>NW_028238198.1:5180850-15180850 GCF_041429995.1 Eschscholzia californica | reverse complement strand
CCACGTTTGGTCTCAGCATACATGATAGCTTGAAACATTGTCATAAAAACTTTGAACTATTCTTGTTTGAAATGATTTTTGACCTGTGCTACCACACACTTGTCGATGTGGAAAGTACATAGTAACCTTTGAGCTTGTGGAAAGACTTCATCAATGACGTTAATTAATACAAGTTCACGATCAGTAACAAACACACTTGGCATTAAGTTGGGAGGGAACAACGCCCTCAGACGATTAAGGACCCATGTGTACTGATTTGTTGCCTCTTCATCCGTAAAAATAAGCGTCACGATGAAGTATTGCAACCTAGAAGTTACCCTGACAATCTCAAGCAATGATTTTTTAAATCGGTTGGTTTTCTACGTGGAATCGAGCACTAACACGGTATGGAAGCACTTTAATAATAGAATATAATCAGGATGTGCCCAAAATAGATTTGTTGCCTCATATGTGTCTTCGTTCTTTAAAAATGATAGACATAATTGTGTTCCATCAACAACTTAATCAGATGTTGCATCAGACTCCTTCCTTCTTGGTTTTCCTTATATATGTTCGCCCATGCATTGTAAATGGTTTTTAATGTTGATGTGTTCTCCTTTAATCGACCACGAATTTGACAAAGAATTTGGGATGGTCTCGAACCAATATCCATTAGTTGTTTCACAACTCTTTTTTCATCGGTATTCAACAGATTCACATATGCATGATCTAGAAGACTTTCAGCTAACTCATGGTTGTGGATTCCAGACACAATTGTCACTTTCCACTTGTCACCATCCTTAGATATTCTTTTGACCTTGAACGAACATTAACATTTTTAGGTGATCGATTTTTTTTCTTTATGGGTGGTTGATGGGATTTTGGAACCAAATCCTTCTTATCATGTGAACGGAATGCCCCACTTCTTTCGTAACATAATTCTAAGTTCTAACCAAGTTTTCTCTCCACCCCACCTATTACCTGATCTGCCGATCAATACCACAAAATCATGCTTTCTCCCAATTTCTTTAGTCAAACGATTAACTCCTCTCGAGTGTGAAAAACATCTTCAGTCACAAAATACTCACCAACATCAATACTAAATGGACACCCATCATTTGAACGTAGATGTTCTTGTTCGACATGGTACTCATCTTCAAAAGGAGCAATATTAAGGTCTGGAATCTGTCAAAAGGTGAAAAAAACATCAAGTTCTCTAAAAGAAAGACAATTCTTCGGGACGGAGAATGTTGCACTCTATCCTAGGGTTTTGTTTTGGAAGAAAAAGGATTGGGCTTCCTTATGTTTTGGAAGACCAAGATGGAAGAAGCTACTTTCTCAAAAGATGGGTCATAGTCATAGACACAATAAAACACTCTCGTTCATGTCTTTTTAGATAGCAATGTTCATGATATGCCACAGTTTAGGGTGCATGGCATTTTAAAGACTTGATTGCCTTGACAATGGGTGTTTAAAAATAGTTTGTGGCCCTGCAATTGTTCCATAGGCACGACCAATTTAGCCACACTACTGTATATGCACCCTCTTTTTCAGTAAGTACGTGTCCATTTTTAAATGAATCGAACCCGCCAAATAGGATCATGCCCCAATTTCTAAAGCTACCACATTTTTGTTCTATTTATACATCATTTCCATCGTTTATTGTGATAGGCGTCATCATTCACATTTTTAGTCTAAGCGTCGGCCATGTGATGGAAAGAACCGGACTTCGAAGAGAATTGACTAGAGGAAACTTGGAAAATAGAGGGATTAGATCCAGTTTGATAGGCCCAAAAAGTTGGGAAAGAGTCCGGGCAAAGATACAAAGAATTGGACCCGAAAGAGAGGTCCGGAAAAAGTTAAAGGGGCCGACCATGTGATGGACGGATGGAGCAATGGGCCGGCCAAGCCAAGCTCACTAAAGGGGCTGATCTGGGCGGCCATATGAAAACGGAAACCCTAGACGGAAATCTCTTCCATCTAGGAATCTCAATCAGAAAGGGTTTCTAACTTTTTCTTTTTTGTGGTCCATATTGAATTCTAGTTTGAATATGATTCTGGCTTTAGGATTTTATATATAAGGACGTACTCATTATAGAACATAAAAGGTGTGGAATTTTCTCAAGAGAAAATCTAGTTCTACAACATCAAGTAGAAAGTAGATTTTAGAGAAAAAATTTACAATCTATCTATCTAGTCAAGAAGAAAGGAGTTCTTCTTCTCAACCTTCAATAAGGTCCTAGATAACATTAAAGAAGGGAGTTCAAGTCAACCTACTCGGTGTCTAAAGTAGAGGAGCTACACTTTGAAGCTCTTTATCTTCCGAAAAGGCATTGGAATCTATTCGAGGGAAAGCGATTAAGGTAATCTTCTTTTCGTTTCTAGTTCATCTTTAGTTCTTGCATGTGATCCTGGAAACTAGTGTTAGACATATTAGATGTCTGAGATTTCGGTTACCACACTAGGTGACACCAAACCCAACAGCCTGGGCAAAGGCCCATCCCATTTCTCACAAGACGCTCTACGAGATTTGTTTATTTGTCAGTCTAGACTGGGAACTCGAGAAAAGAACCTCTGCCCAGGTAACTCTTGATATATATATATATATATATATATATATATATATATATATATATACATATATGATGGTACAAGTCGTGCTCGGTAGACACAATCAATCCTATAATTTTAACTATTGAAGATAAGTTTGAGAGGTATAATCTCAACCATTTGAAATAAATTTGGGAGATGTAATCTTAACACTTGGAGATAAATTTGGGAGGTGTAATTTTTCCCATTGAAGAGGGGCATATATTTTAAAAAAGATATTCTCCTCCCTTATTGTATAGATCTATATATATATATATAGATATCTCGATAGATATTGATTGATATATACATATACGAGGGTGTAACCCGTGCCCGTGGGGCACAAACAATTCTTTCGAATGCATAAAGAGCTAAACATACGATCACAAACATTTATTGAGATAAGCATCAGCTAAACAATTAAAATCAATTTGAGTAAACATCGAAATTCCTCATCATTTATCGCCTGAGTAATTTTGCACGTTCATATTGTTATTAAATTTCACAATACCACAACAAAATATCATGATTGCAGTATGTTTGACGGTCTCTGTCAATGAAAAATTGCATCTTGTGGACGGGTTGAAAGTCACACGGTTAGAGAGATCGTTAGGTGGGCGCCAGCAACTAGGCTTCAGACCTTCAAATAGACGGGTTGATGGGTAGAAAGTCGGTTCTGGTAGTCGAGTAGATGGGTAAGGCAAACGTCAGTGCAGAAAACGGTACTGATAGGCCAACGTCAGGGTAGGAAACGGGTACCGGCAACTTGTAGACCTGCACAAGATAAACAAAACCGTGAAGTCCAAGGGCACCGGGGATGGTGTCGGCCAAGGACCCTCTGACGGTCAAGTCAGTAACCTAGTTCGATATAATAAAGTGGATAGAACATAATTGGAGTTACTAATAATGATGTGAATGTCGTTGTAGCGGCGGGGTATGACACGACTCGTAGAGTGGTCGGAGCTCGGTTCTACGGAGTGATGAGTTGGGGTAGCTTCGGGACTACTTGATTGGTAGTGAAGACTTGAATGGGTAGACTTCTGCTTACGAATGGGTAGAATAACAAGGTATGAGAGGAACAGGAAGCCTCTAACAAGTTCTAATGTGGTTTCGCGGATGCTTCTAGTCGGAGCCTCTACCTTAGGCTAGCTTAGATCAGAGGTCGTCGGACTAGGTGATTTGTAGCCGGAGTTTAGTAGAGAGTGAATGGAGTGATCGGAGTGAAGCTTCAGGAGTGCTAGGTAGTAAACAATTAAGTAGTTTCGAGTTCAGAATCAGATGACCCTTTCCAAGGATGAGGCTTCCTTTATTTATAGAGTGTAGAGGATAGTAACCGCGTGCTTGTTAGATCCGCAATAGTAGGATCCCACAAGACTGTTTTCGTAGCCGTCCATCTCTTGAGAAGAAAGTGTAGCCTTACGATGCATGCCACCCCAGTCTGTTCGTTGCCAGTCCACTACCCCTTTAAAGTATTGCAAGACTCGGTCTTCTACCATGACTCCAACGTGTAGGAAAATGCTAGAATTGGACCGACTCAATCTCTAACAACTTGGCCACGTGTACGCGCAACTAGCTGGGGTGTGGGTGGATTGTCATGGCAGACCATATCTTGGTGTGCCAGAAGCGTGGGTTTGAGCAAGCATGCTTAGACTTTCTGGGTTTACGAGGCGTGTTGGGGCTTTCGGTGGGTTTCCTTGCTAGACCATCGAAGCTACTGAAGGCACTCCTCTCATGTTACACGAGGGTGGGCTCATAAGGAAGACCCGATGCTATTTTTTGCCAAGACACATCTTACCAGGCTTCACAGTTCCCCCGGGTTGATCTTCATAAGTAAAGCTTGACGCCTAAATGGGACAACCACATACTAAAACCCACAAAAGTCTTCAGTTTGAGTCGATATGCGCTCGGCAAATAGGACTTCACCCTATTTTTGAACTTGCGGTGATCCTTTTGTGACCAAACAAACACTATATTCCCAATGCTCGTCTCAAGCTGCGAACAAACAGAAAGAAGTTCAAACCATTGCTAGAACTGACATTCATGAAAGATAATGGCATATGTTTCCATTTCCAAGTTTCATATCTAAATTCCAATTATAAATCTAAATTGACTCGAAGAGTCAATAGAGCCCTTTGTGTATGCGGTTAACCAGCTCAAATTTTTGCAATAAAAGACGAAGGCTACCTATAACACTCTAACAATAAAAATTAAACATCGACCGAGACAAGCATTGTTATCTTTTATGGAGTGGTGCATTTGTTGGATCATATAGAGACTTAGGTGCGTGCTTGATACCTTCATTAGAACATTGAGGCATTTAATTTTGACGTCATCCCCCTTTTTATTTACCCAAACAGGAATGACCCCCACTCGGCTACGCAAGGCACCAATGGCGCATCTCCATGACATCGATCCTAGACCCGATAACATGGCACTACATGGAGCCCTTTCTTTCTTGACTAGACGTATTTCGATCCAGAAAATCCTCGGGCCTCTCTCATATGGGATGTTCCGACTTACCAAGCATAGCATACAAAGTGACAACCATACAAGCCGAGGCTTTCCAGACAAGCTTCCATAACTTCGAGTCCTTATTACTCTCTAAGTGAGCCACTTGCTAACTCAGGGAGTGCGGACAGGCTGCATTGGTCAAAAATGGCAAATGGGCTTTATGTCAACAAAGATTGTACGTGGACCTTCTTTGGTCAAAAATGTCATGGTAGAAAGTTGAATCTAGCACTAATTTAAAGGAGAGTAAACTGTTAAATATGAAACAGTGAGGCGAGTCCAGGTGCAAGATCTTTAGTAAAGGAGTCGGACAACCCCCAGTTGAAGGGATCGCATACCCTGCCTGTATAGTTGATTGAATGGTTCCGCTGTGAAGATATGTAATGGCAGAGCAAGTTGGATGCAGGAACGTCCGTAAATGAGTTGAATCACACGGATATGATACATTATATAGTCGCCACTCGCCTGTCCTCCTTTTGGGATGCAAAAAGGCTCATTTTAACTCTCTTTTTTTTTTCTGTATACCATGATTTTGAAATTGTCAGACAAGGAACCCTAAAGAATGACAGAAAAGCTCATGTGATATTCACTGGACCGCATATTTTCGGCTAAGTATTATTTGAAAAGCTCAAATATTTAAAGCCAAATTAAGATACCAATTGTACCATCAATTATATAAATATATAGCAGGCATGTTATTATATAAATATATAGCAGGCATGTTAGCCAAAGCAAACAAAATGAAATAAATAGAATTTAAGGTCGTCTCATTTCAGTTGACCGTACAAATTTTCTTATGATTAAGATATTTTATTGCTACGATAGGCTTGCATGTTTGTTTTATTTGATTTCATCCCTTGGATTGATCACCTAAGTAATATGTTCTTTTTTCTCGTAGTCACCTCCTTTAAGATATCGTGCAAATCTTCAATGCAAAGCTCTATCCTTGTCGTATAACGCTCGATGTACCAACTGTTCCAAATGGAGGCTTGTTCCGGCGAACGACAAGTATAAAGAAATAGGCAAAAATATTTTATGTCAGCCATTTATTCGTGAGAGTGCACGAGACGACGGCCAGACATTAATTGTACACTTCCAACTGATATCAACCAAGATGATTCCATGGTGTGCAACTGATAAGACCAACATTCCTCAAACCCCTCCTGGCTGGGAGGGGCTTATTATTGTTCGAAGTGCAGGATGCACTAAATTTGCATATGTGTGAGTATGCTCACTGACTTTTCTTTTAGTGCATAATGCACAAAATTCGTAAAAACTTTTTTTTTGTTGAAAAAACTTTGTCAATAAAGCATGAAAACTCTCTAAAGAGCCAAAAAGGAATAGCAATAAACATACTCACATATCTTATAATATTGTGCATCATACACTTCTAACAAAAACTAATCACTCCTAGCCAAGAGATAGTTGAGGACTATTGAACTTATCAATTGCCCAGATCGCGGAGTTGTGTTGATTGATTCAGTTAGAACTTCACAACTAACGTCAGCCGCCATTTTTCTACCACTTTCACAAAAAAAATGAAATGCTGATGCAAAATATTTTTTCAAATTTCTTAAAATCTTCTTTCTCTCCACTTTGTTTTGTGTGAGAAGATGTATATGCATATGGTTTAGTATTTATAACAGTTTTGAGCCCCACTCTCTCATCATTCTCTCTCAAACAAGATCTCAAATTTCAATACAATACAATCTTAAAGATTAAGAAAATAAGTCATTGTTTCCAAATCTACCTTTTTTGCATAGATTTCTTTTGTGCTATCATATATTATTTAATTATAATACTAAACATGGTTACTGATAGTCTCCAACTCATGCCTTTGTAAAAGGAATTTTTTATCTTGCTCCCGACAGGAATGTGTAGTGAACTTCTTTCCTTTTAATTATGCGTTTGTGAAAGGAATTTTTGATCTTGCTCCCGACATGAATCGTAATTGAACTTGTTTCCCTAAATTTAATTTCATGTATTACCAAACGAGCGTTTCTGATGTCTTTTTTCGAACAAGAACATGAATGATTTTTCAAAAGTGGCAGGGGAAAGAAAATATCAAAACATAAAACAATAGCGACTAAGTCATAGAAAACATGCCCTCTCGATTTTCCCTAGCTAAAATCTCTAAAAGAAAAGAGGTAGATGTAAATTCTTCTGTCTCGTTCACTTGCGATTTTCTAGTTTTTCACATTATACAAATCTTCTGTATTAAATTGCGAGGATATCTCAATGTGTTAAATCATTTTTGTGGTGTTGAAAGGGTTGGGCCAAGACAACCGGGTTGAAATATTCTTGGGCCAGGTTTAACCACGAGTTGGCTATATCCTGGTCCAGAGAACGGAACCCAAGCTAGGTCAGCCCAACTAATTTTTCTTTTTTGAATTATATTATATTCCAAAATAAAATACAGTATATAAAATCACAGTTTTAGAATGATTTTTTAAGAAAGATTTTTTCAAAAGATTTTTTGAGAATGACTTGGAATGATTTTTGGGAATAAGTAAAATTGATTTTTTTAAATAACTTAAGGAATGATTGTTTGAAAAGATATTTTTGGAAATAACTAAGAAGATATGATTTACATAAATAAGTTTATGAAAGATTTTGTGGAAATGATTATAGAAATGACATTTTGGAAAATACTTAATAGTATATGATTTTAGAAATGACATTTTGGAGAATATTTGATAGTATATGATTTACTTAAATAAGTTAATAAAAAATTTGGAAAGAAATCTTAAGGATTTCATAAATAAATTGATCCTAAACTTAAATGATTTTTTTTAATGATTTAGATTTTAAATTAAAGGAATAATTTCTATTGTAATAAATCTTAATTCAGTTGCTCGTAAACTTAAGGATTTTCATTGCTTACAAAAGGATTAAAATAGTTTTTAAAAATGCATAGAATTATTTTTTTTAAAGGAAAAAAAACAATGGTCGAAGCCGAGCTTTTGCAGGGTCTGGCACCTCGAGCTCTAAACAAAGGCCCAACCCAAGACTGGGAAGGAACTCGGGTCAACCTGGCCCATTTTCCGCAACCCAGGCACGTACGGACCTGGTCGGTCTCGCGCTGGCCTTGAAACACCACTAGATCATGTCAATATGCTTTCTTCTCGATTTACAAGCGATCGAAGATAATTTTTTAAACAAAACACTACTCGCATTTGAGTTCTACAACACACCTATTAATAGGGGTGGGAATCGGGCGGGTATGGGCACCCGCGGGTAATTCTGAGTCGGGCTCGGGCGGGTCGGGTAAGTTTCTCCTCTACCCACTCGGGTTCTCGGGCGGATTCGGGCGGGCTTTTCTGAAATCTCCTATGATCAAAGCCCGCCCATGCCCACTAAAGCATCGGGCAAGTCGGGCTTCGGGCAAATCGGGCATCGGGTTTCTTTATTTGATATTTTTCTACCAGATCAGAAAACTCTAGAAATTTGATATTGTTCAAATAAGCTTCTCTAAATAAATTGATACCAAATCTTTACAAAACTTATAAATCAAGAATGAAAGAAATACTCAGATTCCGTAACATAAGAAATCAACAACTGATATAGATCTATATATGCAAACATGAGACTTGGTTGTCTTCCACTTTTTTTCTTGTCTTTGTATGTTTCATTAGTTCTTCTTTGTTCTTCCTTCACATCAAAATAATCTTAAAATTTGACCACTACATAGAGATGGAAGATGATCCCAATAACTTATTTAATAGAGAAGAAGGTTGCCACAAGAAGGTCTAGTAAATAAGAGAGAAACGGCTAGAGAGACAACGTAGATTCTTTTTCTCTCTCTATGCTACAGAATTTCTCAGATTCAATGTGGTAAACTATTAGGGTTGCTTCAATGTGTAGTTTATATATCTTGGGAGAAACCTTAAATCTACTTTGGGCTTTATAGTGAAGTATAATCGACACTCCAAGTGATTGGCATCTATAGGCACCCATCGGGTGAGCATATCGGGCTCGGGTATGGGTGGGGTGGCGGGCAGAGCTTTTCACCCGAGCCCGCCCACGAAAAATCATCGGGCTGGGCGGGTAGTACCCATCTTCGGGCGCGGGCGTCCATGGACATTGTCGGACGCGGGTAAACGTGACAGGTATCGGGCTTTCGGGTAGAATTCCCACCCCTACCTATTAAGCTCATCACATAATGTTTAATTACTGTTTAAGTATCTGAGGGTCATCGACGTGCGAGTGAGAAACCAATTATATGGGTCAAAATCCATAAACTGGCTAATTGTTGGGTCCGATTGCAAACGACTATCAAGGTCGAAGATACATGGCCACTGTTGGGTCCGACTACAAACGACTATCAAGGTCGAAGATACATGGCCACTGGGACAGTACACCAATTCATCCCCCAAAGTCTCCACCTGTCATTCTAATAAAGGTTATCGTGGCAATGTAAATATTGCCAAAATCGGGCTGTCATCGAGCAACATCTTTTTTCTATCACGTACTAAGAGCCATTATTTCTATCTTTAGCCGAGTAGACCGATGAGAAACCATTCCTTCTCTCTCCAGACGAGTTGTTCAGACAAGTTGTTGTTTTCCCTCTCTAGATGAGCAAATCCTCTCTTTACTAGTACATCTACATCTCGAGAAATGTTTTTCAATCAAGAAAGCAGTGTGATCAATTTTTAGGATATGACAAGTAATGAAGATCATGAAGTTCAGTTGTTTTAGGAACTATAATATTTATCTAGAAACCAACTAAAATTTGCGGCTCAATTGGATGGCCGCGCGGCTAACGGCAATCGAATCTTAAAAATTACACATAAAAAGCGCTGACTCGATCGAAAGATATGACTACAATGAAGCGTAAGGCGTGCATTGAAAGATATGACTAGAAATCAAAATACTCTTACCATTTCATTGATACCCTTAATCAAAAAACATAAATAATCAACCAGCACTAGAAATAATCCTATATATTAAAACAGTTCAGTCGGTTAAATGGGGATAAGTCTAACCGTCTATTTTTATTGGCAGTTTAACAGAAATCATATCTGACAGTTGGTATAAAATCTTCTTCGTGTAAATTAAATCAAAATAGAAAGGTATTAATGTAAATCGACCAAAATCAGTTAGGATATCCCTACAATAACTACTACCCACGTATTTCTCTCTCCCTAACCATTATTTTGTTCTTTACTACTGATTGTTCTCCGTTTTCTCCATATACAGAGGGTTCTTCTTAGGAATTTTGATTTAAATGTCATCTCCGGCGTTAGCAAAGAGGGATCTTTTGCGCCCGTAGGAGTTACCAAACAACATGCTGAGTAACAAGGTCTGACTCGGGCCTTGACTGACCCCGAACCGATCCCAAAACCGGCTTAGCTTAAAGGGGATTTAGTAAGTTCAATACCCAAAAGAAATTCAGTTTTTAGGTACAAAATAGTTAGCATAATGATGACATCAAACTATCATAACAGCAAATACCGTCTTCTTGAAAACAAAAACACTCAAGTTCCATACATAAACATCCATCAAAAAGGTCAAACATGCAGACATGTAATGGTGGAGCAAGTTGGAGTGTACTGCCGACTAATCGACTCTCTGAGACAGTGGCGAGGCCAAAAATTTTTATGTGTGGGGGCACTTTTTAGTTATACTTAATGAAAGAATGTCATAGTATACGATCAGGTAATAATAAAAAAACAAACTCTCGACAAAGTTTTGGTTATAATTAAGATATTCCATGGTAATTTTGAGCTATAACAAACTATCTCTTTGATTGACTCACCAATATGGTTTGGGGATCTTTCCTCAACTACACTACTAAAAAATATTAAAATAGATAACAAATAACAAAAGAGGAGATGAAGGGATAGTGGTGAAGATTAAGATGAGACGATGGTGGAAACAATGAAGAGGAAGTGATCGTAATGGAAGGAAAGATCAAAAATAAAGTTTGCACACAAGGCTATTTTAGTAAGTATAATTTTGAACCAAACAGAGCTTTCATTCAATGCGAAGTAGTAAAAATTCTAGAAAAAAAGATGTTTTTTACGGGATTCAAACCCAAGACCTTAATTATGGAACTCAAGTCTTTCACCAATTGAGCTAGGCATGGATTTTGTTTACAAGACGGAATAGTTTGTATATAATATAATCGCTAGTTCAGTATGACATAAATGAGTCACATTAGGGTTGTGGGGGCACGTGCCCCCACATGCCCCTATGTGGGCTCGCCCCTGCTCTGAGAAGATAGGAAATGGTGCAGCAGGTAAGGATGATTCAGTAAGTCGAGAAATCCCCATTGTCCAGGTTCTGTGATTGGTTAATCCAAGAGTCATTCAACATCAACCACACAATGTTAAATAGGTTAAAGTACTCGTATTGGTTTACTATTCTCATCACCACGAGTATCATCGACATGAGGTACAATCGCCAGTTGATGATTAATGTCGTTTTTATTGTCAGAAATAGAATGATTTACAGTAGTAGTAGTTTCACCCATCAAACTGGCGGAATCATTAACCTTTTGATGCTTTGGTTGAGAGGTTTTAGGGTTTGATATTACCGCCTCCAGAAGATGATCGTTTGCTGGCTGAGTTTGGAGTGGAGGTGGAGGGTTTGATATTACCATCCTCTCAAATGAGTACTGGAGTTCGGATTAGTGGAGGTGGGGGCTCTGATATTACCACCATCTCGACTGTAGTGATTGGGTTTGCACAGTCGAGCGCAGCTTCTTTCCCGATGGAGAAACATAATACCTGATAAGATTTAAGCTGATCAAACAACTAGTACAAGAATAAAGAAGCTTAAAAAACAACTTTGAAAGGTGAAACATCGCCCAGAAAATATATTTACCTCGACAAGTATATCGGATAGCATACAAAATATATGTACAACTTATACTACGAAAAGGTATTGAACTCATGAATATTCTCGTTGTCATTGAAATTATTTTTGAAGACTAGGGGTGGAAAATGGGCCGGGCTCGGGAACCCAAACAGACTGCTAGGATTAATCAAGCCAGATAAAATAAAATAATGCAGAGAAAGACAAAGATGGAGATAAGGAAACCTAGTCAGTAAAGCAAAATAACTTCTGTAAGTAGTTAGTGAAAGAAATACTCACACGTCCGCGAACTTCGTGCATCCTGCACTTCGAACAATAAGTAACCGCTCCCAGCCAGAGGCGTTGGAGGAATTTTGGCCTCATCAATTGCCCACACCATAGAGTCATCCTGGCTGATATCAGTAGGAAGTGCGCAGCTAACGTCAGGGTGCCAGTCCCGAGCACTCTTACAAATAAATGGCAAACTTAAGATATTTTCACGTATTTCTTCCTACTTTTCTTTCATCGGAATAAGTCTGCATTTGAAACAGTTCTCACATTGAACAGCATATAACAGAGCAGTGGTCGCTCTGGATGTTGGGTTTTGTCCATTTCGTAAAGAAGGTGAAGGTGAAGATGAAGGGAGGTATTCCTGAGGTGAGGCCATCTGTGATAATAATAAATGAAAAAGCAATCAACGATTAATACTCTAAACGTTCATGCAGGATACTTACGGTGTTTCAGAAAGAAGAATATGATTGTTTTTTGGATCTAGAAAAGTACTTAATCTATATATCAAGAAAATATATAAGCCTGTAAGAAAATCAGCATTTGATACTGGCGACGGAAACAACAGATAAGAAAATTGAAAAATTAAATAACGGGAACAAGGTGTGAAAGAGGATCAAAATTTATATTGCAAAATATGTGGCCCTTTCCCTACATATTAAGCAGAACTCTCAGTATTCCGTATTCCCATACAATTTTCCTAATGAAGTATCAACTAAAATAGTTGTTCTTACAGACGGAAGAAAGAGGATCGAACATAAGGAAGAATTTCAACAAAGAGAAAGAGGGTAAAGGAGAAGCCTGCGGAAATCAACATAGAAACATCGAAAATCATAACAATCGTAGAGACTAAGTAATACCTCTTTGTAGCTTAAGAAAACTCTCTCTGCTGCAGCAATCCAGGGGCAGAAAATGAGTTGCAGAACCTAATGTTGTATTTATATAGCTAGTCAAAGGGCAAAACCTAAAACGGATCCGTTTGGCATACTCCATCTTTCCGATACATGCCCAAAAAGATTCCATGTATAACAATTTTCATTAACTCGCGATAATTACAATGCAATTAAACTTGGAACCAAGTTCTGACTTGGCGAGTGTCAACATGAATAAGTTGATTCCGATCCGAGTTAAATCGGAAAATTTGGTTGAATATATTAATGGTATATTATGTAATACTTTGAGAAAGAAAATGTTATAAAAAAAAAACTAAGAGTTCATATCCGATTTCATCTCAAAATGGAGAATCAATGGAGCTTATATTTTTTTTCCATTTCCTTCACATTCTTAAAACAACTTTCTCTTATCTAAAATCAGTTGAAGTAAGCATATACAAGAGTTACAAGACCACTAAATATGTTTCCTCTCGCTCTCTTAACACTTTCAGATTCTGACTTTTGAGAACCTCAGAAACTTAAATTAGTGGTGTTATTTTCTCGTGTGACAGAGATGACATCTCAAAACTGAATACTTTACCAGGATATAGAAGTTAGCATTAGTGTTTCTTAAATTCCTAGATCCAAGCAGATTTCCCCAAAGATTCAGTATTTTAAGGTAACAAAAAGAGACATATACATTCTCTTGGATATTGATTGCATTTACACTATAAATTCGACCATTTTTTTGTTCAAATACTAGACAATTGAGAAGAACAAGAAGAAATAAGAAATTATGCTTTCCCAACAAAATTTCAAGCAACAAAAAGTTGACATAACCAGACACAGAAAAAAACAATCAAACTTCGTCTCTAACACTAGATCTTTTTCATTTCGAATTGACTAAAACCTAGCAAAAATGAAATCAATCAATGAAGTATTAGTTTTTAAAGTTGCTTAAGTTATTCCAAAGTTGAGTTGTAGTAGTATCTAACCTGGAAGATGATTTTGCATTCCTAAATTGTGTATGGATTAGCCCACACCGTAGGAACGTGTTCAACCTAGTATTGTTGTCATAAATCATAATTTTCAGGATTGGTGTTGTTATGAACACCAAGATCAGATTAAAAGTAACAAACAATTATGCCAACATGATCAATTTCCACACCTTCATTAAAAAAAAAAATTCCACACTTGCCAATATCTCAAATTGAAACCCCATAGCTAAAATTTTGAGGTAAATCTGTGGTCTGATTCAAATAACAAAAAGTGAAATGATAATTGAAACAAGATAAACAAAATAATAATAACTTAATTAAACTTCATATCTATAAATTCGAGTTCATAAACAATAACTCTGATTACAATAAAGAACGGAATAGAAAAAACCTAAAACAAATAAAGAACCTGAAGTGGTAGTTTCGCCGAATGAATGCCGAAGTAAAGAACAACCGATTAAAACACCATCTTTCGGTTCATAGTAGGAGTTGGGAAAGATGTGGTTTTGGTTCGGAATTCATTCCTGTGAAGATCACAAGTGGGATGAAACCATAATGAGTTATTACTTTGGCTTTCTTCAAACCCCAAGTACTCCATTCCTTGAAGCACTTCGCAGTTGATTGTTCATCAGAAGCCTCTGAACCCTTTGCTATTTTTTCTTTGAGAAATCGACTACAATCTACGTTAGTAGTTACAAGGCATTTATACATCGAGACGATGTGATAAGCACATTAACTGTCGAAATACTAGCCTACATAAACAACTTCATTTATACTCAAGTTCAATATTCTCGGACTTGCACTTTCATGAGATCGAACCTGGAACCTCTGCATTGCAGAGCATATGCAGTGACCAATTGAGCTACCATTAATAATTTTTGAGTTTATAGTCTAACAAACAACATTTAAACCAACTTTTAGTCCACCCCAAATGCTAATATGGAAATTTAAATAAAAATATTAATGTAAATGGAAATCTAGTCCAAATAGGTTCATCTCTATAGAAAACACAAATCTCTAGGTTTTATGTGAAATCATAATACCCATAACGACCTTATATAAAAAACAATACCTTCTTTTGAATATCAATCCCCAAAAATTTTATTTTCTTTTTTATCTTTCACTTTCTCTCTCAAATCTCCTCACAATAACAGAAATCATTTATTTTGTTTCTCTAAAACCGAAACCCTTCTTCATAAGTTTAGAAACCCTCATTCATTCTCCATTTTTGATTCTCGAAATCTTCATCCAATCTATTTCACCACAGAAACCACCATCGTTTATTTGCAATTCCATAATCAAAGAATCAGGTTCGTATTAATGAGAAGAACTCCAGCTGCTTGTAATGGTTAAATCTCAAGATTCATCTTTCTGCTTTTTGTTCTTCATCATCATCTTGAAACATAGTTATGATTTTCATTGTAATCTGTTTCATCTACTTCGTTTGAACTTTTTTAATCGTTATCATCTATAAACATCTTCATTATTCCATTTTTATATATTTTCTCTCTCTAAGATTCATCACTTGTTTATTCATCATGGTTAAATCTGTGGTTACATTTCATTATCTTTAATCTATCATTATCTCCGTGTTCTTTTTATCTTTTCATTACTTTTATGTTTTGGATTTCGATTGATAGAACCGTTGTTTTCATTATTTCGATCTACAACTTTTGTACTAGATGAAGGTTTCAGTACCATACAATGGTAACAGATTCAAATTATAAATCTTTTACCAAACATTATGTCTATTTTATTAAACATTACGCGTGTTATTTTACATTTGAAAGGCGTATAATTCAATCTAGACAGTTTTCTAATTACAGAGAATTATTCATAAATTATACATTATTTATTAATAAGAAAACATTATTTTTAGTGGACATATCATAATTTATCTACATGTGCACATTTAAGATGAATCCTAAACAAGTTCTTAATCTATTATTGTTACATAGGAACACTGCTATATCTTCACAACTATCAGAGTCATTCAACAACCAGATTCCATAAATTATAGATTAATGGAAAACATTAGAGTCATTCAACAATCCTAGACAGTTTTCTAATTACAAAGAATTATTCATAAATTATACATTATTTATGAATAAGAAAACATTATTTCTAGTGGAGATATCATAATTTATCTACATGTGCACATTTAAGATGAATCCTAAACAAGTTCTTAATCTATTATTGTTACATAGGAACACTGCTATATCTTCACAACTATCAGAGTCATTCAACAACCAGATTCCACATGCTAGGGTACTTTCAATCACAACGATGTTGAATGCAATTTGTATGCATATAATGGAGATGTTGAACTTCAATCGCGAGTTAAATCAAGAACAACCTACTTCAACAAATTTATTTCTTGTTCACTTTCTTCATCAACAACTCCATCACTTACCTATATCAAATGAATAACATTAACGAATATATTCAGTGTAAGATGAAAAATATTATTTATATAATATTTTAAACAAAAATAGTACCAACATGTATTTTGTATTAAACAATATACATTATTTACAATGGACAATATATTTAGGTGAAACAATTTCAATCAATATGTGTTATTTCTAATAAATAACATGTATTGAGTCCATCAATATATCTCTTTTCTGGTTCAAGACCAGCCAGATCTTTTTCCATCCCATCCATGAGGTCATCAACTGACCATCTCATAAGCCTTGATGTATTTATCAGCATGTTTTGGGCTCTTCTTGTACAAATCTGTGTGCATGCATACCCAGAACTATTGAGAAGGAAACAAAAATAAGAAGTTGAAAACACATTACTTGTTTTTCAAATGAAATATCAAAGAATGTTCCTCATAAGACTAACAATTTTCATCATTTATTAAAAATTGCATATAATATATTGTACAAAACATCTTTAATAAAATCGTTCGTTTTTTTCAACAAAGAGAAACAGAGATTTGTTTTTTAATTTCGAAGTAATAGAAAGAAAGTAATAAAATCGTTTCGTTATTTGAAACCTAAATCACGGTAATTTTGGTGTTGCATAATATTTGGTCTGGATTCTACGAAAAAATGGGCGGAAATTGATTTGGGATATTGGCGAAAATTGTTTTATCTATAAGAAGGTATTAGGGTCCAAAATGGAAAAGGACCAATATCCCTTTTTTCTGGGAAGATTTGACCCTATTCTCTTTTTGGATATTATTTTGGGCCTAAAACCCATGGACCCTTATATTAATATATTAATGGTGAAAACATATTTTGTTTATCAAAGTTTGTAATGAGTTTTTTTGTGTGCCATAAAAATTACATTAGTCAACAAACAATGAAAAAAACAAGTGAACATAAAGAACGAGATAGCAAAAAGTCATATTATTTTTATATTAATCAACGGATAATGCAAAACAATGATGATCATATAGCATAAACAAAAATAATTCTCCAAAAAGAGAATAGGGTCCTGTCTCTGCCAATGATGATCATATAGCATAAATTATGTTATTGGTTAATATAGTTTATTGGATCATATAGCAGTGGACGCTCTGGATCTTGGGTTTTGTCCATTTCGTAAAGAAGGTGAAGATGAAGGGAGATATTCCTGAGGTGAGGCCATCTGTGATAATAACAAATGACAAAGCAATCAAAGATTAATACTCTGACCTTCATGCAGGATACTTATGGTGTTTCAGAAAGAAGAATATGATTGTTTATTGGATCCAGAAGAGTACTTGATCTATATATCAAGAAAATATTTAAGCCTGTAAGGAAATCAACATTTGATACTGGCGACGGAAATAACAGATAAGAAAATTGAAAATATTAATAATGGGAACAGGGTGTGAAGGAGGATCAAAATTTATATTGCAAAATTGCTGGCCCTTTCCCTACATATTAAGAAAAACTCTCAGTATTCCGTATTTCCATACAATTTTCATAATGAAGTATCAACTGAAATAGTTGTTCTTAAAGACGGAAAAAAGAGGATCGAATATAACGAAGAATTTCAACAAAGAGAAAGAGCGTAAAGGAGAAGCCTGCGAAATTAACATAGAAACATCGAAAATCATAACAATTGTAGAAACCAAGTAATACCTCTCTGTAGCTTAAGAAAACTCTCTCTGCTGCAACAATCCGGGGGCAGAAAATGAGTTGCAGAACCTAATGTTGTATTTATATAGCTAGTCAAAGGGCAAAACCTAAAACGGCTCTGTTTGGCATACTCCATCTTTCCGATACATACCCCAAAAAATTCTATGTATAGCAATTGTCATTAACTAGCGATAATTACAATGCAATTAAACTCAGAACCTGGTCCTGACTTGGCGAGTGTCAACCTGAATCAGTTGATTCCGGTCCGAGTTAAATCGGAAAATTTGGTTGAATATATTAATGGGACATTATATAATACTTTAAGAAAGAAAATGTTACAAAAAAAAAAAATTAAGTTCATCTCAAAATGGAGAATCAACGGAGCTTATATTTTTTCCTTTTCCTTCACATTCTTAAAACAACTTTCTCTTATCTAAAATCAGTTGAAGTAAACATACACAAGAGTCGCAAGACCACTAAATATGTTTCCTCTCGCTCTCCTAACACTTTCAGATTCTGACTTGGTGGGAATCTCAGAAACTGAAATTAGTGGTGTTATTTTCGCGTGTGACAGAGATGACATCTTAAAACTGAATACTTTACCAGGCTATAAAAGTTAGCAGCAGTGTTTCTTAAACTCCTAGATCCAAACAGATTTTCCAAAGATTCAGCATTTAAGGTAAAAAAAATAAAAATAGGCATTTACATTCTCGTGTCTCCAAGGGCAAGTTCTCCAAGGGCAAGTGAATATTATAAAGAAAGCAAATGAGAATTACTATTATTGCATTTATACTAGACAATTGAGAAGAAATAAGAAATTATGCTTTCCCAACAAAAAGTTGACATCCTTCAACAAAAAAAAAACAAAAAGTTGACATAACCAGACACAGAAAAAAAACAAATGATTTGATGAGACTAAAATGAACACCAAGATCAGAATAAATGTAACAATTATGCCAATACGATCAAATTCCACACTTGCCAAATATCTCAGATTGAAACCCTAGAGCTAAAATTGAGGTATATCTGTGGTCTGATTCAAAAAATGAAAAGTGAAATGATACTTCACCAGGTTTCTTTCAAAAATCAGAAAAGATCACAACCCATTTTTTGCATAATCATCAATCCAATAGGTTTCAGATTTAATCAGAAATTGAAACAACATCAACAAAATAATAAGTTAATTAAACTTCATTATATCATTCTTTATTATCTTACTGATCTAACAGGTCTAATGGTTAGTCTCACAAACTAATCTCTAATGTTTTCACTTTTATCTCTCTAGTTTGCTAAATTTTTTTGCCACTTTCTCTCTAAAGTTTTGGTGAACTTTTTTGCGTGTTAGGGTTCAGTATGAATTCTTCCTTCATTGCAACTTTCCCAGGTAAATACTTTGTTACTCTATATGTTTGCTGATTTGTTTCTCCTACTCTCTACGTTTTTGTTGAATTTTGACCTCTTAGGGTTTAGTGTGATTTGAGTTATCGTTGTGTTGTTTTACTACCATTTTGGCTTTTCGGGTTTTAGTTAAACTTGGGAGAAATCAATGTAACTGATTCAGACTTATATTACGCTGATTTTAGGGTTCGAAGAAAGTGTTAGTGAGAACAAAGCCGACCCAACTTAATTCACAGGTAACAACACGCTTCTGTACACAAATTTAATTCCGCCTCTTGAGTTTGAGTTTCTAACATGAACAACTAAGTTCATTATACCATTCTTTATATGTTATTTATCTAATAGATGTTTGTAACTTGAGGAATTCCACTAATACGTTATGTTATGCCGATCGGGGTTTAATGTGATCAATACGAGTAATCCAAGATAAGCAATAGGAATAGTAAAGAACAATCAAGAACAGAACACAGAGATTTACGTGGTTCGGCTGGTGAGACCTACTCCACGGCGACAACGACGCGATGATTTCACTATGATAAGCAAACAAGTTTACACAAGAGATTCGTGAGATTGTACCTACTGATATCTCCTTAGGGTTTAGTTTATATAGCCACTAAACCCTAATCCCACCGCCTCACCGACTCTCTACAACCGACTCTCTCTACAACCGACATTATACACAGATAACACTAATCACCGACATAAGCCTAGCTTCCGCATCCCAGCTCCCGCATCCCGGCTCTGTCTCGGAGTCCAGATCTGCCTCACAGTCCTGCTTCGCATACCAGCTCTGTCTCAGTAATCAGCTCCGCTAAGGGTTCTAATTGTGAAAAAAATTTGAGATCTGCAAGTCTTATTTATCATGTGTTTAGTGATATAACTAGAACATTTAGTTGTTGATAAGTTTGTTTATTTAGTTGCTCTCTCATCTTTCGATTTTCAAGCGTGTTCAACCTTAAGTCTATTGGTGTTCGTCTGTCTCTCTCTCTCCCACACAGACACACACACCCACATTTTTTGTTTCTCTCTCTATCTTTGTTTCTCTCTCTATTTTTGTTTCTCATGGTAAGCCATGTCACTTACGAGTCTCAAAGGAATGGTTTCTTAACCTCTTTATTCCT
This sequence comes from Eschscholzia californica, assembly GCF_041429995.1. NCBI lineage: Eukaryota > Viridiplantae > Streptophyta > Magnoliopsida > Ranunculales > Papaveraceae > Eschscholzia > Eschscholzia californica. Next base: position 15,160,223 of record NW_028238198.1, on the reverse strand, counting down.
CTTTGTCTCTCGATTTTATTTATTAGGAAGTTAAGATAATTAATTTGGTTTTGGAGTATGGTAGATAATGTGGCCTTTCTGCAGTCAAGGTGGTTGAAGAAATGGATGCATCAAATTTCCTATAATAATTTTTTTCTAGAAAATATATCATTATTTCATCTCAATCTGTATTTGTTAATTATTTAATCTCCACCTTGACTTGAATATGCTCCTCTTGACTTAGATCTGCCACCATCATTGCTCAGCGCCTCTGAGCCATCATCGCTCTAGCCCTGGTAGGGCTAACATTTGGAAATCCCAATCAAGTCTAAGCAATGCTTAAACTTGAAAGTTGTAACTACCTTGGTCAGCATATCCGCTAGATTCTCTGTCATAGAAACCTTCTTCATCGTGATCTTCCCTTGTTTAATCACGCCCTTGATAAAGTGATACCTAGCGTCAATGTGTTTAGTTCTCTCGTGATACATTTGATTTTTGGTCAAATGAATAGCACTCTGGTTGTCGCAGTAGACCTCTGTCACCTCCTACTTCGGACCCAAATTCCGAACTAAACCACTCAGCTATATTGCCTCCTTCACCGCCTCTGTTGCTGCCATGTACTCAGCTTCCGTTGTAGACATAGCTACTACCGACTGCAGCACTGCTCTCCAACTAATGACACTCTCGCAGAGTTTGAACGTATAGCCTGTCAGCGACCTCTTCCTATCAAGATCCCCCGAGAAATCCGAATTTACAAATCCAATTACTACCGAACCAGAAGTGTCAGCCCTTCTGTCGTAAACAAGACCAAGCTCCACAGTTCCTCCCAGATACCGCAGTATTCATTTCACAGCCTGCCAATGACCTCTCCCAGGTCTGCTCATGTACCTGCTTACTACTCTAACAACATGTGAAATATCAGGCCTTGTGCACACCATAGCATACATAATGCTACCTACTGCATTTGCATAAGGCACCCGAGACATGTACTCCGTCTCGTCATCAGTTGTCGGTGACAGTTTCCCCGAAAGCTTGAAGTGTGCTGCCAATGGAGTACCGATAGGTTTTGTCTCAGTCATACCAAAACGTTTCAACACCTTCTCGAGGTACGTTTTCTGAGACAAGAACAGTTTCCCAGCAGATTTGTCTCTCCGTATCTCCATACCAAATATCTTCCTTGAGGCACCCAAGTCTTTCATCTCAAACTCACCCTTTGACTGATCCTTTAACATGTGGATTTCAGACATATCCTTGCAAGCTATCAGCATGTCATCCACATACAGGAGTAGATACACATAAGAACCATCCGATAGTTTCCTGTGGTACACACAACTATCACACCTGCTTCTGTCATAGCCGTTTTTAACCATAAACGTGTCAAAACGCTTATACCACTGCTTAGGAGACTGTTTCAGTCCATACAAAGACTTCTTCAGCAAACAGACCTGGTCTTCTTTCCCGAGAATTTCAAACCCCTCTGGCTGATGCATATAGATTTGTTCCTCCAGCTCTCCATGTAAGAACGCAGTCTTAACATCAAGATGCTCCAATTCCATATCATACAAAGCAACCATAGCAAGTATCACTGTAATAGAGCTATGTTTAACAACAGGAGAAAATACCTCATTGAAGTTTATCCCTTCTCGCTGTGTAAACCACTTAGCTACTAAACGTGCTTTGTAACGTGCATCTTCCACCCCTGGGATTCCTTTCTTTTTATTGAAAACTCATTTGCTACCAACAATCTTCTGACCCTTAGGCTGCTCGGCTTATTCCCAGACCTAGTTCTTCTGAAGAGACTCAATCTCTTCATTCATGGCAAGAGACCAATGTCGTGATTCATCACTCCCCACAGCTTCTTCATGGGTGCATGGTTCACCTCCATCTATGCTTTCTCCCACACTAAGTGCAAATGCAACCATATCTGCCATCCCATACCTTTCCGGTGCCCGGATGTCTCTCTTTCCCCTGTTCCTCGCAATACTGTAATGAACCAGCTCTGGTTCATCTTCCTCAGCTTGCTCATCTACCTGAGGCTGAACCACTTCCGGAGTGTCTATCTCAAACTCCACCCGCTCCCTATGATCTTCCTGCTCTACCTGTTTACCAACACCCTCCCGAGCATCTACAAGCGTTACCTTCTGAGTTACCATGGCTAACTCATCAAAAGTAACATCTCTACTTATGAGAAACTTCTTCGATTTTCAATCTGAATTCCACAACCGATAACCCTTAACTCCAGGTTCATACCCAAGAAATACACATTTCTTAGCCCTCGGATCAAGTTTACCTTCTTTAACATGTGCATAAGCCGGACAACCAAAGATCCTCAAGTTCTCATACTTAGCAGGATAACCAGACCACACCTTATTAGGATTTTTACACTCAATAGATGTACAGGGTGCAATATTTTACCAGATACGCTGTCGTGTTCACTGCTTCAGCCCAGAACACCTCCGGCAGCCCTGCATTCGAAAGCATACAACGAGCTCGTTCCAAATGAGTTATGTTCATACGTTCCGCCACCCCATTCTGCTATGGGGTCTTTGTGACCGTATGCATCAAATTTCCTATATTAATTTTTTTCTATATTAATTTTTTTCCTATATTAATTTTTTTCTAGAATATATATCATTTTTTCCTATATTAATTTTTTTTTCTAGAATATATATCATTATTTCATCTCAATCTGTATTTGTTAATTATTTCATCTCCAGCTTGACTTGAATATGTTCCTCTTGACTTAGATCTGCCGCCATCATAGCTCATTGCCTCTGGGCCATCGTCGCTCCAGCCCTGGTAGGGCTAACATATGGAAATCTCAATCAAGTCTAAGAAATGCTTAAACTTGAAAGTTGTAACTGCCTTGGTCAGCATATCCGCTGGATTCTCTGTCATAGAAACCTTCTTCATCGTGATCTTCCCTTGTTCAATCACGCTCTTGATAAATTGATACCTGACGTCAATATGTTTAGTTCTCTCGTGATACATTTGATTTTTGGGACAAACTGCATTGGCCAAAAGTCCAAAAATGACATATGGACTTCATGTCAACAAAGATTGAACGTGGGCCTTAGTTCGTGCACCCACCCGATTACAACAAAGGGGTTGTCCCGCTAACAACTCGATTAGCTTAACGAGGAAGCCCACTAAAACCTCCTCGCCTAACAACCGCAACATGCGTAGCACGCCCAATAAGAATGATGTGTTTGCTTAAGCCCACAGTCTTAGCATGCCAATTCTAGTCTGCCACGTCAACCCACTCGAACTCCTGCTAGCTACCCACCCACATAACCAGGTAATTAGAGGTTGAATAAAGCCAAACCCATAGCACTTCGCCACACATTGGAGTCATGGTAGAACATCTAATCTCGCGCTAATTTAAAGGAGGTAAACCATTAAGATATGAAACAGTGAAGACAGCCTGAGTGCAAGATCTTTAGTAAAGGAGTCGAACAACCCCCATGTGAACGGATCACATACCGTATATAGATGATTAAACGGTTCCCTTGTGAGGATAGGTAAATGCAGAGCAGGTTGGATGCAAGAGCGTTTGTAAATGAATTGAATCACAGGGATATGATACATCATAATATAGTCGCCCATCCTTTTGGGATGCAAAAAAGGCTCGTTATAATTTTTTTTGTTGAAGAATTATAAGTCAAAAACTCTCTATGCTTGAGCCTCATGTGGTGGGAAGCCCCGTTGGATGCCCGCACTAAAACCCCCACCACGCGAGCCCAAAAATTTAATTACTTTTTAGTTAAGAAATGACAGGCACAGAGTAAAAAGGCCTTTTGGTGAAACATTATCTAAAATTTAAATATTTAGGCTCTATCTGACAATTTAAACATTAAATTTAATGTTTAGTAGCAAAAAAAGTAACTTGTATATGATGATTTTGAAAATGCTCTGACAAGAAATCCATAGAGAATGATATAAAAGCTTACGTGATATCTTCTAAACCACATATTTTTATCAAGTATTTTTGAAAAAATCATATATCTGAAGTCAAATTAAGATACCAATTGTACCATCAACGAGTTGAGTAAGACTCGTGGCAACATTAAGTGCTATTATAGCATTTCTCTTTTTCTAAATCAAGGGAGTTTGTGATCTGTACTTTGGTTTCTTATAGATAACGACACACTAAAATCTTCTCTGAATAGAGAGATACGACTGTATATAATCACTCATAAATATGAATTTCACCACAACGTGCAAGTATGTAGATATCTAAAAAACTAAACATCATAAAAACAATTGTAAGACAAGTAATATGGCGCTGATTCATTTTAGATACAGTTTCCTTATCATTAATTATTCTCTCCACCTCATATTTGCCAGTTTCATTAATAAAGTACTAAGAACATTCGTATTATTTTATAAATATATAGTAGGCAACTAGGCATGTTAGCGAAAGCAAAGAAAAGGAAATAAATAAGTATTCTCATTTCGGTTGACCTTAGGAATTTTCTTATGATCAAGATATTTTATTGCTTCGATAGGCTTGCATGTTTGTTTTATTTCATCCCATTGATTGACTGATCACGTAAGAAATATGTACTCTTTTCTCCTTATCACCTCCTCTAAGATATCGTGAAAATCCTCAATGCAAAGCTTTATCCGTGTCATATAATGCTCAATGTACTAACTGTTCCGTACGGAGGATTGTTCCTGCGAAAGACAAATATAAAGAAATATGCAAAAATATCTTATGTCAGCCATTTATTTGTGAGAGTGCACGGGACGACGCCCTGACGTTAGCGGTGCAATTCTAACTGATATCAGCCAAGATGACTCTAGGGTGTGCAACCGATAAGGCCAACATTCCTCAAACCCCTCCTAGCTGGGAGGGATTAACTGTTGTTCGAAGTGAAGGATGCACTAAATTCGCAGATGTGTGAGTATGTTTGTAGACTTTTCTTTCACTAACTACTTAGAGAAGTTATTTTGCTTTACTGACTTTTCTTTTAGTGCATAATGCACAAAATTCGTAAAAAACTTTTTTTTGTTGCAAAAAGTTTGTTAGTAAAGCATGGAAACTCTCTAAAGAGCTAAAAAAGAATAGCAATAGACATACTTACATATCTACTAATTTTGTGCATTGTACACTTCTAACAAAAACTAATCACTCCTAGCCAAGAGACATTTGAGGATTATTGGACTTATCAATTGCCGAGATCCCAGAGTTGTGTTGATTGATACAGTTAGTACTTCACAACTAACGTCAGACGCCATTTTCCTAACACTTTCACAAAAAAAAGATAAGAGGCTGATGCAAAATATTTTTTCAAATTTCTTAAAATCTTTTTTCTCTCCACTTTGTTCTGTGTGAGAATGTATATGTATATGGTTCAGTATTTATAACAGTTTTGAGCCCCTCACTCTCATCCCTCTCTCGGAAACAATATCTCAAATTTATTGCCCTTGAGATTTTCTATTACAATACAATCTTAAAGATTAAGAAAGTAAGTCATTGTTTCCAAATCTACATTTTTGTTTCCATAGATTTCTTTTGTGCTATCATATATTATTTAATTATAATACTAAACATGGTTACAGATAATCTCCAATTCATGCGTTTGTAAAAGGAATTTTTTATCTTGCTTCCAACAGGAATCGTAATGAACTTGTTTCCTTTTAATTATGCGCTTGTAAAAGGAATTTTTGATCTTGCTCCCGTCAGGAATTTGTAATTGAACTTGTTTCCTTTTAACTTAATTTCATGTATGACCAAATGGCCGTTTCCAATATCTTTTTCGGGACAAGAACAAGAATGATTTTATTAATAGCCACAAAAGAAAGAAAATATCAAAACAATGAAATAATATCGCCTGAGTGATAGAAAACATGACCTCTCAATTTTGCCTAAAATTGGTAAAAGAAAGAGGTAGATGTAGATTCTTCTGTCTTGTTCACTTTTAAAATTCCTATTTTTTTTTTACTTTATACAAATTTCGCGTATTGAAATTGCGAGGATATCTCAAAGTGTTAGATCATTTTAGTGGTGTCTAAAAGGTCGGGCCAGGCCCAGTCAACAAGGATTGAAATAGTCCTGGGTCGGATTTCAACCCGAGTTGGCTATACCTGATCCAACCCGAGACTGGAACTTAAACTGAGCCGGACTAGTTGATCTTTTTTTAAGAAAATTATATTAAATTCTAAAATAAAAAATATATAAATCTATAGTTTAAAAATGATTTTTTAAAAGATTTTCGACAATGATTTTGGAAATGAATTTTTGGAATAATCAATAAGGCTTTATTTACTTAAATGACTTCAGGAATGATTTTTTAGAAAGATTTTTTAAATAACTAATAGGGAATGATTTACATAAATAAGTTTATGGTGTGTTTGATATCTCCTATTTCCATGGAACTAAAGGAATTTCCATGGAAATAGGTATTTCCACAGTTTGATACGAAGTATAATTCTATGGCTTTAATTCCATAGGGATTCTATTCCCATGAAATAGTCCACTTTTAATTTCTTGCTCTCCCTTTAGAATTAGTTTTCATGGAAAGTCAAAAATCAAAATAAAAATATTTTAATACATTCAGATATATGAAACCTAATATTTATCTTCATATATGTTCAAAATGACATTTTTACCCAAAAAAATTTATCAAAATAAACTTTTACTTATATATTGGACAAATGAAATTTTTGTCCTTCTTACCAAATGTCATGTTTACAAAGTTGTCAAAATGAAATTTTGGCTTTATATAGTCAAAATTACATTTTATCCTTTTATAATATCAAATTGGCATTTTACCTTTAAGTTGTCAAAATGACATTTTTATCCTCGCATAATATCATAATGACATTTTACCCTTATGTGGTATGAAATGACATTCTTAACTTTATCTTGTAAAAATGACATGTCCATACTTTTACATTAAAATGACAATTTTACTCTTTTATATTAGTAAAATCTCTTTTTTATCGATACGTTGTCAAATTTACATGTTTATCTTGTTTTATTCACAGCTTAACATTTTTACTCTTAAATTAGCAAAGTGACACAAAATTAAATAATTTCACAACTTAGGGGTAAAAATAAAATTTTGAAAACATAAGGGTGAAAGTCTAATTTAGCAGCATAAGAATGAAAATGTAATTTTCGCGACAAAAGAGAAAAAATGTCATTTTGACTACATAAAAGTAAATAAAAATTCTTAATTGAATATTATATTCGTAAAAGTTAGTTGTCAACCAAATGACAGAGTTCGTAATTCCGTAGAATAAGACATGACTGCCAAACGAAATAACTTTTATTTTCATGGAATAAATTATGTGGAAGACTTTCCATGAAACTCTTTTATTTCCTTGTAATAATTTCCCTGATATGAAACACAACCTTAGAAAAGATTCTTTAAAAATATTTTGTGAAAATGATTTTAGGAATTACTTTTTGAAAATAATTAGAGTTAATTCCTATTTGGTCCTCTACTTTGTGACCAGCTTCCTTTATGGCCCCCTATTTTCTGTAAATTCAAATATGGCCCCCTATTTTGAAGTAAATGTCCTGACTGCCCTTTCTGTATTTATTTTTTCAAAATAAAATCAAAAGAAAACTTCAATTCCACCTCATTTCCGTCTCCCCCACACATATCTCTCCACGTCACCTCTCCCTCTCTCCAACTCACCTATCTTTCTCTCCAACTCACCTCATTTTCGCCCTACTAAAGTTGTGTCAAATGAAAGTTGCAAAAAATTAAGTTTTTTCAATCTTTCCAAATACTACACCTCTTTATAAATATTTCAGATTTTCTCTCATCAAGAGAGGTCGAAAGTTTTGCCCCTGTAACGAAAACTTTTGTGGTCTTCTCTTTGGTAATGTAAAATATAAAATGGTTTTTATCTGTCAAGAAGTTAACAAAAGTTCAAATAAATTAAGTTTAATAAATTTTATTTTATCTTAGATGAATCTAAATGACTATCTTTGTCGGGGTACATCTCATTCTGATCTAATATAAGATCTCATTCATCTCAACTCAATGTTTTAAGATGTCATTCCAGGAGGACACGAACACATTACAAAAAATTTAGTTGCCACTACTTTCAAATATGTTATAAACTTACAACGATAGGTCCTACTTTTAAGTACTAAACGTAGTCTAAGAACTATTGCGATGGATCTAGACACGAGTAAATTGATAAAAATTATGATATGTAAACATTTTTGAATGACGACAAAAATGTGTAGCTTTTATATGGACTCTATAGAATGGACTCTTGATCGCCTAGGTTTGTAGAGACGTAAGGTAAACTTTGAATTTGCGGATAATACAAAAGGCCACATTTTTTAGTTTCACTTCGGGCCACCAAAATATCAGGGCCGGCTGATGTGACACTAAAATGTCACATTTGAAGAGCCTAACTTAGACTAATTATTCCTTTTCGAGTATTATCAATAATATTTTATGTGTTTTTCATGTTAGGTACCTATTTTGGAGTTAAACATTAAAATCGGAATAAAGGGAACGAATTGTCACTATCATTTCATGTGCCGAAAACGAGATAAAAAGACTTCAAGCAAATCAAATGACAAAAGGAGTTAATGACGAGTCCGACGGTGAAAACGGAATTCGATTCGGAGTTCGGACGGGGAAGATGTGAAAGATAGAAGCTAAGGTCTTTTCTTGAAGGCCCCCCCTTTTTTTCTAAATGTAGAGACAAGATGAAGGCACTCGCTTGGTTTCTAAACCAAGCCCAAAGCCCATACAAGCCCAAAGAAGAATGACAAGGAAGAATTATATGGGCACCCTCTCTTTATGGATCCAAGTCAACAAAGTCTAAAGAAATTGACTAAGTCTTGACCTAGGGTTTGAGTAATAAACACAAGTTGGATATACTATTCATGATCTTTTACCTTGGAAAAGAGGAAAGAGAGGGAGAAAGAGGAGGCTAAGAGTTTAGGGTTCTTGTTCTTGAAAGAGAGGGTTTGAAGAGAAAGATAAGAGAGAAGGGGAGGTCCGGCCAAGCTAGGTCAGCCTAAGCTTGGCCGGAACAGCAGCAGCTCGGGACTCTTGGGAGCAGCAGCTGCTGCTCGGGCTGTAGCTTCCTCCCGGCCGGAACGAGCAGGGATAGCACGGGAGCAACAACAGCAGCACGAGCATGGGCAGCTGTTGCATCTAGCCGAACTTGATGCCTCATAGCTCGGGATGGAGCTGCCATGCACGGGATGAAGCTTCTTCGGCTCGGACAAGCACGGGAAGGCCGCACCTAGCTCGGATATGCACGGGACAGCAAGCAACCGGCTCAGGCAGTGGCTTCTTGGCCGGACTTTCATGGATTTGGCCGGATTTCATCAACTCTTTGGCCGGAATTTTCATGGTGTTCTGGCCACTTTCTTGGCCGGAAACCTTAGGGCTTTTATTCCCCATGTTCTTAGCTAGCTTCCCATGTGGTTTGATTTGATTTTGGTTGAAGATTGCTAGAGAGAGAAAGCTAGGGTTTAGCTTTAATGGAGGTTGAGTTCTAAATGGAGAAGATGATGATGGTCACTATGGGGAACCCAGAATTTGCTAAGGGGAGATCGGATGCAACTAAAAACTCATATTTTCCGACGACCTAAGCCTCGAACCACATCGAAAAAGGGGGATTCTCTCATCATTTTCATTCCATTTCTTATTCGATCACCATGTTTAACTAACTTTAGTATGTCGATTATATGAGATGAAATGTGATGAATTCGTGATTATGTTTAACATGATTTGATGTTTTGATTACAAATTGATGTTCATTTATTTCGATTATCGTTTCGATCGTATTTTCATGTGTCTTGTCAAGCACTTCGCATAGTTAATAGACGAAACGAAGTATTCGATATCGATCGTAGTCTAAGTCATAATTTCATGTGTCTTGTCATGCACTTCACATAGTTAGGCGACTAGGTGACACTTTCGATGACTCGGGATTAACCGAATTAGGAGTTTGTTTGACTAAGTATGATCTCCGGATATACGTAGTACTTAGAAACATCTACTTTAGGAGTCGAACATCGATTACACTTCGACACATTAAATCGGACTACACATAGTCGTAGGTTTATCATTATGGATTCCCGGACTTCGACACCTCTCTCATTTATTTGTTGCGCGAATCGAGTCTTACCGTCTCCCGACTCTTGTTCCTCCTGACTCAACTCTCGAATCTCTCTCACCCGTTTTACTTATATTGTTTAGTTAGTTTTGCTTGCTTCCTTGTTTTGTGTCATTCAATCTAAAACCCCATTAATCTTTGTTTCCTTTTCTTTTTAGTCTAAGTTAGCTTTTAATATCTAGACCGAGGGATAAGACCCCTCGATATCCAAACTACCTTCCTCTCCTTGGATCGATCCCGGCTTTGCCGGATTACTACTTGATACCTCCGCTTGGGTTTGCAACCTTTTCGGGTGCATCACCGGCCCTGAAAGATGATGATATATTTGAAGATGATGCTATATTTGAAGAAGATGATGATGATACATGCAAAGATTGATAAATGATGTAAATGACTTATTTAAGAAGCTCCCTTCACATGAGTATAGAAGAGGATTGGGGGAAGAGAGAGAAAGGTTTGGTTTGTGGCAAGAAATAGCAAAAAAAAAAAATATGCTTTTAGAGAGAGAAAAAGTAAAAAAAAATTTGAGTGTAGAGAGGAAAAATAAGATTAACTTTCTTTCGATGAGATATAAATAAGATTAACTTTAACTTTTCAAATATCGTTTTCTCTCTTCTCTTTCTCTGTAATTTATTAAAGGACTAAATTTGTATGAAGAGGATATTTAAGGCAATACATACAAAGGACCAAATTTGTATAGATCTTTATGGTTGGGCTTTGGGCTGGATTTTTTTTCTTTTTGGAGTTTCGACCCCTTAAACTTAAGGATTTTTGAATGATTTAAATTTTAAAGTAAATGAATCTAAAATAGTTTTTTCAAAATGTTAAAAAGAGAAGAAGGGAAAAAGCAAAAAAACGGGGTCGAATCCGGGCTTTTGTCAGGCCAGGTCTGACCACATGCTCAAAACAGAGGCCTGGCCCAGGATCGGGAAGGAACCCGGGCCAACCTGGCCCTTTTTTCGTACGACCCGGGCATGTACGAACGGGGCCGGTCCCAACTCGACGTTTTAGACAACACTAAATCATTTCAATATGTTTTTTCTCGAAGCGATCCAGGATAATTTTTGGCTTATTTCCCAAATGGCCCCCAACATTGTGACCAGGTTCCTGCCTGGCCCCCTACTTTAGCAATAATTCTCGTATGACCCCCTTTTCCGTTATCTTTAACTTTCCGTTACTCTCTCTCCTCCTTCTCATTTTCTCTCTCTGCCAAGTCACCTATCACGCCACATCATCATCTTCTCCGGCATAAGTCGCCGGCTGGCCAAACTTCAGGTCGGCGACCTTCAATTTTTTTATTTTTTTATTCTCTCTCTAAAAAAAATAATTTTTTAATTTCCTCTCACCTCTCTAAACTCCGACGAAGGGAACCCCCTTCGCCGGAGTTTAGAGAGAGAGAGAGAGGTGAAAGGAAATAAAAAATAAATTTAGAGGGAGAGAGAGATTAAAAAAAAAAAAATTGAAGGTCGCCGGCCGGAAATTTGGCCGGCCGGCGACTTATGCCGGAGAAGATGATGATGTGGCGTGATAGGTGACTTGACAGAGAGAGAAAATGAGATGGAGGAGAGAGAGAGTAACGGATTGTTAAAAATAACGGAAAAAGGGGACATACGGGAATTATTGCTAAAGTAGGGGGTCAGGCAGGAAGCTGGTCACAAAGTTGGGGGCCATTTGGGAAATAACCCATAATTTTTTAACCGAAACACTACTCGCATTTGTGTCCTCACAACGCACCTATTAAGGTCATTGCATAATGTTTAATTACTGCTCAAGTATCGTAGTTTCATCGTCTTAGAGAGTGAGAGATAAATCGTATCAAAAATCTATAAACGGACTAATTGCTGAATCCGACTGCAAATGACTATCAAGGTCTAAGACACATGTCCACTAGACAATACGCCGATTCATCCTCCCACATCTCTACTTGCCATTCTGGTAAAGGCTATCATGGCAATGTAAATATAACCAACATTGGACTGTCATCGAGCAATCCTAGACATCAAAGCATCCTCCGTATCTTGTCAGATAACCAAATGACCAACGTCTCTTTCATTGTTACCTACCTTGAATATGCATATATGTTAATGATTTGGAGGTAAGGGGGAAAGTACCCCATTTAAAGAGGGAGTTGACCTCTCTAACACCATAAAGGTGGGAGTCAGGCCACTAAAGACATCATCTAATTTTGCCTAAAAGAGTACCAATAGCCAGTATTTTCATCAAAAGTACCCCATTTAAAGAGGGAGTTGACCTCTCTAACACCATAAAGGAGGGAGTCAAACCACTAAAGAGTCATCTAATTTTGACTAAAAGAGTACCAATAGCCAGTATTTCCATCTTTAGACGAGTGGTTCAGACAAGTGTTGTTTTTTGAATTTAGAAGTCAACGCGATCAATTTTTCAGAAATGATGAAGATCATCAAGTCTGGTTGTTTTAGGAATCATAATATTTAGGTAGAAACCAAGTAAGATTTGCAGCTTATTTGGATGGTCGCGCGGCTAACAATGATCGAATCATACAACAGACTACACATAAAAAGCCTTGACTCGATCGAAAGATATGACTTGAGGGAATGAAGCATAAGGCGCAGATCGAAAGATATGACTAGAAATCAAAATACTCAGTACAACTTCATTGGTACCTTAAATCAAAAGACATAAATAATCAACCAACACTGGAAATAATTTATATATAAATCAAAGAGACAACCACATGACTGAAAATAACCTGGGTAACAAGGCCTGACTCTGTACTGCCGACTAGACGACTCTCCGAGAAAATAGGAAAAGGTGCAGCAGGTATGGTTGGTTAAGTAAGTCAAGAAATCCCCGCCCAGGGATATGATCCTCGCTGTTGTCAACTAGGTGTCTCCAATGGTTACTGATTGCTGCAAAGAATTGAACACACTTGAGATTACTGCTATCAGAAGGAACATGAAATTTGTTGGTTACTGATTGAACATGAACAGTAATAATGAATTAAGATCTCAGACACATAACTAAGAGATCACACAAATTTGTCCATTTGTTGGTTAATCCAAGAGTTATTCAACATCAACCACACAATGTTAAATACGTTAAAGTACTCGTATTGGCATACTGTTTTCTGTGAGAATAGTCCCACATGGAAGAATGGGTAACTAGCAACCAAGAATATAAAGAATAGGTCCTCTCCACTCATTGCCAATTGATTTTGAGTTGGATAGCCACAAACTTAACATGGTATCAGAGCTAGGCCCACACGTGATAGGCTTAAAAGCCACACGTGCTCCACGTCACCCGTAAAGAAAAAAAAAAACACACGTGTTAGGCTCAAAAAACGCCACACGTGAGGGGGGCGTGTGAGAATAGTCCCACATGGAAGAATGGGTAACTAGCAACCAAGAATATAAAGAATAGGTCCTCTCCACTCATTGCCAATTGGTTTTGAGTTGGATAGCCACAAACTTAACATTTTCATACTTGGCAGAGACAAAAACCAAGTTTTCTACTAATCAAGGATCGAGATTCAGTTGAACAGATTGATCTAAATGGACCAACAATGAGTTTGTGATCCCTGGTTTGGGTTCCTATTAAATTCAAAGACACACCAAAAAATTCTCTGGTAGGGAGACAAAGATTCTAATCACATATAATAGTTAATACTAGTTGAGGTAGTATCAAATAAACAGGAATTTCTTTTATATACCTTCAGTAGGTTCATCACGGTTAGAACCAGAGGGTGGTACAGACCCGCGCCTTCTCACATAGTCACTCCTCAAGGGTTTTGGACATTTGAATGAAAACTGGTCCAAGTTTACTCCTGGATACATTTCTTGATGCTCGAGAAGGTACCTGAAGAACAAGAAACATAAATCTTTTTTACAAAGAGATAGGACACTCACTCGAAAATAATGAACTCAGAATAAAAACTAATTTTGAGGCATTAGGATGGTTTTCTTTATAACCAATTGTTTTCTACACCTCTCATCTTTGCTAAGTTCATTAATGAACATGTTATTTCCCAATTATTTTTATATGCAGTACACACAAGGTGAACTTACAAAGGCCCACGGAAACAACAGATAAGCCTGTAAGCAAATCAGCATTTGAGAATTTGACAAGAGAAAATATATTAGCCTGTAAGCAAATCAGCATTTGGCACTGGCTACGGAAACAACAGATAAGAAGATTGAAAAAAATAAATAACGGGAACAGGGTGTGAAGGAGGATTAAAATTTATATTCTAAAATCGGTGGCACTTTCCCTACATATTAAGCAAAACTCACAGTATTCCGTATTCCCATACAATTATCCTAACGAAGAATCAACTAAAATAGTTGTTCTTAAAGACGGAAAAAAGAGGATCGAACATAACGAAGAATTTCAACAAAGAGAAAGGGCGTAAATGAGAAGCCTGCGAAAATTAACATAGAAACATCGAAAATCATAACAATTGTAGAGACCAAGTAATACCTCTCTCACTTCAACAAAAAAAGTAATACCTCTCTGTAGCTTAAGAAAACTCTCTCTGCTGCAGCAATCCGGGGGCAGAAAATGAGTTACAGAACCTAATGTTGTATTTATATAGCTAGTCAAGGGGCAAAACCTAAAACGGCTTTGTTTGGCATACTCCATCTTTCCGATACATACCCTAAAATATTCCATATATAACAATTGTCATTAACTCGCGATAATTACAATGCAATTAAACTCAGAGCCAGGTCCTGACTTGGTTAGTGTCAACCTGAATAAGTTGATTCCGATCCGAGTTAAATCGGAAAATTTGGTTGAATATATTAATGGTATATTATGTAATACTTTAAGAAGGAAAATGTTATAAAAAAAAAACTCGGAGTTCACATCCGATTTCATCTCAAAATGGAGAATCAATGGAGCTTATATTTTTTCCTTTTCTTTCTCCACATTCTTAAAACAACTTGCTTTTTCTCTACCTCAAATCAGTTGAAGTAAGCATATACAAGAGTCACAAGACCACTAAATATGTTTCCTCTCGCTCTCTTAACACTTTCAGATTCTGACTTTGTGAGAATCTCAGAAACTTAAATTAGTGGTGTTATTTTCTCGTGTGACAGAAATGACATCTCAAAATTGAATACTTTACCAGCTATAGAAGTTAGCACTAGTGTTTCTTAAACTCCTAGATCCAAGCAGATTTCACCAGAGATTCAGCATTTTAAGGCAACAAAAAATAGACATCTACATGCTCTTGTCTCCAAGGGCAAGTGAATATTGTAAAGAAGCACTATAACTGCAGACTCACTAGGATATTGATTGCATTTATACTAGAAATTCGACCATTTTTTGTTTGAATTTCTTTTTCTTCTTCACTTTAACTTGTTCAAATACTAGACAATTGAGAAGAACAAGAAGAAATAAGAAATTATGCTTTCCCAACAAAGTTTCAAGCAACAAAAAGTTGACATAACCAGACACAGAAAAAAAAACAATCAAACTTTGTCTCTAACACTAGATCTTTTTCATTTCGAATTCACTAAAACCTAGCAAAAATGAATCAATCAATGAAGTATTAGTTGTTAAAACTGCATAAGTTATTACAAAGTTGAGTTGTAGTAGTATCTAACCTTGAAGATGATTTTGCATTCCTAAATTGTGTATGGAGAGCTAATGAACCAGAAATTTATCGCAGTTCAGCTGGAATAGGTGAGTCCCCCGACATGTAGTTATGATTATTCCCCACAATCTAAAGCCAAATTATACAAGGACAAAAAATATCATGTAAAATACTAAAAGTTCACTAAATTTATAAAAAAAAAACATCATAAAAGCTCTGTTCTGGACAACCTAAGAAATAATACAACTTTTAAGTAAAGAGATCCACATGCCTGCGTATGAATTTGGAAGCATGAGTAGTGTTTTCACAACAACTATACAATTGATAAGTCGCCAAAATCAGCTCACTCTTACCTCTAGTTCCAATGCAACAACTCGCTTTGCTTTGTGTTGCTCGGTTTGTGTGCAAGATACAAAAGAATCAAAAGGAGCACCCTTACGTACAAGAACGTTGAGGAGAACGTTTCCTTGTACACCAATAAAAATCACATTTTGCGAGGAAATATCCACCGCAAACTTCATTTACTTAACCTGAAAACTTTTTTAAACCTCTTTTTTTAAGTTAGTCAGCCTCAATCGAGGTTGGGGAAGAGAAAGCGGGCACTAGAGGGGAGAATGTTTTTTTGTTGAAATATCAGGAAAAGATAACAGAAGCGAATGATCTTCCTAGATATTAAGAGTGGGAAAGTGATATATTCTACTCTTTTTTATTGTGATTATAGTTTTTTGTCCTGATCTTTGTTCCAATTCGAATTGATTTTATATTTTGTTAACTGAAATGGAAATATACGTTCCAATTTGAATGAAACATGACTTAGCTGTATAATGTATTTGTTACATACTTACATTCAGTAAAGCAGAATGTCAAACCAATTTGAAACTTGTATCACAAATTTAGACAGATTTAAGTGAAGTAGATTCGTCTTTTTCAATCTTGTACTTCATTTTCTGCTTATTTCTATTCGGTTTTGATTAATTCCATACTTTTATTGTTTGAGAAATTGTTCATATGATAATGTCTTATTCCACGAGAGTTTTCCTCTTTATTGTTGGACTAGGTATAACACGTGCTTACAACAAGGACAATTTTGATGAGCGTGTTACACAAGTGAGTATGTTGCACCCGACGAGTCACTAGTCGTCCCATAATAGAGTGAACTTGATCGAGCTCACTGACATTACGAGGGCTATGTGTGGTTCTGGTGTGTCCCTTGCTAACATGACATGCTCAACCGCAATATATTATGCTCGACGGATTAGCCCATACCGTAGGAACTTGTTCAACCTAGTAATGTTGTTATAAATCATAATTTTCAGGATTGGTGTTGTTATGAACACCAAGATCAGATTAAAAGTAACAAACAATTATGTCAATATGATCAAATTGAAACCCCAGAGCTAAAATTGAGGTATATCTGTGGTCTGATTCAAAAAATGGAAAGTGAAATGATAAATTAATAACCACCAGATTTCTTTCAAAAATCAGAAAAGATCACTACCATCAATCCATTTAATAGGTTTCAGATTTAATCAGAAATTGAAACAACATCAACAAAATAAATTCATATCTATAAATTCGAGTTCATAAACAATAAGTCAGATTACAATAAAGAACCCTAAGGTTGTGTTTGTTTTTTTTATTTATGTCTGAATCTGAATTGGCTGAATCTGAATAGACTGAACTGAATCGGCTGAATCTGAATTGACAGAATTCAGATGTTTGTTTGTTAAATCTGAATGATTAGATCTGAAAATTTAAAGTTACAATTATACCCCTGATTAATGAAAAATATCTCATTGTTTTTTGTCCTTTATCCCTTGGCTAAATAAAAACCACAGAACTATAAACTTTAAAACCCTAAATCTCTAAAACGTCACCTTCTCTTTCACTTCAAACCAAAAAAACTTCAGAAGCCTCCTCTCTCTCGCCGGACTTCTCCCTCTAACCGACAACCTCGCCGGATTTCTCTCTCCAACTAAAAGCTTCACCGGGTCTATCTCTCTTTCTATCTCTCACCGAAGGTCTTCAAACAAAATGAGCGAGGACCCTTGCCAGATTTCTCTCTCTCTATCTCTTTGTCTCTCTCTATCTCTCGAATGGAAGGTCTGGAACAAAAGGGGTGATGACCCTTGCCGGCGATGGTTTACAGATCTGGTTTGTGGTGTGTAGTGGTGTCGGTGCTCTGTGGTGTCTGGTGGTGTCGGTACTCTGCAGCGCTGGTGTTGGTGTCGGTGCTCTATGGTGATGTTGGAGCCGGTGCTTTGTGGTGTTGGTGGCGGTGCTCTGTGGTGGTGTTGGAACCGGTGTAAAGAACAACCTATTAAAACATGTGGTTTTGGTTCAGAATTAATTCCGATGAAGATCACAAGTGGGATGAAATCATAATGAGTAATTATTTTGGCGCTTTCTTCAAACCCCAACTACTCCATTCCTTCAAGCACTTCGCAATTGATTGTTCATCAGAAGCCATGTCTTGGATGCTTGATTTGGCCCTTAAAATACCAACTTCAACATTACTCCAATTAGACCAGCGAGGCAGAGATCTACTAGGGCATTTTGTTAGACGAACTGCTTGAAAAACTATTGATCAGGGAGTTCGAGTAGAGACGGACGGATTCATGTCTCTAATGCTACAAAATGGACTAACAATTCTGGAAAGGGTGCTTCTATAAGACCCGGGCCACTGTTAGCGGACTACTCTATTAACACTAGGCCCAATAACTCTTTTCTCTATTAGCATCGTCCAAATGAGTTAACCCTAACGCCTCCATCCGTTTCTCACAAAACTAGACAAAATTTCTAAACCGAGATTTTCTCTCTCTAAGCCTTAGGAAGAACCGAATCGAACTCTCCTCGCCAATCATAATCTCACGAATCTCTCTCAAATTTTGCTCTCAATCAGTCATTTCACTCTCTAACTATTGGAATCAACAATCATTTATTGGTGAAGACGAAGTAGAAATCAAGCTACATTTGCTCAGGTTGATTCAAAAATCCAAAATTTTTATGTTTTCTTTTAATTAATTTGTTGTTTGATTGATTGGGGACGTCAATATGTAGCATCTTGTAACATGTTTGGAATGCTTTATTCTATAATTTCGAACACATTTAGAGCCTTTTGTGTGAGGATTTGATGTCCTATGAGTCTTCCCTAATGGTTGTTCATGGTTGTTCGAACGACTCAGACGGATTCGTCCAGCCTGTCCGAGTCTTTCATGGTCACGGGTTAGGCAATCCGTGAGCTATGAGACCGGAAGGGTTAGCTGTTCCAGTCCGTCACGGAAAAGGTAATCCGTGACAGACTGAAAAGTCCCGTATTACCTAATCCAGGCATTCTTTTTCTTTTTCTTTCTTACTTTTCTTTTTCTTTCTTATTTTTTTTCTTTTTCATTTTTTTCTTTTTGTTTCTTATTTCAATGACTTTTACTAGTGACACATGCATTTATTAGAATTTTAACTTATGTGATTACGTGGATTATGATGTATTTAGACTAAGAAAGTATATTGATTATTTAACGTTTATTCGTTGCATCATGTATTATTCAACAGTTATTAATGGCATCACGTGTTTCTCCAATGCGAGTGAAAGAGGTCGTTAGAAACAACGAATAAGAAGAGATGAGAACCAAACTTCAGAGGAAGAACCTCTTGTTTCGACAACACAAACAGAAGTAGGGGGTCATCTTCAGTCCCACACCCGTATTCTAGAGGTCCCACAGATCGTACGCTGCTACCGTGTTTCAAGAATCATGTTACTTTCACGATTTAGAACAAACCGGTAAGCAAATATTCTTTACTAATTTTAGTACATATAATAGGAATTTTGTTAGTCATTAATCTCGAAAAATTTGTTTTTGTTTTCAAGAGAGGCCAGTGTTGAAGTTACATAACAATGCCTCTTCCGTAGTTGTGGGTTCTCTATTGGAGAAGAAAAATGCGTAGGATCTAGAAATGGAGCGTCGAGGTGTTCAACAGAGAGTCTGAAACAGAGGATTGGCGCCCACATTGCCAAATATTCATACGTCAAGTTAGATCGGGTCGAACTCTCGACATTTACAGAGTGGTGGTACGAGAATACAAATACTTTCCACATTTCGTTCGGGGAGATGATGATCACGTTAGAGGGCGTGTATTGCATATGTGGTCTTCCAATTGAAGGTCGGCCCGTTGTTGTGTCGAAGCCTCAGATGATAATTATGATGATGTTGATGATGGTAGACAAGATTAAGACGTATTACTAGTCTCCCGTTCTTTAGGACTAGGTTACGAAGATATGAAATAGCATTTAAGTAAATCTAAGTCTGTGTAACTTAAGTGGTTGAGGGAGCAATGCAGTGGGGCGCAAGATAGTGACACCGACCGTGTCAAGGATGCTACTGCACAGGCATACCTCTTGCATCTTTTTGGTTGTACTATTTTTGCTGACAAGAGTGCAACTAAGGCTCCTATCATCTATGTACATTATCTGAAGAACTTAGATGATATTCCGACCTACTCGTGGGAAACTGCGGTGCTTGCCTATCTTTATAGGCAGATTTGTTTTACTTCGAGGGGAGGAAACCAATTGGTTGGTTATCTTACTATGTTTCAGGTAATTTCTTATATATTTTTTCTCAATTATTATTTATTTATTATATTGGAGTAACAATGTTGTATTTAACTTTACATTGGTAGGTGTGGATCGATGAACACTTCAACTTTGGGGTGTCTGTTCTCAACCTAAGATATGATCTCGTATCTAACATCCCCCGGATGTATAGATCGGGAGAAATCATGAAAGGAAACAAACCATGTGCTTTAAGAAGCACCCGCGAACAATTGGACGGTCTAACCGAGAGAGATGTAAGTACTTTATTTATTTTTCGTGTGTTATTAAATATAATTGTGAATGTTGTCTTTATATTTATTAAACGTCTATATCATGTAGGTCATTTGGGACCCATATAGTCCCTTATTGTCTGATGTTGCAGTACCATTTCCCGAATACTCGTTCTACACCGGATGCATCGTGGTGACCGATATTATCGAGCCCTACCACTTTGATAGGGTGTTAAGGCAGCTTGGGTTGGTTCAAGACATCCTTAAAGAACCCATTCGACCAAAGAAGGTGGCGAAGGACGGACATTCCAAAAATAAAGTGACCACAATTATATCATATGCATATCATTTTATATTCAATGCATATCATTTTATAATCCTCTGAGTCTGGACCACTGATTAAGGGTAAGAAAGTTGCCGAACATTCGTAAGAAAAATGAACCAATATGCAATTATAGCGAGTCGCAACAACCATAATAATGTACGGGTAACTGTAGAACCAAGGCTCCGGACATGTAAAATTGAAATTGTGCGCGACACTTATTGTCCAAGTGTAATCTCTTTGTCCAAAAATCTCCTTTTAGAGTGCGGGACTTACCTCAAGTTCTTCTATGACATTTTCGTGAACTTGTTTCCAACCATCTTCTATAGAAAACCCAACTCCTTTACCAACGACATGAACACAATGACCATCGCCTGACACATCTATAAACTATAACGTCATCCAAGAATGGATGCATAACTGACGGAAAATACCCTTTGTATCTGTCAATACTGGAAAAGGTTGCTTTGGTTGATTTATTTACTTTAGGTACTGTCTGAGTAGAGGGAACATATTCATCAACACACTTGGCATATTCGAAAGCAGATGGGTTTCTCTTAGTAGGATTTTGCAACTTCTTTTTTTTCCTCATTCTTCTTTGTTCCGGAGCCCTTGTAGTGTTTGTTAGTTGCAATGGCTCAAACATGCTTGTCATGGTCGGGAAAGAAATAAGCCTCAACTGATTAAGTATTGCGGACCTCTAAGGACCTATCAGTTTATCCCAAAATAAATAAAGGTGCTCTATCTCATGTGATGTGTGGAGATCATTATAATGTCTCGAGCCGGGTTAATCGATAGCTTGGTCCACTGAGGGGTGAATGATGTCCTAGGAAATACCTTATCTTGATTCATCAAAAATACCATCTCATGAGCACAAGGGAGACCATAAACATACCTTTAAACACATCCAATTTGGAACGTTAATGTCAATCCCATTTGTACGGTGGATCTCATCCACCATAATATCTAATGCAGCGTGCAAGACATAACCACGTAGCTCTTTCATAAACTTTTTATGATGGGTGTCCTTCACCTTTGTACGACTGTGCTCAAAAGATGCTTTAATTTTACCTATCTCGGTTTTCGTCGTGATATGAATAGATTTCTAACACGTAATATAGTTATTTAGATGCCTCTTCAATTTGGAATGAGCACCTTCCACACGATTTATTGTAGTACTTCCCGTGTGTATAACCCCGTTAGTCCATGCAGTCACAAATCGCTCTTTCAATCCCAATCAGGTATTGTGTACATAACTAACATCTCCATGATGTGTGTCTGGACCAAAACTTCACAAAAGTTTCCACCGCCTCATTATATCCACGTTTGGTCTCAGCATACATGATAGCTTGAAACATTGTCATAAAAACTTTGAACTATTCTTGTTTGAAATGACTTTTGACATGTGGTACCACACACTTGTCGATGTGGAAAGTACATAGTAACCTTTGAGCTTGTGGAAAGACTTCATCAATGACGTTAATTAGTACAAGTTCACGATCAGTAACAAACACACTTGGCATTAAGTTGGGAGGGAACAACGCCCTCAGACAATGAAGTATTGCAACGTATAAGTTACTCTGACAATCTCAAGCAATGATTTTTTAAATTGGTTGGTTTTATACGTAGGATCGAGCACTAACACGGTATGGAAGCACTTTAATAATAGAAAAGAATCAGGATGTGCCCAAAATAGATTTGTTGCCTCATATGTGTCTTCGTTCTTTAAAAATGGTAGACGTAATTGTGTTCCATCAACAACTTAATCAGCTGTCGCATCAGACTCCTTCCTTCTTGGTTTTCCTTACATATGTTCGCCCGTGCATTGTAAATGGTTTTTAATATTGATGTGTTCTCCTTTAATCGACCACGAATTTGACAAAGAATTTGGGATGGTCTCGAACCAATATCCATTAGTTGTTTCAAAACTCTTTTTTCATTGGTATTCAACATATTCGCATATGCATGATCTAGAAGACTTTCAGCTAACTCATGGTTGTGGATTCCAGACACAATTGTCACTTTCCACTTGTCACCATCCTTAGATATTCTCTTGATCTTGAACAGACATTGAAATTTTTTGGTGATCGATTTTTTTTCTTTATGGGTGGTTGATGGGATTTTGGAACCAAATCCTTCTTGTCATGTGAATGGAATGCCCCACTTCTTTCATAACATAATTCTAAGTTCTAACCAAGTTTTCTCTCCACCCCTCCTATTTTACCTGTTCTGCCGATCAATACCGCAAAATCATGCTTTCTCCCAATTTTTTAGCCAAACGATTAACTCCTCTTGAGTTTGAAAAACATCTTTAGTCACAAAATACTCACCAACATCAATACTAAATGGACACCCATCATTTGAACGTAGATGTTCTTCTTCGACATGGTACTCATCTTCAAAAGGAGCAATATTAAGGTCTGGAATCTGTCAAAAGGTGAAAAAAACATCAAGTTCAATTCTCTAAAAAAAGAAAATTCTTCAGGACGGAATAGACTACCTAGTCTGGGGCCCCTTTCAGACAAAAATGGATCATGCGTCCAGGTGTGAAAGATCCTGGACTGCCTAGTCCGGGACCTTTTTCACACCTGGACTGATTAGGTGATCTGTTATGGTCTTATAGACCTCAAACTGATCCAGACCATTCACGTAACCGAGAGTTCAATTTTTTTTTTCACCAACCACATAATACGTATTGAAACATCAAATAATGGGTGGAGAAATGGTTGTATACCTCACTAGAAACTTCTCCTTGTCCGGAAATAGGTTGAAGAGTTGGAATCGATTTACAAATCAAAATTTTCGGACCCCCTTCTTCCATGGTTAACTTCCTAACTTCTTTGAAAAAGATGATATAAAGAGATATAAAGAAGATATAACACTGTTGAATGTTGAACAAATCACTCGAATTAATGGTTCCGAATAAAAGGGTGGCCGCCGATAGGTGTCGGTGCCGTTTTTGTTGTCGGAGAATGTTGCACTCTATCCTAGGGTTTTGTTTTAGAAGAACAAGATGGAAGAACCTATGTTCTCAAAAGATGGGTCATAGACACAATAAAACACTCTCGTTCATGTCTTTTTAGATAGCAATGTTCATGATATGCCACAGTTTAGGGTGCATGGCATTTTAAAGACTTGATTGCCTTGACAATGGGTGTTTAAAAATAGTTTGTGGCCCTGCAATTGTTCCATAGGCACGACCAATTTAGCCACACAACCGTATATGCACCTTCTTTTTCAGTAAGTACGTGTCCATTTTTAAATGAATAGAACCCGCCAAATAGGATCATGCCCCAATTTTTAAAGCTACCACATTTTTGTTCTATTTGTACATCATTTCCATCGTTTATTGTGATACGCGTCATCATTCACATTTTTTAGTCTAAGGGTCCACCATCTGATGGAAAGAACCAGACTTCAAAGAGAATTGTTCGAAGAGAATTGACTAGAGGAAACTTGGAAAATAGAGGGATTAGATCCAGTTTGATAGGCCTAAAAGGTAGGGAAAGAGTCTGGGCAAAGATACAAAGATCCGGGCCCGAAAGAGAGGTCCGGAAAAGTTAAAGGAGTTTTTCTTCTCAACCTTCAATAAGGTCCTAGATGACATTAAAAAAGGGAGTTCAAGTCAACTTACTCGGTGTTTAAGTAGAGGAGCTACACTTTGAAGCTCTTTATCTTCCGAAAAGGCATTGGAATCTATTCGAGCGAAAGCGATTAAGATAATCTTCTTTCCGTTTCTAGTTCATCTTTAGTTCTTGCATGTGATCCTGGAAACTAGTGTTAGACATATTAGATGTCTGAGATTCCGCTTACCAAACTAGGTCACACCAAACCCAACAACCTGGGCAAAGGCCCATCCCATTTCTCACAAGACGCGCTCTGAGAGATTTGTTTATTTGTTAGTCTAGACTGGGAACTCGAGAAAAGAACCTCTGTCCAGGTAACTTTTTTTTTTAACTTGCCCAGGTAACTCTTGATATATATATATGATGGTACAAGTCGTGCTCGGTAGAATCAATCTTATAATTTTAACTATTGAAGGTAAGTTTGAGAGGTATAATCTCAACCATTTGAGATAAATTTGGGAGATGTAATCTTAACACTTGGAGATAAATTTGGGAGGTGTAATTTTTCCCATTAAAGAGGGGCATATATTCTAAAAAAGACACGGTTGAAAAACACACGGTTAGAGAGATCGTTACGTGGGCGCCAACAACTAGGCTTCGGGCCTTCAAATAGACGGGTTGACGGGCAGAAAGTCGGTTCTGGTAGTCGAGTAGATGGGTAAGGCAAACGTCAGTGCAGAAAACGGTATTGATAGGCCAACGTCAGGGTAAGAAACGGGTACCAACAACTTGTAGACCTGCACAAGATAAACAAAATCGTGAACTCCAAGGGCACCGGGGATGGTGTCGGCCAAGGACCCTCTGACGATCAAGTCAGTAACTTAGTTCGATATAATAAAATGGATAGAATATAATTGGAGTTACTAATAATGATGTCAATGTCGTTGTAGCGGCGGGATATAACACGACTCGTAGAGTGGCCGGAGCTCGGTTGTACGGAGTGATCAGTTGGGGTAGCTTCGGGACTACTTGATTAGTAGTGAAGACTTGAATGGGTAGACTTCTGCTTACGAATGGGTAGAATAGCAAGGTATGAGAGGAATATGAAGCCTCTAGCAAGTTCTGATGTGGTTTCGTGGATGCTTCTAGCCGGAGCCTCTGCCTTAGGCTAGCTTAGATCAGAGATCGTCGGACTAGGTGATTTGTAGCCGGAGTTTAGTAGAGAGTGAATGGAGTGATCGGAGTAAAGCTTCAAGAGTGCTAGGTAAAGAACGATTAAGTAGTTTCGAGTTCAGAATCAGATGACCCTTTCCAAGGGTGAGGCTTCCTTTATTTATAGAGTTTAGAGGATAGTAACTGCGTGCTTGTTAGATCCACAATAGTAGGATTCCACTAGACTGTTTTCGTAGCCATCCATCTCTTGAGAAGAAAGTGTAGCCCTACGATGCATGCCACCTCAGTCTGTTCGTTGCCAGTCTATTACCCCTTTAAAGTAGTGCAAGACTCGGTCTTCTACCATGACTCCAACGTGTAGGAAAATGCTAGGATTGGACCGACTCAATCTCTAACGACTTGGCCACGTGTACGAGCAACTAGCGGGGGTGTGCGTGGATTGTCATGGCAGACCATATCTTGGTGTGCCAGAAGCGTGGGTTTGAGCAAGCATGCTTAGACTTTCTGGACTTACGAGGCGTGTTGGGGCTTTCGGTGGGCTTCCTTGCTAGACCATCGAAGCTACTGAAGGCACTCCTCTCATGTTACGCGAGGGTGGGCTCATAAGGAAGACACAATGCTATTTTTTGCCAATACACATCTTACCAGGCTTCATAGCTCCCCCGGGTTGATCTTCATAAGTAAATCTTAACGGCTAAATGGGACAACCACATACTAAAACCCACAAAAGTCTTCAGTTTGAGTCGATATGCGCTCGGCAAATAGGACTTCACCCTATTTTTGAACTTGCGATGATCCTTTTGTGACCACACAAACACTATATTCCCAATGCTCGTCTCAAGCTGCGAACAAACAGAAAGAAGTTCAAACCATTGCTAGAACTGACATTCATGAAAGATAATGGTATATGTTTCCATTTCCAAGTTTCATATCTAAATTCCAATTATAAATCTAAATTGACTCGAAGAGTCAATAGAGCCCTTTGTGTATGCGGTTAACCAGCTCAAATTTCTGCAATAAAAGACGAAGGCTACCTATAACACTTTAACAATAAAAATCAAACATCGACCAAGACAAGCATTGTTATCTTTTATGGAATGGTACATTTGTTGGATCATATAGAGACTTAGGTGCGTGCTTGATACCTTCATTAGAACATTGAGGCATTTAATTTTGACGACAACCACTACAAAAGCCGGGGCTTTTGTGACGGATTATTTTCGACGGATTCGTATAGTTCCGTCAAGAAAATTGAGAAATTCCGACGGTTTTCCTCTTTTTACGACCACTTTCCGACGGTTGTGTTCCGTCGGAAAAAACAATTTCCGACGGATTTCCCCCTATTTTCGACGGCTTTAATCCGTCACAAATAGACTTCATTTTTGTAGTGAACCCCCTTTTTATTTACCCAAACGGGCATGACCCCTACTCGGCTATGCAAGGCACCAATGCCGCATCTCCATGACATCGATCCTAGACACGATAACATGGCACTACATGGAGCCCTTTCTTTCTTGACTAGACGTATTTCGATCCAGAAAATCCTCGAGCCTCTCTCAAATGGGATGTTCCGACTTACCAAGCATAGCATACAAAATGACAACCATACAAGCCGAGGCTTTCCAGACAAGCTTCCATAACTTCGAGTCCTTATTACTCTCTAAGTGAGCCACTTGCTAACTCAAGGAGTGTGGACAGACTGCATTGGTCAAAAATGGCATATGGGCGTACGTGGACCTTAGTTGGTCAAAAATGTCATGGTAGAAAATCGAATCTAGCGTTAATTTAAAGGAGAGTAAACCGTTAAATATGAAACAGTGAGGCAAGTCCGGGTGCAAGATCTTTAGTAAAGGAGTCGGACAACCCCCAGTTGAAGGGATCGCATACCCTGCCTGTATAGTTGATTGAATGGTTCCGCTATGAAGATATGTAATGGCAGAGCAAGCTGGAAGCTGGATGCAGCAAGTGGGTAATGGTTAAGTGTCATGCAGTGGGAAGGACTGCGCATTGAAACCCCCACCAAGCGGGGGAATCAAAAAAACTTTTTCGTCCAACTTTGTCTAAAATTCAAATATTTCAGCCCTCTAAGAAAGTTAAAATTTAATATTTGGTAGTAATAAAAAAAGTTACCTGTATACCATGATTTTGAAATTGTCAGACAAGGAATCCCTAAAGAATGACATAAAAGCTCATGTAATATTCACTGGACCGCATATTTTCGGCTAAATATTATTTGAAAAGCTCAAATATTTAAAGCCAAATTAAGATACCAATTGTACCATCAATGAGTTGAGTAAGACTCAAAGGCAACATTAAATGTTATTATAGCATTTCTCTTTTTCTAAATGAGGGGATGGAGTTTGTGATCCGTACTTTAGGTTCTTATAAATTCAACAATACACTAAAATCTTCTATGATAGAGAGACAACGACTATTTGTAATCACTCATAAATATGAATTTCACCACAACTACAAGTATGTAGAAGTCTAAAAGATAAACATCATAAGAACATTTATAAGACGAGATAGATCGCTAATTCATTTTAGATATAGTTTCCTTATAATTAATTATTCTCTGCGCCTCATATTTTTGCCAATTTCATAATAAAGTATGCATAATATTCATATTATTATATAAATACATAGTAGGCATGTTAGCCAAAGCAAAGAAAATGAAATAAATAGAATTTAAGGTCGTCTCATTTCAGTTGACCGTACAAATTTTCTTATGATTAAGATATTTTATTGCTTCGATAGGCTTGCACGTTTGATATATTTCGTCCCTTGGACTGATAAGGTAAGAAATATGTTCTCTTTTCTCCTTGTCACCTCCTTTAAGATATCATGAAAATCCTCCATGCAAAGCTCTATCTGTGTCGTATAATGCTCAATGTACCAACTGTTCCAAATGGAGGCTTGTTCCGGCGAACGACAAGTATAAAGAAATAGGCAAAAATATCTTACGTCAGCCATTTATTCGTGAGAGTGCACGAGACGACGCCCTAACGTTAGTTGCGCACTTCCGACTGATATCAGCCAAGATGACTCCACGGTGTGCAACTGATAAGGCCAACATTCCTCAAACCCCTCCTGGCTGGGAGCGACTAATTATTGTTCGAAGTGCAGAATGCACTAGATTTGCAGATGTGTGAGTATGACTTTTCTTTCACTAACTACTTCAAAAGTTATTTTGCTTTACTGATTTTTTTTTAGTGCATAATGCACAAAATTCGTAAAAAACTTTTTTTGTTGTTGCGAAAACTTTGTCAGCAAAGCATGGAAACTCTCTAAAAAGCTAAAAGAGAATAGCAACAAACATACTCACATATCTTCTAAATTTGTGCATCATACACTTCTAACAAAAACTAATCACTCCTAGCCAAGAGATAGTTGAGGACTATTGGACTTATCAATTGCCCAGTTCGTGGAGTTATGTTGATTGATGCAGTTAGAACTTCACAACTAACGTCAGCCGCCATTTTCCTAACACTTTCACAAAAAAAAAAACAAAAGGCTGACGCAAAATATTTTTTCAAATTTCTTAAAATCTCTCTCCACTTTGTTTTGTGTGAGAAGATCTATATGCATATGGTTCAGTATTTATAACAGTTTTGAGCCCCACTCTCTCATCATTTTCTCTCTCAAAAAACATCTCAAATTTATTGCCCTTGAGATTTTCTATTACAATACAATCTTAAAGATTAAGAAAATAAGTCATTGTTTTCGTATCTACTTTTTTTGCATAGATTTCTTTTCTGCTATCATATATTATTTAATTATAATAGTAAACATGGTTACTGACAGTCTCCAACTCATGCGTTTGTAAAAGGAATTTTTGATCTTGCTCCCGACAGGAATGCGTAATGAACTTTTTTCCTTTTAATTATGCGTTTGTAAAAGGAATGTTTGATCTTGCTCCCGACAGGAATGAGTAATGAACTTGTTTCCTTTTAATTATGCGTTTGTGAAAGGAATTTTTGATCTTGCTGCCGACATGAATGCGTAATTGATTTTGTTTCCTATTAATTTAATTTCATGTATGACCAAACGAGCGTTTCCGATGTCTTTTTTCGAACAAGAACATGAATGATTTTATCAAAAGTGACAAGGGAAAGAAAATATCAAAACATAAAACAATAGCGACTAAGTCATAGAAAACATGACCTCTCGATTTTCCCTAGCTAAAATCTCTAAAAGAAAAGAGGTAGATGTAAATTCTTCTGTCTCGTTCACTTGCGATTTTCTATTTTTTCACATTATACAAATATTCTGTATTAAATTGCGAGGATATCTCAATGTGTTAAAATATTTTTGTGGTGTTTAAAGGGTTGGGCCAAGACAACCGGGGTTGAAATAATCATGGGCCAGGTTTAACCCGAGTTGGCTATATCTTGGTCTAGCCCGAGATCGGAACCCAAACTAGCTCAGCCCAACTAATTTTTTCTTTAAATCACTAAAATGAGTCTATCGAGGAAGAGAATGCAGTACAAGCAAAGCTTGGGGAGTTGTATAAAATGGAGGAAAAGTTCTGGAGTCAGAGAGCGAAGAAACATTGGATACAAAACAAGGACCGTAACACTAAATTCTTTCACCTTTCTTCAGTACAGAGCCGAAGAAAGAAAAATAACATATTTGCTATCAGAATGGAAAATCAAACATGGACAACGGATCAAGAGAAAATAGCTAACAGATTTATTGATTACTTTTGCAGGTTTTCAAGGGATGAAGCAGTAACTAATTTCCCAGTATCCATAGGTTTATCCGAGCACCCATTATTAGAAGAAGAGAGTACAAACTTAAGTCGAGCACCATCTCAGGAAGAAATCTACAACATTTTTAGAAATATGAAGTCGTACAAAGCCCCAGGTCTGGACGGATACTCAGCCTTATTTTATAAGAAGTGTTGGAATGTAGTTGGAGACGAGGTAACAAGACAAATCAAATATATATTTGAGTCAGGGAAATTACCAGGTACACTAAACCACACCCATATTGTTCTTGTACCAAAGATTCAAAACCCAGAAAACCCAATTGATTTTAGACCAATAGCTCCGTGTAATGTGTTGTATAGAGTTGTTACTAAAATTTTAACTAACCGAATCAGTCCATTATTATCTGGTCTAGTATCTCCAGTTCAGAATGCATTTGTGCCTGGTAGACAGATTACATATAACATTATTGTAGCACAAGAGATGTTCCACTTCTTGAGAAATACATCAGCAAACTAAGGAGTTTTTGCACTCAAAGTTGACATGGCAAAAGCGTATGATCGGGTAAATTGGAAATTCTTGAGCGAAGTGTTAATCAGATTTGGAATAATAGGCAAAACTCACGAGCTCATTATGAACTGTGTCACTACAACATCCTACTCTATATTGATTAATGGCAGGCCGAAGGAAATTTTAGAAGTGGAAGAGGGCTTAGACAAGGCTGCCCCCTTAGCCCATACTTGTTTATTCTATGTTCGGAATCGCTAACAAGATTAGTAAATCAAGTTGAAGAGGCACGACTATAAAATGGGTTGCGAGTGAATCGACATGCCCCTAGTGTGAGCCATCTCATGTTTGCCGATGATCTATTCTTCTTCGGAAAGGCTGCGGAGATAAATATAAATCAACTGAAGGCACTTCTGGAGCAGTATGCTAATTTCTCTGGGCAGCAAATCAATTATAACAATTCATCGATTCAATTTAGTTGTAATTGCTCTGTGGGAAGAAAAGGAACCATTATGCAAACGATGGGGGTCAAGGAGATGAAAATAGATGACAAATACCTGGGTAATTACCTTCTGAAGCCTAAATACAAATGCAATTCGTACGAGTTCTTGGTACAAAAGATGTCGTCCAAATTGTCAGGGTGGAAGAGGAATTTGTTGTCGCATACAGGTAGAACAATACTCCTAAAGAACGAATTAGCATCTCTGCCTACCTTCTTCTTGTCTACAAATTTGGTCCCGAAAAAAATTTTGAACGACATTGAACGATACCAAAAGAATTTTTAATAGGGGCATGAAGAAAATACAAAGAAACCTCACTGTATAGGGTGGCAGAAATTACAGAAAGATATGAAACAAGGAGGATTAGGCATCAGGGACATGAACCTAGTGAACCAGTCATTAATTGGAAAGCTTGTTTGGCGATTTCAGTATGAAAAAGAAGCATTATGGGTGCGTGTACTGGTGGCCAAATATCTGAAACATAGAGATTTCTGGACACACAACAACAATGGTCTGGCTACAGCAACTTGGAAGAGTATGCTAGAGATGAGAAGATTCATTGAAAAAGGTAGATGTTACTCCGTTGAAAATGGCAAAAAAATTCGAATCTGGGAAGACCCTTGGGTCCCCTCCATTAGAGGATTCCGACCAGCAAAGAAACAAGAAGTCGGGGAGAAGTACCAGTTGTATCGGGTATGCGAACTAATTGACCAAAATAGGAAACAGTGGAAGAGTGACTTAATAAGGGAAGTGTTTGACGAACTCTCTGCGAGCGAAATTCAAAAAATTCAGTTTGGAGGCATGAGAGACGAAGACGAAATGATTTGGATCTATACAGAAAAAGGAAACTTCACATCCAAATCTCTTTATAAATCATTAAAAAATGAAACACCCTCTTCCTCTAACGGAAACAATACTGTCTTAAATGAATTTCCATGGCATAAATTTTGGAAGAACATTGAGATAGCACCGAGGGTATTGATGTTTGTTTGGAGGCTACTAAATGATGCACTACCTACGAAAGTGAAGGCGCTGAAGTTTAACCAAGTCGAACCAAAATCTGCTCAATGTGCAACGAGGAGGAAGAAGATATAAACCATCTATTTGACTGTAGGTTTGCTAAAAAAGTATGGGTACGATCTCCACTTGGCTTTAGAGTGCAATCAGGAAATACGATTGTTGAGTTAATTAGAGATTGGATCGTAGAAAAGGCTGAAGACGAAGGAGTTTGGTTATGCTTCTACTTGCTCTGGTACATATGGAAAACTAGGAACCTTCAAGTATTTGAAAACACATCCCTTGACAGTTTCAAGGTGATAAAAGGAGCGATTGATATGTGATCGAATTTCCATCCAAACAGCGGCACTGAAAACAATAGAGTTGAGGATCAAAAACATTGTGATAGACAAAGTGAGAATTGGAGCCCACCACCTACTGGTAAGTATAAAATAAATGTTGATGGCTCACATATCGACAATAGGGGAGCTGCCGCTGCTGTTATGAGGAACGAAAATGGGGTTATATCGCAGCAATATCTGAATGCTTCAACACTAATAGCCCAATAGTTACTGAAGCAAAAGCAGTATTACTAGGAATACGACTAGCAACTCAACTAAACTTAACAACAGTGATATTAGAGGGAGATGCAATGAATGTGATGCAAGCTTGTGAGAAAAAGAACACTATTCCATGGAGAATCAAGAACATAATACCTGAGATTCGAAATGAATCGGCAAAACTGAACTCAATTGAATTTCGGTATGTATCCAGAAAAGCAAATGATGTTGCACACAAATTAGTGAAAACTGTTATAAAATCGAAGCTTTGTAAACAATGGGGTGAGTCTGAAATACCACCTTGCATTGTTAGTCTTTTAATTTCAGAAAAAGAAACTCATGTAATTCCTAATTCGAATGGTCAATAATAGGCGAAAGCCGAATTTCATCAAAAAAAAAAGTCATGGAAAACATCACCTCTCGATTTTCCCTAAAATCTCTAAACGAAAAGAGGTAGATGTAAATTCTTCTGTCTCGTTCACTTGCAATTTTCTAATTTTTCACATTATACAAATCTTCTGTATTAAATTGCGAGGATATCTCAATGTGTTAAATCATTTTAGTGGTGTCTAAAGAGTTGGGCCAAGACAACCGGGGTTGAAATAATCATGGGCCAGGTTTAACCCCGAGTTGGCTATACCCTGGTCCAGCCCGAGATCGGAACCCAAGCTAGGTCAACCTAACTAATTTTTTTTTTTGAATTATATTATATTCCAAAATAAAATACAGTATATAAAAGAGAGGTAAATTATAAGACCCAAAATTCGGGTCAAAATATCAAATGAAGCCCAACCCGGAATAATAATGCAAAAAAAAAAACTCAAAATTTGAAATTACAAAACATTTGTGAAAATTTCTGAACAAAACACAGTTTGCTTTCAACCATTTTGTATTTGCTCTCAACAATTTTGTAAATGTATGAACAAATTTGTTTTTGTTCACACATAATTAAGAACATAAATATATATGTTGTCACAGTTTCAAAAGTGTTATAACAGTTTCAAAAGTGTTGCCAACAGTTTAAAAATTGGGTTTTTTTACATTATTATTCCCGAGTGGTTTTTTTTCGTATTTGGGCCCAAATCTGGGCTTTTCTTACATAGTTTCTATATAAAATCACAGTTTTAGAATGATTTTTTAAGAAAGATTTTTTAAAAAAGATTTTTTGAGAATGACTTTAGGAATGATTTTTGGGAATAATTAAAAATGATTTAAATAACTTTATGAATGATTGTTTGAAAAGATTTTTTTGAAAATAACTAATAAGATATGATTTACATAAATAAGTTTATGAAAGATTTTGTGGAAATGATCTTAGAAATGACATTTTGGAAAATATTTAAATATTTAATAGTATATGATTTAATAGTATGTGATTTTGGAGAATATTTAATAGTATATGATTTTAGAAATGACATTTCGGAGAATATTTAATAGTATATGATTTACTTAAATAAGTTAATAAAAAATTTGGAAAGAAATCTTAAGGATTTCATAAATAAATTGTTCCTAAATTAAAGGAACAATTTCTATTGTAAATAAATCTTAATTCAGTTGCTCGTGAACTTAAGGATTTCCATTGCTTACAAAAAGATTATAATAGTTTTTAAAAATGTATAAAAAAAAAATTTCAAAAGGAAAGAAAACAAAGGTCCAACCCGAGCTTTTGCAGGGTCTGGCGCCTCAAGCTCTAAACAAAGGCCCAACCCAAGACTGGGAAGGAACTCGGGTCAACCTGGCCCATTTTCCGTACGACCCAGGCACGTACGGACCTGGTCGGTCTCGCGTCGGCCTTTTAAACATCACTAGATCATTTCAATATGCTTTCTTCTCGGTTTACAAGCAATCGAAGATAATTTTTTAAACAAAACATTACTCACATTTGAGTCCTTACAACACACCTATTAAACTCATCACATAATGTTTAATTACTGTTTAAGTATCTGAGCCTCATGGACGTGCGAGTGAGAAACCAATTGTATGGGTCAAAATACATAAACTCGCTAGTTGTTAGGTCTGACTGCAAATGACTATTAAGGTCGAAGATACATGGCCACGGGACAGTACACCAATTCATCCCCCAAACTCTCCACTTGCCATTCTAGTAAAGGCTATCGTAGCAATGTAAATAACTAAATATTGACAAAATCGGGCTGTCATCCAGCTACATTTTTTTTTATCACGTACCAAGAGCCATTATTTCTATCTTTAGCCGAGTAGACCGGTGAGCAAACCAATGAGAAACCATTCCTTCTCTCTCCAGACGAGTGGTTCAGACGAGTTATTGTTTTCTCTCTCTAGATGAGCAAATCGTCTCTTTACTAGTACATCTACATCTAGAGAAAATGTTTTTCAATCAAGAAAGCAATGTGATCAATTTTTAGGATATGACAAGTAATGAAGATCATGAAGTTCAGTTGTTTTAGGAACTATAATATTTAACTAGAAACCAACTAAAATTTGTGGCTCAATTGGACGGTCGCGCGGCTAACAGCAATCGAATCCTAAAGATTACACATAAAAAGCGTTGACTCGATCGAAAGATATGCTACAGTGAAGCGTAAGGCGTGCATCAAAAGATATGACTAGAAATCAAAATACTCTTACAATTTCATTGATACCCTTAATCAAAAGACATAAATAATCAACCAGCACTCGAAATACTATATATTAAAACAGTTCAGTCGGTTAAATGGGGGACAAGTCTAACCGTCTATTTTTATTGGCAGTTGAACAGAAATCACATCTGACGGCTGGTATAATATCCTCTTCGTGTAAATTAAATCAAAATAGAAAGATATTAGTGTAAATCGACCAAAATCGGTTAGGATATCCCTACAATAACTACTACCCACGTATTTCTCTCTCCCTAACCATTATTTTGTTCTTTACTACTGATTGTTCTCCGTTTTCTCCATCTACAGAGGGTTCTTAGGAATTTTGATTTAAATGTCATCTCCGGCGTTAGCCAAGAGGGATCTTTCGCGTCCGTAGGAGTTACCAAACAACATGCTGAGTAACAAGGTCTGACTCGATCCTTGACTGACCCGAACCGATCCCAAAACCGGCTTAGCTTAAAGGGGATTTAGTAAATTCAATACCCAAAAGAAATTCAGTTTTTAGGTACAAAATAGTTAGCATAATGATGACATCAAACTAGCATAACAGCAAATTCCGTCTTCTTGAAAACAAAAACACTCTAGTTCAATACATAAACATCCATCAAAAAGTTCAAACATGCAAACATGTAATGGTGGAGCAAGTTGGAGTGTACTGCCGACTAATCGACTCTCTGAGAAGATAGGAAATGGTGCAGCAGGCAAGGATGGTTCAGTAAGTCGAGAAATCCCCATTGTCCAGGTTCTGTGATTGAACATGAAGAGAAATAATGAATTAAGATCTTAGACACATAAGTAACTAACAGATCACACAAAATTGTCCATTTATTGGTTAATCAAAGAGTCATTCAACATCAACCACACAATGTTAAATAGGTTAATGATGTAGACGCAGCGGAATAATTAAAAAACAATAAAATAAACTAAGAATAATTAAAGAAAACTATAAGAAACGATAAAATAAACTTAAATTCTTAATAACTTCAATGGTTTTTCTCTTTAAGGTGAATAATAACATAGACTAGATCTCCTTTTATAAGATAATAAACCTTCCTAGATAGACTCAAACTAGGATTCCTAAAATAATAAACTACTCAAACATAGAAACTTTAAAAATAAAGAAATATCAAATTAAAGTAACTTCTCCTGTACTAAATAAACTACTATTATAACCAAATAGGATGTGGGCACGCGTGGACGTGGACCCACACGTTTATGCGCCTGCATCAGTTAAAGTACTCGTATTGGTTTACTATTTTCAAACTTGTCAGAGACAAGAAACCAAGTTTTGTATGCTTAAATCTTATCAGGTATTATATATCATGTTCTCATCACCACGAGTATCATCGACATGAGGTACAATCGCCAGTTGATTTACAGTAGAATGATTTACAGTAGTAGTAGTTTCACCCATCAAACTGGCGGAATCGTTAACCTTTTGATGCTTTGGTTGAGAGGTTTATATTACCGCCTCCAGAAGATGATCGTTGGCTGGCTGAGTTTGGAGTGGAGGTGGAGGTGGAGGCTCTTATATTACCACCCTCTCAGATGAGTACTGGAGATAGTTTTCATCTCTAGAATGATGAAACCCTAGTTCTTTGGTGTTAGTCAGACCAAGAAGATTATTGGAGATCATTTGATGATTATCATTGAAACCCACAGAGATGGGAGTTTGGATTAGTGGAGGTGAGGGCTCTGATATTACCACCATCTCGACTGTAGTGATTGGGTTTCCACAGTCGAGCGCAGCTTCTTTCCTGATGGAGAAACATAATACCTGATAAGATTTAAGCTGATCAGACAACTAGTTCAAGAATAAAGAAGCTTAAAAAACCACTTTGAAAGGTGAAACATCGCCTAGAAAATATATTTACCTCGCCAAGTATATCGGATAGCATACATAACATATGTACAACTTATACTACGAAAAGGTATTGAACTCATGAATATTCACGTTGTCATTGAAATTATTTTTGAACATATATATCCCATACTAGGAGTGGGAAATGGGCCCGGCTCGGGGACCCAAACAGACTGCTATGATTAATCAAGCCAGATAAAATAAAATAATGCAGAGAAATACAAAGATGGAGATAAGGAAACCTAGTCAGTATAGCAAAATAACTTCTTTAAGTAGTTAGTGAAAGAAATACTCACACGTCCGCGAACTTCATGCATCCTGCACTTCGAACAATAACTAATTGCTCCCAGCCAGGAGGCGTTTGAGGAATATTGGGCTCATCAATTGCCCACACCATAGAGTCATCATGGCTGATATCTGTAGGAAGTGCACAGCTAACGTCAGGGTGCCAGTCCCGAGCACTCTCACAGATAAATGGCAAACTTAAGATATTTTCACGTATTTCTTCATACTTTTCTTTCATCGGAATAAGCCTCCATTTAAAACAGTTCTCACATTGAGCAGCATATAGCAGAGCAGTGGGCGCTCTGGATCTTGGGTTTTGTCCATTTCATAAAGAAGGTGAAGGTGAAGATGAAGGGAGGTATTCCTGAGGTGAGGCCATCTGTGATAATAATAAATGAAAAAGCAATCAGCGATTAATACTCCAACGTTCATGCAGGATACTTACGGTGTTTCAGAAAGAAGAATATGATTGTTTTTTGGATCTAGAAAAGTACTTAATCTATATATCAAAAGAAAAATATAAGCCTGTAAAAAAATCAGCATTTGATACTGGCAACGGAAACAACAGATAAGAAAATTGAAAAATTAAATAACGGGAACAAGGTGTGAAGGAGGATCAAAATTTATATTGCAAAATCTGTGGCCCTTTCCCTGCATATTAAGCAGAACTCTCAGTATTCCGTATTCCCATACAATTTTCCTAATGAAGTATCAACTAAATTAGTTGTTCTTACAGACGGAAGAAAGAGGATCGAACATAAGGAAGAATTTCAACAAAGAGAAACAGGGTAAAGGAGAAGCATGCGGAAATCAACATAGAAACATCGAAAATCATAACAATCGTAGAGACTAAGTAATACCTCTTTGTAGCTTAAGAAAACTCTCTCTGCTGCAGCAATCCAGGGGCAGAAAATGAGTTGCAGAACCTAATGTTGTATTTATATAGCTAGTCAAAGGGCAAAACCTAAAACGGATCCGTTTGGCATACTCCATCTTTCCGATACATGCCCAAAAAGATTCCATGTATAACAATTTTCATTAACTCGCGATAATTACAATGCAATTAAACTTGGAACCAAATCCTGACTTGGCGAGTGTCAACATGAATAAGTTGATTCCGATCCGAGTTAAATCGGAAAATTTGGTTGAATATATTAATGGTATATTATGTAATACTTTGAGAAAGAAAATGTTATAAAAAAAAACTAAGAGTTCATATCCGATTTCATCTCAAAATGGAGAATCAATGGAGCTTATATTTTTTTTCCATTTCCTTCACATTCTTATAACAACTTTCTCTTATCTAAAATCAGTTGAAGTAAGCATATACAAGAGTTACTAGACCCCTAAATATGTTTCCTCTCGCTCTCTTAACACTTTCAGATTCTGACTTTGTGAGAACCTCAGAATATTAAATTAGTGGTGTTATTTTCTCGTGTGACAGAGATGACATCTCAAAACTGAAATACTTTACCAGGCTATAGAAGTTAGCATTAGTGTTTCTTGAACTCCTAGATCCAAGCAGATTTCCCCAAAGATTCAGTATTTTAAGGTAACAAAAAATAGACATCTACATTCTCTTGGATATTGATTTCATTTACACTAGAAATTCGACAATTTTTTTGTTCAAATACTAGACAATTGAGAAGAACAAGAAGAAATAAGAAATTATTCTTTCCCAATAAAAAGTTGACATAACCAGACACAAAAAGAACAAGTGATTAAAACACCATCTTTCGATTCATAGTAGGAGTTGGGAAAGATGTGGTTTTGGTTCGGAATTCATTCCGGTGAAGATCACAAGTGGTATGAAACCATAATGACTTATTACTTTGGCTTTCTTCAAACCCCAAGTACTCCATTCCTTGAAGCACTTCGCAGTTGATTGTTTATCAGAAGCCTCTGAACCCTTTGCTATTTTTTTTTCTGAGAAATCGACTACAATCTACGTTGGTAGTTACAAGGCATTTATACATCGAGACGATGTGATAAGCACATTAACTGTAGAAATACTAGCCTACATAAACAACTTTATTTATACTTAAGTTCAATATTCTCGGACTTGCACTTTCATGAGATCGAATTTGGAACCTCTGCATTGCAGAGCATATGCAGTGACCAACTGAGCTAACAGTGGTTGGCAGTTTGGAATGAATTATATTAATAAATTTTGAGTTTATAATCTAACAAACAACATCTAAACCAACTTTTAGTCCACCCCAATGCTAATATTTTAAATAAAAATATTAATGTAAATGGAAATCTAGTCCAAATAGGTCCATCTCTATAGAAAACACAAATCTCTAGGTTTTATGTTAAATCATAATACCCATAACGACCTTATATATAAGACAATACCTTCTTTTGAATATCAATCCCCAAAAATTCTATTTTCTTTTTTATCTCTCACTTTCTCTTTCAAATCTCCTCACAATAACATAAATCATTTTTTTTGTTTCTCTAAAACCGAAACCC
The DNA here is from genome assembly GCF_041429995.1 of Eschscholzia californica. Taxonomy (NCBI): domain Eukaryota; kingdom Viridiplantae; phylum Streptophyta; class Magnoliopsida; order Ranunculales; family Papaveraceae; genus Eschscholzia; species Eschscholzia californica. Next base: position 15,120,169 of record NW_028238198.1, on the reverse strand, counting down.
TTCTTCATAAGTTAAGAAACCATTATTCATTCTCCATTTTTGAATCTCGAAATCTTCATCCAATCTATTTCACCACAGAAACCACCATCGTTTATTTGCAATTTCATAATCAAAGAATCAGGTTCGTATTAATGAGAAGAACTTCAGCTGCTTGTAATGGTTAAATCTCAAGATTCATCTTTCTGCTTTTTGTTCTTCATCATCATCTTGAAACATAGTTATGATGTTCATTGTAATCGATCTCATCTACTTCGTTTGAACTTTTTGAATCGTTATCATCTATAAACATCTTCATTAATCCATTGTTCGATATTTTCTGTCTCTAAGATTGATCACTTGTTTATTCATCATGGTTAAATCCGTGGTTACATTTCATTGTCTTCGATCTATCATTATCTCCGTGTTCTTTTTATCTTTTCATTACTTTTATGTTTTGGATTTCGATTGATAGAACCGTTGTTTTCATTATTTCGATCTACAACTTTTGTACTAGATGAAGGTTTCAGTACCATACAATGGTAACAGGTTTCAAATTATAAATCTTTTACCAAACATTATGTCTATTTTATTAAACATTATGCGTGTTATTTTACATTTGAAAGGCGTATAATTCAATCTAGACAGTTTTCTAATTACAGAGAATTATTCATAAATTATACATTATTTATGAATAAGAAAACATTATTTCTAGTAGACATATCATAATTTATCTACTTGTGCACATTTAAGATGAATCCTGAACAAGTTCTTAATCTATTATTGTTACATAGGAACACTGCTATATCTTCACAACTATCAGAGTCATTCAACAACCAGATTCCACATGCTACGGTACTTCCTATCACAACGATGTTGGATGCAATTCGTATGCATATAATGGAGATATTGAACTTCAATCGCGAGTTAAATCATAAACAACCTACTTCAACAAATTTATTTCTTGTTCACTTTCTTCATCAACAACTCCATCACTTACCTATATCAAATGAATAACATTAACGAATATATTCAGTGTAAGATGAAAAATATTATTTATATAATATTTTAAAGAAAAATAGTACCAAAATGTATTTTGTATTAAACAATATACATTATTTACAATGGACAATATATTTAGGTGAAAAAAATTCAATCAATATGTGTTATTTCTAATAAATAACATGTACTGATTGCATCAATATATATATCTTTTCTGGTTCAAGACATGCCAGATCTTTCTCCATCCCATCCATGAGGTCATCAACTGACCATCTCATAAGCCTTGATGTATTTATCAGCATGTTTTGGGCTCTTCTTGTACAAATCTGTGTGCATGCATACCCAGAACTATTGAGAAGGAAACAAAAATAAGAAGTTAAAAACACATTACTTGTTTTTCAAATGAAATTTCAAAGAATGTTCCTCATAAGACTAACAATTTTCATCATTTATTAAAAATTGCATATAATGTATTGTATAAAACATCTTTAATAAAATCGTTCGTTTTTTCGAACAAAGAGAAAAAGAGATTTGTTTTCTAATTTTGAAGTAATAGAAAGAAAGTAATAAAATCGTTTCCTTATTTGAAACCTAAATCACAGTAATTTTGGTGTTGCATAATATTTGGTCTGGATTTTACGAAAAAATGCGGAAATTGATTTGGGATATTGGCGAAAATTGTTTTATCTAATATTAGGGTCCAAAATTGAAAAGGACCAATATCCCCTTTTTCTGGGAAGCTTGGACCCTATTCTCTTTTTGGATATTATTTTGGGCCTAAAACCCATGGACCCTTATATTAAAGTATTAATGGCGAAAACATATTTTGTTTACCAAAGTTTGTAATGAGTTTTTTTGTGTGCCATAAAAATTACATTAGTCAACGAACAATGAAAAAAAAAAAGTAAACATAAAGAATGGATAGCAAAAAATCATATTACTTTTTTTGACGAACCAAACTTATTTTTATATTAATCAACGAATAATGCAAAACAATGATGATCGATCATATAGCATAAAACAAAAATAATACTATATTAACCAATAACATAATTTATTTAGTATAAACAAAATTATAACGAATACAAATAAATAACCATGAAACGATAAACTAATCAAACAATGAACGATAAAAAAAACTTATGGACCTTACTTAAAAACTCTCTAGAATTCTTTTGTCTCTTTAGAATGTCTTGCACGATGGGGAGGGGGTATCGCTAACTCCCCTTTGCTGAATAAAACTTTAGGGTTTTATGTTATGAATAGGTAGGTCTTTTTTTATGTTTTAATGTCCTAAAACTCTTTTTCTCTCTCTAAAATTTACTTCTACGGAAGTTCTAGTACTTTTGAATCACACGATTTTGTCTTGAATTAGATATATAGGGTATTAGGTAGTAATAGGTATTTGTAATTGTAAGTCTTGTTTAGGTCTTTTTTGTCATTTTTAGCACTTAGAAAAGTTAGTGCAAAAAAATAAGCCCCAAATTACTTTTTTGCACTTGCTTTGGCACCACTTAGAAGTGATATTCACTTATTAAGTGAAAAAAAACGGGTTAAAATTGCGGGCCCGCATTTATTAAGTGAAAATCACTTAATCAGTGCAAAAAATCAAGCACCCTCTTAAGCGCAATTGATTATTTTTTCCTCTCTACTTTTCTCTCTTCTCCCTCCTCAACAAACCCTAAAGCATCTCTAGGGAACCCCGAATCTTCTCTGAATTTGAGATCTAATTTTGGAGGGGCTCTCCTATATTTCAAACACTATTTAGCTCAATCGCAAGCTTTTAATCCACTATTTAAATTTAATAATTAAACGTCTACCAGCTTTTGGTACAATGGTTGGACACCCCTCTTAAGTCCATGGGATCGTAGGATCGATTCTCGGTGGAATCAGTTTGCCATCAAAATTTATCCAATGTAATTTAGACTATAAATAATTCTGGGGCATAAAGACTTGGTCAATCCAAATAGACTTATTGATGTAGACGCAGCGGAATAATAATATAAACTAAGAACGATTAAAGAAAACGATAAACTAAACTTAAATTCTTATTAACTTCAATTGATTTTCTCTTCAAGGTGAATAATAACATAGACTAGATCTCCTTTTATAAGATAATAAACCTTCCTAGATAGACTCAAACTAGGATTCCTAAAATAATAAACTACTCAAACATAGAAACTTTAAAATAAAGGAATATCAAATTAAAGTAACTTCTCTTCTACTAAATAAATTACTATTATGACTTAATAGGGTGTGGGCACGCGTGGACGTGGGCCCACACGCCTATGCGCCTGCATCAGCACCCTGTTCCCCAGAAGGTTCGTCCCGAACCTTTTCGATGAAGAAAACAATTTGATGCAACCGCATACGATGAATTTCGCCATACCGATCCTTAGTTCCCATTTTTCACGAAAGTTCCTGAAAATTCGAAGAAGACAAAAATGGACCAAAACTTTAGATATTTTCCCACGTTCATCTTCGTGAAGCTTATAAACCAAAACTTCATCACAAATTGTCACGTTTGGAACCACCTTAGCCAGTATATCACAAAAATTTAATTTTGTAGTAGAAGTATTTTGTGAAGCAAGAACCGGTGTCCTATTAATTTCTTCCTTGAATGGAAAGAATCGAGTAGGTGAAACCCCATCAAGGGACATTGTATCGAAGACGTGATCGGTATATTCCAATTGGTTCCACGAAGACAACTTAAAAGTTGTAATAAGTTCATGATAATGAGGAGGTAACACCAATGACGACACAATTTGATGTGGAAGAATTTTGTGATTCGAAACAACTAATTCTTCTCTCGAAATTATATACGGATCAAATAAATTGCCGGAGCTTGTGTTATTTAATTGGACCTCTTCTTCTTTATTTATCTCAACGAATTTCTCTTCATCCCTCATTGAAAAACTAGTATTTATTTTATGAAGAAAATTTCTTTCAACAATATCGACCATGGAGGTTGAAGGGTTTATGTATGTTAGTGGGAAAACCGGTGATAGTGGTGGTGTAGGGTTGATGTTAATCGGGGTTGTGTTAGGTTGTCCAAGTAGGGAATTTGAAGTTGGTGTTATGGTTGGAAGTGATAATGATGCTTGAGTGGAAGTAGTGGAAGAAGGAGTAGAGGTAAAAGAGGGAGACTTACATATGCCTTCGAGTTGTTTAGATAGCTTCATGATCGAATCGTTGACTTGATCGAATTTTTCCATGGTTACCTTCTTGAAAGTTTCGAAAGCCTCTTCCAAATTTGTTACCGAGGATAACTTCTTGTTGATGTTATCCCATTCGGAGGCAAAAGTTGGTGTCTTCTCTTTGATTGTTGGAGTAGGAACGGTAGAATTAACCATTGTGATTGGTTAAAAAAAATGGCTCTAGATACCACTTGATGTAGACGCAGCGGAATAATAATATAAACTAAGAACGATTAAAGAAAACGATAAACTAAACTTAAATTCTTATTAACTTCAATTGATTTTCTCTTCAAGGTGAATAATAACATAGACTAGATCCCCTTTTATAAGATAATAAACCTTCCTAGATAGACTCAAACTAGGATTCCTAAAATAATAAACTACTCAAACATTGAAACTTTAAAATAAAGGAATATCAAATTAAAGTAACTTCTCTTCTACTAAATAAATTACTATTATGACTTAATAGGGTGTGGGCACGCGTGGACGTGGGCCCACACGCCTATGCGCCTGCATCACTTATGGGATATATTTATTTGTTGACCCAAAAAGTTACGAACTTGTCTCTTGCCCCTAATCTTCATCTTCCCTCACCTCATCCCTACAAATTCCAGCCATCAATAATTCCGACCACCACACATTCAGAGCACCCCACATTCTCTGACCGAAATTTTTCTTGTACTTATAAGTGAAAGTCACAATACCGAAATCATACTCTGGATTAACACTTTCAGAACTTTCTTTCCCCAACCAAGCACAACATATCCTAGATATCTTCTGACTAAAGCTTTCATTGGCCGAGCAAATTCTTGTTACCATTTCTCTTATCCCAACAAACCTTACTTCCAAATCAGAAACATTGTCATTAAACACAATCTTCGAAATCACAATGCAGTTGCTATTATTTTCATCGTTCCCATGAGGAGAAAAAGAACTCTTATCATAATCATTTCATCCAAAATCATCATAATCATCGTAGCTACAAGGGTTAGAAGACTTATTATTTTGACTATAAACAGTGAGTTTGCCATTGCGTATATCATTGGTACTCAAGAAACTATCTTGGTTAGAACGCAAGCATTTGCTTTTGAAAACCCTAATTCTCTCCTACCAGCCATTCATATCCCCTTCATAACCAAAATCCAGAACTTAATTATCCTCAGTCCTTTCTAATTCCCCTCCCCCAACAACGTTCACCCTACATTCTTTCAACCTCTCAAATTGCCCATGAAGATAAGAAAGAAAACAGAGTAACCCTAAATCCAAAAATATTGACTGTTCTTCACAAATTTATAATAAAATCTTGCACTTCTTACTGTAATTACAAGTCAAATAAGAAAACCCCCAAATCTAGTATGAAACTAAAGAAAACATAGAAACTAACCTCTTCAAGTTACCGGAGAATAAGCCAGAAGCACATACTCTAGTTTTTCTAGAGTATGATTTTGATTTTGGTATTTTGGTATTGTGATTATCGTATTGTGACTTTCACTTAAAAGTCTTATTCCATATAAATGGCAGATCTGCTTCCCTGCTGCAGCCATGACTCAGGAAAATCCGAGTTGAAGAAGATAGTCTGTAGAGAGTGAAAGAAAGGGAAATAAGGAGGAAGATACAAGAAGCGAAATAGATAGAGAAAGAGAGATAGGATGTGAGAGAGAGAGAGGGGATGTGAGAGACGAAGATGGTGACCAGAATGTGCAGTGGCCGGAATGTGTGGGATGAGGTGAGAGGAAGATAAAAATTAGGGGCAAAAATGTCGGGCTTAAATAAAGTAGATGTTGTAATAAATTAGGCGGCTTCATGATGTATCAATGCCTTGTAACGACTAACATAGATCGTAGTCGAATTCTCAAAAGAAAATCTAATAATTAAACAAAAATTCGTTACTGCATTAAAACAATTAGACTAATACAAGGCGACCCTGACTTTTTGGTAGCCCCAAAGCGAATAAAAAAAAAATGTGGTCCTATACTATGTAAGTATTTGAGGTGCGTACACCTATTGTACAATTATGTTCCGAACTTGTGAAGAGGCTTGAACCTCTTTGTTTATGGTTGAGTAACCGAGAGAGATGAACGAGAGGGAGAGGGAGAAACCGAAAGCTTTAAGCAATATAGAGTTTACAAATTAACACTTTCAGTTGTATTGATAATTGTTACATGGGTTGCCTATTTATAATAGTACATGGAGTTTGATAAATACAAAACTAACTAATGCTTATCTGATAGATATAAGATCTCCTAATATATTGAAATACAATCGGATCCACTCGGTCCATGTGGTATGACCGAGTGGTGGTGGGACCGTGTCCTCTAACACTCCCCCTCAAGTTAGAGCGGGAATGGAAATAACGCCTAACTTGCCAATGATGTTGTTGAACGGCTCTGCTCCAAGGGGCTTTGTAAAAATGTCTGCCAACTGATTGTCTGTAGAAGTGAAGCGTGTAGCAATAACGTTGTCTTTGATCTTCTCACGGACGATATGGCAATCAATCTCTATGTGTTTAGTACGTTCGTGGAAGACAGGATTTTCGGCGATGTGAAGCGCTGCCCGATTGTCACAGTATACTGTCATCGAGTTCTTGTGATCTATACCAAAATCGAGTAGAAGGTATTTGAGCCACTGAAGCTCACATGTAAGAATAGCAAGAGCCCGATATTCTGCCTCTGCTGATGACTTAGCAACTGTAGGTTGCTTTTTTGATTTCCAGGATAGTGGGCTTGAACCCAACATTGTGAAATATCCGGTTGTAGACCGACGAGTGGAAGGGCACCCAGCCCAGTCCGAGTCACAGTAACCTGTGATTTCGAGTGAGCTGTGTGCTGATAGAAATATTCCCTTATCTAGGGATCCTTTTAGATATCTAAGGACTCGATGTGCATGCTTCTAAGTGAAGCGAACTGGGTGTTTGCATAAACTGACTTAAATTGTTTACTGCAAATGTGATATCTGGTCCTGTGACAGTTAAGTAAAGGAGACGACCGATTAGACGACGATAGACGGATGGGTCAGCTAAAGGCTCTCCATCAGTTGGACTTAGGCGAAGTTTCTGCTCCATTGGGAAGTCAGAGGGTCGAGAAGCTGTGAGGCCCGAGTCTTTGAGAATGTCAAGGGCGTACTTGCGTTGACACAAAAATATTCCTTGTTTTGAACGGGAGACTTCTATGCCGAGAAAATATTGTAGGCGGCCTAGGTCCTTGAGAGAAAAGGTGTTGTCGAGGAATATTTTTAGTTTAGAAATTGCAATCTCATTGTAACCTGTGATGACAATGTCATCAACGTATACTAGGACAAAAATTTGAGTAGACTGTGAATTGTAAGTGAAGAGGGAGTAATCACTTTTAGATTGAGTGAAGCCTTTAGTGAGAAGGACAGATGAGAATTTTGAAAACCATTGTCTAGATGCCTGTTTAAGGCCATATAGCGATTTTTGGAGACGACAGATTTTTGACTCCCCCTCAGGTGAAAAACCGGGTGGAAGTTTCATATATACTTCCTCATTAAGGTCGCCTTGAAGAAAGGCGTTGTTGACGTCAAGTTGATGAAGTGGCCAATTCTTAATGGCTGCAATGGAAAGAAGAACTCTTACAGTAACCAACTTGGCTACCGGAGCGAATGTATCGGTGTAATCCAATCCCTCAATTTGAGTGTAGCCTTTAGCTACTAGACGGGCTTTGTAACGCTCAACAGACCCGTCAGATTTGAATTTCACTTTATATACCCATTTGCATCCAATTGGGCGTTTTCCCGGTGGGAGTGGAGTGATAGACCAAGTGTTATTGGTTTCCAAAGCCAAGATCTCTTGTTTCATTGCCTCCCTCCAAAGGGGGGATTTCATAGCTTGTTTAAAAGATGTGGGTTCGGTTGTTGTGAGAACCGAAGAAAGGAAGGATTGATGAGAGGAAGAGAATGAGTTAATTGAAAAATATCTCTCAAGAGGGTATGCAACCGGTTTGGTTGTGGAACAGACATAGTCTTTTAAATGGGCCGGGGGTTTTCGATCCCTAGTGGGACGGCCTTGTACAGGACTGGTGGGAACAACCAGAGGGACAGACGAAGATCATTCGGGTTCTGGGTGTTCTAAAGGCACCCCAGCAGAGTCTGTGACTAAGGGGGTTGCTGGAAGCGCGCCCGAGGAATGGTCGGAAGACGAAGTGGGTTCTGTAATGGGATTTTCTGAAGGCACCCCAGACGGATTTGCACCTGAACAGTTTGCTGGAGGCGCTCCCGGTATAGGCCCACTAGTGGACTGGGTCGTAAGACCATTATCTGGAGGCGCTCCCTCTGTCGGAACCATCAGTGGAGTATCGCGACCAGCCGAGCCGGGATCAGTCGATCGGGACTGATGAGAAGACAATGGGTAATCGAAAGTCGGATTATCCGAGATAGAAAGGAATGGTCGTGGGCCGTCACTTGGTAACGACTGTACCGAGCTTTTCGTCGCCATTGGAAAACGATCCTCATGAAAGGTCACGTCTCGTGAAGTGAATATACGTCGAGTGGTGAGATCATAAATACGGTAACCTTTTTGATCTTTAGGATAACCGACGAAGATACCAGCCGAAGCTCGTGGGTCCATCTTGGTTTTGACTAGAGGTATTCTAGCATAGCATAGGCAACCGAAAACCCGAAGATGAGAGAGATCCGGAGGAGATCCTAACAATACTTCATGGGGAGATAAGCCGCGGAGAATTGGCGTCGGCAATTTATTAATAAGATAAATTGCAGTCAAAACACACTCTCCCCAAAAAGAGAGTGGAAGGTGAGCTTGTAAACGCAAGGAACGTGCTACTTCGAGGATATGGCGATGCTTACGTTCAACTACACCGTTTTGTTGCGGTGTATACGTACAACTACGTTGATGAAGGATACCTTTGTGGTTGAACCATTGTTGTAGTTTGTGATTTGTGAATTCCAATCCATTGTCAGAACGAATGGTTTGGATTGTCGATTGAAAGTGATTGGAGACGTAATTAAAAAAATTTATAATTAATTGAGGTGCTTCTGATTTAGAACTCATAAGGTATAACCATGTACAACGAGAGAAATCGTCAACTATGGTTAGAAAAAAACGACATCCAGATTTGGAAGGAACGGGAAAAGGTCCCCATATGTCCATATGAACTAATTCAAATAATTTAGAAGAAGAAGAAATACGAGAAGGAAACGGCAAACGACATTGTTTAGATAAAGGGCAAATATCGCACGGTACTTTATTCAAAATAAAATTAAAATTCATACAAGAAAGTTTGGAATTGAAATACTTAAAACGAGACAGAGAAGGGTGACCAAGACGCCAATGCCAAATCTCATAAGAACTACTACTAGGACTCTTTGTAACTAGACTAGAAACGGAAAAAATAGGACGCTCCGTGCGAAGGAAGTAGAGATCTTCGTGAAGACTACCATGCCCAATCTTCTTCTTCGTTGCTTTGTCCTGAAAAAGACACTAATCAAGATCAAACAAGATTGTACAACTAAGAGATTTTGAGATTTGAGAAATAGAAAGAAGATTAAATTTGAAGGATGGTATATGAAGGACATCATGTAAATAAAAGGTGTCGGAAAAATATACGGAACCAATGTGAAGTACGCGAACCCGAGTACCATCGGGGAGTCGAACATAATAATCCGGCGGAGCAACCGAGTAATTAGAGAAACGGGAGAGAGATGAACATATGTGTTTCGCGGCTCCCGAATCTATAACCCAAGGGGTAGGACCGAAAGATAGAAAGGGCTTACCTGTAAGGTTAATGTGGTGAGTGGTGGTGCCTGTAGAAGCCGACTTAGAAGATTGCTTGGACTGGTCCAATAGAGCTAAAACAGATTGGTACTGTTCAGCTGTAAGTGATGTCGCTGTAGGCACCCCTTGTGGGTTTGAATCACCAACCGAGGCTGCCATGGGATCCGAACGAGGACGTGGTCGACTTCGTTGATTGTAATGAGGAGGAAAGCCATGGATTTGATAGCATGTTGATATATGATGACCATGTGTTTTGCAATTCTCACAGAATGGTCGAGGTCGTTTAGAACGAGAACGATCGGGTCGATCAAAACGGTTGGATTGATTCTCGGTTGAACCAATAGCTAGGGCAGCAGCTTCGTTCATTGTTTGCACAGGATTGAGAAGGTTTTGCTGAACCTCCTCTTGCTTAATGAGTGAGTGAATGCGAAGGAGTGATGGAAGCGGTTCCATGAGTAAAATTTGGCTACGAATAGCCGAAAACCGGTCATGAAGACCTTGAAGGAATTCCATCGCTCTATCTTGATTGGTACAATCAATCAAAGAGCGTCCATGTCCACAAATACATGGTTCAGTAATCATCAAGGAGTTGAGTTCGTCCTGGAGTGCTTTAAGATTAGTGAAGTAGGTTGAAACATCACAACCTTCTTGTTTGAGATTCGAAATTGCTCTCTTAAGTTGAAACACTTTTGGAGCGTTGGTTTGATGAAACCTATCATAAAGGTTCTTCCATACATCCGAAGCATTGTCATCGTAAAGTATAGAAGAACGTAAAGATGGGTCAACTGAATTGACAAGCCAACTAGAAACCAAGTCGTTACAACGTTCTCAAAGGTGTAATTCGTTAGGATCGGTGGGTTTAGAAATCGCCCCATTAACGAATCCTAACTTATCTTTAGCTCGTAGAGCTTTGATCATTCCTCGAGACCATGAGGAGTAATTATCGCCTGTCAGGAGAGGCGTGATAATAATGGTGGTAGGTGAATCCGAGTGGTGAACATCAAACGGGCCACCAGAGATATGAGTAGAAGTTTGAACTGTTTCAGAAGTTTCAGCGGAAGTCATTGTTCTTAAAAAAAAACGGCTCTGATACCATGTGAAGAGGCTTGAACCTCTTTGTTTATGGTTGAGTAACCGAGAGAGATGAACGAGAGGGAGAGGGAGAAACCGAAAGCTTTAAGCAATATAGAGTTTACAAATTAACACTTTCAGTTGTATTGATAATTGTTACATGGGTTGCCTATTTATAATAGTACATGGAGTTTGATAAATACAAAACTAACTAATGCTTATCTGATAGATATAAGATCTCCTAATATATTGAAATACAATCGGATCCACTCGGTCCATGTGGTATGACCGAGTGGTGGTGGGACCGTGTTCTCTAACAGAACTCAAATTTTTAATCAATTTTGGTTGCCACCTTGGTGTAACAAAAAAATTTTGTGGGTTACAAATTTTTGGTGAAACTTATTTTGTTGCCCCAAACTTCGACCACCACTTATGATGTTTTCATTGGCTAGGGTCACCAGCATAATTCCATCACCCACGACCTTTTTAAAAAATTAGATATTGTTCTTATTCCTCTCCCATCACCATCATCTTTCCTCTCTTCCTCCTTCATTCTTGGCTCTTTCCACATTTAGGTAATTTTATTTAGACTATCTTATTCAAATTGGTTATTAGGTGAATCAATGCGATTTGAGCTTAGATTTTGCTGACTTTGGTTGGTAACCATATTTGTACCTACTTTAGGCCATGTTTGGCGCGCGGGAATCGCGTGGGAATGGAATGTGATTCCTGGGAATCACAATCCTGGGGGAATAGGATTATCTCAAAATGGGGTAATAGCAAACCCAGGGAGGGGGGTGGGTTTGTGATTCCCATTCCCGGGAATGCTTTGTTTTAATATTTATAGACCAAATTATCCTTAATAAAATATTAGAATGACTATTATTAAAATCGTCCTCCACACAATATCACAACTAAAAAAATTAAAAACCTATGGTTATCCACCACCATAGCAATACTTTCTCTCGCTCAAATGTAACTCTTTCTCCCTCTCTAGTTTTTTCCCTATTCTCTTGTTCTTTTTTCATTACAATCGATTTCATAATGTTTAAAAAGAAAATAATTTAGCCATGACCTTTATTTATTTTAAATAATTTTTTTTAAAATGGTCAGCGTCCCTCGAACCTTTGACCTCCGAAGTGGAAGATTATACCTTTTACGACTCCAACCAAAGGTTGTTGGCATTTTAAATACTATTTAATTGGTGTGTCATGTTACTATTTCATATCTGCAATTTTGAATAAATAATACAGATTAAAGTATATAATAAAATTGACGTTTTATTTATGTAGTTTAAGGATATAATAGGAATTTTACAAAAAATTATATTCCGATTCCTACACGAACCAAACACCAAGTTAGGAATCTATCAGGAATCGAATTCTTATTCCTGGCCAAACCAAACATCAAACTGAATGATCTGATTCCCAGGAATCGTGTTACGGGAATGTGATTCCCGGGAATCACATTCCATTCCCGTCCGCCAAACATGGCCTTAGGGTTTTAGTTTTTTCTAATTATATTTTGCTGAAATATATTATGTCTAAATTTTGCCTTTCAGGTAAGTTCGTGTGATTTGAGATTAGCTTGGGTATTTTGACTCTCTACATTTTGTCAAAATATTTTGCCTTATATAGATCATATAGATTTTTATTGCTATTGACTCAACTTAATTGAGTTGCAGGTAATCACTGTCAATTGTTTGGGTTTCGCCAATACAACTTTTATACTTAAATTTAATTTTGCCTCTTGAGTTTGTGTTTCTAACATGAGTTCTTAAGTTCATTATATCATTATTTAATATCTTACTGATCTAACAGGTCTAATGGTTAGTCTTACAAACTAATCTCCAATGTTTTCACTTTTATCTCTCTAGTTTGCTAAATTTTTTTGCCACTTTCTCTCTAAAATTTTGGTGAATTTTTTTGCGTGTTAGGGTTCAGTATAAATTCTTCCTTCATTGCAACTTTCCCAGGTAAATACTTTGTTACTCTATATGTTTGCTGATTTGTTTCTCCTACTCTCTACGTTTTTGTTGAATTTTGACCTCTTAGGGTTTAGTGTGATTTGAGTTATCGTTGTGTTGTTTTACTACCATTTTGGCTTTTCGGGTTTTAGTTAAACTTGGGAGAAATCAATGTAACTGATTCAGACTTATATTACGCTGATTTTAGGGTTCAAAGAAAGTGTTAGTGAGAACAAAGCCGACCCAACTAAATTCACAGGTAATAACACGCTTCTGTACACAAATTTAATTCCGCCTCTTGAGTTTGAGTTTCTAACATGAACAACTTAGAGGCGAAAGCAAAGATTTATAAAGATGCTTCTTTGAGCTCCTACTATGCGTTTGTGGGTAGTGCCTTGATAGATGTCTAGAAATTGACCCGGGCTTTTTCGAGGCTTTTCGAACCATGAAATCGGACCATCATTCGAGTGGGAGTTTTTGCCAAATTTTCTTCCGATTCCAACCAAATAATTCCAAAATTAATCTGGGCCATCCGGAAGGCCAAAACGGGTTTCTCTTTAAATTGATTTATGAAATCATTAAGAATCGAACCAATTTTTACTCGAAATTGACCGGGCTTTCTCGAGCCCAAAACGGAGTTTTTCTTAAAATTGATTTTAGAAATCATAACAGATAAATCCGGAACGCACCATTAGTCGAATTCTTCGAATTTAGACTTAAGGTCCGTAATGTGACATATGATGTCGACAAAAGTATCTCCCAAGATCATCATGCATATATAATTCTTAGCCTTGATATATTATATGAATGCATATGATGTGAATGCGGGAAACTAGTATGGCCATAGATTTATTTTTTATTCTTGTTTTAAGCACGGATGAGTGCATGCTTTGTAATTAATTTTAATTTCAAGTTTATACGATCTGCGAATCGTTAGAGTCTTGTAATTAGAGTTTAGGGTCAATTAGTCCATTGAAGAAGCTCGAGGAAGGAATCCAAAGGCGAGTGGGAGAAATCAATAGAGGTTCAAAGATGGCGATCTAAGACGAACCAAAAGGCGAAACAAGAAAAAAACCAAAGGAGATTAGATCTTCTAGGTTAGGGGCCATACTAGGATCCATGTCTGCTTGATTTACTTTCTCGCGCGCATTTACTTACTTATTTACGCTTTATGTCGTGGATGTTAGTTAGGCTAGATGGTTCACTATAACAAACGCCAGACTAGCGAAAGTCCCTAAAAGTAATCTTGTGTAAAGTGCCTGTCCAGATTAAGACACCCTTTGCGCCCTTGTTCGAGGAAGGTGGGTCGGCCTTCGCAGAGTACGTCCTCTACCTTGGGACAATGCGGGTAGGTCTATAGAAGAGGCCTACATGTCTAAATTGTTCTACTCAACGAGATCAGCAAAAGAGTTCTGGATACTCGAGGCAAAATGATAGATTAGTCATTCATCAATGAAATCTATCAACCAAGAGTCATAAGGGTGTGATCAGTGAAGTAAGTTCACTCACCTAGAACGACGGAGTCAAAGGGTAGGGCCCTAGTCCGCTTTACTCCGAAGAACTGGGGTCTTGGAATCACTTATTCAATCGGGGACGATTTTATATTGAATTATGTGTGAAAACTAATGTTTTTCAAAAACGATAACGAGTTTTAAAACTTTGTCATTTCTTTATGTAGAATTAAGATGACAAAAGAGAATTTCAACTTCCGCTCACTCCTCGAGAAGGAGAAGTTAAATGAGCATAACTTCCTCGACTGGGAGAGGAATCTGGGAATAGTTCTCAGGATGGAAGGCAAGCAAAGTGTACTAGAAACTCCAATTTCTGTATTGGATGCTACTTCGACTCAAGAAGAGAAAGATAATGAAAAGAGTATTCGGAAGAAGGCAGAGCCAGTAACGTGCTTGATGCTAGCAACCATGGAACCAACTCTTCAAGAGCAGTTCATAGACATGGATGCTTGCTCCATTATTCGACAACTTCGAGAAATATTCCAGAAACAGTCGAGATTGTAGAGGTTTGAAACCTCTGAAGCACTTATGGACATGCACCTCGAGAAAGGAAAACCAGTAGGGCCTCATGTTCGTCACATGATCAGGCTCATTGGCAAGCTCGCCAAAATGGGTTTTCCTTATAGCCAACAGACGGCTACCGATACTATCCTCCATTCCCTCCATAGTGGTTTCAACCAGTTTAAGATGAACTACAACATGAATGGATGGGACAAGACATTGGAGGAACTTCATATCATGCTTCTAACGACCGAAAAGGATGTAGCAATAGTGGAGAATAAAAAGGATGTTCTTATGGTACAAAAGGACAAGGGTTTCAAGAAAGGTGGGAAACAGAAGAAGAAAACTGCGTCAAAAGGAAAAGGCAAACGAGTTGCCAAACCTAAAGACAAAGGTCCTCCTTCTGACACCAAATGTTTCTACTGTGATGGCAAGGGCCACTGGAAGAGAAACTGCCCTAAGTTCCAGGTGAACAAGAAGAACGGAATGGTAGTTTCCGGTTCAGGTATTAACAGTTAATTTTTCAAATACTGTAAAATTCCCAATATGGTATTGGATACCTAAAATGCCTTATTATTGTGAATGTACAGGTGCAGCTGGGAACTGAGTATTTGGCTAAAGGAGACAAGATCCAAGAGGGAGCAGAAGCCTAGACTGCTAAGGATGCTGAAAGGGATCGGAGTCTACTTTAGGCACTAATCTAGATTAAGTGTTTTTCTAGTTTTAACATCATCTCTGTACTAAGTATTATGGAGAATCAATAAAGAAGTTTATTTCTATATTGAGATGTTATAAAGTGCTAATTTAACAATACATACCAAAAGATTCTAAACTTGGTTAAACCTGCAAAGAGACTTATGACTCTCATAAACAGGTTCATCCAAATCAAAGAAGGATGAGGACGGTATGTCCAAAATAACCAAGAATGCTTAAAGAAGCAATGAATCGACTGACAAGAAAGAAGGTCTTGAGTCAGAAAAAGATGGTTGATCGTCGGTGTATTTCTAACATATCCAAATTTGGAATGTCCAAAAGGGATAAAGATGAAATAACACGAATCAAACCCTATCTTCCAAAATCCACTAAGTCTAGACATAGCTTCCTACAAATTTACCGAAAATCCGTCTAACAGCTAAGCTTGTAAAAACGTTACAAAATTTAGCTAAAGTCTGACGCAATTTCTTTAGAAGAAATTTGGGCTTTTTCCACAACCGATCAAGAGAACAAAAGTGTTTGTTGCTCATGATAGTATTCTTATATTAATTAGCATACCTAGTATTCTGGGAGAAAAGTACTAATTATTACAAGAATAAGTGGGAGAAAAGTACAAGTCGAATTAATTCGATCATGAGAAAAATCATGAAGAGTCATGAAAAACAATTATGAAAATTGTACAGGCCGATTAAGTTCGACCAAGAGCAACAAAACTGTTAAAAGACAGTAAACCGCGGTTCCTCGGAAAAAGGACAAGGTGGAGATTGGATCTTAAAACCTACCGCACAAAAGCGAATGTAATTCGCAAGAGAACTCTCAAAGTAGTTGAAAGTGTCTCTAAAGGAAAAATCTCGAAGTAGTTGAGAATATTCCAAATTGTTGTTCAAAAGCCCTAAAAGGTCAAAAGTAAAATCTCAAAGATTCAAAAGATAAAGGTTATTTCTGAAGAGATAAAAGACCTGCGTAGAGACGGAAACTGACTCTAGATTTTGGCTAGAAACCAAAAATCATCATGGAATCCATATCTCATCAAGACATGTAGCTTGATAATTTAAGTCAACGGAAGACCTAAATTAGTTTTCTAGAATAGAAAACTGAGAAGGATGGAAACATTCGAGTTTCCCGAAACTAGACAAAAGGAATTGGATTTACCCAGTCCAGTTATGTCCATACGCATGCTTAAAGAATCCATCGACGGATTAAAGCACGCAAGAGTCAGAATCTTTGATTCATAAAGGCAATCAAAATGGTTTTGATCCCTGAGGAATGAAGAAATTCTTGAATCACGTACTTCAAGAAGGTAAGTGGGAGCAACAAACCTTCCGGGTCCGTATGCAGAGTACATAATTGAGTACGACATAAGATGTTGTGTAACAGTAAACGTACTGACTCAAAAAAAGGACCACACACAAGGATAAAATGCTATTTTGGACATCTAAAGGTCTATAAGCGTAGATCATGAAAGATGATAGGATTAGAAAGACTCATTACGCTGAGACGCTTGAGATCCAAAATCGAAAATCTAAGACTCGAAAAGTCTAAAAGAATTTCAACCCAAAAACTCATGACGAAGAGCGTTGCAAAACCCGGAGTCTGAAAAGACACCGATGAGCAAGCACGCATGAGAGAGACACTTATGTTTGAAAACATAAAGTCAATCATGTTGGACATGATTAGCATTTAGACATCCAAATTTGGATTGGAAAACCGAAACACTACTTATAACATCCTAGACCGCTAAAGGATGAAGTAGTACAAGAGTTGAAACAAGTCATCGTAGCAAACTTCCAGAAATGGAAGGAAAGTAGGCTAAAAGTGTTTAGGCCGGGAATTGTTGCAAATACTACATGAGAGTTAAAAGCCTTAACTCTAGTAAAGGTTACTAGAAATTATCAAGGTTGAAGATAGCAACTTCAAATTAATCGATAATTAGCAAAGTTTAAAACGGACTACATCGGTAGTCAAACTAAACTGTCACTTAAGACAAAGTATGAGACTCATACACAAGTCTAAAGGCATGGGGTACATTTAGAATAGACCTTGACAAGTAAATTGAGCGGGTAAAAATGAGTTTTATGGAAGAGGCTCAAATTTACAGATCAAGTTTAAAGTTAATTATTTCATAGTCGTCTAAGTTTGGTTTAGTACTTAAACGACAGTCCACAGATAATAAAGCATTGCGAATAGGTTTGTCAGATACGTGATCTGATGAATGAAACCCTATTAAGTGAACTTCAAATATTTATTATCATCTCCCTAGTCGAGGTTGTTGCATGGACAACAACGATTAAGGAAGACTAACACGGGATGTTGATGAGATAACGCAGTTTCATGGGCTATAGAATAGGAGTATTCAATTCGACTACATGGGTGTGTAAAAGGTCATACACTGGATAACCCTTGATGTGAGAAGTACATCACTCGTGATGAAACGTCAAAATACTTCTCATAAAAGACAATTGGAGAGATTCCTAAAAACATGAGTGCTCCACTCATCTTATGTAAGGAATGTCCGACTTTGGTTCCGTTAAACGCCGCGCCATAAAAGGAGGTTATAAAGGCGGATACTGGAAAGGACAGGATAGACATGAAGTTAAGTGGGAGCGCAAGAATGGATTGTGTCATCCTAATCACATTAGGTACAAAGTGTCTCAAGGCCACTTGATGAGTAGCAACTGAAAAATGCGTGACCACGCTCAAACGGATTAGGAGTTAATCGTTTGTCTTTTACAGTTGTACTCGGATATCAAGAAAGTCTGGATGACGTGACGTATCTGATGGGATACTAAATTGACACGAGAATCGAGCATTGCATTTCTTCTAAGTCCAACTGGGAGTCTGAAGGAGTTGAAGGAGATGTCCTTCGACCAAGGTGGCAATGCGACAAATTTGTCTGCTAGGACAATTGATGGAGAAGATCATCAAGTCCGGTTGATTTAGGGGTCGTGGAGTTTAAGCTAGAAACCAACCACGATCGTCGAATTACGAAGTAATTCGAGGCTAACTTCGACTGGATCCTACGACGGGTTACACATAAGAGTGTCAATTTGATCTAGGATATGACTAGTGGGAGTGAGATATAATAATGGGAATGCACCATAAATATATCTTATAGGCCTAAAGAGAAATTAGGCAAAGATAGTACAAAAGGCCCAAAATGAGGTTTTGGGCCTAAACCGATTCGGGCACTTTTAGGGCTCGGATTGGGCTGATTTTTGAAGGGACGTTTTCTTATGTTATGAACATTAAATCTGCCAATTTTAGCTGGGTTTGGACGTCATCTCCTTAGGGAATTGAGAAAATATCAACTAGTTGATATTTTCGATAATTTTCCTAAATCTTATTCTAAATGGTGTTTTAGGAAAACTAAAAGGAGGTGTATTCTTAATAGGGTTCTATATAAACACTCTTAGGGAAGTGAATAAGGTGTGAGATTTATCTCTAAGCTTTCTTACTCTACCACATCAAGTAGAGAGGAGAAAGTGAGCTAATTCCTATTACTATCTATCTAGTCAAAGAAGAAAGGTGTTCTTCTTCCAACCACCATTGGTGTGCTAGCTAACAACAAGGTGGGAGATCAAATTGATTGCTCGTGTCCCAAGTATAGGAGCTACGTTTGAAGCTCTTGGTCTTCTCAAAGGCAATTGGAAAGGTTCGAGGGAAAAACTAGCAAATTTGGTATTCATCTTCTAGTTTTACTTAGTATTATTATGGGCTTATGCATGTGATCCTGGGAATACTACTGTAGACATTAGATGTCTTATTTCCGCCATTGACATTAGTATAAGGGTGTAAAACCCAACAATAAAGTCATCTCGGCTAAAGATCTGGTTACCATTTCTAGTATACCAAATGAGGAGGAAATTAAGCAAGTGGTAATGAACATGAACGCATCCAAGAGTCCTGAACCTGACGGATTACCATGTCACTTCTACCAACATAATTGGGACATATTGGGAGCAGCATTCGTAAGTCAGATTTAAGATATCTTTTCTACAGGTACTTTCGAACCTTCTCTTAATAATACCACTATAGCGTTCATCCCTAAGATCAGATCTCCCTCCAGAGCCACAGACTTTCGCCCGATTGCTTTATGCAATACATTATATAAGTTCATCACAAAAATCACAGCTAATCGCCTTCGCCCATTCCTAGAGAATTGCATAAGTTGGACTCAGAATGTCTTTGTTCCCGACCGTCAAATTCTTGACAACATAATCATCACCAAGAACTCTTACATTCCATGCGGATTTCTCATGCTAAAAAAGGTGGTCTATCTCAAGCTCCACCTGTTCCCTATGATCTTCCTGCTCCACCTGTTTACCAACACCCTCTCGAGCATCTAAAGCGTTACCTTCTGAGTTACCATGGCTAACTCATCAAAAGTAACATCTCTACTTATGAGAAACTTCTTCGATTTTCTATCCGAATTCTACAACAGATAACCCTTAACTCGAGGCCCACACCAAAGAAATATACATTTCTTAGCCCTCAGATCAAGTTTACCTTCTTTAACATGTGCATAAGCCGGACAACCAAAGATCCTCAAGTTTTCATACTTAGCAGGATAACCAGAACACACCTCATTAGGAGTTTTACATTCAATAGATGTACAGGGTGCAATATTTACCAGATACGCTGTCGTGTTCACTGCTTCAGCCAAGAACACCTCCGGAGCCCTGTATTCGAAAGCATACAACGAGCTCGTTCCAATAGAGTTTCGTTCATACGTTCCGCCACCCCATTCTGCTGTGGGGTCTTTGTGACAGTATGCATCAAATTTCCTATATTAATTTTTTTCTATATTAATTTTTTTCCTATATTAATTTTTTTCTAAAATATATATCATTATTTCCTATATTAATTTTTCTAGAATATATATCATTATTTCAT
Organism: Eschscholzia californica; assembly: GCF_041429995.1. Lineage (NCBI taxonomy): Eukaryota > Viridiplantae > Streptophyta > Magnoliopsida > Ranunculales > Papaveraceae > Eschscholzia > Eschscholzia californica. Next base: position 15,099,592 of record NW_028238198.1, on the reverse strand, counting down.
CTCAATTTGTATTTGTTAATTATTCCATCTCCACCTTGACTTGAATATGCTCCTCTTGACTTAGATCTGCCACCATCATAGCTCAGCGCCTCTGAGCCATCGTCGCTCCAGCCCCGGTAGGGCTCACATCTGGAAATCCCAACCAAGTCTAAGCAATGCTTAAACTTGAAAGTTGTAACTTCCTTGGTCAGCATATCCGCTGGATTCTCTGTCGTAGAAACCTTCTTCATCGTGATCTTCCCTTGTTCAATCACGCCCTTGATAAAGTGATACCTGAAGTCAATGTGTTTAGTTCTCTCGTGATACATTTGATTTTTGGTCAAATGAATAGCACTCTGATTGTCGCAGTAGACCTCTGTCACCTCCTGCTTCAGGCCCAAATCCCGAACTAAACCACTCAGCCATATTGCCTCCTTCACCGCCTCTATTGCTGCCATGTACTTAGCTTCCGTTGTAGATAGAGCTACTACCGACTGCAGCACTGCTCTCCAACTAACCGCCTTCCGCAGAGTGTGAACGTATAGCCTGTCAACGACCTCTTCCTATCAAGATCGCTTGAAAAATCTGAATCTACAAATCCAACTATCGAACCAGAAGTGTCAGCCCTTTTGTCGTAAACCAGACCAAGCTCCGCAGTTCCTCCCAGATATCGCAGTATCCATTTCACAGTGTGCCAATGACCTCTCTCAGGTCTGCCCATGTATCTGCTTACTACACTAACAACATGTGAAATATCAGGCCTTGTGCATACGATAGCATACATAATGCTACCTATTGCATTTGCATAAGGCACCCGAGACATGTACTTCGTCTCGTAATCAGTTGTCGGTGACAGTTCCACCGAAAGCTTGAAGTGGCCTTCCTGCAGTCAAGGTGGTTAAAGAAATGGATACATCTTATTTCCTATATTAATTTTTTTCTAGAATATATATCATTATTTCATCTCAATCTGTATTTGTTAATTATTTCATCTCCACCATCATAGCTCATCGCCTCTGAGCCATCATCGCTCCAGTCCTGGTAGGGCTAACATTTGGAAATCCCAATCAAGTCTAAGCAATGCTTAAACTTGAAAGTTGTAACTGCCTTGGTCAGCATATCCATTGGATTCTCTGTCGTAGAAACCTTCTTCATCGTGATCTTCCCTTGTTCAATCACGCTCTTGATAAAGTGATACCTGACGTCAATGTGTTTCGTACTCTCGTGATACATTTGATTCTTGGGACAAACTACATTGGCAAAAAATCCAAAAATCCAAAAATGACATATGGACTTCACGTCAACAAAGATTGAACCTGGGCCTTAGTTCGTGCACCCACCCGAATACAACAAAGAGGTTGTCCCGCTAACAACCCGATTAGCTTAACGAGGAAGCCCACTAAAACCTCCTCGCCTAACAACCCCAACATGCGTAGCAGGCCCAATAAGAATGTTGTGTTTGCTTAAGCCCACATTCTTAGCATGCCAATTCTAGTCTGCCACGTCAACCCACTCGAACTCCTGCTAGCTACCCACCCACATAAGCAGGTAATTAGAGGTTGAATAAAGCCAGACCCATAGCACTTCGCCACACATTGGAGTCATGGTAGAACATTGAATCTCGCGCTAATTTAAAGGTGGTAAACCATTAAGATATGAAACAGTGAAGACAGTCTGAGTGCAAGATCTTTAGTAAAGGAGTTGAACAACCCCCCATGTGAACGGAGTACATACCGTATATAGATGATTAAATGGTTCCCTTGTGAGGATAGGTAAAGGCAGAGCAGGTTGGATGCAAGAGCGTAGTAAATGAATTGAATCACAGGGATATGATACATAATATAGTCGCCCATCCTTTTGGGATGCAAAAAAGGATTATAATTTTTTTTATTGAAGAATTATAAGTCAACTCTATGCTTGAGCCTCATGTGCTGGGAAGCCCCGTTGGATGCCCGCACTAAAACCCCGCCACGCGAGCCCAAAAATTTAATTACTTTTAAGTTAAGAAACGACAGACACAGAGTAAAAAGGCCTTTTGGTTAAACATTATCTAAAATTTAAATATTTAGGCTCTATCTGACAATTTAAACATTAAATTTAATGTTTAGTAGGAAAAAAAGTAACTTGTATATGATGATTTTGAAATTGCTCTGACAAGAAATCCATAGAGAATGACATAAAAGCTTACGTGATATCTTCTAAACCACATATTTTTATCAAGTATTTTTTGGAAAAATCATATATCTAAAGCCAAATTAAGATACCAATTGTACCATCAACGAGTTGAGTAAGTCTCGTGGGCAACATTAAGTGCTATTATAGCATTTCTCTTTTTCTAAATCAGCGGATGGAGTTTGTGATCTGTACTTTGATTTCTTTAGATAACTGACACACTAAAATCTTCTTTGAATAGAGAGATATGACTATATATAATCATTCATAAATATGAATTTCACCACAACGTACAAGTATGTAGATATCTATAAAAGTAAACATTCGTAAGACGAGCAATATGGCGCTGATTCTTTTTAGATACAGTTTCCTTATAATTAATTATTCTCTCCACCTCATATTTGTCAGTTTCATTAATAAAGTACTAAGAACCAGGGGCGGCCCCACGTAGGGACCCGTGGGGTCACATGCCCCCACGGGCTCATGGTTTAGGGTCGGTTCCTAATGGAGTTGTAACGATTATATAAAATCAACTCCTGCTATCTTTCATGAAACAACACTTAGCGTGTTGGTAGCACCCCAAGCTGTCCGTCTCCTTGACCCATGTTCGAATCCCACCGGCTTCAACCTTTTTTTTGTAGCTTTCCAATAAGTAAATTAGGATATGCCCCCTAGTTTGTAATTAGTTGTGCTTCTAGCCCTATATTTCTTCATTTTGGCCCCTATTTACTGATCAATTCACTTTTTAGTCTTTTTACATTGTAAATTCAATGACTCCCATTAACATTGTTAGAGCTATTTTTCTCCATGTCATTCTTATGCTTTCTTTTTATTTCATTTTCTTAAACACACACACACATATATATATATGTGTGTGTGTGTGTTATTTTCTGACTATTTTTCTAAAATGAGTTTGCCTACCCTCTTTCCTTAACCTCTTTATATATAATTCGAATGTGTATGATATTTATATCGATTTCAATCAAAATAATTCACAAGACAATAGTGGCTGAATTGGATTCGAATGTAACGGTAATGTGCATAAATTACTCGCTTTCACATCACATTAAAAAATTTGGACGATTTTCGGTCTAACTAAAAGTGCCCCCACAACAAAAAGTTTCTGGGTCCGCCACTGCTAAGAACATTCGTATTATTATATAAATATATTGTAGGCAACTAGGCATGTTAGCAAAAGCAAAGAAAAGGACTGAGTAGAATGATTGTAGCAGAACGCGGATCTGAAACCTTTACTGGATTCCCAACTAATAATCCTAGTCTCAAGATTTCGCATTTCCTCTTTGCTGATGATTGCATAATCTTCGGCCGTAATTCTCTAGATAATATCCATATCCTTAAGGATATTCTTAATACTTTTAGTGTGTCATCAGGTCAAATGATCAATTACAAGAAATCTAATATCTTCTACTCCAAGAATTCTCATCCGAAATTCAAGCGTCTTATCATGCGCTCCCTTAAAGTTAAGAATGCGTCCACCTCGGATAAATACTTAGGGGCGCAACTTTTCATTGGAGCAAATAAGACTAAAGCTTTCAATGACATCCTTCTTCATATCAAAGCCAAATTAGAGAAATGGAATCACTCTTTCCTTTCTCAAGCTGGGCGCACTGTTGTTATCTCAACAATAGTTGCGGCCGTACCCCGATACCAAATGCAATGCTTTGCCATTCCTAAAGGCATATGCAAGAGCATTACGACTATTCAAAAGTCGTTCTGGTGGGGTAAGTCTAGAGGCATTTGTACGAAATCTTGGTCTTCCATTTGTATGCCTAAATCCATGGGAGGGCTTGGTATACATCTTCCTGAGCTAGACAACAAAGCTATGCTCAGTAAGCTCGCTTGGAGGATTAAATCGGAGCCCAATGCTATGTGGGTCCGTTTTCTAAAAGCTAAATATTTTCCTCATACAGAGAATCCTGGTCCAGTCAAGCCACATCACTCGTGGATATGGAAGAATATTAGAAAGCAATTACACCAGATTGAAGATTTCACTACTTGGGAGGTCCACAATGGAGAGAGCATCAATATTTGGACTGATAGCTGGATTCCTGACATCAAAACTCCTCAAAGCCATAGTAGTGAGCCCACGGTAACAAAGGTTGCTCAATTAATCAGTAATAACAAGTGGAATGAAGAGGTCCTTACTAGTAACTTTGATAATAATACCTATAACCTTATTAAATCCATCCCCATCGATGAAATGGGGGTGGATCAAAGAATTTGGACGCTTACTAAATCGGGTAAGTTTACAGTTAAATCCATGTATAACTACCTTTGCACTAGTATGAATTCTCCCCCTCCACTTAACCCTAACTGGAAATTTATTTGGTCACTCCCTACTATACCCAGAATACAAAATTTTATTTGGAAAATATGTACTAAATCCCTTCCAGTGAGGAAAAGAATTGGTAAATATATTAACAATAACCTGGTTTGCCCTAACTGTAATGAAATTGAATCTATTGAGCATGCGCTCCTTCACTGTCCTCTTGCTAAAAATATCTGGTTCTATTTCAATATCATATCAGCGAATATTATGAATGTTATAGAATGGATTTTTTCATGGGAGCACACACCTCCTTTCAATGAACCTACTTACCAGAATCTGTTAGCCACTATCATGTGGATCATTTGGAAAATCAGATGTGATCACTGTTTTCAATATGAAATTACTTCTCTATCTCAGATTATTAATATGATTCAGGCTTTTCCAAAGAATATTATTACTCTTCCTTGTATGAATGCTCAATTGCAAGGAAAATGGAACCCTCCAGAACCAAACTGGCTGAAAATTAATGTTGATGCTTCTTTTATCAATGTGCATGAAATTACAGGAATTAGCCTTATTATCCATGATTCTGAATCAAAATTCATAGAAGCACATACGAGTATTACGAGAGGCAGAAATAGTGAAGAAGGAGAGGCAATTGCAATTCTCGAGGGCCTAGTATGGGCGGTAGAACATGATTATAATAATATTATTATTGAAAGTGATAATATAAATATCATACAAAACATTCAGAATTCTAAGCATGAGGTTCAATGGCAGTCTAGAATCCATCTTCGTAAAATCCAGGAGGTAAAACGCAAGATTCATATGGTGAAATTCAGTTACACTAATCGTAGATTCAATTCTCCGGCGGATAAGCTTGCTAAATGGGCCAGAAAGAAGAATAAATCGAAGACTTGGAGCAGAATTCCTTATTTTATGCTTTCTTTCTATTGTAATGACACTTTATTAGCTTAATAATATTTGTATCTCTTAACAAAAAAAAAAAGATATTTTATTGCTTCGATAGGCTGCATGTTCGTTTTATTTCATCCCATTGACTGATCACGTAAGAAATATGTACTCTTTTCTCCTTATCACCTCCTCTAAGATATCGTGAAAATCCTCAATGCAAAGCTTTATCCGTGTCATATAATGCTCAATGTACTAACTGTTCCATACGGAGGTTTCTTCTTGCGAAAGACAAGTATAAAAAAATATGCAAAAATATCTTATGTCAGCCATTTATTTGTGAGAGTGCACGGGACGACGCCCTGACGTTAGCTGCGCAATTCTAACTGATATCAACCAAGATGACTCTAGGGTGTGCAACCGATAAGGCCAACATTCCTCAAACCCCTCCTAGCTGGGAGGGATTAATTGTTGTTCGAAGTGAAGGATGCACGAAATTCGCAGATGTGTGAGTATGTTTGTAGGCTTTTCTTTCACTACCTACTTAGAGAAGTTATTTTGCTTTACTGACTTTTCTTTTAGTGCATAATGCACAAAATTCGTAAAAAACTTTTTTTTTGTTGCAAAAAGTTTGTTAGTAAAGCATGGAAACTCTCTAAAGAGCTAAAAAAGAATAGCAATAGACATACTTACATATCTACACATTTTGTGCATCGTACACTTCTAACAAAAACTAATCACACCTAGCCAAGAGATAGTTGAGGATTATTGGACTTATCAATTGCCGATATCCCAGAGTTGTGTCGATTGATACAGTTAGAACTTCACAACTAACGTCAGACGCCATTTTCCTAACACTTTCACAAAAAAATAAAAGGCTGATGCAAAATATTTTTTCAAATTTCTTAAAATCTTCTTTCTCTCCACTTTGTTCTGTGTGAGAATGTAGATGCATATGGTTCAGTATTTATAACAGTTTTGAGCCCCTCACTCTCATCACTCTCTCGGAAACAATATCTCAAATTTATTGCCCTTCAGATTTTCTATTACAATACAATCTTAAAGATTATGAAAATAAGTCATTGTTTCCATAGATTTCTTTTGTGCTATCATATACTCCATTATTTAATTATAATACTAAACATGGTTACAAATAATCTCCAATTCATGCGTTTGTAAAAGGAATTTTTTATCTTGCTTCCAACAGGAACCGTAATGAACTTGTTTCCTTTTAATTATGCGTTTGTAAAAGGAATTTTTTATCTAGCTCCCGACAGGAATTTATAATTGAACTTGTTTCCTTTTAACTTAATTTCATGTATGACCAAATGGTCGTTTCCAATATCTTTTTCGGAAAAAGAACAAGAATGATTTTATTAATAGCTAGAAAAGAAAGAATATATCAAAACAATGAAACAATATCGACTAAGTCACAGAAAACATGACCTCTCAATTTTGCCTAAAATTGGTAAAAGAAAGACGTAGATGTAGATTCTTCTGTCTTGTTCACTTTTCAAATTTCTATTTTTTTTTACTTTACACAAGTTTCGCGTATTGAAATTGCGAGGATATCTCAAAGTGTTAGATCATTTTAGTGGTGTCTAAAAGGTCGGGCCGGACCCAGTCAACAAGGATTGAAATAGTCCTGGGTCGGATTTCAACCCGAGTTGGCTAAACCTGATCCAACCCGAGATTGGAACCTAAACTGGGCCGGACTAGTAGATCTTTTTTTAAGAAAATTATATTAAATTATGAAATAAAAAATATATAATCTATAGTTTAAAATTGATTTTTTAAAAGATTTTCGACAATGATTTTGGGAATGAATTTTTGGAATAATCAATAAGGCTTTATTTACTTAAATGACTTTAGGAATGATTTTTTAGAAAGATTTTTTTAATAACTAATAGGGAATAATTTACATAAATAAGTTTAGGGTGTGTTTGATATCTCCTATTTCCATGGAACTAAAGGAATTTCCATGGAAATAGGTATTTCCACAGTTTGATACGAAGTATAATTCGATGACTTTAATTCCATAGAGAATCTATTCCCATGAAATAGTCCACTTTTAATTCCTTACTCTCCCTTTAGAATTAGTTTTCATGGAAAGTCAAAACTCAAAATAAAAATATTTTAATACATTCGGATATTTGAAACCTAATATTTATCTCCATATATGTTCAAAATGACATTTTTACCCATAAAAATTAGCAAAATAAACTTTTACTTATATATTGGACAAATGACATTTTTGTCCTTCTTATCAAATGACATGTTTACAAAGTTGTCAAAATGAAATTTTGGCTTTATATAATCAAAATAACATTTTATCCTTTTATAGTATCAAATTCGCATTTTATCCTTAAGTTGTCAAAATGACATTTTTACCCTCGTATAATATCAAAATGACATTTTATCCTTATATTCGTAGAAGTTAGTTGTCAACCAAATGACAAAGTTCGTGATTCCGCAGAATAAGACATGACTACCAAACGAAATAACTCTTATTTTCATTGAATAAATTATGTGGAAGACTTTCTATGGAACTCTTTTATTTCCGTGTAATAATTTCCCTGATATCAAACACAACCTTAGAAAAGATTCTTTAAAAATATTTTGTGAAAATGATTTTAGGAATGACTTTTGGGAAAATATTTAGAGTTAATTCCTATTTGGCCCCCTACTTTGTGACCAGCTTCCTTTATGGCCCCCTATTTTCTGTCAATTCAAATATGGCCTCCTATTTTGAATTAAATGTTCTGACTGCCCTTTCTATATTTATTTTTTTAAAATAAAATCAAAAAGAGAACTTCAATTCCACCTCATTTCCCTCTCCCCCACACATATCTCTCCAACTCACCTCTCTCTCTCTCTCCAACTCACCTCTCTTTCTCTCCAACTCACCTCTCTCTCTCTCCAACTCACATCTCTCTCTCTCTTTCTCTCTCCAACTCACCTCTCTTCTCCGACGAAGGTCGTCGGACGAAAAATTTCCGGCCGGCGACCTTCATAAAAAAAAAACTCATCTCTCTCTTCGTCGGAGTTTCTAGAGAGAGAGATGAGTGTTTTTTTTATGAAGGTCACCGGAAAATTTTCCAGTCGGCGACCTTCGTCGGAGAAGAGAGGTGAGTTGGAGAGAGAAAGAGAGAGAGAGAGAGAGGTGAGTTGGAGAGAGAGAGGTGACGTGGAGAGATATGTGTGGGGGGAGGGAAATGGGGTGGAATTGAAGTTTTCTTTTTTATTTTATTTTGAAAAAATAAATATAGAAAGGGCAGTTAGGACATTTACTTCAAAATAGGGGGCATATTTGAATTTACAGAAAATAGGGGCTATAAATGAAGCTGGTCACAAAGTAGGGGGCCGAATAGGAATTAAATAGTGCATGATTTACCAAAATAAGTTTAGGATCAAATAAATTGTTCCTAAACTTAAAAGGATTTTTTTTAATGATTTAAATTTTAAACTAAAAAAAGGATTTCTTTTGGAAAGAAATCTTAATTCAATATCTCTTAAACTTCAAAAAAATTTTGCTTCAGAAAAAGTTTAAAATAGTTTTTTCAAAATGCATGGAAATTGTTTTTTAAAAAAGGAAAAAGCAAAAAAAAAAAACCGAACCCGGACTTTTACCGAGTCTGGTCCATCGGGATTAAAACAGAGGCCCAACCCAAAACAGGTAGGGAACCCGAGTCAACATGACCCATTTTCCGTGCGACCTGGGCATGCATGTACCCGGTTCCAAGACGACCTTTTAAACACCATTAGATTATTTCAATATGCTTTCTTCTCGATTTACAAGCGAGGATAATTTTTTAAAAGAAACTCTACTGGCATTTGTGTTCTTACAACACACCTACTAAGGTCATGACATAATGTTTAATTACAGCTTAAGTATCCGAGCCTCATCGACTTAGAGAGTGAGAGACAAATTGTATGGGTGAAATTCCATAAACTGACTAATTGTTGGGTTCGACTGCAAACGAATATCAAGGTCGAAGACACATGGCCACTACACAGTACACCGATTCTCCGCCACATCTCCACTTGCCATTCTGGTAAACGCTACCATGGCAATGTAAATATAGCCAACATCAGACTGTCATCGAGCAACATCCTAGACATCAAAACATCCCCTGTATCTTATCAAATGATTAAATGACAACTTCCAATGGCTCTTTCGTTGTTAGTTGTTACTTACCTCGAATATGCACATATGTTATGGAAAGACCCATTTAAAGAGGGAGTTGACCTCTCTAACACCATAGAAGAGGGAGTGAAGCCACTAAAGAAATCATCTAATTTTGACTAAAAGAGTACACATAGCCAATATTTCCATCTTTAGACGGGTAGTCTTGTGAGTAACCGTTCCTTCTCTCTCTCTCTCTCTCCTGAGGAGTGGTTCAGACGAGCTGTTGTTTTCTCTCTCTACATGAGCAAATCGTCTCTTTACTAGTAGATCTACAACCGGGGGAAATGTTTTTCAATTTAGAAGACAAAGCGATCAATTTTCCGGAAATGATGAAGATCATCAAGTATAGTTGTTTTAGGGTCATAATATTTAGCTAGACACCAAGTAAGATTTGCAGCTCATTTGGATGGTCGCGCGCCTAACAATGATCGAATCCTACAACAGATTACACATAAAAAGCGTTGACTCGATCAAAAGATATGACTAGAGGGAATGGGGCATAAGGCGCGAATCGAAAGATATGACTAGAAATCAAAATACTCGGTACAATTTCATTGATACCTTAAATCAAAAGACATAAATAATCAAGCAGCACTGGAAATAATTTATATATAAATCAAAGAGACAACCACATAACTAAAAAAAAATAGAGTAACAAGGCCTTACTCTGTACTGCCGACTATACGACTCTCTAAGAAGATATGAAATGGTGCAGGATGTAAGGATGGTTAAGCTAGTCAAGAAATCTTTATTGCCCAGGGATATGATCCTCTGTGTTGTCAACTGGGTGGCTCCAACGGTTACTGATTACTGCAAAGACTTGAACACACTTGAGATTACTGCTATCAGAAGGAACATGAAATTTGTTGGTTACTGATTGAACATAAACGGTAATAATGAATTAAGATCTCAGACACACAAGTACACGAAATTGTCCATTTGTTGGTTAATCCAAGAGTTATTCAACATCAACCACACAATGTTAAATAAGTTAAGTACTTGTATTGGTTTACTGTTTTCAAACTTGGCAGAGACAAGAAACCAAGTTTTCCACTAATCAAGGGATCGATTCAGTTGAATAGTTTAATCTAAATGGACCAACAATGAGTCCGTGATCCGTGGTTTGGGTTCCTATAAAATTCAAAGACACACCAAAAAATTCTAAAAAAGATATCCTCCCTCCTTATTGTATAGATCTACATATATAAATATCTATATAATATGAATAAAAAAGAAGGAAAAAGGCCATAGGCAAAGCACGATCTACGGGTTGTGCCCTCGGCAAGGCAGGAACATCCTGCCCTTTCATAACCACGATGGGCAAAACTATCTTGTAGGAACTTCCTGCCACGACACGCAGCCAGGAACAACATGCCCTGTGCACATCGATTAGGCGGGATCTTCCCTCCATGCAACGCCTAGAGGAGCACGATGCACCCGTCTTACTGTGCCGTTGACGAAGCTAAGAACGTTCTCCCTACCTTGCCCAGGACAAGGTCGGGTGTCACGTGTCGACCCGCCGACTCACCGAGTCTCGACAACAACCCAGCGTTTTGTTACCCAAATGGGCATGACCCCCACTCGGTTACGCAAGGCACCAATGGCGCATCTCCAGGACATCGGTGCTAGACACGACACATGGCACTACATGGAGCCCTTTCTTTCTTGACTAGACGTATTTCGATCCAGAAAATTCCAGAGTCTCTCTCATATGGGATGTCCCGACATACCAAGCATAACATACAAAACGACAACCATACAAGCCGAAGCTTTCCAGACAGGCTTCCATAACTTCGAGTCCTTATTATTCTCTAAGTTAGCCACTTGCTAACTCAAGGAGTGTGGGACAGATTGCTTAGGTCAAAAATTGGGTATGGGCTTTACGTCAACAAAGGTTGTACATGAACCTTAGTTCGTGCACCCACCTGAATATGACAAAGGGCTTGTCTCCTTAACAACCCGATTAACCTAACGAGGAAGCCCACTGAAAACCTCCTCGCCTTACAACCCCAACATGCCTAGCAGGCCCAATAATCATGCCGTGTTTGCTTAAGCCCACATTCTTAGCAGGCCAATTCTAGTTTGCCACGTCAACCCCCTTGGACTCCAGCTAGCCGCATACCCACGTAACCAGATAACTAGAGGCTGAGTAAGACCAAATCCATAACACTTCTCTACACATCAGAGTCATGGTAGAAAGTTGAATCTCGCGCGAAGTGAAAGGAGAGTAAACCGTTAAAATATGAAACAGTGAGGCGAGTTCGAGTGCAAGATCTTTAGTAAAGGAGTCGAACAACCCCCTTGGACTCCAGCTAGCCGCATAGGTAATGGCAGAGCAGGTTGGATGCTTGTTTGTACGAACATGTGTTCCATCTTTAGCTTCCATTAGCCATCTGGCGAACACGTGTCTGTTCAAGGAAATCCCACTTTTCAAGACTATTTTTGCTAAACCGGATAATCTCTTGTAAGTGGGCTCTCCTTCTCATCAGCAACTATTTCGGACTGAAGCCCACCAGGCCCAATCTTTTTTCTGTCTTACTATGTTTTTTTATCTAGGCGGTCTATCCGGGCCACTTCAAGATTTGGATTCTACGCGATGCAATATTGGTACCTTCCCCCATACACCACAGACAACCCCATTGAAAATCTATTGCAGACAATACAAATTCGGGTTTATTCTCACACTGCTTCAACTTAGATCGTTTCAAGGTTACTGCGTGTGTTGGACATATAAGCTTGAACCTCAATCTAGTTATTTTACAATGAAGGCGTCAAACAACATCTACTCATCGAGATTTTCAGATTCTTATCTCGACTTTGACTCACTTTCACTTCCCTATTTGTACGCAATTCTTTTGCGTTCTTGTGTTAGCTTCACTCAGTACTTGTATGTAGTTGTAGCTAGCGGCCTAAATAACTAAGTGTGTCATCATGGTCTTATTTATAAGCCTTTGGGATACATGATTTCTCTTTTCAAAAGAGATATCTGGCGGGCAACCTTGAGCCTTTCTGGTTCTTCTTCACTGACTTTCCTGATCTCAAATGCATATTTGGGTGTCTATTTCCATCCGTTTAGTCAAGAGTTGGGTACTATGTTGTCTTTGGTCTTCTTTGGTTGGATGTATCTTTCGCTTGCAGGCTTCGTATGCTTAGTCGATTTGTTCAAGGAAGTTTCAATCTGGTTTTTTTGTTGGGAGATGGATCAGTATTGGCTTTTTTGGTCCTTTGTGTTGTCTTCGGAGTATCTTTCTTTTCCTCTTACTACTGCGGAGAAGGATACCAGCTTTCGAGGACACTGAATAGAGAAAATTGGTTTAAATTTGAATGTTATATTTGTTTCTTCATGTCTGTATTTCCATTTTAAGTGATGTAAACGTTCTTGGCTTATAAATAATACTACGATTACCACTTCATAAAAAAAAAAATTTGTTGAAGATTATAAGTTCAAAAATTCTCCCTTCCCTAAGAGGTGGGTAATGGTTGAGTCTCATGTGTGGGAAGGATACCTTAGACGCTTGCACTGAAACCCCACCAAGTGGGGCTCGAAAATTTAAATACCTTTTAGTTAAGAGATGATAGGTGTGGAGCAAAAAATACGTTTTGGTCAAACATTGTCTAAAAATTTAAATGTTTCGGTCCTATCTGAAAATTTAAAATTTATTAATATTTAGTAGTAATAAAAAAAAGTTACCTGTATAGGATGATTTTGAAATTGTTAGACAAGAAATCCCCAAAGAAAGACATGAAATCCCCAAAGAATGACATAAAAGCTTATGTGATATTCACTGGACCACATATTTTCAGCTAATAGTGTGTTTGGTTGCAGGATTCCTAAGTAGGATTCCTATCAATAGTAAGATTTGGTAGAATTCAAGAATCTTTGGTCTATTTGGCTACAAAGAATCTTAGGACTCTTGAATCCTAAGGATTGCTAATTCCGAAATTTGTATTGGACTAAAATCCCACCCTACCCTTACGATTTGCTAGGATTTTGGAATTTAAAATAAATAAATAAAAAAAAAATTTCCTTCTACAAAATTATTATTTTTTTCAGAAACAGCTATTTTTTCCAAAAAATGTTTTTTCCGAAAATCATTTTTTCCTTCAAAAATCATTTTTTTCCCGGAAAGCGTTTTCTTCTCCAAAACTCGATTTTGCAAAAACTGTTTTTTTTTCCTAAACCGATTCTTTCCAAATAACATTTTTCCGGAAATCCGATTTTTTTTTACCCGAAAACATATTTTTCCTTGAAAACTTTTTATTTCTCCAACGCAGTTTTTTGCTTAAATTTTTTTTCCTCGAAAATCGTTTTTTAGATAACCGAAATTTCCGGAAAACTTTTTAACTTTATGAAGACTGTTTTTCCTAAATTATATTTTTCAAGGAAAAAAAGGTTATGGAAAAAAAATGTTTTATGAAATCTCGGTTACCGAAAAAATGATTTTCGAAAAAAAAAATCAAAAAACCGTTTTCGAGGAAAAAATGGCTTTCGGGAATTTTTTTTTTTTAAAAATGGTTCTCGAGAAAATAATTATGAAGAAAACGGAAGATTCTCGAATGAAACGATATTTGAAAATTGAGTTTCGAGAACAAAGTTTCTTCAATATTTTTTGTAAAGAAGTGTTTAAAAATTATCAAATCATAAGATTCTTATTAGTTGCCAAACAAATCAAAAAATATTACTTGGATTCATGAATCCGGAGGACTCATGAATCCGCGGATTCACGATTCCGTCATCCAAACACTTAAGTATTTTTCGAAAAACTCAAATATCTAAAATCAAATTAAGATACTAACTGTACCATCAACGAATTTAGTAAGACTCGAAGGCAACATTAAGTGCTATTATAGCATTTTTCTTTATCTAAATCCGGGGATTGAGTTTGTGATAGGTACTTTGGGTTCTTATATATTCAACGACACACAAAAATCTTCTCTGATAAAAAGACAACGACTATTTATATAATGACTCATAAATATGAATTTCACAACAATGTACAACAGTACAAGTATATAGATATCTAAAAAGTAAACATAATAAGAACATTTATAACACGAGATATGCCATAATTCATTTTAGATACAGTTCCCTTATAATTAATTATTCTGTGCACCTCATATCTGCCAATTTCATTAATAAAGTTGAATAATATTCATATTATTATATAAATATATAGGTGGGCATGTTAGTCAAAGCAAAGAAAAGGAAATAAATAATATTTGGGGTATTCTCATTTGGGTTGACTAGGGGTGGGAATTCTACCCGAAAGCCCGATACCCGTCACGTTTACCCGCGCCCAACAATGTCCATGGACGCCCGCGCCCGAAGATGGGTACTACCCGCCCAGCCCGATGATTTTTCGTGGGCGGGCTCGGGTGAAAAGCTCTGCCCGCCACCCCGCCCATACCCGAGCCCGATATGCTCACTCGACGGGTGCCTATATATGCCAATCACTTTGAGTGTCGATTATACTTCACTATAAAGCCCAAAGTAGATTTAAGGTTTCTCCCAAGATATATAAACAACACATTGAAGCAACCCTAATAATTTACCACATTGAATCTGAGAAATTCGGTAGCATAGAGAGAGAAAAAGAATCTACGTTGTCTCTCTAGCCGTTTCTCTCTTATTTACTAGACCTTCTTGTGCCAACCTTCTTCTCTATTAAATAAGTTATTGGGATCATCTTCCACCTCTATGTAGTGGTCAAATTTTAAAATTATTTTGATGTGAAGGAAGAACAAAGAAGAACTAATGAAACATACAAAGACAAGAAAAAAAGTGGAAGACAACCAAGTCTCATGTTTACATATATAGATCTATATCAGTTGTTGATTTCTTATGTTACGGAATCTGAGTATTTCTTTCATTCTTGATTTATAAGTTTTGTAAAGATTTGGTATCAATTTGTTTAGAGAAGCTTATTTGAACAATATCAAATTACTAGAGTTTCCTGATTTGGTAAAAAAATATCAGATAAAGAAACCCGATGCCCGATCTGCCCGAAGCCCGACTTGCCCGATGCTTTAGTGGCCATGGGCGGGCTTTGATCATAGGAGATTTCAGAAAAGCCCGCCCGAATCCGCCCGAGAACCCGAGTGGGCAGAGGAGAAACTTACCCGACCCGCCCGAGTCCGACTCAGAATTACCCGCGGGTGCCCATACCCGCCCGATTCCCACCCCTAGGGTTGACAGTCTTTTGATCAAGATGTTTTATTGCTTCGATAGGCTTGCATGTTTATTTTATTTCACCCAATGGACTGATCACCTCAGGAGTATGCAGGGGCGGACCCACCAAGGGGCCCGTGGGGTAACCCCCCCCCCCCCCCCCCCCCCCCCCCCCCCGCAGCACAAACGTGATTTTCAAGGAGCAAAGTGTGTTAAGAGAAATAACATTAGTAAGCGATAGCCTAGTGGTTCATTAGCTAGCCTTACACTAATCAGGGTCTTAGGTTTGAATCCAATTGGCACCCTTATTTTTTTCACTCTCATTTCTTGAACTAATTTGGTGTTAGTCCTCTATATTTGTGTATTTTAACTTTTGGCATCAATATATGCCCCCTACTCTTGAGAAGAACTCTTTTTGGTCATTTTTTTGCCAATTCAATTTTGACTTCCATTTTGTTAGACTCCATATAAGCTATTGTAAATACCATATTTTTATCCGAAAATTATCTATGACTTCTATTGGCAAAAAAACATTATGGTTAGTTTCATGCGTTTCTATTATATTCTATCACAGAACAATGATAGGGTAATATTATATTCACCAAAAAATGTCTTCGATTTATAGTTTATAAATGCATACACTGATTTACACTAGCAATTTTAGTCAGGGTTGACCTAAAATCCTGGTTCCGCCTATGAAGGGTTTCTTTTAGTCGATGAGTTTATGTTTATTCTAAACTTAACTCATTTAGTCGACCTTTATTTCATGGGAAGTTAAACATGCACTTACTTTCTCTTTCCTCATTTTGCCGTATCACTCACATTTCTTTAATCAACAAAAAAAATATTTGGTATAAGTTTTAGTTTCCATTTTGTTTAGTTTTTTATTCATATTTTCTTACTTTTCTTTCATATTCTTGTCCCGAATTAGTATTTTTCATACTCACATAAAATAATTAAAAAATTATTCTAAATTTTTACAAATTTAGAACATTTTATGTAATTTTTTGTCCGGAAATGAAATCTCACTATAGTCCAACTTTAATTTTTATCTATCACTTCTAAAATGTGCCCCCACAAGCAAAAATTCCTGGTCCGCCACTGGGAGTATGTTCTTTTTTTTTCTCCTTATCACCTTATCGTGAAAATCTTCAATGTGAAGCTCTCCGTGTCGTATACCGCTCAATGTACTGACTGTTTCAAATGAAGACATGTTGTGACGAAAGAAAAGTATGAAGAAATACGCAAAAATATCTTATGTCGGCCATTTATTTGTGAGAGTGCATGGGACCGTCGCCGTGATGTTAGTTGTACAGTTCCAACTGATATCAACCAAGATGACTCTAGGGTGTGCAACTGATAAACCCAACATTCCTCAAACCCCTCCTGGCTGTCAGCGATTAATTACTGCTCGAAGTGCAGGATGCACTAAATTCGTGAATGCATGAGTATGCTTATGGACTTTTCTTTCACTAACTACTTCGAGAAGTTATTTTCTTTATTGTCCTTTCTTTTTGAAGTGCAGGAGGCACAAAGTTCGCAGAAAACTTTTTTTTTGTTGCAAAAAATTTGTCAGTAAAGCATGGAAACTCTCTAAATAGCTATAAACGTACTCACATATCCACTAATTTTGTGCATCATACACTTCTAAAAGAAACTAATCACTCCCAGCCAAGAGATAGTTGAAAATATTGGGGTTATCAATAGCCCAGATCCTCGAGTTGTGTTGAATGATGTAGTTGGAACTTCACAACTAGCATCAGTCGTCATTTTTCGAGCCCTTTCACAAAAAAATAAAAGGCTGATGCAAAATATTTTTACGTATTTCTTAAACTCTTCTTTCTCTCCACTTTCTCTTGTGAGAAGATGTATAAGCATATGGTTCAGTATTTATAACAATTTTGAGCCCCTCTCTCGTCATTATCTCTCGTAAACAAGATCTCAAATTTATTGTCCTTGAGATTTTTTATTACAATACACTCTTAAAGATTAAGAAAATAAGTCATTTTTCCAAATCTACTTCTTTTTTCATATATTTCTTTTGTACTATCATATATTATTTAATTATAATACTAAACATGGTTACTGATAGTCACTAACTCATGCGTTTGTAAAAGGAATTTTTGACCTTGCTTATGAATTTTCATGTATGACCAAACCGCCGTTTCTAATGTCTTTTCAGAACAACGAACAAGAATGATTTTATTAATAGCGACAAAAGAAAGAAAATATCAAAACAATAAAACAATAACGGCAAGTCATAGAAAACATGACCTCTCAATTTTGCCTAAAATCCGTAAACGAAAGAGGTAAATGTAGATTATTTTGTCTTGTTCACTCTCAAATTCCTATTTTTTACTTTACACAAATCTCGCGTATTGAAACTGCGAGGATATCTCGCAAGTGTTAAGATCATTTTAGTGGTGTCTAAAAGGTCGGGTCGGACCCAGTAAACCAAGGTTGAAATAGTCCTGGATCGGGTTTCAAACCGAATTGGCTATACCTCATCCAACCCGAGACCGAAACCCAAACTGGGCCAGACCAGTAGATTTTTTTTTAAGAAAATTATATTAAATTCTAAAATAAATGAAAATATATAAATCTATATTTTAAGAAAGATTTTTTAAAAAAGATTTTTCGGCAATGATTTTGGGAATGAATTTTTGGAATAAGCAATAAGGCTTGATTTATTTGGAAAAAATATTTAAATAACTAGAGTAATAGAGAATGATTTACATAAATAAGTTTAGAAAAGATTCTTTAGAATGATTTTGTGGAAATGATTTTAAGAATGATTTTTCGGAAAATAATTAATAGTGCATGATTTACTAAAATAAGTTTAGGATTTTTTTGAAAAGCAATATTAGGGATTTCTTAAATAAATTATTCCTAAACTTAAATGATTTTTTTTAATGATTTAAATTTTAAACTAAAAAGGAAGAAATCTTAATTCAATGATTTTTATTGCTTAAAAAAAAAAATTTAAATAGTTTTTTCAAAATGCATGAATTTAAAAAAAAAAAAAAAAATTGAACCCGGACTTTTACCGAGTCAGGTCTATCGGGCTTAAAACAGAGGCCCAACCCAGAACAGGTAAGGAACCCGGTCAACATGGCCCATTTTAAACACCACTAGATTATTTCAGTATGCTTTCTTCTCAATTTACAAGCCGAAGATAATTTTTTAAACGAAACTCTACTCGCATTTGTGTTCTTTCAACACACCTATTAAGGTCATCGCATAATGTTTAATTACTGATTAAGTATCCGAGCCTCATCTCCTTGGAGAGTGAGAGACAAATTGTATGGATCAAAATCCATAAACTGACTAATTGTTGGGTCCGTCTTCGAACGACTTTAAAGGTCGAAGACCCATGGCCACTAGACAGTACACTAATTCATCCTCCACATCTCCACTTGCCATTCTGGTAAACGCTACCATGGCAATGTAAACATATCCAACATCATACTGTCATCGATCAACATCCTAGACATCAAAACATCCCCCGTATCTTATCAGATAACCAAATGACAACTTCCAACGTCTCTTACGTTGTTACCTACCTCGAATATGCATATATGTTAATGATTCAGAGGTAAGACCACCCCATTTAAAAAGTGAGTTGACCTCTCTAATACCATAAAAGAGGGAGTCGAGCCACTAAACAGATCATCTAATTTTGACTAAAAGAGTACCAATAGCGAGTATTTCCATCTTTAGACGAGTAGTCTCGTGAGTAACTATTCCTTCTCTCTCTCTCCTGAGGAGTGGTTCAGACGAGCTGTTGTTTTCTCTCTCTAGATGAGCAAATCGTCTCTTTACTAGTAGATTTACAACAGGAGGAAATGTTTTTCAATTAAGAAGACAATGCGATCAATTTTTCGGAAATGATGAAGATCATGAAGTTTGGTTGTTTTAAGGATAAAAATATTTAGCTAGAAACCAAGTAAGATTTGCAGCTCATTTGGATGGTCGCGCGGCTAATAATGATCGAATTCTACAACAGATTACTCATAAAAAGCGTTGACTCGATCATAAGATATGACTAGAGGGAATGGGCCATAAGGCGCGGATCGAAAGATATGACTAGGAATCAAAATACTCCGTACAATTTCTTTGATACCTTTAATCAAAAGACATAAATAATCAACCAGCACTGAAAATAATTTATATATAAATCAAAGAGACAACAACATAACTGAAAAAAAACTGAGTAACAAGGCCTGACTATGTACTTCCTGATGGAAAATTCATTACTAGTGCATATAAATAACAAAACACAAATAATGAAACTAACCAAGATCTCTATTTGATGAATTAAAGAGATGTAAAAGGTTTTAGGTACTTACCCGAATCCATAGCTTGAAGATACTTGAAGATACAGTAGATTTCCGTGTTACCCCTAAGATTTAGACAAAATCTTCTAAACCTTGAGAATGGACGTTGTTTCTGATTTCTCAAAAATGGGAGTTGGGAAAATCACGTCTCTCTTCTCTGGTTTAGGGATTTGCCTTGAATAATATGGGAACTGCCTAGGTAGTTACTAGCAGTTACCCAAGTAATTATTAAAGAGCTCATTATTCTTTGATAATTACTTTTGAGGGCTCTACACATGACATATTGCTAATACGCTCCCCACACTTCAAACTGATATTTTATGGTCCATAATGTATAAATTGATTAGATCACATTTTGGGACCCTTAAGTGAAATAACATGTATTATGTAATTAATATATATATATTAGTCCACATTAGTCATTAGTTAAAATACTAACAATCTCCCACTTGGACTTTATATGTTTCTCGAATTACATAATACAAGAACCTTAGTGTGCACAAAAATTGTTATTTCACGGCTTCAAATATCACGTACAATCTGGTTCATTAACCACATTAGCAAGGGATCAAAACGGCGTTCGTCGCATTTGTTCATGACTAAACCTTTAATGGTCACATTACTAACGTAATTAACAACATAGATCAAGTGTGGATGTGTAGCATGGAAATTGCATGCAATTGTGATCTAAAACATGTCTATTTCCAACTAATCCAGTGACTCTACAGAGTCCAACTTTCTCCCAATGGTGTCCTCAATAGAAAGTTGATATCCTTATGTTCAGAGCACCAAAAATAATACATAATTTCAGAAGCTACGTAAGGTCAATACAAGAAACCAAACATTTCCAATGAGCACAACCAAATGGATCCAAAAAATTAAGACAACAAACTCCCACTAATCAATGGGATCCTAGAATCCCAATATAAACCACATACTTGCTGAAAACTTTAGGCGGTAAACCTTTAGTGAGTGGTTCACCATATTGGAGTTTGTGTTAATGTGCTCAATGGATACCAAAAGACTCTTAACGTTACCTTTTACCGCAAGGTACTGCACACCAATGTATTTGGACTTTGAAAAGCTTTTGTTGTTATTTAAGTACAACTCAGCTGCCTAATCGTCATGTTAGATCCTCATTGGTCATTTTACGTATCTGACCACTTTCTAACTTAAAGACAAAATTTCAAAGCCAAATTGCATGATTGATGCTTGAAAGCATGTTAAGAACTCTGCTTTCATGATCGAGAAGGTCATAGGGATTGTTTTACACTTTCCAATAATTAACCCTTCAATCACCACAAAAATGTAACCTGATCTGGATTTCTTATGATAAAGATATCCAGTAAATCCGTATCGGAGCAACCCATGATCTCTCTATGATCGGTTCTCCTCAAAAGTGAGCATGTAATATTTCGCTCTTTTGCAATTATCACGTTACCCATCATTCCTTCAACAAATGTCAAATCTTGGGTTACTTGGATATCTACCCAACATTCCTTCAACAAATGTCAAATCCGAACATGTACAAACTTGTGCATGCATGAGACTTCCAACCACAGACGAGTTTGGGATTGTCTCAGTTTCCTTCTCAAGATCGAACTTCACAAGTTGGAGCAAACTAAACTTGCCGTCATTATTCACTGACGTATCTCCTAGCGAATATTTCTCGATGCCATAGAGAAATTTACGATATAGGCTTTTGGGAAAGACCAAGAGTGTCTTTAGGGTGATCTTGGTCTATCTGGATACCCAAAACATAAGAAGCATTTCCAAGGTCTTTCATTTTAAATTCGCTTGAGAGAAAGTCCTTGGTCCAATGCTACAAGCCTTTCAATGTTTGCTAGTAGAATCATACCTACATATAGTTCTAGGATCATAAATTCACTCCCACTGATCTTGAGATATATGCACTGATCGATGATATTTTCCTCATAGAACCGAAAGAGGAATGACCTCATCAAAATTTTGGTACAATTTGTTTGGCTTAGAGAATACTTCGTAAAGTCAGGTGAGAATACCTCTTCGAAGTTTAATCCTCCCTTATGAGTAAAGTCATTGACGACTAGACGTGCTTTATATCTTTCGATGTTACCTTTTGAGTATTTTTGGTTTTGTAAATTCATTTACAACCAATTGATCTTACCCAACAGGTAACTCGACAAGATCCTAATGTTAATGTCGTCCATAGACTTCAACTCTCCTTTCATGACCTCAATCCAGTCATCAGATTTTGAGCTCATTTTGACTTCACTAGGAGAAGTTAAATACTTCAAACCTTAAGTCACAGTTGTGCTCATTAAGATAGACAACAAAGTCATAGTGGATATCTCCTAAGTGGTTCCTTAATTCAAGGCCGTTAATGTCAACCATAATCTCTCTAGTTATTCCTCTGTTTCTTTTAGAAGTTCTTTATTAACTAGTACGAGAAAAGGTTGTTCACTAAATGTGGGATTAATCAACATGGTTGTATCTGCTTAAATACTTTAATTCACAGGCTGAACAATAATTGTATCCAAAAAAAATTTAGTTATTGGCAGTCATGACTTTAGGACGAATATTTGTATACTCGTCTTCAAACACAATCTCTTTATTTTGATTACTCCCACTGTAATTAACATCCTCGACGAACATGAGTTCCTTGATTAAAAAAAAGGTTGTTTGAGCGATCAAACTGTTTCCAGTAAAGGTATTCCTAATGCGATGAGTCATTATTGAAGCAGACAAGACAATGTTTGTCATTCCACGATACCTAAGGGAACGAACCCCAAATATCTTTGTCTGACTCCACATTCGCCTTTATGGTGTTTGATTATATATCTTTAATCAATTTAAGTACTAGAACCCACAATATTAGAATTTAGAGAAGTACTAAATGATCTATTTCAATTGAACAATTAAAACCAAATTTGTCCAAAAGGAAATAGAAATTAGTTCCGTCTGAATGACGGTACATAAAAAGTTTCATCTAAATTCAAATAACAATCAGTACATAATTGAACTACGAATAAAACAAACACTGATTGCTTCAACTACAAGGTTGTTCTACAGCCCACAAAGATGTATCTTTCACCATCAGTCGGCTTTCAATAGTGGAGGCAAACCTTTCTTAGCACGCCAAACGGCGTATTCATAACACATTTTCTTCACGATAGCAGTCCTTTTGCAAAAGAAACAGGAATGCCTTGAATCCAAATTTCTCTTGCCTTTGACTTGTGAAGTTATTGTGTTTGCTATACCTTTATCCTTCTTTTGCTTATCCAGCCTTTTTACTTCTGAAGTTGATGCTAGGTGAGCACTTTCTGCCTTTTCCTGGTTAATCTTATCTTCTTCCTGAACACAACGTGCAGTGAGCTCGTTCAAGCTCCACTTCTCCTTTTAAGAATTATAGGAGATCTTATGTGTGTTATACTGGAGAGGAAGAGATATGAGGACCAAATGAACAAGTATGTCTTCAGACAATACAAGTCTTAATTCCCTGAGTTTGGTCACCGGGTTAGACATATTCATAATGTATTCCCGTATGTTCCCCTTACCGTTATACCGCATGGTGACAAGCTTAGATAATGCAATGCTTGTCTCCACTTTCCCACTCGCTGAAAAGCGATCAGAGAGTTGCTTGAGGAACTCCTTAGCACTCGACTTAGTCAGTCCACTGCTTATCGAGTCTGGAATTGAGTTTTGCATGATCATCAGGCTCATCCGATCAGATCTCTCCCATTTTTCCATTGCAACCTTCTGTTCAGTAGTACTTAAGCTGGACAGAGGCATTGGGCGATCCATCCTAAGAGCAATGTCAAGATCCATGCAACCAAGCACAGTCATCACGTGCTTCTTCTATTTCTTAAAGTTAATGCCGTTAAGCACCGGAATGTTGTTTATGTTGGCAGATATAGATGATACTAAATACAAAAGACAATAAAACACACATGCTCATATTAGAGTTCAATAAAATCATGCATAAAAGTTAGCAATTAACCAAATATTGCAATTTGTGGGCCCATTTCAAGATATCAAGTGTAACATTACTACCTAGTCTTTGGACAGAGATAATAACTTACTAGTGATACTCTCTGATATTGATACAAGATCTGCCAAGTGTTGTGCCTTTCTTTGGACCGACACAATACTCACATGACACCTAAATATATCACATATCTTAGTCATAAGGAAATTTAAGGCTTCCTTTAGACCTGTCAAAATAACCTTCCTTTGGGCCGATCACTTCACATGGACTAAGACATGTTTATCTACACCAACTATGGTATTTTACCCGACAGAGGTCACTTTGGCGACATGTCAGTTCAGTCCCATAATTAATGCAATACCATCTAAGTTCTTGACAAAAATTAAAATCATAATATTTTGTGCAAGATTAATCAATAGCCTAACCTTATGTTTAATGATTATTGACATATAATCACTTAATCATGTTTCTTATTACTTATTAAGTAAAATATCAACATAGATATTATATCCACTAAAGGTTGATAATCCAAAGGGAAATTTTAAAAGGCCCCCCCGTTTTTGTTAAAAGGCCTCCCCGCTAAAAGCGCCTCTCATTATAACCCATTTGGTTATAGGGCCCCCTCTAAAAAAGAGCACCTCCTTCATCAATATTTGACGTAACGGCAAAGTTAACGCCGTTAGGTCAAACTTAACCCAAGACCGGTAATGTGGACCACGCCACATCATCATCTTCTCCGGCAGGGTCGCCGGCCGGCCAAACTTCCGGCCGGCGACCTTCAAATTTTTTTTTTTTTTTTTTTTCTTTCTCTCCTCTCTCTCTCTCTAAGAACTCCGGCGAAGGGTTCCTTCGCCGGAGTTCTTAGAGAGAGAGAGAGAGAGGAGAGAGAGAGAGAGGAGAGAAAGAGAGAGGAGAGAAAGAAAAAAAAAATTTTGGTTTGAAGGTCGCCGGCCGGAAATTTGGCCGGCCGGCGACCTTGCCGGAGAAGGTGATGATGTGGCGTGGTCAAATGATGTGGGTGAAATACACCCTTAAAGGGGGTTTTTTTCACCCATTCAAAGAGGGGGCCCTTTAACCAAGCCAAGTCAAACGTGTTTTACCAAGTCAACGAAACCATGGGGAGGCCTTTTAACAAAAACGGGGAGGCCTTTTAAAATCTCCCTAATCCAAATTACACATATGCATGAAATCATCGTCAAATTACCATAATTAACGATAAACCAAAATCATATGTGCATTATGTAGTAGTAGAAACATGTTGTGGTACCTCAAACACCCAATTAAGGCACTCAACAATAACTCACAATTCATGCATTACAAATAAAACAAATGCATTGACGTGAGATACATACATTACTCCAAATGAGTAATTAGAGGTCTACAAGTGCCCAAATATGATGTTGTATGCATCTAAAATTTCTGTTACGAGCACCCAAACTAACTACTAAAGGCACCCAAAACGATCAGCACCAGGTGCTATAGGCGCCCCAAAACTATAGGCACCCTACAATTGCTAAAGGCACCCAACCAATGGTACAGGCTCGCACAACACCCTAATGCTATAGGCACCCCTGCGAATGCTATTGGCACCCGACAACGCTATATAAACCCCCTGTTGCTATAGGCACCGAACCAAATAATATATGCACCCTAGTTCCTCTACGAATCCTCGGTAATTGCTATGGGCGCCCACACTAGAAACTATTTTATTTATTGTCCGATATATAAGTATGATAACGTTTAATACCTCTAGTACTAAAACAATTGTAATGGTATCAAAATTTCTCTAAACAAATTTGATCTAGTGAAAAATCATGTCAGGAGTAATTAATTGATACCCAATTATCTCTCTAAACAACCGAATAAGAGAGATTATGGAAAGGAGAAATTAAAACCTAATCAATATTTCTCTGACCCAAAATATTTGAACCCAAAAAGTTGACAGAATCTTAAAAAAAGAACAAAATTATACTAACCAATATTTTCTCTGTAAAGAACCTAATCAGAGAAATAAAACTTAAAATTGGTTATGGTGTAATCTGCCAAAAATATCTGTTAACCAATTAATATTATTCAACGGAGAAATGATGGGAGAGGAAATTAAGGAAACGGGAATTTGGTCAAAACTCCCTAAGAAATTATGACTTTGGTTAAAAAGGATTCATCAAAGTCTTTTAGGCTTCACCTCCCTGATGGCAATTTTGTAATTTTCAATTTCTTTAAAAAGACCAACCTAACCCTAGTCTAAGAAAATACCTTGCAAACACTTTGCACTGCCTTGCAAAGCCTTGCAAACACCTTGCAGAGCCTTGCAAACACCTTGCAGAGCCTTGCAAACACCTTGCCTGGTTTTTGTAAACACCTTGGATAGCCTTGCAAACAAATTGCAGAGCCTTGCGAACACCTTGCAGAGCCTTGCAAAAACTTTGCAGAGCCTTGCGAACACCTTGCACGACTTTTGCAAATACCTTGCACGACTTTTGCAAATACCTTGCACAACCTTGGGAACACCTTGCAAAGCCTTGCAAAGCTTTGCGAATACCTTGCAGAGCCTTGCAAACACCTTGCAATGCCACGCTAATGGTTTGCAAATTAGTTTTTGAATTGATTTAACATGAAATTTGTTACAAATTATTATATATTGTCTAATAGAATGTGTATCGAAAAACTCGCTAAAACCCCTAGAAATTCATAATAGTCATTTATTAAGCTCTAGCACCATCATTTTACATTTCTTCGAAAAACTTCCAAAGCTTTCATGAAATTCTCAATTTGAACATAAATACCAATCACGATTGTCCAAGAAAAACTATTTCTCACAGGCATTTCATCTAACAACTTTATAGCTATTTCAACCAACCTAAGTCTTGTATAACCAACTAACGTTGCATTCCAAGCAACAACATCTCTTTCAAGCATTTTATCAAACACATTGCTTGCATCAACTATACTTTCACAATTTCCATATAAATCCAACAAATAAGTTTGAACATAAACATCAAAACTAACAAATTGTCATCCATCATTCATAACTCAATGAAAATAAAGCAATGAAGCAGTTGGATTATACCTTGAAACACTATCAAATTCTCCTTCCATTGAAAGTATATAAAACTTTCTCTCTCTAGAATTTAGAACCAAAAACTAAGTCAAACCCCTTAAAAGCCTCTTCAAACAACAAGCAAATAGATTAAATCACCAAAACCTAAAAACATCAACCTATCTTATAGCCAAAATCGATTCAAACCCCAGAAATTCTAATCGGCGTCGACAATCCGACTCGGTTCGTTCATGAGAAAAACTCAAGTTCCTGATTTTTTTAGTTAGATTATTACTAGGTATTTCTAATTGAATGAAGGGTATTTTTGACTCTTGAAAAGTTGGTGCTTTTAAAAATGTCCTTCAAGCCTATTTTTATAACTTATTTGGGGTCTAGCTAGTTAAAAAGATGGGTTGTCTTTTTAACAAAAAAATACAAGAAATCCTGTTAAGGAAATAATAACTACCCTAAGATTTAGACAAAATCTTCTAAACCTTGAGAATGGACGTTGTTTCTGATTTCTCAAAAATGGGAGTTGGGAAAATCACGTCTCTCTTCTCTGGTTTAGGGATTTGCCCTGAATAATATGGGAACTGCCTAGGTAGTTACTAGCAGTTACCCAAGTAATTATTAAAGAGCCCATTATTCTTTGATAATTACTTTTGAGGGCTCTACACATGACATATTGCTAATACGCTCCCCACACTTCAAACTGATATTTTATGGCCCATAATGTATAAATTGATTAGATCACATTTTGGGACCCTTAAGTGAAATAACATGTATTATGTAATTAATACTTATATTAGTCCACATTAGTCATTAGTATTAAAAATACTAACACTGCCGACTATACGACTCTCTGAGAAGATAGGAAATGGTGCAGCAGGTATGGATGGTTAAGTAAGTCAAGAAATTCCCATTGCCCAGGGATATAATCTTCAGTGTTGTCAACTGGGTGGCTCCAATGGTTACTGATTACTGGATTTACTGCTATCAGAAGGAACATGAAATTTGTTAGTTACTGATTGAACATGAACATTAATAATGAATTAAGATATCAGACACACAAGTAACTAAGAGATCGATCACACAAAATTGTCCATTTATTGGTTAATCCAAGAGTTATTCAACATCAACCACACAATGTTAAATAGGTTAAAGTACAATGGGTTTTCAAACTTGGCAGACACAAGAAACCAAGTTTTCTACTAATCAAGGGATCGGTTCAGTTGAACAGATTGATATAAATGGACCACCAATGAGTTTGTGATCCGTGCTTTGGGTTCCTATTAAATTCAAGGACACACCAAAAAATTCTCTGATAGGAAGACAAAGATTCTAATCACATATAATACTAGTTGAAGTAGTATCAAATAAACAAGAATTTCTTTTATATACCTTCAGTAGGTTCATCACGGTTAGAACCAGAGGGTGGTACAGACCCACGCCTTCTCACATAGTCACTCCTCAAGGGTTTTGGGCATTTGAATGAAAACTGGTCCAAGTTTACTCCTGGATACATTTCTTGATGCTCAAGAAGGTACCTGAAGAACAAGAAACATAAATCTTTTTTACAAAGAGATAGGACACTCACTGGAAGATAATGAACTCACAATAAAAACTAATTTTGAGGCATTAGGATGGTTTTCTTTATAAACAATTGTTTTCTACACCTCTCGTCTTAATATTAGATATGGTGGTATTTTATAGTCCCAAGTCCTAGCACTATTTTTTAAAATGCAGTACACACAAGGTGAACTGCATTTTATAGCCCATGTTTCCCCACACTATTGACTTCGAGAATCTGACAAGAGTATTCTATTATCCGAGTATTTGAGAAGAAAAAATCACGACAAAAATGTGTAGCATAAAAAAAAAAGTAACTAACCTGATAATATTCTAGGAGTATTCTATTATCCGAGTATTCTAGGAGTATACATGTAAATAAGGAAAAATAAGTAATGAAGAGCATAAAAAACATACCTTTGGGTTTCCACAGTTGAGCGCAGCTTCTTTCCCGATGGAGAAACATAATACCTGATAATATTTAAGCTGATCAGACAACTAGTTCTAGAATAGAGAAGCTTAAACAACAACTTTGAAAGGTGAAACATGGGCCAGAAAATATATTTACCTCGACAAGTATATCGGATAGCATACAAAACATATGTACAACTTATACTACGAAAAGGTATTGAACTCGTATGAATATTCACATTGTCAATGAAATTATTTTTGAACATATATAACCCAAACTAGGGGTGGGAAATGGGCCGGGCTCGGGCACCCAGACTGATAGGATTAATCAAGCCAGATAAAATAAAATGATTCAGAGAAAGACAAAGATGGGCATAAGGAAACTTAGTCAGTAAAGCAAAATAATTTCTCTAAGTAGTTAGTGAAAGAAATACTCACACGTCCGCAAATTTAGTGCATCCTGCACTTCGAACAGTAATCAACCGCTCCCAGCCAGGAGGCGGTTGAGGAATATTGGGCTCATCAATTGCCCACACCATAGAGTCATCTTGGCTGACATCACTAGGAAGTGCACAGCTAACGTCAGGACGCCAGTCTCGAGCACTCTCACAAGTAAATGGCAAACCTAAGGTATTTTCGCGCATTTCTTCCTACTTTTTTTTCGCCGGAATAAGCCTCAAATTGAAACAGTTCTCGCACTGAGCAGCATATAAGAAAGCAGTGGACGCTCTGGATCTTGGGTTTTCTCCATTTCGTAATGAAGGTGAAGATGAAGGGAGGTATTCCTGAGGTGAGGTCATCTGTGATAATAAGAAATGACAAAGCAATCAAAGATTAATACTCTAACCTTCATGCAGGAGACTTACGGTGTTTTAGAAAGAAGAATATGATCGTTTATTGGATCCAGATACTTACTTGATCTAAATATCAAGAAACTATATAAGCCTGTAAGAAATCAACATGTGATACTGGCGACAGAAACAACAGATAAGAAAATTGAAAAAATAAATAACGAGAACAGGGTGTGAAGGAGGATCAAAATTTGTATTGCAAAATGGGTGGCCCTTTCCTTACATGTTAAGCAAAACTGTCCGTATTCCATATTCCCATACAATTTTCCTAGTAAAGTATCAACTAAAATGGTTGTTCTTAAAGACGGAAAAAAGGGGATCGAACATAACGAAGAATTTCAACAAAGAGAAATAGCGTACAGGAGAAGCCTGAGAAAGTCAACATAGAAACATCGAAAATCATAACAATTGTAGAGCCTAAGTAATACCCAGAGCCGGCCCTCGCCCAAAGCGCACCAAATTTTTAGGGTCACATTTAAGATGGTGTCACATTTAAGATGGTGTCTATAGAATTCAGCCAATTAAATGTCTTACACCAGGCCCAGTCCGTAATTAATTAGCTTAACTTTAAACTTTTGTAACAAGTGGGCCCCACCAATTAGGTGCTTGTTGATCTTTTGCACATATGGCCCCTACCAGAATTTTGATTACACGTGTCTACTTTTAACAAGTCATCCTTCTCAGGCCCGGCCCTGGCCCAAAGCGAGCAATGCCTCGCTTTGGGCCACCAAATTTTGGGGGCCACATTTGAGACGGTGTATATATAACGTTTGTCAATTAAATGTTTTCAACCAGCTTTCCAGGTCCAGCCCGTAGCTAAAATAAAGGCGCCCATTCAAGATGCCTTGGCGGCTGGCCTCTTTGTTTCATTTTCAAAAATGGGCCCCACCAAAATTTCAAACTTTTTGAACGAGATAACCTGCGTCACTATTTCTCATCCTATCCCCATCTTCATCTCTCAATTTTGAGTTAATTCCTATATGGCCCCCTACTTTGTGACCAGCTTCCTTTATAGCCCCCTTTTTTTCGTAAATTCAAATATGGCCCCCTATTTTCAAGTAAATGTCATTACTACCCCTTAATTCTAAATTTAAAACATTTAAAAAAAAAAGTTATTTCCACCTCACCCCTCCCTCTCTCCACCTCATCTCTCTTTCCAACTCACCTCTCTCTCTCTCTCTCTCTCTCTCTCTCTCTCTCTCTCCAATTCACCTCTCTCTCTTTCCAACTCACCTCTCTCTCTCTCCAACTCACTCCTCTCTCTCTCCAACTCACCTTCATCTTCTCCGATTAAGGTCGCCGGCCGGAAAATTTTCCGGCCGGCGACCTCTAAAAAAAAAAAATTTCCTCTCATCTCTCTCTCTCTAAAAGCTCCGGCGAAGGGGGTTTCCCTTCGCCGGAGCCGTGAACAGACCAGATCGGTCTGTTCACGAGCAGACCTCTAAATTTTTATCTAGTCTCTTTTTTTTTGTTGAAAATTTTTATTATCTATTCTAGAACTGGTTATCGAGTTTCGAAATTTATACAAAAAATATAATTTTTTAGTAGATATGTAGCTTTACCTTTTCATCAGTGTTGGATATAGTTATAATATATTAAGGTTATCATAGTATGAGTTTCACTTATTAATTTCGGCATACCTGTAGAGTAAAATAATTTAGGTACCGTTATTGGACGGCTTTCATATTTTTTGTCCTGCTAAAATTACATAAAACGCGAGTTGGTGAAAAATTAAGGTTTTTCAACCGTTCCAAATAGTACACTTCCTTATAACCAAATCGGATTATTCTCGTCATGAGAGGTCGAGAAGTTTGGCCCCGTGGCATGGTACTTTATGGTCGTCCCTTTAGTGTGTAAAACATAAAATAATTTTTATACATAATGTAGTTAACAAAAATTCAGAATTATACAAGTTAGATAAACTTTATTTTACCATAGATTAATCTAAATGATCATCTTTGTTAGGGGGGGGGGCATCTCATTCTGATTTAATATGAGATCTCAAACGCAATTTTAAGAAGTCGCTCGAGGAAGATAACAAAAATACATCACTAAATCTTATTGCCACTTGACTTCCAAATATGTTATAACAATAGGTCCTGTTTCTAGGTACAAAACGTAGTTTGAGAACTAAAATTACCTCATGCCTTAAGTCACCGAATGAAGCCCTAAAATTTTGATGCCTAAAGCAAGTGATCTAGAAAACCAAAGACAAAATCGTCAAACTATTCTCTAGTCTCATTTTAATTAGCATCGCAAAAAAAGTACACCTATGTCTGTTGGCTAAATATTACGATGAATCGAACCTATATTAAATGGATAGAAATTATATTGTGCAAACATTTTTAAATGGTGGGAAAGATGTTCGGCTTCTATATAATACGAGGGGCCTCATTTTTGGACTTCGCTTCGGGCCACCAAAAAGTCAGGGCCGGCCCTGATCCTTCTGTACCTCTCGGCTCAACCTCTCCCTCTAATCTCTGTCTTCTCTCTAGGTCACTATTTCTCACCCCATTCCCATCCCCATCCGGCCAACCCCATGTTCATCTCTCTACATTTCTATCTATTTGTGTCTTTCTTTTTGCTGTTGAAGATCATCCATATGTGTTTATTAGTATGTTACTATGTACTCCATTGCTTATCATTTTCTGGAATCCTATAATTTTATTGAAAATATGTGGCTTTATTTTTTAGAAAATATTTTAAGGTCATTATATGGTGAGTTGTATAAATTATCTTGTCATACTTTTAATGTAGAATTAATTTGAATATCGATTTTCCATGGTTTCTTTCATTTTTCGCCCTACTAAAGTTGTGTCAAATGAAAGTTACAAACAACTAAGTTTTTTCTATCTTTCGAAATACTACACCTCTTTATAAATATTTCAGATTTTCTCTCATCCAGAGAGGTTGAAAGTTTTGGCCTTGTAACGAAAACTTGTGTGGTCTTCTCTTTGGTAATCTAAAATATAAAATGGTTTTTATCTGTAAAGAAGTTGACAAAAGTTCAAATAAATTAAGTTGAATAAATTTTATTTTATCTTAGATGAATCTAAATGACCATCTTTGTCGGGGTACATCTCATTCTGATCTAATATAAGATCTCATTCATCTCAACTCAATGTTTTAAGATGTCATTCCAGGAGGACACGAACACATTACTAAAAATTTTGTTGCCACTTGACTTTCAAATATGTTATAAACTTATAACGATAGGTCCTACTTTTAAGTGCTAAACGTAGTCTAAGAACTATTGCGATGGATCTAGACACGAGTAAATTGATAGAAATTATGTTATGTAAACATTTTTGAATGACGACAAAAATGTGTAGCTTTTATATGGACTCTATAGAATGGACTCTTGATCGCCTATGATTGTAGAGACGTAAGGTAAACTTTGAATTTGCGGATAATACAAAAGGCCACATTTTTTAGTTTTACTTCGGGCCACCAAAATATCAGGGCCGGCCCTGAAAGATGATGAAGAAGATGATGATATATTTGAAGATGATGCTATATTTGAAGAAGATGATGATGATACATGCAAAGATCGATGAAAAATGATGTAAATGACTGATTTAAGAAGCTCCCTTCACATGAGTATAGAAGAGGATTGGGTGAAGAGAGAGAAAGGTTTGGTTTGTGGTAAGAAATAGCAAAAAAAAAAACTCTGCTATTAGAGAGAGAAAAAGAAAAAGAAAATTGGGTGTAGAGAGGAAAAATAAGATTAACTTTTTTTCGATGAGATATAAATAAGATTAACTTTAACTTTTCAAATATCGTTTTCTCTCTCTGTAATTATTAAAGGACCAAATTTGTATGAAGAGGATATTTAAGGCGATATACACAAAGGACCAAATTTGTATAGATCTTTATGGTTGGGCTTTGGGCTGGATTTTTTGTTCTTTTTGGAATTTCGACCCTTTAAATTTAAGGATTTTTGAATAATTTAAATTTTAAAGTAAATGAATCAAAAATAGTTTTTTCAAAATGTTAAAAAGAGAAGAAGGGAAAAAGCAAAAAACGGAGTCGAATCCGGGCTTTTGCCAGGCCGGGTCTGACCCCATGCTCAAAACAGAGGTCTAGCCTAGGATCTAGAAGCAACCCGGGCCAACCTGGCCCGTTTTCCGTACGACCCGGGCATGTACGGACGGGGTCGGTCCCGACCCGACCTTTTAGACAACACTAGATCATTTCAATATGTTTTTTCTCGAAGCGATCCAGGATAATTGTTTAACCGAAACACTACTCGCATTTGTGTCCTTAAACGCACCTATTAAGGTCGTCGCATAATGTTTAATTATTGTTCAAGTATCGTAGTCTCATCGACTTAGAGAGTGAGAGATAAATCGTATCAAAAATCTATAAACGGACTAATTGTTGAATCCGACTGCAAACGACTATCAAGGTCTAAGACACATGTCCACCGGACAGTACTCCGATTCATCCTCCCACATCTCTACTTGCCATTCTGGTAAAGGCTATCATGGCAATGTAAATATAACCAACATTGGACTGTCATCGAGCAATCCTAGACATCAAAACATCCCCGCATCTTGTCAGATAACCAAATGACCAACCTGTCTTTCGTTGTTACCTACCTTGAATATGCATATATGTTAATGATTTGGAGGTGGGGAAAAGTACCCCATTTAAAGAGGGAGTTGACCTCTCTAACACCATAAAGGTGGGAGTCAGGCCACTAAAGACATCATCTAATTTTGCCTAAAAGAGTACCAATAGCCAGTAAGTACCCCATTTAAAGAGGCCCATGGCTTTGGGGCATCAAAAATATTCTCTAGGGAATAAAGATTTTGGTCAATTAGTTTTGACTTGGGGTAATCTTGTTTTAAGTCCAAAAATTAATCTGTTTGTTTTTTAATCCCTAATCTTCATCTTCCTTCATGTCTTTCTCTCTCTTCTCTGTTCTCTCTCTCTTTCTTACTGTCTCTCTCTAAGAAAACCCTTCCACCATTTTCTCTCAATGAAAATAATGAAACAAAAATTCTAGTTTTGTTTACTGCTTCATCTACTCAAATTGATGAAGAAATGGTCAAAGCCATTGTTGGGTTCGAGATCATGGTAATGGGGTGACTTTGAATTTCGAAATGTTGGCTTAGATTAAATCTGGAGCTTGGGGAATAAGGAGTCATTTGATTAGGGTTTTCTGTGAAGATGTTAAGATTGGAATTTCATCAAATACCACTGCACATGAAAAATTTTAGGTCAAACAAAGGTGTGAGAGATTGATCCATGAGTTCTTCTTTGTTCTTCAAAACAAAATTTGGTTTTTCTTTTCATTTGATTTCTGCCTGGTCATGAGATAATTTGTGGAAATTATATAAGTTTAGGTTTGTATTCAAGAATCCCTCAATGGTAGCGAGATTTCTATTGATGTATCATGTATGATAGTGGATTTTATGAATTCCAATTGCTAATGAGTTTCTCTCTGCATCTTTTTTATTTGAGAAGTATGATAAACTAACGATGGTAAACTGATGATGATAAACTAGTTGTGGTGGCCAGAAGTGGTAGTTGTTGAAGATGAAGATAATAGAGCTAATCGTATCTCTACATATGACTTGGTCATTATATTTTTAAATTTGAAAAGTGGTTGCATATCTGATGCAATCTCAATTTGAATCCCATGTATATCTCAGTCAATGTAAATCTAGTTGTAACTAACAATTCAAATCATTATAAATATATCACTCCCTTGAACAGAAAACTCAAGGGAGAATTCTCTGTTTTCATGGTATCTAGAGCCCACGGTTTCACTTCTTCTCTATAGTTCACCACAAAGCCGGTTCCCATGGCTGCTTCTTCCCAATCAACCACAACTCAATCCCACCTTCCCACCCTTACTAATCTGGTACCTCTGGTTTCTGTCAAGTTGGATAACACTAACTTCCTTACATGGAAGAAACAGATTATCCCTATTATGAAATCACAAGATTTGTTTCATCATATTGAAATCTCGGCTACTCCTCCTCCAAATCAGATCTTTGATGAAGCATTGAGTATGAATATTGTAAATCCGGCATTCATTACATGGACAAGGATTGACCAGACTTTAATCAGTTGGTTGAATACCACACTCTCCCCTTCGGTCTTGGCTCAAACTCCAGAATTTGGTACTGCTCGTGAGTACTATTTATACCTGGATTCTACTTTTTCGGCACAAAATAATGCTCGGAAATCTCAACTATTGCTTCACCTTCAAACTATTCAGAAAAATGCTATGTCCATGTCAGAATATGTTGGAAAAATAAAGGAGATCTCTGATGCTATTGCTGCATCTCATGTTCCTGTTCCTGATATTGAGTTAGTACTACATACATTACGAGGTCTCAATGTTGATTACTCGCCCTTTGTTACTGCAATAGAAACAAGGGAAAATCTTCCCTCCTTCTCTCAGCTTCTACCTCTTCTATATACTCATGAGATGCGTCTTCTTCAACAACAAACACCAACTTACCAATCCACTGCTCTATTGGCCAGAAGTAACTCATCAACTGGTCGAGGAGGGCGTGGTGGAAGGTCTGGATATCGAGGTCGTGGTCGAGGTCGAGGGGGTTGGAATCGGAACAATAACAATAATCAACGTCAGTCGATTCTTGGTTCACCATCTCACACTCTTCCACAAGCACCCTGTCAGATATGTGGCAGAAACGGTCATACGGCATTTTACTGTTATCATCGAAATGATCAAAACTATCAGCCCAATGACGTGCCTCAATCATTTGCTGCCTATCACCAAGGCAATGAATATTCAGATCCTAACTATTATGCTGATTCAGGTGCCTCAAACCATATGGCGCATGATTCAAGTCAAATGGTAAATATGAATACTTTTAATGGAAATGACCAGGTTTCTGTTGGAAATGGTTCGCTTTTGCCTGTTAAGAACGTCGGTAATGTTATCTTATCATCTCCTTCAAATACCTTGACTTTACGTAATGTTTTTCATGTCCCAGCAATTACAAAAAATCTTCTTTCGGTTTCACAACTGACCAAGGACTTAGATTGCTTCGTTGTGTTTGACAAACATCGTTTCTTTGTGCAGGATCGGTTAACGGGGAAGCTGGTCCTTCAAGGTCTTAACAAAGACGGTTTATATCAATGTTCTGCTACAGCTTTTCGTGATTTTCATAAGAGTCTTAGGAAATTTCATTCGTGTCTTTTAGGGTCCAAGGTAGTCCATAATGTATGGCACATGAGGTTGGGACATCCTCATTCTCGTGTCTTCTCCAAAATTATTTCTAATAAAAAGATTGTTCCTTCTGTTCTAAATTCTTTGTGTGCAAATTGTATTATGGCAAAACATCATCGTTTACCTTACAAACCATCAACTACACGCTCTTTAGCACCCTTCTCAAAGGTGCATTCTGATTTATGGGGGCCATCACCAGTTGCTTCTAACTTGGGTTACAAATATTTTCTAATTTTAGTAGATGACTTCTCGAAATTCACTTGGCTCTATTTTTTGAATTCTAAATCTCAGGCCTTTGATTGCATAAAAGACTTTCACTCCATCATACAAACTCAATTTAATGCAAAATTGCAAATTTTTCAAAGTGACAATGGTGGAGAGTTTACCTCTCACATCATGAAAAAGTATTTTCGAGACCATGGTATTTTACAACAGTTTTCTTGTCCTCATACACCACAACAAAATGGTGTTTCAGAGCGCAAAATTAGACATGTTGTCGAAACCGCACTTGCACTCATGCATCAAAGTCACCTACCCAAATCCTTTTGGCCGGAGGCCTTCGGTACAGCCACTTACCTTATAAATCGTATGCCAACAACTGTTCTGAAAAACAAATGCCCTTTTGAAATTCTCTTTTCTCGAAAACCAGATTATGAATTTTTACGTGTTTTTGGTTCACGTTGTTATCCTCTTTTAACTCCTTATCGTAAACACAAGCTAGACTATAAAAGTCTACCTTGTATTTTCTTAGGATATAGTGAGTTTCACAAAGGATAGAAATGCTTCGAGCCAAAATCAGAAAAACTTTTCATTTCACGTGATGTATTATTTGATGAAACTCTCTTTCCATTTGCTTTATCTGATTTACAAGATCATAAACATGAAGTCACGGTTGATGATGCTCCTAATTGGATACCCTTGGTGTTGCCCTCTCCTCATGTTATATCTCCCCAGATCTCAAACCAATCGCAATCCCCCTTACCGGATTTAGATTTACCCACACCATCTCCTTCCACATCAGATTCAACATCTTCTCCTTCAACTAGTGAATCTGTCCAGAGTATGTTACCATCTGTTTCTTTGCCTCTTAATGAACATTCAGGAGATGGAGCGAATATTGATACAAATACATCAATGGCGGGATCACTTGAAGAGTCCACTTCTCCCTCACCGGTCCGATCACTACACCCAATGATTACTCGGTCGAAAGATGGAATTGTGAAGCAAAAGGTATTTAAATCATTATTAGCTACACAATATCCCTTGAATATTGCTTTACTATCTACATTACCATCTTTACCGGCAGAGCCGACTTGTTATAGTGATGCTAAATCTAATCCTAAGTGGTGTGAAGCAATGGCAGATGAATTCAACGCCTTGATGCGTAACCAAACTTGGACATTAGTTCCACGTCATCCATCAATGAACCTGATTGGGTCGAAATGGGTCTTCCGCATAAAGCCCAAAAGTGATGGGACAGTTGATCGGTACAAGGCTAGACTTGTCGCGAAGGGTTTCAATCAACAATATGGTCTTGATTATGATGAAACCTTCTCACCCGTTGTCAAGCCAGCAACGATACGGTTGGTAATTAGTCTAGCAGTCAGTTCAAATTGGAAAATAACACAACTTGATGTCAAAAATGCGTTTTTACATGGCTTCATTGATAAGGAGGTTTACATGTCACAACCTCCTGGTTTTACGGATGTGGTATATCCGGATCATGTATGTAAGCTAAATAAAGCTTTATACGGCTTAAAACAGGCACCAAGGGCCTGGTTTCATCGCTTTACTACTTACATTCGAGAACTTGGCTTTGTATCTTCGAAGTCGGATCACTCATTGTTTATTTATCGAACTTCAACCTCTATCACAATTTTATTACTATATGTTGATGACATATTACTTACAGGTTCGGATTGTTTAGTTATAACAGAATTGATTACCCGACTTCATGAACAATTTTCAATGACAAATTTGGGTGCCTTACATCATTTCTTAGGGATGGAAATTAATCGTTCTGCTTCAGGTTTGACTCTCACTCAAACACGGTACACACTTGAGCTTCTCAAGAAGCTAAATTTGGAAAACTCTAAACCAGTTAGCACACCTTGCACTGTTGGTAAAAGGGCATCAGTTCAAGATGGTGTCCTGTTTGAAAATGTTACTCTATATCGTTCACTTGTGGGTGGTCTCCAATATTTGTCTCTTACTCGTCCAGATATCAGTTACTCGGTGAACCAGGTATGTCAATATATGCATTCACCCACTGACATGCACTTCATTGCTGTTAAGAGAATTTTTCGTTACTTAAAGGCTACCTTAGGTCGGGGTCTGTTTTTTGGCACCAATTCAGTTAATCGTCTTCAACATCGTGAGATTTCAGACTCATCAATACATGCCTTCTCCGATGCCGATTGGGCAGGAGATCCAGACACTCGACGCTCTGTTTCAGGTAGTTGTATTTTTCTGGGTACTCACTTAATCTTATGGTCCTCAAAGAAACAGCCTACGGTCTCACGTTCAAGCACCGAGGCTGAATACCGAGCTATGGCAACTACGGCAGCAGACATTGCTTGGGTTCAGTACTTACTTCGTGATTTAGGAGTTCCAATGTCTACTCCACCAGTTCTTCATTGTGACAATGTGAGTGCAACGTATATGGCTCATAATCCGATTCTACACTCGCGAACAAAACACATGGATCTTGATTATCACTTTGTTCGGGAGCGAGTCACACGAGGTGCGTTATGTGTTCGCTATATACCCACACAAATTCAGCTTGCAGACATCTTCACCAAAGGATTAGTCAAAGCTAGACATCAAGTGTTGTGCTCCAAACTCTCACTTCGTGATCCGAAGCTTGAGCTTGAGGGGGGGTAATAGAGCTAATCGTATCTCTACATATGACTTGGTCATTATATTTTTAAATTTGAAAAGTGGTTGCATATCTGATGCAATCTCAATTTGAATCCCATGTATATCTCAGTCAATGTAAATCTAGTTGTAACTAACAATTCAAATCATTATAAATATATCACTCCCTTGAACAGAAAACTCAAGGGAGAATTCTCTGTTTTCAGAAGATTAGGGATTGAAAAGCAAACAGACTAATTTTTGGACTTGAAACAAGATTACTTCTAAGTCAAAATTAATTTACTAAAGTCTTTATTCCCTAGAGATATCTTCAATTCCCCAAAGCCGCGGCCTTAAAGAGGGAGTTGAGTAACACCATAAAGGAGGGAGTCAAACCATTAAAGAGTCATCTAATTTTGACTAAAAGAGTACCAATAGCCAGTATTTCCATCTTTAGACGAGTGGTTCAGACAAGCTATTGTTTTTTCAATTAAGAAGACAATGCGATCAATTTTTCGAAAACGATGAAGATCATGAAATCGGGTTGTTTTAGGGATCATAATATTTAGCTAGAAACCAAGTAAGATTTCCAGCTCATTTGGATGGCCACGCGGCTAACAATTATCGAATCCTACAACAGACTACACATAAAAAGCGTTGACTCAATCGAAAGATATGACTTGAGGGAATGAAGCATAAGGCGCAGATCGAAAGATATGACTAGAAATAAAAATTCTCAGAACAATTTCATTGATACCTTAAATCAAAAGACATAAATAATCAACCAGCACTGGAAATAATTTATA
Organism: Eschscholzia californica; assembly: GCF_041429995.1. NCBI lineage: Eukaryota > Viridiplantae > Streptophyta > Magnoliopsida > Ranunculales > Papaveraceae > Eschscholzia > Eschscholzia californica. Next base: position 15,058,831 of record NW_028238198.1, on the reverse strand, counting down.
TATCAATGAAAGAGACAACCACATAACTGAAAAAAAACCTGAGTAACAAGGCCTGACTCTGTACTGCCGACTAGACGACTCTCTGAGAACATAGGAAATGGTGCAGCAGGTACGGATGGTTAAGTAAGTCAAGAAATCCCCATTGCCCAGGGATATGGTCCTCGCTGTTGTCAACTAGGTGTCTCCAATGGTTACTGATTACTGCAAAGAATTGAACACACTTGAGATTACTGCTATCAGAAGGAACATGAAATTTGTTGGTTACTCCAAGAGTTATTCAACATCAACCACACAATGTTAAATACGTTAAAGTACTCGTATTGGCATACTGTTTTCATACTTGGCAGAGACAAAAACCAAGTTTTCTACTAATCAAGAGATCGAGATTCAGTTGAACAGATTGATCTAAATGGACCAACAATGAGTTTGTGATCCCTGCTTTGGGTTCCTATTAAATTCAAAGACACCAAAAAATTCTCTGGTAGGGAGACAAAGATTCTAATCACATATAATAGTTAATACTAGTTGAGGTAGTATCAAATAAACAGGAATTTCTTTTATATACCTTCAGTAGGTTCATCACGGTTAGAACCAGAGGGTGGTACAGACCCGCGCCTTCTCACATAGTCACTCCTCAAGGGTTTTGGGCATTTGAATGAAAACTGGTCCAAGTTTACTCCTGGATACATTTCTTGATGCTCGAGAAGGTACCTGAAGAACAAGAAACATAAATCTTTTTTACAAAGAGATAGGACACTCACTTGAAGATAATGAACTCAGAATAAAAACTAATTTTGAGGCATTAGGATGGTTTTCTTTATAACCAATTGTTTTCTACACCTCTCATCTTTGCCAAGTTCGTTAATGAACATGTCATTTCCCAATTATCAAAAATTTCTTAATAAAGCATGAATAATCTTAATATTAGATATGGTGGTATTTTATGGTCCCAAGTCCTAGCACTATTTTTTAAATGCAGTACGCACTGTTGACTTCGAGAATCTGACAAGAGTATACATGTTAAGTAAGGAAAAATAAGTAATGAAGAGCATAAAAAACAAACCTTCGGGTTTCCACAGTCGAACGCAGCTTCTTTCCCGATGGAGAAACATAATACCTGATAATATTTAAGCTGATCAGACAACTAGTTCTAGAATAGAGAAGCTTAAAAAACAAGTTTGAAAGGTGAAACATGGGCCAGAAAATATATTTACCTCAACAAGTATATCGGACAGCATACAAAACATATGTACAACTTATACTACGAAAAGGTATTGAACTCATATGAATATTCACGTTGTCAATGAAATTATTTTTGAACGTATATAACCCTTACTAGGGGTGGGAAACGGGTCGGGCTCAGGCACCCAAACAGACTGCTAGGATTAATCAAGCCAGATAGAATAAAATGATGCAGAGAAAGACAAAGATGGAGATAAGGAAACCTAGTCAGTAAAGCAAAATAACTTCTCTAAGTAGTTAGTGAAAGAAATACTCACACGTCCGCAAATTTAGTGCATCCTGCACTTCGAACGATTATTAATCGCTCCCAGCCAGGAGGCGTTTGAGGAATATTGGGCTCATCAATTGCCCACACCATAGAGTCATCTTGGCTGACATCTGTAGGAAGTGCACAACTAACGTCGGGGCGCCAGTCCCGAGCACTCTCACAAATAAATGGCGAACTTAAGATATTTTGGCGTAGTTCTTCGTACTTTTCTTTCGTCGGAATAAGCCTCCAATTGAAACAGTTCTCGCATCGAGCAGCATATAAGAACCCCGTGGACGCTCTGGATCTTGGGGTTTGTCCATTTCGTAAAGAAGGTGAAGATGAAGGGAGGTATTCCTGAGGTGAGGCCATCTGTGATAATAATAAATGAAAAAGCAATCAACGATTAATACTCTAAACGTTCATGCAGGATACTTACGGTGTTTCAGAAAGAAGAATATGATTGTTTTTTGGATCTAGAAAAGTACTTAATCTATATATCAAGAAAATATATAAGCCTGTAAGAAAATCAGCATTTGATACTGGCGACGGAAACAACAGATAAGAAAATTGAAAAATTAAATAACGGGAACAAGGTGTGAAAGAGGATCAAAATTTATATTGCAAAATCTGTGACCCTTTCCCTACATATTAAGCAGAACTCTCAATATTCCGTATTCCCATACAATTTTCCTAATGAAGTATCAACTAAAATAGTTGTTCTTACAGACGGAAGAAAGAGGATCGAACATAAGGAAGAATTTCAACAAAGAGAAAGAGGGTAAAGGAGAAGCCTGCGGAAATCAACATAGAAACATCAAAAATCATAACAATCGTAGAGACTAAGTAATACCTCTTTGTAGCTTAAGAAAACTCTCTCTGCGGCAGCAATCCAGGGGCAGAAAATGAGTTGCAGAACCTAATGTTGTATTTATATAGCTAGTCAAAGGGAAAAACCTAAAACGGATCTGTTTGGCATACTCCATCTTCCCGATACATGCCCAAAAAGATTCCATATATAACAATTGTCATTAACTCGCGATAATTACAATGCAATTAAACTTGGAACCAAGTCCTGACTAGGCGAGTGTCAACCTGAATAAGTTGATTCCGATCCGAGTTAAATCGGAATTTTGGTTGAATATATTAATGGTATATTATGTAACACTTTGAGAAAGAAAATGTTATAAAAGAAAAACTAAGAGTTCATATCCGATTTCATCTTAAAATGGAGAATCAATGGAGCTTATATTTTTTCCTTTTCCTTCACATTCTTGAAACAACTTTCTCTTATCTAAAATCAGTTGAAGTAAGCATATACAAGAGTCACGAGACCACTAAATATGTTTCCTCTCGCTCTCTTATCACTTTCAGATTCTGACTTGGTGGGAATCTCAGAAACTGAAATTAGTGGTGTTATTTTCGCGTGTGAAAGAGATGACATCTCAAAACTGAATACTTTACCAGGCTATAGAAGTTAGCATCAGTGTTTCTTAAACTCCTAGATCCAAACAGATTTCCCAAAGATTCAGCATTTAAGGTAAAAAAGAATAGACATTTACATGCTCTTGTCTCCAAGGGCAAGTGAAAATTGTAAAGCAAGCAAATGAGAATCACTATTATCGCAAACTCACTAGGATATTGATTGCATTTATACTAGGAAGTCGACCATTTTTTGTTTGAACTTTTTTTTCTTCTTCACATTAACTTGTTCAATTACTAGACAACTGAGAAAAACAAGAAGAAATAAGAAATTATGCTTTCCGAAAAAAAAATTTAACCAACAAAAAATTGGCATAACCAGACACAGTCACACAGATAGAAATAAACAATCAAACTTTGTCTCTAACACTAGATATTTTTCATTTTGAATTGATTAAAACCTAGCAAAAAATGAAATCAATCAATGAAGTATTAGTTGTTAAAACTGCATAAGTTATTACAAAAATTGAGTTGTAGTAGTACTAACCTTGAAGATGATTTTGCATTCCTAAATTGTGTATGGCGAGCTAAATGAACCAGAAATTAATCGTAATCCAGCTGGAATAGGTGAGTCCCCCGATATGAAGTAGTTCCATACAGAAAGGGGTGGGTAAGTTCACAATTATTTCCCCGCAATCTAAAGCCAAATTATATAAGGACAAAAAATATCATGTATAAATACTAAAAATTTACTAAATTTATATAAACACATCATAAGGGGTCCACTTGCCCGCGTATGGAATTTGGAAGCATGAGTAGTGTTTTCACAACAAATACAATTGATACCTCAACAAAATCATCTCACTCTTACCTCTAGTTCCAATGCAACAACTCGCTTTGCTTTGTCTTGCTCGGTTTGTGTACAAGATACAAAAGAATCAAAATGAGAACCCTTAAGTACGAGGAGAACGTTTCCTTGTACATCAATAAAAATCACATTTTGCAAGGAAATGTCCACCCCAAACTTCATTTACTTAACCTGAAAAGTTTCTTAAACCTCTTTTTTTTTTAAGTTAGTCAACCTCAATCGAGGTTGTGGAAGGGAAATAGGGTACTAGAGAAGGAGAATGTTTTTTTTTTCCATTTTTTAATAGTGATTATAGTTTTTTGCCGAGATCTTTGCTCCAATTCGAATTGCATTTATATTTTGTTAACTGAAAATAGAAATAGAACCTGTTTCGATATGAACACATGGACAAATGGAAATATATGTTCCAATTTCAATGAAACATGTGACTTAGCTGTATAATGTATTTGTTACATACTTACATTCAGTACGTGGGATGTCAAACCAATTTGAAACTTGTAACACACATTTAGACAGATTTAAGTGAAATAGATTAGTTCCACACTTTTATTGTTTGATAAATTGTTCATAGATAACGTCTTGTGGTGTTTCTTCATAATGACTTAAGTTATTCCACGAGAGGCTTTTCTCTTTATGGTTGGGCTAGGTATAACACGTGCTTACAACACAGGCAATTTTGGCGAGTGTTCTACACAAGTGACTATGCTGCACCCAAATCACTACTAGTCCCCATAATAGAGTGAACTTGATCCAGCTCACTGGCATTACGAGGACTATGTGCGGTTTTGGTGTGTCGCTTGCTTACCTGCATGGCAACATAACATGCTCAACTGCAATATATTATGCTCGACGGATCGGCCCATACGTAGGAACGTGTTCAACCTAGACCTAGTAATGTTGTTATAAATCATAATTTTCAAGTTCAAATCAACCCTAAGCAAATACTACATTTCTTCTAATATCTGATTCATCCTTTTCTGCTGTCAGAGCACAGGACTAAGCAAATGATTTGATGATACTAACATGAACACCAAGATCCGATTAAAAGTAACAATTATGCCAATAAGATCAAATTCCACACTTGCCAATATCTCAAATTGAAACCCCAGAGCTAAAATTTTATCTGTGGTCTGATTCAAAAAATGAAAAGTGAAATGATAAACAACCATAGTCTTTCAAAAATCAGAATATGTTTTAGATTCAATCAAAAATTGAAACAAGATAAACAAAATAATAATAATTTAAATAAACTTCATATCTATAAATTCGAGTTCATAAACAATAACTCAGATTACAATAAAGAACGGAATAGAAAAAACCTAAAACAAATAAAGAACCTGAAGTGGTAGTTTCGCCGAATGAATGCCTATTCATAGTAAAGAAGAACCGATTAAAACGCCATTTTTCGAATTGTATAAACGATATGTTGCTTCAGACGGGGCTAAGGAGTTGAGAAAGATGTGGTTTTGGTTCAGAATTCATTCCGATGAAGATCACAAGTGGGATGAAACCATAATGAGTTATTACTTTCGCTTTCTTCAAACCCCAAATACTCCATTCCTTCAAGCACTTCGCAGTTGATTGTTCATCAAAAGCCTTTGAACACTTTGCTGTTTTGCCTTTCGCCTTAGACGCCATTGATAGTATTTTTTACTCCTCAAGAAACCCTAAACAGCGTTTTCTTCGATTGTGGGTTTGACGTGAAGAGTATAAAAAGTTGCAACTTGCAACACGCCCTAGACTTGCATCTTTGCTCGCTTCCCAATAGCCAACAACGAGTAGCGGGCTGGAGTCGGTAGTTCAACAACTGGTAGCCCAGTTGGAAAACTGTTTTATATGTTGTCTGTTACTTTTTTTTTTTTTTTTTGAACGGAAATACCATAAACTAAAAGTATTACAAAGTTGTCCAAGAAAATCTAAAAAAATTAAAACAGGACTACTTAGTAACAAAGTTATCAACTATGGGTCAAACAGGCACCAATAACTTTACGTAGGACTAAACCAAGAAGCGGCTAAGTTGTGTGCAAGTTGGTTTTTCTCACGTGGACAGAAAAGGATTGCCACTCTTCGGTTTGAGATTGCTGTTGTTTCTCTGGTTATCAATCGAGAAGTCGATTTCTCTCTGTCTTGGCTTGATTTAGACAGAGTTTCCTTTCTCTAACTTATAGAGAGATGAACTATTAAAGAATAATGATTTATCAATATTCCTTCTTTCGGGCTAACCGAGATAGGTGTTAATGTAGTCGAGGCAAGAATAAATTATCTTTCCTTAAGACATTTTACACCCCCGTAACAGTACCAAACGTTAGGGTGTATGCCTTCGGGATACAACGACTTTCCTTTCAGAGTTTTAAGATGGTACTTCTTTATTCTGAAAGCGGACGAACCTTTGTCAGTATTATGAGCTCTTGGACTAATGCGGATGATCTTCTAGATGCTTCAGAAATTCAAATTTCACTCGAAACTTCTTTCTTCCTTTTTCCAGATATTCTAGTCTAACCAGAACTTCTAAAAATACTTCCTTAATTAGATATTCTAGGCTAACCAGAACTTCTAATTGTTAGAAGGGAAGAGAAGAAGAGAATGAATTGAATTGATGAAAAATGAAGTGGGTTTGGTGGGTTTATATAGGAATTGAATAGGTGCATTTGCCTTTTGGGTTCAAAACACATAGTTGTTCGAAACTAGGGACTTTAACTGAATATTAAGAGTCGGTTCATCTTGGGCCATCAGATCGAGCTTGAAAACGCGGACGGAACGCTGGTCGTCAGAGGCGGTTCGCGCGTGCCCGAGAGATGCCCAACAGAGAAGAAGCTCGGTCGTTAGATGATGATCTGGTGGGATCCCGAGCCTTGCCCGACACGGGATTAGCGCGGACCGTTGGATCCGCGAGGATCCAACGCTTCTGCGCTCGGCCCGAAGCTATCCCGCCCACTCATTTGCGCGACCGTCGGATCTTGCAAAATCCCGCGCATTGAACGCCATCCGTCCAGATTAGGATGTGCGCGCTTCGCTTGAACGGTCCCTAATCTGACTTGTCCTCTTTGACGATTTAGTCCCTATTTCAACCGATCTTCGTTCAAACTTTAACCTTGAATTTCTCATTCATCCGGAATCGGATTTGAGTGATTTTTGGCTCTAAATTGTAGAGCTCGACGAGATGAACGCAATGGCGCGTTCCGTTTCTGAGTTTGACGAGTCGGGTCGAGCCAAAATTGGCTCCGATTCCAACAATCCCCCACATGAATGAAAATTTGAGGTTTTATGCTATGATATATGCAGACTTACTATACTAACAGACTGACACTGACAGAGCTCATAAGCGGAACTTCGCTGCATCGGAAGAAGGTAGTCTTTCGACTTTGAACCTTTCCTAGTGAATAACTACAAGGTCTACAAGGACGGCAGTGAACTTTTCGTCTTGAACTGAGTCCTGGGAATTGTAATCCAAAATACCTATCACACAGCTAATCCCTTACTTACTTAGGTTCTCGGTTGTGTTCATTTCGGTCCTGAACAATCCCGATTTCATGTGTGCTTTAGAGAAGTCGGCCTAGACGACCTTCTCACGGAACCGGCATCAATTCACACACATATAGGTTATCCGTAATAAGGTATCCTGCTATACCTCACCTTAGAGTCAAGTTCTAAGTTTTCGGATTCATTAAAAGCTTAATGCTTAACCTCTCAATGCAGGCAACACTGTTGTCATCCTAGGAATGGGTAAGAGATAGAAATCTCTTACAGTGTTACTGTCGAGTCAGGATATAGCTTCAGTTGCCCTTTGAACCTAGATCGTGGGATCTCCAGTCATCTAGGTAGGGTTTCACCATGCCTTTACTCATTTACTTTAGGCGTTAGCCTCATTCCCCTTGATGATGCAACTACTAACTCTCTAGATAACCCTTTTGTAAATGGATCCGCTAGGTTATCTTTGGATCTTATATAATTTATAGTTATGATCCCTTCAGAGAGAAGTTGCTTAACGGTATTATGTCTTCGACGAATGTGTCGAGACTTACCGTTGTACATCTTGTTTTGTGCCAGTGCAATCGCCGCTTGGTTATCGCAGTGTATGTTGATTGCAGGCACCGGCTTTGGCCATATTGGAATATCTTCAAGGAATTGTCGCAGCCATTCTGCTTCTTCCCCTGCTTTATCTAGAGCTATGAATTCTGAATCCATTGTCGATCGAGCAATGCACGTTTGCTTCGAAGATTTCCAAGATATAGCAGCCCCTCCAGTGTAAACACATATCCACTGGTTGACTTAGTGTCGTCGGTATCTGATATCCAATTTGCATCTGCATATCCCTCTAAGACTGCGGGATATGTGATATAGTGGAGTCCGTACTCCTTCGTCTTTCTTAGATACCGTAGCACTCTCGTTATGGCGTTCCAATGTGTGTTATTCGGGTTACTCGTAAATCTACTTAGCTTACTGACTGAGTAGGCTATGTCGGGTCGAGTACAGTTCATTAGGTACATCAGACTTCTAATAATCCGGGAGTACTCTAATTGTCTGACTGCGTTCCCTGTATTCTTCATTAAGTGAATACTTGGATCTATCGGAGTATTCGCCACTTTTAGGTCATCTTTGCTGAATTTTTCTAAGATTTTCTCAACGTAATGCGTTTGAGATAAACTTATCCCTTCAGCCGTCTTGGAAACCTTAATTCCAAGAATGACCTCCGCCTTCCCTAAATCTTTCATGTCGAAAGTTTTCGAAAGCATCTTTTTAGTTGTATTAATGACATCTAAATTATTTCCCATAATTAGCATGTCATCTACATACAAACATAGAATAACACATCCTTTCGCAGTGATCTTTGTATAGACACATTTATCACATTCGTTGATCTTGAATCCGTTTGATAATAATGTGTCATCAAACTTTAAGTGCCACTGCTTTGGAGCTTGCTTTAGCCCATATAGTGATTTCACTAACCTACACACTTTCTTTTCTTGACCCGGAGCTATGAACCCTTCTGGTTGGTTCATATATATCTCTTCTTCGAGTTGTCCGTTTAAGAAAGCGGTTTTCACATCCATCTGATGAATTTCCAGATTATATAAGGATGCTATAGCTACTAACACTCTTATTGAGGTGATTCGACTAACTGGAGAATAGGTGTCGAAGTAATCTAAACCTTCTTCTTGTCGGAATCCCTTTGCGACAAGTCTCGCTTTATACTTGTCTATAGATCCATCTGTTTTCAATTTCCTTTTGAAAATCCATTTGCAGCCTAGAGGCTTACAACCCGGTGGGAGGTCTACTAGCTCCCATGTATGATTTTGCATGATGGATTCTATTTCACTATTAACAACTTCTTTCCAGAATGGAGCTTCTGGAGTAGTACTCATTGCTTCTGTGAAAGTTTGAGGTTCATTTTCAACCATATAGGTTAGAAAATCAGGACCAAATGTCTTAGCTTTCTTTGTCCTTTTGCCCCTTCGAGGTTCGAGTATTGTTTCCTCGATTTCCATATCATCTTCTTTAGATGTTTCTGGATTTTCCTCTTCCTCATCTCTTACACGTTTTCTACTTTCAGATGAGACTTCTGAGTTCTGTTTGAAAGGAAAGATGTGTTCAAAGAACTTAGCATCTCTCGATTCCAGAATGGTGTTTACGTGTATATCTTCAATTTCAGACTTCTGTACTAGAAATCTATAGGCGCCACTATTTATTGCAGGCCCTATGTATACACAGTCCACAGTTTTAGGTCCTATCTTGACCCGTTTAGGAGGAGGAACTAATACCTTCGCTAGGCACCCCCACACTTTCGTGTATTTAAAGGATGGCATCCTTCCTTTCCATAATTCATATGGAATTTTACCGGTTTTTCTATGGGGTAACTTATTTAATAAGTGATTCGCCGATAATATCGCCTCCCCCCACAAGTTCTGAGGTAAACCAGAACTTATTAAGAAAGCGTTCATCATTTCTTTTAACGTTCTGTTTTTCCGCTCTGCTACACCATTTTGTTAAGGTGTATAAGGAGCCGTCGTTTGATGAACTATGTCATTCTTCGCACATATCTCGACGAAAGGAGATTCATACTCTCCACCTCGATCGCTTCTCAAAGTCTTAATCTTTTTATTAAGTTGAGTTTCCACTTCGGTTTTATAGAGCTCGAACTTATCGATTGCTTCATCCTTACTCCTTAGTAAGTAAACATAACAAAACCGAGTGGAGTCATCGATAAAGGTGATGAAGTACTTTTTACCACCTCTGGTTTGAACCATCTTTAAGTCACAGAGATCACTGTGAATTAAGTCTAGAGGTTATGTGACTCGTTCTATTGATTTGAATGATGTCTTAGTCATCTTTGATTCTACACATGTTTGACATGTTTGTTTTGAATCAATTTCGACTTTCGGAATTAACTCTAAGTTCATTAATTTCTTTAATGACTTGTTATTCACATGTCCTAGTCTTTCATGCCAAATATTAAAACTCTCAGCAATATAAACGGAATTATTAATTTTATTAATAATAGACGCCTTTGGCGTTACAGAGGTTACATTTAGTTTAAATAACCCCCCACATAAGTAGCCCTTCCCAACATACATCCCATTCTTAGACAAGACGAAGTTGTTTGACTCAAAGACTAGTTTGAACCCATTCTTACTTAGAAGAGAACCAGAAACCAGATTCTTTCGGATATCTGGAGCATGGAGTACATCGTTCAAAGTTACTTCCTTTCCTGAAGTGAACTTTAGTATGATCTTCCCTTTCCCTCTGACCTGGGTGGTTGAGTCGTTTCCCATGAACAGGGTTTCTCCTTCACCTACTTCGTTATAAGAAGAGAAGAGGCTTTTGTCACCACAAATGTGACGAGTTGCTCCGGTGTCGACCCACCACTCTCTCTGGTTGTTAACCAGGTTAACTTCAGATACCACTGCACAGAGGTTCAAGTTCTGAAGTTTCTCAGTCACTTCTTCGGCTTCAGTAATCATAGCACATAGATTCTGAGTTTCGGTGTCTTCTACCAGCGAGGCTTGGTCATTCGCCTTCTTATGTCTTTTGCCGGTTTTGGAACGACACTCCTTAGCTAGATGACCTCTTTTGCCACAATTGTAACATTGGCCGAACCTGGTCTTTTTCTTCGTCTTTCCTCCGTCTTTAGACGGATGCTTACGCTTCTTACTTGGACCGGTCTCTACGACGTTCACATTCGAGAGTCTTTCAGAGTTCTTCTCGGCAATGCGACTGTCCTCTTCGATTCGAAGCTTTAGGATGAGTTCTTCAAGGCTCATATCCTTATTCTTGTGGCGGAGATAATTTTTGAAGTCTTTCCACCCCATGGGTAATTTTTCAATCAGAGCTCGGACCTGGAAAGGTTCATTCGTTATCATGTTCTCTGCCTGTAGTTCCTGTAGGAGACTCTGCAGTTCTTGGACTTGGGTCATAACTGGTTTTGAATCAGTCATCTTGTAGTCCAAGAATCGTCCTACGATGAACTTTTTGACACCCGCCTTTTCAGTTTTATACTTATTGATAAGGGTGTCCCACAGTTGTTTAGACGTTTCTATAACCGAATATAGATTATAGAGTCCGTCATCTAAACTGTTCAGGATATAGTTCTTGCACAAGAAGTCTTCTTGTTTCCATGCATCTATTTCAGCGGTACGTTGCGCCTCATCCTCTATTTCTGCATGGGCGGGTCTCTCTTCGGTTAAGAATTTAACCAGACCCAATGTCGTTAGGTAGAACATCATCTTCAACTTCCATCGGTTGAAGTCAGTTCCCTTGAACTTCTCTGGTTTTTCCCCATTGTTGGTGTTAGGCGGAATGACTCGTAGAGTAGTTCTTGTTCGTGTCATTTCGTTTTCTGAAACACACAGAAAGTAAACCAAATTAATATCTTATAACCAGAGAAATAATCGTTATAAAATGTCTTAAGATTGTTGTTTCTCTAGTTATCAATCGAGAAGTCGATTTCTCTCTGTCTTGGCTTGATTTAGACAGAGTTTCCTTTCTCTAACTTATAGAGAGATGAACTATTAAAGAATAATGATTTATCCATATTCCTTCTTTCGGGCTAACCCAGATAGGTGTTAATGTAGTCGAGGCAAGAATAAATTCTCTTTCCTTAAGACATTTTACACCCCCGTAACAGTACCAAACGTTAGGGTGTATGCCTTCGGGATACAACGACTTTCCTTTCAGAGTTTTAAGATGGTACTTCTTTATTCTGAAAGCGGACGAACTTTTGTCAGTATTATGAGCTCTTGGACTAATGCGGATGATCTTCTAGATGCTTCGGAAATTCAAATTTCACTCAAAACTTCTTTCTTCATTTTTCCAGATATTCTAGTCTAACCAGAACTTCTAGAAATACTTCCTTAATTAGATATTCTAGGCTAACCAGAACTTCTAATTGTTAGAAGGGAAGTGAAGAAGAGAATGAATTGAATTGATGAAAAATGAAGTGGGTTTGGTGGGTTTATATAGGAATTGAATAGGTGCATTTGCCTTTTGGGTTCAAAAGACATAGTTGTTCGAAACTAGGGACTTTAACTGAATATTAAGAGTCGGTTCATCTTGGGCCATCAGGTCGAGCTTGAAAACGCGGACGGAACGCTGGCCGTCAGATGCGGTTCGCGCGTGCCCGAGAGATGCCCAACAGAGAAGAAGCTCGGCCGTTAGATGATGATCTGGTGGGATCCCGAGCCTTGCCCGACACGGGATTAGCGCGGACCGTTGGATCCGCGAGGATCCAACGCTTCTGCGCTCGGCCCGAAGCTATCCTGCCCACTCATTTGCGCGACCGTCGGATCTTGCAAAATCTCGCGCATTGAACGCCATCCGTCCAGATTAGGATGTGCGCGCTTCGCTTGAACGGTCCCTAATCTGACTTGTCCTCTTTGACGATTTAGTCCCTATTTCAACCGATCTTCGTTCAAACTTTAACCTTGAATTTCTCATTCATCCGGAATCGGATTTGAGTGATTCTTGGCTCTAAATTGTAGAGCTCGACGAGACGAACGCAATGGCTTATTCCGTTTCTGAATTTGACGAGTCGGGTCGAGCCAAAATCGGCTCCGATTCCAACAATTGCAACACGTAGCTCGTTAATAGCCGTCCATAATCTCCACGGGATTGAAGGATCCACGGTTGTAAGAAGCTCCACCATAACCCTAGAATCAGTCTCCAATATAAATACTTCCACCTCCAGCCGATTATCCAATTCTAATCCTAAAACTATTCCAAGCAGTTCACTTTCAAGAGCAGTCGCCGGGGATATGAGTTTAGTTTCTTGTTCGATTACTTCGCCTAAGCTGTTCCTCGCAACCGCAGCACAAGAACCAACCATGATTGATCTAAAAGATCCATCACAATTAATTTTTATTGTGTCCTCAGGAGGTGGTAGCCATTGTTGTTCCTGCAAGAGATTATTAGATTCATTAAGAGATAAGTTAGGGATCACAAACCTCAGAGACTCCTTCGTTCTTCGCCAACATCCAGCTATGTCTAAGGAAGATAAATATCAAATCGTTCCTCATCTTCCACCAATTCCAAAGAAGATAAGTAGCTTCCAACCATGTATTGTACCATTTTTATCTTCTAATAGCATAGATCTCAAAGATCCAACTAAATCTGTAGTTAAAATGTTTAAGATCTTGATTATTTGTATGCCTAATTAAATCTTTGAAACTATTGCAGCAAGAGAACAAGTGATCCCTGGTTTTAATCTCCCTTCTGTCGTACATGGTACACAGGTTAGGTATATTGGGTATTTTACTACTGATGTTGGTTCGATTAGGTAAACCATCATGAATTAGTTTCCATATAAATATTTGTATATTAGGATTCATTTGTTTCTGTTTCCAAAATTTCTTCCATGGAAAGTTATAAGCTTGATCAGAAAGAATAGGAGTGGTTTTGATCTGTTGATAATAAGATTTTGTAGAGAATTTGCCACTCTCTACACAAGTCCAAATAAGCCTATCATTTTGTGGGTGTTGAGGAAGCACTATATTGGAAATAGCCTGTACTGTTGAGTCTTCAAAATATGTGTTAAGTATCTCTATATCCCACTGTTTAGCCAATGAATCACTCTTTATTAAATCTGCTACCCAATATATGTTGTTTGGAAGTTGTTGTTTAAACTGAAGCTGATGACCTTGTAAATCAGGGATCCATGGATCTAGCTTAATTTTAATACTTGAACCGTCCCCAATTAACCAAAGACAATTCCTGTGAATTGTTTCTTTAGTATGAGTAATAGCTTTCCAAAAATTAGATGTCGAAGTTGGACTAGAAGAAGACTAAAAGTCATCACCCATAATGTATTTTGCCTTTACTAACTTGACCCATGTACTATTTGGATGAGTTAGTAACTTCCAAGTCATTTTAGCTATTAGAGCTTCATTGACCTCCTTCAATGACCTGATACCAAGTCCTCCACTTCTCTTTGGACTACAAAGTATATCCCACTTTATGAAATGTAATTTCCTCTCATCGAAGTCATGCCCCCACCAAAAGTTCCTTTCTACTTTTTCTAACTTTTGGATAACAATCTGAGGTAGAATTTGGAAACTGAAAGGATATGTACAGAAAGAGGATAAAATTGTTTTGATGAGTACCGTTCTTCCTGCTTGAGTAATATATTTCATTTTCCAAGTTGATAGAGATAACTAGGTTTCCTCCCCGTCCTACGAACGGGGAAGATCCCTCTTGGCTAACGCCTAACAAAAAAATAAATTTAAATTTCTTGTAAAGAGGAAAATGAATAGGGAAGAGATATTAACCAATAAATCGATGACTGAAAATCGTGAGGGAGAGAGATATGTGGGTAGTTACGTAGGGATATCCTAACCAATTTTGGTCGTTTTACACTACTACCCTTCTATTTTGACTGGATTTACACGAAAGAGATTTTATAACAACCGTCAGATTGATCTTTATGAAAATCACAATAAAAATGGACGGTCAGACTTATCCCCCGGATAACCGACTGAGTTGTTTTAATATAATAGAGTTCATGACTGCTACAAGCTTATTTTAATCTTATGATGTATTGAAATCGTTTAATTTATGATGTGTTCAAATAAGAAAAAAAATTGTTGAGTAAATTTATCGGATCTTGTTGTATTTGACTTTTCATTTTGATCATTTGTTTCCTTATTGGGATAGATTGAATTTCTAACCACCCAATGTCTTGCATGCTCGATTCGGCCCTTAAAATACCAAATTCAACATTAATCCAATTAGAAAGTTTAGACCCCCAAAGAAGCAAGCCCAAACGCAATATTGCTACCTCTTAGGCAATGAATTTTGATCAAATGTTACTTTGGCCAAGGATGGGGTGGACCAGCCAGACAGAGATCTACTAGGACATTTTGATAGATGAACTACTTGAAACTTGTAGATCAGGGAGTTCGAGTAGATGTCGAATCCCCACGATTTTCTCAGAGTTGTAGAGACAGATTCATGTCTCTAATACTACAAAATGGACTAGCAATTCTGGAAAGATTAATAAAAATTTGCCAAAACAAATGAGAATCGGTGAATAGGGTGGGTCATAGTCATAGACACAATAAAACTCTCTCGTTTGTTGTCTTTTTAAATAGCAATGTTCTGATGATGTGAAGGATATTTTCCCTCGGTCTGAAGGAATGGTATCCTTCCGAAGGAATGTCATTCGACCAAGATGTCATTGCGTACGATTTGGCGAATAGGATCTCGATGACCTTACTCGGAAGATCATCTAGTCCGGTCGAATTAGGGATTGTAATGCTTAGGTAGAAGCCGCTTACGATTAGGGGTGTACACGAGCCGAGTTCTTAACGAGCTGCTTGAGCTCGGCTCGACTATTGCTCGCGCGACTCGAATAGTAACGAGCGCGAGCTTAACACGAGCCCAAAATCATGTTCGTTTATGTAAACGAGCCGAGTTTGATCGTTCTTTAGTGTATCACGAGCTACTCGTGAACAAATCGTTTAACATACTCTTATAATATTGTAGTACATAATTACGTATTAGTATTGAAACTTGAACATGAAATATCAACCATTAAAAAAATTATCGGAATATGAATCATTAATCATTATTATTGTATGTGACAAATGATCATTGAAGTATTTTGATAATTTAGAAAGTTTTCATTTGAAGTATTTTGACAAACGAGCTTAAAAGAATACGAGCTCGAGTTCGAGCTCGAGCTCTTTCAAACTTATACAAACCGAGCTTGAACAAGTGGACAATTACTCGAACGAGTTCGGGCTTGAACTCGAGCTCGACAGTCAAATACACGAACCGAGCTTGAACATCTTACTACTCGGCTCGGCTCGACTCGAGTACACCCATGCTTACGATCGTCGGATAACTTCGGTAATCCGCGACTAACATAGACCGGATCCTACAAGGGTTACACATAAGAGTGATGGTTTGAATGGAGAGAATTGACTAGTGGGAGATAGGTAAATTGGATCCATTATTAGTAAGACCAATTAGTTCGGAGGAGTCCGAACACATACACATACATCCGGGCCCGAAAGGGAGGCCCGAGAAGGCTTTAAGGGGGTCGGCCATGTGATGGCCGGCCATGTCATGGCCGGTTGGAGCTTAAGTGGGTCGGCCAAGGAAGAAGGAAGCCCATAAAAGGGCTATGTTGGCCGGCCACAGTAAAGGAACCCTAAAAGGGTATTTTGGGAAAATATTCTCTAATTAGGTCTTTATGAATCCTAGTTTGGGTCAAACACCTATTCTAGGGATTTTTATATAAGGATTAAATTAGACAACCTAAAGGACAACCAAGACAGAGAAGGAAAAGCTAACTGAAAAGCAATTTAGTTTGTATTTCTCAGAGAGAGAGAGAGAGAGAGAGAGAGAGGGGGGGGGGAGTTGTCTGAGAGAGAGAAAGAGAGTTTCTCTTAATTATCTAGTCAAGATGAAGGAGTTCTTCATCTCAACCTTCAAGAAGGTCCTAGCTGACTCGAAGGAGGGAGTTCAAGTCATACACTCGGTGTCTCAAGTAGATTAGCTACAATTGGAGCTCTTATCTTCCGAATATTGGTCTAGATTTAGTTCGTGGGACAGAGATTAAGGTAATCATCTTTCTGATTCTAGTTCATTGATATGTTCATGTATAGATCCTGGAAACCTAGTGTTATTCATATGATGATTTAGATTTTGCTAACAACATTAGATAGTATCATAAGCATGATAATTGTATTAGATACATACATAACCTAACATGATGTGCCACAGTTTAGGGTGTGTGGCATTCTAAAGATCTGATTGCCTTGACAATGCGTGTTTAAAAATAGGTTGTGGCTCTGCAATTGTTCTATAGGCACGACCAATTTAGCCACGCAACCGTATATACACCTTCTTTTTTGGTAAGTACGTGCCCGTTTTTAAATGAATAGAAGCCGTCAAATAGGATCATGTCCCAATTACTAAGGATGCCACATTTGTCTTTCTACATGTATATCATTTCCATTGTTTATTTTGATAAGGCCACGACTTTAAGGAATAAAAAAGTTCTCCAGGGAATATTGAATTAGTCAATAAAAATTGATTTAGTGATTTAGAGGTCATATTCTTCTTTTAATTCAAAAATTGGCTTCATCAAACATTGCCCCCTAATCTGCATTTTCTCTCGCACACACACTCTCTCACCATCTCTTTCACTATCACTAACTATCTCTTTGTCGTTCTCACTCTAGATCTCTCTCTATCTCTCTCTTTTATTGTAAATCACTCTCATCTCTCTCGTTATAGACATATCTCTCTGTAGATTAGTTTTTCTTTTTTCTCTCGCTGTCTTTATCTCTCTTTCTCGCAGCCTCTATCTCGTCCTCTCCCTCTCTTGCAGTATGTATAGATCTTTCTGTGGAGATTGCAAAGTTCGTGGGCACGAAACGTTTTGCAGCCACGAAACGTTTTGTGGCCACGAAATGGTCAGGGTCACAAAATGTTTTGTGGCCACGAAATACTCGAATGGTTTCGCCAAAAACCTTCCTCGAGGTATGGCTCTGGCAAAGGGAACACTTCCCTTCACCGGAACAGTGTCTGTGCGAGTGAGAGAGAAAAATATTGAGAGATCGATCAAGAAACAATGAACGATTGAGCGAGAAACAGTGGGAGATCGAGAGACATAGATAGGGAGAACAATAGAGAAAGATAGTGAAAGAGAGGGAGGGACCGAGAAAGGGTAACAATAAGTGAGAGAGGAGAAGAAAGGAAAGAGAAGGGGAGGCAATGGTAGTAGTGGGAAGTTGTGGTGGTGATGGTGTTAGAGAAGATGAAGATTAAGGGGCAATATTTGATCAAGTTAAATTTTGGGTTAAAACATAATATTCCCCCGAGAATATACAGAAAAACATGGATTTCCTAGAAAATTTATTTTCCGGAGATTATTCTTTATGCCCCAAAACCGCTGCCTTGTGATAAATGTCATCATTCACTCGTTGTAACAAAAAAGAAAGGGTTAATTTCGTATTTACCCCTAATTTATGACAACCTCACCGTTTTGGCCCCATAAGTGTCCGACAGTTAGATTTGGCCCTCAAAGACCAAATTTTTGACAGAAATATCCCTGGGGGGCAAAATGGTATTATTTCTCAAAAAACTTAAAACCATAAAAGCCACATCACCTAGAAGGTCTGTTGAAGACCTCCGGCGAAGGGAACCCCTTCGTCGAAGGTTTTAGAGAGAGAAAGGTAAGATAGAAGGAAGATATGAAGAAAGAAGAAAATGAGAAAGAAAGAAGAAAGAGAAAGAAGAAGAGATGGAGGAAGGAAAAAAGAAGAAGAGAGAGAAAAGAAGAAAAACAAAAGTTAGTTAAAGGTGGATGACCGACCAGAATTTTTTATTCCGGCCGGCGACCTTTCGCCAGAGAAGAATAAGTGAGGTGGAGAGGAGGAGTTGTGTTGGAGGAGAGATAAGGTGAGGTGGAGGAGAAAATTTGAAATTTGAGAGTCAAAATGAACTGTCGGACACTTATGAGGGCCGAAACGGTGAGTTGGTCACAAACTGGAGGCCAAAATAGAATTAACCCAAAAAGAAAATGTCATCCTTCACATTTTTTAGTTTAATTGATTTACTTTCTTGGACATATTAGTGAAAAAAAGTATTTAGACAACTTGTCTAGCTTTATTTTTTGAAATGAAAACAAACTACTTGGATTACTCTAGACCACCATAACTCCCCCGTCAAAGGAACGGTATCAACGGAACATGTCGTAGCTACTATTTCTTGTCTAGTAATGGCAATAGCGGTGTTTATTGCGTCAGGCCTATCCAACCGGGCTGGTGCATATAGTCTCGGGGTGGGTTAGCTATATCCGACCCAGTATGGGACCAGAACTTAACGCGAGTCAGGTCAACCTGCAATTAGTTTCTAATTTCAAAGAAAATATATTAAATTTTTTTTTTAAATATTAATTAAAAAGTTACCTACAAATAAAATAAAAAAAGGATAAAAAACATAAAATAACACATATAAAAGAAAATATGTTTTGATATATAATTAATTTCATATAAAATTTATGCAAAAAATGACAAATATAAAAGAAACAATCTTATGAAATATAATTTATACTTACTCAAAAAGTAAAAGATAACAAATACAAAAGAAAAAAATATTATGAAATATTATCTATATCATATAGCATTTATATAAATAATTAAAAATAAATAAAAAATGATTTTATAGAATATAATTCATACAATATAAAACTTACCAAAAAGATGACAAATAGAAAAGAAAACGTCTTATGTTATTTATACCATATGGAACTTAGTTAAAAGTAAGAGATAGTAAATGTAATAGATATCTTACGAAATACTATTTATATCACATGAAACTTATCTAAATTTTTTTTTTTTTTTGTTGAACTCAAACTTATCTAAAAATTAAAAAATAAAAGATAACAAATATAAAAGAACTGATACTAAAGAATGTTATTTATATTATATGAAATATAATTTATTAGATATAAATCCTTAATAGAATATTTTTCAATTAGGAAAAACAAGGGTCGGGTCGGGCTTCGCCCAACTCGGAATTCTGTTGCGCCAGGCCTAACTCATCAGGTTTAGTCGTTCAGAATAGAAACTCATCTCAAAAAAAGAAATCCCTCTAGGGCACAGGTTAGTCATATCACAAACTAAAAGATTAAGACTATGACAACCACAAGGCGTGTAGCTCTTGGATTTATTTCAGACAATCTTTTCTGCACACATTTATATCTACCTTTGGTAATAGACTTGTTGTCATATCTTTTCAAATTAATATTCAAACGAAGATTATTTAATTCATTCTTAAGGACACTAAAAAGACCATGTTTAGATGTATCTTCCACTTTTAAGAATCCTAAAAAATTCTTTCACTTTTATTGGAGTTGTTGCAACATTGACACATCTTATCACTAATGATATTTGTTCCTCTTGACTCATATCGTGAGTGCAATCAAGTATTACATAGTAGTACTTGGCATCTTGAATTCTTTCAACAATCATTTTCTTAGTCTCAGAAGTCAACATCAATATCAATTCATTTTAGAAGTTGTGACTAAGATAATGATGATGAATTTCACCATGTTTAATACGTTGAATGTGCAATACTTCATAAAACTCCACGACTCATGCAATAATGCCCAAAAAAATCCATTATTTTCTTCACCAATCTTTGCACTAGTCCGACGAAAGGCTAAACCTCTCCTAATAAGAGTTCTCACAAGAGCAACTATTTTCTTCAATACTTTTTTCCAATGTTCCTTCTCTTTGTTAAGTTGTTCTCGTATATGTTTGTCAAAATCTCGACTCTTCGCAATCCAACATCTAATTCATTCCATTTAGTCGAAATTTCGTAATGGTATTTCCTTTATTCATAACTTTTCATCCTTCCGGTAAGATTTCTACAATCTTGAATAACTTCAAATGGTAATTGACTAGTATTTTCACAAGCTAACAACTTACAACAAAAGCAATATACTTTATTTTTCGAAATTGAATATGCAAGTCATGTCCTATCATACTTATCACCATTTATAGTAGAACGAGTGTAATATGCAGAAGAGAAACATCTACCATACACATCCAACGAAAAATCTAAATTAATAATTCTTGTCGGACCTTTTTGTACCAAAAAGTCTCTTAAATTTTGATCAATGATGCCCCAATGTTCCAGATGAAAGATATTTTTAGGTGCCTGTTCTTCATTAATGAAACATTCATTTGTATTGTTATATAAGGGTTTCAATATCATCAATGCTATCCTCATTCATAATATTATCATTTGTGGTATCGTCTTCCGCACTTTCATCGTTAATGTTTCTATTGTGTCTAACAAATCTATCGAAAACACTAACTTGTAATAGAATTGGTTCTTCTTCTCATCTCTTCCTTTTTTTTAGACCCGAAAGCATAACTAGATCTCCGAAAAGCAACTAAAAAAATTAATCACATGATAATTACAAAAATAATAAGAATTATAGTCAATATATGAATCAATTAAAAAAGCTAGTTAGATTTTATAAAATCTTATAATACTAATGATTGAGAAATCTAAGACTAAGATGTACCATAAAACCTCGTTATTAGAGAAATCTAATCAAATTAAGGGTTTTAAGAGCTTCCCCCTCAAAAAAAATCCGTAATTGAGTTTACCCTCTTCAGGAATTGGTAATTGAGCTTACCCCCTTGAATTTAGATTTTTTTCAAAATTACTAAGGACATGTTTGACATGTGATAATAAAATCATAAATTAAATAATACATAAACCAAATCAATCTTTACTAATCATATTCCTGACAAAATCAAACAATAAAGTATGGTGGAATCTCTACTAGGAATTATATTGAAGTATAAGTCTTGGTAGTCACAATTATTTCGCGTACGCCAAACACAACGTTTTTGTTTTTGTCAATAATAGTAAGTCTAAGTGGGTAAACTCAATTACCCATCATTGAGGGAGGTAAACTTAATTACCGATTAGTGACGAGGAGGTAAACTCAAAAATAACAATAAAATAATAATAATAAAATCAATTACCCTAAAATTAATGATTGAGAAAATTGTAATAATAATAATAATAAAATTAATAATAGATTTATAGATTAGTTAGAAAATTATAGAGAGATAGTAAGAGGTGCCAACAACCTTATTATATAATGATTAAAATTCGGTAATAGATTAGTTCATTAGTTAGAGAAAGAGAAAGAAAAGGATAATAAAGGTTACCGAGATGATTTGGTTCAAATAGGTCGTTAGTATTACCTTGTTGGAACTGAGAATTTGGAATAAATTTCATGTGTAACCTGGTGGTGGAGTGGTGGCTGGGTTGGACGGTGCTAAGTTCGGACTTGAAGGTGTGGAACTTCTTGTTATGGATCGAGTTCACTTTATCTTTGTCTCGTCTTGTTTAAGCCAGAGTCTTGGTTGAAGTGTGGAACTTCTTTTCTCTAACTTATAGAGAGATAGACAATAATAGGATTCTGACTTATCAGTAATCCTTCTTTCGGATTATCCGAAATAGACAAAAAAGAATGGAGTCGAGGCGAGAATAAATTCTCTTTCCTTAAGACATTTTACACCCCCGTACAGTTAGGGTATATGCCTTCGGGATACAACGACTATCCTTCCAGAATTTAAGATGATACTTCTATATTCTGAAAGCGGACGAACCTTCGTAAATAATATGAGCTCTTGGACTGATGTGGATGGATTTTCTAGATACTTGAATATTATAACTTCACTCAGATACTTCTCTCTTCGAAATTTCAGACACACCAGAATGTTTCTAAAATCAGAATTATATTCCAGACATACCAGAATATTGATTTCAGAAGAGAAGAGAAGAAGAGAATAAACGGGATTCACTCGGAGGCTTCTTTCTTCAGTATTCTAGATATACTAGAATGTTTCTAAAATCAGAATTATATTTCAGACGCATCAGAATACTGATTTTAGAAGAGAAGAAAAGAAGAGAATGAATTGGATGATGAATGGAATGATTTTGGGTTGTTTATATAGGAATTGAGTAGGCACATAATTTGGGACACATCTCTTCGTATTTTGGGACAAATCTCTTGGCTTTTTGGGACACAACTCTTTACAAGAGTTGGTTAGATAACTGGTAATGTCGGCTAAATTATAGACTGTTAGGTCTTGCTTAAAAGCTCGGAGAGAACGCCCTCCATCCGATCAGTACCAACGTGTGCCCACAGATGAGAAATCTGGCCGTTAGATGACAGCATAGGCGTAGCCCACCTGCTGCCCGACGTGGGGATGACTCAGTCTGTTGGATTTTTCTGATCCAAAGCATTAAGACGTCGCCCCGAAGAAATCCCGACAATCTTCACGCGTTACCGTTAGATCCACTTTGATCTCGCGGAGTGAACGCGAGTCGTCGAGATATAGGCGTGCTCTCTTCGCCCAATTGGTCCTCAAACTGACTTGTCCTATTTGCAACTCTAGTCTCTAACTTAATCGATCATCGTCCAAACTTTAAACTTGAATTTCTCATTCATCTGGAATCGGAATCGAGTAATTTTAGACTCTAAATGAAAAAGTTCGACGAGATGAACACAATGGTGTATTATGTTTCTGAGTTTGACGAGTCAGGCCGAGCCAAAATTGGCTCCAATTCTAACAATAAGGAGAAGGAAATAGAATTTGAGGCTCCCAATTACTAAAGTTTAATTTTGCAAATGGGTCAACAAGGGGTGGGTTAGACGGTGTGGAGGCCTTTAAACTCTCTTATTTTAAAATGTGTTCCATCTCTTATTTTTAAAAGTGTGGACTCTACATAAATTATAAGATGTGGTGGGCTTTTAAAATCTGCTACTAAAATGTTGCCCCTATCGTGTGGTGGTCCAAAACAAGGCTTTGCGTGCTTTGTGCCCTGACTTCATTATATCTTCTGAAAACCTCACAAGGTTGGTTTTGTGCAATTTGGATATAGGAAGGAAAAAGACAGGTATGTTAGAGGAAGGGAGATCAATAAGAGAATGTATAAACCCATCCATGTCAATTACATAAAGCTATGATCAAGCTCTCTAATTTGTGTGACATCCTTTCAAGACAAGAGACATTCTTAGAAGAATTAAATAGAAGATCATATCAACCCATTCATATCAATTACATTAGACTATGATAAAAAAGTATGCTCCCGCTTTGTTTTAGTTAATCTCTTTATATCTATTTGAGTTATGTATATATGTTCATGTATGTTATTTTGTTTAATCATAATCAGAATGATCGGAATTTGATTTTACCAATAAAATTTCTAACTGGAAGAAGATGAAGACTAAGGATGAATAACATGAAAATTGATGAGAGAGGACATTGATTGACAAAAGAAAAAAAATGCAAAAGGTTGTGATGGAAGAAAAAGAAAATTAAAATTACTGTCTTATATAATTGTTAAAAAAAATTGTTGTTTTAGCTTTTGAGAGTTAAGTGACAAAATAATAACGAAATTATTTAGATAACAAGAAGTTAATGACAAAAGGTGATTGAAATCAAACTTATTTGGTATTGGAGATCTTTTACATTGTTCCAGAGCCATTAGAAATATTACTTGGTGGGAAACCTACTTCCGCCCTTTTGCTCAAAGCAATGGATACAACATAGGTGTACGTTGTCAACGGTTGGCAGCCCAAGTGGTTCCAAGGTGTTGACATAAACTCCAGAAATCCCTGGAGGTCTCAGGTTCAAATCTCAGAAAAGGTGGAATCTTTGGTTATTTGATTTGGGATTATTAGGGTGTAAATAATGTAGTTGGGCTTTAGGCCATTGTCATGTTGGGCTATAGGCCCGGTTCTTGTTTCAGTTTGAGTGGCCAGTTATTGAGCGTATCACATCTTTGATGTATCAATGCCAAATGTAACGACATACGTTGATCGTAGTCGCCTTCCAAAAAAAAAAAAAAAAAAAAAAAAAAAAAAAAAAAACATAGGTGTACGTTGACTAACTTGCAATCGCTTTCCCATTCCCACAATATGAAAAGTACATTATTCTTTTTCCTTTCCTTCCAATTCTCTTTGTAACCATCAGACTGCTTAAAAATATCTTTGTTTTAGTTCCATACCACTTTAATAACAAAACAAAAAACTTTTTCTTATAACTCACTTTTTAGAGGAAGGGTAGATTATATTAACAAAATTAAACTGACTTTTGAAACCAATGGAAGACCCTCTGGTGGTATTCTTTTGTGGGAGGGCCTAAATACCCCGACCAAAGTGTTGTAGGCTCCCAGATTATACGTGGGACCTCTCACATTTTTTGCTTAAACTGAGGCCTACTGCAGTTTGGACGGGAGCCTTTAACCACAACTTTCGGGTATAAAAATATTATAGAAGCCCCGCGACAATATAAAATATTCAATAAGAGAAAAGGGGGAAAAAATCCATCCGTTAAATTTTCTTTTGCTAAAAAGATTCAACATTTTCTTTGATCCAGTCCCTTAGTAATATTTGCACGGGAGTTTAGAAGTTTGTGCACATATTCACACGAAGTTGGCAAAAATTTGACATAGATTTGGATAGGAAGCCGGAACTATGAACTTATTTATCCTGAAATCTAAATCTACAAAATTATTGAATCACAAAATATTGAGGTTTTATTTAATCAAAACCAAAACAAAAATTCAGCACATTCAACAAGATCTTTAAATTGTTTTGGAACTATGGGAAGAAATTGGGTGATGTTTTACACCATTACCTACTCCAAAGGCAGAGTGACTAATTTAACCTTCATCCTAATTTATATGTTACTAATCAAATTCATACTAATTTTGTTAATAAAAGATGTTTTGTCACATTGACTCCAAAAATCTACAATTCATAGGACATGAATAAATCACGAGTAAATACATGAATTGAATAAGTTCGTTAATTACCGTCATCACAAATCATACAGAGAGACCTTAGGCTATCTTGACCGCATGAAAACTTATTCGCACACTTACCTTATTTACGTTTATGAAACAAATAAATAAATGATAGATTATATTTCAATAACATCCGAATTTTGGAAGCCCCGTACTGTTTATATATGTTAGGAATATTCAATTTAAAAATGCCATAGGCCCCACTCCCCATGCCAAACAGAGAACAAGGCTAAAGTGCACTAGGGTGCGCACAGGTTAAGTAACTATCAAACAATTTTGTTTTTATTTTTGTTAGAGAAAGAAGAAAGAAATCATGAAAAAAGCCAGAGACATACAAATCTCTAGTAACTACCCAAGATTCCATTAATGGCCATCTCTTCCCCAAATCAAAACCCTTAATTCTCCCTCTCTCTCTCTCTCTGACTTTTTCTATTTAGATTTATAAACGTTTCCCGTTTAGGCAAGACATGATTGAGAATCAATTTATGTCTGTAACTGGTTAATAGTAGTATCAGATTCCCGATTTATTTGGAATTTCGCCCTTCCTGGTTTTCTAGGGTTTTTTTGGATCCCCTTTTTCGTCTTTCATCTTTTTGTATTGGACCCGTGAAGATTTGGAATGGTTAGAAAAGATGGGTCGAGAAGGGTTAATCGTTCCTGTGGATCCTCAAACAGCTCTTGTGAAGAAAACAGCAGCTTCAAGGAGTTGGATATTGTTGGATTGTACAGGTGAAGGAACAGTTTTAGATGTAGATAAGTATGCTATTATGCATCGTGTTCAGATTCATGCAAGAGATCTTCGAATTCTTGATCCTCTTTTATCTTATCCTTCTACCATTCTAGGTCGAGAGAGAGCTATTGTTCTTAATCTCGAGGTGAATTATTTTTTGTTTATTTAGTATTTCAAATTCCATATCTCTATTTTTTTTGTTTATCTAATTATGTTTTTTAATTTGATAAACAGCATATCAAAGCCATAATTACTGCAGAAGAGGTGAGGTTTAAATTGATTCATGGGTTTGTTTATTTTGAATAATGTGTGTACAATTTTACTAGGAAGAACACAATTTTGTGTATGTGAATACAACAATTGAGCTTCGACTTTCGTCTTCGTAGAAAACCCGTGAATGTTTTTGTTCACATTTTTGTCAAGAGAAGAATAAGATGTTTTTCGATTTCACTCATTCGTCAAATTTGCAAAAACAGATGACATAGAGAAGCTATAGTTATGAAGAACTAGGGAGCTATGTATGTTTCTCATTACGCTCATCGTTTTGCTTTCTGTTGGTTTGATTAACAACACGAGCGCTTTTTCCTAGTTGCAATGTGAAGGAAACTTGTGGGTATAATGCTTTACCTTCTTAGATTTCAACGTGTCGTGCTTTAGGAAAAAGTCAAAACAAAACTGTTTCATTTGCTTAGTTGGGATACAAGAGGAGGGTTCTTATGTAATTGAAACAACTCGGAAGTAATAGAAAATAAAGAATTAACTTACTCTCTGGAATTATGATTCTGCTTTATTCTTCGTAGGTGTTACTTCGAGATCCACTCGATGATAATGTTATTCCCATTGTTGAGGAACTTCGAAGGCGTCTACCTCCAGTAAATGCCATTCGACAGGGAGATGGGAAGGATCATAACGACGTTGAGGTCGGTGAAGAAGATGGTAAGTTAGAGTGAACTACACTAACTTTTGGCTGTTTATTACATTTCATTCTTCTTGTAATGTCTGTTGAAAATGATTTTCTTTGAGAAAAATAGTCTTGGTTCTTCTCTTCAAGGAGTATTTGCTCTTTTAGCTTTATCTTGCTTTGTTTATTAGACAAATGCACGAACAAATTCAATTTGGTTTGTGCTATTTTTAATATATTTCGGTGGTTCAAATCATGTAATGTAGAGTCTCCATTTGAATTCCGGGCGTTAGAAGTAGCACTTGAAGCCATATGTAGTTTCCTTGACGCACGCACAACAGAGTTGGAGACTGCTGCTTACCCAGCATTAGACGAACTAACATCCAAAGTAAGTGAAGATGCATTTCTTTATAATGTTGTACTTCAATCTGTTTTTGTTGATCTACGAAGGAGTTAAATAGTAATGAAGGAGCCACAAAGCCAGTTGTGGCACTGGTAATCCACTAATACTAGTACTGGAAAGAGTCCTTTGGAGACCTCAAGAATATTTTCTTGTAAAATGTAGTATTACTCAAAATGTTTATCAATGAAATGAAAAGGGGAAATAATAAGTAGTTATTTAGCTTAAACGCGACACCACGACTACCTAGGTATATATGGAATTTTGCTTTTTGTTATGTTGCGATTTATGTTTCTGAATCTGTCATTCTGTCAATTAGACTTCTGTTTGCTGTTTTGTAATTCAAACTTTTATTCCTCTGGATATTGAATTCTATTTTAATATCATATCTCTTTCTACACATCCAAGGTTAACAATTGGCATAACTGCAGATTAGTAGTCGTAATTTGGACCGAGTTCGTAAATTGAAGAGTGCAATGACAAGATTGACTGCTCGGGTGCAAAAGGTATGGCACTTCTCAAATATTGTGATAAAGTTTGTTCATGTGTAGTAACTGTAGTTACCTATACCCGTTTCTAGTATAGTGTTTTGCTTTTTGTGTACACTACTCAATTCAAGTCGGCCTTTTCGTTTAATCTGGTTAGTAAAAGAGCATGGCGTTGTTGTGACTGAGAAAGTACTAGTTGTTGTCAAATTCAACCTGTTCAAATTGCAAATTTTGTGCAAATACGATAGAATTTTTGAAACCGAGTATGACTTGAATTTGGAACTGACTCAATAAATTGAAAGCCAAGTTTTGTGCATTTAATCAAAGTCCGGTTGGACTTTTATATTAGATGAAAATTATTCTTGATTTTCCCGTCTTAATTGGATTTTAAGGTATTGATTGGAACATTGCAAAATATTGCTTTTTGTAGCTGTACAAACTTGTCTCTCGGCTGCAGCACTTTCTCATTGTCTTCTTTCCAGTCTGTATATAAAAATATTTCTTCGTCCAGTTTTCATTTTTTGTAGAAAAAGTTTCTTCGTCATTAAAAAATAAATGACTTTAAGGTGTCAGGTGTGTAGTTTGATTGTGGGTTGAAATGATAAGTAGGGAAACTGAAAGTAGAAAAACCTTTTCCTTTTGGTGTTTAAAGGTCAGAGATGAGCTTGAACAACTCCTGGATGATGACGATGATATGGCTGACCTGTACTTATCGAGGAAATTGGCAGGAGCATCTTCGCCTGTCAGTGGATCTGGAGCACCCAATTGGTTTCCTGCCTCTCCTACTATAGCTTCGAAGATATCAAGAGCAAGTAGGGCAAGCGCAGCAACATTCCGTGGAGATGAGAATGATGTTGAAGAGCTTGAAATGTTACTTGAGGTTGTCTCACTAATATATACGTATTTTAATCTTGCTTCTTTGACCTTGTTAGAGACTGAAGTCTAAACCTTTGGAACTTTGTGCGTTACAGGCATACTTCATGCAAGTAGATGGAACATTGAACAAATTGACTACGGTATGCATTACTCTGTCATGCCTCATTGAACAATCATGTTCCTTAATTACTAGTTTTTGTTTTTTTTGCAATTTCTATAGAGATGATTGAACCGTAGGCTACGAGGCTCGTGCAGATGCTATTTGTCACTTTCTTCTTTTTTGATAACTCCTCAATATCGCCTTGGTGGATTTTGGTCACATTGTTTCTTTTCTCTATTTAGCTGATTCTTGTTTGTTTTTCTGTGTTCATGATGTTTTAACATCATAAATTATTGAAAGCAATAAACTAAGCAAGAAATCAATTAGGTTTTGCGCCTCACAGCAGGCTTATTGCCTATTCAAGATTACTTTTCTCTTATCAAAGCGAACTGCCTTGAGGCTTAAATTTGTTCTATTAGAACATTGATTCATTCATGTTTGCCTGTTATAATTGACTTACTAAATAGATGACGTAATTTTGTTTTTGCAGTTACGTGAATATATTGATGATACAGAGGATTACATTAATATTCAGGTAACCACGTAATACTTTGAAGGTCCTTAAAACTACTGAAAGGGAATGTTCTTTGTGAAAGTTAATTGTTTTCCTTTTCCAAATATTATCTTTTTTCTTTTGGGTTTCAGCTTGACAATCATCGAAATCAGTTGATTCAGGTAACATACTTTGATCTCTCTCTGTCATTCCACTTCGTTTGTTTACCATTTTTACCCCTTGTATTTCACCGATTTCTTGATTTTCCCTTGACATTGCTATCCAAGCAATCACTTTATTGGATCATTTCAATCGTCTCCTTTGTTGGCACAGTTGGAGCTCTTCCTAAGTTCTGGTACTGTTTGTCTGTCCATATATTCATTGGTGGCTGGAATATTTGGTATGAACATCCCTTACACATGGAATGATAACCATGGATACATGTTTAAATGGGTAAGTAATTTATTTGCATGCCAAGAATACGTATCAGTCCTCTGACTTTATAATGATCATACTGATCATCTCCTTGACATGTTAACAGGTGGTCATCGGCTCGGGTATAACATGTGCTGCACTTTTTGTACTGATCATTTCTTATGCTCGGCACAAGGGTCTCGTTGGGTCTTGATATTTCTACAAATAAGCTTGCTTGGGTTAGTCTGGAAGAATCAAAAGAATTATATGTTATACTTCCCGTTTATATTGTCTCGTTGGTGCTCTCAAGTTTCAACCTGTTAGAAATAGAACTGTGCTGATTATTATCTACATTGAGGTCAGTAATAAAGCAAGAAATCTTGTTATATTTTCATTCGTTTCTGTCTTCTCCGAGTTGAATGCATCCATAACAAAACAGTCGCCATCCCAACCTCTATTGAGAACACATATGTCGACTGTTTTGTATATTAGAAGAGTTTAGAACTTGCATTGGTACAAATGTCCGAAATCTGAAGTTGGAGTTGTCGTTTACTTGAGGACTCTAATTTTTCTTGTTATACTTACTACGTTAGAAATTTTTGTATCTAATGTCACAGACGAAGCTGCAATCATTCCTCCAAAACCTTACCGCAGTTCGATAGAGATGGTTGACGTCTTGGTCCACCCTGATCTCAAGCATCAGTCAACTATGACCCTGTGAAAACTGCATATGCTACTATTTTGATTTTCAATATTAATTCTCTCTATATATACATACATATATGTGAATCATATAGCATTGTAGTTCAAGATTATTACTTGTAACTGATAACTTCAATATCTAGCAACTAACATGTTTTTCAACAAAAAAAAAAAGCAACTAACATGTTCAAAATTCAAGCTGCTCGGCTGCCCCTAAAGTGCTAGCAGACCGGCAATGGTTTTTTTTGAATTGTTCAGTGTGTGCCTCGAACCTTTGCCCTCTAGGGTGGAAAATTATACCTCTTACCACTCCAACCGATGGTTGTTGGTTAAATTTTTTTTTAAATTGTTCAGCGTGCCTCGCACCCGTGACCTCTAAAGTGGAAGCATATACCTCTTACCACTCCAACAAGGGTGCCATGGTTATTGATCTTGGAATACAAAAACTTAATCGTGTGGTTGGTTGTGGGATTCCTATCAAAAGTGAGATTTCGTATGGAATCAAGAATCCTTGGTCCTATTCCACTACCAATAATCTTAATAATCTTGAATCTTAAGAATTCCTAATTCTAAAATTTGTGTTGGACCAAAATTCCACCTATCCCACAGGATTTGATAGGATTTTAGATTAATAAATTTAGATTTCAAATTTAAAATAAAATATTTTCTACTAAAAAATAATTATTTTTAAAATATTTTTTTTCTAAAAATTGTTTTTTTTACAATTTTTTTTTAGGAAATTCAAAACTTTTTTTAAAAACAAATTTTTACTTAAAAATTGTTTTTTCTCCAAACTCGATTTTTTATCGAGAAAAAAAATTTCTCATGAAAATTGTTTTTTCGATAACTGAAATTTCCTGAAAATTTTTTTACTGCATGAAGACCGCTTTTTCCCGAATTATTTTTTTTAGGAAAAAAATCGGTATCTGGAAAAGAAAAGGTTATGAAATCTCGGTTATTAGGGGTTTTCAAAAAAAAAAAAAAAACTGCTTTCGGGAAAAATTATTTTTGAGAAAAAATCTATTTACGAAAAAAACTGGAAAAGCGGTTCTCGAAAAAAAATTTGTTAAAAGATGGAGGGTTCTCGAATGAAACGATATTTGAAAAACGAGTTTCGAAAACGTTTCTTTATACTGTTTTAAAGAAGCATTTAAAAATACTGAAATAATAACAAAACAGAGAAATTCTTATTAGTTGCCAAATAAATCAAGTTTTGGGGCACAACTTTATATTCTTTTGAGTTTGGGGCATAGACTAACATTGACGGTTTAAATTTAACTAGTTGTTCCTCTTAATGTTATAATTAATTATACTTTTGGTATTTCCCCTTAACATCCGCTTCGGTTAAACAAATAGTGGAACTTCTTCCCGCCGAAACCGAAAGAGGAGATGAGCTTCATCATCTCTAGGGGTGAACATCGGTTGGATAACCGACTTTTTCGGCCAATCTAAAGTCCAAACCGAAGGGTTCGGTTTTTTCAAATCTAAATCCGAACCAATCCGCTCATGGTTTGGTTCGGTTACCGATTCGAACTATGCTTGAACGGTTTGGATCGGTTGGATAACCGAACCACCTGTGATATTTTACCATATATAAAATTTCGCACTTTCGACTTAAAAACGCGGAACTAACTTAACTATTGAATTAAGCTACAACTCTCCACGCCATTTACTTCTGTTACATATGCATTAAGTTACGATATTAACAAACATGGAACTAACTTAACTATTAAATCTCAACCGTTCATCATTCCTATCATTTATATTTATATATATAATAACAATACATGGTTTGGTTTGGTTCGGTTTGTTCGGTTATTCGTCAACCAAATCCATAAACCGATCCAAACCACTCAGTTTTGCCATTTTAACATCCGAACCAATCCGGAATACTATTGGATCGGTATCCAAACCGTTGAAATCTGTTTGGATCGGATTGGATCGGTCGGTTTGATACTAAATGAACACCCCTAATCATCTCCTACCATTATTCTAGAAAGAGGAGATGAGCGTCTCGCCTAAACATAAAGAGGAGATGAGCGTTAAAAATTCGAAAAAATATTTAGGGCATTTCACGTGTGAGACAAACATAAGAATTTACTAACTGTAACTACCGTTACTTTTTGGATGAAAAAACTAGTCAAGATTAAGTCATGCCTCAAACTCAAAAAAAATCAAAATCGCGCCCTGAGTTCATCCGCCGATATTTATGTTTGCCCATTTTATAAAATAACTCAAAATATTACTTGGATTCATGAATCCGTAGAATCATGAACTCGAAGGACTCATAATTTCGTCACCCAAACACACCGTAAATGTTTGGGCATGTTTGGTCATACCAATAAAGCATTGGCCAGCATCCCCTGACGTGATTCTAAGAATGTGATATTGTAGTTTAATGTTTGGTTTGATAAGGAATTGCGATACAAGTTTTGACAGATTTCTAACTTTTAGTGAGTGGTTCGCATAAAAATAAGAATGCAACTTTCGGTGAAATTTTTGCTATACCATTGTTTAATTTACGTAGACTATGCTTCAACTTGTCATTCCAATATAGCTTTTTAGTACGATCTATTAAAATTCGACATAAAGTATGTATTGTGACACCAACTTAAGTAGTATTTAAGTAATTAATATCAAAACATTATGTCCATAAGTCCAGTGGCGGACCCATAAATTTGTCTTTGTGGGGGCACATTATTAAGAACTCTATGGAATTTAGTTATAAGTTAATTGTCAAAAAAAATATGTTAATTTCAAACTAATGATCTCTATATGTCATAACAACTCAACTCTTTCAACAAAAAAACTCAACTAATTAGACTGCGAATTCCAACTATAAATAATTAGGGTAAAAATTATATGAAAACAAATGTGTACGAATTATATGTTAATAAAAAGGTATCTTATCTTAAAAAAAATTAATAATTTATATTTTGTACGGAAGTTAAAGAAGAAAGAAAAGAGAAATAAGAGTGATTTCAAAAAAAAAAATATTGTAAGAAAAATATACATTAAAATAAAGGATGAAGAGAAATGAGTAAAATGGAGATACAAGAAATTCCATTACAAGTTGGATGAATTTTAGAAGAAGAAAATATATGAATTTACAAAATTATATGAACAAAAGAAAATTTGATTAAAAATTGTATTAAAAAGAAAGTTTGGGGTGCCAAAATAACAACTACAAAAAAGGTAGGAGTAAAAAAAACATGGTTAATTTTAAGGGTTATTTCCCTAATGGCCCCCTACTTTGTGACCAGCTTCCCGCCTGGCCCCCTACTTTACAAGAAATACCCATATGGCCCCCTTCCGTTATAACACCGTCACTCTCTCTCCTCCATCATGTTTTCTCTCTCTGCCAACTCACGCCACCTCATCAGGTGGCGTAACAGATGATGTGGCGTGAGTTGGCAGAGAGAGAAAACATGATGGAGGAGAGAGAGTGACGGTGTTATAACGGAAGGGGGCCATATGGGTATTTCTTGTAAAGTAGGGGGTCAGGCGGGAAGCTGGTCACAAAGTAGGGGGCCATTAGGGAAATAACCCTAATTTTAAACATTTTGCCCAAACAGTTATCAGCACCCCCATTTGGGTGTCTTTAAAACCACCCACAGTTCACCTAAAAATACATAAAGAGATTAGAATTGTGGGACTCGAGGCAGCAACCTATGCAGTAACAACTAACGGGCAAATCCACTGAGCTAAGCCTTTCATCTTGATAAGTTGGTCTAATTAGTTTGTTTTTATACGATTAACAGCAGGGAAAATTTAGTCTTGTAGGCATCTTCCTCTTGGAGCCGTGGGGGCACGCGCCCCCACAGGCCCCAACGTGGGTCCGCCCCATAACATTGAAAACAATGCATGATAATCCATAAAATAGGGTATAGAGTATGTAAAATATTTCTAGATGTAATGTTTGTGTATAGTTTGTGTATAAATCTATTACATACAATCTACAAGTAATTAACAAAAATAAGAATTATTGGTGCGGAGGAAATCTGTTGTTAATAAGAGACAACAAAAAAAGAGAGTAGCTATAGACATAAAGACACAAGATAGTGAAAGTTAGGGAATATAGAAAGAATGAAAGAAAATAAAAAGAGAAGAGAAAGAAGAGGGAAGAAAAGGGAGAGGGAGTGATTTATGCAAACACTGTTGGGATTGAATCCATCAGTAATTTAATGTTTGATCAAAGGATTATTTTGTCTATAAGTTTTATAAGACCTAATCGTGGGTAGTGAAAATCACAAACCCACCATTCCTTTTGGGTTCGTCGTTACGTCGTTCAGGAGAAATCATATTCTTCCGTAAACAAGATTCCTCATGCATTTTTGCAAACCTCCAAATTCTTGAGCAACACTAATGTAGAATGTGACTCCCAAAAAACACATTTCATTCCCACGTGACAAACATAAGTTAGTAGTTCATAAATGTGGGCAAAACTCCCAATAATAAATTGGGTTATTTTCCAAATAACCCCCAACTTTGTGACTGGTTTCCTGCCTAGCCCCCTACTTTGTCAAAAATATCCAGATGGTCTCATTTTTCAGATTCCGTTATAACACCGTTAACCAGTCATTATTTCTCTCTCCTCCATCTCATAACCTCTTTTTGCCACCTCACTTTCTGGTCACCTCATCGTCTTCACCGGCGAAGGTCGCCGACCGACCAATTTTCCAGCCGGCGACCTTCAAACATTAAGAAAAAAATTCTTTTTTTTTTTAAAAACCTCACCTCTCTCTAGATCTGCCCATTTTTTTTAGAGAGAGAAAAGAATTTTTTTTAATGTTTGGAGGTCGTCGGTCGGCGACCTTCGCCAGTGAAGACAATGAGGTGGCGAGAAAGTGAGGTGACAGAGAGAGGTTATGAGATGGTGGAGAGAGAAATAATGTCTGTTTAACGGTGTTATAAAGGAATCTGGAAAAGGGGATCATCTGGGTATTTTTGACAAAATATGGGGCTAGGCAGGAAACCAGTCACAAAGTTGGGGGCTATTTGGAAAATAACCCTAATAAATTAACCTTGTTTAGCAGCTCGTGCATATAGGACCAAAATATTACAGTATAACATATTCTCAATACTACAATAAATTAACCTTGTCGAGATGTTCGCATGTAAGTCCATAATCAACAATTAATTGACTAAAAATTTGAAACAATCACATATTTTGCCTTCGGATGGTAATGGAGATCAAGATAACCAAAAATTTGTGACTATATAAATTCCTAAAAGAAACCCTAAAAACTCATTTGACATAAACCTCACTTCAGACGAGTTTCTCTGTCTAGAATCATTTAAGAGAAACTTCTTTTTAAGTCCTAAAAGTCTCGATTTCAATGAGAAATTAACTACTTCAACAAAAAATTGCTTGATGATTCAGTGGAAATTTCATCTCCCTCTTCATCACATCTTGTTTATCTAAGCTACATAACGAAAAATAGTTGAAATAGAGTCAGATAAAGATAAGGGTATTCTTGTAATTGAATATTCAAAGTTTGGAGCTGAATTCAATTATATAATTTTTTGTGGTGCTTAAAGGCATAAAAGTATTTCTTGTCTTTTTGGCTAAGAAAATCAAGAAAATGGGCTTACGACCGATTTTCTGCATAAAGTAAGTAGAGCATAGAGAAATCATGATATTAGATTCTAAACTGTTGTACGAAGAAATTATCTTTTTTCTATCATGTTAGGCTAGTCATGCTCACTAAAAGTATTTGTTCCGCCCCAATGATGTTAGATAAATTTGTCCACCAATAAAAGTAGATTCTTAGACTAGAACATAAAAATGAAATTTTAAAATAGAAAATTTCTTCTGCGACTTATTTTCTTCAAAATACATTTGGATCCATCTATGGTTTTCATCTACTATTGAATTATCTTGCACTTTGTTCAATTTTTATTTGTAATAGTTTTGATGTACGAAAGGCCCAGATTCAAATTACGCAAGGGACTTCCAAATTCCCAACCACAACCTTGACTCTAAAATGCAAGAAGGAAGTGTTGCCACTTAAGTATTTAGGACGGTCGTTACATGGCTCACCTAAGAAGAACTTTTGGGATTCAATAGTTGAACGAATCCAAAAAACTAGCCATATGGAAATGTAAATATCTCTTAAAGGGTGGAAGGTTAGTTCTGTTGTAATGGGGGTCGATTTTGGCTCGACCCGACCCATCAAACATAGAAACGGAATGCGGCATTGCGTTCGTCTCGTCAGCTCTTCAACTTAGAGCCAAGAATCGCTCTAATCCAATTTCGGATGAATGAGAAATTCAAGTCTAAAATTTTGACGAAGTTCGGTTAACAAAGGACTAAAAAGGCAACGAGAAAATTCCATTTAGGGGGAATTTGGGCGAAGCAAGCGCGTCCAGATCTGGACGGCTCGAGTTCAACCCGAGCGCATCTAAGGGTCGCACGATAATTGTCTCGGGATAGCGTCGGGAATCTACCAGGAGCATTGGATCTTTGCAGATCCAACGACCCACGTTATCCCTGCGTCGGGATTAAAGTGGGATCTCACTAGATATCCATCCATCTAACGGTGGCTAGGTCCATCTATTGGGCACTCTTCGAGAAGAATCTAGTATCATCCAAAGGTAGGTGTTCCACCGGAGTTATTTAGCCGAATCAGACGCTTTAGATTGCCACTGACTCTAAATAAGTAGTTATTTCAAGTTAAGTCAGCCATTTTGAAGGGATTTATGTCCATTGGCCCCAAAAGACACATGTGCCTATTCGATTCCTATATATATAAACAAACCAAAATCATTCCATTCTTCATCCAATTCACTCTCTTCTTCTCTTTTCTTCTCTTCTGAAATCAGTATTTCGGTGTGTCTGGAATATAATTCTGAATTCAAAAATATTCAAGTATATTTAGAATTCTGAAGAAAGAAGTCTTCGAGTGAATTTTGTCTATTCTTTTCTGTTTTTCTCTTCTATATCAGTGTTCTGGTATGTCTGGAATATAATTCTGATTTTAGAAATATTCTAGTGTGTCTGGAATTCCGAAGAGAGAAGTATCCAAGTGAAGTTATAACATTCAATTGTCTAGAAGATCCATTTCATCAGTTCAAGAGCTTATATTATTGACGAAGGTTCGCTTGCTTTCAGAATATAGAAGTACCATCTGAAATTCTGAAAGGATAGTGGTTGTATCTCGAAGGCAGACGCCCTAACCGTTGGTACTGTTACGGGGGTGTAAAATGTCATAAGGAAAGAGAACTTATCTCACCTGCTCCATAAATCCTTCTTCTTACCCTCCATTATTTTGTCTATCTTGGTTAATCCGAAAGAATGATTACTAGTAAGTCAAAATCTGTTTATTGTCTATCTCTCTATAACTTAGAGAAAGGAAGTTCCCTACTTCAGTCCAGACTCTGTCTTAATAAAGACAAAACATAGATAAAATGAACTCGACTCATAACCAGATAAACAACAAGTTCTAATCAAAAGTACCTTATCTGTTGTACCTCTTTACTTTCTCTCTATCTTTTTATAATTTCTTGCAATGTTGTTGGAACCGCTGAAAAATTATTCATAACTTTTATTGGGGCCACTCATATGACTCCAAAAAAATTTGGGAGATTGCACAGAGAAAACTCTGCAAACTGATAAAAATGGGGGCTTAGGAATCAAAAGTTTATCATGCATAAATAAATCATTACTTGGTAAATGAGAATGGAGGTATGGTTGCTAGATATAAATATAAACGCCATTTAAGAATTCCAAGTTTGCTATTATTTGTAAGTTCAAGGCGCCTTGGAACATCTTGAAGAGAACGAGTAAGGAGAATTGCGAAGATGAAGAGTCCTCTGTCAAGGAAGTAGCAACTAGCAACATCAAGGACAACTCTATGCATCTCAAGCTTCGAAGCACTACAAAAAATATAGACATTAGGTACGGTCAGAAACCGTCCCAGAACAGATATACCGCCAATAGATACTGGGGACGGTTTAAGTGGAGTCCCAAATGTTATGTGAGATAGTTTTTCCGGCGGATGGTATCTGACCCAAATACTGTGTTTGGGACGATATCCATCTGTCCCTATATTAACTGTTGTTAGGGACAGAAAAACTGTCCCTAAAAGTTTGAGCATGTAGGACAACTGACTCTAAAAGTTTGGCATGAAATTTGTGTAGCATATTTATTTTGAAAAAGAAAATTACATCCCAGGCTTAAAAGGCTATTAATTCACTAAAAAAATCCAAACAAATTTATCACTTCATTACCTTCCCCTAGAATTTTACGTATTGTATTAATAAGGAACTAACGTACATAAATATATGCAACACACTATATTCATATTACTGATCTCAATATTAAATTATCGTAACAATGCTAAATTATTTATAATAATGTCAAATTGTCGACAACAATGCCAAATTTCGATAAAGAATCGGGTTTTCGCTTACCATCAAGACAAATTTTCTTCGGTTATCCATCTTACAAATGCTTCCAATTCGTCATAAGGAAATGAGGGAAATTCCTCCATTTGTTGTCACAAGTACTTTAGTACAATGGCGTACAACGTACTTACTAGCAAGCATCCTAAATGGGAAATTGTAGGAAACAAGAATTCTAATTAGTTGAAGTCTAAATCTTATAAATGAGGTAAAATACAAGTGTCCGCAAGAAAGCAATCAAGAAGTTAAAGCATAGCAGAATCACTAAAGTTCTCGACTCTAAAGAATTGTAGCAACGGTAGTAATAAAACTAGGAGTGAAGGATCTAACCGAGACGGGTAAAAGAAGACAGCCCTTAGTGTTACCAATACTTGTAAAATATATCAGAGTAGAATCATTAGATGAACAAGGAAAATTCTTAACCGATATAAGTTTTCAATTAAAAGCATAAATAAAATACAACTGCTTAAGCTCATTTTGAGAACCAATGAGTAGTGTTCATCTAAATTAATATGGCAAGGGAATGTATAACAAAATCAACTAACGAAGTTTAATTATACTTAACTTGCCAATAGTAAAGACTTAGTACGAGTTAGATGTTATGCGTCGATGATATCTATCCAACAATGTAATGCAACAATAATGCTTTACAAACATAGAACTATATATGTACACAACCAAAAAGGTGAGCATAACAACGATCATACAAAAAACAAAGAA
This sequence comes from Eschscholzia californica, assembly GCF_041429995.1. Taxonomy (NCBI): domain Eukaryota; kingdom Viridiplantae; phylum Streptophyta; class Magnoliopsida; order Ranunculales; family Papaveraceae; genus Eschscholzia; species Eschscholzia californica. The sequence goes on along the minus strand of NW_028238198.1, from coordinate 15,018,973 downwards.
CTCCAAAACCTGTGTCTCGTTTCTAAATAGCTCAAGTTCTTATAGACAATTTATATATTTGATAACCGTGAAAATAGTCAATTTAACATAAACTATTATGCAGTTAAACATTATCCAAGAAACTACGACGATGCTCAATTAAGCATAAAAAGCAACAACATGCCGGGAAATATCATGACTCAAATGATCTCGATCGGATTAAATATTCAACTTACAAGATCCATGAAATATTCAACTTACAATGAAACTGTTAGGAAAAATAACCTAATTAACTTGTTCAGGAATATGAAGATAAACGATGTGAAAGTAAAAGTAGAGACACCAAGATTATTTAACGTGGCAAAAAACCTCTCCAAACTAGAAGGTAAAAAACCACGGGACCTAGTCCAGAAATCTTCCACTATGATTAAATAATGGGTTACACAATTCTTCACCAACCCTATGGTGGATAAACCAATTGTTCAAGATGTGTAGAAACACTCTTGGATAACAATTCTTCCCTAAACAAATAGAGGATTAACCAACTCTTCAAGATGTGTAGAAACACTCTCGAATAACAACTCTTCACCAAAACTATGGTGGATAAACTGAACAAAGAAACAAAGAAATAGAAATCTCTTACTCCTTAGGATTTGAACAAATCCTAGATTACTAAAGGTTGAAGAAGATAACCACAAACTAAATTGCTTCACAAGATTAATAATCTTCTTTTCTTCAAACCAATATTCTTCTCTTTCAATCTGTCTTGAAAGAACCACTTCAGAAATCTCTCTTTCTCTGACTTCTCTTTGTTCTGGAAGTTGTTGTGTATAATCTCTTCCCTTTCATTCCCTTTTATAATGATAAATAGGGAGGTTTACCAATAGAAATAGGAATTCCTTTTTAGGCTTGAAAAAATAGAAGTTTCTATTTTTTTCCCTAAACAAGGAATAAGGAAAATCCTATTCCAACTAGGAGTCCTTTTATTATAAGGAGGGACCCCGACAAACTCCCCCTCCCGACTTATGAAGAGAGACCTACCATCCCCAAACCTGCAACACTGCTACATAGCCCATGTTTGCCTTTGGGTAATGGTTTTGTCATCATATCTGAACCATCGTCAGTATGAATTTTCTCGATCTTCAACACATTGTCTTCAAGAACATCTTGGATCCATTGGTATCTCACATTTATATGCTTCGACTTTGAATGGAAACTAGAATTCTTACTGAGGTGGATGGCACTCTGACTATCACTATGAATAACATAATTATCTTGTTTCATACCAAGTTCTTCTAACAGCCTCTTCATCCATAACATCTCCTTGCAACATTCTGTAATGGCAATATATTCTGCCTCTGTAGTAGATAAAGCTACACACTTTTGTAATTTAGATTGCCATGACACTGCTCCCCCTGAAAATGTAAATAGGTAGCCTGATGTGGACCTTTTGGAGTCTACATCTCCTGCCATGTCTGCATCTGTGTAACCGACTAATACTGGCTTATCATTACCAAAACATATACGAGCTTTAGACGTACCTCTAAGATACTTCAGAATCCACTTCACTGCTAACCAATGCTCTTTGCCTGGATTAGCAAGAAATCTGCTTACTACTCCAACTGCAAATGCAATGTCCGGTTTTGTACACACCATTGCATACATCAAGCTTCCTACAGCTGAAGCATAAGGAATTTTCTCCATTTCTTCTTTCTCACTTTTAGTTGATTGACACTGATCACGAGTCAACTTGAAGTGACTGGCTAATGGACAGCTCACTGGTTTTGTCTTGTCCATATTGAACCTTTCTAGAACCTTTTTAGAACCTTCTCAATGTATCTTTCTTGTGATAGCCAAAGTTTTCCAGCTTTTCTATCACGAGAGATATGCATGCCAAGAATTTGTTTTGTTGGACCCAAGTCTTTCATATCGAAATACTTGTTTAGTTCCTTCTTTAACCTGCTAATTTTATTAGCATCTTGAACAACAATCAACATATCATCAACATAAAGCAGAAGTATAATCAAATCTCCATCAGGAAATTTATGAACGAAAACACAATGATCTGAAGTCGTCTTGTGATACCCTTGATCCTTCATGAATGATTCAAACTTTTTGTACCACTGTCTTGGTGCTTGTTTTAGCCCATATAAACTCTTCTCTAACTTACAAACCAAGTGTTCCTTACCTTTAACTTCAAACCTTGTTGGTTATTCCATATACACATCTTCCTCCAAGTCACCATGAAAGAAAGCGGTCTTGACATCTAGTTGTTCAATTTCTAGGTTCATACTGGCAGCCAATCCCAATACTAACCGTATAGAGGACATCGTCACCACCGGGGAGAAAATCTCATCAATTAAATACCCTTCTTTTGCCCAAATCCTTTCACCACTAGGCGTGCCTTATACCGTGGTTGTGAATTTCTTTCTTCGGTCTTGATTTTGAACACCCACTTATTTTTAAGAATTTTCTTATTCTTAGGTTTTTCAACCAACTTAAAAGTGTTGTTCTTATGCAATGATTCAATCTCATCTTGCATAGCTTTCAACCACTCCTTCTTGTGTTCATTATCTAGGGCTTCTTCATAACACTGTGGTCCTCCACTATCTGTAACCATCACATACTCGTGAGGAGGATACCTGGTAGATGGTGTTCTCTCTCTAGTCGATCTTCTCAATTCAGCTGGTGGTTCATGTTGAACTTCCATTTCTTGCACAACATCATCACCCATAGGAACATCTTCATGAGCTTCATCTTCATGATTTTGTTCTTCACCTGCATTATCATGCATAACCTTAGAAGAGATATGTGGATCTAGATCAATGAGATCATTACTATGATTCTCATGCTTCTCAACTTTCCCGAAGTCCTCAATAGTTTGATTTTCAAGAAAGACCACATCTCTACTTCTAGTAATCTTCTTATCGACTGGATCCCATAACCTGTATTCGAATTTCTCATCTGCATACCCTAAAAAGATGCATTGCTTGGCTTTATCATCAAGTTTTGCTCTTTGATCTTTAGGTATATGCACAAAAGCCCTGCAACCAAACACCCTTAAGTTTTATAACTGACTTCTTTCCCAGCCCACACTCTCTCAGCTACATCTCCATCCAATGGTGCTGAAGGTGATAAATTAATCAGATAACATGCAGTACGCATTGCTTCACCCTAGAAGCTTTTAGGCAGCTTTGCTTCTGAGAGCATACATATGATCCTCTCCACAATAGTGCGGTTCATGCGTTCTGCTACACCATTTTCATGTTGTGGAGTTTTGGGAATTGTCTGTTCATGTCGAATACCATGGGTTTCGCAATACTCTTCAAACAACTCGATGTATTCTCCTCCATTGTCAGTGCGAATGCACTTCAATGATTTTCCTGTCTCCCGTTCTACCATGTTGTGGAAATTCTTGAAAACTACAAGTACCTGATCTTTGGTCTTTATGGCATATGCCCAAACTTTTCTAGAAGCATCATCTATAAAAGTAACGAAATACAAAGCACCACCAAGTGTTTTGACCTTTAAAGGTCCACAAATCAGAATAAACAAGCTCCAAAACATTGAATTTTCTTTCAGATGCATTCCTTTGAAAGGAAACTCTATGTTGCTTTCCTACTAAACAATGAGAGCAAGTGTTTAAATTTATACCTTTCATGTTCGGTAAGTCTTGTCGTTTAACAAGGATTTGAAGTCCCTTCTCGCTCATGTGCCCGAGTCTTCTATGCCAAAGATCAGTGGAAGAACCTTTTTCAACTGTATTCAATTCTTCTTTACACAGTTTTACATGAGTCCTGTATAAAGTACAACACTTCTTCCCCCTTGCTATCACCATTGACCCTTTTGTGAGCTTCCACTTTCCATCACCAAAGTGATTGTGGTACCCTTCATCATCTAATACTCCGGTAGAGATTAGGTTATATCGAAGATCTGGTATATGCCTCACATTCTTAAGAATCAATGTACTCCCTGTGCTCGTCTCAATTTTCACTTCTCCAATTCCTACGATTTTTGAGAAACCTAAGTTTCCCATCCTGACTTTGCCAAGGTCACCAGTTCTGTAAGAGTTAAAGAAATCCTTACATGGAATAGCATGATACGAAGCACCTGAGTCAACCAACCATGTTGTTTCTAGTTCTGACTCAGCCATACTTAAGCAAGTGTCTCCACAACCTGAGAGTAAGATAATGTCATCACCTGATGCAACTGCCGCAACATTATCTTGTTTTTCATCATCCTTTTTATTTTCCTTCTTTGGTTTCCTGCAATCACTCTTGTAATGACCCATTTTTCCACAACCAAAACATCTAACTTCTTTCTTTGGTTTTGATCTCCCCCTTGACTTATCACGGTTATGAGGTTTTTTACTTTTACCTCTCCCCCGTCTTTCTGTAACAAGTGCCTCTGAATGAGACTTGTCTGACGATGATTTCCTTCTTGTTTCTTCATTCAACAAACTATCTGTTACGTGATTCATACGCATTATGCCATCAGGAGCAGAATTGCTAAGAGACACCACCAATGTCTCCCAACTATCTGGTAAAGAATTTAGAAGAAGTAAGGCCTGCAACTCATCATCCAAAACTAACTTCATTGCAGAAAGCTGATTTACTAGACTTTTCATCTCATTTAAGTGTTGTTGATCAATTGAGGTTCCTTCTCTATATTGTAATTTTCTTAGCTTTCTGAACAAGTAAGCCTTTTTGGCAGCTGTCTTCTGATCATATAATTCTTCTAATTTCCTCCATAGACTAAAAGCGGAAGTCTCCGTCGATACATGATGAAAAACACTGGGTTCTACCCATTGTCGAATAAATCCAACAACCTTACGATCTAATACCTTCCAGTCTTCTTCATCTATCTTCATCGGTTTTGTACCGTGATTTTCAATGGGTGCAGCTAGGTCTTTGCAGTATAACAAATCTTCCATTTTTACTTTCCACATCAAATAGTTTTCTCCATCTAAACTAATCATGCGATTAGTATTCACTTCCATATTTCTGAACAATAAATCTAACCCTAGCTCTGATACCACTTGTTAGGTAAAATAACCTAATTAACTTGTTCAGGAATATGAAGATAAACGATGTGAAAGTAAAAGTAGAGACACCAAGATTATTTAACGTGGCAAAAAACCCCTCCAAACTAGAAGGTAAAAAACCACTGGACCTAGTCCAGAAATCTTCCACTATGATTAAATAATGAGTTACACAATTCTTCACCAAACCTATGGTGGATAAACCAATTGTTCAAGATGTGTAGAAACACTCTTGGATAACAATTCTTCCCTAAACAAATAGAGGATTAACCAACTCTTCAAGATGTGTAGAAACACTCTTGAATAACAACTCTTCACCAAAATTATGGTGGATAAACTGAACAAAGAAACAAAGAAATAGAAATCTCTTACTCCTTAGGATTTGAACAAATCCTAGATTACTAAAGGTTGAAGAAGATAACCACAAACTAAATTGCTTCACAAGATTAATAATCTTCTTTTCTTCAAATCAATATTCTTCTCTTTCAATCTCTCTTGAAAGAACCGCTTCAGAAATCTCTCTTTCTTTGACTTCTCTTTGTTCTGGAAGTTGTTGTGTATAATTTCTTCCCTTTCATTCCCTTTATAATGATAAATAGGGAGGTTTACCAATAGAAATAGGAATTCCTTTTTAGGCTTGAAAAAATAGAAGTTTCTATTTTTTCCCTAAACAAGGAATAAGGAAAATCCTATTCCAACTAGGAGTCCTTTTATTATAAGGAGGGACTCCAAAACGACTAAGTTGTATAAAATATACAATTGTTAGATTATTAATTTACCGGCAACCCTGACTAAAAGAAGGGATCTAGTTTGTCGACGAGAAGATCCCCTAACCGGAAGAAGAGATGAAGTTAACAATTTTGCTAGTGAACCGCGAGGAGAAGAGATGGAGTTAACCGCAAGAAGGCTGAGAAGGTAGGGATTTGTGTATTTAATAATTGGGACATAAATGTTTATTATCTAAAATAAATTTCCAATTTTACGCATTTACGAGAATAAAATTAGACATTCGTGTAAATAAGATATTCGTGTAAATTAGACATTCGTGTAATACCTAATGTACTTATAAACAAACAATTTAAGTTAAAAATAATGGAATCAGTAAAATATCACAACAATCTTGAAAAATTGGACTTTGTTAAAATTAGAAAGAATTTACGACTTCTAGAAGTACATATAAAGAAAGGACAAAATGTTAAAAACAATGGAATCAGTAAAATATCACTACGATCTTGGAAAATTGAGTTTTGTTAAAATTAGAAAGAATTTATGACTTCCAATGTACATATAAAGATATTACAAAAGAAATTTGTAAAAAAATCTGTCTGTACACAATAGATTATTAGGACAATCTTTAAGATTATGTAATAGAAATTGCAATAGAATCTCCAAGTCCAAAATAGTTTGACCTAAAATAATATTCACCTTAGGGTAGGTAGTGAGAGAGATAGGCTCAAAAATGTTATAAATATTGAACCATGCATGTACATTTTCTCATCAATACTTTGAGAGAAGGTTAGGAAACCATTAAAGATAGTTTCAATTTGCTGAGATCTCTTGTTATTCAGAAGACATTTGACATTTCTAGTGAAGTCTAGTTTGTGGAAAGAGAAAGAAAGTGAGGAGTCAAAAAAGTGAAGTCAACCACAGAGTATGGCTTTTTGTCTAATACTATAATTTTTCTGCAATATTTTTCTCAGATATGATGGGGTTACTCATTAGATTACTCAGAGGATGACCAGTCCACTCATATATCTGAGGATGACCAGTCTTCTGAGTAATCCAATGTGTAACCGTAGCATTCCCTATTTTTCTCTGAATATTAATTATTTTAATTACTTTGTTGTATTGTTATTTCCACATAAACATATAAAAGCAAGAAAAAGATATGGATGGACAAGAACTCAGCCCAAACGGCGAAAATTCAGACTCTGGTTTTCTTGGAAGATCTAGCACAGGTGATGAAAACAATAACAATAATGAATTATTTGAAGATGGTCAAGAAGGAAACAAAGGACAAAAAAGGGCGTACAATCGTCTTACTTCTCACCAAATTGAGGAACTTGAAATGTAAGATTTTAATATTTTCTCCATAAAACAACTCACACTTACTATAGGAAAATGCTAGGGTTACTCGCTGGATTACTCAGAGGATGACCAGTCTACTCATATAGCTGAGGTGGCCTTTTGAATTTTTGACCAAAATCTTCTTCTGTCTTTGAGATTCTTCTTATTTTTGCCTATGTTAGTGCTTTCCAAGAATGCCAATATCCTGATGAGCAGGCAAGAGCAGAACTTAGTACGAGGCTTTCATTGAGGAGTACGCAAGTAAAATTCTGGTTTCAGAATAGGAGGACTCTGTTTAAGGCAAGATTAAACCCTCCCCCTGGCTGTTATTTTCTTCCTTTAGTTGTTGTTTGTGGACAATTTTTGGTTTATTTTATGAACTGAATGAAACTAACGAAAAAAAAGTGTGAAAACAGGTTCAAACCGAACGTCTTAAGCATGAAAAGCGTAAACAAGAGAGTAGAAAGCTTAAAGAGGAAAATTTTGCGCTAAAGCAGTTGTCAACAAACCCTATTTGTAAGGAATGTAGCGGCCCTGCAACGTTAAGCTCCATTTTAATGGAGAACCATTATCTTAGAGATGAGAATGCCACTCTCAGGAGAGAACTAAAACGAGTTTGTGACCTTGGTGGCATCTCGACCTTACCTTCTGTTGATGCAATACTCTCTTCAGCATCAACTGCAGAATTAGACCTCGATGTTGGTATTAATGGGGTTGGTTTGTTGAGTCCTGCACGCGCCAATATTTCAATAAGAGATGATTTTAGCGGGAGTTCTTCAAGTTCATTTCCGATGTCATTCCAAACGTCGCAACCAATGCAAGTTTGTTCAGTACAAGAATTTGAAAAACCAATTTATCTTGAACTTGCAATGTCAGCCATGAATATATTGGTTACAATGGCAAATACTAACGAGCCCCTTTGGATTCCTCCTGGTTTTGTGGGAGGAAAAGAAACACTAAATTGCGAAGAGTACGTGAGGGTTTTTCCGCCTTGCATTGGACCCAAACCTAATGGATTTGTAACAGAAGCAACCAGAGACACTTGCTTGGTGATTGGTAAGAGCTCGACTCTCGTCGGGTCATTAATGGACACGGTACGCTTCATTTAATCACATTTTATGCTACACATCTAAATCAAGATGAAGTACTAGTTCTTGAAGTTTTCATAATTATTGCTTAAAAGAGTTCTAACTTTAATCTTGCATTAAAGTTAATAACATTTTATGCTACAATTAATCACATTTTTTTTGCTACAATTGGATTAGTTTCAATGGAAGGAAACATTTCCGTGTATCATTGCAAAAGCTGGGAGGACCGAAGTAATTTATAGCGGTGAGGGTGGAACAAGAAATGGTGCTCTTCAAATGGTAAATTCTATATACGAAACTTATTGATGCGACTCTTGTTTCTAAAGAAGCAAAATTTAATTCATATTCGTTATATCTATAGATGAATGCAACGTTTCAAGTTATTTCACCTCTAGTCCCACTTCGCGATGTAAAGTTTATTCGTTTCTGCAAACAACATGAGCAAGGAGTTTGGATAGTGGTTGATGTTTCGGTTAACGTCATCCAAGAGGCCTCGAACGTACCCAGATTCATGAAATGCAGGAGGCTTCCTTCTGGGTGTATTATTCAAGATTTGTCCAACGGGTCCTCTAAGGTATTTGACAAAGAGCACTTAACAATATATATTCGATTTTGTTATTTTTTTGCTTATATCTCCAATATTGGTTGATCAAATTGGTAAGTACATGCAGGTTACATGGATTGAACATACAGAATATGATGATGGTGCTATTCATCAACTTTACCGACCATTACTGAGGTCGGGTATGGGTTTCGGAGCACAAAAATGGCTTGCTGCTCTCAAAAGACAATTTGAGAGCTTTGCAATTCTAAAAAGCCCATCAACATATCATTCTGGTACGTGCTTTCGACAAGATCCCTTATAATTAGCAGTCTTGTTTAAGCAAATAATTTAACCGCTCTAATTTACTATTACTATTTTAATGGTGAAGGGACAACGTATGATAGAAATCGAAGCATGTTGAAACTGGCGAGGCGGATGATGATGACTTTTTATGACGGGATATGTCCGGCTACATCAAATCATTGGAATAATATTTATACACCAAATATGGGTGAGGATGTCCAGATTATGACACGGAAGATTATTGTACCTTCCGGTAGCGTGGTGAGTGCTGCAACATCGGTTTGGATACCCGTTTCACCAGACTTGGTGTTTGGTTTCTTAAGGGATTTAAGACTAAGAACCTTGTGGGACTTTCTAATTAGTGATCCAACCATCAGAGAAATATCCAGTGTTGTTAAAGCACAAGATCCTAGGAATGTGGTCTCTGTTCTTTGTGCTAATGTGAGTTTTTTCCCTTTCTGCTTAGGTTAAACTGACAATTTTTTCTACTGTTTAAAACGATCATTTTAACATTACCAACGCTATTTTATCATTTTATGTTTTTTCTTCTTTGTTGGTAAGATTTAGCTTTTGTTAGAAAATCTTTATGTCCATTTTTGTCAACCATAAACTTTTCTTTTTTACATACATTACAAGTTTTGTTGTTCTTTCGAGACCTAATATTTTAACTAAATTACATTTCAGTCCAGTACTTCAGAAAGCGGTTGCAGCCTCCTATTGCAAGAGACATGCATAGATTCAACTGGTTCAAGTCTAGTGTATGCGCCCGTTGACGTACTAGACCTTGATAAAACAATAGACGATCGCAATCCTACTTTTCCAGACTTTCTTCCATCGGGATTCGTGATCATACCAGATGGTAATGACACTACTACCGGTTATGGTGGCGGTGATTTTGTGGTTACAGGTGGTGACACTGGTTTTGGTGGTGCGAGCAGCAGCTCCTCTACCACACAAAGTGGTGGTTCAATAGTGACAGTGGCATTTCAAGTCTTGGTGGGTACTTTACCAGGAGAGGAGATCAATATGGCCTCGGTAGCGACTACAAGTAGCATCGTATCTTCAACTCTAGGGAAGATAAGGGCAGCCCTTAATTGCTAAATATAAGTCCTCTTTTGATCTAAATAAGAACTAATTAGTTTTAAGGTTGAAGTTTGTTTTAAAAAAATTGGAAAGAAAATGGAAACTCAAGTAGGTATGGATTAAAGCTGAGTCAAAAGAAGAAGGAAAATGGTTGAAGATCATGCTAAGGGGTGTTTGGTTTGCAGGTTGAATTCTAAAGAAGAAGGAAAATGGTGTGGGATTTGACTCTTGAACTATCATGTACCAATTTGGTGGACCATGAAAAAAAATTTAACTTTTAAAGAAGGATTCAGGAACTATTTAGTTGTTCTTAAGTTAATGTTTTGGTGTTTTGATGTTGGTTTTTAATTAATGAAATTTTAGTTTGCTTTTTGTATTTCCTCCTGTTTTTATTTTGTTTAAAGCCAATGATCTCCTAAGAGCATCTCTAATGAGACACTCAAATTTAAAAGTTGGAGTTCTGCTTAGAGCATCTCTTCATCTCGATCCGTCTCTAATGTCACATAGCATATTAAGAGTGACATGAGTATTAAGAATATATATTTTAGAGATCTCCACTGAAGACAAAATATTTAGAGTGCCTCGATATGCGATCTGCCTCTAATGTCACGTATCAAAAAGATATGTAGTTAAAATGTTGGATGGATAGATGTAATTAAAAGTCTAAATTTTAGAATAAAGTGGGTAATTCAAAATAAAAATTTGAATTGAAATCATATTTTTCCAAAGAAATATGAAAAAGTTCACACATTTGTGTCGTACATGCACAAACATATGTTTTTTGCACATACAGAAAATACCACAAATGTGCCTTGCACATAAGCAAATAATTTAGGCCCAATTCTTTCATTGTTGGAGTTGAATTTTTTAACAGAACTCTTTTATTTAACTAATAAAAAGTAAGTTGATTCCACGCTTAAGTCCAACAAAGACAATGATCTGAAACTCAACAACTTTATAAATATATCCACATAATCCCAATTCAAATAACTAAAAGTTTCACTTTTTCTGAGATTTGAAAATGAGACCTTTAGGAATTTCTGGAGTTTATGTCAACACGTTAGAACCAGTTGGGCTTTTGACAGCATGCCATCTTTTTAATTAAAGAAAAGAAATGGGTACTTAACAAAAAGAACAAAGAAGCCAATGGAGAAATGAAAAGGAAGGCTACAAAAGACAGAGAGAGTCCATATTTGAGATCTCTCTCTCTCTCTCTAAATTCTCTCTTGCAAACGCAGCGGGAGGGAGAAATCCCAAGAGAGAGAGAGAGAAGGTCTATTCCTAGAGATAGAAACACTCCAACACCCAACACCAATTGAACAACAAGGTTAGAAGATCTAATCCCACAAGCTTCTTTTAAGTATTTACATTTCTAGGACTTAATTTCAAGTTTTCAACAATTTATGACATTAAGGGATCAAATACCCACTTCTTATTTTTCCTGAATTTTGACTTCCTCTAGCTTGAATACAAGAAGGTTCCTTTCTAGGTTATGTTTGTTTTTCATTTTCTACGAATTTAATGATTTTTTATGATGAAACTAAGACTTGGTAAATCAAAAACAATAAACACCCATTCCTTGTTTTACCTGATTTTGTAATTTGAAGACTGTGTCTGAAGGTATGGCACTGAGAAACTCTTGAAGATGACCATCACAAGTTTTCTTGCATTTTTTCCTTCTCAATTTAGGATTTAGATTCTTTCACAAGCATTAGTTTTTCAGTTCTTTTGTCATGAATTCATGTTTCTTTTAGTTGGGTTTTGTTAATTATGTTGATATACAAGTTTAGTTGCTAGATTTTTTTTTCTTCTCATTGTTTCAATTTTAACTTCTCTTAAATTTTTTTTTTCTAGAGATTTGTTTTAGACAATTTGTCCAATCATAAGACCAGTTCTGCATTTCATTGTTATGAATTATTGTTCTTTCAATTTGTTTTCAGAAAGGGGTTGAAGGGACACAGAAATTAAACGAAAGACGGGATGGGTTCTGTGGAATTTGATAGTGATAGTTGGATCTGGGAAGGGGTACACTATTACCCTCACCTGTTTGGTGGAATAATGCTTACAGCTGCTGTGCTTGGGCTTTCGACGAGCTATTTTAGTGGGATTAGGGTGCCTTATTTGCCATTTTACTGGCCACATTTGGGACTGTTCCATAAGAGGAAATATGGAAAGAAACCTGTTAGGGTTTACATGGATGGGTGTTTCGATCTCATGCATTATGGACATGCAAACGCGTTGAGACAAGCAAAGGCTTTGGGAGATGTATTGGTGGTAGGAGTTGTTAGTGATGAAGAGATTGTAGCAAATAAGGGTCCTCCTGTGTTATCCATGGAAGAGAGGTACATGGACATTCTTTTTTTGGCTTTTATTTTTCATAACTTGTTCTGTTATAATAGTTCCTGGGTACCATTTGAATTTCTTTGCTTTAGTTTAAATAATAATTTGGATCCCTAACAAGATTATGGTTGATTAAGATAACACGTTCGATGAGTTCGGAACACTTGAAAGTGCAAACATATTGAATTTTGTTAATCTAGAAATCTCGCGACATTCTTATGTCCAAGTGAGGTAGTCAGGAGCTACTAATCGATTTTATGCTCAACTCAGTTTCCTAATTTTATTTTCCATCTTTACAACTAAAGTACAAAGACTAAAAAATGTTGTTCAATTACATGTTGTGATCTAACATGAAATTTTTATTTAGGCTGGTCCTTGTCAAAGGGTTGAAGTGGGTTGACGAAGTTATTGCTAATGCTCCTTATGCTATTACTGAGCAGTTCATGGATCGTCTTTTTAATGAGCATAAGATCGACTACATCATACATGGTGATGATCCTTGTTTGCTCCCAGATGGAACAGACGCATATGCCTTGGCAAAGAAAGTGGGTCGGTACAAACAGATAAAGCGTACTGAAGGTGTCTCAAGCACAGATATTGTAGGTAGTATAAGTATCCTCATCTATCCTTGAATGAATGTCCGTTACTTTTGTCCAGCCTTCACCGTTTGCTTTTGCACTTTCATGGGTTGCTCTATTATATGATTACGACAAATAATTATGTCCTTCGAATAAGTTCAACATTTTGATTATCTAGGGAGGATACTTTTGTCAAAGAAGGATATAGCAATTGGTGAAAATATTAGTAATGCCTCAGAGCCTGAGCTTCTACCTAGCATGGATGTCGCTCAGACTGAAGAAAGACGTTCAAGCAAAGCCCAAATATCACATTTTTTACCAACATCTAGACGGATTGTGCAATTTTCAAATGGCAAGGTATCAATGGTTTTGCTTTCTATGGTTTTATTTTGAGGGTGACAGTTATGATGGCTTTCAAAGATTTAATCTAATTTTCAAAAAAAAAAAAAGATTTAATCGCGATTATCCCTGTTTTGATTCAGGGGCCTGGACCAAATGCTCGTGTTGTATATATAGATGGTGCCTTTGATCTCTTTCATGCTGGACATGTCGAGGTACTACCGTAGTAGGACTCATAGCTTACCCCATGTTGATACCCAAATTTTGTCTTCCTGCATAACTGATCTGGTATCTGTCGGTTTAGTCGTTATAGTTTGACATTTTCATTTTATAAAATTGCATATAGCCATATAATACTTTTATAAAGATTGAAGTGTATGGTTTGATTTGTCCATTTCTCTTGTTCCTCGCACCTACATGTAGGACATAGACAGGAGTCCTTGTTTTCACTACTTGAGTACTAACTATGTTTCTTTTAGGTTGACACCTAAAGATTTGGTTCCTAGCTGCAAGTTTTATTCTATACCTCTTTTGAAGTGGTCACATAATCCTTGATTTTGTCCGCATGCAAATTCAAATTCGAGAACTGGCATAACCATCAAATTTTTAAGTTGCGTAGGAAATTGAATTGTGATATCCAGGCGTTCTGTGCATCACACAAAACATGTATTCTCATTCGATATTAGTCGATCAATGTGCAACTGCAAGCTGCAACGTAGTTAATGGTACCCACCTGATAAGCCGCCACATCTGTACTAATTCTTTATTGGAATAGTTGAAAGATATAAGATGGATGTACTTAGATACGTCAGACCTAGCCTAGTTAGAAATGTATGTACCAATTCGGAATATTATAGAGGCGTTTGATGGCACGAATATAGAACCATCAAAATGAGCACATAACCGTATCATCTCTGATTTAGTCTGCATCTGAATTCTCTTCTGGTTTTCTTAGATTCTCAAGAGTGCAAGAAAGCTTGGAGACTTTTTGCTTGTGGGTATCCATACCGACCAAACTGTGAGGTATTTCTTCTGTTATACTTGGTTTTCATAATTGCAGGTCTTAATATGAAGTCGCTTGGACATATTCCCTGCAAGCTATAGATATAAAATTTATATTTCTTGCTAAAACTTAAAAGACATGTAAGAATCGAACTTGTTTATCAATGCAGTGAACACCGAGGAATTCATCATCCGATTATGCATCTTCACGAACGGAGTCTTAGTGTGTTGGCATGTCGACATGTCGATGAGGTTATCATAGGTGCGCCCTGGGAAGTCACAAAGGACTTGGTAAGTGAACTTGTTAAATTTTGGCTAATCTTAGTGCGGAGAATGGTGTTAGTGTATATTATTTATGCGATCCAGTCTTTATTTGCTACTTATAAGATGGAGTCGTGTAGAGGATCATGTGCTTGACGGATACATTTATTCATTTAATCGCCATCCAAAAAGATCAGGTAGAGGAAATCAATTTTATAGAGGTCTATGAATCATTGAATTGTGTGCTTGATAGATGAAGCCGATGAAGCTGAATTGTCGAAGTATAGGTGCCTCTCATTACTAGCATTTGGGTGCTTTGCTCACCAGTTTCCCATATTTATAGTAACCCCCTCCTGTAAATTCCTTAATTCGCCACTGCATACATATGATCCTTGATCTCAAGAAAATAAAATGTATATTTTCCTGATGAAATAAATGTGATTCCCTCCTGTGGTAATCCTATATAATTTCTTGTAACGTGTAGTACATATAACGAATCCTTGGTAAGTTCTATATTCTTCAGTTTAGTTTTTTGTGTTGAATAATATGATCTTGTTGGATTGAGCAGATAACAACATTCAACATATCATTTGTGGTTCATGGAACAACTGCAGAGAACAATCCCTTTCTTAATGTAAGTTCAAGCTACTTAAGATATGATTTTCTTGCCGCCTTTCAATTTTCATCGATTTGGTTCAAATACTTAAAAAAGTTATCTTTTAATACTTGTAGGACTCAGCTGATCCATATTCGGCTGCAATGAGCATGGGAATATTCAGGACAGTTGAAAGCCCTAAAAGCATAACAACTAGTTCAGTTTCCGAAAGGATCATTGCTAATGTTGAAGCTTACAAGGTACTTGCTCTCTCTCTCTCTCTCTCTCTCTCTCTCTCTCTCTCTCTCTCTCTCTCTCTCTCTCTCTCTCTCTCTCTCTCTCTCTCTCTCTCTCTCTCTCTCTCTCTCTCGTCCAAATTCCAAAATACTTCAATATTACAGAAGTGGAAATTCAGATAGTTTGGTGCATGGTACTCTTAAAACTTCTATCGAACAGTTGTAAACCCGTATTTGGTGCTTGAAATAGACTCTCTATTCCATCAACAACTTCCTTTACCATCTTACAACTTATGCAGAAACGCAACGCGAAAAAGGCTGAGAGCGAAAAGATATACTATGCAGAGAAGAAGTTCGTTAGTGGAGACTAAAGAAATAGGAAAACAAGATTGCATTTCAGCAAAGTGTTCAATTGGTTCTTTCACATACAGCTAAAGGTCCTCCGTCCATCTCATGCCATATACTCTCTCAGGATGATTGTGACAAGATACATGTTGAATATCTCTCGGTTGAAGAATAGTACCCAATATCACCCTGCCAGTTTGCTTGCTTGAGACAGAGAAATAGAAAGAATAGTTGTTTATATATTTTTGACATGATCATTAAACGAAACGACTTGTGTTTGTATTGCTCTATTGCCGAATTCATAAAAACATCTTGCTCCACCCGTTTTGCAGTTTACTTCTATTTTATTTTTTCCTTTTTTGATGGGGTCGTAACTTATTATGAAACTATACTGTATGGTAACGTGTAACATATTAGTTGGTTAAATACCATATGAGAACGTCGCGTAGATGACTGGTTGGTAAAAGAGCCTGGAAGTAGAATCACGGACTCTGTCGTCACTGACCTTTTTCTCTCTCTCTCTCTCTCTTAGGATGTGTGCCTTACTAGTTACGGCTCTCTTCTTTAGGCCTTGTGCCCTACTTGACAGGGCTCTCTTCTTCAGGTCGTGTGCCTTACTTGGTAGGGCTCTCTTCTTTATGTTATGCAAGGCTAAAGAACACCTTGCGCAGGAAAATGAGAGAGCCTTTGGTAAGTTGCTGTGAGGTGCTTAGCTCTAGGCAAGCTTACTACTAGTTTATCAGCTAGTTTGTGAGAGCCATTATAGAGATCTCTTGATTCTTCCGGCCCATTTTGGTAGTGACCGGTTATAAAACTTCCCAATGAATATTTTGTGACCTGTGGTTAGGCAGACATGTCATAAACCAAAGGAAAAAAACACCGAAACGGAAGATATCCACAAAAGAAGATTTACAACAAAAATATGAAAAAGATCGACAAAATTCTATATGAGATCAATCGACAAAATTCTATACGAGATCAAACTCAACAGAAGACAAATTGAAAAGATGACATCAAATATTGATAATAAAGGAAAAGGCAGCAGCTTCATTTTATAACTAATACCCATCCCAACATTCATATGTCATTTTTCCTGTCCTCAACTCAGAATCCCAATTCTCGCTACCTTTTTACATCTTTCAAAACACTCCATTCCACAACCTCTATGTCTCTATACAACCACAACCTCTCTTTCTCTCTACCTATACCACATTACAGGTATAGGAGAAGGTGTCGTCTGGGGAAGCTCTGGTGGAGTCATGCAATGTTGTTGGTGTTGCTGCTGTAATACCTGCCCTTTCCCTTCATGAGCCCAGCCTACACTATTATTGTTATCAAACTCAATCTCCATTCCAGCATCGTCTACTTGTTCCTCTGCTTCCTCCTCTGCTTCCATAGGCTCTAACAACTCGTCACAACCTACTCCACCTACATCTGATCCTTCTAAGGTTCGAGGGAACTGAGACTCTACCCATGGAATCAGCTCCATGCATTCACCACTCTTCCTTTGTTCTTCTTCTCTCTTTACTACATTAATGAGGTCCCTGTTATTAGCTCTCCAAAACCCTTGATCTGTGCAAATTAAGAAGAGATTAGAGAACTCATAAATAGCTAGAATGTGGTATTTAGGCGAGAAAAATGATACACTTTTCATTGTTTGACCGCAATTTCCATAGATAATCACCGACATAATAAAACAACGCCCAAAGGAAAGTGAAACGCCGAGCACTTGCAAGCATTATTCTAGATAACACATCACCATCCTGTTTGTGCAATAAAATATAGGAATAACGAATTCCACATGCATGCAGGCATGCAGCGGACTCATCCGTCAAAATCAATCTACGTCTGTCAGTAGATTCGGCGTTTCGGTGAGTTAAAGGAACATTAACGACTACAGAATGCAAACCTACCATACTGGCAAATAGTAGTTCACGGGATCAACGGAAAATTTAATCCACAGAACTGTGGTATAGTATGATATGCATTCCCTCTTGACTGTTAATTTGATAGAAACCCGCCACTATGTCAGGAGTTCCCCGCCGATTAGGGACGGAACTAGGAGTAGTAGTCAAGGGGGGCCGAACCAAAAAAAAAAGTGAAAAATCTAAGTCTATGTGCTCGAACCCAGGTCTCTCACGTCCAAAACTCAGACATCTACTATCTCACCCACGCTAAATATATGTTATATGTATGACTCGAACTTTATTTATGCGATAAATCAGAAAGCAATCAGCATTTCTAAAACAATTTACGGCAAGTCAAGGGGGGCCATGGCCCCCTTTGGCCTGCATGTAGATCCGTCCCTGCGGCGCCGAACCAACGGTCAAGCTCAACAGATAATGCAGACCTTCCTTGTTTGCAAGTAGTAGTTCTAAGTAAGTAAAACCTAATCAAATGGAAGACTAAAGGATCCTTTTCGAAGGATGTTTGCATGGAGGACTCACCCAAGTCTGGACATTCTACATTAACTAGTCTTGGATGCAAGACATCAAACTATAGAACAAGTATGTGTCGAACTTTCAGAGGACATCCTTAAATCTTAGCCATTAATCCACATAGAATTACTGAATTATCATACTGCCTAACTTTCAAAAAATCAGAATACATTCTCATCCAGGCAACAACATCATCAAGGATCATTCCCATCAAGTAACAAGACCAGCAAGGAGTAAAAGAAATTTTAATGGCTGAACCCTATATGTATATTTCCCAATTAAACCCTATGATTTCAATTCAATAGAGACACAAACCTTTTCAATACTTCTCATTTTTGAAATGTTATCAATTCAATAGACAGAAAGGGAATGGAATAAAAAGTTACCTTTTAATCCAGGAATAAGATCCGAATTCACAGTGATCGAAAATTCTTGTGAACTAGGAGAAATTTGTAATGGTGTATTCATTGGCTTATAAAGAATAAGAGCTCTTTCCTCATTCGGAGCTAGGGCAAGTGTTTCTTCATTTAGTGGTTGCTGTTCCGGTAAAACTTGATCAAAATTGAAAGAAACTCCTGATGGTTCCTCTTCTTCCATGATCGGTGGAAGCTCCGCATCCTTCATCATTACCAAAATAACTAATCAATAACACGATAAATGAACTCTGAATCTAATCTTACTCTCTCTCTCTCTCTCTCTAGAAATCTCAAAGACGAGATATACTATTAAATCTGAATTTCACAAAAATTCTTGTTGATTTGTTATAAGCTAGGAATAAAATTCAAATTAGAAAAGCAGAAATGAAATTTCATACCAATCTACGGATTTTTCTAGCAGGAGATGACAAAGAGAATTCAGAGAAGTCATCGTACACTTCTTCAAGTTCCTTCCTCTTCATTTTCATTGATAAGTATTCATCCATGTTTTCAAGCTTTCTTCACTATCAAGAACAGTAATCAAACCCCTAAGTAAGCAGAAAAAAAACCTAATTCCTAATCCTCTAACTCAAAACAATCGCGTCTCCATGATCCTAACTTCAGCGAAGTAGATCGAACTAACTTAAGAATCGAAAAATGAGAGGAAGTGAGCACAAATTGGGCGAAAGTATCCGTCAATTTTTCACAAAATGCAGAAAAAATGTCTCTCTAACAAATTAGGGTTTATATTCCTCTCTCTCTCTCTCTTTAATGGTGATGATTTTCCCAAATGAACGTTGCGGGAAATGATGTTATTATAGAGAAAGAAGAAGACTGAAGATGGAACTCTTGAGAGAAACTTCTTTCTCTCTCTAGACTTCTCCAGAAGAAACCCAAGCTGACGAGGATTTGGATTCTACACGGAACAAAGTTCATTTCTTACTGTCTCGGTAAAAAAACGGAAAGACCGCATTCACGGGCGTCAGCGTTATTTTGACGTATGTCTGTCAGTCAGTCTGTGTTTCTCACACGTGTAAGAAGAATATACGACTAAATTTTTCTCTCCCACCCCTTTCATCTTACCTCCAAAGTTTCTCACATTTTTCATGATTTTGTTCTCTCTCTCTCATCTTCTCGGTCTAAATTTTTCCTTCAATGTCAATTTATTTGGAGTCCTCAAATTACAAAAAGAACAACAATTACAAGAAAATCGGGTGAACATCCCCTCACCATTGAAGGGGAACTTCGTTTCAGCCACAGGGATTAACTAATCCGCTTCATCTTTGAAGAGTGCCCCTTTACTAGGAAGAGAGATTGATCCATGATTTATGTTTCGTCTTTTGTTTTCTTTTTGTTTTTTTCGAGATAGATATCCATCCATTCCAATTCTTTCTTTATTCTATTGATTTTGTTTGTTTTAAAAAACATTTGCCTTTTTTTTTTTCATTTTCTTAGTGATTGAAAGGGAGAGAACGAAGAAAAAAGACTAGGGGAAGGAGAGATAAGTATGAAGAAGCAAGTAAATATATAAAAATGATATCAATGGTGGAAATGAGAAAAGAAGATGAAAATGAATTTTTTGTCAAATTTCTAGTTAGGGATGTGATTATGTCAGAAAGTGACTTCCCAAAATTTATCTTTGAACCTTCGACTTACTGTCTTTCGCTTTGGCAACGAGAAGATGAGGGGCTTACTTGCAATGACATTATAACGTCCAAGTCATTTCAGTGTTGCAGGTTGAAAGTCGAGTAATCGAAGGATAAGGGTCAGATTCATTTTCATGGCAAATTTGTATTGTTTATATAGGCTTGTGTAGCAGTAGTAACTCGCTGGCTTTAGGGGACCATCTGGCGGGACTGTTAATATAATCTTTCTTAACAGAAACGATCCTAAATCTTGCAAAGGCAAGCAAATATTCGATGTTACCTAGCCTTTCACATAACATTAAGCAAATATTCGATGTTACCTAGCCTTTCACATAACATTTATCTCGGATAGAGCAGAGACCAAAATGTCGAGCATACTTTCGTAGGCCTTCCGTGCAAGGGTTCAAGTTGCAGAGTTAACTCGAATCCACCAATCTGCTGGCTTTTAAATCACGATAGAGCTTAAGGTGTCAAAGGAAACTCGTCCCAACCTGCCATGTCAGGGCTTAGGCGATAGATCGTCCTTTCGAGTTCACCTTTTTGTTGGTTTAGTTAAAGTCTCGCTCGTGCATATTCAAGGATCCCGCACCGCCCGAGACGATTAGTTGATCTCTCGAGGTTGACCAATATTTGTCTCAGCACAAGTATTCTAGAAAAATCATTTTCAAGGTATTAATAATCAAATTAGTTGTCACCGGGAGAACGTTTGTGTGTCACTTTTAAATATAAAATAAAATTTCGAATGGTATAGGTATTCGAATGAGGGATCGCTGTTAAATTGATGTTATGAGTTTGTATAGATTGTACATAAATGGCACCATAAATTGACTCGATTCTGCGAGGGTCCAATGAATAAAATCCAGATGTATTATTTAGTTCTTCTATTTTCTACCGGGTAGCTTGAGATATCAAAGGAGTGTTGCTTTGTTTGCGTTGTAAATAGTATATGATTGTTTAATTGTCGTCCTTGATGATTTTTCGATTTGATTTAAGGAGTTTCGCCCATTGAACTCTATATGTCTGTATTAGCTTCGTCTTCTTTATTATTTCTAACTCTCCATTTTGTCATTTTTGTCTTGATAATCTGAGGACCGTGATCATGAATGAGTATGCCTATCATCACTGTATCCTTCTTATTTTTCAAATCAACTTGTACATTGATTGGGATGTCACAAAACCATGCCCTACTGGTACCTCAGTTCAACTTGATGGAGATAAGATCCGCATTGAATATCGGTTCTTCCCCTTTCCCAAATCAACTTGCCTCTACTGTCGAGTGATCGATCACTCTCCATTCCCATGCCAAGAACAAGAGATTCAAGCAGCTTCCTCATCCCCACAACCATCTGCTAGAAATACAACTCTTATGCCCACCACTTTGGAATCTCTTCTCTACTCAAACCCAGCACTAATTACATCCATAATGCCTACAACAAATTCAGATATAGGCACCTCCAATACTCCAATTTCAGTAGAAGAAGAAGACCCTCAAGTACCCTTAACCACCACACCACCTATCATCCACACAGCTCGAACCCAAGTCTCACAAGCT
Organism: Eschscholzia californica; assembly: GCF_041429995.1. Taxonomy (NCBI): domain Eukaryota; kingdom Viridiplantae; phylum Streptophyta; class Magnoliopsida; order Ranunculales; family Papaveraceae; genus Eschscholzia; species Eschscholzia californica. Next base: position 14,997,120 of record NW_028238198.1, on the reverse strand, counting down.
ATGAAGAGTCTCCCTAGCTGGACAAAGGCCTTTATCAAAGAAACTCATAGTCAGGCAGGAATAACCATGGCTCCTAAAGGTATTCACATTCAAGAGCCAAAGTCATCTTCTAATCAAAATGTGGGAAAGAATCCCTCTTATTCTGGAAAAGGTAAGGAACCTATGCAACCTCTAGATTTTAGCAGGCTTGATAGTAGGGAGAAAAGAAAAATTCTTAGTGACGAGAGTTTGGTAAAAGGGACTATTTATGAAGACACGGATTCTTTCCTTGTTGGATTAGAACAATTATGGAAAAAACACAAGGATAATTCGTCCATTAACCATCTCAACTCTCCTTGGACTTCCGATTTCAATATGGGAACCTTTACTTCGATTGGTATAGACAAACCTTTCTCCTGTGCCCCTTTCACCTCTATAGACATTCCTTATATTCCTACTACTTTTCCGGATGTCAATTTTGATCAAATCTATGGAATGGCCCCATCTCCCACAACCAAACAGAACACTCAAGCAAAGCCAAAAAAGTACAGAACACCAAGAGCAAAAATGTCAATTAGACTCAATACTTCTGCTAATCAGGCTCAAGTCGGTACTATAACTCAGGAACAGAACAATCAGGACAACAACAATAATCAAGACAAAGGCACTACTGTGATTCAGAACCAAACTCCCACAAATGGTCCAACTAGCAATCCACCGAACAGCACACCTCAGGTACTCACCCAAGTTCAGTTCTTAGTTAATTCCTTAGTTCTTATTATATATTTTTACCCTGTCTATTATATTCATAACATAGATCTTTCAGCCATGCATCATTATCCTTTATCTATATTAAGCTGGAACTGTCAAGGTTTAGGGGGGAAGGTAACTAGGCACCATCTTTATAATTTAATTAGAACTCATTTACCTGATTTTATCTTCCTTTCCGAAACAAAACAGAATGATAGTTTTGTTAGGGATGTACTGAGGAAGTGTTCTTATGCTAACCATATCATTCAATCTCCCATTGGGCTAAGTGGAGGTCTAGCTATTGCTTTTAACACAAATTATCAATTTTGGATTCTCCATCAGACAAAGAATTGGATCCATATTACCACTACTACTCCACATGATAATCTACAAATCTCTCTCATATTTATCTATGGAGAACCAAATAATGCAAACAAACTAGATTTCTGGAATAACATCAATGAATATCTTCATCAGACAGAAACACAAATTTTACCACAGCTTATCATTGGGGATTTCAACATCATCTTACACCCTCATGAAAAACTAGGGGGTTCAATTCTCTCAAGTCAGCAGATTAACCTACTCAGCTCTAAGGTGCTTGATTGTAACTTTTTTGAGGTTCCTTACCTAGGTTCTCCATTTACTTGGACCAACAATCAATCAAATACCAACACTATCCAACAACTATTAGACAGAGCTTTGGCTAACCCTTATTGGCTTGATCTCTTTCCTTCAACCATAGTTACTCACCTGCAGAGATTAGGTTCTGACCACCACCCAATTCTCCTCAATACCATCCAAGAGCCTAACCAAAGAACAAAACCCTTCAGATATAATCCAACTTGGTTCTCTGATTCAGATTGTGCCTCTCTCATCCAAGCTCACTGGAGTGATTATAATCCTTCTCATCCAGCCATTTTGGCCCATAACAAATTGATGGATCTTCAACCACTTCTCCAGCACTGGAGTAAGCATCATTACAATGCACTCCTAACACAAATCAAAGATGTTTCAGCCCAACTCCAAGTGTGTACTGATAACAGGCAATACCCTAGTCTCCTTCAAAAACTAAACACTCTGTTAGACACCCAAGAAAGGTTTTGGAAGATAAAATCTAGGGACAATATCATTACTTTAGGAGATAAGAACACAAAGTTTTTCCATGCTATGGCATCTTCTAGAGCTAGAAACAACAGAATCAAAGGGCTTAGGAATAATCAAGGAGAATGGATAGCTACAAATAAAGGTATGGAGTCAATTTTGCTATCTCATTTTCAATCAGTGTTAACAACCCAACAGACAGCCTCTCTAACTCTATTAGACACCCTGTTTCAACCAATTATATCTCTTGAGAGTAATAATATGCTCATATCTATTCCTTCAGCTGAGGAAATTGAGCTTACAGTTCACCATCTTAAGGCTGACAAGTCCCCTGGCCCAGATGGTTACTCTCCATCATTTTTCCATCAAAATTGGAATACTGTATCATCTGACATTATCCACATGATTCAGTACTTCTTTGAGTCAGGAAATATTGTTCCAGAAATCAATGAGACACACATAGCCCTTATCCCAAAGACTTCAAGCCCTGCCCATCCCTCGGATTTCAGACCCATAAGCCTTTGCAACACAACATATAAAATCATCTCAAAGATTTTGGCTAACAGATTGAAACCTTTACTGGATTCTTTCATATGCCCATCTCAGTCTGCCTTTGTTCCTGGAAGACATGGGACTGATAATATCCTGCTAGCAAATGAAATAGCACACTCCATGAAGTATCAAAAAGGAAATCAGAAGTACCTTGGTTTAAAGTTAGACATGAGCAAAGCTTTTGATAGAGTTGAATGGAATTTTCTCTTGGATATACTTGTTAAACTAGGATTTTCAAGCTCATTCTGTAATCTTATTCAACAATGCATATCTACTTCCAAAACTTCAATCCTTCTCAATGGAATTCCAGGGCCTTCATTCACTCCTTCCAGAGGGCTAAGACAGGGAGATCCCATTTCCCCCTATCTCTTCATCATTTGCATGGAAGCCCTCAGCAGAATGCTTCACCATGCTCAATCCCTTGGACTCATCCAAGGATTCAAGCACTCTAGAACTTCTCCTTTCATCTCTCACCTCTTATTTGCAGATGATTGTCTATTGTTCATTAAAATGGACATTCCATCTGTTCATGCTCTTCTGGATCTCCTTCATCAATTTGGAGAAGCCTCTGGACAGATGATCAATTTCCAAAAAAGTGGTATTTTTTTCAGCTCAAATGCTCATAAGAAACATTGTAGGATTGTTTCTAGAATTCTTAAAGTCAAAAGTATAAACAGAAATGATCCTTATCTTGGCACAAATATCTTCATCTCCAAATCAAAAACTACTCCTTTTCTCCCTCTTCTTGATAAACTCCATAAAAAGCTCAGCATTTGGAAGAAAAAAATTCTTTCTCAGGCAGGTCGAGGAGAACTCATTAAATCTTCTCTATCTGCTGCTCCTAGATATCAGATGGCGATCTTTAATCTACCAAAAAAGATTAAGGTAGCCATAACATCTCTTCAGAGAGATTTCTGGTGGGGGAAAAAATCTAATTCTAGGCCTCTGTACTTAAAAAACTGGCACTCCATATGTAAACCAAAATCCCTGGGTGGTCTTGGTTTCAGAAATATAAATGAAGACAATCAATCTCTTAGAAGCAAACTCAATTGGGACATTAGAACAAATTCTGAATCACTGTGGGTTAAGTTCATGGCTGACAAATACAATTTTAATCCAAAGTCACATTTATCCTGCCCCACAAATGCATCTTGGGTCTGGAAGAATATATCTAAACATCAGCAGCTTGTTGATCAACACATCACTTGGGAAGTAGGAGATGGCAAACTTATTGACATTTGGAATAGCTCTTGGATTCCTGGGATTCCACCTTTGGGAAATGCCCACTCAGACATAGAATACAAAAAGGTTTCTCAACTAATCACCTCCACCTCCAACTGGAATCTTTCTATTCTTCAGCATTTATTCCCACCAGAAATCATCACAAAAATCATCTCTATCCCTATAGTCCCTCAACAGGATATCAAAAATGGAACCTATCTCAGGATGGCTTATTCTCTGTTTCTTCAATGTATAAGTCTCTTATCCACATTGGAACTGACCCAAGGCTAACCAACTCATCACAATGGAAGCAATTATGGAGTCTCAGAGTTCATCCCAGAATTCACCTATTTCTTTGGAAATTGGCTCATAACATACTTCCTGTCAGCACAGTTCTCATAAGATTCATGGATAGCATTACAACCACTTGCCCTATGTGCACAGATTCTGATGAATCAGTTTTACACCTCCTTCAAGACTGCAAGTTCACAAAAGAAGTGGTGACAAAGTTTTTGCCTTCACATAACTTTGACTATCACCACACCTCATTTGAAGAATGGTTCCAAGCTCACAATGTAATAGACTCAAATTCAAATTATGATAACTTACTCAAACCCATGGAGATCCTATCTGCAATCATTTGGAACGTATGGAAGCATAGATGTGATATAGTTTTCAGAGAGAAACAGCTAGACCTCACCTACCTTCTATCTGCCATTCAGAATTACATAACTACACAAACTGTTACTCTCAGAACTTACATGCCAGATCATCCTCAGTCTAGCTCAGTCTGGACTCCCCCCCCCCCCCCCCCCCCCCACAAGGATACTATAAAATCAACTATGATGCCTCGATAGATAAAGCCTCAAATCTCACTTACATTGGTATTGTTATTACTGACTTTACAGGAACCCAACTTGCCAAAGGATCCTCCAGGATCCTCAGCAGGACAGTAGACGAGGGGGAGAGCAAAGCTTGCTTTTTTGGAATCAAATGGGCTAGAGATCATGGCCTGAAGCGACTTTTTCTTGAAGGGGACTCACTCAATGTAAACAAGTTTATGAATGGTCGGAAAAACTCGGTGCACTGGACAGCTATACATATTTTGAAAGAGGCTCGGAGCATGGCTTCTTCCTTTGATCACATTTCATTTTGCTATGTAAATAGGAAGCTTAATGGCTCAGCTCATAACATAGCTGTTAGCTCTAGAAAGACTTCGTCTACTTTTTTCTCTTGTCTTTCATCATGCTCATTATCTCACTGTAATATCTATAACAATGGTTTGAATCAATAGATATTATCTTGTCTCAAAAAAAAAAAAAAAAACTTGTACATTGATTTTGAAGAAATGAATAGGTGGGGAAATCCAAATTGCTTGACTGGGCAGTGGTTAAAAATTTGATTCATGTGACATAAATTTATGGGAAATGATGGGGAGGGCGGAGATACCAAGCCTACCCCAGACTTCATCCGACAGGGCACAGACGTAGAGTGCCACGTTGGATGAAAAATCGATTTGGCCATAGGATCAAGATGTGGGATTGAAAATTTAGTGTTAAGTCCTCCATTTCATCGAATTTTCATTCTAACCCTTATTTTTATTTTGATCTCGACCGTCGTCGCACGTGATAGACGATATCGAAACAAAATAAAATTAACCCCAAATCATCACTTTCTTTTGTGGAGTTAAGATGATTTTGTTTTGATCTGGACTATGAATCACGTTTGACAGTGCAGACCAAAACTAAATGTAAGGATCGGGATAAAAACTTGGTGTAGTAGAGGACTTAACGCGAAAATTTCATTCCCACATCTTGATCCAAACGTCAAATAAGTTTTTAATACAAAACATGACGTCATATACTCATTAGAGGTCTGGGTAGGCCTAGAATCTCCGCCCTCCCAATAATTTCTTGTATCTAAAGTTTGTAATAACAGAATGAACTTTTTTTAAAAGAAAATTGGAATTTACATCTAGTTTTTCATATCATCCTAAGAATGATAAGAAAGGTCAACACTTGTGTGGTTGATAGTGTTGACACAAACTCCAAAATTCTGGAGGTCCCAAGTTCAATTCCCCGAAGAAGTTGAATCCAAGAATTATTGAATTTTGATTTTTAATTGTTTGCCTTTAGGCTTCTTTCATTTCTTGGTTTAACTTAGACGGTTTTCATACTTATAACATCTTCATGATGTATAGATGTCTTGTAACTGCTAACGTAATCGATTTTTCAAAAGAATAATGACAAGAAAGAGTGAAATTTGTTGAACTATGTCTTCGTTCTCACTAGATTCACATCAAGTTATCCATTAACATGAAGGTAAGAACAAACCATCAAATAGTTGGAGAATTTATGGGGGATGAGATGATGATCAAGCCGTCACCTATTTTTGAGCTTTTCAATTGGATAAGACCAAAAGAATACTAAAATAGAATGAAAAGTGGGAGAAGAAACAAATTATGGAAAAAATTGAAAAAGAAAATCGAAGTCATAAACAAATCAGAAATTTCAACTGCAACTGCGATATCATCGGGATTATAAGCACCTTATCTACTTAACAACACCTCGGAAGATGGAAAAATGTGGTCCCTACAATTCTAAATCCAACGGCTATCATTAACTCATTTTTGATGTTACTATTTAACAACTAATTTCCTTTTATAAAGACGTTTAATTTTGTCTTCTTTATTGGATAAACATTACCCGCCAGTTTCTCAGTGTGACGATCACCCTAATTTTGTTTCTCTCTCTATCTATATATAAATTAAATTGATTCTGACTTTCATTTCAGTCATAATCTTCTCTTCTACGAATCAAATCAAATTCTTCTACTTCCACGTTTACTCATTGATTTTTTAGGGTTTTAAGCAAAAGAAAAATGACGATCGAACAAACTCTTGAGGTTTCTGCTTCATCAAAACCTCTTGTATTTGCTTATTATATTACTGGTCATGGATTTGGTCATGCCACTCGAGTCGTTGAGGTATCAATTTCGATTTTCTCTCTCTCTCTCTCTATATCTTTGATCAGAACTGAGGAATGTTGTGAAATTTCATTTTTAATCAGATTCTTTTGGATAATTTCAACTCAATCTTGAGTTTTTAATCCGTCCTTTCAGTTTATTTGGGAGTAACTTTTGATTTCTCAACTGGCTTGAGGAAGTAGAGTCATTTCTAGGTTTTTAATGTGTACTTTATGTTTCTCTTTACATGTGTATCTTCTTCTTCTTCACAGCCAGAGTTGATAATATTCCTATGTCTCTTGCAAAAATTATGTAAAAATTAAAACAGAAAATGGGGAAAGTATTTTCATAAATCTTTATTTTTATTCTTTTCGAACAAAGAGGGGGAAATCCTTTTCAATTGGGTTTTCCAGTTTTCTTGGAGGAGAATACTAAATCAAGATCAAAACAGTGTAAAGTAGCTCAATGACGGCTCGCAATTGTTGTTATTAAATATGAAAGATTCCTATTATGGCCCGAAAAATAGTTATGAATGGTAACTTGATGAGGTTATGAATGATTTTCGGTGGTGGACGCTGTCCCCTATGATTTCAAATATAAATTTTAACCATTAGAACAGTGTTGGGTTACTTCATTAAGGTTAGAGTTGTTAGCATTTTCCACATCGATTGGGCATTAAATGTGCAAAGAATGTGAACTAGATAAGCTCTGGGCAATCCTTCACTTGCAATCCGGTTTTCAAGGAGAGTTAGGCTGATTGAGCTCTAACAAGAGTAACTTATGCAAGTACGTTGATATTTTGGATTTGCGAGATCTGATGTTCAAATTCATACAATTTGCAGGTTGCTCGACACCTGATTGCAGCTGGACATGATGTTCATTTGGTTACTGGTGCTCCAGATTTTGTATTTACTTCAGAAATAAAGTCACCACGTCTTTTCATTCGCAAGGTTAGTTCAAGCCACTTGAAGGTTAAGATCATTGTGGGAAAAGTTAATTACAAAAACTCGATAGAATAAAGGAATGTCCTTGTTTCTCCAATATTCTACCATGTATTAGTCATGTTACCACCGATGCTAACAAAATTTTAAGTTTCGATTCTTATATGGAGTTTTTCTTTTAAATGGACTTTTATTTCATTCACCACTGGAAAGAGGATGTATGCTGTATTCTTCAGCTGTGGACGAAATACAAATGCAGTACCTATCTACAACACTATTTGAACTAATGTTTTTTTGTGGCAATTGATTTGTGTTATTTCTTGTCCAAGAATTCACGTTCATGACATGTTTATTTCCTTCATTAACAAATTGAAAAAAGAAGTCACTGCCATTTTGGTCCTCGAGGATGTTGAGCAGAAAATCACAATGTGCAGCTAGATACAGTTTCTGAAATTCCTAATAATATTTTATATCTTATCAAAAATATATTTTTCATTACTTGACTTTCTTGTTTTAATGGATAAAAGGTCTTGTTGGACTGTGGAGCTGTACAAGCAGATGCTCTGACGGTGGATCGCCTTGCCTCGTTGGAGAAGGTACTTCTGTATCTCGAGTATTGAAAGAGTCGAAGACAAAATAATATTCCCTGTAAGTGTGACTTATTAACTGATATCCTTCTTTATCCACTTGTTTTACTATAGTATTCCCAGACAGCTGTAGCACCCCGGGCTTCTATTTTGGCAACAGAAGTTGAGTGGCTGAACTCCATCAAGGCTGATCTAGTGGTACTTGAATGTCTAATTATGTCATTCCATTTGATTTGTAGCTTATGTATTCTTATTACTGTAAATTAAGTTACATAAGTATGTTTGTTCGGTATTAAGTTATTAACTTTTTTTGAAATTTAATTTATTAACTTAAATGCTAAACCTTTTGTGCTTTTGTCAAAACAGATATCTGATGTTGTCCCGGTTGCATGCCGAGCAGCAGCAGATGCTGGAATTCGTTCTGTTTGTGTCACGAACTTCAGGTAACAGTGTTTATTTAGTGCACTACAGGTAACTTATATTGAAGCAGTTACTCTTACGGAGATTAGAAAATACTGATTAGCAAAATTACTGTGACAATTTTCAAATGTTCTTTGGGCGAATGATTGACTATAAATTATCTTTTTTCCCTTCATGGATTTATATTTCCCTGTGCTTCTTTTTCGCCTAAGAAGCAAAGTTTCTTGCCGTTCATCAAATTCACGTTTTGTTTGCTGACACCCTTTTCAGCTGGGACTTCATATATGCTGAGTATGTGATGGCTGCTGGAAATCATCATCGTTCAATAGTTTGGCAGGTGGTTGTCATATTTAATACATCTTATTCATTATAATTAGTTCTGTAGGCACTCGAAGTGTTCCTTTAATTGTTTTTTCCCTTATTTATTTTGTCTATCGACAATTTTATAATTAGCCTGTTTACTTCGCTGGTCATCCAGATAGCAGAAGATTACTCTCACTGCGAGTTCCTGATTCGTCTTCCAGGATATTGTCCAAGTATGTTTTGTGTACATTCAGTGCGTGTATAATATGGATACTGTATCGTGATACAATATTAGCTAAAGTAACCTTTTATTGTCTAAAGCTATTTATTTATTTTGCAGTGCCTGCTTTTCGTGATGTTATTGACGTACCCCTTGTTGTGAGGAGGTTACACAAATCTAGAATAGAGGTCTCAATCGTGCTATGTTTATGGGCTTCTACCATGGTGTCTAGAGCATGATGTGTCTTTAACATTTTTTCCTTTACTGCAGGTGAGGAAGGAATTAGGAATTGGGGAGGATGTTAAGCTAGTTATTTTCAATTTCGGTGGCCAGGTGCAGAATTTATTCAGTTGTTTTCTTTTCATATTACGCTATGGGGAATCAGTATAATAATTTCTCTTATCCAAAAATACTATAGATAAGTGAAACTCATTTTCTCTTTGCTTAAAACATGCAGCCAGCAGGCTGGAAGTTGAAACAAGAGTATCTACCAGATGGTTGGCTGTGCCTGGTATGTTACATTGACCCCCAAAACTTCATTATATTCTATGCTTATTGGTTCATACAAAGTTCTTTCTCCTGAGTTTAGGGGGTTATAATGTGCTTACCGTTATATTTATAAGTGTAAAAATGTTGTCCTGCTCAAAGCCACCGTTGCAGCCTTACCAATTTATTACGCTCCTCTCTTTTTCATGCCATGTCAAATATATGGGTTATAGAAACTAAGATAAGGAAGTTCCTGTGGCATGATCATTTGGAGGAGAAGAAAATTCATTCGGTTGCTTTGGAATTTGCAAACCGTTCAAACAAGGGGTTTGGGAACGAAAGATTTCGTATAACGAATTCAACACATTTATCAAAATGGCTTGGGCAGTTCACTAATGAGGAGGATTATTTAGGAATTAGGATTATCAAAGAGAAATATGGGGTCAATTGGGGAGGTTGGGGACAAGAATTTCAAGAAACTTTGTGGTTGTACGGTGTGACATGGCATTTATAACTGATTGATAGAGTTTAAATACACATTTGTTTCAAGATAGGTGATGGTTTTCAAATCAAATTTTGGAAGGTTACTTGGCATCTCAATGGTCTTTGGAAGAGGTTTTTCCGAGTATAGTTTCCATTTCTAAGAAGAAGCGTGCTAGTATCTTTGATTGCTATGAGTGTTCCGATGAGGTGATTAATTGGGGTCTTGGTTTGAGGAGGAACTTGAATGATTGGGAAGTAGATTAACTCACTACTTTGCCGGAGGTATTAAATGGGATATCTCTTCCTTTCTTTATTACTTCAAATGATTCCAAAAAAAAAGGGATATCTCCTTCAACGGAAGAGAATACAGGAATCTGGATCCCGGTCATAGAGGAAGGTTTTTGAGTCAAATCATGCTATGAGGCATTTTTCTGAAATGGATACCTCCTCGGTAGAAATCCCATTTAAATGGATTTGGAAGGTAGAAGTACTGCTTAAGGTGATTTCTTTTGTATGGAGAGCCTGTTTGAAGAAGAACCCATCTATGGACAATTTAAAGAAACGTTGAGGTATTTAGGCCAACCTATGCATATTCTGTAAGGGGGAAAGATGCTGAATCACATACTCTTACATTGTGTGGTTACTTGGGCGTTATGCAGCTTTTCTATCATTGCAAAAACACAAAGTGGACGGCTCCAAGATCGTTTAGTAGCTTTATTTGGTCGTGGAGAGCTACTATTTTTCCTAAGAATCGGATGAAACTTTGTCCTTACTTCCCCATGCAGTATTGTGGAGCGTTTGGAAATGTGGAAATTGGGTAACCTTCAAAGGGAAAAGAGTCAACTTTGACAATACCAAGCTTTCCATATTATTACTTTTGTTCTTTTAGGCCAAAAAGAAAACTGGGCAACTAGAATTTTCATTTAGGGACTTTAACTTTGGAGATTATCTTTGAAACTTCGCAAATTTGTTATTATATAGCCTCAAAACTATTGTAAATAATGTATACATAAAATTCTTGTTCTTCTTCTTCAAAACAAAATGTGTTTACCTTTTGTTCTATGATGCAGGTTTGTGGTGCATCTGATAACGATGAGCTTCCTTCGAATTTTATAAAACTTCCAAAAGCTGTGTACACTCCTGATGTAATGGCAGCATCTGATTGCATGCTCGGTATATCAGAATGCTGTTTCTTGTTTTGAAGTATATCTACATGGGGAACTTGTGCTTTATACTTATGAGTTTGTTATTTATTTTATTTCAGGAAAAATTGGTTATGGCACTGTTAGTGAAGCTTTAGCGTACAAGTTGCCTTTTGTCTTTGTCCGTAGAGATTATTTCAATGAAGAGCCATTTTTAAGAAATATGCTGGAGGTGTAATATTTGCCATTTATTTTTTCCTTGTTCATTGTTTCAATAATTTCCAAACATCTGAAAACATTTAATCTTTGACAATTTGATTTGTATTATGTTAAACAGTTCTATCAAGGTGGTGTTGAGATGATTAGGAGGGATCTTCTCACTGGACGCTGGGCTCCTTACCTTCAACGAGCAGTCAGTCTAAAGCCATGTTATGAAGGAGGCATTAATGGTGGCGAGGTGCAGCTCTTCTTTTCTAACGTTACTGTTATTATTGTGCATAACTGTGTACCATTATGCATTGGAGAAGATGTGCTCTTAGTGATATCTCACTTAGAATATTATACTCTTTCTTATAGGCTGTAGCATTCGTTTTCTCCTACACAATCAGGCGATTTTAGTCTGTCAAATGAATGTCAGTTGACATATTTCATGTTTCCTTAAAATTTCAGGTTGCTGCATCAATAATCCAGGATACGGCTATCGGAAAAAACTATGCTTCGGATAAGGTAGATTGCACAGCTGTTGCAAGTTTCTAAGTTTCTATTGACTTGGAGACATGTTGAGCTTACTGTGTTTAATATTCTTTCAAGTTTCTAAGTTTCTAATGATTAATTGATATATTTGTCTTGGTTGGTTACAAAGGATTTATAGTTGGTTGAAGTTTGATGGGGCCGTTGGGGGCATAATATAATTTTCAAACTTGTATTGTAGTATAATAAATGTGTATGAGTTAACTCTTCTCAGTTCTGCTGATTGCTGAGGCAAAAGAATCTTCTCGGAAAATCTGTGTTTTGCCTTTCTTTCCTTCCCTAACTGTAAACGTAACCAATTTCCCTGATATATAAAATAGTTCCTTTTTCTTTCCCTAAATGTAGTTAAGTGGAGCAAGGAGGCTGCGTGATGCCATAGTACTAGGGTATCAACTTCAAAGAGCCCCTGGTCGAGATGCAGATATCCCAGAGTGGTATTCAACTGCTGAAAATGAACTGGGTCTTCGTACTGGATTGCCTAGTGAGATGAATGAGAAGACCTCTTTTGCAAACTCGTAAGTCTGAGTTCTTTAGCTTTGAAAAATTGTTTGTGCACATCAACTTTATGTGTCTCTTCTCTTACTTTTGTTCCGGTTTTCACTAGATCTGTTGAAGAATTTGAGATTCTTCATGGAGATCTTCAGGGGCTTTCAGATACTGTGAGTTTCTTGCGGAGCTTAGCGCGATTAACTACGGAACGTGACCTGGGGAAGAATCCCGAAAAACCTAAAACGAGAGAGCGGGTTGCTGCTGCTGGACTCTTTAGTTGGGAGGTATTCTTCATTTCATGATTTTTTTTGTTATTTCTTCTGATATTAACTAATTGCCTTTTTGGTAATCTTAACCTTTTTATGGTTATGACCCCTTCCGTCTATTTGGTGAAGTTCTATAATGAACGATATGGAGTTCAACCAAAGTAGTGGTCTTGATACTGGATTTGTTCTGTATAGGATGACATCTTTGTTGCACGAGCTCCTGGGAGATTGGATGTAATGGGAGGGATTGCAGACTACTCAGGAAGTCTTGTTTTGCAGGTTGGTGTCTTCAGTAGTTGGTTCTCATAATATTTCCATAAATGGGATAGCTGCTTTTGTAAATTTACGCAATGATTGTTCATCTACTGATTATGTTATGATAATTAAGAGCAGTAACCTTCTGTGCAGAGATATAGCATATCTCCTAGAAATACTGCAGTTAAAAAAAATACTAACGATGAAAACCATGGCAGATGTGAAAATCCAATAAAAATAGAAGTTTTTGGTAAGCAAATTTCGTGGTTGGGTTAGTCATTGGCCAATGTAAGGCATATTACAACAAATCCTCATTCTATGCAAAAATGAAAACTAAAATTGACTTCTATAAGTAAGAATTTGTTAGTCATATAATTGGGATAGAGTTGCATGAAGTTGTCTAGATTCCCTAGATGAAGTTATCAGTGGTAAGCAGGCGTGTACTTGTAATTTTGCTTAGCTGAAAGTCTGAAATTGTGTTTTGGGCTTTTGCCACTAACTTAGAGTTCTATCTTTTTGTTCTATATAGATGCCTATTAGAGAAGCCTGCCATGTTGCAGTTCAGAGATGTCATCCTACCAAGCTGAAGCTATGGAAGCATGCCCAAGCTCGTCAACTAGCAAAAGGACAAGGATCGACCCCTGTACTGCAAATTGTAAGTCATGCTTTGTATTTTAAATTTTAATGTCATCATTGTTTTTACTTATATTTCCTGTTAAACACAATTCATCTCTAAATAACGTATGCATCTAGCCTTTGATATTTTTGCAGTAAAATGACACAAATCACATTCTTTTTATTATTTTATATTCAGCTTCTGCTTTGATATCCTTTTTCATGTTTGTAGACTGTTATGCTCATGCTTTGGTCACGTTTTATGGTTCAGCCTATAATATATCTCATCTTTGGTATTTTGGATTTTGGCCGTAACAGGTATCGTATGGATCAGAATTGAGTAACCGTGGGCCAACGTTTGACATGGACCTAACCGATTTGATGGATGGTGATCATCCAATGTCATATGAGAAAGCTCGGGAATTCTTTGGCCAGGATCCATCCCAGAAGTGGGTGCTTATTTTTTGGTTTGTAGTTATTTGATATATACTTTTAGTAAGAAATGGAACTTCATGTCCTGGTTTAACATGAGCCTGCTTTTAGGTGGGCAGCATATGTTGCAGGTACAATTCTTGTTCTCATGACCGAATTGGGTGTACGATTTGATGATGGTATCAGTATACTGGTAAGTCCATTTCTCCAAATTCAGAAGTTTCTGCATTTTGTGTTTAAAGTAGTAGGGACTTCTTGATTCTTGTTCAAGCTATTCTAGTTAACACATACTGCAATCTACTCTCCGTAAGTTTTGAAGATCAATCTCATTTAAGTGATCAGATGTTAAATATATTAACTTTCATGCATTAAGCTCCATAGCTAAAACAAATGTTTCTGTATGTGGAGATTTTATCTTACACACTATCTGCGACCTTTTTTCATTAGAGAAGCGTATTGCTGGGCTAGAAGAAGAAAGAATGACATGGGTAACTTCTGTGAATTACATGAAAGGCTTTGTCTAGTTCCAAAGAAGTTTTAGATTTAGTTCATTGATGTGGTCCCTTCTGTGCAAAACTTTATTAACATTATCTCTCCTTGATGTGGTAGCCTGATCTAATTGATCTATCCTTCTAAGAACTATCCTTATACAATTCTGACTAATTGGAACTGTTAATATAGATTTTTGGAGGTTCAGTGATTTGATTATTATCAATATGAACTCTCAGGTATCTTCTGCAGTTCCAGAAGGCAAAGGTGTGTCGTCCTCTGCAGCACTGGAGGTAGCTAGCATGTCGGCTATTGCTGCTGCCTATGGTTATTACTTTCTTCACTTGAAGCTTTGGATCTTCTAATTTCATATCGTTTATGATTATTAACTTATAGAGGGGTTTCAGCAGTTTCATGCTTACAATTACACATGCCTATTCATCGTCTGACAGCAATCAATTAATTGTGTAACTTTCTCTCTGCAGGGCTAAACATCCCACCAAGAGATCTCGCTTTGCTCTGTCAAAAGGTAGTAATATTATGGACAAGTCTCAATCTGTATTTATTCTTTTGATATTAGTATAAATCTGGCTGTGCTATAATATCTTGACGTATTTGAAAAATATATGACAGGTTGAAAATCACATTGTTGGAGCCCCATGTGGTATTATGGACCAGATGACGTCGGCATGTGGCGAAGCTAATAAACTTCTTGCTATGGTTTGCCAGGTACGCATATGGTGGAGAGTTCAAGTTTTTCCAGTCTTTGACTACTTTTACGTCTAATTCTGTTCGTATTTGATACAGCCAGCTGAGGTCATAGGGCTTGTGACTATTCCCAACCATATCCGGTTCTGGGGTATTGATTCTGGAATACGACATAGGTATGTTCTCTGTTAGTCAAGCTTGCTTATTTTTGAGATGCTTATAGATTACTTTTGATCGTCTCCACCAGAATGTTGATTCTTTTGAATTTACCAATTCAATACTAATTGGCATGATATACAGCATTGGAGGTGCAGATTACGGATCTGTGAGAATAGGAGCCTTTATGGGCCGAAAAATGATCAAGTCAATTGCCTCTTCATTTGCTCAGTCGTTATCAGGCGCTAATCCATCCCAGCAAATTAATGGGATAACTCCCGAGGAGTTTGAGGAAGATAGTGTGGAGCTTCTTGAGGCTGAAGGTTCACTTGATTACTTATGCAATCTTACCCCTCACAGGTAATTTTCTTTTAGTTGCCAGTTTTTCTCTTTTTCAGAACTGTCTTGGTTTTTGTTTTTGTTTTTGGACTGTTATCATCTTCTCTAGGTTCAGTTTGGCACCTATAAGATAATAAAGTTTAGGATACGTATTTGAAAAATGAAATGGAGAGCATGGGTTTTGATTATTCTGATCCCACGTGGTTCATTTCTGAGACAATGTCACTAAAAACATCGAACCAGAAAAAATCCTGTACAATTAGTTTTAGGTTCAAATAGGGGTCATGTCCTCCCACACCCTGGTGTTAGATTTGCTTCTCAACATACATATTAGTGGATTTTTAAGATATTCTCTCGACTATCAAATAATTTTCATCTGTGTAGTTTTATTCCTAGTTGCCCACCTTTTCAAAAATTATTTTGGTTTCTGTATTTGTGCAAATTAAGCTTCTTTTAAGCTCCGTTTTATAACATGATTTTGTTTGTGAAGTTTGTAAAGAAGGTATTTTGTGCATTTAATCTTTTACTGCAGATATGAATCTGTCTATGCAAAGAGGCTTCCTGAATCTATGCTCGGCGAGACATTCTTGGAAAAATACATTGACCATAGTGACTCAGTAACAGTTATTGATCAGAAGCACAGTTACGGATTGAAAGCACCAACTAGTCATCCAATCTATGAAAATTTTCGTGTTAAGGTTAAGTCTTTACTATCATGAGATACTGGATTGTTTTAAAAAACTTTCTTAAGCTCTTGTCTCCTCAGATATTTCCATGTCAAATAACTTGTTTAGAATTAGATCCATTGTGTACTATATGTATGTGTTCACACACAGACATGTTGTGATTATGCCCTATAGTTTCTGCGAGCCAAACAGGACTTGTATCTTATCGATGAGAAGGTCTGCCGCTCATTATCCATCTCAAATTAGTTCGGTTTAAAATTTGATTGGGAATTCAAACGTCAAGACCAAAATTTACTAATTTTTAAGATTTATGTCCATGAGATTTACAAGATTGAGCTAATATAATATTTCACATTACTTGATTCACAGGCCTTTAAAGCATTATTACCTGCAGAAGCCTCAAATGATCAACTTTCTACTCTTGGAGAACTCATGTATCAGGTCTGTTCTTCCAATATTTTACCAAAATGATCTTGAATTGTCTCAATCTTTTATTAGAGTTGGACAGGATTGACCCATAAACATGGGTCAAAACCCACCATATGATCGGTATCACTTTGCACGGTCTTAAAGATCAAAAGTTGATGAATTAACCATGTAAAACTGCAAGTCCCGCTCTTTCCAAACACTTGATTTTGCCTGAGAATGCTTCTTTCCCCTAGAGTCCTCCTATGTGACTAAGGCATCACTCTGGCCACATGATGTCAATTGTTCTTTTATGTCTTAAATAACTTAAAATCAATAATGATAAACAGTATGCCGTCAAACTCTGAGTAAGAGTGATCCGAGTCATCATAGCACTCCTCCATTTTAGTTACTGTTATCTAAGATTAGAGGCTATAATATCAAGCGATGTATTGTTTTGTTGCAGTGCCATTACAGCTATAATGCTTGTGGGCTTGGATCAGATGGGACGGACAGGCTAGTTCAATTGGTGCAGGAAATGCAGCACAATAAGGTATCTAAATCGGAAAATGGAACACTATTTGGAGCCAAAATCACTGGCGGAGGCTCTGGTGGTTCTGTTTGTGTGATTGGGAAAAATTCCCTACGGAGCAGTGAGCAAATTCTAGAGGTGAAATCTATAAACTTCTCACTCAACGACAACGTTAATAAATTTAGAACATTCACTTCCATGATAATCTTACTTACTACTAACGTGTCTTACCGTTTTTTTGTGTGCGACAGATTCAACAGAGATACAAAGCTGCAACAGGATATTTGCCATTTATTTTTGAGGGTTCATCTCCTGGTGCTGGGAAGTTTGGATATTTGAAAATTCGTCGTAGATTCCCTTCTGACCAAATCTAGATAGAATCATTGCTTATATTTTCACTATACAGGTTACATGGTTGTGAATGAATGCTCCTACTTTATTTAATAGGGGAAGCATAAATGCTCCAAGAAGAAATCCATAATCAAATAAAATAGTGAATATGTATTTGGATAAATAAAGAATTGATGTTTTATAATTTTTTTTTTTTTTTTTTTTAAATATGATGTTTTATAATTTTAATTCTATTCTATTCATAGAAAAGACTTCTTTTTGGGTAGCTTATAGCTATGTGTAACCTGCATAGGGGTGGGATTTTGGCCCGGAAACCCGGAACCCGCCCACGACCGTCCGAGTCCGAAGGATCCGTGACCGTCCGATGCCCGAATCGGTCCGTATCCGCCCGACCGAAAGATCTTAAGCGGACAGACGCGGGCATAGGTCTTTACCCGGTGGTCCGACCGAGTCCGCCCGCTTATATCGTCCGCCCGACCGAACCTGTCCACATCCGTCCGTTTATCCTACTTGTTATACCCGCCCGCCTATATGATTGATTTTAAGCCTTTAGATTTGTAGAGTTAGCTACAACCATTAGATTTCAAGAGTAAAAATAAATAACCCTAGAAATCACTTTTCTTAATTTTGTCTTCGTCGTTCTACTTCTCTAGTCTCTATCTCCTCCAAAATCTCAGTATCTCATCAATAACCCGAGAATCCACAATAAACCGGTCGTAATCCATGAGAAGCATAGAAACCGATCATAATCCATGAGAAATCTCAATGCTTATCTTGCGATTTTGAATTCATTTACTTTTTAGAATTGTAAAGTGGGAGTTTTAGAAAGTTGTATTTAGCGACTAAACATTTTAAATTTCGAATAAAAGTTTCTTTATTTGTTCATTAGTGACCGGTGTCCGCCCGACCGATACCCGGTTTGCCCGACTATCAAAACGGTCACGGACGGGCACTTTGTTGGAGAAAAATCCGAAATGTCCGCCCGTTTTGTCCGGATGTCCGAGTGGACACTTAGGACTCGTGTCCGTTCCGTTCGGACCGGTTGAGTTAGTGTCCGTTTCCCGCCCGTCCGGACAGAAATTTACAAAAAAGAAGACTTCTATTCAACGGTTTGTCTACTTATCTCGTGCAGGTTCAATGAGTTTAGTTGGGCAAGAATGGGCTTAGGTTTAAATTCCTAATTTACAATTGACTATAGCCTACAGGTGGAAGGGAAGTTATAGGCACCCAAGGTTTTTTTACTGTGTCCACAGTCCACACAACATAATACTTGACTATGTCTATTGGTTAGGATGCAGTAGTGCTAGAGAACAAGAATTCGGGTAGACTTTAAGTAGAAATCCGATGTGGCTTCCCATGATTAGAGATTCCAACAATTCATATCCACTTGGGCTGGCTCATCGGCGTGGGGTTCGCCCAATTTTCCCTAGCATTTTTCGTTTGGATGAAGTCAGTCATTAATCAACACGAGAACAAGGAGACATCATTTTCATCTTCATTGTCTACACCACTACCACCATCCTCAAAACATCTCTCTCATCTCTGTCTACTTTTAGATGGTGGTTGTGGGTCGTAACAGCGGCGGTGTGAAGAACATTTTCATTTCGATTTGTTTTTTTTTTTTTGGTTAGTATTGGTTAATAGTAATGTTGTGGATTTAAAAAAGTTTTAAGTTTAAATAGTGTCACTTTATTCTTATGAGGGCTTCATAAAATCCTGTGGTACCTAAAACACCTCCCAGTGTGAAATGAGAAGTGGAGTGTGTACTGACAAGTCTTGCCTATCCAAATCTTAGGATGTTGAGTGATCATCTGCCATGGAATCAATGAGGATTCCATTTTCATGCACACCAGTCAAAACCCACACCAAGGATCTGTCAATTTTGGTGTGTGAACAGTGAAAACTCTTTTTTAAATAGGACCATTTGAGGCTGCAGCAACCAGAATTTGATAAGGATGAGACATCCATGAAAATGCTGACCTCTAAATTGACTTGTCAATGGGCACAATCTTGTGCTCCTCTTACTTTTTCGGTAAGGGATTTCAAACCTGGATAGGATAGACATCCCTAATTGGTAACAGATGCATTGAAGGTAGCAATATCAAGACATTTTTTATATTGTTAAATGTCTTGTGGGTTCTTTCTATTGTTAAATGTTTACGATTAAAATTTGAACACCATGTAAAAATGGAGATAATTTTGTTTGATTTATTCACTTAGTGTACCTACCTCAAATTGTTAAGGTCAAATGTCATGCTAACATCGTGTACAAATATAGTTTTGTTGGTCCGGTCACTATTCCAACTAAATTTGTATCATGGTATATGGTCGGACATGATTTAGAGAGAATTATGCGCCGATATTATGTTAGGATAGTTGTCGCATATAGTACTACAATTGTATTTTATATTGCTGAAAGTTCATACGTAACTCAACGATCTAAGTAGGTTGCAATTGCACATAAATAGACAAACCCCACCCTTTCATGTTATGATTACTTAAGATCTCCAAAATATCAAGCACCCATTTGGAGAACTTCATAAGAAGTACATAATCACATGATTATAATCACGTCAGGTAGGCCTGTAAACGGTAGCTTATCGGATCGGATATAGGCATATTCGTACCCGGATCTGATAAGCTATCTGAATACCCGTATCTGATAGCTATCTGAATACCCGTATCTGATAATTATCCGACGGATATGATAAATCAATATCTGAATTTGAATCTGAACATATTAACGGATATTGGATAATATCCGATATCCGAAACTTTAACAAAATTTCAAATTTTTCCTTTAAATTTTTAACCATTAGATCTAAATGATAAATCACAACCATACATTTTATATATTATTATGAATAAATCTAATTTTTTATTATTTTTTATATTACATATCGGATACGGATATTTATCGGATACGGATATTTATCGGATACGGATATTTATCGGATCGAATATTAGGGTATCCGTATCCGATATCCGATAAGGAATATCCGAATCCTTATCCGATATCCGAAATTTTGGATACTATATAATAAAACAGAAGGGAAAACGATGACTGGGACAAACATCTTTATTTAATTACGCATATTGTCTAGAAGCCCTTCTCAAAATTTAAAATATAATCCTTCATAGAAATAAAGTTACCTATTTAAAAAACAATAATCCTTTCCTTCTTAGAAATAAAATAACTAATTTAAGAAAAAAAGAAACAAAATAAATTTCAAAGATTGAAGAAATAAATTATAATCTCTCTCTCTCAATAAAATAATAACTAATTTAAGAGAAAAGAAACAAAAAAATAATACCAAAAAATAATAACTAACAAAAATCTCTCTCTCTCTCTCTCTCACAGTAAAATATAAGATAAATTTCGTAACATTTGATTGATATAAGTGTTTGTGCCCTAGGGCACGGGATATACCCTAGTTTTTGTAAAATTCGAATACGGATGCGGATCAGATGTCGAATATTCGGATATCCATTGACAGACTTAACGCCAGGGCACTGGGCATGCTAGCTTGAGTCTACATGTACGAACAATTATATGTTTTTTTTTCCAAGTGATATGGAATTAGTTTCATGCGTTTTGGATGGACAGAATCGCTTTTTTGATTATTCATGATAACTAAACACACTATAAACATATGCCTTAGGTTAAGTTCGTATCTGAACTCCAAAGTTGCCCCAAAACAATGTATCTTACAAGGAACAACATATCTTGTTTTGGATTTTATCACGTTAGTTGTCGAATCAAAATATAAGGTTTATAAAAAAGTTCAATAGAAAGCGTAAAATTCTTTCCCAGTAATGAAGAATTGAGGTGTCTAATCAACTGACGTAGAATTCTTTCAGACAAGACAAAATAGTAGTATAGTACTAAGATGTAAGAAAAAAAAGCTAAAAGAAATAAGAATCATATGAGCTGAAAGTTGACGGGTTGGGTTGATTCTAGTATACGCTAGTTGCCCGTCCGCATAATTGATTACGATTTTTATAAAAAAAAACGGCTGAGATATATAAATCCCCAATTAGTGGTGTTGAAAGCGAAAAATAGAACCTAACATTAGATTCAATGAGTTTCGAAAACAAATCCTTAAACAACTTTAAACGTGAAGCTCTAATGGTACTAAACTAGAATCTAGTCTTCATGTAATTCCAATTTAACTTATTTTTTGTGTGCGTCTTTCTCTTTCATTTTGGATAACACAAGAATCATGTTAGTCAGTGGTCCACTACCTTCAAAATCATGCATGCCCTATTCATCCCTAGTTTATGTTATTGTTGGTTATATTTCTTGTCCAACTTTTAGCAGGTCTGTTGTTGGAAATTTATGGTCAATTTTAATATAATAACACTTGAAGAAGGACTATGGCCGGCAGCCCGGCGGAGCTGGTGTGTCGAGCATAGATCTACAGAGAGAAAGTATAAATTTCTCTCTCTAAATCTATGCCCGACACGTCAGCCGGTCGGGATTTAACTGAGAGATGTGTCGGGTATAGTATCACGGCTGTAACACGAAAGAAGCTCCAAAATATAATGACAAGTAAAATATATTTGAAATATGAGTCTACCATGGGGGCGATAGGCATGAGGCCCAATCTCGTACATTTTTTCAAATTAGTTTATTTTGCAGGTTTATTTATTTTAACTTTCAAAAAGTATATTCAACCCACCTCTAGGGTCTTCCACTTGAACCGCATGCGAGAGAAACTCTTGTTTCTCTCCTCCCACATGTCCAGTCACGTGGAGAGAGAAACTCTTGTTTCTCTCACATGTGGTTCAAGTGGGAGTCTCAAGAGGCGGGTCGTGTAGCCTTGTTGTTTAACTTTACATGTGAAATCTATTCCCTCTCATATCCACCGTCAAATATTTGTCTAGAGAAAACTTTTACCTACTCTCCCTGCAGACTTGGTTTTCCGTAAAGAAATATTTTGTTATTATATGAAACTTGATTTCTTTTGGTATAAATTCAAAAATGATGAGTTGGACAATTAGAGATGTCTAAAGAGAAAATTTAATTTTTAGAGTTTTTAACCTCCGTCACATCATCTCATATGCCCAAATTGAATTTTGCAAGAGAGTTTTAAAAAAAGACTCTAAAAATCCTATTTTGCACTTGGAGTTTTGAAGATTGAGTCTTGCATTGGTGATGCCCTAAATGGCAAAATAGAAGCACTGTAAACTTTTTTAGGTCTCCAACAGAGATCTCTAAAACAACACTATATCAAATACACGTCACTCTTAAATTTAATAAGAAAAAAGTAGTTAAAATGTAAAGTTTTCTATTGGTTTAAATTTCAAGGTTTGATGAAGTGACCCCTAGACCCGCGGGCTGGACTATCTCGATATCCAAATCACCTTTACATCCATCTCAATCTTATCAAATTTATTATTTGACACATGTATACTTGCAGATGTACTTTCTTCGAGTTCAAAAAATAAGAACTCTAATTACATAAATACACTAGTACTTTCTCAACGGAAAATAAACGTGTTTCTTCCCGCTCTTACGTGGATTTACCAAGTCAAATTGCTTTAGTATTTTTTTTGTTTCAGATTAGTAGGTTTTTTTGTTTTTTTTTTCTTTTGTTGAGCAAGTAGGTCTTTTTGTTTTTTGTTAATAAAGTAGGTCTTTTTGTTGATAACATTTAGATGATATAGCAAATGAGGCTTTCTTGCCAGTGAAAATAGCTTCATGAAAAATGCGTGGACTATATAATACCTGTGTGTGGTTGTCATAGTCATAATTATTAGGAAGGAAATGTGAAATCATAAATAGAAGTCATTGTTTGAGGAAAAGAGATATACATGGAAAGGCCATGTGGTTGTTGAGATAAAGAGAGCTATACATTTTTTTTTTGTGTGGAGTGTGGTCTCCATGGATCACATCTTATCTTTGGTTATTCGGTGAAACCATATCGGTTTTAATTGCCAAACATTCCATTAGAAGTTTATCTTTCTCACTACAAAATCAAATTAATCGTTTATTAGAAAAATTTTGATAATTCACAAGTATCAAACAATGTGTAGAAACCGGATCTGTTTTCTGTCAATTTGGGCAACCAAACGTTGTCCAAATCAAGATCAGGATAGACCATTGGATTCGTCTCGTCGAGCTCTTGAATTTAGACATAAAGTTTGTCAGAATCCGATTTCATATGAATGAGTTATCATTGATTTACTTTGGGAAAATATAGGGATAACTACAACGTGTAGTTTTATTATTAGTACCGTATTGGAAAAATAAGGAAAGTTCTACTTCCTTATATAGACTTTTTCTTATGTTACTAATAATAGATTGGTTGGGATGATGGGACGGTTGGCGTGGTTTGCACCACGCAAACCACGCGCGGCGTGGGCGAATAGGCGTTTAGGGCGCATTGGGCGCTTTAGAGGCGCCCGCACGCACTTTGCACTTTGCATCGAGGAGCGATTGGAGCCTTGGATTTTACGATCATAGATATGATCTGATCTGATGGTCAGGATATTTGGCGCTCTTAAGATAGATCCGTTGATGATCTAACGGTGGTCGTTCAATGCGCGAGATCTTAATAGATCCGTTAAGATCTGACGGTCAACATGGCACCCGAAAACCAACAGTCAAATATGACTGTTGGGAAGCATCCATTCATCTATAGGCACCCATACGAAGTGGTGTCAATACCCCTATAAATACCATGAGAATTCAGCAAACAAATCATTAATTTTTTGCATTTCTGAGGATTCATTTTCAAGCATTAGAGTTTAAGGATCGTTGTTCAGAAGTTCATATTACTTACCAAGTTCGTCAGACTATCATAACTAAGAGGTACCATCTTTACTTTGATAGGCAATCCGTTTTATCCTGGGAGACATACATCATTACTGTTGGTACTGATATACAGGGTGTAAATTGTCTTAAGGACAGAGGTATCCTCGACTCGGATATTTTACATTTGATTTTTCTTTTTTATAATCACTCTTTTTATCTTAATTGTTAGAAGATAACTCTTTCTCTGATTTAAGAGATAGAAAGACAAACAAAAGTGGGTGTACTCTGTTTTGTTAAAAAAACAAAAAGATTAAGAACTATTCTAATAAAAGAGAACCAGGGAAACAACACAATGCAGTATGTAATGCTAAGCAAAAAGATAAAATTGTTCAACAAAAAAAACATAAAATGATTGTACTAGTCTTTCATGCAAATGCCTTGTAGATTTTGGGTTAGAACAAATTCTATACATAAGTACAAAAGATAATTTCATCAAAAAAAGTACAAAAGATAATTTATATCTCAAGGTTTCAAAATTAAGACATATCTGTTCTTAGTTCAGTCTTGCATATATTTTACTATAACTTTAGGTATAAAATTTTAAAGACACGATTTGACAGACTAATTTATGCATCTATTTTATTACAATTTTAATTTTAAAATTTGATTATACTAAAGAGGGACAATTTATACACTAATTTATACTGAACAATTGATGAAATATAGTCATCAACGTGAATTTGAACTTACAAGAATGTTATGCATTTAGAAGAAAGAAGAAGATTTGGCCAAAAAAGTATTCGTGGAGACAAATGCTTGTGGAGATTAATGGTACTTTAGCGGTAAACCCTTGCCGACGTGGAGACAAATGATGATGTCAGTTTGGGAGAATCAAAAATAAAACAAAAAAAAATGACTAAAATTTCCACCACAAAATTTGTTCCCAAGAAACATTTTTCATTTTTCAAGACGGTGGCCTTTTTTTTTTAACCATTGATGCAATATCTACTTTTATTCAAGAATTTTTAGAACTTCCAAGAATAATGGCACATCATCAAGTCCAAGTTCCGATAAACAACTTTTTAAGTAGAAGTAGTATTTGTTTCAACAAAAATATAGAAGTAGTATTTAATGGACAAAGGTATTTTGAAAATATTGAAAAAGAAAAGAACATGACTTAATTACCAATCATAATATTAATAAATACAAGAGTAATAAATATACATAATAACTTTGACAGTTTTATTGATTTTTAAAAATAAGTTTTTGATAATACAATCCATTGGAGTGGTTCATTAAAATTTTTTTTTTGATGAAAGAGGGGTTTATGTATTTCATACAAGTCCCACTAAAATATAACCACCATTAAAATCATGCATGCCCTATTATATTAAAATATAACCACCATTTTATTGCTCAAAGTGTCATAGACATTTTTTTAGTACTTCAAAATAAAGTGAGTTGGTTAAGACACATGGTATCATCGTTTTTTGTTCCTCTTTTCTAGTATTAATAAAGTTTTTTTTTGTTTTTTCTTCATCTTTTTCCAGTAGAATAGAGGTATATAGTATGATGACGATTCTTCCTTCTTCATGGGGTTCTTCTTCAATTTCATCAAATCGAAGATGTCTTACAGAAAGGAAAGAAAGAGGGAAATAATACAACAAGTTCGATTTGATTTTTCAATGAAGATGAAAACAAAAGAAAGACGGATTTATCTTCGCTCAAGAAGATAAAGTTCTTAATAGTTTCAATATTATTTGTATTATTAGTTTAATAATTTCTTTATCGTTGATCTTTAGGGTTATTTCATTCTCGATCTTCAGGATTTTTTTTGTCGACCTTTAGGGTTTTTTTCTTTGCGTCTGTGTCATGTCAATTTCTGTCCCTTCATGAGACACTTTTACATTCGAAAGTTTTATGAATTTATCTTCTGTAACTCTCGTGAAATTGAAGAGAGAAATAAGAATTCTACCATATAACTTCGTGATTATAACTATGAATGAAAGTATGATTTTGCTAAAAAAAAAAATGAGTTGGTTGTGAGACTAAGGACCCAACTGCATTGAATTGGCAATGACTATCTAATAGAAATTTATGGGTAAGTGTTGTCTTTGTGACTTTTCTATCATCAAACTAATTGACAATAAGCTATAATAACATTATTAAATTGTTGGACATTCACTAGGGAAATTTGATGTTGGATCAGTAAAGGTGAAAATCCATAATAGTAGATCTTTTGTAACTTTTTTTTCGAGGAATCGACTATGATCTACGTTAGTCGTTACAAGACATTGATACATCATGAAGATGTGATGAGCACGATAACCAAATAATTTTGTCATTTAGGAAAAAGAATTAGAGACAGAACGAAGAAGTTCTTCCGTTTAAAGAAAAAGGATAATAGGGAAATACCTGGAACTCATTCCACCCAAACAAATGGGTTAGGCCGCGGCTTTGGAGAATAAAGAAAATTCTCCGGGGAATAAATTCTCGAGGGAATCCAGATTTTTTTGAAAATTCTCCTGGGAATTAATTTTTATGGGGAATACAAAATACATTTTTTTTGAAAGTTCTAATCCATCTCATCTGTTCTCTCTGCCACTTCATCTTCTCGTCACCTCATCATCTTCTCGTCACCTCATCATTTTCTCCGGCGAACGTCGCCGGGCGACTAATTTTCCGGTCGGAGACCTTCAAACAAAAAAAAAATTCTCTCTCCCTCTCTAACACTCCGGCGAAGGGATACCTTCGCCGGAGGTCTGGTCTATTCATCAGACCTTGGAGGTCTTTTCACGTCCACGAACAGATCCGGTATGTTCGTGGACAGACGTTGAAGGTATGTTCATGGACAGACCGGATCTGGTCTGTCCATGAACAGACCGGATCTGGTCTGTTCATGGCCAGATCGGACCTCCAGCGAAGGTCTCTCTTCGCCGGAGTGTTAGAGAGAGAGAGAGGAAGAGAGGAATTATTATTATTTTTTTATGTTTGAAGGTCGCCGGCCGGAAAATTGGCCGGCCGGCGACCTTCGCCGGAGAAGATGATGAGGTGGCGAGAAGATGAGGTGGTAGAGAGAACTGATGAGATGAAGGAGCCTTTTTTTATAGCATCTTCTAAAATTAGAAGCTCCTTAGCAATAAAAAAGAAACATAAAAGTCAATCTTATTTGACTAGTTTTAAGAAAAGTCTTTATTCCCCGGAGAATTTTCTTTATTCCCCAAAGCCGCGGCCATGGGTTATTGGACAATGATTATATTTCTCATCATCATTGGCTGGAATCGAAATATTTTGTGAGATGTGGGTCACAATTTGTATCAATTAAACAAATAGTTGGAATTCTCAAAGTTACACATTCTCGAAGAGTCGTATATTCTTCTTGCTGATCAACGATGATTACAATATCAGTCAACCCCGTTATATATCTGATCCGACCCAGATATGTTTACAAGTGATATAATTGTCTCTTCAATATTTTTGCATCTCGTTTTGGAAGGTGGTTGAGTCTTCCCGTCTTTTGTCCGCTCTCAAATCCCTGAACTTATGAAGTCTCGTTTTTGTAGTGGACCAATTCGTTGACATACCACTGAGCCATTTTGTAGGTCCATGGGTTTTAGGCCCAAAATAATATCCAAAAAGAGAATAGGGTCCGATCTTCCCAGAAAATTGAATTTTAGTCCTTTTTCATTTTGGACCAAAATACCTTATTATCGATAAAACGATTTCCGTTCAAATTCCAAAACAACTCCCGCCCATTTTTCGTTGGAGGCGGAACTATCAAATTACATCACATGAAATACCGTGATTTATGCATTAAAAATGGAAAATATATTATTAATTTCTCTCTATTATTTCTAGTGGGCATATCATAATTTACCAACTTGAGTGAATTATATAGTCAACAAAATGCATAATTGATATAGGAAAACACAAAAAATATGATACATTTTGTATAATATTTTGTAAAATTTGTAATGTTTTCAGTAAATAAAATGTTTAATTTTAAAAAGACTTTTTTTTTGTTATGTAATGAAATATTAAACATGAACAATAAATAACGCATTATTTAGGAAGCAAAACAAGAATTAATAAAAAAAAATTGTTTATGCAACTACATAATAACCAGGCAACAAATACGTGTTTTGTTCAATAAAAACAAATAATGTTTTGTAAAAATATTGTTTTCTGTTAAAATAAAATGGTACGGAAATCTGGTTTGGATCAGAAGATGAAGATAACAATAATGAACACAAAGGGTTTATAAAAAAAAATCTAAAACTTAAAACTGATAGATAATGAAAATAAACTAAAAATATGGAGATGATGAAAACATAATCTAAGATGATGAAAGGAACGGATTTAAACATGATAAATACAAGATGATGCATCTTAGAGAGTGAAAACGTTAAGTCGAGACGATTCGACTTCTATAAGCGGCTGAAGTTCTTTTCAGGGATACCAAACTGAAGATTTGACGATGGAGAACAAATATGGATAAATGATGGTGGTTTCTAGAGGTGGAATAAGGTGGAAAAAGATTTGGAGATTCAGTAATGGAGAATCGATAGTTGTTTCAGTTATGAAGTAGGGCTTCGATTTTAGAGAGAGAAAAATAAAAGATTCAGTTATGGTGAGAAGATTGGAGAGAGAAAATGTAAGATAAAAAAGGAAATAGAACTGTGACGATTGATTTCCAAAATAAGGTTATATCTTATAAATAAGGTCATAATGGGTATTATGATTAAATATGAAACATAGAGATCTGTGTTTTCTATAGAGATGAACCCATGTGGACTAGATTTCCATTTTTATTAATATTTTGACTTTAATATTCTATATTATTGTTAGGGTGGACTAAATGTGGGTTTAGGTGTAGATTTTTGGACTATAAACCCAAAAATTCATTATTAACATAATGACATCAATCCTTGTTTACCAACCACACATTATCTAACCAAATCCAATTCTCTCTCTATACGTTCATAAAAAAAAAATTAATTTGTGTACAACTGTTTACGATCAATTCTCTTTTTGTTGAAACTAAAAAACAATCAAAGTGAAGTATAATGTTCGTAATGTCTATTTTTTTTGTTGAAAGTTTGTAATGTTTATTTGTGGGAAAAAGAGAAAATCAAATGTTAAAAAAAAGATTATATTTTACAGGAAAATATAACTTATTGTAATTTAAATCTACTGGATATTGAATTACATTAACTTCTTTTTGGCCTAGTGAGTGGGTAAAGAAAATCGATCATCTAGAACCTACCCCATAAGTTATGAAAACCTACCTAACAAAGAAACAATCGAGGATAGAGCAACTCCAACCTGTGCTCGGTTGAGGCCAAAAATTCAAATTTTTGGCCTCAGTCGGGTACTCCAAGCACAGTCTGCTTGGGCCTAAACCGCCGACTTCAGTTGACCCTAACATTAGGGTCGACTGAAGTCCCCCAACATGACGGTTGGAGATCCCCAACGATCATGTTGGAGATCCTAGCCGTTGGATCAAATCCAACAGCTAGATCTTCTCTTCTTGTCTTTTTTATTTTCCTTTTAAATTTTAATTAGTGTCAACATTTTTTTAACTCTAACAAAAACTCGCAAATTAACATTTAAGATATATCTCACTAATGAATCGGTCTTCGTATAATTCTCTGACTTTGGAAAAAAAATTATTTCGAAAATAATTTAAACACATGTTTGCACATACACAAGATCACACACGTTTTTCGCACACCCACAAAAAATTCACACACGCGTTTCCCTCATGCACAAAATCTTCGCCTCAAAAGAAGTCAGGGTTGGAGTTGAATTTTTAAGACTGAAAATTTTTGATGAAAAAGTAAACTTTTTTGCTAGACATATCGAAATTGGAATTGCTCTAACAATGTGGACAATTAAACAAGTGGATAACTATTAGTGGATACCCTAGCACTAAAGATAACATTTTTGTCTAGCTGATGGGGAACAATGTGACCCATGTAATTATGTTAAGTTTCTCAAAAATGCTCTTCCAATTTCACTACTACTATCCTTCAACAAAAAAAAAAAAAAAAAAAAAATTTCACTACTACTATATTAACTAAACAAAAATAATATTCACTAATATCATTCTTAAATTCATAAATTGTTTAGACTTCCTTTAGTTAATCCATTTTAGAGTACTTTCACTAATTAATATTACCAAATCAATCTCTCTTCAAGGAAACATAAGAAGATATTGGTCTCACAAAGAGGAACTTAAAGCCATTCCAGATAAAATTTAGCTTCTTGTTAGGGTTTTATTACTCTTTTTTTTTTTTTTTGTTGAAAAGTATTTCATTCATCAAAAAACAGGTTACATACTTACATCTAAGTAGTGGACAAAATATGCTAGATTAACTCCATACCTAATGATATTCTAGTACTAGTTTTGGCTAGTTTATGTGCCATCTTATTACGATACTATTACAATACGAATATTTAATAGAGAAAAATGTATGTCTCAGGTTTTGATTTTTTCTTTTTTTTTTATAGTTGCTTGTGATGTCCAATGAATGTTTATTCAAAGTAATATGTGAGCACTTGATTATCACTTTCGATAAGTAACTGATTAAAACTTGGTGACTTTGCTCTTTAAATTCTTGTTAAGAAAAGAAAAAGATAATATGAAGCATTTTGACTAAACCTCTCTTTCTCCACAATCACATCAATGTAGATTAGTAATCCCAACATAATTTTACCTTGCAGGACCCACATGAGGGGTCTTATGAGTACTAGCTAAAATTATAAAGTTTTCTTGTTTTCAGCCTTGTCGGTCAGGTTATAATGTGTGTTTTGGCAAGTGGAGTCTAAACTCTAGATAAATGCCAAATTGGGAATAATTGTTTTGGCCGTATAGTTTTGACTAAATAAATGATAGGAGACAGATCCACCGCACCCAAAAACACAAACCATAGCATATCTACATTCATTCTCTCTTGGCCGTTACTCTCTCACATTTAATCGTATAAAAATATTATTGTTATAGATTTTTGCTAACTAAAAGTTTACCTTTTATTCTTTTCACGATTTAGGTCTTTGTGAAGTTTACTAGTAGTTGCATATATCTGTTTATTGGATCAGGATTCGAATCTTTACCATTTTTAGGTAATATTAGTGTATCTTGTAGGATTTTTTAAATAGAAAAATAACTTTTTATAATAAACAATGGTTTATGATAAACAAGACCAAGAAATGTGTTTCTTTGAATACAAGGATCTTCAATCACCCCCATTTAACAGATATATCATGTAATTCTAGAACACGATGTTCTATCTCTCTCTCTAGCTGGACTAGTCTACCACTCTGTAGGGAAAGAGCGTGAGAATAAAGCATATGCGCTACCCGTCGATCAATAACCCAATTTCGCCCTATGTTCTTCTATCCCTCCATTTAACTCCCTAAAAATTTGTTGAATGTCACAGATGTGTCTTTCTACCACCTCAAAAATCTTAGAGAGGTCTTAGGTGCCACGAAGAATATGTCTTCTTTTGGAGAAAGAAACTTTGAACTAGTAAAAGGTTACTTAAATAATAACATAAGGGAGTCTTATTAAATTCTTTCAGACCAAAATGTCTTTTAACATAGCTCATGTTTCTACCAAATTATTTGAATTGTGGCCATCGAAACCAATGTGATAATGATATGCGATGCTTTCAACAAAAAAAAGAAAAATAGAATGATATCGGATAACTTCTCGCCCGGCCTAACCACCTTTATTAATACTATTCAAAACTCAAAAAATAAATTCTTTTGGGGTGTTCTCCAATTCAAAACTTATTATAGTTTCGAGAGAAGGGTGTTTATGCGTATTACGTAACAACCTTATGTTATATTTGGAGAACTTTCTATCTTGATCGACCAAAGAATGCTAATATCTCAAATGAATAGCTCCATTGTGAATATCACCAATCTTGGTGACCAAAGACTATTAGTATATAAGATTGTCGACTTTGTCACTTGTTTTTCCTAAAAGAAAGTATGGAAGGATCAAGGATAATTTCAACTAAATTTTGTAGGTTTTAACAAATATCGCTTATTTTCAGCCTTTAGGCTCGCAATATATAACGAGTATGAATAACATAATGTTTGGTAATAGAAGATATTCTCCTACAGAGTTATACAGTTTTTTCAACAAAAAAAAAGAGATACAGTTTTGTTATTTAACATGATATCTACTAATATTAAATAAATTAAACAAAAAAGAATGACTTTTTTTTTTTTTGTTAAGGAACAAAAAAGAATGACTTATGTGCCAAAAATTATTATATATATATATATATGTAACATCAAATAATTTCAAAAAAAAGAGTTCAACAAAAAAAAACATCAAATCCTTTAATATTTAGTGAATTGTGGTTGCTTGTTTGAGGGACAACTAAGAGTCACTTGCAAAATTTTGACTAATTGGTAGGTCCAATTCCACAAAACTATCAATGCACATGTAGACCGTTTCATGCACACTTCCAAACTCGAAATTGTGGACAAGTATTCACCCAATCACCCCCCCAACTTTGTCAATTTGACATATTCTCTAGCTTATACATTATTTGACAATATGTTAGAAAGAAAGACAAACTCTAATGGCATTTTATAACAACATATATTAGTGTCCAATAATTGGGGAATACAATCAAACTCTCATAAAGGTGATCAACGAAATATCAAGAAAGAGTCACTGGCATTTTCAAACTAAAATAATATATGAATAATTTTATTTGGATTTTTTTCCCGTGTTTCACTAGGTCTTTTATATTTATTTTATTTATTTTAACGGAAACAACTCAAAGTAGGTGTGGTTGCATTATTAATGGTAAGGCGGCCCCCGTGGTCTATGGAGCCCAACCCACCCTTGGAAGCGGAAGGCTAATAATTTAACTATAACGATAATATTCATCTAGCATATTTTCGAAATACTTTAAACAGAGAAAAAATTCAACATCCGCATGTGACACCAAAAAATTAATCGATCTAGGATATGAAAGTGAAAGATTGAAAGTGTATTTAGTTGAAAATAAGATAAATGTGTAATGGTTATTTTGATGCCAGAAGATTTGAACACAAAACGATGTTGTGTCAGGGATTTTTTCCCTGCCCAATCCAAGTGAGCCAAGTAATTTAATTATAAAGATAATCTCTCTTTCACTCTAAAACTTTGACTCTCTCTATCCTTATTTTTCCATCAAAGGGAAGGTTTTTGGCGTAACCCACTACAGTTTTTCCTGAAACCCTTAAAACCCTCTAGGAGGATTTCCGTTGATACCCTTCTTAAAAGTTTCAGACCACGATCGAGGAATTTAGACCCTCGATCGAGGATAAAGAATAAGATTCAAAGTTAGAGAGAGAGGGGTTGGGGTGGTGGGTAGAGGTGGGGATCAGAGAGAGGTAAGAGGAGATGAGAAAGAAGAAGTTGTGTTTGCTTGTTGTCTTAAGAAAAAAAATGATAAAATCCACAATTCTCCTCTAAAAATTTAATATTTCAAAAAAAATCATCTTTCTCCAAAGCATGGGTCAATCTTTTTACTCTATTTTGTGAAACAACAAGTGAACTAGTCCTTTGAAGCCAAATGAAATGAAGAAATAAATCACCTATTATTAGTGTTTAGAGCTAAAGAAATAATGGATTAAATTATTTTATAATTTTTGTTAAAATTTCTTGGACCATAATCACTTATCTATAAAATTATCAAAAGTTAAATGATTATAATGCACGTTCATGGTGGTGTCAAGTAGTGTTGGCTTATCAACAACCTATTACCCACATGGACACCTTACTTGATTCTAAAAAAATAACATAGAATATTCTTTTATAATTCTTAAACTAATTAAAATATTTTAATTATAGTTCTTTAATATATTTTGAGACTATTAAGAGAATTCTTATTTCTGACTCATAGAATTTCAGCATTTGGTAAGGCAAAGAAACATTCTATTTAGACTATTCTTATTTTTTTTTTTTTTTGTTGAAAGATGACTATTCTTATTTGAAAAAAGGTGAGTTCTTTAATACATTTCACAATGTTGTGGCTTGTTAGAGTCAATTAAGTAATAAGTAGGGGTAAATGGTGGCTGATAATGCGTGCACAATGAAATGTTAAAATCCCATATCTATGAATTGTACTATGGATTCATATGCCAAATAAAAAGATGCGAAATTCATGTTTAAAGAAGAAATTTTTTTAAAAAATAATTAGATTTAATTAAGTATTAAGATTTCTCTCAAGAAAAATTTCAGTTTGAACAAGTGAAAAAAGAGTGAGAATATTTTGAAAAGAAAAATCTCAGACACACAACACCTTCAAAGACGTACATCACCTTGAATGTATGGAGAAAAAAATATGACAACAGTAAAACAAATAATTAGGGTATCTGCTTCTCGGACATAAAGTATAGTTGTGGGAGTAATTTTGAAAGAAGTGTGTAATTTCTCAAATTATAGGGACCAAAATTTCCAAGATGATCATCCATTTCAAAATTTCTCAATCTTATTGCGAAACACAATTTCCATGTTCTCTCATCTTCACCATAACCACTACCATCACCAATACAAGAGTGACAAAGAATTTGGCGATGTGGTGGATAAATTTATTAAGTGTATTTTATCTTATAATGTAAAACGTAAATTATTTGTTACACATAATATAGTTAATAACACTCCAAAACCATTTTTACTAGATAATTTTTTAAAAAAAATTGGATTTGATAAGTGACCATGTTACGGAGGCGTAGCTGAGAATTTTGGAACATTGATGTGAAAATGATTTGGTGCACTTTTTCCGCCAATGTGAATGCCTAAAATTCTTTTTTTGAGTAATGCATTTAACAAAAATTCAAAGTGAGCTAAGTTAGGAAGTTTTATTTTAAGATGAATTAAACAGTGTTCCTTTTTGCTCCTAAGTAATCTTAAGCAAGATTCACACATATTACACTATGCTCATTCCACAAAATATGTCAAACAACAAGTATTGAATTTCATAACTAGTTTTAAGCTTACGAACTAACTTAAAACTAATTGACTATCTATAACTAATAGTTGTAGTTACTAATAGTTCGAGATAATAATGAGTTGAGAGAAGAAACTTAGGGACCCCTCTACCCTTTGATAAAATTTTGTGATTTGAGGGGTGACTGGTGCGCCTCAAACACGCTGCTGCCATTAAGTTGTGTATTCTATGCTCCCAAGTACTTATAAGCTACAACCATATACATTTAACTACGTTCTTTCCATGAAAGGGATAAACACCACTCACTTACAAATCATTATTTCAGACAACAACAAAGAATGAAGCTAACTAGTGTCGAATTTCTAACCTCATAACACTAGCTCTTCAATATACCAACTAAATTAAATTTAATTGATTATCCGTAACTAATACTAGTTGTTATTTGATATTAATAGTTAGGAATAATAATGAGTTGAAAAATAGACAACAAATTGAAGTACCTCATATTTGTTGTACAATATGCTTACCAATTATACAACATCTCATTTTTCAAACAATTTAGGACTATTACACTATCACTTTCACTTCCGTATTTAATAAACATAATTCTTTTAAAGAATTTTTGCCGCTTAAGGAGTTACGATTCGACCACCATTAACTACCACTCTCTTTCTCTCATGCTCTTTGCTATCTTCTCTCTTCCCCCATCCCTCGCCGAAGGATACCGAGATAAAGAGAGCAATAGAGAAAGAGATGGCCACAACCGACAGTCAACAATTGTAGGCGGTTCGTAAGGAACATGAGCAAGACAGAATATGAAAAAAGATATTTTCTTTTGAGATCGCTCAAGTAGATCAAAAAAATGTCGAGTCCAGTTAAGTTGACTAATTTTTGACAAAGATCTTTCGTCAATGGAACTATTTGGTCCAGTCCAGATAGTGAAGATGAGTTGATAAAGAGTGAAAGGGAGAAATATAGAGGGAGAGAGAGAGAGAGTGTGTGTGTTGGGATTGAAAGTGATCCTGCTTTTGAGGTGAAAATAGCATTGGATTTTGTTTTTGTTGTCTAACTTTGCTGTGAAAGAGGAGGAGGAAGAAGAAAGGTCAAAATAATTTATAAAAGTAAAAAAAAGTAGAGAGAGAGAGAGAGAAAGATGTCTGATTGAGAATGTAGGGCGAGTTTGGGGGCATAACTCTGTATTTGGTCTGTGAAGAACTTAACAAACACTCATTTTCCTTCTTCTCTCGGTCTCTCTCTTGTCGGTCACTTTTCCGGATCAACTCCCCCCTCCCACCACCACCACCACCACCACCGTCGCTCTTTCTATTTCCTTCCTTCACCACCACCACCGCCACCACAAAATTTACCAACTCTTATTTCTCCGGTCATCCTCCCGACTAACTCATCGAAATTCTCAGAACTCCGACAACTTCATACATGAGGTAATTCATTTCTCCTCCACTGTTTGACTGAAGTTGAGTTGATTTAGTAGGAAATCAACTTCTCATCTGTTCTTCCTGTTCACTGTGAGCTAAAAAATGAGGCATTTGACAGAAATCAAGTTTTCACTCATCTGTTTTTGAAGAAGATTGAGAAATCGGAAGGAGAGGTTGATCGATTTCTAATAGCTTGAGCTTCAGTTAGGCTAAGCTAGTAAGGTGATTTGAGTTGAAATCGAGAAAGGAAGAAGGATCTTCTCTCTCTACTCTTGCTGTAAAATAGCTACCGTCATAGAGAAAACGGAATCAGACAGAGATCCGGCTGAATCTTGGCTGGTAAAAATGATTTGATGAAGTTTCATACATGATTTCTAGGCATTTCAGGTGAAAAGTCGTCGGAATCTGTTTAATGAAGACACCGGTGAACGGTGCAGTTGCATCGGCGAGTACAAATCCTTCCGAAGGTCACTTAGATTTTGAATTTCTGTAATTTCTTCTTCATCATCATCATCATCATCATCTTACTCAGATTGTTTGATACTTTTGTTGTTGTTGTTGTTGTTTCAGGAGAGAGAAAGAACATCAACTCCGAGCTATGGCATGCCTGCGCAGGACCCCTAGTCGACTTGCCGCCGGTCGGAAGTCTCGTGGTTTACTTCCCTCAAGGTCATAGCGAACAGGTAAAAGAAATTACACTTTTCTATCATTCACCTCTTTGAAACAATTTTTTTTAATTACCTTGAACACAAAAAGAAGATTTGCCCAATTTTAAGAGGCATTCTGAAAAAAATAAAATTCTGAAGATAAATAAAATTACACGTAGAAGTTGAATTTATGGTTTCTATAGTGGTGGTGGATCTGGTGGTGGTGGTGGGTGGGATCACAAATTTTTCTCCACCCTGCCGTTGGTGGTGACGACGTCTGCCTCAGAAATTAAGAGTATAAAGTTGTTAAACTTGTTCTTAGTTCTGATATGGGCTTAAATTCTAAGATTGGATTCCTTTCAGTTGTTATAGATGAGCAAAAAACGTTCATTAATAAGCGAACATAGATCGATTATGTGCTTAAATCCTAAGAGTTATAGATCTAAATGAATTTTTGAACTAACGACAAACTTGGCTAAATTATTAGCTCCACTAGCGAACATCTCAACATCCTGTTTGTTTAATTGGTTGATAATAGCACATAAATTTAGTTGACTTGTGTGTTATGGTGTCTACATTTAACAGCCTGACATTCTTAATGTTGATCAGTACTCAGAAATTGTGGGATAGTGGGTTGAGGTCATTCTTCTCTTTTTGACCCCATTCCACTATTTATATCATCACTTCATTCAAATCTTCTAGGAATGAATGTCAAAATTTTGTTGTTTGTCAAGGACAAGTGAATCATAAGAGCCTTCTAAGATGATGTTTGACAGTTTGAGGAACTGGTTAGTCATTTTTTTTTTGCTTTGCGTACAGAAAGGGCAGAGTAATGACTAATGAAACTTATGGTTCCATATTCTTGGAAGTTCTCTCATATTTAGCCATGTATTGATAATGTTTCTGTTGATTTCATTTCCAGGTTGCTGCATCTATGCAGAAAGATGTTGATGCTCACATCCCAAACTACCCAAATCTACCCTCGAAGTTAATATGCCTACTCCTCAATGTCACATTGCATGTACGTACCCGACTTTCATTTATCTTATATCCTGCTCTAGCTTGTAATTTGGCAAGTTACTTTTGGTTGATCTTTAATCTCCTTGTATGGGCTCCTTTAGGCTGACGCAGAGACAGATGAAGTATATGCTCAAATGACACTTAAACCGGTTTCTACAGTAAGTACCTGTCGTTTGAACTTGTTGCTTCGTATGAAAGTAGATCAGTAGCTCAAGAATCACATTTTTACAACAAGTTTCTGTTGTTTGAACTGGTGTCTCCATCTTACGGGAATTCTTTATTATGCAGTTCGACAAGGAAGCATTACTAGCATCAGATCTTGCTCTCAAACCAAATAAGCCGCAAACTGATTTTTTCTGCAAAACTTTGACTGCAAGTGACACAAGTACACATGGAGGTTTCTCTGTACCGCGGCGTGCAGCTGAAAAGACTTTCCCTCCCCTTGTAATAAATACTCTCTGCACCAACCTGTTTTTCTATGTTATTCGTTCCACTTCCTGCCAGTTAATAATTTTTTTCTGGGTTTTATATCTAGGATTTCTCAATGCAACCACCTGCTCAAGAACTGACAGCTAGAGATTTGCATGATACTCCATGGACTTTCCGCCATATATACCGAGGTTAGCCATTCATTTTACCCATCGAATTTTGTACCATACACTCTTGCTCTTAGACACATGTTGACATTCAGTTAACTTAAATATTTATGTGCTCATTCCATGCCTTAGTAACTCATAATCAGTTTTCATTGTCATCCTTGCTTAGGTCAGCCAAAACGGCATTTACTTACTACAGGTTGGAGCTTATTCGTGAGTGGGAAGAGACTCTACGCCGGTGACTCTGTATTATTTATTAGGTATTGATGAGAGCTTCACATTTACCCTTTATCTCTCCAATCACAGTGCTTCATTTAATGTTGTATATCAGCAATTAGTAAAGTCCAAGAAATGGCTCTTTGGATTTTTGTTGTTCTGAGCAGAGATGAAAAGCAACAGCTTCTTTTGGGTATCAGACGAGCTAACAAGCAGCCCACCAATATATCATCATCAGTGTTGTCAAGTGATAGTATGCATATTGGCATCCTGGCTGCGGCAGCTCATGCAGCTGCAAACAACAGCCCCTTCACTGTGTATTACAACCCGAGGTTAACTCACTTGTCTAAATTATTATTTTATGAAACTGCAAGAAAAAAATTTAAAAATTATATTTGAATTTCTGAAACATATTTCCATGTTTAACAGAAGTTATGCTAAGTTGCTAACGTAGTGGACATATTTAAATTGTTTGGTCACTCATGTATTGCATTACTCAATTTCGAACGGTCTGTTTGACTCAGAATTTTGTTTTGCAGGACTAGTCCGTCTGAATTTGTTGTTCCTTTAGCAAAGTACTACAAGGCAGTCTACAGCAACCAAGTATCCCTAGGCATGCGTTTTCGGATGATGTTTGAAACTGAAGACTCGGGAACAAGAAGGTACTTTATTGCATTTCATTTTATATATTTGAGACTTCAATGCTGGTTGCCGTGACCAAAATAATGGTGAAGTACAAAGATCTTTTAAAAATCTATGTAGCAGTGGACACCATTAAGGATATCGGTATTCGACATCTGCTTGGTTGTTCGTCCGGTAGGATGACCTTATTGGTTGGATGACCAGATCTATTTGTTCGACAGGTACATGGGTACAATTACAGGAATCAGTAATCTAGATCCCGTGAGGTGGAAAAACTCACAATGGCGTAATCTGCAGGTAGAAGTTTGTGGTCCTTGTTTAGAGGTCTACCGAATAAGTCACTGTAGTTTTGATTCTTGTAATCATCACTTAAATTCTTGAATAGGTCGGGTGGGACGAGTCTACAGCTGGAGAAAAGCGTAACCGTGTCTCTCTCTGGGAAATTGAACCTGTCATGGCAGCTCCGTTTTTTATTTGCCCGACACCATTTTTTAGACCAAAGCGACCAAGACAACCAGGAATGCCAGGTTCGTGTTGCATCAGTTTACAGTATCAACTATATGATTAAATGTCGACTACATTTCTAAATCTCAAATAGGCACTCTCTAGAAACATAACTGTCTGGTTTGTTCATTTGGAATGAACAGCTGATTTATTATTGCTTTTGCAGATGACGAGTCCTCTGATCTGGATAATCTCTTCAAAAGAACAATGCCGTGGATTGGTGATGATATTTACATGAAGGACCCTCACGCCCAAAATTCCGCAATTCCTGGTTTCAGCTTGGCTCAGTGGATGAGCATTCAGCAAAACCCTTCTTTTGGTAATTCAACAATGCAACCTGATTATATGCGTTCGCTAAGCAATAATGTTCTTCAGAACCTAGTTGCTGGTGATCTTTCCCATCAGTTGGCCTTTCCCGGTTCTCAGATCTCGCAGCAGAACTTGCAGTTCAATTCTCAGAGACCACCTCAACAAATTCAACAGCTTGACCAGCTTCCAAAGCCAGAGTCTTCATTCAACCAATTGGGGTCAATTATGAGACCACAACAAGCACTCGAGGACATCACTCAGCAGCAAAGACAGAATTTGGTTAATCAAACAATTTCTGTAAATCAAATGCAGGCCCAGTTGTTAAAACCTCAATTCCAACAGAATCATGAAGTCCAGCAGCAGCAATTACTGGCCCAGCACAATCAAGCTCAGAATATCTTTATTCAAAGTAAGCAGCAGCAGGAACAACAATTAGGTTCTAGTCATGTTAACCAACAGCATAATCAAGATTCAGATCAGCTCCCCAACCAAGTAAACCAACAACTACAGATGTCAGAACATCAAATTCAGTTCCAATTATTACAAAAGCTACAGCAGCAGCGAGAGACACTCTTAGAGCAGCAGTCTATCTTATCGAAACCTCCTCAACTTACCCAACTCCAAGAGCAGCAGAGGCACCTGGCAGAAATGCCTCTAGGTTTATCTAACATGAACTCACTTTCTCAGCAACAGATTATCCAACAGCAAATGAGGAAGAATAATAGCCAACAAGGTTTTAGGTATTCATCGCTTTCCCAGCAGTATCAACCACAATCAAATCATCAGAAACAAGGAAACACGCTCACCGAGTTACCTGGCTTGGTACTTCCTCCAGAGTCAACAACCAATCTGCTCCCAACAACTAGTAGTGCTTTATTGGCCCCACCTGGTTGTGGGCTACAATCCTGTTTGACAGAAGATGTACCATCTTGTTCCACCTCACCTTCCACAAATTGCCATGGTGTAGTTCAACCCATCATTAACTATATGACGCACCGCAACAGCACACTGATGTCAGATGAAGTAGGTCATTTAACTGCAACTCTCTCGAGTCCTGGTACTTTAGAAGCCATAACAACTAACTCGAACTTGGTCAATGAATGGAATCAGAAGCCTGATATCAAACCTTCATTACCTGCATCGAATAATCAGAATCAAGGGTTTGTTGGATCGCAAACATACCTAAATCCATTGACACAGTTGGATTACTTGGAAGC
Organism: Eschscholzia californica; assembly: GCF_041429995.1. Lineage (NCBI taxonomy): Eukaryota > Viridiplantae > Streptophyta > Magnoliopsida > Ranunculales > Papaveraceae > Eschscholzia > Eschscholzia californica. Next base: position 14,955,187 of record NW_028238198.1, on the reverse strand, counting down.
ATCTTCTTCGGCAACTTCAATTGGTGCTTCTCAGAATGATGGGTCGCTACAGAAGAACTTCAATTTGTCATCTTTCAATCCACAATCTATGTTGTTCAGAAGTACAAGTCAAGATGTAGGTGTTAAGATTGACCCGAGTAACAACGTTGTGTTTGGAGCTAATAACATTGATGGCCCACAGGGAATATCAATGGCACCTGATGCTTTATTAGCAAAAGGGGTGGAGCCAGCAAAGGACTTCCAAAATCATCTCTCTTCAGAAAACTTGATTACCAACTATGACAACTCCAAAGATCTTCAGCAGGAACCATCGTCCTCGATAGTTTCACAATCATTTGGCATTCCAGACATGGGATTCAACTCAATTGATTCTACCATCACCGAAGGTGGCTTTTTGAGTAAAGGTCCATGGGCCACAGCACCTCAACTTCCTAGAATGCGGACGTTCACCAAGGTTCGATCTCCGATCTACAAAACATATATACCTATAGAACTTCATATTTTTCTAGAATTAAACAAATATCTTGAATCCTGAACTTGTTTGTAATGTGTAAAGGTCCATAAGCGTGGAGCCGTTGGTAGATCTATTGATATTGCCCGTTATTCGGGCTATGATGAGCTCAAACAAGACCTTGCACGTAGATTTGGCATTGAAGGACAGCTCGAAGATAGGCAAAGAATTGGCTGGAAACTTGTCTATGTTGATCATGAGAATGATGTCCTTTTAGTGGGTGATGATCCTTGGGAGTAAGTTCAAGCTACACTATTACTTCGTTGCTGTAGTTTATCCCAATTTTTCGCAGTCATGATTCTCGATTTGTAACTATGTCGGAACATTTGCAGGGAGTTTGTGAACTGTGTCCGTTGCATTAAGATATTGTCCCCTCAAGAAGTCCAGCAGATGAGTTTGGATGGAGATCTTGGTAACAGTGTTCTTTCAAACCAGGCAGGAAGTAGTTCAGACGGAGGGAACCCATGGAGGACTGGTCGGTATGAGCAGAACTCTGGGAACCCTTCTGCTGGGTCATACGAGCAATGAAAATCAAATTTCCAAAAGGAAATGTAGAAACAGATACAGTTCAAAATCAAGCGATCTTGTTTTTAGATCGCCGAATACACATTCTATTTTTCACGCTCCAGCAGGTTCAACAAGGAGATTCGATCAGTTTTAGGAAGTTGAAACAAATTCTAGGATTCCGTGAACTCATTATATTGCTCCGAATCTATATAAATTCTTCAGGTTTCACGGTTGATCAATTGTATGTCGTATGGGCAAGCTGGTGCGGGTTGTAGAGAGAAGGGTATAAGGTTAAAGGAAAAAAAACCCGCCTCGAGAACTCCTCAGTGATGGTAGGATCTTGCTCTACAAGTGGTCATTCTTTGGTCAATTGCAGAAAAAGCAAGAAAAAGTAGAAACTTTTATGGATTTTTTTTTATGTAAAAAATGTGTAGATTCTTACCTGTTTCTCTAATAGCAAGTTCATACTTTCAAACTTCTAATACTTTAGTATGCTTCTATCCAAAAAGGAAGTTGACGATGAAATGGTTTTTGGTCTTTTCGTTGGAGTGAAAGGGAGGAGATAACTTAGGGTTTGGAAAAGATTTATTTGTCAAACTTTTCTAATCATCACCACAAATTAGGTTTTTACCAGTGAACCACCTAGTCTAGTGTTATTTTTGTATATTTGTTCTTACAAGTTATAACACCTTCAATATAAAGATGAGAGATAATTGCATGCCCAAGAGAATAAATTCTACAGATTAGGTATCAGGATGCTTTTGTACCCAATGTGGATAGAAATATCAAGGTTTCTTCTCATCATCGAAATGCTGATAGAATGATTCATAGGTCTCCACTCTATGCTTTGATTCGGATCCTTCTAACTCTTCCATGAAACCAGCAGTCATCACCAGAAAATCATTCTTGTGTTCTTCCTCCCATACCTAATTTAGGACACAACAAATCATACACAATATGGTAAGAAAGGTGCAAGATCCAAACTCAATCTGTGCCTTTATGATCCAGATGCATTATATGCCTTCCCCAAATAACGATAAAGAAAATATGAACCTTTCTTCGTACTTGTGCAAAGGAGAAAAAAACCCAATTTCCGGGTTTCCGACTATAGCCTTAAGAGTACAGACTGTACAGTACTATTAATTCCGATTATATCCTAACAATCAGCTCGTTTCGGGTACTGCAGAATATGGCGAAGTCAGCTAACAAACTTTGGGAATGTGTACTACTTAACTAACAAAAGGAAAGAAAACTGAAATCCTAGACGTTGTTAAATAGAGAAAATTACCCGGAAATCCCAGTCCCCGTACAAATTTGGATCAGTTTTGTTGGCCCAAACATAAGTCCATGCTTGTATCTTCTCATTAGTACTCTGCAAACAACACAATTTCCTAGCTTCATTATCAAATGAAAAGGCAGCAAGTTAGTAAGCCAAAAAATGGTCCTCAAGCATAGAAAATATTACTTTTCTTAGTTTCAAGTCTTAAAGTTTTCGTTTATCATAGTGAGTTTGAAATAAGTGATTCTCACAAAAAAAAATCCAGGTGATTCTATCAAAAATTTGAACAGTAAAAAACATAACTCTTGAGCCTGAAACACAGGATCAAGGAACCTGTAACGAAAGAGAGATCCTTGCTTGTCAGAATAAATCCGATTTGGAAGTTGGGATGGGAAGAGGTTTTAATGGCCTAAGAAGATAAACCAAAGACCACCGTCTTTTTGTTTTCTGAAATATCATCCCAAGATAAATGATGGATGTCTTAACGTCAAGGTTCAATTTGTACTTAGTAGAAATGATTTTTGAGATTACTTACTAATAAAGAGACATTAATACTGCTCCTTTCATATTCAACATCCTCAAACACATCCAAAGTATCCAACTCCGAATCCGAGATACCCAATAGGACCTGCACCAACAAAATCCACCACGAAACAAAGTAAGTGATAATATCCAGATATACCTTTGTTGAAGCCGAAATCATATAGAGGGACGCACAATAGATACCTGCTCATTACCATATACAAGCTTGAAGGAATGGGCCCTAGCACTAAAAATACAATTGGTTTACTTGGCACGGCTTCTTTGGTAGTTTGTTTCTATTTCAAAGCAAATGAAAGTAAACCACCTAGGGAGTCCACCCCATGATGGAGAAGCATTCTTCGGTTAATTGAGGGACTTTTTGAACTTAACCATACTTTACATGGAGGAGACTGATCATGCTGCTAACCACTTACTCTAAGCTCAACCACTTCGTTGGGTATGTGAAGATTATTTCTGGCTCATTGGCAGAGTATCATAGAAAATATGTTCGAGTATAACTAGGAAGGATGTATTGTTGTTTCTATCTTCGGCAAGGAATGAAATTTCGGTTTCGGTGGAAATTTCGGTCGGTCCAAAAGTGGAAACGTTTCGTAGAAATGTTTCGGTCAGTGTGGAAATCTTACAAATCTACAGAAATGATAGAAATATGATGCAATTGTGTATAACAAGATTATTAAACCATAATGAAGCATAAAAATGATGTTTAACATTATCTATTAGTTTGAGGGAGTATTAACAATTACACAGTTACTTCCGGGGGTAAATTGAATAATTTTTTGGCTATAACACCCAAAAGATAACATTCTTACTAATAATAATTAACAAACTATGTTAGTTTGAGAAGGTATCGTCAATTACACAGTTATATTAGAGGTGTTAATAAGATAAAATCAATTTAGGCAGTTAAGTCAAGTCGTAAATCATTCAAATAGATTTAAAAACCATGGAAAAGATACCATAAAAATCAAAAAAGATCTAAGAGAAATGAAGGTGAAAAAGACGAAGAAATGGATATTTTTCTAGTATTAGTTTCTCTGATTTTTTTGCTAGACTTCTACTATGTCGGTCGAAATTTCCATCATGTCGGTGGAAATTTCGATATTTCCCACAACTTCAGTGGAAATTTCGATCATGTCGGTGGAAACTATGCAGGAAATAGTTGTAAGTGTTATTTCGTGCACCTAATCTCATTTTAGGAAACGTTTCGCTAAATTTCGGTGAAATTTCGGGAAGTTTCATTCCTTGATCTTCGGTATTAAAGGTTTGGGCCCTGTTCTCATGCACCTCTCTATAAAAATGGAATCTGATACCCAAACAAAAAAGGTAGAATTCATAATATCAACTGATAATATAAGTGAACTGCCAAACAATACTTCTTAAGAAATTATAGAAGATAAGTCTCCATGTACGGGATCAGGTTAACTTTAATATACGTTCTAGTGTACGAAAAATGAATTCCTAACATACCCTCCCAGTGACTTCTTCCTTCTCCACTGGTAGAATTGCAGGATAAACACGCCCTTTTACGCTAAACCTTTTACTGCATACAAGAAGGCAGCAGGTACTGAGATGGTTGCTCCACAAGGGGAAAAATATGTGAAAGAACACAACCCAAGTGTTTTACTAAAACTCAAATAGTCAGAACCCATACAAATAGACTAACCAATATCCTACGGTCTCATCTTACAAGTTACAAGGGCTGTCAATCAGGCAAATTGAATCAGGGTTAGCCGGTCAGGGATGCTTAGGCTTGGAGAGAAATATTTATATGATTCCAAAGCTCAAGCTTTGAGTCCTTTGGCCATATTAAGCTTACATGAATAACTAACTAGTTGACTACCTAATTACAAGAATTCTTTTAATATATCTATCGTATATGCATCTTAAAAATATATCTTGTGTAAGAAAATACTTGAAAACTTCCGGGAACCTGAAATAGTGTGTCGAAGAGGTAATAGCCTAGCATAACACATATTGAACAAGATAGCACATGATGTACGAGCTACGGCATGGATACCATGTGACAGACTAATCAACGACCCCAACACAGTATAAGTCATCGTCAGACTAAATAACCACACAAATTCATATTTTTATTATGTAAATATGTAGGCTATCGGAAAACAGGAGATTGTGTCACAGACCCAAATATCTTGCGTCATGGTTAAAAAAGACATGTCAATATTTTTTAGATTTGGTCTCCCTGCGCAAACATGTACATACCTGTGCAAACCTAGGGAAATCTTACATACTACCAAGGAATCAAGTTTCAAAATATTTCTATCGAACCCAAAATTTACCTAAGTTTCTCTTAACAATGCCTAGTCAAGAAAATAAATTCGTAAAACATTTCGGACCAAATGACCAAAATATTTCAATTTCCATGTCTACCAAAATTTCTACCCAAACCAAAATTTCATTCCCAAAGAAAAGTTGATGAATCCTTTTTGACATAAGAAAACTTGGCTTAGCAAGTTTTTTTTTTGTTCCCATAAGAAAATGATTTTATCACTAATAAAAGGGAATCCATAAATGGGAATCTAAGGGAAAACTAGAGGTACCCATAAAATTCTGAAACCAACCCAAGAAACAGATTAACAACATATCTAGAAAATTCAAGAAATGATATGATCCTAAAGAAACCCTAGTTGTAACCAATTCAATTAATATTGGCAGCTAAAATGAAATAATCAGTAACAATTTGATGACAGCTGACAAGGAAGAACAAATTTAAAGGGGAAAAGGCATTTATAATTGAAAAATCAGAAATTTAACAAAAGTTTAATGTAATTAAATAGTAGAACTAGTATGAACAAATGAATCACTAACAAATCTAATTGAGAAATCTATAAGAGAGAGAGAGAGAGGAATACAAGTTGGGGAGGGTGGCAGGAGAAGATAGAGGGATACGATTCAATAGCTTAGCAACTACTTCATCCGCCATCAGGCTTCCATACACAAATACCTTGTGAATTCCACTCTGAGATACTACTGATGACATCATCTTCCAATTCACTTTCTCCCACAACCCTCGGAGGAGGAAGAAGAAGAACAAATCACACACAGCTGCTGCTGTAAGTGCACCGTTAAAAGGGGCTACTAGTGCGGTGCTTTTCTTTTTAGAAATAGACTACCACATAATTTAAACTATAATGGGCTACTAGTGCGGTGCTTTTCTTTTTAGAAATAGACTACCACATAATTTAAACTATAATGGAAGGTCCGATAAATTTATTATATTATTTACTTTTTACATTACTAAAATTACATTAGATAAATCTTGATGCCAAACTGTTTCCACCGAGATTCGATCCAACGACCTCATGAGTTTAAGAGGGGTGTCCAAGCGCTGCACCAAAAGGTGGTGGACTGTTGGGCTATCTAGTTAGGGAGAATATAAAATGACTATTTGATTCAAAATATATTACATACTCAGCAAAAAAAAATAACACAAATTTCGCAAATAACTAGCAGTGTCAAGAGTTTGAGGATGGTGAGCGTTCCGAGCAAATAGATTGCGATGTAACGGTGACAAAATAAGAAATGTGTCTCTTATCATTGAATGAATTTGAGCGAACAAAAGTCTACTCAATCCCAAATTATGATGAACCGATAGATTACGGTGATGAAACAAGAACTTTACCTCCCTTGACGAAGAGAAAAATTCGGAAAAGTCAACGACAATTAAGAGATAGAGCTCCGGAAACATACATGAAGTGTCTAAACCACAACGGTGTCTTAAGCACATCACCTGTATTTTTTTCTCTGCTATATAGGAAGATACTTAAAGTTGTGCCCTGCTAAGTGTTTTTGGCTTATGGTCTTGGTTACTAGGTCGCCGAGTCAAGAAGACCTAGACAAGATACTCTTGGTTACTAGGTCGCCGAGTCAAGAGGACCCAGACACTCTTTAGTACTAGGTCACCCTTTTTCCCATTTGGCACTATTTTGACATTCCCATGGCATGTTTAGCGTTATTTCTTTTGGCGTGTAGGGAAGTTTTCAACATTTCACATTGCTTGCTCATGGGCGTCATCTCAATCATGAAGTATTCATGTCACATACTGCCCTTGTATATTTGTTTAATAGAAAAAGACAATGGTAGGTTTTTTTCACACTATATTTAGGGGAAGCTTGCAATGATAGGCAAAAACCAAACTTCAAGAACAATTTCAAGACTGAAGTAATCCTACGGGTATGTTCGAAAGACATGCTCTTAATCATGCAAAAGAAGGCACGTTACACTGCATAATCTACTATTATGAAAAACTTAATGTAGTCAATGGTTGGACAGATCATCCGAACCAATCGATTTACAGATTCATTGGTTAGAATACTGCTGAGCAAAATTAAGAAAAACAAACTCGTATTTCCTGATATCTCTAATTGTATTTTAAACACTAGAATGAACAGATAAACAAGCAGTATTTTAAAATCGTCCACCTCTATACAGAATCAAGATATAATTACACTATATGTATGTATATATATATAGATAGATAGAGAGAGAGAGAGAGGGAGAGAGCGACAGAGTCTTGATTGTGGCTCATTAAAATGCTTCTCGAATCCGTCAACAAATATTCTTGGCTCGGAAAAGTACTATCTGATCTAAACGTTGTCATCCGGAGAAAGTAGCATTACGATAGATGAATAGCTAAGCATGGGATACAAATTGGAATCGAGGAATTGGGAGTATTGTTTGATAGCTGTTTGTTTATCCACAAGATCATCCGAAAGGAAATCATAAGGAGCTGGTTTGCTAGTGTCCACTAGAGGAGTCCATTTATAACCGGGTCGTTCAGGCAGTGTCACCATTACAGGTTGATGGCTTGTGTTGAAGGCTATGTAAATCTCTCGTTTCACCGAATCAATCTGTAATTTGAGAATGAGAATCAGTAACAATACCAATCTAATCAAACAATATGTTCGTGATAATCTGACCCAAAACAATTGGTATCAATATACTTTTTCTTGGTTCACTAGTTGTCTTTAGCCTATATGGGACTATTCTCAACAAAAAAACAAGCGAAGATGCATAATTATATAATCCAGTATATACGCGAACCACCTTAGTTAAATCACTAGGGATACTGATTAACCAAAGGTTAAACCTTCCTCTACAACACCCATTTTATCTTTTACCGAACACCTTCAAGAATAAAAATTGAAAAATGAAAATTTTGGACTCTCCCAATAGCGACCCAAAATTGTCTGTAAGCAAGCGGAGAAAAGACAGATAAAAATAGGTCAAGCACAACAAAAGATATGAAAAGGCAGAACATACCAATGAAAAAGCAACAAATCGGCTCGTTTCGGACCAGTTTGGCTCACCAGGGGTGTGTCCATGCCATTGCAGTCGTTCTGCGGTCGGGAAGTCATTTAATCCAAGCGATTCGCATTCACTGCAGACATAAACATATAGATCGCAATGACGAAGCCATTGAAAGCGAACCTAATAGTGAAAATACAAGAGATAGACTAGAATGGGAAGGTGGTCTTTACTGGCGGAATTTTGTCATGGAGCGACAAAATCTGAAGAAATCAGATGATGACTCCTCCATCTTATCCCAGCGGAAATAGTTAATCTGTGATCACCATCCAAAGTAGTCAGTAAGCAAACAAGCATTCTAAGATGGATTAGTTAAGTAGAAAAGAACAATTCGAATAGAAGGATTCCAAAGCTTACATAGTTATCATGGCAATATGTATTGTTATTGCCTCCTTTTGTGTGACCATATTCGTCACCCATGTAAATCATCGGAACACCCTAATCACACATAGATCAATGTCAGAAACACGAAAAACTTGAAAAAGAAATGCTGCAACATCGTAAAAAATATTATTATAAATTTGTAACTACAAGAGCTAGAACCAAAAGGAAGAAACCAATTCGAAGGTCAATAACTTCTATTGTGTATTTGATTCTAGTGGATGTGTCCAAGTGAAAGCATTTGAAAAGTTCTGAACTCCAGATACCTGAAGTCCTGAACACATAGGATTATAACCAAATACTTACTTGAGAAACCATAAGACATAAGAAGAAATTCCGCATTTGCCTCTTCCTTAATCTTTTCACAGGAAGGCTTACAAATTCTCCTTCCTGCATATATGAATAAACAAAAAGATTTATATTTGTCGTTTTTTTATTTTCTTTATTAACAGTACTCAACAAGAGATGAGCTTCCATTTGGCATCAAACGAAATTCACAAATACTTTTTTTTCTGCAGGGAACAATGATTTAAGAAACTTGGCATATCGTAGTTTACGGATTCATCAGAAGACCCAACAATATCATACAATAAACTTGTTCCAAGATTTACCTGCCCACAGTTCCAGCTGTTATTATGATTCTCTCCGTCGTTATTGTCTTCCCCATTTGCCAAATTATGCTTGTTGTTGTAAGTTACTAGATCACCCAAAGTAAATCCATCATGTGCACATATGAAATTGATACTATTCCACGGTTTCCTTCCTCCTGTCTGATTCATTATCTAAATGAGGAATACTGACCATACCAGTAACAATTAAACAATTCTTTTTTTAGAAGGATAATTATCAAATATTTTGATTCTCAAATTCTGAAGTCCTAATGTGTGAGATAACATATAACTTTTCATTGAAGTTCAGAGCAAGAATGAGGAACTCAAGAGACATGAAATATAAAAGTGAAGGAAGAGAAGGGTAGATGTTAGAGGAGAATAGTAGAATACAAGAGTTCTACTGACTAAGAAAAAGTAATTACCTGATACAGATTTGGGCTTCCACACAGACATTCGGCAAAAGCGCCTGATAATCCATCAGTGCCCTTGATAAATTGTCTCACTATGTCACGGTACTAAAAAGGAGAAATTACCAATTAAAACAAAACTAAACGCTTACAATTGAGAAACAATAGAAATCTGTTAAATTTATCAAACCATCATTATACAGAAATACGAAATGAAGGTTTGGAGACTGACCTTCCCGTTCCATTCTGACCAAATACCCCAATGAGGAAAAATGCCAACTTGGTAAAGACCACCCGTATCCCATGCTTCGGCAATAAGCTAGTAGAAGAAAAGGGAATAAGTTTGGTCACATTTCGAGATCATGCATAACTTTAGAGCAACAGACTTCGAGCATGTACCTTGACTCCACGAAGGATTGGGTCGTTACTGATCATATCAATTAATGGAGGACTGCTGAGGGAGGTACCAGTTGTTATAAGATCACCTTCTATTGGACTTCCGAATACATTAACTGCATCCCACAAACTTCAACAAAAGAAAGAAAAAGGAGAGAGAGAGAGAGAGAGAGAGAGAGAGAGAGAGAGAGAGAGAGAGAGAGATCAGGATAGTTCGACATTGAAAAAGAATCGTCATGAAGACATTGAAGACAGGAATATAAGGGAACCTGCTACTCCTGGTCATAATGGAAGCAAGATCGAAGCGGAAGCCATCAATATGCATTTCGATTACCCAATATCTGTTGCACAAGTAAAATACAACAAAGACGATATTAATGTTTTCCATCTGCAGAAAAATATCAATACACGTTACCCAAGAAAGAACTAAATAATCTGGGTCATCCATCAATTTGAACACAAACATTTACCAGTAGTAGCAAGATTATTTATATGTTAAGGAATAGCAGCGGAAACGGAGAAGCCCAGTAATGGTAATTACAGTAAATTTACCTTAAGCAATCCACTATAAACTGGCGAACCACAGGATGATTGCAGTTGAAGGTGTTGCCACAACCAGAATAGTTATAGAACTCTCCCTGTACAAAAGTCAGATCGTTGAACTTAATCGAATCACTGAACCATAAAAAAGAGGATATCTAATCTCATCGCTAACTAATGCGCGTAGAAGTGTAGACGGAGAAAATATACTTCTCCAAAGAACTTGTCATGCCCGAGCCTCGAGGAAATTCTTCTTCAGTTACAAATATTTTTAAGGAGTTACCTCACATTCACAAGGTTTTCTAGTTCCTAAGCTGAAGAAATCAGAATGAATTAAGGCATATGGGGTATGTACCTTAGGTGCAAGCATATAATAAACACTATTATCGACACCTCTGAAAGATAAAATAGGACCATTCTCATTGCCTTCAGCCGTGTGATTGAAAACAACATCCATGATCACCTGGAAGACAACTTATTGGTAAGACATATCACACCCAAAATAGAAATAAATTTATGTTCCAAACCAGTTTATCACCTCGATTCCCCGTTTATGAGCTTCTCTCACAAGAACTTTGACTTCATTTATAGCATCTCGTCCACAATTGCTTATGCCAGCAGCCGAGTAGCGTAGCATTGGTGAAAAGTAGTTGACAGTTGAATATCCCCAAAAGTTTAGCCTAACGGAAAGAAGTTGACTAGGTGTCAGGTGATAAGAGTTTTTGTTATTTATCAGGAAAGAGATAAATGATGGTTTGGAGACAAAATAGGAAAAGGTATTTGCAACATTAAATTCCTCCTGTTCTAATCAAATGCAAAAACTATGATTGATGATGATTTCACAGGTAGATTCAAAACTAAAAGTGTTATAATGACAAACACTAGAGAGCATGAAGTTGATACTCTATAAAGGTACAAAAGTTTTCTCATATTAGAGTGACAAAATACAGTAATCAGTCTAGAGAGACCTGCAAAAACAAGTTTTCACCCATCTCTTGCAATGCAAAACATTCCGACTTCATTGAGAAAAATAATTAATGAAGATAGCATTCTTTACAACGTAATGGAAGAACACTTATCAACTAACTTTTTTTTTTCTGAAAGGTGAATATAATGCATAAGTGCATGACCAAAGGGAGCTCCAACTTAACATAAGAATTCAGTATAAAAGAAGCAAATATAAGCAAGACCATGATCTAAACATTTACTTTTTGCATACTTATAATTACCCAGGACGGAATTGTAGCTGAAATACTCCAACTCGTTATACTCTTGACAAGGCATAAGCTCTATACAGTTTACTCCAAGCTCCTGCATTATGTATGGAACTGCCCAGAGTAAGTGATGACAAGACAAGCAATTAGATGATTATCGATGTTTTCATCACCTTATCTCGTTATAAATGCACCAAGGTTGGACATGATATCTCAAACACATCTAATAGTGGTCAAATTCTTCAAGAAATGGATAGTTGATGGGAAACCCATTTTTAGAAAAGTAGTTTAAAATGGAACAATAATAACAAAACTGAATTTAAGTATTCTTAAAACCTTGCACATTAAAATCCATCAGCTTAAGGCCACATTTGGTTTAGCTTAATCAATAAAAATCCAGATTTTAGCTAATTTTAAAGAACTTATACACATATCACGTTTGGCAAATATAAGTTGTGGCTTCTCACAAGCCCAAACAGAGCTTTTTAGCAAAAATGCAGAAGCCACAATATGTGGCTTCTGCTTTCTGCGTTTTTTGAAAGCTTTCATGCAACATTTTTCGGAGTGATTCACGACCTTTTACCTCATCCAACATGACACGTGGAGATGGTTTTCTTTCATACCCAGGGTAGCATCAATTAAATAATGCCTACTTATTTACACACTGCCTATACTTGTAATCATTATTGTGATTTCATTTGAGCAATCACACGTCTAGTCACACATTTCAAATACAATGGATTGGACAACTCAAATCTCTTTCAATTTTAGGACATTGGGTTATCTATTTATGGTGTCATCAATTTATGACATATATATACATGAGAAACTCAATTTATGACATATATATACACGAGAAACTTACAAATTGTAGGAAGTTGTCTTTAACTAACTACAAATATGGGTACCCCAATAATTGAGGAAACTAACAATGGTGATTAATATGTTTATTTTTTGTACGAGTATTAAATATTTCCAATTTTGTCTAGGTTGGGTAATGTCCCATTGTAGTACAGAGTTTCGTAAGATATACCATTGGTAAAATATTTCCTAGTTTATCATTGTGCTATCATAGAATTCAATACACCATTTCATTAAAATAAAACATAAAGTATGTAATAATTTGACAAAATATCTTCTTGCTTATTTTTACCAAATGTTTCGTTATAACTTTTGGAAATTTAAAAGCGCTTTTGTAATGTTGTATTAAACAACTTAAATAGCTTATTATAAAGCGCTTTCATTAAAAGTGCTAAAAAAAAGCTCTTGAAATAAGCTATACGCTTAACCAAATGAAGCCTAAGAAAGAGATGTGACAAGACCTTTATATTTGATTCCAAGTAGCCAAACTATCAAATGGATAGAGATGCTTCGACACAATGACTTAATCATAGATAAGCAAAAAAAAGAACATCATACCTTCAGATAATCCAGTTTCTCTACCACGCCAAGATATGTGCCTGGGTAGTTGGTATTGCTTGAATCATGCCTTGTAAACCCACGAACATGCATTTCATATATTACAAGGTCTTTTTGAGGATGTTTCACAGGCAAATCTCCTTCCCAGTCGAACTGAAAACATCAAATTGTCAGTCAGAGACAAAATTTACAGCAAAGAATATGTTACATAGAAACTTATCCACCTTCAAAATAGTGAAACGGCAACATACATGAAAGAGGGCACTTTAACTCATGATACAAAACCATTTGTAACAATTAACTGTGTGAAAAGAAAAACACCAGAACACGAGAATCTAGTTCCAGTCATTTTTAGCAGATGAAAACACATAACAAATATAAATTACCAAGAAGACATGAAATGCCATTAGAAGCTTGAAAATCCACAATCTAATTACATACCTCAAAAACAGGCGAAGGGACCATTCCACCTATTTGAGGCCAGCAGTTACCGTCGGGTCCCAATGCACCATACTCCGATCTGCTTATAACAGCCTAAATAGATAAATAGGAGAATAAGATAAACTGCTATATAGAAGAGGCTCGAAGAAAAGCATAACCAAGAAATAAAAAGCATGATAGAGCGAATAATCAATTTGACCAGACGGGAAAGAGCCAAACACTTCAATATCCACTCACTAAATGACTAAATCATAAATTTTTAATTTTTAAACAAACTTAAACTTGATAGTCAAAATAACAAAACCTTGGCATAAGGATCCACCACAATCCGAGAAAAATCATAGTAGTGTCCTTCTTCAGGAGCAAACTTCCCATCGAATCTGTAGCCATATAGCATATCTTCAAAATTACCCTCTAGAAATGCATGCCACACATCGCCCGTCTTATTAGCCAATGGATCAAGCCGGATCTCTTCTGTCACTTTATTCTAAACCCGACAAATCAAGTAGGTTAAGTTGCGCTGACATTGCATATAAGAAAACTAAGAACTACATAACCAAGCATGTATTGCTTCGTTGCATGACTCGGGATCACCAAAAATTAAAAGATTCAGAATGGACATAAAAACACCAATATTAAGCAAGTATACCAATGTAGTTAGAAATAATGCATGAGGAGATACTCATGCTTGAGGAAAGCAAACCACATGATACATTACAATGTCAAATTGCGAGAAAACACGTAAAATAATCAAACAAGAACCCACATTCAATGAAATTATTTTAAACTATAGTATTAAAAAATTATTAAACTATTAAAGATATCTTCAAACGCGTCTCTTTGCATTTAATATAGATGCAAACGCATTCTGAACGAGACATTTTACTTATGTTAGTTCGATCAATTAACATCTGTCATGAAACCCACTTCAACAAGATTGTGCTAAAACATTTCAAACACCCTTTCTCTTTCTATCTACCGGTAAGAATTATGTAAATTTTATAAATGTCACTTGTACCAGACTAACTAATACCTGATTTTGGTGTTCATTGACTTCAATTTTCTCCTGGGTTCATGATCAATGGCTTAGATATAAATTTGGGTGGTGATTTCAAATTGTTCTATTTGATAAAAACACCCATAAATGATTGATTACTACTCAAGTATAAAATTTTAGAATTTTTTTTTTTTTTTTTTTACCTCCTGTAAATCTGAGAGACTAATAAGGCAAAGAGTAACAGAAACAGCACCACCAGAATAAACAGCAAAATTAACACCACCATTTTGAGCGGTGGCACCGAAGGGCATTGCACTTCCACTAAATACTTCAAACCTCTTTAATTTAGGTTTCTCAACCACCGCCGTCTCCACCACTTCTGCCGTTCCACCATCACTTACCTTAACTAAAATTGACCTTTTTACCCTTCTGATCATCCCTTTTTCACTCTCCCTCTTGAAAATACTACTACTACTACTTTGACTCTGATCATCAAACTTTGAACAACAAGAGTGAGAATTAGTCATCAATTTTCTTCTCCCAGGAGTATAATCACTAAACCTAAACAAACATGAAGCAGCATTTTGTACTAACTCCATTGTTAGATAAATTTAGGGTATTGGTAGTACAAGTAAAGATAATGAGACTGAAAGTTATGATAGATGAGATCAAAATGAGACTGAAAGTTATGATAGATGAGATCAAAAGAATAAGCACATTGAGAATTTTAGGGTTTCCGAGGAGAATTTTAGGGTCATTATCAAAGAGAGTAAAGTTCTGGTTTTTATTTTTTATCTGAAAATATTTGTGGCTTTGGAGTTGGAGATGGAACAAGTATAAAAAAGAGTGAAGGGTGGAATAATAGGCGATATTTTTGTGATACTGTGGGCCTTTTAAAGATTCCTGTGCGTCTATAGGCACCCCATCATTCTATTCTTGGCCCTCCTTCTCTCTTCGTGCCCTAAGGATTGGGGTAGTCTCAGGGCTCTCGCTCTGGTCCTAATCCATGTTGTGCTTGACCAACATGGATTAGTCTTAGTCCGAGAGACCTTAGATTTTCGTAATCTGTGGGCCTCGGATTACTCAGTCAAACGCCCACAGGGAGTGTTAAGAGCAAAAAGATGGGGCGCCTTCACATTTTCCAAGTGTTCCAATTGGGTGTTTCCCGAGCTACCAAACATAATCTAAGTGTTTGTGAAGGTATTATGATCACAGTGTTCGGGCTAGTGTAACGTTATTGCTAGACCTCTCAATAACTATTCCAAATTTCAGTTCTTGCTCTATTAGTAGAAAGCGATCAGTAAATTTATATCCGACTCAAACTCGAATATAGTTCTACCTGAAATACTCCTTCGAGTTGGACTCATCCATTAATGATTTGATCACTAACTATATTTGTACGGGTTAGATTAGCTCAAATATTGTTTCAAAGGGACTATTATGACAATTTATATTTAATAAGAGCATCTCCAAATAAAGACCCAATCTCTAACACTTGAAGTGTCGCACGGAATCCGTCGGCCCTAGTTTCCAAAGGAGGCCCAAAGCGGCTTACGGAATTATAACCTACAATAAAACTAAATTAAGAGAAATGCTATGTTTACAACTAAAAATCTGGAAAAAGCATCCAGATTGACGTGGATCTATATGGTATTTTGGAAATTTAAATGCATTTATATCTATTCTTGTAATCTTTCAAAACGGTCCTCTATTCAATCTCTTATTTGCAAAAACTGCCATCTAGGAGTATTTTTCTTTCTCTCTCTAAATCTTTATAGTGCTTAGTAATCTCTTTCCATAAAGAGTCATTCTTCTTCAAGAAACGTTCTCACTCAATTTTCTTCTTCAAGAAACGTTCTCTCTCAATCTTTATAGTTTTGTGTGAGGAAGAACAGAGACCTAGCTCTTTGTATATTTATCGCTTTCGGCATGTATTTTCTTTTCAATTTTCTTTTTCTTCAAATGGACTACGATCTACGTTAGTCATTACATGGCATTGATACATCATCAAGATGCGATAGACACCAAACATAATCTGTCATTGTGAAGGTATTATGATCACAGTGTTCGGGCTAGTATAACGTTATTGCTAGACCTCTCAATAACTATTCCAAATTTCAGGTCTTGTTCTATTAGTAGAAAGTGATCAGTAAATATAGATCCGACTCAAATTCGAATATAGCTCTACCTGAAATACTCCTTCGTGTTGGACTCATCCATTAATGATCTGATTACTAACTATATTTGTACAGGGGTTAGATTAGCTCCAATAAACCGAAAATATTGTTTCAAAAGAACTATTATGACAAATTAATTTATTAAGAGCATCTCCAGACTCCAGATAAAGACCCAATCCCTAAAACTTGAAGCATCCCATAGAATCAGTCGGCCCTAGTTTCCAAAGGAGGCCCAATGCGGTTTACGGAATTACAACCTAAAGTAAAACTAAAGTAAATACTGTAGTTTTTGTGTGAGGAAGAACGGAGACCTCTGACTCTTTGTATATTTATCATTGTGCATGTATTCTCTTTTCAATTTTCTTTTTTCGGAAATGGACTACGATCTACGTTAGTCATTACATGATATTGATACATCATCAAGATGCGACAGACACGCTAACCGCCTAAACCACTAATCAAAGGAGCCTAAAACTCACCAACATACTATTTATTTATACCTTTTGTACTAACCCAAATTCAATAACGTGGATTCCATTTCTGGGAATGGAACCTGGAACCTCCATGATTTTGAAGTTTATGTCAAAACTATCAACCACTTAGGCAAGCAAGTATTGACAAATTCTCTTTTCAAGTTGTTCAGGTATATAAGTCATGTGTTTAGGGACACAAGAGATATCAATTAAATTTTGTGAGATGCAGGCACATAAAATATTAATTAGTGTTCCAGTGAAAGAGCATTCACCTTGTTTCAATATAGTTTAAACACAAATGGCATTGCCAAGTAACTCAGAGTTATATATGATGCAACTTTGTGCCTAACTGAGCCAATGTTTTAGGTCAATTTCCATAGAAATAATATTACTATAAGATTTAAGCTCAGGTTTCAAATGATTTCCCACATGCTTTCTGTAATGGCTACTAGTTGAATCATCTAGCTCGTTCCCAAAGGCTAGGTAGTTATGGGAAAATAAAGTATTTAAGAGATCTGTCTTCCAAGTTCCATTAGAAGTTATGAGGTAGAAACACTCTCACTGTCTCACAACCCTAAAGCGTTAGAAGGCGGTGTAACAAATTAGATTCCTGTGGTCCAAAAATGCTTCAAAATGTTTCGCGTTCCCTATTTACCAATCTATATATTTAACAAATTAGATTCTGCATGCTTGAGTGATATCTTTGTGAGGGAAATACTTGGCCAGCAGGACTTCATTCTATATATATTGATTCTACTTTTGAAGATGTCGTAAAGTGGTTTTTAGTTATCTTCTTGATGATGATGGACTTTCCTTGCGGGATTTGATGAAACAGATAGAGTCTACGAAACCTCATAAACCATTTTGACCCCTAAAATTAGTAGGGAATTTTTGTAGTTTTAGGAAAATGAATTCAAAGTCTAAGTGGAGAATTGAATTTTCTTTGATCCCTCGTTAGGCCAAATCTGATATGCTTATATAGACTTGTTGATCGGTTGAGATGATGTGGTGGTAAGGCACCGACCTAGAGGAGAGGCATGTGTCGACGATCGTTAGGATGATAATATCTTATGAGCAGGTATGACACTGACTGATTCTCTAACAATTAACTTTGTGTTATGTTTTTTCTAGAGCTCAAATAGATTGGGCATGTTCTAGAAGATCTTTTTGCCCCCAGACTTCAGATCAGGTCAAGGTTTAGGTTAGGTAAATCTTAGCTCGAATCCACCTGCCCCGTGCGTCAAGACAAAATGGGACTCAAGGTTCGGGGTTGATTTCAGCCGACCTCCTTTACTGCTCCAAGACCCAGAGCACCGCTCTTGGACTGATCTGATTCCTCTTCTTGGCTTATGTCTAAACGAGAGCAAGGCTCAAGGTGCCTAGAAAACTCGACCTCCCATGTTAGGATTTCGTCCGGTCCGCCCCTGATGATTATAGTGATCAGTGTCACGTGTATACTTCAGTCAAACTGTTAACTTCTTGACTTGGTTAAAGATGACCAATATTTGACTCAACAACTTTGAAAAAATAAATTAACTATTTGGTGCACCCCACCATAAGTTTCTAAGCAGGAAAGTGATGGTTTCTTTAATCTTGGAAGAGCAAAAAAATTCTTGTTGATCAAAGAATGAAAATGAAGACCAGGAATGAAGAAGAAAGCGGAGAAACACAATAGTAGATAGAGAAAGAAGACTAACGAAGAAGAAAAGAAGAACGGGAGGCACTAAAAAGCAGTTTTTGAACCGGTACTTCGCAGTTGAGACGCCTACCAATCAGACGCTAAAAATATAAACTACTAAAAAGGATTAATTGAAAAGAAAAATTAACTCTAACAGTTAACAGAATCAAGAAAGTCAAGTTTAAATTTGGAAAATAGTTAGGGGGGAACAAACAAGAATTAGCCCTTAATTTGATAGAAGCCTGTTGTAGTAGGCCAGATTTTGAGTTCACGCTTCTCTCCGTTAGACGCACGCTTTAGTTCCTCTCTCTTTCTAAACCAACCTGTGTTTCTCCTCAAAAGGTCCAGGTTTTCAGAAACCAATAGTGGTTTTACCCGACAGGTATTATGGGAAAAGTGAAAAACAATCCTCCCAACAACTTGAGTAAAATAATCTTAAGAAAAGTCTTCATAAAGATTTTAGATTCTGTTGGAGATCCGTAAATTTAGTACTTTTACGTACGAATCACAATCCAACAAAACTACCCACTTTCTATTCCTCACATGAAAAATTCAATTTAAGAAAAGGGCCCACTTTCTTTTAAGAACACTAAAACTGGGTTATTTCCTGATAGGCCCCCTAAAATATGAGAAATATATAGGCGTTCTATTTCTGTCTACATGTACGGTTACCCGGTTATTTTCTCTTCCTAATTTACCCTTTTGTGTGTGATGCGTCGCGTCTCTTCTCCTTTGTCAATTGTCTGGGAATTTATTCTTCCTAATTACCCTGATGTTTTACACGTAGAAGAGAAAAAAGACTCTAACAACTCGTAGACGGAAAGATAGAAAAGGACATATTGGTAGTTCTCTTATTTTAGGAAGAAACGCGGAAAGCTAGTCTTACTTTAGGAATCCAATAACTAGGTAACAATACTTGAGTTAATCTTTCTTTCCAATTTAATATCAATCAAGTATCACATATTCCAGCATCTGAACAACATCAAGCATGCAGTTCAATGGCAATCTCTCACCCACATAAAGA
Source organism: Eschscholzia californica (assembly GCF_041429995.1). Classification (NCBI taxonomy): domain Eukaryota; kingdom Viridiplantae; phylum Streptophyta; class Magnoliopsida; order Ranunculales; family Papaveraceae; genus Eschscholzia; species Eschscholzia californica. The sequence continues at coordinate 14,935,261 of NW_028238198.1, read as the reverse complement.
AAATCAAGAAATATAAGAAGGAATTCCAAATGATCAAATTCAATCATACCAGGAGAGAGTTGAACTCTAATACTGACTTACTAGCTAGATGGGCAAGGAAAAATAATAGAAATAAAGTGTGGAGGAACGTTCCATGTATTTTAGCTAATAGATATTGTAATAATTTTTTGCTTTAATTAATGCAATCTAGTTTAACACAAAAAAAAAAATCAAGTATCACATATCATTCCAACTTAAGGTCTCAAAAACAAGTCTGGTCCTATACATTATACTTGAATAGATATTAAAACATGATTCTAACATAACTAGGTTGAGTATTCTAAGACATTAGAGACAATCATTTTGTAATTATCTAAAATTCTAATTGTCAAAATTGTGATTTTCTAAAATTCTAAATGATTTGGGGGTATAAATGTAGAGGGTATTCACGTATATTTCCGAATTAATAGGAAAGAGTCTATGATTTGGGGGTATAAATGTAGAGGGTATTCACGTATATTTCCGAATTAATAGGAAAGAGTCGGTGAGACAATGGATCGGTGTGATTAGGATTTCTGTGGCTATATAAATTGAAATTCTACAGATATCTTATTCATTCTCACGAATATCTTGCTTGTTATTCTTATTATAGTTGAAATCATTGTTTCGTTGTTTGCCGTAATGTAGGTTTAACGAATCGAACCCTGTAAATGTCTTGTCTTCAATGTGATTATTTATTTTTTATTATAAATTTCTTGTTTACTTGATTTCATGATCGGTTATTGCTTCATTTTATTTTCTGAACTACTTAAACCTTCTAAATAGGAAAATTAACTATGCATTTAGATTTTTGTTTTCAAGTAGTTGATGTATCTTAAGTAGAAAATAGTATTTGCAGTTCGTTTCTCAAATTTTTTACTAACTTTAAGTGGTCCTCCTACATCTAAAATCCTGGTCTCATCCCTATCCATGTCATGTAACGAACGTAATGGCTCTTGGAATCTATGTAAAAAAAATATAGCAAGTGAAATAACTGAAGGAAAACTGTCAACGTCTTAGAGAGAGAACACAGGGAGGATACCGTACAACGATCCAGAAGGGGTAAAAGTCACTTCTTCTCTATTTTAATAACAGTTATACAGTCCATCACCCTTTGACGGAGCGGCTGGACACCCCCTTGTAAGCTAATGGTGGTTCTGCATCGAATCTTAATTAAAGTAGTTCATCACCATGATTTATCTCATTTAATTAAGGCAATAAATATAGTAAATTTAGGTGGGATTAGATGGGCTTTCAGACTCCCCAAGATGGTTGGTCTTTATAAGCCCTTTAGTGTCCAAGAAGTCTTAGTAATGGCGGTTGTAGTGCTAATTCAGTTTATGATGTACTCATATTATATTCATGATGTATCAATATCATGTAAATGTAATGACTCTTGGGCATGTTTGGCTCACGAGAACGGAACGTGATTCTTGAAAATCACTTTCCAAATTTTTGTTTAAATTTCTGTTCAGCTTGCAGAAATGCGGGAGGAATAAGATTTCGCCTTAAAGAGGTATTACAAATCCACAGGGGTTGTGGATTTGTGATTCCCATTTTTCCTAAGTATATTTTAGTGTTTAGTTATTTTACTAATAACAAACTGAAGAGGTATCGTCGAGAAAATAAGAGCAACAGAGATGAAAATGATGGTCGTGGCAGTGGTAGAAGGAAGGAGGAAAGAGAAAGATGAATACACATGGTCTGTGTATCATTTCCTAACCTTTGTTACCGTGGTCTTTCAACAAAAAAAAAAGAATTTGTTACCGGGGATTGGAGATAGCCAGAAAAATGAAAGAAATCAAATGTTAAAGTCTTAGTCTTGGGGACCATGAAATTAGGGCCAAACTGAAATGAATCATTTTTTAATACATTTTAATTATTTGGATATTTGCTTTTAGCCCAGGTTTGTCTATCTCCTCTAAAATTCAAAGGTTAAAGTTTTATTCCTTTTCTATTTTTTATTTTTTTATTTCCATTTACCTTCAAATTGTTCCATAAAAATTTTACGTGTAAATAAATTATTAATTAGTATTTTCAAGTTGTCTTTAGAATTACCTTTCATGGTCTGCCTAAGATTATCTTTTATAGTTGTTTGTGCTCATTCTATCCCGTTATATATAATGTGTTATGTTGTAATTATAATTCTAATGAAATTTTAATGAAATGTAATATATCATAAAAAATTTGTAGGAAAAAATTTATTGTATTCTACCGAAATATTATTTAAAATAATGTTTAATTATGTTTCATATAAATCAAAATATTATAACAAAAAATATGTATTATTGAAGGAGAAAAATAAAAGAAAAAGTGAGGACAACTAAAGTGAACCTAACAGTTGTAAGGAAAACTTTGCACCATTGGAAAGAATCAGACCAAATCGGAAAAAAGAAAAGAAAGAATCAGACAAAAAGGAACAACAACAGCAAACCATCAAGTATGGAGTGAGAAAGAGGAGAATTTTGTATATGAAGAGAATTTACCATTATTAATAGCTAAATTAGGCTTAGTATTTTATTTTACAAAATTGTAGGACACACTCATAAATATCTCTGAGTGATCCAATAGATAAACTAAAAGCCAAATTAGCCTTAATAAATCAATGCTAGTTATAATTTAGCGAATGATGTTTCAACCCTACTGACTGACATATTGTGTCTTAGCAGACTCTCACTTCTTTCGGTTAACGATCCTTATTGTACGTCTTTGTATTATACTCTTCGCCCATTTCGGGTTATGTGTTCAAGGACTAATTTGCTACGAATGAAAGTAAAATTTGTTTCCAAAAAAAAATATCAATGCTAGTTCAAGTGGTAATCCTTCTTAAGCGACCTTAATTAGATTCTATACTGGGTTAGATTTGGTGAATTCTTTTTGGATGCTACTATAGGCAACTTCAATTTTGCTAAGGACAACTGAGGGACAAAAATAACTAAAATAGTGTCCTAAATTGCTAACCAACACCAAAAATCAAGTAAACGAATTTCTTCTCAATTCTATATACAACTCTAAAAAAATTATTAGATAAAATTACTAAATAAAATTAATTGAATATTGTCAAAAATTGCTAAACCAACACTACACGAAAAAAAATCAAATATAGCAGAAATTTTTCTCCAAAAATTTTGAAGTTCAAATTTCTATTACCGTAATTAATTATTTACAAATAAAATTTATTCGAACATTAAGCAAAAAAGTTAACCAAATATTAACAAATAACCAAAAATATTATATTCCAATCAGAGCATTTCATGTAAAATCCAATAATCCCATTCGAATGCACAATGTAATAGTTATCGTGCTAGGTTTCTTTATGGGTCAATCGGTTGCTCCATGAATCGGGTGTGGCTGATCCACCTATGAGTTGGTGACTGGTAATAGTTTTCGTGAAATGTTAATTGCAAATAATACAAAATTGGGTGGAAAAATCCGTCTTGGAGAAAAAGGGAATACGAGACTTAGTCAATTAAGTTTGGCTCCAATTACTTGAAGGAAATAAAACTTCATCTTCATCACCATCTCTACATCTGCCCAACAACACCACCTTCACCTCTCTCTCACTCTTTCAGCAAAAGGAAGGGCCCCCTTTTGAGGTCAAAAGACAATTTGGTTTTCGTAAACCACATCGTATTCTAGTTTGGCTTTAATCTCAAACTAGAAATTATATTGTTTAGAGTTAAACCCGAACGAGAGAGGATATTTCGTGGAGTTAAACCAAATTAGATTGTCTTTTCCGGCGAAAGAAACATTCCCCTTCACTAAAACTTAGAGATAGAGAAAGAAAAGGGGGAGAAAAGAGAAGGATGAGGAGAAAAAGGCAGTGGTCGGAGGTGGGAATGAAGTCTTATATTTTCTCCTTAACCGATTGGAAGTCAAATATTATTATTGACCCAATTTACATTACTTATTTTCCCACTCCAAACCTAATACCCACAAAACAGTATTCTCCAAATCCCCTCAAAACTTCCATGGAGGTCATAGAAAAGAATCAAATATTAATGAAGTGAATTAAATGAGAAGCACATTAAATTCAAGAGCATATACACTTGGACGACACCCATCATGCCATGATCCATTGACATGTGTATTTATACTGAACACTAGTCCCAAGAGAAACTGAAAATAAAATAATAACAAAATCTTTAAGATTACTAGTAATAAATTTATAAAAAAAGAAATAACTGTAATATTAAGATTTTCATTTAATTTCACAATTTTTGATCATCATCTTAACATAAACAGTCAAATTTTCTACCACCCCACATTGACACTAACAGATTGATGTCCCCAAAAGAAAACCCTAAAAAACTAAAAAGAAAGAAAAACAACATCACATTCAACCCATTTCCATTACAGTTTGGGATGATGGATGGAAAAAAAAAGAAAAAAAAAGCAACCCATCAATCTTCACTTACTGTTAACTTTTTACAAACCCTAATTATGTTGAAACCCCAATATCACCATCTTGAAATAAATCTTAAAGTTTCAACCTTTTTTTGCCCCCTTTTTTCTGAAATCAAGCCCTAGTTTTCTGCAACAGAGGAGTGAACCCATGATAATTACCATCTCTGCAAGAAGAATCCAAATCCACCTCAGCAAACATATTCACCATCTCCTCAAACCCTAATTTTTTAACTCTATTTTCATCTTTATCAAGAAGTTTCAAAACTTTTTTAAAGAAACCAACTTCACAAGGCAAAACTAATCCACCATTAGATTGATACCCAAATTCCTCTTCAGCTTTTTTCAATAGAGAAACAAAAATCGGTAAATTAAGAAACCGAGTTGGGATAACAAATCTCTTTCTTTCTAATCCAACATAAACAGCCAGAGACCCAGATGGAATCCGACGATTTGAACCACTACCATAAGATGAAGAAGAAGATGACCCAGAATGTGAATCTGTTTCTGAATCAGAATCAGAATCAGATCGTTTTCCAGAACTGATAATCTTCCATTTCTTCATCACTTGTTTGAGTTTAACGATCTTTCGGATCTTATTAGCCATTAGAGAGAGAGGAAAAGAGCAAGGGAGTCTAGAGAGAGAAAGTGAAGTGAGAGCGGTTGGAAAAAGGACTCTTAACGGAGAGAGAGAGAGAGAGAGAAAAGATAGAGATAATTAAGGGGGAAATATTATAGCGGAAAGATTAATAAAGAAAGAATAACTGTTTTTTTTTTTTCTAAAAACTAAAGAATTAATTATTTTCTTTTTTTCAAAGAAAACAAATAAAACTTTTAGGTTTTTGGTATTTAGAAAATTGCAGAAATACCCTCTTCTTGTTTAGATCTTTTCGAAAAGTTTACATTATCACAAGGAAGATAAACCTATTTCACTTGTGATAGTTGGATTTGGAGAATTTTTGTGAGTTTGAACTCTACTTGTCTTCGCTTTTATAAGCCTAAATTTGAGATCTAAAGGTGTAAATAAAGATATGAGGGTAAATCCTCTATATTTTGTTTGAGATTGGATAAAATCCTTTGGATATAGTATATCTATTTGTTGGAAGGATATATCAGTTATTATAATCTTGGTATATATGATGTCATCGCGAGTACACAAGCAAAAGAAAGGATGTTTTGGGTCATTTAAAATGGTTATGGGGATATAAGATTTTTGCGACCAATTAGAGTTGAGGTGATAGATCTTATATTCGGAAAGTGTCATATGGTACGAGAAACACCGATTTGCTTACCATTAGAGTTGAGGCTGGAACGAGAAAGAAAACTTTATGATATTTTATGTAATTAGTTGGCAAGGAAGAGAATGACAAGGTACTTGCATTACGTATTTGTGTACTATTGGTACTTATGGAAAGTTCGGAACAAATTGATCTTTGGAGAACAACCCTATGGAAGTCGACAAATTATAAATGCTGCAATGGAGTTAAATGATGATTTCGAAGTACAAAGTATATCAGATAATAGCTCACCAAGAGAAAGGACAAGTTGGACTCTTCCTGGTCTTAACGAGCTAAAGATCAACTTCGATGCTGGGTATATAGATGGAAGAGCAGATATAGCGGTAGTTTGCAGGAACTCCAAAGGTGAGTTCGTAATGGCTTTGGTTCATTCAACATCGACACTAGAAGTAGAGGCAAAGGCCGCACTACTAGCTATGGAAATTGCAACTGATTTGCATCAATAAAGGTGCATTATAGAAGGGGATTCAGTGAACGTTGTGAAAGCTTCCTCGAGCTCTGAAGATGATATCCCGTGGAGGATTCGATCAACGGTCATTGGCATAAAGACTAGCATGAGAAATCTGACCGAGTGTTACTTCTCTTTTTGTCCACGAAATGTGAATAAAGTTGCACATTTATTAGCTCATTGTCGTCAGAACAATCTTAATACTCCAAGTGAAATGGTGGTTGTTCCTCAATGCATTGTAAGTCAGTTAGATGCTGATAGGTCCAACAGTTCTTTGATTAATCCTGATTAATAAAATTAGACAAAGCTTACTTTCATAAAAAAAAGTAATCACGTAGACTTTCTTATTTTATAAATAACAAGAATGGAAACAATTGGGGTTGAACTTCTAATCTTACGATCATTAATCTTAAAATATACAAACTAAACTAAATCTAGTTGATTAAACATAATTAATACTCGCTATTGATACTAATTAGGAGTGTTAACGGATTGACTCTGCAACAAGTATCTCACTATCCAGAATTGGAACCTATTTAAGTATTACGGTTGTTCCTAGCGAATAAAAAGAGCGGCCACCCGTTGCGTAATAGACAGTTATTTGTTTTCTTTTTTATTTGTTATTAAACCATCTTTACCACTAATTAGGAGGTTATGCTTCACGTGAAAACCCAGTTATTTTTATAAGATTTTTTTTTAATAAGAAATGGAGATCAGATTAATAAAATTTACAACAAATTTTATTATTATGTTTAAAGTTATAACAATTTTTTTTATTGACTACATTGTGATTGACAATTAAGAATATTATACTAAGTGAAACTCAAATAACATAATCACAGTATGATTAGGATTAATCTAATTTGTCATATGCCACGTGAAACACGGATTTGCTTACCATTAGAGTTGAGGATTAGAGTTGAGGCTGGAGCGAGAAAGAAAACTTTATGATATTTTATGTAATTAGTTGGCAGTGAAGAGAATGACAAGGTAATTGCATTACGTATTTGTGTACTATGGTACTTCTGGAAAGTTCGGAACAAATTGATCTTTGGAGAACAACCCCATGAAAGTTGACAAATTATAAATGCTGCAATGAAGTTAAATGATGATTTCGAAGTACAAAGTATACCAGATAATAGCTCACCAAGAGAAAGGACAAGTTGGAATCTTCCTGGTTTTGACGAGCTAAAGATCAACTTCGACGCTGGGTATATAAATGGAAGAGCAGATATAGCAGCAGTTTGCAGGAACTCCAAAGGTGAGTTCATAATGGCTTTGGTTCATTCAACATCGACAACGTCGACACTAGAAGTAGAGGCAAAGGCCTCACTACTAGCTATGGAAATTGCAACTGATTTGCATCAATACTATTGCATTATAGAAGGAGATTCAGTGAACGTTGTGAAAGCTTCCTCGAGCTCTGAAGATGATATCCCGTGGATGATTCGATCAACGATCATTGACATAAAGACTAGCATGAGAAATCTGACCAAGTGGTACTTCTCTTTTTGTCCACGAAATGTGAATAAAGTTGCACATTTATTAGCTCATTCACGTCGTCAGAACAATCTTAATACTCCAAGTGAAATGGTGGTTGTTCCTCAATGCATTGTAAGTCAGTTGGATACTGATAGGTCAACCATTTCTTTGATTAATTCTGATTGATAAAATTAGACAAAACTTACTTTCATAAAAAAAAATAATCACTTAGACTTTCTTATTTTATAAATAACAAGAATGGAAACAAATTGGGTTGAACGTCTAATCTTACGATCATTAATCTTAAAACATACAAACTAAACTAAATCTAGTTGATTAAACATAATTAATACTCCCTATTGATACTAATTAGGAGTGTTAACGGGTTGACTCTGCTACAAGTATCTCACTAGCCAGAATTGGAACCTATTTAAATATTATGGTTGTTCATAGCGAATAAAAAGAGCGGTCACCCGTTGGGTAATAGGGATTTATTTGTTTTCTTTTTGATTTGCTATTAAACCATTTTTACCACTAATTAGGAGGTTACGCTTCACGTGAAAACCCAGTTGTTTTTATAAGATTTTTTTTTTTGGATAAGAAATGAAGATCGGATTAATAAAATTTACAACAAATTTTATTATTATGTTTAAAGTTGTTACAAATTTTTTATTAACTACATTGTGATTGGCAATTAAGAATATTATACTAAGTGAAACTGAAATAACATAATCACAGTATGAGTAGGATTAATCTATTTTGACTCCAATTTGTGACTAACTCACTGTTTTGACTCTATAAGTGTCCAGCAGTTCGATTTGGCCCACAAGGACAAAAATTTTATTTTTTCTGAAAAAAACCCTAAAGGCCAAAATAGAACTAAACCTATAAAATATTTTAAAACAACTATTTCCACCTCATCTCTCCTTCTTCTTCGTCTAAATTTTCAAATGAAGGGATTTTTTATCTGGATCAAAGATTTCAAACCATTGATCCACCCCCTTACTCTGACGAAATAGGAATGAAGAGAAAGAATAGAGAGAAGAACAACAAAAAGTAGAAGAAGAAGACGAGAGAGAAGAAAGAACAAGATGATGAAAAAGAATTAAGAAAAGGAAGCAGAAAATAGAAGAAGATGAAATAAAAAAAAAATTTGTATAGGGTCGCCTAAAATGTTGCCGACTAGCGGCCTTCTTGGTAAAGTGTGGTGAGAGGGAGAGATTAAGTGGAAAAGAGATGAGATGAAGTGGAAAGAAAATGAGATGATGTGGACTTAATGTTTGACATTTTCTGAGGTTGATTTCATTTTCGTCCCAAGGGTATTTCTGTAAAAAAAAATATTTTTTGGGTTCTTGGAGGCCAACAAACTGTCGCACATTTTTGGGCCAAAACTTTGAGTTGGTGGGAGCAAAATGGAACTAACCCATATGATTACCATAGAATAAGTAAGTGAGAACTTAAACATAACCAATCAGCATTGAAATCTTATTGCTTTCAATCAGGCATTAAATCTTTTTTCGTGTTGAAGAAAATGAAGGAAGAAGAAAGAAAAAAAAAAGAGAATTTAGGTCACTGACTGGAGATTGCCGGTCAACGACGACCTAACGGCACCAAGTGTGCCTTTAGGTTAAACTCAAATGGCCATTGTCTCTTACCAAAATATGTTATTAGTGAGATTACCTTTAGCAACATTGTGTTTAACAAGATTGATATGATTTCCCAAAATAAAAAATTGTATTTTTATAGAATTCAGGATATGTCTAAATATGCTGCATGCTTACTCAATAATCTATTATTGATAGGGTAATTGAATTCAATTCCATTTGGAAAATAAAGCTAAATAGCTTACTGGATCAGTATGAAAAAAGGCAGGGGGTTTAGGTAATCTAACTAGCTCAATTATTTTGATGATGTGGTTTAGACTTTAATCAAAGATTTGTAATCATGATTTTGCCTAATTATTTGTCACTTTCTAAACCATTCACAGTATTATTTTTGTAAAAATTCTCTTGATTCCTCTCTACACAAGTATCGTTTACTTAAAGTCAGGGTAAAAACCAAAAAGTGAAAAAGAAGTCACAGTGAGAAATTGAAAAGAAAGTTATAATATTAGAATTAATCAATTAAGAAGTATTTTCCTAAAAAATAAATATATCTTGATTTATTCTTCATGGTTTAAAATTTAGAGATTGTTTAAAGAATATTTTCCACAGCAGGAGAATCTCTGAATTACTATTTTCCAGGAATTTCAAGTTATCTTGTGAGTTATCAGTTATGTATGAGGAAGTCCGAGTTGGTTACTCTTGGGAATTTTAATTAAAATTAAACCCCCAATTTCTCATTAACTAGCCAATTTAACCCCTATATTTTGCCAAGAGTGAACGTGGGAATTGATCATTTTGTAAGTTAACGTGGGTTAATTTAGTGGTAAGTTATTTCTTTCAGAGACGGAAATGCTAGACTTCTTTTTTGTGGGCGCACTTATTAATCATAAAGAACCAATATATCATATACATAAATCAAACAACAACTAATTACATCATGTTTTATTTTATTGTATTGAATGCTTTCTGAATCGGCACAACAGAAAAAAAAAAATTTGGTCAGACGAATACACACCCTCGCACCCCAAGAAGATATTATTTCTCCTCAAGGAGGAACAAAATTCTGGGGTCGGTGAGTTTGTGATTCTCTTTCCTCTTGAATCATCAGTTACATCTCTATAAAACATATTGTCAGGTAAACCAAACAATTCTTCTACTACGTGCAAAACATAGATGTTGAGGCTATTAAAGACCCTGGAAGGCCATGGAAATCGGAAGGCCATGGAAATCAAACTTTACTTCATTTACACTTGCAAAATATTTGAAAAAACGCTTTAGGTTATCTGCAATTTCAAACACTCGAACTTAAAACCTCTCAATTATTTTAGAACGATGCGCAACCAATATTGGTTGAGTTTAATAACAACTGTGTAAGGTCACCAAGCACCTCTTGGAGATCAAATGAGGAAGACTTGTGAAAAACTAAAAATTGGTCCTCTGGCTTTAATCAAAAAAGGAAATTTTGTTGTAGAGGAGTTTAGTTAGATTAGTCTATCTTAACCAAAAAAAAGATAGTTAGATTAGTCTCTAGACATGTTTTAGAGGGGGACAGACTCCATTTTCAATGATTTTGGGGTGTGAACCCTAGCCCCCTATCATTTGGTCAGTCTAGTTTTCTGTTGAACTTTTTCAGTAAAACTGTAAATTCATCACTTTCATAGAAAAGATATAGAATCCTTGAAGGGTGGGCATCTGGCAGTTAGTAGGATTGAACAATGAATCAAGCCTGGCCCATGTGGAAACTAATGGGCCCAGCAGAAAGCTTATAAGCACTTCCATTTTCTTTGAAAAATTTGCTTGACCAGACTTTAAATATTTAAATTTTATACCCAACCATTGAGTCAATATGTACAAATGGTAAGCCAATTTATAACATATCTCTGATACGAGAGGTGGCTTAACGGTGACTGTGGGCCGTTTGTACATCCTAGAGCCAGTTTGCATTGGGTCCATCAACATAGCTTCTAATGAACAGTCTGCACATACAAAATTTCTATAAACAACCTTTCGAAGATGACAATGACATATATGATAATAAGGTTGATAGTAGCAGAAGCTTATCAGTTTGGTCTTCACTCAGACGAAAAGAAAGCTACAAAAAAAAAATGTTTGCAATAGCAAATTAGTCTTATCCTGAGCGAAAAAATAAAAGGGACTTATTAAATCGGCTATTTTCAGCCAAAGTTATGTCAAAATTTGATATGAAATCTGGGTTTTGGCAAATTCAGATCGATGAAAAGGATAGATACAAAACTGCATTCACAGTTCCATTTGGCCACTATGAGTGGAACGTGATGCCTTTTGGGCTTAAGAATGCCCCCTCAGAATTTCAAAATATAATGAATGACATTTTCAGTCCTTATACGTCATTCTGTATTGTTTATATCGATGATGTTCTAGTGTTTTCTGAAAATATAGAAAAACACTTTAAACATCTTCAAGCATTTATTAATGCTATCAAACATGCTGGTTTAGTTGTGTCAGCAAAAAAGATCAAATTATTTCAAACAGAAATAAGGTTTCTTGGCCATACCATCAAAGAAGGGACTATTTTCCCTATTGATAGAGCTATTACTTTTGCGGATAAATTTCCAGATGAAATCAAAGAAAAAACTTAATTGCAAAGGTTTTTAGGAAGTCTTAATTAGCAATGGCAAGACAAGGGATTTCCTTAGCCTAATTCAGAAGCATCAGTTTCAACAATTTTAAAAGCTTCTGGATTAGCAATGGCAAGACAAGGGATTTCCTTAATCTTTAATTTTATCTTTTGGACTGCTTCTGTATGAACATTAGTCCAATCAGGAGGATTTTTCTTAAGCCTGTCAAATAAAGGCTTAGCATCAATTGCTAAGTTCTTGTAGAAGTCAGAAATATAATTAAGACTTCCTAAAAACCTTTGCAATTGAGTTTTTTCTTTGATTTCATCTGGAAATTTATCCGCAAAAGTAATAGCTCTATCAATAGGGAAAATAGTCCCTTCTTTGATGGTATGGCCAAGAAACCTTATTTCTGTTTGAAATAATTTGATCTTTGTGCAAACATATGCAACTATTTTTGAACTTGTGAAAATTAACATGTGCTTAAATCTTGCATAATATGTGTGAGATTTCACAGACTTTGCTATATGTAGAACTTGTGCAACCTTACATATTAATAATTTCGTTTTGGAGATTTGGTAGATTAGTTTCCGAAAAAAATAGCGTAGGAGTGGTGGAAAATTATACTTCTATACTAAAATAAAAATTATCACTTGAATTTGCCCTCACGCAGGATCGAACTACGGACCTCCAGTTTACAAGACTGGCGCTCTACCACTGAGCTATAAGGGCTTTTGTTGGAAAGGAAGAATGGTTCCTGTAACATTGTTTTACTTGTACACCACTCTGCCTTCACAATTAACCCTAACTTCGGTTAGTTGTATCTACAAGTTTCACCTTTTGCAACCTAAATCGCACCAATTTGACAATCGAATAAAACTTCCATCAATGAAGAATACGAACCTTCAAGTACTTTTTGTAGAGAATGGAGTATGATTAATTTAAGTTTGAAAGATATCTCGGTTCAAAAGATTATGTAAGAATTTCGTGATGCAAGTAAATGGATTTACTTTACATATTTATGATTTTAATATTATATACGTACGCATGTTAAATGTATATAAGAAATTAGGTCAAAAATTTTGTTCGCCTCGGTTGAAAATAGATGTGAATATTTATCAGGCTTCAACTCTTGGTGCAAACTCACGCAACTATTTTTGAACTTGTGCAAATTAACATTTATTTAGATCTTGCATAATATGTGTGAGAGAGATTTCACAATCTTTTGTATATGCAAAACCTGAGCAAACTTACATTTTCTTTTTTATGAACTGATGCATATCATTGATTAACAAAAGTATTATTACAATACATTGACGCTAGAAAATAAGTTACATTTTTCCATGTCTTAGATTGATCCTTCTTCCGACCCCACTTCGCTATATTTGTCTGCCTGTGGATTGAGATGCCTTTTTGTGTGGATGAACTTGACACTATCAAACTTAGCCTTCATGTCTTGGATTCTGCTAATATGGATCTTTGATTGCTACTGGATTTGATGTGGCTTGTTGTTCAGGTGTTTGATAATATTGATGTTGTCGCTTTCAAGTATAATACAACTTTGATTGGTCTCGTACGCCCAATAGAGACCATTGAGAACTACTATTGCTTCGCTTTCTTCACTGTTACGTGCTCTAGCTGAAGACACTTTTACTACTATAAATTTTGATTCTGTATTGTGAACTATTAGACTAGTTTCAATGTTAGTCGTTATGGTAGTAAAAGATGCATCTACATTAATTTTTAAGTATGGATAAGAAGAGGTTTCCATTTTTCCATACATATTGGAGTTGTTCGTTCCCTAGGTAAAATGTTTTTTGGGAATGACATTATCGTGTTAATTACAGTGCTCGTAGAAGTGATGGAGTATTGGAAGCAATTGTCACACCTGGTTTTCCATATGCACCATAGGATAGTAAGAAAGTGTATATTGTTCGATGTATAACATGTTTGATTCGTATCTTGCCACGAGAAGATCCATTCTGATAATGAAGTAATGTTAGTAGAGTTAATATTAAAATGAAACTATATGTTTTTCGCTAAAGGACAGTGTAACAGAGCATGTTCGATAGATTCAATTTCAGTGCAATTCGGGCAGACCTGAATATTACCAATATACTTACCTATTCTCTCCCGGACTGGGAGAGATTTAGTATAGATCTTCCAGATAAATAATTTAATGTGAGGGACGGTAGGAGAATCCAAATAAAGTTCCAATTGATCTCAGTAGTAGGCTCAGGATGATTGTTGCAGTTCAGATGATATTACATTGATTTAACAGTAAAGAGGCCAGATTCAGTAAGTGCCCATTTCATCTAATCTATGCCGTTGCTATTGAGGTTATTGAGCGGAATGGTTTTAATGAGATTAATCACGGGAGCTGCAAAGGTAGCTGTTAGGATAATATCGTTCCAGGTCTGGTGGGTAATGAGTTGAGAGACTTTAACCAAATCTGAGTTATAGATATTAGGAGGTGGACCAGACTGACCTGGGATCCAGTTGTCACACCAAATGTTAATGTGCTCACTTGTGTGGACTTCCCATATAATCATACCAGTGATTTGATCGAAATGTTTTCTTATCACTTTCCAGTTCCAAGAATTATGACCTTTGGCTGGGCCAGGGAGGGTGGATTGGGGATAGTATTTAGCCTTCAAAAATTGGACCCAAATGGTCTGAGGTTCAGAGTTGAGTCTCTAGGCAAGCTTGTTTAAGAGGGTAGTATTATCGAGCTGAGGGACGTGGATGCCCAGTCCACCTACTTTTTTAGGGCAGCAGATAGATGACCATGATTTGGTGCATATACATTTGGCCTTTCATCACCAGAACGACTTTTGCAAGGTCGCTATGCTTTTGCATATTCCTTTTGGAATAGCGAAACATTGCATCTGGTATCGGGGAACGGCTGCAGCGATTGCCGAGACGACCACAGAACGACCAGTTTGAGAAAGGAAAGAGTTGTTCCATTTGGAAAGTTTGGATTTAATTTGGGCGAGGATGTCTTTGAATATCTTGGTTTTCAGGGATCCGATGAAATTGAGCCCCAAGATATTTCTCCGAGGTGGACGCGTATTAACTTTAAGCGTGCGCATGATGAGACGTTTAAATTTAAGGTGAGAATTTTTGGAGTAGAAGATGTTGGATTTAGTGTAGTTTATAAGTTGACCGGACGCTGAGCAAAAAGTGTGGAGCAAGTTTTTGAGGATATGAATATTATCTATCGAATTTTTCCCGAAGATAATGCAGTCGTCTGCAAACAAGAGATGAGAGATAGTCAGATCGGGATTATTGGTAGGGAATCCCAAGAACTTGCCCTGACTGGTATCGGAGATCAGGAGACAGCTGAGACTTTCCATAGCTAATGTGAAGAGGAAGGGTAAGAGGGGGTCTTCTTGTCTGATGCCTCTCGAGGGATGAAAAATGGGGCCCGGGCGACCATTCACCAGAAAAGACGTAGAAGAAGTGGAGATGCAAGCGTAAATCATGTTGAGCCAGTGTTCCGAGAAACCCAACGCTCTCATGGTATCGATTAGGAACTGCCATTCGATTCTGTCAAAAGCCTTGGACATGTCTAATTTGAGTCCAAAGTAACCAGAAGCTCCTTTCATTTGTTTATAGGAGTGGATAAGCTCCTGGCCCATAATGATGTTGTCCGAGATTTGGCGCCCTGGGACATAAGCTGCTTGGAATGGAGAGATGATAGGATTCAGAATATACTTACATGTTAATAAATTCCTTTTGAAAAATTGATAGGTTCTTTCTCGGAAAAAAGTAGCATAGGAGTGTTGGAAAATTATACTCCTATACTAAAAAATACGGGGTTACTAAGTTTGCTTCGAACCTAAAAAAAGTCGGGACCGCTTGCGTACCTCCCGCATGTGACCATTACCACCACTGCGACCCACCATGAGATTTCGGTTAATTACTTCCTAGCTGCCAGTATCGATAATTTCTTTAAAATCGAAGTCATGAAAGAAAATGAGTTTCTTGTAGTAGCTTCATAAACTATGTAATATTAGTTCAGATTTAACTTAACATTATGAACAATCAATAAACAATACTAATTTTGGATCAAATCGAACAAAAATAACACGCAATTGTAATCGTCACTAGTACGGACACTTTTTGACTTTCATGTGTTTTTAATCTTTTCCAATATTATCTTCTTGGAAAGTTATTGTAAAGTATATATTCTAAAATTTTCATTACATTTTCTTCAGCTTCTTTCATGGCTTAACTAGATCTGCTAGAGTTAACACAAAGTAGCACATAAATGCCATGTGGTAGTCTTCGATAGGCTCAATGGGGTCTTTGTTTTGACTTTGACCAATCTTTGTTACCACATCAACATGAAGGTGTAAACAAAAGAGGACGGAAACCCAACAAGGTGTAAGTTTAATTAGGTTTGACTATTATATGTTAAAATAATTCTTAAACCCCAAGATGACTTGCATGTGAAATTACAATATTTGAATCTGTATAACTTAATTTTTATTAAAATTTCATGTGCCATTTACTAAAATGGTTGCTAAAGTTTAGATGACATTGTCTGATTTTATTTTATTTTCTTATATTTTTCGAAAATTTTATATTATAATTTTTTTTTTTCGGTTTCTCACATGCAAGCACATTGGATGCTTTATTGGAAAGATGTGTAATTAATATTACAATGTATAAATTCATTATATTGTCATCACTAATTACATTATTTTAATAATTAAAAATTGTTAGTAAAATAACAAAATAGTTTATTTTATGTCCAAATTAATCGTTTTTCGATCTTCAAGACTCTAAAAATCCTTAGAATACTAATCGAAACAATTAAGAGATTGAGCAAATTATTTAGTTCCGTAGAGTTTTGATGATAGGACAAATTCCGTATCTTGAAGATTAGTACAGCTAAAAGACTCTAGCTGGATAATTTCCAAGATCTTGGAATGACTAAAAATAATATACGACATTGTTTTATATGTTAATTTCAAATTAATCTTATTTTATATGATTAGTTAACCATCTAATGTTCTTAATATGTATATCGATATTGTCGATTAGTTCTTGAAACTTACAGCAAAAGCATGGTTTATGTCTCAAAATACTCTCTCATAAATAGTACTTGCATATATAATGTTATCCACTAAAATTAGAAAGTTTAGAACTCTACAATTTTAGGTTTCCCATATACTCCATATGTATATTATACAACAATCTAATTGTTTTTGTTACCTTGTATATCATTATCTATTTTGACAGTTGGTCTAATAAAAGTTCAACCATGCAAACAAATTCCAAGTTCTTCATGTCTATTAAATCCCAACAATTTATTTTTTTTACATGATATTATAATGTAAAATTACTTTGTTTTAGTGTAGCCTTAAGCTATAGAGGTAGGACTTACTTGCATTTTTTTTAAGAAGTGCATGGAGGAGACCCAACCCTAAAAGAAAATTTTGCGAACCAGAATGTCTACTCTGGTCCAGTAGTAACATATTTATCTCTCAACTATAGAGATCAAGACTCCTTAAGTCTTATTTTATGAAAAAAAAATATTTCTTGATTTCCCGTCATATGCAATATTATCTTGATACAAAGGTAGAATAGTCTTCCATTTAAGGAAGAATTCATGTGTGATTCTTTTGACTATCAAATTATAGAAGCTAGAGTAGAAATTCATGGTACTGCTTTAAAAAACATTCCCTTCCAAATCATATCAAAAATCAAAATAGCTCCACACATGAAATATATTGCTCTAAGCAAGGTTAAATTAGAGTCGGGCGATAATGAATCATGCATTCAATGAGGTAAATAATAACTTACTAGCTCTAAAAGCTCGCGTATATAGTTTTGTACCTTACACTCGATGTTTTATATATCTACTTTTTTTTGTTGCTTCATTTGAATTTGAAACAATTGACTTTATTTTGAGAGGAAGATAACTTATATTAAGTTAGCTTTGGTCTAGATTAGTGTATTAGATTCAAGTAACAAAATCTTGATAACATAAAAAGGAAATAATAATTAAGTCATTACAAATTAAAACTAAAATCTTCTAATAACTTGCAAAATGAGAAATGGAGGATACAATAAGAACATTTGGATCATTTTATGAATTTCCAAACTATCACTCTAATTCTCTCTCTGTCTTTCTTATGAACCCTACCTTATTCCTTTTCTCTCTCATACAATTTTTGTTTTGTGGGTCACCCTCATAAGACATACCCTTAATTCACAAAAAAAAGAAAGAAATTAACTAAGAAAAAGAAAGAAAATAAAAATAGAAGTAGAAGAAGAAAGAAAAAGTGGTAACTAGTGTGGCAATTGATCATCATCTATCTACACATGGGGTGAGGGTGAAGTGAGTGAGTTAACTCAGCTTCTGATGAACAACAACCAATATTCATTTCCTTTTGATCTGATCCATTAAACCCATATTCATTTATAAAGAAAACTTCTTTTTTCTCTTCCACCATTTTTAAGATCCTTTCGAAAATAGATACTTCACAAGGAATCCTTAATATTCCTTCATTTTGAAATCCAAATTCTTCTTCAGCTTCTCTTAGTAACATCTCAAATGCTCTATGACCTAAATATTCTGTTTTTATTAAAAACCTTTTCATCTCTTTTCCTACACAAACTGCAAGAAATCCCTTCGGCACAACGTCGGTTGCCCCCGCTGCCGGAACATCTTTGAAAGATAGTGTCTTCTTGAGAAACTTTTTTGTGGTGGTGGTGGTGGAGTTAGGGCTGGTGGTGGTGGTGGGAGTGGTGGAGGTGGTGGGTTTTGGTGCATTTGCAATTTTTCTCCATTTTTTTAAGATCTGTTGGAGTCTAACTATCTCACTAATCTTGTTAGACTTCTTGGAATCCATTGATGATGTTGGAATTGAAAGATTCTTTGAAAACTTTTTACTTTTTTTCTTTTTGCTTTCTTGAAATGCTTGTCTTGGTGTAAATCTCAAATGGGTATTGGTATTTATAGTAGTTGAAAGATTCTTAAGTGGGTCTGAATTTCTATATTTTATAACTTTTTTTTTGTCTATAATATTTGTACTTTTTTTCTCTTTACAATATTCAACTAATTAACTAATTTACAACTAGCTAGTTGCTAGTCTATCTGCCTTAAAAGTTCAACCCATTAAAAGCTAGGGTTTTTAAATTTGTTTAAGTTTTTTCATTAAATTAATAAGTGAGTATGTTCCAGATTGTATATAGTTGGGATTTTTGGTTTTCTCATGATATATTTTTTCTCTCTCTTCTTTTATTTAATTTAATGAATCAGAATGGTATAACTACTACATGAATCATAAGTTCAAAGTTCTTGTTGTATTTAAAGTTCAAGTTGACTGAACTGAGATCCTCAGAGTAGTTACTTTCCCTTTGGTTTCTGCCATTTGTTTAATGCAATAAGGTTCTAACTTCTAAGTTAAGTTATAAGTACTTTCTTGTAGTCATTATGTTTGGTTTATTTATAATTTTATCTTACCCTAATTTCATGCTAGATTTGTACTGATTTAAACTTCTAACTTTTCTTACTACTTTTGTTATAAATATAGTGTAAGGCTAATGGTTTTCCTTTCATTTAAAAGAAAGGGTTATTTCCCTAATGGCCCCTAACTTTGTGACCAGCTTCCCGCCTGACCCCCTACTTTACGAGAAATACCCATATGGCCCCCTTCCGTTATAACACCGTTACTCTCTCTCCTCTATTTAATTTTCTCTCTCTGCCACATCATCTCACCTCGCCACATCATCATCTTCTCCGGCAGGAGTTGCCGGCCGGAAATTTGGCCGGCCGACGACCTTGCCGGAGAAGACGATGATGGGGCGAGGTGAGATGATGTGGCAGAGAGAGAAAATGAGATAGAGGAGAGAGAGTAACGGTGTTATAACGGAAGGGGCCATATGGATATTTCTCGTAAAGTAGGGGGCCAGGCGGGAAGCTGGTCACAAAGTTTGGGGCCATTAGGGAAATAACCCTAAAAGAAAAGACTTCTTTTACCACTATTTTAAAGTTTCTCATCATTTTACTTTTTTTTTTGATGAAATTCTCATCACTTTACTTAGAAATGTTATTCGAACTCGGATCTCCTCAGTACAAAAAAAAAACACATAAACATGTAAGGTGGACTTTAATGGTTTCTAAGTTTTTGGTGCTAACTTATGAAGAAGTTGAGGGTGTTTTCGTCTTGTATATGCGATAATAGTCTCACATGGAAGACGACGAATTAAGTGACCAAGAATATAACGTCTAGATCGATCTCTATTCAGTGTCAATTGGTTTTGACTTAGATGACCACAAATTTAACATGATATCAAATCTAAATGCACACGTTATAGGTTTAAAAGCTACGTTCTCTCACCCGAAAAAAAAATGCGTTACACTCAAAAAAATCGGACTTGTGAGAGTGGTACTATAAATGTATATCGTTCTTTCAACAAAAAAGGATGACAATAATCACATAGATCCCTATGCCATAGAAAGAACAAACACCTTAAGGAGAGATCCTGACCATTACAAAGTAATAATGGCATACCTAGGAACTAGAAAAACTTGTTCATTATTCATGTTTTAGTTGTCCATCAAACGATACCTGGAGACATAGTTAGTTGTGAAATATTATGACTTCTCCTAAATTTGTGGTCATCCAACTCAAAATTGGCAATGAGTGGAGAGAATCTAGACACTATATGTTGGAAAATTGCTAATAATTTGAAATGGAAAACAGAAAAGAAAAATGATGTTGTACACTAAACTTCAAAGCTCGATTATATCGATTCTTTTAGACAGAAATTCGCCCCCTTCTGGTAAAACCACGAGTACACAACGGGTATGGAATTTTGCCTTCAGGATACGATGAAGTCTTAACAACTATCTTGGTTCAAAGTATGCACGCCTTGACCAAAATCGAGAACACTCTGAAATATAATTGATAATGCCAAAGAAACGACTTCGAGTTTACCAAAGAATTTTGTATAACTAACACACCCAATAACATACACCTTACTGTTTTGGTTTAAGAATTTTGTATAACTAACACACCCAATAACATACACCTTACTGTTTTGTTTATTAAGAGAAAACCAAAACAGAGAGATAGAGAGAGAAAGTATTACGTTGGATTATATTCTGTGTGGAATGGTGAGCAATTGATTTATATGGCATCAAGAGATACCATCTAATGGATATGTTATCCATTCACAAGGGATGTGCCCACAGGAAGTTTGAATTAATCCAAAAAACAACAAAAGGCATCATACCTATTCGTTGTACTGTTGGCTCCTCCCAACATTTAAATTTTGAAAAATTCCAACATTCCCCCACCATTTTCAAGAATTGAAATATTACAAGATAACTCAACGAAAACAATACATAAAAGACAAAATTAAACAAAACAGATAATTTTGGCATTATCGTAGAAACTTGTACATACATGATAGGTATCTTATGGATTTGAACCTTCACTTAGTGCAAACAACTCAAAGCTTTATCAGAATGCTATGGTGAACGTATCTTGAACCAAGAATCCTTTAGTGATGAAACCGGAGCCATCGCACATACTTGTTTCGGTGAATCAAAGTGTTCATACTCCGCACATTAATGGCCATGTGCAATATCCCTTTCATGAGTCTTCTTCGGAAAACGGTCTTATTTTCTTAGGAGACGGCCTGATCTCCACACTCACTTAGGTAAGTCCACTTGAGGTGTTTCCGCGAGGCACCACTTAAAAATTAGGACTTATTAAGGATATATCATCCATCCTTTGTCTTGCAGAAAACCAATACTAGCTCAGAAATGGGAGAATATAAATTGCTAGTATTCCATAATCGCGAAAGCTTTAACTTGTTGGTACCCGTTGAACTTTGCCTATCTATTTCAAGACATAAGTTGGGTTTCCGTTAAAGGCGATCAACCTTCATTCACAGACCTGAGTCCCATTTCTTTATTCTTAACCGAGACCATTACTTTAGGAAGTCCTTTAGTCAATGGGTCTGCTAAGTTTTTCTTTGTTTCTACATAGTCGACTGTAATTACTCCTGTCTTGAGTAATTGTCTCACAAATTGATGTCTAAGACTCACGTGTCTCGACTTGCCATTGTAGGTCTTATTTGCAACATTATAAAGTGTCGCCTGATTGTCACAATTTATCATGACCGACGGAGATGGCTTCTTCCATATAGGGATTTCTTCTAGCAGATTTCTAAGCCATTCCGCTTCCTTGCTTGCATCTGCTAATGCAATTAATTCTGACAACATAGTTGAATCAGAAATTATGGTTTGCTTCTTGGATCCCCAAGACATAGCAGCACCACCTAAAGTGAAAATCCATCCAGTGGTAGATTTTGACTTTGTCTCAATACTATTCCAGCTGGCATCACTATATCCTTCTAATACAGCGGGGTCTCCTTTAAAATGTAAACCATAATCCATGGTTCCCTTCAGGTAACTTAGCACTCTAGAAATAGCTTTCCAATGCTCTGGTCCTGGATTACTCGTGAATCGACACAGTACACTGACAGCGTAGGCTATGTCAGGTCTAGTGCAGTGCATCACATACATAAGACTACCTATAACACTAGCATACTCAAGTTGAGCTTGGGCACGAC
This sequence comes from Eschscholzia californica, assembly GCF_041429995.1. Classification (NCBI taxonomy): domain Eukaryota; kingdom Viridiplantae; phylum Streptophyta; class Magnoliopsida; order Ranunculales; family Papaveraceae; genus Eschscholzia; species Eschscholzia californica. The sequence continues at coordinate 14,912,808 of NW_028238198.1, read as the reverse complement.
CAGTATTCTTCAGTAATTTAATACTGGGGTCAATTGGAGTTAGAGCTGGTTTATGATCGAAGTGATCATACCTTTTCAGAATTTTCTCGATGTAATGTGTTTGACTTAAAGCCAATACATTATCCTTTCTTAGAATTTTAATTCCTAAGATAACATCAGCCACCCCAAGATCCTTCATATCAAACTTTGATGATAAAAATTTCTTTGTTTCTTCGACAGAAGATAGATCAGATCCAAAAATGAGCATATCGTCAACATACAAACAGATAAGTACACAACTAGACTTATTTACTTTACAGTAAATACATTTATCTGCATCATTAACGACAAACCCATTTGATCGGACAATATGATCAAACTTTTCATGCCACTGCTTAGGCGCTTGCTTCAGACCATAAAGAGATTTTACCAACTTGCAAACTTTCTTTTCTTGGCCTGGAGAAATAAATCCTTCAGGTTGTTCCATATAAACTTCCTCCTCTAAGTCACCATTTAAAAATGCTGTTTTCACATCCATTTGATGAATAACTAAATGGTGAACTGAGGCAAGGGCAATCAACACACGAATTGAAGAGATACGTGCCACTGGTGCGTAAGTATCAAATTAATCAATACCATGCCTCTGTTTAAAGCCTTTAGCAACTAATCTTGCTTTAAACTTATTTATGGAACCATCAGGATTTAACTTCTTCTTGAATATCCATCGACATCCTATAGGTTTAGCCCCAGGAGGTAAATCAGACAATACCCAAGTTTGGTTTGATAAGATAGAATTCATTTCATCATTTATAGCTTCTTTCCAGAAACTAGAATCTCTAGAATTCATAGCTTCAGAAAAGCTAATCGGATCATTATCAATATTCAAATCAAACTTTGTAATGTCTGTTACTTCACTTCTATCACCTTCTATGAGATAAGTGATGAAGTCAGGACCAAATGAACGTTCAGTTCTAGCCCTCTTACCTCTCCTTGGTTCTAATTCAGGAGGTTCACGAGATTTTGGATTTTCATCCATATTATTCCCACTAATTACAGATTCAGAATTAGACAAATTTATAGGATCTACTAAATTATGATTATTAGCACTAGATCTCGTCAAGTTCTCAAAAAATTCTACGTCTACAGATTTTATAATTTCAAGAGTGTCTAGGTTTAAGAATCGATATGTCACACTATTATGCGAATAACCTATAAAAGCACACTTGTAGGCTCTAACACCTAATTTTGGTCTCTTAGGATCTGGTTTCCTAACATATGCAAGACAGCCCCAAACTTTTAATCTACTAAAATTAGGTTTTCTTTTAAACCAGAGTTCAAAGGGAGTCACATTTTTATTCTTTAAGGGAATCCTATTCAAAATATAACATGCTGATAATAATGCTTCACCCCATAAAGATAACGGTAAGTCAGAACTAATTAACATTGCATTGACCATCTCAATCATAGTCCTATTTTTCCTCTCTGCAATACCATTTTGCTGAGGAGTGTAAGGTGCAGTGACTTGGTGAACAATTCCATGTGTTTGGCAGAATTTAATAAATTCATTTGGATAGTATTCACCACTTCTGTCAGATCTTAAAATTTTAATCTTAAGACCAAGTTGATTTTCAACTTCCGCTTTAAATATTATGAATTTTTCAAAGACCTCATCTTTACTTTTCATTAGATATACATAAGTATATCTAGAACAATCGTCAATGAAAGTTACATAATATTTATTGCCACCTCTAGTTATGTGATTTTTTAAATCACCCACATCACTATGAATGATGTCAAGCAAATTAGAATTCCTAACAATAGATTTATGAGATTTTCGAAATATTTTAGCTTGAACACAAACATGGCATTTACTAGTAGAATTAAAATCACAATTAGAAATTAAACCTAATTTTTCCATATTTCTAAGAGAACCATAATTAACATGACCTAATCTACCATGCCATAAATTAACGGAATCAACAATGTAAACCGAAGAATTATTATTTATTAGATTCAACTTAATCATTCCGTTACAAGAGTACCCTTGACCAACAAACGTGCCCCTTTTGGACAATACAAATTTATCAGACTCATACACCATCTTAAACCCCTTTTTATTAAGACGGTCTCCCGATACAAGATTTTTAGTCACATCGGGCACATGATGAACATTTTGAAGAGTTAGAGTCTTTCCAGAAGTAAAGAAGAGTTCCACAGTTCCTAATCCCATGACTTTAGAACGGATATTATTGGCTCCTTTAATATCGGTTCCGTCACTGCCAACTTCGTAAGTCTAGAAAAGATTACGGTCATTACAGACATGGATAGTAGCTCCTGTGTCGTACCACCAACCACTGTCGGCATCTATTGTATTGGCTTCAGAAACTGTGGCTATAAATTTTTCTTCGACCATGTTTGCTTGCCCTTTAAGATTTTTCTTTCTTGAGCGACAATCACGAGCATAATGGCCGGGTTTGTTACAATAGTAACAAATTACCTTCTTCTTGTCCTTTGGAGTTTGTTTCTTAAACTTTTTATCCTTCCTAGGCTTTAGAGAATCTTTCTCAGATTTCCCTTCTTCAACCACATTAGCCTTAGGTTGATAATCAGTTTGGGTCTCTTTTAATTCTCGAATACGAGAATCTTCTTCAATACGAAGGTGACGTTGTAGAGAATCTAACGAATAATTTTCTTCGTCATGCTTGAGTTTTTTCTTATAGTCGCTCCAAGATGGGGGTAGTCTAGAAATGATAACCCCCACCAGAAAAGCATCCATAAGAGAAATTCCAGCATTTTTAAGATTGCTAACGATAAGTAAAAATTCATTAACTTGAAGCATAACAGACTTATTGTTAACCATCTTAAAGTCCATAAAATTACCAATTAAAATTTTTTGATTACTTGCCTCTTCAATGCGGTATTTGTTGTCCAGTGCTTCCCATAATGCTTTGGCAGAATCAATTGAACGATGAGCATTGTAGATAGAAGTAGACAAGGCATTCAGAATATGACCACGACAAAGAAAATCGTCTTCCTTTCGCTTCCTTCGTTTTTCCCGTAATTCAGAAGAGTCTTCAGGAGTCTCATCAGGAATTTTGTCAAGTACCCCTTCTATTATATAGAATAATTTAATAGAAGTCAGAAAGAACCGCAACTTTTCTTGCCACCTTGTAAAATTTTCTCCATTAAAACTTTCAAGACGTGTGTAGTCTTGATTCCTAACACGTAAAGATTGAGTCATTGTCGTTGATGCTTCCATTTCAAACCAATTGAATTTACTGTCTAAAAATTGTTGGAAAATTGCTAATAATTTGAAATGGAAAACAGAAAAGAAAAATGATGTTGTACACTAAACTTCAAAGCTCGATTATATCGATTCTTTTAGACAGAAATTCGCCCCCTTCTGGTAAAACCACGAGTACACAACGGGTATGGAATTTTGCCTTCAGGATACGATGAAGTCTTAACAACTATCTTGGTTCAAAGTATGCACGCCTTGACCAAAATCGAGAACACTCTGAAATATAATTGATAATGCCAAAGAAACGACTTCGAGTTTACCAAAGAATTTTGTATAACTAACACACCCAATAACATACACCTTACTGTTTTGGTTTAAGAATTTTGTATAACTAACACACCCAATAACATACACCTTACTGTTTTGTTTATTAAGAGAAAACCAAAACAGAGAGATAGAGAGAGAAAGTATTACGTTGGATTATATTCTGTGTGGAATGGTGAGCAATTGATTTATATGGCATCAAGAGATACCATCTAATGGATATGTTATCCATTCACAAGGGATGTGCCCACAGGAAGTTTGAATTAATCCAAAAAACAACAAAAGGCATCATACCTATTCGTTGTACTGTTGGCTCCTCCCAACATTTAAATTTTGAAAAATTCCAACACTATATGTTTGGTTGCTAGATACTATTTTCTCTATGTGGAATAATTCTCACACGCCTCCTCACGTGTGGCGTGTGCTTAGCCTAACACGTGTTTTTCTTCAGATCAATCACATGTGAGTCTAGCTCTGATATCATGTTAAGTTTGTGGTCATCCAACTCAAAATCAATTGACAATGAGTGGAGAAGCCAACAATCCTTGGTTGGACTGGAAATAGGTATAATCTTCCACCTAGAGATCAAGGGTTCGAGGCACACGCTAAACAATTTAAAAAAAAAAGACAACGTGGCGGTTGTGATATTCATCTCTCAACGGTCCAGATATAATCAAACTTTCAAAAATCAACCTCCACATCAGCTGGGTAACTTCTTTTGTCAATTTTTTTTTTTTTTTTTTTTGTGATTTTAGCATTTTCCTACATTATATGTTTGGTTGCAAGATACCACTTCCGCCGTCCATCACCCCTTTTCCGACCTACTATCACCCAAAGATCACTTTTTATGTTTTCATGAAATACTCCACACAAATGATGTGAGAGCAATGTATTCTTTCCAAGAAATGAAAGTTCGGTTTCGATAGAAATTTTACTAAGTATGGAAATGAAAATATTTGGACTATTTCGATCGAAATATTTTGAAATTTAATACCTTGATCATATCACAAAATCAATCCTTATGCCCCAGCCAAAATTGCAACCTTATTTACTTCTTACTAAATAGTCCACTGGTTTATGAATGGTGAGAGTCAACCCTCTCTCCAGGGGGGTAGGATCTCTATATTTCCATACTGTTATTCAAGATTTTTAATGTCTTATATTAGTGTCTTTGTTTTTCTGTAAACAATGACTTAAACTACCTTAACAGTCAAAGTTTAAAGTCTGATTTTCTCTTATTAATCTGTATTATAATTAGCAAACACATCGAAGTGATGAAAAGTCGGTTGGTGTCATTGTTATTTGACCAAAAGTTATGAGTTTTACGCGAAACAAAAATAATATCTGTTACTATATTTCAACTTACTGACCCTCAAGCTTTAACCATAAATTAGTGTGTCATCTCTTTGTTCCATTTTGAGATTTTTTTTTGTTAAAAGAACTAAAAAATATATATATATATGCGAAATAAACTGATTATACTAGAGATGATCAATCGGATCTAGAACCGAGATCCATTATCCGATCTCCACGAGTCTTTCTACCCCACTTGACTAATATGTCTGCTGGTTTATTACAACTACGTTTAAGAAGCAGACGATGTACAGAGGTGAACATTTGTCGGAGGCTATGAATTTCTCCGGCAGTGTTTTTTAGACTGCCAATTGATATCTACTTTCTTGCCTTCAAGATTCTTCATGAGGCTTTGGTTATCTCCTTTGATTACAAGATGACTGATGTTCGAGATTGGACTTGTTGAATAACTTGGAGTCGTAGTCATGCAAAAAACCAACGCTTTAGCGAAAGTAAATAGTTTCAAGGGTGTGAAGACTTGGTAAAAAATTAGTCAATTTTGTTTGACAATTTTATTTTATGGGGAATATTTTTTACTTCTCTCTCTCCCCACCTCACCTCTCTCTCCCCACCACTCTTTCTGTCTTCTCTGATTAGCTCGCCGACCAAAATTTTTTTTGGCCGGGGACCTGGTCGGAGAAGACAGAGAGATGGTGGGGAGAGAGAGAGGTGAGGTGGGGAGAGAGAGAGAGGTGAGGTGGGGAGAGAGAGAGGTAAAAAATATTTCCCATAAAATATGTTTTTCCAGAAAATTTTCAAAATTTTGTATATTCCCTTTAAAAAATTTTGCATATTTCCTTTGAAATTTCACACCCTAGAAACTATTTAGCTTTTCCCAAAGCGCTGACCATGCAAAATGAGCCCAATTCCTGTACCTTTTGTAACTTCCGTCCAAATAAGATGAGTTTAATATTTCATATAGGTAATCCGATTTTTCTTATGGTTTCCATTGGAGTTTTCAGGATATGCTAAAAGTTGAAAGTCGTGAGATAGTCTCACATGGGAGAAAGGCAATCTAACAATCAAGAATATAATGTCTAGGTCCTCTCCACTCATTGTCAATTGGTTTTCAGTTGGATGCCCCCAAACTTAACACGATATCAGAACTAGGGCCCACGTGATAGGCTTAAAAGCCACACGTATTCGGTACTCCACACTCATTGCGACGATAAAAATGGCGTCGAGAATATTCATTTTTTCGTAAGCATTGTTATTTAGGGTCTTCCAGACCTCTAGTATTTACAGATAACTAATGTATATCCCGTGCCCTAGGGCACAACCACTTGTATCAATCAAATGTTACGAAATTTATCGTTATATTTTATCGAGAGAGAGATTTTATTAGTTATTATTTTTTTGTATTACTTTTTTGTTTCCTTTCTCTTAAATTAGTTATTATTCTATTGAGAGAGAGAGAGAGAGAGAGAGAGAGAGAGAGAGAGAGAGAGAGAGAGAGAGAGAGAGAGAGAGAGAGATTTCAATTTCTTTTTTTAACCCTTGAAATTTATTTTGTTTCTTTATTTCTTAAATTAGTTATTTTATTTCTAAGAAGGAAAAGATTATTTTTTTTAAATAGGTAACTTTATTTCTACGAAGGACTATATTTTAAATTTTGAGAAGGGCTTCTAGACAATATCTTTTATTAAAAAATGATGTTTGTCCCAGTCATCGTTTTCCCTTCTGTTTTATTATATAGATATTTCAAACTAAAATTATCGACTTATACAATAAAAGGCCTAACTATGTTCAAGATGTTGAATTTTTTCCGGAAAACGTAATATATTTCACCTCTTTGGTCACAATCTCTGACCACCCTCTCCGTCTGTTTCTTTTTATTCTCTCCTCCCTCTCCCTTCTCTCTTGTCTCTTCTACCCTCTTAATGATAGTGGTCACACTGCTAAAGTGTGTATTTCTCTTATCAATTATAATAGCTTCCACTCGAACTTACAAAAAAAGGACACTACTTTGTCTCTTTCCTAAGAATCTCTTTACAAAATCTAGCATTTGTGCCGAAAGAAATCGTTACGTATAAAAATTATTATAAGATATATAATATATGAATCTATTATTTAAAATAAATTATTTGAGTAAAAGCTCTATGATTAGTTTTTTTTTTTTTTTGTTGAAATGCTCTATGATTAGTTGCTAGGTGTGAAGAGGTTGATGGTAAGTACAAGGTGATCCCCTACTACCCATTGCCAGATAAGAAATAATATTGAAAAACCATATCCAATAATATTTTTCTGATTTTCCAAACAACTACATGTATATGGATTTATTGAGGATCAGATGTGGTTGTTATAAAATTATTGGTGATATTTGCTTAATAAAAAAAATAAAAAAATAATTAAAAGTTTAATTAGGTGGCTAATTGAAGCTGATAATCAAAATATGAATTTAGTTTATTGTACTAGAAAAAGTTAGACAGTGGGAAAGGAATTGAGAAATTAAAAAGCAAAACTGAATTAAGAGGAATTTCATTTAATAACAAATTATCATTTGGAAGTTTATAAGCTTTAAATATCCCCAAATAAACTTAATTTTAAAACTTAAGATCTAATGGATTTATTCCCTTTTGTTTTGTTTAGAAAATATTTAAATAAGTGAGTTAGTTATTTTCTTTTTTTAATTTGCTAAATGTTGGGTATCTTTAAGATGTTATCTCATATGATTAAAAATTGATTTATAGGAGCCATAGGAAATTAGGGTTTGGCAGAACATGACATGTGATAGACTTTAAATTTTAGGCATTTGATAATTTAGGAAGTGTCCATATTATCGACACGACCCAAACCCTCAGTCAAATTTTAATTTTTTTTTTTTTTTATTCCATACCAGATAAAACTTTGGATATTCACTTAGAATTAATCACTTCAAATCATGTGGAATAAATTGTTTTAACCTTCTTGTGTTTTAAATTACTCGATGGAAAGTTTTATAAGGCCTCCCCAATTTTGTTAAAAGGTCTTCCCATGAATCATTTTACTTGCTAAATTATCACTGAAGGGAGACCTTTTAACAAAAATGAGGGGGTCCTATAAAATTTCCCTTACTCGATTCTCATGAACTAGTGTAAGGGGAGTTTAAAAACACCCATATAGTGTTTAAAGGCACCTTCCTTAAAAAAAAATTTGAGAGACAGAATTTGTGAGTGAAGGAAACGCCTGTACCACTTATAAGGAGCACAATCTCGAAGAAAGAAAATGAAATGTGAACATCAACTTGACCAACATAGATTAAAGAAAGTTAAGAAAATTATTTAATTAATCGATTAAATTAAGTTGATATTAGTTGTTGGTGTATTAGTTTCTTCAATTTTGCCTTTTCAGGGTCCCATAGATTAGTCCATGTTATAAAAAAAGGGTTACTCTATGAGTACAGGAAGAAAGTCTTTAAAATTGTATCCAGGTTAAAAATGTAGGAATTATCTAATACTTAGCAATTAAATGTAATCATGTTAGTTAATCAAAATTAAGCAAATTAAAATAGAAATGACAAGTAAACGACATCCGTACAGTAGTTATGATGATTTTATAGACAGGTAGCAGTTGAAATTAGGTTGCTGATTAAGTAAATTGTTTAATCTTTTAGTAATTAACAATAATGTTAATTTGGAAGGTCATTAATTAATTAATGATATTTAATACTACTTAGGAAACTAGCTAGGTTACAAGATTAGTCATGACTCATGTGAGGCTAGGGGTGGGAATCGGTCCGGACGGGCGGGAAACGGACACTAACTCAACCGGTCCGGGCGGAACGGACACGAGTCCTAAGTGTCCACTTGGATATCCGGACAAAACGGGCGGACATTTCAGTTTTTTCTCCAACAAAGTGCCCGTCCGTGACCGTTTTCATAGTCGGGCAAACCGGGTATCGGTCGGGCGGACACCGGTCACTAATGAACAAATAAAGAAACTTTTATTCGAAATTTAAAATGTTTAGTCGCTAAATACAACTTTCTAAAACTCCCACTTTACAATTCTAAAAAGTAAATGAATTCAAAATCGCAAGATAAGCATTGAGATTTCTCATGGATTATGATCGGTTTCTATGCTTCTTCTCATGGATTACGACCGGTTTATTATGGATTCTCGGGTTATTGATGAGATACTGAGATTTTGGAGGAGATAGAGACTAGAGAAGTAGAACGACGAAGACAAAATTAAGAAAAGTGATTTCTAGGGTTATTTATTACTCTTGAAATCTAATGGTTGTAGCTAACTCTACAAATCTAAAGGCTTAAAATCAATCATATAGGCGGGCGGGTATAACGGGTAGGATAAACGGACGGGTGTGGACGGGTTCGGTCGGGCGGACGATATAAGCGGGCGGACTCGGTCGGACCACCGGGTAAAGATCTATGCCCGCGTCCGTCCGCTTAAGATCTTTCGGTCGGGCGGGTACGGACCGATTCGGGCATCGGACGGTCACGGACCCTTCGGACTCGGACGGTCGTGGGCGGGTTCCGGGTTTCCGGGCCAAAATCCCACCCCTATGTGAGGCTGATGTGAAGTACTAGTACTCAACCTCATTTCTTTTTTCTCACATGACACTACTACTCTCATGAAACTTAAACAACAAGGAGTTTTTCTCTCAATGAATGAATGGGATAGTAGTATGAGAAGGACCAAGATTTGAATTATCTACACTTGCAGCTAAATTATGAACTAATCTGTTGTAAAATACTTTGCAAGTTTATGTATCAATTTGACCAATAATTTTTGTATACCCATTTATTAGTTGATTCTTATGCAGGGGCGAGTCAAGGAATTGAACTCAAGGGGAGCATAGATATACACCGAAAAAAAAAAAAAATTAGAAACACAATAACTAACAAAAAAAAAAAAGAAAAGGACAAAAATACATTATATAGTATAAAGTAGTATGAATGTATATTAAATTAAGGACTAATAGGATACGTGATATAAGACGGATCGAGATGAAGAGATCCGACGATGAAGATGTGTCCAAGCAAAGAGATACGCGTGTAACACGTGTATGTACGTGACGGATCGAGAAAACAAGATCCGACGATCAAGAAGAATTCAGAATATTCCAAGATATATGAAGATATGTGAAGATCCATAATATTTAGTTTCTTATATTCGGAATATCTCTCGTAACTATTTAATGGTAATATTAGATAGATTTTACGGAGTATATTATTTCCTAGTTTGGTTAGGAGAAACTAGGAAACCCTAAACCCTAGTTATCTATAAATAGGATAGAGTTCTAGGGATTAAATCATCGAGTTATGTAATAAATCAACCCCACATACAATTGTATGTGGTGATTATTAATAATGAAGTTATTTCTCCGAGGATGTAGGTCTTGAGTATCCAACCGAACCACGTTAAATACTGTGTCATTCATTTTATGTTTATTTGTTCGATTATACATTAATCGTGACTTTATCATATCCCCGATTATTATATAATCGTGAATTTAATAAGGACACATCAAGAATTTTACATTAGACATGAATGATCAGAAGTTAAAATGAAACGAATGAAAAATCGATTCACATGACTAGTTTTGGAGGAGAAATTCTAGCGTGAATACTTGCTTTACTACACATGTCAGTTGTGGGACAAACATTTCAGTTTCTTTTTTAAAATTCAAGGCAAATTCATAATACTTAAAATTTAGAGATCCTACAATTACTTAGAGGATGACATGCTGACTCACTTTCACTAAAAGACAAAAAATTTCAAAGTTTGCCTACGATATAGATCGTTCTTTACCCAGATGAATTAATCAACATGTCATCCGCTAAGTAATAAATTCTAAGAACCTATAACATTTTCTTTTAAAATTATCTTTGTATCATTAAAATTATTCATCCTATGACTCCCCGTAAGTTAGCCTTAAAGGTACTTCTTCTTCGAAAGTATTAACGGCACACACGGTGGTTTTTATTCTACACAGCTACACATGGATATAGACATACTAGTCAAATAATGAAATCAAGAAACCTACACATAGGGAACTGATAAGGACAAGGATGTTACCGAACTATTTTTATCTTTCTAATCTTCTCTACAAGTTCCTCGAACCACAATTGAGGACACCATTATCTCTCTCTCTCCCCTTTCTCTAAGGTTGCGCGCTTTCGTCGACGTCAAGCATTCACGCAATGGGTGCTCCTAGAGGCAATGGTGTTGGTGTTGATGTTGAAGAAGATGAAGATGAGAAAGAAAAGGTACACAGACAGATGAGAGTGGAAAAAGATACAAATCTTATGACGCCATGACGATGGTCCTGCCGATGGCAGTGAAGATGGTGGAGACAAAAAAGGAGTATCCCTATTTTTGTGGGTTTTATTAACTTGGTCATACCCAACTGACCAGGTCAAGTCAGAAGTCTATAGACCCTTCCAACTCGACTACGGACAGGCGCAGCTCTATTGGTGCACTCAAGACTAAAATGGCTATACGCACTACACTACTATTCTAACTACCATACCTCCCCCAACTTTAGAGAAGAAAACCACAAAGTTTATAGAGAGAAGACGTGATCTAGTATCCCCTCCCATTGATAATAAGATGACTGGGCCAAAAAGAAATGAGTGAAATGTATAAAGAACTAGGTTTCCACTTCACCCCACGGGCCAAGTAGATCTCTTTTGGCTTATTACCCTCCCATGGGAACTAAACTTACGTTGATACTTAGATGACTGACCCAAAAAGAAACGAGTGAAATTTATAAAGAACGAGAAATGATAAAGTTACAAAAGACTATGATAAAAGAAAGTTCACAACTGATGCGGCAGTTGTGGTTTGGAATTTTGACCAAATCTCAACCGTTGAGAGATGAATATCACAACTGCCACATCAGCTGCGAACTTTCTTTTATAAAAATTCTTTGTAACTCTAGCATCTCCCACAAAGAACTAGGTTTCCACCTCGCCCCACAGGCGAAGTAGATCTCTTTTGGTTGATGTCATACAATCACGAAAGTATATAGAGGGGAGAAATATAGAGCAGTTAGTAGTTTCTAGAAATAAGAGATCCATTATAAAAATAAGATTGAGAGAGAAATATTGAAAATCGGCATTCTGTGCAACCACTTCTCCGTATTTTTTTTAGAAATCATCTACCATTAGATTTAATCTTTATCAATCTCCCAATAAACGATGGCCATATATATCTCTCAAATAACCTGCTCACCGACTTTGAGATCTCCCATCTCCTCTTCGCGGATGATTGTATTATTTTTGGTAGGAACACGATTGATAACATCCACAACCTCAATAATATTCTCCAGGAATTCAGTGATACTTCGGGTCAGATGATAAATTATGCCAAATCTAACATTTTTTATTCGAAGAATTCGCACCCCAAATTCAAGAGGATTATTATGTGTACCTTGAAAGTGAAATATGCATCCACATCGGAGAAATGCCTCGGAACACAACTCTTCATAGCAGCACAAAAAACTAGAGTCTTCAAGGACATCCTGGAGCACATCAAGAATAAACTTAACAAGTGGAACCATTCTTTCCTCTCCCAGGCGGGTCGCACTGTGGTCATCTCGGCCATAGCGGCGGCCGTACCCCGATATCAGATGCAATGTTTTGCCATCCCGAAAGGAATTAGCAACAGCATCCAAGCCGTTCAACGGAACTTCTGGTGGGGTAAGACCAAAGGTATATGCACCAAAGCTTGGTCATATGTTTGCACTCCTAAGAAATTAGGAGGTCTAGGGCTTCATCTTTCCGAGTTAGACAACACAACACTTCTCTCTAAGTTAGCATGGAGACTCAAAACGGAACCAGATGCTATTTGGGTTAAACTACTTAAAGCTAAGTATTATCCGAGACAGGACAACCCAGGCCCCACTAAAGCTCACCACCCATGGAATTGGAAGACGATCAGAAAGTACTATAACCTCATAGAAGACCTGGCTATTTGGGAGGTTCAGTCGGGCAACGACATTAACATTTGGACTGACAATTGGGTGCCCTGAGAACAATGAACCAGTTCAGAACAATTATCAATCCAATCTAACCACAGTGGCGCAACTCATCTCGAACAATGAAAGGGATAATGATCTCCTTAGATCTAACTTCGACGAGAATACACAGAACCTTATCAAAGCTATCCCTGTGAACAGCGAAAGTAAAGACCATATCAAGTGGAAGCTCACCAAATCGGGTAAATTCACAGTTGCCTCTATGTATCAATACCTCAGCAATCACAATAGCGACGCCAATAATAATCATCATAACTGGAATTTCATTTGGTCTCTCCCTGCTGTTCCCCGGATCAAGATGTTCATATGGAAAATTTGTAACAAAATTCTACCAGTTAGAGAAAGAATAGGAAAATACATCAATAATAATTTTATGTGCCCTAACTGCACGCATACTGAATCTATAGAACACGCTTTATTACATTGTGAGTTGGCGAAAAATGTATGGTTTAAATACAATATCAATTCTGCTAATATTACGTCTATTTCTGAATGGATCTTGACGTGGGAAGAAAATACTCATCTTAGCTACACTGCAAATAATATACACTTTTCGATTATATTATGGATTTTATGGAAAGTGAGATGTGATCACTGTTTCCAGCATGAAATCAATGATCTCGATAAAATCATAAAAATGATTGAAAATTTCCCAAAAATCAAAAACAAAAGCAAGGAAATAATTCAAAATTCTAATGAAAAATGGCAGCCCCACCGCAAAAGTATATTAAGATAATGTAGACGCTTCCTTTATCAATCTAACATCCAATATTGGAATCAGTTTTATTGTCCATAATGCAGAATCGAAATTCATCGAAGCTAATGTTAAATCTTCCAGAGCCAGAAATAGCGAAGAAGGAGAAGCAATGACGGTTTTATTCGGACTGGAATGGGCTAAAGCCAACAACCACAAGAAGATAATAATTGAAATCGACAACATAAATCTTATCAAACATCTCAGAAATAAACGGCACTCGATACACTGGCAATCACTAATACATGTTCGGAGAATCAAGGAAAAAAGTAAAGAATTTGAAGAGGTGAAATTTCAGTACACAAGAAGGAATCTCAACTCCAGTGCAGACACTTTAGCTAAATGGGCGCGAAAGAAGAATTCTAGTAAAGTTTAAAAAAATGTGCCTTGTATGCTAGTTAATAAGTATTGTAATAACTTTGTAGCTTAATTAATAAAATCTAGTTCAACAAAAAAAAAACCTGCTGACCTTTTTATATAGAACTTTTAACAAATTGAAATGATTAGAAGAGTCTTTTGCATTCCTATAACCGAACTTGAGTGCCTATAAAAGTTCTTAGGATTTGTGGCATTTGGAGTGCAACACTGCAATGTGTTCAAAGATCAAGTAGTTTTTTTTCTAGTTCAACAAAAAAAAAAGTAGTTTTTTTTCTTCTTTTTATCCCGTTCCCGATTAAGAGAGCTTCTCAAGTACAAATATAGATTCAAATATTATAAGTAAGAAAATACTAGCATAGGCATAATCTAATAGAATGAAGTACTTCCCTGTTTTTTGTTTATTACATATTATATGTGTGAAGTTGGAAGAGGCATCCCAAACTTCATAGGCACAAATGAACTTTGTTTGGTGGCTTTTTAACTATTCGATTAGCCAACTTTTGTTTTCTTAGTGGATCTTCATCTCTAACTTTGTACTTTAAACAAGTATACCGACAACCAATAAAACTACTTAACTTTCTCAACTACTTTTTATTAGCAACAAGTTTCACTAAGAAAGAGATAAAGATCAGTGACTATATAAATTGAAATCCTAGAGATATTTTATTTATTCAAACGAATCTTTTGTACTTGTTTTTTTATCACAGTGAAAATTATCGTGTCGTTGTCTATCGTGGAGTAGGTTTAACAAACCGAAACACGTGAATTTCTTTGCGATCCATGTATTCTTTTACTTCCTATTGTACTTTTCTTGATTTCTTGATTTCATCACAACAAATTGTCATTTCAAACTGTTTTACGTAATGAAATCTTAACTAGGATTCATTTCATGTGGCTTAAATAGACAAAAAGTAACCAAACATTCAAACAAATCAGAAGCACAAATAAGAGAAAACAATAATTACTCAAAATCAACGATCCATAACATAGATGAATCTGATATGAAACTAAACAAAGTCTTTGCATTGAATGTATGTGTTTCCAACTAAAATAACAAATATTTACTTGAAAAGTAAAATCCGTTCTAAAATTTGTTTAGACACGTACAAAAGCTTTAACCATACACGTAAATTATACACCAAATAAAAACTTAGATGCAAAATCAGACCTAGAAACGCACTGCGTCGTCAGTGGATGTTGGATTATTCTCACCAACCCTTGCCAATAATGTTCAACAAACTTTTATTGTCAAACAGAACTTAAGATTTCTTTATCAAAACTAATTTTCTAATCAATTTTATAAACATGTCTTTTCAGTTCTGTAAATTTGGCCTATACTTTCTAGATGTACTTTATTTCATATAAATTCATTGTGGTCATCTCAAACTGAATCAATAAAATAATGTCACTGACCAACATAAAGCAGTGGATTAACTTTTTCTATCGGACCTTTTAGCATATTACAAAATTTACATAAATTCCATCCATGCTTCATACACTGTCATTGGGTTAAAATCAATGAAATCCAATCAATCTTAAACCAATCTCCACAAACATTTTCTCCTGCATGAGATTATTTTTTGGGTGTTATTGACTTATTTGAAGATAAAACTGTTTCTTTATTTTGACTCTTTTAAATAGTGTAACGTGAATAATTTGCCAAGAGTGATCTCAAATTTCATTTTATATCAAGAAATAGACAATTAGTTCTGGTTTTGCAATCAAATATTGGGCGCCTCTATAGGCGCCTCCCCAAATTGCTATTGGGGCCTCTCAAAAGGAGTTGACCGTCCGACCACTTTAGGCGCCTCCCACTCGGACTGATTAGTCCGAGGCCCAAAGTATGGTCTCGAAATGGCCCAGCCCGAGATCATTCGGACTACCCAGTCCGATTTGTCTCGGACTGGGCTAGTTCGGGCCTTTGCTTTGACCCACGGACTGGAACAGTCCGGAAGCTAATGACTAGCCATTCCGTGAATCTTGAAGCTTGAAGGCATGAAGTACTGGGCGTTCATGGGGGAAGTCTGTGTCATTAAATTTTTAGTGGAGTACCAATTCTCCTTGGTAAAGGTAGCAACAACAATCTAATACTACTAATTTCATTGATTTGTCTCTTTAAGCTTTCTTGTTAGATAGATCACTAGAAAGAAGAATTTAGTTTATTCTCTCTCTCTCTCTAAAACTCTCTTTCTCTCTAGTCAGTAATCGTTCTTCCATGGTCGTGATTTTGTTAGTGTGTGAACAAATCCAAGAAGCACTTGTAAAAATTATCAAAGCATCAATTTTTTCCATAGCTGGTTCTAGGGTTTTAGGATTTGAAATATCACCAATTAATAACAAAGGATGGATCAATTGCTTATTCTGATCTAACCAAACCACTAACCTCAAATTTGATTAATATTGCTTTCAAGAACAGTAAGCATTTTAGATGAATCTCTCATTTCTTGAAGTAGAGAGAGAAAGAAAATATGAAAGAAGAAAGAAGAAGAAGCACTGTTGGAGTGGGAGGAGCCTTTTGGCACGGCAAGGGAGGCGCCAACAGAGGGAGGCCCCTACAGCAATTCGGGAGGCGCCTATAGAGGCGCCCTCAAATATTTTGCAATATTATTGACAAATATAGACTAAATTTAATGGGAGGTCTAAAATCAATTTTGAAAGGGAAATTTGGCCAAAACTCCCTAAAAAATTGGGGCTTTGGTTAAAAAGGATCTATCAACTTTTTGTAGGCTTCAGCTCCCTGGGGCATTTTTGTAAATTATATAATACAGGAAAAAGACTAAATCACCCTTATATTAAAATCTCATTTTTCCCTCTTTCTCTGTCTTCTTTCTCTCTCTAACGAAATAAACCTATTCCCCTCTTACATAATCTATGGTTTTCATCGTTTAACATCTAGGGGTTTCATAGTTTCTCTCCTCAATTCATTACATCTCTATTCATCGTTTAATATCTAGGGTTTTCATCGTTTAACGTCTAGGTTTTTCATCGTTTCTCTCCTCAACTGGTTACATCTCTATTCAGTGTTGAGGTATTGCTGGTCTGAAGAGCTCCAAGGTAGTTTTACTTTTTTCCTCTCTCTCCCTCTTATCTATTGTTGTTTGAAGATTATTGATTGTTGAAATATTAACTGCTTCAACTCATCTCTGAGCGAAGTGTAGCTAGTTTTAGGTTTGTGAGACAAATTTTTTCCATAGTCTGAACCTTAGAATTATGGGTACCCCTTAATTGTTCATATTCTTAAGTTTGTACTAGTTATAGATCACAATCTGTTTTGGTCATTCTTGTAAATTCTGCATCTCAAATTAATGGAAAGATTGTTTTTTTTTTGGGTATCTTTTATTTTTGCAGTAAATTGAGTTGTGAGTAATTTGCTCATCACCTGTTTGTTTAATTGTCTTGAATTCTTTGACTGAAAACAATCTATATTCAATTGAATATATTGAAGATTGTGTTGCTTATTGTGATTTAAACACTTGTTATCATTTGGATTGGGGAATTTCAGTTAAGAGGAATTTGATGAGTAATATTATTAGATTAACAAATATAGGGATCTGGCCTCATTTGTATTTGATCAAATTGTTCATTTGCTGTTGTGTACAGTACTAGGTTAGCCAATTATAAAACAGTGGTTTAAGTAGAAACTAGGGTTTTTAAGATACAGATTTGTACTTAGGTTCTTCTCTTTCAGTTGTTATAGATAAATTTGATTAATGAGTTTGTGTGATTTGCTAAACTTTGTTTCACATTAAAATGCAGGATATTCATAACAATGATGTAAGTTTGAACAATTACGAAGGAAAGGTTCTTCTTATAGTCAATGTTGCTTCAAAATGGTATTTGAATACTTGATTTGATCTAAGTTTTGATTTTAACTACCATTTATACCTCTCTTATTGTTTCATCTTGTTTTTTTCTTCGATTACTCATGAAAACGGTAGTGTATGTTTCTATACCAAAGAAGATTTTTTCCATAATGACCTTAACGATTAAGCAATACTTAGCATAGAAATTTTGGGAAACCATCTTTCTTTGGTTTGTTTCTCTTTCAGCAACTATATTTTTTTTAATTTATCAGCTAAACGACTTGTCTTTTTCTTTACAGAATTGATTGTGGTTTATACGTATGTCAATTCATTTCGAATGCTACAAAAAGTCAAGATTTTGAAGAAATGGAGGTTGAACCTAATGAGATTACGAAACTTAGAAGGAAGATAGTCGTTGAAATTGTTTCAGATGAAAAATAATGTTGGATTCAATAAAAAAAGGCGTTTGAATAGAGTATTTGTTCCGAATATTTTGATGAATCTTTAATAGTTTTTTAATCTTATTATGTTGAGTATATATTTGCTTACTAATTTGGTCTTATGAATTTAAGTTGCATTGGTTTACAAACTGATTTGCAATGGTTTGCAAACTGATTTGCAATGGTTTGCAAATTGATTTGCATTCGTTTGCAAACTGATTTGATTTGCAAACTAATTTGCATTGGTTTGCAAATTGATTTGCATTAGTTTGCAAACTGATTTGCTGTTGTCGTATGAATTTAAGTTGTATTGGTTTGCAAACTGATTTGCATTGGTTAGCAAACTGATTTGCATTGGTTTGCAAACTGATTTGCATTAGTTTGCAAACTGATTTGCATTAGTTTGCAAACTGATTTGCTGTTGTCGTATGAATTTAAGTTGCATTGATTTGTAAACTGATTTGCATTGGTTTGCAAATTGATTTGCATTGGTTAGCAAACTGATTTGCATTGGTTTGCAAATTGATTTGCATTAGTTTGCAAACTGATTTGCAGTGGTCTTATGAATTTAAGTTGCATTGGTTTGCAAACTGATTTGCATTAGTTTGCAAACCATTGCATTGGTTTGCATTATGGTTTGCAAATTGATTTGCATTGGTTTCCAGCAAATCAGTTTCACTCTTTCTTTTTTAAATATTTACAACATGTTTCGTTAAGTCTTTTTCAATAGATGAACGTAAGATTAAAGTTAAAAGGTTTAATTCTTTTTTGAAAGATTAATTATTCACATTTTTTATTCAGTTAGTTGTTTTTAAAATTTCTACAAAAATGAACGGGGGTTACGCCCCCGAACTCTCGTTAAATAACACGTAATACAAATAGTTTGTAATTGATCAAAATGTAACATATATGGTGTACATAAATTAAGTTTGTTTGAAATTGAAGGATGTACAAGTATTAACATCTAAGTTGCAAAAGGATTCTAAATTTATTTGGTGAGTTTGCAATCTGGTAAGTAGTGGTTTGCAATCTAGTTTGCATTCTAGTTTGCAGTGGTTTGCAAACTGATTTGTAGTGGTTTGCAAATTGATTTGCACTAGTTTGCATTCTAGTTTGCAAACAAGTCAGTTTCAATTTATTTTTTTCAAAATGTTCACAACATACTCACATGTTTTTTTAAATATTTTTCAATAGATGCATGATGAATGAAAGATTAAATCCTTTTCGAAAGATTAATTCTTCACTTTTTATTCTATTAATTGTTTCTAAATTTCTCCAAAAAAGAACGGGGGCTACGCCCCCGAACCCCCGTAAAAGAATATGTAATACAAATAGGTTGTAATTCATTAAATATTTTTCAATAAATGCAGTGGTTTGCAATATGGTTTGCAAACTGATTTGCAATGTGGTTTGCGAACTGATTTGCAATATGATGTGCAAACTGATTTGCATACTGATCGGCAATATGATTTCCAAACTGATCTGCAATATGGTTTGCAAACTGATTTGCAATATGATTTGCAAATTGATTTGCAATATGATTTGCAATATGGTTTGCAAACTGATTTGCAATGTGGTTTGCAAACTGATTTGCAATATGATTTGGAAACAATTCAATCTTCATTCAGTATTTTTATCAAACAGTTAGCGTGCATAAATATTAATCAGTTAACAATGAAAGTTAATCACATCTATCCAACATAAACAAAATAAACACAAAAATTTAAATTATCTAAACAATTCACCCAAAATGAGGTTAATAGAGATTTAACTAAATCAAAGACTTGCTTTTAAACTTAATCTACAACTCTTTCTATTAGATTATACCTTGAAATACTTTGAGATTCTCCTTCCATTGAAAGTACATAAACCTTTTGAATCCCTAACCAATTATGAAAGGGAATTACAACAATCTCTCACTAAAATTCTTAAGAGAAAACTAACTCAAAACTCTAAACAACTAAAGGGATTCAATCACAAAATCCTAAATAGATTGTTGATCACAAAACTACGAAATCAAGTTCAACCATGTTGGATGAAAATCGCCCAAATCCCCCATTTTTTCTGGTTCTTCGTTTTTGAGAAAGAAGCAACAAGTTCCTGGTTTTGATTTCAAATTGGTTGTTTGGGTATTGTTTAGTAGACAAAGGGCAAGTTTGACCTTGAAAATGTGGGTGTCTTCAAAATTGTCCTTGAGGAACATTTTAGAAAGTTATTTGGGCCCTAACTTTATAAAACCTTATGATGTCTTTTTAACAAAAAAAATCAGGTTTCCTGATTTTGAAATAATGTATTATGACGAAATCCTACTGTGTTCTTCAACTCAAATACAAAATTATTTTTTCTTTCTAAACTAATTTTTAGTTCTCGTCATAGTGTATTATAAACATAAATACGTCACAAGCAGAAAATAAATTTGGCTTAGTGTATCAAAATAAACATGTCCTTCCATTTGTTTGACAAGCTCTCAACCATTTGACTATTAGTAGAGATAAGACCTTATCGTTAATGCCATTTCCATCAAGAGAGATATTCGAGTCGAGAAAGAAATCCTTTGTTATTTATCTCTCTAGAAAAGTTCTATTTTTTTTATTTATCTCTGTAGAAAAGTTCTATTTTTTCATTTGACGAGTTTGTTTGTCCATTTATGATTAAAATGAAAATTTTTGGAAGACTCTTTCATTATATAGTTTCACAAAATTATGTTTTTCTTCTTATTGAAATAATCAGATTGCTCTTATGGTCTTTTTCTCTATTTCGAAATCATATATTTTTCATAATACATTTTTATCTAGTTTACTACCTCATGTTTATTCATAATAAGTAGTTTCCCGCCACGACATTTTTTCCATACATTATGTAGAAAAGTTAGAGGGACAATAACGTTATTTTCTGCCATTTTGGACATGTGGTCTATTTCTTCCAGAGCCAAGATCTATTTCCTGACCGTGGAATGAATTTAGTGCCCAAACATCTATAAAAATGTGGTTTTTTTTACATGGACTAGAAAAATCAGTAAATATGACATGAATACGTCATGATCAAACACATGAATACGTCACGAACAAACACATGAATTGAAAAAGCTCATAACTAGCATCATCATGGAATCATGGAGCTTAAAGGCTATATAAAGACCTTTAAAGCTGTCTTAAAGGCATGAAAGTATATCTCTACCTTTACTTTTTATACCTCTTGACACAAATCAATAAAGATGGATTCCACCTTCATCGTGAATTAAACCCGCCTCCAGACTTTTGATGTAGATGCAAAGCCGACTAGTCAAGTAGTTGTTGACATAAATAAATTCAAGAACCAATAAACTATGGACAATGCTAATTAATTTTATGAAAAAATAATGTAAAATTCTTTACTTCAGTTTTGTAATGATATTTGTTCTTATTTTATAAAAAGAGAAATTTCGTACTTAACACCCCAAATTATTATTTCTTTTACAAATTACTAGTAGTTTTCCTTTCATGCCATTTTGATCTTATGTTCATTAGACACCCCTTAAAACTAAAAGAAGTTTTTTTTTGTTAAACTAAAAAAAAAAACTAAAAGTTGAATCATATAAAAGTTCAATGTATTATGCATCATCCCATCAATAGGTAAAATCAGTGAAACTCAATGGATCACGTGTTTTTCTCTAAAACATATATACTAGAGTTCTTTAGTGGTTCATCAAAAAAATTCAACTTTAATTAGTTTAGGGGAAGGAAAAAAGAATACTAATTAGTTTAGTGGGAAGAAAAATACTAGGTCTAGGTTGGGCAATAGTCGAAGGTGCCATGACTAAGTAGGCACTCAGACGTGGATGCCACTATTATGCCACGTGGTAGAAGAGAACCGGTGACATGTCATTCCCAACCTTGACACTCTGACCCACATTTAACTAACTTTAGAGAATGAAACGGCTCTATTATTTAGTCATTTACCACTCACTATAAAAGACTTGAAGTGATGGTGTTTTCAAACCCCTTCATGAAATTGTTGTGTCAATGTTATCTTGTCCCCATTATTTGTTGCCAACGCCTAGTCAGACTTTCACTTGACTTTTACTACCCCTTTGACAAGAATACCCCTAACACATTCATAATATTACCAAAATTGTATGAACTTTTGTTTGGATTCAACCATTCACTTGGTTGTGGATTACTTCCATAATTCAAAGATAACAAGTTTGGTTCACGGTCAAGGTGGAATCCATCCCATATTAACTGGTGTTGAAGAGTAATGAAGTAAAACTATGAATGAGCTTTCATGCTCGTCGGAACGCCTTCTTAAGAGTCTTTATGTAATTTTTAGGGCGCAATGTATTTTTTTTTTTTTTTTGGAATAAGCTTTCAATAAGATAACCGAGTTCCAATGTATTACAAAGTAAATCGCAAGGACTGAACTTGCAAAAAGAAAATAATACAAAAGATAACGGTGTTAGCTGAAAGGACGAAAGATAAACTTTCTTACGTCTGAGGACTTAACGCCAATCTCGCCAGGTTGTGCGCCTCTAAATTAGAATTACGGGGGCAATGCTGTAATTCAACTTGGAGAAGTGAAACCCTAGCTCTCATCCTTCTTATATCGTTCGACAGCCTCCATGGAGGGTGGCTTTCTTCATCAGAGAGCAACTCAACCATTATCTTCGAATCACCTTCAAGGATGAAGTGTCCCGATCTCATGTTTTCGATCAAATGTAATCCAAGATCAAAGCTCATCATCTCACTATGTAGAGGTGAGATAGCTGGAAAGGCCGTTGAGTCTTTAATGATGATATCCCCTTTGAAATTTCGAATCACCACGCCTGCTGCTCCCATCGGTGGTTTATAAGCACCATCTACATTCACTTTTAGTTTCGATTGTGGAGGAGGGAGCCAACTATTCACCTGCATGGAAGGATTCGAAACAGAAGAAATATTTGGAAGCATGGAACTCACCTCCTGTGATATTCTCCAGTAGCATTTGTGATAATCAGGCTGAATATTATTGAAGACAAGATCGTTTCGGATCTTCCACCAGTGCCATAACAGATGAGTATACCATAACCATTCTATATAATCAGATCTGTTTTTTATTAAGTTTTTTAAATTATAAATATGGTTAGAGCTGAGATTCTTGAGCATACTATTGTTTGTGAAGTTGATAAACTTGATGTATCTAGGACAAGTACCGAAAATATGATCTGAAGTTTCCATATCCCCTGATGTACAAAGCTTACAATTAGGGTTTATGTTTTGGTTATACTTAGCTATATTTCCTAGAGTAGCTAAACCATTATGGATTAATTTCCAGATAAACATTTGAGTTCTAGGGTTAATGATTTTGTCTCTCCATAATTTGGTCCAGGGGAAATCCCTAATATCACCATGTAACTCAGGTCTGTTATATAATATTTGGTAGAAAGATTTGGCCGAGAATTTTCCAGACTCAATTGGAGTCCAGACAAGCTTGTCAGGGATATCTATAGGATCAAAACTAATGGTTTTTATGGCTTCAATAGTCTCAGTGTTAAAATATTCTTGTAGTAAATCCTGATTCCATTCTGTGTTTGCACTATTTCTAAGATGAGACACTGTTTTAATATTAATAGGTAAATCATTGATAAGTATTGGTTTATGGTTTGGAAGATCTTTTAGCCAAGGATCTGAGAGTATTTTAATATTGTTACCATTACCAGGAATCCACAAGATATTTGGTTGTATAATGTTTCTGGTCTCTAACATAGCTCTCCATAGAGGAGTAGCAGAAGTTGGATTAGGTGCAGACCAAAAGTTATCATCCTTATTATATTTTGAGTTGAGGATCTTGACTCATACCTGATCAGGATTTGTTAAGTATCTCCATGTAGTCTTGCCTATCAAAGAGAGGTTGACTTCTGATAGGGATCTAACACCGAGACCCCCATGCTGTTTAGTAGAACTGATAGTCTTCCAATTTATAAAATGAAGTTTCTTCTCCGATAAAGTATGACCCTACCAAAAACTTCGCTCAATCCGTTCCAATTTATTTGTTACCTGTTTTGGGATTTGTTGATGGCTAAAGGTATACGTGCAATAAGCTCCCAATGTTGATTTGATAAGTACCGTTTTACCCGCTTGTGAAATGTATTTACTTTTCCATTCAGATAGAGTCTTCTCATATTTTTCAACTAGCCAAGAGAAAGATTCAACCCTATTACCTGGTTTGAGAATAAAAGACCCTAAATATTTTGCTTGATTATTCATGACAGGTGCTTGGAGAGTGTTGGAGTAGTGATCTCTTATCTCGATTGGAATCCTTTTGCCAAAGAGGATTGAAGATTTATCGAAGTTGACCTTCTGACCCGAGAAGCTTGAGTACGTACTAATAGTCTCTTTGATAGCATTAAGGTTTGATGTGGTGGCTCTCCCAAAAAGGATGAGGTCATCATATTATGGTTACATGATAAATAAACACATACTTAAATTAGATAACTACCAATTTACCATCATTAAATACATTGCGCCCATTTTCGGTTTTGGGCAGTTACATCATCTTTTTTGTCGGTTATTTCATCTTTTTGGCTCTCTTTTGGAGATTTTCATCTTGAGATCAGTCTCTTTTTATCTTTGCAAGTACACCTTCTCTCTGTTTTCTTACTTTCTTTCATTCATGGCTACTTCCAACGAACAATTTATTCAACACTTTGCTTCTTTAACGACGGAGGAAATACCCCCAATTACCGTAGAAGGATCGGATTTAATCAGTTCCTTCTCTGAAAATAATAAAAGGGGTGTTATTAAGTTTCTAGGTTCAAGAAGAATAGATATCGGGCAGGCTATGATTAGGTTATCCAGAGTGATTCACGGTCCGAACAAATTCAATCTGGATAACCTAATCATAGCCTGCCCGATATCTATTCTTCTTGAACCTAGAAACTTAATAACACCCCTTTTATTATTTTCAGAGAAGGAACTGATTAAATCCGATCCTTCTACGGTAATTGGGGGTATTTCCTCCGTCGTTAAAGAAGCAAAGTGTTGAATAAATTGTTCGTTGGAAGTAGCCATGAATGAAAGAAAGTAAGAAAACAGAGAGAAGGTGTACTTGCAAAGATAAAAAGAGACTGATCTCAAGATGAAAATCTCCAAAAGAGAGCCAAAAAGATGAAATAACCGACAAAAAAGATGATGTAACTGCCCAAAACCGAAAATGGGCGCAATGTATTTAATGATGGTAAATTGGTAGTTATCTAATTTAAGTATGTGTTTATTTATCATGTAACCATAATATGATGAATGTAATGACTCTTAGAATTCATATTCACAAAATTTATAACGATAAAGGGCAGTGACTTCACCATGTACTTGGTAACTTTTGTTTAGATATCAACAACTTTCTATGAAACCCTAAACTGTACACAAGTAAGTTCATGCACCTATTACCCAAACAAAAACAATTATTTTACTCTAACAATATAAGTTCATGCACCTATTGACAATGTAGGTGCAATAGGTTTGATCTTGTTACAGATATTCTGAATTCATCTACCAAACAACATTTAGATCGACAATACTTTAGTTTTGTCTAACGATCATTTCCTTCCTTTCAAGCAGGTGATTCTACTTAATTATCGACCTAAATTATCTTGTGACGACATGACCATGTCAAACACATGACTTTCAATCAGGTGGTTCCACTTAACGGTTGACCAAAATTTCTCAATGGAGACCGGAGATATACAAGCATGGCCGCTAATGTCTGAGTCGAACCTACACTATACAAATAGTTTTAGGTAGATAATAATTTCTGATTTTCTGTGAGATTTATCTATAATAAGAGAGGAGAGTATTTATTTTTAAGAATATACCATCCCTTTCAATAGTTAAAATTACACTTCTGATACATATCTTTAAAGATTGAAATTATATCTGTCAAACTTATCTTTAAATCTTCTTCAGAGACTAAGAGCATCTCCAATGCAAGACTCAAGAAAAACTCTAAAAATCTTATGTGTCAAGTGTGAAAAATGGACCTCTAAATAGTCTCTTTCTTATTTGGCCATTTAGAGACACTCTATTACAAAACCTTCTCCAATACAACACTTAAAAGAAACTCTAAAAAGTCCTATGTGGCACTCTAAGATTTAGAGTTTGAGTGTTGCATTAGAGATGCTCTAAGATTACATCTCTTAAACTTATATTCTAGCGTTGGCATTATACCTCTTAAACTTATCTTCGGACCCTATTCATTAACTAAGATTACACTTCCAAACATATTTTTACAGATTGAGATTACGTACTTTATAGAACTTGTGCCCGATGAGAACGGGTTATAACCTCCTCAATCAATAAATCATGTGGTGGTATAATCTGCCTGATAGGATGTAATGGTAGTGAATCATTGACATCAAATCATTGTCAACCTCAATTATGCATCCTGTGCTACTATTAGTACAGGCACAAATATATTAATGGATCATCTTTTCAGTTAGTCTTTGGACAATTTCTTTTTCTTTTCTATCCTCCCACTAAATATTTGCCCTGTCCTAAAAGGGAAAAAATATAAAGTGTCATCTTGAAAACAAGGCTAAGAAATCCCATAATCCACCAACCTAGCTAATTTCTTTTTATATAGACTAACCTAGCTAGCCATTTCATCTTCAATAAATTGCACTATTGTGCCCAAACTGTACTTCCTATTCAGGCTAAATAATGTGCGAGTAAGAACTAAGAATTAGATAATATAGTTTTCATCTATTTTCACCTGGCTCAAGTGAAATATATAATTATTTGGACACAGTATCTTAAATTAGCTCGACGATACATGTACATCCAAGGATTAAAGGGTTGTGACAATGATATATATATATATACATATATTGTAGAAAAGTAATTAGTAATATTTAGAAAATAAATTGTCGACTTACGTTTGTTATGATAACGTTGATCCTATATATGGATAACCAGTGGCGTGGCCGAGAATTTGGGGGTCCGGTGCGAAAAAAAATTTGGGGCCCTTTCTCCAATGATATCAAAATGTAAACTCTTTTCACACATTATACGTTTAGTAATTATCTCTAAAGAAACTAAGTTCGATAAGAAAAAAAAAAAATTTAACTCCTTCCGTGAAGTTGAATACTTATTCTAAGTTGTGTATTTTTTCATCCCAAATACTTCTATGCAAAAACCATACACATTTGACAACACCCTTTCCACGAAAAGATAGAACAATAAGTATTCGACTTCGACTTCATAAACATACAAACTAAACTAATACTTTATCACTTTATCCATAACTTAATACCATAACTATAAAAACTATTTTTTTGTGAAGAAAATAATTGTTGTTAGAAACAGTTGGAGATAATAACGAGTTCATTGTGATTTAATCACTTATGAATGAAATATTGTTTCGTGTGGTTTAAAAAAAACAAAAAAGTGATTGTTGGGTGGATTGGACCTGAGACCTCTTAGTTAACATTCAAGAGGTTTACCAATTCAACTACATCACCATCTTGTTTCATTATGTACTGCTAAATTAATATAACCGATCGGAATTTAGGGGCCCCTATCTCTATGAGAAAATTATGTGGTTTGGGGGGGCCAGTGCGACGGCACGGGTCGCACCCCCTCAAACACGCCCCTGTGGATAACTTATAATAGTTCAAGATCGTTTTCTCACATGAATTATAATTGATTGCAAGCATAAATAGTATGCATCTTGTCACTTTCAACTTTAATGTTAGTGTTTCAACAAAAAAAAAAAAAACTTTAATGTTAGTGATATGTAATTTCAATTTATCTTTCTCTTTATTGAAAATGATTTTAGGTTAACATTTTGGGTTAATTCTGTTTTGGCCCCCGATTTGTGACCAACTCGTCGTTTTGCGCCCATAAGTGTCTGACAGTTCGTTTTGACCCCAATGACTAAATTTTTGACGAAATTATCCTCGGGTGCCAAAATAGAATTATTTCTGAAAAAATGGTAAAAACAAAAAAGCCACATCACACCTTTCTTTGTCATCCACTTCACCTTATCTCTCCTCCATCACACCAACTCCTCTCCACCTCACCCTTCTTCTCCGACGAAAGGTTGCCGGCCGGAATAAAAACTTCTGGTCGGCCACCTTTAACAAAAAAAATATATTCTTCCTCCTTTTTCTCTCTCTTCTTCTTTTTCTCTCTTCCTCTTCTTCTTCTTTCTCTCTCTTCCTCTTCTTCTTCTTTCCCTCTCTTCCTCTTCTTCTTTACTCTCTCTCTTTCTCTTTACCAAGTCCGACGAAGGGGATCTCCCCTTCGCCGGACATCTGGTTTCCAGACCTTCGTCTGGAAAGGGAACTCTAGATTCGTCTGGAAACCAGGCCTTCAAAGTCTGGTTTCCAGACCGTGAAGGTCTGGAAACCAGACGTTCGGCGAAGGGGATCGTCCCCTTCGTTGGACTTGGTAAATAGAGGGAGAGAGTAAAGAAGAAGAGGAAGAGAGGGAAAGAAGAAGAAGAAGAGGAAGAGAGAGAAAGGGAGAATTTTTTTTTTGTTAAAGGTGGCTGGCCGAAATTTTTTATTCCGGCCAGCAACCTTTCGCCGGAGAAGAAGGGTGAGGTGGACAGAGGTGATGTGGTAATTGTTAATTGAGGTGAACAAAGAAAAAGAAAAAAAAATAAATTATAGAAATGCAAGGGGGTAGAATTGGGAGGTTGGAAAAAATTTGGGGCCAATTCGGAAATTTTTGGGACCAAAACGAACTGCCGAACACTTATTGGGGCCAAAACGGCGAGTTGGTCACAAATCGGGGGCCAAAACGGAATTAACCCTAACGTTTTCTGTGGATGCTCGATGAAGCCATGTTTTTCAAAAGTTTGAATTATATTTCTCCCGTGTTTGTCTTGGTTTGTAGCCAGTGAAAATTTTAGCTTAGCTTTACACTTGAGATTTGTCCGAGTGAAACTTAGATTATGTTTCTTCTATAGCTAGCTACCATGGCCACTCAGAACGTTAGGTGTCACTGACAATATCATACTAACATCTAAGAACTTAGAAAAGAAAAATAACAATAAAATTGAAAATCGCTGAGCATGCTTGGTGATCTATATCGTTGTCAAGCTTGAGTACTCTCTGAGTCTCTGATATAAAAATGTTCTCTTCTATGTCTAACCAACTAATGTAGACATTTTTACGGGCGTCAGTTCCTTTAGTACTGTTGGAAACTAGACAAACATGGTTGAAAGTGGTGAGTATTTTTAACAAAGACATTCCTAAACAAAATTCACACTATATCATATTATAAGAAATACGAAAGCTTTATTTGTTAGCTAATTATTAGTTTATTTGCTAATTAGAGATTAAGTTTTGGTGGTGTTTATGTAAATATTTAAATGTATATGAGCATATATTTACGAATAGGCGTTTAGAGCTTGAAACTCCCACATTGTTAGGGCAAGTTTGTATTTTAGCTAAAAAGGAAAAGGCAACTGATTTCTCTTTTGATAAGGAAAAGAAGATAAAAAAAAATAGAAAAGTGGAAAGAGTTAACTTTGCTCATAATGTTAGAATTTTCATCAAAATTAAGTCCACATACATTTTTTTAGTTGTTTATATTTTACATATTAAATAAGATTCTGGTGGGAATTTCGCATATAAATAGAGCTTGTGGGGGTACATAAAATACTAACCAAATCAAATACTTAGAGCTAGAAAGAGAAGAGGAAAGAGAGAGAGAGAGAGGGAAGGAGGAGAGTCTTTAGAAGGACTCCTTGAAAACTAAAGAGTATATATAAAAGAAGAGAAGAAAAGGAGATAGAAAATATGGAATGGAGGAAGAGTTACTTGGATCTCATGTTGGTACCATTAGGGTTTATTGCAACTATAAGTTACCATATTTACTTGTGGCAGAAGGTTAGAACCCAACCTTATACTACGGTTATCGGAACAAATGCGTCTGGTAGACGATTATGGGTCTCATCCATGATGAAGGTATACTTTTATATTGATACCTAGTAAATAAGTGTATAATGATTCCTCCATGAAGATAGGTGTGAAAGCCATTTCCATATACTATTTGGGAATATACTTAAGTTTATCCTTGTCAATAGAATTTACAAAGTTATAGCCCTTGGAAAGGTTTGGTTTCATAGAGCTTTGAGGGTAGTATTTTATGGGTTAGTCCATTTTAATATTATCAATCCTTAAAACTTTAAAGCTAGTTTTATAACTCTACTAAATGATAGTTCTATACATGTATATCTAATTGGGCTAAATTTTTAATACCACTACAAGAAGAAAGAGGGTTAGCTTCTTGGTCCAAAATTGTCCTTATAAGTTTGTTTTTTTAAGGTTTAAGAGCACTATTTTATGAGTTCCATTCTTTTCTTCCCTTGTTTGATCGATAAACCTAGCTATCGTGTCATTTTAATTTTCTATCACAAAAACCCATCACGTCATATTGTTATTCTGTTTTGTTTCTTTTCTTCTAGTGATAGGACTCTCATAGTCATTCTTTTTATGAATAAACCCATAATGCCTTTCCGTATTTCTTGTTACCGGTTAATGTCATTCTTCTTTTCCTCATCTACCGGTAAGCTTATAACCATGTCATTTTCTTTTTCTTTATTTTTGTTGGAAGGTTTATCATGTCATTTTTGCGTACATGCATGAACCAAGTACCAGCTCTATAGTTATTAATGAGTGAGAGAGATTAAAATGGATTTTCGCCTAACCATATATGGATTAATGGCGCTTTTAGGAAGGTTTAATATAGTTTTTTAAGTGAAAAAACTAACACTTTTCGGTATATATCTTGTGCCTATGAATTACAAAAAAAGAAGGTCAAAATAGTAACATTTGCTCTAAAACCTAAAGAAATAAGTAAATGGGATAGACTCATCCTGCACTAACAATAAAATTTTGTCCTTCACTTCAAGTTTCTTTATTCTTATATATACATATGGGGAGTAATGCACTAATGCCTCATCATTCAATAGAAATTTATATATTTAATTTAATATGATGCAGGACAACGACAAGAAAAACATATTGGCAGTACAAACACTTCGAAACGCGATAATGGGTTCAACCCTAATGGCAACAACGTCCATCTTATTATGTACGGGACTAGCGGCGGTTATAAGTAGTACATATAGCGTAAAGAAGCCATTAAACGAGACGATTTACGGAGCTCATGGAGACTTCATGGTGGCCTTAAAATATGTTAGCCTTCTAGTGATATTCCTCTTTGCATTTCTATGTTATTCACTATCAATTAGGTTTATAAACCAAGTGAACTTCTTGATCAACTCTCCTCAAGATTGCATTTCAATAGTGACACCAGATTATGTTTCAGAGTTGCTTGAGAAAGGGTTTACTTTAAACACAATTGGGAACAGACTTTTCTACTCAGGGTTGCCTCTTTTGCTATGGATATTTGGACCTATTTTGGTTTTCTTGTGCTCAATGACTTTGATTCCAATATTATACAATCTTGATTTTATTTTTGGGAAAGGTACTAGTGATGTCATAAGAAGGAAGATGGAGGAAATGGACAATGTTTAAGTAAAAAAGTCATGTAAAATAACATATTATATATATTATAAAGTTTTATATAAGTACCTTTTCATTATGCACTTCATTTGTCTAGCTTTTTCATTCTCTTTTCTTTTTGTTCTTTGTTTTAGGTATGTCATTTTATTTGGAATTATCTGTTAGGTGGTTATTTTATTCCATATTGCATATACTATGTTTTGAGAATAATGAAAATGGGATGGTTTGCTTTTGATGTGGGTCGAATATTTGATGTACCAAATAGAACATTAAATTGTTTAATTAGTAATTCGTTGCCACGATTATCACGTGAGGATCTTACAAAATTTAGATGACATAGTTGTTTTGTACCAAGACTCTTGAGGTTAACAAAAAGAACGAAACTTATAATCCCTTATCCCTGTAATAATACGTCTCTTCGTTACACTAAATCCAACTAGTTTACATCACATATTTGACTATACCGACCATGTTCGGTATATGTGCAATGTTTATATGTGATGATATCGAAATATAGCAAATATATAAAAAGAGAAGAGAAATTCTTTTACTATTGGTAATACTATATGGGGTTCTAGTTTGGTGTATAGTGTAAAGTGTAAGTCCCTAATACTATATCAACTTCTTGATCCTAGGTTCATATAAAAGAAATTAGGCAAACATCTTGGTGCAATAGATTACAAATAAAGCCATGCTATTGATATTGACTATGGCAGAAATTTGCAATATTGTACTCTTAAGTGTGTCCAAATGTTTAGTTATTTACCTAAATGATTATTAGAAAAGTATTTATAAAAAGTTATACAATATTCTTTTTTTTTGGAAATTGACTACGACTTACGATAGTCATTACATAGGCATTGATACATCAAAGAAGTGATAAGCACGAAATTGTCGAATTCAAACTCTTACAAGAACGGGCCTGTAGTCCAACTAAACTATAACCTAAAGCCCAACAACATTATTTATACCTTAATAACCCAAGTTCAATAAACCATGAAAACCACCTTCTCTGGGAATTTTGGAGTTTATGTCAACACATTTTGAGTGAATCAAATTTAAATCTATTTATTTACACAACAAAAGGGAGCCAAATTTGTTAGTCGTATATTTAAATGACTGCAACCCCCCAAATTATTACCAACAACTAGTAGTTCAGTTGGTAAGTACATTTACTCTGCAATACAAAAGTCTAAAGTTCGATCTCATAGAAGTGCAAATCCAGGAATATTTTTTATAGGCAGACATAATTTCATGATCTTTACGTATAAAAAAACGACCTTTAAGCTTTTCTTTTTGAAGAGAGATCTGGTATATCTACTTGTTGAAATTTTATTGGACTTCTGAATAATAAAATACTATCGATAGTAAAATTTCTGTGCCACCCCTTGTTAAACAGGGGCGTGTGGTGGGGGTGCAAGTCATGCCCTAGCAAATATCCCTAACAAAACGGCCAACAGTTTTTTTAATTTTGTTTTCACTTTTCTGGCTTACAAAAGTTTAATTGCCGAAAATAAAAATCTAAATATCTAAGTTATAATGGCATAGTTGGACTTGGGACACTATTTGGAAATTTTTTTTTTTAACGACAATGTGGAATATAAGTGAATAGTACAAGGTTTGATTCACATTATTGTCATAATTATTCTCTTTCTTCTTTTATAAGAACCCAAACTCTTTTGTGTCTAACAAACCAACGAGTTGAGTCCCTACAGTTTTATGATGTTCATTTTAATAGTCAGTCGTAAACCACGTCTCTTCTATATTCATCTCATTTAATTACATTTTTCTGAATCCTAATTTTAGATCGTATGGTAAAAATGAGCATAAACATTTAAGCCTAATTTTCCCATCATATTTTTTTTATGTGAGCCTGTGAAGCCTAAATATTTCAGACTACTCACAAAGTTAACTTTTTTTCTCTTAAATTTCGAAATAATACTTTCTGGAGTGAAGACCTCCAAAATCATAAGTTTCATATGAATCATCAAAGATTTAATATAGGAGTACTTTTTTAGTTTAATTATGTCCAAAAGAAATTGAGTGTAATATAACATTTGCATTTTTTTTGTACAAAAAGATATCAATTGAAAATTGGCATTGAATTTCTAAATTGTCAGTCACGGCCATACTGTTTAATAGAGTGGAATGATGAGTTAGTTCTTTCTACGCGTGTACTCTACACTGATTTTCTGTTTGTTTGTTTGTTTGTTTTTCTCTTAGATATTTCTTATCATCATTCTCATTCCTATCGTGTCCGTAATTTTGGGAAAGTGAAGGGGTAACCGTGGAATAAATTTAATTTACCTCATTGAACAAAGTTCAATACTTTCAAATAAGTAGGAATTACAAGAAAGCAACCAAGATCACAGAGGAAGGACAAACTACGAAAGACACATACATTACAAGAAGAAACAAAATTGAGATACTAAACTAAAACTAAGAACCAAATAGCATTCCTTGAAGATACAAGCAACCCATTTGAAGACAATTTTTCAGTTTATGTTCTGCCATAATAACCAAGCATTCGTAAATGGAGCAAAATCGATTAACTCATATTCGTTAATGTTTTTCTCTTCTTCTTTTTTGTTGCAAAATGTTTTTTCTCAAAAATAGTGAAAACAACAATTTTCACTATAATAATACACCCCAGAAAAAAAAAAAAAACAAAATAACTGTGCATTCGTGCTTGAGTTAATGGGTTAGAGAAAATGGTTATTTGGGTTCAAAATATTATCATAATAACAAAAAAAACAAGTAACTTACTCTAATAACTTGAAATTGCTTAAATATTATGGGTAATAATATATAAGGATCAAAATAATATTGATAATTGCTAATCAGGTCACTTTCTAATTTTTTCATACCAAAAATACCCATACCTACTAAAACTTATTTGGTTTACAAAAAAATCTGACTTTTAGCTTTTCTTCTACTTTCCGGTTCTTCTTCTTAGCAACAAACTCAAAACCATAACCACCACTGAAGGAGAAGCTGCGGTTTTGGGGTTTCGACTGTGATCTTCGTTAGTTCTGTAAAACGATGATTTAGGGATGTGATGGTGGTTCTAACTTCTAAGTAAGAGGTTTCTGGTAAATTAGGGTTTGGTTATGATC
The DNA here is from genome assembly GCF_041429995.1 of Eschscholzia californica. Taxonomy (NCBI): domain Eukaryota; kingdom Viridiplantae; phylum Streptophyta; class Magnoliopsida; order Ranunculales; family Papaveraceae; genus Eschscholzia; species Eschscholzia californica. The sequence continues at coordinate 14,877,953 of NW_028238198.1, read as the reverse complement.
TTGGTTGAATTTAATGGGAGAGAGAAAATGAACCTCACCAATGATTGGAGAAGCTAGTGGATGGTGTGATTTAGCTTGTCAGAAGAACCCTAATCCAATCGATTTCTCCACCACCGGTTTGTTTGATTCTCCTTTTTTGCTTATTTTTTTTGCTAATTAAGTTCCCCAAAGTGTCTGTTTGTCCAAACCCCATAAAACATCGAAACTCCAATTTAACATCTCTTATTATGTTATGGGTTATGATTGTATTACATTAGGGTTTAATTTCTTCCTTGACTACTACTTATAGGACTCAATTCTTCTGAAAAAAATGTGTATTTTCTTTGTAAGAATCTTATAAATTCATTCCATTTTTTTGGTTAAATTGAAAGAATTTCATAGAGTTTTACCAGCAAATAATTATCATTTATAGGTGAGGGGTTTTAACTCAAGTTTTCTTGTTCTATGGCAGCTTCATTTTTAGGTTAGAATGAGATTTATGAAACTACTGTTAGTTGTTCTAGAGTTTCAACCCTAATTCTAGTACTAACTACAAACTGAATTTTGTTTCCGACGATTACCCGGCAGTATCATCTGATGTTCGGATTCTCACTTCTTATTAATTGACAATCCTAGCAAATCCAAACATTCAGGTAATCCTCTCTTCATCCAGACCTTCTCTCTTAATTCATTACAAATGTCACTCACAACTTATCATGGACACTAACAACAAGCCCTAACTACTGACTCTGAAGAGATTCTTGAAAACCCCTAAATTTCAAATCAGACTGTGTTAGTTTAATGTAGCTAGTTTTTAGCTGGATTGATGTTGATTCTAAACTCCTAGGAGCTTTCTCACTTTCTGGTGTAATGAAATCGCTGAAATTTCAATAAATGAACTTTGTGACTGTTTCTGAGCTTCTAATTCTCCTCTAAGTGATCTCTTTGAAGGTTTCTAACGTTTGTTTGCTTTTGACTTTGGTTTTAAGTGTTAGGTTTTGTTGTTTTCAGTGATTTTGCTTCAGATACAGTAGTTATAGTGAGTCCAGGAGATTGGAAATTATACACTAATTGTGTTTTCCTCTTCAAAAGATGTATATGATTTTTCTATTTATGTAAAAAATTTGATGAATTTCTAAACAGATCTGGTTTTTGTAATGCCTTGACTTTGTTAAGTGGAAACTAAAGCAATTATGTGATATTTGAAGTTACAAATTTTCAGGGTTTCTTTATTAGGTTTACTTTTCAATTGCTCTATAATAGTTCCTGCAATCTTAGTTCTGTATGAACCCAAATTACAGAGTTCAAATTTCCACACACACCATAAGGTTTTGGGAACTCCTACCAGAGAAGAGAGATTAAATGAATGAACCCAAATTACAGAGTTCAAACTTTCACAGATCAAAGCTCACCCATGGCACAAGGTCCGTCAAAACTATTTCAAATCTTTCTATTTGATCGACATTTGTATTAGTAAATTTTGCAGGTTTTTTACAATCGTTCTTATACTCGATATTAACTTTCAATTTTGCAGGTTTTTCACAAGAGAATGCCTCCTGAAGCCATTGATCTTGTACAAGGCTACTCCAATATTCACCAAATTTGCAGTGTGGTGCTGTAAGTAAATTTTTCTTCTTTCTCTAGATGAGCTTAGTTTTATTACTCCTTTCAGCAAAAAAAAATAGTTTTATTACTCCTTTCAACAAAAAAAAATAGTTTTATTACTCAAATCTGGTTTTATTTTCTAATATATAATACCGATATCTTGAATTCTTGATTGATAGATCAAGTGAAATTGAATAATATTTTATCTGGTTTATAATATCTTGTTCGATAATCTTCTGGCTCTACAGTTAGAAGCATGTTGACACCCATTCTTGGATAATATCTGAGGGATCCAAAAGTTTGCTTGCCCAATGGTTATCCTCTTTCCCCTCTATTCAACTTCACACCTCAGGGTAACATATCTTTTCGCTCGAATAATGCTCTATTTTCCTCTCTCATGAATGTTGTCTCTCTCTCTCTCTGAACCTTGTACAAAACTCGCGGGTGCCTTTTCGGAACAGTTTCAATGCCTACTCCCCGAGTACATGAAGTGAATTTATGAACTAATTGAACGTACGATCTCGACACTACAGTAGTTAATGTGAATGCAGCTCACCAACTCAGATGCGAACTGCCTTGCTAAAACTAGTTTGATCTTTGGTGGTACTTAGAAGCCTAATTCCATTTCACAATGCCACTGACTTTGAGTTTGAAGATTGGACATGACAAGAGAAGCCGCCAAAACACAACGATATAGTTTAGAAGCAAAGGCAGTGGCTTAGTAAGGTTTTTCGCTTTTGGATGGGTAATTATTTTTCTTTCAAGATGGAAGTTTCTCGGTTATTGCGAACGCTATATGGTTTTTTTTGTTAAGATACCACGAAGATTATCATGTATCATCTCTACTGTTATGTAATCTTAAGTTATATGAAAGATTTATAAAACTTCTTATCTTCCCCATTTCATCTCTCGATTCCTATATAACATCAAGAGTTATTTTCTCTCTCCAATAAAACTTGTTCTCTCATAATGCAAACACAGTTTGCAGTTTACATTATGCAAATAGATGTTTGCAGTTTACATTATGCAAACAGATGTTTGCAGTTTACATTATGCAAACACATGTTTGCAAATTAGATTGTTGCAAACACGTTTGCAGAACAGATTGTTGCAAACACGTTTGCATAACAGATTGTTGCAAACACGTTTGCAGAAAAACGTAAAGGAAACAAACGCCGTTTTTTTCTGAGTTTACATTATGCAAACACGTTTGCAGATCAGATTGTTGCAAACACGTTTGCAGATCAGATTGTTGCAAACACGTTTGCAGAAAAACGTAAAGGAAAAAAACGCCGTTTTTTTTTCTGGGTTTTTTTTTGTGAAAAAAAGTATTGAAAGTGGATCTTGTTAGAAAGCTAATGAAAAATCATTTCTAAATATGTAATTTTTATAGAAATCCGACATTTCAAACAAAAGTTATATCGATTTAAAATTTAAAGAAAAATAAAAGAATTTAGTTACACAAAATGACAAAAAGGGGTATTTTAGTATTTGCACACTTTTTGACCTAAATAATAATTTTCAAATGTTTTGTGCTTTTCTACTCATTTTCAATATTATTTTGACCTTTCTAGAAATTACCTCAATGGGTTATGGTATTAAACTTTTGTGTGAGAGATAAAGGTCTTGGTCTATCCGTCTCAAACAAATTTCGGCATAATTTCAATAGGAAAATGACCTTCCGCTCGGCCAGTCTCCCGACTGAATCCAGACCGAATGACGTGGCTGGGCATTCTATCAAGGCGTGGCTGGGCATTCTATCAGGGCTGATTTCAATAAGATACTTGGAAGATCAAGTACCATATTATAGGACTTTTTGAAGTGCTTACTATCTCCAAATAGACTCTTTTGCTTCTTGACAAAGAATGTAAAAACCCTCTTCAAAATATCTTGGTTAGTTTTTAAGAAGGAAATTATAAGCACTGATGTTTTATGTTGATTTTGAGCTGCTATTTGGCAAATAGTGGCATAATACATTACGGATGGCGATTAAACTGTAAATATCTCACAGCTAGTAGTTTGTTAGTTCTTCTGAGTTTCTGGGATACATCCTATGGTATCTTTCTGAAAGAGTAAGATCAGACTTCTCTAATTTCTTTTCGTTGACCTAGTCTCAAGCCTAAATCCGAACGGGAAGAGAGGGTCATAATGCAAGTCCCCGATGTTCATTACCGTTGGTTTGATCGACCGGATTTCAACCAAGTTCTTGCTAGCTTACCTGTAAACCCACAATCACCAAATAGAACATGAGGCACTCCTTGGCCTGCACTACCAGGGAACCAAGCAGCCACAAGAGCATCCATTGATGCAACATATGGTTCAACCACTACGGGACGGCCTGAGATGATTGATGATAACAAAACACATTTAATAGCTCCACAAACATTATTCATTGTGGTCGGCCTGGCTCATATCGCCTTTTGTCTCCGCTGCTCCTCACAACCATAACAATGGCATAGGAAAACTCGTTCCATTTGATGAGGCTATTATCGGAGTTCTCTTTGTAGACAACTCGCTCGATTTGTAGACACCATTCAAACTCGAGTAAGAAACCATCACGATCGAAACACCCTAATGATTGAAGCGTAATATGCAGGCACATGAATTGTAAGTATGGCAACTTGTAGTCGTATTGTTCTCATTTATTCCATCAACCTCCCCACCATCACCTCCAATGCCTCCATATTGTTCTGCTCAAGCTGCAACTTTGTATATCCACCAACATAAGGAAAAACTTTCCTAGAATTAGCAGGAATTTTACCGTGTAATCCAGTAGCAAGCTCCTTTATGTTCTTAATTAACAATTCAGTAGTCCTCGCTTTACCGTTCATAACACCGAACCCCACCTAAGGTCTCGACAAACGGCAATACAAGGAGCAAAAGCATAGCGAATGCCAGTTGCTCGAATTTCCAACGCAGTTGCAGCTCCCCTCTTGACAAGATTACAGTCTCTAGTGACTCCTAACCCAACATTATGGCCATTAACAGATAAAAATCGGTATGTTAATACAGGTAGAAAGAGCTCCTTTCTGGAACTCATTACCATTTTTACCCATGTTTCCGGCGTAACTTGTGGAGCAGGAACACTACCTGCACCACTCAATAGGCTACTGATGAAATAGTTTTTCATTATATCAGCCGTTATATTAACTGAATCAAGTTGGGTTATCTGAACAATCTTCTCAGCTAAAGTCATTCTCTTCATAGTATGAAGTTCATACGGTCTTTAACTCGAACACCAAATGGCTGTTTAGGATCTTTGTATTTCATGTATTCTTCGGCTTCTGCCATGCTCACCCAGCATGATAAAAATAATATGCCCGAGGAGCAATAATAAGTCCCAGCTTCCCAATTTACCCAAATTTTAACCAAAGTATGACTACATTAAGCTCTTAATTACTAGTTAGACGTTTGTTCCGTATTTCTTGCAAATGCTAACATCAACTAATGGAATGAATATTAGTTTATTCGGCAACAAGACCATTATTGAATTGCATTCCCTAGTACTTGGTACTACAGAAAATAATGATTACATAAAACATCTCTCTCGATTCTTGGTCTTCTATAACCATATGAACTATCAAAATAAGCATCTCTCTGGCGAAAGATGGAAAACTACAAAAATGAGCTATTTTGCATGCTTTTACACTCATCTAGTTGAAGTTTCTTTCATTAGAAAAGGTAGTAAGGTTTGGTGATGATGAAAAATGATGATCCAGATGTGTCTGCAAAATAATAGTATGTTTAGTGTGGTTTCGGAATATACCCATCAACTGCAAAGTTTCGAGTTGCAGCAGGTAAAGCTAAGCGGATTCCATCTAGTTCCGGCTTTGCGATCACTTGACATCCAAGACGAGACCTACAAGTAACAAAACCAGCTTAATGCTTCAATAGAGGGTAACAAACTCTAACGGTTCAAGACCACTACACTGGAAAATGGAATTATACTAGTGTCGTAGTGTATCAGAAAAAGAACCGATTTTTCAGAAACAACAGGAATGGTGAGAGACTGATAATGAAAACGGCCGTTACTTCAATACGAACAGACTGTTTGTAAACCTTTAACTAGGTGAAATTATAAAGAATATTGTATTGGTTGTTGCTCTCGGCGAGTAGAGAAAACCCACGTTTCAGTCAATCCGAAGGCAAGATCGAGCATGTCATTCTCCTCATCAGTCGGATCTTCTAGTTTATTGTAGTAGTTCACATCCTATATAACAAAATCTAATTATCAGATCAAAATCATAAAATAACACCCTCATTCCTTTAACTATTAAAGAAACACTGAAACACATTTTACGTGCTACTGACGTACCATCACAATCAGGTGGCATGTGGAACACGCGAGTGAGCCTTCACACGCTCCTATAGTCAATTCAAATGATGATGGTTAAGAATCTAATGCCCGAAAGTTGACAGAATCTGGAAAAGAAATAAACCCATTGAGAAATAAGAGAAGCGAGTACTTACCTTCAAGTTCAATGTCATTTTCGTGGGCAGCTTCTAACATGGACATTCCAATAGGGACCTTGATTTGGTATTCTTCTCCATCCTTGTCAATCAACGTAACAGATATTCTGAACATTTACAGAAACGACACCAAGCATGAACAGCAATAGCAATAAATAATGGCAAATGCAAATTAAGCATATTTGTAGACGGTTCGCTCAAAAGTTACAGTTCCGCTATAATACGAATTTTCATAAGGAAAATGTGATTTCCTATCTCTCGTATAATAAATGGATCAGAATATATAATTTACTGTAGTTACATATGTCGTAATCATGATCTGTCGATATCTTAGTACGAGAACAATTCATACTTCACAGTTTCCATTAAATTATTTTCTCCATTTGAGTTATTGATCATATAATATATACTTCCTACTAACGTGTCAGTCTGTCAGTCTTCATAGAAATGAGCAAGAATTTACTTTTCCTGTTTGTTCCCTTCCCCATGGGTATTATCAGCAGCTGAACTTGAAAAAGGGCGAAATTTCTGAAAAGTAACACGGTGAGATTATCTTAGATTTCCCTTTCTTCGTTCAAAACTGAAGTTCACAATTTTATAGAACAGAGATTTACTACAAGTTACAGCTTTGAAGTCATTTGGAGTACTCAGAAGTCTACTAATACATGATTTAAAAAGTCAGAACATCTATTCGTCAGGAAGGTATTAAAAAGTCATCGTTTAAAATAAGAGTAAACATGGTTGCTCGCTGCTGGTGCCCATGGCATTGGCAGTTACATCGAAGTAATGAGGTGGAGGTGGAGGTGATGGTGTCAAGCTGCCGTCAAGGTTTGCGGTCATGGGGATAATAGTGGGTATGGGAATGTGATGGGGCAACAGTGGTGCTAGCATGGTGGGGGTGGGGGTAGTGGTGGCGTGGTGCGCTGGTAATGGTCATGGTGCGCTGGTAATGGTCATGGTGCGCTGGTAATGGTCATGGTGCATGGAGATGGTCCTGCGATGGTTTCATGGTCATGGTCGAGAACAAAAAAAATTCACAAAACTAGACAGTAGCAATAAGAGCAAGTCCAACCCCAGCCTGTCTTAGGCCGAAAAAACCACTTTTTCACCTAAAATTATTGGCCTCAGCTCAGCCTCTAAAATTCAGCTCCAACCCCAGCCTCTCTTGAGGCCGAAAATTTGTTCATGTGGGAGACGCGTGTGTGGACTTTTAGTCGGTGTGCGAAAAACGTGTGTGATTTTATGCATATATAAAACACGTGTTTGAACTATTTTCGAAATAATATTTTTTTTTCCAAAGTTGAAAAAATATTCGGGGACCGACATTTGGTGGGATGTATTTTAATTATTAATATTTAAGTTTTTCTAGAATTTTTAAAAAGAATTAAAACTAATAAAATTACAAATTTATTATTTACATTAAAAAAAGATAAAAAAAAAAAAAAAAGAAGTAGATCCTAGCCGTTGGATTTTATCCAACGGCTAGGGGATGGCCCCCAAGTGACCGTTGGGGCCCCAACGGTCACTTGGGGCCTCCATTCAGTCGCCCCTAATGTTAGGGGCGACTGAATGGCCGACCCCAGCCTCCGCTCCAAGCGGCTGGGCTTGGAGCGGGGGGCTGAGGCCAATAATTTGAATTATTGGCCTCAGCCCGGCTGGGGTTGGACTTGCTCTAAGGATGAGATATTCTTCAATGTCAAGGGTAGACTATGAAGGAAATTACATATAATCCAAGTGTTTAGGTAAGGAAAAATACGGAAAGAGAGTAGCCCATCCACAAATATAAGCACAATCGTCCCAATTAAGTAAGGTGATTGCAAGAGTATGCTTTTGTTTATAGGAGTATATGTTACACCATTTCAACTAAAAAGTTGTCCTGTACTTTCCCCAAATCATGATCAATGGGGGCACACACACACACACATATATATATATATATATATATATTATATATATATATATATATGAAAACATCTTTTTTTTAGATTTGAAAAAACTAAAAGCAGCAACGTCAAACAATCAGAGAGAAGATAGGAACCGAAGTTTGTGAAGAACGATCCTGAGATCCTAGCAAGTACCCCCTTCTATTCAGGTTACTCAACTGAACTGAACAAGAAAAAGAAAAAGAAAATAGAAGAAGAAAACATTAGTCGTTAATGGAGAGATAAGTGCATGTCAATCGATATGAATTATATAATGATCACATATAGGACGTTTCTAGTATGTCACGTTTTCCTATGATTTTATCCCCAATTTAAGGTTTATCCCCATATGTACTTACACTGAACTCCTAGATGACCCACAGAGATACATTAGCTAGATAATACGAAGTCGATTTTATACATATAGATTATCGTTAACCATCAACAATCTACTATCTCATTTCTATCAAATTTGTAGTTTTGTTGGGGTATTTGAGGCCAATCATTAAAACCCATTCTACCTCACCTCAACCATATAATATGTAGATGAGGTATAAATATTGCTCATTTTCGATTTCGATTTCTGGTTACTTTGTTCAAGAACACGTTTTTAACTAATAAATATATACCCATTCTCACCCACCAACAAATTCCTCTTCAAATCATGTACAGGATGCTAAAAGTGTTATGTAACATTCATCATCAATCTTCCTCCAACTTAATAACATGGCTTAACACAACTAATTGACCAATCTAAGTTAACAAAACAAATACTAACAGAAACCCTAGATCAAATGGTATGAAACAATAAAAGGGAAAACCCCATTCATAGACTTCCCAAAAAATTAGAAACCAAATTATTTGTTTGAAAGAGAGAAGTGAGAGGGAACTGAAGAGTTCAATTGGGTACCTCCTCTTGTATGCTCTTTGAACATCAAACTTGCAACTTGTTTAAGTTTGAACATGGCTGAAACACCTATTGAGTAAGAAAGTGAGAGAGCAGAGTGAGACTGGCGGTAAAGGGTTTTGGAACGTGAACCCTTCTCTTTTGCCCAACAGGGAACTCGAAAAGTAGACCAACATGATCGATGTATAAACATCTTACCCTCTTTCTTTTTTTCTTTTTGGAGGATTTGGCGATACCCCCTCATCTCTAATGTCCAATTAGAGATGTCTCCTTTTTAATTGGATATTAAGGATGCCCCTTTTTTACACTTAAAAGTACAAAATTACCCTTATATTTATTGTTTCTTTTTTATTCAATTTTTTATACTTCTTAGATGTTATAAGACCTTACGTATTTTCACTTCTCATAGCTTTTTTTCTTATCCATCTTTTTCTAATTTACCAACAACATTTATCAAGAATTTAAAATTGATAAATCACAACAATTCAAAATAAAATTCGTAAATTGTAAGAAATTTTTTTTAACTTACTCATTTTTTTTTAATATATACGAGTTATAATTAATAGAAAGAACAATAGATATCACGAAGTCTTCTTCAAATTAGTTACATACATCAATTTTAAGTAAAATAAAAACAAATGGGAAGTTGAAATTTTTTTCTTAAAATTTACAATTTTATTTCGAATTGTTGTGATTTATCAATTTTCGATAAATGTAGTTGTAAGAGAAAAAAAAACTATGAGAAGCGAAAATACGTTGGTAAGCATAACATCAAAGAGGTGTAAGAAACTGAAAAAAAAAAAAAAAAAACCATAAGGATAAGGGTAATTTTGTACTTTTAAGTGCAAAAAAGGGGGCATCCCTAATATCCAATTAAAAAAGGGGGCATCCCTAATTGGACATTAGGGATGAGGGGTATCGCTAAATACCCCTTTCTTTTTTAGACAAGATAACATCTTACCCTCAACCCTCACCGTGAGCAGATCTCGCATATTAATTGGAACTTTATTTGATCTCTTCCTGCAGTACCTCGCATCAAGTTATTCATCTGGAAAATATGTTTCAAGACACTCCCAGTCAGGCAAAGAATAGGTAGATACATCGGTAATATCCTAGAATGCCCGAATTGCACCAAAATGGAACTATCGAGCATGCCCTCTTACACTGCCCAAAGGCTAGGAATATTTGGTTTCATTTTAATATTATCTCCTCTAATATTACATCTATTACAGATTGGATCATGTCTTGGCAAGAAAATGAGCAAACTTGTTATACTACAAATGATATTCACTTTGTGACAATACTCTGGCATATATGGAAAACCCGATGTGACAACTGCTTTCAATATTCCATCACCTCTACTGATACTGTGATAAATATGATTATGTCTTACCCGACAAACACTATTTCAGAGAGAAAAACAACTCCAATAGCAAAGGAAAGATGGAAACCTCCCCCAATCTCTTACCTAAAAATTAATGTAGATGCATCTTTCACTACGATTTGCTTCAAATATTGGAACAGGTCTAATTGTACACAATGAAGAATCTAAATTTGTAGCAGCACAAGTAACATCGGCAAGAGCTCGAAATAGCAAAGAAAGTGAAGCAATAGCCATCCTCAACGTCTCCTGGGCTTACGAAAACAATCACAGACTCATCCAAATCGAAAGTGACAACATGAACCTAATCAAACATCTGAACAACCAGCCGCATAGCATTCAGTGGAAATCGTTGACCCACATCAGAAGAATAAAAGACATGAAGAAAAAATTGGAAAAAGTCATCTTCAAATACACGAATAGACAACTCAATACTCAAGCAGACAAACTAGCGAAGTGGACGAGAAAGAAAAGTCAAAATAAGATCTGGCATAATGTTCTGTATTTTCTTTCTTCTATGTATTGTAATAATACGCATGTTTCTTAATATATTTCACCTTTCATAAAAGAAAAAAGTAGACCAACCTGATCAACCCAAACATGTCCAATAATGAACAGCTTGGTACTTTAGGGGTGTACAAAAGTAGACCCCTTGTATTACCATAAATTCGAAGTTCACCTTAGGCCCTCGTGAACCTAGGGCAACCGTTATCCCCTTGTATCCCAATAAAGATTAGAAAGAGATATTTCTAACAAAGATGGTCATTTAGATTTGTCTAGAACAAAATAAAGTATATCTAATTTAAGTCCATTGATGAGAAGAATGTGATTTGTTTGTAAAGAAGTTTACGATTTAAAAGGGTTGAAAATCCTAGTTTTTGGCAACTCTCATTTTATAACTTTAGTCAGTGGCGGATGCATGTAGGGTCTAGGGGGTCTATAGACCCCCCTCAACTTGTACGATTTAGTATACGACATTTAATAAAAAAAATATTTATATCGTAACGGTCTAAGTAGGTATAAGTTGTTACTAATAACAATAATTGTAGTTGGCTTAATGGATAAAGTGTGGTGGAAATGTTTTAGTAGACGTGAGTTGAATTCGGAGCGTAAGCAATTTTATCTTTTATTTTGTTGGGAGGAGAAAGCAAGTAATAAATTCTTTTTTTTTTATGAGAGAAGTAATAAAATCTTGGCAAACTGGTAAGATCTTAGATTGTGTTTGATAGCAATTTGGAGAAAGGAAAAAAAAATGGAAAATTTTTTACTTTGGTTGTGTTTGATAGCAACTTTCTCGGTGAAAAAAGAAATATTTTCTCTAAAATGTAAGTTTATCATGTGTTTGGTTGACAATAAGAGGAATATGGAAAAATCTATCACGTGACCTTTTTTTTCTCCTTTTTCTCCAAAAATGGAGAAAATGTTGACCCACCTTTTTAGTGAGAAATTTTTTCTTCCTTGTGTAACCCTTAAAACTAAAAGATATTCAAAAGAAATGTACCTTGTGCTACATTTACTTCATGATGACTCTACTCCCAACATGATCACATCTCTCTCTAAAACTCTCTCTCTCTCTACTGCCAACATGATAACATCTCTCTCTAACTCTCTGTATCTCTCTCTCTCTCTCTAACTCTCTCTAAAAATCTCTCTCTAAAAGTCCCTCTCTCTAACTCTCTTTCAAGCCAAAGTTAAAAAGTCTCACTCTCATGAAATGTATCTTGTAGTACTACACCTATATATCTTGTTTTTGTCCCTCTAAAATTGAGATGACTTGACATTCAAACTCCAACCATCATGTGTAAAATTTGCCAACTATATTACAATAAGCAAACCATTCACTTCATGTATTTACAATCCCATAATCCCATTTTGATTAAGTTTTTCTCTCTATACTAAAAAATTGACACCAATAGTCTTGAAAAAGTTGAATCACTTGTTTTTTATTCACTTCAAGTAAACCTACAAAGGAACACATGCTTTAAGAAAGAATTGATGAAAACCATTTTCTAGTGAACAATCTTGATAAGAAATAGACCGAGTTGGTCGGATTGGTGACACCTACCGCCACAAGACAAGAATGGTCCAGATTACTCCGCTGATGGATATTCTCACACTATTACCTAAACAAAATGTGGAGTTTTTGTTGGAAAATTTCATACTAAAGGGAGTTATATATACACCCGGTGTGCTTAGTCGTGGATTCATGTGATAAATGGAGAAATTGGAAAAAAAATTCTCTATACGGAACCAAACAGTGGAAAATGTAGAAAGTGTTACGGAGAAAATATTTCTTGATGAAAAAATTTCTCTGAGTAAATTTTTCTCTATTTTTTTTCTTTTCTCCAAGTTGCTATCAAACACAGAGAAACTTTTACCCTGAGAAAAATTTACTCCATAAATATTTTCAAATTTTCTACTGTTTGTTTTGCTAAGGAGAAATAACTAATTTTCCAATTGTTTTCTTCTTCTCCACTTGTCTCTCTCTCTATTTACAATAACAACAACAACAATTCCTCTTCTTCAACGAAAATGCTGAAATCCATCATTAGATCGATCACAAATCACAATTTTATATATACGAATTGTTAGTTTTCATATCCTAAAGGAATTCGATCTATGTTTTTGCAACTATTTGAGTGAGCGTGGGTGAAGAATGAAAACTTGTGATTGCAAAATAGAGTTCTCTGTTCTATCATTTTGGATATAGAATTTAATGTACTAATTAGATCTCAGAAAGAAAAATGATTCTTTTGATTAAAATTCAGAGTCTTTACATTATACCCATGACTGCTTATTTTGGTTGAAAGTGTTTTTGCATTATTTAGGAACTCATTTTTAGAGATTATCCAAGAATATGAATCATAAGAATTCCAACCTCTAGGTGGATGATCAGCTTGGATTTCTCTCAAATGGGTAGTTTTATAATTATTTGTTTGTTAGTTTCAGTAAACCTAGAAACCCCAAAGCAAAATCATAATTTTTATACAAAAATTAGATTAAATTCAACAAACAGAAAACACATTAGAACAAAAAAGTAAAGACAAAAATACTGAATTTGATATGATTTTCAACAATAATTGTTTCTAACTAGAGAGAGATAAACAAAAAGAAGAGAGAGAGAGAGAGAATGAAGAAATAATAAAGCCAGAGGAAGAAAGAGTCAAAGTAAAGAGAGAAGTTTTCGTTTTTCAGCCGTTAAGGAAAATTTTGCTCCTGTAGTAGGAGGGTAACAAATTCCCCCTGTTTTAGGGAAAATTGGGGAAAGTAAGGTCACGTGATAATATTTTTTCTTTTCTCCTCTTTGGCTACCAAACACAAGGAAAGTGTAAACTTTAGAGAAAATTTTTCTACTTTCTCCGGAAAAACGCTTATCAAACACAACTGATGGGCCTAAAAAGTTTCCTAAATAGGTCACCACCCGCAAGTATACGGGCGTCAAGTAATAATTCCGGTAAGATCGGTTCGTTCCTCAGAGACTAAGTGAAACCTATTCTAAGACTTGGAAGTAAGACAGTTTTGAAAATGGTTTTTGTGGTTTTGGTGTTAAAATAATAAAATATTAAAGTAAAATTACGGAAAGAAAATAATTACAAATGATACAAGGAACTCAAATGGGGGAGAGCCTAGGGTTTTCTGAATCCGTTCTCCTAACAATTCTAACGACATGGAATATCCCAAAAAACGTTCTACTCGTATTTTTCATGAAGATCTGTATCAAGGTATTGTGCCAAATATCAAGCTTTTGAGAGATAAAAATGTCCCAGAATCCAATATCACTTCTAAAAAGAATAGATAGTGTAACTAAAATTACCAGGAGAGATGAGAGAGAAAGTAGAGAGAGAAAGTAGTGTGTGTGTGGGTTTTTCCCTGCCCGGACGTTTGTTTCTCCGACCATAACTTCCTCTGTTCTCCTCGCCCCCCCACCCTTATTCCTTTTTTCTCTTCTTCCTTCTACCTTCCTCCCCCATTCTCTTTCTCTTTGTATCTCCTGTCTTTCTTCTAGTACCCTCTTTTTCTCTTGTCCAGTTATGGAAGGCCGGGCGGCGACTTTATCCGTGGATAGAAGGGTGTTTAAGTTTGACAAGATGAATGCCAATTTCATCAGGATTAGAGAGTATTGCAACTCGTTGGAATGGAATTGCAATCTTCCAACAGAAGGGGTTTCCAAGTTGGCTTGTTTTGTGAGGTCACTAGCTGACCATTTCTCGGCTCAGGTAAGCCCACCGGCGATGGGAAGGTTCAGAGAGAGTTCGATGGTGTGGTTTTGGGAAGTTCGTGAGAACAACAATGGCCCATTCATCAGAGTTTTTCGCACAGGTGCTAAAGATAACTCAAGGAGTTCATTGTGCCTCCCAGCAGGCAAGAAAGGTAGTCACTGGTTCAAGATAGCAGAGAAGCTGGATGAGCTTCTTCCTTTTTCCCTCAAGTCCAAAACCATTTACCACCATAGACTTCTAAAACCCACGCACATTAATTCTAAGCACCCTGATAATTTTGTCTTCCCTCAACCAAGCATTAACCACAGTCAAAGCTTGAACCCTTCGTCTTCCTCTTCCAACCCCCCTACCCTAATAAAAGACATCACCCAAACCCTATCTCACCCCCGAATTCGTTACCCACCCCGGATTTCTCGACAAATGGCAGACCAAATGCATGCAAAGGAGCTGCACGCGAGAAGTTAAGAGTCATCTTCCCAACAACCTACCCAACTACTCACGCAAAGACCTATAAGTCAGCCTTGGTGCAGATTAGTTCCTCCGACAACAGCAAGTTGTGTGATTCTCCGACTTCTCTTACTCAAAAAATGGCTACCCTTCCGAATGGAGCGATCAGTTGGGAAGACACAGTGATAGTGGATGCAACGGTGCCAGTGAAGGATTGGAAGGAGCTTGAAAATAACATCAAAGTTTTGTTGGGGTCAGAGGAGGTTAAGCTTATCCCCTTCAATGAAGTCAGGGTGGTGGTGAAGACGGCGGCGAACACCAAACCCCTGCTGGATCTAGGGGAGATTCAGAAAGCTAGAGACGAGTGGATCTTCTTCAGACATTGGTTTCCTGAATGCAACCAGTTCAATTTTGCAAAACACAAGGTTAGTCTGA
Organism: Eschscholzia californica; assembly: GCF_041429995.1. NCBI lineage: Eukaryota > Viridiplantae > Streptophyta > Magnoliopsida > Ranunculales > Papaveraceae > Eschscholzia > Eschscholzia californica. The sequence continues at coordinate 14,862,587 of NW_028238198.1, read as the reverse complement.
AAATCTTTGGTCTTCCTTTTAATCTTTGGAATGAGGAGGTGTTCAAAGATATTGTTGGTGCATTTGGGCGCTTCGAAGGAATAGCTGAGTCTACAGTTTCAATGGAGATATTAGCCTACGCGAATATTTTCTTGACTTGTGATATCTTGACCAAGATCCCGGACAGGATGGTTTTACTAGATAGGGGGGAAGTGGTCGAGATCTTTCTTCACTGTGAATACTCGCCGGCGACCATGGAGATTCCGGCGGTTAGTTTCGAGTACCCAGCCCACTCCTCTGACATCGAAGACAGGGGTAACAGTGATACAGACCGATTCATCAGGGATCAGAACAGAGAGTTGACCAAAGATGATAGTAGTGCCGTTGATGTCTTTGTCAGGGACCTGGAGAAGGGGAAATGGGTGGAGGGTTCTGACCCCATCGTTGCTTCTGGAGGAAGCAAGTTTTCTTTCACAAATAAGGAAACTGAGGGAGAAGGCGAGGCGGTGATGGAGATGTCAGCTCCTGCGTCTGGTGATTTTCAAATCGTGGCGGGTCGGGTGGAGGAAGTTCCAAACCCGAGCCCGATTCTGCTTGGCCCTCTAGATCTGAACCGCCCCAAAAGAGTGCCTAAATTCAAACGCAGGCCCATTTGTGTTAAGAGGGTCAAAGTGCCCTTTAGGGCACCCTCTCTCAAGTTAGACGGAAGATGGGCCGGGTTATCTGACTTCGTTGAGGAGGCTACAAGGACAGGTCCAGGAAAACTGTTTATGGGCAAGGAGGGGCATAGCATCTGGAAGATTAAAACCCCTATCGAGAAGTCATCCCCATCTTCTCCCATGGATAATCTTTCGGCTCCGGATGTCTCAGCTTCGGAGGGTGATTCTAGCAACCACAGTTTCAACGAACTCATCGAAGTTGGCAGAGAGTTGGGTTTTGAGGTAGAGGGGAAGGAAGAGAAGCTGAAGAATCTTTTGGGGCCTTTGCAAAGTATTTCGAGCAGGGAGTCAGGGTCTAGCTCGGATTCGTCGGGAGAAGCCATTATCCCTATTAATGTGGTTGCTCCAGTAGTTGAGGAAGAGATTACAGAGGTAGAAGGTCAGGGTGGAGGTGTGGAACTACTTGACTTGGTGGCTTTTTCGGAAGAACAGGAGGTGAGGAATGTTGAGGAGACCTGTATTACTCCTTTTAGTGAGAAGATAGTGGTGTCCAGGGGAAGGCCAGATACCCCAAATTCAAGCTCGAGGGTTACAAGATCGGAATCTCGTTCTAGAAGTGAGAGGGAAGCAAGGAGGCTTCAATGGACACTCAGGGAAGACAAGGTAGAAGGTAAGAAGAGGGCAAGGTCTAGCTCAGCAATTGGGAAGAGTGGTAAACATGTCAATTAACTTCATCAGCTGGAATATCAGGGGATTAGGGTCGGCGAAGAAGAAAGCAGCAGTAAGGAAGCTTAGATTGGAATACAAAGCTTCAGTTGTTCTTTTGCAGGAAACTAAGTTAGATAGTATTAGTAATGTTTTGGTTTATGGTTTATGGGGAAATAATTGTGTGGATTGGGTGTGCCTCCCTGCTGTAGGGGCAGCAGGAGGGATCCTTTGTATGTGGGATCCTAATCTTTTTGTGTGTTTAGACAAAGCAGTAGGTGTCTTTTCTGTTTCAGCTAAACTCTGTAATGTGTTAGATGGTTATGAATGGATGGTATCTTCTGTTTATGGTCCCTGTGTTTCTAATCTTAGGGAGTTATTTTGGGTTGAGCTAGATATGATTCAAGATAGTTGGAAGTTACCTTGGTGCATCGGGGGTGATTTTAATGTTACTCGTTTCGTTCATGAAAAGAGGAACTTTGCTCCAATTAGTAGTAAAATGAAACGATTCGATAGTTGGGTGCAAAGAAATTCTCTGATAGATCTTCCTAGCTTTGGGATGTCCTATACTTGGACCAACAACCAAACATCCCCTAACATGAGCTTACTGGACAGATTCTTGATTAACAAGGATTGGGAGGAGAAGTATCCGTTGGCTACTCAAATTATCTTGCCTCGCCCCGTTTCGGATCACGCTCCGGTTCTTTTGAAAGTGGAATCTTCGGTCATTCAGAATCCTCCTTTTAGACTGGAAGAGATATGGATGAGGGACAAGGACTTTATTCCTCTGGTCAAGGGTTGGTGGGAAGACATGGATGAGATGAGTCCATTATGGTGCAAGCTGAAAGCACTCAAGGATAAGCTTAAACCATGGTCGAGAGAAAAATTTAAGCGACAAAGAGAGGTTATGACTAAGCTGCAAGATCAGATTCATGAGTTTGACAAGATTGAGGAAGGGAGGGATCTGCTCCAGGCCGAGTTTGATAGTAGGGCAGCTTTAAAAGGTGATTTGGAAAGGTTGCTTAGTTTGGAAGAGATCAGCCTTCGCCAAAAGTCTCGGGTCTTATGGTTAGAAGCGGGAGATAGAAATTCTAAATACTTTCATAGTATTATCAATTGTAGGAAGAGGTCGAATAGAATCGCGGCCCTTAAAGTTGGCGACCGCATTGTCACAGATATGGAGGATATTAAAGGTTCGATTTCTTCTCATTTCGCTTCTTTATTTGAGGAACCAGAGCTTTGGAGGCCGGGGGTGGAAGGAATCAATCTCCCTAGATTGGATGATTCCGCTGCTTTAGAATTGGAAGGAGAATTCCGAGAGGAAGAGGTGCTGGCAGCTATCAGGGGGATGGCGAAAGACAAGGCTCCGGGCCCAGACGGCTTTCCGATGAACTTCTATGTGAGATGTTGGATATAGTGGGCAAAGATATCATGAAAATGATGACGGAATTCTGGTATTCTGGCAGTTTGGACTGGAGGTTGAATCAAACGTTTATGGTCTTAATTCCCAAGAAGAATGCTTCAGAAACTCTTAACGATTATCGCCCAATTAGTTTGGTCAGCGGGCCTTACAAGATTCTGTCCAAGTGTTTGGCAAACAGGTTGAAACCTTGTCTCGAGTCCCTCATTTCTCCTTATCAAGGTGCTTTCATCGAAGGAAGACAAATTCTAGACGGCGTTCTTATAGCAAATGAATTGCTCGATTCAAGGATTAAAAGTGGGGAGAAGGGCATCCTAGTTAAAGTGGACCTCGAGAAGGCATACGACAAGGTGAGTTGGGACTTCCTTCATTCAGTTATGACCAAGATGGGATTTAAAAGAAAATGGTTGTGCTGGATTTATAAGTGTGTTTCTACAGCTTCTTTCTCTGTGTTGGTTAATGGTTCGACCACGGACATTTTTCAGAACTCAAGGGGGATTCGTCAGGGGGACCCGATATCCCCGCTTCTATTCATTTTAGTTGCTCAAGTTCTGAGCACTCTTGCCTCTATTGGGGAAAGTAAGGGGTGGTTGGATGGTTTTAGGGTGAAAGAAGAAGAAACAATGGTCTCTCACCTTCAGTTCGCGGACGACACGCTATTTTTCATCCAAGCAAGCAGTACTCAAATCTTGAAGCTCAAGGATATTTTAATTTGGTATGAGGCAGCCTCGGGTCTGAAGATCAATTTCTCTAAAAGCCAAGTGATCGAGGTGGGAAAGGTAGAGGAGCTTGATAGCCTGGCTAGGTCGTTTGGGTGTACTAAAGGGTCCCTGCCTACTTCTTATCTCGGGCTTCCTTTAGGCCACGGATACAAATCGAAAAAGTTATGGGATCCAATTTTGGAGAGAGTATCGGTGAAACTATCCTCTTGGAAAGCTAAGACGTTGTCCCGTGGAGGTAAGGTTACTTTGATTATGGCCGTCCTTTCAGCTCTTCCAGTTTACTTTCTTTCCCTCTTCTCGATGCCCATCGGCGTGGTTTCTCAAATAGAGAAGAGTTTCAAAAACTTCATGTGGAACGTGGGGGAAGAGGTGAAGAAAATACACTGGGCGGCTTGGGATTTGATTTGTAGACCGAAGTCGATGGGTGGTTTAGGAATCAAAAGTCTCAGAGTTATGAATGACGCCCTTTTATCGAAGTGGTTGTGGCGTTTCGGGATCGAGAGGGATAGGCTTTGGAGGATTGTCATCGGGCAAAAATATGGGGAAGCCAGTGGCGGATGGATCTCTCTTCCTCCTAAAGGAACATACGGCTGCTCGGTTTGGAAAGGAATCTTTAAGCGATGGGATGTGTTTTACTCTAAGACGAGGACTAAGGTCGGATCGGGTGCGTATACCAAGTTCTGGCAGGATACGTGGTTAGTAGAACAACCTCTATGTGTGGCTTTTCCTATCTTATTTCGAGTGTGTTTGAACAAGGACGGGATGATAACCGATTTCTTTGATCCCGTGGGAGGGGTTTGGACAATTCCGTTGAGACGCAGTCTAAGAGATTGGGAAGTTGATGACTTCAATCGATTAATGTGGTGTCTGGGTAGTTTCTCTTTATCCAACGACGTAGACACAAAGGAATGGATGAACTCGAAGGATAAGGATCTCTCCGTTAAGTCTTGCTATGAAGTCTTGTCTAACTTCTCTGGCCGAGAGTCTAAGGTGTACTTGGATATATGGAAGCGGAACGTTCCTCAGAGGGTATCTTTCTTTCTTTGGGCGGCGTGTTTAGAGCGGGTTCCTACTATTGACTTGTTGAGAAAGCATGGTTGTTCTACCCCCAACAGGTGCCCAATGTGTAAGAACGATGAGGAGTCAAGCTCGCACCTTTTTATTCATTGTGATATGTCGTATAATGTTTGGCGGTATTTTATAGCCTCTTTAGGGGTGTCGTGGGTTACCCCAGCTTCCGTTGTAGACCTCTTGGCAACGTGGGGAGGGCTAAAAGGGAGAAATCCGATCATAAACATGATCCCTAAAGCTATTTTGTGGGTAATTTGGAACTCTAGGAACTCAGTTATCTTTTCCGACAAGCCGGGGTCGGTGGAAGATATAATTTATTCAGCTAAGTGCTTGGTCTATCACTGGAGCCGAAACAATCCAAAGGTTAAATTTAGATCGTTTTCGGACATAGTGGGGAATTGGGGGGCTTTCATTTCTTCGATGTAATAGTGTATGGTTCTTTCGTATTCTTTCGTCGTTTGTTTTTTTTTTTTTTTCTTTCTTTTCTTTTCGGCTTGTTCATAGTCGTTCCTTCGTTCTCTTTTTAAATTCAATCATATCATTCAAAAAAAAAAACAATTCTAACGACAATTTATTTTGGTCTGATTAGATAGTTCTTTATATAACTCAGGTTTTCAGTCCATGAACGGTCTAAAAACCCGGAAGATTTTATCGTTAAAATGGTAAAAACTTTAATAAATTGTCGAGAAAATGATTATTACGACTTCATCAAAACCCTAGATAGAAAATTAGTTCTTCATGATAAAGGACGGAAGCTTAACTATATAGAAAAAGAAAAGAAAAGTAGAAAAGTTGAATTTCTTACTAATTTTCCAGCCAAACAGAGCCTAAGGAAGTGATTTCCTTCTGATTTTCCGAGATTCTGCCAAACGCACCCTCCGGGAAAACGATTTTCTCGTCTTCCCGGAAATGAATTCTCTGAGAGAAAATTATTTTCTCGTCTTCTTTCTTTCTGTTTCTTTTTCAATCTTTCTGTAATCTCTCTCTCTCTTTCTCTGTAATCTTCCTCTCTCACACTAAGAAGTATAAATTAACAAGAGAAATCAAAAGATCACGAAAAATCAAATTACTTTCTTAAAAACCGAGAATCTGTTTCTCCCTCTCTCTACAATATCCCTCTGTCTCTCTCTCTAACTTTCTCTCTTTCTCTGTAATCTCTTCTCTGTAATCTCTTCTCTCACTAAAAAGTTACAATCAAAAGAAGAATAAGAAAGATAGAAGATGATGATGATGATCGGTTTTCTCTCTCTAACCTCTCCTTCTCTGTTTTTCTCTGCTAAACCCGTGATTTCTGTCTAATCTCTCTTCAACCTCTCTTAATTTCTCTCTGTCACTAAAAGAAATTCAGAAGATGAAGATGAAAGATGGATGATGATGTTGAGCGAAGAGATGATCGTCTGGTTCCTGCCACTCCCCTTTCTCTCTCTAATATAGTCGGTTTTGGTTGAGCTACCATAGGAAGACCCTCCAGTCGAGATGCTCTCAAACTAAGATGACGCTCTCCGTTTTATATCATGGCCGGATACTCTCTCCATTATTTTATGTACGAAAATCAATCAAATCCCTTTCATATTTCTTTCCTTCCATATTATCTTCTATCAATTCTAATTTCCAGCCAAGATCCTCCAATGAGAATCAATCATCTTCATATCTCTGAGTTACTAAAGAGAAACTTTCTCTCTCTAAATAATATATCTTCCAGCCCCACTCTACCGAATCTTCTTTTCCCCTTTTTGGTTTCTCAATCTTGCAAAATCCTTCCTTGAGTATCCTCTTTACCAATCTCTAAAAATTTCCAGCTGTTCTCTTTCTTCTAATGTGCAAAATGTTTGAACTTTCCTATTTATGTTGTTAATGTAAAAAGAAATATGTGAGAGAAAGAGGAAGGATGACAACTACCTCCCTAATTCGTGGCTAATCCGTGCTATTTTGTGGGCTGTTTATGTGAGAATTATTTGGTGCATCAAGAAGTAGTTTAATATGTTGTACCACAAGTCCATATCAACCCACGTGAGCATAAGTAATTCCAACCGTTAGATGCACTCGAACTGACGGTATTATATTGTGTCATGTCACACAAAATCAAAGACTTAAGAAATCCCAAGAGCCCGCCTAAATGACCGAATATATATGGAAGCCGTGTAATTCAGTCCTTCTTGCGCGCCACGTGTTCTCCAGTTGACTTGGTGAACGGGTTTTGAACCAAACTTTGACCCGTCCTAGTTTTCGCATCCGGACTTCGATTTGACTTTTGTCTTCACCCACGGATTCGTCTTGGACTGTACTTTCATTGGAGCACCAATTTTGACCAAAATTACCATAATCAAGAAATGCCCAAAAATACTCCTAGCACGTCTTTCTCTCAATTTTATCCGCTTTTCACAGTGAACTCCGTAAAAGACACCTGGGAAAGAGAAACAAGCAAATCATCAGAGTAACTGCTCGAAATTGACTAACTAACCCGAGTTAGGAGATTCAGATGGGACATTTTCATGTCTCATCAACAACCTTAGGATATACTGAGAGGGGGTAATAGGGTGTCATTGGTTCAATTTCCACAAATTTTTTTTTTTTAGTGAATTAATTTGGGGTTTTTTAGGGTTTCCAAAATAGGTCGAATTTTTCAAGTCGATTTTAGGATTTTCAAACTTTAGGAAGACTAGTTCATAGATATATCTTAACTAATTTTCAAATCTCATGATTTTCCTTTTCAAGTAATTGTCTATGGTAGTTCAACAAAAAAAACTAATTGTCTATGACATATTTAAAACATAGATTTGATTAAAACATATGTTTTTATAGTTTGGACTTATTTTCGAACATATGGATTAAAAGAAAATCACCACCTTCAATGAACAATGATGATTCTTCTCCATCGAAGCAAAAACGGTCAGAGATAAATTTGTGAGACCTTCCTTCAGATCCAGGATTATGCCCTCCAATTATGAGCTATCATCCTAATGAGAGAGACCAAATTCGTAGAACATATCTAATAAAAGATCCTCGTCAGCCTTATTTAGAAAGTTACCCGACTACACAAATTGCAAGTCAGAATCGAAAATTTGTAGAAGTATGGTATAAAGAGTTCTCTTATTGGTTAGAATATGTTAGTGAAGATGCTGCATTTTGTCTTTGTTGCTATCTATCTAGAATAGATAAAGGAGGACAGGGTGGGGATTATTTTTTTTATTATTGGCTTTAGAAATTGAAGAAGAAGAGCTCCTTATATGAGCATGTAGGCAAGGTCGATATCTTCCGCAATGAAGCATGGAGAAAATGTCAAAACTTGTTAAATAAAAAACAACATCTTGAGACGTTTTTTCATAAACAGACAGATCAAGTTCGGAATGATTATCGAACTCGCTTGAGTGCAATTATTAAGTGCGTTCGTTTTCTGTGCTTGTAACTTTTTATACGGATTTTTTAGACCCCCCCCCCCTCAAAGTAAATCATAGATACGCCACTGACTTTAGAAGGACACAAAATGATGGAAACCATCTAAAAACGATACTTAAATTAATTTTATTATAAAAATATGACGGAATTAATAAGTAAAACTCAAACTATCACAGATATTCATTTCTCCACTATCTTATGACACATATGAAAAGATACATGCGATCAATGTTTTCAAAACACTGTTACCTATCCCAAAGCCGACCTAGGCCCAAAGCCACCAAAGCGGTGGCTTTGGGCTCCAAGATTTGGCTGGCAAGATAAAGGCCCAAAGCAGAATAGATTGGGAGCTTTTTCTTTAAAACCCTCTCTTTCTCCACTTAGCTGTCTGAGAGAGAGAGTCAGTTTTTCTCTAGAGAAAAATCCACACATTTTTTATCACCTTTTCTATTCTATAATGGTCCTTAAATAGAGAAACTAAGTTCCAGAGAAAAGATAAACTTGTCAGAAACCCTTTCTGACTGAGAATCCCAGATGGGAAGAAATTCTCACTAGGGTTTCCCCTTTAGTGTGGCCGGCCACTTTAGCCCATTTATGAGCTTGGCTGGCTGACTGACCCTTCCTTTATGTGGTTGGCCAGATCAACCCATTAATGGGCTTGATCTGACCGACCCATAACTTATTTTTTAGCCATCTAGGACTTCCCTTTCGAGCCCGATTCTTTCTATCTTTTGGCGCCTATCAAACTGGACCATATCCATCTACAGGCAAGCTCCCATTATTCAACTCTCTCAGATCAAGGAACCACTCTTTGGTGTAACCCGTTGTAGGATCCGATCTATGTTAGTCGCGGATTACCGAAGTGACCCGACGTTCGTAAGCGACTTCTAACTAAGCATTACGATCCCTAATTCGATCGGACTAGATGATCTTCCGGATAAAGTCATTGTTATCCTAACTGACAAATTGAGCGCATTTCCATCTTGGTCGAAGGACACTCCTTCGGAAAGACATCTCCTCCAGACCGAACATATATATCCTTCAAAAGCCACCCTCTATAAGTATGAAAGGCGCCTCCACTAAGACAAAGTTTGTGAGGGAAACTAATTCTTTTTTTTGCCCTTTTAATAAGAGCAACTCATAAAAATGACCTCCCAATTTGACAAGCTTCGAAAATAGACCATAAAATAATTTTTTTTAATCTTTTCTTTTAATACATCTTACTTAAGCCTGCCCCAGTTAGCTGAAAATCTTGGTTCCACCATTGATGACAAGGACACTTAAGACTCTCAACAGAGATCTAAAAATAGAGTTTGTAATTGAGACATCTCAAAATTAAATGTTTTCGCATCATCTTAAGATCTCAATTGAGTTTTGGATTGGAGAGGTTTTTTTCTATAAAATACTTTATAGCCCTAGGTTGCACTTAAGATTTTAAGATTGAGTCTTGCATTGGAGATGCTCTTAGTATTTTGCGTTTCATCCCTCTTTCTCTACATTTTACATCTACTTACTCTAATCTTCAAAACTCGTCCTATTATTTTGGTGCAGTTTCTTATACATTTCTCTCAATCATCTCTCTTGGAGAAATAATCTCCAAAATTAACATTGCATTAAGTTTGATGGTAGGTTTCTCTCAGTGTTCTTTAACATAGATTTATAGTTTTTCTGACACATTTTCTTTTGGTTTATGTTTGACGTTTAATTTCTTTACGTTTCTTTATTTTACAAGAGAATGATACAATCAATTGAATACCAAATCAAAAGAAAAAGAAGATGAAGAAAGAAGGAAATCATAGAAGAACAATTGTTGTTTTTTATTAAGTTAATTTCTTTTGTTTATTTTCTTTTTACATGTTAGTGTTCTTGATTTGTTCCTCTGAGCTTGCTGTTGTTTACTTACTAAATTTCTTTTCTTTATTTTCTTCAATATATGTTTGTCTTCGTTTTATACTCATTTTCAAATAAATTTGAACTCTCTTTAGAGGTTGAAAGTTTCTTCTTTTCACTATCTCTCACAAATTTTGGACTTCACTTAAATTATGTGAGATTGTTTCGTCCATGTCTTTGTTTCATGGATTCTTATCACCAAGTTCCAAAGTTGATGGTTTCATTGTTTTATTATATGTTTTAGTTGAGACAGAGAGAAGTATTCAAAGAGATTTATTAATTTGTGTATCCTTCATAAAATTTCATAGTCATGGCGAGCTTGTTCTATGAGATAGATAATATATTAAAATATCAAAATAGGGAAAGAAAACTACATAATGATAGAGATTTATCAAATTTGCTAATCTCCCACATTTTCTAATCATTTCTTTATATAATTTGATAATCAGTACATCAGGATCTGCCTTTCAACTCCTTCCATTTATGGACATTTTTCTTTGATAGTTTGTTTTTCGAGTTAATTTTTCTTACTTTTTTATTATTTGTTCAGTTTTTGATACTTAAATACTATAACAAAAATGTGACCATTTTATCTTTTCTCATAAAATATTTCAACTAGGTTTCTACTACCGTCTACATTCTCTTGACACGATAGAACCCGTTTAGCTAACGTCTTTGTCATTGTACCCTCTGTGGTCGATCACGCCTTAGTAGTGTATATCTCAAAGTTGTGTATATCCAAATGCGAACACCTCGTAAATTAATTTTTGTACGTATTAATATATATATTGTGGCCGCTCTTTGCACTGTCACATCATATCTTGGTGCGGCATTGTGTAGAACAAGTACATCCAGGATATTTTCATATGTATTAAAAGGTATATATATATATATTGTGATGTTATAACTTTTTTTGATGATAAATAATTATTAATATTATATTTAAATGTTACTTAATACGTAATTTATATTTGATTGTTTATAATACAAATATATTTGTATAAATTTATATATATGTTACAGTTTTACTGTCAAGGAAATTTATCTGTCAAAAGGGAAACCAAAAGGTGGGATTTTCGCTCGGCTGACCACCACTCGTTGTGGGCGCCCGGGGTCGAAAATGTCCTGTGGGCGTCCATGCCCGATGTGGGCTCATCCTGCCCGACCCGACAAAAAAGAGTGGGCGGGCTCAGGTAAAAGGCTTACCCGTTGTCCCGTCTGTGCTCTGTCGAGCAAGTTCATCATCGGGGGACCGCTGCTTGTAATGGTAAATATTGGGTGCATTAAACAACACATTATGCAGTCTTAATTCTTAAAGACTAAATTTCCCAGCCCACCCACCAGTCAATGGGCTTCAGTTGGAAGTGTCTCCTAACAAGTAGCGCCTTGGTTGGAAGAAGTGGAGTTATTCACTTATAATCTCAATGATGAGACATGAAAATGTCCCGTCTGAATCTCTTAATTTGGGTTAGTTAGTATATTTTGAGCAGGTACTCTGATGAATTGTGTGTTTCTTTTACTCAAGGGGTTTTTAAGGAATTGAGCACGAAAAATGGTTAAAAACAGAAAAAAGACACACAAAAGGGAAGTTTGGTCATTTAGGGATTCTGGTAATTTGGCCAATATTGATGATCGGGTGAAAAGAAACACACAATTCATATGGGGATTCTGGTTAGTTAGTATATTTCGAGCAATTACTGTGATGTATTATGTGTTTCTTTTACTCAGGGGGTTTCGAAGGAATTGAGCACGAAAAATGGTTAAAAACAGGAGAAAGACACACAAAAGGGCAGTTTGGTCATTTAGGAATTCGGGTAATTTGGCCAATATTGATGATCGGGTGAAAAGTAAAGTCCAAGAGAACCCAATTGCGAAAACGAAAGTCAAATCGGAGTCCGAATGAGAAAGTTAGGCAAGGTCAAAGAGTGGGTTAAAGTCAGTCGACTAAAGTGAAGCCAATAGTTTCTGAGAGATACGTGGCGCGCAGTAGGAAGCAGATCTGATGGCGTGGATAACTCGCGGGATACGTTCGGGCTGTACGAGTGTGTATCGGGCTTTTCTCGATCGCGCATCTAGATCTAATGGTTAAAAGTATCTCGACACATGGTATCATACTGTTCGCGGAGCAACTTCTTAAACATAACCGAGATGCACTTAATCATTCTCAAATTAATTAAGTGGTGCCCAAATTTCAAAGATTTCCTATTCGCTCTCTTTCTGTAATTTGGAAACTAGTATAACATTTTAGAGAGAGAGGTGGATTCTATGGGAACTTTACAAAGAGAGAGAAGGAAATCATTCAGATCTCGGGTGAAGGATTCGGCTAAGAGAGGGAGATGGAGGAAACGGTAGGATATCCGAATAGAGAAAGAAAGCGTGATTACTGAAGAAAATTCGATCTCTTCTCTGGAGATAACCAATTTTATGGAAGGAGATGGCTGGATATTATTCAGAGAATAAGTGATTGTTAGAGATTTCTTATGTTACTACATATTGAAAGGAAAGAATCAGAAGGTCGTTGGTAAAGGTACCTTTCTCTAGTGTATTGGGACATAATTAGTATAAGGACATTAGTCCTTTTAGTAAATAAACATTTTTTTTAAAAAAAACTAAATAAATAGTCGTATATTCACTTTAAAATAACAATATTGAAAATAATTTAATATTTAAAATTAACCACAAAAAGATAAAATATTTTAATAGTCAAGATCGCATTCTCTGTCTAAAGACACGTAAGAAATGATGAAATAAATTTTGACAGAAAAATTTTGGACAAAGTAATCGAAATACGCCTAAAATTTCAACCAAAGTTGTCGAAATATGTGCAAAAATTCGATCACTATGGTCGAAATATGAATATTGGTCGAATTTTTTGATATATTTCAACCACTATGGCGAAATATGTTCAATATTTCGACTACAGTGACCAAAAATCTGGCGAAAAAAATAAAGTAACCATGGTAGCCAAAATATTTACTTTTTGAGAGGAATCTTCACCAACATTTTACACTAACAGGATAAAATAATAAATGTGTTACATAAAAAAGAAAGATATGAGAACAACTTAAAAGTAAGTAAGATTGTAGTGTTTATAGGTGATGGTTGTTTTATAGAATAGATTAAAAATTGGATTTTGTGCTAAGATCCGTGAATCTAAGGAAGTACATGAAATTAAAAGAAAACTTCAATATTTATCTCTCTCTTCTTATGTCCCTCTCTCTCTCTCTCATTTTCAAAAAAAAAAATATATCTCTCTCATCTCTCTATATTCCGGCGACGGAGAGGAGCCCCTTCGCCGGAATAACCAGACCTTGAAGGTCTGGTTAATACCAGACTCGGTCTGGTTATTCCGGCGAAGGGGCTCCTCCCCTTCGCCAGAATATAGAGAGATGAGAGAGAGAGATTTTTTCTTTTTTTTTTGAGAATGAAAGAGAGAGAGGGACAGAAGAAGAGAGAGAGAAACATAAAGGAGAGAGAGATGGAAGAACAAGAGAGAGAAAGTTAATTTTTTTTAATTTTGAAGGTCGCCGGAAATTTTGGCCGGCCGGCAACCTTCAACGAGAAGATGATGATTGAATTTCCAAATCTCTTTTATAACAAGGGCAATAATGGAAACAAAAGAGTTAACCACTAAAGTTAACTGACGGTGTTAACAAAAGGGGGCCATATTTGAATTTACAAAAAAAGGGGCCATAAAGGAAGTTGGTCACAAAGTAGGGGGCCAAATAGGAATTAACTCTAAAAAAAATTAGTTACTTATATTATTAAAATAAAATTAATATAAATACATTTTCGTGTGTATTAAATATATATTATTACATTAAAAAAAAATTAGTTACTTATATTATTAAATTTATATATATTGTAATAAGTTACTATATGTCATAACTTTTTTTTTAAACATATAGTATATTTAAATTTATATATATATGTGTTACCTAATACGTAATCTATATTTGATTATCTATAATAGTATATTTAAATTTATATATATGTTGTACATCTCGAAAAAAGATGAAACAAAATCGTTAGGCTACAATTACTTAGCATTAATGTGGGTTGTTTGCTCTATAACATGAATTTTATCTATTAAAAGTATGAAAATATATAATACTATTATAATCTATTGTTGTATAGTTTTAAATTATTCATATTTTTATGATAGTTTCCGTATATTTTTTATTTTTATTTTCTTCCACCAATATCTTTGTTAGATACAGTACAAACTAATATTATACAACTAAAAAAACAACTTAAAAGCATAAGGAATGTTATTCTCCAAATTTATATTATATAATAAAATATAATAAAATGTTTATAATTTTTGTTTCAAGTTGTTGACAACATTAAATTATTTATTAAGCTGAACTATTTTGTATAAATTCATAAATATCGAAATTTAAACTTTCACTACAATCAGCTCGTCACCTGTAGTGAAATTAAAATTATATATTTATACGTACACATGTATATTCTTAAAAAAATAGAATATCTCTATATAAATTTTTTATATATAACTTTATATAATAGGGTACAAAATTAATTGCTTTTATTGTTAAATCAAAATTTATTTAATTAAATTTTTGTGTGTATTTTTTTTAAACAAAAATCTAATTTATCTATTGTAATACACTATTTTGTTTCTTATCTAGAAAAAAGTCTGTTCTTGTGTTGGTGTAGACAAATATAGTCAATTCATTACATAATAAAATGATTTAGAAATGAAGGGTCATTAATGGTTTTCAAAGTTTGATTAGTCTAATCAATGTTGTAGATCTCTATCATCACGTTTGTAAATTACTTTCGTGTAAACCCTATAGCACCATCTGGATATAGATGATAAAAAATTCGATGTTAGTTCTTTTTATTAGTCTTTTCAACTTCGTAGTAACATGAAAAGAGATTCCGCCATTGAAGAATTTATACTTCGACGAGATTCCTTACTTTTACGAAATAACTATTAATGAACCATTTAAGTATAAAATTATTGATTTTAAAAATTATATTTTTCAAACGGAATCACATTCCATTTGTTAATTAGAAGGGCTTTCCACATTGGCTTTAAAATTAATATTTTATACCTTTTTAATGATATATAAGTATTAATTTTTATATTTAAATGTTACTTAATATGTAATCTATATTTAATCGTTTATAATACAAATACATACGTATATATATACATATATATACATATATATATATATATATATATATATATGTACAAATATATATATATATAAATGTATATATATATGTGTGTGTATATATAAATTGCATTCTGTTTAATACGTAATCCATATTTAATTTTTATATTTAAATGTTTATAGATTTTTCAAATTGTTGACATCATCTTAAATTATGTATTAAAACAAACTATTTTGTATAAATTTATAAATAACTAATTTTGTATAAAACTATAAAATAACTATTTTGGTATAAATGTATAAAATGAGAAGTACAAAAAATAGACAAATGAAATGTAACCAGTATTTTGTTTTAGTAAAAAATTACTTTCGCAAAGTTTAAGCAAAAAGCAGTGAAAGATAACAAAGAAAAAATGTAAAAAAATAGTTAAATTTGTTTCAAAGAAAATGAAGATGTGTATTTTTATATACGTAAGGTTAAAATCGCTAACAAGTTGCCTACAACCTTCTCATAAAAAAATTTGTATACACCCCTTGGTTGGAGTGTTAAGAGTTCTACTTTAGAGGTCAAGAGTTTGAGATGCGCTAGTAGTTCAAAAAGAAATATACTGAAAAAGAAAAATGGTCCAAGAGACGGTGTACTTTTTTTACTAAATTATATTAGGAGTTTTTTACTAAACTCATATACTTAATATACATTTGGGTATGGTCTTAAAATCTATTTTATATCACGAAATGGGCATTCGCCGTGTCTCATCTCTTAGCTAAAAAGAGGCTATTAGTTCAAAAAAATTGGACTAATCTTAATTTTAGATATAATTATTGGAGGGAAATGTAATTAAGCAGAGGTGCAAACAAATTTTTTCAAAGCTAGATACTAATCTCTACTGAAATCTTGTGAATTCTCGTAATCCATATGATTTTCATAATGTATTATGAATTGTCTAACTTTTTATCTTCTTTTTTGAGTCTTTTATAATGCTATAGACGTTCTTAATACATTTTTTATTTGAATTTGTCAGCGGGAATAAAGGGCCCGAACCCGAACAAAGAGGACTAGAAAAAACTAGAGAAAAAAATAATACATCAAAATGTCAATAGAGAAACAAATAAACGAATAAACAATAAAGAATAGAGCAAATGTTGTCTTGCTAACTAGCTACACCGAACTCTAATAACTCATCTTTTGTCGTCATCTACAATCTTCTGGAGGTCAGCAGGTAGATTATGTGGTAACATCTCGATATATCCCGATACTGGCTTCATTTTCGATAAGTAATCTGCTGCTTGGTTGATTTCTCGATAAACATGTTGAATAGAGCATTCATCCATTTGCCTCCATAACTCCTATATTTCTCGGACTACACGGATAAGTTGCTAGGGAGGCTTCTTCCCCTCATAAGACAAAATCGAAAGAGCAAGGGAGGAGTCCGTAGCGATCTTCACTCGTTTTACCAAATTTTGCCGCAAGCTTTAACCCTAGGCAAATTCCCTGCATCTCATGCATAATTACCGACCTCCTCTCTGACCATGTTGTTGCTGCTATTATAGGCTCGCCTCGTGAGGTTCTCAAGATCGCACCATAACCACCTGAGACATCATCAAATGCCCCATTGGTACTGATTAGAGTCTGATCCATACTAGGACCTACCCATTTACAAGTTTTCGATTCAAGATAGTGGTAAAGTCAGATTCCATCGTTCTAAGATCTACTGAGCACCACCCAACCCATTCGGTTTACGTCTCCATGTCATTACCTTTGTCTTGATGTCGCTGACTATTTTCCTGAATAGGATTTGTTCTGTTTTTTCCTCCCTACGAAAGACTCGGTTATTGCGTTCGATCCAAATGTGATAGAAGAACCCGATAAATACCATGATATTGAGTCGTCCTATGACAGAGTTGCCATTGAAAGTGTTAATACACCATTCAATTTCATCAGCCCAGCCCCCTATTGAATTTTTTTCTAATACCCATTAACATTAGAAGATCTGTCCATACCTTGAGAGAATAAGAACATTGTAAAAAAAGATGTTCATCAGACTCTTCAGCTACTTTACATAGCGGACGTACCTCATCTATATCTAGCCCCCATGATTTTAACTTTACGTTTGTCTTTAACCCTCGTTTCATGGCGATCCAGGTTATAAATGAATGTTTCGGTATCCCCTCCGGGCACCAAACTAATTTTGACCAGGGAACTAGCTGCTTTTTTTGCCTTATAAAGTTGTATGTATCTCTAACCGTGTAGTCTCCCGTATTAGTTATCTTCCATACCACCGTATCCTTTTCAATCCCTCCCACCACAACTTCATTCAGAGTATTAAAGACCACCTCGAAAGCATGTCCAATCTGGTCAGAGAACTCCCAACGACCCTCTAGTAAGAACTCTGATACCAAGGCGTCTTCCCTTATATTGTAAACGAATCGACCATTAGCTTTGAAGTAGTCGATAAGTGATCCCATAGGGTGCCAAACATCTCTCCAAAAAAAGGTTTTTGTGCCATCGTGTATCAAGTATTGAACCATACCTCTAGCCAGATCCGTACAACCAAGTATACGTCTCCAACACCACGAACAACTAGTAGGGACTTTCATGGTCCAGAAACTCTTGTTTCGGATCAGATTCCTCGTTACCCATCGGACCCATAAAGTATTCTTCTCACTGATTAAGTCTCATATGTGTCGAAGATTCATTGTTAGATTCATAGTTTCTATATCTCGGATACCAAGCCCTCCTTCACATTTTGGTAAGTAGACATCAAACCATTTCACCGCAGGCTAATTACTCCCCTCCTCGAGCCCTTTCCATAGGAATCTGTTGAAGGTACGATTAATCTCTTTATAGACCCTCTTTGAGAGAACAAAAACGGAAGCCCAAAAAACTAGCATGCTGCCTAGAACCGTCCGGATCAACAGTAGACGACCTGCATAAGATAGGAATCGTACTTTCCAAGACTGTACTCGAGTCTGAATTTGATTTAATAACGGAATACAATCTTTGTAAGCTAGTCTGGATGCTAGTAGAGGTAGCCCCAGATACCTGATCGGTAGGGTTCCTAGCTGGAACCCAAGTACTGCTCTAACCACCTCCTTCTGGTCCCCGTTCTTAATACATTAAGATAAATATCGTATTTTGTTCTTCAAGTCAAATACAAAATTATTTTTCTTTCGAAACCAATTTTTGTTTCTCATATAATACGTTAAGACTAGAAATAATACATTATAAAGGAACACAATACAATCCAATTATTCATAATACGTTTTGAACATAAATAATCATATTTTTTTTAGAATTATCTTTCTCTTGCTATAAATTTCATATCTTCCCTAACACATTATGAACTACTGTGCTACCTTTTTCGGTCGAGAGAGATACTGGGTTTGAAATAGAGTTTTGACCTAAGCTCAGTAAAGACAATTTCTTGTAAGCCTAAACTAAACCCTTATTAGAAGTGTAATATTTGGGCTACAAACTCTATTTCTCGAGCAAAAATAGTCGTAACATGAAAAACTAGATCAAATAAAACAAATTAATTTTCGAACGGTATGATATTTATAAACACAAAAGGGTTTTATTAAGTTCCTTAACCATTGATTGAGATTTATTTAACAACTTACCTTCAAAGATTAATTATTTCTCAAATATGGCATCTTATTTTTAAATTTTTTATTTTCTATGTCATTCTAAATAACTGACTTCTTTTAAACGTACACACTTTATAATCTAATCCATAAAAATTACTTGAGAATGTTGAAAATTTCATTTTTGGCCCCCAATTCGTGACAAAACTGACTGTTTATGCCGTATAAGTGTCTCCCAGTTCGTTTGGCTCCTAAGACCCAATTTTTTTTCGTATTGTTTCAAAAGTACCCTTTTGGCATTCTTGTATTTTGTTTTTTCTCATTTATCCCCCTCAATCCTTGTTCTCTCCTACACGTCACCCCCTTACTCTACATCATTAAACTCTATCCTCCCTCCACCTCACCTCTTTTTTCCTCATGATCGATCAAGAAGTTGTCGCTAACAACATTCTTCGACGACCCTCAAATAAAAATAAATTTCTCTTCCCTTTTTCTTTTTCCTCTCTCCCTCTTTTGTTTATCTCTTCACACTCTCTCCTATCAAGCAAAAGGGTTTTCCTTCCTTTTACCGGACAGAGAAGAGAGAGAGGTAAGAAAGTAAAGAGACGAGGGAAGATAAGAAAAAAGTTGAAATTTAATGGAGAAGGTTGTCGGCCAACAAACATATGTCGACAACCGTGAAGAAGGAGAAGAAAATGTGGGGTGTAGGAAGGAGAGGGTTTTATGATGTGGAGTGAAGGGGTGATGTGGAGTGAGAGAAAAAGAAATGAGGTGATTAAATCAAAAAGAGGCTTATGGGGGTCAAATGGACAGTTGATCACAAATTGGGAGCCAAAATTAAACTAACCCCTTTTTCGAATTATGATTAAAAAAGAATTCTTTTGGAATGTTGATTCTTCAAATTAATTTTTTAAAGTTTTTTCTCGGAAGAATTTTGTGACAAGGATAATTTATCTACAATCAACTGTTGATGTCAAAAAACGCCAATCTCGATTATCAGTCAGGAAACACAGACTTGATGTTGGATCACGTCTGAATGGATGATACTGCTTCTTTGATTCTCGATCCTGCTCCAGAAAACCTGAGGGAGAAACCTGAAAAGAGTTCGGAAACCTCTTCGACGCTGAAGACAGTCAGATTGCTCTTTGCAGTTAAAAAACGAGTATTGAATGAATCCTGAAGTCCTTACCTTGTCGAAGGTCATGTGATGCCCTTTTATAGGTTGTTTTGGACAGACTGTGATAAACGGTGAGATTTAGGCGGTTGAGATCCACCTTGTTGTATTAGAACTACTATTTTGTAGTTAGAATTTTCTCTTTGTGTTTATCTCGTATCCAGGATAATTAGAAGTTCCTACGTTCAAGAATCCTTCGTAGATATCCTGCCGAGTTTATAGATCTTCTAAGCGATGTTTCATCCTTCGAGACTCTTGAAGCCCAAGATAATTAAACGCTTGAGATCTTAATCGACTGAGATCTTTCGGAAGATTTGGGATTAAGCCGGTAAGCGTGCGAGACACTTCTGCCTTTTTCATGTTCAAGGCTTAAGGCACCGGCCTTGCTTACGTAAACCCCCCCCCCCCCCCCCCCCCAACTCTTCTTACAAATCCCAGGGCAAACCTGGTTGTGTTTGAGGAATGACAGGGCTGGAGCTCTTTAGATGATCTTGCCGACCTCCCGATTCTGGGGTTTGTTGGCAGACTTCTTTGGGCCTAGCGGCCTTGTTGCCTTGAGACGGGTTGATCAGTTGAACTTTTGGTCTCTTCTTGACTTATTGGCGATAATCAACGTATGACCATTTTATGTACCATCATCAACTTTGGTCTTTATATGGTTATCATTCAAAACGGATTACACGTTTTAAATAGGTTTATGGTATTTTACAAGTTTCAACTTGTTTTCTATATCTAACTCGAAGATTTATTGAGATTATCTTCAAACTTTAAAAAGGTATAATGAAAGCGGCAATCCTCTGTTAGACAAAGGATCTAAAGCTTGTCAATTATTACATGTTTAAATTTATTAAAATACATTTAAAAGAGTTAATTTGCCAAAACATCTAACAAACATGAATACCAAATGTTGGGTTAAGAGCATGCATCCGTGGGAGAGACAAAAACTAACGAAGACCAGTTATATACTAGCTGATTTGATGCTTAAAGGCTAACTAAAGTGACTCTTTCACAAAAGATAGGAAAGCCTTGTCCCTAACATATATCTAGTACTTATCCGTGTCCTTTGTGTAAAACTAATTTAAAATGTCAGAATAACATTAAGTCGATTACAAGCTGTACAAAACTGGAAAGGAAACTAATTGGATGCATAAACATGATTGTCATTTTGTTGGTGGAAAACTAGAAACTTGCCTGATGATCAGTGACCATGACAATCAGTATGGGGTCGACCACCAATAATAGATATTTTCATCGAACCCCTTCCAAAGGGTACTATCCAAGTTGAGTGTTGTCCGTTTTAACAAAAAAAAAAAAAAGGTTGAGTGTTGTCCAATATCAAAACAATTGTTTTTTGTAGGTGACAATAATTTTCCACACATGGAACAAAAATACTCACAATATCTTTGTGGACCAAATGTATTTTAACATATGACAAGTACGGTATGAAACTCTCATAAAAAAAAGAAAAAGTACGGTATGAAAAGGATAATCAAACATATGAATGGTTCTTTCTCTATATATGGCGAATCATCTCACACGATTTTCATTCAACGAAGTCGTACGTCTATAAAGTAACACACCGGTGTTTCTAAAAGTATACATTTCTAATTGCAGTTATCTCCTATTGTGTTTTTAAGTCATATTATCTCTTACAGTCCTATTTTTTTTTTTGTTGAAAGGCATAACCCCAAATTGAGGTATTAAGTGGTAAACCTAGTACGACTTTTGGTCAATCTACAAGGACCAGGGTTTCAATTTCATACATAAGCCGAAAAAAGAAAATAACAAACAACTTACACTTAAACTATGCCTAATGGTTGGGAGGTTTATTTCTAAATGTGAGAGAGGTCAAGAGTTTCGATGGAGAATCCATTTTGAACATGTAGACATATGCTTACCTAGGTTTAGTTCTTGATTTCTAGCCGACTCAGACCAAAGGTAGATACTCTTCAGTGCTAGATAACCTCATAACTAGTTAAAGAGTCATCATATGATACCAATGCTAAGTCTTAATCGTAAATAACGAATAACAAGTAATTATGAAATATGCATGAAATAAATATGAAAAGAGCTTAATCTCTTAACCGAAACATGAGTATCACATTAAAATTGGGAATCATCAAACATGCATTAATGTAATAAAGACTTCATCACCAAACCGTCAAGAAGAGACTTAACTACTCGTAGACTGGTTCTCACGTACATATTCAATCGGAAGTGTAATCGAGTCCAGAATTATGAGTATGACATAGTAACCAACTTAATTCACTTGTATCAAGTTTAGTAAGAATCAAAACAAATAGAAATTAAGAACTAAAGAGATTACTATTATAAATAATTCAATGAATCTTAAGAGTACTCAATCATAGATGTACTAAAAATATGCACAAAAATATGAATCACTGGTATATTTTGTCTATAGAAATTAACAACTATGGTAGTCTAGGTGACACTTGGTAGTGTTCAAAAAAAAAAAAAAAAAACAACTATGGTAGTGTAAGTGACACTAGAGTTAATTAAGACAACTTTAATTAATTCTAGAAGGCTCAAGGAAGGAAGAACAATCAATTAGAGAGACAGATGAGTTAATTGGCAGGAGGAGGAGAGAGAGAGTGTTTTGGAAGAGGGTAGGAAATGAGTTTTCCCACTTTTTTTGTGGTATAATAAATCAGTCTTTTTTCCAAAAAAAATTTCCACAAGAAATCTTCCTTCTCGCTATTTAGGCCAAACCAAATGGCGGAAAACTCATTTTCTTAAGAAAATCAGTTTTTTCATATCTTTTCCCCACGTATGAAACGAACCTTAGATATTTGACGTGCGGGAATGAAATGTGACTCCTGAGAATCACATTCAGGTAACGTGATTTTTTAGGAATCAAATTATTGTAGTTTGATGTTTGGTTTGACCCGGAACGGGAACGTTATTCATAACATACTCCTAATTAAGTGTTTGGTTCGGAGAAGAATAAGAATGTAAATTTTTGTAAAAGTTCACTTTTATTCTTACTGAAACTACATAAATTACACATCAACTTTATATATATTAAAATCAGTATTATTTACCTAAATTAGTAGCTATGAAATATTAACAGGAGACATCAAAATGAAGTATTTAAAGGTCTATTTAAAATAAATATAGGTATAGTAGTAAAAATTTATCTGATAATCAACTAGAAAGAAGAGAAATACCAACTCACTTTTACTTTAAACGGCTCCTGAAAGTAATCTCATTAAATTTTTTAATGACACGTGTGTGATTACGTGGCAAACCAGGGTTATTCAAATCGTCTTCTTCTTCCTTCTCCATCCCGACCCTCCAAATAAAAACCCTAAAACAGTAAAGCTGAAAAAGACCAAATAAAAAAGAAACAAAACGAGGGAAAACCAAAACCCTAAAAAAATATCTCTCACCATCTTCAGATGGTCCCAAAATCCCCATCACAGGTATCTCTTTCTCTCTCTATAATTTCTCTAAATGCCCTCGTTTTGTAGAGCTTCAAGCATTGATCATCACCATTGAAGTTGTCTGTTTTTCTTTTTTGGGTTTGTTTGATTCTTGTTTTCCCTTCATTTATTCACTGATATAGACATTGATTGGTTAATAATAATGGTGTTTGAATCGGAATCGCAGAAGAATAATTTCTGTGTATTGGAGGATGGATATGGTGAGATTATAGTTCCTAAGGAGGAGATGGAACTTCATAAAGAGACTACCAGTTGTAACCCTATTGAGCTTCGATTTCAGTTCCCTGATGTTCGACGCGCCATGACTGTGAGCATCTCTCTCTCTAAAAACCTACTTGAATCACCTTTCAGTTTCAAAGTTAGCTTTTTTTTTTGAGAAACTGGATTCTATTTATCATTTTTTACCTTTTCTTTGGTATCTTAGATGCTCTCTGTTAGAAAAGCAAATTTTTTTTTTGGGTTTTTATAATGCTTGCTTCAGCAAAAAGGAACAGTGGGTTTTCTGCTTGATTTATATTGCAACAAGAATAGAATTCAAACTGAGAATCAAAATCAGATAAAATTAATTTTGGAGAAAGGAGAGTTATAATGGAATGGATCATATATGAAATAAAAGGTGGGCCAATTTTTGCATAGTGGTAGTTTGATAGGGGAATTTTCAAGGGAAAAGAGAGAAATGAATTCCGTTCTCTGATGGTGAAAAGTTAACCTAAAGTTGTGCTTTGAGGTTTATCTGTGACTGAGGAGACATTACCCTCTCTCTGTTGAGTCTCTAGCCTTGAGGCCTAAAGTACTGCACGTCTGCGCCTTAGTTTAGGCTGTAATCCTCCCAGGTGTTGAAGCGTACTGTAGGCATAGGCAGAATTTATTGGCCCTAGTTCACTTTTTCATGTCCCCGGACGTGGGTTCGAGAAAGGCAATGTTAGAGTTTTCAAGAACAGAAAACTAGTGAGTGTTGATGTTGAAAATGAAAACTCTAGGACAAACAATGATTAAAAATCATACCAATGATTTATATGTGATCAAAGTTCAAAAAGACGGTTGAGGCAAAAGCCTCAAGGCTAAACTGTATGTTTTCTTTCGAATTTAAGTATTAATAGAGCAAGCAAATTGTATTATTTCACCCATACACATGGATTTTTGTTTGTATGTCAATCACGTAGCTCAATATGACTTAATTTTTTCGTAAGAAAGTAGCGAACTCTGTCTTGTTTTCTATGTTATATGGTTGTTGTGTGCTTGTCCAAATTGTTGTATGCATTTTTGTTAGAAAACATTACTCATCATTAAAGTGATAAAAGACCTCACTCCCAAGACCACGGATTAGGTGGAGACTGGAGAGTATATGATTGAACTTGTGATTTTGTTTGCTCCTCTCCTATACTCCTCGATGACTATATTATCACTTATCAGCAAATGTATTATTAGTTCTTGTTCGTGAAAGCTTATGTTACCAATTAAAAGATAAATATGGTTTTAGCCTTTTCATGCTTCAAAGTTTGTAGGATTTGGTATATAAGTAGTATCTCAACCTCGAAACTGTGTTTTATGTTGATGCAGGGTTTTGTCAGGACTAGAGAAGTTGGGGAATTCATTAGTGGGGCCATGGCAGGTGCCATGACCAAAGCTGTTCTTGCTCCCTTGGAAACCATAAGGTTTGTTTCAATGGCCTCTTGTACGTAGTGAGGTTCACTTTAAGTTATAACTCATCAAACTTCTCCAGTCCTCTGAATTACCAAAAACAAGATGGAGAATGCATCTCAGTTTATGAGCTTTACCTGTTTTAAGATAACTTAAATTACTATATATATGTCATTCATAATATTGTGATCCGGGGAAAATGCAGGACAAGAATGGTGGTTGGTGTTGGATCCAGAAATATTGCAGGTAGTTTCGTTGAGGTTATGGAGCAACGAGGCTGGCCAGGACTGTGGGCTGGTAACACAGTCAACATGATTCGGATAATTCCGACTCAGGCAATCGAGCTTGCCACATTTGAGTGCGTAAAGAGAGCAGTGACGTCGGTTAAGGAGGATTGGGAGCAAAATGGATGCCCCAAAGTTCAAATTGGACGTCTGACATTGAACTTTTCTATTTCGTGGTTATCTCCAACAGCTGTTGGTGGTGCTGCTGCTGGAATTTTTAGCACCCTTGCTTGCCATCCGCTTGAAGTCTTGAAGGTAAAAGATGCAACTTAGTAATTGGTTTGTTTTCTAATGTATGATTACGGACCAAATTAGAGAAGTATTGACAAACGCTGTTCTCTTCATTCTTGTTTAACTTAGATAGGTAACAGAATTAGTAGACAAAAACCAAGGCATTGGTATATAAGTGGCGGCATTCTTTAATTTCTTCCGTTATACTTCGAAACCATTACATTAACTTTCTGTGTCAACAGCTAGTTTAATGAAGCTCATCTGTCATTCTTGCTTCTGTTTTTTGTTAAGTTATTAGTTTCACAGTTTCAATATACAGTGGTGTAGCTTCTAAACGATGATTTTGTTCCTGTTCTTCTGCAGGATAGGTTGACTGTGAATCGTGAGGCTTACCCTACTATCACCCTCGCACTGAGCAAAATTTACAAAGAAGGTGGAGTGAAAGCCTTGTATTCTGGATTGTCTCCTACATTGATTGGCATGCTTCCATACAGCACTTGCTTCTACTTCATGTACGAGAAGATAAAAACTTCTTATTGTCGAGCAAACAACAAGAAGACTTTAAACCGTCCAGAGATGCTTCTTATAGGAGCTATATCAGGTAAGCTCTTTACTTGAAAGCAAATGTTGTTTTATCCGAGTTAGTCCCTATTCTTATTGATAGAATACAGATCTTATCAAGGAAACAACAGAGTTGATACAAAAGATTCGTAAACAAGTACTTCAAGCTCCACCGATTTCTTAGGATACAACTATTTAACTAACTTGACCGGTCAATCTGTCGGTCGTCCCAATTCTTATACTATGCCCCAATTAATTTAGGATTGAAGTCCTACATCGTCTCCCATTTGGGTCGTTCTACCACCTTAGATAAACCGTCTTTATCAGCTTTATGGAACAGCGGTAATGGATGGTGAGATAGAAAAAACAAGAGTTATGAGAAAAGTTGGTTAATGTGTGACAGGTTTCACGGCAAGTACTATTAGCTTTCCGTTGGAGGTGGCAAGAAAGCGGTTGATGGTAGGAGCATTAAGAGGGAAGTGTCCGCCGCACATGGGAGCTGCAATAGCAGAAGTGATACAGGAGGAGGGATTAAAAGGACTTTACAGAGGATGGGGTGCTAGTTGTTTGAAAGTGATGCCATCCTCAGGTATAACTTGGATGTTTTATGAAGCTTGGAAGGATATACTACTAATTGACAGAATTCCCTTATAACACCACCCAGGGGGTTCCCTGTCTCCCTTCCGATGACCCACATTTGTTCGAGCATTTCGAATTCAAGGTGCTTGTCTGGGTTTAATGGATACTTACATTTTTAGTACTAGAAATATAAGTTATGACAGTTGGTCTGATTTTGATTCAGATTATCATTTGATATCTGTATTATGGTTAAGTGAGATAGCAAATACAAGATTCATGTCTGAGTTCAAGGTGCTTGTCTAGGTTAATATACTAAGGTGGTGTTTCAAAATGGCACCAGCACCATCACCACTATGCAGAATACCTCCTTCACGAATCCGCCACCCCTTTATTAAACCGCCACCTACTTGGTGAATCATCTCCACCACAACCAGCTCCACTATAACCGGACACTAGACTACTGCATCACCAATATCATATCACTAGAACATATCAATTACCAAAACCACGTCGTCGTTGACCAAACTCAATAATAATAAAACCCCAAATGGAACTAGGATCCAACTATAGAATAATAATGAAACCCCAAATGGAGCTAGGGTCCAAATATAGAATAATGCGTTCTGGGTCCAAAATAAAATATGGTCCATCCGTCTTAGGCCCTTTACGTTGCCGATTTTGCCCTTTTTGTGTTGTTTCCCATGTTCTTCTCTTAGCTTCAAATTAGCTCATTAAACCAATATTGACTTCTTACTTTCTCAAAAAAAAAAAAATTTGACTTCTTGCATTTGGGTATATTTATTTACAAAGCGAATGGATTATATCATTATAATTTGTCACTACAAATTCTAATCTAATCTATTTCTCTTTCTGTATCAAATCTATCTTTACTTTTGGACTGTGTAGAAAGACAAAGTTGATATTCTGTTTTTGAATAAAAATCTTTACAAATTAAGAAGATTTAAAGTTGGCCTTTGACAAGGAGACATCAATCATTGAGTTTGCATTCATTAAAGATTTTTATAATTTTGTATGGGTAAGTTACAAATTTTTGTTTAATACTTTGTACCTAAATAGAAAGACTCCTGTTAGTCTTAACAAAAAAAAAAAAAAAAAAAAAGAAAGACTCCTGTTAGAATTTGACACCTCTCTTAAATTAGTGGCCTATGGCAATATGGCCTTACGGGTCAATTTTTTTTTTGTTGAACTCCTTACGGGTCAATTAGGTCCTCTGAACATGTAGTGTATAGACTATAAAGGTCATTTTAAGAATGTACTAATTAATTCCAAGTTTTGGCTAATCCCACTCATGCAGGCGCATCCGGGACCGGCCCGCGAACCCGCACGTCCATGGTCTAGTCGACCACTCTAATAGTTTAGAAAGAGTTTTAGTTTAGTAAAGATTCATGATGAATCCAGGTTTAGGAAATTACCTTATGTTAGTATTTCTATTATTTAGGAAGTTTCAATGGGAGTATCTTTAATATTTAGGAATCCTAGTTTGAGTCTATTTAGGAAAGTCTAATATCCTATAAAAGGAGGTCCAGTCTACTTTTATATTCACATTGAAGAGAAAAACCCCATTGAAGTTAATCAAGTTTACAGTTATTTTATCGTTCTTTATCGTTCTTTGTTTATTTTATTGTTTTCTTTTAATTCCGCTACGTTCTACATCACCCACTTTTCTCCGACGTATTATCTAATACAAGTTGGATATTGTTAATATAAAAAATAGTATCAATCATATTCTATTCCTCAAGAAGATTACAATCAATCAGATTATACTCGTGAAGGAATAACGAATCGATGCTTATGGGCATCATGTTTGTATGCGAATAGAGTTATCATTGGAATCCGGGAGAAACCGTACGAGAAACCCCATCACAACCTCCACCTTCTTATTATCCGACAACAACAGCACCACCAACACCACCACCACCACCACCGTACCCTAATTATACACCACCGCCGTATTCACCAACGTGTTCAACACCTATAATAACAACTTCACCACCACCACAACCGTTTTTTTTTTTTTTTTCAGAAACACTTCAATCGAACTATTATACACCACAACAGTCTCCTTGGCAATACCAACCGCCACCACCACCACCAGTGTGTTATACACCTTCACCTCCATCTTATTACTATTCTACGTCATATTCACCATCACCTCCATCTCTTTCTTCTCTTTCCTATTCACTACCACAAACACCACAACCAACTCTCCATCAACATCAAATTGATGCACTTCAGTTGGATCCAAGTAATCCAAATGGTTTACTTCCATACTCGATGAACCTCTCATCTCAATACTTGGATAATGATGATTGCATGCTTCAATCTAGTCAATCTCTGGCTGGATTAGAGAAGCCCCTTATTTCCGTCAACCATGAAGAAATAATAAAAGAAGAAAAGAAAATAAAAAGTAGTCAAAAGTGTTCCGAAAGCTCTCTTATTGATGAATTGAAAGTTGATGAAGATGGGTTAAGTAACCTAATTCTAGATGAATTACAGAAGCCACTGTTTCCTAATTCACAGTCTTCTAATTTGGATGTGATTAGTGATTCGATTGTTACGACTACTAGGACTGACGATATGAACAACCGAGCTGCTAGTGTCTTAACTAAAGAAGATGATTCCGATGATATTAATGAAGAAGTTCACGACGAAAACAATAATCTTTCACTATCGGAGAAAGAAAAAGAAATTTGTGTTGAGATCATTGTTAATGATCAAAGAAACAAAACTACTCCATCTTCTGTTGCTTTCACTGATTCCGAACGTTTGATCGAAGATGCTTCCAAGAAGCAAGTCGCCATGAACCCCATTAACACTATTTTCGATGCCAAGCGAGTGATTGGACGAAGACTCCTTGATCCCACTGTTCAGGCTGATATTAAGCATTGGCCATTCAAGATTGTTGTTGGTCATGGAGATAAACCCATGATTTATGTGAACTATAAAAGTGAAGATTTTGATAATAGAATCGTTTATCACTTTGTTCAAGAATTCAAGAGAATGAACATAGAAAATATAAGTGGAAATCTTAGAGCTTTGAGAAGATTGAGAACTTAATGTGAAGGCAGAACTCCTTTGTCTACGGCTCGCACACCAATTGAAATTGGTTCTCTGTTTGAAGGTATTGACTCTTACTTCACCATTACTTTTGCTAAATTTGAAGAACTTAATATGAATTTATTAAGGAAGTTTATGGAGCCAATTGATAATTGTTTGAGAGATGCTCAATTTCCCAATTTGTATATGAAGAATCTGGACCAGGATATAACAAAAGAATTTCTTAAGAACAAGTTCTCTGAGTTCGGAAAAATTGCTAACCTGGTTATTATAAAGGATGATTATGGGAATTCAAAGGGTTTTGGATTTGTTAACTTCGAGAACCCGGATAATGCAAAACAGGCAATGGAGGAAAAGAAGAAGGATGAAGAAGGTGACATTGAAGAAGTAGATGATGAGAAAGAAACTGATTCTAAGAAAATGAATTTCTTAAGAACAAGTTCTCTGAGTTTGGAAAAATTGCTAACGTGGTTATTATAAAGGATGATTATGGGAATTCAAAGGGTTTTGGATTTGTTAACTTCGCGAACACGGATAATGCAAAACAGGCAATGGAGGAAAAGAAGAAGGATGGAGAAGGTGACATTGAAGAAGTAGATGATGAGAAAGAAACCGATTCTAAGAAAAAGATGAAAGTGAAAGAGGTCAGCCATGAATGGGAACTAATCAACAAGCAGGCACCAATTTGGCTTCGAAAACCAGAACAAGTCACCAAGGACGCATATATTTCTTTCTACAAGCGTTTAACTCATGATTGGGAAGAACAACTTGAAGTCAAGCACATCTCTGTTGAAGGACAACTTAAATCTAAAGCAATTCTCTTTGTACCGAAGAAAGCTCATTTCGATCTCTTCGATACGAGGAAGAAGATGAACAATATCAAGTTATATGTCCGAAGAGTCTACATCATGGACAACTGTGACGAACTCATTCCTGTACCTGTAGGGTTTGTGAAGGGTGTTGTTGATTCAAATGATCTCTCACTCAACATCTCGAGGGAAACACTTCAGCAGAACAAGATTCTCAACGTAATTAGGAAGAACCTTGTCAAGATTTGTAATTTATTAACTCGGGAATATCATAAGTTGACTTATTATGATAGAATTTTCTTCCATAAACTTCATGAAGATGAACGTGGGAAGGAAGATTTTGAGTGTCATATCAACACTATACGTTTCAACTTAATTGAAGTTGGTTACGTTTATACATTGGCTCTTGATGACGAGTTTTTTTCAGATGGCGAGATGGATGTTCTTCATTCACTGAAGTTAACTTTGCGAGAATCATTGTCATATAAGATTGAGTACGAGGTTGGCGATTTCTTCATCGAATTACTAGATGACGGTAGATGCAGAAATTTGTTGGATTTTTGTTCACTACTATTGATTTTGCGAGAGTCTTCGCATCATAGGTTTCGGATTCTAGTCGGTGATTTGGTCCAGTTTTGTCTTCTTCGAAATTTCGGCAACTTTCGTGAAAAATGAGAATTAAGGATTGTAGACGGTGAGAAGTCTACGGGTCGGAAGTCAGAAGGTCGGTAGCTGAAACGTCTTCTGGAATTCCAAACGTCGAGTTCTTGATTGATGGGCACCAGCAACGTGTGAAAGAAACCTGCAAAAGAAGATGAACAGACACAAACAAACCCGTGAAGGCTTGGGGGGACACCGGGATGGTGCCTGCCAAGGGCCCTCCGACGGTCAAGTCAGCAAAGTATTACAATGGATAATAAACGAAAAGCCGAGGGTATAACCGTTGATGTATTATCGGAGAGTGGCTAGGCTCATAGAATGACCGGAGTTCGAATCTACGGGAGTGAAATGATCAGAAGTACGAGAGTAGATGTTACCAGTAGCGTCGAGCAAGAAGAAGGTTGTGATCTCCTCGAAGACGTCTGGAAGCGTCGAGCAGGAAGCGTCGAGCCGGAAGCGTCGAGCAGGAAGCGTCGAGCAGGAAGCGTCGAGCAGGAAGCGTCGAGCCGGAAGCGTCGAGCCGGAAGCGTCGAGCAAGGATAAGCTTTAACACCTTTGAGGCGTCTAGTAGTGTCCACGACCAGAACCGGGTGAACTTGTATGCAAACGTCTCGAGGATAATCGAAGAACAGAGGGCGAGTGGAGAAGAAGAAGTTGTATGGGTTGCTTTGCTCTGTATTCGATGTCTGAGAAATGAAAGTGCTCCTCTTTATATAGGCTTGAGGAGTGATCCGTTGGGAGGAGTAAAGGCTGACCGTTACGGAGTAAATGCACGTCATGATTCCTGGGATATGGTGACGTGTACGCTGGCTGTACATGCACAACGGTTGTGCATGTTCTCTGGCGACTACTCTGATTGTGCATGCGCATGGTCTCACATTTATGTGAGACGTTACCATGTTATGCATGTCATTGATGGGGGATAATTGTCTCTGAGGTTACGTTGACCAAGTCAGATATCTTTGTCATTATGGATATATTTGACATGTGGAGTATCTCTTCATTAAATAATCTCTTACACGTGGTACGTGGAGATATAGACGTGTCGAGCGCCAGACGTGTGGAGATTCGGGCGTGTGGGGCTTTGTGCACGTGGGAACTCTTTGCGCGTGATTGGGCCTTGACACGAGTTTTAGGGTCTAGTTGACGAGTACCCATTAAGAGACTTCTGGGCTGGGCCCAAACAAAGACAAACGAGCCGGGTTGGGTTTGACGTCCCGATGGGCATTTTATCGTCGAGGGCCCAGGTGTAGTTTTTGGTCAACACAGTTTGTCCCCCACTCTCTAAGTAAATAGTCTATTTCCTTGGAGAGTAGATGAGAAGGAAGGAACGAGGGCGGTCCCATTGGTTAGATGATTTCTGTGTCAGGCGTGTGAACCAGATAACAACGCTGCGGCCCTGCTTGGGAGGAGAAGTCCGGGAGACCTTCCCCGTCGTCGAGCAGGTTTCGAGATGTCCCTCGCGTTGTCGGAATACGTCGGAGGTTCGTTGGGCAGGTTTCTGACGTGAAGCAAGGTCTCCACGCTGCCTGGCAGCGTGGAGCAGGATCTCCACGCTGCTAGGCAGCGTGGAGCAGGAGCCTCCCACGCTGCTGGGCAGCGTGGAGCAAGATCTCCACGCTGCTGGGCAGCGCGGAGCAGGATCTCCACGCTGCCTGGCAGCGCGGAGCAGGATCTCCACGCTGCCTGGCAGCGCGGAGCAGGATCTCCACGCTGCCTGGCAGCGCGGAGCAGGATCTCCACGCTGCCTGGCAGCGCGGAGCAGGATCTCCACGCTGCCTGGCAGCGCGGAGCAGGATCTCCACGCTGCCTGGCAGCGCGGAGCAGGATCTCCACGCTGCCTGGCAGCGCGGAGCAGGATCTCCACGCTGCCTGGCAGCGCGGAGCAGGATCTCCACGCTGCCTGGCAGCGTGGAGCCTCCCACGCTGCCTGGCAGCGTGGAGCTTCCCACGCGGCTGGACGGCGTGGGGCCAGCGGGGAGCTGTTGCTCCACGCTGCCGGGGCAGCGCGGAGGGTCCACTGTTGTCGAGGTACGACGCTGGGAGTTCTTCTTTCGAGGAGACCGAATTTGGTGACTTGGCGGAGTAGTGCCATGTGGACGCCCAGGTGGCGTTTATGTCATGGGTCATTAGGATCTTGCCATGTGGCGATGTGACCCATGAGTCGATGTGGCCCTTTGATCAGGGGTTGGGAGTCCTATAAAAGGGGTCCTTAGGCCCTTGAAGTTCATTGTTGTGAAAACTTTTTTAGAGCTCTGGATTCCTAGAAGCGGTTTTCTCCTGTTCTTCGCGTTCTTCGTGATCTTCATACCAATTCTCAACAAGTAAGTCATTTTTTTATTTTTTGAAATTTCGATCCTTCGATCTGTTCTCGTCGTATGGAATTTGTTATTTTCCGTTTGTCTTACCGATTAGCATGTTCTTCCATATTAGTGCTTTGTATGAAACTTCCCGTATGCATGTGAACTTGTAGTAGGCGTATGCATTCACTCGTAGTAGTTACAAGGATACATGGAAACCTGTAGCTGTTGTGTAAACTAGGAGTAGTTGTAAATGTGCATGCAAACTGTTAGTAGTTGTAGTACAAGTAAACTTGTAATTCGTATTGGCGCACGAGTGAACCGGTGAAGCATGTAGGAGTACACGTAAATTAGTAGCGCGTGTGGGAGTACATGTAAAGCTTTATGACATGCGTAGTTGTACATGCAAACTTGTTAGGTGGAGGTGTGTACGCGTACTCATGAGGAGGATGCGTGCGAAATCTCTGACATGTATCTATTCACAAAAAATTACTCAATCCTGTAAGTAGTGCGGAAAATACCTCAATTTAACGTGACTCGTCTATATGCGTTCTTGATCCGTAAGTGTCTTTATTTTGTACATGCCCCCATTTTGCACGCGATCTTCAGTTAGTCCGTCTTGTACTCGCGTGAGGCATTCCTGAGTGTGTTTTCCCTTTGATACGTAGGATGGCCAGGACTTTCCCATACAACCGTGAACAAAGTAGTGCTGAGCTTTCTCCGCATTTAGGTGAAGTGCCTCATGTCGACTCGTCTTCTGATGACGAGATCGATGTGGAACAACAACTCTCGGTGCTGACTGAGGAGTGCGTAGAAAACCTCAGGGTGAACTATCAAATTCCAGCAACTCTAAAGATGAGAGCGCCTGAACTTGGTGAAACTGTAGTCGAGTCGCGTCGGCCTGGATATTATGCCTTTTATGAGAACTTTCTGGAAGCGGGCGTACGATTCCCCATTTCTTGTCTGGTGAGGGATGTGTTGATTAGGTTTGGGATAGCCCCCACCCAACTCATGCCGAACGCGTGGAGGTTGTTGATGGCCTTGGAGAAGCTTGGGGAGAATCTGAATGATCCTCTAACCGCGCAAGATGTAATTGCCCACTACTTCATGAAAGCAAATGATCATGGATCAAGGCAGTACCAACTCAAAGTCCGTCCAAAGATGGCAAAGATTATAGTCGGTTTGCCACGTTCTGAAAAGAATTGGCAGCGCCGGTTCTTCTTTGTTAAGAGGGACGGTGTGTTTACCCCGCGCGAGAGCGGGAATGTCTCGTTCAAATGGAGAAGTGCTCGTGAGTGCCGTCCATATTGTCGATTACGCTTTCACACGCATTGTTCTTACGCGTTTGGTTTTCACATGTTTTGTTTCGCATGTCTTGTTTCACGTGTTTTGTTTCACATGTTTTGCTTCACGTGTTTTGTTCCACGTGTTTTGTTTCACATGTTTTGTTCCACGTGTTTTGTTTCACATGTTCTGCTCCACATGTTTTGCTCCACGTGTTTTACTCCACATGTTTTGCTCCACGTGTTTTGTTTCACATGTTTTGTTTCACATGTTTTATTTCACATGTTTTGCTCCACATGTTTTGCTCCACGTGTTTTGCTCCACATGTTTTGCTCCACGTGTTTTGTTTCACATGTTTTGTTTCACATGTTTTACTCTGACATCTACTCTGTGTAATGTAGATATAGCAGACGGGAATTTGCACGGATTTTCTCGTGGCGACCAGATAGTCAGGCTCCAAAAATTTTGGGAGGAACCCGCATTGAGGAGGAGTTGGAAAAGGTTGGTTTTCGGAGAGACTGAGTCTAGACGCGCACAGGGTACGTGTTCTGCTTTCAGCTTTCTCCAGTCGTTTGACTTTTACCTGTTTCCTTCGTGCGAGTAGATGTTTTCTTCAGCTGTTTCCTTTGTTTCTTACAGGTGGAAACATGGCTCCAAGACAGAGTTTTAAGGTACCATCGGCTAAGGAGGTGGCCTCCAAGAAGAAAATTCCAACGAAGAAGCCGAGAGTCGAAACGTCTCCCGAGTGTGTGTTCGTTCATCCCCCTACTTCCGGTATTGGGCCCTCTTCCTCGAGAGTCAATACGCATGAGCCAGACTCTGGAGCGATGCATGTGGATTTTTCCATACTGCTGGCCACTCAAGCAAAACTAGAGGAATATTTTGAGTTACCTTTGTTTGAATTGAAGAACCGAGGTTAGCGAGCGCATCAGCGTGTCCATTCTCTAGACGAGGTATCTGTGTTATGTTCATTTCTTTGAAGGAAGTTTGTAATTCTTTTACATGAGCAAGGTATGCAGTCATTTTGGCATCACGTGCTTGATATGTTCCCTGTAATTGGTTGACAATGAGTTGGGAGTCTGACTTAACGTCTACTCTCTGGACTCCCATTTCTTTTGCAAGTGTAAGTCCAGCTATAAGTGCCTCGTACTCAGCTTCATTGTTTGTTGCTTTGAACGCACAACGGATAGCTCGTTGTATTAGATCTCCTTCGGGAGAAGTCAGTGCTATGCCCAACCCTACACCATTCATGTTGCTTGAACCATCTACTGAGAGGTTCCACTTCTGTTCGCTTTTGTCGGTTAAACACAACAACTCTTTCTCTGCCTGCATTAGCATGTTAGGTGAAAAATCAACAAGGAAATCCGCTAATACCTGTGATTTGATGGCGGTCCTTGGTTGGTATGAAATGTCATACTCACTCAGCTCCACTGCCCATTTGGTAAGACGTCCAGAGAGTTCTGGTTTATGGAGAATGTTCTTCAGCGGGAATTCTGTAACCACTACCATCGAGTGACATTGGAAGTAAGATCTGAGTTTACGAGCAGCGTGGACCAGTGCAAGTGCAAGCTTCTCCAACTGGCTATAACGCGTCTCTGCGTCTAGAAGTGACTTGCTCACATAGTAAACTGGAAGTTGTTTTTTATCTTCCTCTCGTACTAGCACGGCGCTTACTGCCGTTTCTGCAACAGCCAAGTAAATATAAAGTTTCTCACCTTCTTTGGGTTTTGAGAGTAGAGGTGGAGAGGTCAGGTACGCTTTGAGTTGTTGAAGTGCGTCTTCGCATGCTGGCGTCCACTCAAAGTTTTTTGACTTGCGTAGGGTGGCGAAGAAAAGGTAGCATTTTTCAGAAGATTTTGATATGAAGCGACTAAGTGCGGCGACTCTCCCTGCTAACTTCTGTACGTCCTTTATGCAAGTGGGAGATGGAATGTTCATGACTGCTTGTATCTGTTCTGGATTGGCTTCGATTCCTCTTTGTGTCACCATGTAACCTAAGAATTTTCCAGAGGAAACACCAAATGAACATTTAGCAGGGTTTAGTTTCATGTTATACCTTTTAAGGACGTCGAAGGCCTGGCGGAGATGATCCAAATGTTGTTCAGCCTCCAAAGATTTGACTAACATGTCGTCAATATATACTTCCATGGTATCACCTAGCATTTCGGCAAACATTCTGTTGACGAGTCTTTGATAAGTGGCTCATGCATTCTTTAACCCAAAGGGCATCACCTTATAACAGAAGATACCTCGTTCCGTCACAAAAGCCGTCTTCTCTTGATCTTCAGGATGCATCAAGATTTGGTTGTATCCGGAGAAGGCGTCCATAAAACTCAAAAGTTCATGGCCAGAGGTAGCGTCGACCAGCATGTCAATATGTGGCAATGGAAAAGAATCTTTCGGACATGCTTTGTTGAGGTCGGTGAAATCGATGCAGACTCTCCACTTACCATTCTTCTTTCTTACCACTACTACATTAGCGAGCCAGTCAGGATAATTGACTTCGCGTACTGATCCGATATCGATCAATTTCTGAACTTCTTCATTGATAACTCTATTTCTCTCTGGAGCAAACTTCCTCCTTTTTTGCCTGACAGGAGAAAAACTTGGGTCGACCTGCAATTTGTGAACTATGATTTGAGGATCAATACCTGTCATGTCAGCGTGTGACCATGCGAAGCAATCATGGTGAAGCGTGAGGAATTCTACTAGCTTTTCTCTGAGCGTAGGATTTAGTCTTGAACCGATCTGTATTTTATGATCCGGTAGCTCTGGGTGAATCTGTACTTCGTCCAACTCCTCCATAGTTGGCTTGTCTGGGTCACTATGGAGTAGTTGTTCTGTCTGTAATTGCTATAAAGGAGCTTTGGGCGTCTTCAAGGTGTTTTTGTAGCAGTTTCGAGACGTGCTCTGTTCGCCTTTAACTTCACGCACCCCCCACGGAGTAGGGAACCTTATAACTTGGTGGAAGGTTGATGGGACTGCCCTCATGTTGTGGATCCAAGGACGTCCAAGTATGATGTTGTAGGCAGAGGGACTGTCGAGTACTACGAAAGTTGTACTCATGTTGATTCCACCTGCAAAAACAGGTAAAGAAATTTCGCCGAGCGTGTACTTTTGCTCGCCGCTGAAACCGATGAGAATGGTGGGTCGGCGACATATACTCGTTTCTTCCAGTCCCATTCCTCGCAATGCATGTAAAAACAACACGTTAGTAGACGAACCATTATCGACAAGTATTCTTTTAACAAGAACATTAGAAATAGTAAGTGAGATAACGAGAGCGTCATGATGAGGGTTGACGAGCCCTGATGCTTCATTGTCTGGGAAGCTGAGAACTTGGTCTGTGAAGACAGGTGAAGATGTTTTAGATGAGTGAGCGTCTGGGTTGGCTGCTACACGTGCACTTCTTTTGGCGGCTGAATGACTGACTCCGCTTACTTCTGATCCTCCTGTGATAACCAAACATGTTTTTGTTGGAGTTGGTTCCTCTGGTTCCTTTGGATGAACATCTCTTTGGGCTATAGTATTTTTCCCTTTATCTGTCAATAGGTCAGTGAGGTGACCTCTCTTCAAGAGTTCAGCTACTTCTAGTCGAAGGGCTATGCAATCAGCGGTCATGTGTCCGTGGTCAGCGTGGAACTCACACCACTTGGTATTGTCTCTCTTATCACTAGGAGTTTTTGTCTTGGCGGGCCATCTTACTACATTGCCCATTCCTTTCATTACAGCGACTACTTCGACAGGTTCAATGTTGAGATTGTATTCCGGAAGTTTGGAGCGAACAGGCGCTTGATTCTTATCACTTGGACGTCCAGAGGGGGTGTTGAATGGTTTCCTGTTCTCTCGGGACAAGGGTCCTCTGGATGTTGGATATGGTTCTGCATGTCGACGATCGGTCCTTCTGTCGGACTGTCTAGCGTGTCGATCACTGCTTCTTCCTTCGTACGAGTACGACCTGTTTCGGTGAGCTTCGTCTTCTTCCCAACGAATTTCTACCCACGCCCTTGCTAACACGTCTTCCATTGTAGTGCAGTTGAACTTTGTGAGTTCTTTGTAAAGCTCTCCATCTGGTAAAAGACCTTTTCTGAAGGCGTCTACAGCGGTTTCCTGGTTACAATAAGGGATAGATACTTTCTCCCTGTTAAATCTTCCCACGTAGTCACGTAATGGTTCTCCTCTTCTTTGGTGGACTCGGTACAAGTCACCAGAAAGTTTTTCCAACTTTTTGCTGCTGGCGAATTGTTCGACAAAGGTGTCCGTCAACTGGGCAAATGATGCAATCGAGTTATTTGGGAGGTTTGTGTACCACTGTAATGCTGGTCCGATGAGACTAGACCCAAAACTTTTGCACATGCAGGCTTCACGCAGGTCCCTTGGAATAGCTGCTGTGAACATCCTCTGTTTGTAAGAGGCAATGTGGTCATCTGGGTCAGACGTACCATCATACATCTTCATGTTTGGGAAAGAAAACTTCTTTGGCATCTCCACCAACGCGATAGCATCGACAAAGGGCGAGTCAGCGTAACTGTGAGGAAGACTCTTTTTGAAAGGAGTGGGCATTCCTGGAATACGTGTAATCAACGCTTCCATCTCTGCCAATTTCTTTGCCATTGCCTGTTCTAAAGGAGTACCTGTAAACGCAAACGGAAGTGAATCAGAAGACACATTAACCTGAGTTGATCCGTTTGTCATAGGATACACAGTAGGTAAAGTATATGGGAGAGAAGAGTAAAAGGGGGTAGTAGTTGGAAGAGTTTGATGCGTGTGCTGGGTGACACGTAATGGTGTGACAGGAGTAGCGGTAGGGACTGGAGTCGATCCTCCAGCTGTTACAGGAACTTCTTGACTCGAGGGGCCTGCTTCTTCTGTACTTATAGGAACTGGTCGGGCATTTCTCGAGGTATGAATTCTGGAACCTCCTGGAGTCATCATAGAAATTTCCGTAATTTTTTCTTGGAGTAACTGGTTCTCTGCTCTGACCAGTTGGTTTTCTTCCTCTAACGCCTTGACACGTTCAGCGTTCTCTCGCATTTGGGCGTTAAGTAGAGCAAGTTGAGCAGAAACGTCAAGAGGAGCAGATGTCATGTTCTCTTCCATTTGGCTGATTGTCTTCGTTGTTAGTTGCTGAGGCCCCACGGTGGGCGCCAAACTGTAGACGGTGAGAAGTCTACGGGTCGGAAGTCAGAAGGTCGGTAGCTGAAACGTCTTCTGGAATTCCAAACGTCGAGTTCTTGATTGATGGGCACCAGCAACGTGTGAAAGAAACCTGCAGAAGAAGATGAACAGACACAAACAAACCCGTGAAGGCTTGGGGGGACACCGGGATGGTGCCTGCCAAGGGCCCTCCGACGGTCAAGTCAGCAAAGTATTACAATGGATAATAAACGAAAAGCCGAGGGTATAACCGTTGATGTATTATCGGAGAGTGGCTAGGCTCATAGAATGACCGGAGTTCGAATCTACGGGAGTGAAATGATCAGAAGTACGAGAGTAGATGTTACCAGTAGCGTCGAGCAAGAAGAAGGTTGTGATCTCCTCGAAGACGTCTGGAAGCGTCGAGCAGGAAGCGTCGAGCCGGAAGCGTCGAGCAGGAAGCGTCGAGCAGGAAGCGTCGAGCAGGAAGCGTCGAGCCGGAAGCGTCGAGCAGGAAGCGTCGAGCCGGAAGCGTCGAGCAAGGATAAGCTTTAACACCTTTGAGGCGTCTAGTAGTGTCCACGACCAGAACCGGGTGAACTTGTATGCAAACGTCTCGAGGATAATCGAAGAACAGAGGGCGAGTGGAGAAGAAGAAGTTGTATGGGTTGCTTTGCTCTGTATTCGATGTCTGAGAAATGAAAGTGCTCCTCTTTATATAGGCTTGAGGAGTGATCCGTTGGGAGGAGTAAAGGCTGACCGTTACGGAGTAAATGCACGTCATGATTCCTGGGATATGGTGACGTGTACGCTGGCTGTACATGCACAACGGTTGTGCATGTTCTCTGGCGACTACTCTGATTGTGCATGCGCATGGTCTCACATTTATGTGAGACGTTACCATGTTATGCATGTCATTGATGGGGGATAATTGTCTCTGAGGTTACGTTGACCAAGTCAGATATCTTTGTCATTATGGATATATTTGACATGTGGAGTATCTCTTCATTAAATAATCTCTTACACGTGGTACGTGGAGATATAGACGTGTCGAGCGCCAGACGTGTGGAGATTCGGGCGTGTGGGGCTTTGTGCACGTGGGAACTCTTTGCGCGTGATTGGGCCTTGACACGAGTTTTAGGGTCTAGTTGACGAGTACCCATTAAGAGACTTCTGGGCTGGGCCCAAACAAAGACAAACGAGCCGGGTTGGGTTTGACGTCCCGATGGGCATTTTATCGTCGAGGGCCCAGGTGTAGTTTTTGGTCAACACAAGGATCGATATGGCGAAATTTATCGTATGCGGTTGCGTCAAATTGTTTTCTTCATCGAAAAGGTTCGGGACGAACCTTCTGGGGAAAGGGGAGCTGATGTAGGCGCATCCGGGACCGGCCCGCGAACCCGCACGTCCATGGCCTAGTCGGCCATGCTAGTAGTTTAGAAAGAGTCCTAGTTTAGTAAAGATTCATAATGAATCCAGGTTTAGGAAATTACCTTATGTTAGTATTTCTATTATTTAGGAAATTTCAATGTTTGAGTATCTTTAATATTTAGGAATCCTAATTTGAGTCTATCTAGGACAGTGTAATATCCGATAAAAGGAGGTCCAGTCTATTTTTATGTTTACATTGAAGAGAAAAATCCCATTGAAGTTAATCAAGTTTACAGTTATTTTATCGTTCTCTATTTATTTTATTATTTTTTTTTAATTCCGCTGCGTTCTACATCACCCACTTTTCTCCGACGTCTTATCTAATACAAGTTGGATATTATTAATATAAAAAAGTCTTCTTATCCACCCTATTATCAATAAAATATGTTTAGTAAAAAGAACCTGACTAATTCATTTTTAAATGCCCTAGACAACCAATTAGTGGGTCAAGTCAACTGTGGACGTTTGAGATAGTCAATTGGGAGAGATGGGACCACAAGAGGAAGAGGTACTCTCATATCAACCCTAATTTATCGGAAACCTTCTCCAA
The DNA here is from genome assembly GCF_041429995.1 of Eschscholzia californica. NCBI lineage: Eukaryota > Viridiplantae > Streptophyta > Magnoliopsida > Ranunculales > Papaveraceae > Eschscholzia > Eschscholzia californica. The sequence goes on along the minus strand of NW_028238198.1, from coordinate 14,820,831 downwards.
TAAGTACTTATATTATTCAAGAGGTCTTTTTTAATAGGAGTCTTTAATTAGTAATTTTAATGAAAGAAAAGGGAGTAATGGACAAACCATCATGGGTCTTGTTTGAAGGGGCATCCTCTTTTTTAGGGCAATTTATTGCTAAGAAAAAGACAAATTATTGCAGGTCAACTGTTGCCCAAGTATTGGTGTTGAAGTTTTTTTTGGATGAAATATATTATTGTTGAAGTTGCATCTGATATCTACAATAACTTTTTTCTTTTTTTGTTGAGGCTATAGCAATTCTGAATGGCCTGATTTGGACGGTTGAACATAACTATAAACAAATCATCATTGAAAGTGATAATATCAATATCATCCAGAATATCAAAAACAGTAAACATGACGTTCAATGACAATCTAGCATCCACATTCAGAAAATTAAAGAAGTCAAACGTAAGATAGAAAGGGTCACATTCAATTTCACTTGCAGGAAATTTAATGCTGCGGCGGATAAGCTCGCGAAGAGGGCTCGGAAGAAGAATAAATCAGAAACTTGGTGTAGAATTCCGTATTTTATTTCTCAGTTGTATTGTAATGACACTCTAATTTCTTAATAATATTCTATCCTTTAACAAAAAAAAAACTTTTATTTGTATTTTTCAAAAAAAAAAAAAAATTTATTTGTATTTAACAAATTTCAAAACCTACAAACAAATTTTATTTTTGAATTGCAAAAATAGGTTGATTCGTTTCTTCTAATTTCAAAACCTACAAACCTATTTAACAAATTTCAAAACCTAAAAATTAGGTTGATTCGTTTCTTCTAATATCTACTGACAATTGATAATGACTCATTATTCAACTAGTACACTGAACAAATACTTGGTAAAAAAATTATATCCACGTGTTATTGTGATTGAAGTGGGAAATGATTAGTTTCTTACCCCACATAAACTCTAATAGGTCCAAAGGAAAGTAAATTTGATCACAAGAAAGATACTTTAGACTTTTTTTTTGCCCCTCATGTACGTTATTTCATATTTGTTGCTGAACAATCTATTACCTACATTGTCATATAAAAGTTTCAACGGAAGAAAGGTCATACATAAATCAATATTCAACGCAAAATTAAGATTTTGAATGAAACAAAAAAAAGTAAGAGTAGAAAAGAAAATAAACATGCATGGTTACTTAATTGGGTGTCTACCATCTCCATCTCCTTGGCGATTAAATTTTATGTCTCATAGATCGGTCCCTCTCATAGTTACAGTTTAGAGAAAATCTCATATTTTTATATTTTACCGAGTGATGTTGAAGGCACATCCTCCAATAAATAAATAAGATAAAATAATGAAGAATAATTGATATAACTAATTTGTGTGTTTAACAATTCTACTTTGGAAGATTTAATCCTAAAATATACTTCATCAAAAGTCGTTGCTCTCTAACGACACCCCAAACCTCTACCGGTCTACCCTAGTCTTCTATAACATAATTATTAAAAGGTTTTGTTTTTTTTTTTTTTTTTCACCTGGCTTGTAGCCATCTTTTTATTTGGCCTCTTAACTTTTATAAATTAGAAAATGACTTCTTTTAAACCGTCAGTTAACTTTAACAACTGATTCTTTTGTTTTCCTAATTATTTTCATATGAAAATTTTCACATTTCCTTCTCTCTTCTTCGATTTTATTTTATTTTATTTTCTTACTTCATCTTCTTCGTCTTCGAAAATTGAAATTCTTAGAAAAATTGTTCCACTACTTTATCAATAAGTGTAAGAATATTAATTTGTGTATTCACTTTGAATCCTCTCAATTGAAGATCAAGAAAGGACGCCATTAGTGAATAACCTCGAGAAATCAAGGCAGATGAAGCTTTAATTACTTCGGAACCAAAAAGTATCATTCAAAATCAAATTTTCACATAACATATCGGCACTTAGGTTAGGGTTTGATTGTTATTCTTGGAAATAAGGGTTAAAGAACTCATCGATTCGAAACAGAGACGAGGATCCGAAATTAAGAATGACAGATTCGTTTATTTTGACGTTATCTATAGAGATTCGATCAACACAATCAGAACTCGTGATGATTAAATGATAAAGTTGGAATCTTGGTGCCGAATGGAAGAGATTTGGGGTTTTCTAAAAAACAATTTAGTGAGAAATAATACTAAAGAAGATCAAGACTCGGTCGTCCCTAATCTGTGGACGTGGATCCGATGGAGTTGCTGAAGGACATGTCAAAATTAGGGGTTGAGAGACGAGTTGAAGAGTGAGAGAGATAGACAAAAATTCATAATCTACGAGGACTTTAATAACAGAAATTTAAGTTTCAGAGGGAAGAATAAGAAAGGAATGTGGGAAGAGTGAGAGAAGTATGAGAGAAGTTCGAAGGAAGGGTGCCGTTATTGTGAAGCGTCTTTGAGATTGAGAGAAGAAAAAAAATCAAGAAGGTTGCTAGGAGTTGGTCGGTCGGTCGACCGCAGACGATCGCCCACTTCTTAGACATTAGAGAAGAGAGGAACAGATGAAAATTAGTTTTTAGAGTAAGGGTAATTGTGGAAATAAAATAATTAGTTGTTAAAATTAACGGTCAGTTTTCAAAAAAATAGAGCCATTTTTGAACTTATGAAAATTAGGAGGCCAAAAAGAAAGCTACTCACAAACTAGAGGGTCAAAAAGTAAATTACCCTTTTAAAATTATAAACTCCATTTCGATCTTATCTTTTTCAAGAGTCCTTTTCTTATATAAAGAAGATGCTTTCTTGCCTGAGAATTCATCCTCATTACTATATAATCCTGGAGAACCAAATTCAAAATCAAGATTTCTGAAAGGTCTTCGAAGATGCATTCTCTTCATTTGATGATAAACTTTGTGAGTGTGGTGACTTCAGGAATGGTTCATTGCATTGAATTAGTCTTGGAGAGTCCTGTTTATGTCTCGGCGTTGATGAATACTTAACAAAGATGGAACCGGTATTGCAAAATTCTATGGATGGGATAGGAGGAAGGAAGGTTTATGTGGTTCGATGATACCGAGATTTTTTTGTTTTCGGTGTAGTATATATTGAATTCAGTTTATGGTTTGTTAGAAAAGATGAAGATAAAGGAAATGAAACGTATCCATTGTGTAAAGGTATCTGTACAGTTTTTTTTTTTTGCCGTTTTTCAGAACACGAAAAAGTTGTGTTATATAGAGATATAAGTGGTGTGCAATTTCTGAGTATTTGTTAGTTTTGAGCTTCATGGCTTGTTTTTCTGATTGTCATGTAGTTTTATTGGTATTTTCTCTATTGCTGTGTAAAAGATTTATCATTAATGTTCAAATAAATAAGTGAAATACTAGTAAACATCTTTTTGTTTTGGTTTAGCAATTTAAACCTAGAATTTGACACGAATCTAGGGGAGTATTGTGGGTTTCCCTAGGTTATATGGGCATACATTATGTTATTGATAACCTTTAGCAAACTTTATCCTAATCAAATGGAGGAATATGATAGTTTTAAACCACTTTATTATCTGTCACTCTGGTCCAAATTTAACTCAAGTGCATCCTTTTAGCTCTCTTGGACCTTTTTTTTTTGGTTTTATCATTGATTTTCAGGATAGCATAGTTGATGTAAACTTAATAAACAAAATTACTAACATTTCAGTTTTGGAATTAAACCTAAAAATTGTTTAATATAGTTGTATAAACTAAATACAAATTTCTCAATAAAAACAAAATATAAAGAAGTTCCGAAGGGCGATGCACATAAGGTACAGGAGGGGCCATGGCCCCCCGACCCTTAATTTTCTTCCTCACGCCTCCCGTTCAAGTTTATTGGCCCCTCCCTTATACCATCTTAAATCCAAGCCAAAAGTTCAAGTCTAACTTAATTTCTTGCTAATCCAATGAGTCAATGACCTAATCTATCTAAACTACCTAATTACTATCGCCCACAATTCTTTTCTAATTACCCACCTGGCCACCCATTAACCTAATCAAGTAACCTTAAACTTCAACATAAAACACTAAATAGGGGCATTCAGGGACAGAACTTTGTGTGTGCCATGGGCCCTTGACTTTTACACACCTTCTTACTGTTGAGTTAACTGTAAGAAGTATTTTTGGTGCCATACAATAAGAAGTATTTTTGATGCCATAGGTTTATTCGCGCCCCACCTTACCCCTCACACATCGAACAAAACTAACAATTCAAGCTCACAAAATATCTGACACTAAATCAAACTTAAGTGTAGTGTGTAAATTATCCCCTTTACATGATATTTGGTTCGTTGTTTTTAATTCCCGAAAACGTTAATTTATTTAATCCTGATCTAATTCGAACTATTCTCGACATCTAACACGGCACACATTAAATGTCGATCTTTGGCATGTATGTTGTTGGAATCGAAATAAAACTTTTATCATTAATATTTAATCGTAATTCTTCTTGATTACTTTGAAATTTCTCGACCACCTGACGGGATTTATGACGAAAATTTTACACAGTCTCTTCATTTGTTCTTATTTGGACCGTTTATCATTGATGAACGGTTCAAATACGAAAGTGAGAGGGCAATTCCATTACAAATCGGGTGGAGTAGTTTACAAAAATTCAAAACTTTTAATGAAATAATGCGAAACTAAACTTCTAAGAAAACACACCACGACGAGTCACGATAAACGTCAAATTTTGTTTGAGGCAATATAATTTTGTATTCTTGGGTAGAATTCTCCCACTACATTATGGGATTGCTATTTGTGATAATTGCATTATCTTGCCCTAAATATGACCTAAAAGTGGAAGTGTTTCTATTTTTGTCACTAAACATCACAGTTGAGAAAATTGGAGGTTGTGGAATGTTTGTGACCTTAAGGTATCTCCTAAAGCCAGGCTATGGCCTATGAGTTGTTTTATCCCTGTGGGTTGTTAGGTCCTTAGATTGATGATATCAACAGGTTGTCTATAGACGACAAAGGTCACCTAAAGAATATACTCCCTCCGTCCTAAATTGAATGACCTAATTTTCTTTTTAGGTTAGTCTCATTTTATTGTCCCACTTTTAAAAATAAAGAGTACAATTTTTCACTCTTTTCAGTAATGCCCATTACTAAAATTTAATGACAACTTTATTTAAAAGTATGTTAAACTTGTTCATGGTATGATAGAAAATTTAGTGAGGGTACACTTGAAAAGGTCATGTAAATTTTTAAAGTCAAACTCTAATTAAAGATGTTCCTTTAAAAAATCGGTTTTTCAAAATAGGTCATTCATTTTGGGAGGGAGTGAGTAGTAATTAATTCCGAGTCTTGTCCACTTACTCCCAAAGTCTTCTCCGAGTTCAATATCTTAAATATCAAAAAGTCTTTTTATCCAACTTATCATCTGATCTTCTCTATTCTTTTTTTTTTTTTTTGTTGAACTTGGTCTTCTCTATTCATAACAATAAAATAGGTTTAGAACGATATAGCGGGGGATTCCCTGGGTGGTAGTCTCCTAATAAGACAAGAGGTATCCAACATATATTTGATCTTCTTATCTCTAAATTTCCCTCTCTCCATTTTCTTGGTTTGTTGCTAATCAACGCCTGCAAAAAAAAAAAAAATGAGAAAGAAAAGAAGAAATACAAAAATCACTCTCGGCGGTTGGCGGCCGACCGCCGACAACCACTTACGAGATGTCGGAGAAGATTTTAAGATAAATCAGAATTGAATTTTACGAAGAGTAATAAGAGAAATGAAAAAAAAAATAAACTGGTAAAGTTGAGAGATAGTCTTAAGAAAAGTGGATCACTTTTTAGTAATAAAAATTATGAAGTCAAGAAAGAAGTTGGTCACAAATTAGAGGATAAAAAAACAAGTTATTGTTGACTTTGGAGAAGAGAAAAATTTGAAACTTCAATTGAAGAAATCTTTTAGAATCCGGCTTGAAGCTAATCATGGACCTTAGGTGAGGAGAAGAGACCACAATTGAAGATGAGGATGAGACCCTTGGGCACAACCAAAGAGAATTGAGAATCCTTTATACGAGTAACAACTCAGAAATCGAAACAACTGAGACTAAAGAGATGATCCGAGATTTCGAAAATATTTCAACGAGAATGATCAAATATAAACGACACCAATATTGACTCTGATATATAAAGCAATGAAGTGAATACTATAGTTCCTCCTCATCTCTATTTACAAACAAAAGAATTTATAAGAAATAAAAATATATGAAAGCGAAATATAGAGGAAATAGATACACATAAAATCAAAAACAAATCTTGTTGTGGATGTCGAATGCATTAGGAAACTTCCTATGCATCCCCACGCCGGTCACAACCCGTGGGGAGAGCCGAGAGGAACTCGGTTTCGTGAGTCCCAACGGCACTACCTTTATTATTTTCTAATAAAATAGTTAATACTGGAATGATAAATAATTCTAATTGGAAAGATTTAAGCCTAAAATATACCTAACCAAAGTCTTTGCTTTCTAACGACACCAATACTCTACCCCTTTTTTTTTTTTGATGAGATACCCAAGACTCTACCCTAGTCTTCTATTAAAATAATTTTTTAAAGTATAAATTAATCCAATTCTATCTTATCTTTTTCAAGAATCATTCTCTTATATAAAGAAGATGCTTTCTTGCCTGAGAATTCATCATCATTAGTTCATTACCATAATCTTGGAGAACCAAATTCAAAATCAGGATTTCTGAAAGGTCTTTGGAGATGCATTCTCTTCATTTGATGATAAACTTTGTGACTGTGGTGACTTTAGGAATGGTTCATTGCATCGAATTAGTCTTAGAGACTCCTATTTATGTTTCCGCGCTGATGGATACTTAACAAAGATGAAACCGATTTCGCAGATTTCTATGGATCGGACTGGAGGAAGGTTTATGTGGTTCCATGGTACTGAGATTTTTAGGGTTCGGTGTAATATTTAAATTGTTTTATCGTTTGTTGGAGAAGATGAAGATAAAAATAGACGAAATGAACGTGAAGATGTCATTTTGCTCACAAAAGGCCTAAAAAGTTGTGTTTTACCTCTTTATAGAGATATTTTTCGCGTAAAGTTTGAAAGTAAATGGCTAGCATGATGGCACCTTACAGTATTTGTTATTTTGGTTGTCAATTGTCATGTAGTTTTACTGGTCATTTCTCAATAGCTATGTAAATAGATTATAACTAATGTACAAATAAATAATCAAATACTAGTAGTTGACATCTTTTTGTCTTTGATAAGCAATTTAAAACATTGAATTTGACATGAGTTTGGCTAGGTTATTTGCCTATACAAGTATACATTAGATAACCTTTCACAAATCGAAAATATGATAGTTTGTACTGTACTAAATCACTTTATTCTTTGCGGCCGGTCCAAATTTCACTCACACGGATCCTTTAACACTCTTTGAAAAAAAATTCTCATTGGTTTTCGAGACACATTATTAATATGAAATTAATAAACCAAAACTACTAACATATCTTTCTCTAGAAATAGTAAAATTCAAACTTCGATATTAAGAAGTGTCCCTGAGGATCTATGCTACATTGTTTTGGGGATTCAAGTTGAGTTTCATATTGAATATGGGTTCAAAGAAAAACTATACAATATCGCATGTGACGCTAAATTGAAACAACGCCATTTTTTGTTTAATTTTATTTTGATAAAAAATATTGAAAGTTAATCATTTATGATATTGAAACTTTCTGTCTAAATATACAAGTTCTATTGAAATTCGACATCTAATGAAAAAATATATATTTAAAGTTGAAAGATAAAATAAAAGAATTAGTCACACGAAAGATACTTTAATCTTATAAATATTTTAATTTGGATAATAACTACAATTTATAAGTTATTTCTTACTTATTTTAGATATTTTTGGCTCAAATAATCGTTGCCACTTAGCTTCTTTTTTATCAGTTCATAAATTAAGACTCAAATGTCTGAGATGTGAGCAATTCTTTTTTTCATGTTTTATTTCCTATCTTTCTCATTTCCTTCAAACTTATACCAAACTTTTTTTTTAATCATGTTATCTTCCTTTATAATACATATATGAAAATTATATCACTCTTTAGTTGGTACTTTTAGATCTAAATTCTTTTCCCAACTTTTCATCTTCATCCTCATCTTCATCTTGTTCTTGGGTTGGTGAGTGGATTTAAAATATCTTGGATGAAAAGAAAAACCATAGGTGTTTTTAACAATTTTGGTAGTACAGAGGCGCCTTTAGCAAATAATGATGTCGTCATAAGATCATTTGAAGAAAAGAAAAATCATAGGTGTTATGTAACAATTTTTCTCCAAACAAGTCTTTGTTACAATATTATGGTACATATGGAAAACGAGATGTGACCACTGCTTTCAGCAATCGGTATATAATGTGGATACAGTAATAGAATTGATCAAAACTTTTCCTAAAATTAGTGCAGAAAAAGTGAATCATGATAACGTTGTCAATACTAACTGGCAACCTCCGACCCAGCCTTTTGTGAAAATTAACGTGGATGCATCTTTTGTTAATGTGGCTCAAATGATAGGAACTAGTCTTATTGTCCATGATTATAGGTCAAAGTTTATCTCTGCAAGCGTGAATATTGGAAGAGCAAGGAACAGTGAGGAAGGAGAGGCTTTAGCCATACTGAACGGTATTACTTGGGCAAAAGAAAACAATTATATGCAGGTCATCATTGAAAGTGACAATATAAATCTGATCAAACATTTGAATAACTCAAAGCATCAAGTTCAATGGCAATCACTAGTACACATTCGGCAAATCAGGAACGTAAAGAAGGAGATGCAACAGGTAAAATTCAATTACATTAAGCGAGATCAGAATACTCAAGCGGACAAGCTAGCGAAATGGGCGCGCCGAAAGGAAAGAGCTAAAAAGTGAAACTGTATTCCGTATTTTCTTCTTAATATGTATTGTAATGCGACTCTGCTTTAGTTGAATAATATATATACTTTTAACAAAAAAAAAAGTCTTTGTTAAGCACACAAAAAAAAATAGTGGACTAAAGGCGGACCGCATAGATGGTCTGCATTGACATCAGCACCACCATCTCCCTTCCCCCACCACCATTTAAACTCACTCTCTATCGACGTATTATGTTAACGAAGTCTTTGTTAAGCACACAAAAAAAAATAGTGGACTAAAGGCGGACCGCATAGATGGTCTGCATTGACATCAGCACCACCATCTCCCTTCCCCCACAACCATTTAAACTCACTCTCTATCGACGTATTATGTTAACAAAGTTGAAGGTCGAAAAGTAGTCAGCTAGTGAAAAGCCGATCGCGAGACCATTTAAGATCATCATCCCTTGAGAACAAGATCTAAATTATCTTTTTTTCTCTTCTTATTATGTTCCGTGTTTGGAGTGATATTTGATCCCTCCTGATTCATTCATAGTTTAAATTTTCTTCTCGTTTCCATTTAGTTCCTGTGACATTTTCATTGGATGTGTTGTTGGTGGAGGAAGAAAGAGAGATAATTGTAAAAAAAAATTAAATTTCAAGATCCCGTAAAAAATTGTGTGGCCGACAACCATATTCCACCGGCCTTCTTAGGTTGAAGGAGGAGAAGAAGAGGAGGTGGAGGGTGAGAAAGATGACGTAGAAGAGTGAGGGTGAAGTGGAGGAGAGAAAGAAATACGAGGTGGACAGATACAAACAAAAATTAAATTTACAAAAACACCATTAAGGTAGAAATAGAAAGTTTGACAAAATCGGGGGCCAAATTAAGTTTTCGAACACAATTAAAGATCAAATCAAGATGTTGTACTTTTATGGGGTGAAATCGTTCAGCTTATCACAAATTATGAGTCAAAACAGAATTAATTGTTTTTCTAAAGAGTACCAAGTACAAGAGATACAAACATTATATGTCTACCAACAACTATGTATTCTGGGAAGTTCCAAGTTCGATTCTCATTGAAGTAGAAAACTATCAATTATTGAATTGAGATACAAATAAAGTAGAGGCAGTGGCGAGGCCATATAATTTAAACATAATCTCCAATCAACTACAATTATTTTAAGAATTTTTGGGCTTATAGTTCAAAAAACGGGTCCTAATAGTAGATATAATCCTCTCTAATCCTATAAAGGATTTTAAAACCAAAAAAATAATATAAATGGATATCTAGTCCATTTGGTCTCATCTAGAGAGAAAACACAAATCTCTAGAATAAATATTATTTCATAATCCCTAATCTAACCTTTCCATATTTTATAACTGATTTATCTTCGAAATCTATGCATATCTTTTTCCACATTTATCTCACATATTTCTCTCCAATCATGTTTCTATTCAAAGTAAGGATATCTTCATTATTATTTCCCATATTTCTCTCTATTCAAAGTAAGGATATCTTCATTATTATCTCCCATATTTCTCTCCAATCATGTTTCTATTCAAAGTAAGGATATTTTCATTATTTTCAGTAACGGAAACTCTTTATTTGATATCTCTAAAACCGATTTAGTTGACAAACCTCCATTAAACTCAGAAAATCTTCTTCTTCAACATTATATTGTTGTCTAAATTCATCATTTATCAGGTTTAATACTTTCGAAATCTTTATAAACACCATTGTTAATATCTAATATTTTTTCTTATAACTAAAACCCTAATTATTTCGTTCTATTATAAAACGTATCAGATTTATGATACATATCTATAAGATCTGTTTACTAATTCATTAACTTCGAATGTATGATGTTTATTTTCTCTCTCTAAAATTTTCATAACTGTTTAAGATCTTTATGTTTATTCCTTATTCAATGATTCATAACTAAAACCCTAAAATTTTCATAACTGTTTAAGATCTTTCTGTTTATTCCTTATTCAATGATTCCTTCAAAGTTAGTATGTTATGTTTGCATCCAGTGATAATATCACATTTCTTTAGATCTATGTTTAATCTTCTGTTGTTTCTGATATTTCGTGAGATCAGATTATCAATCATCAATCGAATGTTTGATGTTTATTTTCTTTTTCTCTCTTAAAATTTCATTTATGTTTTTGATCTTGGTGTTTAATCCTTCAACTCGAGTTTGACATTATTGCAATCAATCATCATAGCAAATATCTTTAGATTTGTAGTTTAAGCTTAATGATATTCTCATTTTTTTTTTCTTCAGATCTGGTTTTCAATCCGTACGGATTTCTGAAACATTTGTTCTTTCGTACGGTTACTCATAACAGAATTTACAGTACATGTACTTTATCGTAAATTACCACAATTTATAGTAAATTATGGGTAATTTATAGAACATTACCCGTGCTTTAACACCAAAACAGTACTCATTTCATTAGTAGAAATACTTCGCTTTACTATCAAATCTCGTGTACTTTGCAATAAAGTATATATAATTTACGTATATCTTCATGTTCTTACCATTATGTGTATAATTTACGTATAAGTGCACATAAATTGTGTATTATTTATTTACCATTACGTGTACTTTTCACCCAAAACAGTAGCCTTGATAAGTTTACCAAACTACTCAAAACCTTCAAATGTTGTCAAAATTTGACAAACATTATATATAATTTACGAAACTGTACATGTAGTTTATAATACAATATATGATTTTTTTTTCTTTAATGTATGTGTATTTATGTGTGTAGATTTGATATACCAGATGAAACTTCAAAGAGAATCATCAAATCAAAGTGAGTCAACGAAACTAATGGAGAGTACATGGATGGGCACCATTTTTGAACCAAAGAAGATTTTGTACTTTTTTTTTTGTAACAGAATGTAAAGGATGTGTAATGTAAAAAAAAATTATGTGCAATGTAAAAGAAATTATGTGTAATTTATATAACAAGACCCACATACATTTGATAAATTATGTTGTATACTTGACAAATGATGGTTTCCTCGTCATACATAATACATAATTTACGTATTTGTTTCATAATTTGTATTCTATGTGTATTTATGTATGAGTAAAAAAGAAAACATATGTTGCTTTAATGTTCCCAGAAAAATATACTATTTCCAAAATTGAAAGTTAAGTGAGAGAAAGTGATATATATGTTTTGTACATTAACCCCCAAATCACGCTAAATTGATCCTAGAAAATATACTATTTGTAAATCTGAAAGTTAAGTGAGAGAAAATTGATTTGAATCGAAAAAAATTTACATAGGAAGAGAGAGAAAATTGATTTGGTTTCCAAATCTGTAAAGAGAGAGAAAATTGATTTGGTTACAATTTTGTTTTGAATTGATTTGAAAATAGATTTGCTTTCCAAAACGGTTAGAAGATAGAGAAAAATCAATTTCGGATTTATACGTTAGTTGCTTTAAATCCCCTAAATCACGCCCACATTAGAAACATTCCAAATTCACCCTGGGAAATTAAAAATCCCGTGATTATTGTAGGAGGGACATGGACGGTAGTTCTCTCACAAAGAATGGGTTATTATGTCCATAATGTAAAAGGACTAAATATCCATTTTTTGGGAAGATTGGATCATAAATCTTTTTTGAATATTATTTTGGTCTATATACCCACGGACCCTTATTTTAAACATGTGGGGGGCGCACCCCCACGCGTGCAAACGTAGGTGGTGTTTGTTTTTTTATGATGTCTGAATCTGAATTATCTGAATTTGAATTGGCTTAGCTGAATTAGATGAATCTGAATTGGCTTAATAGTTTTGAAACTTAGAATGTTTGTTTTTGCAATCTGAAATATTAAATCTGAAATGAAACTTTGACATTTGTACCCTTAGACCCTAGTTGATATTTCTAAACTTCTCTCTAACCTAATCCCTGACCAAAAAGAAGCCAAAACAAAACCCTAAACAACTCTCACCTCCTCACTTTCTCTTTCCCCACATCTCTCTGCAGACTCTCTACAGACTCTCTCCCTCTCAACCTCTCTCTTTAATTAAATGTCCGGCGAAGCTCCGACGAAGATCCAGTAAGAACTCAATCTCTCTCCCACTCCCTCTCTTTCTCTCTCTCTAACAATCAGCAAAGTAAAACCCTCGCCAGATCCGGCGAGGGTTCAGTCTCTTTCTCTCTCAATCATCTCCTCTCTCTATAACAAGATCTACAAAGTGAAATCCTCTCTGTAACGAATCATGTAAAGAATCAAGAGATGTGATGATTCAAAGTTGAAACTATTCAAAACCAGATCCGGCGAAGCCATCTCTTTCTTTAACAAATCGGAAAAGTTTGTGGTGGTGGTATTCCAGTTCTGGTGGTGGTGGTATTCCAGTTCTGATGGTGGTGGTATTCAAGTTCTGGTGGTGGCGTTTTGTTTCCGGCGGCGACGGCGGTGGTGGTGGTGGTGATTCGGTAGGGAAGGGAAGAAGATGGATATAATTTTGTATTTTGAAGTTTAACAGGGGTATATACGTCTTTTCGCACTTTTTCAGATCTTTGGCTCCCTTTTCAGACTTGTTTTGAAGTCTGAAATGTTTGGGCCTTTATTCAGCCAATTCAGACATGAAATCAAGTCAGACAAAATTTCAGATTTGGCTAAAAATAAAAACAAACATCTGAAATCTGAACTGGAATCCAATTCAGATTTCAGATCTGAAATTTAAAAAAAAACAAACAGCACCGTAGTCTCCCTTTACAATCAGCCAAGTTCACTTACCAATAGTTTAAACATCCCTTTTAAGATTCAAGCCAGGCCACGCGTCTACCCAATCAACTACAATTATTTTTTCACAACCAACTTCTTATATCACGGGAAGTTACATGTGGGCCACTAATTTTACAAATCCAAATTAAGCAATATCTGTCTTGAACTTGGTCAAAGTCAAACTCTTCGGACCAACAACAAAATAAATAAATAAAAAATGAACAATCGTGGGGAAAATCTTTTGCCAGCGACACAGATATTGATCAAAATAAATAAAATGAAAGTAAAATCGATAGGGATGGGCGGAGGGAGAAATTGTCGGATTAAAGATAGATATCATCGGATTTAAGAAAAAAACGAGAGAGGGACTGAGAGAGAGAGAGAGTGTGATAAAGAAGGAGAGAGACGAAGAAAACACGTTTATAGAGAGCCCCTTTGCCACAGGCAACAAAGAACTCGAGATTAACTCTCTTTCTCACCCTTCATCTGTCTATACCTCTTTGTCGCGGCCGAAGAAACCCCATTTCGACGACATTCTTTTATTTTTATTATGTTCTGAGTACAAATGTACAAGTAATGCATGTGGACTGAAAATTTCATAATCTTTCTTATGGGTTCCTTATAAATGAGTAGGTTTGTTTGCATATATAACTTTCCGTTCCACTTTTGACCCCAACCGTTTTAGAATAATTTTTTTGACATATAATTATGTTCATTTACTGTGCCCCATCAAGAAAAGTTTCTGGCCACACCACTAAGTGGAGGTACGACTAAATGCACTTTAAGCCCCCATTAGGATGACTTAAGATCTTTATATGGTCTTTAGAGCCCATAAGATCTATACGATAATACTTATAGAGCTTATTCAATTCATTACATCATGATGCATCTAAAACATGTAATTGTATAATGATTCATGAAAGCACACAACTTTTTTTTTCCGCAAATTAACTAACTTCATTGATAATACTGGTTAAGTAGCAGGGAAACACAAACAACAAGAAGTTTTTTTTTTTTTTGTTAAGAGACAAACAACAAGAAGTTAAAAATTACATTTGCCAAACAAGCCAAAGTACACAAATTAAGTCACATGGACAATAAAAAAAAAGGTATTGCAACACAACAAAGAATGAATGATCTTTTAGGATATTTACTTGTGTTTAGGTAATAATGACTAATGACTGACCATTAAATTCCAAACTATAGATCACATTTTGATTTTCTTGATATTAAGTTGTGTTAATTCCAGGTAGGGCATCTTAGGGTGATCCACTCTGATATACCAACAACTTTGCTACAAAGTAAAGCAAATAAAGAAAAACAATACTCAGTGCAAAACAACAAGAATGATTATCTTCAGATCTTCGGTTCCAGTGATCTGCTTTTCTTTTTTAAAGTTCTAATATTATAACTACATAATATAATTCTATTAGAACTTATTGAATCCCAAACTTAGAGCATGGAAGTAAGACCTAGAAATAATGCATCATTGAGATGTGCCAAAAAAAAAAAATTGATGGTGGGTTGTATTAGTTTCCAACTAATTTGATTTGAGATTTTAGGTTTTGTCTACTTATACAACTTCAGTAGGTATTCCCAAATTACTTTATTAAAGAATTCCAACTACTATATTTCTTGTCTGATGTATTAAGAATTCCAGTTACTACTATATTTCTCTCACTAAATTGAAGATTTCTTGCTTTCTTGCTTTTCTTAATTTTAATTTGATGTTCTTGTTTTTATAGAAACTAAATACTTTTGCAAAAATATTCAATCTTTTTTTGTTGCAGAGCAGAAATTTTTGGTCGGTGGACTTCAAAAGTTTGTGTATTTCTTTTGTTGAAAGCTTCAAAAGTTTGTTGTATCTGACAAAATATATCTTTGCGAAGTGTTCTTTTAACGTAATAACTTTTTAACGTCTGCTCGACAAATTTGACATTGACAATTACTACGTCAAATATGTGCACTAGTCACCATGTTATCGTAAAAGGAATGCTTGAAACTCGATGTAAACTCTTCTAAATAATAAATTAGCATTTCCAATAAAAAATTATATAAAAATAAAATGAAATAACTCAATTCCAATTTTTCTTTTATTTCGTCGCACGTGTTTTTCTATTTTTGTAAATAAAATGCAAATTTTATTAGTATTAACAAAGGTTTACAGAGTGGAAATAAAGATTACCGATCTTTTTTTTTAATTAATTGCACATGTTAAAAATAGTGGTATTACAAAAGAAAGAACATAAAATCACCCACAAACACCACTTGTTACTTGTTTTGTCCTTGGCACAATTATTAAGGCAAAAGCACATTTGTTTTCTTACTTTTTAATATTGCACATTTTTCAATAGACAATCTTTAAAAAATGAAGATAAGGAAAATCAGAAATCAGGGAAAGGTGATCTGTATATACCTCTTTGTTTAATAACACTACTTTGGAACTTCCAGACCTAAAAATATTCTCCACTTATATTTTGCTTTATACCCACTACTCTTAAACATCACTATAAATTCCATATCTAGGTTTTCTTGTTCAAGAGTACTCATTTTCATCTTCATTTGTGATTTCTACTCTTCCAATTCAGGATTTTGAAAGGTTTTATGAGATGCATTCTCTTCACTTAATGATACGTTTTCTGAGTATAGTGACCTCTGAAATGGTTTATTGTATTGAATTAGTCTTGGAAAGTCCTGTCTATGTTTCGGCGTTGATTGATACTTGATTAATGAAGATCGATGCAGATATTGCTAATTCCTTACAAAAAGAGGGTTATTCGGAGATGACAAGTTTTAGATGATATCAATGTTTCTACCCTCTCTTGTGAAATTGAATTCGACAAGAAAAGATTACTCGTTCGTATGACAATGTCCGTATTGTTGTTGAGGTAAAGAAAATGTATGTTATTTATGTAATCAGTTGGTAGTTAAATGGTGAGGAAGTGTATTCTATTAGCTCACATATTGTCAACAGCTTGGAGTTTCCTGTTTGAGCATGGGACGTTTTAATCTGCTGTTAACTTCGAGTACTCAGATAATCGGAAAATGAAGAATTTGGGCGCATTTGAAGAAAAATTTACATAGGATCCCAAGTTCATTTATCTTAAATGCTTGTCATTTTGGCGTTTCTACATTAATACCTATGAAGTACTGAAAATTCGAGCGCACGATACATTATTGATATATATTGTTGACGTACGAAGGTATATGTCATTATGAGAATGCCAGCCACGAACCGAACTTTGAATATTTGTTAGTTTCTTGCTCTCTTGCCCATTTTCTTAACGGAATGTCTCTGTATTGGTGTTCTTTTATAGTGTCATTAATGTGTAAATTTTTGTTTTCAAAACAAACAATTAAAATACATAAATAAAACACTTGTTGGTTTTTCTTATGTGCATTTAGCAATTTAAATGAGGAAGTAAAGATGAATTAGATATTGGTTCTCCCGTATAATATTCAATTACATTATTGAGTCACCTAATTTTCTCTATTAAATTTGAGTCTCTGTTTATTGTAAAAGTAGAATACTTGTTTATGGGCAAATATTCGTCCAACGAGGTGCCTGTAAAATAAGAGTACAATCACTTCGTAAATATAAAATTCACGAGGCACGATCATAAGTTAGGTGTCAATAATAAGGTCCATAACAAGGCCCAATAATGGCCCAAGTCACTACCCACACACCCTAGATGCTAAATCATACCCGCCTCTATGTAAGGCATACACAACATATGTTAGACAATAACCACCTACGAGTATTGAGATATCCTACGACTAAGGAGTTAATGCTTGATCCGCAACCGTACTGGCGACACGTGTCTCGTATTTACTACACAAAGATATACATTACCAGCCATTAACATCCTAGCCGTCCTCAAAGATACGTTAGCGGGTATCTGCTAATCAACCCACCAGATCATCTATGTTGTCGACACATCGCATAAACAGATCAACCAGATGATCTGTATCCCACGATTACCTCCTACTAACTACCATTACGGAGTAAATACCCCCATAACCAGCTGGTCGTCATCAATTCGTCCTCTCCTCTAACACTATAAACAGAGGGGAATACCTGCGAACAGATCATCCAACATTCAACAATAGTACTTTGACCTTCACTCGCCTTCTCTCCTCCGACATTCATCTCTCTAAAATCTTCCTACTCTCCCAAAATCTCTGACTTATTGTCTTAGAAGTTGGGGGATAAAAGCTACACAATTCGATATGTGCAGGAAATCAAAAGCTAGACGCTTCAATATTCGTCGATAAAGAGCTACCCGACGATCATTATACTAAAGGGTAGAACTTATCACATCTTCTACTTAAAGGATCTATCCTATCTTTCTTCTAGTAGTAAAAAGCTAGACGAAGCAAACTTCATCCATTTACAACCAAAAGCTTGTTGCAAGACTTACTTACGATCAGGAGGTTATCGTCACAATAACATTATCATCATCTTCCTCATCCTTGCTGCCCCCGAACATACATTAAGCATATTTTTACCGTAGAGATTTGTTCCGACTACTCTACGAGCTGAATCACCTAAGTACTCCGACAACGGTTACCTCTTTATCGCTTATTTTGACTTTCTTTATCTTATTTGACCAAGTACCTGACTTGACCGTCAGAGCCCCCTCAGGCCGGCACCATCCTGGTGCATGTCCAGAGGCTTCACGATCATTTGTCTTTTTTTTGTTTGCAGGTCCTTTCGACAGGTAGCGATACCCGCAACATTCGGCTCGACCCATCAAGACATCTGACTTTCAAACCATTGACTGTCGGACTTTTGACCCGTCGACACTTTCTATCTCCGACTTACAAAAGAGATACGATAAGTAAGTATTGATTATCAGTAATCATTCTTTCGACTTAACCAAGCTAGACGAAAAAATATAGTTTAGGTGAGGCAAGAGTAAATTCTCTTCTTTAAGACATTTTACTTCCATGTTATACTACCAACAATTAAGGTGTATGCCTCTGGCATACGCCGATTATTCCCTTCACGGTTGTGATGGTACTTCACAATTCTGAAAGCGGACGAACTTTCAGAAGTAATACGAGCTCCTTGAATGCTTTAACTTGATTTTCTAAACACTTAATGCATCAGACTTCGAGGACTAGACAAACTAGAATGCCTCTCTCTTCAAGTCCTAAAACAAACTAATATTTCTTAAATAACAATTTTATTCTAGACATACTTGGAGTTACTGAATTGATAAGACAATAGAAGAGGAGAGAAGAAAAGAATGAATTAGAATGAGTTTAGGACTTGATTGGGTTCTTTATATAGGAATCAATTAGATACATCCATTAGAAACACATCTCTTAGGTTTTTAAGGACACATCTCTTCAATTGATCTTGGTCAATTGCTACAGGGAGCGTAAGCTATTGGCTCCTAAGTTCGGAGATTACGTGATCCCTTGGATTTGTACCCAAGCTGCCTGAAAACCAAGGAAATTGGTCATTAGATGGAGATTTAGAGTGATCCGGGATTGGATTGGAGTGATTCTTGGCTCTAAATTGAAGAGCTCAACGAAATAAACGCAATGGATTATTTTGTTTTCAGAGTTTTATCAATCGGATCGAACGAAAATTGGTCCGCTTCCAACATAATGGGGTGAGGTTGAATATGAAATGATGAAGTAATAGTTGTGGAGATGAGGATGAAGATGAAGTTCTCTCTCTAATCTTTTAAACTTCTATTATGTCAAAATCAAAATCTCTTAAAAAATAACTAAATAAGAAGGTGAAGGAAATCATTGGTGAATTGATCATTTTTTTGAGAAGCCAAAATAAAATTAACCTATTTTATCCCAATGGAGAAGGCCATGTGGCAGAGAACATCAGATTGAGTGATTGAGGACCACTTGACAATCTAGGTTACTTGAGGAAATAAAAAGGAGTTAGTGATGATGTGTTAAAAGCTGAAAAGGTAAAACAATACCAAACTACAAAAGAAAATGTAAATCTTGTCCAGTAAGCATCTGCTTTGTTTTCATGGTGGTAATCCGAATCAACCTCCATTACCCATTCTCATTAATAAATACTCCTACCTTTTCACATAACTGCAAAAGCACCATTTTACGTCGATTCTCACCGAGGAATTCACAAGTGGTTTGTTTAACGGGCCAAGTTGGCAAAATATCTACAATTGGGCGCCAATTTGCGAAAATAAATTCGAAAATTAATGAAAATTATGTAAAAATAAAAACCAAACAGAAAGATTGAAGTTGATAGATGAAAATTTTTGAACCATGAAGACTAAACAAGAAAAACATGACTAGTGATGTTTTATAAGATTTTCATGGAAAATAATGAAGAACAGAAGATCTAAACAACAGAAGATCAAAAGATCGAAGACATGAACAAAACAAAACAAAACAAAACAAAACAAAACACATAAAGAAAACATTATAAAAAAAATTATCGAATTCAGAATCTATTATATAAAACAGAAGGAAAAAGATGACTGGGACAAACATCCTTTTTTAATAAAGGATATTGTCTAGAAGTCCTTCTCAAAATTTAAAATATAGTCCTTCGTAGAAATAAACTTACCTATTTAAAAAACAATAATCGTTTCCTTTTTAGAAATAAAATAACTAATTTAAGAAAAAAAAAGAAACAAAATAAATTTCAAGGGTTAAAAAAAGAAATTAAAATCTCTCCCTCTCTTTCAATAAAATAACAACTAACTTAAGAGAAAACAAAATAAAATAATACAAAACAATAATAACTAATAAAAATCTCTCTCTCTCTCTCAACCCTAAAATATAACAATAAATTTCGTACATTTGATTGATACAAGTGTCCAACCCTAGTTGGTTTTTATTTCTCATTACATTTCCCAGTAAGATCCAACCCTACTACAGATGAAGAATAGGAGGCAGGTCCTAATGTCACAAAAGAATAAGAAATTTACTGTTTAATGTCATATTTTCTTCCCAAATTTTCTTTTCCTTCCCAAACTGCCCTTTTTGCTGTACCCAATACTTTTTCATCTTCTCTTGTATTTCGGGAAAGGACGTCAAGCATCCAATTACATGTCCCATCCAACAAGGAAATCTAGATTTCCCCTTAAACAATTATGTTACATATTGTCCCTGAAAATTTTGGGTATTTGGCTCAATCCCCCTAAAAATAATTCATTACAAAGAGTACTTCCTCCACCACATCAATGTCTTATTCGAGCTCCATATCTTAGCCGAGCCAAGTTCATGGGCTAACGCGACTTCTCTAATTGAAGAAAGCTCCTTTAGGATAGTTCTACGCAAGCCCTTGATTTGTAATTAATTAATCGTTTCCGCCCCAATTGTATTCTATAGTTCATTTTGTCACGGTGGCATCTTTTTAGTCATTACCACAATGAGTGAATTACAACACAGTATTTTTTTATTCCTTTGTCACATTTCTGCCAAAATTTTTGCTGTCAACTGAGTATGGGTTTCCCTTCCAATGAGTAACGGGAGATTTTATAGGCAACGACCAAAGTTGTTAAAGGCAATCTATAGTTTAGTTAAAGGTAATGTGTGTTAAGAGGCGATGCCCTAACAGATGTTTGACCTAACGGTGTCAATCGTCGTTAGGTCTTTGTCGGGCGACGACTGATTTTTTTCCCTCTTTTCTTTCTTCTCCAACTTCTTCTTTAGTTTTTCCTCTTCTTCCTTCCATGGAATATATTAATGGATAATTACAACAAAATTACGTCATATATAGGTACATGGAATAAAGACCTGCTCACGTGAGATTAAATATTACTCCCTCAGTCCCAAAAAAATGACCTAATTTCTATTTTGGTTTGTCCCATTTTAGAGTCCTATTTCTAAAAATAAAGAAAGAAACTTTTCGCTATTTTCCATAATACCCACTACTATAAATTTAATGACAACTTTATTTAAAGGTAAGTTCATGATGTAGACGCAGCGGAATAATTAAAGAACAATAAAATAAACTAAGAATAATTAAAGAAAACTGTAAGAAACGATAAGATAAACTTAAATTCTTAATAACTTCAATGGTTTTTCTCTTCAAGGTGAATAATAACATAGACTAGATCTCCTTTTATAAGATAATAAACCTTCCTAGATAGACTCAAACTAGGATTCCTAAAATAATAAACTACTCAAACATAGAAACTTAAAATTAAAGAAATATCAAATTAAAGTAACTTCTCCTCTACTAAATAAACTACTATTATGACCCAATAGGGTGTGGGCACGCGTGGACGTGGGCCCACACGTTTATGCGCCTGCATCAGCACCCTGTTCCCTAGAAGGTTCGTCCCGAACCGATTGTAAGATGGAGGCAAGTTCATCAGATCCTTTCGCAATCGGCAACAAAGTGATAATCTTCTTCATCCATGAAAACTCATAAACGTTCAAACGACCCTTGTAAATAGCATCCACATCTGACTGCCAATGGCGTCCCAAAATAATATGACAAAGATCCATATCGGTAACATCACAAGTAATGTCAGATAAATAGAAAGAGCCAATAGAGAGGGAAAAGGTACACATTCGATCAACACGGGTGGCAGTACAGGATTGAATCCAAGCAGTATGATAAGGGTGTGGTTTTGGAATAGTAGGAATACCCAAGTAAGCCACAAGTTTGGAAGAAATCAAATTCGCCACACACCCATTATCAATAACAATCGTACAAACCTTGTTCAAGACTGTTCCTCGTGTAACAAATAAATTTTTCCGTTGAGAATGGTCATGTTCAAGAGGAGTAAAAAGTACCCGCCGAGTGACTAACATAACACGGTCACCTGAATCCGGGTCAATATTGACATGATCCGTCTCTTCATCTAAGTAATCCTGTTTTTCCACTAAATTTGCCTTACCACGTAACGGCCAATTATTAGAATAGTGACCAGTTTCAAAGCAACGAAAACACTTACCTGGAGGTTGTTTTTTGTAAGGATTTTCAGGACTAATCTTAGGTCCGTCATCCGTTTGTTTAGAAAGATCAGTATCATCTGTAGGTTGTCGAATATAATTAGTACGATTGTAGTTCCCCCTGTAAATAGATCGAGAATCCGATTCAAAAGAACGAGCCACACTAATACATTCTGAGACGGAAGAGAAAGGACGGAAGTTGACAAGATCCTTAATGTCACCTCGAAGGCCATCTTTAAATTTTTCCAATTTCATGGATTCAGTATCGGGGAGATTAAGCCTAGTACTTAAACGCTGAAATTCGGAGGCATATTCCTCAACTGAACGTCGTCCTTGACGACAACGAAGATATTCCAGACATAACTGATTTTCATAATCGGGAGGGAGGAAACGGGCCATCATAAGTGGCTTAAGTTCAGACCACGAGGATATGGGAGGAAGATTTGATAACCGTCTTTGTTTAAATTCTTGTTTCCACCATGTTAAAGCTGTTTTTGAAAGATATCCGGTGACACATCTAACCTGTTCTTGTCCATATACCTGCATAACATCAAAGAAGATTTCCAATCGAGCTATATAATCCAAAAAGTTTTCAATGTTGATGGAACCGTCATATGCCGGGACGTCCATTCGGACACGGTACATAGAAGAAGGTGGTGGAGAATCGTGATCATCCTCTAGGTGATAGTCGTCTGGTTCATTATACTGGGGACGTGGATGAGTAAAACGGTTACGTTGCATGGACCCGTGATGATGTGGTTCATGAAAGGTGGGACGGTTTTTGGTTCTAGCCGGTTCATAAAGGTGTGGTCGGTTTGGTGGACGGACTTCATGATGGTAAGGGGAGTAGTCGGGTTCAATTAGGTCTTCTCGATTTTGGTTATGGTTTAATGGGGAACCTATGTCTCGGTTATGAGAGGAAGGCGGGTAGTCAGTGGGTCGGTTGATGACCGGTTCGGGTATCCGAGTTCGGGTAGGTTGGTAGCTATCGGTAAATTGATGGGCGTGGTGGGTTACGTTTTCCGGTTCGTGGTGATGGAAGGGGTGGTGACTATCGGTTCGTTGGTTAGAAGAGGATGTTCCTCGATTTGGCGTGAGATGTGGAGAGACGGCATGAGAGTGTTGGCGAGTGGGTGTTTCCATGTTGGTTTTTGAGGGTTCGGTGTGACGGTTTTGGTGGTGGGTTTCGAGTGGAATGGTGCTTGGTGAATAATATTGCCGAGGTGCTTGAAAGGGGTACGGTTGGGTTATACTTGGGTTGGTAGTAGAATGGTGGGAGAACGATTCGGGTTGGTTTGATGTTTGTTGGTCGTTGAAGGAAAAAGGTGGTGTGGTTGGAATGGTTGTAGGGTTTATGTATGTTAATGGGAAAACCGGTGAGAGTGGTGATGTAGGGTTGATGTGAATCGGTGGGAGGAAAGTGGTCGGGCATGGGTTAGTGATAGGTTGACCAAGTAGGGGAATTGAAATTGGTGTTGTGGTTGGGAGTGGTTGTGGCGATGATGTTTGAATGGAAGCAGTAGATGAAGGAGTGGTGGTAAAAGAGGGAGACTTACATATGCCTTCGAGTTGTTTAGATAACTTCATGATGGAATCATTGACTTGATCGAATTTTTTTATATTTTCCTTCTTGTAATTTTCGAAAGCTTCTTCCAATTTTGTAACCGAGGATAACTTCTTGTTGATGTTGTCCCATTCGGAGGTAAAAGTTGGTGTCTTCTCTTTGATTGTTGGAGTAGGAACGGTAGGATTAACCATTGTGATTGGTTAAAAAAATGGCTCTGAATACCACTTGATGTAGACGCAACGGAATAATTAAAGAACAATAAAATAAACTAAGAATAATTAAAGAAAACTGTAAGAAACGATAAAATAAACTTAAATTCTTAATAACTTCAATGGTTTTTCTCTTCAAGGTGAATAATAATATAGACTAGATCTCCTTTTATAAGATAATAAACCTTCCTAGATAGACTCAAACTAGGATTCCTAAAATAATAAACTACTCAAACATAGAAACTTAAAATTAAAGAAATATCAAATTAAAGTAACTTCTCCTCTACTAAATAAACTACTATTATGACCCAATAGGGTGTGGGCACGCGTGGACGTGGGCCCACACGTTTATGCGCCTGCATCAGTTCAACTTTTTCATTGTAAATTATAATAGTTAACGAGGATACAATTGGAAAAACTATGTTATTTTTTAAAGTCAAACACCAATTAATGATGTTCCCTTAATAAGTTTGGTTTTCAAAATAGGTCATTCTTTTTGGGACGGAGGGAGTAAATACAGTAAAGGTGAAGGGAAAACAAAAAGAAACTAACATATCAGAAAAAAAAAAATGGAATTATAACAATTCTGCAAGAAATGATGTAAAGAAAAGTTTGAAACCTTAGATAAGAAATCGATATTGACGCACCTAGATGTTCACTAAGATGATGGAGATGATTGGAGTTTGAAGATAAATCGAATAGTGTAGAGAGAGAAAGTGGAGTAGCAGGATCGTGGTTGAGAATTCGGGGGCCAGTGCGAAATATAAATATGAGCCTGTCGTATAACAAAAGTTACAAAAAATATTAAACAAAGATGCAAGATAATTTATCAGTTGGTAGATGAATTAAATGACAAAAGGAAATGGTTAAGAACGAAATGAATCTAAAATAAAAAATAGTTAAGAAAAGTGTAACGTAGCATTAATAAAGATTGATTTAACAATTGTGCATTCAACCTTACAGGGAGACAAAATTTGTAGCTTTAGTAGCGCCTATATATCACTCCCAACAACATACTGTATATAGTTTAGATATCTATTTCTTAAAAACACTTCAAAGGTTGAAATAAACTAATCTAGAATAACAAATAGTTAAGAAAAAGTGTAACTTAGCATAAATAAAGATTGATTTAACAATTGTACAGTCAACCTCACAAGGAGACAAAATCAAATGAAACTCTAAAAATGCAACAACGTGTAGCTGTTTTAGGCGGCCTAATCACACAAAAATTTTGTAGTTAAAGGGGCGCCAGGCACAATAGTTAGTGGCGCCTATAGATCCCACCCAAGAACAATAAACCCAAAAAAACAATCAAAATTATACTGGTTATGGGAATCTAACCTAAGACAATTGGATGGTAATGTACTTACCTAACCAGTCAAGCTGCTACATGTTCAGTGTCATAACTAACTTGATGCTTTTTTTTATTAACACAAACCTATATCTCTGCAAGAAGTAGGCCCCTTGATGTTTGGGGGCCAGTGCAGGCGCCCAACCCGTACTGTGTCAAACACGGCCCTATGGAGTAGTGAAGGACAATATATATATATAGAGAGAGAAAAGGGAAAAGGTTGCGTGAATCGCTAATTGCCACTCGGGTAGAGTTAGAATTCTAACCTTGCGTCAAGACCTACAGGCTAAAGTACAATCTCAAGTAAAACGTTTCTATGGGGTGTAGGCCTCCCAAAAGTTAGCATATGCATGCAAATGTTTCCTCAGGTCGAATGGAGATTAACCCTTGAGAGCAAATTGCAAACGCAAGAGGGAGCTTAACTGCAAGATCTAATAGTTGACCATAGACGAAAGTCGGCCTTACTGATCCGACGATGCCGAGTGGAAAGGTTGTCGCTCAACGAAGAAATAGGTCTTTATCTTAATGTCCCTTATCCAAATTGCCACATATTAGTTTGACCATAAATTTTCCTACTTAAGATTCACATTTCACGATTCCTTTTTAACTCTTTCTCTTTATTAACATAGACTTCAAGAGTCCCTCAAGAGGGCGTTAAAATGGCGAGTGTGGAGATAGAAATATTTTATTTTTTCGTCGGACATCAAATCTATCAAAAGTAGAAGAGAGCCGAGCGGAGAAATAGGATCAGCCACCATTTCTAGCGGCGATTTTAGTTACAGGCGACGGTTACTGAGTAGTTTTGTTCCTTTTCGGGCGGTTATGGGTGGTTAGAAGCCACCATTTATAATAATCTTTCACGAATTCAGAGAACTTCACTCCGGAATTCCAACCCAGTCGCTTTTTAGGAGATTTTCAGTCGAGATTTAGTCTCTTTGTAGTGTTTCCTTCAACGTTTCTTTCCTCTTGTATCTTATATTGTTCATTATGGCAGAACCGAGTAACCATTTTCTACAACAATTTGCAGCACTAACAACAAATGAACGTGTTCAAATCACTGTGGATGGCCATGATCTTGTACCATGGGAGATGGATGTTATGAAAAACGGGGTGGTTTGGTTCCAAAGTACGAAAAAAATTGATATAAACCAGGCCGTATCGAGATTATCACGCGTTATTCATGGACCAAACAAATTCAATCTTACTGAGATTAAGGATAATGTATTCCTTATTAAGTTTGCAACTGCTACGGAATTGGATTTGGCGATGGATAGTGCCCCATGGGTTCTACAGGATGAGTTGATTATATTACAACAATGTTCTCCAGAGATAATGCCGGCAGATCATGTGTTCGAGTCAGCCTGGTTTTGGGTCCAAATGCATGGACTACCTCCCAGCCATTTAAACAGTACGGTGGTGAATCGATTGGCCGGTTCGATTGGAAACTTCATTCCCACGACTGTGGAAGAAGCATCTAAATGGAGTTTGTTCGGACGGGTTAAGATTGAATTGAACATACTCAAACCTCTTCAACAAATTGTTTACTTAAAACTTTCAAACACCAAAATTATGGCTATTTCTTTGAGAATTGAAAAATTACCGAGGTTTTGTATCTATTGTGGTATTACAGGACATACCATGAAGTTTTGTTCCACTATTCTTGCCTTCAATGATCTTTTGAAACAAGATCTTTCTGAGGATCTCCGTATCAAGGTTATAAAGGCTATGAAACCCGAGTACAATGATGACTTTAAAGTCCCTTTTGGACCTCGGAATAGAGTAAAAGAACTCGAATCTTATGGTCCTGGTCTGACTGTGAACCCACAACAAACCAATGTTTTGCCGGTTAATAATGAAGAACCGAAACAGGAGTTTGATTATACTATTAAAACTAATTTTGGTGAACTTTTATCAAAACTTTGCAGGACTAGAAAGAGGGGAGTCCCAAATGCAATTGTACCTATGGGTGTTCATAATAACTCTTTATTTCAATATGATTGTACAGGCAAGGCTTCTACTAGCAATTCAGGCTATGTAGACGTGGATATGACTACAGAGGATGTTAGAGCGCCAAAACATTTTAAAAGAACTAGCAGAAATCAATCTCAGGAAAAGAAAGAAGAAAGGGTATCGGCAACCCTAATGCCGACACCAAAATGAATTTCTTTGCTTGGAATTGTCGTGGGCTTGGGAACACC
Source organism: Eschscholzia californica (assembly GCF_041429995.1). Classification (NCBI taxonomy): domain Eukaryota; kingdom Viridiplantae; phylum Streptophyta; class Magnoliopsida; order Ranunculales; family Papaveraceae; genus Eschscholzia; species Eschscholzia californica. The sequence continues at coordinate 14,793,016 of NW_028238198.1, read as the reverse complement.
CCGACAAGAGAGACACTCAAACAGTTCCTGGGTTCGGTAAAACCTTCATTGATTTTTCTTTCTGAAACAAAATTAACTAATTACATTCCTCTTCCTCTCTTTCGTAATTTTAATTTACTTAATTATCATGTTGTTCCATCAATAGGCCGTAGTGGTGGATTATTACTGTATTGGTCTAATGAATTTCATGTAGATATTATTTTTTCCTCTATTAATTTAATCCATGTCTCTATAACATTTCCAGGGTCTAACCCTTGGGATTTGTTTTGTATATATGGTCCACCTAATGTACAGGACAGACTCCCCTTTTGGAATAACCTCCTCATAAAAATTCAGGGGTTATCCAACCCTTACTGCTGTATAGGCGACTTAAATGCTCTGTCGGACCATAAGGATAAATTCGGTGGTAGTTCAAATATTCCATTTTTGAACCAATTTCAGCAATTCCTAAATGATGCTAATCTTCTGGACTTGGGTTTTAATGGTCCGGCGTTCACCTGGACTAACAATAAGGCTATGCATCACCTAACTAAAGAAAGATTAGATAGAGTTCTGTGTGACGCGGAGTGGTTGACATGTTATCCTGAGGCAGGGGTTTTTCATTTGCCTAGATATAATAGTGACCATTCTCCTTTCTCTTAAAACTTATAGTGGAGGGTCGACCCTTACAGACCATTTCAAAATTTGAGGTCTTTTGGACCAAACATGAACAGTACAGGTCACAATTTCAGGAGCAATGGGATAATACATCGAGTCATTTCCTTGAAAAATTACAACAAGTCAAAACTTCTATTAAGAAGTGGAGTAGGAAAGCATTTGGGGTCATTAAAAACAGGCTGAATGTTCTTAGGACTAGACTTCTACAAATTCAAACTCTTGACTCAACTGAGGAACTTTTAAATGTGGAAAGCAAAATTCAAGAGGAAATAATCTATTTGGAGGACTTACAAAAAACAAGGGCAGAACAGCGATCAAGGTCTAAATGGGTTCATAATGGAGACCGAAATACTAGAGCATTTCACATTTCAATGTCAAGCAGAAAACAGAAGAATAGAATTCATGAATTAAAACTTAGTAATGGTAGCACGTCTAAAAATAAAGAAGAGATTGAAAATGAGTTTGTTTCTTTTTTTCAGAATTTGTTTACTGAGGACCGAGTCAATGACCCTCCAGTGGAGGTAATGCATGCATATAAGGTACTTTCGGCTGATCAACTGGCAGATATCTCTAGGCTTCCGTCTTCAGAAGAAATTAAGGCAGTCGTAATGGAAATGGGATCTATCAAGAGTCCGGGCCCAGATGGACTTCCCTGCTTTTTCTTTCAACATAATTGGGAGGTAATCGAAAAGGAACTCATTCACTATATCCAGCTAGCTTTCTCGACAGGTAAGATTGATCCCCATTTAAATTTTACAACTATTGCCTTAATTCCCAAGATTAGGAATCCGAGTACTGCCTCGGAGTTCAGACCAATTTCTCTTTGCAATTCGGTCTACAAATTCATCACCAAAATAATAGCCAACCGACTAAGACCATACTTGGAGGATTGTATATTGTGGAATCAAAATGCCTTCGTTCCTAACAGGCAAATTATGGATAATATAATCATCACTAAAGAATTACTCCATTCCATGCATGCCTCTAGAGCTAAGAAAGGTCATTTCTCACTGAAAATGGATATGTCAAAAGCATACGACAGAGTAAATTGGGACTTTTTGCGTAAAGTCCTAAAGGCTACTGGCCTCTCTGGTCTTATTCTCGATTTGATCATGTGTTGTATTACCACATCGAGGTTTAACATCCAACTTAATGGGAGTGTTGTGGGTGACTTTTCAGCCTCTAGAGGTCTCAGACAGGGCTGTCCACTATCGCCCTATCTTTTTATCCTATGCTCTCAGTCTCTCTCGCTCCTTATTAATCATTATGAGGATAGAGGTACATTTACAGGATATAAGGTCAATCCAGCAGCCCCCTCTATTACACATCTCCTATTTGCTGATGACCTTATTGTTTTTGGTAAAGTAAATATACAAAATCTAGAAGCAGTGATACAAATAATGGAACATTACTCATCATTCTCAGGTCAACAGGTAAACTTTACTAAGTCTTCCATCTACTTCAGTAAAGGTGTGTCTTCTAGCATCAAGGAATCATTCATTGCCAGATTGCATGCCCCCATCATGACAGATAGGGAAAAATATTTGGGAGCCCTTGTTCTCAGAAAAGACAATAGAATACAAAGTTATAATTGGCTCATAGAGAAATTTAAAACCACATTAGCAGGATGGAAGCATAAATTTACTACCCAAGCAGGAAGGACTGTTCTTATAAAGTCCATCCTTTCATCTTATTGCACATACATTTGTAGTTTTCAACTCATTCCAAAACAGGTGGTGTATCAGCTAGAGAAAATAGAGAGGTGTTTTTGGTGGGGACATAACACAAACGACAAAAAACTTCATTTTATCAATTGGGGTATTATATCTTCTCCTAAACATAAAGGAGGATTGGGAATAAGGACTCTGCATGAGGTAAACCTATCACTAATAGCTAATAGGACTTGGACATTCTTGACTAGTCCAGATGAAATTTGGGTTAAACTAGTGAGATCCAAGTATCTTAGGAATGCAGACTTTTGGTCTTATGACATACCCCAAGGCACATCTCAATTTTGGCAAGCATTGGTTCAAACCAAGGACACTATCAAGAACAACATTATATGGAATATTGGTAATGGTTCACAGATCAATATAAGAACAGACCCATGGGTATTAGATCTCCCAGGTCATAAACCGATAGATTTTTCTAACCTACCTGATAACATATGTTTAGTTTCTGATTTAATGAAGCAGGGAGGAAACGAATGGAACAAGGATATTATCAATCAGTGGTTCGAGATGTCCGAAGCTCAAGCAATCATCAATACTAAAATTAACCTAGTTAACAGGCATGATACATTAATCTGGAAACCGAAAGAATCAGGAAAGTTTTCTGCAAAATCGTTTTATGCTCAAATAAAAGAACTTCCTGTGAGATCAAATGATGCATATGATTTTCCATGGAAAGAGTTTTGGAAAAAGAAACATATGCTACCAAAAATTCATATGTTTATTTGGAAGATGATTAATGAAGGATTACCAACACTAGAAAACATACATAAACGAATTCCAGACAAATCAGACATATGTAGACTATGTGAAACAGGTGAAGCAGAGACTACTAACCATTTATTCGGTACTTGTCCCCTCTATCAGGAACTCATCGATCGAGCAAGTTTGGATAACCTCCAACACATCAATACGGACCCAATCAAATGTCTAGCCATGATTCTTAAAATAAAAGGAAATGGAAATCGAGATTGGTACACATACACATACCTCCTTTGGTTTTGGTGGAAGACTCGAAACGAGGCATACTTTCAGATGAAGAAACCAGACCTTCATAGATGTTGGTGGTTGATTAAAGAAGAATTGAGGTATGTTCCTGACTTAGATCTACCTAATACTAATGAAACTTTCTTGCAGATAAGTCGATGGTGTCCGCCCCCGTTAGGAAGAATCAAAGTAAACTGTGATGGTTCCTTCAAAGAAACAGTTTCTTCATGTGCGGCCATTGCTAGGGATTCTAATGGATATACCTTGGGTTCGAGATCAACAAGAACAATCTCGGATTCACCAATACAGAGCGAGATAACGGCGATGGAACTAGGGTTTACCCTAGCAGAGGAGCTGCGGCTTACCTCTTTTATAATGGAGACCGATTCTAGGTTATTGGTTGAAATGATCACAGCCGCAGATCCAGTTATACCATGGCGACTTGAACATCAAATCCAACGGTTAAGATTATGGATCCATAGGAATCGGACGGAAGTCACTCACTGCAATCGGGCCCAAAACTCGGAGGCACATGAGCTGGCAGCACGAGTCAATGTCTAATAGACTTTGATCCTTTAGATGTTAAATTTATTTACGTTTAGTCCTTTCGATGCTTTGAGTTAAGTGAGGTACTAATTGTAAAACTATTATTGTTAGTAAGGTATTCTTCAAAAAAAAAAAAAAAACATAGACTTCAAGAGTTATTATATTCAATATGATATACGTCATAGAAAAAGTCCTATAATTACCATCATCAAATACAAACTATCATACGAAGATCATTGACACAAGTGAATAAATGATGGATTTTACCACTATCCTGAATCAAGACATGTGACGGCCAGATTTTCGGAATACATGCACAACCAACACCCCTCACTTTCCCTACACAACCCTACATTGGTGACCCTTTTTAAATATAAACATATGTAAAGGGTGTAGTAGTAATTAGGGCTTTAATGAAAGCACGTAAGCCATATAAAACTTCATCTTTCTCTTTACAAACGTCCCCTGGTTTCTGCTTTTTATATCTCTCTTTGTTGCTTTCACTTTCTCTCTCCAAAATCAAGAAAAGTTGGTGATCCTAAAAATCATTATTGTCAATCTTGATCACCTCAAATGGACCAAAAACCTATCGAAGAAATCATGGGTTCTAAATCATCATCTTCAATTTTCAGTAGATCAAATATGCTGATGAAAAGAAGTGCATCAGAATTAGATTTTGAAGAGTTTTTTAGACCAACTACAATTGATTCTGAAACTCAAAACTTGAAAGATGAGAAGATGGTTCATCAAATTAGAGTTAATCCCCAGTACAAAACTAGGGTTTATGGAGAATCAATTATTCCTCATGAGGAAGGTTTTGTTGATGTTGATAATGGAACTCAGAAATGCTTTAATATTTCTTCAAGTGATTTGAGGTTCACTTTTGAAAATCAGGTTAGTTATTTCTGTTTACTTGTATTATTATTATTATTATTATTATTATTATTATTACTAATTTTCATTTTAGTTAAAAATAATTTACTTTTATTGAGAGAAGCCCCATGACCAATAATATAAGATGATATACAATATACTCACAAAAAATATTATTTAAGGTAATATATGTATCTGTGTCCCGAACGCATGACAATAATCAACTTGGTAACCGCTTCATCGAATGTTGTTGAGGAAAGATCTTAATTTTGTGTTCTAGGTTTGTTGTTTTCATGGGATTCTAAACCTTCAAAATTGTGTCTACATAAAATAAAATAAAATAAATTGTCGTAATTGGATAATACCATGTAATCCTTTTTTTTTTGAATTGTTCATGAGCGTGTGCCTCGAACCCTTGACTGTAATCCTAGAGTCTCTAACACACTACTAATTATTTTTGAGTTAGATAGATACCCCCAAGTTTTATATGGTTTTATATAAGGGAACATATCGGTTTCCATTCGGGTATCTCATTATCGAAAGTAACCTATTAAAAATTATGGTTCTTGTTTCGATTCTGGTTTTATAAATATAAGGATCCAGAACCAAAACTTATAAAAAAAAATACAAGTATTTATCTGATATCAGATATTTATCGGTTCTCTTTAAAACGTGATATTTAAATATTTTTACTACTAATAAAGAAGGTTATAATTCATCTAAAATTCTACTTGTATTGGAATTTATTTAATAAGAAATAAATGATCAAATTATTAAAATTCGCAACAATTTATTATTATATGTTTGAAGGTGCTATAAAATTTATTATTAAATATATTCTGATTATTAATTAAGAATATTATATTAAGTGAGAAATATAAATGCCTAACTAAAATATAATTAACAAACAATATGTAATTTAGATTTAAAAATTAACAAAAGTATCAATCAATCAGCTATTAAAACTGGATATACTGGATTTGTTTGAAATTTTATCAGTTACTTACACCCTATGAAATATTAATAAAACTAGTTGGGGAAAAAGCTGGTTAAAAGTGTCATGCATCCCTTTCACTCACTTTTTTCTTTTTTTTTGTTAACGTGTAATTTTAGTCACTTTCATGCAAAGAAAAAGAAAATAAAACAACTAAGTGACAAAATTAGGTGAGGTGGATTTGTTGGTATCCACGTGTGGATGATATAGACAATTTTTTTTTTTTGAAGTGATATAGACAATTAATGGAGTATCTTTTTCCTTTATTTTCTTTTAGAGAGGTTGACTAGTGCTATCTACGTTACAAGACAGTGATACATTATCAGGATGTGACAAGCACAATAACCGCCTTAGTTAAACCAATAGTTAAAGACGTCTAAAGTCTACAACATAGAGGTCTAAAGTCCGACAAACTTATTATTATTAATTTATTTTATAACTCAAATTCAATAACTATAGATTCCACCTCTTTTCGGATCGAACCTGAGACCTCTAGAGTTTTAGAGCTATCAACCACTTGGGATCACAAGATAATCATAACTATTCAAGAGAGGCAAATGACTACTAGGATGAGAAATCGGTCTTATAACATCAGTATGTTCCCTTACCTTATCAATTCATGTTGTATCTTCATAACCTACATAATATATCAATGTCTCGTAATGAATGTAAAGACACTTAACCGTCTTTTGTACAAAATGAAGTTCGGATCTCCACAGTCAAATTTTACCCAACACTTTAAAGAACAATATAGAGTTTACAATGGCTCAAAATGGAGATGAATGTTAAACTAATTAAGAAAAGAATTTTAGGCTCTCTGCCTCTCTCAACTTACCTCTTTTCTTAAAGGTGAGGGAAAACCTAACCAACTAGGGGCTGATCGAATTTTGGGCTATAGCCTAATGCTGGCTTTGTGAATGTCTAAAGATTAACTTTCATATGGTCATGTGATAGACCTCCATTAAAATTCTGCACTAGACTAGACTCTCAAATTTTCGACATATCCGAGTAACCCTACATATAGTTCCACTTTTGATACTACACCAAATTCAATAGATGATCAACTAGGCTTTTGAATTTTATACCAGGAGAAAATCAACAGTTTTTCAAGCAGTAGTGGTGGTGGTGGTGATGGAGTAATGAATAATGGAAGCTTTGGATGGTCTCAAACTTTGGCATCAAATCTCTCAAGCATTTCTCCAACCATGGATTCAAACTCATCCATCTGTGGTATGATTACCCAAAGAAACACAAATATCATATCTATCTAGTGTTTAAGATCGTACGACTAATTTTTATTTTACTTCCAAAATATCTAAAGTTAATAAAAAGATTTGGGGGTAATGTGTTGAGTGTAAACTAAGTGTAATAACATGTGTAGATATATGAAGTATAAGTGAGAATCTTTGTCATTATTCATCTCTAAGAATTTTACCTAAGTTATAGGTCCTGCAACAAGTGGAATAACATTTGGTTGCAATACTAGTGCAACTGGTAGTCCAACCTCAGCTCATAAACCAGGCACTGGAGCAATAGGTGGAGCTCATGGCAAGGGAGCTACTAGTGGTTCTTCCTCCAGGGACCAATCTGACGATGATGACATTGAGATAGAAGGTGGCTCATGCGTACAAAGCATCGATGTAAAACGCATTCGAAGGTATAAATGAGCTATAGCACTCACATACGATGTACATTGTAGACCCACAATACTACGGCGGCTATAGCACTGGTACTGTCCACAACTTACTTAACCACTCAATTCAATGGGCTCCGAGCCTCCGACCTAGCCACCTAGGTGTTGTTTGTAATCCTTGTGACTCGTTTGAGCCACAACCTCAACCTCCCCAACCATGGATAGAATCAAGCTCACCAACCACTATAGCATCTTGTACATGCTACATCTCGAGCCACACCTAACTCGAGGATCTCACTGGACTCCACCTCGAGCGGCTTACCAGGTGACTCAGCCAGCTTTTACCGTCATATAATGACCCTTCACTGATCTTTTGTCCTGCCAAACCTTCGCTCAAATACCATTTATTGGCCCTACGGGCGCATCAGCGAGCAACATTGGACACAGCGTCCTTGTCCCCAACTTATTCGCCCGCAGGCGTGGACCTAGGGGTGGGGTTTTAACTTAAAGAGCCTCAATTCAATGTAAAGTTAGTTGAATCTTACTAGCTCCACATATGCTTGCAATTTTTTCCAACGTCAGACAAATCATCGTGACTTTTTTGAATCACAATCTCAACCCTACTATATATTTAAAAAAAACATGACTCAAACCTCACTACATTTTGTTGTTGCAGGATGGTTTCAAACAGAGAATCTGCAAGAAGATCAAGACGAAGAAAACAAGCTCATCTTGTTGATCTTGAATCACAGGTACCCATCTATCTAGCTCTAAAGAACAACTGAAAAAACAAAATAGACTTCCAAGAATTTTTGAGTTAAAATTGTGTAATACGTTATGCCAGGTTGATCAATTGAGAGGAGAAAATGCTTCTCTCTATAAGCAATTCAATACTGCTGATCAACACTTTCGAGAAGCTGTCACCGACAATAGAGTGCTTACATCTGATGTTGAAGCCCTTAGGGTTAAGGTATGTAAAAGTTGTCATAGAATGTTAACTGAAATCTTGATCGCTCTAATACATAATACGAGTACATTAAAGCATTATGCTACCATGTTTAATATGTGGCACATTAAGACGCCCATCGATGCACCTTTTCAGTTGCGTTCCATTTTGCACTTTTTTTCTTAAACAAAGGTATTTTGTATGACACCCATAAATTAGATAGACTTACTCTCGGTCATTCCTCAATAAAACTTACAACCTTAACTTAAGACTTAAAACGACGATAAACCTCACTATCAAGGTTCGAATCCTACTCTCTGCAGTGAAAAGCATCAAATGACACCCCCAAACCAACAGATGAAGTTGGGTTTCTTTTGTGTGAAGACAGTAACTACCCTATATTCTATATTTTTTGCAGGTGAAGTTGGCTGAGGAAATGGTAGCTCGTGGGTCCTTTACATGTAGTTTGAACCATCTACTGCAAAACTATTCGAGTTCACCAGAACCACCCAATAACCATAACATATCAAGAATCTCAGATGTCTCGACAAACTTGGGTAACCAAGAAGATGATCATGTCTCTTCTTTTGTTAGTCAAATTTCAACACCTTCACTTCAGAGGATTGCAAGCACTGAAATCTTACCAAATACAATTGTTAGTGAAGCTCTGAGCTGCCTCTCAGAGATTTGGCCATGAAAACTTCACTGGTTATCATCTCATATCTTTGTTTCTGTTGCCTTCTATATCATCGTATCACATTTTGTTTAAGATACTCGAGAAAATCCCCTCATCACCAACCCGAAATGAACTGGAAGACTAAGTATTTCAATGTATTAGTACCAGTAGTAGTTAAAACTTATCTGCTTTCATGTCTCTCAGTAGTTCGTAAATAAGATTTCCCTATTTCATATTGATCTATCGTGTCCCACACTTAATATCTCGTCAGGTTCTTGCAGGTAGGTGCTCGTAATGTGTTTTTATATGTATATTTGTCCGCACTTGCACAAAATCATGTGAGTTGTCTATATAAATTAGTAATGATTGATTGAAACATAGAAAACATTCTGAACAGAAAACATATAGTGATAAAATGACTAAGACAAGAAACATATATTGTATCCCATATTTTTTCGTGCTGCATCATACGCCTAGTGTCGATGTCGGACACTGATACTCATAATGGTAATTCATGCTACAGAGAAATTAGCTAATAAGAACTCGTCCATAAATCGGTGGCAACCAACATAGTTTTGCACTAAAATTCTAACTCATTTATTGTAAAATGTAACAATTATCGAGCATGATATCCATGTGAAAGCGACTCCCCCTAACCTGTTTCGCAGAGGACTTCCTGACCCATAGATAAGGTGCTTGTCATAGAAACCAGAGATCTGATTTACATCCTTCATAACTTTAAGACAAAACCCATATTTGCACCTATCATACGCTGCAATAAGTGATGTTTTAACTTCTGAGGTTTTGGTTATATTACTTTTAGTTGCACTTAAAGCTGACGTTTCTCTGCACTCAAAGAACATGAACACAAAATCAACACAATCCATTCATTGTCACTGTGGCCAGTCGTCTAATAAAATGGAACAATTGTTTATTTCCAAACTAATTAATAAGAGAATCTGGCAAATAAAGTCATTTAACCTAAGTGTAGCGTTAGTTCTCCGCTCAGGACCTACTGCCATAATCTGAATTCAGTGTCTTCAAGAGAGACCATGTTATCTCTTGGACCATATACACAATTATCCTGCAAGGTTTGTTTAGACATAAATACTATTCCATGGGTTAACTCTGTGTACAGAAACTTATTGAATAAGAACTAAGAAGTTCAAAGAAGTGACGATTTTGATAAGAAATCTGCCTCCTAAAACTTTGAACAACCGCATTTTCATATTGTTATTCAAAACATGGTTTTTGCATAGCTTTGAACATGTTTTGGGTCTTTCGGCACTACATTAGCAAAGACTAGCAAAAGAAAGAAAGCGGCGAACTTAAGATCATTTAGATAGATGGCTGATCCGGTGCCGAACGTGATAGTTATTTATAGGACAGGATAAACTTATTATACAGATACTGAGGAGAATATATACCAAGATCACTGATACCTTTTTCATGGAGTTGGAGAATGAAGAAAGATTTATCGACTATCAATGGTGGTACTTCTGTCCTTTAAGAATGGTCCATGCTCTGAAGAAAATCAAACCGAGATGCATAAATATGTAATATCTCAACCGACTAAATTGTTGAACTCCATTTTCAAACTACAGAACTCTTGTTTACCTATAAAGTTGTTCAAGCAGAACTACTAACGCAATTTGATGATTTAAGACCATAGATGACAACTTGATGGTTACATTAGCACGTTCTCGAATATGCCGTCCATGGCCGTAAGGTCCACCTATGCAAAATGATAGCGTTGACGAACTCTACAAACAACAAACGATTTTTTTTTTAAATACCCAAATTGGCAAGAAAATGTACTTGCTCATGATCCAAAAATAAGGCCACAAAAGTTTAAATAAAACCAAGAAATCTGTTCATATGTTTGACTGTTTGTTAATTTTAAATACTTGAAGCATGTTTCTTAATTACAGGAAATTCGATCTCCGCAAGAAATTTTGCCGAAGATTCAATTTCTTGTTGGTCTTGGTTAAAAGTACGTGTCAATATAAACCAATACAAACCTTTGCAAACTAAGCAAACCTAAGTAACTAACATACTGTGCGAACCTGTGCAAACCTCACATAGGAAGCTGAAGCCTAAAAACTTAATGGATTCCTTTAGACAAAAGAAAAGACAGCCTCAGAATTTTTTCCTACTAACCTTCACATTAATTCCTAAGCATGCTTTGTAGTTCATGAAACTAATAACCGGTCGTGTCAGTGTAAAGAAACTCATTTCTGTGAAAGACGCAAGGAACAAGACCTCATGTAAAAAAGAGTGGATTTTGTTCAGATCATGAATCAAAAGAAACCTCTTTACAATATTATTTTAAGATGGGTTTAGGAGATAACTGAATTTCCTGCATCTCCAATCAATTCAGCCATCTGTTCAGACCCAATATCTGCTCCATGTTCATCTAACAACACTACCTACGAGGAGTCAATAAAAATAAAACAGATTATAAATGAAAGAATCGGTTCGAAACTTAATATAGTACATATGTGCACTAGCACAAAGGCACCAAAATGAATCTTAAAAACCAGAAGTTGTTAAGTTGTTCTCATGTCTCGAAACAATAAACAGGAAAAAAAACTATTGGTTCATAATTTGATATCAAACTGCCCTACAAAATAACTTCGCTAACATGAGCAACATAAGACAAAAAGGTCTTGCAGAATCACACTATGACTGATTGGAAAGAATTGATTAGTGTGGTGTTATTAGTTGTTACCCAATCTCCAGACCTGATCTGTTGCATGATGAGTGCGTCTTCACCTTCAATCTGAGCCTTCACATTGCTGTACCAATTTTCATTAAGTTCAGAAGATAAACATTCAAGCAAAAAAGAATATTCGGTTGTTATAATTCAAATCTAAAACTGCCAAACTAATGCACTTCTTCAACAAATATTAGTTTATAAAATACTCGAACAAAAAATTTAATAAAATATCTAAGAAATCAGAATTAAGTCAAATTCACAAATGTGCTACTTAAAGATGCTACCTGGAAGTAGGCACTTGGTATTATTTGGTGGTAATAGCAATTTTGAGGAAAGATTCAACATTTGAGAGAATAAGATTTGTATCTCTAAATGCCACGACTACGTCATAGAAGTGCTATGATTGGCCAACTTCTCAACCAGGGGCCGACCCACCTTGGGGCCTGTGGGTTACGTGCCCCCACGCACAATGATGGATTCCACTTGGAGACTTAGTAGGCTTTCATCATAGTATAACTCTATAAGCAACCCACCATAGTATAACTAACCAACACGCCCTTTTACAAAGCAGCTCAATTTGAATTTTGAGGATTTCAGCCCAATATGTCTGTCCCACAACCAACCGTTTTCAGGTCTTAATATTGAAGGAAAGGTTTAAATTTTAAACCTACAATTTTGAGGTTTTATTTTGGGCTCTTTTCACATTATTACTGAGCATCAAGCCATAAAATACATTATCTGCTCCCAATTAGAAGTTGATGTAACCAGTCAATGTTCGTATAAGAGTATATGCTTATAACTATAATGGATTGTCTAAAGACACTCCTATATTCTAAATGTCACAAATACTACCATAAAATGTAATTGTTTATATCTTTACTCACGCAGATAATAAATAATGAATTCCCAACTCTACTGACTGTCAAACCAGTGACGTTCGGATTGTCAAGGTGGATGCACTTACCGTTGTAGTAAGACACCAAGTGCTTGGGCTGTTTCTTTTTTCGGCTTTTTGTACTTTTTGTTTCGTCTTCTTCGCCACGAGACTGAATCGGATATAGAAAGTTTGAGTCTTTTCTTTTATATTTAGTTGTTCTCTTTCCTAATCAATTGAAGTTTATGTTACCTACAAATTTGTTATTTTAAATTAAAATTTTCTTTCACCCACTCTCTTTGCATCACCCAAAATTAGCATAATTTTATTTTTGTAGTCTATTAGAAGATAGTTAATGTTTGGTACTACGTTACTTTATGCAAATCCGTGTTTCTATTACCTAACGTAGAATAGAAATTTGTAAACGCAGAGTGACTCATCAAACTAAGAACGATCAACTAACAGTATGTAAGACTTCAACTTCTATTTCCTTTAGTTAAAATTTTGTCGTTTAATTTTTTTTTATCCCGAACTACCTTTTTATCTACAATTATTAAAAAGTGCCCTCGTTGAGTAAAATTTCTGGGGTCCACCACTATTCTCAACGACAACCAAACACAAGAAAAGCTTGATTTCCTAGTTCGTGTTCTTTGTAAGCCTACTTCACTAACCTAATGGAAACAATGTACTACTCACACGCATGGACCATATAATCCAACATAAATATATCTATACTATAGTGACAATTTTTCATATCCTACTACTAAAAGAATATAAAAAATCCTTTTACGTGAACTAATAGTAGCAAGGAAGGGAAATTCCAGCATCTTTTCACCTAAAACACTTTCAGAGTATAATGTGCAAGTGTGCAACCACCCATTATGTTTCCACATGTTTCCCTTAAGGTTGTGTTCATAACCTTTATTTTCCACGGAATGGGGGAGTTTTAAACAAGTGCCCTACTCTTTAATTGACTGGAATTATATTTTCGTGAAAGTGTGGACCATTAACTTGAAACTGCGACAAAAGGTCTGGTTTTATACGCTTCCATAGAATACCTTTCTCCGCTTTCCCAAAAATAACTTCTATGGAAAAAAGTGGAAATGGATGCATTTTCGTGTAACACATTTGCTTGATATTTAAACACATTCTAGGGGAAGTTAAATTGAATATCAAAATATATAATTCTTTCACTATATTCAGTCACTTGTATAATCATATAAGAGTTGGGTCATTCTGTCCATTCATGGGATAATTGGTCATTTGATGGGATTTTCTTTTCTTTTCCACAAAGTTATCAAACACAAACAAAAGTGGGAATATAGAGAAAATAAAGAGCATACCTGGTATTTTTAGGATTGGATCGAATAAGAATGTCATCACAATTGCAATAATATTTGAGCTTTTCTTTGTACTCATCAACAAGAAGTTGTACTCCTTGGGACCTCTTTTTGCCAATAGTTAATATTCGTATTGGAACGGCTCTCTGTGACATTTTCACAAACACCTAGTGATCATTAAAACTACCCACACAGCTAACACCCATTTTTCATCCTAGTAAATTGAGTGGGTTGACATTGTGTCTCATTCTTTTGAGTGTACTCCAATGGATTGAATGAGTTTTGATCAACTTGTTCTCAAACCAGTGAAATTTTGAATACAATAAATAATTAGAAAAATTGTTTATAAAAGTGTTGAAAAGAAAATGGTGAGAAATTTACCACTGATTGGCCTGAGTATTTACATCTTCCACTTGTTGAAGGTGGCAAGTTCTTGATGCAAGAAATATTGGTGTTCATGGAGATGCAAAAGATGGTCATTGGATAGATAGATAGAAAGAAGCAGGGGTTATTTACAGGGATGGACCTCCTACCAATATTTTATTGGATTAATTCCAACTTAGGCCCCTAACTTGGGACCAAACTAGAAATTTTCGCTACCAATTCGTCTAACGTTTCAATTTAACCTCCAAAATTATAATTTTGTTAGCCAAACTTAACTGTTAATATTTTTTTTTTCTTTTCTCCTTTTCATTTCAAAACATCTCCTTCACTATCCTCCATCGTTCCACTCCTCGAAAAAGTCACCAACAAACAGTCAGGTATATGTCGAAAAAAAAAAATTAGTATCCCGCTTCTTCTTCCTCCCACCTCACCATTTCCTTCTCAATCTTTATCTCCCTCATTTTTACTCTCTCTATGTTATGTTTTATATCTTGATCAAAAATCCTATATTTTTTTTAAACCAACATGAGAGTGGTGGTGGTGAGTTAGAAAGTTGTCTTCGAAAATACAATTAAGAAGGGATGGAGATTTGATATTTGAAACGTGTATGTGATACATTGTCCTTAAAACAATATTTGCTTCCTCTCCATTTGAGATTTCAGATTACTTGTAGGTTTGGAGTAAATTGTCTCCCAGGATATGATAAGTTTTTCGTGAATCGACACCAAGTAATTTATGAAAATCCAGAATTAGAGTTTAAGAACGCATTGAAGATGGCAAAAGATTTTCCGACATGGTTCTACATAATTTTCATTCCACAAAACATGTTTATAGGAATACCTAATTATTGAATAGGCATGACTTTACAAAATTATTTTATGGAAAGACATGAATATTAGTAACAAATATTGATTTCAAATTGTAGATATAAAATAATTTAGTTTAATATTTGTCCAAAAGTTCTCACAATCCTCCACTTGGATTATTATTAATGGAACACCTTTGCCAAAATATTGATAGTATTACTAGTGTATAAAGTATGGTATGTTTTGATTTGCACCGTACTTTAGTGTAAATGTACAAAATTGTATCGAAAATTTGGGTAGCTTGTAGCTTTGAACCAGTTATTCCTTGTGATAAAATCGGTATCACCAACAGGGGCGGAACTAGAATTTATATTAGCGGGGGGCCGACCCAGGTCACAAACTAACTTGCGAAATTTATACACAAATAAGTCATAAAGATTAGACACAAATATCACTTCCTTTGATTTCAAAATTACCACTAAAAATCAATTTCATCCAAAATCACCACTTAAAAAAATCAATTAAGTCATAAACATTAAACACAACTAAGAAAAATAATATGGGACTACTACGCCTCATAGTTTTTCTCTTTAATGTATCAGAATGGAACTCGTCGTTCCTTCAAATCTCTAAATCATCTATGAGATTTTGTGCTAAACTTCTCAGCAATTCACTTTTTAATGCACAAAACTAAAGAATCTAAGAGAAAATTATCATCCATTTTGTTGCGTAGCTTTGTTTTAATTATGCGCATAGATGAGAAAGATCATTCTACTGTTGCAGTAGAAACAGGAAGAGTTAGCACAAGCTCGATCAGTCGATAAATAAGGGAGTACCTTATTGATTTTCTTGTCTTCACCATCCATAAGTTAAATGTTTACTTATAAAAATATATACAATCGTGTAATTAACTTGTAACTGCAGAGAAGATGAGAGAGAGAGAGAGTTACATGTTCTCGATTTACAATTTGAGAGACAACTGATCTTGGTTAATGAGAGCTCAAAATATAAATGACTCGAAATTATTTCTCTTTACAGTTAGAATTGATATAATTAGAAAATTGAAAAAAAAATTAAATTACAATAATAATTTAAAAGAAACATGAAAATAAAAACTTGTCATTGGGTTAACTGAGTCATTAGGTGGAAGTCAATCGGTGGTGGTGACTTTGAAACTTAAAATAATAGAAACAATAAAAAGTTAAGGCCTGCCAAATTAGATCACGTCATCATGGTGGTTGTGAATTGTGGGCAGTGGAAGTTTAATTGTCATCCTGGATTAGGTTATTAAGGGTCTTGGGCTAGGTTTAGATTTGGATTAGGTTAAAGAGGAGGGGCCAATAAACTTTAGGTTGGATATTTTTAATTCTTTACTATGATAAACAGTGGGGATGACGAAGGGCCAAGGGGGTCATGGCCCCTCCTGGCCCTAACATACTTTTTTTTTTTGTTGAACGGCCCTAACATACTTACGTCCCACCAATACACAATGCATTTGTTCTTTTGCTCTATACTTTTCTCCCTTAATACTTACAAGTCATGTGTTTCGTGGTTTCATGAACTATCCTTCGATAAACTCTGAATCTAATGAGAGGTGACACCACCTCTAAGTTCACAGCTACAACCGTAAACATACGTACCGAGAATCATTTGCGTTCTTGAACCATATTATTTTCTGCGAGCAATGTTTTTAACCTATGTGGTAAAATAGAAATTAATCAATATACTGATAAAAATAAATTAAGCACTCAAACGTGTCATCAAAAAATTCAACTAAAAGCATATCTCGCACAAAACTCGAAGAAAAAACTCTAAAAGTCTATGTCAAGGTTTTGATAAAGGATTTCTAAATTGTTTTATCCTATGTGGTAAAATAGAGATATGGATGGTTTTCAACTGGACAAATAATGACAGGGAAGTAAGGAAGTCCAATTAAGTTTTATATTGCATGGTTTATTTTGAAGGCCGGCCGAGACAAGTGTGTGTGTGTGTTTGAGAAGTTGGAAGGCCCAACAACAATTTGCTAGCCGCCTTTATCATGTTAGACTAAAATTAAATTCGATGGAGCTTACAAGGACCGAAAAGCAGCAGTTGTCGCAATTTGTTGAGACGATAAGGGAGCATTCCACTAATAGGATACATTACATAAGATGGATCGAAAATAGGAGATCCGGCAGTCGAGATAAGTTGCAGAAATAATATAATTGTGTAACACGTGTATGTACGTGACGGATCGAGAAGACGAGATCCGACGATCAAGAAGAATTCAGAATATTGAAGATATGTGAAGATTTAGTTTTTTTATATTCAGAATATCTCTTGTAACTATCTAATGGTAATATTAGATAGATTTTGTATTATTTCCTAGTTTAGTAATCAGAAACTAGGAAACCCTAAACCCTAAGTCATCTATAAATAGGAGATGGTTTCAGGAATCAAACTCATCGAGTTATGTCTGAACAATGTAACCGATCAACCCCACATACAATTGTATGTGGTGATTATTAATGATGAAAGTATTTCTATGTGGATGTAGGTCTTAAGTATCCGACCGAACCACGTTAAACTATCGTGTCTTTATTTCATGTTCATCTATCTCCGATTATTATATAATCGTGAATTTAACATGGTATCATGAGCAGGTTATTAGTTCATATTTTATGCTTCCGAAAATTTCAACTTTTCTTTTAGTTGTGATTATATTATTTTCCATTCGTGTATACGATTTGTTTACCAAGATTAGTCTTGTGATTATGACGAGAAAATCAAGAGAAATAAGAGTTTTTTTACTAAGAATAGGAGACCGGAGATTATCAATGATTATTAAAGTTCATCAAAGAAACACTTTCTCTCCAACAAAGGTATGATTATATATTTCTTTTCAATTTTTTCGGAAATTTTTTTCAATTTTTTTCGAATTTTTTAAACCAAAAATAGGTCTGAAATTAAAAATAGAAATTTCCGGAACCAAAATCACGGATCTGGTTCACTTTCTACTAACCAGATTTCCCGTTCCGAAATAAACACAACCCGGTTTTCACAAAACCGCAACCAAACAGGCCCTTATGGGCACGTTTGACTTTGCTGACTTAATCAGCGAACTTTGACCCGTGTTTTATTACACATGATGACGTCATCATTGACTCTCAGTCAATACTCTTTGACCCGAGCAGCACCTTTCTTCTTCTTCGCCGTGACAGAAACTCTAGGGGTTGATTCTTGCGTTTTCCGGCCAAATTTTCGTCCCCAATCGATCGTTCCCATCGATTTATACATAACTCTACTAACCACCAAAGATTTCTCGTTTGATTTGGTGAAGAATCAACTATTTTATGACCGAAAATCATATTTTTCTAGAGCTTTCTCTCTCTAGACATATACCACCATTGATGCACCTTGACATTTATTGGCTCAAATTGGTTGGATTTAAATCTATTCTAGCAACCTACTATCGGTTAGGTATGGTTTTTTTCAATTACCTTCTGATTTGGGAAATCCGATTTTGAGAAATTTCTCAATTTGGGTAAACCCTAATATAAAAGTTCTTAAATTTCCCAAATTAAGTATTTGTGACAGTTTCTCATCCCACTGTTTGTGACAGATTGTGTTGTTGCAGTTTTTAACTGTTGGAAATTTATTTTGTGACAGACCTCTTATATCCAACTTTTTCTAGTTGCGACACTATTTTTTTGCAACAGTTTCTTACTGTTGGAAAATTTCTTTTGTGACAGGTACTTACTGTCACCTATATATCCAACTATTTCTAGTTGTAACGCAAATTTTCTGTCACCTTTCTCTTCTATTTGTGACACTAAAAATAGATTAATCAAACTCATCGAGTTATGTCTGACCAATATAACCGATCAAATCCACATACAATTGTATGTGGTCATTATAATAAAGAAGTTATTCTCCGTGGATGTAGGTCTTGAGTATTCGACCGAACCACGTTAAATTATCGTGTCTTTACTTTAAATTCCTATCTCCGATTATTTATATAATCGTGAATTTTACATCCACACGCCAGAAACATGAACCATGCAAGCTACAAATGCAATGGAGGGAGAGGCAAGGGCACCATTGAAATATTTGATATCTATCGACACAAAGGGGAAAAAATGTAAGGGGATGTGTGATGAGTCTACTATCATCAAAGCTTTCTCGGATAGGAAGGATGCCCTTCCGTAGAGAATCAGACCAATAATTGAGGAAATTCATCATTCTATTGATTTGTTTTACTCAATCTCTTTAATATACATTGTCCTCGTTCAACAAATCTTGTAGCACACACATTAGTAAAGTTTGCTTTTTGGTGTGGAGTTCTCATAACTCGCCTCCCAAAATGATCAATCAATATTCATTCTTTTACTGCAAAGAGCACCATGGATGTCTTGAGCGTCGGAGCGGTTTTCGAACCCTTTGCAGGTTTTCCCCCCTCGGGAACAGACGAACAGGAGCAAGGAATCAGAAGCTGGAGCAAGGAGTCAAGAGCTGGAATAAGGAGCAAGGAGCAGAGAAGCAGAGCAAAGGAGCGGAGCAGAGTAGATAAGCAGAGCTGAACAGAGGAATCTCACCTCTCTAAACAGAATATACCATCATAACGGAGGCTGTCATGCATCAACTCCCTTTTTCATGCTGATTTAGCCGGGAGTCAATTTTCGACATCAGCATTTGGCGCTAGAAGGAGGGGATCTCTCCAACAAATCCTCACATTCGGTAACTCGAATCCTACTTAGTACTTCTTCAGCAAAAACTAATTACTTTTCCTAAAGCTCTTCAGGCAGACATGCCAGCAGAAAAACGAACACCCGGCGAAGACCGAGAAGGATCTTTATACCTCATAATGATCTCATTAGCTCTCGAGCGGCTTAAGGTCGAAAGAAGGAAACAAGAAGAAAGAATAACAAAACTTCAGAGCGACCTAGACGTAACAAAGGCTAAACTGAAATCCGAGGGCGAAGAAAGTGTCAACGTCATAGCTGGAGGACCAACTCATACAGAGGACAGAAGCAACAAACGACGACAGAAAAATCCGAGGATCATGACGGCACAAGACGAGGCTACACCTCCGATAATATTCACTAAAGATGACATGAGAGGAGTAATCGCGCCTCACGCAGACCCCCCGGTGGTAACAACACTGGTTGCCAATCGGAGAATAGGGCGTATCCTGATTGACACAGGAAGCTCTACAGAAATCATAAGCCGAGCATGCCTCCAAAAACTCCAGGTGAGAGCACATCACACCGAGATTTATGATCATTACTTGACAGGTTTCGACGGAGATCGGCTACGTGTTGGGGGAAAGATCACTCTACCCATACTCATCGGAGAAGAAGCGACCAGCCGAGCACTAATGATGGAATTCGTAATCATCGACGAACTACACGCGTACAACATTATCCTATGAAGGAACTTCTTGAAAGAGTCACGAGCTGTGGTCTCGCTGAACCACCTGACCTTGAAATTCCCGATTCCGGGAACGAACCTAGTAGGAACAATAAAGGAGATCAAGCGACCGCCAGGGAATGCTACGCTGTTTCAGCTCGGCATTGTCGACGACCAGCAGTGGTTCCCACCCTTTCAAGTACCGGAAAAGTCACCAACTTCGATCACACCACGAACATGAAGCAGTGGGTTATGCTCGCCTGAAGCCATGTCTGTCTGAGGGAGTCAGGGGTGTAGTTAGTTTGAAAGGTTTGAGAGATAGGATTCGTTTTACCAAATTGATGATTTTGCTGGAGAGGTTCCCTCCTTCTAGTGCCAAATGCTGATGTCTAAAAATGGTCTTCCGTTTAGTCAACATGAAAAAAGGGATGCACGACAGCCTCCGTTATGTATGATTTTTCTGTTAGATTGAGTGTTGCTCAGCCTAATGTTCTTGCTTCCAGCTATGTTTTCTTCTCTGCTTCTCCTTATTTCAGATCCTCGTCCTTGCTTTTGCTCCTGCTCTTTGCTCCTGTTCCTGTTCGGTTGCTCCTGTTCGTCTGCTCCCGAGGGAGGAAAACCTGCAAAGGGTTCGAAAATCGCTCCGACGCTCAAGCTAGTTAGGGTGCTCTTTGCAGTAAAAGAGTGAATATTGATTGATCCTTTTGGGGAACGAGTTATGGGAACTCTGAGTTTCTTGTGATCTTTTTTGGGTAAAGAGATCGTGTCATGTGAAGGACGATGGGGGGGGGGGGGGGGGGGGGTTTGTAGGCGATATTAGGCCGACTGTGATTAGTGGCGGTGGTGAGGCGGTTTTCGTCAAACCGAAGATGAAGTTTCCTATTTTGAGTATCTAGGGTTTCTCTTAGAGTCTATCTCGGATCTTTGATAAGTGGAAGTTCCTATGTTCAAGGATTCTTCGTAGATATTTTGCCGATGTGATAGATTATAAAGGAGAAGTTTCCTCCTTTAGTTACGTGGGGTTCAAGCTGGCTTAAACACTTCGAGATATGTAGCTGATTGAGATCTTTCTAGAAGATTCGGGATTAAGTTGGTAGATCGCTTGGCGTTGCTGCCTCCCCAGTTCTGGACGTAAGACATTGGTCGGATCTGTGCGGACCCCCTTACTTCTCTGAAGACCCCAGGGCTGATCTGTCTGTGCCAAGGGCTGGTTTCTTCTGGCCGACCTCACAGTTAAGGGAATATTCGGTGGACCATCAGGGGCTCAGCTGTCCTGCTACCTTAAGCCGGGCTGACCCAGTAGACTTCAAGTCTGATCTTGACTCTTTAGACGTTAGTCAACGTCTGAACATTTTGTGCATCATCATGAGTCCCCGTATCAACTTCGTATTTGACATAAATTTCTTTACTATGTAAAAATATAGAAGGATTGTTACTTTCTATTAGCACTACGTTTGAAAATATAGCTAATTGGTATTCTTCCAAACCACATTCACTTTCTAATCCACACAAATCTAACATGAATGTTGATTGGTTGGTTAATAACAACTCAAGAATTATGTTATTAGGCTTTTACTAGTAAAGAACGTTTTTTCTTCAGCAATATATCTCTATATCGAGTGTTTATCTCTAATTCAATCATTATCGACGTGGGAAATCCCGATCACGCTCCTGAGATATCAAGTATTAACTTGTAGTCGTAAAATCTACTGTCCCGTTACAAGGTGAGGCATTTGGAGGGAGTTAGATGGAGTCCTTTATGGGTAGTACAAACGTCTTGTGAATGTACTTAGGTATCATCAAGGCCGGCCCTGGCCCAAAGCGAGCAAAGCCTCGCTTTGGGCCACCAAATTTTGGGGGCCACATTCGGATGGGGCGCCTTTAGATTTTGTTAGAAGTTAAAGTTCTCAACCAAGATCCAGTTAAAAAACCAGTCTTCTGGGCCTTTTTACGTTCATTCTTGGCAACATGTGGCCCCCACCTTCTTTTAACCAATTGAGCAATTAATTCACCCTACTTTTTATGAAAAAGAATTCACCTGACTAACATCACACTCATACATTTCAACAAAAAAAAAAACATCACTTATACTTTTTCTGTTTCTTTCTCTCTAATCTCTCTCAACATTCAACAATCAAGTCAGCCGCATGCCCACATCTCCACATTATATGTCCAATATATTTGTTAGTTATCATATTTTTAGGTCTATATAAATTATTCAACATATAACTTTATATTTTCTTGGCTTCATCATTTAATTCATTTCTTTTGTTTATTGTTACTATTACAAGTTATAGTTAGTATAAGCTGATTTTCAACTCCCATCTCAACTTTAAGTTATAATTAAGTGAAGTGTAATTGATTTTTAGGTTTCGTCAATTTTGTAATTAAGTTAAGTCTAATTGATTTTTTGGGTTTTGTCAATTTTGTTTTGTTGAAGATATTATGTATTAGGGAAGAAAAGAGAGGAAGAAAACCATATAATTTAGTTGTTGTACATGTAACTGTTATTTGTACATTTGCGTATAAGTAGAGGCGAGTAAAATATATAGGTAAAGACGGGCTTAAACTTTACATACAAAAAAAACTTTACATACAAAAATATTTGTATGTATTAAAAGTCGAACATATAGAATCTAGTAGACAATATCTTAATTAATTTTAACTCATTGTGGTCAATTTATGCACTTAAGGGGTATCATGCACATAAGAAGAGATTTATATAACAAATCAAAGTATCTTCTTTAACTAAAATTACAAGGTGTTAATTTAAATACTAATTTCGGACATACCTTGTAATTGTTATACAATTAGGCGTATATCTATTGTTATTCCAAAATATAATTTAGCAAATTTTTTTGTAGTACTGGTGTTAGTTACGGTTAGAAAAAAAGACTAAAGTCATCATTTGAAAAAAAAATCCTCGAAAGACAAGATTTAAAAATGTGAGAGAGGGATTTAGACTCTTAACCTAGTCATAGAACTTCTGTATATAAGATTGAGTATATTTACAAAATCACAGGTGGACGGAATCAGGTTCTAGCATGAACCATTCCACATGTGGGTCCGCGTTGAATATATGCATACGTAAGAGTTAGGGCCACATTTCTGGTGTCCGCTTCGGGCCACCAAAAAGTCAGGGCCGGCCCTGGGTATCATTAATAAGGTTTGAGGTCCTTAATTGAGATGCACATTTATTGAAACTTCAACGTGACCATTTATTACACCAACTAATGTCCACTTGACCTATCATTTCAAAACTTTTTTTTATGTGTCTAATTCAGTCTCAATCTGTTATTCTGTCTGACCTAGAGAAAGTCTTCTACTTCTATTTTATTCTACACCTGCAAACTCCAGTAAGTCACCACAAATATAAGATTCGGGAAAGCTGAGTGAGTTATGGTTTTAAATGACTATATCTTAATGTCCTAGTAGACTTTTCAGTTAAGATTTATAAAAATTTAGTTAGTGTTTAGTGAATTCAATTAGATGGTAGCTTAACACTCTAGAAATTCAATTGTTTATGAGGTGGATAGTTAGACGTATATTTTAAGAGGACACTCTAGAAATAGAGTGTCCTCTTAAGATATCTCTATTTAACTACCCTCATCATGTTAGAGATCTAAATGGATTGTTGCATCGCAGAGAATTTCTAAGTAAAAGCTCTAAAAATTCTATATGACACTCGAAATTTCTAAGATTGGGTGTTGCATTGGAGATGCTCTTATGACTAGTAGACCAGTTTACAAAAACTCCAAATCTAAATCTCTTGAAAATTACATAAAGCCCAACAACATACTAAATTTTCTTTGAAAATCGAATCTAAGACTTCCGTAATTTTAGAATGTATATACTATCAACCACCTAAGCTAAGTATGGACTAACTTGCCTCAAATAAATAATCTAGTGGACATGGATTAGACTAGTGAATCGATGGTTGTGAGTATAAAATTAGTATTTATCCACTTGTTCAAGCTCGGTTCGTGAATTTGACTGTTTGTTCGAGCTCAAGCTCGTTCGAGTAATTATCCACTTGTTCAAGCTCGACTCAACAAGTTTAAAAGAATTCGAGCTCAAGCTCTCATTGTTTTAAACTCGTTTATCAAAATACTTCAAATTAAAACTTCCTAAATTATAAAAATACTTCAATGATCATTTGTCACATACAATAATAATGATTATTGATTCATATTCTAACATTCTTGGAAAGAGAATAAAGAAGATAATGGAGAATAAATAGGGAGAGATATTAACTAACAGTTGTAAATCTGACTGAAATTGGTGAGGGAGAGAAATATGTGGGAAGTTAAATGGGAGAGAAATACGTGTTAAGTTAAATGGTGAGGGAGAGAAATACGTGGGTTATGTAGGGATATCCTAACCACTTTTGGTCGTTTTATATTATTACCCTTCTATTTTGAAGGGATTTACACGAAAAGGGATTTTATAACAGCCATTAGATGTGATCTTTATGAAAATCCCAATAAAAATAGACGGTCAGACTTATCCCCTGGATAACCGACTGAGCTGTTTTAATATAATAGATGTTAAACAAGATGCATCACTAACATCTAACAGAAGAATGGAAAAACAATAAAAAAAAAAAAGGGATCAAATTAAAAGTTGGACATCTTTAGGGGGCCATTTTGGTGAGATGGTCATCTTTAGGGGGGCAAAATGGAATTAACCCTTTTTATTTTAGAAACTCCTTAAATAAGGAAAAAACAAAGAACGTGATTTAAGTTAATTGATCCTAATCCTATTTCAACACAAAGAAGGTGAATTCTTAAATGAAATGGTTACTAAAAGGCAGAAAGTTACTAAAAGGGAAGCTTCCCCCTACGGCCCTACGCGTTGTCACTGATGATGAAGATTCCTTTTAGTTTCCTAAAACATATATTTATATATTTATATAAATAGTGGTGGGTGGGAAGTTAGGATGAACCAAAACTTAGCTTCACTCTTCAGAGGAGATCTATATAGGGTTAATAATAAGTTTTCCTTCTTCAATCCGGTGTGTGAGAATGGAGGATTCTCCTTTGATGGTAGAAAGAGAAAGGTTGCGGGGTGAAATAGAAAGCATAAGAGATGAAATATTGAAGATAAGAAAGGAAGTGAGGATGAAAAACAAAGTTACAAAAAATCAAGTAGTAGAAAATAAAGAAGAGAAAATTGATATAGTAATTGATGATGGATTAGCATTAACACAAGAAAATCTTCTTCCTAACTTCAAGGGGTTCGATATAATTAAAGCACAAGTTGATGATGGAGGTAACGAGAAATCAATTAAGGATCATTATTACTATAACTATGCTGCTAAAGATACAAAATACTATAGCAACCCAACTAAAACAAGAATAATGGAAGAAAAAAAAATTCTAGAAAAAAGTCTCCCACCTGATTCAAATATCTACGTCAAAGCTTATGAAGCGAGAATTGATCTCCTTAGAGCAGTCATTATCGGTCCATCGGGTACCCCTTACCAAGACGGTCTTTTCTTTTTTGACATCTATTTCCCACCCGATTACCCTAATCTTCCACCAAAGTTTTACTACCATTCCTTTGGTTTTAAGTTGAATCCAAACCTATACCCTGATGGGGGAGAGGTTCGTATCTGCCTTTTGAACACTTTAGAAGGTCAAAAATATTGGAACCCCTCCCAATCAAATCTACTCCAAGTTCTCCTGTTTATTCAAGCTTTTGTTCTAAACGATAAACCATATTTTAACAACACCCCCAGAGCCCGTATTACTATTAAAAGTGGGGACGACAACGAGAAGAAGAAGGACAAATTATCTTTAGATTATAACAGACAAGTATTTCATTTAAGTTGCAAAACAATGTTAAGTGTTTTAGCTACTCCACCAAATCATTTCGAAGAATTTGTTTCTCACCATTTCAAGTGTCGTGCTAAAACAATCTTAACTAGTTATGAAGCTTATAGAGAGGATTACCCATCCTCTAAGGCAATCAAAGCAACCACCATCTATTTGTTTATTACGTTGACTTATTTGAAGCTTCATCTGGTGTTTATGAAGAATGGATGGAATTTTACTAAAGAAGACAAGAACGGTGATTGGAATTTCGGTGACGTCTTTGATTATCACCCTCGGCAAAGTAGAGACTTCGGAATATGTATGGGTAGTTTAGTTTGTTGTATGTTTCTTCTTTGCTATGTCCTCCCGATTATTGTTGTACTGCACAAGAATTCTACTCCTTGTACTAATAATTGCTTGTACTAGTTTCTTCTTTTATCATATAAAATCTGTCAATTTCTCGCATTACCCTTATTTTCTATACTACACATTGTTGGATTATTTCCGGTAACAATCCAATTCGCAAGAAAAAATATCATCCAAAAAGAATTTAATCTATACAAGTGGAAGAAAAAATATTTGAATATTTTTAAAAGGAATTTACGTGTGCTTTTAGCAGTTCATGTAGATAGAAATGGCACCTGCATAAACAGTCTTACCTGGTAAAGAAAATGCTTGACCTTTGAGTTTATTTCTTAGAAGAAGTCTCCTCACATTTTCATCAGGTAGAGGTACATATATTCTTTTCACCTATTCAACATTTAAGTTAAATAAATGAATATCATTTTTAGTAAATACAATTGTTTCGAAATATTTCATTCGTCTGAAAGGAAAAGAAAGTGGTGGTTGAGTACTAACCAATCTTCGAAGAACTGCATCATCTAATTCTTGCGGCTTATTAGTCGCACCTGCGGTAACACGAGAAGATCATTAGATGGTTGCCCAGTTACCTAATTTTATCACAATAACATGTAGATCATAAAACTGACACTACAGAACCAGAAATAGCTGATAATGATTCTCCTGGCTATTTTTACCAAACCACTAATGTCTAAGAGAGGATGCATAGTAGAGGTGTTCCCTTTACATCTCAGAAGGAGAATATCTGCTCAACCATCCAAGCTAAATGAAGTGATATAACTCGGACAATGAATGCTATCACAGTGGAGTATTTAATTTATTTCCTTTAATTATGACAAGGCTGTGGTGATTTGTAGAGTTAGGATAAAAGAAAGAACACTGTTAGAAGAAGAAGAAACTCTAACTTTTATTTATCTTGAATTGATTATGATTACAAGTAATAAGCCTTTTTTATAGCTTGAGTAATATAGAAACTAACTATAACAAACTTCTTAACCACCATTTGTTTCTTAACTGACTTCTTAACTAACCTCTTAATAGAATTAGTTATTCTTCTAGAGGCACCACTCAGCTTACACTTTCTCTATTAGTTAACACCTCATTTACACTCAAACATATACTCTAACATCCCCCCTCAAGCTGAGGAATCGATAGAGATAGAAGCTTGGATCTTAAAGCAGCAAAATGTGGAGAGGGCAACCCTTTAGTAAACAGATCAGCAGGT
This sequence comes from Eschscholzia californica, assembly GCF_041429995.1. Classification (NCBI taxonomy): domain Eukaryota; kingdom Viridiplantae; phylum Streptophyta; class Magnoliopsida; order Ranunculales; family Papaveraceae; genus Eschscholzia; species Eschscholzia californica. The sequence continues at coordinate 14,765,062 of NW_028238198.1, read as the reverse complement.
TGATCTTGTGTAGGTATAAAACGAATGACAAGCTTCCCATCAGCTACCAAGTCACGAACAAAGTGAAAATCCACCTCAATGTGCTTGGTTCGAGCATGACAAACTGGATTAGATGCAATATGTTGAGCCCCAATATTATCACAATAGATGATAAAAGGATAGGAAGGGGAAAATTGCAACTCAGTAAGTAGATAAGAAATCCAAAGCAAGTCAGCTGTGACAAAAGATAATGCCTTGTATTCAGCTTCTGTGGAAGATCGAGCAACAGTGGACTGTTTCTTAGAACTCCATGAGACCAATGAGTTTCCTAATAGAACACAGTAACCATTGGTACTTCTCCTTGTATCTGGGCATCCAGCCCAATCACTGTCACAGTAGGCTACCAAATGAGAGGTATCACCAGAAGTAATAGTAACACCACAGTCAATAGTTCCTTTGAGGTATCTAAGAATCCTCTTGAGCAATAGCAAATGAGATTCAGTGGGTTCCTGCATAAATTGTGCCACATAATTCACAGCAAAGCATATGTCTGGTCTTGTCATAGTAAGATATTGAAGTCCACCCACAAGTGTTCTATAGAAAGTTGGATCAGTAATTGGAGCACCATCAAGCTTAGATAGCCTATTTCCAGCAGAGACAGGTGAGGAACAAGGTTTGCAATCTAACATATCAGCCTTTTTGAGAAGCTCAAGAGTATACTTCTTTTGGGTAAGAAGTAAGGACTTAGAAAGTGGATCAGGTAGTACTTCAATCCCAAGGAAGAAGTGTAAGTCTCCTAGATTCTTCATTGCAAACTCACTGCTCAAAGTAGAAATCAGAGAACTTAAAGCCATAGGTGAGCTTCCAGTAAGGATGATATCATCCACATAGAGTAACAGAACCATAATTTGAGAAGAATTCATGAAGAAGAACATAGAATGATCATGAGCACTTTTCTGAAATCCCAGAGATAGAAGAAAAGATCCAAATCTGTGAAACCAAGCTCTAGGAGCTTGTTTCAGCCCATATAAGCTTTTATGTAGTAAACAAACATGTTTAGGTTTAGAAGCATCAATAAACCCCTGGGGTTGTACCATATACACTGTTTCTTCTAGGATGCCATGCAAGAAAGCATTTGACACATCCAATTGCTGTATTTTCCAAGATTGAGACACAGCAAGAGATAAGATGGTTCTAATAGTAGTAGCCTTCACAACTGGACTAAATGTTTCAGTATAATCCAAGCCCTCATGTTGATGAAAACCTTTAGCTACTAACCTTGCCTTGTACCTTTCAACTTGGCCATTGGACTTATGTTTAATCTTGTATACCCATTTACAACCCAAGACATTCATATGTGGTTCAAATGGAACAAGAGACCAAGTGTTGTTGTGTTTTAGTGCTAGAAACTCTTCTTCCATGGCCTGAATCCATTTAGGATCAGTAGCTGCTTGTTTGAAACTAGAAGGCTCACAAGAATCTAGCAAAGAAAGAAATGTAGAATGGATAGGGTACCTTACATTAAAATGTGCTACATGATCTGGAATGTATTTAGGCTTTATTATCCCACTTCTAAGTCTAGTTTGCATTCCATGAGAAGGAGGAATAGGAATGCTCAAGGACTGAGAAGAACTAGTAGAAGTACTAGTAGAAGAGGGTGCAGAAACAGTAGGAATTGGAGCAGACTCAGATGCTATTGGAGAAGATGGAATAGGTACCTTGAGTACATTTAGAGGAGAAAGAAAGGAATTCTTATCAGAGAGAGAACCAGATGATTCCTCTTTGAAGGGAAACTCATTTTCACAGAATATGACATTTCTAGTCATGTACCACTTCTCTGTAGATAAATCCAGACACTTAAATCCTTTATAAGACATATCATAGCCTAAGAAAACACATTTCACAGCCTTAGGACTCAGCTTATCTTCTCTTGTAGAAGAAACATGAGGATAGCAAGTACACCCAAAAATTCTAAATTGAGAGTAATCAGGATGTTTTCCAAATAATACCTCAAAAGGTGATTTCCCATCAAGAACTATTGTAGGCAACCTATTGATAATGAAAGTGGCAGTAGCATAGGCTTCAAACCAAAATCTTTTTGGTGCTTGAGAATGGAACAAGAGAGAGTTACCAATTTCTGTAATATGTCTATTCTTTCTCTCAGCCTTACCATTCTGCTGAGGTGTGTAGGGACAAGAGCACCTAAATGAAATCCCACACTGATCTAAGAAGAACTTGAATTCTCCCTTAGATAACTCAGGAGCACCATCACTTTGAAAGTATTTGATAGAAGAGGAAAACAAGTTTTCACTAAGTTGTTTAAACTTTTTGAAACAGAGAATGCTATCTGATCTTACTTTCAAAGGAAACAACCAAACATGTCTGCTATAGTCATCTAGAAACAGAATATAATACCTATAACCTTCTTTAGAAGCTATAGGAGAGGGTCCCCATATGTCACAATGTATGAGATATAAAGGAGAAGGTGAATGACTATCAGAAGTAGAAAATGGCAAGGACTTACTTTTAGCTAGTCTACAAAAGTGACATGGTCCTTCAGAGTCTTTGTGAGCTACTGTAATAAGTTTATTTCTATGTAAAAGATGTAAAATAGACTCAGAAGGATGTCCTAACCTTTTGTGCCAAGTTGAGGAAGATGCAGCTAGAACAGAAGAATAGGCTTGCTGTGAGAATCCCTTTTCAACTTGAAATGTGATAGGATACAAATTATTTACCATTTGTCCCTCATTTAGAACTTTATCAGACCATAAATCTTTCACTTGGTAACCCCAAGGAGAGAATTGCACTAGACATTGATTATCTTTAGTGAATTTCGAGATAGAAAGTAAATTTCTCTGAATATGGGGAACTAAAAGCACATCTTTAAGTTGGAAGTTATGAGAAGATGTGATAAGATCAGCATCACCAATACTCTTAATAGGAATACACATTCCACTTCCAACCATAACCGAGTCAGAACCCTTATAATCCCTTGTATGTTTCATAGTGGAGTTATCATGAGTCATATGGCTTGATGCCCCTGTGTCTGCTAGCCAAACTGTAGGCTCAGATTCAATATGGACTGACTCTTGATCATTTGATACTAGAATAGCCATATGAGCTTCAGATGACTCAAAGCCTTCTGGTGAAGTACCAAAGAAGGATTCATATGCTTCTCCATCAGAATTATTAAAATGAGAAAAGTCAGATTGTACCTGATTGAAGCTATCTCCTTCTTCATAGAGATGAAGACCAGCAAAGTTGTGCTTTTGTGGATTTGAATAGTTGTTAAACTTCTTGTAATTATTTCTTTTGAAATTGTTATAATTGGAATTGAAACTTTGGGGAATACTTTGTGAATTGCTTTGTTGATTGCTTTGTTGATTGCTTTGTTGATTACTTTGTTGATTGTTGTAATTAGAAGGAATTGAACCTTGATAATAGTGATTTTGAGCACTAAAATTAGAATTAGGTAAAGAATTGGGAACTCTGAAGTGTTCATCAGAAGGTGCATAGCGGAAACGACATCTATATGCTGGATGGCCCCATCTTCTACAAATTCCACAAGGAATTGCAGTGAAATCATAATCAGTAGCTCGCTCACCTGCTAGATTAGATCGAATTTGTTGATTTTGAGTATTAGGTCTTGGTTGTCTCGTTTGTGAAGAGTTAAAGTTCTTCATTTGAGAATCTGATTTTTGTGGAGTGGAAAACTGCTCTTTCTTAGCAAAATAAACAGCATTAGATTCATCACTATCTTGTAAGCTTAACCATTGTTCATGGTGAATTAACCGAGTTCGAAGATCAGCAAAGGTTTGTTTAGAATCTCGATTATGCATAGTAATAACAAAGTGATTATATTCCTTACCAAGACCTTGAAGTGCTATTCGACATAATTCCTTATCAGGAACTTTCTCGTTCACAGCAGTAAGAGCATCAGCCAAGGATTTAATTCGACGAAGATAATCAGTGATAGAAGAATCACCTTTCTTAATATTTTGAATCTGATATCGAAGTGTTGTGATTTTAGATTCATGTTCTTCAACAAAGTTTAGAGAGAGAAAGTTCCATATTTCAGCAGCAGTTGATAAACCTAATATATCAGATGAAATTGAACGAGTGAACGTTGATTTGAGACAAGATTGAACATAATGATCGTTTTTCCTCCAAATTAAGAACTCCGGATTCGTAATTTGTCGTCCTCCTTCATTGATAGTTGGTGAGGGAATGATGATTGAACCATCAACATAACCAAATAAATCAGATCCAATTAGAATTGTTTCAAACTGATTCTTCCAAATTAGATAGTTTGAACTATCAAGCTTTTCAGAAACATAGTTTGACAAATGAGGAATTGATGAACCAGCTAACGGAACAATCGAGGAGGAAGAGACTGACGAAGAAGGAAACGCCATTAATGATCGAGATTAGGTTTCGTAAGAAGATTCACAGTAGAGAGAGAAAGGAAAAAAAAAACCCTAGCTCTTATACCATGTTAGAAGAAGAAGAAACTCTAACTTTTATTTATCTTGAATTGATTATGATTACAAGTAATAAGCCTTTTTTATAGCTTGAGTAATATAGAAACTAACTATAACAAACTTCTTAACCACCATTTGTTTCTTAACTGACTTCTTAACTAACCTCTTAATAGAATTAGTTATTCTTCTAGAGGCACCACTCAGCTTACACTTTCTCTATTAGTTAACACCTCATTTACACTCAAACATATACTCTAACAAACACCAAGAAGAGGAATGAAGTAGGAAACTATTATATTGCACTTGTCAGGTTCAATATTCGGCTCCAAATGGGTGTTAAGTCGCCTCTCCTATGAGGAATCTTGAGTTCAAGAGCCAAACTAGTACAAAAAAGGTTAGGAAAGGATTACTCCTGGATGTTTCAAAGATAGTCTAGAATCTAGCTCCACTACACTACAAAACGATCTTACAGAGCGATCACCAGTATGCAGCCTAGCTTATCAATTACAATAACTAGATCATCAGGATTAGAGGTAACCCCATCAAACTGCATTAAAATTTCAGACTTTAGCCTTCTACTAGCATCACTCTCATTCTCCAACCTGGTCGACATAATGCTATCAATCTGCAGCACAGAAAATGAAATAAAATTATGAATATGAGTTGTAACTATGAAAATGACATGCAAATGGAAGAGACTAAGAGGTCTTTCTTTGGTTTGGTAATCAATGAGGGAGATCTGAGCAGCGGATTAAGACAAACAGTAGAATAGGGCCATCCATTTGATTGAGACAGAATTAGAGTAGGCACGTGACAAGGACAAAACCAAATGGAGATTAATCATAGCTGAAGAACAAGAAATCTACAGTACCGGAAGTCCATTACAGGAAGTACATGTGTTCTTACTTGTAATAATATTAAAGAAGTTTTACATCACATATGATATATGAATTAAAAGGATAACCACCCAACTTGATACTAAGAACAAGTATAGAACATAACACAATTAATGGCAGAGATCATTTCTGGGGGAGGTTATAGACTAAGGGGCTTACTTCGTCCATAAAGATTTTTTTTTTTGTATAAAACTTTGTCCGCAAAGATTACAGATGGCTGTCTGGAAATAGCAACCATGAACAATGTCCGTACAAGCTTTTCAGCTTCTCCGACCTGTTTCACCACAAAAAAGTACTCACGGGATCAGTACTATATTGATCCGAGGAACATTATTCCCGAGGACTAGGATTAAGGAACGGGAGTTTGTGCGCGCGACATATCCACTTTGATGTTAGAGAAGAGGCGGAAACATTAAAAAATGTAGCTGCTGACTCTGAAGCAACAGCTTTAGCAAGCATGGTCTTCCCATTACCAGGTGGACCAAATAGAAGAAGACCTGAAAATCAAATAAAGAAAACACTGATAAGACAAGGTCAGTACAATAAGTCATCCGCATATTGTTTTCTTTGAAGAATTACCTCTAGGAGGCCTCGTGAGACCAGTAAAAAGATCCTTTCTCTTTGTTGGCAGAATGACCATTTCCAATAAAGATTGCTTTGCCTTCTCAAGACCAACTGCATACAAAAATGAATTCATAGCTAATATTGAGGCAACAGGTTAACCAATGATACATTTGTACAGAAAAGAAATGAAACTATAATTCCTTACCGACATCTTCCCACTTAACAGAAGGACTTCTATCCACAATTGCAGTGTTTATCATCTCTACCAGTTTTGCATCGTAACTGCTATTAGATTCTTGATCAGGCTTTGGTCTCGCGGGCTTATATGCCTGATTCCCCACAACTGGATTGTTTCTACCAGAAAGTGAAGTTGAACGTGTGACATTTTTTAGAGTAGAAGATACTGTTGATGAAGTTGCTGGACGGGTTACAACAGTCTGCAGAACAATACCAAAAAAGTAGCTTAGGAAAAAAATAGAAACAAGACAAATCAGGAGGCAGAATCCAACTTTATGTGAAGACATATTTAACAACAACCAAGTGAATCTCATCTCTGACAGAGATTTAAGGGATTGAGGGGATGTTTCAATAGGAACTAGTAGAGGAAACAAGATTGTGATACATATAAGATCACCCTCGATACTCAAGTCAAACATCCTGTCATTAGAATTAATGTACTTCACTGCAAATCATAAACTCCCCCAATTATCTTTATTAAAATAGTACGAAATTGAAGGCTGAGAAACTGATTTACATACTTCACATATTAGGTGAACATCTAACTATTGCATTAGGTGTCTAGATCTTAATACCTACTTTGAGTTTACAACAAGCACGAACAAACGTTGATGTTGTTCGCCTATTTCTTAACCTCAAAATGTGCCAGAAGACTTGCTCGCCATACTACATGATGGGTTTACAAGTATAAGATCTACTTACTTTGGTTCTTATCATATTTAACTAGAATTTCTGGTTGCAGGCCTAAGTTAGTTGGTGCTAGCAGCTAGAAATTTATGACATTTTCTCGATGTTTCATATGTAACTTCTCAAACAGAGTTGAGTTATGAAGCAAGATTCATGTCATTTACCTGCAACATAAGCTAAAACAGTATGACCATTAGCTAGACCCACGACGTGACTGGGCATCTTGGCATATGGGGTATCTCCCGTTTTCTCTCTTCTACAACTGTTCGTTTGTCGATGAATGGAAAAACATCTTGCCATTAAATGGTGAGAGTATGAGCGTGAAATCATGTCACTAAAGCTATTTTTTCATGTATTTTGGCGAACAAGGTCCAACTATATATGTGCTATTGGAAACAGAAAAAGAAAAAACACAAACTTACAGTTTAAGGTCCATACCTTGCTAGTAGATGGCGCACCAGCTGAAACATGAATTCAACAAGCAAAAAAACAACAACAACAAGAAATTAAACCACCACATAAACTCTCATAACTAATATCAGAATTTCACTAATTTATACTAAAAAGGAACAAAATCTCGAACCAGTTCGTCTACTTAAGACTTGCAATCTCTCTGATACTTGACCATGCCATTTCGAAATCTTCTAATGGTAAGTCACAAGATGAGCTTGTTTTCTTCTTCTTGATCTTCTTGCAGATTCCCTCTCTCTCTCTCTAAGCAAAAAATGATTTTTATTTTTTTTTATAAAGAGTGAATGATTTGGAAGTGTTCTTTTCTCCACCTTGAATTCATGCTGGAAAGCCAAGCCTAGAAGTAACTCTAGTTCTAGAAGACCGATGATGATGAACTTAAATTCTGAAAATGATCAATGGTTGCGAGCATAGATTTGTCGAAAAATCAAGCTAGAATGAAAGGTGAATTATTGGACTGAAGGGGACCTCTAAGATCCGCAAACAAAGTCTGAACCGGTTGTGGTAGTGATTGTGGTGGTAATTAATTGAAGACAAACCCTCCTTCATCTCCACTGCTAGCTGGAAAAGCCACCACCAGTATGGCAGTATGAATAGTCCGTACGGAATATAGGGCTTCTTTAGATGAATTTGTTACTTGGGTTGTTTTATTGCTGATGAAGATGATGATGAAAAACAAACTAGATTCATTTTCTTCAATATCCATTATCTTTTTCCTAACCAACAAAATCCTTTATGTCTCTTTGATAATTTTCATAATCTCTATTTTAATCTGAAGATTTGACAATTAGTTTCATAGTAGCAGTTGGATGCCATGGAGGAAGCTCCGCAAGGTCATCAATGGCGGATTCAGCATTCTTTATAGCCGAATCCTCTCAAATCAGTGGAATAGATCCAAACACAATTAAGCATTCTAAACCCTCTCAAATTAGTCAAAATCCGATCCATTGATTGATCTTTAGAAACATTAGGTTTTTTTCATTTTTTGGTTAGAGAGAGAAAGAGGGAATGATTTTGGAACTGTTCTTGCGTATAAGAGGTATTGAGAGAAGATTTTTTATTTAGACCAGGGACTGAAGTGTAATGTGTTGTATGATGAAAGGCAAAACCCTGAGTTCCATAGTTTGACCAGACTCTGAACCTACGTGGAGAATTTTGACACGTGCCAGGTTCTGATTCGTTAGGTCTATGTAGGTTTGAATCCTTCGCCTCTTCTATCATTTCTCTATCTTTGAGTATTATGTTCTCATAACAATAACATAATACTCAAAGATATTGTGGTTCTCAACCTCCATTCCCAAACTCAACAACAAAAAAAAACCTCCATTACCAAACTTCCTTGTATATCAAATCTTTCCATTTTGGTATCCCTTATTTATGATTTTTTTTCAAATAAACCCTACTACTGTCGTACAAATGTAATACAAGAGGATTTGTATAAAACCACCCCATTTTATCGAATCTTTTGATTACTTTCATAGTAATAGAGCCGTGAAAATTTTCACATCACTTTTTTTAAATCTGTAATACCAGTTGTCTTCATCACTAATATCAGTTGTTTGTCTCATTTTGAAATGGAGAAATCTGTTTGGATTTATGCAGGAAAACCCATTTTTTTTAAAAGACATCTAAGTACTCAAGAGTTTTCTTCAACAAAAAAAAAGGAACATTTTTAAGAGGTCAAATTGAATTCATAATTTCTCATATTATTTCTCTTGTATGTACAATCATTTATAACTAAATTACAAGATAAATATAGTTAGAGAATTAAAGCAAATAAGATAAGAGATATTTCTAATCTAATTACAGAATTATAATATATAGATATATATATAAGATATATAGAAATATAAAATATATTCTCCTAATTCCAACACTCCCCCTCAAGCTGGGGCGAAGATGTTGACGAGCCCGAGCTTGACAAGTGATGACTGCAGTAATGATGGACCAACAGGTTTAGTAAACATATCAGCAGTTTGATTAGAGGACGAGACAAAAATTGGTTTGATGACACCTGAGTAAACTTTCTCTCGAATGAAGTGAATATCTACTTCTATATGCTTTGTTCTTTCATGAAGGACTGAGTCTGAAGATAACATGATGGCAGACTTATTATCACAAAATAGTGTAGAAGACTCCATTTCTGGAAAGCCTAATTCAGTTAAAAGGGAACGAAGCCAAATGATCTCACATGTGCCTTGAGCCATGGCACGATACTCAGATTCTGCAGAAGATCTTGACACCACTGCTTGCTTCTTACTTTTCCAAGCTAAAAGATGATTACCACGAAACACACATATACCAGAGGTTGATCTCCTATCACCTTTTGATCCTGCATAATCAGCATCAGTAAAACTAGAGAAGCCTGACTGTGCTCCTGTGGCATAAAATAAACCAAGACCAGGACAAGTCTTTAGGTACCGAAGAATATGGTAAGCGGCATCCATATGAGCGGTACGTGGTGCGTGCATGAATTGACTTACAACACTCACTGCATATGTGAGATCAGGTCGTGTATTTGTCAAGTAAATGAGGCGACCCACTAATCGCTGGTACCGTGATGGATCAGGTAATAATTCCCCAGACTCTATAGTTAGTTTAAGGTTTGGGTCCATAGGCGTAGATGCAGGCCTACACCCAAGCATACCTGTATCCTGAAGGAGATCGATGGTGTACTTCCGTTGAGATAAAGATATTCCCCGAGAAGATCGAGCAACCTCGATGCCAAGAAAATACCGAAGAAGACCCAAATCCTTCATATCAAACGAGTTCCCGAGAGCTTCTTTTACTTGAACGATGCCAGATGGGTCATCTCCGGTAATGATTATGTCATCAACATAAACTGAGAGGATAATACAATGACCCTGAAAACGACGAATAAAACATGTGTGATCTGAGTGACACTGCGAAAATCCCAAAGATTTGACCACATCACTAAAACGACTAAACCATGCTCTAGGAGATTGCTTAAGACCATATAGGGATTTGCGAAGGCGACAAACTTTTCCTGAATACTCCCCCTGAGCCCGAAATCCCGGTGGAGGGTCCATATATATGGTTTCTGATAAATTGCCATTAAGAAATGCATTTTTGACATCAAGTTGATAAAGAGGCCATGAATTAGAAGCAGCAAGAGATACCAACAAACGAATTGTGGTTAGCTTAGCAACGGGGGCAAATGTAGCATTAAAGTCCTTTCCTGGTACCTGAGTGAATCCTTTCGCGACAAGACGAGCTTTATATCTGTCAATGGTACCATCACTTAAATATTTCACACTGAAAACCCACTTACATCCCACTGTTTTCTCTCCAGTAGGTAAACTAACCAACTCCCATGTCTGATTATGTTGAAGGGCATTCATTTCAGCTTGCATAGCATCCACCCACTTAGGATTTTGAAGAGCCTCATGAACAGAGCGAGGAATAGAAACTGAATCAACCTGACTGAGAAAAGAGTGATATTGATCTGAAATACCCTGATAGGACAGATACTGAGAAATAGGATGATTAGTGTTGCATGTAAGTAGATACCGAGAGGGCATACGTCGCTCCCGGGTAGGATATCTGGGTAGAGGAGGTTCAGAAACTGAAGGAGATAAAGAATTACCTGATTGGGGGGAAGAAGCTGGCAAAGGATCGCTAGAGCGCGAAGGACGCGAGCAAACCTGTGATGGATTAACAATAGGAGAAAGAGGCACCATTTGACTAGATGAAGGAGGAGAGGACAATTCATTTGAATCAAGGATAGTAACTGGACGTGGAAGAAAAGTATTGTCCTCTACGAAAGTCTCCTTAACAGGATCTGACAAGGAAGGAGTATCGGTGAAAAAGGGAATCTGTTCTAGAAAGGTTACATCCATAGAATGATAGAAACGATTTGTGAGGGGATCATAACACCTATATCCTTTAGACATTGAGGAATATCCTAAGAAAACACACTTAATAGCCTTGTCATCAAGTTTTGTACGGGTAGGGTTGCGATTCTGAACGAAACACGTACATCCAAAAACACGAGGTAAGATGGGAAATAAAGTGTTACCTGGTTGGAGAATATGGAAAGGAGTCTTGCCATTCAATACTCTACTTGGTGTTCGATTTATAAGATAAACTGCTGTGAGGACTGCCAGATGCCAGAAATACTTAGGGACACTCATACCACGTAGAAGGCAACGTACTACAGACATAATATGACGGTTTTTTCTTTCTGCTACACCATTCTGCTCAGGAGTGTAAGGGCATGTAAGTTGTTGAAGAATACCTTTTTTGTTAAGTCCAGATCGAAACTCATTAGTTAGGTATTCCCCACCGTTATCAGATCTAATGTTGCAAACTACTGTATTAAATTGAGTTTTTATCAATTGAAGAAAATTAGTAAAATGGGTGAAGACTTCAGACTTTGTTTTCATCAAATAAACCCATGTGCAACGAGTGTAATCGTCAATAAATGTGACATAGTAACAATGTTTGGAAATAGCTAACACAGGAGAAGGACCCCACACATCAGAATGGATGAGATAAAAAGCCCTAGGTGCACGAAGCATGCGAGGGATATACGTGGTACGAGTATGTTTTGATAATTCGCAAACTACGCAACTAAACTTAAAGTCTTTGCAAGCTTTATGAAGGGAAGGAAATAACCAACATAGATATTGAAAGTTTGCATGCCCTAAACGTGCATGCCACAGATCTAAAGATTTTAGAGAGCAAAGAGACGAATTCGAACCAGGTAAAACAGAAGCTTGCAGACTAGATGGAGAAATCCTAGGAGTAAAGGGCTCACCAAAATAATAGAGTCCATCACGCTCATATCCTTTACCAAGAATCTTCCTCGAAATTAGATGCTGTAAAACACAACAGTTAGGTAAAAAAATAACTGCGCAATTTAGTGTTTTAGCAAGACGACTTACAGATAAAAGGTTATAAGCAAATTTTGGGACGTAATAAACTGAATTTAAGGTAATATTGGAAGATAAACGAGCATTTCCTTGACTACTAATAGGCATGGCGGTTCCATCAGCAATACTAACCGTCTGATTAACGGGAATAACCTCTGAAGTAAGAGTAGATAACTTGCCAGTCATATGATTATTGGCTCCTGAATCCAAAATCCAAGTACAGTGGTCTGACTTACCATGAAGAGCAACATAGTTACCAACCGTAGTAGTATCCATTGGCATAGAAGTATGTGTTATGCCCGAACACAGTTGTAACTTATCAATTTGGGATTGAAGTTCGACATAATCTAATTGAGCAACAAAACTACCATGAGAATCACAAGACATCTATCTTCCAAGTCCAAACACGAGAAAAAAATATTTGAAATGTTACTGCAATACTGAACTCATACACAAAAGTATGAACAATAGAAATACCAAGAATTTCGAGCTTTGAACCTGTGGATTCTCTTGAATGAAAGTTATAGCTGGTGACGAAAAGAAAAAAAAATCATTTTCTTTTGATATTTGTAGAGAGAAATAGAGAGAATAATAGATGAAGGTTATATATCCAAAATCACATTATAATGATAATTAAGTCGATTTGAACAAACCCTTGACGCAATACACATGTCAGCGGAAGAATTATGATGTAAGAGACCTCGATCTACAAAACTTTTCTTGATATCCCAACATCGATGAATGTAGCCGAAAATACTGATTGATTATAAAGATTCTGAGAAAAAATAGTAACTTTCTTCTACTGGATTTGAAGATCCACTATGCCAAAGACATTATTGGATTGAAGAAAAAAAAAAAAACAAGAAGAATGTCAGAACGACACGAGAATTGTGAGAACTGAGGTATGAATCAATTGATTTTGCTCTGACACCAAATTGAATTCATAATTTCTCATATTATTTCTCTTGTATGTACAATCATTTATAACTAAATTACAAGATAAATATAGTTAGAGAATTAAAGCAAATAAGATAAGAGATATTTCTAATCTAATTACAGAATTATAATATATAGATATATATATAAGATATATAGAAATATAAAATATATTCTCCTAATTCCAACAGGTCAGTACTTTTCTTAGTCTAAAATTTGGTAATTTTACTAATTAGATATATTCTGAACTTATTTTATTGTGTCCATAACTATTCAAATTGGATATTGCTCAATAGTTCCTCAACTCACTTTCTGGGTAATGATATGGTTACAATACCTTTTTAGATAAAGTATGTTGTGTCAGAGTCGTACATGAACTCACTTTCTGGGTAATGATATGGTTACATGCTCTCATTGCAATATCATTACTTTACGTGTTGTTAAGATCTTTCACTATGATGGTTCTACATTGACAGTGTGATGTTATATGTTACTAATTTCTGTGATGTTATTCAGGTACCTTAAACGCGATATTTGGATGAACATGAGATATTTTTCTGAAGAAGACCAGCGACCTCTTTTAATAGTAAGTCCTTATTAGATTTACCTATCAGTGTAGTAAACTGTGAACTGATATGACGAATAAATACCGAAACATTCATTCAGCTGTAACTTATAATCATCCACAATGTACTTGGTCTATAATGCATATGAAAGAACTGTCCGTGCCCCATGGGCACGGATTACACCCTCGTCCATTTACATAAGAGGAGGAGAAGATGGTACAAGTAGTACTGGGAAAAAACAGAAGCCCGAGGACAGTGAAAAAGAAGAAAGAGAAAGAAGAGCAGAAGGAGGTACATTAACTTGCATTAAAAAATAGAAAAAAGTAGAGTACGTGAGGGGAAAGGAAGAAACAAAAGAAGAGAAGAGAGAGAAGTTGGGAATCAGCAAATTAATTCCCCTGGATAAACATGGTTGCCGGCTTGCCGCAAGCAGTAGGACCGCAGCAGCAGCAACAGTTAATGATGATGAAAATAACAATAGAGAAATGATAGAAGAGGCGAAGGATTCAAACCTACGGCAGACCTAATGAATCGGAACTTGACACGTGTCAAAATTCTCCACGTAGGTTTAGAGTGTGGTCAAACTATGGAACTCAGGGTTTAGCCCTTCATCATACAATACAGTATACTTAAGTCCCTGGTCCCCTTTTTTATCTGGATCGCTCAAAATGGATCAACGGTCTGAATAGAAAATCTTCTCTCACCTCTTAGGCAAGAACAGTTCCAAAATCATTCCCTCTCTCTCTCTCTCTAAGCAAAAAATGATTTTTTTTTTTTTTATAAAAAGTGAATGATTTGGAAGTGTTATTTTCTCCACCTTGAATTCGTGCTGGAAAGCCAAGCCTAGAAGTAACTCTAGTTCTAGAAGACTGATGATGATGAACTTAAATTCTGAAAATGATCAATGGTTGCGAGCATAGATTTGTCGAAAAATCAAGCTAGAATGAAAGGTGAATTATTGGACTGAAGGGGACCTCTAAGATCCGCAAACAAAGTCTGAACCGGTTGTGGTAGTGATTGTGGTGGTAATTAATTGAAGACAAACCCTCCTTCATCTCCACTGCTAGCTGGAAAAGCCACCACCAGTATGGCAGTATGAATAGTCCGTACGGAATATAGGGCTTCTTTAGATGAATTTGTTACTTGGGTTGTTTTATTGCTGATGAAGATGATGATGAAAAACAAACCAGATTCATTTTCTTCAATATCCATTATCTTTTTCCTAACCAACAAAATCCTTTATGTCTCTTTGATAATTTTCATAATCTCTATTTTAATCTTAAGATTTGACAATTAGTTTCATAGTAGCAGTTGGATGCCATGGAGGAAGCTCCGCAAGGTCATCAATGGCGGATTCAGCATTCTTTATAGCCGAATCCTCTCAAATCAGTGGAATAGATCCAAACACAATTAAGCATTCTAAACCCTCTCAAATTAGTCAAAATCCGATCCATTGATTGATCTTTAGAAACATTAGGTTTTTTTCATTTTTTGGTTAGAGAGAGAAAGAGGGAATGATTTTGGAACTGTTTTTGCGTATAAGAGGTGTTGAGAGAAGATTTTTTATTTAGACCAGGGACTGAAGTGTAATGTGTTGTATGATGAAAGGCAAAACCCTGAGTTCCATAGTTTGACCAGACTCTGAACCTACGTGGAGAATTTTGACACGTGCCAGGTTCTGATTCATTAGGTCTATGTAGGTTTGAATCCTTCGCCTCTTCTATCATTTCTCTATCTTTGAGTATTATGTTCTCATAACAATAACATAATACTCAAAGATATTGTGGTTCCCAACCTCCATTCCCAAACTCAACAACAAAAAAAAACCTCCATTACCAAACTTCCTTGTATATCAAATCTTTCCATTTTGGTATCCCTTATTTATGATTTTTTTTTCAAATAAACCCTACTACTGTCGTACAAATGTAATACAAGAGGATTTGTATAAAATCACCCCATTTTATCGAATCTTTTGATTACTTTCATAGTAATAGAGCCGTGAAAATTTTCACATCACTTTTTTTAAATCTGTAATACCAGTTGTCTTCATCACTAATATCAGTTGTTTGTCTCATTTTGAAATGGAGAAATCTGTTTGGATTTATGCAGGAAAACCCTTTTTTTTTAAAAGACATCTAAGTACTCAAGAGTTTTCTTCAACAAAAAAAAAGGAACATTTTTAAGAGGTCAGTACTTTTCTTAGTCTAAAATTTGGTAATTTTACTAATTAGATATATTCTGAACTTATTTTATTGTGTCCATAACTATTCAAATTGGATATTGCTCAATAGTTCCTCAACTCACTTTCTGGGTAATGATATGGTTACAATACCTTTTTAGATAAAGTATGTTGTGTCAGAGTCGTACATGAACTCACTTTCTGGGTAATGATATGGTTACATGCTCTCATTGCAATATCATTACTTTACGTGTTGTTAAGATCTTTCACTATGATGGTTCTACATTGACAGTGTGATGTTATATGTTACTAATTTATGTGATGTTATTCAGGTACCTTAAACGCGATATTTGGATGAACATGAGATATTTTTCTGAAGAAGACCAGCGACCTCTTTTAATAGTAAGTCCTTATTAGATTTACCTATCAGTGTAGTAAACTGTGAACTGATATGACGAATAAATACCGAAACATTCATTCAGCTGTAACTTATAATCATCCACAATGTACTTGGTCTATAATGCATATGAAAGAACTGTCCGTGCCCCATGGGCACGGGTTACACCCTCGTCCATCTACATAAGAGGAGGAGAAGATGGTACAAGTAGTACTGGGAAAAAACAGAAGCCCGAGGACAGTGAAAAAGAAGAAAGAGAAAGAAGAGCAGAAGGAGGTACATTAACTTGCATTAAAAAATAGAAAAAAGTAGAGTACGTGAGGGGAAAGGAAGAAACAAAAGAAGAGAAGAGAGAGAAGTTGGGAATCAGCAAATTAATTCCCCTGGATAAACATGGTTGCCGGCTTGCCGCAAGCAGTAGGATCGCAGCAGCAGCAACAGTTAATGATGATGAAAATAACAATAGAGAAATGATAGAAGAGGCGAAGGATTCAAACCTACGGCAGACCTAATGAATCGGAACTTGACACGTGTCAAAATTCTCCACGTAGGTTTAGAGTGTGGTCAAACTATGGAACTCAGGGTTTAGCCCTTTATCATACAATACAGTATACTTAAGTCCCTGGTCCCCTTTTTTATTTGGATCGCTCAAAATGGATCAACGGTCTGAATAGAAAATCTTCTCTCACCTCTTAGGCAAGAACAGTTCCAAAATCATTCCCTCTCTCTCTCTCTCTCTCTAAGCAAAAAATGATTTTTTTTTTTTTTATAAAAAGTGAATGATTTGGAAGTGTTATTTTCTCCACCTTGAATTCGTGCTGGAAAGCCAAGCCTAGAAGTAACTCTAGTTCTAGAAGACTGATGATGATGAACTTAAATTCTGAAAATGATCAATGGTTGCGAGCATAGATTTGTCGAAAAATCAAGCTAGAATGAAAGGTGAATTATTGGACTGAAGGGGACCTCTAAGATCCGCAAACAAAGTCTGAACCGGTTGTGGTAGTGATTGTGGTGGTAATTAATTGAAGACAAACCCTCCTTCATCTCCACTGCTAGCTGGAAAAGCCACCACCAGTATGGCAGTATGAATAGTCCGTACGGAATATAGGGCTTCTTTAGATGAATTTGTTACTTGGGTTGTTTTATTGCTGATGAAGATGATGATGAAAAACAAACCAGATTCATTTTCTTCAATATCCATTATCTTTTTCCTAACCAACAAAATCCTTTATGTCTCTTTGATAATTTTCATAATCTCTATTTTAATCTGAAGATTTGACAATTAGTTTCATAGTAGCAGTTGGATGCCATGGAGGAAGCTCCGCAAGGTCATCAATGGCGGATTCAGCATTCTTTATAGCCGAATCCTCTCAATCAGTGGAATAGATCCAAACACAATTAAGCATTCTAAACCCTCTCAAATTAGTCAAAATCCGATCCATTGATTGATCTTTAGAAACATTAGGTTTTTTTCATTTTTTGGTTAGAGAGAGAAAGAGGGAATGATTTTGGAACTGTTCTTGCGTATAAGAGGTGTTTGAGAGAAGATTTTTTATTTAGACCAGGGACTGAAGTGTAATGTGTTGTATGATGAAAGGCAAAACCCTGAGTTCCATAGTTTGACCAGACTCTGAACCTACGTGGAGAATTTTGACACGTGCCAGGTTCTGATTCATTAGGTCTATGTAGGTTTGAATCCTTCGCCTCTTCTATCATTTCTCTATCGTTGAGTATTATGTTCTCATAACAATAACATAATACTCAAAGATATTGTGGTTCCCAACCTCCATTCCCAAACTCAACAACAAAAAAAAACCTCCATTACCAAACTTCCTTGTATATCAAATCTTTCCATTTTGGTATCCCTTATTTATGATTTTTTTTCAAATAAACCCTACTACTGTCGTATAAATGTAATACAAGAGGATTTGTATAAAACCACCCCATTTTATCGAATCTTTTGATTACGTTCATAGTAATAGAGCCGTGAAAATTTTCACATCACTTTTTTTAAATCTGTAATACTAGTCGTCTTCATCGCTAATATCAGTTGTTTGTCTCGTTTCAAGTTTTTGTCTTACGCTTGACGTTTGGTATTGTTTTTAATGTTGTTCGTATCACTCGTCTTCTATTTCTCGGTATGACTACTCATTTTGAACCGATTATGTTTTTATTGGACAATATTATGATTTGATTGTAACGACCATAGTGCTGACCGATGTTATGATTTGATTGGCCCGTCCACAACGAGACTCATACCCCTCGCTAGTGTTGCATGTCATCTGTCTTCTAGTTAAGGTCAAGTGGATGAGCAGATGACCTCTGAAGATGTTACCACTACCCTTACTACACGTCAAGTGACCTATCCACAAGGCTCAGTCTGGTATGTGGACAATGGTGATCAAACTACATGATTTCTTATTCTTGTATGTTCACTATACATCTCGTGGCCAAGCGACTAGAACCCCTCCTTGATTAGGGTTTTGCATAAATCTCTTCCTTCGCGGGAGCAGTGAGATTGAGAGAGAAAAAAACGTTAAAACTTGAGAGATTAGATATATAGACATATATATATATATATATATAGAGAGAGAGAGAGAGAAACTACAGTGGCGGTGGTCAGAAGAAGGAAAATGAAAAATATATTTGAAAATAATTGAATTAAGATTGTCAACAAACTGTTATTGTCCGTGACTCTTACGGGCATGGAGAACATATGACAGTAGAGTTAGAGAAAACACAATAAATCAAAAGAATTTTACTTTGTCCACCACCCTTTGGTGCAACGGTTGGACACCCCTCTTAAGCCTATGAGGTCGTGGGATCGAGTCTCGGTGGAAGCAGTTTGCCATCAAGATTTATCCTATGTAATTTACGTTATAAATAATGTAATAATTTGTTGGGCTTTAAGCCTCTTTGTTGTCGGGCTTTAAGCCTCTTCCATTATTGGTTAAAATTAGGCGGTTAATGATTAACGTAGATCGTAGTCGAATTCTTAAAAAAAAAAAAAAATTGTCAAAAAATTGTATTTTACCCATCTCATGACCAGTTTTAAAATTTCTCTATTTTAGGTCAAGTCAGAAAATGGGGTTAGTCTGTTAAAAAAAAGAGGTTAGTTTGAAAAAGAAACATAGTAAAAAATTGAGGTCATGTTCATTTAATGACCTATATATACATTTGACACTTTGGTAATTAATATAGGGTTTAGCCAAGAGATCAAAGGAAGAGAGATGACAAATATCCATTTTAGTGCAACTATCTATAGATCTATTTTGGGGGAAAACAACAACCTAAGGATTTTAATGTTAATTTTTTTATATTTGTTTCCTTTCTCATGTTCTTTTTGTTTTCATTTTCCTCAGTTGAAGTCCTCTTAGGTTTTTTTTGAGAAGAAAACAATAACATCTCTATTAATTGGAAACTAACGTACACATGGACTACCCGTTGGTACTACTTTACACAGAATTAATTAAGGAAGAGAAAATAAAAAAGTAGCGACAAAGGTCGACATGGGGTACCTAAATGACATGCATGCATGTTTCTATTTTAATTGTGTTAGCTGTATATTTTGTCTAAAAAGGGAAATAGGAAGAAAATAAATGTGGCCAATACGCGGACAACCGTTTTTCTTATATGGACAACTATCTTATGTGGACAACGCAAAAAAATTAAATTTTTATATGGACATCAGTTTTTAAGGGGACAACTCTCTATTATTTTCACTCAAGTCCTCTTAGAATCAGATGTATTATTTGATGACCTCCTTCTTTCTCCATAAACTCTAGGTTAGTTTAGTCTTCATCTCTTCTATTGCTTGTTCTTCATCATCACCCAAATTTGTAGAGAGAGAAATTCCTTGGAGAAGCATTGGTGGTTATGGCATCAAACAAAGGCAAGGGAGTTGTTGTAGAATCTTCCCAAAGACAAAGGTTATAACCCTAAAACTCTAAAATCAACCATGAAGAAGAAGATGGTACTGATGGCAGAGAAAATCAAAGAAGATGTGGAAGACGAAGATGGATCTGTTGGTTCCGACTCTGAAAACGATGGTGAAGAGGAAGATGAATCTGGTAATTCGGGTTGTGCAAAAATATGGCATAACAGAACATTGCTTGCGATGAAAATTTGGCATAATCAGAAAACTTGCCAGATTTTCGTCGCAACTTAGCTTCTGTTATGCAATATTTTCGTCGGTTTTCTGCGAAAATATGGCATAACAGAAGCTAAGTTGCTACGAAAATCTGGAAAATTGTCCGATTTTGCCAGATTTTCGTTGCAAGTTATGTTCTGTTTTACCTCATCAATGTCATTAATGCCTATTATAGAAACGTCCGGAAAAACTTCTTCAGGTGCAGATTGAGGGATTTTGTCTTCTTCATCCATCTAGGGTATAAAAAAAATGGTAGAAACTACAGTTTACTTTTAGTAGAAGTGAAGAAAGAAGAATAAGACTAAGAAGAGATTTTGTCTTCTTCATCAATCTAGGGTTTGATAAAAAAAATGGTAGAAACTACAGTTTACTTTCAGTAGAAGTGAAGAAAGAAGAATAAGACTAAGAAGAAGGAAGAAGACGAAGAAGAAGACAGTTTAGGTTTTCAATCTTTAACTATTATTTTTGTTAGAAGTCCACATGGTACTAATTATTAGTATTTAAGACTTTATGGAGTTGTCCCCTTATTAAATCAAAGTCAACTAAGTCAAACATAGTTGACTCGTATCGGGCCCGAAAATAGTTGTCCATATAAGAAAAACAGTTGTCCGCGTATTGGCCACCAAAATAAAAGAGATCCCTAGACCCCTAGTATGATACTCCCTCTCCAGCACCACGTCTCTCTGCTAAAGGGGATGTTGGTTGCTGATGTAGGACGTGGGATGGTACGGACGAGGCGTGACTTGTGAGGACCACTCAAATCAAATTTGATTTGGAAAGTTTTTAGAAAGGCTCCCTTAGAAAATGTCATAGGGCCGGACATCCCTTAAGGTAAATTTGGGAGATAATCTGTGTGGAAAAGAGGCGCCTTCGCCGCTTATAAGAGGCATCGCTAAAACTTTCCTTTAGACAATATCCTGATCTTCACCAGGTTGCCCGGCTGCTTCTATCGACTAACTTAACAGGATACAAGATATAAGACGGATCGTAAATAAGAGATCCGACGGTCAAGATGAGTTGCAGAAATAATATACGTGTGTAACACGTGTATGTACGTGACGGATCGAGAAGACGAGATCCGACGACCTAGAAGAATTCGGAATATATTTGAAGATATGTGAAGATATGTAATATTTAGTATAATATATTCAGAATATCTCATATAACTATCTAATGGTAATATTAGATAGATTTTATATTATTTCATAGTTTAGTAATCCGAAACTAGGAAACCCTAAACCCTAAGTTATCTATAAATAGAAGAGGGTTCTAGGATTCAAAATCATCGAGTTATGTCTGGCCAATGTAACCGATCAAACCCACATACAATTGTATATGGTAATTATAGTAAAAAAAATTATTTTCCGTGGATGTAGGTCTTTAGTGTTCGACCGAACCACGTCAAATATCGTGCCTTTACTTTATGTCCTATCTCCAATTATTTATATAATCGTTAAATATCTTGAATTTAACATAACTTTATCTCTTTAGCTCGAATGATCTTAGCCACAAACAACATAGGCAAACTCGATGATGTCTTTATAGAAAAAGCACACTAGAAGCAGTTAGAGAGAGAAAGAGTTTTTTTTTCTCTCTCTCTCTCTAGCGCCACCTCTCTCTGCAAAGGAGATATTGGCTGCATGTAGCAGGTTGGGTGGAAAGGAGTACGGACGAAGATCACTCAAAACAAATTTCATTTGAAAATTCTTATAAAGGCTCCCTTAGAAAATGTGATAAACGCCTCCCTCAAGGTACATTTGAGAGAATCTGCGTGGAAAAGAGGCGCCTTCGACACTTTGAGGGGCGTCTCTAAAACTCCCACTATTTCTTCATCTTCACCACCAGGTTGCCTCCTCTACTACTTCTTTCCACTAACATCATCTCTGTACGGAAAGGAAAGAAACAAAAGAAGAGAAGAGAAGAGAGAGAAGTTGAGCAGAAAATTAATTTCCCCGGAGAAACATCGTCGCTCTGTCAGCACTAGGAGTCGCAGAAGATGGTACCCGAAAAAAAGTAGAAGCTTACTCTAAGACAAACACAAGCAACCCCAATATTAACCATCTTCTTCTTCTTTAGCATTCATCCAACTCTTTCTCTCTCTAGCTCTCTTTGCTGTACAAATCTATCTAATTGAAGAAAAAAAACTCGGTGTTTTCAAGAGAGATAGAGAATGTGAAGGTTTGGTTATCTATAAGTTAGTATTCAAGAAAGAGAGGGTGGAGATTTAATTTCTTTTAAAAAAGTAAGAGATAGAAAAAATGGATATGGTTCTGGCAATGGCGCCGGCGCCGGCGCTCACTCAGAGGTAATGGTCTATTACTACCCTAGTTTTGTTCTTTTTAATCATTCTTTATTCATTTATTTGTGTAATATGATTTTTTAGCTCACCCAAGCAACATCATGGGAATGTGGATTTCAGTGAAATCATACTATATTTTAGCCCTTTTATCATCTCGGTATGTTATTAGTCTCTCTTCTTAATTATCTCTCCCTCCCTCTTCCTAATATAATGATTTCCGGCTAAGAAATGATTTCCCTAATTTTTTTTTTTGTTGCCCGAACCAAACAGGTCTTCATGGTCTTTCTATGGGCATTGGATGTTCTGGCGTTTGAGCTTTTCAATGTGGACTACCGTGAGATACTCAATATTAATCCAAACTTCAAATCATTGTGCGTGTTTAAGGTAATAATCCACTACTATTTAACTGTACACAGACACACAGTGAAGCATCGAGTCAAGGGTTGGAGGGGCCATGCCCCCGACCCTTGACCCTTGACCTTGGGCAACTCATTCCTTCACTCCTTTGCCTATTAAAACATGGGGGCTAATACATGAACAACTGTTACAGCAATTTATACTCATTTTATAAGACTTGAGATAACAGAAAACATCACCAAATTACACAAGACGATATCTGTTACAGCCACATAAATTTATATAATAAAACTGAAGCAACCTTAACAATGAGTGACGATCAAGCAGCTCATCCTTAATTGAAGAGCGATAAGTCCGCATTTGCATTACTTAATACCCCTGGGCAATAAAATACACAAATCTAAACGATAGTGTTGGGGTTGAAAATGCATGATTTACGAAACAAATTTAATAGCATAAATATACTTATTTGCAATCAAGGAGGGAAATACTTTGGTTACAATATTTTAGACGGTAGGAAGCTGATAAACTCTCAAAGGCCTGGACACTTTTGAGATCTTTCTTTTCAGCCTCCCCAACGTTCAGAAACTCGGATCAGCTGAAAGGGCCAAATACAGAAGCATCACGCACCTATACTTAAAAACATATAATGGATGAAATAATAATACTATAATCGAGGAAAAACATTCTGCAATTTATAGAATCAAAGAGCAAGATCCAGAGACAGAGTCAATTGTAATAGTTCTTTCATTTCACTATAATGGATGAATAGGTAATGGTGGAAAATTCGAGAAAGTGCCTGCTAATTAGCACTTTATTATCAAAAAAACAATACAAAAAAAATGAAATAAGCTTATAGAGATTAAACCTACTTGAATGAAGATCATTTGAGCAAAATTTTAAAGATGTTACATAAAAAAAAATGCATCAAATAGTAACTAAAACTTGACAATCTAGGTTTCATCCAAACACATTGAAAAAACCAAAGATTATAGAAACTTCAGTTTTCAGATACCTAATATTTCAAATTAGCATATCACCAACCGTAAGCCGCCTTACAATTATATTTAGTAATTTTTCAGACCAAACCCATGTGGCAATTCAACATATCAGGGTTAGAGGTACATCTACTCTCATCAACTACTTGGTTTTCATATAAGACCTGTTTTCATAAGCAACGAATATTCCATTAATTCAATCTTTGTTGATAAACTCACAACTTTGTTGGTGGGGTTCGGAGGATGAGAGTGAAAGATCTTGAAACAAAATATATTCAAATTGTTAGAAGTGACTCGAATATGGATTGGTATCGAACCCGGTACAAGCTACCAAAGCTTGGACCCGTTAGTGGGGCTGATTGCTGAGACATAGCTGGTATGCGAAGCAGGACTGTGAGGCAGAGCTGGACTCCGAGACAGAGCTGGAATGCGGAAGGTAGGCTTATGTCGGTGATTATCGTTATCCGTGTATAATGTCGGTTGTAAAGAGAGAGTCGGTGAGGCGGTGGGATTAGGGTTTAGTGGCTATATAAACTAAACCCTAAGGAGATATCAGTAGCACAATCTCACGAATCTCTTGTGTAAACTTGTTTGCTTATCATAGTGGAAATCATCGCGTCATTGTCGCCGTGGAGTAGGTCACACCAACCGAACCACGTAAATCTCTGTGTTCTGTTCTTGATTGTTCTTTACTATTCCTATTGCTTGTCTTGGATTACTCGTATTGTTCACATTAACTCTGCTTAGGCATAACAAACTGGTATCAGAGCTGTAATTTTGAGATTTCTGTGATGGCGAAAACGAGATAGAGAAGTTCGATGGAAGTAACGATTTTAATCTTTGGAAGATTAAGATGCGAGCAGTATTAGTTCAACTGGGTCTGCTGAAGACGTTGAATGGGAAGGCTGCACTCGCTGAATTATTATCAGAAGCAGAGAAGGAAGATCTCATTGAAAGAGCTCATGGTCAGATTCTGTTGTGTTTGAGCAATGAGGTCTTGCGGGAAGTAGCAACGGAAACTACAGCCGATGGGCTATGGAGTAAGCTGGAGACAAGGTATATGACGAAATCTCTAACTAATTGTTTGTATCTAAAGAAGAAATTATTTAGTTTACAGATGTTAGAAGGGGAATCATTGAAAGACCGTATGGATGAACTCAACCGAGTATTCTTAGATTTAGGAAACATAGATGTCAAATTCGAAGAAGAAGATAAGGCAGTACTATTGCTTGCATCCCTGCCACCATCATATGAAAACTTTGTTGATTCTTTTATGTCTGGAAAAAACAACTACAACCTTTGAGGATGTTAAAGCAGCATTGAACTCAAAGGAGTTGAGACGGAGGTCAATGGAAGAAAGCATTTCAGGTGATGGTTTGGTGGTACAGAGAAGGTCTCAACATGTGGTCGATGGGAAGGGCCGTTCACGGTCTAAATCGAAACCAAAGAAGTACAAATGCTTTAACAGTAAGAAGGATGGGCACTTCAAAAGAAATTGTTCAGAGCTTAGGAAGAAGTCAGCAGAGGCAGCAGTCATCGAAGAAGATGATGGTAGTGTCTTGACAATCATTGAAGAATGTGATGAAGCTATGGTTCTGGCGATCAATGCCTGCTTCGCAGAAGATAGGTGGATTTTGGATACTGGTTGTACATTCCATGTATGTCCTCATAAGGAATGGTTTTCCACTTACACAATCATTAATGGCGGTAAGGTGTTAATGGGTAACGACGCTCCTTGTAAGGTGGTTGGAATTGGTACCATTCAGATCAAGATGCACGATGGTGTTGTGAGGACTATAACGGACATCAGACATGTTCCAGATTTGAAGAGGAATCTAATCTCTTTGGGAACTCTGGATGATAATGGTTGCAAATATGTTGGTGAAGGTGGTGTTCTTCGGGTTTCTAAGGGGAGTCTTACGATTATGAAGGGGTTGAAAAGGAATGGTTTATATGTGCTACAGGCTAACACAGTTACCGGCAGCGGTATCATCATCAGACAGGGAAGTTGAGACTACCAAGCTATGGCATATGCGGTTAAGGCATATGAGTGAAACGGGGATGGCTATACTGAGCAAGCAGGGTTTACTCTGTGGGCAGAAGGTTGAAAACTTGAATTCTGTGAACATTGCGTCTTTGGGAAGCAGTGTCATGTAAAGTTCAGTACAACGGTTTATAATACCAAAGGAACTCTGGATCACATCCATTCAGATCTTTGGGGACCCTCTCGGGTTAGTTCACATAGTGGGGATAGATACATGTTAACCTTGATAGATGATTTTTCCAGGAAAGCATGGGTCTACATACTGAAACGCAAAGATGAGACATCCGTCAAGTTCAAGCAGTGGAAGACCTTGATCAAGAAACAGACTGGAAAATCGATCAAACGCTTGAGGACTGACAATGACATGAAATTTTGCGGAAACGAGTTTAATAGGTTCTGTGTAGACGAAGGGATAGTGAGACACGATACGATCAGAAAGACTCTACAGCAGAATGGAGTGGCAGAACGTATGAACAGAACTTTATTGAAACGAGCTCATTGTATGCTTTCGAATGCAGGGCTGCCAGAGGTTATCTAGGATGAAGTAGTGAACACGGCAGCGTATCTGGTAAATATTTCACCCTGTACATCTATTGAGTGTAAAACTCCTAATGAAGTGTGATCGGGTTATCCTAATAATTATGAGAACTTGAGGATATTTGGTTGTTCGGCTTATGCACATGTTAAAGAAGATAAACTTGATCCGAGGGCTAAGAAATGTGTATTTCTTGGGTATGAGCCTGGAGTTAAGGGTTATCGGTTGTGGAATCCAGATGGAAAATTGAAGAAGTTTCTCATAAGTAGAGATGTTACTTTTGATGAGTTAGCCATGGTAACTCAGAAGGTAACGCCTGTAGATGCTCGGGAGGGTATTGGTAAACAGGTGGAGTAGGAAGATCACGGAGAGTAGGTGGAGCTTGAGATAGACACTCCGGAAGAGGTTCGGCCTCAGGTAGATGAGCAAGCTGAGGAAGCTAAACCAGAGCTGGTTCAGTACAGTGTTGCGAGGAACAAGGGAAAGAGAGACATCCGGGCACCGGAAAGGTATGGGATGGCATATATGGTTGCATTTTCACTTAGTGTGGGAGAAAGCATAGATGGAGGTGAGCCATGCACCTACGAAGAAGCTATGAGGAGCGATGATTCACGGTAGTGGTCTCTTGCCATGAATGAAGAGATTGGGTCTCTTCGGAAGAACCAGGTCTGGGAATTAGCCGAGCTGCCTAAGGGTCAGAAGATTGTTGGTAGCAAATGGGTTTTCAAGAAGAAATAATAAATCCCAGGGGTGGAAGATGCACGATACAAAGCACGGTTAGTACCTAAAGGATTTACACAGCGAGAAGGGATAGACTTCAATGAAGTATTTTCTCCTGTTGTTAAACATAGCTCTATTAGAGTGATACTTGCTATGGTTGCTTTGTATGATATGGAATTGGAACAACTTGATGTTAAGACTGCGTTCTTACATGGAGAGCTGGAGGAACAAATCTATAAGCGTCAGCCAGAGGGGTTTGAGATTCTCGGGAAAGAAGACCAGGTCTGTTTGCTGAAGAAGTCTTTGTATGGACTGAAACAGTCTCCTAGGCAGTGGTATAAGCATTTTGACGCGTTTATGATTAAAAACAGCTATGACAGAAGCAGGTATGATAGTTGTGTGTACCACAAGAAACTATCAGATGGTTCTTATGTGTTCTACTCCTGTATGTGGATGACATGCTGATAGCTTGAAAGGATATGTCGGAAATCCACATGTTAAAGGATCAGTTAAAGGTGAGTTTGAGATGAATGACTTGGGTGCCTCAAGGAAGATATTGGGTATGGAGATACGGAGAGACATATCTGTTGGGAAACTGTTCTTGTCTCAGAAAACGTACATCGAGAAGGTGTTGGAACGTTTTGGTATGACTGAGGCAAAAGCTGTCGGTACTCCATTGGCAGCACACTTCAAGCTTTCGGGTGAACTATCACCAACAACTGATGACGAGACGGAGTACATGTCTCGGGTGCCTTATGCAAATGCAGTAGGTAGCATTATGTATGCTATGGTGTGCACAAGGCCTGATATTTCACATGCTGTTAGTGTAGTAAGCAGATACATGGGCAGACCTGAGAGAGGTCATTAGTAGGCTGTGAAATGGATACTGCGGTATCTGGGGAGGAACTGCGGAGCTTGATCTGGTTTACGGCAGAAGGGCTGACACTTCTGATTCGGTAGTTGGGTTTGTAGATTCGGAATTTTCAGGGGATCTTGATAAGAAGAGGTCGCTGACAGGCTATACGTTCACACTCTGCGGGAGCGTCATTAGTTGGAGAGCAGTGTTGCAGTCGGTGGTAGCGCCGTCTACAACAGAAACAGAGTACATGACAGCAACAGAGGCGGTGATGGAGGCAATATGGCTGAGTGGTTTAGTTCGGGATTTGGGCCTGAAGCAGGAGGTGACAGTGGTCTACTGCGACAACCAGAGTGTTATTCATTTGACCAAAAATCAAATGTATCACGAGAGAACTAAACATATTGACGTCAAGTATCACTTTATCAAAGACGTGATTGAGCAAGGGAAGATCACGATAAAGAAGGTTTCTACGGCAGAGAATCCAGCGGATATGCTGACCAAGGCAGTTACAACTTTCAAGTTTAACATTGCTTAGACTTGATTGCGATTTCCAGATGTTAGCCCTAGCAGGGCTGGAGCGACGACGGCTCAGAAACGCTGAGCTACACTAACAGGAGCATATTCAAGTCAAGGTGGAGAATTGTTAGAAGTGACTCGAATATGGATTGGTATCGAACCCGGTACAACTTACTGAAGCTTGGATCCGTTAGCGGAGCTGATTGCTGAGACAGAGCTGGACTCCGAGACAGAGCTGGAATGCGGAAGCTAGGCTTATGTCGGTGATTAGTGTTATCCGTGTATAATGTCGGTTGTAAAGAGAGAGTCGGTGAGGCGGTGAGATTAGGGTTTAGTGGCTATATAAACTAAACCCTAAGGAGATATCAGTAGCACAATCTCACGAATCTCTTGTGTAAACTTGTTTGCTTATCATAGTGAAAATCATCGCGCCGTTGTCGCCGTGGAGTAGGTCTCACCAACCGAACCACGTAAATCTCTGTGTTCTGTTCTTGATTGTTCTTTACTATTCTTATTGCTTGTCTTGGATTACTCGTATTGTTCACATTAATCCCAATTGGGCATAACAAAAATCGCAGACAAAGACAGTTTGCGGGCGAGCCTCATGGGCGTGGACAACAAATAGTGAGGGTGAGAAGAGCTTCACAGATACATAAAGATTTTGCCAAAAAATTTCATTTTATAATCGTAAAACTTTTACCGTGTTGAAATGGGAGCCTCCCGTTTAGGAACCTCTATTTGGTTTACTCCAAAATGTGATGAGGGCCCAACCTTGGGGCTCTCCTGGTCTGCAAACCCTGCTCAGATCCCCAACTATTGAGTTTTCTCTTACGACAAATGAAACAAGAAAACTTCCCATCTTCGAAACATCTAAGATAAGGAGTCCACTTTTAGGTACTTTTTTCAGAAACTTTTATATACAATTACCATTTTTACCGACCACACTCACATCTCGTTCGACTTTAACAAAAAATACTTTATTTGTAGGGATGGGAAAAGGGCACGAAGGCCCGGAATCTGTCATGGGCATACTTGAACCATCTCACAAGTGTTTAACAGGCAGGAAATAATCAGAAGGTCTTGACTGGCCAATCATTCCATTAACTAGAGACATGACCGGATGGACAAACCGACCCGCCACGTACCGCTACCCTGTAGATGGGTTCCTAACCATTGGATCATAAAACCCTAGGACCTCTTAGTACTTATTGTAGATTTTTTTTGCTGCCTATTATACATCATTAACATGAACTCTAGACTTTTTTTTTGATGTTTTATGATTTGTAATTTTATATCTTTTTGGAATCTTGTATCGATAAGTACCTTAACCTTTTTAATAGAGTTAAAATATATAAATATTTTAAAATTATTATTTTTTCATTATTTTTATATGGGTTATTTTCCAAATAGCCCCCAACTTTGGGCGAGTTTGGACTGGGCTCTTATTTTGGGCCCAGTTTTGGGCCTTTCGTCCATTCCCCGAAAACTTATCTTCCTCTCATAAAAAATAAAAAAAAAAATAAAAAATAAAAAAAAAAACTTATCTTCCTCAATTGTTTCAAAAAAAAAAAATTATCTTCCTCAAGAATGGTTTGAACGAAAGAACTGCATTCAAGCTTAAAATTACTTCGAATTGGCTAAAGAAGAGATCGCTAAAGCAGTTAGGGCTGAAGAATGGGGGTTAATTGATGACGCTATTTCTCACTATAATAACGCTCATCGTGTTCTTCTTGAAGCTAAAAATACCAGACCCGCTTCTTATATCTCTTCTAGGTGATCATTCTAAAACATATGAAATTCACTAAATTAGGTTATCATTCTGAATATCTACCTCCCCTTAAGAAAAATTTGCCAACTTAACTAATAATTGTGATTTACAAAAACCTAAGATTTGTTTTTTTTTTCAAGGTTTAATGAAAAGTTTTGATTTTGATCCTTAAATAGTGACAAATATATAAAATTGACTAAATTAAGTATCCCCATTTCTCTGAGATTAGCTAAGAAGATGAGTTTGTTGTTTGGAACAGTGAAAAAGAGAAAGTGAAGAAGAAAACAAGCTCATCTTGTATTCTTGTCAGATCTTGAATCACAGGTACCTATTTATCTAGCTTTGAAGAACAACTGAAAGAAAAAAATTCTACCTCACATTCTAACTATTCAATCTCAAAATAGACTTCCAAGAAGTTTTGAGCTAAAATTGTGTAATACCTTATGCCAGGTTGATCAATTGAGAGGAGAAAATGCTTCTCTCTATATGCAATTCAATACTGCTGATCAACACTTTCGAGAAGCTGTCACCGACAATAGAGTGCTTACATCTGATGTTGAAGCCCTTAGGGTTAAGGTATGTAAAAGTTGTCATAGAATGTTACCTGAAATCTTGATCGCTCTAGTACACAATACGAGTACATGAAAGCATTGTGCTACCATGTTTAACATGTGGCACATTAAGACGTCCTTCGGTGCACCTTTTCAGTTGCGTTATGTTTTGCAATATTTTCTTAAACAAAGTATTTTGTATGATACCCATAATATAGATACACTTACTCACGGTCATTCTTCAATAAAACTTACAACCTTAACTATAGAGGACGACGAACCTCGCCGTCAAGGTTCGAATCCTACTCTCTGCAGTGAAAAGCAACTCATGACACCCCCCAATCAACAGATTAAGTTGGGTTCTTTTGTGTGAAGACAGTTACTACCCTATATTCTATATTTTTTGCAGGTGAAGTTGGCTGAGGAAATGGTAGCTCGTGGGTCTTTAACATGTAGTTTGAACCATCTACTGCAAAACTATTCGAGTTCACCGCAACCACCCAATAACCATAACATATCAAGAATCTCAGATGTCTCAACAAACTTGGGTAACCAAGGAGATGATCATGTCTCTTCTTTTGTTAGTCAAATTTCAACACCTTCACTTCAGAGGATTGCAAGCACTGAAATCTTACCAAATACAATTGTTAGTGAAGCTCTGAGCTGCCTCTCAGAGATTTGGCCATGAAAACTTCACTGGTTATCATCTCATATCTTTGTTTCGGTTGCCTTCTATGTTATCGTATCACATTTTGTTTAAGATATTCGAGAAACTCCCCTCATCCAACCCGAAAAGCTCAACTTCGGATGGAGGAAACTTGGTCTCTAAGGTGTTTGTTAAAGACTCGTAAAGTATTTCAATGTATTACTATTAGTAGTAGTGAAAACTTGCTTTCATGTCTCTCACTAGTACTCGTATATAGTAAAATTAACTGTTTATTGCCCCAAATACCGAGTATATGGCTCCGAAAATGAATAAGATTTCCATATTTCATAACTTGATCTAGCGTGTCCCAGATCTAATATTTCCCCAGGTACATGCAGCTACGTGTCCTTAATGTGTTTTTGCATGTATATTTGTTTGTACTTGTACAAAATCATGTGAGTTGTTTATAACTTAGGAATAATTGATCGAAAAGTAAAACAAACATTGTGAACAAAAATAAATGATAAAATGACTAAGACAATATAACACACATATTGTATCCCATATTGGGATACGCCTACCGATGTCGGAACCTGATACTCATATATTTGTTTGTACTTGTCCATAACCATAGAATCGGTGGCAACCAACATAGTTTTGCATTAAAATACGAACTCGTTCATTGTAAAATATAACAATGAACATGATATCCATGTGAAAGTGAAGTCCCCTAACCTGTTTTCGAGGGACTTCATGGCCCATAGGACGATGCTGGTCTTAGAAACCAGATATTCAGATTTACATCCTGCATAACTTTAGGACAAACCCCATATTTGCACCATTCGTTCGCTGCAGGAATCGATGTTTTAACTTCTGAGGTTTTGGTTATTCCAGTCCATTGTCGACATTGGGTTCTTGACTTGAAATACCTACTACTTTTAGTAGCACCATGTAAAAGCTCACATTTCTCTGCACTCAAAGAACATGAACACAAAATCAACACAATCCGTCCATGGTCATTGTAGGTGTAATTCATTGAAATCCCGGACACAGATGGAGCGCAAACAAAGTACAATTCAAGCTATCAGTTTGTGCTCATAAATGTGCTTATGTTATGAAAACGAAACAGGATTGGGTGTTCCAAGGTGTGAAATGGCAGGTCTAGCAAACAAGCGTATTGA
The DNA here is from genome assembly GCF_041429995.1 of Eschscholzia californica. NCBI lineage: Eukaryota > Viridiplantae > Streptophyta > Magnoliopsida > Ranunculales > Papaveraceae > Eschscholzia > Eschscholzia californica. The sequence goes on along the minus strand of NW_028238198.1, from coordinate 14,732,150 downwards.
AGATTGGAACTCCAGTTAGCAGTTCTAAGGTCTCAGCATGCAATTTGAAGTAGTATACTAGGTTATTTTAAGTATTCAAATGAGTTCCTAAGTAAACAACAAAATCAAGCAATAACAGATCAAAATTGAAGTAAAAAACCAAAGATAATGAGACTAAAATCAAAGAACACATTAGCTTTGGTTCCAGCAGAAACATGATCGAACTAAACCACACAACCTAGTAGTCGATCCCCATGAAATCACAACCAGGATCGACACTTCCGTAGTATCAAATTTGAGTTCAAATAATTACTCTGGAACAGGAAAGATTGAAGAATTTGGTGGTCTCAGTTCCTATATTACTGGCTATTTGAATTCCAAAAGAGAAATCCTTGTAGCTACTGTGGTAAATACCCAACTTAGATTTCTTGTCTCATTCACTGATTTATGATACTAACTTGGTTCTTTACTAGTTCTTTCGAATTGTACACAATTATTAGGGCAAAAGAACATTCAAGAACAAATTGTACACAATTATTAGGGAAAAATGAACAAATTGACAAGTACAAGAACAAATTGTACACAATTATTAGGGCAAAATGACCAAATTGACAAATGTAAGAAAAAATTATTCACAATTATTAGGGAAAAATGAAAATTATAGGCAAAATAATGCTTAAAGAAACACTACTTATTTTAGTTACCTAGACAGTAGATATCCAAGCATAAATCCCTTGATTAGTTGATTAGTTGTTTTTGTTTAGGAGAAACCCTAGATTTCACTTTGAAGTGTGAATCTTCAATTTATATATGCACTAGAAAGAGATGATGATGTTAGGAAAGCTGAGAAGGAGAAACTGATGAAGACCTCTAATTTTCATGGTTTCATCTCTCTCTTGAATTCCTCCCTGTTGAAGTACAGGCTCTTTCTCTCTCTAGTTCTTCAGTTCTTCCTTGTCAAAGTAAAAGAAAAGGAAAGACCCCTGGCTGTTCTTACTGAAATAACCCTACCCAAGTGAAAATATTTCAGAACTACCCCTGACTGTAGCCAGGGATAGTCTTAGTGGTGGCCAACGGGCCGTGCCGTGCCCAGACCTTTGGTCTGGGCACAGAAACGGCCCATGGGAGCGGCCCGGCCGTTCCCGTGGCGTTTTCGTTGCGTTTCTGGCCGTTTCTGTGGCGTTCCCGTAGTCGTTCCCGTGGTCGTTCTGTGGCGTTCCCGTAGTCGCTCCCGTGGCTCCGACCCATTCATAAATATTTTTTACTTGTAAAAAAAAGTAATAAAAGAAATATTAAATTTTTTCTGAAGTAAAAAATTGTGATGTACAAAAACTTTAGAGTCTATGTCATATCTTTGTTTATTTTATTGGAAAAGAGTTGTATAAAGACTCTCCACATTTACTTTATATTTTGTGGTTTAGGTGTGGGAGTATCTTTACCACTTTATTTGTTTATTTTTTTGAAAATAAGTTTTAGTTTGTTTCAACAAAAAAAAAATCTAAGTAAAAAAAAAAGTAAAACCTCTTTTGTACTACACTAATTACTAATAAATGGGTTGGGAGTGTACAACACCCTCAAAAGAGAGTGTTGTACACCCTAAGTAACTTTTTAAAATTATAAAAATTAAAAGTGTTTTGAGGATGTTAGTACACCCTAGATAATGCTTAAAAATTCAAATAACTAAATTGGGCCGTTGCTAGCGTGTCGTTGTTGCCGTTTCCGTTCCGTGTCGTTCCGTGCCCACGGGTCGTGCCGTGTACGATCCGTTCCGTGTTGTTCCTGAGTGTCTAATGGGCCGTGTTTAACGGGTCTGGGGCTCTAAAATCCTAGCCCCGACAGGGCACGCCAGACCCGTGACGGGTCGACACGGAACGGACCGCTCCGTGTCCTCAAATAAACGGGCCGTGCCGGTCCGTTTCCGTGTCGGCACGGCCCGTTGGCCACCACTAGATAGTCTGCTCGTGAGTCGTGCCTCCGCCCTTGGCCGAGAGAATGTTTTGCCTATTTTAATATTATGTCGTGATATCTCAAATACTATAATTCCTACAATTATTTTCTACCTTAATCTATCTTTTGTTAATTAATGATCAAACCTTAATCTATGTTTCAGATAACTTAAAAATCATTTATGATTTATGTTCTTTATTCGTTTTCTTTCCAAGAAGTTATAAGCGTTTCTTATTTGTTATTCATTTTCTTATTTTCTTATCTTCAATAGTTTTTTTGTCCCTAGATATCTTTTGTTAAACTTGATATGCATTTTCAACCCCCAACACTATCGTTTAGATTTGTGTATTTTATTCCCCAGGGGTATTAAGTAATGCAAATGCGGACTTATCACTCTTCAATTAAGGATGAGCTGCTTGATTGTCACTCATTGTTAAGGTTGCTTCAGTTTTATTATATAAATTTAAAGTTGTTGTGGCTGTAACAGATATCGTCTTGTGTAATTTGGTGATGTTTTCTATTATCTCAAGTCTTATAAAAATGAGTATAAATTGGTGTAATACCGTTTCTACTTCTAGACGAGTATAAGTTGATTTGTTGTTAGGTTTCTTCTTGTGGGATTATAAACTTTTGTATCGTGGAAGTGTACTTTTACTAAGAAGACAGAAAAAATAAAAAATAAAAGTGATTTCAACAAAAAAAAAGTAGGAATTGAACCCTTCCTTGGATCTTTACCCTAACCTCTATGTTAAGTTCTTGGGCAAGTAGCTCCTGAAACCTCTCAACTTGCTCAATTTTATTAAGATTGAGAACGTTACCACTTGAAACAGCCTACATATTTTTTAATCTAATGAATCCAAAGAACCTTATCTCTCATATGTATTGTCCGGAGTTAATTACTTATTTTATTTGTCTCCAATCTGAGTTCACTAATTTTTTGTACTCATTGTAAAGAAGTAACTTGCTTGAGGATGAGAGTTTATTCAGTCCAAGCTTCTTTGTCATACAGTTTAGGGTTTGTATAACCAAAAGGGTGGGTTCATATATATATATATATATATGGGTTCATATATATATGAATAAATAAATGAAAACCATATATATATATATATATATATATATATATATAAAAATGAAAACCATATATTTATATATATATGTATATATATATAAATAAATGAAAACCATATATATATATATATATGGTTTTCATTTATATATACATATATATATATATATAAATAAATATATATATATGAACCTATATATATATATATATATATATATATATATATATATATATATATATATATATAAATAAATAAATGAAAACCATATATATATATATATATGAAGGAAGGAATGGGTTGCCCAAGGTCAAGGGTCAAGGGTCAAGGGTCGGAGGCATGGCCCCTCCAACCCTTGACTCGATGCTTCACTGTGTGTCTGTGTACAGTTAAATAGTAGTGGATTATTACCTTAAACACGCACAATGATTTAAAGTTTGGATTAATATTGAGTATCTCATGGTAGTCCACATTGAAAAGCTCAAACGCCAGAACATCCAATGCCCATAAAAAGACCATGAAGACCTGTTTGGTTCGGGCAACAAAAAAAATTAGGGAAATCATTTCTTACCCGGAAATCATTATATTAGGAAGAGGGACGGAGAGATAATTAAGAAGAGAGACCAATAACATACCGAAAACCATATAAATAAATGAAAACCATATATATATATATATATATAAATGAAAACCATATATATGTATATATATATATATATATATATAAATGAAAACCATATATTTATATATATATATATATATATAAATGAAAACCATATATTTATATATAAATGAAAGGAAACCATATATTTATATATAAGAAGAGAGACCAATAACATACCGAAAACCATATAAATAAATGAAAACTATATATATATATATATATATATATATATATATATGTATGTATATATATATACATAAATGAAAACCATATATTTATATATATATATATATATATATATATATATATCTATTATACAAAACAGATACTTGTGACTAGGACACAATAATTACATAAAATATGACTAGGACAACCACTAAGACAAAATTAATGTAAACCAATGTGACTAGGACACAATTTAATTTCTCTTACATTGATGACTATACGCTGGCTAGGACAAATTTTGGGTGTTAAATGCCGACTCATGTTGCTAGGATAGATTAAATACATCTAATCTGCTAAACAAAAATGACGGTCCAAATCTCCATCTTCAAGCAGAAGAGCCTTGCTGACCCCTTCCTCTTCCTCTCATTAAATCTCATTCTGTTCATTTCTTCCATGCGTTTTCTTCTTCATTTTTTCCTTTAAAGAATTTCGAAACTGAACATATCAAATGAGTAAATCTAAAGAGAAAGTGAGTAACAAAATCATAAGGACAAGGAAAAAAATAATAATTCTCAAACAATTAAAATACTCAATCGTGGCTTCTTCATCAGTTGGCTCTCATAATTTATCTTGTTGAAAATCTCCCTCTTCTTCCTCATCTATTTCGACAGAAACCCTAACTTCTTGCAGACCTCATCTATTTCGGAAGAAATCCTAGCGTCTCAGTGTGATTTGAAAAACAATAGGATACTCAATACTGGCTTCTTCATCAGTTGGCTCTCATTATTTATATTGATTTTCTGATGCTTTCACACAACCGAAGGCATTGAGGTACGTTAATTTGTAGAAAAAACTCCAATTCTGCTAAAAGCTTTATGATGCTTATATGATTATCATATATAATTCATTCTCTTAGTTTTGTAACTTTTGTTGAAGCAGATAACTAATGGACGACTCTTGAAATTTCGTCTTTAATCTCAGGATGTGTCATACGATTTTGGAAGGTGTGTTTTACCTTTTTCTATTCCTAACGGATTGTAGGAAGTAAGCTTCCGCCTTGATATATAGTGCAATATGGGAAGCTTTAATGTAGTAAGACATGTTCATTCGGTGTAACATGTACCATTATCTTTCAACAAAAAAATATAACCTTTATCGATTTCAATTTGTCCATGTTCCATAGGTTAGATCTGTCTCATGAGATTAAAGTTTGGCCAAACCCTTTTACAGTAATATGAATAACATTTGTGGCTGTCGTTATAATCTTTCGCGATAATTATTATTGTTGCTACTATCACATTATATGATTCTAACTTTTCAAATGGCTAACTTAATCTTACATACCCATGGCCTGCTTTAAGTAATCCATGTGGCACAAACTGTTACGTTGTGGCCTATGTGATTGCAAGTAACGACCGAACTTGGCTTAGTTTTTTTAACATAAAGTTTCTTCAGGTTGTGGAGAATGTTGTTGTTGTTGCTTGCTGTAGAGCTCACAACTATTGGGAATGATGAATCTATTTTGCAACAGTGGTTTCATTAATTGTTGTTCAATATGTCGAACCAGTAATAACCACCACCAAGGCTTAATCTCCTACCTTTTTGGCCTATCACACGCATTATAGATTAAAAGTGTGAGGGAGGATTGATGTTGATAATATTTAGTGAAAGCAAGTAATTGCTTTAGGTACTGAACCACTTTATATGGGTAATCCTCTGTGTATTTGGTCGTTAAACTCTTAGACTTGAACCTTTATAGTAACAGTATTGAACCTGTTTGTCGAATGCAACTTCATCTCATTCATACTCGATGCAATAAAAGACATTTTTATACTTCATCTCATTGTGAGAGCCTTTATATGTAAGGAACCACTTTTAATGGATTAAATTCAAATAAACATTAGAATATATCCCGCCAGTGAGTAACAGTGCCTTTTTTCTTACAGCTATAACGTTTTTATTGTTGCAACTATGTATTGCAATAAAATGTAAAACTGCCAAAATGTTCGTTTTGGCAAAAAAAGGCAAAACTTACTACTGTAACTTTTTACCAATGGTTATAAAGATGGTTGTCATAACTGGTATTTCACTGAAAAAAATAATTTTTATAACTCTTGTTTATGTATTGATTAATTGTTGTTGTAGTATTAACTTTAATTTGTTCATATTTTTAGAAATATTACATCAAAACTTACTTCTTTTTGTTTAAAAATTTGTTCATTAATTGTTTATACAACCCTCAGAGCTTAAAGGTCGGTTCACGAAGTGTTTGTACAGCTTGTATGTGTTACTAACGTTAATATATTATGCAGGTCTACAACAACTAATGTGGAAACCCACCTTTTTACGAAATTTATAACGAGTGACCGAACATATACAACCGTCAACTTAGTTAAACAAAGAAATTTGGTTGGTTATAGCAATGGCAAGAAAATGTTTTAAAGTTGCTTTCAATGTACAGAAACTAGATAAAGTGAGGATGCTGGCATAAAAAGAGAGGTACCTTTTTTCATTTGTTTGCTTATGTTAGTCACACTTATGATAGTTGCATGGTTTTATGATTTAAAAGTACTTGTGCGTCTCTAATTCACCAAGAAAATATTGTTGATTGATGAAACTAAATGGAATGGATAAAACCATGATTATGAAATATTTTTGAGTTTAGAACTTGAGCATAGACATTCATAAAATCAATTAAAGGATATGCTAAACTTTAGTTCAAGAATATGAATAAAACAAGGTGTCATGTTCTTCAAGGTACAAGGAGTCTCTAGCACAGTGAATTGTTGTCGAAGTATCGAAGGAAGAAGCAAATTCCCCATGTAGTAAGAGTAGATAAACTGAAAATTATTGTGATGAAATTATTCTTGAAGTACTTTATTTTGTACTCGTATGATTCTAACAAACAAGCAAGATAATAAGCGATTTCATGTGTTGGTGACAGAGGAAATAGTATTTTCATCTATAAGTTTCTAAATTAGAAACCAGAAACTTGTTGCACAAAGTGATTGTCTTGGGCAGCAACAAGCTAACAAATGATACAAAATATGGTAGGTTGTCCAACAGATACAGTTCCTGGAGGCAAACATGGTTTCTGAAAAGGTGAAAGTTATGGGAGATGCTCATGCCGATGTTATCATTTCATAGAGCGATTATTAGTTTTTCCAGCTTCCCTGGTTGGTGATGCTATTAGTGATACCATTATTTTATTTCTACGTTTAGATGAATCTTACAGGATTGTTAAGACAATAGAAGGAGACTTGGTGTCTCAAGAAACTACCCCAAAACCGTGTTGGAAGTTCTGCATTTTATCGTGGTGTATACAAATAAATGAATTCGAGCTTTTAATATATTATTCTCAACCTTAAATTTCCTTGGATTTCAGGTTAAAAATCACTTATCCCATTTGAAGTTTCTAAAGCTAAGACAACTTTGGATGAAGAAGCAGTAGAGTTAGCTATTAAAGCATGGGCTAAGGTCGTTGGGAAGCAATAGATAGTATTGTGATTCAGTAGATAGCTACATTCGTTATGAACCGTGTAACTGTAGCCTTCTATAACTGCAGTCATTACTAAATCTTTTTTAGTGTAAATTTGGTTATTGAGGAGAATACATTTTAGTGAATGAGTTATTCAATGTATTTACCTCTTTTTTTTATGTTTATGTTGGGAAGAAATGTTAATAGTTGATTAACCCCGGGTAAAGGTATTATTTCAGCATAGAATAGATTTGCAGGTTCAAGTTAGTTTTTCGTATTTTTTGTAATCTTTCATAAACTTGTCTGTATCTTAGACAAAAGAATAGGAGTACAATATAAGAATTTGCAACTCATTCCATCATAAGCCTTAGCCACATCCATTTCGAAGGCAAATTGAACTTTCTTTGATATAGATAGTTCAATGGAAAGCGAAGTCTCAACCAATTCACCAAAACCTCGGTGAATACTCAATGACTCTAATATTTAATTACCTCTGAAGTTAAACGGAAACTAATTTAAACCTAATAAAACACTTTTGGCAGTTCAGGACTATTCCATTAAGAGGTATTTTTCCCCTCTCGAATTTCATCTTTTCCCTTCTTTGTCCCACTAAAGCTTCTCATAACCTCTTCTCTGTCTCCCTCTCTCTCACGCTACACACTCTTTTCTTTTCTTTCCATTTCATGAATTCTAAACGAATTCATTTTGTATGTAAAGTGTGTTTGTATTTATTTTAGAATTCGATATCTATATATCTGAAGAATTTAACGCGAGAAGAATTTTACGGAATAGATTTTCTAAATAAATTTAAGAACATTAAAAATCAAACACAGTTTTATTGTCTCAAAAATCTTAAAAACTTTTGCTAAATCTTATACATCTAGAATACAACACTTGTTTTTAGAGAGTATTATACTGAAAAGTAAAAAACTACAATGAAAAGTTACGAAATGGGAAAAAAATGAGAAAAGTAAAAAAAAAAGTAGAATAATTTGTCTACTTATCCGTGTTGCATAAAGGGCATTACCCGCCCACAGGACGGAGGTTTTTGTCTATTATACAAAACACATCAATATGCTTTATTATATTGCAGTGTTTTGATTTTAATATGCTTTATTATATATGTTTTTGTTTAATCCGTTACAAAGTCTATACTCTTTTGTGCATCTTTTAGTTCATAATAACTACTTTCAATCTAGATATACATTTTCTATCTTTCTGAACCATTTCAACTTGAAGTTACAAAATTTGAGTAAAACAGAAGTTATTACTCTAACCATGAAATATCGTTGTATACATGTTATTACGATTTATTTAAAAAAATTATGTAATTAGTGGATGGTGAGGACTGGTGGGGTTGGTGGATGGTTGTGTAGAAATGAAGGATCCAAATGAGCTTCTAAGAACGATATGTTCTTTCCATTTTGGAATCTCACTATTGAATATTTTTTTTCTTCAAAAAAATTAATTGTTAAATATGTATTTTACCTGTCTTTTCATGTGATACATAATGTGGTAAATGATTTCATTCACATGAACTGCAATAACTTAGAATTGTATTCAACCCGTCTATTTATTCGATACATTTTTTTTATAAACATTTTATTCGATACATAGTATGATAGCTTTCATTATATAAAGTAATTAAATTAAATAACTTAAAAGCGATGACGATGAGATATAAGTATTTATTCGTAAGGGGCATTACCCACGCACTACGTGCAGGGGGTGTGCCTAATCTATTATACGAAATAGATCAATGTGACTAGGACAAAATAAATGTCCTAGAAAACAAATCAATGTGACTAGGACAAAATAAATGTCCTAGAAAACAAATCAATGTGACTAGAACAAAATAAATGTCCTAAAAAACAAATCAATGTGACTAGGACAAAATAAATGTCCTAGAAGCTGACTAGACTGCCACATACAAATATGACAGTCTCAAATCTCAATTTCTTTGTAAGTATTTCAGGTTTTAATTCTATTATAATCTCACCTCCTCTCTTACTGTCTCATATTATAACATCTTTGTCTCCTTGCTTCATTGAAATTATTATTGTTTTCTGGAATTTTGAATTACCAAGTATTGGACGATATTGACTCAATACTTTCATCCTCGAGTAATCTAGATATTTTTCTTTTTATCACCGAACCTGTTTGGCGAAAAGACTCAATCAATCGAACTGCCCGTTACAATCTTCCTCGATCTTCAACTTTAATATCTGGGGTTTAGTTTGTTCATGGCGTAAAAAGCCTTAAAGAAAACCTTTTTGTTCGTTTAAAAGAAGAAAAGAAGAACTTATCTTAAGAAATATATATGATATTACTTATAAGTACTATGATATAATGTTGTATTTTGTTCCTCTTATATCAATGGTCGATGAGATTATTTGTTCTTCTATGAATTCATTGATGTTGTAACAGGACAACTACCTGAGCAAAACATTGATCTATTCAATCAAATTTTATTTCGTATAAATATAACAATAGACAACAATCATTTTACCTACTCATCTGGTATGACCTTCTTTTCATTAACTTTCATCATATGCTTATTATTGATTCCTCTCCTGGATCTAGGTCCTCCATTACAACAGCAATAGATGAATTATGTTCATCATCAGATGCAGAAAACAACAGAAAACACCAAAACCACTGGGACAATAAGAAGAATCACTTGTAGGAGGGACCCTTTTAGTTTGGCATCTGTAAGAAGCAATACCTCATGAGACCATCTCTTGACTCTTTCTCACTGAGGTGCTTCCTCTATCCGTCCTTGCCCCAGTGGAAGGCACTGCTCTCTTCCCAGTTACAACCTCATAATTCAAACTAGCCTATTGTTGTTTCAATAAATTTTTGTGTATTGATTAGATTGTTCTTTTAAGCCGTTCTATGGAGTGAATCATGTTCAAATATATCTATTTTTTACATGGGAGTGTTCGGTTTTGCTTCTAACAGATATTTTTTTTTGATGAAAATTCTTCTAACAGATATTGATGTTGTCATTTTGAATACTCATGTCCTAACTATTGTAGTACAAAAGGATAAGAAAAATAAATGCCTACTTTTCATCCTACAAGATCCATGAACTATACATTGGTAGTTTTTCACACATGGCTGCAATTTATATTTTTTGTGGTTGATTTAATTAGGTGGGACTTTGTATTCACTATTCATTCGCCTGATCAATATTTTTTCCTATATGCGGGCCTAGGAACTGTGCATTTGTGGATTTCAAAGACGGAAACTTGGCTTATGAAGCACTAACACAACTTAACAAGTACATATATGTTTTGTTCCTATTACCATTAACTTGTGTATGATTGACCTCTACTTTTAGGGAAGGATAAGTTTAGTTTCTATGTGTTTTATAACTTTGCAGGGAAATAATTCTCCCCCCTAACTTACCAACTTCAAATTAAGCTAAACAGTCAAGTTTTATTCAACAACTAAGCCAACATCAACAGATAATAAGAATCAACAAAACGAAACACAAGGTGTGAAGGACTGGAGTTGCCTATCGACATCGCTGACCAAAGATGGCACCTTTACTGGAATTCTAAGTAAAGGAGTAACTATGGGGTCTCTTCCTGTAGTTGAACCTATAGCTGCAAGACTTGGCATGAAACGCCCATTTCCTCCTCATCTTGAGTATGTTACTTCCTTTTCCTCTGCATTATTTGTTAGTGAGTTTTCTTTGTAAAATTGTAACATGCATCCGCATTTCTTGATTCAATCAACTAATAGGCAAATACGTTATTTGGTTTGTCATTCAAGTTTCATGTTCTCCTCATTAACATTCTTCCTATTTTATATCTGCATATATCCACCTCCTAATGGGAACATACTAATGAACATCGTGAATGACCTAATTGCAGTTCTTCGGTTTTATACACAGATTAAATCACTGATCTTCGTTACTGACACACTAACATTATTTCTCTTTTTTTTTCACCTCTTTAGTTGTTTTCATTTAGAGAATTGTAGGTTATCATGATGCCTTCAAATGATGTGAAACATTTGATGCAGGTATTACATGTGATGAGTAAAATGACAATTCCGACCCCATTTCGTATGGCATTGTCTACCCCACCTCTACCATCTTCAGACCTTGCACCACCGCCACCTCCCCTTCGTGCAGCTAAAAAAATCTGATTTGCCTGACCTATTTAGTGACGAGTCAGAAAGGACCCTCCCTTGTTAGTTTTTTTTTAATTTTGATTTGCGGGTTACTTTCTGCGTGGTTAGTTTATTTTTGACAATGAAGTAAATTTTAATTTGGTTGGATTAGATTGACTAAATATTCTTAAAATTTGAAGTATCTTGTTATTTATATCCTCCTTTTGTGATCAAATGATTATTTTTGTTATAGGCTTCCTTAACTTAAATTTTTGTTTAAATTATTGTTGCAGAGCTATTTAAGCAGTTGCTTTACATGAAATTGACAAACACTAATATATGAATCGGTAATCTCGCTCTTTGGAAAATAACGTAGTAATTCTATCTACGGAAAATAAGTGAAGATTAGTGACTTCATTTTCAACACTTCCAAAAACTCAATAACTTCCTTACTACATATATTAACAATTGGTCCATGTAAGCCAAATCGTGATCAATTCATCTTACTTCTCTTTGAGCGAGTAAATGACTCTTTAGGATAAGGGAGTTACGAATAACGTCTTTAGGTGGTTTGATCTCTATGTCATGATATAATCTAACACAATGGTTTGCCTTGTTAAATTCAAAATTATCCTTTATTTGTCGTCGAGTTATTTCTAATAGACCAAAATGCATGCTCTTCAACAAGTAATGTCTGCTCTAATTTTTTGGAATAGGAATGGATGATTCTGCTGATAATCTATTTTTGTTATCCGTAAGTGAAAACTATATTCCTCAATTTACACGATTATTACGCAAATAAAATTTTATATTGGTTTTCGTTATCATTTTACATTGGTCAAAGAAACGTTTTGTTCTTATTTAGGCTATTATTTGGTTCAATAGATCTTTTTTAGATTGTATTTTGTAAGTTTACTTCTTCGCTTTGGGTAAAGGGCATCCTCAGCCCGTATGGAGCAGCCAGGGGCTTACTATACCTTCATGAACAATGTGATCGTAAGATAATCCAAAGAGATGTGAAAGCTGCAAATATATTGCTTGATGACTATTGCGAAGCTGTTGTGGGAGATTTTGGGTTGGCAAAGCTTTTAGATCACCAAGATTCTCACGTCACTACTGCAGTTAGGGGCACTGTGGGTCATTTAGCTCCTGAATATCTTTCGACAGGACAGTCCTCTAAGAAGACTGATGTTTTTGGATTTGAGATTCTTCTTCTTGAATTGATCATAGGACAGAGAGCCTTAGAATTCGGTAAGGCAGCGAACCAGAACAGAGTCATGCTTGACTGGTAAGTAGTATCGAACATATTTCATTTACGATTTTATTTATGTCTTGTTCATAACTCATAAGTTCGGGCAAGGACTCTCATAACTTCTTGTAACAGAGATGATATCCTTGGTCTAACTTCAAAACTTATGGTTATAGCCTATAGGTGAAGAAAATTCACCTAGAAAAGAAGCTAGACTTGCTTGTGGACAATGACTTAAAAGCTAACTATGATTGGATTGAGCTCGAAGAAACGGTTCAAGTAGCTCTGTTATGTACCCAATACCTTCCAGGCCAAAGGCCCAAGATGTCTGAAGTTGTTCGGATGCTCGAAGGAGACGGACTTGATGAGAGATGGGAAGCTTCTCAAAGATCTGAATCGACTGGAGGAAGATCTGCCCACGAGTTTTCATCTTCAGAGCGGTACTCGGATCTCACTGATGACTCCTCTTTACGGGCCCAAGCAATGGAACTTTCTGCCCAAGGTAAGACGATTCTCATGAAGAATTTGGCATTCACCGATAGAAATAAGTAGAAAAATGATTGTTCGAAGAATTTATGGTATATTGGAAGTTTTTGTTGTATAGTTAGTACCATATGAGGGCTCAAAATAGCTTTTATATGTGTGGTTATATTTCTCGGACAATAATATTTTAATTTTCTCAAATTTTTTCCCTTATTAACGGTTATAATGTTGTATTTCTTTGGTTCAATTTGAATACCTAATGTTGAAAATCCCATTTGAGATGATTATCATAACATCATCGGTTATTATAGTTTATCTTGCAGTTATGTGATTAGCCACTAAATTCCATACAAGAATAATATACCAAGAATTATTAGTTAGAAGTATTTGTTTATGTGTTCTTGCAACTGTTTCTTATATAGTTATGTTCCAAAACACTGAACTATTATTTAGTAGTGATGAGCCAAATAATCTTTAGCTTTGACAGAATTTAGAAGTCAACAGAAATAACCGAGAAAAAATTGTTGACTTGAATTCGAATCATTAGAGTGACGAGTCGAATTTTCAGCATATAATGAAATTTTCTCGCCCAAAAATTTTTAATACTAAAAATTTCTTTCTTACCTCGAAAGTGGCGGCCAAGAATTGCTCCTCGCTTTAAAAACTCCCCTAATTTAAAACTGTTTAGTAAAACTGTTTAGTGGAATTGAGAAATTACTTGTAAAGTCATTAACCAGTCTTATTTTTCTTAGTTTTATTCTTTTTTTTTCTCCATGTTTGTTTTTATTTACAATTGATTTTTGTTCAATGTACACGTATGCACAACTTCATATAATGTGGTAGACAGAACACTGAGCACTACTGACATTGTCCTTAAACTGCCAGTAGTATGAGACATTGGCTCTGGTCACAGGCTTCCCAACAAGGTAGGTTGCATTTTGTCCAAATTTGTTGTTTTGGCAAATTTGTTGTTTTGGTGGCGCAATCACCATACTTCCATGTTTGCTGGTAAGGAATGTTTCAAGTTCTTCTAAATCTATTGTTTTCTTGAGGCAATCAATCTACTCTTAGACTTGCTGGTATGTACAATTATTAGAGTTTTGAAGTGGTTTTATTTGCATCGGTATGACGTTCAGTTATTTGTTTGTTTCGTATAGGCTTTACTTATGTATGTTAAAGATATTATTTTAAAATTTTCTATTAGATTTCTTTATATGATTTTTATGTCATTTTAAAATTTATTTTATTTGTTTGTTACTTTTTTATTTTTGTTTTGATTTCTTTGTGTAAATGTATGTATTAAATAGTTCTAATTTACTAAAAGAAAATTGTGTAAGATTGGTATAAGGCCCACGACTTCGTTGACTGTGGTTGCTAACTATCTTTGCTAATAGGACTTGCAACGTTCATATTTTCGGCCAGTTAAGTTTCTCATTTCTGTTTTCCTTTTCATGTTCTCTAAAAATATTTTTTTTATCATCATTGAACCTTAATTAGTTTAGGTAATAATGGATATCATAGTGAAGTCTTGTGCAATGAACTATTTATTTCACGCAATTCGTGACATTATGGAGATGATTCTCTAAAAACATACTACTTGCAGACAGATACATAATTCTATGTAGAAAAAGTTTGAGGCAACACAAGAGTAAAACGACAACATTTACAAGCCCTTCGATAACTTATGCACACGAAACAAGAAGAGTATGTCGATAATTATTTCTCAAAACCATACAATAGTAAACAAGACATGATTCCAGAGTGAAAAAATTAACTAAGGATCAAATTTCTTTTATGAATAACTCCTAATTTCTCTTATGTCGAATGCTTTATTGAAGAGTCAAAATACCTAGATGAACTATTAGTTGATAAGTTGAAAATTTCATTGTTGTTCAAGAACAGATAATGATAGAAGACTCAGTTGAAGAACAAACTTTGAAGGCTTCTAACTCACGGTGAAAATTCTCTACAAGAGGACTAAGAGGTTGTGGTAAAAGTAGTACTAATTAACTCGTAACAATCTGGAATATCATATTTTATTTTCATGTATAACATCATATGAATTAAAAAATCGTAAAAGATTTGGCTATGTCTACTATGGTTAACTCTCTACAATAATATTATATCTTCCGCATTGCATAAAGGGCATTCTCCCGCCCGTAGGGCGGGAGTTATGCCTAGTATATATATAAATGAAAACCATATATATATATATATGGGTAGTGAAATCACGTGACATGAGAAAAACAGTTGTTCATGTATTAGCCCCCATGTTTTAATAGGCAAAGGAGTGAAGGAAGGAGTTGCCCAAGGTCAAGAGTCAAGGGTCGGGGGCATGAGCCCTCCAACCCTTGACTCGATGCTTCACTGTGTGTCTGTGTACAGTTAAATAGTAGTGGATTATTACCTTAAACACGCACAATGATCTGAAGTTTGCATTAATATTAAGTATCTCACGGTAGTTCACACGGAAAAGCTCAAACGCCAGAACATCCAATGCCCATAGAAAGACCATGAAGACCTGTTTGGTTCGGGCAACAAAAAAAAATTAGGGAAATCATTTCTTACCCGGAAATCATTTCTTACCCGGAAATCATTATATTAGGAAGAGGGAGGGAGAGATAATTAAGAAGAGAGACCAATAACATACCGAGATGATAAAAGGGCTAAAATATAGTATAATTTTACTGAAATCCACATTCCCATGATGTTGCTTGGGTAAGCTAAAAAATCATATTACACTTAATAATGAAAAACAGAACACAAATAAATGAATAAAGAATGATTAAAATGAACAAAACTAGGGTAGTAATAGACCATTACCTCTGTGTGAGCGCCGGCGCCGGCGCCATTGCCAGAACCATATCCATTTTTTCTATCTCTTACTTTTTTAAAAGAAATTAAATCTCCACCCTCTCTTTCTTGAATACTAACTTATAGATAACCAAACCTTCACATTCTCAATCTCTCTTGAAAACACCGAGTTTTTTTTCTTCAATTAGATATATTTGTATAGCAAAGAGAGCTAGAGAGAGAAAGAGTTGGATGAATGCTAAAGAATAAGAAGATGGTTAATATTGGGGTTGTTTGTGTTTGTCTTAGAGTAAGCTTTACTTTTTTTCGGGGTATCATCTTCTGCGACTCCTAGTGTTGACAGAGCGACGATGTTTCTCCAGGGAAATTAATTTTCTGCTCAACTTCTCTCTCTTCTCTTGTCTTCTTTTGTTTCTTTCCTTTCCCTAGAGAGATGATGTTAGTGAAAGAAGAAGTAGTGGAGGCAACCTAGTGGTGGCCAACGGGTCGTGTCGGCACGGAAACGGACCGGCACAACCCGTTTATAAGGCAACACAACACGGCACGAAACGTCGCGTGTCGTGTCGTGCCGACCCGTCACGGGTCAAGCGGGCCGTGGCGGGTCTGGGATTTTAAGCTCCCAGACCCGTCAACAACGGCACATTAGGAACGGAAACACGACACGCCACGGTCCGTGACGTTCTTAACCCGCCACGACACGCTAACCCGTTAGAAACGGGTACTTAATTTACAAAACATTATTGTTATTTTGTTAAAAGTAGTTGTTAATTGATAAAATTAATAGTTAATAAAATTATTAAGTAATAAAATAAATATAGATTCTAAAGTTTAAACAAATAGCACAACATTTGACTTGAAAAATATTTAGTGCTTTCTTTTGTTACATTTGCCAACAGCTGGCCCATTAGCCACGACCCGACACGGAAACGATTAGGATCGCCACGGAAACGACACGACAACGGCTGGGTCGTTGATATGGGGTGTTTCTGTGCCAAGACCTTGTAGTCTAGGCATGACACGACACGACACGGCTCAAAGCCGTGCCGTGCCTGGCGTGGCTGTGGCGTGTCTAACACGCCACGACTGTCAAACGGGTCGTGTTCTCCACGACACGATCCGTTGGCCACCACTAAGGCAACCTGGTGAAGATGAAGAAGTTGTGGGAGTTTTAGAGACGCCCCTCAAAGTGTCGAAGGTGCCACTTTTCCACGCAGATTCTCTCAAATGTACCTTGCGGGAGGCGCCTATCACATTTTCTAAGGGAGCCTTTATAAGACTTTTCAAATGAAATTTGTTTTGAGTGGTCTTCGTCCGTACTCCGTACCACCCAACCTGCTACATGCAGCCAATATCTCCTTTGCAGAGAGAGGTGGCGCTAGAGAGAGAGAGCGAGAGAGAGAGAAAAAAAAAACTGTATCATCTCTTTCTTCCTATCTCGTTTTTTAAGCAAAATACACATCTAACCACAATGGTAGTCTATCTTCGTTTCCAATTAATTGAGATGCTTGTTGTTTTAAGACTAAGTGGATTTCAACTAATGGAAAATGAAAATAAAAAAGAACATGGGAAAGGAAAAAAAACATAAAAAGCTAGTAAAAACTTTGGTTGACTAAAATGGATACCTACCATGTGTCTTCCTTTGATCTCTTGACAGATTATCAAGTGTCAAATGTCAAGTGTGTATGTAGGAAACCAATCTCATTTTGACTTTACCTAAAACTGAGATATTTCAAAACTGATCGTAAAGTTGGATAAAAAAAAATTTTCATTTTTCTTCTTCCGACCACCACCTCCAATGACCACCATAGCTGTCGTTTGTCTCTCTCTAGTTGTCTATCTCTGATCACTCTAATTTTTAACGCCTTTTTCTCTCTCAGTCTCACTGCTCCTGCAAAAGAAGAGATTTATGCGAAACTCCAAAACCCTCGAGGAGGGTTTTTATCCAGTTGGCCATGATATGGAACTTACGAGAATAGGAAAACATGTAGTTAGAACCACCATTGTCCACGTACCAAACTGTGTCTCGAGGATCGATCACTTGAAGTGTAGTATAGGCAGCGGTAACATCTTCAGAGGCCATCTGCTCAGCCACCTCACCTTCACTAGAAGACAAACGACATGCAACATTAACATAGCGAAAGAAGCATCGGTGTCGGCCACCAATCCAATCATAACATCGATCGACACCAAGGTCGTGTTTGAGGGGGCGGGCAGGGCGTCCGCTCTAGGGCCCCTACCAAACATGGGCCCAATTCAAAGTTTCTATAGTAAGCAGAGTAACTGAGCTTACGGAGACGTGCATTGTGAATGGCCCAACGGAGGTGAGCTTATTCCATACATCAATTGGCGTGGGTTCAACTCCTATGCAATGCATGTACTTTTTTTTTTCTTTAGGATGGTTCCATAGGGGCCCCTATTTATTCTTGTTGGCACCCCAAATTTCGTAATTATTACATTATTTATAGTCTAAGTTACATGGGATAAATCTTGATGGCAACTTTATGTTAACGTACTAAAGGGCCTCCCATAAAGTTTGCCCCGGACCTTCAAATTCCCAGCCACGTCTCTGATCGACACTATGGTCGTTGCTATCATATCTTAACATCGTCCAATAAATCATAATCAGTCATACCGAGAAATACTAGACGAGTGATACCAACAACATTAAAAAATACCAAACGTCAAGCCTAGAACAAAAACTTGAAACGAAACAAACAAATGATATTAGCAATGAAAATAATTGATGTTCTAAAAAAAACAGTATATACATCGGTGAAAATTTTCACGGCTCTAATACTATGAAAGTAATCAACAAATCCGCGGTTGTACCCAAATCCCCTTGTATTAATTTGCATGCGACCATGTTTGTCCAGGGGGGCGTTCTCTGTGATTAATTTGTAGATTCTGAACCTCCCTCTTTTTTTTCTTCTTTTGTTTCCCACTTTCCTCTCCTCCCAAATGTACTCTACTTAGTTTTTCTTATAGATAGAATAGAGAGAACATTAACTCTTTCTCTCTCTAACTGCATCTAGTGTGCTTTTTCTATAAAGACATCATCGAGTTTGCCTATGTTGTTTGTGGCTAAGATCATTCAGTTGGAGCTAGAGAGATAGAGTTATGTTAAATTCACGATATTTAACGATTGTATAAATAATTGGAGATAGGACATAAAGTAAAGGCACGAACGTGGTTCGGTCGAACACTAAAGACCTACATCCACGGAGAATAATATTTTTACTATAATCACCATATACAATTGTATGTGGGTTTGATCGGTTACATTGGTCAGACATAACTCGATGATTTTGAATCCTAGAACCCTCTTCTATTTATAGACCACTTAGGGTTTAGGGTTTCCTAGTTTCTGATTACTAAACTATGAAATAATATAAAATCTATCTAATATTACCATTAGATAGTTACATGAGATATTTTGAATATATTATACTAAATATTACATATCTTCAAATATATTCTGAATTCTTCTTGGTCGTCGGATCTCGTCTTCTCGATTCGTCACGTACATACACGTGTTACACACGTATATTATTTCTGCAATTCATCTTGACCGTCGGATCTCTTATTTACGATCCGTCTTATATCTTGTATCCTGTTAAGTTAGTCGATAGAAGCAGCCGGGCAACTTGGTGAAGATCAGGATTGTCTAAAGGAAAGTTTTAGCGATGCCTCTTATAAGCGTCGAAGGCGCCTCTTTTCCACACAGTTTATCTCCCAAATTTACCTTGAGGGATGTCCGGCCCTATGACATTTTCTAAGGGAGCCTTACTAAAAACTTTCCAAATCAAATTTGGTTTGAGTGGTCCTCACAAGTCACGCCTCGTCTGTACCATCCCACCTCCTACATCAGCAACCAACATCCCCTTTAGCAGAGAGACGTGATGCTGGACTGCTGGAGAGGGAGTATCATACTAGGGGTCTAGGGATCTCTTTTTCTTTCTTCCTATTTCCCTTTTTAGACAAAATATACAGCTAACACAATTACATGAAAAAGAAACATGCATGCATGTCATTTAGGTACTCCATGTCGACCTTTGTCGCTACTTTTTTATTTTCTCCTCCTTAATTAATTCTGTGTAAAGTAGTACCAACGGGTAGTCCATGTGTACGTTAGTTTCCAATTAATTGAGATGTTATTATTTTCTTCTCTAAAAAACCTAAAAGGACTTCAACTGAGGAAAATGAAAACAAAAAGAACATGAGAAAGGAAACAAATATAAAAAAATTAATACTAAAATCCTTAGGTTGTTGTTTTCCCCCAAAATAGATCTTTAGATAGTTGCACTAAAATGGATATTTGTCGTCTCTCCTTTTTTGATCTCTTGGCAAAACCCTCTATTAATTACCAAAGTGTCAAATGTGTATATAGGTCATTAAATGAACATGACCTCAACTTTTTACTATCTTTCTTTTTCAAACTAACCTCTTTTTTTTAACAGACTAACCTCATTTTTTGACTTGACCTAAAATAGAGAAATTTTAAAAGAGTTAATTCTTATTTGACCCCCTATTTTGTGACCAACTTCTTTCATGGCCCCCTAATTTTCATAAATTCAAATATGGCCCCCTTTTTTAGTGTAAATGTCTTAAGTACCCTTCCTCTATATATTTTTTAGAAATAAAATTAATTATAACACCATTAAATTCCACCTCACTTCCACCTCACATCTCTCTCCACCTCACTTCTCTCTCCACCTCACCTCTCTCTCTCTCTCCACCTCACCTCTCTCTTCAACTCAACTCTCTCTCTCTCTCCAACTCACCTCTCCCTCTCTCTCTCCCCAACTCACCTTTCTCTTCTCCGATGTAGGTCGTCGGCCGGAAAATTTTCCGGCCGGCGCCCTAAACATTAAAAAAAAACAGAAAAAAAAACTCTCATCTCTCTCTAAACACTCTGGCGAAGGGGTTTCCCTTCGCCGGAGTCCGTCTGTTCAAGAACTGTTGCAAGAATGGCTTCTTCAAAAGCCTTGTCTGGCAACAAATTGGTAAACTCTTTGTCTTCTTCATTTGGAAACAATCTTCTCCTGGTTTTACTGTTCTGTTCAAGTAGCTGGTTAATTACAATCATGGGTTTCGCGAATTCATCCTTAATAACCCGATTAGAGTTGTTATTTATCGACCTGATTCTCTTAACTCCACTTCCTCCTCCTCCCAGATGATCATGAAATTGAATTCCAGATTGATTATTCATCTCAGATGAATAGAAAGGTGTTCCAGTAACATTGAAGGAATTCCTCAATTCTTCTTTTTCTCCAACAAGCTTTGATGGAAGATTATTCTTAGTAACAAATTGACGATTCTCTAACTTGGGTAATGAATTGACATTCCCATCCGAAAACCCATTTCTAGTTTTCTTTGAAAAACCAAGAGTTTCTTCTATGCAAGGTTGAGGTTGCCAAATTGAGGAAGAACCCAAGAAGGATCGAAAAGCCGACATCAAATCTATACTCGGAACAAGAAAGCAATCCAAAACTTCATCATCATCATCACTATTCTCGCAAGAAACGGAGGAAGAGGAATGAACAGACCAGATCGAAATTAAAGATTAACCCTAGAGGGAGATCATCATCGTCAATGTAGGATTGAAATCAAACCGAGGAATCACACACCCAAAACCATGGAGGAATGACATACCCAAAACCATATACACCATTGATTGATCCAAAATCTCCCACAGAGCTTCCTGATAATTCCTATAGATGTTGTATCACAATAGTTGTTGTATCTCAAAATGGATGAACTTCAACAACCAACACAAATAGTTGATGTATCCCCTCAAGTAAACCTAATAATTCCATAGATTGTGTGGAAATCTAATGGATGAATTTCAACACCAGTAGTTGATACACAATATCACATATTTCAAGAATCGAATCACATCTAACATTTGAAAAACCAGAAAAATAAATGTCAGATTTTGAAGGATCTAATACCTATGTACATATTTCTTTTTAAACTCTTGAGTACTTAGATGTCTTTTAAAAAAAGTGGGTTTTCCTGCATAAATCCAAACAGATTTCTCCATTTCAAACAAGATCATAATTATTTGTAATTACAAAGTCATCATGGAAAGCATTAAAGAAAAATGGATTTTTACCTATTCAACCATCACGAACGATGGCAAGCTTGGAATTGGGAAGCGCCTGAAAGATTAAGAAATGATCATCAAGACTCAAGAGATGTCTTTGAACCTAATTCTAAACTTTAGTGGTAGGAAAAAATTGCGAGATTATGACGATGATGATCTAAGCAGACAACACATAGAAGGAGATTATTGAATCCTACAGAAGTATAAATTTAGAGAGAGAAAGATTAAACACCGGTTTAATGGATTCTGGGGACTATTTCTTGCCCTCGCTTTCTCTAATTTGATCTTCGAAATCCCATGTCGGATCTGAGATAGAGTGGGAGGGAAGAGAGAATAACAGATTGAAGAGAGAGAGAGAGAGAGAGAGAGCGAGGAAGAGCAGATTGAAGAGAAAGAAGGGAAATGGCTCTCTGGCTGCGTGACATAGTTTCGATCACCCACGGGTGACATAGTTTTGTTCAATAGAGAGTGTTTTTTTTAATGTTTGAAGGTCGTTGGCCGGAAAATTTGCCGGCCGGCGACCTCCTCGGAGAAGAAAGAGGTGAGGTGGAGAGGGAGAGGTGAGGTGGAGAGAGGTGAGGTGGAGAGAGGTGAGGTGGAGAAAGAGGTGAGGTGGAAGTGAGGTGGAAAGAGAAGTTTGCTAATTAATTTTATTTTGAAAAAAATATATAGGAAGGGTACTTATGACATTTAAACTCAAAAAGGGGGTCATATTTGATTTTATGAAAAATAGGGGGCCATGATTGAAGTTGGTCACAAAGTAGGGGCCAAATAGGAATTAACTCATTTTAAAACTGGTCATGAGATGGGTAAAATACAATTTTTTGACAAACAAAAATATTTTATGCCACATAAAATTTAAAGTATTTTTTTTTAAGAATTCGACTACGATCTACGTTAATCGTTAACCGCCTAATTTAAACCAATAATGAAAGAGGCTTAAAGCCCGACAACAAAGAGGCTTAAAGCCCAACAAATTATTACATTATTTATAGCGTAAATTACATAGGATAAATCATGATGGCAAACTGCTTCTACCGAAACTCGATCCCACGACCTCATAGGCTTAAGAGGGGTGTCCAACCGTTGCACCAAAGGGTGGTGGACAAAGTAAAATTCTTTTGATTTATTGTGTTTTCTCCAACTCTACTGTCATATGTTCTCCATGCCCGTAAGAGTCACTGACAATAACAGTTTGTTCACAATCTTAATTCATTTATTTTCAAATATATTTTTCATTTTCCTTCTTCTGACCACCGCCACTGTAGTTTCTCTCTCTCTCTCTCTCTCTCTCTCTCTATATATATATATATATATATATATATATATGTGTGTGTGTGTGTGTCTATATATCTGATCTCTCAAGTTTTAACGTTTTTTTTCTCTCTCAATCTCACTGCTCCCGCGAAGGAAGAGATTTATGCAAAACCCTAATCAAGGAGGGGTTCTAGCCGCTTGGCCACGAGATGTATAGTGAACATACAAGAATAAGAAATCATGTAGTTTGATCACCATTGTCCACATACCAGACTGAGCCTTGTGGATCGGTCACTTGAAGTGTAGTAAGGGTAGTGGTAACATCTTCAGAGGTCATCTGCTCATCCACTTGACCTTCACTAGAAGACAGATGACTTGCAACATTAGCGAGGGGCATGAGTCTCGTTGTGGACGGGCCAATCAAATCATAACATCGGTCAGCACTATGGTCGTTACAATCAAATCATAATATTGTCCAATCAAAACATAATCGGTTCAAAATGAGTAGTCATACCGAGAAATAGAAGACGAGTGATACGAACAACATTAAAAACAATACCAAACGTCAAGCGTAAGACAAAAACTTTAAATGAGACAAACAACTGATATTAGTGATGAAGACAACTGGTATTACAGATTTAAAAAAAATGATGTGAAAATTTTCACGGCTCTATTACTATGAACGTAATCAGGTGGTTTTATACAAATCCTCTTGTATTACATTTATACGACAGTAGTAGGGTTTATTTGAAAAAAAAATCATAAATAAGGGATACCAAAATGGAAAGATTTGATATATAAGGAAGTTTGGTAATGGAGGTTTTTTTTTTTTGTTGAGTTTGGGAATGGAAGTTGGGAACCACAATATCTTTGAGTATTATGTTATTGTTATGAGAACATAATACTCAAAGATAGAGAAATGATAGAAGAGGCGAAGGATTCAAACTTACATAGACCTAATGAATCAGAACTTGGCACGTGTCAAAATTCTCCACGTAGGTTCAGAGTCTGGTCAAACTATGGAACTCAGGGTTTCGCCTTTCATCATACAACACATTACACTTCAGTCCCTGGTCTAAATAAAAAAATCTTCTCTCAACACCTCTTATACGCAAGAACAGTTCCAAAATCATTCCCTCTTTCTCTCTCTAAGCAAAAAATGAGAAAACCTAATGTTTCTAAAGATCAATCAATGGATCGGATTTTGACTAATTTGAGAGGGTTTAGAATGCTTAATTGTGGTTGGATCTATTCCACTGATTTGAGAGGATTCGGCTATGAAGAATGCTGAATCCGCCATTGATGACCTTGCGGAGCTTCCTCCATGGCATCCAACTGCTACTATGAAACTAATTGTCAAATCTTCAGATTAAAATAGAGATTATGAAAATTATCAAAGAGACATAAAGGATTTTGTTGGTTAGGAAAAAGATAATGGATATTGAAGAAAATGAATCTGGTTTGTTTTTCATCATCATCTTCATCAGCAATAAAACTACCCAAGTAACAATAACCTTTCCTGTTTTGGATGCCAGCAAAATACTCAACCAGTATAATCAACACCCAAGTAAAAAATTCATCTAAAGAAGCCCTATATTCCGTACGGACTATTCATACTGCCATACTGGTGGAATTTGAACATGTATACTTGGATGTATCAACGTTCTCTTAGTGATTTTTTTTATTGGGGACGTCTCTTACCTTTTTTCCTTTTGTTGTTGAAATGTGAAATATGATTAAGGCACAAGAGTATTATTACAATACATATTCACTTAAAAGTAGAGTATATTTTTTCAAGTCTTCGATCTATTTTTCTTGCGTGCCCGTTTAGCTAGTTTGTCCGCTTGAATATTGAGATTCTTCTTGGTATAATTGAATTTGACGCTGTCAATTCTATTTCTAATTTCTTTGATCTTTCGGATGTAGATCATCGATTGCCATTGGATCTTGTGTTTCGGGGGTTTTCAGGTGATGGATTAGATTTCCTTATGTGTATTAATATTAGTTGTTTCCTCATATGGACAACTATTTTATATGGACAATCAAGAAAATTAAAAATTTTATGCGGACAACCGTCTTTTAGAGGACAACACACTATTATTTTTCACTTAAGTCTTTCAAGAATTTTTTATTTTAACTCCTCCCAATTTTTTTCCATAAACCCTAGACTTTTAGTCTTCTTCTTCATCACCCAACAAGTTTTTAGAGAGCGAAAAAATTTAGAAAGACATTATTGATTAGGATTTTGATAATGGGTATCTCTAATACTGTAAATTCGATAATGAAGTTATTACCAAAAACATGGTCTCAGTTTTCATCTCTATTTTAACGGAATTTTTAGAGAGAGAGATTTTTTTCTAGTGAGAGGAAGTTAATAAAATGTACATGTGGAATCTTTGAATTCTTTTAGGGATGATATGAAGTTATATGATTAATCGAGTGTTCGTTTCTCTTTGTTGCATATGATCACCATGATCTTCTAGTAAGAAAATGATATTGTTTGATAAAAATTTATGTTTTTCATAAATATGGTTGGCTTATTTAGGTGGTTAGTATAGGGACATGGATAAATAGTATAGGGACATGGACAAAACATCATATTTTTAGATTTAAAGTCCCTTTACCAATTAGAAAATAGACATTGTTTTTAGAGATTTAAATCGAATTAATTAATTTTTATTTGGATAAAAACTAAGATTAAAACAATACAAGTATCTAAGTTTTCTTTCATTTTCATTTCCTTCCTTAGATCCACAAATCCTAAAACAAAATCCTATTTTTAACCTAAAAACAACCATCATCTACAAACAACCTATTCTATAAAACAACCATCACCTATAAACACTACATTATTATTTACTATTAAGTTGTTCTCATCTCTTTCTTTCCTAGGTGAGACATTTGTTATTTAATCCTATTAGTGTATAATGTTGATTAAATCTCTTAAAAAGTAAATATTTCGGCTACTATGTTTACTTATTTTTATTTTTCGCCAGAATTTCGGTCACTGTGGTCGAAATATTAAACATATTTCGATCATAGTGGTTGAAATATGCCCAAAATTTTGATCAGTATTCATATTTCGACAATAATGGTCGAAATTTTGCGCATATTTCGACAATATTGGTCGAAATTGTGGCCATATTTTTGATTACGTTGTCCGAAATTTTTCTGTCAAATTTTATTTCATCATTTGTTCCGTGCTTTTAGATAGAGAAAGAGATTTTGACTATTAAAATATTTTATCTTTTCGTGGTTAATTTTAAATATGAAATTATTATCAATATTGTCATTCGATAGTTAATATATGATGATTTATTTAGTTTTTCTGAGAAAAATGTCTACTTACTAAAAGGACTAAAGTCCCTTTACTAATCGTGTCCCAATACACTAGAGACAGGTCCCTTTACCAAAGACCCTTATTTATTTAGGGCAAAGAAAGGTTGCAGGAAAACTTAAGTTCTTGATAAAAACTAGAGTTATTTCCTATTTGGCCCCCTATTTTGTGACCAGCTTCCTTCGTGGCTCCCTATTTTTCATAAATTCAAATATGACCTCTTTTTTAGTGTAAATGTCATAACTACCCTTCCTACAAAGTCACGTATTGTATGATGACCTCTTTTTCTTACAGAGAGCAGAGAGAAAGAGGGAATGATTTTGGAACTGTTCTTGCTTACGAGGTGAGAGAAGATTTTCTATTTAGACCGTTGATCCATTTTGAACGGTCCGGATAAAAAAGGGGACCAGGGACTAAAGTATAATGTATTGTATGATGAAGGGCTAGACCCTGAGTTCCATAGTTTGACCACACTCTAAACCTACGTGGAGAATTTTGACTCGTTTCAAGTTCTGATTCATTAGGTCTGCGGTAGGTTTGAATCCTTCGCCTCTTCTATCATTTCTCTTTTTTCTTTGGGTAGGTGATAAATCATCCCCATTTATTGTGTCCTAGTCAGCTTTGACCATTTATTGGGTAGGTGTGGCGTTGGATTACATCAAAGATTAGGATCCACCTTAGATTAAAGGGTAGCATCATCCTCATTTACTTCATCCTAGTAAGATGTCCACATGGTTGTCCAAGTAAGCACACTGGTGCATTTATTTTGTCCTAGTCAGCTAGACCCCATTCTATTTTGTTATATAGATTTTAGGGTTATTTCCCAAATGACTCCCAAATTTGTGACCAGCTTCCTGCCTGGCCCCCTAGATTAGCAAAAATACCCATATGGCCTCCTTTTCCGTTATCTTTAACTGTCTGTTACTCTCACTCCTCCACCTCATTTCCTCTCTCTGCCAAGTCACCTGAAACGCCACATCATCATCTTCTCCGGCAGGGGTCGCCGGCCGGCTAAATTTCTCTTTCCTCTCCCTAAATTTTTTTTTTCTTTCCCCTCTCTCTCTCTAGAAATCTAGAGAGAGAGAGAGGAGAACAGACCAGATCTGTAATCTGACACAGATTACAGAACGGTAGACACAGGTTATACCCTCGTATATGTGTGTGTGTGTGTGTGTGTGTGTGTGTGTGTGTGTGTGTGTGTGTGTGTGTGTGTGTGTGTATAAGTAGTATCTTAGTAGTCATGCAGTTGAGTAAACGATGATAACCAGCGCTTTGGATCCAACCGATTGCGCATAACAGGTGCATGATATGAGCATTTATGATTTATTTGTTCTAACTTTCATGTGGTCATGTGATAGACCTCCATTAAAATTGTGCACTAGACTCAAATTTTCAACATACCCGAGTAACCCTACATAGTTCCTCTTGTGATACTACAGCAAATTGATCAACTAGGCTTTTGAATTTTATATCAGGAGAAAATCAACAGTTTTTCGAGCAGTGGCGGTGGTAGTGGTGATGGATTAATGAATAATGGAAGCTTTGGATGGTCTCCAAGTTTGGCGTCAAATCTCTCAAGCATTTCTCCAACCATGGATTCACACTCATCCATCTGTTGTATGATAACCCAAAGAAACACAAATTTCATATCTATCTAGTGTTTAAGATCTTATGAAAATAACATCCATGAATTGGTGACTTTTCCTTGCACTCGAATATGATCGTACGACTAATTTTTATTTTACTTCCGGAATATGTTGAATGTAAACGAAGTGTAAGAACATGTGCAGATATATGAAGTACAAGTGAGAATCTTTGTCATTATTCTTCTCTAAGAATTTTACTTAAGTTGTAGGTCCTGCAACAAGTGGAATAACATTTGGTTGCAATACTAGTGCAACTGATAGTCCAACCTCAGCTCATAAACCAGGCACTGGAGCAATAGGAGGACCTCATGGCAGGGGAGCTGCTAGTGGCTCTTCCTCCAGGGACCAATAATCTGACGATGATGACATTGAGATAGAAGGTGGCTCTTGCGTACGGAGCATCGATGTAAAACGCATTCGAAGGTATGAATGATCTGTTTATTAGCACTCACACACTACGCTCTGTTATCTATTATCCCTCGTAGTCGCATTAGCGAGCACCACTGGACCCACCGTCATCGTCCCAACTTATGCACCAGCGCATCTGGCCGACTTAGGGGGGTGGGGTTTTAACTTAAAGAGCCTCAATTCTATGTAAAAATAGTTGAATCTTATTAGCTCCACATCTAGTTGCAACTCTTCGCAATGTGAGACAAATCTTTGTGACTTATTTGTATCACAATCTCAACATTACTATAAACTAAAAATAATTGAGCTTCATTCATGCTTCATATATCGAACCCACTGCATTTGTTGTTGCAGAATGGTCTCAAACAGGGAATCTGCAAGAAGATCAAGAAGAAGGAAACAAGCTCATCTTGTCGATCTTGAATCACAGGTACCTATTTATCTAGCTTTGAAGAACAACTGAAAGAAAAAAATTCTACCTCACATTCTAACTATTCAATCTCAAAATAGACTTCCAAGAAGTTTTGAGTTAAAATTGTGAAATACGTTATGCCAGGTTGATCAATTGAGAGGAGAAAATGCTTCTCTCTATTAGCAATTCAATACTGCTGATCAACACTTTCGAGAAGCTGACACCGACAATAGAGTGCTTACATCTGATGTTGAAGCCCTAAGGGTTAAGGTATGTAAAAGTTGTCATAGAATGTTAACTGAAATCTTGATCGCTCTAATACATAATACGAGTACATTAAAGCATTATGCTACCATGTTTAATATGTGGCACATTAAGACGCCCATCGATGCACCTTTTCAGTTGCGTTCCATTTTGCACTTTTTTTCTTAAACAAAGGTATTTTGTATGACACCCATAAATTAGATAGACTTACTCTCGGTCATTCCTCAACAAAACTTACAACCTTAACTTAAGACTTAAAACGACGATAAACCTCACTATCAAGGTTCGAATCCTACTCTCTGCAGTGAAAAGCATCAAATGACACCCCCCAACCAACAGATGAAGTTGGGTTTCTTTTGTGTGAAGACAGTAACTACCCTATATTCTATATTTTTTGCAGGTGAAGTTGGCTGAGGAAATGGTAGCTCGTGGGTCCTTAACATGTAGTTTGAACCATCTACTGCAAAACTGTTCGAGTTCACCACAACCACCCAATAACCATAACATATCAAGAATCTCAGATGTCCCGACAAACCTGGGTAACCAAGGAGATGATCATGTCTCTTCTTTTGTTAGTCAAATTTCAACACCTTCACTTCGGAGGATTGCAAGCACTGAAATCTTACCAAATACAATTGTTAGTGAAGCTCTGAGCTGCCTCTCAGAGATTTGGCCATGATTAAAACTTCACTGGTTATCATCTCATATCTTTGTTTCGTATCACATTTTGTTTAAGATACTTGAGAAAATCCCGTCATCACCAACCCGAAATGAACTGGAAGACTAAGTATTTCAATGTATTAGTACCAGTAGTAGTTAAAACTTATTTGCTTTCATGTCTCTCAGTAGTTCGTAAATAAGATTTCCCTATTTCATATTGATCTATCGTGTCCCACACTTAATATCTCGTCAGGTTCTTGCAGGTAGGTGCTCGTAATATGTTTTTTTATATGTATATTTGTCCGCACTTGCACAAAATCATGTGAGTTGTCTATATAAATTAGTAATGATTGATTGAAACATAGAAAACATTCTGAACAGAAAACATATAGTGATAAAATGACTAAGACAAGAAACATATATTGTATCCCATATTTTTTCGTGCTGCATCATACGCCTAGTGTCGATGTCGGGCACTGATACTCATAATGATAATTCATGCTACAGAGAAATTAGCTAATAAGAACTCGTCCATAAATCGGTGGCAACCAACATAGTTTTGCACTAAAATTCTAAGTCATTTATTGTAAAATGTAACAATTATCGAGCATGATATCCATGTGAAAGCGACTCCCCCTAACCTGTTTCGCAGAGGACTTCATGACCCATAGATAAGGTGCTTGTCTTAGAAACCAGAGATCTGATTCACATCCTTCATAACTTTAAGACAAAACCCATATTTGCACCTATCATACGCTGCAGTAAGTGATAACTTCTGAGGTTTTGGTTATATTCCAGCCCTGCGTCGACACTGGGTTCATGATTTGAAATACCGACTACTTTTAGTTGCACTTAAAGCTGACGTTTCTCTGCACTCAAAGAACATGAACACAAAATCAACACAATCCATTCATTGTCACTGTGGCCAGTCGTCTAATAAAATGGAACAATTGTTTATTTTCAAACTAATTAATAAGAGAATCTGGCAAATAAAGTCATTTAACCTAAGTGTAGCGTTAGTTCTCCGCTCAGGACCTACTGCCATAATCTGAATGCAGTGTCTTCAAGAGAGACCATGTTATCTCTTAAACCATATACACAATTATCCTGCAAGGTTTGTTTAGACATAAATACTATTCCATGGGTTAACTTTGTGTACAGGAAACTTATTGAATAAGAACTAAGAAGTTCAAAGAAGTAACGATTTTGATAAGAAATCTGCCTCCTAAAACTTTGAACAACCGCAATTTCATATTGTTATTCAAAACATGGTTTTTGCATAGCTTTGGACATGTTTTGGGTCTTTCGGCACTACATTAGCAAAGACTAGCAAAAGAAAGAAAGCGGCGAAATTAAGATCATTTAGATAGATGGCTGATCCGGTGCCGAACGTGATAGTTATTTATAGGACGGGATAAACTTATTATACAGATACTGAGGAGAATATATACCAAGATCACTGATACCTTTTTCATGGAGTTGGAGAATGAAGAAAGATTTATCGACTATCAATGGTGGTACTTCTGTCCTTTAAGAATGGTCCATGCTCTGAAGAAAATCAAACCGAGATGCATAAATATGTAATATCTCAACCGACTAAATTGTTGAACTCCATTTTCAAACTACAGAACTCTTATTTACCTATAAAGTTGTTCAAGCAGAACTACTAACGCAATTTGATGATTTAAGACCATAGATGACAACTTGATGGTTACATTAGCACGTTCTCGAATATGCCGTCCATGGCCGTAAGGTCCACCTATGCAAAATGATAGCGTTGACGAACTCTACAAACAATAAACGATTTTTTTTAATAGCCAAATTGGCAAGAAAATGTACTTGCTCATGATCCAAAAATAAGGCCACAAAAGTTTAAATAAAACCAAGAAATCTGTTCATATGTTTGACTGTTTGTTAATTTTAAATACTTGAAGCATGTTTCTTAATTACAGGAAATTCGATCTCCGCAAGAAATTTTGCCGAAGATTCAATTTCTTGTTGGTCTTGGTTAAAAGTACGTGTCAATATAAACCAATACAAACCTTTGCAAAATAAGCAAACCTAAGTAACTAACATACTGTGTGAACCTGTGCAAACCTCACATAGGAAGCTGAAGCCTAAAAACTTAATGGATTCCTTTAGACAAAAGAAAAGACAGCCTCAGAATTTTTTCCTACTAACCTTCACATTAATTCCTAAGCATGCTTTGTAGTTCATGAAACTAATAACCGGTCGTGTCAGTGTAAAGAAACTCATTTCTGTGAAAGACGTAAGGAACAAGACCCTCATGTAAAAAAGAGTGGATTTTGTTCAGATCATGAATCAAAAGAAACCTCTTTAAAATATTATTTTAAGATGGGTTTAGGAGATAACTGAATTTCCTGCATCTCCAATCAACTCAGCCATCTGTTCGGACCCAATATCTGCTCCATGTTCATCTAACAACACTACCTACGAGGAGTCAATAAAAATAAAACAGATTATAAATGAAAGAATCGGTTCGAAACTTAATATAGTACATATGTGCACTAGCACAAAGGCACCAAAATGAATCTTAAAAACCAGAGGTTGTTAAGTTGTTCTCATGTCTCGAAACAATAAATAGAAAAAAAAAACTATTGGTTCATAATTTGATATCAAACTTCCCTACAAAATAACTTCGCTAACATGAGCAACATAAGACAAAAAGGTGTTGCAGAATCACACTATGACTGATTGGAAAGAATCGATTAGTGTGGTGTTATTAGTTGTTACCCAATCTCCAGACCTGATCTGTTGCATGATGAGTGCGTCTTCACCTTCAATCTGAGCCTTCACGTTGCTGTACCAATTTTTATGAAATTCAGAAGATAAAATCAAGCAAAAAGAATATTCGGTTGTTATAATTCAAATCAAAAACTGCCTAATTAATGCACTTCTTCAACAAGTATTAGTTTCTTAAATACTCGAACAAAAAATATGGTAAAATATCTAAGAAATCAGAATTAAGTCAAATTCTTTAATTTGCTACTTAAAGATGCTGCCTGGAAGTAGGCACTTGGTATTATTTTGGTGGTAATAGCAATTTTGAGGAAAAATGCAACATTTGAGAGAATAAGATTTGTATCTCTAAATGCCATGACTACGTCATAGAAGTGCTATGATTGGCCAACTTCTCAACCAGGGGCGAACCCACCTTGGGGCCTGTGGGGGTACGTGCTCCCACACCCCAAAGGTGGGTTCCACTTAGAGACTTAGTAGGCTTTCATCATAGTATAACTCTATAAGCAACTCGCCATAGTATAACTAACCAACATGCCTTTTCCGAAGCAGCTCAATTTGAATTTTAAGGATTTCAGCCCAATATGTCTGTCCCACAACCAACCGTTTTGAAGCCCAAAATTTCAGGTCTTAATATTTAAGGAATGGTTTAAATTTTAAACCTAGAATTTTGAGGTTTTATTTTGGGCTCTTTTCACATTATTACTAAGCAGCAAGCCATAAAATACATTATCTGCTCCCAATTAGAAGTTGATGTAACCAGTCAATGTTCGTATAAGAGTATATGCTTATAACTATAATGAATTGTCTAAAGACACTCCTATATTCTAAATGTCACAAATACTACCATAAAATGTAATTGTTTATATCTTTACTCACGCAGATAATAAATAATGAATTCCCAACTCTACTGACTGTCAAACCAGTGACGTTCGGATTGTCAAGGTGGATGCACTTACCGTTGTAGTAAGACACCAAGTGCTTGGGCTGTTTCTTTTTTCGGCGTTTTGTACTTTTTGTTTCGTCTTCTTCGCCACGAGACTGAATCGGATGTAGAAAGTTTGAGTCTTTTCTTTTATATCTAGTTGTTCTCTTTCCTAATCAATTGAAGTTTATGTTACCTACAAACTTTTTTATTTTAAATTAAGATTTGCTTTCACCCACTCTCTTTGCATCACCAAAAAAAAGCAAAATTTTATTTTTGTAGTCTATTTGAAGATAGTTAATGTTTGGTACTACGTTACTTTATGCAAATCCGTGTTTCTATTACCTAACGTAGAATAGAAATTTGTAAAAGCAGAGCGACTCATCAAACTAAGAACGATCAACTAACAGTATGTAAGACTTCAACTTCTATTTCCTTTAGTTAAAATTTGTCGTTTAATTTTTTTCATCCTGAACTACCTTTTTATCTACAATTATTAAAAAGTGCCCTCGTTGAGTAAAATTTCTGGGTCCACCACTATTCTCAACGATAACCAAACACATGAAAAGCTTCATTTCCTAGTTTGTGTACTGTGTAAGCCTACTTTACTAACCTAATGGAAACAATGTACTACTCATACGCATGGACCATATAATCCAACATAAATATATCTATACCATAGAGACGAAATTTTTCATATCCTACTACTAAAAGAATATAAAAAATCCTTTTACGTGAACTGATAGTAGTAAGGGAAGGGAAATTCCAGCATCTTTTCCCCTAAAACACTTCCAGAGTATAATGTGTAAGTATGCAACCACTCATTATGTTTCCACATGTTTCCCTTAAGGTTGTGATCGATAACCTTTATTTTCCACGGAATGGGTGAGTTTTAAAGAATTACGCTACTCTTTAACTGACTGGAATTATATTTTCGTGAAAGTGTGGACCATTAACTTAAAACAACGACAAAAGGTCTGGTTTTTATGCGCTTCCATGGAATAAATTTCTCCGCTTTCCCAAAAATAACTTCTATGGAAAAAACTGGAAATGGATGCATTTTCGTGTAACATATTTCCTATATATATTTTTTCAAAATAAGATGTACTCAATGAAATGTCAAAGAAATAATACTAAATCCAAGTAAAGGGCATACCCGGTATTTTTAGGATTGGATCGAATAAGAATGTCATCACAATTGCAATAATATTTGAGTTTTTCTTTGTACTCATCAACAAGAAGTTGTACTCCTTGGGATCTCTTTTTGCCAATAGTTAATATACGTATTGGAACGGCTCTCTGAGACATTTTCACAAACACCTAGTGATCATCGGAACTACTCACACAGCTAAGAGAGTAAATGAAAATTTCCACCCATTTTCCATTCTACTAAGTTGAGTGGGTTGACTCTGTCTCACTCTTTTGGGTGTACTTCAATGGATTGAATGAGTTCTGATCAACTCTTTCTCAAACCAGGTGAAATTTGAATGCAATAGATTATTGAAAAATTATTGATAGAAGTATGAAAAGAACATGTTGAGAAATATACCACTGATTGACCTGAGTATTTACATTTTCCACTTGTTGAAGGTGGCAAGTTCTTAATGCAAGAAATATTGGTGTTCACGGAGAGGCAAAAGATGGTCATTGGATAGATTATAGATAGAGAGGATGGGTTATTTACAGGTATATGGACCTCCTACCAATATTTTATTGGATTAATTCCCACTTAAGCCCCCCTATTTGTGACCAAGTGGGAAACATTGGTTACCTTCTTAGTCCAATGTTTCAGTTTGACTTCTAAAATTATGATTTTCTTAGTCAAATTTAACCGTCAGTATTTTTTTCTTTTTAAATTTTTTCCTCCACTGCCTTTCATCTGTCCACTCCCTCGAAAAAGTTACCAACTCACATTTAGCGGATATAGTGAAAAGAAAAAGTTCAGTATCGCCTTTCTTCTTCTTCCCACATCGCCATTTGTTTCTCCTTCATATCTCTCTCATTTTTTACTGTCTCTCTCTCTCTGTTATCTTTTATATCTTGATCAGAAACCCCGTGTAAATTTATAAAAAAAGAGTTATTTTCTAAATGGCCCTCAACTTTATGACCAGCTTCCTGTCTGGCCCCCTACTTTAGCAAAACTATTCATATGCCCCCTTTTTCAGTTATCTTTGATTTTCTGTTACTCTCTCTCCTCCATCTCATTTCCTCTCTCTGCCACATCATTGATCACGCCACATCATCGTCTTCACTGGCAAGGGTTGCCGGCCGGCGACCTTCAATTTTTTTTTTTTTATTCTCTTTCTCACTAAAAAAAAAAAACTTTTTCGTGATGAACAGACCTTCAATTGTCTTTTCGACAGACCTCCGACGAAGGAAAACCCCCTTTGCCGGAGTTTAGAGAGAGAGAGGAGAGAGGAAATAAAAAAAAATTAAAGGTCCCCGGCCGGCGACCCCTGCCGGTGAAGACGATGATGTGGCAGAGAGAGGAAATGAGATGGAGGAGAGAGAGTAGGAAAGTTAAAGATAACTGAAAAAAGGGGAACCCTAAAAAAATGAAGATGAGAGTGTTGGTGGTGGTGTGTTAGAAAATTGTCTTTGAAAATACAAATAAAAAGGGATGGAGATTTGAAATTTGAAACGTGTATGAGATACATTGTCATTAAAACAATATTTGTTCCCTCTCCGCTTGACACTACTTGTAGGTTTCGAGCAAATTGCCTCTCGATATATGACAAGCCTTTCGTGAGACGACACCAAATAATTTATGAAGATTCACAATTGGAGTTTAAGAATGCATTGAAGACACCAAAGGATTTTCCGACATAGTATGGTATTTTCGATTTGCACCGTACATTAGTGTAAGTGCACAACATTGTATCGAAATTTCAAGTAGCTTGTAGCTTTGAACCATTTATTCCTTGTGATAAAACTGGTAACACCACATATACAATACATTTGTTCTTTTGCTTCAACTTTTCTCCCTTAAGAACTTACAATGTCATGGGCATCCTTGTTCCATGAACTATCATTCGATAAACTCTGAATTAATGAGAGGTAGCACCACCTCTGAGATCACAGCTACAACTGTAAACATATTTACCTAAAATCATTTGCTTTCTTAAACCATATTATTTTCTGCGAACAATATTTTTAACCTATGTGGTAAAATAGAAATTAATCAATATACTGATAAAAATTGAAAAACTCTCAATAAATTGAACTCTCAACCGTATCATCAAAAAATTCAACTAAAAGCATATCTCGTACAAAACTCGAAGAAAAAATAGAGATCCTCGTATCTCCAATCCAAATCTGTGAAATTACTTGTGTAATAAGATATGGTGTTCAACTGGACATATAATACGTCAACAAAAGAAAAAACTTGAGAAATAATGAGATGGGATCGAGTAAGGAAGTCCAATAAAATTTATATTGCATGGTTTATGTGGAAGCCCATAACAAGAGTGTGAAAAGTTGCAACACTCAACAACAATTTGCAAGCCGCCTTTATCAAGTTCGACTAAAATTAATTTTGGACTCGAGGAAATTAAGTTAATGAAAGTCGGGATGATAGTACCAAGGAATGAAATTTCGGTTTCGGTGGAAATTTCGGTCGACCAAAAAGTGGAAACGTTTCGTGAAAACGTTTCGATCAGTGTGGAAGTTTTACAAAACCATAAACATGATAGAAATATGTTGGAATTGTATATGACAATATATTTTATCCCTCGTTAAGCCTAAGGGAAATGCTAAATGTACAAAGAATCTTTGACAAGATTCTTGACAAAATGTCATTTGAACGGTCCCGATCACAGTCAAACTTTGAAAAGTTTTGATCAATTTTATCTTTTAGTGAAAAAGAGTCATTAAGTCACAAATTTTGTCAAAGATCTTGTACATGTAGCACTCCCATAAGCATAAAGCCGCGAAAAAGATAGCATTGTTATTATTATAGTTAAACAGAGTGATATGAGGGGCAAAAATGAAAAAAATAATGGATTTGTAACAGAATCAGATAGTTTAGGGGGTGAATTGCAATCACAGTTAGGTCAGGGGGTAATAAAAAATCTGTAACATTAAATAGATTTGAAGTTAAAATAAGTGGGAAATGAAAGTTTTAAGAGCACCCTAAATAAGTCTGAAAGGCGCCTGTATTAGGAGAGACGATTGCCTTGAAAGAGGCTTCTTTTAGACTTATGTTGGGCGCCCTTAAAACTCCCCTAACACATATTATACATTAGGGTTTCTGAAAACGACTTTCAGTCTTCTTCTTCCTATCGCTACCGACTTTCTCTCTCTAAGGTTCATCTCAGATCTTCCGAATCAAGCTGTAATTTCATGGGGGTTTTCATGGAGAAGATTAAAAACAATGAAATAGCAATGAAATCGAAAAGAATTTTACCAAAAGATGAAGAAGAAAGGTGGAAGGTCCGTTTTCATGGTTAAATTTCGAATATCTCGAAATCTGAATCGAAATTTCGCCAGATTTCGGCCGAAAATTTGCACGAAATATCTGTAAGTGCCTTTTCGTTTCCCTAATCTGAAAAACCGACATATTTCAACAATTTCGACCGAAATATGTCGATTTTTCATTCCTTGCATTCATACACATACAGTAACCTAAGAAGTTGGTCTAAGTTCTTCAACAACAAAAAAAAAAGTCGGTCCAACAAATACAATTTCTCTTATTAGTGCTCCATAGCTTCGTGTGCTAAACATTGTGTTTTTCCTAGCTTGTAATGTGTAATTTCATTCAGATTAGCTCCACCAACTGGAAATAAATGAGAAATAGGATCACATATTCATATTGTAACTCCTCCCGAGGAAGATAATAAACCACACTAAAAGCAAATTTTACTAATGTTGTGGTACAAGATTTGATGAACGATGACAATGTATTAAAGAGATTGAGTAAAACAAATCAATAGAATGATGAATTCCCTCTATTATTGGTGGGATTCTCTACGGAAGGGCATCCTTCTTATCCGAGCAAGCTTTGATGATAGTAGACACATCCCTTTGAAACTTTTGTGCCGGCAGGTACAACTATTTCAATGGCTAAAAGCGCCGACCATGCCTCTGTCTCCGTCGCATTAATAGTCTGAATGTTCTTGATTTTGCCAAGAGGAAAGTGATGGGTCATGAAAATGTCCCATCAGAGTCGTTTAAATTAGCCGAGTTAGTCTGTTTCGAGTCTTTATTGTAATAAAATGGTTGGTTTTCTTGATTAGGTGTCTTTTGGAGAGTTAGGTGTGAAAAACGGTTAAAAACGAGGAAAAGGTGCATGAAGGGTATTTTGGTCATTTGGAGTCAAGGACATTTTGGTAATTTGGCCAAAGTCAGTGCATGGTTGAAAAGTAGAGGTCGAGACGAGTCCGTAGGAGAAAACGGAAGTCAAATCGGAGTCCGGATGAGAGAAATATGCAAAGTCAAAGATGGGTCAAAGTCTGTTGACTAGGTGGGACACATCCGGTGCAAGTTCGGGCATGCGGGACCAGGCGAGACACGTGTCGACAAGCGGAAGCCGGAATACGCGATTCCCGTGTTTCCGCTAAGCAGCGAAACTCCCCATCGAGCAGGATCCAGTGTAGCGCGTTCCATTTTAATCCGGTAGCCCCGAGCCAACGTTTTAATCTTGACCGTGAACCTCCGCGTTTTCAAGATCTAACGGCTTCGGATGATTTTTCGTTCTTGTCCAATCCCGTGTAAACCGAAGCTGTTTAGCTTAAGTACTCCTGACACGTAGCCGATTTCTAGCCGTCCAGATTCACGGGCTTCTTCATCCGACGGTCTCTGATAGCTGCCGCACCTCACTACACTAAGCCGCGAAACAGCTTAGCGGCGTATTCAAGACCCCAACGGCCAGATTCCCCACTCCTTTCTCATGCGACATGTGTCCCTCACTTTACCCAAACCCTAGCCGCCACTACACTTGTGTGTTTAGGGTTTTAACCCATTTTCCAAATATAACCCTTCCCTTTATTCCTTTCTACCATTTAACCCCAACTAAACCCTAACTCTATATAAACACATTTAGAGAACCAAACCAAGTCTCTCTTTTTCTTGGCCCCTCTTTCCTCCTTCTTGTAGTTGTAAAACCCTAACTTTCTTTTCCTCTCTTAGCCTCATTTTCTCTCTACCTCTTCTCAACTAAAAACCCTAGCCACCATTCTTTTCTCTACCACCTTCATCTTTTCTCTAGATCTACTTTCTCCTTCTAATTTCTTCTTCTAACCTTCTAATTTCTCCATACCTTCTTCTCTAAAATCTCTTCTTCTTCCATCTCTCTTCTAAATTTCTCTTCTTTTATCTTGTAATAAGCTATTATTTGGAGTTTTGGGCAATATTCTTGATATACTTGGAGCTTAAATTGGACATCAAAATGGAGATACATGGGAATATGGATTAAGAACATTCTTGGTGATTTCTTTCCATTAATCTTTTGTAATTTCATTTATTTTATGAATTCAATGAATATTGTTTTAGATTCCATGAGTAGCTAAATTTTGTATCTAGGGTGTAGAGGAAACCCATATTTGGGCTTATTTTGAGATATGTATTAAATCAATGAATCCTTATTTTGAGCTTCAATGCCTATTGATTGTCATTTCATGTTGATTCTATAACCTTGTTATCATTCATGTATTATAATTAGATATTTCATGCTTTTATTGATTTATTAGATGAGATATGCCTTTTAGATCTTGAATGATAGTGTAGGAAATTAGTTTTATATGGTAGTCAATCATACATTCTTGATTTTGAATTGTGCTATTAAAGAATATTATCCGAAACCTAATTAGTTCATTAAGCTAGGTTTTGAGTTATAAACAAATAGTGATTTGTTGATTGAATGCTTGTCTTAAGTAGTCCATTTATGTGGTGAAATCGAAAACCCTAGATCCTTCTTCTTCCTTGATTTCATCCTTATTAGTTTATTAGTATTGTTTTCTCTCTTTAAGTAGTTTCAAAATCAAATCTAAAAAGTTTGAAAGGGGGGTTTAATTCGAGATTAGATCAAATAGCTTGTCTCTTGGGACGATACTCGACTTATTAGAAATACTATAACTTGACCCCGTATACTTGCGGGAATAGACCTAATTTTGGGTCCATCAAGTTTTTGGCGCCGCTGCCGGGGACTAAGCTTGATTTTGTCTTATCTCATTTCTATATTAGTTTAATTTTTGGTAAGTTTTTATTTTTGGACACTTTGACTTGCTTTTCCATTTTTGGTGTGTAGAACGCTAAGGAGCAAAGGAAGAGGTGCAACAAGGAGAGGAGCTCAAGAAGGAAAATTTACATTTTATTTTTAGTATTTTGTTTTATTTTTGGTGAGAGAGAGACTTTTAGACTTTCTAGTTTTTATTTTTGGTTTAAACGTTTTGACCCTAAATTGGAGGGCATTTAAATTGTAACCGAAAACCAAAACGAAGCCTCGGGTTCGAACACTCGCGGGAGAGTGGCCCGGGTCGTCTACAAAGGTCATCGCCCGTCTTGAACGGGAGGTAATTTCTTGATCACCCACGAATCTCCTGTAAGTGGGTACTTGTGATGTTTTTTGCTTGCTAATTGATTGTCGAACTATTAGTTTAATTATCATATTAGTAAGGGCATCAACCCATTACAAGATAGGAGTCGGATTTCATCACCGGTCTCTTGCCCATCTAGGTAACAACATCGCCGATCCCAAGCCTCACTTAAAATTAAAAATCGATTTAGACATTGGCCAAAGGGTAACGAGCTTATAGGACACTCTTGACAAATCTCGAACTTGATTAGTATTTGGAGTTTTCCCAGGAAGAGGGAACGATCCAAGAACACAATTCTTGATCGTTGTACTGTGACGGAGTAACTCCTCATAAGAATCATAGTTCAAGTTTGGTGAGAAGTAGAAGCTGTCTAGATCAATTTTTAGGTGAAAAAGACTACCCGGTCGTCTAGATTGTGTCTAGGTTGCTTGGTGGAGTCAGCTTGCTTGCTTTGTTGTTTTCCTTAGGATCTTCGTAGTTTCTTTACTCTTTTTCTTTTCATAAATTTTTTTTTTCCAAAAAAAAAAAAAAAAAAAATAAGTCCCTTGTCTTGTCTTTTGGTTTATGCCCCCTAGGTTACGTGATAAGAGAGGTCGTTTTGTTAAAGAGTCTGATTTGAGTATTTTACTTGAAAACCTTTCTTTAAACGAGTCTATGGAGGATCACGTTGATCAAGCTAGGGTCGAGGATCAACCTATGACTCTCAAAAACTACATGCATCCGGCTAGAGTTAGCCAACCATCATGCATTAGGCTACCCCCGACTAACACTTATTTCGAGTTAAAGTCGGGAATCATCAATATGCTTCCGGTGTTTCGTGGTTTAGAGAACGAGAACGCGTATTATCATGTTAGGGAATTTGAGGACGTTTGCAAGACCATGAACGTCCCTAACTCGATTGATGCCGTTAGATTAAGGTTGTTCCCTTTTTCTCTAAAAGATAAAGCTAAGTCGTGGTTGTATGCCTTACAACCTGAGTCTATTTCTACTTGGGCAGAACTTAGTGGTGTCTTTCTAGAAAAATTCTTTCCCAAGCATAAAACTAGAGCTTTAAGGCAGAGTTTGCTTAATTTCGAGCAACTCCAAGGAGAATCTCTCTACTCCTATATTGAGAGATTCAAAGACATTCTTCTAGAGTGTCCACATCATGGGTTCGAAAAAATGAAACTAGTCCAACTGTTGTATGAAGGACTAGATTATCCTACCACCTCCATGATTGAGTCATTTTGTAATGGCGGGTTCTCCAACAAATCCGCCGATGAGGCCATGGATTTTCTTGAGGGACTAGCCGCACAATCCCAACAATGGGAAACTTCTAGAGAACCTATCACTCGGGCAAAGCCTAATCCAACTAAGGGCGGGATTTATAGGATCGATGATTCTGAGTCCAAACTTGACGCCATTACCAGAAGGTTGGAAGCCTTAGTGATGAATCAACCTAAAACCTTCACGGAGGATCCCACTCATGTCATGAGTGTTGGAAATGAACCCATCTCTTACCCTTGTTCAGTCTGTGGAGACCCTACTCATACGGGGAACAAATGTGCCTTATTCTTTGAGTCTGCTAACAAAGAACAAGCTCATGCTCTCTATCAAAACTCTAGGCAAGACAATCGTCAGAAGTATGATCCTTTCTCTAACACGTATAATCCAGGCTGGAGAAATCATCCCAATCTCTCTTGGTCTAAAGGTCAATACCAGAGTCAGCCTAGTAGTTCTATGAACCCTCATGGGTTTAATGCACCTAGCAACCCGTTTTCTCAGCCCAATGTCCAACATCCACCCGAAAAGAAGACATCATTAGAGGACACCATGCATATGCTAGCTCAGAACCAGAAGGAGTTTCAGGAATCCACCCGTCAAGCTTTGACTAAGCTAGAAACATCTCACCAACAATCTTTGTCTAAGCTAGAAACCCAAATAGGTCTACTTCATGAAGCCTTGAGTCAGAGAGAAAAAGGTAAGTTTCCGAGTCAGGTTGAGCAGAACCCAAAAGGTCTATTGGGTAGACCACCACCAGATGAAGCTAATGCGATAACAACCCTTAGAAGTGGTAGAATTGTGGACAACAAGGTGAGAGCTCCTGAAGAGGAAGAGTTAGAGAACGAGCCGTCTTCGTTGCCAACCAGAGTCTCGAGGGATGAGCCTGAAAAGGCTCCTGAGTCAGAAAGTCCACCCTTAGTATCCGAGCCTTATGTCCCTAGAGCTCCATACCCTCAACGTTTGGTCGAGTCAAAGAAGAAATCTCAGTTTCAGGAAATAATGGAGTTGTTCAAACAAGTTAGTATCAACATTCCACTTTTAGATGCGATCAAACAGATCCCAACTTACGCCAAGTTTCTTAAGGATTTATGTACTAGTAAGCGTAAGATGAATGTGCATAAGAAAGTGCTCCTTACTCAGAATGTTAGTTCGATCATCCAACAAAATATTCCACCTAAGTTCAAGGATCCAGGAAGTCCTACATTACCATGTACCATAGGAGATTATAAAATAGAGTGTGCTCTATTGGATCTTGGTGCTAGTGTTAACCTTCTTCCTTATTCTGTGTACTTACAGTTGGGATTAGGTGAGATCAAACCAACCTCTGTGGTCCTTCAGTTAGCGGATCGGTCTGTTAGGCACCCACGTGGCATAGTCGAAGATGTTTTGATCAAAGTTGGTGAATTCTTATTTCCTGTTGATTTCATCATTTTAGATACTGAGCCAGTCCATAATTCCAAAAGTCAAATACCTGTCATACTAGGGCGACCATTCTTAGCTACATCCAATGCTATCATCTATTGTCGTAGCGGCTTGTTGAAATTGTCTTTTGGAAATATGACTGTTGAGATGAACATCTTCCATGCTGGACTTCACCCCGATGATGTTGATGATTTTAACGAGTTAAATTTGATAGAAATGTTGGTTCAGGATTCCTTACCAACAACTTTATCAGATGACCCGTTGGAAACATTGTTGGCCTACTTTGGTTTAGATTTTGATGAGGAAGGTAGTATCAATGAGGTGAATGCTTTATTAGATTCCACCCCATTACTGGATACTGAGAAATGGAAAGCGAAAACTGAATCCCTCACAATCTCTGAACCAAGTATGGCATCAACTTTAGAGACAACTCAACCATCGGCAAGTGATGAGTCCAAATCACCCTCTGTCTCAGAGTCGTCTCAGCCTATTGAGAAACCACCATCCTTAGAGTTGAAACCTTTACCTGAGAACATGAAATATTCGTTTTTAGGACCTTCAGAAACCCTACCTGTTATTATTGCATCCGAGCTAGAGAAAGAACAAGAGGGTCGATTGTTAGATGTCCTAAGAGAACACAAAGAGGCACTAGGATGGTCTATAGCCGATCTCAAGGGTATAAGTCCGTTAGTTTGCATGCACCACATTTACTTAGAAGAAGATGCT
This sequence comes from Eschscholzia californica, assembly GCF_041429995.1. Taxonomy (NCBI): domain Eukaryota; kingdom Viridiplantae; phylum Streptophyta; class Magnoliopsida; order Ranunculales; family Papaveraceae; genus Eschscholzia; species Eschscholzia californica. Next base: position 14,687,464 of record NW_028238198.1, on the reverse strand, counting down.
AAACCATCGAGAGAGATGCAACGTCGACTTAACCCTCATATGAAGGAAGTTGTGAGATCTGAAGTCCTGAAATTACTAGATGCGGGTATTATTTACCCTATTTCAGATAGCACTTGGGTCAGTCCTGTTCAAACTGTTCCCAAGAAGTCAGGCATTACTGTAGTTAGAAATGAGTATAATGAGTTAATACCCACCAGGATGACCACTGCGTGGCGTGTTTGTGTAGACTACAGGAAGTTGAACACGGTCACGAGGAAAGATCATTTTCCTCTTCCATTCATTGATCAGATGCTCGAGAGACTGGCAGGACATAGTTACTATTGTTTCTTAGATGGCTATTCCGGGTATAATCAAATTGCCATTGCTCCTGAAGATCAAGAGAAAACAACCTTCACTTGCCCATTTGGAACTTATGCTTATCGTCGTATGCCGTTTGGGTTGTGTAATGCACCCGCTACTTTTCAACGTTGTATGATGAGCATATTTTCTGATATGGTAGAAAGGTTTCTCGAAGTTTTCATGGATGATTTTTCAGTCTTCGGGTCATCATTTGATGAATGTCTACATCACCTCACACTCGTGTTGGTTAGATGTAAAGAGAAAAATTTAGTGCTTAATTGGGAGAAGTGTCATTTCATGGTTCGTTCAGGAATTGTCCTAGGGCATGTCATTTCAGCTAAGGGTATAGAAGTAGATAAAGCCAAAGTAGAGTTGATAAAAAGTCTTCCTGTACCAAAAACAGTTAAAGACATCCGATCTTTCTTAGGGCATGCTGGCTTTTATCGTCGATTTATCAAAGACTTTAGTAAGATATCAAGACCTCTTTGTAATCTTTTGGCAAAAGAGAACAAGTTTGTCTTTGATAATGCTTGTCTAGAGGCCTTTGATAAACTCAAACTTTTGCTTACTACTGCTCCTATTGTTCAACCGCCTAACTGGAAAACTCCTTTTGAGATCATGTGCGATGCATCTGATTATGCAATAGGAGTCGTTTTAGGTCAACGTGAAAACAACTTACTTCACGTAATCTATTATGCTAGTAAGATGTTGAATGATGCACAACTCAACTATTCGACCACTGAAAAAGAGTTGTTAGCTGTTGTTTATGCCTTAGAGAAGTTTCGATCATACCTAGTAGGTTCTAAGGTCATAGTATTTTCTGATCATGCCGCATTAAAGTACCTCCTCTCTAAAAAAGAGGCCAAACCTAGGTTGATTAGATGGATACTTTTGCTACAAGAGTTTGACATAGAGATACGGGATAAGAAAGGTTCCGAAAATGTTGTAGCAGACCACTTATCTAGGCTTGTTGTGGAGTCCGTAAATGATGAGTTACCTATTAGGGAAAGTTTTCCTGATGAACAACTTCTTGTAGTCTCCCAATTACCTTGGTTCGCAGACATAGTGAACTATCTTGTTATAGGACAAATGCCCAAACATTGGACTAAGCAAGATCGTGATAAATTCTTGTCCGAGGTAAAGCGGTTCTTCTGGGACGATCCATACTTGTTTAAGTATTGTCCCGATCAGATTATTAGGAGATGTGTCCCTGATAGTGAACAAACCAATATCATCTCCTTTTGTCATGACCATGCATGTGGAGGTCACTTTAGTAGCAAGAAGACGGCCGCCAAAATTTTACAATGTGGTTTCTACTGGCCGTCTTTATTCAAGGATACCCATGCATATTGTGTAGCTTGTGAGCGATGTCAGAAGTTGGGGAGTATTTCACGTAGAAATATGATGCCCCTAAATCTTATTCTTGTCATTGAGGTCTTCGATGTATGGGGCATCGATTTCATGGGTCCGTTTCCGAACTCCTTCGGCAATCTATATATTCTAGTCGCGGTCGATTATGTGTCTAAGTGGATAGAGGCGGTTGCTTGCAAAACGAATGATCACAAAGTTGTGATCCAGTTTCTAAAAGAAAACATCCTTTCTCGTTTTGGTACTCCGCGTGCGATTATTAGTGATGGGGGAACACACTTTTGTAATAGGCAGTTTGAGATTCTAATGAAAAAGTATGGTATTACTCATCGAGTGTCCACCCCGTATCATCCACAGACAAGCGGTCAAGTTGAGGTTTCCAATAGGGAAATTAAACGCATTCTTGAGAAAACAGTCAATCCAAATAGAAAGGATTGGTCATTACGACTAACTGATGCATTATGGGCTTATCGTACAGCGTTTAAGACTCCCATTGGAATGTCTCCATATAGATTGGTGTATGGCAAGGCTTGCCACCTCCCTGTAGAGTTAGAGCATAGAGCATATTGGGCTATCAAGCAAATGAACTTTTCGCTTGACAACGCAGGTAGAGAGAGAAAACTCCAACTTAGTGAGTTAGAAGAATTAAGGAATGATGCATATGAGAGTTCTAGAGTGTATAAGCATAAAATGAAGGTGTTTCATGATAAAAACATTTTGAGAAAATCATTTTCACCAGGTCAAAAAGTTCTTTTATACAACACTCGTTTGCATTTATTTCCTGGAAAACTTCGTTCTAGATGGTCGGGGCCTTTTGTTGTCAAATTTGTGTATCCTCATGGTGCGGTCGATATTGAGGATAAAAATGGTGTTCGTTTTAAAGTCAATGGTCAACGTTTAAAACCATTTTTAGAAATATCGCCCGAAACCGTGGATGTTTTTATTGAAAATCCAGTCTATCAGAAGTGATTCCTGATGATCAGCTTAGTCTGGCTGAAGACTTTAAACTTAGCGCTTCTTGGGAGGCAACCCATGCTTCTGATATAGGACAGTGGAGTCTGGTAATATCTTCCCTCTCATCTTTTTATTTTTGGCATAGTCTTCAGAACATTGAGGACAATGTTCGGTTTAAGTTTGGGGATAGGGAAGAACTTTTTGCTAAGTCCTTCATTTCGAAAATTCGAGAGGGTTCAAAATTTTTCAATTTTGGACCGAAAATGTGAGTCTAATAGTTGTTTTTGGCTTGTTAATAGTTATATAGTCGAGTTGATCGTACTATCCGGTTGTTAAAGGTTTCTTCATGAATGTCGAGTCTTGAGGTCGTCTGTGTGCTAGCCATGTGAGTATTATGGAAGTGAAGGGTAGACGGTTCTGAGAGAACTAGATTAATCATTAGTGGAGACTTAACCCTTGTGAGATTTCTGAGCCTTTCTATTACCTTTGAGTGTACTCTTCTGCGCTGATTCCGAGTAGAGTGAAGAGCTACTCAACCTCGCAACTTTATAAAAAGAGCTCATTTGATCTCGTGTGCTCAACTTCCATAGCCACTAGGAGTGACATCAGGATAGCGAATAAACCTTACTCTTGTAGTCCATGAAACCCGATGATAGTGTCAACTTTAGGAAGACGGATACACCACCATCCATTCATCATATGACTCCCGAGAATGAAGGCATGAAAAGTAAAGAAAGAAGAATGTGAAAGCAAAGTGCGAAAAATAGAAAAGTTGATTGTTGAGAATACTAGTGTTGGTATTGCATTGTTTGTATTGTTTATAATTTGAGCTTCTAAAAAAAAAAAAAAAAAAAAAAAAAAAAATGAAGTGAAAATCCTTGAAAAACAGAAAGTGTGTGTAAAAGTTCATGTGAACTTTAGTTTGTTATGTAAAATAAGTGTTCGAAGCAAAAAGCTAAGTATGGAAGTTGCTTGAAGTTCTCTAGCATTGAAGGCGTCGACATTCTCGGGATCTCATCACCATCCATCTCATCACTTGTATCCGTTGACCTTTAGGAAGCATTATTAGAGGGTAGAGTGGGTGAGAAGGGTAAGTGTCCTCACACTCACACATACGAGCGAACCATTTCTGAGTGATTTCATCTTTTAGAGCGTATGTCTGTGAGGCCAAAGTCGAGGCGAAATGTATTAAGATAGGGATCAAGGGTCTGTCTGCTTGGAACTGAAGTGATTCTCATTGTGGCTAGTCACGTACACTTTGAGTCTAGATTATTAGTGAAGAGATCTTTAGCGTCTGTATAGTGTTGTTAACTTTGACTGATTCCTATTAGCTGGCTAAAATTTTCTAGGAGATAAACATTTTTGGTCTGTCTTAGTTGACTTTGAGTGCTTTTGGACCCTTTTGTATTTTTGAAATGTTTTTGAATTTTGTGGGTATATTCTCTGGAAACCCTCACGAGACAAAACTCGTCCACTAGGGCAACCTAGGGGTTTAACGGCTTGTTGCATATGCTAAATGCAACCGGGATCCCTCCGAAAGTGAGTTAGGTTTTTCTTTTATTTTGTTTTGCTCGAGGACTAGCAAAATCTAAGTTTGGGGATGTTTGATGGGTCATGAAAATGTCCCATCAGAGTCGTTTAAATTAGCCGAGTTAGTCTGTTTCGAGTCTTTATTGTAATAAAATGGTTGGTTTTCTTGATTAGGTGTCTTTTGGAGAGTTAGGTGTGAAAAACGGTTAAAAACGAGGAAAAGGTGCATGAAGGGTATTTTGGTCATTTGGAGTCAAGGACATTTTGGTAATTTGGCCAAAGTCAGTGCATGGTTGAAAAGTAGAGGTCGAGACGAGTCCGTAGGAGAAAACGGAAGTCAAATCGGAGTTCGGATGAGAGAAATATGCAAAGTCAAAGATGGGTCAAAGTCTGTTGACTAGGTGGGACACATCCGGTGCAAGTTCGGGCATGCGGGACCAGGCGAGACACGTGTCGACAAGCGGAAGCCGGAATACGCGATTCCCGTGTTTCCGCTAAGCAGCGAAACTCCCCATCGAGCAGGATCCAGTGTAGCGCGTTCCATTTTAATCCGGTAGCCCCGAGCCAACGTTTTAATCTTGACCGTGAACCTCCGCGTTTTCAAGATCTAACGGCTTCGGATGATTTTTCGTTCTTGTTCCAATCCCTTGTAAACCGAAGCTGTTTAGCTTAAGTACTCCTGACACGTAGCCGATTTCTAGCCGTCCAGATTCACGGGCTTCTTCATCCGACGGTCTCTGATAGCTGCCGCACCTCACTACACTAAGCCGCGAAACAGCTTAGCGGCGTATTCAAGACCCCAACGGCCAGATTCCCCACTCCTTTCTCATGCGACATGTGTCCCTCACTTTACCCAAACCCTAGCCGCCACTACACTTGTGTGTTTAGGGTTTTAACCCATTTTCCAAATATAACCCTTCCCTTTATTCCTTTCTACCATTTAACCCCAACTAAACCCTAACTCTATATAAACACATTTAGAGAACCAAACCAAGTCTCTCTTTTTCTTGGCCCCTCTTTCCTCCTTCTTGTAGTTGTAAAACCCTAACTTTCTTTTCCTCTCTTAGCCTCATTTTCTCTCTACCTCTTCTCAACTAAAAACCCTAGCCACCATTCTTTTCTCTACCACCTTCATCTTTTCTCTAGATCTACTTTCTCCTTCTAATTTCTTCTTCTAACCTTCTAATTTCTCCATACCTTCTTCTCTAAAATCTCTTCTTCTTCCATCTCTCTTCTAAATTTCTCTTCTTTTATCTTGTAATAAGCTATTATTTGGAGTTTTGGGCAATATTCTTGATATACTTGGAGCTTAAATTGGACATCAAAATGGAGATACATGGGAATATGGATTGAGAACATTCTTGGTGATTTCTTTCCATTAATCTTTTGTAATTTCATTTATTTTATGAATTCAATGAATATTGTTTTAGATTCCATGAGTAGCTAAATTTTGTATCTAGGGTGTAGAGGAAACCCATATTTGGGCTTATTTTGAGATATGTATTAAATCAATGAATCCTTATTTTGAGCTTCAATGCCTATTGATTGTCATTTCATGTTGATTCTATAACCTTGTTATCATTCATGTATTATAATTAGATATTTCATGCTTTTATTGATTTATTAGATGAGATATGCCTTTTAGATCTTGAATGATAGTGTAGGAAATTAGTTTTATATGGTAGTCAATCATACATTCTTGATTTTGAATTGTGCTATTAAAGAATATTATCCGAAACCTAATTAGTTCATTAAGCTAGGTTTTGAGTTATAAACAAATAGTGATTTGTTGATTGAATGCTTGTCTTAAGTAGTCCATTTATGTGGTGAAATCGAAAACCCTAGATCCTTCTTCTTCCTTGATTTCATCCTTATTAGTTTATTAGTATTGTTTTCTCTCTTTAAGTAGTTTCAAAATCAAATCTAAAAAGTTTGAAAGGGGGGTTTAATTCGAGATTAGATCAAATAGCTTGTCTCTTGGGACGATACCCGACTTATTAGAAATACTATAACTTGACCCCGTATACTTGCGGGAATAGACCTAATTTTGGGTCTATCAGAAAGCTCCGCTATGATTGGTAGAAATTGCGGCAACTTTTAAGGGTTATTTCCCAAATGGCCCCCAACTTTGTGACCAGCTTCCTGCCTGGCCCCCTAGATTAGCAAAAATACCCATATAGCCCCCTTTTTCAGTTATCTTTAACTTTCCGTTACTCTCTCTCCTCCATCTCTTTTTCTATCTCTGCCACATCATCTGTTACGCCACCTCATCATCTTCTCCGGTGAAGGTCGCCGGCCGGCGACCTTCAATCATTAAAAAAAACTTTTTTTCTCTCTCCTCTCTCTCTCTAAATTATTTTATTTATTTTTAAAAAAAATCTATCTTCTCTCTCTAAAAACTCCGGCAAAGGGAAAGCCCTTCGCCGGAGTTGGGTCTGTTCGTTGAATAAACCTTCTTCACGAACCGATCTGTTCGTGAACAGATTCTCCGGCGAAGGGCTTTCCCTTCGCCGGAGTTTTTAGAGAGTGGACAGATTTGTTTTTTTTTTATTAAAAATTTAGAGAGAGAGAAAAAAAAGTTTTTTTTTATGATTGAAGGTCGTCGGTCGGAAAATTTTTATGATTGTTGGTCGCCGGCCGGCGACCTTCACTGGAGAAGATGACGAGGTGGTGTAACAGATGATGTGGCAGAAAGAGAAAAAGAGATGGAGGAGAGAGAGTAACGGAAAGTTAAAGATAACTGAAAAAGGGGGCCATATGAGTATTTTTTTTAATCTAGGGGGCCAGGCAGGAAGCTGGTCACAAAGTTGGGGGTCATTTGGGAAATAACCCAACTTTTAAAGAATGAAACATAAGGGTTGCACCTACTTGCTTAAAAATAAAAGAAAAACGAAAACAATAAGAGAAATAGAAAGATAAAGGATGGGTTGCATGTTTGGTGGGTGTAAACCTAATTTCACTTGAAAATGATGTAATTGGTTTTTATTTTTAGATATAGACTACAATAATCATTACAAGGCATTGATACATTATCAAGATGTGATAAGTACGACAAGGACTGAAATTAAACCCTTAAAGACCATGTAAGGGATTCAAAGCCCAAACAACAACTTTATTTAAATCTAAATTCAATCCTGGATTTGTACTTCCGGGTGATCGAGACTTCCGAAGTGTTACCGAGTATGTGTCCATCAACTGAACCAGATAGTGGTGGACAGAATGATGGAATTGTTGGTTTAGGTCTAAAATATAAAAAATTAAAAAGTAATGGAATCCAAATCTCAAAATCAGACACTAACAACCCCCTTAGATGTTCATTAAAAACAAAACCCCTTAGATTGGGGAATCCCATGAATGTTAATGCAATTGGATATTTAAATTTATAAATGGTCACATGAGCTCCCATTAGATTTAGTTCACATCAAAAGGGTAGTGAGTCCCTAAATTGGAGGACAAAAAGGGAAAGGCAAGGGAGGTGGGAGACCTGTGAGCCCATGTTATTAATGATCATAAATGAGAATTAGGTCAAGTGCATGGGCTATGAGAGGGAAATTTTTGTTCTCTTGCCCCCAATGACATTAGGGCCGATAACATATATACACCCACCACGTGCTCCTCTCTTTCATGTTAACCAATCACAAATTCTAGAGCATGTGATTTTGATATACTTATAAAATATGTGGGGTCATAATGGTTACACTTTGTTGGGTGTAATCCAATGGTTGAGATGATCCTATATTAATTGTGGAGGAGACAAGTGGTTTGCTATAGTGAAAAAAAAAAAGTCTCATCTCTTTGAATTAGGTTCTGAAATGAACAGATTCACTACCACCCTATAGTAGCATTAGAGCTAAGATAAAATAAGTCTTGGGCCAATAGTCTATGCAGGTTAAAGCCAATATCTAAAGAGGAGATTATGGAGCTAAGAAGTTGTGGAAAGGCATCTCGACAGACGGTCGGTTTATAAGTATGAGGGAGAATCTCATGTTTTAAAGTTTTAGGATGAGAGAGCTCAAAAACCATCCAACACGTCGAAGTACAATAATCATTTATATTACGGATTCACTGCCGTGTGGGTGTAAGCAGTAAGCTCCATATTCTTCGTACGGGTTGAACCATGGTCACTTTCATTGAAAAAGTAGGTTTAGAGGTGTGATTTTCCCTCCACTTATGAACACACAGTTACTCACCGATCACATGCTCTTTCCATAACCGATCTAGCTAGGATCGACCCAAAACACTCCCCCGGGGGCCTTGGCATAGATTTTCATGGTATGGGGTTGAGATTTTTCCTCTCACATGTAGATTTTCAGGTCCAATGGACTATTTGTAAGTGGTTTTATTTATTAGTTTACTTTTTGAATTTAGTGATTAACTTGCGGATAGGTATTTCTTTTAGCAGGTGTTTTGCTAAGACAACATTAACTATCACTCCAAAGTCCGCATAACTCTTGGAAAAAGGTGTCTAAACATTGCATATAAATAAGGTCACATGTTCTAATAGACTGAGAATTGGAATCATTGAAGTATACAATTTTCTTAGTAGCCAAACAGGCCAAACATGTCCAAATCGTGTAACATATCTTATTAGCATGATATCTCTCGACCTATCTCTCATAGGCGTAATGCATTCTTGGGAGGATTTGTTCTAAGTAAACAATCGCATATTAGGTGGGTGGTTGAAGTGTGGTGTCTTTGTTAAGGAATTAAAAGTTGAATCTCCACATTCCTATAATTATTATTATAGTTAATTCCTATTTAGCCCCCTACTTTGTTACCAACTTTCTTTATGACCCCCTATTTTTCATAATTTCAAATATAACCCAATTTTTTTAGTGTAAATGACATAAGTACCCTTCCTATATATATTTTTTCAAAATAAAATTAATTATAACACGTGAAATTCCACCTTCTCTCTCTCCACCTCACCTCTCAATCCAACTCACCTCTCTCTCCAACTCACCCCTCTCTCTCCACCTCACCTCTCTCTCTCCACTTCACCTCTCTCTTCAACTCATCTCTCTCTCTCTCCAACTCACCGCTCTCTCTCTCCAACTCACCTCTCTCTTCAACTCAATTCCCTCTCCCCAACTCACCTCTGTCTCTCTCCAACTCACCTCTCTCTCTCCACCTCACCTCTCTATTCAACTCACCTCTCTCTCTCCACCTCACCTCTCTCTTCACTTCTCTCTCTCCAACTCACTTCTCTCTCTCTCTCTCCAACTCACACTTGCCTTCTCCGACGACCTCGCCGGAGAAGACAAGGGTGAGTTGGGGAGAGAGGTGAGTTGGAGAGAGAGAAAGAGAGTTGAGGTGGAGAGATGTGAGGTGGAGAGAGATGTGAGGTGGAAGTAAGGTGGAATTTCATGTGTTATAATTAACTTTATTTTGAAAAAATATATAGGAAGGGTACTTACGACTTTTACACTAAAAAAAGGTGTCATTTTGAATTTATGAAAAATAGGGAGTCATAAAGGAAGCTAAATATTTTTATATTCCCGTTAAAGTAAAAACACTAAGATAGTGTTTGTTTTTAAATAGGATATGACATCTGACTCTGGTCGATATTGACTTGAATTAGATTTCAAAAGATTTATTTTTATTTGGCTAATTTACATGGTCAGTTTTAATTGATTGTAAATGCATTTGGATCAGATGATTCAGATTTAAACGAATCAAATATTGGAGATTCGGACAAATCAAAAAACTCAACAAGCAAGAGAAAAAAAAACACTGGAGAAATATGGAGTGAATTGAACCACATAGAGAATCAGATGAGATGTGTAAACTTCAAGACAGAGGTAAATACAGGTTGGAGGGTCCACCAATTAGATGGTAATGAAGAAAGTAACCGTTGGCAAGTAATCTGATGCTCAAAAAAAAAAAAGTAATCTGATGCTCGTGACTACCAATACTTTACTCCTTTAGTATTGTTTGTTTAATCAAGTAATCATATACACATATTAATAATTAAAAAAAAATGGCACTCAAAGCTCTTTATTTTGATAGGAAGGTACATTTGTGGTTCCATCTACCCCACACGACTCGTGTAATCAACATTATTACATATTAGCGTATAAATAGTGTTGTCGTAAAATTTGGGATTGCAAAACTCAATAAGTACTCGAGTATTCGTATGTGTCTATTCTCAGCTTAGATACGTATTTCAATGTGCTAAAATAAAAGTCATCCGGTTTTCTTGCTCAACTTTGAATAATCTTATGCATTTAGTGTTTAGTAAATGTAGAGGAGATTGATTGGAGAAATATAATTTTTTTTTATAAAAGGCATTTTCATATGTTGGGAAGTCCTTATATTATATGTTTCAAAATAATAGGGATGAATAGAATTTTTGTACTATTAAAGTAGGGATGAATGCCAACTTCTCTCCAATTTTAGTTATAATAGAAAAAGTAGTTTACTAGTTATAATCACCTGTTTTTATTACCTCCTCCTTTCTCCTTGTGTATATGTCCATGTGTCCTCAAACAAGGGTGTGACTCTCTCCTTTCCGTCAAAGTGAAAGGGGACTATTTGACCTTCTTTCTTGTTAAAGCAGACATTGTTTTAAATATTATATTTTCTGGTCAAAGTTTTATATTTAAAAATTTAGTAGAATTTTTATAATTTTTGTTTTTGTGAAAAATGATCACTCAACTTTGTATAGTCTTCAATTTTTAGGTATTTTTGTAATTTGCAACTGCTGCAAGAAGTTTGCAACTGCTAAAGGGGGTTTAACCAAACGAAATACAAATATTTCAGTTTTCAACTAAATAAAATACAGTATAAATGTTGTTTTTCAATGAAACAGAATATAACTTGTTTTTTTAACTTAAAATTAAACTTTCGGTCAAATTCCATGTTTTCATTTGCATGTTTTTCTAGTAAATTCTATTACTTAAAGAACAAGATTAGAACTGATCAAAATATGGGAGCTAAAAAATAATTTTTCGACAATATGAATACGAAACAGAAATCGACCAATGATGTGATATGCAAACAAACTAGACGATATAATTAAATTAGATAAGGGCAGTAAAGGAATATTGTTAGTAACATCAAGGAAAGATTATAATTATAACAAGGGTTAATTCCATTTTGGCCCCCTAAAGATGACCAACTCACCAAAATGGCCCCCTAAAGATGACCAGCTTCTATTTTAGCCCCCTTTTTTATTTTTCTGTTAGTCAACTTTAACAGTCAACATAAATTTTACCTTTTTACCCTTCATTCTAAAATAACATTTCTTTCATGTCCTTTATCTATTTCTTCACAGAGCCGGCGACCCCATTAACTTCACTTTTTTTCTTTTTTTACTTCATTTTTTTCTTTTTTTATTTGTTCTTCTTCTTCCCCTAGCACCACCAAAAACCACCACCATCAAATCTCTTCTTCCTTCCTTTGTTGTCTTCATCCCTCTCTCTCTCCTATTTTTTTCCTCTCATCACTCTAATGTTCTTGCGAAGGGGAGTTTCTCATTCGCCACAATCCTCCCAAATCCCAGATCTGAGATTTGGGAGGATAGTGATAGTGAAGAACCAACCAATAGATGCTATAATGTGTCTGAAAACAAAAGAAGTGAACCAAAAATAAGAATTTGAGTTGATTAGTGAAGCTATTACCTTGACATTTGTAAAGATTTTGGACCATCATGAAGAAACTTTATAACCCAAGTAAGAACACTACTTGTTGTGTCATTTGCAGCAAAAGCTCACGGGGGAGGAATTAGGGATCTTGTTTGTTCGACAATCAATTTTGGATTTGTTTTTCAATTTGGGGGTTTTAGTTTTGTTTGTTCGACAATCAATTTCAGAACTTATGGGGATTTGAGTAATATTGTTTGTTTAATGAAGAAAGTAACCGTTGGCAAGTAATCTGATGCTCAAAAAAAAAAAAGTAATCTGATGCTCGTGACTACCAATACTTTACTCCTTTAGTATTGTTTGTTTAATCAAGTAATCATATACACATATTAATAATTAAAAAAATGGCACTCAAAGCTCTTTATTTTGAATAGGAAGGTACATTTGTGGTTCCATCTACCCCACACGACTCATGTAATCAACATTATTACATATTAGCGTATAAATAGTGTTGTCGTAAAATTTGGGATTGCAAAACTCAATAAGTACTCGAGTATTCGTATGTGTCTATTCTCAGCTTAGATACGTATTTCTATGTGCTAAAATAAAAGTCATCCGGTTTTCTTGCTCAACTTTGAATAATCTTATGCATTTAGTGTTTAGTAAATGTAGAGGAGATTGATTGGAGAAATATAATTTTTTTTATAAAAGGCATTTTCATATGTTGGGAAGTCTATATTATATGTTTCAATTCAACAAAAAAAAAAATATTATATGTTTCAAAATAGTGGGGATGAATAGAATTTTTGTACTATTAAAGTAGGGATGAATGTCAAATTCTCTCCAATTTTAGTTATAATAGAAAAAGTAGTTTACTAGTTATAATCACCTGTTTTTATTACCTCCTCCTTTCTCCTTGTGTATATGTCCATGTGTCTTCAAACAAGGGTGTGACTCTCTCCTTTCGGTCAAAGTGAAAGGGGACTATTTGACCTTCTTTCTTGTTAAAGCAGAGATGATTTAAATATTATATTTTCTGGTCAAAGTTTTATATTTAAAAATTTAGTCGAATTCTTATAATTTTTGTTTTTGTGAAAAATGATCACTCAACTTTGTATAGTTTTCAATAATTAGGTATTTCTGTAATTTGCAACTGTTTGCAAGAAGTTTGCAACTGCTAAAGGGGGTTTAACCAAACGAAATACAAATATTTCAGTTTTCAACCAAATAAAATACAGTAAAAATGTTGTTTTTCAACGAAACAAAATATAACTTGTTTTTTTAACTTAAAATTAAACTTTCCTTCAAATTCCATGTTTTCATATTGAATTATGTAAGAGAGGGTTCATTTGCATGTTGTAACTCCTCTTTCTCTCTAAAACTTTCTAGTAAATTCTATTACTTAAAGAACAAGATTAGAACTGATTAAAATATGGGAGCTAAAATGTAACATCAAGGAGAGATTATAATTATAACAAAGAAAAAAACAATAATAAATTATTGATCAAGAAAACATAAACGGGATCACCTACTGGTACTATTTGGAGATCATTGATTTTGTACAAAAGTGAGAAAATCTAGGGGAGTTTAATATTATTTTAATTGGAAAAGATTGAAATACACGTGTATGAAACCGACCAAGATTATAAACATTACCGCACAAATGTCCTTTTACATCAACTTTCTTGACCTCCAATTTCAACCTAATTATATCTTTTATTATTTACGACATTAAAACAGTATTACATTTTTTTTTCTTTATCATTTTTCTCTATATGAATTTTGAAATTATAAATAGTAACAGTGTGGGGTTTTAGGATCCATCTGAAAATTCGTAGAAATTTCAAAATTACAGTTGAAAGGTGAGAGATTTTTATATTTAGACGCAGATGAGAATCATGTGTTCCATAGAATACTTTATTCTGCCAGTCTGCCCGGTTAAAATTAAGATATACCCTCTACTATTTGTATTAGCGACACGGTTGTTCAGTTATCACAAAATTATTCGGATATTTGAAACAAATTTGGCTACTGCATTGTTTCGTTAAAAATAGATTAAAAGTTGTAAAGTGGATCACATTCATATTTTCTTATTTGACCGGATGCAAGAGCCTTCACACACGATAAAATCGCTTGACCCATTAACTTGACCAATTGTGATAAGGTGAGCAACGATCGACCAAACCAACCTAACCAACTTGACCAAACCAAACTAAATGGTTTTGAGCTGAATCGCACCATGTTCGGCTCGACTTAGCTAAAAACACGATCAATCGATTCCTATTTGGTTGGGCTTTGGCTTGAGTTTTTGACATCGCTACAAACCGAACAGACCTAACTATACATTGTATATGTATATATACTAACCTTATAAACTAAAAATTAATACTAATAAGGATGGGAAACTCATAAATAATTTGATGTAGAGATTCAAATTAGTTCAAACATTGACTCTAAATTTCAACTTTTATTCTTTTGTTTAATTTCACTTTTTTACTCGTGTTTATTTAGGTATTGAGTTTGGCTGGACCGATCAACAAAATTCAGTCGAGTCAAACCGAAATGAATCGAACGAATTTTGTTAACGGTTTGATCGGCTCAGTTTCGACCGATGATTTAACCAAACCGCCGTTGATTGGTTTGATTTCGGCCTGACTCTAACTAATCAGTAATCAATCGCCGCTCGCCCCCTAATTGCTAGAGGGTAAATGGACTAGTTTTTAGTCACATCTCCACTGCTCAACTGGAATTAAACTCGTCAACAATTGGTTGCCCAAGTGGTCCAATGTGTTGACATAAACTTTAAAATCTAGGAGGTCACAGGATCTCGATTCTTAGAGGAGGTTGTTTCTATGGTTTATTGAATTTGAGTTATGAGGTTTAGACCATAGTTTGGATGGGCTATAAGCCAATTCTTTGTAAGAATTTGAATTCGACAGTTTTTTTGTAATGACTATCGTGGATCGTCGATTTCCAAAAAAAAAAAAAAAAGAAATAACTCAAATTAAACTCAACATCTTTCTTTCAAAAAAAAAAGACTACAATATTCCCATTATTTTTTTTTTTTTTTTGTTGAAGGCAATATTCCCATTATCACTATCACTTTTTGGATTTAGCCTTTATATTTAATAGAAGATGTTATAATTAAAAGGTTACAAAGATGGAGATAAAGAGTGTTGTAATATAAATACACAAACATAGAGATAAAGAGTTGAACACTATTATTATATTAGAATGTTAATATAATATCTCAAAGCTCACAAAATATGAAATTGGGTCAAGTCTATAAGATGAACATGAGGATGATCTCTCCAACATTACAACCGTGGTGAAGGTATTTATAGGAAAAACAAATGAGAGATGGAGAGGTGGTTTTGTGGAGGTGGCACTTAGTTTTCCATATCTTCCATCCTTGATGAACATGTGTCCAAACTTGATGAACATGTGTTCAAACTTATGTAACAAGTGTTAGATGTCTTCTCATCACATCTCACAAGTGTTAGATATCTTCTCATCACATCCCACTTGGACGTTCATGGAGGGAAGGGAGATTACTCATCAAGGCACCCACAATAACTAACTCTATTTGCAACCCATGTATCCATGTGCCATCATCCATTAATATTGGGCAGCCATTATGTATAACACTCCCCCTTGGATGGCCACAATTTATTGTCTCATTAAAACCTTGTCAGAAAAACCCAGTGGGACAAAATCTGATGAAGGAAAAAGAGTACAAATAATAGATTGCGAGTGACGCTGGATACTGCCTCGTTAAAACCTTGCCAGAAAAACCCATTGGGACAAAAACTGGACGAAGGAAAAAGAGTACAGAGCGTAGATGGCGATACATGAACCTGCACATGATAATAGACTCCCCCTGATGAATATTATATCTTGGAATGACGCAGTCTTACATCACCAGATTATTCAAGCGTCTCATTCCGATGCCTTCTACTAATTTTCTGAACGTTGTAGTAGGCAGAGACTTGGTGAACAAGTCAGCATCATTCTCACATGATTGTATCTTCTGGATATCAATCTCATTATTCTTCTGGAGGTGATGTGAGTAAAACAATTTAGGGGAGATGTGCTTAGTTCTATCGCCTTTGATGTATCCTTCTCTGATCTGAGCGATGCAAGCTGAATTATCTTCGTGAATGACTGTGGGAGAATTTGTGATTGAATCAAGACCACTTGAGCTTCTAATGTGTTCAATAATGGATCTAATCCATACACATTCTCTTGTTGCTTCATGGAGAGCAATAATTTCTGCATGGTTAGATGAGGTAGCGGGCATACTTTGTTTACTAGATCGCCATGAAAAAGCTGTACCTCCACTTGTGAATACATAGCCTGTCTGTGAAATCCCTTTGTGCGGATCAGAAATATAACCGGCATCTGTGTATCCCTTTACTTGAGAACCACCGGATAAGTCCTTTGAATAAAACAATCCATATAAAGCTCGATTAAGCTTTAGTGAATACATGGTACGTGGGTTGCCTTCAGGCAATTTAAATCCTTCAGGGACTTTCATATAAATATCAGTATCTAATTTTCCATATAGATACGCAGTGACCACGTCCATTAAATTCATCTCGAGTTCTTCTAGAACTGCTAAACTGATCAAATATCGGAAGGTTATTCCATCCATAACTGGAGAATATGTTTCTTCATAATCGATCCCTGGTTTCTGTAGGAAACCTTGTGCCACAAGTCTTGCTTTATAGCGAATGACTTCATTATTCTCATTCCGTTTTCTAACGAATACCCATTTGAAACCTACAGGGTTTACATCTTTGGGTGTCAGGACTACAGGTCCAAAAACGTTACGTTTTGACAGTGAATTCAGCTCTGTCTGGATTGCTTCTTTCCATTTTACCCAATCAGTCCTTTTCCGACATTCCTCAATAGAATGTGGTTCATAATCATCATTTTCAGTGATAATATCAGTGGCTACTGAAAGCACAAATATATCATCGATGATTATGTTATCTCGATTCAACACTTTACCATTACAAGCATAATTTATAGATATCTCTTCATTTGGAGATAACTCATGCTCTTCAAGAGCTTCGGCCTCTTCTGGGGCTTCACCCACTTCTAAGGGCGTACTAGCTAAAGGTGTAGCTTGTTGATTTCTCGTCTCTTCTGGAACAATACTTGCTTGTATTTGGTTTTTCCTCTTCCGGGGAACTATATCTTTAGAACCGATTGGTCGTCCACGCTTCAGACGTGTTTTAGACGATTCATTTGCTGCAATATTTTTATCGTGTCCTTCGGGGACATCTATCCTTGCTGGAACATTTGCAGCAGGTATATGTGATTTTGTCACTCTCGTTGCGTCGTTAAATGCGTCAGGCATTTTATTAGCAATCTCTTGTAGATGTATTATCCTTTGTACTTCAACTTCAGATTGATTAGTACGAGGATCAAAATGAGACAAATTTGGTGTAACCCAAGAAAGTTCCTTTTTGGTAACATTTGCTTCAGGCAAATTTACTCCCCCTAATGGTGGGAAAACTGTCTCATCAAAGTGACAATCGACGAAGCGTGCAGTGAAAGTCTCACCCGTCAGGGGTTCGAGATATCGAATAATAGATGGTGTATTAAAACCAATATATATTCCCAGTCGGCGCTGAGGCCCAAACTTTGTGCGTTGTGGGGCTGTAATAGGAACATATACAGCACATCCAAAAATACGCAAATGAGATATGTTTGGCTGCTGGCCTTGAACATATTGCAAAGGTGAGAGTTGATTATTCGAAGTAGGACGTAACCTTATCAAGGTTGCAGCATGAAGAACTGCAGGTCCCCATGCAGTAACCGGTAATTTAGTCCCCATCAACATTGGTCTCGCAATTAGTTGGATATGTTTAATGAATGATTCAGCTAGACCATTCTGAGTATGAACATGAGCTACAGGATGTTCAACATTAATTCCAACTGAGAGACAATAGGAATCAAAAGTACTTGATGTAAATTCTCCTGCTCCATCTAGACGAATTGACTTAATCGGATAATCAGGAAAGTGAGCTCGTAAACGAATTATCTGAGCTAATAACTTTGCAAACGCCTGATTCCGCGTCGAGAGCAGATTTACATGAGACCACCTAGATGATGCATCGATTAATACCATAAAATATTTAAATGGTCCACACTGCGGGTGTATAGGTCCACATATATCACCTTGAATCCTTTCCAAAAATTTGGGAGATTCGATATGTACTTTCGTCAGGGATGGGCGAGTAATAAACTTCCCCAGTGAGCAACCAGTGCAAGTAAAATCCCTATCTATCAGAAACTTCTGGTTCTGAAGAGGGTGTCCCTGAGAGTTTTGTATTATTCTACTCATCATGGTAGATCCTGGGTGTCCTAGTCGATCATGCCAAATTTTATAAGTATTTGGATCGTGCAACTTCGGGTTGACAACGACATATGATTCAACTGTTTTAATCTCTGTAAGATATAACCCAGAAGAAAGAGCTTCAAGTCTTTCCAGTACACGCTTCTGGCATGATATACTCGAGGTGATATATAAATATTCTTTATCATTCTCAGACCCAGTCTCGACGTGGTACCCATTCAGACGAATGTCTTTGAAACTCAATAGATTCTTCAGGGATCTAGTCGAGTACAAAGCATTCTCGATATTTATTTTCGTACCACGGGGCAATATTATAGTAGCTCTTCCGGAGCCTTCTATAATGCTTGATGAGCCAGCGATAGTAATCGCATTTGCCTCACATAATTTTAAGGTCGAGAAATATTTTGTATTTCGAAGTATCGAATTTGTAGTCCCACTGTCTGCTAGACAACTATCTTCATCACCTTTAGATATGTTTCTTCTGGAATCCATACCTTTCATAATATAATATAAGATTCAAACCACAACTATTTATATTTATTACATCAACAAAACTATTACAGGCACATATAATATAATATCTAATATCTAACAGACAAAAGTTATTTTACATTAAATATAATAGTTAATACACTAAATATTAAACATATCATCAGTTTGATTTTCTCCTTCAGGGAGATAATCTCCAACACACAATGGTGGATCAAGTTCCATGTGGTTCATCTCTGGTGCAACTTTAGATTTCAGAGATGCTTGGTATAGGTCAACCAAATGTCTCGCCGTACGACAGGTACGGGACCAATGACCTTCCATACCACAACGGTAACAAACTTCTTCACGAGCTTTAGGAGGGGTATTATTTTTACCCTTTACTTTATCAGGCTTTCTTGCTGCATAATTCTTTGAATTTTCTCCCTTTTCCCACTTCCGGTGGTAAGGGGTTTGCCTGTTTCTCTCCCATTTGTTCGTGCGGGATCCACGTTGGTGGTTTCTTCCGGAACCACGTTTCCCTTTGTAATTTTGTTTCCTACCATGATCATTTGACAATATCGCATGTGCTTCAGGCACAGGTGCAGACCCTGTGGGTCGAGATTCATGGTTATGCAATAACAACTGGTTATTCTGTTCATTGACCAAAAGACAAGTCAGTAATTGGGAGAATTTAGAGAAACGTCGCTCTCGGTATTGTGACTGCAGGACAATATCCGAGGCATGGAACGTACTCAAAGTTTTATCTATCATCTGTTCATCAGTGATAATATCTCCTCCCACTTTTAGTCTAGAAACAATTTTACAAAGGCTGGAATTATAAGCAGAAATGGAAGAAAAATCTTGTAGTCGAAGATTTATAAAATCATTTCGAGCTTTTGGAAGGATGACCATCTTCAGGTGATCATATCTATCTTTTAAGATATTCCATAAAGCCAATGGATCTTCCACATACAAATACTCTGACTTCAGGTCATCATGTATGTGACGTCTCAAAAAGCTTAAAGCATGAGCCCGTAGCATTTCTTCTGCATTATTCCCTTCAACAATAGTGTTCAGGAGATTTTTGTATTTTAGAGTCAGTCTAGCTTCGACTGCCCATTCCATGTAATTCTTACCTGTGATATCTAGTGCTGCAAATTCAAGTCTAGCAAGGTTAGACATTATGAAATATAAATGAAAATATTATACCTTTCACCGGACGGAGTAGCGGTTTAGCTTGTTCGATGTTTCTCCGATGTTGACTTCGGCAAATGAGCAGAGTAACGGCTTCTTTCAGCTGGCTAGAGACTCGTGCTGATAACGTGTTATAATTAAAAGGTTACAAAGATGGAGATAAAGAGTGTTGTAATATAAATACACAAACATAGAGATAAAGAGTTGAACACTATTATTATATTAGAATGTTAATATAATATCTCAAAGCTCACAAAATATGAAATTGGGTCAAGTCTATAAGATGAACATGAGGATGATCTCTCCAACATTACAACCGTGGTGAAGGTATTTATAGGAAAAACAAATGAGAGATGGAGAGGTGGTTTTGTGGAGGTGGCACTTAGTTTTCCATATCTTCCATCCTTGATGAACATGTGTCCAAACTTGATGAACATGTGTTCAAACTTATGTAACAAGTGTTAGATGTCTTCTCATCACATCTCACAAGTGTTAGATATCTTCTCATCACATCCCACTTGGACGTTCATGGAGGGAAGGGAGATTACTCATCAAGGCACCCACAATAACTAACTCTATTTGCAACCCATGTATCCATGTGCCATCATCCATTAATATTGGGCAGCCATTATGTATAACAGAAGAAAAATTTTGATTGTCCCACTCTTTTTCGTTTCTATCTATAATCAATAAAAAAGGCAGAGTCGAAATAATACTCTCATTAATACTACTAACATATAGGCTATTACTGGTTATAACTTTGAAGTAAGGCATTCTCTTCCTTTTTTGCCTTTTTCCGATTTCAAACATTACTTACTCAGATCGTCTCCTTCTTCTTCATCATCATTATCATCATCAGCTTTCAACCACAAATCTCCTTCTTCGGTATAAACCCTAGCTTTTAATTTCTACTCTTAATTTTACAGATTCTTCTTCAACTCATCTCTTTCTAAAGCCAATGTAGTAGTAGTAGTAGTAGTAGTAGATTCACTCTTCAGTTTTAAGCACTTTTAAAGCTTCTTCCTCTCTCTACTAGACTAATGTGTTTGATTTCTCAGTCTTCTCCCTCTCTCTTTTATACCTAGCTTGGATCTGAAGTACAAAAAATCGAACCTTTTTATAGGATTTGAGCTTCTTTACTGGTATGAATGTGAACAAAGAAGATTACTAGTTCATTTCTGGGATCATAGTGGTTGAAAAAAGAACAAAAGAACTTTGATTTTGTTCTGATTTCTTCTGTAATTTTAGATGTTTTTTGTTAAAGTTGAAGCATTTTGAAATTATGAAAACAATGATCTATCTTTACCCAAAAAAAGTTCAGTTTTGATCTAACCTAATACTATACTTTGATGGCAGGAGCATATTAGTTTCTTCTCTCTCATTCAACAGTAAATGAAACCTTGGTTTTCATCCATTTGAGAGGTTCTTTAATGGAGATACATTAACTTATATTTCTTCAGTGATTCTCAGGGTAAGAACTCATGTTGGTTTAGTGAATCAAAACTTTCTTTAATTATTGTTTTCTTTAATTATTGTTTTCTTTAATTATTGTTTTCTTTAATTCAGCTCAATTTGTTCATTTTCTTTTTGGGGTTGTATGGGATTCTTGTTCTTCTACCTGGATGTCAGGATGACAGGATGAGTGGGTGGTGGAGATAAGATTTGGGTTTTTTAATTGAGATCTTGGTTTTGTTAATTTCTCACATAATTGGGTATAGATTTTGAAAAATTGATATTATATTAGTAGTTGAGGTTCATTTCTGTATGAGATTTGTCTAGATCCTTTTTTTTGTCCAGAGCATTCTTTTTGGTGAAGTTTATTTGTTATCCATAATGACAAAGAAGTTCATTTTATGCTTCATCTCTATTTTCGTAAAGATGCTAACTTTACCTTTTCCGAACTTAGAACAGTTGATCTGATGCATGAATTGATATGGTATATACTAATGTATATCGTTATTGACAGTGAAAAGCTCTGAAGGAACCTATATTTCGGAATACTGTATCTGCCATTGATTCATAAAACAACGAACATGAAGTTTGGGTGTATAATATTGGTGTTTTGGGGCCTTGTGATTTTCGGAAAGGCAGAGGTGTACATTGTGACCATGGAAGGGGAACCTGTAGTTAGTTACAGCGGTGGTGTAGAAGGATTTGATGCAATAGCTTCTGATTCCGATGAGAAAATTGATCTTACCAGGTATTTGCAATTCGTTTTACCATCCTTTTAAATAATATATGATTTTCATATCGAGGCGAAAACATAAAATGTCTTTAAAACTAAAACTGTTTTTACTCATTCATGTTGGCCCTTCTTGCAGTGAATTGGTTAGATCATACTCCCATCACCTCGAAAAGAAACATGATACGCTTCTAGACGTAATGCTCGAAAGTGGGACGTACAAGAAGCTCTACAGCTATAAGCATCTTATTAATGGATTTGCTGTTCACACTTCACCGGAGCAGGTGAGTTCTATAAGTTGCTCAGTTTTTGTTACCTTCCTCTATCTGTTTCTTTCACCTGTAGATTTTTTTGTCTGATCTTTGTTCAATTACTTTGGTAGGCAGAGGCTCTTAAACGAGCTCCTGGTGTGAAATCCGTGGAGAGAGATTGGAAGGTGAAAAAACTTACAGTTCACACGCCTCAATTTTTGGGGTTGCCAATGGGAGTTTGGCCAACTGGTGGTGGCTCTGCCCGGGCTGGAGAAGACATTGTGATTGGGTTTGTTGATTCAGGAATATATCCGCATCACCCAAGCTTTTCAGCCCACAATAGTGCACCATACGGACCTCTTCCTTCTTATAGAGGAAAATGTGAAGTTGATCCAGATACTAAGAGAAATTTCTGCAATGGAAAGATTATTGGAGCACAGCATTTTGCAGCAGCTGCAATTGCAGCTGGAGCGTTCAACCCAGCAATGGATTTAGCATCTCCTCTAGATGGTGATGGACATGGAAGGTTGGTGGCCCAAGTATTTAGTTCACTACAATATTCTTCGGAGGGATTGAAACTGTAGTTCCTGCCTTGGCTATACATGTTTACATCCGTCATTTTCAGAAGTCCTTGTTATGTTAGTTTCGGCAAGATGATATGCCTACTCTAGAAGTGCCTAAAAGCATCAAACGATAAGATAACAATGAAATAACCCAAGGATTTTTCAAAAGATAAGAATATAACCATGCGGAGTGAGATATTCTGTTGAGGATCGTCCTCTTGGCTCAACCGTGCGTTGTTGTCAGAGTAGTGGTAGGGTAGGTCCACTAAGGGCTACATCAGATTTTATTTTCTCAAAATCGGATGATTTGGTGACTATATATATATATTCGCCTGGCCTATATGTTGCGTTCTTTATCAGTTCCAACTTCCAAGGCACATCACCATTAATCATGACTTATAGTAATGGGTCCTCGGGTCACTCTTAGTTTGCAGTTGTTTCTCTTTCCAATAACACTTAGTCTTGGGAAAAATGTTTGGCAACTTTATAACTAGAAGATGATTAATACTCTGTACTTGCAGATGGTTTCTCTGTGTCAGATCCTTTACCTCTTATATTTATATGTTTCATCGTGTATATTGAGCAGCCACACAGCAGCAATTGCAGCTGGAAATAACGGAATTCCATTACGAATGCATGGAGTTGAATTCGGGAGAGCAAGTGGAATGGCTCCTCGTGCTAGGTTAGTATATGACTAGTTCGGAACACTTCCAGTGATTCACTCTAATACATTTATTTGTAAATGTACAATGATCTCACTCTGTCTACCTATTAGGATTGCTGTATACAAAGCACTTTACAGGATGTTTGGAGGATTTGTAGCTGATGTTGTAGCTGCTATCGAACAGGTAAGCATCAATTTTCTGTTGAAAGAGAAAGAGAACTTCAAAGTTTGGAATCTCTCTCTCATTCACACACAAACACACCCACCCCAACTTTTGAAGGAGTTGATTTTGATGATTGATGGCCGTAGGATTGGATGCTATAATTCACTCGATAAGGGTTAAAAGCGGATTTGTCTGAATCTGTGGATTTCTTATCCATACAGATTCTGGGGATGTGTCCAAGGTTCTTCACGAGATTACTTGTTTTTAATCATCTCTAACTCATCAAACGCTATTTGATGAGCTTTTCCTGCCAAATAAATGTGTGAAGCGTATCCCACAATTGCTGCTGGAATTAGAGAATTTAGAACGCGGTCAACTGATGATATTTGGTGAAGATGTTTTTCATAAGAAAAATTCATTGTCATCTCCACACAGATCCCACAAAAATCTCGACCCGAAGTTGGCCTAAAAAAGTGTCGGATCATGGGTGAATAAGTTTGGCTGCAAATCTTCCCTTATTCCTAGAAGTTCAGTTTGTTTTCCATCGCATAATACCATCCTAGATGGCTGGATGAAATAATAACGGTGTGGGCAGGCTTAATTAATAGTGGTCTATTGATGTTGAATTACTAGGGCTGACTTTTAACCCGAACACTTGTGTGAACAGGCAGTCCATGATGGTGTCGACATTCTCAATCTCTCAGTTGGTCCAAACAGTCCACCAGCAACTACAAGGACAACTTTTCTGAACCCTTTTGACGCTACACTTCTCGCAGCTGTGAAAGCAGGAATTTTTGTTGCACAGGCAGGAGGAAATGGAGGTCCTTTCCCCAAAACTTTGGTATCTTACAGTCCATGGATAACATCTGTAGCAGCTGCAATTGATGACCGAAGATACTACAATCATTTGTTTCTTGGCAACTCAAAATCCTTACCTGGGATTGGTTTGTCACGTAAGTTAGTACAAACTACACTATCTTTCTCGAATTTTATAAATTCTGCAGCGATATCGAGAAAAAAAGTACTATAGTTGATTGTCGCAGGAGAAGTTGTGAAATAGTTATTTTTCTACTTAGTATTTTCAATTCGGGTTGCATTTACGTGAGTTACTGTCGAACTATTAGAGCGTTAGGAATTAGGATTGGAGCTATCTATATCAAGTTCTGTCTTTTTTTTTTTAACTCTGTGACTAAAAGATGTTTTTCTGGTTATCTACAGCTGCAACACATTTCAATCGAACATTCACGTTGGTTTCAGCCAATGATGTACTTTTGGATTCTTCAGTTATGAAATATAGCCCTTCAGATTGTCAGAGGCCAGAAGTTTTTAACAAGAACTTAGTGAAGGGAAATATTCTTCTTTGTGGGTATTCATTTAACTTTGTCGTCGGTGTGGCTTCAGTGAAGAAAGTTTCAGAAACTGCCAAGGCCCTTGGTGCTGTTGGTTTTGTTCTGGCCGTAGAAAATATTTTTCCAGGAACCAAATTTGATCCTGTCCCTGTTGGAATTCCTGGGATTGTCATCACCGATGTCAGCAAGTCAATGGTAAATTTATTAGATCCTAAGAAAATATAAGGACAAAGAAAATACTTCAGAATTCTTTTGGATAGCATTAATGTATGTTGTTAATTGCAGGATCTCATAGATTATTATAATAGATCTACATCAAGAGATTGGACTGGACGAGTGAAGAAGTTCGAGGCAACAGGGAGCATTGGGGAAAGTTTGAAGCCTATTCTCCACAAATCAGCGCCTCAAGTGGCTTTGTTCTCTGCTAGAGGGCCAAATATAAAAGATTTTAGCTACCAAGATGCCGATCTTCTAAAACCAGATATATTAGCTCCCGGTTCTCTTATTTGGTCTGCATGGTCTCCAAATGGAACGGATGAGCCTAATTACATGGGTAAGACCTTATTATCATAGCTGGTGGTATATAGATAGTATTATTGTTTGGTCATATTTCTTACCAAAGTCTGAAACTGCGTGAGTTGCCATTGTTATAATTGCTTGGTTTGTCTGGATAATCCCGCATGGACAAAGGGAAGCCTAATGACCAAGAGTAAACTAACTAGGGCCTTTCCATTCATAGATAATTGTTTTTGTGTAGGATACTTACAAATTTAATATGGTGTCAAAGCTAGACTGGGACCTAATGTGCCCAAAGGTCACGCGAGCTCTATGTCAACAATCAACACAGTAGAAAGGCACGTGTTGTGCTCAAAGAACTCTAGACATGAAGGGGCATGTGAGTATAGTCCGACATGTACAGGGGAAAGTCTCATGGCCGAGAATATAATCTAGGGACTCTCTACCCAATAACCAATTAGCTTCAAGTTGGGCTTCCACAAAATTAATACGGTTTAGAAGATTTAGAAACTTATTCCAACTATATGAAGAGATTGCAATCCTAAACTAAAGAAGATGTATAAACTCTTATTTTGATTAGGAGAAGGATTTGCTATGATATCTGGAACAAGCATGGCTGCACCACATGTTGCAGGAATAGCTGCCCTTGTAAAGCAGAAGCACCCTGGATGGAGCCCCGCTGCCATTAAATCCGCTTTAATGACAACATCGTCCGAGATGGATCGAGCAGGAAAACCCATTCAAGCCCAGCAATTTTCTGGATCAGAAACAGTGACTCTTGTACCTGCTACCCCATTTGACTATGGCAGCGGCCATGTCAGTCCAAGAGCCGCTCTTGATCCTGGACTCATCTTTGATGCAGGTCGGTATTTTTCTACAACCTTACAGAATCTGACGACATAACACAGCACTTGATGTTTACACTTTCCCGTACTGTTTAGCTGAAGTGGCTAGATGCAGTCAGATATTGTGGTCCAAATACTTAAAACCTCCATTTTGCAGGTTATGATGACTATGTCAAATTCTTATGTTCCACACCCGGCATCGATCCTCATGAGATTGCAAACTTTACAAGTTCAACCTGCAAATCCAACAATGGCCATCCGGCTGATCTCAACACTCCCTCCATTGCCATCTCCCATCTTACAGGGACTCGAACTATTACTCGAACTGTAACTAATGTAGCCGAGGAAGAAACATACACACTCACAACCAGAATGTCACCAGAGATTGCTATTGAAGCCAATCCTCCGGCAATGACTCTGCTTCCTGGTGCATCACGTAAGTTCACGGTGACTCTTACCGTTAGATCAGTGACCGGAAGTTACAGCTACGGACATGTCTTGTTGAAAGGTACAAGAGGTCACAAGGTACGTATTCCGGTTGTTGCTATGGGTTATTACTAGATGCTCGTTTTCTCTATTATGTCTTATATTCTTTGTAGTCCAATAGAATAAGATATGGTATATTATATTATATATATAGATAGATTACATCAGGAGGAATCTGATTCAAACTTACCCCTATGTATATTGAAGCCCCCATTGATCTAGTTGTCTTGGTTGAGGCTGTATCTAGAATTGGTGTAAGTTTCCAGCTGATATAAACAATGGCTGAGGAAAAATGTTGAGTAGGTCAGTTTTATTGTCATTATTGTTGTATGTAGGGTTTCTTCTGTTAAAGTTATAACAGAAAGATTATTTTTGTTGAAACGTGTTGTTTTCCCTGTCATTGCACACTAGAACATAGTTACCAGAAACGGGATACGCTCCGGTACGAATACGGGGTACACCACCGCTCTGAGAATAGTCTCACATTGAAAATGGGTACTCTAGTAACTAAGAATATAATGCCAAGTCTTGTCCACTTATTACGAATTGATTTTGAGTTGGATGATCACAAACTTAATATGGTGTCAGAGTTAGTCTCACACGTTACAGGTTTTAAAACCTCACATGTTCCACATCATCTAAAAGAAGAAAAAAAACAAAAGACATTTGTTAGGCTAAAAAAACCCACAAACAAAGGGGCGTGTGAGGATAGTACCACACCAATTGGTTTGGGAAAACGGATTACTACAAACTTAACAACATCCACCAATTTTCTCTCTGCCTTCTTTCTTCTTAGCTGGTGGTGGTCGATGGTAGTGAAGAAGATGAAGATAGAGAGGAGTGTTTTTGCAAAAAGAAAAAAAATTAAGGACCTTTTAAAATGAAGCCCCTAAACATTCATCTATTGCCACCACCACCATCATTATCGTCTTCATCTTTTCCGACCTACACAGCCACTGCCCACTGCCACAATCTTCATCTCAATCATGTAAAATAGAACTTGAATAAATTTTAGCTCTAAATTCAAAAATTTCACGGGTTGAGTTGAATACGTAGAATACAGAGCCGTGATGAAAACGTACACATGTATACACATATACAATTAAATCATCGGATATGTCAGAGATATCTTATATAATTGGTGATCCAATTACTCTGCACCATAACCTGAGACACCATATCTGAAACGTTCCACCATAACTATTCAACTTCTACCGCCTTCTCTTATCCATCCCAATCGGAAGCTCTACTACATACAGGAGTTAATACCCATTTGGACCCACATGTATAGTGCTAAATTCCTAAACAATTACTTTTATGCATAAAAACATTATTGGAAACACCCACATAACATTTCAACAAAAAAAAAAAAAAAACACCCACATAACATCAACTCAACTTGACAATTACCACTAACTAACTCTTATTCTGGTATGTCCTCTCCATACTTAATTAACCTAGACCAAAGTTAGGTTTATCGGTCTTCATCTCGATCATTAGCTATAGAAAATGTGTTTAGTACTATATCCACACGACCACACTCTTTTAAAGTCAATAGAATTCTCCGTTCGAAATATTATCTAGCTAAGCAGTTCATATCCTCAGTAAACATTTTTAGAGTTACCTTTTACTTCTATCAACAAAATACCTTATTTCTTTGCCCAAAGCTTGGATCCTAACTCCTGGGGCAATTTTTTCTTCTCCGGTAGCAATCGTCTACATTGGAGTCCAGGGTTGTAGGTACTACAAACTCACTCAATTCAAGTTCAAACTTCCCGAGTCTGCTGGTTTATGCAAAAAAAAGATTTACCCGACTTATTATGCATAACCGATCCAATTCCTCCATTTTAAAGAAGAGGATACACAATTAACTTTTTTGCTATCAAGCCTTTAGGGGGATTTCAAGTTTTTGTTGGAATCGGAGCCAATTTTGGCTCGACCCGACTCGTCAAACTCAGAAAATGAACGCGCCATTGCGTTCGTCTCGTCGAGCTCTTAAATTTAGAGCAAAGAATTACTCGAATCCGATTCCGGATGAATGAGAAATTCGA
The DNA here is from genome assembly GCF_041429995.1 of Eschscholzia californica. Lineage (NCBI taxonomy): Eukaryota > Viridiplantae > Streptophyta > Magnoliopsida > Ranunculales > Papaveraceae > Eschscholzia > Eschscholzia californica. The sequence continues at coordinate 14,658,588 of NW_028238198.1, read as the reverse complement.
GTTTGAAGTTTGGGTGAAAAAACGGTTAAGTCAGGGTCTGAAACGTCAAACGGGACAAGTTAGATCAGGGGTCGTTTGAGCGAATACCACGCGCATCCAAATCTGTGGGCACATTTCGGGACAGATCAAATCCCATCCAACGGTGGGCGTTTTGACCGAGATTTCAAGCAAATCTAACGTATTCAGTTAGAGTCCCTGGTTCCGAACAGTTGTGCCTTTTAACCCCAAAAGTCACTAATAACCATTCAATTCCTATAAATACCACCAAAACTCACTTCATTTTGAATCAATTCATTATCTTCTCTTCTTCTCTTCTCTCCTAACAATTAGAAGTTCTGGTTTGCCTAGAATATCTAATTAAGGGAGTAATTCTAGAAGTTCTGGTTAGACTAGAATATCTAGAAAAGGAAGAAAGAAGTTTTTCATAGGTCGTCTAGAATATCAATTCAATTCATTCTCTTCTTCTCTTCCCTTCTAACAATTAGAGGTTCTGGTTAGCCTAGAATATGTAATTAAAGAAGTATTTTCTAGAGGTTCTGGTTAGACTAGAATATCTGGAAAAAGGAAGAAAGAAGTCTCGAGTGAAATCTGAATTTCCGAAGCATCTAGAAGATCATCCGCATTAGTCAAAGAGCTCATAATACTGACAAAGGTTCGTCCGCTTTCAGAATATAGAAGTACCATCTTAAAATTCTGAAAGGTTAGTCGTTGTATCCCGAAGGCATTCACCCTAACGTTTGGTACTGTTACGGGGGTGTAAAATGTCTTAAGGAAAGAGAATTTATTCTTGCCTCGACTACATTAACACCTATCTCGGTTAGCCCGAAAGAAGGAATATTGATTAATCATTATTCCTTATTAGTTTATCTCTCTATAAGTTAGAGAAAGGAAACTCTGTCTAAATTAAGCCAAGACAGAGATAAATCGACTTATCGATTAATAACCAGAGAACAACAATCTTAAGACATTTTACATAACGATTGTTTCTCTGGTTATAAGATTTTGATTTGGGTTATTTTCTGTGTGTTTCAGAAAAAATGGCAAGAACAAGAACAACCCTACGGGTTCTTCAGCCTAACACCACATACGTGGAAAACCCAGAGATGTTCAAGGGAACTGACTTCGGTCTGAAGCAGAAGCGTCCATCTCAAAACAAAGGCAAGTCGAGGAAAAGGCAAAGGCCTGTCGAATGCTACAAATGTAGAAAGCGAGGCCACCTAGCCAAAGATTGTCGCTCCACATATGACAGTCAAGGGGAAAAAGCCGATAACCAAGCTTCATTAGCAAAAGACACCGAAAATCGGAATCACCGTCTAATGATTACTGAATTCGAAAAGGCGTTTGGTATACTTCATAAGATGAACCTCTGTACAGAGGCACATGAAGATAACCTGGTTAACAACCAGAGATGGTGGGTCGATTCTAAGACAAATCATCACGTTTGTAGTGACAAAAGCCTATTCTCTTCCTATACAGAGGTAGCCGAAGGAGAGACCTTATTCAAGGAAAACGGCTCGACCACCCAAGTCAAAGGAAGGGGAAAGATCGTGTTAAAATTCACTTCCGAAATAGAGGTGACTTTGACCGATGTACTCCATGTTCCAGACAATCAAAAGAACTTGATTTCTGGTTCCCTTTTAAGTGAGAACGGGTTCAGACTAATCTTTCTATCAGATATCGTTATCATATTAAAGAAAATGATGTATATTGGAAAGGGCCACTTATGTGGGGGGTTATTTCAATTAAATGTTACCCATGTAATGCCGAAGGCACCTATTATTAATAAAATTAATAATTATGCGTATATTGTTGAGTCTTCCAATATTTGTCACGAAAGATTAGGACATGTGAATAATAAGTCATTAAAGAAATTAATGAGCTTGGAGTTAAATTCTGAAACTCGAAATTTACTCAAAGACGTACATGTTAAACATGTATATAGTCAAAAATGACTAAAACGTTGTTCAAGTCTTTAGACTGAATTCACAATGAACTCTGTAACCTAAAAACGGTTCAAACATGAGGTGGAAAAAGGTAATTCATTACCTTTATCAATGACTCCACTTGTTTCTGTTATATTACTTACTAAAGTGTAAGGATGAAGCAATCGAAAAGTTCGAGCTTTATAAAATCAAAGTAGAAACTCAACTTTGTAAAAAGATTGAGGTTTTGAGAAACGACTGAGATGGAGAGTATGAATCTCCTTTCGCCGAGATATACGCCAAGAATGGCATAGTTCATCAAACGGCGACTCTGTTGGTATAATGAAAGCACAGAACATTAGAAGGGATAAAACTCGATCAGTGGAGATTAAAAATCGATGATCAATCTAATCTCGATGAATTTTGTGAAGTATTTCACTAAAACTCTACTACTAGCCAAGAACAGAAATAAGGTTCAACCCATGGTGACCAGGAATGTTGATTTAGTTGATGACTCTTAAAATATCTTCTCGATAACAGAGACATCGAAAAACTAAACGACACCTTGACCACCAATTATCGACATAAATACTGGGTGTGAAACCGTCTATCGAGAATACAGAGAACGATCAATGATGAATACATGATCCTAAAAATTCAATTCGATGACGAATTGAAGATGACAACCGCATAAGTTCGCGGAGAAGTATGTCAAGACAAATGTCAAAACCTAAACGGTTAGACAAGGTCAACGACAGAATATTACAAATAGTTACGAAACGATGAACTGTTCGAAAGAAATCATCGGTCTGAGATAATGAAAATTCCGTGAAACATTCTCGAATACAAAGTTGTCGAAGAACGCAAAATTCGAGAAAGTAAGTTATTTCGTATAACATATTCAGGCGGTAGATAATTCTCTAGAAGGTCCTTAGGCCTGTCTAAGTATTACAAGGAATCCTCAGATGTGTTAAACGGAAGGACCTTGGCTGAAAGATCTCGAAATCAGGAGTTATTATAAATAAATCCTTAAGTCTTTGTAAGGAGGTCCCTAGTTCTGTATCATTACAGAATAGTCCTTATAAATCCTCATGGCAACCTAATCTTCTTGGATAGACAAGAGAATTAAGGTTGATAAGACGTAAAGTTGAATATTACATCATTCGGTCTAGACGTGACTCAAATAATAAATTCAAGGGTCTTGGTAAGATTTTCGATTCAAGAGTATGAACGAAATCTAGAGACGATAAAGGACAAAATAGGGAATGATAACTTTTGTTGATCATGTGATAGTTTAAATCTATCAAGGGAGTATATATGATTAAGACATATAACTTAAGAAAGAGTTAAAAGAGAAACTCACCTTGTATTATATCTCAAGGTTCTAATGATCATAAATCATCATGTTATAGAACAAAACTAAACACACTACACTAAAGAAATTGTGTACGAAAATAGTTTTGTCAAAAAGGAGAATCCAATGGTTACCCTAGAACTGTGGGGGCAGATGTTATTACATATCTGAACGGTACCCTATATGGAATAGTATTAGATTCCACCCAAGTTGACGAATAAGAGAAAATACTCTTGAAATGTGGGGGGACCCGAGAAGGAACCGAAAAGCCAAGTATAAAGAAATAAAATGGCATATAGAACTCCAAATTCTCCTGAAGATATAACGTCATAATGACGTAAAAAGAGGGAAATTATAGAGTACCTCGGAAACCAGATTTAACCAATAAGAATGTTTGGTCAATAAGGTTTCATTAAGCTAAGAACTACGGTTATATTCACCAAGTTGTGACAAAAGTGAGAAATCAAGTTTGTGAATATAAGTGATGACGTGAATGTCTAATTCACTCAACAAATCTGGAAAAAATACAAATGGAAAGAACTTCTCTTCCTAATCCTAAACTAAGTAACGAGATTCAACCGTGAATCATCTGTTCAAAAGAACAGACAATACTAGTTAGGAATAAGAAAGTGTTTAAGGAGATATGAGTCTTTTCCAGATTAAATCGTTACCCATGATTGATAATCTAAAGTGCAAGGTTAGACAGAGAATGGTAGAATAACCACTCAAAAACCACGATAAGCATAGATACTTGAATTTGAACAAATTCAAGAAAGAGTTATCATAGTAACAAATAGTTCTTAGGTATCTGAGCAGACTCGTATTAATTGGTTGTACATATCATAAAAGAAAACGAAGATATGTGGACAACACTCGAATCTCAGATACAAAACAGTGGATACGACAAACCACTAAAGGCTACGATATCACAAAATCCTCAGAGGCAGACGTGCATAGCTGGATCAACAATGTAATCCTAAAGGCCTTGATGGATACATTGTTTTGGAGAAAGCAAAGGAAGTAGGTGAACTTCCTGGAGGATATTTGTTTGTGATTGAAGCCAGTGCACGCAATAAACCTGAGTAGTTGTTGCGTAGGCACTAATACGGTAAGTCTAGAGAATTCAAAATAAAATAGACTAGCACCGTAAAGCAATTGCTCTCAAGGAATGCATAAATTAAAATTATGCTCAATCCTAAGTTACCTGGCGGATCCGTAAAGAACAAGGGTGAACAAGAGAGTTGAAATTGCATCATCAAGGGGAATGTGGCATAAACGCCTAAAGTAAATGAGTAAAGGCATGGTGAAACCCTACCTAGATGACTGGAGATCCCACGATCTAGGTTCAAAGGGCAACTGAAGCTATATCCTGACTCGACAGTAACACTGTAAGAGATTTCTATCTCTTACCCATTCCTAGGATGATAACAGTGTTGCCTGCATTGAGAGGCTAAGCATTAAGCTTTTAATGAATCCGAAAACTTAGAACTTGATTCTAACGTGAGGTATAGCAGGATACCTTATTACGGATAACCTATATGTGTGTGAATTGATGCCGGTTCCGTGGGAAGGTCGTCTAGGCCGACTTCTCTAAAGCACACATGAATTCGGGATTGTTCAGGGCCGAAATGAACACAACCGAGAACCTAAATCGGTAAGGGATTAGCTGTGTGATAGCTATTCAGGTTTACAATATCCAGGACTCAGTTCAAGAAGATAAGTTCACTGCCGTCCTTGTAGACCTTGTAGTTATTCACTAGGAAAGGTTCAAAGTCGAAAGACTACCTTCTTCCGATGCAGCGAAGTTCCGCATATGAGCTCTTTTAGTGTCAGTATGTCAGTATAGTATGTTTGTATATAGTAAACCTCGAATTTTCATTCATGTGGGGGATTGTTGGAATCGGAGCCAATTTTGGCTCGACCCGACTCGTCAAACTCAGAAAATGAACGCGCCATTGCGTTCGTCTCGTCGAGCTCTTAAATTTAGAGCAAAGAATTACTCGAATCCGATTCCGGATGAATGAGAAATTCGAGTTTGAAGTTTGGGTGAAAAAACGGTTAAGTCAGGGTCTGAAACGTCAAACGGGACAAGTTAGATCAGGGGTCGTTTGAGCGAATACCACGCGCATCCAAATCTGTGGGCACATTTCGGGACAGATCAAATCCCATCCAACGGTGGGCGTTTTGACCGAGATTTCAAGCAAATCTAACGTATTCAGTTAGAGTCCCTGGTTCCGAACAGTTGTGCCTTTTAACCCCAAAAGTCACTAATAACCATTCAATTCCTATAAATACCACCAAAACTCACTTCATTTTGAATCAATTCATTATCTTCTCTTCTTCTCTTCTCTCCTAACAATTAGAAGTTCTGGTTTGCCTAGAATATCTAATTAAGGGAGTAATTCTAGAAGTTCTGGTTAGACTAGAATATCTAGAAAAGGAAGAAAGAAGTTTTTCATAGGTCGTCTAGAATATCAATTCAATTCATTCTCTTCTTCTCTTCCCTTCTAACAATTAGAGGTTCTGGTTAGCCTAGAATATGTAATTAAAGAAGTATTTTCTAGAGGTTCTGGTTAGACTAGAATATCTGGAAAAAGGAAGAAAGAAGTCTCGAGTGAAATCTGAATTTCCGAAGCATCTAGAAGATCATCCGCATTAGTCAAAGAGCTCATAATACTGACAAAGGTTCGTCCGCTTTCAGAATATAGAAGTACCATCTTAAAATTCTGAAAGGTTAGTCGTTGTATCCCGAAGGCATTCACCCTAACGTTTGGTACTGTTACGGGGGTGTAAAATGTCTTAAGGAAAGAGAATTTATTCTTGCCTCGACTACATTAACACCTATCTCGGTTAGCCCGAAAGAAGGAATATTGATTAATCATTATTCCTTATTAGTTTATCTCTCTATAAGTTAGAGAAAGGAAACTCTGTCTAAATTAAGCCAAGACAGAGATAAATCAACTTATCGATTAATAACCAGAGAACAACAGTTTTAGAGAGGGTTGATGCAGATTTTTCGGCAAGTGTATGTTTAGGTTTTCAAGTAAATATGTCATTGCCGACAATATTTAGGCTAGTTAGTTGTGCATCTATTTCAAAAAATTCAGACGTTACAAGCTCGGTTCATGGTGAAAGTGAAATCTATCAGTTATTGGAATGGCTTTCATTCCCCTAAGATAACATTAAAGGTCCTTATATGATCTTTGGAGCTCATCTTTGGTAATGGTAATTATAAAGCTTACTGAATTATGTATTTATTTACAATGTATCCACATCATATTGAATGTAATGACTTTTAATGTCCATGTAATAAAGATCATTTCTACAATATTTGGCCGTAAAATGATTGACATCCGTAAAATGATTGACAAGCTAGTGTATAAAAACTATAAAATCCCTTTCAAAAGCGGTATTGTGAAAAAAATCGAATATATCATTATCTGATTAAGTTGTAATTTTTTTTTTGTTCAAAGATTAAGTTGTAATTTGCCTCTTTTGAACAATAATTGTTACATTATCAAAATCAAATCCATTTTTCGTTTGACAAATTCGCTTGTGGTATTACATTGAAGATCTTTGGAATACTCTTTTGAGATATGTAGTGTCACAAAATTTTGTTTCTTTCCTGATCGAAACAATCTTGTCTTCTTTTAAGGTTTTGTTTCTCTCTACAAAAATATTGAGATATATAGTATCCAAAGCTTTTTCCATGTGTCATATAGAAAGAACATAGGGGCAAAAACATGTTTTCAACACGTTCAGTGTTTCGCTTTCCACGCTTGCTCCGTCACGCGAACAATGAAACTCAAGTTTACAGACCGTGTGTCTTTTTCTTGTTAAAGGCAATACGGTCAAAGACAATCACTTTAACAACATATTTTAGTCAGAACCAATGCAAGCAAAACAAGGGAATGTCATTTTGAGTTTAACCTAACGGCACAATTGATGCCATTAGGTCTATAGACTTAATCAATACTCCAAAATTTCCCAAATTTTTTTTTTCTCCATCAAACCATCTTCGTCTTCTTCAGTTTCACCAAATCTTCATCTTCATCTTCTTCACTTTCATCACATCTTCGTCTTCATCTTTTTGAATTTCTCTCTAAATTCAACTAACATTTGGGAGCTCTAGGGGTTGAGACAGATTCACGTTTTTGGAGGGAGAGAAAAAGAAGAAGTGGGTGATAAACTCCCTAAAAGAAGAATCTCTTCTAACTATACTTGGTCAACTTATGGTTTGACAGAGTCATGTATGGGCATTAACTATAAAACTTCCCAACTTATTATTACTGTTCCAACACGGGAGAGTCTACAAGCTCCTCCAAATTTTACCATTAGCCCATCACTCTCTTAGTACTCCACGTAGGCCTCGGACTAAACAATTGGAGGCTCGTAGACAGGGTAATCGGACGACACTTAGACTGGCCCGAGTCTGGGCTGTTTAGACCCCCAATACGGAATTGACCCTGGCCAGAATGTTTAAACCCAGTATAGACCTTGTTTGAGTGCCTTCGGACTGCGTTACCCGAGATTGCTAATAAAGATGACAAACCTATGCGACAAGTTGGGGGCGCCTATAGACTCTCCTTACCAACAGAGAGTATATAAAACCAACTCTATTGTTGTTGTCCAAAAGCCAAAACCATCCCCTCTCTCTCTCTCTCTCCTATTTCTCTCTCTCTCTCTCTCTAAAACTCATCACTACTCTTCATACCCATAATTTCTCTTATCTCATTAAAAAAACCGCTTCATTGGATTGCAACTTTCATAATCGCCTCTTCAAATGGTACTCTCACAATCTCTTCTTATCTTTAAATTATATTTTATGTTCTTCTCTGTTTGATGATCAAGTAATTAAATTCCATTTTGACATAAACTTATTGGTTTCTCCCCCCTCTCTCTCTATCTTTTAGATTTTTTAAAACTAAAATTTTCAAATCAAACAGATACCCATTTGCTAAAACTCAATTATTTTCTCTCTCTAGAAATTTATAAAACTTTGGAAGATGAAAAGATTGGGGTTTTGAAGTTTGAGAAAACAGAGAAATGAATGGTAGTTGCTAACATGAACTGTGGGCGTAGTTTATCAAATCAAAGCGCGTAATATTTATATTTCTTTATATGTTTTAATCTTTCTCTAAGTAAAACTGATTCTCATATAAGTCATTTAAGCTAAGCAATCTTTAACTAAGGATCTGTTTGGTATGTACTCTTTTTTTAGAGAAAGAAAAGTAATTTCATTTGTACTTTTTTCATCTTTAGTCGTTGATTGAGCTACCCTATTTGAAAGTTAATTAAAATTAAATAGTATATAATTAACATTTTTTTTAACATTAGACTCCGAGAGTCGTCATCATGAATACATCTTGGGTCCTAAAGACCATAACAAGATTTTTAAAGAATCAAAAGGATCTGAAAGCCCATCTATTGTTATCTTTATTTTATTTATTACTTTAAATCTTGATGATATATTGTTTCTAACGAAATTCGATTCTAGAATTTGATAGATTTAAGAAAGGTGTCCAACCACTGGGCGAATAGTTATAGATAATATTTGTTTTATTATGCTTATAGCGAAGTTAAGACATATGAACATTTATTAAATAGAATAATCTCTTTTGTTTTTTTTTTCCGAAGAATCATTTGTCTTGACAAGTTACGAAAAGATTATGTCAAAAAAGAAAACCTAAATTTGATGCGGACGGCATGATTTTTGGCAACCGATCAAAAGAGAAAGTGGAGCCAAAATGTGGCCGTCAACATCTGATTTGAACTCATTTGTGGCCATTTCCTCTTTTTATTTTTTCGGTCCGCATTTTTCTTTTTAGCACTTTTATAAGCTCTTAATTACTTAATACACAATATAATGATTTAAAAACAAAGTATACTACAATATAATTTCTTTGAGAAACTACAGGTTCAGGCAGACCTACTTCTCTTTGTCTACTGGTCCTGGCCCAGCAGGCTCTAATTGTTAAAAAAAAATCACAAAATTGTTTAAGTTCTTTAATTGATTTAATTAGACAAAATAATATCTTAATCTTACTTGCAATAATTGAAGTGAAGTTGTTTGTTTAATTATTCTTTATTTACAAAATGATGATATTGCATTTGTATTGTTCGATTATGACACATTCTAGTTCTCAATTTTCTCAATCCCACTATGAACTCTAATATAGTTAATTATGATATTTATATATAAATGTTGGGAATATTATTAGGGTGTCTCTAAAGGCGCTCTATGTTTTTACTCTTGGGTTGCCTCTTTCTTGAAGCTCCCGTGGACCTCAGACAAAACAGTCTGAGGGCACTTATGCCTGAGTGTTGTTCAAACCCAGCACAGACTAAGTTCAATCCGAATGCCATCAGACTGCCTCAATCTCTTAGGTTGCTAAGAGTGAAGGCGATCGACAAGTAAAAGAAAGAGTGTGCCTACAGACACACTCATTTTATTATGATGGACAGATGGAGTGGGGGTTGGTATAATGATAATAATAATGTGGGGTGGTGGGTGTAGGGAAGTGAAGGAAATGTGGGTGAGATAAAAGTAGCTGTTTTGACACCACCCTTATCATTGGATTCTGGATCATCTGAATCGAATTACAGTGCCCCAAATCTTCTTCAAAGAATCTTCAGTCTCTTAAAAAATGTACGGCCTGGATCTGATCTCACCCATTTTCAGGTATGGCCTCTTATCCCCCTATTTATTTCTTCTTTGTTTTTTCCCCGTGCTATGAAGCTTAGGTTTGCTTAGTGTAAGTTTTTGTTTGTAATTTATTGTTAAGAGTAAAATCAGAATTCAGACATATTTTCGGAAAACAAATTGTTTTGGAATCATTCCATTGATATTTTCTTTCTCAATTATTCAAATTCATATCCATTGGTTATTACTTTTGGAATGACATTTCTAGAGGATGAGTTGCTTTTACAATAAAGATATTGAAAGTCATATGGTTGATAACTGTTACCAAATGATTACGATGTAACTCACTTTATCGACTTCTTTTTATGAAAAGTAGAACAACTAAAACATTTATAAATGCAATTTGACTATTGTAATGACTTTGTACCAAAGAATTGACAACTTTCAAATAACATGAACAGTTGTAAGTATTAAATACAGTTATCTTATGTTTAGATGAAAGAAACATGAATTCTTTGGAAATTTAAAAAAAATCTCTTTAAGATTTTGCTTGGCTTTTTGGTGTAAAATTAAGAATTTGAAGAATTCTAAAGAAGTCTATTTTTCTTTTCTTTATTTTACGGAAAACCCAAAGTTAATGATTCTATCAGTTACAACGACCACCTTATTTGGATATTGTTACTACCGAGTACCGCTTATACACACTAAAATGATAAATTTGCTTTTAAAATTTATGATGAAAACTTAAAAATGTAATTTTTATTTTTCTAGATTAAACTCTAAACTCCCATTTATGTAAAGATAGTTAATGCTAATTTATAGTAGTTGTCTAACATTTTGGTTACCTTCTTTAACTGCAGCTTCCACCTTTATTCAACCTCCCAAAATCCCATCTGCAATGTTTTGGTGAATCAGTTTACTGCATCAACGACGATTTATTAAGACGTTGTGACACAGGGACAACTCCAATCGAAAGATTTACTGCAGTCGTAGCATGGAGTATTTCGACGACACGTCCCATTATATTTGGTGTAGCTCCTTTTAATCCAATCCTAGGAGAAACTCACCATGTTTCAAATGGTTCCTTAAATGTCCTACTAGAACAAGTAAGTTCTTCCAACTTTCTACTTAAAAATGCTTAAAAGTGCTTCCAAACATAAAAGAGCTTAAAAGTGCTTCTTTGAAAAACAATAAGTAGAAGCAGATTTAGAATGACTTTTTGTTATTGTCTTTTCTTCTATTTTTAACTCAATATCATTTAAAAATGTAGGTATCACATCATCCACCAATAACAGCCTTACATGCAACAGATGAGAAAAACAATTTGGAGATGGTTTGGTGCCATCAAACTATTGCCAAATTCCAAGGTACTACAATATTAACTACTTCTTTAATCTATTATTACTACTTAAATACAAGAAAATGAGAGACTTAGTCCATTGTTAACACAAAATAGGTTAAAGTAAAAAAATAATACAAATTTATATGCACCAAACAAATCATTTTCGTATGATATCGTTATCTTATCACACTGAACAAAACGTAAATAACTCTATGCATTTTATTGCTGAACTCATGCAATTTGGTCCGTGTTGTGTAAAAAACAAATATATTCTTATACATGTCTACACATTTACTAACACATTAGTGATACGTACAAGCATTTGTACGAGGAAAAAATAAATTTTTAGAAAAAGATGGATTTTTTACCTAATTTATATTAAGTTTGGACCCTAACCTCAATATTTTATTTATTTTGGACCTATTGCCCACGGACCATCAAAAGTGTTTAACTTTTTCTCTAGTACCATTAATTTGATTTTGAAAATGATGAAAGACTTGTGTGGGTAAAACCTGTGAGTAACCTCCTAATAAGATAATGGATCCCATTTTGACCCTAGCTTTCCATCAATTTGATGCCAAAACACTGATTTAAACTGAGTCCCATACTTTCTCTCAATTCAAAACTCAAAATAAGTTCCATCAAGATGAACTCAATATAGTTATTGTTTCGTCGCTATTGTGCATCAAATCAGCAAGTTGGGAAGTCCACATACAAAAATTAAAATATTAAAATCCTGACTTGGTTGGGTTAGATATCGAGTCATAGTCTAATTTGAAGGAAAAAAAATACGAAACACAACAATTTGGTAATATGACCTAGTATAGTTTGTATATAATATAATGGTATATAACATAATTGAAAGAAAAACTAAGATTATTTATTGTGTTTTAAAATTTTTGTAGGGCCATCAGTGGAAGCAGTAGTATATGGAAAAAGGCAATTGAAGCTCTTAAATCATGGTGAAAATTATGTATTGAATGTTCCAAATCTGTTAATCCGGTTCTTTCCTGTTCCTAGAACCGACTGGACTGGCAATGTTACAATCCGGTGCCAGGAATCAGGCCTAGAAGCAGAGTTAAGCTATACAGGCCATTCTTTTCTAGGGTTTGGAGGAAATAACAGATCAGTTAAGGGAAGAATTTTTGAGTCTTCAACTTCTAAAACAATCTATGAAGTTGATGGGCATTGGGACAGGTATATTTACAGAACCAATTTAACACCTGAGTTTTCAGTTTTGTCAAATAGATCTTTTGGTCCTCTAAGTTGGTGGTTCCGTTAGTTAGCCGTTAATGTTTCCTTATTTTCCAATTATACCCTCAGAACTTAAAGAGAAAAAAAAGACTTTATAATTTACTGACAGATGTGTCACTTTTAGGGGGTGGTGGACTAGAAACGGGTGGGTCAAACGTTAGTGCCCATTTGGAAATTGATCTTATTTTTTGGTTTAAAATTGTAATTCTGGAATCGAGCCTGAGAATTGTTACCATTACAGAGTTGTTACGATAAAGGATGTTAACGACAAAGAGAAAGGTAAAACGGTTATATACAATGGAAAGGAAGCTTTGTCAAATCTCAAAACCCCTCAAGTCGAGAATGAAAAGGTAATCCAAAACTCCAAACTCCAAAAATATTTCTTCGTTAAACCTGATTTATTCTATAAAACAAGTCGTGCCACCGTGAAGATGATTTATATGGTGAAGAAAATATATTTCGGTATCTAAAGTAGACTCCACAAGCCCGTCGTAAATGCATTATATAAATGCAAACACTAAGAAAATGTATCTAAAATTGCAAGTGTCGAAAATGCAGGGGTTAAGGACAAGTGAATCAGCAGTTGTATGGAGTGAAGTATGTCAAGGTATACTTAACAAAGAATGGGGGAAGGCAAGAGAAGCAAAGAAAGCTATTGAAGAGAGAGAAAGAGAGATTCAAAGAGAGAGAAAGTTACAAGGAGATGCATCTTGGGTCCCCAAGTATTTTAGTGTATTAAAATCCAAGGAAGAAGAAGTCTATGAATGTACTCCTAAACTTGAATCTGTTCCATCAGCTCCTATTGTTATTCCTTGATGATAATCTTATGAACTAAGTATGTAATTTTCAAGATATCAAATAGCCATTTTATCTTCACAAAAATTTCAATAATTTATACACATTTTTGGGTTAATTCTTGTGTAACCCCATATTTTACTTGGTTGATGGTTAGGTCCCCAAACTAATAGTTCCGCTAGGAAATTGTTAAATTTTTGTAAAAAAATTCCACTCCACCTTTTGACATTTTACTATTCACTCTATGTAATCAATTTACCTCTCTCAGCACTTTGGGTTCTTGCCCCAACAGTAGTTCATCTACTCCGACAAGCTAGAGGTTGCAAGATCAAAACTCGGTAGAGATGAAAATCCACTATTATCTATTTATTGATCATGTGTTATTAGAGACTAAACTCAGTAGTTCCTATAGTTTTTAGTGTCCGATTGTCTTGAGGACAGTCCTTATGATGTATCCAAGTCAATTTATATACAATATATGATTACCTATTGTACTCGAGTAAATGATCTTTTAGAAGAAGCACTAACTCCTTATCCAATTAAAACTTTTCCTCGATATGGATGGAGTTGATCAATCTCTTTTGCATAAATGGAGTATTATTCTGACTTCAATATTTGTTCAAAATATGCAGTTTCAGATCATAGGCTGAATTGAAAGTAAACAAAGCAAAAAAAAAAAAAAAAAAGAATTCTGTAACTCAAATTTGCAACTGACATTTCCTGCTTTACAAAATCAAGAATCATTATCCACTTAAAGATTAGAACCCCAAAATTTCTGTTTCAATGTTGTAATCAAAATAAAACAAAAAGGCAAAAAAAAAAAAATCTAAATGGGCAAACCATAAACAAGATTAGTTACTAAATTAGTAAAGATAATTATGGGCATTGCTCAAACCCTAGCAGCAGAGAAGAAACACTAGTTGTTGCTCTGGAGAAAGAAGCTCCGTTTCCACTCCATGAGGACCTAAAATCAGCAGTCAAGAACATTTTTTCTTCCGAGCAAATCTATAATTTGGCTGTGTGCTAATATTTTCTACGTAGAAGCCATAGGGGTCGAAAAGCTGATGTTCGTCCCACCAAAAAATAATAATCAAAATGAGATACTCAAATCGTGGTATAATTGGAGAAATGATGCATCAAATTGTCGAGAGTTTCGGGGTAGAATTTTCTCGCGAATAAATAACACGGTCTTTTCATTCCATTCCACATGCAAGACTTTTCCATAGCTAACTTCTGCAGTACCAACACCAAATCAAAATCGATAACTATAGTTTGAAGTTGTCCCAACAAAACAGATATATAAAAGCATAAGCAAATGAAGAAAAACATCGGCTCAAATAACTTGAACAAATCAAGATGATATACATACCCTCTGGTCACTTGTTACGTGGAAACTCTCGTCAATGGACTGTTTCAGATAAAATAACATCAGAAGACGATCCATCAACGTAATATTGTGAAAGTACGAAACAAATCCCCTATTGCCGAAGATCAAAAAGAAGAAAGTGAAATTAAGTAGATTTTACCGTAATGTTCTTTAGGAGCTCGTATGTAACATCCTGAGCTCGGTAAGCTTTTGGATGCCACTTTCCCTCTGACCAATCAACATGTGTAACGGACCAATTGGCTATACCTCCAGGATCAATCATCTGAAAACACGCAGAAAAAGAAAGGAAACATTAGTTACGCTAAAGAAGGATTATCTATTTATTAATTTGTTATGTCAACAAGCAGTGACTAATATAGGTTGAAGTTATATGCACTGACATTGAAAAACGTTGGCAAGTAATGTTCATCAGCGTAACAATTGCGGCCCTCCATACCTGGCTGTGGAAATTGAAGATATTTCATCAGTACGGTTCAAAAACATCAAATATGCCCATAATTTTAAGGCTTCTATCTTTAAATCCAAATGGATACTAAAATGGTATTATGGTAATGTGATACATATTTACACACTGAACAAAGTAAAAGCTGAAATAAAAACATAAAACATATGAGGGTTACTTTGAGGCATGAAGCTAACAATAAACCATGTTTTGACAAAAAAGACATCTACCTTGCAGTAAAGCTTGAATTTTGTGTAATAAAGACTGTCGGCCAGAACTATCATGACATGCTGCCGCTTCATTGTGAACCACTGAATGCGTAGATGGATTAGTACTATCACGATAGAAGACAAAGATAATTGTGCTACCATTTTTCACATCTCGATTGTATATGTTTACCTGTGCACCTTTCCTAAAATCTTTCTTCTCAACTTCAGGTAACATATGCTCGGAATACCTGCCGGATCCATGTGGGCCTGGATCTTCAAAGCTGAAATAAAACAAGCAAAAATGAAGTTTCTTCCCGACTTCAAGTAGTATATGAAATTGGAAGCTTTCTGATTTTTATACCAAATTCAATTATGAAGTATGAACAGCTAGCTTACCAATCAACAAAGCTGATATTTGTATCCATCAAATAGTTGAACACATAATCGAAGTTATGCAGTGGTATACAACTGCAATAGAAGAAATAAATTGTTCAAAATCTGATCATGACACAGTTGGAGGAAGAACACAGTGGCGAAAGCAATTTTTTAAACAGTCACCTGTCTGAAAGAAGTACAAAATGCTGGTTGTCAGGGTCCTGGAAGGCCCTTGCCAGAAGCCGCCTCTCTGCGTCAACCATTGAGATTTTTCCCCATGCCACCTATACTTATATGAGTATAAGCAATAAAAATCTAGTTTTATTCCATTTCCATATAGTAAGCAAAGAATTATATGGTTAGGTAAATAAACAACAAAGTAAACTTCTTTCTTCTTAGAAATTACTTCCTCCGTCCCATTTTGTTTGGTTGTTATTCCTTTTATGGATGTCCCAAAATGTTTAGTTACTTTCCTTTTATAATATTCATTCAAATATTAAAATGATGGCACTTCCAAAACTACCCTTTAATTTCAATACCAATAAAAAGTTCTAATTGGTTCTACACTTCTACCAATGTTATATGTAATGAGATACTCTAAGTTAAATGAGGGTAGTTTAGGAAAGTGTTTCTTTTTGTCAACAATAAATAAAGTCTCCTTAATAAGTTGAATTCCCCAAAACTACAAACAAAATGGGATGGAGGGAGTAATAATTTTGTTGTCGTTAATTCCATGACTCACTGACGAGACAGAAACTGGCTGCATTAAGTTTCTAAGTCTTCGGTAGCAAAGGACGTAAAAACTAAAAAGGGAAGTTCATTTTATGTTTTAACAAGGAAGGTTTCACATGCTAAGAAGGTTGTCCAGCCACTCTCCAGGAATAGAACCACAGGTTATGATTTTTTACGCCTAAACAAACTGCAGCGTGAGTCACGAAGAAAACGATCAAAGAAGAGGTAATGAGTTTAATATAAGATTTCTGTTATAAAGACAACCCTGTAAGACTTCCGAGTTCCAATTTTTCAGAAAAAGGTAGATCAAGTTATCCATATGTGCTCAAGGAGGTTTGCTCTCTCAAGGCAAGGCGGTGCCTCGAGGCGTAAAACACGAAGAAAGAAAAGATTGGTAAAGAAAATGACATCAATTATGTACAAACATAGCATAACAAGTTTTTCTACTTTACAACCATAGTATGAAGTCTTGTGTGTTGCCAAACAACTCAAAAATAATAGTGAAAAGCAAAACCAAAATTTCTAAAGAGTTCCTCTTCTCAATAGTATAAGGTTTTGTCCACCACCCGTTGGTGCAATGGAACACCCCCTCTTAAGCCCAGGAGGTCATGTGATCGAGTCTCGGTGGAAGCGGTTTGCCATCATGATTTACCCCATGTAATTTAGGCAATAGATACAGTAAATAATGTAATAAATTTGTCGGGCTTTAGGCCTCTTTCATCAATGGTTTAAAACTTTAAAATAGGCGGTTATTGTGCCTATCACATCTTCATGATGTATCAATGCCTTGTAACGACTAACATAGATCGTAGTCGATTTCTCAAAAAAATAGTATAATATGCCTCGAGGCACCTCGTGACCGCCTTGCCTCGAGGCGCCTCCAGGGGCCTCGTGACCGTATAATGAAAATATAATGGAACTCTAATTTGTGGCATATCAACAGAATTCTATAATTCGAGCTTATGTAGTATAGAATCACCAAACATTTAAGTATTCAGATATCGAACCCCCATGACTGTTTCTGTTTGGATTAGGAATTAAAACAACATTGCTAGACCTGGTGTTTGGTAGCTACGTAAACAATTCTTATGACACTAACAAATCTCTTTCCCACATACCTTAGTTGTTTACCTCCAAAAATCCCGAAAATTATATATTTGTCATCAATCTAGGGGATTTCTGGAACAATCCTCTACCGGGATTTATGGGCAATCAAATTGCTCAAGAAAGCTAAATCACTAGTGCCTAAAACGCCACTCTTTTAAATGTAATAACCAAATACACCAAGAACTCCTTCCCTGAATAATCTATCACAGCAATGACGAAATAACCATCTAACCAAAATAGTAACTCATGCAGTAGTAATAAAATTCACTTACCTTCTCACTGTGGATGTCTCTGTTCACAAAATATCTGCTCAAATGTACTGGTTTTTCCCTAGAAGCGTGGACATAAACTGAAAATCTGCCTTCATGACCCTAGCAAAACAGGTGAAGTACGATTCTGAGTTGAATAAAATGCACAAGACAATTCTTATCAAATTGAGTGCAAAAGATATTCTGAAACCAGTTATCAGAAAGAGAGATGAATCACTAGTGCCCAAAAATTCCACTCTCTAAAACGTGATACCCAAAATTTTTTTCCCTGAATATCTTCACAGCAACAATGTTAACCATATAACTGAGATAGTGAGACCTAGAGCAGAGGTTCGATCTTTCAGAGTTCAGAACTTTAAGTTTCCAGAACCTGAGTCAGACATTAGATAAGTCACTTACATCTAAGGAACAGAACGAATTTTTTATTTATAATCTCATCATTGAAGTTGAGACTCCCACACTTCTGGGACTTCCACATAAGAATGTATTTGATTCCTGCCTGTGTAAACAATTTCTTTGTTGCCTCATTTGCTTCGTCATATTAGTGAAATTAGCTTTCTACCTAGTTTCCCTTTGTCTAGTCAATAAATTGTCTGCTCAATTGAACCTGTGTAGTATGTGTAGGCGAAAGTTTGCTATGTCTTACTATCCTCAGATGCTATAATAGTTACCCAAATATCCTCCTTAAAGGTGATATGTTAATGTTATGTAAAAGAAAGGTGATATTGGGACCACAATGAAGTATTGAGAAATCAATAAGCAATTACGAATTCAATAGTCCATAAAGCACCAAGTCTTCCATCTCTAGCTGGGCCAAGAGGTCATAATATAGAATTGTAGTACCAAAATAGAAACCCCTGTTTGGGGAAAGGCACAAATGAGTGTATATAACTTACATGGAAGAATTTATCCCATAGCTTTTCAAAAGGCAATGTGCCAGGAGTCAAGAACATGAAGGCAATTTTTGGGTTTTTTGACTGAATAGGAGGCATCTGCAACATATCTCGGAAGACACCACGAGCTGCAATCTCAGCATCAGTAAGCTCCCTGACAGGAGCAACTGGAAGCCATTCTGATGGAGAGCTACAACTACTTGAAGAGAATATATAACAGGTAGGATAGCCTCGTGGTGGATAAATATAAGCACCAAATACTAACAGGCTTACCATGGAAACCAAGATAATAATCCATACTGGCCCCTTTAAAGGAGGTCGTTGGCGCTGTGAATCGCCAACGCCTAGACGATGAAACTGAGATTGCTTCATTTATAATAATCACATCAGAGTAGAAACTAAATAGATCTTCCTTCCTTAAGATTCAAGCCCATGAGAAACTTATAATGGGATAGGTTACTTGTCACCAGCAAATGAACTTAACCTTCAAATGTCTATGAACTCGTTCACAAAAGAATCTGAAAAAAAAAAACCAACGAAAAAAGTCATATTCTTTAGCAATGCCAACTTGTTAAACGGACCACTTCATATATACAAAACAAAATATTATCTAGTCGATGACAAACAGGACACAAGATATTGATAAGTTTATGGTCATCCAACTCAAAACCAATTGGCAATGAGTGGAGAGGACCTAGACATTATATTCTTGGTTGCTAGATACCCTTTCTCCCATGTGGGACTGTTCTCACAGATATACATGTCCAGAGAAAGTTAACTCCAAAAAGAAGATCTATCTTTGAGCGGAAAAAAAAAATTCTTGAAGCGAATTTTTTTGGAAAAGAATTGTCATCAACAAAAATCAGATCAATCCGACTAAACTGCCAAGTGCCAAGCAAATAAACAGACGCTTCAGCTATCAATCCAACTAAAATTTCAGGCAAGTCAAGCCGATCCTGAGGAAGATAACTTACAAAACCTTTTAAAGTATTCTAGAATTTGATTCTCAAAGAGAAATTCAAATGCCAATATCAATCCAGTACTAATTTAACCTAACGCAACCCAATGCATTCCATTGGCATGTTCAGTTCAGGAATCATCAAAACAGTATAGATATAGCGCAATAAAACTTAACCAGATTCAACTAAAATTTTCTAGAAAAATCTCAAAACAGAAACCAATTCCACGGTCTTTTCTAGCTCAACTTCTCAATGAAAGGTATCTGATCTTAACATTGACGAAGCTGATCGACAACCAAACAGAATTCAAAGTATGAACTTGTTATATAAGAAAAAAAAAAAATCGTTACCTTGGAAATAGAGCTCAATGAGCTCAGATAAGGATCTCTGTCTATTGAACTCGAATATCGGATTGGAAGAAAGACAATTGGATTAATAGATAGATCTAAGCTGAGATTGCTGGTTTTCGAGATCTAGGGCATAAAAAGGAAGACCAAGAGAGATAAAATAGAAGAACAAAAAGAGAGAGAGAAAGAGAATAAATAAGGAAAGAAAATTGAGGGAGAACGAGGGGTTTTTCTGTTTTCTGTCTTTGATTAGTTTATTTTCTCTCTCTAGTTTATTTGTTTTTTTCTCTCTCTAGGTTTTTTTTCTCTCGCCGTCGTGTGTGTTTTCCAAAACAAAGAACAATTCAGCCCGAGAATAATATTATTATTATAATTATTAGTACTAATTATGTTCCACGTATTTACCAAATACGAGATTATATATATGCTAAAGTATTTTTTTTTCCTGCCTCGTCAAGTTGTCAACATAAACGTGCTTTATGTTCGCCTTAACCCATATTTTAACTGTATTTACATAATATTTGTATATCTTCGGTATAATTCATAGGGGTAGGGCTACAACATCAAGTTGTTGACATATTTTACCAATTTTTATAGGTGTAATACAATAAACTTTGCATTTTTTGTAAATTAAAAAGAGGTCATTTTTGTGTTTGATGTATATCTTCATTGAATGTGCTGCAAGAGTGTATAACCGTCTCATACTATCAAACAATTCTCAAGAAAAACAAAATATTAATGTACACTCAATTATTTTACCTCTCTAGTTCTTCTCTCCCTTCCATAGAAAAGGGAAAGAGATATGGGAAGGAAGAGAAAGAAGTGAGAGAAATAAGAGCCATCGACGCCCGTGAACAAAATTTCATGATTTCTAACCATGAAAAATGAAGAAAGTGTTATAGGACGACGCAGACCAGCCTTCAGGACTGGGGTACTTAACCTCTTAAGAGGAGCACCACACTTTGTTTCACCACCAATTTGGGATTGTTTTACAACACACCCTCCCAAGATCACATCACAGTAGAATAGATCGTGCCGATAACGTATTATATAATGATGCAGACCAACCTTCTGAGCTGCTAATGATACTGTCTACTTTGGGACATCTGAACGACTTAACCTCATGGTTTTAAAAAGTCTTACTAAACAAGGACGTTTAACCTCTTAAGAAGCACCACACTCCGTCTTGTCACCAATGTGAGATCAGTTTACAATAAAAAGAGCAAAAATTAACTCATTGTAAGAAGTTGGTCATCGTTGGATGCCCATTTTGGTGGGGTCATATTTTGGGCACCTTGCTGAGTTGGTCAGATTTTCCTTCTTGACATTCAAGAGAAAAAGAACATTTTATCTTTTCTAGGGCTTGTTTTTTTTCCGTTTCCCTCTTTGGAGGCCAAGACGATTTGGAAGTATGTTAGAACTTTCATCCTTCAACAAAAAAATGTTAGAACTTTCATATCCACGAGTTTCTCAAGACCATTTCTTCCTCTTTCTATTCTTTTCAATGATAACTACAATATTTGAATTTGCATGTTTAACTGGCTGTCTTGGTCTTAGGCGGCAGAGTCTGACGTTTTCCTTGCAAATATTAGCATGACTTTTGAAGAGGCTGAAAAAGGTCAACGCTACACCCCAACCACCAACTGATGTTCAAGAAAAAAATAATACTATGTTATAGAAAAATTCATAGAATTAGAGGAACTATTCTTTTTGGACGAAATAATAAAAAGGGGACCCGAGAGAGACACACAAGAGCTTCATAAACGAAGTTATAGAAAAACAATACAATTGGTCAAGAAGCACGATTCTCGCCTAATTTAGAAGTCCGACGAATAACTTTATTGAAGGATATTTGTACAATAATGTTAAGAAAAAATAAATTTTCATAGATAATATAATATACTAGCCAAAACTAGTAACCTTTTTTACTACCTTGGATGAATGCATATGAACATATTAGTTGTGCACTCATCCTTGCAAGTAATTTATAAATAAGAGGTGTACCAACTGATTAGCTCCCCGAGATCTCCGGGTCAACCGGTATCAATGAATGAAGAGCGCAAATAAAAGGAAACAAGTACAAACTCCAACAATCTAGGTAAAGAACTGATCCAAGATCTTATTCTATTAATTGTATGTAATACACTTGGTTTGTTTCTTTTATTTGATCAAGAACTAGAAGACAAAAAAATCGAAAGAAATACAAAAACAACTAAGGACACACAAATCCAACTACAACAAAACCCTAACCAGCAGAACCAAAGTCATTATGGATACAATCCCATAGTCGGCAGTGTTTGCTCCAATGGAAAAGAAAAAAAATACTAAGTACCTGGAGTGGTTCAGCATGTATCAGTGTGGAGTTACGAAAGCAACTCTCTGTCTATCGAGTTTCATCTTCTAGGTTCCTGAAACCGGTAGTGAGATCCTCGTGAAGTTTGGTGAATTTAGCTACCAAAGCTGCTTCCCCTTCTGCTGGATCCTCAAACTTCTGAGACCTGTATAACGCAAGGAAAAGGAAACAAGAGTTTGTGATATCGTCAACATCGATATGCTAATATAAGGATATAAAAGATTACAAGTAATATGTTTAAGATTGTGATCGGAGAACGAGGCTTCATAGAAACAAGGGACACTAGCTGAAAAACTACTAGAGAAACTATTGGGGTAATAATGGCTATTTAATATTGGAGTTCAGGTAACTAGCGAACTGAATATTGGCATCTGAAGTTCTGAATTCAACTAACAGTAAGCTAGTTCATAGCCTCGCCTCAGCAAAGCTCATTGATCTACTTTCCTTGTCGGAGGTCTGAGAATCAAGTCAAGTGTCTCATTCTCGGAAAATGAGCAAATAAAGTACATTTGGATGTATAAAAATTCTTGTATCATTCCTTTTAGTTATTTGTCTATTATTTCACTTACACTAATCGGTAGAAGAGATCTCCCATCCGTTGCTTGATAACAGAATATGTTATCTTCTGGCCATCTGTTCCAGCTCCTCGCTCCACTGTCTGCAGATGAAATCCAGTAAATGCATTGAAGGACAATTGCCAAATTGCATATCACATCTTAGCTAGTGGTAACCGCCCTAAATTACGTCTTAGTCCTGTTTATGTTCAAAGCGCTCTGACCACAAATATCGAAAAAAAAAACATGTTCTAAGCTTTTATTTAAGATAAATTTATATCCTTCAAGTTTTAATTATATTTCGATATTTACGTTTGTTATAGCTATTTCTCATAACAAATGGAGCTTTTAAGGGGAAGCTGAAAACCAGAGATATCGAAAGCTTTACCTGGTTGGCCAAATTATAGAAATGGATAATGTTGCGCATCATCCACACAGATTTGTAGAACGGACAGAACTTGTCGTATCTGTCGAGATTATATAAAATATATAAGAAACAGATTTCACAGATAAAACTAAGAAAAAGAACTAGAATTCATCAGATATGCGAGTATATTGATACTTACGGGGTAAATGCGTTCTGAGCTAGGTAATCTTCTCTCAGAAGCTTTGCTGTCTCCAGAATGATCTTATCTGTTTCTGCTAAAGCATCTTTTCCAACAAGCTACGATATAAAAGCCTCATAATTAGCACATCAGTGGCGACTAATTAAAAAAACAAATTATTCATTCAAACAATAACAGAAAAATTCAAGATCTAATAGGCCATAAGTGGATCTTATCTACAGGTAAGATAAAAAAAAATTGGAGCGAGGAAGCCAACATACTTGCACAATTTCATTCAGATCATCTTCTCTTTGTAGCACTTCACGAGCTTTAGTCCTAATATCAATGAAGTCTGAATCGAATTGTTCATAGAAAGACTCTAAGGCCTGCAAGAAGAAGAAATTGTGCGTGAGAGTCAAAATAATTGATTAACCACCTTGTAGATATCCAAGGGGACAAAAGAATCTGCAACGTCTTAATAGAAGATAAAATTGCAGAAGATGATAATACCGTTGAGTATTTTGAGTATGAAATAAGCCAGTTTACAGAAGGGAAATGCTTTCTCTGAGCAAGTTTCTTGTCCAACCCCCAGAAAACCTACAAAACAATGATAGATAGACAAAGATAAAGCATATGACAAAAAGAGAACATCGAGCACCGCATACATAGACTAGAAAGGGATATTTAGGAAGTAGGACCATGTTTTTTTAGTGAACCAGATACTCGATTCATGCTTAATAACTTCAAAAAAAATCCTACGCACACAGATGGAGAGACAACAAAATGAGCATATCTATTTCATGATTAATATGGCCCATATGGCTTACAATGAACGATTCTGTATCCACAGTTAGAAGAACATTTAGTGTAATGCTAAGTGCTAACATCTTAATCCTGACTTCTATAATTGCCACTCTGATGTTTATGCTGTTCGCTTAGAAAGTGAATGGGTTTGGAAGTTCATTCTTACCTGGACAATACTGAGAGTTGCAGATGTAACAGGGTCGGAGAAATCTCCTCCTGGAGGAGAAACTGCACCGACAATTGTGACACTACCAGTACGTTCTGGGCCACCAAGACATTTCACTTTACCAGCACGTTCGTAGAAAGAGGCTAAACGTGCTGCAAGATATGCAGGATAACCACTATCAGCAGGCATTTCAGCCTGCATTTAAGGTTTTGTTCAACCCATCAGTAAATTTGATTTCACAATTAAATTGGACAAAAACAAACAATACGTAAAACAACTTAAAATATAGAAAATGGTATTAGAATAAAAATATTAGAATAAAAATAAGTGTTGACATAAAAATACCCAAACAACATGTAAAACCGTACTACCTCAAGATTCGAAACAAAAGAATGAGTGATATGCTGCAAATTTCAACTCAGGGTATTAAGATAAAATAATTACCAAACGCCCTGAAATTTCACGCAAAGCTTCTGCCCAACGAGATGTGGAATCAGCCATCATACTAACATTGTAACCCATATCTCTGAAATATTCAGCAATTGTGATGCCTGGAAATACCACATACAGGAACTAGGAGTTAGCTTAATGTACATAGGTGATATCAAAATTTCACGTAAATGGTTTAACGGGTATCGGCAGGACCAATAATATTACCTGTATAGATGGAGGCCTCTCGGGCAGCCACAGGCATGTTAGAAGTATTAGCTACAAGAGTAGTACGTTTCATGACAGATTCTTCACGACCATCCGGCAACGTCATTGTTAATTGAGGGAAGTCCATAAGAACCTGCATAATGTAGAGTTCAAAGTTAACATATGAAGTAATGAAGTTGAAGAATTAATAGGAAAACAAAGTTTTACGCACCTCTGCCATCTCATTTCCTCTTTCTCCGCAACCAACATAAACCACGGTGTCGGAGTTAGAGTACTGCGTGTGAATGATTATGCTTAGAAAACATGAATCGCGGTCGATCCTCAAAAATTTCATATACCAATAACAATAACCAAAGAGAAATCACCTTAGAAAGAGCTTGACTAATAACTGTTTTCCCGCAACCAAAAGCTCCAGGAATGGCACAAGTTCCTCCAAGAACGGAGGGGAAAAGTGCATCAAGTACTCGCTACGTAAGCATACACAAAATCGTCAGAAACAACCAATTATTGAAATATAGCAGTCATAGACTCGTGTGAATGCAACATGACCACTGTGACGATCGCATATTACCTGCCCAGTTAGGAGAGGTGTATCAGCGGCAAGTTTTGACGCAACAGGTCTAGGTGTACGGACAGGCCAAGTCTGCAGATGAATGAAGTATAAGCTGATGTTAGAAAGTGGTAGCAATGCAAAATGCAAGTACATGATAACGACCTAGTTCAAAACTTCAAATATTTACAAAGGAAAGAAAATAACCTGAAGCATGGTAAACTGTTTCTTAACGCCTTGGAACTCCAGCTCTAGAACAGTATCCTGCATACGTTGAAAGCTGGTCAAGATACAATCACGATCAAAAATAATCATTTTTTCACCAAGAATATTCGTACTTTATATAGCCTCAATAGATCATAACTCGTAAGTATAAAAACAATATAGTCCCATTGATAAATTCTCAAGAAACACATAAATGACTTACAACATGGACGTCTTTATGGGTATCGGTACCGAGAACCAATATGAGGAGTCAGATAAGGCAAGTGAGAAAAGACAGCAAAGGATAAGGTTGTATTAAACTTTTTACTTCTCGTAGTTTTTCTTTTCTTTGAACAAGAACAAGAAATTTTCTTCTCGTAGTTATTAGGTCCTTCATTTTTGTACTTAACGACTATATTTTACTTTGTACTAACCATTGTTGCATTAAACACAAAAAAACCCTCTATTTAGACTGTTATTTTGCGGTGCAACACAAATGTCTACAAGTTCACACAAGATGGTCATGCAATAACTTCATACTTACTGAAGTGACTGGAGACTAGAGTGTCAGATATGAGAACTCCAGTATGAGTATCAGAGTATCTATCAGATACGGCAGAAAAAACTTAAAAAGTGATATTCATATTACATAGTAAATTTCAATTTTCAAGGTAGACAAACATTATCTCATCTAAAATTTGATAAAAATGTTTTGAAAATTGAAATATCAAAATACAGCTTGATCTGAACATAAAAAACAACATGAAGATAAGAAAAGTCAAATGCTAATGCTCATGAAACAAGTTTGGAATTACAACCACTAAGTAGTGAATTGATAAGTAAAAACCCTACAATGAAACTGGTCGGGCATGACATCTTTTTACTGTATTTGGCACCATGATAACAAGAAACAGACAAAATTAATTTAAGAGATGGAATTTCTAAATGTTATATTACACCAATGAAAACATACAAGTCACTAAAACTCATCAAGCCTAGCATCCCCAGATCCAAACCTAGATACAGAAAAGATAAAGAAACCAACCTGTAGTGAGTACTGACCAGCTGGGGCAACATATGTGATCTTTCCCATGGCATCAGGAGGAAGTGCAATATGATGTTGCATCAAACTATTCTCAAAAACAGTCTGCAATAAAATATTAACAAAAAATGACTTAGATAAGAGGACAATTTGTTGAACTAACACGGAATGTTTTCAAGGTGGTATTTCACATTTGAAAAGGATGAGTACTCATCATTTAACTTACAGCATATAAGTCTCCACCAGTTAATAGGTCACCCTCGCCTGCAATCAGAAAAGAAAATACATAAGAAATGGTTATGTACTTTACCACTCAAGACAACCACAACATGATATTCACATGTTAAGCAGATACAATTTTCAAACATTACCTAGTTTCTTAGGTTGGAATTCCCAAAGTATATCTTTGTCAAGAGCAGGGACAGCGACACCACGAGGGATGTAGACATCACCAGATCTTTTGGCAATGGTTTTCAGAGGTCTCTGGCATAAAAAAAAAAAACCAATATTTAGTTAACATTGTGAACTTGTTCTAGTAGCTTGCCTATTTACTCCATAAGATCATGTAACATGAGAAGCAGAGTTGAATGGTTGAAGAGTTAAAGCCAAACTACACAAAAAATCATTGAATAGGCATTGTTGTGAATATTCCTTTTGCTGTTTATGTTTTTAAGAGGTACCGTGTTACCAAGAGTCAAAAAAGATAATCATGAAATAAATGAAGATGAACATTTCTAGTGAGCTGAAGCTTTTAACAAACCTGAATACCATCAAAAATGTTTCCCAAGATTCCAGGTCCCAACTCCACTGAAAGGGGCTGAAAAGAAAACTCATCAGCTGTAGTATGAAGCAAACATTGTACGTTATCTTTGAAAAAGACAGTGTAGAACAAAATAGCCAAAAAATACCTTATGGGTTCTTAAAACCGGGTCATTCACGGTCAACCCAGCTGTTTCTTCATACACTGAAATATTATAACAAAGATCAAATAAGAAGAATTGTGGATTTCGTATTCCAATAGAAGAACAACTCTGAAATGAAAGCGATGTTCAGCACTAAATCTGAATGAATGTAGTGATACTAAGAGACCAACAAGAATTATAGAACACTTACGTGAAAGGGTAAAATATCGAAATAGCAAAGTTTATTAGAGTACAAATCAAAATCGAATACCTTGAATGGTAGCAGAATCTCCTTCCAGTCGAATAATTTCCCCGATAAGATTGTCATTTCCAACACGTACAAGTTCATACATAGCAGCCCCTGCCATTCCATCTGCAACAACGACAGGTCCTGATACCTGCAAAGATATGACAAAAAAGCAAGGAACATAAAAGAAGAGTTAAAAACTCATAAAGTTTACATAATCAAATCACCAGACTGATCACTCAAATCACTTATTAATTAAGTAAAATTGAGATTGACTATAAGAATTAATTAGATAAAAAGAAAATCAATCGATCTCTTTCAGATCATTAGATTCACTAAAACCTCATCTTCAAAACTAGATTAACTAACACCTAAGTCGTAAATCTGAACCACGATCAAATCCAGAAACCTAATCGTAAGAATCTGAATTGTCCAAATCCGAAAAAAATAAAATAATAGGTCAAAATCAATGATTACCTTGCGGACATAACCATACTCGCTTTCTTTCTCAGAATCCTCAAATGTTGTCAATCGAGCTCCATAGACTGACGGCATTTTTGCAGAAAGAACTACGATATTTCAAATGATAAGATGATTAGAAACCAAAATTCAAAGATCTTATAGTCAAAACTGAAGAAATCGAAACAGATCAGGTGTACTAACCTAGGGTTACCAGCAGCAACTATACTTTTGTAGAGAGAGAGAGAGAGAGAGAGAGGATTTGCACTTCAACAGCAGCGAAGATCCAAATCCGAGAAAACCAGTAATCGGAAATTTGCCACACAATAAAACGTGGAGTTCTTTGAGTAGTAAACTTTTAATACGACAATAACTAGATACACATCGATGTTCTCCAATAAAAAACCGGCATCTATATCATTCATATTGGTAACTAACTGCATTTTATTCAAAGAGATTTTGATATTGACCCCACATAACATGAAATATTTGGATTAGGCTCCCGTGTTTTTGGAATGACCAAACTACCCTTCTCTCCATTTTCTTTTTCTGCCTTCTCCTAGCTTTTCTAAGCTCCAATGGATAAGATCTAAAATCCTCTCATCCATGAGGTATTATTCCTTATTTAAAATATTTACTTTCTATTTTTGCCTAACATATATGGAATTAGTAATTAGAAGGACCAATTTTCACTTTTCTCCCCAACCCCCTTTCTCTGTCACTCACACTCTTTCAACCCTTACAAAAACAATATTTCGCTTCAACAATCATCGAAATTTGGATCATTTCTACCGGCGAACACGAAGTGATTGTTAGGTAAAAGAGAGCTTAATTTCCCTAAAGAGGGTCATTCCTTTACTTCCTAGAAGTGATTGTTAGGTAAAAGAGAGCTTAATTTCCCTAAAGAGGGTCATTCCTTTACTTCCTAAAGAGCTCCGAACTCAGAAAATATGAATTAGAATTCACTAACATATTATGAGTTGCTTAATGTCCCCCTTACTCTATCTCACTAGATATATAACTCAACTGAATGACGGTTGTTATTTGTAAAAGTCCCCCTTACTCTATCTCACAAGATATATAACTCAACTGAAAGGCAGTTGTTATTTATAAAGTTTGTTGTGTTATTTACATAGCTAAAGGTTGTTCTTTTTTCACTATTTCCTACACAATTTCTTATTTAAAGATCAACTGAGGGTTTAAGACTAATACAGAGATTGTTGTGGGGGAAGGGGTTGGGGTGCCGACCAAATGACTTTGACGGTCAAATTAGTTATCTTATATGAAAAATAACAGTTAAATGGATTAAGGACATAAATATCACCATTATGAGGTCGTTGAGTATGGTGCGACTCTAGAGTGGCCCGAGAGCGCTCTATAAGAGTTGCATGAATAAATATTACTCCCCCTGTTCCAAAATGAATGACCTATTTTGAAAGCCCAACATTTTAAGAATATCATTAATTAGAGTTTGACTTTGAAATTCATTAACTTTTTTACAATACAACGAAAAAGTTTTAACTTACGTTTAAATAAAGTTGTCATTACATTTATAGTAATGAGTATTATTGGAAAGAACGAAAAAATTCTTTTCTTTATATTTAAAAATAGGACACTACAATGGGACAACTCAAAAGAAAATTAAATCATTTAATTTGGGACGGAGGGAGTATTAATTAGTCAACCAATAGGTCAGAGCATGTTGATTAGGATCGAAGAGTCTGACTACCACTATTTTGATTGGTCTCTAACTGCACGAAGGAGAAACCACATGAGAGGGAGAAAGGTCACCAGTAATCAAGGAATCTCTACCGTTCCTGCGATTACTATTGGACAATGGTCTGTGGTAATCGCGGTGGTGGTTTGTGGTGATGGAAGTGGTAATGGTGGTGGACTCTTGGAAATATGGTGATGGGGGCATTGTGGTGGTCGAGTTATGGTGTTTAGGATGCTAGTGCAGGCGATAGAGGTATGGTGCTAGTGGAAGTACGATTGTGTCGTTGGTCGTAAAAATTGGGCGGTGGTTGAGTAATAGTGGTGGTAAAAGTCTAGCCGTGGAGGTTGTGAAAATGTGGCGATGATGGTGGCAAGTGTGGTCCGGTTTTGTTGTGATGGTAGTTTTTTTTTCTCTTTTTTGTTGAAGGGTCGTGATGGTAGTTGCGTTCATGGAAGTGTAGTGAAAGTTTTGTTGCGATACATTCGAAATAAGTGAGAACAAAGATTTTGTCAAATAAAATTTAGGCACATACTGTCAACTCGTTAATACTGTCAACTCGTTAATACCAGACTAAGAGCACCTCTAATGCAAGACTCAAGAAAAATTCTTAACGTCAAGTGTGAAAAGTGAATCTCTACTTGGTCTCTTTCTTATTTGGCCACTTAGAGATACTCTATTGAAAAACTTCTCCTATGCAACACTGGAGAGAAATACTAAAAACCTATATTTCGGTATAAAAACAATTGATTTGTTTATGTGGCACTTAAAGATCCTCGATCCTCTAATTTAGAGTGTCCTATTAAGAATCTCTAAAATAAATCTTGTCACAAGAAAAACTGTAAAAAAATCCAATGTGGACTTTAAGGTTTAGAGTTCCAGTGTTGCCTTGGAGATGCTCTTTAACTTTCTTACCTTTTTAATTGAATAAACAACAAAACCGCTTATTTTTATGTTACCATACAACACAACACAATTGTTTGAGATGTGGATAAGCGTTTTCTACGAGTGTAAAACTCCGAACCATTTTTTCTATCTGTCTGCTGAAAATATCATTGCACCAGCCAGAACAAGACCTTGTGTAAGGGTGCTTCGCCAACACAATCAAAGCAGTTAGCAAAAATAGTGGCATTTTTTTTTATCATCCGCATTCCTATTATGGATCACGGTCTCGAAGAAAAAAAAAATCTTCATCTGTATGAGATACGGACGACCTATTTTTTCAGAAACAAATGTAGGTGTGTTTTGCTCAGGCTGTCGGACCCGGATATTTCTTTTCTAGTTTATTTCTGCAACATTCTAGCTCGTGTAGGTTTTCGTGATTAAAGAACCCAATTAAAACTTATAGCAAAAGATCCCCCTGCAATCTCAAATTATAGCTATTGTTTGTTTTTGGTTCCTAGTAAAGATGAAACTGAATAAATACTACTAAAAATGCAGATGAAGTTATAAACCACACCCCACTTGAGATACAAAACTAACCCTCCCTGCTAAAACAAAGTAACATTCATTTTTAACATTGAAAGTAGAAGAAGAAATACACATCAAGAAAGAGGAATAAAAGAAGTTGTCAGTAATAACACATTAAAATTTTCTCTACACTCAGAGGGATAAACTAGTAGTTATTTATCTGTGGAAAATAAGATGCATTTTTCGTACCTAAGGAGTCTTCAACCGCTACATCTAGTCACTCTGGCTAAAGAATGTAAACCTTTGCCCTCGTCGAGCATAATTTGACTATTCACCTGCACAAAAAGCAGTCCAGAGACACCACCTGTTAACACCTCACTCGGTACATAAAATACATTTCTCTATCTTAGCTGATACGGAACTGTTATAGGGTCAGAATGTCAGATAGTGTCTAAATTCATACGCTGCTTTCATAGAAATAACCAATCTTCTACTTCTGATTCTTATCAACGGGGAATGTAGTACCTAGTGTCAATCTCAAATGGCTAGCTATATTTAGATATCAAATTGAAACTCAAACAACGGTCTTGATCCATAAATATTTGCAACTAATTCCGTAACCCGAGTATTTTAACAAATAAGTAAGGAGCCAAAGATGAGAACGAGAAAGCAAGAGTTTTTTAGAAACAAGAAATGTTTCAAATTAGAAGGATCACAACTACCTGGAACTTAATATGCCAAAGACTTGACCAAAATATATGTACCCCTCTATTTGTCAGGATGCCCCCGTTTAGCCCTGCGTCTCGTGTGATTTGCGTTGCTACTCCGAGAAGGCTTCTTCGCCTTTTTACTGCAAGATTACAAAGAAAAAAGAAGAAGAGATCAAGCAATCATCACAAGGTCTGAACTTTGAATACAAGTTCAAAATCATCCAGAGAAGAGAAGGACCATAGAGTATAGCTGTATCTTCTACTGCAAACCCAACTAAAGCTGGAAAAAAAAAACTAACCAGAAGATAGCTGAACAGAATCTAAGCAGAAAGAACACCGGTAATGCCAATACAGCAGAAGCCTACACAGAAATTGTGGTTCAGAGATAAATAAAATATTGCTGGTGTAAAAATTGCAAATTGCTGAATAACTGTGAGAAGAAGAAATTCCAGTCAAAAGACGAAAAGTAGATCAGAGTTCTTCACATATACATACCACAAACCACACCAACTCTTTTGTCGCAAGTGGTTTGGTTAGCTCATGGTTGCTTAGTTTATCCTGGACAACAGCTTGCACCTGACAATCAAGATATGACACTATGAGAAGCCAATACCGTTATAGAATATGTTCAAGGGTAGGAGTTACATAACAAAATAATACAACCTATTCACCATTTAATGACAAAACTAAGTCGAAATCTACAAATCTGGTGTTATTGACAAGCAAAACAAGCCTAACCAAAGGAAAAAAAAAATGAAAGGAAATAATATCGTAGTGACACCTGATGATGGTATGTTGTGGCAGTCTTAAGGAATTTTGTGTAAGCATGGACTGCTTTCTCCGTATACGGCTTCAACACGACTCGTGCTTGATCAACATGCGGTTTGGCAACAGTAGCAACCTGATCGATGTAAGGTTTGCTGATCTTTTTAACTTCCTGTCATCACAATAAAGCTTTCTGAATTGGAAACATGGTTTAGGACATAGTCGGTGGCCCAGAAGGTTAAAGCGAGGAAAATTACCTTAAGATAAGGATCTGCCAATTCTTGCACTTTGGCAACATGGGGAGTTATGGCACTTTTAGACGTTTCATAAATTTCAACAGTTTTCGTGGTTATTGTTTGCACATGTGGTCCAACATAAGTTGTAACTGTCACCCAATGTTCCTTCAGAGTTGGGACCAGTTTCTACAAAAAAGCATCGAATCAGATTACAAGTTAATTGCACATATAGAATGTTAAATATTTCCACTTTCCAACCAAGGCAAGTTCTCTCTGAGTAACTGCAGGATTCAACAGGTGCTCTGACCCCTTGCTTGCGAAAATAATATTTTAAGCTTACGACAAAAGATTGGTCGACAGACCACGAATAACAAGAGCTACTCCTTAATTGGGGATGGGTCGATCAACCCAGGTAACAGGTGGATTGGATCTGTTCGTGGGTAGACCAAGCTGAACCCATGGTGACCCCACAAGTCAAGGATTTCCAACTTAAGAAGAAGCAGGCACAATTAATGTAAAAGCACTCCTATATACCAACTGTAATAGCAACTTTGCATCTATTTTTTTACATGTACCATGTACGCACATGAATATAAGCATGTATATAAACATGTAAACATATATATACATATACATATATACACACAAACACTCAAGTTTGAAGAGCCAACGATCCTGAAATGATCCGGAGCCGGTATGGGACAGATCAGCTTTAAAGACGGGATGTGGGTAGAGATCGCGTCACTACCTAGCTTCACATAAAATAATGCTATGGTGCTAGTTGTTAGAACTTACAGTTTTAACGGTTTCAATATGGGGTGCAGCCCACTTCTCAGCTTGAGCTTTCTTCTCCAGGGTCTACAACAATTTAGAAAAGTGAAATTGATTAGTCTACAAGAGTGGAGACTATTTGATAGTAAGACACTTCATCTTAGTGAATAAAAAGGTAGTAATAATAATAAAAGTTTCAAAAAAGAAGGTAGTGATAATTTCAAAACCAGTATATCAAAGAATATGACCTTTTGAATCGCAACATTCATTGCAGGTTTCCCATGTTGGCTCCAGTGAGTTGCAATAAACGACTGGAAGCTCACAAAATATTCATTCAGATAAAGATGTCCAATGATATATGCCATAAAATCTATGTAACTGGAGAAAGTTTACCTGACAGTGAACTAAGTGGTTTGCAAGCCATGGTGGAAACCATGCTCCATGAACCTGATTAAGAATAATACATGTCAAGTCATCAATCTATCAAAACATATTGCGTAACAATTTTAACCATAGGTTGATGCCTGATGGGTAATCCTAGTTTGAGACTGCACATCTTGAAATAAAGAGTTATGAGATTATCAAAATGTGGCAATTTCCAAATGTTATAAAATAGATCTCCCCTCATAAAAAACCTAGATGCATCTCAGGATCTCGTATTTTAAATCTTACCTCCATCAACTCCTTCATTTTCGAAGAGGCTTCATAGTTTACCCTCATAAGTTCTTCCTGTAAACAAATGTTCAAACAAACAATAAATACAGATTCTCATCCCACATAGTGTAATATAATTTCTTTTCTTAAAGATAAAGGTGACCAACACCTCTGCCACTTGAAGAGCACGTTCAGTTTTCCGAATCCTGTCTTTCTGCTCATTGTCAGTCTTCCGAAGCTGTGATGAAACGAAAAGGATGAGTATGATTTCAGGCAAGCCTTACAAACATGATTCGACAAAATTTAAAAGATTTCAGCACACACGAAGAATTTATCAACACAGGGTAATGTAGTTATTTTTGGGATATATAAGAGGCTTATAGTGAGATATTATAACAGAAAACCTCAGATTCTACAAAAAACTTAAAATTGGCAATGGAATAGTACAAACCACTTACATGTTCTAGTTTCACATTAAGTATCTCCAATTTGTTCTCAGCTTCTGTTGCACGGACTTCCAATGAATTTCTCTTTGCATTTTGTTTTTCTATTTCCTTTCTCAGTTTACCAACCTGCCAAACGACCCACATCAAGAAAACTAAGCAACACTTTAAGAGTATTTAAAATGGCTTTTCTTTTTCTAATTAATAGTTACCTGCTTCTCAAGTTCAGCTGCACGTGCATGCGCATTACGGAGCTGCTCTGCTGCATCGACATTCCCCTTTTTCTAGAAATCACAACAACCAAGTTTGTCAGCACAACCTTGAATTTTGTTCAACCATATCTAAATAATAAAAGGTCAACTTATTGAGAAAATTTTACGCCTTTTAGATGAGGATTGGTACAACCAATGAAGGGCATTGAACCTTGACTTGTCCGAAGTGGGGAGAACTTACGAATTAACATGAACCCTTTGGACCCTTGTTTTTTATAACAATGGAACCAAATGACAACACTTATAGTTCGATATAGAGAAATTACCTGAAGTGATTCTATATCAGTTTGTAGTGATGATATGCTATCTGTTTTTTCCTGAATG
Organism: Eschscholzia californica; assembly: GCF_041429995.1. NCBI lineage: Eukaryota > Viridiplantae > Streptophyta > Magnoliopsida > Ranunculales > Papaveraceae > Eschscholzia > Eschscholzia californica. The sequence continues at coordinate 14,622,776 of NW_028238198.1, read as the reverse complement.
ACCTTTTCTAATCCTGAAATGCTCTCATCTTTCCTATTCAACTCCCGGGTTTTTTCCTCAATGCTTGATTCTTCAATAAAGAACAAAAACATAAATTATAACTCATGGCGAAAATTAGCTCAAGACTAGTTACTACCATTTTGGATTATAAGGCAGTAAATTGGGTTTAACAACTATTTCCCTATACTCAAAGTTGGTTCAAGTCAATACCAGCTACATCCTTGGATTAAAGCCAACAAAAGAAGGGTTAAGAGTTTGCTTGGATTTATAGAACAGATAGTTCTAAGCAAATAAACAACTAAAATACCAAATTAGAGCTAAAAGGTAACTTTTTTTTGGGTTTTTTCTTCAAAGCTGGTTGAAATTTAGCCCTAAAGCCTAAGATTTTAACCCAAACAAGCAAATCCCTTTACTTAAAGAGCAATATCAATACTACCGAGGAAAAATAAACCCTAAAATCCAATTTCACAAAACAACAAACATACAAGCAAATCAAGAACAAAAACCCCAACAAACAACAAAGATCTAGAATTAAATAAGTAAACATTTTCATCACATGATGAAAAAAAGAGAGAAAAAAAAAACAAACCTAAAATAGAGATCTTTGACTTAAGTTGGTCTAGTTCGATCTTCAATGACGAATCAGAAGAAACATCTGATGGTAAGATTATTTCATCGTCAATCCCTGCATCTGCCCTAATTTGGTGAGTAGAACAAATTAAAGCTACAAAGATTGAAAAGATCAAGAATTTGAGAGTAGCCATGAGAGAGAGAGAGAGAGTTTTAGAGAGAGAAAGAGAGATCTTATTAGTTCATCGAAGAATAGATATGAAAGGAAAAAAAAGGACAAACGGAGAAGAAAAGTGGTATTTATGTGGTAGAATCTTATTAGTTAGATTGCCACATGGACAATTACAGATGAAGTAGCATTTGTGTCTTCGTAACCTGAGAGATCCTCACTTTGGTCGGGTCCCACTTTTATTAGGTGCCTACATTTTCTAGCCCTCGGTTGCTAATTCCGGTCACAGAAGAAATTTTAAGCCCACGTTACTCTGCCCATACTAATGGTTTCACATTCGATCCACTTGAACTGCAAATCTTGCTAACATCGAAATTGGACTGTAAATAATGTAATAAGGAAAATAATAGAGTGACTTAGAATTTGGTACTTAGAGTATGAAATGTTTCCTCATTTGGAAAGAAAAGCGGTCCCCATCATGGTCAAATTTTGAAAAAATCTTGTCTTTTAGTGAATTTCACGTCATTATATCATCCTCTAAGTCACTCTAGCATCTCCCATGTAATAAATTTGTCGAGGTTTAGGTGTCTTTTATTTTGTTAGGCTTTAGGCCTCTTTCATTTCTTGGTTTAACTTAGGCAGTTATTATGCTTATCACATCTTCGTGATGTATCAATGCCTTGTAACGACTAACGTAAAACGTAGTCGATTTTTCAAAAAAAAAAAGACTTATATGGATCATAATTTTAAATGTTACTATTGTAATATTTTGACCTTTTGTTTCAACAAAAAGAAAAATATTTTGACTTTTTAAATTGACTAAATTTTAATCGATTTTCGTTTTGGTCTCATTTTGATTTTTTCAGTCAATCTCAATAGACTATGCCAATTGACTATTTATTTCTTCGTTTTTTTATATGGAGTCAAGAATCATTACCTGACATGAACGCGTCATGAATTTGGATACGTCATGAATTTGAAGAAGCTCAATGACTACCATCTCAAAGATATCATGGACCCTAAAACCCATGTAGAAACCCTCAAAGTTATGGGTTATAGGGGCATCATACCCACTAATTCCTAAACCTATTCATTTTCTACCTAAGTTCAATATCATAAATTTCGACTTCCATGTGAGTCCAATCTGATACCTCTAGTATGTGGAATAAGTGTCCATCCACTAAGCCAATGGTGGTGGACTCTTACTTCGTTTATTCTTATTTGCAAATGTTACCTCCATGACATTTCTCTTTCTCCCACCATCACATGTCTTCTTCTTCTCTTAACATTGTTCCCATTTTCAAATCCTTTATTATTTGGGTTAACCCGACCCCACCCGCACGGGTTTGCCCCCGGGCCCAGACTTGAGCCCTGATTTGGGATTAGTTCTATCCGGGTTGGTTGAGCCTGACCCGCAACTCAGACAGTCGTTTTCTTGTCGGATCGAGTTAGGTCGGCCCGTCTCGACCGATCAACACCACTATTCCAACATTTATCCATATCCCATTATAAGAATAACAAATGCACATATACCTGATTTCCACCCATCTGAATTGCAATTCGACAATCACAACTCCGACTTCCCATTACAATGGACACGCGTGATCTGTTGATGGTAACGTAAGTTGTATCTAAATAACAAAGGATTTGAATTTCAATCCCGTTCATCGGGAGAGGAATCAATGTTGGTGGATCACAACACCCATTAACTGAGGTTGATAGCTTGCCATATCAGGATTATCAACGATAGTAGGATTTAATATCATGGCGTACACGGTACACCATTGATGACGTTGGAATGTGAGGTTGAGATGATGATGACTTATCCTTTGCCAAAAGATTTGGTAGCGCAATAGATCGATCTTTACCAAAGTAGATCCATTGTGAGAGTTACAACTTGTATTGGACGAACTTGATGAAGTCCTCCACGAGAAGTTTCGGTTAGAAAAATAATGATTTCTTTGCCGAGAATTTTGAAGGAGTTAGCTCATCTAGCGAACTATTTGACTCTTTTTATTAGACAAATGCTAAACGAAGCTGCATAATTGCTTCATAAAGCTATTTGCTACACACAACCATTTCTTTTTTAGTAAATTGCTAAACAACACTAAAGATCGATTTATTGGTTTTATCTAGCAAATAATTTTTTGAATCTTAGATTGCTAAATACAACTATGTTTTAACTTCCCAAAATTATTTACTAGACACCATTTTTTCTTTTATTAACTTATTACACAAAAATAAAATTGGTTGTATTAGTGTTATCTAATATTTTTTAAAAAAAATACTTAAACGTGTTATAGGTTTTAAAAAAATATACATCATTTTTATGTAGTATGATTTTATGTAATATGATTTTATGAAATATACATTATTAAGGTTTAAACTAAGCTTAAAAATATACATAGTGATTTTATGTAGTATGATTTTTACAACATGAAATGCTCTGATTAGAATATAATATTTTTTAGTTATTTGTTTATATTTGGTTAACTTTTTAATTTAATGTTCGAATAAATTTTATTTATGAATGATTAATTATGGTAATAGAAATTTGAACCCAAGATTTTTTGAGAAAAAATTCGGTTATATTTGATTTTTTTTTCTTTGGATTTTACCTCAAATTACAGCATGGAATGCTCTGATTGAAATATAATATTTTTTTTATTTGTTAATATTTGGTTAGCTTTTTAGTTTAATGCTCGAATAAAATTTATTTATGAATAATTAATTATGGTAATAGAAATTTGAATTTTGAGAAAAAATTCGATTATATTTGATTTTTTTTTCTTTTAGTGTTGGATTTAGCAATTTAAGACAAAATTCAATTAATTTTATTTAGTTATTTTGTGTAATAATTTTTTTAGAGTTGTGTATAGAATGGAGGAGAGATTCGGTTATATTTGATTTTTGGTGTTGGTGTTGGTTAGCAATTTAGGACACAATTTTAGTTAGTTTTATTTAGTAATATTTGTCTAATAGTTGTCCTTGGCAAAACTGAAGTTGCATATAGTAGCATCCTTTTTTTAATTGTTTGACGGGAAGAAATCTGGGTGAGTGAGAAGAGAGATCAACGATCTTTTGCGGGCAACATGAGAGAAAGGATGTGTTTGGAAAAAAAAACGCTAAGTTTCCCATTTTATGAACTTTGTACTTAGGAAATTTTTCTACTTTCTCCAAAATATCGACTTAATTATATCCACCAGACCCATAACAAATTAGAGATTTGGAGACTTAAATTGTTTACACCAATGGTACTTGCACGTTGTGGGAGCATCGCTCCATATCTTGAATAAAAACACATTGACTAAGAATTTGTGAGACAAAAGGTATACAACAAACTTTTCATTGTTTTATTTGTTTGGAAGTTTCCTACCAACTAGAAGGAAAGAACACATCACTATTTGATTAATTACCAACACGGGACATCCGTGACTACTCACAAATAACAAAAAAAATTAAGTCATGCAAACAATGAGTGGCATTTGTTAATTTTTCTTTAATCTTCTACTGAGTTAAAGACTTTCTGCTATTAAAATTTAGCACAAATTATTTTCTGAAAAAGTACAAAAGTCTACTCTAAATCAAGACAGTCGTGGTGGTGTATACGAAAACAAAATTATTATAAGAACAATAATAAATTCAGAGGTAAGGTTTATGTCATGCTTTTCAAATGCTAAAGTAAAATCAAATTGGTTGGCTGGTCCTTGATTTTACAAAATGGTGTTTTCATACTTTAATTTCTTTTTTGTTAATTTTTTTTCGTTGTTTTTAATTTTTTAATGTTGTTCTTATTTATTTTTAAAGTAATTTCACTTTCTAAAGCAAATATAAACCACAGGTTGTTATCAGCGCACAAATGTTTGTTTCTACTATTTTACCTTTTTTCTCCAAGTTTTTATTTTATATTTCTTTCTAAGTAAAAAGGTGAATAAGATGTCCAAAAAGAAATACTTGTTTTTTTTTTTGTTGTTGAAAAGAGAATAAGATTAAAGTCTGATTAGTCGATTACAGTACATACTAGAAATCAAATTTAGGAATGTATCTCCAGAATCTATTACTCTGTTTTTTCCTTGTCCATTGTGCTAGCTTGTCCGCTGGATTATTTTATGTTAGGTTAATGTAGGAGAACTTGATACAACTGAATTGTGGAATGAAGTTTTTTACTTGTTGGATAAAAAGAAATACTTAGTTTGATTTTACCATATCATAATTTATTTGGTTTACCTCTTTGTCTCAAGTACATGTTTGTTTGTCCAAGACTTACTACTGTATGCTAGATAGGTTGTAATTTATTTTAAAAAAAGATTGAAAAATGAGATTTTCAAGGATGCCTCTGAGGTGCCCCATAAAAATCTTATATCTACCCTTGAAATAATGGGTTTCGTAGATGGGCTTAATAGTAGGTTAAAGGGCTTAGCAATAATAAATAACCCAAGAGTGCCGACAAATAGTGTATATGGGGATCTCACATGGGCTCGCCTCCTTAGACAGACTAGCATAGAGGCATCCTAATACCAATTAGATCCAAAAAAAAAGAAATACTAAGATATCCAAAAGTAGATGCTGAGAGGTGAAAGGATAGAACTTGACCTATACAAATTTGAAGCTTAGCTAGATGATATGGTATATGATGAATATCATTGAGGCTATGCATGAGAAGAAGAGAACCCAATGTAGCCAAGGACAACCCGCCGGAGGGCTCTTGCCCAGTTCAATCTCAAGCAATCATTGTTGCTACAACCATGCCGGCAAGTCATCCTTGGCTGCATTACACTCTCTACCTATTCATGCTGGGCCCTCAGACAAGATTTCCGTAGTATTTCACCATTTGTTTTGTTGATTTTCCGAGGTTTTTTTTTTGCTTCATTTAAGACTTAAATGAGAAGAAGATAGATCAATGTAGCCAAAGATAACCCGCCAATATCCTTTCATTATACCAAAAACTAGCCCTAATTTGTTATCTTGAAATGGCACCGGCAAGTCATCCTTGGCTGCATTGTACTCTCTAACCACCCATTCAAGTCCCTAAGATGAAGTCGATATTCGCTTTTTCCAATTTTCATTTCTCAGCCATCAAATACTCCTCTAGTTTTCTATCAAAATGTAGCTACTAGCTAGAGATCTCATGTGTAGCCAACAAAACATCGTCGAACAACGATAATGAATTTTACAATGATGTTTATCTCTTCACACCTTAAAAAAACTAATTGGGATTTGAAACTACTATGATTTGGATTTCTCATCCCCTTTTGAGGCTAAACTCACAACACATTAAAATTAGTTGATTTCTATTTCATGTTTTCAATTGTTATAGTGATATCTATATATATAGAAGCAAATCCTAGCAAGTTGTTGCTTATAATATTCCTTATCATTTCTAGTTGGTGAACAACCAAAAAGTGGAATTCTAAAATGGGTAAGTTTGTGTGATTCCACTTAAAGGGCATGAGTGTACCATCCAATAAAAAACATCCATATTTTATCCAAGACAAAACACACTCAAGTTTGAATAAAACAGCTGTGGAATTTACAATAAACTATAAAGAAAACCAATAAAGAGATTGATTGATTGATTGAGGGAGAGAAGAGGAAGAAATGAAGAACAAATGGTGGCTTGAGGATAGGTCCCAAATATACTTCTGTCTTTCTTTCTTTTTTGAGAAACCGACTACCATATACGTTAGTTGTTACAAGACATTGATACATCATGAAGATATGATAAGCACGATAATCATCTAAGTTAAAACATTAATGAAGGAGGCTTAGAGCCTAACAAGATGAAAGAGGTCTAGAGCCCAACAACTAAAGTCCGATAATTTATTACATTATTTATACTTTTTTAATTACTTCAAATTTAACTAAAGGGAATAATTAATAATTACGATAAGGATATATGGAAGTTTTCAGCTTAGATTATCCATTGCTAGGTAAAACCAAATGGCTATTTTCGGTACAAATATGCACATAAAACTGATCTACAAGTTTTGCTTGTTTGGAATCAATAAATGTTTATAGCTTTTTATAAAGGAAGAAGGTTGATTCCGTCAAAATCAAGTCCCCAAGAAGCTTGTTTGGGTAGTGGGCACGTGTAACAGTATTGATACCTATTTTATCGATTGAGGAAGAATTTCTTAGCAAATCTTTAAGTCAAAACATACTTGAATGATTATTGATAGTATCACTCACTACTTAGATGATAATATATTTTTTTTTTTCTTGATGAGAATGATGAAAATATTATTTACTAGCTCTTACTACATTGAAGGAGTTGGCTGGCTGGCTGTGTGTTTATAACTTTATTTTAGTGAATTTGTTTGTCGATAGCTTTTTCTTGCTTCTTGCATAAAGATTGTTCCTATAATATCATATGAGTTGGAGATGCTAAATGGGTCACTATGGACCAATAAAAGCAAGGCATAATCTTAGCTCAGTGTGGGTGCCAATTTAGCTTTGACTTTTGGCTTAAATATAGTACTAGATATTATCATTTTAGCATGGGAGACATGAAGATCTAAATAAAGAAAAGGGAAGACCAAAATGAAAGTCTTTATAAAGTTTTGAGTGATGAATGCATTTTTGTAGGGAATTTTTAATTGTTTGGGTCTTTTGGTTTTAGAATAAGAATCTCAAAAAGAGAGTATGCAAATTTGTTATTTGGGAAAATGTTGTTTGGCCCGACAAAAAAATGACCTGATCAATACAAAATTGAAATTGAGTGCTTGACGTGGTGCTCAAATTTTGTTTAGTATCTGTCAGCCAAATAACATTGTGGGTTAAATTTTTTTTTTTTTGGAGAAAGAAAAACAAGAACTTAATATTTATATTCTTAGTGACCCAAATCTGATTTGTTTATATCTTTATTGACCATACGAGATCTTAACAATTGAAGTCATAAGAACAAACTCATGGACCCATGGTCATTCATATCTTGTCGAATCTATATTATCTAATAGCATCTAGTTTGGGTAACTAGTATATGCCCATATTTTTAAGGGTTACCTTTTTTGATCCTCTAATTTGTGACTAGTTTTTTTTCATTTTATTCAAAATTGACCCGTTATTTTATTTTTCGTTTTTCTTATAACACTTTTCCTCTAAAATTATTTCTCATTTGCTTTTATAGCTTTTCGGTTCTCCAGTTAACTTACAAACTCATAAGAACAAACTTTAGGTAAGATCACAAAGAAAACTATCGATTAAATCTGTGCAGATTACGACAAACGAATTAATGAACTTTGACATATCCATAGATCTAACTCTATTAATTTTTAATATAAATCAGTTTAGAAAAATATTTAGAGGATTAAACAAATTAATTCGCAAATAAAAGCTAAGATGCCAAGAGCCCAAGACTAGTCAATAAATTGTTAAGAGCTTCCCCATAATATAAGCAAGACTAAGCAACAACATACCTTGTAGTTTACATTCTATCTTTGTGATATAGAGGAGGTGGCCTTGTGTCCATGGAAGAAATCTATGCGGTTGAAATTAGAGCCAAACTACTGAAACTACCACCTACTGTTGTCGAAATTGAATGAAATTTTCTACTGGTCTTGGTAAAAGGGAGACCCCTCTTCTGCAAAAGAAAGAAAGAGGTTGACGGTCGTGGTGGTTGATGGTAGTGGTTGATAAAGCCACAGTAGAAAATGGGGAAGAAGGTGGTGGTCTGACTGGTGTGTGAAAATAAAACCTGACTTGGCCTTACTCAATTGACCAAGTCAACCCAATGTGTGTGAATAAACAAAGCAGGTGTGTTTATAAATTCCCCATATCGTTAGTTTTGTATTTTAGGGGACCCAAATTTCGAACTTTCCTGCCCTCTTTAGGGGCACATGATGTTTTAAAAGACGCCTCCCAATAGTGTTATTGGATTCCACCATATACTAAAAAGAAAATGGTTAAAAGTACCATATATCAAAACACACTTTTATTTTTAGACTTAAAATTGTCGAACTTTAGTAGATTAGATTATAATATCGACTTAAGTCTGGCGGTTCCAAATTTAGTGGATTCGAACTGATTTTCTAGTTGAACCCTATCGCCATTACTGAATACAACTCAAAACGGTGGACTCACGTCGAATTTTTTTACAAATTTTGGCTCAAGTCTATCGATGTCAACTCCAGAACGTTTAGGGGCGTTCCTAACCAAATACAATCAAACTAAATTTACCAGGTCAAAGGGAGTGCGGGAGTGCCAATAACATTATGGGATATTCAGCGTTAGGGTCAGAGAAAAGTACCTACATTAGCATTTGGGTCAAAAATTTGTCTCTTATTGTTATTGGGTCATAGACTAACCGTTGACCCAGTTGACTAGAGACGGTAGTTAACAACCAGTTGGTCTGTGATCCAAATACTAATGCTGGTAATTTTCTTTGATCCTAACGCTAAATATCCTTTTATTTTTTAAGCATTGGGACATTGTCGTCTTTAGTGAAATTGGTGAAAGATGTGTGGGTTTCAGGGGTGCACACACTTCGATGTAGAACTTAATAACTTACCAAACTTGATAAATTGTCAGACGTAGAAGCGGAGTCTAGGTCAAAGTTAGCTCTTCCACCATCATTAGCGCTGCGAAAGACACAACCCCTGACCGACGAACTCGCTAGTAGAGATTCATGGACTCGACGACCTACCATTGGTAGAAAGACATGTTGGGTTGCATAGGACACTCCAATGGATCTACTGCTTAGCATATGCCCCTTCAATATATTAAAAATAAGGGTTATTTCTCAAATAGCCCCCAACTTTGTGACCAGCTTCCTGCATATCTCCCTACTTTATCAAAAACACCCAGATGACCCCCTTTTTCTGTTACCGTTATAACTCCGTTAACTAGTCATCACCTTCTCTCCTCCATCTCATCACCTCTCTCTGCCACCTCATTTGATCGCCACCTCATCGTCTTCCCCGACAAAGGTCGCCGGCCGGTAACTTTTCCGGCCGACGACCTTCAAACATTAAAAATATATATATATATGTTCTTTTCTCCTCTCTCTCAAAAAAATAATATTTGTTTTGTTCGTCTCTCCTCTCTTTCTCTCTAAATAGATCTAGGGAGTGAGAGGTTTGTTCACAACATAAATTTGTACTTAGACTTGTCCAAATACTAATGTCGGTATTTTTCTTTGACTCTAACGCATCCTTAACACTATTAGGATGCACCTTTAAACTTCCCTATGTCCACAACTTCACGGTGGTCCAAAGTAAGTGCATATATCCATAATGGGTCAAACATATTCCAGATAGGGGCAATCTAAGACTTGACTACTTGAGGTTTCTGGGGAACCAAAACTTATTCGGAGACCAACCTAACTAGATCTGTCTCACAAGTCAAATCAACCAGACTTACGGGTCGGACTTAGACAACTTGTGACTCGACCATATTAGCCCATATCACCTTACACACGACCCAACCCATCTAATCAGGTATGTCATGCCTTAACTTGGCCTAACTCATATTAGGCGTTTACTGCTCTCTAATTGAAAAATGAGTTAATTCCTATATGGCCCCCTACTTTGTGACCAGCTTCAAATATGGTCCTCAAATTTCTGTAAATTCAAATATGGTCCCCTATTTTTAAGTTAATGCCCTAACTACCCTTCTTTTAAATCCCTTTTCAAAATTAAAAATAAAAATAAAATCTTAATTCCACCTCATTTCCCTCTCCACCACACATCTCTCCATGTCAACTCTCTCTCTCTCTCTCCACATCACCTCTCTCTCTCTCCAACTCACTCCTCTCTCTCTTCAATTCACCTTTATCTTCTCCGATTAAAGTTGCCGGCCGGAAAATTCCGGTCGGCGACCTCCCAAAAAATAAAATTTTTTTTCTCTCATCTCTCTCTCTCTAAAAATCCGGTGAAGAGGGTTTCCCTTCGCCGGAGTTTTTAGAGAGAGAGAGAGATGAGAGAAATTTTTTTTTTTTAAGACGCCGGCCGGAAAAATTTTCGGCCGGCGACTTCAATCGGAGAAGATGAAGGTAAGTTGGAGAGAGAGGGGTGAGTTGGAGAGAGAGAGAGAGGTGAGTTGGAAAGAGAGGTGATGTGGAGAGAGAGATGTGTGGGGGAGAGGGAAATGAGGTGGAATTAAGATTTTATTTTTTATTTTTAATTTTGAAAAAAGATTTAAAGGAAGGGTAGTTAGGACAATTACATCAAAAAAGGGGACCATATTTGAATTTACAAAACTTTGGGGGCCATATTTGAAGCTGATCACAAAGTAAGGGGCCATATAGGAATTAACTCTTGAAAATATATGCAGTTGTAGATATATGTACAAGAAGAAGAAGATGATGATCGACTTCGGTTATTTATTGGTGACGCAGTTGTGATTTCCTTTTTAGTATTGTCCCTAAAAAAAATAGAGATTATTTAAAAGTTTTAGGGTGATAATTTATTTTCAAAAGTAAAGTTTTGTTTTTCCATAGCAAGAGTTGCACCATCTATAGACCTTTAAGGAGATGGTATTTTCCCACTTGGCTGGGGGCCGGAAGCAAGATTTAGAGAACAAATGGAGATTTTTTTGTTGAGTGAAATACTAAAACATCATATATATACAATTGGCTTTCCCATTTCATTCACTAGTGGAGTTGGCCACCTACATTCTCAAGAGACCAGTTCAAAACATTAGTATTTGTTTTTCTCACTACAAAAGTAAAAGGTAAAGAGAGAAAATTGTGGAGATGAAAGAAACACCAGGTCTTCTTCCCTCAACTTTCTCTCCCTTCGAGGAACTCTATAATTATCAGTGTCTTAGGAAAAGTAGTACTTTTTCTAGCTATTGTGATGAATTTAGAATTCTCAATGCTCTCATACTTGAATGATGAATCTACTACTCAATCTCTCATTCAATTGGAAATTTCAGCCCCACATCATTGAGACATGAACAATATTATATAAACCATAATACAAAGTCTATTTTATTGTTTTAGTTTCCACGAACATTACATCTAATTTTTTTTTATATTGTCATCCGTTTTTGATAGGCTAGTTATAAATCATAACTGAAATATTGTTGTAAGAACTAAAAACGACCTATAGGAGATTATAAATAAAATGTACTATCGTCTCGAGTTACTCAGACCAACCAAACATGTATGTCCACCATAAGTACCTTACGATTAATTTGTAAGTTTTTGTAGCATATACTAATCGTTAGATTCAAAGCCTCCGTAGGGAGATAGAGAATAGTTGAAAGAAACTATCGAGGAATTAGATAAAAAGCTCTACGCCAGAATGAATATCACGTATACGAGTGCAGAAGTCATCTACCAATTGATCTACTTAAATTTATTGATTGATTAAAACTAAGAAAATGAAGAGGGCAGAGAGAGCTACTACTAGGAAGAAATCACTTACTGATGGTGTGATGGTTTTCTATGATGTTAAGCTTGTTCTTCTGCTTATGTTGTATACTTGTATTAGAAAAAAAAATCATATGCCATTAACAAGGGTACTTTGGTCACACATTAATAACTTTAACGTCTTGGATGGAGTCCGTTTGTTAAAGGGGTCTGTCCCAGGAAAAAAGATTCATCTGCCATTAACCTAATTGGGCCAATTTGAAATTGGATTGACCCAAATTCTTCAGTCCCCCAAGGAAAACCTAATGCCCCACAACATCAGTTCTATTAAAAATAAACTCCAAACATTCCCCTAGGATCGCGAGTAATGGATCTCAAACAAGTTATGTCACAACGGACATCAATTATTCTTTGTCTGTAATTTATCAATTTCAGGTAAGATTGTGTAGTTTTTAGGTTAGAATAACTTGAGGGGTATTATTGGTAATTAAGCTCATTTATCAAGGCACGAGAGAGAGAGAGATGCCAAAGGAAGCTTTACCGGTATTGGATTCCTTTCCCTTCTGCAGTTCTTTATACTTCAGACTTCCTTGTCTTTTCATTTTTGCTTTTTACATAGGTATTTTCTTTCCATGATTTTCTCAATCATTAAAGTACCAAAATACCCTCACTTTTAGTCTATATAGGCTCTCTGAAAATTTGCCAAGGCTCGCTCGTCTCTTAGCACTCTTCGTAGGCTTCGAACTAAACAATGTGAGGTTTACATACAAGGCGGTCTTGGATTGGATCGAATAGGTGCGGGCTAAACCCAATGCTGATTAGGCTTAGTCAATTGAGACTAAGGGATGGGATTTTGGCCCTTGGTCCGATACTCACCCACATTCGCTAGCGTCGTAACGGTTCGTGAACGCCTGGTGACTGAGTCAGTCAAAATCTGTCCACCCGATAGATTTTTAGCAGACGGACGCGGGCAAGGGACATGCCCGACGTATTGCCCGAGTCCATCCGTTTAGGGTGTTCGTTTATAGTTCGAGTCCATGATAAATATGAACTATTATATGTTTAGGGTAAGATGGTAGTGTTAGATTACATTAGGCTATGATATATAAACCTTGAAATTAGAAGAAGATCTACCATTTTCTTTCCTCTTCTCTTCGGCTTTTTTTCTCCTTTATTCTGATTCTCAATGGCGAAACACCATAATCGATGCTTCCGTCTCTTCTGATTTTTATCTCAGAAGTTTCTTTCTCGGAAAGTGTTGAATCATTTACTTCTTTGGTTCTCTACTTTGAGTTGCGTTTGTCCCACCCAAACCAGATGGGCAGTCGTCCATGGATTACCCGTCCGGGTCGATTCTCACCCCTAGTTGAGACACTAAAAGTGAAGGTGGCCCTAAATGCAGAGCGCCTATAGACCCACCGGGGGGATATTGATGGGATGATAAGATCTATATGCAACTGCATGCCCTATTCCTACTGTTTTACTTTTAAAGCATCTTCAACGAGACATTTTTACAAACACTCGGAAAGTCCCAGGTGTCAAGTATCAATGAATATTCTCTTTCCTAAGTGTCAATATAGAGACTCTAAATTCTCTTAGTCTTTAATGAAGATCTCTAAAATACCTCTACTTAATACACATGTCACTCTTAAGCTCAATAGATAAAAAGTAGTTGAAAAGAAAATGTTTATATTGATTTAAATTTTAAAGTGACACTTAGAGAGTCTCAAAGAGACACTCTCTCGAGTATCTCTATAATAAATGCTTCCACATTATCATGGAGTGTTCCATTGGATAAGGTTTTTAACAAAATCTCTAAAAATCCTAAGTGGCACTTTAAGTGTTAGAGTTTGAGTGTCCCATTAGAGATGCTCTAATGGGACACTCAAACTCTAACACTTAGAGTGTCACATATGACTTTTTGGAGTTTTTGTTAAAAAACCATCTCCAATGGAACACTTTGTTAGACACTCTAATATGAGGTGGACACATTTATTATAGAGTGTCTAGGGAGAGAAACTCTAAAACTAGAGTGTCTCTTTGAGACTCTCTAAGTGTCACTTTAACATTTAAACCAATAGAAACATTTTCTTTTCAACTACTTTTTTCACATTCAATTTAAAAGTGACACGTGTATTAAGAGATTTTAGAGATCTCCATTGGAGACCAAACCAATTTAGAGCATCTCCAATGCAAAACTCAAAAAAAATCTCTATTCGTCCTATTTGTCAAGTTCCAATTGAGATTCTCACTCCTAAGTGTCGAAAATAGAGATCCTCAATTCTTGTATGTCTCCAATGCAACACTCTAAACTCTTTTATTTTACTTACGTGTCATGGTTATTTTTGTAAAAAAATAATTAGTTATTTTGGAAATATACGAAGACTTGATTTCTATTGGTTGAAATTTAAATATTGATGAGTTGGACAATTAGAGATATCTCAAGAGGACACTCTGAAAATAGAGTGTCCTCTTGAGATATCTCTATTTCACTCTCGACACATCATCTTCGAGATCTTAGTTGAGTTTTGCATTGGAGATGATTTTTTAAGAAAAACTCACAAAATCCTATATGGCACTCCGAGTTTCTAAGATTGAGTTTTGCATTGGAGATGCTCTTAGAGTGTCTCTATATTGACACTAGGAAAGAGAATATTTATTTGACACTTACGAAAAAAATCTTTATTTGACACTTACAACTAGACTTTAGAGTTTTTGTTACAGTGTCACATTGAAACTTAGAGACTCAAGTATAAAGGTTGGCATACAATGTACTTTTTCTCCTTTTTTTGAAATTCTTTTTGGTCTTCCCCTTATCATATTGACCGTTGCTTTTCTCCTCCTTACCGTCGTCTCTCTTTCTCTCGCTCTCTATCTCTCTGCATCTTCTTCTTCTTCTTCTCCATCAAAATCAGGTTAGTATTTTCTTTTTCCAACTGACCCCAAACACAACTTTCTTAATGTGATCTTCTTTGATCATATCATACAATCTTACATTAGATTCTCTGCTTTTGATTCTCAATTTTTCTTTATTTCTCTCATTTTTCCACTACCATTTCAACTAAAGTTTTATCCTTTACTGGGTTTTGCTTCTTATGATCTACCATTCCAACTCTTGAATCTCTTGAATCTTCATCTCTCTACAAGTTTTGAGGTTTTTGGAGCTGAATTTCTCATCAAAGATTTGATTTTTTTTTAAAAACTGGTTACTGTGTTCTGTTTATACAAAGAACCCCTTTAACCTTTACTTTTACCAAAATTGTAAGCTTGGAAGAAAATGGAGAAGTGGGATTTAACCATCTACCATTAAAATTTAAGTTTTATTTTTTAATTTGTTGCTGATTTTTGTTCTTCATTTTCAGAAGTGGGTTTAACATTTTTTTTAGCTTTATAAAATTAATTTTTTATTTTTTTTCATATTTTTCTGTGATTTTTGAAACAAACATTTAGAATGGGTTTTGAGTTTTATGTGAATTAGAACAGATCTTGATTTTGGTTAATTCTTGATTACAGTTTCATAATCTGGGTTTAATAATTTTTTTTTAATTTGGGAAATTAAACCAGGATTTGGTTAACCTCTTTGACCAAACAATTTTCCTCTTTGACCAAACAATTTTCATTTAATCTAGGGTTTTAATTTTGTTTTTCTAGAACAATTTCATTGAAACCTCAAAGAATCTCCCCCCTTACTTTATTCTTGGTGTTTGTTTAGAGATTTATTTTCCTCTTTTTTGTACTTAATTCTTCACCTGTGACTTGAGAATAAAGAAAAGAACTCATTCTCTAGAAAACTATATCTTTTCTAGTTATATTTAATATTCCAAAATTATAACCCTAATATATATATATATATATATATGAAAATTGCAACTTTATTCTGTTTTTTGCTTCTCACATGTATTAACAGCAATATCTCATGATTGTAATGCTTTATTCTGTTGAACAGATTCACAAAATCCTTATGAATGTAAAGAGTAATACATGCTTTTCGGGTCGTAATTTTGGTTTTGATTCAAGCCTTAAGACTTCTTAGATCATAGAGATCAGATAAAGTAAAAGAGAAATGGGATGTTCGACCTCGAAATTAGAAGATGAAGAAGCTGTTCAGCTTTGTAAAGATAGGAAAAAGTTTATACAACAAGCTGTCGAACAAAGAAGACGATTTGCTTGCGGTCATAATGCCTATATTCAGTCGATAAGACGAGTTTCAGCTGCGCTTTGTGATTATGTCGATGGAGATGAGCCTCGTGAATTTTTCTTGAATTCATTTACTACTTCACCGTTTACGCCCGCAAAGGAACCAAATCATAGTATCAAGTCATTGCCTTCAAAATCATTCTCAAAAGCCGAAAATCACTCAACTTTCAGAGTAAATTATCTTAGGTCAGGTGGTAATCCGGCAGTTCATGTCGAAGAAAGGCCCGAATCGCCTGAAACTGTGAGAATTGAATCTTATCCGCCGATGCATCATTTTGGTATTGATGGGTTCTTTACCATGCAGTCTTCACCTATGAACCCATCTTCATTTTACTCTCCATCTCCAAATAATAGACATAGTTTTCCTCCTCTATCACCCCAAAACTCACAATGGGACTTCTTTTGGAATCCATTTACATCATTAGATGCATATGGATACCCCACAAGGGACAGTATCGATCGTTTGGTCATGGATGATGATATCAATGGTCTAAGGCAAGTTCGAGAGGAAGAAGGTATTCCGGATTTAGAAGACGAAGATGCAGAAGATGAAGAAGTAGATGAAGAAAAGGTAGAAGTATCAAGAGAAAGAATTAAGATTGATTTAGATGAGGTCATTATAGAAGATGATGTTGAAACAGACAGTGAAGCTGAGACTGATATTGATACAGATAATGATCATGAAGTAAAAGGGCTAAAATCCCATGGCACGGAGAGTGTGGAAGGAGCAGAAGTACAGAATGCAGTAAACGTCCAAGTTGGAAATCAAGAAACATCAATTAGTAATCAAGAAAATGAAGAAACACCGGGTTTCACTGTCTACGTAAATAGAAGACCAACTAGTATGGCAGAGGTTATCAAAGATATTGACACCCAATTTGTGAGAGTTTGTAGTTCGGCAAGTGAACTTTCTTCGATGTTGGAAGCTAGCAAAGTTCAGTTTACTTCAACTTCTAGTGAACTTTCAGGTAATTTAAGTCCAGTGGATCTAGCTTTCTAATTGAAGATCAATATTATGAAGAACTAGTTATTATCATAATAATTGATTTTTATAGCAAGTTTTAAGGTAGTTTTGGTATTCAATTGTTTAGATCTATGCCGATGTAGGTGTGAAGATGTTGAATCCAGTGGCATTGATTCGTTCAGCCTCGTCTCGTTCATCATCTTCAAGGTTCTTTCACACTTCTTCAAGTTCAAGAGAAGACGGTTATGATAGCAAAAGTGACTTCTCTGAGGAATCATGTATGATATCGGGGAGCCATCAATCAACATTAGATCGATTATATGCTTGGGAGAAGAAACTATATGTAGAAGTCAAGGTACACTCATTTTCCTCGCTTGCGTTCTTTTGAAAGAGATAACTTCTAGCATTCAAGTGCTAGATATTCAAATTTGAATTAGGATTTAGGGTTTATGGTTTGATTTTGTTTCTGTGTTTATGTTTCGCCTGTTAAATAGTCCGGGGAACGTATCCGAATAGCATACGAGAAAAAATGTATGCAACTAAGGAACCAAGATGTGAAAGGAGAAGACCCTTCTGTAGTCGATAAAACGAGAGCTGCAATAAGAGATCTTCATACCCAAATCAAGGTCTCGATACATTCAGTAGAAGCAGTATCGAAAAGGATCGAAACTCTAAGAGACGAAGAGTTACAACCACAGCTTTTGGAATTGGTACAAGGGTACGTACTAAATCAGTCTGTTCTTTCAAGTCTTAAACCATATAGTTTTATATGTATGTCTTTATCTCTTGAATGACACTAAAGTTCTTGATTGGGAAACTGATTTTTCGACCCAAAAAAATTAATCAACAGGTTAGCAAGGATGTGGAAAGTAATGGCAGAATGTCATAAAGCGCAGAAACGATTGGTAGATGAAGCAAAACTTTTGTTAGCTGGTACACCATCGAAACTATCTGGACGAAAACATAATGACATATTCCCTACTGAACCACATCGACTCGCTCAATCGGCTATAAATCTTGAAACAGAGCTAAGGAATTGGAGATCTTGTTTCGAGTCATGGATCGCCGCTCAACGATCTTATGTTCATGCCTTAACAGGGTGGTTACTTCGGTGTATCCAATGCGATAACGATACATCAAAATTACCATTCTCACCTCGTCGTTCGAGTGGTGCCCCACCGATATTTGGCATATGTATTCAATGGTCTAGATTTCTAGACTCTATACATGAAAATCCTGTGACAGATGGAATAGATTTTTTTGCAGCAGGAATGGGTTCGTTATATACACAACAACTGAAGGAGGATTCAAAAAGAAATCCGTCCGGATCAAAACGGTTTGGGGGTGTCGGGTTCTCGCCCGATTCTTTCAGGAATATGGAAATGGTGGAAGTTGGGAGAGAAATAGAAGAAGAGGTAATGACTGCAGAAAAAACAGCAGAAGTTGCTATTAAGGTTTTATGTGCTGGTATGTCTGTTGCTATTAGTTCTCTATCAGAGTTTGCTATGGGATCGGCTGACGGGTACGGCAATCTTGTTAGCCAATGGGAGAACGCCAAGCGGGCACAGATCGGAACAGGGAGGACTGAGTAGTAATTTCTTGTTCTTTCCATGACCATAACTAAATTATCTATCAGAGTTGCTATCAATGAAAATGTAATTAAAGTATGTTAACTAGAGATTATAGATGTTAGTTGGCAGTTCAAATACAACAAGCAAATGAAGAAAATTAATTGATAAATTATCGTAAAGTACACTGTGAAGACTGTCTCTAAAATCGACTAAAGTTTGTGGTCATCGAACTCAAGATCAATTCCTATAAATAGAGATAACCTAAATATTATATTCTTGGTTAGCGGATTACTCTTTTCTCATGTGAATGTCACAATTGTAAATATACAAAGACGACCAAGAAACTCGCCACGAAAGTCTGACTCACGCTCTCTGCAGCTAAAAGCGACACATATGACATACCCAACCTATGCATATGCAGAACTTGTTAGGGTTTGCTTTGTAAGAAGAAAGTTAGATGAAACTCTTGAATGTATGTTTGTTAGTACATCTAGAATTATTGTTGCCATTTAATTGAAACCTAGCGATCTTATGTTCCCTTTATTCATTCCACCAAACATTTGACCAATCTGAAGGTTGATATAAATTTTGAACTTGTTTATGTTCCCATTATTCCTTCCACCAACTTCATATTATTCTATATTTTTTTAGATTCCATCAATACACAAACAAGTCTAATTAATCAAAAGAAAAAAAGCCTTGTAAGCTGACAATTTTACCCCTAAAAAGAGTATTGACATTTTTGTGAACACATTTACTGGTGGCTATTCCAGATGTTTTTGGCTATTAACATAGAAATTGGTAGTTCACCACCACTTTGTAAAGTGGTTGGATGTTCACTCTGCATATCAAAGGTCTAAAGTTCGGTAGAAATAGAAATTCATTATTTATTGAACTTAGAGTATAAATAATCTTGATATAGAAATAAATGAGCTCTTTAGGATCGTCTTAAGGGCCTTTATCCCTTCTGACCGAAGATGTTTAGACATAAAAAAAACATTTAAGACGTCCTGAACTAATAACGAAGATATTTGCCAACAACCGTTACCCAGTTGGTAGTACATCTACTCTAAAGTTTTGGAGGTCCGAAACTCGATTCATGCAGAAGTAAAATCTATGATTTATTGAACTTGAGTTATTTTTTCTTTTGAATATTGAACCTGGATAATCCGTGTATACCTAATGGTCTATAGGTATGGCTTTGGAAAGTACAATTAAACCGTATATTTTTTGGGGAATTGGATAAGATCACATCCAACGGCTTATATAAAATCATCTTCATTAATTCGACTTAAAACAAAAGAGTATTGGTGTTAACAATCGATTACACTATCCTTAAAACAATTAGTCCCCCCTATTTCTCATCTAACCCACGATTTTTGCTATTATTTCTTTTCCCGTCAAATTTGCTCAATTACGAAAGTTGGAAATCATTTTCTTCTCTATCCAATATATTGCTGCAATTTATAGGGTTATTTCCCAAATTTATGACCAGCTTCCTGTCTAGCCCCCTGCTTTATCAAAAATACCCAGATGACCCCCTTTTTGAGTTACCGTTATGACACCGTTAACCAGTCATCAGTCATCACCTCTCTTTCCTCCATCTCATCACCTCTCTCTGCCACCTCATCGTCTTCACCGGCGAAGGTCGCCGGACGGCCAATGACCTTCAAACCCAAAAAAAAAAAAAATCTCTCTCTAAATTTTTTTTTTCTCTCCTCTATCTCTCTCTAAACACTCGGGCAAAGGGAAACCCTTCGCCCGAGTGTTTAGAGAGAGAGAAGAGAGAGATTTTTTTTTTTTGGTTTGAAGGTCACTGGCCGGAAAATTAGTCAGTTGGCGACCTTCGTCGGTGAAGACGATGGGGTGGCGAGAAGATGAGGTGGCAGAGAGAGGTGATGAGGTGGCAGAGAGAGGTGATGAGATGGAGGAGAGAGAGGTAATGACTGGTTAACGGTGTTATGACAGTAACTCAAAAAGGAGGTCATCCAGGTATTTTTGATAAAGTAGGAGCTAGTTAGGAGGGTTTTGCCGCGCAACCTATTCTTCCTATAAAAATTGAAGGGTAATACAGACATTCAATGCCTACAAACTAAAAGTTTGATATTTAGACACCTCTTGTTTGTAGAAGCAACCATAAACTTTCTACACAGAGATGATCTCTTAAAGTTTGGACAAGTCTTTGTCTTTTTTAAGCCAAGAAAACAAGTCTCTCTCTCTCTCTCTATTTTCTCTCTCTAAATTGTATCTTCTTCGAGTTGGGGTTTTGATGAAACTTTGGTATCTATGCTAGTTCAGGCAGATAATTAGTAAGTATCTACAATTATTCTTTCATTTAATTTCTCTATATATAGCCATGGGTTGAATAACTTTATTTTGTTGTTTAAATTTGGCGTTTTAGGGTTTCAGTTGAATTCTATGTCCTGATTATAACTTTGTGTTGTTTTATTAGTTATGTGACTTTATTTTACAGCTAGGGTATTGTTTATATGCTTCAAATTTGATAATTTTGGTAGAATTTACTTGTTTAAGTGGACTTTTACTCAGAGGGGTGATATAGTTTTCCTTTTCTGTATAGGTATATATAAATATCATGTTTTTTTTCGACGTTTCGGAGGACTATCTGCTAGAATGTAGCCATTATTCGGGGGAATTAGTAGAAAAAATTCAAATTTTTTGAGGATTTCTTTGTTATGAGAATTGACATTGTGTTAATTTATAGTTGGAAGTGCAAGGGGAAGAACATCCAAAACCTAATGGGTTGATGGGTGTTCTTTTATTTTTTGATAAGGAAAAGGGCAAAAGACCAATTTCCCTTTTTCATGTATGAATTCAGTGTTGTCATTCGATTAGTGATACAAATTTTTAGAACGGTATAAATTTAAATACCAACACTGATAAGTTAACGATCAAAGATGTAATAGTCATATACTCATGAATTAGTGCTGAAATGAATTAGCCGGTAGATGTTTTATTAAGATGGCGGGCAAAGAAATAGAACAAACCTTAAATAGTAGTTATATTGCTTGTTTAACTAGAAATTAGATGAAGTCTTTCACTTTTTCTTCTAAGGACTTGTTTACATTTGGTAGCTCGAACATGGCATGCAAATCTCTGACACAAAATATTACCTAGCCATTTTGTGGGAAATAGAACTAATATTTTATAAAACGAGATCACTAGGAAATCGTAGGTCGATTATGGCATGAAAATAAGAAGATGTGTGTGCAAGTACGATTTCCTAGTGGTCTTGTTTATAGTTGTGCTTGCCCCTTTGGAGCTACAGAATCAACCTCTTTTGTCTTCCAGAGCCGATGAAATATGCTATGATGGTTTGATTATGGCCTGCTTAATATTGTGCTTTCACTGATATGAACTCCCTATATTTCAGTTTGTTTCTTGTAGTAAATAGCTATAGTATGACAAGCTGCGCTGGTGAGGTTGCCCTACAAATAACATTGTCTTTTCTCTAACAAGCACTACATATCACATTTTTACTATGCTTTCCAGGAAAATGTGATTGCTAGTAGAAGGGGAAACAATCTTTCTTCATTGAGGTATGGCAACTGAGAGTCCAGTTGTATTTCCAGAACCTACTGGACCTACGACGTGGCCAAAATCTCAGGAGGCTTCTTTTACATCTTCATCCCATAATGTGGTCGTGGAGGAGTTAGATATGCTTCTAAAGGGGCACAAGTTTCATGCAAATGGAAGCCAAAAATTCCCTAATAGAAGTGGAAGTGCTCCTCCAAGCATGGAGGGTTCAATTGCAGCCATAGAGAACCTTATAGCTATGTCGAACTCTGATTTGGATGCAAGCTTGGCGAACATGAACAATGGCAGCGAACAGTGGGAATCTGAGGAACAATTCCGTGCTGATCCGGCCTACTTGCGGTACTACTTTTCCAATGTTAACTTGAACCCAAGGCTTCCTCCTCCTCTTGTCTCGCCCGAGAATCGACGTCTAGTACGTCATATTGGTGGTTATGGAAACAAGGGGAAATTGACTTCTTTGGATGATAACAGCAATAGATCCTTGCATGTGTCTCTTGGTATCCTCTCTACTCATACAGAGGAACCCGAAGATGACAGATCACCTACATCTAGTGATTGGACAAGCAGAACTAGGGTGTTTTTGTCAGGAGAATTCGGGAAATCATTGTCAGGACGGCATAAAAGCCTGGTAGATCTTATACAGGTACGAACAACAGAATTTAACTGAATTGACTGGGAAAGTGTGTCGTGCATCATAAAATATGTATTGCCGATCCACTTCAATATATATTTCATCTTTATAGCACGTTTCACATTTTGCAGGAAGACTTTCCTCGCACTCCATCTCCTGTATATAGTCAGTCTCGCGCCGCTAGTCATGTTACACCGGAGGAAGGAATTGATCCTGAAAACCATGATAATTCCTTGCTTGATGCTTCTGTCCATTCTCCAGAGTTAAAGGAGTTGAATGGGACCTCTGTCAGGATTGTTACCGACACCGCATCTCCTGACAGGACTGCAAGTTCACGGTCTGTCTTAAAAGGGAAATCGAGAAATGCAGATACCCATTTAGAAGATGAGAGCTTCATTAGTGATGCAAGTGTAACTGATTCTGATATTAGTTCTATTGAATCTGAAATGAAAGCTTTTGAAATGGCTAACCTATCAAATGCCGAGGGTCACAGAAACCAGCAAAAGTGGCAGCCCTCACAACGGAATAATAATTTGCAGCACCCTCTTTATCGACAAGAAGGTCATTCTATCTATCAATTTCAAGGGATCCAGTCGCCTTTTGGAACTCAGGGTATGAACAATTCGTACTTTGGTGTTGGTCAAACATATTATGGTCAGCCCAGGTTATCATCTCTTGGGGCCGCTCAGCCTGCCTTTCATCCTGCTGGGACCAACCCTCCCCTGTATGCAGCTGCCACAGCATACGTGGCTTCGCCAAGTCCATTTTATCCTAATTTGCGACCTTCAGGATTTGTCGCTCCACCATATACTGGCGGTGGCTATGCTTTGGATACTACAAATCTTCCTCCGTTTATAGCTGGATACCCTCCTTACAGCGCTACTCCTATGGGTTATGAAGCTTTTGGTCAACTTTTTAATGGTGGAAGCATTCCACCTGGGTTGGATTTGCAATCTGCGTACAAGGTTCATGGACAGCCTGGGTTAAGGATGCCACCTTTTACCAACCCTTATATGCAGCACATTCAGCATACTCCTGAGGACGTATATAATGTTTCGAGTCAACTTGATCCAGTCATATCCAGGGACGGTCTTGCTGGAAGTTTCTTACCTAAAGGGTCCCCAATAGCTGCATTTACAGCTGATCAGCAGCAGCCGTATCAAATGAATGGTGCTTTGAACCTTCAAAATCAGAGGAGCGGCATGGTTACCGGCTCAAATTATCATGGAAGTCCCCCAAGCATGGGTGGCCTGATGCAATTCCCAACCTCACCTCTCGCTAGTCCTGTAATGGCAGGCTCTCCATTGAGTAGGTTGAGTCCTTCAGGGAGGGGAAATGAGATGAAGTTTTCACCAGGTTCTAGTAAAAATGTTTGGCCGGGACAAAGAGGATCTATCAAGTTTGATGATCCCAAAACATACTCGTATCTTGAAGATTTGAAATCCAATAGAATGCAAAAATTTGAGTTGTCTGATATCGCTGGATGTATTGTTGAATTCAGGCAAGCTTGTAACTTGTTTTTATTTGTTGAAATAACATAATTGCAATATCTACCTCAAGAAATTAAATTGTCTTACTTGTTTGGTCATAGTGCTGATCAACATGGAAGTCGCTTTATTCAGCAGAAGTTGGAAAAGTGTGGAAATGAAGAGAAGACAGCTGTATTTCGAGAAGTTCTTCCTCATGCTTCCAAGTTAATGACTGATGTTTTTGGAAATTATGTTATTCAAAAGGTGTTGTTCTAAACCTCGGTTTCTAAATCTTGTTAATGTGCTCTATTGGGGAATTTAGTTGTATTTTGGGCGAAATAAATATCCATTGTCTTATTGTGCTTGTTCATTCTTTTTAGTATGGGATCATATGGTTATTTAGTTTGACCTTGTATTTGTGCAGTTCTTTGAACGTGGGAGTACTGACCAGAGAAAGGAACTAGCAAACCAACTTGTCGGTCATATTTTGCCTTTAAGTCTTCAGATGTATGGGTGTCGGGTAATCCAGAAGGTATGCAAATTTACACTGGTATTACAGAAGGTAAAATCGCTGCAGCTATAGTCAATGACATGAAGTTATCACCCTGGATTTTTTGGAATGGATGTTCTGTTCTATCCTCAAATCTACTTGATTTTTTCTTATAAATGATTAAATGACCACGTGGTTGATTGGTCCCCGATGCATGTTACTTTTATCACTTGGGCCTTTAAGAGAAACTTATAAGTTATATATTATCACTTCCCAAAGAGGCCCCATTCTGTGTTCTAGAAATGTATGTGATGTATGCATGCTAGAGGAGACAGGGTTTTATGCATTGTTTTTATCTCCATGTACAAGTAGCATTGTGATGTGAACTGGAAGGTTCATATGCATTGCACTTAGCCCACTGTGCTTAGGAAGATCTTCCTAAGACGGGTACATCACCTTGAGACACTAAACAACAGAAACTCCAGCATTTATTCTAAGTGGACTTCTTTGGTGCAGGCTCTTGAGGTTATTGAGCTTGATCAGAAAACAGAGCTCGTCCGTGAACTTGATGGACATGTTTTGAGATGTGTTCGTGATCAAAACGGAAATCATGTGATACAAAAGTGTATTGAATGTGTTCCTTCAGATAAAATTGGGTTTATAATTGATGCTTTTCGCGGTCAAGTGGCAAATCTTTCTACTCATCCTTATGGTTGCCGCGTTATACAGGTGAAACTGAAACAATTTAAGAACTACGGTTATCTGTCCTTTTGCCTTCTCTTTTGTTTCTTCTTCCCTATGCCTAATCTTGGAGCCGCTTTGCTGTGCTGGTTTTGGATAGAGAGTACTGGAGTATTGTACAGATGAACTTCAGACTCAGTGCATAGTGAGTGAAATCCTGGAGTCTACTTGTGCTCTAGCACAAGACCAGTATGGAAATTACGTTACACAGGTAGGTGGCTACCTTTTTATCCTGTATTATTTCCTTACTCCCGTGCTGATTCTAATGATCCTAGAGACTTGAGAATTTGTTACTTGACTAAAAAAAAGGGAATGATTTTGAGCCATATTATCTTTTTGCTCATACTTATTCCAACTCAACAGTGAAACTCTCTCTCGCTCCTGCTTTTTCGTTCTTCCAATTACTGCATGGACATTTTCTTTTCTCTGTACGAATTTTAAGGGCAAAGCTTTTCTTGCAGCATGTCCTGGGGAGAGGGAAGCCCCACGAAAGAACCCAAATTATCAGCAAATTATCAGGGAATATTGTAGAAATGAGCCAGCATAAATTCGCCTCAAATGTTGTTGAGAAGTGTTTGGTACATGGTGATACTGCTGAGAGAGAACTCTTGATAGACGAGATTGTTAGCCAGACTGAGGGAAACGATAATTTACTGGTAAGCCAAGACAACTATATGCAGATTGAGAATTAAAAAACTAATGTCGGAATTGAAAAGTAGCAATTAGTTTTCCAAGCCGGTGCACAAAAGTTGCTTGAACTTTTAAATCCTAAACAAGTTTGATTCTCATAGCCTGGATCTCTTTCGGAGTTCAATAAGCATGAAGTTTGTGCTGTGGAAAACATTACTTAAATCGAAGACATGGTAATGTGCATCTACTATGCGAGCTGATTACCTTTTCTTTTTTTCTGGTTTTCTTGTATAGATCATGATGAAAGACCAATTTGCAAATTATGTGGTGCAAAGGGTACTTGAAACTTGCACCGACAGACAACGAGAAATATTGCTTGGTCGAATAAGAGTCCATCTTAATGCTTTGAAGAAATATACTTACGGAAAACACATTGTACTTCGGTTTGAACAACTGGTTGGTGAAGGTGCCCATCTCTTCTTTATCTAAGCTTGCATTTATAATTAAGCCTAGTTGGTGTTTATAGTATTTTCTTCACCTGTTCGCTATCAAAATCTTAGATTAATGGGTTACTGGAATTTTCACCAACTTTATGGTTTAGCAACTCCGGTTCCCCGCATATAAACTTGTGAATAATATGGTGATCACTAGTGTTATTTGTGCATTTAAGCCGTCACATGTATCGGTATCCTAAACCAGTATAAAGTGTGGTATATAATGGGGCAGAATGACCAAAAACATGGACTCAGTCGTATACATATATTTTCTTGTCTCAGGTATAAGGTGATGTAAATTTGCGGTGGAAACAAACAGAAGTTAATTTACTCAATAGTAAAACGAGCTCATTCTTAATTTTGAAAGGAATTAACAGTAGAATGTAAGAGATTTAATTTAAAGCATCATAATTTATGAACATTCAAGTCACAATGAGTGTTCTACTAGAGTAGCCAAGTAACTGAAACGAGTACCGGACTGTTCTGACGCCCCAAAAATACAACAAGAAGAGCATCTATGAACTATATGATCAACATTTTTGCTGATTTCTTGTTTTTACTCTACCGAAAAGGAAATCAATGTAAACTGTGTTATGTAACCCCCTTTCCTTGTAACTAATGTTCTCCATGACATGCAGAAGAAACTCCACCTTCGGAAGCATGAATTATCGACGAAGTTGACATAAAAGGAGTCCATTGCTAATAATATCGTGACCAGAACAACAGCACAGACGCGCGCATTTTCAACATTTGCATGGCGGACAAACATTTGCAGGGATTCTGATAGTCGAATACTTGTTTCTAAGCACAGGCGATCAAAGTTTGTGACATAATTATAAGGGAGTTACTCCGTCATATTGTAAAAATGTAACAATAACAACAGTATATATATATGTGTGTGTGGTGTGTGTGTGATATTCTGACCTTCGTGTGTATTTGTATGTATTGTAGGTTGTAAAGGGTTCGGGATGATATTGTAGATGTATATCATAGTTATAGTCCTTCGGGTTGCTGCAAAGTTTGAGTAAGTATTAATTTATTGGCATTTCTCTCAGGAAGAAACTTTAAAAATTTCTTTAACCAGTTTTCATGTGTTTAATTGGTAATTTAGAGAATAAAATACTGGTTCCAGAGAGAAATCTGGGAACTTGATGAACGATAATAAAGAATGATAATGATGGTAATCTTGGCGATTATGGACTGTCTTGTCTTACTTCGATACAACTTCACATATATGCAATAGAGATGATTGGCGAGATCGCTTACCGTCTAGGTGGAGAAGGATTTGTAGAGTAGTAAGATTTGAAAATGTAATAGAGATGGGAAATATAACATGAAGGATACTTATGATGCAAACAGACCTATAGAGAAGAAAGAAACTTGGTCTAAAATCATATGGTTTAAGGAGTTCATCCCTCAAGAGCATTAAAAGTTATTTCTTCATCTAATGTATCATCTAGGGTTATGCAATTATTGATTTAATCAAGGCGCGCACCACCATATATTCCTACCATTAGACTGGTTAACATTATTCTAATAGGCTCTTTTTTTTTTTTTACGATCTAGCATCTTAGCAAAGAACTGAAAAACCGTAGTATATGATCATTAGTTAAGGAACATTTTCCCACTATAGTGTCGTTTAGAATAACTTTAGCTACAAACTTTTTTTTCACGGAATTGTAGCTATAACAAAAGGTAGGTCATACATAGTTATGGGCATAATCCCTAACAAGAGATCTTTTTTTCGAAGAAGATACTTATTTGTTTACGTTTTACAAAATAAATGACAATAAAAGAAAAATCCAAAGAAAAATATATTTTTGATACAAAATTCATTGACTCTTATAAATTAAGTTGCATGTACAATAACAAATATCAAGAATCGATTTGTTCCAGCTTGTTGTTCCACTTATTTTTCATATCACTATCAAACTTTATATCCAAGAAAAAGAATATCTATTTATCTACATTACGACGAGGAATTTACCGTCCTATTACTTTATTCTAAAAAAGTTGTCTGTTAGGTTAGTATTGGGGCGAGTGACAAAACCTTTCGTACTATTCATCAACTGTCTAAGTAAAAGAATGTATTTGATGGGACTTAGAAGCTCAACCACTTACACATAGGTCATATTGAAAATATGGAAAATTTAAGAATCCCTTTGATATTGTAGTAGTGGTGAGGTTCTTCCCCCCAAAAGTATATATATTAAAAATATCAGACAGGATTGATCCCTAAACCTCTAACTATGGTGTCTCTAAGAACTTTTAGAGCCCAAAGGAATCGTTTTGGTTGCTTTGAACCTAGGCCGACTCTAAGTGCATTAAGAAAGAAGTAAGCTCCCTACGTCATAACTAATTACCAAATATATCTACCGATAAATCATGTCATACGAATATAGTTATTTTATGATCAAATTTCAAGCTTTACCACGATCACTTTAAAAAGTTTCTCATTGAGAAGGCGATGCGCTAAAGTGACGTTTTTGAAGGCCTAACAGATCTGCAGGATCGCCTTCAACTAGGATTTGCTTGTATAGATTTGTCACCAAATGCATTATAGCATTTTCGAGCAAAATAAAGTTTCTTAAAACTCAAAACCAGGAGTTTCCAACTAATCAGAAGAAATTAGATCTGAAAAGGAAGGTAATTAGAGAGCAAAATGTGAAAGTCTTAAATATTCTAGATTATATATGTTCGAGAGGCCAGGTATAATGAGCCTGCCCATATATATAATATTTACATGCACATTTATAAATCCCAAAAGTTGATTGCTGTCTCAGCTGATAAAACCCACTTAACTTAGAAAAGAAAACCTTTTCACATATTCACATACTTACAGTTTCAGTTGCAAAATCTCTTTCTCTCTATCTATCTCTCTTTTGTTGCAGATGTAGCGATGGCTGGTGGATGGTGGTGATGGTGCGCAGAATCTGTCTCAGAACATTGGAGGGTGGATCATTCCGCCACCAGGAATTAGGTATTCTGGGCCCCTCTGCTCATGGAAGCGTTCATCGCAGATCATAGGGTTACCAGCACGGACAGGAGGAGAACCTGAGAAGAAGGGTGGTGATAGCGGTGCCGGCTGAGGAATAATAAAACAAAAACCACAATTTATTATTTTCGAAGGACACTGGATACAAGTGAAAGAGTACAACAAGGATATACTACTCACCCTTTACTTGAGCCAAACAACAGACTTCAACAAAAGGCCAATAGGTCTTGTAAACTATGGTTGTCAGGGGCAAAACGGGGCAGGGTGGGGCGCCCACATTATATTTCATCAGATATTACAGAATACAGATACGTAAACATAAATTAGTAACTAACCTTGTTTCCGGATAAGATATCTGACAGCTCAGCTACAGCATTCTCATCAGCATACTGTTTCACCAGCCTGAATTTACACATTTTAGAATTTGAGGTAATAAAACATACTGCAGTAGCTTACAAATTGGAACATAAGTCTGTGGTGGATTATAATAAAAGAGCACAGGATGAGATTATGGCAAGACTTATAAACTAGCATCATACGAATATTTCCTCAATAGGAAAGATAACAAAATGTTTCTTCAACAGGAGAGTCATGAAATGGTCAAGCTATTATTTTGGATATAATAGTGCACTAGGCAAACTTTAACACGCTTCAAGTGAAACAGTTGAATCATTATACTTTCAAAGTAGCCGTCAACTTATACTAGTAAAGAATTCAGAATCATCATAGTAGTTGCCTTCACAAAGTCAGGATGGTTATGTTTTGATTAGTCAGAAAGAGGTAGCGGGGTAACATCTTTAAGCTCAAATTGGCATAAACTGCTACAACTTTAACCCCCCGCTACCCAAATCACATACGTAATTTGATTTTTTCCACTTCCCAAGCATGAGAAAGCATTCGGTTTGCATTCACTCATAATCAATCGCTAATACGGTCATATTTAGGGATTTGCAAATTTCTAGTATGCTTCTAAAATTGGACCAATCAATTATACCAACTACTCATGATTTTGTCAACGTTGAGCAATCATTATTCACATTCCTTACTGAAAAGGGGATGTTAATTATGACTTTCCGAACATTTGGCAAACTTCATTTCGGCCAACGACGAGACCTCACAGCGGAAAACGGAAACTTTAAGCTTTACTGTGTAAGTTCAACGCTGATAAGCTAAAATGTAGTTCAAGTTTGAGTTCATTAAAGCTTTAAGAACTTAGAATAAAAACTTAAAACCCTAAGTTTCACTTTTATAACCAACTAGATGAAACAGAGAAGAGCTCAATCTAAACTAAGGGCTTCTTCATTCATCATTGTCCTGGAATAAGGACATCAAGTAATATTTTGTATTCTGCTTTCTCTCCTATCTTCTCTTTACTTCATGACAAATACCTATTCTTCTCATTTCTTTCAGTCTTCTTTTCTTTTTGATAACAAAACAAATGCCTCTATTGTGTGTGTGCGTGTGTACATACACGTGCCATCTTCTTTTTTTCCTCTTCTTCCGCGTGTAACTATTAAAGGCTCTTAACTCAAAAATTAGGTGCTAATTGAGTAACCATTATCTATCATCCGTTACCACGTCATTTGATATATTATAAGCAAGAAACAAATTCTTCATGCTTACGTAAACAGATTATAACAAGACTAGGGCGACTTGCACGTGATATGCTTGTAAGTTGACGGTTTGCGTGATTGGAGTTCTTTTCTTTTAAAAGGATATACTTTGAGATGGTATTTCTCGTTTGTTCTTTGTCATTTCCGAACGGACAAGATACAAGGTCGGTATTGCAGTAGTGACAACTTTGAGCAATTGTGAAGAGAATGTGGTTATAAACTAGTAAACATAACGACAAACGAATATAGAAAATCTTTGTAAGAACCAGATAATTAATTCTAGACATAAAGCGACTTTGATTAGTGAAACGTTGAACAAAGAAGGAAATATAAACAAACCTCGCATTTTGTCGTCGAGGTTTGGGACAAATGATCGGTGGATTCACAACTCGACACTTTTCCTCCATGAATGCTCTCTTAAGCTTCATGAGTTCAACCATCTTTTCCAACAAATTACTCTCGCGCAAGACCAAAGCAACTGAAAATTGTTCAAATCAAATACGATACAAACCCATCATGCGACTCGATTTATAATCTCTATCAGATTCAAACATCATAAAAGTAACAACAGTAAAGGGCCGGTAATCTAAAAGAAAAAGTTCATAATATACCATCTGCATTCTCCATTGAAGTCCTCAGGTTATTCAAATCCATCTTAAGTAATTGTAAAACTACTAATGACCCCCAATAAAATCTTCTGCAAATACATACATAATTAAGTTAACAAGTAATGTTTCATTACAAAGAAACAAATCCATTATAAGTTATTTAGCGAAAACAAAATCGAATCTTTATCAATTTTTTATTCAATCAGGGCAATAATGAAGTTAATATCTTTCACATTTCGAAGCAAGAAAATGAAAGGAATTCACAAAGAAACTGTTGTTTCATCGTCATGAATTTCTTATAAAATCAAGAACTGAGTAAATTTTGCTGAACAAAACAAAAAGGTATCAACTTTCTTCTTAATCTTTCTAACCAAATCAAAACAACAATCTATTTATCTTTCTAATAACAGCAAATGAAAGTTAAAAATTCGCATGCAATAGAAACTCAATTACCTGAAGAAATGAAAAATCGGACGGATCTGCTTAAAATCTCTGAATCAAACAAGATTTTAAGAAGAAAAAAAAAATCAGAATTTGAAATGAGAGTAAGATTAAGATCAAATCTTCAGCTCTTTCTTCTGGTTGGAATGGAAGAACTTAAGCTGCGATAAGATCGGAATAGTTAGAATTGGAATTCAAATCGGAATGGAAAAAGAAGAAGAAGAAGAAGAAAGGGAAGAAACCTAACCCTAATACATGCAAGAAGTTCGATGAGAACGAAGCTAATGGTGAGAGAGAGAGAGAGAGAGAATCTTATAGAGAGAGAAAGTTAGAGTGAGAGAGAGAGAGTACGAGTCCGCTATAGCTCTCTCACCTCACTACTACTTTACGCCAGGCGGAAAACCGAAGAATTTATACAGACCAAGTTTAAATTACCAAAATGACCTCTCGTGTTGGTTCACTTTTTCTGTCTTAATCTTAACTTGGTTGACCTTACTTTTTTTTTAATGTCCGAACACTATCTGTAGTAATGGGCGATCCTGGCCCACCTAAAGCTAGCCCAGATTGGCATGGAACTGGGCCGTTCCAACCAAATAAGGCTAGACAAGATGGGCCCGCTCAACCTTTTGGGGTTTTATTTTCTTAAAGAGAAATGCTATATGCACTCACGATTGTTGTTATATGCAGTCACGTCTCTTTGACTTGAACAAGAATTACCTTTCATGTCAGTTTTTATAAATAATGTGATAAATATGTCGGACTTTAGACCTCTTTCATGTTTTTGGGTTATAGGTCTTTTTTCATTATAAGTTTAACTTAGGCGGTTATTGTGCTTATCACATCTTCATGATGTATCAACGTCTTGTAACGACTAACGCAGTTCGTAGTCGATTTCTCAAAAAAATAAAAAAATAAAAGTGAGTGTACTTCAAATTTTCCTTTCTTAAAAAGTTGGCATGCAAGGTGTTTACGTCTAGAGGTCTAGACCGTCAATGAATGAGAATTGTTGTGGAGAGGTGAGTTTAAAGCTAGAGACATGATTCAAACAAAAATTAAACAAAAGTGCAACTTTCTTGAAGATTACTTATCGACTTTTCATGTTTTCTCAGAGGGTGATGAGAAAATATCATGTTTTCGAATCAGTGACTAAACGAAGTGATGTGATATTTGCTTTTGATGTGATCCACTAACATATGGGCCTTCTAAGTTGGGGCTTATGGGAGGGCATGAAGGTTATCTTGGATAGTTGGATTTGCTCTCAATATGATTACTTCTTTTTTTTTGATGAAAGCTCAATATGATTACTTAGGGTTTAATCCAGAGCAACAAGTACAAATGCTACTGAAAATAAAAATAAAATAATGAAAATCAATATGAAATGGTAGACTCATTGAGAATGATCAAGAGAACTTCTTTGACAAGAAGATGAAAAGCCACAAGGAAAAAAAAAGTAGCACAACATAGATCATTTAAAACTTTTACTGTTGAGAACACAAGGGAAAAAACAATTTTTACCAAGCCTGCACCAAAATCAAACTCACTGAAACATCTAAGCAACTTGATCAAATTCTGACAACAGGAACAAGAAACATTCTCATAACCCAATGATATCAAACTTTATTCAAGAAAAAAACATTACATACTAAGCAAGCTTCAATCCATGTGGGTATGGTGGTTCTGTTTTTGATTGCAGCACAGAATCAAGATCGGCCTTCTGATTTGTTTACCCACCAATCCATGAACTTGACCTGAGCCTTCATGGTGTCAAGTCGATAAAGTTGCAGATAGTGGTTCGCAAATTCCTGTCCAAATGTCCAACCAAACACAGCTCCCGCTCCCAATGACAAGAGTGTGCCTGCAGTTAAAAGACATAGAACCAAGAACTCCTTTAATTACACACATAATTTCCACTTTTTGTGCTAACATAATCATTTTGTGAACGAGACATTCTAATATTATTCATCGGAACCAACAAAATATCTTAACGATTCAAAAACAATTACAGTTCAAATTCCATAATTTTGAGGGGAACTTGATATACTAAACCCGGTTAACCAACTTGCTTAAAATCCCAGAAGTTAGTAGGAGAACAAGTGAAGGATAAGATTCAGAGTAAGTCTTAAACGACTCAACCGGGTCGACCACTAATTCACTTCAAAGATAGAGAGTTGAGCATTTTTTGTTATGAAAAGTAATATTTTAGCGCAAGTAACCACCAATCAAATTATAACTGCAACAACGAATAATCCCCTAAAAACTTTTGTCAGACAATAAAGCTCCATATGAAACCACGTATAAATAATCCATGTTGCCCTGAAATACTCTTTCAAACAAACATAATAGTAAGCAACAGGAAGGGCTAGTTCAGTACCATGCGGACTCTTCGAGTATTTCCATGCCACTCCTGCAGTTGAAATTGCTCCAATAGCACTCCCTGTAGCAGCAATTTTCACAGCTTCCCTTGCAGTCTTCAGCTGAAGATAAGAAAGAAAAGAAAACAAACATTTCATTTGCCGAAATGATATACATACACACATCAAATAACAGAAGAAAAATATACAATGACTCTGAGAACCGATAAGCATGTAAAGAAACCAAAATGCCGTTCACCATTCATTTACTCAATTCAAATGAAACTTTATGGTTAGGGGATTAGAACTTATTCAATAAGTAAACGGAAAAAAAGCGGCTGACAAAATAATCTAACGGTATCGAGTCAAGATAACTATTGGTGCACATGAGGACTGAGGTAGTTCTCTTTTAACATTCCATCCCCATGTAGTAGGAAACTGCTTCAATAACTAATTAATCTTATTCAATTCATATCCATTATTTCTTCCTAAGAACAAAGCAAAAAGAAATTGCAAAAGCCAGAAGAATTTCTTGAAACAGGTAAAACGATTTAACAAAAAAATGATATGCGTAATAACGTCTTGGGCTAGAAAATCTCGCCAAAGAAAATAAGCAAAACAAGAAAGAAAAAGTCAGAAAACGAAACAAGACATGTAGATATAACTTATGAGTTTTCCCCTCCCTCTAGTATTAGACTTCTCAACCCTTGAGCCCTTGATTACCTAGATATCAAATGAGTTTAGGATGTGGAACCAAATCCTATGTAAAATTGTAACCTATAAACTCAAGAGCGTCCTAGCTGAGTACCGAAGTTACACAAAAGGTCCAACCTTTCTTCTATTTGCTCATAATCCTTCATAAATGGATACATTAATATAACATAATACATCATTAAGAAAGAAAAATATATAGTTATATAACATTATCATAGCAATAAATCCTTCTGTCTTATTCTTCAAAATAGTTGTTCATCTCACCATGGAATTAACTAAAATCAAACTTAAAATCATCCCCTCGTGGTACTATATCAATTTTCGCTGACTATAGGATTCTCTGTGAGAACTAAACAAAGAACCCAAAGAAATGTAATCCGTAGGTATACTTAGTGGCAATTAACAATAATTGTTACTTTTAGGGAAGTTATCAATCTTGAATGGCAAAACACAAGTTTTTACCAATACTCCCAACACATTATGACATGGGACATGCTAAAGTTTGCAAACCTCTTTCGTATCTATTCACACAAAGAAGATATAGAATAGATCCCCAAATAGTCAAAATAAATCTCCTAAATCAGAAAAGGATACATTTTAATAGTACAGAGATCAACAAAAACCTTTTTGATGATCAAGAACTAACAAATACCCTAATCAATTTTATCTCACTAAAATAAATTAGCAAAAACTGAGACATACCCACAAACCTAATCAGTAAAATGAACAAAATCTATGAACTAATACAATCAAAAACAACAAAAGAACATATATGACAAATACCCAGATCAACAATTTCATTAAAGAAAAAAGGGAGGAGAAAAGGGATTGAGATTTAATACAGTTGGACCGTGAATCGGATCGGAAGCAATGAATTCTTCGACATCAGATTCAGACCAAGAGGGTACCAGATTGTCTCTGTGAGTGATGTGCTTCTTATAGTTATCAAGGAATGAAAATCTCTCTCCCCAGTACTCTTTCCAACCTTCATAATGACCTCGGAAAAACCCTGGAACCGATGATGAATCTCCTTCCGCCATTACAACTCCCCAGTTTCTCTATCTGTGTTTCTCTCTCTCTATTTTCTCTCTCCTGTTCCTACCCT
The DNA here is from genome assembly GCF_041429995.1 of Eschscholzia californica. NCBI lineage: Eukaryota > Viridiplantae > Streptophyta > Magnoliopsida > Ranunculales > Papaveraceae > Eschscholzia > Eschscholzia californica. Next base: position 14,586,157 of record NW_028238198.1, on the reverse strand, counting down.
CTCTCTGTTATGTTATGGTATAATAATTGATCCAGTGACACAGAAATACTTATGCACACACCCCACACACGGCCCATACGGTTTGGAATCCCATCGGACTCTCGGCGATCATAGGCAATCTCCATGCCGGGCTTATAGGGCTTCAAAATGGAGTAATGAGTATTAATGACTACTGACTCTCGCAATAAATAGCTTAAAGCCCAACAACTAAGAGACCTAAAGCACGACAAATTATTACATTAGTTATAGTCTAAATTACATAGGATAAATCTTGATGACAAACTGCATCCACCGAGATTCGATCCCACGACTTCATGGGTTTAAGAGTGGTGTCCAACTACTGCACTAAAGGTTGATGGACTCGAATATGAAATATTTGTTGTCTGCTTTACTTGTTCTAATATTAAGAGTGGTCGGCGATGGTAATGTACCGGCGACTCTTGCCAGCTTGAAGTGAAGAAGTGGTGATGGGACTACCGAAGAAAAAAAACACTCCGTTTAGCCCTGGACCGCCCTGCATCAACCTTCAAGAATGGAAACCGTGACGCCGGCAACTTCTTCGATTTTGGAAGTGTACTCTATTGCAGAATATAAGGAGATGATAGAAATGGTCCATCGACCACACGCAACTTGGTCACGTGATATGCCGAACGACATCACTCTACATCAGTGGTAATGTCGTCCTCAATGAAAACAATTTTTGCAACCGCTAGTTGCCCCTAATTATTTTCCAATGTTTTTAGTGTAACTGGTGTAGAAGGTAAAACTTAAATTAAGTATAAAATTTAAGTCATATGTTCACTATACAGTTATTATTTGGATGTTGTCGATAGTTTATTAGTGACTTCAATTGTTCTCTTTTAACCCTAGACAGAGGTGCAGGCCAAGGTGTTAATCTGGCAACTTTTCTGTTATGACCTTCCTCATGGGCGTGTATGAGGGGGTGCCACCAGTGCGGTCGCACCGGCCCCCCTCAAACTACAACATTTTTTACTTTGTCCGAGTGGCCCCGAAATTGCGAACGAAGGAGTAACAAACAATGTAAAGTAGCTCAAAAAAAGATGTGTACCTTAATTGGTAAACAACTTACAAAATAAGCATGAAGCCACAAATTCAAAACTCACAAGGTCTTTCTTTTTGTTTATTTTCTCGATTCTTTATTTTCTCGATTCTTTGTTATCTCGAACTATTAGGAGTAACAACAACAACTATTAATAATAGATAATCAAGTAGATTTAAGTTAGTTTATATAGTTAAAGACTAATTGTGAAGTGTAATACTTGTTGTTTCATTCATGGAATAAGTTTATTTTGATGCTTGTGGTTCTTGCTTAAATAAATTTTTCGGAACAAAAAATACACAACTTAGATTCATGTGAGGAAATTGTTTTTCTAACTTAATCCATTTTGATTTTTGCTAAATGTATTACATTTGAAATTGAAATTTATGCTTTAATATTGTCGGAAAAGGGCCCCTAATTTTTTTTCACACCGGCCCCCGACAAGAGTTTCATGAATACGAACATCTTCATTATATAGGATTTAACAAGTTATAGGCCTTTAAACGGATACAAATACCATTCTATACGATTTGGAGGATAACTTAGACAGTGACATCCAGACTCTTTAGGTAATTATAATGTTTACTCTTCAGGTATATCAAAGAAAGTACAACTTACATTAAACAAATTGCTCACTCTGATACAATTATCTCATCCTCTCACCAGAAATAAACTAAAGTCAAAACCCACATGAATGAAAGTCTTTTTAAAACAACTATTAGTGCCCAACTCGATTTAAAATCAAAAACCTATTTGACTTAGAGTCTAAGAATTTCAAATAATGGAACCCAAAAAGAAAATTAAAGAAGAGGATGATTGGCTGATATAATGAGTGATGTTCATTAAGAACATAGACTTTGAAGTACTACTTAACATGAAATCCTCGTAACGACAAAAGGCATAGTTCTTGTGGTCAGATTTCGATGTCAAAAGAGATCTCATGTTGCATCTTCAATCTTCTACTGGAGTTAGACAAAAATCTGCACGAGTTCATAAACAATAAGTGCGAGTCATCGAACCTATGATCAGTTTGTATATATGCATTTCGCTAAAGAAACAGGTCATAACGTCCAACCTTAAGCATGATTCATGGCTAACATTTGAACCAAATAAAGGAGAAACTATTTAACATGGAGACTGGAACGAGGATATCTGTACTCGACACCTTTATTGTATAGAGTTGGGCTCTAATTTACAGATATACGTCGTGCAAATATTTATTTTCGTAGTCATGTCATCTATTTTACTCTTGGGTCAGTCAACAATAGTTGTATTTTATGGAAAAAGACGTTAAGGGTTCTATTTTATGAGTCTAACACTATTTTACCTAATCATATACAAGATGTACATACAAAATCGAACATTTTATAAAATTAAGCTATTCTGAGTAATGAGTATTTGCCAAGAGTACCTGAGCATCTAACGCTGCAAAAGTATTAAAACGAAGTATTCATATCACGTAGGAGGAAAGTGTTCTATGCACTTAACATTACCTTCTTGTACGATGTCTCTGCACTAGTTAAAAGAGTTGGTCTTTGAATCTCCACAAAATGTTTTCCTGAAAGCTGGTTCATCTTGAAGAAAATGTAATGGTTCTGCTACTTTACATAAATTTGTTTATCAACTAGCCCCGGTTCCGAACTTTTGTGATAAGAACTCATCAAGTTGACCCGAGGAAAAAGTCTCAGAATCCCGGAGGTAAAGGAGTTTTCCTTCCTTATAGGCGTATGGAGGAGGAAGAAATGAACTTGGTCAAACCTCTCATTGCACAGCCTAGAGGAAGCTTCAAAATCATCCTCCGTGGTAGTGGGTCTGGCAGTGGTGGTGACGGTGGGTCTGGCAATGGTGGTGGCGGGTCTGACAGTGGTGGTGGCGGGTCTGGTGGCGGTGATGATTCCTCTGTTAAAATTTTAGATGACTTCCAATTGAGCAGCAGTTCATGGAAAAAAGCTGACAGAGGTAAAACTCTCAGAATCCCGGAGGTAAAGAAGGATGAAGTGGTTGAAAATGGGGTTTTAGTCCGTGACAAAGGAAAGTATAAGATGGACTAAAACCCCATTTTCAACCACTTCATCCATCTTTACCTCCGGGATTCTGAGAGTTTTACCACTGTCAGCTTTTTTCCATGAACTGTTGCTCAATTGGAAGTCATGTAAAATTTTAACAGAGGAATCATCACCGCCACCAGACCCCCGCCACCACCACTGGCGGACCCACCGCCACCACCACTGCCAGACCCACTACCACGGAGGATGATTTTGAAGCTTTCTCTAGGCTGTGTAATGAGAGGTTTGACCAAGTTCATTTCTTCCTCCTCCTCCATACGCCTATGAGGAAGGAAAACTCCTTTTTCAATCCTTTCCTCCTTCTTTACCTCTGGGATTCTGAGACTTTTTCCTCTGTAAAAAATATTAGCCTCGGTCCCTTGCAGTCTTCAGCTGAAGATAAGAAAGAAAAAAATCAAAAATTTCATTTGCCGAAGTGATATACAAACACACATCAAATAACATAAGAAAAATATACGACGACTCAGAGAACCGATAAGCAGGTAAACAAACCAAAATGCCGTTCACCATTCATTTACGCAATTCAAATGAAATTTTATAGTTAGGGGGGTTAGAACTTATTCAATAAGTAAACGGCAAAAAAGCGGCTAACAAAATAATCCAACGGTATCAAGTCAAGATAACTATTGGTACACATGAGGACTGAGGTAGTTCTCTTTTAACATTCAATCCCCATGTAGTAGGAAACTGCTTCAATAACTAATTAACCATATTCAATTCATATCCATTATTTCTTCCTAAGAACAAAGCAAAAAGAAAATGCAAAACCCAGAAGAATTTCTTGAAACAAGTAAACCGATTTAACATAAAAATGATATATGGGTAACAAAGTCTTGAGCTAGAAAATGTCGCCGAAGAAAATAAGGAAAACAAGAAAGAAAAAGTCAGAAATCGAAACAAGAGATGTCGATATAAGTTTTCCCCTCCCTCTAGTATTAGACTTCTCAACCCTTAAGCCCTTGATTACCTAGATTTCAAATGAGTTTAGAATGCGAAACCAGATCCTATGTAACCTATAAACTCAAGAACATCCTAGCTGAGTACCAAAGTTGCACAAAAGGTCCAATCTTTCTTCTATTTGCTCATAATCCTTCATAACTGGATACATAATACATCATTAAGAAAGAAAAATATATAGCTATATAATAACATTATCATAGCAATAAAGCCTTTTGTCTTGTTCTTCAAAATAGTTGTTCATCTCACCATAGAATTAAGTAAAATCAAACTTAAAATCTTCCCCTCGTGGTGCTCAATCAATTTTCGCCAACTATAGGATTTTCTATGAGAACTAAGCAAAGAACCCAAAGAAATGTAATCCGTAGGTATACTTAGCTTAGTGGCAATTAACAATAATTGTTACCTTTAGGGAAGTTATCAATGTTACATGTCGTCTCTTCACTTGAATCCATTTTTTTCCTCTTTACCAACAAAACTCCGTACTCGATAAAATCGATTATTTATTTCGAGCACGGTGATTTCTGATAGAAACCCAACTTACAAAATGGCAAACCACAAGTTTTTACCAATATTCCGAACACATTATGATATGGGACATGCTAAAGTTTGCAAACCTCTTTCGTATCTATTCACACAAAGAAGATATAGAATAGATCCCCAAATAGTCAAAATAAATCTCCTAAATCAGAAACAGAAAAAAAAAGATACATTTTAATAGTACAGAGATCAACAAAAACCTTTCTGATGATCAAGAACTAACAAATACCCTAATCAATTTTCTCTCACTAAAATAAATTAGCAAAAACTGAGACATACCCACAAACCTAATCAGTAAAATGAACAAAATCTATGAACTGATACAATCAAAAAGAACATATATAACAAATACCCAGATCAATAATTTCATTAAAGAAAAAAGGGAGGAGAAAAGGGATTGAGATTTAATACAGTTGGACCGTGAATCGGATCGGAAGCAATGAATTCTTCGATATCAGACTCAGACCATGAGGGTACCAGATTATCTCTTTGAGTGATGTGCTTCTTATAGTTATCAAGGAATGAAAATCTCTCTCCCCAGTATTCTTTCCAACCTTCATAATGACCTCGGAAAAACCCTGGTACCGATGATGAATCTCCTTCCGCCATTACAACTCTCTAGTTTCTCTATCTGTGTTTCTCTCTCTATTTTCTCTCTCCTGTTCCTACTCTCTATCTGTTATGGTATTATTGATCCAGTGACACTACCGGGTACGCAGAAATACTTATGCACACACCCCACACACGGCCCATACGGTTTGGAATCCCATCGGACTCTTGGCAATCATAGGCACTTAATAAACACTTTCAGCCGGGCTTATAGGGCTTCAAAATGGAATAATGACTACTGACTCTCCAAATAAATAGCAAAAAAAAATTACTCGAATATGAAATATTTGTTGTTTATTTCACTTGTTTATTTTTTTTTCTTTTTATTGGAAAACGACTACGATCAATGTACGTCGTGATATTTGACATTTGATACATGATGTGATAACCGCCCACTCAAACACTAACAAGAACGGGCCTATAGCCCAACAAGACAATGGCCTGAAACCCAACAACATTATTTATACCCTCATAATTCTAATTCAAATAACCAAAAATTCCACTTTTTCTGGGATTCGAACCTGGGACCTCAAGGGCTTTTTGGAGTTTATATCAACACCTTGGAACCACTTGGGCTACCAAACTGTTGACCTTGTTCTAAAAATTACGAGTCCGTGATGGTAATGTATCAGCGACCCTTGCCAGCTTGAAGTGAAGAAGTGGTGATGGGACTCTGGAAGAAAACAAAACACCCTGAACCTCCCTGCATCAATCTTCAAGAATCAAAACCGTGACGCTGGTGACCTCAGGCCTTTACCTCCCTGCATCAATCTTCAAGAATCAAAACCGTGACACTGGTGACCTCTTTGATTCGATTTTGGAAGTGTACTCTATTACAGAATATAAGGAGACGACGATCGACGACAGGCAACTTGGTCAATAGTTTACTAGTGACTTTAATTGTGTTTTAGAAAATTAGATACTACTGCATCCATAGCTTAAAATCCAGCGTGAGTTAATTGTTCTCTTTTAACCTCCCTAAGTGTTAATCTGGCAACTTTTCTGTTATGACCTTCCTAAAACCAAACTACAACAAGAGTTTCATGAATACGAACCACTTCGTTATTTAAGATTTAACAAGTTATAGGTCTTTAAACGGATACAGACACCATCCTATACGGATTTCCAGCTATATGTTGAAAACTTTTGCCCATTTTAATGCAATTTAGCAATTTACAAGGCCTAAACAGAAAGGAGAAGTGTCTGACTTCTTTCTCTTTGGATTTGCTTTTGTTCTTAGAGCCCTTTAAAATGTATATAAGTTGTTTGAAGAAATGTTTGGTTGAATTTCTTGCTATGTCTTGGTTTTATTGTTGAGAATAGTGTTAGAGGCATCTCGGAAGATATTTTTGTATTGCCCTAGGTTCTCAATCTTTTTTGTCTATAGTTTTGAAGTTGGGTTTGCTCCCTAGGTCTTCAATTTGGTTTTAAACCGAGTTTATAACTTTAGTTCTTTGGTTATGAAGGGTAATCTTGGAGTTAGTTCATTTGTGATACCAAATCCCTTCAGTCAACAACTCCTAAGTCCTAACTGGATCACTGTCTAAATGATCATATTTATATTCGATCTCAGCCCCGTCGGTTAGTTTTAGGTTCTATTATGGTTTTAGGTACATCTAATATGTATTTGACCAGTTATGTTTGAATGAGTTGTTGAATTTGGAGATCTTTGTTATGTTCAATTTTATGTTTGTTGGGTTTCGCCCGATTTGTTAAGCTCATTTGCTCAATGATACGAGTTAAGTAGTATTTGGAAAATACGATATTCAATTTTATGTTTGTTGGGTTTCACCCCTCAACTTACTGAATCTTGCTTTCGTGATCAGGTTCCCTTATTCCTCAGCTCAACTTGGAGTTAGTTCGAACGGTTACTGCATGGATTTATCAAAGAAAATACCTCCTGCAAAAGTACTATTTGAGGTTCCATCTTCAAAGTCCATCTCAAGGAAGTTCGACGATTAAATATTTACATAAATATATCTACAAAGGTAAAGATCGTACGATCATGGTTGTGGAAGGAATCAGAGAACAAATGTCACATGAAAGTCAAGCAACAAATTTCAGAGAAAGAACCTTCTGCAAAAGGTTTTAGATTATGGAAGTGATAGAAGAAGAGTTTTTAATTCTATTTTGGAATATTTAGATGTTTGAACTTATGTTAAGACCAGGGTTTGTGAATTCAACTTTTGTTAAACTAAAATTGACTTCTTCTCATGTGTTGACTTAATATTCTAAGTTAAATATATTTTCTTATACGCACTTCGCTTAACCCACATGACAGAACTGTCCGTGCCCGGCGGGCACGGGTTATTCCCTCGTATGTTGACATAATAAGTGATTTGGAGGATAACTTAGACAGTGACATCCAGACTCATTAGGTAATTATAATGTTTACTCTTCAGGTATATCAAAGAAAGTACAACTTACATTAAACAAATTGCTCACTCTGATACAATTATCTCATCCTCTCACCAGAAATAAACTAAAGTCAAAACCCACATAAATGGAAGTTTTTTTAAAACAACTATTAGTGCCCAACTCGATTTAAAATCAAACACCTATTTGACTTAGAGCCTAAGAATTTCAAATAATGGAACCCAAAAAGAAAAAGAAAGGAGAAGAAGATTGGGTAATATAATGAGTGATGTTCATTAAGAACATAGATTTTGAAGTACTACTTTACATGAAATCATCGTAATGACGAAGGCATAGTTCTTGTGGTAAGATTTCGATGTCAAAAGAGATCTCATGATGCGTCTTCAATCTTCTACTGGAGTTAAACAAAAACCTGCACGAGTTCATAAACAATAAGTGCGATTAATCGAACCTATGACCAGTTTGTATATATGCATTTCGCTAAAGAAACAGGTCATAACGTCCCAACTTAAGCATGATTCATGGCTAACATTTGAACCAAATAAAGGAGAAAACTATTTAACGTGGAGACTGTAACGGGGGTATCTGTACTCGACACCTTCATTGTATAGAGTTAGGCTCTAATTTACAGATATCTGCCGTGCAAATATTTATTTTCGTAGTCGTTAGGTCATCTATTTTACTCTTGGGTCAACCATAGTTGTATTTTATGGAAAAAGACGTTAAGGGTTCTATTTTATGAGTCTAACACTATTTTACCTAACCATATACAATATGTACTTTCAAAATCGAACATTTTATAAAAATAAGCGATTCTGAGTAACGAGTATTCGACAAGAGCATCTGAGTATCTAACGCCAGTATTAAAACGAAGTATCCATATCACGTAGGAGGAAAGTTTACTATGCACTTAACATTACCTTCTTGTACAATGTCTCTGCACTAGTTAAAAGAGTTGGTCTTTGAATCTCCACAAAATGTTTTTCTGAAAGCTGGTTCATCTTGAAGAAAATGTAATGGTTCTGCTACTTTACATAAATTTGTTTATCAACTAGCCTCGGTTCCGAACTTTTGTGATAAGAACTCATCAAGTTGACCCGAGTTTGGAACACCATCTTTATTAAAGATATCAGAAGGCAATGAACGAATACAGCCAAGAATGTGTTGAACGTCTCGATGCAATCTGAGTTGTGGTATTGGTGAATCCATAGAAAAAGAAAAACTCAAAGATCGATATAAGAATTAAGAAAATAATATCTTATCCAAACATTTTAGTTGCACTTCGAATGGAACGATAAGTGTTACCTGTTCTTTGCTTGGGGAGTGGTAATCTCTAAGTTGGAAAATGCTTCCGAGATTTGTGTATGGAAAATTTGAACTACTTGTCTGCTTGTAGCAAAAAATGTTGTTAGAATATAACATGATACTGAAACATTAGGGGTTTTCTGATATAAACATCACCTGAATATTGCTCGAACATCATTTTCGTGCAGAGTTTTAGACAAGATGCGTTGAAGATACCCGACTTCCTGGAGAAAAGACATGAACATCTCATCAGATTCCGTGCACCAAACGAGTAAAATTGTGCACGTAGTATTTTTCTCTTCGGAAACAAAAGAAATCTATCGAAACCTGTGGCTTTAATCTATAACGAGGAAACATTTGTTTACAAGATTTCTTCGTTGAAGATGCGCGCATAAAAATGCAGAAAGCAGATTTGAAAAAATAAGCAATTTTTACATGCATAAATTAAGCCCTAAAAGAGCTACGTAATTGGGATATGCTAATCCATTCGAGTAACTTAGGGATCGGAGTGCAATAGCCAAGTCCATCCCAGGACGAATCTCAAGTCCGGTGTTATTTTGAAAGTTAGATTTGGAGTTTAACTTGAATTATTAAAGTAGGTTTGGGCCTATGCAAAAAAAAATAGCATATATATGTTAGTTTACAACTTATTTCAAGCTAAAGAGAAATAGTACGGTTGCCACCTAAAATCTTAAAAGGTCTCAACAGAATAGATTCATAATATTGGCTGGCTCCCTTAGGTTTCCATCAATTTTTCCCACGTTGTGCTTCGGTAGTTTCTTTTTAAGTCACATAAACCAGCTTTTTAGTTAGTCCACATTAGTTATGGAAAAAATTGGTATGACTATTGACTAGTACACATGTTCATTACTACAAAAATACTTGCATCCCATTTTTGTCAGATTCATGTGGGATAACTATGAATTAGTTCATCACGATGGCACTCCACTAAACCACCAAAGTATAAATTGGGACATGAAAAGTTTTTCAAGATACAAAGAAGTCTTCAATTACGAAAATCTATGCTTCTTTAGCATGCATATGGCACGTAAAACCTTAAGCAAATTAAAAGTAAGATGTTAAGCTATTTCCCACCTTGGTAAGTAATCGTGCAAACTGACTAGGCTGTAAATCGTTATCCTCCGGCCTATTCCAACCCTCGACAATTTGGGGCAAGCCACGTAGATGCACCAACAACCTTTCCCTCATTATCTGAACTAGTTTTGAATGTATCTCATCCCGGTGAATCCTATAATCCTGCAATAAGTTTAAAAAACTATGAAAATTAAGCATACTTTAAAATTACTGTATACACAGCAAATTGACCAAAACTACTTTTTTTTTATAAAAGGATGACACTCCAGTCCAAATAAGAAAAAAAGAACAGTAAATTGTGTGGAAGTTGGGATTTTAGGAATATGGGATTTTAGGAATATAAAAACCACGTGAATCAACCCCTTTAATTTGAAATCTTGGGCCACGATTCATATAGTTTAGAGGCATTGAGTTTGAATTCAGATGGCAACTGTTAATTTCGTTTCCACATACCTGAGCTACTCGATCAATCTCAAACAGTAGAGTTGCCTTGCAAGAATCTGGCACTCTTAGAAAAAGAACACGCCTGATTTCTGTGCTTGACATACAGAACAACGTCAGAATGGACTATGGAGTTTATATACTGTAATTCATTTTCAAGTAGAAAATGCATTTCCATGTTAGTTGCACAAGACTAATATGATAGAAATTCACTTGCACATGCTAAGAGTACTCAAAAATATACATCTCTCTAACAAGTAATAATCATTGACATACCAAATGAAGACATTTGGTGAAAAGTGGAGAATGAAATAGAATAGCAAGTAAGCAACCTAGAGTTTGCTGTAAATGACTATTGGAATCACTTATGCAATTCACACGTTTAGTATCTAAGACAAAAAGAAAGAGAAGTACTAGATTTAATCATAACTTACCAGGAATAATGGAATACATAAAATCGATAACTTGACTTGCCAGAGCCAGGTGTTTAGAAGTTATTGATTTCAAGCCCGACACCTGCACATGACGTGGATGGAGTTAAGAAGCAACACTATCAAGTATCACACCTAACACCAAAGGCTATTGACTTGGACAGTCCAGGAACAGATATCAACATAATCTCATATTAGTAGCAAGACATAGCATGAAGTACAAAATCGATCATCAAATACACAAATTTGACCTACAGTATGGTGTAGGTTACAGACACCAGATAAAACCTCGCTAAGATGATCGAGATTCTCTCTTCTTTTTGAAACTAGAAGGAGAGAACTTGACAACAATTCAAAGTCGAACATTATCAAATGCATGGGTTAATAGCTGATTGAGCTACACATACAGGCCTTAAAAGAGCAATTAGATTTCAGGAGATCAAACCAACGTCACCAAATACTCTAACCCCCCTTGCATACCACATACCCGATTTCCCGTACCCTTTTGGGTGGGTCGTGATCCAGTACCTCAAATTTGGCGTACCAGATTCTTCAGTCTTAATTAACCCACATTCTTTCTAAAACCTAAAGCTCGACTACTAAGGTACCAGGAGTGTACCGGGTAACTTTGATCAGTACCATAATCTTTTGTCTAGGAAACAATAAGACTCGAACCCCGGTCTCTCCAAAGCTAAGACACACAATTACCATCCAACGAAAGTGGGCTCCACGTTTCCAAAACCTTTTCATTCATAGATAGATGACCCAAATGAAATAATTTATCATCTTTTGTTTTAACCAGTAAGATTAAATATCATATTTTCAGAAGTAGCAAAATCAAATCATTTACATGACAGTATACGTTTTTTTAACACCCGCAAGTTCGATAAATCTTGTCTTCCTGAAAGAGTAAATAAATAAAGACAAATGGACAAACTATACCTGCATGGCACCAGCTCCAAGAACAAGTTGGCACGTCCTTGTGTTAAAAAATTTTAACAGTTCCACAACACGTTGGACAATTTCAAACGACAACGCTGGCAAAAAGTTGTTCATTTGAATGTACTCAGATAACATCTTCAGTAGAATTAAACCACTGAAAGAGAAAACAACTTCAAGAGTGTTAAGATTAAAGTTATAGCATTTGTAGGTGACTATGCTAGATTGAACAACATTGACCGAAGAAAAAATAGTTTAACATGCAGTATATCTTTTAATGGTCAAATTCCAAATATTTCGAAATCCAAATCGAAATTTCGTAATATCGGTCGAAAAAATACACAGTTTCTGTAAGTCCTTTTCGTTTCCCTAATCTGAAAGCCGACATATTTCGGCAATTTCGACCGAAATATGTCGATTTTTCATTCGTTGAGTATATGTCAGTTGAATAACAGTAAAGTTTTAGTCTAATTGCTAAGTTTTAGGAAGACAATAAAAACTGACCAGTTCACCATGTGATAACCAACACCCTTATAAATCAGGCTCTGAGATGTAGATCTAGCAGTTTCCTTTGCATTGTTATTGTCATTTCGAGAAGAAGTAAGGGCTTCAACTCTGCTTTCTTCATTTCCTTTTGTCAAAGGTGATGGTTTGGTTTGACCAGTGTTATCTGCAGAAGTCTCACTAGAATTATTCTGCTCAATTCTCTGAGATACTGCAACATCTTCCACATGTGGACCATCCTTCTCAACTGGATCCCCATTAACCAAAGATTCAGAGGAAAGGAGTGACTTGATAATGACCTGAAACTCATCAGGTACATCCACTGTCGTCCATGTTTCTTGGTCAAGAACTGCCTTAATTTTTGCCATCTACAGCAAACAACCGAGCAATTTAACATAACATATAGTTTCTTATATTAACTGCAAAAACACTTTAACATTATAAATAACTGACTAACTCGAGAGTCATGCTGGAAAGCAACAAATGCTTTGGACTGTGATTGGAGTGTTCCCCGTATGCTATAACCTAACCTTCCACCAATCTGCATTCACCAGTTTAGTTTAGAGTACATATACATGTGTAACACAACTCAAGAACTGATAAAATGTGAAAACATTTGTCAGCAAACAAGAAATACCTTCTCTGTAGCTGTTATAAAATCCTGAGTGATGTTATATATGCTTAAGAATTCTTGCAATCTTAACTTAGGGTGAAGAAGAGCACGGACTCCCAAGAGTTTGGCCCATCTCCCATGAGCAGCATCACAAGCTGCAAATACAGCTTCGGTGTTCTCCCGCAGTACTTCGGCACTGCACACAATTCAAACTAAAGTCTCAAAGGATATCAAACATGATTACATGACACCATAGCACACTTCATGAACAAACAACATCCAACTAAATGATAGGGCCTTTAAGTTTGGAGTTATTGTCTGCACAAAAGGCTGTAGCAAGAGATCCTAGTTTACAAGGGTTAAAATATATTTTGACTGAAAATTTCACTCATTTGAAATACCAATACGTACTGACTGAAAAATATCGAGACATTTGGAAACAATATGAATAATGCCATTCAGGTACAATCAGGAACATATCAAAACTGGGATGAAATGTTCAAAATTCCAAAATTATGGTCTAGATTTAACGAATATATTGACAACCCAAGAAAGAAAATAGATAAACAAATTATGCATAGATGTCCAATTTATTAAGTGGATAGAAGGTTATCCTAGAGAACAAATCACCTCAAATTTCTTGACATATTTAAAGGACTTGAGACGTCATTTGCTTTCCCGTGGAAGGATGAAACTTTTGTAGCACTTTTCTGAAGAGAATACGGAGAACTCTCTTGCCCTGATTCTGTCGTTGACGCCCCATGTGCAATCCCTGGTGAGACGGAATCAGCAGCGTAGCAACCTTCAAGGTTAGACATGATCCATTCAATCGCCTTCTTAACTTCGGCAGCCCGAATTAGATGTGCCTGCATTCACTAAAAAATGAGAAATCACATTACAACATACTTATGCAATTACAACAGTACATACATAGAAGTTCCATCTACGAATTTGAGGTCACGGTAAAGCTAACAGAAAGTCAAAAGTTCAACAGATTCAGCAAAGGATTATCAAAAGACTTGATCTGTATTACGTTAAGCAACTCGTGCAAATAAGTATCCATACAATGCTTAATTTATAAGGTTAATACTGTTTGCTAGCCTTACTTAACAATAAGCAACATACCTAATGTAGAGATATGAAATTGGAAACAATCATACTAACACCTAAATAGAATATTCTGGACTATCAGCTGAAAAGCATGAAAAAATTCATTCAATAAATGAGAAAAAAATAATGAAACAACACGAGCAACCTGCAACGTATGTTTTTGTGATTCTCTCTAGAATGTTTGGTTGGTAAGGAACTGACCCAGCTACTGAGCCTTATTACTACATCACTAAGTCAGTAGTCACGACAACAAACAAAACCATAACATGATCAAGTTTTTCAGTAACAAAACCCTGAAACTCGTAACTTTGAAGTGCCTTCGCCTAGAAGTCGTGGGCTAGAACTGAAGAGGGAGAGAGAAAGAATTTACATCGTAGAAAGGGCTTTAGGTTGACTTGACTGACTAGCATTTCCACAAAATTAGAGCACATTGGGGATCCTACGCTAGCGTACAATTTCACATTCATGCGAACATGCAGATTCTTTAGCTAAGATGGCATCATTACCAAATTTATCGATCTCAATACAGATCCTTTCTAAACAAGAACTTCACCATTAACACTAAGTCCACAATCCTAAACAGCAGTTTAGTCACTCACTAGGTCCATCACTCATGAGAACAAGTTATTAACTTGCGTCTAGCGTCAGCAATAGGTTGCTTATGGATCCCATTAGCGCCTCTAAGAACTGTTCAAGTAGGCTAGGCTGAACTTTTCCGTGTCTCCTTGACCCCAGGTAAAAATCTGCTCTTCTTCTACTCTTCTTTTGCTGACAAAATGTACTTCCACATAACCGAAAGGAGAGGCAAAAAAAGATATTTCACATACCCATAAAAAACGTAAAAATATTGAGCAAGCACAATCCTCCAAAAAAGCAAATGAACAGCTGAGGTTTTCAACCTTATTACACAGATAACCAACACTAGCATATTTCTATCAGTTACCAATCAGGCTACCAAGCTTACTCAGCAGGATCCTTCCAACATACACCTAGATTGTTGTCAAAATAAGGTCCAATATAGATACTGATATCTTAGAAGAATAGACAAAGACAGTTATACATCATGGACCAATAAGAGAGAAAGGTAAAGCATTACCTCACCTGTACAACCCTGAAGATAGCATCCAAAAGTCGAATGAAGCTTTCAGATGAGAGACTACGCAACTTGCCTGCAAGTGATGCACCTCGGCCTGAATCACAATATAAGCAGTTATTCAGAAGGAATATAGCCAAAATAAAATCAATTTAGCTATCAGGGTTCAGCGTGGAGCACCAGATTTGTTAATAAACAATTACAAATTAGGTTACTACGCAATATCTCACCATCTGTATCCACTGCCCGTTCTCCGGCAGTCGAACCAGAATCTAGGGGTTGTGTAACCAAAAGTGGAAGCAACTCTGCCACTGTGGTCTTAATTGCTGCTTTCATGTTGGCTGTGAGTGCGTCACGGTAGTTCCTCAGTTCAGATGGGAGTTCTTTCTGAAGATATGCATTAAACAATCAATAGAGTAACAGATCACATATAACTAATACATCAATAATGTAACTCCAACTCTCTCAATGTGACAAATGAAATGATGAGATCCCGTCCATCTAACAAATATTCCAATGCAAGGATTTAGAAAAGGTTTAACCAAGAGCCACAGTTCAAAGCTCCTCCTGTTTTCATATTTCACTTTATCATACTACAGAGTACTGAGTGATTATCAAATATTTGATCACAAATTACTATTTCAAATCTTCCAGAGAGAAATGGTCTCTTTCTGCTCAACTATTACATCTTTATTACAAACAATGTTTCTTATTAATGGGTACAAAGGCATGCTAAACTCCTACCAGATCATGATTTTGTTTTCTGAAATCAGTGTCTAGAAACGTTGACTGATATATGAATGATAAAACATGAGATTTAATAGAAGCAATTACAGAATAGGCCTCACAGTTCTTAGCAATCCGAGGATAAAGGGTAGAAGACGATCCCGGAAGCTACACATTTCCTCCTCATCCAACTTAAACTGCAAGCAAATAAGCCAATTTAGCAGCAGCACGATAACTACATCAGTAAAGTTTATCCATCAAGTCGAAGGAAATTAAAAACAGCTACAAGTTTAACCTATAATGAGACTTGACCTGACAAAGGCTCGAGTACATCAAGGTTGCGGGTCAGAAGCGTGAACTCTAACTCGTTATTAAGTATTCCCTACCCCCACCCTGAATAATTTGTCATAATCTACGTATAAACAGTGTACGCTTCAAGAGGATCAACCATGTTTCTTGACTCAGAGCAGCCACTAAAGTCACTCCAGTCCTCTACTTAGCAGTTCAAGAGCTAAACGACAATATTGGGACATATTCCCCAAACATAAACTTCCACATGACCAAAAACCCAAATCTAGTTTGATGGTGGAATCCTTACCATTGATTTGCCGGTTCAGTTGGCGGCTCTAATCAAGGAAAAAAAACATTGTTTTTAAACTTTAAGGTGTTCTTTTATAGTTTCACCTTTCTGTATTGAAAGACTGACACTATTTGGTTAAAGCAATTTGCTATCAGTAAAGAGTTCCGTACCAGATACAACGTGGTTTTTCGCCTGTCATTATAGCTTTATCTTTTTGTGCACTGATGAGGTTGTGGACTAAAAGAAACATTGGTACGCTCTTTCCCTCCAGTTATGTTTCATAGAAATTTATCTTATTACAAAAACATCTAAAATAGAAGATAAAAATATAAAGGCGAGAAGAATCTAACTGAGTAAAATAGCGATATGGTTTAAGGTATCATTTTGTATCTGAAGCCTGAATTACTTGGTCATGGCATCTCCTCTGAGTACATGCAGGAGTATATTATCCTGTACCAGAATGTCAAAAACTAGTACATTTTCATGGTCTAGCTTGGAAGTATTATTATTTTACCAGATAATATACTATAATTTTCATTCAGCGGAATCAGCGCAAAAGTAAATCGTATAAGGTACTTGCAGATTGAGGCTTATATAATGTCATTCAAGTCATATTTAAATCAAGATTTAAAAAAACACAACACTTCCACAAGAATAACCAAGAAGCATTAGTTCAGGTCAAAGCACTACCATACTCCGAAGAAAACAACCCAACAACATCATTTTCTTACTCACCCTGCATAGTCTGAAATCAAAATAATTGAGAACCGCTGGGATACAGCTTCAGGATGACTTCCAGCCTACATGGTTCCTAAGTTTAAATATGAGTCTACGAAAAGCCAATTCATCTTGGGGATTGCCTGACCTCCAAGAGTTTTTTATTTATGGCCATATTTTTTTCTCATATATTTATTCAAAGTTTCAAAAAGAGAACACAATAAATTTTATCTTCCAATAAGCAATACACCGTATTTCAACAAAAAAAAGAAACACTGCGACATGTCATCTAAAACCAACTACTTGCCAAGTCCTCAAGAAACCAAAGGAAATTTATCGAATCACAATAAGGTAAAAACATTCTTCTTTAGAAAGTAAAAGTGATCTTGCTATAATACTTACATTATCGTCTTTTCCATTCATGGGATTAACACTGCCTGCTTTGAATCTAGACAAAACTATGGACCCCACATCTTTGTCATTGTATAAAGAAGCACGCATGAACTCTGCTGAAAGAATGCTACAAGAATGAAGTTCACAAAGTTAGAAAAAATGCCCTATCTAACAAGCCATATTTTTAACAAAACAAAACCAGGATCAGAAATATATCCAACAAAAATCTGTTAAACGGGTCGTATATGTCTCGGAAAGAATCACATGGAGTGAGAATTAGTTAGTATTACAAAGTAATCCATGAAAGGAATGTTAAGAGAGCAAGAAAGACTTCAATTAAAGAGGTAAGGGGTCAAAGAAAATCAGAAACATGACAAGCAAGGTGCCGACGGAAACTCGAGAGATAGAAGCCGCCCACTTGGCATCTAAGTACAAGAAGCTCTAGTGCTCTCTCATTATTTTCGAATATGAGAAACAAGTTGATGGGCATGAACTCTATAGCACTATAAAGCTACATAGAAGAATCTTGGAAAATATTCCAAAGAGCATCGTTGGTAAGTTCAAGTTGAGGGCCTAAATAGGGCATTACGAAAGCGAGGATATCGAGAGACTGACTAAACTGGATGCTCGCATAAGCTTAGCAGGTTTTCCTCTTTTTATGCAGTCCGACAAAGGGTTGCAGGGTCTTTCTAAGTATTTATTGGATGGTTTCCTCAACATTCAGATCACAGAAACTCGGGTCATATGAAGCTTGTAACTTTACCAAAGTTGGTCATAATTGATAGTAACAATTTAAAATGGATGGCTCGACTAAGTTGTAAGTTTAACAAATCAATTGGATCGTTTCTCCCTATGCAGATAACAGAAAATCAGGTCATATAAAGCTTGTAACCCTATCAAAAGTTGATCGTACTTGATGGGTAAATTGGATTGCACAAATAAAGTATAATTTTAACAAATCAATTTGAGAGGGTTGGAAATTTTAGAACAGGTTAAGTGTTTAGGGCATATCCTCTAACTAAATATTTGGTCCTCTATTTCATTTCATTTGTTCTTCATATCTGATAAATCTATTTTCACCAAAAATTACGTTAATACAGAGTCACCAAACTGCGCTTCAAAACAAATTTGAAGGGAAGTAAGAAATATTTACTACTGAAGAATGTTCTGGCAAGGAAGAAGGATTCGGGACTGATAACAATGACTAGAATAAGTAAACATACTGGTTTATGTCCTGTATAGATGTTGCTAACTGATCTCGTAGATGGCGAAAGCAATGTAGACCTGCAAGCTCATCGGTATCCTGTCATAAGATGATGGTTATAAGATAAAACTGAAAAAGCAAATGAAGTCAGAAAAGAAACTTCCAGAAAATCACGTCTCTACTCTACTATGATAGTCCAAAACATGCAGACAGAAAAACCTTGAAAGCACTCCTTGTGTATGTTTACCGCTTCTGGCTACTTTGTCAAAATAACTGATACAAGGAAATAATATGACCAGGTAGCACCAATTGCAATACTTTGGTTGGATTTATTGGAAGACAATATTATTGTTATAACGATACTTCATTCGACATTATTTTGACATGAGACGCTTCACAAAAATTTTCTTTGCATCTTAGTGAACTCATTTTTTTTTTGAACTGAATTAATCTTTATCTTAGTGAACTCTTAGCAATATTTAGAATAAAAACAACTTAACAACTGATCTATGTACATTCCTCCAGGTGAACTCTTGACTCTGCTACTTGACTATACCTCCTACAATTGGGTTTCTTTCTTCATACATATTCCTGTTAATTTAAAAATGTGAATCAAGGTGCACAAGCAATACACTGTGTACCTCGTCATACAATGGCCACAGAGGCAGCTGTATACTTGCTGCATTAAATCTTAGGCTAAAAAAGTTCAACGAAAGCTTACCTCAGAACCTTCATCTACTAGATTTGAGAAAGCATTAGTCAAAGAGTAGGGCATGACACTCTTCGAGTCTCAAGACATTTAAAAAAGAAGTAACAAAGTCTATTTTCTTCTTTTTGACAAAATATCAACTTCCAAAACGAAAATCGTAGATGTGGGTCCAATATTTAGTATGGAATTTTTCTGATATAATTCATTTTTTTTTTTTTTTTTTGAAAATTTTGAATTAATATAAGAAAGGGGAGTCTATACAACAGAAAGGGAGAATCACAACGACACTATTTCCTCATGATATCCGCCCAATTGGAAATAAAATCAAAATAGGAAAAGTTAATGGCCCATCCTAAGTTTCTACTCCAGTGAAATAATAACCCAAGGACGTCTTCCACCTCCACCACAAGGTGTCTAGGGGAGTCATTGAAAATTCCATCGTTCCTTGCTTTCCAAATTGACCAGCATATGGCAAAGGGGATTAGCCTCCATATCTTCCTAATTGCTGCTTCTCCCCATTGAGATAGAACGTTTGAGAATGTTTTAGGGCAACACCAATTGAGTCCCACTGCCCGAATAAAGAATGACCAGAGTTTCCAAGCCTCATCACAGTGCACAAACAAGTGGTCTATGGACTCCCCTTGACTCTTATAATTCATATCATTAATCTGCGATAATGCAACCAGCACCTAATTGTTTATTTTCTTATACATTTTTTATAGCTATATGGCTTCCGATGAATAAATAGGAAAGACCAATTTACTCTTTTTAAGTTCGGTCTCACGCTTGTGAAGTTCCTTTTAAATGCAAGATATTCATACCGCATGCAACAACAGAAATGATCACATTTCCTTCAGAGTTCAGAAAAAAGTGGTTTTAGAAGAATAACATAACTTTAGCTCCTGAATGAAAGAAAAAATAACTACTCTTCCCCCAAAACCGAAGATTAATGTAAAGTCTTTTACAACTATGACCACCCTAGAACATCTTGAAGAATCAAAAGATCATGTTACTACTAACCAACCTGATAAGAATGATAGCTAGAAGGTAACCACTTAAGCGACTTGATCTGAAATCCCAAGTTATAAACTTACCAGTAAATGTCGCAAGTCATCGATAATGTCTAAAGCTCCTGCACAATCTGCTGCTGCAACAAGCTGCATCAAACAAACAAGAGAGACTCACAAACAGAGGTATATGAGATCTTAATGGTTATCCCTAATGGCATAAGTTTTTGCTTACAAAAATTATAAGCATATGAAAAGCAACTGCAACTAGGGGCTCTAACTTCTAAAAATACGAATTATATACAAGAAGAGGAAGCTAAGTGAATTTACACGAATATTGTGGTCGCCTTAAATAAGAATTTAATAAACGTACTTGTGGTGTTCATATTATGTTCCGTTAGCTGATTATGTTCCGCACTTTTACAAGCAAGTGCTTTGAGGTGTATTGGTTGGAATATGGTATCATAACCAACCCAATAATTGTTTCAAGAATAAGGGCATGAGGTAGTCTATTTTTTTAAAAAAAAACAGGATTAAACGAGTACAATAGACGGCATACATCAAATGGCTTGGATACATTATAAGGATGGAATATGCTCATAAGTCATAACTGCCATGAAACTGTCCTAAAGACACTCATAATCCTAAAGGCCACAAAAAGTACCCTAACAGGGTCATTCTAGACTAACCTACTTTTTTTTTACTTTTAATTACATGGATCAATAGATGATGAATTTCCACCCCCACTAAGTTTCGATCATGAGATCTCCAGGTTTTCGGAGGGGCGCACCACCATTGGAGCAAGACCCGATGGTCAATATAGTCAAATTGAATAATGAATTAACGATCCATGGGTTAAGCAACCTAACAGACTAACAGTCAAGTAGTGGTGCTATGCCAATGAAGTGTACCTATGTGAGTATCACTCTGCGGTCCAACAGCGAGGACTAGCACTTTCTTCTACTTATAGGCAATTGCATTTGAGGTCTATTGGTTAAATACGTAATCATTGGTCTCAATCTCAACCCCACATAACAGTTATGAGCTGCATAATAACAAGTATATGATGGATTTTAGACCTTGATTGTCGATACCAACTGCATAGCCTGAATTCAGGCATCGTTATTTTATATAAGGACCGGGTGGAAACGCATAGCGCACTGGCTACGTGTTATGACACCAATCTAGGAAGAGCTACCTATGGGCTACGAACAAAAATCCACAGAGTGGCTCCATGTGTTCCGTATTTGGAAATGTGGAATATTTGAGCCTAGGTTAAATAAGTAGACCGCCTCCTTAACATAAATCAATATCAAGATGCATCATTTGGTAACCATAACTCGTTTCCAAACTAGTTATTCATGATCAATAAGGATGGATGCAGCATGGAACATTAGATTGATACTCCACCATTGAATTGGATTAGCCATGGCATTCATCGTATATTTGTTCTATTAGATACAACGAGCGATTCAATTTATCCTTTGATCTTTCTCCTAGCAAAGTCACCAACCATTACTGCTTACTAGGACAAAAGTACACCTTATATTATGATTATTAGTGCATTAGACACGAATGGAAGTTAATTATAGGGTAGAAACTAAAACGTAAGAGGGATTTACTTAACCAATACACTCATTTCATACCATCTAATTAAATAAGACACTGCATGTTTGTCAACACATTTTCCATCCGGATATCAACACAAACTGCGATATAATACATCATATCAAATTCTAATTGCCAACCCGTATTCAGCTAAGAAGTAGATAACATAAAGTTGAGGAAAATATGAAATTTACCAGTTTCAAAGCTGACAGCGCTTGATTAACATACAATATAAGTGTGAGTTTCTGCTGAAGAGCTATCAAATTCGTTCTCGTCAAATTCAATTCCTGAATTTGACTAGCTGGTTCCACCAATTCCCTATTCAAAAGCCTAATTGTTTCTTTTAGATCACGGATCCGACCACAAGCTTCAACAATCTCAACATTTAAACCATGTAATTGTCCTTGAGCTTCAAAAAATGAATTTGATCTCAATGAAATTTCTTTCACCAAATGCAACTCAACTGTATCCAAATATTGTGATAATTTCTCTTGCAAAACTAGGTTTTCTGCTGTAGTTGTGAATGGACAAGCAGCTTGAAATGTTGGTCCTTCTTCTAATGCAAAATCCTCTTTAAAATATAATGAAGGAACTTCTCTTAAACAATTAACAAGTGCTTCTCCTTGTCCAACACCAAAATTCGAAGAACTCAAACTCGATTCAACTAATTCTTCACTAATAATTTCTTCTTTACTACTATGATGTCTAATATCTTCAAATCTACCATACGGTTCCGAGATCAGAGAAAGATAAGATTGGAAATCCGATCTTTGTATATCAGGAATTGTATGTTTGATTGTTAATGGTGCTAATTCAGTGGCACCAACAGAAGATGAAGAAAACCAACCAGAAAACAAAGAATTATCAGATCCATATAAACCAGATTTTCCAATATGAGGATTATTGAGAATCGAAGCTAAACTTTGGCTTCCGCTACCACCATAAGATGGAGAAGGAGTTGGAGTATCAGGAGAATCAGATGTGGACTTGTTTGATGCTGCCGAACTTGTACGAGCAAGGATTAGATGTTCGAACCTTCCCGATTGGGAAGGTAGAGAATCCATCTTTAAAAACTTCAAACCATGAATTTGAATGAAATCTTCAAACGAGATGAAGTAGGAATTGTTAAATTGTTGATCTGATCACATGGAATGGTTTTAGTTCGAGTTCAGTTGATTAAAAATGAAAACCCTAGAATTTGGATCAAGAACAGTAGTGATAGATCTAATGAATGGTGAAGGTGAAGATGATTTTGAGCAGAGAACTCACTTGTTGGATCTGAGAGAAAGAGAGAGTTATTTGGAGAGGGAGATTAGAGTCATTTACTCTCGAATTGGAGACTAGCAAACGGGTTTGAGACGGGTTACATACATTTGGGGTGTGTTTGGTTAGCATTTTCCCATGGAAGTTTCCTTTGGATTGGTCAAAACTTCATTGATCAAAATATTCTATTCTTTTTTTCTTTAATATTGATTACAATGGGTTACAAGACATTGATACATCGGTACGATGTCATAAGCACGATAACTGCCGAAATACTACAGGTGTAAATTCTGACGAAAGTAAATGGCCTAAACCCCGACGAAATTAAATGGCCTAAACCCCGACGAAATTAAATGGCCTAAAGTCTACAGAAACTACTTTATTTGTACCCAAGTTCAATATTCTTGGATTTGTCCTTTCATGGATCGAACTTAGGACCTCCGTGTTACTGAGTCTATGCACTACCAACTGGGCTACCAATTGTTGGCAAAACAACAAATCTTTAGAGCATCTCCGATGCAAAACAACAAACACATAAGATTTTTGGAGTTTCTCCTTGAAAATATTTTCAATATAAAACTCAATTTAGATTTTTAAGATGTTGCGGCAGTATTAAATAGAGATATTTCGAGAGGATTGTCTTAGACAAAATCTCCAATGCGAAGCTCAATCTGAATTTTAAGATGGTGTGGCGATAGTTAATAAAGATACATGTCCTCTTGAGATATCTTTGATTTTCCAATTCGTCATTTTTTTAACTTGGACCAATAGAAATCAAGTATTCATTGATCTTCAAAATAAATACTATCACGGCACCCTACTTAAGCTCATGGAGTCGTGGGATCGAGTCTCGGGGGAAGCAGTTTGCCATCAAGATTTACGCCATGTAATGTAGGCAATATATGAAGTAAATAATATACAATAAATTTGTCAGGTTTAGGCCTCTTTCATGTTGTCGGACTTTAAGTCTCTTTCATTATGGTTTAAATTAGACGGTTATCGTTCTCATCACATCTTCGTGATGTATCAATGCCTTGTAACGCGTAACGTCAAAAAATAAAATAAAAAACAATGGCCATTTTGCTATTGACAGGAGCATCGAAGTTTTGGATGCGGAGACGAATGTAGTAACAAATCGTTTCATCTTAAAATCCGGAAACTAAAAAAGGGGAAGACGAAGAGGCGAAGAAGAAACCATGACCAACTCCCGTGAATCTTCTCCAGATTGGTTGCGCAATTTTCAGGTTCTCTCTCTCTCTCTCTCTCTATTCATTTGAAGTATTTCATTATCTTTATAAACAGTTCAATTAGAATTGGAAGATCATCTTTTATGTTTGAAGTCTGATCTCAATCTAAAGCTGCGGGAACTTGAGGAATTTCTTGAATAGACACTTATATAATCTCTAACTAGCTTTCTTTGGTTCTCCTTTACTCTTTACTTCCTTCTTTCTATCACTGATTAGGTTATAATCTTAATTATTTGATCTTTCGAACTTGCATTAATTCATTTGTCATCCTAATCATATTTCCTTTCCAGTTTAGGTTTTCATTAGTTCTGGTAGCTGAACTCAACATTCGGATTTCTTGCTGAAAGTAGGGATTATTTTATTTTTTTGATCAGGCACCCACACATTCAGGTTTTACATTGTCATCAGAATCTGATCATTCGCCAAGTAATAGCTCAGTAAAGGAGGATGATAACTATCACAAAGAACCAGACTTCACTAAAACACCAGAATTGGCGAAGGAAGATAACAATCAAGATGCAGTTTTTATTGACAGCGGAGAAGAATCTCCCGTTAGCAAGGCTCCGAAGTCCAAGTCACCAAAAAAGTCGAAGTCACCTAAAAAATCGAAGTCCCCAAGAATAAGAGCAAGTCTGGAGACTAAAAACCTAAAAGATGGTGAGTTTGCTTGTCTCATGCCACTATTAACTTATTGATTATAAGAATAGTACGTAGGCCGGATAACATGTAATTTAGCCTTACATGAACAAAAAGAAAAGGAAGTAAATGTTGTGAAAATAGTCCCACATGGGAGAAGGGGTAACTAGCAACCAAGAATCTAATATACAGGTCCTCTCCACTCGTTGCCAATTGGTTTTGAGTTGGAATGTTGGATGACCACAAACTTAACAAATGTGTCAGGTTGGGCTGAGCCAATGATTGAGGTTACCACAGGGTATCAGGTTTATGTGATGGGGGGCATTAGGTTTCAGTGTAGCCGTGTAGGGGCTCGGAAGGTTCGGTAATGGCTGTCAGTTATGGCTGTTAGCTCTTGTAGAATTTGGGTCATGTGATGAACCGTTAAGACTGCCTTTTCTCATAGAATCCTTGCATCATTGCAGTCATCTGTTGTATGAGTTCTTGATTGAATTTTATTGACTTACAATATCTTTTTCCCTATATTGCTTTGTTTTTCTTTCCATACTGCTTCGATATCATTCTTGAGGAATTGGTGGGTGCTTGCGTGCTTAACTTGGGTGCCACTGAATGCCTAGAGTCAGTGCCCGAAACCAATTTGATGTAAGCTTGCAGGTGGAAGCAACCATAGAGGTTTATAAACGAAACAGTTACAATCCAAATAAATTGAATAAAACAATGCCCAAAATTTTCAATAAGACTTCAAATATTCTAAACCTTATAGGAATATTAACATAAGGTCCAGTGTTGCTGGAAAACAAAAGAACAATCACCAATATATCTTCTTGTGGGGTTCAGCCAGCCCTATATACATAGAGTAATCTTCAAATATAATTAGAACTCCTTTTAGCTTGGTAGCTGTTGCTTGCTACATGAGTTGGTTTAAAGCCTCCGTCAGAGCTCTCCATTTGGATCAAACCTTCTGGTGTTCTTATAAAGTTTCGTGTCCTATTATTTTAACTTCTGATATGTGTGCTCTCAGATACTGATATGGAGGATGATATTAAAGCTGAAGCAGTAAAGGAGGAAATATCAGAGAAGCCTGTTCCACCTCGTGTAAGATATTGTAATAGCTTATATACTTGTCACAACTCATACACTATTAATTTAGTGAATTACCTAAGAGAGTCAAGCTATTTACAGTACACCACTCACATGGTGGGAAACGTGTATATTTGACTGTTCGTATGCTGGCCTGTTTGCAGGTTTCCTCCATGTTGCCTTTGGTGATGTCAGATAAAGTCCAGCGGTCGAAGGTACATATTGTTATTTTATTAAGGCCTTCGCTGAGAAACTTGTATTGGCTGTAAGGAACATAATGTGAAAAGATTGAGAGTATAAGTAGACCTTTTAGTTGCTTGAACCTGTAACATTGTTTCCAGAAAAGGAAAAAAGGAAAGAGAGAATAGTCTGTAATGCTTATTTGCTCGTACTTCTGAATTTTGAGCAAAAAGACTTGAGATAATTGCATATTATATTTAGAATTAGAATGGGAAAGTGAATTTATCAACACGGCTGTTCAAACATGTTCACAAACTCTGCTTAGCAACCGTTATATGTCTACTCCTTTTTCTATTCTTTCATAAATTAGCATTGATTAAACCTATGTCATGGTCTCGAGTCATAGGGATAGTCAATTTGAGTGATGCACTTCATCCTTATTCAGTCATGAAGACTGTAATATTCTGATATTAGTAAATTACGAATGAGTACAGATTTATTTGTTTTCATTAAAATGTCATGACGATTTCCTCTAAAATGGATATAGCGTCAGTTCTTGTGCTACATGCATGCAGTTCTCACTAAAGAAGCCTTGCCTAATGAATGCATGTACTAATGGCTTAATGCAGGTACTTGTTGAATGTGAAGGAGAATCGATAGATATGAGTGGAGATGTTGGTGCTGTTGGGCGCCTTGTAATTTCAGATACACCCTGTGGCAACAAAGAAATGCTTTTGGATTTAAAAGGTATAGTGTATTTTGTTTTTTTCTTTTGCTCTATTTCAGTATTTCTCTGTACCCAGTTAAATTCTTTTGTATCTTTCTCATTATATTATACCTAACCATTTATCAGTTCAACATCTTTCCGCACCCCTCGCTCAAGCCTGGGGGTGGAATTTATTATATTTGATTATTTTAGCAAATCTTTGACCCAAATAAGATCCAACCGAGATGGTTCTCCCCCTACTCTGTGCCCAGGCTGTCAAGTGATTGAACCCCTCCCAACTTTGGCCCTTATTTTTTGCCGAGTTGCCTTGTTGGCCCTCAATTTTTTTGTTAATTCAAGATTGACCCCCTATTGTTAGTTGCCATATCTTTGCCCCCAAATTACCTGTCACAAGTACAACTATACTTTTCTATTTAGGCTTCAATCACTACTGAAAACTCTATCTAAATACTTTGTGAAAGCAATTTATGTTGAAACGTTTTCAAGCCGTTGAAGCCTCGTGTAATCTTTGTGATTTGTTTTTAATTGTTCTTTGTGGATCCATATCGTCTACTTGGTAATTAGTATGCGTGCGAACTGTTCTGCAGCTATTCAGTGTGATGGTTATTTGATCCTGTGAAATGTTTTGCCTTTTCAGGAACCATATACAAAACGAAAATAGTTCCTTCAAGAACATTCTGTGTTGTATGTTACTCAACCCCTCTTCTACTTTACATAATCATTCAATAATGGGAATGCTGATGTTTGTTGAACTAATACTTATTTATGCTTTCGAGGATGTCATTCCAGAGATTATTCTCACAAAAAATTAACACATAAGTCTCAGATTTTGATTATTTTCCCTCATATACTTCAATCCATGGTTTGTGGCTTAAAAAGTTTCAGATTTACCCTTTTCATTCTTGTTGTCAAAGTGGGTGTATACCCTTATAACGGTTCACCCGAACTGATCTTTATATGAGCCTTGTAGGCCTTTATACTAAACCATAAAAGATTAATTCACAACCACATTAGTCGGACTTCTAACAATTGGATTAATGACTTGGAATTCCTTCGATTTTCAGGTTAACTTTGGGCAAACAGAAGCAAAGGTGTGTATATTTTTTTATATTCAAGTTCCTCTAACACCCTCCTTTTCTGTAATTGTGTTTCCCTTGTCAAAGTTAAAGAACTGACCTTATTTTACTTGTTAGGATTTAATCCTCACAGCTGTGATAAAATGATAGATATGATTTATGAGTTCATGACACCTTATTAGGAAGTTTATAATTTGGTTCTGGATAGTAAATCAGAGACATTCAGGTTATCAATTACTTTAATTTCAGAATGTAGTTTTGAGGTGGTTCTGTTTTCCCCATTTATATAAATATGACTGTATCGGGGAGAAGAGAATCCGGAAGTTCTGTGGTTAACCACAAGAGAATATTCAGTTGAGAAACAAAGGTTGCCTTTAATAACAACGACGTTGCTAAATACACTACCTCACAATGAAAGCCCATTGCTTTCCACCACAGCAGCAAGCTGAAAAAACAGGTTTGATTGTAGAAACAAACTTTGGAACTCCAAAACGATTCAAAACTTTGTTTTACTACCCACTTAAGGCCTTAAACCACAAAAAGTTGCAGAAAGAATTATGTTTGACTGTTCGTAAATATTTGTACGTGTGACTCAATTGATACCAAGAATTTCATAAGAAGTCCATACATATCAGGGAAAAAGTGGCAACTGGTTCCTGTCGATTCTGTACGTTAAGGATGCGTTACAACAATCTTATTTTTCATAACCCCATGATCCACCGGGAAGATCTTGTTCAGGATCTCTGAGAGCAAGCCTCCTTATTTTTATATAAAGCATCATATAAAGAGACATACTGGAGTTATATTTCCTTTCTATGCCCTACAAATCTGTGGAGTATGTTAACTTGATTATCCAACAAAATGATCAATTACATGTTTAAATTTTCCCTTTTAAGCATGAATGTACAGTTTAGTATCTACTGAACATACTTCACTGAAAAAATTCCTTTCAGTTTATTATCATAAATTCCTTGTATCTTGGCCTGAAATCGTGTTTCTGTTTTGTCTGACCAGATAGAGGCCATCATGACTGACTTCATTCAACCAACAGCACACTCTAATGTTTACGAGGCTGAGACCATGATTGAAGGTAATTTTTCTTCTTTAAAAAGTATAACATCATGATTGGTGATCTTAATTGTACCCTATGATATTACTGTCTTTGGTTTTCTCAGTTTTCCTTTGAACTAGTCATATTTCTATTATGTTATTGAGACGTAAGTTATGCTTCAGTTACTTGCCTCGTATTAGGATTACATACCTATCTCGTTTGCTTTTGAGTAGGAACTCTCGAGGGATACTCATTTGAATCAGATGAGGAGGCAGATAAAATTCCCAAAGTCAATAATCAAGGAAATGAGGGTGAAGAACAAACCAATGGAAAAAATAAAGGAAAAGCTGATAAAGCACTGGTACGTCATATCGACATGAGGTTCTTTTGACAGAGCCCTTCTCCTATCAAACTAGCATCTTTTGTATGATACTTACTATGCACTATGTTGATTTTCGGAATTTTGCAGGGAGTGAATCGAAAGAAGGGCAAAGCAGCTGTGAAGGCGGCACCGAAGAAGGTGAAAAGAAAAGCTCCAGCTTCCAAGAAGGCAAAGAATGCCAGGAAGTAAAAGATGAATGTATGATATACCATTTCATTTTAAGTTATAGTATCAAAATCTGTATAAAAATAATGAACATAATTAAATTAAGGTATTTCACATCTACCCGTTGGTGGTAAATTAGGGGTGTGAATCGGGACAGATCGGACCTTGACTTGTGTCAAAGGCCGGGCCAGGTCTAGTCTGATTAATTCATATAGCCATCCACAGGCCTGGCAGGCCCGAGTAAACCCTTGTCCGCATCATTATAAGTTATCTAGTGTGATTTGTTTGTCCATGCAAAAGTTATTTGTGAAGAATTAATCACTATCAGTTTCATTGTGGATGCAGTTACGTTGAAGATGTCAAGAGTTATTGCAGAATGGAAAGATGTGACAGTGCCTAAAAGAATGATCGGTTTTGGAAATGCCACGGTGGGTGTTCAAGAAGGAAGAACCTCGGCCACAACCTTGCTCCAAAACTGCGTTTGTGAATTGGCAGAGAAGCGACTCCACTATTCAGCCATGGCCGGAACAAAATATAGGAACTGAGAAACAGTACCCATAGAAATAATTAATCTTGAATGGGGCTGTTTACATTAATGAGCTTTATTAAATCATGAATAATTTCTACTTTAAATTAAAAAGCATTAGAATGAGTACAACTAGAGAAGAAAAAGAACATTTACTTGTGAAGTGGAAAGACTTTATGACTTTAGACATTTATCCTAAAAATTAGGGTTTGGGAGGAATCTACAAGGGGGAATTTAGCCCACAAAGATTTCTTGCTTGTTTGGTGGGCTACGGCCCCCTGCCACTGGAAGAGGGAAGTACTGGCCGAAGTAAACTGTTCTTTATTTGCGGCCATGGCATGTCAGAGCCCATATAGAAACTATTGGCCAAAGTGAACTGAGCTTGACTTGGGCTCAAAATTAACCCTCTTTCGGCTATTTTAGGAAATGACAGAGATATGCCAAGAACCAACAGATGAAGGAAAATAATTTGAATCTAGCAGACAAGGTCGTCTTAAATCTCCTATTTTGTAACTTGGTGTTCTGTTTTATCATTATTGAGCTCCATTGGTATCCAACTATAGAGGTCTAAGTTAAATGAAAAACAAATGGGGTAGAGACAAGAATCCGTCTCTCCCTAACTCCCTTCATGTTCTTAATCATTATCAAGCTATAAGGGTTTCCATTGCAACCGTGATGTCCGGTCACGATCTCACCTGAATCCTGGTAGCAAACTCTCTCTAAATCCTGTCTGGTACATGCCCTTGCAGAGATCCGGCCAGGAAAGTGGTCAGACAGATTGACATTTTTCCGTCCGTTAATAAATAACCTCCTCCATGGGAGTAGAAATTGTAGGAGCAGGATTTCTAAGATGAGAGGTTTTTCCCTAAGTATCAAAGAATCCTACTTATTGTTTAGCTTGAATTTTACTCGCTTCAGAGTAGCTGTGGCATTAACTCAAGATTTACCCCAATATGAAGGCCTAGTTGAAGGTGATGCTCTAAACGTGGGTGATGCATGCTCCTCCATAGAAGACATTACGCTATGGAAGGTGAGACCAATTGTGAGTTTGGATTAAGAGTGTCATAATCATCTTATAACTGTATTTTTCTCTTTTTTGCTCTCGCAAGGCAAATACGATTGCATACTTGTTAGCACAAAATACTTTCTTTAAACAATCAGACTGATGCCAAGGAGGGATAGAGAGAGAAACACAACCTCAGAATTCTTCTCAAACAATATTTCTCTAAATTTCCAAGATGACAACGAGAAAGTAAGCTTTTTAAGGTGCAAATTCATACTACAACCTTTGCATTTTATGACTGTTTCCTATTAGCTGAACGAAAAGCGTAAGAAGAAAACAACGAATCAAACTTGCAGCTTTCTTGTAATGTCAGCAGGAAAGAGGTCTGATGTGATATAGATATGAACATTCGAGCCAAACACCGGGAATCAACAAGACTCGAAGTTCTCAGAGGATTTTTTCACCAGTTCTGATTCTAAGTTTCAGCTTCATTTGCAGCACTTTCAGAGCTTTTAGGTTGATCAGTATTGGCAGGTTTCTTTGGAGTCACGAATTTGCCGGTCAAAGGATCAACTGGACGAGTGTCACGGGGTCCACCTTTATGTGCCATCGCAAGCATTGGTGGTGGTGGTAGAAGTCCTGCTCGGAAAAGAATACGTTGAACTGGGTCTGAAGGCTGTGCACCAACTGATAACCAGTACCTAAACAATGAAAATGGACGAGAAAAACTGATCAATATCAACTTCAAAACTTCTGTCTCTCACGCCAAAATTAAGTCGAAAATGGAAGTGTTGATCAAACTAGCGCAAATAGGAAACTCGGAGTGTTTTTCAAACTAAAAACAAACTACACAAGTGTACCAACCAAGAAAACTGAAATGTATTGAACACGATGTCCTACTGTAACAACAACTTATGTTTCATTCAAGTAATCAAGATATAATGATTAAAATGCAGTAATGTATGTATTTGGATTCCTGAATTGGCTAAATTGGATCTAATCTATGTACATTGACATAGGACACGCGTGTCAAACACAATGAATGGAATATGGACAAACATGTACACCTCTGCGATGTAAGCATATATTTACTCGTCCTAAATATTAAGTCCTCTTTTGTACTTCACATTTACTTTTACATTTGGATCACCTAGTATATTATTAGCAAGTTGTTGGGATTGGGTGATCCATCCGAATAACTTGTCGAACGGCCGTGCTGATCCCATACCAATTCTTCGGGTAAAAGAGTTACCACGTCAGAGAGAGAGCGAGGGAGGAGTGATTTTTCTTGTCAAAGAGAATGAAAGATAAGGAGCAGCTGAATAACAGCACCTTGCTGCTGTAATTGTAATGTGTCTGTAATAGCAGCTGTTGTACAGCAGAACAACTTAGCACTCTATAAATGGCAAAACTTGCTCTGCAACTGGGGTAGCCGATCCTATCCCCACCTACTGGTCACTTTTACAGGGAGGACGTAAATCCAGAGTGTGTTTTACAAGGTCTTAACACGACAGTTACAAAGGAAACCCAAGATTAGTATTGTACCTAGAAATCCCCACATTATACGAAGTGACTGCAAGTTCGAATATTTTCGGTGCAAAGTTTTGTATTTTAGATGCGGTCACATTAAAGACAACTCATTGTTGAATTGCTTGACCATTAGTTAGACATAAATTATCATGGGAAAGGAAAATATGTACTTACTTCACTCTGTCAAAATTGAGACCCATTCGCTTCCCGCCATCCTGACCTACACAAACAAACATAACAACATACTTTAGGATCGATTACGGAAAACTAAAAAGAAACAAAGAAAGAATAGATGAACCTGTGGGGAGGGGAACTATAATTGGATAGACTCTAAAAACAAATCAAGCAAAATGCACACCATAACATCATTACTACAAGTTAAGTGAAATTAGGTTAACCAATTATGCAGTTGTTTATAATATTTTCCTTTCTAAATTGATTCAATTGAACTATGGAATTAAGCAAACTAGGTTGAAATTACATATTGAAATCAACCAAAAAATCTTTGCACAAATGGGTACCTATTTGAATTAACAAAAAAAAAACCCACCAAATTAGATTGCACAAATGAGGTAATGATATTTGTAAATTTAGTGAAAGGGTATGAGAAAGATTCAACATTTAACAATTAGGTCTTCATTGAATTACAAAATAAGCAAAAGGGTATCAACAAAAGGATAATTTAACAACTAGGAGTTCAACTTTACAAAAATCCAAATCAGTGAGTGAGTGATAATCAAAATTATATACCAGGCAATGGGTTGTAGTAACCCAATACTTCAAGATGTTTTCCATCTCTAGGAGATCTACTATCAGCTGCCATTACTCTATAAAATGGCTTGTTTTTGCATCCAAATCTTGACAACCTTAGTTTCACAACCATCTTCTTTCCTTTTCTTCCTCCTTAGAAGCTTTTCGCGAAAAAAAATTGATCCCTGAAAGTATAAGAGAAAGAATCAGATTGAGGGTGAGAATAATTTCAGAGGGCAATTTGATTTTTTCGAAAATCTAGGGTTTACTTACCAGATGATAAAACCTTTTCTCTGTCTTTAGGGTTTTGATTTTGTTATCTTGCTGTATCTCAAGGACAAGGAAGTTCCATGAGCAAACGACAGAAATTTAGGGGCGCCCAAATTTGACTAAGGGCGGCACCAAGCCTGTTGACTTTTGGGTCAAAGTCTTCAGACTTCTGAGTCTGTGAGACCACCATTTTTGACCGAGGCTCTAAAGGGAAATAGTTAAGAGTCTATCAGAAAATAATCATCTTTGGGATAAATTGCGAAGTTGTGAAAGAGAAAGTACAAAATTGCGGAGTTATAGGTTCGACACTTAGACTGTTAGAGCGCATACTTAGTGACATTTTTCAATTGGCAAGTGTAAACAAAATTATGTATCTGGTAAACTCAAATCATCCCTCAAAAGCGAAAACAACATTAGTAATTGTTGGAAGTAACTACAATAATTGGAAGTAACTACAATAAGCCTCATTCAGACTTGAATAGGTGGTCCCGAAAAATCACATCTTAGGAGCCTACCTTTTTTTCTTGTTGCTGCAAATAGGAGCCTGTCTAAGACTATTAGATTCCATGATTTTGTTATATCCAAAAAGACTATAATCTCAAATAATTTGTCCCTTATATCACCAATGTCGGTGGAAATGTGGTCCCGAAAAAACACGTGGTCGGTCCGCCAACTTACGCGTGAGTAAATAAGTCCTTTGTTTGATGAAGTTTTAACCGAATAGGTCAAAATAATATTGAATATAAGTAAAAAAAAAAACACTTTCGACAAAAAAGAAAAAAGAAACATTTACATCTTCTTCAAAAGCACAAAGAGTGTAGAAGTTTGGTTCTAAATTATTAAATCTGAAAAAACATAAATTACAGAATCGATATCGTAATATTATAAACAGGGGTATGTATTTTAAGGAGTGGGGTCATTTTACCACCAAACATTTATTCTAAAAAGCCATTACGTCTTTGAACACGAAAAAGAACCTTAAAAGAGGCTTATCAGATCAATTTGTTTTGTTAATTCGTTTGATTGGCCGGGTTGTTTGTTTATAATATTCATCTAATGTTGTTTTATTAATATCAATATCTTTTAGATCATTTTTGAAAGGTTGGGTCCTTCTCTCACTACCTAATATTGATAAAGAAAAATATCCCCAAATTGATTGTTTAATAGCCTGATTAAATCATTTAACTATATAGTTTGCCATTCATTAGCTAATTGATAAGTTGTTATCTCAAGACACGCCATAGTGAGTATATAATAATCCCAATATGAAATAATTTTATTGTTTGAGCATCAACTATATAATATGGAAAATATTCAAAGAGAAAGTGAAGATCCAAGAATGTGCAATTTTTCTTGCTCTATTATTTTAGTTTGCCATTTTCACAATATATGTATTTTCTAGATCGTAATGCCTATCTTTCAATTCCATATATTTTGACTTTCAAATCAACATTTTCATTATTATTATGCCTTGAGGGAGAATTATAATACAATATCAGAGTTCACGTGTGAGAATTCTCGTTCAGATAATTCGAGTATTAGTCGAATGATAGAAATATATTTCACAATAGTAAAGAAGAGAGAGAGGTAGAGATTAATATTTCTCTTGTATATTAACAACAATGAGGGTTACAGGTATTTATAGACTAATGAAATACAATTAGGGTAAATCTAGGATAAAGATTACAAGTATATGATGTTTATCTAAATATAATACGAAGTCTTCTGGAATATAGAGACCGGTGGGACCGGTCTCTCTCTTGGCCGACCGGGTTGGTCGACCAGGTTATATGGATCGGGTGGCCGATCCATATACATAACCCTAATACTCCCCCTCAAGTTGGAGCAGGAATGTCAGTGATGCCCAACTTGCCAATAATGGATGTGAAAGCTTCTGCACCTAGTGGCTTCGTAAGTATGTCAGCGAGTTGTTCCGAGGAGGGAGTAAATGTTGGAGCAATCAAGTTGTTTTTAATCTTCTCACGAACCAGATGGCAGTCGATCTCTATGTGTTTGGTTCGTTCGTGGAAAACTGGATTCTCGGCAATGTGAATAGCCGCACGATTGTCACAATGGACCGGCATGGGGGATGAATGATCAATCCCCAGATCGGAGAGTAGAGATTTGAGCCATTGAAGCTCACAAGTGAGAGTGCCCATGGCCCGATATTCAGCTTCCGCGGAAGATCGAGCAATGGTGTGTTATTTCTTGGATTTCCAAGAAAGTGGGCTGGACCCAAGCATTGTGATATAACCAGTGGTGGATCGTCTGGTTGTGGGACAGCCAGCCCAGTCTGAATCACAGAAACCAGAAACCAAAAGACGACTAGAAGAAGAGAGCAAGATTCCTTTTCCAATGGAACCTTTGAGATATCGCAAGACTCGGTGTGCAGCATCCATGTGTGAGGAACGAGGATCTTGCATGAATTGACTAAGACTGTTGACCGCGAAAGTAATGTCCGGACGAGTCACAGTGAGATAAGTAAGTAGAGACGTCTAATCCGTCTTGTTTCATTGAAGAGATTGCACGTTTGAGTTGAAAATTTTTTGGTGCATTCGTTTGATGGAATCTATCATAAAGATTTGTCCAAATTTCAGCGGCAGATTCATCATATAAGATGGATTGACGAAGATCAGGAGAAACTGAGTTGACCAACCAACTTGATACGAGATCATTACATCTCTCCCATGCATGTAAATCAACTGGGGTTGTCGGTTTAGAGATTGAACCATCGACAAACCCGAACTTATCTTGGCTCTTAAAGCCATCTTCATCCCTCTTGACCAGGAGGCATAGTTATCTCCGGAAAGAAGAGGTGTAATCAGTATAGTAGTAGGAGAGTCACTATGATGAATATCATAGATTGCAGAAGAGTGTGGAGGAGTGGTTGGATTGTAATCCGAACCAGATTCAGTAGGTGCAGACATGATGATTAAAGAGAAAGATCGAAATAGTTAAAAAAAAAAAAAAAACGAGTGGCTCTTATACCATGTGAGAATTATCGTTCAGATAATTCGAGTATTAGTCGAATGATAGAAATATATTTAATTTTTGAGTCTATAGACCAAAAATAGGGTCCTAATAGGAGATTTAATCCTCTATAATCCTAAAAAGGATTTGAAAACCTAAATAATAATCTTAATAGATATCCGGTCCTTTTAGTGTCATCTAGAGAGATTACACAAATCCATATAATACTTATTATATATGCAATACCTATATTAACCTTCGTTTAATATCTAATCGTGATTTTCCTTCTAAACCGTATTAGATTCTCTCCATATTTATCTCAACTTTCTCTCTCCAATCACGTTCTTTATGTAACTAACAACTCTCTCTCTATAATTCCGAAACCGAAATCCAGTAACTTTCCCATTATATCTCTAAAAATGAAATCATCATTAAACCTTCATTAAACTCTCGCCCAGCTGTAAAAAACTCCATTGATTAGTATTCAATCAAGAGCCATCATCACAAACTCCATTGTCATTTAGGGTTTTTACTGATTATCTCTTTATTCTAGCCACAACTATTCAGGTTTAAAATCTTATGTACATTTGCTTATAGTTTAACGATTCATATTGAAGTCTGCATTCAAATATTTATGATCGTCTTTTCCATTCATCATTTAATATGAATCTGTATTGCTGTAATTTTCCATAACTAAAGTGTTATTTCATGTATTTGATATATCTGTTTGATCTATATTGAATCCATGTAATATAGATCTGATGTTTTCATTCAAATATTTTGATTTTTCACATCTTTGATTATCTTCAGATCAAATTGAACTGATAGTACAGATAATGTTGGGTATTAGATTTCAGTTATTTAATCTCAGATCTGTATGGAAAACACTTGGTCTGAAGTATACATTATGTATAATTTATGTTACATTATATATACTTTTTAATAATATGGTGTTGTAAATAACATGTGCATATATAAAATTCATTACAAAGTACGCATACTTTCTTACATAGTGGTGTATAAAATGTTGTAATAGGTATAAATTACAGTTTTAATGCTACAAAGTATGCGTACTTTATTTGCAACATTTTGATATTCTCATTATAACAGAACAAAGTACGTAATTAGTTCTTTACAGTTTGAATTGTTTACGTATCTTAACTATTTGTCTGTTTTACAATATCAATAATTATGTTTTACAGAACAGATGGAGATTCAAGCAGATTCATCATTACAAAGCAAGAAGACGATATTAAAATCTGATAGTTGGGATAAAATGTTTACTGAACCTGGTCAATTATTTCCCGGGGGTGCTAAAGCCTTTCGATTTGCTCTTCGTCAATATAGTATAAATACTGGCCATGATTTTAAATTTATTAAAAATGATTCGAAGCGGGTAACTGCTGTATGTCCTGTTGAAGATTGCAAATGGAGAGTACATGGATGTGCACCATTGAAATGCGAATCCATGTTTATTTTGAAAGACATGGAAATGAAACATGACTGTGAAGATTTCATTAAGAAGACCAAGAAACCCAAACTAAACAGTTCATTTGTTGGGAAACTTATTTTAGATGATGTTACAAGAAGCCCGGATCGTTCGACAGCAAGTCTGAAAAAAGACTTCTTGAAAGATTACGCTGTCCAACTTCCATATTACTACACTTATGAGGGGAAGAAAGTAGCAATGAATGAAGCATTTGGTCAAGAAGGAGACTCATATGCAAAACTTAGATGGTATGCTGATGCCTTTTCACGTACCAACCCAAACAGCATAGTACAACTTGAAGTTGACGATGTGTCTCAGAGATTTAAAAGAATTTTCATTGCACCACATGCTTGTATAGCTGGCTTTCAATATTGTCGACCAGTTTTATATGTGGATGGTACATTTTGCAAGACTCGTTTTAACGGTTGCATACTGGCTGCTGTGGCTAAAGACGGTAACAATGGTAATTTCTGAACATTTTAGAATTCATCCAATTTAATCTAAAAAAGTATCTCCTTTTTCAACATCATTTTTCAAAATTTTATGTACATTATCTTACATTTTCAATTAAGTATGCAAAAATATACATAAAGTATGTATATTTTATATAGGTTTCAAACTTTAAAGTATGAACATTATTGTAAATTTACCATACAATAAGATAATTTTACATAAGTATGCTTGATGAATATTTAAATTTTTATACTTTCACTAAAATATTTTCAATTTACAGGTATATTTCCGTTAGCATATTCTGTTGTTGATGTTGAGAATGACCAAAATTGGGACTGGTTTTTAAGGCATTTGCGGAATGCTCTGAATATGGAAAAGACGTATATCTTTATTTCAGACCGTCACAATGGTATAATCAACGGTGTCAAGAACATTTTCCCGACAGCACACCATTCCTTCTGTGTATGGCATCTAAGGAACAATCTGAATTTAAGATTGGCAAATGGAGCTAGAAAATCAAAATTCTTCCAAACATTAATTTTCAAGGCTGCTAGAGCTCTCCCCGAATCTGAATATCACGCAACTATTAATCAGATGATACAAATAGGTGGTTCAAAAGTTGCAGCATTTTTTAATTCCTTAGACCCTGCCTCTTGGGCAGATGCT
Organism: Eschscholzia californica; assembly: GCF_041429995.1. Classification (NCBI taxonomy): domain Eukaryota; kingdom Viridiplantae; phylum Streptophyta; class Magnoliopsida; order Ranunculales; family Papaveraceae; genus Eschscholzia; species Eschscholzia californica. The sequence goes on along the minus strand of NW_028238198.1, from coordinate 14,546,610 downwards.
TTCTTTCCCGGTATAAGGTACGATCTGATAAATTTGTGTATTCATTTCATTAACTATATTGATAATTTTTGTTGACATTACGTATTGTACCGTATACAGTATTGACTTTATGTTACAAATAACATGTATTTTACACCGCATTTCGATAGTTTACTGAAAAGTATGTATTCTTTTTGTTAAAAATTATCGACTTCAGATAGAAATATTTAAAATTTATATACGTTTTATTTGATACAGATACACGGCGATATCATCTCAACTCTCAGAATCCTTTAACAATCAGATTCGACATGCTCGTGCACTACCAATTACAGCAATGTTGGAGGCAATTCGTATTCATATAATGAACAAAATGAACACAGCAAGAGAATTGTCTAAAAAATGGACGACGTTCTTGTGTCCAACCATCACTGATCTGTTGAAAGCAAAATATGATAGTGCTGCAACCTGTAATATTGCCCAGGCAGCCCCATTTATATTCGAGGTTTACTCAGAACCTTCTCATTGTGTTAATCTTCTACAGATTTCTTGTACTTGTAGAAGGTGGCAAGTTGATGGTGTTCCTTGTGAACACGCAATGTTGTGTATTAAAAGCTTGTCTGAAGACCAACAAGATTGTTTTTACGATCCTATTTGGACAACGGAGTCTTATGTGAAGACTTACCAGGAACATATAATGCCTATATCCAATGTTGATGAACCAAGTATTTTTTATGAAGCTACCAAAATTCTCCCACCGTTGATTAGTCGTAGACCAGGTCGTCCAAGAACAGTACGGATCGAGAGCTCTGGAAATATGCCAAGAAAATTAAGGATATGTGGTAGGTGTAAGCAACCTTCATACCACAATCGCAAAACATGTAGGGTAAACATCTGATGTATTTAAATATATGTTACATAACACTTTCAATCCACATAATTTTCAAATATTCAATCTTTTTTTCCTATGTTTTGTTTCACTATTCTATCTTTATTCTCTATCAAAAGTTTATTCTCTACATGAAGGTTATACTTGCCTAACATATGTGGTTAATATGTTAGAACACCAATCACACAAAATACAGTACAATTGATGTATTTGGTGCAAATTTGTTAAAGTTTTTACAGACTTTAAATTTACATATATGTTCTGGTTAAAAGTTCTTGTTTTGTTTCATAAATTTACTGTTATTTATTCCTAAATATTCATACTTTGTCTCATGTTGTCCGTAATTTATTTCATTTTTTTTCCGTGTTTAGTACATAACACGTTATTTATCAACACGTTACTCATGTTTGTGTAATAAATGAAAGGATGAAACTTGATAAATTTCAGACATTTTTCAACAAATATGAAATTTTAATTAAAAATTACAGTTCCCATCCAAAAATTTTATACTTCAAACTGGCAATTATAATTCATTACAACTATTTTAAAATTCAAAACATAAAACCATACTTTAATCTAGACTATATTAAAGTTTTTTTCCACAAATCTCTGGTTTCATTCAATAGCTCGTACGTCACTTCCGCTCTTCTACGCTGAGCTAATTCAATCCAATCTCTTGCAAGGCATTCATCCGGTACTGCCCATTTGTAATGTTTCATAAATACTAAATCCATATGAAGCATAACAAATAGTCCACAATCCGCACTGTCAATCATTGATATAACATTTAGTATGAAACCACAAAATAATTTATAAATTATGTAACTATCTGTATGCATTACAGTAATCATAAAAATGTGAAATATATCGCATACTTACTTTTCTCCTTGTTGATGATCATACGGCGTCTTCGAAATCTTACATTTCTTCTTAAATTCAGGACTCACATATTTTGTTTTGTGAAGCACATCTAATATGTATTGTCCATATCTTGCAGCATTTTCTTCACATTGTTTACGTAGCTTTATGTCAAAGAACAACGAGTTGTAATGGGTCCAAGACTGATCAAAGTAATCAAATACTAACAAAGTCCAATGAATACCCCTACTGACATCTGTACTCATCGCATGACACATTGGAGCAACTATATAAGATATAAGCCCTCTTTCAGCCTCATTTAATAACCGACCGGATAGGTGGGGGTCTATGTTTGACTGGGCTGACTTGCAATTTATCATTGTCTGTCAAATAAAAACAACATACTGTATAAAACAAAACGGTTACATTGCAGTAAAGTATTCATACTTTACAACAAACAAAACACATAAACTTAATAAAGTATACATACTTTTCTTATCATTCTAACCTTTTTATTTGACAAAACATGTAATTTATACACATAAAAACTTTTATATTATGAAATTATGACTTCTGTAATCAAAACTTACCCATAATTCAGAAGCGAGAACGAACACTTGTCCAGCCCCTTTTAAAACTTTGGAAGATAGATGCTTTGACCACCAATTTATAAGCTGAGCATCGGTTTCACAGTTCATCATAAGCCAATTCACCTCTCTTCCTCTAACATCACTTGTTAGATTTGATTCCCATACAATTGTTCTGCATGTTAATTGTTGTTAGTTTAAAAAATGAATTTATAGCAAAATATATATATTATATTAGATATAACAGATTATGTTTGTTACAATCATCATAATGTAACACAAACAACAAAACATTTCATAACATAGTGAAAGACAAGTATTAAACTTCAAATTCATTACTTCATCTTCACTCCTTGGTTGAACTCCTCGAGCAGACCCTTCTCATTGTCTTTCACTTTCTTCCATACTTTGCTCTTCTTCCAGTTGCTAAGTGGTTCATCATCATCAATCGAAACTCCCTTCCCCTTTTTATCTTGTTCTTCAACATTGACTACCTCCTTTTTCGCAATTTCCTTCTTTTTTTCTTTCTCGGCCTTTTCTTTTGGCTCGGCCTTTTCAGTTTGTTTCCTTGTTCTGGGAGCTTGTTTGATTCTCTTAATAAGAGAATTCTGTTTAGGTGTTTCACCCCCATCAACTGTTCTGTCCGATCCACCCTTAATAGCTTTTGATTTTGTTCTCTTCTTCTTTACTGATGTTGGAGTAGTCTCGACAAAGTCATCATCTATGAGTCTTTCTGTTTCAGCATTCTCTTGATAGGTTTGAGCAACTTGAACAACGTCGGTGAAGTCGGGTGCATTTGTGAAATCTATTCCCAAATCAAAATTGGGAGTTGAACTATATTGCTTCTCTTCCTCATTAGGCACCAACACAATGGCCGTGCATGGCACGTTTCCATCATCATCTGAAAACAACAATCATGTTAAAAAAAATAGATTCATCACGAAATTGACAAGTAAATAATATATCATTTATTCTGTGATAATAATATTCTATATAAAGTATGCATACTTTACCACAAATTATAATAGAAAACAGTAAAAGTATGAATAAATACTGACCTTCCTGTTGTTGTTCTTCAACATTTTCATCTTCCTGTACTTTATCATCATGTTCTACTCCATCAGACATCTCATCACTGACATTATCTTTCACCCCAACATTATCTACCTCCTCATTCTGGTCCCCATTATCTTGACCCATTCCTTCATTATGATAATCATCCATCAATGATTCCTCCCTCTTTTCAGACTTTAGAAGTAACTTCAATTGTATTACTTCATTTCTCAAACTTTCAAGTTCCTCATCCTTTTTCTTTAATTCTTCTCTTTGTTTACTTACTTCTCTACTTAGGGCTTCCATCATCTCCATGTTATTCAACTCTTCATCAAAAGGTATCTCCACAACTACCTTTTCTGTAAACTTCAACATTTCTTTCTCTTCTTCACTCACATCATCCACAACATCCTCATAAACCTGCATGTAAAGAGTTACTTAAATCATAGGGTGTTCTGTAGATGCATTCGAATAATTTATCATAAATTATATGTAATTTATGATAAATTACATATACTGGAAAAAGAAATACAATATATTTATAGAGAATTTAAACTTTCATTAATAAAAGTTCACATAAAAAGTTGATTTTACCTCCTCAGGTTCAAGTCCAGCTAAATCTTTTTCCATTCCATTCTTGAATCCATCAACAGACCACCTCAAGAACCTTGGGGTTCTTGTTTCATTCAGTGCATTCTTCGCATACAGATTAGTATGCATGCACACCCAGAACTAAAGAAAAAAAAAAGAAATCAAAATTACGCATACTTTATAAGTAAGAATATGCTATTTAAATAACAAATTAATTCAAAAAATAATACTCACAGGCAACAGTAACAAGCAACCAGATGCTTTGGTGGGGTCTTCTGAATGTTTGTCGATCGTTTCCATCATATATGAATGTATGGCTCTTGGCCATGACACCCTGTTGATTGCTCTTCTAGACTGGATGTTCTTATAAATACTAGGCAATACAGTGAAACCAGCCAAAGTAGCAAATAGGAAGCTCGCCGAAAACATCATAATTAGAAGTTGAACAAATTCTATTGCTGGTTCACTGTTCCTCACGCATTTCTGAAGTGCATTCCCAACAACAGCACTTGAGAGACCCATATTTTTGTTTCTTGATGCTTCAAGTGTTTCCTTGAAGTATTTGTTCAAGAACGCACACTTCAAAGGATCTAGATCATTTTTCTTAGGGAATGCCTCATATTCAGAACCCTCCATGGGCATTCCCAACAACAAAGATACATCTTCAGGTTTGAATTCTAACTCTTTACCCCCAATAACAAATTTCTTTGTCGATTTTTTATATCGACAAAGAACATCCAAAATGGCAATTGTAGGACGACTCGTATAATTTTCCCTTAATATTGTACCTTCTGCCATAGCATCAAACAATTGACTGAAAGGAGTTTTGCTAATCTCCTCCTTCATTTCTTCAGTCATATAGGAACGTATGCTATTGATTAACTCTATTGGTTTGCTGAGTGTGTATCTGAATAGTGCCGATGTTTTTTGCACCGGTATTAATTTCTGTTCCCCTACTATATCAACCCACTTACTAGAGCTTCCTTTGTCCTTCAACTTCAAACTTTTTGAACTACCACCAGCCTGCAAATATGACAAAAAAACACAATTGTAAACTATCAGCCATTAATCATGTAAAGTACGCATACTTTACCTAACATGATGGGAAATTTTTTAGACAGAATGAATATTTTTAAGGTATATCATAAATTTGTACATACAACAAGGCATAAACTGTTAAAAGATAAATACATATATGTATGTTAATCATAATTTATCAAATTTTCTTCAAAATATCAATAAATTATAACAAATTCCAAATACATTACCTCAGATACTGATGTTTCTTTTGTTTTCGATTTCTTCTTAACAACTACTTCTTCGACAGTGGCCTTTCTTTTCATAGGGCTCCTTCTTAATGTGCTTGTTTCTTCGGTAACATTCGTTTTAGATTTACCTTTTGGTGCCATGTTCAACCTTTTGCTGCAATGAAAAGGACATCTCATTAAACCCTAAACCAAGATCAAATATTTCATTAAACCATACATAAAAAATATGGTTTAATTTTCCATAAATTATGTGTTTTTTATAACACAAAGTTATCTTATTATGAAACAGAAATAAAAGTTTAAAAAGAATATTTAGGTTTTTCAAGTACAACTAAAGATTTTAATGTAGATCTGTAATTTGAAAACATCTAAGGATCTATTATTCATGAGACAAAAACGATTTTGTACCCCTTTTTTTTAAAAAAAAAACGAACGAAAAAACCCTAAAACTGTTTGAATCTCCTTTAAACCGAAAAGAAACTTCATATCTACAGAGAAATCTTTACCAAAATCAACAAATCCTCTTCAATATGAAGTTAAACTGACATGCAACAACTATTTATAACGATTTAACCTCAAAGAACCTCACGTTTCGATTTCAATCGATTTCATAAAGAAAAGGGGTTTATCAACCAGCTTACCTTTTCACCTGAAGAGATTCTTCAATGTAAAAGATGAATGGAGAAGATGAAAGGATGCAAACTTTCTGGGTTTCTTGATCTATTTAGGGTTTATCGTCTCGATCTTCAAACGATTTTAGACGAAAATAGGAATCGGTTATGTTTAGAGAGAGAAAACGTCTTAATGAAGAGTTACAGCCACTTTCTGTTTCGCCTTCTATAGATACGCCCCAAATCACGCCCACGGGTTTTGGGAAAGTTTCCCAAAACCCTCGGAAATTCAAATATCCCGGGGTTTTTAGATTTGGGATACATTGGGTAATATCAAAAAAATTATCCATACTTTATGCCCTTCTTGTAAAAGGACTAAAAATCCATAATCTAAGAAGAAAGGTCTATAAACCTATTATCAAATTGATTTTGGTCTATATACCCATGGACTCAAATATATTTCACAATAGTAAAGAAGAGAGAGAGGTAGAGATTAATATTTCTCTTGTATATTAACAACAATGAGGGTTACAGGTATTTATAGACTAATGAAATACAATTAGGGTAAATCTAGGATAAAGATTACAAGTATATGATGTTTATCTAAATATAATACGGAGTCTTCTGGAATATAGAGACCGGTGGGACCGGTCTCTCTCTTGGCCGACCGGGTTATATGGATCGGGTGGCCGATCCATATACATAACCCTAATATCACAGGATGGAAAATATTAAAAAATTCTTTAATGATTGGCTACAACTTCAATGGTTCTTTAAAATCACAATATGAAGTATAGTGGAGTCTTAGAATTTCCCATTCACACCTATCATCATAATTTTCCATTCAATTTTGTTCTGATATGGATCCAATATCACATGTACTTAACATCATTAAATGTACCATGAAATGTGATTGTGATACCTATATTTACTTTATAAAGATTGTGATCTTTGTATACAAAGGGACAATTTGAAACGAGAGAAACCAACTACGTTTTTTGAAGCACTGAATCTGCTCTCACTCAATTGATTATCTGCATAAAGTCGTTCTTATTTTTACCAGGCTCCTCACTCCACTATTCATCAAATAAGTATTGCTTCTTGTGATTTTTATATTACCTCCCATCCGATGACATATGTTGGAAGGTCCACTCTCCTCGGCCAAACCGAGTGGACTTGGTCCCATAGGAATCCTATTACAACTAGGATTCCTTAGTAGTTAGGATTATATTTAGATAACTATCATAGAGTTTTAGTAGTTTTCAATCTCTTCCTTGTAACCTATATATACATAGCCATACACATTGTAAAATCAAGTTATTGTGAATAATAAAAGGTATTTTACCAAAGTATTCATCCCTACCACTAATAACTTCTCTCTCTCTCTCTCGGATCAAACCGAGACCTTCATCTTCTTCTTCTCCCACTCGGCTTCACCCGAATGTGATCATCATCTTCTTCCCACTCGTCACCTTCGAGTGTATACTCGGTTATAACCGAGACATCAATTAAGTCTCTCTCTCGGCTTCATCCGAGAGTGACAATCATCGAGGTATTTATATTTTCACAACATAAACCACAAATTAAAAATAATATTAGCAGAATTTGATTTTAAAAGTTAGCAAGACAAAAGGGGAAGCTCATTAAGAGCTATAACAATGATAATAGAGATAGATAGTTGGTAAGAAGATCATAAAATATTAAAATACAAGCCAATAATTACTGGGTGGGTGGGTGGAGGAGAAAGAGAATTTGGTATTATGTAAGTCTCACACATACATCCAAAAAAACAAAAAATAATGTGGAAGGGACCGACCAACCAATGGATTTGGCATAAAATTGTGCATGACAAGAATCTAACTAAGATTTATATTGTTAGCATCTTACCTATATATATATGAGGCTGACTTGTTTTACACAAATCCTCACTCTCAAGTCTCACCTTCAAATTATAAAGGCCGCGGCTTTGGGGAATAAAGAAAAATCTCCGAGGAATAATGACTCAGATTGATCTAGGGGTCAAATTTACTTTTCAACCCCGAAAATTTATTAAGCTGCGTTTCACCCCTAATCTTCTTCTTCTCTTATTTCCCATATCTTTCTCTCTCTAACGACCCTTATTTTTCCCTCTCTGAAACAAATATATTGAAAACCCTAGCTTTTCTTATCACTCTTAATGATCAAACAGTTGGTGACAGTGGTGGGTTCTTGGATTGGTTAATAAAACTAGTGCTTCTCTCTCTAGCAACATTGTTGCAGTTGAATTGGATACTTTAATGGATGTTGAAGTTAATGATATTAATAGGAATCATGTGGGTTTGGATCTAAACAACTTGGCTTCTACTCTTGTTGCTGATTTAGGTGCGGTTGAAATTAACTAGAGAAAACAGGTGTTTTGATTAATGCTTGGACTGATTCTGATGGCCAATTAGCGTTTTCAATATCTCTGGTTCATACATAAAAACAATTAAAGAAGATTAGTTCTTGGAGATAGAAAGAAGGGAACAGATGAGGGAGAGTGAAAAAGAAAGACAAGAATAAAGGGCAAAAGTCAACTTAATCTTCTTTAATCAGTTGGTGGGTTGATTTACTTTGTTGTTCTAGGGACTTGATATGAAGATGTGAGGAGATAAAGATTAGGGGGTTAATAACAATCATGTCAATTTTTGGTCTAAAAGGAAAATATGTCTCTAAGTCTTTATTCCCCGAAGCTTTTTCTTTATTCCCCAAAGCCGCGACCATTATAAAAGACCATAATATGTATATATATATACATTTGGTAATATTTTCGACTCAAAGTATTTTGTATTCAATTCCATATACCTAATCCCTATATGTAATGTTTCTATCATTGTCCTACTACATATAATATGGGACCTAGAAGTTGGTTGTGGGTTTTTTCTTTTTTGCTTGCAAGAGTTGGCTGTGAGTTAGTAGGGTGGGTTCAAGGTGCATTATTAGGCCCTAGGAATGATGCTTACCCAATTGGCATTAGCATAACAGTAATGTTACTGCAAAGAAAAAAAAGGTAGATCAGAAGAGATTGAAGTAAATATGGAGGAAGAAGTGGATCTAGAGATCTGAAAGGCCTCAGGCCTAACAGTTGTGCATGCATCATGATTGTGTAAGTTTTGGAGTGGAGAAAATAGAGATGAGTGAGGTGGGTCCCAGTGACATACATACTGGTTGTAAATCCTATCCAGTTGACGTTGGAATGAGAGTCGTATTGGCTTTTCTCACCTCCTGTCCTCTCCCTCTTCAGATGAGAATAATATACCACCTCTTCCTTGGTCCGACGGAGGAGAGGTTTCGTCTTCTACTTTGAAATTAAGTTAAAGATAATAAAATTCTATAATTATATAAAAGAAATTTACTTTTATAGTCATTTTTATTGTATTTTTTTTTGTATGTGATCATGTGATGGGATGAGATACAAGCAAGTTTGGTTTTTTTCTAATATAAAAAGGCAATGTTTTGGGCATGCACTTTTTGATGACAGACCTATAGAATTTAGTCAATTAGATTTGACTTATATTTGTTTGGAAGGTAACTTAGTTTTGAATCAAAAGATCAAGCTAGTTTTCTTTTGCTTCTAAATTTTTGTCTTTACCACTGATTTCGTCTACCATCACCAATTTCTCCTGTGACGCCTCAAGTCTTAGTAGTTGACGATATTGTTCTCCCTTTGTCCACCACTATGCGCAGGTGGTATGAGGGTTTGTTCTTGGCTAGGATTCTAAGAGTTCCCCCAAAAAGGCCTCGATATTGACGGCGACAAACGATTCATCCTGTCCATCTGAGTATGGAGCAACACCGTAGACCGCCACATACACGATTTTGTCCTCACTTTAGCCACCACCACGCACAGATGGTATGAGGTTTTCTTCCACATAGTGGAGGCCTCGGTACTTACTCAGCGCCACCGTACACCTATAGCCCAGGCTCAGGACACTCTCGCGAGCGATGTGGGACTATTACACCTGTATTTGTTTATCCTTTCTTCCTCTCTCTTTCTCTCGCTATCTCCCTCTCTTTATCTGTCTCTTCGCATAGTTTAGTTTTGTAAGAAACTGACATAGACTACTCATTTTTATCTAGATTTGAGTAAATCAGTAATCCATTAACACTCTTACTATCTGAACTTATATTCTCAACAGTATATCGTCTTGAGTCCAAAGCTACGAGCATCTCCAACAAAATAAAATAAAAAAGATTCTGATCAAACACTACAAACCATAAAAAAAAATCAATTGATTATTTTCTTTGCAGAAAAAAATCTCTAACATTATGTGTCTTTATTGTAAATCTCTAAAGTTGTTTTATTTAAATATGTGGCATTTTGGACAGAAATAGCTAGTTATTTCAATCTCTCTCTTTATAAAATGACGTGGTTGATCAAAAACTACATCCCATCAAAAATCAAGCCGCCCCTCAACCGAATTTAAAAGACAAAGCGGAAGGTAGATGAATAAAAAATGCCTAAGATTTTAGATCTAAAGTACAATAACCAAACAATGGTCACCCAATTAAACTAATTCTTATTATATTATGTTTTGGTGGGCTGATCAAGCTTGAGAAAATCAAAGATGCTTAGAATATTAATTGGGTACTTGACAAGGAAATTAGATCCATATTCACCAAAAGGCCCTTAGTCATTTTTTCAAAGTGTGAATTGTATTTAATGAAAATACTATAGTACTACTATTAATATACAATCGTGATCAATACATAAATATTTTTGAGATAAGAATATGCAATAGGTACCACTCAACAAAACCCTTATTATCCAATGAATGAAGGTTTTTATTGGCCAAGTATGCAATTGTGAGATACAACTCAACTTTGATTAGGATTGGCCGTTTCTATCAAATATTGTATTTTCTTTGTAATTTTCCTCTCAATATGTGAGTTTTTAACATGAGCCTTTAAAACTTGAATGCTTCCATATTTTTTTTCTTAGCTAGGACGGATATATTAGAATTGGTTTGTAATTGAAGTAAGTTGACCCTAGGAACCCTCAAAAGTAAAAAAAAAAAGTTAAATAAGAATTTAACATTTGTCAGGATCCTTGAAATATACACGTACCGATACACACAAACACATTGGAGAGAGACTGGACATGAAAAATACGTCTAGAGATACAATTAGTTAGAATAATCTTATGAAAACTAGTTTCAACCTATATAATCACAAAGAATGTCATCATCTCACATACCACTTTAAATATAATCACGTTAACATAAGATTTCTTTATTAGCACAATTCTAAACACAATCTAATTTTGTAAAAGAAACAATCTTCCTACTAAAATGTTAGGACTTTAACTATTTTTCCAACTCTCAAAAAAGAAAAATTTATCTTCCTACAATATTGTAAATGTATTTAGGGATTTACCTAAAAGTTTCATTAGTCAATAGTATATCTATTGAAAACAAAATTATATTCTTTTTTGTAAAAGAAAACAAAAAAATTACACAAAAATAATTACTTACCAAATCAGGGTTAGTTTGGTCATGAAATAAAGATGCTTTTATTGATTATTTGATTCTTCTCTCTCTTACTTGTATCTCTTTCTTATTTTTTCAGGGGTTTTTACTATCAATTAGGTTTCAAGGAGAGGGGTGCAATGGTAGATTGAAGACGACAGCTCACCATTCCCTTTCAAAATTCAACAAAATTGTTTTTCCTCCTCCTCTGTGTTTTCCTGAAGAAACAAACTTCTTATTCCTCTCTTTCTCTCTCTAAAACTTTCTCTCTCTAAAACTTTCTCTCTCTGTGTCTTCAAAGACATTAGTCTCTTCAATTTCTCCCTCAAATTCCGCCATTTTAATCCCCCAATTTAATCCCCTTAATCCAGTTTCTACCCTTTTTTTATTCTACCGTTTGAAGATTACCCTTTTTTCCTCTCCTCTGATTTCTCTGTAATTTTATTAATTATTGCTCTATTTCCAATTCTGTGTAATCATCATCAATATTTGACCCAGAAAAAAACCCATTATTTATCTCGTCTTTATCATATCAAAGTTTTGATCTTTATCCTCAATTATCATTCCTAGATCGTTATATGTAATCCTTCTGCTTATGCTCTGAAAAATTTAGGGTTTTGGGCGTGATTGAATTTGCGGGGAAAAAAATGTTATCTTCAGCTCAAATTGAATCACAATTATCCGAATCTTCATCATTGGTGACTTCTCAAAAACATGATTCTCGATTTTCTGATCTTAGAGGCGTTCAATGGCGTATAAATCTAGGGATTTTACCATCTTCTTCTTCAATTGATGAACTTCGTCGTGTAACCGCAGATTGTCGGAGAAGGTACCTTTATCTCTTTGATATTTTCTCCCTAATGATGGCTTTAATTGGTATTAGGGCTGGATCGTCGTCTAGGGTAGGATTTTTTTATTTATTAACACCAACCCAAGGTACAAATTGTTGCTAATTACTTCTCTGTTAACTTTGATCACCTGATTCCTTTTTTGGAAAAGGATTTGATCATCCTAGTTTTGCATAGAGTATAAGTAGAGGATTTATATCTATATTTTTTTTCCCCTTTTCTTTATGGGTTTGAAGATTTTCTCAATCATGTTATTTTTGGCATATAAAGTTAAAATTGGGATTATGTAGTGGTAGTTTTGATTCTTCATCTTACTAGTGTAATTTTTGTTGCAAGTTATAATTTGTACATGTTTTCGAATTGATAGAGGCTAATCTCGATCGGTTTTGCATTTAGATGGCGTTTTTTTTGTTTATTTTCGCTTGTTTTTCTTCATCTTTAAGGTCTTAGTTCTTGCTTTTGTGAAGGTAAGGTAACAGTAGTGTTCTTTTTTCAGTCGGATGTATTTGAGTTTGAACATGAATGTTGAATTCAGTTCGTTGGTGTTTCTTATATTTGAAGTTCGAATCAAGCTTTTGTGGCAAAGTGGCAACTATACTTTTTCAAACTCAGATACTGGATTTCCTCCGTTCAGATTTCGTTAAATTCGTTTTTGTGAAAGGTTGCTAGATTGGATTTGATTGCCTTCAAGTGAAGTTTGAGTTAATTGTTGTATCACTAATTATTTTTGTATCAATTCTCTGTAAATTGATTGCACCCAAAAATGCAAATTTAACTAATTTAAGCTCCTCATTGTTGGAATTTTGGAACTCAAGTTCTTGAAAAAAATTGAAGCCCATTTCGCTCATAGTCGATACAACAATCTTAATGTCTTAACGCGCGCGCACACACACACACACACATGTCATAGCTATTGGGCCTTTTATTATTACTTACGTTAAATTATATGCAATGCCATTAAACTAGACTGGTTTGTATGGATCTGAACACGATTTTGTTCAAGTACACATTGATGTCCTTATAAAATCTCGATTTCATAAGAAATAAAGTGACTGTAAGTAATTTGACAACTGTCCGAGTATCTTATACCATTATCTGTATCTTGATATGGCAAATTACATTAATGGAGCATCCACATTTTTTAGGTTGTTCCCCGATAATGGAGTTGTGGGAATAGCACTTACCTTAATGATGCATACATTGTAATCATGTAAATTGGTAATGCCATCTGACATTATTGGAAACCGCCAAGGAGGATCACTAGTTTGAGGAACAATTTTGTAATTTCAGCTGCCTTTTAGGCGCCTAATTCTAATATAAGATGTTTACACAGATATGCGGGTCTGAGAAGAAGACTTCTAGTTGTTCCACTTCCGAAAGAAGTCGGTAGCTCTCCAAATCTTGTTATGGACAATCCTCTTTCACAAAATCCAGGTTAGTTTCTAGTGTTTGATTATCTGGTGTCCGTTTTCTTTATGCAAATTGTACTGGTTTATTATGTCATCTATGAAAATCTTATCATCTCAAAAGCCTGCCAAGTGAATGCTACTAGTTTATTTGGTTAAGTTGCTGGTCAATTACAATGCCGTGGTAGTTCGGTCTTTCATAAATGACTCGTAAGTTTTGAGTAACTAAACTATGAACTTCTACTGATGTGGAGACTAATCTGCTGATCGTCTGTTGCAGATAGTATGTGGGGCCGCTTTTTCAAAAATGCTGAGCTAGAGAAAATGCTTGACCAGGATTTGTCACGTTTATATCCTGAAGATGGAAGTTACTTTCAGACTCCGACATGCCAAGGCATGTTAAGAAGGATTCTGTTATTATGGTGCCTTAGACATCCAGAATACGGCTATGGACAAGGCAAGTTATCCAGTTGATGGCTTCAATTTGAACTCTTTTTTATTTACTTTAATCTGTTTATACCTTCTCTTACTATTTTATCAGTTTTATTTTCCCATCATTTCTTGTAGGGATGCACGAACTTTTGGCTCCTTTGGTATATGTTCTCCATATTGATGTGAAGCGTCTTTATCAAGAAAGAAAGCTCCATGAAGATCATTTTACTGACAAGTTTGATGATTTGTCCTTTCCAGCTAGTGATCTGGTTGGTAACTATAAATCATTGCAGTGGGACGGGATTGACGATGAGAGCAGTTTCCAGGAGACTAAAGCCAAAGTTAGCAGCATCAATGAGCTTGATCCCGAGATACAAACTATTATGTTGCTAAGTGATGCATATGGGGCAGAAGGAGAATTGGGTATTCTTCTGTCGGAGAGATTTATGGAACACGATGCTTATTGTATGTTTGAAGCATTAATGGGTGGAGCTCGTGGTGCAGTCGCCATGGCAGATTACTTCTCTCCGTCCCCTGCTGTTGGATCCCACACAGGCTTGCCTCCAGTGATTGAAGCATCTTCCGCCTTGTACTATTTGCTTTCAGTTGTTGACTCTTCTCTCCACAGCCACCTCATTGAGCTTGGTGTTGAGCCCCAATACTTTGCGCTTCGTTGGCTACGTGTACTGTTTGGACGTGAATTCTTGCTTGAAGACCTTTTGTTCATTTGGGATGAGATATTTGCAGCAGAGAATGTTAAATTAATCTTAGGTTCAGAAGATGACTTCGGATGCAGCTTTGCTGTTCTCTGTTCTCCTCGTGGGGCATTCATATCGGCAATGGCAGTGTCAATGCTGCTCCATTTGAGATCATCCTTGCTCGCCACTGAGAATGCAACTTCGTGTCTTCAAAGATTGCTTAATTTTCCCGAAAACATATCTGTGAAGAAGTTGATAGTAAAGGCCAAGCCTTTGCAGGCTCTTGCCCTTGACAAAAGTATCCACGCCCGGACTCCTATGGGTGGGCCTTCCGTGAGGAGTATATCACCTGCTGTCCGAGGTAATAGCCTTCCTTCTGGTTCAGTATCTCCAAGAACTCCTTTGAGTTTGGTACCGGATAGTTACTGGGAAGAGAAGTGGAGAGTGTTGCACAAGGCAGAAGAAGCACAGCAAGGAAGTTCAGGAAAAAAAGTTTCGACAGGGAAAAAGGGATTGACGGAAAAAATTAGATCAAGCTTGTCCAGAACAGAATCTGACCCGTCTCCAGCAAAGATGGAGAGTGGGAAAAGGGAATCAAGATCATCTGTGAGGAGAAGGTTGTTGGATGATTTGTCCCAAGACACTGGCCCAAAAGATGACCTGGAGAAGGCAAGAAATAATGGAGCTTCAGATCGAAAGGACCCAGCGTTGGTAGATAAGGCTGAAGAAAGAAGTTCTTTCGAGTACCAAAAAAAAGAAAAAGGTTCTGGGAGTGAAGCAGTGGAGACGTGTCTGAGTGGGCATACTGGGAGCGAAGACGGTGGCTCTTTTATCTTTTCTGCTTCTTCAAGTCCTCTGAATGATCGTGAGAATGACTCGGAAAAGAGTAGTGTTGCATCTAATTCTGCAAATGATCATGAAAACGACTCAGAGAAAACTAGTGTTAGCTCAAATTTATATGTTGACGAACATGATGATGAATGCAAAGAGGAGCCATGTACATCCGTTCACGATGACCCACTTCCAGTTTCTGATCCCAACGGTGAAAACGCTTCAGAGAAATCTGGGTTGACATCTGATGCAGCTGGGAAACCGGTGGCTGGATTAAATGACCGGAAGTTGCTCTCTGGTAAATTTCAGTGGTTTTGGAAGCTTGGACGGCGGAACAATGAAGATACATCTGAGAAAGTTGAAAACATGGAGTCACCAAGATCCTCCTCTGTCGGAAATGATCAAAATAACGTTCCTGTCTCATCGACAGCAGATGGGTGCCCTAAATCATCGGGGGACGTAGCCAACAAAAATACAATGGGAACTTTAAGGAATCTTGGACAGTCTATGCACGAAAATATTCAGGTAAGTTTTAGGGATCACCATATTTAGTTAGTAGCTGCAAATTAATGCATTTTACTTATTCTACTATCTGTTTCTGTGTTCTTGTCGTAATATTAGTTCTGTTTGAGACGAGGTTTGAACGAGTTTAAGTATTTTACGAAGGGATGTAGTTTAATATTTGCTAGTGTTAATGTCTTAGTGAAATTGGCATATACTAGGAAGATAATGGATGCAACATAGGCACATTTCCATTAGGTTACAAACTCAAAGATCTTTCTATACAAAATTGTACTACTATTTACTTGTCATTAGCTATCGATATCTAGAATCCATGCAGTTTCTCTTTTAGTCGGATTCATCTGAAACTTTCGAGATCTGAACTGATTTTCTTTTTATAAGGGTCCTGAAAGTTGTACTCGTTTTGTTTCGGCATAGGTAATTGAATCAATACTTCAGCAAGATCGGAGTCAAGCTGGATCGATGGAGAATTTGTCTAGAAATATAATGGTGGGTAAAGGGCAAGTTAAGGCCATGACAGCTCTCAAGGAACTTAGAAAAATTAGCAACCTTTTATCTGAGATGTGAGGGTATGCCCTTCTGTTTCTTTATTTTTTCTTTTCATGTTTAACTTGTAAATACATTTTGTAATTACTGTTCTTGAAGCCCAGAATAAAGGCAAGCTTCTGCAGCTATTGTTTCTTCCATTTGTCTCAAGTAGTTCTCATCATTGCTAGACCGTCCAAATACCGACGTTTTTAATCCTTTAGCTTCTATTATCAATTGAATGTTCAATAAATTGTTACATGTCTCAAAGTTTTGATTTTGATTTTCGACAATTTTGTGTTTAAAAAGTTGTAGAATGATGCTTGAAATGTTCATAGAATATATAGGTAATTGATATGTTTTATTTCTACATTTTTTTTTTTTTTTTTTTGTTGAACTTTCTACATTTCTTAATTGTATGTAAGTAGAAATAAAACTGAGCCAATTGGGATGTAGTTTTGGGAGAAAAAAAGAAGAAGAAAAAAAGTTCATTTCTAATCTGATTCCAGGAGCTGGAAGTCTACTTATTGCAGAAATGAGAGTTGATCTTTAGGATCATTGGGGTTGAGTAATAGTCGGCCAAGCCAACCAGGTCGAACTTGCTGAATTAAACTGAACTGGATCAAATGGATTTTGGGCATAACCGAACAATATTTGACTTGGCTCGGCTGGCAAACCAGTCAACCACAATCCCTTTTCAGTTTGACTTCGGCTTAGGTTCTTGAAAACCTCCCGGCTGGGCATATGGAAAGATAAACATATACCATAAATGAAGTTGGCCAATACAGTGGACAATCAATTTTCTTATATGACAAATATTTTATGTGACAACAATGAAAATTAAAATTTTTATGCGGACAACGGTCTTTAAGAGGAGGATTTTTTAGGGATTCAAATCTATAATAATTTAAATATTGACTATAAATTTCAACCTCTACGTTTTTTTGTTTTTTTTTAATTTCACTTTCTGTTTTCTCATGCTTAATATGGTTAGTTACCAGACACAAATAGGGTCGAACGAAATTAGTGACTCACTGCTATTGATTGGTTTGGTTTGGTTTAGGCCCGGTCTTAAATGGTCAACAACTGATCGTTGCTCACTCACGGGGATCACACTGAAGTAAACAAGATGAGAATGAAAACGGCAGGTCTTATTAGTTGTGGGAGTCTAGGCTTGGACTCCTGGAGCTCTCGCAAAATAGATTGCCCTTTTTTAGAGAGAGGGCGAAGAAAACGGCAGGTCTTAGAAAAGCACAAGAGACATGGCTTGCTAGCTCTCAGTTCCGGTTCTAATATAATTGTAAAATAATTCGTCTAAACATCTCATAGAATCATCATTAATTCCTTTTCGATTTTATAGCATAGAATCAGAGTCTCCTCGGCCGTAGGATCAGAGTCCTAACCGACTAAATGGATACGAGATTAACATGAATAAGTCATTCAGACAAGTCATATATCACCGAGTTAGATGGAAGCAAACGTGGTAAAACCTAGCACTGAGTCACTTCAGACGTAGAATCAGATTAAGATTTAAAAAAAAAAAGTACTTGAGAGACAAAGAAGCATGTCGAACAAACAACAAGATCTCTAAATCAGGGTAACTACAAACGTATGGTAATTACAGAAAATGTAACACGAGATTAGTCGATAGGGAAAGAAAAAGAACAAAAAAAAATTAACAAGCTATAAATTTCTGTTTATTTTCTCATTTGTTCCTTTTTTTTCATCGTTTCGATTTGGTCCCAGAAGATATAACTTAATTGCAGATTAAGTTAATCAACATTGTGGAACCCAGGGAGTAATGAAGTGATAAACCCAACTACAATCATCTGAACCTCCTTCACAATTACCCACCAGTTAAATCCTCCTTGCCTTCCACCAGCATCTACGTGGTTGTTCCCATTGTCAGCTAGTTGATCTCCGTTTTCCCCATTTGGGTTCACGTTGTCGACTCCAGGTTGTCCATCTGCGAACATATAAAGTTTTCATTGCAACACTGTTGAATTGAAATGCAAGTGATCTTGGGAGAGGAAACATAACATGAATGAGTGTTTTTTAATCAATGAACATGTATTTACAATTTGCTATTCAAGTTCGGCAAGTTCCGATCAGGAGTTTGATCTGTCCATACTAGTTAGTTAGTTGATTTTTTGGGTGATAATGAATCGGAGCCTCGTAAACTTCTAAAACCATCAAAAGTTGGTCAAAGTAGAGGCCTACTCCTGTTAGAAGTTACGTCTATTCACTTCCATTATTCAGCATGTCATTAGATTAAATATATAAAGGGGATAGAAAATTACCTGGCCGAGCTGCATTTTCATCTTCCGGTCTGACGGCAGCTGGGCCATTCTCAGCCCTAACAACAGCTCTAGGTTGCGGTGGCGCTCCTGCTCTGTGCATGCCTTGTGAAAGCCACCGGATTAATGGCGTCAGAGCGCCAGTTTGATATCTGCATCACCAACAACAATCTTAGTTACCTGATGACCACGTTTAAGAACCAGAAGAAGCTTCCACGCAGTTCAGAAAACGAATCTACAGCATATAATATATTTTTTGTGTTGCAAGTAACATGTTTCGAGGCCAAAAGAATAGAAGTCCATTTACTTACAGATAAATAATGGAAGCAAAGAAAATAAGGAGAAGAAGTCTTTGTCTTGATCCGTCTTGGTTGAACATAAATATAACAACCGCTAGTTTCAGGATTAGTAGCAAATCGAGCTGAAATGCAAACTGAAATCTCCTTACAACAACTTGTCTCTGTGGAGCAAGCTGTTGTCGTCCTTGTTGCCCGTGCTCTTCACCAACTGTTCCGCCTTCTGGAGGACTGGTTCTTCTGATAGCATATAAGTGGCAGAAGAAGAAAGATAGTAGTCTTAGATCATTAATCATTTTATAAAGCATCTTACTACAAAAAGTAAAACAAAAATCTAAATAAAATATGACAGGAAAAGAGTTCTTTATGACTGTTTACAGGTCTAGTGAAAATTGAGATTTGGAAAAAAAAAGATCAAGAATCCAACTTAAGTTATGAGCTTTTCATATAGCCCATAAATAAAAGCACTCTTTTAAAATCTATCTGAGTTGTTTGGTGGTTAAGTGTCAGTGATGGTGGTAGAGTGGTGGTGGATTGGTTGTAAAAAAAATTATGGTTGTAGAATAGTTGTGGTCGTGGTGGAGTTGCGGCGAAAGTGGTGGTGATGGAGTTGTGCAGGAGGTGGGGGGAAGTGGTGAAGTGATGGTGGTGGAATGGTTGTGATGGAGGTGGTGAAGTGGTGGTGATGGAGTTGCGCCGAAGGTTGTATGGGAGTGGCGAAGTGTTGGTGATGGTGGTGGAATGGTAGCAGAGGTGGTGGGGTGATGGCTAGAGGTGGTGAAGTGATTGTGGTGGTGGAGTGATTGTGGTGGCGGAGGTGGTGGAGTGGTTGTGATGGAGGTGGTGAAGTGGTTGTGATGGTGGTGGATGTTTATTGACGCGTAAAGTTTTCAATAAGAGCTTAAAATAAGCTAAAAGTTGGCTTTCAGCTTTTTTTTTAAGCGAAACCAAGCGGGGCCTAAATATTTTATTCTTGGTTACTGCAATACGCTTTCCCCATGTGAGACTATTCTCACACTAAATCCATCCTTTCCCTAGTAGAGTGGTATAGAACATCTTAAATGCTGTCAGATTATTTCATATGGGAAGGGAATGGTGTCCACCTAACTCGACTTTCCAAAAGGAAATTTTGCTGGTAACGGCAAACAAGGCCACTAACATGAAGTTACCAAGACCAATTTTCATAAAAAAAATTATACTGAAATCAAAAGGATAACAAGATGTATAGACATAACATTTCCAGCAGCAAGCGCTGACCAGTAAAGTACTTACGTAGGTATACTGTAAGTAAGAGGAATAAGATTGTTGGAAGGAAAGCCAGCCATTGGTCCCATTGAAGGGAGAACAGGAACGGCATAAATTCCAGGACCATTGTTAGGCTGCTCTTGGTTCTGCGAAGGGAACCCTGGAACGAGGGCAGGGTAAAAGATTGGGAACATCTGATAATCACCATTAAGAGGTGGGAAAGCAGAAAATGCTGGCACCTGAAATAACATCGAAACCCATTAGTTTAGAGAAAATTGCGAGCTGGACTATTATACGAAAATCCCAAAAAGCATATGTAGCCATGAAAATAATGAAAATTCAAAGGAGTTCAATTGCTATGAGATAAAGAATTTCAAAAAGCTTATGGAGTAAATATCTTCTTGAAAATAATGAAAATTCAAAGTTACAAAAGATTTTGACAAAAAAAGGTTCCCAGCTGATGTGGCGGGTGTGGTTTCAAACTTTGACCAAATCTAGGCCGTTGAGAGATGAAAATCACAACCGCCACATCAGCTGGGAACTTTTTTTTGTCAAAATCTTTTGTGATTCTAGCATGTCTCTTTTATATTTTTAAGCTACCCGAACACCAAAAATTTCATTGAGAGGCACATACACATTCCTTCCAACATACTACGAAGGTAATGACCATGGTTTTCGTAAAGCAATCGAAGAAAAGAGATGAAAGGTTTCATAGACGAAAATGTACACAAAAAGGTCTTCCTATGGAAGTAACTACAAAACTCGAGGACCCCTCGAGGTTATTCTCAATCAAGGAAGCAGAAAGTGGGAATCCCATTTCAATTCAAACATTGATTTGAAGAATCTTTAAACTTTCTCTAACTTTTTGCTACATTATATATCAATCTTATTCTGTATTTTCTTCAGACTCATAAAGTTTCTATCTTTCTGTTTCTTCTTATGATCCATTTAGACCCCATCAACCTCACTTATAATCAATTGTCTAATTAGATCCATCTTGGATCTTAATCAATTAGCTTCTTGTAGATTTTCTCTCACTAAAATTTTATGTCAATTCATTCTCCCCATTAACCTTAAGATTATGCCCTAACTTGAATACTGTAATCAAATAAATTAACTTAAAATGGGTACAACTTACAAACATCAAAATTGAAGGGAAAGTACCAAATCCAAATATTAAAGAAACCCCAGATCAGGAAATAACACAAATGAATCGAAACTGTAAAAAAGAAAAGTGAACTTTGAATCGAAATTCGAACTAAAGTTTTCTCAAATTTCACATACCTGAGTTTGTTTTGATTTATTTTCATCAGAGGGTTTTGATAGAGGAGATGGGTTTGATTGAACGTGAGGTTCTGCTAAATTTTCCGCCATTAGAGAGCTAACTAACACAAAAGAGGTCCTGGTTTTGTTTTGGGGTTTCCCCTTTTGTTTTAAATTAAACAAAATCTATTTTCTCATCAAGAAATGAAATACTACTTGTGAAGATGGAAGTCAATGTCAGTATTTTGTGATCTAGGTGGCGGATGACATGCCATGTCAAGGGCACTCCACGTTCTTATCCAATCACTTCCCTCCACGAGGTACATGACGTGACATGACATTCTTGGAGCACAACTTTTAGGTGGCTTCCTAATTATTTACTCTGACAATTTAATTTTGGAATTCATCTAGGATTCAATAGGTTCTATAGTCATCTAATAAGGTTTTGGTTCATCCCCACACGGTGTACAACATTTTTCTATCACATATAAATCTTTATCTAAGATTCAATAGGTTCACATTACAGGAATTCATCTAGGATTCAATAGGTTCTATAAATCATTTCTTCAAAGTAATCAGTCACAGTTTGACGAAGCTATCTTTTTTACTAAAAGTCAGTTGAAATTATAAGCGGGCCGACATGTAGCGTAGTTAGGTTTGAAGTTGCGATACTCCATATAAAATAAACATTCTTCTCTCAACCCTTAAAGAATATTTGCGAACTCTTTCCTTGAAAATGAAAAATAATCTAATAAGGTTTTGGTTCATCCCCCACACCGTGTACAACATTTTTCTATGACATACAAATCTTTATGTATGCCCGAAGTCTGTCATGGGTTGTTTAAGCCAGTATAAATTGGCTTTAAGTAGTGCAGTCCTTCAGTCAACTGTATTAAAGTAAGTTTTCAAATCCAATTTGTGTGTGTTCGGACTGCCCCAGTCTTAAAGTAAGTTTTTTTCGGGTCCAGTTTGAGTGTGTTTGGACTTCGGATGGCTCCAGTCTGTGAGTGGCAAGAGTGAAACAGGGCAAGGGTTAAGAAAGATGGCGCCTAGGCCGCAACCCTTTCAGAAACCTACCCAAGTTTGCCGAATACTTGAATGGCTAGCCATCCAGCCCTACCCGACGAGCTCACCATGCGTGGCGTGGGTGTCGGTACCGGTCCGGTTCCCACCCGGAGGACTCAAACACAGCCCAACCCATAAAAAGTCAAAATCCAACAAAAGTGGGACCTACGGATTTGGCAAGCAATTCAATCCAACGGTTAATAATATCTATCAAGTAGGGTCAACCCGAATTATTCAATCGAATTCGTATTCAAAGAAAAAAGACAGATGATGAAATTTAACTTCTCTCTCTAAAATCTGATTTAACAAACCCTAGATTTCCTTCCATTACCTTCATTAATTTGCTCACTACTAATCGACTTTCAAGAAATGCATGTATCATCAAGATTTACAGAAAATTCCGAGATCTTGCTGAAGAAAAGGTGATTTTTTTTCTTCGTCTAATTTTCATTTTGAAGTATAAATTTGTCTACGATTACTCGTAGAGTCCTCAATTTCCAGTCTTTAAATGTGAAGATTTTGTTTGTTTGATTCATCAATTATGGGAAAAGCTCAAGTTTGACTATTTGAATTAGGGTTTTGCTCAATTTTATAATTAGAATTTGTAGAAGGGGAGCTTGATTTTCTTAGTAATAGTTGATTCTAATGGAAATTGAGTTGATATTAGAGTATTGGCCTATGAATTTATGTACTAGTTGGTAAATTTATGTACTAGTACTTCAGTCATGCCCCATGAATTTCAAGTCAGCTGGACCTTTGAAGTGAAGAGATATAAGTATTAATGAAAAGTGCCCTAGTTTGAAAACTTCTATGCGAAATGATATTTTCTTCCCACATATGTCATATATACCCGATTCACGAGGTTGGCGAGGTTGATGAATGCTATCCGATGCCCACTAGAAATGCATTTATAGTTTGACATAAGTTGTAGCATCGGTTTCTGGTACCGTTTGTGCTCTTAAAGTAAGTGATTGTTAAATGGAGTGACGTCAAGGTTCAAATCCTAGAGCTAGCACAAAACAAAAATAAAATAATTAAAATGAAATAAATAATATTTTTGGTTCCTAATAAGAACTAATGTTGTTAGTGAGTATTGATGAATTGGTAAAAATAGCGTGACCATGATGCCTAATTAAGTTATTCAGTTGGTTGTCTGAACTGTTTTAGCTAATTCCATTGTTTGTTTTGTTAGTATGCATTTTGAATTGCACAATGAGTAGAATTGTATTTGTCTATTTACCCCGAGAAATTTGTTGGTGCAACTGCGCAACCCTCTCTGTCACTTCATTTGCAATAAAGTTGTACCACGCTATCTATTAAAATGATGAAAACGCTTGGCAGAAGTTCTAAAAAAGATTACACTTTGAAATAAAATATGAATTCTCAACTAGAAATAAACCTAAAGTAACCTCAACACAACTTGCATAAATTTGATCTAGACTTGAATCTTGAACTAGATTCAGCTACTTGAATAAAAATCTAGAGCCTCACTAGTTCTTGTCTTCTCCACTTTGCAGGATTGGTACTTTATTTTGAAATGATTGGCAGAACTGATTGCTTTTGTAATCGCTGCTGCAGTTCCATTCTGATTGAATATAGTTTGCCATGCAATTAGTATCAAACAATAGTCGAACAGAAGATGATACAGAAAGAGAACCCATTTTGCCTCAGACCAGCATTGACTCTAGATCACAGAAGCAGGAATCTACCTCCTCTTGTGAAATTGGACTCGTGAGCGGAGACACTGAGTGCTCTGTGCCTGACGACAAGCGGCAAAGTGTGGATGCTGATGAAAATTGCCATCTCATTAATGTAGACCAACCGCAATGTCGAATATGTCTTGATAGTGGAGGTATTTTGCTTCATATCTTGATTGTTCATTATCATCCTTAAAACAAGAGTTTTCTCCATTTTATGTTATCTAAATGATTTAAATCCCTCCATTCAGTGCTATGATTCTACACGAAACCTTGTTTTCTTTTTTGTCTGTGTTTGCTTACTATACTTCAACCTACACTCTTTGGTCAGGTTTTTCTCTTTCTTTGTCTGAATAATGCACTTGTGACTGCATTCTGTTGCAATTAAGATTGCCACTCCTTATTCCTTAATGTTGCGAACAGTTGGGATAGAATTTTCTTTAGCATTGAGCTTATCATTTACGCCCAGTTATCTGTAATTACTTATTAGTCTTTTCATCTGTCCATCTGATCTATTCAACTTTTATCTTTAACCATGTAATTATTCTTTACAAGACCCTCAGGACGGATTCGATGGTCTCTCTTGGTTCTTAGGGTTTCAAGTTATCCTCTATGCCATGGGCTGTAGAAGTAGTGACTAATTTCTTTATACACTTCAATCTCTCTTCAACCATATCCTTTTGACATTGTTATTTTATTCACTTATAGGTGAAGATATGATTGCTCCCTGTCATTGCCGAGGCACACAGAAATATGTACATCGGGAATGTCTTGATAACTGGAGATCAATAAAGGTAAATCTAATGGATAGACTCATACTTCTTATTAGTTGTGTAGCAAAGGCAATCTATTTCTGTGAATTGAAGGTGTAGGATACATGTGGATGGCCTCATGCAAAAAACACAGACATCACTTATTTTTCGACATATCCTAAATCATGACTTGCGTGGTGTTCTACAACTTAAGTCTTAATAGGTCGTCCATGGGAGTTGATTCTGATCCGTATTATCCTTGTTCTGCATCTTTAAGATCACACACAATATTGTTAAATTGTAATGTTAATCATTGTTTTCTTTAATAAATCGCATTGTCAGTGCCATTGTACTAATTACTAATTTGTATACACGTTACATTTCTTAGATTTGGTTACGGTTGCTTATCTATTTGATTCAATTTTGCAGGAGGGGTTTGCTTTTGCTCATTGTACAGAATGCAGGGAGATGTTCATATTACGTGCAAATGTACCACCAGATCGCTGGTGGTTGAGATTAAAGTTTCAGTTCCTTGTTGTTAGGGATCATGCACTTATTTTTATTGTTGTTCAGTTGGTAAGGAAATAGCGCATCTATTTCCTATTATTTATTTGACATTTTAACATCAATGCCAAAACTTCAGCAAGTGCGTTAAATATTTATTGTTAAATTTCCACATGAGTGGAATATCTGCTTTAAACTGTTTTCACACTTTTTGTCTACTGAAAATTGGATCATAATTCATACACGAGCATATAAATTTTACCACTCTTTGTTTTCAAAAATTTTTTTTACCACTCTTTGTTTGTTGTTTCATCTTTTCTCAACTAGATATTTTATTATAGAGGTTTCATGAGCTACTACTGTGGAGTTCTAGCATGCACATTATTTTCATCCAAATGAAATATTTAGGAAAAAAGGAGGTTAACTTAATGAACAAATCCTTTTAACAGGTTGTGGCATTACTGGGTGTAATGGTATACAATTTCTATGGAGAAGAACTAAGGGAAATGTTTGGTTATGAAGAGCACCCATATGGATTTTATACAATGGCAGGTATGCTCTAGTAAGATGTTTGTAAGCACTAAGATATCGTATACACTACAGGGTCATAAGCTTATACCATATTAAATAATAATATGTCTGTAAGCATACCCATTATAGTTTATGTTATCATATGCATTACATGTTCTCACACCATAATATGTCGCAATCTTGTGTCTTACGGTAACAATATCAACTTCAAGTTCAACTTTTCTTGTTTAATGTTGTAATGTAGGTAACTGGTATAGCCGTGCCTACGGCATGGATAACCCTCCGTAGTCCATACCCTCTACACATGCAATATCGCCGAACTCGTATGTATTGTGGTAGTCTGTTTTATAGAAATCAGGACATTGAGACCACATCCGGAACTTGTTCCTTCTCCAATGGGATATCCTTGGGCTTGGTCACATTGCACGTAATGCTTTGGCTTACAGCTGAGCCAGCACAGGCGTAATGCGATGTGGTCGAGGAATTGTCAGCTGCTGTGAGAATTGTCAGCTGTTGTGAGAATTGTCATATTATAGCAACACTTTTTGGCCCATATGGCGGTAGTCCGTGCCAAGATCTTCAAGCTGTAAATCTTACCTTCTTGGTCTGTAAACATGGGGGAAGCATGTCAATAAATTATAATTTATAAATGAGTCAGGCCCCACTTCTCTCTCTCCCTCCCTTTAATAGGGGTAAGGTGCAGACTCAGTCGCCACTCGCCCTGAAATTGGAGAAACATTTTAATCACCTTACAACATTAGTATTCAACAGTTAATGATCTCCACTAGCAGGAAGCACAGAAAATTCTCTATTACTTACAGGAAGTCGTCTTCATGTCTGCCTTGATTAGAGCCATATATCCATATCTCTTAACAGTCTGAGCTTTTAGAGCAAGTGGTTGCTAACAAGTTTTGTTCAATTAATTTGAGTGATATGCTATTATGGAGAATCTAACATCATCTATTTTGTTGTGTACTCCTTCAGTTTTAGCTATTATTTTGGTGGGATTACTGTATGGGTTCTTCATTGCCATAATTTGTGGACAGAAGATCAGTGAACGCCACTATCATGTTCTTGCAAAGCAAGAGCTAACAAAGGTTAGTTAACTCCACTCTTTAAGCTTCGTCGTGTTTCATATGTTTTTCTACTCGTTAAAAACTTTGTACAAAAGTTAATACTTAAACGCCATTCGTACCCTGACCGTTTTTCTTTCCCAGTTCTCGCTACTCAATGTTGTTATCAAAAAAATTTGTTCCACATTAACTTCTGCATCCTTTACATAGGAACATGGGTTATTTCACGAATCCTCATCACACTTCTTAAATTCCTTTTACTTTCTAACTCTTTAAATCGAGTAGACATAGTAAAGTTTAGGTTATCTTCATGTGCTTTTAGGTTTTCTCTCTCATGTTTATGCTGGAGTTGAAATTTTGCTTTTTATATTCCACATTAATATATTTTGTTTATATCATTTATTCATTAGGTATTAGATTATAAAATTCATTATTTAAATGTGTAATGCAAAAAAATCTGGAAAAATAATACTTTTCAAGGTGGATGTCTTAATTTTCCACCTTTGCGAGTTTAGTGACAAGATCGTATAAGTTTCTTAAATGTAACAATATATTTTTAATTAATGGAGTTAGATTAACGGTATTAAAATTTAATGGTGTTAAAACTTAACTGGTCAACACTAGTCCACGACCCCTTTGCAAAAAAATAAAAGGTCATGCCCCTTTCGCAAAACCCGGTCAAGCATGAATTTAATTATTCAGAGATACCTGATTGTTGGTTTAAAAGGAAAACGGTGAAGTTGAAATTATCGGTGTCTTGCATTCTTAGCAGCAGATCACCCTATACCCTTTCATACTATATATATATATATATATATACATGTCCTTGCTCGATCTAGTTTGCAAAGACCACTTTTCTGTGGGCTACTTGCGAGACCAACTACTTCACTACTCTTTATTATAGGTTGTTGCAAGTATTTCCTAGTTCCTACAGTTAGTCTAAAGTTGTTGTAATGCCAGGAATATGTGGTAGAAAGCCGAGAACATTATAAGATTCCGCCCGTGCTCGATCCTAGCCATGTTGCGGAGCTAAGAATGTTGGGCCTCTTATGAGATCGGATTTTTTTGGTAAGCAATTCAATATAGTAATCTCATTCTATTTATTTCTCTCCTTTATTTTACCTTTTATATGGATCCCACCTTTCTCACTAAAATCTTCAGCTGAAGATAGTCTTGAGATTTACAATTTTCTCTCGATGGTACGGAATTCCCTCAAAAATGATTGGATTTCATGTTCTGCTCCATTACATGAGAAAATATTTGTACTTTGCGGGGGCGAAATACTCGGTCACAGTAATAACAGAGGTCACGTCAGTGTGCATATGTTGATATACTTAACGTGTTAGGAGAACTAGTAGGACAAGATAACTATCATATCCTCATCTTAGCAGTTTCTTCCACGGAGAGTACCAATTATGAAGTACTTTCTACTAGTGTCGGAACAGAAACCTTCTGATATTATTAGATATTAAAAGGCATACAAAACGTTCCGTTTTCACTAGACCTAAATAACCACATGTGAAGAAAGAGTCGGTCGGATATCTATGTTTACCATGGTACTAATCCCTTAGAGGTTTGGATAAACTTTAAAGCTGCTTTACCTTTTCTTTTATATTTCAGGGTGGCACTCTGGTTGTTATTTTTTCTCCTTTCTTAGAAGTACACCTACCTCCAACTGAGCACAACTCCGAACGAAAACCGGAGCAAAAAATGTAAATTCAATCATTTGGTTCTTTTCGTGTGTATTATTTTGAAAATCAGTTCTTCACTTTCCTTTTGCCAAAACCTTATAAAGTTGTCTTTTTAATTACCAGTAGATTATTTAATTCTATTTGTTCAGTTTTATACATATCCAATTTTATAGAATTCACAGAATTTGGATCCTTGTATCAATTAAATAACAAGTTTGCTCAAAACACAAATTGTAATTTGTTATAGCCTTGTTGGGTTTACTGGGGTGAACATTTTGGTTTTTAGCAGTTTAGTGGCTTCTTCCTTGTGGTAGAAATATTTATTTTTTTTTAATGGAAGAAATATAATCAAGGGAGAAATTGCAAAACCCTCCCTGTAAAACTTGTTTTTTTCTCGAAAACGTTTCACCAAAAGTTCTTCGGCACGCTACGACCATATTGTAATCAGGTTTATTGTCAGAGTGCACCAAAACCCTAAAATTTACTGTTCTTCGGTTGCATTTAATATTATAATTTTTGTTAAATAATTCTGTAAAATTCTTTTTTTTTTGTTCAACTTTCTGTAAAATTCTTGAAAAAGCAAAATTTCATGGTCGGCAAGTTGGGGGGGGGGGGGGATTTAGGTATCCTTTGGCAAGCAAAAGTTTGTAGTGGAAGTTCTTTTGCTTCAGAAAAGTAAAAAAGTAAAAATGTTACTTATGAGTAAAAAAATTAATTTGGTAATGTAATTTGTTTTTTTATTTTTCTCATTAAGATATTTGATGTTCATAATTACTCTTTTGAAAGAGGTGGTGGTGATATTGGTGGTGGTAAAGGTACGATGGTGGTGGTGTGGTAGAGGTATTGATGGTGGTGGCGGTGGTATGATGGTGGCAGTGGTGGTGGTGGTGATATGAGGATGGTAGTGATGGAGGTATGATGATGGTGGTGGAAGTACGGTAGTAGTGGAAGTATGTTGTTGTTGTTAATGGTGGTGGTGGAAGTACGATGGTGGTGATGTTGAAAGCACGGTGGTGGTGGTGGTGGTGGTGGATAAAGTATGTGAGTGGTAGTGACGGAGGTATAGTGGTGGTGATATGGTGGTGGCGGTAGAGGTGGTGGACAAGATAAGTAGGTGGTAATGATGGAGGTATGGTGGTGGTGGTGGTGGTAGAGGTACGGTCGTGGTATAGTGGTGGTGATGGTGGATAAGATATGTGAGTGGTAGTGGTGAAGGTACAGTGGTGGTTGTCGAGGTATGGTGGTGGGGGAGGTGCAATGGTTGTTATGGTGGGGGTACAATGGTATGGTAGAAGTTTAGATGTGGTGGAGCGGAGATAGAGAAGAAAAAAATTTCGTCAAGTAAAATTCATGCATGTGTTGAACATAAGTTACTTTACTTTAAAGTCAAAAGTTAAAAATTTGAACTTTAAAAGAAAGCCAAATTTTGACTTAAATGGAGTCAGTTTTGCGTTACCAAACTAACTTTTCTACTTAAATAAGTTAAAAAAAAAAACTTATTTTAGTGCTGCCAAACGACACCTTAGTTAACCATGATTGACTTAGTAGCGTATCTAATTTTCGGCCCAAAAACTTACTAACTTGTCTCTTGACCCTGATCGTCCTCTAACCTCATCTCCACAAATTTCGGCCACCAACAATTTTGGCCCATAACAGACTTTGGACACCATCTTCATCTCTCACCTCTTTTCTCTCTCTCCCTTCTTCTTCTTCTTCTCTCTTCCTCCTTTTTTCCCTTTCTTTCTCTCTAAAGGCTATCTTCCTTCACCTCAAATTTTTCTGAGTTGAAGAAGATTATGAACGGGAAACTCCTTCGTCTTCTCTGCAGCCATGACAAAGGGGAAAGCCACTTCGGTCTTCCGCGAATGAAGATGAAAGGGCTTTCCACTAGTCTTCATTGCAGCAGGGCAGCAGATTTGTTGCCCTGCTGCAGTCATGACGAAGGGAAAACCCTTCATCTTCCATTAATCGAAGAGATGAAGGGTTTCCCCTGCACAAGATTTGGAGACAAGAGAGATGTCCACAAGTCAATCATAGTTGACCAAGTTTATGCCCAGAGATTTTTCTTTGTCACAATGCTGCCGGCTGAATTTGATATCCAGGACTTGGATTTTGAATTCATATGCTAAAGTTAAACATTCAGAAATAAAGAATGTGAAGACAGCAGATTATCATAATTGTATAAAAACTCATGGATATTCGAACACATAAACAAATGTATAATAGATAAAATGCATAGTCTTCAATCCATCAGAAAAAAAAAGACATAAAAGGATGAGATGAGATTTTGGTATTTGTTTAACTAATCCGATTTTCTATTTAAGGATTTAGCAACTACAACATTGAGGATTTCACCCCACCCGTCCCCCTCGCTTCATCTGTACAATATCATCATCCTCGTCTTCTCTGTTCTTCTTTTCTTCGGGTTATATACAGGGTTCATCAGTCTGCCTTACCTGCTTATACCCGACATAATAAAACCATTAATGGAAATAACATCATAAGATTAATACCCGCTTCAAAGACGAGAAAGACACCATCATGAAAACAATGGATCTCTTTTGAGTAAAATGTCGTTACATAAGATTATTTAAATCTTCGGAAACTTGGATGCTGCTACCATCATTTTCTACCTTCACATACATATTTCATATATCCTTCCGCAACGACCCATAAACAACCCTTTATTTCTAACGTACTGCTAATGGAAGTGTCCTATCAGTGTTTAGGGATGATAAATCATAGAACAAATTTTTGTAAACCTATCGATGTTTATGAATGATAAATCATAGATCGAAATTTTATTCATTGACCTAGAATGTGTATTTGTTCCATGATTTGTTTGACAACCTATAGAGAACAGTATGACAACTAATAGAAGAAAACTAGTTTAAAATGTTATACAGCTAGTAGTATGCTTCTTCTTTTCCTTTTGGCAGAATAGTTATAGTTCTTAAGCAGAAATCTCACCATTAATACTACAGGCTCTCATGCTCCGGCTTCGGCTCTATCTTCTTCATCCTCATGTTGGGATGTCATCTTTGGTTTTTTCTTCTTCGTCCTCCGGTTGTGATTTCTTCTGTGCTTTTTCCTTATTTATCACTGGGACAGGGCGAGGAGATTCACCTGCATACAAGAAAGAGAACACATACTTCATAATTAATAGACATTACTACCTTCAAAAGTGTCAATGTGAAATTGATTCAACTACAGAAACCATCAACCATATCAGCTAGCGTAAAGTATAAAGCATCCACTAGATGCATCCTCATTTTTTCACCAAAACTCGTAAACTAGTTGACAAGAATTAGTCCTAGAGAAACTTATTAATGTGAAACTCTGTTATCAGCGCAATCGTAAATTCATAGGTCAGTTAAGAGGATGTTACTTACATTATAATCATAGCATTAATTTGTTTGTAAAGGACGTCGATGAACACATGATGCAAGGACTCAAACCCAAAGTGCGCACAAATCACAGGTCTATGGATGAGCAAACATTCAACATAACATTGTTGAATCTGAAAAACACCACTTTTCCATGACTCGGGTGGCTAAAATATTTTTTTTTGAATTGTTTAGCGAGTGCCTCGAACCCTTGACCTCTAAGGTGGAAGATTATACCTCTTACCACTCCAACCAAGGGTTGTTGGCAGTGGCTAAAATATTTGATTGAAGTACAAAATATTCAAGCACTTAAATGTCAAACCTCTTCAACAATTGACCACAGATCATGAAAACACAAGAGCCGACATTGTTGAATCTAAAAAACACCACTTTTCCATGACTTGGGTGGCCAAAATATTTGATCCAAGTACAAAACATTGTCGCTCTGGTAGTCTGGTTTGGGTTTCATTAATCTTTACCAACTATGAAAAGTTGAACAATGATTCTCTATGTTGAAGCAATGCAATCCAATTACATGATCTGTCAAATAAGGAATAACAAGATTTACAGCAAAACCCAAGGCTTGAATTTTGTGGTTGCACACTAATCTATCAATATCCAAATTCAACCATCAATTATCATCAAGATATTCACAAACAAAATTAGAACTTCCCCAAATCAATAATGAATTTAGGGAAATATGAGAATCTATATATAAAAAAAAAACTTATGAACCCAAACTAATCACCAATTATCTATCAATTTAGGGCACAAATAAACAAAACAATATGAATGATTAATACGAGTCATACCATCCACGAAATAAGATGAGGAGGGCCACCCACGAACAGTAGTGAGAGAAAGATTTTCTTCCTCCGTTAATGGATTAGCTAATTTTCCCACCAAATCAACTAAACCATACGAATGTTTCCTCGGAGGAACCCAATAAGATGATCCAGGAACAAAAGGTAACCAATCTGGTGCAGATCTTCTCACTATAATACCATGAATCGCATCTTCAAGCTTCTTCATTCCTAATACTTCAACTTCACTTTCCTGATCTAAATCTACCTCAATAAATTGCCCTTTTTCAGATCGATTTGATCGATTTCTATGACTAACGAGACGTGATGAAGCTAAAGATGGTAACTTTTTGGATGAGAATGAAGCGCATGATGATGATATGTGAATTAGGGTTTGGGATAAGGTTCTAGCCATTACAGAAGAAGAAGAGGATTTAATTTCGTTTTTCTAAAGAGAGAAAGTGAGGGAGAATTTGGTAGAAGATTGGTGAACAAGGAAATGATGGAATTTTATAGAACTATACAGGATGATAATGTACATCGTAGATGTACTGTATTAACATATATACAGGTTATAGAACCCTAGATGTTTTTTGATTTGTTTCTTTGGGTTATTTTGCGAAATGGTGTGGACTAGTATTGACTCTTAAGGGGGGTAGTGGAGCGGGACTTTCACAGACTTTCATAGACAAAATGTCCCGTAGACATTTCAAGACATTTCGGATGAGTTATTATAGACAACATGTGTTCATAGACATTTTCAAGACATTGAGAGTTTGTAGACAAAATGTCTTTATAGACATTTGATCCATAGACATTTGGTAGACATTTATTATTTTAATATTATTATTATTGGTTAATCACATGAAATAATATATTAATACTAACATTTCAAAAATATATTTTTCGACTTTCGTAAACATCTGTGAATATTTGTGGACATTGATGGACATTTGGTAGATATTTATTATTTTAATATTATTATTATTTTTTAATTACATGAAATAATATATTTATACTAACATTTCAAAAATATATTTTTCGACTTTCGTAGACATCTGTAAATATTGTGGACATTGATGGACATTTGGTAGACATTTACTATTTTAATATTATTATTATTGTTTAATCACATGAAATAATATGTTTATACTAACATTTCAAAAATATATTTTTCGACTTTCCTAGACATCTGTGAATATTTGTGGACATTGATGGACATTTGGTAGACATTTATTATTTTAATATTATTATTATTGTTTAATCACATGAAATAATATATTTATACTAACATTTCAAAAATATATTTTTCGACTTTCGTAAACATCTGTGAATATTTGTGGACATTGATGGACATTTGGTAGACATTTATTATTTTAATATTATTATTGTTTTTTGATCACATGATGGACTTCAAATGTCTCTTGTTTTTTGAAAGACATTTTGGCTTCCAAATTTGTCTCAAATCCTTCACAAATTCATCAAACTATGAAGTCCACCAAAGTCTGGGACATATTTTGTCTACAATCGAATGCCTCGGACTTTCATAGACTCTCAAATGTCTGGATTTGAATGCCTCAGACTTTCGTGGACTCTCAAATGTCTGGATTTGAATGCCTCAGACTTTCGTGGACTCTCAAATGTCTGGATTTGAATGCCTCAGACTTTCGCGGACTCTCAAGAGTCCGCGAAAGTCTTGCTCCACTACCCCCCCCAAACAATCAGGGGTGGCCCTGAGCCAAAGCGAACAAAGCGTCGCTTCGGGACACCGGTTTTTAGGGGCCACCGAGACATTAATTTCTGTAAGAAATATATAAGAAGTCCAACTCTCTAAGAAAATTATAAGGGCCCCATTTAAAAAATATTAAGTAAAAAGGGCCACCAAATTTGATGATCTTTAAATGAACGATGGGCCCAACAGTTTGTTTGATTTATGGGAAAGTAGAGTAGAAAGTGTTGATTCAAAAACTAGTGGAGACAAGTGATTTAATCCATTTAAAAAATGTGAAGTAAAAAGGGCCACCAAGAAATTAGGTTTCAAGCTCCACAATTACGAGAAGCTTTGGAAGAATTGGTGGAGACAAGTGATGATTCAAAAACAGTTTATGATGCCGAAAATATATTAAAACAACACTTTGAAAATTTTGAATTCCTTTTGAGCATGGTTATTTGGCATAATATATTGTTTGAGGTAAACTCTGTTAGCAAAACACTTCAAACTGAAGATGTAGATATTGATGTTGCATTAGAGAAATTGAATGGACTCATTCGTTATCTTGAAGATTATAGAGAAGTGAGATTTGAAAAAGGCATGGTTGAAGCTAAAGAGATTGCAATTAAAATGGAAGTTGAAACAACATTTTGGAAAAAACAACGAAGAAATAAACAGTTTGACGAGAATGCGTGTGAAGATCCATCAATGTCACCTGAAGAAGCATTTATAGTTAATTATTACATATGCATATTAGATCAGACTCTTTCTTCATTTACGAGTAGATTCGAGCAAACTAGAAATACAAAGAAATATTTAGTTTTCTGTTTGAGTTAAAAAAGTCAAACTAACAAGATGATGGTGATTTGAGATATTCATGTGTTCGCCTTGAAACCTTTTTCAAGCATAATGAGTCATATGACATAGACGGACTAGACTTATTTTCTGAACTGAAAGTGTTGAAGCGTCTTTTACCAAATGAGATCAAAAGACCAACTGAAGCGCTAGATTTTTTGAAAGATATGAAAGGTTGTTAACCGAACACATGGATTTCTTATAGAATTATGTTAACGATACCAGTTATTGTTGCCTCTGCAGAAAGAAGTTTTTCTAAGTTGAAGTTGATTAAGTCTTATATTCGACCTACTATGTCAGAAGAAAGGTTAAACGAGTTAGCTATATTATCTATTGAGAGACGTCTTGATTATTCGACGATTATTAGTGACTTTGCATCGAAAAATTTAAGAAGAACAAAATTTCAGTGATTGTAATTATCAAAAAAAATTATTTTGTTATATAAATATGATGAAAATATTTTGCGGTACTTATTGTTTCCATGTAAATACATTTATATACGTTTTACAATTTGATAGAAAGGGCCACATTTTCAGGCCTCGCTTCGGGACACCGAAAAGTCAGGGCCGCCCCTACAAATGTTAGATTTAACTTTCCGTTACGTTATGTAGATGTAACGACGTTACCCAAAATGAATCTGATTGACACAATTCTTCCAGATGGATAGGTAATATCTACGAATCAAACTTGTCCAACTTATTTTTGTTTTGAATCAAGAGAGCCTAATCAGTTCATGCTCCTCCCATGCATCACCAACTTAGTCTTTTGACAACTCACAAGTTAGTATTTGAAAAGTTTAACTACTACCTTCATCTAAAATTTCCAACCTAGCCTAGGCTCCATATGGGGAGTATATGCATGTGTGTTTACTAGATCTCAACCCTAATAGAATTTCAACTTAGGTTTGGACCGGAAAATGAGACTATGCCCTCGACAGTCAGCATGTCGAGACATGATCTAGAGAGAGAAAGTGAAAATTTTTCTCTCTCCAAATCTTTGACCCAACACGTCAGCCTGTCGGATGCGACTGAAATTCATGTCGGGCACACCATCACGGTTGTTTGGACACTACTGTGTTTTGAGACTCTTCGTCTCCTTCACATGGCACTACTTCTTGGCATATATTCTTCACGGGTTTGCCACTTCCTCTCCTCTACTTATCTTTATCCTTGTATACTTCCCTTAGTCGTCCTTATTTCTTATTTATTTTCTTTCGTTGTTAAAGACGGTATTGAACCGTTTTTCGTTATCTTTTTTTTTTTTGTTGAATTCCCCTCCTTCCCCCCACGGATTCTCCTACCGTCTTCATTTTCTTTTATTATGGACTCCTAATGTTCTCCTTTCTAAATTCTTCTGCTTTTTCTTGTCCCAATTATCTGCTTCTCTTTTTCTAATTATGCCTTTCTCCAATATGTTGTTTAACATTTTGATAATTGACTTTTGTTGTCGATGAATATTGTGACTGACTAAGGTGTTAAAGTACATTCTGAAAATAAAAACATAAAGCGAACACCAATTTTACAGTAGTAATTAGGTTTAACAGTGTCAAACTTAAACGATCAGTACTAGTCCACGACCCTTTCGCAAAATAATGAACGATCATGTCCCTTTTCGCAAAATCAGGAGTTATGTGAGACCCGTTCGTAAAATAACCCTTTTTTTGTTGCAACGCGTCTATGAAGTTAATTTGACATAAACACCTAACTATTTTATGATATTTGGCGTTTCCCCCGATGTCAGTGTGTCCAATACAAAATGTAATTTGTTCTACAGAAAAAGCAATTTGTAGATAACAAAACAGAACTTGTTTTGCCGACTGGGACAAAATAAATGCTACTGACTGGGAGAAAATAAATGAGACCCTAATCACCCTCAAATTAAAATCTCGACCATTACCATTGAGTGAGATGAACGACCCCCCTGTATCCAAAACCATTCATCTCCAAACCACCGTCTATTTTTCTCTCGTTACCTGATGGCCCAAAAGTGGTCAAAACCATTCGTCTTCAACAAATACTTTTTTATGTCTATCTATTGAAGAACTTTTATCTCATCCTCTCATCTTCCTTCTCTATTTTCCACTGAATCTCTTTCATTGCTTCTAAATCAAGCTTAATCCATCTCAATGTTCTAACAACATGTCGTTGTGTTTCTATTCAAATCCAACATGTTTGGATGATTGATTGGGTCTTTAATCATCCATGGTAAGTAAAATTTGCAAACGGAAGGGGTTTTATCCTTTACTGTTCTCTTGTCCCAGTTTCTAACTTGAACGATCAGTACTAGTCCACGACCCTTTCGCAAAATAATGAACGATCATGTCCCTTTTCGCAAAATCAGGAGTTATGTGAGACCCGTTCGTAAAATAACCCTTTTTTTTTGTTGCAACGCGTCTATGAAGTTAATTTGACATAAACACCTAACTATTTTATGATATTTGGCGTTTCCCCCGATGTCAGTGTGTCCAGCTGTTCGTTCTTTTTTTTGCGCCATTGATATGGTTTTACTTGAGCGTACGTTCCCACTTCAATACAAAATGTAATTTGTTCTACAGAAAAAGCAATTTGTACAGAACAAATTTCAATTAGTATATTCAGTTTTGTTTAGAAAAAATCTAGTTTGTAGAAGAAATTGTCTAGTATGCATATTGCTTACTACATTTCACAAGTGTACTAACAATATGCATATAGCATTACACGTTCAATGACTAACAATAAGCTAGGTTAAAAAGAGATTTGGGACTTCCAAACAAATTTTTTGTAGTTGAATTGTTGAGTAGCATTCATTCATGGAGTAAACCACCAAATCTTTGTATTAAATTGTTAAAAAGCATTCATTCATCAAGTCTACCAAGTTGTAGCCATAACATTTACCAGCCAACAAAAGGCAGGTAATCCAATTGGTAGTGCTCTACTCCCATATACAAAGTACTCCCCTATACGAAGGACGTTTTTAGTAGTTTCGTCGAGCGATTCGACAGTCATCATTCTTAGCACTTCATGGTAACGAATCAAGTCCTCACTCTTTTCCGAACCTGTGTGCTTTCTACTTAAACTAAGGATTTAAGTAGACAGTGATTTGGGCATCGTACTACCCCCAAACCTACTAAAACTTACAAATCCTAATCCTAAACCTAAACCTATAAAGGATACCCATTAAGAGAGGCTAAGCAGACTTCTGTCATCACTCATTGATTCAATCATAAAGTATAAATGATTCAACCCTATAGTGTATAGACTTCAAGAGGTCTCCAACAGTTTACGCGAATTACTAACCTTAAACATTTCATTAACGCATTAATCTAAAACCATAATCTCCAAACACATAATCATTCCAAGTCTAAAGATGACTTCAACAAAAGCAAAATTTGGTTCTTCAACATAACTGTTTTAATAAGATCCATTAACTCTCGACAACTCCAAAACTAAAATGGTTCTCAACGACTGAAAATCCAACCGAGATTAAAACAACACCACCACCATAACCACAACATACCCATATCAACGGTAACGTCTGAGGGAGATAGAATTGTTCCTCTTCCATGTAGCCCTTCGTGATGGCCTGGCCTTTGTGTACAAGTGACCTCTTCCTCTGAGACCCCTGAACTTCTTTCCAGCAGAAGTGAGTCCACGGTTCTCTCTGTGCTTGTGAACTGGGTTACAGATCCAGTTAATCCTTGGGTCGTTTCGGATTGCACTGTGAGCAGTATCAATCAAGATGACCTCAAAGTACTTGTAGGTTGAATCCTGCAAAGAAAAAATAAACATATTACTTATAAAACATGAGTAGAAGTAAGTAACTAGATACGGGTAAGAGTCCGTTTAGTATATCTTTTAGTTACCTCATTGATCCAGTAGGAGTTGAGAACCCTCAGTCCTCCCAACTTCTTTCCAGCACGTTCCTCGGCAACAGACCTCTTGTTACGTTGGAACTTGAGTTGGGTAATACCCTGGTTCTTGGGCTTACCATACACAATACCTTTCGAAACGGGCCTCTTTCGTCCACCACGTCTGACACGTACACGGTAGATGACGTATCCCTGGAAAAGTGAAATAGTAAACAATTAATCGATAAATCAGTAAGCTAATGAATCAAGGAAATAGAGTATTCATAACTACTTAAGAAACATCTGTGTGATTACGATAAATGTGAAAACAAAGAAAGTAGATACTCCCATTATATATACAGGCATGACAATTACAAACACATTTAAAAATAAAACGTTTTTTGGAACAGTAGTACAGGTGAAATAACAGTCTTCCAGGGCTAAGGGTTTCAAGATAAGAACTCAAAAGCATTGGATTCAAAAATATTAAATCATAAGGTATTGTTCGCCATTACACAAATACATTATCAAACAATATCAACAAGTAGAAGCAATACACATTACTTGAATCAAAGTGTGTTCATTGTCAAATCAAATTTAAATTTGATAAATGCTTTATAGATCTACCCATTGTGATTAAAACATAGAAACAATAATTATGAAAGATGAAATGGGAAAAAAGATGGGTTCATTCTATTACCTGCTTTGCCTTGTATCCCAACAAACGAGCCTTATCAGGACGAGTAGGTCGAGTACAACGAACAATTGATGGGAGTTGACGGTACTCCCAGCATCTCACCCTCTGCAAGAACCTCATAACATCGGACTGCTTCTTCCTCCATAGCTCAGAAACGTATTTGTAAGCACCTGAAATTTCAAACACAAATCATTTCTATTAGTAATAGGGTTCCTTAATTAAAAAAGCTTTCATTTTGATAACCAGATTATATCAAGTTGGAAAAACAGACTACTCCAATTTCTCATTCAGTGTTTCTTCAAAAGTTAAAGATCAGACAAACCCTAATTCGAGATCAAATCTATTGAAAAGAAACTTACATCATATAATAAGAAATCTATACATCTATATATAAAACTAGAAATGAAGAAATAAAAATGAATATATAAACAGCCTTGAGCTTTCTGGTATCAAAACTAATCATCGTTTTCTAAGATTTGAACTTCAGATAACAAATGAAATCAGACTAACTATGCATACGAAGACGAACAAACACTTAGTTTAGGGAGAGAAAGAACGGAGAAAGTAAGAGAAACGTACCCATTTTTCGCCGCTGCTCCGGTCTCACTCTCTTTAGGGTTTAGGCACTTCTCAGAAGGAGGCTTGGTTGTTCAGAAACCCTAATTATATAGGCGGAGGAAAAATGATATATGTATCTCAACCGTTCAGATTTTATGCCCTTGATCCAACGGTGAAAGTGATAGAGAGTTGAGAGTAATATCAGCTAAGTCCTTTATATGATTCCACTATCACAAACAGAACCCTCGTAATAACTTTTCTTGATGAACAACCCTCGTGATAATTTGGTTCATCAAAACGATCTAGGTGGTGTTTATGTTTTGGCCCCTGCTTGGGCCATGAAGATTTTGGGTCAATCCAATCTGACCCAATTGATGTATTAGGTTAGATTGCATTTTCAAGGAAGACTCATGATAAAGTGAGCTACTTAGAGTTGATTCTCGAAATATTTTGCGGCGTCCACCAGTTCAGATATTCAACATATCATATCTCATTCTTAATCTCATTTATCTTTTTCTTCAACATAAAACATCATTTTGATCATGTTGGTCACGGTCTTGCTCAATATGCAAAAAAAAAAAGACGAGCATTTCCTAATGGATGGATCTGTAAGGCTCAATTTTCGTATCTTGGCATAACTAAATGAGCTTCATTAAACTAATAGAGATTTTCACCGTGTTTAGAACAAAGCATTTTTGCTTAACTTTCTAAATCGTATTTGCTCGTTGGATTCTCTTACCCAGCCTTGTGAGCCTGTGCGATTTGGATATAAGAAAAACTAGGCTCTTAGTTAAGGGTAATGTGAAACACAAGATAATTAGTGTTCTTGAAAAATAAGAGTTTAGTACATACAAAAGATTTAAAAAATATAAAACTACATTAGGCATTTTGCCCGTTATAGTAAGGAAACAAATGAGCTCATTAAAACTTTACAAGAAATATACACAAGAAGTCCTTCTTCTTCTCTTTTTCTATGGCTCGCCGATTTCCTCCAATAATATAACAACGTAAAGCAATTATAAAAAGTATAGCCATCAGAGCAAACCATGGTTCCCATCTGTTGGCGGTGTCTGTTGAGGGAAGCTCGTGAACGGATCACCGAAAGAATTAACCGATCCCATTTGTTGTTATGGAAATTGCGAAAGATATTGTTGTTGTTTTATTTTTAAACCATTGAAACCCTTTTCATTCATAAGTGATTAAATCACTGATTTTCATTGAAAGATATTGTTGTTGAGATGGCATCAACATCAAATGTTGTATTATGTTAGATTGCATTTTCAAGGAAGACTCGTGATAAAGTGAGCTACTTAGAGTTGATTCTCGAAATATTTTGCGCCATCCACCAGTTCAGATATTCAACATATCGTATCTCATTCTTATTCTCGTTTATCTTTTTCTTCAACATAAAACATCATTTTGATCATGTTGGTCATGATCTTTGCTCAATTTTCCAAAAAAAACGAGCATTTCGTAATGGGTGGATTAGTAGGGCTCAATTTTCTTGGCATAACTAAATGAGCTTCATTAAACTAATAGAGATTTTCACCGTGATTAGAACAAAGCATTTCTGCTTAACTTTCTAAAATCGTATTTGCTCGTTGGATTCTCTTACGGAGCCTCGTGAGCCAGTGTGATTTGGGTATAAGAAAAAGTAGGCTCTTAGTTGGGGGTGATGTGAAACCCAAAGAAAAGTACGGGACTTACATCTATTGTTCTTGACAAATAAGAGTTTAGTACATACAAAAGCTTTAAAGAATATATAACTACATTAGGCATTTTGCCCATTATAGTAAGGAAACAGATGAGCTCATCAAACTTTACAAGAAATATACACAAGAAGCCCTTCTCTTTTTCTATGGCTCGCTGATTTCCTCCAAGAATATAAGATCGTAACACAATCATAAAAAGTATAGCCATCAGAGCAGACCATGGTTTCCATCTGTCGCTGGTGTCTGTTGAGGGAAGCTCGTGAACGGATCACCAAAAGGATTAACCGATCCCATTTGTTGTTGAGGAAATTGCGAAAGATATTGTTGTTGGGATGGCATCAACATCAAGTGTTGTTGTTGAGGTTGATGTTGGAATTGTTGTTGTTGGAACATCATTTGTTGTTGTTGTTGTTGTTGATTCATTAAGGCCATTTGAACATTGGGAGGAGGTGACATATTGTTCGACATGCTAAAGGGATCAAACGCGTTATTTTGAAAGCCGCCATCCATCCCAACACCATAACCCATTGGTTGTTGTTGTTGTCTCCTCGATGCATCTTCATACAAGCTATTGAGCAAAAGCCTGTCAAATCCACCTCCCTGCAATACAAAGATAATAAAATAGAGTCAGTACAAAATTGATTTATTTTGGACAACTTTAACCTTTTTTTTTCGCCCGTTACATTTATAACAAAAAATGGCATTTGTATGGTTTTTTTCTCATTAAAGCGAGGTACGCTAGAAAAATTAACAACAATAAGATGATAAAGAAAAAACAAAGGTCAAACATGGAAAGTTATATAGGGTTGTCTCTAGGATATGGATTAGACTATCATGTCTCGCAATGGTGGTTTTCGTTGTACAAGACCTTCTCTTTCTTGAGAGAGAGAGAGAGAGAGAGAGAGAGAGAGAGAAACATTTGAGAGAGAAGCTATTTCGAGATCTTGTAATCATGTCCCTAAACCATAATACATTAGTAACACCATTTGGCTGTTTTTCCATGAAGTGTGCCTTTACAATTGAACCATGTAATATATTGTGTCCATTGTCTTTTCTTGGTTAGTTCTATTGCATTTTCTATGGTTTCTTGTGGTTGTTACAACATATATTTTTTTCGCTTAATATTTGTCACTGAGAGCGTGTGACACAAGTCTTGTGATGGAAAAAATGAATAGCAAAAAACATATGAAACTCTATGTTATACGACGTAAACATAAATATCCTCTCAGCTATTAAAACAAAATTTAGATCAAGTTTCAAATTTTCAGCAAAATCGGCTTTACTATAGCTTTAGAACATTGAAATATGATAGTCATGTGTGGATATACATGTGATGGTGTACTCCTACGCATGTCAGTGAAGGTAGGAGGAGA
Organism: Eschscholzia californica; assembly: GCF_041429995.1. NCBI lineage: Eukaryota > Viridiplantae > Streptophyta > Magnoliopsida > Ranunculales > Papaveraceae > Eschscholzia > Eschscholzia californica. The sequence goes on along the minus strand of NW_028238198.1, from coordinate 14,502,691 downwards.
TGACTCGGGGCGTAAGAGTAATACTCCTTAGTATGTCGGCGATGCATAATAGATATTGAGAAATAAAGGAAGGGACAGTTTAAATAGAGATGAGAGTACATACCAATTTGCTTTCATCCAAATGAGCTGTATTGCTGCTAGGACCAGCAACTAATGCTAACTCCCATCCTGAAGCATTCGGACCACTGAAGTCCGACATCACTTGATTCACGGATCCCCGCTTACCTCCTGCAATTTTTTTGAATAAACGATAACATGAAATGCATGAAGTCTCAAAATAATGCATAAAAACCAACTCCACACTTCCATTCAAAGAAGGTACGGTTGTAAACAAAGTTTCGTCTTCAATCTCGATAGTTTAACCAAGTCCAGTATTGACGAATAAGAAAGGATTACATAACCAACCAGGAGGAACAATGGCAAGGGCCAACGCATTGCTTTCTTCAATTTCAGCAGCTTTGGGATTTATCTCCTGCAAACCCTGTAGAAGCCGCAAAGAAGTAGAAAATGATTGTGTAAGAGACATGAAACGACCCCGAGTGTAGTTAAACTTGTGAGAATATTCTCACATGGACAAAGAAGACCTATTGTAACGCCCCAAGCCTTAGCAGTTGCCGATATTGTCCCCGCTTTAACCACCTCACACAGGTACGGGGTTTTGTCCTTGGCGAAGGCACCACAAGCCCACCCAAAAGGCCTCGGTACTTACTAAGCTTGAGCTTACACATATAGCCCAGTCTCTGGACACTCTTGTGAGCAATGTGGGACTATTACAATCCCCCACCCTCAGCGAAGAGCCGTCCTCGGCTCTGATACCACTTTGTAACGCCCCAAGCCTTAGCAGTTATCGATATTGTCCCCGCTTTAACCACCTCACACAGGTACGGGGTTTTGTCCTTGGCGAAGGCACCACAAGCCCACCCGCCTCGGTACTTACTAAGCTTGAGCTTACACATATAGCCCAGTCTCTGGACACTCTTGTGAGCAATGTGGGACTATTACACCTATCCACTCACTACCAATTGATTTTGAGTTGAATGCTCGGAACCCGAGTTACACCCACATGTGTGGTAGGCTCAACAGTCACATGTGCTTCACTTCACCCAATACATGTTTTAGGCCCAAATTAGGGGCGTCTTGTAAAATTAGTCCCACATGGGAATTGGGAAATGGGAAGTTTCGTGACTAAGACATAATATCTTGGCCTCTTCACTCATGCCAATTGGTTTCGAGTAGGCTGCCCATAATATTAATACGACGAAGTGGGAACAAACATGTATGGAGTGAGCTCTCACCAATAAATCACCAGTATCTATAAGAGGAGCTGGTTCAGGTTCAACCACTGGCTCAGGTTGAGGTAGTTCTTCTTTTTCCTCAACTGGTTCTTCTTGCTCTTCTGGTTCTATTTCAGGCTTTTCAATCTCCGGAGGTGCCGGTTCTTCTTCTTTCTCCTCATCAGCTTCTTTTTCCCAATATTCCTAGTTAAGAAATCATCAAGTCAAAGTCCAATTAAATTAGAAGTCGAATAAAATTTAATTGGTAAAAAACTGATTCCTTGACGAAAAAACTTCTTGTAACTATTAGAAGATAAGAAGCTCTTAACTCAAAATGACGAAAAGTATACTAACCAGTCTACTGTTCGATACAGAACCTGTATGGGGTGCTTCTCGTATGTATTCTTCCATTGTTGCAAGACACGATGAAGGTGGCTACACAAAATAGGACCTCGTAAATAAGAACATAAAGTGTAATAGAAGAAAAAAAAGACTCTAACCACAATAGACGATAATGTTATTCTACGGAAACCTGTCTCAAAGTTGGAAACTGGAAGTTCCTAGCAAGATCCAAGCCTTTACAGAACTCATAAAAATCAGCCAGATGCTCAGCCTGGAGGAAGGAAAAAAACGTTCGAAACCATATCTGAGGTAGCCCCACATGAACAAATAAAAAGAAATCTCATGGGCAAAAATAATATTTAGGAACTATGCACTCAATGCAAATAAGTTTCGAGTTGGAAGTCATGGCACCAGAGATAGGCCCACTTGATAAACTCCTCACACATACGTCACCCAACAAAAAGACACGTGTTAGGCTCAAAAAACGCCACACGCCAGGTGGCGCGTGAGATTACTCTAGAATAGACAAGAGGAAGTCTTCTCACCAACTAAAGAATATCTAGGGCGTATCAACTCATCGCCAATCGGCTTCAAATTGCATGCCTAAAAAGTCAATACTATACAAGAACTCGCTATGAAATACACTCGGAGTCTTATATAATATAATGAAATACTTTACAATAATTTTAATTAATTCGACAAATAGTGATAAAAACACCTGTTGGCCGGCTCTTTTGTAAATATTAAGAGCTTTAACTGCATCATGTCTTGACATTTCAAAGTACTGCAACAAGGTTATGAAAGTTAGCAATTACATAAAAACACAAATCCAATTGTGAAAACTAAGACGAAAAATGAACCAAAATTGTTAACATTTATAAGCTTACCAAGTCCATGAGATTAATAATTCCATCATTAATAGCACAGTACAGTTTAAAGCTCTCTTTTATTACCTGCACAAGCAAGGTGTAAGCTTTAAGGACGAGTGTTTCTTTTTCACCTTTTTGGATGTACTTATAGATTTAACATCTAAAGTCTTTATCGTTTAATCGACTCTGATCTTCAATAATCCTTTATTACTACCTTTCTTGAGCAAAAAAAGGTCAAATTTTGTAACTAAAACAAATAAGTCTTAAAAGTTTCGAAGATGATAGAAATTCTTATGCAATATGAAGATGTTAACAAGAAAGATATCTATGTATTCGAAGTATACAAACCAGAGCTAAGGCATATTGTATAAGGTAATTGTTGAAAGCCGCTCCTTCGGGCTGTGAAATTTGGAGAATTAGAAATTCGTTAAAGTAAAGGAAGTAAGATATTATCAGCCAAGTAGTGGAAACATTAAATGTGAAGTTTAAAACAACAAGTACCAGGCAACCAACAAGACGGTATAGTAGTTGTTGCAGTGCTACTAACTGTTCTAGCAGATCTTCTCCATTCGAAAGCCTTGCTCTAGTATTACCCTGATGGTGAAAATAACATAAATGAATTCAGAAGTCCATATGAAACGTATTTACATTGACTGGAGAACGAGTTATTGGATCAAAAACAGAAGAACCATTCTTACTTTTTTAGAACTTCTATAACGTATCATTTTTTAGATGCTATTGGCGTTCCGAACACAAAAAATGGATCTTTTATTGTTTCATGACATTTGAAAACTCATTGTCGGGAAATGAACCAAGGCGCATGCATACCTTGTTCGTTCTATTTGAAGTTTTTTTACCCCAACGCTCCGCTTCTATATCATATTTCAAAATTCTAAAGCATTCGAGTCGTTCCTCTAGAAAGAGGGCATATGCGCGAACCCATGAAGAGCAATCCCAAGCTAAACATAAGAATATAATCCATTTGAGACGAGTACTGAAAAATGGGAATAACGTTGATAAAGAAAGAAAAGTGTTAGCCGAAAATAATATACCGAGTTGGCTTGAGTCATCCTTGAAATTGGATATTTGAAGAACTTGCCCTCTGTGTGAATAGTTGAGCAATTCCTCTCTGAAGGTTGGATCACCTTCTCTTAACGTCCTGTGAATAACTATTAATGTCTTTAATGCAACCTGTGGAATATAATCGTAACTACATTAATGTTGTACAATTAGCAATAAAAAGCTAATCAAATAACCCAAATTCGATTAAGTAAAGCAAGAAACTACACAAACATCGAAATTGCTAAAAAGTTGTTTTTTTTTCAACTCGAACTACCTAAGTGACTCCAAGGAAATCATAACTAACTCGATTCCTTTTCTAAGCAGGGCAATAATGTTACTAAATTATACAAATTTCACCAAGTAAGTTATTCTCCATTGATTGAAATACTTATAACTAGTAACTCAAAAGGGAGAGGAAGGAAAATACAATCCAATTTCGCGTCTTGTTCAATCTTCTCGACAATGCATGAATGCAATAAGCAACATCTGCCCGTGGACGAACTACGGAAGTTGCAGAAAATATTTCTGTCATAAACAACAAAGAATCAACAATAGTTTAATTGTAATAAGATACAACATTAAGCTTTTAACATTCAAAGGGTTATTCCTATCAAAGCTCAATAATTCAACCTAACAATAACTAGGAAAAAGGATAAGCAATTTGTTTATAAACATAATGGATTAGAAAAAAAAGGTGGGAAAACAACAATCTACATAATGATCATAACCAAAATAGCCCCAAAATGACAGAATCATCATTCTATATCAAAACCCATAAATCAAAATGACCTAAAATCAATGAAATATCTTTCTAATATAATTTTAAATATGAATTAATTAAAGAAATATTATGACTTACTTCTAATATGTCTTTCCTTTGGAGGACATTCATAATGATTTGTTGCCTTCACAATTGCTATATCCAAATCCTTCAACCAAAAAAAATAATAATCCAATTCAACCATATAATCATAAAATAAAAACAACCCATTAATAAAAAAAAAAGATGGTAAAGTGAAATATTAGTTTTTTTTTTTTACCTTGAATTCACTATTGACTTTTGCTAGGCCAACCTTGGTGGAATCTTTGAGTGCTCCATATGCTGTTCTCAAGCTCTGAAGCGTCCCCATAAGATATGCCTCTCCACAAAGGGTTACCTCCGGAAGAAGAAGATTATTACAATCACCAAAACAGACAAGAAAGGAATTGACTTAGACAGAGACAGGTAAAGAGAGGGAGAGAGAAAGAGATGTCTGTTATTTTTTTGTTATGGCGCCTTGTTATATCCTTTAACAACCAACTCCTTCTCCTCCCTCTCGTTTTCTCCAAAATGTGCGCAAGTAGAAAGGCCCAACCCCCACAAGGGATATTTTCATTTTTGGAAGTAATTTATCTGTCACAACTCACATATTATTGTTTGTATTCTTTTATGTCTTTTCATTTTTTTTTTTGTTCAATCTTATGTCATTTCACTTGATATAAGAAAGTTTGAATCGGCCAACAACGGGTAGCCTAGTTGGTCAGTGCATCTACTTCGCAATGCGGACTACCTAGGTTCGATTCCAGAAGTGTAAATTCAGAAATATAGGCAGTTACCGTGCTTATCACATTGTATCGATGTATGTCTTTGTAATCACCATTGTCGTCAAAAAAAAGAAAAAAAAAAAGAGTTTGAATCTATGTTTTGAAGAGAAGTATTTTTTTTGTTTTGACATTTGCAGTATGCTCATATGTATTCTTACTACTAACAACTATTTCTTCTATGTCACTTTTATGCAACATTCTCAATTTATTGGTTCCACTAAATTTTTATGTGAATTTCATAAAAATTATCAAAGCGTAAATGAGAGCTTCTAAATGTCTATAGCCAAATGAACGTTATCAAAGCCTAAATAGCTTTGTATAAGTTACGGACACTACTTTGCGCAGATTCGAAACTTCTAAGTTGTTGATATATTGGCGGAATTGGAACTTTCATACCCAATAATAAACATATACACAATCAATTTTTTTTAATAATTACATGTTCTATTTTTTGTATTTATTCGTTCAAGAATTACATTAAATGAAGTCTTGAACAACCAAGAACTAGTGAAATATTACAGCTTTCTTTTCATTGCATGCCTTTTAGCTTTGGCATGTTCTTACCTTGAGCAGATTAAAATCATCTTTGCACATGGACTAATTCATATATTTTTCTTGATTAATTTTCTACGCCTTCAATTTTTTGATTTGCTTGTCTTTTCTTGTGCCTTGTTATTTTTTTCTTGAGTTGTTTTCCAAGTGTAGTTAGACGGTATCGCAAATGGGTCTTGGGTATCTCTTATTCGGTTAGTGTTAGGAGCTTTTATCCATTGAAGCCATGAAGATCCACTAGAGAAATTCGTTGTTGCACTTCTATTGTGAACTCCAAAACTCGATGATGAATGCGTGTAGAACTCTTCAAATGGTTGTAACTCTTCAAACTTGGTAAAAGTAACCAACACTCTAATGGTAGGAACAATAGGAATAGCAACCTGTATTCAAGAAAAGTTGATCTTATTAGTAACACAAAATCAAGTGAAGATTCCAAATAATATGACATAGAATCGTTGATTTTATTCATATATTGAAGGAAAGGAAGCAAGAAATGTGTGCTAAAACATAATATATCGAAGCAGATATGAAATAGTAACTATATAAGGACTTTGAAGTAGTCTAAATGGAAGCATCGATCACATACCTTGACAGGAAAAGTTCCCGGCGGAAGCTTTGTAGTGAGTAATTCTTTCAAACGCCGAATTGCCTTTACTTTGCTGGAAAGAATGTCAAGAAGAGGTAATAATTCTTCGGTTTTGAGCGGAAAGTTTGGAGAAAGCCAGATAATGGGTCTTAAACCTTTCTTGTATTCGTTCTCACGCTGTGGTTCTTTTTCTTTATCTACAATCTTAGAATTCACAACACAAGACTTCTTCTTATCCTTTGCTTTTCGGAGTTGCTCTGGTCTGGTTGTTACCTCTGAGGAATGCATTGTTTGTTTTCTTTGAAAACTTGAAGATGACTCCTCGGAGCAAACCCTCTTTTCTGCACAAAATGAAGTTATAAATGGGGTCGTCGGTTCTTCTATAAGAATGTCCCTCAAGTTTGAAGAATCTCCTTTAAGGTTACCATCTGACTGCAGTTGACCATCCTCGGTCAAGGTATCATTACAAACGTCAGTCTCAGTGCCACTCTCAGTCTCCGTCTCGGTCCTAGTTCCAGTCTCAGAGACCATAGCTCCAGAAATCCGCCTAGACTTGATACTCACAAGCACATTAAGCATATCATATACCTTAGCTTTCCATGGTCCAACCATCTCTATCTTCTCTTGCCTTGTCCATGTCAACTGTGGAGAAAGAATTGCTTGGGTCACATCAACCCCGGGCCTAAATATACTCGTCCGAGACATCGCGTCCACTTCTTGTTGAATCTCTGATTCAGTCGCTTGACCAGTCTTACCATCTAGCGCATTCGTCACCTCTTTGTCTTTGTGAGAAATGATATAGAGTGACCCACGAGGGATATTCTTCCCGTTATCAGACCCCCCGTCTCCAAGAAAAACGATACTTTGATCCGATCTTTGAATTTTGAAACCGTCAAACCCGGTCAAAGTCATATCAGCTCTTAAATTCGACCCCCGCTTCCAAATCTTGTATGTATCAGAAGGTGCAATTTTTGATATAAATGGAATGACAGAACTCTCAAAGTGAAAAGTGATTTCCATATAAAAATCTTTCATTCTCCTCATAGCTCCTTTTAAGCGAGGTAAACGACGACACCATTTAGCCCAAGCTAACGGCTGATAATGCCTAACGATTATCGTAGCAATCTCTTTTTCTCCATTAGAAATTGCTTCTTGTAGAGCATTCCAACCTTGTTCATTTTGTAAGCTCCAATCTGCCCCTGCTGCCATTAACATCTCTGTTGCGGTCATATCCCCGAGTTTAACGGCTAAATGGAGAGGTGTCTCACGATAAGGGACATCTCGACGATCGATAAATGAAGAAATGGTTTCCGCTTTAGCTTCTTCTTCAATGGATATTCCCTCATTGTGGATTTCGGCGGGATTTCGAAGGCGAGGGAGATTGTCAAGTATTTTTCCTAAGTCAGTATAATTCCTTGAGGCTATCGCATAATGCACAGGACTATGAGAATATTTAGATATATCAGTGCCCTTCATGTCCCAATCATGTAGGTTCAACCTAGCTAGGTTGAAACAATCCAACAAGAGGCATAAGGAATAAGGTATTAGATATGAAACTAATTTTGCAGCAAACAGCCCAAAATAGATTAGATTATTAACTTAATTCTTATATATTGCAAATGAATGTCATTAGTGGGTTAATTCTCATTTGGCTCCCAATATTTAGCCAGCTAGTGTGTTTGGCACCCATATTTTGACGAGTAGACCGTGTGGTCAAGTGGACAAAGTGGTGAAATGTTGGAGGCCAAGTAGAAATTAACTCATAATTAATCTATGTTTACAACCTACAAGGCTAGCTTTAATCCATACCAGTGGTGCTAGGGCTAGGTTTTTTTTTGGTTGTAGATTTGGTCTGTCTGTTTGTGTATACATATTTCTTATATTATACGAGATATATTTACTGGTTCGGCATATATTACAATTGAGTCCATTCTTAACCAGCTTGTCAACGAGAATTTTCATGTCAGAGGAACGTATTTAGACACAAACTACAATCAATGGGCTAAAAATATTTAGACACAAAAAAGAAACTTTAACGAGCCAAAAGAAGAAACCCAAGTCAAGAAATCTTACCTTCTAGTTACCCTTATGTTCTTTGTCCACTCCTTCAAAATCAAATCAAACTATAAGACATAGGATTGGCTCAACCTTGTTTTGAGCTTTCTCTTAGAGAATAACTATAGGTCCTTCCTACTCAATCCAGACATGCATGTGGGCAAAAAGTGGAAAAGAAAGAAATTGAAGAGATCTAAACTCAAAGAAAGGGATAGAAGTATACCCAAACCAACATCAACACAAAATTATCAAGTAAATAGGAAATATTCTATGTGAAGGAAAGGATAATAAAGGAAACCATATGATAGAGAAAAAGGATATATAATTCTGTAGATATTTGTAAGAAAAAGTTAGACTATAAATAAAGTAATGAAACTCCCAAAGAGTTGGTAAATGATCCAGGATCACTATCATGCCACATAAGTGGGACAAAAATCAAATTGAGACCTTCTATAAAACTAGACACATGAAATAATTATAGCTTTTTTATTTGAAGGAGATTACAACAGATATTAAACTTTAAACTTGACTGCTGTGAGGACAATTTCTGTGATTGTCCTGGAAAGATATGTTTGTTGGAAGTCTTGATTGGAGTATTGAGGAAACTTACTTGGTTAGAAGAAGAAAGGTATTTTTATAAGTTTATGGTTTTATATTTCCTAGTCATCGACCCTTGTCTTCGACTTCGCAAACTACCATATGCATAATAAAATCATGGAGATATTTTACTTAAGATTTTGTAAAGACTTTTGGATCTAATTGTAAATTTTGGGCCTTGTACTTTACTAATGGGCCTAATATGTACAGGTCCAAAAGCATGTCCCGTCCAATTAACCCATTAAGTTTTTGGGCTGAAGAAACTCTAGTATCTAGTGTATAAGTCACATATATAGTTCAAGAATGAGTTGTGTTGTCTTATTGTCTTGACACCTTATGGACTTGTTGTTTGACACATAAGCGGCACTTGTCTTGTTGTCTTTACACCTAATGATTTATTATCTTGACACATAAGGGACACAAGACACCTAATGAAGTTGTTGTCTTGACACATGAGATGCTTGACACCCATATGAACGCAACTAGATGTAGTAGGCAAAACAAAATGCAATGATGGAAATGTCTTTTGTTGTTGGATAAAAGGGAGATGGACATAGATGGAAAATATGTTCTTGCTCATATAAGTTCAAGTAAGAATTTCCATCTCTATAGACTTGAAGAAAAGAAGAGAAAAAAGTATACTTGTTCATGCAAAGAAGAAGTTATCATCTATTTTCTAAACTCAACATGGAGAAAGGTACACAACCTATCAAGAACTTTAAGTTTTCATTCAATGATAAAGTATTGTTGTGATGAACATGATGTCTCTAGATCCTTCTATGTCATGGGAAGAATTTCCGATTACATGTTTTATTCCCATTAACTCATAGTATATGTTTATATTATAGAATAACACTAATAAGTTCCAACCATTACCGACTCATTGTTACACCAAAAAAAAGTTCAAAATTGAATTGCAGTTGCACTTTTACATGGTTAGATGTTAAACCACCCTAATTGAGAATGGGTGCCTACTACAGAGGCACCCGCCCATCCCCTCCCCCACCTCCCTTTTTTTTTTTTCTCTTTCTCTCTCTTCTGCTCTTTCTTCTTCATCTATTATCTTTCTTCTAATCATAATCAACACTTTATCATGAATAAAATCTTGTTTGTAATACCATCATCATCAATTAACAATGGGGAGTTAGAGAGATAAAGAACCTTGATTTAGAAAGAGAGTAAAACTATTATGGGAAGAACTTTGATTTCAAACCAATCATGGTCTATGATGAAGCGTTAGAGAGATTCTATCCAAAACCACCATTAAAAATACTCTCAAGAACCCTAATCACGGACTAGGTTCCGGCTGGTAAGTCCGTCAGGGTTTGGATTGACCAGTCCGAAACCCCTCGGACTGGCCCGAGTGTCCGAAACCCCTTGGACTGGCCCGAATGCAAACCTAGTCTGTGGTTTTCGGATGGGGTCGATATGTGTACAAGAATTTCAGCTGGTGCCAACAGATGTTTGTGGTCAATCTGCACCTCCGAGGGCTAACAACATTTTCAACGGGTGATTTTAGCCGCTCCCCTCCTATCTTGCAAATTAGTTTCTTTGTTTTTTTTGTTGCAAAACCCTGTACATTAAAGCAAGTCCAACCTCAATCTGTCTTAGGCCCTAAAAACCATTTTTTCACTCAAAATTTCTAGCCTTAGCTCAGTCCAAAAAATTCAGCTCCAACCTCAGCCTCTTTTTAGGCCTAAAATTTGTGCATGTAGGAAACGCATGTGTGTATTTTTTGTGAGTGTGCGAAAAACGTGTGTGATTTTGTGTATGTAAGAAACACGTGTTTGAACTATTTTCGAAATAACATTTTTTTTCAAGGTTGGAAAATTATTCGAAGACCGACACTTTGGTGGGATGTATTTTAATTATTAACGTGTGACTTTTTGTTAGAGTTTAATAAAAATTAAAACTAATCAAAGTTAAAAAAGAAAAAAGAAAAAAGAAATTACATTAAAAAAATTATAAAAAATAGGACAAGATCCTATCCGTCGGATTTTATCGAACAACTAGGGATTGTCCCAACATGACCGTTGGGAACATCCCAACGGTGGGGCTTTCAACCGACCCTTAATTAAGGGCAGGGCCGCCTGGGGTTGGACCTGGGTGCTGGGGCTGGACTTGCTTTTAGGTTGGTAATTCAAGAGGGAAAACTACAGTCCCTGAAAATCGAAACCCACAGGTTAGGTTGGCGAGAGAGAGAGAGAGAGAGAGAGAGAGAGAGAGAGAGAGAGTTGCGGCAACCAGCGACTGCAAACATGGAAACTCTCCTCATTTTCGATCGCTGCGAGGTTCATCCGAAACTCATCCAATTACTTCATACAGTATCAATCTGTTCTTCTTATAAAATTAATTTTCTTCATCGTTTATATTCTCTTTGATTTGATGATGATGACTATGAACTAGAAACACATCAGCATTACCATCCAAAACCCTTATACCCTTTTCTAAATTCTTACTCCACATTAGGGTTTTGTTAAATTCGTCTATTTACAACATCCATGGAGTTTTCTGAAGATTGGAAATCAGAGTTCCCAGTCTCATTCGTTCCTTTCTTACCTCCCCTTGTTACTGATTCTTCTGAAAACTCAGAAAAACCATTGGGTCCTCTTCTTTTCAATCCTTTACCTCAAACCCTAACAACTCTCTTTTCATCTGATTCACTTCGCATTCAAGTCCCTTCTCCTTCTCTACCCACTTGCAATTCTTATTTCTACCAATCTCTCTCTACCCTTACTTGTCCTTCCAAAGACCCTTTCATCCCTCCTTCTGTCATTGCCTCTGTTGGTGCTGATGAACTTAAAGCTTCTCAATCTGATAAGACAACAGACCCTATTGGGTATAACAATCTTCAAGTGCTTAGATGCCCTGATGGTGATATTTTGGTTTTCTTCCCTACCGGGGACAATTCCGATCGGGTTGGATTTGTTAAACTGTCATTGGAAGGTAAAAAACCTGAACTTAAAGTTGATAGAAGTGGTAATATATTTACATCAGAGAGTGTGTTCAATTCTAGAATTCTTAAAATTATGGTTACTTCTATTGCTGCTGCTGGCAACGGCTTTCCGTCTTTGTCAGGTCATTATGTTACTGTTGGGTATTTATTAGCTTGTACTTTATATTCGGTTCATTGGTTTAGAGTTGATATCGGACCTTCTGAATTCGAAAAACCTTTGTTAGTCCATTTGGGTATTAAAGAGTTTCGGAGTTCTGTTTTACACGCTTGTTGGAGTCCACATTTTATTGAAGAAAGTGTTGTTTTGTTAGAGAATGGTGATATGTTGTTATTTGATTTGAGAACTTGTTTTGGAGTTGATAAGATGCCAGTTAAGTTGAAAGGAACTAGAGTTAAAGCTTCGTGGGAGAATTCTGATTTTGATTTACATCCGAATGCAAGTAATCCTGTCAAGGGAAAATGGTTAAGCTGTGAGTTTGGTTGGCATCCTCGAATTTTTGTTATTGCTAGTGCTGCTGCTGTTTTCGAGGTTGATTGGAGGTCTGAGGAAAGCACTGTGAGCGTTATAGCTGAACCCGACTCATTTGCTTATAGTCATTTCACAAAGCCTGATCAATTTGTTGCATTTGGTAAAGCGGGTTCTGATGGTTTTCATTTTTGTGTTGCTAGTAAGTTTCAATTATATCTTATAGATACAAGAAAGCCAATGACTCCGGTATTAGGGTGGGTTCATGGTATTGATAAACCAAATTATATTGAAGTGTTCAGATTATCGGAGTTAAGGCCAATGACTGCTAATAAGGATGAATTTAGGTGGGCTACTGAATCTGGTTTTGCAATTTTATTGGGATCTTTATGGAATTGTGACTACAGTCTGTTTTGCTATGGACCAGCTCCTTATGCATCAGTAGCATCTCAAAATTCGAACATCTGTAACTCTCTTTGTGCATGGGAGCGTCCTTCAGACCTCTCAGTGTCTGGTCGTCAGTGCCGTAGTGGCGATTGCCACTTAAAAGAGGATTTTGCGAAGGCAATGCTTCCTCGATGGATTGATTGGCAGCAGAAGAAAGAGATAGTGCTGGGTTTCTGTATTCTCGGTGCAGAATTCTCTGACTTTGAGCTTCAACGAGGAGGTGTCGGTGGTTTTAGATTGATTAGGTTGGTGTCCTCTGGGAAATTTGAATTGCAGATATATGGTGCATCTCATCGTTTTAGTAATACAGTGGCAAAAGAATCTACAGAACAAACTCTATCGGAGGCCGGATCTCTTATTTATTCATTTAACGACCAGAAATATAAATTTCCTAGGAGATTTAAGTATCTACGGCTAAACTATCTCCTTTCATATTTGAATGGTAATCTTGCCACACTCCTGAACTCAAACATGCAGGATCTTAGTGAGGGTTCTCGTTACACAGTGTCATCTACTCAAGATAGAGTCAAGTTTCTCTGTGACAGGTTGAAGGCTGCTGGCGTTGATCAAATCGGGTCTGTTCCTGATATTGCTAATGTTATTAATGGCATCCACTCGCCTATGAGCGTGCACGAAATCGCTTTAAGTAGGATATGGGCGGGTTTACCTATTGATGTTTTCCCCTTGGCGTTCTCTGCGTACCCTGAACTCCTTGAAGTTCTTGTAGACCAAAAGAAGGTGCCCCTGGAATTCTTGGATGTTCCAAACTCACCACAATTGCCACCATTTCTCTTGAGGAAGCCTTCAAATCAAAGCAACAAATGGTCTCACAAGGTGCAGCCTGTTGACGTTCTTGTTGGTCCTGTGCTTCCTCTCGCGGTTTTACTCAATCTTCGAGGGGTTGATAAGAAGACGATTCGATCAGCTTCAGAGGAGGAAGTCAAAGATTTTCCCATCGAGAGAGAATTGACCCTTCAATGCGATACAATCATGAGGGTAGCTAATGGTGGGGTGTTATCTGAGCCTCTCTCTGAGCACCATAATGTTCATGCCGTCTCTCTTGCAGACGACAGAGACGAGAGTTGGGTTGCTTCTAAAGAGGCGAAGTCTCTGTTTGTTTACCAACCTTCTGCCTTTCCTAGTGGGAATAACCACCGTATAGGGTCCTTACGAGAAAACTCCGGTCATCAAGAGGACGAATTTGCTACATTCATCTCTAAATCGTTTGAGAATGAATCTGCTCCAAAAACGAAGGGAAGTGTGGAGAGTCTGGGGAGATCGTCTCAAAATGAATCTGCTCCAAAAACCAAGCAAAATGGGGTCGGATGGGAGATGATTGATGAACTGTGCCCTATAAAATTGAAATTTAATTCTCCTCTGGACGGCTTTGGAACTGAGGAGCTGAAAGGAATCAATTTTCTAAAGAGACATTTTTCAGCGTGGCAGAGAGATATTCCGAAATATCAAGAATTCTGCCGGGCCTCCAAGATTCAGCGACAAGCTTTATAATTTTGGGTACCCTTTAGGGTATTCCAAGGTTTTTAAATCTCAAGTTCATACTTGATCTGCTTTCTGTGGTTCACTATGGGTGTCGGAGATGTATAAAGAAAGAAAGGTATTTAGATGCCAACACGAAGATTAAAATATCTTTTAATCATCTCTAATTAAGTAGAAATCATTCTGATCTTGAACTATCTAACTTTGTAGAAACAGATCGTAGCTAGTGTACACCCTTTCAAGTTGAAGGAAGTTCGCAATTATAACTTAGAGTTCCGTAACATATTGGTGAGTTATCCATTTATTAATATGGTATTACCATGTCTTGATCTCTGTTAGTGGTTTAGTTGAAGGTCATGTTTGGAAAATTATGCAGATAGGTTACTTATTTTAGGACAGTTAGGGAGATTTTGTAATGTATATAACATTGATCTTGAGTCTTGACGATAGTAGGTCTACCTTTATATATTACGACCACCTCGACTTTGCTCAATTGCATGCATCTCCTCCATTGGTTACCATTATGTGATGAACATTTGTAGGTTGTTCTTTTAATGGTCTTTTTCTTTTTGTTTTTTCAGTTCCCTTTTAAGTCATAGAACTCGATGAACTCTAATTCAAAAGGGATAACGGCTAATTACAATACCATGATTTGACATGCCGACTCAAGAAACTCGAGGATCATTATATTGTTTACAAAGTACAAATCTGATCCTCTTAGAGGTGGTGGAGATCATAGCTGGCTTCTTTGTCTATGAGAACAATCTATGTGAATCTTGTCGCCCAGTTGATTCTTTTCCTTGTGACAAGATTCTTTTATCTGGCGAACTTATTTCTGAGTTACTGCATCTGAATGTTACCTATGCAGTTTACTTATATTCAGGTATCTGAAACTATCAATTACAGTATTTTTAGCATTTCTGCTGCTAATTTTTTTCTGCATAACTTTAATTTTGTTATGTGATCATTCTCACACACATCTTATCCTTTCAATTCAATCGAAAATAAGTATTTCGAAACATTAATAAATAAGACATACCAAATGAGAATGCGAAACTGTTATTTTACATTACCATGATGATCTGTAGTTGTCCAAAAAAGTACCTATCATAATAAAGTAATAAACATTTTACGCTGTACAATACAATAACAATAAATAACATCACAGTAAAAGTTTCATTATTGATTGAAGAGTAAAAATTCCAAGAAAAACTAACCTTCAAAGTTTATTACGATACAAATAAGTAATAGTTGTGATGGGTTATATTGGAATAAAGAAGTAAGCCTAATGTAGTTTAGGTGAGGAGGTCAAATTTAGATTAGCGAAGAGGTAGGAGGCTTAAAAAAACTATTCTAAAAATCAGGGGTCAAATTTGAAATTGCACTTAATATAAGGGTTAGTAAGAAAAAAAAATCTTAAATGGCACCCTTGGCTTGAGCCAAGTATCACAACCTCTTAGCTTGAAGAAGCTTACACCGCGACGTGTGCTAGGATGGCACATACGAGATTATGTGCCAGTCGGTAAAGATGGGGTTGTGATGGCCAGAATGTCTTGTACTCATGTGATGGTAGTGTTCGTTGCATTCGTTGTGGAATAGGGACGTAAGCATCATTTATTGAACAAGTTGCCTGGTTGAATGAATGACCTGTGGGAATAGCCAATACAATAACTTTTCATATATAGGAGGGGGTGGTCTGGCTTCCTACATGTTCCTTTTGCATATAGGAAGCCTGGTTGAAGTTTGATATTTAATTTTATATGTGATTTTCTAGTATATGTTGTGTTTAATTGTGGATTTATTGAATTGGCTAAATTTTTGTTTGGTTTGTGTTTGGGGAAATTCTCAATATAGGATTTCTAGATTTTTTTCTCAAGTGTTTTTAGTCGATTTGCAGATATTGAGCTGAGTTTAGTTCTGAATCGTGATTTTTTAGTTCATTTTTCCCTTTCAAGGATGGTCATGATCTGAATTTAAAGCTTCTTCTTTTATACAATTCTAATGAAAATGCAATCTGCCGTTATGAAAGTTTATGCTATATGTATGTCAGAATTCTAGAATAAAAGAGGGATTTCTTTTTAGTTACTTGTTCAAAAGTTGAAAAGCTTCAAATTCTTTTTCTCTTTGAGAGCATCTGATTTTCAACTACACATAGAAAGTTGCTGCCATGATTATTGATGAACAAATTGTAGCTATGAGTATGAATTATAGTTGATATCTTTGTCTTGAATGAGTATATCTTCTAGTTTCTATTGTTTGTTTATTTATTTGTTCTTTATATTTCGATTCTTTTTTTCATGTATGTAGGAATGTTGGGTTAAGGGGAAGTACGTGAAGCTGCAAGTTTTTTTGCACGGAAAGAGTTGGCCAGAAGCTGCAAGTTTTGTTGCACGGGAAGAGTTGGCCAGAAGAGGTCGTCCGTGGTGGTGGAAGCAGTGATTGAGACTTGAGAGATTGGAAAGGTATAAAAGGAAGTGAAGCAGCTGGTGGTGGAGGTGGAAGTGATCAAAGATCAATGAGTGTTGCTACAATGAATAGATAGTAAAATGAGAGAAAGGAGGAAGAAGATGGAGAGAAAAAACAAAGAGATAGAGAGAGTGATGAAGGAGGTAGAAGGAGAGAAGGCAGGGAGAACATTTTGTGGAAGAAAGATAAAAAATGATTTAAGTTGACAAACTTGGAAAATTAAGAGACTGTTTTAAAGATTATGATTTTGGTGTGTTAGTCATCTTTAGAAAGTTAAAATATAATTAACTCTATAATTTATTGGTATAAATAAGATGGTATTTGTAAGTAGTTATCATGATCTATAAGAGTTAACTATGAGTCCACCACCACTTAGTGCAGTGGCTACACACCTATTTCATTGTGTCGGAAGTCTCAAGTTTGATTCTTATGACTAGGGATGTAACTAGAAATTTCGTTCGTAGGAGGCTGAAAAGTTTTGAGTTATAGGAAAATACGGTACAAAATACAAAAAATTTATTACCTCAACTAAATTTTGACGTTTAACGTGATTTGTCCAGATGTGCTTTCTTGGAAGTTTAATTTCGTAATATTTCATTAAAAGGGATTGTCTACCCACCTCTATATCTGAACTGAACCGTCAACTCAGAAGTAGGGGTGACAATGGGTACCTATTTACCCGGAATCGAACCGAAACCCGAATTGTTTATGTCGGTTCCGGATTCTTATTTTCATATTCGATAAGAATTTAATACCCGACGGGTATTACCCGGTTAGAATCGATAAAATTACAATACCTATTGGGTATATCCGACGGGTACCCGATACTCGAATTTAATGCGTAATTAGTCGATTCTTTCACAAATTTTAAAGTCCAAATTACTTATTTTACGTTAATTATGTTATAATCATGCCATATTGAGTTTCTCATTTAACATACCATTCTTAATCGATAATCAAACTATATTTAATAAAAAATTTATAGCAACTTAAAATATACAATAATCAGATTTGTCGTAAATTTTAGTAACTCATTCATGTATCTTTTGTTTAATAGATTCTACCAAAAATATTTGAGTTTTTGAATGAAGTATAACACTATAACCTTCCGAATTAGTGTTAAAAATGATACAATAAAAAGTCCTAAAACGAACCGATAAATATCCGATACCCGACGGATACCCGCATTTTTTATAGGTTCCGGTTCTGGATCCTTAAATTATGAAACCGGACCTAGACCCGTTAGAAACCGAAACTGTAATTCACTACTCAAAACCGGACCGACCTGTTGACACCCCTACCAGAAGGGGTGGGAAAATTTCAAAGTAATCAAGAGGAATTATGCTGAAATATAAATTGTAAAAGTTTTATTACGTTTCCAACAATGCCAGAGATCAACATCTGAAGTGAATCACGTTAGATGTCAGACATTTATATTCACCATGTATCAATGTCACGACCTTCACGAATCAGGGATAGTGGGGTTTACCATTTATTAGTTGTTTAACCACAAAGAAACCCAGATTAAGCAAGCTCCAAGTTTGACAAGGAACCGGCTACACATAATCCAGATTAGTTTATATTTTTAAATATTATTTTTTGTTAATGGTCCACGAGTTAGTATCTGTTAATAGTTAAAGTTTTATGGAGTTGTCCCCTTATTAAATTAAAGTCAACTAAGTCAAACATAGTTGACTCGCACCAGGCCCGAAAATAGTTGTCCGTATAAGAACTGTACATGTATTGGCGACCAAAGAAAACCCCCAATTTTCTTCAAAAGTTTCCCCTCTTCCTAGGGTTTCTTGAAATCTCTCTCATTTTGTCTCTCTCTAACTAAGGAGTAGTAATGGCGATGAGGAATTTCTTCAAGGAGATCAAAGGCATGAAATTGAAAGAACTTCCTTCACATCTGAAGCCAATGTTGAAAATTGATTACGTGAAGAAAACAGTTAGCAAAGGAATGGATAATTACCATGCTAAGTACATTCAAACCAGTTCAATTGATCCTCTTTATCATGTTTGTTTTGGTGGTATGATCTTCTCTTATCTTGTTGCCCTTCCTGAAGAACGTCGTCATCTCGCTCATCAGCAGCACGCTAAAGAACACGGAGGCCATTAATTTGACCTAATTCTTCCTATCTCAGATACTAAGGATTCCTTAGTCCACGTGTTGTGAGAAAGTTTATTGGCAATTGTTCATGGTTTCTTTAATTTATTTGACAAATTAAATCTTTCCGGGTTTCACTTTACGGGGTGATACAAATTCCACAAAGTCCTTTCTCTTGATTCCGGCCTTACCCTTGATATTTGCTTAAGTTATGTACTAATTTCAGATTTTCTTGTTTTACTGAATATATATATATATTCAGAGTAGTAGCTGAGATTTTTGGGTAACAAGTTCAAAGGTTGGGTTTAGGTTGATGCGAACACCTTTATAGCAATTGGTACCTAAAAGGGAAATTGAAGTTGTAAGTAGTGCTTGTTTTTCTCTAGGTCATTTATATTTGGTCCATTTGAGTTGGACGATTCAGATCAAACCATGAGAAAAAGAAAAGTGGGTAATGGAGAGACCACTGCCTTCTGGCGTAGATAAATGGTGCTCTCTGAAGGAATTGTACTGCAACATCTTCATGTGTAGTGATGTATTGTGGGGACTCAGGTATCTACTTTAGAAAACGGTTAGATCGTGCAGTTTCGAAAGACAATGATCATGATTCGATCACAGTTAATCAGTGCTACAAAGGCATCACTGGAATGCAAGGATGACGGGAGTTTGGAACAAGCGAATGCTCATTAGGATATCTTTTCACCATATGGGCAACGGTTCTGAACATGCTCTGATGTCTAAGCCGGAAAGGCATCCTAAGGCCTATAACGGGTGCACCAGGTTTAAACAGGTTGGAGAGACTAACAAACACCTCCTCCTGCGTTTAGAGAAGCTCAAGTTATTTGGGAGTTGTATCAGATTTCTGAAAGGAAAGTAGGAAACGAGCTTTGGATAATCATTCACATTCAACCTTGAGGCCCAGAGGGAAAAGTATTTCTAGATTATCATTATTCACATGCAATTTTGAGGGGAAGTATAGAAATAGGATAGTCTTCAAAATGATGGAGGAAGTCGATTCTCCAACAGCTATCCCTAGCATTTGTCCGGTTTCTCCACCTTGTGGAAGCTAATAACTAAAGGCCATTGCCCCGGAGAAACAAAAATATTTTCGAGGGTGGAAAACTTAGGTAGAACTTGTTTGACTTTTTTTTAACGTTCCTTTTTGTTTTTCCCACCTCTACTACTTTCCCCGTGCTGGTAAATGTTGTTGGCAAACTGACATTTGCAGCGACCTTTTTTGTAATCTTTCGATCACCAACTCCGGCCACCACTTTCGACAACTACCACCATCATTTTCCCCTCTCTCTCTTTCTCACACACACACACACACTCTCTCTCGCTCTCTTTTTTCTCTATGTCTCGCTCGGTCCCTAAACTTCGAGGAGGGGTTCAGAACCCTCCACGAGGTTTCAAACACCACCACCATCATCCCCCCCCCCCCCCCCCCCCCCCCCCCCCTCTCTCTCTCTCTCACACACACACACACACACTCTCTCTCTCTCTCTCTCGCTCTCTTTTTCTCTATGTTTCGCTCGGTCCCTAAACCTTGAGGAGGGGTTCAGAACCCTCCACGAGGTTTCAAACTTTGTGGTCGGACGACCACGAAAGGTTTGTGGTTTATTGACTACGAAAAATTTTGTCTATGAGAATGGCTTTAGCTTTATTTTCCTTCCTTGCTGCATCGTGGCTGGTCTACTCTAGTGAAAGCTCCTATGAATTTGTCAAGGTGAGAGGGAGCTATAATACCAATACCTACTTTATGATTACCTTCAGAATAAGAGGGGTCAATGTTAATTTTAAGGAAATTTGGAAGAGTAGGTTGCAAAGAGATGGTGATTTGAGTTAGGTTGTGACTCAAATATGAAAGTTGATCAAGTTTAGTATATAAGTAGGTTTCGGCTGCGTCCTGCAAACGCGATAGATCCTCTTTTGCTAACGTCCGTAGATCACATTTAATTCTGATTGACATTTAAATCAAAATCTCTAAAAAGAAAACCTTTGGAGATGAAAAGGTTAGAGATAAAAGCATATTTCAATATACATATTCTTCTCAAATCTGAAGTATTAGAAGAGTTCTCGTTCCTAAATCGGTATAGGGAGAGATATAGTCACCCAATTACCTAAAACGAAACAAATAAATAAACAAGTGATGAAAATAAAAAGATTGAGAAGAGAAAGAAAATAAAGAACTCGTTACACCACATTATCATAGTGATTAAATAGGTGCCTACTTTGCAATTTCTTTTCAGCAAAAAACACCAAAAGAGTGAGAACGACTCTGCTGGGGATCGAACCCAGAATCTCTGGTTTCGTAGACCAGCGCCTTATCCATTGGGCCACAGAGTCGTTGTTTGATGTAGGATTTCCGGGATCGGAATAATTCTTTAGCGATTGTATAAGGGAGGAATTGAGGTTAGAATCGAAATAGCGTGGTTATTTGTGTTTAATTTTCTTCCTCTTTCTTTTGTTTGGTTTTGGGTAATTTTTATTCAGTTTGTTAGGTTGTGGAAGCTTTTGTAGTGAGTAGTGCTATTTTTAATCTCTACTTTTACATTGGGTTTCATTTGGATGGAAAATTTGGATCACCCTCAATTTTTTTTTTGTGTAATCTTCTTCATCCCCTTCCCTCCTGCACTACCACAAACTAGAATTGGGTGGAAAAAATAAAATAAAATTCATTATTCTCTTATTTTTTCCACCATTGTGTGGAGACATTATTTCCCTCTAATTTACTTCTGCGGGAAACCTTTCCTCTTCTTGAAGGAGTTTCAATTGGAACTCCTTCGTGAAGACGAAGGGGAACTAGAGAGCAAGAGCGAACAGGTGAGAGTGAGAGAGAATCAGAACTGGTGGTGGTTGGAAGAGAAGACGAAGAAGAGATGGTTAGACGTATTACTCTATGAGGGAAAAAATTATTGTATTTTACGATATCTTCTCTTGTTATTTATTTTATTGCCAAATACGATATCTTCTAGATTATATCATTGCCAAACTTGGAGTGTTAAATGGGTTAGAATTACATATTGAGTTGGGTTTTCATACTCGAACATGTTTTAATGTATCTCGACCCTTTGAGACAAGTTTATGAGGTGTAATCTTAGACATAAAAAAGGAAATATTTGAAAAGAGCGACATAATCTCAATCCTTTAGAGGTAGGTGGATAATTTGGGTAAATAAGAAAATTATCCAGACTACAAAGTTTTAGGTGGAAACAAGATGTTTCGAAAACATTTTATTTCCTCCAAACACTTCAACCTTTCAACTTCTTCTTCCTCAACCAAAATTCCGGCACCTCCCACCATATTCCGGCGATATCCACCGTTAACGCCGACCATCACCACCAAGTTCGTCTCTTCTTCTTCTCTCTCTTTAGATCTCTCTCTATTTCTCTTTCTCTCTTTTCTCTCTCTCTCTCTCTCTCTCTCTCTCTCTCTCTCTCTCTCTCTCTCTCTCTCTCTCTCTCTCTCTCTCTCTCTCTCTCTCTCTCTTTTGTTCGTGATTTATAAGTTTCGGCGAAGGACCTCTCGTTTTTTGTTCCTCATTTGGGAAAGAACCAGATCCAAACGACCTTCGTCTAGTTTTCAGACGAAGGGCTCTCCCCTTCGCCAAAACTTAGAGAAAGAATGAGAGAGAATCAAGGAGAGGGATGGAGAGAGAGAAAAAAAGGAAGGAGAGAGAAAAAGAGAGTTGTGGCCGACCGACGGCTCTTTGTCGGCAACAAGGAAGGGTGTGTTGATTAATCTGCTTTTTTACCCTTTAAAATTTTGCACCCCGTATAGTTTTCTTTTATTTCCCTAAATCTCTCACTTTAAAAATAAGATTGGTTTCTCACAAAAAAAAATAGAAATAAGTTTGGAAGTTGATTTTAGACATTAAAGATGAAGGTATATTATAAAAAAAATGTCCTTCATTATTGTATAGATCATTAGTCGTTTCATGAAACGCAAGTCTTTATTTTTTTGCAAAAATCAACAAGCTTAGAGCCTGAATCCTCGCAAAAATATCAACTCACAGTCAAAGGAAAAAAAATACTTCAGTCTATCTTTTTCTTCTCTAATAAAGGAAAGAAACATACATCACAACAAATTAACAACATATGGTCTCATTGGTGAATAACCACCATCACAAAACATATTCGTAGGAACAGTGAATCATAACTTATAATTACTCAAGTTTATTCTCATCGAAATTCTGCAACAGACATCATCTTCAAACCAATATCAGTAATAGCTTTATTTTGAAAAGAGTATACACCATATCTTCAGAGTATACACCATATCTTCTCAAGTGCATCCTTTCAACTAATAAAACATATACTGTTTTAACAAAAAAATATAGTAACAAGAAAAAAAAAAGAGTAGCCATGAGGGCATGAGGCATATGATACCCAAGAGCCCTACTTTTTTTTTTTTGTTGAAGAAAGAGCCCTACTCCCCCATGGTTCTATTTTTTTTTTTTTTTTGTTGAAACCCCTCCATGGTTCTATTCAGTATTCACTTTCATTTTGTTTCAAGATGGAAAGACTATATGGGGTCCTCGTTATTTCTGAGTTTCATTTTCCAGGTAAGTTAGATTCTCTCATCTTCTTAATTTGTAAGTTAAAAGCAGATCATCAACTGAAAACCCTAAATATTTTCTGATTTAAACAGAGTTCGGATCCTAAAATCTGATCAAGTTATATAGCTAGTAGTAATTAACTTTAACTCTATCATATACACAAATTATGCAACTTCTATGTGACAATATGAGATCGACATTTCAACAACAAAGTACCAACTTAGCTAGTGTTTTTTTTTTTTTTTTCAGGTTGAGCTCTTATTTTTCTCATTGTAAGAATCTGAATCATCTGACTCGCCTGAATTTGAACCATCTCAGAAAAAGGACCCAAATCAGCCATTCAGACAAGAACAAACAATCTGGGATCTGACTGGAATCAATTTAGATTTCAGATCTATGAAAACTTACAGAATCTGAGTCAGATCTGAAATTTGATTTGAGGCCTGAATTTGATTTGAATCTGATCTCAGATTTGTTCTTTCTTGTCTGATTTGTGATGTCTGACAATGAGAAAAACAAACACCATCCTAGTCATGGTAACCATTAACCAGTTTCAGTTAGGCGTATGATCTTTTATCCGATCATGTTCATTAGCATCGATCATAATTCGTAAACAATAGCTTATATGTCAATAAATTGTGTTAAGTTTGTGGTTACCCAACTCAAAACCAATTGGCAATTAGTGGAGACGACCTAGACATTATATTCTCCCATGTGGGACTACTCTCACACGGCCCCTCACGTGAGGCATTCTTTTCAGTCTAGCACGTGAGTTTTTTTCCTTTCCGGGTGACGTGGAGCACGCGTGGCTTTTAAGTCTATCACGTGCAAGCCTAGTTCTGATACCATGTTAAGTTTGTGTTCATCTAACTCAAAACCAAATTGACAATGAATAAAGAGGACCTACACATTATATTCTCCCATGGGGGTACTATTCTCACAAATTATTTTGCTATATTCTTACTTAAGTATCCACATCTTCTCAATTTTATGTGGTTAAGAAGAAGACTTAGAAGAAAAAGAAAGTTATGGGGTCTCCTCCTAGCTCAGTTCGTCCTCTTCATGTTGTTGCTGAACCTTCTACGTTTAGGGAGTCAATTCAAGCAACAAAGCATCCCGTGGCACCGATGGCGATTGCACTTCCGCCCTTAGCTTCTGTTATTTCGGATCCATGATGTTTCGATTCGTTCATTCTACCCGAGGATAAGCACCGATTCGAACAGATGGGGTTGGACAAGACACTTGATTGGGCCTTTAAGAACAGCTATCAGGTAAGTAGTTGGTTATGAATTCGTCTGTTCCGTCCTTCTAAATAATTTAGGTTTTGTTTATTTGCTGCAGGCTTATGAGGGCATAATTTACGCAAAGAATCTTTTGATGGAGAAAGAGAAGCAGAACATTGATCTAGCCGACACGAACTCCCAGCTCAAGAAGCAGGTTTTACAATTGCAGGAGCATCTTGACGTATCCCGCTCTCGCATACATTCACTGGAACACGAGATATCTACCTTGAAGATTAACCTCAATGAATATAAGGAGTGGAGCCAATATCGCTTGGGACGACTCCAAGCTATTTCAACAGATACGCCAGTTGGATCTAGTAACTCGGTAATTTAGCCCTTTCTTTTTTCGTATTCACAATAACGCTTGTATGATCTTGATGGGGTTATTTTGTCGTCAGCGGAAGTGTTTGCCTTCACATTTTGCATATGATATACAGAGTCTATGACTGAGCTCCAGTGTTGGCTCTGGCAACTTCTTAGTTAAATTACACTTTGTAATATCTTATGTTTGAATATTATCTATCAGTAGAAGTTTGTATGAGTTATATATGTAAGTTGCAGCTCCTGTTCTAAATGATATCTAATATAGTTGCAGGATTCTTGTTAGGCCTCCTCGTGGTAGAAACTTGCTCTCTCGCTCGAACTTGGTGTGTCATGAGTCATAATCTTGTGACTTATTTTTTCGATGAGGAGCTTTAAAATTCATTGCCCTTTTAAAGTTAAAGGATGCGACCGTCCATGTTTAAGTGACAAACAAATAAACTAATAAAACATTTTTCTTTTGTGTTTCCGTCGAGTTTTCTTGCAATAAACTTCAGTATACAAACTATTTTACTTATCTATCATATAAAACACAATGGTGTATGTTGAGGGACACCATACAATTTATCTCTAGATATCTGCGTCTGTCGGATTATAATAGAGAATTTCATAATATAACGGTTGAAATTTAGTTAGCCAATCATTAAATCATAATTTCCCACTAAATTATAGCTTTTCCTACTCCTAAACTAGTGGGAGAAAGAAGAAAATTTTTCGAAATATTAAATTTTGAGAGAAAGTTTTTGTTTCCTTATGGTTTTCCCCACCCCAACCAGATTTTCTTCTCCACACCGGTAAGGGTCATCGATAAATATCCATTGTCGGCGATCCTCAATTTTTTTTCCAGAACCTTCTTTCTGCTAAATCTCTTCCTCTCAATAAAATCTCTTTTTTTTTTCTAAATTTTTTGACTCACTATCCTCACTGTTTCAACGAAGAGAGCCACCTTCGTCCCAGACGAATGTTTTGCCTGAAACATTCCTCGAGGGTTTTGTAGTCGATCTGCCACGAGATGCAGCAAGTACATTTAATAATGGACCGACCATGAAATATCTAGTGGCCAACCGACCACGAGATGTTTGTGGCTTGTCTCATACCAAACCGACCACAAAGGCCTTTTGTTACTAGGATCAAACCAATCATTTGGGAGGACCCAATCATTTGGGAAGCCCTGAGCAAAGTTAATAATTAGGTCCGTACAAGATCAAACTATGGGAATTTGATTAAACTTCAACTATATTATGAGCAAAAGTTGGAAATGTGTTGTGTCTTTCAAGAGGAAGTTTAGAGCGAAAAGAAAACTTTTTCAAACATTTGAATCATGGAGAATACATATGAAGAATTTGACGTTATAGTAGTTGGTGCAGGGATAATGCACTACAAAAGCCGGGGATTTTGGTGACGGATTATTTTCGACGGAAGTTTGAAAGCCGTCGTAAAAAGTCACTATTTTCGACGGATTCGTATAATTTCGTCAAGAAAATTGAGAAATTCCGACGGTTTTCCTCTTTTACCGTCGGAAAACCATGCGCGACAGGCAAAGCAAATTTGTGGGATGAAAAAGTATTTTCGACGGTACTTGATTCCGTCGGAAACATTGGTATTCCGACAACCTTTTTTTCATTTTCCGTCGAAAAAAGGCTTGCCTGCAAAATATTTCCCTGGCGCGAAAAATTCCCGCCAAATTCTCATAGAATTTTTCCGGGAAAATGATTTTCCACAGAATTAATTCCATCGAAATAAAAAGCCCTAAACAACATCTACCCCTTTCCTTATCGATTCCTTTCTCTCTCCTACAGTTTCTAAAAAAAAAACCCTAAATCAACACCCTAAATTTTCACTCGATTTCATCAGTTCAACTCTCGATTTCTTCCTCTCTCTCGGTGGGTTCAACTCTCGATTTCTTCCTCTCTCTCGGTGGGTTCAACTCTCGATTTCTTCCTCTCTCTATCTCAGTTCCGAAAAAAGCCCTAAAACAACAACACTCTACTTTTTCTCTCGATTTCACTTGGCCTTTTTATTGTTTCAAGTTATTTAGGGTTCATTTGAAGGTGGTGAAGAAACATCTAAAGTTCAGTGGAGCTACTGAAGAAGAAGCATATACAGTTCGGTATAAGTACCCATTTTTCTTCTTTTTACTGTTTGATCTGTATTTTAATTTCATTTCTTTTAATTACTAAACTAGTTTAAACATCTAGAATCATATGATATTTAAAAAGAAAAAAATACTACTAGGTTAAGGTAGTTCAGTTGTTCATCAAGTTATACTACTAGGCATTATTAATCTATTAGTATTAGTTATACTAGATTAGCTAATTACAACTCTCTAGTCTCTACTTGATCTATGTAATGTGTGTGCAATTTGGTTACGACTTAGGTCATATAAATCAACATGTCAGATTAGAGTGGCTTATTGGAACGGTAGGAAACTAATGTAAACTAACAACACCAAATATCTACAGAAGATTGTCGTAAAATAATCTACAAATTGTTGTGTCCGTTACATTGGGCTAGACTTTTTTATGGACTCTACAAAATGAATACATTCATGGACATTTACACAAGGAGTTACATGCATATACATGAATGTGTCTTTAAAGTATAGGTTACATGTGACCACATTATTGTAGATGTCACAAATTATGCAAAACATAAAACATAACAATATATATTGGAAGAGGGAGGTGAGTATGGGGGCGGTTGCATGCTCCATGATTCCCCGCCCACTTCGGACTAATTCAATTCATTTTAGTATACTAATTAAATAGTTAAAGGAAAAATACTTTCTTGATAAGGAAACACAACATTTTTTTATTGTTTTTAGTTAAATTATACATATTAATGGCTAGATTAGACCGGGCACACGACAATAATTGTTGTACAATTATGCCATCTTAATTAACCAGATTAGAGACTATGCACTGTCCTAATTTGTTAATACCATTATGTCATCTTAATTTAAGAGCTTCTCATGTAAAACCACATGATTAGACGTACGTAATGAGTTTTGTGTTGACAGACATAGTCAAATTGCCAAATTGCTAGATTTCTTCATTAAATAATTTTAAACTTATAGTTGATGTTCTTATTGTTTAATATATACTTTCACGATCCGGGAAGAAGTCAATTGGGAATCTATAATTAATAAGGGTTAGACGACAAAAAAGAAAAATCATGGGTATAGCACTGATTTAGTGGCATATTTTAAATTCTAGATCAAATTATGGGAATTTGATTAAACTTCAACTATATTATGAGCAAAAGTTGGAAATGTGTTGTGTCTTTTAAGAGGAAGTTTAGAGCGAAAAGAAAACTTTTTCAAACATTTGAATCATGGAGAATACATATGAAGAATTTGACGTTATAGTAGTTGGTGCAGGGATAATGCACTCAAAAGCCGGGGCTTTTGGTGACGGATTATTTTCGACGGAAGTTTGAAAGCCGTCGTAAAAAGTCACTATTTTCGACGGATTCGTATAATTCCGTCAAGAAAATTGAGAAATTCCGACTGTTTTCCTCTTTTACCGTCGGAAAACCATGCGCGACAGGCAAAGCAAATTTGTGGGATGAAAAAGTATTTTCGACGGTACTTGATTCCGTCGGAAACATTGGTATTCCGACAACCTTTTTTTCATTTTCCGTCGAAAAAAGGCTAGCCTGCAAAATATTTCCCTGGCGCGAAAAATTTCCGCCAAATTCTCATAGAATTTTTCCGGGAAAATGATTTTCCACAGAATTAATTCCGTCGAAACAAAAAGCCCTAAACAACATCTACCCCTTTCCTTATCGATTCCTTTCTCTCTCCTACAGTTTCTAAAAAAAAAACCTAAATCTACACCCTAAATTTTCACTCGATTTCATCAGTTCAACTCTCGATTTCTTCCTCTCTCTTGGTGGGTTCAACTCTCGATTTCTTCCTTTCTCTCGGTGGGTTCAACTCTCGATTTCTTCCTCTCTCTATCTCAGTTCCGAAAAAAGCCCTAAAACAACAACAGCCTACTTTTTCTCTCGATTTCACTTGGCCTTTTTATTGTTTCAAGTTATTTAGGGTTCATTTGAAGGTGGTGAAGAAACATCTAAAGTTCAGTGGAGCTACTTAAGAAGAAGCATATACAGTTCGGTATAAGTACCCATTTTTCTTCTTTTTACTGTTTGATCTGTATTTTAATTTCATTTCTTTTAATTACTAAACTAGTTTAAACATCTAGAATCATATGATATTTAAAAAGAAAAAAATACTACTAGGTTAAGGTAGTTCAGTTGTTCATCAAGTTATACTACTAGGCATTATTAATCTATTAGTATTAGTTATACTAGATTAGCTAATTACAACTCTCTAGTCTCTACTTGATCTATGTAATGTGTGTGCAATTTGGTTACGACTTAGGCCATATAAATCAACATGTCAGATTAGAGTGGCTTATTGGAACGGTAGGAAACTAATGTAAACTAACAACACCAAATATCTACAGAAGATTGTCGTAAAATAATCTACAAATTGTTGTGTCCGTTACATTGGGCCAGACTTTTTTATGGACTCTACAAAATGAATACATTCATGGACATTTACACAAGGAGTTACATGCATATACATGAATGTGTCTTTAAAGTATAGGTTACATGTGACCACATTATTGTAGATGTCACAAATTATGCAAAACACAAAACATAACGATATATATTGGAAGAGGGAGGTGAGTATGGGGGCGGTTGCATGCTCCATGACTCCCCGCCCACTTCGGACTAATTCAATTCATTTTAGTATACTAATTAAATAGTTTAAGGAAAGATACTTTCTTGATAAGGAAACATAACATTTTTTATTGTTTTTAGTTAAATTATACATATTAATGGCTAGAATGCCGGGCACACGACAATAATTTTTGTACAACTATGCCATCTTAATTAACTAGATTAGAGACTATGCAATGCCCTAATTTGTTAATACCATTATGTCATCTTAATTTAAGAGCTTCTCATGTAAAACCCCATGATTAGAGGTACGTAATGAGTTTTGTGTTGACAGACACAGTCAAATTGCCAAATTGCTAGATTTCTTCGTTAAATAATTTTAAACTTATAGTTGATGTTCTTATTGTTTAATATATACTTTCACGATCCGGGAAGAAGTCAATTGGGAATCTATAATTAATAAGGGTTAGACGACAAAAACGAAAAATCATGGGCATAGCACTGATTTAGTGGCATATTTTAAATTCTAGATCAAATTGTGGGAATTTGATTAAACTTCAACTATATTATGAGCAAAAGTTGTTGTGTCTTTTAAGAGGAAGTTTAGAGCGAAAAGAAAACTTTTTCAAACATTTGAATCATGGAGAATACGTATGAAGGATTTGACGTTATAGTAGTTGGTGCAGGGATAATGCACTACAAAAGCCGGGGTTTTTTGTGACGGATTATTTTCGACGGAATTTTGAAAGCCGTCGTAAAAGGTCACTATTTCGACGGATTCGTATAATTCCGTCAAGAAAATTGAGAAATTCCGACGGTTTTCCTCTTTTACCGTCGGAAAACCATGCGCTACAGGCAAAGCAAATTTGTGGGATGAAAAAGTATTTTCGACGGTACTTGATTCCGTCGGAAACATTGGTATTCCGACAACCTTTTTTTCATTTTCCGTGGAAAAAAGGCTTGCCTGCAAAATATTTCCCTGGGCGAAAAATTTCCGCCAAATTCTCATAGGATTTTTCCGGGAAAATGATTTTCCACATAATTAATTCCGTCGAAATAAAAATCCCTAAACAACATCTACCCCTTTCCTAATCGATTCCTTTCTCTCTCCTACAGTTTCTAAAAAAAACCTAAATCAACACTCTAAATTTTCACTCGATTTAATCAGTTCATCTATCGATTTCTTCCTCTCTCTCGGTGGGTTCTACTCTCGATTTCTTCCTCTCTCTATCTCAGTTCTGAAAAAAGCCCTAAAACAACAACACTCTACTTTTTCTCTCGATTTCACTTGGCCTTTTTTTTTTTGTTTCAAGTTATTTAGGGTTCATTTGAAGGTGGTGAAGAAACATCTAAAGTTCAGTGGAGCTACTGAAGAAGAAGCATATACAGTTCGGTATAAGCACCCATTTTTCTTCTTTTTACTGTTTGATCTGTATTTTAATCTCATTTCTTTTAATTACTAAACTAGTTTAGACATCTAGAATCATATGATATTTATAAAGAAAAAAAATACTACGGGGTTAAGGTAGTTCAGTTGTTCATCAAGTTATACTACTAAGCATTATTAATCTATTAGTATTAGTTAGACTAGATTAGCTAATTACAACTCTCTAGTCTCTACTTGATCTATGTAATGTGTGTGCAATTTGGTTACGACTTAGGCCATATCAATCAACATGTTAGATTAGAGTGGCTAATTGGAACGGTAGGAAACTAATGTAAACTAACAACACCAAATATCTACAGAAGATTGTCGTAAAATAATCTACAAATTGTTGTGTCCGTTACATTGGGCCAGACTTTTTTATGGACTCTACAAAATGAATACATTCATCTGAAATCTTCTCATTTCGTCGCTCTCTAGGGGCTTTTATTGTCGAGATTTAGTCTCCATTCAGTTCGTTACTGCTTATCTTCTCCTCCTTTGTTCAATGGATTCTACAAACAGTCAATTCATACGCCAATTTGAGGCGTTAACTACTGATGAACGTCCTACATTAACGGTGGATGGTGGCGATGTTGATCACTCGGAAACAGATCTAATTAAGCAAGGCATTGTATGGTTCCAGAGTCCTAAGAAAATCGATTTAGGTCAAGCCATGTATCGTCTCACAAGGGTTATACACGACCCTAACAAATTTACTATTTCGGAGATTAAGGACAACTTATTTATGATCAAATTCGTCACGGCTACTGAAATGGAAATCGCGATGGAGAGTACACCTTGGGTTATGCAAGATGAATTAATAGTACTTCAAGAATGCAACGCAGATATCCCTCCGGAAGAACAGATAGTGGATCATGTTTGGTTCTGGGTCCAACTTCATGGGATCCCTCCTAGTCTTCTGAACTGTACTATAGTCAACCGTCTAGCCAGTACTATGGGGACTATTATTCCGACGACTAAAGAAGATGCTAACAAATGGTGTATTTTTGGTCGTATTAGGGTCAAACTGTGTATTACTCAGGCTTTCCAACCGAGAGTTAATCTTAAACTCTCGAACAACAAACTGGTTTCTATAGAAATTAGGGTTGAGAAACTCCCTAGATTTTGCATTTATTGTGGATTCATTGGCCATACTATGAAATTTTGTCCCACTATTCTGGCTTTTGGAGACTTGCTTAAACAAAATCTTTCAGAAAATGATAGAAACAGAGTCTTAAAGATCATGACCCCTAAATTCCCAGAAACCTTTAAGGTTCCTTTTTCTAATAAACACCCAATCAAAGAATTGGGATCCTCGGGATCTGACCTTATACCCAAGTTTAATGATCTTAATATCGATAATAGTGAGGATAATCATATTGAAACAGTATGTGCTAATAATCCCCGGATAAGAACTAACTATGGTAATTTATTATCGAGTTTATGTCAGGTCAAACGAAGCAAGGTACAGACGGAACACGGTGTTTCTGCAGTTTACTCTAATGATCTATACAATCATAATCGGGATACACAGGTCCATGATCGCGGTCTTTGTCAAAGTGCTGGAGATCAGATTGATGAAGACATGACTCTTGCCGAGGTTAGGATCAAAAAACAGTACCGCAAGACAACTCGTCAACCAACAAATGAAAATAACGATGAATGGGTAACGGCAACCCAAATGCCGTCCCAGCGATGAATATCTTGGCGTGGAATTGTCGGGGTCTGGAGAACAACCCGACAAAAGTAACTTTGCAGCAGTTCCTTTCTTCCACTAATCCCTCTATTGTTTTTCTCTCGGAAACGAGAATTTCTAACTATATACCTCTGTCTTGTTTTAATAATTATAATCTTACTAATTTCCACACGGTTCCATCTGTCGGCAGAAGTGGAGGTTTGATCTTACATTGGTCTAACGATATAAATTTAGATATTCATTTCTCCTCGTCCAATCTTATACATGCTACTATTACGAATGTAACTCTTGATAATGCTTCTTGGGATATTTTTTGCATTTATGGTCCCCCTTGTGTCCAAAATAGACTCCCCTTTTGGCGTAATTTGTTACATAGAATTGAGAGTATCAATAACCCCTTTGTGTGTATTGGGGATCTGAATGCCTTGGCTAATAGAGATGATAAATGGGGGGGGGGGGGGGGGGGTAGTTCTAACATACCGTTTATGAATCATTTTCAGAAATTTATCCAGGATGCGCAACTTCTGGATTTGGGTTTTTATGGACCGGCCTACACTTGGACCAATTCCAAGGCGATGCATCATCTTACGAAGGAACGACTGGACAAAGTTCTTAGCAACGCTAGTTGGCTTATGCAATATCCGGAGGCAGGAGTATTTCACTTGCCTAGATACAATAGTGATCACGCTCCCATCCTGTTAAAGTTAATCACGCAAGGAATCCCCACCACAACTCTATCCAAGTTCGAAGTTTATTGGACGCATCACACTGACTACACAAATGTTTTTCAGGAAAAATGGGCCACTACAATTGGATCGTTTACAAGTAAGACCAACGACATAAAAGACTCCATCAAAGTGTGGAGTAAGAAGGCTTTCGGTACTATCAAGAACCGATTAAATATTCTAAGAAAGAGACTCCTGGATATTCAGGTTCTTAACCCTTCCACAGAAAACCTGGAAATTGAAAGTAAAATTCAGGAAGACATTTTGCATTTGGAAAATCTCCAATGTACAAAGGCAGAACAGAGAGCCAAGTCGAGGTGGGTACATAATGGGAATCGTAATACCAGAGCTTTTCATTTAGCTATGTCGGTGCGTCGGCAGAAAAACAAGGTTCATCAATTAATTTCGGAAGATGGTCAGACTATTCGGGATTTTGATAATATTTCAAATGAGTTCATCAATCATTTTCAGAATTTATTTTCAGCTGAACCAGTGGATCAACCGCCAACCGAATTAATGCATGCTTATAAGGTCTTTTCGCCTGATCAGCTGGCCAACATCTCAAGGGTCCCTAACTCGAAAGAAATCAAATCAGTCGTCATGAATATGGGGTCGATAAAGAGTCCTGGTCCTGATGGACTTCCTTGCTTTTTTTATCAACATAACTGGGACACAATAGGGACGGAATTGATCCAATATATTCAAGAGGCTTTCATTTCGGGTTTTATCGACCCTTCTATCAACCAGACGACAATTGCATTAATTCCAAAGTTGAAGAACCCGAGTATGGCCTCGCATTTCAGACCCATAACCCTTTGCAATACGGTTTATAAATTCATCACTAAATTGATAGCAAATCGGATTAGACCATACTTAGATGAATGTATTGCCTGGCCTCAAAATGCCTTTGTCCCCAATAGACAGATTTTAGATAATATCATCATCACTAAAGAGTTAATGCACTCCATGAAAAAATGTACAGATAAGGAGGGCACTTTCTCTTTAAAGATGGACATGGCTAAAGCGTATGACAGAGTCAATTGGGACTTCCTGTCTCAAGTCCTCAAAGCTACTGGTCTGGAGGGACCTATTTTACAAATTATTGTCTTGCATCACAACAGCTACCTTCAATATTCAGGTCAATGGGCAAAGGTTGGTAACTTCTCGGCCTCTAGGGGCCTCAGGCAGGGATGCCCTCTTTCTCCCTACCTGTTTATTCTATCCTCACAATCACTCTCTCTCTTATTTCATTACTATGAATTACAAGGTTTGTTTACAGGTTACAGAATCACACCGGCCAGTCCAAGCATAACACATTTGCTATTTGCGGACGACCTAATTGTCTTTGGTAAAGCTAATGAACATAATCTCAATACTATAGTACAGCTCATGAATCAATATTCAGCCTTCTCAGGACAAAAGGTAAACTTCTCTAAGTCTTCTCTTCTATTTAGCAAGAATGTATCTCAGGACATCCAAGATCGGTTTGTTCATCTACTAGAAGCTCCTGTTATGCTTGACCATGAGAAATATCTCGGAGCATTAATTCTCAAAAAAGGAAACTGTATTCAGAGTTATACTTGGCTTATAGAAAAATTCAATAATGCTCTTTCGAATTGGAAAAACAAGTATATTACTCAAGCAGGTAAAACTACACTAATTAAATCTATATTATCAGCTTTTTGTACATATCCTTGCAGTTTTCAGGTATTGCCAAAGAAAGTAGTTGCAGATCTTGAAAATATCGAGAGAGATTTTTGGTGGAATCACTCACAACAGAGGACTAAAATGCACTTCATTAGATGGGATATCCTTACAAGTCCTAAACACAAGGGTGGTCTAGGTATTAGATCTATTGAAGAGATCAACTTGTCACTGATAGCAAAAATGACATGGAGGTTTGTAACAAACCCTAATTCTTTTTGGGTAAAAATTCTAAAGGCCAAGTATCTCAGAGAAGATGATTTTTGGAATGAAAACAATACAACAGGTTCTTCTCATTTTTGGCAAGCTATGGCCAAAACAAAAAATGTCATCAGAAACAATGTTCTCTGGATAATTGGAGATGGTTCAAGTGTCAAGATAAGATCTGATCCATGGATCCCTTATATTCAACACAATACCCCAACCATTACTGTCACTCTACCTTCTAACATTTATTGGGTTTCGGATTTGATTGATCAACATCAAAATAGATGGAAAGAAGAACTCATTAATAATCACTTTGATGTGGCTACAACAACTGCTATCTTAAACATTCAACTCCCCACATATAATCAGAGAGACAAACTAATCTGGTGTCCGGTGGATAATGGCAAATTCACAACAAAGTCATTTTATACTCAAATAAAGAACTTACCCACTATTTCAGAACAGGCAATCGATATCCCATGGAAGCTATTTTGGAAACAGAAAGAAATGGAACCAAAAGTCCAGTTATTTATTTGGAAAATGGTGCATGATGGGTTACCCTCTTTAGCTAATATAGGAAAACGAATCAATCATTTGGATCAAAGATGCAAGATGTGTAACACTAATCAGACAGAGACTCAACATCACCTATTTGGAGAATGTCCGACTTTCATTGATCTCGCAACAAGGGCTGGAATTAATCAGCACCTACAACCAGATCTAAATCCAATAACTATGTTGTCTAAAATACTAATAAACAAGGAAGTTGATGGAAATGAATGGCTTAAAGTATCTTACCTGTTGTGGGAATGGTGGAAAATGAGGAATGAGCTTCACTTCCAAGCTAAACCTCCTGATCCAACTAGATGTGTATGGAAATCGATGGATCAAGTCAGGTATCTCACTGATCTTAATATAAATGATAACTCTAACTCGATTGTGCAGGTTAATAGATGGATACCCCCTCCGATTGGAAAGATAAAAATCAGTTTCGATGGATCGTACAGAGACGACCAAGCTTCATGCGCGGCCATTGCAAAAAATTCTGAAGAAGAGATCATTGGATCGAAAGCTAAAATGATAATACCAAAATCTCCGATTTTCAGTGAGTTAGAAGGATTTAGGTGTGGGATGGAACTGGCGACAGATTTAGGGTTGGAGGAATTTATTCTAGAAGGAGATGCTAGGGTTTTAATTGACGCAATCCTGACCGTCGATGAGGACATACCGTGGCGCTTGATAAGGGACATTGAAGGGACGCGTGTACAGGTTGTTGATAAACGCGTGGACCTGAGCTATTGCAATAGAATCTTTAATAAGGACGCCCACTCCTTAGCTGCTTCTCTGTTAACCCCCTAATGTTAGTTTGTTTTGTTTTAGTCCGTTTTTAACTAATGTACTTTGTATGGATTCGGTTATTTAATAATATTTGCTTTTACCCTCAAAAAAAAAAAAATGAATACATTCATGGACATTTACACAAGGAGTTACAAGCATATACATGAATGTGTCTTTAAAGTATAGGTTACATGTGACCACATTATTGTAGATGTCACAAATTATGCAAAACACAAAACATAACGATATATATTGGAAGAGGGAGGTGAGTATGGGGGCGGTTGCATGCACCATGACTCCCCGCCCACTTCGGACTAATTCAATTCATTTTAGTATACTAATTAAATAGTTTAAGGAAAGATACTTTCTTGATAAGGAAACATAACATTTTTTATT
The DNA here is from genome assembly GCF_041429995.1 of Eschscholzia californica. Taxonomy (NCBI): domain Eukaryota; kingdom Viridiplantae; phylum Streptophyta; class Magnoliopsida; order Ranunculales; family Papaveraceae; genus Eschscholzia; species Eschscholzia californica. Next base: position 14,465,485 of record NW_028238198.1, on the reverse strand, counting down.
GTTTTTAGTTAAATTATACATATTAATGGCTAGATTAGACCGGGCACACGACAATAATTTTTGTACAATTATGCCATCTTAATTAACCAGATTAGAGACTATGCAATGTCCTAATTTGTTAATACCATTATGTCATCTTAATTTAAGAGCTTCTCATGTAAAACCACATGATTAGACGTACGTAATGAGTTTTGTGTTGACAGACACAGTCAAATTGCCAAATTGCTAGATTTCTTGGTTAAATAATTTTAAACTTATAGTTGATGTTCTTATTGTTTAATATATACTTTCACGATCCGGGAAGAAGTCAATTGGGAATCTATAATTAATAAGAGTTAGACGACAAAAAAGAAAAATCATGGGCATAGCACTGATTTAGTGGCATATTTTAAATTCTAGATCAAATTATAGGAATTTGATTAAACTTCAACTATATTATGAGCAAAAGTTGGAAATGTGTTGTGTCTTTTAAGAGGAAGTTTAGAGCGAAAAGAAAACTTTTTCAAACATTTGAATCATGGAGAATACATATGAAGAATTTGACGTTATAGTAGTTGGTGCAGGGATAATGCACTACAAAAGCCGGGGTTTTTTGTGACGGATTATTTTCGACGGAAATTTGAAAGCCGTCGTAAAAAGTCACTATTTTTTACGGATACGTATAATTCCGTCAAGAAAATTGAGAAATTCCGACGGTTTTCCTCTTTTACCGTCGGAAAACCATGCGCGACAGGCAAAGCAAATTTGTGGGATGAAAAAGTATTTTCGACGGTACTTGATTCCGTCGGAAACATTGGTATTCCGACAACCTTTTTTTCATTTTCCGTCGAAAAAAGGCTTGCCTGCAAAATAGTTCCCTGGCGCGAAAAATTTCCGCCAAATTCTCATACAATTTTTCTGGGAAAATGATTTTCCACATAATTAATTCCGTCGAAATAAAAAGCCCTAAACAACATCTACCCCTTTCCTTATCGATTCCTTTCTCTCTCCTACAGTTTCTAAAAAAAAAAACCTAAATCAACACCCTAAATTTTCACTCGATTTAATCAGTTCAACTCTCGATTTCTTCCTCTCTCTCGGTGGGTTCAACTCTCGATTTCTTCCTCTCTCTATCTCAGTTTCGAAAAAAGCCCTAAACCAACAACATTCTACTTTTTCTCTCAATTTCACTTGGCCTTTTTTTTTGTTTCAAGTTATTTAGGGTTCATTTGAAGGTGGTGAAGAAACATCTAAAGTTCAGTGAAGCTACTGAAGAAGAAGCATATACAGTTTGGTATAAGCACCCATTTTTCTTCTTTTTACTGTTTGATCTGTATTTTAATCTCATTTCTTTTAATTACTAAACTAGTTTAGACATCTAGAATCATATGATATTTATAAAGAAAAAAATACTACTAGGTTAAGGTAGTTCATCAAGTTATACTACTAGGCATTATTAATCTATTAGTATTAGTTAGACTAGATTAGCTAATTACAACTCTCTACTCTCTACTTGATCTATGTAATGTGTGTGCAATTTGGTTACGACTTAGGCCATATAAATCAACATGTTTGATTAGAGTGGCTAATTGGAACGGTAGGAAACTAATATAAACTAACAACACCAAATATCTACAGAAAATTTTCGTAAAATAATCTACAAATTGTTGTGTCCGTTACATTGGGCCAGACTTTTTTATGGACTCTACAAAATGAATACATTCATGGACATTTACACAAGGAGCTACATGCATATACATGAATGTGTCTTTAAAGTATAGGTTACATGTGACCACATTATTGTAGATGTCACAAATTATGCAAAAGACAAAACATAACGATATATACTGGAAGAGGGAGGTGAGTATGGGGGCGGTTGCATGCTCCATGACCCCCCCGCCCACTTCGGACTAATTCAATTCATTTTAGTATACTAATTAAATAGTTTAAGGAAAGATACTTTCTTGATAAGGAAACACAACATTTTTTATTGTTTTTAGTTAAATTATACATATTAATGGCTAGATTAGACCGGGCACACGACAATAATTTTTGTACAATTATGCCATCTTAATTAACCCGAATAGAGACTATGCACTGTCCTAATTTGTTAATACCATTATGTCATCTTAATTTAAGAGCTTCTCATGTAAAACCACATGATTAGACGTACGTAATGAGTTTTGTGTTGACAGACACAGTTAAATTGCCAAATTGCTAGATTTCTTGGTTAAATAATTTTAAACTTATAGTTGATGTTCTTATTGTTCAATATATACTTTCACGATCCGGGAAGAAGTCAATTGGGAATCTAGAATTAATAAGGGTTAGACGAAAAAAAAGAAAAATCATGGGCATAGCACTGATTTAGTGGCATATTTTAAATTGTAGATCAAATTATGGGAATTTGATTAAACTTCAACTATATTATGAGCAAAAGTTGGAAATGTGTAGTGTCTTTTAAGAGGAAGTTTAGAGCGAAAAGAAAACTTTTTCAATCATTTGAATCATGGAGAATACATATGAAGAATTTGACGTTATAGTAGTTGGTGCAGGGATAATGCACTACAAAAGCCGGGGCTTTTTGTGACGGATTATTTTCGACGGAATTTTGAAAGTCGTCGTTAAAAGTCACTATTTTCGACGGATTCGTATAATTCCGTCAAGAAAATTGAAAAATTCCGACGGTTTTCCTCTTTTACCGTAAAAAAAACATGCGCGACAGGCAACACAAATTTGTGGGATGAAAAAGTATTTTCGACGGTACTTGATTCCGTCGGAAACATTGGTATTCCGACAACCTGTTTTTCATTTTCTGTCGAAAAAAGGCTTACCTGCAAAATATTTCCCTGGCGCAAAAATTTCCGCCAAATTCTCATAGAATTTTTCCGGGAAAATGATTTCACATAATTAGTTCCGTCGAAATAAAAAGCCCTGAACAACATCTACCCCTTTCCTTATCGATTCCTTTCTCTCTCCTACAGTTTCTAAAAAAACCTAAATCAACACCCTATATTTTCACTCGATTTCATCAGTTCAACTCTCGATTTCTTCCTCTCTCTCGGTGGGTTCAACTCTCGATTTCTTCCTCTCTCTCAGTGGGTTCAACTCTCGATTTCTTCCTCTCTCTATCTCAGTTCCGAAAAAAGCCCTAAAACAACAACACTTTACTTTTTCTCTCGATTTCACTTGGCCTTTTTTTTGTTTCAAGTTATTTAGGGTTCATTTGAAGGTGGTGAAGAAACATCTAAAGTTCAGTGGAGCTACTGAAGAAGAAGCATATACAGTTCGGTATAAGCACCCATTTTTCTTTTTTTTACTGTTTGATCTGTATTTTAATTTCATTTCATTTCATTTAATTACTAAACTGGTTTAGACATCTTGAATCATTTGATATTTATAAAGAAAAAAATACTACTAGGTTAAGGTAGTTCAGTTGTTCATCAAGTTATACTACTAGGCATTATTAATCTATTAGTATTAGTTAGACTAGATTAGCTAATTACAACTCTCTAGTCTCTACTTGATCTATGTAATGTGTGTGCAATTTGGTTACGACTTAGGCCATATCAATCAACATGTTAGATTAGAGTGGCTAATTGGAACGGTAGGAAACTAATATAAACTAACAACACCAAATATCTATAGAAGATTGTCGTAAAATAATCTACAAATTGTTGTGTCCGTTACATTGGGCCAGACTTTTTTATGGACTCTACAAAATGAATACATTCATGGACATTTACACAAGGAGTTACATGCATATACATGAATGTGCCTTTAAAGTATAGGTTACATGTGACCACATTATTGTAGATGTCACAAATTATGCAAAAGACAAAACATAACGATATATATTGTAACAGGGAGGTGAGTATGGGGCGGTTGCATGCTCCATGACTCCCCGCCCACTTCGGACTAATTCAATTCATTTTAGTATACTAATTAAATAGTTTAAGGAAAGATACTTTCTTGATAAGGAAACACAACATTTTTTATTGTTTTTAGTTAAATTATACATATTAATGGCTAGATTAGACCGGGCAGACGACAATAATTTTTGTACAATTATGCCACCTTAATTAACCAGATTAGAGACTATGCACTGTCCTAATTTGTTAATACCATTATGTCATCTTAATTTAAGAGCTTCTCATGTAAAACCACATGATTAGACGTAATGAGTTTTGTGTTGACAGACACAGTCAAATTGCCAAATTGCTACATTTCTTGGTTAAATAATTTTAAACTTATAGTTGATGTTCTTATTGTTTAATATATACTTTCACGATCCGGGAAGAAGTCAATTGGGAATCTATAATTAATAAGGGTTAGACGACAAAAAAGAAAAATCATGGGTATAGCACTTATTAAGCGGCATATTTTAAATTCTAGATCAAATTATGGGAATTTGATTAAACTTCAACTATATTATGAGCAAAAGATGGAAATGTGTTGTGTATTTTAAGAGGAAGTTTAGAGCAAAGAAAACTTTTTCAAACATTTGAATCATGGAGAATACATATGAAGAATTTGACGTTATAGTAGTTGGTGCAGGGATAATGCACTACAAAAGCCGGGGCTTTTTGTGACGGCTTATTTTCGACAGAGTTTTGATAGCCGTCGTAAAAAGTCACTATTTTCGTCGGATTCGTATAATTCCGTTAAGAAAATTGAGAAATTCCGACGGTTTTCCTCTTTTACCGTCGGAAAACCATGCGCGACAGGCAAAGCAAATTTGTGGGATGAAAAAGTATTTTCGACGGTACTTGATTCCGTTGGAAACATTGGTATTCCGACAACCTTTTTTTCATTTTCCGTCGAAAAAAGGCTTGCCTATCAAATATTTCCCTGACGCGAAAAATTTCCGCCAAATTCTCATAGAATTTTCCGGGAAAATGATTTTCTACAGAATTAATAGTCGAAATAAAAAGCCCTAAACAACATCTACCCCTTTCCTTATCGATTCCTTTCTCTCTCCTACAGTTTCTAAAAAAAACCCTAAATCGACACCCTAAATTTTCACTCGATTTCATCAGTTCAACTCTCGATTTCTTCCTCTCTCTCGGTGGGTTCAACTCCCGATTTCTTCCTCTCTCTCGGTGGGTTCAACTCTCGATTTCTTCCTCTCTCTATCTCAGTTCTGGAAAAAGCCCTAAAACTACAACACTCTACATTTTCTCTCGATTTCACTTGGTCTTTTTGTTGTTTCAAGTTATTTAGGGTTCATTTGAAGGTGGTGAAGAAACATCTAAAGTTCAGTGGAGCTACTGAAGAAGAAGCATATACAGTTCGGTATAAGCACCCATTTTTCTTCTTTTTACTGTTTGATCTGTATTTTAATTTCATTTCTTTTAATTACTAAACTAGTTTAGACATCTAGAATCATATGATATTTATAAAGAAAAAAATACTACTAGGTTAAGGTAGTTCAGTTGTCATCAAGTTATACTACTAGGCAATATTAATCTATTAGTATTAGTTAGACTAGATTAGATAATTACAACTCTCTAGTCTCTACTTGATCTATGTAATGTGTGTGCAATTTGGTTACTGACTTAGGCCATATCAATCAACATGTTAGATTAGAGTGGCTAATTGGAACGTTAGGAAACTAAGATAAACTAACAACACCAAATATCTACAGAAGATTGTCGTAAAATAATCTACAAATTGTTGTGTCCGTTACATTGGGTCAGACTTTTTTATGGACTCTACAAAATGAATACATTCATGGACATTTACACAAGGAGTTACATGCATATACATGAATGTGTCTTTAAAGTATAGGTTACATGTGACCACATTATTGTAGATGTCACAAATTATGCAAAAGACAAAACATAACGATATATATTGGAAGAGGGAGGTGAGTATGGGGGCGGTTGCATGCTCCATGACTCCCCGCCCACTTCGGACGAATTCAATTCATTTTAGTATAGTAATTAAATAGTTTAAGGAAATATACTTTCTTGATAAGGAAACTCAACATTTTTTATTGTTTTTAGTTAAATTATACATATTAATGGCTAGATTAGACCGGGGACACGACAATAAGTTTTGTACAATTATGCCATCTTAATTAACCAGATTAGAGATTATCCACTGTCCTAATTTGTTAATACCATTATGTCATCTTAATTTAAGAGCTTCTCATGTAAAACCACATGATTAGACGTACGTAATGAGTTTTGTGTTGACAGACACAGTCAAATTGCCAAATTGCTTGATTTCTTCGTTAAATAATTTTAAACTTATAGTTGATGTTCTTATTGTTTAATATATACTTTCACGATCCGGGAAGAAGTCAATTGGGAATCTATAATTAATAAGGGTTAGACGACAAAAAAGAAAAATCATGGGTATAGCACTGATTAAGCGGCATATTTTAAATTCTAGATCAAATTATGGGAATTTGATTAAACTTCAACTATATCATGAGCAAAAGTTGGAAATGTGTTGTGTCTTTTAAGAGGAAGTTTAGAGCGAAAGAAAACTTTTTCAAACATTTGAATCATGGAGAATACATATGAAGAATTTGACGTTATAGTAGTTGGTGCAGGGATAATGCACTACAAAAGCCGGGGCTTTTTGTGACTAGATTAGCTAATTACAACTCTCTAGTCTCTACTTGATCTATGTAATGTGTGTCAATTTGGTTACGACTTGGGCCACATCAATCAACATGTTAGATTAGAGTGGCTAATTGGAACGGTAGGAAACTAATATAAACTAACAACACCAAATATCTACAGAAGATTGTCGTAAAATAATCTACAAATTGTTGTGTCCGTTACATTGGGCCAGACTTTTTTATAGACTCTACAAAATGAATACATTCATAGACATTTACACAAGGAGTTACATGCATATACATGAATGTGTGTTTAAAGTATAGGTTACATGTGACCACATTATTGTAGATCTCACAAATTATGCAAAAGACAAAACATAACGATATATATTGGAAGAGGGAGGTGAGTATGGGGGCGGTTGCATGCTCCATGACTCCCCGCCCACTTCGGACTAATTCAATTCATTTTAGTATACGATATCTTCTCTTGTTATTTATTTTATTGCCAAATACGGTATCTTCTAGATTATGGCATTGCCAAACATGGAGCGTTAAACGGGTTAGAATTACATATTGAGTTGGTTTTTCATACTCGAACACGTTTTAATGTATCTCGACCCTTTGAGACAAGTTTATGAGGTGTAATTTTAAACATAAAAAAAATATTTGAAAAGAGCGACATAATCTCAATCCTTTAGAAGTAGGTGGATAATTTGGGGAAATAAGAAAATTATCCGGGCTACAAAGTTTTGGGTGGAAACAAGATGTTTCGAAAACATTTTATTTCCTCCAAACACTTTAACCTTTCAACTTCTTCTTCCTCAACCAAAATTTCGGCACCTCCCACCATATTCCAGCGATATCCACCATTAATGCCGACCATCACCACCTAGTTCGTTTCTTCTTCTTCTCCTTCTTCTCTCTCTTTATATCTCTCTTTTCTTCCTTTTTTTTTTCTCTCTCTCTCTCTCTCTCTCTCTCTCTCTCTTTTGTTCGTGATTTATAAGTTTCGGGGAAGGACCACTCTTTTTTGTTCCTCATTTGGGAAAGAACCTGATCCAAACGACCTTCGTCTAGTTTTCAGACGAAGGGCTCCGACGAAGGGCTCTCCCCTTCGCCGAAACTTAGAGAAAGAACGAGAGAGAATCAAGGAGAGGGATGGAGAGAGAGAGAGAGAAAAAAAAAGGAAGGAGACAGAAAGAGAGAGTTGTGGCCGACCGGTGGCTCTTTGTCGGCAACAAGGGAGGGTGTGTTGGCTAATATGTTTTTTTACCCTTTAAAATTTTACACCCCGAATAGTTTTCTTATTTCCCTAAATCACCCACTTTAAAAATAAGATTGGTTTCTAAAAAAAAATAAAATAAAAATAGAAATAAGTTTGGATGTTTATTTTAGACATTAAAGATGAAGGTATATTATATAAAAAAAAAACTACAGCATTACTGTATAGATCATTAGTCGTTCCATGAAACGTATAGTCTTTATTTTTTTTGCAAAAATCAACAAGCTTAGAGCCTGATTCCTCGCAAAAATATCAACTCACAGCCAAAGGAAAATAAACTTCGGTCCATCTTTTTCTTCTCTAATAAAGGAAAGAAACATACATCACAACAAATTAACAACATATGGTCTCATTGGTGAATAACCACCATCACCAAACATATTTCTAGGCCTCGCATAAATATCAACTCACAATGAAAGGAAAAAAAAAAACATCAGTCCATCTTTTACTTCCTTAATAAAGGAAACAAACATACATCACAACAAATCAAAAAGATATGATCTCATTGGTGAATGACCACCATTAAAAAACATATAGGTAGGCGAGTGAATCATAACTTATAATTACTCAAATTTATTCTGGTTGAAAATCTGCAACAGACATCATCTTCAAACCAATATAAGTAATAGCGATGAGGGCATGAGGCATATGATACCCAAGAGCCCTACTCCCCCATGGTTCTATTCAGTATTCACTTTCATTTTTAAACCCTAAACCCTGACTTTCATTTTGTTTCAAGATGGAAAGACGATAGGGTTCCTCGTTATTTCTGAGTTTCATTTTCCAGGTAAGCTAGATTCTCTCTCATCTTCTTAATTTGTAAGTGAAAAGCAGATCATCAACTGAAAACCCTAAATATTTTCTGAAATAAACAGAGGTCCGATCCTAAAATCTGATCAAGTTATATAGCTAGTAGTAATTATTTGTAACTCTATCATGTACAGAAATTAAGCAACTTCTATGTGACATTTCAACGACAAAGTACGAACTTAGGTAGTGTTTTTTTTTGGGTTATTTTCCAAATGGCCCCCAACTTTGTGACTAGCTTCCTGCCTGGCCCCCTAGATTAGCAAAAATACCCATATGACCCCCTTTTTCAGTTACCGTTAACTTTCCGTTACTCTCTCTCCCCCATCTCATCTCCTCTGTCTGCCACATCACCTGTTACGCCACCTCATCATCATCTCCGGCGAAGGTCGCCGGCCGGCGACCTTCAAACGTAAAAAAAAAAAAAAAAGATAAAAAAAATCTCTCTCCTCTCTCTCTCTCAATTTTTTTCTAAAAAAAACCATCTCTCTCACTAGATCTGGTTCAGGACTGCGAACAGACCTTCGAAAGTATTTTTCTCACTTTGTAAATCTTAATTGTCTTATTTACTTGTTGTTTCCATTACAACAAAAAATAACTATAAATTGGAATTAAAGCTTTATAGGGTTTTTTGATGATTGGGATGTGAATTTGGGAATTTCTTGTAACCAACTGGGTAGTAATTCTTATTTAATTTAGTTTATCTCTTAGGGAGTTCTAGGGTTTTTGAATTTGGGGTTTTTTGGGTTTGAAATTGAATGAATAATTTAGTAAGGTAAAGAGATTGGTGAATGGGTATTCAAGCAATGGGGTCTGAAGGAGGTAGTAACCAGCAGTCTCGGTTTCTGCCATTGACTCGGGAAGGTTCCTTATATAATCTTACTCTAGACGAGGTTCAAAACCAATTAGGAGATTTAGGGAAACCTCTAAGTTGTATGAACCTTGATGAACTTCTCAAGAATGTTTGGACAGCTGAAGGTAATCAGGTTGTTGGGTCGGACACCGAAAATCCTTCCCCTGCAAACCAAATTGCTTCAGCATCAGCTTTGAATCGGCATGCAAACCTAACCTTAAGTAGAGCTTTGAGCAAGAAAACAGTCGATGAGGTGTGGAGAGATATCCAAAATGGTAATAGAAAAAGGAATGACGAGGTAAGAACTGCTCGGGAGAGACAACCAACGATGGGTGAAATGACATTGGAAGATTTCTTAGTGAAAGCGCAGGGGTTGTTGCTGAAGGTTCATCAAATAAAAAAAATTTAGAAATTAGAGAGAGAGAGGAGAGGGAAAAAAAAATTTATTTTTGATGTTTGAAGGTCGTCGGCCGGAAAATTGGCCGGCCGGCGACCTTCACCGGAGAAGATGATGAGGTGGCGTAACAGATGATGTGGCAGAGAGAGAAAAAGAGATGGAGGAGAGAGAGTGACGGAAAGTTAAAGATAACTGAAAAAGGGGGCCATATGAGTATTTTTGCTAATCTAGGAGGTCAGGCAAGAAACTGGTCACAAAGTTGGGGGCCATTTGGGAAATGAACCTTTTTTTTTTAGGTTGAGCTGTTATTTTTCTCATTGTAGGAATCCGAATCATCTGACTCACCTAAATTTGAACCATCTCACAAAAAGGACCCAAATCAGCCATTCAGACAAGAACAAACAAATCTGACTCGTATCAATTTAGATTTCAGATCTATGAAAACTTACATAATCTAAGTCAGATCTCAGATCTGAAATTTGATTTGAGGCCTGAATTTGATTTGAGTCCGATCTCAGATTGTTCTTTCTTGTTTGATTTGTTATGTCTGACAATGAGAAGAACAAACCCCATCCTTGTCATGGTAACCATTAACCAGTAAAAGTTAGTTGTATGATTTTTTATCCTGTCATGTTCATTACCATTGATCATAATTCATAAACAATAGCTTATACGTCAATAAATTGTGTTAAGTTTGTGGTTACCCAACTCAAAAGCAATTGATAATTAGTGGAGATGACCTAGACATTATATTCTCTCATGTGGGACTATTCTCGCACGCCCCCTCACGTGAGGCGTTCTTTTGAGCCTAACACATGAGCTTTTTTCCTTTAAGGGTGACGTGGAGCACGCGCGGCTTTTAAGTCTATCACGTGTGAGTCTAGTTCTGATACCATGTTAAGTTTGTGTTCATCTAACTCAAAACTAAATTGACAATGAATGGAGAGGACTACACATTACATTCTCCCATGTGGTACTATTCTCACAAATTATTTTGCTATATTCTTACTTAGAAACTTGCTCTCTCGCTCGAACTTGGTGTGTCATGAGTCATAATCTTGTGACTTATTTTTTTAGATGAGGAGCTTTAAAATTCATTGCCCTTTTAAAGTTAAAGGATGCGATCGTCCATGTTAAAGTGACAAACAAATAAACTAATAAAACATTTTTCTTTTGTGTTTCCGTCGAGTTTTCTTGCAATAAACTTCAGTATACAAACTATTTTACTTATCTATTATATAAAACACAATGTTGTATGTGGAGGGACACCATACAATTTATCTCTAGATATCTGCGTCTGTCGGATTATAATAGAGAATTTCATAATATAACGGTTGAAATTTAGTTAGCCAATTATTAAATCATAACTTCCCACTAAATTATAGCTTTTCCTACTCCTAAACTAGTGGGAGAAAGAAGAAAATTTTTCGAAATATTAAATTTTGGGAGAAAGTTTTTGTTTCCTTATGGTTTTCCCCACCCCAACCAGATTTTCTTCTCCAAACCGGTAAGGGTCATCGATAAATTACCATTGTCGGCGATCCTCAATTTTTTTTCCAGAACCTTCTTTCTGCTAAATCTCTTCATCTCAATAAAATCTCTTTTTTTTACTAAATTTTTTGACTCACTATCCTCACTGTTTCAACGAAGAGAGCCACCTTCGTCCCAGACTAATGTTTTGCCTGAAACATTCCTCGAGGGTTTTGTAGTCGATCTGCCACGAGATGTAGCAAGTACATTTAATATTGGACCGACCATGAAATATCTAGTGGCCAACCGACCACGAGATGTTTGTGGCTTGTTTCATAGCAAACCGACCACAAAGCCCTTTTGTTACTAGGATCAAACCAATCATTTTGGAGTCCCTAAGCAAAGTTAATAATTAGGTCCGTACAAGAAAATAGAGAGAACCAGAGTGGGGAGAGAGAGTGAGAAGAGAGAGAAAGTTTTTTTTTTTTTAGAGGTCGTCGGTCGGAAAATTAGTTGGTCGGTGACTTTCACCAGAGAGTGGTCATGAAATGGAGGAAATTTGGGGGGGTGGGGTTGGAGAGATGAGGTGTCTTTTACGTGCTTAATTTTTTAGAAATAATTCCATTTTGACTCCCAAGGGTAGTTCAGGAAAAAAGTTGATCTTTTTTAGCCCTTGGAGACTAAATCGAACTGGCAGACAGGCACTTATGGGGGCTGAAACGGTGAGTTGGTCACAAATTGGAGGCCAAAACAGAATTAATCTAAACAAGATATAGTATCTATATAACAAAACACATTGGTTGTGACTAGGACAATCTGACTAGGACAGAAAAGATAAAAAAAATTGCCAACGGGGATTGGAAGATGACACATTGTATTTGACATTCAAACTTCCCCTTGAATTCAATATCTTCTCTAAAATTAAAATGCTCCTAGAAGATGACTAGGATTACTACATAAACATCTATTGTACATGTTGGTTCTGGTTGAGACAAATCTAACCCTTTGAATTACCAACTCGAACGAAATCTAACGGATTTGGGTTATGCATCAATAAACTCCTTCATTAGCCTCCCTCTATTTTAACAGATGCATTCAATTTATTTACCCCAATAATGGTCGGTCAAGTTCCCCATTCATGTTCCTAATTAATAATTGTTTTTCATTTACACGCAAAACCATTCTCCTCCCACCTTCACGTTCAGTTGCTCTCCCCTTCATCAATCTTCATAGGCCTCATCCTCTTACTCTCCCATCAAACTTCTACAAACAAAATTTATCAAGTGTTCTAATAGGTTATGGTTGAAATTGTTCATTTCTAAATGTAATTCCTGGGAAATTGTTGTTTGGTTTTGGTTTAGAGATTAGAGTTTGAAATTAAGTGATTAAGATATTTATGGAGGTTCTTATCAATTTTGATTAGATCCAATTTAAGATGGGTGAAGAATGTTTTACAATTCCAAGTGAGTTCTTATGTTTCTTTGTTTTTGTTTTTGGTCCAATGGGGAAACTGTTCCTCACAACAACATCAAAATTCATGTTTGGGATTCGGGTATGTAATTTTCATATTTTTTTTTACAGGATACAATATATAGTTTCTATCGGGAATTATATTCTTGATAAATTATATAGTGAAATACAAAATTTCCTGAAGAAGAAAAATTAATTTTTTTGGGTCTTGGGTAATTACTTTGATCCATATGTTGGGAAGTCTTTTTTTTCGTTTCCAACTTCTGATAAATTATATATTTCAATGATGTCTGACTAAAGTCAAGAGGATCACCCATTGTTAAATTTATGATGTTTGATTCTTAGTTAGCTACACATCGGAAGTAGCTTTTTTTGTTGAAAACATCGGAAGTAGTTAGCCACATAGGAATTGTGTATTCCTTTGAACAAAATATTCTTTAATCTATGCCAGCTACGAATCCTTTTCTTCCTCACTAAATAGCAATTGTATACATGTTGTTTCACTTCTATTCGGTTACTCCCTAGCCTAATATAATAAATAATACTATGATTTATATGCAGCTTCATGAAATTGTGTATTTATTTATCCTTTTCAATGTTGTTTTTTTTTCAATGTTGTTACTGAGTGAATTTTTCTTATTTTCTCTATAGTCTTCAACTTGAGCGTGGTTAAGCTTATTCAATATGTCTTGAGGGTATCCATTTGACTACTACAATTGGGTTTAAATTATAATTATTTCTTTTTCGTTAGTACATTTTTCTCTTTTACGGTGCAGTATCTCTTTCGTTCGTCGAAAGATACAACAATTCTCAACTTTGATTGGATGAAAGATGCAACAATTCTCAAGTGTAGCCACACAATACATTGGGATTATTTTGGAGAGATGAGGAAACAATGCATAGCAAGCATCTTATTTTCATGAATATATGGGTCAAATTGACGTACCAAGTGATGTATTTGGATTATGATTTTCTAATGTTCCCTATGAACTCAAATCAACCATTAGGTTACTGCTAAACTTAATGGTCAACATGATTCCTTGACTCAAACTTTGAAAATTAGAAAATCATTATCCTAAATCCAGGTCAGTTTTATGGTATAACTCTTAGTACAACTGATGTGTATTAGTTTCTTCTGGTCTATGGTCTGGGAAAGAATAGACAATGAGGTATGGTTGTTTTTTTTATCTCCAATTGGACACTCACATGTAAATTATAATCACCTTATATTATTACTAATTGTACATACATTTGGTATAAGTGTTTTTTCCTTAGCTGGATCCTTTTGTTAGATTTTAGTTATGCTCTAACCTAACATACAAGTTTTTCTGCCAGATTGAAGCAACTTGATGGTTCAACACTATCCGAATATAAGGGTGCCTTCACTATTCATGTGTGATATTTTTGTTACTAAAGAATAATTCCCGAAGCCCTTCCACAATAATCATCAACGACTAAAACAAACAGTGATTGATGGTTTACTTATAAATCACTATCATAATATAAGTGTGCCTTCACTTTGTCAGCGAAATATGAATCTGCAGACATATCACAAGTTACAATACAACTACAATCAATTGATTATCTTCATAAATGGAAGGAATGGTTTTTTTAGACTTATAAATCTCTATAATTTTCTATTTTTCTTTAAGCTTTTTAGTTTCATAGTTATCTCATTGTACAATTTTCCTGGACTATTTCCAACCAATTTTAATTTTTATTTGTAAGATTTTCCCTCGACTCTTTCTAATCAATTCAAATTTTTATTTGTAAGAATTTTTTGTATTAAGATCTAATAAGTCGTGCCGGAGGCACGGGTTATGTCTAGTATCCTACAAATATGATTATAAATGCTAATATGAAGAAGGGGGAAGTTAGAGGTACCAAGGATTTTGACGAATAACTATTACTGAATGACGTGGCTTCCCATGTTTGAAATTTTGACTGAATCTGGATCGTCAAAAATGAATGGTCCAGATTCAATTGATTAAAAAAATGAATCAGGGCTGCAAAAAATTCAGACCTCTCTTTCTCTCTCTCTCATCTAATCATCTTTCCAATCGGATCTCTCTAGTAGACTCTAAACTTCACCAAGAAGAAAACCCATCAAACGATGAAGAAGATCAAACAAATACAAACATGGTCTTCCTTATCGTTCAAGTCAGCTTTCATCAAATAAAAAAATTTCCTCAAAAAAGCACTATTTTCGAACTTCAACAAATGTCATCTGCTATGAGTACATTAGTTCCTCTACTTCTTTTATGGTTGACCAAATTAGAACACCTTGTACTCCATCGATAGGGAATCATCCTAATGGGTTTCATCCATTTGGATGACCTAGTTAAATCTCTCTCTCTCTCTCTCTCTCTAAAGTCCCTCTCTCTCTCCCTCTAAATGGGAAACGGTCTAGCTAGGGAATTGGGAAGGAAATCAGAGATGACGTGGTAATGGAATCAAATGAATTTGGGCCGTGAGCGGCCCAGATTCAGTCGAAATTTCAAAAAGGGGTATTTAGCGATACCCCCTCATCCCTAATGTCCAACTAGGGATGCCCTCTTTTTTAATTGAATATTAGGGAAACCCCCTTTGTTGCACTTAAAATACTAAAGCACCTTTATCCTTATTGTTTCTCTTTTTTCTTCAATCTCTTATACCTCTTTGATGTTATGTTTACCAACGTATTTTCATTTTTCATCATTTTTCTCTCTTATCCATCTTTTTCTAATTTACCAACAACATTTATCGATAATTTAAAATTGATAAATCACAATAATTTTGAAACAAAAATCGTAAATTTTAAGAAAAAAAATTTATCTTCCCATTTGTTTTTTGAAAGTATAGAGTTATAATTAATAGAAAGAACAAAAGATATCAAGAGGACTTCTTCAAATTGGTTACATACATCAATTTTAACGTAAAATGAAAACACAAATGAGAAGTTAATAAATTTTTTCTTAAAATTTACGATTTTTATTTCGAATTGTTGTGATTTATCCATTTTAAATTTTCGATAAATATTGTTGATAAATTAGATAAAGATGGATAAGGGAAAAAAACTATGAGAAACGAAAAGACGTTGGTAAGCATAAGATCGTAGAGGTATAAGAGATAGAAGAAAAAAAAGAGAAACATTAAGGATAAGGGTATTTTTGTACTTTTAAGTGTAAAAAAGGGGGTTTTCCTAATATCCAATTAAAAAAGGGGGCATCCCTAATTGGACATTAAGGATGAGGGGGTATCGCTAAATACCCCTTTCAAAAAATGGGACGCCACGTCATTCCATAATAGTTATTCGTCAAAATCTTCCGTAACTTTAGCATTTCCGTATGAAGAACAGTTATGTTTATCAAAATCATTACCTTCATTTTTCTAATTCCTTTAAAAAAAATATGCAAGTGAAAGAAAGAGAATTATTCACATGTATCCTATAAGAATTAAAACTATTTGGAACCATACTCTCAACGATTCTCTTATCTTCTTAAAACAAAATGGTAGAGTTTCGTGCTGATAACGTGTTGTAAAAATCAAGAAAATGAGATACATTAGAGAAAAGATAAAACTAATATAAGCTAACAACACCAAATATCTACAGAAGATTGTCGTAAGATAATCTAGAAATTGTTGTGTCCGTTACATTGGGTTAGACTTTTTTATAGACTCTACAAAATGAATACATTCATGTACATTTACACAAGGAGTTACATGCATATACATGAATATGTCTTTAAGGTATAGGTTACATTTGATCACATTAATGTAGATGTCACAAATTATGCAAAAGACAAAACATAACGATATATATTGGAAGAGGGAGGTGAGTATGGGGGCGGTTGCATGCTCCATGACTCCCCGCCCACTTCGGACTAATTCAATTTATTTTAGTATACTAATTTAAATAGTTTAAGGAAAGATACTTTCCTTATAAGGAAACACAACATTTTTTATTGTTTTTAGTTAAATTATACATATTAACGGCTAGATTAGACCGGGCACACAACAATAATTTTTGTACAAATGTCATCTTAATTAACCAGATTAGAGACTATGCACTGTCCTAATTTGTTGATACCATTATGTCATTTTAATTTAAGAGCTTCTCATGTAAAACCACATGATTAGACGTAATGAGTTTGTGTTGACAGACACAGTCAAATTACTAGATTTCTTCGTTAAATAATTTTAAACTTATAATTGATGTTTCTATTGTTTAATATATACTTTCACGATCCGGGAAGAAGTCAATTGGAAATCTATAATTAATAAGGGTTAGACTACAAAAAAGAAAAATCATGGGCATAGCACTGATTTAGTGGCATATTTTAAATTCTAGATCAAATTATGGGAATTTGATTAAACTTCAACTATATTATGAGAAAAAGTTGGAAATGTGTTGTGTCTTTTAAGAGGAAGTTTAGAGCGAAAAGAAAACTTTTTCAAACATTTGAATCATGGAGAATACATATGAAGAATTTGATGTTATAATAGTTGGTGCAGAGATAATGGGTAGTTGTTGGGCTTATCAAATTGCCAAACGAGGCGAAAAAGTTTTGCTCCTCGAACAATTTGATTTCTTACACCACCTAGGGTCATCCCACGGTGAATCTCGAACTATTCGTTGTACATACCCAGAAGATTACTATGCGGATATGACTATAGAATCTACTAAATTATGGGAAGATGTCGAATCTGCAAGTGGAGACAAAGTCTATTTTAAGACCCGGAGTTCTGACATGGGTCCGTCTGATAAAAAGAGTTTGCAAGAGGTAATTGCGACTTGCAAATCAAATTTGGTCCCTCATAAGATACTCGATAGTACGCAAGTAGAGGATGAATTTTCGGGTATCTTCCGAATGCCCGAAAATTGGGTCGGGTTATTGACCCAAATTGGTGGTGTACTTAGACCCACAAAAGCAGTTTCCATGTTTCAAACTTTAGCAACTCAAAATGGAGCTGTTCTTAGAGATAATATGGAAGTGAGAGAAATCAATAGGGACCATGAAAGAGGAGCAATTAGGGTTTGTTCCAAAAACGGGTCAAAGTTTTGGGGCAAAAAATGTTTGGTGAAAGTAGGAGCTTGGATGAGTAAATTAGTTACAACGGTTACGGGTCAGATTTTACCCATCCAACCTTTACATACTACTATTTCGTACTGGAAGATCAAAGATGGTTTTGAGGAAAAAATTTCGGTCGAAAATGGGTTCCCTACGTTTATAAGCTACGGGGAGCCATTTTTATACAGTACCCCGTCGCTGGAGTATCCGGGTTTGATCAAAATCGCCTTGCATGACGGGTACCCGTGTGACCCGGATAAGAGGACATGGGTTTCAACTGTGATAGGGAATTCGTTGTCGTCGTGGGTCGAAGAGCAACTTTCAGGCCGAATCGAATCTGGTGAACCCGTTTTAACACAGTCATGTATGTATTCCTCGACACCTGATGGGGATTTTGTGATTGATTTTTTAGGTGGTGAGTTTGGAAAGGATGTTGTTATTGGTGGTGGGTTTTCGGGTCATGGGTTCAAGATGTCTCCTGTGGTGGGTCGGATCTTGACTGATTTAGTTCTGAATGGGGAGTCAAATCATGCTGCTCTAAAGTACTTTAGGTTGGCTAGGTTTGAAGAAAATCCAAGAGGTAACCTAAAAGAGTATGAGTCTGATTTTGCTGCCACAAAGTTTGCTCCTTTCTAATAATGTGTTGTATTTGCAGTCTGGTTTGTATTTAATTGAGTAATAAGTTGCTTGTATAAGAATTTCGCATCTATGAATTTCAAGTGTAGTGATTTGCATTCCCCTCTTATGCTTCAAAATGTAAAAAATGTAAACTACACAATGTTGTGATGATATCTGACTCCTGTAATTTCTTCGCATTTAATTATGCTTCGCCAGCCACGATATGCCATGTAGTATAAAAATACTACATTACATGTCATTCAGATACATGTAATAATCATCAAATGTATATTGTTTAATGTTTTATTATCTTTTTGTAGGGAAACTCTAGAACTTGTACATAGGTAGAAATTTTTTATTGTCGCACTCATAAACTTTTTGCCTAGCAGTGAGTCGGGCTATGGACATATGTGACACCTTTTTTGGTGGAGCCTTTAGAAATGAATTTTCAAGGTGGAGATATTTCGATTTGCCATGCTAACTCAAGAACAAGTGGAAGGTTCTAGAACATTCAGAAGAGCTCAAGAAAGACCCAAAATATTTTAGGGCATCCAAGGCTAGGATGTTGTTGTATGTGAAAAATCTAGAGCATGTTTTAGAGCATGTTTTAGGATTCTCCATGTTAAATGACCCCGTATTAAATGTCCCTTCCGGCTCGTGGCGTTCCAATCCCTATACAAGGGAGTCGACCTCATCCATAAACCATCTAAGAGGTGATCCAAGCAAGTGAAGCCTAAAAGCGTGTGACTTTTTACACGTGCTTGTAAGTGTTTGTGCTCAGAGAATTCTTTAACAAAAAAAAGAACTTCTTGCATCAAAGATAAGGTGGCCTTCTAGTGTTCTCTTGTAAGCACGTACTCTTAGGTACCTAAGTATTCAAGTCTCTTGTAATCTGCTGTCAAGAGGCGTTCTTGTTTGAGACATTAGCATTTGCCTTTAGTCGTGGTTCATAGGTAAATGGAGGGAATACTGACTTTTCTTCGACGTATATCAGTCTTGGACATAAGTATTGAACGGGCATATGCAGGTGATAATGTTGAATCACACTTATTTGTGACATTATGGAGGCCAAACCGAAAATAAAGGAATACATGAAATATTACGAACGAAAGTACAAGGAGCAAAAGCTAAAAGGATAACTTTGAAAAGAGGACATTGTATCACTACTCCACATAATTGTGTGCCAAAAATCTCAAGGGGAAATTTGTGAAGAGACCAACCTCCCATTTTTTTTTTGGAACTAGACTACGAGTGTCATCATTAGAAGACATTGATGCATCATAAAGAGATAATACACATATGCATCAAGATTCATGAATTGAATAAACACTATAACCACCTGATTCGAGTCTTAAAAGTTATATATATATATACATATGTCCTTAAAGGTCACCTAACGGGGCATATAGAGCTCGTCTAATATAGATCTACTTCATTCATACTTAAGTTTAATAAATCATGGATTTGTATTTTTATGGGATCGAACGTGGGATTTTCGTGTTGCGGGGAGGGTGCCCAACCACCACATCAAGAAGTGATAGACCAACTCTAGTTTATTATTTGAAAAAGATGACTAGGTTATGATAGTTCACATGTTAGATTCAATTCTTCATATGTGGATATATACCAATTTGATTAAATCAAATGATATTTCTATAATCAAAAGCTCGATGAGACGACTTGCACAAAAAGCTCATCCGTCCCACCACAAAAATCCACCCAAACCATTTAAAACTTGCCCAACTATTCAATAAATGTAGTCCGACACTTAAATTTGGTACAAGAGATTGAATCAAAGTATTTTAAGAAAGAAAGTCATTCTTTTCACTCTAAGTTCACTTAGATATGACATTCTTTTGCTATCACCTAAATTATTAAGATTTGATATGAAAAACAATATGTCGAACAATTGGTGTACAAGGGAGAAGGACCAGCATATCCATAGCAAGAAGCAACACTCCCCATTCCAAAAATGAATAAACCTTTAAGAACCGGAACAACACTCCCCATTCCAAAAATGAATAAACCTCTAAGAATCGGATGTGGGACTTTTAGAATTTATCCCAACACTGTCAACCACTTGGACAACCAAGTGTTGACACGACTCAAACCGCTTGAATAATGCATCTCTTAATGCATTTTAATCTAAACTTACTCAGACCTGTATGTCTCTATACTAATAACATGAATCAATTCATAATTAACAAATCAATTACTCATATTAGGTACAAAATCCATTTTTAGTAGAATAAAATTAACAACTCCAAGATAGCCCTAGTATCAATTATGTTTTGGTCTCTAGACTCTAATCCTTCTATTTTGTTTCACATTCTCATCTTAAGTTTTTAACACAAATTTATCTACACAATCAACCAGAGCACTCAGCCCAACCTTCCTCTCTATCATCAATTCTATTAGATCTGCGGTTGAGATTTAGAGCAAGTGATAGTTTTGCCTCTCCCAGTACAATCATCTTTACTGGCACACCAGAGATTTCTTCAACTCTTTTTAAGTTCTGACACGTGGACAACAATTTACCCCCACAATATTTCAACGACAACCAAAACGAAGAAGCCAGTGCAACTCTAAAGGGTAAAACCGTCAATTTCGTCACCCACATTTGCAGCACGTGTGAACTGAATTGAATAATAGAGGCCCTATTACTATTTAGCCCTAGTTTTTTGCACCAATTTACTAAAATACCCTCCGCCTTTTTCAAACCGTTATTCAAGTCCCTGAAACTTCTTCTGTTAAACGAACGTTTCTTCATCTTCTCCGACGATTCTTCACCGGAGAAATTCATCGGAAAACTTGAATGTTCGCCGGGGATTTCTATTACAGAACCCAAAAGTGTTATCTTTTTAGGATTATTAAGATCAAATCTGATTTGTTTGGATTCTGCTGAAGGGGAGGAATTGCCGCCGGATTGAACAGAGGAAACACAAGCAGAGGATGAACTTGAAGAACAAGAATCTAAATAATCATCATCGGAATTTGACGAACAAGATAAACAAATGGGTGGGGAAGAATCAAATTTGTTAATGGAAAATGAATTTCCTCCATCAAATTCTTTACATTTTGTACAAATAGTATGGCGAATATGACGAGCAACTAAGAAATTGATTCCGTGAACTTTAGAATCACAATTCCGACAAAGAAAAGCAGAGTCTGAAGTACAATATAATGAAGCTTCTTCATTACAGAGCTCACAAACTAGGGTTTTCATATTTCTCTCTCTCTCTCTCTATCAAATAGATTTTACTTTCTCTCTCTAGATTTAGTCTCAGATCGACCTTACTAGACGTATTTATAAGTGAAAAGAGGAGTATTTTACAATGTGTCCTGGACTCTTGGTCTCTTTTTTAGCCACATAAACCCATAGACCACAAACTCTCTCTCTCTCTCTCTCTCTTTCTCTCCACCATTATTTAATTGTTCTAAATTTTTTTTTTATTATTAAGTATCTCTTGAGCTCAATTTTGATATTTTATGGTTTTTTTTTTCAATGGGCAAAGATATTTTGAAAAAATAACCTAATTGAAGATAGTTGGGTTAGTAGTCTATGTTGGGTTAAGATTCTTTTTATTCTTTTGGTAATCTAGGGTGAAATTGGTTTGCTTTGGTTTTATTACTCGATCTAAGAGTATCTCCAATGCAAGACTCAATTTTAAAATCTTAAGTTGAGATCTTAAGATGCTGTGGAAGCATTAAGTTTTAAGAGCATCTCCAATGCAAGACTTGAGAAAAACTCTAAAAATCCTATGTGTCAAGTGTGAAAAATGGATCTCTAAATGGTCTCTTTCCTATTTGGCTATTTAGAGATACTCTATTCAAAAGTCTTCTCCAATGCAACACTCAAAAGAAACTCCAAAAACTTATATTTTAGTCTAAAATTAACTGATTTGCTTATGTGGCACTTAGAGATCCTCAAGAAGGCACTCTAAATTTAGAGTGTCTTCTTGAGGATCTCTAAAATAACTACCGCCACCTCGTTTTAGAGATCCAAGTTAAGTGTTGCATTGGAGATGCGTTTTAAAGAAAAATTCCAAAAAATCCTATGTGGGACTCTAAGATTTAGAGTTTGAGTCTTGCATTGGAGATGCTCTAAGATGTCTCAACTAGAAACTCTATTTTTTAGATCTCTTTTGAGAGTCTTAGAGCATCTCCAATGCAAGACTCAAGAAAAACTCTAAAAATCCTATGTGTCAAGTGTGAAAAATGGATCTCTAAATGACCTCTTTCCTCTTTGGCCATTTAGAGACACTCTATTGCAAAACCTTCTCCAACGCAACACTCAAGAGAAACTCTAAAAATCTATATTTTGATTTCAAACTTATAGATTTGCTTATGTGGCACTTAGAGAATCTCAAGAGGACACTCTAAATTTAGAGTGTCCTCTTAAAGATCTCTAAAATAAATCTTGACTCATCACTTAAAGATTCATGTTGAGTTTTGCATTGGAGATGAATTTTAAAGAAAAATTCTAAAAAATCCTATGTGGCACTCTAAAATTTAGAGTTTGAGTGCTGCATTGGAGATGTTCTTAGAGCATCTCCAATGCAAAACTTAAAAAACTCTATTTCGCTTATGTGTTGAGTCTCAATTGAGATTCTCTTTCTTATGTGGCTAACTTGAGATAAATAGGTCTAAAGTCCAATTAAATTACTGGCCTACGACCAAGTGTTGACATCAATTGCTTTGATACTTTGCCTATTGACTCAACATATAATACATGTATAGTTTTATTTGTGACACGATTTCCACTCTAAATATTGGAGTAGTTCTTTATCTTTGCTATTGACATTTTATTTTGTTTTTCTTTATTTACACATGGTCTTTGAAGCTTAGTACTTAAGTTTGAAGTAAATGTTATGAATTTCAATTGGGAAAAGGTGAGAAGCTTTAGGTTTAAGCTTTAATTTTAAGATAAGTAAGTAATTTTGTGTGTATACAACAAGTCAACATGTACCTATAAAAGAAAGAAAGAAAATAGATTGAAGTGATCATAGTGTTTGGTAAAGAAGAAAAAGAATTGGTCACAAATGATCAAGTTTGTCTTAAAGAGAGAGAAAAAATTTCATTTGATATCAACCATAAACTTGATGGGTCCCTATTTTGCGTGTCAAAAATCTTATGGTGTACTTTTGATGTGGGTCAAGCTAATAACTTGAATGTTTAAGAAAAGAAGCATCCCCATTACCACTAAAATCAAAATCTCTTATTAACCACTCAAACATTGGGTTTAGGTGGCTTGTACTACTCTTTGTCTCCATATTTTTGGACTTACAGTTTGAAAAGGGTTCACTAAGAAAAAGTTTGCTCCAACTTTCAGAGAGGGCATTATTATACTAAAACTTCCCACTAATGTCAATTTATTCTAAGACACATCTTCAACGACTACTAAAAAAACCATATACGTTAACGGTTAATAGCATACTATAGAGTATAGACTATAGTGTTATTTGTTAATCTATCTTTTGAACATTTACATGATGGATGACTAGAGAGTAATACATAATCTATATAATATAATAAAACAACACTTAATCTAATGTTTGTTCCACTCACCGACTCCATCCACTAACAAGATGTTTATAATGTTAATTATCTTTGACTTTAGTAACCATTTCTAGGTCTCGAGAGTGAGACAAGAATATATAT
The DNA here is from genome assembly GCF_041429995.1 of Eschscholzia californica. Classification (NCBI taxonomy): domain Eukaryota; kingdom Viridiplantae; phylum Streptophyta; class Magnoliopsida; order Ranunculales; family Papaveraceae; genus Eschscholzia; species Eschscholzia californica. Next base: position 14,441,323 of record NW_028238198.1, on the reverse strand, counting down.
TTTCTTTTAAAAAAGATGACATGTATAATTTTAAAAAAGAAGTTGAATAATTTGGATGCAAATAATGCACCATCTTTGCAATATATGCTTTCAACAAAAAAAAAACTTTGCAGTATATGATTACCTACATTTTTTTTTTGTTAAGGGTATATGATTACCTACATAATAATACCTATGGCGTCTTTTCGTACAAAGTGCAAGTTATGCCTAGGTATTATTTACATCATCAAATAGGGCATCAAACGGGTGCATCTTACATGTGTGGAATTAGTAGAACAATCATTTACACTTTTTGTGCAATAATGTCAAACTCATGCTTGGTATCATTAAGAGAGCGTCTATATTTAGAAAAAATAACCTTAATAACTCTTAGAAATCAGTTTCAAAATTCTGAACACGTGACAAAATCATTTCTGAATCCAGAATTTGTATTATATTGTTAATTTGTATACAACTATGTCAGAATCCAAATGCATGTAATTAGGGCATTTTCTATCTCAATAGAGTAATGGTTTTAACTATGACCATGTGGCGAATAGGCAAGATGTAAGTTTGAGCAAAGTGAGATGAATGTAATTACAAATAGAAAATAAATTGAAGATATTTTTTGTGCATGTAAAATCATATAATAGAGATTACCCATTAAACAAGATGAAGTTACTTGTAGAAAACCTAAAACAATAAAATTATGGTGAGTGTAGAACCATTTGGCTGCTTTGTGTATGTTTTTAAATGTCTACCTTATAAAGTTAAGAGGGAGGAATCGTGTTGTTTCCAATTCCCATACATCAATCTTTTGTGAAGTGAGGCAATGACCATAGAATCTAGACCACCTCAACCTTTAGCCATTAATGTTCCACGTAGCCTAACAAAAGACTCCTATTATAATTTTAGCCACTCAACAAATGCCACGTATGTTTACTGTGATTGTGTCAGGTTAGACGTGGTTGAGGAACAGCAAGTAAGTCAAATCTAGACCACCTCATTTTCATACCCATTCCTTACACTCAATGACTCGAACACATGACAAAATTGCCTAAAACCAAACTAATGGTGTGTTTTGTTGCAGGATTCCTAAGTAGGATTCCTATCAAAAGTGGAATTTGGTAGGAATCATGAATCCTTGGTCTGATTGGCTACCAAGAATCCTAGGACTCTTGAATCTCAAGGATTCCTAATTCCAAAAATTGTATTGGACCAAAATCCCACATTACCCCCTAAGATTTGCTAGGATTTTGGATTAATGAACCTAAATTTCAAACTTAAAATCAATAAAAAAATATTTCTTTCTACAAAATCATTATTTTTTTTCAAAAATCATATTTTTTCTAAAGACTTTTAAAAATACTCAAATAATAATAAATCATAGGATTCTTAGTTGCCAAACAAGCCAAAAAATATTACTAGGATTCATGAATCCGTGGAATCATGAATCCCAGGGACTCATGAATCCGCGGATTCATGATTCCACCATCCAAACACACCATAAGATGACTCTATTTATATCAAACTTTAACAAATCTTGAATTTACACTTCCATTTTGCTGAGCAGTTGACCAACCACAAACTAGATAACATTTATATGGAAGTTTAACAAATCTTGAATTTACACTTCCATTTTGCAGAACAGTTGACCAACCACTACACCAAAAAGTGATGGAGGATTAGTTAATAAGTTATTCGTTTATAAAGTAAAGGCAGTTAAATTTAATATTAGCAAAAAATTGACGCTCTAATCTCCCATAAAAACTATTTGTATTTGCATAATGGCATTTAAGGTCATTTTTTCTATCTTCGCTCATAGTATACTCATCAAACCTTCATCTTCCAATATATTCAAGATTGGTTTGTATTCTATTCGTGAAGATATGCTCATCTCCATATTCATCTCCCGAATATCTTTGCTTCATCTACATTAGTTGTTTCATTAGGAACACGATTCATACACTCCCATTTCTACAACCTTCACAAAGATTCTGTTCATAACTTTATCACACTCCCATTTCTACAACCTTCACAAAGATTCTGTTCATAACTTTATCCACTCTCGATCAATTTCGTGAACATATTTTTTGCAAGGCATGCCAACAGCTTTTTGCCAAATTGAACTCTTCCAAAGAAACTGGTTTAATCCACACTCGTTCGTTTCTGCAAAAGTACGCTTGATTTGCAAACATTTGTTTCCAATCTCGTAGCATTTTTAAGACCAAACACCTATACAAGGCTATCTTTTTTTTCACTGTTTGACACTCTTCCTTTCTAACACATACTAATGGTTTAAGACATAGTCGGGCTACCCCGAAACACTTGAGAATTATGTCGAAGAGAGTTACATAAGATCATTTTGCTGACCCAAGATGAACGTCAATCGTGCAAGTGGCCCAAACTTGCATAGGCTCAGCCCAATTAAGTGGCCTCGGGCTGCGCCATATCCAGGAGCACAGAGCAACATAGATCTAGCACAATCAAGAGGCATAAATAATTATCGAAGACATTAAGGCGACTAAGGCGTAAATGACATTCTACCGTAACACCTTTCACTGTTCCTGAAAGGTTTCTGTTAATTCAGAACTAGTAACTCAAGTTCTAACATACAAAGATCCATCTGCATATGAAGAGTGTGTAGTATTTCGACAAAAATAAGCAACAGAAGAGTCCCCCCCCACCTTAAATTCAGAGAAAAAAAATTTGACCTGCAGTGATTAACTATATAATACATAAAATCCGTGGCATTTCGGAACTGAATGGGATAAGCAGCTTGAAGCGAGAAATTTTGAAATTTCACTACTGCAGCCGTCCTCTACTAAGAAGCATATATAAATATTTTTGTGTGGAAGCTGATTTAGGTAAGACTCTAAATCGAGTTACAGGGATCGAATGCTGTTCTAAACTTTGGTGGGGATGAGAGAAGAAAAACGAAAAGAAAAAGTTAGGACCCATAATCTGAGTAAAACATGATCTTACTCGCGGCCTAATCGCCCTTCCTTTCTGCCACGGAATCTTGATGGTGGCTTCTGTTGTACATCTGATCCACCTGATTTTTCTGGGTTATCATGCCGAGTGACGATTTTCAGTGGATGAGCTTCTGTGTTGAATACCCATTCATCTAAAGAGATGACTGATGGTGGTGAGAAAAGGAGGTAAAGGTACTTGAGTGTCTCAGCCAGGAAGAAGGTTTGCATCTTGTTGTCTTTATCACCACTGTTAACCTGAGAACATAAAAACAATGTCAGGATCAACATCGCTAACAAGTGTTCAATGAGAAGCTCACAGAATGTAAGCTTCTATGAGAACCTAATCTACTTCGTTGATGTTTGACTAGTAGCAAGGAAAAATATTCGAGTGACAGGAAAGTGAAATGGACCACTTGGTCTCTTAAATACCGTTGGGTTCATGAACCGGATAATATTCCACTAAGACCGTAATCCCAACCGTTAAACAAGACAAATCAAGGAAATATTCGAGTCTATTGCAATAAACAGTGAGTAAAAAAGTCTGTGCAAGCTCGGCTCTGAAAAATGCTACACGCAAGTTAACTGACCGAGTCCTCTGACTGTATCACGATTGGATAACATTAAACTCGTTGTTTCGCACCACAACTAGGACCAAGGGAGAGTTATAGTATTGGGTCCCGCTGCAGTCGAGCCCCATCAGACTTACGAGTTGCTTGTGGTCCCAAGTGCCTAGTGAAAGGTGGCACAATGTACAGTATTCTCATAGATTGGACCACTCATGGTGTAAAGGTTAGGTTATTATATAGCTCAAATGGTTCTCACATTTATTGATGGAACCTAGTCACATGTTTACAAGGTACACAGTGACTAAATGGATGTGGATAGTTTGTGACTATATGATGTTCAGCCCACGGTGAAATGACAGTTTCACCAACCAACATATCTAAAAACCATAAACTTGAAAGAAATGACATCGTGACCAATAAGTTAAAAAGAAGTGCTTACATCCCTCAACCCAACGTATCCCGACTCTGTACGTGAGTTCTTTTCAAATGCTTGGAATATGTTCCAACCCCATTCCTGGTATGTCTTGTTCCCTGTGAGACGCCACAGATAAAAGAGAGATTCAACAGTCTCTGGCCTCAATATATTCCATGATGTACCCACACTCAAATCCTGCAAGTTTGTTTTCATATATAACTAATTAAAAGAAGCAGAAAAAGATTTTGTGGTCACTGATCCAGAAAAAATTAAACAAAAAAGGAAACTTGGAGGCGTAAAAAACCTGTCCAGGATGAAAGTAGTAGTTCTCTCCAGCCAACTTTGTTGGCGTCGATTGGTAAAAATTATAACAAGTCCAAGCCAACTACATAATCCACGTTGGAGAGGAAGGAGCACAAATGAAGTGTTAGGTGAGTAAAAAAACATAAACCAGACGAGCAAAAGAAGTAAAAGAGAGTTATCCAAAAGAGCCACTCGCACAGTCAAGCGTGCATCAAGATATGGATGTGATGCATAGTATCTCAGGGTAGATTGTTTTTGTTACAAAAATATATAACTAGACTGAAGATAGAGATTTAAGTGGAACTAGAAGGAAAATGGGGGGTATAGCATTCGAGAGATTTGAGGAGCAAAAGAGACTGAAAAATTACTCCATCCATCTCAGGATATAGATGGCATAAACGGTAACAAGATTTGGACTACAACCCAACATTTTCGTCATTCTTTCTTAGATGTGGAAAAAAGTCACAGGAACACTCATTTGGTTAATCAATGGCATAAATTTTTTCTTTGACGAATACCACTTGAGGGAGTACTCATTTGTTTTACTATATTTTGGTAACATCTTCATCTATTACAAATGGCATCTTTATGTAATTAAAAATATACTATTAAATGGTTCAGTAGATAAGCAATTTATACCCAAATTATATATTCAACCGCGAGGCGCAGGATGATTGCGAGTGAAATCTGGTGTATGACAACATACAGAACCTAAATTATAATTTGGATAGATGAAGGAAACACCCAGTGGGCCACACACCACCACGGGTTTTAGAGGCCTAACCATGTTACAAGGAATATGCAAACTGTAAAACTGTTTCTCATACAAATGTTGAACATCTCTAAATGACGATGAAACAAAAGGTTGTAAGGGAAATGCTAGTGTTCTAAAAGCAATCATACATAACAAGCATAATTAGTTGAGAACCTCAGAGCCAAATATTTTAAACAGAACCCTGAGTGTTACCTCTTCTGCTAGTGTTAGATATTTCTTGTTGTCTGTAGGGGAGTGACCAGATGATCCTAAAGCAAGCATTCCTGGAGCAAAGCATGCTAATTCGTCCATCTGCACATTTAAGAAACAAAGCAGTTCAAAGCACCATAATGAATAATCCCTATAAGATGGACCTTTTTCAGTATTCGCAATCTACCTTATCATTTAGTGAATCTCCATTTTTCTCACAGATGTAAGTGAAAGATGATGGTGTCGTTTTACGGACCAAACTCACTAGACCTTTCATTGATGTGTCCCACATTTCCCTGGCAAAGAAGGCATGAATTTCAGCATCAATAAATCTCAGGAAGAAATTCGCGGGCCCACTCGAATTCATTTCGTTCAAGTTGATGAAAAGTTCAAAATACCAGACAAAAGTATCCAGTTTTACAAAATCACAAGATTTAAAAAGTATGTCATGGGAACCTGGGAATGCTTATACCACTATTAGCATTAACTATCATGGACTCCTGCTCGAGTAGAACAACAAAAGAATAAAATGAAATTTAAGACCTCACTAGTGACATACATGTTCTAATCATTAACTTCCTGTCCAGCTCAAATAAAACAACAAACTGGAAACTCCCCAATAATGGAGGTCCCACATTAGAACTAAAATATTGATGGATGCCATAGACTAAGGGGCCAAGAGATAAATAAGAGAGCTAAATGGGTGAGAGTGTGAGACAGAACTAGTGCGATGGGGCCATGGGGGGAGTACAAGTAGAAAAGGATAAAATTGAAAGAGAGAAATACTAACAAATAATAATAAAACAAATAAAAGAGTGAAAAAAGGAAACTCAGAAGCCCAAGTCAAAATCCTAAACCCTGACCGAGCGAAAATAGTGCTAAACAAAGTGGTGTCTACCATTTAACATCTAACAAGTTAAATGTACAGTATCTGGTTAAGGATTGTAATGTCTTGGGAGAACATAAGCTGAAATCCAGCAGTTAAAGAGGTGCAGTTCCTGATCTTACCCAAATCGTGCTAAAGTTAAACAGAAACAGAATGTTTTTTCATTAACATCATATGGTAAAATTGCTCAAACCCGTCTTATAAGTTAATTAATACCATGGTGAAAGAGAAAGCTGGGACAGAGATATGTAGGAGCAGAACTCTTATCTTTAGTAAGCGATCAAAATCGAAGGAGAAAAAAAGAAAGATAATTTATGCAAAAGACCACATTGTTAGAAGGGATAAAAGAGAATTCACACACCTATAGCGCTTAACTTCTTCTGTTCTGTTCCCCTGTACCCACACTTTGAGTAAGTATTCATAGAAACTGTAAAATCAAGAAATCCGTAATTTAGCAACAACACTATAAGATAACCAAAAGTTGGGTCCACTTTCATAAAAGACAAGAGTATTCCTGTACACTATACATAGCAAGATCAAAATGCCAGAAAGGACCAATCAACAAAAAAAGTAAAATAAATACATAAATGAAATTAACAGGAAAAAAAACATTAGAAGCTAAGAAATATCTGGTCTCCAAGATAAGGGAAAAGCTGATAGAAACTATGCAGAAAGTCTAAAAAAGATTAATTTCTTAAGATGTAAAAGAATAAATAAAATTAACAGAAAAAAAAAACAGTCGAAGCCAAGAAATATCTGGTCTCCGAGATAAGGGAAAAACAGATAATAACAATGCAGAAAGTCTAGAAAAGACGCATTTCTTAAGATTAAAATTGGTGGCAATCTATCATGTATGTAAGCAAAGCGAGTATCACACGGTCATCCATTGATAAGGGAAAAACAGATAATAACAATGCAGAAAATCCAGAAAAGACCCATTTTTTAAGATTAAAATTGGTGGCAATCTATCATGTATGTAAGCAAAGCGAGTATCACACAGTCATCCATTGATACGATCCATAATGAACATCAACTAAACTGAATGTTCCACTACATGTATGGTACATTACCATAGAGTGGCTCCTCAATGGTTATTTTGGGACAGTGCCCTTGGCCCCTGTCCATTTTAGAGAACTTGAAACTATAGAAATTCTAATTAAGATTAAGCGCACAGATAAGTGGCTTCTTAGTCGTATTTTAACTTATAACCAACAGTTTCTACAGAGAAAAACTAATCAATCTACATGTCACAATAGCAAATACCAAGTTACCAAATTCCAATTGAATAAATCAATAGATCAGTAATAGAACTTCAGGTGCCAACCAAAATAAGTACAACTGCTTACGTGCAGATACACGTGCAACCCGTGGAAATTATATAAGAAAGAAAATCTTTAGTTAAAAGGGACATGCACTTGTCAGGCATCATTCCGATCCTCAGGAGTTAATATATTATGAGGCGTCAGGATGCAACCTCATGTTAGTGGCTTATTTGGCAGCACATATAATCTATCTAACCTTTTTAGTAAGTAAGAAATGAAGTACATATGGAGAAAAATATTCAAAACTCTCCAACTCAATTAAAGCTTGCATGTGTGAACTGTGAATCCACCCAAAAAAAATGCTAGTACCTCCAACCGTTGCGACGTAGGTTATCGTTCAGTTGAATGGCTTTATGTAAGTGTCAAAAACCAAAACTCTAAGTTAATAGTATCTCACAAAATTTTTTTCCTCTAATTCATTTCCTAGCGAAAGTAACAAAGTGTATATAGATAAAAAAAAATATCAACCTGAAAAACAAAAGTTTATATGGGTCATAGCCAAGTCAGAATATGTTATTACCTGTCACCCATCGCACCAAAGGTTATTGTTGAGTACGATGAACTTCCAGTCTGAGGGTTAATGTAGATCGGAAGCAAACCATCAGCTGGAAAGTTCTTTTGCAACTGTGTGATAACATTTTCTGCCTGTAACATAAATATTCAAGTCATTCAACCAAGTTATACAAATTAACAAAACGAGGAAACTTGTTCAACAAAACAAAGGGAATCAAGGCATTCCAAATCTCTTAAGGAATTTTTATTTATTTATTTTTCGGTTTCAACAAGTATTTCTTCAAGATATCACTTCTAGAGTCTAAAGTAGCAAAGGAAGAGTAGAGGATAATCTAAAAGTGCTTCAAAATCATTCACAAGCTTTCAATTATGATATGAAAAAGTCTCAAACAAAATGTGAAAACGAGTAATAGATGGATAATCTGATTTAAAGCAAACATATATACAAGACTGGCCATTTTAATGCAGATAGAACGTGGTGAGTTCAAAGCTATTCACGATATAAACCTTCAAAGTCAATAAGAGGAGCAGCTGTTTGTCAAGTAGCAATTGGTGTTAGAAAGATTCTACAGTTTATCGAGAAAAGTTGTTGTCAATTGTGACAGGCTCTTGGAAGTTGACAGGCTCCACATTTTACTATGGTTTAGAATTAGGTAAAACATAAACTAGACTAACAAAGTGAGATGTTGAAAAGATCCTCAGTGCAACAGCTCAACGTTTTTGAGGATACCTTTTGCTGGTATTTGGGATCTCCAGTCCTCTGAGATAAAGCAATGAACTCAAGCTGCTCAGTGCCAGAATCTGCCAAAATACTTGAACCCTAGGAACCAGTGAAGTGTCAGCTAAATGAGAAATGTGTCATAAAACTGCATGTTAGAAGGAACACAGATGTAGAATTCAAAGGAATTACAATGTTGAGCAATCAATCCATTTATGCTAAAAAACAAGTTTGTTAAAAAAAGGAAAGTAATTTATATCTAGATTAATTGAAAACGCTGTTGAAACGACATCACAAGTGATCATACTACATGCTCTATAACATTTTCAGGCTATAAAATGCTACAACTATTAGATTCCACAAGCAATAGTGATTGAGGATTTAGAATGGCTTTAATTCAAAATAAATACATTGAAGCTGATTCGAAGACAACATCTTTTTTTTTTAAAAGGATTATAGATAACCAAAACCACAGTGACCCAGCCTACAAGCACTGAAATAACCAACAGCAAAAGATATGATTCCAAGTTCAGGACTGGAGTATATAATCTCAAAAACTGAGATATCAAATTTATAACTGTTAAGAAGCTATATAACATGGATACTACATTTAATTTTCTCTGTCAGCCCATGGATACTCATATCCAATATGCAAACATGTAAATACTCTCAATATGCAAATTTTGTATTTGATCCAAATGTGAAGAAGCTGTGAAGAAAAATAAAGGGCCTAATAACTACAGTAGAAAAATATGTGCGCCGCCATGGCCGCTGCGCAGGATTGGAGTTTGTTAGGTTGCTTTGTTGCCTGTACACGATACCTCCTAAGTCCTACGATATCGACTACTGATACAAGTACTAGTGTCCATGTTACAAAGGTAACAAGCAAAGAAATACAAGCATGCGAAATAAGACCTAGTTGAAACATAATATTCGATAGTGCAGTTAAAAGATGCCAAGGCAGTGGTCTCGAATCTTTGATTTCATAGGAATAACTAAGATTTAAAGATATAGTTGTAGTAATGAAAATCATAGCCTACCCCTGTCCATCCAAGATTATGAGCATTGCCATGTGCCAAGTTAATACTGTTGTAGGGGATTCCTGAAGGTGTATCCCATGCAGGCAACAACCTATCCGCAATATCCCTCGCCTTCTCTAGGAAAACTTTGTCCCCAGAGAGATCATATGCACTAAGAAGCCCACCAACAACTCTGGAAAGTTCAGAGGAAAGGACTAATGAGTAAACTGAAGCAACATATAAACAAGTACCTATCTCTCCCTTACTGTCATAAGCCATCAGATGATATGTTTTTGCAAGAGAGAGAACTAAAAAGAAAATAAAATAAGATTGAACCTTATAACGCAACCTTATGGTTGTCTCAAAAACGCTAGCCTCGTAGTCCTTGTTGAAATCCAATGAGGTTGCAACCCACCTATATGAAAGAACATCTCAACTTAAAGATCATAGCTAGATAAAATTATGTCCTTTCATGTATTTGAGGTGAAACACACTTGTGCAAAATGCTGCAACTTACTCTTTGGCCTTCTGGTATTGTTTGTCTAAACCCATTATAAACAATGTATCCAGAGAATCCACTATAGTTGCTCCTAGACCACCAAAGCTATCGACACCATTCCTTGTTTGTGGCTGAAAGGAAATGGTTCACCACGTTAGTTTCACCAAAGCATATCATAGAAGAATAGCATTAACAACAAAAGGGTCCTTAAGTAGCTTTTACACTCAATATGCAGCAACCTTTCTTAATCGGGTAAAACATAAATTCTCATATTGGATTATCAATACAATTTTAAGCAGTTGTTGCCCTTTAGAGCACATACTTGTCTATTCCGGAATAAAATAGAGACAGATGCTTTGGCCGTAAAACCATCTAGAAATTTTACTAAATACTTGTCCTGGGGGATCTTCAAATGTTCAATATAATTTATAAACTAGAGGAAGCGTTCATTAGATATACAAAAGAACAAAGTCCTTTGCATTTTAAGACCCTTGAGCTGTGGCAGCTTGTTAGACTTCCAAATTATGGTAGTAATTGAAGGAGCAGAGACCCTAAAGAGGCAATTACCAAAGTAGGCTATGAAACCGTAAGCCAACACATAATATCCATATCTAATTATCTAAAGATGTATCTCATGTCATGAAGATATTGATTCAACTTTGAAGACAAAAAAAAACCTGAAGTTCGTCTTGACCCCAAGCGTACTTCTCATAAGACGTCCAGGCATGAAGCATAGCTTCTTTCACTTTCTCTCTCCGTTCAATATCAAGGGGATCATCAGGAATATTCTTTTTCAGTTTGTCAGTAGCACCAGAATCATCACCTGATTTCAAATCTTGCAGCTGTAAAGAAGAGGAATGTTATAAAAGCCTCAATCCACGAGAAAACAAAGAAACCATCATCGGATGTACAAAAAAAGAAGTATTATCACTTATTTATACCTGTTCCTTCAGCTGTGTTAGTTCTTCCCTTAGCCTAATAATCTCTACCTGAAAAAAAAAATAAAAAAAATCAATGTGAACTTCTATAACCATAACAACTAAACATAAATACTTTTGTTCGGTTCGTATAGGCACTATTCCGAACACATAATGTCATGGAAGGTTATACCAAATGATAATGCAATTACAACATTAAGTTTGTGGGCATCAAACGCAAAACCAATGGACAGTGGCCAGACAAGCAGAGCGCCAAGCGCTTGACATTATTTGTGGATGTGGGATTATCCTCGCACATAGAACATATTACAGAACTTAATGACACAAGTAGCTGAAAGTATAAGAGCATAACAAGCAAACTCAGGATGACATAACCAACTAAAAATCTGTCTAGACATGCCAATTTCACATCCAAAACCCTCAATTCAATCAAACTCATATTTTTCAACCAAACCTAATAAGGGAAAGAAAGATGCCAGAGAAATTATGAAAACTCAAAGAAGAAAATGAAAATCAATTTATAGCTTGAAAAGATTGCTTTTTTCTTCCTTTTTTGAGTAAAGTTGTCATTCCTAGAGAGAGAAAGATACAGAGAGAGAGATCGAAAGTGAGATACCTCGTGTTCTCTAGTGAGCGTCTGACGATCCCAAACAACGAAACTAACACAAACGAAGGCGATAAAAAGCAAAGCCAATCGTTTCGGACGCTTCAAATAATACGAAGGATTTAACCATCTCAAACGATTAGATGATGACGAAGATCTACTATTCCGAGCCATTATGTTAATCTTATTCTTCGATCTGTGTTATCTTCAAATTGAAATTTCTTCAGAAAAAATTACTAACAGATCGAAATGGTAAATGAACGAAAAATCTCTCGCTCATTTGCTCAAGAATTTCTAGGTTTTCGATTTATTTGGAGTCTTTGTAATTGAATTGACGCATCAGTCAGTCTCTTATGCGAAGACGACGAAGAAGAAGAAGAAGAAAACGAGAGAAAGAAAGCGATAATATTGACTGAGAAGTTGGTCGTCCGGTGAAAAAGAACACAAGTGGTTAAAAAGTTTGCTGGGTCGGGTGAGAAACGGGTCGGGTTTCGGCACGAATGAGTGTAGGGGTGGGAATCGGTCCGGACGGGCGGGAAACGGACACTAACTCAATCGGTCCGAGCGGAACGGGCACAAGTCTTAAGTGTCCACTCGGACATCCGGACAAAACGGACGGACATTTCAGATTTTTCTCCAACAAAGTGCCCGTCCGTGACCGTTTTGATAGTCGGGCAAACCGGGTATCGGTCGGGCGGACACCGGTCACTAATGAACAAATAAAGAATTTTTTATTCGAAATTAAAATTTTTTAGTAGCTAAATACAACTTTCTAAACTCCCACCTTCAAATTCGATAAAGTAAATTAATACAAAATTATAAGATAATCATTGAGATTTCTCATGGATTAGGATCGATGTATTGTGGATTCTAGGGCTACTGGTGAGATATTTTTACTCTTGAACTCTCATGGTTGTAGTTAACTTTACAAATCTAAAGGTTTAAAACCAATCATATAGGCGGAAGGGTATAAAGGGTCTGATAAACAGACGAGTTCGGTCGTGCGGACTATATAAGCGGGCGGACTCGGTCAGATCACCGAACAAGGACCTATGTCCGCGTCCGTACGCTTGAGTTCTTTCGGTCGGGCGGATACGGGCACACTCGGACATCGGACGGTAACGGACCCTTCGGATTTGGACGGTCGTGGGCCGATTCCGGGTTTTCGGGCCAAAATCCCACCCCTAGATGAGTGGGTACATTAGTTGCCGGCTTGGGCATTCCGATTTCCAAATGACTGGCATATTTTCGTATGGGTTCTACCCGTAAAAAACAACAATATCTTGCCGAAAGGACGTCATGACTCACGGGTAGTGAAACATGACGAGCTTCACGGACTTATGGGGGAGGGGGGCTGGTAACAGGCATAACCATTTTAAAGCATGAACATGAAATTGTGTTGACAAATTTTTCAAAACCTTGATCGAATACAAGTTGAATGTATCTTGTTACATTGTTAAAGTTGAATAAGAGAGAAATGAGAGTAATTTGTCATGTTGATAAAGATTTATAGATGAATGGAGAATTCTCGTGAATAGTGAAAACAATAACTCGAGTTTTATGATTTTGGGGAAAATGAACGAGATTAATGGGCCGTAAAAAGAATACTTGTATGTGATTTGTGAGGTACAGAACCAAAAGGCCATTAGGCAGAACTTGACAAGCTCCATAACAGTATTTAATTTCTCTACAAAGGAGACAACTTCCAAATTCATCTAGTGTAGTTTATGGTCTAACACGCTGATGGTTTGAACAAACCCACAATCATAAATTTACTTTTCGTTTCACCAACTCTAGTACTAGAAAACCAGTCCACCAAAAAACGGTTTACTTGCTGAACATCTCGTACCGGGAAATGACTATGTAATGTAGAGAATACAAGCCAGTTATTAATTCGAAATGATAGATTAAGAAATAATAAAGAGATGGGTTCTTTTAAAAATATTTTTTTAATTAAACTAAATATAACAAAAGCAAGAAATTTGTTTAACATGAATTAATAAAGTAGGAAAAAATTATAAAAGTTTATTTAGCTAAAAATATAAATCTTTTAATTTTATGTTTATAATTTTTAAATATCCCCAAATTTATGTTAAAACCATTATAATTTTTATTTATAAAAATTATTATTGTAATAAAGTAATAATATACACATGTTATTGAATTATTAATAGATTTTTATTAAAAGAAGATAGATGTTAAACATTTTTATTTTATAAAAATCTAGATAAACTTTACAGATGAATTTAGTATTTACTATTATCCAATACATGTATGTGATTTGTTATTTAAAGAATTAACTTGATGAACATCTCCCACTCATACGGTACACATGGAATTATTGGGTCGTGAGAGTAATATACAGTTCATTGGTATCTATCTTCCAAACAATAAAACCTTATCTAATTTACAAAAATTAAAATAACTAAAAATTAGAAGATGAATTCAGAGAGAGAAAGATGTGGGGGTGGGTCGTTTGAGAAAAAAATGCAGAGAGAGAAAAACAGAAGGTTTACCATATAGTGTATAAGTTGTTATTTATTAATTAATCTCTAAATTAATTTTTTATTTGGTCAAAATAACATTTTAATAGGGGGTGGTAATTTCTTATTAACCAATTTTTAATTTTCTCCAAATAAAAGGTATCAATTATTAAATAATTTTTTATTTAGTTAAAAAACATTTTAATAGGGACTAATACTTTGTTTTGTTAACCAATTCTTAATTTTCTCTTAATATGTAAATGATTTTTTATTTAGTCAACAAACATTTCAATGGAGAGTGCTACTTTCTTTTGTTAACCAAGTCTTAATTTTCTCTAAAAAAAGGTATTAATTAACATGTAAATAATTTTTATTTAGTCAAAAAACATTTAAATAGGAAGTAAATAATTTTTTATTTACTCAAAAAACACTTTAATAAAGAGTTAAACAATTCTTAATTTTCTCTATAAAAAAGTATTAATTAGTATCTAAATAATTGCTTTGAATAAATAAATATCTTTTAACAGTGAGTGATACTTTTTTTGTTAACCAATTCTTAATTTTCTCTATAAAAGGTATCAATTAGTATCCAAAATAATTTTATATTTACTCAAAAAATATTTTAATGAGGAGTGATACCTTCTTTTGTTAACCAAATCGTTTATTTTCTCTATAAAGAACGAAATTAGAGATAATAGTTAAGATTAGTTATGATAAAAAATTCCTTAATTATCTCTATACATCTCTGCAACAAAGACCATGTACCACAAAAAAAGAGTATTAAGAAATCAATAGATAATAAAATAAGAGTAAGAAATACTAAAGAATGAGAATTTCAAAGAAAAAAAATATCTTTTTCGTGGATTCATGCAAATTAAATCTTCTTGTTACGAAATAAAGAACTAAGATTCTCATTTCAAAAAGAGAGGAGATTTATGGGTGGACAACTAAGTGTTGTTTCTGTGGTTAGAAGTCGATAAGCCGATCTCTCTCTGTCTTGGCTTGTCTTGTCTTGATTAAGACAGAGTTTTCTGTCTCTAATTTGTAGAGAGATGGACGATAAGCGAATAATGATGTATCAATGTTTCTTCTTTCGGATTAACCGAGTTAGACAAAAATTAATAGAGTCGAGGCAAGAATAAATTCTCTTTCCTAAGACATGTTGCACCCCCGTATCAGTACTAACAGTTAGGGTGTATGCCTTCAAGATACAACGACCATCCTTTCAGAATTTAAGATGGTACTTCTATATTCTGAAAGCGGCCGAACCTTCGTAAATAATATGAGCTCTTGGGCCGATGCGAGTGGGTCTTCTAGACGCTTGAACGTTATAAATTCACTCAGTTCTTCTCTCTTCAGAATTTCAGACACACACCGGAATACTTCTAAAATCAGATTTATATTTTAGACACATACCAGAATAATTATTTTAGAAGAGAAGAGAAGAGAAAAAGAGAACGAATTGAATGGTTTTTGGAATGAATTTGGGTTATTTATATAGGAATCGAATACACTTTCATTTAGGACACATCTTTTGATTTTTGGGACATATCACTTCACTTTTGGGACAAAACTCCTTGAGAAGAGTTGGTTATCTAATTGGTTTCGTCGGCAGCCTTCTGGGACGTCTGATTTTGCTGAAAATCTCGGAGAGAATGTGATCCATTGGATTAGTCCCAAAGTTTTCCCAACGCGCGAAACAGAGTTGTTAGATGAGATCTAGGGCGATCTCGAAGGTGTCCAACACGGAGCAGACGCGCAAGGATCCACTCCTGGTTGCGTCCCAACGCGGCCCCGAGAGGATCAACGCGCGTCTGTTGGATGCGCTCGGGTAGAGCGCGAGCCATCAAGTTTTGGATGTGCTCGTTCCGCCTAGATCTGGACATGCTCGCTCTGCCCAGATGGCTCCCAATCTAACTTGTCCTTTTGAAGTTTTAGTCCTTAACCAATTTTCGTTCAAACTTTAAACTAAAATTTCTCAATCACCCGGAATCGGAGTTGGGTGGCCAAAATCGGCTTTGGGACCCTTCATTGGGAAACCCGATACAGGCAAAACAACCTCGTCTGAAAAACAGGACGAGGGTTTCGGCGAAGGGGCCTCCCCTTTTACAAGAACCTAGGAGAGAGCGGAAAGAGAGAGAGAGAGTACGCATCATCGCTAGGAGCGTTAGAGCCTTAATTTTTATTTTTAGATGGATTAGCACCCGACGGACGAGATTACATCAAGTATGGTTGTAGGGATCTTTTCCTTGGTTAAAGCATAAATCAACATCCAACGACCTTGGGTGGTCCGTGGACCAACCATCATTGTGATTGTTTCCTCCAATAGCTACTGTGATTGTTCCCTCAATAGTCACAAGTTCAAAACTGTAGCTATTCCCGTCTCTAAAAACAATAAAAAAAACAAGCTGAAAAAGTTACTTGGAAATTATCAGATTTTTCCAGAAAGAAATCACTCAAGAGTTTATACTATTTACTTAACGTTCGAACAATGTCTGATTAGAAGTACCTATGATCAGAAAGCTAAAACCAGTTTACCTTGGGACGCACTTGGCCTACACTATTGGTACATAAAACATGGTGATTGACGTCTTAAGGGAAAAAGATCACTTGCCTCGGTTAAAAGATCTCATTATATATTTCGTTTTTCCTCTTCTTTCAACTTTCGATGGAATTGTTACTGATCGTTTATTCTTTTAGAAGGAATTCATAAACCTACTCTGTTTTTATAAAACATAAGCTAAATTGTCTATCTTTATTTTTACCAGAAAGAATTGTTAAGTCTATTTCTATAATTATAGAAAGAATGATAACGATTATTTCTCATTTGTATACTAACGAATAACAAATATTTTTGAAATCCTTGGTGAGAGGTCAGAATCCTCCACGAGGGCTTGAAACCATCCATATAAGGTTCACATAAAATTGTGAAATCATCCCCACATGATAAAAGTGAAGAGTAATCAAGAAAATAATGTTTAAGTCTTTTTCACCCATGTGGGGATGATTTACTTAAAGGCCACTTAAATCTTTACCCCACAAGTCAAATCTAAGTAACCAATTCAAACAAAAGTTACCAACTTCTACCCCCAGAACTTGCGCAACAAACTTAGTAGGAACTATCTGTCCTACTTAAATTCTTGTTTTATAAACACTTAAATGATCTTAAGTTACCAACTTCCACCACCAAGACCCAGTAATGACTTAAATTTGAATGATCTTAAGTTTCGCTACCCATCTATTTAGTTGTAAATTTCTATGATTTAGTGTTTCAATTGTCAACTTCAATTTATTTTTTAATTGATAATTTATATCGATTCCAGTCGTAAACAAAGATCAATTTAAGTCATCCAAACTTTGATTTTTTTACATTGAAAAAGAAATTGCTAAGAAGTTTAGCACAAAATTCATCATAAATGATTTTAGAGATTTGAATGAGCGACGGGTTCCATTTTGATACATTAAATTGAAAAAACTATCAGGCGTAGTAGTCCCATGTTATTTTTCTTTGTGTAATTTTGAATCGAATCGCTATATATTAAAATGGTTCGGCCGCCTCCTACCAAAAATCCTGGTTCCGTCCCTGACGTGATCGTAGGGAGATGAAGGCGATCGTAAGGAGACCAAGGAGAGAAGAATCTGGCCAGCAACACCCCTGTCCACTATCTATTTTCTAATTCGTTTGTCTTCCATGGAAGGAGAATCCTACGGCTACAAAAACGAAATCTGTGTTTTATTTGCTGAATTGGATGAGTTGTCAAATTATGTGAGAACTCGTGTGGAAAGAGGACGCCTCTAGCAATATGGGTTGCTCCCATAGAACTTTTCAAGGAGGTAAGCTCATCAATTGAAGCTGCCACATGTATTAACTTTCACTAATTTGGTCTAAATATCGTACGTAATTTATGTTTTCTTATCGAAGAAGACTATGGGTAGTAAAAACAGGAACGAGATTACTACAAAATGAGGATTTGAAATGATAAATATCTTTTCTTTCCCTAAGATGATGGGGACTTCATGGACGGTTTCCAGCTAAACCTTTCTCGAGGTCTGGTTCCGTTGAAAGGAACACTTCCATTCGCTGAAAACCCTCTTCTATGTCTAGTTCCGAAGAAGGGAACACTTCCATTCCGCGAACTAAGAGAAAGAGAGCAGGGGAGACTGAAACCGAAAGAGAATGACGGGAGAGAATGACAGGAGAGAATGACAGGAGAGAGAGGGAGAGAATGAAAGAGAAATGGAGATGAAAATCAATTCTTGAACTCAAAATGAAGTTGCCTCTAGGTAAAACCTAATTGACTGAAGTCTTTATTATTCGTTGACTTTTCAAAATGCCCCAAGATCGCGGCTTTTATTTTTCAACAACAAACCCCACTCTCCTCCCCAAAACAATTTTTATTGATATTGAATAATGTCGATGAACCTCCATTAACTGAAGACTAGAAGTCAATCGTTAAAGATTAGTTACAGGAACCGGATGAGGGACCAAAAAATGTTGTGTCAAAGCAGAAGCATGCACTACGAGCTCTTTGCTAGATTAATCGATGTTTAATGAAGGTTAGGGAGTTGTGGTAATAATCATAAGAGGAGTTAAAGAAAGAGCACAAGTCTTCTCACACAGAAAATGTATATAAACACACAAGAGGTTAAAAATAAAGAGGCGGTAATTATAAGGCCCAAAATGGGGAAGTTAAAGAGAATCAAGCCCAATACTAAATAATAATGAGGAAAACACCCAGTAGGTAAAAATATAATTTTACCCTCCAAAATGAAATTTTCTGCCCAAATCAAAGTCAAAAAACAATTTTGAACATTTCTGAACAATTCTTGGTTTGCTCTGAACAATCTTGTGAATTTCTGAACAAATCTTAGTTTGTCTCAATAATTTGTAAACTTCTGAACAAATTCGTTTTTTCTTAGACATTGTTTTGCCAAAATATTTCACATTTTTTTCTTTTGCATTTCACATATAGACAAACTGACAGGAACATTTTGGCTACAACATTTTTCAATTTGTCTTGTGAAAAAATAAATAGTTTCCGCATTTTTTGTTTTGTTTTCGACATAAATATTAAGACAAAAGCTTTTTTTTATTTGTCCTTTACAAAAATTAAATTGTTATGCATATTATCCTTTGTATTTAACAAATCCGTTAACGAACAAATAATATTTTGACTAATACATTATATATGTTGTTAAGAACATAATTATATATGTCGCCAACATTTTATAATAATTCGGTACATTATTATAGATATTGTCAACATTTTATAACAACACAATAATATATGTTGTCAACATATAAGGGTAAAAATAGAATTATGAAAAAAAATATGTTATCAACATTTTGAAAAATGTTCAAAAATGGGTTTTTTTTGGATTATTATTTTTGAGTAGGTTTTTTTTTCCTATTAGGGTCTAGAATTTTGGGTTTTTCACTCATTCTTTCAAAAAAAAAATTCTTCTACTCATAAATTTGCTTCTGAAACTTTGAACAAATAACCTTAAAAAAAAAAAAAACAAGTGTAATCTATTATGTCCCTTCACTTAAAAGACTTAGGTGGTGTTTGTTTTTTTATTTATGTCTGAATCTGAAATGGTTGAATCTGAATTGGCTGAACTGAATTGGCTGGATCTGAATTGATAGGATTATTCTCCTAGTTAGATGTTTGTTTTTTAAAATCTGAATCATAATGTCTGAATTAAAAATTTGACAATTATGCCCTTTTTAAAAATTTTGACAAACTAAACCTTAAAAAGAAAACCCTAAAACTTTCATTTCTCCTTCCTCCCCAGACTAGAAACCAAAGAAAACCTAAAATCTTTTCTCTCTATCTCCATCTCCATCTCCATCTCCATACAACCTCTCTCTCTCTCCCTATCAAAGATCCAGTACAAGGTTCAGACCCTTCCAAAGATCCGGCACTAAGGTTCAGTCTCTATCCGGCGGCAAGGTTCGGCCTAAATCCGGTGGCAAGGTTCTCTGTAAAGTTCGGCAAAGTAATCCCTCGCCAGATCCGGCGAGGGTTTCGTCTTTCTTTCACTCTGAAAAACTTGGACAAAAGGTTTCCTCTCAATCTCTTTGTCTTTCTTTCTCTATCTTTCTCTGTGAAGATTGACAAAGCAAACCTTCGCCGATCTGTCTCTTTTTTTGTCTTTCGATCTTGATCTCTGTCAGTTTTTGGTGGTTCGGTGGTGGTTATCTAATGGTCTGATTGTGGCGGTTTGTTGATTCGGTGGTCCACTTTGGTGGTCCGGTGGTGGTGATTTGGTGGGCTGGTGGTGGTGGTGGTGATTTGGTGGGCTGGTGGTGGTGGTGGTGATTTGGTGGGCTGGTGGTGGTGGTGGTCTGCTGGTCCGGTGGTGGTGGTGGTGGTGGTGGTGGTCTGCTGGTCCGGTGGTGGTGGTGGTCTGCTGGTCCGGTGGTGGTCTGCTGGTCCGGTGGTGGTGGTTGTGGTGGTGGTGGTGGTGGTGGTAAAAGTCCATAAGATTTGACATGAGGATATTTTTAATTGATGGGGGCATAAATGTCACTTAACACATTTCAGATTTTGAGCCCTTGTTTCAGATACATTTTGAAGTCTGAAAAATGTGGGTTAATTTTCAGCCTATTCAGACATTGACACAATTCAGCTCACATTTCAGATTTTATTAATGAAAAAAACCAAACATCTGAAATCTGAATTAGTCCCAATTCAGATTTCAGATCTGAAAAAATAAAAAAACAAACAGCACCTTAGAAGGAAATCTCTTCACTTTCTTTTATGGTTCATCTCTAGAACAAACCATCTCCATTTTCTTTCTAATGGTCATTATGGTTACAAATAGAACTTCACAAGCTAAACCATAGAAAAATTGCAATTATGTTTTCAATTTAGTGTACACTCAGCTGCCTAAGAAGTTAGAACCTCTAAATTTTGAAGTTCCTACAGTCTGGAGATGGAATTATCTTCAAAAGGATCAGTGTGCGCAACCAAAATCAGCAGAAAAAGGACTGAAAACCTAAAAATGATTTATAAGCGAACCAATGCATAAAGATACCTATAAATTATATATCCTTCTTTCTATGTCAAACTAAGAGAATAACATGAAACTCAACATTCTCAAACAGATATGCAAATATGGCCATATAATTTGGTTCACAACCACAACTTTTTTTTATGGGATGCCATTTCTCGCATGAAAAAAGAAATGTAAAATGGAAGACACGTGAAAGAAGAGAGATGCTAATTGAGCTATACCCACAGAACTCATCGTCTAACACGATTCATCATCTTCATCATGTAAATTCCTGAACCAAAGTAGCAAAAGACGTTCGTTCATGAAGAGTGATTGTCCTTTGCAGCAGGAGTGTTCTCAAGAACCGCAGCAGCAGCTCTGTTGTTCTACAATCCAAAAGGAAAACAAAAAATGATTTTTGTGAGAATGCTACGTTAGTATCTAGACTAACCTCAAAAAGAAAATCAAGAACTCAAAAAAATTGCTACTTGATATTAAGTAAAAAATTTAGGATCCATTGAAATCTTAAAGTTTTAGAGTTAACTCTATCTTGGGCCCCCTAAAGATGACCAATTCACCAAAATGGCACCCAAATCACCTATATGACAGTCCTTTATCTGCACGAGAGAGAGAGATAGAAAGAGGCAACTGGGTTCTCAATGGTGGTGAAGATGAAGACTGAAGGGATGGTGATGGAGATGTAGATGATGAAGATAAAGATATGTTCCCGCAGCAGCCACCCTTCCATCTCTCTTACTCCACCAACATCTCTATATCATCATCTCTCCACCATCATCTCTTCACCATCATCTTCATCTCCACCATCATCAGAAAAAATCTCAAGAACAACAACAAAATGAGCAAACACTACTTGTTTGAACCCTACCACTTTATAACGACTCAAATCCTTCAATTATTAATTACCAGTCTTAAATCAACCACCTGAACCAGAAACCCATAAAATCTAATGATTCACAGTTAGTTGGTGGTGACGATGACAAGTTGACTCATAGAATCAAAGGAATGCCGAAGCGTTAAAGATGTGGAGACTTGATTCTATTTTGTGTCTAAGAGATAAAGTGATGATGGTGGAGATGAAGAAGAGATGGTTGTGGAAGAAGAGAGATGGAGAGGGACTGCCCTCCCGCCGGAACGGGAGTCTAATCTTGCACCCTGCAACATCCAAGACAAAACAAGAACCAAAGGGATAACCCCCTACAAAGGAAAGCAAACCAGACTCTAAGCCACACAAACAACATCACTCACCAGCTTTCTATCTCTAGAAAGACCTGCAGCCCAGGCCAGACCAAGAAAAAGACAAACCCTAAAATCAAGTCTACATTAGCTGGAAAGAGGCATCAAACCGCCAATAACCCAATGACCCAAAAGACCAAAAACATCAAGGAAGAAGAATACCAGACCCTAATATCCCCCCGCACTGTATGAGGTTCTCTTTACAGTGGATTGCGTCTTGGAATTTTCAACAAGGGTATGTTTCTCTCATTTACTTTAGTTATTTTTTACTCTTCTCTGCTGATTTTATTCTTCAACAATCTCGTTCTTACTTTATTATTGTCTTGATCAGTTTTTTTTCAAATATATGTTTGAAGAATCTCTCTCTCTCTCTCTCTCTCTCTCTCTCTCTCTCTCTCTCTCTCTCTCTCTCTCTCTCTCTTCCTTCTATTATGACAAAACTTGACAAAAATAAGAAAAGGAGCAAAACTGGAAATGAGAAGTGGAAATGAAGTTACATGTCATCGGAAAGTCTGACAAAAAGGTGGTTCAGAGGGCCATTTAGGAAGCTTGTCATCTTTAGGGGCTATTTTGGTGAGTTGGACATCTTTAAGGGGCCAAATTGAATCACAAGTTTTACTATTTGCTATTGTGAGGATTATGCTACAAAACAAAAAGTTTATCCACGAACATATGTCGAGAGAGTCAGATAACCACGCAAGTGTTGTTTCAACAATTCCACATCACATAGTAATACAAAAAAAGAATTATTTGAAGAATAATATCGATAGATTGCTAACCTCCTCGGTCGAGTCTAATGAAGGAACATTCTGCACTGGCAAGCCCGGACCCTTAGAAAGGTCCCTCAGAGCCCCCTGCAGTTCACAAAGGTGTTAGGGAGTACAATCAAACTGCAAAAATTGATCTCGGTGCAGGAAGTAAAATGGGTAAATCGTAAGATAATGAAATTGGTTAAAACGCTCCAAATGACTCGAATGCGTTGCCTTTTACGACAAGCTTAGAATATTACAAAACAAAGTTACATGATGAAACACCCAAGTCCACTATGGTCACTCAAAAAAACACTAAATTAGAGAGGCAGCTGATGAAAAGACAAAATAGAACCTTTTAAAGTCTTGTTGGAGCCGTTGACATTTGACAACATAACCATATGTCAGACACACATGCATATATCCATGACACACGTGTTCACGTAATCTTGATCTTATAGAGTAGAAAAGTATAATAATCTTACCTTATTTGCCCACATGAGTCCACAGGCATTGCAAAGAGTTCTAGGTCCTTCAGGCCCTCGCCTCATCATTGGAGTAGCTTTCCCACTTGTGCCACAATGACGACAACTGTAAAGGAAGTGATTCAATAAACCTATCGAACTATAAATCAGAAGCAAGGAATGATGGAATTTTCAACGACTCCCCTAGACACCTTGATTTTATTTCGAATTGGGTGGACATCATGAAGTAACAGTGTCGCTGTGATTCCCCCTTTTTGCTGTATAGTCTCCCTTTTCTTATATTAATTCAAAATTTTCAAAAAAAATAAAAATAAATCAGATAAAGAGGAATGGTACATGAGGTGTTAAACTGTTAATGGCGATATTCTTCCCCTAATATGTGCCACCATATACCTTACCTATAAACAACCAGAAGAGTGCTAAGAGGGCAATAAAATTGCTGTAGATTACAATGTAATCATTTCTTACTGTATATTAACTATTTAGCTCTAGACACGAGATAGGTTGCATCGGTAGAAACTGTCTTGCATAGTTATTTATGTACAATATAGAACAATTTAATGCAAGATAAAT
Organism: Eschscholzia californica; assembly: GCF_041429995.1. Taxonomy (NCBI): domain Eukaryota; kingdom Viridiplantae; phylum Streptophyta; class Magnoliopsida; order Ranunculales; family Papaveraceae; genus Eschscholzia; species Eschscholzia californica. The sequence continues at coordinate 14,417,079 of NW_028238198.1, read as the reverse complement.
ATTAAGGTAAATGTTCATTTGTAACCATCAGTTGCTCAGGATAGCACCATTAATCCAAATAAAGAGCTCGTATAGTTTACAAGAGCATAATACTCGAGCATGATAAACAAACCCCACAAACAGTAAATGAATAATGTAGAATAAAATATAAAATCACTCTAGCCAGAAACAGTTCAAGATCATGAAGGAACAAGAACAATAATTTAAACAGTTACACACTGAGCTGACAACCTATTTGACTGATAAAAGTTGCCTAATCCACATATGAGGAAATATCGTTTGCCTCGAAAGAAGGCAAAAGCATTTGAATAGAATGATAATTATAATGACAAACCATATTAAGCTTACGTTGCTTCTTGTCCATTTTCACCCCAACGGCCAGAATCCAAATTTGTCAGTGCTGATCCAGATTCATCATGTGTATTTTTTGAAGAGGTGAATTGACCCTTGTGCCTTTGCATCCTACAAGAATAAATATCATGTATGTAAATACTTTGTTGTCATAGACGCGCTAGGAGAGAAAGGTACAAGGTGAGCAAGGTGGTCAATTCGCTTGGCTGTGATTTCCCCTTGTTTCCCCACGTCCCACCTAGGTGCGCCTAGGCAAGCGCTTCAGGTCGACAAGGGGAAGCCCCAGTCGGTTTTAGGCGACGGGGGTGCCTAAACTAATATTATATTTAAAAAACACAAGGCCAACTTAACAAACCCGACCTAACATCAACTGGGGTTAAAAACAAACAAAAGATTGTTTTTCACTCTAGTTTCAGCAGACACTGGAGAAGAAATGTGAAAACCGAGTCACTTTTTCTCATCTTCGAAGTTCAAAATCCAACAAGTACGTTTTTTTTACTTTTTTCTCTAATTGTTGAATGTTCAATTTTCCGTTGCTTAAATGTTGAGTTTGAGGTATTGTAAGTGATCAACCGAGTGTATAGATAAAAGATACAAGTAAAGTTAGGTATTCATAAATCTATTACATGGTATATCACTTGGGTTCATGGGGTCGGAAGAAAATGAAAGAATGAAGTATTAAAACTACAGTTGTCCTAATTGATGGCACGTGCCGCTTTTCAGAGGGGCACAAATGGATTTGTTCTCAAACATTAAAGAGCATATACAGGAAGATGGAATAGAGTACGATGAGGGTCAACTCCAAGTTATTTTCCAAAGGGGCACTATAGATGCAACTGCAGGGACTGAATTTAAGCAAAAAAACAAGATGAATCTGAACCTCATGCAAGTGTTTGTTTGAGACTGAAGCAGCAATACCTTCAGAAACGGGAACTCGTAAATATAGAGTAACTAAATATGAAGCACAGAAACAAACGATGGCTATAGCATACATTAAGTTGCTGAAACAGCAGGTCGAAAAGGTCAGATGCTAAGCATTAAAAATCACCACATAGCCTATCGACTAGGACTCTTACCCTAGTCAAATTGGGAAGTCAACTTAGTCAACGCCCAGGAGCCGCCTAGCGCCAAAATGGCTAGGCGCCGACTAAGACGGTGGGCTCAACAACTCTATATTTTTTCAAAATCGACTTTTTCTCAGATCTAGGTTTCTTACTTCTCCCTCTCAATCAAACTTCTCTCTCTACCCCTTCTTCACTTACTTTCTTAAAGTTTGAATGTTTCAACCTCCATTACCACTTGCTTGTAAAGTTTTCTTACTAACTCACTCACTCCCTCTAACTCGTTTTCTTCTCTCTTTAACTCGTGTTTCCTCTCACTCTCTAGTCTAGTGGTTAGTAACTTGTTTTTTGTCTCTCTTATGGTTTAATTTCTTTGTTCTTCTTCTTTATATCTTCTTCACCACAAAATGTAAATAATTTGTTACCTTAGTGCTACTTCTTTACGAACAGTATATCGAATTTTCTTATCAAAATTTCGCTCCTTTCTCTTCTCACGGAATCTGATCAAAGATGCCAATCTTTGAGGAACATTTAACCGTTGTGGGACATCAGATATGGCCTGCACCGAGACTCAGTTAGCGAGGCAGAAGAGGCGTCATAACCATAAAATTTAGAGTTTATCCACATGGACATAAAAGGAAATACCCTATTGTTATTATGTTGAGGTGGAACTGGAATAGCTGGCACGCTAGGATGTATTTCACGTCCCCCCAACAATAAAAGCACAGCTTGAACCTGTGAACATTATGCAAACCAAAATTAGACTAATCTTCATGCCTCAATCACTTGGCAAGCTTACTACTATCTACCGGAAAGTAATATGTTGGTTCTTTACAAGCTCTGGATAGTAGAGTTGATGAAACTATGTGCATGAATTTCGTGCCTACTCAAACCTCACCCCACTTCTACAGGAACTGAAGAAAAATTCATCAATTGCAACAATTGGTGAAAGTAAAGGACTCTATCAATACAAGTTCTAAAATCTTATTCTAAAAATAATTGTTTCTACAAAATACTAGAAACAGCTCAATTAACTCTGTGCACCAGGTTTCGATTCAGTTGCAACTGCCAGCCCATCATTGTTATTTCAGAAGAAATAGTTTCTCTACAGTTTCTTGTGATCCTTATTGAAGAGTGCACATCTAAACATAGACAAATAATTAATGGATCTCTCTATTCTTAAGAAGAGAACCCACTAAAGAAATTAGTGTTTTAGTTCATCTAGCATTTAAATCCTTGAGTCATGGAATCATGGATGTAAAACTATGTAGTATGCTAGAGCATAAAAATCTGCAATGATTCTAAATAGAAACAAGAAACAACCAGCCGTACATTAATCCTTGTCTTTTTCTTATCCGAAAGACACGTAAGGGGATTATTAAGTTCCTTCCTATGTAAGCTAATATTCGGGAGAGCGGTTCAAGACTATAAGGAATTCAATCTTCAAACTTGGCAATCAATTACCCATTAATCTATACCACTTCTAATCTAGACAAAACATAAATCAAGCTATGCCTCTTTTTGGTAGGTTAACCAATATACAATGATAACAAGTTCTCTTAGGTCATGTGGTTAGAAAATTTAAATATCATAAGAGATTTATATGGAAAGACAAAAAAAGGAGTTACCTTTTCGGGTGAGACAGCATCGAATACGTAAACTTCGCCCTGAAATGAAAGGGTTAGTTGATTCCTGCTCTGATCACCCCGAGTTATGATAGCTCCGGGAAGATCATTTCCATGATCAGAAGGAAAATCTCCTTCCATTCCCTCACTACCACCACCCTCATCCTGATCATCATCCATTCCACTACCATTATCGTTATGATGGACTACTAGTTCTTGATCTTCCTGCATGTAATGCCCCTGGTAAGTTTGAGCACTGTTGGCAAGTGGAATCGGTTGATCCCCATCATCAACTTCATCAACATGTCCCTGCTGACGCATTTCTGCACTTACACAGATAAACTTTATTCCTTCAGAAAAATAATAATAATCATTAGTACATTACCCTTTTTAACTGTTCAATCAACGCAAAATTTTCTTTTTCTCAATTTTCTCCATGAACAATAAAAATCCCAAAACATAAACCCTAAATATTTAAACATGAAAGAAATCTACCTCTCAAGAATTTACCTCTCAAGGTATAAATCTCAGAAAACACGATCACGATGGAACAATTGGAGTATTGATAACACAAATTAAGAGAGGTAAGTTCCAACAATTAACCTAAAGGCCCGATCTTTTTTTCTTTTCTGATCGGAGACTGGATAGGAGTTTGAGAACTTTGAGGGAGTTAAAGGTTTTGTAGGGTTCCGGCGATCTCCGAATGGGAAAACTCCAGCTTCGTGAAGATTGAATGCTGGTTTTTCAGGGTTTCGATGGAATTGTTTCTAGGTTACAGAAACAAACTGCGAATAGAGAGAGAGAGAGAGAGAGAGAGAGAGAGGGAAGATTGATCAGATCTCGATAAAAGAAACGAATGTAAAATTAAGGGCCAAGATGTTTCTATATATTACGAAGTTGTCCTTCAACCATTCTTCTGCTGATCACCTGATCTGCTGGGCGAAGTGCCATGCTCACGTGAGTCATGGCGTTGGTCAAGAAAAATATGTGACCTAGATTTTGATCAACTTCGGTTATTTCCCGTTTGGTCCCTTAGTTGTGATTATTTTTCCGCCTGACATCCTAGTTTATGCTAAATAGCCAGATGGCTCCCCCTATCTATTTTTAATACATTAACTGCAAAGTTAATATTCCACTTTCGTAAAGAGGGCTACTTAAGGAAAGTGAAATGTCGATTTTCTATTCACCACATTGAAAATATAAAAAAGATGTCATGTGGATATATAGGAAAAATTAAGAGGTCGGACAAGAAACTAGGTGTTAGTAGTTGGCTAACGAAAGTCAACATATATTTAAGGAACATGACTTTGTGTTTCGCACACGGTGTTCAGAAGGTAGAAGCTAACTTCATAACCACTTTATTGTTGACATTTTTCTTACTTTATTTCTCGTTACTGGTTTGTCAAATTTTCTTCCTAAATAATGGGATAAATTCTCGATTAGTCTAATTTTAAGCGACAAACTAAACAAAAAATAAGTTTGACGGCACTACATATTGAGAAAAAAGGGTCATTGAGTCCCAATGTGCCCTTAGAACCAGACTTAAGCGTCCAAAAATATTACATATAATGGTAAAAAAAAAAGATAAATTTGTTAAAAGATGATGCAAACGAGCCTTCTGGGATGCTACTGATACTGTTTGTTTTGGCACTTTTGCTCCTCACTATTTTAAAAGGCCTTAGTAACAAAGAATGTTTAACCTCTGGAAAAAGGATCACCACATTTTGTTTCTCACCGACGTGAGTTTTTACTTTTACAATACACCCTTCATTGTTCACACTACATCATAGTAGAGCAAATCGTTATGGTAACGTGTCATAAGATGATGCAGACTAGCCTCCTAGGCTGCGGGGAATATTGTCGTTTTGGAACTTATGGGCGTCACAATTTTAGAAATGCCTCAATAGGGAAAGATGATTAACCTCTTAAGAAGAGCTTCACACTTTGTCTTTCACCCGATGTGTTTCCACAACACACTATCCCAAAACAACAGAGCAAATCGTGATGATAACATTTTAGGGATGATGCATGATGCATACCAGACTTCTAGACTGCTAGTAATATCGTCTGCTTTGACACTTCTAAACCTCACGATTTTAAAGAGTCTCAGTAAGGAAGGATGCTCAACCATCTTATTGACAAACACAAAATCTTGCTTAAAAGCTTAACCCCATTAAGGTTGGTTACACCAATGAAGCTTAAGATAACCCTCTGATGACCCTACAAATCTTCAATTCTTTTTTTTGTTTGTTTTATGATTCCATGGTTTCGCCATGAGAAGAAAAATGAACAATGCAGCAAAAAAAGATTTAAGGACAAAATCACATCTCGTTTACGGAGGTGCTAAGATACGTTCGCTGTCATACAACATGCAAGAGTAGAAACGGGCAATTAAGAAAAAGTAATCGAATTGTTCTCTATGAACTGTCAAAGAATGATCAATAAATGACAAAACACTCACTGGTGAAAGAACATAAGAAAAAGGATTGAGAGAGAGAGAGAAAGCTAATGAACAAAGAATTGCATTGAATCATTTTCAGCAGGCTGAAACTACTCTACATTTATGTGCATCTAAAATGCTGCAGTTATGGAACATGTAATATACAGGAGGGTGAAAACTGACACGTGCACCCCTAAGCAAACTATTATTTCACAACTCACCATGAAGAAGAGCCGACACCTAAGAAGAATTGATTGAAGAAGCTTCAGTTAGTGTTGTTGTAGAGACGTCTGTTTGTGTTGTTGAAGAATCTTCCTTCTGTGTTTCTGAAGATGCTTTGGGAGGACTTGCTAATTCATCAAATACAGGTTGATTATGATTGACTAATGGCTGTAGTCTCTTTTCGACATCTTTGCTTTGTAAATCCATCTCCTCGAGTATCATAGACAAAGCAGATTTGCAAGAACCCTCGTCCCTAAATGCGAGGGTCCATCTTCCATCAATCAAAGCTTTTGTCTTTGATTTATAAAAGGGATCTGATTTGTCCATTGAAGGTAAAGTGGACGGGCGGATTCGTAAATGCAACCATTTCAAATGCTTTTCATCTATTCTTGGCTGAAAGAGAAAGAAAGTCACACATGAGCTCAGATCATGTTAAACGAAGTGAATGTCGAAGCTTATGGAGACAGTATAAAAGGGATCTAGTCTAACGTAAAAGATACACAGCAATCTTGTTGCATATTCAGTCACTTCGATGTGTCTAATGTGAGATATTATATGTGCATCTTAGGTGTATGTGTACTTGCACAAAATAGCAGCCGCAAAATACGACTCTAGGTTAATGTGGTTTGTGCATATAACAATGGTTAGTGGAAAAGCAAAAAAGCACAAGTAAAACAATAAAAGGCCTAATAGCTAAGACAAGAAACTAGATGTACGTTCTATTTTGGGATTTTTCTGTAGTCCCTTCCCTGTATTCACAACTTCGTACAGTCGAATATTTATAACTATACTGTGTTTTCCATGTTAAATAAGTGTACACTTTAAAACGAACGGGAAGAAAATGACGCCTAGAAGTAATTATTGAGTAATAGTCATCACGGAAGAAAAATATTGAAACGGGTACCAGATTAAGATTTTTTTCTTAAATAAAAAGGAAAATAATAACAATTTGATAAAGCTAAACATACATTAGATCCAGCCAAGGGTGCTGTAACACGCACAACTCCACTTTGATTCTTAAAGGGTTGGTCTTCTGCAAGCAGAACCCACCCTGACGTTCCCTTAGAGATTGCCAAAAAGCAAAAATGGCGTTCTTTCCCCTTCTCAAATGCAATTCTACAAGGCACTGCATCAACTGCCATATCGCAGTTAATGACGTTGATTATCAGCATTTTCCTTCAAGAATAAAATTGAACACCAAAATCCATACAGTGTTTCACATGATAAAATCAGAACTAAAGCAAAACCAACCTATGCTTATCTCCGTGCCAGGCTTTGGATCTAAGACATGTAGCCCAGCAGTTTTTGAACGGGCATGCACCGGGAGATCGGTTGGAAAGTCGATTGGAGGTTGATCAGGCAAAACCCCTCCCGAGGAGAAAAGTTGAAGCTGATGACGAAGTACATATACCTGTATAATACAAAGGAGGCACAAGTTAGTTAAAGAATAACTTCACAAAGAGCCAAGAGTACAAGCAGAGACGAGGTTAAGATCAGAGAACACCTTCACCATCTCGTACATTCTTTCACCCGCAGACAAAGATGATTCGCCTGTGATAAAGTAATTTTGAGGCGTATTAGATATATAACAGGTAAAGAAAAATAAATATCTCAGTAAGCTAAGTAAATTGATCAAACCATCAAAAGAGCATTTTGGTGGTGGTAATAGTATGCATTTCGGCTCTTTCAGAGGAGAAGAAGCCTCAATTGCTGCATTAAGAAAGTAGATCATATCAGACATATGTAATCATTGTACAAAATACTATTATATACACCAAAAGTATGGTTACCTCTTTTGCACTTCTTCCACTCATCAGTAAGGACTGTAATAAGAAAATCAGGCCAGACCCCTCTGACTTCTTGGAGAAGGGCATTGATGCAATTTTTGTATGAATCCTGTGCGCGAAGATGTTAACATGTCATCAAATAGCAGCATGCACCAAGGCACCAAGAATAGCAGAAACATTTTCTTTGACATGAATAACACACAGCTTCTTTATTCAAGATCATCTGGAATAGCATATATGACATGTGCTAGATTTGCAGTTGTAAAATAAACTTGGTCGTTGTTATTAGATTTGAATATAGTTCTGGTGCACATATATAAAAAGAACAATAATAATAAGCAACCAAGAAAGCAGCAGGCTCAGGTCTCCAGCAACTTTGGTACATAAGTAACCCTTCTTAGCTTTTCGAAATTTTCATCATAAAAGTTCATGGTAGTTTTGTAATTTTGTTTACAAAGGCATTTGGAGGCGGTACCCTGAGGCACACCTGCAGTAATTGATCATATTTTATAATTTGGTTGGTTATTGAATAGTTTGTTTGATATCTTTTAGTACTAACCTCACTGAAGTTAATGGAAAGCAATATGCCAACTTTAGTTGGAAATAAAAATGTTACCATATGCATACACAACTTCTTAACAGAGAGTTACGCCTCACTTAAACCACAAATGCCAATAGACATGCTTTTTTTGCATGTGGAAATTAAATTTTAGAAATTACATATCTGAAGTTATTAGTTTATTACATATTTCCAGTTATTTATTAGGCCTGCCATATAAAAAAATTATTAGTTTATTACTACCAGATCTCTTCATTAATCACTCGCAAATTCATGATGAACCATGGATTTTGGCATCTGTAAATTTTAACAGCATATCAAGCTTAGAAATATCTTACTCCATCCTTTACCATCTTGGTTCCATTTTATTGTTTAGATAAGGTACTTACTTTAAGCAATTTGAGATGTCGATTGTTAAACTCTGCTTCACTGTACGGTAGTAACTGACGCAAAAGCCAACCCCCATCCCACAATGTTTCCGCAGAGATATTTGACCGGCAGAATAGACCAACCAATGCATCAAGCACCTACAAGAGAAAATTATGCACTCTCATGACATGATAGCCCTATTTATAGAAACTACAGATGTTTGCACTCTATCCTCTTTACAAGCTGCATTTACCTAAAAATAAAAAAATTGACTGCAAAATGATTTCAAGAACAATGTTTGGAGTCCTAAAATATAATATGTTTCATCATGTACCTAATAAATATGATGAAATGAAACATAAGGTGATGTGAACTCAGTACCTAGAATCCTCCGGGGCACCAGCTAAGGGCCGGCTGCAAGTTTGGTTGGAGGTGTTCCTGTTTTATTAGTATTCAGGATCTCTTTATTTTTGTTTCTTCATTTGTTTTTAGGAGTGTTTCAAGTCCATGCAAGTTTTACTTCAAGTTCCTTGTGTTTAATTGTTTACTCAAGACTTCTACCTGTTTCTAGTTGAAAATTCAAGTCTACTTCAAATTTATGCAAGTTTTACGTCAAGTTCCTTGTGTTTAATTGTTTATTCAAGACTTCTACCTGTTTCTAGTTGAAAATTCAAGTCTACTTCAAATTTATGCAAGTTATTTCAACGTTATTTCAGACAGATTCATTTCAAATACTTCAGTTATTTTCATTATTTCTTCTAGCTTAGTTGAGAACTTCTGTTTATTTCGAGGTATAAACCCACATAGAAGCATCTGACTACGAGTTTACATGATAATAATGCTTGGTAAAGTCCTAGACATATTTTGGAGATTACGCTTGAAAGTCTTAATATAGTAATTGTTCAAGTAAAACCAAGTAGAGGAGAACCTGGAATCTATTTGTGCGAGGGCTTTCTCTCATCTCACTGCAAGAACACGACCATCCATACTTATCCTAGAGAACAAGTGAACAGCGTTAGGAGTGAGAAAAAATGATGGAAAATACAACAAAATAATGTGGTTTAAACTCTGAACTTGATAAGCAGTATGAGTTTATGAAGGTCTGCACGATGCCAATCACTTTGGTCTGCCTAATTGGAGAGATACCTTGATAGTTTGGAGATAGCTATCGATTTCACTATTGCCACCACATTCCAGCATGCTACTTCCTGAAGAAAAAAGCTGCTCTTCATCTGGACCCTCCCCCATCAAAGCTTGCTTCACACAACAAAATGTTCAGTATAGTATAACATCATGGACTTTAACTTTTCAAGTAAAAAAGCACCAAAAACAATCAGGGTTCCATTATTTATACATACTTGACCTTCAAAACATGGCATTAAATAGGAAAAAACAGTACAGCACTTAAAATCGTTCAGTTTTGTGAAATAGATTCTTTTTGTTTAGGTAATACAAACAATGTTTGGAAATGTATTCATTTTGAAACATGGGGAGCTACGATCACTTACTGTTCGACTCAGAGTTTCAGTCAGTGCATTGATGGGTAATCAGTACATTTGATTTTAAATCATTGAGAACTCAATTTTCAAAAGACTGTCTCGAAAGTATGTGGTTAAGAAGATGCCACGTCAACATCTGAGACAAATTCTGAGTAAAACTCTAAGGTAAAGAAGCATTTCTATTTTGAAATTCTGAGTATAGGTTGATAGTTTGCTAATTGAGTTCATTTGTTTTTGTTCTAAGTATAGCTCAAAAACAAAATTAATGTAAAAGCTCGTGAATTCCATTTCAGGATGATTGGAAATGCGATAATGTAGTTTAGCAATTCGATACAGAAAACAAACATTTTTTACTTATAATAGAAAAACCGAAATTCTAAAAGCAGGTAAGAATGCATTATAAACCTGAAACGGCAGTTACACCTACCAGCAGAAGTTTCTTATGCTGTTTCCTTTGGGGAAGAATTCCAAGAGCATCTAGCATTGATTCATCCAATTCTAGAAAAGAAAATGGGGTTTTTGTATAAGATATCAATGGACACAAGCAAGTCAGAGCTAAATTCGATGATTCAAGAAATATTACCCTTTGTTTGCAACAGTGTAGCCAACACACTCAAAGAACCGAAAACTTGTATTTCAGCCCCATGAATAATGTACGAGAGCAAAACCTCCCTACACAAAATTTTAAATGACTTAATAGTCAATACCCTTGAAAAAGATAAAAAGAAAACATTATAGAAGAATAAATTTGTCATTCATTACCTAACTCAGTTATGTGATCGTTAAAAGGGAAAAAGAGAAAGGGGAAGGGTCCTAAATCATAACTTGCTGAAACTTTTAGACATTATATGATTTGTATTAGATAACCATGGCTCAAATTCTCAGAATTGTTCACCCATTTTCAATAGCCAGTCAAATATTTCAGTTTTTAGTTATATTCAGTTTGACACTTCTAAACTGAACTTGAGAGCATGTTTAATATCACCATGAGTTCTGCAAATAACTGAACTATCTAGAAGAATTGACTTGCTGGCCCAGACAAGTTATTGTAGAACCGAAGACAAAAATTTCCAATGCATCAGATAGAAAGCTGAAAAGAGGAAAGAGAACAATTTAAAAATCTATCAGAACTACTATCAGCTTACCTCAAAGCAAGATGCTGACCGTTACAGTTATGTTGTAACGAGAAATCTTCTGCCGGCGATTGAGAAGAACTAGGTGAACTTGGTAAGGTAACTCTTAAAGGTTGAGTACATGTCTCTGTATCAAGGGCCCCGTTGTCCAAAGAATGGTTTTCATGAATTGAGCTATCAGCAGCTACATTCCCATTAGGTTTAATATCATACTTCGGAACAAAGTCCTCCAGCAAACAGAGCAAAGAGACGGAAATGGTATTTGCCATGTTTTTGGTCTTAAGGATGCGTAATATGCAACAAAGTAAATACAGCGAAGTAGTAGAGCCTATCTGTGTTTCCTGGAATTGCAAGTTACAGAATGTTCAGCAAAACATCAACAGTCTAGGAACATAAACAAAACAAAAGGCAGAAAAGGCACACGAAAAATCTCACATTTGTAGGCTTTGTTCTCAGAGATGGAAAAAGCAATGGAAATATCAAAAGCTGCAAAATGTTCTCCGTTATTAGTCTTTCAAGATTGGGAATGCCAGACGATATGACGTCACTAAAATAATATAGCTGGTCCTCAATTTCATCTACAGCAGCAAGAATGCATGAGGTTGATTCGGAGGATGGGTTCCTATCTCAGAAAGAGCAAATTATTTGTTAGCCACTACGAGATGATAACAACTCTCGCGAAAATAAGTTGTAAACGTAACATGGTAACTAAAATTTAGTAATGACTTAAAGTTTTGTTTCATTACTTTGCACATTCAGAGACCCATTCATCCAAGGTTATACACTGTTTGCGGAAGTATGTAACCAAATTGGAAAAATAATCTGCCAGAGATGTACTGGTCACGTATCTATTAACACATTCATCTCCAACTACAAGATCCATAAGAAACAGAAAAAAATTAGAGCACCAGGAAAAGTAACGTAATTAGCGAACAACTGCAATTCAAACAAGTAAAAAAGAAGCATCTAATTTACCATGGTAAACATTAAGTGTCAAAGCACGTACAGCAATGCGGACCATGTTTTCTTCATGGAAAGCAAACTGTATTGCCTCAGTGTACAACGGAAAGGAGACTACTTCATCCTGGATGAAAAATAAACATAATGTTCCTCCACATGATTAACAGAAAACAAAACAATGCAATATTTCTTCATTAATGTATTTTATAGGAATCAAGTATAACATGCAAACAGAAGTATCCTGATTATAGAAACCGTGGTGAAATTAGAACATCACACTGGACAACCACGCAAACTACTCGTCAATTTCTTTATCTGTAACACTATCAACTAAGACGCAGTAATCTAAGACGTCATACAGTGCTCATGTAAAGCTTCTGATACGAAACAGGGATATGACACATGTTATGATGAAGTAAACTAAAATAAATTCATATGTATTAACATACATTTTGAGTCTTGAAGAGCAGAGAAATTGTGCTTTTGTTCAGCTTCCCGCTTATTGCCCTGAGATAGTGACAAATTTGTTCAGATTAAAATTTGCTGAAAAGTACAGAGACGAAAAAGAATAATAAAAAGAGAAGTTAGCACATTGCGACTCAGCCCCAAAGTCATAAGTACCGATTCCTTGAGTCAAAATGATGTGGCAACATCTTGAAGTAGAACACCTAAAAAATTGTCGGTACATCACTTGGGACAAGGACTTGGTACATAATATTCGTGCGAGTAGACTAAGCAAAAAAAGTCAAGTTTAACATTTCACAGACCTTAAAAATGATATATAGTAAGACAGTAACTCCTCATTACGGAAGTCAAACGGATAAGTTATGAGGTCATTAATGTGTTCATTGCTGAAGATGTAATCTGCAACAAGAAGAACAATGAGAACCATCCAATACTGTTGAACTAAAGAAAACCCAAGAGACAAGCTTCAACAACGACCACCTAATATAATTGACTTACAGATAGCATTTTCATTTTTAAGATTCTGGATCATAATGCTCATTGTTTGTAATAACTGAAGAGCAACACTCGGAGTTCGACTAACTTTTAGTATACGCGCGAACTCTCCCATAACTTGCTTCTCCATGAAAAAACTGCAAAATGTCCTCAATTTCCTAAAGAACATTACAACTAAAAAAGAATATCAAAAAACAGAAGGTAGTGAGAATTCTCACTCAAAAAAGGTACGATCATGTTGGTCACCATATGTAACTATCTCAGAAATTGATCTCAAAGCCTCAATTACAATATCCTGCATTCCAGAACAAGAACACAATCAGAACTTCTAATACACAAGCAAACTCCCATAACTTGTCTCACACTAAGAAATTACCTTGTTAACTTCATTGACAATTTGAATTTTTTGTAGCTGATCTGTTAAATACCTGTAATCCATATAAATTAGAATTAAACAAATATAAATGTCCTCGGGAAAAAGAATATTGACATGCCCAAGAATGTTCCTTCAAAGTTACGACATGAACACTCCTTTTTAGTATTGTTCGCATACATAATTGTGTTAGAGCAATAAATACCCTCTAGGCTAACATTTTTTTGTTAAATAACAACCCAAACACACTTTCAGAAGATAAAATAATGAGAATAGGCATCAATCTTTTCTGGAAATATATAGCTGTATCCATTTTAGTTTTCTCAGCTTGTCGTCTCTGAAATGCCAATACACAGTACCCATGTTGGTGTAATATTAAATAGCTTGAGATGTAGGGAGGCGTAATGAGTAAAAAACCAAAAGTAATGCACATGTATTGCCAAAAGAAAATTATAGTTAACTATCTAAAATGGATATGAAACCTTTTCTATTGAAACTTGTTTATAGTTTGCCAATTGTAAAGATATAGTTTATAACCAAAATAATTCGCACACCAGAATATTTCTGTTCACTCCTACAGTTAAATATTTGTTGTCATAGACACCATTTACCTTCATCCACAGTATGAAAAATAGATAAATAAGCTTTACCTCCATTTTGAGAAGTAAGAAAATCCTTGAATAAAAAGTGTTATCATTTATTTATTTACTAGTATAAAAGATTAGGATCTCTAACGCCCTCAATCTTGGTTCATCCAGAGTTTCTAAAGCATCATCATTTATTCTCAACTTCTTCTGGAAGAAGAATCAGGTGATAATCGCTTACGCTAGGAGCCTAGGAATGAGATTGGGAGTTGATTTTAGATCGTTTTCAGCACTTCCTCTCATCTTTTCTTATTTAAATCAATAAAAGTATTTTCTTCATAGTTCTACTTCACCAATTAGAAAATGAGCAAGTGCAAATAAATTCCAAGCAAACCGGTAACTCTATTGTTTTGTTTTCGGGAAAAAGACAATTCTATTGATTTTTTGCACTTGAATAGAATTATTTGGAGGTAAGTGACTTGACTATATAGATTTAGTCTGGATACTTAGTGTAACTAGGTGGTCGTGTTGTACTTTAATTTTGACACACTAAACTCAAGTTGTTTTGTCATTTTTATGAAAACTCTTTCTTATAATGGCATACACACTTTACGTACATATATACAAATATTATACTATATCTACACATAAATATGTGCCTAACCCATTCTGACTAGTCCCCAGCTACTTAAACCTAGTTGTTACTCCCCCAGGCAACTGACTAGCCTTTGGTTCCTACTAAACAAAGTAAAATCCCTTCAAAAATTGCTCCTTCATATGCATCAAGAGAAGAGGAAATTTTAGCGCAACACACAACTTTCTTTGTACAATAGGCAGTCCAGAAAAAAGACAACTTCTGGTAATGAATATTATTTGCATATGGATAATGCTACTCAGACTCCCAAAGTACAGAGGAAGTCAAGAAAGTAGGCACCAGAAGTCACCAAATTTGTAAATCACTTTTACTTTGGGTGAAATGACATAAAACCCAGACTCCGATATGCGTACTTTCTTGACTTTTTCTGTACTTTGGGAGTCTGAGTAGCATTATCCTTATGAGCATCCATCTTTAATAAGCTACCTCATGCCCAACATGGCACATCAAGGCTTGGCCCCTTGAATAGCTCAATCCTCCTTATGGAATATGCTAGCACGGCGCACGCCTCGTCATGGCATGAGAACATGTAACATCCGTTCCAAAGGAACCCGCAGTAACCTATCTCCAGGTACTGTCCCAAGCCATCACTAGGACCAGAGCAACATACTCGTTTGCCTATCACATAGGCTATGATACCAATTGTTAAATGGGTATCAGAGTGTAATACATTTTCATCATGTTGCTCAGGCTCTGATAACCAATTCTCATAATGCTACTCAGACTCCCAAAGTACAGAAGAAGTCAAGAAAGTAGGCACTAGAAGTCACCAAATTTGTAAATCACTTTTACTTTGGGTGAAATGACATAAAACCCAGACTCCAATATGGCAGACAGATAATTCAACGGAACTTAATCCTCATTATAAATATTCTTCACATATATCATTCATTTTCAATTAAGGTTTTCTTATAATTTTCCACTTCTCAACGTAACTCAACCTTGCAGGAACCAACTTTCATGAAAATACGCCATGGAGCGAAAAATCTCAATAAAAACATTATAAAGATTGTGTATTGTCTATGTGAATAAGGGTCCAGCTAACCTCCTAGAATTGTGGATAGACATATATAACATGAATTCCCCCATTGATTTACACAGGAGAGTGTGTAGTTATCACCCTAGATCCTTAATAAATCAGCACTTCAGCAGAATATACAGCCATTGCTGCTGAAATACCAAATATGCTACCAAACTCACAGCTTTCACCAAGTATAAAGATCTTACGAGTAGTCGAGTACCCCGGCCTCTAGACCCGCTAACTCATCATACTTGACCAGTCTCCAAAGGTTTTAGATGTAAGTGAAAGGTATCCTTCACACCGTTTCAAAGCAAGAGTTACAAATTTTAATTTGGGCTTGTATTCGACTACCAATAACAAACTCTCAATTCACCCAAAAAGATAATGTTGTTGGAATCTTGGGATATTTCCCACTACCTAGTTCTTGAAGTTTTAGATTAATGTAGTCCGATACCCATTAAGCAGATGGGTCATTGGGTCATGCGACATCTCTCCTCTCTCCCTTTCTCTAACACTTAACGGTTTGAGTTTTGAGAGCAAACTGGCACAGACGTCAACTGGAAAAAATCATTAATTTCCAGCTGATTATGATACCATTGAAACTTGAAAACCCTATGATTCCACTTCTGGGCATTCTAAAGTTCACATAGCAAACTGGCATAGACATCAACTGGAAAAATCATTAATTTCCTATAAATTCAACCCGATAACTTAAATTCAACCCGATAACTTAATCTAATGGCTAGGAAAGCTCACCACTTAAAAATTATTCATCACATAATTCAACATTTTCCCTAATTCACATGAATTACGTAACCCTAAACAAACAAGAAAAAAGAAAAAAAAAAAACGAACCTGAGTTCTTCCAATGAGAATCGATTTCTGGGTCTCAAGAAAGAAAGCCACATCTTTAAACAATCAGATCTATAAAATTAACATGGCTGGCTTATCCCAAAAAAACCCCACAGATTGAAGCTCTAAACTTGTTCAATTTCTTCACCAAGTACAATCAAATTTCGAAGATTTTGAGATCAAAATTAAGATCGAATCAAAATAAATACCAAATTTTGTTGATGATTGATTTGAACGTTATCGGAAACACCAAAAATAATTAGTAACTTCTTTTTCACCATAATAATCCCTTTTAACTTTCTCTCTCTAAACTTTCTCCAATTTCTGCAAACCTCTGTTGTTCATTGGGTTCTTGCCGCTAACCGGAAAAGAATACTTTTTTTCTCTCTCTGTTTGGTTTTCATCGTCTCTCTTTGCTGGACTTAATTGACCAAATTTCAGCTTCGTTGGTTAATCTTAAGCCGTTGATTTATATTACCATCAAAATTGACTACTTTAAACGGTAACCATCTATGGGAGATTCTGTATTTTTGATCTAACGGTGGAAAATAGTTAATTAAAACTGTAATTTATTTGTGGGTACATGTTTAGGGGGGTCACATAAGTTTCAAAAGAATAGTGAGTGGTTTATAGGGCTACAATCATTCTAATTTACTAGATGTAATGGTGCTTTAAGCAATTTGACCCTTATCCTTACAAATTTTAGATGCGTCAAATGGTATGGGCACCCTGAGGACAACTAGGGCATGGTCTTCTTGAGAAGCGTTCGGCCCCAAGCCTAGAAATTTTTAATAGATTCGGTTATCAGAGGTCATCAAGTGGAAACCTGTATAGGGTTGGACTGACTTCAGAACATGTCCAACATAGGCCGAAGAACAAGAGAGGTGAAAGAGGCGGACAGAAGAAATGGTTAGGAGGTGGGGAAAGAGACTTAATGTACACATAGAGCGCGAGCTAGACATAGGAAATGGGCAGGGGACTGAGCTACCAGAAAGGGGAATATGAAACTTTTGTGAGAAAAAAATACACAGAGACACCGAGAAGAGTGGAGGAGAGAGAGAGAGAAACAACTAGTGGTGATGTTTAATGAGATAGAGAAAGAGTAGAGTTAATGAGAGAGAAATCTAAAATGGTTTGAAGATCTGTAAGATCTAGTATTCTAGTTATAGCTTACTCAGGCTGTGAGTTTGCATGCTCAAAGTCTGAGCCAACCAAGGTTACTAGTATGGGTGGGTATGAGTTAGGTTGCCCATCATTTTTGAGTTGGCTGGAAATGAACCAATTAAGTCGTCGGCTAATTAAGTTCGGTCAAGTTTGGTTTGGTTCGATTGGTCGGTTCAATCAATTCAAAATATTAATTATTACAAACTTTTAATTTCAGTATTGCTAATTTCATACTCTTATCTCAACGTATATTATTATTACATAATGATAAATTCGTAAAATGAGTAAACAACTTAATTTCATTCGGAAATGTCAAAAATTGCATCACACATAAATGTTATAAACTAGACAAAACATTATTTTGAGCGGTTTCAAATGCTCAAGCTGAAGTCAAACCAAGTCAATGAACTTCAATTTGGTTAAGCAGAAAGGGAGTTCGTTTTTAATTGGTCTGGTTTAGTTCGACCAATTCGGCCCAGTTGTGCTGCCCCTGGTGATTAGTCGTAGAAAACCCAGCCTCATGCAAGGCTGGCTTTGGGTGCGCCTAAATTGGCCCACCTGTTATACTACCCAACCGCTAGCTCGATCAAGGGTAGTATAGGGATCAGGGGGCATAGTTGGTTAAGGTGCAGCTCCCCGCTAGCTCCATCAAGGGTTCATTCTCTAAACGTGTGTGTGAAGCTGGCACGCGTTACTCGTGTCAGTTCGCTGACATCTTTTTGTGGTCATAAAAACTCTTATTTGTACAAGAAATGGAATCAAACCTTATTAATTTGTACCAGAAATATCTAGATGTTCCTTTTTTTTTTGCTGCAAAGAAATATCTAGATGTTGGGGAATGAAAACTCTTGGTCCTACTTGCAACAAAAAAAGAAATACTCTTGGTGCCCTTAAATTAAACAGTCCAACAGAAATCTCCCTCTCTCTGTCTCTCTCTTTCTATATAAGTACTGAATAACCTTTTCAAAGCTTATGCCAGATAGACTCATCTTCAATCTTTGTTCAATTTACAGATAACACCAACAAATCCCAAGTCTTCTACCATACCAAAAGAGGTTCTAGAGAGAGGTAATTTAGTGAGAGAGAAGAGAGATGTGTCTAGTGATGTTTTTGTGTGGTCATGAGGAAAAAATATTAGGGAAACAACAAGCAGGAGGAGCTTGTCCTTTCTGTGGAGGGAAAGTTGAAGCCATGGATGTTGAAACACAATGGAGACTCTGTTTTTTAACTCTATGTTTTAAAACAAAAAGGAAATTCTACTGTTTACACTGTTCAAGACGTTTAGTTGCCATCTACCCATGAAATAAGAACTACGAAGATTAATCAACTTCTAAAAATACAACAAATTCCTCAAGTGATTGAATAATTTCTTATAAGTTGGATGAGTTAGTGTAGATATAAGAAATGAACCAGATTTTATTAGTTATGGAAATTGATCTTATAGTTTGGGTTTTCTGTCAATGGTGATGAGTTTATCTTTGTATTTTTTTATTTATTTTTAAATTTCTCTTTGTTTAATTTAATCGAAGTTATAATGTTATAGGTTTAATCCCACTACAATACATATTGCCCATGAACTCCTTCACTTAGATGACAGGTGAGTTTGCCTGGCCGGAAGACGGTTATTGATTCAAGGATGCAAGGTAACCTTGCTGGTTCAGAATAAGGAGTAAATATACGTCTGAAGCCAACTTCTAAATACCCGTTAAAAGTGTGTAAATGGATCTAAAATCGACACGGGTTGATAAATAGAGAATACCTCCGCACACAAGAAAAGAACTAACAACCAAGTGACCAAAGAGCAAATATTTAACCTTCCAAGCTGAAAAGGAAAACTAAAGGATCTCCATTCATTCAAACAAGCTTAAAACTTTCCAAATTTTGACAATTTTTTTCTCAAATTCGCATCACAGTTACAAAGGCATATGAAACCAGAGGTAGCTAGCAAGTACTCATAATTGGCCCATGGTAGCCAACCAGCAACACTGCAACAGTAGTGGATCAAGTTCCTCAATTTGTTGACTTACTAAATCAACCCAACAAAAATAATATCTAAAATTGCTCTCCATTTGGGTAGACAAAGTGGGCTCACGGTGACTAAGATGCCATCACGTATTCAAAATAGGATAATACCCACATGACCAAATATCTTACTAATTAGTATTTTATCAATTTTAATATGCCTATTTTGCCTAAGATAAAACCATTTCCAATTTTTTGCTTACGAAAAAGCCATTTCCAATTTGAGTGGTTTATAAACCATATTTTCTTCTCTCTCATTATCCTTATCCATTCAAAATCTTTTGGATTCAGCATATCCAAAAAACTAATACATTATTTCAACTGGAGCTGCAAATTTTAAATCCAGATAAAGACTACATTATATAGAAAGACTTGAAGACATTAAAAATTCAACACTTATCTCGTAAACATAGAGTATTATATATACGTGTATATCTATTATATAAAACAGAAGGGAAAACGATGACTGGGACAAACATCCTTTTTTAATATGGGATATTGTCTAGAGGCTCTTCTCAAAATTTATAATATAGTCCTTTGTAGAGATAAAGTTACCTATTTAAAAAAACAATAATCGTTTCCTTCTTAGAAATAAAATAACTAATTTAAGAAAAAAAGAAACAAAATAAATTTCAAGGGTTAACAAAAGAAATTAAAATCTGTCTCACTCAATAAAATAATAACTAATTTAAGAGTGAATAAACAAAAGAATAATACAAAAAATAATACCTAATAAAAATCTCTCCCACTCAATAAAATATAACATAAATTTCGTAACATTTGATTAATACAAGTGTCCGTGCCCTAGGGCACGGGATGTACCCTAGTATATATATATGAAAAGGCAGATACAAATCAGTCTTATAGAGCTCATTATGTTTTCTCCCGGCCATATCTGTTTTTCGAGCAATGATAAAATGTACAAAACTTACTCATCTGTCTAGTTTGTGTTTCTGCTCCAAAAAAGAAGGCTAGTTCTTTAAATAGATACACCCGAAAACATAGTTTAACGGTGAAAGATAATAACACCCGTAAAACGGTTTAAGAGAAAAAGAAGCCAAACAATTTTTATGGTCGTTCTATATGACAATAACGTGCGGCTCCTAGAGAAGTTTTTTGTCATAATTCTCCTAATCAGACGAACCTCAGAATAATCTCAATTACAAAAACTTCAAGTTCATTAAATATTTCTAAGATTTAAGAAGCACAGGATCACCGGAATATTAAAAACAAAACACGAGCCAGAAACAAAATATACTCGAGTGGCACAAAACACCAGCCAGAAACAAAATATACTTGAGTGGTAGGGGACTCGATTACTTTGAATAAACTTAAAATAGGATGGATGCAAGCAGGTTAGGCCAGTTCACACAATTGCAGATAAGTCGATGCATTCAGCTATCTGGGAAATATCGTGGTAAGTTGGTAGACTACAAACAACTAAGGGCTCTTTATTTCGCTATTTCCTAGCGTCTAAAACAACAAGAGAATAGTTTCTAGAAAAACACACTAGGTAACAACTAAGCAGAAGAGGTAGAAAGATCATCAAGAGAAAGTAGTCACAAACTTAACAATAAATATTCTGAATAGAAAGAAATGGTATCAAATGAAAATGAATTTCTGTAACAGTATATAACAGGTGGGTTCAAAGCTTGAAAAAAGAAAAATCCGATGTTCAGGACAAAAACAATGGCTGGGAGAATGACTAACATTGCCTTAATCTACTATGAGTAAGAAGCAGAAATAAACTTAACTTCTTAAGTTTGGAAGTCACTAGTTCATCCTCCTGATGAGCTCGTTGATGTAATCTTCACGGTTACCAGCGTCACCTCCTTCCACGTAATGATTCCTCTTCTTCTTTAGGCCACCTGATGGTGCTGAGAGTTTAAAAGGCCATAGGAAGTTGTTTGCCTGCTTGAAGTGAGGTCCAACGGTCAAGATTTCGTGCACGAGATCTTCAATGCATATGATGCCATACTTGCCGAGAGCCTGAAATAACATAATAGCACCTTAAGAACTCCAAACTCATGATATAAAATGTAATACTACAAAACTAGTAGCACCAGTATAGCGTGAACCTGTTCGATGATTGAATTGTCAGTCAAAGCTGTTCTCTGCTTGTTCAGCTTTCCGTAACCTCTTTTGTAGATCAATTCCTTGACACTCTTCAAATTGGGGTATCTGAAATATAAAAAGGACCCGATCAAAATGGGCGTCGCTAAAGCATTCAAAGGACTTGTTTGAGAGAGATTTAATATACATACCCGTAGGTAACATATGGCTCTACCCTCTGCAACATGTTCATTGTTGCTTTGTTTACTTTAAGAAACACGCCATTAAATATCTGTAGTCAAATAATTTGCTTTTAGTTCATCAAGTTCTCATATGATAAGTAATAAAACTGGACTACGTTTTAACAAACTTATGTGCACATTTCGTATAAATTATTATAAATATAAAGTCGACATCCGAATGACATTATTGGGGTTAATATATACCAGGTTTATCATAACAGGCTACATCTTGAAGGGTTATGGTTACCATCATATATCATAGCAGGATACACGAGAAAAATTGGACTTTGACAAGGTAGAGGAAGCACAACCAGGTAAATCTATTCTTACAAAAAATGAAGTATGCAATCCCACATTTCACATCTACAGGAGTAAAAAACATCAATCCTAATTTAAAAAGAAGAAAAGTAACCTGTCTTAAACGCAAAAGCTGCAATATCTTTTTAGACTTTGGGTCCATTGCGTTGATACTATAAAACACCAAAGAAAAAAAAAATCAGAGTGACGAATTTAAATTTCAAATAGTAAAATAGAACTTCACAACAGTCACATGGTAGATGAGATATCATACCCTCGGATTCTAACAATGAAGAGTAGCTTAGCTTCTGGGTTAACGTAAAACCCTCCCTTCAACTTAGCCTCACGCTTCAAACGAATGAGCTCCTTTTGCTAAACAATATAAACTCATATCCTTAGTGTACTTAACGAATATAACTCCATAATACATATATATTTCTTTAGAGAAAATAACACTAATATTTGATCAAGTGTGTTAAACCTGCTCATCGTATTCCTGTGCATACTGTTTAGCTCTGTTAAAAATGAGCTTCCTGTTCTCTGAGTTCTTCTTCTTTGCGGATTCAAGTGCTTGCTTCTTTGCTAGCTCCCATTCCTCGCTCCTCTTCCTCTTCTTCAAAACTGATTCTGGAACCACCGGCCCAGCCTTAACTTCCTCAACCATCTCTTCTCTGCAAGCCATTCACACAATACTCAGGAAAAACATAAACAAAAATCGCAACAAGCAAACAAAAAGTTCCCTTTTCAAGAGATTTTGCCGTACGCCTAAATCAAGCTCAGCTTTGTTTCTTAATTTTTGTCTATTTCATAGATATTCATATTGTCTCTATTCAAGAACTCCGGCAAATACCTAATGAGACCCCATAAATAGAGAAACAGCCTAATCTCCGTTGGAAACATAACATTTTAGCTAATTGATACTCATTAGGCCTATATTTTCTTGAAAATTTATGCCCACCAGTCTATAGATCATTGGAAGCTTAAACCCTAGATTACCAAAGAATCCTAGTTTTACAATGAAATTTATTCATTTACGTTGATTTTCTGAAAAAGATGAATTTGTCATTTTTAGTGTGATTGAATTCAGAACCAAATACTAGAAACTTTAAGATAATTTAAAAATCCAATGCACTACTTCACTGATCAATTCAACCAAAACCCTAGAACTGATTTGAACCATCAAATAGTGAAAATAAACAAAAATACGATTATTACAATCGGCAAACAAAAAGAGTACCAACTAAAATCAGAAATGCAAGTCACAAGCTTCTTGATAAGATCTAGGTTTTCCAAACTGAGTTGTATTACGACAAGATTGATAGAAACCAAACAAGATAATCGCTTACCTCTCTGCAAATTCCGGTCCGATTTAGGGTTTTCGAAGTAGATGAGTCGGCTTTGTCTCTCTGAAGCTCCGTGAGTATACACAAAATAAGGTTTTTGTAGGGTTTGTAAGATCTGACCTAAATTATCTAACGGTAGTTATTCTCGTGAGAACATTAAGAGCGAATCTGGCCGTTCAAGTAACTAAGGACTATCAAAAACGAAAGTATTGGTGGAAGGTCCAAAATATGGACCCTAATAGCACAATAAGTCCACTATTAACATAAAATATGTTAAAACTCCAAAAAATACTATTTTTTTAAATGTACCAAACAAATCATTTTTCCATATACCACTCATGAGATTCAACAAAAAAAAACATTTGTACATGACATCGTTACCTTATTGCATCAAACAAAACGTAAATAACTTTATACATTTTATTGTTGAAATTCACGCAATTTAGTTTGTGTAGCGTGCACAATAAACCTATTCCTACACACATCTACATATTCATTAAACAACCAACGCATTATGATACATTTGTGTATTCGTACGAGACAAAATTAAATATTAAAAAAAATGTACTTTTTGCCTATTTTATATTAAGTTTGAACCTTAAACTCAATTTATTTTTTATTTTGGATTTTTTGCCCACGGACTCTATAAAAAATGTCTACAATGGGCTTCTAATATAAATTTCTTCTTTTTTTTCTGAAAAATAAAATTACAGTAATATTGTTCACCCTAGTGAAGAAATAACCACTATAGTAGCATTTTGTAAAAAATAGCCCTGAGATCCGTCGCCTGTAGGTATAACAGTCGGACCATGGGTCGACAATTGGTTGTCCAAGTAGTTCAATGTGTTGACATAAACTCCTAAATCCTAGAGGTCCCAGGTTCGATTCCCATACGAGGTGGTTTTCATGGTTTATCGAACTTGGGTTATTAAGGTATAAATAATGTTGTTGGGCTACAGGCCATAGTTTAGTTGGGCTATAGGCCCGTTCTTTGTAAGAGTTTCTTTATAAGAGTTTGAATTCAGTAGTTATCGTGTTTAACACATCATTGATGCATCAATATCATTGTAATGACTATCGTAGATCGTAGTCAATTTTCAAAAAAAAACCAGTCACATCATGGGCGGAGCCATGATTCTAAGTTTGCTAGGATTATAAATAATTATTTAAAGGGCAAAATTTCTAGTTGCAGCGTATATGCAATCACAAGTAGTATTTTAGAAGCAATGTTTTGCCAAATATGCTACTTTTCGAATTGTTATTGTCACAAATATCTCAACTCAAAACAAATGATTCTAGAACTTCCAATTAGAATAAACAAGATTTACTTAAAAGTTTCGTGAATAGTTCAAATATTAATAAGTTAATAAAAATTAGCCATTACGAGTTTATAATGTGTGGGATCATTGATAATTTGAGGACAAATAAATAACAAGAACATAATATGGATAGAACCCAACAAAAGGCGTAAAACTTAATTTAGCGAACACAAAAGGGTAATAAAGAAATTCAGATAAGAAATTGGCACCAAAGGTGAAAATATAAGGGGCTAATACGGAATTCACTCAAAACTTTGATAAAAAAACATGAAATTGACGGATGAGGGATTCGAACTTGAGATGCCAAGAGCATTGAACTTGCCAACAATGAGTAGCCCAGTTGCTAAATGCATATATTCCGCAATGCGGAGGTCCTAGCTCAATCTCATGGAAGTGTAAATCCAGGAATATTGAACTTTGGTATAAATAAAGTAGTTTCTATAGGCTTTAAGTCACTAATTTCGCCAGATTTTAGGCCATTTAATTTGTCGGCCTTTAGGCCATTGATATTTCGGCAGTTATCGTACTTATCACCATGCAAGGGCGAGCCCACATAGGAGCCTGTGGGGGTTCATCCCCCCACGACCCTAATGTGACTTGTATGTATTAAATTACACTTGTCGCTATATTATGTATCTATAGTTCCATATTTTAAACAAAATTCTTCTCTAGCTCAAGTGGTGAAATGCTTGGATTACAAACTGGGGGTCTTGGGAACGACCCACACACAACACTTTTTTTTCTTGAATTTCCACTACTTACACTTTTTTCGTAAAATGTCTATTATTTACGTTAGTTGAAAGTATTATTTGGTTTAAGATGACTGCTTATTGAAAATACTTTATAAAGTACATGTTTGGTCTAAAATTGGTTCTTATTAATTGAACTAATTCAATTTTGGTATCCTCAAAGTGACACTTAATAAAACGACTTCGTAGAGATGATGAATTTTCTAAATAACTCCCTTAATTTTGATTCTGTCTGATTTTTCAGTGACTTGTATTTTGGACTTCAAGATTGTTTTTTACACGTTTGTTATAGTAAACATGTTATTAGAAAGAAAAGTTTATCTTTATTTTTTTTCCATTACGATCACTCGCTCTTCATCATCTCCACCATCGTTTTCTTTATCCTCACCACTATCTCTTCATCCATTTCCTTTGTTTTTTATTTTAATATTTTTTGGGAATGCAGTTGGGGGAAAGATCCCCAAACGATATTGATGAGAAAATTATTACTTGTTGTACATCAAATTACCATGGAATATCAAAACTATAAATAAAATTTTGTTCAAATTTTGTTTTATGATTCTAGCTTGATCGTATATCATGGAATTCTTTCACTAACTATAACAAAAAAGTGTCCCCACTCATAAAATTTTCTGGCCTCGCCACTGTCACCACATATAATGTATCAATGCATTTGTAATGACTATTGTAGTCAATATTCAAAACAAAAAAACATTGAACTTGGGACCTACCCACCTGAGCTATCACTCACATTTGTTAAACTTCCAACTATAAAATAGAAATACTAAATTGACCCCTGGCTGCAGCCAGGGACCGCCCCACCCTGGCTCCGCCCTTGAGTCAGACACCAACTCAAGTCCGTCTGGGGAGTACGTATGACATGTGCATGTGTACTAGCCCCCACCACTAGGGACATATTTTTTCTTATATCTACCAGCGTATTCGGCACGAAAATTTGTTAAGTACTTTAATTGAATTGATTTAATAGAGTTGCATCATCATTCTAGATTGATAAAATTATTTTAAAAATCAATTTCGAACTACACACTTTTCTCTAAATAAAGCCACAAAAACAACAATTTACGAAGTTTAAATACATCAGAGATTGTCGAGGAAATCGATTTAGCAAAAGATGGCCGAAACGAGGTCGATTTAGGAAAGTTCAACTTAATCTGGACTGTACATTGATGGGTTAAGGAAAGAAAACCAATTGGGTAGGAAAGAAATTTTTGATGGGCTAGGGAAAGAAATCAATTGGGTAGGGAAGGAAAATTAACTTAATTTGGACCGTACATTGATTTCCCTACAATTTTAAAATCGAAGAAAAACTATATTGTAAATTTTGGGAAGGGCCGCTAGACAATATCCTTTATTAAATAAGAGGATTTGTCCCAGTCAACATAAATCCCTTCTATTTTATTATATAGACTAGGCATAACCCCCGCCCTACGGTAGCTGCATTCTTCTTCAACTGGAACACTGCCATTCGTTGCTTATATTCCTCAGAGCAATCAAATGCCACGAACATCCTCTCTATCTCCTTAAACCATTCATATGCCTCTACCGGTCCTCCAGTCCCATCAAATATTGGCGGTCCCATTTTCTTAAACTCATGGTAGTACTTCAACCATGTCATCTCAGTCGGTGGCCTCAGATTCACCACAGGACCCCCCGTCTCTGGTGTCGG
The DNA here is from genome assembly GCF_041429995.1 of Eschscholzia californica. Classification (NCBI taxonomy): domain Eukaryota; kingdom Viridiplantae; phylum Streptophyta; class Magnoliopsida; order Ranunculales; family Papaveraceae; genus Eschscholzia; species Eschscholzia californica. The sequence goes on along the minus strand of NW_028238198.1, from coordinate 14,389,753 downwards.
ATTTTACGCCTCTGTTTGTTCCCTTGTTTTAGCCTCTGCTGCAATGTTAATCAAGTTTTGCAACGTGGCTGCATCAATGGTCACTGTTGCTCCTCCGTTCAGATTAAGATTTGTGGTTTCATGACCCCCCTGACTGTGCCTGTGAACCTTGGGGTCCTCTAGACCCCCCTTCCTCACTAATAACACCTCGACCTCGACCTCTACCACCTCCTCGGGTGCGAGCACTGCGACGTCCTCTGCCATGACCAGTAGCCCCTCCGCTTTCCATAACTCTATTCACATCCAAAAGAGAAACTAAATTAAAACTCAAACAGTGAATAGCTCTGTATGGAAAATTACCATATACTATGCGCTTAACGGGGTTGAACCCTATCACACTGACCCTAGGATTTATGAACCTAGAGTTCTGATACCACTTTGTAACGTCCCAAATTTAGATTTCCACATCGACCGCCATGAAAACCTAAACTCAAAGCGTTTCTCCGCAGAACAGTAAACATAGTTGATATATCCATCAAAAGAGACAAATAATATCAAATGTGAAGCTCATAAGAATAAATAAATCATGTAAAAGAAATCCATTAAACTTTCTTAACTCAAGCAATTTTACTAAATCATCGACACGTAGGTCAGATAAGAATGAATGAAAGAAATAACTGTCTAGGAGGCGAAACTCCAAATAACTACCGAATCTCAAAAACGAAAACTAAGAAAGAAACTCCGAGCTGACGAACTGAGATCAAATGGCGAAAATCCCCTGTCCCTGTCATCTGAACAATAGTAGGCTGGGTCAGAACCCAGCTAGTAGATTTCTAATTACCTAAGGTCTAAATAGACCAATTCAACAACAAAACCAAGTATCGAACAGAAAAAAACAATAACAGTTTATTGTGTTACACCTTTCGTGTCAACACCACTAAAGTCAACCTGATTTACAGTTGAAGAGATTCAAACAATACAACTTTCCTTTTGGAGGGGCATAACCAATTTTGAAGTCCACGAGATAGCTTCACTTAGCATCCGTGTTTGCATCGACTTAAACCTCTCAATAAACCATGGATACCTCCCAAAAAGGGGATCCGTGCAACACGAGCACTTCTCATATGAGCAGGAGGCGAGCCAACCTCTAGTTGGTAAATTACTTCTCAAACTAGAAGTATGTGGTCCACAAGAATGAACTTGTGTTTGCATCGATCATCCTTTTGAGCCAACCACCTATGGATTACAACCGTCAATCCATATTAGAACTTGATGAGACATGAAACTGTCTCATCTGGATCTCTTAACTAAGGCTAGTTAGTCCAATTCGAGCAGTTACTCTGATGAATTATGTGTTTCTTTTGTCCAGGTGTCTTTTACAGAATTGAATGCGGAAAACAGATAAAAATCAAGGGAAAGACGCACTTGAGGGCATTTTGGTCCTCTGGAGGTTAGGGTATTCTGGAAATTTTAGTGCTCGAATGAAATTTAGAGTCAAAGACGGATCCGTAGTTGAAAACGGGAGTCGATTCGGAGTCCAGATGGGGAAGTTAGTACGAGTCAAAGTTGAGTCAAGATCATTTGACTAAAAGAGAACCAAAAACGTCTAGCAACACATGGCAAGCATTTGACGGGCGCGGGAAGTTTTCGGTACACTCGTGGGCGTCAGTGGTACACATTCGGGATAGAGAAATAGAGCTGATATGATACTTTGTGTGCAACTAACATTCGGTGCTCCCGCCCGAGTTCGAGAAATCCCTGATGAACACATGCATATCAGCCAGATCCAACGACCATTCCACCACGTCGTAAGTTATTCTCGCTAGCCCGCAATGCACAATATCAGCCCTACCTTGAGAGCCAGTACGTCAACAACTCACGTATTCCCTCTTTCCCTCTTTATCTCCTCAATATTTTCTGTGTTAGAAACTAAAACAGTAGAGAGAGAGAGAGAGAGAGAGAGAGAGAGAGAGAGAGAGAGAGAGAGAGAGAGAGAGTATGAAACAGATTTAAAGAGGGATCTTGAAAAGAAATAAATCTTGAGAGAGATTGTGAAGTGAAGATTGGAGGAGATTAAACCGAGAGAGAAGGAAAGAAAAGGATAGTTGTGATTTGATTCACTTTAGAGAGAGTATATACAGAGATGATTGGAGAGAGAGCTCGGTTGGAAGAGATAGAGAGAGAAGATTTGGAAATCATAAACAGTTAATGAGAATTTGAATCAAAGAGAATAAAATGAGAGAAACAGAGAGTTGTAGAAGGAAAGAGATGAACCGAGATTCATTCGAATTAGAGAGAGAGGGTCGGCTAGATTGATTTTTTTTATACTTCACTCGGCTGGAACATAGCTGGAGATTTGAAAACAAAGATAGAAGATTGATTTTCTCCCATTAATAGAAACTTTTAAAGAGATTTGATTGTGTTAATCTTAGAGAAATAAATCAGGGACTGAATTGGATTGGATTTTACTCTTCTGCTTCTATAAAACAGGGAGGACATCTCTAATCATAGGCATCTCGATTTGGAGGGGAAGATCATCATCTCAAGCTCAACCTATAGAGAAAATCAAAGAGAGAGAGAGAGAGAAACACCATTATCATCTACTTCTTTTCATTGTATTTATTGTTCTTATTTTAGTGAGAGAAAGTGATAAACAGAGAGAGTTTTGAGAAATTTATTTTGGTTTATTATCAACATCAAGATTGGTTTATATTCATTCTCTCTGTTATCTCATTAGTATTAAAGACAGAGTTAATTATCATTGTTAATTTGAGAAGAGAGAGAGATTTCAGAAAGTTAGAGAGACAAAAAGAGTTGGAGAAGATGAGAAAATCTGTGGGAAAATAATTTTCCCACAGGGAATCCATTTCCGGGAAGATGAGAAAATCGTGTTCCTTTAGGGTCTGTTTGGTTTGTCAATAAAATTATTTTCCCATCTGCTGGAAAATACTTCCCTAAGGCCCTGTTTGGTTGCAAATCAGCAAGAAAGTTAATTCTCTTCCCACTTTACTCTCGTACTTTAAATTGTTTAAATATTTATCTCTCCCACCATGAATAGCTAAAATATCTTGCTAGGATTTGTGATGAAGTTTTGACATATAATTTTGATATCTTCTTTATGCTTTAATATCTTGATGTGGTTTAAATGTAGAAATACTGAATTCTTAGTTTCGATAGAGGATGATTTCTTCATTGACCATGCTTTCGATTTGATACACTATACTTAGGTTTAGTTCTTTGATAGTGTATGCTTATAGATTGATAGTCAATAGTTGAAACTTTAATATATCAAGGTTTTAGAATTTAGACTTTAATTATTTTCGGCGTTAATTAGACTATTTTCCGGGGATTGGTACATTCGGTTACCGAAACTCGAGTGATAAAAAGATGTGCATGATTAGGTTTTCATGAGAATGTGTTAAAATGGTTTCTAAAATCCTAGGCTCTCTTCCCATTTGACTTCTCCCTATTTGAGTTCACCTTTTTAATCGTTTTAATATTTTATTTATTTTATTTTAAAACCAAAAAATCAAAATCAAAACAAAAAACCGTACCAATTCTGAGTTTAGAATAAGTTTAACTAGTCTCTGAGGAACGAACCGGTCTTACCGGAATTTATTACAACTTGACACCCGTGCACTTGCGGGTGTAGACCTATTTAGGGTAACCTTTTAGGCCCATCAGAACTCAAGCCCCTGGTCCACTGGGTTGTCCAATATCAAATTGACAAGCCCGTGTTTGCAATCGACCCACATGTCGAGCCAACTAGTCTTAGTTCAATCCATTAACGAAACTCAAGATCATGGTCCACCAAGTTATCTAATATCATACCAGTAAGTAGTGTTTGCAATCGACCCACATGTCGAGCCAACCATTCTTGGTTCCGACTAGCCTATGCTTTCTAGGTTAACAACCTAAAGCAATTTATCACACACAACTATTGATGGCACTTATGCTCCAATATCATACACATCATCACATACAATCAATTATCAACATCAATAACATAAACACAAACAATTCTTAATATTTAGGCTGTTGTCCGGGTGTATATATATACCATATTTATATAACCTAAATAACCTAGGTTGCTGTCCGGGTATATGTATACTCCATTAATATAACTATAATGGTCTAGGGTTACTATGTTGTTTTTGTAATTAGTTTCTAATCATAATATATCTCTATGGTATCACTAATTGGTACTAATATGATGGTAACCTAACAAAAATTCATGGTTTAAAGTTGTTATTGTTCTAACCATTCAAATCTAGGTTTGAAATTAAAGAGGGCTATGTAAACCCTAGGGAAGAAGAAACCTATTTGATAATGAAGCACAAAGATGAAGAAACCAAACCCTAGCAAAGCTTTTTGATCTTCTTCACTTTCTCTCTCTAAACTTTACTCTCTCTCTAAACCTTTTCCCACTCAATCACCTCCCCACTTCAAACTCTCGGGGTAAAGGAACAGAGAAAAGAAGATAAAAGGGTGGGAAGGGTTAAAGTGATTTAAGGGTTTATAAAGGTGCTGCTATTTGCACCCTCGTTTTGGCTAGCAGCACCCCTATAAAGTAAGGGTGCTACACTTAGGATCACATGCACAAATCTAGTATGAATAAACTTATAGGTTATACTAGAGAACATATACTTTTCAACGCTTCCTTACTATTTACTCGAGCAAGAACTCGCAAATCGCTCCTCAGGTAAGATATGTGAGAGCTCTAATAAAGATGCAAGAGCTCGATTGTAGTTCCTCTACTAGAGACGCACAAGCTCGAATCATGATTACCTCCAATTAGTTACGTAGGACTTTACGCAAGTCGTAATCCTCCTTTGATAGCAAGAATCTCAACTTAAGAAATAATTTTCTAGATCTAGGGTGATTTCCCGAATCCCTTTATAGCCCTAAAATATCCAAGACTAACTCTAAGGATAGGAAGAGAACACAACCTTGCATATGAACACTAAGAGAGTGAAAAAAGAGAAAAATTCAAAATCTCTAAGAGAAGAGAGGGTGAGAGAGTTGTGATTTGCAAGAGATGTTTGAACTTGGCATTTCCATTTATAGGGAAGTTAACGCCTCTCTTACTATGGGAAGTCGGTTAGTCGCGTCCTAGGCCCCTAGGCCTCGTCCTAGGATCATCCCGGGACTCATCCTTCGACTAGCACAAGGCGCATCCTGAGCCCGACCCTTGCCCGACCCTTGCCCTAAGCCTTGCCCGACCGACTATGACCCTTGTTAGGTCGGACTTTGTTCCAACCCAAGTCCTAGCCCCAAGGATCATGGTCTGACCCATGGACTTCTCTACCTTATGTTTCTCTCCTTATCCGTTCCATCATTTGAGACACTTAATTGTGGCCGACACTCTAAGTGTGTAACACGTTGTAGGATTTAGTCGTCTTTTTTAGCGAGTCTTCCAATATCTCTCGACGATCGTAGTCAATTTCTAACTAAACACTATGATCCCTAAATCGAGTGAAATCCATGATATTTATCATGTAATCCTTTTTACTACTTGGTCACATTGCCACCTTGACCCAATGACATTTCTTTCAAAAACGGCCCACCATGCATGACCCATGCCACAACCACACTAACCTGTTAAAAACAAGTTATCTTTATTAAATTTTTTCGGTAACAAGTTATTTTTATTAATTAAAAACTATTACACACTTTATTTGAATTAATACAATATAATTAATTATAACCAATGAAAGTGCGCTTGAAGTTTAATCCAATTCAACCTTAATAAGTTTTACTTGGCGTATACATCAAGTTATGGATAAATGTTCTTATGAAGGTTTCTTTTGTAATTTATTATCTAGGTCTCATCTTTACCCATTTTTTATGAGGGATTATATCTTTCATGTATCAAGTCACAATCATCTTCTTCAATATTGACCCAACTACTATAAAAAAAAACACTAATTTTTCCATCACCAAATATTAGTGGTGCTTAATTATCGATCTGGGCCAACCCGAAACAAACATGTTTAGGGAGTCACAATCGTCTTCTTCAATATCCCATAAATAATATAATATTCCATACGATCGTTTCTTTTTATATTTGTTATCTTTTACTTTTAGCTAAGGTTCATAAGGTATAAATAATATTCTAGGGAAGTTTCATAGGGTATAAATTAGATTCTATAAAATCTTTTCTTTTATATTTGTTATCTTTTGTGCTTAAATTTTTAGGTAAGTTTCATATGATATATATAATATTCTATAAGATCTTTTCCTTTTATATTTGTGATCTTTTACCTATAGGTATATTTCATATGATACAGATAATATTCCAATAGATTTCTTTTTTCCTTTTATAACTGTAAAATCTAACTGGTTGAGATCATATGCCTCTTCAATATTGTATCTCAGTCGTTGGATTAACCCCTAAAGCTTCCTTTCGTCTATAAATAAACCCCAGAACCAACGAAGCCACTCTTTCATCCTCTCTTCTCTTCTCACACCTTTTTCTCCAATCTCTATCATCTTATTCGCTCTCTGACTTAAATATTCATATCTTGTGCAAAGTAAGCAAGATCTCTCATCTCACCGGTTATTATTCTTTGTTGCCTGAAGCTCTAAACCGACGACGTTAAATAAATCTAAATCAAAGTCAAAATGGTATATATCTCTAAACTTATCTCTCATCTTGTAATTGTGATGTTCTTTTGAGATTATAATTAGAAGAGATGTGTCACTAATATGTTTGATCGAGCACATCTCAACCTTCTAATGTGCTCGATCAAACAAATTTGACTATATTTGATCTTCTAAATACAAATACTATATTTTTTTTGTTTAAAATAACAATTATGTCTTTGATATATTTGATCGAGCACATCTCAACCTTCTAATGTGCCTGCTCAAATAGATGAGGCTCGATTTGATCTCTTTGACCAAATTGACTCATATTTAGGGTATGTTTGATAAAAGAGATCAAAGTAGCATCTGTTTATTACCAAATCATGTCTGATTTTTTCTTTTTTAAGATAACAGTTGTATCTCTGATCCGTTTGATCGAGCACACTTCAACTTTCTAATGTACCCGAACAAACATATCCAACTATATATGATCTTATAAAAAAAAATCCAACGTTTATTTTTAGTTAAGATTACAGTTATGTTTCTAATCTATTTGATCGAACATATCTCAACTTTCTAATGTGTCCGATCAAACATCTCTAATATGTTTGACCGAGCACATCTCTAATATGTTTGACCGAGCACATCTCAACCTTCTAATGTGCCCGATCAAATAAATTTGACTATATTTCATCTTTAAATGCAAATCTTATATTTTTATTAAGATCACAATTATGTGTCTGATTGGTTTCTTCGAGCACATCTCAAACTTTTAATGTGCGCGATAAAACATCTCTAGACTGTATGATCGAGCACATATCAACCTCTTAATGTGCCCGATCAAATAGATCCAGCTATATTTGATCTTTTGAGTGAAAAAACTAATCTGTTTGATAGAGCACATCTCAACCTTTTAATGTGCCCGATCAAATAGATCCGACTATATTTGTTATTTTCAATGAAAATCTTATGTTTTCTTTAAGATCACAGTTATGTCTCTGATTGGTTTTTTCGAGTACATCTCAACTTCTAATGTGCCCGATCAAACATCTCTGATCTTTTTGATCGAGCACATCTCAACCATTTTTATGTGCCCGATCAAATATATCTGACATATTAGATCTTTTAACTGCAAATCTTATGTTTTTTTAAGATAACAAGTATGTGTGTGATTAGTTTCTTCGAGCACATCTCAACCTTCTAATGTGTCTGATCCAACATCTTTGATCTTTTTGATCGAGCACATCTCAACCATTTAATGTGCCCGATCAAATATATCTGACATATTAAATCTTTGAAATGCAAATCTTATGTTTTTTTAAGATAACAAGCATATGTCTGATTAGTTTCTTCGAGCACATCTCAACCTTTTAATGTGCCCGATAAAACATCTCTAGTCTGTTTGATCGAGCACATCTCAACCTTATAATGTGCCCAATCAAATAGATCCGACTATATTTGATCTTTTAAATGAAAATCTTATATATTTTTTAAGATCACAGTTATGTCTCTGATTTGTTTTTTAGATCACATCTCAACCTTCTAATGTGCCCGATCAAACATATTTGACTATATATGATCTTTTAAATAAAAATCTATTATTTTAAATGAAAATCTTATGTTTTATCGAGCATATCTAATCTGCCCGATCAAATAGATCCAACTATATTTGTTAGTTTAAATGAAAATCTTATGTTTTATCTTTTAAATGCAAATCTAATCTGTTTGATCGAGCACATCTCAACCTTTTAATGTGCCCGATCAAATAGATCCGACTATATTAGTTATTTTAAATGAAAATCTTATGTTTTATTTAAGATCACAGTTATGTCTCTGATTTGTTTCTTCGAGCACATCTCAACCTTCTAATGTGCTTGATCCAACATCTCTGATATTTTTGATCGAGCACATCTCAACAATTTAATGTGCCCGTTCAAATATATCTGACATATTAGATCTTTTAAATGTTTTACGATATTTTCGAAAAGATGATAATATAAACATTGATGTTTCGACATTATGAGAAATGATCACATAATAAAGATTGATGTTCTCACATTGACCAGAACCATAAAGAGTTAAAACACTTACTTTTCACCCTGTGAAGGGAATGTCGACGCCCTATAAATTCTGCCGTACTTTCTATTGCTACCAAACGTTGTAAACCCTGTCTTTTCCATGACATTTTCAACGTAAGCTGCAAATTCTTTTGCATTATACATCATGTTTGAGGAACAATTTCTGCAATTCTTAAACATTCTTGTAAATGTGCCAACATTATCAATAATGCTTTAACATTATTCGAATTGTTTGAGAAGCAATTGTTGTTATTACCTTGCACACCTAAACATTATTTAAAATGCTAGAACACTGTCAATAGTGCGAGATCATTTTCCAAACTGTGTACCAAAGAAATCAAATATCACTGGTTTCCATAACTTAACACAGAACCCTAGGAATAATGCCGCTTTTATCCCCAAATTTTAACTTTTTTCACAGACCCTTATGTCATTTCGTATGCATTCCTAAACATTATGCAAAATGTTAGAAAATTAGATAAAATGCCGAACATTATGCAAAATGTTTGAGAAACATCTTATGTCATTTCATATGCAGTCCTAAACATTCTTCAAAATGCCAAAACACATACATTAATGCAGGAACATTCATGAAACATACTCCAAAATATTTTGAAATTATGTAAAATTCTTAAACATTGTTTGAATGTTTAGAGAATATCTTACCTTGGTATGTGATTCAGTCACCTTTAATACTTTTTTTGCCTTTTTTAGTAGGCCCTGCATTGTTGTCTCTTCACTAGCCCTCTTTCTAGGGCTAGCTCTTTGTACAACCTGTTGTCTTGCTGATGCTTCTCCTTTTTTGTTGTTGTTGTTGTTGCTTTCACCATCGTTTTAAATGTTCTGCACAAAATGATATGTTTGTAAGAGACTCAACATGTTGATAACAAAACCAAAATGTTTCTACACAACCCAAAATGTCTACAATATACCAATTTTTACTCAGTAAAAACCACAAAATCTATCAACACCCCACTAAATGTTCACAGAACCCTAAAACCACAAAACCACAAAATCCATCTATTCATAACTTTTCATAGAACCCTAAGAATAAGGGTAAGAATAAGTGAAGTAACATTTTACAGAATCACAACACACTAGCAATTATGGGCAAAAATTATACGAAATGAGAGACCACAAACAATAACGAGAGGACATTCTCACAGATGTGTAGAAACTGTTATCCCCAAATTTGTTAAAATGTTTGAGATCTAGATAAAATGCTAAAACACACTCCAAAATGTTTTGAAATTATGTGTCATGTTTAAACATTGTTTGAAATGTTTATATAATATCATACCTTTGTCTGTGATGAGCTTACATTCATCATTTTCTTGCCTTTTTTACTAGGCCCAGCTGTGGTTGGCTCTTCACTAGCCCTCTTTCTAGGGCTAGCTCAGTAAAAACCACAAAATGCATCAACACCCAACTAAAGTTAAAAAAAAATGTCTCCAATATTGACCAAGAACAGAACCCAAAATGTCTCAACACAACCCTAATTTCTTTAACACAACCCAGAATTTTAAAACAAACCATTCATTTCATCAACAAACACAAACACCTAAAAATCGAAAACAAAGTACTAAATGTCTCCACAGAAACCTAATTTTCTGATCACAACCCAAAATGTTACAACAAACCCATAATATCATCAACAACCCTAACCTAAAAACTTGATGAAGAACCATAAACCCCAAAATTACCTTCTGTGAAGATGCATGCTTCCGAAATCAAAAACAAAATCCATAAATGTTTTATCACAAACCAAATTGTCGGCAACAATCACGAAGAACAACAACTTAAGAGCAAGTTAAACCCCAAAAAATCAAAATCAAAGTCCTAAATGTGTGAAACGAAACCCTAATTTTTTGAAAACAACCCAAAATGTTAAAACAAACCTAAAACTTGACCAACAACAGAGAGAGGAAGAAGATTTAGAGGAAGAACAGAGACGTACCTGTGTGTTAAACTCTGACGAACATAAATTAGGGTTTGATGATGCTCGAACAAGAGAGAGAACCATAAACCCCAAAATTACCTTCTGTGAAGATGCATGATTCTGAAATCACAAACAAAATCCATAAATGTTTTATCAACGACAGCAATCACGAAAAACAACAACTTAAGAGCAAGTTAAATCCCAAAAATCAAGATCAAAGTTCTAAATCTGAAAGACGAAACCCTAATTTTTTTAAAACAACCCAAAATGTTTAAACAACCCTAAAACTTGACTAACAACAGAGAAAGGAAGAAGATTTAGAGGAAGAACAGAGACGTACCTGTGTGTTAAACTCTGACGAACAGAAATTAGGGTTTGATGATGCTCGAACAAGAGAGAGAAGCACCGAATTTGTTGAAAGAGAGCGAAATAGAGAGAGAGAGATGAGAAGATCAAGTTGCTTTTGAAGGTTTAATAGAGAGAGATAGTAGCCGGTAACGTTTCGATTCTGAGAGTAAATAACCGAAATGGTTTCGTTTGATCGAGATAGATAGAGAGAGAGAGAGAGAGAGAGAGAGAGAGAGACACTAAAACATTTTGAATGAAGAGATAGAGAGGGTTTTAGTGTCTAATCAAGGCTGTAGAGAGAGAGAGCGTTTTGAGGGAGAGGAGTCTAATCACTCAGACTAGAGAGAGAAAAAGAGAGAGGCATGTGTTCGGCTGGCGCAATGACAGAGAGAAAGGACGTTTGGGCGGGAAATGGGTGAGGGACATAAGAGGTAAGTATTTCTTTTGGGGGGATAGGAAGGTAACATCACTTTTTGGGTTTTTTGAGATATTATTCCCTATTGGGTTGGATTTCGTATTTGAGCTCCTTTTTTGGGCCTTAGATTTTTCCTCTCATAAATAAAGTACATCCAGATTACATCGGATTTAAGCCCCTTGCGATGACCTTTAGAGATATATATATATATATATAATATATATATGTATACGCCGATGATGTCTTAAAAATTCTAGTGATTCGTGAATCTTGATACATTTTTACATTATTTCTTCATAATGTATCAATGTCTTGTAATGACTCTTGTAATCCTGGTAAAATAAAACAACCTAGTTGTGGTAAAATAAAATATCCAGAGGTAATTCCAGTTTGGCATCTAATTTATGTCTAATTATAAAACTCGAATCCATATTTATTGACGGTTCTAATTTTGCTCATAACATCGTATTTTCATTAATTAAATGTAGTAGTCAAATATCTTTCCCTTTTCATTTTTAAGTCAATGTCCTTCAACAAAAATAAAATGAAAATAAATACATTTCTCGTTTCTATTCACTGATTATTGACACCTGACATTTGATTGGTTTTATGTCAATGTCCTTCAAAAAAAATAAAATGAAAATAATTCTCTACTACTCTCTAATACTTTTACTTTTACATTTTTATCCTAATCCCATTTTGTAGTTTTTGTTTGATTCTTATTTATCCACCTCATCATTGAAAAATCCATTTTTGAGTTTTAGATTCTCAATATTTCTTTTGGTTTTCTCCAATATCTCCAAGTGTTCTTTTAAAGTTCACTAGGATTCCCAATTTTTCCTACATAACTACAATAGAACCCCTTTTTGAAAAGAAAATGGGAAGAAAATTTTGTTAACATTGAGTCTGAGGAGACTTCACACTTCCATGGTATCTTAAAGATGGGTGTTCATGAATATAATGGTTCAATGCATCAATTATGTTCATACTTGTTTTACTTTAAACATGAGGAATATAATGGTCCACATATCAATTTCTTAATGAGAATATTTTAGAAAATTCTATGCAAATAGTTTGGTTCTTATTACTTCTAGAATTATATAGAAACTGTAAAACTTGGTTGGCACATAATTAACACACATGTTATAGAGGCAGTACACCTATTTCATAGAAAGACAGACTTAAAGCATCTCTAACAGAAGACTCCATCTCTATCACATAGAGTACCACATAGAATTTTCAGAGTTCTTTTTATTTCACCCATCTCCTTTGGGGAGACTCTATTTGAACCTCAAGAGGTTCACATTGGGTCGTGCCAACTTGATTTGGGTTAGAGTCGAATAATATACATCGGTTCGAATAACATATTAAGTCATTCTACATTGGGCTGAACCTCAAATATAAGTTCATATAGTGAAACTGAATAACCACTTAACAAATATTCTTCCCAACATATAACATAATAAGCTTGTTATTTTCTATTAGAGTTAATTCTTATTTGACCCCTTAGTTTGTGACCAACTTCCTTTATGCCATTCTATTTTTCATAAATTCAAATATGGCCTTCTATTTTAGTGTAAATGTCATAAGTAACCTTCTTATATATATATTTTTTCGAAATAAAACTAATTATAATACATGAAATTTCACCTCACATCTCTCTCCACCTCACCTCTCTCTTCAACTCACCTCTCTCTTTCTCCAACTCACCTCTCTTTCTCTAACTCACCTCTCTCTTTCTCCAACTCACCTCTCTTTCTCTAACTCACCTCTCTCTCTCTCTCTCAAACTCACCTTTTTCTTCTCTGGCAAAGGTTGTTGGTCGGAAAATTTTCCGGCCGGCGACCCTAAACATTAAAAAAAAACTCTCATCTCTCTCTCTATAAACACTCCAGCGAAGGGGTTTTCCTTCGCCGGGGTCGGTATGTTCAAGAACAACTTTCAACTCATGCGCACATAGGGGTGCATTCATGTTCATAGTAGGAAAATTAGTAGGTTATTCGCTTGGGAATATTTAACGCAAACTTGCATGATTTCTGCAAGCCTAAATTGCCCTTATTTTAGGGTTCAAATTCCATGTTTAATAGTGAGAGAGAGAAGGAGACACTGAGTGTGAGAGGAAGGAAGAGAGATAAAGGCAACGAGATTGGGATAGACAGTAAGAGAGTGAGGCACATGATGGTGGAGGTGGTTGGAAAAGGTGGTCGAAGTTGGTGATGGGAACGGGAGAAATGAGAGAGAAAGATTTGAGAAAAAATTGTCAACTAAAATTGTTTCAATTAAAATTAAATAGGTCCATTTTAATCTACATAAAAAGGACAGTAAGCAGAAACAATGAGGAAAGATTTACCAACATAAGGATTTAAGGTTCGTCGTCCCATTTGTGCATAAAAGTAGATATAATAGCAAGAACAGTAATGTTCAGAACTTCATAAGATTTATTGTTAGCTCAACTATCAATTTAGAACTTAAGATACATATATTTCATACCATATGATGATGTTGATATGTCATTCCAAAGTATTTCGTTTGTGAATGGAGGTGCAAAATGACACTAGAAGTACTGCAAAATTTTTTTAAAAAGTTTTTACCCTCTGAAAAATATTTTTATTTTAGTCTGAAAAGGGGGTGAGTAAACAAAATTAAGAATAGAGTTAATGAGTCAACACATAAGTAATGGAGATCAAGAAAATATGGATACTGACTGACCATATTCCTCATAGTTATCATTGAAATAGCCATTTTTGTTTCTTAGATACTCAGTGATGTTTTTTCTTTTTCTCTAATATCTCAAAATGTTGAGATCTTTTTTCGTTTTCTCCAATATCTCAAAATGTTGTTTTAAATTCAGTAGTATTTCCATTTTTTCGTTCATCTACATTAGAATGACTTTTTCAAAAGAAAAATTAGAAGATAATAGTGTTAACACCGAGTCTAAAAAGACTCAAGACTTCCATCATATATTAAAGGGTGGGGATTCATGAATATAATGGCTCCTTGCATCAATTGTGTTCATATTAGTTAAGCATGATGAATGTAATGGTTCTGTACATCAATTTCTTGACAAGAATATTTTAGAAAACTGTATGCAAATAATATGGTTCTACTTCTACAATTGTATGGAAACAGTAAAATTTGATTGTCACATAAAAAACAAACTCAGTAAAGAATCCATCTAGGTCTGAGTTTTACGGGTACACTTGTTAAATTGTAACATGAATATGCGAAGTGGTTCTTCTACGTGACGTAAGTAGAGATGAAATTAGATGCAAGACTACGAGAAGCTAGTTTTCCATCTAATAAATTTTTTTTCTGTTAGTAACAATTTATGTGTTTATTTATTTGAAAGTGAGGTTGTGCATTTTGTCAAATACAAGGGTATAAAATTTTATAAAGAATTATAACATCTTATTTCTTCCACATCTCTGACCACTAAATCTGACCACCAACTTCGGCCACCACCTCCGACCACCACGACTATTTTTCTCTTATTTTTTTGCTCCTTTCTCTCAGACACAGTTCTGGCACCAGAAACGAACAAAAAAGAAAACAGTAACTCATATTTTGCTTCAGGTAGATATAAAGACTCTGCAACCAGAAATTAACAAAAAAGAACACTACTTCGTATTTTGCTTCAAGTATATATAAGACAGACAGTTTAGTCCGTGAACATGTTCGAAAATGACCCTTTCATTTATTCATTGTCCTGCACTGCCGCTTATCTGAACTACATTATTAGAGTGACTGATTGTTGTCAGACTCCCATTTTGACCTTTTTGGGATGTTTTTTTTAAAATAAATAGAATTTGGTCTATTGATCTAATGATATATTGTGTCTGTTATGATTGTGATGTAGAGGAATTGGCCGAGAAATACATGGATGAGATCGAAGCGGCCAAATACAAGGGTGACAGACTAAAACGGCCAAAATCGAAGCTACGGGTGTCGGAATTGGACGAAATTTTGAGGGATGGTCCGAAATAGCGTTCCGGTCATTCGTTGTAGCTTCGCCACAACGGACCCACTTTGAGGGGCAAATTCCATCGTTTAGGGCCTCAAAACGGACTTTTACTAGTTTTTTTTTCTATTTTTGGTAATTATTTTCAGTTTAGGATTACTACTATTCTAGTATTTTATTTTTAGGACTTTCTATTGGAGTTTGACCAAGATTAGGAAACCCTAAGTCTATATAATGAGGGCTTAGAAGTTGTTTCAGTCATTCATTCAATCAATAAAATTCAGTATTTTAGTATTCTTGTTATCAATTTCGGTTCAATAGTCTTTAGACGGAGTTCTAAGGCTTTTTATCAGTTTTTCCGCTGCGTCAGTTTGCTTGCTCAACTGTGATATTGCTGGTTATGCAGTTTATCATGGAATAACAGGAAGCGTTTTGCCACAGAAATGTGTTCAGTAAAACAACTTCCAACTTGTGGGCATGTACTGCTGCATTCATGTTCATAGTAGGAAAATAGGTAGGTTATTCACTTTGAAATATTCAATGCAAACTTTGGCATGATTAAAATTCCCTTATTTTAGGGTTTCGAACTCCATGTTTGACACAGGGAGTATGAGAGAGCGAGAGAGTGAGATAGACAGCGAGAGAGAAGCATATGATGGTGAACGGTCGGAAGTGGTGGCCGTAGTTGGTGATCGAAAGAGGAGACACGAGAGATAAAAATAAAAGTAGCCCCTTGCCGGAATAGACAAAAATTGTTAAAATTAAATTGGTCAATTTTTAATTATTACAGTCTTTCTACTCTTTACGTTTCAACAGGCTGGCCAAGATTTTTGTAGAACACACAACTCCACGAAGTTATTCCTCTGCTATTCTTCTTGTTTCATTATTTTGGCTTGGCTGGTGAGTTAACATGAAACAAAGTAAGAATTTGTCTTTCATTAACTTTTATCAATCTCTCATTACAATAATTGTTCTTTATATATTACAAAGATTGAAGCTAGAGAAAGAAAGAGAAAAACGATAGAGAGATAAAATCAGTTAGAGAGTTTGTTAGTTGTTAATCTGAGTTTAACAACTAACTAACTTCTAATTACCACACAAGTGACCAGCACATGTATGTGAGGTGCCTATAGACATCAGCAGAGTAAGGTACTCCAGTTAATGTATATAATAGATGACTAGAAATATGGATATGGTTAAGTTCCTCCTCCGTTTGACAACTAGAAACATAGATATACAGACATGTATCCGGTTGAAATAATCTATTATAGCTTTGAAATCCAACCATTTTTGGCTACCTATATTTCTCAGAATTATCATTGAAATATTCATTTTTGTATCTTTGATACTCAACATTCTTTTTTCGTTTTCCCCAATATCTCAAAATGTTGTTTTAAATTCAATAGTATTTCCAATTTTTCCTAGATCTACATTGAAGCAGTTTTTCAAAAGAAAAATGAGAAGACAATATTGTTAGTACTGAGTGTAAGAAGACTTCAGCCTTCCATTATATATTAACTTTGACTTCCATCATATATTAAAGGGTGGGGGTTCATGAATATAGTGGCTCCGTGCATCAATTATGTTCATATTCGTTTTATTTTAAGCATGAGAAATGTATGGTTCTATACATCAATTTTTTTAATAACAATATTTTAGAAAACTCTATGCAAATAATTCAGTTCTACTTCTACAATTATATAGAAACAATAAAATGTGACTGTCACATGAAAAACACACTGTTAAAGAATTTTACACAGAAAGGAAGACTAGAGTGCCTCCAATAGGTGACTCAATCTCAAACATATAGAGTGTCACACAGAATTTTTTTGAGTTTTGTAGTTTCATCTCTAGCGACTCTATTTGAACCTAGGTTCACATTGGGATGTGCCAACTTGATTTGGGTTAGTGTCGATAGTGTATATTCGTTCCAATATCATATCAAGTCATTCTACATTGGACTGAACGTCTGAACCTTAAATATTAGTTCTTACAATGGAACTAAATAACCACTTGACAAATATAACATAACCTTGTTCTTTTCTAATATATTTGAAATCATAATATAAGTACACTCAAAACATTTGGAAAATCAAAATCAATGCCAATCTTGAAGAACATAAATAGAGAACCCAGATTCAAGAAGAAGAAGAAATCTCAGTTTTTTGATAAGATTATACCTTATTATCTTTCGATATTCAATATTAATCTTGTTGCCCTCGTGTTGCTAATAACGTGGCCCATGATCTGGCTTCAAATTTTTTCCATCAACCACTTTAATTTGTCATAGTTTGTGTTGTTCATGTACTGTTTGCATTTTCGTTTTCTTTTTTGGAACGAATTGTAACTTATTTGTTTTTAGTGTTATTTCTGTTGGACTAATTAGTTTAATTGTCCTTCTCGAATACACAATTCGATAATGATTCCGTTCGACAAGTTATGTTACGAAATTAATAACAATATAAAGTATAAGTTTTATGACCGAGTCGAGTATTGGATACTCTCTCCTTAAGACGTTATTCGTCCCGCAATGGTGCTAAGCCGGGTTGTATATACGAATCGTCTCCCAGGATAAAACAGTCTTACCTTCTTGAAGCGCAGCACTTCGTTCTTCAAGAAACTTCGAACCAAATACGTAGAGAACTCTCTTAACTTCTTTGACTTCTAATGCAAACTCTTAACTTAAAAAACTAATTGATTTTTCTATATTTAAAATGAAATCTGATTATGTATATATAGAGATGATTGTGACTATATGGAGAGACATCTATATGGAAAGACATGATCCTAGGGATGTGTCTCTTTTAATTTTAATTCAACCAAGGCAATGGTTGAACCAAGGCAATGGTTCAAATTGCCAACAATCCCCCACATGAATTAAAATTTATTCTATATGAAGACTATGCAAACTGACAATGCATACAGACTAAGAGAGTTCAAATGGAAGTTGTTGCATCAGGAGAGGTGGCTTTTGGCTTTGAACCTTCCTTAGTGTATGACTACCGGACCTACTAATTGATTAGTGAACATGATGTCTTGAACTATTCAATTTTCGCAGTAAGTCGATACAATAGCCAACACACAACTTCTTCCGTACATATTTGATTCTTTGGTTGTGTCCTTTTCGGCCCTGGACAGCTCCTGGATTCATGAGTGCTTTAGAGAATTCCGCCTTAAGACATTCTCATAGAACCGGCATCAGTTCTACACTCACATAGGTGATGTCCTATGAAGAGTACCCTGACGTACCCCACTTGTTTACACAAGAATATAGGCATCATTAAAAGCATCGCTTATCCTATCACCTGACAGGCAACACTGATACTTAGGAATGGGTAAGAGAATGACTCTTTCAGTGTTACTGGCGAGTATTTCACATTTATGTTGTCCCTTTTGAACCTAGATCTTGGGATCTCCAGTCAACTAGGTTGGGTTTCTATTGCGATCTACTCATTTACTTTAGGCTTTAAGCCCATTCCCCTTGATAGTTTGTATATTTGCTCTTTCGATAACCCCTTTGTAAACGGATCCGCTAGGTTATCCTTTGATTTTATATAGTCAATTGTTATAATTCCACTAGAGAGCAAATGTTTAACGGTATTGTGTCTTCGACGTATGTGTCGAGATTTTCCGTTATACATTTTATTATGTGCCTTGCCAATTGCCGATTTACTATCGCAATGTATTTTAATAGCAGACACCGGTTTTGGCCAAATTGGAATATCCTCTAGAAAATTACGAAGCCATTCAGCTTCTTCTCCAGCTTTGTCTAAAGCAATAAACTCTGACTCCATGGTTGATCTTGCTATGCAAGTTTGTTTTGAGGACTTCCATGAAACTGATGCACCACCAATAGTAAAAACATAACCGCTTGTGGATTTAGAATCGTTTGTATCTGAAATCCAATTTGCATCAGTATACCCTTCAAGAACTGCAGGGTATTTGGTAAAATGTAACCCATACTCCTTAGTATATCTTAAATATCTAAGAACTCTTATCAGAGCACTCCAATGACTTGTATTTGGATTGCTCGTAAACCTACTCAATTTACTTACTGAGTATGCAATATCAGGTCGTGTACAATTCATCAGATACATCAAACTACCAATTATCCGAGAATATTCTAATTGGTTAGTACTATGACCCGTATTCTTAGTTAGATGTAGACTAAGGTCTACTGGAGTTTTTACAACTTGATTATCATTTTTGTTGAATTTCTCTAAAATTTTCTCAATATAATGTGATTGAGATAAAACTATTCCATTAGAAGTTCGACATATCTTGATTCCAAGAATTAAGTCTGCTTGACCTAAATCTTTCATATCAAATACTTTTGATAGCATTTTCTTCGTAGATTTAATCATATCTAAATTGCTACCCATTATTAACATGTCGTCTACATACAAACATAGAATTATAATTCCGTTGGTAGTAGATTTAGTGTAGACACATTTATCACACTCGTTAATACTAAAACCATTTGACAGCATGACCTTGTCGAATTTTTCGTGCCACTGTTTTGGTGCTTGTTTTAGCCCATACAATGACCTTACTAATTTACAAACTTTCTTTTCTTGACCAGATACTATAAACCCTTCTGGTTGTTCCATATAAATTTCTTCTTCTAATTCGCCATTCAAGAAAGCTGTTTTAACATCCATTTGATGTATCTCTAAATTATATAGGGCTGCTATAGCAATTAGCACCCGAATTGATGTTATTCTCGTAACAGGAGAATATGTATCAAAATAGTCTAATCCTTCTTTTTGTTTAAATCCTTTTGCGACAAGTCTTGCTTTGTACTTGTCTATAGAACCATCCGTTTTTAATTTTCTCTTGAAAATCCATTTATAACCCAATGGTTTACACCCCGGTGGAAGATCTACTAACTCCCATGTATGGTTCTGAAGGATAGACTCAATTTCGTTATTTACGGCCTCTTTCCAAAATTGAGATTCAGGAGAAGACATTGCTTCTTTGTATGTTTGCGGTTCTTGTTCTAACAAATATGTGAGGAAATCAGGACCGTATGTTTTGGCAATTTTTTGTCGCTTGCCTCTTCGGAGTTCCTCTTTATTTTCTCCTGCTTGTGGTTCTTGAACCACATTTTCTTTATCATTTTGGTTTGTATTTTCATTGTTACTAATATTCTCAAATTTCCTCTTTTGAGAACTTTTCTCATCGTCTAATTTACATGGAAATATGTCCTCAAAAAATGTAGCATTTCTTGATTCGATTACCGTATTGACATGTAAGTCTTGAATTTCAGATTTATGTATGAGAAATCTGTATGCACTACTATTATGTGCATATCCTATGAAAATACAATCGATAGTTTTTGGTCCAATTTTGACTTTCTTTGGTGTAGGAATCGCTACTTTTGCTAAACACCCCCACACTTTGAGGTATTTATAAGAAGGCTTTTTTCCTTTCCATAACTCATAAGGAGTTTTATCCTTTTTCTTATGAGGCAATTTGTTCAAAATATAGTTTGCTGAAAGCAAAGCTTCCCCCCACAAATTTTGAGGTAATCCGGAACTTATAAGTAATGCATTCATCATTTCTTTTAAAGTTCGGTTTTTCCTTTCAGCGACTCCATTTTGCTGAGGCGAATAAGGAGCCGTTGTTTGATGGATAATACCACTTTCAGCACAAATATCAGCAAATGACGATTCATATTCACCACCTCTATCACTTCGTAAAGTTTTGATCTTTTTATCGAGTTGATTCTCAACTTCACTCTTATATATTTTAAATTTTTCCACGGCTTCATCTTTACTTCTTAATAAGTAAACATGACAATATCTGGTACTATCATCTATAAATGTGATGAAGTATTTTTTCCCGCCTCTTGTTTGAACCGTTTTTAAGTCACATATATCACTATGTATCAGTTCTAACGGCTCCGTGTCTCTTTCAACTGAATGGAAAGACGACTTATTCATTTTTGATTCGACACAAACTTCACATTTATGAGTGGGATTTAAATCAAATTTAGGTATAAGGTCCATGTTAATTAATCTTCTTAAAGAATCGTAATTAACATGTCCTAACCTCTCATGCCACTTAATACAAGAATCAATAATATAAGCAGAATTATTAATTTTATTGATCTTAGGAATAACAGTCATTACATTCATCTTGAATAGACCTTCACTTAAATACCCCTTTCCCACATACATCCCATTCTTAGTAAGAATAAAATTATCAGATTCAAATACAAGTTTAAAACCATTCTTACTTAATAAAGAACCAGAAACTAAATTCTTTCGGATGTCGGGTACATGAAGCACATTTTTCAGAGTTACTTCCTTTCCAGATGTGAATTTAAGTATGACTGTCCCGGTGCCTTCAACTTTGGATGTTGCCGAATTTCCCATAAATAAAGGTTCAGCGTTTTCTACCTTTTTGTAAGATGAGAATACTCCTTTATCTGAACAAATATGACGAGTAGCACCAGTGTCTACCCACCATTCTCTTGGATTATTTACCAAGTTGACTTCAGAAATAACGGCACATAAATTAATCTCTTTGACACCATCAGACAAGTTATCTATCACTTTGTCTTCCATCTTTCTTTTCTTGAAAGTTTTCTTCCAAGTTTTGGAGCGACAATCTTTGGCAAGATGTCCTTTCTTGTTGCAGTTGTAACAAGTACCTTTGAACTTCTTAGAGTTCCCATGATATTTTTCTTTACCGGAAAATTTTCTTTTCTTTTTCAGCCCCCCTTCAACCACATTCACTTTTGAGATTTCAGAAGGCTTCTCATTCTTTTTCTCGGCAAGACGACTATCTTCTTCAACTCTCAATTTTAAAATCAAGTCCTCCAAGTCCATTTCCTTGCGTTTATGCTTAAGGTAATTTTTAAAATCTTTCCAAGATGGTGGCAATTTTTCAATGATTGCTCCCACTTGAAATGATTCACTAATAACCAATTTTTCTGCCTTTAATTCTTGTAAAATTAATTGGAATTCTTGAACTTGGCTAATGACAGTTTTAAGGTCTGTCATCTTGAAATCCAAGAACCTTCCTATGATGAATTTTTTCACTCCGGCAGTTTCAGACTTATACTTATTCTCTAATGATTCCCATAATTCTTTTGCCGTTTTAATCGGACTATAAACGTTGTATAAGGAATTATCGAGACCATTGAGAATGTAATTTTTGCAAAGGAAATCAGAATGTTTCCAAGCGTCTACTGCAGCCACATTCTCAAAATCCGACCCATCTTCTTTGAGTGAGGGTGCTTCTTCGTACAAGAGCCTAGCAAGGTTGAGAGTGGTCAAATAGAATAACATCTTTTGTTGCCATCTCTTAAAATCAACTCCAGTAAACTTCTCAGGTTTTTCTCCGTGAGAAACATGAGTTGGAGGGACAGGAACATAGTTTCCAGTATTGCTTGCCATTTGTCTGTTGAATACACAATTCATAGACTAATAAGCATATGGTAATAAATTGTATACCTTTCTTGATTGTATATCGTTTTGATGATAAATAATAGATTCAAAACAGAAGGCAGTCACAAACATTAGCAGAAACCAAATCAATGTAATACGTATACCAAGGACAATACTTAGATGATTCGAAAACCAACAAGATGTTTTATGTTCCAGGATAGATTATGAGTTTAACATAAGCAAGATAATGTTTCTATTCAATCTATCCTATATAATTTAATATAGGAATATAACTTAATCTAACAATTCACAATAGATTATAGCCACAAGATTAAGAAGATTTAAAACCTTTATTCAAGTTTCCAGAAGGTCAGTTAGTCATGCTTTCTGTTATCCCAGTCTTATAAGAGTCAAACATATATTAGTTCCAACAAAGACAAATAGAATAAGAGAATCAAATTAACCAGACCGTCACAACTCAGAGATATCTATATTAAAACTGGCCACTCTATTCTCTAAAGTATCATAAATCTTCCAATGGCCAACAAATTTCTACTGCCTGATAAATAAATAAACTAACCCAGACACATTAATTCTCATGCAAAGAAGGTGCATAATTAATTCCAATGCAAAGGCAAAAATGGACAGAGTGTTTATAAAGGTTTGCTCTCGTTTTAACAGAGACCCACAAAGAGAGATAATTGATAAGGTCTGACTCTGTTATTGAACACTAACTAAAAGAAAACAAGAACTTGGATTAAATAAACTACTTGACGAGCGAAATCCGACACACAGAATAACGTCTTAAGATTGTTGGACTAATTAGTTTAATTGTCCTTCTCGAATACACAATTCGATAATGATTCCGTTCGACAAGTTATGTTACGAAATTAATAACAATATAAAGTATAAGTTTTATGACCGAGTCGAGTATTGGATACTCTCTCCTTAAGACGTTATTCGTCCCGCAATGGTGCTAAGCCGGGTTGTATATACGAATCGTCTCCCAGGATAAAACAGTCTTACCTTCTTGAAGCGCAGCACTTCGTTCTTCAAGAAACTTCGAACCAAATACGTAGAGAACTCTCTTAACTTCTTTGACTTCTAATGCAAACTCTTAACTTAAAAAACTAATTGATTTTTCTATATTTAAAATGAAATCTGATTATGTATATATAGAGATGATTGTGACTATATGGAGAGACATCTATATGGAAAGACATGATCCTAGGGATGTGTCTCTTTTAATTTTAATTCAACCAAGGCAATGGTTGAACCAAGGCAATGGTTCAAATTGCCAACAATTTCTCCTCAAACAAAAAGAATATGCGAAGTGGTTCTTCTTTGTGACGTAACTCGTAAGTAGAGATGAAATTAGATGCAGGACCAGGAGAAGCTAGTTCGTTGGGAACGAGGATTTGGGTTTTACCAGCAGCGATTCTCTTCCCAGCAACATTGCCGTAAAATAGACCAGAAATGGCAGGAACAAAGACATCACTTTCGAAGCAGATATAGAAATCCAACGCTTTCTGAAGTTCAGCACTTCCTTCAGGTTTTAGAAACTTGTTCTTCTTTTCTGCTGGCATTATACTATGCTGCAATATTTCGAAAAAGCAAAAAGACGTTACAAAATCCAAAAGGGTTTATTAGTATAACATAATTTTATTTTTTAAATCTATATAACCTAGAAACTAATACGAGTATCAGTATCTGACATCAGTACGAGGTCACTACCAGTGTCAAAGAAGTGACAAAGTGGTATCGAAGCCGAGGAAAGCTCTTCGCTTAGGGTGGGGGATTGTGGTAGTCCACATCTCTCGCGAGATTGTCCAAAGACTTGAATATAGGTGTGCGCTCAAGCTTAGTAAGTACCGAAACTTTTTGGGTGGACTTGTAGTGCCTTCACCAAGAACAAAATCCCGTGCCCGTCGACTTGATATGGGGTGGCAAAAACGGAGACAACATCGATAACGGCTAAGGCTTGAGACGTCATAAGTGGTATCAGAGTCGAAGACGGCTCAAATTGTACGATTCAAAGCCTCAAACTGACCATCAGGTTCCCAAACCCGAGCTTTGACTTTAAATGAAGCTTCAAACCAAACCCAATACAATTACACTAACAGGAAGGGTTAATTTCATATTGGCCTCTAATTTGTGATCAAGTGGTCGTTTTGCCTCCTGTAAATATACGAAAGTTCCATTTTTTTTTTTTGTTGAAACTAGCTTTTCATTAATTAATAAAAACGTTATTACAATATTTATCAACTAAAATACAAGGAACATTTTTCCTCTTTTTTACTTCTATTCTTCTTTCTAGCCCATTTAGCTAACTTGTCTGCTTGCAGATTGAGTTCTCTCCTAGTATATTTGAATTGAACCACCTCGAAGTTCCTTCTGATTTCACGACTTTTCCGGATGTGGATCAGAGATCGCCATTGGACTGAATGCTTTTTATTGTTGATGTGCTTGATCAGATTGATGTTGTCGCTTTCAATGATAATGGACTTGAGATTTTGTTCTTTCGCCCATTCCAATCCGAATAATATAGCCATTGCTTCACTTTCTTCACTGTTTCTCGTCCTCGATGTTTTCACTTGAGCTTCGATGAATTTAGATTATGTATTGTGTGCAATTAAGCTGATTCCACATTGGATGTTACATTTATAAAGGATGCATCAACATTAATTTTTATGAATTGATTAGCAGGAGGTTGCCATTTTTCATTGGATTTTTGTTTGTTTTTCTCAGTGGTTTTGTTGCTTCTAGGAAAAGATGTAATCATTTTTATGATTTTATTTAGATCATTTATTTCATGCTGAAAGCAATGGTCACATCTAACTTTCCATAAAATCCAAAGGATACTCGCAAAGTGAATATCCTCACCGGTGTAACAGTGATTGGGATCGTCTTCCCAAGAGAATATCCAATCAAAGATAGAAGTAATGTTCTCTGAAATAATATTAAAATGAAACCAAACGTTCTTAGCAAGAGCACAGTGTAGAAGGGCATGTTCAATGGTTTCGATATTAATACAATTTGGACAATTCAGGTTACTATCGATGTATTTACCAATTTTTCCTCTTACCGGAAGAGCTTTAGTACAGATTTTCCAGATGAAGATTTTTATGCGCGGAACAGTGGGAAGAGACCAGATGAACTTCCAGTTTTGAGAGATAGGTTCCTGAGTGATATTGTTGGTGCTAAGGTGATAGTACATCGATTTAACAGTGAATTTGCCTGATTTGGTGAGCTTCCATTTGAGCTGATCTTTGCCTTCGCTATTCACAGGGATAGCTTTGATGAGGTTTTGAGTCGTTGCATCAAACTGGGCGTTGAGGATCTCATCATTCCAGTTGTTGTTAGTGATAAGTTGGGCGACCTTGTTCAGGCTAGAGTGATTGTTGTTATGCATAAGACTATTGATTTCTGGGATCCAATTATCCTCCCAGATATTAATGTCATTTCCAGATTGCACTGCCAAGGTGGCTAAGTCTTCAATGAGGTTGTAATGTTTTCTAATGGTCTTCCAACTCCAGGAGTGATGGGGCTTCGCTGGACCAGGTTTATCTGAGAGCGGAAAATATTTAGCTTTGAGTAGTTTAGCCCATGCAGTTTCTGGTTCAGTTTTGAGCCTCCATGTCAGTTTAGTAAGTAATGCGGTGTTGTCCAGCTCTGGCAAGTGAATTCCAAGGCCTCCGAGATTCTTCGGCAAACAAATAAGACCAGGCTTTAGTGCAAATACTCTTCGACTTACTCCACTAGAAATTCCTTTGAACGGACTTGATGCGTTTGCTGATTCCTTTAGGGATAGCAAAGCATTGCATCTGATATCGGGATACGGCTGCAACTATGGCCAAGATGACCACCGTGCGACCTGCTTGGGACAGAAATGAGTGATTCCATTTATTGAGCTTGTTCTTGATGTGATCGAGGATATCATTGAAAACTTTGGTTTTTTGGGCTCCTATAAAGAGTTGGGCCCCTAGGTACTTATCCGAAGTGGCCGCATATTTTACTTTAAGGGTGCGCATAATAAGGCGTTTAAATTTCGGATGCGAATTCTTGGAGTAGAAGATGTTTGACTTAGCATAATTGATCATTTGCCCCGAGGTATCACAGAATTCCTTGAGAATCTTCTTAAGGTTGTGGATATTGTCAATCGTGTTCTTGCCGAAGATGATACAGTCGTCAGCAAAAAGCAGATGTGAGATTTCCAAATCAGCGGTGTTAATAGGGAAACCCAAGAATCTATTACTACTATTATTATTCATCAGCTTACGGCTAAGGTCTTCCATTGCAATCGTGAAAAGGAAAGGGGAGAGAGGATCGGCTTGTCTGATACCCCTAGTAGGATAGAAAATGTTGCCCGGTCGACCATTCACAAGAACTGACATCGAGGAGGTAGAGATACAAGTATGTATCATGCTAATCCAGTGGTCGTAGTAACCCAATTTTCTCATAATGTCGGTAAGGAAATTCCATTCTATTCTATCAAACGCTTTGGACATGTTGAGCTTGAGGCCGAAATACCCTGCTGCTCCTTTCAGTTTCTTGTATGAGTGAATGATTTCTTGACCCATGATGATATTGTCAGTAATCTGTCTACCTGGGACGTAAGCCGCTTGGAAAGGAGTGATGACAAGGTTCAAGGTGTGCCTAAGTTTATCAGCTAGCATCTTGGTGATGATCTTATAGGTAGTGTTTAAGAGGCTAAGACAAACCGGGGTTTGGGGGATTGGAGTTTTGGGAATAAGACAAATGTGGGTATGGTTAATCTCAGGTGGGAAAGAGGTTGTCTTGAAGAAGTTTTGGACCAGTTCGTAGATATCAGGGCTAATCGTCTCCCAATTCGACTGAAAGAAAAAAGGGGGGTATCCATCCGGTCCCAGAGCAGCCTCCTTCTTAAGACTCTGAATCGCCTGATCAATCTCTTCTTTACTCGGGATGGCTATCAGATCTATGTTTTGCTCATGAGTAATCACCGAGTTGAAAAGGTTAAGGGTGGATGGGTCTTCTTTGGGGTTACTAGTGGTGCTAATATTAAGAAGATGGGTAGAGAATATGTCTTGGATATCTTTAATATCCCCCTTCCAATCTCCATTATTGTCTTTAATAGCTCTAATCTTGTTGGTTATGTTACGTTGAATGGCTTGGGAATGGAAGTATTTGGTGTTCTTGTCTCCTAGAGTGAGGAAGTTGTTTCTCGATTTTTCCTTCCAAAGGCTTTCTTGCTGACCGTAGAGTTCTTCAAGGTTATGATTCAGGCGGTTGTAATCCTCTTTGGTGTTGCGGTCTGGATCTGCTTGATAGTCTGGCTAATCTTGTTTTCAATGTTGCCGAAGACCTTTTTATTCCAGTTAGTGAGCTTTTTGCTGAGCTTCTTGAGGTCCATTTGGATGTTGTTAAAACATTGTTTGTTTTTAATGTAATTCCAATTATCTGCTATGAAATTGTGGCAGTCCGGGTGGGTCATCCAAGTTCGGATGAACTTGAAAGGTTTAGGGCTAAGTTGGCTGAGGTCTCTGTTGTCCAGAAAGATGGGCGAGTGATCTGACCCCACAGCATCAAGGTGGTTGACACCAGAAGTCTGAAAGTGCTGAAGCCACTGAAGATTCGCCAACCCCCTATCAAGTCTTTCTTGAATAAGATGAGCTCCGAACTGCTTGTTACTCCAAGTATACGATTTTCCTTGGTAACCTAAGCCACCAAAACCAGAAACAAAACAACAATACTATAATGAGAACAGGAGCTAAGATATAACAATATAATAAAGATGATCTCAAGAAGAAGATAAAAACAGAAAATATAATATATCAACAATTACTACTAAGTACAAGAAGTAACTAAAAATCTGCTAGCAGTCCCTAAACAGCTAACAGAAGAACCTAAACAAAGATCTAAAAAACAAAAAACCATCAGGCTGGAGTCTGGACATACTCCTCACAGGACAGTAACTACATTATGTAGACGGTAAAATGTCTACGGGTCGGAAAGTCTGACAGTCAACGGGTCGACGGTCAAATGTCTTGTCGGGTCGGGTCGGATGCTTCGGGGACCGGCTACGTGTCGAAAAGAACCTGCACACAAAAAGAGAGAAGAGATCGTGAAGCCTCTGGGACACCGGGATGGTGCCGGCCTAAGGGGGCTCCGACGGTCAAGTCAGATTACTCGATCAAATATAAATAAAGTGAAAGTGGGCGATAAGGATGTAACCGTCGTCGGAGTGCTTAGGTGTCTCGGCTCGTGGAGTTGTCGGAACAGATCCCCACGGAAATGATATACTTACTGTAATTACGATGGTAATGGTGATGAAATATTGGCGTTAACTCGCTGGTCGTAAAAGAGACTAGCAATAAGGTGCTGGTCGTAAAGGGGTCAGCAATAAGGTGCTGGTCGTAAATGGATCGGACGATGAGGATCGATGGATGGATGATGACGATACGCCAAGCGTCTTATCGCTAGGTGAGTGATGCGGTAAGGGGGTGGCCGTATTAAGATGGTGATACGGCCAGCTAGTTATCGCTCGATTCGTGACTACCAGACTCTTATCTCCAAACTTCTAAGATGAAGAGTCAGAGACTTTGAGAGAATCGAAAGACTTTTGAGATGCTTATGAGAGAGTAAGTGAGTGGAGAGAATGGATTAGACTACTCGAGTACTCTTGTCGAATGTTGGATGCCTTGGTCTGGTTGTAGCCTCTTGTATTTATAGTGGTAGAGGAGGGTCGTCTTGATGACGGTCAGCTCGTAACCGACGTAATTATTCTGTGACATTACTCATGGAAGTACGTTAAGAGATAGAGGATCTGACGTACTGACCGTCAGATGAGAATTCGAATCTCTTGGGGGACGGTCAGGATGCTACCGCGTGTGCGATAAGCTACTGGCCGGTAACGTCCGTCTTCAAGTGGAAGATACGGAATATTCACCATTAGTGCGGTTATGGATTGCGCGATAACCTTCTAGCCGTCAGATAGCTTAGTACTAGGAGGTGGTTATCGCGCGACACGTGTCAGATACGCTTAGTGTTAAGCGGGTATGGATCTGGTGATCATGCTAGCGTCTTGGGCCGTTACCGGGCCTCCTTATCAAGCTTCGCGGATTTTATCCTTACGAAGCGGTTGTTCATAAATTCTTCGGGCACCTCGTGGGGCGGATATTTGCCCATACACATTACACAAAAGGAACTAGAACTAGATTGTGCAGATCAAGGAACTATCAATAGCAAGATAAAACTAGAGCTTAACCACCAATGAGCAAGAGCCAATCTTCTCACTACTAACTTGATCAAAAGAAGAGTAAACTAAGATGAAAACCTATTAACAAAGGGAAAAACACATCACAACCATACATATATGGAAATAACTAGAGCCTGGAAGAGATAATCTACAAAGATATATATATATATATATATATATATATATATATCTATTATACAAAACACATCCTTGTGACTAGGACACAATAATTGCAAAAAAATATGACTAGGACAAAAATAATGTGACTGGACGTCCACCTAGATGTCTATTCTACATTCTACAAATCTAGCCGTGGGATCTTCCCACTTCAGTCAAATCCAAGGAATTTTCTTTGCCCCTTCTCATAACCCCTCTCTCATAACTGATTGCAAGGAACGGTTCATTTTCCTTCCCTTCCTCTCCTCAACAGTTCCACTCGCTCTCTCATCTCAAAATGTAACAGGAAGCTCTCCCACTTTTTAAATTCCTTCACCTTCCTACACTACTCTAGAAAGTAAGAGGGGATTATGGGGAGAGGAATCGTTCATTTAAAAAGAATGGAGAAGCATCTCAATAGGCAAGTGATTTTCTCAAACAAAAGGTTAGGGTTTCTAAAGAAATCTCATGAGTTCTCGGTTTTAATTGTCTTCGCCACTCATTCTGGGTACCCATTCTTCTCTTTGATCTGTCTAATTAGTTTATGTTTCATCTCTCTAATTGTTTCTGTTCTTTGTAATTCTTCTCTGATCCAGGTATTTTCTTATCTCTCACACATCCTCTTTGATGAAATTCATCACCCAATTGTAGTTTAACTTTGTAAAATTTTGCTTCCTTACAATCTTCAGTTTTATAATGTCTTCTGTGGAGTTATCTTGATGTCTTGTGGAGTTATCTTGATGTCTTTTGTGAAGAATTTCAGCCTCTTGGTACTCCCACTAGCTCTTCTTTCATTTCTTATTGTCATTTTACTACTCTTTTTAGGTATAGGGATTTAGGGTTTTGTTCCTTTTATTTTGATTTGTTTTTAATGGTTTCTTTGATTGGTAGTTCGATTCGATGAATCATGGCAGAAGAAATTCATTTTCAGTTTCTTAGCTCTGCATCCCCAAATCTTCTTTCTTCCCCAAATCGAAATGGTGAATCATGGTAGAAGAAATTCATTCCAAATCGAAATGTAGAATCATGGAGTAGTGATGTCTTCTGGAGATTTTTTTGGTTTTTGGATTAAAATTCGACTTTTTGTTAGATTCATACTTTATACTATTTTCCGATTTTTTTAAGTCTCTTCTACAGGTTAGGTTATCTACTTTCTGTTATGCAGTTGTCAGCAGGCATCGCCGGGTTCTTTATCCGCATCCATCACTCATCCGTTATCTCTAACCGTTAATAGTCCACCGTCTCCTTCCTCGTTAACATCATCTTGGCAATCTGTCACCCGTCCATCTTCGCCATCATCATGTCATGCATCTGTTACAAATATCCACGCCAGCAATCCTTGTTTATATCCGGATTGCCCTCGTTGCCTTCATCATGTGATGCAATTTGTTTATCCTACTTTATCCTTATTCGATTTGAAGAATATACTTTAAGTGGTTTTATGTATTGAGTTACTTGTGTCGAATGTCTTTTTGATTTGATTTGATTTGATTTAGGGATTTTTGTTATATTGGTGACTCTGTCCGTTTTTGTTTCCAATATGTGCGAGAAGTAGTTGTGCAATTCTCTAATACTACTCCATTCTCGGCACCCCAACGGAGCCCATTGTCAGTACCAGTAACAAAAGCACTCAAAATCTGGTGCAGGGTAAGTGCTATTACTGCCTTCATTGACAAGCTATAACCACTTGGTAGGCTTGAATCTTATTTACACATTTGATTTAGGGATTTTTGTTATATTGGTGACTCTGTCCGTTTTTGTTTCCAATATGTGCGAGAAGTAGTTGTGCAATTCTCTAATACTACTCCATTCTCGGCACCCCAACGGAGCCCATTGTCAGTACCAGTAACAAAAGCACTCAGAATCTGGTGCAGGGTAAGTGCTATTACTGAAGGAGTTGAAGGAGATGTCCTTCGACCAAGGTGACAATGCGAACAATTTGTCGGATAGGACAATTGATGTGGAAGATCATCAAGTCCGATTGATTTAGGGATCGTAGAGTTGTAGCTAGAGACCAACTACGATCGTCGAATTACGAAGTAATTCGCGGCTAACTTCGATCGGATCCTACAACGGGTTACACATAAGAGTGACAAATTGATCTAGGATATGACTAGTGGGAGTGAGATATAATCATGGGAGTGTCCCATAAACATATCTCATAGGCCTAAAAAGGAATTAGGCAAAGATAGTACAAAAAGGCCAAAAGCAGGGTTTTTGGGCCTAGGCCGATTCGGGCACTTTTAGGGCTCGGATTGGGCTGATTTTTGGAGGGACGTTTCCTTATGTTATGAACATTAAATCTGCCAATTTTGGCTGGGTTTGGACGTCATCTCCTTAGGGAATTGAGAAAATACCAATAGTTGCTATTTTCGACTATTTCCCTAAATCTTATTCTAAAGGGTGTTTTGGGAAACCTAAAAGGAGGTGGATTCTTATTAGGGTTCTATATAAACACTCTTAGGGCAGAGAATAAGGTGTGGAATTTCTCTCTAAGCTTTCTTACTCTACCACATCAAGTAGAGAGGAGAAAGTGAGCTAATTCCCATTAACTATCTATCTAGTCAAGCAAGAAGAAGGTCTTCTTATTATCCAACCACCATTGGTGTGCTAGCTATACAACAAGGTGGGAGATCAAATTGATTGCTCGTGTCCCAAGTAGAGGAGCTACACTTGAAGCTCTTGGTCTTCTTCAATCAATTCAACTAGTTTGAGGGAAAAGCGATTAAGGTAATCCACTATCTCCATTAGATTAATTACTAGTTTTGCATGTGATCCTGGGAATACTAGTGTAGACATTAGATGTCATATTTCCGCTATAAACACTAGTAGAAGGGTATAAAACCCTACAGTGGCGTCAGAGCCTCTTGCTATTAACTAGTTTTTGCTAAGAATCGAACTAGTTCATATTAGATATAATTGATAGTTTGATAAATTGAGTTTATAAAAATATTTTAAAAGTGTTTTAAAACTATTTAAACTCACAATTTGATAATATTGAATGGGATTCAATGAATTTCAAATTAAGAATCAAATTGATGATTAAAAGTGTTTTAAAACTCAATTAGATTGAATTTCGGACTAATCCATGCTTGATTAAGTTGATAGTTATGTTTAAAAGAGTTTTAAACATAAGAAATTGATTGATTTTGAATGGGATTCAAGAATTTTTCAAATAGATTTCAAAATTGTTCTTTGAAAAAGTTTTCAAAAACCTAGACTTTGATCCAAAATTGGTTTGATTAAGAGTTGTTTTCAAGTTTTGGAAACTTTTGAAAAACAAAGATTTTTGGAATTTTAGAAGTGTTCTAAAAAGAAGTGTTTTGAGTTTTGGGAAACTCTCAAAACAAAATTTGGAAATTTTAAAAGTTTCTACAAGTTTTGTAAAAATTTTAGAAGTGTTCTAAAAGATTTCAAAATTTTAAGAAAAGTTTTAAATTTGGAAAATAGCAACTTAGAGTTGCAAAAGAAAAAAAAAAAATTTTTGGAAACTAGGGTTTTGAAAAACCCTAGTGTCCGGCCAGGAAGCTTCCTGGCCGGACCGGGAGCTCCTGGATGCGTCCTCTGGACGCATCCAGAGCAGCTGCTGAGACGCGTCTAGGACGCGACCAGCAGCTGCGACAGAAGCTTCTGGACGCGTCTTGAAGACGCGTCCAGAGCAGCTGTTGGGACGCGTCTTGGAGACGCGACCAGCAGCAGCGGAGGGAGCTTCCTGGACGCGTCTAGGACGCGTCCAGAGCACTCGACCAGACGCGTCTTGGAGACGCGTCTGGGAGGTTCTGGGTGTCTCGGACTAGTCCGAGACACCTAGTGCTGGTCCGGTCCAGCATCAGACACGTCTAGGACGCGTCTGGTACATGGACTAGCGTCCTGGCTCCGGCCAGGACGAGACCAGGCCTTGATAGGCTTCGGCCAGGACATGCCGGCCTATGGGCCGTGCTATGTCCGGACCTTGTCCGAGCCCTTTTCTGGGCTTGGGCCGGGACTTGTCTAGGATTTGTCCCGGGCTTTTTCGAGGCTTTTCGGACCACAAAAAGGAACCATCATTCGAGTGGGAGTTTTTGCCAAAATTTCTTCCGATTCCAACCAAATAATTCCAAAATCAATCCGGGCCATCCAGAAGGCCAAAACGGATTTCTCTTTAAATTGATTTATGAAATCATTAAGAATCGAACCAATGTTTTTCCGAAATTGACCCGGGCTTTCAAAACCCGAAACGGAGTTTTTCTTAAAGATGATTTTAGAAATCATAAAAGATAAAACCGGAACGCACCACTAGTTGAATTCTTCGAATTTAGACTTAAGGTCCGTAATGTGACATGTGATGTCAACAAAAGTATCTCCCAAGATAATCATGCATATATAATTCTTAGCCTTGATATATTATATGATTGCATGTGATGTGAATGCGGGAAACTAGTATGGCCATAGATTTATATCTTTATTCTTGTTTTAAGCACGGATGGGTGCATGCTTTGTAATTAATTTTAATTTCAAGTTTATACGATCTGCGAATCGTTAGAGTCTTGTAATTAGAGTTTAGGGTCAATGAGTCCATTGAAGAAAACTCAAGGATGGAATCCAAAGGCGAGTGGGAGAAATCAATGGAGGTTCAAAGATGGAGATCTAGACGAACCAAAAGGCGAAACAAGAAGAAAACCAAAGGAGATTAGATCTTCTAGGTTAGGGGCCATACTAGGATCCATATCTGCCTGATTTACTTTCTCGCGCGCATTTACTTACTTTTTACGCTTTATGTCGTGGGTGTTAGTTAGGCTAAATAGTTCACTATAACAAACGCCAGACTAGCGTAAAAGTCCCCAAAACGTAATCTTGAGTAATCGCCTATCCAGATTAAGACACTCGTTGCGCCCTTGTTCGAGGAAGGTGGGTCGGCCTTCGCAGAGTACCTCCTCTACCTTGGGACAATGCGGGTAGGTCTATAGAAGAGGCCTACACGTCTAAATGGTTCTACTCAACGAGATCAGCAAGAGAGTCTTGGATACTCGAGGCAAAAGGATAGATTAGTCATTCATTAATGAAATCTATCAACCAAGAGTCATAAGGTATGATCAGTGAAGTAGTTCACTCACCCGGAACGACGGAGTCAAAGGGTAGGGCCTTCGTCCGCTTTACTCCGAAGAACTGGGGTCTTGGAATCACTTATTCAATCGGGGACGATTTTATTGAATAATGTGGGAAAACTAAGTTTTTTCAAAAACGATAACGAGTTTTAAAACTTTGTCATTTCTTTATGTAGTTTTTAAGATGACACGTAGAAACGGTTTCAACATTGAATCACACCTAAGGGAGGTGTTGATCCACTTCCAAGAATGGAAGAATGAATCCGAGAATAGTTCTCAGATTCAAAAGAAAGGTCACTAGAATACCCAATCCCAATGTTGACTCATACAAGAGAAGGTCAAAAGCCTTTTGCAAGCAATCGTATAACATTCTCTTTGAAAGAGCAATGGATGCTAGCACGACCATTAAGACAAACTGAGGAAGAAATTCCTACAAAAGTCATAAATGGAGAGGTACGAGACCTCCAAGGCAATCTGAAAGTCATCCTAAGGGAAGACAACAGAATACATCTATCACCCAAATTCAATATCGATTGAACAAAGATAGATAAGACCTTAAATGAGTCACTCAGATTG
Organism: Eschscholzia californica; assembly: GCF_041429995.1. Taxonomy (NCBI): domain Eukaryota; kingdom Viridiplantae; phylum Streptophyta; class Magnoliopsida; order Ranunculales; family Papaveraceae; genus Eschscholzia; species Eschscholzia californica. The sequence continues at coordinate 14,353,998 of NW_028238198.1, read as the reverse complement.
TTACGAACAAACTGAGCAGAACATACGGGAATATCTAAATCTTGAGATTTGGTACAAAGAATCTAAGAAAGAGATCTTGAGATTCAAAAGGGCAAAAGGATCAGTCAAGTGAGACAAACATTTGATCAAAGAAAAGCAGTTGCCGAGTACATGATCAAGAGTATTCCTCATTACTGTGAATGTTTCTAAAACAATGGCTAGACCATTTAAAAGGAAACTACCTTTAGCACCTGGAGGACAAAAGGAATGGAATTATGAATTCCGGTTCCGTATCCTTGCTAACAAAGTTAAAAACAAGTATCGTAAAATTCCTTCATCAGGTATTTAAGACCAGATGAGCGGCTCAGTGGGAGCTTAAGGGAATTACATACTTGACTAAAAGAAGTAAAAATCCAAGAGGGAGCAGAAGCAGTAATGCTAGGGATGCTGAAAGGGATCAAAGTCTTCTTTTAGACACTGATCTAGCTTAGAACTTAATAGTGATTATTTTGTTCTTCTAGAAACATATGATGTTTTAAACCAGTGGTAAAATTAACTGAAGGTTAACATTGATAATGGCTAAAATCAAGAGATTCAAACTCATTAAACTTCAGCATTGTCAATTAGGTCTTAAGGACTGAATTGACAAAGTCACCCTTTTCAAAAGGCATAGAGACTGGTAATCTATTAGGACTCATACAGTGTTATGCAGACCTATAAGTTTACTTGCAGAAGCTAACGAGAGAAACTTCAAATACGTACTCTGACAACTTCATGGAAACGTACAAATCATAAAGTATAAGTCGGAATGTTTGAAAGGTTCAAACAAAGTACAAACCGAAGTAAAAGAATCATTTTGACAAGAGAGTTTAAGTCATCCGATTAGATTGGAGTGATAAAAACTTGAGTCAAATACTAAATAACCATCAAAGGAGTTGAGAAAACGTTTCCCAACTCGCTCCATGGAACACATCTGAGGGATGGTGGATTCAGTGGGAGTAATCGAACATTGCTATGCATAATTCGATCAAAGATGGGTTTAAGCCAGTCTTCCGAATATTTTGGGACATATTTTATAAACGACTATTTTCACACTTACCAAAGTCCGTCTAACAGCTAAGCTTGTAAAAGCATTACAAAATTAGCTAAAGTCTGACGCAATTTCTTTTGAAAGAAATTTGGGCTTCTTCCATAACCAATCAAGAGAACAAAGTGTTTGTTGCTCATGATAGTATTCTTCTAATAATTAGCACTAATTATTACAAGAATAAGTGGGAGAAAAGTACAAGTCGATCATGAGAAAAATCATGAAGAGTCATGAAGAACAATCATGAAAACTTGTACAAGACGATTAAATTCGACCAAGAGCAACAAACTGCGGCTCCTCGGAAAAGGAAAGGTTTAAGATATGATCTTGTAAACCCACCGCACAAAAGCGAATGTCATTCGCAGGAGAACTCTCAAAGCGAGTGAAAGTGTCTCTAAAGGAATATCTCAAAGTAGTTGAGAAAATTCCAAATTGTTGTTCAAAAGCCCTGAAAGGTCAAAATAAAATCTTAAAGACTCAGAAAATAAAGGTTATTTCTGAAGAGATAAAAGACCTGCGCAGAAACGGAAACTGACTCTAGATTTTGGCTAGAAGCCAAAATCATCGTGGAATCCATATCTCGTCAAGACATGAAGCTTGATAATTTAAGTCAACAGAAGACCTAAATTGGTTTTCCAAAGTAGAAAACTGAGAAGGATGGAAACATTCATGTTTCCCGAAACGAGACAAGAAGAATAAAGATTCTTCCAATCAAGTTATGTCCACATGCATGCTTCAAAAATCTATCAACGGATTAAAAGCACGCAAGAGTTAGAATCTTCGATTCAAAAGGCAATCAAAGAAGTTTGATTCCTGAGGAATGAAGAAAATCTTGAATCACGAGTTTCAAGAAGGTAAGTGGGAGAAACAAACCTTCCAGGTCCGTATGCAGAGTACATACAAAAGATTGAGTACGACATAAGGTGTTGTATAACAGTAACGAACTGACTCAATAAAGGACCACACACAAAAGGATAAAATGCCATTTTGGGCATCTGAAGATCTATAAGCATAGATCAAAAGGATGATAGGATTAGAGAGACTCAGTACGCTGAGATGCTTGAGATCCGAAACAGAAAATCTAAGACTCCGAAAGTCTAAAAGATTTCGACCCAAAAACTCATGACAGAGGGCGTTGCAAAACTCGGAGTCTGAAAAGACACCGATGAGCTAGCACGCATGAGAGAGACATTTATGTTCGAAAACATAAAGTCAATCATGTTGGACATGATTAGCATCTAAACATCCGAATTCGGATTGGAAAACCGAAACACTACTTAGTACATCCTAGAAGGCTAAAGGATGAAGTAGTACAAAAGTTGAACATGTCATCGAAGCAAACTTCCAGACATGGAAGGAAAGTAGGCTAAAAGTGTTTTAAGCCGGGAACTGTTGCAAATACTACATAAAGAATTAAAAGCCTTAACTCTAGTAAAAGTTACTAGATATTATCAAGGTTGAAGTTAGCAATCTTCAAATTAATTGATAATAAGCAAAGTTTAAAACCGACTACCACGGTAGTCAAACTGAACTGTCACCTAAGACATAGTATGAGATTCATACACAGTCTAAGGCATGAGGTATAATTTTAAACCTCGACAAGTAAAATTGAGTGGGTAAAAAGAGTTTTACGGAAGAGGCTCAGATTTACAACTCTCGTTATCAGAAATAATAGAGTTATTTCACAAGTCGTCTAAATTTGGTTTAGTATTTAAACGACAGTCCATTGATGATAAAACATTCCGAATAGGTTTGTCAGATACGTGATCTGATGAATGAAACCCTATTAAGTGAACTTGGAATATTTATTATCAAATCCCTGGTCCAGGTCATTGCATGGACAACAATGACTCACGAAGACTAGCACGGGAGTCGATGGGATAGCGCAGTTTCATGGGCTATAGGAATAGTATATTCTATTCGACTACGTGGGTGTGTAAAAGGTTTATACACTGGATAACCCTCAAATGAGAAGTACATCACTCGTGATGAACGTCAATACTTCTCATAAAGACAATTGGAGAGATTCCTCAAAACATGAGTGCTCCACTCATCTTATGTAAGGAATGCCCGACTTTGGTTCCGTTAAACGCCGCGCCGTAAAAGGAGGTTATAAAGGCGGACACTGGGAAGGACAGGATAGACATGAAGTTAAGTGGGAGCGCAAGAATGGATTGTGTCACCCTAATCACATTAGGTACAAAGTGTCTCAAGGCCACTTGATGAGTAGCAACTGAAAATGCGTGGCCGCGCTCAAACGGATTAAAAGTTAATCGTTTGTCTTTTACAGTTGTACTCGGATATCAAGAAAGTCTGAATGACGTGACGTATCAGATGGGATACTAAATTGACACGGGAATCGAGGCATTGCACTTGTTCTAAGTCCAAGTGGGAGTCTGAAGGAGTTGAAGGAGATGTCCTTCGACCAAGGTGACAATGCGAACAATTTGTCGGATAGGACAATTGATGTGGAAGATCATCAAGTCCGATTGATTTAGGGATCGTAGAGTTGTAGCTAGAGACCAACTACGATCGTCGAATTACGAAGTAATTCGCGGCTAACTTCGATCGGATCCTACAACGGGTTACACATAAGAGTGACAAATTGATCTAGGATATGACTAGTGGGAGTGAGATATAATCATGGGAGTGTCCCATAAACATATCTCATAGGCCTAAAAAGGAATTAGGCAAAGATAGTACAAAAAGGCCAAAAGCAGGGTTTTTGGGCCTAGGCCGATTCGGGCACTTTTAGGGCTCGGATTGGGCTGATTTTTGGAGGGACGTTTCCTTATGTTATGAACATTAAATCTGCCAATTTTGGCTGGGTTTGGACGTCATCTCCTTAGGGAATTGAGAAAATACCAATAGTTGCTATTTTCGACTATTTCCCTAAATCTTATTCTAAAGGGTGTTTTGGGAAACCTAAAAGGAGGTGGATTCTTATTAGGGTTCTATATAAACACTCTTAGGGCAGAGAATAAGGTGTGGAATTTCTCTCTAAGCTTTCTTACTCTACCACATCAAGTAGAGAGGAGAAAGTGAGCTAATTCCCATTAACTATCTATCTAGTCAAGCAAGAAGAAGGTCTTCTTATTATCCAACCACCATTGGTGTGCTAGCTATACAACAAGGTGGGAGATCAAATTGATTGCTCGTGTCCCAAGTAGAGGAGCTACACTTGAAGCTCTTGGTCTTCTTCAATCAATTCAACTAGTTTGAGGGAAAAGCGATTAAGGTAATCCACTATCTCCATTAGATTAATTACTAGTTTTGCATGTGATCCTGGGAATACTAGTGTAGACATTAGATGTCATATTTCCGCTATAAACACTAGTAGAAGGGTATAAAACCCTACAATTACTGCCTTCATTGGCAAGCTATAACCACTTGGTAGGCTTGAATCTTATTTACACCCGAAATTTAAATTATCAATCTCTTCAATCTACGCCTCATTCATTTGTTAAACAAGTTTGAATGATATTTTGGTGGTCAATGTCATATTAGGACTAGGTAGTCTGACAATTGTTGTCAAACTATGAAGCATGATATCGTAATCGAACGAACCAAAGGGAAATTTATTATTTGTTAGGGGTATGGCACAAATTTCCTGGAATCGTAGGAAATATATCCATTTTATGTTTATGAATCAGCATATTGGAATAATATATGGTGATTATTCATCATTTACAGGTAACTGATCATCATCATCATTATCGTGAAAATACAAGTGAAATATCTTAGTCGAACATCAGAAAAAGTAATTGTAATTTTTTTTGTATAACGTGCAGTAGGGTAGTATGAGTAGTTTATTTAGACTGTTGGTTTCTTAACTCTTATGGAGTGATACGGACCTTAAACATTCCACCTATTTTCTCCTGCATTGTGCTTTAACTTTGAAGCTTAAGTTTTTTTTTTTTTTTTTAAATTACTTTGAAGCTTAAGTTAGCTAATCTTTTCCAATTTCGTCAATACATTAAAAATATCAAGAGCTAGATCTTAGTCTCTTTAGCCACCTCCCACAGTTACGAAACTGGTAAATGACACTGCGTATCATGTTCTGGTCCCGGTTCACTAGGGTCGAATAAGCGCCGGTGGATGGAAAAATATTCTTGCCAGACTTTATATGTCTCTACGGTATGTATTTCCTTAAATAATGAATGAATTTAATTATTTCTTCACTTGTGGTTTGAGAATTACTTTTACTATATTCGTCCTGTCATTAACGCATTAGTTTTGATCAATGGATTATAAGTTTGTGACAGCTTTTCGTATCCAGTTTCTTGAAAATCGTCACCGTTTCCTCGCTCCGTCTTCACGTTTTATTATAAGTTTAGTCTTCACCTTTGTCACGATCCACTCTCATGAAGACCTCCTTGCTATTGCATTTGAACATAAACTCGTGGAGGTTAGCATGTGATAACCTAAACATGGTTCTTGCTCTAAGTGATGTTAGAGATTATGTTTTATATCTTTATTGTTTAAGTAATTCATTTCATTTTCTGTGCAGTTACAACAGGAGAATAAACTATATAAGTCTCCATTCATGGTTACTGCCGGTGCAAATCAGGTGTTGTAGCTTGAGAAACTCTTATTTGCTATAGGTAAAACAAGCAACTATATGTATGACCTTCTATTATGTAGTTTCCGAGAGAAAATTTATTACTAAAATATACGTTTGTTAGGAAAGTTTTATGTAAAATATAAGACACTTGCTTTCATAGTGTGATTCACCTTAATTTTGCAGACGAAGCAAGATCCGTTCCGGTTCAGATTTCCTATTGAAATGCGTTTTGTCAGTCCTAATATTGATCACCTCATGTAGGCATCTCAGTTCTTCTTTAACTTCTCAGCTTTGTTAATTTTTTGCTCTTTATTGCTTTGTTCCACTCTTAGTTCTACACACACTTCCATATATGCAATTTCGACATGTTTGAGTTTCTGCCAATATTTCATTGCGATGAAGATAAACATCCAGATGAATTACCTCTATGTTCCTTTCTTTTAGTTAATATTTCAATTTCTATTTTAGTGTTGCATCCCTCAGACCTAACGAAGTTGAAAGAGGTTCTCGGTGGCCAGAAGAATGGCCTATTAGAATTCATAAGCCTGCGTATTGATTGAACAACTCTCAGAAAGGAATCTATGGACAAACCAACACCTGATGATTTTGCAGCAGATCATGAGCACTGGAACAGAGTATTAACCAAGTCTTATACGACATGGAGGGTAAGTAAATCTATTTCGGTCTTCTTCGCCTGATTGACCAAACAGATAAGATGATTATATGCGCGAAAAGTCTGGGGTGATATATATATATATATATATATATATATATATATATTCTGTTCACAGGTTTGCTGCAGCTCTGAAGGATCTTAACGTGTGGGTTATGGATGTAGCAAATGTAGACTCACCTGATACACTTCCTATTATATACGAGCGAGGCCTTCTCGTAGTGTATCACGATTGGTGTGAATCCTTCAGTACGTATCCTCAAACATATGATCTACTGCAGGCTGATCATCTCTTCTCGAGGTTGAAGAAAATGTACAGTTCTAATTTCAACACTATTTTATCATTTTCACTTTTCTATTTCAAAAAGTCATACACAAAGTATGGTTTTCGGACATTTCAGATGCAAACTTGTGCCTGTGATTGTTGGAGGTAGATAGCATTGTTAGACCGGGTGGTAAACTTATTGTTCGTGACAAATAAAACGAGCTCGAAGAAATTGAGAACATATTGAAGTCTTTGCACTAGGAGATCCATTTGGCATTTTCTAAAGATAGAGAAGTGATACTCGGTGCACAAAAGTCTGATTGAAGACGAGATACATATGTAGTTTCTTCCTGATTAAAGATCAATTTTGTAATTTCGTCTATTTAGTGGAGCTTCCAACCGTTTTTTTTTCTTTAGCAACATTAAACCATGAGGTATTGGTAAGTTTAATTCGTCGAATCAAGTGAGATAACTCTTGATCCCTTCTCATTGTCATGTTTCAGCAAGACACAAAATTGATGGTCTTCTCTAGGTTTCTGTCACCCTCTTTTCACTTTCCTTCTCACTTAACAGTTTTCAGGAGTTAGGGCTCACCATTACTGTTATAGAGAGAAGCTGGGAGAGATTTACCAAGAAATTGAGGAAGATGGATCCAGAAAAGTTGGTGAGAGGTTCGACATGCCAACAAATTGTAAGGCAAATCTCATACATTGGGAACCAGTGCTCTGTGTATTTCACCAGACATGTCAACCCACCTCCAAATGAACAATCAAGAAGAATTCTTATTTTTCTGCACAACCTGAAATTCAAGTATAATGAATTTGTGATTGTTTTTTATACGGTTGTTCAAGTTTCATCACTTAGAAAAAAATAGTTCATACTATTTCATTCTTTATCTGTTTTAGGGGTTAATGGTATGTTAATTATTTTTTTTGGAGTATAAAATTTTAGTCTTGCAAAATAAACAAAGATGTTCATTCTCATATAATTTCTTATGCTTGGCCACCATGATTGAGACATGTCTACCTGCTATTCCGTTACAATCTCCTTAAGATTCCAATGTGATCATCAGTTTGTAATTTATGTTTACTAAATGGTGTAAGGAAGTACTACACTTCAGTTTGATATTGAGACTTATTCAAGGCACTTTTCAACAGTACGAAAAAAAAATACTGATTGGATTTCATGTAGTTGTCGGAGGCCGACAAAAGATTGGCCTCTTAAAAGGTAAGAAGCAAGAGAACAAAATCACTGGTTTGATGAACTAAATTCGCATATTAAAGATACAAATGGTTAATTTTAGTTGATATAGTGATATGCGTTTTGAAAATTATGGCCCTCGACTTACTGCTTAACCACATTCACACTGTTTGAGTCTCGGGTTTGCTCGAGGAATGTCGTTCTCGAAGTAGCACCATCTACTATCCACTTAAGTGGTAACTATTTCATATAACTTAGTTACCACTATTTATCTTGTGACCTGTTTTTGTCGATGGAGGATAAGCCAAGCCTTATGACCTTCGACGAGGTAAGTTTCACATTAACATAAACATTTTTTTTTCTATTTGGTACTAAATTAATATTGTGGTATAGATAAGGAACATGTAAACCAGATCAGTATATAAAAGATCTTATACATCTAGAATAGTTTCATAAAAAAATACCTCTAGAATACCACGCTTATCTTTAGAGAGTATCAATCTGAGAAATTAAAACTACAATAAGAAAGTAACAAACGTAAAAGAAAAAACTAAATAATCTAATAACACGTCTACTTTCCCATGTAACGTAAAGGGCATAATTAATGCTTCAAATAACTTGTACCAAGAAATCAGGATTAGAACAATATGACTAGGACATAATTAATACAAAATAATGTGACTAGGATATGTGATTAGGACAAACTAACATGATTAGGACTAGGATATATGATTAGGATATGAATTAAATTCTTTTTATTTTCTTAATAATTATTAACCCCCATCTTTACCTCTACCTCTTCCATTATTAATTTCTTTGTAATTATTTCTCATTTTAATATGTACTTACTCCTTCCACATTTTCTCATTTTAATATGCACTTACTCCTTTCACATTATATCATATTTTAATTTTAATTACTCTTTCCACATCAATATGATTAGGACAAAATAAATAATCCTAGATGATTAGCCATAGACATATTATATAAAATACTTAAATTTCTATTATATAAGACACTTAAATTTCTGGCTGACTAGGATGAAATAAATCTTGCACTTTCATATTTATATCCAAATATTGAAATTGATATAACACTTCACCTTCCTCATTCCTTATGACCTTTATAAACACGAATTCTCAATTTTTTACCGCCACCTTTAGAAACGTCCACATATCTCTTAAACTGATTTTACTAATATATTCTTATGTGGCGACATAAAACAAAATATTATAACCAAGAATTCCAAGTTGTAGATGTATATTTTATCATATCTTAAGGTTTTAGACAAACCTTCGAGATGGGAGAATAAGAACAGGAAGACCATTGCAATCATAAGGTATTACTCTATCGTTCTTATGAACAACCACAAAACTAAACATTATAACCAACATATCCAGAGTTGAAGATGTATATTCATCATCCTTTTGATACAAAAAAAGACGTGTATTCATCATCTTGTAAATTGGTATAAATGTGTTGAATAATTTTTGTCTCCGTCAAACATTTATTATTTTTATAGTTCATATTTATGATTTTGAAAGCATATCAGAACAATATTGTTTGGGAAGGAGGTGAGAACTGAAAATTGAAACTTCTCAAAGGAGCATGTTTTAAATTAGTCTGTTAAAACTGTGAGGAAGTAATAACGAGAAAGTAAAGAGAGGATTTGATAATGAAAGTGAGGTACTATTGTTGATCCAGTTACAAGTAGTATTACTTTAATATTGACTCTCAGTTTTCAGGTTCATGATATTCGGTAGTTGCTCTTTAAAGTTGTTTCTTCGTAATTCTATCTTAAGCATGTCTATTTTTCGAATGCTAATGCAGCTATAACTTGCCTGGAAAATTTGATTTGGAAGACTAAAAAATAAAGATCAGTTAAAGGCACTTATATACTTTTCTCTATACGTAAACCTTCCAAAGTTGCACATTTTTTTCATCATCAAATATCCTCTTCGATCCGTTGTGTCAGACGCTAAAAGTTTGTCAATTTGTATTTTTATAGCAGTTGTAAATTGTCTGTGCTGAGATTGTGAATATCATATTTTCTGAACTTGAAAGAATTTCCAATAGGAAGGATCAATCACCTCGGGTTTTTTATTTTCGTCTTTATGCGTTTTTTCTTACATCTTATTATTTTCGGTGTTGTCAAATTTTATAATAAATGTGTATCTTTTTTTATCGGTTATTTTTTTATCTGTTTGTTTTTCTAAAAGGTTGAAGTTCATTTTCTATGTGCATGTACACTTTGCAAATTCATGAGTCGATGATGATATATTAGGCAGTTTAGTCTTGATGGTGATATATTAGGCAGTTTATAGACTAAATGCTTTCGTCCGCTATGAGACACCTAATTAGGACTTTAAATATTCAATTACAAAATGTTGACTAATTAATTTATAAACGTTTATGTATTTAAAAATGGCTTCAAATATTTTACTGAAATTTTTAACTCATGGAGACTAATATAAATTAATTTTTAAAATAAAAATCTAAATTATAGTTTAACCCAAGACTTTTTGTAGACCAATTTTCAGTCAAAGTTTGAGATGATCTTGAGCAATTTTAGAAAATTTCTTGGGTGAATATTTGGAAGCAAAAAAAAAAGTCCTCTTACCTTCTACTAATGAAGCATTTTTGTACATTTATAAACCATTTTGTTTCAACTTGTGAAGTTCATAATAACTTAATTATTCTATTACATAATTGAATATATTTGGAAATTTAATAAATTCACCAAATTCATACGATCTGCGTCATATAGTACGTAATTTGTTGTTTGATAAGGTTCAAGATGTTTTGTTTGGAGTAAATAGTTTTGTTGTCTCAAAAATCTGTTATAACTTAGGTTAAATCTTATACCAATAGAACAATACACTTATCTTTACGGAATACTAATCTCAAAAGTTAGAACTACAAAATGCAAAAAACAAAGAAAAGTTAAATGATCAAACATCCCATTTACTTTTTTCTGCGCTGCATAAAGGGCATTTCCCCGCCCGTAGGGCGGGGATTATGCCTAGTCTATTGTACAAAACAGATCCTTGTGACTGGGACACAATTAATACAAAAGAATGTGACTAGGATATGTGATTAGGACAAAAAAGAATGTGACTAGGATATGTGATTAAGACAAAATTAATATGATTGGAACTCTGATATGTGATTAGGACATGAATTAAATTATTTTTAATTTCTTAATAATTACTAACCCTCCATCTTTATCTCTCCCTCTTCCATTATTTTTCATTTTAATATCTACTTACTCCTCCCACATTATATCAATTTTTTTTCCTAATTTGTCTATTTCTCTCTTAGTTTAATTTCACTGTAATTATTTCTCATTTTAATATCTACTTACTCCTCCCACATATATCAAATTTTATTCCAATTTGTCTATTTCTCCCTTAGTTTTTTTCATCTTGAAACACCGGCCATTTTAGTTTCTTTGGATTTTAGAATATATAAAACTTCATATGAAATTTCTCATATATAAAACTTCATTTGAAATTTCTCATATATAAAACTTCATTTGAAATTTCTCACTACATCTTTCTATCTTTGCACAGTCTACATCTTTCTATCTTTGCACAGTCTGTTTGGCAAAATTTTGAAGTGAAAAAATTAAATATGTTCTGATGGATAGTTGTTATATCAATAACTCCAAATTCCTGTTATGTCGAATGCTATATTGAAGAGTCAAAAGATCTAGATGAATTTTTGGTCGATGAATTACAAATTTCATTGTTGGTGCATGAACAAATAATGATAATAGGTCAAGGCTTCCAACTCATGTGAAAAATTCTACAGGAGAATACTAAGAGGTTGGCGTACAATTAATACTAATTAACTCGTAAGAACCTTGAAATAATAATTGATTTCCATGTATAACATGATATGAACTAAAAATCCTAAAAAATTACATATGTTTGATCGAGTTAACTCTTATGCTGCGAGACTAATGTCTTTATTTTCCGACTTTCATAAATCACACCATATAATACGCCACCTCGAGTAAAATCCAACCGTATAGGTCCTTCATTTCTCTCTGTCCCACTTCTCACAAATCAAATTCCCACGTTGTCACAACTCTTTGGTTTTTTATCTTTTCCTCTTCTCCTCCGTCATGAATCTCAAATCTGTAAATCCCAGTTTGAAACCCAACTCTATTTCTCCTCAAAATCAAACATAATTTTCAAGTAGTCAAAGTTACACTAACAAAACTGTCGTCATCACCAGTTTATAATGACAAAAAATGACCAACAGGTGAACAATTTTTATTTCTCACAAATCAAATTCCCACGTTGTCATTATTTTTTGGTTTTTCCTCTTTTTTCCCTCTCATGAATCCCAAATCTGTAAATCCGAGAGTGCGGAACACAACTCCATTTCTCCTCAAAATTAAACACAATTTTCAAGTATTCAAAGTCACACTAACAAAACTTTCTTCATCGCCAATTTAGAATGACAAAAAATTACGAACAAGTGAACAATTTTTATTTCTCCTTTCTCCCGTGAAATAAATTGGTCTTTGATTCATTGCATGCATGACAATTCTTTCTTCGAATTTCTTGGCACCAAATCCTCCAGCTTCTTGTTTTGTTACAGTTGAAGTATGCAGATAAGAAAAATAGAGATCCTATCAGTGAAGTACATATCAAGATTTTCAATTCGAATTGAGTTATCATTTTTTAACTTAAAGATTAAATATGTTTGTTAATATCCTCCGCCACTAGGCTTACCACTTTAACTCGTAGAGAAGGATTCAATTACTAAGATGTACAACGGGAAGACGATAGAGTGTGTGGCCAGTTACTTGAAATTTTGTAGAGGTAAACTTAGCCGCCGCATAAAGAAGATATGATCTTTTTTTTTTTGTTTTTTGCACTTTAAATTCCTTATACTAAACATTGTTTTCCTACCGTTGCAGGATTATCCAGGTTGGTAGTCGTATCTTAAACCCATCTTACCGTGTGAGTGAGACTCTTTGTTTAGCGAAATTGTTATGTACAACAAACGCAACTAAAATTTCTTATACTAAGCTTTTTCTTCTTGTTGTTTTAGACCATTTTGTTTTGTAATATAGTCTAGGCAAAAAGAACACCAAGTTCGGAAACATTCAAAATTATCTTGGCAAAATGAGCAACAAGTACGCAAACATTCAAAATTATCTTGACAAGACCTATGAACTTGTTAAAATTGAAAATGTGGCAAGCATTAGATTCCTTGAAACTTTAAAAATTAGGAGCTTGCCAAGTAAAAGGTAGAAACTAAAACTGGGTAAGCCATCTGTTATAGGAGGATCACTAGAGATATCATTTGTTCTTTAATCAAGAGCGTGCATCTCTTGCGAAGAAATTAAAAGACACCCCTACAAGGTTCTCCCGCAGTGTAATTTCTCAATTCATCGCCTTTTGCAACCTTTTTCTTTCTTTCCCTGCAAGCTTCTTCATTACTTTTCGTTTATCTGAAACTCTCACTTATTATCATCCCCTCCTAAAAAATTAATCAGTTTAGTTATGGAGTTGCCACAAATTAAGTTCAGTACGTGTTCTTCTTTAATTTTTAGCCATTTGTTTGAACTTATGGTTGGAATTTCCTTGATTAAATGTTACATACAAATTAGTTTGTTCATTCTTTAGACCGTTGACTGTAATTTTGGTTTACATAGAGCTTATTCATGATAAACCAACTTACCAGGTAAATATGTTTTCTCATAAGTCGTTCTTGCATAATTCCATTTGAAGTTTATATCTTTCTCATGTTCTATCCTTGTTTTTATTTGTAACTCTCTCATTCGATCTTTGTCTCACTCTAATTATCTTAAAACCATTTACATCCATATACTTAAAAATTCAGTTTTTCCTAATAATTATATATTCCCTTTTGCTGTTTTAGATGTATAAACAAGTGCAATATATTCACACCCATGTTCGTAAATTGATTATTTTTAATGATAGTATTTATATTCAACATTCTATCTTCAATCTTTACTCATTTTGTGGTAAATGGGTAAATGTCACGAACTGTGTGTTGAAATACCACAAAAAGATTTTGAATCATGAACAACGTTAAATGAAGCTACTATAAATGTTGTTGGTGTTTTGTTTTATGTTGAACATATGACACTTTCAGGAGTTCAACCTAATTAAGTAACAATTAGATTTAAGTTTTTATTTGATCGTCATGGTTGTTCATATTAGTTTGCGTATATATGTCAAACAAGATAATTTAACACAACAAATAGTTTTGTTTACTTTGATCGTCATGGTTGTGCATCTTAGTTTGCGTATATTAGATCAAAATTTGTGTTTTTCATCTATAGGGTGGATAAATAGGACTAACAACATCGGTCTAAGAACTTCATTTAATTAGCATCTTGCGTTAACTCGATCTTTTATGCTGAAAAACTTATTTTATCTTTCCCTTTTAGTAAAAAATACTCCACAGGTAACAAATGGATAAATGTTATTCGATTTTAGGTATTTTGATCTTTAAATTTTTAATCAGAATCCTAACATACTTATATCAATACATGTCAAACAAGATAATCTGATCAAAAGGAACATTTCTATTTACTTCGATGTAAATTGTTGTTCATATTTTTGAATAAGTTTGATACAGTTTCGTGATTTTCTTGTATATGGTGGATTGATAGGACACGGCTGATGTTGATTCAGATACACCTGGTAAATCAAGTATGTTCGTTAAGCAATGGTATGGAAAAATTTCATCATTTATGTTGTAATGAGCATCACGGTAGCGAGAAATATATTTTCTTAACAAATTTAAGAACGTCAAATGGTTTTGTAGGCTCAAATTAAACCTTAAATACCTTAAGATAATTACGTCTTATACTTCTAGAATACTACACATATATTTAGACGATCTGAAAAGTTAAAAATTACAATGAGAAAATATTAAACGCGGAGAAAAAGAGGAAAGTTAAATATTCAAATATCGCTTCTATATTTGGCTTAAAAGGCATTTCCCCGCCCGTAGGGCGGGGATTATGCCTAGTATATATATATATAATATATGTATTGTTCCTAATAAACCAGGCCGGAAGCAAACTAATAAAAAAGAGCCAATCTATCAATCCTAGAATACTCCAACAAACACATAGTAATTAAAAACCTATTCGATGCAACCTACTTTGAATAAATTAAACATGCAAGATGCAAAAAGCCTACCAATTAAATCTAACATGCTTTAACCTATGAATTGAAAAACTATACATACATCTATCAGAAATAAAACAATTAATACTAAACATTAGATCTAGCATGGCTATAATCTATAAACTGAAGAACTAATCTTAAGAACTAACAGCAATAAATCAAGATAATAGTGCGGAGACCACCAGGAGATGATGATTAAACTGTGATGAAATATATATCAGAAAAGTAGAGTTAGATCAAGAGACTTTCCTGGTAGAAGAGAGCTGATGATTTGTTTAGGGTTTCCTTCTTGTGGCTGCCTTCTTCTCGATTGATTCCTAGACTCAGTCGTTTGCTAAGCAGAGATTACAGATAGCAAAATAGAGATCATCGAATTTTTGTATGTTTGCAATGCTAATTTCTAAAGTTGTTTTTTATACTTCTGTGACATGATAATTTTTGTAAAGAAAATTTTAGTTATTTTGATGATAAATGAAAATTTGATTTCTATTCGTCTAAATTTTAAAAATGATGAGTTAAAAAACAGTCTAGAAATGAAGTGTCTTATCGAGATATCTCTATTTAACTACCGCCACATCGCCTTAGAGATTCTGATTGTGTTTTCCATTGGAGAGAGTTTTTAAAGAAAAATTATGAATATCCTATGTGGCATTTAAAGTTTCTAAGATCGAATGTTTGCATTAGATAAGCTCTTAATTCACTCTCTCACTCTACCTCATCTCTTCCTTATGTAGTGTTTGCCTAAGCCCAAAGCAGCTAGTTTGGGAATCAACTTGATTCAGGGCCTCATACATTGGATCTTACAGACCACACTAGAAAAAAAGAGTTACTTTCTATGTGGACCTTTAGTAGATATTAAGTTGTAGCGTATTTCAACAAGAAAAAGTTTTTTGTTTTAGAAATTGACTACGATGTATGATAGTCATTACAATAACTTTGATACATCAAAGATGCGATAAGCACGAAACTGTCAAATTTAACAGGAACTATGGCTTACAACCCAATTAACTATGGCCTAAAGTCCAATTACATTATTCATACCCTAATAATCCCAAATTCAACAATCCAAAGATTCCACCTCCTTTGTGAGTCGAACCCGGGACCTCCAGAGACTTTTGGAGTATATGTCACCACCTTACACTCAAGCAACCAAGTGGTGACAAAAAAATTGTAGTTTGATAGAGGGGAGTTTGATTTTGTGTGTTAAAGGCATGGCCACTGACCAACATCACCCAAACCAAGTCCCTGCGCACTGAGCTATACGTTGATTTTTCCGAAAAATATAATTTAGTGTTATCTATTTAAATCGGGCTAGTCTATTAAACTCCGAAGGCCCCTCAGACTGCTTTGGGCCTGGACCATCCTGGTTGAAGGTGAGGGTTCAAATCTTCCCTAACCCATAGTTGGGTGTTCTATGTTCTTGTTTGATAAAAAGGACTCTGTTTTAGCTCCGCTTTAGGCCTCTTACACCTTTGGGGTAGCAATGCCCTTACGTTCTTCTCAAGTTTAATGTCGTGTCACGTAACACTTCGTCCACGAATTTTGTCGAAAATTAAATTTTTTCTCTTACTACTTCTCACCACCACCAACATCTTTATTTTCTTATCTTTTTCTCTCTCTTTCTTCCTCCCTCCACCTCTATCTTCTCCCTCCACCTCTTAAGAGGGAGAATCCCTTGAATTTGAAATTACCATGTGATATAATTGTTTTTTTAGTAATAATTTGTGCTTTTTTTTTTTATTATATCTTTATTTCCATAATAATTATAGTAGCTTTTTTTTGTTGAAATATCCATATAATTAAACAAAAATGATAGGGGAACCGACATTCGGCCGTCTTGCCGCGCTGGCGCACTCATTTGAACATATTACGTCTTTCTTACAGTTCAGTCCCAGTTTTTTTGTTCCTCACGTTTTGCCCCTTCCTGATGTGAAGGAAACTAAAAAACCTAAATTTCTTTCACAAGTCGATTTTAAGAGAGAGAGTGAGGGAGAGGGGGAGGGAGAGAGGTGACAGAAGGTTTCTTCACATCTCACTAACCCAAATTGAGCCATCTTGATAGGTAATGTTTCTTCACATCTCATTAACCCAAATCGTTTTGCCCCTTTCCTGTATTAATGCTTCAAACTCTGAAACTTTTTCATTATTCTAGGGTTTCTGTTTAATCCTTATTTAGATTTGTTATAGACTTATGTGTGGGTGCAATTTTTCTTCTTGTTTACCATGAAGGAACTCAATATTGTTTTTCTTCTTTACTGAAATTTTGTTTCTTGGGTAAAAGTTGTTTTGTATACTCTTTTGAAAGTTTATATTCATTTCTAAAAATTCTTTCTTCTATAGGTATACTGGTTTGTATTCATCTCTGACTTGTTATTTATTTTATTTTAGATAAGCCGTCGTCGATACATTGGAATAAATGAATGCTTTTAGATAGCTTCGATCTCTTGACGTCTAATTTACATCGGTATAATTCGAGTAGATAATTGTACGAGAAAGATATCAAACTATGAAGATTGGGGAAACATGAAAGTAGGCAACTAATGTTAGTCGATGCTAGAAACCTTGTATTTCTTGTTTTCATTTGTGTGGAGCTTAAATATATTGACCATCTACTTCATCTTGGTTAAATATATCATATAACTGATATCTTGTCAAGTGAATCTTATTGGAAAGATTCAAGCAATTAAAGAATCATAAAGTTGTAGGCTCTTTCTCTGAAATAATTTGCCGAACTGCATTTACGAGGTCTACAACATGCTTGTCTTCACAACCCATTTGAAGAAGAGCTGCATTTGGTTGGCCATCTCTTCAAGTGATGCAGGACCCAAATAGTTCATCGTGTTGAAAACCAGCTTTCCAGATTAAAGACCCATATCCAAAAATATCACTAAATTGTTATTATTCTACACTATTTTGTATTTATCTCTTATTTTGATTTTTTTTTTAAAGAAACATGTTTATCTCATATATTTCTTCTTTACTTGTTTTGTATTGTGTCTCTAGGAAGGTCAATCCAGAACATACAGTGAGATGGTGGGCATGGAGGTAACAAACATGAAAGTATCGAACATGGAGGTATCAGATATTGAGGTGGCGGAGAAAGAGATGATGAACATGAAGATAGTGGAGAAGGAGATGATGGACCTGAAGATAATTCCATGAAAACAACAAAACTTAGTTTGATATTTTTGTACATCTAGAAATTCTATTTGTTAATATTCCAAAAATAAAGAAACAAAATTTAGTTTTGTATTTAACTTACTCACATTTAAATGCTCAATAAAATCTTGTTATTCTCTCAATGGTGTTTGTCAAAACTTATGTGTCATGAGATGATATAAAAGTGATGGAAATTGCAGGTAAATTGGCGCGCCCAAGTGCTTGGTGTTTTACACAACCTACAGTCTTAAACAAAACTAATTATAAAAGCTAGAATTTGTTTTCTTTGACGAACAAATCTAACCCAACTGCTTGGATCTGGATAATTTTCACACTTCTCATTCCAGAATGGAGTATACTTTTCAGGACCTAATAGTCCTTGTTCAGAAATGGTTGTCGAGTTCTCAATACTCCCAGAGAATCCTTGAACAACAACAACCAAGCCTTCCAAAGCAAGAACATGCATCGATGATAGGGGGTGTTAACAGGAAATGCACTCCTCGACAACATTTTACAAATATCTTAACTTCCTGCACTTCCAATAACCATCAAAATGATAACTTCCCTCACTTCCAAAGATGAATTACATAAATTTCAGAGATATAATACCTTTAAAGAAGAATAAAAATCAAATCAAACAATATATATATATATATATATAACAAGCATTTTGGGAAATACTTAGATTTCAGATATGCATTACCCAAAATTTATCTTTCATAGGTTACCAATCAAGATGACTTGACGATTTGGTTAGTGAGATGAACTGTTAACCTTCTGCTAGATGTTGATTTCTCGATTTTAAACCTTCTTTCACCTCTCTACCTCCCTCTAGATGTCAATTTGTAAAAGAGATTCGAAAACCTAGATTGTAATGGTGAGATTGGGAGGAATTCTTCTGTCGATAAAAGAGGAAGAAGAGAAACGTGGATTTCCACTGCCTAAAAATTTTAGGTTTTCTGTTTCTTCAAATCTAGACCGTTAATAAACTCAGCGGTCCAGATTAAGTCGAAAGGAAGGGGCAAAACGTGAGGAACCAAAAAATTGGGACTGAACTATAAGATATGTTCAAATGAGTTCCCCTATCATTTTTGATAATTAAATCAGAAAGCTATTACAATACTTAGAAATTATAGTAGTTTTTCAACCAACAAAGAATTGTTTAGTCCCACAAAATAGCAAATCAGACTCTTGGTTTCACCTAAATGAAAATTTGGCCACTAACCATCTGTATGTTATCAAGTTGAAGAATTTAGGTTTGATTAAAAACCCAACCTATTTGGACTACCCATAATTGCTATAAATTCATTGGAATACTGTATTTTGCTATAGATTCTCAATATTCTCTTTAGTTTTCTCCAATATCTCAGAATGTTATTTTAAATTCAGTATTATTTCCACTTTTTCTTACATACCGGCATTAGAATGGCTTTTTCAAAACAAATATAAAAGATCTTGTTAGCCCCGAGTCTGAGGAGACTTAAGGTAATCTTGTTAACACTGAGTCTAAGGAGGCTTTAGACCTCCATCATATATTAAAGGGTGGGGGTTCATGAATCATGAATATAATGGTTCCCTGCATCAATAATGTTTGTATGTTTCAACAACAAAAAAGAAAGTTTCAACAAAAAAAAAATTATGTTCATAATCCTTTTATTTTAAGCATGAGGAATATAATGGTTCTGTACTTCAATTTCTTAACAAGAATATTTTAGAAAACTCTATGCAAGTAACTTGGTTCTACTTCTACAACTATATAGAAACAGTAAAATTTGACCGTCACACGAAAAACACACTCTGTTAAAGAATCTAGCTAGGTCGAGTTTCACTGGTCGCATCTCCAATAGGACTACAGGATAGGAGACTCGATCTCTAATATATAGAGTACCACATAGAATTTTCCAGAGTTTTTTTTATTTCATCCATCTCCCATTGGTGACTCTATTTGAACCTCAAGAGGTGGTTCACATTGGGTCGTGCCAACTTGATTTGGGTTAGTGTCGAATAATATAATCCGTTCCAATATCATATTAAGTAATTCTACATTGGACTGAACCTTAAAAATAAGTTCTTACAATGAAACTAAATAACCACTTGACAAATACTCAACCTAACATATAACATAAATCTTGTTCTTTTCTAATATATTTGAAATCATAATATAAGTACACTCAAAACATTTGGAAAATCAAAATCAATGCCAATCTTGAAGAACATAAATAGAGAACCCAGATTCAAGAAGAAGAAATCTCAGTTTTTTGATGAGATTATACCTCATTATCTTCCTCGCAGAAACATGAATATGCGAAGTGGTTCTTCTTTGTGACGTAAGTAGAGATGAAATTAGATGCAGGACCAGGAGAGGCTAGTTCGTTGGGAACGAGGATTTGGGTTTTACCAGCGGCGATTCTCTTCCCGGCAACATTGCCGTAAAATAGACCAGAAATGGCAGGAACAAAGACATCACTTTCAGAGCAGATATAGAAATCCAAAGCTTTCTGAAGTTCAGCACTTCCTTCAGGTTTTAGAAACTTGTTCTTCTTTTCTGCTGGCATTATACTATGCTGCAATATTTCGAAAAAGCAAAAAGACGTTACAAAATCGAAAAGGGTTTATTAGTATAAGTAATTTTTTTTTTTTAAATCTATATAACCTAGAAACTAATACGAGTATCAATATCTATCTAACATCAGTACGAGGTCACTACCAGTGTCAAATAAGTGACGGATAATACTTAACACTACTACATACCATAATTTTGATACTTTTACTTGTTCTAGCCGGATGGATCGAAAAACAGAAATGAAAGAGATAGATAGTTTACCTTTGTGTATGTTTTAGGGAACATTTCCTTGAGAGCATCCAAACTACTGTGCCAAATAGTTTGTGTCAAATAGATTGTAGTATCCATGTTAAAGCCGATCTTCCTCAAAAAGATTCCTATATCTTGTGGGCTATAACATATTTTCTTTCCATCGGTACTTCCTTGGCACCCTTTGTTTTCCAATATATCAATCCTCAAATCCACCGCCACAAACTGCCCTTTTGACTTTCTACTCAAAGTTCTTAGCCTGTTAATCATTAAGTCAACAACTTCACGCGCCTCTGGTTGCAAGTCTAGAGCCTCGTACATGGCCAAGCATGCAATAGAGTCCACATCAGTCTTCTGGTTTGTCTTTTTCATATTTACAGATGGGAAGTAAGTTGCAAGCCTCAAGTTATGGTTTGCTCTGAATACTGGTTCAATGTCCTCTTTTATGTAGCGCTTGGTGACTCTGTTTGGGACCTTGATTACGGTAACTTTTCGTGATATTTCAGCAGGATATTCCTTTACGACTTTAACCACACCTTTCAGGCTTTTAACAAATTTCTCGACATCATAAATTTCTCCAAAGTTTCTGAAAGATCATTGTTATCAGATTACAGTTAGAATGTGGAAGCAAAAGGAACAGCATTTAACCATGTTCATTACATTATTAGGATAAATACGACAGTATACTGCAACTATTTAAAGAAAAACAGTAGGAAGCTCACTTTCAGGTATCTAAAATTATTGATTAAGTAAACATAGTTCAATGAAGTTATTACGAAAAAGTTACTATATCGGATTTTCTGTAAAATAATGTTTAACGGGCAATTGCAACCATAAACAAAAGTGGGCTGCGCTACCAATAAAAAGAAGATATAATGAATTTGAAAAACTAGCCTGGTATCTTCAATGTTGCTTCCTCTGATGTCAGGAAGTATGAGTGTGGCCCCAAGATATCTCGCAACTACCACAGCATTAGCAATCTGACAAGGAATTAGCAAAAACAAACAGTATTATTAGAGCTCGTCAATGCACAATAACAATTTTACGAGTTGAAGAACAAGAGCGTAAAGAACAAATAATCATCATGATGAACCTCAATCATGATCAAAGAGAGCCAACTCGAAAATTAGTTTAACCAAGACCTACGTAACCTGGACGCCAGTATGTGAATTAGTATCCAACTATTGTACAAGGTGTTGCCTACATCGAAAGAAAAACTGAAGTACTAAGATAGCATAGTCTATCACAACTCAGACTACCAAGATGGACCGTGGACCAAAATTAAAACCTTTTTGGTATATTTAACTTCACCAGAAAAGATCCATCATAACCATAACTATATAAACCAAATACCATAATGTAACTAGAAACATGGGCAAGTGAATGATGATAATTAATCGTCCCTTCGTAGACTTTTGGAAGACTGTTCACCATTTTCTCACTCTTTACAACATATCCAAGGTCATCAATTAGGTCGGATAAATACCCTGATCGACAACAAATGAAGTAAAGGGAGCACCCCATACCTGTGAGACATGGTATCCAGGACTATTAGTCAATGAGAATGTGATGAAACCATTGGAGTGCTCAACGTCTTCATAAAGTCCATGAAAGGTGGTCAAACGAAACAATGACGACCAATAAGAATTAGTGCACATTTAGCCACAATAACACAGAATATTCTTGTAAAACTCAAAATATATAGGAAAAACTCACTCGAAGATGGCTTGGTCCAGCATTGCTTTAGTTTGGTGAAATCCTCCTTCCAGGGTTTTTCAAATACATTAGGAAGTGAAACAAAGCTTTGCTCTGAAACTGCATTAAGTTGGACACTCGACACTTCTGGAAGTTTCAGCTGACAATATTCGTGAAAATTAAAGTATAAGAACATATCAATAAATTTTCAAGTAGCAAAGGGTCGGAACAATGCATATTCAGTAGAAAATCCATGACGAAAAACATGGTAAATAACTGCTAACTCAAACAATAAGAGCATATAAACAAAGAAACAAGCGGGAAGTAAACCAAGCAACTCCTTTGCAAATAAACAAATGAATAGAGGGATCACGAGTAAGGGACAGAAAGATAAAAACACCAAACCAAAATATACTTGTAACCCTAATAATTGCACAAAAGGTGGGATCATAGAGAAATAATATTAGAACAGGCTAAAGGTTAAATTACCATTTGGTACAACAACTCAACAAGAATTTCAGGGGCTCCTTCGAATAAAGTAACATAAATATATCTAGCTTAAAATGAGCATACAACAACAAACCTAACTAATAAACTAAAAGAAACAAACCAAAATAAATATCAATTCAGTATAGATGAACTACAATAAAATTGAAACAAGAAAAAAAACATAAAGAGAGATAAGTAATCACATCAAAGTAATCAATTCAGTATAGTCGGATTAAACTGGAACTTAACCAGGAAAAAAGAAAACATCAACAAAAATTATTAATCACATCAGTCTAATCGACCTACTGATTCAGCTAGGGTTTGAACTTTTGATGGATCCCTCGTTCTGATTTCATGATAAACTACCACTTCGACTTAAAAGTCAAACTTGTATACATAGTTATACAGATCTAAGGCGAATCAGATACACGAGAAAAAGATTAGGGTTTTTCTGTTACTTACAACTAAGAAGGATTAAAAATTCAAGTAGAAATGAGGAACTGAATAGTTAGTAAACTAAATCTAACAATCAAAATCATGTTCATTAGCAACAAACAACAAAATTAGCTTAATCTCTACAATTATCGCAATAAATTGAGTAAAATGATGAATTGAACACTCAATTGAACAAAAACAAATAAATCTAACTAATAATTCAAATCAAATCAGGCAAAATTTCAATTTACCTCAACTGTATCGAAATGATCTCTCTTAATCATTCTACCAAGCATTGCGAACATAGTTAAAGTAAGAAAACCACTTAAAATCTGTCTTGGATCTATCGCCATTTTTTCAGATCCAAAACAAAACAGAAAGAATATAACTATAACACAAACTCCTCTTTCTCTCACTACTTCACTACTCTCTCTCTCTCTCTATTTGATCTTCTTCTCTTTAAGATCTAAAAATCAAACTTCATTAATCGAAATTCAACGATTATACCGACAAATCGAAATCGATAGGGATGTAATCAAATCTGTTTGGTAATAAAGAAAAGAAAATGATAGAGAGATAAAGACAAAGTTGTAGATGAAATGACTTGTTAGAGAGAGAAAATCGAGAAAAGTGTGTGAGTCTCCTCTCTTTCCCTCTAAAAGTAATATTGGTCTCAAACCACTATTTATAGTATAGACGCGCCGACGCATCTTTCTCTCTCTAAAAACATGACCACAAAGCAGACACCAATAGGTTTATTTCACCCATTTTAAGTTGGGGTTAACATCAATCATTTATTTGGCACCAATAAAAAAACATTTCCGATTAAAATCGAGAATCATATAATTTACTTATATGACTTGATAATTTTGGTAGAAAATATCACTGATGATTTTGAAGATTATTCAGTTGTATTTCTCATCGTTTAAGGGGGGGTAGTGGAGCAAGACTTTCGCGGACTCTTGAGAGTCCGCGAAAGTCTGAGGCATTCAAATCCAGACATTTAAGAGTCCATGAAAGTCTGAGGCATTCAAATCCAGACATTTGAGAGTCCACGAAAGTCTGAGGCATTCAAATCCAGACATTTGAGAGTCTATGAAAGTCCGAGGCATTCGATTGTAGACAAAATATGTCCCAGACTTTGGTGGACTTCATAGTTTGATGAATTTGTGAAGGATTTGGGACAAATTTGGAAGCCAAAATGTCTTTCAAAAAACAAGAGACATTTGAAGTCCATCATGTGATCAAACAACAATAATAATATTAAAATAATAAATGTCTACCAAATGTCCATCAATGTCCACAAATATTCACAGATGTTTACGAAAGTCGAAAAATATATTGAGTCCATGGGTATATAGACCAAAATCATTTTCATAATAGGTATATAGACCAATCTTCCCAAAATATGGACATTTAGTCCTTTTACAATAAGGACATAAATAACTCATACTTTATTGATAAATACCCTCCATGTCCCTCGTCTAAAAAATCCGGGGTTGTTAAATTTCGGAACGAATCCGGAAAGTTTCCCAAACCAGGGGGCGTGATTTGGGGGAGATATTTAGGTTACAAACTGAAAAGATTTAATAGGAAGTAACGGGTCAAGGATATTTTCCAAAACATATTTTTCAAAACAGATTTGGAAAACGGATATTTTCCAAAACAGATTTTCTCTCTCATCCTTTCAGATTTGGAAACCAAATCTATATATCACTTTCTCTCACTTAATTTTCAGATTTGGAAAGAGTATATTTTCTGAGATCAATTAGCGTGATTTGGGGGTTAATATTCAAAACATATATATCAACTTTCTCTCACTTAACTTTCATTTTTTACTCATACATAAACACACATCGAATACAAATTATGAAACAAGTTCGTAAATTATGTGTTATTTATGACGAGGAAACCATCATTTGTCATGTATACAACGTAATTTATCATATGCGTGTGAGTCATCCATTATGTACCATTGAATACTTAGATTATTTTCTGACATAAATTACTTATTTTTTATGTCATGTTAGGAAATGTACCATTGAATCCATTATGTACCATTGAATACTTAGATTATCCATTATGTACCATAAATTATAGTAACTTGTTAGGAAATGTAAATCTGAAATCATGTTTTTTGTTATAAAGTATGTGATTTATCATAAATTATGTATACTGTATAGAAAATAACACAACCTTTGTACGACTGAAAGGAAATTTTATTGAACAGTAATCTGTGTTTTATTGTAAATGAAAAGAACATAGTAGACTAGGTAACTTAAAAACAAACTCCGTCAGAATGTTGCCCGAGCTCTCGATCCTTACTGTCTTTGGTCTTCCAGGTTTACGGCGAATCAAACATGGTAGTGTTTTTGACTCTTCATTAAATGTACATGGTTCATCGAAGTTAGGGGCAGGGTTTATATGTTCCTTGTAAGTCTTCACGTAAGACTCCGTTGTCCAAAC
Source organism: Eschscholzia californica (assembly GCF_041429995.1). Taxonomy (NCBI): domain Eukaryota; kingdom Viridiplantae; phylum Streptophyta; class Magnoliopsida; order Ranunculales; family Papaveraceae; genus Eschscholzia; species Eschscholzia californica. Next base: position 14,327,990 of record NW_028238198.1, on the reverse strand, counting down.
AGGATCATAGAAACAATCTTCTTCATCGTAATTTATACTTCTATAGTTTATGTGATGATTCTTTAAGAAATTCCATCAGTGCTGGTTTACTACAAGAAAAAAAAAATATATGTATTAGTTAAAAAAAATTATAATCAAATTTACATACATTAATAATGAAACATTTAATAAAAAACAAATGAGATGGATCACAAATAACAGGTACAAATCAATAAATTATGTATAATGTATGAAAAAGTACAATTGTTTATTAGGTTAAGTGAAGTTTTATATGCTTGTCATGGCCACTGTTCTGGTAAAAAAAGGACGTGTAATGTTGGATAAATTTTTCATACTTTACGAACCTTTGATCATTAATACTATCATCTTACGTGAAATGTATGCAGATTGTATCAGAAAGTATGGTAATTTATCGTAACGTAACTGTAATTTTTATTCTGTTACAAGAATCAGAAAGGATAAACATCAAGATATTATTAGCAAATTTTATCAGAAAACATGAAAAATTATCGTAAAGTACCTGTACTTTATATTCTGTTATAGGAATAAGTGTGGATAATCACAAAGATCAAGAACTGTACGGACAGATGATTCTGATCTGCAAAAAAAAACAAAAAAAGAAGAGGATTTAACGTAGATCTGAAGAAATATACAATGAACATTGGAAGGAGAAATAACGTACTAACATTGAACAAATCATTAAATAAGAAATAAACATCAAAGATCTTAAAGAGTTATGAAAGTTTTAGAGAGAGAAAATATAAATCTTCCATTCGAAGGTAGTTAAGATTACAGCAAAACAGATTCAAAGTTATTGAAATGGAAAACAAGAAAAGAAAGACCTAAATCAAGATTTGATGTTTTCAACGATTCTATATGAATCTTTAACCTATAAAGCAATAAAGATAAGATTTCAAACCTGAATAACAATGGCTAGAATAAAGAGATAAACAGTATAAAACCTAAATAACAATGGAGGTTTTGATGAAAGCTCTTGATTGAATATTAAACAATGAAATTTTTAACAGCTGGTGGTGAGATTAATTTATGTTTAATGAAGATTTCGTTTTTAGAGAGAGAGATGGAAAGTTACCGGATTTCAGTTACGGAATATTATCAATATAGTAGTTAGTTACAATTCAAACGTGATTGGAGAGAGAAAGTTGAGATAAAAATGGAAAAAATATCTTTAACAGTTTAGAATGTAAATCACGTTTTGATATTAAAGAAGGTTAATATAGGTATTAAATCTTTAATATGTATTATATGGATTTGTGTTTTCTCTCTAGATGAGACCAAAAGGACTAGATATCCATTTAAATTATTATTTAGGTTTTGAAATCCTTTTTAGGATTATAGAGGATTAAATCTCCTATTAGGACCCAATTTTTGGTCCATAGACTCAAAAATTAAAATATATTTTTGAAATGTTAGTATAAATATATTATTTCATGTGATTAAACAATAATAATAATATTAAAATAATAAATGTCTACCAAATGTCCATCAATGTCCACAAATATTCACAGATGTCTACGAAAGTCGAAAAATATATTTTTGAAATGTTAGTATAAACATATTATTTCATGTGATTAAACAATAATAATAATATTAAAATAGTAAATGTCTACCAAATGTCCATCAATGTCCACAATATTTACAGATGTCTACGAAAGTCGAAAAATATATTTTTGAAATGTTAGTATAAATATATTATTTCATGTAATTAAAAAATAATAATAATATTAAAATAATAAATATCTACCAAATGTCCATCAATGTCCACAAATATTCACAGATGTTTACGAAAGTCGAAAAATATATTTTTGAAATGTTAGTATTAATATATTATTTCATGTGATTAAATGATAATAATAATAATATTAAAATAATAAATGTCTACCAAATGTCCATCAATGTCCACAAATATTCACAGATGTCTACAAAATGGCGAAAAATATATTTTTGATTAGCACAAATATAATATGCATTACACATTTTGTCAATGGACTCAAGATCTTAAAATGTCCCCAGGACATTTTGTTTATGGATCAAATGTCTTGAAATGTCTATAAAGACATTTTGTCTACAAACTCTCAATGTCTTGAAAATGTCTATGAACACATGTTGTCTATAATAACTCATCCGAAATGTCTTGAAATGTCTACGGGACATTTTGTCTATGAAAGTCTGTGAAAGTCCCGCTCCACTACCCCCCCTAATATAAATATTGAATTGGACAATTGTAGATATATTAAGAGGACAATCTATTTTTAACGTCTACTTTTTTAGATTTCTAGAATTGACTATTACTACGGTCATCCTCATATCTAAATTGAATTTTCTCTTGGACATGTTTTAAGACTCAAAGATCTAATAACATTTAATGCGATTTGACTACCTAATTAGTTGAACAAATGTAAAACTACCGATGATTTTAATGAATGCAATTCTGAAAAATTCCCCGTAAATAAAAATGGGGTTTAGTTTATAATTTGTGACTAACAGACTGTTTTGGGTCCCACTAATGTGTGGTTCTTCATCTTGGCCCCTAAAGCCCACAAAATATCTCGTGCCCTAGGGCACATACACTTGTACCAATCAAATGTTACGAAATTTATAGTTATATTTTATTGAGAGAGAGAGAGAGATTTTTATTAGTTATTATTTTTTTTGTTTATTTTATTTTAAATTAGTTATTATTTTATTGAGAGAAAGAGAGAGATTATAATTTCTTTTTTTTAACCCTTATAATTTATTTTGTTTCTTTTTTTCTTAAATTAGAATATTTATTTCTAAGAAGGAAAGGAGTATTGTTTTTTAAATAGGTAACTTTATTTCTACGAAGGACTATATTTTAAATTTTGAGAAGGGCTTTTAGACAATATCCTTAATTAAAAAGGGTGTTTGGCCCAGTCAGCGTTTTCCCTTCTATTTTATTATATAGATTGTTACGTTTTATCTATTCTGTCCTCCATTTCATCTCTTCCTCACACTTCTTGTTCTTCTTTTACAAAAGAAGGTCGTCAACTTACAACCCGAACATATTTTTGTCTTCTCTTTCATCCCTTCCACCGTCCTTGTCTCACCACCATCAATTTGTTTCGGCTGATCTGACATGTTCTACATAATTTCCCACGCCAGTAGTTTTATATGGGAGTTCCTTATGATGTTAGAAAGTGGCTTCTTGAAAATCGTCCTTTTACCTTCGAGTTATTGTTCTTCTGTGCCGCCAGTAAAGAGATTGGGGGAATGCTCTCAAAGATATGACTCTGACGCTTAAGTCAGTTCAACGTTACAAGTGGAAAATAAAAAATCAAAGGGCGGGGATTAGATATTATATCATCGTAAACCTATGTTTTTGTATATAGATTTGTATGGCGGTGGTGAATCACTAGTTTAAAGGAAGTCACGTCGCACGTTGTTAACACAATCTTTATGATCATAGCGTATATGATCTTATATCAGGATATGACAAGCGAATCAACGTTATATGACCTTCCACAAAATTGAAATTTTTCTCAGGTAGAGCAGAGCTCAAGGTACCAAGCATACTTCTGTAAACCTCTCGCTTTATGACTTAGGTTGCAGAGCTGACTTGGATTGACTCTTTTGTTGGCCCTGAAGTCATGGCAAAACTCTAGGTGCCTTAGAGACTCGTGTCGACCTCCCATGTCAGGGTACAAGTAGAAAAGTTCTTTTGGGTTCCCTTAAGGTCTGATTCGTATTTAGGGATCTGACGTTTGCCGCCTTAGTGAATCAGTTGACTTCTATGACTGGTCGAAGGTAACTTATATTTGGTTAAACACGAGTCCCCCAAATACTCACAAAAGTGTAGAGATGCTAAAGAGTATAACTCAATACTTCTCCACTGTCCTGATTAGTCGTGGGCATTCATATTACCAACTATTCTAATTTAAAGAGGTAAATCATACCATAGGCAAAGAAAGAAACATAGTTGTGTTTATCTGTCTTTAGTAAGGTCAATTCTCGTTTGGCCTCTAATTTATTATCAACTCGCTGATTTTGCCCCTTTAACGGTATTTCTCGAAAAATTAGATTTTTTTATCTTTGAAGGCCAAATCGAACTGCCAAACACTTACGGGGCCACGACAATAAGTTGATCACAAATTGGGGGCCAAATTGAAATTGACCTTTTTTAAATTATTTTCATCGCAGAACTTCTATTCCGTAAGTGCATTTTCTTAAGGCTTAACACTTCTTGTCCGTTCCCTTACCAAACATTCAAGGTAATTTTCTTTTGCTGTCAGCAGGGCGACTATGTTAATTCTAAAAGTTAATTTTGTCAAGACTCTCAGGTGTTCAGCAACCCGTATGTCGCTTTTCTGTAGAGCATATCTCTTAATCTTCACATCTATCTGTATTTTGATGGATTGAATCTTGTGTCAATCAATAAAAAATCTTACTTCGAATGGATATCACATCAAAAATCTCTCTTTAGGTGAATATCGCACTTACTGCGATATTGTAGTTACTCCATTAAATTTCTAATGAAAATACGTTATGGTTTATGTGTGTTTGTTTTCGTAAATTAGTTTTTGAAAAATTTATTGTGAGCATTGGAACGGCTGGGGTCAAGTTTTGGAACATAGAATTGAAAATGGGAGAAAAGCAGAGAAAAAGAACTCCTAAATGGGACAAGGCTCGAACCTTGTCTCGCAAGAGGGCCGACACCCTCTCAGACTGGCTCGAGATATGTCGTGACCAAGAGCTGAGACATTTTTGGATTAGTCCAAGCGGTTGGGACGTCGCGGGTAGTTTAAGACACGCTCTCAGACAATTTCCTACCCAAGGAAGGTTTACCATGAGATTCTTGTTTCCTAGTGGACCACGATATTCCTGTGTTTGGTCTTGTGGTTGACTGACCAAGAGACCCTAGAGCAAAGTTTCCTCTTAAATGGTTTTCAGACAAAACACTTTCTCCATGGCAGAACAATGATAATGACAGATAGAGACATTTGAAGTTGTAGAGAGATATAACAGAGATAGGAAAAAGGTGAAGTTTTAGAATAAGGGGGAGTAGAGAAATTGTTGTGGTGGTTGGAGACGAGGAAAAAAAAAGTTGTGTTGTCCCAGAAAATTTGACAAAATCCACAATTTCCTTTTAGTTGGGGCGATTTCCTTGAAACTTTTATTAGATCTTCAAAGTTCTTAAAGTTTAGCTTTACTGATTCAAAACTTATTTTAAGAACTTTGAAGTTTCGTGTAATTCGTTCTGAATTTTTTTTGGATTATTTCCCATATGGCCCCCAACTTTGTGACGAGCTTCCTGCCTGACCCCCTACTTTAGTAATAATTCCTGTATGGCCCCCTTTTTTTCGTTGTCTTTAACATTCCTTTATTCTCTCTCCTCCATCTCATTTTCTCTCTCTCCCACATCATCTTAGCACGAATCTTTTTTTTATCCTCTCTCTCTCAATTTTTTTTATTTTCTCTCTCTAAAAAAAATTTGTTTTTTTTTAAATTACCTCTCTGCTCTCTCTCTCTAAGCTCAAGTTTGTTCATCACGAACAGACCTCTAGCGAAGGGAAACCCCCTTCCCTGGAGTTTAGAGAGAGAGGGAAATTTTTCTTTTTTGAGAGAGAGAATAAAAAAAAAAAATTGAAGGTCGCCGGCCGAAAATTTGGCCGGCCGATGACCCTCCCGGTGAAGATGATAATGTGTCGTGCTAAGATGATGTGGCAGAGAGAAAAAATGAGATGGAGGAGAGAGAGTAACGGAATGTTAAAGATAACGGAAAAAGGGGGTCATACGAGAATTATTGCTAAAGTAGGGGGCTAGGCAGGAAGCTGGTCACAAAGTTGGGGGCCATTATTGGTTCAACATTTTTTTTTAAGAACTTCGAAGTTCAGTCTTATAGGTTTACAAAATTTTTAAAAACTTTAAAATTCTGCATTGTTTGATTTTTTATAAAAACTTAAGAACTTTTAACCCAAATTTCGGCCGAGGAACTTTTGGTGACAAATTTACTCACAATATGTTCAATTCAAAGTTCCACCTGTTTAGGTGTATCTTTGAAGTAATAACTACCTGTTTAGGTTAATTCTATTTTGGCCTCAATTTGTGGTTAACTCGCTGTTTTGGCCCCATAAGTGTTCGACGAATCGACGATTCAATTCGCTTCTACGAACAAACTAAAAGATAATCATTTTTCCCAGAAATACCTACGTGAGCCAAAACAAAATTAATGTTAGACAATGTGAAAACATTAAATGCCTTGCCTTTCTCCTCATTTCTCCGCTTCATCCATCTCTCCTTTACCTAATCTCCAGCATTATTCAAAAGAATTAGAACTTTGAAATTCTAAGACTTTGAAGTTCTAGTAAAAAAGTTGTACCTTTAAGATTTGTACTATAAAAAATTTGACAAAATCCATAATTTCACTTTAAACATTTGTACATGGAAATTTTTTCTATTTCCCATGAACTACACCACTTTTATAACATCCACTCATCCGTCCACCAGTCTTCGGTGCAGTGGTTGGACACCTTTCTTAAGCTCATAAGATCGTGGGATCAAGTCTCAGTGGAAGCAGTTTGCCATCAAAATTTATCCCATGTATTTTAGGCTATAAATAAGTAAATTATGTAATAAATTTGTTGGGCTTTAGGCCTCTTTCATGTTGTTGGGCTTTAAGACTCTTTCATTCATGGTTTAAATTAGGCGGTTATCGTGCGTATCACATCTTCATGATCTAGCAATGCCTTGTAACGACTAACGTAGATTGTTGTCGAGATCTAAAAAAAAAGAACATCCACTCATCCTAACTTTTATGGATTGGAATTTACCCACAAGTCCCATTTGTTATTCATATTTCTAATTAAACCCACTAGCTATTAGGCTATGTTTGGCGCGCGGGAATCACGTGAGAATGGAATGTGAATCCCGGAAATCACATTCCCGACTACTGTTTGGCTCGCGGGAATGCAGATGGAATCCTATTCCTGGAGGAATGGGATTCTCCCCAAACGGGGTAATAGCAAATCCAGGGAGGGGGTGAGTTGGTGATTCCCATTCCCGGAAATGATTTGATTTATCTGGACAAAATAATCCTTGATAAAATATTAGAATGACTAATATTAAAATCGTCATTCTCATAATATTTTAACTAAAAAAATTAAAAATCTAGGATTTCAACCACCACCATAGCAACACATTCTCTCTCTCTCCCACCATCTTTCTCGCTCGAACATAACTCTCCATCTCTATCTCTCTCCATATCTCTAGTTTTTTTCTTCTCTCTTATTCTTTGTTCATAAAAAATCGATTCATAACGTTTAAAAAAGAATTAGTCGAGACCTTATTCATTATACATAAATCTTTAAATACAACTTAAATTAGTGTATTACGTTACTATTTCATATCTATAGATTTGAATAGATAATACTAATTAAAATATATATAACAAACTTGGCCTATAATTTATGTAGTTAAAGTAAAAAGATATAACAGGACTTTCGAAAAAAAATTACATTCTTATTTCTATACAAACCAAATAACAATTAAGAATATATCGGTCGAACCAAACATTAAACCAAAATAATCTAATTTCTGAGAATCCCATCGCGGGAATGTGATTCCCAGGACATCCATTTCCGTGCCCCCAAACGTGGCCTTATAGTATTATTAATTTCTTACTTCCAACTTACGGAACTAACGATATCGGAATTGCGGATCTGCGGGAGCACTTACACTCTCTCTCGTTCGATTTTTTCAGATCTGTCAAAAAATTCTGTGTAATTTCTCAGAGTTCCTTCGTTCTTCAGCGATCAGTCATTTTCGCATTTTTCGTATTAGCCTTCGATCTGGTTGGCATTATTATTTGCAGTGATCTTCTTGTTCTGGTTACTTGATAAGGTATGTCTAAATCTTTATATCTCTAACTTATTTGTTGTTTTTCTAGGGTTTTCAGAGTGAAAATGAACTCAAATTTTAGAAGATTTTGAGTTCAAACTTCGGTTAGATCTTTTAGAATTGTATTTTATTTTAATTAGGGATTTCCTGCTGAATCAGGTTTTGAACGATTAGTTGTTTTTTCTAGAGAGAGAGAGAGAGAGAGAGAGAGAAATGGAGAAATCTTGTAGTTTGCTTATTCACTTCGATAAAGGAAGTGCTGGTCTTGCGAATGAGATCAAAGAAGCTCTTGAAGGAAGTGATTTAGAAGCTAAAGTTGATGCAATGAAGAAAGCGGTAATGCTGTTACTGAATGGTGAAACAATTCCTCAACTTTTCATTACAATTATACGTTATGTTTTGCCTTCTGAAGATCACACAATTCAGAAGCTTTTGTTACTGTATTTAGAGATCATTGATAAAACTGATTCTAGAGGAAAAGTTCTTCCTGAGATGATTCTAATTTGTCAAAACCTTAGAAACAATCTGATACATCCAAACGAGTATATCCGTGGTGTGACTCTTAGATTTCTTTGCCGGTTGAATGAAACTGAGATTATTGAACCTTTGATCCCATCTGTATTATCCAATTTGGAACATCGTCATCCGTTTATCAGGCGAAATGCAATTCTTGCTGTTATGTCGATTTATAAACTTCCACACGGTGAACAACTTCTTGTTGATGCCCCTGAGATGATTGAAAAGGCTCTCACTTCGGAGCAGGATCCGTCGGCGAAAAGGAATGCCTTTTTGATGCTCTTTAATTGTGCTCAGGATCGCGCTGTTAATTACCTTCTCACTCATGTTGATAGTGTTCCTGACTGGGGAGAATTACTTCAGATGGTTGTTTTGGAACTTATCCGTAAAGTTTGTAGAACGAATCGTGGAGAAAAGGGGAAGTATATTAAAATCATTATATCTTTGCTGAATGCACCATCAAGTGCAGTTATATATGAATGTGCCGGAACACTTGTTTCTCTGTCGTCTGCACCCACAGCTATCAGAGCTGCTGCCAATACATACTGCCAGCTTTTAGCTTCACAGAGCGATAATAATGTTAAACTAATTGTTCTTGACCGACTAAATGAACTAAAATCAACTCATAGAGAGATCATGGTTGAAATGATCATGGATGTACTTAGGGCACTTTCAAGCCCTAATCTTGATATCCAGAGGAAGACAATTGACATTGCTCTAGAACTGATAACTCCGCGGAACATTGATGAGGTTGTTCAGGCACTTAAGAAGGAAGTTGTGAAGACTCAAAGCATTGAAATTGAAAAGAATGGGGAATATCGGCAAATGCTTGTCCAAGCTATTCATTCTTGTGCTATCAAATTCCCAGAGGTGGCAAGTACGGTGGTCCATTTGTTGATGGATTTCCTCGGTGACAGCAATGTTGCTTCAGCTAATGATGTTGTTGTTTTCGTACGCGAGATCATCGAAACCAACCCAAAACTTAGGGTTGCAATAATAACAAGGCTGTTAGACACATTTTACCAGATACGTGCTGCCCGGGTATGTTCATGTGCTCTTTGGATTATTGGGGAGTACTGTCTCTCGCTTTCTGAAGTTGAGAGTGGGATCGACACTATTAAACAGTGTCTTGGAGACCTTCCGTTTTATACAGTGAGCGAAGAAGGGGATGGTGCAGATGCGTCTTCAAAACCTAAGCAAGTAAATTCCATTACTATCTCTTCTAGGAGACCTGCCGTTCTTGCAGATGGGACCTATGCGACCCAAAGTGCTGCCTCAGAGACTGCTATCTCTGCCCCAACTCTTATTCAAGGATCACTGGCTTCACCAGGGAATTTGCGATCCTTGATTCTGACTGGCGACTTTTTCCTTGGAGCAGTTGCCGCCTGCACACTGACAAAACTTATCCTAAGACTTGAAGAGGTTCAACCATCTAAACCTGAAGTGAACAAAGCATCTACACAGGCTTTATTGATCATGGTCTCCATGCTGCAACTTGGGCAATCCTCATTTCTTGCTCACCCAATTGACAATGATTCTTATGATAGAATTATCCTTTGCATAAGATTGCTTAGCAATACAGGAGATGAGATTCGAAAGATTTGGTTGCAGTCATGTCGTGAGAGTTTTGTTAAAATGCTTGCAGATAAGCAAATCCGTGAAACAGAAGAAATTAAAGCGAAGGCTCAGATTTGTCATGCACAGCCAGACGATCTCATTGACTTCTACCATTTGAAGAGTAGGAAGGTAATGACGCTTCTTCTAGTATTTCCTTTATGAACTATCATCTGAGAAAACCTGTTAAACGTATGTTATTCATAGTTTCAAGAAATTTATATTATTCACGAGTTACATGGCAATTCTACATTTCTGCGAGTATGGTATTGGAGGTATGCGGATAGGCTAGCAAACATGTTCGTATTTCTCCATCAAACACAATTATTACATTTCACATACGATACTTTTATCAGCATAATAGATGTTACTTCACTTTTTGGGACATATGAATGATTTCTTAGGTTAAGTATTATTTGGATTATAAATGTCCTCTGTCTTATTCTCAGAAGAAGTTTTTGTATGTGGTGTTGCTACTTGTTAAAGTACAAGGCTACTAGCTATGCTGTTATCCGATTTTGTGTTCATTATCTGGATGAAAAGGTGTTAATTTCTGTCTGTTTACGAAAGGTAGTCGGTTGTAGTGGTAGCAAGTAGAGAAAATACGACCCCTCTTCCTGGATATGAGTATTTTTACTTTATCTGCTACTAAAGTTAACACATCCTTTCAGTTATATTCACTTTTAGCCTGACGAGATGATATAGGTAAGCATCTACTTATTTATTTATTTTGTGTATGGACTGTTTAATCCTACCTTCTGGAATATGGGGACCTTTTGTCATGTTTAGATAGCTTTCAGTCAGTTTTCTTCCCATCAGTGTCAGAATTTGTTAATATGATGCTGGAAGGATCTATATCATGAGAAATATCTAATAATAGCTACCTCAAGTTATCTGAAAAGGCAATCTATTTCACATATTCTTTATTTCCTCTATTGGGGAGAGTTTTGGTTTTGTTTATTTGATTTCTTGTCTTCCCTTTTAGGCGATCCTCAACTTCAGTTGTTGGAGTTTCTAAGTTATTATATTGACTTTGTGTACAAAATTCAGGGAATGAGCCAGCTCGAGTTGGAAGATGAGGTCCAAGATGATCTAAAACGTGCCACTGGAGAATTCACCAATGATGGAGATGATGCTAACAAGCTAAACCGCATTCTTCAGTTAACAGGATTCAGCGACCCTGTTTATGCTGAAGCATATGTTACAGTTCATCATTATGATATTGTCCTTGATGTCACAGTTATCAACCGAACAAAGGATACTCTCCAGAATTTATGCTTGGAGTTGGCAACAATGGGTGACCTAAAACTTGTTGAGCGCCCCCAAAACTATACACTTGCTCCAGAATCAACCAAGCAGATCCGAGCCAACATTAAGGTCTCTTCCACCGAGACAGGAGTTATATTTGGGAACATTGTTTACGAGACTTCAAATGTGCTGGAGCGTACAGTCATTGTCCTAAATGACATCCACATTGACATCATGGATTACATTTCTCCTGCTACCTGTGCTGATGTAACATTTAGAACCATGTGGGTTGAGTTTGAATGGGAAAACAAGGTACTTCTTTAATTATTTATTTGCATTAGAACTTTAGAAGTAGTATTTTGATTTTTATGCAAGTCTTTCTTTTGATTATATATATATATATATATATATATATATATGGGATCATCTTGCAACAATTAGATTGCTGCAGTATGAGTGAAAGGCTTTGAGACTTTGAGACTATTCAGACATTCATAAAAGCAAAGGAATATGAGCTGCTACACATGATAATTACATATGGGAAATGGGGTACCAGTTGCTGCCTCCATTACCACAATTATCAGTACTTTATATATATGTGATGTTATTGTTTTTTATGTTCACCCAACCAAGTGTGTCTCGTCGCAATGCTCTGTTACTCATTAGAAGAGAATGTATCGATGTGTCTTTCTTGTTTTTCCTTTTCTGGCCACTAATTTCTGCTCCTTGTATTGCTTGTTATTTATCTGTTGCATTCTTAATAAGGGCGTATTTATGTGATTTCCAACTCAATTTATGCGATTCAGGTAGCGGTGAATACTGTCATTCAAGACGAGAAGGAGTATTTGAATCACATTATAAGGTCAACAAACATGAAGTGCCTCACTGCCCCGTAAGTCATGCTTCTCTCCTCTACTTAAGTATTATTTAGTTGTCAAATATTTTTCCAAGAGAGAACAATGAGAAAGAGGGTGCAAGCCCAATCTAGTATCTAATTAGAATGGTAGTCTCTCCAGGATATTTGCATGTATAACTTCCTCTTAGACACTTCCTGTGAGCTTGCACCTTGACGGAGTCGATCCAACATTTGATTTGTTAGTCTATTCGTTCCCTTTTACTCACGATCATAACTCGAATCGGTCTTCTTTTCCTCTTTCATGCTTTTGGTAATTAGTGCAGGACTGTGAACCAACATGAACCATAACTGAGTTGTTTTATAACACACTCGTCTAATTTAAAAACCTTTCAGAAGATAATCCGTTGGAATATTACTTATTTATACCCAACTGATTCTTTTCCCACTTGATCAATTTTGGTTGCTGAATCTAGGTAGTTTAATCTGGCTTCGGAGTAACTTGGGTCCAAGTTCGCCATTTTTCTCCTTCATTAAGGTTCCTAGATAGAAAGATAGAAGAACTAAGAAGACCTAATAATAGCAAGACATACATTTATAAAATTTTCTACGTATCTTTCTTTCACGACTCCCGAGGGACATGGTTGGATCAACCTGAGCCTTGACTCCTGACCCTGTAGCCCAACAACTTAGACACATTTATTTGTTCGTGTTACGACTTCCGAGTTTGCTCAAATTTTGCTAACAATATATTGCTTCCCACTAAACTGACATTTTTTTTGTATTTGGTGGCTGGTTTCATTTTTAGGTCGGCCCTGGATGGTGAATGTGGATTCCTTGCAGCAAATTTGTACGCGAAGAGTGTGTTTGGAGAGGACGCACTAGTAAACGTTAGCATCGAGAAACAAACAGATGGAAATCTGAGTGGTTACATAAGGATAAGAAGCAAAACCCAGGGAATTGCTCTTAGTTTAGGAGATAAGATCACTCTTAAGCAGAGGGGAGGTAGCAGTTGATAGAAACCCACATTACATTAATATCTTATTCATACGATTTTAGATTTCAATCACCACAGGTCACTGTCATCATTATGAATTGCAATCTTTTACTGAGTTCTCGCTGAAGCTGATTTCTTCCTTCAACATCTTGGCGTTCATTTTTTCCTAGAGAGAGAGAGAGAGATAGTGGTCCTTTTTGTATTTGTTTTTTTTTTTCTGAGATGAGGATCTGATGCAGTAATATCTGGTATTTACATTTGTGAACTTATGTTGTTATATATAGGTATTATCTTTGTAATCTCTTGTTAGTTACGACAGCGAGCTTTATTCATTTGTGTCACAGACCTCTTAGCTTGGAGAAATTTAGGTTGCGTCGGTGCATTCATTTGTTGGAAAAGATATGCACGCTAGTGTCCCTCACCTAGAGACTATCCCATGTCAAAGGGCATGTTCACGTGTTCCCTTGTCCATAGGAAATGGATTCGGATAGTATTGGGTGATAATGGATTGCAGCCTCCTTTTTTGGAAAGGAATTGCATGTAAGTGCTTGTTAGCCTGACGGCAATACCCAGGAACTTCTACCATGGAGAGTATTGCGTTATTTAAGATACCAGTCCTTGATGTGCTTGAGTTGGGCTTGGAAGCTATGATAGCTTATGAAAGAAGGGACACTCTTTGCGCAATGTCCGACTAGTAACCGAGACACTTATAAGACAAGCTTAAATTAGAAGACAAGATCTCTTGTAGAGGCTTGGTATGCTTGCTATTATGCCTGGTACCCTTTATGATGGGCGAAGAGTATATGAATCAAGTAAGCTCTGAATGAGCATTGCTCCTACAGTGAGACTACGAGGACTCGAGGAGTCGTGCTACATTAAAGGTGAGTCAAGAAACTGAAGGTCTGAAGGAAACGTCCTTCAATTAAGATGACAATACATTTAATTTGTCGGACTGGACAAATGATGAAGATCACCAAGTTCGGTCAGAGATTGTAATGTTTAGCTAGAAACCAACTATTATCTGCGGCTCATTTAAATGGTCCGCAACTGACGACGACTGAATTCTGCAACGTGTTACACGTAAAAAGTGTCGACTTGATCAGAAGATGTGACTAGTAAGAATGAAACACAAGGTTCGGAAAGATTCGACCGATGGATGCTCAAGGAGCCCGACCCAAGATGGCTAATAGGTCGGGCCATGCACCCAGGCCAAGGCATTGGCTGGGCCTGGCCCATGCTATGGGGTGACCAACTAAGAGCCCCACCCCATGGGACTCCTCCTGGAGAGTTCCTAACAGATGAGGATTTTTCCTCATCCGAGGATCTCATTTTTCAGAAGAAGTTCTAATATATCCAGTCTATATCTAAGAATTTGATTATGGTTCTTTACGAATCCTTATTTGATTAGGATTCTAACTTTAGAAGTCTCTACAAAAGGACTTGATTTAATCAGAGAAGGTGTGGAAAATTTCCGCCTCCCTAGCTAAACTGGTAGAAGATAGAAAATAAATAATAATTCTCATAAAACTACCTAGTTAGTCAGAAAGAACTCTGAATCTTCAGCGCTAAAGAAGGATCAGTAAGAGTATTGGTTCCAGCTAACTTAAAAACTGGAGATCAAGGTGATTGCTTGGGTGTCTCAAGTAGAGAAACGGTAATTTGGAATTGTGGATCTTCGACAAAAGCAACAAAGTTTAGTGGGAGAGAAAGCGGATTAAGGTAATTCTAGATCTAACTATCTCATTATTAGTTCATGCATGTGATCTTTAAAGTAAAGAATGTTAGCCCTAAGACGTTTGAGATTCCGCTTTGAACATTAGAATGTTATATAACACAACAAGGTGGCAAGTAGAACTGAGATGTTCATGAACTGGTTAAGTAATAGGTGGGACTTCAGAGCACCCATGGTTGTTAGGGTATTTCAACAACTTTGGCCCATGTAGTTTCAAGTATTTTGTTAGATCGACCTAACCGTTGTTAGGGTATCATTAGTGTACATTCCAATTTGTGACCAACTAAAAAGTTGGCCCTATATTTTTCTACTAGTCTAATTTGGCTCCCAAGACCGTGATTTCATTAGTCAGACCTAACAAGCGTAATTTCTTTCTCCTTTTATCTTTCGTTTCAAGGTGTCTGCTTCTCTGTCCCAGTGGCGTGGCTCAATAATTGGAGGCCCGGTGCGAAAATTTTCATTGGGGCCCTTTATATCGCAATAAGACAATAAAAAAATGTTATACACCCAAAAACTATATACATTCACTATAATAGTATCCATACAACAAATTAAACATATAATTACAGAGTTTACATCAACAATAAACATTAATTATTTTCGCTTAAAGATTAATAGAAAATCATAAGCATAAGAGATTAATTTTATTGAGAAAAATTCGAACATATTAAAGGAGGATTGAAAGAGAAGGAAAGATAAGAGGATGGAGAGAAGAAAATTTGAAACGTCAAATGTTTAGTTTTGTTATTTTATGTTTGATTGTATTTGACTTATGAGATAACAAAGTTAGGTCATCCATAGCGCGGAACCAACTAACCTACTAACTACTTAGAAGTTAGTGGTAGTAATAGCCAACACACGGACCCGCT
Organism: Eschscholzia californica; assembly: GCF_041429995.1. NCBI lineage: Eukaryota > Viridiplantae > Streptophyta > Magnoliopsida > Ranunculales > Papaveraceae > Eschscholzia > Eschscholzia californica. The sequence goes on along the minus strand of NW_028238198.1, from coordinate 14,312,286 downwards.
GGGCTAATATGTATTCACGTTTTTTATTGGCTTCTCTTTATATATACTCGTGCTATGTACAAACAAGGGGCCCTTGGGGAGAGGGGGGCCGGTGCGCCCGCACCTCCCACACCCCCTCACCCACGCTCCAGTCTGTTCTTTTTCTTCCTAATCGCCAGTAAAGGTCGTCGAAAAATTTCGACAACAACAGACAGAATGCTATTGTCGGCGAATTTTCAATTTTATCTTTTTCTAGCCTCTTTTTTCCTCTTTCCCTCACCACAACTACCACTACCACCACCACCACCAACATCATCATCACTCGTCTCTGTCTTTAAAGGTGGTGAGAGTAAGAAGAAGTGGGAAGCTGGAATATTCTATAAAGATCGTTGACAATGGCAATGCCGTTGCCGACGACATTTTCTGGCGACCCTCATCGACGATTAGAAAAAGTAAAAACAAACAAGAAAACAATTTAAAATAAATGGTAAAAACAGAAAGAAAATTTTGGCAGTTAAGTTTGACTAAGTATGCCTCATAAGTCAATCGACTAATTCTTTATGTGACGAAGACTTTTCTTTATGGCCAAAACTGCGGCCTAAAAAATTTTAGCGCTAAGAGTTCTTCAGTCGATCCTTAGAGCATCTCTAATCGGACACTCTACAAAAAACTCTTAAATTCTTAGTTGTCAAAGTGTCAATTAAGATTCTCTTTCTTAAGTGACAGTACAGAGACGTTCTAAACTTTTTTTTCTCTATTGGAGATCTTTAAAATACTTCTACTTAATACAAATGTCACTCTTGAATTCAATAAGGAAAAAGTAGTTAAAAAACAAGAGTTTATATTAATTAAATTTTAGAATGATACTTAAAGAGTCTCAAGAAGACACTCTAGTTATAAAGTGTGAAAGTCTCCATAATAAATACCCACACATCAATATAGAGTGTTCCATTAGAAAAAAATTCGTAACAAAATCTCTAAAAATCTCTAAAATTGATAATCTCACTTCTAGAGTTTGAGTGTTCTATTGGATATGGTCTTACATTAGAGATGCTTTAAAGCTGGTCCCAAGTAATACCACAAATTAAACTGGTACAATGAGTATAGAAAGTCAAACTTTAACTTAGTGAAAAATAAAAAGAAATTTGACTCAACATGTGCCTTAAGCCTTAAGGCCACGTATCAAGAGGACATTTCTCAAAACAAAAAAGAAAAAGGAAATTAAAAGAGTTAAAGTCAAATGGGGTCTCATAGGAAGTTGAGCTCTGACTGAAACCAAGGCGTTCATCCGGGGCCTTTGCCGGACTTCCATGATTTAGTATACACAATAATGGGAGTGAAAGTAGGAAAACTCATTGGATTTTGAATCTCCTTACATTTTTTCCACCCACATTAATTAGGTTAACACGAATTTCCTTGTAAACTCAATCAAAGAACTAGACGAATTTATAGTCCCTCGATACAGATCTTCATAAAACATGAATCATATGCATCTTAAATCAGTTCCACAGGTGATTGTACTATAATGAAGTAATGTATTCTTTGGACAATCCCTCAAGATAGGAGGAGTTTTATCGGGCGCTATGAGAGTTTTGTTCAGTTCGATTTAATTTCACTATTTGTTCGCCCCATTTTACTAAACTCGATTTTTTTAGATTAAATTGTATACTCTGCTAAGTCAATTTATAGAGGGGCGTAAGTTTACCTTTTTGTTTGGTTACATTATTATAGATATAATGTATGCCTAGTTCTATTTAATGTGACATATATGTGTCTCCAATAGAGATCGACGAGAAACTAGAACCCAAATCTTATTGTTTCTCATATAAATTTCATTATTTAGAGAAGAAATTGCCCAAGTATTTTCTTAACTACTACCCTTTACAGGATGGTCATGTGCTCAACTTAAATGGCACGTACAACTTTGACCTTCTAATAATCAAAATTAAGAAAATAAACCGTCCTCCATTATTTCAGCCGACCATCCCTAAATGCAAATCTAAGCTTTCATTTCCCATCATAATTTAACCAATTTCAACAAAAAAAAAAAAAGAATCATAATTTAACCAAATAATGGAAGAAAAATAATCAACAAATAATCAATAAGGCTATTTATAAAGAGTAATTTTTTTATTACATAAATAAACTCTTTATAAATAGCCTTTCAATGACTAACTATGAGTATCCAACAAGTAAACACTTGAAAGAAAATCTAAACCTAAACTCTCAAGTGTTTCATGGCTTCATCTTCCTCTCTCCTCTTCACTTTTTCTATCATTCTCTGTCTTAGCTTCATAAGCACCAATAATGCAGCTCTTAATAGCACAGAATTCATAAGTCAAGTATTAGCTGGTCATAATGCTGCTAGGGCAGAAGTTGGAATACCACCACTAGTGTGGGAACCCATTTTAGCAACATATGCTAAAGGTTATGCAGATTATCGTCGTCCTGACTGTAGATTAAGCTACTCTCCTAGATGGGGTTTCGGCGAAAACCTATTTTCAAAGAAGAGATTTAGTGCTAAAGATGCTATCTCTGCATGGGTTGCTGAAAAACAATGGTATACCCATGAAAACAATACTTGTGCTGCTGGAAAAGATTGCTCCGATTATCGACAAGTTGTTTGGAGAAATACCATTCGCGTTGGTTGTGCTATAATCAAATGTGATTCCGGTGATCAATACATGGTTTGTGAGTACTATCCTGCCGGAAACTACCTCGGAGCAAGGCCTTACTAGAGAAGAAGGTTTCTTATTTCTTTTAGTTTTTTCTTTTTTCTTGAGATTTAATAGTTCAACAAGTTCTTAATATTATTGGTTATTTTATGTAATTTTTTTGTGATTCTTGGTACCTATTTACCTTGAATATATGTAGTAGGTTGGGTTTGTTTTTCAATTAATGGGAATAAAATTAGGGTGTAATATGAGCTTTAATTTATCTCTTTTAATTAGCAGAACAATTTTTTTTCTTAAATGTATTTGTTTTCAGCTACAAAATATGTTTTAAATAGAATAAAAGACTTGTTTTAAGATCTAATTTAGTAGATGGATAAAAATATAAAAAAAAGAAAAAAAAAGAAAAAGAAAAACAATCTCAAACAACAAAAGTCCACACTTCCAGATTTATAAAAATCAATTTGTGATGATTTGGTTTACAATATGTATGATTAAGTAAAAATTGTGTTTTGTATAAGAGAAATAAAATTTCTCTACAAGTATTTCTATGATTATAATGGCAGTTATTAATTGGGTTGGGAGATGTAATTACTAGTGGGCTGAAGTTGGTTGGGTCATTGAATAGGTGGGTTGTTAATAAAGGATTTGGTATGATTAATCTGGTATTTAAAGGGGCCACTGCAGGCACCTCTAACAGCTAAAGGAGCTCACATTTGGGCATGTGCCCCCGCGGTCCCCTGTGGGCTCGCCCCTGACCCTACTGAGGTTCGGTTTCAGTTCCCTGATGTTCGATGCGCCATTACTGTGAGCATCTTCCCCTTCGTCAGGGAAGGAGCGAAGCTCGGGGAGGAGAAACTCTCCTTCTGAACTTCCAATGTTTGGTGAGGAAAAAAGAATAAGATTAAAGATGAATTATCTATTTGGACTAACAATGTATTACTATCATTCAACTTGTTGAGTTTAAGAGAACAAAAATAAGGTGTTTCGAGGGTTATTGTTCGTTCGTAGAGATTTTTTTGTATGTTGAGTAGTATTTTATTTTCTTTGCTAATTCCGTATAGTCGCGAGGTGGTGTTGGTGGTTGCCAGTGGAGATGGTGGCGGTGGTTGCCAGAGGAAGAAGGAGAAAGAGAAAAAGGACAATAAACTGCCATGTTTCAAAGGAACAAGTGATGAGCCTAAGTAGAAAAATAACATTTAAACTCATAAATCATAATGTCTTCAATCTATATAACTTGATTTCAACTCAAGATGTGAAAAACTAATTAGTCTTCCTAACTAAACACTTGCTGTCAAAAAGAAAAAAAGAAAAAGGCAAAATAAAACTAATATTCTTCTTCATTAATTCCTTGATCTCAATTTGGTGGAGGAAAGAAGATGGCATCTGCAGTTCTCTTCGATCGGAAATGCTTCTCGAGTTCTGGTGTCACATTGAAGGAAGCCTCAAGAACTTCAGGAGACAGAGCTTTCCATACCGATGTTTGTCCTGCTAAGTGACTGAATATTGGGCTGCAAAATTAACATAGACAATAAGAACTCATTGTTGCGGAAAACTTGATAAGATGAATTCTTAAGAAACAGATGAAGATATAAGAGGTTAGCATAACTTACTTAGGAGTGGTGATAATGGAGAACCATTCCAAACCATCCTCATCGGCTATCTTTGAGACCACAAAGAACCTCGGAACAATGAACAAGTTACCAGCCTTCACTCTTGTTTCCAAGACACGGCGCCCATCTACTCCAACAACCTGAACACGGCCGCTACCCTTAATGATATATGTCACTTGGAGAGCTGAATCACAAGAGAAACCAGGCGAGCACATAGCACTCCCATCCAACCTAACAAGATCAGCACCAAGTCCAACCTCTCCAACCAAGGGCAAGTTCTGAGTATTCAATACAACTACACGCCCACCGTTCTTAATATCAACATCCAAAGGCGCTTCCAAACAATTCAAAGCCATCCCATTTCTGTCTTCCTCCTTTGGCTCAGGCATGTTGACACCGTCGGCTAGCTTAACAATGCCACTAGCTTTTTGGCTTCCAACAAGTGCATTCACCTTATCTTCTTCCAAATCCCATGCTCTACCAACAAACTCAGTTGAGAATCCAGTAAAGATACCATTAGAACCAGTCAAAGAGAATTCAGTGAATTCACCAACTTTATGACCCTTAGAAGTATCACCCAAGAATAGAACGACAAGTTCGGTTTCATCTTTGTTGTACCACCATGTTACAACACCGAAAGGGAGCGCAATCGCATCACCCTTCTTGATCGAGATCACCTTCTCCTTCTCTGCTTCAGGAAGAACTATACCAGCCCTACCACTACCTGAAAAGCATAAAGAAGTTAGTAGGCAATATGATGTAGGGATTTACTCAGGCTACTAAAGAACCCATCCTGGGTATTCTACTAATTAGTAATTAGTAATTCTGTTTTTTTTACTTGATATATTTGCTCAATTAATGGATATCAATTATATTTAATTAAACAATAAACTAATCAACAAGTTAATAAAGAAGTGCTACGTTTCTTATGTGATCGATACAATCGAAAACAATACTATAAGACGAAGAAATCTAATATATATACCTTGAAGAACGTAAGCGACTTTGGAAGAATCAGAATAAGAAGGAAGAGATAGACCATTCTTGAGGAGAGAGAGTTTGGAAGCACCAATGTTACCCTCACTAAGCATTGGAAGTTCAGAAGGAGACCATGACATATATGATCCTCCTTCTCCTCCGTTCACTGTCGTCGCCAATCTTGGAGTTAAATCAATCTCCATTGCTACTAGTTTTTGAATATTTCACAAGAAAATAATCACAGTTGTGATTGGTGAAGAAAACGAGAAGATGAAGAAAATAAAAGAGATGAGAGAACTGGTTTGAGAAAAGAATTAGTCAGTTCTAATTTATAAGGAAAAATTAAGATAGAATCCTAATTAAGGAGAGATTAGGATGACTTAAGATTCGGATAAGTAATATAGAGCAATTTGATTAGGAGTAGAGTTATTTGGAGATTTAATTACTATGATTCTGTATTGATTCCGGTTTTAACTAGGCATAGTCTTAATTCAATTACCCAAAGATTAGAAGTTAGAACATATCCAAAAGAATCCAATACAAGTTACAACATATCTAAAATAGAGTTTTCTTCATGAGAAAAACCATTAGATGAAGATTAGGGGTAAATTTTATTCAATTAAATTTTCTCTATGCCACCGAAGTGTGCCTTTAAGATTAAACAATAAAATGGGATGAGAGGGGTTTGAACCTAAAACTGGGATAAGAGGGTCCTGCACCTAGCATCAAAGAATCCACCCACACAACCTTATCTTTTTTTTTTTTTTTTTTTTTTGTTGAAGTAAAAGCCGACCTAACAACAGAGCCTAAGAGCAACAATGGTACAAAGAGACTGGAAGATCAGACAGAGACAGCCACACCCAGGATCCCGCGTGCATACGACTCCATTTGGCTAATAGGTCCGTTTTGTGGTTACCTTCTCTGTGAATGTGGGTATAGAGAACTTTGAAGAAATTTGCTTCGAGCTGATGTACTGTATCTATGATTTTGCTTGTTTGCCAGGATATATCTGAGGTCTCGTTGTTGAGGAGCTAAACCATATTACTATTATCACTTTCTATATGTAGATACGAAATGTTCTTTTTCATGGCCCATTGGAGAGCTTTAATGATCGCCCAGCACTCACCTTCTTCCGCATTTTGTCCTCGAACGTTGCAGGCCATTGCCGCAATGAAATTTGCTTTGTCATCATGCATAATGCAACCAATACCTACTAATTCCTGTTCAGTCAAAAAAAAGGCATCCACATTAATCTTAATATAGGGCGGTTTCGGTGGCGACCATAAGATAGTTCTGTCAATCTTCCTATTGATGTTCTGAGGATTTGACGCAAAAGTAGAACATTTGATCTGATCAATGATCTTTATGGGTACAATCTGAGTATTGGAGAAGCATTTATCGCACCTTGCTTTCCAAATCTGCCAAAGAGTATGAGCAAAAAGACTACTTATTTGTTCATCAAGATCTTTCCAGGATATAATCCAGTCCAGAAGGTTAGTAATATTGATAGAGAGAATATTAAAATGGAACCAGATTCTCCTCGCCAAGTCACAATGTAGTAGGATATGATTCATCGTTTCGTGTTCCTGACAAAATGCACAGTTGAAAATATTTCCCACATACTTACCAATTTTCTCTCTTACCGGTAGGCTGTTAGTACAACATTTCCAGAGGAATAGTTTGATTTTAGGTTGTATATGCATATTCCAGATGAAGACCCATTCCTTTTGTTCGATTGGATGGTGTTCAGTACGAAGATAGTAGTACATAGATTTAATAGAGAATTTACCTGATTTTGTAAGAGACCATCTGGGTACATCCTCCATCTGTGCCTGTAAATTAATGCTCAAGATAGAATTACAGATATCACTGTTAAAACATTGAGACAAAATAGTCATGTTCCACGTATTATTACTAATTAGCTGAGAAACTACAGTGAGAGTACTATTATTGATATTACTAATGGGGGGTGGGTGATTAGGGATCCAATAATCATGCCAGATACTAATATTCGTACTTTTGTTAATATCCCAAAAGGTTAGTTTGGTCACTTTATCAACCTATTTGTAGAGGGATTTTCAGAGCCACGAGTGATGATTTTTTTCCGCTTTAGGTTTATGCTCTTTGGTGAAGTACTTCGCTTTGAGAATCTCCGCCCACGGGGAGCCAGGATCTTTAAGAAGACGCCAGATCAGTTTACTAAGAAAGGCTTGGTTATCAAGATACGGAAAACGAAATCCTAGACCACCAAGCTTTTTAGGAAGGCAGATAGCAGACTAGTTAATCGTATGAATGGAACGGGTTTTTCCCCACCAGAAAGCTCTTTGAAGAACTTCAATGCTATTGCTTATACCTTTAGGGATGGCGAAGCATTGCATTTGGTATCGGGGAACAGCCGCTGCTATTGTGTGGATCACAACAGAGCGGCCAGCAGGAGAGAGGAGAGATGATTGCCATTTGGAAAGTTTATTTTGGATCTGAGTAGTAAGGGACGCAAAAACTTTCCTTTTATTTGCTCCGATGAAAAGATGAGTGCCGAGATACTTATCGAGATTCGAGGACTGATGCACTTTAAAGTTACGAATAATAATCCGCTTGAATTTCGGGTGGGTGATTTTGGAAAAGAAGATGGTAGATTGAGTGCATTAAGAACAAACAGACTCTTAGGTTTGATCAAAAAAGTATTGATAGGACCTTGAGTAAGAGCATAGTCGCAGTCTCTGAAAAACCGAGATTGAGGATACAGGAGGCTTTTGATGAAGTTGAGGGAAGCTTCATAGGGGTTGCACCATCGAGCTACAAACCCTTGAGAAATGGGTTGAAGCTCTGGTTTGGTTGAGGGCTTGGTGAAACGGATAGATAGACGTCCACGAGAGGTGAGGGTAGATTGGGAAGCCATAGAAAAGAAGAGGAGAGGGCAGGAAGTAAGGGTAAACGAGGTTGGAGTAGTGGGATGAAGATGAAGGTTGGTTGAGTATAAGAAGGGGGAGGATGAAGACAAACGAAGAACTCCGAACATCAGAAAACGCCAATATAACATGATGGAATTGCATGCAAGGGGATTGGGGGAGGGTCACCACTAGAGCAGCCTACTCTCGAGCTCCGGTGATGACTGACCACATTCGAGAGAGAGAGGGGAGAGAAGAAACGACAAAAGAGAAAGAAGAAACCCTAGACAGAAATAGAAGACGAAAGAGAGAGAAAACAAAGAGAGAACAGAGAGAGTAACTAAGAGAGAGAAAGAAGAGAAAGTAAAGAAACTGTACCTTGATGGGATGACGGTTGGGTTTCCGAAACACGTTCTGCGTCCTTCTTCTTAAATGCGAAGTGAGTTGTAACCAATCATGTATTCATCAGTTCTCGGGAAGGATTAAAAGTGGATCTTCTAGTCGATCTTCTCTCTCTCTCCTATCTTATTCCTTTTTCCCTACATTAATTGCATCCCCACACAACCTTATCTGCTAAGCCAATTAGCCAACTATATCAATTGTTTATTTTCTACCAAGATGATCCCACCCTGGACTTGTGGGGGCACGTGCCACCTCATCTATCTCTCTATCTTTCCATTCATCACCTCTCTCTTCCACTTCATCTCTCTCGCCACCTCGTCTTTTCCGATGAAGGTCCCCGATCTGACAAATTTTTAGCCAACCTTCAAACTAAAAAAAAAAGAAATTCATTTCTTATTCTTATTTCTCTCTTGTTCTTCCTTTTTTCTTATTCTCTTCACTCTCTCTTTTTCTTCTTCCTACTTTTCTTCGCTTACTTCTCTCTCTCTTTAGGTTCCCCTTCGCCGGCCAACGAAGGGGAACAGTTCAGACAACAGGATTTCTAAACCGGAAACCCTTTGTGAAGGAGGGTTCTCGATACCCCTTCGCCTTCACGAATGGCTTCTAGATCTGGAAGCTATTCGTGAAGGCGAAGGGTTTCGTGACCGGAAATCCTTCGTGAATGAGGGTTTTCGATCCGGAAACCCTTGTTTTCATGAGTGGCTTCCAGATTCGGAAACCCTTAGGCCGGAAGTTCCCACTGACGAAGGGGAACCTAAAGAGAGAAGAAGAAGAAAATAAAAAGAAGAGAGAGAAGAAGAACATGAGAGAGGAAATTATTTATTTTTGTTAAGTTTGAAGATCGCAAGAAAATTTGGCCGGTCGGCGACCTTCGAGGGGGGAGATGATGAGGTGGCGAGGGAGATGAAGTGAAAGAGATGTGATGAAATAGAGAAGAGAGGTGATGAAATGGAGGAGAGAGGGATAGATGAGGTGGCTTTTATGTTTTACAATCAAGGAACACATATTTTAAACGAGATAGTTGTTAAAAATTTCATCGTGTTCTGAAGGCATAATTCCAGACCCGTTGTCGTGGTTTATACAAAAAGGGGGTGAATTACTCTTTAAGAGAATCAATTGTATCGAGCTTTGAAGTTTCGTGTACAACAATATCACTTTCTGAAGTTATCTTGGGTGTTCTATGTTTTTTAGTGTGTGTATATCGTATTGTTGAGAATGTGTTGCAAGTAAAAGTCCTCTGCCTTTGGATGTAAAATGATAGTTAAACCTCTCTCGTGAAAATATTTCTTTTGTTGTTAAATTTTCATAATTGTGATCTATAAATTCGTTTTGGTCATCTTGGGTTGGATGACTTATCTCATAACCAGTAACTGCAACCATAAATTAATTATACGAGACAGATGGGGTTTTGATAACATAGTGGTTACCTAGGTGACATACCTTGTTCCAAGAGAATTTGGTAAAACCGAGCATCCAACTTCCATTGAAAGACGACTTAAATTCAGGATCTAGTTTCTTGAAGCTAAGTATTTTCTGGTGTCTCATGTTTGTTTTTGAAGTGTTTAGCCCTAAAATAAACATTGGCCCAAGCATCCTCTTAGTGTAGATTTAAACACTAACAACTCAAGTAATGAAAAGATTAATTCACTGAAACTGCTAACTTGTTTATTATTGACAAACACCTCATCTCTTTATATAGATGAGTACAGGAAAGTGGTCAATACCCACGACCTACAAATTAGCCAACTAACACAGAAACAAGAAAGTGGCTACTAGAGCTCACGTACACTTACTAACAGCAAATAAAATGGACTTAGTCAATAAACAAAAGAAGATTGGACTTATTCAAAAAACTACCCCTAAAAATTTGGCACTACTTCATTCGTGCATTGTCCAACTTAAAACTTTAACACCCTCCCTTAAACTGGAGTCATCAAATCCAGTTTATTGTAGACCTCAACCAGTACAACCTCCTGGCTTTTCAATTTGAGCAAGATTCAGCTTCATCTCCTTCCTTGAGCAAATGCCGAGCAATTTTCGAAGTTTCTCAAAGATAACAAATTTGAGTGGTTTAGTAAATACATCAGCAAGTTGGTCTTCACTTCTGCAATGAATGATATCGATTGTTCCCTCCTTCACTAAATCCCACAGAAAATGATAACGAATGTCGATGTGTTTGCTTCTCCCGTGATAAACTGGATTTTTGGACAATTTAATAGTTGATATGTTGTGACAAAATATCGTAATGCTTCCATTTTGTAGAAACTTGACTTCAGTTAACAATCTTCTCAACCAAATTGCTTGACAAGCACACGATGATGCAGCAATATACTCCGCTTCTGTAGTGGATAGAGAAACAACTTGTTGTTTCTTCGAAGACCATGAGATCACACCTGACCCTAATAAAAAAGCATATCCTGATGTACTTTTACGGTCATCAAGATCTTCACCATAATCGCTATCAGTAACCGATTAAATCAGCTTCCGACCCCTTTTGATAAAAAATTCCAAAATCATCTGTACCTTTCAGATAACGAAATATTCTTTTTGCAGCATTAAGATGCATATTTGTTGGATTGTCCATGTAATGACTGATATTACTAATAACATACATAATGTCTGGTCGAGTAGCCGTTAAATACATAAGGCTGCCCACAATTTGTTTATATAAAGTGCCATCTAACTTTTCTCCATCAAAAATCTTTGGCTAACGTTATTCCAACTTCTGTAGGTGTACGAACAAAATTGCAGTCTTGCATTTGAAACTTGCTTAAAATCTCATTAGCATATTTCTTTTGAGATATAAACGTACCTTCATCGCATTGTTCCACCTCGAGTCCAAGAAAGTAATGCATCATGCCAAGATCTGACATTTCAAACTCTGACATCATTAATTGTTTAAAATATATATACATTGTAAGATCATTGCCGGTGTAGATTAAATCATCCACATATAGACACACAATCAAAAACTTCCCATCTGATTTAGATTGTATAAAGAGCGTAGGCTCATATGGACACTTCTGAAAACCCATCTTTATGAAGTATGCCTCAATCCGACTATACCATGCTCGTGGAGCTTGTTTTAGTCTGTATAAGGCCTTCCGCAGTCGATATACCTTCATTTCACATCCCTTTCTTATGTAACCAAGAGGTTGATCAACATATACAGTCTCTTGTAGATCACCATTTAGAAACGCCAAAATAAAAATCTAATTGGAATATAGGCCATGAATTTTGTGCATCTAAAGCAATGATCATTCTGATGGTATCGTGCCTTGCAACTGGCGCAAAAACTTCTTCATAATCAATACCTTGTTCTTGTGAGTACCCTTTGGCGACTAACCTTGCTTTGTGTTTGTCGACTTCACCATTTGCATTGTATTTAGTCTTGTAAACCCACTTAACACCAATTGATTTGTAACCATATGGAAGATCAGTCAGCTCCCATGTTTGATTCTTTTCTATAGCTTTGATTTCATCATTCATGGCTGCTTGCCATTTAGGCTCTTTCACCGCATCTGAAATGTTATCGGATCACAGTCTGCATATAAAGCTAAATGAGCAAGTGAATTATCATTTAAATCATTCAGTCCACTTACTTTATAATCATCCATCCAAATTGGTCTTTGGATGCTACGGTGAGGCCTCGAAGCCACATTAGTTGGTTGAGACTGCTCCAGCATTGGTGCAGAATTTGATGGTGTTGAGGATGAATTATCTTCTTGACTAGTTGAAGACATATACGGTGAGGTCATATTTGGTGAACTAGGGGTACTTGGTGCAGATATGTTTGACCCACCAAGATCATTTACTTCATCATTATCAAGTTCAAGAGAATTATTTCTTCCAGCATCATCCACAGTCCATCTCCATGATTTTCCTTCATCAAAAATTACATCTCGACTAACAATAATCTTTTTAGTTATAGGATTAAATAATTTATAAGCTTTTGAAACATCATTATAACCGAGAAAAATACATTTTACCCTTTATCGTCAAGCTTTTTTCTCTTATCATCTGGAACATGTGCATAACCGATGCACCCAAATATTCTTAGGTGACTTACATTTGGTTTTCTGCCAGTCCAAGCTTCTTCTGGTGTTTTATTCAAAACAACTTTTGTAGGACTTCTATTCAAAATATAAATGCTCCACATTACAGTTTCTAGCCAGAATTGTTTTGGGAGTCCGGATGTGTTCAAACCACTTCGCACCATATCCAAGATCGTTCGATTTTTCCTCTCAGCTACGCCATTTTGTTGCGGGGTGTAGGTTGTTGTCAATTGCCTTTTAATTCCATTTTGCTCGCAAAATTCTGCAGATGTGTTAGAATTGTATTCGCCTCCACGGTCCGATCGTAAGATCTTAATGAGACACCCTGTTTCTTTCCCTACAAGAATCATAAAATCATTAAATATTCTAAAATGCTTCTGATTTTTCATGTAAGAAATAAACCCAAACTTTACGATTGAAATCATCGATAAAGCTAATGAAGTACCTTTTGCTACCGTTAGAGTGTGGTGAAATCGGTCCACATATATCGGTACGAACTAATTCTAGCACTTTTGTAGCTCGCCACGATTTGTCTTTTGGAAAAGGATCTCGGTGTTGTTTGCCAACGACACACCCTTCACATACCTCTTACTGATGATTAATTGGTGGAAGACCTACCACCATATTTTTTTGGTGAATAAGCTTTAAGCCAGTGAAATTTAAATGTCCATAACGAAGATGCCATAACCGTGAAGAATTATCCTTCATTATGCTGGTGAAACAAGGAAAATCATTATTTTCAATACATAATGGAAACATTCAATTGCGGGTCATTGCTACTGTTGCAACCAAAACACCTGTTAGATCTTCAATTTGACACATTTTTTTGTTTGAGAATGAAAACATAACCCTTTTCAATTAATTGACCGATACTTAATAGGTTACTTTTCAAGCTAGGAACATAAAACACATTTGAAATAATTTGTGTAGTGTCTTTTGTTTGAATTGCAACATTTCCTCTCCCTGTAACATCTCTGACTGAATTATCTCAGAACTTTATAGAACTCTTATATGACTCATCTAAGTCAGAAAAAAGAGCTTTATCACCTGTCATGTGGTTACTACAACCCGTATCTAAGTACCACATTGCAGGAGGAGTTTCATCAATGACATGATACGCCATCAAGAGACAAATTTCATCTTCATTCTCTACAAAATTAGCTTTTTCATAATTGTTTTTAGATCATTTCACCCGACATTCAGAACGGAAATGGCCATACCTCTTACATCTAAAGCATTGTATTTTTTATTTGTCAAAAGACTGGGATCGACCTTTACCTTGCTCTTTATCGTTGCCTCTTGTGTCTTCGTCTTTTGAATGTTAACCATTTTGTTGCGACTGCAGTGCTTGCTCTACAACTTCATGATGATTCATACGCTGCTCGTGAACCATTAATGAGCTCATTAGTTCATCGATTGAGAGATCATCAAGATCTTTTGATTCTTCAATCGAACAAACTACATAGTCAAACTTCGAAGTCATGGACCTAAGAATTTTTTCAATGATAGCAACGTCCTCCATCTTTTGCCCATTAAGTTTCATCTTATTTGCAATGGACATTGTTCTCGAAAAATAATCAGTCACAGATTCTCCGAACTGCATACGGAGAGTCTCAAAATCTACACGTAACTTTTGTAGATGCGCACATTTCACCCTCGTGCTTCCTTGGTACTTCTTTTTCATCGAATCCCAAATTTGTTTTGACGTATCTTTCGTGAGAATAGTTTCCAAAATCGACCGATCAATCGCTTAGAATAAATAGTTCTTCACTTTGAGATCCTTCAAACGTAACTCATTCAATCTTGACCTTTGCACATCTGTCAAAGCTTGCACCTCAGCTTCACTTGTCGGTTCAACAATGCCAGTTTCTACGAGATGCCAATACTCTTTGGATCTCAAAAAATTCTCCATCAGCATGCTCCAATGATCGCAGTGACCATCAAAGCGGGGAATTGCTGGTGGAACGAAGGTCTCAGACGCCATTAATTAATCACAGATAGTTGCTACTATCAACAAGAAAAACAAAGAACGGAACCAAGCTCGGATACCAATTGTAAATTTAAACACTAACAACTCAAGTAATGAAAAGATTAATTCACTGAAACTGCTAACTTGTTTATTATTGACAAACACCTCATCTCTTTATATAGATGAGTACATGAAAGTGGTCAATACCCACTACCTACAAATTAGCCAACTAACACAGAAACAAGAAAGTGGCTACTAGAGCTCACGTACACTTACTAACAGCAAATAAAATGGACTTAGGTTGTGTTTGTTTTTTCAAAATTTCAGATCTGAAATCTGAATTGGTCTCCAATTCAGATTTCAGACGTTTGTTTTTTTTTCACAAAATCTGAATTGACGTCTGAATAGTCCCAAAGTCTGAATTCGGCTGAAATAAGTCCACATATTTTCAGACTTCAAAACAAGTCTGAAAATGAAGGACACAATCTGAAATGAGTAAAATGACGAACTTAACCCTCTTAAAAAAATTAGAAATCAAAACAATCGAGCTTCTCTTCTCGGCTTCTTCACTCAGAAAACCCTAGGGTTCCAGCTGAGTTCCAGTCCTTATGCTTTCCCTCCCTCCTCCCTCTCTCTCTCTCTCTAAAACACACACACACGCACTTTCTCTCTCTTAAACCCTCTGTCAAAATCGCAGAATTTGTTGATTCACCTTCCATAAGATCGCCAATTTGAAGCTATTGAGCGCGACGAGCAGCACCGGAGACCTAGTTGTGAGAAACTCCTCTGATCTCGACTCTCTTTCAACTCCAAACTGGTCTGGTTTTAACTTCTATGTTATTTGATTTCGTTCGATTTCTATTTTTCCCGATATATGTATACTGGTTTTATCTTTCCCGATTCTTTGATTTCGTTAGATTTGAACGATCTGTAAATGAATATATTCATGTTGTCATTTGTTTTGTCCGTTTTGATTCAGTTTGTCATGTTTATGCTTCAATTTCATTATCTTAGCTATTAAAGCATCTAGTCTGTCAATTTTCTTGTTAGAAAACATGGGTTTTAATGGGTTTGGATGTGTGGGTGTTGAAATATAGAGATTCAATTGAGATAGTTTATAGTTTGAAGGTGTAAGACGAAAATCAGCCATTAAATTGTTGTGCATGTTGATGTCTTTTAAAGGGTGAGAGTAATGAAGAGAAGGTGTGGATTATGGGGAGAGCTTCTCTGTTTAGAAATTATTTTCTTAATATTGGAGTATAGAGCTCAAATGAGAATTGGGTTTGGAGAAAAAGTGTTTCACAACAACAACAACCAAACAGTCGAGGATCTCATCGAGTGAGAGAAGAAAGAAGAATCATTCCGACAGTTTCGCTATCATTAAATCGTCATATAATCCTCAAGAAGATTTTAGAGAGTCAATGGTAGAAAACCCTACCCACAAAAGAAAACTGGTCGAGCAAGACGTGGTTCAACAAGAACTCCTCTTAGACCTGGTGGTGGTGTTGTTTTTGGTCCTAAACCTAGAGATTGGAGTATCAAAATCAATAGGAAAGAGAAAAGATTGGCTATCTCAACTGCATTAGCTAGTGCTACTGTTAATGCTATTGTTGTTGAAGATTTTAGTGATAAATTTGATAAACCTAAAACCAAAGATTTTATTGCAGCTCTAAAGAGATGGGGTATTGATCCTAAAGAGAAATCTATGTTTTTATTGCCTGAGGTTACTGATAATGTTAGGTTATCTAGTCGAAATATCGGAACTTTGAAAATGCTTACTCCTAGGACTTTGAATTTGTTTGATATCTTGAATTCTGATAAACTTGTTCTTACACAACCCACTGTTGATTATTTGAATAAAATGTATGGGATTGATTACGATGGCGAAATCGAAGAAGAGGATGACTATGAAGATGAAGATGATGTAGAAGAAGGTGAAGAAGAAGAAGAAGAAGTTGAAGGAGGTTAGTCATTAATCTTTCTCTATCTCTCATTGCTTATTTGATTATCATAGATGTTATCTTTTCATTCTAGGTGCTTTATATTCACTTTAACTACTCGTTTTTTTTATTCGTGGCCTAGTGATTTGTTTCAATGTCGTTAAAAGTTTTCTAATTTTGTTCACTTTAAACCAATACTTATATATCAAATAACTGAATGAATAAATGAATCATGATCATGATTAAATGCTTGAATCATGATCATGACTCTTGTTAGGGATACTGCTACTTGTAATGAACATATGCGAGCTGTACTTACCGTAGTGATAATGCTGATAAGTAACTCCCAGCTTTGTTAAGTTTTGGAAGTTTGACAGATATCAGGGCTTACTATTCCTTTAATTTCTATGGTCTTGATAGAAAATAATCAACCTACTTAATAACTTCTCTGTTTGATTTAATAATAGGTAGCTGACTCACTTGAGAAAGGCACGGAGCATGAAGACGAGTACATGATCAGTGAGAAAGAGCTCCTTGTGAATCGGTAGATAGTTTTTATTCAGGTTTTGTGGTGGTTAGTGGTGCTGGTTCGGTTGTGGTGGTGGTGGTAGTGGTGTTGGTGGTGGAAGTTTTTTAATTCAAGGGGTTATTAGTGTTAAATTAACACACATTCAGATTTTTTTTTTGTTGAAAGATTTGGATTTTTTTTTGTTGAAAGATTTGGAAGTAATTGTTCTTTTACTATAAGGGTATAAATGTAAAAAATTCAATTCAGACATAATATTTCAGATGAAAAAACAAACATGCTAACTTGTAAAATTATTCAGCCAATTCAGATTCAGCCATTTCAGTTCAGCCAATTCAGATTCAACCAATTCAGATTCAGACAAAAAAAAAAACAAACACAACCTTAGTCAACAAACAAAAGAAGATTGGACTTATTCAAAAAACTACTCCTAAAAATTTGGCACTACTTCATTCGTGCATTGTCCAACTTAACACTTTAACACTTAGCACCCGAATTTGGCTTTGAAAAAGCATTGTTGTCAGAAGAAAGTGGCTGCAAATCATCAAAACTCAGCTGCCTCTACCACCACTATCACCTTCTCTCTCTAGGATCGTTGATAGTCAGAGGTGTTAGAGGTGAATAGGTGATATTCGGCCGAAGGTTGTGGTGTGAGGTCGCGAACTCCCTCACCTTATAGCCCTCTTTCAACTTCTCTGAATAGTGGATTCCGCCACCACCTTTTGCTTTCTGGAACCTAAGTATCCCGAAAGTTTAGAGATTCCTTGCTACTTCTCTAGTTGATAAATAGCTACTGACATATGTGTGGCATAGTTTAGTTGGTGGGATGTGATGAGGAAAATGAAGAAGTGGTGGTTAGGTGTTTGGGTCAGATGCTTATAAGAATTTAAAATGGGTCAGATGCCAATAGAGCGACCCGCTAATAACCATTTGGAGTGCTTTTAGCAGCGGTCGCACAACTCGATATCCTAGTTTAAGTAAACCATATATACCTATATCGTCAGTTTCGTTTCTAGAAAAAAATGTAGAAGAAATTTTAGGCAAATGATAAAGTAATGTTTTAGTTGCGGAAAATTGTGAAAACTTCAAAATTAAGACTAACAAGCCTCCTTTATGAAGCACCACAAAATAGGGATGTTTGAATAATCCTCCAATTGAAGAAAGGAATCCCATCAACTTGCACACATACAGTTGTTATCTTCAAAGGAGCCCAGTCATCTGATTGGATGATAATGTACTCTCACTGAGTTTGGTGATTATCCAACTTCAAAAATTCCCAAAAGACAAAAACAAACTTGATCAATGAGAAAATTGGCCTCGAGATACAATTTTAAGTTATTTTAATCTAAAAAGACAAGTTATATTTTGTTCGGTTAAAAATCTGACTATTTTTTGTAACTCTTTTGCAATTTTTTTTAATTTTTCTTGTAATTTATAGGGAGTTTTTACCAAATTTCTTTTTACATAATGAGTTTAGATCCGATGCTCAAAAAAAAAAAATCAATGGCTTGAAATTAATGTGAGTTTTGGTCAACCAACAATCAGCCTTTATCAGTAGGATGAGTTGCAAGTCTCAGTTGCATTGAATCATAACGTATGCATGAAATTCGGCCAGAAGGTCATTTACACTTCACACAACCAAAAGAAGTCCTTAAAACAAACCCTAACCAGGCCCCCTCTACTTTTCCATGCAGTATATCCTTATAATTTAAGCAAAACACCAAGAGAAAACAACTTATAAATACTAGGCTCTTCCAAACCAACTTTATCCATCAACATAACTACTAAACTAAACTCTTAAAACAAAACCCTAACGCAATCTATTCTCATTCATGGCTTCTTCATCTCTTCTCTTAGCATTCTCTATCTTTATCATTTTCAGTTGCAGTTTCATAAAACCCAACCATGCTACAACACTTAACAGTACAGAATTCACAAACCAGATACTTGAAAGTCATAATATGGCTAGGGCAGATGTAGGAGTTCCACCTCTTGAATGGAGCAGAGATTTAGCTGTATATTCTAGGGCTTACTTAGATTATAATCGTCAGAACAAAGGGTGTACACTTGAGTATTCGAAACCTTTCACTTTCGGCGAAAATATTTACATGGGTCCTCCTGGAACGGGTGCGGTTGATGCTGTTGCATCTTGGGTCTCTGAGAAACAATGGTATAATTATGATAATAATACTTGTGCAACTGAACATGATTGTTCGGATTATACACAAGTTGTATGGCGAACGACTATTCGTGTCGGTTGTGCTCAAATTATTTGCGGTGATGATAATGTCTTCATTGTATGTGAATATTATCCTCATGGGAACTTCAAAGGAGCCAAGCCTTACTAGAGAGCCTTCTGTCACACTTACTATATATGTATGAATCGAATGTGTGTGTTTTTTTTATTGTTGATTATTGGAATAAATACTTGTTTTCAAGGTAAACATGTAACTGAATGATAAATATGAATCGAAATTGTATGTCTTTCAAAATCCAGTGAATTTATATGTTGTAACGGATTATTTTCGCACTGCTTTTTATTTTGTTAGACACAAGTTCTCTTCATTTTCTACGAGAATAGTCGTTCGCCATGCTTTTTTTTTTTTTTTTTTTTTGGAATTCGACTACGATCTACGTATGTCGTTACATTTGGCATTGATACATCAAAGATGTGATACGCTCAATAACTGACCACTCAAACTGAAACAAGACCGGGCCTATAGCCCAACATGACAATAACCTAAAGCCCAACTACATTATTTACACCCTAATAATCCCAAATCAAATAACCAAAGATTCCACCTTCTCTGGGATTCGAACCTGAGACCTCCAGGGATTTCAGGAGTTTATGTCAACACCTTGGAACCACTTGGGCTACCAACTGTTGACCAAACTAGACTTTGTTAAAAACAATTTCTTTACATCTTCTCATCTGTGGGAATAGTGGGCGTGGTAAAACTCAAACTTTAACCAAAACATCATATATTATAATAGGTTCAGGGACATTATAAATACATTCATTGTAAGGGGCTAGTTTTGATTTCTCATTGCCTTTTGTGGGGGTGAGGGAAGGCTATACTTATCCTCGCCCCCACACAGATCAGTCACTGCTCGATAGATCATGTTTCCGAGTCGATATATTCTTAAGGAAGTGTTTCGCCTATGAAGACTCTTGAAGCCCAAGGACATTAAATACGAAATATATTCGCCGACTGGGATCTTTGATTAGATTCAAGATTAAGTCGGTAAGCTTTAGGTACGCTTCTAGCCTTCATGTTCCGGGATTAAGGTATATGCCCTGCTAACGTGGATCCTCTAGTCTTCTCGTAAATCTCAGAGCAGATCGACCTGGTTGTATATGAGTCGGGACAAGGCTTAAGACGCCTAGGACAATTGTACCGACCCCCAGTTCTGGACTTGAGTGACAGACCTCCTTTGGATTCGACCTCCCTGTTGACTTGACGCTTGTTGACCCGTTGGGCGTTTGGTCATTTCTTGACTTATTGACATCAGTCAACTGATGACCAATTTTTAGATCATCACAACCCGCCTCATCGCAGCCACTCACCACAGTCGGCTAAAAAAGCCTATAAAATGAAACATGCTCGCCTTAAACTAGGCACAACCACAATGACACCAAAAGCTCAAACAATCAATTTAAGGTCCAAAACCTAAACTCGGAACATCAATACTCATTATTTTAACTACAAGACGCCATTACTTAAGCGTCGTAGAGGTTAACGAGTTCTATATATGCAGGTTTCGCCTCCTCCATTCGTGAAGAGCAGTTCAAGATTTAACAAAACAGTCTCTTATCCTGAACGATAATCTAAAGCAAAACTAAACATCAACATCATGAATTTCATATCAATAAAAGTGTAATATATTTATTCGTGATAAAATAGATTAATAATTGATATGATATTATTATTTTATATACATATATTATTATATCATATAAAATATATTACCATAATATTAATATTATTGAATAACATTGTAATAATACTTATTATTGTTACAGTGTTGGTGTAAATTGGGTAGACTAGCATAAACAAAGCGGTTCTGGTTTACCCAAGCATCACATATCTTTGAGATATCAAGATATTTTTGAAAAATGTCTAGATACTTTTGAAATGTTAGTAAGAACATGTTATTTCAGAGATGAGAATAGTAATAATGTAATATAGTTTTGAAATATTAGTAAGAAGGTGTCATTTTTTTGTCAACAAATTTGACTCATTTTGCACTAAAATCTACCGTAATGTCCATGAAATTCTAAATCCACCAAAGTCCATAGATTTGCAATTGCTCCGGACATTTGTGAACTTTGAAAGGTCCATGAATATCTGGATCGACTACCCCTCACTAGTCAACAAAGCTTATAATCTTTTCAAGAATCTCAAGCTTCAAAACCTCCAAAATATATGTCAAGCAACGCAAATATATGTCAAGCAACACACGCGTCGACACTACAAAAAATATGGCCATTAGGGACAGTTCATAACCGTCCCCAAACCCGAAAACTGTCTCAGATACTGTATTGAGGGCAGTTGTGGCATGTCGCTACTACTGGTGTCCCAACTCCCAACTCATATTGAAGTAAGGTACGAGTGGAAATTAAGAAATAGTTTAGTGTTGTTTGTCATGGAATAGGATTAACTAAAATTTGCTAGAGTGTTTCTTCGCTCTGATATCATTTTAAATTTGCAGTCATCCAACTCATCAAGATCATTTGATAATTAGTGGAGATGACCTCTACACTATATTCTCGAGTACTAGTTCACATTTTTTCATGTGGACTATTCTCACAAAGTCATATCGTATTGGTTAGAGATTTGTCACTTTATCTATGATGATCTTGTGTGTTAGATCCAATCTTTGACTAACTTAATCTTTAGGCAAATGATTCTTTAATGTTTTGATGGAAAATTGTGAAAACTTCCAAATTAAGACTAACTAGTCTCCTTTATGAAGCTCCACAAAATAAGGAGGATTTAGTAATCTCCCCAAAAGAAGGAAGGAATCTGATGTAGATTGTTGCGGAAGCGTAAAAGTAATGGAATTCATCGATAAAAACTAAGAATAAACGATAATAAACGAGGAATAAACTGAAATAATTAAAGGAAGTAGATGCAATCAAGGTGATTTGTATTTGATATTCAATTCAATGCTTAACAAGACAAACCAGACTTCTCTTATATAGAGATTAGCCTTTCCTAGATAGACTCAAATAAAGAAAGAAGATAACTACTACGGACACTTTCCTTGATTGCTCGGACTCTAAACATGGAAACCCTAAATACTAAAATATGGAAACTACGCTAATGTAGTAACCTGGCCGTTAGGCCCACTAATCTCTTGGTCGAAAGGCCCATTAAGGAGATGGCCTCCATCATACTCCCCCGCTGCGGAACAACTTGCCCCCAAGTTGGTGTTGTCATAAAGCGGATCGTCCAGGTAACACGAATATACATCAGCGATGTGGAAGGTAACTTTGGCGACGATTTTGAAGGCAATCCTTAGTTCCCACTTTGCGCGAGATTTGTCGGAAATTGGAAGAAGACAAATATGGGTTAGATCACTAGCATCAATCGCATAGTGCAACGATTCTCGAAAAAGTTCCTGTGGGAAACAATCTTCCAATAAATTTTGACATCTCCCGTCATCTAGTAATTTGATGAAGAAATCGCCAACCTTGTACTCAATCACATATGACAATGATTCTCGCAAAATTGACTTCAGTGAAAGAAGAACATTCATCTCGCCATCTGTCCAAAATTCGTCATCAAGACCCAAAGTATAAACGTAACCAAGTTCAATTAAGTTGAAACGTGTAGTGTTGACGTGACACGCAAAATCTTCCTTCCCACGTTCATCTTCATGAAGTTTATAGAATATAAATCTATTATAATACGTCAACTTATGAAATCCCCAAGTTAATAATACATCACACTTCTTGACAAGGTTCTGTTGAATTACTCTGAGAATCTTATTCAGCTGAAGTATTTCTCTTGAGTCATTGGGGTTTGGACTAGTGAGACAAAACTATGCAACCTTCTCGAATTGGTGGACATTGTCAATACCCAAAATATCTCCACCAGAAAATCGAAGTCGAGCTACTTCCTTATTAATCCTATTGAAGTCTGTATGCAAATTATCAAGCTCAAATTGACGTTGTTGCCATTCTTTATCGAGCTGGATAAACTCATCAACAAGTTCGACATTTGCTAGCCTCCGACGTTGAGATTCGCGGATGATTTCTGGATTGCTTCCTTTGTCTTCTCTGAATAAATTAATATCCAACATACTCTGAAAAGTTAGATAATGAGTAACAAGTATAAGTGCAAGTAGGGTTGGTTGATCAACCTTCATGAAATCAGCATCCCATGTCTTTATTCTTTTCATCAGTAGGGTTACTATTCTCATGGTGTTTGTTACAGTGATGGTCACCATTCTTAACACCTTGATGTTCACGTTTGGTAAAGGAATGAAATCATCTGCACAACTAACTTCGATTAGATGTTCTAGGGGTTTCAGAATGAAGAGCAATATCAATCGTCTTGTAAAACTATATCTCTATTCTGAATTGTAATAACAAATTGAGAGTATTCTTTACCCAATCCTTGTAAAGCTATTCTAGTTAATTCAACATCACTAACTCGATCATTTACTGCTACAAGGGAATCAGCCAAAGTTTTAATCATACTCAAATATTCAGAAATAGAAGATGTACCTTTCTTGATAGTTTGTAGTTTATGCCTTAGTGATGACTTCTTAACTTCGAATTCCTGAAGATAAATTTATTCAAGATATCTCCATATATCTCTTGCTGTTTTTAACCCTAGAATGTCTGATGCTATAGATTGATTAATTGTAGCTTTGATGCAGGCTTTAACAAAACTGTCATTCTTCCTCCATTGAAGATAGGTAGGATTTACAGTATCTCTTCCTTCGATTTGAATCAATTGTGGAGGTTCTTCATAGGATCCATCAATATAGCACATGAGATCATTGCCAATTAGGTCATTTTCGATTTGATCTTTCCAAATGAGAAAATTGGAGCCATCTAATCTTGTAGAAATCAGATTGGTTATGTTAGCATTGTAAGATATCTGACCTGAATTAGGGTTCATAGTATGAATTGGGGGATTATTGATAATTTCTGGATTTTCCATGAGATGAGATTATTTCTCTGATTCGATGATGCAGAAGAAGATCTCGTAGTTGTGTTTTAGAAGATTGAATACTCCGATTCTTTGATGACGGAAGTTTCAACTCCTTTTGATCTATTTAGGTCTCGTCCCAATTAGGTTTTCCTGGATCGATTAGGTTTTCTTGGATCGATTTTGATCTAAACCATTAGGGCTCTGGTACCATGAAGGAAAGTAAGATTCAATTCATTCACTTTCATTAACAAACAATTTACAAGACTTCTGAGTTATATAGCTAACCATTCTAGAGAGAGAGAGAGACTAACAGTTCGTTAGCACTAATTACAATATTAACTAACACTAACAATATTAACTAACTTCATAACAACCATTATAGTAAGCGCACGAGTGAAGTACAGGAGTGATGGAAGGAGTGCCCTTAGCATTCGTTCTTTCTTCCTTCTGAATCTTCTTCTTCCTTGCATCCTCTTACACTTTGCTTTCTGGAACCTTAAGTATCCCGAAAGTTTAGAGATTCCTTGCTACTTCTCTAGCTGATAAATAGCTACTGACATATCTGTGGCATAATTTAGTTGGTGGGATGTGATGAGGAAAATGAAAAAGTGGTGGTTAGGTGTTTGGGTCAGATGCTTATAAGAATTTAAAATGGGTCAGATGCCAATAAAGCGACCCGCTCATAACCATTTGGAGTGCTTTTAGCAGCGGTCGCACAACTCGATATCCTAGTTTAAGTAAACCATATATACCTATATCGTCAGTTTCGTTCCTAGAAAAAAAAATGTATAAGAAATTTTAGCCAAATGATGAAGTAATGTTTTAGTTAGGGAAAATTGTGAAAACTTCAAAATTAAGACTAACAAGCCTCCTTTATGAAGCACCACAAAATAGGGATGTTTGAATAATCCCCCAATTGAAGAAAGGAATCCCATCAACTTGCATACATACAGTTGTTATCTTCAAAGGAGCCCAATCATCTGATTGGATGATAATGTACTCTCACTGAGTGTGGTGATATTATCCAACTTCAAAAATTCCCAAAACACAAAAACGAACTTGATCTGAGAAAATTGGCCTCGAGATACAATTTTAAGTTATTTTAATCTAAACAGACAAGTTATATTTTGTTCGGTTAAAAATCTGACTATTTTTTGTAACTCTTTTACAATTTTTCTTGTAATTTATAGGGAGTTTTTACCAAATTTTTTTTTTACATAATGAGTTTAGATCCGATGCTCAAAAAAAAAAAATCAATGGCTTGAAATTAATGTGAGTTTTGGTCAACCAACAATCAGCCTTTAGGATGAGTTGCAAGTCTCAGTTGCATAGAATCATAACGTATGCATGAAATTCGGCCAGAAGGTCATTTACACTTCACACAACCAAAATAAGTCCTAAAAACAAACCCTAACCAGGCCCCTCTACTTTTACATGCAGCTGTATCCCTATAATTTAAGCAAAACACCAAGAGAAAACAACTTATAAATAGTAGGCTCTTCCAAACCAACTTTATCCATCAACATAACTACTAAACTAAACTCTTAAAACAAAACCCTAACTCAATCTATTCTCATTCATGGCTTCTTCATCTGTCCTCTTAGCATTCTCTCTCTTCATCATCTTCAGTTGCAGTTTCATAAAACCCAACCATGCTACAACACTTAACAGTACAGAATTCACAAACCAGATACTTGAAAGTCATAATATGGCTAGGGCAGATGTAGGAGTTCCACCTCTTGAATGGAGCAGAGATTTAGCTGTATATTCTAGGGCTTACTTAGATTATAATCGTCAAAACAAAGGGTGTACACTTGAGTACTCGAAACCTTTCACTTTCGGCGAAAATATTTACATGGGTCCGCCTGGAACGGGTGCGGTTGATGCTGTTGCATCTTGGGTCTCTGAGAAACAATGGTATAATTATGATAATAATACTTGTGCAACTGAACATGATTGTTCAGATTATACACAAGTTGTATGGCGAACGACTATTCGTGTCGGTTGTGCTCAAATTATTTGCGGTGATGATAATGTCTTCATTGTATGTGAATATTATCCTCATGGGAACTTCAAAGGAGCCAAGCCTTACTAGAGAGCCTTCTGTCACACTTACTATATATGTATGAATCGAATGTGTGTGTTTTTTTTATTGTTGATTATTGGAATAAATACTTGTTTTCAAGGTAAAAATGTAACTGAATAAGAAATATGAATCCAAATTGTATGTCTTTTGATTTCCAGTGAATTTATATGTTGTAACGGATTATTTTCCTACTGCTTTTTATTTTGTTAGACACAAGTTCTCTTCATCTTCTATGGGAATAGTCGTTCCCCATGCAAATTGTCAAACTAGACTTTGGAACCCCATATAAGGTTAACTTTCTGTTAAAAACAAGTTCTTTACATCTTCTCATCAAACTCAAATTTTAACCAACTGGGCAACATCACATATTATGATATGTTCACGGACATTATAAATACATTCATTGTAAGAGGCTAGTTTTGATTTCTCATTGCCTTTTGTGGGGGTGAGGGAAGGCTATACTTATCCTCGCCCCCACACAGATCAGTCACTGCTCGATAGATCATGTTTCCGAGTCGATAGATTCTTAAGGAAGTGTTTTCGCCTGTGAAGACTCTTGAAGCCCAAGGACATTAAATACGAAATATATTCGCCGATTGGGATCTTTGATTAGATTCAAGATTAAGTCGGTAAGCTTTAGGTACGCTTCTAGCCTTCATGTTTCGGGATTAAGGTATATGCCCTGTTAACGTGGATCCTCTAGTCTTCTCGTAAATCTCAGAGCAGATCGGCCTGGTTGTATATGAGTCGGGACAAGGCTTAAGACGCCTAGGACAATTGTACCGACCCCTAGTTCTGAACTTGAGTGACAGACCTCCTTTGGATTCGACCTCCCTGTTGACTTGACGCTTGTTGACCCGTTGGGTGTTTGGTCCTTTCTTGACTTATTGACATCAGTCAACTGATGACCAATTTTTAGATCATCATAACCCGCCTCATCGCAGCCACTCACCACAGTCGGCTAAAAAGGCCTATAAAATGAAACATGCTCGCCTTAAACTAGGCACAACCACAACGACACCAAAAGCTCAAACAATCAATTTAAGGTCCAAAACCTAAACTCGGAACATCAATACTCATTATTTTAACTACAAGAACGCCATTACTTAAGCGTCGTAGAGGTTTCCGAGTTCTATATATGCAGGTTTCGCCTCCTCGATTCATGAAGAGCAGTTCGAGATTTAACGAAACAGTCTCTTATCCTGAACGATAACCTAAAGCAAAACTAAACATCAACATCATGAATTTCATATCAATAAAAGTGTAGTATATTTATTCGTGATAAAATAGATTAATAATTGATATGATATTATTATTTTATATACATATATTATATCATATAAAATATATTACTGTAATATTAATAATATATTATTAAATAACATTGTAATAATACCTATTATTGTTACAGTGTTGGCGTAAATTGGGTAGACTAGCATAAACAAAGCGGTTCTGGTTTACCGGCGCATCACATATCTTTGCAATATCAAGATATTTTTGAAAAATGTCTAGATACTTTTGAAATGTGAGTAAGAACATGTTATTTCAGAGATGAGAATAGTAATAATGTAATATAGTTTTGAAATATTAGTAAGAAGGTGTCATTTTTTTGTCAACAAATTTGACTCATTTTGCACTAAAATCTACCGTAATGTCCATGAAATTCTAAATCCACCAAAGTCCATAGATTTGCAATTGCTCCGGACATTTGTGAACTTTGAAATGTCCATGAATATCTGGATTGACTACCCCTCACTAGTCAACAAAGCTTATAATCTTTTCAAGAATCTCAAGCTTCAAATCCTCCAAAATATATGTCAAGCAACGCACGCGTCGACACTACAAAAAATATGACCATTAGGGACAGTTCATAACCGTCCCCAAACCCGAAAACTGTCTCAGATACTGTATTGAGGACACTTTTGGCATGTCGCTACTACTGGTGTCCCAACTCCCAACTCATATTGAATTAAGGTACGAGTGGAAATTAAGAAATAGTTTAGTGTTGTTTGTCATGGAATAGGATTAACTAAAATTCGCTAGAGTGTTTCTTTGCTGTGATATCATTTTAAATTTGCAGTCATCCAACTCATCAAGATCATTTGATAATTAGTGGAGATGACCTCTACACTATATTCTCAGAGTACTAGTTCACATTTTTTCATGTGGACTATTCTCACAAAGTCATATCGTATTTGTTAGAGATTTGTCACTTTATCTATGATGATCTTGTGTGTTAGATCCAATCTTTGTGACTTTGTCTAACTTAATCTTTAGGCAAATGATTCTTTAATGCTTCGATGGAAAATTGTGAAAACTTCCAAATTAAGACTAACTAGTCTCCTTTATGAAGCTCCGGAAAATATGGAGGATTTAGTAATCTCCCCAAAAGAAGGAAGGAATCTCATCAACTTGCATACATACATGACTTCAAAGGAGACCAATCATCCGATTGGATGATAATGTGCTCTCACCAGATTGATAATTATGCTACTCCCCAAAATCCGAAACAACAAAAACAAAAGCTTGAGTCAATGATTTCAATTTGATCCCTCTCATTTCCAAAATGGTTTTCAAGCCCAAACTAAAAATTAAAAATCAATGGCTTGAAATCATTATGAGATTTGGTCAACCAACAATCAACCTTTATCTGCAGGAGTTGCATAACTATCCAAGTCTCTGCTGCATAATATCATAAATATGCATGAAATATAGCCAGCAGGACAGCAGGTGATTTGAACTTCACACAATCAAAAAGTACTAAAAACAAACCCTAGCTAGCTAGGCTCCTCTACTTTTACATGCAATATCCTTATAATTTAAGCAAAGACCAAGAGAAAACAACTCTGTGAGAACCTATAAATAGTAGGCTCTTCCAAATCAACTTCATTCATCAATATAACTACTAAATTTATTCAACTCTTAAACCATAATCCAATCTATTCTTATTCATGGGTTCTTCAACATCATCATCTTCACTTCTCCTCTTAACATTCTCTCTCTTCATCATCCTCGGCTGCAGTTTCATAAAACCCAACCATGCTGTAGTACTTAACAGTACAGAATTCACAAACCAGATCATTGCAGGTCATAATACGGCTAGGGCAGTTGTAGGAGTTCCACCTCTTGAATGGAGCAGAGATTTAGCTATATATTCTAAGGCTTACTTAGATTATAATCGTCAAAACAAAGGGTGCACACTTGAGAATTCCGGACCTCTCACTTTAGGTGAAAATATTTACATGGGTCCATCGGGAACGACTGCTGTGGATGCTGTTGCATCTTGGGTTTCTGAGAAACAATGGTATAATTATGGTAATAATACTTGTGCAATTGGTCATAGTTGTTTACATTATACACAAGTTGTATGGCGAACAACTATTCGTGTGGGTTGTGCTCAAATTATTTGCAGTAATGGTAATGTCTTCATTGCATGTGAATATTATCCTCATGGCAACTACCAAGGAGCCAAGCCTTATTAGAGAACCTTCTGTCACACTTACGATATATGTACGCGATTGTTTGTGTTTTTTGTTGTTGATTATTGGAATAAATATTTGTTTTCAAGGTAAACATGTAACTGAGTAATAAATATGAATCGAAATTGTACGTCTTTCCAGTGAATTTATATACTGTAACGGCTTATTTTCACACTGCTTGGAGATGCTAGAGTGCCAAGCTCGGTGCCCACTAAAATGCTCAGCTGACGTGAATTCACTTAAAGACAAGGTTTTTTCAAAGTTTGACTATGGTGGGGACCGCTTTTATTTCTAAATGAGGAAATTTGAGCATTTTAGTGGGCATTCTAGCTGGGCACTCTATTATTTCCCTTTTTATTTTGTTAAACACAAGTTCTCTTCATCCTAATAGTCGTTCTCCATGCAAATTGTCAAACTAGACTTTGGAACCCCGTATAAGGCTAAGTCTTTACATTTTGTCATCTTTTATGGGAATAAGGCGTAAAGGAGTTTACGGGGTAAAACTCAAATGTACGAACTCTTATAATCAGAAATAAATTAGTTCATTTCGTCGTTTAAATTTAGTTTAGTACTAAACGACAGTCCAAAATAATGAAATATTCTGAATAGGTTATCCTATGCCTGATTTGGTAAATGAAACCCTATTAAGTGAACTTGCAATTATTTTGTTGTTCGCTCCTTAGTCCAAGTCATTAACATGACAATAATGATGTATAAAAAGTAGCATGTGAGGTTGACTGATAGCGTTGTTTATGGGTTAGAGGAATAAGGGTATTCAAATCAACTTCATGAGTGTATATACACCCTAAATAACCAACCATGAGAATACTTCAAAGAGTTGAAAGTCAAAACTCTCGTTGACAACATTAAATTAAAGGAGAAGTAGTTCTTCGTCTTAACTACTGAAGAAGGTCCGAGCTAACTTGAAAGATGGAAAATCAAGTCGATTACTCAGGTGACCAGAGTAGAGGAGTTGCACAAGTGGAGCTCTGATCTTCGGGAAAAGCAATCAATACAGTCCGAGGAAAGTGATATAAGGAATATCCCTAACTTTCTAGTTCATCTTTAGTTTATTGAAAAGATCGTGGGACTCCTAGTGTTAGACATATAGACGTCTGAGATTCCGCTTAAAACAACAGGAGACACCATAACCCTATATAGGTCGGAGTCGGGCTCGGGCGCACTGTGGCTAGCACTTTAAAACGCGGGCTCAACTTTTTATTTCATCGGGTCGGTCGAGTTAACTGCATTCGGACTTTGGATTCCTATGGCCTTTGACAGATTTGGGTGTCCATGACGGGTTTCAGACTTTTTCACATCCCTAGGAGTAAGTTAACAACCTAACTCTCAGTAGCACCTGATCATCATCACGTGTGTAACTTTATAAAGTATCACGTAACTAACCAATCAAAACGAATAATAAAATTTGTACATGCAAATAGCTTGTAGCTTAAGCATACAAAAGTGAAAAAGCACCTATTTACCTAGAAAAGTGAAAAATCGACTTATTCAATAAACTTTATCTCCATATAAATCCACCTCTTCAACTCTAAAAGAAAGTAAGAAACTCAATTCTTGTTTTAATGGCTTCATCTTCTACATCTTTCCTCTTTACTTTCTCCCTCCTCATCATCCTTGGTAGCTTCATAAAAATTACCCATTCTAGGGTTAGCAATAGTACAGATTTCAAAACTCAGATCTTGGAAGGTCATAATACTGTTAGGGCAACTGTAGGAGTGCCACCACTTCAGTGGGATAGAAATTTAACAGTTTATGCAAAAACGTATGCAAATTACCGACGAAAAGATTGCAGAGTAACTTATTCACCTCGTTATGGTTTTGGAGAAAATATTTTTTCCGCTTCAAAGGCAACTTATAATAAGGCTATCGAAACTTGGGTAGCTCAAAAAAGGTGGTATAATTATGAGAAGAATACTTGTGAAAGAGGTTACGACTGTTCCGACTATACACAAGTTGTATGGGGAACGACTACTCGTATAGGTTGTGCTCAGATTATATGTGACAATGGTAATATTTTTACTGTTTGCGAATACTTTCCCCCGGGAAATTACAAAGGATCCAAGCCTTATTAGCAAAATTATTTCTCTTTTGTTTTTGAGTTCTTAGAAGTAGGGGATTTAGGGGAGTTGGATATATTCCTCTTGTTCTCTGACATAATAAATGAACTAATTAGTAAGTTTATGTTGTTGATTTCTTGTATTTATTACAAGATAAACAAGGAATAAAAAGAAATAAGTATTGAGTTAGGTGGCATTTGCTTTTTAATAATTTGAATCTAAATATATTGTATAATTTTAGTTATTCTCGAAGTTTTTATCCTTCTAACAGAATAAGATTTTGAAACAAGTATTTGTATCTAATGCATGTGCTTTTAGCTAAAAAGAATACTGAATTCGAAAAGAATGTGTATGTTATGATCTAATCACTAAGGAAGCAAATGCAAATATAGGAATGATACAAGTAAAGTACAAAAATAACAAAACTCGATTTAGATGTTAAGATAAACAAACACAAAAACCTTAGTTTATTGCCGTCATTATTTAAGAAGAACTTGTTTGAGAAAAATCTGGTTATCAAAGTTGAATCAATATTCAAAATTTCCCTTCCAATTCTTCAACAACAAAAAAGAAGTCGGTCCAAAAATACAATTTTTCTTATTAGTGCTCCATAGGACCATAGCTTAGTTCGTTACAAATAAAAAAATTGCTTATTCAAACTTACAAACTTTAAGTGGGCCACATTGTAAAGGCACTCCCTGTATGGGTGTTAAAGGCGCATCCTTGCAAAACTAAAGAAGAGCTTGACAGCTTCTGAGTGAAGGAGGCGCGTTCAACGCTTAGAGGCTTCTTTGAAGCTTCCCTAACTAGAAATGTTTGTTATCTCTCTCTCCTCCCTCCCTCTCTCAAGGTTTCTTATAGGATTTCGCTTGAAACCAGAGAGATAAGGAGAATGTGGTTATGTTGTTGGTGTGGCGTGGTTGGTGGTGGTGCATGAAGTGCGGGTGGCGAAGTAAAAAAGATGAACGATGGAGATTGTAAGAGAGTGTATATCAAGTGTATGAATAAAACTAAAGAGAAAGTGTGAGGGAGTGCTTATATAGAGAGAGAGAGTCGGTTGTACAGATTCAGTCCAACTCTCATGAGTTCTGGCTGAAAAACACTTTAGTAGTACCAGAATTGAGAAAGAATCTTTTATCTGTCTCTAAGTTCACTAGAGATAATCAATGTTCAGTGGAGTTCTTTCCATGGGGATATGGTGTCAAGGACCTAGCTACTCAGACAATATTAACTGCTGGTCCTATGCTAAATGACCTATATCCTATAGAATTTGACACTATTATCTCTCATGAAGAGGCTTATGTGTCAAATGTAAATGGTTCTCTAAGCCTATGGCATAAGAGACTTGGACATACTTCAAAAAGTGTTCTTGAATCTCTTAATAAGTCAGCTCTTATTAGCCTTGATTCTTCTGAGTCATTAGGAGTGTGTGAACCATGTCAATTGGGTAAGAGTAAATCTCAACCCTTTGAACTCTCTTCAAGTATCACACCTTCTCCACTTCATATGATTCACTGTGACATTTGGGGACCTTCTCCTGTTACATCCATCTCAGGAGCAAGATATTATATACTGTTTGTGGATGATTATAGCAGATATTTTTGGATTTATCCTATGAAACTCAAGTCTGACAGTCTACATTGCTTTAAGCAATTCAAATTGACTTTTGAGAAGCTTCTCTCTGCTACTATTAAAGTATTTCAAACAGATGGGGCTCCTGAGCTCTCTAAAGGAGATTTTAAGAAGTTTTTTGATGCTAATGGAATCTCCTTGAGGTGTTCTTGTCCCTATACACCTCAGCAGAATGGGAGAGCTGAGAGAAAGAACAGGCAGATCACTGAGATGGGTAATACTTTGGCCTTTCAATCTCATGTGCCTAAAGAATATTGGTTTGAGTCTTTTGATACAGCCTCATACATTATAAACAGATTACCAACAAAGGTCTTAGATGGCAAATCCCCTTATGAAGTTCTATTTGGTCATACTTCTGATTTCTCTATGCTCAAAGTGTTTGGATGTGCTTGCTATCCACATTTAGGAGCTATTAGAACAGACAAATTGAGCCCAAAGTCTGTTAAGTGTGTATTTTTGGGATATAGCTCCATTTATAAGGGCTATAAGTGTTTGGATATGACTACAGGCAGGGTATATTTCTCCAGACATGTGGTCTTTAATGAGGATTTGTTTCCATTTGCTATTGAGCACAACTCAACCACATCACATGAAACTTCTACTCAAGTGGTACTTCCTATCATAACCACAGCTACTACATCTCAAAGTCCAGAATTATCATCATCTGGTCCTTCTATTTCTCCACAAATCTCTCAAGGAAATAGTGTTGCTTCTGTTCCTGCTTCAACTCCAGCAGTCTCATCTCAAGGTAATTCTTCAAATGATTCACATAACTCAAGTCATTTTGATGCTCCAGAGAGTAGTTCTAACTCTACTCTTGGACAAGCTATTCAGCCTACACATAATATGACCACTCGATCCAAAGTGGGAGTGCACAGACCAAAGTACTTGCCAGACTTTGTTTCTCATTTCACTGTGTGTCACCCATTACCTCAAGCATTTGTAAGTCTCCTAGACATACCTTCTGACCCTACTACATATAAACAAGCTTCTAAAGATCCAGCTTGGTGTCAGGCTATGCAAGAGGAGTATGATGCTCTTCAAAAGAATGGAACATGGTCTTTAGTTCCTTCTACTCCATCAATGAATATTTTGGGTTGTAAATGGGTCTATAAGACCAAATTGAAGTCAGATGGGAGTATAGATAGGTACAAAGCCAGATTAGTGGCTAAGGGGTTTCATCAACTTGATGGCTTAGACTATTCTGAGACCTTTAGTCCAGTGGTTAAGTCTTCTACTATAAGAGTGGTTCTAACATTGGCTGTTACAAACAAATGGCTGATTAAGCAGTTGGATGTATCCAATGCTTTTCTTCATGGAGTACTTGATGAAGATGTATTCATGATGCAGCCACCTGGGTTTATTGATTCAGAGAATTCCTCTTTAGTTTGTCATCTTCACAAGTCTCTTTATGGCTTAAAACAAGCTCCTAGAGCTTGGTACACAAGATTCTCTGATTTTCTTCAACATTATGGGTTTAGTAGGAGTTCTACAGATCACTCCATGTTTGTGTACACCATGGGAGAAGATATTCTTGTTCTTCTGCTATATGTTGATGACATCATATTAACTGGTTCTTCTTCTTCTGCTATTCAAGCTCTTATTGACACCTTGAGCATTGAATTTGCCATGAAGGACCTAGGTTCTCTTCATTACTTCTTAGGAATTGAGGTGAATTCTCTTCCTAACTCTGATCTTTTATTAACCCAGCAGAAGTATACTCTAGAATTACTTCAAAAGGCTGATCTTTTAGATTCCAAGCCTATTAGTACACCCATTCCATTTGGAAAAAGATTATCAGCTCATGATGGAATCTTGTTGTCTGATCCTACTCTTTATAGAAGTTTAGTGGGTGGATTACAATATCTCACTATGACCAGGCCTGATATATCATTTGGTGTTAACTATGTGGCTCAGTTTATGCATTCTCCAACTGATGCTCACTTACAATTAGTTAAGAGAATTTTGAGGTATCTCAAAGGCACTTTGGGTTCTGGAGTTCCAATTTGTGCAAGAGATATTTCATCCCTCAAAGCTTATAGTGATTCAGATTGGGCTGGGTGTCCAGAC
Organism: Eschscholzia californica; assembly: GCF_041429995.1. Classification (NCBI taxonomy): domain Eukaryota; kingdom Viridiplantae; phylum Streptophyta; class Magnoliopsida; order Ranunculales; family Papaveraceae; genus Eschscholzia; species Eschscholzia californica. Next base: position 14,276,750 of record NW_028238198.1, on the reverse strand, counting down.
ACCAGGAGATCAACTTCAGGTTATTGTGTATTTCTTGGCTCTACTTTGATAGCTTGGTCTTCTAAGAAGCAGCCTACAGTGGCCAGGTCGAGTACAGAGGCAGAATACAAAGCTTTAGCATTTGCTTCCTCTGAACTTCTTTGGATTTCATATGTTCTTCATGATTTGGGTGTTTCTCTCTCTGGTTCTTTTGAGCTCTTCTGTGATAATATAGGAGCTAAGCATCTTGCTTTGAATCCTGTTTTTCATGCTCGTACGAAGCATGTGGAGATTGACTACCATTTTGTAAGAGAGTTGGTAGCTTCTGGAGTTCTTAAACTTGAATATGTCTCATCTTCTATGCAGCTGGCTGATGTGTTTACAAAAGGATTGTCCAATCCTTTGTTTACCTCTCTTCTGAAGTCCTTGATGGTTTTTGAATCTTCTTCAATCTGATTTCTCACGGATTCATCAGCTTGAGGGGGAGTGTAAGAGAGTGTATATCAAGTGTATGAATAAAACTAAAGAGAAAGTGTGAGGGAGTGCTTATATAGTTTTTAGTGAGTTGGTTAGGTTGTTAGGTTGTTAGACAACCGACTCTCTCTCTCTATAACTGTGTATATAAGTGAGTATCTTAGCTCATAATTGCTTAATGGAAATCACTCTTTCTCCTCAATTCTCTCTTCCTGTTTCTCTCTCTATGCATCTAATACGAAATATTACAGAGATAAAAAATTGTTTTTGCAAAGAGAGACAGAGAATTTCAAATAACTTACATGTTCTTTTCCATCTAATATCAGAAATCTAGAGCGTCATTTGTTTCTAGTCTTGACACTTGTTTCATTGTTGGACGAAAAAAGTTTATGGAGACTAATTTTTCTTTTTACGAAGGACTCCAAGAGACATTACATTCATTTTGGCAATGATTACTTCTATGAAGTTACATATTGAAATACAATATGAGGACTTGTATGAGTACATTTACAATCATAAACATTTAGACTATTAAAAGATCATATAATAGGCTACGTGCATCCTGAAGAGCTTTAATGCACATCCGCTCTTCCGAATGGTTCTATAGAAGAATGGGGATCAACTAAAGGGAAAAAGCTCAATGGAAGGGTGGGAGAATCACTGCTCGAATTCCATCTCTTGTCTCTACGAGCTTCTTTTGATATATGGGATACTAATCATGTAAATATGAGCTAGATAACTAGTTACTAGCAAAATTATCTATCTAAATCTACTAGTATTAAAATCTCTCAAGAGTGTTAGAATGAGAATGAACCGAACTCGGTGATGAACTACAGTTACTACACTCTAGTATATGTAATCTTTCTGCTTAATGAAGTGGGAGTTCTTAAAAAAACACATCTGCAATACTTTTACTGTTATTCAAAGTCAAACATTGCTTGAAAGAATCTTACGTAAACCTCCAAATTATAACGAACGAAAGTCTCGAAACACATGGACAACGGCGGCTACCATATCTTAAGGATGTTGATGTTTCTCTTCAAAATCAAGCAATCCCAGCCGTCCTTTGCGAGTTTTACTCTACCTGAATTCCTCTCTATCAATTTTCTTCATTTTCTCCAAATTATTACTATTTTAAATTGTATTCTTTCATTGTTTTCTATTGTTATTCTTTGAGTCAGAGCCCAAGATATTACTTCAAATTGTCCATAGAGGTGCTGTGGGGATGTATAAGAATCGTATGTCCGACTTTATAAATTGATTGATATAGGTTAAAATCGTCAAGTTTTAAGAGTAATGAAGGCTATGAATTAAATCTTGAGCTTAAACATTATCTTTTTTCGGATATCTAGTGGTAACAATAAGCAAATTTACTAGCTAAATAATTGATTATATTTATTTTTAATGTTAGAAAAAATTAAAGATAGTTACATATATAATAATAAATCAATAATGTATAGTATATATGTAATCTTGCAATCTACCCCATTCCCATGAATTACTCCACAAGCAAACTATAATTGAAGAAGTTTGTGGACATTTCTATCATCAATTTGGCAACTATGCCAAAAGTTTGCAACTTACCTAATCATATTATATATACATACACACCTCAAAACATGGATTCTTAATCTACAACATTATCATCCCCATAGTACATAACAACATTCAAAGAAAACCTAAAACAAGATAAGATATTATACCACAATGACGTTCCTTCATAAGTTGGGGACGGAAACAAGTTACGCGTATTTTCATCTAATTAATGTTGATAAGATTTCAAGACAAATTTTGAGCCTAAATTCCTAAATGATATTTATTTTCATAATTATCGTTACAAACATTACATTTTCCATTACGTAAATGTAAATACTTTAGATATTCACTTTTTTTTCCTAACAAATTTCAATATAGGTGTAGAAGACGACGGGCTCACATTTTTTATCTATATAGTTTGAACATTTAGAATAGACAATTGTTCCATATATATTTTTATATATATATATATAGATTGCAAATATAAGTTAAAAAAAAAATAACTTTTAAATACTCGAATTATTTGAGTAGTCCATTGTTTGATAAGGAATTAGTAGAAGGTAGTGTCTTTCAATAGTCATAGTAGTAGAGAATCTTCCCCCACTTGAAAAATACAGCCTGCCATGACATAATTTGATCATCAAACAATCTAAATAACAACAAACCTTACCCCTTATTCAGGACATCTTTTATAATCAATTTACAATTTAAGCAAATGAAGACTCATACTATCTCTATATATATAGAGAAGTTATCTATCTTTCTCATCAAACCCATCAATCATTTCTCAAACCTCAACACAACAACACATCACAATCTTGTTTTCATGGCTTCATTTTCATCTTCTATCTTTGTTTTCTCTCTTTTCCTCATTTTTAGCTATATCAAACCTAACCATGCAGCCCTAAATGTCACAGAATTCATAGACCAAATGTTGATAGGTCACAACAATGCTAGGGCAGCTGTTCATCGAGATCTAGAACCACTAGTATGGGAACCATTACTAGCAAAATATGCTAGGATCTATTCTGATACTTATAGGCGCCAAGACTGCAAATTAATTCATTCAGCTGGGTATGGATTCGGCGAAAATCTATTTTGGGGTCAAGGACATCGATGGACTGGTGCTGATGCAGTTAAAGCATGGGTCGACGAAAAACAATGGTATACTTATGCTAACAATTCGTGTCCATCCGACAAAATTTGCTCACATTATACACAAATTGTATGGGCTACTACTTTACGTGTCGGTTGTTCTAAAATTATTTGTGATAGCGGTGACTCTTTCATCGCTTGCGAATATTATCCCCCGGGAAATTACGTTGGAGCTAAGCCTTATTAGATAAAATTTTAGGGTTTATATGCCAAATCAATCCGCTTTATATAGACCCCATTGTGAGTAACCCTATAATGGGTTAATTTTCAAAACAAGTTCAAGAAGTGAATTGTTAGGCATAGACACTAAAACTTATGAAATTGGATGAACTGGTCGACTATTTGTTTCATTAATTCAGTGGTTTATTCTGTTTTTTTAATTTTTTATTGTGTTTTTTTATTGCAAAGAAAAATAATGTGTTCACATGAATAACATGTTGGCATAAATATGTATCAAGCTTGTATTGATAAATTACAGTGGAATATATTTTACTTTAAAGTTGTTTATATTACTCATTGTTTAAGTCTTTTTCCTCCCTCTATCTTGTTGTTATTATCTTTTACGGCTTTCATCGATGGCTACTAAAAATTGCAAGTTGTACCTTTTCGGTAAACTTACATTTTTGTACTAGTTCTTTTGATTGACACTCTAACATTTCTTGGGTTAACAGAAGAGGTTTAGATCTTTTAACATGAACTTTTGATTTAATTCCCTCAAAAGCTAGCCAGAAAAAAGAAAAAAAAAACAATATGGTGATGATCCTATATGAAAATTAGAAAAACTTTGTGGATTTTACTCACAAAATTTAAGAGAAGATTAAAATTCTTTTAACTACGCAAAAACTATATAACACAATAAAAATATAATTTGTACTTTGGTAATTTGTCTTCTCGACTGCGACTTTAGAAAAAGGAAAATGCTAAGTGTACAAAGAATCGTTGACAAAATCCTTGACTCGATGAGTCATACGAGTAAAAGAACGGTTCAGATCAAAATTAAACTTTCAAATTAAACTTTTGTCTGTCAGTGAAAATGAGTATAAAAACGTTTAGTTTCTCCAAAGCAGCAACTTTCTTTTCTTTGTGTCGGTAAACTTAAAAATAGTTCTAGTTGAAGATAATAAAAATGCAAAATTATTATAAATAAGATGGTAAACTAAAAAGAAGTGTAGTATTTTTGAGGCGTTAGAATAAGGTGTTTTTGCAATTTCACTATGTGTGACATATGTCACGGATAAAAAAGTTGTGTCACACACAATTGAACTAGGGTCCCTTTCAACAAAAAAGAAATAAATAACAATTGAACTAGGGTCTAAACTACTACTCACTGAAAACATGGATGTTAGTTTAGATACTAGGCATTCCAAAGGGTGTGAAATTGAAATCCCTTTACTTTTGAAAGCAATTGGCATGGAGATCTCATGACAGGCATGACATTGTCACATGGGGTTTCCTAAAAATGTTAGAAAAGTTTTTGGTATGTCAAAAATGCAACCACAAACATTTGTTATGAAAATTTGTTTATTTGTCTCTTTTTCGATGGGTCTCTTTGCTTTTGATGATCACTAAGTTCCAGCTACCACATTAAATCATTGCAATTTAACTTTGGATTGAAGTGACAATGAGTTGTCTTACGTTATAAAATTTGTTGTTATTCAACAAATCTGCGGGTGCACTAATGTTGTGAGATAACATCAACAAATTTTATCTTTTTTTTTTTTTTTTTTTTTTTTTGTTGAAAGAACAAATTTTAATATATGTGACATTTAATATATACATTGATTTCATTAGCATATGATAAAATGTTACGGATTATTCAAAACAAAAATGTTTCTGCCTTGATCGAAAGAATAAACTAGATTCTTTTATATGGAGTTTATGTACCAAGGGTCCACCATTTTTGCCCAATTTTTATAAAAATCATGTGTACATACACATGACATTATAACGTCTAACCTAAGAGACACTAAAATTGTTACAATAGTAAGGAAACATAAACATATACTAACTAATAAGCGTAATTTCAACAAAAAAAAAAAACTAAAAAGTGTTTACATAAGAAACTTTTGCCTAGTTTAAGGAATCTAGTCCGGTTACGGTACCTATGGACACATAAAGTCCAAAGTTAGTCCCGCTCCAAAATCTCATTTTCTGTTACATTGACTCAGAGAGTCATTATAATACGTGGCATAAATTCACCATAAATGTTATATGTAGATATATCATGACTTGAATAACTTTTATCATCAAAGAGATTCCACACCTTATAACCATGTAAAGACTCTTTAAAGTAATCTGGTAAAACCTAAAATTCATTCATTCGTGCCTCTAGTTTATTTAACTAAGATTTTCTTTTCTGAGCTTACCCCCTCTCCACATTAATTGGTAATTGAGCTTGATAACTGAACTTACCTGACAGTGCTGACTTTCTTTTCTTGTTGAAGTGATTGTGTTTACTATTCTTATAAAAGGATTCAGGTTGCGTTTGACTTTCAAGAATGAGATGAGATTATCTGAAAACCGCATTGCAAATTGATTTTCTATTAATCTTATTATGACTAACTCGGGTACCAATTAGTGAGGGAGGTATGCTCAATTACGAATCTAAGATAAGGGGGTAAAGCCAAAAAAAAAAAAACTTCATTCAACACACTTTCATTAAAGGGTGGATTTCTATTTCTACTCACAATGGAATCTTGGGTTTCATTATCAGTTTGGCTGGTTTCCATCACACTCCAAAACTGTCGGCTGGTTTCTCAAGTGACCGTTGATTTCTCAATTTTCTCACTCTCATTCCCTCAATCTCCTCCGCTTCTTCTCACTTCAGACATTTTCCCCAATCTTCCCTTTCTCTCTCTCTCTCTCTCTAAACTCTCTCTTCACTGCCTTTCCTTGTTAGTTTACTGAGGGAGACCCAATCTTCAATCCTTCCTAATAAGCTTCCTCTCTCTTTCTCTCTCTACCCCACATTTTCTCTCTCTACATTAAACTCTCTCTTTCTCTCTTCTTCTTATGCCATTACAGAGTTTTGTAAAAGGGAAATGCTTTGTAGCAGAAAGATGTTAAATTTCTTAATCAGGAAAGATGTAAGGAAAATTCTCAAGCGTAAAGACAGTGATGCCGGAGAGAGAGGTACTACCCTAATCTCAATCTACTAAGGGTTACTGTTTATTTTACACTTTTTCATGAGTAGGGTTACTACTGTCTTTGTTTTTTTGGTTTTCCTTTTTGCTGATTTTTAAGTTTCAAATGTGATTTCTGTGTGGGTTTTAATTGTATTTTAGAAGCAAGGAATGAATTTATTGAAGTAATGAATAAGTGGAAAGATCTTCTTCTAGATAAAAATGGAGATCTAAGATGATCACCTTTACTTTATATAGTGATTTGCTGTAATAAGATACTTGGGGTTTTTATTTGTTTCAATTAGGGTTGAAAAACTTCCTTTTTGTTGTCTATTTTGAGTCATTCTAGTGCTATTATTGATACTTTGAAGTTCAATTATAGATAGTTATAAACTCAATTTGATTATGATATAAACTTAGAGATCACCATCAATACCTTCCTAAACTAGTTCAACAAAAAAAAATACCTTCCTAAACAATTACTGTCAAAAAACAGATATTATGATGCAATAAACTTAAAATGATTAACATCCAAAACTTGGTGGTTCGAGAATTTCGGGAGGTTTTATTTGTTGTCATTGAGGAAGTTATTAATATATAAGTTTCCCTTGCACCTGCATATTCATTGATGAAGCTATGAACTCATATGGCAAGATGCGGAAAGGACACAAAATTATTTGATCTTCCTTAAAAGAAAACTAGGGCATTCGACATATGCATTGAATTTTTATTGGACATTTTCGTTGAATTCGTAATGAGGGTATAGTTGTCATAGAGAAATCGGGCAGGAATCTTCCACGGATAGACTGGCTTGAATAAGAAGTGAAACTATTGAGTAGGAATGTAGGATTAAATAGTCAAATTACAAAGCATATATAGGTAAGGTGGAAATACACGTCGGCAGAAACATGCCCTACTATAATGTACGTTATAAGAAGTGGCTCGAATAGAGACACTCTTTTTATGAAGTAGTGTCGATGGAGATTCCATACATAACTCAATTTGTACCAGTGTTAATATCTATCCATCTACAACTTTCTTCTATTATCTTATTTGACCTTCCCAGTTTCACGACAATGTGCTTTGTGGGTAAAACATGTAGAATGTGAGTTTGGCTGGCCTCCGACGGTATTCATGTGCAAGGTTTAGGAGGGGTTGTAAGTTTGTACATGATGTGAATAAACTCGTATCACTTAAGAAGAGCATGAAGTTGATTTTTTGCTTTTGTCTGCATAATATCAAGTAAACTTTGATTAGAAGATAGCAGACTTCAAATCTTTGACGTACTAAGTCCCTGTAAATTCGTTCTCAAATTTCAAATGCTCCTCATCTTCTTCCTTTTTGTTTTTAATCCTGATATGCATTTCTTTTTCTTCATTTTCTTTGACGACAGGAAAAGCCCTTGAAGACCTGCGAGCGTCGCTTTTCAACGAGTTGCGTACATCTGATGGTGCAAAACGTCAACAACAAAGGATATGTGGTCCAACTGTTGCACTTTCATTCAATTTCTTGGTTTCTGTTGGTATTATCTTGATCAACAAATTGGTATGCACCGTTTTGTTTTCTGTTTCTCTTGATTTATAATTCATCAAATTTATTTCTTTACAATTTGATGGGTTTTTTTTTTTTTGATAAAAACTAATTTGTAGGTACTCGGAAAAGTTGGATTTAATTATCCCATCTTCCTCACTTTTATCCACTATTTCTTGAGCTGGTTCTTGATGGCTATTCTTAAAGCCCTCAAGCTTCTCCCGGCATCCCCTCCATCAAAGTCAACTCCATTTACTTCTCTACTTGCTCTTGGCGTAGTCATGTCTCTCTCCAATGGCCTTGCTAATGTCAGTTTGAAGTATAATAGGTGAGATATGCCTACCTTACTCGACACCCTCGTCATTTTAGCATGGACATGTTATAAATATTGATGTTTTTTTTTTCAGTGTCGGTTTTTATCAGATGGCTAAGATTGCTGTAACTCCGACAATCGTTCTTGCAGAATTTGTGTTCTTTAAAAATAAAGTTTCCTACCAGAAGGTAATCACTCTCTATTTTGATTTTCAGCTGCAAACTCGTTTCTTTTGCTCATCTCGATTTTAATTTTCAACCTATTTTGGCGGTCTGGCTTTTGGCCGAATGGATAACTCGATCTATAATTTTTTCAGGTGCTAGCACTTACTGTAGTATCTATTGGTGTTGCGGTGGCTACGGTTACTGACCTACAGTTCCATTTCTTTGGTGCATGTATAGCACTGGCATGGATAATACCCAGTGCTGTTAACAAAATCCTTTGGTCCAATCTACAGCAGCAGGAAAACTGGACCGCCTTGGCGTAAGTCGTCTTTTCTTCTTTGATGAATTTTCTTCTCTGAGATGATAATTCAATATGAACAACCCGAAAACACTAATTCTGCTGTACGATTTATTGGTCTAATTATGCAATATCTAAACCATCGAGCAGGTTAATGTGGAAAACTACACCAATAACTTTGTTATTTCTGGTGGCCTTGATGCCTTGGCTCGATCCTCCAGGTGTCTTAGCCTTTGATTGGAACCGAAACAGCACATCAGCCATTTTACTGTCCGCTGTTCTTGGATTTTTACTGCAGTGGTCTGGTGCTTTAGCGCTCGGGTAAGTCATTTCAAGCTAGCTTTTTAGACAAGTACGATTCTGGTTACTTACCTTAGTAACATATGTTGTATAGAATGTGTTGTTGATACAAACGGTAATAGGATTGTGGATTGATCACTTTTTGGCAATTTAATTACCCACCGAGACACCAGTATGAGTTTGAAGATATGCTGAGTGAAAATAGGCTTACAGATGGACACATTTGTGAATCATTTTCTTGTCTTAGTTATTGCCTCTTTTGCTTTACTTTCTATGTTGTTTTGCTTTTGGCTCACAAATTGTTACTTATACCTAGATGACGTTAACCTAGATTTTTGATTTTTCTGTGGTTAACACGATTTAGTACAAGTATCCGAATATACTGTTACAGGCGCTTGGGCCTAGCTCTCCTTGAAAACTGCCTTGCAAAGAAATGATTGCCCAAGGCCCCCAAAACTTGATCTACTTTACAAATTCCAATGCATAGTGAATCAGTGATACGGGATATGTTAATACCACTCCTCGTCACCGTGGCTGAAGTCACTTGGCACTCCCCACCATGCAAGGCCAAGGTTACGAATTCCTGATCCGTCCCTTAAACGCTAGCGCTCTGATACCATATTAGAGGCCATCGGAACTTTCGTTAAAAACTGGCTTGCACGGAAAGGGTTGCACACAAGTTGTCTACATTACAAATTCTAATGCCCAAACAATGTTAGCTAAAATAAAAATGAGCATACTTATGTAGTTATGACGCAATAAACTACTCACATATGATCTTGAAAAAGATGTAGAAATCCTTCATATTTTTCTTGTGCACTTTCTACAGGGCAACCTCAGCAACTACTCATGTAGTTCTCGGACAGTTCAAAACATGTGTGATCCTGCTCGGGGGATTTCTCATATTTGGTTCGAATCCAGGCATGACAAGTATTTGTGGAGCAATTACAGCTCTTGCAGGTATGTCTGTATACACTTACCTTAATCTGCAAAATTCACAGCACCAAGCAAACAAAATTTCTCCAAGACAATCGCCTTTCTCCTTGACAAAATCTAAATTGAGCAAAGAAAACGGCGAAAGCTATGATGGAAAATGCAGCGGCGAGTACGTTTAAAGCACAACACTAATCTCACCTTACGCAGCAGATCAGAGACAAGATTACTAACCAAGATTATATTTGTTATTCTTTACTTTCTTGTAAAGTAATTCTTCTTCATCCAATCTTGTAAAATGTCGTTGAACATACGTGTGGTGTTTGATATATCTATCTTTGCATAGAGTCTAGTTATGGTTTGTAAGGCAATAGCTATTTGCAGGGCTTTCTAGTTTTGATTAAATTACTTGTATTTAGCTCCTATTTGGATATCAGACTACTGAACTACACATATATATCAATGAAGGAATGAAATTTTGGTTTCAGTGGAAATATCGGTTAAGCATGGACATGGGAATCATTTTGGCCGAATTTTTTTGGAATTCAATTACTTTTTTTTTGTTGAGAGGAATTTAATTACTTCATTAGGCATTATTTGGAGAGAGATTAAAACTTTGGATTATGTCGAAATTTCAAAAGCATGGAAATAGAAATATTTGGGCCAAAATATTTCGAAATTTAACTTTTGAATGTGGAAGTTACTGCCCTGCACTTCTCTCGTTCTCTCTAGATCGATATCTCTCTCGATATCTATAGGTCTTTTAGGTTTTTTTCTCTTATCCAACTTTTTTGAATTCTCGAACAATTTAACACAAGAGAAGGCGTAAAAATGTAATAGAGCTATTTAACATCTGAAGTAGATAAGTCAAGACTCAGAAGCTACTCAAATTCAGTCACAAATAAATTGCAGAGCAAGAAATTCATGTAACAGCAAAAACTGATGAACCATCTTTAATAATTGATTCCCAAGTTTGGATGCTGAATTTAGAACTCATAATGAAACAAGTAAACGTCGTGACTGTAATACTCGGGAGGCAACAATGTGCATACATCACATAGTCATCGACATTATTTGGCGAGCGAGGGTTGGATCTTGCTGTAAGAGCTCCTTCAAGTTATTCTCTACCTCGACCATCTGCTTCTCTAAGTACTCCTTCGATGTCTGCTCAAAACCCAAAAACACTTCAACATTTTCTAGCAATTAAAAGCGAGATGAGCAAATAGATAAATTCGTCAAAAAGATCTACTCAATGTGGTAAAAACTAGAGAGAGAAAATGACCTGCAGGGAGGTAAGAGCAGTCTCGCTATCCTTGAACTTCTTTCCCTGCTCATCCATCAATACAGATTTGGGCTCCAGAACAAACCTACCCACAATGAAATTAAAATAGAGACAAGTCAAGATCATACATAAATTTGTTTAAGCGAGTAATCACCCGTTATCAATTAGAATTGCTTGATCATGGTGGACTAAAAGAAGAGTTCCAATTCAGGCAATCCAGGACTTACGTTCTCCCTGTAAAACACATAACACGCATATCAGATTTAAAAAGATGATATTGCAGCCACAAGAATCTAGTGAAACAGTAGTTTGTAAAAGTTATATAAACAAGTGGGACAATAGCATCCTCATCACTGAAAAAAAATGTATCAAGTAGCCAACTTTCAACCGAATTCATCACATTAATTAAAGTACGACGGATAAGTATTCTTTTTATACCAATAGATTTGTATGTATTTGTATCGTCAGATATTTCACGAAGCTCCTCCAATGTTAAGTAAGCACGTTTCTTTTCAGACTCTTTGATGCGCATTTGGTTCTGCACCTGGAATACCAAGAGTTGAAATGGGTAAATGAGACTCTTTAATCTTTATAATATTATAAGACCAGGAAAAGATATTCTTTCGTTCTTTGAAGCAATAGTAAAACCAAGATACACATTTCTATGTAATTATTCGTATAAGTGTACCCTCCGCATTGTTCGGTAAGGTATTTAACATTCTTTGTTCTACTTCTCTGATAATTTTTCAGGTTCCAATCCGGGAAACAAAAAAAAACTCATCTTAAATGTTTGTAGGGGATTGATTCTGACCATAGTTTCACGATTTCTTAGTTTGTTCTATATAGGGTCCGAAATGAATTGTCCAAAAGTAGGATAAATAAACTTTAGAATTCCACAGTTCCCTTGTATCCTCATTGCTCTGCATATTCATCATGTTAGACCGGTACTTGAACTAGATTTGAGTACTAGATGTTGCAACGAAAGACAGACATGTTGACCAGCGTTACCAGATACTGTACTCTCCCTGCTTACCACAAACTGGATTCCCCTTACCATTTTTTAGTGTGATCGAAACCCAATACCCCAAATTTGACGTATCAAAATCTTCAGCCTTGATTGACCCAAATTCTTTGGAAATGTTTAGAAGCTCCACTAAATTAGTAGCTAACTGTAAGATCTTTCCGTTAACTAAATAAGACTTTTAAGTTTCTTAAAGATAGAATGTCTAAGAGTAGGTGCATCTATTCTACATGCATCGTATAGGTTATATATTGGCTAGGGAAAGTCTTATACATACTGCAACTGAAAATAGCGTAATTGAAAAGGTACACGATACACCCCCTACGCCCTACCATACTGAATACTCACATGGTAGAGTATATTGTACTGGTGCCCGTACCATGTACCAAAGCAATCCGCGTTCATGTTACATTGTGGTGGACACTGTCTTGGTCAGTCAGATGCTCAAAATTAAAACTTGATACCTGCTAGCTTTCTATGTTGTGAAGTTCTCACCCCCTAACCCTAACTAATTTAATCTTGAACTGCCAAAAAGTCAATGAGACACGATTGAACTTGGCATTGTACAACATTTCATAGCTTGTAAACGAAGCAAGTTAATACTCATCCGATCAGGCTGCCTCTTTTATAATTTGCATTACATTACAACTATGAAGATTTTTGCCATACAGAGATAGTACAATGAGACAAGACGGATCTTGACAGGTTCAAGGAAAACTCTATTCACGACCCCCCCCCCCGTTACAACATTTAAAAGCTTGTGAACAAGACGATTTAACTCTCATCCGATCAGGCCAATGCATTATATCTCACATTATTACCACAATGAAGATCTTTGTCATCAAGCTGGCGTAATCAAAACAAGGATAAGACTATACATGAACATGTTATCGATACCAGGAGTGAATGTATAGAGAAAAGAAATTGGTATTGAGTGCATTCGACAGATTCATGTAACAGTATTACAAGAAGAAAAAAACTTGAAGTAAATCAGCTCAGAATACTTCGTATTCAGTCAATTAGGGATTTATGATATACTAATAAAAGTTAAAGAGTGGAAATAGTAAGCTTGTTAAATAGTCAATTAAGGATTTTTAATTGCCAATGAAGGGCTTACTGAGCTAATTTAAATAAAAATTTGTAAATGGAAGTCAAATTAATATACTCAAAACTCGATTAGTCAAAATAATTTTTGTTTGAAACCCTAAAAACAAGCTTAATTTTTAGTTCACCTAATGTTGAAACGAAAAAATTCAAGTCTAAAATTCATATAGATTAATAAAAATGATCTAAGCTATAAGCAAGTCTAAACCAGAAAAGGAGGGAATCTTAGGTCACCTGCTTCAACTTCCCTGAGATGTCTATCATGCGACCTTGAATCTCTATAAACGCCTGTATATTCAAATCACATAGGAATCATTAGAAATCAAATTTGCTTCAGTTTTTAGAAACGGAGATCCAGAAACAGTGAAATTTCTGATAGAAAAAAATTAAGAGAGGTAAAATTCTAATATTCATAAGTACCGTTCTGATTGTTTCATCTGCCATCTCTTTCAAGAAATTTTAGAATCGAATTTCAAAACTTTGAACACTAGTGAGTTAGAGAAGCTAGGGTTTCTGTTTCACATGAAGATTTTAACACAAAAGTGAAAAGAAAAACACACTTCTTATTTGGCCCCCCATATCGAGACTCACCGTTTTGCCCTCATGTTTTGACGAATTCTAGTTTTACCCTCAAATTACCAGTTCCACTAAACACCGGTTAACGTTAATGTTTACTACCCATTTTGCCCTTATAGTTGTTATCATCTCATTGTAATTGTAAGCTAATTGATAATTGTGAAGAGAGAAGGAGAAACCCTATATCCTTCTTTTCATCTTTCATCTGTAAGACTGAAAAGAGAGACGAAGAGGGTTCCATAAAACCAATGGAGAGACGTAAATAAAGAGTCGGGCAAGGAAAAAGAATAGGAGGGAAGAAACAGAGGAAAATGGCGAATAAAAGGTAGATTACGTTACATTATAGGTTTAGAGTTGACAATATTTTCCTTGTGTCATCCTTTCCATCGATCTGTCAGAGAAACTTGGGTTATAATTCCTGCTACTCTATGATTGTCAGTTGTTGAATCATTTATTTCCAAAACATTGTTAGTCGAACAATTCTTGATGAAATCTCTTAGTCTTACCCCTCTTCCTCTTCCCCTCTATCCCTATCCCTATCTCCTTCGATAGTTTCAAAAACAACAAATAAGTGTACATGATTTTCCAAACTACCAGAAATGTTTAAGTGCTAATTTCATCTTGCCCCATAAAAATGATCAAGTTATTAAAATGACCCTTCAAAGATGACCAATTCTTGAAATGACCAGATTTAAAGAAGTCTTAACTTCAAAACAACTTCAACATTTTGATTTTTCTTTCTGTTTTTGTCAAAATTATTTCTCTCCCTCTCGTTTCCCTTTTTATTATTCGTAAGAAAGGTGTCGTCGGGTTATGTTGATATTTTATGAGTTATTTTGCGAAATTCAAACCACAAGAGGGACACATATTAGAAATCGCTAAAGTATAGAGTGCGAGGGGAAAAACAATTAGAAATTACTAATTAGAGAGAGAACGATAGAAAAAATTAGTGTTAGTGAGACAAATTTACTAGCAAATGAGGTTGAAGCTTGATCCTCGGAGAAAATAAGGAAGAAGGTGAAGGGGGGGGGGGGGGGGGGGGGGGAATGTTTGGTTGGTACGTTAGGTAATAGAACAGTAACACTATATGTAAGATTAAAAAGATTTTAAAAGAAGAAATTTTTTAAGAACAAACATTTTTGGCCCGTGTTGTCTAAGTACGCGACTAGTCGTTTCGGTGCTAAGCAAATCTGTACTCGGTCGGCCTACCCTCTATTATTGATGTTTTATGAGTTATTTTGCAAAATTCAAACGAAAAGAGTGAGACATAAGAAGAAAAAAACATGTTAGAAATCGCTAGAGTATAGAGAGACATAAAAAGAAGAAAAACAAGTTAGAATTTACTACCTAGAGAGAGAACGAGAGGAAAAATTAGTGTTAGTTAGAGAAACTTACTAGCAATGGAGGTTGAAACTTGTGCCTTGAAGAAAATAAGGAAGAAGGAGAAGAGGAAAAGAAAAAATATTAAGAAAAAACCTTGTTGGCCCGAGCCGACTAAATTCGCGCCTAGCCGTTTTGGTGCTAGGCAAACCTTGTTGGCCAGAGTAATATTTTTACTAGAACAAATTAACTAAATTACAAATCTAACGAAAAAAATCGAGATGTTCATATAGTATTGCCGGAAATATAGAAATTACTATCCGTCTAACAAAACTATACATCCAAAAAATGAAAATAAAACTAAATCAAAGAGATTTAAACCTAAAACTGATCTTTAGAGACTACACTGTGGATTTCAACTAATTTAAGGACAACAATGTGGTCATTGAGACATTCTTCCTATTCGACGATACAATCTGTAACCATTTTTCGTACTGTTTGAAGAAAAAAGTGTGTTATTTTTAAAAAGAGAGAGAGGTTGTGTTAGTTTTAGAGAGTGAAAGAGAAAGAGAGATGATAAAAGAGAGAGAAAGAGAGTTTTCAGAGAGGGAAAGAAAGAGAGAGACAAAGAGAGTTGACTGTGTGAGAATTTATAAGAAGATTTTTGGAAGGTTAAAAAAACATTAAGAGTCAATAGACGAAAAATAAATAAATAAGAGCCATATGAGTATTTTCAATAAATTATTGAGCTAGATAGAAATCTGATCATTTGAGAAATAATCTACTACAATTATACACACTATAAAATAGCCTACGTTTATGAAGCCTCTTAAATAACTTTCAAGAATTCAAATATCAACTATAGTGATATACGAGATCACATCATTTATTTATTTTTTTTGTTACAAGAGATCACACAATTTAGTTTATTTGAGTATTGTATGTTTGTGATTTAATTAGGCCAGCGCTTTGGGAAAAGCAAAATAGTTTCCGGAGTGTGAAGACTTAGTCAAAAATTAGTCAATTTTGTTTGACAATTTTATTTTATGGGGAATATTTTTTTACCTCTCTATCTTCTCCGACCAGGTCGCCGGCCGGAAAAAAGGATAAAACAAATAAAAAAATGCACTCCCCCTCTCTCTCTAAAAACTCCGGCGAAGGAAAACCCCTTCGCCGGAGTTTCTAGAGAGAGAGTGAAATATATTTTTTTTATCTTTTCAAGTCGCCGCCCGGAAAAATTTTCGGCAGACGACCTGGTCGGAGAAGACAAAGAGAGTGGTGGGGACAGAGGTTAAAAAGTATTCCCATAAAATATATTTCTCTAGTAAATTTTCAAAATTTTGCATATTCCCTTTAAATTTTACTAACCGAAAATTATTTAGCTTTCCCTAAAGCGCTGGCCTTTAATTAAGGGCCGGTAATTATAAGGCCCAAAATGGGGAAGTTAAAGAGAATCAGGCCCAATACTAAATAATAATGAGGAAAAAACCCAGTAGGTAAAAATACAATTTTACCCTCCAAAATGAAATTTTCCGCCCAAATCAGCGTTCTGAACAATTCTTGGTTTGCTCTCGACAATTTTGTAAATTTCTGAACAAATCTTAGTTTGTATCAACAATTTGTAAATTTTTAAACAAATTCGTTTTTGCTTAGACATTGTTTTGCCAAAATATTTCGCATTTTTTTCTTTTGCATTTTACACAGACAAACAAACACAAACATTTTGGCTACAACATTTTTCGATTTGTCTTGTGAAAAAATAAATGGTTTTCACATTTTCTGTTTTGCTTTCGACATAAATATAAAGACTAAAGCATTTTTTATTTGTCCTTTACAAAAATTAAAATGTTATGCATATTATCCTTTGTATTTAACAAATCCGTTAACGAACAAATAATATTTTGACTAATACATTATATATGTTGTTAAGAACATAATTATATATGACGCCAACATTTTATAACAAGTCGGGACATTATTATAGATATTGTCAACATTTTATAACACCACAATGATATATGTTGTCAACATATAAGGGTAAAAATGGAATTATGAAAAAATATGTTGCCTTGTTAACAACATAATTACATATGTTGTGAACATTTTGAAAAATGTTAAAAAAATAGATTTTTTTGACATTATTATTTTTGAGTGGGTTTTTTTCTTATTAGGGTCTAGATTTTTGAGTTTTTCACTCATTTTTTCTTTAATTAATGGGAGAGGTAATTTCTCTTTTGAATTGGTCCTTTGTCTATTTATGTTTGCTTTCATAAGAAAACAAAAAGAATATGCCATGTATAGTGTTTCTTGTTCAATAATTCAAACATCTATGTAACAAAACATTTTACACAAGACAAAATAGTTATATTCATCCAGGCTAGATTTATGTTACGTCAGTCCAGAGAGACTCCAAAGGAGTAAGTATTATTTTCGCCTGAGTAAAATTTGCGGATTCACACTTGGTTTTATCTAGAGAGAGAAAGTGCGTGGGTTTGTAGAGAGAGAAAGAGAGAGAGATGGAGTTTTACTGTCATGCACTTTGTACAAACTAGCTAGTTTAGTAAAAAGTGGTTCCCTTTCGGTTTTTTGTCTTTCAGATTTAGGGTTCTTCACTTTTTGTTTTCACACTTCTATATACCAAAGGAATTAGTTCTGATTCAGAATTTTAAGGGAAACACAACTAAGAGTCTAACAAGTTCGATTCGAATCCCTTAAGACGGAGAGATCTATAATCAAACCCTAATTATTCTCTTTCTTAACCCCATAAAGTGTGAGTTTCTTCTCTCTCTCTCTCTACTTATTTCGATCGCTACTTTTTGGTTGCTTTTCATTTTTGAAAATCTTTTACTACTAGTTTGGTGGTTGTGTTTGGTTTGATTCTTGATTATTATACTTCAGTTGGTGAAGTTTGGTTAGAAAAATGGAATTTGATTTCTCAGTAAGTCCTGGTTGATTTACTTTTTCCCCTTTCCGATGAATCCAAGGTTACAACTTATAAGATACAAATCCATGGAAAATGTTGAATATTGATTCAATTTAGTACTTATTGACTTCAGAGTATCAGTTTGAGTTTGGATTTTCTGTGTGAAACAAATTTCTGTGTTCAAAAACTCATTTTAGGGTTTGGGTTTTCATTTTTGGATTAGCTTGTAGTGGTGGGTGGTTACTAGATTTAGGGTTTCTTTTTTAGAATGGCATCAACAACGAGGAGATTAGAGAATCTATTATCAGCTAGGAAATCTTTGAAGATTAGCTTAGAAAAATCAAAAGCTCTTGGTTTTGCATTGGAGAAAACTGGGCCAAGATTAGAAGAAATTATCCAGAGATTACCATCTCTAGAAGCTGCTGTTCGTCCAATTAGAGCGCATAAAGATGCTCTGGCTGAAGTAGGAGGCCACATTGATCAAGCAGTAGGTCCAGCTGCTGCTGTTTTGAAGGTTTTTGATGCCGTTCATGGGCTCGAAAAATCTCTCTTATCAGATCCTCGTTCCGATCTCCCTGGTTATCTTTCTGTTCTCAAACGCCTCGAAGAGGCGTTGAAATTTCTCGCCGATAATTGTGGGCTAGCTATTCAATGGTTGGAGGATATTGTTGAATATCTTGAGGATAATACAGTTGCAGATGAACGTTTTCTATCAAATTTGAAGAAATCTTTAAAGAATCTCAGAGAGTTGCAGACTGATGAAGAGAGAGCTAGGCTTGACGGTGGGCTTCTCTACGCTGCATTAGAAAAATTAGAAGCTGAATTCAGGAGGCTTCTGATGGAACATAATGTTCCTCTCCCCATGTCATCTTCAACGGGAGAGCAGGCTTGTATTGCTCCCTCGCCTCTACCGGTATCTGTTATTCAGAAATTACAAGCTATTATTGAGAGATTAACTGCTAATGATCGACTAGATAAATGCATTTCTATCTATGTTGAAGTTCGTAGTTCGAATGTTAGGGCAAGTTTGCAGGCACTCGATCTTGATTACCTCGAGATATCTTTATCTGAATTCAATGATGTGCAAAGTATAGAAGGCTACATTGCCAAGTGGGGTAAGCATTTAGAATTTGCTGTTAAACACCTCTTTGAGGCAGAATATAATTTGTGTAACGATGTTTTTGAGAAGATTGGACTTGATATATGGATGAGTTGTTTTGCGAAAATTGCTGCTCAAGCTGGAATACTCGCTTTCCTCCAGTTCGGGAAGACGGTTACTGAAAGTAAGAAAGACCCAATCAAGCTCTTGAAGTTGCTCGATATATTTGCGTCTTTGAATAAGTTGAGATTGGATTTTAATAGACTTTTTGGAGGAAAAGCTTGTATCGACATCCAGAACCTAACGAGGGATCTCATCAAAGGGGTTATTGAAGGTGCTTGTGAGATTTTCTGGGAACTATTGGTTCAAGTAGAGCTACAAAGGCAGGCTCCTCCTCCTTTAGATGGCAGTGTCCCCAGACTGGTTAGCTTTATCACAGACTACTGTAATAGGTTACTTGGTGATGATTATAGGCCAATTCTCACCCAAGTTCTGGTTATTCAGCGAAGTTGGAAGCAAGAGAAATTCCAACAAAGGCTTCTAAATGACGCAATCTTGAATATAATCAAGGCCATTGAGTTGAATTTGGAAACATGGTCGAAAGGTTATGAGGATATAACCCTCTCTTACATCTTTATGATGAATAATCATTGGCATTTATACAAACATTTGAATGGTACAAAGCTTGGGGGTCTCTTAGGTGATGTTTGGTTGAGAGAACACGAACAATATAAGGAATATTATGCTGCAGTCTACTTGAGAGAGACTTGGGCGAAGCTTCCCGCTTTATTAAGCAGGGACGGTTTAATTATGTTTTCGGGTGGGAGAGCTACTGCTCGTGATCTTGTCAAGAAGCGGCTTAAAGCATTCAACGAGGCTTTTGATGAAATGTATAAGAAACAGTCAAATTGGGTCATATCAGAGAAGGATCTTAGAGAGAAGACTTGTCATCTGGTGGTGCAGGCTATTGTTCCTGTTTACAGAAGCTATATGCAGAATTACGGTCCCTTGGTGGAGCAAGATGTGAGTTCTAGCAAATATGCAAAATACACAGCTCAGAGTTTGGAGAAGATGCTCAATTCTCTGTTCCAGCCGAAACCCGGAAAGCTAGGGAGCTTCAAGTATAGAAGCCCCAACGGAAAACTCAACAGCCCACTTCGTTCTTCTTCAGCTGTTATGTGATTATGTATACCCTATACCAATGCAAATTTCAGGTAGAATCTCAATCTCTTCCCTTTAATAACATTTCCAACTCCTATGTTTGTTCTCTTCCTACTTTTCTGATTCATTTTGGTGGGTAATGAAAGTATTGTATTAGGTTCTAAATTATATGTACAATTCTTTATTATAATATGCACTTAATGTCAAACCAATGGTATGTTTCAAACTACTTCGGTAGTTGATTGTTCTTATGGATCTTGAAGCTCGAAGGGTTTCGAACTTCCACATTTGAAGAGACAAGAGTTATTAATGAAATAAAACGTTGTTCTTTCATTCAGAGAAAAAGAAAAAGAAAACTTAATCTCTTCTGTTTGGGATGCAACCTAAGCAGTTGGTGTCAGACCGATGTACTTCAGAATAGACTACTCGAAGGTCAACTCCAGTTTGAGGGGTAGCCTAAGTCGATCCGAGGTCGAAGCTGAGTTAGTTATTAAATATTAAACTTTGAATCGTTGGAGAATTCTTCGAATTATTAGGGTAGAGTGTGAAAACTCAGGCGTGTTACTCGGCTCTATCAGTAGGAACTGTCCGCTGGTTGATCTTGCCCCCAACTGCAAGGCGCCCATTTCCATCCTTACTGCTTAGGGCAACATGCTTGTAAGTATTTTGTAGCAGTTTTGCGTATCAATGAAAAAACTAAGTCTTCGTCTATATTGATTAAAATTTCTTCTGTTACATAGCCTGTTGAACTTATAACAAATTTATCTCACGTAACTTGAACGAGTATAATTACTCGCTTGTTTATGTTAGCAACTGGGAACCCTCTCTATGCAATGAAACCATTCTTATGTAACTGCCCTCTTTGTAAATCATTGATTTTTTTTTAGTTTTGCATTCTTATATTGAGAGCAGAACAAGTCTTTATGAGTTTTTATCGTATATACCTTTTAGACTCCTATTTCCAAAGGCCCATACGGGTTACCTTTTTTCTTCTTTTTAGGTGTCGACGAGCTTATGCTTGGAATTTCCGAGTTCATTCACACAGGTTAAGATATACTCCTATTATAGATTCATAGTTAAACATTTTGGTGCTAAAAAGCATAAAAGATTGACATAGCCTAAGCTTTTTGAATCATTTTTCGATCATTTTTGGAAGCAGGGGCCTTCTTTAGGTACTTATTCTTTATGTTTGAAAAGAGAATCCATTAGGATTACTTTCAAGCTTTTTGTCCGAAAGTTTAAAATTCTTTGTTGGAGAAATTCTTTTGCCTTCTTTAGCCTAAGTAGGACAAAGCTGAAGGAAGAAAGTTTTTTTTCTTCGATATTGGGTGAATTGTTGACATTCTAATCAGAAAATATTCAGATATTGTTAAGAGGTGAAATATAAGAAACACTTCATCCTTGGATCTTAATAGGCTTTGTTCTTCCATGTTTGTCTCCCTCTTCTTAGTCCTGAGCTGCCCTCTTGAAATTATGTATTTTGAGATATTCCTTGATATTGATTGATCAATGTAGTTTATTTACTTTTATTGTTAATTGATGCTTCAGTACTGTTCTCAAGTTCATGACCCATGACCAATTTAGTTAGAAGGTTCTAGACTTCTATTCACTCTTTGATACATTCCTATATCACAAAATATTGTTGCTCACACATCCTCTAACAACCTTTCATTTTTACTTGTGTTTTCTTCCAAATTGTGTACTCCCAATCTTTTTGTTTTCCAAGGCAACCAACCTTTTTTTTTTTTTTTTTGTTGAAAGTGAGGCAGGCAACCAACCTTTCTTTTCTAGTTGAATCTTCTCCCCAACTTTAGTTGTCTCTTAATTTCTATTTTCACTTCAATTGATCTATATAGCTTGCTTAGGACATACTTCTATTCAACATAAGAATGAAATATGCTTATAATTTTATGATGAAATGTGTTCATAACTATAATGAAGCTGTAGTAGAAACACTAAATACCTAAAACTATTCTAAGATTAATCTATTCTTTTATACTTTTCTGATACAAATTAATAAATATACTAGTAATAAGTTTCTATCTTAGTATTTTCAGGAAAAACCATAAAGCACTCGCCTAAGTCACTCTCTCGTACACGCTGAGTTTTTTTTATTTGAGAAATCGACTACGATCTACGTTAGTCGTTACAAGTCATTGATACATCATGAAGATGTGGTAAACACGACAACCGTTTAATTTAAATCATTAAATAAAAGAGGTCTAAAGTCCAACTAAGTCTAAAGTCCAACTAAGTCTAAAGTCTGACAAATTTATTACACTATTTATTGGCTGACGACTAACGTACACTGCTCAGTTTATGTGGCGAGTGAGACAAAATATTTTGATTTCTTTGCACACTTCTAAAGCGGTAAACAAGAGAGTGATTTAGACGGATTCTTTATTTATCATCGTCGTATTTTATTTTTATTTTTACTTTTAAAAAAATTGACTAAATATTTTATTTATATTCAAATTCGATAATTCCATGTATTTCTATAGGAATGGCATGGTCCTTGTATTTCTAAATCATATGACATCTCAATGAGAGCAGCTCTATTACCACATGAACAAAACCCTATGTGGATGAACCACTTTCGGTTCTAGAATACATTAACCCCCTGGCCTAGAGGCTAGACCGCTAGCGTAAAAAGTCCTTATAAGTTGGGATATTACTAAAAAGGCCAAACTTGAAGATAAGACCGATCGATAAGGCAGTGAATTTCTCTCTCTTTCTCTTTCTTGAATGTCACGGAAGTTAATAGACCATCAAGAACGTGTCAAACCGTGTCAGCCTTTTAGGTAGCGAATATGCCGCCGGCGAACGTTTTTCTATCTTCTCATCTCCTCTCATCACTTTCTCTCTCTATATTTTCCACTTTTCTCTCTCTATAAATACTTTCCTTCCCCATTCCTTCTTTTCTACTTATTATCTCTTCACCCTCTCAATCTTTATCCTATAAACTCACTTTCCTTTCCTATTCTTCTCCTCTTCAATCATCGATTGATGACAACAAACCTAATCTCAAAATTACTATCTTTACGAACTACAATCCGAAGAGGTGAAGGTTGAAAATCCAGATTAAAAGGAAATAAATATCTTAGTGAGAGAAAGTATCTATATAAAAGAAGAGATAGATTATCATCATCAGAATTCAAAAGAAGAAGAGAGATGTCTCTTGTTTTTGGTACCAGAGAGGTTTCCGTCGGACCGACCGTTGGATTTCACGGCGATGTTCATTCTCAATCAACAAAAACAACTTCCATCGTTGATCATGTTAACGAACTCAGTAATAACTTGAAGAGTTCAAGTTCGAATTCTTTCATTAATGGAGGTGAACTGAAAGATCAAGATTATAAAACGAAGATTTCTTGTTTCTCTGTAGATCCAGATTTAGGTTCTTACTCTGATAGTTCTTCGATTGATGATGTTGAGAGTAGTAGATCAAGTACTGATGATGATGAAGTTGGAGAAGAAGATGAGACTGAAATCCAGAGTAAATTTAAAAGTTCTTTATGTTCTTTGGAATCGCTTGAAGATTCTCTTCCTATCAAGTAAGTATTCTTCCCGATCTTCTAACTCAAGAACAATAGAACTGATCTGAAAATTTTGACAAATCATTTTGAGATTCAGTAATTAATACTCGATTATGACTAATTTCATGAATGATCTTCTTGATCCTAGAGATTTGGAAGTTTGAGATTGATTAATTTGTGTTTTTTTTTTTCTCTTGAGAAGATTCAATAAGTAATTAAGTTTAGGGTTTTTGTAGGAGAGGATTGTCAAATTTCTTCACAGGAAAATCAAAATCATTTGCAAATTTATCAGAAGCAACAACAGTAAGAAGTTTAGGAAAGATTGAAAATCCATTTAACAAGAGAAGGAGAACATTGATAGCTTGTAAAAGAAGAAGAAGATCAAGAACATTTTATACATCTTCAGTTAATCCAGTTTCAATGCCTCTACTTACACTTAATGAAGAACAAAGTGATCAAGATGATGAAGAACAAAGTGATGTTGATCATGAATCTGGTAATAACATCAAAGAAGAAGAAGAAGATAATGTATATTTGTCAAAGAAACATGAAAGTAGGAAGATCAAGAGCTATAAACCAACCAGGTGTTTCTCTCTAACAGATTTTCATCATCACAATCACCATCTTTAACAACAACAACAACCATCAATTAACTCTTTTTGTCATTGTTCATTAAGACCCCCCAAGTTTAATTTTATCTATAGTTTTATTTTATATTGTTGAGAGCAAGTAATTTCCCTATAATTAAGTATTCATAACTCGATCTGTTTTTTTTTTTTTTTTACATTAACTACGATAGTTATTACAAAGTAGTTGCATAATGATTCATCTTCGACCCCTTTAATGAATGCATTTGGAACATTACTATTACTATAAGATCAAGTCCAATGTAGGGATTCGGGTTTCTAATTCTGGGCTATTTAGGAACGTAAATGATCCTTTTGTCAAAAAAGAAGGATAGAAAGTAACACCGAAAATTTGTTAATGGTCATAAACTTTAGAGGAAAGATTATTAACTTTGATGTTAAACTATCTTCCTTGGGTTACATGATTGATAAGAAGGAAACACAATTGACTAAACTATTCCTATCCATATTTTGTTGGTTTTATGGTTATACCCTTTCTTCACATACTTATCTTGCATTCTTTGCTTGGAAGTTATGGTAATATTAAGATGAGACTTGGATATGGGAGATGTCCAGGTGATGTATACTTATAGAGTAGTCGTGTTGAGTGTTGGTTGGTTTTCAATTTTTAAATATGAAACATGTTACTTTCCAATCAACTCTTTTGAAGAATTAGATGTCCATAAATTAAGACAAGTAAAAACATTATTATGAGATGATTCCATAATCTACCCGAGCTCAAAATTTGGATTTGGCAAACAATGCCGTGGCCCGTGGTCATGTAAAAAGATTGCTAGTTTATTTTGCCCTGAAATCGTTCCAGTGGACTAAACCATGGCCAGAGACGGCTTAAAGGAGTTCATATAAATTTATCTTGTTGATCTTTTCAAATTGTAGTTTTTTGGATGGTAGATTCTTCCCCTTTCAACTCATCCACCAGTCGATATATAGGTTTAAAACGGTGAACTGGTCACAAATTGTAAACCAAACCAGAATTAACACTTCCCTTATTATATTTGGCGTGGTTGTTGTTGTTAGAGCAAGTTTAATGGCAGTCTGTCTTACGCCGAAAAAATTACTTTTTCACCTAAAATTTTTGGTCTCAGCTCAACCTCAAAAATTCAGCTCCAGCTTCAGCCTCTCTTGAGGCCGAAAATTTGTTTATGTGGGAACTGCGTGTGTGGCATTTTTGTTGGTGTGCGAGAAACGTGTGTGGTTTTGTGTATAGACAAAACACGTGTTTGAACTATTTTTGAAATAATATTTTTTTTTCAAGGTTGAAAAATTATTCGGGACCAACACGTTCATGGATGTATTTTAATTATTAATGTGTAAGTTGTTTTAGAATAAAAAAATTTAAAACTAATTACATTTAAAAAAACGAAAAAAAATGGAAGAAGATCCTGGCCGTTGGATTTTATTCAACGACCAAGATCATCCCCAACGGTCATGTTGGGGACTGCTTCAGCCGCCCTTAATGTTAGGGGTGACTGAAGCATCGGCTGGGGCCTCCGTCCCAACCGACTGCAATTTTTAGCCTTAGTCAGGTCCGCGTTGGAGTTGCTCTTAGATGGTAGAATCTTCCCCTTTCAATTCATCCAACAGTGGATATATGGGTTTAAAACATTGTATTTGGGGTGGTTGTTGTTGTTAGATGGTAGATTCTTCCCCTTTCAATTCGTCCAACAGTGGATATATTTTCAATTCATCCAACAGTGGATATATGGGTTTAAAACGGTGAGCAGGTCACAAATTGAAAAACAAAATAGAATTAACACTTTATTATGTCTGGTGTGGTTGTTGTTGTTAGAGTACAGATTTAGGAAATGCCCACCTAACTACATAATTATTTGGACAATCTTTAGTCTATTAGATTTATGGAAAAGCATAGGATACCTTATCTCTCACAATAAATAGTGTATACTGAGATTGTACTTGATAATTAGTTAGGTTATCTTGCTAGTAATGTTTTCCATTATTGATATCAATATAGAAAAGGATTTCAATATATTCTGAACCATGAAATGTGACCGTAAATTAGTTGGATTTTAGGGTCGTTTCTGTTATGGTTTAAACTTAGCAGTTATCGTCTTTAACACATCATTGATATACCAATGCGTTTGTGGTTATTGTCTTTATCACATCTAATTGATGTACCAATGCTGTATAGTGACAATCATAGTCAATTTTTACAAAAAAAATAAAAAAAAAAAAATAATCTACACTGAGGGACCTTTAGTTCATTTTCTTTTCAAAGATAAGTCTTATTTCTTATATAAGTTCAACAAAAAAAAAAAAGAAAACTTATTTCTTATGAAGTGAGAAACTACTGGATAAGGATGGTGATGGGGGGATGAGATGGACATAAAAAATATTTTGTAGGGTTTTAATTGTCTTTTCAATTTTGAGTTCTCACTTTTTGTCAAAAGATAAGATAAGATAGGGTGGACCAAAGTACACCATGGTGGTGATCTTATCCTTTGCCTTTTTTATTTTCCTTATCCTTCAAGTTTGTTTTTCTTCATACTGTTTCTTTGAAATGGGAACTGTCTATTAGATAAAAGCACCTGAGAGTGAAGTTACACAATCTCGGCCAGTTTCAGACTAGTTATTAGTTTCTGAATCTAGAAAATAGTCTCACATACTAGTCCTGACAGCCTTAGTTATGATTGTAGTATCACACACCGTCCCGATATATATGACGAAAGAGAATGACCTCTAAATCAACTATGATGCATCTTTCGCAAGTTCATCTAAGTATTATATGTGATATTAGCGTATATAATATTGAACCCGACGAATTTTCGCTCAGATGCTAATTTATGCAGTAGAAAATTTGGTAAAAAATTTAGAACAACAGTTAAATAGGCCGGATGTATTTAACATTTTCCTTTATTGATCTCTTTGCTTTATTGATGGGAAACTGTTTTGGAAAATTTTAAACACACTCACCATTTCTTTTATCTACACTGATAAGGATCGCAATTGACATTTTGTTGTTCGGTGAAGTGGCGATAGGCCCAGTAGACAACTGGGGGATGGAGAAGTTTTATATACACTCACCATTTTTACCTGCCACACTCGCATTTGGGTTGACTTAGTCAATTTGCCTCTTATTGGTCAAACTTATTAGAAAATACCTATAATCTTCCACGGCTCTCCCAACCTAAGGACTCTTATATTAATTCCTTAAAGCTTTTCTGTATTGTAAATATGTTGAAATCAAACAATTATCTTCCAGTGAGATCATTTTTATAGTTTTTATTGGTGTTTCAATGGTGAAAATCATGGAAAGAAGAAAAACTATAAAGACTGAAGAATCACCCACTAAAAATGTTTAGAAATATCTCATGATACCAGTCGGACAAATTGCGTTATAGGTCGACACAAAGCTACCAACACGTAATGAAAAATATTTGTGTCATCTTACCGACAGAAAACTTTATCAAATCAAGTGTTGTTTTATGTTCTCTTTGGGGAGGATTGTACCAATGCCTTATGTTAAACATCATTTTTCATCTTTTTGACAGTTTGAGTATAGCAACAGTTTCATCTTATCAATGAAAACGTATCAAAATTCTCTTCGGGTTCTCCTCTCTGATAGGTATGATTATATATGTTACACATCGGTTTCATCTTTCCAATAATACGAGCACTTAATCAGTTTTATCTTACTAACAAAAGCTGGTCAAAGCATTTGACCAACATGCATACGAAAAATGAGTGTATCAGGGTAAAATAGGTTTAAGTGTATATAACATTTCCATGGGGATGTACCTAGGATTTTCACCTAGGAATGTCCACATGGGCCATGGACAAGGAAGTATGAGGAAAGATATGTAGGTACTACACAAATTGCTAAACCCTTTACAAAATGAATAAATGCGGAGGGAGTTTCCTTTGAAAAGAATAAGTTTACTCTATTTAATAATTTATAATTATATACCGTTCAAAAACAATCAAATAAAAAGCTATAGAAGTGTTACTATGTCTAAATTAAACGAGAAACTTAAATAAAGACTTGGCCGTGTCAAATAGAAAGAAATGCATTTAGCTTAAGTCCTAAAAGCTTCCTCAACTCGCATAAACCATAGTCACGGAGAATTAAAATGTTATTCGTATAAATGAGTGAAACGTGAAATCCTTCTAAGTCACGAACAACTTCACGCTTGTGCCAAGAGATACCAATGCTAATTATTGGATAAAGAATACTTCCCTAGGTATTAGAATATGTAAATACTTAATCTAAATTTTCAACTCTTAGAATAAAGGCATAATACGTCTTCATGATAAAAAATAGAAATAAAAAATAATAAAATTACCTACAGTCCTGAGATTCGGATCTAATACCTCTTGGGTTATCAAAAGGGGTAAAAGAAAAACACTAATCTACTCCATGGATGATGGTGTAGTTAGAGTTTCATGGGTTGAATGAATTAGAAAAATTATATTTTATTTTACCAGTTATATTCAAACCAAAACTCAACATCCTATATTTTCTTTTATTTATTTAAATTTGACATTTTGTTAGTAATGGTTTAGCCAATGTAAAACTGCTATTTACTGCTAACAGTTATAAATTTACTTAATAGTTTAACAATTCAACATCCTGTATATGACAAGGGAAATTTTAAAAGGCTCCCGTTTTTGTTAAAAGGCCTCCCCGCTAAAAGCGCCCCTCATTATAACCCATTTGGTTATAGGGCCCCCTCTACAAAAGAGCACTTCCTTCATCAATATTTGACCTAACGGCAAAGTTAACGCCGTTAGGTCAAACTTAACCCGAGACCGGTGATGTTGACCACGCCACATCATCATCTTCTCCGGCAGGGTCGCCGGCCGGCCAAACTTCCGACCGGCGACCTTCAAAATTTTATTTTATTTTTTTATTCTCTCTCTCTCTCTCTACAGATCTAGAGAGAGAATAAAAAAAAAAAAAATTTGAAGGTCGCCGGCCGGAAGTTTGGCCGGCCGGCGACCCTGCCAGAGAAGATGATGATGTGGCGTGGTCAAATGATGTGGGTGAAATACACCTTTAAAGGGGGTTTTTTCACCCATTCAAAGAGGGGGGCCCTTTAACCAAGCTAAGTCAAAGGTTTTTTACTAAGTCAACGAAACTATGGGGAGGCCTTTTAACAAAAACGGGGAGGCCTTTTAAAATCTCCCATATGACAATTATAACAAATAGCCAATAGGTTTAATATTTCAGCTTCAAACATGGATAAGATGTGCATGTAATGATGCAAACCATTATTGCTCAAAGTCTTCCGGATTAGGTTATGTTTTTTTTTTCAATAGACCTGAACAGAAGTTCTGAGTTTTGTAATGTGCATTAACTTGAATAATACTGGGTTTTAATCTGTTTATTTCTCTAGTAAAATTAGATATTTAAACAATTATTCTTCATAAATTTAGACTTGGGTTGTAGCAGAAAACTCATGCAATTGAAGGCAGAGTCATCAGCCGATTTAGGACGCGAGGGGAACGACGACTCCCCTACGCTTCTCTCATTTTCCATTAATGCTACTAGAAACAAATATTTCTCGTTTCACCTCATTTCTTCATTGTGATCTTCTACTTCCATTTAACAAGGACCTATTAAATCTAGGGTCCCCCATAATCAAAATATCGAATTAGGTCATGAAAGATAATTTTGGTAACGAAAGAATCTTATTACATTACACATAAATTTCTAAAAATTTGTTTCTTTTGTAGAAACCACTTCATCTTTTGGTGTCAAAATATGATATGTGGTATAAAAGTGGATAACCTATTCCCCTTTTTCAAAAAAGGTCTTGGAGATTTTGTAATGCTTACTATCAACTCTTCGTTTACTTTGTAGTGATACTCTTTGTTTCTCTCTTCATCTTCGGATTCCTATCTAATGAGCCAGGACGTAATCTTGGACGTGAGGGATAAAAAAATAAAAGTTTTTTCTTTTTCCTTGCTTGTTGATTTCTTCATTTTCTTATGATTCCTTTGATTCCAGACATTTAACTATGACAAAATCAGAGAAAATGAAAGAGTCTCGGTATTATTTTGAATTCGAAGGAAAAACAGAAAGTCATCAGAAGAATCAGAAAGAGAGGGATTCGAACCCTCAGTACAAACAACTCGTACAACGGATTAGCAATCTGCCGCTTTAGTCCACTCAGCCATCTCTCCCAATTTAAAAAAAAAATATTCCTTTATTCTTTCTTCACTTTTATAGATAGAAAGAAATTGTATTTGCAATCCAATTCGAATTTATTCTATAAGGGGTCTATTTTCAATAGAAATTAAAAAACAATATATCTCTTTGGTTTCGTCCGAATCTCTTTGCTTCCGACCTGGCCTGGTCAGTGCACGCCTAGGCAGACCATTTTTGTGTCTTGTTTTATTCCAGTGAATGATAAATCAAATGGTTTATCTGATTTGAAAATAAGAATATTGAAGCAACAACAATAGAAGCAACAAGGACTATTTCCATCCCTCTGATATAGGATAGAAATGTCATTTCTTAATATTTTTCTCCATTTGCAAAAAAAAGACCCATCGTATTTTTTTAAGGTATAACTATAATTTAGTTATTTCTTCAAGGGACAACCTTTATTTGAACATTTGAATCCATAAAAAATACTATGATTTACTTCTACTAAATCCAATTGATTGGCCCGAATTTCTAAAATCTAACAGTTGAATATGAATAGGGAAAGGGTTGTCTTTGAGAAAAGAAAATATGGAACTTATAATTTATTTCCTATCCCCTCGCCCGACAAGATACGTCAACACTCCAATTTCATGATTCTGTTCTGAACCTATCTTGGTTACAGGATTCCCTTGTTCAACAAACAATCTATTGATATACAATAATTACATTGTAGGATTATGAAATTACGAAACATACATTATCTTGATTTGTTTTACATGGAGAATTTTAAACTCTGTTTAATGTGCAATGATGTTTACTCCATTGCTATGTTTATTTAGGTTAATTTTCACATACAAAATAGGGTGAAAAGAGAATTTTTTTTTTTCTTATTTGCTTTGTTTAAATCTCTTACTTTTCTTAATATTTATGTCCGCCTGTTTACTTCTAAATATTTTGTTTCTCTCAATCGTTTATCATCGTAATTTGTCTAACTCTGAAATAAAAACTATTTTTTTACTAGGATCTATTTCTTATTTTTACGTGGATTCCAAGATCATCTAGATTCAATATATGACTTTGACACATCATGAACAGTATGAAACCACGTTATAATTAAATAAGCTCTATGTACTTTTTTTGGAAACATAACTTCATATAATGCTACTATATAAAGACATTTTAGGTCCTAAAGGCTATAAAAAGACCTTTAAAACTATCTTAGGGTGTGAAAGTCATTTCAACCTTTAATTATACTAACCTTTTAACACAGGTCAATAAGTAATGGCTTTCACTTCCTCGGTCGAGTGTGACCTATGAATATTAGGAGTATATGCACACTACTGGTCAAACTGTTGTTGGACATTAGAAACAAGTTTAAGGACCAATAAAAAAAAACATATGATGAATGATTTTCAAGATAGGAAGATATTTAAAATATTATGAATTTTAACGAACAATAGAAAAATTATCAACACAAACACGTTATAAAGTGCAAAGTAATATGAATGTATATTAAACCAATGGCGAGAGCTATGACTTTACATTAGGCAGGAAAGAAAAATTGATTCGTATGACTAGTTTTGGAGGAGAAATTTAGTATGAATACACCAGTGTGTTGTTTGACTGTTAATTTGGGTTACATCGTTTGCAACTTAACCATAAAATCGGCAAAAATAAGATATAAACTGTGAATATTCATAGAAAATGGCATAATACTAGAGAATATCAAAGTTTTGCTCTTTGTCTTCAGTGCCCGTTTCACATCTATCCAAATTATGAAACTGTGTCTCGACATACGATTCGAGAACCATACGAAGCCATGCCATACGACGTGTGCAGTCGTTGGTTAAATTGTCTGTTAAGCTTTTCTCCACTAGAGTTGAGAATGATAGCGTCGGTAAATGGACCTATTTAGGTGGACAAAAGGATGATACATTGCTCACATTTTTGTCTGCATAGGTCAACCAATCTCTGTTGACATCGATCATCCTATTTTTTTAGAATAAATGAACAAAGTGGCCCTCACTCTTTTATTCTAGAATAAATGAACAAAGTCAATCTCACAATTTTGTTTAGAATAAATGAACAGAGTCAATCTGACAATTTTGTTTAGAATAAATGAATAAGGTCAGTTTTTTTTTGGAGAAATGAACAAAGTCAACCGTAACTTGCAAAATAAAAAGTCAATTGTAATTAAACAAATGAAAAGAAACCTCATCTCTCTGCTTAACCTCATTCACAATTGTCAACTTTATTATGAATCCATAAGTGGTCGCACATTACTTGAGTCAGATGTTTTACTATGCATGACCACATGTTTTACTTTACTAGATGTTTTACTTTATTATGATATTGGATTTGGTCTGAATGAGTGATTATGCTTCTTTGAATATAGCTCTTGCTCCTTAAAATATGGGTGGGAAATCTGGAAGAGTCCGGATACTTCTTTGACGCTCAAAACAGTCAGATTGTCCTTTGCAGTTAAAGAACGAGTATTGAATGATCTTTGTGGAGCGTACCTTCTTCGAAGTGATTAAGTGTCCTTTTATAGGATGCTTTGGACCGACTATTGATAGACGGTGAGATTGAAGCGGTTGAAATCCATCTTTCGGAATTTAGACTACTCTTCGGTAGTTGAGAGATTTAGGATTTTTTTTTTTATCGTATTTTGGATATTTAGATGTCCCTATGTTCAAGGATCCTTGTTAGATATCATGCCGAGTTGATAGATTTTCTAGGAGATGTTTCCTCTTTTTAAAACTCTAAAGCCTAAGTTACTTAAGTACTTAAGATCTTAGCCAACTGAGATCTTTGGGAAGATTCGGGATTAAGTCGGTAAGTGTGTGGCGTGCTTTTACCTTCCCATGTTCAGGGCTTAAGACATCGACGTTACTTACGTGGACCCCTACTCTTCTCGCGAATCTTAGGGCAGACATGGTTGTATTTGAGGCAGGGCAAGGCTGGATCTCCTAAGATGATCTTGCCGACCTCCTGATTCTGGACTTAGGTGATAGACCTCTTTGGGCTCAGTGGTCCTGTTGCTTTGAGACGGATTGACTCGTTGGCCTTTTTGTCTTTTCTTGACTTATTGACGATAGTCAACAGGTGACCATTTTATGTATCATGAGGATACATTTTGGAAAAATGACCTTTCATTTTCGTGTATTGTTGTTATGTCCTTATTTCTTTTTTGTTACCACATTTGCCCCTCCTATAAGAGATAGAGGATATCTAGACCCTCAAAAATCCTCAACCCGATCATTCCCTCTTCTCAAATTTTCACAATTGAGATATACTTCCTTTGAATGATCTCTCCTCCAGTACTTCTCAAAATCTTCATCCGATGACTAGATTTTATTGTAGATATGTTCATCTTTGTTTTAAGGTGTCCTTTGAATCAATAAGGGTTTGCGGATTCTTTGCTCCAAGTATATGTAAGCAAAATCCGTACACATCGACCTTTATGATCAACAATATGTCCAGAATGATACAAACTAAATTAATTTTAGATAATTATCTATATTATTGATACTATAGTCTAAGATAATAATGAATTGGAAAAATAAACTAAAATTTGATGACAAAGGGTATTAAACTCAGTGACTCCGTTGTTGTGATAGAAAATGCTTGCGGACTATGCTACACCTTCTTTCAAAAAGAAAAACTACGCTACACTTTTCTTATTGATACAACTTAAATTAAAAAAATTACCAAATTGATTTTGGTATTTAAGGGTCCGAAATCCTTAAAAAAGTTTTGCGGTTTGGGGAGGAGCACCTCTCAAACACGCCTCCGATTTTTCTGGGGTACAAAATTTTATACTTCCTCATCTTCGACCGTCACTTCTGACCACCACCACCGCTATATCACTCTTCTATCTTTTCCTATTCTTCCTTTCTGCTCCCTCCTCCCATTGTCACATACCTTTTCTATCTGCCTCCATCTCTTTAATCCTTCCTCTTTCTCTCTCCAAATATTCCTACGAAGGGAGGGGTTCCTTTTGTCAGGAACCAGTATGTTTACTAGTTTTGGGAGGACCCCCAAATCAGACATGGATTCTGACAACGTGGACTATCATTTTCGCTGGAATATGTTGAGAGATGGGGGAAAGAAAAATGATGGTGGTGGTCGAAAGTGAAGTAAAAAAGATTAAAAAAAATATTGCGGGCAATAATCGTTTGGTGGCAACCATTACGGTAGTGGAGAAGGAAAGGTGGTGGGTGTTAAGAAAACAAAAAAAACGTCAAAAAGAATTTACTCTAAATTTTGTACTTCGTGAAATTTTCTTGTTTCCCTGAAACGGTAGCCAAAGATAAAAAGACACGAGTGTTCGGTACTGAGTAGAAAAAAAAGATTTATTTAGAGTCTATCTCATTTTTCTATTTCCTATTAAAGTAATGAGTAATTAGATTAAAATATCATGTAATTTCTCTTAAGACTTATTGATCGGTCTAATAAACTAAGAGCATCTCCAATGCAACACTCAACAAAAACTCAATTAATACAATGTGTCAAGTATGAGTTGAGTTTCTATTTCCTAGGTTGCACTATTGAGACATTTAATTCAAAATTCATCTCCAATGCAACACTAAAAAAAACTCAACATTTACTTTAGATTTACTTTTGGTTCTTATTTTAATATATAAAATGTTGATGTGACCAATTGAGATACAACAATAAATGTTGAGATACTCAAAAGAAAACTCAACAATTGAGTTTTCTTTTGAGTATCTCAATATTTAATGTTGCCACATCATATTGAGACTCTAGTTGAGTGTTGCATCATCTCCAATGCAAAACTCAATCTTAAAATCTTAAGTGACACTTAGGATTTTAGAGTTTTTTAAGAAAAAATCTCCCCAATGCAAAATTCAAGTGAGATCTTAAGATGATGTGGAAGCAATTAATTTTAAGATGTCTCAATTAGAATCTCTATTTTTGAGATCTCTTTTGAGAGTTAAGTTTTCAAGTCATCAAATTTATTTTAGGACCAATAGAAAGTGTTTATTTCTCAACTACTTTTTCCTATTAAATGTATGTGCGACATGTGTAACTATTAGGGTTTTTTTATAGTGTTGCATTGGAGAATGAAATTAGAGACACTCAAGTATGCCACATAAGAAAGAGAATCTCAATTGAGAGTTGACACATAAACTAATTAAAGTTTTTTCTTGAGTTTTGCAGTAGAGATGCTCTAACCAGAGAAGTTTTATAAGGAATAGTCAAAGTTGTTGAAGGCAATCTTACCAAAAACATTCTCAGAAATGATCATCCAAAAAAATATTCGGAGGCAATTTAGTTGTGAAGCAATTCTCATCTTCCTTTTTCCAAGCAAAAGGTCGTCGACCAACATGAGTTCGTCGACTGACAACTCATATTTTTTTAGTTAACATCGTCAGTCAAAAGTTGCTAGCCGATGATTTTGTGTAGAGAAAAATAAAGATGGGCACTGCCACCAATTAGGTTAATTTGTTTTGAGGAAGTCTTGGGTGAAAATCATGTTACCTTTAACAAACTTTTGACATTGCCTATAAAACATAATAAACATTAAAACTTCCCCGTAATCCTGAAATCGAATCATATAACTCTCTCTCTCTCTTCTCAAAAAAAAAAAAAAAAAAAAAAAAAAAAAACTCTCTCTTAACTACTATAACTAGCAATCTTCAGTCATCGCGAATGGCGTTTAAAGGGTTTTCAGGGAATGATGAAGAGACAGCAATTCAAGAAGCAATAACAACTGGCTTAAGAAGTATGAATAGTTTGATTAGTATCTTATCTAATCAAAACCAGCACTCAAAAAACAGAGAGTTAGATTGTCAAGAAATCATTAATTTTACACTTTCTAAATTCGAAAAGGCAAATTCTATCTTGAATCGAACTGGTCATGCTCGATTTCGTAGAGGCCCTAATTCTTCTGCTATTTCTTCATTATCATTATCATTATCTAGTTTCCTTGAAAATCAAACCCTAAATCCCTCAACAGAGGTTACACATACAGGTCTTGCTCAATCTCAAAATCAACAACAACAACAACCTAAATCAGTACCTTTTGATTTCGGAAAACCTAATTTAGTGAACCCTGACCCTAAATCCATTAAAGGAGATACTTTCAGTATTTCACCTTCGGTTTCAACTACTGGTACTTCATATTTCATGTCTACAATCACTACCGGAGATGGTAGTGTTTCAAACGGGAAACTCTTTCTTGGCACAGGAGATGAAAGTGTTTCAAACGGAAAACTTTTTGTCCCCGGAGAAGGAATTGGTTTAACCGGGAAATATGTCCCGGCCACCGGAGATGGCAATTTTTCTAACGGAAAGCTCTTCCCTATCACCGGGGAAGGAAGTGTATCAAACGGAAAAAAATTCCCTGTCACCGGAAATGGTAGCGTTGCAAGGGGAAAGTTCTTCCCTGTCACCGGAGAAGGTAGTGTTTCAAACGGAAAACTCTTTGCTCCACCAGTTCCCGCTATGTCAGACGGAAGTTTCTTCCCTGCCACGGGAGACTGGACTGTTTCAAATGGAAAATTCTTTGCTCCATCGGCACCGGCTATCTCTAACTGTAATCTTTTCACTTTTTCCACCGGAGATGGAAGTGTGTCAAACGGAAATTTCTTCCCTGCCACAGGAGACTGCAGTGTTTCAAACGGAAAACTCTTTGCTCCACCGGTACCGGCTATCTCTAACGGGAATCTTTTCACTTTTTCAACCGGAGATGGAAGCGTGTCAGGAGGAAACTTTTTCCCTGCTAACGGAGACTGTAGTGTTTCAAATGGAAAACTCTTCGTTCCACTGGCACCGGCTAGTCATGAAATGTGCATAAAACATGACCGCTCTGGTATTCCACGGGAGATTTGTGCCTGCAAAAAAGCGTATGTACACTATTATTTCCATTATTTTACCGTTATAATAGCTTTTTCTCACATAGATAATAATTGTATATGGCCAAAAAGAATTATTTCGAGGAGAAAAACAGTATCTAAGTTTGGAAAATAAGGTTTTTAATGTTGTATCTTAATTTAAATATCTAACTTTTGTATGATATTTATTTGTAGGAAATCCAAAGTGAAGAAAGCAATTACAGTGCCTGCTTTAAGTTTGGGGGAGTCCAGAATTCCAAATGACAACTTCTCATGGAGAAAGTATGGTCAAAAATCCATTAAAAGATCACCTTACCCAAGGTAAATCCACAAAAGAAGATGATATTTGGTTTGAAATTCATGTCTAAGAATGAGCATACCACGTTATCACCGGCTATTTTCAGACACGATTTACAAATACTTTCCTATCTTTTCTCACCTCAAGTTGGTGACTATTTTCTCAAGTCAAATTTCGCGGTGTTTGGTTTCAAACGGTCGCTTTGAGAAATGTTACTATCTTTTTCTAAAACTTGGTCAACTTCATCTTTGTCACCACCTCTACTTCAATCGCCACAACCACAATTTTCACCTCCTTTTGTCTTTTATGTGTCTCTCTCTTTGTTTCAACGAAGAGAAGGATCATGGAGAGAGAGAGGCGGAGGTGGTGGTAACGACCAAACGTAGAGGTGGTGGTCAAAGAAAATGAAGGTTGACCAAGTCCTGTATACTCTAAAATTAGTGTAGTCAAACTCTATTAAATGCTTGCTTTGGATCGACTTTAGTTTTTTGAATTAGTAATTTGAGTTGACTTTAGTTCATTTGACAATTGCAATTTAGATTTGGAAAAGAAATAAGAAATCTTCTATCGTTTGAATTATGTTAGGGAAAAGGAAAATCTAGGCAGAAACCTTATATGGATTGTCGATTTGTCGCGATTCATTCTTTTATCCGGTAAACAAGGGCAAGTCACATAAGCTTTCTGCCTAGAATTTACCTAATTTTTCTTTTCTCTATCATTACTCTTATCATTTTCCCATGATATTGCAAGGAGGATCAAGATCATGACATTTTGAGTTGACTTTATTATTTGTTGCAAATAAACAGGAGTTATTATAGATGTAGTGGGTTTAAAGATTGTCCAGCAAAGAAAAAAGTGGAAAGATCAAAAGAGAAACCACACATGTTAATAATCACTTATTTAGAAGAACATTCTCATTCCTAAGCTTCCACAATCTGGTTTAGGAGGTAATCAAAGTCTTGTTCTTCACTCCTATTTAAGCTTTATTAATGTAATTTTTTTTTATTATGATGTATTTCTTAGATATGATGGTTATGAATGAGCTGTGATGAGGATTAGGATTATATACTCACAGAGTCACAGGGTATAATTTGGTATCAAACATTTATCGTGCGAGGTGTAAATAACTAAATATACATTGAAATCATCGTCTGTTAATATTATTATGATGGAAATAAATAGTTTTTTTTTTAATTTTGTAATTGCTGCTTGGGCCTTTATTTTTGTTGATTAAGGATGAGTAAAAAAATTTCATTTTCTATGGGCTCTTCTGAGGCTTCGATCACACCTTGCTAGGTCCGACCCATTAACTGAACTGTATAAAAGTATAATAGGAACTGAGGAGTTGTGTGGGTTAAGGAAAAGTGAGAAAGAGAGTGAAGATAAGAAGAAGGAAGCCGAAGCATACGAGGAGGCCCCGATAGATAAAGCAACCTAAACTGGGGATTGTTGGGCTCACAATTAAGGTGTTGCCTTGAGGTTCCCTTTCAAGGGCACTTATTTTAAGGGAAATTGTAAATGCCTTCACCATTATAGTTTTTTTTTTTTTTTTCGAGAAAACATAGCATCTATTGATTGATAATTAAAAGAGATACATTGATGTTACGGTGAGATAGAGTGCAGTTAGGAAAACAAGTAGCGACAGTTGTGTTGTTCTTCCTAGAGTTAACAGCAAGGTTATGAGGTTTACTGTTGAACTTACTATTTACATGCACAACAAAAAGCCTAGACGACCCTCCCCAGGAACCGTTGGTTAAACCGTTTATGCCACATGGCATAAAACTCCAAAAAGCCCTCACATGGGCAGCCAAAAGCGAAAAGTTAGAGAGAGAAAATTAAATTTTCTCTCTCTAACGTGGACAAATAAATTGGGATGTCCGTTTGATTACGGCGTGAGAGACTTTACTGGATCCTTTACCTTCCAATCTTGGCCTTTAATATTTTAAGGGCTGAGATTGAAATACTCAAAAGCAAATTAAACCCAATTTCTTCAATCAACAGTCATCATTTTCAACCACTTGAAGAACAAAAACGAACCCTAGTTTTGGAGTTAACCATTTTTCATCATCGTCATCCACCAACCGAGTTCTAGCTCGAAGACCATTGTTGTTGTTTCTTTACTCATCTCCTTCTTTCAAAGTAAAGTTATTTTAGTTTTTTTTTCATCACGATTATTGTTGGATGATATAGTCTCATATTTGGAAGGATGAATGTCCACCTTCTAATTTCTAATCTTGGAAGAAATATGGACAAAAACCAATCAAAGGATTTCCAAACCAAAAATTTAGTTAATATGTCATTGTGTCTCAAATGTCATGGTGTGTTTAGTTTAATAACTTTCTGTACCTCAAACAAAAAATTTAGACATCATACTATATGACGAGAAAGAAGAATCCTTTGACTATTTCAACAAAAAAAAAAAAAAAGAATCCTTCGACAACAACTCTTAGCTCATGGTGATCCTTCTAACGCTTTGGTTCTCAACAACTCCTATTTCAGTCCACTCATGGTGATCCTTCTAACGTTTTGGTTCTCAACAACTTCTATCTCGGTCTGTCTCTGTCCTGTAACAATTTATATAGAGACTTTTAGATTATACCATGACAAAGTAAATATAAGATTAAAATTAAAAAATGAGAAAAAATACACACATTTTGATGACTTTTTTGAGTAGCATTGAATGTTGCATATTGTGGATCGCAATAATCACTTTCTTGAGTAACATTGAATCTCACATCTTTTAGATGATCATGTTCCTGAAAAATAAAAGACTTCATTATACTTGTATTTTTTTACAAATATTTAAACAAAGAAAAACAATCATGAATACAGAATAACTAACTTTGTTTCTTTTGTTACTTGACACTTCTTTTTTCTTCGATTTGGCGAAAAGTGTAGACTCTAATCTTTTTGTACGAGGTCGCCCCTTACGCTTCACACAATATGGGTCAAGCAATATTTCTTCATTATCATTACCGTTGGAACTACTACCTACCTTAGTTCTTGAGATCGGAGTTCCATTAACACTCGCTTTAAACAAGGGTATAGTTTTTTTTCTCATTCTCAACCCACTCAATATAACGTTCACAACGACCATCATCGTCACATGACAAGTCTGCAAGTTCCGTAAATGCACGACATAACCGATCATAGGTATGAAGATTCTCACTTAATGCCCAATCATCATATCCAATTGACAACTTTGTGTGTGCTCTCGTGACATCATTTCTCCATCTACGAAGAATGTATTTCTCTGGAATAAAGTCAATACCAAATTCAAGCAACACCACTATAGCATGTCTACACAATAATCCCTTAGACTCAAACATAAAACAACTACAATGTATACTACTACTCGTATGGTCACAATAAACTTTATAAACCATCCTTTTCTTCATTCCCTCTCCAATGACAATATCAGCCCGTACGTCATGTATGGTTAACATGTCATTTTGGTACCCATTTATTTCTTTGCAATATAACAATTCAACCAACTCAGTCTGAAATACTTTGAATTTCTCTGTGGTGTACACTTGTTGAGCTTGTTTCTCCATCTCAAATCTAGTTACACATGGTATCTTGTGTGCATATGACCTAAAGTCCGCCTCTGCCTCCTTTTGGGCTTTATCTCTCAATGCACGACCATATTGTTCAACAAATTGTTTTAAAGTTGTTTTCGAATTAACATAACCATCAAAAAAAGCATTCACACTTTCACTTCGTTGTGTACTTGACATGCCAGCCCAAAAACTATTGTTAAGTTAAATTGGAACCCAACGATACCTATCTGTGTATAGTTTAGTTAACCATTTATGTTGATGTAAATCATATTTGTTAAGCATGTTTAACCAACCTTCTTCAAACTCTCCGGGATCTTGTGAATCATATACTAAATGGTTCAATGTCGAGCTGATTTGATCTTTTTGTTTATTGCTACCAAATTTTACAGGAAACTTCTTCAAAATATGCCATAAACACCATCTATGCCTACTGTGAGGAAAGACTATCTCAATGGCATTCTGCATTGCCTTACATTGATCTGTAATTTATCCATGCAAGCGAGCCATGCTTGAAACAACCAAACAAATGTATCCGTGTCTTCATTTGAAATAAGACCACACCCGAGCAAGATTGTATGTCCATGATGATTTACTCCGACAAACGGAGCAAATGGCATTTCGTATTTGTTAGTCAAGTAAGTTGTATCAAATGCAATCACATCGCCAAATTCTTTATAAGATTTTCTACTCTTTCCATCGGCCCAAAATACATTTTTCAGTCTACCTTCTCCATCGTGGTCCATACAATAGAAAAAATCTTTATTTTGAGATTGCATCTTCATGAAATAACGTTGAACTGCAACTACATCGCCTTCACCAAGGCGCAATCGCCTAACTTTTGCTAGGTAATTCTGACAGTCTTTTTTGTTCACAGTCAAGTTTTCATAACCATGTGCATCTTCAACAATGGTACCAAAATTCTTACATACTCGAATTCCTGCTCTATCATGCAATTCTAAAGCCCTTTTTAAGGATGGTTTGATGTTTCTATTGCATTTATAAAATCTTGACTTGCTAGGACTTAGAGGATGATTGTGATCAAGATAGGTTGACGTTATTTTCCATCTTTCATCTCCTTCAAGCGTTATTCTAATCTTAACTAAACAACCTGTCTTGGATGAGGGTTTTGGGTTTAAGCAATTCGAAGAAGTAATTCTAGGTTTTCCTTCTCTAGCACACGAAAAAGTAACCCATCGAAGCAAACCACTATAATCTCTTTTACTAGTTCTTTTCTTCGCAGGAAATCCAGACAAAAACGCATATTTCTTAAAAAGTTCAAAAACAAACTCAAGATTATCGTGTATTCTTCCAATCTTTAGTAAATCCAATAGTTCCAATTTACTGTATTTCGAACAATCAATTTTTTTTCACTCTCTACACATTCTTCTTCGGGTCCACAATCATCTTCGGGTCCACAATCATCTTCGGGTTCACTATCATCTTCGGGTCCACTATCATCTCCTTCCCCAAAATTCTCATCACCAATACCATCCCTATAATCTACATTATAGTCTATAGGTATTCCTTCCATAGATGCCTTGAATAAAACAACCAAACAAGAATACTTTATGTACCAAGATCAGAAAGTTAGAGAGAAATAAGAAATCACTTTGAACTTAGTATGTGCACATTAACCTAAAATGGGGATGCAAAGATGACTAAAATTACCTTGAAATAAGAAATCACTTTGAACTATGTTAGTATGTGCACATTAACCTAAAATGGTGATGCAAAGATGACTAAAATTACATTGAAATAAGAAATCACTTTGAACTATGTTAGTATGTGCACTTTAACCAAAAAATGGTGATGCAAAGATGACTAAAATTACCTTACTTTGGAAGAAGGAGATGAGTAGAGAAACAACAACAGTGGTCTTCGAGCTAGAACTCGGTTGGTGGATGACGATGATGAAAAATGGTTAACTCCAAAGCTAGGGTTCGTTTTTGTTCTTCAAGTAGTTGAAAAGGATGACTGTTGATTGAAGAAATTGGATTTAATTTGCTTTTGAGTATTTCAATCTCAGCCCTTAAAATATTAAAGGCCAAGATTGAAAGGTAAAGGA
The DNA here is from genome assembly GCF_041429995.1 of Eschscholzia californica. NCBI lineage: Eukaryota > Viridiplantae > Streptophyta > Magnoliopsida > Ranunculales > Papaveraceae > Eschscholzia > Eschscholzia californica. The sequence continues at coordinate 14,233,385 of NW_028238198.1, read as the reverse complement.
TCCGGTAAAGTCTCTCACGCCGTAATCAAACAGACATCCCAATTTATTTGTCCACGTTAGAGAGAGAAAATTTCATTTTCTCTCTCTAACTTTCTCTTTTGTCTGCCCATGTGAGGGTCTTTTGGAGTTTTATGCCATGTGGCATAAACGGTCTAACCAATGGTTTCTAAGGAGGGTCGTCTAGGCTTTTTGAGTTCATACCTCACCCAAAGAACCAAATGGAAAAAGAAATTTATAGCTTCAAAAAAGTCACACAATTTCTTAAGGGCAGAATCAAAATATTCCAAGATTACCCCCCAGTATTCTCTCGATAGAGAAGTCATGTCCCATCGCAATCCGAATAGATCGCGAGCGAACACCTGGTAAATAAGGTCGCTAACTATGTATGAGTTGAAAGACTCAACGAAGTTAGCAGAATCGTGCAAACAAGTTGCAAAGGGTGAAAGGTGAAGTAGAGAACCATAGCTGGCGAGAAATATGGTCAAAATTGAGGACACCGTTGTAGTGCTAACCAAGATGGGAGGAGCCCGGTACCATAACAAGTGCGGAGATAAACAGATATAGATTGTAGCTTCAGAGAAAGCTGGTAGTCCCAAAGGAGTTTCAGAACTAAACCTTGTCCGTTTACCTGGGTCAAAAGGCTGACCGAACATATAGAGTACCCAAACCCTTTATATCATTCCTAGATCAAACAACTGGCCCAAATAGTGGAATAAACAAGTCCAACAATAAAATATGATTTTGGGCCACCAAGCTATCCCAAGGCCCACTATGGGGTACGACCCATGTACTGAACTAGAATGTACACATACGCCACACGTGTAACTCCTCGGGTTAACCATTGCCGTGCAAGTGACATGTGCACTATCTTCTTCCCCCAAACTATTGTTGTTGCCGACGTCGGAGGAGAGCTCGGACACCATCAAGCCATGGTAAAGAAAATCAAATAGGTAAATGAAGTATGATTGTTCCATTTGAGGGCAACAAGTCTCCAGAGAAGAAAGCTAAGAAAGACTAATCCTAGAACTCTCTTAAGGGTTACAAACACTTAAAAACAAACAAGAAAAACTGATACAAAATATCTAATCTAGATCAAAAGAGAAAGTACTAAACAAAACCTAATTAATGAAACTAAGGCTGAAACTAAAACTAAAACCTAATACATAAGATAAAATCTTCTCTCTGCAGATTGGGTTCAGGGGTACCCTTATCTCCGACTGTTTCCAGCCAAGATCCATGATTTATGCGAGAAAGATTAGGATGAGAAGGAGTTGAAGGTAGATCTGGTTTCTCTCTCTAGAAAATGAAAAAAAAATGTTAATAGAAAGGGTTTTTAACATGATAGATCTGTACCGAAATCTTAAGAAATGATAAGGATCAGACCCTAGAAGGATCAATACAAGGTTTTCTCAATGATCTTGGTAGAAACTATTTGGATCTACTTTCTCTCTCTAAAGTTAGAGAGAGAAGCTCTAAAGTTCTGCAAAAATTTTTTCAATGATCTTGGTAGAAACCATTTTAGTTGTATACACATCCAAGATATCTTTTGCTCAAGTGAAACGAGATGTGAAATTAGAACTTCAAAAATAATTGAAAAACAACTCCTTTTTTGTTTTTTTTTTTTTGTTGAACAACTCCTTTTTTGTTGATAATTTGAAAAACAGTTTGGGGTCCGTTTAATACGCGGGGTTGGGGAAGTATTTGGATGTGAAAACCAAAATTTTCTGATGAGAAAGAAAATCAAGTTTTAAAGTGTTTGATGGGACCAATACAACACATGGAAATAAAAGTCGTGCAAGGCAACGAGCACCCTCTAAGGACACACCATCAAAAACAACAAATCATGAACATACGATCTCACAAATAAATAACAACCATAGAAAAGAAACAAAAATATGTTATCTAGTACAAATCAACCTCACTTGAGCCGCACTCTAATGGTTTCCAATCTAGCCTCTAGAGCGATCTATTGCATTTCATTGTTTAAGTCGCCAACAAAATATCGACACCTTTAGTCCTCCTGGCTCCAGACAGTAAATCAGCAAGTTGATTTACTTCTCTGAAAATATGCTCCAAGATGTACTCCTTGAACCTCTTCATCTTGCTTTTAATGGTCCTCCAAACGTTCAACGACTACCATGGTGGTCAGGGACGGATCCAGGATTTCGAATGAGAGGGTGTGAAATTATATACCCAATTTTGCGAACACTGAAATTAACAAAATATATATATATATATATATATATATATATATATTAATTATCTCAATACATTAGGGATTACAAATGCAATTGACCGTTACGAGAGTTCAAGTTATGAAATGTTAGCTTAATCGGCTCATTGTCAATTTCACTAAAAAGTTCTTTCTCAATAAAGATTACTAAACTATTATTCAACCACGGATCACTCATTCTGTTTCTTAAGCGTATCTTGACTAACTTTATAGTTAAAAAGTTCTTTTTAGGCAAGCAGTTATAACTAGCAAAATTATACATGCAACGTAGTTATTTTGAAATTCAATGAAATGGGTACAACAATATTTATATGAATATATGGCCTATTGCTAAGACCAAAGTCATAATCAGATAGCTTATTTTTCATTAAGAATTACCCGTAGACGAAAGTTTCTAATTAAAAGTCATTTGTAACGCTATTATTTGTTACAACTATTTGTCATATCTAAAGCTCATTTGCTACGAATTTTATTCATTTGCTGCAAATGTCATAACAAAAGTCCTTCAGTTTTGTAGTGACTACTAAAATTATTTGGGCGGATCCATTGGTGCGGCCGCACTCCCTTAAATTCGTCGTTGATGGTGGCACCTGCCACCACCCGACATGTAGTCAACAACCCACAACTATGCTTAGAGTCAGATGAGAGTTATGTCACATGTCATTTAAACATAAAGAAGTCTTATGATTCTACTAACCGCGAATTCCATAAATTTTAAAGTCGCAAAATTACAGTATCCAAATAGTCAGAGATAGGACTACACATTCTTTACGGCGACAGACGTTGTCTTCTCACATATTAAGTGAGAACTTGATAGAAAATGCAGCTCAAACCTCACTCTCCCTAGAAGGGTTGAAGTGTGGACTCTCCTAAGGCTGTCAACAATGAGTAGATTATGTCCTCCCTCCCTAGTTGAGCTTTTGGGACACCTATAAGTATATATTAGAAATATTTGATTCTTTTGTCTCAGATTGGATCTAAGAAAGTAAAAAAAGTGTTGATGTTTGACTACTAGTATATACTTACTATATATGATAAAGAGTTCAAGAAAAAGGTAAACACTCAGTTTCATGAGGATTTGGAATGTATAGTTGCCAACTTGCCATCCACATGATAGCTAGTTTTCACTTTTCAATTTTGGAGGGACCTTTTTGTAATAATTCTGTATTTTTAATAATTAGTGTGACAACCCTCCGACAAACTACTTTGCCTTTCTTGCTTCTTACTCTTTGTTTACCAGATACCTCTTCTACCCATGAAAGCAAAGTAGAAAACCAATCAGATCTGATTCAACCATAAGCCGTTATATCTTTATGCCTTTTATTATTTATACTAATGCCCCTGAGTGACCTTTTCTTATGTGTAAGACGTATTTAACACAAAAGTTAGAAAGTTAATCCCAATTTTATAGTGTTGTTTTGGAGCAAGACTGACCTAGATGTTTTAGAGCCCCAAACAGAGTTAAAGATTAAGGTCTTACTCTTATATAATGCATGTAAAAATGAATTTTGTAATAGTGTTTTTAAACTCCACCCAAATACTTAACCACTCAGATACAACTTAAATCAAAATATAAATTTAAAATATACGTACTATTTACAAAGTCACATACAAAATTCAAACACGAAGTCTTTGATGTGTAGGGGTCCAAAGAGGTCGCTTTACCTGCTTCGGACCCGATGCGAGCCACTAATATAGAGATCGGCGAAATCGTTGAAAGGAAAAAAATTCTAAAAAGATTGGAAGTAACAAAAAACCATTATCTTTTCTTGATGGTTGTTTAGACCGCTTAGTGTAAAATTACTAAAAGGACAAACACAAAGCAAAGACATACGTTCATATCCCTAGTCTTTCTCCTCTTCACACCATATTAAGTGTTTGGCTACACACATTGTAAAAAATGTTTGTTTGGTCCTCTAAAATGTTTATTTTCCATTTTTTTATTACTTTTTTTACCGTCATTTCACTGTCTTTTTCTTAATATTTTTTTGACCAATTTTTTACAATATGTTTTACGTTTTTCACTGGTTCTTTTTTATCGTTTTTTCGAAGACTTGTTGTTAGAAATATTGTTTTCTTAATGTTTGTTGCTTCTAACGTATTCTCATACATTTTTCAAAATTTTTTTTGCCCATAACGTTTTTCAACTTGAAAATCATCGTTTTTCAAAGTATTTTTTTCGTTTGTCAAAAAATAATTTATTTTCTACCTGTTTGGCAGATACAAACACTTTTTATCTACCGAACTAGAATTTGTCTTCAAAACGGATGTTTGTCTTCAACAAACTGATGTTTGTTTGTTATTTTTGTTTTATTCTCCCTTTTCATCTCTTTCCATGTAACTTGTGTGTTTCATTAGGCCAACAATTTATATTGAACAAACAATTGTTTGAAACATAGATCTAATCTACAAAGCACCCGAAACATAAATAAAAAACATCAATATATATTAAAACTGATCAAACACATATTTAAAAAGTATTCATCAAACATAGATCAAAATAAATATGAAAATTTTAAGTTTCATTAAAATTCAGAACAGATCAAAAGCCTCATCATAACTCAAAATAAATCTGATTTTCAAGAACATATAGTAATTTGAAGACAACAAACAAGTCTTTGTACAGAACCGTAGTTTTTTCCTTATTAGAAAAAATTTGAACTTCACCTACGTGGGTGAAGAAAAATTAAGATTGAAATTACCATTAGAATAATTATTTTGGTATTTTTCCGCCACAGTGTGATGTTCTGATAGTTTTTCTGTTTGCCATTAAACTAAATTTCGACCATAACTGTCATTTTTCTTTTGAAATTTATTAAAAAGAAATTACGGTTTATCCTCATTCAATATTTTGATAAGCTACAAAAGGAGTTTCAAATCTTCTCATTTTAGTGTAGATGCTCCCTTTATCTCTTTCCTAAATAAGAGTTATAGTATGATAAATTAATGGAATTTTTTTAATATAGACATGGCTTAATGAGTATGTTTCCAACTCTTACCAAACAACCTGGACAATTCTCGATTGTTACTTCAATATCAAGATTTATCTTTAATTGTGATATTTTACCTTTTTCATTAGTAGATATTACTCATTTAGGAAAATTGTTCTATTTATACCAGATACTTACTAGTACAAATTGCAATCTCATCTCGCAATCTCATCGCTTTAGTTCTACGTATTGTTGAATATAAGCCTCGTGATAGAATCAATTACTATAACTGATAGGACATTTTTACCATCAATGCATTTTCGCCACAACGAAAATTTATCATCCTCAAAAAAAAAAAAAATTGGTCATGACGAACCGAAAGTTATTATAACAGGTACTATTTGTTGTTCAACAAAAAAAACAAATACTATTTGTTACTCTATTTCTTATCCAACTGATGATAACCAACCAAAATTATGGCAAAACATAGCATTATTAGTCTTTTACTTAGAAATCAAAGTCACCAATTGATTTCTTTTTCTTTTTTACTTTGGAAAGTAAGAATTTTAGAGATAGCTTGCTCTCCCAATGCACTATTAATTCTATTCAAATATTTCTACCGGTGTGCCGAAACAAAATTTTGTGTTAAATTAGGATTTTCTTTAAAGAATAATATTCCTAAGTAAATTTATTGACATATGTCATTATATATAATCCTGAGCTTGCAATGTGTTATAGGTATTCTCGTTTTCATTTCGTAATAAAATAACTGAAAGTTTTTTTATAGTTTTTTTCTTTTTATTTAAAGTAAAAGTTTTTTATAGTTACCATTTCACAATGGCTTACATACATGTGGTTTCAAATTTTATTTTATTTTATATATATATATATACATGAAAAGAAAGGGATTTGTCACAATTTCGTTTGTATTTTACATAGGGGCAAATGATAAAATGCTGAATTTTGTGAATTAAGAAAATTACAAAAAAAAAAAATAATAACAAAGGAAAAAACAAAAAGTAAAATAAAATAGTGGGTCCTATTTGCTAATATGATACATGACTATTCACCTCTTCATCTTCACTCTCACCCAACTTTTGCGTGACCACTTTATTATAACCCCCCCATAGCCAGCCGCAGTTAAGGCCTGCCTCTATCTCTTTAATATTTTATTCTTTAATTGTCATTTTTCCCTTTCTTACACTTTCGGTTTAATTTCACCCCCTCTCTCTCTCAATATTTTCTCTCTCTAAATATTTTCTCTCTACGTATTATTTACTTATTTCTACCTCTCTCTAGTCTCCTCTGTTCCTGACCTCATCTCAAAACGATTCTTCTCTTTCCATCCTCCCTTCCTCTCTCCTTTTCTGTATATTTTACTTTCTCTCTCTAAATGTTTTGCTAAATTACCCTAGAAGAAATTTCATTCCACGAATTTGTATCTGTAAATTTTCGAAATGGGTTTAGAAATCCCACAAGAGTTTTGGCCAATTACGCCAATTCGAACAATTCCCACTACAAGAAATCATAATTCTACCAACAATGAAAACAAGAAATTCAAATTGCCTGATCTTGATAAGAAGAATTTCAAGGAATTAAGAGCTGAAGAACAAGAAGAAGAAGAAGAAGAAAAAGATGAATGTAGAACACCAAAATCTGAAGATAATTTATTGAAGACACCATTAATTTGCCCACCAGCTCCAAGGAAACTTAGAAGAACTAAAAGGAAACATGGGTTTTCTTCATCTTCATCCTCAATTGGGTATTTTCAAGTTCCAAATGATTTAAATTCTCTTTTCTTCCCAATTCCCTCTGTCTGCAAGAAGATGAAATTAACAGTTTAATGGTCTTTCTCGGGGGGTGATTTTATTTTACTCACTTTATATGATAATTCCACGTTTGAATCATATTTAGTTTTATATATAATCGATAGAATCATCTTTGGGTCTCTCTTCTCTCTCTCTCTAGTTTGTTCAATTTGATGCAATTGGTGGATGTATAGAAATGTTGCCTTGAAACAAAAACAGAGAATCGAAATGGAAATTTGAGTTCTTGTTGTCAAATTCATCTTCTTTTTGATCATTTATTTGCCCTTTTTATTTGATTATTTATATGATAATTGACAGAATCATCTTTGGGTATCTCTTCTCTCTCTCTCTAGTTTGTTGAATTAGATACAATTGGATGTATAGAATTGTTGCATTGAAACAGAGAATTGAAATGGAAATTTGTGTTCTTGTTGGCAAATTCATTTTCTTTAATTTTGATCATTTATTTACCTTTTTTATTCGATTCAAATCCCAAATGAAGAAAAGCTAATAATTCAGTTGTGCAATTGAAGCAAACTAGTTTCTCTTATATTTTTTTTCTTTTTCTTTTTTGTTTATTTTTCAATTTTATTGGTCAAGGGGATTTCGATTTCAAATCACTAATATACTCCCATATTTAGAGAATTATAAGTATTATTTCTATGATGGAAATTATAAATATTTCAAATGAAAAAAAAACAAGAGAAAAGTTGTTCATGTGAAATAATTTAGGGATTCACATGCAACTAATGACTTGTCAACATATATGGTTATTGGTGGCCTACTTTTTTATAGTAAGGCTATTTTGGGACTAATCCCCTATTTTCTTTCTACACTTTGAAAATGTCAATAAACATTCCGGAACATGACTTGATCCTAGGTCAAGTTGTAGAAATTTTGAGAAAATTATTGAGAATAAATGGAAGGAAAGTATTTTATTGACATATGGAACACATGACTTGATCCTAGGTTCAAACTAAATCAAATTTTGTCGGATAAATTTTATAACAACACGAACATGTATCATGTAGTTTTAGCAAGTAAATACTTACAGTGTTATTTAAACTTACCAAAATAATTGACTAAATACGTAAATATTACTCCATTATTGTTCAAAGCTCTAACCTTATGCACTACCGTTAATAGGTACCTCTCTACACAATAAAAGAATATGAGACATTTTTACGGATGCTAATTTCAAATTATATCTGCATTGTTCCATAATCTTCATAACATATTGTTCACATATATAATTAATATTATGAAGATAGTAATGTAGAATTAACTTATTCTCAAATTGTGATGTTTGAGTTAAAAGTTGTAGTAATATCTATAAATCTACAAATAAGTAACTAGGATTGAAAGTCAAACTACCATATTGTACATAAGTTATTGGGTGCCACTAAAAGCACCTGATTTTTGTGCTATAAGGAGTGGACTTATCAATTTGACTATGGTCAATGAATAGACCCAAACATTCTAAGCACTCAGATTCAAATTTTACTTTGGGAAAGTAAGCACCTAGATTTTAAGTGACTTGTGTTTACCTACATTTTTCTTCTATCCTCTTTTTCTTAAAATTTAGAAATAATCAATGAGATTTCTTTCTAACCAATTTTAAAACAAGGAAAAATCTCCATTGAAGCATATAAACGTTCCCCGTGTTATGTGGTGCTTATTAGAAAAATGGTTTTACAACTTCGCTATCAGATGCTTGTTAGAAAAACAAAATGCTTATAGATTATTAAGAAAGTAGCCCGAGTGCCAATACCACCAAGACCAGGTGCCTTTAGCAGCTTGCTAAGTTCTCGGGATATAGTTGTTGGCTTATTGACAGCAAGTGCCTAAATTTAGGAGGTTTGGTCACATGTTTATGTTGCTCAAATGATGGGATAAGGTCATATGTGTATGATACAGTAGGAGATGCATCACCATATAACCACATGGGTGCTTCTAAAGGCACCTGACCAAACAGCTGTTAGCATCCAAAAATATTGTTGACTCAAGTCAATGATTTTTGACTCGAGGTCTCTATAAGCACCAGTTTTTAATGTGGGTGACGTTCACCTTCGTTTACTTCTTCCATCTTCTTCTTCCAACAAAAAAGGAATCCTAATCAATTCTTCTTCCAAAACAAAACCCTAGAAAAGAGTGCAACATTCTTCGTTTTTAATGTGGGTGACACGTTCACCTTTGTGGATTAATAAATTTATCCACAACTTTGAAGGGAAAGGTTCAAAGCTAACAACAAATTAGACTCAATTCCTATTGGTGTACAAGGATCAACAATGGAGGGAAAAAGAAAGAAATATGATACCATCCGAACACTAATCTTGGGGTTCTCTGTTTTCAAGCTCAAATGTTTGAAGTCAGCGTCTATGAAAGCATTGAAAGATTGAAACCAGTGTTGCAGGACATTGACCGTGGTGAGTTAGGGTTCTGTCACAACTGGATGAATCATGTTGGAGACTGAATAATACTCCATGAGCAAAACCAAATAGAGTGAATGATCAAACCCTAATAGAGATTGAAAACATCCATCTGATTTTGTAACAACACTTAGGGTTCCTTCATGATCACTTGAACTTTGTGTAGTAGTAGTTCCTGAAGTTGATGTTTGAGAAAACTTAGGAGGAGGTGAGTTCTTCATCCATCCTTGAAGCAATCTTGAAATGTTATCAGTACTTGATGCATATGTACTTGTTGTTGGTTGAGGGTTTTGTGTACACATAAGTGAATCAGAACAAATGGATGAAGAACTTAATTCAGATACAGAAATGGGTTTATAATTCTCAATAGATAAAGCCTCAGTTAGGGCTTTTTTAGCTGTTTGCATATCAGTTTGAAGTCTTCTTTCCCATTGGCCTTTAGCTATTGGTTCTAAACTTGAAAACCCTTCTGTGAAATGATCACTAAAACCTAATTCAATCTTTTTGAGCTTCTTTTTCATATGGGTATTCCAGTAATTCTTTATATCATTGTCTGTTCTTTGAGGAAGATAAGAAGCTATGGCAGCCCATCTATACAAAAGAACAAAATAATAGATCAAACACAAATCCAACAAGACATATCATCTAGTTCTAGACAAAGAAGTAATGAGTATATTTACCTGTTACCCAAAAGAGCTTGAAGGTGGATAATCATCTTTTCTTCTTGATCAGTGGTGAGTTAGGTCTAATTGAGGATGGCTAGTACATAGCTTGGTTAGTAGCTAACAGAGATGGATGGAGGGGTTAGGGTCAACAGATAATGGACCGGTGCCTACATACTTGAGTGGTGCCAACAGAGAATAGAGCGGTTGGGCGTGGTGCCAACAGAGATGGATGCTAACAGCTGTTTGGTCAGGTGCCTTTAGAAGCACCCTAACCACATAAAGATGGAAGAGTATTTACCGAGGAAACTTGTAGCAACAAGTAAGGAACTAGTGGGACCTTTTAACAAAAAAAAAAAGGAACTAGTGGGACCCAAATTAGAGATTCCTCCTCCGGCTAACATGGAGGAGCTAGTTGAGGAAGGATGCTACTATATGCAACTTCAGTTTTGCTAAGGACAACTATTAGACAAAAATAACTAAATAAAACTAACAAAAATATTGTCCTAAATTGCTAAACAACACCAACACCAAAAATCAAGTATAACCGAATTTCTCCTCCATTCCATACACAACTCTAAAAAAATTATTAAACAAAATAACTAAATAAAATTAATTGAATTTCGTCTTAAATTGATAAACCCAACACTAAAAGAAAAAAATCAAATATAATCGAATTTTTTCTCAAAATTCAAATTTCTATTACCATAATTAATTATTCATACATAAAATTTATTCGAACATTAATCTAAGAAGTTAACCAAATATTAACAAATAACAAAAAAAACAAATATATATTTTCAAAAAAAAAAATCCAACAGATATATTTTCAACACAAAAAAAATCCCATGGGATATTCATAAAATCATACTACATAAAATCACTATATATATTTTTTAAGTTTAGTTTAAGCCTTAATAATGTATATTTCACAAAATCATGTTACATAAAAATAATGTATATTTTTTTAAAACCTATAACACTATTTTTTTTAAGATAATACTAATACAACCAATTTTATTTTTGTTTAATAATTTAATAAAGGAAAAAATTGTGTCTATTAAATAATTTTGGGAAGTTAACGTAGTTGTATTTTGCAATCTAAGATTCAAAAAATTATTTGCTAGATAAAACCAATAAATCGATCTCTAGTGTTATTTAGCAATTTAATAAAAAATAAATGGTTGTGTCTAGCAAATAGCTTTATGAAGCAATTATGCAGCTTCATTTAGCATTTGTCTTGAGGAAAACAATTTTGTATTGTTAAAAAGGAATATGGTTATTTTGAATGTAACAACAAAGTCTCATGGATAAATCATGTTCTTCTAGCCTAATGCTTGCGCTCTACTTACAAATTTTATGATGTTTTGAGTTAGATATTGAGTGTTGCTACTTATATTTTGTTATTATTATATCTAATTTACCACTGTTAAAAATGTAAAAACATATTTCGTGACATAAATTTTTGTTCCGGTTTATGTTTTGATTACATCACCCGTATGAATAATTTGATGATCTTTGAAGAAACAACAAGCATCATATGGACCATTTAGTTTTAGATACCTACGCTCAATGAAATGTCGCTATTTTTTATTAAAATAATACTTTTCTTTTGAAAGATTAAAATAATATCCCGAGTATAATTAATATATTGTTCAATCCATAACCTTGTCATTTGGGATTGTCTATTGGTTTAACTTCATTGCTCTCGTATGAAGGAAGTTATTTGAGGACATAGGAAATTGAATTTATTTATTTGATATAAGAACAATGAACATTTTCTATGAAAAATATAGAAAGAATATAAAAATTGTGAAGTCAAAGCTAACAATTATAGTTTGTCCATTATTATGTTGAAGGATGATGACTGAAATTTTGCAAAAACCCCTAAATTCTTATTCGAATCGTGCTATCGATTGGTTGTTACTATTGACATCTTAGTTAAATAATCTTTAAAGAAAACCCAAATAAAATATTTTAGTTACCGAATAACTTGATTGGTGGGTCGAAGTTGAGAAAGAAACTGATGAAAGAAAGGAATTTCTTCACATTCACGTCTGTTGAACCGTCCCTACTGTTTACTGAAAGTTGGAAAGATTGAGAGAAGTTGTCATTCTTTCATGGATACTGGAAAGTCCTAAAGTCATCTCCCCAATTCTCTTTCTTGGAAGTTAGGGTTATCCCCACAATATTTTGGACTATATCCTTAGTGCTTACATAATGAACTTTCAATGATTATCTGATTGAAATTCAGGGACCTTTGCCTATCGTGTTCGTTTGAAGATCGTTCACTATTACGTGCTCTCGTATGAACCATTTTGGATTCAATTTTGTGGCCATGTACAACTAGTCCTATTCCAGCATTCTCCTTCGTGTTTCTGAAACTCGCATCAACGATAATTTTGTAAACTAGAATAGGAAGAGGGTTTCATCATACTTGTGGTCTTTTATGACGGACCTGTCCTAGAATGTCATCTACCTCTTCCATTTATAAATTAGGGATACATCTTTTTCATTTTTTTTTTCTCTTCCTATAATAATCCGTCCACTTGACATTTTACCGCCCGACTCCATCTTCTTCTCTTTCATACTCATATCTTATCTCTCATGTTCATGTTCTTTCTCTTCAGTCTTCATCACTCTGGCTCTCAGTTTTATCTTCCCATCGCTTCTACAAAGAGGGAAAAATAGTGCTTTCATTTACAGAAGACAATGTGTCTTCTGTAAAATTTGATCTACCAATCGTCCTTTCCACAAAAGTACAGTCTAGCCAACTTCAGTCGATATTGCCCACAAGAATACAATTTCAACAAAAAAAAAACTTTTGCCGATAGTGCACACCTATATATGTTCATATTCAAGCAGGTAATTTTAGGGAGAATCTGGAGCCAAGACTACTCAGGATGGAGCACAGGAGAGAGATCAAGCTTAGTGACTGCTAGAGGTTGTGAAGCTAAAATCAGGGACACTATTGGTAACTGCCATAACTTACTAATCCGACTGAAACCAATCCACAAAGGCAGCAATGATTTTAACATATCCAAGGTGTAAATGATTCCCAAGGCACGAAATTGCGTAATCAATATAGTGATTACAAATAAATCATAATTAAATAGTGCTTAGCAAAATCAAAGATCACACCCATTGAGATGAATATAAATAATCAAATCCTAATATCAAAAGAACTCCATAATAAATACCAGTTCAAAACGAATATAAAGTCGTTACTGTTTCGACTTTTAACACACACATACGCTCTTATTCTGCTTTTTTTTTTCCTTTTCACAATGCCAAAATTGCAAATCACTCGAGATACAGAAATAACTGTAAGCTATTTCTACCTGCCAGTGACACACCAGTCCATCCAAATGTCACCTGTCACGAACTTTCCAGGATCGAATCTCCTCCTACAAAACAGAAGATAATAACTATTAGAGATCGTAGAGAAAACACAATCATCACAAGACTAATCAAGCAAATAATTTCAAGTCGCTGTACAGAATCATAATAACAATCATATATTCATATTACATCTAAACAAAATGGGTGAAAAACAAGTGACTTGTTCTACATGGTTTCTCAATTTTCACTTGTGCGGAGCATGCAAAGGCTATTGTCGAATTTCTAAAATCAAAATATCCACAACTGTCATATAAGGCATACAATTTTTTGTTAACCGTGAAGGCTGAGCATCAAAATGCAAAAAAAATAAAAAAAAACTTTTTTAGGTTTTCACTTCGAACATCCAAAAGGAATTTTGTATTTGTACCCTCTACCATAACAGAAGTAAATGTATTCATGTAAAGATAGAAGTGATTCATTTAACAACAAAGTAGAGTGAAAAGGATCACAGAGAGAGATACGAGTACATTAAGAAATAGAACTAATGGCAAGTACATGAATCTCATGAAATATTTCTTGAAATATTAGGTATGAAACGAATTGGTCTGCACAATGTTCAGTGTAAAATATCAGAAAAGACAAACCTGTAAACAGAAGACAAACTCGGCATCAAATGGAAAAGATCAACGGTTCATGCTCTCGTCATTATCTTCTTCTTCATTGTGGTCATCCTCTTCTTCGTCACGTAACTCAAGACTCGCAAGCATCTCGTCCAGGGGTAATGGGTCACCCTCTCCATCTGTCATCTCTGATGGCTGATATTCTTTATTGCGGTACAATGATATGTTAAATGTCAGTTCTGGGTTATCCTCCAAATCTCTCATAAAGTTTTCATACTCTTCACCCATCTTATTCTCGTCGTGTTTTCTGTTTGTGGGTTCCACATCCACATTTAAAGATCTAAGCTTCCAAGGACGCTGCTTACCACGCTTTCTCTGACGCCTCTCTTCATAGCTTTTCTTTATTAAAATAACATCGGGCAGGATAAGGTTCTTATACTTGTCCATTTCTATATCATTACTGTTCGCTCCAAATAGATCATACCCGAGAGCATTATCACCGGGATTCAAAAGATGACCAATATGTGTTCTTATAGTGAAGATCTGGTCATTTTTACCAAAATCAGAAACACGTGCCACCTGAACATCAGCTAATGCATAGGTTGAACCCCCAACATTGACTTCGGAGATCATTGATTCCACGTCCAATACTATATATTCCACAAGTTGCCTACTAGAAAGCAAGGCCTTAAAAGGCGTCCTCCAGTATTGGTCCGCATCCAAGAAAGCGATCCTCAAAGTAAAAGGATCGAGCAACGCAATACTATCACTTACTTTTGTGCACAAAACCAGAGGGCCAAGATTTCCCAAACTAAGTGCAACTTTAGGAGGAAGGCAGATAAGATCCTCACGACAAATCGGGCAAATCTCAACAGAGAATGTGTACTTATAGTTATAAGTGGCGCTTTTGATATCATGGGATACAAGTTGCTTATCACTACGGCTCTTGATTGGAGTAACTTTGCCAACAAAGTCAACAAATTTTATAGCATGACTTCGATTAGAAAAGAAGAAATCAATACCCTGATCCAACTGCATAATTTTGATCGCGCGAACTGCAGCATCATGCTTCAGAATAAGCTGCTCGAGATAAAAGAAAGTCCTTCTGTGAGAGACATGTTGCCTTAGCTGAACGGAAGCAACCCACTGGTCAGGATTGGCCGCAACCCTAGAACAGGTTTCACACATATGGTCCTGCTGAACGTACTCGACAGTATAGGCTTGTTCTAGAATCACCCCATTAAGAACTTCTTTCTGGACTCGCACTTTCACCTTTATCCTCTTTGAATGAGGTTCTGTCCATATAAATTCAGCGTGAACTAGCCTAACTTTGTTCAAATTTTTCAATCTCTTGACACAGAAGGTTAAGAGCTCCTTTGATTCTAACTGGCATTTAATCCATGTTCTTGGTGGCTGCAAATAACTATTACAATCTGGGCAGTACATAATGATGACATGCTTTTGAAGACCTTCAGTAATGTCGACTTCTGATCGTAAACACTTCACGCACATATTTGCGGCATTTGGAGCCATTGGAATACCACATTTGCAACATAAAACACTTCCAACAGTCTGGTGGATCCGAAACATACCTGCTTCTTCGGCCATTTCTGAAGATTATAGGTCATAAGAAATACAAGAAGGTTAATCACCTAGAAAAGGGAACCCCCATTGAATTTCAAATTTCAATCAATATGGCAGCAAGTTGATCATATGAGAGACTAAAACATCCTACATATATATATATATATATATATATATATATATATATAAGTTTCTAATATGTTGGAAAACGATGAGATTTCGTGCGGATTGAAGCTCGGTTTGGGCGTCCCATGCCACGGCACGACCGTCCCGTGCCACGGCCTTGGGGCTTCCCTTGCCGCGGCTTTGGTGCGTCCCGTGACACGACTCGGGCGTCCCAGCACATGGCAAGGGCGTCCCAAGCCAACAGCTCGTGGCGTCCCAGGCCGTACCATGCCAAGTCTCGGCCGTCCGATGCCTTCCCGATATATATATATATATATATATATATATATATATATATATATATATAATTATATATATGGTGAAACAGTATCTTTAACAAAATAGAGCAAACCCTAAAGTAAGGTTAATTAGAAGTAACACAAAACCCATCTAATAATTGGTAATAACAACAGAAATACCATGTTATTGATCCATTAAATCGAATTCTGAACCCACAATAAATTTGTTAGCTTCTCTAATTACTACCTTTTGATTCATATATGTAAGGACGTAAACAAGAAAAAAAAATTACTGAAAGAAAAGGCTGAATCTCGATAGAAGAACAATAACTCAAACCCTAGATGAATCTCATCATGTGCAAGAGATAAAGAGATGAAGGGTTTCAATTTGCTTACCTGCTCTGCTGTGGTGACGGTGGTCTCTAGGAGAGAGAGAGAGTAAATGTGAAGGTCGACAGAGAAAGAGGGGCGAGGAGAAGGGTTTAAGGAGGTCAACTGGACCGTCAGATCAAAGTGATTAATCTCAACCGTCCATAGTACCTTTAAGTCGGCGGCTTAGGTTTGCTGATATTATTTGGACAAATTTGACCGACATATTGGACCCTCGACTAAGCCCAACCCAAGTTAGAAGCCATAGGTGAACCTGGGCCCAAGTGTTAAAAGCTAATGCTAATGGAGGTCATAGACCCCAATAATTCTATATATTAAAATAGGTGTACGGGTGATGACTGGGACAAATCTTTGGATAAATCCAGTCGTCTGATCCACCTCAGCATTTGTAACAATCTTCTTGCTGTTATTGTTCCCTTTCACTTCTTCTCAGTTTCTTCTCTTTGTCCCTTCTGATTAAACGTTAGTAACAATCTCTCTCTTCATGCTTCTGATTTCCGGGTACATTTGTGTTGAGGATTATTTGATGTTTAAATCGATTTATGATTCACAATCTCTTTCTCCATGCTACTGATTTTAGAGTTCAGTTATATGCAAAATGTATTATAGGTTCAGGTTTATTTGATGTTTAATCGAAATCGATTTTACATTACAATCTAAATACTAAATCCGGGTTTTCAATGAATTTGGATTTGCTCCCAGTCTTTCAGTAGATTCTAGATTTTGGATTGACATCAAGTTTTGAATCAAGGTGACCACATGTATTGAAGTTTATTTGATGTTTAAATCGATTTAGGGTTCTGATTCAAGTAACAGTCTCACTATCCGTGCTTTTGATTCCTGGGTACAGTTGAATCAAGGTAACGACATGTATTATAGAGTTGTTTGATGTTTAAATCGAAATCGATTTTAGATTACAATCTATATTTAAATTTCCAATGGATTTAGGTTTGCTCCCATCGTTTTAGCCGATTTTAGATTTTAGATCATTAAATTTTTTAGGACTACTAACCTTTTATGTTCGAATTGGGTCGCAATAGATTACTTGATAAAAATAGATTTTCAGCTGTAGTCAAGTATCATACATACTTCATGAACAGTGCACCTAACCATGTAAAATTTATTGGAAGTCCATTACATCATATTTATTTCTCTTTCTCTTTGGAAGTTTTCAACATTCTTATTCATTTGATTGGGATAATGGAGTTTGATCTTCTAGAATTGTTTGATCAGAACAAGCAAGTGAAGAATCGATCGTGCCCTCATGATAATCTCTCTCTCCCATCTCTAACCTATTTAATTTTTGTTTTTGTTTTTTATTCATCAACATTTTGATATGTGTTTATTAGATCAAGGTTTGTTCAGAGTCTTTCATATTTGTTTATTCATCTCTAACACTTTGATTTCTGAATATTGGTCGTATGCATGATCAAATTGGGAAGAACAATATTCATCTTCATGACTTCATCTTCGTTTTCCTTTCTTTTGAGGAGTTTCAATTAAGGTATTAATTTTATCTATTTTATGGGTTAGATTCTTACAAGACTGAATATGGGTGTTGATTGTTATAACATTTTAAGGTGAATAGAATGCAAAAGATTGAATAGAGATGCCTTTGATGAAATGACATCCTGATAAGAAGGTGAAGTAAAATTCAATTATATTCATATTAAATCATCAAATAGAATCCGTTGATATGCATTGTTAAAATTTTGGACATATGCCCATCGTATGTTTGTTATGTTGTTACACTCATAGTCCCCGACCTTGATAAAATCTTCCTTGGTTGTTGCATCCTTAAGGATGTGGTCATTATATTTAACGAATTACGACACGGCCTTAATACAAGAGTCGAGCAAGAATTATTCTATTCTATGCCCCACCAATTAGTTGGCCAGACACTTCATACTACCTTCAAAAGGTTAGTTCGATCTTCCTTTCAATCCGATATTAGCCATTTTATATTTTTTATTGATTGAATTTCATTGCGACACTTTTGATGCCCTACATAATCACTTCTTACCTAATTTTGACATCTTCACTTTTATGTTCATTGGCTAAATATATTGTTCTTTGGTTAAAAATATACCTTTATTTGGTAAAAATCTCGAATAATGTTTTTTGTTGATTCGACCATATCTTTGTCGTTCCAGTTTCTTTACAATTTGCCAATATTTCTACTAATAGGTGACTTCATTGAACCACAAGAGAGACATAGAAATGAAGGGTAGCTTTGTGACTCATGTGTTCAGATCTCCTGATCCATACAGAATAAGAGTTGTATACTTCGTAATTAAGACATTTTCGTTAGTTTTTCTAAGCTGGAGTGTCTTTTTACTGTGAGAACTGTGAATTTTATGCTCCCATGACATGATAAAATAACACATTTAAGAAAGAAAATTGTATTACGTTCCATAGTTTTTTATCATTTTATATGAAGGTTTACAATAGGCAGTTCAGAGATGTGGCCTGATACTTATGGTTCCCAAAAAGTGAGATAGAGGTTTTCTTTACCAAGAATGTAAGATTAAATTGGATCTTTGTGCCATTTGATTGTGCATTCACATACATTCATATTTCATATTACTTACAATACCTATTGTAGCTTCAATTGTCATGATCGGGATACTTGTCTTGGTTTACATGTATTCTTCATTTTCTTAATTCCGTTTTCTTTCTTGTAGATTACTGATTTTTGGCTCATTTGAATTCAATACCTTTATTTCATTCTCTTCTTTTTTGGATTTACTGATTTTTGCCTCTTTTGAATTTAGATTTATTCCTACAATTCACGAGTTATTCTCCATTTTTGGCTCAAGTAAGTTTCATTGTTTCTGAATTAAATAGAAACGTGGTCGAATGATATCAATGCGTACCAAATTCTATATATGTTTTTCTCTAGGTATATAATATGATACCTGCAAATGTTTTCTTGGTAAAATTATTTTACGCCTACCAAATTATATGCAAGAAATTTTGCCTTTTGAAATGAAATTCAATGTTAAAGTTCAGTAACACACATGATAATGACAATTACCCTTCTATAGTAAAAAAGAAATCAACATGATAGGGATAGGAAAATATCTATAGTACAATACTTGTTACTTTTAGCTTCTTACTGTTGTGATAGTTGTATCACCCGATTTGGAAATGTTAACTATTGCAATCTCAATTTGATCGAAGAAGAAATCTTATAAACCAATATATGAATTACTATTTTGTCCGACTACCAAATTATATGTCTACCATGTGTGTGTAAATATTGATTTCAATGTATCGTCTTCATTGAATTGAGGAGTCTTTTTTTTTTTAAGGAACTCAACTGACTGGTATAAAATTCGCAATTAATGAAATTGATCAGAATGTTTAAATGGAGAAAAGATAATATATGAAGGATTGACAAATTTTCACTCTACGTGCTGGAGGCACGAGCTTACGCTAGTATATTATAAAATAATGGAATGGTATGTAACATATTACTTCACATTTTCTGCTTCAAATTTTTCATTGTCTTTCTTAAGATTATTCATTGCTTGATAAACAAACACATTTAAAGATTCAATGATTGATAACAAACACATTCGTAGCAATTTATTAACAAGATTATTAATATGTTAATCTTGAAACTGCGACTTTCTTTGATTTCATTATTGTTGTCATACCTTTATTGACCTTCTTTAAAACCCCGATTATCTTTAACCCCCCATTGCTTTGCGAATGTTACTTTCTCTCTACTTACTCTCAGTGGGCACACTAATATTACAGAAACGATATAGTAAAACAAATAAAAAAACGAAATAGTGGTGAACTTGGTGAATCCAAATCAAAAAATGTTAGTACATACCGTTCTGACTTTTTATCATTAATCTTATTCGAGTCAGAGGCAGATTTCTCATTCATTTGTTTTATTGTATGTATAATCGGTGTCTTTTCTCCCAAATCTTTGTTCCTTCGTCAAAAAATAAAGAAATATTAAAAATAAAAAAAATTGTTTATCCAACAATAACAAGCAAAATTAAGAAATGAAAGGTAAAATAGTACTTTGCCTTCGCCTCATCAACTTCTTCATCTTTCTTAGCTTTACGACACTTCCTCTTCCAAATAACTTTTGTAACACCACCATTACAGTCAAACAAACCAGATCATTGATATATCGATGTGAGATGTAACAAAAAGTATTTGAAAGGTTATTGTATTTCATATGTCCAACTTCCACGATACTTTCCATTTCATCACCATGAGTTATGCTACATATGTTAGATTACGCAACAAACATATAAAAACGCAAACATATCACTTAATATTAGTTTTGTAATCATTAGAGAAGAAACTCACTCATTCACTTCCAAACTTTGTTTATACTCATCGATATTGACACCTTTACATTGACAACTTCTCGTTGTTCCATTGCACATTCTTTCATGATCTCTACCCGGTGCATTAGCATTATCAGGTTCTTCAATGATGATTGCAAAAGACAATCATAGCAGAAAGAAGTATTCAACTTAAAAAGACAACATTCACCTTGTTAATTCACAGAAAACAAAAAATATCATGATTTCAGATTATATACAATATAATCATGTGCATAAGAAAACATACTATGTGTTCCACTTTCGTCAAAAATATTTAGTCATCTGCATACAATAATACGAAAAGCGACAAACACATCTAAGTAAGTACCTTTCAGCTTTCACAACTTTGAGGTTCAATAACATAAAACATATTAATTCAGACATACTACTTAAACTTACCACCAATTAGTTGTTGCCCGTCAAAAGATAATTGGCGACCATGAAAACTACCGTTGGTGCTTCCAATCACCATTTCTCCACAAAGTTTACTAAAAGAGAACATTAAAGATAATCAGAGATAAACAGAAAAATAGGGTAGAATAAATTTCATTTCATGTTTTATGTTGCACAAAATTTCCACTCTTCGAAGTATTTAACTTACGATGTTGCTCCTTTATCATCAACAAAGAAAGATATTAGACTATTCTTTCTATTGTCTTTCGTCATTGTTTTTCTTACAAATTAAATAAAAAAAGTAACAAGAACAAAGTGAAAAGTTGAATTGGTAGGTAGTCAGATTAAACAGATATTAGTATACTTGCCTTTTGCCGATTGCTCGATAAATCTTTCCAACATACCTTTCACAAATGTATCCATGGGTGTATTGTCAATCCGTACGCCTCTGACCCTTATCTTGACATCTCCTTCAAATATATCTCTATTCAATTTTAAATACAAGAAAAACATATAATTCAACCATCAACAAAACCAAGACAAACAATATAAAGTTATATATATATATAAATATATATATTGATAACAAGTACCTACGTGATGTAGTAACTAGTTAGGTGAATAGTTCCAATGCCTTAAAGAGTAAAGATAACATCTTGAGTCTCCGCTAACTCTAACTTCAACCGGCACCAGAGTTTTGTGTCACGGGAAAGTGAACATAAGACAATAGGTGTATGGTTTCCCACAACAATGCGAACATAATTCCTAATTAGTGATAACAGAAAAGTCCTCATTCGTGATACCAAGGGAGACCCATCTACAAGTGTTGCCTGTCCAAAATGACAAAATATAGAAACCAATTGTTAATTGAAACTTACAAATTTCATCATCAACGTAAATTCTCAAGATATGAAAAGCAAAATTGTTATTTGAACAAGTTTCGGGATGAGAAGATTATCAGTAATTTTATGTTGTGTTAACTTATTAGTTTTTAGTGTAACTTTCTTTTGATAAAATAGATGTTTGCATCTTTAATGGTGTTTGTAAATATTGATTTGAATGTAACATCTTCATTGAACTGATGAGTCTTTTCAATTAAGAAACTCAACTGACTGGTATAAAATTCCCAATTAATGAAATTGATCATAATGTTTAAAGGGAGAAAAGATAAGATATGAAGGATAGCCAAATTTTCACTGTCCGTGCTGGAGGCACGGGCTATACTCTAGTATTATTATTAAACAATGGAATAATATGTAACATATTACTTCACATTTCCTGCTTCAAATTTTTCATCGTCTTTCTTAAGATGAAGATTATTCACTGCTTGATAAACAAATACAATTAAAGATCCACTGATTGATAACAAACACATTCGTAGAAATTTATTAACAAGATTATTAATCTGCTATCTTGAAACTGGTCCTTTCTTTGATTTCATTATCGTTGTCAACCCTTTCTCGACCTTCTTTAAAACCTCGATTATTTTTAACCTCCCATTGCTTTGTGAATGTCACTTTCTCTCTACTGCTACCCTCAGTGGGCACACTGATATTACAGACACTATATAGTAAAAGAAATAATAAAACAAAATAGTGGTGAACTTGGTGAATCCAAACCAAAGATTGTTAATAAATACCGTTCCGACTTTTTATCATTAATTTTATTCGAGTCAGGGGCAGATTTCGCATTCATTTGCATTGTTGTATGTATAATCGGTATCTTTTCTCCCAAATCCTTGTTCCTTCGTTAAAAAATAAAGAAAGATTACAAATCAAAAAAAATTGTTTATCCAACAATAGCAAGCAAAATCAAGAAATGAAAGGTAAAATAGTACTTTGCCTTCGCCTCATCAATTTCTTCATCTTTCTTAGCTTTACGATTCTTCCTCTTCTGTGTAACCTTTGTAACACCACCGTCACCTATACCATTATTACAGTCAAACAAAACCAGATCATTGATATATCGATGTGAGATATAACAAAAAGTATTTGAAAGGTTATTGTATTTCATAATCCAACTTCCATGACACTTTTCATTTCATCATCATGAGTTATGCTACGTATGTGAGATTACACAACAAACATATAAAAGCGCAAACATATCACTTAATATTAGTTTTGTAAACATTACAAAAGAAACTCACTCTTTCTCTCCCAAACTTTCTTTATACTCCTTGCTATTGACACCTTTACATTGTCAACTTATCGCTGTTCCATTGAACATTCATGCATGATCTCTACTCGGTGCATTAGCATTATCAGGTTCTTCAATAGTGACTGCAAAAGATAATCACAGAAAGAAGTAATCAACTTAAAAAGACAACATTCACCTTGTTAATTCACAGAAAACAAAAAAGATCATTATTTCACATCTTATTAAGAAAGTCAGATTGCTCAATGAATTTTTCCACCAGACCTTTCACAAATATATCCATATGTGTATTGTCAATCGGTACGCCTCCAACCGTTATCTTGGTATCTCCTTCAAATATATCTCTGTTCAGTTATAAATACAAAAAAAACATATAATTCAGCCATCAACAAAACTAAGACAAACAAAATAAATTTATATATATATATATGTAGTAACCAGTTAGGTGACTAGTTCCAGTGCCTTGAAGAGTAAAGATAACATCTTGAGTCTCCTCTAACTCTAACTTCAACCGGCACCGAAGTTTTGTGTCACCGGAAAATGAACATAAGACAATAGATTTTTGGTTTCCTCTAACAATGCGAACATAATTCCAAACTGATGATAACACATAATTCCTAATTGGTGATACCAAAGGAGACCCATCTACAAGTGTTGCATGTCCAAAATGACAAAATATAAAAACAAGTTGTTAATCGAAATTAACAAAATTCGTCATCAACGCAAAGTATATTCTCAAGATATGAAAATAGTAAATACCCTTGAAATACAGAGCCTCTTTTTCAATCCGGAGAAGCGCAGAGTGAAAGGCTTGTTTTTGATTAATTTAATACCTGGAATTTCAACCATAAATAAAAAAACAGACAAGTTGAAGTTGAAAAACAAAAGAAAAGAAGGTGAAAGAAATAGATAGTGTGTTCACCAAAACCACACCAGGGCCCTCAGCGTTAGAGTGCCCATTAAGACGTCAAACCCATCGCAACACACTCGGGCCCAACCCAAAAGTCTCTTAATGGGCGCTCGTCGACTAGACCCTCAAAGCTCTTGTCAAAGCTCAATCACGTGCAAAGAGTTTTCATGTGCACAAAATTCCACACGTCCAAATCTCCACACGTCTAGTGTTTGACACGTAAGGATCTCCACGCACCACGTGTAAGAGATCACTTAATGAAGAGATTCCCTACATGTCAAATATACCCATAATGACAAAGATCTCAGACTTGGTCAACATAACTCCAGAGACAAGTATTGCCCTCACTAATGACATTTATAACATGGTAACGTCTAAATATGAGATCATGTACATGCACACCTAGAGTAATTACCAGATAACATGCACAACCGTTGTGCATGTACAACTAGTGTACACGTCACACTATCTCAGATATCATGCCATGCATTTACTCTGTAACGGTCAGCCTTTACTCCTCCCAACGGATCACTCCTCATACCTAGATAAAGAGAAGCACTTCCATTTTTCAAGACATCGAAAGCAGAGTAAAGCAACTCCTACTTCTTCTTCTCGACTCGTTCTTTATACTTCGACTGTTCTTGAGACGTTTGCATACGAGTTACCTGATCTCTGAATGCTTTATCTCCTTGACTTGACACGTTCATCTTGTTCTGGTCGTTGGCAGTAGTAGACGTTCGTAAAGGTGTTAACGTTATATTCTGGCTCGACGCTTCCAGAGACCCTCAAGGAGATCAAAACTTCGGTAACATCTAACATTGATACTTCTGATCATTTCACTCCCGTAGACTCGAGCTCCGACCATTTTACGAGCCTAGCTATTTATCGATTACACATTAACGGTTATACCCTCGGCATTTCATTTATTGTTCATCGTAATACTTTGCTTACTTGACCGTCAGACGCCCCTTGGCAGGCATCATCCCGGTGTCCCCCGAGCCTTCACGGGTTTGTTCGTGTCTGTGGTGTGAATTCCACGCTGGTCATGGACACACAACCGCTGACTGCACAAGTCTTCGATTAAAAGTAGCGAAACTATTGAAGAGAGGTCACCTTGCCGGCAAACTGACAGATAAAGGGAAGAAGACTATGACCCAACGAGATGTCTATCAGAAAGAACCCGAGGAACTGATTCTAACTAAGACATATTTAGTTATCACATGGGGATATGAAGTAAGCGGTGGCAGCCACTCAGCCGCCAAAAGAAGTGTACGTATAGCTGCCAATCGAGACGTTCACTTAGCTTCCCAGACAATGAAGCATCCGGGCTCGTCAACCCTCATCATGACGCTTTCTTCATCTCATTTACTATTTTTAATGTTATTGTTAAAAAAATACTTGTTGATAACGGTTTATGTACTAACATGTTGCTTTTACATGCATTGCGAGGAATGGGACTGCAAGAGACGAGTATAAGTCACCGACCTACCATTCTCATTGGCTTCAGTGGCGAGCAAAAGTACACGCTCGACGAACTCTCTTTACCTATTTTTGCAAGAGGAATCAACTTAAGCACAACTTTCTTGGTACTTGATAGTCCTTATACCTACAACATGATTCTTGGGCGACCTTTGATCCACAACACGAGAGCAGCCCCATTAACCCTTAACCAGATCATAAGGTTGAAGGAGATGTCCTTCGACCAAGGATGCAATGCGAGCAATTTTCCGAATAGGAAAAGATCATCAAGTCCGGATGATTTAGTGGTCGTAGTGTTTAGTTAAAAACTAACTATGATCGATAACTTCAACCGGATCCTACATCGTGTTACACAAAAGAATGTCTATTAGATCGGATGATACGACTAGTGGGATGAGATATATAAACATGGAAGAACCCCATAAACATGTCTCATTGGCCTAAAAGAAGTTTAGGCAAAGATAACACAAAAGACCCGAAAAAAGGTATTTTGGGACGGGCCATAAAAGTGGAGGTTTAAGGCCTGGATTGGGGTCGGCCTTGGCTGGACGGTTGCCCTAATGGGGCCGGTCAGATCTGCCCAGTTAGAATTTATGTTGCGTCTACAAGTAATGGAAAAGGGAAAATAAAAGCTACTTTTTATTTTCAACAATTTCCTTAATCTTATTTAAAAGAGAATTTTAGGACACCTAATTAGGGTGGGATTCTAACTTATGACTTTATATAAGGTATCTTAGGGACTTGAATCAGGTGTGGAATTTCTCAAGAAGCTTTCAAGCTCAACAACATCAAGTAGAGAAAGAAACAGAGAAAATTCCCAAGCTATCTAACTAATAAAAAAGAAGGTGTTCTTCATATCAAACCACCATTGGAAAACTAACTAGCAACAAGGTGGGAGATCAAATTGATCATTCGGGTGTATTGAGTAAAGGAACAACACTTGGTGCTCTTGGTCTTCGCATTCGAGTGGAAAGGTTTGATGGAAAATTTAACGATAAAGGTAATCCTAAAACTCTTAGTTAATTACTAGCTTATGCATGATGATCTTGGGACTACTAGTGTTAGACATTAGATGTTTGAGGTTCTACTGAGAACACTAGAAGACACCACAACCCAATAGTGACGTCAGATCCTCTTGCTTATAACTAATTTTTGCTAAGTTTCGGACTAATCCATTATTGATTAGATAGATAGTTATGTCTAAAAGTGTTTTAGGTTTCAATTTGATAATTTTGAAAGTGATTAAAAAGTTTTCAAATTGATTTTCAAAGTTGATGATTGAAAAGAGTTTCAAAAGATTCGATTTTGATTGATTTCGATATTGAAAAGTGTTCTCAAGAGAACTGTTCTTCATTGATTTTTAAAAATCGTTTGAAATCAAGTTTTGGATTTTTTTTTAGAAATTTCTAAATACATGGGGCAACAACTTTGGAAGCAAGAGGAAAAAATTGAAATCAAGTCTAGGATGCGTCCGACCAATCGCGTGCTCTCGACTTTCATGGTCGAGACCGTTCCAGACTAAGAGTCTGGAACGTGCAAACGCAGTTCCTAGTCGCGTCTGGGACGCGACTAGGTCAACCGAGACGACAAACAAGCGATCAGAAGCCGCTGTGTCTTAGACTCGGTCTGAGACACCTGGACGCTTCCACCAGTCGCATAAGGATGCGTCTGGGATGCTGTAAGCATCTCGGTCTAGGACCGAAATGGCCTAGAAGCTTCGCCCAAGGGCTAGATGCATCTAGGATGCGCCTGGGACGGCCTAGGGAGTCTCCGACTTTGTCCGCGACATCCCAAAGGATCGGCCTTAAGCCAGACCGTGCTAAGCCACGGTCCATGCACTCGCCCTGAGTCGAAATGTGCGTGGGCCGGTCCTATGCACCACCTAAGCCTTGACCTTAGGGTTTTGGGCCTCGACCCATGGTTGTCCATGGCCATTCCAAGTTTGAGTTAGGTACATGGGACGATATTTTACGGGTCTTACCCGAGTGAGAGTTTTTCGACGAAAGTCCAATTTGTCTCCGGGTCCCGCCTAAATATTACCGAAATTGTTTTGGGCCACCCGAAGGCCCGAAACAGGTTTTTCTTAAAATTGATTTTGGTAATCATTAAATGTCAAACCATATTTTTTCGAAATTGACCCGGGCTCTTCAAAAGCTTAAATGGAGTTTTTCTTGAATTTGATTTTAGAAATCATAAAAGATAAACTCGGAACGCACTATTAGTCGAATTTTTCGAATATAGACTTAATGTCCGTAATGTGACATAGAGATGTCGACAAAAATATCTCCCGGATAATCATGCATATGTAATTGTTAGCCTTGAATATTATATGAATTCATGTGATGTGAGCATCATGCAATATAAAAAATCAGTTTTTGTGCCCAATAATATGTATCTATACAGTAAATTTTTTTTGTAAGACTCCAACTACTATCTACGTCAGTCATTACAAGGCATTGATAATATATACTTTTTATAAGATAATATATTAGTTCTTTGTCGAACCCGATAGTTGAATCTAACTTGATAACTATTTTAGAGAGTTGTTGACATCGCCATGATATTTCAACCTCCAATGAACTAATTTTAAGAAACCTCCCCTTTTACAAACTTTACTCCGAGCTTCATGGTCCTGGTTAAATATTTCGTATGAAAATCTCTATTTGTACAACAAAAATATTAAGGGTTAATTTTATATGGCCTCCTAGTTTACGACCAGTTTCTCGCGTAGCTTTCTAGTTTATCGAAAGGATAATGTTACTCAGACTCCCAAAGTACAGAAGAAGTCAAGAAAGTAGGCACTAAAGTATTCAAAATTTGTAGATCACTTTTAATTTGGTAAAGTTGAATAAAACCCAGACTCTCAAAGTGTCTACTTTCTTGACTTCTTCTGTACTTTGGGAGTCTGAGTAACATTGTCTTTATCGAAAATATCCAGATGACATTCTTTTTACCGTTAACTTTAATAAATCATTACTTTATAGTTTCTCTCTCAAAATTATTCTTCATTTAATTCTCTGACATATTTTGTTATCTATCTTTTCTCTAAACTCTCTTTTTAAATAAAATTCATTTTTTCTTTTTTCTAAAAACTCTCCCTCTAATTTCTTTTTTTAAGTGAAAATCTACAATTAAGTCCTATTCAACAAGGAAGCAGATGAGGAGTTCTATAGTATCACTTATCGTCATCATTTCAACAAAAAATACTCTCCAATGCAACATTCAACTTAATCTCATTATGTTGTGACAACAATAAATGTTGAGATACTTAAAAGAAAACTCAACTATCTCAAGAGAACTCAATTGTTGAGATAGTTGAGTTTTCTTTTGAGTATCTCAACAATTCTTGTTGTATTTCAGTTGTCTTACATCATCTTTCTATATATTAAAACAAAAAAGTAAGAGTAAATCTAAAATGAATGTTGAGTTTTTTCAGTATTGCATTGTATAAATATTTTAAATTAAGGATCTCAATAGCGTCAACTATGAAAAATATTCTCAATTCATATTTAAGACATTAGATTGGTTGAGGTTTGTTAAGTGTTGTACTGGAGATGCTCTTACTTGCAATAAAATTAGTCTGATGGTCATGAATAATTAAATTAACAACAAAACCACTGTTAATATTTGTGAATAAAGCATCAATATTAAATTAAATGTACCATTAAACTTGGAGCAACCACTTGACCATGTTGGTGTTATGAATTACTTAGATTAGTATTTTAGTATTATATGTGTTCTCTAACATTACCCATTTCTTTATCCCTTATATAAGGTCTAAATTAGTACAAAGTGCTCATTTAACAACCCTTTAATTTTGACATTTGGACATGGTGTTTGGTCAAACTTTCACACGTAGGTAGAAAGTGATTAGGTTAGCAAATCCTCCATCTTCCCGTCATATTTAACCTAAAAAAAAAGACTCAGTATGGATGGGTATCGTTCACCCTCTTCAGTCCTTTAGATTACCTCCAAGTTTTCCCGTATAAAGGATCTCCCTTTGACACGACTTCAGGAACACGAGTATAAAACTTCAATCCCCCCCGTTTTCTTCTTCGTTCTTGTTAATCCAAATCTTATAAACCCTAATTCGAGTTCTTCTTTTAGGAAAACAAAAAAGAATCGACTTTTATTAGTTCTTGATTCAAATCAAAATTCAAAGATCAAATGGCGTACGTAGATCATGCGTTCTCAATATCAGATGAAGATATCATGATTGAATCTTCATACATAGTACACAATCGACCTCCAATTAAAGAAATAGCTCTTGCTATTTCTTTACTTGTTTTTGGAACCCTAGGTATCGCTATCGGGATTTTCATGGCTGCTAACAGAATTGGTGGTGATAGAGCTCATGGTAAGTATAAGAACAACACTTAATCAATTATCTTTACCTAATTTTTTAACCTAACCGTAACTAATTAGGGTTTTCAATTGATTTGGGTTTTTTTTTTGTTTGTTTTAAATTAGGGCTTTTCTTCTCTGTGTTGGGATCGGTTCTTTTCATACCAGGCTTCTATTACACGAGGATTGCATATTATGCTTACAAAGGATATAAAGGGTTTTCTTTCTCTAACATACCACCCGTCTAGATCAGTGGTGCTTGCTTACCTATTCTGTAAACATCTCTCTTTTATAGTAATCTTTTTTTTTTCGTTTTCTTCAAATTTCAGTTTTCTTAATAGTATATGTTCAAATTATGGTGACAAATTAACATAATCAAGGGTTTGTTTTGTTGTAATTTTGCTTGCAATATAGTAATCATCACTTGTACATATGTATACATACTGGTGTATGTTGTGTTTTGATTGCTAGGGTTTTTTTTCCGTTATGCGGGGAAACTTCATGTTCTATGTTATTTGG
This sequence comes from Eschscholzia californica, assembly GCF_041429995.1. NCBI lineage: Eukaryota > Viridiplantae > Streptophyta > Magnoliopsida > Ranunculales > Papaveraceae > Eschscholzia > Eschscholzia californica. The sequence goes on along the minus strand of NW_028238198.1, from coordinate 14,202,829 downwards.
TTGTTTTCTCAAGTGTGATCACTACTTTAGCATAAATATTGGGTGTTTGAGGTGTTCTTGACATTGAGCTACTTTTACCTAGGTCATATGGTGATTTTCTATTGATGTCTATTGATTGCTATGGCCTAAACTAGCACTGCATATCGTTAAGCTTAGTATTTGAGATTTTGAAGCTGGTCTACTCATTGAGTCATGGCTAACTGTTAATCGATTTTGTGTTAGACACCCAAAATCACAATATGATTTCAGAGGAGGCCCACATCTGATAGGGTTAGTTACTAGCCGTCTACATGTGCTTCATGTAACAGAAAAAAACACGAAACGCAAAATGGCGTACATGAGGGAGGGGGATGGGGGGGTGTAATTTATGAGGATAGTCCCACACTGACAAATTGATAGCTTGCTAACCGAGTATAAGACTCTAAAGTCACACCAATCGTGCCAATTGGTTTTGAGTTGGGGAAGCCCACAAACTTAATACTTGTTTCGTAAGTTATGTAAGATATTGACATCTAGTCCGTGAAGTATGCAAGAAAGCTTAAGAGTAATACGAATTTAGCATAGATATTGACGAGTAAAGTAGTTACTGTAGACAGGTACTTCGTTCCATGTCTAGTACTAGATAATAGTCTTAAAATTCTTTTCTTTCCCTCTTTCGAAGTTTCTATAGAAGAGACAGTCTCACTTGATTGTAGATCATGGCCAATCATATAACATGATCATTAGCCCATAAATATTCACGTAGTTGAACAAATTTCACAGATTGGTAGAGTAACTTTGTATAATCATAGTCTATGTGGGTTTCTTTGAAACAGGTCGTGAACCATGATATCTTATGGTTGCGTCTCTTTCTAGCTCAAAAGAGTCAGGTAGCACTATCTTATTGGTCACTGAAAACATTTGTTAACAAGCTTGGAATGCATTGTGTTCTATTAGTGGCTGGCTACAAAATGGTGAATGTACAAAAAAAAAATAAATGTCTATAGATGAACAAATGAAGGTTGAAAGGTTCAATGTGTACTTTTGGGGAAATTGTTTCAATTGAAAACTGTAATATGGACTTTGCAGTAACAACGTCTATGTGCTAGTATTTTGAATAAAACTTGAAACACTTGACTCAGTACGAACCATATTGTCCCTGATTTAAGCACTGCCTAGGACCACTCACGCCGATACATAGTTTGTTTCCAAGGCACGGGCCTAGCCTAGACTAACCGAGGCTTCAACAGCTGATGAGCAAAAATTCCAAGTTCACACGCAAGGCCGGCAGATATGTAAGACAAGGTACTACATTATTATCAGGCCTAGAACGTCTTCCTAAGTAGTAATGGACTAAATGATGTGCAAATGAGCCCTGTTGCTCATGTCGACAAGCATGTCTCATACTAGTTGACAGAATGATGTAAGAGCTTAAGGTCATCATTCATTTACAATCTCACTTTTTGTGCATTTTAGATAGAAAATTATGAGTATGGTATGAGTATGTGCCTTTCTAGGGAAATTGACTGCAGTTATTGTAATGCCACAGACTTCTGAACTGGTACATTTCATCTACATCACAGTTTGTCTCTTAGCTATGCAGGTTCCTTTCAAGGTTACTATTTGGGTTCATATGCACAAAATCACATGTTTGATAACTTTCTGTTTAATCCTCAGGACCAACATCTAGTATTGTTGAACTTTTTGGGTGGTTCTGCTCATATCTCTAGCTCGTAAACTTATCGCATTTCGTTTTTCATATTATTTTAACAGTAAACTGTGGGGATACAAGCTTCATTTCTCGAAATCGATTAAATATCATGTTTCTCCTTCCATTTAGTTGGTTTTCTATATTTTTTGAGAATTATCATGCTCTTTGACGACAAAACAAATATGGGCCTCTTTTCGATAGTGTGGTGCAAACTTTTGAGTAAATTTCAATGTTGTCTTTACTTCAATCAGATTAGAACAATGACTTGGAGTGTGGCGTAAACTCATTTTAGGAAATTTCAATGTTGTCTTCACTTCAATCAGATTAGAACAATGACTTGGTCTCTGGCATATCATTAGCTACCGTTTGTTGTCGTCCATATGTCCTAATCTATACAAACAAAAAGCAATAGAGTTGCCTTCTACATATATGAGAAAGTAAAGGATTTATCAAATGGGGTTTTCAGTCTTTTTGTAATGACTTGAAATTTCAACTTATTTGGAGGATATATATTGGTTGTATTTGTTATCTTTTGTTGTTGAAGTTGGATCTAAAATTTGAATTTGCTCAAGCAAGACATAAAATAATCTTGATTAAGACTCGGTTGTCTCAAAACGAACATGGTACTTTTAACGATTAGTGATGTAATAAGAATTAGGCCAGGTTGATGAACACGGTGGACAAAAAGAAACAACAAATATTTTTCCTCATTCTTTTATAATTTGTAAGCCTATTTTATTTTATTTTTGGTGAAAGGAAAATACTATTAACATCGAAGAGTATGATTACAATACAAAATTGAAATGAAATTAGAAATGTATTACTAGAACCAATTGCCTTGTGGTTTTCTGATCTATTTTGCTAGCTTGTCTGCTGGGTTATCTTGAGTTCTATTGAATTGATGTAGAGATGACATGTCTTGGTGCCTTTCAATGAAGTGTACGGATAATTATCTATTCGGTCCAGGCGGAACGGACGCAACTCAAATTTGTCTGTTTGGGTAACTGGACAGAACATATAGTCATTTCGATTTTTCTCTGTAAGACTGTCTTGTCCGTACCCGTTTTTTTAACTGGACATGTCAACCACCAGTTGGGCGTGCACAAGTTATACATTGTAATTTGTCAAAAAATAAAAGTCACCAAGTTCATTAACTTAGCGAACAATTACAACAAAATTAAAAATACTGAGATAAAGGATCGTCAATTAGAAAGAAGTTTCTCAGAGAAAATCAAAAGAGAGGAAAATATCGATTATGATTAAGTGTTAGGATTTCGACATTCAGAACTAGAAGAGACATGAGCGGAAGAGAGTCGAAGAGAAGAGGAAAGAAAAGGGTTGGACTTCTTCTGATTTGGAGGGTCATATGTCATAGTTTAATTTAATCTAACACTACCATCTTACACGAAAAATTTAATGGTTCATATTTATTGTGAGCAGGCGGGTAAACAGACAACCTACACGGGCGGACTCGGGCAGTACACCGGTTAGGCCTCATTGTCCGCTTCCATCTATTAAACATATATCGATCAGACGGGTTTTGCCCGGTTCAGTTGTCCGCGTCCATCTACTTAACATATATCGATCAGACGGGTTTTGCCCGGTTCAGTCATTGGGAGTCCACAGACCCTTCGGATGCGGCGGACGCGGGCGGGTACCGGGCCACACACCAAAATCCCGCCCCTATATTTACGTATGGGAACGTAATGCAATTGAATTGCGGGATGAGATATATATTTTGTCGATTCGAGTGTATAATTTTTTCGGATTGTGTGGGATCAAACTTTAATTGTCACTTTCTATAACAATATATTGGTTGTCTTTTGCCTGCCCAGCGGACACCAAACAATATATCTTTTGCTTCACCTTTATCACTGGTTCTAGTAGTAAGCTTTAGGGCAACTCCAATGTGGGGCTCGGGCTCCCAATTTTGGGAGCCCCTGAATTTTGGGAGCCCTGGGGCTTAGAGCAACTCCAATGTTGGGCTCTCAAATCTAAATTTTGTACATGTGTGGTGTAAGTGCGTGAGGTTTGTGTTTTAACTTTCACCCATTAAATTTTGGCTCTAATATTTTGTTTTCAATCAATGAAGTGTGTTAAGAAAAAATCAAAGAAATTCTATTTAAAAAAAATAGAATAAAAAATGATTTACATTTAAAAATTACACAAAAAAAATTAAATAAAAAAAAGATTAAACAAAATAATTAAAAAAAAAAAACAAAAAAAAATATTAAACATGGGGTGGGGGGACCCACCCCAATTCAACTGTTGGGAGTCCCCAACTAGCCGTTGGGGACTCCCAACGGATAGATTTTGGGGCTGGGAGCCCGGGAGCATGGGGCTCCCAGCCCCACCGGGAGTCCAACCCCGGGGCTCCCGGGTTGGAGGGCTGGGGCTCCCAAATTTTGAATTTGGGAGCCCCAGCCCCCCCCCCCCCCCCCCCCCCCCCCCATTGGACATGCTCTTAGTGGCTTAGAGCTAGAACCCCCAGGTAGGTTGACACCTTTATCACTGGTTCTAGTAGTAAGCTTTAGTGGCTTAGAGCTAGAACCCCCAGGTAGGAAATCAAGGTAGCCATTTCGTTCCCTAAAAGTTAGGGTGACCCCAAAATGAAAAATATTACAAGACCTGGCTGCTCTTGACCTTCCAACACTCTTTGAGACTTTTTTTTCTTTTTTGAAACTTGAGTTCATATATTCTTTCACATGTCTTTTCATAAAAAAAAAAAAAAAAATTCTTTCACATGTCTGACGTGAAGATTTTGCCCCTTTGAATTGTTTTAAGGTCACCGGACTCTTAGTTTACCACAAAATCTGGGTATACACTTTCACTTTACCCATATCGAGAGAAAATATAAAAGAATTGCTACATTTTATGATTTTGCGCAGAAGTTACAAGAACGTAGCAGTACCAGTATCTTTATCGAGACCTCATAAATATGCAAATCAATCAAGATCTAGTTAACTGTAAAAAGAATTGTATGAGGTTTAGCTTGGTTACATTTTGTTGATAAATTATTTGGTTCTTGAAGGTGTATTGCCCGATTGTTGATCTATGCGGACTCATGAAAGTTTTGGGACTTAAGAGTGTACCAATTTTTAGTCTTCACCACATCGGAATCATCACACGGAGATAAAATATGCTCAAGTTAGTTAGGTTTCACCGCATTCGGTGGGAGAGACCAAATAGCAGGAAAGAAAAACTGAGTTATTAAACTCTCATTCGAAATGCCTCCGTCCGCATCTGTATTTTTATTTCTCTTAACCCAAATCAGATTGAATTATAGAGACTTCCTGACCCCTACTTAAATGCAAATACAACAAGCTAGATGAATTGTCATTTGATGAACAAGAGAAAATTCCAAGAACTTTTATACTCTAATTTTGAAAATATTTGTCCACCACGCTTTTGTATAGTGGTAGCACATCCCTCTTTAAGCCCATGAGGTCTTGGAATCGAGTCTCGGTGGAAGTAGTTTATCACCAAAAATTTATGTCATGTATCTAGACACTAGATAAAGTAGATGTTGTTGGGTTTTAGACTTTTTGTTGTCGAACTTTAGACTTCTTTAATTATTGATTTAACGTAGACAGTTATCGTACTTATTATATCTTAAAGATGCATCAATGCTTTCTAACGACTACTAAAAAAATTGAAAACATTTTTTCTCTCTAATAGCGTTTGTATTCTCTAGCTTCTCTCTCTAGGACCACATCCAGCCTTACTCGTGAAGAAAGATCGAAACCAAGGGTAAATTCGGTATTACAAAAATCTTATAGATTTTTTTTTTTTTTTTGGAACATAATCTTATAGATCTCAGACAATAGGGAGGCTTGGCCTTTTTAGGGCATTATCGTAGTTCCAACAAAAAACAGGGGTTTTTATTTCTCAACCTAATTTGTTTTTATACCAGGCAGAATCAGTGAAGATAGGAATTTCTGAAGCTTCAGTTAGAATCTCGAAAAACTATTTCGCCGGAATTTGTTTTCTTGTTCGGAATACATTACCGGAAAATGTATTCAACGAAGAAGAATCAACAAAGATCCGGCAACGAAGTTGCAGAAACCTACTCAAAATCTCGTGAAGAACAAGAAGATTGGAGAGAAGAAGCAATCAACGGTGGATCATTAAAACGAGTCGATCTTCATAAAGGATCAAACGGTTGGTCTTCACCGCCAGGAGATCTATTCATTTTACGAAGCAAAAATTTCTTCACAACGAAACAAAAATCACCTTCAGGTAATTGGATTCTTAAACCAGCCGGAGTTGATTGGCTTAGATCAACATCAAAACTCGATAACGTACTCAATAGATCGGACAACCGAGTCATGAACTCACTGAAGAAATTTCAATCACTTAACAAATCATCACTCAAATCATTCATTTTCGCTGTAAATCTTCAAATTCCAGGTAAAGAAACTCACAGTTGTATATTTTATTTTTCAACTGATGATCCGATTCAAATCGGTTCACTGTTATATAGATTTATAAACGAAGAAGATGATTCGTTTCGTAATCAAAGATTCAAGATCGTGAATCGGATCGTTAAAGGACCATGGATCGTTAAAACAACAGTTGGAAATTATTCAGCTTGTTTATTAGGTAAAGCATTAACTTGTAATTACTATAGAGGTGAGAATTATTTGGAAATTGATGTTGATATTGGAAGTTCAACTTTAGCTAGTGCTATTTTGCATTTAGCATTAGGTTATGTGACGTCTGTTACAGTTGATATGGGATTTTTGATTGAATCACAAACTGAAGATGAATTACCTGAGAAATTATTAGGTGCTGTAAGAATTTCTCAAATGGAAATGTCGTCGGCTACATTTGTTGAACCGGAAATAATGGATGTAACAGGGCCAGCGTCGGCGGCGGGTAGTAATGGTGGCAACGGTGGTGGTGGTAGTAAAGGGAAGAATTGTCGAAGAGGAGGGTTAGGGTTTTCGAAGGTGAATCATCATAATTGAAAACGTGGAGGTATCTAAACCAGGAGCAAGAGGATTAGGTAAAGATGAAGTTGGAAGAAATGCCAGAGAAAAAGTTAAGGTTTTGAGGGTTTGGGGATTAGGGATTGAGTACTCTCTTTCTGTAACTTTTGGTGAGAAGGATTTTTGTGGTTGTCCTTGATAATGAATTAATAGATGAGATTTGGTTTTAGATGGTTTTGTGCCCCCTATATGTGTTAAAGGGGTTCCTTACAAATTTTGTTTGTTTCAAAATTATTACTCAAGCGATAAATGTTTTTTGGGATATAACTGAGTTAGACACCTCTTAACAAAAAAAAAAAAAGAGTTAGACACAAAGAGAATAAGTAGAGGCAACAACAATTCTCTCTCCTTAAGATCTTTCACACTTTCCTAATAGTTCGAACGGGAGTATATGTCCTCCAAGATAAGTCGCTTTCATTTTGTTTGAAGAGGAGATGATTTATAACTGAGTTAGACTTAGACACAAAGAATAAGTCGAGGCAACAATAATTCTCTATGGAGCGTACGTCCTCCAGGAGGACCAGGATTGAACGACTTCTTTTTAGAGTTGTGATGACATTTCACAATATTGAAAGCGTTTAAACCTTCAGATGTATTATGGACTTCTAACTGGAACAAACTGCTTTTGACTTCTTCTTAGATATATAGTATGCTATTGGCTTGTAGACACTATAGAGTATAGACACTATAAAAGGCTTCTTTAAATTCTAGAAACACTACAATGTGTTACTGATTAATTCTGAATTCAAACTTGTATTCCAGACACACTTAGAATGTTTCTGTAGTTCATAGTATAAAGAAAAGAAAAAAAATGTTTTTTTTTAGAAATCGACTGCGATCTACGTTAGTCGACATCAGGAAGATGTGATGAGCACGATGACTGTCTAATCTAAACCATAATGAAAGAGGCTTAAGGCCCGACAACATGAAAGAGCCTAAAGCTCGACAACATGAAAGAGGCCTAAAGCCTGACAAATTTATTATATTGTTTACTATATGTGTTGCCTAAATTACATGGGATAAATCTCGATGGCAAACTGCTTCTACCGAGACTCGGTCCCATGACTTCATAGGTTTAAGAGGGACGTCCAACCGATGCTGAAAAGAATGAATTTAATGAATACTCCTTAATTCAATGGGTATTATTGATTGGGTGAGTTCTTTTTTTGTTAAATATGGTGGAGGCACCTCGGCGGCGGTGTGTATGGACTTTGACCCGGTTAACTAATTCGTTGGATCGATCCATCGTTGGAGATGCAGATTTAGAAACACAATAAGGCCCAAAATGAAGTGCAAAGTGCGCCCTAACATCCAATGGGCCGTGCCATATGGTTTGTATCGCTCCACGCAAAACACATTATCATTCTCTTATTACTAACTTAATAATTAATGAGTGGGTTACACTTTATGTTTGAGTATTCCAGAAAATGTCTCTCTTCACATTCACCACTTTCATTTATTTAACATTCATTATTCTCTTCTTCTCCACACTTGCTTTGGAAACCAGTCATTTTCGCCTATTCCTTTCTAGAGGTGGTAGTGAGAGTTGAGTAAAAAAGAAAAAAAAAGAGAAGAAAATAAGTCACCCGACAAAGTGGCGATGACCGGTGACTTTTTGGCGACGACGATACAAACGAAGGGAGGGATGAGTTGGATAAAGAGAAATGAAGTGAAGAAGAGAGAAAAATGAGAGAGAAAACAAACAAAAAAAATAGAAACACAGGAAGGGCAAAATTGTAAAGTGGGACAAGAATTGCAGGCCGAAACGGAAGCCACAACACAATTATGGGGCAAAATATCAGTTGGACACAAATTAGGGACCCAAAGAAATTAACCCTAACAATTGGTGGGTCCAATGACTCCAATCGAAGACCAAAGACACGCAATTCTTTTCAGTGTGTTCGTGGCGCAATATTTCCAATGTTCTCACAACGCGTCGCTCTCTTTCTCTCTCTCTCTGGCTCGCTTGTCTTCTCTCTAATAATCCACTTCCTCTCTCTAACCGGCCAAGTCGGAAAATCAGAAAACAGAAACCGAATACCTCTCTCTCTACTTTCTCTCTCTAACGGTTCAAGGCTTTAATCGAAAAAATCAGCCACAAAACGCAGCTTCATTGAGACATTTATTCAAACACTTCGGAAACACTAAAAACAGAGCATAAGATCAGCGTCAAAATTGAGAAGGCAAATCGGAAAGTAAAAGAAGGTAGTGAGAGTCTCTATGAAGAAGAATGTCTCCGCGATCCTTTACAAACAGTATATGGTTTCTCTTACCCGTCGCCATTCTGGTATTCTCTCACCAGGTTAGTATAAATTCAAACAAATAATTTTATCATCTGATTTTAACAGTTAAACTAATTTTGATATCATTTTTCATTTTCTTGTCACTTTGAATCAAATGGTATAATTTAATAGGGTAAAATTCTAGTGTTACATACATATATGATGCCCAATTTCAAGATCCTAGTTTGCCCAGTATATGAAAAATGAAACTTTAGGGTAGAAGTAGAAACTGCCCTGAAAGCCAATTTGAAAAATGAACACATTTGATGCTTCAAATAAGAGAAAATGCAAGCATTGCCTCGATTCGCCGCCTGAATTTCTCGTTGTTCCTTTTATCAAAATTTCCTTATTGTTTTAAATTATTGGTTTCTCGCGTGGTATCTAATAGGATCTTTGCAAATGTTGACACCCCATTTATGCTTTTCTGGTTTTCATTTAATTGCTATCGCATGAACTAGCTCACATGAATTTGGCGAAAGTGGTTCACCCTCTATTTGTACCAAATTAACACGTGCTAATTAGAAAGTGGTTCGTATAACTAGATAAACATCACCTCAAGGTGTTTTTTCGAGCTTTCGGTAATCACTTGCCTGCAATGATTTGGAAAAACATTTTCCACCTCAAACTGGTTTGCTTTGAAACTCATCGTCCCAACTCTCAAGATGGTAAAAGGTTTGTCTAAGCATGGAAAGCAAAAACAACCTTGTATCTATACAGAAAAAAACATGTCATAATTTTCTACTTTGCTAGAATAATACCAAGTCTTAAGTGTTTACCAAATAAAAATTTGAGTTGTACGATTCGTATGCCTTGGGGAGTGAAGTTGAGAGCTATGCAGCTCTCATATACACTTCACGCCCTTCGTCTACTCCCTTTGATATGTACGGAGTAAGGCAGAAACCTATCAAATTGTCTCGAGGCTTGCTCTTATGATTTTTGAAACTTTGTTTATGTATCATGTCATCATAGCACGAAAGCTGTATGCGTGCATATTTCCCTTCAAAAGTATTCTTACAATGTTTATGAATGCAAATACAATTTGCACCATAAATGCGACAGATTCTTAACGAATATCTCGCTGGGAGATCAGAAGGGATTACTAGAATGATTTGGGAATGCGTATTAAGTTTATAACTATAATTTTTACTATAACTAGAAAAGTAGTTTCGTGTTCCTCTCTTTAAGCACCGTTATGTGCAGAAATTTTTTCTTCTGCACCAAAATATACTGTAACTGTGAATAGGCTTTGGTCGCTTTATACAACATATGGATGGATCAACACAAGGGGACTCTGGGGTCAAATTAAGCTTCTCGACAAACTATCTATTTTAGTTGCTGTCTTATGTGGAAACAAAATTAATTTATATGTTCGTTTTTCACCTCTTCGGCTATTTACTTGTACCTTCCACACTTTCTTAATCAAGTTTTTGTCTTTTTGTGTATTATTTTTTCTTTCGCAGCCCTGCTCCATGGTAATACAACAAATGCAGTTTTATGGAAGAATACGGTCGTGATTGGTTCAATAAATGTTGAGCTTGGAAGACAAAAAAGTTCTGAATGGTTTTTTTCGTATTTACAATCTCACTTGTAAGCAGAGTCTTTCTCCCTCCTTCTGTCTCACTGTAATATCTTGTTTAAGGTAGACTAGAATATTAGTAATTTTTGTTGTTTTTCTCATTTTTTCTTTGGTGTTTGGTGTGTAAATACGGGTGTGAGCACTTGCACATCTTATTATTCCAAGAAAATGTGGTATCCAGCAAATTTGGTAGCCACGAGGATGTACTTTTAGAGGGCACACTGTGCAGCAACACTATGCAAATTACCAAACCATAGACAGCCTTAAGAGAAGAGGCTGTGATGTAAATTTTTAGGTGGTGATATGAATATAGTTGATTGACTTTCATTATGTTAAGTGATATTTGGTATCACAACCTTGGTCTGGAGTCTAAACCCAGCTACGGTCATTTCTTTGGTTTCTTAACTAGTCTGATAACTCTGAACGATGAAGTATTATATTTTCTTTTGATCAGCTTTGACCATGCCTTAAGGTCTTTGTGCAGTTTCTCAACTAGTTTCACTAGCGTGCACGGTGAGAGGCCATCTGCAGAATATGCGAAGTTAAGGAAGGAATCATTGGAGAGTGAGTTTGGGCATGCACTTGGAACTTACAGCTCCAGTAGTCTTTCAGCTTATTACCGGTTTGGGCCATTCTTGGCTCTGTACAGGGCCGCCATTATCTCATTTCAGGTGGCAAAGTTAACTGTGTGGCACCTCTTTCTTAAAGACATAAAGAGCCGTGCTGTTAAGGTAGTAATTTGCACTACACTCATTGTCACTCTTTTGTGGTGCTTATAGGCACTGTTTAATGCTATGTTTGAATAAGAATCCAAGAGAAGTAATAGGTGACCATGTCAACAATGACTTTGACATTCCATTGGTGAAGTTTGAGTCTTCCTCCCGTTGCCTAAACCTGCAAAATTATCACAAGAGTTTGAGCTGCTAGCATTCTCAAAATATTTGAGGTATTTGTACTAGTCACACTATATGGATGATTCATGAGGGGCAGTTACCTTTGCTTATTTATTCGTGACACTGGAAGGCTAGGCCAGGATGTTGCTTCTTTGTGAGGATATATCCTCATATTTGTGATTTATTGTTTTTAGAAGAAGAAAGGGTATCGTCTTAAGCAAATTCCTCAATGTAAAGGTAGGTTATTTCATTTTCTCGAAGAGAAATGACACATCTATTCAAAGTTTTCAAACTGTTTTTGGAACATCATCACTTGGTTATCTGTAAGTCGACGCCGACCCCAGCATATGAAGAAAATTTGCTAGTCTGTTAAAATTGTTCTACTTGCAACCTAAGTTCAACACAAAATTGTAGAAAACAGAGAGAATGAGTCAGTGATACCAGACCGTCTTTTACAGCAGCTCGACACTCGGCATGTATTATTTGATAGTCTATTTCTTATTCTTAGTTCTAACTGGGTTTTGTTCTTTGCAGTTCAGAGAGACTCTAATTCGTTTGGGGCCTTTCTATGTGAAGGCAAGTCAACTTCTGTCTCTTCCTCCCTAGATTCTGAAAAAGACTTAATAAGCAGTTAATGACATGCACTATTCCTTCCAACCTGCTTAGGGGTATTTCTAGTTATAGTTGTAACGAGGTTTTCGACTTTCTGTATGTTCTTTTGTATGGTTAGGTATAGCTATTTTTTGGAACTTCTATTGTTATTCCATTTGCATAAGCTTTATGTAAGAAGGTTGTAGCTTGGATATGAATGTTTATTTGCTTTTGATAGTGCTTGAAGCCTTGAACTTTTGAACAGGAACATAAAACTGATTTTGCGTAACAAGCTAAAACAGTTGAAGTGAAACTTGTAGTCCTTTGGTCTTTGACTATGAAACGGTAGGGTATAGGGACATGGTATGACAATGCAAACATGATAGTAATAACATTAATTGTTAAATAGTTTACGATAAGATAGCAACCAATGATTCCAAACAACCCTACCTGTACCTTTTATGGTTCGTAGAAGCGTGGAATTTTGGCATTAGTTTGAGGTTACTCACACCTCAAGTCTGAGGTTCAGTTATTCAGAACTTTCCAGTTAGAGTTTTTGTAATTTTGAGGTATCAAGGCTTATTATAATAGCATGCCCTGTTTACAGTTTTTCTAAATCCTGATATATATATATATATATATATATATATATATATACTCTTGAGTGAGTCTTGACGCAATGTTAAGTTCAAATTAGTATCTTAGTCTATTTGTTGTATAATCAGACCCCTTGCATCGGATTTACAGCTTGGGCAGGCTCTCAGTACTAGGCCGGATATATTACCTTCTGCTTACTGTCAAGAACTTGCCAAGTTACAGGTACATTAACTTTGTAGTTCTGTTTTGCGACCTTAAATGGATGATCTTTACTTAAACTGGTAATCAGGTTCAACTTTGATTATAATTGCGTATACTTGTAATTGAAATTCTTGCATCTCACTGCTAGGATCAAATACCCCCATTTCCTACTCATGTTGCAATCAAGTCCATTGAGACTCAATTGGGTGCTCCAGTTTCTGAAATATTTGCTGATATAAGCCCTGAACCTATTGCAGCAGCATCCTTGGGCCAGGTCTATAAAGGTTAGACAAATTTCATTATGGCCGAGCGACATGTCTCTCTTTATTACATTGTACTTGTCTCTCTGACATGTTCATGTTCAGAAGTTTTTTCAAGGATGCATGTGCAGATCCATTGATGTATATGTTCTAATTTTTGCTTTCCTTGTTAAAATATTGTAGCTCATTTGCACTCCGGGGAGCTTGTGGCTGTTAAAGTACAGAGGCCTGGTATGTCTTTGTCGTTGACGCTTGATGCCCTGCTATTTCACATGATTGGAGGCCAGTTGAAAAGATTTGCCAAGGCTCGTAAGGATCTTTTGGTAGCGGTCAATGAAATGGTGAGATATCCTATATTTATGTTTCTGAATGAAAGTAGTAACGGTTCCTTTTATTTTATTTACCTTTTGTTTTGTGTGATTACTGTCAAACGACATGCTTATCATATATACAGGTTTTACCTGAATGGGCAGGTCAGGCATATGTTTGATGAAATTGATTACATCCTAGAGGGACAAAATGCTGAGCGCTTTGCTTCTCTCTATGGTACCTTTCCAGGTAACTTCTTAAAGCTCATTCATAGAACTGTGTTTCTTTCAGGATCAAATAAACATTATTTTCCCGCAGTTGTACTTGTGATAATTTTATTCCGAACTTGCATATGCACATTCATTTCCTTGTGTTATATTAACTGCAAAATGGTTCCGTTAGTGCGTCATCAATATTATGAGTCTATATCCAATAGCCAATAAGTCTTGACATGACGAGCATTGTTAACATGGCATCGTGTGTATTCATTAAAATAGCAGATGTGATCGGGTGATAAAGATTATTTTTTTTCGGTTTGGAATTCGCAGAACAGTATTAGGACAATTGACCAAAACAATTACAACAATTATGAGGCATTAGCCTTCCGATACGGCATATGTGAGTCGGTAATAATATATCCCTCATGTACTAGGGTAATATCATCATCTGAGGATCACATCCCAGTTTGCTATAAAAGCAAGGGATGCTAATAGGATAAACATTTCTGTGAGTAGTTGTAGTTGTTTGTGACTAATTCAGATAAGGAGAAGAAAAATGAAATGAGCAAAGGCTGAAAACTCATCGAATTTGTTCATGTTATTATGTATTTGGTATGTTGATTTGAGCAAATCCCCGTTTGTATTTTTCTTGATGGTTTTTCTCAAAGCATGATTTTGATTCATAGGTCGTGATCAGAACAGTCAAACATCAAAGCAATATTTCGTAGGGAACAAGAAGGTAACCTTTATCAAGGTTCCCAAAATATATTGGAAGCTTACACGAAAGGCTGTACTTACGATGGAATGGATAGATGGCATCAAGCTTACAGATGCAGACCGCTTGAGCAAGGCGTCTTTGAATCGAAAGGAACTCATTGACCAGGTATTGAATGTTTGATTATTATATAATGTGGACAACGATAAGAGAATCAATATCTGACTTGGTACGAGGTGTCTATTTTGGCTGGTGGAGAATGGACAAAAACTGTTTTGAACATATAGGTTATTATGGCCGCATAGCACAATTGTGCAATGGCATACAATTCGCACAGCAATGTACCAATGTCTAATATCCAACACAAGTGTCTTACACGTGTGCAAACTACTCGACTACCAAAGCACCGCACTCGATGGTCCAAGTGTGAGATATATCCTACAATGCAAAAACAGCTGAAAAAGGTGTAGGAGTTCATGTCTTCCACAGCTTCTTAATAAGTTAATGATGAAATTGGCCAAGGGACTTTTATAGTAAACTTTAAAATGGACCCCTAAAACGTGTTATGAGATCCTCCATACAGTTCACCAAGGGAAAACACAAACCAACTCGTGGAGTATAGTAGAACCTAATATGGAGTGTCAGTACCCTTAAACTAAAGTTCTCTTTATTATATATTGGTTTTCTTTTTCGGGTAGGAGCTTTGAAGTAACTTCTATACTTGTGGACCACATATGTGATAATTGCATACTCACATTTGATTTTGTTGTATGATTTGTATCCGTCAATGTCACCCAAAAACTTACTGCTCCAGGGCAATCTGTTACACTCATTGAGTTATTTCTCTTATTTTTGGTCTGGCAGGGACTTCATTGCTCGTTAAGGCAATTGCTTGAAGTTGGTTTTTTCCATGCTGATCCTCATCCTGGAAATTTAGTTGCCACGGAGGATGGATGTCTTGCATACTTTGACTTCGGAATGATGGGAGACATTCCTCGCCATTACCAAATAGGGCTTATACAAGTGGTAAGCAATTAAGCATCTCATGCACCTCATCTCTACCTACAATTTTCTACACATCAGTTGTGATGTTGCTATCGTAGAAGTATGCTCGTGGTGCCGTGATACTTTGTAATCCAATACCAAAGAAAGAAACAATAAGACTATAACGGATACTCTTGAAAGAAATTACCAGGATATCAATCCCAGGATTCTTACTTACCCTAGGATGCACCTCTGACATGAGCTCCTTCGTGCATCTATAGGAGCAACCTTGTAGCCTCCAACATGTACTGTATAAGTAGGACATTTTGAATATTGTAGGTATTGCAGTAGGATAGTGTAAATTAGAAACACACAGTGGCGAAACTTTTTGCCGTTTAAAAACTGAAAATTAGCAATTGGTCCAAAAAGTAACCTTTAATAAAAGCATCCACATTAGCAAAAGAAATATGAAATCAGTCCATTAGTCCAAAATGTCAGGTTTGGGTTAGGTTCGGATGTGATAATGTCACACCTCTTAAGGTAAAAAAATGTAAACTACATGTATTGTACATGGGTTTTGATGTCGGGTTCATATGGGTTATGTCAGGTGCACAGTGGTTGTGTCAAGTGCTTATGGGCTATGTCAGACGCACCATGGGTTATGTTAGGCGAGAAACATCAGAGTGTGTACAGGACATTTCCAAATGTACTTGGAGATGTACTGTACACGGATCTATGCACTACGTGAGATACCAGATAAAGGGAATGACATTTGAAAATGTACTGTGCATCAGAGAAATATGACCCTTTATGCTGTACATTATGTGATGCCGAAGGGAAAATATGTTAATGTACAATTTTTGATGTACCAGAACAAACAACTTTCTCTAGCGCAAAAGTTCGCAGAGGTCACATTTTTGTTTGTCAGTCCAAACTTGACTTTTTGGACCTGCCGCTTATTCTTTTTCTGACTCGGACTTCTCCCATATTTACCATTTTTTTGGACCTGTTGCCTAATCACCTGGCCAAAAGGGACAA
Organism: Eschscholzia californica; assembly: GCF_041429995.1. NCBI lineage: Eukaryota > Viridiplantae > Streptophyta > Magnoliopsida > Ranunculales > Papaveraceae > Eschscholzia > Eschscholzia californica. The sequence continues at coordinate 14,186,484 of NW_028238198.1, read as the reverse complement.
TATGTCATATCTGAGAAGACGGTCACTAGATATCAGTATACACCTTCAGTTATGTCTGGCTTGGAACTTACTATCCTCGGCAAAGAGGGATATCTATAGCAGAACACTCAGTTCTTTCTTCACATCTTTGGGGTTGTCATAGGGGCGAGCCAGGAGCGACTTTTGTGGTCCATTTAATCATGTGTACTGTGTTTTGGCCAACTTGATATAATACAAACGTGATCACAATTACCAAAGACAGTGAGTTCTAGTAAATATAACTAGGTTCCCACCGCGTCCTACGGACACGGTAGATCCCTTTTGGCTGCGCCGTCGTGTTAAGAATATTGTAACAGTTGAATAGCCATTTTACATTTAGAGAAAATAATAATTATACATTAAACAACCAAGAGGAGCAATCAAATACTAAGCTATTTACATTTAAAAAAAGAGAATTACATTTAAAAAAGAAAAATAATATTTCATTAAAGCCTGAATTATAAAATAGATGTGAGAGATTGTTTTTTTTCTTACAGTGAAAAGATATCAGGCTGGCATGAGTCCTATTTATATATTTTTCGAAGTAGTGACTTTGGGAAGTTTTTCATAAAAAAACCGATCAAGAATGTGGAAGAGAGATTTTCTCCCCACTAATTTCTCATCCTCCCACGTTTTTCTACTCAATAGAAAAAAAAAAGAGAAATATATGGGTAGTAGTTACTCTAACTAAATTTAGTTGATTTACATAGATACCCTTCTTTTTGTAGTCTATTTACATAAAAAATAAATTATGTCATCCGTCGGATGTGTTCCCAACCAAATCTCTAAAATAAAGTGGACCGTCAGACTTATCCCCTTGATAACCGACTGACCTGTTTTAATATAATAGATTGGTATTTTCCAAATTAAATGCCTTCAGCTGAATCGGTCCCTATCTATTAGGGGTCTTACTTATACAATTCTTGAACCCTCCAATAAAGAGTTTATATCTCATTCCGATACCTTGAAGTTGCACCAATATCTCTTTAATTGTTTTTTGGATTTTCTATAGTTTCAAATTTCCTTTTAGAATGTCTATATGGATCTATCTCCTGCTTGTATCTTTCAGCTAGTGCACTTTGTGAATCGCGATTCAATGGGCTTAGCAAATGACTTCCATTCTCTCGGATTTATTCCAGAAGGGGTTGATCTACAGGCAGTTTCAGATGCATTACATGCATCCTTTGGCGATGGGACTAGGCAAACCCAAGATTTTCAGGTTCATTTAATTCTTAATTATCTGTTTAGCCTTACAAAATGCTAGTTTTTTTTTTCTGTTCTTCTACTAACATCCTTAATTAGAGACTCTCAAATTTTAGTTGGTAGTTCAGTTTGGTTGTCTCACCTACACCCTGATTAGAATAACATGAAAAAAGTCTTATTAATAAATGAGTTTCTGAATTTGATGTGAATGACAAAGATATGCCTGGCCTGAAAAAGTATTTATACGAGCCCTGTACCCAATAACAGTCCAAGTTATTATCCAAGAGTTTTGGGGCATTCTTGGTGACCCCTTGAGATATGTAAATAAAGGAAAAGAAAAAATGTAGAAAGTCAACATTTACTTAGCGAAGCATATCAGCACTTTGCGCAGGGGTTGGGCCTAAAAGAATTGATACTCATATCTTTCTAGAATTCAGACGCAATGCCATTTCAATATATGTGAAGGATGAGGTACAAAATAGAGTACTGATACGTCTTTCCGCATAATTTCAGGGAATAATGAACCAACTGTATGATGTCATGTATGAATTCAACTTCTCCCTCCCTCCAGATTACGCATTGGTTATAAGAGCTTTGGGATCATTGGAGGGAACTGCTAAAGCGTTGGATCCGGATTTCAAAGTTGTAGAGAGTGCATACCCTTTTGTTATTGGGAGACTCCTAGCAGATCCACATCGTGATATGAGAAAAATACTGAAGCAACTTCTTATTCGTAACGATGGTTCCATCAGGTGGAATCGGCTGGAACGACTGGTAGATCATCTCTTCCCTGTTATTTTGCTATTGCATTTAACCTGTCTGTGGTTTATGGTGATTTATGAGCCATTTTTTTAATTCAAATTGAGAGAAGTCTGATTATGATAACAATGAGCGGAATAATGCATATACTTTAAGGTTGTACTTTATTATACTTAATAGGGCATAGTAGATTCCAGAGCTATTCAATTACCTAATTGGCTCAGATCTTTGTTGGGTCCCAAAATTAGGGTTGTGACCCATGTGCGCGACAAAAACTCATATCATATTCATGCTTCCTTAGAATTTTGTTTTCAATTTAATTAACTATTGTTTTGAGGAATTGATGATGATATGTCACTGACCCACATCAGAGCTGGGCCGTAAAAGACCCTATATCAATTAAGATATGGAGTGGATAAAACGGATGTACTTACAAAGGCCCTCACATTTCCAAGTGATATTCCTTACTGATGTAAACCTTTATCAAGGAACGGTGCTTCTAACTTAGACACCGCCTACTCAGCCGGTGCACATGGTACATGTTTTTCTCCTGGGAACTTCTGTGTTAGACGTCTGGCTTCTCCACCTTACTAGGCCTGAAACCTGACCGGAACGCGTAGGCAATTTTGTAAGAAAACATACTACTTTATAGCTCATGTGTGCAAGCGCTTCCTAAGCAATGTTGGACTAGGTGCATAACACATCAGTTAGGGACCACCTTGCATTTGTAGTCCCCCTGTAATATGGAGTCACACGACCTTATCAAATTCATGTAATCATCGGATGTAGCAAATCTCTAAATGATCACATTGTAATGGCTATTGGCCAGGAAGAATCAAGAAATCATTTTTATAAATCCAGAGATCAAGAATCATCGGATTCTATAGACCATCTTCTTTTATTTTGTGGTCCTTTACGGCGCCTATGCTGTTTCTTTGGTCATTCTTATGGGATCCATTGGTTATGTCTAAGAATATTAGTACTGTCTAACTGGGAAAAGACGATTTTATCTGACGACGGAATAATATAAGGAACATGATTCTGCAAGCCGAACTTTGGCTATTTTGAAGGACAGACCCTTGACTCTTGAGAAAACTAAACTACTGATTATCTCTTCCCTTCTCCTTTGTTCTAAGAAAAAACATTTGGATGGCGTCATGTTCCCTTTCCGGACTTTACTTTAAGTTGGATGGTGTTGATCATTACACTGTGACTTGTGAGTTATGACTAGCCTCGGGATTTTTTCTGATTAGGTCTAGGATCATGTACACCACCTCCTGAATTTTCAGCTTATTTATACTATATATTGACTTGGTCAAAAAATTGGTTATCCATTGGCTCTCTATGTATCCTGTGTTTCTATCATGGCAAGATTCTAGATAACATCCTCAGTTTTCTTCCATTATATTCTAGATTTCTATGTTATACTTCTTTTCAGGTAGCAGCAATCTCTGAACAATCCTCTGAATCGGCGGAGGAATCTTCTGGTAATTCTTCAGGAAATGCTTTGGGATGGAAATCGTTTGACATGCATTCTGTTGTAGCCGCAACAGAAGATCTTTTTCATTTCATTCTATCGGAGAAGGGCTTGAGAGTGCGAGTTTTTCTTGTTCAAGACATTATTAGAGCAGCTGATCTCTTTCTACAGGAGGAGGTTATGCCAGGTATCTTGAAAGAGAAACGACAAGTTAGAGGAACACAAGATGAGGTAATTCTCGCTTACAGAGTTCTAATTATGGCTCTTTCCCATTATGCAACCAGTTATCATTAGTTTGATAAGAATATGATAGTCTCACAATCGATTAGCGTAAAACTCGTGTTCTCATTGAAACTCAAACAATGAGTTATGTAAGGATCAATTTTCGAATTCAACTATATATTTTATATATGTGTATATATATATATATATATATATATATATACATATATATATATATATATATATATATATATGTATATATATATATATATATATATATATATATATTATAGTTAGACTGAAACAACTTCATCCTACCACCAGCACCACCACTACGATCACTACACCACAACCTTACATCCACTATCAATGTCGCCATTACAAAACGAGTAGCATCACCTCATCGCCACCTCCACAATGTTTTCCTTGGAATATATCGATTTTTTTTGTAACATTCCTGTTTTAAATCCTACATTCAAAACTGAATATCTATTTGGACCTTGATACATCTCTCTAGTGGTTATTAATGGCTAGGCCCCTTAATAACTATCATTTGTTTACTTCTTGCATCTTCATTTTCTGCAGGGACCTCCAACTGTTACCAGGCTGATAAATGGGTTCGGATCATTCCGTCGAGCAGTAGAATTGGCTCCAGACGTGTGGGCAGGCATGCTACTACGGATGGCATCAAAACCAGAGACTCATCGTTTTACAACGGATGTAATTTGTGCTCTTGCCAAGCATTCTAGTAAAGAACTACCAGAAGCCTTTGTTCTTTGTCTGTCCAAGTTCCTTCACAAGTGGGAGAAAAACAATAAATCAGATGAGTTGTGATCTACTTGTTGTTCCTGGAATTTTAGGTGTACTTGTAGGTGTAGGGATTTCTTTGGCAATTTTCTCTCTTTAAAGAGTTCGAGAAGAGATTTGTGCAGTGCCCCGTGATTGTGCAATGGTGGTGGCTCGTTAGACTGTTACCTTCGGACTTCGGTGATGCACAGATAGACAGTAGTGCCTGAGCAAGAACAGGTTCGACTGCACTTAAATGTTTTGCTTTCTGTAAATGAGGATGTAAGCATTAAAGTTCTATAGACACGGCTGTTAAAAACATATATTGCATTTCATTAGAAGCGCGATTTGTAAACACGTAACTGTGGTTAATACACATTGCCTACAAATATTGTGTTCGTGTTTTACAATATTGTTCGGCATTTAATGAGGGAATGAGATGTTGGGTTGGGAGGGAGTTAGAGCTAGATAGGAAGGTGGCATGGATATGGTAAACTGGCTTCGGCCTTGATCCAAGATATTAAACTTTGGGTTTGTCTAGGCAACAAATTTATTCGTTGGGTTAAATTTCTTTTGTCAAAAAGGACGCAATGATCTTTTCTAGTAAAATTTGCACAGGTTTGTTGAGGTTTGTTCAGACTCACTGTGCATAAAGTCGCACTAGTATTGCATGGGTGTACACAGGGAGTCCAGGAATTTTTTAGTATGCAGTCCAAGCTTGAAGAACATAGGATATGAATAATTGGGTAAAACAGGTTTTTTAAAAACCTAACTATTGTGACCAAATGGCTCAACTTCAAAGCTTGAAGAACATAGATTTAGGGCTAATTCTGTTTTGGTACCCAATTTGTGACCATTTCCACAAAACACATGTTTAAAAGATAATTTGTTTTTAATGTTTGAAGGTCGTCGGTGAATTTGGCTAGTTGGAAAATAAATCAGAGAAAGATGATGATGAGGCGAGAGAGACAAAGTGAGGTGGCGAGAGAGACGAAGTGGAGGAGAACGGTGATGAAATGAAGGAAAGAGGGAGAGATGAGGTGACTTTAATTTATTTTTAAGTTTTGTAAGAATTAATTTATTTTTCGTCTCTAACATTACCTTTAGAAAGAGTTGAAATTTTTTGGTTCTCAAAAACTAACTAAAACGAACTCTGCACATTCATGAAGTTAAAACGGTGAGTTGGTCACAAATTAGGAACTAAAACGAAATTGACCTTTAATGTTAAGGGTAAGTTCCCCATCAAAAATATTATATTTATATTATCATTTTATTTTTTTGAAACTTTGCACTGGTTTTTTACTTTTTAAAATTTTTTAGGGTTATTTCGCAAATAGTCCCCAACTTTATGATAGGTTTCCTGCCTAGCCCGCTATTTTGTCTAAAATACCCAGACGACCCCCTTTTTGGTTACTGTTATGACACCGTTAACCAGTCATCAATTCTCTCTCCTCCATATCATCATCTCTCTCTTCCACCTCATATTCTCGCCACCTCATCGTCTTCACCGGCGAATGTCTCCGGCTGGAAAATTTTTTGGCCGGCGACCTTCAAACTTTAAAAAAGAAAGTTTTTTTTAAATTTTCTCTCTCCTCTCTCTCTCTAAAAAAAACTAAATGTTCCGGTGAAGGGATTTCCCTTCGCCGGAGCTAGGTCTGTTCGTCGAATTTTTTTGTTTAGAGAGAGAAAGGAGAGAAATTTAAATGTTTTTTTAGAGAGAGAGAGGAGAGAGAAAATTAAAAAAAACTCTTTTTTTTAATGTTCGAAGATCGTCGGCCGGAAAATTTTCCGACCGACGACTTCCGCCTGTGAAGACGATGAGGTGGCGAGAATATGAGGTGGCAGAGAGAGATGATGAGATGGAGGAGAGAGAACTGATGACTGGTTAACGGTGTCATAATGGTAACTCTAAAAGGGGGCCATCTGGGTGTTTTTGACAAAGGAGGGGGCTAGGCAGGAAACCGGTCACAAAGTTGGGGGCTATGAGAAATAACCCAATTTTTTATTGTTAGTTTCATTGTTTTTCTTTACTGTTATTTTTGCTTTCTTTTCTTGTCTGAGAAGTTTTTATCTGTTGTGAAAAATAAAAGAGGGGAGAAGAAAGATAATAGAAACATATTAACCAAGAGATAGTAGATAAGAAGAACTTGATTTGTATTCATATGTTTGTAGATGATTTCTCTACTTTGATATATTGGTATATTAGGTACATTGGTACACTAGTTTGGTACATCTTCTTCATTAGCAAGTAACCTCTTTATATAGGCATTTAGCTAGATGAGTTACACATCCAATAGGCACACAATAATGGAGCTTGAATACAAAGTAATGGTGGAAAACCTATGGTGGTGGGAGTTACAATTGGTGGTGGTCATCCACCATAAATCTAATATTTATAACACTCCCCCTGGATGTCCACCACATCAGAAATTGTCTCATTAAAACCTTACTAGGAAAACCCAATGGGACAAAACCATAGTGAAGGAAAAAGAGTACAAATTCTTTATTCATGTACATCTTTTATGTACATAATCTGCCTCATTAAAACCTTGTTAAGAAAAACCCCGTGGAAAAAAAAATCTTAACGAAGGAAAAAGAGTACAGTGTGAAAATATAATATGCAGTGTTTTCAATAACTTGCTCCCCCTCACGAAGGTTGAGGGCATTGTTCAACTTTTTATCGTCAGCTTCCTTTTGGTATATATATAGACAAAATATAATGAGTAGCATTTGACATTTCAAGTTGCATTTATATAATGTCTCAAAGTTCATGTATACTTTAAATTGAAGCTTGTTAAATCCTACCGGGATATCAATTGAAGTCACTATTCAGTGATTCGTATTTGTGTATCATGTATATCAGTAAGATAACTATAACATCTTTTGAAATTGATGTACTTATCACATTTCGTTGTACAATCCACTTGACACGCATAAGAGGTGTTAAATTCATCATTCGATGACTATTGTCTTAAAATAGAGTTGTCTCGCCAAAACCTTGTCAGGAAAATCCAACGGGACAAAACCTGAACGAAGGAAAAAAGACTACAACTTTTAAACAAATTAAAATAATTTTCAATACGCATAGTTGCCTCGTTAAAACCTTGATAAGGAAAACCCAATGGGACAAAACCTTAACGAAGGAAAAAGAGTACAACGTGATTGACATTTTATATATGAATGATGGTTGTTTTCTAAAACCACATTACAACACACATAATGTATTGTCTGTACTATATTAGGTACTTCGGGACATGAATTTCCATGACAATGATAAGTTAAGACAATATGAGTTGCTTTGAAGCTTATAGCCTTTTAGTAATTCAGAATATGTTCATTTTCAAAATTTTCTTTACTCGAATAATCTTTTTCAATACTCTACTGTCAAACTTTGATAAACTCTTCAGGAGTCACAATAGGATTTATAAATACTTCATAATATAATTCGAAGATTTGTAATTCATATTGAAATTTTATAAGTGGACGTCAAATCCTTTATAGACTAAAGGACATTTCTTACACATGTCTACTTTATTACCTTCGGGGTAATTCTTAATTGATGCTTCGACTTCATGTCAGAAGACTTAATTATTTTGTAAGAAAATCCACAAGTAATGAAGTATCTCGTCAAAAGTTGACCAATATTACTTAGAGTAATTCCGGATCAATATGCTCCCAGTAGCTACTATATTCAGAAATACATCGATCGTCTGAGATGATTTATTTGATTTTTCAAATTTTAACAGCATCCATAGTTCAGTGATCTCATATATGTATGTACCTTTGTAAAAGGTCGGTGTCTCTTTTTACACATATCCTCTTCAGGGGATTTTATTAGGAATATGAATCACATTCATTTCTAATTTGATAGCCACTTCAGGAGGAAAAATTATTCCTTCAGTGTCAAAGAGTATATGTCAGTTTGATCAACTCTGATAATTTTCCATTACCTTTATCTGGATATAAGCATATTAAGCTCTGAAAAATATTAATATCTCGAGGTAGCAAGTTTTCCGTATATTGATTCCAAATGAGAGAAACTCGATCATTTTCAAGTATTTTACGACATTGAATATATGACTTCCTCCCCCTAATGTCGATAGATTTCCGTCTTATTTATGAGCACATACTTCAAGGATGTGACAAAGACGAAGAAAAAATCAATTGCTTTAGGCAAATTTGATTTTTATTTTCATATCATATTTTCCTTTAGACAAAAATTACTATCTGATCACAGCTTCAGGTGTGAGCAATTTGTTATAATATCACAACTTCGGGTGTGATTAATTACATGTGAGATATATCATCTTCATGTGATTTTATTTTATTTTATTGATTAAATCCATCATCACTTTCTCTTTGGTTATTACAACTTCAGGTGTAATATGAAATATGATAATCAAACAATTTTATTCTCAGGAATTTACAACTCATCACTGTCTACATACACGTAAGAAAATATCATCATCACCTGAATAGATATTTTGGGTTTCGACTTAATATATGATGAGTTTCACAAAAATTGGTTACATTCCACGATGAAGAGCTTTGTCAAATTTAATCAAACTATATGTTGGTATAGTAAAATGAGATTCTCAATTTTGTCACTCTATTTCCAATCTGAAGTCGGTGTAGGATTTTTCTTATCACCGTCTAATTATAATCCTTGCATAATCAATGGAAAATAATTTCACTACTGAAAAATTAGCATTTGTCATTCTTCAGGAATGCACATATAAATTTGTTTTCTCAAGGGTTTATCCTTTTTTGTGACAATTTACCAACTTATAAGGGATGTATCTTTTCATCCTTTGAGATTTTTCACTCTAATAATTATTTTAGAATTGTCTAGATTTGGAGAAGTATATACACCAAACTTCAGGTTTGGTAATCTCCTATACATAAAGATGATTCAATTTGATTGACGCCCAAATCTGATGGGTAAATATGAGATAATCCATCATCCTTAAGATGATATTCATGTTTGTAACCCTTTCATTAGTTATGAGAGTAATATCAATTTAATTTGGAGGAATAACTTACCTTGACCTTACCATTGAATAGATTGCGTTGATATTCATGTTTGTAACCCTTTCATCATTATCATCTACTTAATTCTAATATTTTTTTGATATGATTCACTATGCCTCAACAATCACAAAATCAATGGTTAGAGATAAGTAAAAATAATAAGTTTGAAACTTTAACAAAGAGAACCCACACACCTTTTAACTTACCAATTACAATTGACCGAACTTACCCATATTTTATTTGTTTGTACCTTGATCAAGGAGTTCATAATTTCTTCGTCCCTTTGGCATAGAGCAAATCGTGCTGATAACGTGTTGTGAAAAATAAAGGAGGGAAGAAGAAAGATAATGTAAATATAGACCAAGAGATATAGAGACAAGTATAACTAGAATTGTATTCATATGTTTGTAGATGATTTCTCTACTTTGATATATTGGTATATTAGGTACATTGGTACACTAGTTTGTTACATCTTCTTCATTAGCAAGTAACCTCTTTATATAGGCATTTAGCTAGATGAGTTACACATCCAATAGACACACAATAATGGAGCTTGAATACAAAGTAATGGTGGAAAACCTATGGTGGTGGGAGTTACAATTGGTGGTGGTCATCCACCATAAATCTAATATTTATAACATTATCGTTATTCTTTTCATTCCAAATTCTCTTTTACTAAGACCGTATAAAATAAATATTTAAAGACAAATGTTTAACCCAACAAACTCCTCCCTGTACGAGCAAATAACTATTTGTTCCTTCATAAAAAAAAAAATAACTATTTGTTAATTTTTTGTGATGAATGAAACGATCAACTTATTATACCGAATAAATTTTCTCCTTTTCTTTCTGTCACGGTCTCTCTGTTCTTTTTGTTATCTGAAATTATTCAAGGAGGCTCAATTTAAAATCTAAGTCAATTAGATAAACAAACATAGAACTTATTCGTTTCCAATTTTGACAGTCATCTTCTGGAGTCTTCGTACGTGTTTGTTCTGGAACCTAAAACTATTTCAGTTTTGATTTCTAATTTATGTCATAAATTATGGATAAGTGTCTCTGGCCATGATTGAGGCATTAAATTGGAGGGGAGAATATTATCCTTGACATTAGCTACTGAGTTCATTTGAGAGACTTCTAGGGTTTTATGCTTCGAGTCTTATCCAAAGTGGTATTATTATAGCTTTTCTCATGGATTATATAAAAACGAACTTATAACCCATGTCTACTGAACATACATCAGATGACGAAAGAATCATCCTATGCCCCAGAAGATAGAATATTACGAGTCATATTACAATTCTATAATCTCAATTGTAAAGGTAGTTCGAGAAGTGTAATCTTAGTCATTGAAGATAAGTTTGAGAAGTATAATCTCAACAGTGAGAGATAAGTTTGAGAGATACAATCTCAATCTTTAGAAATAAAATTGAGAAGTGTATTTATAGTCATCGAATAGATGGTGCGAAAAAAAATATTCTACTCCCTTATTATATAGATGATCAAAAATAAAAAATAAAAATAAAATAGTCAAATATTATACATTTATATGGTTTTCTGTCTTAATAAATTATAAATGTTATAACTATTAATCATCGCAGTAAAAGAGACGGGCAAGTTGGTGTTAATAACCCTAATAAAAAAAAAGCTATGGAGAACTTCGAAATACCAACCATTAACAAAAGAAGATGGTGCCCAGAATAGTGGTGATGTCTTTTATAACATCCATTTCAAACAAGTAGCTTATAGAGTCGAGCTTGTAGTCTTTGCATTTTAGATTGTACAGTCAATCGTAGACATAAACATAAAAACATGTAATCTGTTACACAATACAGAAAGACACCAACAACTCAAGAATACATAAGAAATTACATTATGAGTAGTTGACGATCACGGCTAGAAACACCAACATTTCGTGCCTAGTTTTCAACGAAAAAAAGAAAAAAAAACATTTGGTGCCTAGTATAATCCCAACATCAAACATTAAATGGGGGAAGGTAAAGTCTGAATGATAAAACAAAGAAACTTGGTTAAATGTATCTAGCTTAAGCATAGGTTGGTGTTTTTAAATTTTGAGAACCAAGGCTGAGCCTGAGCAAAATAGATGTAGTCACTTTTTTTCTCTCGACAAAAAAAAAAAAAAACATGTAGTCACTTTTTTTCTCTCTCAAAAAAAAAAAAAAAAAAAAAAAAAAAAAAGAGAAAATGTAGTCACTTTTTAAGTTTCAATAAAATAAAATAAAAAATTTAGACACGTAGTCTTTAAAGTTTATGATAGTTTAATAAGTGCTGACAAATATAAATCCTTCTAGTGAAATATGATGTAGTGACCTAATTTATATAATAAAACAGGAGATGTATGCTAACTGTCTGGGATAAATCCAATAGTCCGACTCACATTTCTTTCTCACCGGACGTATCTCTTCTTACTTCACTCCGGGATAAATTTAATAGTCCGACCCACAACTTTGTGACCAGCTTCCTGCCTAGCTCCTTACTTTATCAAAGATACTCAGATGACCCCACTTATCAGTTACCGTTATAACTCCGTTAACTAGTCATCACCTTCTCTCCTCCATCTCATCACCTCTCTCTGTCACTTCATCTTATCGCCACCTCATCGTCTTTAGCGGCAAAGGTCAAAGTCTATTATTTAAAGTACCAGAGTTGATAGGAACTGTTGGATACGATGACCAAGCGTGCGAAGATGGAAGATCCTACGGTTTGTGGACAAGTAAAAAAGTGTGGTTAAAACGTGGGACCCACGAGAGAGACTGACTTTACGGTCAAACAATTGACTTGACCGATTCTTCAATCTCAAAAAAAAAAAAGAGAAAATTGAAACCTCTTTCACGCAAGCATCGGGTGTATGACCGACCTCTCATTTTTTGGTACGAAGAAAACAGAAAATCTCTCTCTCTCTCTCTCTCTCTCTCAAGAAAGAAAACTCTCTTTCCCTGTCTAAAGCAACTCTTTCTCTCTCTAGAAAAAAAGAATTCTAACCCTTCTCCTGCATTCTTCACCAAACCTAACCAAACACCGCTCTCGTTGTTTTTCTTCCTTCTCTCTCTCTAAAACTCCCTCTCTAAAATTGTGTTGTTTCATCTGTACGCCCTATAACTTCTCACTTTTGAGTTTTGATGGCATTTCTAAAGCGCATCTCTCTCTTCCTGGTTTGACTCTCTTTCCTTTCTCTCTCTCTCTCTCTCTCTCTCTTTATTTATTTGTATGTATTTATTCTCTTTTGATCTGAAATTTGCATCTGATATTTCAGTTTTGATGTTCTAAATTGATGCATGTTTTAGGAAATTTGAATTTCTAGATCTTACTTCACGCTTCTGTTTCGATTTGTTAATTTTGTGGTATTTAGAGGCATAGTTTAGGTCTTACATGCTAATTATTTTGATTCAACTGGATAAGTTTTTATTTTTTGTTATTGAAATTTGAGATTCGGTTATTTTCGTCTAATTAGTTTTTCATTTTGACAGGTTCATAAGCTTAAAATCTCGTAATGAAGGAAATGATTGAGCAATAATCGGATCTTTTCTTTTCCTTTATTTTCTTCTTCTTCTTCTTTGGTTTTGAAGTTTCTGTTGAATAAGAAACTAATCTCGTTTTTAGGGTGAAAAATTAGATCCAAGTCAAGATCATGGGTTTTCTAAATTCCGCATTGTCTACTCAGGTTGATGATGCCCCTGTTAGCGGTGGGGGTCTCAGGTGAATAATCATTCTTTTCTATTGCTGTTTAGGTGTTTTATGTGTTATTAATTAACCATGATCGTTGACCTTTTTGCACTAATCTATATTAGTTACATAATAGGAATTGTTGCCTTGCATGTCTCCAATAAACTTTCCTTGTATGTTTTGTAATAATAATCGAACTCGATCACATCTAATTGTAATATATGAATTGATAAGCTCTTCACATGATCTTAAACAAACGAAAAAAAAGAAACTTTATAATTTGATCCCATACCCAAAAGTTATCGTAAAACACGTCGTTTAGTTATCATCTCGCTTTATCCGAACATTCTGCGCACAAACGAGGTTTTTTGACACATGTGAACCCCAAACGAAGTAAAAATAATGAAATAGAGCTCGTCACAAAACATATATCATTTACTAATCACGTCTAATGTTTCCATCAGCAATTCAATTATATTGGTTGACTTACAAAAGTAGTTCAAAATTGCAAACTTAACACGTTCAATCGTTCCAAATAAAACCAAGTGTGTCGTTCGCCGTACGTGTGTTGTTCGTTTCACTTACATTGTTTGTTTGCAGTGCTTCATAATGCGGTTATAAATCCTTTGAGAGTGAAAATAGTAGAGGGACTGCGTGCTGGAAATTTGAAGTGTTAACCATGGGAATTATAGAAAGACAATTATGGACTGTGGAAAACAGAGAGAAAATGATGGAGAAGAGAGATGATCGTTATCACTATGGAAATTATCACATTTACCAAGTAGGGTAAAAAAAAAATAGAGACTTCTGAGATTCTGAGAGAGAGATAAATTTAGGGTCCTCAGCTTTTATTTAGAACTCAAGTTCTTCAAAAAATTATTTAGACCTTAATTTGAAGTAGTTTCATCTTATCAACTATAGTGAGATAATCTGTTAGATGTGCACCTTTGTGTATTCTGTCTAACTTACCTAATAAGTCCTGGCCATGTATCATTATCTACTTGACTCGGTTCTCAGTTATTTTGGAGGACCTTTCTCTCTATGTTCAATTTAAATATTTCCTTTTGCAACTACAAAATTGTTTGGATATTTCTATCTAGAGACTTAAAGATGCTTAATACTAATAGATTCACGGAAACGTACTGCTCAGTTTCAGCAGGTTGCGTGGTAAAGAAATCAATTAGAAGGTGGAATATGGCTTGATTGAGTTCTATATGTTCTCATATTTCTTTATAATTCACACTATTTCTTTATAATTCTTTTTTGAACTACTTGCGGGCATTCGTAATTGATATGTTCATGTTACCTATTTTTAATCTAACCTTTGATTTTCGTGTTAAGGATCAAGAACAAGGAATCAAATTTCGAAATATTTCCTTTTTAATGCATACCGAAATTTCCACCGAAACCGAAATTTAACTTTCTTTAAAAAATGCCTGCCCAAGGAATTGTAATTCGAAATATTTCAATTTCCATGCCTACCGAAATTTCATTCCTTGATCAAGAATCCATGACTTCGTTTGCATCAATGTTTAAAATCCTAATTAGGAATCTTTTCCTGTCACAGTCAGAATGGGAAGTTTAGTTATGGATATGCAAGCTCCCCTGGGAAAAGGGCATCGATGGAAGATTTCTATGAGACCAGAATCGATGGAGTTGAGGGAGAGATAGTCGGTTTGTTTGGAGTCTTTGATGGTAAGTTATTCTGCTAAATGTATTGATAACCTCAGAGCTGGGTGGATGATCATATTTTCTTGTCTTTCAGCTTTTAACACTCGTGAGTCGCTTGAAGACCATCCCATATTGTTGAAATCCATCAAGTGACTAACACATTATTTAACTTAGGCAGTGCCCTTTGGACAACAGAAATTGGTAATCTGATATAATTTTCCCATTTTGCGGTTATATCAGGTCATGGTGGTGCCCGAGCTGCAGAGTATGTCAAACAAAACCTCTTCAGTAATTTGATCAGTCACCCAAAGTTCATCTCTGATACCAAATCAGCTATAGGTTCTCGTCCTTCTGCTCATATCTGGAAGTGTTTGGTTCTTCCTTTCCGTGCTGGTTATTGATATGTTGTTGTCTTCGCAGCTGATGCCTACAACCATACAGACTCGGAATTTCTGAAATCTGAGAAAAATCAGAACAGAGATGCTGGCTCAACAGCTTCTACGGCCATCCTTGTCGGTGATCGCTTGCTCGTTGCAAATGTGGGAGATTCCAGAGCTGTAATCTGCAGGGGTGGAAGCGGTAAGCTTATGCACACGTCCTTTTTTATTTACGACATTGACATAAGAAGATGCTTCTAATCTCATGAATAGAAATTTAGGTTCTAGTCTCCAAAGCCCTTACTGGTGTTTGATTATTGATTCTGCTATGATGGTATTTCCCATGTACTCCGCACGATCCTGAGTGAATCGTGGTTTAACATTTCAGTAGTTTCTCTGGGTATTGCATAGACCATAGTTTTAGTTTTGTGTTTCTTGATTTATGCTTGAATCCTATATGCTCTCGTACATTAGGCTAATTTTAGATTGTAAGTGTATCTTATAAATATCGTTTCTAAGTCTAGGAGTAGCTAACTAACAATTTCAAACTAGGGTAAGTGCTTAAATACGATAAATATTAGAAAATGTAGGACAGGTACTATGCACAAGAACAGCTTATAATCTCATAAAATACGATAAAATATTCGAAAATGTAGGACAGATACTATGCTTAAATACGATAAAATATTAGTAAATCCTACACTGGATTTACCTGGTCCGATCCTAATTTGATGTAAACTCGTAGGTAGACGGAAAGATTTTTAAACTTGTAAAATTCTTCTAGTTCTTCAACAAAATCCATTAAACAATGGAAAGAAATTGAATCTCAACTAGAAGAGGCCGCGCGAAGAGATCAAAGTCAACTTTAACTAAGCAAGCGTGATAGATTTGATTTGCGAGTGGTTAGTAATTCATACACGGATATTAGGAGATCTTTATGTAAATATCTCCACAAAAAGAATTCGGCGCAAGTAAGAGTTCAGCACTATTTTGGTGTCAAGATAACAGTAGTTGTAACACTTCCAGGATATGGTAGAAGAATGCTCTATGAGTATCTCAATGGCATGCTGATACAGCTGCAGACTGTCTCCTGTAATCTCTTTTATGAAACATTTACTAGTTCTCATATCACTTTTGGATAATGAAGCTTCGTTCGGCATCTTAGGGGTTGGTTAAGAATATTCTAGAATAGTTTCTAGAAAATATATCTGGATTTGTGTTGCTAATATATGGCAGATCTGAGTTGCTGTTTCTGTGAGGATATTAGTGGTGTTCTGGTGAAAATTAATTGCTTACCTGCTTCTCTAGTTAATTAATCGTTGTGCTACGTATGCAGCTTTTGCTGTTTCTCGAGATCACAAGCCAGACCAAAGTGACGAGCGACAACGTATTGAGGATGCTGGAGGTTTTGTTATGTGGGCTGGTATGAACACCATCTCTTAAGAATTGCAATGTGTAGTTTGCACTTCATTTTACCGCTCTCATATATAACCTAGATATTTGTTTCTCAGGCACATGGAGAGTGGGTGGTGTGCTTGCTGTATCCCGTGCATTTGGTGATAGACTTTTGAAGCAATATGTAGTTGCAGATCCTGAGATCCAGGTTTCAACTCTAATTATTTCACTCATTTATATAACTTATATAATTGTAGTTCCACTGAAAGTAGGCCATGAAACTTAGTAGTTAATGGTTGAAAACAGTTTAGTAGTTAGTAATCGACCCACTAAAAACATTTACCTTACGATGTACGTATTTCTTCAGTCAGAGTGGGATATGTTCATGAATTGCCAATCCAACACGTATTATTTCAATAGTAATTAGATTACACAAGCATTTTTTAATTGGTTGACAATCTTGATGGTTATGATGTCAGCATCTAACTGTCAACGACATCTATATATTAGCAACTCCCAACCCAATGCAGGTTTTGTGTATAGTAGCTGTAGTAGGTAATCAGCCTGAATGATACCCTTCTCCAATTCTACTGAAGATGAATCACTTATTATGGAAAATAAGGATATTTTATTTAGGTTTATGCAGCTTCAAGATGCTTCTTTATCCTGATTTAAACCATGATGCAAAATGTAGGAAGAAGTAGTCGATAGCTCTCTTGAGTTCCTTATTTTGGCTAGTGATGGACTCTGGGATGTTGTTACTAATGAGGTTCGTGCTGCTCTCCCGATAATTTATCATGTTCTTATTTGTTTTTCATGCTGCCTCTAAAATTCTATATATTATAACTTATCATGGAACATCATAGTATCGTACTCATCATGAGTGGTTTAAACACCGAAGTATTTTAGTTATATAACCACGACAGAGGTAGGAATTGATAGAACCAAGTAGCATTTCGGGATATAACCAGGTCATATAAGGGTGTTAAAAACTAGTTTTCTAGCATTTCGACATGTTGCTTATTCTGATGTAGTAAACAATTGGGAGGCGTGTATATCGTGAGGTCTCCGATATCCTAGCCTTCCCCTTGTACATCTTTCTTTTTTTCAATATATTCATTCAAAGTTTCAAAAAAAAACTAGTTTTCTATTTCTTCATTTCGTGAACTGATTATTTTCGTTCCCCAGAAAACCATCGAGTTGCAGAGTTGGTTTAGTAAGATAGTTCAATAACTGAACTTAAACCAACCCATTATCCAAAACCTGTAATGACCATGAAATCAATGTCGAGTTCCAACTGAGCAAAAATATTTGTTAATGATTTTTCCGAATCCAAGACTCCAAAATATATTTTCATTTGTTTGAAATATATAATAGGAGGCGGTTTCCATGATCAAACTCATTGAGGATCCGGAGCAGGCTGCTAGGAAGCTAATGCAGGAAGCATATCAGAGGGGAAGTGCTGACAACATTACTTGTGTTGTCGTACGTTTCTTGGACATGACCAACCAAGGTCAAGGTAGTCCAACCAGCCAAGGTCAAGGTAGTTCAGCCAACCAAGGTCAAAGTAGTTCAGCCAACCAAGGCCAAAGTAGAACGGAGTTAACTCATCCATCAGCAGCTGCCAACACCAGTAGTCAAGGTGTTGGGTCATCAGCTCGGCTCTCAGCAGCAGCTCCCACCAGCAGCAATCAAGGTGGTGTGCCGCTAACTCGACCCTCCAAAGCTCATGACAGCAGCTCTGGTTAAACAATATCTTTTTAGTTCCCACTTATACTAAAGTGCTGGCAGGAAAACGGCCTCTATAGTATGGAACTTGTATTTACGTTTATAATTAACCTTTTCTTTACTTGGACCTGTAAAAACTAAAACTAAGTTCCTTATCGTGGATGATGGTTCTGTTTTAGGGCATTACTACTGCAAGTACTTCAAGTTACTGTTTCAATAATTATTACATCAGTTCAGAATTTTAGATAGTTGTAATAATCTGGTTTGCTTTTTCATTTTCTCCAGGTTACTTTTTTTTTTTGTTTCTTTCCTCTACTTTCTATTATTTGTTTCGAAGTTTGGTGTAAAATATTACTAGTAGTACTAGCTCAAGCAAGGGGGCTTTAAAATAGTCTGACATGTTATGAAAAGAATAAGACTTCCCTTTTTATTGAACCACTTACCCATTGTTAGGGTAGTGACCAAGGAAGTGATGAGGGGTTTCGCGTGAGAGGTAATTTGTATAAAGGTCAAAATAATATTGAAAATGAGTAGAAAAGCATACAACATTTGAAAATTATTATTCAGGTCAAAAAGTGTGCAAATACTAAAATACCCTTTTTTGTCATTTTGTGTAACTAAATTCTTTTATTTTTCTTTAAACTTTAAATCGATATAACTTTTGTTTGAGATGTCGGATTTCTATAAAAATTATATATTTAGAAATAATTTTTCATTAGCTTTCTAACAAGATCCACTTTTAATACATTTTTTCAAAAAAAAAAAAACTCAGAAAAAATGACGTTTTTTTTCTTTGCGTTTTTCTGCAAACGTGTTTGCAACAATCTGTTATGCAAACGTGTTTGCAACAATCTGGTATGCAAACGTATTTGCAACAATCTGATCTGTAAACATATGTTTGCATAATGTAAACTGCATACGTGTGTTTGCATAATATAAACTGCAAATTATGTTTGCAAAATATAGATTGCAAACATGATTTGCAAGTTTTGCAGAATATCATCTTGAGTTGCATATCTTGCAAACTCAATTTGCAAATCGAGAATATATAGAGTATGTGTCTATGAAACCTTGAGTTTGGAATTGATTTCATCATTCATCATATAAAACGTAAATGTTTTTGGAATGGCAATCGAGGCAAAATTACAAGAAAAAATGCATCAATTCAACAAAGAATGGCTAGATTTAATGAACACAAAACTAAAGATGACTAAAGGAATGAGAATGATAGGTAGCATGACAAAAAGACCATATAACCTACTCAGAATTTCTTGGGCTGCTCGTGCAAATGATATGGTCGAACTAATGCAGAATTCATTTCATATATCTTAAGAGATGCGGTTACTGTTCCTTCACTAACATTATTGAGTAAGAACACTCTTGTTGCTCCGTATATAGCTTTTCTCGGATAAACCCTCGAAGCTATGCACGTTCGGCCGCCTTATGCAAATGCTTTAACGATGGAATGATCAACCAGTCAGTCCTCATCTGATTCTGCAACTACAGGAAGAAGAAGTGTGTAACTACAAAACCATTTTGATAAACAACACCGAAAACGATCAATAACAATGAAGAACTTGGATAAAGAATACCGCGAATTGCTTCCATATTGTCTTCCTTGTACATCCCAAGCAGTGAACAACAAACAGAAAGATGCTCCTTTCTTCATTATAGTCTAATCGTATATATAGAGAGACATTAGAAAGGGAACCAAAATAAAGAGAGAGTCTTCATTTAGTAATCTCATCCTCTACAATTTGAAATCTTTAAGAATCAATCAATCTTATTTGATAACTTATGAAAGTTACAATAATATGAAGAAGAATTAGAATGGTTTTGAGTTACCTAAAAAAACAAAAGAAAATCTGACCTGCATATACCAAGTACCACCATTATTTCTAATCATCTAATCAAAGCTTCTTCATGAACATCATTAAAGTTTCACACTTCTAACACAAAGGAATATCTCAAAGGGATCATAAAGTCAGTGAAAACTCAAAACTCAGGAAAATAAATTTCCCCTAAAAATTTCCCCTAAAAATTTCTCTTTTCTATTTCTAGTGGTTCGGGTCTAGAGAGAGAGAGAGCTCAATTTGCATTGTTATCTTCCATAGGAAAGCTTCTCCCCAGATTTCATATTTATTTTTATGAGATTCTAGGGTTAACAAAAATTGAGAATCAAATGGAGAAGTATACAAACCGAGAAGAGAAGAAGTTTATAACTTGTATCACTGATTTCGAAGGTGTAGGTTTCGTCTATATTAAACTTTGGATGTAATCGAAGAAGAAGAAGATGAACCCAGAAGAACAAGCAAAAGCCCTAATAATTAAGTAGGTGAGGGTACTTCCGGAAACAAAAAAAATAAGAAATGACCTTAATAATAATTACTAATATTATTTAAGACTTTATGTGTTATAATGCAAAATATTTTCACAACTTTTAGCTATTACAAAAGGATACTTGTTTTTTTAGTCATTATACATAATTTTTTGACCTAAACAATCATTTACTATTCGCGTGAACCACTTGTTGGCGTTTAAATTGCCGTAGTGGCACACCTTGCATTTCAGAGAACATCCATTCAAATTCCACCAGAGCACTCTAGTTTAGTAAAACAAACACAAGTCTAGCTACTTAAGTGGTTTGCTTTTACTATACCATTTGTTTTTTGAAAGTGCTTTCAGAGAACATTTATTTAGTTTTTTCTTTTGGGAACATATTTCACCCACACATATTTTTCTCTATTGTATAATTTATTTATTTATTTTCCAAATATATATCTACATTTCTAAAAAAACATCTGCTTGTTTTACCATAGAAAGTTTGTTCCGATCACATGTTTGTATGTAAAAATATATATATTATTCAGAGGGCTTGGCAACCCAGCGAAACATTTAGCAGTTCGTAAAATTGTCAGAGTCTCTTGCTTCTTTTGTGTGTATTCAGGAGACTAAAACCTCTTGTATGAATCCTTTTTTGGTTAGATCTTTGTGGAGTAGGGGTAATCATAGTTGGGTTGCCTTGCCTTCTTGTGGTGCGTCTGGGGGTATAGTCTGTATTTGGAATTCTGATGATATCGTTCTATTAGATCAGTTTGTTGAAGTGTTTTCTGTTAATTTGGTGCTTAAAAATGTTAAGGATGGCTTTGTATGGTTATTTTCTGATGTGTATGGCCCTTGTAAAAAAGAACTGAGGCAGAGTTTCTGGGAGGAACTCGATATGGTTGCTTCGAAATGGAGTATGCTGTGGTGTTTGGGGGGGGGGGTGACTTCAATGTTGTTAGGTTCATTCACGAGAAGAGAAATGGGGTTAAGATCACTAGTAGTATGAGAGGGTTTGAGGATTGGATTTCTTATCATGGTCTGCTAGATTTACCCAAACAATAGGCTGAGTATACTTGGTCGAGTAATCAAGAGAGTCCTTCGATGAGCCTTTTAGACAGATTTCTTTTGAACCAGGATTGGGAGACTTATTTTCCGTTGGTTGAGTTGGTCATTCTTTCGAGAATGGTTTCAGATCACTCCCCCATTCTGTTGAGGACAGACGTTTCCAAAAGCAGACCTCCTCCTTTTCGTCTTGAGGACATCTGGCTATTGGAGGAAAACTTCCTAAATAATATTAAAGAGTGGTGGTCAGAGGTTCAAGAAGGTGGGCTTTCCAGTATAGTGCTTTGGAACAAACTTTAATTCATCAAGAACAAGCTCAAAGTGTGGACTAAAGACAAATTCCGCAAGATGAATGAGAGGATGAAGAGTCTAAGATATAACATTGAAGGGTGGGACAAGATGGAAGAAGGTCACAATCTATCTAGTTAGGAGATGGAAGACAGATTGATGGCTAGGATGGAGCTTAGTAAGCTTTTGAGTTTGGAAGAGATAAGCCTTAGACATAAATCTAGGGTTCAGTGGCTTAAGCCAGGTGACAGGAATTCTTCTTACTTTCTTAAGATTATCAGTTGTAGAGCAAGAGGCAATAGGATCAGCTCTCTCGAGCATAAGGGGATTAGAATTGAGAAGGAGGACTCGGAAGAGGCTGCTATAGAACACTTCAGTGCCCTATACTCAGAGAATAGGTTCTGGAGGCCTTCTATTGACAACATGAATCTACCTAAGATCAGGCCAGATTTGAACAGGGTGTTGGAAGAAGAGGTTAGTGCAGAAGAGGGCAGGAGAGCTTTGAAGGAGCTAGCAAGTGACAAGGCTCCTGATCCAGACGGATTCCCTATCAGCTTCTTCATTAAAGCTTGGGAAATTATAGAAGAGGACTTCATGCTTATGGTTAGGGAGTTTTTGGTTACAGCTAGTATGGATTGGAGACTTAATCACACATTCATAGTGCTTATTCCTACAAAGGAAAATGCTTCTTCTCTATCGGATTTCGGACCCATCAGTCTTGTCGCTGGGACGTACAAGACTATTTCCAAAGTTTCGGTTTCTCGTCTCAAAGTGGTTTGAATGATCTGATCTCCCCCTTCCAAGGGTCTTTTGTGGTAGGGAGGCAGATTTTGGATGGTGTTTTGATAGCTAACAAGCTAATAGACTCTAGAAGAAAGCAAGGTTGTCAAGGTCTGGTTGTGAAAGTGGATCTTGAGAAGGCATACGGTAGAGTGGCATTGGATTTCTTATCTCAGATTATGGAAAAGATGGGTTTTGGATATAAATGGAGATCGTGGATTTTTTGTTGTGTTAGTTCTGCCTCGGTTTCTATTCTTCTCAACAGAGTCCATTCGAGTCCGTTTCAGAGTTCTAGAGGGTTGAGGCAGGGGGATCCTTAGTCCCCTTTGTTGTTCCTGTTGGTTGCAGAATCTCTCAGCCATTGGTTGGGGATGACAGAGAGGAATAAGTGGGTGAAAGGTTTTAAGGTTGGAGCTAATGGGACGGCAGTTAATCACTTGCAGTTTGCTGATGATACGCTTTTTTTCTGGAGGATTCTACATTTCAAATTACCAAATTGAAAAATATACTGATTTGGTTTGAATTGGTGTCGGGCTTGAAGGTTAACTATAATAAATCAGTGGTACTGCCGGCTATTCAGGAGATTCCTATTGGGGCTAGGATTGGAAGTTTGGGGTGTGTCATTGGATCTCTTCCTTCTATTTATCTTGGTCTTCCTTTGGGGTACTTGTATAAGAGCAAAGCTATATGGGATCATGTGGTGGAAAAGGTGAATAGAAAGCTCTCTTCATGGAAAGCTAAAGTATTATCCAAAGGCGGGAAGCTAACCCTTATTAGATCAGTCCTTTCAGCCATCTCATTGAATTATCTCTCTTTATTTAGCATTCCTTCTTCGGTCTTAAAAGCGATTGATAAGAAGATGTGCGAATTTTTGTGGCATGACAATGAGTCGACTAGAAGAATCCATTGGGTTGCGTGGGAGGCTATTTGTAAGGAGCTAAAAGAAGAGGGTTTGGGGATAAAGAATTTGAAATGTATGAATGACGCCCTTCTTTCAAAGTGGATTGGAGATTTGCTAAGAAAAATCCTCTCTTTGGAGGAACATTATAGCTGAAAAATTTGGGAGTCACAAAGGAGGTTGGGCTCATAGTTGTAGCAAGTCTTCTTTTGGATGTGGAGTGTGGAAGGGGATAACAACTAGAGCTAAGGGGCTGGAGAGAATCATGCAGTGGAAACTAAGGGATGGGAAGCATATTAGTTTTTGGGAGGATGCTTGGTGCCTTTCGATCCCCCTAAAGGACAGATTCCCAGCTATCTATCACATTTCTACTTCTAAAGAGGGGTCTGTTTACAACCACTTCAGCTGTGCTTTGGGGTCGTGAGATATCAGAGTTCGGAGAGGGTTGAATGACTGAGAGATCCCTGTCCTTTCCATCTTGCTTGGTGTTCTCGACCCCTCAAGCCTCTGGCTGGGATGGAAGACTCGAAGGTGTGGAGAAAAGAAGACAAGGATGTGCTTTCAGTCAAACAGTGTTACTCTAGGTTGAGCAAGGGAAACGCTGGAATGGAATCGCATTTTGACTTTAAGTCTATTTGGTCGAGTTATATCCCTCCTAGAACCAGTTTTATTTTTTGGACAACGGTCTTGGGTAAGCTGCTCACAGTCGATAATCTTCGTAAGCGAGGGATGCTGATCCCAAACAGGTGTATCGGATACAAGAAAAGTGGGGAAACTATCAATCATTTGTTCTTGCATTGTGAGGAGGCATCGAAGCTCTGGTATTTCTTCCTTCGCTCTCGTGACTTCTCTGGTTGCCTCCCTTATTCTTTTACCCATATTCTGGAGCAGTGGGGAAAGGTCCCGAAAGGTCCCAGTTAAGAAAGTGAAGCGTGTTTTATGGAACCTGGTTCCTTTCGCCATTTGCTGGTCTATTTGGAAAGCGAGAAATGACAGTATTTTTAAGGACTCAAGCTCGTTGGTTAGGGTGGAGGTAGAAGATGTACTCGACGTCCTCTACTCTTGGACTAGAAGCTTAGGATGGGCTAGGACGTGTTCTTATTTATACTTTGTTTCGAGTTGAGGGGCTATCATTAGTTAAATGTAACTTTGTATAGTCCTTCTTTACTCTATTTTTCTAGTTTATTCTTTTTTCCCCAGTGTATACCCCCTCTTTCTTTCAATATGAATTCAAACTAAAAAATATATATTATTTTATGTTATAGAAAGCATGACATCTATATAACAAAGCAGAAGTAAAACGGCTCTGTACTGACTGAGATAAAATTAAGGGTTTTTTGAGCTTACCCCCTCAAAACTAATTGGTAATTGAGTT
Source organism: Eschscholzia californica (assembly GCF_041429995.1). Classification (NCBI taxonomy): domain Eukaryota; kingdom Viridiplantae; phylum Streptophyta; class Magnoliopsida; order Ranunculales; family Papaveraceae; genus Eschscholzia; species Eschscholzia californica. The sequence continues at coordinate 14,161,405 of NW_028238198.1, read as the reverse complement.
TACCCCCTTCAGTACTTGATAATTGAGCTTACTCCCTTGAATTTAGAGTTTTTGTTAAAACTACTAAGGACATGTTTGTCATATGATAATAAAATCATAACTTAAATAACATATAAACAAAAACAATTTTTACTATTCATATTCGTGACAAAATCATACAATAAAGTAAGGTAGAATCTCTTCTAGAAATCACATTAAAGTACAATTACTCTTGGTAGTCACAATTATTTCACGTACGCCAAACACAACTTTTTTGTTTTTGTCAATAATAGTAATTCGATGGGGGTAAGCTTTATTACACATCATTGAGGGGGGTAAACACAATTACTAATTAGTAACGAGGGGGTAAGCTCAAAAAACCCTAAAATTAATGCACCACATAAAAAACGATGACAATGACAAATACTCGTATTATGCAACCCCTTTTCTTCATCTTTCATCCCTCTTTCACTTCATCTACCTTTAGTTTTATGAAGTGGGACAAAATATTATTAATATCTGTTTCTTTATAAAGGAGAAGGAGAAGCAAGTTCTTCATTTACACTGGATCAGACCCCTTAATTGTGAGAAGGAATTCAAAATTTCATTTCTTACTTGAATACAAAACCTTATTTACAAAAGGTCATTTTTGCAGTAATTATGTGATTGTTCGTAAACATTCGATTATGATAGGTTTTAATTAAGGTTGTCATTGTTTTAAGTTAATTTTATATTAATGGTAGGTAAAATTATGTCCCCTTCTACTTCTAATATGATTTACCTTTGAGAAGTATACTAACATTCTATACGAAAAAATATATATTAATCTTGTATTGGATTTCATAATTTGTTTGGAAGCTGGTTTATCCAATCTAAGGTGAGAAACGAGAGTAATTATTATTACAAATATAAAGTGACATAGTTACAATTTACTAGTAATGGAATATGACCATGGTGAATGTAATAGGTTTTCTTTTTTTATGCTATACGGGTATAAATAGGTTTTTTTATACCTCCTTATAGAACCAAAACTGTTTCTTTTTTTTTTTGTTGAAAATGCCGTTTTTGTTTCTCAAGGTTAGTCAGTCTTTCTATTGGAAAAAGGGTATTCTAATTTTTGCTTCTCTATCTATACCGTAGTTTAATTAGGAAAAGAAGTTAAGATTGTTTATTAGAACTGATGCGAGGATAAGTTGTTAGTGTGAAAATGGTGCCACATGAACCAAGGGAGTCATGTAACAAATAATATAATATGCCACTCGTTGCCAATTGTTTCTCAATTTGATTCCTACAAACTTAATATGATGTAGAACTAAGCTCACACGTGATGTTGGTAGCTGAATCTTATGTCTACCTATTCAAAACTAAATTTATTAAAATTCTGCACTTCACAGTTAAACCGATGTGTTCCTAAAAAATTAATGCGTTAACTCACATATCCACCAATTCCTCTTCACATTGTTCTCTTTCCTATATTTTTTCTACTCCATCCTCAATAACTATACGTCTTCGTATGATATTACAATATCTTCTTTCATTGTCTTAACGTGTTTTGTAACTTGCAGTTTTTCAAAGTGAAAATCGAAAAGATAGAAGGTTAGGTTTTTTTTTCAAGCTTTACATAATCATACAATAATTCTGAAATGAGACTTTCACTGCACCAAGGGCAAGGGTTATGTAACCCTAGTATATATAGATATAGAGAGAGATTACCGTCCTAGTGAAGGGTATTCAAGTAGCTCTAGGAAATTGCTAGTGATAAAAGGGTTAGTTTTCTTGTAAAGGAAACACTATAAATGAAAGTATATCTCTAACAATAATATTATATACATACATACTTCTTATAATGAGCCATTCAGATAGGTTTATAAGGAGTGGAATATGAAATACATCATATTTCTGGACAGTAAGCAGAGATTATTTATATATGTGGTCGATCTCATGTTCAAGACTGGCCCAATAGAGTTAGAACAATACAAATACCATCATATTTCTGGACAGAGCACAAAAATTTGCAACGCCCAGATTGAAGACGAGAAACCAACAACTCATTTTTACAAACGAAATATGGTACCGCAAAACTTGCATGATTAAATGAAGTTATCATTATCATCCAAAACATGACAATAAAATCAGGTGTTGATTGCATATACACATGAAAATGTAAAACAGAGCAACAAGATTTAAGATATTGTGATATATAATCACTTTTGTGATTCTAAACCTAAGAATTAAACTTTAGGTGCTCAAGCATAATGATATGTAAAATAACAAAAGCACATTTAGGCAAGGAAATGACAGGTGATCACTGAGAGTTGAGGCCATACACAAAATTTTCGACAATGAAATAACTTTTCTCGCATGTGGCAATACTTGTATGTTGTTCGGTATGTTATTTTCAGCCATCCTAGTAATCTTTCCCATACCATTTTGGTCCTTCTAGCAAAAGAAAATAACAAAACCTCATTTTCAAGGACAGAATGACCTATTTTAACTTTCCACCCTTTTTTCCATCACTAAACCGGTAAACAGATGAAGAAAAGTTTGTAGAATCTAATTATAAGCAGCTATCTTCAAAGTTGTGCGTTAAGATATAACACCATTCTCAAATGGAAGATCTACCAGACGGTCACCAGTGGGAAGATTTTAACGCCGACTCAACTCTTTAACCTAGCAAATAAAAACTTGTCAAATATATGCACCCTCCGACGGGCAAATGCACCTCCTGCAGTTAAAATAGTTTTCGACAAGAATTTATATTTCCAGTAAGTTTGGTTCAATAACCTGCTACTTTTGTTTGTCCTCAATAGCCAACTTCAAGATCTTGACAAAAACTCAGTAGAGAACAGTCATTCCGGTCTTAACAATTAAATCGTGAGCATAAGTAATCCCTTCCTGGGAAATTTTCAGGCTAGCTGTTTATGTTAATATATCCACAACAATAAGGGAGGCAGAATTGAAGAAAATCTCATCTCTAATTTGAGCTCCGAGAAAGGCATCAAGTCTCCCAGTTCCATGGAATCGTCATCTAAAATAGAATAAGCAAGTAATTAGATAATCTAAATAGAACTATAGAAGCATATAATCATCAGTACTATCGACAGACAAACTATGTTGCATCTGCCTCATCAAGTAAATCTGGACTTTTTCTAGCTTTTTTCGAACTTCAAGTCTCGGCTCCATGAGAGGTTTAAGCATAAAGGTATTCCAGATGAAGATGATAAAAAAACATGCACAGGCAAAAAGACATAAAGTGAACAAAGACCACAAGTGAGAAAAGACACCAAGTGAGAAAAACAGGTTTTTTTCTGCTGATTGTTCCAATAGCCCGTTACTCTTGTTCGTCCTCAAAAGCTAGTCAACTTCAAAATTTTGACAACTATCAGAAAAGATCGCTTACGAGTTACGATTCATGGAATGATATACAGTTGCAAGAATGTCTGCATGATGACAGAATTAGGAAAGAAACTTGAATCAAGCAATAGAGGCTATCTTCATTCCAACTAAAGGGGGGAGGGCCGGAGGGGGAATTCCGAAGTTACTCAAGACTGGGCTAGAAAAGGCAAGTCTTTAGCAATCAATCTTCTTAAAAAGATTACCCAACCTCCATAATTCATTGATGTTTTCCTATTTGAGTAGAAACTTATACAGTAAGTAATGTCCAAATATTTATGCACTGTGACTTGAGCTCTCTATGCATGTTGAGCCAATAAAGATAGACTAGTGATTCTGACCTCTTCTAAACAAACTTCATACACATTCATCCCAACTTGGGGGGCATAAAACACTCCATTTAACTCATCCAGAGAAAGCGAAATTCATTCATTTCAAAATTTGTTTCGTCTTTTGACAAGGCGAAAATTTCAGGACATGTAAATCAAAATTTTCAACCTCTATTTCTCTACCAAGAGAAGTTATCTTAGTGGTATCCACCTTCTAGAAATTAATGACAACCCCACAAAGTGACAATCCCATTTTGAGGTCATCACAAGTACCCCAGTTGCATTGCTCATCTTATACATTCACAATTCTAAAAAGAGAACACCCCCATCAAAATTCACCCATCGAAGTTTGTACTGAAAAGATTACCATGTTTGATTTCCAACTTGTGTGGCACCACGAAGCAAGTCATGTTCATACCTTCACGAGTACTCCTCAGAATACAGAAATACAGGATTATGTTGTCTTTGCGTCTTTGGCAGAATCTCACCTTCCATATATTAATCAAAGACCGACAAAACAAGTCTGTTATAGAGTGAAAAACTTATGAAAAACTAGCATCTTGTTATACATTCAGAGCAAAACCAAGAAAGTGGGCATCATTAAGATAAAAAAGAATCAGTAAGAAAAACAGCTACAAAAATGCAAAACAGGAATTAACATAAATACTCGGTTAATGCTAGCAGACATCATGTATGTGTGTCTGTACGTATCGCGACTTAGTCGGGTTCTAATTAGGGCTGGAAAGCATCTATAAAAGGAACAGTTGCAAAATGCAAACAAGATTGAACTCCAATACTTTCTTCATGCCGAAAAACACATGTATAAATACAAATATGTATACATTATGTCCCCGACTTGGGTTCAATTTCGAGATAGAGCTTTCAGATTCTAATTAGAACTGAAACGCACCTACAAACAAAATGGCATAATTGTTTGCTATATCAGAATGATAAGAGCAATAACTGCAAAACGCAAACAAGATTGAACTCGTATAGTTTGTTCGTGCTAGCGCACTAGTATACGTATGCATATATCAGAACGATAAGAGCAATAGCTGCAAAATGCAAACTGAATTGAACTCGTATAGTTTGTTCATACTAGCAACTAGCAAGTAGCAAGTATATGTATATATATATCGCCGACCATGGTTAAGTTCCAAGATAATGCTCTCAGGTTCTAATTAGAGCTGAAAATCATCTAATAACTTGTGTTCATGCTCGCAAGAAAATTTATATAAGCAACTCGGAATTGCAAGTAATTGAGCCCCATCATTTCCTTGTTACAGTCCAGTACTTGAGCCAATTATGATGTACAATGTAAGGAAATATGAGTTTTGTTTGCTTTCCATACTCTATTATGTATTTATTCCCTTGTTATGAGTTACAGTCACACCACTTCCCATTTAAGATCGTTACAGTCTGGTACTTGAGCAAATTATGTTGTTGTACCCGGGAATACGAAAGGACAACTATCCTTTTCAATTGTCAGGAAATTAAACGATCGAATCCCATCTCGAGTATAGACAAGCAAGAACAATTTCAGTGTCATATTGACTACTATGTATTAAATAATGCCTTCCATTGTGAGTTTCAGTAAAATTATAAATTTTGGATCTTTCCCAACAGGGTATAATAATATGATAATAACAAACAAATGGCAACGAAGGAATATATGCATGAAGAAGGTCAGAGGACCAAACTTTGAAATCGTAACAAGAATATGATGGAAGACATGAAAACTTGGAAAAATTTCATCATTCATAAACTGTGAAAATGGTACTTACTCTATGCAAATGAACATGAATAAGGCATCCTCAAGAACAACTAAGATTTATATATGAACAAGCAAGTTTTATATATGCAAACCAACAGTTATATAGGAACACAACATTATGCAATTGCATCTTGAGTCTAGAGAACTAGGAAACAGTTACGGTGTCACTGTGCTATGCAAATTTGAACACCCTATCAAATATTATGTATTAATGTATTAATACCTTCATTTCGAGTTTCAAGAAAGTGGACGCCATTATTTACAATATCAGAACAATAAGAACAACCGTTGAAAAATGCAAACTGAATTGAACTCGAATACTTGGTTAACTTTGGCAAGTATTTATATCTAATTATGTATGTATTCCCGACTTGGTTTTAGTTTTGAGACAGTGCTTTCCGGTACTAGTTAGAGCTAAGAACATCTACTGACTTTTAAGACATTTACAGTTTGGTACTTGGGCAAATTATGACATACCATGTAAGGGAATAAAGGACCATTATCCTTCACGATTTGTTGCATCTTGTGTTTTCTTTTTTGCTTTCCTCACTCTACTATGTATTCATATCAGCAAGCATATATATCGCTGACTTGGGTTCTAATTAGAGCTAAAAAGCATCTATAAAAGCAACAATTGCAAAATGCAAAATGACATCATTAATTACTATATCAGGTCGATGACAATTATAACTGCAAAATGCATACTTCGAATACTCTAATAACTGTTGTTTTAGCTATCAAGTAAATTTATAAAACCAACTCAGGATTGCGAGTAATCCCTTCACTTCCTTGTCACATGCTGGTACTTGAGCAAATTATGATGTACCACCATGTAAGGAAATAAGCAAGAATACTATCGTTCTCGATTTGTTCCATTTTGTGTTTTTGTTTGATTTCCACACTATTATGTATTGATCCCTCATTATGAGTTACAGTCCCATCACTTCCCTATTAAGACCGTTACAGACTGGTACTTGAGAAAATAGTGTGAAAATTGTTCCACGTGAACCAAGGGAGTCATGTAACGAATAATATTATATGCCACTTGTTGCCAATTGTTTCTGAATTCGATTCCTACAAATTTAACATGATGTAGAACCAGGCTCACTCGTGATGTTGGTAGTTGAATCCTACTTACCCTTCCAAAACTAATTTTATTAAATTCTACACTGCACAGTTGAACCGACATGTTCCTAAAAAATTAATGCGTTAAGCTGTTAACTCATGTATCCAACAATTTCTTTTCACATTATTCTCTTCAACGATTTCCTATATTTTTTCTACTCCATCCTGAATAACTACACGTCTCCATATAATGTTACAATATCTTCTTTCACTTTCTTAACATGTTTTGTGAGTTGTGAGTTGCAGAAGTTCAAAGTGGAACTCGAAATGATAGAAGGCTAGGTTTTTTTTCAAGCTTTTCATAATCATACAATAATTTTGATAAAAGGTTAGCTTTTTTTGTGAAGGAAACACTATAAATGAAAGTATATCTCTAACAATAACATTATATACATACTTGTTATAATGAGCCATTCAGATAGGTTTATAAAGAGTGGAATATGAATTACATCATATGTCTGGACGGCGAGCGGAGTTTATTTATATATACGGTCGATCTCATGTTCAAGACTGACCAATAGCGATAGAACAACACAAATACCAAACCCCTTCACAGAAATTTGCAACACACAGGTTGAGGACGAGAAACCAACAACTCATTTTTACAAACGAAATATGATACTGCAAAACTTGCATAATTACATGAAGTTATCATTATCATCCTAAACATGACAATAAAATCAGGTGTTGATTGCAGACACATAAAAATATAAAACAAAGCAATAAGATTTAAGATATTGTGACATATAATCATTTTTGTGATCCTAAACGTAAGAATTGAACTCTAGGTACTCAAGCATAGTGATGTGTAAAATAACATAAACACATTTAGGCAAGGAAATGTCAGGATCACTGAAAGTTGAGGCCATACACAAGATTTTCGACAATGAATTAACTTTTCTCGCATGTTGTTCGGTATGTTATTTTCAGCCATCCTAGTAATCTTTCTCGTATTATCTTTGTCCTTCTAGCAAAAACTATAACAAAACCTCATTTTCAATGACAGAATGACCTATTTTAATTTTCCACCCTCTTTTCCATCACTAAACCGGTAAACAGATGAAGAAAAGTTTGTATCATCTAATTATAAGCAGCTATCTTCCACAATCGCATGTTCAGATGTAACACCATTGTCCAATCTACCAGGCGATCACTAGTGGGGAGATTTTAACGCCAACTCAACTCCTAGCAAATAAAAACTTGTCAAATATATGCACCCTCCGAAGGGAAAAATGCACCTTCTACAGTTAAAATAGTTTTTGACAAGAATTTATATTTCAGTAAGTTTTGGTTCTATAACCTGCTACGTTTGTTTGTCCTCAATAGTCAGCTTCAAGATCTTGACATGAATTCAGTAGAGAACAGTCATTCCGATCTTAATAATTAAATCGTGAGCATAAGTAATCCCTTCCTGAAAAATTTTCAGGCCTAAGTCTTTCTGTTAATATATCCACAACAATAAGGGAGGCAGAATTGAAAAAAATCTCATCTCTAATTTTAGCTCCAAGGAAGGCATCAAGTCTCTCAGTTCCATGGAATCATCATCTAAAATAGAATAAGCAAGTAATTAGATAATCTAAATAGAACTATAGAAGCATATAATCATCCGTACTATCCACAGACAAACTATGTTCCATCTGCCTCATTAAGTAAAGGCACAAGAAAATAGACGGCAAGTGAAAAAAGACAACAAGTGAGAAAGACAGATTTTTTCTGTCGATTGTTCCAATAACCCATTACCCTTGTTTGTCCTCAGAAGCCGGTCAACTTCACGATTTGACAACTATCAGATTACCCAACCTCCATAATTCATTGATGTTTTCCTATTTGAGTAGAAACTTATACAGTAAGTAATGTCCAAATATTTATGCACAGTGACTTGAGCTCTTTATGCATGTTGAGCCAATAAAGATAGACTAGCGATTCTGCCCTCTTCTGAACAAACTTCATGCACATTCATCCTAACTTGGAGGGTATAAAACACTCCATTTAACTCCTCCAGAGAAAGCGAAATTCATTCATTTCGAAATTTGTTTCGACTTTTGACAAGGCGAAAATTTCAGGACTATGTAAATCAAAACTTTCAACCTCTATTTCTCTACCAAAGAGAAGTTATCTTAGTAATATCCACCTTCTAGAAATTAATGACAGTCCCACAAAGTGACAGTCCCATTTTGAGGTCAACACAAGTACACCAGTTGCGTTGCTGATCTTATACATTCACAATTCTGAAAAGAGAACTCCCCATCGAAATGCACCTATTGAAGTTTGTACTGAAAAGATTACCATGTTTGATTTCTAGCCTGTGTGGCACCAGAGAAGCAAATCATGTTGATACCTTCACAGGTACTCCTCGGAATACAGAAATACAGGATTATGTTGTCTTTGTCTCTTTGGCGGAATCTCACCTTCCATATATTAATCAAAGACCGACAAATCGAGACTGTTATAGAGTGAAAAACTTTTGAAAAACTAGAATCTTGTTATACATTCAGGGCAAAACTAGAAAAGTGGGCATCATTAAGATAAAAAAAAATCCATAAGAAAAACAGCTGCAAAATGCAAAACAGGAATTAACATAAATACTTGGTTAATGCTGGCAGACATCATGTATGTGTGTATGTATGTATCATGACTTAGTCGGGTGCTAATTAGAGCTGGAAAACATCTATAAAAGCAACAGTCGGAAAATGCCAACAGGATTGAGCTCCAATACTTTCTTCATGCTGACAAACACATGTATATAAATACAAACATGTATACATTATATCACCGACTTAGGGTTCAATTTCGAGGTAGAGCTTTCAGATTCTAATTAGAACTGAAACACATCTACGAAAGCAACAATTGCAACATGCAAACTGGCTTAATTGTTTACTATATCAGAATGATAAGAGCAATAGCTTCAAAACGTAAACAAGATTAAACTCGTATAGTTTGTTCGTGCTAGCTAGTATACATATGCATATATTAGAACGATAAGAACAATAGCTGCAAACTGCAAACTGGATTGAACTCGTATAGTTTGTTCATACTAGCAAGTATATGTACGTACATATCGCCGACCTGGGTTCAGTTCCGAGATAATGCTCTCAGGTTCTAATTAGAGCTGAAAAACATCTAATAACTTGTGTTCATGCTCGCAAAAAAATTTATATAAGCAACTTGAAATTGCAAATTATCGAGCCCCATCATTTCCTTGTTACAGTCCAGTACTTGAGCCAATTATGATGAACCGCCATGTAAGGAAATATGAGTTTTTGTTTCCTTTCCATTACTCTATTATGTATTTATGTCTCGTTATGAGTTATAGTCACATCACTTCCCAATCAAGACCGTTACAGTCTGGTACTTGAGCAAATTATGTTGTACCATGTAAGGAAGTACGACAGGACAACTATCCTTCTCAATCCGTCAGGAAATTGAACTATATAATCCCATCTCGAGTATAGACAAGCAAGAACAATTTCAGTGTCATATTGACTACTATTTATTAGATAATGCCCCTTCCATTGTAAGTTTCAGTAAAATTATAATAGGATAATAACAAACCAATGACAACGAAGGAATATATCCATGAAGAAGGTCAGAGGACCAAACTTTGAAAACGTAACAAGAATATGATGGGAGGCAAGAAGATATGAAAACTTGGAAAAATTTCATCATTCAAAAACTGTGAAAATGGTACTTAGTACTCTATCCAAATGAACAGGCACAAGGCATCCTCAAGAACAACCAAGATGTATATATGAACAAGCAAGTTTTATATATGCAAACCAACATTTATGTATGAACATAACATTATAGAATCACATCTTGAGTATAGACAAGCAGGAACAGTTACGGTGTCACTGTGTTATGCAAATTTGAACACCCTATCGGCTATTATGTATTAATACCTTCATTTCGAGTTTCAAGTAAGTGGGCATCATTTTTTACGATATCAGATCAATAAGAACAATCGTTGCAAAATGCAAACCGGATGGAACTCGAATACTTGGTTAATTCTTGCAAGTATGTATATCTAATTACGTATTTATCCCCGACTTGGTTTCAGTTTTGAGGCAGTGCTTTCGGGTACTAGTTAGAGCTAAGAAACATTTACTGACTTTTGAGACAATTACAATTTGGTACTTGGGCAAATTATGATGTACCATGTAAAGGAAGAAAGGACCACTATCTTTCACGACTTGTTGCATCTTGTGTTTTCTTTTTTGCGTTCCTTACTCTATTATGTATTCATATTAGCAAGCATATATATCGCTGACTTCGGTTCAGTCGTGCCTTAAGGTTCTAATTAGGCTAAAGAGCATCTATAACAACAGTTCCAAATGCAAAATGGCATCATTAATTACTATATCAGGTTGATGAGAGTAATAACTACAAAATGCAAACTTTGAATACTCTAATAACTTTTGTTTAAGCCATCAAGTAAATTTATAAAACCAACTCAGGATTGCGAGTAATCCCGTCACTTCCTTGTTACATGTTGGTACTTGAGCAAATTATGATGTACCACCATGATAGGAAATAAGCCAGAATACTATCCTTCTCGATTTGTTCCATCTTGTGTTTTTGTTTGATTTCCACACTATTATGGATTCATCCCCTCATTATGATTACAGTCCCATCACTTCCCTTTTAAGACCGTTACAGTCTGGTACTTGAGAAAATTATGATGTACCTAAGGGAATACGAAAAGACCACTATCCTTCTCGATTTGTTCCATCTTTTGTTCTTTTTTTTTTTTGCTTTTCCGACTATATCATGTATCCATACTAGCAAGCATATGTATGTCTATATCACCGACTTCGGTTCAGTCGTGTTTTCATGTTGACTTTTGTTCATGCTCGCATAAATTTGTATTACTAACTAGAGATTGCAATAAATCCAGTCCCATCACTTCCCTTTCAAGATCGCCACAGTCTGGTACTTGAGAAAATTATGATGTACCAATGTAAGGGAATATGAAAGGACCAGAATCCTTCTTGATTCGTTCCATCTCGTGTTTTCTTTTCTTGCTTTTCCCACTTTATTATGTATTCATACTAGCAAGCATATGTATGTATATATCTCCGACTTGGGTTCAGTCGTGTATTACCAACTAGATATCGCAATAAATTCAGTCCCATCACTTCCCCTTCAAGACCGTTACAGTCTGGTACTTGAGAAAATTATAATGTACCATGTAAGGGAATGTGAAAGGACCAGTATTCTTCTAGATTCGTTCCATCTCGTGTTTTCTTTTCTTGTTTTTCCCACTTTATTATGTATTCATACTAGCAAGCATATGTGTATGTATATATCTCCGACTTGGGTTCAGTCGTGTATTACCAACTAGATATCGCAATAAATCCAGTCCCATCACTTCCCTTTCAAGACTGTTACAGTCTGGTACTTGAGAAAATTATAATGTACCATGTAAGGGAATATGAAAGGACCAGTATCCTTCTCGAATTGTTCCATCTCGAGTTTTCTTTTCTTATTTTTCCCACTGTATTATGTATTCGTACTAGCAAACATATGTATGTATATATCGCCGACTTGGGTTTAGTCGTGTATTACCAACTAGATATCGCAATAAATCCAGTCCCATCACTTCCCTTTCAAGACTGTTTCAGTCTGGTACTTGAGAAAATTATAATGTACCATGTAAGGGAATATGAAAGGACCAGAATCCTTCTCGATTCGTTCCATCTCGTGTTTTTTTTTCTTGTTTTTCCCACTTTATTATGTATTCATACTAGCAAGCATATGTGTATGTATATATCTCCGACTTGGGTTCAGTCGTGTATTACCAACTAGATATCGCAATAAATCCAGTCCCATCACTTCCCTTTCAAGACTTTTACAGTCTGGTACTTGAGAAAATTATAATGTACCATGTAAGGGAATATGAAAGGACCAGAATCCTTCTCGATTCGTTCCATCTCGTGTTTTTTTTTCTTGTTTTTCCCACTTTATTATGTATTATACTAGCGAGCATATGTGTATGTATATATCTCCGACTTGGGTTCAGTCATGTATTACCAACTAGATATCGCAATAAATCCAGTCCCATCACTTCCCTTTCAAGACTGTGATAGTCTGGTACTTGAGAAAATTATAATGTACCATGTAAGGGAATATGAAAGGACCAGTATCCTTCTCGAATTGTTCCATCTCGTGTTTTCTTTTCTTCTTTTTCCCACTTTATTATGTATTCGTACTAGCAAGCATATGTATGTATATATTGCCGACTTGGGTTCAGTCGTGTATTACCAACTAGATATCGCAATAAATCCAGTCCCATCACTTCCCTTTCAAGACTGTTACAGTCTGGTACTTGAGAAAATTATAATGTACCATGTAAGGGAATTTGAAAGGACCAGTATCCTTCTCGAATTGTTCCATCTCGTGTTTTCTTTTCTTCTTTTTCCCACTTTATTATGTATTCGTACTAGCAAGCATATGTATGTACATATCACCGACTTGGGTTCAGTCGTGTATTACCAACTAAATATCGCAATAAATCCAGTCCCATCACTTCCCTTTCAAGACCGTTACAGTCTGGTACTTGAGAACATTATGATATACCATGTAAGGGAATATGAAAGGACCACTATCCTTCTCGATTTGTTTCATCTTGTGTTTTCTATTTATTTATTTTTTTGCTCTCCACACTCTATTATGTATCATACTGGCAAACATATGTATGTATATACAGCCATTTGGGGTTCAGCCTTGTGTTATGGTTCTAATTAGAGCTAAAAAAAAACATCTATAAAAGCAACAGTAGGAAAACACAAATGACATCATTATTTACCATAACAGATTGATAAGAGTAGCAGTTGCAAAATGCAAACTTCGAATACTTTGTTCATGCTAGCAAACATATGTATGTATCGCCGACTTGGCGACTTGGGGTCAGTTTTGAGAGATTGCTTTCGGGTTATAATTAGAGTTGAAAAGCATCCATTGACTTTTGCTTATGCTATCAAGTAAATTTATATAACAAACTCAGGATTGAGTGTATTCCCATCACTTCCTTGTCAGAGTCTGGTACTTGAGCAAATTATTGCTTTCGAACACTCTAAAATGCATTCATGCCCTCATTATGAGTGTCAGGAAATTGCATTACATAATCCCATCTCGAATATAGATAAGCAAAAACAATTTCAATGTCATATCGACTACTATGTATTAATCAATGCCTTCCATTGTGAGTTTCAGTAAAATTATAGATTGGGGATCTTTCCCATTAGGGCACACTAATTGAGATAATAACAAACCACTGGCAACAAAGGCATAAACCCATGAAGAAGGTCAGAGATCTAAACTGTGAAAAAGCAACAAGAACATGATGAAGACAATAGGACATGATCAAAACTTAGAAAAATTTAGTCATCCTCAAGAACAACCAAGATCTATATATGAATAATTATAGACGAGCAAAACCAAGATTTATGTATGAACATCCAAATTTATATGAATATACAAATAAAGAACGTTTCAAGAATCGTACCTGTCCGATAATCTCCATCAGAAGTTCTATTGCCTACATGATCCTCTTATTGGTTCGGAAATTGAAGAATAGGAGGGAAAACAACCTAATGATAACTTCCTAGTAGAAGTATGTGTACGATCAAACCCTCGAAAACGTGAACCGAACTTTCATCGGACGAAAACAAAGAAGAGGAGAAGATGAAGTAAAAGCAGATGAACTGATTGATGTCGATGAGTACGTAGTAACCCTAGACGATGACATTGCAGATTGTGAGTTCTGAAACCCTAGAATGACACCCACGCCAGGCAGATCGATCGCATAGCTTCTGGTCTGAAACCCTAGAAGACGGTTTCCCCACTGCCTGATGCCCCATTTCACGCGCCAAACCAAACGCGTCTTCTTTACGCCACCCTGGCTTACAACGGTATAATCAGATAGGGTTGACGGGCTTAAGCCTTAATATTGTAGCCCTAAACCTTTAATGAGGACCAACTGGGTAACTTTTTTTTATGAAAAAAGAAAAATAGGGCAAACAATCATAGGAACATGATAATTGTGGGAGCCCCTGAATTTTGTGACCCCTCGAATTTTTTCAACTCCAATGTCGACCTCTCAACAGAGACTCCCAAATCCAAATTGTGTACGTGCGAGTTGTACGTGTGCGAAATTTTAATTTCAATTTTCGACTATGAATTATTAGTTTCAAATATAAAATAAAAATTTAATATTATTCTAGAGAGAGAGAGAATTATGAAAATATATAAGAAAAAAAAAATTGGAGAAAGAATTGAAAAAAAATGATTTCAAACAATTAACAATTTAAAAAAAAATTAATTAAAACAAATTAAAAAATAAAGAATTGAAAACTATTGGACAGATCTCCTGTCTAAAAGATCCACCCAATTACAACAGTCAAATCGAAGTTGGGAGCCCGCCGCATTGACGGTGGGGTCCCAACCCACTGGGAGCCGAGCCCCAGGGTTCCCGAGTTGGATGGTTGGGCCTAGGACTCCCAAATTTGAATTTAGGAGCCCCAACCCCATCACGCTGGACACACCCTAAGAAAGAAATTAATTTTGATTTTATTACCGTGCCCAAAGTCTGACTAGATTTTCTTATTCTCTTACATTATTCTCATTAATTAGTCATTATATTTACTTGTTATGAATGAGCATACATAAACTACGGAGTCTCGCAAGTAGTATATGTATATCTAGTTAGTTATGTAGTAAAACAGGAAAGAGTAAAAAAAAAAAACTTGTTCGTGCACAATTGGAACAAGACAATACTAATGTCAAGACATAATATCTTTCTAGATAGTGAGTTTTATCGCATTGCTATCTTTAGATTACATCCAATAGTTGTTATTTGATTCATTATTTACGTGCATAAACGACAAACTCGACTTACTGAGTTCTCTCAGTTTGACTAAAGTTCAACTTATCATAATGTGTGAACTCAGCTTGTCTTCGAGATCGGTTAAAGCATGCAAAGTTCAATATATTAAATTTATGACACATACTCATGGTTGTGGCTTTGGGGAATAAAAAAGAATCTCCGGGAATAAAGATTTAGGAAATAAATATCGATTTAAGGAACATGTTTTCATTTTAGTCCAAAAATTAGATGGATCAAAGATTGCCGCCTAATCTTCATCTTCTATATCCCACTCTCTTACGAATGTGAGGCCTTCAAAACCAGTTTACATTGTATTCGAAACTAGAGAGACAAGAGAGGTACTTTAACTCTATCTAGTTTTCGTAAGTGTTAGTGTAGATTGTATTCGAAACTCCAAAACAAGTCTCTGAACCAGGTTCTAATGATTCATCCTCATATACTTATGAGAAAAAAACTCAACTATATATATAAAACAATTCATATTCTTTCAATCACAAAGTCAATATTATTGAACTATTTTTCTTTTTATTGTAACAAACTCCAAAACCAAACTTTAGTAAGATTATACACATCTCTCTATCTTTTTTTTTTCAGTTTTGTCAATCACTCATGGAAGTTTTTTCCTCAAATTTGTACAAGTCTGCAGATCTTGCTTTTTTGCATTTAAAGTGAAGTTAAAGAACAGGTTAAGATTGGTTTTCAATTTTAGAGTTGTGATACTCTTCCTATCTAGATCTGCAACTTGTAACTACCTCACTCTCCTTCCCAAAATCTCTTTCAAACTTATAACCGACTCTCTTTAGATTCATCTGTTATTGAAGATGCAAAGATCAGCAAGTTCGATTTGAACCTCCAATGAATACATTAACATCCTACAGATTTATGTCAAACGCTTCCCTCCAAACAACTAGAAACCAGTAACACCGGATGAACTGCTCCTCTATGATTCATCCTCTTCTAGTGGCGAAAACAGTAAGAAAGGTTCTCCTCGCTCAAGATCATCCGACTTTTCTAAACAAAATGGGTTCATCTTATTCCTCTCAATGCTCTCATTATACTATTCTCTATCTTCATGTTGTGCTGGTTTTACCATCCAAGTAACAAGCATAACCAGAATCATCTCAAATTCCCAACTATATAGTGAGAGAGAGAGAGAGAAAAAAAAACCTGAGTGAAGAGGTGGCAATGGTAGTCAAATGACTGTGGCGGGAAGTTGTGGTGGTGAAGGTGATAGAGAAGATGAAGATGAGGGGGCAATGTTTGATCAAGCGAATTTTTGAGTTCAAAATAAATATTTCCCCGAGAATGTACAAAAAAATATGAATTCACTAAAGAATTTATTCCTGGATATTATTCTTTATTCCCCAAAGCTGCGGCAAAAAAAAAAAACGTATTATCAGAGATTCAAAGTAATATCTATTTTAATGGGTATAGCGCAAATGGAAGAAGAAAAAAAGAGAAGGAAATCATGTATGTTAGCACCCGTGTTGGTGTTAGGTGTATGTGTGATGACCGAGAATCATTAAGATAACTACTTAATTTCATTTACTCTTGCATATCTCTAAAAATAATATTTACAAACCTATTCAAGTTCTTTTCCAGGTCGTTTAGCATGCTAGAGCTATTCTATTTAGCTAGACTAACAATGCGTCTACTACTATAACCAGTGTGAGAATAGTTCTACATGAGAGAAGGACTATCTAGCAACCAAGAATATAAGATTTAGGTCCTCTCCACTCATTACCAATTGGTTTTGAGTTGGATGACCACAAATTTAACATGGTATCAGAGCTAGGCCACACGTGATAGACTTAAAAATCACACGTGTTCCACGTCACTCGAAAAAACACACGTATTAATCTAACCACACACACGTGAGGAGGCGTGTGAGAATAATCCCACATGGGAGGCTATCTAGCAACCAAGAATACAATGTCTAGGTAATCTGCACTAATTACCAATTGATTTTGAGTTGGGTGACCACAAATTTAACCACCAACAACCAATAGTGGGAAAAAAGAAAAAAAGAATGGAAATCTTCTTCATTAACATTGGTATTATTGGTGTTATAGGTGTCACGACAGAAAATCTTTTAGATACTGAGTTTATTTCATTCTTATCTCTCAATTGCATCCAACAATCAAGTGTTGAATCTAATGATGAAGATCGAAAACTAGTTGAACAATGACGATTTTTCACCAAAAACTAGATCCAACCAAATGGATACAGGCAAAGATGATAACCAAATCGAACATCCAATGCATATTGAACACAAAACAGATCGTACATAAATCAAAATGAAATCAAAGCATACAAAAGAAATCAGTCACAAAACTTTCATCGAGAAATGGTTGTTTGGAAATCATTTCATCCGAAAACCTTAGTCGAAAAGTCGACCATGGCCACTACAACCACCACCTTGCTTTTAATAAAATAATCGACTTTTTGGATGAACGGCAACTTCGTAGTTAGTAGTAAATATGATTAAGGTAAATAATAAGTATTAAAGAGAACTGTTTTGACAAGATAGTTTTTACACATTTTGCTTTTGGATTCTTACATTACATAATCAAAACATGAATAATTCGGAATCAAAATCGTAATTTTCAATAGGTTGGTTTTAGATAGTGGTACAGCCGAACTCAGAATCGTAAATTTCAATAGAAGTTAGCTGCCAACCAAATAAAAGAGTTCGTAATTTCACGAAATAATAAACTTTTCATGAAACTCTTTTATTTCTCTCAAATTATTTCCCACATCTCAAACACAATCTTAACCTAAATTTGTGCCGGCCATGTACGCCCTCGGGGATTCAGCCCCAGCACGGTATCAGCTAGGGTTGGGAATGTTGCCCGCGAGCCCGAAACCGCCTATGGGTAACTGAGCCCATGACTGACCACGGGCACCCGCTACCCGTTGCGGGTAGATCCCGCCCGGCCCGATGAAATTTGGTGGGCGGGCGCGGGTAAAACCTCTTGCCCGACCTCCCGCCCACACCCGAGTCCGATAGGGCAAGCCCGATTGGTGCTTATATATACCCGCCCATTTGTGGTCCATTAGGAAGCCTACAAGAAGAAATCCACTTCAAATCTTCAACAAGGTGGAGATAACGTATGCCGTTAGATGAGGGGTCTCTAAGATACCGCTCATCTGTTAGATCTAGGGTTAATAACTCCACCACTACCCTGTTATATATACCCCACATACTTCCTAAACTTCTGCCTTTTCCACTTCTCTTTCTGTCGTTCTGGTACTCTGCTAGTGTTTCTCTTTCTTCTATTTCTTTCTCTCTCTCTATCTTATTCATTTATGCGTTTCCGATTATCTATACAAGATCTATAACTAAGACCAATACAAATCTATAAACAAGATCTATTACTAAGACCAAATACAAGCATATATATATATATATATATATATATATATATATATATATATATATATATAACATTAATAATCTACTGAAATATGCAAGAAGAAATGAATTGATTCCCTAAACAAACAAATAAAAAAATGATTTAGACTTGGATGAAGAACTATGTCCGATACCCGAGCCGCCCGTTGCCCGACAACCCGACTCCTCTAGCAGGTGTGGGCGGGCTTTGGGCAGAAGAAAATAAAAAATTACCCGCCCGATCTACCCGACTACCCTAATAGTCAAAGAGATGATCTACCCGACCAATCCGAGGCCGAAGTGTTTTTACCCGTGGGCGCCCATACCCGCCCGATCCCCACCGGGCCACCCCTGGTATCGGCTCTGAAAGTATTAACCCCTACATTTCCAATTACGCATGGAATTGGGCTATTTCGTCTGCAAAGAGAAAAAAAAAGAAAAAAAATGGAACCAGAGAGCAAGAAGAAAAATAACAAAAGAATCAGAGAAAACGACGATTCCCACTCAGTTTCTTCTTCTTTCTCACCACTAACAGCTAACCTTCACACTCTATACACAGAAATTCTGGCATCGCTACTTAATCTACACTCTTCTGCTGCTCAATTACTCTTAAAACAACATTTACGCAAACTTCTTCACTTTCTCTCTCTAAAACACAAAACCCTAATAATCAACAACAACAACTTGTTTCTCTCTCTACTTCCTTCTCTACTCATCAAAACCACAGATTTTCCTTCACTTACTCGTCTCACTGCTGAGATTATTGGTTCTTTCTCTCTCTCGTCTTTTGACGCGAATGAGAGAATAGCTTCCGATGGTGAAATCTTAAATGCTTTAATCAATACCTTGAGAAATCAGTCTAAGAAAGTTAGGGTTGCTGCTATTAATGCTATTCTGGATATTTCTACAACTTCGATAGGAAGGAAAAGGCTCTGTGAATTATTTGCTGTGGAGAAACTTATGTGAGTTCTTATTTTGTTTTGATATATACTTGGAGTTTAAGTTTGCTAATTCAATTAGTTTCATTGCTAATGTGGATAATTTGTATGTTTTGAAACATTTTGACCTCTCGCTTTGTTTGATTGATGTGGTTAAATGTTAATTGATAATATAATTTCGAAACTAATACCATTTGATGTCCTAATTATATTAGAAATGATTCAAATTAATATCCTTTAGTTGATTCTAGTATGGAAGCATTAAAATTTGAAACCATGAATTCATAGAGTGGAGAAATAGTTCAAGTAACTAGGCTCCATACTTTTTGTGTTACTAATTTAAATTGTCCTTGGTTTTATGATTAAAAGTATGGAACATAATTTAATCGAAATACTGGGGAACAAACCAATGTATCTTAAAGTTGGATGCTTTGAAATATGGGCAACTTCCTGTGGTTAATATATATTACTATCTTTGTTTTCTAAGGAAAATATGGGTAATCGACGGGACTGGAAGTCCAGAAGATTGGAACTGAACTTATAGGACCTGAAGCTAGTGATTGTTTTACATGTTTCCTACTTCTGTAACTAATATGGGTTTCGTTTTATTCACTGGAACATCTAGCATGTTTTTCTGATTGATTGTTGGATCAATGAATGCTATATTTTTCATGGAGGCAATACATTATTCCTTTTCGAATCGAGTTTTTATATGATCTAACCTGACATCCAATAGTGCTGTGTTTCTTCAGGATGCTACTTCTCCCGCAAAATCTATTTCTCCATTTGTTAGGGGAAAGGGAAGCTGTAGAGTTGACGACTTTCCAGTATTAGCTCTTGAAGCCGTAGTCACCCTCATCAATGACTGCAATTTAAAACAACTAAAGGAGATCCCGAAGGAGCTGTCCTTCACCTTCTTGAAGTACCTGAAGGAAGGGTGGACACATATCCGGGATGAAGCTCTGCCCAAGAATGTTGCAGAATGCAGCAAAAAGAGATACTATACTCTTAACAATGTGAGGAAGCATCATTTGGCAGAAAGCATTTTTAGGCTTTCTATACACCATGGTAATCGTACAATTACTTGCTCCCCTGAGGTAGTCAAAAGAAACATATTTGGTCCCAATCATTCCGAATTTGAACACTTTATGTTAAACTACTGGGAGATTTCACCTTTTCTTTTTAGAAGGCTCTCGAAACCTCCAAATGATAACGAAGATAGTTTCAGTTTGTACTTTAAATCCTTTAACCATAAAAGAAAACTTGATCGCACCCTTTCTTCCTTGTTGGAGGGAGTAGTTTCTTGTCCACCTTTCCCTTCCGACGACCTAGACATCCTTAGTTTTCTGAAAGAGGCTAAAGATGGATTTGGTTGCCCTATAATCTATGAGCAGGACATCCGGATTCTGAAAACAGTGGAAGCAAGTAAGCAGCACAAAAAAAACGAAGTTCATTTTATCAAGGATCGTACCGATTCAAGGAGTATTAATAATCCCAATGCTATTGATTTTGTCAATGTACAAAAATGCGAAGAAGCATTTCTTAAGGGCTATACACTTGCTCTGCGAGGGATGGAGTTCCGCTCAGAGAGTGTTGCTTCTATTGCAGACGGGTTAGCAGTTCTATTTGGTCAACCATCAGTAGGTGCCAATGCATATTTGACCCCAGCCAGGTCTCAGGGTTTGGCTCGGCACTATGATGACCATTGTGTGTTTGTTTGCCAGCTTCTTGGAAAAAAGAAATGGACAGTTCTACCAAAAGCAACTGTACTCCTACCTCGACTATATGAACCTCTTCAGAATTTGCAGAGTTCAGAGGATGGGACTAGTGCATCTGAGTGTCAACAGTTCGTGCTCGGAGAAGGTGATATTTTATATATTCCTAGAGGCTGTCCTCATGAGGCATATACTACAAAGGGAGATGGTGGGCTAGAGATGGACGATGCATCTACTGGTTTTTCGTTACACTTGACACTTGGAATTGAGGTCGAGCCTCCCTTCGAGTAAGTGCCTCATGACATTATTGTTTAGTTTGATACTATTAAGTGATCCTTTTGGTTAGTTTAGTTTGTCATTTGTGTTATTTGCATTTCTTATGCATCGATAGTGAAAAACTTGTTCCCTTTATTATTTGTGAGTCACATTCCCAAGGAGTTAGTCTGCAAGCTTCTTATAGTACGAGAAACAATTTGATAAGCCACCTGACTGTTTTATTATTTTAGTGGTCTTTGGGTTCATGTCCTTCACAAGGCACGACACTTGTTTTAAAAGTAGAAAAAGAGAAACCTATTCTGTCTCCAGTTTAATAGATTAACATTATTTTGAAGTATACGGATATTGGATTCAGTTTAGTCCCACTAGTTATAACAGTCTGTTTGATGCAGTGGCACAAACCTTCTTAGTTTGAGTTACTAGAATCATTAGTTCGTCTAGCCGTCTAGGCATTGAAAAGAAATGGATGTTGCTTCGAGTATTGCTTAGGTTAGAGTATGTATATCAGTGAGTACGTGAAATGTCTTAAAAAGGCTACGCGTAACCCTTGATACACATCTCAACGTGAAATGTGATGCTTGCATACAGTGGCGGATCCAGGATTTGGAGTCAGGTGGTACCAAATCAAATTACCCAAATGACGAAAAAATGCAAACACGATTATACAAAATACTAAAAATGTTCATTCATTATATTGATGTATTAATCATTATGAGCTCAATTGGCCTTTACGACTGTTCATATTTTAAAATGTATGCATAACCGCCTCCTTGTCAATTTAAAAAAAAAAAAAAATCTTTTTTGAATAAAGCAACTAAACTATCATTTAACCCAACAAATATATATATATATATATATATATATATATATATATATATATATATATACATTTAACCCAACAAAAAGGTATCTTGTAAACTATCATTTAACCCAACAAATATATATATATATATATATATATATACAGTATAGTGTATTATGTGTAGACCTTTATTAAGTCATACTTGGAGTATATATATTATATATAATACTAATAGCAAAAAAATTGGGTGGAGGGCCCGCTCCACCTTCTATCTGCCACTGCTTGCATACATATGTTTGTGTGCTCAATCAGAATTTACAAGATACCTTTTTGTTGAACCTTGCATGAGAAATTTGGACTTCTCGGTTTTCTGTTTGTTAGATTTATTTCATATTATTATCGTAAGTTCGTAACAAGGTAAGAGTGTGGGTGTGGTTTACTTTCCTATGAATGATATGCACAATCAGTACATAGATTAGATTAATGATCCAATAGATTCTGAGTTTGAAAAGACATATGGTAAGACTAAGGTTTCCATTATTGCAGTTTATAAATAAAATGTTATTTGTAGTGTCATTAATGTTTTTTATACAAGTAATATGCAAATGCATTATGATTACTCTCTGGGAGAAATAACTACTATTTATTAGCATTTCTTCTTTCAATTCCCAAGTTTTTCACTAGTTCTTCATAATCACCAAGATTATTTTCTGTTATATATGTTCTTATAGTGGCGTTTTATGGGGTTTCTTAACCATTTCTACTAATAGAATATCCGTTTAACGTGTTAGGAAAAAAAACCCCTTTAACAATTTTCCTTCCCAAATCCCAATGTATAAGTCAGTGACATAATTTGGGTCCTAAAAATATCTTTCAATTGATTGTCGCAATTCTTCTTTTGCAAATTGTGACCCATAATGCATGTGGACTGGCATTTCTGTTGCAACTTATGTCCTTAAGGCATGTGCTCTGTGGTTGAATATGACATGAATTGATGGGACCCGATGTCCCTGAGAAGATCAGCTTAAAGACATGTCTGGTAAAGGATAATAATAGCGGAACATATATTCGATAGTTGTGTGTTGTGTCGATAATGCTTCTTAAATATTTGAGATCGTGAAAATATTTTTGTAGTTTAAGGATAATAAGAACACAGTGGATACTAGTATATTGTTATCCTTGAAAGGATAAGGATGGAATTTAGTTTATCGAACACGGTGGAAGGACCAGTTTGCTTCAAGGAATGCTAGATTTAAGTGGTTGGATTCGTGAGTCGGCTTCGGCGGCCAAGACCGAGCCAATATATGTATACACAAAAATAATTTTAATAATTGCTCTGCTGTTATTACTCTCGAGTCACTCAGCTAGCTCGAGGCTCAATCGCATTCCGAGCCTAGTTACTTCAGCTGACATATACGTGATATAATTTCGTAGACGTTCCAATCATGTTTTTCATTTCACAACTCTCAAGTATGGAATCAGAAGTACCTCCATTAACCTATTGTCAGATATTTTTTATTTCCTTTTCCTGTTTTCCTGGTGAAACTGCATTTGACCATATAAGTAATAGTATAGGAGTATATTAATATAGCTACCTCCTTTCAGATGGACATAACAAGTAGTTCAACGGAATAACATTCACGGTCGCTAAAACTTACGTGTCAATTGTTGACTGATGTGGTATATCCCAGTATCCCACT
Source organism: Eschscholzia californica (assembly GCF_041429995.1). Taxonomy (NCBI): domain Eukaryota; kingdom Viridiplantae; phylum Streptophyta; class Magnoliopsida; order Ranunculales; family Papaveraceae; genus Eschscholzia; species Eschscholzia californica. Next base: position 14,137,096 of record NW_028238198.1, on the reverse strand, counting down.
CAAATTCACTTCGCGTGGGCAGCTAATATGTAGTTAGAAAAGTTGGTACATCTTGCAGTATACTAAAGCTGCTACGTATAACCTCTTACCTTATTACATGTACTCCAATTCTTCATAAAGTATTTTATAATGTCAGTTCATATTGCTTTCCCATACTCATAGGATTTGATCACAGATGGGAGGGGTTTGCTCATGTTGCTCTCTATTCGTGGTACCGGAATCAGAAAGAAAAACCCGAGATATTGACTGATCCTCTCTTTGGAATTCTGAATGTCATGTCTGTAAATCTCTTACACATTTCGATCCAGCTAATTGGTTACCTAGATCCTGTTTTTCGGAAGGCATGCTTGGTTAACTCATTTTCACCGCCATTAGATGATGACAAAACCAAGCGAAGTGAATTTCTGGATCTCAGCCAGAGGAACACTTTCACATATATAATGAATTGTATTAACAAAGAAGCGAGCTTCTTAGAAACTATGAAGCTCGTCGAAGATGCAATTCTAGAGAAGAATGAAGATCTGTTTCAACGAATGAGATGGCTCCGACACCTTTACAACGAAATAGAAACAGAAAAATTATTTGACTGGAATAACCCGTTAGAAGGGTTCGAAAACATTCTCCAGTTATATAATGGTAAAAAAGAAAAAACTGATGTTGAAGCTTCATTTATGACCATTAAGTTGAATTTCTGTCAGGAAATCCACTTTCAAAATGTGTGCCAGAACTTCGAAGAATTACTTCAAAAATACAAAAACACCAGAAAGCAATACATGAATGGGATGCTTTCACTGCATTGTAGCTGAAAGTGAAACTACTGTGTAAGTGTTAAATGTTTTCAGTACCTATGTTGTGTTACAAACTCGGTTATGGATTTTATAACTACTGTTGTTTCCTTCGTTTTTTTTCCTTAAATTCGCGAACTATTCTTCCTCTTGTAGATTGGAAATTTCTTTTTTCCCGATGATTCGGATATAGAAGTAGAAGCTTGTTGTTTCTAGCAGAAGGATCCAACAGAAAAGATGTCAGAGCAAGTAAAAGTTTCTTCCGTTAAATAGTGCCCTTTTCAGGTAAAATATCTAATTGAAACTCCATTTCTGCTTATAGATGAACACATTTTAGCAAACAAACTTGAGTAGAAAGTTACTTATTAATATGATTGAAACACAACTTGCGTGCAAATGTGTTTATGGTTCGAGCTTACTCGATAGATACCAATACGACAAAAAAAGTCTCTTACATGACAATATGGAACACTACACTATTCCATCAAATAGAAAGAAACTGTATATGGTACATTCATGATGGAAGAATGAATCTCTGTCCTATATAACCACACCATTAACAAATTACAGACAAGTTCAATAGCTTTTCTATGGCTTAGGATGTTTTGGATTAGGAGCTGGATGTGTGGATACTCCATGATAATCGATATAGTAGATTAGTTCGTCTTCATTATGATTACCTCCCTTACTTTTATCCGCCGAAGCTCTTGAAAGTTTGTTGATAACCTAGACAAAAAAGAATCATCAATTAGGGAAAATTGCATTAAGGTAAGAGCTATAATTCTATAAAGCAACTCACCTTCATTTTTTGGTCTTCATGTGGATGGTGATTTGAGGTTAATGACTTCATGTTTTTGCTGTCTTTGCTCAGAAAAGTTGATTGAGAAGAGAAAGAAGAAGCATCTGCTGTGATGGTTAGAGAAGACAGATAGAAGAAGGAAGCTATTAAAACGAAACAGAAGGAAATGAAGCAAAAGTTTTTCATTTTTATATCTCCAAAATGAATGGTTTCCTCCTAGAGTGGAGTTGGGAAAGCTAGAATAAATAGGTTAAAGACGTGTTTGTGTGTGTGAGAGAGAGAGAGAGATCAGTACATGGCTGGGGTATCATGTTTTATTGGGTCCCATTCAATCCTTCATTTGTGAACCAGAGAAACTTGTAAGAGCTATGGGTGACCCTTGTCCTCATTGATACTGCTTTTGTACAAATGAAATAATTCACAGGTGATGCTCTCCCCTGCCACAATCCCGGTTGAATTCCTGCCAGGGTACGTGGCTGGTTAGGATCTAGAAAGAGAAAGTAAAACACTTCCACTTTCTAGATCGTGTTCGGCCACCTACCCGGAACGGGATTGTCATCGGGTGGAGAGGCATTTCTATAAAAAGGGCCAGCCTTGACTACTATTAGAGAATAGTCAGCTAAATCAGAATCAACATGGTCTGAATCATTAAAGAAAAGAATAATGTGGCAGTTGGTTCAATAATGAAGATGATGGTGGTGCCTATATACAAACGTGGTGCCTTTACAATATCTGGTTGCTTAGTCAGTTACAAAAGTTAAGAACATAATGCCATCATCATAATGCATATTTGGAAATGTAGCTACAAAATTCACTAACACTATAACATTTGTATTTATATTTTCGACATTTAATTTGGCTACTTAGACAAAACACGAAATGACAAAAATAAAGGTGAGCAATACGTAGACAACCAAAATTTTTATGTGGACAACTGATATTGGGTGTACAAAATATCGATCAAAGGACAATCGAAATTCTTATGTGGACAACATTATGAAAAGGAAAGAAAGATTTGAGTATTTAACAGAAGGGGGAAATGAAACCCTAGAAAGTGAGAAACTTGATAGGATTACTGATGGGTATGGAACTTCTAATTAACTCCTAGTACATTAGATTGATGGAAATATACTCCAAAAACAAAGCAATTGATGTATAATCCATCATCATTGATGGAAATATACTCCAAAAACAAAGCAATTGATGTATAATCCATCTCATAATGGGGAATTATCATTAATTGAAACTGAAAGGAATGAGAGGATTAAGGGTTTAACAAAAGAAATTAGTCGAGCATATACTCAATTTCATGGAAACCTAATGGATTCAATGCCAAAAGAGGAAGAAATAAATGCAGTTTTATGTATTGTTGTTGTTGCAGGAACTCTTGTTCGTACGCCATTTCCGAATCGTGAAGCCTACAAAACTAGAATAAACGATTTAAAAGATCTGAGAAACAAATCCTAATCAATTTTATGTTGAATCTGTTAAGCCGTATAGATGATGAAGGTAGAGAGAAAAACATTAGATTGATGGAAGATCTAAGAAAAACCCTAATGATTTAGAGATATCAAAGCTCATTCTAGTTGCTCGAAGATTGAGGGAAGGTAGAGAGATAAACAACAATGAAGGGGACAAAGACAAAAATATAGCCGTATAGATGATGAAGAGGAAAATTATTTCTACACCCAATTTAGTTGTCCATATAAAAATTTTGGTTGTCCACCATATTCAACAACTGCAAAGTACCTATTGCCAAGAACAAACATCATTTCATATTAGTTGTAGGGTTATTTCCCTAATGGCCCCGTACTTTGTGACCAGCTTCCCGCCTGGCCCCCTACTTTACGAGAAATACCCATATGGCCCCCTTCCGTTATAACACCGTTACTCTCTCTCCTCTATCTCATTTTCTCTCTCTGCCACATCATCTCACCTCGCCCCGTCATCATCTTCCCGGCAGGGTCGCCGGTCGGAAAATTTTCCGGCCGGCGACCTTCAAAAAAAATTTCTCTCTCCTCTCTCTCTCTAGAAATTTTTTAAAAAAAAAAAAATTTCCTCACCTCTCTCTCTCTAAAACTCCGGCGAAGGGAGTTCCCTTCGCCGGAGCTAGGTCTGTTCGTGAGCAGACCGGACACGAGCAGACCGGATCTGCTCACGAACAGACCGGATCTGCTCACGAACAGACCTTCAAGGTCTGCTCGTGAGCAGATCTAGGTCTGTTCGTTGAACAGACCTTGCAAGGTCTGTTCAACGAACAGACCTAGCTCCGGCGAAGGGAACCCCCTTCGCCGGAGTTTGAGAGAGAGAGAGGTGAGGAAATTAAAAAAAAAAAAAAAATTTCTAGAGAGAGAGAGATAGGAGAGAGAAAATTTTTTTTTATTTGAAGGTCGCCGGCCGGAAAAAATGCCGGCCGGAGACTCTGCCGGGGAAGATGATGACGTGGCGAGGTGAGATGATGTGGCAGAGAGAGAAAATGAGATAGAGGAGAGAGAGTAACGGTGTTATAACGGAAGGGGGCCATATGGGTATTTCTCGTAAAGTAGGGGGTCAGGCGGGAAGCTGGTCACAAAGTAGGGGGCCATTAGAGAAATAACCCTTAGTTGTAATTTGTATGTGCTTATAAAATTATATATATTCCAAGCAAAAGATATATTATCACGAACAAAACAGAACACGTCCGCTTCAAAACATTATGATTTGCTATGATAGAACAAGCCCGCTTAAAAATAAAACATGTTTTGCAGCGAACCAAAATAATTTATGTTGAGCCATAACAATAAATTCCCTATACAGAATGTATATTTCTTCTTGAACACCAAATCTTTAGTCTTGGACGTCTTCTTTGGATGTTGACAATTGATTTTATTGGCCGCCTAAGAATGTACCTGAATTGGGGTTTTGCAACCAGGTACTTATTTAGGACTTTCAACAAAAAAAAAAAAAAGGTAGTTGTTTAGGTTCACCCACCACAATTAATAATAAAAAATGATAGGGAAACCGAAGGTCTGGGCAGACCCTAAGCAGACTGCTGACATGACGTAGCCAGGTCAGCAATCTGGCCCAGCTGGCCAGACCTTTGGTTGCCACCAATCTAACTTTTGGGTTCCAGCCCTGGATATTTTGATGCTTCAATTTAGGTCCCATTTTGTTTTCATTCTGAAATAAGTTTTGTGATGAAAACTTGCGTAAATCAGGAAATAAAACATAGTTTGTGAAATGGTATAGATTCTGAAACATAAGTTCAAAGATGAAACTAAAAAAAAAATGAAGACGATGAAATATAACGTTGAAGAATGGAACGACACAGATGAAAACACAAAGAAAGCAAGAAAATGAAGCTTCAAGATTTTCCAAAACTCCTCATAGGCATTACCAATCATTAATGGAACTTGAAGATGAAGAAGCTTGAAAATGTAGATGATAAAACAATCGTTCATGACGTTTTGTAGACGAACCAATCAATAATGGCGGCTTGAAGATAAAGAAATGGTAATGGTGGAACTGAGATCTAAATAAAGTAAAGGTTAAAGATGAAGCAACATGAAGAAGATGATGGAGAGAGATGGGTTGTGCCTTTTGGTCTGTAGAAGAGACAAAAACAAAATTTTAAGAGAGAACCAGATTAAGGGGTTTAAAGAAATTGAAACTAGTGTTGAATCTGATGTAACGGGGAGGTGAGATGTAGAATCTCTGATGGTGTGTTTGATATCACCTATTTCCATGAAAAAAAAAGAATTTCCGTAGAAATAGGTATTTCCACGTTTGATACGAAGTATTAATCCATGACTTTAATTCCCTAGAGAATCTATTTCCGTGAAATAGTCTACTTTTAATTCTTAGCTCCCCCTCTGAATTAGCTTTCGTGGAAAGTCAAAAATTAAAATAAAAATATTTAATATATTCGGGGTAGTGAAAACCTAATATTTATCTCCATATATGTTCAAAATGACATTTTTACTCAAACATTTAGCAAAACACACTTTTATTTATACATTAGACAAATGCTATTTTTGACCTTCTTACTAAATGACATGTTTACAGAGTTATCAAAATGACATTTTGGTTTCGTGTAGTCAAAATTACATTTTTACCTTTTTATAATATCCAATTGACATTTATGTTGTCAAAATGACATTCGTACCTTTGTATAATACCAAAATGATAGTTTTACCCTTATGTGGTCTAAAATACATCCTTACGTTCATCTTGTAAAAGTAATTTGTCTACACTTTTATATTAAAATGACATTTTTACCCTTTTATATTAATAAAATCTCTTTTTGATCCATACGTTGTCAAAGTTACATTCTTATATTGTTTTGTAAAAGTTAACAAAGTGACACAAGTGTGTAATTTGGGCAGCATAGGAGCTAAAATGTAGTTTTAGCAATATAAGGGTAAAAATGTCATTTTGACTACATAAAGAGTAAATAAAACCTCTTAATTGAATATTATAGAGTTAATTCCTATTTGGCCCCCTACTTTGTGACCAGCTTCCTATATGGCCCCCTATTTTCTGTAAATTCAAATATGACCCTTTTTTTTTTATGTAAATGTCCTAACTACCCTTCTTATAAATATTTTCTCAACATAAAAAAAAACACTTGAATTCCACCTCACTTCTCTCTCCACCACACATATCTCTCCACGTCACCTCTTTCTCTCTCCATCTCACTTCTCTTTCCAACTCACCTCTCTCTCTCTCCAACTCACTTCTCTCTCTCTCCAAGTCGCTCTTCTCTTCTCCGACGAAGTCGCCGGCCGGAAAATTATCCGGTCGGCGACCTTAAAATAAAAAATGTAACTCTTATCTCTCTCTAGAAACTCCAGCAAGGTCTGTCCGTGAACACTTCACTCTCTCACCCCACCATTCTTCACTCTCTCTCTCTCTCTAGCCGATCTCTTCTGAATCATTAAGATTAAACCATTTCTCTAATAATCTAACCCTAATTTTTTTCATTTGATTCTCGATATGAACTTCTTCAAATCTGTTCTTTTTGTTGACAAAGATGATGATGATGATGATCAACATGAATCATCTCATCTTCAAATAGATCATAACCCACCTTCTGAATCTTGTAAAGAGAGTAATTTCGGGCGAAGATGATGAAGATCTGAGTTGGGATATCGATGATGAGGAAGACGAAAAGAAAGAGGACGAGGAAGCGAAAGATAAAGAGACTAATTTGGAGGCGACGGAAAATGTTGCTGAGATCGAAGAGAATAGTGTGGATGGAGAAATTGACAACAAGGGTGTAACTTCAGACCAAACCCTAAGTGATGATCAATCTAATGAGGTTAAAGGGGTGTTGAAATTGGAAGGGAAGAGCGAGAGCTCTGGGTCGTTGTAACTGAGTAATCAAACAATCTTGAAGAATTGGGATGAATTTTCCACAACCATTTGGTCCAAGGAGCATCCACAATTGCCCAGAAGGTATAGTAATCGAACAATCTTGAAGAATTGGGATGAATTTTCCATGTTTCATTGTAACTGAGTAACTCAAATTTCTTCCTTCGATGGCGTAATTAGGTATGGCAAGATTGCTAGAGAACACAAAAACAAAACAAGATAAAGGTCAGAAATTTAGGAAAAGATATGGAATAGGGGATTAGGGTTTTCTTACTTGAGGGATGATGAGGTTGAGTGAAGAGGAGGAACATGAGAAGCAAAAAATTCGAAATGGAGCTGAAGCAGAGAGCTTCATTAAATGACAGAGCTGGTTTAGTCAAGCGATTAAATGTCACTGCCGACGATGATGAAGATCTGAGTTGGGATATTGAAGAAGAAGACGAAAATTCAACTGGCAAGTCTTAAACTTTCTATTTTATAATATAAACTCAAAACACTGGTTTTATCTCTTTTATGTGTTAAATTGTTTAGTTCCATAAAGATCTGTTTAGTATCGTCTGTTCCTCAACAGACCATACTTACGGCGAAGGGGTTTCCCTTCGCCGGAGTGTTTAGAGAGAGAGAGAGAGATGAGAGATTTTTTTTTTAATGTTTGAAGGTCGCCGGCCGGAAGATTTTCCGGTCGGCGACTTTCATCGGAGAAGAGATAGGTGACTTGGAGAGAGAGAGAGAGAGAGGTGAGGTGGAGAGAGAGAGGTGAGGTGGAGAGAGAGGTGAGGTGGAAGTGAGATGGAAATTCATGGTTTTTAGTTAACTTTATTTTGAAAAATATTTATAAGAAGGGTAGTTCTGCCATTTACATTAAAAAAGGGGGCCATGTTTGAATTTACGGAAAATAGGGGGTAATAAAGGAAGATGGTCACAAAGTAGGGGGCCAAATAGGAATTAACTTAATATTATATTCGTAGAAGTTAGTTGTCAAACAAATAAGGGTTATTTCCCTAACGGCCCCCAACTTTGTGACCAGCTTCCCGCCTGGCCCCCTACTTTACGAAAAATACCATATGGCCCCCTTCCGTTATAACACCGTCACTCTCTCTCCTCCATCATGTTTTCTCTCTCTGCCAAGTCACGCCACATCATCTGTTACACCACCTCATCATCTTCTCCGGCATGGGTCGCCGACCGGCCAAATTTCCGGCCGGCGACCTTCAAATTTTTTTTTCTCTCTCTAAAATTTTTTTTTTTTATTCTCTCATCTCTCTCTCTCAACTCCGGCGAAGGGAAACCCCTTCGCCGGAGTTTAGAGAGAGAGAAAAAAATTTGAAGGTCGCCGGCCGAAAATTTGGCCGGCCGGCGACCCATGCCGGAGAAGATGATGAGGTGGCGTAACAGATGATGTGGCGTGACTTGGCAGAGAGAGAAAACATGATGGAGGAGAGAGAGTGACGGTGTTATAACGGAAGGGGCCCATATGGGTATTTTTCGTAAAGTAGGGGGCCAGGCGGGAAGCTGGTCACAAAGTTGGGGGCCATTAGGAAAATAACCCAACAAATAATAGAGTTTGTGTTTCCAAGGAATTATAAATGACAATCAAACAAAATATATTTCTAGGAAATAGATTTCATGGGAAATTTTCCATGGAAACCTTTTAGAGTTAATTCCTATATGGCCCCCTACTTTGTGACCAGCTTCCTTTATGGCCTTCAAATTTTTGTAAATTCAAATATGGCCCCCTATTTTCATGAAAATGTCATAACTACCCTTCCAATTAATATATTTTCAAAATAAAATTAAAAACAAAAACCTAAATTCCACCTCACTTCCCTCTCCACCACTCATCTCTCTCCACGTCACCTCTCTCTTTCTCCCCAAGTTAGCACTCTCATGAAGGTCGCCGACTGGAAAATTTTCCCGCCGGCGACCTTCAAACTTAATTTTTTTTTTCACTCATCTCTCTCTCTCTCTCTCTCTCCAAGTCAGCACTCTCATGAAGGTCGCCTGCCAGAAAATTCAAACTTTAAAATTTTTTTTTTCACTCATCTCTCTCTCTCTCTAAAAATTCCGGCGAAGGGGGTTTCCCTTCGTCGGAATCTGGTCTGTTGAAGAACAGACCAAATCGGTCTGTTGAAGAACAGACCAGATTCCGGCGAAGGGAAACCCCCTTCGCCGGAATTTTTAGAGAGAGAGAGAGATGAGTGAAAAAAAAAACTTTTTTTTTTTTTTTTTTTTAAGTTTGAAGGTCGGCGGCCGAAATTTTTTCCGGTCGGCGACCTTCATGAGAGTGCTGACTTGGAGAGAGAGAGAGAGGTGAGTTGGAGAGAGAGGTGAGTTGGAGAGAGAGGTGACGTGGAGAGAGATGAGTGGTGGAGAGGGAAGTGAGGTGGAATTTAGGTTTTTGTTTTCAATTTTATTTTGAAAATATATTAATGGGAAGGGTAGTTATGACATTTCCATGAAAATAGGGGGCCATATTTGAATTTACAGAAATTTGGGGGCCATAAAGGAAGCTGGTCACAAAGTAGGGGGCCATATAGGAATTAACTCAACCTTTTATTGGGCGGGAAACAAAAAAAAGGAGACTCATATGGTATTACATTCTTAAGGTGATGTTAGTATGAACCAAACACTAAAAAGGCTAAGATCTTATTTTTTTGGTAAGAATACATCCAAAACCCCTTTTGGGTATTATTTGAGACTAATCCCCCGTGGCCCCCACTATATATCCAATTACTAGTTAGATGATCAAGACACAGATGGGTTGTGGCCTTGTGGGTAATTGGGGATCATACCTAATAAATCCCCTTTAGTAATAAATGTCACAAAATTAAACGAATTAAAATTATATTAATTTAAGGATGAATTATTTAATTAATTAGTAGTCAATTCATTGTTAATATGTCAAGTTAATTTTCAACAAAAAACTGCCCTAAAGGTAATAATGTCATGCAAACAAATGAATAATGTTATTATCAAGAAGAAGACTGTGGAAGTAACTCCTACATCCATCCAGTCAACCCTATTTATTTGTAATATAGAGACAAATATGTTTTGTACACCTTTTGGTCTTACAAATTTATTCAAATATTTCTTAAGTTAGATATCATTAATGATTATGAATCCTAAAAATGCAGCATGGTGGTATAAATCTCCCATAAGATTTTTTTATTCAATTATCAATTTCTTTTTCCAACTTTGTCAAGAAGGTTGAGATTTGAAGAAGAATGGAAGAGGAAGGAGGAAAAGGATGTAAAATTGAGCTTAGTCTTGGACTTGGCTATGGTTATCATCAAATCACACCGAGACGTAACGAAAGGAAACGTCAACTTCAATTGAGTCTCTTGTACCCGTCTCGACCAAAGACAGAAGTATTTGATGTTGACAATAATCATGTAGAAGATGTTACTGATAGATCGAGTTCGGAGAATCGAACGGAGGAACAAACAACTAAGAAAGATGATATTAGTTCCAATATAGATGCAAATAACTATGGTAATGCAAGAAAGAAACTTAAGCTTACAAAAGAACAATCTACCTTGTTAGAAGACAAGTTCAAACAACAAAGTACTCTCACTATGGTAATAACTTCTTGCTTTTCCTATATTTAACATATAACATAGGTTATGATATTTTATTTTTTGTTTATTTACGGAAATTGACCATAAATCCTTGATCTACAGGCACAAAAGCAAGAATTAGCAGAACGACTAGATTTACGTCCACGACAAGTTGAAGTTTGGTTCCAAAATAGAAGAGCAAGGTAACCAAAAAATTTATCTATGGATATAAAGTTTGAAATATAGAAAGGAAAAAACAAAATTTTGAACTTTTATGCCTAGTCTTGTCGTAAGTTTAAAAAGAAAAACTATGTATGAGCTCCGAGTTAGTCTACTAATGGTTCTCGTCTCGAAAAAAATAAACACTTAAATATTTTAGATCTTTTGAAATTAGACCAGGGAAATCTATTTCTAAGATTCGTCTATATGTGACGGTATTTGTTCTTAACAACCCTAGTTCCGCCTCTTGTTTTTAAAATCCTAACCCTTTATCTTAAATGATTTTTCAAGGTCTCAATAGTAAACAATTATAATTTAATTTATTTATTTTTGCAGGACAAAATTAAAGCAAATAGAAGTTGATTGTGAGCTATTGAAGAAGTGCTATGAGAGTTTGAATGAAGAAAATAGAAGATTGAAGAAAGAATTGCAAGAACTAAGATCAAGTAAATTTGGAACCCCTTCCCCATTTTATGTCCAACTTCCTAAAACAGCTGTCTTAACAATGTGTCCATCATGTGAGAAGATCGCAAAGGCTTATGATTCAGATGATGTCACAAATAGTAATGTCTAAGTCCTAGTTTTTTCTTCCTTTAAAAGATAATCAATCTTAAATTTATGTCATATTCTAATATGATTTCTGGTCAATAGACCCTCATGCTTTATAGCTTCTTCTAAAGATGTGTCAAAAACTAAATATAAAAATTAAAGTTAATATTGTCTGAAATTGGGTATAATGCTAGAGAAAATAATAATAATAATACCCTTTAAAATCCTTTTGGGTGACTTCCTCGTCTACTTAGAGCACGACACAAGAGGTATTAATTTTTATCTTTTTATTTAACTAAATAAGAGCAAAATGTTTCTTGTCTTATTTACTCCTTATCTTATTAGGAAGAGTCACCAAATTAAGGATATATCATTGTTGCAAGGCTAGGGAGTAGTACAGTCCAGTTTTTTATGGACATAACTACAACAATCTTTATCATTACTAGAGATTGTTTATCTGTATTCCCCTATTGACCTTTATCATCAACAACAATTGACTTAACAATGGTATTAAATTCAACATTAAATACAACCTACTACTTTCAATCATGCATCTCACATAAAATCACTCTTTTATTTATAAGTTTTCGCCGTCCACCTAAATCGATCGGGATTCGGTCGACTTAAGTGTCATGGAAAATATCAATGTTGATCTCATGTGTAGCTTAAATTTCTAATCTTTTTTCCAACCTGCACTAGAGTGAGAAATTTATTTTGATGGACTAATTATGGAAACAGTTGATCGATCTGTAAGCTAGAATAAAGAAGATCTAAATAAAATTTCATTTCGAAGAGGAATCTGACCAAAGCATGATTACGTGGTCATTATTCTCACTGCTTATATGTAATCGTTATCAGATCATAGGGAGAAAGTAAGTAGTGGAGGTTAGCTACTAAAGAGAGAAAGAGCCGAAAAGCCGAAGGCATGGTTTGGCGGGAAAAACGATACATAAGTTAAGGAAACTAACTAAGTACCTTCAACTTCGTATCGTGCATTCCAGGAATTGAGCTACTCATAAATAAGGAAAGACACATTGGGTCATTCGCACACTTCTTCACATGGCTCCTTCCCTCTCCGGAAATCCCAAAAGCCAGGCTCTTTCACTAATGAGTATAGTAGACAAGATCCTGACCATCCCTTACGACCAAGCAAGCACTGAGCGCTTCTTAAGATTTTAGACCCTCCTCTAATCCTTGGGGAAACAGAATTCCTTGAGTTGAGTAAAGGAGATAGAGTTCCTCCCTTGTGAGTGAAGATCCTGCGCGATCTCATTGCTCGAATTGAGGTCTATTACGCGAGAATCTATGAACACCCCCTCATCCAAGGGTTTTTGAATTCTGCCTCGAGCCAGAAGAGGAAGATGATAGAAAGAGAGGGAAATAAAGGAAGAGTGAGACTCGACAACAGAGAGTCATTCGTCTGCCAACAATCTCATCTTCTATGAAAGTAATATGAAATAAATGAGATTGCAACCTTAGACACGAGGAGAAAAACTGTAAATGTGACACCCTCCAAAATAGATACGAGGCCCCGACAATTCACAAACGAGACGAAATTTTTACAATATCGTCCTTGTAAATCGGACCGGTCGTACTTATAAAACTTGTCATGCAATCCATACATTCGCATACACAATAAAATTATAAAGCAGAAGCTAAACAAACTCAAACTAACTCAACACTACTTCGGGTCGACGCCCAGCCCACAACAAAACTACCAACATCTCTTAAAAAATTCATACAACCTATATACAAGGCTTGAGTGTTAATTATATACATATTTGAGTTCAATATTGAAAAGTTACATAACTTGGAAATGAAGATAAGAAAGTAGACAACCAAAGACACAACGTAATGCTCAAAGCCTATCACAGTGGATCACCAGCTGAAATAACCACTACGTCTCAAGGCTACAAGAAACGTCTGCACACTAACAACTGGTAGGGATCAGATAACTCACTGACATGAGTTATTTTGGTAGAAGACCAATCCAAAATCCATCACGTTTTCAAAAGTTTATTTAACAAGTTATAACCATCATTACAAAACGATTTATCGAACTTGTATTTACTATTTACAAATATTTTTTTCTGACATCAAGCAATCAATAATAGTGTTTGGCTGCTCACCCATTGTGCACTCCCAATTAAGAGAGTCGCCTCAGAAGAACCTATAGTGCGTTAGCTAGTACCAACCGGTACCAGCACTAGCTAATGCACTAGCATCTCCTCGAGAAAGAGTTTTACCCTCTCACCACACTTTTCCTTAGGGGACTCTACAATCATTGAAGAGATTACCCTATTCTATTCGGTAGCCTATATCATGCATCTAGTGTAATCTATTCAAAAACTAATTACATTCGTATATCAAAAGTAATTTTCTTATTCAATTCATAATTTTATTAAACACGAAAATTATGGGACGACCAAGAGTCATATTGCATAAAAAAAAGGGATCATAATTAATGTCATAGCACCATACGAGCGGTCGAGGTGTACACCCCTGAGTCTCGGGCTGAAGGCACAGTACAAATGGCGAGTGAGTGAAACACTTCACTCCCAAGGTCTCATGACTAGTGTCGAACCACCTTACCGATCTCACACCAGTTACACCAATGTCAATATGTCATCCTAACCTAAATGGCTCATGTTCTTAGGTTGACATAATCCGAAGTAGGGTACATACATGAAAATCCCAAGTAATTCAAAATCATCCAGATAAGGGAGATTTGATGTTTAGACCCCCTTTCATATAATTGACTTGCCGTTTGGACTCCCTTTTTCCAGTGATGCACTTTGGACTCCCTTATTCACAAAAAAGTTAAACATAACAATTCAAAAACAAACAAGAGATGAAAATATTATTTTACCCTAACTAGAGCTCACAAATTAACTTAACCCAAGTATTGACCCGCGAGCTGACCCGAGAATGGAAGAAATGAAGAACGATTCTTCTCCTTCATTCTCAATGGCAGAAGAACTCCAAGGAAGATCAAGAGAGTTAAAAAAAGTGTCTGAATGGAAAAAACAAAATTTGATTCTTCCTCTTCACTTCCAACGGTGGATGAGCTAGAAGAAAGGTCATGAGATTTGGAAAAAGTTTCTGAAACAGAGGAGATGGAGATTGATTTACCTGATTTTGAAGAAGATGACTGTTACAATCAGTTACTTGATTTTGACGAAGATGAATGTTATGATCATTTACCTGATTTTGAAGAAGATAATTTTATGATCTTCTAGGGTAACTTATGTTTTCAATCTGCTTCATCATTTACCTGATTTTGAAATGTTATTTGATCTCACCAGAATTTGCCAACTTGTCCGTTTTCTATGGTTACTCAGAGTACGAATGCTTCGGAGATCAAGAATCTTTGTTTGAAACAATAAATTTCTTATTTGAAATTCAACTGTGTTTTTGTTTTTCCATTTTTTTTGTTGATTTGATTTCTGATTTGGAAAACAAATATTAGTCACTTAAAAAATCCCGACCCAGAATCACCGAAGATTTTGGTAAAAATTGCCACTGCGTATGAGGTATAGATCTTGTCCTTAAACTTTAAATTGCCACTGTTGCAATTAAAGTACACTCCTAGAGTCACCTAACAATAACTTGGTCTGCCCTAATTGTAATGAAATTGAATCTATTGAGCATGCACTCCTACACTGACCTCTTGCTATAAACATGTGGTTCTATTTTAATATTATTTCAGAGAATATACAGAATGTAACAGAATGAATATTTTCATGGGAAAACACTCCTCATTTCAGTGACCCTGCTTACCAAAATCAATTAGCCACAATCCTGTGGATCATTTGGAAAATAGATGTGATCACTGTTTTCAACATGAAATTAATTCTCTTTCACAGATTATTAATATGATACATTCTTTTCCTAGGAATACTATAACTCTATCTAGCACGAATACACAATTGCAAGAAAGATGGAACCCACCGGAACACACTTGGCTGAAAATTAATGTAGATGTTTCTTTTATCAATGTTCATGAAATTACAGGTACCAGCCTTATTATCCATGATTCTGACTCTAAATTCATAGAAGCTCATACATGTATTACTAGAAGCAGAAATAGTGAAGAAGGTGAGGCAATTGCTATTCTCAATGGCCTGTTATGGGCGGCGGAACATAATTATAATAAAATCATTATAGAAAGCGATAATATCAATATCATCCATAACATTCAGAATATCAAAAATGAAGTTCAATGGCAATCTAGAATTCACATCCGGAAAATTCATGAAGTCAAACGAAAGATTGAAAGGGTGAAATTCAATTACACCAACAAAAAATTCAATTCACCGGCGGATAGGCTTGCAAAATAGGCTAGAAAGAAGAATAAATCGAAGACTTGGAGTAGAGTACCTTATTTTATAGTTCCTTTATATTGTAATGACATTTTATTAGCTTAATAATATTTGTATCTGTTAACAAAAAAAAAAATCATATAACTTTAAATCCTCTTTCATTTGTTGTCCTTGTCGTAACAAATAAACCTCCTTTTTCCTAGATTATGAGATGAAAGGATTGAAGGCTGATTTGACTTTTTCACATCCAGTTGAGGTAGATCTCCGGTTGAAGGTGTTAAGATACTTGATTATCTTTTTGAGCCAATGCTACCCCTCAAGTCTTCTTCTTAGTTGGCTTGTGATGAGTTGCTTGTATTGAGTTGTTAAAGGGGGAATAAGATGGCTTAAATAGAACAAGAAGAAAAGATGAGTTAAATAGAAAAAGAAGAAGATGACTTAAATATAAGAAGGGTCCAAAATGCAATATTGATTATATAAAGATAAAGAGGGACTTTTTAAAATATAACTTTAGAGATGGAATATTCCCGTGTGATTCCGTCAAAAGGGAGTCCAAAATGCAACACTGAGAATAAGAAGTCCAAACAACAAGTCAATTATACGAAATGAGGTCCAAACAACAAATCTCCCTCTATATAATAAAACATAAGGAAATCTGCTGACTGAGACAAACATCCTTTCTTAATGAAGGATATTATTTAGAAATCCTTCCCAAAATTTACAATATAGTCATTAAAAAGATTGATTCTTAACCTATTTGAATAAGGTTAATTTTGATATTTCACCTAGGGGTGGCAATTTGATCCGAACCGGTGGGTTTTTTCCCGAACCCGCCCCTAATGGAACGGGTTTTACCGCCCCGTTTATTAAATGGGACGGTAATGGTATGAAGATAAAACCATTTACCGGGTTCGGGGCGGGTTTGGGATTAGGTAGTAAAACCCGCCCCGCCCCGATTATATATGTTATGTATTATATATACAATAGGTTTCTAAAACTTTTTATCTTATATCATCAATTTAACTATTTTATATTTTATATTATGTAATAAGTTGTAGTGTTTATAGTTGATAAAACCAAAATGTTATAAAATTTTGTTTATAATATTTATATTATTTTGATAAATCTAACTTATTTGAAATAAAAATATGAAATTTATGTTTAAATCCGACCCGCCCCGCACCGTTTCATGTTAAACGGGGCGGGGCGGGTCGGTAATGGTTAAGTAATTTCTAATCGGAACGGGTATGGTAATTAAATACCCACCCCGATTAGCTATTGGGACGGGAATGGTAAAACCCGTTTACTAACGGGGCGGACTTGGGAAAGAGATAACCCGTCCCAAACCCGCCTCGTTGACATCCCTAATTTCACCCGTATATTTTTTAATTTGGGGATGGAAAGAAAAGATTTTGGGGAAATTTTCCAACTTCTGAATCGTACCAGCAAGAGTTTTGGGGGGAGTTTTTATCTTTAATCTCCACTGTCTCTTTCAAATCTCAAGTACTTATGGTGACAGTGGTGTTTGAAGTCGACAATAAAGAATTAAGATATTGAAGATTTGAACCAATATTGATTTAGATTGAGATCACATGCATAGAATTTAATATAGTTTGATGAATGATTATTCCAATTGGGTTAGAGAGACAATGTAACATCGCTTACTTAAACAATTTTACTGAATATGCTTGTAAAAACTGTCCGTGCCCTATGGGCACGGCTATACCCTTGCATTAAAAGGCCAAAATTCTAAACAAAAAATTTAACGGGTCACTCTGTATCAAGTCAACAAGGAGGTTGAATGTCAAAAGGTCTGGCTCAAATACAACCAGGCCTGTCCTGCAATTTAAGAGAAGACAAAGGGGCCCGCGTAAATGAGATCGATACCTCAATCCCAAAATATAGAGGGTAGAAGCGTACCTGATGTTTTACCGACTTAATCTTGAACCGTATAAAAAATCCCAGTCGGTGAGGATCTTGTTGTTATAAGCTTAAAAACATCTTGGGGTTCAAGCTAAAGTATATTTAGGAGAATCTAAATATACATAGTTTTGTGAAACTTTCGTTTTATTTAGAAGTTACCTAAAGTTAGGTTTCCTTTTATTTTGATGTTATCTGAAATAGGGTTTTTGAGTTATGGTTCTCTATATAAGGATGTGCTAAGATGTGGCAGAATTATATAAGTGAGTTTAAGGTTTTTGAGTGATTTTTCCTTACGATTAATAAGAGAGTTATTCTTGTTAAATTCATTGAGTTCATATTGAGATTCTATAATCGGTATCAGAGCTTTAGGAAGATACAACGATGGCAGACGGGGACAAGAAGGAAGAGACATCGACGATGTCAAAGACGAAAGAGGAAGGAGGATCTCTTTCAATGAAGTGTCCCATGCTAAATTCGAGTAATTATACGGTGTGGACCATGAGGATGAAGATCCTACTCAAAGTTCATAAAGCTTGGGAAGTTGTAGAAAAGGGAAACTTTGATGAGACAAAGAATGATATGGCTATAGCTTTAATGTTTCAATCGATCCCCGAAGCTCTTATTCTTCAAGTCGGTGACCTAAAGACAACCAAGGAAGTGTGGGAAGCTATAAAAACTAGAGCAGACAGGGTAAAAGAAGCAAGACTACAGACCCTAATGGCAGAATTCGACCGACTTAAGATGAAAGACACATAGAAGATTGATGACTTCGTCGGAAAATTATCAGAAATTTCATCAAAATCAGCTGCACTAGGGGAGGAAATAGAAGAACCTAAGATGGTCAAGAAATTTATGTCAAGTCTTCCTCGAAAAAAATATATACATATCGTAGCATCGCTCGAGCAAGTGTTAGACCTCAATAACACAAGCTTTGAAGACATCATAGGTCGAATAAAAGCCTATGAAGAAAGGATCAGTGAAGAAGAAGAAGAGCAACATGAAGATCATGATAAGCTTATGTATGTCGATGGTGATTCATCACGACAACCGTTTCAGTATAATTATGGAGGCAATAGAGGAAGATGACGTGGAGGTCGCTCTTCCTGGAAAAGTCGAGGACGTGGTCGGTTCGGGTATCAACAGGGTCGAGACAAGGAGTATGAGTCAAAGATAACTTGCTATCGTTGTGATAAGAAAGGACACTACGCGTCAGACTGTCCTGATAGACTACTTAAGCTTCAAGAGGCAATGGAAAAGAAAGATGAAGATACTCAATCTGCTGATGAGTTAATGATGCACGAAGTGGTCTTTCTGAATGAGAAGAATGTAACCCTAAAATATTTGAAGCCAATTTAGACACAAGTAATGTGTGGTATCTGGACAATGGAGCCAGCAATCACATGTGTGGAAATCGAAGCTTCTTCATGGACCTTGATGAGACAATTATGGGAAAAGTGAGATTTGGTGATGACTCTCGTATAGATATACGAGGGAAAGGGTCAATTCGTTTTGTTTTCGACAATGGTGAGAAGAAAGTACTAAAGAATGTTTACTTTATTCCGGAGCTAAGAAGTAACATTATAAGTTTGGGTCAGGCCACGAAAGCATGGTGTAAGGTTCGAATGAAAGAAGACTTGCTGATGTTATATGATCGTTTGGGACAATTGATGGTGAGAACAACCAGATCGAGAAATCGTTTATACAAAGTTATCTTGGAAGTCGAAGATACTAAATGCTTACAACTAACGACTTTGCCTGAATCATCAATGTGGCATGCAAGAATGGGTCATGTTAACTTGGAGACAATGAAGATGATGATCAATGAAGAGCTAGTGAGTGGTATACCAAAGATCACAGTGGAGAAGGAGATGTGTGTGACATGTCTCTTCGGGAAACAGACAAGGAAATCTTTTCCACAAACAACCACATATCGAGCCTATCAACTTCTCGAGCTCATTCATGGAGATCTTTGTGGACTATCACACCTCCCACTGCGGCTCATAAGAGGTATATTTTTGTTATCATTGATGATTGCTCACGATATATGTGGACTATCTTGTTGAAGAAGAAGAGCGAAGCATTTGAAAAATTCAAAATTTTCAAGATACTTGTTGAACAAGAAACAAGGGCTGTGATAAAGACATTCCAAACAGATCGAGGTGGAGAGTTTGTGTCTCATGAGTTTATAGCTTACTGTGATAAATATGGAATCAAGAGACATTTATCAGCCCCGTACTCTGCTCAACAAAACGGAGTTGTGGAAAGACGTAATAGAACTCTCTTGGAGATGACTAGGAGTATCTTGAAACATATGAAAGTACCAAACCATATGTGGGGAGAGGCTGTGAGACATGCTACATATTTGATCAACATAATAGCAACAAGATCGCTGACTAAATCAACTCCGTATGCGATGCTTAAAGGGAAGAAACCAAATCTCGAGCATCTCAGAGTGTTTGGTTGTGTCGGATATGCAAGAACAGAGGTTGGTGGGAGAAGAAAGCTAGACGCATTAACGCTGGTACATCTGGGAACAGAACCCGGTTCGAAGGCTTATCGCTTGTATGATCCTATGACTAAGAAGATAATAGTCAGTCGAGACGTGATTTTTGATGAAAAGAAAAACTGGAGCTGGAACAATATCGAAAGAGAAACAAGTAGAGATTCTGGAACATTTGCTATTAATTTGGGAGAATTTGGTAATAAAGGCATCAGAGGGATCGAAACTTATGAAGAAACATAGGAGAATAATCTTGATACTCGGGCAGTCAGTGAGGATGTGTTAAATAGAGAAGAGGACGAAGTAGTTGAAGAAAACCGTGGAGATGGAGATGAAGAAGGTGAAGATATAGTGTGGATGAACCAGCACAAGCACAACCACAGCTAAGGAGACCAACAAGGCCACATATTAAGCCAGCTTACTTAAATGATTATGTTCATATCGCAGAATACGAAGGTGAGCGTCTGTTGTGGACAATGAACGAGGAACCGTGGAATTTTAATGAAGCAAAAGAGTTAAAGGTCTGGATAGAAGCGTGTGAGGATGAACTTTCTTCAATAGAAAGAAATAAGACGTGGAATTTAGTAGACCTTCCTGTTGGAGTCAAGCCTATCGGACTAAAATGGGTATTCAAGATAAAACATAATTCTGATGGGAATGTCAACAAATACAAAGCACGATTAGTGACGAAAGGATATGTTCAACGACATGGCATTGATTATGACGAAGTATTCGCTCCCGTGGCACGTATTGAGACAATACATTTCATCATTGCTCAAGCAGCCTCAAGTAGTTGGCAAATACATCTTCTTGATGTAAAAACCGCGTTTCTTGATGAGACATGAAAATGTCCCATCTGAATCTCTTAACTCGGGTTAGTTAGTCCAATTCGAGCGGTTACTCTGATGATTTGTTTGATTTTCTTTCTCAGGTCTCATTTACGGAGTTCGATGCCAAAATATCGTGATAAAGACATACTTGAGGGGCATTTTGGTCATTTTAATGACAAGGGTATTCTGGTCAATATTAGTGCTCATGTGAAGGTAGGCTCCAAAACGAGTCCAACGGCAAAAACGGGAGTCGAATCGGAGTTCGAACGAGAAAGTTAGCTCATGTCAAACTTGCGGTAAGAAATAGTTGACCAGAACTCGAGGATGACACGTGGTGAGTAACAGCACATCAGATGGACGATGGTAGGAGCGTGCGGTACTATTTCGGGACACACGGGTGTGTACCGGGCTTTGCTCGGTCGACCAAAACAGATTTAATAGTTATTGCTACTTCCATGCACGTGGCGTCCTCCGAGTGTGTGTTGCTGCTTCTCAAACTACTCCGAGATGCACTTAATCGCCTCCAATAACTGCCAGCAAACCAACCCGAGAGCTGCCTTCCTCTTTCTCTCCTATCCTCTCAAATCTTTCCAAGAGATGGAAACTAATTTTAGAAACCGAGAGAGTTATAGAAAGAAGATAGAAACCGAAATAGAGAAGGAAAGAATCGGAAGAGATGGAAAGAGAGGATTCGGTTTGAACCGGATTTTGTTAGAGAGAGAAGGGAAGAAAGAGAGATATTGATGGAGAGGAATAGCTGGCTTGTGCGAAAATGGAAAGAGGGATCAGAAAGTTTAGTGAGAGAGAAAGATTTTCTCTTCTCTATTTTCATATATACACAACTCGGTAGATAGCCGGGGGGGGGGAAGATTGATTTTATTTTTAGAATATAATCAAGATAAGAGAGACAAAGAGATTTGAAGGAGGAGGATTCGGTCTCTCTTTATCTCTCTATATAAATAGAGACTAAGGAAGGAAGAGAGCATCTCGGGTTTTTGGAACATCATCTCCACGGCCAAAACAGGGACAACAACTACTTTCATCTTCTTCTTCCTCTAATTTCTTCTCTTTTTGTGAGAGAAAGTGAGAAACAGAGAGAGAGAGATTGTATAGAGAGAAAGAATTGTAAGAGAGGGAGTTTACAGAGAGAAAGAGAGAAATTGTAGAGAGAGAGAGATATTTTCGAATGAATAAAACCGATTGAAATCTCTCTATTTCTAAACTGTTTTGATTAGAGAGAGAAAGGAAGAGTTAAATTACTGTTTTAGAGAGAGCAAGAGAAAGTTTAGAGAGAGAAAGAAGGAAAAAATAGTAGAGAGAGAAAAACCAGGTGAGGAAAATAATTTTCCCACAGAGAAGTATTTTCCAGGAAGACGAGAAAATCGTTTTTCCTGAGGGCGTGTTTGGCAGAATTCAGCAAAACCAGAAGGAAAATACACTTCCCTAAGGGGTCTGTTTGGCTGCGCAGAGGGAAAATTGCGAGAAAAAAGGTTGTTTCTTTGCCGATTCTTTCTCCCTCTCTTATTTTATTAATTTTTATTTATCCCACCATGATTATGATCTCTTTAGTGATGAGTTGATGCAGGGAGATTTTCATGAGATATTCCAAGTATATTGAATATCTTAAAATCTAGCTATTTTAGTAGTATAATATTTTTGTTCGTAGAGAATTATTATTTTTAACAGTTTTATATTTTTAGGAAACCTTTTAGCTTTTAGATTCTAGTATTTTATTTATTTAGAAGTTGTTATTAGAATTTGATTACGTTTAGGAAAGTAGCATTTTATTTATTAGAAATTGTTATTTGAGTTTGATTAGGTTAAGGAAACCCTAAGTCTATATAAAGGGGGATCTAGGAGTTGTTTATGCATTCAAGTTGATCAATAAAATTCAGTACCTTTTAGTATTACTTCTTATAATTTTGGTTCTATAGTCTTTAGACGGAGTTCTAAGGCTTTTTCTAGGTTTTAAAAGTTTTAGACGGAGTTCTAATTCTTTTCCGGAATTTTCCGCTGCGTCAGTTGGAAAAACTGATAAAAGCCTTAGATCTTCGTCTAAAGACTATAGAACCGAAACTAAGAAGATATACTACTAAATACTGAATTTTATTGATAAACTTGAATGAATAAAACAACTACTGAATCCCCTTTATATAGACATTAGAGTTTTCCTAAACCTAAACAGACTCTAATTAACAATTTCTAATAAATAAAATACTAGTTTCCTAAACCTAATCATATACTAATAACAACTTCTAAATAAATAAAATACTAGAATCTGAAACCTAGAAGGTTTCCTAAAAATATAAAATTACTAAAATTAACAATTCTCTACTAAAAAAAATAGGAAACTACTAAAATAACCTATTTGATGATATATAAGATTTTCAGAAAATCTTCTGAAAATCTCCCTGCATCAGTACTGACGCAGCGGAAAAACTGATAAAAGCCTTAGATCTTCGTCTAAAGACTATAGAACCGAAACTAAGAAGATATACTACTAAATACTGAATTTTATTGATAAACTTGAATGAATAAAACAACTACTGAATCCCCTTTATATAGACATTAGAGTTTTCCTAAACCTAAACAGACTCTAATTAACAATTTCTAATAAATAAAATACTAGTTTCCTAAACCTAATCATATACTAATAACAACTTCTAAATAAATAAAATACTAGAATCTGAAACCTAGAAGGTTTCCTAAAAATATAAAATTACTAAAATTAACAATTCTCTACTAAAAAAAATAGGAAACTACTAAAATAACCTATTTGATGATATATAAGATTTTCAGAAAATCTTCTGAAAATCTCCCTGCATCAGTCTCCTCCACTTCAAAGAAACTCGCCTCGAGTTTACTGATTGACTTGAATGTTATCTTGATTGATACTCCCTTGATATATCCTTCTCGTGAACTATGCATAGGAATTACCAAACTTTCAGATTTGACTGACGATTTTATTATGACATAGAATATTTTCGGTCCATATTTGTAATTTGACCCAAACTCACTTTTCAGCCCAAAAATAAACTTGTACATATCATGAGTATAGTGATTGAAAATTATGAACTTCGATGAAGACTTTCGAATAAAATTACTTGTCAATCCATTTGAAACAATTTGAGATTCGCATAATTCTGAGAATGGATCTTCGTATGAAGGAATTTTAATTGGATCAAAGTCTAACTTGTGAAGTTCTTCTTTTGAATCAACTTCCTTTGATTCAATTTTTTGAACCACTTCAATTTCCTGAACAACGTTCTTTGTCTCAATTTCCTGAACAACTTCCTTTAACTCAATTTTGTTAACAACTGACTCAATTTCTTGAACAACGTCTTGAACGACTTCAATTAACTCAATTTTCTGACCAACTTCTTCAGAAACAAATCCTTCATCGTGTAAATTGATATTAGGAGACTTATTCGTGAACACAATAATGTTAGATTTTGATTCGTGAGTAATATTACTTGAATTTTCTATGCTCACAATTTGTGGTGGTTCAACATTCTCTAAGGGAGCTGTTTTTACCTTTTTTATGTTTAAGTGAGGTTGTTCTTCCCTCCGAAATCCAAACTTCCTATATTCCCGTTCCTGAGCTTCAATTTTTAGGGCTAAGTTGTACGCCTCCTGAATAGTCCATACTGTAGCTATCCCCACTTTTTCTCGCAAACTAAATTTTAATCCGCTTAAAAATCGATTTGCTACAACATCTTCATATTCTATAATGCTCTCCATATTGTTTCTTTGAGCCAATTTTGAAAACTCCTCATAGTACGCACTCACTGAACGCAACCCTTGTCTACAGTTTTGGTATATCCTTAACAAGTGTTGTTGATAATCAGGAGGTAAGAACCACTCCTTCAAGTTCTCTTTCATAGACGGCCAAGTCTGAATTGGAGCCCTTCCTTGTCTCTTCCTTAGAAGTTGTAATTGATCCCACCAATCTGCAGCACTACCTCTAAGTCTATAAACAATGATTTTAACTACCTGCTCATTGAGAATAGTAGCACACTTATTAGTGACATGTCGTTCGACCTTATCTAGCCAATCGAAAAACTCTTCAATAGTTGAATACCCATCGAAAATTGGTATTTCTTCGTTGATCTTATACTCATTATACTCTCTACGTGGGTACACTTGAACTGAAAAACTGTTACCATGATAGTAATTCTCCATATTGACTTATTGATAACAATATAGAGAAAACTAATAATAATCTGATTTTTTTTTTTTAAACCAACTTTAGATGCATCTTTGGCAAATCCATCGATGTGTTCTAAAGTGATCTTCGCGTAGATGATATCGAACCAGGCAAATCCTCGCTCTTGATGCCAACTGACGCAGCGGAAAATTCCGGAAAAGAATTAGAACTCCGTCTAAAACTTTTAAAACTCAGAAAAAGTCTTAGATCTTTTCCGGAATTTTTCTAGGTTTTAAAAGTTTTAGACGGAGTTCTAATTCTTTTCCGGAATTTTCCGCTGCGTCAGTTGGCATCAAGAGCGAGGATTTGCCTGGTTCGATATCATCTACGCGAAGATCACTTTAGAACACATCGATGGATTTGCCAAAGATGCATCTAAAGTTGGTTTAAAAAAAAAAAAAAAAAGAAAAAAAAAGAAGAATCAGATTATTATTAGTATTCTCTATTTTGTTATCAATCACTCAATATGGAGAATTACTATCATGGTAACAGTTTTTCAGTTCAAGTGTACCCACGTAGAGAGTATAATGAGTATAAGATCAACGAAGTAATACCAATTTTCGATGGGTATTCAACTATTGAAGAGTTTTTCGATTGGCTAGATAAGGTCGAACGACATGTCACTAATAAGTGTGCTACTATTCTCAATGAGCAAATAGTTAAAATCATTGTTTATAGACTTAGAGGGAGTGCTGCAGATTGGTGGGATCAATTACAACTTCTAAGGAAGAGACAAGGAAGGGCTCCAATTCAGAGTTGGCCGTTTATGAAAGAGAACTTGAAGAAGTGGTTCTTACCTCCTGATTATCAACAACACTTGTTAAGGATATACCAAAACTGTAGACAAGGATTGCGTTCAGTGAGTGAGTACTATGAGGAGTTTTCAAAATTGGCTCAAAGAAACAATATGGAGAACATTATAGAATATGAAGATGTTGTAGCAAATCGATTTTTAAGCGGATTAAAATTTAGTTTGCGAGAAAAAGTGGGGATAGCTACAATATGGACAATTCAGGAGGCGTACAACTTAGCCCTAAAAATTGAAGCTCAGGAACGGGAATATAGGAAGTTTGGATTTCGGAGGGAAGAACAACCTCACTTAAACATTAAAAAGGTAAAAACAGCTCCCTTAGAGAATGTTGAACCACCACAAATTTTGAGCATAGAAAATTCAAGTAATATTACTCACAAATCAAAATCTAACATTATTGTGTTCACAAATAAGTCTCCTGATATTAATTTACACGGTAAGGAATTTATTTCTGAAGAAATTATTCAGGAAATTGAGTTAAAGGAAGTGGTTCAACCAATTGATTCAAAGGAAGTTGTTCAGGAAATTGAGACAACGGGCGTTGTTCAGGAAATTGAGGCAAAGGATGTTGTTCAAGAAGTTGAATCAAAGGAAGGTGAAAAACTTCGGAAGTCAGACATTAGTCCAATTGAAGTTCCTTTATACGAAGATCCGTTCTCAGAATTTTGCGAATCTCAAATTGTTTCACATGGATTGATAAGTAATTTTATTAGAAAGTCTTCATCGAAGTTCGTAATTTTCAATCACTATACTCATGATCTATACAAGTTTATATTTGGAGTGAAAAGGGAGTATGAATCACATCACAATTATAGTCAGAAAATTTTTTGTGACTTAATAAAGTCTCCCGTCCAATCTGATAGTTTGGTGATTCCCATGCACAATTCACGACAAAGTTTTCTCATGGGTGTACCATTCAAGACAACCTTCCAATCAATCAGTAAACTCGAGGCGAGTTTCTTTGAAGTGGAGGAGACTGATGCAGGGAGATTTTCATGAGATATTCCAAGTATATTGAATATCTTAAAATCTAGCTATTTTAGTAGTATAATATTTTTGTTCGTAGAGAATTATTATTTTTAACAGTTTTATATTTTTAGGAAACCTTTTAGCTTTTAGATTCTAGTATTTTATTTATTTAGAAGTTGTTATTAGAATTTGATTACGTTTAGGAAAGTAGCATTTTATTTATTAGAAATTGTTATTTGAGTTTGATTAGGTTAAGGAAACCCTAAGTCTATATAAAGGGGGATCTAGGAGTTGTTTATGCATTCAAGTTGATCAATAAAATTCAGTACCTTTTAGTATTACTTCTTATAATTTTGGTTCTATAGTCTTTAGACGGAGTTCTAAGGGTTTTTCTAGGTTTTAAAAGTTTTAGACGAAGTTCTAATTCTTTTCCGGAATTTTCCGCTGCGTCATGAGTAGCTAAGTTCCTTTAGTCTACGATTTTGATGAAGTTCTAAATATGCATATTAGACAATTATTTTGATAAATTAAATGCTTCATGTATTGATTTCTTTCAAACTTTGTTTATGATTTATCCATCGATTAATATTCTTGAGTTGATTTATCATATTTAGAGTGACTCCTTTAATGATTTATACTTCTTAGTTGTTAGTCGATTATTGAATCGTGACTTGTCTTCATTACCTATGCTTCTTGAAGCTTGATCCACCATGTTTAGGTTAGGTTCTTTAATGATGGATACTTGCTAGTTGATAGATAATAGTTAGAGGTGATAAGAACTTAGTATTGTGATTCATAAAAGCTATAAAATTTAAGTCGAGGTCTATGCATGATTAGAATGGATACTGAACCCTAGGCTACTTCTCCCATCAATTCATTTACCATTATTATTTGTCTTTGTTAATTAAATTGCAAGAAAATCAAAATCTGAAGAAAATCCAAACTAGTTATAGGAGTTAGAATAGATTGACTTAGTCTCTGAGGAACGAACCGGTCTTACCGGAACTATTACTTGACGCCCGTATACTTGCGGGTGGTGACCTATTTAGGAAACTTTCTAGGCCCATCATTTCTCCACGGTGAATTGAAGGAAGACATTTATGTCACTCAACCGGAAGGATTTATAAACCTAGGAAACAAAGACAAGAAGGTCTACAAGTTGAATAAAGCTCTTTATGGTTTAAAACAAGCACCTAAAGCTTGGAATGATAAGCTAAACAAGATCCCTAGAGAGTTGAAGTTTCATAGATGTTTAAAAGAGCCATCGTTATATCAAAAAGAAGAAAATGAGCATATTCTTGTCATGGCTGTGTATGTCGACGATCTACTTGTCACAGGTTCATCGTTGAAATTGATACTTGAGTTTAAAAGGGAGATGGCAACCAAGTTTGAGATGAGTGATCTTGGAAAATTGACCTTTTATCTTGGGATTGAAGTACACCAGTTTGAAGGAGGTATCGTATTAAAGCAAGGAAGATATGCGAAGAAAATACTAAGTGAAACTGGGATGGAAAGTTGTAATTTGTGCCATGTACCGATGGATCAGAATTTGAAGTTGTCAAAGTCTCAAGAGGAGAAAAACATCGATGAAAAGGAATACAGAAGAAGCATTGGATGTCTACAATATTTACTCCACACACGTCCAGATTTATCTTATAGTGTCGGGGTTTTGAGTAGATATTTGCATGAGCCGAGAGAATCTCATGGAGCAGCGCTAAAACAAGTCTTGAGGTATCTGCGAGGAACACCCTCTTTTGGTCTTGTGTTTTCACGTTCGGATGGTGTAAAACTCATAGGATATAGTGACAGTTCACATAACGTTGATGAGGATGATGGTAAGAGCACAACATGACATATATTTTATCTTGTTGATTGTCCAATAACTTGGTGTACACAAAAGCAAGAAACTGTGGCTTTGTCGTCTTGTGAGGCTGAATTCATGGCAGCTACAGAAGCGGCAAAACAAGCTATTTGGCTTCAAGAGCTCTTTGCTGAGTTAATAGGGAAGGAGTGTGAGACGGTTACTATACGGATTGACAATAAGTCGGCAATCGCGCTAACTAAGAATCCGGTATTCCATGGTCGAAGCAAACATATACACAAGAGATATCACTTTATACGTGAGTGTGTCGGGAATGAACAAGTGGTGGTTGAGCATGTTCCAGGAAATGAGCAGAAGGCAGATATATTGGCGAAGGCACTTGGAAGAACCAAGTTCAAAGAAATGAGAAGCCTTATTGGAGTTCAAGATGTGAGTGAAGATGTTTTTCAAGCTTAAGGGGGAGAATGTTGTTATAAGCTTGAAAACACCTTGGGGTTCAAGCTAAAGTATATTTAGGAGAATCTAAATATACATAGTTTTGTGAAACTTTCGTTTTATTTAGAAGTTACCTAAAGTTAGGTTTCCTTTTATTTTGATGTTATCTGAAATAGGGTTTTTGAGTTATGGTTCTCTATATAAGGATGTGCTAAGATGTGGCAGAATTATATAAGTGAGTTTAAGGTTTTTGAGTGATTTTTCCTTATGATTAATAAGAGAGTTATTCTTGTTAAATTCATTGAGTTCATATTGAGATTCTATAGATCTTAAATATTTATTAAACTTGAGATACAAGAGTCCTGCAAGGAGAAAACTTCTTCTACAAAATCTACAAGCATGGAAACACGATCTATCAAATATCCTTGAATAAGAGAACTTGTCTTTATCAAATTTACAAGATAATCCCAAAGAGGAATCCTAATATCTTACAACTACAAAATAGTAGTTTCAATCCAACACAGTGGATCTCAACCACCTTATCAACACTGTCTATCAACAATCGGTCAAGCAAGCCTATAAAAAGTAATAAACTCGCCTCGAAGAGGGGACGAGCTAACAAACTCAAAACAACGAGTAAGTCACAACATTATAAACTCAGGTTTCACTCAATACTCAATTATTTAATTGCAAGGGCAATCAGGGACGAAACCAGAAGCAGAAATCGACGGGGACTGATACTAAACAATAATGTTTAGTAATCATAGAGATAAATGATAAAATTAATGATTTAAATTTTAAAGCATAATTTAATTCATATTTACAACTTCCCACGCATAAAAAGTGCAATTGATATAATGGAATAAAGTGCATAATTATTAATTTTTGTTTCAATGAAATTTTCTTTTTCAAAAGATTTATAAAAGAAAATTTTGAGTTGAAATTTATTATTTGAATGAAGCAAAATATGATTGAAATATCAAAGATTTTATGTTTTCGTATGAATTGTTCATTTATTTTAAAATTGATTAATGAGATACAATTAACTAATGCCATCGATTCATAAGGTATACAAATAATTTATTAAAAAAGTATTAGAATTGATTCATGAGAAAAAAAATTTAACTAATACCAATGTTTAATGAAGTAACAAAAGAATTTATCGAAAAAAATGTATTAGAATTGATTCATGAGATAAAATTAACTAATTTCATCATTAATAAGGTATTAACAAGTCAACACTTGATTGCCCAAGTGGTTGATAGTGTTAACTAAACTCCAAAATCCTGGAGGTCCCACTTTCGATTCACCCGAGGAAGTAAAATCCGTGGTTATTGAATTTGGGTGAATCTATATAACAAAACAGGACTTGTGTAAGCTGACTGGGACAAAATAAATGACCCTAGCCTTAATCTATACCGTTTAATGAGATCCCGTGGCACCATTATGTGAATGATCCCTAATACTCAAAACCCTTCATCTCCAAACGAGTTTCTTTTTTTCTCTATGTCATTACTGATCACCCAAAACGGCAAAACCTTCGTCTTCGATGGAGACTCCTTCCATCTATCTATACAAAAAATTTCTTCCTTCTCTCATATGCCCTTCTCATCTTCCTGAACGATCAAACCTAACATCTGTTCTTCATCTTTGAAAAATGGAGATCTTAGTATCCTTTTGTTTAATCGTCTGCATTCTTCATACATAATCATCCTATCTTCTATCATCCAAAGTAGGTCAAAATTACAAATAACACTTTGGCAACTCTAATTTTATATTCTCCCGTTTCTCTGATACCCCAGAAAATAATTACATGTTTCTCCCTCTCTCTCTACACCATTGTTTCTTCATTCATTGTTAATTTGTTTGATAAAACATATTTTTTGGACAACAAATTGATTTAAGATTTTGTTTGCAGAAAACCGCTGTAAGAGTTTCTTCTGCCGTTTAAAGGTCCCCTCAAGTCACAACTACCATTTGATATATGATGTTCTTGATTGACCATATCAATACTGACCTTGTCATTCTATAGATTCACCAAAAAAACAAATTCACTGCGAACTCATCCTTTTATATCATATAATTAGTATGACGACATTCCTTACTTGTCCCGAGAGATTCTTATCCAACACTCCTATACGTCAGGATTACACGTTTTTTTTTTGTTAAACTCCGAGAGGTTCTTATTCATTGTTCTAGAGGTGAATATTTGGTGTTTTTTATTTGAGTTAAAATAAAATAAATTTTAGCTTTTGTGATCTCTTAGGTCTTGTAACTTGTTAGATTTTCATGATGAACATCTTCAGACCATTTTAGTGGTATTATTTCTTGATAGTTTTGTAGCCTAATGGATGATTGTCGTTTAGTAGTGTATATTGAGAAATGAGTCTCAACATAAGTTAGGGGTGGGAATCGGGCGGGCACGGTCGGGCTCGGGCTACAAACTGCCGGGCTCGGGCGGATCGGGCTCGGATAAGCCGAGCCCGAGGTAGTGAGCCGGGCGGATCGGGCCGGGCGGATCGGGCCGGGCGAATCATGAAATTGAAGTGCCCGTAGCCCGTCCGAGCCCGGCTGCCCGAGCGGGTTCCAACGGGCTCGGGTCGGACGGGCTCGGGTTTTTGAGATTTTTTTTTTTCATTTTTTTTTTGAGAAGATATTTTATTAATTAACCTAACTATTTCTAAAACCCTAGATTCCCACCCCTAACCATCATACACAGATTACCTTCTTCATTAAGAAATAGAGTTAGTGTAGTTTATATAGGTTTAGAGAGAAAATGAGAGTGTAGTTTATATAGAAAAAAAATCTATCTCCTCTGCATGAGGTTGTGGATGTGCAGTATAATAATCTGGAGTATAATAATCTCGAAGAGGAATGATAAATCCCATGTCTAGTTTTAGGAATGATAAATCCCATGTCTTCTGGAGTATAATAATCTGGAAGCACTATGTGGGCACCACTGCTTGGACATATAATGTTCGCCACACCATTGTCTACCATTTTTCTTAAAGCATCACAAAAAGGTCCAACATATAATATAGGTTTAGAGAGAAAATTTATTCTCATTAAGAAATCATAAAAAATTGGAAGAGGACAACAAAAATCTGAGTCTGGATCCTCAGAGGAATCATCAATATCATCATCAGCTTCATCAATATCATCATCAGCTTCATCATCATCATCATCATCATCATCATCATCATCATCAGACCCATCCCCATTAAGAAGAAAACGAAGAAGAAGAAGAAGAACAACAACAACAAGAAGAAGATCTAACTCATCAACACCCACATCTTCACCTTCATCAACAAGAACAAGGGTTCATGGATTTTATCAACTTCATCAACCAACATCACTAAATGGTGTTGAATAGATGAGAAGGAATAATGGTTATGGTGTAATGATGTTTGATAAGAAGGGGAGAGAGAGTAGAGAGAGGAGGCGGCTAAGAGAGAGAGGCAGAGAGAGAAAGAGATTAGGTTAATATTAGGGTTTCTTTGTTGAGGAGAGGAGGGTTTTTATAATAGATAAGGGCTTGTCGGGCGGGTTGACGCGGGCGGGTTGACGCGGGCGGGTTGACGCGGGCGGGTTTTACGCGGGCGGGTTTACGCGGGCGGGTGTCGGACGGACCTAACGGGCCGGGACTCGGAATTGAGGGTCTGTCCGAGTCCTGGCCCAATAAACCCGAGCCATCGGGCCAGGTATGCCCTGCTCGGGTAGGACTCGGGCTGCGGGTCAAAACGGTCCGGGCCGAACGGGCCGGACCCCGGGTTCCCGGACCGTTTTCCCAGCCCTAACATAAGTAGTTTTATCTTGTATTTTATGATCTTAGCCTCAGAAAAATCATAACTCCTGACTGATTTATACTTATAACGCGCTCAAGATCATATTTTTCTTGCTTCTTGTTCCTAAAAGTAGAAGTACTTTTACTTGTAGTAGAAGTTCTTTTGCTTAAAAAAAGTAAAAAAATTTCAAAAGTATATTTGGCAAAAATGTTACTTATAAGTAAAAAAAAGTCAAAAAGTTAGTTTGGTAACTCAATTTACTATCGATAATTTTATTTTTCTTTCTCATAGAGATACTTGATTTTAATTGAATTTTGTTATGATTTCCATGATTACTCTTGTACACGAAGTAGTGGTGATATTGGTAGTAGTGGTGATGCCATGAAGGTATGGTGGTGGTTGAGGTTTGATGGTGGTGGTGGTAGAGGTATGATGGTGGCAGCGGTGGTGGTTGTGGTGGAGGTATGGGTGGTGGTGGAGGTATGATAGTGGCGATGGTGGTGGAAGTATGGCGGTGGTGGAAGTGCGGTGGTGGTGATGGTGGAAAAACGGTGGTTGTGGTGGATAAGGTATGTGTGTGATAGTGACTGAGTTATGGTGGTAGTGATATGGGGATGGTGGTGGATAAGATACGTAGGTGGTAATGATGGAGGTATGGTGGTAGTGGTTGTGAAGGTATCGTGGTAGTGGTGGTGATGGTGAAGGTACCGTGGTAGTGGTGGTGGTGGTGGTGGAGCTACGAGGTGGTTGTTGTTGAGATGTGGTGGTGTATGGTGGTGGTGGTGGTGAAGGTATCGTAGTGGTGGTGGTGGTGGAGCTACGAGGTGGTTGTTGTCGAGGTATGGTGGTGTATGGTGGTGGTGGTGGAGCTACGAGGTGGTTGTTGTCGAGGTGTGGTGGTGGTGGCTAAGGTGTGGTGGTGGTAGTTGAGGTAGGGTGGTGGGGAGGTGCAATGCTTGTCGTGGTGGTGGTGGGAGTAGAATGGTATGGTAAAATTTTAGTTGTGATAGTGGAGCGGAGATGGACAAAAAAAATTTATCAAAAAAAATTCATGCGTGTCTAAAAAAATATTACTTTACTTTGAAGTCAAAAGCTAAAAATTATAACTTCAAAAGAAAGTCAAATTTTAACTTAAGAGGTCGTTTGGCAACACAAAAATAAGTTACTTTTTGACTTATTTAAGTAAAAAAGTAGAAAAGTTAATTTGGTAGTAAAATAATATCGACTTTTTTTAAGTCGAAAATTAGCTTTTTTCTGAAGTTAATTTTTTTAACTTCTGACTTCAAGTTGAAGTCATTTTTTGGAGACGGAGCGACCGAATTCGCGCACGGGAGAGGGAAAGTTCTGTTTTTGGAGGGAACAAAAAAATTCACCCCAATTTATTTTGTTAAAACCCTAGGTTAGTTTTTAGCAGATTTCCTCTCCTCTTCTTCTTCATTACTTCAATCATCACCAAATCTTCACAAGATTGCAAGTTATTGCAGGTAAGTCTCTCTCCATTTTTCATTTTCTCTCTCTAAATCAAGTTCTGAAACTTATATTGTTTTCATTGTTAGATCTATCTCTTATTTTCCCTCTTTATATGAAGTTGTGAAAAATAATCTATTTATTTGTTAGAAATATTGAATCTGAAATCTTTTCCCTATTTTTGTTGTTGAGATTTTACTTATCATAATTGTTGTAGAGATTTTTCTTTTTGATGTTGTTCTTGAATCTAAAATTGCTACTTATGTTGATGATGTTGGATTAAGAGATAAATTATTATGTCTTTTGTTTCTAGTTCAATTGTTTGCTCTTCTTGCATGGTTTCAAAAAAAATTAAAACAAGTGATGGTTGTAATTCTGTATATGTGAAAGAAGGTTGTAGTAGTAGTTTAGGAAAGAGAGTAGTAGTATTAGCAAACATGGTAGTACTAAATACTAATAGTTGTAGGAAACAGGTGGTAGTGGGAAAGAGGGTGGGTAAGAGGGTATTGGTAGTACTAGTAGTAGTAGTAGTAGAAAGAGGAAAGAGGAGTTGTAGTAGTACAAAGAGGATAGAGGAAAGAGGAGTTGTAGTATTAGTAGTAGTGGTAAGTAGTAGTAGTAGTAGTAGCAGTTGTTAGGAAAGAAGAAAGAGGAGTTGTAGTAGTAGTAGTAGTAGTGGTAGTAGTAGTAGTAGTAGTTGTTGTTGTTGTTGTTAGGAAAGAGTAGTAGTAGTAGTAGTAGTAGTAGTAGTAGTAGTAGTAGTAGTAGTAGTAGTAGTAGTAGTAGTAGTAGTAGTAGTAGTAGTAGTAGTAGTAGTAGTAGTAGAGGGTATTAGTAGTAGTAGTAGTAGTAGCAAGAACAGTAGTTGTAGCATAGGAAAGAAAGGGTAGGACAAGGGGGTAAAGAGGAAAGATGAGTAGTTGTTAGCAAAGAGGAGTTGTAGTAGTAGTAGGAAGTTGTAGTAGTAGTAGTAGTAGTAGGAAAGAGGAGTTGTAGTAGTAGTAGTAGGAGTTGTAGTAGTAGTAGTAGTGGCAAGTAGTAGTAGTAGTAGTAGTACTAGTAGTAGTAGTAGTAGTATTAGTCGAAAGAGGAAAGAGGAAAGAGTAGTAGTAGTAGTGCTAAGTAGTAGCAGAGGAAAGAGTAGTAGTAGTAGTGGTAAGTAGTAGTAGTAATAGTCGTTAGGAAAGGAAAGAGGAGTAGTAGTTGTAGTAGTAGTAGTTGTTGTTAGGAAGTAGTAGTAGTCGTTGTTGTTGTTAGGAAGTAGTAGTAGTAGTAGTAGTAGTAGTAGTAGTAGTAGTAGTAGTTGTTGTTGTTAGGAAGTAGTGTAGTAGTAGTAGTAGTAGTAGTAGAAAAAGGAAAGAGTAGCAGCAGCATAGGAAAGAAAGGAAAGCAGCAGCAGCATAGGAAAGAAAGGAAAGAAAGGGTAGGACAAGGGGGTAAAGAGGAAGGAGTATTTGTTAGGAAAGAGGAGTTATAGTAGTAGTAGGAAGTTGTAGTAGTAGTAGGAAAGAGGAGTTGTAGTAGTAGTAGTAGTAGTAGTAGGAAAAAGGAGTTGTAGTAGTAGTAGTAGCACGAAAGAGGAGTTGCATTAGTAGTAGTAGTAGTTAAGAAAGAGGAGTTGAAAGAGGAGTTGTAGTAGGAGTAGTAGTAGTAGTAGTAGGAAGTTGTAGTAATTGTTAAGAAAGAGGAGTTGCAGTAGTAGTAGGAGAAACGGCAGCAGTATCAGTAGGAAACAGGGTAGCAGCGAGAAAAGAGGGCAGTAGCAATTGTTAGTAGTGGTGCAGCAGCAGTAGATTATTCTTTTTCCCCTCATTCTTTTGGTTAGTAAAGCAGCAGCAGTAGATTATTCTTTTTCCCCTCATTCTTTTGGTAGTATTTTGGTATTGGTAGATGTACTACTAGTCGTATTAGTGATAGTAATAGGAAAGAGGGCAGCAGCAGATTATTCTTTTTCCCCTCATTCTTTTGGTAGTACTTTGGTATTGGTAGATGTACTACTAGTGGTATTAGTGATGGTAATGAAGATTACTTAAATGATTTTTTCTTTTTTTTTCATATTCATAAAAACTAATTTTGTCGATTTACTTTAGATGGCTTCCAACCATCATACGTTACCTCCTTATGAATCGACAATTGCAACTGGTGCCTCTTGGTCTCAGTTTAACGAGACGTATTTTATCGATCTGATGGCCGATAAAGTAACTGCTAATGGTGAAAATAGAGTGATAGGAACATTCTCAAAGAACGAATGGTCGGACATTATGAAGAAGTATTACCAAAGGTTTGGATTGAAGCACGATAAAAAGGCATTTAAAAATAAGATGAATAGTTTGAAGGAAAGATACAAAGACCATAAGAAACTTGTTGACGGAAATACTGGATTGGGTTGGGATCCGGTATTGTGTACCGTCAGTGCAACAAATGAATGGTGGGACAACTTGTTGGGGTCCCTCCTTATAATAAAAGGACTCCTAGTTGGAATAGGATTTCCCTTATTCCTTGTTTGGGGAAAAAATAGAAGTTTCTATTTTTTCAAGCCTAAAAAGGAATTCCTATTTCTATTGGTAAACCTCCCTATTTATCATTATAAAAGGGAATGAAAGGGAAGAGATTATACACAACAACTTCCAGAACAAAGAGAAGTCAGAGAAAGAGAGATTTCTGAAGTGGCTCTTTCAAGAGAGATTGAAAGAGCAGAATATTGGTTTGAAGAAAAGAAGATTATTAATCTTGTGAAGCAATTTAATTTGTGGTTATCTTCTTCAACCTTTAGTAATCTAGGATTTGTTCAAATCCTAAGGAGTAAGAGATTTTATTTCTTTGTTTCTTTGTTCAGTTTATCCACCATAGGTTTGGTGAAGAGTTGTGTAACCCATTATTATCATTATAGTGGAAGATTTCTGGACTAGGTCTCGTGGTTTTTTACCTTCTATCTTGGAGGGGTTTTTTGCCACGTTAAATAATCTTTGTGTCTCTACTTTTACTTTCGCATCGTTTATCTTCATATTCCTGAACAAGTTAATTAGGTTATTTTTCCTAACACAACTATGTTAAGGTAAATTTAATTTTTCATAGACTATAACCGTATCTTTATCATAAAGTATCATATAAATCATTTGAAACCACTTTTTTTTTATATAACAGATGCATCCACGGGCGGGTAGATTTCGGAGACATGGTTGTCCTGAGTATATCAAGCTAGCTATTGTATTTGGAGATACTGTCGCAGATGGGCATCTCAGAGGATCACATCATAGAGATTTGACTCTTCTGATGATGAAATCAGCCCAACTCGGCATCGATCTCGTAGTCCTAATGGTAGTAATGAAAGAGATCAAGGCAGTCCAAATGAACATATAAGAAATGAGACAGTATAAGAAAACATTGATTTAGTCCAACCCCCTTCTCATGCTAATAATGGTGTAGCTCGACGAGGAAGAAGAGACAATAGAGTGTCTGAAGTAAATGAAACATTAAAAATATTAGCTGAGACATCTAAAAGTAGAATTGAAGAAAGAAACAAATTCACGATGACAAAGTGTATTGAAATATTAGATGCCATGGGAGAAATGATCCACAATGATACTTATATTAATGCTTTAAAAGTACTGAAAGAGAAGGAATGGCGAGAGGCTTTTATCCGCATGCCAGACCACCGGAGGATGGCTTGGATCAATTCTATTGAAAACGGACACATTTAGATGCATTTTTATTATTATATGTATTTCTTTACGTATTATGACATTTATGTTTGGTTTCGAAATTAGATGTTTGTTTCTTTTAATATCTTTGTTATGTTTCAAATACGATGTTTTATTTAAATATTCTTCTGGAAAGTAATTTTTGTTGTTTCATAACATTGTAATTTTATTGGTTTACAGGTTTGAAGTTTTTGAAATGAGTTCAGATAGTAAAACAAGTACTGATAGAGAAGACCATATTAATGACTTATTAACAATACATTTTCTCGAACAGTTAATTTTAGGTACTTACTGAGACAACCATATAGGAATGACTCGCTCACTGGAAGACAGTATGTTTATAATGTACTAAATGGGCATGTCGATCGGTGTCCAGATATGTTTCGTTTGAAGACATATGTATTGTATGACTTGTGTGATGCACTTAAAGACCGTGGACTCTTAAGAGATACTCGATATGTCAGTGTTGAAGAGCAATTCTGTATATTTTTATACACGATTGGACATAATGAATGTAACCGAAATGTTGCAGATAGGTTTCAACACTCACAAGAAACGATATCTCATCACTTTAAAAATGTGCTTAAAGCTATTTGTAAATTTTCCAAGCATGTCATCGTTCCTCCTGACTTCCAGACTGTGCACCCTTACATTAAGAGCAAAGGAGACAAATATTGGCCTTGGTTTCAGGTAATATTATTATAAGACTTTATATGTAACTTTATGAGTTTTTATTATTTTAACTATGTAACTTGATTAATTTCCAGAATTGCGTTGGTGCAATCGATGGGACACACGTGAGTGCTTCTGTACCAGCCGGTAAAGCACAAATACCTTACCGTGGAAGAAAAACTTTACGTACTCAAAATGTCATGTGTGCATGCGATTTCGACATGTGTTTTACGTTCGTTGTTGCTGGGTGGGAAGGCACATCAAATGATTCAAGGGTGTTCACGGAGACAATTACTGATGAACAAATGAAGTTTCCTCATCCTCCAGAAGGTAATTTTATTTATCACAAACTACTTTTCATTATATAATTTGTATTTTTAATTTTTAACTTTTAATTTATTAACAGGGAAATACTACTTGGTTGACTCGGGTTATTCTAACGCAAACGGTTTTTTAGCGCCTTACAAGGGAGAGAGATATCATCTTAACGATTACAGAGGAAGTAGTAGAGCGCCGCGTTCTGGTAGAGAGCAGTTCAACTATGCGCATTCATCATTGCGCAATGTGATTGAAAGATGTTTTGGAGTATTGAAAGCTCGATTCCCAATTTTAAAGATGATGCCACGGTTTAGTCTCCGAAAGCAGAGGAACATCGTAATAGTAGCGTGTGCACTACATAATTTTATAAGAAAGCATGCGTTGAACGACGATATGTTCAGGATTTATGAAAGTGAGAACTTTATTGTTTCTGAAGAAAGTGGGGAAAACGAAGCTCAAAATTCGAGGCCTTTCGGAGCAACTCAAGAAGCGCGGAGAGAAATGTGTGTTACTAGAGATATGATACGTCACTATATGGCTGCACATTATCGATTACCTTTATAGATAGAACTATATTTACATGGTTTTAAATGTTTATAATTTGAAAGTGAATTATATATCGAGTAACTAAATTTTTTATTGTTCTCTGCAAAAAGAGTTGGTTGTTCCGCATTTATTTATTTATTAAATATTTCTTTTTTTTTTTATAGAAAAAACATGTGTCACTACTTTATTATTTACAATTATGTTTCGTTTTGATTGTTTATAAAAAATTGACTTATATATATTAGGAGTGAGAATTATGTCTCATTATAATCTGAATTTATTTTATGTAAAATAAACGATGATAAGAAGAATAAAGTAAATTGTGAGAAAATTACGCCAAAAATATAAAAGTTGTTGCCAAACTGACTTTTTGACTTATAAGTAAGTGTTTTGCCAAACTAACTTTTGACTTTTTTAAAGTAAAATAACTTCTACTACAAGTTAAAGTACTTTTAAATGTAGTCGGTAATTTTTGCGTACCAAACTAACTTTTTGACTTAAATAAACAAAAAAGTTACTTAATTTAGTATTGCCAAACGACACCTTAATTTATTGTGTATGTTACTCTGTTTACCAGTTGAGAAAGTAGTTAATGAGCCAGACCGTGTTGATTTAAATGACTGCTTGCCTGTCTGCGGCGAACTTTAGGTTCTAACTTCTAAGTTAAGAAAGTAGATAGTTTAATTTCAAGCTCCCACCAAAAGAAATATGCACAGGTTTTAGGAATGGGAGATTGTTACCATAGTGAGATTTAGTAGCTCTCCACTCAATCTCTTCATTGCTTCTAAATCCAATTTAATCCTTCTCTACTTATACAGGTGATGAGTGCCTTCGAACTGGCCATGTTTACAGCTTTGTTATCTATTTCACAAAGGCTATAATCTTCTGGTATGAATATAAGTAAAAGTTTATACTCTGAAGTGCAAAATAGTTTTTTCTACTTGATTATTTTGTAGCCACAAATAATAGAAGTAAAAGTTCATATTCTGAAGTGGAAAGTAGCTTTTTATGTCTAATTACTTAGGTGTCGTTTGGCAACCAAAAGTAGAAGTATTTTTGCTTGCAGTAGAAGTTCTTTTGCTTTAAAACAAAAAAAAAAAAAATTAAAAGTATATTTGGCAAAAATGTTACTTATAAGTAAAAAAGTTAGTTTGGTAACTCAACTTACTTTTGATAATTTTATTTTCTTTCTCATAGAGATACTTGATTTTAATTTGAATTTATTTATGATTTCCACGATGAATCTCGTATACGCAGTGGTGATATTGGTAGTAGTGGTGGTGCCATGAAGGTATGATTTTGGGTTGTGGTGGT
Organism: Eschscholzia californica; assembly: GCF_041429995.1. Lineage (NCBI taxonomy): Eukaryota > Viridiplantae > Streptophyta > Magnoliopsida > Ranunculales > Papaveraceae > Eschscholzia > Eschscholzia californica. The sequence continues at coordinate 14,096,213 of NW_028238198.1, read as the reverse complement.
GGTTGAGGTTTGATGGTTGTGGTGATAGAGAGGTATGATGGTGGCAGCGGTGGTGGAGGTATGATGGTGGCGATGGTGGTGGAAGTATGGTGGTGGTGGAAGTAGAGTGGTGATGATGGTGGTGGATGTACGGTGGTGGTGATGGCGGTGGAAGTACGGTGGTGGTGATGGTGGAAATACGGTGGTGGTGGTAGATAAGGTATGTGAGTGATATTGACGGAGTTATGGTGGTGGTGGTAAATGGTGGATAAGATATATAGGTGGTACTGGTGGTGGTGAAGGTACCGTGGTGGTGGTGAAGGTACGGTGGTGGTGGCGGTGGCGGTGAAGGTACGGTGGTGGTGGTGAAAGTACGGTGATAGTGGTGGTGAAGGTACGGTGATAGTGGTGGTGGTGGTGGTGGTGGTGGTGGAGCTATAGGTGGTTGTTGTCGATGTGTGGTGGTGTATAGTGGTGGTGGTGGTAGGAAAGTGGTGGTTAAGGTGTGCAGTGTGCTAGTGCTAGTTGAGGTAGGGTGGTGGGGAAGGTGCAATGCTTGTGGTGGTGGTGAGGGTAGAATGGTATGGTAGCAGTTTAGTTGTGGCAGTGGAACTGAGATGGACAAAAAAAAATTCGTCAAGTAAAATTCATGCATGTCTCAAAAAAAATTACTTTACTTTGAAGTCAAAAGCTAAAAATTTTAACTTAAAAAAAAAGTCAAATTTTAACTTAAATGAAGTCGATAATTTTCGCGTACCAAATTAGCTTTTTGACTTTTCTACTTAAATAAGCAAAAAAGTAACTTATTTTAGTGTTGCCAAACGACACCTTAGTCGCTATTAAGAAAATTTCATATCCAATTTTAACTCAAATTTGTATTGCCTATTGACAGGTGTTATAATGGTTGGTGCTTAGAGAGGATCCAATATCTTTCGTAACATTGAGGTTCCTGTTAGTATATTTGTTCTTGACTTTAAAGTGTCGTAAAATACCCTTTATTTGATAACTTCGCTTCTCATCTCTCTGACACATTTCTTGTTAAGTGAAATGTCAAAATGAAATGCAATTGTGTAAAAGTATAAATTGTATATAACATTGACAAAAACTTGCAATTTGTAATACCACAAATTTAAATGTTTCCAGTTTAAATGATCAAGTCTTTACTTTTTGCAAATTTTATTTTAGCATTATAATATTTTTATTTTTGTCCCGACAGAACCTAGGTTTGCTTCAGGTTTTTACCAGAATTAAAAAGACAAACAAGCTAAACAGGTTCCCCTCTTACGCTCTCGTATGTTAATGTTTCATTAACTTGATATCTCCATCATACTCAGACGCTCATCAGTAAAGGTTTTGTTGATGTTGTTTGGTTTATTTATTTATTGACATGTAAATGAACTTCACCAAAGTTAGAAATTTTGTAAAGTTCAATGTTCTTTAGTCTTTACATTAGATGGTGATTTTATTATGTCCCTTCCTCTGATTGTAGTGTTAATTCTCCGTTTCTTATTTATGAGTTTGTTGTTTGATTCCATTGTCCAGAGAGAGTCAGTTGGTTTTCCCTTTTAGTACAACACACAATTTATTTATGTGCTCAATATGCGTTGACGTAGGTTAGACATAATTTTTTTTAGTTAATAACAACTTTGCTACATTGACATTAGCTGTCCATATTTAAAATTTATTTGAAGATCTTATAAAACCATGTCAGTGTTACTTGTAATAGGGAAGTAGTAGGTCTCTTTATAGTCGAGCTATCCTTTCGTCTCGAAAGTATTAGTTAAATGAAGAGAATTTCATGTACAAATTTTAGAAGTTCAAATAAGAATTAGAGTTAGTATTGTTGGTGGAATGGAATGTTAAATTGATCATGTTTTGTTTTTTCACATTTGCTAAAACTAAATGTCATAAGAACCAGATTTCAAGAGTCATTTGGTTTTATCTTTCAATTTGATTTTAGGTTATATCAGTTTAAGAGTTAATTTTTCATCAGATGTTTTGTCCATTTTCACAAGTTCATTCAATTATGGAGGAAAGACTATTAGAAGTCTTCTTAAGCTATAATCTCAATCTAAACAATTGGTCCAAGATAAACTATTTCAGATCCAAAAAATTGCCTTAATCATTGAATTTCTTATGAAAAAGTGAAAACTTTTTGAGTGGTAACAAGAAATAGTGTGGAAAAAAGATAAAGCAAAATGGATTACTGTTGTTAGAGTTAAATCGTAGAAGTATTATTGGTTTATTAGGTTTCTAACATTATCTATTCTCATGTTGATGTTGGATTATCTTACTACGAAACCTGAGCCGAATAGCCAACTACCAAATTGGAGATGGAAAGACTGCTTTAGATACACAGTTTTCCACCATATGTATTTCATCACGTAACAAAATTGACAATATCCAAAAGATTTAATATGCGTGTAGAATTGAATAATATCCAACTCGTATGGGTCTGGTGCTTCCTCATTACATTGGTTTTTCCTCCTATAGGTATAAAAATATTGAAATTTCGAAAAGAAAAAAACGTGAATTAAAGATTTCTTATGATGAGTTTTTATTTGTACCTAAAATTGCAATCAATCCACCTCCATTCTTGTGTTTTGTGTGAAGTTTTGGATAGTTGTTTTGTTTGATGCATTGGAGATATACACTTCTTTTCTGGCTATTATTTTGTCTGATAAATTGGGGTTATGCACTTCTTTTTGGCCAATTGGTTTGTCTGGTGAATTGGGGATATACATTTATCTCTTAATGCTTTTGACGATGGTAAGATAATCAAACTTGTTGCATAGACAAAGTCAATTTGATTGTTTTGACGATATTATGGCTAGGGAACTGATTTGACTTTTCATTCACGTGATCTTCAAAACATAGTTTTTGTATTAGCATCTGGGTTTTCCTACAGATTCATAAACTATGCTCCCTCTCTATATGTATATCTATATATATATATATATATATATAGGTTTCAGTTTCAATGAATTCCTTTGTTTATGATGTTACCGATGTTATAGGTGATTCACCGATTCAAATGTATAAGTTTCCTCTTATTTGTTGTTCATTAATGTTGGATTTGTTTTCATATAAACTTATTCACCGATTCCACCGCCTGCATACTTTCATTCAACCGTTGCATGAGTTAATAATTATGCCGTGGTTTGTTGGCTCTTGATTTTATTTGTTATATTTTTCTGTTTTTCTATTAGGATTTTGAGCTACGCATTTGAAAAATTGAAGGAGAATGTGGATGGAGAAGAATTAAGAATGTTAGAAGGTTTCAGGTCAAAGGATGTTGGTGCTCAATGAAATTATCAATGATGTAACAGAAAAAGATGAACAAATCTCTATAGGTGAGATTGTGCTGCTTTTATGGTTTAGAACTAATTCTACAACAATTTGCTGCTTTTTAGTTAGTGGCTTTGCAGATATATTATTAGATATTCATTTTTCTTTCTAAAATTTTCATAAAAGTGAATGATCGTTCATGCATAAGCGAGACAAGAACCCGAATTGGATAAGTTTGTGATTATGTTGTTATGATTAGTAAGAAGTTTTAAGCATTTGATTTAAAATTGTTGATACTTATCCGAATTTAGACTAATTTTGATTTGATGTTTTAGTTTTATGTATGTCGATATTATGTCAATCATGTTTGTTTTAAACTATTCTATTTGACGTTAGCTTATTGTAGAACTTTTATTCACTATTTCGATCTAAAAGAAAATTGTATTTGTAAGAGTTCTTCATATATAGACCTCACCGTGCCGAAGGCACGGGTTATTCTTAGTGTCATACAAAACAGAAACCGTGGTGAAAATTAACAACTCTAGCAAAAAAACCAGGGTTCTCAAGATTAGGGTTTCTCAATCTCGAGTTGGGGTGAAAATCAAACAAGAGAGATAATATGTGATGTGTATTAGACTTATAATCGATGAGTGGTACCCAATTCAGTCAAGATTTGATCGGTGATGAATCGGTTTATAGAGAGAGAAAGCTCAAGAAAATATGATATTCGGGTCTGGAAATCATCAGAGAAGATAGATGGTGAGTCGGCATATACCAGCGATGGAAATCATCAGAGTTGCCTCGATTATCCAGTCCAGGGTTCCAGTTAGACCCTAGGTTTTGCAAAACGACTTGAAGCTGATGTCGGATGAAGGATTTAGACCGACTATGTCTTAAGGTTCGAAGATCGTTTTGAGAAGAGAGGGAATGGCCGATTAAGGCTTCCTCATCACAGTCGACAGAGAACTCTAGAGATCGGTGGTGGGTGGTTCTACCAGCGATTGCGATATTGATAAGGACAACAACGGCGATACCGACGAAGAGGAAGAAGAGTTATATTGCCACTGCCATTCCAAGGACTTGAAGGAAGAAAACTATCTTGGGTATTGTATTAACAACTAATATCTTTGAGAATGATTTCCAACTAGTAACAGAGAGATTCTAGTGAGAGAAAGATGATCTTGAGGTACCAACTAAGCTCTCTAGATTTTAGTGACAGAAGGATGAATCTGTTTTTCCTCTCTCAGTCTTCATATTCATGAAACTTTGAACGAAAATATACCATACTCTTGTAACTCGATAAAAGTGGGTTTGTAGTCATTACAGATGCCAGCTCTAGAGTAAATAATATATTTTGCAAAAGTCGAACAAATCGACAAAGTGACTGAAAAGTAAAATCACAACCAAGAAAATCGTTGGAATGGCGGTAGCAAAAGGCTGATGAAACGTGATTGTTAAACCCGCTAGCTCATGAGAATCACAAGATTAACTTGGGAAAAAAAAATATTATCAACAAAGTGATTTATCTATTACTTAATCACAACAACTAAAAAAATCGTCGGAAAATTGCGGAAGCATGTATGAGGGTCTATTTACCTGCTCAGGTTCCATGTGAAAGTTCATGTGTGTTGATAGATTAGAAGATATAAACTAAAAAAAAGAACACAATAGTTTACGTGGTTCGGTCGGAGGATCACGACCTATATCCACCGAGAAAGCCATTAATGGCTATATTATATTATCTCCACAATCGTGGTATTGATTGGTTACAGACGCGAAGACTCAATGCAACTCAATGATAAGATACATAGAGGACACTACTATTTATAGAGCAACTTGGATATCTTAGTTTCCTAAGCCTCTCTGTCTAGGATAAATATAAGATAACTAAATAATATCTTCCAAATCTTCATATATCTTTCAGATATCGATTCATCTTGGTCCTTATACTCTAGTAGTTAGTTTAAAGTTCAACCATAACCTCAATTTAGACCTTGGGAATCCTAACCTCCGAAGGCCACTATCCTTTCTGGAATGTAATATTCTCACTAGCTAGAAGAGGTCTTTAGGAGGTTTCTAGAGATATTTTGTTTTTTCACAAATATAGTGGGAACTTGCATAATGTATGTAATAACTAATACTTACTATGTAAATTGACTTTTTATGCCCATACAATCTATTTGGTAGAATTTTCTAATTGCAAATTCAAGCTATCATATAATCTTGTTCAATAGGTTAGAGTATACTTCCATATTTTACCACCAAATTTGGAGATGTTGGAGAAGACTAAAAGGATGATGGGGGCAAATGAATATAATTTTTGTATCAATCACGAGGACTGATTTTAATAGTAATTTGGTTTAGTGGAGGAGCGAAATCAAAACTATAAAAATGATTTGAACAATGAGGGATTATTCTAATAAAGAAGAAGGAAGGTCAAGAAGAAAAAGAATAACAAGAAGAACATGAAGATGAAGAATAAGAAGATGAAAAATAAGAATTTTTTATTGAGGTTGCGGAGATAGATTGTTAGACGGCAACCTTTTGCCAAGTGGTTGACATTAACGTTCAAAAATAATATTGTCTTTAACCAAAATCTTAAGGAGAAGTTTGAAGATTTTTCGGAATTTTTTTTAAGGGGAATTAAAATATTTTTGTTGTTGTTCTTCTTCATTTCCGACCACCACCACCATTTTTTTTTTCTTTCTTCCTCCTCTCTGACCTCTCTCCCTTGTCTTTCTTCTTGCTCTCTCTCTCCTTCTTTCTCCCCCATATTTTTAATACAATTTAACTAGCAGAGACAAGAATGTTATCGATCATTTCATTTAGAAATGAATGTCCTCAATATTGTCATTTGCTTGAGTTGAGAATGATATTTGAAAATTATTGAATTTATTGATGATGAATTGTACATCATTAGATGATGACATCAAGTAAACGACCCAAACAAAGACCTCAAACACCAACTTACATTGAGAACAAAGAAAAGGTAAAAGCTTCCACACTAAAAGAAACAAATGACCCAAACTTATATACTATAATTACTTGTAATATGGAGACAAGATTACACACATTTCAGTAAATCTGATTTCCTGAAATATCATTTGATCCGCCAAATGTGATCAGAACTTCATAAACATAATTTTTGGAAGATAGAAAACCATATCGGAATTAGGATCCAGGGAGTGCGAGTCTTAACGAGAAAGAGAAAGAACGAGATACAATGAGAGAGGCTGTGAGAGGGAGAAAAACCGATATAGAGAGAGGGATACACAGTAAGAGAAAGAAAGAGAGATAAATGCAAATGATGATGGTGGTTGCCGGATTTAGTGATCGGAAAAAGAGAGATGAGAAAGAAATATTTGAAGAAAAAATTAAGGTCGCCGACAATGACAATTTACTGGCGACCGTTGTTAGTATGAAGAAGAAATGGTGAACAAAATTTTATTCCCAATAATAATTAGAAAATATATTGGTCGACTAAAATTGACCTGCTTTTTATAAGTTTTCGCACTTATTTTAATATTTCTCCAAATTAGCGGCCTTTAACTAAAGTGAGTCACTAAGTCAAATAGTTTGTCGTTGTACCGCCCCTACTCTAACTCAGGGTCATAAGTTCTCATTTTCGGGTTCACTTCTAGTAAAAGTACAAATAACGTAATAAGATTATTGGGCTTTAGGTCATTTTCATGTTGTTGGGCTTTAGTCCTCTTTCACTATTAGTTTAACTTAGGCGATTATTGTGATTACCTCATATCTTCATGATGTATCAATGTCTTGTAACGACTAACGCAAATCTGTGGTTGATTTCATTTCTAAAAAAAAAATCAAATTGCTTTTTTTTTTTTTTGATAAAACAAGAATTGCTTTTGTTAGGTGTTAGAATAAAGAAAAAAGCCTTACAGAAAAAACGACCCTTCCATGATTTGAACCCAAGTTCTACTTTTTGCCCAACACACAATGCTACCATACCATTCAGGCCATGAGTAGTTTTTACACAAAACTTGGAACAAGTCGAGGGGGGCCATGACCCCCTTGATCTTGTTGTACATACGTCCCTGAGGGCAATCCGGCTGTCTTAAGTATTAGAGAAGTTTTCGAATTTCTTACAAGTTTAATCCCCCAGATCGAAAGGAACTAAGAAGAATTGAACGCAATAATCTCAACATCTTGAGTGATAGCGGAAGAACAAATTTTAACATCACCACGTTCAATATGGTCTAAAGAGTTAGGACAAGTCACATTGTGTAACGCCCCAAGCCTTAGCAGTTGCCAATATTGTCCCCGCTTTAACCACCCAGGCCCAAGCCCACACGGGTACGGGGTTTTGTTCTTGGCGAAGGCACCACAAGCCCACCCAAAAGGCCTCGGTACTTACTAAGCTTGAGCTTACACATATAGCCCAATCTCTAGACACTCTTGTGAGCAATGTGGGACTATTACAATCCCCCACCCTCAGCGAAGAGTCGTCCTCGGCTCTGATACCACTTTGTAACGCCCCAAGCCTTAGCAGTTGCCGATATTGTCCCCGCTTTAACCACCCAGGCCCAAGCCCACACGGGTACGGGGTTTTGTTCTTGGCGAAGGCACCACAAGCCCACCCAAAAGGCCTCGGTACTTACTAAGCTTGAGCTTACACATATAGCCCAGTCTCTAGACACTCTTGTGAGCAATGTGGGACTATTACACATTGGGTGAAGCGGGGACTATGAATACGATGAGGTCCACAAACAACTATATGATAAACCAGTGGGCTACAAAAGCTTTCTCAACAAAAAAAAGAAAAGTGGGCTACAAAAGCAATACTATGAACTAAACCATTACTCATGGTATATTAAGATATTGGATATGTTGGACAATCTCATAATATCTCACTTTAGATTGTATTGTAATTAACGTAGATATCTTAATCAATTGGGATACTTTTAGAGAGTTTGGGCGGTACAATCTCGAAAACAATGTAAAAGTCAGTCTTTAGGATTTTCTTCGCCGTCAACTTTACCAATTTTGTTTCTATTTATATCTAAAAAATTAAGAGTCAAGATTAAGTCATAAGGAACAGAGGAACATGACGAGGTGTGGTAACGGAAGCGAAAGCTTCAACAAAAGGTCATGTATTTGCCTCAACCTGATGTGGAAACTGGCAATAAATCTAATGTTGTTGCTCTATCCAATTTGAAGATGGTGAGCCAAAGGGACGAAAATATTACTAAGAAGGATGATGCCAAGGGCCATAGGGTTGTTATTAACAAGAATGTGAGTGTAATCAAGAGACCTAGGCTTACCAGGGCCCAATATACTGTGCTAGAGAACAACTACAAATTAGACCATAACCGAACTGTGGTAATATAACAAGTCCAACATCTTTTTTTTTTTTTTTCTTTTTTTTGGAAATCGACTACGATCAACAATAGTTATTACATTTGGCATTGATACATCAAATTCAAACTCTTACAAAACCGACATTATTTATACCCTAATAATCCCAATTCACTTAACCAAAGATTCCACTTTCTCTGGGATTCGAACCTGGGACTTCCAGAGCTTTCTAGAATTTATGTCAACACTTTGGACCACTTGGGCTACCAACTATTGACACAAGTCCAACATCTTTGATTCTTATAGTGAAAGAGTTTTTGGTTCTACATTATTGAAGCACTAATTTTAGTTACCTTTATGTGCAGGCACAAAAAGAAAATTTAGCAAAAGAATTGGGGCTAGAACCAAAGAAAATAAAAGTGTGGTACCAAAATAGAAAATCAAAGTAAGTGGAGTAGTTAAGATCTCTTCATTTTAAGGATTGATGTCTTTCTAGCAAAGTGATAAATTTTCTTTCTTTAATTTGATGGAATTTTCCACAAAAAATTCCTACAGAATTATTTCCCAAGTTTAGTCACTTTATATAGTTGTGTTTGATTAACTCTGTTATTTAGTCAAAAAGTATTCATTTTCGTTGAGGACGAATTCAAACAAAATTATATTAAATTATTTTTAATGTTTTTAACTAAATTCTTTCTTTTTGGTGATTTTAGAAGCAAAAGGATGGAAAAAAAGATTGACTATGAATTATTGAAGAAACAGAATGAGAATTGATCGAGGTGAACGAAAGCTTAAAGAAACAGTTGGAAGAATTATTAATGAACTTTGGGAAGGATCCGGTCTCTAAGAAGGATTTAGATTTAAGGCTCTCGCTATAAGTGATGGCTAATGTAAAGAGATATGATCTTGCAACAGAAAAAAAAAGAAGTAAAAAAATATGATAAGTTAGTTTAATGTTAGAAAAAAAATGATACATGGGCCTTTAAAATAAATTTAAACCTTATTTCAGGACTCAGGAGTACATGATTACTTACACTAGAAATTATTGCTTCATGGTTTAGTATGAATCTTATAATAAGGATCGGGCATGATAGAATGATCTTTTTAGTCGACATAACTACAATAATCTTGTCATTAATGTGGCTCGTATATTTAGTATTCACCTTTTGAATTATCGAACAAAAAACTTAAAATTCTTAAAAATTTTCACAACAAAATTATTGAAAATTTGGTATATTCTCGAGAAGCAATAAATTTCTTAAGTAATTATAAATATTAGTGGTTTGTGATGCAAACTTCTTTTCACTAAAAAATGGTATGTTTATAGTGTATTTAAGAACATTTTGGTTGTGGATACTATTAGGTAGAACTAAACAAATTGGCTGGTTTTTAGAGAAATCTTACATTTTCTCTACGACATGACATGAGCTTCTTCCTATCAGAATAAGTGTAGAAGAGGTAAAACGAAAAAACTTTGTAGAGAGTATTATATGCTTCAAACATCACAAAAATAAAAATAATAAATAACAGTATATTGTCGATGGCCAGAGCACTCCAAATAGTTTTTTTTTTGTTGAAACTAGCCTTTCATTAAAAACGTTATTACAATATTTATCAACTAAAATACAAGGAACATTTTTCCATTTTTTTACTTCTATTCTTCTTTCTAGCCCATTTAGCTAACTTGTCTGCTTGCAGATTGAGTTCTCTCCTAGTATATTTGAATTGAACCACCTCGAAATTCCTTCTGATTTCACGACTTTTCCGGATGTGGATCAGAGATTGCCATCGGACTGAATGCTTTTTATTGTAGATGTGCTTGATCAGATTGATGTTGTCGCTTTCAATGATAGTTGGTTTATTGTTTGTGGATATTAATTTGTCGGATACACATAAGTATTGGGATGGCCAAAACCATCCCACACAGTTTTTACAACACCAGTTGTTGCTACAATTACAAGAATACTGTAGAATTATTATTTACGAATTCTGGGCAGTAACCCCATAAAAAGAAGAAGAAAAAGAGTCGTTTTTGCAACACCAGTGGTTCCGACAGTTATGATATTGTCGCAAATTATTGTTTAGAATTTCAGGATAGGTAAAAAAAATGCATTAACGAGACATTCAAATGTGATTTTGATTTTCGATGTTGGAATCCAAGCTAATTTTTGTCGTTTCAACTCGTCAAATTCATAAACGGGATATTGAGCTGTTAAGTTTAGAGACAAGAATCACCCAAATTCTACTCTGGATGATGAGATATTTAAGTTCGATGTATGGAAGAAAAAATGTTAAAGCTAACCGAGTTCCGGTTGGTCAGGGAACAATCTAGAAAGAACGACAATGAAATTAAGGGGCAAAGCGCAATCGAGTAACATCTCTAGCCCCAATAGTCACAAATTGGGTCCCAATAGCCAAAAATATCCATTTTCAAAAACCTAACTCATTCAAATAAATTGAACTAAAACAACTTCAAAATTCACTTCTCTCGGGCGCATTCAACATTAAAAGGTATATATTCTAGAGTGTCTGGGGTACGGGTGTCAACGGGTCAGTTTTGGTTAGGGTATTTAACTATCCAGAACCGGAACCTATAAATTGTAACGGTTTCGGTTCTTAAAGGTTCCGGTACCGGTACCTCAATCAAAGGATCCAGAACCGGAACCTTTAAAATTCTCGGGTACTCATCGGGTATCGGGTATCCATTGGGTTTCACAAGATTATATCAAATATTTCTTAAAGTAAAAGAATTTGCATCAATCTTGTGAAAAGAAATACCATAAACGAAAAAAAGAAATATTGTTTGTCTAGAAACAAAAATGATAAATCCTTAAATAAGTAAATCCCCCGGGTACAATAGTTGATGAGTATAAGAGATTAGAGATTAGGGGAATCAAGAAAGAAGAAATGAACCTTTATGTTATATTAACTCACTCACCTTTGTGTTTTATAAATTAACTTTCAACCAAGGAAAAGAGGATTTGAGAAATTTCACAACTTGGTGAGTTGGTAACTTGGTGAGAAAAATCCTGACGCATAAGAATAATATATAATTTAGGGTAGTTTTTCGTATTATTTTGGATACCCATTACCTTTCAGGTACCCCGTAGATATACCCGATAAGTATCCGCCTCCTAATCGGGTCCTATCGGGTATACCCATTTAAGACCCGATTTCCTTAATAGATCTAAAACCTATACCCCGAGTCTACCCATTAAGACTCGGGGTCGGTTCGTTCTCGGGTAAACGGGTACCCATTGCCACCCCTAGTCTGGGGGAAAATCAACACCGCACCCGTCGTTTTATGGGGTTCGCTTCAGGCTCCATCTACATATCATTTCCAGATTATTTACATTCTAAAGTCTGCTAGGCTAACTGCGCATTCGGGAAGGAAGTCTGTCAGAGCATGTCTTTTGATAAAACTCATTGGGACGAATTCGATATCAAACTCACTCAATTCTATTGCCCATTTCATCAACCTTCCCCCAATATCGAGTTTATGTAATACGTTCTTGAGAGTTTGGTCCCTATGTACCTTGATAGAGTGTGCTTAGAAGTACGGGCATAACTTTCTTGTTGTCAAGACCAAGGCGTAACTTAATTTTTCTATCATGGGGTAATTGTACTTTTTGATTGTTACGTAGGATACTGCTTCCTTTGATGTTGATTGATATACAATTAGTTCATCTCCGACACTCGGGCTCATTAACAAGAGCATAGCCATTAGGCGTCTCTTCAGGTCTTGGAATACTTTTCATAGAGTTTTGAAGAGTTGTAATACTTTGTGTTCCATCTTGCTTAAGAATCATGATAGAAAAGCTAATCTTCTTATCAGTCTTTGTACCTCCTTTGATTTCCATAGGCTAGGCATAACTATCATGCCTTTTATTTTGGTCGGATTAACTTTTATTCCTCTGTGACTAATCATAAATACCAAGAATTTTCTTGGTTTGACTTCGAAGGCACATTTTTCTAGATATAGCTTCTTATTGCCTATCAAATGCCAGTTTCAGGTTGTGGACGAGGCCCTCCTTACCTTGCTCTTAACTATCATATCTTTTGCGGAACACTCCACTATTTTTCCTATATGTTCTTGGAAATTTTTCTTGGCCAAGCTTTGATATGTAGCTCCTGCGTTCTTTTAATTGAAGGGCTTCTTGTGAAAGCAGTAAAGGCTCTTGTAGGTCTTGAACGATGTTTATTCCTAATCTGCTGGATACATGGCTATTTAGTGGTACCCCTCAAAGGCATCATAAAGGTGAGTAAGGTGTGCCCTGATGTTGAGTCCACCAGTTGATCGACCGAGGGTAAGAGGAAATTATCTTTGGGTCAAGCCTTGTTTAGGTCGGTGTAGTCAACACACATCCTCCATGTGTCGTTCTTATTTGAAACTAACATCGAGTGGCGGCATGGCCTAGCCAATTCGGCTAGTGTGTTTCTCGTATTACTCCTGGCGGAAGAGCTTGTATACCTGTTTTGCGATTTCATCTTGCTTTTTCGGGGTGAAGTTCATCTTCTTTTGTTTGACAACATGTGGTATGTTTTTAGGTTCATGCGGTGAGAGATAATTGTAGCATCTATCTCGGGTACCTCGTCTGTGCCAAAGGAAATTATATATCGACGATCTTTTATTAACTGGGTCAGCTTCTGTGTTTTCCCCTCAAATAGGGTACTCCCAATGTGAGTGACCGAAGAAGTCATGCCCCGATTTGGACTAGTATAGTAAGATCGACAATTATGTTCGGCTCTACCGTGGAGTCCGACTCTCGTTCCTCCATCGTTGCGTCGTCGTCATCTACCTTTTCTTTGGTTTCTACTATTTCACCGGGTGTAGGGTCAGTTCTTTTGGTTTCCGAGCTCAGGTTTGACTCTTCCACAGTGCCACCCTCTGGGGATTCTGCTTCGTATATTACGTAATCCCCCAATCGACGGTGGCGGTATCTTTCGCAGACGAAACCTTCAGCGAGCTCTCTATTTCTTGTTCGAGAATCGTTGTTCCGGTTATCAAGTTTACTTCCGGAGACATTTCGAATTGGAGGTAGTTTCGACCGCAAAGGGTAGATTCCATGAGGAATCAAAGTTTATGGTTTGAGGTGTCGAACATTAATGAATTTTGCTAGAGTCTTCCCTACTTCTAGCGCCAATCTGATGATGTCAATAAATATATTTTAATTTATCACTCAGGATATGAAGATTTGGCGAACCAAACAATAAATTACTTTTCGTGATTCCGGGACAGATCCTGCAAAAAACTCCGAAACCTCTTCAACGCTCAAGTTAGTGGGTTATTTTCATAGTTAGAAAATTGAATTCGAAGTCTAAGTTTAGAGATTGAACCTTGCATTGTTAATGAGGGTGTTGTCGTCTTTATATAGACTCGATTGGTCAACTGTAACGAGCGGCTGAGTGATGTTATGGTGAATCAGTGTCTTAGATGAGACCATACTTTGACGCCCATAAGAAAGATAAGTTTCCTTGTTTGCATATTTTTCATATTTGATAGATCTTCTTGCAGGTTTTGTAGCTTGCGTGTAGAAAGTTAGCAATCTATGGTGTTTTAGCCTTTTATAATACTTAAAGTCTTCGATTTTGTGGACTTCTCCGTCCCAGACCTTCTGAGGGCTTAGCTAAGGTAAACTGAGACTCAGATTCCCCTTCCCGTCCGTTGATGCTAGACGGGCTTAAGGGTTTCGCAAGCCTCCCTCACTGCTCCAAGACCCATAACATAGCTATGATCGAGGGTGACCTTATTAGTTATAGAGCCAGAGAAGGACTTAAGACACCTGGGATACTCATGCCGACCTCCCAATTTCATACTTAGGTGACAGAGATCTTTCTGATTCAACTCCTGGTGACTTTGACAAGGGTTGACCTGTTTGACTTAGTCTTTCTTGGTCTGATCACCAATATTTGGATCATGGATCAAATATAATGAGATCCACAACAATTGTCTTAGAAACCTGGGCTACAAAAAGTTATAATATGAGCTAAACGATTTCCTCGTTATCTGTTAAGATATTATGTTTGACAATCTTCATAATTCTCATTTTAGATTGTACAAAAATTATTCTGTAATTAATATATATAAATATCTCAATCGATTGAGATACGTTTACGGTACAATCTCAGAAACAATGTAAAAAATCAGTCTTTTAAGATTTTCTTTGATTTCAACTTTACCAATTTTTTCCTATATATATATCTTATGAGAGTCAAGATTAATTCATAAGGGAACAGAGGAACATGAAAAGGGGTGGTAAACCGAAGCGAAAGCTTCTAAAAGATGTCATGAACTTATCTCAGCCCGAGGCTCGATCCAGTTTGAAGATAGCGCGACAAACCAAAGGAAAACGTACTAAGAAGAATGGTGCCAAGCTCAATAAGAATGTCATTAACAAGAATATGAATGTGCCCAGGAACTCTAGGCTTACTAGGGCACAATATACTGTGCTAGAGAACAACTTTAACTTAGACAATAAGCTCACTGTGGTAATATAATTTTTCTATGTCCCTCATATTTGATTCTCTTAAATTTATTGTGTTATGGTGAAAGAGTTCTTGATTCTATATTTATTGAAGCATTAACTTTTTGTTACCTTTAATGTGCAGGCACAAAAAGAAAACTTAGCAGAAGAATTGGGCCTAGAACCAAAGAAAGTAAAAGTGTGGTACCAAAACAGAAGAGCAAAGTAAAAAGATACAATCCCTTCCTTTAAAAATTCTCAAACAATTTTTTGCCAAGTTCAATCTATTTGTAAAGTTGTGTTTAATTAACTCTGTTATTTAGAAACAGGATGTTCATTTTTGCTGATTAAGGAAGAATTGAAACAAAATTATATGATTTTTTTTTTTTTAAATTCTTTCTCTTTGGTGATTTTAGGAGCAAAAGGATGGGAAAAAAGGTTGACTATGAATTGTTGAAGAAAGAAAATGAGAAACTGATCAAGGAGAATGAAAGCTTAAAGAAGCAGGTGGAAGAATTACTAGTGAACTTTGGGAATGATGGGTCTCCAAGAAGGATTTAGATTTAAGTCTCACTCTCTAGATGATGGCTATTATAAAAACTATGATGAGTTGTTTAATATTAGAAAAAAAAAAAAATGGTATATGGGTTGTCAAGACATGTCCTATAGACATTATGTTTCTTACCCTTTCTAATAAATAAAACCTTATTTCTGGAGTACATGTTTACATTTTTTTTTGTCGCAAAGGCATGTTTACTTAAACTAGAACATATCGCTTGTATGTGAGATATACACTACAGACACCATCTATTGTAATTTTGACGCTCGTAACGTTTGTGAAAGAACTTTTAGTGATTATTATTGTGATTTATATCCTACATGCATCCTAGCCTCCTAGGTAACTAATATACAACAAAGGCAGATCAATTCTCTGAGGGGCTAAAGCATAGCTATAAATGAGCGACTTCTTACATTAAATAAAACGAGGGCAATCTGTTCATTAGATTAGCCTGTATACGAAACACTCTATTCTAATTAAACCGTAGGTGTGTTTGGACGAAGGGATTCATGAGTGCAAATGTTTTTTATTTAATTTGTTTGATAACTAGTAAGAATCTTAAAATTCATAATTATTTGAATTTTTTTAAGCACATCTTTAAAATTATTTTTTCAACAAAATGATCATTTTTTTTTTCGAAAATCGTTTTCATAGAAACTATTTTTCCAGTCGAAAATTGTCTTGTCACACAAACCGTTATTTTTTTCACGAAAATTGTTTTTTCTAGTATTTGTTTTCTCTCCGAACCGTTTTCCTTGAAAGAGTTTCTTTTTTGAACCTATTTTTTCACGAGAACCGTTTTCCTTACGAAAATCGTTTCGTCCACATTTTTTTTCAAGAAAACCGTTTTATTTACACGAAACTGGATTCTGAAAATAATTTTTTCAGAAAAAATGGTTTATGAAAAGAACACAGTTTCCGAAAAAAAATAGACAACTTTAAAAAAACTAAATGTTTGAAGGAAAAAAAAAACGAACTTTGCAAAAAATAACTGTTTCTTGTGAAAAAACGGTTTTCGTGAAAAATAGTTTTTAGGAAAAAAAGATTTTTGCGAAAAAAGTTCAAGAATTGTGTTTTAGGAAAATGATTTCCAGAAACAAACGATTTTATGAAACAAAAATCTCAAAAAATGTTATCTGAAAAGGAAAAGTTTTCGGAAAATAATCATTTTAAAGAAATATCTTTTGATTGATTTTAAGTAGAAATTCGGGCTTAATAATCTAAAATCCTAGCACATCTTAGGGAGTAGGGTGAGATTTTGGTCCAATACAAATTCTAGACTTATGAATCCTTAAGATTTAAGAACCCTATGATTTTTAGTAGCCAAACAACCAAGAAATTTTGATTCCTACTAACGGAGACGGAACGAAGATGTTTGCTACGGTGCCAAACCTATCTAGTCTAATTTGATTATAATAATTCCATTTAAAAATATCAATTAAGATTAGGACTGGGAAAAAAAATCAACCCGAAACACGTCGCGGGTACCCGAGTCCGTTAGAGCGGGTATCTGAAACCCGAAGACGGGTTTAGCCCGACCGACCCGATGGAATCAACAGGTCGGGTGCGGGTTTTGAAGTGCTACCCGACATCTCGCCCGATAATCGTTACCCGACATAACCCGCCTAATAATTTCATCCATTTATACGATAATACCTATGCACATTATATGTATGATTGCTTGTATGTATTTATGTATGCATTTATAATATATATATATATATATATATATATATATATATATATATATATATATATATATATATATATTAAGCATTTGAAGGGTATATCCCGTGCTCTAGGGCACTGACAGTTCTATCAATCAAATTTGACGACTTTTCATATTTATTATGATATATTGTAGATACCCTAATCTTTTGGTATTATATTCTTGTACATTTTCTTTTGTTTCTTTTTTTTTTAAATTAATTATTTTATTGAGAGGAGAGATAAAGATTTTCAATTTCTTTTTTTAGCCCTTATAAAATCTTTTATTTCCTTTTTTTTTAAATTAGTTATTTTATTTCTAAGATGACATAGTTATTCTTTTTTTAAATAGGTTATTTTATTTCTAAGAAGGACTATAATTTAAATTTTGGGAAGGACTTCTAGACAATATCTTATATTAAAAAGGCCAGCGCTTTGGGGAAAGCTAAATAGTTTCCGGGGTGTAAAATTTTAAAGGGAATATGTATAATTTTAGAGATTTTCCGGGGAAATAAATTTTAAGGGGAAATAAAAAAAAACACTCCACCTCACCTCAATCTATCTCCACCTCACCTCACTCTATCTCCACCTCACCTCACTCTCTCTCCACCTCACCTCTTTGTCTTCTCCGATTTGGTCGTCGGTCGGTAAATTTTCCGGCCGGCGACCATTAGAAAAAAAAAAAAAAAAATTTCACTCTCTCTCTCTCTCTAAACTCCGGCGAAGGGGTTTCCCGGTCTGTTCTTCAACAGACCGGAACTCCGGCGAAGGGAAACCCCTTCGCCGGAGTTTCTAGAGAGAGAGAGAGAGTGAAAAAAATTTTTATTTTTTTTTTTTTAATGGTCGCCGGCCGGAAAATTTTCCGGCCGGCGACCTAATCGGAGAAGATAGAGGTGAGGTGGAGAGAGAGAAGTGAGGTGGAGAAAGAGAGAGGTGAGGTGGAGAAGCTATTTTGCTTTCCCCTAAATAAAATTGTCAAACAAATTTGACCAATTTTTGACCAAGTCTTCACACCCCGGAAACTTTTTAGCTTTCCCCAAAGCGCTGGCCATTAAAAAAGGATGTTTGTCCCAGTCAGCGTTTTCCCTTTCATTTTATTATATACTAGGGTATATCCCGTGCCCTAGGGCACGAACACTTGTATCAATTAAATGTTACGAAATTTATTGTTATATTTTATTGAGAGAGAGAGAGATATTTTTATTAGTTATTATTTTTTGTATTACTTTTTTGTTTCTTTTCTTTTAAATTAGTTATTATTCTATTGAGAGAGAGAGAGATTTTAATTTCTCTTTTTAACCCTTGAAATTTATTTTGTTTCTTTTTTCTTAAATTAGTTATTTTATTTCTAAGAAGGAAAGGATTATTGTTTTTTAAATAGGTAACTTCAGTTCTACGAAGGACTATATTTTATATTTTAAGAATGGCTTCTAGACAATATCATTTATTAAAAGGATGTTTGTCTCGTTCCCTAGGGCACGGACACTTGTATCAATCAAATGTACGAAATTTATTGTTACATTTTATTGAGAGAGAGAGATTTTTATTAGTTATTATTTTTTTGTATTATTTTTTTGTTTCTTCTCTCTTATATTAGTTAATATTTTATTGAGAGAGAGAGATTTTAATTTCTTTTTTTAACCCTTGAAATTTATTTTGTTTTTTTTCTTCTTAAATTGGTTATTTTACTTCTAAGAAGGAAATGATTATTGTTTTTTAAATAGGTAATTTTATTTCTACGAAGGACTATATTTTAAATTTTGAGAAGGGCTTCTAGACAATATCCTTTATTAAAAAAGGATGTTTGTCCCAGTCATCGCTTTCCCTTCTGTTTTATTATATAGACTAGGGTATATCCCGTGCCCAAGGGCACGACACTTGTATCAATCAAATGTTACGAAATTTATTTTAATATTTTATTGAGAGAGAGAGAGAGAGATTTTTATTAGTTATTAATTTTTTGTATTATTTTTTTTGTTTCTTTTTTCTTAAATTAGTTATTATTTTATTGAGAGAGAGATTTTAATTTCTTTTTTTAACCCTTGAAATTTATTTTGTTTCTTTTTTTTTCTTAAATTAGTTATTTTATTTCTAAGAAGGAAACGGTTATTGTTTTTTAAATAGGTAACTTTGTTTCTACGAAGGACTATATTTTAAATTTTGAGAAGGGCTTCTAGACAATATCCTTCATTAAAAATGGATATTTGTCCCAGTCATCGTTTTCCCTTCTGTTTTATTATATACTAGGGTATATCCCGTGCCCTAGGACACAGACACTTGTATCAATCAAATGTTACGAAATTTATTTTAAATTTTATTGAGAGAGAGATTTTTTATTAGTAAGGAGTATTACTTTTTCGTATTATTTTTTTGGTTTCCTTTCTCTTAAATTAGTTATTATTTTATTGGGAGTGAGAGATATTTTAATTTCTTTTTTTAACCCTTGAAATTTATTTTGTTTCTTTATTTCTTAAATTAGTTATTTTATTTCTAAGAAGGAAAGGATTATTGTTTTTTAAATAGTTAACTTTATTTCTACGAAGGACTATATCATAAACCTTGAGAAGGACTTCTAGACAATATCTTTTATTAAAGAAGGATGTTTGTCCCAATCATCGTTTTCCCTTCTATTTTATTATATAGATATGTATATAATAAAACTCTCTTTCCCTCTCTCGACAATATCTCTCTAAAAACTCTCTTTCCCTCTCTCGAAAAACTCTCTTTTTAATAGGTTCATCTTCCCTAAATTTCTTTTTAATAGGTTCATGATGGGTCATGAAAATGTCCCATCTAAGTCGTTTAATTTAGCCAAGTTAGTCGGTTTCGAGTCTTTATTATAATAAAATGGTTGGTTTTCTTGATTAGGTGTGTTTTGCGGAGTTATGTGTGAAAATGGTTAAAAATGAGAAAAAGATACACGGAGGTTATTTTGGTTATTTGAAGTCAAGGGTATTCTGGGAAATTTGGCCAAGGTCAGTGCATGGGTAAAAAGTAGTGGCCAATACGAACCCGTAGGACGAAACGGAAGTCAAATCGGAGTCCGGACGAGTTAATTGTGCTAAGTCAAAGTTTCAGTCAACTGCATTTGACCAAGTGGGACAAAGTCGGGTTCAATTCGGGCAGGTGGGACAACAAAGGATGTGGTGGCATCCTCTGGTTCAGGGTGCAAGTTAATTCCGTGTAGTGCGAAGCGTATTAGCTACTTTGAGGGATGGCCGCTTTGGTACTTCCAGCAGCAACGTACTTCAGTAGCCCCGGCTACGTATCAGCCATCTGGGCCGTTAATCTCCGTGCTATTCTTCACCTCATTATCACGCGACAAGTGTCCCTCAATTTCCATTTAAAACCCTAGCCGCCGGTCATTAGTTGTTTTAGGGTTTTTATATTTTAAACCCTAAAATCCCACAAATAACCCTCCTATTTTTCACATACTACCATTTTAACCCTAATAAACCCTACAACCCATCTATAAATAATTCTCTACCTCTCTCATTTCTCTCTAGACTTGCAAACCCTCTCAATCCCTCTTCTCTATTCCCATACCTTCTCTTTCTTTACTTTTCTTTCTCTAACCCTAAAATCACCCTCTCAATCCCCTCTTACCTATTTCTTTCTCCAACCTAACCCATCTTTTCCATTCTTTATCCATCTTTCTCTACTACTACTTCCTCTCTACCATTATTATTAATAGTCATCTCCTTCTTCCTTCCATATTCTTCTATCATCTTTATCCCCTTTCATCTTTTCTTTCTAATTTCTTTCTACATCTAATTTCTTCTTTCTCTTTCTTTTTCTTATTTGGGTGCAATAAAATAGCTATTACTTGGAATTCTTGGAGTAAGATTCTTGAGCACAAATGGAGCAAATCTTAGACAAATTGGAGATACATGGGGATATGGAATTTGATTGGTGATTTCTTTCCATTAATTTCTTAGTATTTTCATTTATTTTACAATGTCAATGAATGTTATTCTAGATTCCATGTATAGTTAACTTAGCAATCTAAGGTTGTGAATGAAACCCATTTTGGATCTTTATAATACTTGTTCTTGATTAATTAAATCCCTTGATGTGTTTCAATGTCTATTGATTGTTTATCTATATGGATTGGATTTTCTTTCCATTACTCATGCCTCATAATTAGATATTTCATACTTTCGCTAAGTTGTTAGATGGAGTATGCTTTTTAGATGATGAATAATAGTTAAGCAATCCGAATCTCTATAAGGTAGACAATTAGAATTAGTAATTATAAAATTGTTTATCTAGACCATCATCCGGAATCCAAATAGTTCATTATATTGGATCCCGAGTAAATACAAAAGAGATTTAAGTAATTAAGTGTTTGTTTTATAAAGTGAAATTGTGCGGTGGATTTTATAACCTTAGATATCTTCTCACCTCTTTCTTAGATAGTTTAGTTAGTTTTATTTGTTTTCTTATTTCTTACCAATCAATCATCAAACTTATAAAGTGGGGTGTGTGTGTTAGTCTAAGTTAGCTATTGACATTTTGATTATTGGGCTAAACTCGCCGTCAATATCCGAAGTTACCTACCTATTCCTTGGGACGATTTCCCGATTTACAAATTATACTATAACTTGACCCCGTATACTTGCCGGAATAGACCTTATTTTAGGCCTATCAAGTTTTTGGCGCCGCTGCCGGGGATAGGTTTAGTAGTTTGGATATCGTTTGTTTGTTCATTAGTTTAGTGTTAATTTCTTACTTAGACATTTTTGCTTTATTTGTTTTTCTATTTTCTTAAGTGTATTTTTTTTAGGTACCATTTCAAGGAAATAGCCCGAAGAGACATAGGAGCGAAGGAAAGGAAGGAATCGAGAAAAAAAGCGAAAAGTCGATAGTATCGCATTTTATCTCTTCCTTCTTACTTTTGTGCGATTGTTTAGTTCTATAATTGTTAATTCCCATTTTGTGATTATGTGTTACCATCTTTGAATATTGTTAGATCATGGCCCTGAGCTTATTTCGAGGATTCCCCGCACTAACCGACCTGATATGACCTTAGGTGAATACCAACGGATGTGTAGGGATGTTTCGATTAGAGAGGGGAATAGACCATTTGAGCATGACAGATCTCGTATGACCCTAGGAGAATACCGACATATGTATAGAGATGGTCAAATTAGTGATGGATATGGTCCGACACTAAATATGTATGAGAGACCTTATAGTCCACACTATTCTGAGACCAATGATTTTAGAGGCAGGTATGATTCTAGTATGTACGGTGGGAGTTATCAACAAGAGTCTTCATCTCGTTACACTTGTGAGCCTTATCATGAAGAGACTCTTGAAGATAGTTCTCAATTAGAATTTGTGAGTCGTCTGACTGAAATGATGTTACAACTTAAAGAGACACAAGATCGATTTCAACGGACCCAGACTCAAATGCAGCAAGAGTTACAACAAACGCAGACTCAACTGCAACAAGAGTTACATCAGAGGTTTGAGTCTCTAAATCATCAATTAGAGTCTCTAAATCATCCATTAGAGATGATAATGTCACAGTTATTAGCCGACGAGGAAGGGGTTTTACCACCCCAAACTCAAGAGGGTACTAGGTCCGATGGCGAGGGTAATACGTCTAACCCTAGTACTAAGTTAAATGTCGACGAATCAACTGAGAGGGCCCAAGAGCTTGAACAAACTGATAACGTTGTTGTCTCGTTTCCTCAACATGTGTCGTCTCATCATGATAGAACTATATTAGACTTTGAGATTCAAGATGGTGGCTCTATGAACAAGTTTGGGGATGACACTATTTTGAACTTTTCGATTTTTGACACTTGTAAGGAGTCAGTCTTAGATGCCAGACATGATGTTATAATTGACTGCGAGGCTCCAGATGCCTTTGAGGATATTGATGACGTAGTAGTTAGAGACATGTTGGATAGTTTGTCAGACTATTTACCTAAAAAAACCATGGACCTTGACTTGGTCCCCGAGCCTATTGCCTTACCCTTAGAGTCTAGTTCGACTTTCCACATGTTATTAGACTCGGTCGTTGATCCCTTTTGGGACGTTTTAGACATCTTCCCGAAGACGTCTATGGACATAGTGGATGTTCTATCCACTAAGCTTCCGGATGACTTTTTGCCTTCGACTAACCTCTTAGCCCTTCACTTATATGTCGATCCTTTTGACGACTTCTTAGTCGTTGCCCCTAGCATTTATGCTTACTTAGTGGGTCGTGCATCCACTAAGTTTGGGGATGGCTTATTTTCTTCAATCGTCTTACTTGCACTTTATAGTTTATTCATAGTTGTGAGACGATTACCATTTGTATATAGCTTTCTTTGGGATGACCCCCAAATATTTCGTCTTTTGCTTTATGATCGTTAGGCCGATTAATGGGTTTTAATGTTTGTGGGTATCATCTCTGGAAACCCTCCACGAGACATAACTCGTGTTCTTGTGTGAAATCAAGAGAATCAAAGGCTAATTGCATAGCTCAATGCAATCGTGTATACCCACGTTAGCGGTAGATTTGTACGTGGTCGTGTCTTTTTTGTGATTCATTCTCATGATATTTGTTGATATTCTAGGAGCAATTCTTATATGTTTTACTTCTAAGGCGTGGTTTGTTCCAAGTTTGGGGATGGCGCGAGCTTGGCATCAACTTGGAACCTCTTTATACATGAGCCTTGGTAGTATCATCTTTTATTTCCTTCGGTTATGGTAATATCTCTCCACTCTTCTCTTTAGATTGACGTGTCTCTTTATCTTTTGGTGAGTGTATGCTTAGAACATTGAGGACAATGTTAGTTTTAAGTTTGGGGATGCGGGATATGACCATAACCGATGCATGACCATAGTTTTCAAAGACAAAAGGGTTCAAATTAGCCAAATTTTGAACATTTTAAGTAGATTTGCATGTGATTCTAGTGATAGTTTTAAGATTTTTGATGCATATGTGTCGAGTTGATGAGTTTTGTGATTGCTAATGGGCCTTTGCATGAAAGTCGAGTCTTTTAGTGTTTGTGTTGTGCCATGTGAGTTACATCTTAGTGAAGAAGAAACATTTCTAAGAGACCTAAAGTAGTCATTAGTGGAGACTTAACCCATGTGAGAGCTCAAAGCCTAAATTTCCATTCGAGTGTACTCTTCCGCGCTAACTCCGAGTAAATGAAGAGCTACTCAACCTCGTAACTTATAAAAGAGCTCATTTGATCTCGTGTGCTCAATTTCCTTAGCCACTAGGAGTGACATTAGGATAGCGAATTAACCTTACCCTTGTAGTCCATGAAACCCAATGAGAATGCCAACTAGAGGAAAGCGGATACTCCATCACCATCCATCATCTTATATCCCGAGAATGAAGACATGAGATAGAAGAATGAAGAATGTCAAAAGCAAGTATGAAATGAAAAGTTGATTGCAAGAATAGAGTTATGTGTGTAGTATTTTATTTTGGTTGATTGAATTTGTGTTATGAAAAAAAAAAAAAAAAAAGGTGATATGAAAAAAGAAAAAAGCGAAATAAAGTGATTTTTGTGTATGTTTGAGCATGTGTTAGCTCTTTAGTGTGAGTGATGTGATTGTATATATGTGTTGGTGGTTTTGTTCATGAATAAGTATTCGAAGCAAGAAACAAATGTTGAGATGCTTAAGAGGTTCTACCATAATGAAGAGGTCGAAATTCTCGGGAATCCACCATCGTCATCCATCTCTAGTATCCGCTAAACTTTAGAAGGCATTTTTAGAGGGTAGAATGGGTGAGAAGGGCGAGTGAGCTTCCCCACTCTATTTAGTGGTTAATTCATTTTCGAAGATCATTTGTTCCAAAATGTTGTCCTCACCCCTTTTTATGTGTTGAGTCCTTGTTAAGTGATCACACTCACACATACGAGCGAACCATTCTTGAGTGATTTCATATTTGGAGTGTATGTCCGTGAGGCCGAAGTCGAGGCGAAATGTACTTACTTGGGAATCAAGGTTTTGTGACTTCGGAACATAGATGTGCTTATTATGGTATGACACTTGCATTTTAGGGTAAGATCATTAGTGAAGGGGCCTTTAGCTTTTACAAGAGCTTATTTACTTGATTCATTATGTGTTGACATGCTTAAACCCTTTACTATATCAATCATGCTTATCTACGATTTGGATGTTGGACCCTTGTGTATTTGAAACCATGATGTTTGTGGGTGTCATCTATGAAAATCCTCACGAGACCACACTCGTCCACTAGGGCAACCTAGGGGTTTAACGGCTTGTTGAATACGCTAAATTGCAGGCAGTCTTTCGCAGAAGGAAAGGACAACAAATCTCCTAGCTCGTGGAGTAGACCTCACGAGCCTTCCCCTATCTTACTTAAGGACGCCCCGTATCTTAGAGTGAAACCGGTCCCCGCTATCAATTAGTGGGTATCTCCATATCTTTAGGGGGGAATTGGAGCTATGAAACAAGTAGCTGGAGTTAGCCTAGTCGCGGAGCGCCGTTTCTGATCCCGAAGACTCAACCCAGGTCCCATTACGGAACATTCATGGTGGAATATGATTCCAATGGAATATGGCAAGAAGTCTCTCTGTAATTGGAATGCGGTGGAATTTTGAGTGCGAGCACGGTTTCAGTTGAAAAAGGATATTTCTGAGATAACCGGGATGCCTCCGAAAGTGAGTTAGGTTTTTCTTTTATTTTGTTTTGCTCGAGGATTAGCAAAATCTAAGTTTGGGGATGTTTGATGGGTCATGAAAATGTCCCATCTAAGTCGTTTAATTTAGCCAAGTTAGTCGGTTTCGAGTCTTTATTATAATAAAATGGTTGGTTTTCTTGATTAGGTGTCTTTTGCAGAGTTAGGTGTGAAAAACGGTTAAAAATGAGGAAAAGATGCATGAAGAGTATTTAGGTCATTTGGAGTCAAGGACATTTTGGTAATTTGGCCAAAGTCAGTGCGTGGTTAAAAAGTAGAGGTCAAGACGAACCCGTAGGAGGAAACGGAAGTCGAATCGGAGTCCGGATGAGTGAACTAGGCAAAGTCAAAGTTGGGTCAAATGTTGTTGACTTGGTGGGATACTCTCGGTAGAAATTCGGGCATACGGTATACAAGAAGACACGTGGCGCGCTATGGAGGCCTGCGTATCCAATTCCCGCGTTTCCGCTTAGCAGCGAAATGGACCCTATGAGCATGATCCGATATATCGCAATGCAATTTAATACCGTGGTCCAAATCTCACGTTTTAATCTTAGCCGTCAGGTTCCGCGTTTTTGAGATCCAACGGCTCCTGTGCATCTCCTCCTTTAGGCCTGTTTCCGTGTTGCCCGAAGCAGCTAGGTTCCGTGCTCCCGGACGCGTGTCCCTCTCCCGTCCCTCCAGATCCGCGCGTCCAAGATCTGACGGATGTTGTTGCTGCCGGGCACATCTTCATCCGCCGCGAAGCACTGTAGCCGCGTGTTCTCACACCCAAACGGCCAGACTCTCTCCCCCAGTTCATAGCCGACACATGGCACTTGCTAAGCTGCTTGGAAGCTTCTTTTCACCAAAATTCCAGAAATAACCCCCAATTTATCATTTTCTACCATTTTAACCCTACACAAACCCTAACTCTATTTAAATAGCACTTGCTCCTCCATTAAAACCTAGACTTGAAAGCCCTCTCAACCTCTTCTTACCTAATCCCTCTTCTCTATTCCCATACCTTCTCTTTCTCTACTTTTCTTTCTCTAACCCTAAAATCATCCTCTCAATCCCCCCTTACTTATTTCTTTCTCTCTTCTCTTCTCTACTACTAAATCCATCTTTTCTATTCTTTTTCCATCTTTCTCTACTACCACTACTACTTCTTCTCTACCACTATTATTCCATTAATAGTCATTTCCTTCTTTCTTCCATATTCTTCTATCATCTTTATCCCCCTTCATCTCTTGTTTCTAACTTCTTTCTACATCTAATTTCTTCTTTCCCTTTCTTTTTCTTATTTGGGTGGCAATAAAATAGCTATTACTTGGATTTCTTGGAGTAAAATTCTTGAACACAAATGGAGCAAATCTTAGACAAATTGGAGATACATGGGGATATGGAATTTGAACATTTTTGGTGATTTCTTTCCATTAATTTCTTAGTATTTTCATTTATTTTACAATGTCAATGAATGTTATTATAGATTCCATGTATAGTTAACTTAGCAATCTAAGGTTGTGAATGAAACCCATTTTGGATCTTTATAATACTTGTTCTTGATTAATTAAATCCTTTGATGTGCTTTAATGTCTATTGATTGTTTATCTATATGGATTGGATTTTCTTTCCATTACTCATGCCTCATAATTAGATATTTCATACTTTCGTTAAGTTGTTGTATGTAGTATGCTTTTTAGATGATGAATAATAGTTAAGCAATCTGAATCTCTATAAGGTAGACAATTAGAATTAGTAATTATAAAATTGTTTTATCTAGAACATCATCCGGAATCTAAATATTTCATTATATTGGATCCCGAGTAAATACAAAAGAGATTTAAGTAATTAAGTGCTTGTTTTATAAAGTGAAATTGTGCGGCGGATTTCATAATCTTAGATATCTTCTCACCTCTCTTAGATAGTTTAGTTTTATTTATTTTCTTATTTCTTGCAAATCAATTATCAAATTTATGAGTGGTGTGTGTGTGTGTTTTAGTCTAAGTAGTTATTGACATTTTGATTATTGGGCTAAACTCGCCGTCAATATTCGAAGTTACCTACCTATTCCTTGGGACGATTTCCCGATTTACTAACATACTATAACTTGACCCCGTATACTTGCAGGAATAGACCTATTTTGGGCCTATCAGTTCATCTGCCCTAAATCTCTTTTTAATAGGTTCATCTTCCCTATTTTTTTCTCACTCTAAATTTTTTATCTCTCTTCCTCATTTGTTTCTTCTTCTTAACAACATCTTCTATCCCTCTCTAGATTGCAAACTGTAATTAGGTCCAATCCCCCCTTTATATTTCTCTCTCTCTCCCTCTCTCTCTCTCTCTAAAAAGGGTTTAATTCCCAGAATTGGAAGATGAAAAATCAACATGAGAAACCCTAATTTCGGTAGTTCCATCACCAACAACCCAACAATCGTCTTTTTGTTACCCTGGATTTTGATTTTGATTTCATTGCTAAAGCTTCAACTACGGTGATATCTCAAGCTTGCTCGATAATGGCTACATTTCAAAAGGTTAAATCATTGATTAGAAAATGGTTTCTTATTGATCAAATCTATACTGACATTTCTATTTTTTTAGATCAAATCGATAACGCCTTCTAGTAAGTTCAGTTTTTTATTTCTTTATTTTTTAAACGTCAGTATAGATCAAATTGGTTAGGAAATGGCTTCTCCACGATCATCGATTAAAAAATGGCTTAATTTCAATTTTCGCGGCATTTCAAGCTTCTATTAGTTTTAGGGTTAGTTAACTCTGATTATTGAAATGTTAGGTGTTCTTGGCTTCTTCATGATCAAATATATACTGACGTTCATGTTTTTTCTCCTACGTTGATTTAGGAAGCGACTAAGATGTGATGATGAAGAAGATGATTCTGCAGATATCCCTCTTTCACTGTTCCAGATCTCTCTCACCGTACTTCATCTTCTTCGATTGTGGTCTAGGGTTTCTCTCCCTCTCGATATCTCTCTCACTATTCAAATCTTATTGTTCATCTTCTTCAAAAAAATTTTGTCTAGGATCCAATCCTTAAATTTATTTTTTCGTTCATGGATGTTGATGATGAAAAATGAAAAAGAAAATTTTAGAGAGAGATAGACTTTTTAAAATAAAGAAATGATGAGAGAGAGAAATATGTTATGTCAGATAATTAAAAGGGAAATGCTAAAGTTACAAAAGATTTTGACAAAAAATAGTTCCCAGCTGATGTGGCCGTTGTGGTTTGAAACTTTGACCAAATCTAGACCGTTGAGAGATGAATATCACAACCGCCACATCAGCTGGGAACTTTCTTTTGTCAAAATCCTTTGTAACTCTAGCATCTCCCTAATTAAAAGGAGGATTTTGGGAGAGAAAATATAAAGCTTACAGTTTCTTGAGGTTAAAGGCAGGACATCTGGGTATTTTCGATGGACTAGGGGGACTACGCCGGAAGCTGGTCGTGAATTAGGGGTCATTTGAAAAATAATCTTAAATTTTAAAAGGAGGTGTTTTAGTCTTTTAATATAATAGCAATAGGGAAAGGTTAAGCTCTTCCTTAGATACGTCACTGATTAGAGCATCTCCAATTGAAGACTCAAACTCTAAAATTTAGAGTGTCACATAGGATTTTTTTAGAATTTCTCTTCAAAAATCATATCCAATGCAAAACTCAATATGAATCCCTAAAATGACGTGTCAAGATTTATAATAGAGATTCTGAGGAGGACACTCGTCTTGAGTTGCTTTAAGTGCCAAATAAATTAATTGATTAATTTTATGGTTAAAATATAAGTTGTAGAGTTTCTCTTCAGTATTGCATTGGAGAAGTTTTCTAATTGAGTGTCTCCAAATGACCAGTAGGAAAGATAGACCTTCTAGAGATCTAGTTTTCACACTTGACATGTAGGATTTTAAAAGTTTTAGTAGAGTGTTGCATTGAAGATGCTTTAGAGTGAGAGAAAGAGTTGGTATATATCATTAAATTATACCATGAAGAGAAAATATTTTAATACCAACATGGAGACTGTGCCATCATTCACACCTATATATATATATATATATATAATTTATTTATTTATTTCCTTACATGGAATAATTATAACCAACGTTCACACTTAAAGAAGGAGATGCAAATAACAGGCGACCAAAGTTTGATTGCAACAAGAAATAGAGGAAGACTCAGCTGAGTCAACACAGCCCCGCCTTCTCAGAACTTAATACAATACAAATAATTAACTCTTCTCTCTTTCTAGTCTCTCGATCTCTCTCCGTGTACAGTACGTGTATATATGTATATTCCCACCGATACTATTATATATATATATATATATACACACACACACATATCATAGGTTCATAACCAACATCTAAACCATTTTAGCCTTCGGTCTCTAGCTTTTTCAGAATACAGTAAGATTCGAACTTCGTTTTCTTTTTGATTTCACGTGTTTCTATTTCTTCAACATGGGTTTGACGGTGCCCAAATGGAGAAGTGCGGTATCCATTTTCTTGTGCATGAGTAATGCTGGTACTAGTTTCAATAGAGTTGAAGCAATCAGACTTATAAAAGGAGAAGAATGGTTAAGTGCTAAAACTAGACCGAATTACAATATTATAAACCTTAATGTTCTACCAAGAGGACTCGTTCGACCTTCTACTCCTTCGTCGTGTACTAACATTCCCGGCAAAGGAGGCAACCGTGGTGGTTGCCCGGTTAAGAGTACTACTATAAGGGCGACAAATTATGCTCCTCATAAAACACCACCGAGCAACCGTGGGGGTTGCCCGGTTAAGAGTACTACTATAAGGACGATGAATTATGCTCGTCATAAAATACCACCGAGCAACTGTGGTCGTTCCCCAGTTAATACTCGATCACTTAGAGGACGGTTTCCTCCTTCCGGTCCATCTAAATGTACCAATATACCTGGTAGAAATGGTAATGGTGGTGGTAGATGTCCATAAATGAGATGAATAATTCGTCCAATCAATATATATATATATATATATATATATATATGTATGGGAAACTCAGATATAAATAAGTTTATGGAAAGAATATAAAGAAGAGACTATGCTTTTTAAAGTTTCTCATTTTTTGTGAACAATGCCTACCAGCTCCAATTTTTTTTTTTGTCTTTTTTGTTATATATAATTGAAAGAAGGAATACGATAATATAAAAACCTTCAATTCGACCAACCCTACATATAATAATACCACAATAAACCTTCAAGTCAACCAACCCTACACGACTAGAAGTTTTATCTAATATATTAAGTTCATCCAATAACGGGATCTTGCTTCACAAATCCATCCTTATTGACCCATACCCGAACACGGTCACAACGATAATCCATCGCTACCATCATTCCTGCTTTCACAATCTGAACGCGAACTTTAGGATTCTCGCTCGCAATTTTGGCTGCAGCTACCTGTCTATAAACACCCATTAGCTTCCGTCACAAACTCTCTCCCTTATCTATAACAATGTAAAAATGGGTTTAGTTAAGCAAAGAAAAAGATGAAGTTTTCATATAATTTGCAGGAAAAGTTATAATTAAGCATGGGATTTACCACAAAAAATAAAATGCCATTTTCTTTTCGATATTCTTCTTCTCTTTTTGTTTACTTCAAGTTGATATGAAATGATTGTATAAAGATATGGGTACTTACAGAGAAAGGATTATTTCCCAAATAGCCCCCAATTTTGTGACCAGTTTCCTGCTTAGCCCCCAACTTTATCAAAAATATCCAGATGGCCCCCTTTTTTAACTTACCGTTAAATGTCCGCTACTCTCTCTCCTCCATCTCATCACCTCTCTCTGCCACATCATCTATCACGCCGCCTCATCATCTTCACCGGCGAAGGTCGCCGGCCGGCCAAATTTTCGTCAGCGACCTTCAAATTTTTTTTTTCGCTGTCCTCTCTCTCTCTAAATTTTTTTTAAATTATCTCCCTCTCTAAACACTCCGGCAAAGGAAAACCCTTCGCCGGAGTTCGGTCTGTTCAAGAACAACAGATCGATTCGGTCTGTTCAAGAACAGTCCTTCACGGTCAGTTCTTGAGCAGACCGAACTCCGGCGAAGGGTCCCTTCGCCGGAGTGTTGAGAGAGAGGGATAGGAGAGAATTAATAAAAAAAATTTAGAGAGAGAGAGGAGAGAGGAAAAAACAAAAAAGTTTGAAGGTCGTCGGTCGTAAATTTGGCCAGCCGGTGACCTTCGCCGGTGAAAATGATGACGTGGCAAAGAGGTTATGAGATGGAGGAAAGAGAGTAATTGACATTTAACGGTAAGTTAAAAAAGGGTCATCTGGGTATTTTTGATAAAGTTGGGGGTTAGGCAGGAAACTGGTCACAAAGTAGGGGGCTATTGGGAAATAAACCATAAAGAAACTAGTACTCCCTCAGCCCCCAATTCAATGACCTAATTTCCTTTTTGAGTTGTCCATTTTAGTGTCCCATTTCTAAAAATAAAGAAAAGAACTTTTTGCTGTTTCCAATCCGTGGGTATATAGACCAAAATAATATTCAAAAAAGGTTTATGATCAAATCTTCCCAAAACATGGATATTTAGTCCTTTTACATTATGGACATAATAACCCATTCTTTATGAGAAAACTACCGTCCATGTCCCTCCTACAAAAATCACGGGATTTTTAATTTTCCAGGGTGAATTTGGAATGTTTCTAATGTGGGCGTGATTTAGGGGATTTAAAGAAACTAACTATAAATCCGAAATTGATTTTTATCTATCTTCTAACCGTTTTGGAAAGCAAATCTATTTCCAAAATCAATTCAAAACAAAAATCGTAACCAAATCAATTTTCTCTCTCTTTACAGATTTGGTAACCAAATCAATTTTCTCTCTCTTACTATGTAAATTTTTTTCGATTCAAATCAATTTTCTCTCACTTAACTTTCAGATTTGGAAATAGTATATTTTCTAGGATCAATTTAGCGTGATTTGGGGGTTAATATACAAAACATATAAATATCATTTTCTCTCGCTTAACTTTCAGTTTTGGAAATAGTATATTTTTCTGAGAACATTAAAGCAACATATGTTTTCGTTTTTACTCATACATAAATACACATAGAATACAAATTATGAAACAAATACGTAAATTATGTATTATTTATGACGAGGAAACCATCATTTGTCAAATATACAACATAATTTATCAAATGTATGTGGGTCTTGTTCAATAAATTATACATAATTTCTTTTACATTACATATAATTCCTTTACATTCTGTTACAAAAAAAAAAGTACAAAATCTTCTTTGGTTCAAAAATGGTGTCCGTCCATGTACTCTCCATTAGTTTCGTTGACTCACTTTGATTTGATGATTCTCTTTGAAATTTCATCTAGTATATCAAATCTACACACATAAATACACATACATTAAAGAAAAAAAAAATCATATATTGTATTATAAACTACATGTACAATTTCGTAAATTATATATAATGTTTGTCAAATTTTGGCAACATTTGAAGGTTTTGAGTAGTTTGGTAAACTTATCAAGGCTACTGTTTTTTGTGAGAAGTACACGTAATGATAAATAAATAATACATAATTTATGAGCACTTATACGTAAATTATATACATAATGGTAAAAACATGAAGATATACGCAAATTATATATACTTTATTGCAAAGTACACGAGATTTGATAGTAAAGCGAAGTATTTTTACTAATGAAATGAGTACTGTTTTGGTGTTAAAGCACGGGTAATGTTCTGTAAATTACCCATAATTTACTATAGATTGTGGTAATTTACGATACAGTACATGTACTGTAAATTTTGTTATGAGTAACCGTACGAAAGAACAAATGTTTCATAAATCCGTATGGATTGAAAACCAGATCTGAACAAAAAAAATGAGAATATCATTAAGCTTAAACTACAAATCTAAAGATATCTGCTATGATGATTGATTGCAATAATGTCAAACTCTAGTTGAAGGATTAAACATCAAGATCAAAAACATAAATGAAATTTTAAGAGAGAGAAAGAAAATAAACATCAAACATTCGATTGATAATTGATAATCTGATCTCACGAAATATCAGAAACAACAGAAGATTAAACATAGATCTAAAGAAATATGATATTATCACTGGATGCAAACATAACATACTAACTTTGAAGGAATCATTGAATAAGGAATAAACATAAAGATCTTAAACAGTTATGAAAATTTTAGGGTTTTAGTTATAAATCATTGAATAAGGAATAAACATAAAGATCTTAAACAGTTATGAAAATTTTAGAGAGAGAAAATAAACATCATACATTTGAAATTAATGAATTAGTAAACAGATCTATAGATATGTAGCATAAATCTGATACGTTTTATAATAGAGCGAAATAATTAGGGTTTTAGTTATAAGAAGAAATATTAGATATTAACAATGGTGTTTATAAAGATTTCGAAAGTATTAAACCTGATAATGATGAATTTGTACAGCAATATAATGTTGAGGAAGAAGATTTTCTGAGTTTAATGGAGGTTTGTCAACTAAATCGGTTTTAGAGAGATCAAATAAAGAGTTTCCGTTACTGAAAATAATGAAGATATCCTTACTTTGAATAGAAA
Organism: Eschscholzia californica; assembly: GCF_041429995.1. Classification (NCBI taxonomy): domain Eukaryota; kingdom Viridiplantae; phylum Streptophyta; class Magnoliopsida; order Ranunculales; family Papaveraceae; genus Eschscholzia; species Eschscholzia californica. Next base: position 14,061,646 of record NW_028238198.1, on the reverse strand, counting down.
CATGATTGGAGAGAAATATGGGAGATAATAATGAAGATATCCTTACTTTGAATAGAAACATGATTGGAGAGAAATATGAGACATAAATATGGAAAAAGATATGCATAGATTTCGAATATAAATTAGTTATAAAATATGGAAAGGTTAGATTAGGGATTATGAAATAATATTTATTCTAGAGATTTGTGTTTTCTCTCTAGATGAGACCAAATGGACTAGATATCCATTTATATTATTTTTTTGGTTTTAAAACCCTTTATAGGATTAGAGAGGATTATATCTACTATTAGGACCCGTTTTTTGGACTATAAACCTAAAAATTCTAATACCTATTACTACAAATTTAGTGACAACTTTATTTAAGAGTAAGTTAAACTTTCTCATTATAATTGATGAGGGTACAATCGGAAAAATCATGTTATTCTTTATAGTCAAACTCTAATTAATGATGTTATCTTAAAAAGTTGGGTTCTCAAAATAGGTCATTCATTTTGGGACTGAGGGAGTATTCAGTTTATGAGATTGTTAGCTACAAAGTACCAACCCCTATTTTTTGTTAGGATTCCCATTTTTGTTTGGTCTCTTGTTTTAAAAATCTAACCCTTTATCCATTTAAAGGTTGATTGTGAACTATTGAAGAAGGGTTATGAGAGTTTCAATGTAGACAATAAGAGGTTGAAGAAAGAATTGAAAGAATTGAGATCAGGTAATTTGGAACCCCTCCCCCATTTTATGTCTAACTCCCTAAAATAGGGTCGCGACTTTCGAAAATAAAGAAAAATCTATAGGGAATAAAGACTTAGTCAACTATTATGGACCTAGGGGGCACATTTATTTTTTGACCAAAAAACTAACTAACTTGTCTCTTGCCCCCTAATCTTCATCTTCTTCAAACCTCATCCTACCACAAATTTCGGCCACCAGCAATTCCGACCACCACAGAGTCCGGCCAACACCTTCATCTCTCACATATTTTTTTTCTCTCTCTCTCTCTCTTTATATATATATACTAGGGAAAGGCCCGTGCCCATAGGGCACGGGCCTTTTGCTCCATTACTACGCAAATTGGCGCAAATTGTTGATCACTTAAACTTTGAACTAAAAACAAAATCACCGTACACTCCAGGGAATTACACAAATTTGAAAAAAATAACCCATGATATTGAATTTTAAGAGATTATAGTCAAATATGTCGAATATATCGATAAAAATAACAAATTGAAATAGAAATAGTGATCGCGGCGAGTAACATCTAATGAAATATGAAGTTTCCCCATAAAAGTGTACATTAAATATGTAATAGTACATTCACTTGTTTTCTTAAAAAATGGTATCAGAAAATACAAGACCTTGTTTAAACCTAAAAGAACAAAAAGTATCAAACGATAAACAATGATTTACGAATAAAAATAAAAAAGATGCACATTCTGGTTTTCAATGCCAAAAAATGAGACTTGAATAACTAAATAAGTAATTCTTTTTTTTTCTTCTTCTTCATCACCAACCTCAGAGGCAACCACCAAGCTTCATCGACAACCACCACTTTCTCTGGCAACCACCGCGATGTTGATCTTCTGTATAACCCAACTTCATCGACACTCCTAGGCAAAAAAAGAAGCCTAGCTATATATTCAACCTTGTCAAAAGGTACAAGATGGTAAGAAGGTTCAGATTGCAAGGAACTCAAAATTCAACATTAAGAGATCATATAAGCGAAAAAACTAAGGTACAATATTTCATATAAAGTCAGGTTATTTACTTAAGTGTCGAACAACATATAGAGAGTCTAACTAAATGTTTGTAAATAACGTAAGAAAACCAAAAACAACTATGACAAACATTATTGATCAATTCAAAAACACCTCATCTAAATCAAGCCATTTCCAACCCAATTTGGGGTCACCTGCCAATAGAAAGAGCAGAATTAGCCAAAGAAGTATAAATTATGTGTGAAGCAGGAGTATGTTGATTTTTCAATAGAAGATGCACATATTTGTAGTAGTTGAATAACAAAAAAGGCCAATTGTGTTTCTCACCATCTAAACATTGTTATAAATGCAACAATAACTCCATACACTACAGGAAAAACACTTAATATAGAAGGGGTCAGCAACACTAAAGCCACTTTTTACCTTGCTTTTCAAATAAGGCTGAAAAGGGTAATATATAATTTCAAATACTATGCCTTTACAGAGGATCCAATATTAACGAAAACAATCCGTCCGAAGAAAGTGTCAAGATTTATGTAAAGTTAAAGAAAGAAAATGAAGGAACATGGTCCATCCAACAAAAATGAAACCATAAGATAATCAAACATCAAACTATAATGTGTAACAAACACAACAAATACTATCGTCAATAAAAATGAAACCAATCTAATTAAGAAAGGAAACCAAGCAAAAGCTCAAACACCATAAAAACTATTCGGCATGGTAAAGAGAATGTAACTCGAAACCCTGGGGTACATAATTTAACTTATGTACTTATGTATGAAAATCACTGTATCAAGGTTACCAGATACTCTCCTCCATCCTACGTACCACGTACCCGATTGACCGTACCCGAATTTCGTCCCCTTTTTGGGTGGGTTCGCGATCCAGTACACCTCAATTAGTGTACCGGAATTTGTAGTCTTAATTAACCTAAAATCTTTGTAGAGAATTATAAATTCGACTAATTGGGTAGTTAATTAAACCACAAAATTTTTTTGATTGGCTTGTTAGATTGTAAGTTTGATGGAGAAATGATGTCTAAGAGTAGGTGTATCTATTATAAATGCATCATAGAGGGTATTTATTGTCTATGAAAAATAGTCCAAAACGTACTGAACTCGAAAATGGCGTACCGAAGAAGTATACTCCTAGCGTACCCGATACTCGCATGGTAGCGTTCCGCGTACCGGTACTCGTACCACGTACCGGAGCGACCCGCGTACCAGGTAACCTTGCACTGTATCTAATTGTTATGAACAAATCTAACAATGTAAAAACTTTGATAAGAAAACGAATTAAATCTCTCTCACCTTCGCTGTGACAACTTTATGTCTTCAAAATAGTTCGCTCTTCTTATTTGTTGAGTAATAATCGACTTAAAACTGCACCGGGGCTAGCAAGAGTATCAACAGATTGTCAAGTAATCACAAATAAAAAAACCAAAGACGAAGTTATACCCTTTGTATGCAGTTTTGTTGTAGGATGAACACTATATACATTCTAAGAGGTGACATCATTGGGTTTGAGTGCTTCATTCATATACTCTCACTAAATAGATTGATGTCCTATACGAACATTCTTGAACCTAAAACAAAGCAACAAAAAAATAGAGCTTTCACCTTCAAATTCATGTAAAATGGAGGATACAGTTCATACATATACAAAAAAAATATAGAAGAAACAATAAATGGTGGAAATTACTTTTGTAGAAAATAGAAGTAGACAAATATAATTACTTAATTAACATATGAAAATTGATACTCAATCTGATGGTATCATTGGCATGAATAACGAAGTAATTAAGCGAATCCAACTCTAGTTTCACCAAACCTCTCACCTACAACAATATCCAACAATGAAGTCAAACTATTAGAAAATTATTCAGAACTCAAAATTCCAGAAATCTTAATACCTTCAAGAACTCAGAAAGAAGTTGAAAACCCCGCCATTTCATTGGAGCAGAGAGATATTGTTTGTCAATTGAAGAGAAATTGTACACAAGCTCAAGGGTTTAAGAAAACATATCAAATTGAAAACTTTTCTTCTTCAAAAGTTGGGGGTTTCAGTAATTCTCCCTTCCAATTGAAGAAGGGGTTTGTAAAGCACTCTCATGAGTCTTCTAGCTTCTACAAAAATCAATCAACAAAAAATGGAGAGAGAGAGAGAGAAACTTATCGATGAAACCCTGAAAACCAAAATTATAAAGGTTTGGAGCTTACCACTTTCTTCAATTTCGACCATCTTTGCAATCTCTAGAGAGAAATTTTTTGAACCTATAAGTTGATTACTTTTGCAGAATGAGAAGATGATAGACTTAGGGTTGGACACACTTGAAATTGATGTTTAAACCTTTTGACCAGACAACAACCTGAGAAGGAATTTTTGGTAAATTGAATAATATAGAATGGGTTCTGCAGTTGAACTATTCTTCTCCATTACCCGCGATGAGTATGAAGATAAGAATCCGATGATTCAAAACCCAACAATCAACCAAACATATGGGATTTGAATAGAAGTAGGACTACAAGATGTTTTCGAGCATTACGAGTTTTCGAGTTTAAGATTGATTAAGCTTCATTTTGAAGCCAAGAAAGAGATTGATCGAGAAGGAAGATGAGAGGATGAGAAGAAGTTTTCCTAGTGGAAAGGGTTTGGGGCTATCAGTTGACACAGAAAATGACACGGTCAGGAGACGAAAGGTTTTACCGTTTTGGATATAAGGAGTCGTCCATCCCACTCAATCGTCCAGATGATCTCACTCAACGGTTTAGATTAATTCTACAGTGGGATTCGGACCTCATTTATTTTGTCCCAGTCAGCCTTATTTATTTTGTCCTAGTCAGCACTAACCAGCTCTGTTTTGTTATATAGATATATATATCCGTTCCTCTGCTCTCTTCTTCCTCTTTTCCCTTTTTTCTCTCTCTTATTTCTTGAAGAAGATGATGAAGGGGAAATCCCTTCTTCCTCCATATATAAATGGTTTCGCCTTCATCACCATTGCAGCAGGGCAGCACATCTGTTGCCATGTTACAGCAATGACGAAGGGGAAACCCATTCGCCCTCCATAAATGGAAGAGAGGAGGGGGTTTCCCCTTCATCATCTCTTTTCAACTCAGATTCTGAGTTAAAGAAATAGGCTTTAGAGAGAGAAAGAAAGGGAAAAGAGGAGGAGGAGAGAAGAAGGGAGAAAGAGAAAGAAGGTGAGATATGAAGGTGGTGGTCGTAATATGTGGTGGGATGAGGTTTGAAGAAGATTAGAAGAAAGAGACAAGTTAGTTAATTTTTGGATCAAAAAAATAAATATGCTCCTAAGTCAATAATGGTTAAGTAAGTCTTTATTCCATAGAGATTTCGCTTTATTCCGCAAAGGCGTGGCCTAAAATAGTTGCCTTCCAAAATAGTTAGCATTTTTTTAAGTGATTGTAATTCTAAAAAAAAAAACATTTTTAGAAGTGCCAAAAACAAAATAGAAATATAAAAAAAATTAAATATATATATATGGGAATTTAATTTCCGTAGTCAGATGAAAATGGGTGCAAGGATCAGGCATAATAGAATTATATGTTTTCCGACATAACCGTGACAATCTTTATCAATATTTTGGATCATTTATTTAATATTTTCCTTTGACAAAAAATGACTTAAAATTCATAAACTTTTCACAGCAGAATTATTGAAAATTTGATATATTTTCTCGGAGAACAAATAAATTTCGTGAGTATTTAATAACATTTGTGTATGTGAAAAGCGAACTCTTTTTTCGCAAGAATAACTACTACATTTATTGTGGATTTAAGAATAGAGGAATTTGGTCAAAACTCCTCATAAATTTTTTGTTTGATGAACTTTGGATACTGAGTTCGGGTTTGATTCTTCTACTGTGTCACCCTCTAGGGATGCTGCTGCGCACATTACGTAATACCCCAATCAACGATGGCGGTAACTTTCACTAAAATCTTCAGCAAGCTCTCTGTTTCTTGTTCGAGAATCGTTGTTTTGGTTATCAAGTTTATATTTAGGGATATTTTGAATTCGATCAAGGTAGTTTCAACCGCAATAGATTGATTCTGTGAGGAATCAGAGTTGATGGTTTGAGATGTCGAACATTAAAGAATCTTGCTAGAGTTTGCCCTCCTTCTAACGCCAATCTCATGATCTCAATAACTAGCTTTAAAGTTCATCACTCAGGATGAAGATTTGGCGAACCAAACAATAAATAACTTTTCATGATTCTGCGACAGAACCTGCAAAAAACTCTAAAAGCTCTCTAACACTCAAGTCAGTAGGTTGTTTTCGCAGTTAGAGAATTGAATTAGAAGTGAGAGTTTAGATATTGAACCTTGCCTTGTTAATGAGGGTGACCCTGTCGTCTTTATATAGGCTAGATTGGCCAACTATAACGAGCGACTGAGTGATGTTGTGGTGAAGCACCGTCTTAGATGAGACTATACTTTGACGCCCATATGAAGGATAAGTTTCCTTGTTTGCATATTTTTCGTATTTGATAGATCTTCTTGCAAATTTTGTAGCTTGCATATAGAAAATTAGCAATCTAGGGTGTCTTAGTCTTTTACAGTACTTAAAGTCTTCGATTTTGTGGACTTCTGCATCCAAAACCTTAGGTCAGTGCAGGGCTTAGCTAAGGTAAACTGAGACTTGATCAGATTCCCCTTCCCGTAAGTTGATGCCAGACGGGCTTAAGGGTCGAGTTGGTTTTCGCAGACTTCTCTTACTGCTTCATGACCCATGACAAAGCTATGATCAGGGCTGAACTTATTAGTTATAGAGCCAGATAAGGACTTAAGGCGCCTAGGATACTCATGCCAACCTCTCCATTTGGACTTAGGTGACAAAGATCTTTGCCACTCAACTTCCTGGTGACTTTGACACTGGTTGACCTGTTTGACTTGGTATGATCACCAATTTGAGTCATATCAAATATAATGAGATCCACAAGAATTGTCTTAGAAACCTAAATGTGGGCTACAAAAAGCTATACTATGAGCTAAACGATTTCCTCATTATCTGTTAAAATATTATGTTTGACAATCTTCATAAATTTCATTTTAGATTGTAAAAAAATTGTTATGTAATTAATGTAAATTAATATCTAAATCAATTGAGATACGTTTAAAGATTTTGGGCGGTATAATCTCGGAAACAATGTAAAATCAGTCTTTTAAGATTTTCTTTGCTTTCAACTTTACTAATTTTTTCCTATATAATATATCTTATGAGAGTCGAGATTAATTCATAAGAGAACAGAAGAATATGACAAGGGGTGGTAAACGGAAGCTAAAGCTTCTAAAAAATGTCATGCTCGATGTGAAAACTGGCATTACGTCCAATGTTGTTGCTCGATTCAGTATGAAGATAGTGAGACAAACCAAAGGAAAACATACTAAGAAGAAATGTGCCAAGCTCAATAAGAATGTCATTAACAAGAATATGAATGTGACCAGGAACTCTAGGCTTACTAGGGCACAATATACTGTGCTAGAGAACAACTTCAACTTAGACAATAAGCTCACTGTGGTAATATAATTTTTCTATTGTCCATCATATTTGATTCTCTTAGATTTATTGTGTTATGGTGAAAGAGTTCTTGATTCTATATTTATTGAAGCATTAACTTTTTGTTACCTTTAATGTGCAGGCACAAAAAGAAAACTTAGCAGAAGAATTGGGCCTAGAACCAAAGAAAGTAAAAGTGTGGTACCAAAACAGAAGAGCAAAGTAAATAGATAAAATCCCTTCCTTTAAAAATTCTCAAACAATTTTTTTCCAAGTTCAATCTATTTGTAAAGTTGTGTTTAATTAACTCTGTTATTTAGAAACAGGATGTTCATTTTTGCTGATTAAGGAAGAATTGAAACAAAATTATATGATTTTTTTTTTTTTAATTCTTTCTCTTGGGTGATTTTAGGAGCAAAAGGATGGGAAAAAAGGTTGACTATGAATTGTTGAAGAAAGAAAATGAGAAACTGATCAAGGAGAATGAAAGCCTAAAGAAGCAGGTGGAAGAATTACTAGTGAACTTCGGGAATGAGTTGTTCTAATATTAGAAAAAAAAATGGTATTTGGGTTGTCAAGACATGTCTTATACACATTATGTTTCTTGCCCTTTGTGATAAATAAAACCTTATTTCTGGAGTACATGTTTACATTTTTTTTTTTTGTTGCAAAGGCATGTTTACTTAAACTAGAACATATCGCTTGTATGTGAGATATAAAATACAGACACCATATATTGTAATTTTGACGCTCGTAACGTTTGTGAAAGAATTTTTAGTGATTATTGTTGTGATTTATATCCTACATGCATCCTAGACTCCTAGGTAACTAATATACAACAGAGGCAGATCAAATCTCTGAGGGGTTAAAGTATAGCCATAAATGAGCGACTTCTAACATTAAACAAAATGGTATACGAAACACTCTATTCTAATTAAACTGTAAGTGTGTTTGGACGAAGGGATTCATGAGTCCAAATGTTTTTTATTTAATTTGTTTGATAACTAATAAGAATCTTAAAATTCATAATTATTTAAAATTTTTAAAGTACTTCAATAAAATGTTCATTTTTTTTTTTCGAAAATCGTTTTCTTAGAAACTATTTTTCCAGCCGAAAATTGTTTTGTCATACAAACCATTATTTTTCACGAAAATCGTTTTTTCTAGTATCTGTTTTTCTCTCCGCATCGTTTTCCCTGAAAGAGTTTTTCTGAACATATTTTTTCACGAGAACCGTTTTCCTTACGTAAATCGTTTCTTCCACATTTTTTTTCAAGAAAACCGTTTTACTTACACGAAACTGGATTCTGAAAATAATTTTTTTAAAAAAAATGGTTTATGAAAAGAACACAGTTTCCGAAAAAAATGATTAAAAAACAATTTTGGAAAAAAATAGACAATTTTAAAAAAACTAAATATTTGAAGAAAAAAAACGAACTCTGCAAAAATAATTGTTTTTTGTGAAAAAACGATTTTCGTGAAAAATAGTTTTTAGCAAAAAAAGATTTTTGCGAAAAAAGTTCAAGTATTGTGTTTTAAGAAAATGATTTCCAGAAGCAAACGATTTTAGGAAAAAAAATTCTCAAAAAATGTTATATGAAAAGGAAAAGTTTTCGGAAAATAATCATTTTAAAGAAATATTTTTTTATTGATTTTAAGTAGAAATTCGGACTTAATAATCTAAAATCCTAGAACATCTTTGGGAGTAGGGTGAGATTTTAGTCCAATACAAATTCTAGACTTATGAATCCTTAGGATTTAAGAATCCTAGGATTTTTAGTAGCCAAACAACCAAGAAATTTTGATTCCTACTAACAGAGACGGAATAAAGATTTTTGCTACGGTGCCAAACCTATCTTGTCTCATTTGATTATAATAATTCCATTCAAAAATATCAATTAATTAGGGCTGGGAAAAAATCCCGCAAATCCGAAACCCGTCACGAGTACCCGAGTCCGTTAGAGCCCGCGGGTATCCGAAATCCGAAAACGGGTTTAGCCCGACCGACCAGATGAAATCAACGGGTCAGGTGCGGGTTATACGATAATACGATATATATATATATATATATATATATATATATATATATATATATATATATATATATATATATTAAAGTATTTGAAGGGTATATCTTGTGTCCTAGGGCACTGACAGTTCTATCAATCAAATTCGACGACTTTTCATATTTATTATGATATATTGTAGATACCCTAATCTTTTGGTATTATATTCTTGTTCATTTTCTTTTGTTTCCTTTTTTATTTAAATCAATTATTTTATTGAGAGGAGAGATAGAGATTTTCAATTTCTTTTCTTAGCCCTTAAAAAATCTTTTATTTCATTTTTTTCTTAAATTAATTATTTTATTTCTAAGATGACACAATTATTCTTTTTTTAAATAGGTTATTTTATTTCTAAGAAGGACGATAATTTAAATTTTGAGAAGGACTCTAGACAATATCTATTATATAAAACAGAAGGGAAAACGCTGACCGGGACAAACATCCTTTTTCAATAAGGGATATTGTCTAGAAGCCCTTCTCAAAATTTAATATATAGTCTTTCGTAGAAATAAAGTTACCTATTTAAAAAACAATAATCATTTCCTTCTTAGAAATAAAATAACTAATTTAATGAAAAAAAAAAAAACAAAATAAATTTCAAGGGTTAAAAATAGAAATTAAAATCTCTCTCTAAATAAAATAATAATTAATTTAAGAGAAAAGAAACAAAAAAGTAATACAAAAAAATAATAACTAATAAAAATCTCTCTCTCTCTAAATAAAATATAACAATAAATTTCGTAACATTTGATTGATACAAGTGTCCGTGCCCTAGGGCACGGCATATACCCTAGTAAGTGCTTAAAATAAAAACTTCAATAAAATTAGACAAAAACTTAAAAGGTAGATGAAAGAACAACAAAAGTAGTCAAAAGGTAATATAGTTCGGAAGAAGAAGAAAGATTTTCAAAGAATATAGTAGAAATCCAAATAAAAATCACTAAACGCGCCATATGAGTCGCCGCCCAGTGAATAACGATGACAACCAACGGCTTCATTGTCTTGTCTCTATGTTCTCCATCCTTCTTTCTTTAAGTTCCGAAGGAGGGATCAGGCAAAGCGGTCTGTTAGAACTACACAACCTCTTCTGTCTTGTCGTCGCCGTTACATTCTCTCTACTTCTTTTGTCGCTAACAGGGAAATCCTTCTTTGTACAAGTAACGTATGTGGGCTGAAATTTTCATAATTTTTCTAATGAGTTGGTAATAAATGAGCGGGTTCGTAATTTGGTGTGTACATATATAACTTCCAGCTTCACTTTTAACCGAAGTCCCTAACTTTCTTTGAGTATATTTTTTATTTACTGTCACTAAAATGTGCCTCGGCAAAAATATATTTATGGCTCGCCCGTGATCATCACGGTCACCCTCAACTTTCCCTCATTGAAACCAATCAAATAATTGATTATTTGTTAAATTCTAACACTAATAGATATTATCGTTTGAACAACACTCACGTCGGTTTCTCTTTCGGTGCTCCACTTTTTCGTTGTAGGTGCCCGACTAGGGTCATTGACCGCAGTCAATACTGTTGACCAAAGAATTTGTAGGCCCCTTTTCTCAGATGGTCTAGTTTGAGGTATAATCATACTCTCAGATCATCCACCCCTAGGCCTGACTTCGAATCTCGACTTGGACAATCTTACTTTGTTGAAGAGTTTGAGATGCATCAATTTGAGTTTTATTTTGAATGAAATTGAAGAGACATAAATGATATTTAATATATATATATATATAATATATTTAATATATATTATATATTTAATAAAGTTAATATATTTAATATATATAATATATTTAATATATATATATATATATATATATATATATATCACATATCACATATCACAAATCACATATCAGATTTATTCAATAGTGGTAAATAATTTTTTTTATGTTATACTAATTTATTAATATAAGTTTTTTGTATCCCCTAACTTTATGTATGTAAATTACATAAGAAAGATCTGCCACCTATAACGCTGTCAATAGTCAAATATCTAAACCTATGTTTGTTATTTAGGTAAGTTGTTCTCTCATTCTATTAGATGTATCAATTCCGTAGTTTTAAGTGTTATGATAAACTTTAATTGAATGTATTGATTGCAGAATAACATAAAAATTGTTAATACCTCACCTTATCAAATTTATTAGATGTTAGATAGCTTATTATTACTGTTAGAGATTTTAACTCACAATCTTCAAAGAATATTGACTCTCTCACCTGATAACAAAAAATAATTAATAATAAAGTTAATATATTTAATATATATATAATATTTATATATAATATCTATATATATAAATATATCATATACCACCTATCAACTACTTGGGCCCGCTACCTTGAGATTAAGTTAAAGATATGAAGAAACCATACTTTATTTAATAAATATAAGGAGTAATAATAAAGTTAATATATATATATATATATATATATATCACATATCACATATCACATATCAAACTTACTTAATAGTGTTAAATGATAAATAAATTTTTCGCGTTGGGGCTACTTTTCTTTATGTCCATATTTCCTACTTTCTCCATCACTTCTCTAGGATGTCTAACCCTTATTAACCACACATTTGTTTATAAATTTCATCTTCTTTTTTCTTTTTCATAACTTATTCATCTTCTTTCTTTTTCATAACTTCTTCGTCTTCTTTCTTTTTCATAACTTCCCTGTTCAATGAAGAGAAAACAACTTCCTAGAGAAGTGATTGAGAGGGTATCTTGGAGGCTTCCAGCTCCAAAAGTTCTAGAATTTAAACTAGTCAATAAACTCTGGAATAACACGGTGGAAGAAGCAAACTCTAAAGATTTTATGAAAAATCATCTAAGGTATCAATAAGGAGGGGGTTTCTTTTGTTCAAAATATTACTTTGAAGTTTCTGGTACTATGGAATTGAAAAATCGCATAAACTACGGTTTTGTTTTTGGTGAGGACAGCTTCAGCTTTGGTTCATCAGCAGGTTTAATCTTGTATTTTAATTGGAATTATCACTCTCTCTTTCTAAGGAACCCGTTAATAGGAAGAGAATTTGAGCTCCCACCTTTCCCTACTCGACCTCAACAACAGCCAAGTTACCTTCCCCAATAACTACCAGTACCAAGCTATGTCGGGTTTGGGTATTTCGATTCAAGTTTGAAGGTTGTTGCTATCGTCTGTAGAAGATGAATATATATATATATATATATATATATATATATATATATATATATATATATGATGTTCTTGTGTATGACTTATGGAGAGGTCTGACTATTGGAGGAAATAGGGGTGGAACCAAGCCCTAACTATCGTCATATAACAACAATAAGGACTTCAATTAGGCCAATCGATTTATTGGGCACGCTCAGACTACAAGATTGGCTTTTTCAATTGGCCTAATTGAAGTCCACTTATTGTTGTTATATGTGATTTGTGATATGTGATATATATATTAAATATATTAACTTTATTATTAATTATTTTTTATTCTCAGGTGAGAGAGTCAATATTCTTTTAAGATTGTGAGTTAAAATCTCTAAAAGTAATAATAAGCTATCTAACATCTAATAAATTTGGTAAAGTGAGGTATTAACAATTGTTTTGTTATTTTGCAATCAATGCATTCAATTAAAGTTTACCATAACATTTAAAGCTAGTGCATGAATACATTTAATAGATATTTAAATTGTATTACATTTAATCTAGTAAGGTAGAATGAGAAACAACTTACCCAAATAACGCGCATAAGCCACGTGAAAGGTGAGGGTCATCACCTAAGGTATTAACTCATTAGTTGGCCGACAAGGTAAGTAACCATACTCATCAGTAGAAATGTTGAAAAAGCCAATCTTGTAGTCTGAGCGTACCTAATAAATCGATTGGCCTAATTGAAGTCTACTTATTGTTGTTATATATCTCGTTGATGAAGTAAGGGAACGAACAATCTTGCATATCACCTAGTAATAGACATAGGTCTAGATATCTGACTATTGACAGCGTTATAGGTGGTAAATCTTTCTTATGTAATTTACATACATAAAGTTAGGGGATACAAAAAACTTATGTTAATAAATTAGTGTAACATAAAAAAAATTATTTACCACTATTAAATAAATCTTATATGTGATTTGTGATATGTGATACATAATATATATATATATATATATATATATATATTAAATATATTAACTTTATTATTAATTATTTTTTATTCTAAGGTGATAGAGTCAATATTCTTTTAAGATTGTGAGTTAAAATCTCTAAAAGTAATAATAAGCTATCTAACATCTAATAAATTTGGTAAAGTGAGTTATTAACAATTGTTTTGTTATTTTGCAATCAATGCATTCAATTAAAGTTTACCATAACATTTAGAGCTAGTGCATGAATACATTTAATAGATATTTAAATTGTATTACATTTAATCTAGTAAGGTAGAATGAGAAACAACTTACCCAAATAACGCGCATAAGCCTAGATATCTGACAAGATAAGTAACCATACTCATCAGTAGAAATGTTGAAAAAGCCAATCTTGTAGTCTAAGCGTACCCAATAAATCGATTGGCCTACTTGAAGTCCACTTAATGTTGTCATATATTTCGTCGAAGTTGATGAAGTAAGGGAACGAACAATCTTGCATATCACCTAGTATTTTAAGTAGTTTTTAGTTTTAATTAATTTAATGAGTATTTTAGTAATGATTGTATTAGGATTTAAGGGCTTTTAATTTTATAAGTACTATGTTTAGGGTAGGAATGGCCCTTAGGGCCGTTATGCTTCACCTCTTGTCCATTTAGAATAAAAAAACAAACTCATTTATTAAAAGGAAACAAGAAAACAATGTTTTAACTTAAGATAAAGCTTAGTAGAAGCAAAAATGAAGTATAAAACAACGACATTATATCATTGTGTAAGCAGGTCCGGCCCTTGGGCCACAAAAATCTAGGGCCACATTAACCCTCAAATTGGACGGTGCCCATAAAAGAAGATGACCCAAATTGGGCTCATAACGAAGACAGTCGGCTTCTTATTTCAACGTACCAGAGGGCCCACCTCCTCCCATCCCGTGTTGGCATCTTTAACGGGTTACACAAGTTACAAAGGGTTGATTCAAATTTGACCCTTAACTATGACTTGTTATAACCTTTAGTCCCATATTAATCTATTAGTCAAATTTGGCCAAATGTTAATTCCATCAACTGACTTTAACCCCCTATTTGATTAATAATCTCACTTTTCTATTCTTTTTTTACCATTTATTTAACCTATTTCGTTCCTTATCCTTTCTCTCTCTCTTGGAGAGAATAATATATATAATTTGTAGCAATCTATGTATGCCAGTGAAAATAAAAGAGATCGTGTTAATGGAAACAAGAACCAACAACTATTTTGAGCCAGAGAATTGTTGTATCAGTAATTAAATTGTGAAAAATTTTCCGTTCCATAACAGATTTTTTTTCGAAAGTTGGTAAAGTGATTTAGTTATTTACTATTTTTATCCTATGAAACCGGGTCAAATTTCTTGTTTGTCTTTAAAGGTACATGCGATTACAAACAACCTGTTTTCTCGCGTAACAAACAGACGTTAAAAGTACGAAAATAGTCTTATCTTCCTCTCACGTCCCTCCTAGTGACATAATAACTCAATTCAATCCCTTGCGAATTCCTCTTTATTTTGTAAGTTCACTTAATAGATTTTCTTCTAATTTTTTGAAATTTCGTCAAGTTCCTTCTTTGAAGGTATATGATTTACAGTGCATAGAAATAATCACAGTGGTCAGGATGCGTTAATTGAGATTGTTTGTATTTGAAAAGGTCAAATTGAAGCTAAACCACGACAAAAGATTTTGGATCTAAGAATTTTAGCCTAGTCTATATAATAAAACAGAAGGGAAAACGCTGACTGGGACAAACACCCTTTTTTAATAAGGGATATTGTCTAGAAGTCCTTCTCAAAATTTAAAATATAGTCCTTCGTAGAGATAAAGTTACCTATTTAAAAAATAATAACCGTATCCTTCTTAGAAATAAAATAACTAATTTAAGAAAATAAAATAAAATAAATTTCAATAGTTAAAAAAAAAGAAATTAAAATCTCTCTCTCTCAATAAAATAATAACTAATGTTAGGAAAAGGAAACAATAGAAATAATACAAAAAAATGAGGGTATCCAAAATATAACAATAAAATTTCGTCACATTTGATTGATACAACTGTTCGTGGCCTAGAACACGGGATATACCCTAGTCTTATATTAAAAAGGGATGTTGGTCTCAGTCAGCCTTTTTCCCTTCTAATATATATATATATATATATATATATATATATATATATATATATATATATATATATATATATATATATATATATACATACATATATTGTTGTCCAAGTGCGGAGTGCTCTTGACACAACATTGTTAAGAGGAACTTAACTAAATTTTAGTTTCGATATAAATTTCGGGTACCATCGAAATAGAAATATTTTGGTCATTTCGACCAAGATATTTTGAAACTTTGGTGAAAACCCGATACTCGACCGCCTGATACCCGAGATCCGAAAATTTGACGGACTTGGACGAGTTTTGGACATTAGGATTTTTTAAATAGCCCGCCCGATTACACCCGAAAGCCCGAATGGACAGAAAGTTTCAAAGCCCGACCGGCCTGGCCCAATGAATGACATGAACCCGACCGGCCCCACCCGGATCGATTCCCACCCCTAATTAAGATCATTCATGTGTAAGAGGTCTAGGCCATGGAAGTTCTAAGTTAGGTCTTTGTGGGATAGGAATTTAAGTCGGAAAAAGATCATTGTTGGGTAAGCTTTCTTGGGGTGGAAGTTGGTCATTAACTTAGATTAGGTCTTTGTGGACTAGGAATTTAGGTGGCCTTAATTTAAATGGACTTAATTTAAGTTTTGGGTTTAGGTTTAGGATAGATTTGGGTTGGGGGCTTGGGGCCAATAAACTTTAAGGTTATTTTCCAAATGACTCCCTAGTTTATAACCAGCTCCCCACGTAACCCCCTAATTTATCAAAAATATCCAAATGATCTCCTCTTTGTCGTTACCGTCACATAACCGTTAAAGTCACATTTTTTATCTCAAAATTAAGCTTCTTTTATCATCTCTCTAAAAACTCTCTTTCCCTCTCTCTAAAAACTCTCTTTTTAATAGGTTCATCTTTCCTAAATTTCTTTTTAATAGGTTCATCTTCCCTAAATCTCTTTTTAATAGGTTCATCTTCCCTAAATTTTTCTCACTCTAAATTTTTTTATCTCTCCATCTCATTTGTTTCTTCTTCTTAACAACATCTTCCATCCCTCTCTAGATTGCAAACTGTAATTAAGTGCAATCCCCCCACCCCTTTATATTTTTTTTTTCTCTCTCTCTCTAAAAAGGGTTTAATTCCCAAAACTGGAAGATGAAAAATCAACATGAGAAACCCTAATTTCAGTAGTTCCATCACCAAGAACCCAACAATCGTCTATTTGTTTCCGTGGATTTTGATTTTGATTTCATTGCTAAAGCTTCAACTACGGTGATATCTCAAGCTTGCTCTATAATGGCTTCATTTCAAAAGGTTAGATCATTGATTAGAAAATGATTTCTTATTGATCAAATCTATACTGACATTTCTATTTTTTTTCAGATCAAATCGATAATGCCTTCTACTACGGTTCCGTTTTTTATTTCTTTATTTATTAAACGTCAGTATAGATCAAATTGGTTAGGAAATGGCTTCTCCACGATCATCGATTAAAAAATGGCTTAATTTCAAGGTTACTATGATTTTCGCGCATTTCAATCTTCTATTAGTTTTAGGTTTAGTTAACCCTGATTATTGAAATGTTAGGTTTTATTGGCTTCTTCATGATCAAATATATTCTGACGTTCATGTTTTTTTCCTACATTGATTTAAGAAGCGACTAAGATGTGATGATGGAGAAGACGATTCTGCAGATATCCCTCTTTCACTGTTCCAGATCTCTCTCACCGTACTTCATCTTCTTCGATTGTGGTCTAGGGTTTCTCTCCCTCTCGATACCTCTCTCACTATTTCAGATGTTTTGTTCATCTTCTTCAAAAAAAAATTTGTCTAGGATCCAATCCTTAAATTTTTTTTTGCTGTTCATGGATGTTGATGATAAATTTCTGATGATAGTTACCGATGATGATGAAAAATGAAAAAGAAGATTTTAGAGAAAGAGATAGACTTTTTAAAAGAAAGAAATGATGAGAGAGAGAAATATGTTATGTCAGATAATTAGAAGGAGGATTTTGGGAGAGAAAATATAAAGCTTACAGTTTCTTGACGTTGAAGGCAAAATTGAGACATCTGAGTATTTTCGATGGACTAGGGGGACTACGCGAGAAGCTGGTCGTGAATTAGGGGCCATTTGAGAAATAATCCTAAATTTTAAAAGGAGGTGTTTTAGTCTTTTAATATAAAAGTAATGGGGAAAGGTTAAGCTCTACCCTAGATACGTCACTGATTAGAGCATCTCCAATTGAACACTCAAATTCTAAAATTTAGAGTGTGACATAGGATTTTTTAGAATTTCTCTTCAAAAATCATATCCAATGCAAAACTCGACATGAATTCCTAAAATGACGTGTCAAGATTTATAATTGAGATTCTCAGGAGGACACACGTCTTGAGTTTCTTTAAGTGCCAAATAAGCTAATTAATTAATTTTATGGTTAAAATATAAGCTTTAGAGTTTCTCTTCAGTATTGCATTGAAGAAGTTTTTTAATTAAGTATCTCAGTAGGAAACAAAGAGACCTTCTAAAGATCCAGTTTTCACACTTGACACGAAGGATTTTAAGAGTTTTTGTAGAGGGTTGTATAATTTGTATTGATGATGCTTTAGAGTGAGAGAAGAGTTGGTATCATTAAATTATACCATGAAGATAAAATATTTTAATACCAACATGGAGACTGTGCCATCATTCACACCTATATATGTATAATTGTTATAAATATTAGATTTATGGTGGATGACCACCACCAATTGTAACTCCCACCACCATAGGTTTTCCACCATTACTTTGTATTCAAGCTCCATTATTGTGTGTCTATTAGATGTGTAACTCATCTAGCTAAATGCCTATATAAAGAGGTTACTTGCTAATGAAGAAGATGGATCAAACCAATGTATCATAGTACTCAATATACCAATGTACCAAAGTAGATAAATTCTCTACAAACATATGAATGCAATTCTAGTTCTTCTTGTCTACAATCTCTTGGTTAATATATTTCTATTATCTTTCTTCTTCCCTCCATTATTTTTCACAACACGTTATCAGCACGAATTGCTCTATGCTTAAAGGGAAGAAGAAATTATTCACTCCTTGATCAAGTTATAAGCAAATAAAAGATTGGTAAGTTTGGTCAATTGTGATTGGTAAGTTAAAAGGTATTTGAACCTTTCTTTGTTGAATTTACAAACTATTCATTCTTATTTATCGCTAACCATTTATTTTATTGTTGCTAAGAAATATTGAATCATATGAGAAGGATATGAGAATTGCATACATGCTAATAATGAAATAATTAACATTGCGATCAAATATGAATGTTAATGTGATTCATTCGATGGTAAGGTCAAGGTAAGTTATGATTTAAAAAGAAATTGGTATTACTTTCATAACTAATGTTTATTTTTGTATGAACATATCATAAGTGCATATTTTGGTTTGCTAAAGAAGATTTCTCCGAAGAGGAAACTCAACCACCAAAATTTGATTAAGATCAAACTGAATCATCTTTTTGTATATGAGGTTACCAAACCTGAAGTTTGGTGTATATACTTCTTCAAATCTAGAAAATTCTAAAAGAATTACTAGAGTAAATAATCTCTAAGGATGAAAAGATATATCCCTATGAGTTGATTAATTGTCAACAAAAAGGGTAAACCGTTGGAAATCAAATTTACCTACACATTCCTGAAGAATGACAAGTACTGGTATTTCAGTATTGGAATTATTTTCCATTGATTATTAAAGGATTATAATTAAACGGTGATAAGAAAAATCCTACACCGAGTTCATATTGGAAATGGAGTAACAAAATTGAGAATCTCATTTTACTATACCAACGTATAGTTTGATTAAATTTGACAAAGCTCTTCATCGTGGAATGTAATCAATTTTTGTGAAACTCATCATATATTAAGTCGAAATCCAGAATATCTATTCAGGTGATGATGATATTTTCTTACGTGTCTGTAGATAGTGATGAGTTGTAAATTCCTGACAAATAAAATTGTTTGATTATCATATTTCATATTACACCTGAAGTTGTAATAACCAAAGAGAAAGTGATGATGGATTTAATAAATAAAATAAAATAAAATCACATGAAGATGATATATCTCACATGTAATTAATCACACCCGAAGTTGTGATATTATAACAAATTGCTCACACCTGAAGCTGTGATCAGATAATAATTTTTTTCTAACGGAAAATATGATATGAAAATAAAAATCAAATTTGCCTAAAGCAATTGATTTTTCCTTCGTCTTTGTCACATCCTTGAAGTATGTGTTCATAAATAAGACGGAAATCTATCGACATTAGGGGGAGGAAGTCCTATATTCAATGTCGTAAAATACTTGAAAATGATCGAGTTTCTCTCATTTGGAATCAATATACGGAAAACTTGCTACCTCGAGATATTAATATTTTTCCGAGCTTAATATGCTTATATCCAGATAAAGGTAATGGAAAATGATCAGAGTTGATCAAAGTGACATATACTCTTTGACACTGAAGGAATAATTTTTCCTCGTGAAGAGGCTATCAAATTAGAAATGAATGTGATTCATATTCCTAATAAAATCTCCTGAAGAGGATATGTGTAAAAAGAGACACCGACTTTTTACAAAGGTACATACATACATGAGATCATTGAGCTATGTATGCTGTGAGAATTTGAGAAATCAAATAAATTATTTCAGACGATGTATTTATGAAAATACTAGCTACTGGGAGCATGTTGATCCCGAGTTACTCTAAGTAATTGGTAAAACTTTGATGAGATATTTCATTATTTATGGATTTTTGTTACAAAATATTTATATCTTTAGACATGAAGTTGAAGCACCAACCAAGAGTTACCCTGAAGGTAATGAAGTAGACATATGTTAGAGTTGAATTATAAAGGATTTATAAATCCTATTTTGACTCCTGAAGAGTTTATCAAAGTTTGACAGTAGAGTATTGAAAAAGATTATTCGAGTAACGAAAATCTTGAAAATGAACATATTCTGAATTACTAAAAGACTATAATTCAAAGCAACTCATATTGTCTTAACTTATCATATGTCATGGAAATTCAGGTCCCGAAGTACCTAATATTGTACAGACAATACATTATGTGTGTTGTAATGTGGTTTTAGAAAACAACCATCATTCATATATAAAATGTCAATCACGTTGTACTCTTTTTCCTACGTTAAGGTTTTGTCCCATTGGGTTTTCCTTATCAAGGTTTTAACGAGGCAACTATGCGTATTGAAAATTATTTTAATTTGTTTAAAAGTTGTAGTCTTTTTTCCTTCCTTCAGGTTTTGTCCCGTTGGATTTTCCTGACAAGGTTTTGGCAAGACAACTCTATTTTAAGACAATAGTCATCGAATGATGAATTTAACACCTCTTATGTGTGTCAAGTGGATTATACAACGAAATGTGATAAGTACATCAATTTCACAAGATGTTATAGTTATCTTACTGATGTACATGATACACAAATACGGATCACTAAATAGTGACTTCAATCGATATCCCTAAAGGATTAACAAGCTTCAAGTTAAAGTATGCATGAACTTTAAGACATTATACTAATGCAACTTGAAATGTCAAATGCTACTTATTATATTTATTTTATATACAAAAAGGAAGCTGACCATAACAAGTTGAACAATGTCCTCAACCTTCATGAGGGGAAGCAAGTTTATGAAGACACTGGATACTACATTTTCATATTGTACTCTTTTTCCTTCGTTAAGATTTTTTCCCACTGGGTTTTTCCTAACAAGGTTTTAATGAGGCAGATTATGTGTACATAAAAGATGTACATGAACAAAGAATTTGTACTCTTTTTCCTTCACTATGGTTTTGTCCCATTGGATTTTCCTAGTAAGGTTTTAATGAGACAATTTCTGATGTGGTGGACATCCAGGGGGAGTGTTATAAATATTAGATTTATGGTGGATGACCACCACCAATTGTAACTCCCACCACCATAGGTTTTCCACCATTACTTTGTATTCAAGCTCCATTATTGTGTGCCTATTAGATGTGTAACTCATCTAGCTAAATGCCTATATAAAGAGGTTACTTGCTAATGAAGAAGATGGATCAAACCAATGTATCATAGTACTCAATATACCAATGTACCAAAGTAGATAAATTCTCTACAAACATATGAATGCAATTGTAGTTCTTCTTGTCTACAATCTCTTGGTTAATATATTTCTATTATCTTTCTTCTTCCCTCCATTATTTTTCACAACAATAATTTATTTATTTATTTCCTTATATGGAATAATTATAACCATAGTTTGATTGTAACAAGAAATAGAGGAAGACTCAGCTGAGTCAACACAGCCCCGCATTCTCAGAACTTAACTCCTCTCTCTTTCTAGTCTCTCGATCTCTCTCCCTGTACAGTACGTGTGTATATATATATATGTATACATTCCCGCCGATACTATTACATATATATATATATATATATATATATATATATATATATATATATATATATATATATATACATATCATAGGTTCATAACGAACATCTAAACCATTTTAGCCTTCGGTCTCTAGCTTTTTCAGAATACAGTAAGATTCGAACTTCGTTCTCTTTTTGATTTCACGTGTTTCTATTTCTTCAACATGGGTTTGACGGTGCCCAAATGCAGAAGTGTGGTATCCATTTTCTTGTGCATGAGTAATGCTGGTACTAGTTTCACTAGAGTTGAAGCAATCAGACTTATAAAAGGAGAAGAATGGTTAAGTGCTAAAACTAGACCGAATTACAATATTATAAACCTTAATGTTCTACCAAGAGGACTCGTTCGACCTTCTACTCCTTCGTCGTGTACTAACATTCCCGGCAAAGGAGGCAACCGTGGGGGTTGCCCGGTTAAGAGTACTACTATAAGGGCGACGAATTATGCTCGTCATAAAACACCACCGAGCAACCGTGGGGGTTGCCCTGTTAAGAGTACTACTATAAGGACGATGAATTATGCTCGTCATAAAATACCACCGAGCAACTGTGGTCGTTCCCAGGGACGGATCTACATGCAGGCCAAGGGGGCCATGACCCCTCTTGATCTGCTGCAAATTGATTTAGAAATGTTGATTTTCCTCTAGTTTATCACATAAATAACGTTCAAGTCAAACTCATGACATATATGTAGTGTGGTTAAGATGGTAGAGGTGGGAGTTGTGGAGGTGAGAGACCTGAGTTCGAACACTAGTAGGCTTAGATTTTGTGAATTTTTGTTTTACCAGGTTTTTTTGGTTGGCCCCCCTTGATTTCTACTCCTAATTCCGTCCCTGGTCGTTCCCCAGTTAATACTCGATCACTTAGAGGACGGTTTCCTCCTTCCGGTCCATCTAAATGTACCAATATACCTGGTAGAAATGGTAATGGTGGTGGTAGATGTCCATAAATGAGATGAATAATTCGTCCTATCAATACATATATATATATATATATATATATATATGGGAAACTCAGATATAAATAAGTTTATGGAAAGAATATAAAGAAGAGACTATGCTTTTTAAAGTTTCTCATTTTTTGTGAACAATGACCAGCTCTAATTTTTTTTTGTCTTTTTTGTTATATATAATTGAAAGAAGGAATACGATAATATAAAAACTAGATTATATATTTTTTCATATAATAATGTAAAAATGGGTTTAGTTAAGCAAACTCTCTCCCTTACCTATAACAATGTAAAAAATGGGTTTAGTTAAGCAAAGAAAAAGATGAAGTTTTCATATAATTTGCAGGAAAAGTTATAATTAAGCATGGGATTTACCACAAAAAATAAAATGCCATTTTCTTTTCGATATTCTTCTTCTCTTTTTGTTTACTTCAAGTTGATACGAAATGATTGTATAAAGATATGGGTACTTGCAGAGAAAGGATTATTTCCCAAATAGCCCCCAATTTTGTGACCAGTTTCCTGCTTAGCCCCCAACTTTATCAAAAATATCCAGATGGCCCCCTTTTTTAACTTACCGTTAAATGTCCGCTACTCTCTCTCCTCCATCTCATCACCTCTCTCTGCCACATCATCTATCACGCCGCCTCATCATCTTCACCGGCGAAGGTCGCCGGCCGGCCAAATTTTCGGTCAGCGACCTTCAAATTTTTTTTTCGCTGTCCTCTCTCTCTCTAAATTTTTTTTTAATTCTCTCCCTCTCTAAACACTCCGGCAAAGTAAAACCCTTCGCCGGAGTTCGGTCTGTTCAAGAACAACAGATCGATTCGGTCTGTTCAAGAACAGTCCTTCACGGTCAGTTCTTGAGCAGACCGAACTCCGGCGAAGGGTTCCCTTCGCCGGAGTGTCGAGAGAGAGGGAGAGGAGATAATTAATAAAAAAAAATTAGAGAGAGAGGAAAAAACAAAAAAGTTTGAAGGTCGCCGGTCGTAAATTTGGCCAGCCGGCGACTTTCGCCGGTGAAAATGATGATGTGGCAAAGAGGTTATGAGATGGAGGAAAGAGAGTAATTGACATTTAACGGTAAGTTAAAAAAGGGTCATCTGGGTATTTTTGATAAAGTTGGGGGTTAGGCAGGAAACTGGTCACAAAGTAGGGGGCTACTGGGAAATAAACCATAAAGAAACTAGTACTCCCTCAGCCCCCAATTCAATGACCTAATTTCCTTTTTGAGTTGTCCATTTTAGTGTCCCATTTCTAAAAATAAAGAAAAGAACTTTTTGTTGTTTCCAATAATACCTATTACTACAAATTTAGTGACAACTTTATTTAAGAGTAAGTTAAACTTTTTCATTATAATTGATGAGGGTACAATCGGAAAAATCATGTTATTCTTTATAGTCAAACTCTAATTAATGATGTTATCTTAAAAAGTTGGGTTCTCAAAATAGGTCATTCATTTTGGGACTGAGGGAATATTCAGTTTATGAGATTGTTAGCTACAAAGTACCAACCCCTATTTTTTGTTAGGATTCCCATTTTCGTTTGGTCTCTTGATTTAAAAATCTAACCCTTTATCCATTTAAAGGTTGATTGTGAACTATTGAAGAAGGGTTATGAGAGTTTCAATGTAGACAATAAGAGGTTGAAGAAAAAATTGAAAGAATTGAGATCAGGTAATTTGGAACCCCTCCCCCATTTTATGTCTAACTCCCTAAAATAGGGTCGCGACTTTCGAAAATAAAGAAAAATCTATAGGGAATAAAGACTTAGTCAACTATTATGGACCTAGGGGGCACATTTATTTTTTGACCAAAAAACTAACTAACTTGTCTCTTGCCCCCTAATCTTCATCTTCTTCAAACCTCATCCTACCACAAATTTCGGCCACCAGCAATTCCGACCACCACAAAGTCCGGCCAACACCTTCATCTCTCACATCTTTTTTTTTCTCTCTCTCTCTCTCTCTTTATATATATATATATATATATATCCGTTCCTCTGCTCTCTTCTTCCTCTTTTCCCTTTTTTCTCTCTCTTATTTCTTGAAGAAGATGATGAAGGGGAAATCCCTTCTTCCTCCATATATAAATGGTTTCGCCTTCATCACCATTGCAGCAGGGCAGCACATCTGTTGCCATGTTACAGCAATGACGAAGGGGAAACCCATTCGCCCTCCATAAATGGAAGAGAGGAGGGGGTTTCCCCTTCATCATCTCTTTTCAACTCAGATTCTGAGTTAAAGAAATAGGCTTTAGAGAGAGAAAGAAAGGGAAAAGAGGAGGAGGAGAGAAGAAGGGAGAAAGAGAAAGAAGGTGAGATATGAAGGTGGTGGTCGTAATATGTGGTGGGATGAGGTTTGAAGAAGATTAGAAGAAAGAGACAAGTTAGTTAATTTTTGGATCAAAAAAATAAATATGCTCCTAAGTCAATAATGGTTAAGTAAGTCTTTATTCCATAGAGATTTCGCTTTATTCCGCAAAGGCGTGGCCTAAAATAGTTGCCTTCCAAAATAGTTAGCATTTTCTTAAGTGATTGTAATTCTAAAAAAAAAACATTTTTAGAAGTGCCAAAAACAAAATAGAAATATAAAAAAAATTAAATATATATATATATGGGAATTTAATTTCCGTAGTCAGATGAAAATGGGTGCAAGGATCGGGCATAATAGAATTATATGTTTTCCGACATAACCGTGACAATCTTTATCAATAATTTGGATCATTTATTTAATATTTTCCTTTGACAAAAAATGACTTAAAATTCATAAACTTTTCACGGCAGAATTATTGAAAATTTGATATATTTTCTCGGAGAACAAATAAATTTCGTGAGTATTTAATAACATTTGTGTATGTGAAAAGCGAACTCTTTTTTCGCAAGAATAACTACTACATTTATTGTGGATTTAAGAATAGAGGAATTTGGTCAAAACTCCTCATAAATTTTTTGTTTGATGAACTTTGGATACTGAGTTCGGGTTTGATTCTTCTACTGTGTCACCCTCTAGGGATGCTGCTGCGCACATTACGTAATAGCCCAATCAACGATGGCGGTAACTTTCACTAACAAAATCTTCAGCAAGCTCTCTGTTTCTTGTTCGAGAATCGTTGTTTTGGTTATCAAGTTTATATTTAGGGATATTTTGAATTCGATCAAGGTAGTTTCGACCGCAATACATTGATTCTGTGAGGAATCAGAGTTGATGGTTTGAGATGTCGAACATTAAAGAATCTTGCTAGAGTTTGCCCTCCTTCTAACGCCAATCTCATGATCTCAATAACTAGCTTTAAAGTTCATCACTCAGGATGAAGATTTGGCGAACCAAACAATAAATAACTTTTCATGATTCTGCGACAGAACCTGCAAAAAACTCTAAAAGCTCTCTAACACTCAAGTCTCAGTAGGTTGTTTTCGCAGTTAGAGAATTGAATTAAAAGTTAATTGAAAAAAAAAACGGTTCTTGGAAAAACAATTTCTGACCAAAAATAAACAGTTTAAAAAAAACAAGATTTCCGAAGAAAAAACCGATTCTTGGAAAAAAAAAAACGATTTCTAAAAAATGGTTGGTGAACAAAAAAATGGTTTTCGTGAAAAAACAGTTTTCAT
This sequence comes from Eschscholzia californica, assembly GCF_041429995.1. Classification (NCBI taxonomy): domain Eukaryota; kingdom Viridiplantae; phylum Streptophyta; class Magnoliopsida; order Ranunculales; family Papaveraceae; genus Eschscholzia; species Eschscholzia californica. The sequence goes on along the minus strand of NW_028238198.1, from coordinate 14,035,050 downwards.
GGAAAAAATAAAGTTTGTGGGAAAACGGTTTAATGAAAACAAAAAGTTTCTCCAAAAACGTGTTCTGAAAAGAAAAGGTTTCCGAAAAAAAACAGTGTTCGGAAAAAGTATCTTTTTAAAGATATTTTTTGATTGATTTTGAGTAGAAATTTAGGTTTAATAATCTAAAATCCTAGCACATCTTAGGATTTCAAAAGAAAGAAAAAAAAGGCAAATATAATATATAGAAACCATGAATGAAGTCAACGAAAAGGCAATCGTGAAAACTAGTAGATTCTGATCTTGTATAAAGTTGTCTTTATTGTTATCATTGATTTTATTAGGGCTTGGATTAACATCTTACTTTAATGGACAGAAATTTGAATCTCCTCACTTTTTTTTTGTTGAGTTTGAAACTCCTCAATTGAGATTTCAACATCTTTTGACAACTTCATTAAGGGTTGAAGGGAAAAAAAATTGTTCACTCTAGATGGGTTTTGATTAGGGTTGAATATCTTGTTCCTCCTCTTCCATTTATGTTTTTTTTTTGTTGACAGAACGAAAAGGAAAAAAACAGAAAATAACAGAAAAACTATCTTATATCCACCATCATTGCTTCCTTCGAGTGCCATATCCGCTTGAACTCTTTAGTTCGACCCCATTTGGCTAATTTATCTGTCGTAGTATTAGTGGCTCGCGGACCATAAGTGAATTGAATCTTACCAAACTTTACTTGTAGAGCTAATATACTTTCCATATGCTGCAAAGATTGCCAGTTAAGCTCATTCCTTCTGTCGTTCACGTGATTGATCAGGTTGAGGTTGTCGCTTTCGATCTGGAGATGTGGAATCTTAAGGTCGATGGCCCACTGAACAGCCCGAAGGATTGCAATGCATTCACATTCTTCCGATGTTTGTACTCTAATTGTATCAGCCAGAGCAATAATGAAGACACCATTTTCATCATGTACGATACATCCAATCCCCGCCGGTTCAGAATACTTTAAGAATGAAGCATCGACATTAATTTTCAGAAATGATGTCTCAGAGGGGCTACCATATTGAAGTAGTTGGTTTAGATTTGGGACACTTAAACTCACTGATGTTCGTCGACTAACCTTGGATCATTTTTATAACTTGCAAAGGTGATTGATCTTGTTTACCAAAACATTTACTACATCTAGCTTTCCAAATAAACCACATCACCTTGGCCATAAGCGCCATTTGATCTTCGTCCCATGTCTGCCAGTATTTGATCCACTCTTGAATAGTTGAGAAAATCTCTGTCCGGATATCAAAAGCAAACCAAATGGCTCTATCAAAGTGGCAATGTAGAAGAACATGCGTCAGGGTTTCCCTGACTGTACAGAACACACAGTTGTAATAGTTCCCTATATATTTACCAATTTTGTCTCTGACCGGGAGACTATTAGTACAACACTTCCATAGAAATAGTTTGATACGAGGGATAGTTTGAATATTCCATATGAAGTGCCAACCCGGCACTTCGTGGTTGGATGGCTCAGAGAGCAGATGAAGGTACATAGATTTAATCATGAATTTACCGGACTTAGTGAGAGTCCATATCAAGGAGTCATCCATACCCTATTGAATGTTGATGCTAAGAATAGCATTACCGATATCATTGTCAAAGAAAGACTGTATCAGGCTAGTGTTCCAATTGTCACCTGTGATCAGATGAGCCACATGATTAAAGGGGCAATTGTATTTGTTCTGTATCGGAGGTGGATGATTTGGAATCCAAAAGTCCTCCCAAATAATATTAGTACCTTTGTTTACGTCCCAGAAAAGGAGACTGTTGACTTTTCCAAGATGAGCAGCCATCGATTTCCACACCCAAGAATGGGACTGTTTAGGATGAGTGGGTTTGGAATTTTTAGGGAAGTATTTGGCTTTCAGGAGTTGAGCCCAAGAGGACTCAGGAGTTGAGCCCAAGAGGACTGCGGAAATTTGAGAAGGCGCCAGATGAGTTTGCTAAGGAAAGCAATATTATCATTAAACGGATCTCGAATGCCTAGGCCTCCATATTTACGTGGCCTACAAATCGCCGCCCAGTGAATGGTGTGGATAGAGTTATTTTTTCCCCACCAAAAAGACCGTTGAATGGTCTTGTGAAGAGATAAAAACCTCTTGATAATCAACTCGAATGAAGTCGAGGAAGATGAAGGGAGATTGATCTCGGTGAAACCGAGAAGGACAGTAGGAGCTCTCGGGTGAAACCGAGAGTAATAATGGAAGCTCTCGGGTGAGACTGAGAGTGATAGCTAGAGCACTCGGTTGAAGCCGAGAGTTGATCGTGAGGCTTCTCGGATGAAAAATCGAGAGATGATGAAGATGAGATGGTGATCGTGTGAGAGAGAGAGATAGGTAAATACCTTTGTTTATTAACACTACAACTTGATTTTACATTATGGGATGATTCCTTTATATAGGTTTACAAGAAGGTGTTTAAGGAATATGAAACTCTATGAATCTAAGTACATGTTTATCTAAGATACAGCAATCTTGATTGTACTAGGAATCCTAATCGTATTAGGTTTCCTATAACTAAATGGACCTAATCCACTCGGTTTAGCCGAGTGGAGTGGACCTTCTAACACTCCCCCTCAAGTTAGAGCGGGAATGGAAGTAACGCCTAACTTGCCAATAATGTTCTTGAACGGTTCTGCTCCAAGTGGTTTGGTCAAGATATCCACTAACTGGTTGTCTGAAGTGGTGAAGCGAGTGGCAATGACGTTGTCTTTAATCTTCTCACGAACGATGTGGCAATCTATTTCAATGTGTTTAGTCCGTCCGTGGAATACGGGGTTATCAGCAATGTGGAGAGCGGCCCGATTGTCACAGTAAACTGTCATCGGGTCCGTGTGATCGATTCCGAAATCAAGTAGTAAATACTTGAGCCATTGTAATTCACAAGTGAGAATGGCCAAAGCTCGATATTCTGCTTCTGCAGATGATTTTGCAACCGTTGGTTGTTTCGTTGATTTCCAAGAGAGTGGACAATCGCCCATCATTGTAAAATATCCAGTAGTTGATCTACGGGTTGAAGGACAGCCTGCCCAATCTGAGTCACAGTATCCTGTGATATGAAGAGAGTTTTTTGCTGATAAGAAAACTCCTTTATCAAAGGTGCCTTTCAAGTATCGTAGAACGCGATGAGCAGCGTCTAAGTGTACTTGACTAGGTGTTTGCATAAATTGACTAAGATTATTCACTGCGAAGGTGATGTCTGGTCGTGTGACCGTTAGATATAGTAATCGGCCAATGAATCGGCGATAGACTGACGGATCCTTTAAAGGATTACCGTTAGTAGGACTGAGATGAAGGTTTTGATCCATGGGAAATGCAGAGGGACGTGCCGCGGTTAGGCCAGAATCTTTTAGAATGTCAAGAGCATATTTTCGTTGACATAGGAAAATGCCTTGCGATGAGCGAGATACTTCGATACCGAGGAAGTACTGTAGACGGCCTAAATCTTTTAGTGAGAAAGACTTGTTAAGAAATAACTTTAACTTAGAAATAGCATTATCATTATTTCCCGTGATGATTATGTCGTCTACGTAGACGAGAACAAATATCTGAGTGGAGTGCGAACGGAAAGTGAAGAGAGAATAGTCGCTTTTAGATTGCGAAAAACCTCGTTCAATAAGGACGGAGGAGAATTTTGAAAACCATTGACGGGAGGCCTGTTTAAGACCGTATAAAGATTTATGAAGGCGACATACTTTAGACTCCCCCTGAGATGAGAATCCGGGTGGAAGTTTCATGTAGACTTCTTCATAGAGATCGCCCTGGAGAAAGACGTTATTAACATCCAACTGGTGGAGAGACCAGCCTTTGATGGCTGCAATAGAGAGGAGAACACGGACAGTAACGAGTTTGGCGACTGGAGCAAAAGTGTCGTTATAGTCGAGTCCCTCGATTTGGGTGTAACCTTTAGCTACTAAGCGAGCTTTATAGCGCTCGATGGAACCATCGGAGTTAAACTTAATTTTGTATACGCATTTGCAACCAATAGGTCGCTTGCCGGGTGGTAGAGTAGTGATGGACCATGTATTATTTTCTTCCATAGCGGAGATTTCTTTGGCCATAGCTTCCTTCCAATGAGAAGATTTCATTGCTTAAGTGAAGAAGCTAGGCTCGGTAGTAGTTAACACCGAAGATAGGAATTGTTGATGAGATGTGGAAAACGAATTGATGGAGAAGTAGTTTTCAAGTGGGTACTTGACGGAACTAGTGTTAGAACACACATAATCATCCAAATGGGGCGGTGGTCGGCGAGACCGTGTTGGACGGCCGGAAATATCAACTATCGGTTCGGAAATTGCCTCGGAAGTTGGTGAGTCCGACGAAGAGTCGTCGGGGACAGACCTGTCCGCAACTGCTGGAGACGCTCCTGATTGGGGAGTGTCATCAGCAACTGTTAAAGGCACCTCGAGTAGGGGTGTTGTGGATAATGGACCGGGACCAGAACCCGGTCCAGCAGGGGTGTCTGAAGGCACCCCTGAATTGGTGATATGATGAAAGGCGTCAGGAACAACAGCTCCATCGGTGATGATGCTGTTGTTCGGTGCCGAGACGGTGGGGTATTTTGTGTTCGCCAGAAAGACGAAAGTATCATCGTCTTCGATGGAGAGAAACGGTTCCGTATCGGAGCGGGGTGGTGTAGCCGAAGAGTATGAAGAGGACATGGGAAATTTGTTTTCAACGAATGTGACGTCTCTAAAGACAAAAATTCGTCGTGTGGAGATATCGTAGATACGATAACCTTTTGGAAGATTTGCGGTTTGGACCCCCTTTCGTATAATTGATTTGCTGTTTGGACTCCCTTTTTCCAGAGTTGCACTTTGGACTCCCTTTTAACGGAATCACTCGGGAATATTCCGTCTCTAAAGTTATACTTTAACAAATCCCCAATTTACCCTTATATAATCAATATTGAACTTCCACTTTCTTTTTTTGTTGAAGGCACCTAGTTATATTCTACCAAATATTCTCTTCACAAAAGTTCATCACAGCTAATTCTTTCAACTTCAAAATAAATAGTTCATTATTAATTTCAAAATCAAGCTTATTGTTTCTGTTTTAGAAATCTAGAGAGAGAAAGAAAATAGAGAAGAAACAACAGCATCACAACAACCAGAGAAGAGAAGATGAAGATGAATGAAGAACAAATAGAGACAACAATGGCAACAATAGGATTAGATCTTTTAGTAACAGGTTTAAAACATGCTTTTGAATTATTAATTCAACATTGGCGTCGTCCATTATTAGTGTTTCTTCTCGATGTTGTTCTTTTAAGTATCCTATTTATATCAGGCCGATCTAATTACTCAAGTAAAGAAACAGAGAAAAACTAATCTTGATGCTGAAGTTAAAGTAAGAAGAGGATCAAGATGAAAGAAAAAGAGAGTACCTACAAGAAAACATCATTATTAGCAACGTGTCATCGTCATTATCATCATCAACAGTTCAACACCATTATTAGAGAGTGAAAAGATAAAAACATAGACTAATTTGGGTAAGCAAGAAAATGAAGAACTTGAAGACAAACATATTAATGGAGTCTCAAGTACTAATAAGGAAGATATAAATGCTAGGGTTGAAGCTTTTATTGTAATGTTCAGACATCAATTAACTTTGGATGCTCTAGATAATGGCGGAAGAAGAAGGTCAGTTTTCGTCCCACAAAAATGGATCAACCTTCCTGGCCTCTTGTTAAGGCTAGGTCCAGTTCTATGAATTTAATAATGGGGTTATGAGATTGATGAAGAATCAGAACAGATAAAAGGAAGAGGTGGGTAGTCATGTGGGCTGTTGGGTTAACTACTTAGGTAGGGTTAGGTTAATTAGAGGGTAAAATCATATTTTCACATGGCTAGGGTAAAATATTATTTTCATCTCCATGAGTTAGTTAAGTGTTATATTTAACTTTTTTTTTCAAAAAGGGAGTCTAAAGTGCAACTCTGGAAAAAGGGAGTCCAAACAGCAAGTCAATTATACGAAAGGGGGTCCAAACAGCAAATCTCCCTAACCTTTGTCCATTAGGATATCCAAGGAATATATCGGCGGAAGAGCGGGCGTCCATCTTGGTTTTAACCAAAGGAATTCGAGCATAACAAAGACACCCGAAGACACGTAGATGAGAAAGAGTGGGAGGAACACCCATGAGGATTTCATGGGGAGATTTACCATCGAGAATGGGTGTCGGTAATTTGTTAATTAAATAAACCGCGGTGAGAACACACTCTCCCCAAAAGGAGAGAGGAAGGTGAGCTTGGAGTCGTAAGGAACGTGCCACTTCAAGGATGTGGCGATATTTACGTTCAACTATCCCGTTTTGTTGAGGTGTATAAGTACAACTACGTTGGTGGGTAACCCCTTTTTCGGTAAACCAACTTTGTAGAGATGAATTGATAGATTCGATTCCATTGTCCGATCGAAAGGTCTTTATTTTACAATTAAATTGCGTTGAGACATAGGTAAAGAAATTCATAGTTATTCTATTTGATTCGGACTTAGAATCCATAAGAAATATCCAAGTACAACGTGAATAGTCATCGACAAGGGTGAGAAAAATATCGACACCCGGAGGTGGAAGGGACCGGAAAAGGTCCCCCATAAATCCGCATGTACCAACTCAAATATGTGAGAAGAAGAAGTGGTACAAGTGGGAAAAGGTAAACGACATTGCTTGGAAAGTGGATAAACATCGCGGTACTTTATTAGATAAAAATTTAAAATTCAAACATGAAAGTTTGGAACGAAAATATTGAAAACGACTAAAAGATGGATGGCCTAAACGCCAATGTCGTAAAATAAAAGACTCATTACTAGAACTATCTTTAACTAGACTAGAAATCGAAAGGATGGGATGCTCCGTGCGAAGGAAATAAAGGTCGTCATGAAGACTACCATGCCCAATCTTCGTCCTCGTTTCGGTCCTGAAAAAGACACAAATTTCGGTCAAATAAGATGGTACAACGAAGTGATTTAGAAATTTGAGAAATAGAGATGAGATTAAATTGAAAAGATGGAATATGAAAGACATCTTCAAGATGGAATCTATTGGAAAAATAGACGTTACCAATATGTTCAACCTTTACCCGTGAACCGTCCGGTAAACGGACGTATAAATCCGGTGGTGCAAGGGAATAAGAGGAGAATCGAGATATATTCGAACAAATATGCTTGGCGGCTCCCGAGTCAATGACCCAAGGAGGATGAAAAGAACAGTAGTACTTACCGGTAAGGTTGATTAGAGGATCCTTGTTGGTCTTGCCGTGGGATTGGGTTGCGGTCGGTTGCCTATTTCGGTCAAGGAGTGCCAATATACCTTGATATTGTTTGTTAGTGAAAGAAGTTGTTGGAGGCACCCCTTCACCGGTTTGGTCTGAAACCAAGAGGTTGACGGCTTCTTGACGGGTACGATTTCGTCCTTTTTTACCATAGTTGGGTGGATACCCATGTATCTTGTAGCAAGAGGTAACATCATGACCATGAATCTTGCAATTTTCACAAAAAGGACGAGGGCGTTTTGTACGTTGCCTCTCAGGATCCGTTAAACGAGTTTGATTGTACTCATTGTTTCCAACGGCAAGTGCCGCATTGTTGGAGTCAATACTCATAGGAGTGACTAAGTTTTGTTGAACCTCTTCTTGTTTAATAAGCGAATGGATTCGAAGAATCGAAGAGAAGGGTTCAATCAATAAAATTTGACTCCGAATAGATGAAAATCTATCGTTAAGTCCTTGAAGAAACTCCATGACTCTATCTTGATTTGTTCTTTCAAGTAAGGAACGACCATGACCACATGTACAAGGCTCAGTGATAATCAAGGAATTGAGTTCATCTTGAAGAGCCTTGAGATTGGTGAAATACGTTGAAACGTCGGAGTTGTCTTGTTTAAGACCAGAAATTGCTCTCTTTAATTGGAAAATTTAAGGAGCATTACGTTGATGAAAACGATAATAGAGATTGTGCCATATGTCGAAGGCCGATTCATCGTATAAGATGGAGGATCGAAGAGGTGGATCAACAGAATTGATGAGCCAACTAGAAACGAGATCATTACATCGTTCCCATTGCTCTAATTCATTAGGATCGGTGGGTTTTTCGATGCTTCCATCAACGAATCCTAACTTAGCTTTAGCTCTTAAGGCTTTAGTCATTCCTCGTGACCATGAGGAATAGTTATCACCGGTTAGAAGCGGTGTGATGAGAATAGTAGTGGGGGAATCCGAATGGTGGACATCAAACGGCCCACTATTGATGTTAGGATGAACTTGAGAGGTTTCCGAAGTTTCGGGAGTATTCATCTTAAAAAAATTGAATTTTGGATCTTATACCATGTGAAGAGGTAAAAACCTCTTGATAATCAACTCGAATGAAGTCGAGGAAGATGAAGGGAAATTGATCTCGGTGAAACCGAGAGGGACAGTAGGAGCTCTCCGATGAAACCGAGAGTAATAATGGAAGCTCTCGGGTGAGACCGAGAGTGATAGCTAGAGCACTCGGTTGAAGCCGAGAGTTGATCGTGAGGCTTCTCGGATGAAAAACCGAGAGATGATGAAGATGAGATGTTGATCGTGTGAGAGAGAGAGAGATAGGTAAATACCTTTGTTTATTAACACTACAACTTGATTTTACATTATGGGTTGATTCCTTTATATAGGTTTACAAGAAGGTGTTTAAGGAATATGAAACTCTATGAATCTAAGTACATGTTTATCTAAGATACAGCAATTTTGATTGTACTAGGAATCCTAATCGTATTAGGTTTCCTATAACTAAATAGACCTAATCCATTCGGTTTAGCCGAGTGGAGTGGACCTTCTAACAGGTCTCAATGCGATGACTAATGCCCTTGGGATGTGGAATGCTTGAATTTCTCTTTAAAAACCATCTCCAATGCAAAACTCAATATAATTCTCTAAAGTGATGTTAAGATGTAAAACTCAATATGAGAGCATCTCCAATGCAAAACTCAAAAAAATCTCTCTTTATCTCATGTGTCAAGTTCCAGTTGAAGATTCTCACTCCTAGGTGGCGAAAATAGAGATCCTCAATTTTTTTTTGTATCCAGTGCAAAACTCTAAACTTATCTTATTTACTTGTGTGGAATAGTTATATTTGTAAATTAATAATTAGTTATTTAGAAAATATAGAAGATTCAATTTCTATTGATTGAAAATCAAATATTGATGAGTTTTGACAATTAAAGATACCTCAAGAGAACACTCCAACCTCAAGAGGACACTCTTGAAAATGGAGTGCCCTCTTGATAGCATCTCCAATGCAACACTCAATCTCATTTCAGTGTCCTCATTATAAGTTAAGTTATGGGGTGGAAGAATCTTCATAATATTTCACTTTAGATGTAATAAAATCATTTTGTAATTAATAGATATCTTAATCAATTGAGATACCTTTAATGAGTTTTGGCGGTACAATCTCAAAAACAATATAAAAATCAGTTTTATAAGATTTTCTTAGCTGTTAACTTTACCAATTACTTTCCTATATATATCTTAAAATTGAGAGTAAGAGATTAATTCACAAGGGAAAAGAGGAACATGATGAGGTGCCGTAAGCTGAAGCGAATGCTTTCAAGAAAAGGTGATGAACTTGTCTTAACCCGATGCGGAAACTGGCAGTATGTCCAATGTTGTTGCTCAATCCAGTTGAAGATAGCGAGACAACCCAAATAAAAACAATACTAAGAAGGATGACGCAAACCTTCATAAGGATGTTATTAACAAGAATGTGAATGTGAATGTGATCAAAGAACCTCTACTTACCGGAGCACAATATACTGTGCTGGAGAGCAACTTTAACTTAGACAATAACCTCACTGTGATATTTGGTAATATAATTTTCCGAGTCCAACTTATTTTATTTTAATAGATTTATTGTTTTAGAGAGTAAAGACCAATAATGAAAGAGCTTTTAATTCTATAGTGATGCATTTTTACATTTGCATTAGGAAAAATGAGTGATTCAAACAATGGACCTAGTTCCTATTTTTCAATAAGTTTGGCCTTCGGTGGTATCATGGCTGCCCAAAAATTTCTAAACTGAGTCCCTCCCACAGCTACCATGGGATTATTATTCCCAGCCCATATAACCTAAACCAAGATATCTGTATACCACCGGCCGGGGAACTGAAATTTCTAACTTTCTCAGGCCTGCCCATTACTTCTCTTGATCCATGAACACTATACTTCTCTCCCGGAAATTAATCAAATTGTGGAGCTGAAGGAAGCAATTTTGCCATTTAAACCGGAATTTAGGTAAGATCATTCAAATTCAGGAAAATATACATATTTGTAGATTTTGGACTTCTCTGCCATTATATCAAGATAATTAGAGTAATCTCTGTGTTAATGATCTTATTTTTCATCTGGTAATTGATAAAGGGCGTATCCTGTTTTCGGTTTGGAGGAGAAAATTAGAGGCAGTTGGGTGGTGTTAGGGTTGTTAGTGATCTACAAATACTTAAAACCCTTGAGAAATCTTTGTAATCTTTTTTTTTTTTTTAGTTGGTAAGCTTGTGCCTCGAACCTTTGACCTCTAAGTTGGAAGACTTACCTTTTACCACTTGAGCCAAGGGTTGTTGGCAAATCTTTGTAATCTTGTTCTTCATCTATAATGAAAATCATTGCCCCCATTGATAGCCAAGGAGCGGCTCTCACCAACCGAGCCACGTAAATGTCTTGTGTATGTATCCATTATTATTTTTCTTGATTTGCGTGTTCTTCATCCTAACAAACACTTTTCAAAGCCTCCAATGTTCTTAGTCATTTGTGCATCATCCATGGTAAACAAATGATAGGCTTAGGATTTCAACATATATCTATTTAATTTTGGGAAAATTAATCATTATTCAAATCGATAGTAGTTCTTTCTATTATGATGTGAGCGCCTGTCTGTTCCCAATCTTTTTTTTATCTCAACGAAAGCCGAACCAACTAAGATATCGATTGTTTTTGTTCGACATAGTTCGGTTTGGTTCCGTTGGGCAGTCCAACCAAACTAAAAGGTATACTAAAGTTGATTTTTATAGGAAACTAGGAACCAATTTGATAGTTTTCTCCCCCTTTAACTTACAATTGTTTGGTAACTTATTTGCTTCATAGTTTTTACGTGTAATTTTATAATCACCCTCAAGGCTTAAAGAAGCATTTGATTTTCCATTTGTGGGTAAAGTGAGCAACTAAAATTGATACCTTTTACTAGTTCTTGAAACATGGTAAATTTGCCGTTTCAACCATGTGGTTTATGATGAACTTCTTCTCTGTCACCCCCTTGCTTTCATCTCGATTCAAATTTGTTTTCGGCCCTTATCCTCCAACTTTCTTTTTTTTTCTTTATCAGGATGCTCCTTATTGAATCCAATTTTGTTTCCATTCTTTAGTCAAAGATGCTTTTTTGATGATAGAAACACAATGCCATCCATGTTTATATAGAAACTGATAGAAATCTTTATTTTTCATTACACAAGATAAATGTTGTTGCAAATCATGTAGCTTTAAGAAAGAGACTTTACCCTATTTTTCGACCTAATATAGTTCAGGGTCCGAACTCTAACTACTACTTACTGCAAGTCCAAATTATCTGTTTGTTTTAAACTTATATCCATTCAGCTACATGCCCAAACTGCCATCTTGGGGACGCCTATTTTCTGCGCTTCAGATACGACCAGCAGATGAACCCATTGTCTACAACTGCTGGGAAGAAAACTGCAAACACAAATGACGCGAGGACTGAAAACAAGTTCCATGCTCTTGTAGATCTTTGTTTGTTAAGTACGTAAATTGTCGACAGTTGCTACATATTTATATAATCTATCTATGATCTAGCTTGCATCTCTCTGTGTTACTTGTTAGATTGAATTTCTTCATTTCAACCTCTTACCGATAATAATACCTTCTTATGTTAAAAAAAAAAAAAACAAAGAAGAGATGAAACGAAGGTAAGGAACAACTAAATTAAGCACAAGATCGTAGAAGATACAAAAAACAAGTAACTAAAACTCATAATTCAATTACTAAAATACCATTTGAATGGAAAAGGACTAGACTAATCTAATAACAAAATACCTTCTAATACGATATAGGGAAGGGAAATTAATAAACTAAATACGAACAATTCACATATCATTCAGGCTCAGAACTCAATCTAAGAACAGATAATGTCATATCACTCAGTTGATTACAGGCTCCTCTTCTTTATCTTCTTCATTTTCTTTCGTTTCTTCATCTTTGATGGATCTCTTCTTCATTTCATCAAGAACTTTAGTCATACCCATTTCCACATCTTCATCACAACTCATAAAAATCTCTGCAACATCAGCCGGTGTCATCTTAACTAAACCCAACTTCAACATATCTTCAACTTCCTTCATAATGTCATGTTCTTCAATTTTCAAATAATTCTTCGCTAGAATCTTGAACGATTTAGCCGTACAGTAAGATAGTTCAATGTGTTTATCCATTCGACCTGGTCTTAGTAAAGCGGAGTCGAGTTTGTCTATGTGATTCGTTGTAAATATAATCAATCTCTCTTCCCCACAAGAAGACCAAAGACCGTCAACGAAATTTAGAACTCCGGATAAACTTACAGTACTGAATGAGAAGTTGTTTTTCTTTGGAGGGCTGTTTATGTTAAGAATCTTTTCTTTGGACATCATTTCTTCGTTCAACATCATCATCTCATTGTTCTTCTTTCGATCTGAAAGATCTAATGAACAGTCAATATCCTCTACAACGATCACCGATTTGCTTTTCGTAGAAATTAAGAGCTTCCTTAGTTGTGAATTGTTTGTTACGGCCGTTAATTCCAAGTCGTATATATCGTATTCTAGCAAGTTAGCGATGGCTGCGATCAAACTAGTCTTTCCTGTTAAGATTTCGACGACAAAATAGTTATCTTGAGTTAAATTTCAGATATGAAACTTAAAAAGAGAAAGACAACTTTACTCTTACCTGTTCCTGGTGGACCGTAAAGAAGGTACCCTCTCTTCCAAGCTCTTCCAACTCGGTTATAGAACTCTCGTCGTTTAACAAACTTCACTAGATCGTCTTTAATCTCTTGTTTGAGAATCGGATCGATCGCAACGGTGTCAAAACTAGAAGGATGAGTGAAAGATACGGACGACCAGAGGCGACCATTTTCGTCAATAGGCCGGTTAGTATAAAGCTTTCTTTCTCTGTTCTTGAATTTGATTATTTCAGCTTGTTTCAGGACATATGGAAGGTAAGTTGAATTAACCATTTCCTTATACTTAGGATGAAAACTTAGTCGAAAGTATCGACTATCACCCGACCTAGAATAGCCTAAACTGTTGTTCTTCATTTCAACTATATGAAATGACCAAGTGAGTTTGACACCATCATATGTATCTTCAAGAGTTTGGTCTGTTGCCATGGTAAAAGTGAAGTTTTTCGAGTTATTTGATTTCGAAAGTTTCATAGAATTAGCTGCAGAGAAACATTTAGAACCAAGGTATAATATAACAGAATCGTAGATTTCATTGTTGTATGAATTCGCATATTCTTCGACAAGAATCGTTACCATTTTGGGTTGTAAATAAGCTAAGATATAGTTCATGAACCTTTTCAGAGCTTGATTAACTTCAGGTGGTAAGAAATCTCTAACTGCTGTTCTAATGAACATTAGTGTTGCTAATAAAGAACCTATCGACTTCCAATCGAAAATCACATCCATTTCTCCTAGTTTTCTTCTTCTTCTTCTTCCTTGTGATGATCTGTTTCACATACCCAAAATAGAATTTAACATTAGAAAACAAATAGAGAGATAGAGAGAGAGAAAGGGTAAGAATTTGATCAGAGAGAGAGAGAGAGAGAGGACCTGATTTTTCTTTTGTGTTTCTTCCAAATGTATAAGCTTTGAATACTACTCTTATATGAGCATTTGGAAAACTCAAGAGCCAATTGATGTTGTTTCTCATATCTTTGTATGGTTGTGGTATATATAGACACAACTAGAGAGGAGAGAGAATGAGATGTGGGTGAAAGTTGGATGACTTCATAAGTCCACTTCTACTCTTTGTCTTTTGAAATTAGTGGGTTGTGCTATGAGACTTGACTAGTAAAACATTATTAGTGGAAAACATTTTGGTGTATAGCCAATACTTGACAAAAGAACGTGGTCGAAGTCCAATTAACTCTAAGTTTATTTCAGTTTTATAAAAAAGAAATACCTATAAAACGACGTCTCATGTGTGGACAATGACGCTTTTTTAAAACTTATGTTGATATAGTTGGTGATATTTTCTGATGATCTAAGTCTGAATCTTTGTTTTTGGTACAAATCATTCATTCGAAAAATTTGAGTTCTTATATTTACTTCTTGTCTTCTTAACAACGTTAGATCTCGATATAAGTTCCCCTTCTCAAGTTGGGATTCTTTTTTTTTTTTGTTGAACTAAGTTGGGACTTGTTCAACAAAAAAAAAAAAAAAAACTAAGTTGAGACTTGTTCTTTCGAATGGAAACACATGTATTGTACACAAATTTCTTTAGAGAGTTACTATAGCTAACAACATAATGCAAAATGTTGATGGTAAAGAAAAAAAACAAATAGCAAAATGACACAAATGGGTAGGCAGGTGTGATGAAATGATATTTCAACAAAAAAAAAAAAAAGGGTGTGATGAAATGATATTTTATGGCTTTTATACTAGAAACTTCGTTTCCTTGGTGGTGAATTAATCTCCTATTTTTTGTCTTTTCAGTATTAAAGTAAGAGGTCCCTTGGTGGTGGTGGGTTAATCTCCTGTTTTTCCATTCTCATTCTCATTGGAGTAGAAGTCATGTATTGACTATTGAGTCTTAAAAATCAGGGGCAGCAGGCGCAGGCTGCAGGCCCTAAATTTCCAAAAGTGGCCAGTTTAGGCCTAATCTAATCAAGGGCCCTCCAGTATTTGGATTTTAATGTTGTTTTTGAAATAGGAAATACTAAATATATAAATTAACTTAATTTATGACCTAATGTTTCATCTACATAAAAAAGAAAAGGATAGAGATTCTAGTCAAACTTTGAATTTATTCGTCTGATGAGTTATTAAGTCAAATTTTATTGTCATTGTAACACTCCCTTTCGGGATAATAATTATATTCTAAATATGTAACATGATTTAAGATGTATCTAATAGTAAACCGTTTAAATCATGCGCAAGAAATTAAGAGTTTGAACCTTTAAATCATGATGTAATCTGCCATATATTTTTACACTTTTTAAATGTGTCAACCTTCACATGCATCATCTAGGACTCCACTTTTTAAGTCCTGTCAAATATTTATTTGAATGGATTTTGATTAATGTGCCACTCAAAACATATGCAATTTGTAATGACAATTCTCTCTATGTCTACGTCAATGTGATGTGTCAATTCACAAGGAAGTTTTTTCAAAAGATAGGTCCTCCTTGGGTTAGTTTCTCATCCATTGATGTCTTGTCTTTTGGTTTTTATGTGAAGTTGTTTAGGAGGTTTTTATGTGAAGTTGTTTAGGTTTTTCCTAGAAAGTAAGAAAAGTTAGAAAGAAAAGATTTTTTATTATAACTTGTGCCTGAAGGATCTAGATGATGAAAATGAAATTTAAGCTTTTACCAATCAAAAGCAAAACATTCCATTTAGTTATTTTAATTTATAATTAGTACATGTAATCTCATCATGATTTTTAAAACATGTAAAGTAATATATTTAAAGGAGTTGTTTGGTGAGTTCTTTTGCCTTTTCCGAGGAGGTATTCCTTTGTTCAATGGAGTCCATCCATAAATTAGGTCACATTAATTAAACTACAAAGGAACACAAGAGACAAACATGACACACTACAAATATAAAAAAACATGGAAGTTACAAATTATTTGTTCTTCTAAATCAAATTACCAAATAATTATTACTAAAATCATTTTTATCAATCTAATAGGACATTTTAAAGATGGGACCTTGTCTTTGAATTTATGTATCCTATCCAAGTACTTAGCTGACACTTAGTTGGATATACATGAAAAAAATATCAATACAGACTTGTTGGAGAATTGTAGTCCCTTAAGAAAGGTACGATATAGATTACTCCTGATCTGCTTCTCTCTTCGCACCTCCCCAGATTGGGGCAATCCGAAGACATTCAGACTGTGCCTAATTTGATTCAGACTTGAACAACACAGACACATGCATATCCGAACAGGCCTCGTACATCCCCAATCGGGTAGTGCCAAGAGAGGGACGAGTTAAGAGGAAAAGGACAAACGCCTTTAGAAGCACCCTGTGTATTCATGACGTGTATCGTATGACGTGCAACTTCAATTGAGATAGGAAAAGGAAGTAATGAAGACAGAACCCAAAGAGAGAAAGACATATTGTGTACAGAGAGAGAGAGAGAAAAGAATGGGTGGTCTGCTTCATATTTTTTAAAGTTACAGTTTTGTGGGAGGATGCATATGCTTCCAACATTTTGTGGGGTTAGGAACTGCACCCCCAAATTTGCCTTTTGTTTCTCTTTTTAACTTTTCTTGAAAAACAAAGCAATTCTACCTTCAAAATATTGAAAGACATTTGATGGACAAAAACCATGATTGTTATTAGAAATCCCATTCTAAAATAGTATTTACAACACATTGATATGTTAAGAATCACATCCTGTGAGGTTATAAGATATTTTTTGTTACATGTTAAATTTTCCTAGACAAATAAATAATTTTTAAAATGTCGGTAGGAATTTGTTGGAAAATTGTAGTCCCCTAAGAAAGGCACGATAGAAATTACTGACATTGTTATTTCTTTTTACATTGTTAACGACGCTACTGGTGATGGTTCGTACATAATAATTAATGACTGAAGTTGTTTTAGCAGCGATAACTAATTCAATGCAAAACAATAAATAGAGGGTAGAAGAAGTTGGAAAAACCATAAACATATCGGACAACAAATACTTAGACCAGCCTGAGGCCCTCGAGTTGTCGAATCTATGGACCTCAAATTGCTCAATTCGAGGCCTAAGGGAGTTGGCCAAGAGAAGGATAGGCTAAGAGGACAAAGAAGGACGCGTTTAGTGGCAACTGGCAACTTTTTTTTGTTGAAAGGCTTAGTGGCAACTGGGGTATAATTGTGTGTATGGTATGACGTGTAACTTCAATTGTGATAGGAAAAAGGAAGTAATGAAGACAAAATCAAAAGAGGATGTAGATAGAGAAAGAGAAAAGAAAAGGTGGTCGGCTTCATATTTTTCAAAGTTACAGTTTTGTGGGAGGATGCATATGCCTCCAACTTTTTGTGGGGTTAGGTCCCCAATTTTCCCTTTTGGGTCCCTTATCTTTTATTAAAAATCAAACCAATTCTACATCCAAAATATTGATATGTCAAGAATAGCATTCTACAATAGTATTTACTAAACATTGATATGTCAAGAATCGCATTCTAAAATAGTATTGATATGTTAGTAGAAATCGCATTTTAAAACAGTATTTACTACACATTGATATGTCAAGAATCGCGTACTAAAATAGTATTGATATTTTAGTAGAAATCGCATTTTAAAATAGTATTTCCTAGACATTGATATGTTAAGAATTGCATTCTCCAGAGATAATAAGATAATTTTTAGTATTTTACATGTTAGAGTTTTCTAGACAATAGGTCATCTTTAAATACAAATTCTAGTTCGGGTTTAATCCTGGGCTGGTCGCATAAGGTATGTTAAGGTGGCTATGAAAAGCTACTTCTTTGGCATGTCTTGACCATATTTCGACATAGTATGGTTCCTAACTTTGTGGTATTTTCGTTTTGAAAACAATTTCGTTGATGAGCAAACTGTTTGCAATTTCATTGCGGATTCATTAAAAGACTCCTGTTGCTGTTTTAGTGTTTGTCTATCGAGCATTCAACCATTGTGAGGAAGAAAGGCGATGAGTAATTCATTTTAGCCCCGGATTTATCTTCATCAATTCATCTCCATTGTACCAATTGTACTCTTCGTATACTTTCTCTGTCAGATAAAAAGAACGGTCGGCAAGAAAACAACACCATTCCAGCAATACAAATTCCGATTATCAAACCCTTGTATATTTATTCTGTGTTGGAATTTAGCATCAAAATTGTAAACATTACCTACTAATTAGCACATAAAAACAGGAAATAGGAGCAAATGTGCAAGGAGTATAACTCACTTAACTATAGTTCCCAAGAACACCTTCCATTGCCGAAACAGTGTATAACTCACCAAGAGCAGTTGACTAACTTGACAATGGGAAGCACTCAGATCTTGACTCAGATTCCTATTCAGATCAAACTGTCAGTGATTGCAAACTTTTCTTTTTCGTTTTCAGATGGGGTCTCAGAAGTTAAGAGTTCGCAACCATTTGCTCAGGCGCATGATCATACATGCTTTCCTCCTCGGACTTTCCACCTTTGTGTTTACCCATGGTAGAATCTGAATTTCCTTCTGGGATCTGCTTTGATTTCCCTGATTGCTGGTATTCCTTTCTTCTTGCTTCTCTACGAGCTTCTCTCTCGGCAAGTTTGAGGTCTTTGAAACCTTGCTCAAACTTGGCTTCATCTTCTTTAGAGAAGAAAGCGACGTCCATCTGTCCAAGTTCTTCATACATCTTTTCAATCTTAGCTTTCCAGAACAACCCCATCTCTGTGTCCATCTTCTGGTACGGTGTTTTCAATAGATACTCATCTATCCCACCTGCCTTGTCGATGCATCGAAGTGCATGTGTCGTGACCTTCACACGGATATGGCGGTCAAGGATGTAGCTGAAGAGCCGCTTCTCTTGTACGTTAGGTTTCCAGGTTCGCCTTGATCT
Source organism: Eschscholzia californica (assembly GCF_041429995.1). Classification (NCBI taxonomy): domain Eukaryota; kingdom Viridiplantae; phylum Streptophyta; class Magnoliopsida; order Ranunculales; family Papaveraceae; genus Eschscholzia; species Eschscholzia californica. The sequence goes on along the minus strand of NW_028238198.1, from coordinate 14,016,218 downwards.
ATAATAAACATCAAAAAAGTAAATCATGAAATAAACTTAAGTTCCACAAAAAAATAAAAACTAAGACTGTAAAAGTATGAAACGCAAGTATGGGCATCTAAATATCCAGCATCTAAATGACAAATCTCATCTCACGTTGTACTCATTGAAGTGAACATAAGTGTCTAACAACGGTATACTAATACCCAAGCCAGCCCTAGACCACAAGGAAAAACAAAATCAAGGAAGATAGATTATGAACTCTCGAGAAAATGGTCTAAACACCAATTGAGAATTACGACTTTACTAAATCTAGCAAGAGGGCATCTTGGCTATATTTATATCATTTTGAAGTTTTCTTTTGTGCTTTCTAAATTCTATCGTGACGAAGAAAGCAAGAAACTCAAAGTACCGTGTCGCAATCATTCCTTTCGCTTAGCTCAGTTTCGTCCATCTCACTTGCATTCCGACATTTTCTTAAATTTTTAGGAGCCAAGTAAGAATCGAGCCTTTACAGCCACTAATTACTAATAGTATGATATCTCAATAACCATTTGATCAGTCAATTTCACATAAATTAGCTCTAACTTAAAAGTTAAAACACAACAGTAATGATTCTTGACGTCAAATGAACGGGAACTACTGATCACAACCCAGAATATATGTATAAGAAACATGTCGATAACACTGTCAGATACTTCATTTTGTTTTTACTTTGTTTATTAGATTCAGGTGACAGACGCTTCAAGTTTCCATGATCAAAACCCATTTCTGAGACATCTAGAACCTACCCATTCAACTTAATTAACAAATTATCCTATTGTGTAACATCAATGGTGATTCTCGATCACCTGGATCAAGCTCAACTCAAATGCAATTGGAGCTATAGAAGATATGGGCAAAACTAAAATGAAAAAGAATCAAACTTTAAGGGTACATAGATGGTATACTTCCATTGAACCCTAAACCAACAGAATTTCCTTCATCAATACATACAAATCTTAACCTCTATTGCTCCAATTTGATGCCTGGTACTTCTTAATATGGTATTTTGTTTTCTCATCCTCATAGATAATTCATTTCAATGGGTGTGTCTTTTTTAACTCGAAAATGTATCAATTTAGACAAATATAACATGAATTAGCAAGCAATAAAAAGAGGGAAAACAAAACCCTAGATGTTTAGGGTTTTAGAAAGATACAGAGACATACTTGTTCCCACCATCTTCGCTGACCTGGTTACCAAATTGAATGTGAACACCAGCATAAAGCCCTCTTTTAGCTCTACCCATTACTACTTTATTATCTGGTATGTATTTCTTCAATGATTCCTTAACTCCTGGTGACAAATTTTCTTCCCCAACCTTTTTAACGATCTTCTTGAATATCTCCCTTGATCTAAACGCCATTTCTAAAACTCAATCTTAGATTAATTGTCTCTCGAAAATAACTACGAATCACAGATTTGATCTTCTTAACAAATGTAGCTGGGCAAAAGAGAAATAGGCGTCTATGTCTAGGGTTTCAGGCTTCAAACTTAATAAGTAATTGAGGGAAACGAGTTTAACCAGAATCACCAAACGAGCTGACTCGGACCAAACGTGACACTAGTTTGCTAATTACAGACATCTTAGGGGTAATATCTAAATGCATACAAAATAGAAATCAAATCACATAAATATCTCCAATGCAACACTCAATATTAGAAACTCCGAGTGCCACTTAAGGGGCAGGGGGAGCAGTGGATTGGGACTTTCACAAATTTTCGTAGACAAAATATCCCGTAGACATTTCAAGACATTTCAGATGACTTTTCATAGACAACATGTGTTCATAGACATTTTCAAGACATTGAGTTTGTAGACAAAATGTCTTTATAGACATTTCAAGACATTTGATCCATAGACAAAATGTCCTGGGGACATTTTAAGATCTTGAGTCCACTAACAAAATGTGTAATGCATATTATATTTGTGTTAATCAAAAATATATTTTTCGACTTTCTTAGACATCTGTGAATATTTGTGGACATTTGGTAGACATTTGGTAGGCATTTATTATTTTTATATTATTATTATTGTTTAATCACATGAAATAATATATTTATACTAACATTTTAAAAATATATTTTTCGACTTTCGTAGACATCTGTGAATATTTGTGGACATTGGTGGAGATTTGGTAGACATTTATTATTTTAATATTATTATTGTTGTTTGATCACATGATGGACTTCAAATGTCTCTTGTTTTGTGAAAAACATTTTGGCTTCCAAATTTGTCCCAAATCCTTCACAAAATCCATCAAACTATGAAATCCACCAAAGTCTGGGACATTTTGGTAGACAATCGAATGCCTCGGACTTTCATAGACTCTCAAATGTCTGGATTTGAATGCCTCAGACTTTCGTGGACTCTCAAATGTCTGGATTTGAATGCCTCAGACTTTCGCGGACTCTCAAATGTTTGGATTTGAATGCCCCAGACTTTCGCGGACTTTCAAATGTCCACGAAAGTCCCAATCCAATACCCCCCCCCTAAGATTTTTAGAGTTTTTTTTCTTAAAAATCCTTTCCAATGCAACACTCTATTTGGATCTCTAACATGACGTGTCGAGAGTGGAATAGAGATATCTCAAGAAGACACTCTATTTCTAGAGTGTCCTCTTGAGATATCTCTAATTGTCCAACTCATCAATATTTGATTTTCAACCAATAGAATTCGAGTCTTCTATATTTTCTAAAATAACTTATTATTTATTTACAAAAATAACTATGGCACATAAGTAAATAAGATAAGTTTAGAGTTTTGCATTGGAGACAAAAAAAATTAAAGATCTCTATTAACGCCACCTAAGAGTGAGAATCTCAAATGGAACTTGACACATACGATGAATATAAATTTTTTTGAGTTTTGCATTGGAGATGATCATATAGTTGCTTGTTATTCGTCATAACACCAAGCCTAATACAACAGGGTTGAATCGGTCGGAGCCGACACGTTGAACCTTGAATTCCAATTCGACCCAGGTTCATGCTTACTAAACTAGGGAAGTGCCGCAGTGCGATGGAGGGGTCGGGCAGGACCGAGTCACTGGGTCGATCCCTCAGTAAAAAAATTCAAAAAAATTAGAAACTTCCAATTGCTTCTTTAAAACTTCAAATTTATTCCTTATATTTTGTTAGAGAAAGAGAAATGATCAAAAAATTCTCTCGCGAAAATAGTACAATTTTCACAACTAAAGTTTGTTTCGAAAGATGATTAAAATTCGTCTGAATCATCTCATCCAGATTGTTAGAAAAACAAAGAGACGTGAATTACTTAGGTCGGTGTTTCGGGAAATAAGAAAAGTTTTCGGGGCTATAAGTTGTGGGTGGAAACAAAATTTTTTTGTTTCCTCCAAACATCACCCTTTCAATTTTTTGTTCTTTATCTTCTCATCTCACCTCAACTACTCTGACGACCACCACCGAATTCCGGCGACATCCACCATTAATTCCGACGATCACCATCACCAAAGTTCTTTCTTCTCTCTCTTCTTTCTTTTCTCTCTTTTCTTCTCTCTCCTTTCTTCTCTCTATCCTCTCTCCCTCTCTCATTATCTCACGACAGTTCCGACGAAGGGGATCTCCCTTCGTCAGAATCTCGTCTGGATAGGGGAGAGGGAAAGAAGAGAGATAGTGAGAGAGAGAGAGACAGATAGAAGATAGAGGAGAAGAGAGAGACAGAGAGCAGAAAGAATTCGTCGACGGCCGGCGTCGGCAGGCGACTGGGGAATGTTTGGCACGTGTTTTTTGGGGTTTCAACCATCTTTCCCAAAACATTGGCCATTACTTATAAGGCCAACGCTTTGGGGAAAGCTAAATAGTTTCTGGTGTGCGAAATTTTAAAGGGAATATGTAAAATTTTGAAAATTTTCCGGGAAAACATATTTTATGGGGAATATGTTTCAAATAAAAATAAAAAACCCTCCACCTCACCTCACTCTCTCTCCACCACTCTCTCTGTCTTCTCCGACCAGGTCGCCTGCCGGAAAATTTCCGGCAGGCGACCTGGTCGGAGAAGACAGAAAGAGTGGTGGGGAGAGAGAGAAGTGAGGTGGGGAGAGAGAGAAGTGAGGTGGGGAGAGAGAGAAGTGAGGTGGGGAGAGAGAGGTGAGGTGGAAAGAGAGAGGTGAGGTGGAGAGAGAGTGAGTTGAGGTGGAGGGAGGTGAGGTGGAGGATTTTTTATTTTTATTTCCCTAAATTTATTTTCCTATAACAACTTACAAAATAAAATTGTCAAACAAAATTGACCAATTTTTGACCAAGTCTTCACACCCCGAAAACTATTTTGCTTCCCCAAAGTGCCGGCCTACTTGTAATAATGTTTATCAGGACGTTCCGGAAAAAATCAAGAAACACGAACACTTATAAATACATAAATGATCAGACTCGGGCATGAATTCTATTAAGTGTCCGGGGAAGAAAAAAGTTGAGAAGGGCCGGCCAACGAAATTTGTCCCAAACCGGGTCACTGCTAGGCTAGGCTGGCCCGCCTACCTCAAAATCAAACCCGGCCCAAGACCGGGATATAAACCCGAGTTGGCTTGGCCCGTCTACAGTAGCGGTCAGCCCCCATAAGCACCACTATGTTAGTGCGGATTGCAATTTCATGGGCTAAGATCCTTCCTTGAAGGAGATAACAAATGGCTGCATCAAACTGGACTAAACTTAAAAAACATATGTATATATATATATATATATATATATATATATATATATATATAGAGAGAGAGAGAGAGAGAGAGAGAGAGAGAGATTAAACTGGTTTTAAATGCTTTAACACTCTGCTGTACACACCTTGAATCCTGGATTACAAAATACAATCTGTAGTTCTTTTGCTACAAACCAACTCTTTGGTTTTTTTTTTCTTTCTGCTACAAACAATTGTATATAAAACGACACAACCGAAGAAAAAAAAAATTCAAGCTCACAAGCAATCTGTGACTGTAAAGAATACCATTCAACTAAATAAACAAAAAAAAGAAGTTTCAAAATCCACACAAATGTTAAAAGAAAAATCGGGAAAACCTGGTACCAGTCGGCGAACCATGAATATCGAACTCCTTGGGACTAGAAGCAGCTAAAAAAATACTGATTCTGTCCCCTCCTCACACCTTCAGATACTATTCAGAAATAAAACAAACCGAGAATCAGTAATTAGGTTCTCGACTATTGTTATTCAGAACGACTAAAAGAAACTGAAAGAAAATGGCTAGAGTTTCAATCACTTTCAAACACTACTCAGAAACAACCGAACAGAAATTTTCAGTGTACTGAATCAATATTTATCTATTTCCATGGACTGAGTGGCGTTAACTTGAATCAAATACATATTCTTAGATCATCCTCGTTTCCAAAAACTATTACTTCCCAGAGAAAACCTCATCTTGGTGTTACAAGAAAAGGAAATTGTGTGTGTACGTGTGTGTGAAAGAGAGAGGAGAGAGAGAGAGAGAGAGAGAGAGAGAGAGAGAGAGAGAGATCATACAGATTTTGCAAGCATGCCTTCTCTCCTGCCTGAAGATAAAGGAAACTTGAAGAACTAAGGAGATATCAGAACAGCTGAAGTGCCATTTTAAGCTTATTTTGCTTCCACTTGGCTAACTTATAGAAAGCATCCTTTGTCATTCCAAATTTCTCCCTGAACTCTTCTGAAGAAAGATAAGTCTGCATCCACGAAGTTCCAAATCTCAAACCCAAATTCCAAACAAAATAAACGAACAATTAGATGTTCTACTAAAAAAATTATATTTTACCTCTCGCTTGGTCACATCAATCTCAGTAACAGGATCTGTTGAAAACACTTTAAGGCGTTCATAGGGGTAAATAGGAAGCCCTTCCTCATCTTCTGCTTCTCCCTCCTTGACATCTTCCTGTATTGTGAGAGCTTCTATTCTACTGCTCATTGAATTAGAGTTTGTTTCTGTCTTTTTCGGAGTTTCAGGGCTCGCTTTATTCACAAGACAAGAAAATGATTACATTTCCAATTTAGATAGGAGAAAGACATTTCCCGCTAACTTAAGAAAAATACAAGTGCATTACTAGTTTTAAGAAGCTTAGGTGGTGTTTGTCTTTTATTGCCTGAACTTGACTCATTTAAGTCTGACTTGTCTCAATATGACTTGTTTGGTTAGAGACACAACAGTTATTTCAGACAATGATGTCTTAATTTGGACTTCTTTTATATCTGATTGAAATGGACACAGGATGAGATTGCCCTAGCCAGTCAGACGAATCTAATGCACGGGTCAGAGAAAAACAAACAATTTGAAAACAAACTCGGGCCAATTTAGTTCTATAGTTAGATTTCAGATCTGAATTTAAAAAATAAAAAAAAAACACTTCAGTATGTCAACCATTCTATACCTTTAGGAGGTCGGCCGGAATTTTTTGTTGGTGTAGGTGTAGGCGAAGGTGCGGGTGAAGTTTTGTCAAAACTAGCTGTAAGTGCAGCAATGGCCGCTGATCTTGAGGCCAATTTTCCTGAATCAGGAGTAACGGACTTCGGGTAGATTTTTCTGACCATTGGAGGTGGGGTAGAAAGGTTTCTGGCATTTGAATTCTCAAAAGTAGCAGCTAGTGCATTGAAGGCTGGAGATCTGCCCCTAACACGGACTCGGTCAGGGCTAAAAGACATGCTCCGGGATCTCTGTGATTTGTCTGGAACACTAGATCTTCCACCATATGATACTGGAGTCCTCCTCTTGGGTTTCTGTTTGAGAAGATAGCTAGTTAGAATAATTCCTATGATACATTTGATTAAGAATAGATGAATAACTACGCAGATATCGAATAATTAAAAGTCGGTTTCACAGGCATAAAAGATGGAAACAATAAGCTGGAAACCAGGTGAGGGATTCATTTGTTGATTTAATTAAACTCAATTTCTTGCAGAACCCAGGTATTAAATTTCTCAGAAAGACAAATAGTTCTGTAGATTACTGGGTGCAGAAATATTTCACGGAAATGTTATGGTTATTGTAGAAAAGAATTACAGAAACTACGGAATATTATGCAAAGACAAGATAGAAAATAACATCAAGTATCTTGCAGAACCACGATATTGAATTTTTATTTCAGTACAATTTTTAGTTTCACTAGACACAGAAATATCTACTAATAATAATTACAAGTTCAGATAAATTATTATGGTGCTAAAGTACTGAATTCCATGTCATTTGTTCCGCTCCACTTTATTTTGAAGAAAAATGCTTCTCAGGACAGTGATAACCTATGGTACTTTTAGGGTGCTCTAATATTAACAAGGGAAAAATGAAAAAATCTAAGCTGGCCAACTTCTAAACATAATCAGTGAGCAAATCTAGACTGAGAATAAATCTTTGATCACGATTGAAACACGCAAGATCACGTAAATGCTACAGGTGTTCTTACATCAATTGTTGCAGCAACTCCATTCTTCAAGATGGAAAGCTTCCTCTGGAATGAGTTTCCATGCATCTAGGCCAATGAAATAGATATTAAAACGTAAGATTCGTCATACATCTTAATCCTGCTTATTGATTGACGAGTTTGCACATTCGCAAGATCACTTACAGCTGATTTCGCAGAGTCCCATGTAAAGAAACGAGTAAAGAAAGGCGGCTCGAACCCTTCCATTGCAATAAAGATTGGAGCTTGCTGAGATAGGTTCTCTAGAAGAACATCATGTTCAAGAAATTTCTGTTGGAGGTAGGAAATATTAGGACGTCAGAGCACGAGAAAGAAACTTTACGAGAAATAATATATCTTATATCAGAGTCGCAGAGCAAGACTCTTCGTAGGATATGATACTCAAGAACTAGAAAAAAATCCAGAGGGCAGATTTAAACGAGAAGAACACGTACTTCTCCTATGGTCAAAGCTTGCATTTTAGTCTTGGAATCCACTTGTTGTCCAATCCAAACAAACACATCAGAATGACAATCGAGGATGAATACGTCTTCAGTCATTAGATCATCCTGGGTGAAGTTGAATATCTCCGTCACCTGCAATGAAAAACATAGATTATCGAAGAAAAATAACTTAGTAAGCAATCGATTTGACCAGAGGAAATGCTTTGATAAATATCAGTCTGAAGATAAAAAAAAAAAAGACGGACCTTTAAGTTGCCTTCAGTTCAACGAACAATAACCCATTATTGAAACAGGAAATGTGAAATTAGATCAATGTGTAAATAATTGAGTATACAGCAGTACAACAGAAAAGATAATGAATCTTAAATAGGTTTAATTCGGATTATTACCTTTCAAGAAAGAACAAGAGAACAAGTGAGGATCACTTTCTGCATCCTTTGTAATCTTCTGACCAGGGTACTCGTGTTTACCTCCAAGCAACTCCCAGAATTGATCAGATTCTGAGCCTTCCTTCTGTGGTTTGGACTGTAAATTTGGCTGTTGACAACAAAAACACCCACAGATGAACTCTTTCCTCCAACTGTGTTCAGACGGATATATCTACTATAGCAACTACTGGGTGTGAACATGGGAAGAGTCGGGAGTTTCTATAAAGGGGATAGTTTTCTGAGAATTTTATAATAGGTTCATCAACCTGGGCAAGTTAAGATAAAACCCTAACAAGTTTACATCTATAATTAACCCCCCTAAAGGGAACCATTGCATCAGCCCTAGCAAGTAAAAGATAATAGCAAGAAAATTATACCTTTATTACATCTAGCTGTCTCTCAATAAGCTCCTGGTCTTCTGCAGTAGTAAGGTTTCCGGTCCACGTAAAAACACTAGAACCATTATGTAATATGTAACAGTAACAGGAATTTAAAGATGCTGCCACCTGATAAAACCAAAAGAACATAAGTAATTGAACCCAATAAGCATTCTGTGTAGGCGATAGAACTTTATCTCATGCGAATGAAAGATTAAGAACAACCAGCAAAAATATTCTATATCTATTTTAACCAGAACATGTTGTAGCAAAAATTTGTTTGTAAACCGAGTTCCTTAGTTATATTTTATAGCGCAAGTTTACAACAAGTGAGGCAACCACCAAGCTAAAAGTTTCTCGGACGTTTTGAGTATCCTAGAAGCAAAATTGACGCTTGACCTTCCATGTGAGCGTACTTAAAATTAGTGTCCTATAGGCACCGATCAAAGAAATAACATAAAATATGATATCTGAGGGAAATAGCTGCAAGGAAGTGGAAGTACCGGTTCAACTTGAATGGCTTGCATATTCTCAGGTCCAGTACCTTGAACACGAAACAAAGCAACTGCGTCTTTTGTGTATGTGTCATCTGCAGTTTCTTTCTCCGCAATATAATTCTTATATCCAGAACTAACACCGCCCTGTTAAGTTTAGGAGAAATTTTCGGTTAATATTTGTGCAACAGATGAGAATAAGTAGAAAAGAAGCCTTTCAGTCAATTAAGTCCTCCCCCTCTAGAAATTAGTTTACAAAATTTGAACTTTTTTCTTTCTGAAAAGAAAGGGATGATTACTTCACACTGATACACGTCAATACCCGAACTATGGATGCTACTGAAAATAATTTAGACTGACCTTAAACACGATAAAGCTTTGAAAGATCGAAAAGAACTGAATAGGTTCATTTCCTTCGAAGATACGAGCCTGCACAAAGACAAAAAAGAAAGTTAAACATACAACACCAAATAGAGAAATGCGAACGAGAAGTTCAAATGCAAACAATAATTAACAACTAATCAAGGAAAAGAAAGAAGAGAACACAGTAATCAAAATGAACAAATTTCATCGTCACAGTTTTCCTCAATCCTGAAGATCTCAATGAACAATCTTTGTTTATCTAATAACGCTTTTAATTCGTAGTACGTAGATCTCAATGAACAATCTTTCCTTTATTTTTCTTGGAAACTGATTACATATTGAACCAACCATCTGTTTTCAGTGAACATAAATAGCCAAAACCTTAAACCACGATATTACATAGTAGTACCTGCACCGGCTGAGCCTTCAGCGCTTCAACCATCTTGCTTGCCAGTGATATTGCTGCACTCTTCTCTTCCTGTAGTCAGTAACAGATATAAACCAAAAGTATTTCATTGAGACAAGTTGATATCAGAAACAATTTTTTTAACTAAGAGACTATGTTCTGGAACTACCTCCCCAAGAAAATTGTTTCTAGTTTAAAAGGAATAAGTGTTTCTTAATAATAAAATGTCTTCTCTTGTTTTCCAAAGCCTAAAGTGACAGAGTAATCAACTTTACAAATTCTGCGCTATATGGAAAACCAATATGAAACTTGCACAAATATTAACAAGAAACAAAAATCATGTCTTCTTTCAAAAAAAATTTGTGTCTTCTTTAGTTCTTTATATAAAAGCCATCAGTATATTTATTCCAGATCAAGATGATAAAGTTCAACGTGTATTTTTAGTCTTTCCTCACTTACAGAGAGTCACATGTACCCTCTGCCGTTTTTGCACGCTTTAACTGAAAAAAAAAAAGAATAAGGGAAAGGGAAACAGCGAAGGTGTACTTCCGTTTATCATCGCTTAACGCTTTTCTCCTTTTTATTAATTTCGGTGCAAAAACTCGCTGATAAAAAAGAACAAGTAAATGAAAAAATGACTCGATTACTTAATGAATTCTACCTGAACACTCTGCTTCCCGAACCAAGTACCCACAAGGTACTCTTCTCTATCTTCTCCTGGATATGAATATTGAAAGATATAGCAATCTCCACTATAAAACTTGGACTGCTCAGCAGCTGGTATGAGAGTCTTTTCCTGTCCATTTACACGCCAAACCTGTGCAACCGAACTGGAGACCATAATTAGCAAATGAACATGACACCTTTTTCATTTTTTTTTGAATTACTGTATATAACTTAATTTCTTCCAGTTATTCGGTAAAATAGTGACTTATCAAGCTGTAACTGCACCTGTAAATTTCCTGTGCAGTCAATATATGGCTGAGGTTCTTCTCTTGTAGGAGTAGCTTTGAGAAGGCCCTTAACGTTAACTCCTTGACGCTTTAGAAGTGCTACAAGATCATCAGTTGATCAGTCTCAGATATATAACTACATACTGATTTCAGATAGTACAACCACAATAGAAGAAAGAGAATCCAAGTCATGAACAAGAAAATATTTCGATTACCCACCAGCAACTTTGCCTCTTCCATCCTCAGATACGGTTACATTAGTTGTCTGAGGCCATGAGTCAAACTTTGATCGAAACATCACTGTCTCGAATCCTTCGATAACACGAATAATGTGAGACTTTGGCCGATCAGAACCACGGAGTAACTCCTGTATAGTGACATTAAGTACATATAACAAGGTTCAGAGAATATAGATCAAAATACGCAGCATGTATCTTAAAGAGAGGGAGAGAGATTAAGGCTGTTACTTCTGAAGCTGCACTGGCAGCTTTTCTATCATCGAGAGAAGTATTTCTTCCCATCCACACAAATACTTCTAGACCACAATCCAGAAGGAAGCAACTGTTTGTGTCAAGCAGCTCCCTTGTCAAAGACTCAGCATTTACCGGTTCAGCCTGTCCTTTCTTAATGCTAGAAAGAGAGAATTTTGTTAGAATCCTTACTTCTCTGCTTGATTTAAATCCCTTTTAAAAATGAAATCTTGAAATTTTTGAACATCAAGAAAGACCTTATAATGAAGATGTTCTATTTAGATGGTAAATAAGTCAGAGTCTAAGAAAGAGTTAACATGGAGTTTTTAGAGGTTTCCTAGGAGAGCTAGGAGTCCCTGTTACTTGTCAGTTGGTACTTTGTAATATCCATCACCCTAATACTTCCCGGCCTACTAATAGGCCTGTTTTCATATATAAAATTGAGTTCATATAAAATTTGGAAAACTATATCCTCAAAAAAGAGATTCTAGGTTTAATTCTAGTTTTACTCTACCTTGTCATAGAAACTAAAAAAAAAACATTCTAAAAGAGAAGAGAGTCGTAAATGGTAAAACCAGATAAAATATTCTATAATGAACTAAATTACAAACTTACACGAGGAGCTTTGCAGAAGAAGCGTCAACAGTTTTGACATCTTCAGTCGATGTCTTTCTTGGAAGTGGGGCAAAGCCACCAAAAAAACCCCAGAACTCTCCAGTTTCAGCATCGGACATTAGCTTCCCATCCTCTGTTATTCGACCAAAAAAATTTTCAAATCAATGCTACTGATTAAACTTTAGACCTTATTTAGCTTTTGAAGTACAACATCCACTTACCAATTGCAGCGACCTCGCATTTCCCATCATGATAAGTATCTTTAATGTACTGGACAACTTCTAGAGCTTTAGCCCTCTCTTGAATGGACGAGTTAGAACCATTAAATTGAAAAATTTTAGACTTGGTGTCCAGGATGAAAATGTCGTCATGATTGAGTGTTGATCTTGCAAAAGGGACCTAAACCAATGACGCCGGTGAAAAATCTGATAAATAAAATGAAAAAATCCCCCCATCCCCGGAAAAATAAATTAAGGATCAACCTACCTCTGTAACATGGACAACATGTTTTCCTTTGCAGACATATAGACGTGTCTGGTGCTCCTCAGCCTCAACATGTTTGAATCCTGATGAAGCACCACCCGCTTGAGGGATGATACACGGTTTAAAGTATGAAAGAAACTTCTCTGTTTCGTGACCTTGCACCTCCCTGTATTGAACAGCACGTCCTCCAAGGGCTGCATCTAGTTCAACTGTCTTCATGGCCGCTGCACCAGCTTCATCCTATTAATCAGAACAGATAATAAACCACATAAGCACGGTTTTCTTATGATGTTTAGCAGATAAATAGATCACAATATCTTGATAGTTGGAATAATCTTTCTCTAAAACATACTTCAGAAATTGTATAGAAATAGTGACTAACCTGACTGGTATCTTTTCCTAGCCAATAATGGATATCATGCCGGAGTGCACCACTTTTCAAGGCAGTCGTCTGCATAAAAAAGAGTTAAAGCATAAAGCATCTACGATGATTTGCTTAAAACAGATGAAACAAATCAGATTTAGTTAATATAGATGAGACAAAATAAGTACCTCAACAACTAAGCAATATAACTGTCAAACAAATATTTATTACTTAAAGGAATAAGTGATGTCCTAAGAATGACCGTGTTAAGATCGTGTTTACTGGCATGTCAGATGAACGTCTATAGTTCCAACGAGAACAACATATTTAAGAATTGCTTAGATATAAGTAAATGTGCTATGTTCGAAAAATGTTGGACACTCATTACAAAAATAACGAGATTTAACTTCCAAAGAAGCATTACACTAGTTGTGTTGAAAATGCCAGGATCGGGACTGCTGAAATGGAAGGAGTGGATGTAAAACCAAGTTTTTAAGAATACATCAGGTGGTTTTAGTCATGGTTTACAATTACTATCTTTTGTTAGTAAACACTTAAGACTTCACATTTTATAGCATAGTGAAAGAAAAACCTATGTTATGTTATCTTCCTACGGTATCATCTTTTTCCTTAAAAAAGTTACTGCACACCTTTTACGTATTGATGTGTACGCTTAAAACAACGCAGTGCCTTTTCGGACCAAACATTCTTGAAGTGGAAAAAAGCTTTCTTTTCTAATATTGTGAAAATGAATGTTTATATCCAGAGTCCAGACCCAAAATTGATATCAGATACATACACATGGTCATTAATATTGTGATCGGGGATCTAACACCAAAATAGATAAGAAAAGGTATATCCAGATTGGCCCTTACCTTTAAAATAATGTATGAATCTCCTGTAAAGAACTTTCCCTGGGAGGAACTGGGAACAGACACAGGGCGGAAATTCTCAATGCGCCATACCTCCATTCCGCTAAATATTTGTTAAGGAAAAATATGAAAGTATATACAGTAAAATACGAATTAGAAGTACGGAAATTGCTGTCTGCTCTCCTCCTCAGAGGATCACGAATTTGCGTGGATGTTCTTCTTTAATGTATAAGATGCAAATCAGGGAAGAAGATAAAGAGACCAACCAGTCAACCCCATTGACTTTTCATATCTAATCTGTAAACTTTCGTCCAGATAAATGTTTTCATTACAAAATGTAGCAACTTTAAGTAAATTGCTTTCTAGAATAAGCTCGTGAGTCGTGCTTATCAGTGCATACCATTTGAAGAAAGATCCTAAATAGGCTAAACCATGAAACAAGAAAACCTATTACGGAATTATATGATTCGGATGCGCCGTCTCCATTATGACATCAGGAGTCAGCAAAGTAGAACAAATTTCTAGTACTTCAAGTACTGGGTTCTGCTACTTTAATCAGGATATTATTTTACCAACTCTGACAAACAATCTTTTAACTTTCTCGTTTTATTTTTAAACAAGAAAGAATGAAATAAACTACATTGAACACAGGACATTTTGATGATGTATTTTGTGTCCTAAAGAAAAATATATGTACTCAAGTAATTCATAATGTGAAGGATACGCCTTTTGTCCCGCTCCCTGGAAAGCAGGATCCAAGTCCCTCATAGAAACAGCCATACTGTTTGTTGGTTTCAAAGATATACCTTTTAGCTCGTCGAAGGAATGAGAGATATCCTGTATAACAATTTTTCACACGTAGAGAGCATTAGTAGCCAAAAAAGAAGCCAGAATAAACGTAACGACAGAGAAAGGAAACCAAGAAGAAACAAAAACAAATTGAACCCAAAGAGGACCTGAAAGTTTTCAAAAGTTTTAGGCATTGAAACTTCTGATCCTCTTGGTTGATTTTAAACCAACTTAAAAATTTCAAAACAATTAAGAAAGCTATTAAAAACAAGATCTTCTAAATCCTACGAACACATTATGAGATAATGTTCTTTCCGTATCGATCCTGTTGACGTTGAATCTGATTTAAACCTCGGGTATAATAACCTTAAAATGCGTACATTTATTGAAACGGGAAATTGAACAGGCAAAATCCCTTCGAACCAAAACTAAATCAACTAATCTTTTGCATAAGGATTTTTAATGCAACAAGCGAAAGTATATAACCAAAAGTTCAGAAAAGAAAGCAAATTCCAATTAGAGAATACACAACAAGGAATGCAGTAATGAAAAATCGATGAAAGAGATGAAATCTAATCAAATACAAATTCAAAATTAAGGATGATGATGATTTGAAAATTTCAGAATTTCTCCCAAAACAATAATAGATCTAAATGAAATCCTCATAAATTCAAAAACATAATTATTCTTTATATTGAATTGAAAAATGTATAAACTCAATTTGAACAAAAACTGGTTTAGATCAAGAAAGCTTCTCATAAATGAATCAAAATCCAATAACTTTTCAGAACGATTCATTGAAAATCAAATAATTTTGCAAAATCATCAAAATCTGCATCAAAATTTCAAAACCCAAATCTGAAACCTCAAATCAAACTAATTAAAACAGATCATATAGAACGAATTAAGAAAATCCGATTAATTCTCCTACCTTGCGAGGAAAAACAAACTCCTTCATCTCAATTATTCAGCTAAAAAATTCAATTCAAAGACCAAAATGACAACCCAGATCGACCCTTATAACCACTATAAAAACCCAATCGTTCCTCTCTTTACCTCCCCTTAATCAGTAAAAAACAATAAAAAAATCAAATCTTTTTAATCCAAACAAACCTCAAAATTTTTTACAAACTTAAACATCAAATAATAAATTCAACAATAATTAACCAAAATAAAACAAAGACAATTCAACAACAACAAAAAAAAATTAAATATAATAAAAGTTGTTGTTGTTGTTGTCTCGATCATACCTCCTCGTGGTTTCGCTTCCTCCTCCGCCGACTTCTAAATCTGAATCAAACCAAAATATTCAAAACCCTAGAAAATGAACGAACCCAACGAACAAGAGAGAGAGAGAGAGAAAAGAAGAAGAATGATGATGATGAGTTTGCCAAGCGGGTTTATTCACCAATGGAACCAAAAAAGGGGCCAGATGATGAACTGTTATTTACTGTTTTAATTCATTAAAATATCATTCGATTTCTTCATCAAATTTTTTGAGTTTTTTCGGTTTTGTAAAAAAAAATTCTCTCTCTCTCTAGGTTTGTTACTGTCTTTTTTTCAGGTAAATTTTTTGTTCAAGAGAAATAGAATTTGTGTTTTTACCGAGGAATATTTTTGGGAGTTTGCTTTTTTCTCTCTCTCTAGAAATTAAATTACAGCGTGGAATTTAGGTTTTCTCTCTCTATAAGGGTCACCGGCCCAAACCCAATGTGATGTCTTTGTTGGACTAAAAAGGGTTAAAGGTGACGGAAAGTGGTGTGGTGGGTCCCATCGTATTTTTTTCTCATTTTGACTGTTGTTGTTATGCTGTTTGTGGTGGACCGTCATCCTTGGACTTGCACCATCGGGATGGGAATTATAACTTCCACCAAATATTTTCCCTGTGTTTTTTTTTTCACACGAGTCTACCAAATTTTATATCAAAGAAAATGATAATTTAGGTCTAAATATTAGACAAAACAAACTAAAAGAAACAAGTTGGTGTAATGGTTTTGATTTGGTTTCGAATCGGATGACTACAAATTTAACATGGTATCAGAGTTAGGACCACACGTGATAGGTTTAAAAATTACACGTGTTCCACGTCACCCGACAAAAAATATGTAAAAAGCTCAAAGAACGTCACACGTGAGGTGACGTGTGAGAATAGTCTCAAATTGAGAATGAGCACTCCATCAATCAAGAATACAATGTCTTAGGTCCTCTCCACTCACTGCCAATTGGTTTTGAGTTAAATGACGTGAAACTTAACAATTGGCACTTTTAAGCCACTAAAACATGCATGAGTTTAGACCCATCCGAGATTTAACGACCAAAATCAAAGGAACCTAGGACATCAAAAGATTTTGAGTCAAAACATGAGGGTGTTGCATATACCGAAGAAGAATGTGACGTGACCGCCTATAAAATGGGTAAAACGATTGGGCATCTTTAGCAGGCTTGGCGACCAGGTTAGGGGCTCGGGTTAGGCTTTTTTAATAGGCGGGTTGGTCTTGCACTATCTATGTCGGACTTTAGGCTGAACGTTCTCCCAATGGATCTCGGTGTTCCTGGTCGAGTTTTGGGCTCTCGGGCAAAATTCTCACCCCTATGGTTGAGGCGTAATGTGTATCCACCTCTCAGATTTCCTCTCCCTTGCACACCCCTGACTTGAGCATTCACAAGTCGTCTATTCGAATTTGATGGAACTAAAATCTACACTAACTTTAGATTAATGATTTGTAACTCCAATGTGAACGACACGATTTGGAAGAAATAGGTTGAGAGTGGAAGGAAGCATTGTGACATCAAGAGTGTTCTATGATACTTTTTGAATGAAAAATGTTATTTGGCCCAAAAAATAATTGAGCCAATCACATGTCGGATCCCATGTGGCTGGCACCAATTGGACTGGTAAGGTGGAGAGATGCACCAGACACTGAACAAATACCTGAAATACACCGTCATCGTGTAATCTGCATAAAATGCTTACAATAAACTCCTAAAAATCCACTAAATAATTCAAAGAACTGTGAGACCCTGAGATGTCGAACCTTGAATAAATTGTGTTTCATTGAAAAGATGACTTTCGTTATTCCGAAATTTAACCTAGATGAAAGTTGGAGAAGTATCAGAAACATAGAAGATTATTAAGAGTTTTGGTCGAAAGTTGATTTCAAACCCCTGAATTTTGTTCAATAAAAACACCCACACATTTGGTTATAATGGTGGATCTTAGAATTTGTAGTCACATTGTAAATTTTCCTAGGCAATCTAGAAAAATGAGTTTGTCCCCATGAATTTGTACAGTTTCTTATGATTGAAACATACAACTGTGTTTAAGACAAATAAATAAAAAACCCTTAGCATGATCTTGAAAATTGGGGTCAGTGTTCCTAAAAGTTTAAAATAGAGAAATGCTAAATTTACAACAAAAAATCTCTAAAAGTATCCAGATCTACGTGACAATCTTGGAAATTAAATTGCATCTATGAAAAAAAATTCTTTTTGAAAGTGCCCTCTTGTTTTTTTTCCCTTTTATTTCTGTCTAAACATTTCTCTTTCTTCATTATACTTAGAATTAGGCCTAAAATTTCCATTGTGATTCTTTCTTCTTCATCTTCTTTTGCTGCTTAAACATGGTGATTCTTTTCTTTTTTACTGCTTATGGAGAACCTAGTCTTTCTTCTTCCTCTCATAGAGAAACTGATCCCATTAAATTATTAATTTCCTGTTAGATATATAAATGATGGGTTTCTTTTTTTTAAAACAAAATTAGGGGTTTCATGTTCTTTGAAACTAAGGTCATGTTTGTCGCGTGGGAATAGAATGTGATTCCCGAGAACCAGATTCCAGATCATTGTTTGGCTTGCGGGGATAGTGTGGGTCCGGGAATGTGATTCCCTCAAAAAGGGGTAATAGCAAACCCAAGGGGGGAGGTGGGTTTGTGATTCCCATTCCCCCGGAATCACATATATTAATATTTATTAACAAATATATCCTCAACAAAATATTAAGTTACCAATTTTAATTTTTTGTAGGATTTGGTATTAATAAGTATTATTTATGTTTACGAACAAAATTTAATTTTAGATAAATTTCTATTTAGGTTTACGAACAAAATTTTTTTTAGATAAATTTTTGTTAAGATATTTATTTATTATCTTTAAATTCTAACCCTTTGATGTATCGTGTTATTATTTCATATCTACGAATTTGAAAAAATAATACTGATTTTAATATATTACAAAGTTGATGTGTATATTTTATGCTAAAAAAAATTGATGTATATTTTATGTAGTTTAAGTAAGGGGTAAAAGTGAACTTTTACAAATATTTACATTCCTATTCCTATACGAACCAGACACCTAATTAGGAATATGTCAGGAATCAAATTCCCATTCCTGGTCAAACCAAACATCAAACTACAGTAATCTGATACACATGAATCACGTTACGAGAAATAGTTTTCCAATCTTCATCAGTTTAACTGTTGGATTTAGGAGATGATTGTCTTCATGGGTAATGAATTGGGTTGTTTCTCTAATTATGAATTGTTTGTTGAGATTTGCTATGGATTATGTAAAGCTTGCAAATTCGTCAAATCTAATATTAACTAACCCATTGGTATGAATCAAATTAGGTGTTTTTGTTATTGGAAAAGTTCTTCATATATTAGGTCTAAAATTACTTCTTTGGTTCTATTAATGGAACACGAAATATTCATAGTCAGGTCGGATCAAGCCATAATCAAATAAGTCCCACAAAAATGTATATCGAAATCCCTAAAATTGGCACAATTTATATCGTAATATGATTTAAAAAAAAAATTAGGTTTTCATTTTGAATTTAGAGAGAGAGAGAGAGAAAGAGCTTAGTTGGATGAAGAAAGAGCATAGTGAAATCCTAAAAATATTGAAGATATGATATCTAAATGGAGAAGAAGTCACTTAATAGTTTTATAGATTCATATTTACATATTCTTAATAAGAAGATGAGAAGAAGAAGAAGATGTAAAAGAGAACGAAGAATATGTATTATGGAGAAAGAGATGTATATTCCTTTGGAAAGAGAAAGATTCATATTTACATATTCTTAATATTTCAATAAAAAAAATTTAATTTCTATGTACAAACTATTATTTTAGAATTTAAGAAGAAAATAAAAGGTAGGCTCCCAAAATAAATACTAAACACATAGACGTCTTCGACTCGCGTAAAAAGAATTAAAAGTTAAAAAAAAAAATCAATTGCTTATATGAAAAAATAATTTTTTTTATAAGAGGTGAATGCTATGGAGACAAACAAATTATATTAGGAGTACGAGGGGGGGATGGAGGGGGGAGAGAGAGATTTGAGATAAGGAGAAATCAACAACATTAAAGAGATAAGAAAAAAAACATTTTTAGGTACACTCCAAAGTAGGAATTCAAAGATCCACCTGTTTAGGTGGATCTTTAAATTTGATTAATTTATGAGTAAATTTGTCTCGAAAAGTCCTTGGGCCAGATCTTTGATTAAAAGTTCTTAATTTTTCATAAAAAAATGAATAACGCGTTCTTTTAAAATTCTTAAAAAAAGATCTGAACCAATAACACGAAACTTTAAAGTTCTTAAATAAAGGTCAGAACCAATAACACAAAACTTCGAAGCTCTTAAAAAAAGGCCGAAACCAATAACGCCAAACTTCAAAAGTCTTAAGAACTTTGAAGATCTGTTAAAAGGTCTGAACGAATAACCCCCACTAATTCTATGTATAATGAAAAAAGTGGAGAAAGAAGTCACTAATTCTATGTATAATGAAGAAAGAGAAAGGTTTAGACGGAAATAAAAGAAAAGTATAAGAAAGCACTTTTGGAAAGAAAAACTTTTCTATAAGGGTATGTTTCATGAGAAAAAAATTTTCATCGGTAACACTTTTTACATTTTCCATTGTTTGGTTCGGTATAGAGAAAAAAAATTCCAATTTCTCCATTTATCACGTGAATCCACGACTAAGCACGCCGGGTGTGTATATCTATAAAAAAGATTTCGGCTTATAGTCCAAAAAAACGGGCCTTAAACACACATTTAGTCCTCTCTAATCCTATAAAGGGTTTGTAAACCAAAATATTAATGTAAATGGATATCTAGTCCATTTGTATCCATCTCGGGAGCAAACACAAATCCTTAAAATACATATTAAATCATAATACCTAAACTAACCTTTCTTATATATAAAAACTGATTTACCTTCAAAATCCCCAATTATCTTTTTCCATTTTTATCTCCCACCTTCTCTCTCCAATCACGTTTCTATTCAAAGTAACCATTATCTTCATTATCCTCCATAACGGAAACTTGTTTATTTGCTCTCTCTAAAATCGAATCATCTAACCTCCATTAAACTCAGAAATCTTGTTTCATCTTCATTAGAGCAGTTGAAACCTCCATCGTTTTATCAGGTTTTACATTGTGAAACTCTTTGTTCGTTCCGTTGATAAGATCTAATATTGCTTCTCAGATTAAAGTAACAGATTCTCTCTCTCTAAAATTAAACATAACGGATTTTGATTTTGTTCTCAAAGATTTGTTTACTAATTCACTAACTTCGAATGTTTGAGGTTTATTTTCTCTCTCTAAGATTTTCATTACTGTTTATGATCTTGATGTTTAATCCTTCTTTATTGATTCCTTCAAATCGAGTATGTTATGTTTGCATGCAATTATCATATCATTTTTCTTTAGATTTAGGTTTAAGTTTCTTGATTTTCTGATATTTCTTCACATCAGAGATTTGTATCCGTACAATTTATGAACCAGGTGTTTTTCCGTACGGTTTCTCATAACAGAATATACAATATAGGTAGTTTACAATATATTTTTATACTTTCTAGTACATTATGCAAACATCTTCTGTATGATGTTATTATAACAGAATGTAAAATATATGTATTTTGTTACAAATTATACATACTTTATAAATAATATCAAAAACATCTTATAAATCTGCGTACATTATATATAATTTATTCAAAATTACGCGTACTTTTTTCCCAACACAATTGTCGTTTATAGTACAATAAATGTTCCAAAAATTATATGTAATTTATTGCACATTATACATATTTTTTCGCACAACAGTGACTTGTGATTCAAACTAAAGTTCTGTTTGTCTCCTAACACACTATGAAATTTAACATACAGTATGCATAATTTATTCCATTATACATGTCGTTTCAAGTAAATTATACTCCCTCCTTCTCAAATTAAGAGACCCAGACCTAAAATCCTTCAAAATTTCACGTATTTTTTCTTTCACTTATACCCTCATTTAATGTTCAGATTTGTGTTATTCTTTTTTTTAGACTAAATCTAAAATGAATTTCTTTACCAAAAATAAGTGGAGGAAAATTGGATTTCAATTTAATGGTCAAATTATTTTGGGTAACAATATAAATTGTTCCAAATATTAGATGGTATTTTTCTTATAAATTGGATGGTATTTTTTCTTCCAAGTTAAATTGTTACCAATAATCAAGCAAATACAAATAGATTTCTATAGAATTCCTCCATTGACATAAATATTTTCACAAAAAAATTGTTGAAACTTGAAACTTTTTTGGAGGTAAATTTAGATCCAACTTAAATTTAAATTTTTTGGAGGTAAAATTTGGTTGAAATTTAAATTTTGTTTATGAGAGTAAAATTAGATTTAATCAATCAAAAAGTATGCCGCCAAAACTTGATTTAGACAAAGAATACAAAAATTTGAGCTCTATATATGTCATGACTTTCATCTTCATACACAGTGTACCCTTTAGCTAGAGTAATTTTTTGTTTACCAAACTAGAAATTCAAGTCCATACTTTCTAAATCTCTTTAGTTCTCGATGTCCGATTTCCACTTGAATCCCTCTAACTTTGGTTCTAAGAAAAAAGTTTCAAATCAAGAACGTCAAAATATTCTAGATGACCGCTGGATAAGAAGCGATAATGGCAAACTAAGGAAAGGTACATTTAGTGAAACGACAACTTTATTTTCGCGCGATAGAAAAACCATACATCGAATTTGGAATCGTGCTCAAGAAAACATCACTAGAGGAGAAATTGTTGACGTATCTCACCAATTTTCTAGGTGTGTTGGTCGAAAAAGAATTCAAATTGATCTCGCTAAAATTAAAGAGCTTCGTCCACAACGGCGCACAAATATTCATTCCATGTCAAATGATTTGCATGTTTCGAAAGATACACTTCATAGACGAATAAAAGAAGGTATGCTTGTACCACACTCAAACGCTATAAAACCGTATTTGACAAATGAAAACACGACTTCAGTTTTGTTTGTCGATGCTTGATCCAAATAATCTTACTACCAATCCAGTTTTTCGCAATATGTACAACTATATCCATATTGATGAGATGGTTTTACATGACCAAAGAAACTAAAAAATACTACCTCCACCCCGGAGAAGAAGAACCGCATCGTACTTGTCAAAGTAAACGGTTTATTAGTAAGGTTATGTTTATTGCAGCTGTTGGTAGACCAAAAACTATTTCGAAGGTAATGAAATATTTTCAGGAAAAATTGGGTTTTTTCTATTGGTATGTAAAGAGCCGGCAAAGAAAAACAGTAAAAATCGTGTTGCCGGTACTTTAGAGACGAAACCAATAACATCTGTAAATAAAGATGTTACTCGATCTTTCTTGATCGAAAAAATTTTGCCGACAATAAAAGAAAAATGGCCGCTTGATAGTCTCTCGGATACATTTTATATTCAGCAAGATAATGCAAAACCTCACATTAGCCCAAATAATATTGAGTTTCGCCAAGTCGTCTCAAACATTGGACTTGATATTCAATTGGGTTGCCAAACACCAAATAGTCCGGATTTGAACGTCTTAGATCTAGGATTTTTTTCGAGCTATTCAGTCATTACAACATCAAGAAGGACCCAAGAACATTGATGAGTTGATTTATGCAGTGGAGAAGTCATTCAACAACTTACCGTCAAAGATCCTCAATCGTAATTTTCTAACTATACAACAATGTATGATCAAAATAATGAAAGTGCACGGGGGCAATAACTATAAGATCCCACACATGAGTAAAGGACAATTAGAAAACAATGGAAATCTTCCTTCTCAACTTGAATGTGACCGTGTTTTACTAGATAATGTCTTAGAATTTCTGCAGAATCAAGTTTGAAACAATGGCCTGACAAAGTTCTTACTTCCACGTATTGTTAGTCAATTTTTAAACAATTGATGTTATTGTCTTTTAATTTGATTTGTTTGTTTCTTTTTAATTCGTGTATGTATTAATCGAATAAAATTAAAGAATAAAATATTCGTAGTAAAAAAAAAATTAAGTAAGTATTCTTAGTTAAGTAATTTTGATTTAGTTACCTTTTTGGTTGTTGGCCAATAAATATTTGAGCACAAATGTGTAATATAGAGATAAAGGGTAATGTTGGAAATTTAATGAATTTTATATGATAAAAAGGGAAATGAGTCTCTTATTTTGAGACAAACCAAAAGGGAAACTGGGTCTCTTAATTTGAGATAGAGGGGGTATGTTTTATTGACAAATGTATATGTTTTCTTTTTGTAGTTTTGCTGTTACTTGTGGAATTTCCTACATAATCATCCAATCGAAGTAAGACCACAAAACTAAAATCTGATGGTTGAGATAAAATATTTACTGAAGTTGGTCAGTTGTTTTCTAGTGGTGCCAAAGCATTTCGATATGTTCTTCGAAAATATAGTGTAACTGTTGTTTGCCCTGCTCAAGACTACAAATGGAGAGTACATGGATGGACACTATTTTTTAAGGGTTATTTCCCTAATGGCCCCCTACTTTGTGACCAGCTTCCCGCCTGGCCCCCTACTTTACGAAAAATACCCATATGGCCCCCTTCCGTTATAACACCGTTACTCTATCTCTCTTCCATTTCTTTTCTCTCTCCTCCAACATGTTTTCTCTCTCTGCCACCTCGTTAAAACCAGCCAACTCATCATCTTCTCCGGGAAGGTCGTCGGCCGACCAATTTTCCGGTCGGCGACCTCTAAACCTAAAAAAAAAAAAAAATTATTTTTTTATTTCATCTCTCCTCTCTCTCTCAAAAAAAAAAATTTTTTTTTTTGACTTCCTCTCTCTCTCTAAACTCCGGCGAAGGGGGTTACCCTTCGCCGGAGTTCGGGAGACCTTAAAGGTCTGCCAGAACAGACCTTCATGGTCTGTTCCGGCAGACCTTTAAGGTCTGCTCCGGCAGACCTTTAAGGTCTGCTCGGAGGTCTGCCCGAGCAGACCTTCATGGTCTGCTCGAACAGACCATGAAGGTCTGTTCCGGCAGATCTGGAAGGTCTGCCGGAACAGACCTTCAAGGTCTGCTCGGGCAGACCTCAAAGGTATGCTCGAGCAGACCTTCCAGATCTGCTCGAGCAGATCTCAAAGGTCTGCTCGAGCAGACCTTGAAGGTCTGTTCCGGCAGACCTTCCAGATCTGCCGGAACAGACCTTCATGGTCTGTTCGAGCAGACCATGAAGGTCTGCTCGGGCAGACCTTAAAGGTCTGCCGGAACAGACCTTCATGGTCTGTTCCGGCAGACCTTTAAGGTCTCCCGAACTCCGGCGAAGGGTAACTCCCCTTCGCCGGAGTTTAGAGAGAGAGAGAGAGAGGAAGTAAAAAAAAAAAAATTTTTTTTTTGAGAGAGAGAGAGGAGAGATGAAATAAAAAAATATTTTTTTTTTTTTTAGGTTTGAAGGTCGCCGGCCGGAAAATTGGTCGGCCGGCGACCTTCCCGGAGAAGATGATGAGTTGGCTGGTTTTAACGAGGTGGCAGAGAGAGAAAACATGTTGGAGGAGAGAGAAAAGAAATGGAAGAGAGAGAGTAACGGTGTTATAACGGAAGGGGGCCATATGGGTATTTTTCGTAAAGTAGGGGGCCAGGCGGGAAGCTGGTCACAAAGTAGGGGGCCATTAGGGAAATAACCCATTTTTTAACCAGAGAAGATTTTGTACGTTTTTTTTTTGTAACAGATGTGTAATGTAAAAGAAATTATGTGTAATTTATTGAACATGACACACATACAATTGATAAATTACGTTGTATACATGACAAATGATGGTTTTTCTCGTCATAAATAAAACATAATTTACGTATTTGTTTCATAATTTGTATTCGATGTGTATTTATGTATGAATAAAACCGAAAATAAATGTTGTTGTAATGTTCTTAGAAAAATATACTATTTCCAAATCTAAAAATTAAGTAAGAGAAAGTGATATATACGTTTTGTATATTAACCCCCAAATCACACTAAATTGATCCTAGAAAATATACTCTTTCCAAATCTGAAAGTTAAGTGAGAGAAAATTGATTTGAATCGAAAAAAAATTACATAGTAAGATAGAGAAAATTAATTTGGTTTCCAAATCTGTAAAGAAGAGAGAGAAAATTGATTTGGAAATATCCGTGGTGATGGCGTTTCGTTTTGGTTAGGATTTTAGTTTCTGATCGATTTGGGTAATAGGAAAGAGAAAATTTGATTTCCAAATCTGTTTAGAGGAGAGAGAAATTATGATTTGTTTCTATCAGTTTTTTGATAATAAATCCCCCAAATCACGCCCAAATTTGATTTCCGTCTTTTCAATGTTTGATTAGTTTCTAGTAATGGCGTTTCGAAGATTTAGTTAGGGTTTTTGGAAACGATTGGTTTTGGGAAAGTTTCGATTTTGTTTCTAACCGGTTTATGGATGAGAGAGAAAGTTTAGATTCAATTATATCCGTTCTCCTAATTTTATCCCCAAATCACGGTACATAATAGGACGTTTCAATTTTCAGTCAGACCCCACATTTTAAATCCCGCGAAAATTGAATGGAGCACGGAAGGAATAAAATCATATATAGCAAGGGTTTTTAGTCTCAAGTGCAAAAGGACTAAACATCCATTTTTTGGGAAGATTGGACCCTAAACCTTTTTTGAACATTTTTTTGGTCTATATGCCCATGGACCCTATCTATAACTCCCTTGTGTATGAAATTTTCCATTAATTCCTTCTTAAGCATGTGTTCCTTTGTGGGTTTACTTGAAGTGAATAAAAAACAAGTGAATCAATTTTTTCAAGACGGTTGGTATCAATTTTTTAATTTAGAGAGAAAAATTGAATCAAAATGGGATTCTGGGACTCTGAGGTGAATGGTTTGCTTGTTGTAATATAGTTGACAAATTTTACACATGATGGTTGGAGTTTGAATGTCAAGTCATCTCAATTTTAGAGGGACAAAAACAAGATATATATACGTGTATTACAAGATAGATTTCATGACAGTAAGACTTCTTAACTTTGGCTTGAGAGAGAGTTTTAGAGTTTTAGAGAGTGAGAGAGATATG
The DNA here is from genome assembly GCF_041429995.1 of Eschscholzia californica. Taxonomy (NCBI): domain Eukaryota; kingdom Viridiplantae; phylum Streptophyta; class Magnoliopsida; order Ranunculales; family Papaveraceae; genus Eschscholzia; species Eschscholzia californica. Next base: position 13,989,375 of record NW_028238198.1, on the reverse strand, counting down.
TGATCATGGTGGGAGTAGAGTCATCATGAAATAGATGTAGTACCAGGTACATTTCTTTTGAATATTTTCTGATTTTACGGGTTGCACAAGGGAAGAAAATTTTCTCCCACAAAAGGTGGGTCAACATTTTTTCCATTTTTGGAGAAAAAAAAAAGAAAAACAAAGTCACGAAAATCAACATTTTTACTTATTTAAACATAATCTATGAAAATCTGATTTTTCTGTCTCCCTCTTATTGTCAATCAAACGCATGAAAAGCTTAGATTTTAAAAAAAAAATTTCTTTTTTCCTAAAAAAGTTGCTATCGAACACAACCTAAATGTAATCTAATTTTCAAGGTTGCCACATAGATCTGGATGTTTTTTTCCAGATTTTTTTGTTGTAAATGTAACATTTCTCTTTAAAATAATGATTTCACATCTTTGTTTTGGCCACCTAAATCAACATTTTTACTTATTTAAACATAATCTATAAAAACTAATTTTGGTACTATATAAATTCTGTATGTTGTAGTAGTCAATATCTGACTTTTTTTTTTGTTTAGAGAGTCAATATTTGACTTACTTCGAAAAAAAAATTCATGACTATTTGTACATCAAATAAAAAATTAATTGTTTAAAACTGGTAGTCCAGTTGGTAATATAGCGGCAAACCTTAGTGTTTGTCTGGTTTAAAAGTTGATATTACACCAATACAACAATATTGCCAACAGTCAATAGTTGGTAGCCCAAGTGGTTCCAAGGTGTTGACATAAACTCCAGAAAGTCCTGGAGATCCCCAGGTTCGGATCTAGAGAAGGTGGAATCGTTGGTTATTTGATTTTTGTCACCACACTATGATGTATCAAATGTTAAATATCACGTACGTAGATCGTAGTTGATTTGATTCTCATTAATCTAAAATGAATTAGTACAAGAGTATTTAAAGAACAATTACAACTAACTTTCTAACAAACTTAAAAACAGAAATTAGTTTCTCCCTCTAACTAACTTTAACAAACTTAAGGAAGTTAGGTTAAGCTGAGTTGCGAGTGAATAAGAACCGGTCCAGCCATAACAAACTAAACAGCTCTTGAGGTGTCATGATCATGTGTATAAGAGCTGAATAAGAACTGTCCAATCCCAATTTGAATTATACCCAATTTGAATTATTCTCTATCTCTATTACCCTCCCTCAAGCTAAGCAATAGGAAAGAGCTTAAGCTTGGATCGAAGTTGGGTGAAATGAGGTCCTGGAAGAGCTTTAGTTAGAATGTTTGCAGGCTGATCAGAAGTGTGGATATAAGATAGCTGAATTCTCTTATTAACCACCAACTCCCTAATGAAATGAAAATCCAATGCTAGAGGCTTTATCTTGGAGTGAAAAACAGGATTTGATGCTAAGGCCAAAGCCGAAACATTATCACACCATAGAATTGGTGGAATAGAAACAAAGCAATGTAAATCTTTCAGAAGAGAACAAATCCATAAGGTTTCAGCTGCAGTGTGTGCAAGAGAACGATACTCTGCCTCTGTAGAAGACCTAGATACAGTTGGCTGCTTTTTAGCTGACCAAGAGATAGGATTTCCACCCAAGTATATAATGAAACCAGATGTAGACCTACTGTCACAAACACTACCAGCCCAATCTGCATCTGCAAATCCTTGAATACTTAAAGAATTGCTCTTAGTAAAATGAATTCCATGTGTGATGGTTCCTTTTAGATATCTCAAAATTCTTTTCACAGCTAAAAGATGAGAAGTCCTTGGCTGACTCATAAATTGACAAACAAGATTAACTGAATAGCTTAAATCAGGTCTTGTCCATGTAAGATACTGTAAGGCTCCCACTAAGCTTCTATAATAGGTAGGATCAGGAAGAAGCTCACCATCATTTGGACTCAACTTTGTTCTATGAGGCAGTGGAGTTGAACATGGTTTTGCATCAGCCATTTGAGCCTTTTGAAGGAGATTCAAAGCATATTTAGTTTGTGAAAGATAAAGTCCAGACATATCTCTTTTAACTTCCATTCCCAAAAAATAATGAAGAGGACCTAAGTCCTTCATGGCAAACTGTGAACTTAAAGTTTTGATGAGTGAAGCACAAGCTGAGGAAGCGTTACCAGTAACCAATATGTCATCCACATAAACCAAAACATATAGAATAACCCCATTATCCGAGAGAACAAACAGAGATGTGTCTGAGAATGATTTTTGAAAACCTAGAGCTAGTAATGAATCCACTAATTCGTCATACCAGGCTCTTGGAGCTTGCTTCAAACCATAAAGGGATTTATGAAGCTTACAAACATAATTAGGATAGCAAACATCTTGAAATCCAGGAGGTTGGGTCATATAGACTTCTTCTTTGAGATGAATTAGTACAAGAGTATTTAAAGAACAATTACAACTAACTTTCTAACAAACTTAAAAACAGAAATTAGTTTCTCCCTCTAACTAACTTTAACAAACTTAAGGAAGTTAGGTTAAGCTGAGTTGCGAGTGAATAAGAACCGGTCCAGCCATAACTAACTAAACAGCTCTTGAGGTGTCATGATCATGTGTATAAGAGTTGAATAAGAATTGTCCAACCCCAATTTGAATTATTCTCTATCTCTATTAGATCGTAGTCGTCTTCCCAAAAAGAAATATTGCCACCACACTACCACAAACACAATATACAAAAGACATTATAAGTTAAAAATAAGTACCTCAATGAACATAAAGAATAAATAAATAATCGATTTTTCACTAGACATATTTAACAAAAAAAGTTATTATAAAACCTTTTGCCAAATAACACATTAACCATCCAGTTTGGAACAAAGCTATTCTCTACCGTCCGTATTTAAACACAGTAGGGTGCACGTTCAATTCCATCATACGAAGATCCACGACCATGAACTGCTTAGGGATTAACTCCCCTAAATAATAATGTATCATATGTTTTTTGACTTACTTACATTATGTTAACTAAATTTTTAGCATTTCTCCAGTATTTGCTTGATTCTCCTGTATTACTTAAATTAGGAGAACAACATTTTAAACTTTTTGTAGAATTTCCTTTATCCTTATATGAAACATATTTTTTGAGTTGTTTAAATTAAACAATTTTTAATATTTTCTAGTATTTTATTGAGTTTAACAACATAATTATATATAACATGTGTTATTACTTGTTAAAAAAAGTGAACAAAAGTTTCATTATTTATCTAGCATTTATTGATTCCAACAACACACTTAGGTATAACATGTTTACTGAGTTACTTAGTTTAGATTAACAAAATTTTCAATTTTTTTCAGACATTTTACTGATAACAATCCAATTATATCTTAGAAAAAAAATCGATCTTGTTTTCATCTAAAATATGCATGTAAACTAATATATATTCTGCTGACATTTTCCTTATTTTTGTAGTATTGATTTGAACAACATCCTATGCTTTGTTAAAAATTTTGCGTAAATTTTCTTCTAGTATTTCTTTGTTTTTTAGTATAAATTTTGACAACTCTACCAATATCTTCTAAACTTTGAAAAATCGATCATATTGTTACAAACATAAATTAGTTGGATAACCAAAGAATATTGTGGATCTCGTTGTGGTATTTGTAGCATTCCTATAATATCTTCTAGCATTTTCATTATCTCTCAACATTTTTAACGTCTTTCACAGTATTTGTACTAAACTTTAGAGTAATTAAAATTAAGAGAAACCCATTAAAACATAATCAATTACAATATAATTCATTACAAGAACTAATAACTTCAAGATTTTTTTTTTCCATTTATCCTTCAATTCATCCAAGAACATCCAAGTCAATTCAACCCTCATCCTTTGAGATTGCATTGTTAAATCTTTGACTAACATCTCGTGTGAAAAAAGTTTATAATTAGCTTCGACCACAAGTTCATCCACGTGGAAAATTACATGCAACCACGATCTCGCCTATAAATTTGTAAAATATATTAGTGTTCAAACAAGTGCTTGTAATTCATGGAATGATAAAATAAAAAAACGTAAAAGAATCGAAATGTAAAACTTCACAGAAAATCTGTACCGTTGTCGATAAAGTCATTTTGAGTGTAACGATGTTATGTTTGTAAAATATATTATTTTTGCCAGAGTTCAGAAAATGTTGGTAAAATTTCCATAATTTATGCAAAATCAATGAAGTGCTACAAGAAATTTGAGGCCGTTGCCAACTGCAAAAGAAACTCGCTCATTCAAAATTACAAAACGTAAATGATTTATTTAGGTAAGTCAGAAAATTATGAAACGTAAATATGTTGTTAGAATCAAGAAAATGCTATGAAAATATACAAAAAGTTTGCAAAATATATAAATAATTTTCATGCAAATTTTTTAGAGAAAACATAATTATAGAGAGCGAAATAATGGGACAAGATCTGAAGAATTTTTTTAAGAAAAAGATTGATATCTTAGCTTTAAGAATAAGAACAACAAAACCATGCATGGTGCAATAATCTATCGTGAATAAAACGAGAATATGATTAAAAAAAAGATCTATAATCCATTGAGCACCATGTTCTTCTTGTTTTCTCCTAGTGAAGACTAAAAGTATGGATGAATTTTCTCTCCAATTTCTTTAGGTTTTATCTCGGTGAACTGAAGAAGAGAGAGTTATGGTCGATTTTTTTTAGTCAAAAGATTAGGGAAACATTCCTTTAAAAAGAAAAGACAACTTTTTGTAGGGATGGAAACTTTATATTCAAGAGTTATTTTCATGAAACTGAAAAAGCTATTTATATCTTCTAATATGAGTAATTTTATTTAACCTGGGATAGATTAGGTAGTAGTAGAGATAAGAGAGGGTAGACATGTAAATTACTCCTAGTTGGATTTATTTTCTATTTAATATTATATTTGGATTCTAAACCCATCAATCCTGGAATTTTTGACCTAAAACCCATCCCCCGTAATTATTATCTCAACTGTGCTAAGAACTTCTAGTAAAGCAGGGTTTGATATTTTTGATCTCGGTAAGATTTATTCAAGAGAGTAGTGGGCCTTTATTTGTCGTGAATAAACTTCGAAAGAGGTATCACTATCTCAAAAAGAACTATGGTCACATATAGACTTAAAATAAACTCGATCAACAATGAAAAGTGAGGGGTCGCATTGCATAAGTACATATGTTCAAGACTGCTTTTTTTTTTTTTGTTAAACTTTCAGGACTGTTAGTTGCAAGATTTTATAGTGTGTATAGACAGAAGTTCACCATGAGGCTATTATGGGTACTAAATAGTGTTATCTGTGGATTAGTTTTATGTCATTTTTTAATTGAGCATTAATATTATCATATATAAATATGAATCAAAATTAGACACACTTGGGTTTTTACAGTTCAAATATTTTGTGCACATAATTTTCTTTGGAGTGTTTACTCGAACGAGTTAGTCGCTTATTTGGAATAAGTCTGGTCGTGAATTTTTATTGGGAGTGATATAGATTACATCCGACGGCTGACATAAAGTACTTTTTGTGTAAATTGACTTAAAACAGAAGGGTATTAGTGTAAATCGACCAAAATTAGTTAAAATATGCGTACAATAATTACTACCCACGTATTTTTTGTTTGTATAAATGATAATCTTTTAGCAATTGAACTCCCAATATGTATCAAACACAAGAAACCGAGGACAAATTCTTTGAGAGACTACAGGGAAAAATCGACAATGAGTCTAAAATAGTACAAATCGGTATCAAGAATTTCAGGAGATTGAATTAACTACAGTATAACTTTAGTAAATTTGAACGTTCTATATTGTGAAAACTTGAAAATATTTGAGGTAACAAATTTGGTTAAAATTAATTAAAAAATGATAAACGAAACGACCGAATGAATGGAATGTGATTCGTGGATGACAAATGCTTTAAAATAAACATTGCGAATAAACCAACATAATGAATATTTGTGTTCCAAAATAAGGCAAACGTTGGTTGGTGGTCAATGACTCCATTGATGTTGCATTGTACCTAAGGTACAGGAGAGTTGTATAAAGACTAGGGTATTACCCGTGCTCAAGGGCACGGACGGTTATATCAATCAATATTCAACGAAATTACTGAAGAAATCAAACGAACATTAAGTTGTCATAAACACATATTACCAAGAAATGTAATAATGAAGAAATCAAACTGAACGATATGAGTGCTAAACCCTAGAACTTGTTATTTTTCAATTTGATAGGTTATTTTGGAAACAGATATTATGAGAAAAAGAAAAAGGAAATAGGTTATTTTATTTCAAAACCTGTGTTGTGCAAAAATTAGTTATATGGGTTATTTTGTTTCTAAACCGAAAATCTTTTTTTTCTTTATATAGCTTATTTTTCTTAGATATATTATTTTATTGCTAAGAAGGACTATATTGTAATGTTGAGGAAGGGTTTCTAGACAATATCTATTATATAAAATAAATTTTGAGTTTATGGCCCAAAAAACGGGTCCTAATAAATGGATATCTAGTCCATTTGGTCTCATCTAGAGAGAAAACACAAATTCCTATAATACCAAATAAATCATAATTCCTAATCTAACCTTCCTCATATATTATAACTGATTTATCTTCAAAATCCATAAAGATCTTCTTCCATTTTTATCTCCCACATTCTCTCTCCAATCACGTTTTTAAATAAAGAAATATATATTATAACTAATTTATCTTGATATCCATAACGATAACTGGGACAAACATCCTTTTTTAATAAAACCCTTCTCAAAATTTAAAATATAGTCCTTCGTAGAAATAAAGTTACCTATTTAAAAAACAATAATCTTTTCTTTCTTAGAAATAAATATTCTAATTTAAGAAAAAAAGAAACAAAATAAATTTTAAGGATTAAAAAAAGAAATTAAAATCTCTTTCTCTCTCTTTCAATAAAATAATAACTAATTTAAGAGATAAGAAACAAAAAAAATAAGGGTTATTTCCCTAATGGCCCCCAACTTTGTGACCAGCTTCCCGCCAGGCCCCCTACTTTACGAGAAATACCCATATGGCCCCCTTCCGTTATAACACCGTCACTCTCTCTCCTGCATCATGTTTTCTCTCTCTGCCAACTCACGCCACATCATCTGTTACGCCACCTCATCACCTTCTCCGGCAGAGGTCACCGGCCGGCCCTCCAAACTAAAAAAAAAAAAAAAAAAAATTCTCTCTTCCTCTCTCTCTCTCTAAAATTACTCTGGCGAAGGGATACCTTCGTCGGAGTAATTTTAGAGAGAGAGAGAGGAAGAGAAAAAAACATTTTTTTTTAGTTTGAAGGTCGCCGGTCGGAAATTTGGCCGGCCGGCGACCTCTGCCGGAGAAGGTGATGAGGTGGCGTAACAGATGATGTGGCGTGAGTTGGCAGAGAGAGAAAACATGATGGAGGAGAGAGAGGGAAAGGAAAAAAAAATTTAGAGAGAGAGGGGAGAGAGAAAAAAAACTTTTTTTTTTTTTTGTTTGAAGGTCGCCGGCCGAAAATTTGGTCGGTCGGCAACCCCTTGCCGGAGAAGATGATGATGTGGCATTGTAGGTGACTTGGCAGAGAGAGGAAATGAGGTGGAGGAGTGAGAGTAACGGACAGTTAAAGATAACGAAAAAAGGAGACCATATGGGTATTTTTGCTAATTTAGGGGGCCAGGCGGGAAGCTGGTCACAAAGTTGGGAGCCATTAGGGAAATAACCCAATTTTTTTTTTTTTCCAGTTTGAAGGTCGCCGGCCGGCGACCTCTGCCGGAGAAGGTGATGAGGTGGCGTAACATATGATGTGGCGTGAGTTGGCAGAGTGAGAAAACATGATGGAGGAGAGAGAGTGACGGTGTTATAACGGAAGGGGGCCATATAGGTATTTCTCGTAAAGTAGGGGGTCAGGCGGGAAGCTGGTCACAAAGTTGGGGGCCATTAGGAAAATAACCCAAAAAATAACTAATAAAATCTCTCTCTCAATAAAATATAACAATAAATGTCGTAACATTTGATTGATACAAGTGTTCGTGCCACGGGATATACCCTAATACATAATTAAATAAAGATATTTGTCCCAATCAACATTTTCCGTTCTGAATTATATAATAGAAATAGATAGATTATAGGTCACCTTAACATATTCACCCACTAATAACGGTGGGTGTCATCATATAGAACTGGCGTGTGGTATGGTCAACTCTGCTTATTATTTGACTTAAAAAACTTCCAATTATTTATAGGATTATTCCACCTTTTGGCCTATTCTCCCCCTTCTCTAATTCCATGCTTTGTGTGGTGAATCTTTGACCAATGAAGGAGTCCATTATGTAGGGTGAAATCTTACTTTAACTCCAACGTTTAATATTACACAAACGGGACAGTTAAGTTTTTTTTTGATGAAGAATTGGACAGTTAAGTTAGTTGTTTACAGTAAAATACTCAAGAGTCCCAAGATGGTGGTTGGTGTCGTAAGGGAATGTAGTTTATCTCAAGATCTTTTCCACTTAATTTATAAGTAGTAGTTTGTTTCACGGTCCAAGTAGAGTTTCTTGTTCTTCAACAAAGAAAAAGTAGAGATTCTTGTTGTGGCCTTTCTCAGTTTTATTTAGATGTTCTTTACTACAGATTCATAAAAGTTACGTATTTATTTTATTCTGGAAAGTTTAATTAACTGTGTTTTTATTAAATTATATAGTTAGTCCCACTTTTTTCAATTGCTTAAACTTCTCTCTTGTATTACTCTTTATAAAGATCTTATGTAATAGCTAGGAAATCAATACAATCAATACAATTTCTCTTTTCTTACACGGTATAAGAGCCTAGTTCTTCTTTCTTGGGAATAATTAGTCAATAGAGTCTTCCGCTTTGCCGGCGGCGGTAGTCCCATTAATGGCTACCGTCCGCCGGACTTTTGTCGCTTTTTAGTTCAAGTTTAGTGTTTTTTTTTCTTTCCAATAAGAGTAGTTCTTTTCTATTGTTGAGATCTAATCATTCTTCAATACTTTTCTCAATAGTATTTGAAGATAATGAAGATTAACAAGAAGATGAAAGATCCAAACAAGAGTGATTTGTTGAAGAAATCACATGATATACTCTTCAATGATCTCAAGCATTTCAAATGTCAAGTGCTCCAAGATATCAAATCTATGTGTATCCATGATCCATGAAGTTATATTTTGAGAGAAACTGGAAAGCTATTAGAGAGGGGGAAAAGAATTCATGGATTTCTTGTTAGAATAGTTATATACCCCATGTTTATCTTGAAACTATACTTATAGTTGTCCAAAATCTTGATTACAATATGATGCACATTAAGTGTTTGATAGAATGCATCAAAGAAATCTTGCTTATTCTCAAAGATGGTTTTCTTTTGATGGTTTCAAAACATGTTTGTGGGTTCTTTAATGGCAAAAGAGTTTATTCTCTTAGTTGATTTGCTCATACTTCTTATGTCAAAGTTGAGAACTCTCAAACTATTGTTCCTTAGTTTTCATAAGATCAAATGAAGAGGAGATGAGATAAAAGAGTATAGAGAAGAATTGAAGTGAGAAAGATTAAGAATGGTGATTGCTAGTGTTTGAAAAAGGATAAAATTATATGATCAAGGGTTTGCATTTTATATGGAGGAATAATCATGTGTGAGAGCTATTAAAAGCAAGGAGTATATCTCTGCCCACAATCAGACAATGGGTTATAGTTGTCTGTTTTCTCTTTAAATAGAGAACACAATTCTCTTTAAATAGAGAAAATACCTGGCAATGGAGCCAACAACAACAACAACAAACAAGATAGCAACCAAAATAGCAACCAAGATAGCAAACAAGATAACAACCAAAATAACAACCAAGATAGCAACCAAGATAGCAACCACGAAAGCAAACAAGATAGCAAGATAGCATGATAGCAAGTCCAAAATCTACAATTTGTTAGCGAACTCATGAATTTTTCACTAGCAAAAGTCATTCGTTTGAGGGGGAATGTTAGAATATATAGTTAGGCCCACATTGTTCAATTGCTTAAACTTCTCTCTTGTATTATTCTTTATAAAGATCTTATGTAATAGCTAGGAAATCAATACAATCAATATAATTTCTCTTTTCTTACAGTTTCTTATAAGCGTTGTAGGTGTCTCCTTCACTTACAAATTCTCCCTCAATTTTGCCTTGAGAAAGACGCCTTTCACACAGACGAAGGGCGTCTTTAAAACTTCCTTTTATTTTTATGTAGTAACTCATAATTTAATAGTATATTATGTATCCATAAAACTAGATAGACAACCAACTAATGCTACAAAGTTTTTGTTCCCTGAGTGAGGGCCTCAAACACTTTTTTGTAAGTTTTTTTGTTGAGAAAACACTTTTTTGTAATTTAGGTATAGTATTTTGCTCATTATATTGTAGTTGGAATATGTGAACATAAGTCTATTGACTTGTGCTTGATAGCACTAAATTTAAAAATTAACAAGAATAGGAAAATGCTACGTAGTCCAGCCAAACAAAAACTAAAGTTGAATGTTGATGTTATATTCAATTTTTACTTGGTGGGACTATGTTTGTTGGACTAAGTAACATTGTCAAAAATTTTTATCAGAAAGAACATCACTTTGGGTAGGTTTCAATATCCTTCTCAACCAGTACCACTGTACCTCGGGAGATAGTCCACTACATGTGCCATGTTGAAGTAACATTGTTTTTCTTTTGGTGACAAAATTAAGATGAGTCAAACGTTCATACAATAATGACATACTGTAATACAGTATAACACTTCCAATCTTCCATCCCATAAGATATGAAACATCAGTTTTATAAGCCTGACATGTTTCTCATAACTTCAGGTGGAAAAATCCTCCTTAAACGAATATGGAGGTTGAGAGTTTCAAGAAAAAGTCACAAAGGGAAAGAAAAATTAGTAGGGTCATAATCTCATAGATGACCATATCACCGAAATAGCTCTTTAAAGACGACTAACCTTCGAAATGACTGCCAACAACTCTTGGTTGGAGTAGTATGTGCTATATTCTTCCACCTTATAGGTCAAGGGTTCGAGACACGCTGAACAATTAAAAAAAAAAAACTTCAAAATGACTGTATTTTGCATATTTCTATCCGTCAATTTTTATGTTTAGTTTCATCTTTGTCGTTTATCTTTATTTTGAACATTAATTTTGCATCTCCCTTTTTTTTCTTGTCGGCCAGAGTAGAATGTAGGGGCGTGTTTGAGGGGGTGCGCCTTGTGCGGTCGCATTGACACCTCAAACTACAATTTTTTCGTAAAGAGCGAGGGGTCCTTCCTTATATACCGGTTTAAATTCAAATTGTGTATTTTTTTTGCTTCCAAAAATTTGTTTAAACAAAAAAACACACACGAGAGATTAGAGAGAAAAAAAATTAAGTTTGAAGGTCGCCGAAAATTTTAGTCGGCCGACGACCTTCATCGGAGAAGATGATGAAGTGGCGAGATACATGACGTGGAGGAGAAAGGTGATGAAATGAAGGAGTGATGAGGTGTCTTTAATATTTTTTAAGCAAATTCCATTTTGACCCCCTAGTTTGTTCTAAATAAATTGAATTCGTTTGGGAATCAACCCATATTCAAAAGAGGATCAATTTTGAATTTACAAAATCAATTTCATAGTGAGGGCGATTATAGAAACAAAAAAGTTAACAATTAAAGTTAACAGACGGTGTTAACAAAAGGGGGTCAAATTTGAATTTAGGAAAAATAGAGAGTGGGTCATAAAAGAAACTGGTCACAAAATAGGGGCCGAAAAAGAAATAACTCTTTCTTAAAAGGCCTCCCTTTTTTTTGGAAGTCGACTACAAGCAACGTTAGTTGTTACATTTGGCATTAATACATCAAAGATGTGATAAACTCAATAACTGCCTAAAGCCCAACTACATTATTCATACCCTAATAATCCCAAGTCAAATAACCAAAGACTCCATCTTCTCTGGGATTTGAACCTAAGACCTCCAAGACTTTCTAGAGTTTATGTCAACACCTTGAAACTATTTGGACTACCAACTTTTGACAAAAGGCCAACATTTATACAAAGAAAATGTCATATTTTTTAAACCTACTATACCATAGAGGCATAGAGTATTTCTTGCCCAAAAGGGAAGAACTATCCTAAGGAGAAATCGTAAGCTAAGAAAAGCACATGGCCAGCTAGAGGAGGGTGGGCTATAAAGACTCGAGTTAACGTCCCCCACTACTTTCTTCCCCTTGAACGTGTCACTTTCTTTTAAGTCTACTTAATTCCATTAATAATTAATTAACACTAAAGTTATATCAACTTCTATTATTAATCTACTTTCTACTCTAAATGTGTATTTTGAAAGTGGAAGTAACTTGTTGAAAAAAAAAAAGTGGAAGTAACTTCAAAGATCTCTCATAAGTTATACCTTGAAAATAATCATGACAAATAAAGGGTTGGGTGGTTCAATGGGGCGGAATTAAGCAGGAATCTAAGTACGAGTTCATGTTTACTATTTCTTGGTTTTGTGGTTAGGCACCTATCCCAGAAGAGATCTAAGGTTCAACTCTCAGAAAAAACTAGAACTCATAATTTATCACGACGTACGTTGATCCTAGTCGTCTTCCAAAAAAAAAAGAAAATTCTCAGAGAAAACTAGAACCCATGATTTATTAAGGGAATGATAAAGTTACAAAAGATTTTGACAAAAAAAGATTCCCAACTGATGTGGCGGGTGTGGTTTCAAACTTTGACCAAATCTAGGTCGTTGAGAGATGAAAATCACAACCGCCACATTTAGAGTAGAACCCATGATTTATTAAGAGAAGTCACTTATATAAACAAAGTAAAAGATATGAATAAATGAACTTTAAGCTTCGTACGATGGTTCCGTTATACGTTATTTAGCCTGACGTAAGTTGTAGAATCTACTCAATTCATGATTAACTAGATAATATATTCATTATGACTTTTGCAACAACAAAAAAATTCATCTAATGACTTGGAGTCTATGTCAAAATAATAATAATTAGGAATTTGTATAGCAACACGGTTGTTAATAATAATGCACTAATATAGCAAACATTCCTCCTTAATAATGTAGGTATTTCTTATTAGTTTAGTACATCAATAATTGTAAATATGCACTGGGCTTTAGGCTTATCTTTTTTTCTTTCAATTTAGTAGTTTTTGATGTGGCTGTTTGATTCATGAAACATTTTTGGTTTCTCTACGGGTATCTTGAGATGTCAGGTTAAAAAAAGACAAGAAAATATGCGGAGAAATCAACTCCGAAGTCCCTGATTTTGGAGCTTCGACCAGGATTTATTTGAAACGACACCCTCCGAGTGTTTGAAGAGAGCCCTTGCCAAGGATTCGAGGCAAGACATTCTTCAAAGGTTCAAGTCCAAATCTTCTTTGGGGTTTTCGAACGAAACCCCTCGCGACGGTTTCAATCGCTTGATAGAAGGTTTTCTTGAAAGTCTCAATCAAGATTTTTGCCTCAACCTCCATCCAGATTGAGGATTTTGCCTTAAAACTCGTTTAAGAATTTTCTTTTGTCAGGGTCGAAAGTAATTTCGAAGGTAGAGCAGTAGAGGGGTTCCTCTCCCTCCATTAAAAAAAGAGAAAGATGAGTTAAGAGACACAACCGTGGCGAACAAAGAGACTAGAGAGACCGGATAGAGATATGAAGCAAAAAAATGGCTCATGATGGTTCGGTGATGGAAAATGGCGCACGGAGGGTGTGAAGACGAAGTCAGAGAGAGAAATTGGTCGGGGAAGGTGTCGCCTGCCACGATCTAACTTCATTTTCTTCTTTAATTTTTTAATTGAGGTATAAAAGTAACGTGTGCGGCTTTGTAAAATATTAAATTTGGCTTGTTTGCCTTCAAATGCATCCTCATTTGTAAAATCATCTTTCATTTGTAAATATTAATTTTTCGGCTACGTAATTCTCATCAAATTTGGACAAGGTGCATGTGCATAACTGTTGAAATATCTTTCTATATAATAAGATATCCTATATAATAGATATTAGGAAATATCAAATATTAGAAACTAGTAATAATTAGGAACTAGTAAATATATTAGTATAAGACTCTATTTATAGTGTTACAATACTACTAGTTTCTAACTTTACTAGTTTCTAATATTTTACTAATTTCTTAATAGTTTATACTAATATATTTACTAGTTCCTAATTATTACTAGTTTCTAATATTTGATATTTCCTAATATCTATTATATAGGATATCTTAATATATAGAAAGATATTTCAACACTCCCCCTCAAGTTGGTGCATAGATAACGCACATGCCCAACTTGTCTACCATTTTCGAAAATATTCGACTTGAAACTGCTTTGGTAAGAACATCAGCCAATTGATCTTCAGATCGGACCTTTGGTAACTCTACAATGTTGTCTTCCAACTTTTCTTTAATAAAACATCGATCCACCTCAACATGTTTTGTGCGGTCGTGCTGGACTGGATTGTGAGTAATATCACATGCTGCTTTATTGTCACAATATAATTGAATTGGTCTTTCAGAAGGATATCCTAAATCATCCAACAAGAGTCTTAACCATAACGCTTCACATATGCCATCAGCCATTCCTCTAAATTCAGACTCTGCACTTGAACGTGCAACAACGTTCTGTTTTTTTACTTCTCCATGTAACAAGATTTCCACCAACAAAGGTAAAATATCCTGCAGTTGATCGCCTACCATTTACTTCCCCGGCCCAATCTGCATCAGTATATACATCAATAGTTCGACAACTCGAATTTTTAGTAAACAAAATACCTTTTCCAGGAGCCGCCTTCAAATATCTCAAAATGCGTAAAACAGCATTCATGTGTTTTTCACCGGGATTGTGCATAAATTGACTAACAATACTTAACGCATATGCAAGATCTGGTCTCGTGTGCACCAAGTACATCAACCTTCTAACCAGTCGTTGATATCTTCCTTTATCAACCGGTATCTGATTAGGCTCCACTGACAACTTTAATCCTTCTTCGACAGGTGTATCAATTGGCTCACACGCTGACATACCCACCTCATGTTTTTTCCTTGATGGATTACAAAAGAAATATAAGACTCTATTTATATAGTTACAATACTACTAGTTTCTAACTTTACTAGTTTCTAATATTTTACTAATTTCTTAATAGTTTATATCGTTGTGCTTATAGGTGATCGGAAACGCTAGATAACCCAACAATTTCAATCCACTTAGTGAACAAGTACAGTTAGACCACATTTGGAAACAAAAAATAGAAAAACTTTGATAAAATTGGGACCGTTTATTTCGTACTCCAGTTGTTCTTGTTCACCAAATAGGTTGAAATTGTTGAGTTATCTAGCATTTTCGTATAGTGATCATTGGTTTTGGATTCCAGGTGTTTATGTATAACGGACAACGTTTATAACAAAAAGATGTTTGAGTGTACAAAATTTTCCTACTATTTTTTCTTTGAGAGATTTTAAAAGGCCTCCCCGTTTTTGTTAAAAGGCCTCCCCATGGTTTCGTTGACTTAGTAAAAGACATTTGACTTAGCTTGGTTAAAGGACCCCCCTCTTTGAATGGGTGAAAAAAAACCCCCCTTTAAAGGTGTATTTCACCCACATTTTCTCTCCATCATTTGACCACGCCACATCATCATCTTCTCCGGCAGAGTCGCCGGCTGGCCAAACTTCCGGCCGGCGACCTTCAAAACTTTTTTTTTTTTTTTATTCTCTCTCTCTCTAAAAACAAATTTTTTTTTTTTTCTAAACTCTCTCTCTCTCTACAGATCTAGAGAGAGAGTCAATTGAAGGTCTGCGAACAGACCTTCAATGGATCTGTTCGCAGACCTCCAAACTGAGGGTCTGTTCGCAGACCTCTATTGGGTCTGCGAACAGATCCATTGAAGGTCTGTTCGCAGACCTTCAATGGATCTGTTCTCTCTCTCTAGATCTGTAGAGAGAGAGGGAGAGTTTAAAAAAAAAAAAAAAAAATTTGTTTGTTTTTAGAGAGAGAGAGAAGAGAGAGAATAAAAAAAATAAAAAAAAATAATTTTGAAGGTCGCCGGCCGGAAGTTTGGTCGGCGGGCGACCCTGCCGGAGAAGATGATGATGTGGCGCGGTCAACATTACCGGTCTTGGGTTAAGTTTGACCTAACGGCGTTAACTTTGCCGTTAGGTCAAATATTGATGAAGGAGGTGCTCTTTTGTAGAGGGGGCCCTATAACCAAATGGGTTATAATGAGGGGCGCTTTTAGCGGGGAGGCCTTTTAACAAAAACTGGGGGGCCTTTTAAAATTTCCCTTTTTTTTTGGAAAGTTTTTAAGGGCAACTGTCAGAGAAATTCAACTTGCCCCGGCCCACAATTCTATGGAAACAAAATTTAGCCCAACTAGCTGATTTCTTCAAAACTACCTATTTTTACATAAATAAAGGCCATCATATGAAATCTTAAAGCAACTAATCAAAAACTGCTAACAGTTGAAATAGGAATATAGGATGATGGTTACCAACTTGCTATGTCGTCTCACTACTCGCTAGTTCGGCCTTGGCGTGGGTGACGCACCACGGCTAAGCTGGGTACGACACAAGTGTCATGGGCTCATGGCTAGACCCACCCATGCCCCATAGCCACGACAAGACTGTAGTAGGCCGGGTTGGGCATGAGGGTTTTTTCCCTGAGTTGCAAGTTGGTTTTCAGAGAGAAGTACGGTGTTGTTGTTTTTTCTCAATTTCACATTGTTTCTTTTTCAGCGGTTGCCTGAATCACATACACGTACCAAGTCAGGAAATTATAGACCATCAGCTGAAATGTGCTTAAATGACTCCTCTTATAAAGCATCACATTGGCTTTACCTAACATAATTATGAGATCGGACAAAATATAGGTTAGACATTCGTATTAGAACTTATTTTCGAGACAAACGTACAGGTAAACTCTTCCTATAGTAGATTCTTGCAAGAACAAATTTGCGAATGAGAAAGAAAGTCTAGATGCTAAGGTCAAGGAACTTCCTGGCTGTCGGATGTTTGGCTTCAGAGAGACGATTAGGGTTTAAAACCTCGACGATTCTGCCATCAACTAAGAGGTATACAATATCGACTATCCTTTGTATCTGCCTTATACTATGTGAAACCACAACAGTTGTTATGTTACATGTATTCTTCAGCTTTATAATCGTGTCTTCGATTGCTTTAGTTGATATAGGATCTAGAGCACTTGTTGGCTCATCCAACAACAAAACCTACATAACAAAATGTCACTTGAAATGTAAGGTACAATTCGATTAAAACGTTTATAATCATATTTATTTATTGCAGTACCTCCGGTTCATTGGCTAGTGTTCTAGCAAGCGCAACTCTTTGAGCTTGACCGACAGATAACTCGCCTCCATTTTTACAAGCGAAAGAGGGATCGAGATCAGCAAGGTTGAGTAGCTTGTTTATTTCGTCATTGTTGAGTTTTTTCCCCCTCAATTGTGGTCCATAGCATATGTTGTCTGCAACCGTACCTAAGAATAAAAAGATTTTTCATACCCAATAAACGATATAGTAGTCAATTACTCAATTCACTAAAAACTAGAGTTATATCTAAAATTGTTTTTTTCCTTTATGTAACATTTGGGTTGACTTATGATTACTTAAACTATGAAAAGTTCTCCTCCATAACCTGAACAAAATGAATAAAACAAATATGAGTTTTTTGTCGTATTGAACACAATTTTTAAGTTACACATTTGAAAGTTGTGAGGCCCCGCGTGCCAAAGTGGATAGTATCATTAGCAGTCAGGAAGGTACTCTCACAATCTTATAACTCGTTATCGACATGAAATACTTTATTATAATAAGAAATTGAATGCAATGTGTAGTTTATGCAAAACTATCAAAGAAAGAGAATTCATAGATATTATCTTAAAATGTTGTAACATATATTACTATGGTACTTGATTATCAATGTAATTTTTTTATTGTTTGCTATTTTTTTTTTGATACATGTTTTTCATTTGACTTCGATACACGATAGTCATTACATTAGCATTGATACATCAAAGATGTGATAAGTACTGTAACTACCAAAGCAACATGAACTAGTCTAAAGCCCAATTAACATATGGCCTAAAGCCCATCTACAATTAGTTACGCCCTAATAACTCCAAGTTCAATAATCCAGAAATTCCACCTTCTTTGGAAATCGAACCCGGGACCTCCAGGGACCTTTGGAGTGTATGTCAACACTTTTAACCACTCGGGCAATCAAGTGTTGACATTGTTTGCTATTCTTCTCTGTATTCTTCTTATTTTTATTTTGACAATATATTGTCACGATAATAGTCTATGTGATGATATGGTCTTAGAAATACCGTATTGTAAAGCTTATCACACTAAAAAATGATTGGAGTACTTTTTCGTTTGCTTTCTGGCATACCTCATTGTTGAGGTGGCTAATAAGTGACAAGGCCGGTCCTGAGCCTAGGCGACCCAGACGTCCGTCTAGGGTTCCAAATATTGTAGGCTCCTAGTTTATATATAGATTGGGTTGTTATATGTATTTTGTATGCAAATTTATATCATGTCTATTGAGGTAGTAGAGTAGTTGGTTGGAAAACTTATGGTAAAAGATTCGATTCCTATGAGATATATTATTTTTTAAACATTTTTTCTCATTCAAAAGGGCACTAAAAGAACAAATGTTTCAAAATGTACTTATTAATATGTGATTTAGTGAAACTAATTAAAGTTAAAATGTTGAACACACTCTAAATAAAAAAAAAGTCTAAAAGACAAAATCAAAATAAAGACCGATATACAGTGTAGGAGTCCCACCGATACCATCGTCTAACATCCCCAAAAGTCAAGGGCGCTATCAAGGGAATGAGTATTTTACTCAAATAGAGATCATAAGACAAAAATAGTTTGTTTCAACAAAAAAAGAGACAAAAATAGCAAAAAAGAACAATGAAGAAATGAAAAGGTAAAATGCAGAAGAAAAAGATATAGTATATAAATTGTGGATAAGATTCCTCAATTCCTTGCGTAAGGAATCCCCATAGAACCTAAACCACTTACCACTAATAGTAGGTTAAAAATTGTACCTTCAAATAGAACAGGCACTTGAAACAGCATCCCAACTTTTCGCCGGAGATTTAAAACATCGAGATCACAAATATCTTGATCATCAAGAAAAACACAACCTTTAGGTGGTTCCCACAAACGATTCATAGCTCTAAGAACCGTCGATTTTCCACTCCCACTCGGTCCAATAATCCCAACCGTTAATCCATTAGGTACATCAACACATACGTCACATAATATACTTTCTCCATTATCTGTCACTCTATTTAGTTCATGTATCCGTAATTTTGATTTGACTCCTTCCAATAATTCAACATCAACAAGTAATTGTTGGGTTTCTTTATCTAAAAAGAGAGAGAGAAAGTATGATTGAGAAATGATTAGTAGTAATCATCTAGAGATAGATAAACAAATTAAGGGTAAGTAAAAGAATAATTATATAATCATCCCCAATTTAAAAATGAACTATATATATTTGCTTAACAAATTAATTACCTGATGAATCCATGAAAGGAAAAAATGTAGAAACAGCAGAGAAAGGTAAATGAGGCTTCTTATTCTTTTTAGTGAGAGAGAGAAAGTTAGAGTGAGAGGAGAAGATTTAAGGGGAAGACAAAATGATGAGTCATGAGGATGGGGGGCAGTAGTAAATGAGTTATTTGAGGATTGAAGGGAGTTAGTTCCTTCACCAGAGAGAGGATGTCTTAGTTGCTACCCAAAAATTTTGTTCCCACTCACTCTTTGGAATTGTTAACGTGGCATAGAATATGTGGATGTCCACTAGACACCTATTTCTTATGTGTAACACACAAGCAGACACCTATTTCATAGATGTAACCCACAAGCTTCATTTAAATCAACACCGCTATACAAACCTGCTTCTTGAGATTCCCACTTGAACCGCATGTGAAATAAACAAGAATTTTTCTCTCTACGTGACTGAACATGTGAAAGGAGGGAGAACCATTTATTTCTCTCACATGCGGTTCAAGTGGGACACTCAGGAAGCGAGTTGAGTATACTTTTTACATTTAAATGGGTGAATTTATACACTATCTACTCGTAAGAAGGGAGAAGGAGGAGGGTATCTTTTTTTAAATATAGTATTTTCTTCGAAGTTAAAGATTACAAACCCTCAAACTAATTATTTTGGATTAATTTCGTTTTGGCCCCCGATTTGTGACCAACTCGCCTTTTTGGCCCCAATAAGTGTCTGGCAGTTCGTTTTGGTCCAATGACCAAATTTTTGACGAAATTATCCTTGGGGGCCAAAATAGAATTATTTCTGAAAAAAAAGATAAAAACAAAAAAAACCACATCACACATTTCTTTGTCATCCACTTCACCTTATCTCTCCTCCATCACACCACCTCCTCTTCACCTCACCCTTCTTCTCCGGCGAAAGGTTGTCGGTCGGAATAAAAATTCCGGTCGGCCACCTTTAACAAAAAAAAAAATTATATATATTTTCTCTCTTCTTCCTCCTTTCTCTCTCTTCTTCTTTTTCTTCTTTCTCTCTCTTCCTCTTCATCTTCTTCTTCTTTCTCTCCCTTCCTCTTCTTCTTCTTTCTCTCTCTTCCTCTTCTTCTTCTTTCCATCTCTTTCTTCTTTACTCTCTCTCTCTCTTTACCAAGTCCGGCGAAGGGAGGATCCCCTTCGCCGGACGTCTGGATCTGGAACTCCAGATCCAGACGAATCTGGAAAGGGAACTCCAGATTCGTCTTGAAACCAAACCTTCACGGTCTGGTTTCCAGGCCTTCAAAGTCTGGTTTCCAAACCGTGAAGGTCTGGAAACCGGACGTCCGGCGAAGGGGATCGTCCCCTTCGCCGGACTTGGTAAAGAGAGGGAGAGAGTAAAGAAGAAGGGAAAGAGAGAGAAAGAAGAAGAAAAAGTAAAGAGAGATAAAGAAGAAGAAGAGGAAGAGAAAGACCGAAGAAGAAGAGTAAGAGAGAGAAAGGGATAATTTTTTTTTGTTAAAGGTGGCCGGCCAGAATTTTTTATTCCGGCCAGCAACCTTTCGCCGGAGAAGAAGGGTGAGGTGGACAGAGGTGATGTGGTAATTGTTAGTTGAGGTGGACAAAGAAAAAGAAACAAAAAATAAATTACAGAAATGCCATGGGGGTACAATTGGGAGGTTGAAAAAAAAATTAGTGCCAATTAAGAAATTTTTGGGACCAAAACGAACTGTCGGACACTTATTGGGGCCAAAACGGCGAGTTGGTCACAAATCGGGGGTCAAAACGGAATTAACCCAAATATTTTCAGAGACTAAGGTTTTTTGTTAAATCTGAATCTGATTTAAAATAAGTAATGTGTAATTTACCTGTATAGTTCCAGTAATTGCATGCATTTACTTCTCTAATAAATTCAAATCATAAAACAAGTCCTCTGCTGAAATTTCGACTTGTTCTCAAAGCTGAAAATGTATGTATTGGATATAAAAGGCTAGTTACAAGATCTGAAAACAAAAGCATGCAAAACAACTAAAATAACCTATACAATCATTTTAGATTTTAGATTTTAGATTTTAAATCTACAAAAAAAACAAACTGCACCGAAGACTACACCTCCCAACCTATTTCAAGGATAAAATTGTTTTTTGCTCGACGGACACCGATTATACTCTCGTAGCATCATAAGGGAAGAGGCGTTTTTAAAAACACCCCCCAAAAGTGTTATTTATTGGTGCCCCCTTTCCTCCCAATCTTCTTCCAAAATTTGCTTTAACAGATGCCGATAACAATTAACATGGGCGCTTTTAAAATTATCATAAGGGAAATTCTATAGGGTCATTATTGCTAAAGGCACTCGTTTTCACATGAACACTCCCACAAATTTGATGATGGGGAACGCCCAACGACAGGAGGTGCCTATAGAAATCCCCATAAACATAATTATAAGATGTTTTTTATGGACTTCCAGCGTTATTACCTATAATATAGTATATATATATCATGAAGAAATACATAAATTGATTAAACTCTCTAATTATCGTCATGAAAACATTCTGGAGTTGAATATAGTGTATGTACATATATCAAGGAATTCCTAGATGCATGAGAGCTTATTCCTGATTCACTTTATTTATATTGGGGGTGTACTCGAGTCGAGTCGATGCAAGTAGTAAGATGTTCAAGCTCGATTAGTGTTTTTGTCTGTTTGCTCGAGTTCAGCTCGGTCGAACAATTGTCCACTTTCTCGGACTCGACTCGTATATGTTTGAAAGAGCTCGAGTTGGCATTGTTTTAAGCTCGTTTGGCGAAATATTTCAAATTAAAACAACTTCCTAGATTATCAAAATACTTCAATGATCATTTGTCACATACAACAATAATGATTAATGATTCATATTCTAATAATCTTTTAATGATTGATATCTCATGTACTAGTTTCAATACAAATACATAATTATGTACTACTCTATTATAGATACGAGTAGCTCAGAATACACAGAAGAATGATCAAGCTCAACTAATTTACATAAACGAGCATGATTTTGGGTTCGTGTTAAGCTCGTACTGGTTAATCTTCGAGTCAAGCACGAGCAATAGTGGAGTCAAGTTCGAGCAGTCCATTAAATGCTTGACTCAAGTACACCCCTAATTTATACCCATTAATACAAGTAAAAAAAGATGGGTCCCACTTCTATCGTATATCAAATCTTTGACCTCCGAAATTTCACAATAAATTCACAACCAACTGGCAGTAGTTGGTATAATTATAAGATGTTCATGATTCCTAGAAACAACTTGTAGACAATTTTTTTAGGATCGGATGAGCAATTCGACACTCAAATATAACTGAAAAAAGACGCCCCTTTGGGGCATCAAAGGTTCGGGGTATAAATCTTTTTGCAATCGGAGTAGACACTACTCTCATACTTACATTTTACACCCTAATTTTCGTCACCATCTCATCACCACCACTGCTATTTCTCTCTCCTTATCTACATTCACTCTCTCTCTCTCTTTCTTTATCCCCTTTCATTGTTCAATGGAAAGAATGGTTCACTTCGTTGAAACTTTGTCGTCTTAAACGAAAGAGATATGGTTTTAGGTGAGACCCTCATGGAGATTTCTGATAAACCCTTGGATCAAGGTATCTCGTAAGAGGCCTCTCACGAGATGTTTCGCAGTTGGTCGTCTACGAAATCCACTACCAGAGTTTCATGACCAACCAACCACGAAATATCTCGTTGGAAGCGTCCCACGTGATGCCACGATTGAGGGTTTTGGGGTTTCAGACGAAACTACATGGAGATATTCGCATGACCCTATCCCCTTTGTGGTGGTAGCGGGCGGAGGCGGAGGTGGAGATGAAGATGGTGGGAGAATAAATAAATAAACAAACTGATTTTTGGACTTAAAATTAGATTGTCTTTAAAGAGAATTGGAGATGAATGCCATTGACCAATTTCTACAAACTATATGAAAGTGGATTTCCCAAAACATTGACCCTCTAATACCATACAGGGTGGGAGTCCACTGGCAGACGATTTTAAATGGCACATACCATCCCTGTTTTACCCCAAGTTATGGTAGCTCAAATTTGAGGGTAGTTACACCCTTAAAATGAATGATAGATTACATAGACACAATTCCAACCATACCTTATTTCTTTGATTAGAAACCGTTTCTTTTTTTTCTCAACCATTACCACCCCCTTAAAACATGTAAACAACTATCTTTCCAAGCCAACAATCAACCTCTCTCTCTATCTCTCAATACAATTTCTTTCATTCATTTCTATGATTTCTTTCTAACCCAGATTCTCTTTCTTCATTCTAATATCTCAATACCCATTAAAAAAAACTATCTGTGATTTCATCATAAGGAGAACATGATCTAACTAATGGTCAATCAAGGTAAGCAGACAATATCTACAATTATTTTGGAGTCAGTAAGATATTGTTTACATTTCTCTTTCAATGAAGGTTCCAAGTTTTTTTTGTTCTTTGACTATTTTATTTAAAAATTTAAAATTATACTCATAAGTTCTTCCCAAGAAGCTTAATCACTCCTCACCATTTTTTGGTTTCTTAATCATATTTCATATGATGAATCAATTCATCTCATTTTTACCTTCCATGCATCAAGGATAATAGCCTCATGTGTGTGAGAAAATAAAATTTCACATCATTATTCGTATGACAACCTAATTTTTTTTAGATGAGGAAAAGAAAATATGCTATGCTTTCTAATATCGAATTGTATAAGATATATATGTACAAACTTTTTTAGATACTTGAGTTAAATATTCGTTTATATAAAGTTTTTTAATATCCAACTCAAAACCAATTGATAATGAATGACGACGAGTGTTTGTTAGGTGACTGCAGGAGCACGTACGTGTCGATCTATCACTTCCAAGGTGTAGGCTTTAATTAAGTTTGTGAATATTCTGACTCAGAACTAATTGACGATGATTTGGGAGAGCCATATATATATATATATATATATATTCTTCGTTATGATATCACAATTTGTCTATTTGGGACCATTCTCATAATTTACCCTTTTTTTTTATTTAGAGATCATTAAACAATAGAACTAATCAACTACTCTTCTTTTCCATAGGTGTGCTGAGAGCCTGAGACCCTTCAATATAGTTAATGGCTACAAAAAAGGACTCTTGTAATGGAAAAGAGAAGATTGGGACATCAAAACTTCACCATCATATAGAGACCTCCCATGGGAGATCACCAAGAACACCTAAATCCTCAATTCCAACATCTCCTGAGAAAGTTAATCATGGAGTACTATCACATAAACAAACCCCAAACTATCTCAAGCATACCTTAAGTTCATCATCAGCAGAACCTTCTTCTAGGCTAGGAAAAAAGCCAATAAATTTCGAAGAAAATAGTCCTAGATTGAATCAAAGAAAATCTATTGATAATCCTCCGTCACCAACACAACTTCAAAAAACATCATCATCGAACTCAAGAGACAAAAGTACACCGACTAAACCTTCTTCTCCTTCACCAAAACCCACCATTTCTCCAAGATTGGAGAAAAGCACAATTCGCACGGTGAAACCTGTCTCTGAGAGGGTTAATGTGTCCCCAAAATCCAGCTCGGAAAGAACATCGAAAACACTTAGAAATGTTAAAACTATTCAACCAGTAACAACAAAATCAAAACCTCTGAGAAGAACTTCAAGCAATCCTAGTTCTAAGAATGGGTCTAAAGGTAGTCCTTCTCCATCTATTGCCTCCTCGACAGCTCCTACTAGTCCTGAAACTATTGAAACACCGACCTCCTTAAAAGTCGAGCAAAATGATAAAGTCATATTAAAGCAAGAAGTCCTTGAACATGGAAAATTTCAAGAACAACAAAAAGAAATTTCAGTTGAGGTTCCACCTCATTCTGGTGAAGTACTAATCAATCATCGTACCGACTTCTCCGAAGCATCAAAGAAGGATACATTCATTGAAAAGCCAATAAGTTCTCACACTACCCAAACACACTTAGAGGAGCAAGAACATGAAGAAGTAATACTTCAAACTCCCCATATTGCAGAAACTGCACAAGAGAAAACAATTGAACAAGTAGAAGATGAAAACCAATGTGAACTTGAAAAAGAACAAGTCATGGTCATCAATGAAGACAACAAAAGTATACAAGAATCCTCCAAACTACACCCCGAAAACAGATTGTTAGCGTCCGAATCTCAAGAGAAAGGTGAGAACGAGCTCTTGACCGGAGCAGAAGCCGAAGATAAGATGACAACAAAGCCCAGGATAAAGTTGGAGGTAGAAAATGAAGGTGAAGGAACCCAAAGATTGAAAATGAAAGGGGGAATTGAGGAAGAAGATGAGGCCATAGCCAAGAGTGAAGCTGAAAAACTTTCATTGAGACGTCAAGAAGTAAATAAGGGGAAGAAAGAAAGTCAAGCTTATAATGATGTTATTGAAGAAACTGCAAGTAAATTAGCACAAAAGAGGAAGAATAAGGTTTTGGCTCTTGTTGGAGCATTTGAAACAGTTATTTCCTTACAAGAGCCTGAAGGTCAATAAAAGTCAAACAATCATGTCAAAGTCAAAGTCAAAATACAAGCATTAACTAATTTGGTTTAGTTGAAAGATTTGTATGGGTTTATGCAATGTGAGATTCTAACCTTCACCATTAACAGGAAAACTCAAACACCCAATACCTATGAGGGTTTGAAATTGAAGAGTATTTTTATATAGTTTTTGTTTTATAACAATTTACCTTTTATTTTAAAAAAAATAAGTTTAATTATACTCAAGAGACTCTTGTCATTTACATTTTTACATTTAGAGATTTTTGTTTACCATTAAGTGTCTAATATTATTTTTTTCATTTAGGAGAATTATCATCAAATTTTACGAAATTGTAAGAGATCTTATTATATAATGAGTATGATGATGCTTATAAGATAATATTGAAGACAATTATATTTTTCATTTGTTCTGAAAATCTAGATGCGACACATACGATTCCCAATAGAGGTGGATTGCACCATTTATTGTGTTAAGGTAAGAGCAGTGGCGAAGTCAGAAACTTATGTCAATGGGGGCACTCTTTAGTCATAGTTCTTCAAAAAAAAAATCAAACATATTTACTAAACAATATACATCTAGTGGTCCATTCAATCCAATACACATTTATATATGTTGTACGCCTTAATTGAATAAAGCCAATTAATTATTTATAAACGAAAGTAAGTGTTATCGACCTCTTTTTTGATATCTAATTAAATTACTAATATGCACTAAAAAGTCTTAATGTGTCATTTTGAGCTAAGTTGGGGATTACAGAAGTTTTTTTTTTTTTTTTTTTTGAGCCTCTAGGTTTCGAACCCGTGATGTATCCTATTAAGGCAAGTTAAATAAGAAACAAAAGAGAAAATTCAGTACCCTCGGTTTTGAACCCATGACCTGGTGTACCACAGACAGGGAGACGAAAATTTCTCAAGCTCAAAAAATGGGAACTAGCTTCATCCCATTAGATTTGCTTTTAATGACCTTTAAAGCTTAAAGTGTCATTTGATATTGTAGTTATATAACTTATTCAATTCATGATCTGCCCTTGTCATATTTAAAGTAACTTATAAGGTCCGTTTGATTCTTGTGAAAATATATGGTGTGCCTTTTCTCACATCAAAAATTCAAATCAATAGTGTTTGGCAGGTAATATGAAACTATGTGGTGCCTTTAGAAACTTATATAATGATAACTTTTCAAAGGTGCCTTTAAAAACATATGTAATTAGTAAATTTCCGAAAGGTGTCTATAGAAAGTCAAGTTCTCTTACAAATCTGAGGATATATGTTCTTGAGCTTACTAGACCAGCTTCATTGAAAAAGGATAAAAACCCTAATTCTCAACAAATCTGAAGAGCACAAGAATTGATTTACGAATAGAACAACACCTCCTTTACCATTGATTTATATTCACAAAGGGGTTGCCTGAATTTCCACTCGAATTCTTTTCTTTATTTTTAGTCCAAAAATAAATCTGATTGTATTTTTATCAAGAAAAAAAAAAAGACAATAAGAAAGAAATAAATGAATGTGGCGAGAATTTGTGGCTTGAAACAAGAGAGAATAAGAATCAAGCAATCTTCATCACGCCGAATTTAAGTATTGGCTCTAAGCGGCAGTCAGATTGCCATTAATTAGGCATCTGCTGTTGACTCAGATATAGAGCCTGAAATATTCTAATTTCTAACACAACACAGATCTTACAAAATTTACAGAGAAAAAGTAGAAAAATAAAGTAGTGAGCAAAAGTGTATGACTTTAGCTTGAAACTGTAAACCCTAAATTTCTACTCATTTGGTAAAGCTCTCCGTTCTCTATGGGGTTTTATAAGAAGATCATGAGAGAAGTGATTTTTAGTGTGAAAATTTAGGGTTTTTTCTCTTCCTCTCTTTCACTGCCGACCGTCGATTTTTACCGGAAATTCTAAATCGTGGGGACGTCATACCACTGGTGCCTCCAAAATGTACATTAATGAGAATTCTAAAGGCACCGTATTCTTGTACCCTAAGGAAATCTTATCTACGCTTAGTGGCTTAGTTTTTCTCATACATTCAGCATTTCAAAATTCAATACATCTTTGTCTTCATAAACACCTCCGGATCTGATTTGTTTAGAACCAAACGTTTTTGGGAAAGCCACAGGGCCATGCCTGAGATTCCAGAGGCCCTGTGCGAAATTTGAATATGGGCCCTTCGTGCCATAAAAATTATAAAAAAAAATAAAAAATGTAAACTATTATGGCTCGGTACATGAAACCATAAATGAACCTAATAATATTTTGCAAAAAGTAGTCATTAGAAAAAAAAAATCATTCTAAAAATCATTTTTATTGGAAATTTAGTCTAAGAACTCACAATCACCGCTAAGCAAAAAGATTTATCTATTCTATCTTAAGACTTAAAATATATTTTTATAACTATAAATAACATAATGAAATTTTTAAACTTTAATCGAACTTGTGGATCTTAATGTAATATCATATTAAATATGTATTTTGTCATTGAACAAACAGACGAGGGACGGAACAAAGACTTTAAATAACAAAATGTTTAAGGAAAAGTGTAACGGAATAAAAATAAATATTGGTTTAACAGTTATACTCATAACCTCACAGAGGAGACAAAACCAACAGAAACTCTAAAACCGAAGAATAATGTCAACACTTGATTGCCTGAGTAGTTGAAAGTGTTGGGATAAACTTCAAAACCTTAGAGATCTCATTCGCAAAAGAGATAAACTTCAAAACCTTAGAGATCTCATTCGCAAAAGAGATAGAATTCATAGTTATTATATTTGGGTTATTAAAGGTGTAAATAAATGTTGTCCTTTAGTGTTTATTACATCATAATAATCCCCCAATAGTAATTTTAGCCTTTTAGGCGCCCAATCTTACCTCCCGCACAAAAAATTTAATTAAGATGCAAGCTGGGGGAGTCGAACCCGCGTCTATTGCAAAGCAATCTTACCTCCTTACCAACTGATCTATTGACCTACTAGGTAATAATCTAGATATCCGCTATACATATATGTTAGGACGCTATAAAAAGTAGGCCCTTTACGTTTGGGGGCCCAGTGCGGGCGCCCTGCCCGCACTGCCCCAAACACGGGCCTGGAAAGCCACTCCTTTCCTTCGCCGGAGAGAGACGAGAAAGAGATAGTAAAGAGAAGAAAAAGGAAGATTCTTTTAGTTAAGGTCGCCTTCCGGAAATTATCTGCTAACGACCTTTTGCCAGAGAAGGAAGAATATGGACATTGTCTCCAACCATTTACGGTCAACTTGTGTTGTCCAAGTCTTGAATGGAAAACACAATGCTTTAACAACTTTGGGCATGTCTAACACTTGGTTGCTCAAGTGGTTTAACGTATTGACATAAACTCCAAAAATCTTTGGAGATGATGAGTTCGATCCCCAGATGAAGTGGGATCCCTGAGTTATTGAGTTTGGGTATTAGGGTATAAATAATGTAGTTGGGTTTTAGGTCATTGTTTAGTTGGACTTTAGACTTGTTCTTGTTAAAATTCGGCAATTGTTGTGTTTATCGAATCTTTGATATATCAATGTCACTGTAACGACTATCCTACATCGTAGTCAATTTCAAAAAAAAAAAAAACCTTTTAAGAATTGCCTATAAAAAAGTCCCTTCTAAAAATATATGAAAAAACAACTTTCCGGCATCTTCACAAAGCACAACCTCAATTTAGGTCTTGATATCATTCCACCGACATCCATGAGAAAAAGAAAATCTAATTTTAGATATCATTTAGTTCTCACATTATGTTTTTCATTTGGATTCTTTTCACCCAATAAATGTCTTTTTTTTTTCGTATAATATCTTTATCTTCTTGTCTACTTGTCTTGTTGTTGCTCTTTTTGTTTTCTCCTTTTTTTTTTTTTGTTGATCGTCACTAAAAAGGGGCTGGCTGGTATTGATATGTGATGATAAAAAATCAGCTTAAAATATTAAGAGAAAAATGAACTTGAGGGGACTAAAAGCATTTTGAAGAGAAGGTGAAGAAATCCTCTTTAAGTTTCCCAAAAACTAATTCATGTCGGTCGAAAAGGACAAGTAAAAGGAACCCAATGTATTTTATAGGTGGCAGAATTGTTTGACCAAAAGACTATCACTTGTAATTGGTCTAATATGCCTTTAATTTATTTTGGTTGTTTTTCTTTCTTTTTTTCGTTTTTTTTTTTTGTTGAAATTTCTTTTTTTCCTTCTCTTCTTAATCTACCACCACAATAAAACAACCATTAACCACCACCTTCACCCGCCACCACCAACCACTACCAGAAACAATACAACAATAATCATTTTGTTGTTTCCAAATTGCCACAATATTCTTCAATAGGAATACATCTTTAGTTTTGGTTCTTCTTGTTTTCTAAGGCTTCAAAAGATATACATGCATATCACATTTATATTTCTGTCTTTATTTTATCATCGTAGTGTTGAAAATTTCTATGTAACCACATAATTTTGGCAAGACAAAGGAGTGAGTTTTTGTGAAAATATTTTAAAATACAAATTTCACACATTATTCGTCAAATTCATTCAAATTATGTAAAAATTAGTCTCACGTCAGGACTTAACACCATCAAAATGTTGGTACTTACAAAGTTTTTCTTAAATATACTTAGCGCAACATAGTTTGTCTCCCCCCTCCGAGGGTGATAGTAAGGAGTAATACAACTACCATGGTTGTGTTGTCCTTTTGGATCCCTATAAAATAACAACAAGTAACAATTAATAGGTTTTTTTGAGAAGAAAATGTTATTTGATTTGCAATTTGGCGGCATGTCACAAACCAAAAGTTGATGCGGATGGCTCCCACTAATCAAGATATACTTCACATGGCCTGATTAATAAGAGTCGACCACATCAATTTTCGACCTATAATCTACTTCAATTTTCAGGCCAATCAAAGTCTTTGATTTGAGGAACGTTAACACACACTTTAACTCAAATTTAATATAGTAATATACCAACCCATCACATTTTTTTAATGAACAAACCATCACTTTATTATGTGGCTAGAAATATTTGTGAACTGAGCATCACTCACCATGGATAATGACCACTGCTATTAGTCATAATCACTATCCATTGAGCAAAACCCCACTCTAATGGACATTTGAAAATATAGAATATGTATACATTTCAAAGTTACAGTTTCTTTCATACCAGTTCAAATCTCAAATGATTTTTTCCAAGTGTTTTAGGTACATAATATTTTAATGAACTCCATCTTTAAAAAGAAAATCGTTCCAAATAGTACATTTGAAATTGATAAGAACAATTGCTTTTATTATACAAATAAATTCGTCTAAGATATTTTTTTAACTAAAAAATTTGTATAATATCTTCTGTTAAATAAGTAAAATACTCATAAATCTCATTCAGAATGATCAAATTCTTAAAAGACATCCTACATCAATAAAATGGGACTCCAAACTTCAAATCAAATTTACCAGCAAATTTACCCACTCTTCCCTCCACTTTTCCTTTTGTTTTCTGTCTTTAATGGAGTACAGGAATTCCGACATCTATTCTTTTCAATGTTCAACTATATCCAGTACCCGTACCTCGTTAACAACTGAAGTGTTAACATCTCCGGCGACTTCAAGAGGGTATTAGAGCAAATTCAAATTCTATGGGACTAAAGATCAAAATTTGGGCTTCAACCCCAACCCTCCAACCACTGCGGCTTAGGGTTGAACTAAAGCTTAGCTCGTAGCCCGCCTTCAATCCATTATTAAAGAAGAATGGACTGAAAGCCCCTAACCACATGATCGTTAGGGCCTCATCGGTCATGTAACCAGTCCACTTAAGCGCTGGATGTTCTCCAACGGCCAAAAAAAGGGGTTCAACCCTTATAAATAGGGTTGAATTCATTGTACTCTTAAACTCTCAATTCTCTTTAACAATTTTTTTCATTGTCTCTCAATTTCTTTGTATCTCTTCACAATTTTATCATTTTCTCTTATTTTATCCTTCTCTTCATAATGGATCCTTAAGATGTCCAACAAATGTCCAACGAAAGGTTTATGGAAGTAATGTCTCATAACTTTTCTTTCTCTTATTTCTTCTTTTCTCTTTCCTTTCTTCCTTCTACTTATCTCTCCTCTAAACTATCCGATGAAGTTATGAGACATACCTTAAAGGTATGGCCAGATATGACGAATCAGATCTCCGGCGAAGAGGAACCCCCTTCCTTCGAGAGTTTAGAGATAGAGAGAGGGGAAAGAAGTAGAAGAAGAGAAAAATAGAGATAGAGAGAGCGATTAAAGAAGATAGAGGGAAGAAGAAGATGAGAGAAAAAAAAAAGAGTTTTTTTTTTTAAAGTTTGAAGATTGTCGGAAAATTTGGCCGACCCGCGACCTTCACCGAAGAAGGTGATGAGGTGGAGGAGAAGTGGAGAAATTGAAGAGAGAGGGAGGGATGTGGTGGCTTTTATGTTTTCAAACTTTTTAGAAATAATTTCATTTTGACCCCCGAAAGGTAGTTTCGGGAAAAGATGAATTTTTTTTACCCTGGAACTAAATTGAACTACCAGACACTTATTGGACCAAGACGACGAGCTGATTACAAATCATGAGCCCAAACAGAATTAAACCTAATAAAAAAAAACACAACAAACTAAAAGCTAATTGCAAATTATATACATAAACGTGTCACAATATTACATGTTGGAAACACAAAATCACCAAATTCATGCCTAAATATTTGATTAATTGTAAAGTTTATGGATGGTTCAAAACTTCAAATACATGTCGCATCAATTTTATTATTTTCTTCTCTTGTGTTATTTGTTAAACTATTTTGGATCGATGACATGATCATGGAAAGGTTTTGCCAACTCATAGGTTGTTGAAATTTTTTATTTCTATTTAACTCATAAAATGTGTGATGTGTACTGTATATGATTGACGTTTTTTGGTCGTTGAGGGGTCTATATTTGGATTAGTGCTCTTTTTACTTACTGTCGGTTTGTTGTTCTTTATATACTTTTGGGCAATAGTAGTATTCTGGACGCATCTTTACTCAACATATTAGGTATGAAACCGAAGGCTAAACCACCAAAAAAACAAATTCGATGTTTTGGTTTGTAGATCTGATAACGATGCCGTATGATTTTTCTGGTTTCATCGTTGTTAAATCACATCAATTTACTAACTAGAGCAACCTATACAAATTAGCTTATGTTTCAAACTTAGTTGTGTGGGAAAGATGAAGACAAATGCTAAACGAAGCTTCATAAAGCTATTTGCTTGACACAACCATTTATTTTTTTATTAAATTGCTAAACAACACCGAAGATCGATTTATTGGTTTTATCTAGCAAATAACTTTTTGAATCTTAGATTGCTAAATACAACTATGTTTTAACTTCTCAAAATTGATTACTGGAAACAATTTTCTCTTTTATTAAATTATTAAACAAAAATAAAATTGGTTGTATTAGTATGATTTAATGTTATCTAATATTTTTAAAAAAGTACTTAAACGTGTTATAGGTTTTAAAAAATACATATTATTTTTATGTAGTATGATTTAATGTAGTATGATTTTACGAAATATACATTATTAAGGTTTAAACTAAGCTTAAAAATATACATATATGATTTTATGAATATCCCATGAGATTTTTTTTGTTGAAAATATATCCGTTGGATTTTTTTTTTGTTGAACAATATCCGTTGGACTTGATAAACCAAAATTCTAATCTATAATTACCCGTTGGACTTGATAAACCAAAATTCTAATCCATAAACACGGTTTGATTTAATGAAATATACGCTATTGAGGTTTAAACTAAGCTTGACTAAGTCATAGTAGTAAAGGTTATTTGCGGGCATCATAACCATATGATACCAGAGTCATTGATAGGGCATTCTTACCCAGGTCGACTGAAAGATAATGAGAAAGAATTGGTAAAACGAAAAAATTTGGTTAACCTTTTAGTTTAATGTTCGAATAAATTTTACTGTTAATATTTGGTTAACATTTTAGTTTAATGTTCGAATAGATTTTATTTATGAATAATTAATTATGGTAATAGAAATTTGAATTTTGAGAAAAAATTCGATTCGATTATATTTGAATTTTTTTCTTTTAGTGTTGGGTTTAGCAACTTAAGACAAAATTCAATTAATTCTATTTAGTTATTTTGTGTAATAATTTTTTTTAGAGTTGTGTATAGAATGGAGGAGAGATTCGGTTATACTTGATTTTTGGTGTTGGTGTTGGTTAGCAATTTAGGACACAATTTTTATTAGTTTTATTTAGTTATTTTTGTCTAATAGTTGTCCTTAGCAAAACTGAAGTTGCATATAGTAGCATCCAAGATGAATTTGTGAAATGAAATTAATTGAAAATGTTTAGGAAAAATGTATAGGTTTAGTTCAATCTGGTTGTGTGTGTATCCTTAATTTGGTTCAAGCTTTACTTATCCTAGGTTTACATTTTGTGCCCATGTGGACATTTTATGTAGGTTTTAGTTCAATCAATGGAAAAAATTAAATTGGTTGTGTATAAGTATATAGGTTTTAGTTCAACCAATGGTTGTGTATCCCTTAACTTTCTCTGAGACAACTTCAAACATCGTATTATTTATATGTCACAAGTTACAGATGAGAAAGCAAAGTTACAATGAGGGAGTTAATAGCTGAAAAGTACAAAGTGAAACTTAAATACCTATTGTTAGTTATAATGACTGTAACATAAGCCGTCAAACAACCCAACTCGTTTGTAGCCGTTTTCCGACCATCCTTCATAAGTGGAAGAGTAGCAACGAGGTCGAATAAACAGGTGTGTAGTATAATAAGATATCATTGCAACCCATCCAAGCTCGAGCATGAGATGTCAAGGAACTAACACCACTCCATAAAGCTTTCGAGCAAATCAGTCCAAATTTGTCCCGAAAATACAAACAATTACACCTCCCAAGCAGGGTGAAAGAAGAATTTAATATCTCTAAAGAAGAAAATCAAGTTTCAGACTACGGAATCATCAGACTCCAGGAGTACCCTCCAGACTTCTCTCGATAGAGAAATAATATCCAACTGTCTGCCAGAGGAGGAAAAATTGAATACCTGGTTAGGGTTGCTGGTCTAGTTCAAGTCGAAAGACTCGACTGAATAAGTTAAAAAAGTAGCAAGGCTACTAAAGGTGGAGGGAGTGTGAAAAAATATGTATCCCTTAACTTGGTAAAGTTTTACCTATCCTAAGTTTACGTTTTTTTCTGCGTCGAAATTTTCACGTAACTAAGCGTTCATCGCATCCTACAGACGTAGTAGACTTTTTTTAGTTGACGCCGCTATTGATATACCTATATCTTATCTATGTTTTATGTATGTTAGATGACTACATATAAGAGAGATTCTCCATATAACAACGAAAAAAAATATATATTTTTTCTCAATAGCACTATTAGACAAAAATAAAATTTATAGAGGAAAAAAAATATACAACTAAAAAAAGAAAACTACTCTATTTTTCTCTAAATAAGAGATAAAAGAACAAAAAAAGGGTTATCTTTCAAATGACCCACAATTTTGTGACCAGTTTCCTGCCTAGCCCCCTAATTTAGCAAAAATACCCATATGATCCCCTTTTTCAGTTACCGTTATTACACCGTTTTATTGTCATCACCTTCTCTCCTCCATCTCATCATCTCTCTCTACCACCTCACATTCTCGCCACTTCATCGTCTTCTCCGGCGAGTGTCGCCGCCGACCTTCAAACATAAAAAATAATTAAATTTTTTTTCTCTTCCTCTCTCTCTCTAATACTCCGGCGAAGGTCTTCGCCGGAGTGTTAGAGAGTGAGAGAGAAGAAGAGAGAATAAAAAATTATGTTTGAAGGTCGTCGCCGGAAAATTGGTCGGCTGGCGACACTTGTCGGAGAAGACGATGAAGTGGTGAGAAAGTGAGGTGGCAGAGAGAGATGATGAGATGGAGGAGAGAAGGTGATGACTAGATAACGGTGTTATAACGGTAACTGAAAAATGGGGTCATATGAGTATTTTTGCTAAATTAAGAGGTTAGGCAGGAAGCTGGTCACAAAATTGGGGGTCATTTGAGAAATAACAAAAAAGAAACTCTCCCTAATTTGCAAAGGGGAGAGAGAATTAAAGAAAGGCAAATACTTTATTTTTCTCTCAATAAAAGATAAAAGAAACCCTCTGGTTTGTAGAGGGGAGAGAGAATTTTCATTTATCGTAAAAAAATGTTTTTTCGATAAAAAAACATTGCTTACAAAATTATTACTAATATTTTATACAAATTATATCATTGTTTTAGTGCTAATAGATTTTTCTTTGTTATGTTATACTGCCTAGCGACAATGTAAATTGCATAGTAAAACTTTTTGTTGAGCAAGTGTCTCATATGTATTTTTTTTTTGGTCGAAATCTATGTAATTTTTTTTTTTATTATAAAATCTCATATGTAATTGGGACAATACAGCACCTAGTTTCTGTTATTATTTGTAATTTATGGTCATAGGAGAGCACTGACTCCCCCCAAGTGGGATCTTCCACTAGGGGGCGATCATTTGGATAAAATCGACAGCTAGGTTTAATATGAAGTTATGCACTTCATATTAAACTATGGGTTAATAGCTGTTTAGGCCTTGAAATTTGACCAACGTAACCTTATATTGTTTAGTATTCTGCACACGGGAAAAGGGGTCTTAGCCGGTGGACTTTGAGTTTTAGTGGGTTAACGTTCCTGGACCCCGACACTCAATAAGCACCTAGATTTTCAAGGTTATGTTTACCTCATCCTCTGTTCATGCCGGAGAAGGGTCACTGATAAATTGTTATTATCGACCACTTTTAGAGAACCAATTATTGTTTAGCAAAAGTAAATTTGGCAGATAAGTTGTACTTCTACTCTAAAATTTGGAAATCACAGATTCAATTCACAATAGAAGTGAAATCAATCCTTTATTGACGTATGTTAAAAGATATAAATAAAATAAAGATATTAATAAACTTCCATGCCTCTAAAATGACCTTAAAGATTTATTTATGACCTCTAGTTACTAATATGTCTTTAATGATTGCATTTATCGAGTTTATTCCATTTATGTAATTATTAATGATATATAGGGATCATAGTACACGAGATTGCGCATTCCATGAGCATTAACAAAGGGAAGCGAAAATATATGGGCCTCAACCTACACATGTCAGAAGCTTTTGACAAAATTGAATGGAATTTGTTGACTAACATAATGAACAATCTGGGGTTTTCATCGGATTTTATTCACCTAATTTCTCAATGCATCGCCTCGGCTATCCACACAATCCTTATCAATGGGAAACTCACGAAAAGTCACACACCAACATGACGACTACGCCAGGAGGATCTTATTTCTCCATTTTTATTTATTATTTGCATGGAAGGTCTAAGTAGATTACTTGAAAGCGCAACACATGAGCCACATTCAAGGATTTAAGAACTCAATGCAATCTCCCATAATTACACATTTATTATTTGCGAACGACTCTCTCATATTTGTCAAAATGGATCTCCCATCAGTGCATAAATTATTAGACAACTTGACCAGATTTAACAAGCTGTCAGCACATATTATCAATTTCAAGAAGTCAGACATATTTTTCAGCAACAATGCACATCCGAAATAGTGTAAAATGGTAACTAGACTAATGAAAGTGGCTCGCATGAAAGAAGATGCCAAGTACCTTGTCAAGAAATTACTCTGTAACAAATCAAAAGTAAAAGCTTTCAGTCGTTAGTCGATAAATTGCACACAAAACTTACTATATGGAAAAGTAAGTTACTATCCCAGGCAGGAAGAGGAGAGTTAATTCGAACCTCCATCACCGTTGCCCCTCGTTACTAGATTGCATGCTTTTATCTACAAAAAAAGAAAGACAAAACAAGCCATAACAACCCAACAGAGGAATTTCTGGTGGAAAAAACACACCAAGGGATTCTTTCTCAAAGCGTGGAGCGCTATCACAAAAGCTAAACATAAATGTGGACTAGGCTTCTGAGATATCACTCCAGATAATCAAACAACATAAATCTGGAGACTAATGGAATAAACAAATCGGCTCAACAACCAGGTTCTCAAAACAAAATACTTCAGCAACAAATAATTCAACCAAGCTCACGAACAATTGCTCATGCGTGTGGAAAAGTTTGACCAAACATATTTCCATTGTGGCAACACTTATTCAATGGGAACTAGGAGACAAGAAATCAATAAACATATGAGACCATCAATGGTTTCCAGGATTTAACAATCTAGGACAACCAAGTAGCGAACATAGGTATAATGGGTGAGTCAATTAATAGAAAATCACAACCAGTGGAATTTGCAACTTATAACCCAACTGTTTTCTTCAGAAGTGGTTAATAGCATTCTAACTATTCCAATCAGAGGAGGAACGGAGAAAGCTCGATGGGCAGAAACTTTACCAGGAGAATACAACTTATCATCTATATAGAAATACATCAGTCAGACTCAATCAATTGATCAAGGTAACGATAACTTGTAAAAGAAAATATGGGACAAAAAATCACACTCGAAGGTAAAGCTATTCATGTGGAAATTTAGACAAAATATAGTTCACTTCAAATCTATCCTAGCAGCATACATAACACAGGAGGACTATCATTGTCCGTTGTGTAATCACGAAAAATAAAATAAATCACATTTCTTTACCATGGTCATGTAGTTCATTGAGTTATGTTTGCTTTATCATACACAATTAGATATCCGACACTGCCAAATACATCATTTGTTGAGTGGTTCTCCGCGATTAATTCTTCGCCGCACAACGATGATCCAAAAGAACCAAACCATCACTCATCATCCCAATCACACTATGGTTTGTATGAAAACATCGATGAGAAATGGTGCTCCATAGGCAAAGATTAAATATCCCAAGTATTATCCAGCATATTTTGGCTTTCGTTCAAGTCCTTTAAAGTCGCAAACCTACACAAATGGCTATACACAAATCCAAACCTAATGGCAGAAATTGCCGACAGATTACATAAAGATAAATTTCGGTGTCTCGTTTGTTGACAACTCCGACAACTGCATTGCAGGAAAAAGCTCAAAGTGGTTAGAGTTCGCTCACTAGACGAAAGAAAAGCCAAAGCAGCCATTGAGGGATTACAATGGGCAATAAACAAAAACATCTCTAAAGTCATCGATGCACTGAAATGAAAGAGTCATCGATGCACTGAATTGAAAGAAATCATATCTCTCGATCATTAGAAACAAGGATTTTTAAGTTTAAGGTCCAAAAATAGGAGGGGTAATTAGTCATATATCCACTCCTAAATCAATAAATAAAATAAAACCAAAATAAACCGAAAATGTAAAATAATTCCAAAAATTCACTATTTGGTGGGCCCATGCATCAATCTTTTAATTTTCTCTCAATTTTGCCCTTTTAT
Source organism: Eschscholzia californica (assembly GCF_041429995.1). Lineage (NCBI taxonomy): Eukaryota > Viridiplantae > Streptophyta > Magnoliopsida > Ranunculales > Papaveraceae > Eschscholzia > Eschscholzia californica. Next base: position 13,949,912 of record NW_028238198.1, on the reverse strand, counting down.
AAATATTTTTTAACCATTGGTAAACCAAAGGTTTATAATGGTTGAGTTAATACAATTATTCTTTCCATAAATTTTATGAAAGAATATTTATGGTGAATATTTAATGTTAATCTTTAATTCCAAAACTTATATTTTTCTAAAGTAACCTACCAAATCAATAGATATTTACCTAAAACTAGTTTCTCTCTCCCAAACACGAGTTTCTCTTTCTGTAACTATATGTTCTTTGAATTCAAGAAAATATATCATTTTCAAAACTGATATTTGTCTAAATTAACCTACCAATTCAATGAATGTTTACCTAAAACGAGATGCCCTCTCCCAAAAACGCTTTTCTCTCTCTGTAACTCTATGTTCTTTGAACTTCAAGAAAGTATGAATTTGTGATTTGTTTTTTTATCTCTATTAGCATCGGTTGAATTTGTGATTTGTTTTTTATCTCTACCTCGATCCAATTAAACATCTACAAATTCTTTTGTGAGGTTAAAATGCAAACTATTTTGCTAGCATCTTACTGATTCTACTAGCATATTTTACATTCTACTAGCATCTGATGAACGAATTTGATAAAGTAGTTTAAAACGCAAATACTATTTAGCTAGCATCTTATTGATTCTAATAGAAACTTTTACATTCTATTATCATCGGTTGAATAAATTTGAATACAGTAGCTTAAAAAGCAAGAATATTTTGCTAGCATCTTATGAATTTGTTACAATAGGTTAACAAATACTTTTTAGTAATTAAAATATATTATGTGAAATTGTTTTTGTTACATTTTCAGTATTTTACTAGCATTTTCTTGATTCTGTTACCATCTGATATGAATTTGTTACAATAGGTTGATTCTAATAAAATTTTATGCTGGTAGAATCTTATCGAGTCTAACAACATTTTTAACATTTTATTTTAACGTTTGTTTTTTCTTACTCTTCACTACTGTAGATGATGAATGAAACCATCAATCGATTCTCTCTCTCTCCCACTCGATGCTTTCACCTTTTTCACTCGGTTTAATTTGGGCGTCGATGATGAACGAAATCAAAACCTAATTCATATATTAGAAAGTGACGATGCTCCCTCTCTCTCTTCGGTTTGCTTTTGCCCAATTCTAATAGAAATATAAAAGAAAGTATTCTGCTAAACGGTAAAGGCAACTATTTTTCCGGAAGGAAAGTTTGTTTTTGAGGAAATCATTTAATGAATCTCTAAATATTATGGTATATATTATTTTAGGTTATTTTTTTAACTTAGGATAGGTTAGGCAGTAAAAGAGAATGAGAGGATAGACATGTAATTTACTTTGAGTGGATTTATTTTCTATTTCAGATTATCTTTGGTCTCTAGACTCATTGATCATGCGATTTTGGACTTAAAACACATCCCCCGTTAGAAAAATATAAGTTTTGGAATTAAAGATTAACATTAAATATTCACCATAAATATTCTTTCATAAAATTTATGGAAAGAATAATTGTATTAACTCAACCATTATAAACCTTTGGTTTATCAATGGTTAAAAAATATTTATAAAAGGGCTAAATTGAGAGAAAATTAAAAGATTGATGCATGGGCCCACCAAATAGTGAATTTTTGGAATTATTTTACATTTTCGGTTTATTTTGGTTTTATTTTATTTATTGATTTAGGAGTGGATATATGACTAATTACCCCTCCTATTTTTGGACTTTAAACTCAAAAATCCTATTTTTCTAAAGTAACCTACCAAATCAATGAATATTTACCTAAAACTAGTTTCTCTCTCCCAAACACGAGTTTCTCTTTCTGTAACTATATGTTCTTTGAATTCAAGAAAATATATCATTTTCAAAACTGATATTTGTCTAAATTAACCTACCAATTCAATGAATGTTTACCTAAAACGAGATGCTCTCTCCCAAAAACGCTTTTCTCTCTCTGTAACTCTATGTTCTTTGAACTTCAAGAAAGTATGAATTTGTGATTTGTTTTTTTATCTCTACCTCGATCCAATTAAACATCTACAAATTCTTTTGTGAGGTTAAAAAGCAAACTATTTTGCTAGCATCTTACTGATTCTACTAGCATATTTTACATTCTACTAGCATCTGATGAATGAATTGGACAAAGTAGTTTAAAAAAACAAATACTATTTAGCTAGCATCTTATTGATTCTAATAACAATTTTTACATTCTATTAGCATCGGTTGAATAAATTTGAATACAGTAGTTTAAAAAGCAAGAATATTTTGCTAGCATCTTATGAATTTGTTACAATAGGTTAACAAATACTTTTTAGTAATTTTATGAAAGAATATTTATGGTGGATATTTAATGTTAATCTTTATTTCCAAAACTTATATTTTTCTAAAGTAACCTACCAAATCAATGGATATTTACCTAAAACTAGTTCTCTCTCTCCCAAACACGAGTTTCTCTTTCTGTAACTATATGTTCTTTGAATTCAAGAAAATATATTATTTCCAAAACTGATATTTGTCTAAATTAACCTACCGATTCAACCAATATTTACCTAAAACGAGATGCTCTCTCCCAAAAACGCTTTTCTCTCTCTGTAACTCTATGTTCTTTGAACTTCAAGAAAGTATGAATTTGTGATTTGCTTTTTATCTCTACCTCGATCCAATTAAACATCTACAAATTCTTTTGTGAGGTTAAAAAGCAAACTATTTTGCTAGCATCTTACTGATTCTACTAGCATATTTTACATTCTACTAGCATCTGATGAATGAATTTGATAAAGTAGTTTAAAACGCAAATACTATTTAGCTAGCATCTTATTGATTCTAATAGCAACTTTTACATTCTATTAGCATCGGTTGAATAAATTTGAATACAGTAGCTTAAAAAGCAAGAATATTTTGCTAGCATCTTATGAATTTGTTACAATAGGTTAACAAATACTTTTTAGTAATTAAAATATATTATGTGAAATTGTTTTTGTTACATTTTCAGTATTTTACTAGCATTTTCTTGATTCTGTTACCATCTGATATGAATTTGTTACAATAGGTTGATTCTAATAAAATTTTATGCTGGTAGAATCTTATCGAGTCTAACAACATTTTTAACATTTTATTTTAACGTTTGTTTTTTCTTACTCTTCACTACTGTAGATGATGAATGAAACCATCAATCGATTCTCTCTCTCTCCCACTCGATGCTTTCACCTTTTTCACTCGGTTTAATTTGGGCGTCGATGATGAACGAAATCAAAACCTAATTCATATATTAGAAAGTGACGATGCTCCCTCTCTCTCTTCGGTTTGCTTTTGCCCAATTCTAATAGAAATATAAAAGAAAGTATTCTGCTAAACGGTAAAGGCAACTATTTTTCCGGAAGGAAAGTTTGTTTTTGTGGAAATCATTTAATGAATCTCTAAATATTATGGTATATATTATTTTAGGTTATTTTTTTAACTTAGGATAGACATGTAATTTACTTTGAGTGGATTTATTTTCTATTTCAGATTATCTTTGGTCTCTAGACTCATTGATCATGCGATTTTGGACTTAAAACACATCCCCCGTAGAAACAAATAAGAACCGTTTGAAAACTTCAAATTCTCTAATGCAAGTAAATTAAAAGACGACTAGATAAGTTAAAGAAGCAAACATACATAACAAGTATGTGGGATGAGACAAATCCATCACCTAATATTAATAAATCAAATAAAGATTATTTCAGAAAAAAAAGTATTCTATATAATGGGTTTCATTTATTTAAAATAAACACGTGTACTAATAAAGTCAAATCTTCAGACATGGTAGTCCACAAAAACTAAACCGCGTGTCACCTTCATAAAGTGAATCGACGTCCTCCCTCCAATAAGACTAGAAGATATAAAGAAGAAGAAGAAGAAGAAGAGAGAGTGAGAGAGGAAGAGGAGGATATCACAAAGTTATATGCTGATTCGTTTGGTGTCAAAAAAAAAATCTAAAAATAAGATCTAAAACCGTCACGTGTCTGTTAAATTAAGAGAATTTGTGGTGGGAGTGTTTGGACAGTACGTGTTTCACAGAATTCTAGAGAGAGAGAGAGAATTTTTAGAGAGATAAAGAGAGAGAGAGTAGACGCCTGGCGCAAGAACTAACGAAACGTGTTAAGAAGTGTTTTCCATTGAATTTGTCGTTTTACAAGTCAGAGATATTTTTATTTTTATCTGTTTCTGATTTCAAAACTCTTTTTTCTTTTCTCTCTCTATTTAGTTTCTTTCTGTATTTGAAACGGAAATTGAAGATTTGGATTTTCATTCAGATCTAGTAGTAGCTAGCTAGCTAGCTGTACCAATTCTATCTGTGATCTCGTGTCTAGAAAGTGAATTGAAGATTCAAGTCTGGCTGAGGTTAGAAAGTTGACGATCCGATTCGGATTGATAAAGAGGAGGAGGTGGGGGAAAATTAGGGTTAGAAGTGTGAGAAGAGTAAGAGATAGAATAATGGATTTATGGCAGAAGATGGTTTTTCCTGTTAGAAGAATTTGGTTTGCTGTTGCTTCTCGTGTTAAATCTCGTAAAAACGGTTAGTATTTCTTCTTCTTCTTCAGTAATTTTACTCTGTTTTTTTTTTTGGGTGAAGTAGTAGTAGCTAACATGCGCCTCTGGTTAATTATTGGTCTTTTCTTCTTTTCCTCTGGTTTGTCTGTTTGGTTCTAAAATGCGCACGTGGTTAAGGTTTTACCTGTGTAATTTGGTGTAATTTTTTGTGGGTTCTAACATGCGCATGTGGTCGGTGTTAGATGATTTAATCATTTTCTTCGTATTCTCTCCTGGTTCTAACATGCGCATGTGTTTAACTTTCGTTTTGGTGAAATGAGCTAACATGCGCATATGGTCAATATTAGAGGAGTTCTAACCGACTGTCTTTCTGTCTGAATTGGATGGAGTCAGATTTTTTTTTATTTTTTGTCAGACTCATTTGTTAGAAAAAGTGTACTCAATCTGATTGATTCTTTGGACTCCAGCTTGAATCTTCCTTGAGAGAAACAAGGGTTTATCTCGTAGGCGGGTTATGTAGACTTGTTGTTTGTGTTAATTAGCTAATTTAGGTTGGTTTTGGATCAAAAATCCTTTTTGGCAGAACTACGAATTAGCAACCCTCATAGTCATTAGCATCAATTACCTCTTCCTCTAAAATTCGAAACTCGGTTTTCTTAGTTTCTTCCATTAGTTCTAACTTGTTAATCACTTTGAAGTCTGAATTAGCGCACGTTAGCCCTAGTTATTTTCTTTCAACTTTTTTTTAATCTTCAAATTAAAAAAGATAATTAATTTTCTTTTCCTTCAAAGAAAGGAAAGAAAAAGAAAAGAATATATTCTATCTATTTTCTTTACTCAAATACTTTTATGATCTTTAATTAGGGCAAAAGTTATTGGTATGATGGATGATGATAATACTAGAACTTGATTCTTATATATTGATGGGGTCCCAACAATCCATATGCATGATGAATGGGTATGAATTATGATCACACTAAATTTTATGCTAATACATTTATAACCATTAAATCAATTGTCCCCACCCTTTTCGATTGTGCTAATTAGGTCCACTATTCTTTTTTCATCTTTTGCTTTAGAAAATAAACATTCTCACCTTTCCCCTTTTTATAAAAGGAGGTCCAAGTTGATGTATTAAATTATAGTAATACATTTAGTCGGTCGATTTATACAACTTATTTCATTTGTTGGTCTTGATTGATTATATATCGGTTCGAGACAAGACCTCCAATGTTGTTTTTGTGTACCTTGGCTAAATCTTTTCATTAACGAGCGAGATTGGGCTAGTACACACGGTATATATGAGCATACTGAATTGTTGCTCGATATATGCGTGAACCTACTACTAGCATTACTTGTTAGGATCAGGAGTCCCTCATTTGATCTACATTTTATTAGAGAAATTTTCTAGAAGGTACTGGCATATTTATTTTCTTGTCTAGGTCACTTATTCGTTCGATAGGTCTTTTGAGATTTTAACACAATAATACACAACTATAGTATAGAGTAATTGACAATCCTTTAAACAAGAGAAGTTAAGGTTTAGAGATTGAGAATTTGTGGTTTATAGTTGGGTTATCTTAGTATGGATGATTTGTGTCATTACAAAAATCAAACATACAAATAAACATTTATGATAAATAAATGCCCATGTTTCTTGTTCTTAGCTCCATAATGATATGTCATTGTATATATGGAATTTGCTTGTCCACGTTTCATTTTTAGTTCTATTTTGTATGGTTGGAAGTACTGGATAACAACAAGTCAATGTTTTTCTTATTTTATTTTTAATATAGATTGAAGAGTCATGCCCTAATTACATGGCATAGATGTAGCAAAAGTATATCACATCATGAATTAGATAAGTAGTATAATTACCATCGTAAAGATTTTTTGGGTCATATAAAGACGTTTAAGGTCATCCTTTGGGGTCTGAAAGCCCATTTATTTCTACCTCTAGCTTATTTATACCCCTAGTTCAATAAATCATAGATTTCCACTTCCATGCGTATCGAACATGTGGCCTCTAGGATGCAGAGTGGCCAGTGGATGGCCAACACTATACCAAGTGGTGGTGGATAAGTCAATGCTCTGAGTGCTGCAGAAACATCTGCTAGACTAGTAAATTTGTTTGGAACTGGGAAATCATGAGCCAGTCTCATGCTAAACCCTCTAAATTACTTGTAATGTGTGACAATTTAGTCGATGTTCGACAAAAGTTTGGTCTGAGTTTACATGACTCTAACAAGTAGGGATCGGTAATCGGCCCTTACCCCAATTTGAGCCAATCTTGCCCCTATCTACTCACCTTGATTCTATTTTTCAAACCTTCTAAGGGTTAGAAATATACTATAAATCGTATTTTGCAGCATCTACTTTGTATCATTAACATAATCATATTAAGTCATATTGTAGACCATTTGAAATTTAAATACCAAAATTTGATGATGATGTTTATATGGGATGATGACAAACTTTTTTGTGTTTGGTGGGTGAAACAGGTGGAGGATTATTAAAGCTACACAATGATGTTCAAAGTTGTGAATATGAAGATATTCAAGTGATGTGGGAAATGCTTAGAAGATCAGAGTCAGAATTGATGTCTAATACACCTACCAAACGCAAGTTAAAACCCTTTTGGAGAGTCCATGTTTTGTCCACAAACAACAACAACAACACTTCTCTTTCTACTTAGAGAGAGAGACAAACTTATTGCATCTCTAAGTTCTTTTCTCTCTCTCTAAAAATGCACTACAAATAAGAGGAGGATGAGGAAAGATTTTACCACTTGTGTTTTATATATATATATATATATATATATATATATATATATATATATATGTATGTGTACATATAATGTACTAGTTTAGATTATGTATGTATATCAGTATATGTATGTATGGATGGATGGTTGGAATAAGGGGGTTATGCTGTTTGAGGCATAACACCTCTCATTCTCTCTCTCTCTCCCCTCTTTGCTTCTATAATTATAGAGAGATGAAGTAATGAAGTAGAAGAGTGATGATGTAAAAGAGGCGTTTTTGAGATGCCCTTTAATTTCAGGCAAGAAAAAATAAAGCACCTCTAAAATTATTATTGTTGCTCTTATTCTCTTATTTGTCTAGTTTTTGAGTGCTTATTTGCCTTCATTTGGTTTTTGCCTTGCCCTTGAATGTTATATCAAGGATGATTGATTGTACAATTGCATAGAAACAACAAATAGTTTTTTTGGCCTCATCTATTCTGAAAACAAAAATGATGCAATGTCGGGATTTACCGAATCCCTTCCGGAGTACTTGGAAGGGCATGATCGAGTGAAAGAAAGTCAAACACTTCTGAACAGGTCAAGTACCCCGACCAGAATATTGGTCGGGCATAGCATCATCTTGAGAAGATGGATTAGTTGCGGGGTTGTGCACCTAAGGTAATGTAGTACTTGTGTCTCGAATCCGATCACTCTAACTAAGGTTGCTCACCAATTCTAATATATGAAATAGTCACTTCAATGGGAAGAAAAACTCTTCAAATCTTACCACCTTCCTCATTTTAGGATATTTTTGTAGGTAACATGATTTGTGAAGGATTAGGTGCCACCAAGCATCATTGAAGAAGCTCACCTTTGTTCTATTCTTTGTGTTTGCCTTTAGTTTTAGATTTTCAAAGAGTAGAAGAATTATTATTGGTTGAATTCTTCTGTTGGGTCCCCTTCTCTACCAAATTTTGTACGAAAATATGTCACATCCTATTTTCTTACTTTACTTAAACGAGAAGTGGAAAATAAAATGTGTTCATCTCTTTTACTACTTCTGAAACTGGAAGTGAAAAATACGTCTCCATCTCATTTTTCTACAAAGGGTTTTTGATCTCAGAACTTAAACTTCAAGAAATTATTTTATGAAAAGACCAAAAATATTTCACACCTACAAACTTAAAGTTAAAGTATACTTTTGATAAAAAAAAATGTACACCTTTGATATGACTTTGCATATATAGTCACTCATATAAAGTCATTCGTATAAAGTCATTATACGTAATGAATATCTTATAGTATGCACATACGATAAAAGTGGAAAATGGAATTCCTATATACAATATTTGGCAAATAGAATCCCTATCAATTTTAGGGGTTTCTGTTTATTGGGGGTTTAAGATTAGAAAGTTGGGTTGTGCATGATGAAAGAAGATGAAGATGGCCTTTAGTAATTGTGATAGGTTCGTGTATTAGGGCTCCCAGGCCCAAAGGTCACCACCTTCTATTCTATGCCATATAGCAAGATCAGCCTCGTGCCTTGGCATTTTGGCAATTTCGGAGGTGCCTATAGATTTAAATCCCAACACTACTAGAAACAAAGCCTTCAACTTTAGGAGATCAAAGATCTAGGTTTTACTATTTCTCTTTCCATCTACACAAATTTCTTAAACTTTGCAAGATTTGATAAGTTGTAGCCTCTAATAAATAATTGGTAATATAGCTGTTGGCTCTTATTGGTATTTGAAGGATCGTCGGATATATTCTAAATTTGGTTAATGCATTCTAGCGATTATTTAAGTGCTTATACGAACTAGTTTTCTAGATCTTTCGTAAATAAGGTGCAAAGGGGTTGCAGTTTTAAACATCAACTCTAGTAGGTACTCGAAAATTTCTTCTTATCTTTACATTTATACATTGTATTGTTAATTTAGCTGACATGATATGAAACAATTTCTACTTAGCTATATGAACGCCCTTTTAAAATAGAGTGTAAATATTTGTAGTTATATTAAACGCTAAACAAAGGTAACCAATCATACTCTGAGTACCAAATAAAGCTAAATTTGAATTCACATCATCGTCATATTTATTGAATATCTGAAAAGATTCTTTAATTTATACAAGAGATTACTTTCATAAACTCCATAGGAATTTTACAATTCTCAACCAACAAACAAATGAAAACTATCATTCTACAAAACCCTCCAAGTAACATGAGACAAAGGCAAGGCAAATCACAACAGTGATATTGATTGAATTAGGTAATTTAAATTCTTTGTACAATTAGATAATGGTTCAAAGTCCACTATCAAGGAAAGGCCTACCATTTGAACAAAAAAAAAAAGGAAAGACCTACCAATTGCTTAAAGTACAATGTGGGTCTTATTGTCTTACTAACTAACCCTTATTTCCCAAAGGGTAGCATTATAAATGCCCTAACTTTCAGTCTTTCTAGGTATGATTTCTGTCATACCACTCAAAAGATATTAAAAAAAGCAAAGAAACCCAAGAAACATTGAAACTTCTTTATGATAAGGAATCAAGTGAGTGATAAAAGAGAAAAGCAATACACATCTCCATCAAACACTTGGTTAGGTTGTTCCCTTATTAGAATAGAATATGAAACATAAAGACCACCACACAAAATTAATAATATAACCTTTGGGTGTACCAGAAAAATTTATTGCCTTTTCTTTTTCTTTCTTTAGTTGTTTTCTAGAATTTAGAGTTTTAAAATACTATAATTTAGACCGAGCCTATCCTACCTCATTCGTGGTGGATCTTGATTAGTAGGCTAAAATTATTAGGGCCAGCCACTCACAAATATGAATCGATCTAAAATTTGAAGTGTGACCCGAGAATTTTGCAAGCAAAAGTCATAGCCAGAATTTCTGTCCAACCCATTTACTCAATGTTACTCTAGCTTTACAAGGGTGGTTATTATTGTGCTGGAGTAACTTCATTTTGACGATTCTAGAAAGAAAATAAAGGTTGAAGGCCTAAATTGTTCGGAATTTGTCTTCAGAAACTTTTGTTATCTTGTTAATGACAATTATCTCACTATTGTTTGGTGTTGAGTAGACTTTATGATCGAAATACACACCCCTCATGTTTTATTGTGTGTGTGAATTATGATTAATTACTTATTTGAGTAGTTAAATTTCTACTTAAGTTTCTCTCATTCGAACTCCAAACTGTGTAATTAAGTTTAATCCCAAATACGCCAGAAACAATTTCAATTAATCAGTTTGCTAAACGAGTTAAAATTACAAATTTCAAGATTATATTATAACCATCTAACCCCTGTTGATTCTAAATTCTAATTCCTTGCCGGGTCTATCTTGAATTTTGTACTCATATTTGTCCTTATTCTTTATGCGTATTTGGGGTAACATAATTATTTAAATGTCAGGGTAGGTAGATAAAATGTCATCCTCAAATGAGAGATTGCAACCAAAAAAATAATTAATATATAATGAGAGATTGCAACACCAAAATAATATTATTATGAAGAAAGCTAGGCTCTTCCTAAATTAATTTCCTAGTCAAACACCTACCAACTCTCAAAACAAAGAGTGGGTATTTACTTATATAATATTCATATCAATCAGGATGTCAAGGCTTTCAAGTCTGCAAATTGTAACACTAGTTTCACAAGAGAATATGTGATTCAATAACCACAAATATAATGTATAGATCATCTCGACTAGTTATCAATTGGTTTTGAGTTAAATGACCACAAAGTTAACATTGTATGAGAACTTGACTCTTAGGTGATAGATTTAAAAGTCACATGTACTCCATGCACCCAGAAAAAATACACGTATTAGGCTCGAACTATCTCACAGTTGAGAAAGCAGGCAAAAATATTCCACATGTGAGAAAGATGACGTAACAACCAGTGGTAGACTGACTATTTATTTTTGCAAATAAGTAAGCAGTAACATAGTTTGCTTTGGTACCTCTAATCCTTTATCTTCTCACAAAAGGTAAGCATTTTGAGTCAATTTTGGAGCTTAATATGTGTTAGAAAATTAGGTAAGACTACGACTAATTTTTCATTGTGGTCATTCAGCCCTAGAGATCAAATTTATTTATCTCCATAAAATGAAAATTGGTAATAGTTGTGAAACTTAATTATTTTGATGTAATGGTAAGACATATCATGTATGTCACTACTGGAGGGACTAGAGTTCGAACCTCAAAAATAAATAACTAACATATAATAGTTCTTAACAAAAAAAAAACTAACATATAATAGTTAAATTGTTGTTCGTATAAATGAAAAAACGAATTGTACAACAAATGTTTCATCAGTATGTGTATTGTAAGTTCAACAGTACTTACAAATATTTAATTGCCATATCACCTATAACTTTTGGAAAAGGAAAGATGATTATATTTAAGAACCATTGCTCGAAAACGACTGTTATTTTCGTTATAATTTTTTGAAAAGGAAATTCCACTTTTTTTTTTTTAAGAGAAATGGTTCGGGTCAGTTTCTATTTGAATAATAATTTACCATAATCCAAACCAATTTATTATTTCAGTTTAAGTTGCAATCTGTTTCAGTACCAATCAAATAAAATGGGCCAGGCTTTATTTGATTAGTTAGGGTTTGCGTGTTAGACTGTTAGGAGAGAGATTCTTTCATTATCTGTAATTTTAATTGTTATGAGGTTGATGTTTGAGATAACATAAATCATAAACCACTACTAAAATAATATATCATAGTATGTTGCTACTGGCACAAAGAATTCCAGTTAGTTGTGGTGGTGGACTGTTGGTGGTGGTGGACTGTTGGTGGTGGTGGACTGTTGGTGGTAAACAACGGGGGCTCGGTCTCGTTGTCGGAGTGATTACCAAAATAGCTTCTACCTCTAGGAAGGGACGGATCCAAGGGGTACGGGCGCACTCCCTGGATCCTACCAAAAAATTAGTGGTAGTCACTACAAAATTGAGTTGTTTTTACTATGGCTCATATCCGATGCAAATGAACAAAAATTTGTAACAAATGAGCTTTAGTCATGACAAATAGGCGTAACCAATAGTAAAGTCGAAAATTACTTTTAGCTACAAATATTCGGTTACGAGGCAGTTTGTAACTGGAAACCGAGCTCTTTGTTTATGGCTTCTTCGTACCTAAAAGCCATATATTCGTATAATATTTGCTATACCATTTCATTAAATTTAAAGTTATTTTCTTTTTTGGCTCCTTAGTTTGTGTTCAACTTCTTTTTCGAACTCCTGTTTTTCGTAAATTCAAAAGAACCATCTTTCGTTAACACTGTCAGTTTATTGGTTAATTTATTACTTTCTGTAATTATCCTTTTTAGAAAAGTGATTTCCTTTTTAAATATGGGTTGATCCTCGATAAATTCTAACCTTTTAGAACAAACTAGAGGGCCAAAATAACATTCATTTAAAAAAAAAATTAAAAACATTAAATACGCCTCATCCCTCTCTCTCTCTATCCTACATTTCATCACCACTCTCCTTCACATCATCTCTCGCCTCCATTTCATCACCTCTCTCCTTCACATCATCTCTCGCTAGGACTGGGAAAAAGTCCGTTGATCGTGAACCCCTCGGTGTCCACCCGAGTCCGGAGACGCCCGAGACCGCCTGAAGTCTAATCGGGCCAAGCCCGGACCGACCGATTAGAGTTGTCGGCCCGGTCTCGATTTTTAAGCTCTGGTCGGATGTCACATTATCAAGCCCGAACTGATTTTCTTAATAAGCGTTAGATTAAGACAACCAGTCACATTAACAGCCGTTGGATTAAGGGTTTTATCCCTGGGTATAAATAAGTTTTTTTGTATTAAAGACAACCTCATTAACCTAGATGCATCTCTCTCTCATCTCCTGAACTCATCTCATCTCTCTCGTCTCTTCGACTTCTCTCTTTGTCTCATCTTTATCTCGTCTCCTCGACTCCTCGACTTTTCTCTCTGTCTCATATATCTTTGTCTCTTCTCCTCGACTCCTCTCTTTGTCTCATTTCTCTGTCTCGTATCCTTAACTGTCTCAAAGTTCAAGAAGAAGAAAAACGAACTTGAAGAAGAACAAACTTGAAGAAAGACGAAAAAGAATGAAGAAGAACGAAGTTGAACAAGAACGAAGAAGAAAAACAACAAATATATGACAAAGAAGGAGAACAACGAACTTAGATGATGAAGATCTGTTTTTTTAAGATCTATTGTTTCTTCTTCATATTTATTTCATGTTGTTTCTTCTTAAGATTCGTTTCTTATTATTTTTATTTAAGTCTGTTTCTTCTTAGGAGGTAATGAAGATCTATTTCATCTTGTTTTTCTTCTCATCTTGTTTCATGTAGGACTAGATTTTGCCCTGATTTTAGCCCCTAATTTGTCCTGCTTTCGGCCCCAAATTTGCCTAATTTTGGCCCAAATTTTACCCTAAAAAATATTAGTAATTTCGGTTTACCCGAACTGACCAGACCGATACCTGGGTACCCGAAAAAAAAACTGGGCTTCGAGCGGGCTATGGGCAGGTGACTTTGAGATTTTGCCCGACCCGGCCCGGACCAGATTTCCAATCGGACATAGTGTTGTTCGGTCCGGACCGCCCGAGCCCGATTGATATTGTACCGCAGGCAAGCCCGACCGTACCGATTCCCAACCCTATCTCTCGCCACCTCATCATCTTCTCAAGTGAAAGTCGACGACCGTTCAAATTTTCCGACGACCATCAAACTTAATATTTTTTTAATCTCTTCATCTTCTTTCTCTTGTTTTTTCTTCTTCTTCCTCTTGTTTTTTCATCTTCTTGTTAATTTTTGTATTTCTCCACAAAAAAATTAGGTACTCCCTCCGTCCCAATTTAAGAGTCTCATATCCCTTTTCCGTCTGTCCCAAATTAAGTCTCATTCTTCTTTTATCATATTAAATCTTGGTTTTTTCAATGATACCCATGTTGACAATATATAATTTATTTATTACTTAATTATAACAATTTGTATTTTGGTAATATTTTAGAGAGATAATTTGTGTTTATGGAAACTAATCTTATATATATTGCTACTAATTCTTTGAATTCCAAAAAACATGTTAAAACTAATATGGGTAAAAATGAAAAAGTAAAAATTGTGGAAAAAAAAGTTACATTTCAAAATGAGATTCTTAATTTGGGACGGGGAGAGTATATAATTTAGACCCCTTAGATAGATTTCAGGATCCGTCTCTGACTCTAGGCCTCAGATTTGTGACACAAATAATATTACTTGGATTTGAGACACAAATCATATTGTTTTTCTAAAAAGAGTTGGAAAGAGTTATTTAATTTCTAGAAGAAGAAAGAGAGTACAGAGTTCTAAAATGAACCAAGGGCGGCCCGGACCCAAAGCAAACAAAGCGGTCATTTTGGGCCCTAATGTAGTTAAAGACTTCAAATCTTCGAATTTTGTATGATACCTTCAAAATAATTATATTTCAGATAGATTCAAGACGTGAGTTAAGTTTTTGCTAAGTGGAAAAGATAACGAGGTTTGTATAAGAGGTCAAGGGTTCGATTCTTCTTCTAAACATTATTAGAATTTTATTTATTTTTCGAATATACACTATATTACGATTCCAAATTTGAAATTCGCTCGGGGCCTCCCAAATGCATGGACCCATCCTGATTTAATGAACCTACTCAACGTCAAAGTATTTTATGCTCGTACCATGACTTAACATTGTTGTTATTAGCTGAATCCCAATTTTTCAATTTTTCTAATTGTATGATCTTACGTATTAGATTGACATTTCAATATCCGGAAAAAAAGTCCATTTATCAAACTAAAATATCTCAATATGGAAAATGGTGATATCAGTATCATTAGTGAAGTAGAAAATCATTTCCTTTAAATTGTTATTTTTTCTTTGCCGTTTAGTAGTGAAAGATGTGATGGGTATTGTTTCCTAATAATCTCTTACTTCACCACTTTATCTTAATCGATTTCACCTTACTACTACCTAACAAACAAACAAATATGCCACTCACTCCATGACAAGTAGATGATGTAAACCCTTCTAGTGGCATTACAAGTGTCACTCGTACATACGTAACAGGTGGCTAATCATATGTAAGCACATTGGGCCATGGTCTTGTAATCATACTTTTTTTTTTATGAGACCCTTGTGATCATACTTGGTAAGTTTCTCTTTTTTTTGATGAAAATTGGTAAGTTTCTCTTGCCTCTCTAATATGGATTGTAAAGTTAATGTGATTTTCCTTCCAAATTGTGGGTTTTATGGTCTTTTTTTTTTAGCATATGAGAAGGGTTACATATTTTCATCCATGTATTTGTTAATGGTCAAGAATTTTCTTAGTACCTTCCATTATTTGTTGGTGTATTGATTGGACAACTATTTCGTAACACATGAGTTCCAGGTTCGATTCTATAAAAGTGTAAATACAAGAATTATTGAATTTGTGTGTAAATAAAGTAGAGATAGATTAGTTGGATTTTAGGCTCCTTAAGACGACCTTTAAAGACAGATTCGGTTCGTGAATCTTGGTCTATCTTTGTATTATCTCTTTATGATGTATGTTTGCCTCGTAATCCGACTAAAAAACCCAAATTCTCTTGTTTTTCCTTGATCATATGTTTGAAAAATAAATCCATCTCTAAACACAATGACAATACAATCATGTATTCACCGTACTATTTATAATATTATGTAACAAGTAAGTTCTTAGTACTTCAACAAAAAAAGAAGAAGTAAGTTCTTAGTATTTCATAATAAAAAAAGTTCTTAGTGTTTATAAATCACATATATATATATATATATATATATAAATTCTAAATCTTGAACCCTAAATTGTACACCTACACACTATCAACTTAAACAGTAAAACAGGTATAGGTTACTTCATCACTTGCAAAAAGTTGGTAATGTCTAGTTAGACACGCCCAATTGGTTATGATCATTCTAATTAGTTGTAAAGATTTTCTTTTCTCAAATATACAAGCAAGCAATTAGGTTCATGATTCATTCACCAACACTAAGTACCCTTTTTAGAATTATGATGTTTGTATGTCTAGGTTTTGAACTTTGAACCCATCTTAGTGATGATACAAACATAAAATAAGAATTAGGACAATGCTATTGAAATGAGTGACTGATCGTTTAAATCTGGAAGGTATTTATTTAATCCGATAATTCTCGTTTTCAGTGTGTATTGTTTTTCTCTACTATTTTTTTAAGTAATCTCCTCCGTATATGATATTAGACGACACTTTTTTCTATTTTTTTGAAAACATAAATGGTTGTTTTCTATTTTCCCTTATTACATAAGGAAAATGTTACTCTATGAGAGACATAAAAATAATGGTTTATTCCTATTTAGTTCATATAGTGTGACCAAATCGCCTTTTAAGCTCTTATATTTTGACCAACAGGTATGTATATTGCTCTCCATTTTATCTTTTATGTCCCTTGTACTTAAAGTCATAATTTTTCATCGAATTTTGCTGTTCATCTTTTCAATTTAGTGGTTTAAATTTTGTAAGAGAGCAAGAGGGATGGTGCCGTACAAAAGCTAAAATAGCTAGTTCTCTCTTTTAAAGAAGGCAAATAGGAAACCTTAAAATAAAGCCCTTTGTGAAAAAACAATTTTTTGAAGTACAATATTTATAGTCAAACTCTAATTAATGACGTTCCTTTAAAAAGTTAGATTTTCAAAATAGGTCATTCATTTTGAGACTGAAGGAGTACACTATAATAGATAGTATGTTGATCGAGTTGTTAACGAATAGTTCGGGATACACTAACGAATGATCAAACTTGACTCGTTTATATAAACGAGCATTATTTTGAATTCGTATTAAGCTCGTACTCGTTTCTTTGAGTCGAGCACGAGCAATAGTCGAGTTAAACTCGAGCAACTTGTTATCTGCTCGACTCGAATACACCCTTAGTGAATCATGGTGGTGGTGGGAAATATTCTTTAAGTGGGATGAGATGAAAAAAAAAAACTCTGTACTCCAAAAAAATACTCTTATTTCATCAAACATCCACCAATAAATAGTGCCAAACGTGGCTTTAACTTTCCCACAATTTGTTGATACAGCAAATATGGATAATAGATAAATACAACAAAATCATATTTTTCCTTTGAGGGTCAAATTTGCGTGGCTTCCACCTTGACGATGACGTATCAAAATAAAAGTATTACTCAAATCCATCATTGACCATCCAAATTACAACCTCATGTGTTAATCCAACGGCTGTTATTCCATTAAACTAATTCGAAAGGAAGGCAACTACTTTTTAGTACCTACGTTTTTTGGGGTTTCCTTCAAACCCTCAAAATAAAATCCTCTCTCTCTCTCTAAAAACGACTCTCAAACTTAAACACGGTATCCCATTTCAGAACAGAAATTTTTCCTCTTAAGCACACGAAGAAGAAAGGGTAAGAAGTTATTATTAGATTTTGATTCCTTTTCGTTCTTATTATCAACTATGGTTATAATCTATATACCCATAACTAAGAATTTAAAAAAGTAAAATTGGTTTTCTGGGTTATAATAATTTTTGATGAATTAAAATGGGTTTGTCTTATTTTGTTGAAATTTTTGATTTTTTGATTAGATGGGTTTTTTGTTTCTGGTATTATCTGAATGGGTATTTTTTTTTTCTGGTTTTGTTTCTATGTTTGATTTTGTGTTTTTCAATTAAAAAATTTGGATGAGAAAAAAAGGAAGAGCTAGTTTGATGGCTGAAATCCCGGGAGAGAAAAAAAAAGAGTGTTTTATAATTAGAAAAAGCGAAAAGATTGTTGAAACCAAGTAAGTCTTAAATCCTAAATAAAGTAAATTCAGCTTTTCTGGTATATGTGGTTTCATTTCTTCTTTTTCTGTGGATTTTTCTTCATATCTTCTTAAACTTTTCTTTCTGAGGTGGTAATCTCTTTGGTGGGTAGTTTCAATCAAAAGGTTTTTCATTCTATCTCTCAGATAAATCATCTTTTGATTGATGAACCTGGTCCTTGTTTATCTTTTTGTTTGGGTGTTTAGGTTTGTTTGTTTGATTTGCTATTGTATTTTGTTAGGAATCAATTTATTGGGTTGTGGGTTATTGAGGAAAAGTTCCATGAATCCATGATAATAATCAAAGTTGATATAAGTCATAATTGATATCATAATCTTCTATATGGTTTAGGTGTTTGATGATAAGCTTTGGTTGGTATTTGTCACTATGAATGTTTTAAGTGAGATTAGGTTGATCATCTATTTCTTACTCAAACTTGTTTTAGATATTTGGTTTTGTTTTTTCATGATTTATTCCATTATTTAATGTCTTTTTTATCTGTTTGATGCTTATTGAATTGAATCTCTTTAACATCCTTGTTAAGTGTTTCAGTTTCTATTGATTGATCTTCCTTGAAAAATTCATAAATCATCAGTAAACACGAAGAGAAATGATTCAACTTTGAAATAGCAGTGAATATTAGTATAAGGCCCGTGTTATCCAATTTGTGTTGAACGAAAACGAATTAGCCAAAAAGGGGTGTGAGAATATTTCAGACTCCGATATATTTCAGACAATTGCATCTAAACAGCCTAAAACTTGGGCGATGAATATTATCTCGGTCGAAGTCTATGACTGTATGCCTTATAGCAAGATACAGCTTCTTGACTTATCCATTATTAGTATTTCATCCATGAGAAAGTGCAAATTAAAGATGAAGCAATTATTCCGTTGAATACTCATCTAAATTTAGTTATTTAGCGTTCATCCTTATGTTTTTAGTGGTAGCTGTACACTTTTGGCTGTTAACATAATCCAACTGTTGCTTCCTGATCTTAGTGTGGTCTTTTCAAATGCCTATGTCCCGATACTAGTGAAATAACTTTGGTTTTCTCCTTCTTATTCTATAGTATATTTGTTTCTTCTATTCTAACAAGGAAACTCCATATCCTTAAGTTATTCCAATTTTCAAGCGCACATTGTCGAAGGATAGTGGTGTAACTCTAGCATTAGTTTTGTTCCAACTTCCAAGTACATACAGTTCTGATATCCTGATTTCCTTAGGAGGACAAGAAATCAGCTGTCCTGTCCTACAGCATAACACCATTAGCGCTTCTGAAAATTTTCACGTAATAACTGGTCCTAAGACTTGATGAACTTGTCATCTTCCTTCGTTTTTTCCTGTTCACGTAGTTTCTTTCCTTAGTACCTACTAGTTCACAACTAATTTGTATCTGTTACTTTTTTCCGTTGCGGTATATCTACATTATTGTCTGATTAATTTGAGGAACATACACATGCCACGTAACGTTGCATCTACACTTTATTCATCTAAAACCGAGTTACGAGACCCAATTTGTATATCTTATCTCGAACCGGAAGCCCTTATGATTATATGTCGGATGAGGAGCTTATTAAAGTTTCAACCTGTTATACAAGGATTCCGAGTGTCAAATTCATCTTTTTTTCTCATCAACATTGATTTCAAACGGTTTTATCTGTTCCAGATTTTTGTTCAAGATTATGCATTTCCTAATGTTAAACGTTTGGGTTATTTCAACGGGTCACTGTTTGAGCCTGACAACTGTTATCTTTGTTATCTTTCCGCAGAGACCTGGCTGATTTAACGTATGGACAAGTATGCTGGTAAGAGAATTGTTGGTGGTACTGCTCCAAGAGGGCCAGGCATGACTTCCAGAGATAAACCGAACCATGAGAACCGAAGTACTCAGTGTTGCAACCGACTTGGTTGTAGCACTAGAAATAACTCTATGAAAGGCATCCAGATTGGTGGTACTGATACATATAATAAACCAAATCTTTCTGTTCGTTCGAGGGGTGGTTCAAAAGTTGGAAGCTCCTCGAAAACATACTCCTCCCTGAATGATGTTAGAAAACCTAACAAAGTTTCTGCTGAAACGAGAAAAATGCAAATGGAGAAAGATGTTTCAGATAATAGCTCCACAAACTCGGAACAAGACGATGCCAAATCTGTAGATATAAATGGGAACTCTACTGATAGATCACAAGAAGTGAGTACCAGCAATGAAGCATCAAATACAAGAACGCAGAAGCTAACACGTAAAAGATCTGTACTTGAAAATCAAGTTTTATCTCCAAATACTTCATCTCGACGTTCTTTTGCGCCTAGAAACACAACCCAAGCTGCAAAACCTGCTTCCAATGGTCAGGGTAGTTCAAGCAGATATGGCCTGAAAAATCTTGGATGTTCATCAATCTCTGATGTCCTTCCAGGATGTTCATCTTCAGAACCAAGTCGTAGTAAGACAGCCGTGGCGGCAAAAAGAAGTTCAGTAGTAGGGTTGAAAGGAAAGACCCTGAGCGGATCATCAAGTGGAGAAAATTCAGGAAATAGGAGAAATGTACCTTCCGGTTCTACCATCTCCCTGTCTGAAAGTTCATCATCTCAACAATCTTCAAGAAGAACCAGAAATTGGCCTAGAAGTAGAGAGAGCATTGTTACATCCGTTAGAACTCGAAGGACAACCAACGAGGGTAGCAGGGGAAGCTTCTCTGAAGATAGTGATGACAACAATACCTCAGATTCTGATCCCCATGTTGCGACTTCAGAACTTTCTCACACTGAACTATTAGTTGGTCAATCTAGCTCTTCGCGGCAATTTCCATTGATGAATCCTACAGGTCACCGAAATTCTTATGAACGCCCTGGTAGTAGCAATGGGATTAGGCGAATTAGGCAAATATCTCCTCCGGATGATGATGGTCTTCGGCTGTTCAATGGTTTGTCACTCGGTGGAGATGGATTCCGACGCTTCAACATGGATGGGATTGCAGAGGTAACATTTCAGATTGAGTCTCTTTCCACTTCATAAATTAAAAAGAGAAGTACTGATTTAGTATCAAATAAGTTATCAGTTCAGCCCAGAATTTTTGGATTGTGCCCTAGATTTTACAAAATTGTTCTTGTGAACAGCATGTGGCATGACCATACAAAACTAACAGTTGAGTTTTTCGAAGTTTAATTTTTCCTCTGTTTATGTTATACAGGTATTGCTGGCACTGGACAGGATTGAACAAGACGAAGAGCTCACGTATGAGGTCGGTATATTTTTGTTTTAAACTGTTTTTCCTGTAGCCATTGTTTCTCTGAACAATTTCTTTCACTTCGTGCAGCAATTACTTACTATGGAGGCAAACTTGTTCTTGGGCGGAATTAGCTTTCATGATCAACATAGGGATATGAGACTTGATATCGATAATATGTCTTATGAGGTTTGTTTTTTCTTCATGATGCTCACACCCCAAATCATATATCAGCTCACACTTCCTGATCCTAGATATGAATATTAATCTGATACCCAGATATAGACCCTCTAACAAGCAGATTTACTAGAATCTCAACGATGTGAAACGTGTAACAACTAAACTATTTAACATGGTTAAACCTTCCTCATCTCGCCTAAAATTCATTGTTTTGATAGGAATTACTAGCTCTGGAGGAAAAGATGGGTAACGTTAGTGTTGGCCTCACAGAAGAAGCCACTTTGAAGTGCCTGAAGAGGAGCTTTTATATGAATGTGGATCCAGATGAGAGGGACTCCGACTATAATGACGATGATGTCAAATGCAGCATTTGTCAGGTATTTTGACTAAACTTAGCGAACTCTCAAAAGATGAGTTGAAAGTCCGTCTCAAAGAAGAATGAAGTTTGGATGATCAATATGATTTTGAGGGGTGAACCATCAGTTAGTCAAACTAGAGATTAAATATGGGCAAGAACCATCCGTCCGATTGAAATTTAAGCCGTTGTTCACCCATTAGATAGCTAAGACTCCAAAGGTTCCATGGGTGAAAAAATGGGATTGGCCTGGGGTGTGAAAAGTCCAAAATTAGTGTGGTGGAGTGGGGCATGTAGGCGAAGGGGGTGTGTACATTGTATGTGTATATGTATGATCATATTGCATCCATATTATACGATCAACATAGAGTGGCAACTAACAAAGAAATTAACATATTATGTATTATTATATTAGAGAACATAGTTAATTGGGTTACCTAACTCTATGATTTATTGTTGCCACTCAAAGGCACTAAGCCGAATAGGATGCCTGTGCTTCGGCATCGCCTTTGATAGCGTAGATAACTCCAAGCACTGAAACAGCGAGTTTGTGTTTTTGTTGAATTAACTGGACAAGTTAATGAAGTTGGATGCTTTTTGCAGGAAGAGTATGTCGACGGAGACGAGGTAGGTAAGCTACAGTGTGACCATCGATATCATGTTGCCTGCGTCAAGCAGTGGCTTCATCAGAAGAACCTGTGTCCCATCTGCAAGTCTCCTGCTGCTGCCTCCTAGTTCCTTCTCGTCAACCTGCAAAATGACCCGTGGAAATTTCTGTTTTTACAATTCTGTTCATACTCTCTCTCTCTCTCTGTACATATTACATGCCCTTTAATCTTCACGAAATAAACCATAGTCTTGAGAACTTTCGACGGACATGGGTGTCGACTCTGACAGAATTATCAGCATTTGAAATTACCCTGAAGTGAATATGTTCATAAATGGGATTGTCATTTTACATCGTTTTCTCTAACTTGAGCTTGCTTGCTTCAATGGATATGGATGGACTGAAAACAGTACTAGTGATTTCAAGTTCGACAAAAAAGGGTGCAATCAAATTATGAACTTGTTTCGGGTCAGTTGACGAAATAGAAAATATGTGACACAAGCACTAACTACAAAGTTTCCAAACAGAAGAATTTGAACTAATTGTATGACCTTTTCCGGAACTAAATTAATTATCTGGACTTTCAACAAAAAAAAAAAAAAAATTAATCATCTGGACAAAAATGACCAGAAAACAGAAGCTTAAAAGAAATGACAAGCTGAATATAGAACAGGTTGAACCCTAACTTCTACTTGTAAGGCTAGACACAATCCTGCACATTTTTTCGCCCGTATCTTCCAGCTGTGGGAAGAGGCTAAAACGAACCTGGTTCATTTGATAACTCGCCTCCCACGTCAGTCGTTAAATGATAATTAATACCCATCACCAACTTCATTCGCCTTATAAATTTTTTTACCGAAACAACATCATATTACGATCACCAAAATGAAGCTGAACTTCATATGCATGAACTTTCAAACAAATCCGATAATCAATTCAACTGCCACCTGAAGATAATCTTATACACTCCGAAATGAAGAATCAAAGGAATCGGGGATTATTAGATGAAAATAACTGAACGCAAAAAGACAATGACATAACCCAATACCCATCTATATGCTCTCAAACCCGGAAATATTCAGTGTTGAAGAAAACATTATCTCACTGTAAGACCTGGCACCGCCTGGAACATTTGCCTCATCAAAGCAAAGCCGCCTCAAAGCTTAAAATCGTTTTTTGAGAAAACTGGATCTATTAAAACAACATACAAGAAGAATACACGATCTGAAGCAAACCATCTCAAAGCTTATAATCTCTTTTTTAGACCATTGGCCTTATGAAAACATAAAAGATATATTCACATACAACAGGATTTGGCAAAATCAATCTCTAAATAATCAGTACATAAAAATGTAGATATTTTTTACTACGAAAGTCATGTTAAAACAGATCTGAAATATTTGTATACGGAAACTAACGTCGTCTGAAAACGGTCCACTGCACTGCTGAACATAATGAATAAAAAATATATTTGTAACCATGCTGAAGAAACAATAGATATGATGAATAAACATGTTATAGTCGTTCAAAGTTCAACCTAGAGCACGCGCAAAAAAATAATTCACCACTTATACATATCGAACTTAATTGCATTGCAAATTGGCAAGTGAGAGGATGACAAAGTTAAACACGCCTATGGAAAAACTTTAGAATGATAAAATCATGAAGTATCATGATCAAAATGTACTTCAACAAAAGCCACATTGAGCTGACAAGCAGCAAAATATAAGGGCAGCAAGCTGAACAGGAACTTCAATAAGAGTTATTTGTTTTTTTTTTTTTTTTGTTGAACAATAAGAGTTATTTGTTAATACTGCAAAAGATACTTAAGAGTTGAGACCAAAATAAAGCTAGAAATCAGTAAAGAAAAGAAAAACACAGACAAATAGTATGCAAACGAAGGTGTGATCTTGCGAACAACACTAGTCTTATATAAGAACATGGACGTGTAGAGTTCAAGCTTGAGGTGAACACAAGGAAATCTAAGATCTAGTTGATTTTTAGTTCTATAAGACACCAAAAAGCTTATTTCCTTTCTTTTGGCCTTCTCCCCCCTTTTTCTTCTCATAAGAAATAGGCGAAGAGAGTTTTAGGTGACACACTGCCAAATTTGCAAACTCCACAATCACAAAAGATAAAAGACTACGGCAAAATAAAGCGTTCCACTAGCATTTATTCCTACGTACAAGAAATAGAGTGCTTCATTTTATCAGTGAATCCTGTGCAACTATATATCATGTAATATTACATAACGAGGAAAACTCACTATATTGAAAATTGTATGCTCCAAGATGTAATACTTGTCGACCCAACATTTCAAATTTTGCTATCACGGCTCTGAAGATTTGGGTTTATTGAGGGGTTAACATTTTAAGCTTTCAAAGTAAAAAATATTCAAATAAAAAAGAATGGTAAGCTGCAGTTAATATTAAGATTCCAATTTATTTTCAGATTTGATAATACATGAATGTCTTGCTCTTAGATGACATCGTACCTTTTCTGACCAAGCTACAGTATACTTGCAAAACTCTTTTTGAATTTCCCTTCTAGCTGTAAATTACAGAAAATCTCAAGATCTTCGGCGATGATAGGGAAAACCAACACATTGGTACAAGTACAACATTGCAACCAAAACAAGGGGTAACTTTCCAGAAATTCCCCTTGGACGATTGCAATTAATTGTGTTCTTGACTGTGGGTACCATTTAAGAGAATACAGATTCTTCCTGCTCAAACCCCCCATTTGGAATAGGAAGAGCTCAAGCTTTTGTCGAGTGAGTACACTGGTTCATCAGGGCTATTACGGATAAATCTCTACGTTAGACCTATCCATTCAGAATTTCGCCCGTTTCAGTTTCAACTGTAGTCTGGGAATAAACTAAAGTTACTTTAAATGCTTTATTCATCATATGAATGCAGACATATTCTTTCTAGCAGCAACGGCCAATCTTCCCCAAGCTGTTGTGGTTTCAACTCCATGGCTACCTTGAAATCCAGCAGAGAGATGGGTCCATGGGCCCTGGGTTCTTGCACCCTTTCCATGGACCCAACACTGTTTTGCATCTGTAGCTGCTGACCTGGGTGCATGCCATTAAGAAGCTTTCTTTGAGGTTGTTGATTGTAAGCAGCTGACTTTGTCGGTTCATGTCCAGTCCTTGCTCCTACTAACTCAAAGCAAGATCTGATCAACCTTTTTAAATACCCATCCAACCCATTTTTCAATAAATTAGCACAATCAGTTGATATATGTTCGAGCCCCTGTGCTCCTGCAATTTGTTCCATACGCTTCCTCAATGTCTCAATATCTGGTAATTCCCCAGTGTCGGAAGAGCTAGCGAAACTACTACTGCTCATCACAGGCAAAACCCGGCGGGCCCCACCAACACTTGCCGAGCAAAATGGTATCCCAAGAGGAGCAGAGAGAGGACTTTTAGTAGAGACAGAATTTTCAGTTCGCTCCGAGTCTTCTCTACCTTCAACATGGACTGCTCCAGCAGTAGTTACAGGGCCCTTACTATGTACAGAGACCGGACCATTCTCCAGTGATTTTTTCGTCCTTGGTCTTTTTGCGGGATGCTGAAGCGATTCATCCAGCTCAGTCTCAGGTCGTTCAGCAAGCTCTTGATAATTGTAATGAACCAACCTTCGCAAATCACAAGAATTCAAAGTCCCATTTTCTGGAGGAGCCTCCGTGTTCCCATTATTTGGAATGGTTGATTGATGAGTCAAAAATCCTGTCTTCCCATTTGGTCCAAGAGGACTAGGCCTATCGAGGTGATCCCTTGGCCTTCTTTCCGGAATCCCGGACCTGATTTTACGGGGAGAGGTTGGTAAAACATCTCCATTCGACCGGAAAAGTGGAGGACCCTGATTTTGAGACTGAGACAACCCATTCTGTTGAAACCTATCTTCTATTGACGGAGGTTTTTTCCCTCGCTTTAAATTTGACTTTGCTGGAGCTTCTTTCTCATGGACCGGTGGTGGAACTGTTGCATTACAAGCATTACTCAAAATGGAACGTATTAATTGATTATGCAGCGGCAGATTTTCCCTTCCAAGGGCCCAAAAACAATACTTGTTGAACTCGGTCTTGCTTAATTTCTGGTTCAGTAATCTGTTCAAATAGTAAAAATATTGATTCGACCGATCAGGTCCGAGCTTCTTCACTATCTGAGCTCTTAAGTCACTAAGATTGATCCGTGTTTGCTGTTGCTGTAAAGGTTGCATTTTTACAATGCTTTGAAGTAAGAATTCAAATTGTTCTATACATTCACCAGATCTTTAAAATGTTCTTTGAAACCCTGAAAGCCCCAAAAAGAAATTTCGACAAATAGAGAATTAGGGTTTACCCCGTTTCCAACCACGATAATTATGTAAACCTAAACCTTCCCCTGAGTTCTCCACGACCAAACCAGACAATGCAGTCACAAATTTCATCTTCAATTTAGAAACCCTAAAGAAAATTGAGCTCCCCACAATTCAGCAGAGATCTCACTATAAGAATCAGTAGAAACAAACCCAATAACTTCAAATTTCACATCCATCTAAAATCAAAACCCTAAAACAAACGCCAATACTCAACCCGAGTAACTCCATAAAACCTCATTGTTTTCGCTTATTGGGTTGATGGAATTCAATAATTTTGACTTAAATAGCATAACGAACTTAAAATAACACGGATCACGGACAAGATTTGAGTTCAAGCTATAAGTTCATTCAGACAGAGGGGTAATCTTTGTTTTTGATCGAGTTCGAACAGAGACTTCGAAATTCAAAGAAACCCAAATTGAAGATATGAAAAAAGATGAAGACTTTATTATTAAAGCTCGAAACAATAGTGTTAATAATCAAAGCTGACCTTTTTTCGACCTTCTTCTTCGTGTTTTTCCTGCTTCTTATGAACGAACTTGAGTAATATTGGAATTCAAAATCGCATCTAGAAAAACTTATCTTTGGGTTGGATGAATTCTTTAGTAGCTTCTCTTTCTTCTGTTCTTCTCCTTCTTCTTCCACTGCTACTTCTACTTTCTCTCTCTAAAAATATACTTTTTTTTTCTCGCGCTCTTCTCTGTGAAATAGATTTGCTTGCACCCCTCGATCGCTGCAAGTACTCTCTTCTATTTTCTTGGGTTATTTCCAACTTGCCCTCTAATTTGTGACCAAAGGCAAACTTTTGCCATCATATTTGTTCAGTGTTCTAATAAGACTAGGATATAATATTTTTGTTAGTCAGACTTAACTGTCCAATTTCTTTTTTTTTACCCTGATTTCAAAAGTCTTTTCTTTTTATTCATTCAAAGAAAAAATCGATCTTCTACCATCACCACTACCACCGCCACCACCACTAAATTCTCTTTACTTCCACTCTCTCTTTCTCTGAAATTGTAATTGGGTTTCACAAATAAAATTCCATTGGGGTTTCAAAGAAGTATGAACCTCATCGATGAGAGAAAACCCCACTGGGACTTTAAATCCAACTAAAACCCATCAATGTGATAGGTACAAAACGAGAAAGAGGGGAGAATCCATTAGGTCACAGTGATGGTCAGAAAAAGATTATTGTTTTATTCTTTTGAATGTCATCGACAAAGGGCAGTCGACCGTTGTCGGGGGTGGTGATGGTCAGAGAAAAGGGAAGACTTTTCAATTCATCACAAATTTTAGACAAAATTATAAGTAGCCTTTTTTTTTCCTTTCTCATTTTTATAATAACATAAGAAATATTAAATCACATGTCAAATTAGAAGGTTGGACAAATATGACGCCAAAATTTTCAACTGATCACAAATTCAGACAAAATTATAAGTAGCCTCTTTTCTTTTCTCATTTGTATAATAACATAAGAAATGTCAGCACTTGGTTGAACAAGTAATTGATAGTGTTGCGACTTCAAAACTCTAGAGGCCCCACGTTTGATTCACGAGGGAAGGAGGAATCCATGGTTATTAAAGGTATAAATAATTAATAAGTATGTCGGACTTTAGGCCTCTTTCTTGTTGTTGGGCTTAGGCCTCTTTCATTATTGGTTTAACTTTGACAATTATCATGCTTATCACATCTTAATGATGTATCAAGGCCTTGTAACGACTAACGTAGATCGTAGTCGATTTCTCAAAAAAAAAGTTAAGAAATATGAATTCGGAGGTCAATCAGAAGGCAAAATACATATGGGGCGAAAATTCGAATTGATCACAAATTAGGTACAAAATTAGAATTAACCCCTTTTTCTTTGGTGGATTCTTTGAGGCATAAAGAAAAGTCTCTGGGGAATAAAGGCTTAGTCAATGAAGATTGACTTAGGGTTCACATATTTTTTTAAGTCCAAAAATCCATTTGATTGTTGTTAGCCCCCTAATCTTCATCTCCACCTCCTCTTCACCCCCACCACCATCATATCAGATCACATACCATCTTTTTGTATTCCTCTCTTTCTTTCTCCCTTCTTATCTCTCGCTCTCCCCTTCTCTCCCTATATTTCTCTTTCCTATTCATTATCTCCATCTCTCAAAGTTTCTCCTAAGATCACTCTCTCAAGAAAATGAGGCATTTGAAATCTTTAAACAACATCGGATCCATTATATTGACGGTTTATTGGAAAATTCTAAAGGCACAGATGGTTTTAACTTTCCTGTGTTGCGAAGCCTTTGGTGGTTGATATAAGTGAAGAATCTCACGATGTGTTGATGTGTTTAACCTAGGCCTTTTGATCGAACAAAATCCTATGTCGTGTTGCGAGAATTGTTCAATCATGGTGGAGTAATCTTTAGGGCTCATGTTGCAGGAAATTATGTTAAATGTGTGAAAAGGAAATCATAACTTGATATTTTTGAAGAAGAAAAGTTAGGGAATTCTGGGGGGTTTCTTTCATCATCAATGATATCATACATGCTTAGTCCACATAAACACATATGATTGAGGCAGAGATGCCTTCTCTTAACTTCATTGATGAACTTGCCGGAGAGTTAGGTAAAACCATGAAACTGAATCATTTTAACTTGGATGTCATTAGAAATTCAAGAATTGGTAACCATTACCTGACCTTAATTTAGTTCGTTGGGTATGGACAGTGATAGAAACGAGAGGGAGAAACAAAGAGAAGGGGGGACGAGAAAGGGGGGAAGATTGAGATAGGACGAGTAGGAGAGAGATAGAGGACGAGAGAAGGAGATGAAGAATAGGAGAAAAAACAAATAAAAAATTAAGTTTTAGACTTAAAGTAAATATATCTTTGAAGTCAAGCTCAGTTGACTAAGTTCTTTATTCCCTCGAGATTTTTTAGTATGCCCCAAAGCCGCGCCCTTTTCTTTTCTCATTTGTATAATAACATAAGAAATCGGCATAGGCAGTGTAGAGAAGAATTGTGTACAGAATTTGCTTTCCTTTATTACATGTCACAGCTGATGTGGATAACATGAGAAATCTCCATATGCAGTGTAGAGAAGAATTACAGAATTTGCTTCCCTTTATTACATGTCATAGCTGATCTGGCAAAATAACAAAGCTCTTAAGCTCTATCACTCTTTACCTATCCTTCCTCAATGCCGACAAACATTCTAAAAGCAACTCCAATTTATGGGAGAAAATGAGAAAATGAATGCTTGTTTTCCAATGCATATTATCACAATGATAGATAAGTTTGTGTTTCTTAAAGTGGATGAAATATAGGAAATGAACAAAATGGTCTTTGGTTTGGAGTGTTAGTGTGTAATGGGTGCATTTTTTTGTTGAAAGATGTAATAGGTGCATTGATCTAGATTACTGTAACACACCTTACCAATACAGTTTGGAGTGTCTAAGGCTTTTTTTGTTATAGTCAAAGAAGATTGTGAGTGTGGCAAATAGAAATGGTAAGTGTATATAATATTTCCCTTGTACCATTAGTTGCTTCTGACTGTGGGTGTGCTTTTGAGCTTTGCCTTGGTCCAAAATAGCTTTGTTCAACTGGTGTGTAAGATAAGACATCTGTATAGTTCTATCGACGTCTGTTTTGACACCCAATAGTTTTACACTCTATCACTAGTGTGTAACATAAGACATTTGAAAGATGTCGTCGGTAGCTTTCTGTCGGTAAGATAAAAATGGTGTGTAACATAAGACATCTGTATAGTGACATAGTCCTACTGACAGATGATATAGAGCAACATTTGAAGTGAATTTTGACAAGTTTTATGTCAGTAAGATAAAACCGATATGTTCCATTACATATCAGTAGCTTCGTGTCGACCTATAATGCAACCTGTCAGAAAGATGAAATCAATGTGTGACACAAGGCACCGGTAAAGTCCTACCGACAGATACAGAGAGCAACATTTAAAGAGAATTTTGATAAATTTTTTGTCGATAAGATAAAATCGATTTGTTTCATTACATATGGGTAGCTTTATGTCGACCTGTAATGCAATTTGTGGGAATGATTCCTCCCATAGGTTACCCTTATGGAGCTTTTCGCTTTGGAAGAATAGCACAACTTTCGTTGAAAGAAAAAAATAAAACGAAGATTCATGGGATGTTTTTATATTTTTTTACGGGGTGTTTCTCCAGTTTTTATTTTTTTATTTGGGTCAAAATAAGAATGTGAAATTTCTCTCCTTTCCATGATTTTCATCATCAAAACACAAATACAAAGCTTCAACAATTTGAATATGATATTAAAGGAAGATAGTTGTTTAACTTCAGGTCGTGTTCATCGATTAAAAAAACTTTTAAGTAGTGTGGGGTCGTGACTTTCGTGAATGGAAGAATTACTGGAGGAATCTCTAGGTTTTGGAAGTGGTGGAAGATTTTAGGCCCCTTTTTTTAAGCAGCTTGACCAGCATTCACTTAGTGGTGAGTGTGAGTGAAATTTGACCCAGTCAAAGTAAATTGATCAAGTCAACCCGAATGTAAGTGTAAGAGGTAAAAAGGGTGAGTGTATATAAAATTTCCTGATGACAAATATGAGTGAAATTTGACTCAGTCAAAGCAAATTGATTAAGTCAACTCAAAGCAAATTGATTAAATCAACCCGAATGTAAGTGTGAAAGATAAAAAAGGTGAGTGTATAAAATTTCCTAATGACAAATAGGGGTGCAATGTTACCACTAGAGCCTGACACTCCATTTGGAAGGTTCGAAATATTAAGACCAAGACCGAGCTAAGTTTGTCTGATCTGTCAAAATAGATTGACTACCCATCATTAGGATGCGACCACATGTAAAAGTCATTTGATAGCTAGTTATCAAGGAGTGGGATGTAATGTACTGGTTAGTAACGTACATCCATCGTTGCGATAACCTTTAAGATATATGTTGGACATACATTACTTTCTAGCCGCTAATTACTGTTCCATAGATGTAAACCATGGATTTGACACTTAAAAGGTTGAGTGCCTATCAGGGAGCAGTTTGCTTCTATTGACGTGGACGTATGACAAGAGTGTACGATTACTACATAGGTAGTTAACTAGGCCTCTACGCGTTGGGTTAATTGTAGCTAAACGATGGGCGGTTCTCTTCTTGACGAGCAACCTATGAGGGTCTCACAAATACTAATCCTATGACGCGGAGTTCAGATGGGTACGTAGTTTCTGACCCGAACCTAAATGGATCGGACCCGTTCACGGTTGGGTCCAGATAAAATTAAATTAGGTAATTATTCAGGTAGTCTCAAAAAAAAAAAGGGAGAATTACTGAAACCCCCCACTTTTGATAATGCTTTTACTGAAACCCCCTCTTTTATTAGTAATTAGTGAAACCCCCCACTTTCGTTAGATTTAACGGAAAATATGGGTTAGTGCTTGTCTATTTACTTCACTACCCTTAGTGCTTGTGTATTTACTTAACTGAAACCCCCACTTTTATTAGTAATTACTGAAATCCCCCACTTTTATTAGTAATTACTGAAACCCCCCACTTTCTTTAGAGAGGAAGAGATAATTTCGAGGTATCTCTCTCTCTAAAGATTGCTGAATCCAGGTAATCATCTCTCTCTCTCTCTCTCTCTCTCTCTCTCTCTCTCTCGTACTGATCGAACTACCCTTTAATCGAATTAGGGTTCTTCGAATTGGGGGTGAAGTCAATACACAATTTCTGCAATTTCGAGTTATCTCTCTCTCTCTCTCTAAAAATTGCCGATTGGAATTACATTTATTCGAGCTAGGAATGTTCGAATTAGTGGTGTACTCCATTAGAAGTTCTTCAATTTCGAGCTAGGACTCTTTGAATTAGGGATTTGTCCAACTAGGTTTTCATTTTTGTCTGAAATTGACCATTACTTTGTTCCACTAAAACAAAAGGTGGGGGTTTCAGTAATTACTAATAAAAGGTGGGGGTTTCAGTAAACGCATTAGCAAAAGGTGGGGTAAAACGTAAGAGGGTAAGAAAGTAATATTTAAAATATCAAAGTTAAATCTAACGAAAGTGGGGGGTTTCAGTAATTACTAATAAAAGTGGGGGGGTTTCAGTAAGCATTATCAAAAGTGGGGGGTTTCAGTAATTCTCCCAAAAAAAAAAAAAAAAAAAAAAGAAAAAATGGTCTTTGTGAAATACTAACCTATGTAATTAGTACTAATTACAGACTAAAATTCATACTTGTATTTTTATTAGTGTCTAGATTCATACCAACTAATCAAAATTCCATTTTTGTCTAGATGTATTTTTGCTCTCATACCTATGTAATTAGTACTAATTACAGACTAAAGTTCTTAGTATCAGAATTTTCTTCAATCAGCTAACTGAACATTTTTTTAGGGTTCCCTTATCTCAATTCCCTTTTTCATATTTTTGAAGGTTCTAAATTTTTAGGGTTTTGAAATGGGAAGCAAGGATCAGGGAGAATCATCATTGAAGAAAGCTTCCAGCTTTAAGAACAAGTCAATTGTTTTGGGCGATTCTGCTACCAAGGTTTATTGTCATTATTCTCTTTCAATTTATATGTTAATTTCATTAGATTTTTTAATCAAATTTTTCCATTATATGAATTTTGTAAAATCTTGATCAACATGTAAATCTAGTTCCAATTCACACAAATATTTTATTCTTGGCCAAATTGGATAGTTCCCTGACTGTAAAAGTTTTGGTTACTAATTCCTTGATTACAATTAATGGTGGCAAACATTTTACTTTGTGTTGATTTAGCTTGAATTTCAAGTTCTTGGTCGCCTTCAAATTGGATTCTACTGCTCTTGAATTCTTGCCGGAATGAAAATTTATTTTAGCATCAAATGGGGCAATGTTGTTGATACATATGTTAAATGATATTTTGTGAAATGATAAAAAAGGGTTGGTTCGATTCGATCAAAAGCAGCGTCGAAACTCTGGAAAGATGATAATGATACTCTGAAACTAGGGTGGATGAAATTATTTCTTCTTCGATGAGCAATGTTTGTATGATTTTCGTGAATTTACTACATCTCACATGATATAGTCTTTTTACACCAAGGGATCATGTTTACCTATTTATTTGTCGCTCCAGTTAATTGTTTGTTAGTTCATGGGTTTGACGAAATTTCTACTTTTCTGATTAATAGTTTCCATTTGCAAAATCGAAGTTTTAAATTTTTTTTATCTCTTGTGTATTAGTAATCTGCAGTTCCTCACGGAACTGATGTCGGTTGTGCTTAGCGTTGTAAAATGTAATTTTACTAGTTTCAGGCTTGTAAATCTAGTGTAGCATTCAGACACTAATATTATACTAACTATTATGAACTAGAAAACATGATCAAGAAGGATAAACGGGCAACTAAACGAGAAGATAAAACGTAATAGCAACTTCGTGTTCATTAATTGAATTATGACTTAAAACAATAAGCAAATGGCCGTAATTTAAGGCATGCATAACCCGTTAATAGTAACTCTATGTGAATAATACTTGGAGTAAATGATTTCTAAACACATCAGAGCTGCTTTAATTGACTAAACTTGCTTAACAAGGACCCGGGAGAATCTATCCTAAAAGTTGCTTATCTAATAATAATTATGCTAACTACCTGAAAATATCGTCTAAACCCTAATCGTCTACTATGCCTCATTCCCCTTATGGAATTCTCAGTGCCCTTGTGGTACCCCGAAAATATCGTCTAGACCCTAATTGTCTGCTATTCCTCGTTCCCCTTATGGAATTCTCAGTGGCCTTGTGGTACCCAACAGTTTTGTGCTTCTCCGGTTCCTGCCTAGTTATTTAGTTGCTATAGTAACACTGTGATAGCCTGATCTTACAGCAAAAGGAACAACATAAAGGATGGCCATATGCAATACTAGAGAAGTGGTTAGTACTTTTATGCATGAATTACTGAGTACTGACAAATATCATTGGTTCGAATTGTTGTCACGTGTGAGTATATATGATAATAAGCATTATGCATCTATATACTTATAGGAATGTTTTTTATAGATTGAGCCAGCTTTGTATTTGTTAGGTCATTAATTTGGGTTTTAGTTTTGGGATATGATTAAGTCTTAAGTGTTCAAATTAAGCAATATATGAACTTATTCTAATAGCCTTCAATTCTTTGAAGGAACGCATAAGTTAGGATGTGTCCATCTGTCGATAGTTCATTAGATGGATCAAAGCTTGGCATTTGCTTAGGTGGTCTCGGTTTGGATATGCCTGCTGGAAGTTAAAATAAGCGGATCTGATGCCATGAGTCTGATTCATTTCATAAATAGTTGATCGGTAGGATAAGTTGTCAATTGATCCACTCAAATCGATTTTGATGGGTATCATTGAGTTGCAGTCAGTTAGGATCTAACTTTCGCAATCCAGATTTGATTCATATGAATCTTGCTAATGTTATTTGGGAAGCAAAATATTATTTTTCTTAACATTTTTAGTCTTTAATGCTTAGAAAATCCTATTATTTACCCAAGGAATTATAAGATTGGAGTAGACGAAACTCTTGGGCAAGATCCTACTCTTTTAAGGACTTTACATATAGTTGGAAGGCGATGATTATGGTAGCTTTTATGTGGTTTATGTTTCTCTGTAGTTCAACTCTTGCTATAGTTCATAGCTATTCTCTTTTCTATATCTCACATTTTTTGCAGATAAATAATGTAAATGTTACATAAAAAATGCTTTCCTTGAGAAATCATTACAAAAAGTTATTTTGACCATGTGTTCTTTTGTGTTACAGAACTCTTTGCAACCGCAAGACATGAGTTTGGAGAATACAAGGGCTAGACGTAAGTATCCCATATTGGTGTACTTCCATATAAAGCTAGGCCTATTGGTTATTACCAATGATACTAGATACTCTAATCCCCCTTGCGTACCGCATACGGGATTCCCATACCCTTGCTGGATGGGTTTACGATGCAGTACTCCAAATATGGTGTACCAAATCTTCAGCCTTAATTAACACCAATTCTTTGAAAAATCTAAAAGCTCAAATACTTGAATAGTCAACTACAATATATCTTAGTTAAGATGTCAAGTGCTATGGTCCATGAAGATAAAATATCGTTTGAGTGCCGGAGTTCTTGTTTTATATGCGTCTTAGAGAGAGTATATTGCCTAAGAAAATATTCTAGAAAGTTGGTTTTTAGTCACAGTATTATCTATTCTTTCATTTGATAATCTGATTCTTATAAGCTGTTGCTTCCTGGCAGTGTCAGATGTCCTCAGGAGGCATGGAGAATTAAATGAGCGCTTAATCAGGTACTTCTTTTCTTAGTAACTAAGCAACTAATTTGCATCTACTCCCCGAGTAAGTTTCCTTTGCATTTTCTTGATCAATGATCGTGCCTATTTAGATTACTTCATGTTAGAAGCTGGAAATAGAACTGCACTTAATTAGTTTGGTTGCAGATATGCAGCTAATGTTACTTCACTCATGATCTCGTGAAAATTAATCATGTTTAAGATATATAAATTTTCATTATCGTGTACTTAACATGGATTTTAATCACCTATTAATCATCAGTAGATGTGGGTGTTAGTTTATATGGTTAGACAGAGAGGTGTCAATATGGAGAGGAAATAGAACGAAGAGTTTTGAAGAATTGAGACATAATTAAGTTGCAATTATGAACAGGAAGAAAGACTGCATAATAAAGCATACCAGTTTAGTTGTGACAATCTCTTCTAGTCATCAAATGCTGGCGAACAAACTGTGGAACGAATAACTGGTGAAAGTATTTGAACTGGAAAACCATTTGTGAAACTATCGTTTATTGATGATTATCTATAGTAATGAAAACCTTCTTCTGTAAAGAAGGTTCAATAGGTTATTCGCCTTCATCTGCGGCCAAACCTTCTCCTTCCTGCAAATAAAAACGTAGGTCCGCAAAATAAAAACATAGGTCCTCTCAATTTTGTTGCCTTTCTGATTAGTGGCAGTAATTGACTCTCTGCTGTTAAAGCTGAAGAAAGGGGTCCGGAGTTCAACCCCGAGAGGGATCATAGGGCTGACCCGTTGACTGCATCTGATGTCACTAGCTTTGGAGACTTACCCTTTGACTCTTAATAACATGAAATGACATTAGTCTGTGATATGTATATTTGGACTTGCATTTTCCTTATTCTTTTTGGCATTAGAAGAGGAGGTAGTGTTTTCCCTAGTGCTCTTAGAAGCTGCAGCCTCTTATGTGTTTGCACATATTGAAGGTTTAATTTTTCCACAGAGGTAGTATCAAGATGGTCTATGACCGCCTGGAGGAAGAATTTGACAACGCACGAGCTGCTGCAACAGAAGGTGATTTTCATCTGTTTTTTTTATCAAGTTGTGGGTTGCTAATTTTCGAGAGCTAACTATTGTTTGTGGGGAAACTAATTTGTCCCTCTACGGTCCTCTAAGAGGATTAATCCTGTCCACGCTATATTTGATTGAAAACCCTAATTGTTCATCTCTCTTACTTTTGTGCAAGTTAACTTTCATACTTTATTTCGTTCAATCATCTTCATGTCATTATTTTTCAACTGCTTCTTCTTAGTGTAAAAGGGTAACAATCATAAAGCTAAACTTTAAGAGTCAACTGTTAATGCTCCACAACTTGACAAATTTGATTACCATTGTGACCTTTTATTATGTAGAAGGGTCATAGGATACTAGGTTAAAATCTCTCTATGCTAAAGTAGGTAGTGAGGTAAAGGATCTATATTTTGCAGTTACTCCAGTTACACGTCTGTGTGAGAGTTTTTTTTACCTGTTACTTGTGAAGCAATTGATCACAATAAATGAGAAATGTGCAAGAGCAGACAAGAAATTATTATGGTATTTTTTTTACTTGATCAACGTGCGACTTGATGTATAATCCAATTAGGTCATGTTAAGGTTTCTATTCTTGAAGATTCTACGCTAGTACAACAAATCCAACCTTAACCTTTCTCATTGATTTTAGTTAGTTGAGTACAAAAGTTTTTCCTCTTTGTTCGATAGACAGTTCTCTCTGGCACTTTCTTCGGTACCTTCTCCTGGCCGCCTTTTAAGTCGAGTAGCCAAGTCGTTAGGATGTCAATTCTGTGAACTACTCTGAGGCATTTGGAAGGACCATAAACTTGATCAGTTTAGCCTAGTAATTTGCTTAACTTTCAATTAAATTTTAACTACTAATGAAGTTTAGTTTAGAAAGTATTTCATATGGCTTATAGGATTTAATGCTGACTTTTATCAAAATGTCACACTATTTTCTTTTCGGATTATCTGTCAGCTACTGGCAATCTGGCATGCTGTACCATGTACTGCGTTATATTCTGATAGTGATAGGAGGAAGCCACTTTTGCTTTCATTTGTTTAATCCTTAATGTTTATATTCTGTGGTTGAATTGTATACCTCTTTATGCAAAATTGCGATACTCATTATTAAGGAAGAAGTGATTCACTTTGCAGAGAAACACTTAGATGGTACAGAGTGGAATGATGGCTTATTAGCTACAATAAGGCAGCGGGTATTTTACTTCTCAATAGTTATAGTAAAATAAGAACATTGCTTGAATAATATATTTGTTATTTTGTTACATTAGCTGCAATAACATAGTAATGTGTTAAAATCTAATCTCAGTTTCGTGTATCAGGTTCACATAGAAGCGGAAAGGAAGGCAATGCCAGGAGATGCTGGCAGGATACTCGACCCTCACATCCAGGGGAATATTATTTATATATTTGGACCTAAGGTATTGCAAGTTGTTACACTTACCCTTAATTATCTGTGGATTGCCTTCAGATATGTCTGAAATGACAACAAATTCGTAAAAGTACTACTCTATGTCTGAAATGACAACAAATTCGTAAAAGTACTACTCTATGGAATTGTGTACTTTCTGGTTGTTTATTTTTCAGCCACGTGTACATTCTTTGATTCATGAGAAATTTTGTCTCACTTGAGCTAAAAGGTTCCTTTGGGGAGTACCACACGGTTTCTTAGCGTACCCGGCTCTTATTGAACCTTACTGCAGCCCCAACTAGAAGCAGTTCTTCGAAGTCCTGCAGTATATAGGTTCCGGTTTTGTTGTAGAGAGATGAAGGGGATGTTGCTTTGTAAAGATTTAGATAAATGGTTTATTGTGCTTCCACGGGAGAGCTTGGATTTGGTTTCGTAAAATCTGTTTTCTTTTTCAAATTCTAAATGGTCGGAATGCAATTTGGCAAGCTCAAATGTGCTACTACATCACTCCAACTATACAACACTCAAAGGCGAGGCTGAAACTTTTGTGCCAAAGAAATGTCTGGTTTGTTATTTGTTGAGATGTGGTTTGTCTTTGGCTTAGCCTGTTGTATCTGCAGTCACCGGACGGTCCGGACCTATGTTACCTTCATTTCTTTATCGCCAAAAGGTAAAAGACCCAATGTCAGTCTCATATTGTACCCGAAACTGCGTTAAGTGAGCGCCATCTTAGGCAACAAGATTAGAGGTATTTTTCAGTTTCAAATAGTATAACAAACTTCATTTCTCATATCTTACTTACTGGAGATGTTACTTCCTCATCAGATTTGAAACAAAAGAGTCGTTTAACCCAAAGATTGAAAACCATCGCAGCGTGCAATTAGTATTGATTCGTTATTGTTATGAGCAGGTAAT
Source organism: Eschscholzia californica (assembly GCF_041429995.1). Taxonomy (NCBI): domain Eukaryota; kingdom Viridiplantae; phylum Streptophyta; class Magnoliopsida; order Ranunculales; family Papaveraceae; genus Eschscholzia; species Eschscholzia californica. The sequence goes on along the minus strand of NW_028238198.1, from coordinate 13,910,487 downwards.
TTGTTGTCTGGGCGGGGCGAGGATTGGCATACAGTATGAAACATCTTTTGCTGGTAATGCTACCACCTTTAAGGAGTTATTATAAAATAAACTAAACTTAGTTTGTTTTGTTATTCAGATCATGAAATAAGCTACAAAAAATGAGCAAAATGAGGTTGCTCAGATTTTTTCTTGGCCTATATTGGAGCCTTGGAGGGAAAGTGTTAGAGGCACATCGGGTTTACCATTGGCACACACCATCCCTCTTTGACTTGGTCCAAGTCTGTTAAGCCCACACACTAGAAGATAAACAGCTGCCGGAGGGTTGAGTGAGAGTGAGAGAGATATGTATCGAGTGGTTAGAACTTAGAAAGAGAATTAGAGAGAGAAAGAGAGTTAGAGAGAGAGAGTTAGAGAAAGAGATCTGCTGGTTGGAGGAAGACAAGTTAGAGGGTGAGAATGTGTGTGAGAGAGTCATCCGATTTTTCATGTTCTAATTAATGTGTGCGTCTATCGTAAAAATCTGATTTTGCCTGTTGTGCATCTAAGGCTCTAACCTTGTGTGCCAATCGTAAAACTGGTTGTGCGCCCAAGACTTCCGTAACTGGAGCGCACACTTGACTTTTGGGGCTGAGCTAAAGTTTAAATGTTTTTGTTGTCCATAGTTTCGGATGTGAGTCGAGAATGCTTTATGGCCACTCCCACGAGATCCAACCATAACGTTAAAGAGTTTGTATTTCCTTGTTGTCTTTATTTCCTTTCATTTATTTTTTATGCTGATTTATTAGGAATAGGATTTCTATTAATCATGATTTTGGTAGTTGTTGTTACCAAAAATTAGAAGTTCTCTAAGAAATATATTAATAGTTCCATAACTTGCTATTTTTGGATCATTTAATACACAAAAAATGTTAAATACTATGTTTGAATTTAGGAGCTGAAGCATAGAAAAGTTACACAAATTCTTTTTATAAAAGAAAATTTGACCTGTGGCTTGTTTTATATACCTAGAGTCCTAAAAGTATTAGGTATCCGGTAGCTAGTTTTTGGAAATAAAAAAAGGCTTTGAAGTCCTCTCTATGGTGTTATCTCTATAAAGAGCCCCCAATACGAATTTTAAATTCTAAAATGCATATTTTGTTTAAGTATGTTCAAGAGGGTACGAATTCTGACTAAGAATTTAGGAAATTATAATTGTCTTTTACCTTTATTCAATAGATTGTAAATTGAAGCTTTCCCCAACCCGTTTACATCAGTTCCATACTGTTTGGGTAATCGGGTGAGAATGCGCTAAATCATCACTCCTTAAAAGTCCTTGAAAATTTCAACACTGTAAAAGTAAAAGTCCAAACGTGTTCTTGATGATAACCCATGAGCACCAAGTTATATCAGGACTATCATTGGTATGCCACGAAATTGGCTCATCCAGGGGGTTCAATATTTCTCCTAGTCCTGAAACCACATACATTTACTTCTGATTACTGCAGGTCAACCTTGTGAACTCTACCATTGTGTGCTCGAGAGCAAATCGTTTCTTGAAAAGATGACTGTTACTGAACACACGCTTCCATTCTTTCTGCCAATACAAGATGCAGAAATCGATCTTCTCCCCTCTAATGCTATGGTAAGTTGGTAATGTTATTGGTTCTTATTTTCTTTATTGAGTATCTTTACTTATGCACTAGTTCGAGCTCCATATTCTGCTGGTGCATTCCGTAGATATTCCTTTAAATACTCATTTATCTCATTATTATGAGCTTTCAGAAATTTATCGACTATGTTGGAGAACTGGTCCAGGCTTTCGTAGATAGACGCGAGCAGGTATGTCGTCAATTCTTACATAACTTCAAAACAAAAGTCAGATGGCCGAAGACCATCAACAGGGTAAAAGGTACTCAAAACATGTCAGTGGTATCATTATGATACTTGGGAATTGGGACATCTTAATCACCATATGAAGTAGCTGCATATGTAGATGTTTGTCTCGTACTAGTTCTCGGCAAAGAAGACACCATCATCTAGGACCTAGTAATATGTTCGAAAATTGACAAATTCTTTGTTTCCTCGAGAAACTTCCAGTAAATATCGTAGAACGTTGATGTTGTCATTACGTAATTTGCATTTCCTAAATATGTATTTGGAAGACGTTGCTCTCACTATTATATCATATTAGGGATGGTAGGTGATCATTTTGTTTAATCCAAGAAATTGTCTAAATGTACAGGTTTGCGTTTTTAAGGAATTGTACGAAGATCAAATTGATGAGCTCTATCAAAGCCTCTCGTACCATGTCCTTGAGTTTGTATTGAATAATTTCGAGTGGTACATCTCTATTAACTATTTCACCTGCATCGAGGATCTGAATTTTTTTCTTACTAATGCTGTCTAGTTCCTATTTTATATTTCCCTATAAATAATCGACTGTGGATAGTGTAGTAGATTTGTGTCACACTCACACTTCATAATAATTGTCTGAAGGTACATACTGTTGCTATTAAACATCAATTTAGGTTTAAGTAGTGTTTTTTCTTTTCGTTCAAATTCTGATTTCAAATCCGACTTGAGATCTGACTTTACTCGAGTCAGATTTCAAAATGTTTGGTTTTCATCTCATGGTACGTCTGACTAGTCTGAGTGAGGCTAATTTGGGGCTATTTGAGTTAGACATAAAATAAGTACGAACAAACAGGGTCCATTATCCTAAACAACCTGAAATGACGACTGTGTCACTTACTAAAACAAGTCAGAGTGTGTTAGACAACTCACATTAAGACAATAAAAAACAAACACCACCTTAGATTATCGGCCTCGTATTGATGAATGATCTGAGGAAACTGAGAAGGACCTTCTTTTGTTATCATGTTTGGATTGTAATTGTATGGCATATTCAGTATCTATCTTGTTGGTTTTGATATTGATCTAGACGCTATGTTAGCTATTAAATGAACTAATCTATAATGAAAAGGCAATGGAAGAAAAGAATAAAAAAGAGTAAACGGAGAAAATTGCAACCGGGATATTTTGTTGGTCAAAGACTAAATGACACAAACAAAAGGCTCCCTTTTATATGGTTCAACCAGCCCATATTGGGCAATACAACTAGCTAAACAAACAACTATCCTTATTTGATTCCACTATAATACTTAGAAATGTCCATATTCTTTCATATTTAGTAACTAACTCTGATTCACAATTTATATTCATTAAAACCTCAATGTAGATCCTAATTCATGTCCCATCATTTCTAAACTTCTCTATGTGTATTAGTTTTTCTTCATTGAAATTGTATGCTCAATGTAGAAAGAGATGCACAAATATATTCCAATAACAGGAGGGTTAGAGTTTTCACAGTAATTATGGGTTGTTGAATTAGTTGCAGTTTTGCAAGTATCCAGCTTTACATGTCATAGCTAGACAAAAAAAACTCGTAATTTTTCATGAAAACCCGCAGTTCTGCTCATATTTACATTGTTCACTTCGATCGAACCATATTCTACGTTTGAATATTTCCAGCTAAATTTGTCATTGCTTGTAAAAATCTAAAACCTAATGTTTTAATTTAGTGACAGTATAATCCTGGCTTATTTGCAGATTTTGAGCTGTAGGTTTGTGTTATTGTTTCTAAAACAGAAAACGTAATTAATTCTTCATTTGTTTTATGCAAACATGGTATTTCTACTGGTTGACTTATGAAATTTGTGGCTTTTCTGGTGCAGCAAGGTGACAGTGAGTATTAGATACGCAGATCTCCTTGCCGTTTTTCCCACTCGGGTCAGAGTGTTAGCTTGGCCAGTGAAATCCAGAAAGAATGTAACAGCAGCAGTGCCAGTGACCAAAAAGAGTCAGGGAGTTCCGGTTCGTCTGCCTTTTGCTGACGACGCCCTGCGAACCATGAGCCTACCAGAAGGTATCCCACTTCACGAAGATAACTGAGGCATTTTTAGAATTGCTACTATACTAGTTAACCCCCTATTTCGGCTTTAATGCCTCACACCGTCTTAAACCCAGTAATGACCCTCGCTATCTTAAACGTGGTTTTGACCCACTTGTTACCCCCCGAGTGCTAGACATGGTTTTATCCACGTGAAAAGTTGATAGAAACTTTGAGCGGTATCAATTCTAAGAACAATATCGTTTTTTTGTCAGTGTGAAATCAATTCATCTAATTTCTTTTTCATAAAATGCGACCCAGTAAGCATGAAATGAACACCACTACTGTGACTTAAAAACCATAAGAAGCAGTCGGGATTGAACAGATCAATACCGTCCTACAAATGAAGTTTCCCTTTTACTATTTCTGGAATGTTTTTCAATTGTTTTATTAATGGAGAATTTCTTTTCGCGTTTTTTTCATATTTGGTAAGAAATTTAATTGCTCCTTCCTTTGCCCTTATGCGCTGTCGTCTCTCCACGCAGCTTATGCAGAGATGGTGCTGAACCTCCCTCAAGCTCTCCGTGAAATCTCTCAGTAACTGGGATTCAGTTACCCTTTCATTTGATTTATATAAAGGATATATCAAAGAGACAAAGAGCATTAATCGATGGTCGTTCTCAAGCAACTTTCACTCTCTGAGCAGCAAATATTGTATCTGAAGCGACCAGGTAAGTAGTTGTTCGTTGCTTGTAAATATAGACTGTGGAATGTGAGTGTCCTGGTTTGGCAAACTAGTGCTATTTTATTGTTCATTCGAAACAGCTTGACCTTTTACATTTTGGAATTAAATCAGTGATACCTAATTTAGATTACTCACATGAGCTTTGTTTTATGTTCTTAGAATTTCATATCTAAGATCTGATTTCAGGGATCTGAAAAATCGATCAAGACTCTGACTTCAGAGTGTTGGTTTATTTTATTTATTTCTGTTTCGTCAAAACCGACTGGTGCAAATTTTCTACAGCGAAGATGTTTTTGACCCTGTTGATTCATACTTGTTTTAAGTCCGAAATGAGGGACTAGTTCGACTCATTACAACATTCATGACCGAATTGGTTGACTGTTTACCAGTCAGATTAGAACAAATGGACTATAAGATAAGTCGGATAGATCGGGGAAAAAGATCAACAACCCTTTAGTAGTCATTAAAATTTTCCATTATCTTCCTTCCTAGAAGCAAAATAATTTTCAGAGGTCTTCAAATATTCAATGGTTTGAATGATCAAATCTGATTTGTGCTTTGAATATACTTTATTTTAATACTTTTAGCAATTAGCCAAGTCAGACTTTGTTATTTTTGTAGGAATTCCTTAAGAAACGTTTTTTTTATGCACTGTAAAAACGAGTTGAGTAGTATCTCTATAGTAAAAGGGTTAATTCTATTGTGCCCCCCTAACAATGACTAGCTGTAACACCGTATTTTTTTTTATATGTCAAATTGGGTGAAAATAACAAAACTCTAGGTCAGTTTGGATTGGATGAAATACTAGTGGATTTAAAAACCCCAATCCTTTTCACTTTTGAAGAAAACATATACAAGAGGGAGATGGTGCAGCCACTCCTTAGTGAAGGAAGGATGAATAAAGAAGCAAAGAGGTAGAGATAAAGTTCTCTAGAGAGAGAAAGAGGCATGATTGTGTTCTTGAAGTCATCTAAGGCGAAAAGAGGTAGATATCCTATCTCCTAATTTTTTTTGCAGGCTCTTTCAATTTATTTCATGATAGGTTTGGTATTGTTAATCACATTAAAGAATGATTAAATGGTTTAGACATTAGTTTTATCTAGAATATCATAAAACATTTATAGAGGACAATATTTCGGTTTAGATTAAACTTGAATCTGGTATTGATAGGTGATGAGTTTTCGTGTGTATCTTATATTTATGGAAAGGTACGTTCGTCTACTTTTCGATGCTTCAAACGGTGCATTAATTGGAGGTGGGAGTGGGGAGTTATGATAGTTTTTATGTAAGGTGTTAAGACAGTCTCTGATGGACGAATTTATTGAGATAATTCACATGGTTTCTGTTCTTTAGGCAATGTATCTCCTAGGTAGATACCTTCTAGTGGTGAGTCTATGTTTGTTAACTATTATTGTTATTTACTTGTTTGAGGTTGCGATCTACGCGAGGATCTACTATGAGCATCATCCCTTTTGACTTGTCATGTGTTGTTGGCTTGAATTGTTTGGTGAACTTGTTTGTAATTCTTGATAAAAGTCAACGTTTGTTTTGTGTTGGTCTGAGATACCCGAACGAGGGTTCGATGATTGTGTCTTTTGACATAATGTGTTTGTCGACGTACATGTCAAGTTTAGTGCTATAAAGGTTTACCTTTGTTAAAGGCATTATATTTTATATCTGCTGGAAAAAAAAATGGAAAGATCGTTGTATTATCAGGATTAGTATGGATTAAAATACGAGAACCTGAAAACCTAATAATTAATCAAAGGACATAAATTATTAGTTCGAGAGGGATGGGGTAAATCTGATATATTATGTTAGTATTCACTGTTGAATTTCAGATAATGTCAATAATGAATATGAATGCAATGCTTCCTTGATTGGGGATTGAGCTTGCTTACCCGAGACTTAGGTATGTGGAAATCTACTGCAGTTGGGTTTTATCCCAGCTATTTTATTTTGCAGGTATTGATTGTGCCCTCATAGTAGGCGTTGCTCATGAATCCAGTTTGAAGGTCTCAAATCTTCGATTTCAAGGCGGTTAACTTGAGATTTGGGGCGCTACAAAGTGGTATCAGAGCTCTAGGTTTAGTGGTCCTATAGTTGTATTGTGGGTTTGTTGTCGACGTTAAACACGTCATTATCAGGAACACTTTGATTAGTATCTTGCACAACTTGTTGAATCTAGAATATGTGTTCTTGGAATTGCTTTATTGTGAAAACTTCAAAGAAGTTTGTCTTTGTATTTATTTTAATCTAAATTGGGAGTGCAAATTTTCCACATGAAGGATAATGCATATTGATATTGTATGTACTTTTGTTTGTGATACGTGTGAGCAAATCTCTTATTTGGTTGTGGTGTTAAACTTAAGGTATGTGATTGTGATTATGACAATCCATATGTTTATTATTTACATGAGGGTAGTGAAACCCTACTTTTATGGGGTTGTGAATTGCTTTGAATGTATGTCGCGTGCTAGTGTATCAGTTAGTTATGAACTAAGACTATCTATTGGAGCATTGAGTTGGATGTTTACTCAATGAGCGATATCAAAATGGCTACTGTGTGGTAAACTATCTAGTAGCATTGAGTTGGATGTTTACTCAATGAGCGATATCAAAATGGTTACTGTGTGGTAAACTATCTAGTAGCATTGAGTTGGTTTACTCAATGAGCGATATCAAAATGAGACTAAGTATGGTTGGCTCGACGATAAGGTCGATGCAAACACAGGTGTGTTGATGTGATATCGGACAACCTAGTGGACCATAATTTTGAGTTCTGTTAATGGATTGAATTAAGACTGGTTGACTCGACACGTGAATCGATATAAACACAGGATTGTTGATGTGACATCGGACAACCTAGTGAACCATGATCTTGAGTTCTAATAAAGGAAATGAACTAAAGTTGGTTGGCTCGACGCATGGGTCGATGCAAACACGGGTTTGATATCGTGATAGTAGAACAACCCAGTGAACCGTGGTCATGAGTCTAGTATGGATGAACAGTTGTAATCCTTTATTAATAGGTGGTTGGCTCGACATGGTAATCGATGCAAACAGAAGTTCATTCTTGTGGACCACATACTTCTAGTTTGAGAAGTAATTTACCAATCAGAAGTTGGTTCGCCTCCTGCTCATATTAAAGTTCTTGTGTTGCACGGATTCTCTATTTGGGAGGTCCATTGTCTATTGAGAGGTTTAAGTCGATGCAAACACATGGGTCAAATCAAATCGACTAGTGGACTTCGGAAATTGGTTGTGACAAGGATATTCCATTGCGATTTAGTGGTTGGCTCGACATGGTGATCGATGCAAACACAAGTTCATTCTTGTGGGCTACGTACTTCTAGTTTGAGAAGTAATTAACCAACTAGAGGTTCGCTTGCTTCCTGCTCATAAGAGGTGCGATGACTGAGGGGTCGCATGATTTATTGGAGAGGATTAAGTCGATGCAAACACGGATAGCAAGCTATCAAGTAGACCTCGAAATTGGTTATAACCCATCGAAAGAGAAATTGAAATGTACGGATTTCAAGAATTGCATAATAGATCTTGTTACGAGACACTGTTATGGAAGCTTTGATATCATATGAGTCTGTTATTGTGATATATAGATTGCACATCGCTTGTGACTCACTTGTATCAAGTCTGATCATGTGTAACTTATGATTTGTTGTAGCGAGCTTGTGAATGTTGTTGGCTGAAACTCTGGTTACAGAGTGTCTTATGTTGTTTTGCATTTCTTGTGCTTATATAACACATATGTTCTAGCATTTGCTACACTTGATTGCATACTGTTCGTGATGGTGGTATGTTTGATTTCGAGTACGAAATCCTCTTTTAGCGTGGCTGAAGCTCGAACTCTACGGATAGACTGACTTGTTTGGATAGAGATTATGACAATACTTATGAGGTCTGCCTTGTGGATGAGACAACCCTGGATAGGTTTGCCTTGTTCAGGGGTACGTATCGTAAATAAGTGGGAATCTTTAGGGTCTGATCTTGTATGTGGATAATCACGGGGGTGACGTCGAGATCTTCAAGGGTCTGATCTAGTTAGACAATCACGTGGGAGATGTGTAAAAGGCCTGACCTTTAGGAGACATAAAGTAATCAAACCGTTGTTGATAAAGTGGTCGAACCCTTGATAAGGTATGAAACCCTTGATCACACGTGGTTGTTAGGAGAGAGAAAGTAGGTGCTTGCTTCCTCAAGGTCCTGTACTTGATAATAAGTCTTGTACCTTGGTGAATAAGGTCTTGCTCCCTCTGTAAACAATACTTGATAAGGTTCTGCACCTTCTGTGAACGGTGATAAGGTCTTGTATCCGAATATAAGACCGTACTTAGATGAGAGGAAGTAAGCAGGATTATCTGATGGAGCAAGATTCTATCAAAGAGCAAGACTCTATGAGAGAGAAAGTAAGTTGTATTCGGTATGTTTGGTGATAATCAGATGATAGTGTTAAGCAAATACTCGATGTGTTTGCCCAGTATCAGATTCTCAGGTGTTTTAGTCGGAAGCTGGATGATCTGTATCATCTCTCTCTCTCGTTTCTTTTATAGTGTTGGTGGTCAACAGCTATCTTTTATGGTGGTAAGCATGGGTTGTCACCATAAATATGGATATCGTAACCCGTTAACGGGCATATCCATGATATTGTCATCTTGAATGACTGTAACGTCTCCCAACAGATACATGGTGACAGGTCCGCTGAGGAGGTGAGGCCTGACCTCTTTATCTAGGGCTAGATGTGCTTACGTATTTTATCGTTGCTTCGGGGTGCCCGAAGGTAGATGGTTCAGACCCATTAGTTATTAATTCATGACCTTGGTCACTGTGTAAGCCCATTAATCGTGGATTCCTGGAAGTGCTCTCTGGTGACGTATTTTGACTCATACAACGTACATGAGGCATCCCCACTACATGGATAAGACAAGGGGCAATGTTGTCTTTGCACACACTTTGAACGAAAATGAAGAGACGATATTACTCCTTGTCCTATTCAACGCGGTTAGATGTGTGAGCAACAAAACATTACATATACTAAAGAAGACCACCTATGTAACTAGCACTTCAATTAAGTTTTGACATCACAATTTTTTTTTCATAAACTGACATCACAAGTTTATACATGAGAAAATGACATAAAAGAAGAGGAAAAAAAAAAAGAAATTCATTGGAAAAGAGGGTAGTTTTGGAAAGAAAAATTAAAGTTTTAGATGACAAAATTGTCTACAGGGGCGGAAACGTCCATTGGACAATCTAGAGGGCCAAAATGGCCGGTTGGTCACATCTGGGGGCTAAAATGGAACTAACCCATATACTTTCTTTTTGGTGTTTGGATCCTACGCGTCCTCTTCTGATCTAACATTTTAGGGCATTGGGTTCTATGATTCTATCCACTAATTTCTTACACAAAATCTCATTTTCTGACCCCAGAAAACAAGCAACTTATCATAACCCAAACAAAACATTCAAATTTCCTTCAGAATTGCAGAAACAAAAACAAGACTAGATAACAAACCAGTGAAAATCTACAAGTTCAAGTAAAGATCTTTAATGGGTAGTTCTGTTTGAGCAGAACAGAGAAAAAATGGGTTTGTTTTCAACACAAATCCAAGGACTGAAAGCAACAGCAAGAACAAGAACTTCATGGTTCAGTCAATCTGAAACAATCTCAGTTACCCATTTATCTCCCTTGAAGGTATTTTTTTTCTCATCACATTTTCTCCAAGTCTTCTCCTTCATCTGAACCAATCTCTACTGTAATTTTGAATTGTATATTCACTTTTCCAGAATAACATTTCACAGTTCAATTCAGTCTCGTCGAAACAAACTGCATTTCTCAAAGGTCATTTTAATATAGAACACCTCCTTTGGGTCACTTCTAGCCGCCGAAGGAGAAACAGAGCAGGTAATCCAAGAATATGGGTTGGTTGTTTACTTCTTTTGATCGACACGCGGGTTTTTTCTTTCTCTGATTTTGATTTTGTTTTGGTATTTTGATGCTCTAGGAATTGTGTCCGTTCTTCCATTAACGGAAGAAAATGTCGAGAAAGTTTTAGATGAAGTTCGACCGGGTTTAATGGCCGATGGAGGAAATGTAGTTCTTCATGAGATAGATGGTCTTGTTGTGATATTGAAGCTACAAGGAGCATGTGGTTCATGTCCAAGTTCAACCATGACTCTTAAATTTGGAATCGAAACTCGACTCAAAGATAAGATACCAGAAATCTTAGAAGTAGAGCAAATCATGGATACTGAAACTGGACTTGAACTCAATGAAGAAAACGTCGAAAAGGTAAGCAATTGATTAATTAAGAAAAAATTAACGAAATCATATTACATAATCATGAAATGTTGAATATGTAAGATAAAATTAAGCATTCATTATTAAGCTTATACCATATTCTTAACATCTTTCATGGCTCAGGTTCTTTCGGAGATAAGACCATACCTTACAGGGACCGGAGGTGGAGTGCTTGAGCTTATTCAGATTGATGGTTACGTGGTGAAAGTGCGGCTGAGCGGACCTGCGGCAGGTGTTATGACAGTGCGAGTTGCTTTAACACAAAAATTGAGAGAGAAAATACCCAGCATTGCAGCTACACAGTTGATAGACTAGTGAATAAATATTCGACAGTGAAATATTGAGATTGATTCCAAAGATGATCTGCTTTCTGCAACATGGATTAGGTAACAGGTACGCGAACATAACTATGTAAAGTATCGTTCTTCAAGATGTTATTCTTGCAATATACAGTGGCTATGACAATCCCAAAAACTTTTATTTGATGGAATCTGTATTATAGACTTGAAGAAGAAATAGAAATTGATTACCTCAATCTCATTGCTTCCATTACTTTCCGAGTCTTTCAGTTGATCCGTTTGAACTTTAAACTTGAATATTAGTGCAACTTTGGATATCAATTGCTTTCAATAATGGTAGCAGTTCAGCCTTTCCATTATACAGTTTGAGCTGTTGTTTGAACCTCCCATTATATGGTTCTAACTGATCAAAGCGGGTTCAGAGATGTCTAATTTGGTCAACTACTATCAAGGGTTCGAACAGATTTTTTTTGAAAATTTGAAGTAATATATTAATGGGAAAACTTTACATGAAAGTACCGATACATGTAATTGTATGTCTATATGTTACGACATAACAGTCTCCCAGTTAAATACTCATGGAACGAGATTGTTAAAGATCTTGTTCTTTTCATCTTTCTATATACACCACATGTTGGCTTCTGGGATCACGTTCCAGATATCTCTTCCTTTTTCTTTTCGTCTCCCATTACTCTATGGTTTGTTGTATTGAATAAGGAAAACACCAACTAATCTTGCCAGATTTTATAAAATAAATCCATAAGCCTGATGCAACTTGTAGTGCGCAAAGAGATGGTCTGCAGACTCTTCTGCTTTTTGCACATGATACGTATCGCTTGAAGCCGTAAAAAGAGTTTAAACAGATTTCAACTTCTGAGTTACTAGTGTTTCAGAGCCGTAAAAGGAGTTCAAACCATCTCGTTGCAGTTTGACATCTTTCCGTTTACCATCAAATGCATATTAGGTTTCCCGTATTTATCAAGAAGCCTGGCATATATTAACAGAAATTGGTAAGCAAGGGATATACATGGAGATGAAAAGAAATGAAAAGAAGAGACTTCATCTATAAATGAACTTGCGCAAAATACCCATAGATTACCTCACTTGTTGCATCCATTAATTCCGAATACTGTAATTTACAAACTGTTTGAACCAGGAATACGAAGAGCATGACCTTTAGATGGAGGCAACACAGTTTGTAGCCTCTTAATCATCTTTTCGAGTTTCGTTAACTTCTCTCCTTCCCCTGCTTGGACCAAAAACCTCTCCAAAACCCGAAACCCGCCTTCATTTGGATGTCTTCCTCTCTCTACCACTTGCTTCAAACACTCATAAGCCGCCTCTACTTGTCCTCGACAGCATAATCCAGTTACCAGAAGATCCACAGCATGTCCATGAGGACAAGCACCTCTATCGACCAGATAATCCCAGAGCTCCATACCCAAATCAATTCGTCGATTCTCACAGAAGTATTTCATCAGCATCACCACTGTACATGATTTGGGTACGAAATTCTTTTCAACCATCCTTCGATAAATCACACAAACATCATCAATAGCATTTGACTTCACCAATCCAAAGTACATTGTGTGGTATGTCACATTATCATGCCCAATTCCTTTCTCTTCCATTTCATCCATTAACCTAATCGCAGACTTCAAATCTCTCGATCGAATATAACAACTCATCAAAGCATTATATGCTCCAATATCAGGAGACAAGTTTCTAGTTGACATTTCATCGAACAATTGACGTGCTTTATTAACGTTACGAGCAATACCCGCACCATGAATCAAAGTAGTGATTGTTTCTAATGAAGGTACGAAACCAAGCTTACCCATCTCCTCAAAAATCCTTAATCCATCACCAAAACTACCTTTCTTACAATAAGCATCAATTCTAATATTATAAGTTACTAAATTAGGGTTAAACCCTCTTCTAATCATTTCATGATAAAACAATTCAACAGCAGTAATATTACCAGTTTCTTTAAACCCTAATAGCAAAATATTTAAAGTTTGGATATTAGGGCTAAACCTTGGATACATCTCCCGGAACACAGCTTTAGCTTCTTTCATTTGTCTCTGTGAACAAAAAGCTTTTAAAAGTACATTAAATTCATCAACCCCAAAAACCCTACCCACAAAAATTTCTTTCTCCATTTTCTCAAAAGCTTCTAGGGTATCTTCATAAGATTGAAATTTGGCAAATTTCGATAAAACAATGCTCATAGACTTAAGGGTAAGTAAATTTGGGTATTTTTGTTTGATATCTTTCATCAATTCCCAAGCTTTATCAAAACATTTCATCCGGGTAAGAATATGAAGTGTTTTTTCAAAGGAATCAGATGTGGGTTTGAAGATTTGAGAGTTGTAGAGAGAGAATTTGAAGAATTCAAAAGCTTTGAGGCCATTAGAATGACCAGAGAAGAGACGACCAAGGACATTTTCGATGAGATGATTGGAGAGGATAGAGAGTGGGATATGATGGAGAAGGTGAGATTGAAGAGATTGATAGTCTGGGTATGGATGATCATTGATTAGTTTGGTGATTCTGTTGATTTCAGTTTCGGAAGATGGTTGGTTTACTGCTGATATTGAAGAGATAGAGAGAGAAAATTTAGGGTTTAAGAGGTTATTGTTGATGATATGATTGATAGGTTTCCATGGATTTCTTACTGCTGGGATCATTGTGTTGTAAAGAAAGGTCTCTGCTTTGGAGTGTGAATTAGTTTTTTAAGTGCAACGGTTGGAAGAAGGAAAATGTATGATAATGGGCCGGGTCGGCCCGGAGGCAAATAGGTCTCATTCGGGTCTATGAATTTACTGTATAACCCGTGCCGGTAGAGAACGAATGGTTCCATATTTTGATGGAACATATTACGTGAGGTTTAGTTATCCGTGTACACTACAAAATGGTTAACGACGAAATCTACATCCTTCTCACATAGACAAAGTCATAGAATGGGGTAGAAAGTGATACATCAAGAATGTAGTCGAGTTTCAAATATCAACTATCACGGGTTCATCATACAATTACTTATATGGGAGTAGTTGAACGAGAGGGTGTTGTTGATGGACGAGATAATAAGTCCCTCACAATACTATTTCGCTATCGGTCACTCAAGAGCATTTAGCCATACAAGGTGGTCATTTCCACGTGTCCCATGCTAGTTGAGTTGGACAGTAAACAAGTGATGCTTGGACTCTCGCCATTTAGGGTGCAACACTCCACTGTGTCGCCTAACAGCACAACGCTTGTATTGCTCTCCATATGTATGTTCACTTCTATGATACAAAAAAAATGGAACACTCTTTGTTAGAATATAGCAGTTTTGCTATTATGTAAAGTTGTTAATTATTGTAATATTCATGAATAGGGAAGTTTCCCAAGTTTCCCATTATTCCTAAATTACTTCTATATGTAAATCCCTTGTAAACCTATAAATACTTGTGTAAATCAATGAATAAAACACACAGAGAAATCTTCTCACATATCTCTCTCTCTCTTTCTTGTCTTCTCTCTCTGTGTTCAAGCTATTATTATTCAAGAGGTATTTCCCACTTCACATGGTATAAGAGCCAATTTAGTTTTTTTTAATAATCAATTTCTTCTATCATGACTACTACTGAAGTCGATTCTGGAGACTATACTCCTCATTCTCCACCTAATCCGGTGTTTGATGTTCATCACTCTGACTCACCAACTACTATTCTCATCACTCCATTATTAACCGGAGATAACTATGCCTCTTGGTCAAGAGCCATGAAGATGGCTCTTCGGGCAAAAGATAAATTCGGGTTTGTAGATGGTTCTATTCCCAAACCCACTTCTCCAAATCAATTACACTCATGGGGAAGGTGTAATGATCTTGTTAGTAGTTGGATTATCAATTCCATTGCTCCGGATATTCGGTCTTCCGTTTTATACGATGAAAGTGCCGCCGATATTTGGCGTAATCTTTATGAAAGGTTTTTTCAAACCAATGCCCCCAAAATTTATCAATTGAAACGGGCAATTTCATCCTTCAAAACATGATGTCTCCTCCTATTTTACTCAACTCGAAACTCTACAAGATAAGTTACAATCCCTCATGGTAATCGATCCATGTATTTGTGGTCAAGGGAAATCGTTACTTGATCGTACTAATCAAGAACGTGCTATGGAATTTCTTCAAGGGCTTCATGACCATTTTTTGGCAATTCGAAGTCAAATTTTGTTAATGGATCATTTTCCTTCAATCCTAAAGATTCATTCTCTTGTCAAACAAGAAGAAATCCAACAAAATATCATGGCCGCTACTTCCAATCCACCGGAAGCCGCCACCCTTGCAACATACAACAATGATCAACGAAATTTTCGAATGGAGAAACCAAACGCTCAACGTCCTAAACGAGCTCGTCCCTTTTGTGACTATTGTCAACAACATGGCCACGTCCGGTCTACATGTTATCAATTAAACGGTTATCTAAACCGTTCTAACTCGGGTGCTCGGCCAAATCGCCCACCACGACCGACCGGTCCACTTGCCGCCACCGTAACCGAGACGGTTGATCCTCCAACGGGAGCACCTCTAGCCACCTCATTAACTCAAGAGGAATGTCAAGGTTTTCTTTCACTTCTCGATCACCAACGCCATTCTAACGGCACTTCCAATCCTACTCAAGGATCTACCGACGCAGGTATTAACTTTACAGGTATTCAATTCCTCTCTTCTCCTTGGGTTATTGATTCCGGTGCCGCCAAACATATATGTAGTTCTTTATCTCGTTTCTCACATTATGTTGATGCTCCACCTCAATGTTTTGTCCGTTTACCGGACGGTAAACGTATTCAAGTACGTCACATTGGAACGATTGTTTTCAATTCAAATTTAATTCTCAAAAACGTTTTACATGTTCCGGAATTTAAAATCAATTTAATTTCTGTCTCCCAACTCACCAATTCTCTTTGATGTTTAGTAACATTCGATTTTTCTTCATGTGTCTTTCAGGACCCAGTGACGAAAACGAGGATTGGACTTGGTGATCTCCATGAAGGACTATACTTTCTCCGCACGGATATTAGGATTTGTTCCTTTTCAATTTCTAGTAATAGTCTATATAATAAAGATGTTTCCGATATTTGGCATTGCCGCCTCGGACATCCTCTTCTTCTATTTTTAAGTCTTTAATTTCAAGAACTCAATGTATGAAATCAGTTTCATTCAATAAAAATCCGTGCGAAATTTGTCCCTTGTCCAAATTTACACGTTTATCTTTTCCGTTAAGCAATTTTACTTCTTCTCGTCCCTTTGAATTAATTCATGCGGATTTATGGGGACCTTTCTCCGTCCCGTCAAACTCTGGTTGTCGTTATTTCTTAACTTTAGTGGACGATTTTACTCGTTTCACTTGGATTTTTTTAATGTCAAATAAATCCGACACTACTCAATTTCTTAAGAATTTTTCTAATTATATATCAACTCAATTTGATTCTTCCATCTCCAATTTACAATCCAGACAAGGAACGTTTCCTATTCCGAAAATTCAATCAATCCGATCTGATAATGGTATGGAATTTATGAATCATGAACTTCAATCATGGTTCCGTAAGAAGGGCATTATTCATCAAACTAGTTGTCCTCATACTCCTCAACAGAATGGCATCGTCGAAAGAAAACATCGACACATTCTGGAAGTAGCACGTCCTTACGTCTTCAAGCCCATCTCCCAATTTCCTTTTGGGGTGAATGTGTTCTAACGGCAGTATATCTCATCAACAAATTGCCAACACCAACATTACAAGACATTTCTCCTCATGAAAAACTCTTGGGTTCTCCTCCCAAATTTGACCATCTTCGGGTCTTTGGATGTCTATGCTTTACTAGACGTCCTTTGGTAAAAACAAAGTTAGATTCCCGAGCATCTCCGGGTATTTTCGTTGGCTATCCCCACAATAAAAAAGGATATCGCGTTTTCGACTTGAATTCTCGTAAAATAATCACCTCTCGTGATGTCCTTTTTTACGAAGACAAATTTCCGGTGTTGTCTAAACATCCGATCTCTTCTCCTCCTCCTTACCGACCGATGGTCTCCATCCACGATGATGGTTCCTTTAATTTTCCGAGGACATCACCATCGGCTCCTCGTCAAGCATCTCATCAAGCGTCTGATGTGCCTATAGGCACTCCCTCACGGCTTTTCGGCTCTGTCCCTTCCGCTTCGAGTCAGCCCGACAGCGACTCCTCTTCGGGCACTCCTGGGCTCCTCACGGACCAAAGCCAGAGCCCGGCTCCCTCCTCCATCACGCACCCACATCTCTAGGGACGCCTCCTCCCGATGGTCCAATTCATCCTTCACGGCCATCCCGCAACCGCCGACCACCCACTTATCTCAATGACTACATCTGTCACTCTTACCCGGATTCTGATGTGGTCTACCCTCTTACTCAATATCTAAATTTTGAACAATTCTCGGGGTCTCATCAAGTCTTTCTCAATTCGGTAATCACAACCGTTGAACCCACTTCTTTTTCTCAAGCCATCAAATCACCTCATTGGCGTGAGGCAATGTCTAAAGAAATTTCCGCTTTAGAATCAAATAACACATGGACCATTACAGACCTTCCTTCTGGAAAAAGGGCCATCGGATGTAGATGGGTCTACAAAATCAAATTCAAAGCCGATGGTTCCATTGAACGCTACAAAGCCCGTCTTGTAGCAAAAGGATACACACAAATCGAGGGTCTCGATTTTCATGACACCTTTGCCCCCGTCGCAAAGTTAGTTACTGTACGCGTTCTTCTATCAATCGCGTCTATTAAAGGTTGGTCTCTCCACCAACTAGATGTAAATAATGCCTTTCTCCAAGGCGACCTCGATGAAGAGGTCTTCATGAAATTACCTCCCGGTTTCTCCAAACAGGGGGAGTCCAAAGTCTGTCGCCTTCAGAAATCTCTCTATGGCCTTAAACAAGCATCTCGTCAATGGTTCTCAAAATTTTCATCCGTCCTTATCAAGAAGGGTTTCACTCAATCCCTCTCTGACTATTCATTATTTTCTCTCTGCACATCTTCCGTACATCTATACGTTCTAGTTTACGTAGATGATATTGTCATCACTGGAAATGATGAATCTGCCATTTCCAAACTTAAATCCTTTCTCCACGCCACTTTCTCTCTCAAGGATTTGGGTCCTCTTAAATATTTTTTAGGGATCGAGGTCTCCCGATCCTCCAAAGGCATATTCCTTTGTCAACGCAAATATGCCCTTGACATCATTAAAGACTCTGGTCTTTCGGCATGTCGTCCTTCTCCTTTCCCAATGGAACAGAAACTTCGCCTCAGTCCTTCTGATGGTGATCCTCTTCCGGATCCCACCGTTTACAGACGGCTGATTGGTCGTCTTCTCTATCTCACCGTAACACGTCCTGATATCTGTTATGCGGTCAATAATCTTAGTCAATTTCTACAAAAACCCAGCACTACTCACCTTGATGCTACTCATTGGGTCCTTCGTTATGTCAAAGGATCCATTGGCCATGGCCTTCTTCTCTCTTCTTCCAGTTCTCTGCACATCACTGGATACTGTGACTCTGACAGGGTTGGATGCCCCTCCACTCGTCGTTCTACCACGGGTTACTTCACTATGTTGGGTCCTAGCCCTCTCTCTTGGAAATCTAAGAAACAACCAACGATTGCTAAATCTTCTGCTGAAGCAGAGTATCGTGCGCTAGCACATCTCACTAGTGAGCTTCAATGGCTGAAGTACCTTCTCAAAGATCTTGGCATCACACATTCTTCACCCATGACGGTTCACTGTGATAACAAAGCTGCTCTCCATATCGCCGATAACCCAGTCTTCCATGAACGAACAAAGCATATTGAGATTGATTGTCACTTCGTTCGGGAAAAGATCAAAGCAAATGTCATCGCTCCTCGTTTCACACCAACTTCTGAACAACTAGCGGATATCTTTACCAAACCACTAGGAGCTGATGCATTCAAGACGATTATTGGCAAGTTGGGCCTCACGTCCCTTTCGGCTCCAACTTGAGGGGGAGTGTTAGAATATAGCAGTTTTGCTATTATGTAAAGTTGTTAATTATTGTAATATTCATGAATAGGGAAGTTTCCCAATATTCATGAATAGGGAAGTTTCCCATTATTCCTAAATTACTTCTATATGTAAATCCCTTGTAAACCTATAAATACTTGTGTAAATCAATGAATAAAACACACAGAGAAATCTTCTCACATATCTCTCTCTCTCTCTTTCTTGTCTTCTCTCTGTGTTCAAGCTATTATTATTCAAGAGGTATTTCCCTCTTCACACTCTTTTTATAACTCAAGGTGTATGTTCCCGCAGGGATCTCAACAATTACTTGTTCGTATTCTGCATATTGATCATTTTATGCTCCTAGTTTCAAGAATCAGATTTGATTATAGTAAACTTGATTCATTAAGTAGAAACCAAATAAATAATACTCAAACTTATGACCCATCCAGCACAGAACCAAAATGCCTTTTAGTGGAGCAACTCTTGATCTGTAATACTTTGTCTCTGTGGGATAATTCTTTATAACATTTCTATGGAAAGTATAGTAATTATTCTTAATACAACCTCAGTATACAATTCTCGTAAATAAGCTTATCACTAAGTAAAGACAATTAACAAATACTAGTTCAATTGTAGTAGTCATCGTCTTCTTCGTCATTCCTTGATCGGGTAAATCTCCTTACTACAGCACTAATTGCTCCAAGGAACATAAATAGTGCAATAACTTCAAACCCTCCCCCAAATCCGATAGCCGCGCTAGGTCCTGGTGCAAAAAAGGAGAACGGCGACCACCCCCATCCACCGTAAAATGGAACTCCGTATCCATAACCATATCCACCAACAAGAGGTGGTGCCACACGTGGGTTGATATAGATATTGGTCCTGTTTCAATTTCTTATTTCGATTATACAATTAAATAACGATAAGACAGTTATACTACCAAAGATAAAATGGCTATTACTATAACAAAGTTTTTGTTGTTTTTTTCGTAGAAGTGCCAACCTCTCAACTCAATACGGGCTAGAATGTGTGGTTTTAAACCATTCCACGATATACAATATCACTTTCGTGGATACTCTAGAAAATGAACATACTACACATTTACTTGCTATCAAACACAATCTTAATTAAATTACGTACCTTGAATTATTGATTCGAGGAGAAGACTGTCGAGGGGAAGATGGTCGAGGAGACGATGACCGGAAAGCCTGACCTCCAATTCTACCACCACTCTTGCCAGCCATAGCATCATGAACTGACCCAAATGTCAAAGCTCCAGCAACTAATGTTATTACCACCAATTTACCCAATCCCATATCTTCTTTCCTGCAAATTCCAAATTAAACAAAGAATAAGAACTCAATTGAGGTACAAATCTCAAATTAGGTTGGTTGTTTCTCTTTCGAAATATGAAACTTACCTAGATGGGTCATGGTGATTGTTGTTCATGGAAGGAGATTTACATGAGACTAGTAATGTTGTTGAAGATGAGTTGATATTCTTGAGTTTGGGTTTTTGGGTTGAAATAAGAAAATTTGTGAGAAAACTTTGTTGTGACGAAGCAAGAGCCATTGATGTTACTCTGATACTACTACTAGTTTTTTTTTCTCTTTTAGATTTCAAGTGTGAGGAGAGTAAGTTGTTTTCTGTTCTCTTCTAAATGGTTTTGTCTACTTTGTTTTGTAGATTACTTTTGGGGTGATATATCATCTTTGTGATGCTAAATTTTACACGTGTCGATCACCCAATGGACTTCATGGAATTTTGTAAAGAGGGGTTGGGCAAAAGGCCCAATCCCTTGGACTAAATAAGGACCCGCCCCACTGCAGAGAGAAAATAGGGAGCAGGTCCAGCGTGTCAGGAGGAAGTTTTGTTTGTCATTAAGGCTTCATTTTTCATGAAATTACAAGAAATGCCATTCACCCAATCCCATACTCTCCCACGTTCTTTTAATTCAAACGTGACATGTGTCCTTTCCTTCCCTTATCTCTTCTCAACTTTATTTATCTCTCCTCCTTATTTCTCTCAAACAGTTTCTCTCTCTAGTTATTTTATTTCTCTCTCCTAAATTATCTATAACTACTTTATCTCTCCAGATTTTTTCTCCTAAATTATTTTATTTCTCTCTAATTATTTTATTTCTCTCTTTCTATAACTACTTTATCCTTCCAGAATTTTTTCTCTAGATTCATCTCTCCCCCTAATTTCTCTCATAAATTTACGGTAAATTTATCTCTCTTCCCCCTATTTTTTTTGGTAAATCTTAAAGTTTTTTTTTTTTGATAGATTTCATTTTCAAGTTTGAGATTTATATCGAGATTTTATTTCCCTCTTTATCATTTTTCTCCTTATATTTTGGGCATTTGTTTAGATTTTCTGTATTGTAAATTTTTTTGAACAATAGGTTTTGTACTGTACATTTTTTTGTGTACTGGACACTGTAATACTGAGAATTTTCTTTTGTGCCAGAAATTTCCTTGTGTATCGAAAATTGTTTTATGTACTAGCCATTTGGTTATGTGCTACACCTTTGTACTGAGAATTTTCTTGTGTACTGGGAATTGTTTTATGTACTAGCCATTGTACTATACACTTTTGTACTAGGAATTTTCTTGTGTACCGGAAATTGTTTTATTTATTAACAATTTGGTTATGTGTTAGACACTTATTTGGTAATGTGCTAGACACTTTTGTACCGAGAATTTTCTTGTGTACCGGGAATTGTTTTATGTACTAGCCATTTGGTTATGTACTAGACACTTTTGTACTAGGTATTTTCTTGTGTACCGGGAATTGTTTTATGTACTAGCCATTTAGTTATGTGCTGGACACTTTTGTACAGAGAATTTTCTTGTGTACCGTGGATTGTTTTATGTACTGATCATTTGGTTATGTACAAGACACTTTTGTACTGGGAATTTTCTTGTGTACCGGGAATTATTCTATGTACTAGCCATTTAGTTATGTACGAGAAACTTTTGTACTGAGAATTTTCTTATGTACCCAGAATTGTTTTATGTACCAGTCATTTGATTGTGTACTAGACACTTTTTGTACTGGGAATTTTCTTATATACCGGGAATTGTTTTACGTACTGTAAATTATGTTATGTACAGTATACAATAGAATGTGGTATACGTTTCTTCTCTCAAATATTATTCTTTATTTTCTAATTTGAAATTTCTCTCCGGATTTTTCCTATTTTAGATCTATCTAGAATTTTATTACTTTTTCATATTTCCTCTCCAGATTTTTCTCTTTCCATATTTTTCTTTTTTAAGCATATCTTCTCTCTCTAATCTTAACTACTTTCCTTCTCTCAAACATTCTTGCCTTATATGTTGGAAGATTTTTATAAAGATTTTTTAATGAGTTTCGGTAAACAAAAATCTAAAAACGCACGTAAATCTAGTTGTTATAATGTATCAAATTTAGACGTCACCAAAGACTTTTATACGTTCTCTTGCTAAACTTTCCTTCCGTAGAACAGATCAAGATATTTTTTTTCTCTATAAAAGAATTAGATACTTCCAGGTTTCGTACTAGATTTTTCATTCAACAATCTTTCGTGCTAGATTTTTCATTCAAAAATATTCGAAGGAAACTTTCACGTTGCAACATTCACAAAATAAGAAAAAAAGATAGAAATATAATAGGAAAGAAACTAAAATATGTATAGTAAACTTCCACATAACAAGGAAACGTGGGAACTGATTGGGAACGATAAAATGTACTGGGAACTGAGGAATGTACATTACATTTTCTCGAAAACTTGGTAATGAAATCCCTCGAAAACAGTAAAAGCAGATCAAGTTAAGGATAACTTCAGATCCGATTTCTTCACCATTATGAATTTCTTTTAAATAAAAAATCTCCAACAATCCGCTTAAATAAAAACCAGATTTGTTGCTTCCTGAACCCAACAATCCGGTTCTTCCTTGTCAACCCAGGTATGAATTTCTCCAAAAGCCATGAATCTCTGTCAAAAAAATAAAATCCAGATTTGTTGCTTCCTGAACCCAACAATCCGGTTCTTCCTTGTAAACCCAGATATGAATTTCTCCAAAAGCCATGAATCTCTGTTAAATAAAAAATCCAGATTTGTTGCTTCCGGTACCCAACAATCCGGTTCTTCCTTGTAAATCAAAAATCACCGATTCATTTCTTCACGGTTAAAAAAAAAAAGCAATCTGACCCTTCACCATACTTCCAAACCTAAATGAATCTGGAGTAGACTTCTTTATTTATATTGTGTGAGAGAAAAAGATTAAACTGGGAGGTTGAAATTTGTAGGAAAGAAAGAGATCGAAGAGAGAGAGATTAGTGAGAAGCAGATAACTATTTTAGAGAGAGAAAAAGAAAAAGCTTCAGAAATTTTCTAAGAGAGAAAGATGAGGAAATTTTTCATTAAGAGAGAGAAAGAAGGGTATTAGGGGTACTTAAAAAAAATTGACACATTCTCTTTTGTACTTTTTTCTTGGGCAGCCCACTCATTAATGAGTTGGACCTGCAACTTATTTTTATTTTGGTGTGACCCTTACCCGTAATGGTACCCCACTTTTTGGGCCATTCACTCATTTTGGCTTTTGTAAACCATTAAGAGCTCTTCAATTTTCAATTGCAAATAGAAGCTGGGAGGGACTCTCTACTCAAATTTAATTTTAAGTTTGTGATGTTCGTGTCTAGAATTTCAATTCCATTTTTCAATTCAATTATTAGTAATTTCGAATTTGAAAACAATTTAGACAAAAACTCAAATAAATAAAAAATTCAATAAAGAAAAGAATTAAATATAAAAAAGAATTTATCTATCCCAAACTAGTCGTTGGGAAGCCCAACGACTCAGACCCGAGGGGAACCCAGCCCGACTCCCCTATTGGACCCCATGGGCCTATAGGAGCTGCTCATCGTTTTACTTTTATGTCCAACATTTATTCGAAGAGTTAAGGTGTCACTAGTGATTGTGTTCAAGTGGGTTGTATTCAACCACAATCCGCACATTTGAATATGGTGAGAGACATACTTCTTTTTTAGTCGGTCTTAATAGATTATGCTGAGAGAATAGTCTTATGGATTTCGATTCTTCTAAGATGTCTGATATAAGAACTTTGTATATTTTTTTTTTGATGAAGGACTTTGTATATGATAAAGACATTGTAATTTATAAATCTTGAAAAGAGAGTTCTACTCGCGCCCCTCATTTGGGTAGCTAGCGCCCTCGACCCAATAAAGCTAATGCCTAAAAAAGCACTAGTACAACTCAAAAATGGGATTTGATAAATAACTCGACCGGATAAAGCTAATGCCTAAAAAAGCACTAGTATAACTCAAAAATGGGATTTGATACATAAAGCACCTCGTTCACAAACCAAAATTCATAAACATAAACCATCACGCATCACTAATAATGTTTCAAACAACTAAATAGACATGGAACCTACATTCTTTAACTAGCTCTGTTTTTCTATTAAGCCACTACAAATAGCTAAAATACCCACAAAACTAGTTTGATTAGAAATACATAACAAAATAGAATTCGTCATCAGAGTGACAATAAAACACGGTAAACTCGTTAAACAACCCATTTATCACATTCGATCTTCTCTCTGTCGTGGGGCACAAGTGATGATTTCATCAACCCTCAGTATCATCTCTGCGGCTTCAGTTGCAGAGAGCAAAACAGCTTGCTTCACTTTAAATGCCTCGGATATTCCCAACTTCTCCATATCTCCTACCTGAAATAAATCGAAGATGCACAAGTGTAACTAAGAAATGGTTGTTGTAACTCGAAAATAAGGGACTTGGATAAAGTTAGTTGTTCTAAAATGGTTCACTTCGTAGTATAGGTAAAACTAGCAAACTTACAGCTCCAGTGATGACGTCAATTCCAGCATTGCTCTCCTCCTTGTGGTGCTCAGCTCGAAGCTGAGATATCAACTCTGCACTGTCCAAACCTGCATTATCAGCAATAGTGGTTGGTATTGCCTGAAGTGCCTTTGAGAAAGCCTCTATGGCGTGTGACCTTTTCCCAGGAGTCTTTCTGGCCAACTCGTCCACTTCCTTCGCCATCACCATCTCAGGCCACCCACCACCAAGCAAAACCCTGCTGTCGACCACTGTCTGGGATAGTACACATAATGCGTCATGAAGGGACCTCTCAGCCTCATCAAGCACATGAAAACTGCAACCAAAGAAATCTATCAGAACCCAGGCAACCAAAAGTGCTTCAAAACGAATTCTAAGTTAACTCTTTTACATTGCTCCCTACTATTCAATTTTCTTCTTTGTCCAAGTTACCCGTTAAGAGGTAATTGCGTTTGATCCCAAAGTCAGGAACTATATTTGACCATATCTAGTCCAGTTCTTCCTGACAAGGTAGGACTAGTATATTTTATTAACACATTATCTCAAGGAAGTAATCCACAAAAACTTAAATTCGCTTTTACTAAGACATAAAACGGTGATGTACCAACAAAAATAACCAATAGACTAGATACTGTAAGGAACATCATACAACTAAAGCACATACCTTGCTCCTCTCAGTACAATGGTACATGCTTGACCCATCTCAACACCAGAAAAGTGAATCAATTTATCTTCACCAATCATGATT
Organism: Eschscholzia californica; assembly: GCF_041429995.1. Lineage (NCBI taxonomy): Eukaryota > Viridiplantae > Streptophyta > Magnoliopsida > Ranunculales > Papaveraceae > Eschscholzia > Eschscholzia californica. The sequence goes on along the minus strand of NW_028238198.1, from coordinate 13,884,623 downwards.
TCCTCGATAAGTTTGCAATGACCAAGTTTAACAGATTCGGGATTATCAAAGGTTGACGCAATTTCACCACCAGTTACCAAAGCGAGGCGCTCAATGCCATCAAAATCAGCATGCTCGATAGCAAGGATTCCAGCATCAGCAAAGAGCTCCTCTGGGAAGTTGTATATCAACTGCCTGTTAATAAAACAGTTAATTCCATGACCTATGATCTTTCCCACCTTCTCTTTCATTTTCTCCTTTTCTGCCCCTTCAATTTGTGCAACCCTGGACATTGAGTCAACACGAACGCGAGCCCCATATATTTTTACTTTATCAGTATCCATGGCAGTATTTGCTACCAAAATCTTTGCATTCTCAATGCGCTTTGGTTGGCCAATGCCTATTTTCTTGTCAAGAATGAATCTGCAGCGTTAGAATTTAAATCCAATTAGATTATACATGTATACATGATAGTACCAAGGAAAAGTAAATGGATACACAAACAAGATAATGAAAAAGATAAGAAAGAAAAACATGATAACACAAAACCAAGAAGTAACTAATGCGTTTACATATGGTTTTGCGTTCATATCATTCTTCAAGCATGAGAATCAAAAAGTTCCAAAAGGTCAGGATACTGAGATCGTAGGACCTCCGTGGAGTTGCACATAAGTACATTAACTAAATATTATAAGTTCATAACTTAAACTACCTACCACTAATAAATAAAGACTATTTTTTGTTCTACTACTGAGAAATCACTCATAACAATCAGAGGAAAATCATAAAGCCAGGACATACATGTAATGTGAGGTGGAATATAGCATAGATATTAATCATATTATGGAAACGCCAAGAAAGAAGTCCAGAAACTATGCCACTTCTGAATAATTGTACTTTTTTTTCAATAATGAACCTATGCCACTTATAATGGCGTACTACTATGTAAGTTCATAATCTTACCCTTCATCCAGGAAGGAGTCTTTCAAGGATCCTCCAGGTTTCTTAATAATTTGAATGGACTCTAAGTTCGTACTCCCCTGCAATTATTCAAAAATTGATCAGCATAAACTATAAAACATATCTCAAACTACATATGCACTAAAACAAAGTCTGATACACAAATCTAGAGATGCAAGAAAATAGTCACATTATCGTAAACGTTCAGTAAATAACAGGAATAAAACACAATAGTTCGCAACATTCCCTGGCATTGGACTATTATTACATACTTCAACAAGAGTACTAAAATTCATTTTCGTGTGATAGAGTTAAGTCTAATTCCAATGCTAATATGTAACCTAGTGCAAGAGGTGGAAACAAATGCTGGAAAGATGTCTAAATCAGACTTAGAAAATTCAGGAATGTTGAACATACAAAAGTGATAGCTGTCACTTGTGGTCATCACATGATTCACATTTGTGAAAGACAGATAGTTTGCATGCCAAGTGATCTATAAGCTTCAAACCATTACGCATACTAGGTAAAACTAGATAATTGCTGAAGATTGTTGATAACATCAAGAGGCTGGTAAGAATTTGAGGCAATATAAGTTAACCTTAAGCCTCATAACAGCATCCACGGCTAGTTGTGCAAAGTGTTCCTTGTCCTGAGAGAGAATTTTCGAGCTTAATGTTGTCATCGCAATCTTCATAAGGTCTGATTTAAATTTCTCTGTGACCAAACAATAGCAGAAATGAGTCATGTGAGAAAATCATGCACATCATATTTATGATTAAAATGCTTTTGCAATATTTGTACTAGATAAGAATACAGCGTTATCTATGTAGTCTGTCTCGGGCGAGGTGGCCGAGAATCTCGTGTCTCAACTCGGTCTCGGCCCTCTCCCGAGACGAGACTCAGCCGAAGCACTGACTTAAGGTTTGGCCGAGTTTCTCGGTTATCTTGGCCGAGAGTCTGAGACAGCAACTTTACATTTCTTGGACTTTATATTTTGGGAACTTTAAATGTTAATTGCAGGCGATTTATTACCTTCTTAACTACTTATTATATTCCCCATCAATCTAAGATAAGTAGCAATAAAACTTATTAAAAATTATTGGTTATTAATTACAAAGTATGAACTTTGTTATTTACTTATTTCATGGAAGTAAACTATGATAGGATTTTGTTTATTATGAATGATGTGAAGTAATTTTAGGTTTTAAATCAGGAGAGTTATGAGGTAACGAGGAGCCAGGTAATTAACTTATTAGCTACCCTGCTGTCTCGGCCTGACTCGGTCTCGGATCGCTCTCGGCCTTCGACCGAGACCAACTACATAGAGTGTTTAATAAAGTAAGGTAGAGGCAAAACTGTCTTGCACATAATCTTTAAAATGATGAGCACAACTACTTATATAACTTTTACCTGAATCATCTTTGTTATCCATAACTTTCTTCAACAAAGCGTTTCGTGCACATTCAGCTGCCATCCTGTAACCTGCGAAATCAAACAAAAGTGTTGCAGAGAGGGAAATGCAAGTACTAAATCAAACATTCACGGCATGTGTCTACAAGTGTACAAGTCAAAAGATAGCATAGAGTTACTAATACAAACAGTTGATTACAAGATTGGTTCTAGTTCTATACGTCCAACCAAACAAAACTGAACATTGTTAGTAGACTCATCATAAAACAAACCTGCAATTATTGTCATGGGATGGATCTTGGCAGAAATCAATTTTTCTGCCTCCCTCAGAAGCTCTCCAGCCAAAACAACAACTGATGTTGTACCATCACCAACTTCGTCATCCTGAACTTTCGAAATGTCTGGATATCAAATTAAGAGAAACTGAAGCAACATGATACTATATTGTCAGCATCCATAAACAATTATTAACAGACAGTTGGGTTGTCAATATGAAGAAAAAATGCAATCAATTAAAACCGGTAAAATAAATAATCCTGCAAAATCCCAACGAAATAATTTAACATAAAACATGCGCCAAAGGATACCAACAAGAACTTTGGCAGCTGGGTTGTCAATATGGAGTGACTTTAAGATAGTAGCACCATCGTTTGTAACAGTAATACTGCGTCCTCTGCCAGATGATTGTAATATTTTATCCTACACAACAAACACATTGATAAACTATTAAGTACGATCTCATGATCCAATGAACAACATGTTATATCAGTGTCACCAACATATCATTTTCTAGTGTGAAGAAAGAAATTTTACCATGCCTTTTGGCCCTAGAGTGGTCTTTACCAAATCAGCAACCGCCATAGCACCGATGAAAGAATTCTAAATCATTAAGATAAAAACAAAAAATCACGAGTATGATCAATCGTGTAACTCAAGGAAACAACAATAGGAAATAAACTCGTAACCCTATGAAGTGGGTCACCTAAGCTAAGGATCATATTTGAACTCACCATTCGGGCTCGGTCACCTTTTTCTTCCGTTGCATCATCTTTAAGTAGTCTATCAATCTATATCAATCAAGATTCAAGACCATAAATGTAAAATAAACCAACTTTAATAAATGTGTCGATCCAATCATCTAGAGAAATAATAATCATAATGAATTAGAGTCGTACCGCCATTAGATTGAATAAAACCGGATGAATCCGGCACTGGGTATTTTAAAATTCCTCAAACTATATTACCCAAATCTCTGATTCGTCAAATCTAATGGTATCATAAACAAAAAATATAATCAGAACTTAGACACCATAAAATAGAGTCAGAATCAAGAGTTAAACCAGATGAGAGATAATGAAATATTCAGAGATGATAATGATAAATGCAGATCTATACTAAAATGATAAGTTTCAGAGTTAAAGGATAAAAATTGAAGTAAAAGTAAACACAGTAGAAAAGAAAAGTAACGAGCCTGGTAGATAGAGTGGGAAGTTAGAGAACTAGGGTTTGAAGAACTTACTGAGAAAAATGAACACTTGTTGATGACAGAAGTAACTGGAGGGAAGATTTAAGATTCGACTCTTCCGGTTTTTTTAGGGTTCTTTTGTTTTTCTTCCCCCGCCCAAAGCTTCTACCTCCGTGCTTCGTCTAATAAGCTGGGCCACCAAATTTCTGAATCATGTTCCCTTGGCGAGCCCAATACGATCTAAATTTTTCAGATAGTCCTTAAAGGCACCACTATAATTTTTCTTTTTTTGAGAATTCGACTACGATCGTTAGTTGTTACAAGGGATTCGGGGGTGGGAATCGGTTCGGACGGGCGGGAAACGGACACTAAGTCAACCGGTCCGGGCGGAACGGGCATAAGTCTTAAGTGTCCATTCGGACATCCGGACAAAACGGGCGGGCATTTCGGATTTTTCTCTAACAAAGTGCCCGTCCGTGACCGTTTTGATAGTCGGGCAAACCGGGTATCGGTCGGTCGGGCACCGGTTATTAATGAACAAATAAAAAAAAATTATCCGAAATTAAAATTATTTAGTAACTAAATACAACTTTCTAAACTCCCACTTTACAATTCCAAAAAGTACATGAATACAAAATTAAAAGATAATCATTGAGATTTTTCATGGATTACGATCGGTTATATTCTTCTTCACATGGATTACGATTGGTGCATTGTGGGTTCTATGGTGTATTGTGGGTTCAAGGGTTACTGATGAGATATTGAGATTTTGGAGGAGAGAGAGACTAGAGAAGTAGAGAGGTGAAGATAAGATTAAGAAAAGTGATTTATAGAGTTATATATTTTTACTTTTGAAATCTAACGGTTGTAGCTAACCCTACAAATCTAAAGGCTTAAAATCAATCATATAGGCGGGCGGGTATAACGGGTAGGATAAACGAACGTGTATGGACGGATTCGGTCGGGCGGACAATATAAGCGGGCGGATTCGGTCGGACCACCGGGTAAGGACCTATGCCTGCGTCCGTTCGCTTAAGCTCTTTCGGTCGGGCGGGTACGGACCGATTCGGGCAACGGACGGTCACGGACGCTTCGGACTCGGGCGGTCGTGGGCGGATTCCGGATTTCCCGACCAAAATCCCACCCCCTGGGATTGACACATTAGGAAGATGTGATAAGCACAATAACCGCCTAATTTAAACCATGAATGAAAGAGACCTAAAACCCAACAACATGAAAGAGGTGTAACGCCCGACAAATTTATTACGTTATTTGTTTTATTTATAGCCTAAATTACATGAGATAATTCTTGATGGTAAACTGCTTCCACATCCCACGACCTCATGGACTTGAGATGGATACCTAACCACTGCACCAAAAGCTGGTGGACAAGGCACCACTATATTTGATAAGTAACTACTACTTGAGATGATGTCTTGACCTTAAAAAAAGTGAGCTTCAACTATACCTTTATCTTGGTTAACTTGTGCAGTGGTTGGTCTTGTTATTCTGTCATATGAAGGGGAATAATAGGATAACCTATACCACCATCAAAAAGTTACAATAATTATCTCTTCTCAGACAAAAATCAATTGTATATTTGCCAAAACAATATTAAATGAAGTCTATAGTCGAATTTATTTCAATTTACTTCAATGAACATAAGTTATACAACAATAACATTTTAAAATAGAAAAGAATGTGAGACCCGAAGATGGGGTCAATTCCTTCAAACTCCCTTTGTAATCTCCCTATAGAGCCGACTGAGCACCAAAAATCGCTACATTATCGACAGCCACATAAATCGCTGTCCATGACCTAGGATATACCTGAACAGTGCAACGTGCAATTGCATCTCTCAGATCTTGTAGGTGTTCATCATCCTTCATCCATACCCAATCCGGTGGTGATTTGGTTCTTGTTTTGAGATATAGGTTTTGGAGAGAATCAAATGTGAATCTAAGCAGAATGACTAAGACACTTCTTCAGAAGCTTTCCTAGTTTCTTTGGATTCAGAAGCGAGATTAACACCACAAGAGGTTTATGATTTTCAAAACCTAATAAATAATCAGCAAAAGTTTCAAACCAATATTTTAGTGGAGGATCCTCAACCGAATCCTTTTCAATCATAAAACAACGATTAAAGTAGATTGATATCTCGAAGGGAGCTACTTCAAGGACCACTTGGAGTGATCGACTAATCAAGCAATCGGATGCTGAGATATTATGCAAGGATGGATGATCAATATAATCCACTTGATATGCCAAGAAAAAGAAACGGAGAAAATTGATTTAGGGAGCTATACTAGAAGCGTGCCAAAATGGTTTATGGGGTCATTTTGGTGGTTGATCATCTTTAGCTGGCCAAAATGGAAATAACCCAAATAGACTTTCGTGGTACTAAAGATGCTTAAAATGCGATCTACAACAAGCAAAGTACACGTCATTTCCGAATTATACAGTTTTTGTGCTCTGATTATGTTCTGAAACTAATTAACCTTGGTTAAAAGGAACCTGTTATTACAACTACAATTCTGGAACTACGATATTCAGTTCTAGTGAACAACACTAGTACAAGGCTAAATACAGACAGACTAGCTTCGAAACCTCACTGGTGGCCTTTTTCGGAAGAACCTAATGAAACAATAATATCATAACATGGCCGCGGTTCAGCTACTGATTACTTGATAATCAATTAGATACGAAATAACGTAGCTTAGGTTATCTGTACCAGTCTGCAATTAATCAACAACATTTCGATAGTCGATCTTTTCTGAAACGTGTCGATCCCCCATTTCATCTTACGAGTGGAATGAGCAAGTACTCGGCGTAAAAGAGCTACAAGACAACACAAGAAAATGAACAACCCTTCAGAGAAAGGAAACAAATGATGGGAAACGGAAGGACTGGATCTATGATTCCCGAGATAGTTGGCATTATAATCATTCATATTCATATAATAAATACTTCGCAACCACCAGGGGATATGATACACAACCAGGTAATGTTTTGATACAAATAGGGCACACTCATAATAGATTACCTTCCATATAAACATGTAGAAAGATGTTATTGCAGTTTTGCTTTTCAAATCAATGGATTTAGCACGAAGCCATAGAGTTGAGGCCAAGACGACATGACCCAAAACCTGCAAAGGAAGTATACCGAAACCAAAATAAGAAAGAAACTCAATCAAGTCAAAACATGTATACGGTAGCTAATTGGTCTCGCTTCCCAAGAAATAGAACAAGTTACTCAAATCTTGACGAAGTACAAATTGAATCGTATTGACGAACTTGAATCAAATTCATGCTTATTTGATGTTGTTACTCAGTAAAGAAATCTCAATATCTTACAGACACGAGTTTATAAGCCCTAATCTCCAAATACCTCCAAAGTTGACTTGTCCATGGGGTCTACTTTTGGGTACCTCACACATCATAAAAAGAGTTTATCGAAAAGAAATTGAAAAAAATTACTGTTACTAGTTTGCTCCAGGGATTGGAAGAAGCTGCTCCAACCATAACTGCAACAGCATAAGCCATCTCAAGAAGGTATATACATGTCCAGAATACCTGCTCAACGGAATGTTGGAAATGAGATGAAGTAAATTACGGATCGAACTCCTTCCGTTGTTTTACTCTTACCTGTTTATGGTTTCTTAAAGAAGGAAAAAGAACAAGGAAACAAAGAAAGGAAAAGTGTTATTGACAACTCACTCGCTCTTGACCAAGGCGTACGGTAAAAGAACGAATCCCAAATATCTTGTCTCCGTCAATATCAGGAATATCCTACCAAAAGAGAAAGGAGGTTAAAGCGAAAAGGTTCCTGATACAGTGGTAGGGTTGCAGGAAGACCTCAACGGCGGATTAGTATGTTACTCAAAAAGCTCGATAATAAAAGATAACAGCAGTTTCTTGAGCACATTCTGTCTTTCTAATAAATTTCTGGAACATTCAAAATTTTGTACGTTTCTAGAATTTTATTAAGATCCAGCTATAGAAAAAGTTTAAGAGTGTACCTTGAATAATGCTATAACAACTGAAAAGAAGCTCATGAATGCAGTCGCGAATATCAAAGGCCTCGTCAAGGAAGCAGGTCTTCCATAAACAAATGTCTGTATACAAAGAGCATATGGTTAAGAGAGAGAGGGAGAGAGATTTGTAAGAACAACTGAAGACAGAGCAACTAGCAAAATTGGCTAAATGTTCTTATGAATCTAAAATCTCCTACTATCGTTGCTCATCTAAATCAGATTTATGAACAAATAGTTAACTCAACAGCACGATAATTACTAAGAAGATTACATTTCATTGGGATGGCGAGAAAGACGAGGAAATAAATGTCTACCCATTGGATGGTTAAAACAATTTTATCAAAGAATTTTTTGTGAAAGATCTCCCGAATGAGATCTGCCAGTCAGATTGTTTGGCTTGATAAGAATATGCAGCATTTGAGTAATGGGAAACCCGGTAATATATTAGCTCAATAGTAATTTAGCAACCTAACGTTGCTCTAAGAGAAAATGTATTACAAGAAATTATGAGTTTTCTACAAAAATAAAAAAAGAGAGAGAGAACTAGGGTCCGATTTGAATGAACCTGCATGTGCAGATAAAATGCGAGTTGAACAATGACAGCTCGAACAGCCAGGATGCACATAGCTGCAACCAAAGCAAATCTCTTCCATCGCAGAAACGGTAGCTGAAGCAATAGAAAGATGAAGACTGTATAAATTATTATTAAACTAATAAAAATCTAAATAATTCTGCAGATTTTGTTAATCATAACGCTGTTGTTTTAGGAAGGAATCTATTTATCAACGTGTCTATATAAATCAGGAAATCTCATTAAAGAGAAAGAAATGAAGGAAATACTTTTCATGTTTCCTGGACAAGAGCCAGTAAACCCTTTTGTTTATCTGAAGCTCGAACATGGAAGTCGTGGATTGTCATACTCTAGAATTGGTCAACCTATTTGCAAATGTGTCTGCCAATTAGTATTGAAATGCAAGTAGTACAGTGTTCGTACATCTTATTTATGTTTGTTTCCATACTACTTGAACTATATTTGCTTTACGGAGGAGATCTTTAAAAAAAAGTTCTTTTTTCTCATTTAGCGAAAGAGACAAAATAATTCGACAAAGTTTGTTTTTTCATGCCTCAGTAATATACTCACATCAATTGAATATGCAGTTCCAAGAATAAAGCTGACGAAAAGTGCCCAAAATAATGGCCAAGAACCAACTATCCACCCCAGCCAAAAGCTCTGGAAAGGAAGAAACAGATAAGTAATAACTCTCGGACGGAATTATGTCGTGGTTAACCGCTTTATCCTTCCCTACCTCGCATAGAGCTAAAGTACTTGTATATAAAACTTAAACCACCAAAATCAGCTTCAAATTGCAAAATATAATACCATAATGGCGAAAGACGTAACAATCGCGACTCCGGTTCCAACGGAATACTCCCCTGATGCAAGTGGAAGATATGGCTTGTTAACCTGAAATACAGGAACATTGTTGTTTACTGAAACATTTGGCAAACACTAAAAGCAAGAGAATAGCGGCTCTTTTTAACAAGTTCTCTCCGAAATAACCTAATACGTGGTAGAAAGCTTAGTATTCATCAGATATCCTATAAGAATTGTCTGGTATCAAATTCGGAAATGGCATACAGATTTGTAGACTTCCAACTCAGAAAAAAACGGCACTGAGCGGAGAGGCCCTAGATCTTATATACTTAGTCATGAGACTTTCTTTAATTCATGTACGTATGTTCTCACGCACCTCCTCATGTTTGGTGTTCTTTGAGCCAAGTACATGTATTTTTGTCGGGTGACTTGGAGTACATTTGACTGTTGGGCCTATCTCATGTTGATCAATCTCTACTACTGCCACTTAGCTTGAGACTTCCACTAAGAACCAATACGCAACTATCGGATAGATTCTAGATCTTCTATATTTAGTCATGAGACTTCCCTTAGTCCATGGGATAATATTCTCACATAGTCACATGCATATTATGCAACAATCAGATCTTCCAGCGAATACGCCAGTTGGCCGTCTCGTGCAATAATATAAATATAACAACATCGCAGCTATATGATACATTAAACTTGTTACAAATATGACCAATAATACCTGCAAAGGGGATTGCTCAGCAAGGTGGAATGGATACTGGTAAGCAACATATTCTCTATGATGCATTATATTCTCATTATGCAGACTGCTGCTTTTGGTCGTAGTTCGTTTGGACTCTTCCTAGAGAACATACTCTCTATGATGCATGTATCGTAAGATAGACTTATTCTCAAACAATTAAATCACTATTTTTAAATCTCAACCATATTAACTACTTAACTGCAATCCTACAAATTTTCACTTAAAATTTAGAAATTGGAGACTGAAAATTTCAGTATTTCCGGTAATATTGAACATAACAACGAAGTCTAAAAGGCAATAATTAATATGAACGACCGTACATTATCGTCATTTTGGTCAAGGAAATCTCAAAATCAATAATAACCCACCATTTATGGATCACATCTTTACCTATGCACCATTTACACCTGATCCCTTTGCAGACCACTGAAGTGAGGTGTATCCATGGATTCCACTGGTTTTGAATTTGTCTTTGTTTATGAGACTATAATGTAGAAGCTATGATGTTATAACAGAGACAAATATATAATACCTTGTCTATTTCGATGTCAAACAACTGATTTAATCCAACGATGTAGATATTCATAAAGAGTGCCGCAACAACTGCCTGTGAAAGAGTTCATAAAAAAATGGTCGATTAGGATAGATCACTTAATGAACACTTCCTCTTGGTGAAAACATCCGGTACAATTACCTCCAACAACCCAGTGAAGAACAACGGAGAAAAATCTGACAATCTTTCTACAGCAAGCAAAGAAACTGAGACAATACTCAATGCCTGCTAAAAGAATGAAGACTGTAAGCCTCTACATCAAGCATAATGAAGAAATGGAACAATATCAGTATCATGTAAAGTACTTTATCTAGCATAGAAAGAAGATATGCTTCTAGATAAGCTAAATTAATTAAAACCAAATGTACAATATAGATATCTAAATGGTCGATGTCGGTCGTTTTGCATATATGCCAGGGACGGTAGACAATAACAGTGATATACATGCGCAATACATCTCGATATCAACGACATAAAATTAAAAAAACCAGATTTAGAATAAATATGTGAAGATGTATGTCACAGTATCAAGTAGAACATGGCATTATGTAACACCTGATCAAAGAAAAGGTAAACTTAACTGTGCCTATAACTGTATGGGGCCGCGAAAAACGATAGAAAACATCGACGGCAGCTTGTACAAACTTCCAGGTGCTCTTGGGATTATCAGACTCAGGCTCTGATTCTAAAGAGTGTTCCGAGGCCGCATTTACAAGAAAACTCTTGTTAGGCTTCCGACTAAGAGCAGATTTTTCCCCTTCATCTTTAACGTGATAATTCAAAAAATATCTTTGAAATTTTTCACCATTGTAGTTATTTAAGGTGCCTCGTGCTGTAAACGAGGACACTTGAACTGGTCTATGGCGGCCTACGAAATCCAATGAGCACTGTTAGATTGTGATCAAGGAAAACAAACGAAACTAAGTTTCAAAGAAAAATGTATTGATCAGAAAGCTAGGTCAACTTTTGATTGACGAGAAGAATATCAAAACAAAAAATGGTGTAAGAACATACAAGTGATGGAACCCCACCCAGGAAACAACCCCAACTAACCATATAGACACTTATTTACATCCTTGGACTACATTCAACTACATTAGCATCTTTTTCTTTTAAATGTGGGGTGAGTAGTGCTGTTTGAATAAAGAAGGATCTCCAGAAACTAATTTATCGAAGTAAGATTGTTGCTTGGAAATGGATTTTTCACAAGGCATTACCTAAAAGTCGGTGACTGGTAATAAGACTTCATTTTTCTTGAAAGCTGTCCAATTATGAGCATTCAAGAACCAAAACTAAAAACAAAAATGCCACAATTCTTTTGCTCTTGTTATACACAAAACTGAAACATGTTTGATTCTTCAATGATACCCGAAATATCTAAATGCCTATGAAACACACTATAACGGATACTCTTTTTTTATTTTATTTTTGCCAAAATTTGAATCATCCGATGCTCGACTAATTGTAAAATAATTGTTCTAGCCTCAGTGGGAATAAAGTGAAAATTTTCATACACATTTTGCCTATACTTGCACAAAATCGAATTAGGTTTATAAAATACCACACTAGGCTAATGTCACTCGTGTATACTTAATAATTTATCCAAAAGTATATAATGGACTTTTTCGAACACAATAACTAAGACAAGAACAAATGTAAAAATATGTATGTGAACAGTTGTGTCAATGAATTGAGATTTTTAAGTAGTAGTAGCAGTAGTATCCAACACCTCATGCTGGTTTCAGATAACATACACCGATAAATCATCGTCTGGGTTGGATATGTAAATGCCATAAATGAATAGGATTATTTACTACACCAAATTCCACTAGTAAACAAGTGAGTAGTAGAGAACCCTCACTTGTATATTGACTACCCTTGAATGCATACCACAATTAGATAACTGAGAAGCCTAAAAATAAATACTTCAATAGAACCTAACCATGATAATCAAAACAACAGAAGTAAAATTAGCAAATTGTTTTTCCCCAAATTGAAACTTTTGTTAGCATAGGATTATAGGAACCCCAAAATAGCAAATTAGGAGAAAAGTAAAAGAACCCCAAAAGAGACTAAAAATTAACAAGTTCCAAACTGAAAAGAGACAAAAATTAGGGAAATGGGTATAAGATAAGCAGGTAGTGGAAGAGATTCTGTGATCCAGTTTGAAGCTAAATAATCATGAAAATGGGTATAAAGTGAGGGAGAGAGACTATCAGAACTAGTAAATGAAGTAGATAAATGATTGAAGTCATACTCTTGTTAAGATGAGAGAAATGAATAGTACAAGGACATGAAAGGGGAGAAGAAAGTTTGGGAGACGACCCAAGAAGCAGAGAATCCATTCCAAACTGCAATGTGAATAGTTGGGTCTGGTTTGTTTGTTGTAGAAAGAAGAGAGTGAATGATTTGATTACGAGCTTTATTAGGTGCCATTTCTGGTTCTCTTTTTAAGATATAAATGTTCTTTCATAAAAAAAAAAGATATAAAATGTTGAAGCACGCAATTGAAGTGGAATAGAAATATCGAAATATAGAGTTTCTTTTCGAGACATCTTATGAGTCTGATGCTTTATCTAACATTTCTGATCGTGGATCTGCTCAACAAAGAAGACTTTAATGTATTAAAAGTTTTTTAGAATTAACTCTATTTTGACTCCGAAAAATACTTTAGGATAAATTTGATTTTTTTTAGATGTCAACTCGTGACACATATGGAAGCTAAAATAACGAGTCGATCACAATTTGAGAGCTAAAAGTAAATTAACCCTAACATTAAATGTTATCACATTCTAAATTAAATTTGGATCACAGTGGTTTTCTTTACTTTAAAAATCCTTCGTGTCACTTATAGTTTTTCAAATTGAGTCATGTATTCGAGATGTTCTAAATCACAAACAAGATTGTGGAGACTCTATCTGTCCTAACATTTGGCAGCAGTGACTCACTAACAAGTTACTTTTAGGTTTTCCAACAATCAATTTCAATTTTCTTAAAGAAAGAAGTCTTTTTTTTGTCGAATAGCAGTTATATTGATAGTCGTTTTTTTTTCTTTTTGTTGAAGTTATATCGATAGTCTTTTCCTAGTAATGTATTTGAAAATTGACAACAATAGCGACTGTTAGATATAGTTTGTACGTTTCAAATTTTTTGTTATTTTGGAAATTCACGTCTCACCTTGGCAATTGGCATAAACCTAATTTAAGCGAGTACTGAAATTTGCATCTTGATTTTCCCCAAGAAGATGAGCAACTCACAGTTAACTTGTAACCTTTCTGGCCTCGTGAGCGCATATATTTGGTGCACTATTAGTATTATACTTCAAGAGTTCAAGGGTCCCATCACCTTGCCCTCGCGTGGTGAGTTTTTCATCGTTGTCTAAATTAACTCAAATCAACCCGTATCAACTAAAAAAAATAGCCAAGTCAACTTGTATCAATCATTCAAACAAATCAGACATCATAAATCAGATAAAATTCAATTTTTTGTAATCTTAAACAAGTTATTCAGAGCTGGAGTTTGATTTCAAATTTGAGTTTGAAGAAATAAACGGACTATCTTGGTGCCAAGAAATAAAACATCTTGGTATGCATTCTTCTAGACTACATCAAAATCAAAATATTGCTCAAAATCAATGATAAAATGGTTCTTCAGTTGGTAAATCTAGGGAGAGAGAGAGAGGGTACTTTTCACTACCTAATGTAGGTTACAGATTAAGCTGTACTATAAAAGTAATACACTTAATACCTTCAAAATCGAAAGAAGAATACGATGTTAACGCCCACATTTAGGTTTCTTTCGGACTTGGCTTTCAGAATATCATCTGATGCGTGACCATCGGAAACTCAACCTGACCTCTGTTCATTGAAACACCCCACTCATTGTTTCACATGTAAACGGAACATCGAAAAAATGACAACTATTTACTAAGAAGTGGGGCACCAAAGCGACGATTCGCGTTCAGTCTCTACCACAGATTTTACTCTTTTTGTTTCAGACATCCAAAATCAGAATTTCCGTTTGCAAATACTGTTTGATCTGCAAGATAACAATGAGTCGTAGCATAACCACCAGTAATCTCTAAAGGAGATAGACAACCACGGCATTGTTGAAGGAAGACTAGTGTGCAGAGCCGTTGGAATTCTGAAAGAAGATATATGCGACAATAAATCATGGAAAATATGGTAGAAACCGAAATTACATAATTAATAATAAGTTCGGGAATGCACACCTTTTTCCAGTTAAAACTCCATAAGCTGATCGTGCACCAGAAGAAATTGAAACCCCACGAAACATGTCTCTGTAGTATGGTAAAATGATTTGTCCTGAAATAAATATCTCTATATTAGCCAGGACTACTTAAAAGTTAAAAGTATTATAAGTGGTCCAAGGAAACCATACTCACTCTTCTGTATTCCATAATTTTCTAACAAAGTTTTAGTAGTTAAGGCAAGTATCAAATACCACTCTTACCATTACCAACCAAAATCTAATAAAGGCATGCTGACGGAATAAGAGTTGCATGAAATACGCTCGGTGATGGTGCTTACCTATGCTCGAGATGTTGCTTCTGAGAATTGAAGCCACAACGCCATGTCTTCTTCTATTCTCCATCTCTATCTTCTTTGACTGTGAAACTCGTTTACTGATAAAGCCAATCCTTGAAGAACCGAGCATCTTGCTACCTTCACCTGACACTACATCAAACCATATTCCAGAGGGAAACAATCTCCGTCTCACCATCCAAAGAAAAATTTTGGCATAAGGTGTTGCATGAAGGATCGATATAGAGAGCTCAATCATAACGCATACTAAACTGGTTGTGGTGGTCAGAATAGTGAAGAAAATGTGGAAAACAGAAGTTGTAGGTAGTAGTAATAGTAGGGGTGTGAACAGAAGAGAACCAACTACGTGCTGCTTGACAGTGTAATTGTAACTATCGAATCTTTCCCGAAGTGGGTTCCATTTTCGACCCCTGAAAGTAGTTATCGGACCATTTCAGCTAAAGAGAGATAACAGCAGCAACGTATAACAAAAGAATTAAGAACTAAACAAAGAAAAACAGTATGAAGTAGGATAAGCATCCAATCAACTGCACAAACACAAATCACCAAAAATGGTGAGTGTTTGAGCCTTAGCCTTATAAGAAAACAATAAGTATGCATAGAACTTTTTATAACATTTAAAGTCTAATATTTCAATTCAGAAACGATACGGAAATATTTGTCAATAGGCACAATTCCTAGTACCCTTTGAACAAGACTACCGCTAATATGATAAACGCAACATAATGGTCTGCTTCGCTGAACCAGCGGAAAAGCTGAGACTTCTGCCCGTGCATTATATGGCCATCATCAAGAAATATTTCATTGATTAGTTTAGTACTCTCTTGGGTCAAACAGAACAAACTTCCTTAAATATAATCAAACTCCTGTTCATGGAACCCATATACCATTCTAAACCATGCTACTATTTAAGAGAAAATTCAGGTGGTTAAATAATTAATTGGCTTAAAGCATAAATTTAAGCCTTTAGAGAGACATCACGGGCTCTCAAAATACGGCTGAAAGCATAACTCAATTTTTAGCAATGCACAAACATCTAGAGAAAAAGTTTGTCTTAAATGAATTTTTACCAACTAGACAAAGAGAAAGTTTTAGATATGTGACCTCCCAAAGGTGGTACAGTAAGCTACAGTTAAAAAGAGACATATGCACACACATGTTACTCCTAGTGAAGCAAGAAAGGAGCGATAAGGGTGGCACTACTGCCTGCTGCAACCACCATCCCCCCCCCCCCCCCCCCCCCCCCCAATTGACTCTATAACTAATTCAAATAGGAAACCCCAATTCCTTGGGGAAGTACCCAAAAGGCTAAAACTAATATAATACTGGTGCAACAAGTAATTGGACAGCTACAATTACTAGAAGTACCTAAAAGGCTAAAACTCTTGAATTTGCTCCAGCTCTGCAGATTCACATCACTTAATGAGCTATATATCAAGTGACGCAGAGTATATAAGAATTATTGGTTACGTCCAAAATAAGGATTAGGCAAATCACCTGAAAAGACGCCATAGAGCGGCCAGTGCCTGGATTTGCCCAGAATATAGAAGTGAAATCAATTGTTGAAGGGTTGATACATGTAAGGTTGCTAGCATAATCATGTCTATAACTAGAGCAGCAGGTACTGTGACCCCAAGAATCATCCCAGAGAGAGCGAGACCTTGAATAAAATATCTGAAAAAGACATGCAAAAAGAACCAGATGGTAGACCAGATTTGAATTACATTAAGTGCAATCATCCCAAATATTCCTGCTAGCTCCGTGTTCAATTTGAAGCCTGCCGGGACACCCATCAGCCACACACATCCGGAACGCATCAAATTGTTTGTAATTTCATGGACAAAGTTCAAAACCCATAAGCATAAAGATTCTGTGTTTCGTAATAATGTTAAACCAACAATGTTCCCAATGAAGACGTCAACGGCTACACTTGACCACATGGAGTGATTACGCAAAGCTGCTTTGTGCGCGTATTCGGCACTTGAATGGTACCTATGAAGTAATTGAAAAGGTAAGTGAAAAGATGCAGGTTGAGACGCAGACTGAAGCAATCAAAATTTGTGGAGACCACTAACTGAGAGAGTAAAAGTCAATTTGACAAGGTGGTCAATAACCATCCAACTCTGACAGTTTTTCAGGGTTTCACCAAAATTATAAAATCTTAATGTAAGACCGATATTTGGCAATTAAGATCATCCCATATGATATTTGGCGGGCCCATCCATGTGTTTATATGTGCCATTGTTCTTTGGCAAGCCATCTCTACTTGATATCTGATCATAGACCTCTTTTCCCTTGATTTTAACCAAGCATGTCCTGCTCAAAGTTGTGTATCTAATAACTGGAACTCAAAGTTATTTCGCAAAAGTTGTTTTAAGTTACCTGAGACCACCATCTCGAAGAAATATTGGCCAATAGAGAAGCTGACAACTACGAATATGTATGTTCCTCCAAGTATGACTGAATACCTTAGCAAGAACGGAATAAACGTACAATTGTGATCCATAACTTTGAAATCTATGGCACAACTGCAGAATGATATATAAAAGAGTGACGAAAGAAGCCAAAACACCCGCTGTTAGGTGCCATGCGATATTAACTAACCTGGACAATCACAAAACAGACTATCAAGAAGCAGAATCCAAAAGAATGAGAGTAGCAGCTGATATACGAAGAGTAAGACTGATAAAGCTAAAGCTAGAGATAGGAGATTACATGGAAACAGTAGGATACTGGTCAAAGGAATTCTGGAGACCCACATAATCCTCAAAGATTACTTTAGCAGCAGTTGAACTGTTGACTGCACAGACAACTGAATCCTACATTAACAAATGCAAAACCATCGGTTCAGCAGATCCTTGCAGAATATCATTGAAAAAGAGATATCAAGTGGACTTGATAGAAACAAAACTAGACACGTTAACCAAGATATTACCAATCCTGTCGAAGGCTGTTTTTGGTGAATCCCGTTAACCCAAATGGGTGTCTTGAGGCGCATTTTCACTTGTTCAGATGAACTCCAAGCGTTCAATGAATAATGATGTACACCAAAAATGGGTCTGTCATAAATTATTACCTGAAACCATTAAAATATATGTGGCTTACAAGAAAATCAACAGATATAACCAAAAGAATCAACGAGTAAAGGAACTCCTCACTTACATACGTGAACATCCAAGGTAGGCACTACCAGCCCATCCCAGTGTAAGTGATGCAACTTTGGGATCCCACAGATACCGTCATGACAAAAATCAGTGTCATATGACAACTGGACCCAGTTGCCATTTCTAACGGATGACTTTCTATACTGTTCTATGAAGCTGTTAAGTTTGTGGCATCCACAGCTCCATTCTGCACATTTATCTACTAATAAATCTCCGTTTCTTTGTGGACTTATCTTTTTAGAACATTGATCTCCAACGACTTGCTGTGACCCATTAACGCTGTAATCTACGGCGCAGAGTCCCAGAATAGCAAATGTTGATTTGTCCTGTAAAAATAGAGGCATCTTTGCATTTGTAGAACGCAGAATCTCCTGATGAAGAAATAAGAACATTTTAAGATTCTGATATGCATTAGTTTGAGATTGAAAGAAATACTTGGTAGAACCGCAAAACTTTGCAAACACAATAAATTTCTATCATTAGGTTATACAAATCGCTTTTATAATCCCAAAAATCTATAGTTACAAGGAATCCGTTAAGCATCTTAATCTTTAGGACAACAATTGGTGGAAGACATACTAAGAGCAAGTTTTTGAAGGGAACCCTGATAAGGAATTAGGCAATAAGCACACAGGCAAAGTGGGTCGGCGGAGTGACTGAAAATTAACCTCAGCTGTTCAAGTAAATGAAGAGGAGCTTTTGATCACAGTTTCATACGCAAACTAGACGCAACCCCCAAATATTTGCAAGAGACTATTCTGTCAAGAACAGTGCGATTAAAATAAAGGAAACAATGACAACTTAGTAAAAACCACTTTAAGCGGAACTGACCTCGTGCTCCTAATATAGAACCTCTGGTAGACCTAGCATGCCTTCAATGATATCACGATCGATATATAAATAGTCTAAATGTCTCCATTTTTATAAGCGAATTGTTTGAGTTGTTTAGTCAAGTAAATACAATAAATCATTTCAGAGTTAATTCAACCAAAAAGGTTAAGTCATGGCGTTATGTACGGAGACGATGCCATAGTAATCGATTAACTTACTTAAGTATCTAGTATCTACACTTGGCATTATGTACGTAGACGTGTTATAATAATCGGTTAACTTACTTTAAGTATCTAGTATCGCCCTAGAATTAATTTTCTAGTGTATTAATGGGGTAGTTATCATATCCATTGCCTTACCTCCAAGTTCCTCTAGTTAGTTGCTCATACTAAATTAAATAAAAATTTAACAACACACCAATGTGTATTAATCATCTCTGGAGAGATTTCATCAATTATATCAAATTTAACTTAAATGATCAACAAATCTTACAAAAATTAGGTTCAGTGAAGAATGAGTAATTGAACGGAACAAACATTAAATTCAGAGAAATCATAGAAAACAGAACTCAATTCATTCAAAATATGAAGGAAAAAAAAAGGTCTGAGTAAGATCAAGTCAAATACTAAAACCTCAAGTTGGGCAAGAGAATGTGAGATCTTTTCAGGGGAAGCAACAAGAGAGACGACGACATCAAGTGAAGTTGAAGATGAACGGAAAAACCAACCAAGCAAGATGACTGAATCAAGTTTTTTATTTGAATTTTGTTGTTTCGGCCACCAAATTCGACATTTCCCTCTCATTTTATCAAGAATCGAGAGCTAAACAAAGTAGCTATATGAAACCCTATTTCTCATTTTCTTTACAGAGAATCAATACCAGAGGAACTGATTTACTAAATCCGAAGTTTCTCTCTCTAAAAATGGATAGAGAATCAATACCTGAGGAACTGATTTACTAAATCCGAAGTTTCTCACTAAAAATGGATCGGAAGTAGGAACCCTAGAACCTGCCACTAGACAGATAAAGGTAGGAGAAGTTAGTCCAATGGTACCCATTTACAAGTAAAGAAAGAATGTTCTATAAGCGCCCCACATTGTTGCTATTAGCGCCCATTTACAAGTAAAACAAAAGTTGTACAAGTTAGGTCATATTTTGGGGAGTTAATTCCTATATGGCCCCCTACTTTGTGACCAGCTTCCTTTATGACCCCCTTTTTTTCGTAAATTCAAATATGACCCCCTATTTTCAAGTAAATGTCATTACTACCCTTCTTAATTTTAAATTTAAAACATTTAAAAAACATTATTTCCACCTCACCCCTCTCTCTCTCTCCACCTCATCTCTCTCTACAACTCACCCATCTCTCTCTCCAATTCACCTCGCTATCTTTCCAACTCACCTCTTTCTCTTCCAACTCACCTCTCTCTCTTCCAACTCACCTCTCTCTCTCTCTCCAACTCACCTTCATCTTCCCCGATTAAGGTCGCCGGCCGGCGACCTCCAAAAAAAAAAAAAAAAAAAATTTCCTCTCATCTCTCTCTCTCTAAAAACTCCGGCGAAGGGGGTTTCCCTTCGCCGGAGCCGTGAACAGACCAGATCGGTCTGTTCACGAGCAGACCTCCGGCGAAGGGAAACCCCCTTCGCCAGAGTTTTTAGAGAGAGAGAGATGAGAGGAAATTGTTTTTTTTTTTTTTTTTGGAGGTCGCCGGCTGGAAAAATTTCCGGCCGGCGACCTCAATCGGGGAAGATGAAGGTGAGTTGGAGAAAGAGAGAGAGAGAGAGATGAGTTGGAAGAGAGAGAGGTGAGTTGGAAGAGAAAGAGGTGAGTTGGAAAGATAGAGAGGTGAATTGGAGAGAGAGATGGGTGAGTTGTAGAGAGAGATGAGGTGGAGAGAGAGAGGGGGGAGGTGGAAATAATGTTTTTTAAATGTTTTAAATTTAAAATTAAGAAGGGTAGTAATGACATTTACTTGAAAATAGGGGGTCATATTTGAATTTACGAAAAAAAGGGGGTTATAAAGGAAGCTGGTCACAAAGTAGGGGGCCATATAGGAATTAACTCTATTTTGGGGTTGTTTTCGGATGTAAAGTTGGGACACTTCTAATTCAATGGCGAAAAGTTGGAACAATCAAAAACAAAAGAAAAGCAAGAACAACATCTCTGGGTGACAAGAAAAACAAAAATTATACTCAATCCGCCTCTTAAGACTCCCACTTGAACCGTCTGTGAGAAAATAAGGGTAAGAAAACAAGGATTTCTCTCACAGACGATTCAAATAGGAGTCCAAAGAAGTTAGTCATACAGACTCGTTGGTTAAGAATAATAACTACCAAATTCGACCCTACAATAAAAAGAAAAACTTAGTTCTTTTTCCTTTGTTCTAGGTTTCCAAACCATAGTTTGCCCGACAATATAGGCAATGTTTTTCTACGTGGGCGACAAATTATTTTACCATATATAATGAAGGAAGTTTAAATGAGATATAGATTACTGAGGTGCCTGGAAGAACATAACCACAAGGTTATAAATATCGCAGCACCTTAAACAACAAATCATGGACAAGAAGTGTCAACATGAGTACACTAAGTGCTTCACTAATCACCTCCTCTCTATAAGTACTACGTCCAATTGTCGTAGCTCCCCCACAATTTTAAACCTCTTTAACCCTGTCATTTCCCCCGCTCAAAATGCCGATTTGACAGCCATTCCGAATGGAGCAGAGATAGATCTGGCTATTCAATGGCTGAAGAAGGATGCGGCCCCAGGTCCTGACGGATACCCTCCCTTCTTCTTCCAGGCTAACTGTGACACAGTTAATCAGGATATATACCTGTTAGTTTAAAATTTCTTCCTAACAGCAGAACTTCCCCCTGAGACTAATCACACCCACATCTGTCTCATTCCAAAAACAGTTATTCCCCAAACTCCGGCGCACTATAGACCTATTAGTTTCCCAACACTACTTACAAAGTTATCACAAAAATTCTAGCCGAAAGACTTAAGATCCATATAAACCCGATCATCTCTCCTTTCCAAGTCGCCTACGTTCCGAGTAGGAAAATACCTGATAATATCATCATGGGACAAGAGATTATTCACTCTTTCAAGAAGATGAAAGGTGAAAAGGGATATTTTGGTCTCAAACTAGACATGTCCAAAGCTTATGATAAAATAGTGTGGTCATTCCTGGTAGACATTATGAAAAATCTAGGGTTCTCTGATCAATGTATCAAAATGATTTTCAACTGCATCTCTATCTCTTCTATGGCTGTCATTATTAATGGTCACCCCGGACCAAAATTCCATCCTTCGAGAGGTATTAGACAATGTGACCTTCTGTCCCCTTTCCTTTTTACTCTAGCCATGGAAGGGTTAAGCCGGGTCCTAGCTTCCAGTCCTGACAACGATAAATTTTTAAGATTCCCTACCAATAACCCTAACCTCACCATCACTCACCTTCTCTTTGTAGATTATTGTAATATTTTTAGTAAGAACTCAATCGAAAATGTGCATAATCTCAAAGCCATCCTCAACCTCTTCTGCTCAGCTTCTGGACAAACCATAAACTATGCCAAATCCAATATATTTTATTCCAAAAACTCACATCCGAAATTTAGACGTATAATTATGCGAACTCTTAAGGTCAAATATGCTTCCACCTCGGAAAATATCTCGGAACTCAACTTTTCATCGGAGCACATAACACGAAAATCTTTAATAGTATTCTGGAACAGATTAAAATCAAACTATCCAAATGGAACCACTCGTTCCTCTCTCGGGTCGGTCGGACAGTAGTTATCTCTGCTGTTGCGACAACTATTCCCCGATATCAGATGCAATGCTTTGTCATTCCTAAGGGAATAAGCAAACGCATAATTACTTTACAAAAGTCTTTCTGGTGGGGAAAGTCTAAAGGCATTTGTACAAAAGCTTGGTTGTACATTTTCCTTCCAAAAAAATCAGGAGGGCTCGGCATTCATCATCCTAACTTAGACAACACAGCCCTCTTGAGTAAGCTAGCCGGGCGGCTTAAGTCTAACCCAGATGCCATTTGGGTCAAGTTCCTGAAAGCCAAATACTTTCCTAAGTCTGATCCCCCGGGCCCGGTCAAATCTCATCATGCATGGAACTGGAAGGTTATTAGGAACCACTATGATCTTATAGATAATTATATTACCTGGGAAGTTCATACGGGAGAAAACATTGACATTTGGAAAGATATTTGGGTCCTAGGCATTGATCAACAGGTTCAAAATACGAATAACTCAACCCTTACTAAAGTTTCTCAACTTATTTCTAATAATAGGTGGGACGATTCTATTCTCAGACAAAATTTTAATGACACCACTAGTAATCTCATTAGAGCCATCCCTATCCAAAATGGCTGAAAAGATAAAATGAAATGGAACCTAACCCAATCAGGAAATTGGTGGGCCTAAAAGGTTACCCTAAAAGGTCTACACCCGCAAGTGCACGGGTGTCAAGTAGTAATTTTCCGGTAAGACCAGTTCGTTCCTCAGAGACTAGTCAACCCCGTTCTAAAACTTGGAAGTAACACGATTTTGCTTTTGAAATTGTGATGAGAAGATAAAATAACAAACTGAATTAAAACAATGAAAAGATAATTAATGAGAGACACTTATGAAGATAAATCCTAGAGTTCAAAATCCACTTTAAACATCCATAATAACATCAACCCCCTTTCTATCATGATTTTCTAACTTTATAACTCAACATTTAGAAAAAAAAACATTATTTAAACATCGGAAAATTAAACCTTTTAAACAAATATATCCGAGATGAACTACGCTAAATTTAAATCCTAAATAATCATATCCCAACTATCGCCTATCAAACGACAAATATAAATCATCAAAGAAATTTAATCCTAAGTATGACTTATCAAGCTATAAGCATAAACGATGAAGTTACTATTATTATTCGGTGGAATCAAATTAAGCCTAGTTAAACAATAAAGCGCATCAATGAGAATCACGAAAAGAAAATGAAGAAGTTATTTATTTAGGCTTCCCTACTCATACTTTGCATACACATAATCATAATCAATATACATGGACAAGAAAATAAAGAAGAAAGGAGATCTTATCACCAAGTTCCTCTTGATTGCAGCCTAAGTTACCAAAGATGATATATATGATGAAGTGATGAAGATTAATCTCTCTCACAAAGACTAACTAGCTTGCTTTATTGATCTTCTGTAAAGTGTTAACAAGTCTCTCTACAATTCACTCTGATTTAAGCTCTCTCTCTCTCTCTATCTCTCACTAAAATTAATCTTTGTTTCAGTTCCAGCTCTTCTTCTCTCTCACTCAAATATATCCTTGAAGCTCTGAGAGAGAAGAAGAGCTGGAATAACTGAAACAAAGATTAATTTTAGTGAGAGAGAAAACAGTCCAACCTTTTCCAATATCTCTCTTTATCTCTAAATGATGATAAAAAAAGAAATCCCAGCTCACACCCTTTATAATATCCCCCCGATCTCTCCCTTTCTCTGTCTAAAATCGATCTCCACGACTTTCTCTCCCTACTGTAATGCTTCTTTCACCATATCTAAGAATTCTTCTTCCATATTTAAGAATTGAAACATTCTCTCTCTCTAGATATATTATAAAACTTTCCCGTTGTATCTCTAAAATAAATTAGAGAATAAAAGGAATTCCCGCTTTCCATCTCAATCTCCAACTGGTTCCCGTTCAATCTCTTCCATTTTCATCATACTCCTTTCTCTTTTTAATGTATGTTCCTAAAGTTAGAAATGAGAGGAAATTTTGAATAAGTCTAAGGAGGGAATGAATATGAGAAAGAAAATGATGGCCGCCCCTTCACGTGGGTACTGTTGGGTTGATATAGTTTTGCTACAGCCCTAGGTGCATCAAGATTAGATGAGACACACGTCCATTAGTTGGATCCCAACTCAATCACATTTGGACCATCGGATTCTTGCACGGAGCGCTGAAGCTTTGGTGTGCAAAACACGGAATGATTTCACCAAAAAACCCAGAATACCATCCTTCTATGCCCGATATGATACCGAAATATTCAAATTTCTGTTTTAGTTTGCGCCACGTGTTACAGAAATATCGGATTTTGATCCAAACTTTGACCTCGCCTAAATTGCTCGTCCGTACTCTGATTTGTTCCGTTTTCACCTACGGATCCGTCTTTGAATCTGCTTTCATCTGAGTATCAACATAGACCAAACAACCAAACTATCATAACCTTCAAATGACCAAAATGGTCTCAAGTGTGTCGTTCTTCCGATTTTAGTTATTTTCACAGCGAACTCCGTAAAGACACCTGAGAAAGAGAAATAAACAATTCATCAGAGTAACGGCTCGAATTGGACTAACTAGTCCAAATTAAGAGATTCAGATGAGACATTTTCATGACTCATCAGAAATCACACTGTCCGATCGATGTATCATCACTTGAGCTCCACCTCCCAACCCGATCCACCCCAAGATGTTAACAAGAATTTTATCTGGTCTATCCCCACCATCCCTCGCATTCAGTTGTTCATTTAGAAAATTTGCTCAAAAGTTCTTCCGGTTCGAAATCGTATAGGTAAATATATTGGTAATGTCTTTAATTGCCCTAATTGTACAGACATGGAAACAATGGAACATGCACTTTTACATTGTCCTCTTGCAAAAAACATTTGGTTCCACTTTAATATCATCTTGACTAATATCACATCATTATCTGATTAGATTTTCTCTTGGTAAAACCCGGATCAAATTAGTTGTACTTGCGATAATATACACTTTGTTACAATTTTATGGCATATATGGAAAACTAGATCTGATCACTGCTATCAACAGACGTTATACAATGTTAGTACTATTATTGATCTTATCAAAACTTTTCCGAGGAGTAGTGCACCTCAGTCAAAACCTCCATCAGGAAGGATAGCCAAGTGGCAACCTCCTCCCCATCCCTTTATAAAAATTAATGTTGATGCATCTTTTGTGAATGTTGAGCAAATTATAGGTACCAGTCTAATAGTTCATGACTCTCAATGAAAATTTGTCTATACAAAAGTAGATTATGCTCGTTCGAGGAACAGTGAGGAAAGTGAGGCAATAGCCATTCTTAATAGTCTTGTTTGGGCGAAAGAAAATAATCACATGCAGATTTTAGTCGAAAGCGACAACATCAACTTGGTTAAGCATCTTAATAACCCCTGACACCAGGTGCAATGACAATCGATTGTTCACATTCGTAAAATCAGAAACATCAAGCGTGATCTCCAACTAGTTCGATTTAGTCACATCAAGAGAAATATTAATACTCAGGCAGACAAGCTTGCTAAATGAGCTCGGAAGAAAGAAAGATCTAAATCGTGGAACTGTATTCCCTATTTTCTTTTAAATATGTATTGTAATGCTACCTTGATTCCTTAGTTTATAATATATATATATAAATATATATATATATATATATATCTATTATATATAGCACAATGGTATTTTTTGAGGTGAGCCGTAGATTTATGTCTTGGATATTCGTGTCTGTCGGATTTTCATCTAAGATTTTGCAATCTAACGACTCAAATTGAGTCTGAAAACCACTAAATCTAACTTCCTTTATTTTCTCTTAAGGAATATGTTTAAACTCAAATCTCTAACTTCCAAAACTACCTATGGATTTTCATACCCTTATTTGTTTGAGAAATTACGGGCTAAGTCAACTTCAATGTAATTAACTGAAAGACTGTTATGGAAATTTACACAAATAATACCTTACAACATGGAGAAGATCATGGGAGTGAGCAAAATTAGTGGAGAGGAAATTTGTGTAACTACCCATAATATATTTTCTTTCCTTATTTATTCCACCAAATAAATTTCTCTCACTCTATATATGTCGGTCATAATTTTATATCTTCTTCTTTCAACAAAAAAGTCTCTATCTTCTTGGTCGATTTATATATTTTTTTTTTTACTTCTCCATTGAATTATTTTGAATTGTTTAGATGGAGTAATGGGCAAACATGACTTCTTCTCCTTTTCTTTGATTGAGGTATCTCTTCTTCTTCGAATTTTTCTGTTTGATATTTTTTATTGTACAGATTTTTTTGTATTCTTTAATTTAAGGAGTGGGCATCATGGATAAAATTAGATTGTGAGTTGAACAATGAGTTAGAAGATGGAGATGATGGTTTCATGAATGTTGTAGTCATTGCAGGATGTTGCTAACCATTTGGTGAAGTGGAAGATGGAGCAAACAATAATTTAGTATTCCAACATTCTTAAATTGTATTTGTGTAGGTTCTTTAGTCATGTTATCTCTGATTTCATAATAGATGTATTTTTATTTTTTAAATCTCTAATGTTGAATCTCATTGTATTGTGTTTTTTCCTTGGTTATTGTTTAGACATTCTGATTTCTTGCTCATAGTCTTCAATGTATAATCACTCAGTAGTAAAAAAGTTTTTGATTGCTCTTATAAGTTACATATACTTTTCATTTGTCTTTCTGTCATTTTCATTTCATTCAAAATTCAATCCATCTCTCTCAGACTGTTTGTGTATTTCTTATGTTCAATCTATTAATTTCTTTTTTTTTTTTTGTAGAGAAAGAAAGATGATAAAGGGATCAACCAGATTATTATACATTTAGATATCTCTATCACGGCCTCTAGACTTCAATTGTTCACCTAAGATCTTAGGTTTGATTGAAATTTGTATATGTTTTCTTGAGACATACATCTTAAGATTTCCGGTTATTTGATTTGAGTTGCACATTTTTCAGAGATAATGATATTTTTTCATGAATCGTTTCCTTAATTGCATTGTAATTATCCACTCTTTAATTTATATATTAGTAATTTAACCAATTGTTATTATCTTTTGTTAAGATGTTGGAAAAAGAAAAAAAATTATCTTATCACATTAACAATTTTATATTTATCTATAAACTCTTCATATCTTTTGATGGTTGATAAGGGGATATATTGGTTGAGAAGGGGATATATGTAAATTATGGGTGATCAAATTTGTCCTAATCTTTCTTTATCTCGAACTCTCTTTAACTGTGTTTCTAATTTTGTCGTCCCATATTCGAGTTGTTTCGATGGATTATCATAATTATTAATTATTTTCACAACCCTTCTCTGTGTGCTACCTCCTATTTGGGTTGTTCCCATATGCCATAATAATTCATCAAAATAAAGTTACTTTTTGTTAGAATAACGAGTCTTTTGTGAGGCTTTTACGAATAATTTTTTGTGTCAATAATCTTATATACATTAATTGTCTTACAAATTGTTGAAGGCGGTTTGAGAAAGTAAACAAATAGACAAGAGTCTATGTTCTTTCTTCAACTAGGTGTCCACCGCGTCCTACGGACGCGGTAGATCCCTTTTGGCTAACGCCTTCGAGGTAGAATTTTGCTGTCAACTACGTCTTTGGGGTGCACGTATATCGGGACGGCATATCCCGAGACGTTTATGCGTCGCGAAATTCAGTTCTAGACCATTTAGGATTAGACAGGGACTGTGATTCGCATAACAAATGCGAATCCGATAATTATCCGACGGATATTAGAAATCAATATCCGAATCCGATAATATTAACGGATATCAGATATTATCCAATATTCGAAACTTTAACAAAATTTCAAATTGTTTCTTTGAATTGTTAACCATTAGATCTAATCAATAAATCTCAACCATACATTTTATATATTATTATGAATAAATTTAAATTTTTATTAACTTTTTATATTACTTATCCGATACGGATATTTATCGGATCGACTATGAGTGTATCCGTATCCGATAAGCAGATATCTGATAAGGAATATCCGAATCCGTATCCGAAATTTCAGATATTTTTTTGAAATTCGAATACCGATGCGGATCGGATGTCGAATATTCGGATATCCATTGACAGGCTGAATTACACCATTTTTGGGTACAATTACTACTAGTTGTTCTTCCATTGTTTTTTGGGGTTCTATTTGGTGGATATTATTACTTGAACTTGACCCATACAAGTAATTTTTGGGTACAACTACCTCGGATTGGTAAAGACACGATCCACCCTATCATCGCAGTACAAGTGACACCTCGGCCAGAGTCACTCGCTGATTGGTTCTAGCTCAGGAAGAGTATGACCCATTCTATAGCCGAAGCTCAAACTTCTGAGACAGAGAACGTAACAAGGGTGAAAAGTCACTCGCGGATTGGATCAAGCTCTGGCCTCTGGCTAGGGGTGAGCATGACCCAGTCTATGGGAGAACTTCGGAGTTAGTGGTTCGACATGTAACTAGGGTGATTCAACCGATCGTGAGATGGGAAGGTACTGGCTCGGGATAAACTATTCGAATGGACAAAGTATTTTGGTTGGGGGTGTAGTCCTTATATATCTAAATAAATGGGAGTCATATACTAAAAATTAGGACGGGGGTATTGTGGTCAAAGATCGAGCATGTGATTCGCACGAACGAAAAATGAACTTTGGGGGTTAACGCCTAAATGAAAATATTTTTAGGAGTTTCCCCTTAATATAGCTAAATAAATGGGGTCATTTTCTAAAAACTCATTATTCTTTCCAATCTGTTTTTTAATCTTAAAAATGCAATGATATACGAGTAATAACCAAGGAGTGAAGATATACTGGAGAAAAGAAAAAAAAACAGACCACACCAAATAGGGAAGAAAAAAACTGTTGTTGAATAGTGGATTTAGAGCAAACGTGACGTGACTAGTAATTTTATTTTCATTTTCTTAAATCATGTATATTGTAAGAGGAAAGAAAATGAAAATATCATGATAATTTAAAAAGAACAATTAAGTTTTTCAAGTGAATTCTTCTATAAATTGAATCATTTGTTAGTCCCTTAACCAATAGTCAAACATAAACTTAAACATTTGCGGCGGTACACTGATACTTATAATCTATTACAAAAATGCTTGATTTTTCATAATTCTTTTCTCCGCCGGGGCTATTTAGATTTTTATTAGATTGGTAACATTGTTTATTATTATTTTGAGTAAATAATTGTACAGTAGTTTTTTTTATTGTTGAGAAAAATTTATAATTGAGATGGGGGAGAAAATTGAATCAAAGATTATAAGAAGTGGAATAGAGTTTATTTTAAAAGACATCCCAACTAGGAACCCTAAAACCAGAAAAAGAAAGAATGTTCTATAAGAACTAGACATGTTTGTAAATGTGTAGACCATATCTGGGTAGAGATCCTGTTTTTCATATACACGTCTTAACTGGTGTGACAAAAATTTCTTGACATTTTCTAGGAAGATTGTTTTTCTTTTCTGTTAGCATGTTCAAAATAAAATTTTGTTTTTTTCTTTTCTTTTCTGTTCGTTTGTTCAAAACAAAATTTTATTTTCACTTTGCCCATCCAAAAGATATATATTTGTCTCTCTTAAGAAATATTGTGTTTAACTCTTCAGGCTGCCTATTCAAAAGATGAGCCCATCTTTATTTCAAAATATTTTGCCTACTTAAAGAAAATTAGTACTCATAAGTAGTTTTCGAACATTTAGCAATATTGAATAGTTAAATTCAAAATTTTACATTGATTAGACTGATTTAATTTTCAATAATATATTGTATAAAATTGGTATATGTGACTTCTTAGATATCAGCATCTTGTGTAATAACTACTTGGATTTTCTAGAAATGACAACAATCTTCTGTTTATTTGTTAAGTATAAATCATATAAAACTAAGTTTGAGAGTAAATTACAATCAAAACTTAAACCTAACTCCACCTGAATACTGAAAAGAAGAGGTGCATAATCCAATGGTAGAAGGACACATATCATTTTCTTTCGTAATTTTATGTAAATTTCATGGTTATATATATATATATATTTAGAAAAAAGATTCATGGTTTACAAAAATGCCATGCAGATCAAAGAAAATTATTTTATTTAATTGAGTTTTTTAAGCTTACCACCCGTCACTAACCGGTAATTGAATTTACCTTCCCCCCTCTCAATAATGGGTAACTGAATTTACCCAATTAGATTTACTATTTTTAACAAAAATACAAAAGTCGCGTTTGGCGTACGTGAAATAATTGTGATTATTAAAAGCAATTATTCTTCAATATGCTTCACAGTGGTTATTACACTTCATTTGATTGTTTGATTTGGTCGTGAATATAATTAGTAAAAATTTATTTTGTTTGTATATTAATTTTTTATGATTTTATTATCACATACCAAATATGTCCTTAGTAGTTTTGACAAAAATTCTAAATTTTAAGGGGCAAACTCAATTACTAATTAGTGAAGGAGGTAAACTCGATTAATAGTTAGTGTTGAGGAGGTAAGCTCAAAAAACCCTATTTA
The DNA here is from genome assembly GCF_041429995.1 of Eschscholzia californica. Classification (NCBI taxonomy): domain Eukaryota; kingdom Viridiplantae; phylum Streptophyta; class Magnoliopsida; order Ranunculales; family Papaveraceae; genus Eschscholzia; species Eschscholzia californica. Next base: position 13,853,181 of record NW_028238198.1, on the reverse strand, counting down.
TTTTTAGTCCTTAGAGGAGAAAAATATGTGAGTTACATTTTTCACTTTCTAAAAGTTACTCCCTCAGTCCCAAAAAGAATGACCTATTTTGAAAACATAACTTTTTAAGGGAACATCATTAATTGAAGTTTGACTTTAAAAAATAACATGGTTTTTCCAATTGTAACCTCATTAACTTTTGTAATTTACAATGAAAAAGTTGAATTTAGTTTTAAAATAAAGTTGTCATTAAATTTATAGTAATGGGTATTGTTGGAAAGAGCGAAAAATTCATTTATTTATTTTTAGAAACGGGACACTAAAATGGGACAACTCAAAATAGAAATTAGGTCATTGAATATGGGACGGAGGGAGTATTACTTAAACAGTTAAACTTCAGACCCTACAATAAAGAGAAAAACTGAATTCTTTTTTCCTTTATTATAAGTTTCCAAACCATGGTTTGCCCGACAATATAGGAGATTTTTTTCTACATGGGTGACAAATTATTTCACCATTCCGATATATAAAGAAGGAAGTTAAAATGAGATAACTTATAGATTACTAAGGTGCCTCGAAGAACATAGTCACAAGGTTATAAATATCCCAACACCTTAAACAACAAATCATGGACAAAAAGTGTCAACACGAGTACACTAGGTGCTGCCATTCAAAAATCGATCTTATTTTACATGCTCCATTTATAAATTACTAGTGATTTTAGTGCAATATTTCTTGTTGAAATAAGTTTTGAACATGATATTTGTCTAGCTTAGTCAAGTGACAACTTATGAGATATCTTAGTGTGTTTTCCGGCTTTGAAGTGTCCATTACATTAATATTTGGTTTTACTATATCTAAATTAAAGACGGTCACTTTGTATCTTGTATTTATTCTTTCCAATCTGTTTTTTTTTTTTAATCTTAAATATGCAATGATATATGAGTAATAACCAAGAAGTGAACATATATCGGAGAAAATAAGACAAAAAAGAACAGAGCACACCAAACGAGGAAGAACACAATTGTTGTTGAATTGTTGATCTAGATTCTAGACCAAAGTTAATGTGACTTGTAATTTAATTTCCATTTTCTTATACCATGGATATTGTAAGAGGAAAAAAAAATGAAAATATCATGATAATTTAAAAAAACAAAAAATAAACTTTTCAAGTGAATTTTGAATCATTTTTTAGTCCGTTAACGAATAGTCAAACATAAACTTAATCACTTGTTTATAACTATTTTGTGTAAAAAATTACAGAGTAGTTTTTTTGTTGAGAAAAATTATAGCTGAGATGAGGGAGAAAATTGAATCAAAGATTATAAGATCTGGAAGGTGGAGTAGAGTTTATTTGAAAATAGAATAGAAACAACTTCTTCCAATTAACTTAAAAAAAATTTGGTGCATTATACAAAATCACTTTGAGAGAAGCCGAGCCTGTTGCATCTGATGAATTTTGGCAAATAAGACTCCTTTAATTGTTTTGGAAAATTGAATCAAATTGTTAACCATTCATATATATACTGTTTTATAAAGTAAGACCAATCAATCCATTAACATGGCACATTTGATGAATTTTGGCAAATAAAACTCCTTTATTTACACATGTGTTGTAAATTGTCGGTCTATTTGCTTCAATGTCTATCGATATTTGCATGCAACTTAATGGAATTAAGAGAAAGAGAAGAGATATAAGTAATGAGTTATACTAAAACAAAAGAGATAAACTTGAACCAAACTTTATTAGATGAATTCTTTCCAAACCTTTTCCATCTCTTACCAATTCATCTCTTACAAACTCATACCAACACTACACCATGTACACCTATTTATAGGTGGGAGAAGTAATAGGGAGTCGACACATAACCCATGTGTTGTCACTTGCATGGTGTGTTGTCACCACCAAGATGACATTTTGCATATGGAGTTGTAGAATGGTGACACATAAACTCATGTGTTGTCACTTGCATGATGTGGTGTCACTTAACCACAAACACTTGTCATATGGAGCTACCATAAGGTGACACTTCTCATATGGAGCTACCATAAAATAACACAACATCAAGGTAGTATTGTAGAAATATTGTAGAAATGGTGGGTTGCTATAGATATAAGTTGGATAAGAAAAAAGTATATTAAAGGCACCCAAATCCACATCCCTTATAACATATGTATGTATTTGTCTTAAATTTCACAATGAATTTACTAACCATACAGATCAAAAAACAAATTCTCTCTCAAGTGAATTGATTTCCTCATGTTGTCTTTCTATTTTTACCATTACTAGGGTAATTCTCTCTCAAGTGAATTTACTAACATATTTCAATTCTTTTTTTTAGAAAATTTTGATGAAAGGCCCAAATTTTGGGCCCAAATCCAAAAAAAACCCAACAAGGTTTATTATCTCACCCAAAACCCAATAATCAAATAATAACTCATATCAAACCCAAATACACATCCCTATGCTCCATCTCTCCCCAACTTGTATCTCTAAGACCTAATGGTTTCTTCTATTCCCAGATTATGGAGAAAGAGAGATATTTTGGAGAGATAAAATCTTGGTTTCTAAAAGGAGGGAGTTGTTGGATATATATAGGAGGGCACATTTGATGAATTTTGGCAAATAAAACTCCTTTATTTACACATGTGTTGTAAATTGTCGGTCTATTTGCTTCAATGTCTATCGATATTTGCATGCAACTTAATGGAATTAAGAGAAAGAGAAGAGATATAAGTAATGAGTTATACTAAAACAAAAGAGATAAACTTGAACCAAACTTTATTAGATGAATTCTTTCCAAACCTTTTCCATCTCTTACCAATTCATCTCTTACAAACTCATACCAACACTACACCATGTACACCTATTTATAGGTGGGAGAAGTAATAGGGAGTCGACACATAACCCATGTGTTGTCACTTGCATGGTGTGTTGTCACCACCAAGATGACATTTTGCATATGGAGTTGTAGAATGGTGACACATAAACTCATGTGTTGTCACTTGCATGATGTGGTGTCACTTAACCACAAACACTTGTCATATGGAGCTACCATAAGGTGACACTTCTCATATGGAGCTACCATAAAATAACACAACATCAAGGTAGTATTGTAGAAATATTGTAGAAATGGTGGGTTGCTATAGATATAAGTTGGATAAGAAAAAAGTATATTAAAGGCACCCAAATCCACATCCCTTATAACATATGTATGTATTTGTCTTAAATTTCACAATGAATTTACTAACCATACAGATCAAAAAACAAATTCTCTCTCTGGTTAAAGATGAAGGAGTTGAAGGAGATGTCCTTCGACCAAGGTGACAATGCGAACAATTTGTCGGATAGGACAATTGATGTGGAAGATCATCAAGTCCGATTGATTTAGGGATCGTAGAGTTGTAGCTAGAGACCAACTACGATCGTCGAATTACGAAGTAATACGCGGCTAACTTCGATCGGATCCTACAACGGGTTACACATAAGAGTGACAAATTGATCTAGGATATGACTAGTGGGAGTGAGATATAATCATGGGAGTGTCCCATAAACATATCTCATAGGCCTAAAAAGGAATTAGGCAAAGATAGTACAAAAAGGCCAAAAACAGGGTTTTTGGGCCTAGACCGGTTCGGGTACTTCTAGGACTCGGATTGGGCTGAATTTTGGAGGGTTAGTTGCTGATATAATAAACATTATATCTGCCAATTTTCGTGGTGTTTGGGCACCTCCTCCTTAGGGAATTGAGAAAATACCAATAGTTGCTATTTTCGACTATTTCCCTAAATCTTATTCTAAAGGGTGTTTTAGGAAACCTAAAAGGAGGTGGATTCTTATTAGGGTTCTATATAAACACTCTTAGGGCAGAGAATAAGGTGTGGAATTTCTCTCTAAGCTTTCTTACTCTACCACATCAAGTAGAGAGGAGAAAGTGAGCTAATTCCCATTAACTATCTATCTAGTCAAGAAGAAGGTCTTCTTATTATCCAACCACCATTGGTGTGCTAGCTATACAACAAGGTGGGAGATCAAATTGATTGCTCGTGTCCCAAGTAGAGGAGCTACACTTGAAGCTCTTGGTCTTCTTCAATCAATTCAACTAGTTTGAGGGAAAAGCGATTAAGGTAATCTACTATCTCCATTAGATTAATTACTAGTTTTGCATGTGATCCTGGGAATACTAGTGTAGACATTAGATGTCATATTTCCGCTATAAACACTAGTAGAAGGGTGTAAATCCCTACAAGAACAACTACAAATATATCAAGAATGAACCAGGTCGTGTGACTGCCGTTTGTTCCAAACCCGGATGTAATTGGAGAGTCCACGGGGTTGCACCATTGGGATGTAAATCTGTGTTTTTGTTGAAAGAGTACGAACCGAAACACGATTGTCTCGATGTTGTTCTCAAACCTGCGGATCCCAAGTTGTCTAGTAAACTTGTTGGCAGCCTAATGGATGAAGACATCAGAAAACACCCAAATTGGAGTACGGCTGAAGTTAAAGAAAAGTTTCAAGACGATTACGATGTTGAATTGAGCTATTATTTTTCTTACGGTGGTAAGAAGGTAGCCATGGACAAAGTATTTGGGCAGGAAGGTGATTCCTATGCAAAGTTGAAGTGGTAAGTAGATGCTTTGGGGACTACTAATCCCAATAGCATAATTGATTTGCAAATCGAACCCACTACCAACAGATTTTAACTGCGGTTACCAAGGACGGAAACGACGGTATGTTTTCATTTTCACATCTTACGTTAACATTCTAATGTTCCTGCTAACACCTGACAAAATGTTAAGAACATGATCTACAATGATGCGGCATACAGTTAGTTGCTGCGTCATTTATTGATGGCATTCCTCATTCTTAAGTATGTTCGGACATTTCATCAAATGATTATGCAATATTGCTTTATGAATCAACAGAACTAATTTTGTATTTATTTTTTTCTTGTTAGGTCTTTTCCCCATTGCTTACGCAGTTGTGGACATTGAGAATGATCATAATTGGGATTGGTTTCTGCAAAATTTGAAATTAGTGGTGGATCCGATAAAACGTTACACCTTTATTTCGGATAGACATGCTGGAATTCTAAAAGGCGTGAAGAATGTTTTTCCCACCGCTCACCACTCATTCTGTGCTTGGCACTTACGATGTAATCTGAACTTGAGAATACATAACGGGGCGCGCCAGTCTCGTTATTTTCAGAGTCTTATGTTTACGGCGGCACGGGCATTACCCGAGAGCGAGTATCACGCAACCATTGAACAAATGGTTGAGATGGGTGGAACCAATGTGGAGAGGTTTTTCCAATCCCTTAATCCCGAATCATGGGCAGATTCCTTTTTCCCAGGGGACATGTATTTTGTTTACTCTTTTTCAGTTATTTTTTCACATTTAATCATATCTTCTGTTATGGAAGGGCATTCTTTTTTATTGTTCCGGCATTCTGAGACATGTTACCACATTTAGTGCACTGTTCTAACACCACATGATTTATTTTAAGCATTACTGAAAATGTTGTGACAGTCTTTATAATGTATTCTTACAGGTATGGCGCCATCAGTTCCCAACTGTCAGCTTCAACAACATGGTAAAGAAAGCCCGCGTTCTCCCTATTACAGCATTGTTAGATGCCATAAGACAGAAGATTATGAACAAGATGAGAAAGCATAGAGACGCCGCTATTGGATGGAATACATTTCTTTGCCCATCCATTAACTTGGAGCAACAAGCGAAATACAAAGTTGCGGAGACTTGGAGATACGTCGAGGCAGCCCCACTTATTTATGAAGTATATTCGACTCCACGCCATTCCGTAAATCTTGGTACTCTCACATGCTCTTGTCGGCGTTGGCAAGTAGATTCGCTTCCGTGTCAACATGCAATGTTATGCATCAACAAGACTCGGGGTGATAGTACATGTTTTTACGATCCGGTCTGGACGGTGGAGGCTTACAGAAACACATACCAACATTGTGTTTATCCCGTTCCAAATTTTGACGAACCCTATTCTTTTGATCCATTAACCAAGACTCTTCCTCCATTAGTTAAAAGGGCACCAGGGAGACCACGTACAACACGGTTGCAGAGTTCCGGAGATGTTACCAGGAGGAAAAGAATATGTCGCAGGTGCAACCAACCCGCTTATCACAACAGTGCAACATGTCGAGCCCAACTGTAGTTCTCATTTTTCTAAATGCTTTAACATTCAACGATATGTCTCACCATGTAACAGACTGTCTGTACATTGTGTTGAATGTTTTAGTAAAATCTTTTGGTATTTAGTACATATTTTTTTCTCTTGTGAATATGTTATAACATTCTACAAAATGTTCAGTGAATGAATCCTTACATGTCTTGCTATTATTTACAATGTGTCAACATTATGAAGTTTTTTTAATACATTCTCATGAATGAAGGAACATTATTACATATATCTCAAACATTTGTCAATATGTCCCAGCATTAAAAGGAATGTTCTAACATGTCTGTGTATGTTCTTCCCTGAAACAAACTCTAAGGGGACAATGCATGTCACACATGTTGTTGAAGAAAAATAATAATATATTCAAATTTTGACGAAAAATAATAATATGTTCTTCCCATCCAAAATCATTGTATGTTGTTAACATCCCAACATAATTTACAAACCATATTTGTTTGTAATCTAATCAAGAATGAAGTCGTTTCGGGTTTAGCGATATGAACATAACCCGTTACCTGAACAACTACTTCATTTTTTATTAAAAGATCCTTTACAAAAAAAACATATGTCGGGGCAACCACACTTTCAACCTCGGACCATCCTCCAAGATATCGTATTCTCCTTCAAAATGTTGTGGGTGAGCTTAGCCCTCTTCCTTTGTGCCAGGGAAACCCAATCTGGGTTTCCTGTACGCTGTTTGGGTCCTGTTGTCATGCAGTCTTCCACGAGCTCTTCAATTTTCAAAATGACAAACAGACCGCAATCCGGGCTGTTCAAGACACAAATGAAATGTTAAAGCATAACCAATAATGTTTCTACAGTCACAGACAATACTGAAACATAATGTTAAATGAGACTACATTAATAATAATTACGTGTCTTTTTATCAATTGTCTTAAAACATAAAAGGTTTTTGTTCCAACATTTCGCGGAATGTTGGAACAATTTCAAACTAATTAAACCATGCATCATAATGTTGGAACAAATAAAGAGTGAAAACACTTACTTTTCTCCCTGAGTAGGGAATTCTGGCTCCCCAACGACATCTGCATATTTTTGTTGGGTTCCAAACATTGTGAATCCCACCTCTTCTATTACATCCTCCACATATGCCGCGTACTCCCTGGCATTTTCGTAGCACTCCTTGGCCATCTTCTTATCAAATGACATCGAATCATAATGGGTCCACCGATGGAGAAATACATTATATATCAAGAGTGTCCAGTGCCCCCCCTTGCTGCGTCTCCCGTTGTTGGTTGGCAGATTGGTGCACACACAAATAATATTTTCGGTTTCCCAGCATTATTACTCAACGTACGGTTGAGCATTTGTTTGATGGAAGCTTGGTTGACCTCGGACTTTATCATTGTCTGTAGAACAAACACAAAGTTATCAAAATGTTCACTCATATAAAAGATGACGATAGGAAAACATTCTAATCAGTTAACTTACATAGATCTCGGATGGGAGGCATAGCACACACTTTTCTTTCAATTCCTTGTGATTAGTGACGAAGGAACTCGCCCAGTTAATTATTTGTGAATCGCATTCGAGATTCATCATCAACATATCTAGCTGCTTCCCACATATGTCGTTAATGCCGTCACTAAACCAGACCTTCGTACTGCAAAATTTGGAATAAACAGGGTCACCTTATCTAATGTTAGGACATTAAATGGAATGTTAGGGCATTACAGTAAGCGAATATAAATTATGCAGCACCTACAGTAATGCTCAAACATTACTGTGACTGCATGAACATTACAGTAACCTACTCGTACCTTTTGTCACTTTTCCTGAGGAATTCTTCCAACAGACCCTTTTCTTGTTCCTTCACATTCTTCCAGACTGGGATTCTTCGCCAGTTTCCAAGCTTCTCACCTTTCTCCTCTGCCGACCTTCCGGCTCCCAACTCTACAATGTCTTCTACATTAATTGTTTTTTTTTTCTCGAGTTGCTTTGCTTTCTCGGTCATAGTTCGGGTTCGTGGCTGAGTTTTAACCCTCTTAACCAAAAGTTTTGTTTGTGTTTCTCTTTCGTTTCAACAACTTCAGCCATTTCAACCTTTGGCTTATCTACAAAATCGTCTGCAGAAGAACTTTCATTCTCCACGATCTCGTAGTTTTCATATTCTTTGGCCACCTCACAAACCTCTGAAAAGAAAGCTGAAGGCCAAGTCAGCTGAAAGTCAAGTTCTTCCGTCTCTTTTTCACCTACATTCAAAAAACTTGCAAATTGCTTTTCACCTGTTCCCACCACCACACGTTTAACTAGTCAACATTCGATAGAAAACCAAATCTTAACAAAAATCATTCTCCAATTCTTGATAAATATATATAAACGTTATCACGGATGTTCTAACATTTTACGTATTTATGCGGAGAAGAACACTTACTTGTTTGTTTCTTATTTATTACTTAGCCGACCACTCTACTGTCGTTCGTGGTAAAAGACAGTCTTCAATTGTCGTGGTAAAAGACATCGTGGGAGTACGATAGAACTCTTTTACTTACCGTTTATCAATAAACTTGTAACGATGGCGGAACAATTTATGTTCATACCAATCATCTGACAAGTAAGTAAGAATTTCAGAGAAGATAGAATGATTCCACACAAGTTAATACGTTGGTTAAAAAAAAATAAACTAGAAATAAAACCAACTTAAATCTAAAAAAGCAATATTCATTTCTTTTATAAATGTAGACTGATTTAAAAACATAATGTTAAATGTTGAAGCATTCTGGTAGTTGCTTCAACATTTCCAACTTCTTCTCAAGCAAAGACAAGAATGTCAACAGAAGTAAAGAATTGCGTGAGCATTTACTCACTTGACCCAGCAACTTGGCTCTCTATCTGCTCCTGGTTTTGCCCCTCCCCTGAAGTTTGACCCTTTACCAACTCATCAGAAATTGCCTTCTTACCCTTATTGTCTATTTCTGCTTGTCCAGTTAGGGCTTCGGCATCACTTTCTTTTTCGTTGCGGGCTTCAACGTTTACTTGTTCCGGTTTTTTTGGGCTACTTCCTGCTCCACTATCTTCTCTCCACCATCTCCACTTTCCACCTCTTGTCTAACCTCCCCACCCTCCACCTCCTCTCCACCAATCACCACATCTCGACCAATCACCTCGTCTCGAACATCCACCTCCCCTCCGACACCAAAATCAAATTCCAAAACATCATTCTTCTCTCCTCTCTCTCTCTTCATCCTCTCCAATTCCTCTCTTAATACTTATCTCTCTCTCTTAACCATCTCATTCTCTTCTCTCAACCTCTCAACTTCCTCCTTCAACTTTTCTACTTCCTCATCATTAATCTCCACCACCACCCTGTCAGTGAACTTTAACAACTCTTCCTCTTCAACAGACTCGGGCACCAACTCCACCTTCACCTACAAGGAGGGATACATATGGTTATTATCTCAACACCTCCCAAAAAAATGCATACATTTAATTAAATTTGTAAAAATGCATGAAAATGCTCCAACATTTCACACAATGTCAATCAGAATTCAGTTATGTTGGAACATTTCATCAAATCACAGAGACATTATAAGAAATGTTAAAACAAATTACTTGCTCCTCTTAAATGCTTTCCAGCTCTTCTTCCAGTCACTTAAGGAAGAATGGCTCGATCATCCATCGATCTATTCTAGGACTTACCCCTACTTCTCCTACCAGGTCCTCATGGATCCTGGTGTGCATGCAATACCAGTACTACAAATAAATTAAACAATCTTAGGTCAGAAGTGTTTTTCTGTATCATCACAAGGATGGAATAACATTTTATAAAATTCCCAAACATTCTGCAAAATGTTTCAGCCTTAGATAACTACCCCAAGTTAATGATGAAACATATTAGAGAATGTCATAGCAAACTAATATGACTTTTATCATTATAAGAATTTATGAAGCATTTAAGTGCATGATCAGGAAAACTTACGGGCAGCAGAGTCAGGCAGCCTGAAGCTTTGGTCGGGTCTTCCGAGTGCTTGTTGATTCTCTCCATCATGTAGGAGTGAATAGCTCTCGGCCATGAAACTCTATTTATCATTCTCTCCGTTTGGAGATTGTGATAAAAACTCCAGACCACCGAGGAGCCGGCCGCTGAAGCAAAGAGGAAGGTTGCTGCCATGTACATGATCCAGAGTTTCAAGAACTCAATGGCAGGAGCCTTTGTTCTGGCAGCCACACTCAGTGCCCTTTCGATGCTCGGGCCCCCAAACGATGCAGACTTCCCCTCTACAATACAGTCTTTGAAATACTTGCTAAGAAACTGGTCCTTAGCCACATCTATGGTGACATTTGTGGGGAATGCTTCGTAAACCTGTCCTTCCATGGGGACTCCCAACAGCAAAGCAACATCTCCGGGAGTGAACTCAATCATCTTCCCTCCGATGTTGAAGGCTTGCCTCTGTTTGTCGTAGCAGTAGAGCATATCATAGATGGCTTTGTTAGGCTTCTCCATCACATTCTCTTTTCGGAAAGTATTACTGGTCACTGCTTTAAAGAAGGCCCCGAAGGGTGAAGCAAGCAACATCTTCTTTTGCTCGTCCGTAATATCCATCATTGATTCCCGGGCCACCTTAAAAACTGCTTTTAAATTACATTTGTAATTAAAAGCAGCTTTCTTCTTCTGCTCCCTAGCCTCTGTTGGTTTTGGTTGAGGCTCCACCTTGGGCTCTCTCGTCTTCGAAGTATACCCTCGATGCTTCACACAATCAGTAACAGATATGTCAGGGCATTCAACAAAATGTTCAACACAACACTGAATGCTACATCACTATAGATAATGGCAGATCATTTTGGAATGTGTTTACACAATAATGAAAGATAACTAATTGAAGCAACATTTTACAGAATGACAACACACGAACATTAATTACAGGACATTGTCAAAGATGTGTATACAATAACATACCTTTGCTTGTTGAGGACTAGCAACTTTTTTGCCTTTTTTGCTAGGCCCAGCAGAGGATGGGTCTTCAGCAGCCCTCTTCCTAGGGCTAGCTGATGTGACATGAAAATGTCACATTTGGAGAGCCTAACTTAGACTAATTATTCCTTTTCGAGTGTTATCAATAATATTTTATGTGTTTTTCATGTTAGGTACCATATTTGGAATAAAGAACTTAATTCGGAATAAAGGGAGCGAATTATCACTATCATTTCATGTACCCAAAACGAGAGAAAAAGACTTCAAACAAATCAAATGAGAAGAAGAGTCAAAGACGAGTCCAACGGTGAAAACGGAAGTCCATTCCGAGTTCGGACGGGGAAGTTGTGAAAGAAAGAAGTCGAGGTTCGGTCTTAAAACAAAGATTCTATGAAGGCACCCCCTTGATTTCCAAGTGTAGATTAAAGCCTAAGTCTAAAACCCAAGAGCCTAGATATGAAGGAATAAAACCCAAGCCCAAAGAAGATGAAAGAAGGAAGAGATTTTGGAGGCACCCAATGGACCCAAGTTTGAGTCAAAGTCAAGGTTGACTAAGTCTAGGGTTGGAGTCAAATACACTATTCATCTTCTTCCTCATTCATCATTCAACAACCAAGAAAGGAGAGAGAAAGGGTGTTAGGGTTTGGTATTCTTCATCAACTTCAAGGGTTTAGAGAGTTAAGGAGGTTGAGAGAGGGAAAAAGAGAGAAGGGGAGGTCCGGCCAAGCTTGGTCGGCCTAGCTAGGCCGGCCTAAGCTAAGCCGGAACAGCAGCAGCTCGGGTGTTTTGGGAGCTGCAGCTGCTGCTCGGGCTGTAGCTTCCTGCTGGCCGGAACGAGCAAGCATTCACGGACGCGTAACAGTAGCACGGGACAGTAGCTGCATGGCCCGGACAGCAGCAGATCTGCTCGGGACAGCAGCAGATCTGCCGGCAGCAAGCTCGGACTGTGTGGGTCTCGCTCGTGAAGGCACTAGGGACGCGCGCACAACACGGCAGCAGCTCGGGACGGATGCACAGGGCCGGGACAGCACCTATGTGGCCGGAACCTCCATGTTTCTTGGCCGGATTTCTTGTTTCTTTGGCCGGAATTATCTAGGCTTTCCGGCCACTTTCTTGGCCGGAAACCTTAGGGCTTTTGCTCCCCATGTCTTGATCTTGCTTCCCATGTAGTTTGATTTGATTTTGGGTTAGAAATTAGTAGAGAGAGAAAGCTAGGGTTTAGCTTTAATGGAGGTTTGTGATAAATGGAGAAGATGATGGTGGTCGCTATGGGGAACCCAGAAATTTGCTAAGGGGAGATCGACTGCACCTTAAAGACTCATATTTTCCGACGATCTTAGCCTTGAACCACATCGAAAAAGGGGGATTCTCTCATCATCTTCTTTCCATTTCTTATTTAATCACCATGTTTAGCTAACTTTAGTGTGTCGATTATATGAGATGAAATGTGATGAATTCGTGATTATGTTTAATATGATTTGATGTTTTGATTATAAATTGATGTTCATTTATTTCGATTATCGTTTTGGTCGTATTTTCATGTGTCTTGTCAAGCACTTCGCATAGTTAATAGACGAAACGAAGTATTCGATATCGATCGTAGTCTAAGTCATAATTTCATGTGTCTTGTCATGCACTTCACATAGTTAGGCGACTAGACGACACTTTCGATGACTCGGGATTAATCGAATTAGGCGTTTGTTTGACTAAGTATGATCTCCGGATATACGTAGTACTTAGAAACATCTACTTTAGGAGTCGAACATCGATTGTACTTCGACACATTAAATCGGACTACACATAGTCGTAGGTTTATCATTATGGATTCCCGGACTTCGACACCTTTCTCACTTATTTGTTGCCCGAATCGAGTCTTACCGTCTCCCAACTCTTGTTCCTCCGACACTTCTCTCGAATCTCTCTCGCCCGTTTACTTTTATTGTTTAGTTTAGTTATTTTACTTGTTTGTTTTATTATCTTATCACCTTATTCGATCAAACCCTCATTTATCTTTGTTTCCTTTCCTTTTTAGTCTAAGTTAGCTTGAAATATCTAGACCGAGGGACAAGACCCTTCGATATCCAAACTACCTTCCTATCCTTGGATCGATCCCGGCTTTGCCGGATTACTACTTGATACCTCCGCCTGGGTGTGTAACCTTTTCGGTTGCATCACTAGCCCTCACTGGCGTCTGTTGTCTTCTTTCAGGACCATCTCCTTTCTTTGTGTTTGTTTTCACCATCTTTGTAATCTTCAAAATTTGTTATGTTTTGTAATAGACACCCACATGTTTCAAACAAACACAGAATGTATGTACACAACCAAAATGTCTTAACATATACTAATTTATTTTACACAACCATGAATGTTAAAACAAACACCCATAAATGTCACCACAGAAACCTAAATGTTAAAACAACCCTAACTTGAAAATTTATGAAGATTCATAAACACCCAAATGACCTTTCTGTGAGGATGCATGCTTCCGAAATCACAAACAACTATCAAAATGTATAAACATAATCTAACATTTCTTCAACACAACCCAGAATGGTAAAACAAATCATTCACTTCATCAACAAAGACAGACCCCCAAAAATCAAAGACAAAGTACTAAATGTCCCCACAGAAACCTAACTTTCGGATCACAACCCTAAATGTTAAAACAAACCTAACCTACAAGCTTGATGAAGAACCATAAACACCCAAATGCTTCCGAAATCACAAAACAACAACCAAAATGTTTTATCACAAACTGTAGAGCAACTTAATCCTAAAACTTTTTTGAAAAACAACCCAAAATGTTTTCTCACAAACTCAAGATCAGACTACTGAACTTGAAATAATAAACCCTAATTCTTTGAAAACACCCCCAAATTTTCGAACACCCCTAAAACTGAACCAACAACCCTAAAATATTACCAACAAACACAGATCTGAAACAACAAACCTCAAAAATTTTCTAACAATCCAAATAATTTACCAACAACAGAGAGACGATCAAGAGTTAGAGGAAGAACAGGGACGTACCTGTGTTTGAAAGAGAGAGAAATCGAAAGAGAAGCACCAGATATGTTGAAAGAGAGCGAAATAGAGAGAGAAATGGGTAGATCCGGTTGCTTAAATAGGTTTGCTTGAGAGAGATTCGCCGGTAACGTTTCGGATGAAAGAGGCGTTAATGGCTGTGTTGTTTCGCTTGAAAAAGAGATAGAGAGAGAGATAGAGTTGGACCGGTATGAATGAAGAGAGAGAGTTTGATCGAAATAGAGAGAGAGATAGAGATGAATCGTTTTGATGGAGGGAGATAGTGGAGAGTTTTTCAATCAGAGAGAGAGAGAGCGCGGAAGCCGAGAGAGAGGAGGAGAGGCTGCATGTGGGTCGGGTCTAATCAAAGTCAGGGAGAGAAAGAGAAAGCCTGTTGTTGGCGGGAAATGAGTGAGGGATATAAGTGGTAAGCATTTCTTTTGGAGGGATAGAGAGGTAAAATCACTTTTTGGGTTTTTTTTAGATAATATTCCCTATTGGGTTGGATTTGGTATTTGGGCTCCTTTTTTGGGCCTTAGATTTATCATCTCCTTTTTTTAGACCCCTACAATTTCTTTATATTTTTTTCTTAAAGTATCTATTATATTTCTAACAAGGATTTATAGATAAGTTATGTTATTACTAAGAAGGAAACAGTTATTTTTTTAGATAAGTTATTTTAGTACTAAGAAGTACTATATTGAAAAAATGTTTATCCAGTCTCCCTCCGTTTCATTATATCCTTGAGAGAGAGAAACATCCGAAATTCGACTTTATATATGTTAAACCCCACATATATTACTCCAATTACAACAAATTAACTTCTATAAGTTTTGATTTTGTGTTCTCGTAATACCACAATTGGAACGAACCAGATCTGAAATCCTTTGTAGATTGTTTTCAAACGGGAACTAGTGTGAAAGAAGAATTTGACGTTAATAAATCCAAGAAATACCCACCAAACATTAGCAGAAATGCTCAGCTGCTTAGCAACAACGCAAGAAATCGACAGTCTCAAGAGAGGTGTCACAAAAAGTACCACAAAGTGTTGCTATGCATACGCTGATGCTCACGGCTCACCTCTTATTAGACACACCCTTTATAATTCTGCTTATCAAGATACAGAGTAGTTGCTTGCGGTTTTGGATAGGGTACAGTAATACAAAACCGCCGGACCACCCAACAGGGCCTGACATGATCCAACCAGGTCAGAGCGGATCCATCCCATTTGATCGAATAAGGTTTTTCTTGTGAGGTCTCAACTCCGGCGACAATGAAATTTTAAGAGGAAAATGGACAGAAGCTAGTATATTTGAGTACTTAAATATCAAAATCCAAGAAGTTCATTTCATAGATGTTGTCAACAGAACAATGACATTTTAAAGAGAGCACTAAAACATCGATATAACATTCCTGCCTCAACAAAAATTGAAATAATACCAGGGTGAACCTCCCATCTTTTGACAGATGACTTAAAGTCTGATAATATGTCTGCAGGCAAAGAGTGTCTGAAAAGTACCTTTCTACCCACTGCTGTAATAGTAAGCTAAAGTTGTCAGGTTTCAACCATGGGTTCAGGATCTGATGATTCAGTAATCGTTGCACGACCCTTGTTGGACTGACGCACGGAGTTGAACAGAGTGTCCTTGATAACCTGAGAGAAAAGTACTTTCTCAGTGAAAAATAGAAAGCATAACAAATTTCAGAAACATAAAGGAAAAAAAAGCAAGCATAAGTGGACCAGGTGCTAGTTACCTGGGACATAAGGCCGTGCACCTGCTCGACTGTGATCTTTGAGCTATCGCGAGTGATTTTTGAGAGTTGAGAATCATCTTGCTGTTTGAGGGGAGGCAAGAAAATGGATACACGTAAAAATTGGGCAAGGGAAGAAACCAAAATAATCAAAATCTGAAAAGAAAAACAAACCCTAATCTACAGACACTCGACCAATTGAACATAAGAAATATAGGAAGTAACTTATTGATACAGATCAAATGCAAAAATTCTTGAAGATGTTAAAATTGACCCTCAAAAATGGATTACCGGAAAAATCGTGGAAAGGGAAATTACAGTCAGTAATAAGCGACTTTACGAGTTCGCTGTAACATATCCAGAACCGGTGAAGGGCAGACGTTTCAACTGGCATTAGAGCAGAACAGGTGAATACTGGCGTAGAGACGTTGTTTGCTAAACAGTCTAAATAATTGAGATATGAGTTAACAGCCTCCTGATTTTAGGTTTACTTATAGCTCTAAAGTAACGAACATAACAAAAAAAACTAGCAGGCATAAAGATTGGTAATAGTTCAGACTTCTATTCATTTTGGATTTCAGAACGTTAAGTTCGACCACATCCAAGGTAGGGCTTACCACCTTAGTAGTTAGAAAATTTCAAAGCTCAGTCTTCTCCCCAAATCCTTTTACAGTTCCGGGGTCAACATCTATCCCATTACGATAACGAGTAGGATATCAAAACATTCTTATTTTCAATTAATATACTCTCTGTCATGAAGAGGTTTTTCATGTTGTGTGCCTCGCAGGCAATCTCCGTCTTCTGTCTTTGTGGTGTATTCGTGGAGTTGTCCCTAATATGAGAAGTTGCTCCTATTATGTTGGTTGCGCGCCTTCATGCTTACAATAGTTGCTATAGAAGTATGAGGCTGTTGATTGTGAAGCGTGACAAGTGCGTGTTTGGAGAAAGATGCCACTGGTAACCCACAAAAATAAGAGGGTAAAGCCAAATTGCCTACAATAGAATATGACTCTAGCTAACTTGGCAGTTATGAGTACACAAGAAAGAGCACAAAACCAAACATTTAAATGACTGCTGACTTGATGCCCTAAACAACCCAATAAAAAGTATTAATTTTGAGGAACATTAAACAGAAGCCACTTTGTCGCCGTCACCTTGTCTGCCTAGTTCATCTAATTGATGCCCTTAAGTGAGGTTTGGGAACATTAAACAGAAGCACTTAACTTCTAGAAGTTCAGCTGCTAGAAAGTCATAATTAGTTTTGCATGAGCTAACTTAGAATACAGTTAATTGATATGATAATTTGTCAATGGTGGCAAGTACATCGGACATTGATATTTCTTATGGTGATGTGGTGAAGATGGTGGTAGTTGCGCCCGAAGATGGTTATGCAGCAGACTACTTGGTCCAACTTGACAGTAAAGTGAGTTGATAAGGTGTTAAGGTGGAACTGGTGATGTGGAAGCAACAATGAACAGTGGCACTGCTGCTAACCGAAGTAGTTCTACGGTGTCAAGTGTCAAGTGTCAACTATGTATTTTTGACAAATCTCAAATTGTAGTTGTGATGAGGGCATGGGGAAATACACTCATACACCAGGTCGTTGAAGACTTATGCTGTCGTTGAGGTGGCCGTGAGATGGTGATGATGTCGGATTGAAGGTGGTGGTGAAGTGTGGCCAGATCCTGGTACCGAGTTTAAATTTTGGAAAGGTGCCACTTCATTACTTCAGACATTGCACTATCGGCATCTTCGACTCAGTATCTTCAAAGTGACCATTCACCATAGTAAATTTTGATGCTTGTTCATCCAAATAAGTATATTCCGTAATATACTCATCACGATTTATCTATTGATTTATGTAACTATTAACTAATATATAATGGTCATTCCATAATATCTATAGTTTCAAAAAAAAAATCCATAATATCTATATAACAAATCACATAGGTTTTTTGTCATGTCATAACTTGCCAATCATAAACCTATGTCGTTGAGTTATTTTAGGTAAATCTTGACCTTTCTTTTAAAGAATCAAAATAACTACCCCACTTCCTATAATATCTCACACAATCTCTCTTTCATTTGTCTCTCTTTTCAAATTGCCAATAACTTCTCATTTAAAGTTTTCACACGATACTCTCTCTTTCCTCTTCTCTCTCTTCAAACAACCCAATAAAATCTCCACTATTGTTCTTCTCAAAAATACAATTATCATTTTTACTACTTGAAGATCTCCAAATGACCTTAGTATATGGTCATAACCTCGCCTAACATGCTTATAAAACAATTCGTGCCCTACGGGCTATATACCCTAGTATAGATAAATTATATCTCATTAGGGTATATTATATCTATACTAGGGTATAGCTCATGCTAGGGCACGGGATTTTCTATAAGCATGCTACACGAGGTTATGGTCATATACTTTGGTCATTTGGAGATCTTTAAGTAGTACAAGAATACATTAAAAATGATAATTGTAATTTCTAAAAGAATAATAGTAGAGATTTTATTGGGGTTTTCGAAGAGATAAAAGAGGAAAGAGTTTGAGAATCGTGTGAAAATTTTAAATGGGAAAGTTTTAAGCAGTTTGAAGAGAGAAACAATGTGAGTTGTAGGAAGGGGGTAGTCATTTTAATTTTTAAACATTTATTTTCTAAAGACTCTTTAAAAAGAAAGGTTTTGATTTACCTAAAATATTTCAACGGCATAGATTTATAATTGCCAAGTTATAACAAGGCAAAAAACCTACATGATTTTTATATAGATCATGAAGGTGGCCCCCAAGCGATTTTGATTTTGAGGCTTTTAAAAGCCTAACCTTCAAATGAATTATGATAGGTCAGGGTTCTAATACTAATTGTATTGCTTTTGACTTGTTTAAGCAAAAACAACTTATAAGTCTAGCTTCCAAAAGGTCACCTTCAATTCATAAACTCATTCTAACTTCCTCCTGCATGACAATCAGTAAACTACTACCAAGCTCACCAAGAACTAGAAGAACTTTAAAAATGAAAAGGCCACAGGTTATGCTAATAAAATCCAATAACATCAGCCTCTAACCAAATAATTGGATATCATGTAGATCTGGACTAACCTCTTTCTTCTTTTGTGATGATGGTAGAAGAAAAGAACCCAAACGTGAATGTAGCTGAGTTTCTGCTTGCTCCAGCTTTTCAGCTATACAACATAAAGGAACATAATCAGAGTCATATAAGATTCTCATACATTTTTTTATTGCAAATCAAACTAGCAAGGTCGAACATGCAAATTAACTACATCCATGAAAATTAGACTATTTATAATTAGGTACGTGAAAATGTAAGAAAAAGCACACCTTAGAAGTTAGATACTAGCCATGCTAAACTAGGACTTACCAAGGTCTGAGATCTGCCCTGCAACGTAGTCTCTGTTTCCCAAAAGCGGAGATGAAGAAAGTGTATTTACCCAGTATTTATTCCAGAGCAAATCCAAGAGGTGGCAATCAAGAGAAGACTTGAAATATGTGATATCCAATGAATAATACTGCAAAGAATAGCAATTATTCACTATTAAGAATTTTCATTACCATTTTGGTGTACTATGATTGACATCAGTAGATTTAACAATGATAGCAACTAGCAAGAACTACATTACTGGTTCATAATGCAACTTTTTTTTGATAGAGAATGGAGAAAAAGAGAGATTGACCTGTTTGCAATGTACACCAAAATCTTCAATTTTGTTAAGAGGGATAGTCTGGTACTCAGAAACGGGCTCATCAGGTGGTTTATAGCCTTTAGGGTAAGTTCGGAATGCCCCAATCTCAACTTTCCCCGCAGACACAGTCCTTGTAGGATCGATGACAACCGCCAAAAAAGGCTCTTGGAATTGCTGGTTAAGCATCTGTGTTGACACATCTATACCTGAAAGCCAGCATCCATAACCAGGGTGTGAATGGTACCAACCGACCACGTTCTCCAACCTCCCAGCCTATAATAATGACATGAACAACAAGAGTTACACACATAAAAGAATAGTTTTTGTTTTTAGTTGAGGAAGTTAACTTTGTAATAGTTAAATGACAACAACAATTAATAAGAATAATAGCAATACATGAATCAGAACTCGCAACATAAAACATGGCTTCTTTTAGCCTGAATGCTTAATAATTCCTTGAGTATATAACTGAGCTTCTTTTGCCATCTGCATGTAATCAGCCCCGTCATTATCAACATCAGCTCGAGCATTAACCCAATTTTCAATGCTTTCGACCAGAAGGAGATGGGACTAGAAATGGCACTATGGTTTTTTTAAGAGGTCAAAACTATTCTATACACACCAACTAGCAATAACTATAAAAAAAGTGGTATAGACTGATTGGCTGAAAATTACTTGGTACCAAAAATAGCCTCCAATTGAAAGTAAATCCCTAAAAGAGAGATAAAAAAAATTCCAACTTTTCATTTTGGCTCAATAGGACAAATGACGATATCCTCTTTAATTGTACCCCCCCCCCCCCCCCCCCCTTCTCGCTTTTCATACGCTCCGTCGTAAAGCATAATGTAAAAGAGACAGAAGCTTTTTTCCAGTTCTTTGGTATTGAGGTAGTCCCCGAAGAAAAAATTAAGCCACTAACCGATCTTGGGGGTGTCCACTTGGTTTTTTTTGCATTAGTGAAGAAGTTCCACAGAGCCGATGTAATCTCACAATGTAAAAGCAGACAATTCTTACCATTTCTTACATAAAATCATACTATGGTTGTTAACCTAAAATTAGGGGCTGCTCAAGTGAAGAGAATAAGTTACCATTCAATAATTGTCTTCCTCTAATCAGGGCGCGGAACAAATAATAGTAAACACCTCACCTAGCTATACGTTTTTGCAGTCAGCCAAATGTATACTCATAAGCATCAGACTAAACTTAGATCCTTCAAAGAAGCATTAACAAATGCATTATCTGTAAGGAGGACTTAAAGTCATTCAATAACCCATTCTCGCATGTTTTCCAGATAGCTTTGAGAGTTTGGTAGTTTATTAGAAGTTCCAACACAGGTTGGTGTATCCCATACTCGCAGACGAGAGTCTAAACCGATATGAAATTACGAAACTATCAAAGTTTGGCAAACAAATCAGAGGCCAATCTCATATGAGGTTATATTGAGCCTACGGAACAATGCTATATCCAAAGTCATAAAGTGGAACAGAACCTAATCCTCAGTATGGTTCATGAACTATTATGTAATTATGACAAGTGCTTATCCTTTCGTTTCTAGATGTTAGCCGAGAATGGGTTAGCAACCATGTGAAGGTCGTGTATGGAGCTGTCTGCTTATCCTTTTTCCCTCATTAAATTCATTCAGACCTTAAAACATCACAGGAATGTCAAAAGAGTGTAAAAAAAAAATAACAATACTAGCATAGAAGTTTATGGATTCCTTATAAGGTGAAACTTGAAAGGAAATTTCAGCAGATGTAATGTTAAAACAGATTAAGTTTCCTGTGAATAAACTAGGGTTTTCATAGCTTCATAAATCTTTTATGTAAATTGCATAAGTAATGAATACCTGTTTGTTAGTCTGAGAGTAATCAACCATATACTCATAAGCATCAGCTTGAGCATTAACCCTAGTTTCAGTTCCTTCAACAGGAAGAGCAAAAGCATCCATAACAATAATAGCATCACCATCAGTTTTTCCTTGCATCAAACCCATAACTTCAATAGTACCACCAGAACGAGCATGAACAACCATCTTCAAAAGAGCAAGAGCTGAGACCTTCACACGTTTAAAGTAGTGAGGATCATTCACCCATGGCTTTTCCTGCTGGAATTTCGCTTGAGCAGCTTCATCATAGAAGTAAATAGAGTCTGAATCAACTGATGAAGATGGTGGTGATTCCATATTTACTATGTTGTTCTCAAGTTCCCATGTTTGTTGTGCCATTAAAGCTGAAGATGAGGATGACGAAGCAGAGAAAGAATCCATTTTTTGAAAACTTGGAGAAAAACCCTAACCCTAGAAATTTTGAAGAGAAAGCAAAACCTTCCAACTTTCCAGTCTAGGGTACCCGAAGCCCCGATCTTTCTTCTTCGTTAAAATTAGGGATAACTTTTATACCCCCCCTTGTTGGAATGGTATTCTAATTTAGTCCGTTTCTATAATCTAATCAACTTTGGCTCTCCTCCTACTTTTTTTTTTGCCACTGTTTTGGGAAAAACATATTAGTTTTCGGGGAAGATGGTGCAAACCCAAAAAAAAAACACTCCCTCCTCCTCAAGTCACATAGCCGGTCGGAATTTCTCTCTTTCTTCTCCTTTGTCTGCCTCTCTCTTGTTCTCTCTTCTTCCCTTCTCCCTTCTTTTCCTCTCTTTCTTTCTTTTGTTGCAGTTCCAGCGAAGGGGTTTCTTTTTTTTTTGAATTGGTCAGCGTGTCTCGAACCCTTGACCTCTAAGTGGAAGATTATACCTCTTACCACTCCAACCAAGGGTTGTTGACGCGAAGGGGTTTCCCTTCGCCGGAAACCTTCGTCTGAAGACCAGACGATAGCGTCTGGATCTGGACGAGCCAGATCCAGACGAGTTTCCGACGAAGGGAGATCCCCTTCGCCGGAACTTTCGTGAGAAGGAGAGAGGATAAGAGAGAAAAAAAGAGAGATAAGAAAGAATAACGAAAAAAGAAATAAGAGAGAACTAGTTGAGGTCGCCGGAATCCGGTGGAAGTCGCCGGAATTTGGTGGAGGTCGTCGGGGTTCTAGTTGAGGTGAGAGGAGAAGAAGAAAGAATATAAAATTGAAAGGGTGGTGTTTGGAGGAAACAAAAAAAATAGTTTCCACCCAAAACTTATTGCCCCGGAAACTTATACTGCCCTTTTTTTGTCGAAAAACTTTTTTTTGTTGAAAGGCTCTCCTTTTACTTGGTAATTGATTCTCTTAGGAATGAAATAGACTTGGACTTATCTTACAAGAAGGTGACGAGGAGAATTGATACATTGCGGGGATATTCTTCTTATTTGGTTGATATCTGCTCAAATTTAATACATCTAATAATTACGATATGTACAATTACTTTCATTTTATTCAGAATATACCAAAATTATAATTATTGTTCAGGGTTTTGTTTAGAGAATACGATTCCAGGGATTCGTTTATTCTTGTGGAAATACGACGATACAACTCGTGTCTTGTGGGCACACTTCTGTTTGGATCCTCAAACAAGGGAAGTCTGTGGTATCTTACGGGTTTGGAAGGCGGTGGAAAAACAAATGCGAGATCCTCAAATGACTTTATACAGTGTGGCGTACCAGGACACGACAACACCCTTAAAAGTGTCAGGGAAACCCCGACACAGAACTGATCCATCGATAGTGTTCAGTTTCATAGTACTAACGTAGTTACGAGGAAGGATATATGGGACCCACGAGTTGTTGTAAGTCTCCGAAATCGGACGTTTGAAGTCAGGTCATTACGCCTCGAGTATCTCCTAGATGAGGGGAGGCGGGGTTATATTCCCCGAAGTGGGGTTTCTAATGCAATGACTTTCTTGGTTAACTCAACTTGTTGTTGTATGACTAAGTCAATCAGGGAATGCTCCTCTTTTCCTGAGACAATTTCTTGTATCGGAACTGAAATAATCTCTCTTATTTCCTGCTCGACCTCAATAGTGGCTTCTTGGTGTTCTTTTTAAAGCCTATCCACTTCTTTCATCCTGTCATCCTGCATTCTTTTCTCTGTTTCCAGATTTTATCGTTCCAAGTAAGGGTGGTTGATGTCTCTACAGGGTTGCAAACAATTTTTTGGCTTACGTGGGGTAAACTTGACTCAGATATGTCTTTCCGTGCCTTGAGCCAAGATGGCCAGATGGGCTTAAGGCGGAGTTAATTCTGCAACCTCCCCTTGCTCCTTCAGGATAAAAAACAAAGTCATTATCCAGAGTTCCGTACTGACATAGTTGATTTTAGAGCTACATCAGGGTTAAAGGCGCCTCAGAGTCTCGTGCCAACCTCTCAGTTCTTGGCTTAGGTAACAAAACTCTTTTGAATTCACCTCTTGTGTGACTTGAATACGGTTGACCCGTTTGATTCTTGATTTTATTGACTTTTTGACTTGATCAACTAATGGCCAATATTTGAATCATTAGTAAGGATCTATATTTTCCAATTTCCATTTACTTGTTTGCAAGTGCATCAACATTGGATGATTTCATTCGCATCAAACCGAATCTAGGGTCGATAAAGGCGTTCTTCCACCACAATATAATTTTATCCTTCCCAACATCCTTTTAATATGTATTTATTCTGTTGTAACTTGTTATCGTGAAGAGAAAAAAAGAATATAATTGGATGCCCTCGTCCATCCATAAGATGAAAATCGTTATGGGGTCTCGCCAAGCTCGCCAAATGGAGAAGAAATCCTGTCATCTTCAAAAGGTCGATTACCATAAAATTGCCTTTTAGTATGGACTCTAAACAAGCTTGCTCAATGCATTCACAACCAAATTACTTCAACCAAATTTACCATAAATATCGAAATGTTCAATTTATGTTTAATAAGTATTTGCATCAGGTTCACGATTTTTTAGCATGTGTTTGACTAAGTTTAGTTTGATTCGTCTGGGCTGATTTAGTTCAACTGGTCGATCAAGTGATATATCACCATTTTTCTTAGAATTCAAATAAAGAAGTATGAATATCACCAGCTTACCTATTGCAACCCCCAACACAAAGAAAATTGTTGTGACAAATAATAATGTGATTCGTTATTTGCAAATGACTCAGTTTACCACTTATTATCAACTTTCTCATTGCCTATAAAACATATAACAATCTACCAACTTCACATGGAAAAAAGTCTACAAACTTAAGAATTTTGTGAAATATTGTCTCCTTAGAAATAGACCTTTGTACATATTTGTTATGTTAATAAGATTTGAACTTGCTCGTCCACGTTATGAAGTAGCAAATGTTGTCGTTTTTACAGTTTTTTTTTTGATAAAACCATAACTTTCATTCATACGTAGGAATTCCATCCAATACATTACATGGTTTTGGAGACTTTTGACTCCTTTGAGTACAACATTGATTTACTATCGTAAATGACAACACGAAACTTCCAAAAGTAAAGACAACAAAACTTACAAACGTAAAGACTTTTAACTCCTTTCATAGTTATAGCATATGAGTCTGATCGATTCGATGTGAAATATTTCAAAATGTTCAAATTGAAATCAAACTCATTGATACTTTGTTTTCGCTCGAAAAAGTTACGGTTCAGTTCGTTCGGTTGGACGGATTTATGCTCACACCTAATTTATGTGTAAAATGTAACAATAACAATTTATCACTCTCATCAAAAAAAAAAAAACAATTTATCACAATTTTTCTTGAAAAAAAAGGGATATCCTATTTCTAATGTTCCTTTCTTATTCATCCTTTTGTCTCTAGGAAGTTCACTTTCTCTCTCTAAAAATGACTTCACACGCAGGCGCGCACAATCCTCTCCTCCTATCTGGGTGGTGAGTTAAGTAGCCGATTTTTAACGTGGGGGTCGGTTTTGTGGCTTAATTTATAAGTCGTCTCCTTTTCTCTCTAGCCACTCGTTACTCTCTCAAACCCCCAAATATCTCTCTCTCTCTCACTCTTTCTCTCTCTCTCTAAAATTCCCCCAATTTCTTTCTCTTTCTATCTTAACCCTAATAATATCTTCATCCCAAACCCTTACTTTCTCTAATTCGTTGATTTCTCTACCAGATCTATCACTTATCGCTTTGAGATTTTGTTCGGATGGGTTAAAAATTCGAATAATTGGGTTTGATTTTTCTTAAGAGCGATAATTATGGAGTGGGATAGTGATTCTGAAGGGGTTAGTGGTGATGATGAGGGATTTTTGTTAAATGATGGAGGTCCACGTTCTTTTGCAATCGGTAGTTTGCTTCAATCAGCTCCTTGTGGACTTGTTGTTACTGATTCTTTGGAACCTGATCATCCAATTATATATGTTAATACTGGTTTTGAGATGGTTACTGGTTATCGAGCTGAAGAAGTTCTTGGTCGAAATTGGTAAGTCCTTTTGTATTTAGGTTTTTCTTATCTTATGTTTTTTTTTCTTTTCTCTTTTTGGGGTAAAAATGAATTTGTAATTTGGTTTCTGCCATGATTCTGTAAAATATTAGTTTTATATTATTACTACTATGAATCAACTGTTTCATATGATGAAATTCGGAAAGGGGTTTTATTTATCATGCTATTAGTTGTTTTGATTGTTTGGTTTTTGCCTATCTAGTTATGCTAAACTCATATCAGATGAAGATGAGTAAGTACCCTCTTTTAGAAAAAAAAACATTTTTAGCTCAATATGAACCAAGCTAACATTTCACTGAGGGGTTGTTTACCTGACTCATGAGGAAAAGTTACTGTGTAAAGTTCTTGCCTTTAGGCTATTTATGAAATTGTGCATTCTCTTGAGCTCTCAAAGGGCAAAAAGAACAAATAAAAATGACATTGTCAACGGTAGATAGTTACTGTAGGAAGAACCTTCATGATAGATGGACCAAGGAAACCAATTTTGTGGCTTTGTTAGGATTGTTAGAGGTGGGATTTGGAGAAGGAAGGATGATAACTGGAATCAGGTAGGTAGTCATTCATGCAGGCATGCGTACTATTAGGCTGTTGGTTAAAACATAGTTTACACTTTACAGTTGTCGAAGAGGGAAAGTAACTTAATATCCACAGGAGAAAACTTGTAAAAGAACATCCAAGAAAGAAGGAGATGTAAATAAAGTAAGAGTTGTTGAGGATACTTGATTCTCCTTTACAGGGTTCATTTTGTTCTAGCTCGGGTTAGGGATCTAGATGCAAACATAAGAGTAGTGGAAGTTCACAGTACATTTTACATAAAGCAATTAAGTAAAAACAATATGAACTTGATAGTTCACATTATGTGTCTCCTCACATAATCTAGGGGGATAGCTACTAATTCAAGAGCCAAAATTTGGAAAACAACTTCATAAGAACAATTAACACACACTCATCAGAATGAGATTCTAAGCATTTAAACTACTTGGATTATTTGAAGTCATTGTACGAGCAAATGACTTCTGCAAGTTCCAGAAAGCATACAAAAAAGAAAAGAGAAAACAATGTGATTACTAATTTATGGACATGTCTCTGCTTAGCTACATGTGCTGCTGTTTACTTCATATAGAATTCAGATATTTTCTGTTTCTCGCTCCTCTGTCACCACATATATAAAAATGTGTGAGAAATTTTACTAGTTTTGTGACTGCAGGGCAAAGTTCAGCTATTTTCTATTTCTTTCTTGTTTGGATACGGTTGTTTGATGAATGAAAGACACAATACGCCTAATTAAATAGTTTATCCTTTGAATCTCCGCTGTCCATCCATCTTTATACTTTTTTGGTGTTTGACCCTTAAGTAACTTTATTTGCTCATCCTCGAGAGCTTATAACTCCTATATTAAAAAATATTTTACATCTGCCGCTCTATATGCAATATCTGAAAGTCTCTTGTTGAATGGTTTTAGTTGTCTAAGTTCTTGTTCTCTTCTCGTGTCATATTCTATCGTATGCAGTTATTTAAGTTAAGGTCATTTGTTAGACTTGAGAAAGTGTTCGTACTTTATGCTGTTACGTGACAAAAATGGTTAACTTTAATACTTTATATAGTTACTTATTACACCTTCTTCTTTCAGCCGTTTCTTGCAGTGTAGGGGCCCATTTGCTAAAAGGAGGCATCCTTCAGTTGATTCAACAGTAGTTTCAGAAATAAGAAGATGCCTCGAAGACGGTGTTGAGTTCCAAGGTGACTTATTAAATTTTAGAAAAGATGGTTCTCCTCTGATGAACAGGTTGCGGTTAACACCTATTTATGGGGACGATGAAACAATTACCCATGTCATTGGTATCCAGTTCTTCACAGAAGCAAATCTTGATTTGGGTCCATTGCCTGGGGCATCTCTTAAGGAGTCAACAAGATCATCCGACCGTTTCCAATCTGATTTGTCTTCTTATAGATCTGCTCCATTTGGACATGGAAATATTTGTTGTGAACTCCGTGGCATGTTGCAGCTTAATGACGAAGTTTTGTCCCATAAAATACTCTCAAAGCTGTCACCTAGGGATATTGCATCAGTTGGTTCCGTGTGTAAGAGGTTATATCAACTAACAAAGAATGAGGATTTATGGAGAATGGTATGCCAAAATGCATGGGGGCGTGAAACAACTCGAGTATTGGAAGCAGTTCCTGGAGCAAAAAGACTTGGGTGGGGTCGTCTGGCCAGAGAACTAACTACCCTTGAGGCTGCAGCATGGAGAAAGTTGACCATTGGGGGTGTTGTGGAGCCCTCTCGTTGCAACTTCAGTGCGTGTGCTGTTGGGAATAGAGTTGTCCTCTTCGGGGGAGAAGGTGTGAACATGCAACCGATGAATGATACATTTGTCTTGGATTTGAGTGACAGTAATCCGGAATGGCAACATGTCAAAGTTAGCTCCCCACCACCCGGGAGGTGGGGTCACACTCTTTCTTGTGTAAACGAGACATGTTTGGTCGTCTTTGGAGGCTGTGGAAGACAGGGCTTACTCAATGATGTTTTCGTATTTGATTTGGATGCACAATATCCTGCATGGCGTGAAATCTCTGGATTGACCCCTCCCCTCCCCAGATCATGGCACAGCTCGTGCACCCTTGATGGCTCTAAGTTGGTTGTTTCTGGCGGTTGTGCGGACTCTGGCGTACTTCTCAGTGATACATTCTTGTTAGATCTCACAACAATGGACAAACCTGTGTGGAGGGAGATACCCGTAGCATGGACCCCTCCTTCTAGGCTGGGTCATACACTCTCTGTATATGGTGGACGGAAGATATTGATGTTTGGTGGGCTGGCGAAGAGTGGACCTCTTCGACTCCGGTCAAGCGATGTGTTCACAATGGATCTAAGTGAGGACGAACCGTGTTGGAGGTGTATTACTGGGAGTGGAATGCCTGGGGCTGGAAATCCAGCAGGTATAGGTCCTCCTCCTAGGCTCGATCATGTTGCTGTAAGTCTCCCTGGTGGCAGAATTTTGATATTTGGCGGATCTGTTGCTGGTCTTCACTCCGCTTCCCAGCTTTACATCCTGGATCCCAGTGACGAGAAACCAACTTGGAGGATACTAAATGTACCTGGACGACCACCCAGATTTGCTTGGGGACATAGTACATGTGTTGTTGGAGGAACAAGGGCTATAGTTCTTGGAGGACAAACTGGAGAAGAATGGATGCTCAGTGAACTGCATGAGCTATCTCTGGCAAGCACCTTGATGTGATCTAAAGGTAAATTTAAGTCATAGAAGGAATCATTGTCAGGTCTTTTAACTTCGTTTTGAATATCAATATTGTGGTTCGCCTAGCATTTGATCGATGCTAACAACAATTAAACAAAGTAGTTGATCTTCATCAACATATTTTGACGTGTTCAGTAATATCTATTTATACTAGTTTTTGGTGCATTTTCCTGTTACAGGTTGCAATGGGAATGATCTGCTATCTGGGATCTGAGTGTATATTTATGATTTGCGAGGGAAAAACATAAAGTTAAAAAAACAAAAAATACCTTCTATTAGTATATGCAGTTGAAACAGGTCAGTAGAACTTGTTAGTTCGTAGATACAGGAAGATGTGGTTTACTGCTTTTGAAGTCTTGTTGTCGTCTCTCTTTTTCTTTTTTCTTCGTTTGTTGGTTCAATGTACGTATTTCTGGAGAAAAGTAAAAGTGCATGTATATATCGTACTCTGTTCTGTGCTTATTCTTAGTGTATTCTGCATGATCTTGGACTTCTCTCTTCCCTGCCTGTCTGTGCGTATGGATAAGTTTTGGTTGTATGTTTCCCATCAACTTAAACTTTTCATATTGTTGGTTAGGGTAATCCGTTAAGAGTTCTTTTGCTTTTGTTTTGGTTTATGAGTAAAATTCTAGTCGGGCTGGCCCGTTTGACATTTTCTGTATTGCAATGGTTTTAGGTCACTTGTACATGGAGTGTGGATCATCTGTTGCTGAGATTGAGTCGACGTAGCGACTTGGGCTCGGAACAACGGAGAGACAAACACCCAGAATTAGTACGAGTGAAGACAGAGTAAATGACTATTTAGGCAGAATATGCTTTTCTGAGACAAACTCCACTCTCAGGAGTTATGATCTCTTAACTTTTCTATGATGCAGGACATGACTGGGATGGCTCCAGTTTTTTAGACCATAGACATGATCCGTGACAGTAAGTTTTTAAGGTCTTTGGGCTAGGTTCAAGTTTTATTCTACTATGGAAATGGATTGTTTTCTCTGTCCAACTTTTTTGGCGTTCTCATCAATACATTTAGATTGAAAGAAGTAGAGTTCTTGTAGAACAGTATATATTCATTAAACCCACACAAATACAAAACATTGAACTTCTGTTTGTCTGATAAATAAATGTATATCTGATTAAGGGTTACTTAGTAAGATATTTACATGCCAGTGCAGGAATCAGGCAAAAGCCTTCCTTTTTTTTCTTCTGCCGTCAAGCAGTTTCTACTGTTTTTTCTTTTTTATTCTGTACTCCGTAGCCTGTCTTTTTTCATGTGTATCTAGTCGACAGTAATTGCAGCTGTCTTGTTATAACTGATACAAATAGGTCCAAGCTCGGTATCTGTACTGTTAGGTCGGGGACTTGGACACCCAGAGTTTGTGGTATGTTCACTACCTGGGCAGGTCTGGTACGTTGTGTCTACGTCTGGTAGCTAGGCAGGTTCTGGATCAAGTTATGGGATAACGTGGGCTTTTTGTTTCCCCTGATTTGTTATCTCCTGTTTGGGTTAGATCTCCATATCACTTTCACTATATGCTTGAAGATCGCATGAGCTTATCCTTAACTTTCTCTTCCGTGATACTGTCTTTATCTTTTGTGTGAAGGTCGACATAGTTTGACTATCCTCTTTAGTTGGGCTAAATTAGAACCACAAAGTGGGTAGGCTGTTTTATGCACCAACTCCCTAATCACATGATTTTGCCAGGACATGTGACCCAACACTGTTCTTGCAACAACTGTTTCCCAAACTGACTCGCCCTAGCGCGGGTCGACAAAGTTAAGCAATGTATGATCTTGACTTAAGAGATTACCGTGTTGTGCGAGAACTTTGTCATGAACTGAAAAACAGATTCACCTATACTCGGACTCAAATCCTTGCCTCTCCCTGATGTGGGGTTTCAGCATCACTAGCTTTCAGATACGGTAATGTAGGTTCAAAATTATTGGAGGGTTCGTAAAAGCAATTCAAGGGTTTCAGGTGGAGTTTGCCTGAAAACCAAGGTACTTTACAAAATGAAACAAATTCAGACTAGGTTAAAAGATCAATTAATAAATCTAGCATCAGTAAACTAATTAAAATAGTTGAAATAGACTTGTAATACAAAACTAATTTCATTAACTAATCAAACATCATTAAAACACCTAAATCAGTAGTAAACTAGTATTTATCACAATGATCTGTACTGAATTGAATAGTATCCAATTAACATTAAAAACACTTTTGACAGTAACTACTAAATCTAGTGATGAAGAAGATGATGATCAATTGGTTGAACGGCGGGCGAAAACGGATCTTCTTTTGCAATTTCGGCACGAGATAGCAAAGTAGTACTCGTTACTTCTTCTCATTAGTATGACTCGGCAAATCTTCTGGCACTTCAGGCATGATCTTGTATTACTCATGGACCTTGTTCTTTTGGGCATTGATGATGAAGAACCACTAACTGATGCACATGATGATGATGGTGGTGACCGCAGCGACCTCATAGGGCTATTTGATGATGATGATGATACCGGCTGCAACATAGGACTATACGATGGTGATGCCGGCGGTGCGAGAGGGCTATAGGATGGTGATGCTGGCGGCGTGAGAGGGCTATAGGATGGTGATGCTGGCGGCGTCAGAGGGCTATAGGTTGGTGACCATGGCGGCGTCAGAGGACTATAGGTTGGTGATGCTGGCGGCGTCAGAGGACTATAGGTTGGTGATGCTGGCGGTGTCAAAGGACTATAAGAAGAAGATGATGATAGAGGCGACATAGGATGATAGGAGGATGGGGGTGATGAATGGAAATTAGATGATGATGATGAATCGTGAGAATGATACAACATCATAGTAGAATTTGAATAAGCAGCATGAAAATTGGAAGCTTGTATGGATTGGGTTGGAGAAGTACGGATATCTATCATGGTGGTGGGAATTGTTAAGAAACAAGCAGTAAGTTGAAGGTTGAAGATTAAAACAGAGAACAATCAATAAGATGGGGGCAGGGGGTTAATTACGAGTAGTATATCAGAGAGGAAATATATCAGAGTGAATGAATCCCCTTTGATCAACCAAGTACATATATATATATACAGTAGTAGCTAGAGAGAGAGAGAGAGAGAGAGAGAAAGGGCCAATTTTTAGAAACTTTCTAAATTAAAATTAGAAAGTAGTACCTTAGGATGAGTGTGGAAGTAGTTGTATTTTAAAAACTTTCCCCCAACGGTCGGACTCCTGTTTCTTGATCCTCACTTTAATTAATGAACACAACTTCCCATCTCTTAACAAAAAAAGAACACAACTTCCCAATCTACAACTATGTAAGAGATATTTTTGGGATATTGTTGTGGTGTATTTAGAATGTGCCTAGATATTCCCCGCATCATAACGACCATCATAAATATTGCTACTTTAAGAGACTAGGAAAATAATTTAACGGTTACACCTGAGTTTCAAGTTCGGAACAGTTACTAGAATTTTAGACTTCGTGTTGAGTCTGATATGGTTTATTTAGAAATTGACCCTTAGTTATTTAGTAATATTAGGACTATACCTCTAAAACTAAGATGTGTATGGTATTGATCCATATTCTCGATTTTTCTGTTCAAATATCAGTTAGGTTCACATGTCAACTACATGCGTGACTTATAATAAAAAATACCTTTAACGAAATATTTAGACATTCTCCAGTAATTTAGAAATTTTATGACTACAACTCCAAAATGAAAATGTCTAGGTAAGTTTGTCAATGGATATCCGAAATCGACTTCAACCCACGCTCGACGAAGTCGCCCAAATCCCACACTCGTCTGGATATCCTTTGTCGTTTTTTTAAGAAAGAGGCAGCGTTGACGGATTGTTTTCAAATTGGGGGTTTTTTGGTATTTTTCATTAGACAAATGATATTTTTGACTTTGAAAACGTGACTGTCTACAAAATTGTCCTTCGACAATATTTTGAAACTTTATTTGGGCCCTAGCTTTTGAAAAAGAGAAGATGCTTAAAAAAAAGACTAGGAAATTTCTTGTAAATTAAAATCTTCTTTTTAACTAAAATTACATTGCTCCGTGAGGGATATTGACATAACAAAGGACTGTTGTCACACTGGCTGTGGAAGCTTAACTCTTAGGTGGTGTCTTTTTTTAAATGGTTGAATTTGAATTTGCTGAATTGAATAGGCTGAATCTGAATTAGCTAAACTATATTAGAAGTTAGATGTTTGTTTTTTAAATCAGAATTAATATTTTGACATTAACACCCTTATTATATGTTTTCCAAAAACAAAATCAAACTCTAATTCTCCCTTGCCTTGTTAAAACAAAGAGAGAAACCCTAAATTCTTTTTTTTTCTCTCTCTCTCTGTTGTCTCTCTAGAACACTCTCCCCCTCTCCCGCAGAAAACGACAATGGAGGTCCGACAATGAAAGTCTGACGAGGTTTGACTCTCTATCACTCTCGTTCTCTCTCTCTGAGACCCTCTTTTCTTTCTCTAACAGATCGGTTAAGTCAAACTCTTACCAAATCCAGCGAGGGTTCTCCTCTCTGTTACTTTCTCTCTTTTAACCTTCGCCAGATCTGATGGTTTATGCTTTTGTGGTGGCAGCCGATTTTGGTGGTGGTGGCGGTTTGATTCAAGTTGTGGTGGTGGCGGTTTGATTCATGTTGTGGTGGAGGCGGTTTGATTCATGTTGTGGTGGAGGCGGTCTAGTTGATGTTGTGGTGGCGGGGGGATTTGTACCTGTGTTGGTGGTCTGTACCTACGGTGGGTGGGGGGGGGGGGGGGGGGGGTCTTAGTGGCGATGGTGGTCTTACGGGAGAAGATAATTTTTACCGATCACCAGTGGGGGTGGGGGGGGGGGGGGGGTGAGATCTGAGAGAAAAACTAAGGGTTGCCGACAATGCAACTTGTCACTTGTTAGTGACTATTTCCTGCCTGAAGAAAAAATCAAATAATATTTTCATCCAAAAATTTGTACACTGGTATGTTTTTGTTTACTCGCCGCGGTGGCCTTAAAACTATTGCATTGTTTTTGATATCACAGTTTGCCATGTTATGTGTTAATATAATGATTTTCTCTTAATATTATTGTATTTTGACAAAATATTTGGTTTGGCTGTGAAATCTGTAGTTGTACTTTTAGAGAAATACAAGAGCTTAGGGTAAGACCATATTTTCCAGAAACAATACAACTTTTCGAAGTACAAATTACTTTTCGGGTGAGAAAATCTAATCCCCTTTCCCCCAAACTCTCATCTTTCTTTCCTCTAATAGTGTTCTAAGAGTGCAGGTGAACTTGGTTGCAATCCGTTTGTTTTCTTCTCGTCTCATACCACAATCATTTTCATCTATTTATCTCTTCCCGTAACTCACTAAGTTCTTTTTTTTCCTCCCCCTGCCTCTAACTCTGTTCCGGCTAAGAGGAGTGTGGTCAAAGGTAGGGTGGGAAGAGAGGTGGAAGAAGATCCAGAAATAAAATTAAATTTCGACAACGTCTGCCTATCTTCGACAACGTGAAGCGAATAAACGACCATGGAAGTTTGAGGAAGCAAAAGAGCATTAAAAAACAAGAAAAAAAATTTCACTCTTTTTTAAATGGGTTTGTTTTTGTTTCCCAAAAAAGACTTAGAATAAGGGTCGGTGGGTATATAGACCAAAATAATGTTCAAAAAAGGTTTATGATCCAATCTTCTCAAAATATGGATATTTAGTCCTTTTACATTATGGACATAAAAACCCTCACTTTCTAAACACATTACCGTCTATGTCCCACGCTCAAATTTGACGTGGAGATTTATTAGCAAAAATTGTAGAGATTTATTAGCAAAAAATATGGAGATTTATTAGGAAAAAAAATGGATAGAAACAAATCATAATTTCTCTCTCCTCTAAACAGATTTGGAAAACAAATTTTCTCTTTCCTAATATCCGAATCAATCAGAAACAAAAATCCTAACCAAAACGAAACGTCATCACCACGGATATTTCCAAATCAATTTTCTCTCTCTTCTTTACAGATTTAGAAACCAAATCAATTTTCTCTTTCCTATTATCCGAATCAATCAGAAACAAAAATCCTAACCAAAACTACTGTAAAGTATGTATAATTTCTTCACAAGTTTTTTTTGCATGGTTATTTTTCATCATAAAGAAGATTGTTTCAACGTTATGGTGAGATTTTGGGTTGATTTTTATGGTTTTTTCTGTTGTGACATAGTTGTTCAAAGCTTCGTCATAAATCAATTTTTAGAGATCTGTTTGATAAATTATGTCAATTTCTGTCTGGTATAACTTAAACTACCGTAAAGTATGTATAATTTATTCACAAGTATCCGTGATTTACCACAGGATTTGGTAATTTTTGATAAATAACCAATGATAACAGCAAAAATTTAAAAGTTTTTAATTGATCAAACCTTGTAATTTCTGATAGTGGTCATTTATATGAAGGAATTTATATTGTATACTGATATACAATAAGTATGTTTTACAATGGGATTTAATGATGTACAACAAATTCTGATATACTAATGATAAAGTATAATTTTAAACGTTATATACCTAAACTGTAAATACGATATTATGTATAATTTACAATAAATTATGCAAACTTTATGAAAAATAATGAGACATTTATCACAAATAATGAAATCATGTTTCCTTTCCATGTCTTTCAATATGAACATGGAATCGCATTTCAATGGTGCCCATCCATGCACTATCCATTTGCAATCTTCAACAGGACACACAGCAGTAACACGCTTAGAATCATTCTTTATGAATTTGAAATCATGCCCGGTGTTGATGCTATATTGCCTAAGAGCATATCGAAAAGCTTTTGCACCCCCAGGAAATAACTGTCCTAGTTCTGTAAATATCTTATCCCAACCATCTGATTTCAGTTTGATTTTCTTATTTTGATTTTCTTATTTTGATTTGATGATTCTGCCTGAAACTCCATCTGTGATAACAAAGTGAGATAGATTAATTCAAATACATTATATATACAAGTATATTATTTGCAGTAAATTATATGAACATTTGAATAAATTACATGTACTTTACAAAAAAGTACACAAGATTTACATATGTAAATCAAAGATGTTATAATAATGAAACGAGAACTGTTTTGATATTAAATCATACATAATGTTCCATAAATTACGTATGATTTACACAAAATAATATAATGTTAATGTTATTCGTGAAAAATTTGCAGAACCAGAACATATATCATGTTCTCAATTTGATATACATCGCAGGGAAAAGTTTATATAATTTACGTTACATTATGGTAATTTATTCTAAAGTATATATAATGTTAATTCTGTTACGAGTAACCGTGTGACAGAATCACGTTTCATCAATCTGTACGGAAAAAAATCAGATCTGGAGAAAATTTGAATATCATACTTTGTAAACTCCAAATCTATTGATAACTGATATGACGATTGATTGAAAACAATAAGTAAACTCGATTTGTAAGATTTAGAAATGAAGTATTAATCTCATGAAGATCGTGATCATTAATACAAACTTTAGAGAGAGAAAGACAATAATAACTTTCTTGATCTGAAACAAATCATCAAATAAGAAAATTGTTTACCTGATTAGCAATTAAGATGATGATTTTGAATAGCTCTAATGATAATGAAACAAGTTAATGGAAGATTTTCAATCGAAACATAATCAGAAAACATAAAATTTGGTTTGAGTTTTACCTGAACTTAGAAACTCAGTTTTCTGTTTTAATGGAGGATAGTTTCAGAAGATGAAGATGTAGAGAGAGAGAGAAAGATAGGACGAGAAGGTTTCGGTTAAAAAGTTTTTTGTTTTAATGGAGGATAGTTTCAGAAGATGAAGATGTAGAGAGAGAGAGAAAGATAGGAAGAGAAGGTTTCGGTTACAAATTTAAGGAAGATAAAGATTTCTTTCTTCCTTTAGAGTCGGTAATTGGAGAGAGAAACGGGGAGATAAAATAGGAAAACGAATATTGGTTGATTTGAGCTTAAATTAGATTTTATATATATGGAAGGTTAGTTTAGGTATTATAAATTATTTGGTATTCTAGGGATTTGTGTTTTCTCTCTAGATGACACCAAATGGACTAGATATCCATTTGTATTATTTTTTTGGTTTTGAAACCCTTTATAGGATTAGAGAGGACTAAAAGTCCTATTAGGGCCCGTTTTTTGGATTATAAGCCCAAAAATAAATCTTCCGATTAGGTTTTCACGACAAGCAAATATAATCTAAGAGGTAGGGTTCATGTAAACCATAAGCTTCATCTCCTTACTTTTTCCTCCCTCTCTCTTCTCGATCTCTATGCCTTGGGGTTTTGCGTGTCAAATTTCAACTACTTCTGTCACTACAATCTTCGTCCCCCTTACTTTTCTATTTCTCTCTAAAACTCTAGTGGCTTCTAGTTTTCATGTGTAGGGAAATTAGCGGTAAAGATGAAGTGTTCTCCTTGGACGAGGGCCGCCCCAAGTCTTTAGGGGGCTCAAAGCGAACTTGAAAAATGGGGCCCTACATATATCAACAAAAAATAGTCATATTGTTCTATATGTATTACTTGGTATGCAAAATTAAACTATCCTTAGAATTGAAGAAGATTAAAAGACGTTGCAAATTCAGATTGTTTGATTCATCGAGAAACTAGTCACTGTGTAGTTTTTCTTGCATATTTCATTTTCCATAATGATATACGTGAATCTTAGCTAGCTGGTTATCCACCAAGTTGTATCATAAAATTAATTCATATTGACATATTTATCAAATTTTCCTATTTAACTGAATAAACAAATAGGCCTAAGCACATTCACATGAAAAAAGATATGTGCAGTAGACACATAACTAATAATTATTTCAACAAAAAAAAAAAGACACATAACTAATATAAAGCGAAATATCTAAAATGTATGGAATGTATTGAGTAATCCAATACATCGTAGTTAATTTTTTTAATGATTCGATCATGCGAGATCCAAAAATAATTGTGGAACAAAGTAATAGTTAAAATAACCAAATTAATTTTAACTAAAATAAAACTGAAAAGTATTGACAAAGAAAATCTAATGGAGAAACGGATAAATAAAAACAAACTGGGAGAGAAAGAAATATTTCTTTCTAGAAAGTGGGAACAAAGGTTAGAAATTGGAAGTTTATGATGGCGGATGGGTTGATGGTATTAACAAAGAAAATCATAGATTTTGGGCCTTTAAATTTATGTAATGTGGGGCCCTTGGTAAGCTCGGGGCCCAAAACAACCGCTTTGCCTGTTTTGGGCCTGGACCGCCCCTGCTTGGATGCCAGTACTGGGTGGGTTTTAAATTTGATTTTCTTTGACTCTAATTTTGTTGTTTATCGAAAGATGAAGCAGTGGTAGAAAAACAATTCGAATCAATTACGAAATTTTTTATGTCTGATTATTTGCAGAAAAAGAGAATAGTAGAGATGGAGAGAAAAACATGTGAGGGAGAAGATAGACAATAAGCGTGAAAAACACAAATGAGGAGTGATAATTAGTTACTGATAGCGCACGACAGGGAGCGAATAAGAAAATGATTTAACCACCTTTGGGTGGTAAATATTTCACCTTTCTTTACCTTTTATAAACGAGAAATCAATTTTCACACCCTTTTATCTAGTCAAATGAGCAGAAAATCAAACGGACCCTAAGAAAGAAAATAAAAATAAAGTTGGAGAAAGACAAAGATCTGAGAATTTGATGCTTTTCTACTGGTTAGCTTTAAAAGCCCACAACAAATCCAACTTTCCACTGTCACTCTCTACTTTCTCTCTCTACATCTCTCCCTCCCAATTCCACTCCTTTTTCCCATGGAAGAAGAATTTCTCACTACAAACTGAGGGCATTTTCACACTCTTTATCTCCACTTCTGTTTCTCTCTCTAGAAGACTATGCCGATCACCAAAGAATCTACACCACCACCATTGATTGGTAAAGTTGGAAGATACACTGTTTTTATAACTCCACCGGCCACTCCAAAACCCTCATCTGAACTCAAATCTCCTTCCACTCCTCAATCCTTCTCTTCTAATACCAAATCCCCAAAAGTTATTACTCCAAAACCCTCATCTGAAACCAAATCCCCAAATTTCACTACTTCAAAACTCTCTTCCGAATCCAAATCTGATGATTCCCCAAAACCCCATTTTACGACTAAAGTTGTTCCTCCAGTTTTACCTCCACCTCAACAGTTTGAGAAGCTAGGTAGTGTTCGATCTTCTTCTGATTCTTCTGTACTTGGATTTTTCCGGAATGCTGTCGCTAAAGTTCAAAATGGTAACTTTTTTTGTTTTTCGAACTTTTTTAGGTTTCCTTTTGGATTTTTGTGTTGTTTCGAGTCCTGATGTTTCTAG
The DNA here is from genome assembly GCF_041429995.1 of Eschscholzia californica. Taxonomy (NCBI): domain Eukaryota; kingdom Viridiplantae; phylum Streptophyta; class Magnoliopsida; order Ranunculales; family Papaveraceae; genus Eschscholzia; species Eschscholzia californica. The sequence continues at coordinate 13,813,600 of NW_028238198.1, read as the reverse complement.
GGTTTTTTTTTTGTTTTGTAATGGCAGCACATTCGAGTTTGGATGAGTATTTAGCGGATTGGTTTGGATTGAACCATTCTAAGTATCAGTGGGCGTTGGATGATTACTATGAAAGCCAAGGAATTGTAAGATTTTATCCCTTTTTGAAATGGGGTTTAGGGTTATTTTGGATCTGATTGCTCAAACCTACTGAAATTTGCAAGCTTTTTTTTTCTTGGAAGTTTGTGTGGAATGGTTGGTGAATTTAAGATCCGAATGCATAAAAGTAGTCTTCTAAGATAAGTGAAGTGATGTGACTTGGATCAATTTGGTTGCCTTTGTTTTTTCGATAGCAATGCTAGTTGTTCTACTTCAAAGCAAAGTTGTATTTACTCATATTGTGTCTATACTCTATGCCAATTTATCTGCCAAGGATCTTATGATACTTGTTGGAACAATTAACAATAATGTATATGCGATATAAGAAAGATACGTGATGTGATATAACATATGCTTGACCTTGAATGTTGAAGAACTATCTTTGTCTACCAAAGTGAAGCGAATATATAACTTCGTAGTTGGATAGAGAATGCTGCTGCAAAAGTCCTGGTGTTTTCAAATGATATAGAAACATAGTGGTACCCAAAAATGTAATGACGATTAAATAGCTATTCTTATGTGTAACCTGTTGTAGGATCCGGTCGAAGTTAGCCGCGAATTACTTCGTAATTCGACGATCGTAGTTGGTTTCTAGCTAAACACTACAACCCCTAAATTTACCGGACTTGAGGATCTTCTTCATCAATTGTCCTATCCGACAAATTTCTCACATTGCATCTTTGGTCGGAGGACATCTCCTTCAGATTTGTGTTGACAGCTGTGGTCCCGTGCGCGCACACACACACACACCCGCACACACATACACATTTTGGTGCTTACATTTCTTATATGCCTAGATATGTTTCTGAAAATACTTAACATAATTTTGAGTCACTTTGGTTGATCAAATTTTCCCTTTATTCTATAAAAGGATTTATAATCTTGGGCTTCATCTTTTCGTCTCTTTCTGATGCAAATTGCTTCTACAATGTGGGCTTTTTGTTTACTTCAACTACGTTGTCTCTCACAAAAATAGTTCAAAAAAGTTCCCTTTCTTCGGGTATTTTGCACCTTCAGCTTCTTCGTGTTACTCCTTGTGTTGCTTGTCTGTGCTGTCACCTAGGACTTGTTTCCTTAGTTCTCTTCCTTTGTCCAGTTTTACATACACCATTATCCTCGTGCTGCAATTGTTAGTATTTTCTTATTTCTTGCCTTTTACTATGTAATTTGCGAGTGTAGTAGGTACTGGTGAGTCGCGTGACCACATCAGTCAGGTTCTCCAATTTTCTAAAAATCACTGTTGCATTTCTGAAGACCATGTATGATTGCATTTCGAGCATTCCATTTCTAGCACTTCACTGATCGAAAATTGGAGTTTCATGTTGAATTTTGAATCCCTTCTCACTTGTTCAAATTGATGGATTTCAGGGAAAGGGAGATAAAAAGCCGAAAGAGATTGCAAGTAATGAGCAAAACGTTTGAATGTGCTGATTGCTGAAGGAAAGAAATTCAAGATCAAGCGAGAAACATATAGTAGTTCTGTATGAGTAAATTAAATCAATGTAAATCCAGAAGGCGAATGTCCGAAAAAGCAAAAGGAAATTCCCCTTCTTGTGGAAGGGATCTCTCTATTCAAACCCACATCCTCCTGTCGGTGATGTGCAATATCACCTAATTTTGTGCTGTATTTTAGCATCCATTACATGTCCTGTTGTTGAAGTATTTCTTCAAGGCTATATTTTGAAGTATTTCTAATGCACTTATATGAAGATGAAAGCAAAAACCATGTAATCTAACCATATTTATATGGTAAGTTTTACCAATAGTTCCTATTTCTTCTGCCTTGGGGTGTTGTTCAATTACTTTGTTTGAAACATTGTTACCTGAAATTTGAAAAAAAACAAACACAAGTTAACTTAGAAGTCTTGTCGTAAACTACTTGATTACTTGAGCATATCATTTTCACAAATGAAGTGTTGTTAACTGCTTAACTATTGAGTATGTTATTTCACAATAAAATTTAGTCAATAAGACTAAATTTTTTTCTCACACCAACTCAGTGCAATCCATAGCCAAAATACCAATAAAAAAGGCATCTCTCCTTGATAGAGTACTTAGAAACAAAGGTGATAGGGGACTCCCTAAGCCTACTCCCAAGTGTACTCCCCTCACATGGGAAGACCATTTTGGTCTTTTAACAGTTTTTGTCATGAAAAAACCAAAATATCCTTCCCATGTGAGGTCATTTTTGGTCTTTTTAACAGTTTTCGTCAGACTGAAAATATCAAAATATCTTTCCCACGTGAGGGGAGTACACTTGGGAGTATGATTTAGGGAAGTCCCCAAATCCTCTTTGTTAGTTAAAGTATGAAGCTATCGAGTACAATCCAGTGGATCGTTCTCCTGCCATGGCATATAGAAGTGCCCCCATATTTTATGCATCAACATTCTGAAGTCTGCAAGTAAACCCACTTATCTCTCAACAAAAAAAAAAAAAAAGTAAACCCACCTATGGTTTTCTTAAATATCCCCTTTGTAATATTTTTCATCTTCTCTGCGTCATCGTTTTTCATTCATTGAATCGTCCGTCTATAAGGTCAGAGCATATTTTGCAGAGTATAATTTGGAAGTCCGAATTATACCTAAAATACTTAAAATAAGTTGGACAAAAATCATCCCTTATCAGAGAGAAGGTGTGGATGAAGAATAAAAAAACTAGACCACTCAACTAATATACATCTTAAAATGAAATGAGAATACGAAAGGACAAACACAATGAAAAACCTCATCCTTCACAAGTAACATGTCTACCTTCTTTTTTGTCTAGTGCCCTAAAAACTAAAAGGGCACATGTTCCCCTTTTTTTGTGATCACATTACAAAAAAGTTCTCCACATGGTGGTCACCCAACCTTGTTTTTTTGCTTCAAAACCTTACAAATATTCTTTTGTTAACTAATATTTTAAAAAATTAGAGTAAACAATTATAATAGAGGGATTTCTTTTTGTGTCAGAGTTACATTAGCTTCTCCTGTTTTTAAAGTTTAAGTTCAAATTTCTAATTTCTCCTTTTAGACTTCATATTTTTAGCTTTATTTAAGCCTCAAAATTTTAGGAAACTTTGTAAAAAAGTCAAATAGGACTTCAAAATATATAAAGTTATCATTACATCAAAATTGCAACAATTGTAATAATAAGATTTTATTTTATTTTATTTTTTTGTTGAGATATAATAAGATTTTATTTGGGTAGAAATTGTTTGTTTCTAGTATAATTTGGAAGCATTTTGACTAGTATAATTTGGTTCTCCACTTTTGTTTTTGGATTTGAAAAGATTTAACCCAAACGACCAAAATTGAGGAAGAATAGTTTATCCTATTCGAGCAGCCTATTCGAGCAGCCGTTGAAATTAGATTAAAAGAAGAATGAGAAAAATGATATTCTCTCAGGGCGGTCAGCAGTATGAAATGACAATAATATAAAAATAGATCTACAATAGATATATAATTTTGTAACAAACAAGACAATAATTAAGAGAACCGATCACAAGTAGTAAGTACAATATTCATCGAGCCATTTGGAGACCTGACCATTCGATCATTAAATGAAGTGTTTCATCACACTTTTTAGGAGTATCTTTGTTAACTTCCCGTTCAATATGATATGTTCTATGACAACTCCAATTACAAATCCAGAACTAAAACCCATCAACATGATTTTCCAATCAAACATGCTAGTTTCCTCTAAATCATCCCCACTCTCTTCTACTTCAGGCACTTCTGCATGATCCCCACACTCTCTTGACACTTGAAATCCACATAAACCTAGATTCCCGTCGAAAGAAGTGTTTGAGAATGTGTTGAATTGTCTACCGGTTGGTATGGTTCCAGTGAGTTGGTTCTGTGAGAGGTTCAGAACTTCAAGGGATGTTAAACTTGCAAGCTCCCAAGGGATATCTCCTGACAAATTGTTGCCTGAAAGATCTAACGACTCAAGCTCTTTCAAGTTTCCTAACGACGATACAATATGGCCAGAGAAATTGTTGTGAGACAGATTAAGCATTTTCAGAAACTTGAGATCACCAATTGATTCAGGTATACTTCCTTGGATCATGTTGTTTGAAAAGTCTATAGACATAAACTGAGTCTCCATCCTATACAATATCATCTTTATTCCTTTGTTTATCAGCGCCAAAGGATTTTTAGAGTAGTAGTCCGATGTAGATTCGAACCTTTCCAGATATGAATCAGTTGCCTTTATCATCAAACCAGTAAATCTAGAAAAATACTTTGATGACAAATTTCCTGTGAAATGATTATATGAGATGTCGATGACATGCAACTTTGGAAATGTAAAAAGATCAGTTTGCAAAGGGTGTTCAAGCGGCCCATAGAAATGATTTGATCGAAGAATAAGAAATCTTAGATTTGGCAAAGACCCCAACCAAAAAGGAAAATAACCATTTATGAGATTGTTTCCAATATCAAGATACTGTAGTTCTTTACAATTGATCAATGAACGTGGAATATCCCCTTGAAATAAATTACCATTAAGGTTTAGCAATCCCAAACTGTTCCCACTTATAAACATCTGAGGGATAACGCCTACCAACAGATTGTCAACATACATTTATATATATGTGTAATTGTCTATGTACACAATGTAATTGTCTATGACTTCAATGTCTAGTATTGTAATCTTGTACATGAAACCTTTCTATAAATACAAAGTGAATAGCCCTCTTTAGGGCATCTTGCCTTCAACGTTTTCATGGTATCAGAGCAGGCCATCAATCTCTAAACTTCCTCTCCCTCCCACCCTAGTTTTCAGTGTCAATCTCCTCTTCTTCTTCTTCTTCCTTTCATCAATGGCAGATCAAACTTTTCAACCTCAAACCCAAACTTCAATCCCTCTTTCTCCTATCTCTCAACCTCCTCCATCTCCTATCCCTCAACCTCCTTCTTCTTCTATCAATCACTCTGTCTCCACTCTTCCTTCTCTAACAAACATTTCCAACCTTATCTCCATTAGGTTGGATGCTTCCAACTACCTACTTTGGCGCAGCCAACTTCTTCCCATTCTTCATTCCCAGGACCTCTTTAAGTTTGTCAATGGAAGTTTTCCTCCTCCTAATGAGTTTATCCCTGCTTCAGCTGAAGGCTCCTCTGCTCTCATTCCAAACCCTGACTATGTTTACTGGTATCGAGTAGATCAAATGCTACTCTCATGGATTAATGCAACTCTCACAGAACCCATCCTTCTTCAAGTACTGGGACTTACTTCTTCTCGAGCTGTTTGGGAGTCCCTTGAGCATACCTTCTCTTCTCTAAACTCAGCTCGTCTCATGAACCTTAAGCTTCAGCTCCAAACAACCAAGAAGGGATCACTCTCTGTCTCTGAATATCTCCTTCGTCTCAAAACCCTATCTGACTCTTTAGCTGCCATTGGTCATCCAGTGGCTGATGATGAATTAGCTCAATCACTCTCTCCTGGAGTTCGTACATCTGCAGATACATGGCATACTCGACTGGGTCATCCTCATCTGCAGATTTTAAATTTCTTAGTTAAAAATCAATTGTTACCATTAACAACTTCATCATTATCTAAAACTAAATGTGTTAGTTGTATTAATGGCAAACATCATCAATTCCCATTTGGTACTGTTAATCATTCTTCTTCTTCACCAAATGAATTAATACATGCTGATTTATGGGGACCCTCTCCTGTCCCTTCCATCTCTAACTTTCGTTATGTTTTGATTCTTGTTGATGATTACTCAAGGTATACATGGCTGTATTTTCTTAAAAACAAATCAGAGGTCGAATATCATTTTCAAAACTTCAAAGCCATGGTTGAAAAACAATTTTCAAAACCAATTAAGATTTTTCAAACAGATGGTGGAGGTGAATTCATTAGTAATTCATTTTCTTCATTTCTTCACACTAATGGCATTATCCACAGGAAATCTTGTCCTCATACACCCCAACAAAATGGGGTAGCTGAGAGAAAGATTCGCCATCTAGTTGAAACTTCTCTATGCTTGATCACTCAGGCCTCTGTTCCTCTCTCTCTCTGGCCTGATACCTTCTCTACTGCCATTTACACCATTAACCGACTACCATCTCGAATTCTTGGTAATATTTCCCCATTTCAGAAGCTAACAGGAAAACCCCCAAATTATTCCTTTCTTCGTGTATTTGGATGTCGATGCTTTCCTCTTCTAACTCCCTATCGATCTTCCAAACTCGAATCAAAGACAAAGCCTTGCATCTTCATTGGTTACAGCCCAGACCATAAAGGGTATCGATGTTTAGATGAATCATCTAATAGGGTTTATATCTCTCGAAGCGTGATCTTTGATGAATCAATTTTTCCATTTCATCTACAAAATCAAAAATCCCCAAATTTCTCATCTTCTACTCCTGTAACCCTAAATTGGTCTGTTATTTCAAATCCACAAATTCCAACGGTCTCAAGCCGAGCTGTCCCTTCTCCCACCGTTCATCGTGTCTCAAACACATCTCCTGGAACCATCCCTTCGTCCATTCCATCTTCTAATCCTAACCGTTCATCTCACGTACCACCTGTCAACCCCACAACTAATAACGTGGTCCAACGATTATCAAATCCTGACCGTTCCTCTGCTCCCTCTCATGGATATCTTCCACCTGTCTCTGTGGTCCAACGATCGTCCTCTCCTGCCTCCCACTCCTCTGAATCTTCTTCGTCTCTGAACCCTAATTCAGAGGACGACTCATCTGTCCCTCCCTCTCTCTCAACTGCAAATACTTTACCACCACCTCCTTCAACAACCGACATCTCTGTTACCACCTCTAAACATCACATGGTAACTCGCAGTCGTGATGGTACGAGAAAGGCAAAGGTCCTCTTTACAACTAGTCTGCCCCAATTACCTATTATGGAAAATTCATCATTGCTTGAGGAACCATCGACGTTCCTTCAAGCATCAAAGTCTGAACATTGGCGTGCAGCCATGAAAGAAGAAATTAATGCTCTGAATAAAAACAAAACCTGGAAATTGGTTCCTAGGGATTCTAATATGAATTTGGTCGACTGCAAATGGGTTTTTCGGGTGAAGCAAAATTCAGATGGTTCGATAGCTCGTCACAAGGCTAGGCTTGTTGCTCGTGGTTTTACTCAGCAAAAAGGGATTGATTACACCGAAACTTTCAGTCCGGTTGTTCGTCCGGCCACAATTCGTACGGTTCTATCTCTAGCTGTTAATGGTAACTGGTTAATTCGACAATTAGATGTAAAGAGTGCGTTTTTGAATGGGGATCTTAAAGAAACTGTGTTTATGACTCAGCCGAAGGGATTCGAAGATAATTGTCATCCTGATTATGTATGCAAACTCCAAAAGGCAATCTATGGTCTAAAGCAAGCACCGAGGGCTTGGCATCATCGTTTTAGTTCGTTTTTGTTCGAATTAGGGTTTTCTCAATCAATTTCAGATCCCTCCATGTTCTCAATTCGTTCATCATCAGGTATAACAATTCTATTGCTTTATGTAGACGACATTATTGTCACCGGCAGTTCATCTGAGTTTTTACAATTACTAATTTCGAAATTAAAAACCCAATTTGATATTACTGATTTGGGATCATTGAGCTACTTTTTGGGCATGGAAGCAAAACGAGATTCTTCTTCTCTTCTTCTCACTCAACAAAAATACACAATTGATTTGCTCACCAAGTTTGGTCTATTACATTCTAAGTCTGTCAATACACCATCATTAACTGGTAAGAAATTGTCTAAGAATGATGGAGAACCTCTGTCGAATCCTCAAGAATATCGAAGTCTCGTCGGAGCACTACAATATCTAACACTAACTCGACCGGACATCGCTTATTCAGTCAATCAGGTGTCTAAATTTATGCACTCTCCAACTACAACTCACTTGAAGGCTGCTAAGAGAATCCTTCGATTTCTCAAAGGAACAGTAACAACTGGAATCCATCTCCGATCATCTTCTTCATTACCTCTGTTAGGATTCTCGGATGCGGATTGGGCCGGGTCACCCGATGACAGAAGGTCCATTACCGGCTCGTGTATCTTTCTTGGACCAAACTTAATTATGTGGACTTCTAAGACTCAGCCGACTGTGGCTAGGTCGTCGACTGAGGCTGAGTATCGAGCCGTGGCTCATGCGGCTGCTGACATCATTTGGCTAAGAAATCTATTGGGTGAATTGGGTTACGTGTCTTCCACTTCACCAATCATTCATTGTGATAACTTAAGTACTACATACTTAGCCGTAAACCCAATCCATCATTCAAAGACTCGTCACTCGGCTATTGATTTTCACTTTGTACGTGAACAAGTCAATGATGGTAAATTACGTGTGCATTATCTTCCAAGTGAGTCACAAATAGCGGATATCTTCACCAAGGGTCTTCCAACATCAAGGTTTCAAGAGCTATGTATCAAGCTTTCACTCGGTCCCCGAGGTTCGGCTTGAGGGGGGGTGTCAACATACATTTATATATATGTGTAATTGTCTATGTACACAATGTAATTGTCTATGACTTCAATGTCTAGTATTGTAATCTTGTACATGAAACCTTTCTATAAATACAAAGTGAATAGCCCTCTTTAGGGCATCTTGCCTTCAACGTTTTCACAGATTGCTTTGTAAATCCAATATAAAAAGATTTTGGCTAAAGTTACCGAGACATGGAGGCAGTGAGCCAGACAACTGATTTTTAGCTAAAATTAGGATGTAAAGATCATTAAGTTGACATATGGATGACGGTATAGTTCCACTTAGTCTATTTCCGATAATTTCCATGATCTCGAGGTTTGTCAGTTCACCTAACGAGGGAGGTAGTAAGCCAGACAAGTTGTTGCTAGACAATTGTAAACTATTCAAGGACTTGCATTTTCCAATTTCACTTGGTATTGCACCAGATAAACAATTATTAGAGAGGGTAAGAGAAGAAAGTTTTGTTGCATTGCCGACATTATTTGGAATCAAACCTGAGAAATTATTCGAACCAAGATTAATGTATTCCAAATGTTTGAGCTCAAATAAGGCCTTAGGTAGTTCTCCAGATAATTTGTTTTCAGACAAATCTAAACTCCTCATATTTGTTGCATTCCCGACATTATTTGGGATCAAACCTGAGAAATTATTACTCCCAACATCAAGCTCTCTCAAATGTTTGAGATCAAACAAGACTTTTGGTATTTCTCCAGATAATTTGTTTTCAGACAAATCTAAACTCCTCATATTTGTTGCATTCCCGACATTATTTGGGATCAAGCCTGAGAAATTATTCAAACGAAATTGAATATCTTCCAAATATTTGAGCTCAAACAAGACCTTAGGTAGTTCTCCTAATAATTTGTTATCCGACAAATGTAAAATTCTTATATTTGTTGCATTGCCGATATTATTTGGGATCAAACCAGAATAATTATTACCCTCAACATGAAGCTCTCTCAAATGTTTGAGCTCAAACAAGACCTTAGGTATTTCTCCTGATAATTTGTTTCCAGACAAATCTAGACTCCTCATATTTGTTGCATTCCTGACATTATTTGGGATCAAACCTGAAAAATTATTCAAACCAAGACTAATTACTTCCAAATGTTTGAGATCAAACAAGACCTTTGGTATTTCTCCCGATAATTGGTTATCTTTCAAAAGTAAATTCCTCATATTTGTTGCATTGCCGACATTACTTGGGATAAAACCTGAGAATTCAGACCCCGATAAATCTAGTTCTTTCAAATGTTTGAGCTCAAATATGGAATCAGGTATTTCTCCAGTCAGATAAGGATTAGAAGAAATAGACAAATATCCCAACAACTGGAGATCCTTGAAGAATTCCTTAGCAATTCTACCGGAAAAATGATTAAACTGTAAATTTAAGTATTGAAGACGACTGCAGTTTCCCAACTCTTGAGGGATTGAACCAGAAAATTGATTATAACTTAGATCAATTGTTTCGAGATATCTTAACAGTCCAATTTCAGGTCCTAATTGACCAGAAATCTCGTAACCTTCAAGATTTAAGGAAACTACATTGAATTTAGAATCACACTTGATACCTGTCCAGTGGCATGGAGTTGGATAGGTAGAGTTCCAACTGGATTTGATGGAATAGTATTGCTCCTTAGATAGGGAAAATCTATTAAAAAGAGAAAACAAAGCTTTTCCTTCTGAATTTAGAGCAAATATTATTGGGAGAGAAACTATTACATAAAAGAAGAAGAGGAAGAGAGCGAAAAGTCTAGATGAAGCCATGAATAATATGTGTGTTGTATTCATCATGGAAGATAATACTTACTATAAGAAGATAGGGGGAGTTTGTTGTTTCTTCAATTTATGCTTAATAGTCAAAGTCTTTGGTAAGTCAATAGACAAGGTGTGGTCTATTTGCTTTAGCTTGCTTCCGTCTTGCTTGTGTTGGAAATATAAGGTTTAAATAAAGTCTTTTGTAAGTCAACAATCCTTAACTGTACTTCTTACTTTTCCAGCCTTTAAAGTTTAAGTGCAAAGTTCTAATCTCTTTTTTAACTTCATATTTTAGTTTTATTTAAACTTGGAACAATTTAGGAAACTTTGTAAATGAGTCAAATAGGACTTCAAAAATATAAAAAGTTGTTATTACATCAAAATTACAACAATTGAAAATAAGATTTTATTTGGGTAGAAATCATTTGTTCGTAAGCTATTGATTAGTTTGTTTTTCTTTTTTGTTGAACTATTGATTAGTTTGTTAATTTTGTGAATCTCCGGTCCGCTACAAAAAAACGATACAAATAACGAGGACCATAACATATCACATATTCTTATATAACAAAGTGGCCCTCAATGGTATATTAAATGTCTTATTTCCATGACATTGAATGGACAAGTAAAATGTTCTTTTACAATATCATACGAAGTCAATACAACAGATTTTCCTAAACATTAATACATTTTTCAACATTATGTTTGTTCAAACAATACATTATATGCCATTGCATTTCTAGAGAGAGAGAGATAGAGAAGAAATGAACTGAAACACCAACATCTCCAAAAAGATAGAAGACATAATTATGGCTACCTAAATGGCTCAAAAGCTGGCATCCTCGGTCGATGGACGCCTCAAAAAATACCTCAAGCTATTAGCAAGAACCTGCAAAATTCGGATTTCTCGAGTTAATCTTATGCTACAAGATCTGAAAAGGACTCTCAACAAAAAAAAAAAAGATCTGCAAAGGAGCCTGATAGAAGTCCCATTTACCTGTTGGAGAGGCTTGATAAGCCCTTTATCCCTATAGCTGACATGAAACTTTGCCTTGGCTAGCAACCCCTATACTTCATAGATCAAAAAGTTTGTATTATGTAATGCAATGTTCGATTCTCCCCGACGATATAGATATGTATTACCTCGGTATCAAACTCTCCAGATTCAACTGATACGCTTATGTCGGTAATGTTCTTCACCAAATCCACCAGTAATCCAGGGCGATCAGCAGACTCTACGTAAAGCAAGCTGAAGAAAAAACAACAGGAAAATTAACATAATGAAATGCAGATTACCGACCTCGGCTAAGGGCTGGTCTGGTGTTGGAAATTCTTTTATTGGGCAAAGATTGGATAAGCTCGGGCGACAAAAGTTTATCCAAACCAAGCTTCTTGAGAAAAAGTGACAATGTGCTCACCTACGATTGGGACCATCGTCGTAAACATTTACATGGGTAACATAGTGGTACCCAAAAATGTAATGACGATTAAATAACCATTCTTATGTGTAACCAGTTGTAGGATCCGGTCGGAGTTAGCCGCGAATTACTTCGTAATTCGACGATCGTAGTTGGTTTCTAGCTAAACACTACGACCCCTAAATTTACAGGACTTGATGATCTTCTTCATCAATTGTCCTATCCGACAAATTTCTCACATTGCATCTTTGGTCGAAGGACATCTCCTTCAGATTTGTGTTGACACCTGTGGTCCCGTGCGCGCACACACACACACCCGCACACACATACTCATTTTGGTGCTTACATTTCTTATATGCCTAGATATGTTTCTGAAAATACTTAACATAATTTTGAGTCACTTTGGTTGATCAAATTTTCCCTTTATTCTATAAAACGATTTATAATCTTGGGCTTCATCTTTTCGTCTCTCTTTCTGATGCAAATTGCTTCTACAATGTGGGCTTTTTGTTTACTTCAACTATGTTGTCTCTCACAAAAATAGTTCAAAAAAGTTCCCTTTTTTCGGGTATTTTGCACCTTCAGCTTCTTCGTGTTACTCCTTGTGTTGCTTGTCTGTGCTGTCACCTAGGACTTGTTTCCTTAGTTCTCTTCCTTTGTCCAGTTTTACATACACCATAATCCTCGTGCTGCAATTGTTTGTATTTTCTTATTTCTTGCCTTTTACTATGTAATTTGCGAGTGTAGTAGGTACTGGTGAGTCGCGTGACCACATCAGTCAGGTTCTCCAATTCTAAAAATCACTGTTGCATTTCTGAAGACCATGTATGATTGCATTTCGAGCATTCCATTTCTAGCACTTCACTGATCGAAAATTGGAGTTTCATGTTGAATTTTGAATCCCTTCTCACTTGTTCAAATTGATGGATTTCAGGGAAAGGGAGATAAGAAGCCGAAAGAGATTGCAAGTAATGAGCAAAACGTTTGAATGTGCTGATTGCTGAAGGAAAGAAATTCAAGATCAAGCGAGAAACATATAGTAGTTCTGTATGAGTAAATTAAATCAATGTAAATCCAGAAGGCGAATGTCCGAAAAAGCAAAAGGAAATTCCCCTTCTTGTGGAAGGGATCTCTCTATTCAAACCCACATCCTCCTGTCGGTGATGTGCAATATCACCTAATTTTGTGCTGTATTTTAGCATCCATTACATGTCCTGTTGTTGAAGTATTTCTTCAAGGCTATATTTTGAAGTATTTCTAATGCACTTATATGAAGATGAAAGCAAAAACCATGTAATCTAACCATATTTATATGGTAAGTTTTACCAATAGTTCCTATTTCTTCTGCCTTGGGGTGTTGTTCAATTACTTTGTTTGAAACATTGTTACCTGAAATTTGAAAAAAAACAAACACAAGTTAACTTAGAAGTCTTGTCGTAAACTACTTGATTACTTGAGCATATCATTTTCACAAATGAAGTGTTGTTAACTGCTTAACTATTGAGTATGTTATTTCACAATAAAATTTAGTCAATAAGACTAAATTTTTTTCTCACACCAACTCAGTGCTATCCTCCTTCATCAAAAAAAACTCAGTGCAATCCATAGCCAAAATACCAATAAAAAAAAGAATTTTTTGATGAAAGGCCCAAATTTTGGGCCCAAATACTAAAAAAAACCCAACAAGGTTTATTATCTCACCCAAAACCCAATAATCAAATAATAATTCATATCAAACCCAAATACACATCCCTATGCTTCATCTCTTCCCAACTTGTATCTCTAAGACCTAATGGTTTCTTCTATTCCCTCTTTTGCCCTCCTATATATATCCAACTACTCCCTCCTTTTCCAAACCAAAATTTTATCTCTCTAAAATATCTCCCTTTCTCCATAACCGGGTTTCTTTCTCTCTCTACCTCACCGCCCAACACGAAACCCTCTTTTCTCTTTTCTCTCTCCAACCTCGCCGGCCATCTCTTCAATCTATTCCACCTTCATTCATCATCTTCTTCTCTGTAGACCCTTCTTTGCTGCTTCATTCATCATCTTCTTCACTGTAGAGCCTACTTTGCTCGTTCACTCATCATCTTCTTCTCTGTTTTCGTAGAAGCCCAGACCTGAAAAGTTCCACCTTCATTCATTCGTCATCTTCTTCTTGGTGGAAAAACCGTCCCGAGATAGATAACCTTTTTACCTTTTTCGTGGTTCAGTCATCATCTTCTCCTCTGTAGAAGCTTCAGTCATCATCTTCTTCTTCCATAAAACCAGGTACCTTTTTATTAGTTGTTCATCCTTCTTTTGTGATGATTAGTTTCTTTTTTTGTTCTCCATGTTTACGATTTGTCCGTACAGTTTTTGGTTTTTTCTTTACACTTCTGTTTCTGTACTTTCATTGTTCAGAATTTGACAACATTTTGTTAAATGTTAACCTAACTTTTATAATGTGTTAACATATTTGTTGCAATGCTATCTAATGATTACTGTGATTATCATTTTATGAAATGATCATACATTGCAGTGTGGACCATATGATTTTATGACATATATCTTGTTTGGTCGTTCAGTTTATTAGTTCTTTCCTCAAAACCTTCCCTGATTTTGTAACTAAACAGGACAGTTTGTGTTAACATTGTGTACCTTTGTACAACATTGTGTGGAATGTTAACAGTTCTGTGTTATGTGTTAACACATTTTGTTAAATGTCCCCATTTTCCCAGTTAATTTGCAATGTCCCAGAGACGCAAACATTTTGTACCAATTTAAAAAATTATTCCAGTTTTTATGACAGTGCAAGGAATGTTGGAACATGCAAACAAATTCTACAACATTCCATAGTTTGTTATAACAGTTTACAACCTGTTAAGACATTTTATGATACTTTCATAACATTTTATTCAAATTTGCAGTATGGAACCTGAAAGGTCACTTTCTACATCTCAAAATAATGACAAGAAGTTAGTATGTGACTCATGGGGCGACGTATTTACGGAGATTGGGCAAATATCCCTGGTGGGGTCAAAGCTTTTCGACACGCTCTTGGTCGTTATACCATTGCAACCAAGAACAACTACAAATATATCAAGAATGAACCATGTCGTGTGACTGCCGTTTGTTCCAAACCCGGATGTAATTGGAGAGTCCACGGGGTTGCACCATTGGGATGTAAATCCGTGTTTCTTTTGAAAGAATACGAACCGATACACGATTGTCTCGATGTTGTTCTCAAACCTGCGGATCCCAAACTCTCTAGTAAACTTGTTGGCAGCCTAATGGATGACGACATCAGAAAACACCCAAATTGGAGTACTGCTGAAGTCAAAGAAAAGTTTCAAGACGATTACGGTGTTGAGTTGAGCTATTACTTTTCTTACGGTGGTAAGAAGGTAGCCATGGACAAAGTATTTGGTCAGGAGGGTGATTCCTATTCAAAGTTGAAGTGGTACGTAGATTCTTTGGCGACTACTAATCCCAATAGCATAATTGATTTGCAAATCGAACCCACTACCAACAGATTTGTCCGAGTTTTTATTGCGCTTCACGCATCTATCCTTGGGTTTCAACACTGTCGTCCCGTGATCTATATTGATGGAACATTCGCCAAGACACGTTTTAATGGCTGCATTTTAGCTGCGGTTACCAAGGACGGAAACGACGGTATGTTTTCATTTTCACATCGTACGTTAACATTCTAATGTTCCTGCCAACACTTGACAAAATTTTAAGAACACGATCTACAATGTCGGTGCATCGAGTGAGATGATGCGTCATTTATTGGTGTAACTGAACATTACTACGTATGTTTAGACATTTCATAAGTTGCTAATGCACTATTGGTTTATGAATCAACAGCACTAATTTTGTATTATTATTTTTTTGTTAGGTCTTTTCCCCATTGCTTACGCAGTTGTGGACATTGAGAATGATCATAATTGGGATTGGTTTCTGCAAAATTTGAAATTAGTGGTGGATCCGATCAAACGTTACACCTTTATTTCGGATAGACATGCTGGAATTCTAAAAGGCGTGAAGAATGTTTTTCCCACCGCTCACCACTCATTCTGTGCTTGGCACTTACGATGTAATCTAAACTTGAGAATACGTAACGGGGCGCGCCAGTCACGTTATTTTCAGAGTCTTATGTTTACGGCGGCACGTGCATTACCCGAGAGCGAGTATCACGCAACCATTGAACAAATGGTTGAGATGGGTGGAACCAATGTGGAGAGGTTTTTCCAATCCCTTAATCCGGAATCATGGGCAGATTCCTTTTTCCCCGGAGATAGGTATTTTGTTTACTCATTTTCAGTTGAAATGTTGAAACACCACGAACCTTGTTACCGGCACACTTTAAGTTTACCCAGTAATTTTTTCACATTTAATCATAGCTTCTGTTATGAGAGGACACGCTTCCTCGTGTTTTGTTATTCTAACTAATGTTTACACATTTAGTGTACGGTTGGAACACAACATGAATTAATATAAGCATTCCGTAAAATGTTGTTACAGACGTTATAATGTTATCTTACAGGTATGGCGCCATCACTTCCCAACTGTCTGAGAGCTTCAACAACATGGTAAAGAAAGCCCGCGTTCTCCCTATTACAGCAATGTTGGATGCCATAAGACAGAAGATTATGAACAAGATGAGAAAGCATAGAGACGCCGCTATTGGATGGAATACATTTCTTTGCCCATCCATTAACTTGGAGCAACAAGCGAAATACAAAGTTGCGGAGACTTGGAGATACGTCGAGGCAGCCCCACTTATTTATGAAGTATATTCGACTCCTCGCCATTCCGTAAATCTTGGTACTCTCACATGCTCTTGTCGGCGTTGGCAAGTAGATTCGCTTCCGTGTCAACATGCAATGTTATGCATCAACAAGACTCGGGGTGATAGTACATGTTTTTACGATCCAGTCTGGACGGTTGAGGCTTACAGGAACACATACCAACATTGTGTTTACCCCGTTCCAAATTATGACGAACCTTATACTTTTGATCCATTAACCAAGACTCTTCCTCCACTAGTTAGAAGGGCACCAGGGAGACCACGTACAACACGGTTGCAGAGTTCCGGAGATGTTACCAGGAGGAAAAGAATATGTCGCAGGTGCAACCAACCCTCTTATCACAACAGTGCAACATGTCGGGCCCAACTGTAGTTCTCATTTTTCTAAATGCTTCAACATCAACGATATGTCTCAACATTTTACAGACTGTCTGTACATTGTGTTGAATGTTTTAGAAAAATCTTTTGGTATTTAGTACATATTTTGTTCTCTTGTGAAAATGTTATAACATTCTACAAAATGTTCAGTGAATGCATCCTTACATGTCTTACTATTATTTACAATGTGTCAACATTATGATTTTTTTTAATACATTCGTATTAATGAAGGAACATTATAACATATTTCTCAAACATTTGTCAATTTGTCCCAGCATTGAAAGGAATGTTCTAACATATCTGTGTATGTTCTTCCCTGAAACAAAGTCTAAGGGGACAATGCATGTCACACATGTTGTTGAAGAAAAATAATAATATATTCAAATTTACTTCATATTGTTTTAACATAAACATCCCATCCAAAATCATTGTATGTTGTTAACATCCCAAAATAATTTACAAAGCATAGAGTTTGTTTGTAATCTAATCAAGAATGAAGTCGTTTCGGGTTTAGTGATATGAACATAACCCGTTACCTGAACAACTACTTCATTTTTGATTAAAAAAGATCCTTTACAAAAAAAACATACACAGGGGAAACTACTTCAAGCTCGGGCCATCCTCCAAGATATCGTATTCTCTTTCAAAATGTTGTGGGTTAGCTTGGCCCTCTTCCTTTGTGCCAGGGATACCCAATCTGGGTTTTCTGTACGCTGTTTGGGTCCTGTTGTCGTGCAGTCTGCCACGAGCTCTTCAATTTTCAAAATGACAAACAGACCGCAATCCGGGCTGTTCAAGACACAAACGAAATGTTAAAGCATAACCAATAATGTGTCTACAGTCACAGACAATTCTGAAACATAATGTTAAATGAGACTAAATTATTTATAACTACGTGTGTTTTTATCAAATTTCTAAAGACATATAAGTTTTTGTTCCAACATTTCCAGGAATGTTGGAACAATGTCAAACTAACTAAAACATGCATCATAATGTTGGAACAAATAAAGAGTGAGAACACTTACTTTTCTCCCTGAGTAGGGAATTCTGGCTCCCCAACGACATCTGCATATTTTTGTTGGGTTCCAAACATTGTGAACCCAACTTCTTCCATTACATCCTCGACATATGCCGCGTACTCCCTGGCATTTTCGTAACAGTCCTTGGCCTTCTTCTTGTCAAATGACATTGAGTCATAATGGGTCCACCTATGGAGAAATACATTGTATATCAATAGTGTCCAGTGCCCCCCCCTTGCTGCGTCCCCCGTTGTTGGGTGGCAGATTGGTGCACACACAAACAAGATCTCCGGTTTCCCAGCATTATTACTCAACGTGCGATTGAGCATATGTTCGGTTGAAGCTTGGTTGACCTCCGACTTTATCATTGTCTGTCGAACAAACACAAAGTTATCAAAATGTTCTCTCATATAAAAGATGACGATAGGAAAACATTCTAATCTCTTCACTTACGTAGATCTCTGATGGGAGGCAAAGCACACACTTTTCTTTCAATTCTTTGTGGTTAGTGACGAAGGAACTGGCCCAGTTGATAATCTGTGAATCGCATTCTAGATTCATCATCAACATGTCGAGATGCTTTCCACATATGTCGTTTATCCCGTCACTAAACCACACTTTAGTACTGGAAAACGTGGAAAAAACAGTGTCACTTTTTGCAATGATAGGACATATCAGCCAATGCTAGAACATTACAGTAAGCTAAAATTAATGTTACAACACAAACAAGAATGTTTAAACATTCTTGTCCGTGCATGAACATTACAGTAACCTACTCGTACCTTTTGTCACTTTTCCTGATGAATTCTTCCATCAGACCCTTTTCATCTTCCTTGACATTCTTCCAGACTGGGCTTCTTCTCCAGTTTCCAAGCTTCTTAACTTTCTCCTCTTCTGACTTTCCGGCTCCCAACTCTATAATGTCCTCTACATTGATTGTTTTCTTTTTCTCGAGTTGCTTGCCTTTCTCGGTCATGGTTCGGGTTCTTGGCTGTGTTTTAACCCTCTTCACCAAAGAGTTTGGTTTGTTTTTATCTTTCTTTTCCACAACTTCAGCCGTTTCAACCTTTGGCTTATCTACAAAATCGTCTTCAGAAGAACTTTCGTTCTCCACGATCTCGTAGTTTTCATATTCTTTGGCCCTTTCACAAACCTCTGAAAAGAAAGCTGAAGGCCAAGTCAGCTGGAAGTCTAGTTCTTCCGTCTCTGTTTCACCTACATTCAAAACACTTGCAAAAGACTTTTCACCTGTCCCCCACCACCACACGTTTAACTAGTCAACATTCGATATAAAACCCAAATCTTAACAAAAAGCATTCTCCAATTTTTGATCAATATATATAAACGTTATCACGGATGTTCCAACATTTTACGTATTTATGTGGGAGAAGAACACTTACTTGTTTGTTTCTTATTTATTACTTAGCCGACCAGTCTATTGTCGTTCGTGGTAAAAGAAAGTCTTCAATTGTCGTGGTAAAAGACATCGTGGGAGTACGATAGAACTCTTTTACTTACCGTTTATCAAAAAACTTGTAACGATGGCTGAACAATTTATGTTCATACCAATCATCTGACAAGTAAGTAAGAATTTCAGAGAAGATAGATTGATTGCACACAAGTTAATACGTTGCTTTAAAAAAAAAAAACTAGAAATAATACCAACTTTAATCTAAACAAAGACAATATCTATTAATTTTATAACAGTATCTCAAATGTTGAAGCATTCTGGTGTTTGCTCCAACATTTCCAAATTCTTATCAAGCAAAGACAGGAATGTCAACGGAAGTAAAGAATTGCGTGAGCATTTACTCACTTGACCCAGCAACTTGGCTCTCTTTCTGCTCCTGGTTGTGCCCCTCCCCTGAATTTTGACCCTTTTCCAACTCATCAGAAATTGCCCTCTTACCCTTATTGTCTATTTCTGCTCCTTCAGTTTGGGCCTCGGCATCACTTTCTTTTTCGTTGCGGGCTTCTACGTTTACTTGTTCCGCATTTTTTGGGGCTACTTCCTGCTCCACTATCTTCTCTCCACCATCTCCACTCTCCACCTCTTGTCTAACCTCCCCACCCTCCACCTCCTCTCCAACAGTCACCAACTCTCTACCAACCTCGTCTCTAACATCCACCTCCCCTCCTACACCAAAATCAAATTCCAATACATCATTTTTCTCTCCTCTCTCTCTCTTCATCCTCTCCAACTCCTCTTTTAATACTTCTCTCTCTCTCTTAACCATCTCACTTTCTCTCTTAACCCTCTCACACTCTCTCTTAACCAACAAATTTTCTTCTCTCAACCTCTCCACTTCCTCCTTCAACTTTTCTACTTCCTCCTCATTCATCTCCTCCACCACCCTCTCCGTGAACTTTAACAACTCTTCCTCTTCCACAGACTCCGCCACCAACTCCACCTTCACCTACAAGAAGGGATACATAAGGTTATTATCTCAACACCTCTTAAAAAAACACATGCACTTAATTAAATGTTCCAACATTTGTGCAAATGTTCCAACATTTCCTAAAATGTCACTCAGACATTAGTTATGTTAGAACATTAGTTTTAATCACCGAGACATTATAAGAAATGTTAAAACAAATTACCTGCTCTTCTGTAATGCTTTCCAGCTCTTCTTCCAGTCCTTTAAGGAAGAATGGCTCGATCATCCATCGAGCTATTCTAGGACTGACCCCTACTTCTCCAACCAGGTCCTCATGGATCCTGGTGTGCATGCAATACCAGTACTGCAAAGAAATTAAACACTCTTAGGTCAGTACTGTTTTTCTTTATCACCATAAGAAATGGAAACACAATTTATAACATGCCCAAACATTCTCCAAAATGTTCCAGCATTACAGAAGCCCCAAACGAATGATGAAACATAATGTCAGAGCAAACTAATTTGAATTTTATCACTATAAGAAATTATGAAACATTTAAGTGCATGGTTATGAATACTTACGGGGAGAAGAGTCAGGCATCCTGAAGCTTTTGCCGGGTCTTCCGAGTGCTTGTTTATTCTCTCCATCATGTAGGAGTGAATAGCTCTCGCCCATGAAACTCTTTTCATCATTCTCTCCGTTTGGAGATTGTGATAAAAACTCCCGACAACCGAGGACCCGGCAGCTGAAGCAAACAGGAATGTGGCTGCCATGTACATAATCCATAGTTTCAAGAACTCAATGGCCGGAGCCTTTGTTCTTGCAGCCACATGCAAAGCCTTTTCGATGCTGGGACCCCCAAAAGATGCAGCCTTTCCCTCAACAATACAGTCTTTGAAATACTTGCTCAAAAACTGGTCCTTAGCCACATCTATGGTGACATTGGTTGGGAATGAATCATATATTTGTCCTTCCATTGGGACTCCCAACAACAAAGCAACATCTCCGGGAGTGAACTGAATCAAATTCCCTCCGATGTTGAAGGCTTGGCTCTGTTTGTCATAGCAGTACAGAAGATCATAGATGGCTTTGTTCGGCTTCTCCATCACATTCTCTGTTCGGAAACTAAAACTGGTCACTGCCTTAAATAAGGCCCCGAATGGTGAAGAAAGCAACATCTCCCTTTGCTCTTCAGTAATATATAACTGCAATTCCCGCGCCACCTTGAAAACTGCTTTGAAGTTACATTTGTAATTGAAAGCAGCTTTCTTCTTCTGCTCTTTAGCCCCTGTTGGTTTTGGTTGAGGCTCCACCTTGTCCACTCTCGCCTTTGAAGTAAACCCACGGTGCTTCACAGAAACAATAACAGAAATGTCAGGGCATTCAACAAAATGTTACAACAGTAGACTTAATGCTTCATCACAATAAATAATGGGAGATCATTGTTTAATGTGTCTACACAATAAGCATAGGCCTCTACACAATAATGACAGATCAATAATTGAAGCAACATTTTACAGAATGTTAACACACTAACAAATATGCATAACAATTATAAGAAATGTGAGAACACAAACATTATTGTCAGAACATTGTAAAAAATGTTTATACAATAACACACCTTTGCTTGTTGGGGGCTGGCAACTTTCTTGCCTTTTTTGCTTGGCCCAGCATTTGATGCCTCTTCAGCAGGTCTCTTCCTGGGGCTAGCCCTCACAGGAGTCTGTTGTTTCTTATCAGCACCATCTCCTTTCTTTGTGTTAGTTTTAGCCATCTTTGGATTGTCTGCAAAAGTTCATATGTTTCAAACAAACACAAAGACAAACAAAAGCAGAATGTATATACACAACCAAATTGTATAAACATATACTAGTTTTTTTTTTCACAACCATGAATGTTAAAAAAAAAACATTCTGTTAATCAACAACCCATAAATCTTGAACAAATGACTAAATTTCTCCACAGAAACATAAATGTTAAAACAACCCTAACCTAGAAACTTGATGTAGTATCATAAACACCCAAATGACCTTTATGTGTAGATGCATGCTTTCGAAATCACTAACAACTATCAAAATGTCTGAACATAATCCAACATTTCTTCAACACAACCCACAATGATAAACCAAATCATGCACTTCATAAACAAAGACAGACCCCCAAAAAACAAAGACAAAGTACTAAATGTCTCCACAGAAACCTAACTTTCGGATCACAACCCTAAATGTTAAAACAAAACTAACCTAGAAGCTTGATGAAGAACCATAAACACCCAAATGGTTCCGAAATCACAAAACAACAACCAAAATGTTTTATCACAAACTTTAGAGCAACTTAACCCTAAAACTTTTTCGGAAAACAACCCAAAATGATTTATCACAGACTATAGATCAGACTACTAAACTTGAAATCATAAACCCTAATTGTTTGAAAACTCCCCCAAATTTTCAAACACCCCTAAATCTGTACCAAAACCCACAGATGTGAAACAAGACACCCAAAAAATGTTCCAACAATCATAATAATTTACCAACAACAGAGATAGGACCAAGAGTTAGAGGAAGAACAGAGATGTACCTGTTTGTGAAAGAGAGAGAAATCGAGAGAGAAGCTTTAGATTCGTTGAAACAGAGCGAAATAGAGAGAAAAAAGAGTAGATCCGGTTGCTTAAATAGGTTTGGGCGAAGAGAGATTCGGCTGTAACGTTTGGAATGCAAGAGGCGTTAATGGCGGTGCTTTTTCGCTTGAAAAAAAGAAAGAGAGAGGTAGAGATGGACCGGTTTTCTGGTTTTGATCGAGATAGAGAGGAGAGATAGAGAGGAGAGATAGAGTGAATCGGTTGAATGAAGAGAGAGAGAGAGAGATAGAGAGGGTTGTGTCTTACCGGTTTGAATGAGGAGAGAGAGAGATGGAGTGGGTTTGTGTGGATGTGAATGAAGGAGAGGGATGTCAGTCGGCTCCTCTCAATCAAGTCAGAAGTCAGGGAGGGGAAGATGGGAGGGTGTTTTGGGCGGGAAATGTGTGAGGGATAAGTGTAGCGCCCCAAATCCCAAATCTCAAGCCGCCTTGAAATCGAAGATTTGAGACCTTCAAACTGGATCCACGAGCGACGCCTACCATGAGTGCACAATCAATACCTGAAAAATGAAATAGCTGGGTTAAAACCCAACTGCAGTAGATTTCCTCAAACCTAAGTCTCGGGTAGGCAAGCTCAATCCCCAATCAAGGAAGTATTTCATTCATATACATTATTGGCGTTATCTGAAATTTAACGTGACAACTAACATAATACAACGAGATTTACCACACGCACGTAGAAATTAGTAATTTATCTTCTTGATTATTAGGCTTTCAACGTCCTCGTTTTCTAATCTAATATTAACTCTCGTGATAATAATCTTTATCTTTTCAATCAGTATAAAAAGATCACACTATTCACTAAGATAGACCTTTATAGAACCTTAACTTGACGATTAAGTCGACAAAACATTATGCCAAAAGACACAATCATCCAACTCTCGTCGAATGATATGACAAGTTGGTATCCACGTTGTATGAGAGTGTGGCCCACAAGGTCATCCATTGTGTTAGCGCCGACCCCATACGCTCCATACCTCGATCACATCCGGTAGAGAGGGCCGAACCAACCACATAAACTCATACAACCGTCCATCAAGTCCATCATCACACACATAATAACATCATACAACAAACATAAGTCGAATGAGAGTGTGGCCCACAAGGTCATCCATTGTGTTAGCGCCGACCCCATACGCTCCATACCTACATCACCTTCGGTAGAGAGGGTCGAACCAACCACATAAACTCATACAACCCTCCATCACATCACACACATAATAGCATCATACAACAAACATAAGTCGAATGAGAGTGTGGCCCACAAGGTCATCCATTGTGTTAGCGCCGACCCCATACGCTCCATACCTACATCACCTTCGGTAGAGAGGGTCGAACCAACCACATAAACTCATACAACCCTCCATCACATCACACACATAATAGCATCATACAACAAACATAAGTCGAATGAGAGTGTGGCCCACAAGGTCATCCATTGTGTTAGCGCCGACCCCATACGCTCCATACCTACATCACCTTCGGTAGAGAGGGTCGAACCAACCACATAAACTCATTCAACCCTCCATCACATCCATCGCATCAAACACATAATAGCATCACACCACAAACATTGGCTCTAATAAAGAATTACAAACAAGTTTACCAAACCATTCAAGCCAACAACACATGGCAAGTCAAAATGGATGATGCTCATAATAGATCCTCACGTGGATCATCACCTCAAACAAACAAATAACAATAATAGTTAACGAATATAGACTCACCAATATAAGGTATCATATACCTAGGAAGTACATTGCTTACAGAATAGAAACCATGTGAATTATCTTAATCGATTCGCTCATTGGAGATTGTATCGACACCTAGTACAAAAACTATTATAACTTCTCACTCGGAACTTCAATTAACTCACCGTTTGAACCACTAGAAAGTAGACAAACAGACCTTTCCAACCATATAAGATACACACCGAGATTCATTACCAATCATAACCAGATCTAATTTTAATCTACACCGAAATACAGTAGAGACTGCTGTGACACCTCGTACGAAAACTATTATAACTCCTCGCTCGGAACTCCAATTAACTAACCGTTTGAACCACTAGAAAGTAGACAAACAGACTTTTCCAAACATATAAGATACACACCGAGATTCATTACCAATCAATGCCAGATCTAATTTTAATCTAGACCCGAAATGTAATAGGGACTGCTGTGACACCTCGTACGAAAACTATTATAACTCCTCGCTCGAAACTCCAATTAACTCACCGTTTGAACCACTAGAAAGTAGACAAACAGACCTTTCCAACCATATAAGATAGACACCTAGATTCATTACCAATAAATCCAGATCTAATTTTGAAGTTAGACCAAAACATTGTCCTATATAGATATTTTATGGAATTCAAGATAGAACTAATATCTAAATCATTCAATCATTCTTTATAGAACTTTATGTGATTAACAATACTAAACCTATCATGGAATCAATTGAAAAAGCCTACAAAAGAATTAGGAGATAAGAAATCTACCTCTTTTGCCTTAGATGACATCAAGACCACCATCATGCCTCTTTCTCTCTCTAGAGAACTCAATCTCTACCTCTTTTCTTCTTTATCCATTCTTCATTTACTAAGAGTGGCTTGTTGGAGATTAAGAAGGTATACTAACCATAACATAAACAATACATAGATTTCTTCAACTTATTCATCAAAATCTTCTCCAAAGAATACCATTTCTCTTTCTCTCTCTAAGTTTTGTTCTAGATCCACAAAAAGAGCTCTAGACCCCTTTTTATATAATTAACTCAAGCAGCCCTAGTTTTCCTTCTAACCCACTTCTATTTTTATGATGTTCAAGCCCACACTAACTTACTCTTCATATTAGGCCCAACCCCAAATTGACCTAGAGTTTTGCTATTTACACCTAATTTGATATATATAGAAAATAGGGGTGTTACAATCTTCCACCCTAAAAGAGGATTTCGTCCTCGAAATCTAACATACCATAATCACAAACAATATGCAATCAAGTGTAGCAAATGCTAAAACGTATATGTTATATGAGCACAAAAAATACAACACTACATAAGGCACTCTGTACCCACAGGTTTAAGCAAACCACATGTACAAGCTCGCTACGACAAATCATAAGTATCAGACTCGGTACAAGGCACAAGCGATTTACAATCTCTATATCATAATAGAAAACTCATATGACATCAAAACTTTCATAACAACGTCTTCTACCCAGATTGATTATCCAATTCTAGAGATCCGTACATTTAAATTTCCCTTTTAATGGGTTATAACCCATTTCGAGGTTCACTTGATAGCTTCACTTGCTATCCATGTTTGCATCGGCTTAATCCTCTCCAATAAACCATGCGACCCTTCAGTCATCGCACCTCTTATGAGCAGGAAGCGAGTCAACTTCTGACATTGCTCATTGAATAAACATCCAATTAATGCTCCACTTGATAGTCTACCACAAATTAGTCATGTGTTCGTATCAACCTTTACGTCGAGGCAACCTCTATTCCGGTCAATTATTATTATTATTATTTTTTTTTTATTTTTTTATTTTCACTCAATCAAATTATTAGGTAATTCATAAACAACTGATACATTAGCGACGACATACATTCAAACAATTCAAAGCCCCATAAAAGTAGGGAGTTTCACAACCCTCGTGTATATCATAAACATATGGATTGCGATAATCACTATCACATACTTTAAGTTTGACATCACATTCAAATAAGACATTTGATCACACGTATCACAGACAAAAACACATCATATCAATACGCATTATCCTTCATAAAAAAATTGCACCCACAATTTATATTCGGAAAACACAAAACAAACTTCTTTAAAGTTTTCACAAGAAAATAATTCCAAAAATATATGTTCTAGATTCAACCAGTTGTGCAAGACACTAATCAAAGTGTTTCTAATAATGACATGTCTAACGTCGACAATCAAACCCACAATACAACCCTAGGACCACTAAACCTAGAGCTCTGATACCATTTTGTAGCGCCCCAAATCCCAAATCTCAAGCCGCCTTGAAATCGAAGATTTGAGACCTTCAAACTGGATCCACGAGCGACGCCTACCATGAGTGCACAATCAATACCTGAAAAATGAAATAGCTGGGTTAAAACCCAACTGCAGTAGATTTCCTCAAACCTAAGTCTCGGGTAGGCAAGCTCAATCCCCAATCAAGGAAGTATTTCATTCATATACATTATTGGCGTTATCTGAAATTTAACGTGACAACTAACATAATACAACGAGATTTACCACACGCACGTAGAAATTAGTAATTTATCTTCTTGATTATTAGGCTTTCAACGTCCTCGTTTTCTAATCTAATATTAACTCTCGTGATAATAATCTTTATCTTTTCAATCAGTATAAAAAGATCACACTATTCACTAAGATAGACCTTTATAGAACCTTAACTTGACGATTAAGTCGACAAAACATTATGCCAAAAGACACAATCATCCAACTCTCGTCGAATGATATGACAAGTTGGTATCCACGTTGTATGAGAGTGTGGCCCACAAGGTCATCCATTGTGTTAGCGCCGACCCCATACGCTCCATACCTCGATCACATCCGGTAGAGAGGGCCGAACCAACCACATAAACTCATACAACCGTCCATCAAGTCCATCATCACACACATAATAACATCATACAACAAACATAAGTCGAATGAGAGTGTGGCCCACAAGGTCATCCATTGTGTTAGCGCCGACCCCATACGCTCCATACCTACATCACCTTCGGTAGAGAGGGTCGAACCAACCACATAAACTCATACAACCCTCCATCACATCACACACATAATAGCATCATACAACAAACATAAGTCGAATGAGAGTGTGGCCCACAAGGTCATCCATTGTGTTAGCGCCGACCCCATACGCTCCATACCTACATCACCTTCGGTAGAGAGGGTCGAACCAACCACATAAACTCATACAACCCTCCATCACATCACACACATAATAGCATCATACAACAAACATAAGTCGAATGAGAGTGTGGCCCACAAGGTCATCCATTGTGTTAGCGCCGACCCCATACGCTCCATACCTACATCACCTTCGGTAGAGAGGGTCGAACCAACCACATAAACTCATTCAACCCTCCATCACATCCATCGCATCAAACACATAATAGCATCACACCACAAACATTGGCTCTAATAAAGAATTACAAACAAGTTTACCAAACCATTCAAGCCAACAACACATGGCAAGTCAAAATGGATGATGCTCATAATAGATCCTCACGTGGATCATCACCTCAAACAAACAAATAACAATAATAGTTAACGAATATAGACTCACCAATATAAGGTATCATATACCTAGGAAGTACATTGCTTACAGAATAGAAACCATGTGAATTATCTTAATCGATTCGCTCATTGGAGATTGTATCGACACCTAGTACAAAAACTATTATAACTTCTCACTCGGAACTTCAATTAACTCACCGTTTGAACCACTAGAAAGTAGACAAACAGACCTTTCCAACCATATAAGATACACACCGAGATTCATTACCAATCATAACCAGATCTAATTTTAATCTACACCGAAATACAGTAGAGACTGCTGTGACACCTCGTACGAAAACTATTATAACTCCTCGCTCGGAACTCCAATTAACTAACCGTTTGAACCACTAGAAAGTAGACAAACAGACCTTTCCAAACATATAAGATACACACCGAGATTCATTACCAATCAATGCCAGATCTAATTTTAATCTAGACCCGAAATGTAATAGGGACTGCTGTGACACCTCGTACGAAAACTATTATAACTCCTCGCTCGAAACTCCAATTAACTCACCGTTTGAACCACTAGAAAGTAGACAAACAGACCTTTCCAACCATATAAGATAGACACCTAGATTCATTACCAATAAATCCAGATCTAATTTTGAAGTTAGACCAAAACATTGTCCTATATAGATATTTTATGGAATTCAAGATAGAACTAATATCTAAATCATTCAATCATTCTTTATAGAACTTTATGTGATTAACAATACTAAACCTATCATGGAATCAATTGAAAAAGCCTACAAAAGAATTAGGAGATAAGAAATCTACCTCTTTTGCCTTAGATGACATCAAGACCACCATCATGCCTCTTTCTCTCTCTAGAGAACTCAATCTCTACCTCTTTTCTTCTTTATCCATTCTTCATTTACTAAGAGTGGCTTGTTGGAGATTAAGAAGGTATACTAACCATAACATAAACAATACATAGATTTCTTCAACTTATTCATCAAAATCTTCTCCAAAGAATACCATTTCTCTTTCTCTCTCTAAGTTTTGTTCTAGATCCACAAAAAGAGCTCTAGACCCCTTTTTATATAATTAACTCAAGCAGCCCTAGTTTTCCTTCTAACCCACTTCTATTTTTATGATGTTCAAGCCCACACTAACTTACTCTTCATATTAGGCCCAACCCCAAATTGACCTAGAGTTTTGCTATTTACACCTAATTTGATATATATAGAAAATAGGGGTGTTACAATAAGAGAGGGAACAAATTCTTTTGGAGGGATAGAGAGGTAATCTAACATTTTGGGTTTTTTTTGAAATATAAATCCCTATTGGGTTGGATTTCCTATTTGGGCTCCTTTTTTGGGCCTTAGATTTATCCTCTAAAAAAAAGGCATCTCTCCTTGATAGAGTACTTAGAAACAAAGGTGATAGGGGACTCCCTAAGCCTACTCCCAAGTGTACTCCCCTCACATGGGAAGACCATTTTGGTCTTTTAACAGTTTTTGTCAGACTGAAAAAACCAAAATATCCTTCCCATGTGAGGTCATTTTTGGTCTTTTTAACAGTTTTCGTCAGACTGAAAATATCAAAATATCTTTCCCACGTGAGGGGAGTACACTTGGGAGTATGATTTAGGGAAGTCCCCAAATCCTCTTTGTTAGTTAAAGTATGAAGCTATCGAGTACAATCCAGTGGATCGTTCTCCTGCCATGGCATATAGAAGTGCCCCCATATTTTATGCATCAACATTCTGAAGTCTGCAAGTAAACCCACTTATCTCTCAACAAAAAAAAAAAAAAAGTAAACCCACCTATGGTTTTCTTAAATATCCCCTTTGTAATATTTTTCATCTTCTCTGCGTCATCGTTTTTCATTCATTGAATCGTCCGTCTATAAGGTCAGAGCATATTTTGCAGAGTATAATTTGGAAGTCCGAATTATACCTAAAATACTTAAAATAAGTTGGACAAAAATCATCCCTTATCAGAGAGAAGGTGTGGATGAAGAATAAAAAAACTAGACCACTCAACTAATATACATCTTAAAATGAAATGAGAATACGAAAGGACAAACACAATGAAAAACCTCATCCTTCACAAGTAACATGTCTACCTTCTTTTTTGTCTAGTGCCCTAAAAACTAAAAGGGCACATGTTCCCCTTTTTTTTGTGATCACATTACAAAAAAGTTCTCCACATGGTGGTCACCCAACCTTGTTTTTTTGCTTCAAAACCTTACAAATATTCTTTTGTTAACTAATATTTTAAAAAATTAGAGTAAACAATTATAATAGAGGGATTTCTTATTGTCTCAGAGTTACATTAGCTTCTCCTGTTTTTAAAGTTTAAGTTCAAATTTCTAATTTCTCCTTTTAGACTTCATATTTTTAGCTTTATTTAAGCCTCAAAAATTTAGGAAACTTTGTAAATAAGTCAAATAGGACTTCAAAATATATAAAGTTATCATTACATCAAAATTGCAACAATTGTAATAATAAGATTTTATTTTATTTTATTTTTTTGTTGAGATATAATAAGATTTTATTTGGGTAGAAATTGTTTGTTTCTAGTATAATTTGGAAGCATTTTGACTAGTATAATTTGGTTCTCCACTTTTGTTTTTGGATTTGAAAAGATTTAACCCAAACGACCAAAATTGAGGAAGAATAGTTTATCCTATTCGAGCAGCCTATTCGAGCAGCCGTTGAAATTAGATTAAAAGAAGAATGAGAAAAATGATATTCTCTCAGGGCGGTCAGCAGTATGAAATGACAATAATATAAAAATAGATCTACAATAGATATATAATTTTGTAACAAACAAGACAATAATTAAGAGAACCGATCACAAGTAGTAAGTACAATATTCATCGAGCCATTTGGAGACCTGACCATTCGATCATTAAATGAAGTGTTTCATCACACTTTTTAGGAGTATCTTTGTTAACTTCCCGTTTAATATGATATGTTCTATGACAACTCCAATTACAAATCCTGAACTGAGACCCATCAACATGATTTTCCAATCAAACATGCTAGTTTCCTCTAAATCATCCCCACTCTCTTCTACTTCAGGCACTTCTGCATGATCCCCACACTCTCTTGACACTTGAAATCCACATAAACCTAGGTTCCCGTCGAAAGAAGTGTTTGAGAATGTGTTGAATTGTCTACCGGTTGGAATGGTTCCAGTGAGTTGGTTCTGTGAGAGGTTCAGAACTTCAAGGGATGTTAAACTTGCAAGCTCCCAAGGGATATCTCCTGACAAATTGTTGCCTGAAAGATCTAACGACTCAAGCTCTTTCAAGTTTCCTAACGACGATACAATATGGCCAGAGAAACTGTTGTGAGACAGATTAAGCATTTTCAGAAACTTGAGATCACCAATTGATTCAGGTATACTTCCTTGGATCATGTTGTTTGAAAAGTCTATAGACATAAACTGAGTCTCCATCCTATACAATATCATCTTTATTCCTTTGTTTATCAGCGCCAAAGGATTTTTAGAGTAGTAGTCCGATGTAGAGTCGAACCTTTCCAGATATGAATCAGTTGCCTTTATCATCAAACCAGTAAATCTAGAAAAATACTTTGATGACAAATTTCCTGTGAAATGATTATATGAGATGTCGATGACGTGCAACTTTGGAAATGTAAAAAGATCAGTTTGCAAAGGGTGTTCAAGCGGCCCATAGAAATGATTTGATCGAAGAATAAGAAATCTTAGATTTGGTAAAGACCCCAACCAAGAAGGAAAATAACCATTTATGAGATTGTTTCCAATATCAAGATACTGTAGTTCTTTACAATTGATCAATGAACGTGGAATATCCCCTTGAAATGAGTTATCATTAAGGTATAGCAATGTCAAATTGTTTCCATTTATAAACATTTGAGGGATTAGGCCTACGAACTGATTGCTTTGTAAATCCAATATAATAAGATTTTGGGTGAAGTTAAGGAGACATGGAGGCAGTGAGCCAGACAACTGATTTTTAGATAAAATTAGGACTTCAAGATCTTTAAGTCGACATATGGATGACGGTATAGTTCCACTTAGTTTGTTTTCCATAATTTCCATGTTCAAGAGGTCTGTTAGTTCACCTAACGAATGAGGTAGTAAGCCAGACAAGTTGTTCCTAGACAATCCTAAAGCATACAAGGACTTGCATTTTCCAATTTCACTTGGTATTGCACCAGATAAACAATTATTAGAGAGGCTAAGGAGAAAAAGTTTTGTTGCATTGCCGACATTATTTGGAATCAAACCTGAGAAATTATTCCAACCAAGATCAATGTATTCCAAATATTTGAGCTCAAATAATGCCTTAGGTAGTTCTCCTGATAATTTGTTATCCAACAAAAATAAAAATCGTATATTTGTTGCATTGCCGATATTATTTGGGATCTTACCTGAGAAATTATTACCCTCAACATCAAGCACGCTCAAATGTTTGAGATCAAACAAGACCTTAGGTATTTCTCCTGATAATTTGTTTTTAGACAAATCTAAACTCCTCATATTTGTTGCATTGCCAACATTATTTGGAAACAAACCTGAGAAATCATTCGAACCAAGATCAATGTATTCCAAATATTTGAGCTCAAACAAGACCTTAGGTATTTCTCCAGATAATTTGTTAGCCTCCAAATCTAAACTCCTCATATTCGTCGCATTGCCGATATTATTTGGGATCTTACCTGAGAAATTATTACCCTCAACATCAAGCACGCTCAAATGTTTGAGATCAAACAAGACCTTAGGTATTTCTCCTGATAATTTGTTTTTAGACAAATCTAAACTCCTCATATTTGTTGCATTGCCAACATTATTTGGAAACAAACCTGAGAAATTATTCCAAGCAAGACTAATGTCTTCCAAATATTTGAGCTCAAACAAGACCTTAGGTATTTCTCCAGATAATTTGTTATCCTGCAAATCTAAACTCCTCATATTCGTCGCATTGCCGACATTATTTGGGATAAAACCTGAGAATTCATTTATAGATAAGTCTAGTACTTTCAAATGTTTGAGCTCAAATAGAGAATCAAGTATTTCTCCAGACAAATTAAAATTATGAGAAATGGACAAATAACTCAACAACTGCAGATCCTTGAAGAATTCTTTAGCAATTCTACCAGAAAACAGATTAATTTGTAAATTTAAGTATTGAAGACGACTGCAGTTTCCCAACTCTTGAGGGATTGTACCAGAAAATTGATTATAACTTAGATCAATTGTTTCAAGGTATCTTAACGATCCAATTTCAGGTCCTAATTGACCAGAAATCTCGTAACCACTAAGATTGAAGGAAACTACGTTGAATTTAAGATCACACTTGATACCTTTCCAGTGGCATGGAGTTGGATAGGTAGAGTTCCAACTCGATTTTATGAAATAGTATCGCTCCTTAGATAGGGAAAATCTATTAAAAAGAGAAAACAAAGCTTTTCCTTCTGAATTCAGAGCAGATGTTGTTGGGAGAGAAACTATTACATAAAAGAAGAAGAGGAAGAGAGCGAAAAGTCTAGATGAAGCCATGAATAATATGTGTGTTGTATTCATCATGGAAGATAATACTTACTATAAGAAGATAGGGGGAGTTTGTTGGTTATTCTATTTATGCTTAATAGTCAAAGTCTTTTGTAAGTCAATAGACAGTGTGGGGTCTATTAGGTATTAGGTTTAGCTTGCTTCCGTGTTGTTTGCGTTAGAAAACAAGGATTAAATAAAGTCTTTTGTAGGTCAACAATCCTTAGCTGTACTTCTTACTTCTCATGTCTTTAAAGTTTAAGTTCATTTAAATACTAATCTCTCATTTTTTAACTTCTTATTTTAGCTTTATTTAAACCTCGAAAAATTTAGGAAACTTTGTAAATGAGTCAAATAGGACTTCAAAAATACAAAAAAGTTCTTATAGCATCAAAATTGCAACAACTGAAAACAAGATTTTTCAACAAAAAAAAAACAAGATTTTATTTGGGTAGAAATCATTTGTGCGTACGAGGACCACACCATATTACATATTCTTATGGTGAGTTTGCTGTAATAATAAAGTGAACCTCAATGGTATATTAAATGTCTTATTTCAAGATAACATTGAATGGACAAGTAAATATTCTTTTACAACATCATAAGAAGTCTTACAACAGATTATCCTAAACATTATTACATTTTTCAACATTATGTTTGTTCCAACAATACATTATCCAATCGCATTTCCGGAGAGAGAGAAGCTATGAACTGAAACACCAACATCTCCAAAAAGATCGAAGACGTAAACATGGCCACCTAAATTGCTCAAAAGCTGGCATCCTCGGTCGATGGACGCCTCAAGAAATACCTCAAGCTATTAGCAAGAACCTGCAAAATTCGAATTTCTCGAGTTAAGCTTATGCTACAAGATTTGAAAAGGAGCATCATAGAAGCATTTCAGAAAAGTCCTATTTACCTGTTGAAGAGGCTTGATAAGCCCTTTATCCCTGTAGCTGACATGAAACTTTGCCTTGGCTAGCAACCCCTATAGTTCATAGATCAAAAAGCTTGTATTATATAATGCAATGTTGGATTAG
This sequence comes from Eschscholzia californica, assembly GCF_041429995.1. NCBI lineage: Eukaryota > Viridiplantae > Streptophyta > Magnoliopsida > Ranunculales > Papaveraceae > Eschscholzia > Eschscholzia californica. The sequence goes on along the minus strand of NW_028238198.1, from coordinate 13,778,779 downwards.
TACTCTCCTGACGATATAGATATGTATTACCTCGGTATCAAACTCTCCAGATTCAACTGATACGTTTATGTCAGTAATGTTCTTCACGAGATCCACCAGTAGTCCAGGGCGATCGGCAGACTCTACATAAAGCAAGCTGAAGAAAAAAAAAACAGGAAAATGAACATAATGAAATGTAGATTATCGACCTCTGCTAAGGGTTGGTGGTTCTTTTGATTGGCCAAGAATCCAAGATTAGATAACCTCGGACGACAAAAGTTTATCCTAACCAAGCTTCTCGAGAAAAAGTGACAATGTGCTCACCTACGATTGGGACCATCGTCGTAAACATTTACATGCGTTGCTATATCGACATCAACCTGAACAAAGGGCAAAGAAAAATTTAGTTTTGAAGAATTTGGAGACAAATATGGAAGATTGGACATCAATTAGTATCCAAATGCAATACGTCCATTTCGACAATCTTTCAGACTTTTCATTATATTTGAAGGAATCAAGGAAGATGTTCCAAGGACAGAAGAAATACTGGGTACCTCTTGCTTTGGCGGCTCAACTTTTTTTGGTTTTCGAACTTTTTTAGGTTTCCTTTTGGATTTTTGTGTTGTTTCATGTCCTGATATTTCTAGGGTTTTGTTTTTCTTCTAATGGCAGCACATTCGAGTTTGGATGAGTATTTAGCGGATTGGTTTGGATTGAACCATTCTAAGTATCAGTGGGCGTTGGATGATTACTATGAAAGCCAAGGAATTGTAAGATTTTATCCCTTTTTGAAATGGGTTTTAGGGTTATTTTGGATCTGATTGCTCAAAGCTACTGAAATTTGCATGCTTTTTTTTTCTTGGAAGTTTGTGTGGAATGGTTGGTGAATTTAAGATCAGAATGCATAAAAGTAGTCTTCTAAGATAAGTGAAGTGATGTGACTTGGATCAATTTGGTTGCCTTTGTTTTTTCGATAGCAATGCTAGTTGTTCTACTTCAAAGCAAAGTTGTATTTACTCATATTGTGTCTATACTCTATGCCAATTTATCTGCCAAGGATCTTATGATACTTGTTGGAACAATTAACAATAATGTATATGCGATATAAGAAAGATACGTGATGTGATATAACATATGCTTGACCTTGAATGTTGAAGAACTATCTTTGTCTACCAAAGTGAAGCGAATATATAACTTCGTAGTTGGATAGAGAATGCTGCTGCAAAAGTCCTGGTGTTTTCAAATGATATGGAAACATAGTGGTACCCAAAAATGTAATGACGATTAAATAGCCATTCTTATGTGTAACCTGTTGTAGGATCCGGTCGAAGTTAGCCGCGAATTACTTCGTAATTCGACGATCGTAGTTGGTTTCTAGCTAAACACTACGACCTCTAAATCTACCGGACTTGATGATCTTCTTCATCAATTGTCCTATCCGACAAATTTCTCACATTGCATCTTTGGTCAGAGGACATCTCCTTCAGATTTGTGTTGACACCTGTGGTCCCGTGCGCGCACACACACACACCCGCACACACATACTCATTTTGGTGCTTACATTTCTTATATGCCTAGATATGTTTCTGAAAATACTTAACATGATTTTGAGTCACTTTGGTTGATCAAATTTTCCCTTTATTCTATAAAATGATTTATAATCTTGGGCTTCATCTTTTCGTCTCTCTTTCTGATGCAAATTGCTTCTACAATGTGGGCTTTTTGTTTACTTCAACTATGTTGTCTCTCACAAAAATAGTTCAAAAAAGTCCCCTTTTTTCGGGTATTTTGCACCTTCAGTTTCTTCGTGTTACTCCTTGTGTTGCTTGTCTGTGCTGTCACCTAGGACTTGTTTCCTTAGTTCTCTTCCTTTGTCCAGTTTTACATACACCATTATCCTCGTGCTGCAATTGTTAGTATTTTCTTATTTCTTGCCTTTTACTATGTAATTTGCGAGTGTAGTAGGTACTGGTGAGTCGCGTGACCACATCAGTCAGGTTCTCCAATTCTAAAAATCACTGTTGCATTTCTGAAGACCATGTATGATTGCATTTCGAGCATTCCATTTCTAGCACTTCACTGATCGAAAATTGGAGTTTCATGTTGAATTTTGAATCCCTTCTCACTTGTTCAAATTGATGGATTTCAGGGAAAGGGAGATAAGAAGCCGAAAGAGATTGCAAGTAATGAGCAAAACGTTTGAATGTGGTGATTGCTGAAGGAAAGAAATTCAAGATCAAGCGAGAAACATATAGTAGTTCTGTATGAGTAAATTATATCAATGTAAATCCAGAAGGCGAATGTCCGAAAAAGCAAAAGGAAATTCCCCTTCTTGCGGAAGGGATCTCTATTCAAACCCACATCCTCCTGTTGGTGATGTTGATGATCAGTTTTGTGCAATATCACCTAATTTTGTGCTGTATTTTAGCATCCATTACATCTCCTGTTGTTGAAGTATTTCTTCAAGGCTATATTTTGAAGTATTTCTAATGCACTTATATGAAGATGAAAGCAAAAACCATGTAATCTAACCATATTTATATGGTAAGTTTTACCAATAGTTCCTATTTCTTCTGCCTTGGGGTGTTGTTCAATTACTTTGTTTGAAACATTGTTACCTGAAATTTGAAAAAAACAAACACAAGTTAACTTAGAAGTCTTGTCGTAAACTACTTGATTACTTGAGCATATCATTTTCACAATGAAGTGTTGTTAACTGCTTAACTATTGAGTATGTTATTTCACAATAAAATTTAGTCAATAAGACTAATTTTTTTTCTCACACCAACTCAGTGCAATCCATAGCCAAAATACCAATAAAAAAAAGGCATCTCTCCTTGAATAGAGTACTTAGAAACATAGGTGATAGGGGACCCTAAGTGTACTCCCCTCACATGGGAAGGTCATTTTGGTCTTTTAACAGTTTTGTCAGACTGAAAAGACCAAAATATCCTTCCCATGTGAGGTCATTTTTGGTCTTTTTAACAGTTTTCGTCAGACTGAAAATATCAAAATATCTTTCCCACGTGAGGGGAGTACACTTGGGAGTATGATTTAGGGAAGTCCCCAAATCCTCTTTGTTAGTTAAAGTATGAAGCTATCGAGTACAATCCAGTGGATCGTTCTCCTGCCATGGCATATAGAAGTGCCCCCATATTTTATGCATCAACATTCTGAAGTCTGCAAGTAAACCCACTTATCTCTCAACAAAAAAAAAAAAAAAGTAAACCCACCTATGGTTTTCTTAAATATCCCCTTTGTAATATTTTTCATCTTCTCTGCGTCATCGTTTTTCATTCATTGAATCGTCCGTCTATAAGGTCAGAGCATATTTTGCAGAGTATAATTTGGAAGTCCGAATTATACCTAAAATACTTAAAATAAGTTGGACAAAAATCATCCCTTATCAGAGAGAAGGTGTGGATGAAGAATAAAAAAACTAGACCACTCAACTAATATACATCTTAAAATGAAATGAGAATACGAAAGGACAAACACAATGAAAAACCTCATCCTTCACAAGTAACATGTCTACCTTCTTTTTTGTCTAGTGCCCTAAAAACTAAAAGGGCACATGTTCCCCTTTTTTTTGTGATTACATTACAAAAAAGTTCTCCACATGGTGGTCACCCAACCTTGTTTTTTTGCTTCAAAACCTTACAAATATTCTTTTGTTAACTAATATTTTAAAAAATTAGAGTAAACAATTATAATAGAGGGATTTCTTATTGTCTCAGAGTTACATTAGCTTCTCCTGTTTTTAAAGTTTAAGTTCAAATTTCTAATTTCTCCTTTTAGACTTCATATTTTTAGCTTTATTTAAGCCTCAAAAATTTAGGAAACTTTGTAAATAAGTCAAATAGGACTTCAAAATATATAAAGTTATCATTACATCAAAATTGCAACAATTGTAATAATAAGATTTTATTTTATTTTATTTTTTTGTTGAGATATAATAAGATTTTATTTGGGTAGAAATTGTTTGTTTCTAGTATAATTTGGAAGCATTTTGACTAGTATAATTTGGTTCTCCACTTTTGTTTTTGGATTTGAAAAGATTTAACCCAAACGACCAAAATTGAGGAAGAATAGTTTATCCTATTCGAGCAGCCTATTCGAGCAGCCGTTGAAATTAGATTAAAAGAAGAATGAGAAAAATGATATTCTCTCAGGGCGGTCAGCAGTATGAAATGACAATAATATAAAAATAGATCTACAATAGATATATAATTTTGTAACAAACAAGACAATAATTAAGAGAACCGATCACAAGTAGTAAGTACAATATTCATCGAGCCATTTGGAGACCTGACCATTCGATCATTAAATGAAGTGTTTCATCACACTTTTTAGGAGTATCTTTGTTAACTTCCCGTTTAATATGATATGTTCTATGACAACTCCAATTACAAATCCTGAACTGAGACCCATCAACATGATTTTCCAATCAAACATGCTAGTTTCCTCTAAATCATCCCCACTCTCTTCTACTTCAGGCACTTCTGCATGATCCCCACACTCTCTTGACACTTGAAATCCACATAAACCTAGGTTCCCGTCGAAAGAAGTGTTTGAGAATGTGTTGAATTGTCTACCGGTTGGAATGGTTCCAGTGAGTTGGTTCTGTGAGAGGTTCAGAACTTCAAGGGATGTTAAACTTGCAAGCTCCCAAGGGATATCTCCTGACAAATTGTTGCCTGAAAGATCTAACGACTCAAGCTCTTTCAAGTTTCCTAACGACGATACAATATGGCCAGAGAAACTGTTGTGAGACAGATTAAGCATTTTCAGAAACTTGAGATCACCAATTGATTCAGGTATACTTCCTTGGATCATGTTGTTTGAAAAGTCTATAGACATAAACTGAGTCTCCATCCTATACAATATCATCTTTATTCCTTTGTTTATCAGCGCCAAAGGATTTTTAGAGTAGTAGTCCGATGTAGAGTCGAACCTTTCCAGATATGAATCAGTTGCCTTTATCATCAAACCAGTAAATCTAGAAAAATACTTTGATGACAAATTTCCTGTGAAATGATTATATGAGATGTCGATGACGTGCAACTTTGGAAATGTAAAAAGATCAGTTTGCAAAGGGTGTTCAAGCGGCCCATAGAAATGATTTGATCGAAGAATAAGAAATCTTAGATTTGGTAAAGACCCCAACCAAGAAGGAAAATAACCATTTATGAGATTGTTTCCAATATCAAGATACTGTAGTTCTTTACAATTGATCAATGAACGTGGAATATCCCCTTGAAATGAGTTATCATTAAGGTATAGCAATGTCAAATTGTTTCCATTTATAAACATTTGAGGGATTAGGCCTACGAACTGATTGCTTTGTAAATCCAATATAATAAGATTTTGGGTGAAGTTAAGGAGACATGGAGGCAGTGAGCCAGACAACTGATTTTTAGATAAAATTAGGACTTCAAGATCTTTAAGTCGACATATGGATGACGGTATAGTTCCACTTAGTTTGTTTTCCATAATTTCCATGTTCAAGAGGTCTGTTAGTTCACCTAACGAATGAGGTAGTAAGCCAGACAAGTTGTTCCTAGACAATCCTAAAGCATACAAGGACTTGCATTTTCCAATTTCACTTGGTATTGCACCAGATAAACAATTATTAGAGAGGCTAAGGAGAAAAAGTTTTGTTGCATTGCCGACATTATTTGGAATCAAACCTGAGAAATTATTCCAACCAAGATTAATATTTCTCAAATATTTGAGCTCAAACAAGACTTTAGGTATTTCTCCTGATAATTTGTTACCATTCAAATGTAAACTCCTCATATTTGTTGCATTGCCAACATTATTTGGGATAAAACCCGAGAAATTATTCCGACCAAGACCAATGTCTTCCAAATGTTTGAGCTCAAACAAGACTTTAGGTATTTCTCCTGATAACTTATTATCCGTCAAATGTAAAAACCATATATTTGTTGCATTGCCGATATTATTTGGGATCAAACCTGAGAAATTATTACTACTAAGATCAAGCTCTCTCAACTGTTTGAGATCAAACAAGACCTTAGGTATTTCTCCCGATAATTGGTTATCTTTCAAACGTAAATTCTTCATATTTGTTGCATTGCCGACATTACTTGGGATAAAACCTGAGAAATTATTCAAATAAAGTTGAATATGTTCCAAATGTTTGAGCTCAAACAAGGCTTTAGGTATTTCTCCTGATAATTTGTTTTCAGACAAATCTAAACTCCTCATATTTGTTGCATTCCCAACATTATTTGGAAACAAACCTGAGAAATTATTCCAAGCAAGACTAATGTATTCCAAATGTTTGAGCTCAAATAAGACCTTAGATATTTCTCCTGATAATTTGTTATCCTGCAAACCTAAACTCCTCATATTCGTTGCATTACCGACATTATTTGGGATAAAACCTGAGAATTCATTTATAGATAAGTCTAGTACTTTCAAATGTTTGAGCTGAAATAGAGAATCAGGTATTTCTCCAGTCAGATAAAAATTAGAAGAAATAGACAAATAACTCAACAACTGTAGATCCTTGAAGAATTCTTTAGCAATTCTACCAGAAAACTGATTAAACTGTAAATTTAAGTATTGAAGACGACTGCAGTTTCCCAACTCTTGAGGGATTGTACCAGAAAATTGATTATTACTTAGATCAATTGTTTCAAGGTATCTTAACGATCCAATTTCAGGTCCTAATTGACCAGAAATCTCGTAACCACTAAGATTTAAGGAAACTACATTGAATTTAGAATCACACTTGATACCTTTCCAGTGGCGTGGAGTTGGATAGGTAGAATTCCAACTCGATTTGATGAAATAGTATTGCTCCTTAGATAGGGAAAATCTATTAAAAAGAGAAAATAGAGCTTTCCCTTCCGAATTCAGAGTAAAGATTGTTGGGAGAGAAACTATTACATAAAAAAAGAAGAGGAAGAGAGTGAAAAGTTTAGATGAAGCCATGAATAATATGTGTGTCTTGTATTCGTCATGGAAGATAATACTTACTATAAGTAGAGAGGGGAGTGTTTGTTGGTTCTTATATCTATGCTTAATAGTCAAAGTCTTTTGCAAGTCAATAGACAGCGTGTGGTCTATTAGGTTTAGCTTGCTTCCGTGTTGTTTGCGTTAGAAAACAAAGATTAAACAAAGTCTTTTGTAAGTCAATCCTTAGAGCAAATCCAATGGGGAGGAGTCCCGGGCCCTTAATTCAAATTAAGGGCCCGGGACACCCCATCCTCCCCATTGGAGTCCCGCCGGTCCCGGGCGGAGGGCGGAACCAAATAAGGGGCGGCCCCTTATTAGGGGCCGGCCCTTTGATTCCCAAGGGACCGTTGGGGATCCCCAACGGTCACCTTGGGGATCAAATCCCACCGTTGGATCACATCCAACGGTGGGATTATTTTTTTTTCCTTTTTTTTTTTGTAAAAATAAAATAAAAATAAAAATAAAAAACTCATTAATTTAAAAACTTAAATAAAAAAACTTAAACTTAAAAAACTTGAATAAAAAAACTTAAATTTAAAAAACTTGAATAAAAAAACTTAAAGAAACTTCAAATTTAAGGGCCCGGGACCGCTCCCCATTGGAGCTGATTTTGAGGGTCTGAGCCCGGGCCCTTAAATTTGAATGAAAAGGTGAATTAAGGGCCCTGGGACCGCTCCCCATTGGACTTGCTCTTAAGGGCAAAGCCAATGTGGGAGGGCTGGGGCTCCCAATTTGAGTTTTGGGAGCCCCAGCCCAGCCCGTTGGCTGCCCAACCCGAGAGCCCCGGGGCTGGGAGCCCGGAAGCCCACCCCACTTAAATTTATTTTTTTTCAATTGTTTTTTTTAATCTTCTTAAATGTTTTGAGCTACTTTTGAATCTTTTTTTTTCTTTTGTGTGTTTATCTTTTTGAAATTATCTATCTCGGACAATATCACATTTTAATTTATAGTCGAAATCTAATAATTTATAGTCGAAATCTAAAATCAAAATTTCGCACACGCGCACGCACATCATTTGGATTTGGGAGCCCCCACGTTGGAATTGAGACAAAGCCCCGAGGCTCCCAAAATTGGGAGCCCGAGCCCCACGCTGGCTTTGCCCTAACTGTACTTCTTACTTCTCATGTCTTTGAAGGGCTGCAGTTTGGGGGAATAAAGAAAAGTCTCCGGGGCATAAAGACTTAGTCAATTTGACTTAAGGGACATATTTATTGTTTAGTTCAAAAATTCAAATGATTGAATTTTGCCCCCACATCTTCACCTTCTCATCCCTTTCACCACCACAACTTCCGATTGCCTAACACCACCGTTCCAATTATCGAGGCATCAAACACCACTGCCACCTCTTTTGTCGGTCTCTCTCTTCTTCTGCTCGTTTTTTCTCTAAGAATTTATGTGATCCTCTTTCAACGAGGCGATCTATAGAGGAAGAAAGACCGTCAAAACAACATAACCAAGATCAATGGTGCCGCCGATCCGAATCGGAACATGGTTATCAAAAGAGATCTTTGTGGTCAGAAAGCTAAAGCCAATTTCTCCTTATTAATCCCACCATCTTTTCATCAATTACCCTTGAAAAATCATCCTAACCCTAACCCTAATTTTTATGATCACGACCGTTATCAATTTGGCGATGATCTATATTATTGAAGTTCGAAGAGGGTTTCATCTAATCTCAATGGTTATGATCTGAGTTTCCTTCAACAACATGGGCTTCAAAAAAATTGAGTTTTTCTTGTTCAAGAAGATGATGTGTTAGAGATTAATAGTTGGGTTTGATGTAAGTTTTGTTCCTCTTTGAGATTGAATGGAGAGGAAGTGAAATGTGGTTTTTCATTGTTTCTTATGGCATCTCTGAAATGTAGGAATTTGAATGTAATGGTTTTTCATGATTTTTCGTTGGTTCTTATGACATCTCCCATCTTACTGATTAGAAAGTTGGAGAGCAAGCAAGTACGAGAGAGATGAATGGAGAAGGAGATGAGATGACGATTAGGGGGCAGAAAACAAAAAAAATAATTTTGGGACTGAAAATGAATATGCATCTTAAATCAAATCTAGTTGACCAGTGACTTTATTCCCCGGAGACTTTTCATTATATGCCCCAAAGTCGCGGCCCTTTGAAGTTTAAGTTCAAAATACTAATCTCTCCTTTTTTAACTTCTTATTTTAGCTTTGTTTAAACCTCAAAAAATTTAGGAAACTTTGTAAACGAGTCAAATAGGACTTCAAAAATACAAAAAGTTCTTATTGCATCAAAATTGCAACAATTGAAAACAAGATTTTTCAACAAAAAAAAAAACAAGATTTTGGGTAGCAATCATTTCAAGATAACATTGAATGGACAAGTAAATATTCTTTTACAACATCATAAGAAGTCTTGCAACAGATTATCCTAAACATTATTACATTTTTCAACATATGTTTGTTCCAACAATACATTATCCAATCGCATTTCTGCAGAGAGAGAGAGAGATAGAGAAGATATGAACTGAAACACCAACATCTCCAAAAAGATCGAAGACGTAAACATGGCCACCTAAATTGCTCAAAAGCTGGCATCCTCGGTCGATGGACGCCTCAAGAAATACCTCAAGCTATTAGCAAGAACCTGCAAAATTCGGATTTCTCGAGTTAAGCTTATGCTACAAGATTTGAAAAGGAGCATCATAGAAGCATTTCAGAAAAGTCCCATTTACCTGTTGAAGAGGCTTGATAAGCCCTTTATCCCTGTAGCTGACATGAAACTTTGCCTTGGCTAGCAACCCCTAAAGTTCATAGATCAAAAAGCTTGTATTATATAATGCAATGTTGGATTAGTACTCTCCTGACGATATAGATATGTATTACCTCGGTATCAAACTCTCCAGATTCAACTGATACGTTTATGTCAGTAATGTTCTTCACGAGATCCACCAGTAATCCAGGGCGATCAGCAGACTCTACATAAAGCAAGCTGAAGAAAAAAAAAACAGGAAAATTAACATAATGAAATGCAGATTATCGACCTCTGCCAAGGGTTGGTGGTTCTTTTGTTTGGCCAAGATTAGATAACCTCGGACAACAAAAGTTTATCCTAACCAAGCTTCTCGAGAGAAAGTGACAATGTGCTCACCTACGATTGGGACCATCGTCGTAAACATTTACATGGGTTGCTATATCGACATCAACCTGAACAAAGGGCAAAGAAAAGTTTAGTGTTGAACAATTTGGAGACGAATATGGAAGATTGGACACCAATTAGTATCCAAATGCAAGACGTCCATGTTGACAGTCTTTCAGACTTTTCATTATATACGAAGGAATCGAGGAAGATATACCAAGGACAGAAGGAAATACTGGGTACCTCTTGCTTTGGCGGCTCAACTCCAAAAGCGACTCCCATAGCTAACTGAGCACTAGATTCCTGGACAATCAATCCAACTAATTCAAGAAACCGGTAATCATTGATGGAGCAAGTTAAAGTATTCAAAGATGTGTCTCCAAGAAAAAGAAAAACAAGATATTTAAGAAATTCTGATATGATACCGGGTGATACTGAAGAAGATTGTTAATTATCGTCAAACGTATAGCCTCCAACAGCTCGGGTTCCTCAACTTTCCGGCCAGTATCACTGCACACCATTTAAGCTATTTAGAATTGCAATGAAGTATGGAGTTGATCCCATTCTGGGTTGCTAGAATTTCAGCAAAGAGCCAGAAGAAGAAGAAGGAACTCAAGATTTTCTTTCAGCGATCCCATATTTTATCTACTTGTTTTAAAAGAGAAAATTTTTAGTAATTCTTTCCAAGGAGTATCATTTGTCATGGAATATGATACATTTATTAGAAAAAGAACGAAGACGTTATGTAGTTGCTAAAAACATGTAAAGCTGTCGAGAAACAAAATCTGGAAGTTCTTTATTTTTGTAGAACGACAAATTGCATCTCCGAAAGAGCGAGAAAAGAAGCAAACATAAATATTCAAATCCAACAATGGGCACACCATAAAACTTACGCTTTAGTAATAGCAAATGTATTGTGCTTCCCAGAGGAATCTAAGAAGACATTTGCCTTAACGACATTGAGCCCAAGGCTTTTAAGTGCATTCATCTGCACGCAATAAATGTAGTCATTGATCGTGGAGATTTTTTAAAATCTGAAACTAATGCCTCGAAACCCAAATGAATTACTGTTTTAAAGTGCTACGTTATGCCCTCTCAAGTTTCAACTACGGAAATATATAGAAATTTTTAATATATATCTTGAATTACTTTATACACCCTGCCGAATATTTCATAATTATTTACTATAAGATGCCATTACGCCACCTACAAACATACGATGAGACGCATCTGGATTTCCGAATATTCACAACTTACCAAGTTAAGCCCTAGTAGTGACTAAAAGCTGGCTGGGCAGAGTCTGATCCAAAATTGGCGGATACCAAAATTAAATCTCAAGCATGCCAACCGATTGCTGTTTATGATGCTCTTTAAAGTGGTCAACTAATAATTTAGATAAATCACCAAATATAAAACAGGATACGGGAGGGGTAGTATACCGTATCCAAGAGAGCCCCAAGGCGGTCGCCAAAAGTTATCTCAACAACAGTTGCATTTGGGTCCGAGTCTTGGTCAATTATAACTTTAGGGATTGGAACTGTATCAGTCCCACTTGAACTTCCATCCTGTCATCACAAATAATGTTAGGCACCGTGATAATAAAAAAAAATCGAAATGAACATTTCCAACTGAACTAAAAGTTTTTTTAAGTACCTCAATGGAAGTTGATGATGAAGCTCGTGGGGCTTTCACAACTACGGAAGACGACAATCTGAAAAAGCCCAATCACATAACTAACAAGGAATAACCAAAATAGGAAAACGATCAAGAAATAATTGAAATAGAAAAAAATAACAAGTTTAATCATACAATCATTATTTGGATCTTTTATATGTGGAACTGTAATTATTTGATTCACTTGTATATGAGCAGTCAATTTGTGTTCTCTGGGAAACAAGAAATTTCAGTTTGATATAACCCAACAGAAAGAAACTATAAGCTACTAAGAAAACGACAAAGACTGATAAAAAATTAACAACGAGCAACAAAATAAGCGATAAAGACTACTCAACAAATTGAAAATAGCAAGAAGTTCATTTTCATGGTGAGTAAATAAATCAATACCCATCAATATAATTCATCCAAAAGGGCGAGAGAAAGAGGAAACAATATGAAAGTTATTAGAAAGTGAGACCAACAGCTTGAATAAACGGGTAACTTTAAACTATAATAAGAAACTGATAAAACTAGCAATTTCCCCACCACCAAAGAAACTAAATCAGCTAAACTTTCAAAAACTGTCCTCATTTTACGAAAATTCGCCAAGACAGATCCCAGTGTTTTCATAGTATTAACTTTTTTCTTGGAAAGGTAATATGTATCTGTGTCAAGACCTAGACGGTGAAAACCACTCCACCCAAGGGTGTTGACTTCATAGTACTAAAATTGTATTAGCAATCAATCCACAATCTAAACTAGTGAACTAATCAAAAACAACATTACCCAGATCTATGAACCAAAAGAAAAATAAAATTTGGTCTTTGCTCATGAATGTCAATAATGAAAGTCATCTGATAGATTAACAATATCAAGCAATAAAGGGGAGCTCAAAAATGAATCATATGCTACTTGAATAACAACAATGCATGAAAGTTCTAAACTAAAAAAGTAATCTTTAACAAGAATTTAGTAGAAATCAACAAAAATAATTCAAATTAAGGAACCCAATTAAGAAACCAATTCAGTATGATGGGATTAGTTAAGTTACCTTCCTCTGGGAAGAAGTCTAATTTGTTGAAGATTAGAACCCAAAAACCTCTTCAAATCAAAACCCTTTCCTGATAAACGATTTTCAACATTTTTCAATCCAGAGTAAATCCTAACAGTTCCAGCAGCAATAGCAACAGCCATTTCTCTCAATATAGAAAAACACCCAAGAGATTAAACAAGCAAAAGAAAATAGAAGAAAAAGTAAATGCTAAGATCTTTGAGAAGGAAACCCTAAACTTAGTTGTTGTTAGAGAAATTCATGAAAGATAAAAGTGGGAAGTGGATGGGTTATTTTGCTAAAAGTGGTTTGGTTAATACTCAACCACTTGGCTTCTTTTTCATTGTTCATATTATCCATCGCCATTACAGTTTTAAGTTTTTTTCTTTTTCTCTCTCTCTCTCTCTAGTGTTTAGTAGATGGGATAATAACGACGCGTTTGGTTGGGAGATGAGTGATAGAGAGAGAAAGTTAGTATTCCTTACAGATAACATCTACTAATTGGATATTCCCCCCTGACCACGATTTTTGTTTTTTTCTCTGGCTTAGGTGCTGGTGGGACCAGGGTGTTAACCATTCGGGTCATTTTCTCTTTTTGAATTGTTCAGCGTGCCTCAACCTTTAACTTCTAAGGTGGAAGACTATATCTCTTACCACTCCAATCAAGGATTGTTGGCTTGCTTATCATATCGTCATGATGTTTTAATCAATGTCTTGACACGATAATAGCTTAAGTTGAACTTATAATAAAGAGGCTTAAAACCCAACAACATGAAAGATATCTAAAGTCCGACATACTTATTACATTATTTATACCTTAACAACCCAAGTTCAATAACCATGTATTCCACCTCCTGTAGGAATCGAACTTACGACTTTCATGTTTTTGGAGTTTATGTCAACACTTTGAACTACTTCGGCAACCAAGTGTTGACATTCGGATCATACTTGACTATGGGTGCTTCTAAAGGCACCTGACCAAACAGCTGTTAGCATCCAAAAATATTGTTGACTCAAGTCAATGATTTTTGACTCGAGGTCTCTATAAGCACCAGTTTTTAATGTGGGTGACGTTCACCTTCGTTTACTTCTTCCATCTTCTTCTTCCAACAAAAAAGGAATCCTAATCAATTCTTCTTCCAAAACAAAACCCTAGAAAAGAGTGCAACATTCTCCGGCAACGGCGACGGCAACGTCTCCGACACCTACCGGCGATTAAAGTATTAATTTGACTTTAATCTTGTTGATCAAAACATCCTTCTTTACCCTCCCAAAACAACCCAATTTCATTTCTTATTTATCTGCAAAATTTGTCTAGAGTTTTGGAAACCCTAAATCTCATCCCTTCTTCCTACTGAGTGGAATAAAAAAAGATGAGTTATCAAAAGGATTCATACCCATACGCTCCTCCACCAGGTAACTATCACTCTTCAATTTCATTTAATTTGATTATTTTTCTGTCAAATTTGGGATTGTTGATTTCTGAGTATAATTTGTGACAGGTTATGGTTCTCCATATCCTCCACCTGGGTATTCTTCACAACCACCACCGTATGAAGGGTATCCACCACCCAATCCTGGGTATCCTCCACCGCCACCAAATCCTGGTTATCAGGGTTATTTCAATGATGATTACCAACAACAACAACAACCACCTTCTTATTATCACCACCACCATCATCGTGATGATTCTTCTTGTTCTTCATTCCTCAGAGGCTGGTATGTGATTCATTATCTGTTTTTATACTTGATTTATGAGGATTCTCCATGGATTTAAACTCGGTTTTGTAAGAGCTTAGAGAGAGAAAGTTTAAAATCTTTTGGATGGATTTTGTGAGAGATGGATGGAGGGGTTAGGGTCAACAGATAATGGACCGGTGCCTACATACTTGAGTGGTGCCAACAGAGAATAGAGCGGTTGGGCGTGGTGCCAACAGAGATGGATGCTAACAGCTGTTTGGTCAGGTGCCTTTAGAAGCACCCCTTGACTATCTATTGTTAACATGAGCCAATAATTTTAAAGGCACTCTCAATAATTTTATAGGGGCAATAGGAAGTTTGTGAGTGAAGGAGATGCCTTTAAGACTAATGGGTGACCCTATAAAACTTCTCACGCCACCATCTCCTAAAGTGTAGCTCCAAATCATCCTCCAAATTGGCACTTATCTAATTTGTGGCTCATATTTATTTCCAAATCCCATCGGATCTTATTAGGTTTATTTCACAAAATTACTAAAATTTTGGTTATATTTATTTCCATCTTGCTCTCGGTCTAACCCCCTTTCACCCTTTGTAAACATTTAACTTAAAAAAAATTAGAACTGAAATGATGGACTAAACCTTTCAACAAAAAAAGAAATGATGGACTAAACAAATATTTAGAGGGATCCAAGAAAAATAAGATAAAAAGGCAACTAACATATTTAAATTTACAAAATAATCTAAAGGAGTCAAATAATCAAAAAGGCAAGAAATACTCAAACCTGACTCTAGAAATTTAGAGGAGATAACAATAACTTCAAATATAAAGAGGCATTATTAATGGTACTCCAAATCTTTTAAGTACGACCTTTGGAGTGTTTACCCTTTGAAATTTTGTACTTTTTGGAACAGTGTAACTCCCGTAGGAGATGCTATAAAGTCTATTAGACATATAAAACTGCCTAAAGAAACTAATAATGAAGTATCTGAATGATACCTGAATCTATTTTTCGATAATTTGGAAATTATGTGACATTTGAACATATAATATATTAGTTATTTGGCATGAACACCGAGACTTTCAGACATCATATAACTGAAAATTATCTAGTTTGATATGGAATTTAAACTTTGATAAATGTAAAAAAAAAAAAAAGTTAATTAAATATATAGGGGTAATTTGTCAATAACTTATACCCTCCAATAATTTAGTGTTATACGAAAATGAAGGGTTATTTATGCTAAAACCATCCAAGGAACTCTAATACTAGAAATGGTAAATACAATGGAGATGGATATTGTGTTTCAACAAAAAAAAATGAACAATAATGCGTGTGGCTATGGTGGCAGAGTCTGAGGAGGGGATTTTGGTATGTGTGGACCCTAAAAGGCTAAAACATATGATGGTGGATCGTGGACATGTGAAAAAAGATAGTCACAACTCACAATGAATAAATCATTGTGGTATGCACCCAGTCTGAGTCGGTCTCTATTATGTGTATGAGGTTAGGGTGGTGGAAACGGCCAAGGTGTTTTCAATGGTTGTGGTGATTTTAATTGGGGAGGGTCCGTGGGGACTGGGGAGGACGATGGAACCAAAATAAAAAGGCCATCAATATATAAACATGGTCAAATCACACATCGCAGTATATTAGGCTTTCTTATTTAAGAGGTTTATTTAAAAAGTTCGTGATATAACTTTTTTTTTGTTAAAAGTTCGTGATATAACTAGAAAGACGTTTCAAATACCACACATGAGTGACTGGACATGACAGTTTGATGTATCCCATTTTATACCTTCGTATCTGGGAATCTTATTTTAACAAAAAATTCAGATGTGGTAATTTTAATAAGGAGATTCAAAATTTGGCGAAATCCGAACGTCTGTGTTGGATTCTGGCAGATCTTACCTAAAAATTCGGACACATTTACATTTTTCAAATAGGGCGTTTGAGTAAGAAACCCCTTAGGTTAGGGTTTGATCTTAGTTGGATGGTAGTTGGCAAAGTTGTTTCCCATTGTCATATTTGAATATGACACTCCAAGAGCTTGGAAAAATAAAATAAAATGATGGGTTAATTCTCTTTTGACTCCCAATTTGTGACCAACTCACCGTTTAGTCTCTATAATTTAGTGGTGGCCAACGGGCCGTGCCGTGCCGGCACGGCCCGTTTGGCAGTCGTGGCGTGTCAGACACGCCACGGCCACGCCAGGCACGGCTTGAGCCGTGCCGTTCCGTTCCGTGCCCACACCACAAAGGTCTGGGCACAGAAACGGCCCATGGGAACGGCTGGGCCGTTCCCGTGGCGTTTCCGTTGCGTTTCTGGCCGTTTCCGTGGCGTTCCCGTAGTCGTTCTCGTGGCCGTTCCGTGGCGTTCCCGTGGCTCCAACCCATTCATAAACCTTTTTTTTATTTGTCAAAAAAAAGTAATAAAAGAAACATTACATTTTTTTCAAGTAAAAAATTGTGATGTACAAAAACTTTAGAGTTTATGTCATATCTTTGTTTATTTTATTGGAAAAGAGTTGTATAAAGATTCTCCACATTTACTTTATATTTTGTGGTTTAGGTGTGGGTGTGGGACTATCTTTACCACTTTATTTGTTTATTTTTTTGAAAAAAAAAAAAATCTAAGTAAAAAAATAAATAAAGTAAACCTCTTTTGTTAAATTCAAGTATTACTTTTTCTTTTTAAGTATTACTTCTTTTTTTTAATTCAAGTAATTCAAGTATTACTTTTTTTAAATGTTTTTTCTTTTTGTAATATAAAGTAGTTGTTATGAAAATCTAACAATTTGTAAACACATTAGAATATTAGTACACCCTAAATAATTCTTAAAAATTCAAAGAACTAAATTGGGTCGTTGCTAGCGTGTCGTTGTTGCCGTTTTCGTTCCGTGTCGTTCCGTGCCCACGGGCCGTGCCGTGTACGATCCGTTCCGTGTCGTTCCTGCGTGTCTAATGGGCCGTGTTTAACGGGTCTGGGGCTCTAAAATCCCAGCCCCGACACGGCACACCAGACCCGTGACGGGTCGGCACGACACGGAACGGACCGTTCCGTGCCGTTTCGTGTCCTCAAATAAACGGGTCGTGCCGGTCTGTTTCCGTGTCGGCACGGCCCGTTGGCCACCACTACTATAATTGTCTGCTAGTTCGATTTTTAGCTTCAAAAGAATTTCAAGTTTTTCCAAAACTACCCTTTGGGGCCAAAATGAAATTAATTCTATTTTTTTAACATAAACGCCACCTCATCTCTCTATTTCTCATCCACTTCATCTCTTTTTTCTTCTATCTCGTCTCCTGCTCTCCACCTCACCTCCGCCGGAAACTCGCGGACCGGCAAAATACTATCGACGACCTAACCCACAAAAAAAATTCATCTTCTTCCTTTCTCTCTTCTTTCTCTAAACACTCCGGCGGAAGAGAACTCATCCCCCAATGGTCTGGTTCACCAGATCTCGAGGAATTGGTGAACCAGATCTGAAGAATCAGACCTTCGTAGGTCTGGTTAGATTTGCAAACCAGACTAGTTCGTAGTGAACAAACCTTCAACGGTCTGGTCAGATTTGGCGAACCATGTCCGACAAAAGGTAGTCCCTCTGCCGGAGAGTTTAGAGAAATAGAGGGCGAGAGAGAAGAAAGAGAAAAGAAAGAAGAGAGAGAGAAGAAAGAGGGGTGGAGAAGAAAGAAAAAACAACAAGAGAGAGAAAGGAAGAAGATACAGAAGAAAAAAACTGCGTTAGGACGTCGGAGGTGAGATGGAGAAGAGGAGATGAGATGGAGAAGAGAAGAGGTGAAGTGGATGAGAAATAAAGAGATGAGGTGGCGTTTACGTTTTCTGAAAAAAAAATTGGAATGAATTCTATTTTGGCCCCCAAAGGTAGTTCTGGAGAACGTTGAATATTTTTTGCCTTTTAGGAGTTAAATCGAAATGTCAGACACTAATGAAGGCTAAAACGGTGAGTTGGTCACAACTGGAGGCCAAAAAAAAATTGTACCTTAAAATGGAAGCGCCTAAAGATTTGATAAATAGCCAAATTTGCCACTGGTGTAGATTTAATTCCATTTTATTATTATACATTTTAGAGTTGTTTCTCAATTTACTCCTAAAGATGATAAGTTTTCTGTCTGACCTACAAAATAGAGACAATAAGAGTAGCGTTGCTGGTGGAAGGAAGAAGAAGAAAGTTCAAAAAGCAGAAGAAAAAGTGATAGATCAGAACGTTTTTTAAAAATTAATCTAAATTTGATAGAAAAACTCAAAATTGAGTAACTCCGATCGAATAGCTAAATAAAAAGAATATACTGCAGGATACCAAGGAGAAAGGGACAGGTCAAAAAATAATATTACATTGTACAGAGATAATGCCCAAATATCTCTACAATGGCAATCGGGAGGTTTTCTTGTTTCTTGAGGGTTTGATTAACATTTCCTATTTCAACAAAAAAAAAAAATTAACATTTCCTAGATGAGGATAAGGTTGTGTTTAGGGGGGTGGAGGTTGTGGAGCTTATTAGGTGCCAGGTCTATTTCAGTTTCATGAGTGGGAAGTGTAAACGCAAGCTGTGTGGCCCAACCAAGGCTTTTATAAAATGGACCAAAATTGGGTGGGTATGACCCAATTTAATAAATACTAGTCACGTTTCAAACATTTTCTTTTAATAATGGGGTGATCAAATAATATTTTTCATCTTTCAACAAAAAAAAATTAATATTTAGATTGTCCCAATAATTAGTATATATAAGAACGTCACAGCTCGAGATAAGATTATCAACTCTACATCAAAATATTACAGAATAATATCTGCGGACCCAGCCGAAACCCATACAACACACCACAAGGTTTCATCCATGAAAGGAGTAACTAACAAAGAATAGGAGAAAATCTTGTACAATATTTGTGACGAAGTTGACTGATCAATAGCACAATTTAATTCCAATACCTATTGCTTTGAAAGAGAAGACATAACAAGCATAAAGAACTGGTCGGGGAGCTTATCATCATCTGCAAGTTAGCAGAATTTTCGATCACCAGCTTCACACGTTTTAACACTAATAATACAACCAAATAGGAGTAATAAAAATCTAACTCTTTTGTTGAAAGCCCACCCCACTAGTCGAAAACGAAGATATTACCACACACATAAGAAGGGTAACATTTAGCTTATTTCCTAGATTACTTCAAGTTATAGTATGATTCAACAAGGAAAAACAACACATAATAGCCTTTCTTGACTTCCAAGATATTGAAATAGTTGGTGAAAAACATTCCAAGTTCTCATCATATACTCCATAAGTTAATAAAAAAGAAAAACAGACTTCATTGCTAGATATCTAACAACACAACTAGCAATGCATAGAGAAACTAATGGGTGACATTCTTGGGGAGATTTCGGATGACATTACTCTTCATTCCCATCTTTGAACGCATTGCCTCCACACCTGACCGGTTCATCTCCCTCAATACTTTCATCCTCACAATCGGTGCTTTCGACTGGACTGTTGACAAACCCATGCTTCTGTACCTGCAGCAATAATCATACAACATTTCACCATCCACAACTTCCCTAATTTACAAGCCACACACATATCTATTTAGAGATGAAGTGAGAGAGTGAGAGAGAGAGGTGCGAACCTTGATGCTAATGAAATAGCAAGAGCAATATCCCTTGTAGGAGATGGTTTTGGCTTCTGACGGTAGTAACGAAGAAATTCCCGAGACCCAAGAGTCCGAGTAGCTGTCCCATTGTCTGTTTTCTTGGTTATAATGAGCTCAGACCCACCACTTCCAAGTTCAACCACATTGTTCGTATCATCAGATGACACTAGCTGTTTCCCTTCTTCATCCATGTAACTGCAGAGAGATGAGCAGTCTATCGTTAAGATCATACCAACTCCAAACCACGGCAAGTAAAGAGAACAGTTCAAAAAGTAAATTGCACTGCTGCGAGAAACAGTTTGAGCGAAGTATTTTTGTGACTCAGGTGCAAGATAATTGGAACTCCTTACAAGTTCATATATTTTCGCCACAAAAGTCAATAACCACATAACATTTCAAAAGAATACGAGTGTCTGGGGTTATAAAGTCTGTACAAGTCTTGACTCATTTGGTTTTGGATAGAGATTGCCAAATTAAACTACTTGAGGTTCAAGGCTTACCCATTGATCCACAAACGTACTAAGTTTTTCATTATAGAGTACTGACCCATCTAATAAAACTCAGAGCATCCATAAAATAGAGGTGTAAGCCTCTAGGTACAAACCTGCTACTGTAGTCGTAGAAATCTTCCAATTCAGCTTCCTCATCATCGCCTCCATCTCCATACCGTACTTTGCAGTGACCTTTTGCCACCATATGCTTCCTCACTGCTTCCAAGCTGTTGAAAGGATGACACCTGTCGTTACAATACAAACACTCGAAATCCCTGTTCACCTGATAGAAATACATTGAATAAGAACGGTTGGATCAGATGTCTAATAGAAAAGATTTTAAAATGAATAAGGTTACCACCTTTCTCTAATATTTAATACCTTAAGGCCAAGATAAGTAAGGAAGCCTTTGGGATCCTTCAAGAACTCAATGTCAGGTATGAAGAACCCGTGCTGCTTGTGCATGTGAACCATGCATAATTCAATGGAACTATGCACCTTATCGCAAATGAAGCAACATGAAGGATTGACCTCAATCTCAAGATCATCATCATCATCCATCTCATCATCTGAGGCAGGTTCTTCCACATTCATATCGGCTCTGGAATCAGAGGTTTCACCAACCAAATCATCATTTTCATCAACTTCTACCCAGTCATCCTCGCTTTCTTCACTCTCCTCCTCCCTTTGTGGCACAGGCTTATTAGCATCACGGTTTGGAACTGGTCGAATAACTGTATGTCCTACAGTTTGTGGAATTCCATCAGATCCAGTTGCCCGAATAATATGAGACCGTGATTTAAGATGCTGCCCATGAGCCTTCGAGCTTCTATACTCCTTCTGACAAAGGGCACAAGCATATAACAT
The DNA here is from genome assembly GCF_041429995.1 of Eschscholzia californica. Classification (NCBI taxonomy): domain Eukaryota; kingdom Viridiplantae; phylum Streptophyta; class Magnoliopsida; order Ranunculales; family Papaveraceae; genus Eschscholzia; species Eschscholzia californica. The sequence goes on along the minus strand of NW_028238198.1, from coordinate 13,757,283 downwards.
TGGGGTTTCTGTAAGGTTCTTCTGCTCTTGAGCTAATGCAGATTGCCTAGCTAAAAACAATGTTTCTGTCACCCCTGGAACACCCGCAACCTGGGAAAAGAGATAAAAAGTTATAAAATCCCAACATCCAATTTGACTATAGCAATGAGCTCCACTTAAAGTAACATAACTACAAAACAATAGATTAATTTAATCAAGCCCACCAAATATCATCTCTTATAAGCTGAACCTAATACTTTCTGTTTGATGAAATCCTGGTGACTTGAACCACCCAATTGTATTGTTTGATACTCGTATTCATGTATTAAATTTTGAAATTCATTTCATCTTGTTTAAGTCAATTAGTTCTAGTTATTTGAAACAACAGAGAGCTCGAAAAACAAACATATGTTGTAGATTGTAATGCATTGACATCTGAATCATCATAACAGGAAACAATTATCCTTATCAATAACAACATAATTTCGTTTTGTGTCGCCAGGACAGATAATACTACACAAAACATTGCTAGGGGCTTACGTCTGACAGACACAAACCCTCATATGATAAGAGTAAATATAAGAATTTTGATGCACCCCAGAAGTGCATACATGCCCGAAACTTCATATAAAAATAGAAAAACAGGAAGTTTTTCTAAAAAGAGATACCTTTTGTAGGAGAGAGTAGCTTTCTTCATACCCATACCATTCCAATTTTTTTTTTTTTTTTTACATTGGCCGTTATGGAGGATACATGAAATATGGAAGAACTCATACTCCTAGTGCTTACTCATCAAATTAGATAATTTAATCTTAACGCACCAAAAGTATGCAATATAATCTAGAAAACTAAACCTTCCATTGCAAGTACTTCTTAATCTATTGGTTATCTGGCAAGAGCACTACTTCGGGTAAGTATTCATCGAAAAGGTCGAGTTGCAAACCGAGGAGATATGCAGAATATATACTAAAAAATCTGTTCCCTCAACATAAAGCAGACATCTTCAATTTCAATTTTCAGCAGGTACAATTCAAACCCTAGTTCTTAATCTAGTTTAATTCCAGGATACCAAATCCATATCAGTGATTGATTGATTGATTATTATCTTCACCGACGTAAATTTCAAAAAGTACAAACACCAAAACGGAATCCACTAGAACAAATCCAGTACCAAAATAACACCATTGATGTATCCAGAAATCTTGAGTACATGAACATAAGTAGTTTGAATAGATAGTAAAACCCTAATAGAAACTATGCATATAAAACACAAAAACCTAAACTTGATTATAAGAACAAAAAAGGAGGGCATAAAGAATTGAAGATTATACCTTTCGTTTGAGATTGTAACGATGCCATTCAGATTTGTAGTGAAGTTTTTGGTTTGATTCATCGTCGAACGCCGCATTGCAAGAATTACATGCAAAAGCGGTCATCATCATCTCTCTCTTCTGTTCGAATTTGATCCGCTCTCTCTCTCTGTAAAACTAAATGAAACCCTGACCTAAAAGAATGGAAGGGTATATATATATATGAAAGCATGAGAGGGGAAAAGGGGTCTCTGTTGAATGTTAGGCGGCGCGGTGTTCTCTACGCGGGGGGTGCTTCCGCAAGCACCCACGAACGCATTTTAGGTCGGTTTCGATTCCACTCAGTCAACTCGGTCGTATCGGCTCGACTCACTGAATCGGGTGAAGTGGATTTTTAAAGGGTTAATATATGTTTGGCCCCCAATTGTAACGGACAGTTTGTTTTCGCCTCCCCATTGTGGCTAGGGGTGGGAATCGGGCGGGCTCGGTCGGGCTCGGGCTACCAAGTGTCGGGCTCGGGCGGATCGGGCTCGGATAAGCCGAGCCCGAGGTAGTATTCCGGGCGGATCGGGCCGGGCGTATCACACACATGAAGTGCCCGTAGCCCGTCCGAGCCCGACTACCCGAACGGGTTTCAACGGGCTCGGGTCGGGCGGGCTCGGGTTTATTGAATTAATAAAAAAAAAAAAATAAACAATATTTAATAATAAAATAATAATTTAATAAAAAAACAATAATTAATTAAAATACCAACCATTATATATTATCAAATTATATCATAAACAAAATTACATAATCTCCCATTTTAATAATAAAGAAGTACATTTCCCTCCCTCCAACATTTTAATAACAAAAAGTCCAAAATATAAACAAAAAGTTACATTTCTCTCATACGTTCATTAAGCGAGCAATCAAACTTGAGAAATGCTAGGAGTTGGTTCGGGAAACCCGTCGTTCAACGGATCAAACTCCTTCAAAGTAACATTAAGCTCATGCTTCCACCAATCCTTAAGACAAACACAACACTCCAACATTTCCGGAGTTAGGCTACTCCGATAGTCCCCCAAAATTCTCTTACCTAAAGAGAAAGCCGACTCGGAAGCAACAGTCGAAACCGGGACAGCAAGAACATCACGTGCTATTCGGGACAAAATCGGATACCTCTTCTCGTTCTCACTCCACCAACCCAAAACATCAAACTTTTCAATATTATCGACCGCAGGATCTGGCTCGGACTCATATCTAGATATTTCTTCGGAAGCGGTAGCTATAGGGTCCTTTCGGACTCTCTTAATACTTCTCCAAAAAGCACCACGCCTAGACGATCCATCGGGCTCACTCTGGGGTTGATCAACAGTAGACGACGAAGAAACGGAAGAAGGCACACTCAAATCAGCCGTATACTCTTTAAATAATTCACGTAACTTGCCGATCATGGTGGCAGATTGCTCTTTAGAACACTTGATAACATGAGCCGAAGTATCGAAACAATTCTCAAGTTCGGTTAAGAGCATATCAACTTTCATTTTGATCCTTGGATCTAAAATACATGCAACACCAAACAACACGGGAGTTTCACCCCAATACTTGCAAAATTTAGCCTCCATGAAATGAATAATGCCCGCAAACATAGGATCATGTCGATTATCTAAAAATACCATCCCAATATCAACCAAATACTCCAAGACGGAGTTAGAAGTCACATAATCAACACCAGAAAAGAAGTTGGTTGCCTCATAAAAAGGCTTCAAAAACTTGTACAACAAATTGGCGTGCTGCCAATCACTACTCGATAAGACAAAAGGCGGAGATCGATCAGATAAGAACGAGTCAATCGGATCCTTAAACGGAAGGGCACTTCTCAACATAAGATAGGTTGAATTCCAACGATGTTTTACATCTAACTGCAATTTTTTAGGAGAATAGTTTTTTGATTCACAATGTGATCGAAATTGTGCATTTCGAGTCTCCGATGCAGAGATATATTCAAGACAACCTTTCAACCGTGTAAGCATTTCTTTAAACTGGGGAACTTTAAAACCATCCTGAACAACCAAGTTCAAGATATGACAGCAACATCGAACGTGAAATAATTCGCCTCTCAAAGGTAAATGAGGCATTAACTCGATTAAACGAGAAACAGACACAGTATTTGCACTTGCATTATCCATTGACAAGGAAAACACTTTGCCAGATATCATCCAGTCATTAGTTAGCTTATCATACAAAACGTTGGCAATGTGCTCCCCCGTATGAGACTTATCCAAGAGAATGTAAGAGATGATTCTCTTTTGGACACACCAAATTTCATCAATATAGTGAGCTGTAATGCACATGTAACTAAGCCTCTGGTTCGAAGACCAGATATCAGAAGTAAGAGCAATTCGACCAGGAGCACTAAGTAAAACATTTCTGAGTGCATCTTTTTCTTCCTTAAAGTATTTAAGGATATCATTTCTAACAGTGCTCCTAGAAAATGACTTGAACCCAGGATGGAAGGAATCTGTAATATAAAATTGAAAGAAGGGGTCCTCCACAAATTGCATCGGCAACTCGCGAAGGATTAAAAGCTTGATCGTGTTTTTGCGAGCTCTCGCTTGACTAAACTGAAATGAACCCATATTACCACTGTTTGGATCTTGCACCAACTTTGATTGAGTCAAGTCGATTTTTAGTGCTTTAGCACACTTAAATGTGTGTCTCTTGAAATGCGTTGTCCCGTTAGATGATTTTGAATTTCGAGAAACACCACAAAAGTTACATTTTGCCATTTTAACGATCTTGCCTCCATTTTTAGGATCAGGAGCATCATGAAAAGAATAAAAGTCCCAAACCTTAGAACTTCTGCCTCTCGCACAGGTTGACGTTCCAGTCAGCACATCTACTTCGCCTGCGGGAGAACCAGCAGGGGCAGACACACCAAGAACAGGAGGATCAGCAGTACCAGCAGGAGATACTTCTCCATGAGCACCACTCTGACTCTCCGTCAAATCAACCTAAGTAGAACCACAGCCAACATAGAAAGTCATTCTACTAAGCTGAGTTCACGAGAGATCTAAGATAACGAAATTCATCATCGGTTTGTAGGAACATCAATATTCGTTCGGACATTCAATTTCTAACCAGCTTCCTTGAACCACCCATTTTGGTTACGGAGTTCTAACAACAAAGAAGTGTCCACAATTGGGAGAACCATATAGGTTCTTCATCAATTCGGTCCTTCTAAGTGTTTGAACAACGTATCCAAAACTGGAATGACAAGTGATCCAGTCTGAAATCTTGAGTCCTACAGAGAAGGTAAGAAATATAGAAGTTAGAAATAGACAAGTTCAAAAACAGACAAGTTGGAATAGAAGTAAGTTATGTATAAAGAGTAGAAGAGTTTTTGAAAACAAAGCAGAGAGAATAGAAACAAAAGAAGTTGTTTTAGAAAAAATCAGAAAACTTAGTTGTTTTAAAAAGAGTTAGGGTAGAAGTTAAGAAAAAGAGAAGAGTTTTTTAAAACAAAACAGAGAATAGAATTAGAAAAAAAAAGTTGGTTTAGAAAAAATCAGAGAAGTTGGTTGTTTTAAAATGAAGGCAAGATCATTTTGATTTTTTTAGGACCTATGATTTTATCTATCAATCAAATAGTTATGAAACAGAACACTCTGTTTTGTTTGATCAGACAGATCGATAGTCAGATGACTCAGATCTGTCTGATTAAACAAATCAGACTCGAATGTTAGTGATTCTGTTTCAATACTATACAAAAAAAAAATTACTCTATCGTGTATTTGATTATCATAGTATCATACTATTGGACGAAATAGTATCAATGATAGTATGATACTATGATTATGAAACATAACTCTGATTTGTTTGATCAGACAGATCGTTAGTCAGATGACTCAGATCTGTCTGATTAAACAAATCAGACTCGTATTTTAGTGATTCTATTTGATTATCATACATTCATACTCGAATTTTATTTGATTATCATAGTATCATACTATTTGATTATCATGTATGATACTATGATAATGAAACAGAACACTCGATCTGTTTAATCAGACAGATCGATAGTCAGATCTGTCTGATTAAACAGATCAACCTCAAATGAGGTGTTCTGTTTCACAACTAAAAATAAATAAACATATCCACTATTTTTTTTTGTATCTGTACATGTACATCATGATCATCATCCATCCACCACAAAAAAAAAAAAAAAATACAGCTCCGAGTACATCTTTGATCATCCAAGGATGAACGACCTCTATCCGATCTATTTGATCAGACAGATCAAAGGTTTGTCTTTGATCTGTCTGATCAAACAGATCTGACTCGTTAGAGTCTGAGATCTTCACATATAAATGTATAATCACAACCTTAAACTAAAAAAAAAAAAATAAACATTGAAAATAAACACAAATAACATCATAGATGTGTTCGAAGGCTAAACCACATCATTTGATCCGAAGATCATCAGTGTATACCCATCATGAACACATCATCACAGAGATCAGACTATCAGAGGCTTCTTCCCACTTTAGGCTACTCGAAAATCACAGAGAGGCTTCAAATAACATCATAGATGTGTTCGAAGGCTTAACCACATCATTTGATCCGAAGATCATCAGTGTATACCCATCATGAACACATCATCACAGAGATCAGACTATCAGAGGCTTCAACCCACTTTAGGCTACTCGAAAATCACAGAGAGGCTTCAAATATTAAGGATATAATCGTTAAGAGTCTACTCGAAAAAATGTACTAACCATTCTTGAAGTTGAACACCGAAGCAGGGACGATCGATCAATGGTATTTCGAGTAAGAGTTTAACCCTAACTCTTTAATGGTGGTCTTTAATGGTGGTCTTTAATGGAGTTATTGTTAAGGGTTAACAGAAAGAGAGAGAGAGAGGGGCGGAAGAGAGAGAGAGAGCGGCGGACAGAGAGAGAGCGGCGGACAGAGAGAGACTCTCCCTAGGGTTTCAACTTTAGAATGAGCTAGGGTTTTATAACAGGGAATATAGTTGTATTTATAGGCCCAATTGATTTAATCCAACGGCTGAGATTACATGTAATCTCAGCCGTTGGATTCATTAAAAACACGCGGACATTTTCGGGCTGGATGACGGGCTACTCATCGGGCTCAACTAACGGGCAAACTTTCGGGCTACACATACGGGCTACTCATCGGGCCGGGCTTCGGACGGGCTTAACGGGCCGGGACTCGGATTTGAGAACCTGTCCGAGCCCGGCCCTATTAGCCCGTTTAATCGGGCCGGGCTAACCCGGCTCGGGGCTGCTTCGGTCATCGGTCTCCCACGGTTCGGGCCGAACGGGCCGGATCGCGGGTTTCCGGACCGTTTTCCCAGCCCTAATTGTGGCTAGCATGGTGATATCGTCTTTTTCTCTCTCTCTTTACTTTACGGATTATTTCTCTCTCGTCTCTCGATTCCCCTCCACCACGAGAACCGCATAAAACGGAATGGAGCTTCGTTTTTGAGCATCTTCGTTTTCCTTCTTTTTGTATCATTTATGGTTAGAAAAACTCAATTCTTAGGGTTCACTTACTGGCAACCTTGAGACGATGATATCAATTCTGATCAACAACTGCAATTTAGAGAGAAAATATGATTTAGTATCAGATGAAATTCATTTGTTTGTGTTGGAATCCCTTCTGGCTGAAAAAAGAAACCAAATTTAGTATATGTCTGATTCAAGACAAACGTATAAGAAGAAATCTAGGGTCTTCAAAAAGGTTGGTTCCAAAGAAACGAACGAGGAATCCAGGGTTTCTATAGAGATTAGTTAAAGAGAACAGGTCTCTTGGGTTTTTAAAATTTAAGCTCAGGAGATAAAGAGGAAATCGAGGAACAATATTGGGAATATTTATTTGAGGGCAAAAACAGAGGAGTGAGATTAAGTTTCTTCCTAATAGACCTTAGGGATGAAGTTTTTTCCGAAGAGACTCGGAGAGATGAAGAAATGATTCAATTAAACGAAAATCGACTATTTTGGATTTCAGTTCAACTTATTCTACGGCGCCCAATGAAGCAAGATTCGCTTGGTTTTTGAGGATTTAAAATCTGAGGCAAACGAGGGTTTTGCCTGTAAATTTGAAACAAGGGATGTGTGTTGGGACAAAGTGAAATCTCATCCCTAGTGCCTAAGACAAATCTTCAATGAAGATTTTGCGCTACCGTCTATTCGCCAGACAAAGATAGAAGGTCATTCATTGGTTGCTTTCTTTGATTATAGTAGTTATGGTCTTATGGATGATTTGATTGAGTAGAACTCATTCATTTTGATCCTTATTATGTTAAGAAATCACGATAGACCAATTTCCCGATTTTCATTAAAGCAGTTAAACAAGTTGTTAATAAAGGTAAAAGGATAGTTGTTCTTAGCTTGACTTATTGTTGTAGGAACTCATTCAAATTAAAAAAAAGAAAAAGATAAAGGACAGAGAAAGAGGCTGCAAGCCTGCAAATTAATTAAAAAGAGAGAAAAAAAAACTGAAAATTTCAAAAAAAGAACATGAGAATTTATAAAAACGCTACAAGAGTGAAATTGATATATTTTGAAAAAGTTGAGGGTAAAAAAGAATTGTCTGACCCATACGGATACCAAACAAACTATCAGACATAAGTGGGGGCTAAAATGATTAGTTGGTCAGAAATAGGGGACTCGACCAGAATTAACCTTTCTTTTTTAATTTGCAGCTGGGTAGATCCAATCAAACCAGCTGAAGTTTTTTTAGTTGAAAGAAACCAGCTGAAGTTAAATATATCATTTTGGGGTGAGCGTAAGTCGATTGCTGATCATATTTTAGTTGGTCGAAACCTAAGAGCATCTCCAATGCAAAACTCAAAAAAAAAACTCAAATAGTCTTATCTGTCAAGGTTCAATTGAGTTTCTCTTTCCTAGATGTCAATGTCGAGATCTTCAATTCAAAAGGCATCTCCAATGCAACACTCTAAAAACTACAAAATAATTTAGGTGTCATTTGTTGGAATCGACTTTCCAGCAGGAGCGTTTTTTGCTCTTTTGACAAGGTTCCCTTTGTCGAAACAACTCAAATAACGTACCGTTGCGTTCGTCTCGTCGAGGGCTTGAATTTCAAGCTTTGGTTTGCTCAAAACCGATTCCGTATGAATAAGATATTAATTTTCGAAGTTTTGGTTTAAATATGGAAATATGTGAAATATTTAAGGAAAGTCCCATATCGGGTAAGTTAAAGGAATATGTAGGGTTTATAATAAGCTGCTCTCCCATACTATAGTATGAATGAAATAAAGGCCCAACGATTTGCGTGGTTTGCACCACGCAAACCGCGCACGCGCACGCGCGTGGGCGAAATGGGCGTTTAGGGCGCATTGGGCGCTTTAGAGGCGCTCGCACGCACTTTGCACTTCGCACCAATCCGACGGACAAGATTAAATCTACATCCGACGGACCAGATTAAACCCGTGGATCAGTACCTCCTTTCTTCAAGAGGGTGTGACTTTTCCCCCCAAAATTGAGGGTTGTGACTTTTCCCTCCAAATGTGACTGTTAACAAACAGTCACCTCTCACCTTTAAATAAGCCATGAAACCAGACTTCAAAATTCACTTCGAATTAAGAGAGTTTAAGGCATTCAAGAGTTTTCAAATACTTACTGAAGTTCGAAAGAGTTTTTCAGATCTAAGTACCTCCGATCCGAAAAGGTAATCCGTTGTATCCTGGGAGACAAATCGCCTATACTGTTGGTACAATAAACAGGGCGAATTATTGTCTTAAGGAAAGAGATCACTCGCCTCGGTTCTAACTAATATAATTTCTGTTCTTTATCCTCTTTCTTATTTTATTAGTTTAAGATACAATTTGTATCTGAAATTTAAAAACAGAGTACTAACCTTCTGTTTTTCATTTAAGGAATTTTAGTTAAAATACTGACTGTTTATCTCTGGAAAATTTCAGAAGGATATTATCATTGTTTAAAGAAAACAAGACGATAATATAGTATACAGATTAAAAACAACATCATTTCCTAGATGGTTAGATTTGCTTTTAATATTGAGTGTCCAATTGAGATCCTCAAAAGAAATCTCAAATATTGAATTTCTTCTTGAGATATCTCAACATTAAATGATGTCACGTCATTTTGAGATCCAAATTGAGTGTTGCAATGGAGAGAGTTTTTTACATAAAACTCAAAAAATCTTAAGTGGCACTTGTTTTTTAATTTTGTATTTAGTTTGACTCGGTTCTGTTCAGTGGGCCTGTCCAACTGACTCAAATATAAATTATTTTGAGATATTAATTTAGTTTTGGAATTCAGACAATCTTCCATGATTTATCTCAATGGAGCTTTATTGAAACCATCCGAACAGATACCGGTACCTATTTACCTACTAAAATTGTCTCAACTTGATCCTTACTGATAAGATAATTTGTTTCATCTAAGTTTTCTTATATATCATGACATTTGAAATAGAACCAATAGGATCTAGATGAGTAGATAAAGATTAATTTGAAGAAGAAGAAGAAGAAGAAGAAGCAATGAAAATTGTGTTAGAAAACTTAATTGTTAAATCATAATCTAAAAATGAAGAGTAATGTTATCTTATCAAAAGTTTTGTTTTGTTCTTATGGAAAAATGATTTTCCTATCTAATTCTTTCATGTGATCGAAAAACCTAAACATTTAATTCTTTATCCAAGATTTTTTTTTTCTTCTCTTAAACTCGAAAATTATGCTTTTTTGGGGAAAAAAATTCTGCAATCAGAAAAGGCCGGGCCTACCCGGGTTGAGCCCCGGCCCGGCCGTTCTGTACAGGCCCGGCCTGGCCCGTTTTCCGCCAGAGTTCTATTCTGGGCACGGGCTGGGCCTCTATTCTAGGCCCGCCAGACTGGGCCCGGCCCGGTAAAAATTCAGCTTCGGCCCGGCATATTATTTTATTTTCCGTTATAGTTTTTTTTTCTTTTTTTCCTTCATTGCTTTAAACATTTATCTTCCCTTTAAGTATTTATATCTTATTTAAAAAATATAAAATAACTTACGTTCAAGAATAAATTTTGGTTAGCTTTACAAAATCTTATCTAAATAAATTTTGGTAAGTTTTAAGTTAGAGAAGAAATATCTAGTTTTTAACTAAAGATTTATATCTTATGTAAATTTGGAAATGTGTTCTTTTTAAATTAGAGAATATAAAACAATTTAGGTGAGTTTTAAGTTAGAGAAGAAATATCTAGATTCTTACTACAGATTTATATCTTATGTTAGTTTAGAAAATCTTTTCTTTTTAAGTTACAGAAAGTAAAAAATTTAGGTACTTTTAAGTTAGAGAAGAAATATCTAGAATCTTACTAAATATTTATATCTTATGTAAGTTTAGAAAATCTTTTCTTTTTAAGTTAAAGAATGTAAAAAGTTTAGGTTAGAGAAGAAATATCGTTCATGAACTATTGATGTATATATTTCAAAATAAACTATATCTTCAAATATTATTTTTTTTCTAAAAAAAATGCCCAAAAATACGGGTCCTGCCTGGCAAGGACTGGGTATATACCCGGTCCCGGGCTGGGCCCGGCATAGCCAACCCGGGTTGAGACCCGACCCGGTAAAGGGCCTGGTCGGCCCGGACCCGGCCTTTTAGACAACACTAAGTTTTATGCTAAGTTTCAACAAAAAAAAAAAAAAACTAAGTTTTATGCTAACGTAAAGTGAATCATATAGCAACTTCACACATTAAACTTGACCTCGTGCATCCACGATTTATTATCTTTTCTTTAGTTAAGGTTTTTCAACGTTTATTTATTCAGTCGTTGCAAAATCAAGTCTTACATTTTCGTACAAATGGAGTCTTATTGAAGTTTGGTATTGTGCCTTTAATTTGTCAGCCACGACCTAGTTTAAACATTGAATGGCAAATGCCTCTAACGGTGGAAGAATCCGGGAAATGCTTTGGCCACCACCACTTCACTCCACAGTCATCTTCTATATGAGCAAACTTGTAGCAACACATGGAGATACCCTTTGCGTTATTGCTAAACGCAAAAGCAATTATAACCTTCGGGCAGTTTGAGAATATGAATCTACCAATAGATATTCCACAATTATATTTGCCTTGTGTTGTCATTGAGGATTTTGCTGCGAAGTTTTCGATGTGGTTGTTGATATTCGTTTTTGTGTTTTCTACGTGAACATCCGAAGCCATTACTTTCGAATGTGAAAACGACACCAGTACTAGTACACATACTATGATGAAAAGAGATACTACTGAAGCCCTAAAGGGTCCATTACTTTTCGCCACCATTATCTTATTCTTCTTTATTTTATTTATCTATATAGCCGTAAAGGAAGAAGAAGTTTTGAAGATCGAAGAAGAACAAGGTGGTGTATATATTTGTTAGCTCGAATGTAGTTAGCTAGATTTCTTTAAACCAAAAACGAAAACGTAGAACTATAGAAACAGTTGTTTTTAATGCGCTTTTATGAGAGTAGTTGCTACTTAATTAAGGTCGATTTTTTGGTCCTTTTAGTGCATGTAAATTATAATAAACTCAAAGAAATAACTGCAATATCGTGAGTAGCTATTAACTTAGTAACTGATATACATGCTCGTACGATCTTTTACACTATACTTAAGATGATAAAAGTAAATAAATAGTATTTAACGATCTACTGGTATCGTCGTCTCATTAGAAAAAGAAGATTATTATTTTGATCATTTTATTAGTTGGTGAGACACCAGGCAGTAGGCAGTGGCGTGGCTGGAAGTTTAGGGTCCGGTGCAAAATTTCTAGTGGGCCTTCTTATTCTATTAAGTAAAAATTGATTTAAAAAAGTTAAAAAAAATATTTGTTAAGAACTTCTAAACAACTCAGACATAAATTATAATAATCAACTGAAAATTAATCTCCAAACTTTATAGGATAGAGTGAACTAAGATTTTTAAAAGCGTGGCATATCAATAATAAACTTTAATTGGAGATTACTGAGAATGTATGGGTCAAGATGCCCTAAACAGGGCCAAACGATTCCATTAAATAGAGAGGAATACACAAGTGTAAAAGGGCCAAAATACCCTTAGTACAAACATCAATTACATAGAATTATGACAAACACAATTATACACTAATATCCCCCCTCAAGCTGAACGCCGGTGACCAAGAGAAAGCTTGTGTTTGAGCATCGAAAATCTGGTTGTAGAGAGTCCCTTTGTTAAGATATCAGCCATATTGTCTTCACCATTAATGTAATGAACCTTTAACTTCCCATTAAGCACTTGTTCTCGCACAAAATGAAAATCAATTGATGCGTGTTTGGTGCGAGAGTGAAGAACAGGGTTAACAGCAATGTAGGTCGCACTCACATTATCACAGAAGATGACCGGAGGTGCCTTCATAGGAATACCAAGTTCAATGAAAAGATTCTTGATCCATGTAACCTCAGCAGATGTATGGGCCACGACCCTAAACTCAGCCTCTGTGGACGACCGAGAGACAGTTGCTTGAGTTTTAGATGTCCAGCTAAGCATATTGGGACCCAGCATAACACGTAGACCTGACGTGGATCTCCTGTCATCAGGAGACCCAGCCCAGTCAGCATCGGAGTAAGCCGTCAAACAGAGTGAAGAAGAACGACGAAGAGTAAGACCATCGGAGATCGTACCTTTCAAATATCGAAGAATTCTCTTCGCCGCCGTTAGATGAGTGGAAGTCGAAGCTTTCATTAACTTAGACACCTGATTGACAGCGTAAGTAATATCTGGTCGAGTTAGATTCAGATATTGTAATGATCCAACTAAACTCCGATATGATTGAGGATCTGAAAGTGATTTCCCATCAGTGGAAGATAACTTTGCCCCTGATAGAGCTGGTGTTGGCGTTGGTTTTGAATCAAGAAGACCATAACGTCGAAGAAGATCATGTATATACTTTTGCTGAGTAATGATCATCGAATCAGATGATCGGTGGACCTCCATCCCCAAAAAGTAAGTGAGAAGACCCAAGTCAGTGATTTTGAACTGTTGATGAAGATGAGAGATGAGAGTATTGACATTCGAATCAGAAAACCCTGTAACTAAAATATCGTCAACATATAACAGTAGAACTATAAAAGAATTTGAATTTCGTCGAAAATACATTGAGGGATCAGATATGGACTGTCGAAACCCCTATTTCATCAAGAAGGAAGTAAACTTATGATGCCAAGCTCGTGGAGCCTGTTTCAGGCCATAGATTGCTTTCTTCAATCGACATACATGAGAAGGATAGTCTGGATTACAAAATCCTTGTGGTTGAGTCATGAACACTTCTTCCTTCAAATCTCCATTAAGAAACGCGTTCTTGACATCCAGTTGTCTTACTGGCCAGTTATTAGTCATAGCAAGAGAGAGAACACTACGAATGGTGGCCGGTCTAACCACTGGACTAAACGTTTCACTATAATCAATTCCATGTTGTTGATGAAACCCTCGAGCCACCAATCTTTTTTTAAATCGTTCAATTTGTCCATCCGAACGCTGCTTCACTTTATAGATCCATTTATTATCAATAATGTTCATGGATGGATGAGGAGCAACCAAATCCCAAGTGTTGTTATCATGTAAAGCAGAGATTTCTTCTTGCATAGCTTGATTCCAATGAGGATGTTTAGAGGCTTCTCGATAATTAAAGGTTCAGTAAATTTAGGGTTTTCGAAGGAAGACAGAAGAGATGAAGGTAAAGTGTGAGAGGAGGTGAATAATACTCTTGGCTTACGTGTCCCGTCACGACTCCTAGTAACCATTGGATGCCGTGACTGAACCGTTATCTCAGTAGAGTGAACAGTAGACGTGGGTACGGAAGGGACAGAAAAGGTGGGTAAAACAGACCCAGACGGAGCGACGATGGTGGGATTAACTGTTGTAACAGCGTCAACAACGCGTTGAGAAGTGGCAGGTGAGTTGACAGTTGTTGTTGGAGAGGTAGGATGAGGGACAGCTGGAGATTGAGGGACCACAGATGTATTTGAATTTCGAAGGGGGTGGACAGGTGGAGAGCGATTACCAAAAGAGGGAGAGACAGGCGGAACAAAAGGACGTCGTCTCTCTGTTGAAGAGAGAGAAGGATAAACAGTCCAGGAGAGAGAAACAAGAGTGTTCGTTAATGGTGATTCAGTGGAGAGGGAGAGACGATTTTGAAAAGGGAAATCATTCTCATCAAAAATAACATTACGAGATATATAGACTCGAGAAGAAGCTTCATCAAGACATCGGTATCCTTTATGATCCGAGCTATAACCGATGAAGATGCAGGGTTTAGTTTTGGATTGAAGTTTAGAGGTATTATAAGGGACCAAAAGTGGGTAGCATCTGCAGCCAAAAGTTCGTAAATCAGAGTAATTAGGGTTTTTTAAAAATAATTTTTGAAAGGGGGAAGAACCTTGAAGAATGGTAGTCGGTAATCGATTTAGAGTAAAGACAGCTGTGCTAAAGGCTTCTGGCCACAGATTAGTGGGAGCAGAAGACTGAGAAAGAAGAGTCAGTGAGGTTTCGACAAGGTGTCGTATTTTCCGTTCAGCTACACCGTTCTGTTGTGGTGTATGGGGACAGGAACGACGGTGAACTATGCCGGAATCAATAAAAAATTGGGAAAGTTGATTGTTAACGAATTCGCCTCCTCCATCTGATTGGAAATTTTTTATTTTGTTTTGAAATTGATTTTCAACTAAAGTTTTGAATTGTTTTATGATGTTTGTAACTTCAGATTTTTGATGTAGGAAACGAATCCAAGTGTATCGGGTACAATCATCAACCAACAAAAGGACATATCTGAAACCAGATGAGGAAAGAACAGGGGCCGGACCCCATAAATCTGCATGAATCATGTGCAAAGGAGTAGTAGAATGATGAGTAACAGAAGAAAAAGGAAGAGAATGGTGCTTAGCCGAGACACAATTTCCACATAAGTTGTCTTTGATTACAGAGGTAGTTACTGGTAAATTAAACTTAGACATAATAAACTTAAAATTTCGAAAATGTGGATGAGCAAGTCTCTTGTGCCAGATTGCAGGACTGGTACGAGATCCTTTGGACGCCACTTTGGAGAAGAAAGCTGAAGAAGATGCAGAAGCAGAGACATCAAAGACACGGAAAAGACCATCAGAGATCGTTCCTGCGAGCAGGGTCTTCCCTGTGGGAAGTTCCTTTACAAAGAAACCAGAACGATGGAAAAGAATGAAGCAATCAATATCACGAAGGAGTTGAGATATTGAGATAAGGTTTTTCTTAAAATCAGGAACATGAAGAACTTTTGTAAGAAGAAAATTATGAAAAGGAAGATGAACATTACTTGTGCCTGCAACAGTAGAAGTCTGACCATTTCCTACCATAACATGATCAGGAACAACAGATTCAGATCGAGAAATAACAGAGGCAGAATCAGAAGCAATATGATTGCTAGCCCCTGAATCCATATACCAATGAGGGTCATGAGTGATGTTATCAAGACCAAGTGCAGCAAAGCTTTGAGCCATTTCAGAAGAACGAGTGATTTGAAAACATTGACGAGCTGTGTGACCAGGTCGACCACAGTATTGACAGATAACTGGTTGTCTTTCTGGAAGAGGACCAAGAACAGAGGAAAAATTGCGAGAAGAAGAAGAAGATCCTCTGCCTCCATTTCGGTAAGAACCTCTTCCTCCACCTCTATTGTAAGAACGACCTCTGTTGGGTCGATATTGAGAGAAGGAAGGCCTGGGAGGAGGAGGAGATTGAGTGATTAGAGCAGTAGGAGTAGGAGTTTGAGTGTGAAGCAACTCAATGCGAAATTCCTGTGTGAGAAGCAGAGAGTAAAGCTCATCATAAGAAGGAGGAGTTAATCGAGTTGTAATCGAAGTTACAAAAGACTCGAACTCAGACCCTAGACCAGATAGAACAATAAGAACAAGTTCTTGGTCTGAAACAGAGTGACCAACAGAAGCAAGAGAGTCAGACAAGTTTTTGATGCGAAGGAGTTACTTAGAAATGCTTTGTGAACCCTTTTTGCAGGTTTGTAGCTGAAGTTTAAGATTCATTAATCTTGCTGAGTTGACAGAGGAGAAATTTCTTTCAAGAGCCTCCCAAACAGCTTGAGAGGTTGTTAAACCAAGAACTTGAGATAATACTGGCTCAGTGAGGGTAGCATTGATCCAAGAAAGTAGCATTTGATCAATGCGATACCAGAAGCAGAAATCTGGATTGGGAATAGGAGCAGAGGAAGAAGAATTTGGGAGAAACTCAAGAGGAGCTGAGCAAGAACCATTAACATATTTGTATAAATCTTGACTGTGTAAGATAGGTAGCATTTGACTACGCCAAAGAAGATAGTTTGTTCGATCAAGTTTGATGGAAATGAGATTGGAAATGTTAGTAAGGGAGGGAAAAGAGAAGGAGGAGGGTGGGTTTTCAGTTGAAAGAACAGTAGGAGAAGGAGTGTGCTGAGTAGAATCAGCCATTGAAGAAGGAAAAGAAAGAAGATGAAGCACTGAAAACTAGGAGAAGAGATTCTCTTAGGCGGCTCTTGATACCATGAGAATGTATGGGTCAAGATGCCCTAAACAGGGCCAAACGATTCCATTAAATAGAGAGGAATACAGAAGTGTAAAAGGGCCAAAATACCCTTAGTACAAACATCAATTACATAAAATTATGACAAACACAATTATACACTAATAATTACCTCTTACCATCAGAGCATTATAATGCAATCATATAATTGATTCAAAAAATTTCTCACTTTAAATTTGGATATAGTACTTTATCACGTGAATTGAGTGAGTTAAGCTCAAACTTCTATTTATTAAGTAATAGAGTACCTTCAACAAAAAAAATAACAGAATATCAACAGGGATTGTCTAAACAGAGAACCTATTAGGAACTAATTTGGGTCGAAAGAGAAACAAAAGAGAGTGAATTAATGTGGGTAGAGAGAAGATGAACGAGGGCGTTGATATGTTTGGGAAGTAAGAAAGATAGAAGGAGTTCAGAAACAAAAGAGTGAATAAATGTGGGTAGAGAGAACATGGGGCTTTTAATTCAAAAGTTGTAGTAACAATAGTGACAAACTAACAAAAAGTTTGGAGGCCCATGTGGTGGAGGGGCCAGTGCGAGTGCACTGCCGGCACCCCTCACCACACGCTAATCCAACTATCCGAGCATATAAAAAACGTGAGTTAGAAAAAAAATATTGTGCTAGGCGAAAAGAGCAAGTGCAAACACATATATTTTTCTATTTTTATGGTAAGATTGCAAGGGTTTCGAATGTAGAGATTATTGAAGTAGTGTTTACGTTAGGATGTTAAACGTTTAGTACATGATCAAATCAGGTAAAATTCATTTTATTAGTTTCATTCTGCTTCATGGGGTCTTAGAAAATTTGAACTCTGGGCTTAATTATCTTCTTGTCTGCTTTTAAAGTTTCAGGTAATATATTCCTCAACCACAACAAAGTTTTGTTTTTATAGGGAATTGCAAACTAATGTCTAAGAAACACCCCTCAAATTTGACTTTAGGGAAGCGCTATTAAAGTTACAGGGGGCGCTTTTAAAACTTTCTATAGGGACAGGTTTTAGCATTACAACTCATCCAACATACTTCACCATTGTTATGAAATAAAAAGAACCAAACATTCTATAATGGCAGCCTCACCCTCAACAGTCCACTGCTTGGACTTATATTACTAATTTTTAATATATTCGAAAGTTCGAGCACCATAGCCAACCAAACGGTCGATTGTGTGATCAGGGTTTCTTCTTCCGTCGTCGACAGTTAACTTATACTTAGAGCCAAAAGTTTTAATATATAAGCAAAAGTTGCATTGAAATTGATATAATGTGGGCTCAAAAGACAAAATCAAATCTATTTAAAAGTATATAAACCATAAAAAGAATACTTGTTTTGATTTATTCACAACTATAGTCCATAGCTGTCAACCTCATTGTGAATCATGTCTTTTTAATGGTAATTTATTTTACAACTTGTTCATTCTAACCATGATTGAAGATTTAATAATTCCAAAATTTGAGATTTGAGAAATAGTTAAGATTTGGCCTTTTTAAGGCTGGGTGATTTTTGCAATCTCTTTTACTGTTCTCATACCTTTTCTTTATTGCTTTTATTTTTATAAAACACCAATATTGCTAGAAAGTGGTGAATATATATATTCTAAAAAAATACATCTTTAATACTCTAACCAAAATTTTCTTCCCCAAAGGTCGAAATTAATTCGAGAACGTCGGTAGAAAGGAAAAAGAGTATAGCGACATGTATACTATTTTTATATAGGAGAACAATTGTTATAACATATTTTTTGTCCAACCTTATTAGCATTTGTGAGAATAATCGTACATGAAAAAAAACACGATCTAGCAATCACAAATATAATGTCTAGGTTATTTCTGCTCATTGTCAATTGGATTAAAAGTCACACGTATTCATGTCACCTGAAGAAAAAAAAATTATTTGTTAGGCTCAAACAACGTCACAAGTGAAGGGACGTGTGGTCCTACATGGGAAAAAATGATTTAGCCACTAAAAATATAATGTTTTGGTCCTCTCCAGACATGGCCAATTAATTTCGAATTTGATATCCACAAACTCCATAATATTAAAAACCGAGGAAAAGTAAAAAAACCAAAACCATAATGTTACAAATAATAATAGGGTTATTTCCCAAATAGCCCCTAATTTTATGACCAGCTTCCTGCCTAGCCTCTAACTTTATCAAAAAATTTCAGATGACCCATTTTTTCAATTACCGTTAGAACACCGTTAACCAGTCATCAACTCTCTCTCCTACATCGCATCACCTCCTTCTGCCACCTCATCATCTTCTAAGATGTAGATGTTGACGACTGGTTAACGGTGTTCTAACAGTAACTGCAAAAAAGAGTAATCTGAGATTTTTAATAAAGTTAGGAGTTAGGCAGGAAGCTAGTCACAAAATTAGGAGCTATTTGGAAAATAACCATAATAATAACCATTGTTATAACTAAAATGACCTGCTTTATATTTGTATCAAATACTTTTGTCTATAAAAGAAAAAACAGAAAAGCATTGTCCATGTACTGGATAAGTTAAAATAAGATGTTCTGTAATTTATTATTCAAATATTTTATGTCTAATAACCACAAAATTAATATTTTATGAACTTATTGAATAGTCAGATATTTGTTTTTGTTCTCCTTTAACTCTTTCTTATTCAAATAACTTGAATGATTCATCCAAACTTTCCTCCACCACAATATTCCCTATTTGTTCTCACATGCAACAATGCTCTATGAATTAAAATAAAACATTGGATTCATGTGTATTTTTCAAGGAATTTTACTACTCTTCACTAAAAATAAATAACTATTTTAGTTGATATTTATATTAATAAGTAACTTATTTATACATTTATATCTCTTAACATTATTAATTTTGACACCTATATTGAGTTATCGATCAAAATTTCGACAGTAGGTCTTAGTTAAGGAATCGAGTTTGCGTTTCATCTTGTGTTGAAGAGTACTCTTGGTACTAGTTTTTTAAGAATATAAGGCGTAAAAACTAAAAAGAGCAACTCTGGTGGAAAGTCATTTATATACGTACTATTTGGTAATTACGCCACCTAACGTTTAATGCAAATGTTATGTACAAAAGTAATATTTGATAGAAAATTTGTTGAACTCCAAAATAGCTATAATCCACACAAAAAAGCTCACATAAATATATATTGATCTTTCAACAAAGATCGATTTTGTTCAAGTTGAACAACCTTTGAATTAGTTTCCACCAATTGTTTAAACACTACACACACTCTTTTCACTAGAAAATAGTTCATCTACTCAATCAAATGGCTCATCAATACACACTCCTCAATGGTTCATGTGAATCATAATAATTTGGCCACCAATAAAGTGCATTTGCCATATTGGTAATTTCATAACATTTTTGTCTCCCTCTATATCTCTCTAGAAAAGAGTTTCATAACTTCATATAACCTAAATTGCTCAATCATGCAACATTTTATGCTTCATGTCCAACAGTCCAAGTGTACCTCCATTGTTTTTTTTTAGTATTTAATTTAGCATCTTTTGTCAGCATCTTTTGTCCCAACTTTCACTAACCAACCTACCTGTTCATCAACTACCTCACCCCTCCTAGGGTTTCTCAAAAGATACTCAAATGAGACCCTAAAGTAACCAAACATTTACTACAACCCTATAAGGCTATAAATGTTTCAATGCAACTTTAGGTCCATATATTTACTACTCATTCAATACCTAGTGTGCCACATCAGCAGTGTCCACAAGGTGCCAGCTTTTTTGATGTCCAAGTGGCTCTTAAAAGTTATGGTAACACTCTTATCTATTTCCAACAGTGCCAATGATCTATATCATAAATAACTTATTTTAATCTATTTTCATTTGAAGTTGGAGTTCATATATAATATATATATATACTAGGTTCCCACCGCGCCCTACGGGCGCGGTAGATCCCTTTTGGCTAACGCCGTCGAGATAGAATGTGGTGAGACAATTTATTTATCGAGTCGACTACATCTAAGCGGTGCACGTATATCGGGTCAATGCATATACCAAAATGTCCATACATCACAAAATTTATTTTCACGCCATATACCATCATACAGAGACCTTTAATTCACATATTCTATGCAAATTACAAGTCTCTTTGTGATCCTAGATGTCCTAAAAATGAATTTTATGATGTATGGACATTTTGGTATATGCATTGACCCGATATACGTGCACCGCTTAGATGTAGTCGACTCGATAAATAAATTGTCTCACCACATTCTATCTCGACGGCGTTAGCCAAAAGGGATCTACCGCGCGGTGGGAACCTAGTTAATTATACATTGGTGTCGTCAGTTTGATTTGGTTTGTGTTAATCTAACCAATACGACGGGGTTTCACTTTTTTACATTCTAAATGCAAAGGAATTGTTTTTAGGTTTGTCTAAAATTTGAAAGATTGATGAGAAACTGGAAAAAAAACACCCAAGAGAGAAAGAAAAATTATAAACCATGGAACTTTTTTTTTGAAAGAACCATAGAACTTAATGTGATTAAACTCTTCAACATTAACACACACAAATACATTATTGCCATAGAAAAAACAAATACAATATTATTGCCATAGAAAAAATAAATACATTAAACTCATAACATTTATGCAGAAAAGAATTAGTAACTACTAAACAGAAAGAAAAAGTACAATAAACCATCGGACTTCATATGATTAAACTCTTCAACGTATAACACAAACAAATACATTAAACTCATCAACATGTATACATAAAAGAATTAGTAACTACTAAAGAGAGAAAGAAAAAACTATAAACATTTATGCAGAAAAGACTAAGGAGAGAATGAAAAAAAAAAAGAATAAACCACCGGACTTCATATGATTAAACTCTTCAACATATAACACAAACAATTTTTTTTTTCCATAAAAAAACAAATACATTAAACTCATCAACATCTTCTCAATATTTTCTCCAAACACATTTAGTAACGTATTTTATCGTAAAAATACATTAACAAATAATGAAGTTGAAAAGAAATACAAAAATCATTTTATATATTAGTAAACCAAAACGTGCTTTTACAACCTCAAGATTTACAACTACAAATTTTCTTTTACAATCAAAGACGTCTATCTTTTCTCCCCCGTTCCTTCTTATCTTTCTCACTACCTTTCAGTGTTTCTCCTGTCTACTTTTTCAAAAAAAAAAAAATCAAATTAATACTCTTCAATCTGGAATTTGTTTAAAAGAATCAATTTAAATTTCAGGTAGACACTAATCAAATCTACAAAGATAAGTAAGATAAGAAAATAAAAAAACAACAGGGATAATACAAATCAACATGGACACATCTGCCATAAGTAAAATGAAAATGTACTTACATCCATATGGTTGATGAAAACCTGCAAACAAATAAAAGAAAAAAAAATTATAGTTAATTCTTCAGATGAGACTTTTGGGGTAAAAAAGGTAAAAAACTTAAACTTACAAATAGAAAAATAGAACTTGAAATCAGAAATTAGAAACAGAAAAGGTAAAGAAGTTGACATTAGGAATCACATTTTGCAACAACACAAATTTCAAACAATAGAAAATTAGGAATCACATTAAGTTTGCCACAACACAAATTTCAAACAATAAAAAAAATTACATAACTAAGATCTTGAGTTTCTTTTTTTGTTGAACTAAGATCTTGAGTTGGTGGAGACTTTTGGATATTATTGTGTTTACTTGAGAGTCAAAGAGAAGTTGAGAAGACTAATTTATGAGGAAGTACGTGGGTGTAATGGGGGATGCTAGTGGGAGGAGAGATAGAGAGATTTTAGTGGGTAGTTTTTAACTAACAATCAAGGAACACAACCATCCCACGATTTCCTCACATAACAATCGAGGAATTACATAACAATTGTAAATCGTGGAAGAAATGAGAGATGATGGGAGATAAAATAGGAGCAGTTCGGTAAATGACTAAATTAACCTCTAATAGGGTTCTTAATTACTCAAACATTTAAACCGTATATATTTTGGGATATCTTCGTCCGTCAGATGCAAAAACCACGTAAAGAATAAACGGCCAGACTTATCTCCTGAGTAACTAACTGAGCTGTTTTAATATAATAGATATATATAATAGATATATATATATGCATGTTAAATTACTTAGATTTTTATTTTAGAAGTTTTTGATTAATATTTGAAGAATGTCTCACTAGTGTGTTTATGTATAATTATTCTACTTTATAAATCATGTTGCAATTTATGTAACCAATTTAATTTGATCATAACCACAGACCACTAGGTTCAAATGTGAACAATTTTGGTTCATCAATATAACATGATAATACGTACTTGTTTTACATAATTAACTCTTTGAACTAAGAACTATTCGTAGATATCGAATCAAGAGGTGAAGTTGAAAATGGACTATCGAATTCACATTCTAGATCCTCAAAACCACAAAATTCATCATCTTCTTCCTCAGGCATTGTCCAATTCTCTTTTATCATTTCTCCATCTACCATTATCTCCAATACCTGCAATTTTCAACTTTAAAGCATCACTTAAACCCCAAACACAACTACAAAACTTATTTGAATTTGGGCCCGGTTTGCTCTCATTTTAAGGGTCATTTTAGGGTTGTTTACTAGATTTTGCTTTGTTTTCATATATTTTTCACATTTTTTGAGATAGGTTTGGTGGACGTGACTAGTGGCTTAACTATTAGAAGATTATTCAATAAAAAAGAAAATGATCAGAACCCCGCCCTACCAAAATAAACAAGACAAGAAAATCCAATTTGAGAGACTAGGCCATGAAAACGATGTGGTGGATAAAGTCAGTAAAAACAAATCACCGTCTCATTGACAAATTCAAGATGACATTATCGAATTATATTAGCAAAATTATGAAAAAAATATAATAGAATGTAGATGTCATTTTAGATGCTTAAAATAGTCTTTTATCTGGTAAACAACTAAGGAAGAATAAGCTAAATTTGTATGATATTTATCTAGTTTGAGTAGTCTATCTCCAAGGGTTGTTCATCAGCTAAAATCAATTGAGGTGGTTACCTAATATCTCTGTAAATTATGGGTAAAATTAAGAAAACTAGACACCAATTGCCTTTATTTAATGAAACAAAGATCGAAATCAAACAATAAAATAAAATAAAATAAAAACGTCACTTCGAGGAAATACAAAAGTACCTGGGTCATGGTAGGACGCCAAGAGGGAGACGCCCGTGTACAAAGCAATGCTGTGAAGGCCATTCGATTCAATTGTATAATATCATAGTCACAACCAAGTTTTGGATCTATTAGCTTTTCTGCTTCCCCTTCACTCAATAATGGTTTTGCCTGTTTAGATTAATTACAGTTATTGTTAGCTTCCCTAGTTCTTAATTCAAGAATGCTTCTACTATTCTAAAGAAACAAGCACTACAAAACAGACGGGTTTTAGCTACGCTCTTTTTGTTACGGACAACGCATGCCGTAGCTATTAGTCACCATTTTGTTATGGATTTTTGTGGGACGTAGCAAATGACGGCCAATAGCTACAAAATTTTTGTGCACTTGCTACGCATGGTCTGTAGCAAGTGTGTCACTCACATAAATTTTCAACAAATTGGAATATGCCTTTTGGCTACGGCTTTCTGGGCATAGCAAATGGTGGCCATTTGTTACGAACAATTCGTAGTTAATGGGTCAAAATAGTAGCAAATTTTGATTAAATTCGGGCGCCAAAAAATTCGACGAGAAATTTAAGGTGCTCGCGGGAAAGAAAAGGCGAAATTTTGGGGAAGATTTGGGCGCGAGAAGTTTTTATTTTATTGGCCAAGAGAAGTTTTCAGAGAGAGTCTAACAGGAAGTAAAAGGGAGAGTTCTAGCAGAAAGGGAGAGAGAGTTCGAGCGGGAAGAGAAAGAAAGTTCTACCGGGAAGAGAGAGAGTTAGAGCGGAGAAAAATCAAGAGATTCTTCAAAGGTAAGGTCAAAACGTTTTTCTTTTCTTGTGTTTCTTACTGATTTGATCTAGATCTAGGGTTTTGTCAAAACTAAACTGATTTCCAAAACTGCTGAGAAGATGTTTAAAGAAGTTGATGGCGTTGTTGTTCTTACTGCTTAGATCTAGATCGAGGGTTTTGTTTTCATTGTTATTTTGAACATCACAACATCTATAACATCCCCTTATTTTTTATTACCAGGTATGAATATTTGAGATACTTACTGATTTGAGTACAAGAATATTAGAGATTTACATTTTAGATCTAATGATTGAGTTTTATTTGATGCATTATCACTTTAATTTGTTGCTATTGATTAATAGTTTCTATCTTAATTTTGTATTTTTTTTGTTTTAGTTTGAACTTCTGGAGGACTTGATATTGGTACACAAGGCTTAACTATTGAGGGTAGTAACTAGTGCTTGAATGATTGAATAGAATAGTGAACATCAAATTGCAACAAGTAGAATATTCAAGTCGAAATGTCGAGAAAACTAGTTATAGATAGATGGGTTGTGGATTTTGGGTTGAAATTTAGAAATCAATATAGTGTTCACAAACGTAATGGAATAATACCATAATGTGTATTAAGAAATTATGGGTCGAAATGGTGGTAGGAAAATGTATTTTGATTTAGTGAGCTTGGGTCGAACATTAGTTGAATTAATTTAGCGAAGTCTATTCATACAAATTGAAGTGAAGACTGTGCATTAGCTAGAACCTTTTGGATCAAATGGCAAGACAGTAGTGTGAGGTAGATACATCTTGACTGAGTGAAAATATTATTTTTTTACTCGGTGAACAAAGAATGAGAGCTTATAGGTTTTGTGTTAATTGCGCAGAAGACCATTTAGTTGAAGAGTAATTCTACATCAAGTAGATTTGTCCTCTTTGTTGTTATTCTTGCCTCAACTTCTCTGAATTGAACACCGTAAGAACTAAAAAGACTAAACAAATGATGTTGGTTGTATTCTTTGTGTTTTAGTTGTTATTGTTCATGGTTCTCAATCTGACCTTTATTGTTTGTGCGATTTATTTTTGTAAGTTTCACTATTTGTTAGTGCAGGGGAGTGTGCAATCAAGAAGCTGATGGATACCTGCCTTAAGGGAAAACGAGAATGGAGTAAGGTCTCATTAATTCATTATTCAGCTTATCTCTACTATTCTTTAGTAAAAAACCTACACAAATGGCAGGCTCTTGCAGGATCTCCCAAGTGAATTCCAATGTATGAAAAATATCGTAGAGAAACTTGGATATGAACTAAGGAGCCAATTTTGTTAAACTTTAGACATAGTTAGGTTTGTTTCATTACATTTCTCCCCTTGCAGTTTTTGGTGAACTCTTAAGGAATTTAGTATTGTTCTTTGTGATTAGTAAAACTAAGGTATTTATGAATCACTAATGATGATTGATTCTTCTGATTGACGAAGAGATATGGGCATTTAACTTGGGAATGGTCAAAGGGGATTCACAGTTATTTGCATCGTATGGTGTTTGTTCTTCTATATAAATTTTGTGCCTTCTTTGGTCTTGACAGTCCCTGGTTCATGGTAGTTTTCTCCAAACTTGTTTGTGCATTGTTTATTCTGGCTTTCTGTTATACTTCAGCTTTTCACTTTGAGATTCATTGTTATGATCTTGTTTACCAAGGGTTTATATGTGCAGCCAGGAGAGAAAGTTGTTCTAAGCGTAGATGCACGCCCATCAGACGTCGCAAAGTTTAGCCAACAGATACAAGGTAAAGTGCTTAACATTCAAACATATTCTTTTTGTCGTAAAATGAAAAACCTCAGGATCCCAATAGTACTTCTTGTTTGTTATGGATGTTTACAAATTCTTAAAATGTTTATAGGATGTTTAACATAAAGCCTTGAGGTAAACTATAGGGCTTGAACTGCAAATGAATGAGTCAATTTTAGCATACTTGTATTTTAACTTTGCACATTCATTTACTCCTTAGTTTGCTTACATTTAGATGCTGCTTGGTGGATCTTGTAACTATGGTTAGGATGTCTTACTCAAGACTTTCTAAATAAATCTATTTGTTGTTTGTACTTTATGGGATCTTGATGGGTTCCCTTACGGTTGTGTTAGATAGGCATTTCCTAGGAAAAAGAGAAGATAAGTAGTTAAAATATGAATTTAATAGGTTTTTTGTTAGCATTTCTTTAAATCATGAATTATATTTGAATGAAAAATGTGATTATGTTCTTGATTTTATTTGAAGTACCATTGTTTTTCATTTAATTGTAATGATATTTTGTATCTCTTGTTACAGGAAAAGTTGGAGAAGCGAACCCTCATACTAGATTCTTTTTGTTAATACATATTACGTTAAACTGTTAAATATATAAACATGGGTTAGTTTAGATTGTTCACTCGATGTATTACGTTTATATTTTGGTTAACTCAATTTGATGAATGTAAAAGTGCCAAGAGTTTCTTTTATGTACAAATGATTTTTAATGAATGAATTGACGAAACAGATTATTGGCATATCTTATTATATATGCAGTTTGGTTATATATGTATATACGAATTGATGCAGGTTTCACAGTAGCTACAAGTTGAACATGGTCATTATTAATGAACTTTTACGGCATTAAAGATTTTAAAGGTGCAAGACTTTTTGCTACGGACAATTCCATCACTAATAAATGATCAATGGTCATACTTTTTGAACCTTTTAGTTACGCCAAAATCCATAGCAAATACCTTCAAGCAGTAGGTATGGACAATAAGCGTAGCAAAAAGTTCGTAGCTAAAACCTTTTGTGACGGCAATATTAGTTACGAGGACAATGTCGTAGCAAAATGTCTCTTGCTACGGATATTTGGGCAACTGCTACGGCCGCAGTCCGTAACTAATGCCGGTCTATTTTGTAGTGAAGGAGAAACATTACCCAGTTGAGTAAGCTTTGGTGAGATCCATCGACAGGTTTTCTTCCGGAAATGATTTCTAAGAGAAAGATTCCGTAAGCGAAAACATCAGTCTTCTCGTCAACAATTCCATGCATGAAATATTCAGGGGCCAAGCATCTTGTGAAATATACAAATCAAAATCAAATTGAGAGGTTTTTGTTTTTTAGGATGAGAAATGAAGTTCAATTTAAAAGTGGGAAGGACTAAAATTACATACCCAAATGTACCTTCAATTGGAACAATAGAGTGATGAGTCCATTGAGATGGAAGCCATTTTGCTAGCCCGAAATCCGAAATCTAACACATTTGAACAAACACATTATACTTAATATGTATTATGGAATTAACTACCATTGTACATCAGTTTTGGGTATTTTAGCATCCTTTACTATAACCCTCCCTTAGCCAATGTGGGACTATTCACACTAGGTATAGTCCTCGTAACCCCATAAACGAGCCTCACACGACGCCTAACCTGGGCTGACACCCTAGAAGCCGCGGATGAGCGTCTATAGTTTAGCCCATATAGTAGCTTAGGCTAGCCTACTAATGGTTATGTTCAGAATGGTACTCTAATACGTAACTTTTTGTTCCGAATAATTGGGTCGATCTAACCATCATTGGCTCATTATAGCCTATATAAATCAACCACCTCATGTAGAAATTCCTCATTCTGCCTTACCGAAATATGTGATCGCCGTATAATTGTGTAAAATTGTGTTCTTTACAAAACAAAACAAAAGGGATGAAGTAGGCTCAATACCTTAGGCTCATAATCTGCAGTCAAGAGAACATTGGAGGTCTTAATATCTCTATGAATAATCCTTCTTTGACAACCTTTATGTAAATAGTTGAGTCCTCTTGCTGTTCCAACTGCAATTTTATACCTTACTTTCCAACTCATTAATGGTGAATTCTCATCTGCAAAATCACAAGATATAATCAAAATCATAACTCCATTTCTTTTCTTTTAAAGGGGTTTCTTGATTTTGATCTGAATTTTAAAGTTGATGAAATTATTACCATGAAGAAGAGAAGCAACTGATCCATGAAGTGAGAATTCAAAGATTAAATGAAGTCCATTATCAATACAACAACCCAAAAATGAAGATATATTTGGATGATTAACATGAACAATTGTTCCAAGTTCTGTTAAAAATTCTTTCTCTTTTCTTTCATCACTTGAATCTTTTGTTAATCTTTTGACTGCAATTATTTGTCCATTTTTCAATTCTCCTCTGTAAACTTCAGCATACCCACCTCTTCCAACCAAATTATCTGAAAACCCCATTCATTCAAATTCAAAAATCAGATTAAAAAAAAAACTCTAATTTAGTTCATTTTTTGTAAGAAGGAAAGAAAGAAACCTATATTGAAACCCTTAGTTGCAGTAAAGATTTCTTCAAATGAGAAGCATTTCCAAGTGGGTTTTTGAGATTGATCTGTTTGTGGTAAAATTAAGGGTATGGGTTCTTTTTTGTTTTCATTTTCATGAACATTGTTGTTATGATCTTCCTTTGAAAATGAGAATAGTCGTTTTAGGCTTCTTGTTCTTAGATATAATTGGCGCATTTTTTTTTATACAAGTCTTTGTAAATGATGAGTTTTCTGCATTTAAACAAACAGAGAAAGATTAAGTAATGACCAAATGAAACAAAAATGAGAATAATTTGATGAAATAAAACTAACCCCATACCTTGGATTATAGCTATGACCAAATAAAACTGACTTCTATGCAAAATGTAGAGTGAAGGGAGCATTTATTTGCTACAAAGATTTAGAGGATGAAGAAGAGAGTTCGTTTCTCTTTCTACACATGTTATACTGCAAGAATTAAGGGAACATTTATACATTCCCAAAATGGGTGATGAGATCTTTTCTTTTATGTATGCTTAGGGAGGGGTAGCTAATTGGGGTGGTTAAGATTTCTGAAAAGGGGGTGATTAGTAGATAAAAATTACTTGATGACTCATGCCAGCCTTTGCTCTTGGCATTTCTCGCGGACCTCAGACGGGCTCAACCGTGTTGTTCAAGCCCGACACGGAATAGGTCCAGTCCAAGTACGTAACAAATAGAGTTATTTTAAAGATCTCTGTTGGAGACACAAAATATTTGGAGTGTCTCTATTTTGCCACTCGAAAAGAAAATCTTCTTTGACACTTGACAATTAAAATTTTTCGAGTTTTTCTAGAATGTCCCATTAAAGATCTTCTAAAAAAGGAAACTCAATTGAGACTTGACATATAGGACAATTAGAAGAAAAAAAATTGTTTTACATAATGAAGATGGTAACCAATTCCATATCTGATGGCAACAAAGAAGAGTGCCCCCTTATAAGAGATTATGTACTATTAGTAGTTTCATATTATACGAAGAATTTCAAATTACTCAAATATGGAGAGGATTCCAGAGTCTATAGTCATGAGTTCTTCCGTTTTAACAAATTTCTAATGTATTTGCAAATTAGAATAAAATTCTCAATCTCAAAACTCAAAATTCCAAATCTCAAAACTTTAAAAGATTCAAATTTAAAAAAGATGATTGATATCTTGTAAACTGTGAAGAGGGTTGTGACTCTATAGCAGTTCCAAAATAAGATCCCTCCACTGATTGAGGAAAACAAATTAATAAGAATTTGGGGATCACTATGTCACCTAATTAGTTGTTTTTGATATTTTAAACTCTCTTGGAAATAATTTATGCAAAAATTTATTTAATGATATAACTGTTGTACCCTTATTGTATGATCTATAGTTTTAGTCGTTCACCGAATACAGAAGAGTGCTCGCACTTTAGCTGTATCAGATGAAAATCCACAATAGTCCTATGTTATGAAATTGAGGTCATTAAAAAAGAACAAGATCAATCATATCATGACTTAAAATTCATAATACATACAAGTTACTCTATACATATAGGAATATTGCCAATATGAACAGTTTACAAGCATGGAAATAAAATAGAACAAATAACTAATCTTCTAAATTAAGTTGCTAATGAGTTGAATATGTTAAAGCCATCTACAAATTTGCCCATTCATCCCATATCTATATAAGAAAACAGTTTGGTTTTTGCAACACGTAATAAGTTTCATCCACAAATCTCACCAGTGCAGTACTTTTTCTAAATCTTAGCCGTCCCTGTAGAAGCACGGACCACAACCTCAATAAAATTCCAAGGTCGACAAGTAAACCCTGAATCATCAAGTCTATCGGCCTTTTCCTTCCTACGAAAGTTTATTGTTTTTGGAGATCGAGAGGAAGAACTAGAAGAAGAACCATCAAAGGAAAAAGACGAGGATGATGACTTTGAATGACAAGGCGAAGACATTGAATCACCTTCTGTCTCAGAGCTCCAAAACTCAACCCGACCCGAGCCCATCTTATCGAGGTTGTTTCCACCCATTTTACTTCTTTTACTCTTCTTCCAAAATAACACCCTTGACCACGACGAGCCCTTAGTTTCCTGAGTACATGGCTGGGGAGGAAATAGACCAACCATGGCACTCGGTGGAGGACTAAGAGGCGGAAGTGGATCATGGGTTCTAGGGTTTATCGGTGTCCCTGGAGCCAACTCCCATTTGAATGGTATACCTTGTGAAGATCCATAGTAGATATGAGAAGAAAGACCAAGTGATGAATCTCTAGTAAGAAGTTTGTTAGTGAAAATATCATCTCCTTGTAGTAATGAAGACATATTGCAACTTTTCTTCTTTTCAATTGAGTTTTCGACGTAAATAACATCTTTGCACTCCATTTTGCTCAAAATTATTCCAACACTTTTCTGAGTTACGAAATACTTATTTTGCTTTTTCTGGTTGATGATTGATGATTGATGATTGATTGACGAATGAATTTTTAGTCGTAGAATGACTTGAAATTTAAAGGGTTTGAGTTATCATACTTTAGAGGAGAGTGACATGATATTAGGGAGCAATATCCATTGCTTTCGGCACCAAAAAGGTGATTCGGGTCAAATTCATGGGGTTTTTTAAATTAATTGGCAAATGGAAGGTAACTTCAACAAGTGAGCTAAGTTTACAACGGGCGACTCCTACATGTGCAGTAACCAGACCCGAAAGACTCGTTTACTTTTTAATTTGTTTTAAGGTCACTCATGAGCATGGGTTAGGGTGGTCAGGCTATCCCAACCCGCATTGATGTTAAATTTAGAAACCCATATAGTGGGTATTATTAGGAGTTTTGTGTTTGTGGGTCATTGAAGTGACAAAACAGACAATATTATTAACACGTTGAAAGATTAGACAAGTTAGGCCCTGTGATCAAGTATTATTGCAATATACTGTGTATATATATATATAGGGTATCTGCTTGACTACCTATCTTAAAGAGGTCAATCTATTGATCAAATTGATTTCATATTAGTACTAGTAAATAAATAAGTTCTCTGTAACTCAACTTCTTTAATGACGGTAGAATCATATATTTCCATTTAACATTGTTCGTTATTGCTTGCTTTAACACCAATTATCGCTAAGAAATGAGTCATAGATTATTAATTACTTCATATATTTGATTTTGTGTATCAAGCAAAGTTGATTTCATAAAGTAAACAAAGACAATCAAGTAACCTAATGAAACTAAGTGACCTTTCCATATTTACAGCAAATTGTATGTACTGTCTTGATTCATTAGTACTTCATTATTATACTTTATTTCTTTTCACATTGCAAGTTATTGATTTGATTGCAAAACCCGACAATTTTAATTTAAAGCGATAAAACATCACAGACCCATCCACGTGTAATCAGCGTACCGAAATCCATTTCTCGGACTTTCAATACAGAGAATCTGATTTGTTCGAAGATAAATAGTAACTCCAAATAAATTTCAATACTCTCCCACTCAAAGAAGAGCTCATAGAGCCAATCAGATCCAACGAGTGAAAAAATATTCAAAGAAAACGAAACAGTGTAGTACGATAATAGAAAGAACAAGTCAGCTCTGAGTACAATTTATAACCCGATAAACACTAGAGATAGAGAAGGTAAAAATACATAAACTGAATCTCTGGTACAAAGTATAAGATACTCTTAGTATTAAGAGAAGTTCTCATGATAAACAATTCCTGATAACTACCTGTATCACTAAGGTCTAAGCCTGGATACTAACTACCATTCGGAACATGTTTACAAAGTTTACACAAGTTATGTTGTCGGATTCAAACCATCTGATCTGGTGTTTCTAGACTTCCTGAAACACAGCAAAACAAATAGTTTATTAGAACTATACCATTGATGATAATAGAACAGTTTCCGTTTCAGATGATTCGATAATGAACTTATTTAATAAAGGGTTCAAAAAGAGCTGCAGATCATAATTAGGTTAAATATTTGAGGAATTTGTCGAGATCGAAAGCTTTTATGAAGGTTGTATTAATGCATTTCTATGAGCTGTCAGCAAAAGCAAACTAAGGGCATAGTTCAATAATGTGTAACATACCAAACATGGGTACTCTTTTTTAGCATTATTTTTGGTGTGAGATACTTCGACACTTGTTTTGGAAACTTGAACTAGTCGTTCAGATACCTGAAGTCGCTTTAGTGGGTATCGTATGGAACTTTGGATGTACTCGCGAGTACTTGCACATAATGGTTTTAGTAAAATACATACTACTAAAAGGCGGTGTTTGTACATACATCACAAGTCAAACAAAAACAAACGTTCTGAAACGAAATCAACTCATTTCAAACTATCTATGGTATCGGGGAAGCAAATAAGTTTATGAGCAATGGGAGTTGATGGGTAATCAAATAATAAGTTAAAACAACAAAATAGTTGCAGCAAAATTTCAGAATTATATAACTTAAAGATGAGAAGACAGAAAAGGAAACAAGTAGAACTAAAGTAAATAAAGGATACCTTAGCTGGTTCTCGAAGATTCATTCTCTCTCAGAATCTAAATGCCCATTCGTTCTTCTGCATAGAGTAACGAATTCGCGTAAATAAATATTCATGCAAATGAAGTACCACCTTAAACAAATTTGAAGCAATACCTTGGCCTGCCAGATTTTGGGAGATGTTTGGACATTATTGACGCCTGCATGTAAATACCACATGATCAGAATGACAGAGAGAACAAAATTGAAGAAGAAAGTTAAACTAAATAGTAGATGTTAATGGGAGTTCAGGTGCAACCAATAGGTGGTTTCTAAAAGATAATATAATAGTACGGACATCAGACTGTAGCAATGCAACCTTTAACAGGAAAGTTCCTTGCACATAAATAGAAAAGTTTATAGTTGTTACTTATTACAATTAAAATGGACATTTTCGTGCCAAAATGGATTTCAGAGGGTTAACATATATGGGTGGTAAGTTAGCATAACCGGACACATGTATATATTTCCCGCAATTTAGTAGTCCAACGTATATGCAACTTCACTCATCCACGTATTGATTCAGATGCTTCCTCTCTCTTACATATATATTATCATCTCTAAGAGGTTTTAGATTTCGTTGCTAAAACTAATAAGATAGAGGACAAAAAGACTAGTTCAATACTCAGGGGATTGACTGTTAATAAAAAAAACTAAGAAAGCTTAATGGTGAAATGAAAAAGAAATACGGTTGCACACAACAAACTATTAAAAGGACTATCAATGTTACATAACATCTCCAGTACTTGGAAACAGCATTTTATGGTCAATTTTCGAAACTAATTCCACAACTAGAAGATAACACCACCTGCTCCAGGATAATGCTCCTGGCCTCGACAAGTTGAGCTTCAAGCTCCAGCTCCCTTTCAGTTGCTTCAGAAGTAACCTCTGCTCCTTTTTGTGCATCTTGTAGTTCAACCATCCGCTCCTTCACAATTAAAAATGTCCAATGTGAAATTATAAAACACAATCATCAGGAATTTGACTTGCATCCTAGAGAATTAACAGAAAACACAGACCAATTGCAACGAATATTGGAACGTGTATTTAAAGTCAACACACCTTTATAGAAGACATTTTCGTTCGTAGGCTCTCTTCTATTTGATCTCTAGCCATAGGAAATGGCAGGTCAAAGACATCCTGGAAGTACATAAACAACTTAAAAGAAAATATATAAAACTTTGACTGAAGTGCGATATCTACCGTTAAGAAAAAATCAAATGAAACAAAAGAACTAACGACGAAATAAGAATAATTAATTACTTGTCAAGCAAAAGAAGTTTGTGTATTACCGTCTTACCACCCAGCGGAGATTGAGGGGGATTGGCATCAAGTTTGTCAGTGACACCGGAAGTTTGTTTTGATAATCCATTTGGAGCATTCAAGAACTCACGCATGTCCATCTATATACAAAAACCAAGAACTCAACCGCAGTCCACACTGTAATGTAGAAGTTCTCACAAGCACTAATAAGAAAGATACATAGCCAAAAAGCAACTGATATAGACAATGAGTATATAACTATCAAGTGTTGAACTGATAAATGTAGATTGACAAAAATTGTAACACAGTAAGATACAACTTCTAAACTTTGTGAAGAAAAAAGTCCCATGTTCAATTAGACTACAGCAACATCAAATGATTAATGAGTCTCCATTACAATTTTAAAACAGTAACATTTGATATTTTAAACCATAAAACCAACCAAACAAGCTTCTCGCGTTCAATCAGTCTATACTAGAAAGTCAGAAAGTACATAAAAAAAGCAACAAAAGATCATAATTACCTGCATTGATCGTAATAAAGCCCTCAAGTCAGCATTCTCTGCCATGAGCTCTTGCTTCTTGACCTCATAAGCATCCACCTACCAATCGCGCAAAATTAGAGTAAAGAGATAACCATTAAACATCAATAGATGGTTATATGCAATTATCCTTCTTACGATCATTTTGGAGAAATCACTATCAGCTTTCTTTCCAGTCCAAGTCCCACGTTGACGCCCTTCTTTCTGTTAACAAGTTCCAAAAAAGAGGACAAGTTAGGTGGATGCAGTTATACGCTTCCCCTTTAGATACTCTTCCCAAAAATGGACCAATGGATACCTGAAGTAGATTCATTATCTCCATTCCTGACTTTGATTCCTTTTTCTTCTCCATCAATACTTGATTTAACCTCTCCTGCAGAAAATAATGTACGGTTATTGCATTAAATCTTAACATAAACATTTTTCACCTGGTAAGTAGTGGGGTAATATTAACACTACGCCTCAAAAAGGGAACACAAATGTAGCAATTGAATGCAACATGGCTTACCTGCAACTTTATATAATCCTTCTCTTTTTTCTTCATTTCGTGTATTTGCTGAGTTCGAACTTGCTTTATAGTAGCATATGTCAAAACTAATGCTTGTCAGGAGATTTACATCTGGGGAGCAAAGCAAAAAAGAACCAAGTGTCCTAACCTGATTACCAATAACCATCCTTTGAAATTCATCCCGCTCCTGCTGTAGTTTATCGATTTGGGCCTTGAAGGCTGCGGCAGCTTTAGCTTCCTGATCATATAAAAATTTGAAACATCCAAAAAAAACGTTAGCCTGGTTGTTACAGAATGACTCTGGTATCCATGGAACAAATCAAATTTGTGTCTTTCATAATAAGTCAAATCCACTGTATCACTTGCTTCAGAATTCAGAGTGCAGACCTTTCTAGTAATTGTAGCCAACTCTCGATCTTTTGCTACTAACTGTGCCTCAAGCCGCTCAACTTTGGCTTCTAATCTTGACATGTCAGATACCAGTCTACACAATGAGGATAATACGTTATCTAGCATGCAACAGAAAAAGATTGTGTGCCCGCAAGAGTTAAAACGCTTATAAAAATGGGAGCTTCACATTCATTTCATTTTCAGTTTCGAGCATTTTCAAATTGAAGGTTCATATCCTGCTCCAGTCGGAGGTCAACTATGTTGCTTCAAGTATAATATTATTTTTATTGGCATTAGAAAGAACAAAGAAGGTAGTGGCTTATCTAAAGTAAATACCCAAAATGGGTATATTCCATCCTTGTTCAAGTTAGTGGATTATGTTAGGGACTTGGTGGCTTCTGGTCGACTTGAAATGAGGCATATTCCATCCTTGGAACAACCTGCTGATTTGTTTACAAAAGGACTTGCTAAGGACTTGTTCCTCAATCTTAGAGGCAAGCTAATGGTTCTGATCGACCCATCATCTTGAGGGGGCATGACAATGAACACAATTATGAGTGTAATCTAAGTGTCAACATAAGTGAAGAAGAAGGTGTTACTAAGGTGTAAGTGAGAAAAGATATAAGTAATGTGGGACTATATTTCTAACACAAAGTGTTCTTTAGAGATGTAACAATTCACCATGAATAGTAGAAATACGGCACTAATGCGACAAAGGTTGATTTTGTAGACCGGCATCAAAAGTGGGTCGAGAAGACCAACCTTGTTGCCGATAATGGTCAAATTCACCATTCGTGGTACTGAAAATCTAACTCCCAACATTTGGATGATTGGTCTGTAGAGTTCAAGACCTGCGACATTACACAGGTATACAGTATACCAAGTTGAATTCGATGAGGCGAGAGCTTCATCTCAAGCTAATTTAGCCACATTACCAAGTGACAATACTTCTCACGGTTTTACTTTCTTCAGGTCAAAAATAGTACGTTATACCTACAACTGGCAAGGTTTACCACCAATTGGCCAATAAATAAATCTCTTCTAATAAATAAGTGGTCTAGATTAGGGTACATTACCTCCACATTGTAAGAAATTCCCTGGAGTCCTTAGAAGACATTAACATTTTCTTGGGTTGAGGAAAACATTTGGTCACTATGTTACTACAATGAAGGATTCAAATTTGAACCAAAATACAAGTTGTTCCTTTTTCATGTATTCTTCGTGGAGATACCCCCCCCCCCCCCCCCCCCCCCCCCCCCCAATTTTGTTGTAATAAGTCTTTTCTAGAGTTAATGAAGAAACTAATAAAATCAAAAGGGGTTTCATTTTCACCTCTGTCTTTGCTCATTTGTAGATTCCCTAAAATCAATATCTCGTTGTCTCTGTTGAAGAAGTGAATATAGACAATTACAGGTTCTAGCAATCGAGATCTACAACGAAAAACCCAACACAAAGACCAAATCAAAATCAGCAAAAAATCATTCAAATCAATATGCACAAATCAAGGGGAAATGGAGCTCAACTCACCGGATCATTAGCAAATAGATCAAGAGAAGCAGGAAATCCAAATGTAACTAATGTTTGATTCAGATACTTAGCACAATGATCTAGGTTTTCAGTGTTAGCAAATGCGTATTCCCTACACACACCAAAAAAAAACCTAGAAATTTCATCGCATGCCTAAAGCACAAAGTAAACCTAGAAATTTAAGGAGATGAAGAAGTACTAACCCTAATCCGAAATTTGACTGAGTAGATGCCTGCATTGAGTATTTAGTTAAAAAAAACACCATTAAAATGAGAAAAGAACAGTAAATGCCACAGAAAGAGATTGATAAAGAAGTTAGTTTGAGTTCAGTAATGAAATCGTACTGTGAGATCGAAGTCCGTATCCGTCGGAGCCATTACTGCGGAGCTTCACTGTGTTTTTCTAGAGAGAGAAAGTAGAGAGAGAGAGAGAGAGAGAGGATTTGAGTGAAGCTTGGGATCTATAGAAGAAGATAAAAGAGGAAAAAATTTGAAAAATAATTAGGGGAGTTAAATAAGTTAAGTAGCGTTTACGTTTATTATGCGCGCGCTAACAGATAAAAAAGAAAGTATTTAACGACATCCCCCGTGAGAATGTTTTCTTTGGTCCATGTTCATCTAACCTAGGATTTTATTTTCTTTAATATAGTAATAAACTTTCTTTATATAATTGTTTTCTTATTTTTCTTCCTCTTCTTACATTTTTTGTCTTTAGAAGAATGAGAAGTTTCAAATTTTTTTATTTTAGTCGACAAACAGAGAGAGAACTCTCACATGTGTCGTCTATGATTGGTATCGGTGTCAAATGTGTTGGGTGGTCCTAGTTCAGTTCGTTTTTTGGACTTGAAGAATTCGAGGACTGCACCAACTTTTGGTTGTTAGTCGGATCCATGGTAATATAAAGGCTTGTCAAGGATGAATACGATTAGTATCAACAAAAAAAAAGGATGAATACATTTCAATATGTCCCATAGATCAGCCCGCCTTGTATGTGTAGGCGGGTCGAACTGGTTTGCAGACAATTTTGGCAGGCCATACTGGCCTGTATACGACTCTGGCGAGCCAGACTGGTTTGGGGCCGACTTTGTACGTCATACCAGTCCAACCAGCCCGTTTGACACGACCAATTATTGTTAAAGATTTCCTTCCAAAGCTAACTCAGTAGAAAAGGGTGGCATTTAGTTGGATGTCTACTGAGCATTCCCTTGGGCAATTCTAAAGGTGTCTGTATAATTGATTTTGATGGAGTATAATTGGTTTTGATGGCGCAATTACACGTGGAGGGCTTTTGAATTTTATCTTCGAAGAAGCGTCAAAAGCAATAATCAGATGCGTCTATACAACCACCTGCATCCCTTACATGATTGGTTTCTTAGGATCTTGAAAATGGCAACATAGAGCTCTGATTTCCTCTTCAAGCATCTCATATGCCTGAGACATGTCATAGGCTTGGGCAAGAATAAGGTGCCCACTTTAGGTCTTATGGAAGTATGGAACCACTAAAAAAATTAAATTTTGGTTGGGCAAGAGACCCACATTAGGTTAAAGAAAGTGGTAGACTAAACATGAATTTTTTTTAGTGACTTCGAAAATGAATTGTGTGCTTTCTGAATTGAGTAACGTGGTATACTAGGTTGGGCCTCAGGCAGTTGGCTCCTGCTCTAAAGAACTTATGATACCGAATTACTAAACAAAGCAGAGAAACTACTTGATAATCTATTCGCTACAAAAAAAATTTGACAAATCTATTATATAAAATAAAGGAAAATGCCTATCGGCCTGACATTTTTTTTTTGTTGAAAGCTCTGCGCGACACTTATTCTAGTCGGGATTCATCTGAGATAAGTGTCGAACAGAACATCAGGATTGTAAAATAAATTAGTTATTCCGAAATTGTAAATCAGCCACAACTCTCATTTTTTTTTTCTAGAACACTTACCAAGACCCACAAAAATAGGCCAATGGTTTTCTCCTACTAAATTTAGTGAATTAGAAGAAGTCAATATTTCTTCCTACTAAATCTCATTCCACCAACAGTCTTTGAACAAAAATCAACCCAAAAAAGTTGCACAACCTAGCTATCTTCATTGTCATCCTAGCTAATAACACATTCTCTTCCATATTTAGTGCTATCTCCCTCTCTTCCCCTCTCTCTACCTATGCATATATATTCTTGATCACATCTCATTCATCCTCATTGTGATTCATCCATTAGCAAAGATGAAGACCCAATCTACACTTTCTCTTATCTTGTTCTCTTTCTTCTTTCTATTCACTTTATCAAAAGCTTTTGACATTACTAAAATGCTCAAAACCTACTCTGATTTTAGTACCTTCAATGACTATCTAACACAAACCCAACTTGCCCAAGAGATAAATCGACGTGAAACGATTACCGTTCTTGCTGTCGATAATTCGGGTATGTCACAATTATCAGGAAAATCACAAGATGTGATTAAAAGAGTAATGGGTCTTCATGTCATTCTAGATTACTATGATGTTTCTAAGTTACAAAAACTCTCAAATAAGACAGCTCTTCTTACAACTTTGTTTCAATCAACTGGACTAGCTATTGGCCAACAAGGGTTCTTAAATGTTACAGACATGACTTCAGGAGAAGTTGCATTCGGGTCTGCTGTTAAAGGTTCATCTCTTGATTCAAAACTTGTTAAGTCAATTGTGGCTCAACCTTACAATATTTCAGTATTGCAAATAAGTTCTATTATTGTCCCAACCGGTATCGAAAACTCGAATAATAATTCGACCCATGCTCCACCACCTCCACCACCACCACCACATAAGGCAACAGCACCATCTCCAGCAACCAGCCCATCTAAGGCTCCAGCAGGATCTCCTCCTCCTAAGTCTGCTAAAGCTCCTGCACCATCAAAAAAAGATGATGCTTCTTCACCAACTGCAGATAGTCCTTCTGAGGTTGCAGCTGACTCACCTAAAGTGAGTTCCCCTCCTTCACCTGTTCCGGCTTCTGCCGATGCTCCTTTAGGTAATAATGCAGCCGATGCACCGGCTACAGCTGATGCACCGGCTAGTTCGAAGAAATCTTCGGGTACACGCGCTAGTTTTGGTGTTTTTGTTGCTGGTTTTATGGTGGTTGTGTCTTCTTTTTGGGTTGCTTTATAATTCTTTGGGAGATATGAATAAGATCATGAAGAAGAAAATGAAGAAGATAAAAGAAGGTTGGTTATTTGAGAGAGTAAACAGTGAGGCAATGTTGGCTATCTATTTGGGATTCATCTCTATGATACTCAGTTTCTCTCATAATTAATAATGTATAACTCAAAATAATAATACAAGTGGAAATTTTCTTTTTCTTATTGGGTGTTTGCAGAATATTTCATGTTATTAACCTCACAAACTTAGGTTTGGGAAGTGTTATGGGCACACACTTTCTTACAAAGCCTAAATGGGCTATTCCATCTGTCTGATGTGTGAGAATAGTCTCAGATGGAAGGGGTATCTAGTAACAAAGAATATCTCTTAACAAAAAAAAAAAAAAAAAGTAACAAAGAATATAATGTATAGGTCCTTTTTATTTATTTTCAATTGATTTTGAGTTGACTGACCACAAACATAACATAATATCAGATTTAGACTCATACATGATAGGTTTAAAAGCTACGCGTGTTCCACGTCACTCGAAAAGAAAAGAAAAGAAAAACACGTGATATGCTTAAAGAAACTCACTGGAGATAGTTTTGTAATGACTACACTTTTAACAAAAATATTTGCTCTTCTTTTATGAAAGAGTAAAATTTGAACACTGATCAGGCCAGTCTCTCCAATGGACTTTTTTGTTTTTACCTTTTTCCAAACTCTGCAATGGAGTTAGGAATATATACTACTTATTCACATTGAGATATGATTCAATGAACCCATAACTTCAACCAGAAGTGCCCCCACAGCTATCAAAATCCAGTAGTGATTAAATTCTTGATCTTATTTAAAGAGTAATTGGCATTCCACTCAATACAAGTGAAAAAAGAGAGGCTTTAAACAAGAGAGACTCGCCGCTAATTCAAAGAATTAATTTGAGATATACTTTAAAAATCTATGAAGGTTTCGAGTTCGATCTTCAGAAGAAGCGGAATCCTTAAGTTATTGAATTTGAGATTATTATAGTATAAATAATGTAGTTAGATTTTAAGTTTTAGTTTAACTGGACTTTAAGAATGTCCAATGAATGAAATACTTCGACACAGTCCTTACAAGTGGGTGTATGAATACCACAGGAATGGTTGGCGTCAACTAAAAGATGAAATTTATTTCCCAACTACTTCAATTTATTGGACATACCATGCTGAAAGGCACGTGTCACTTGAGATTGAGATGGTGGGGTGACTTAATTGAAAGTGTTTGTAGTGTTGAGAACTTGAGATCATCTAAAATCTAGTTGACCAATACTTCAACAAAAGAAATTCTTGTGTGGACAATTGAAATTGGGTGTATAAACAATTAAGTAAGGGACAAATGAAATTCATACGTAGACAACCGATTAATAAACTTTCTTAAGTAGGATGCTTTTGAGAGATTTGTTGTTTAAACCCTTTTTCTTATAGTTAATTTATTGTTTGGACCTCCTTATTCTAGTGTTGCACTTTGGACTTCCTTTTAAAGGAATATTCTGAGAATATTCCGTTTCTAAAGTTATATTTTATAAAATTTTCATTTTACCCTTACATAATCAATATTACAGTTTAGACTCCCTGATTTATTTAAGCCAAGTAGGTAATTGCTCACAAAAAGATCAAACACAAATGAAATCTCCTTCACACATTTCATCAAACGTAATATCTCAAAATAACCAATTGGAGCATACATTTCCACAAGTGAATTCCTCACAAAATGATCAAACTATACCCGGTTTTAACAATGGATTCATGAATCTTTCTTCCCTTTAAACCCATCTTTAATAGTCAAACTGATTTGGGAACAAAAGCATAGGTGTAATTATTGTTAGGTTAATCCCACATTAGTTGTGGAAGGGGCAGAGGGTGCGTTAATAAGTGTGGGAGAAGTCTTACCTCTTGAGCTAGCTTTTGGGGTGAGAGGCCCAAAATCACCTAACACTGGTATCAGAGCCCAGGTATAACAAGTCTTGGCCCAATAACTATTGAAGTTGAGAGAGGGGGAAATTGTTAGGTTAATCCCACATTGGCTGTGGAAGGGGCAGGGGGTGCGTTAATAAGTGTGGGAGAAGCCTTACCTCTTGAGCTAGCTTTTGGGGTGAGAGGTGCCCAAAACCACCCAACAATTATCAGGGGAATGTTATCTTTTTCTCTTAATTGATTAAAAAGAATTACAGTTCTTTTCAAACTACCCTTTGATCATTAAGTTGTACCTGAACAGAGATGGTATTCAGTGTGATTGAGACCTATAT
This sequence comes from Eschscholzia californica, assembly GCF_041429995.1. Classification (NCBI taxonomy): domain Eukaryota; kingdom Viridiplantae; phylum Streptophyta; class Magnoliopsida; order Ranunculales; family Papaveraceae; genus Eschscholzia; species Eschscholzia californica. Next base: position 13,714,018 of record NW_028238198.1, on the reverse strand, counting down.
ATTTTGAAAATCTGGGATTGGATTTGTTTAAATTGTTTCATGGTTTTGCAGTTTTGTAAATGGAGTAGGCATTCTTTCTTGGTTAGTCTTCTGGATTTTGAGTGAAAGAAGAGAAAGATTGATATTGTTTTGTAAATAGATGGAGGGAAATGAAATCAAATAGTGAAAATTTTGAAATCTGAGATAACATTATTACTCGATGTTACTCTGCAACCAGAATTCATAATTTTCCAATTACCGTTTAATGTTTTCTCTGGTTTGGTTTATCCGACATTATTTGTGTCCATGAAATGTCTCAATGAATCTCTTTCAACCTAGTTATGTTTATTAAAAAAAATTGGGAGATTTGCTCGTGGGTTTATTTAATTAGTGGAGTTAACTAGTTAGGTTGGTTAGGTCAAGGAGAGGGTAAAATAGTATTTTACCCTGTCATGTGTTTTGGATATTTTATATTTAACATTTTTTTTTGAAAAATGGAGTCTAAAGTGCAATTCTTGAATAAGGGAGTCCAAAGTGCAACTCTGGTATAAGGGAGTCCAAACAGCAAGTCAATTATAAGAAAGGGGTCCAAACAACAAATCTTCTAACTTTTTTTTTTCTTCTTGTTAAATCTTCCAACTTTTTTTTTCTTCTTATTAATTATGGCAGATTTAGTTTTCACAATGGCCCTTTCATGAAGATTAACTGGAGGACCCCCAATCTAACATGGTCTTTGCGAGCCACATATAGGTGTATTAGATTCAATTGGTTATACTTGTGCAGTCTACTTAAACTTAGATTTGAATATCGTTTTCCTAAATTGCTACAATTTGTTTTCGATTGATTAACCGAAGACATGCCGAGTCAATTATAAATATAAAATTGGTCACATGTTGTAAATATTAGAAATATGCAGAGTACTTTAATCATTTGCACACTAAGAACACTTTAGTTTTTTGCTCATTTAGTTGTGGACCTACTGTTTATTGAGCCTTGGTCATTCTCCTTCAATTCATCAACTTTAGGGGGGGTAGTGGAGCGGGACTTTCACAGACTTTCATAGACAAAATGTCCCGTAGACATTTCAAGACATTTCAAGACATTTCGGATGAGTTATTATAGACAACATGTGTTCATAGACATTTTCAAGACATTGAGAGTTTGTAGACAAAATGTCTTTATAGACATTTCAAGACATTTGATCCATAGACAAAATGTCCTGGGGACATTTTAAGATCTTGAGTCCATTGACAAAATATGTAATGCATATTATATTTGTGCTAATCAAAAATATATTTTTCGACTTTTGTAGACATCTGTGAATATTTGTGGACATTGATGGACATTTGGTAGACATTTATTATTTTAATATTATTATTATTATTTAATCACATGAAATAATATATTAATACTAACATTTCAAAAATATATTTTTCGACTTTCGTAAACATCTGTGAATATTTGTGGACATTGATGGACATTTGGTAGATATTTATTATTTTAATATTATTATTATTTTTTAATTACATGAAATAATATATTTATACTAACATTTCAAAAATATATTTTTCGACTTTCGTAGACATCTGTAAATATTGTGGACATTGATGGACATTTGGTAGACATTTACTATTTTAATATTATTATTATTGTTTAATCACATGAAATAATATGTTTATACTAACATTTCAAAAATATATTTTTCGACTTTCGTAGATATCTGTGAATATTTGTGGACATTGATGGACATTTGGTAGACATTTATTATTTTAATATTATTATTATTGTTTAATCACATGAAATAATATATTTATACTAACATTTCAAAAATATATTTTTCGACTTTCGTAAACATCTGTGAATATTTGTGGACATTGATGAACATTTGGTAGACATTTATTATTTTAATATTATTATTGTTTTTTTATCACATGATGGACTTCAAATGTCTCTTGTTTTTTGAAAGACATTTTGGCTTCCAAATTTGTCCCAAATCCTTCACAAATTCATCAAACTATGAAGTCCACCAAAGTCTGGGACATATTTTGTCTACAATCGAATGCCTCGGACTTTCATAGACTCTCAAATGTCTGGATTTGAATGCCTCAGACTTTCGTGGACTCTCAAATGTCTGGATTTGAATGCCTCAGACTTTCGTGGACTCTCAAATGTCTGGATTTGAATGCCTCAGACTTTCGCGGACTCTCAAGAGTCCGCGAAAGTCTTGCTCCACTACCCCCTTAGTTAATCTTTGCTAAAACTAGTTAGTAGAAATCATTTGCTAGAATGAGTTCAGGGACCAGTTTTAGTACCAGGCCCATATAATTCTGATTAGATAGATCACATATATCAAAAACGTACTCATAGAAACATCAAATCAAAGCAATGGTACAGTAAAAAATTTGGTATTTGGGTATAGATTTTTTAACTTATTTTTATTGTTGTGTTTTTAAAAGGGTTCATGAGTTTTAGGTTCAAAATAAAATTCGAAAATGTATTAAGGTCCAATATTTTCAGAAAATAAGATTTTAGTCTTTTTCTCTTTTGGAAGAAACATTGTAGATACATAATGTGTTATGTATGACACGTATAAAAAAAATGAAATTAAGTATAAAACTTTAACAATAAATAACATGTTATTATGAAACAAAACAGAATCAATAAACAGAAAAACACTATAACTTTGACATCTAGACATACTTTAACTATACTTAATGTGTTTTGTTGTAGAAATATACGTAATTGATACTAAATAACGTGTATATTGCGAAATAGATAGTAAGTTTGAAATCAATCGAAAAAATCTAAGAAAAAAAGAAAAAGAATTTTGGAGATTGATTTTCAAAAGTGAGTTTTTTTCTTATATAAAAGGTTATAATAGGTATTATGATTAAATAGAAATGATAGATTTCTGTTTTTTCTATAGAGATAGGTCAATTTGGACTAAATATCCATTATAATTATTAGTTTGGCTTAAAATCCTATATTAATGTTAGGGTGGACTAAATGTGTGTTTGAGTTTAGATTTTTGGACTAGGAACCCAAAAAATTATTTTTAACACTCTGAATTTTTTTTAATAAATAGGATTCAAATAAATTTTGAAATAATTTGTATACTTGCTATAAGTTAATTGTATCAATAGAATTAGCCTACATATAGTCTTGGGGTTCTTATATTTTTAGGTATGAAGCCGTTAATTTTGGTTCAAAAGCATATGGTAGAATCGCTTTAGGGGATTTAGAAATGATACTATGGGGATTAAAGCCCGATTGTCAATCAAAATACGACAACTTATTGTCATCTATGTAAGAGAGTGTATATCAAGTGTATGAATAAAACTAAAGAGAAAGTGTGAGGTAGTGCTTATATAGTTTTGGTGAGTTGGTTAGGTTGTTGGGTTGTTATACAACCGACTTTCTCTCTCTATAACTGTGTATATAAGTGAGTGTCTTAGCTCATAATTGCTTAATGGAAATCACTCTTTCTCCTCAATTCTCTCTTCCTGTTTCTCTCTCTATGTATCTAATACGAAATATTACATGGTATCAGAGCTTCTAGGTTAAGAAAGATTTTCAAATTCGAGCTTCATCAATGGAGTCAGATAGCTCAGATCGATCGAATTCATCTTCTTCAATTTCGAAATCTCATTCTCCAACTCTAAATATCACAAATTATATCTCAGATAAGCTTGATGAATCGAATTTCTTAGTCTGGAAAGATCAATTTGAAGCAATACTTATTAGTAATGATCTATATTGTTATGTTGATGGATCTATGAATAAACCAGAGATTTCGATCACTGATTCAGAAGGAAGAAGTTTACCTAATCCGGATTATATCAATTGGAGAAAACAAGATAATTTCGTTAAATCTTGCTTGAAAGCAACCTTTTCGAAATCAATTTCAGCAGATGTCTTAGGTCTTCAAACATCTCGAGAAATTTGGAGCTACTTAGAAACAGTTTATACTGAAGAATTTGAAGCTAAGCAAGATCTTCTTCGTCGACAACTTCAAAATACAAAGAGAGGATCTGCATCTGTAAGTGAATATCTTCGTAAACTCAAATCTCTTGCTGATTCATTAACTGCTGTTAGAGATAGAGTTTCTGATAAAGAAATGATTCGAATCATATTATCTGGCTTAGGCAAAGAATTCAATCAGTTTATAATCACAATTAATAATAGAACAGATAATATTACACTTCCTGAGCTTAGATCTAAGCTTCTTCATCATGAACAATGGTTTTTGAGTCAAGATCAAGATGATCAACTTGCATATTATGTCAGAACTTCTCAAGGTAAGAAACCTAATTCATATTCAAACACAAATTCATATAGATCTGGTCCATCTGGATCGAAATTCAGTCATAATCAGTCTCCAAGACAATATTCAAACACAAATACTTCAAAATCAAATGATTCTCATATCAAAACACAAAATTCAGGATCAAATTCTAATCCAAATTCAAACACAACTTCAAATTCTAATACAAATGTATATTCAAACACAAATCGAAATTCAAGCACAAATTCATATTCTAACACAAATCCAAATCAGAATTTACATAATCAGAAGGCAGTTAATTTTGATTTTTCAAGTATTCCATGTGGAATCTGTCGAAAATGGGGTCATCAGGCTTATAAGTGTAGATTTCGATATGAAACTGATAAATATGCTCATCCTCAAGCATTTGCTGGCTTGCACATTTCAGAAGATACTAAGTTTGATGACAATAAGCAAGAAGAGTGTAATCTAGCTATTGTTGAAGAATGTTTTACTGCTTCTATTAAGAATGATTATACATCAGAAGGCACTTGGTTGGCTGATTCAGGAGCTTCTAGCCATATGACCAATGATGTTAAGGTACTAGCTTCATCTCAACCTTATTTAGGTTCTAAATCTGTTCTAGTAGGTAGTGGTCGATCTATTCCTATTTCTAGTTCAGGAGATGTACAGATTCAGACCAACTCTCATGAGTTCTGGCTGAAAAACACTTTAGTAGTACCAGAATTGAGAAAGAACCTTTTATCTGTCTCTAAGTTCACTAGAGATAATCAATGTTCAGTGGAGTTCTTTCCATGGGGATATGATGTCAAGGACCTAGCTACTCAGACAATCTTAACTGCTGGTCCTATGCTAAATGACCTATATCCTATAGAATTTGACACTATTATCTCTCATGAAGAGGCTTATGTGTCAAATGTCAATGGTTCTCTAAGTCTATGGCATAAGAGGCTTGGACATACTTCAAAAAGTGTTCTTGAATCCCTTAATAAGTCAGCTCTTATTAGTCTTGATTCTTCTGAGTCATTAGGAGTGTGTGAACCATGTCAATTGGGTAAGAGTAAATCTCAACCCTTTGAGCTCTCTTCAAGTATCACACCTTCTCCACTTCATATGATTCACTGTGACATTTGGGGACCTTCTCCTGTTACATCCATCTCAGGAGCAAGATATTATATACTGTTTGTGGATGATTATAGCAGATATTTTTGGATTTATCCTATGAAACTCAAGTCTGACAGTCTACATTGCTTTAAGCAATTCAAATTGACTTTTGAGAAGCTTCTCTCTGCTACTATTAAAGTATTTCAAACAGATGGGGCTCCTGAGCTCTCTAAAGGAGATTTTAAGAAGTTTTTGGATGCTAATGGAATCTCCTTGAGGTGTTCTTGTCCCTATACACCTCAGCAGAATGGGAGAGCTGAGAGAAAGAACAGGCAGATCACTGAGATGGGTAATACTTTGGCCTTTCAATCTCATGTGCCTAAAGAATATTGGTTTGAGTCTTTTGATACAGCTTCATACATTATCAACAGATTACCAACAAAAGTCTTAGATGGCAAATCCCCTTATGAAGTTCTATTTGGTCATACTTCTGATTTCTCTATGCTCAAAGTGTTTGGATGTGCTTGTTATCCACACTTAGGAGCTATTAGAACAGACAAATTGAGCCCAAAGTCTGTTAAGTGTGTATTTTTGGGATATAGCTCCATTTATAAGGGCTATAAGTGTTTGGATATGACTACAGGCAGGGTATATTTCTCAAGACATGTGGTCTTTAATGAGGATTTGTTTCCATTTGCTATTGAGCACAACTTAACCACATCACATGAAACTTCTACTCAAGTGGTACTTCCTATCATAACCACAGCTACTACATCTCAAAATCCAGAATTAGCATCATCTGGTCCTTCTATTTCTCCACAAATCTCTCAAAGAAATAGTGTTGCTTCTGTTCCTGCTTCAATTCCAGCAGTCTCATCTCAAGGTAATTTTTCAAATGATTCACATAACTCAAGTCATTTTGATGCTCCAGAGAGTAGTTCTAACTCTACTCTTGGACAAGCTATTCAGCCTACACATAATATGACCACTCGATCCAAAGTGGGAGTGCACAGACCAAAGTACTTGCCAGACTTTGTTTCTCATTTCACTGTGTGTCACCCATTACCTCAAGCATTTGTAAGTCTCCTAGACATACCCTCTGACCCTACTACCTATAAACAAGCTTCTAAAGATCCAGCTTGGTGTCAGGCTATGCAAGAGGAGTATGATGCTCTTCAAAAGAATGGAACATGGTCTTTAGTTCCTTCTACTCCATCAATGAATATTTTGGGCTGTAAATGGGTCTATAAGACCAAATTGAAATCAGATGGGAGTATAGATAGGTACAAAGCAAGATTAGTGGCTAAGGGGTTTCATCAACTTGATGGCTTAGATTATTCTGAGATTTTTAGTCCAGTGGTTAAGTCTTCTACTATTAGAGTGGTTCTAACATTGGCTGTTACAAACAAATGGCTGATTAAGCAGTTGGATGTATCCAATGCTTTTCTTCATGGAGTACTTGATGAGGATGTGTTCATGATGCAGCCACCTGGGTTTATTGATTCTGAGAATTCCTCTTTGGTTTGTCATCTTCACAAGTCCCTTTATGGCTTAAAACAAGCTCCTAGAGCTTGGTACACAAGATTCTCTGATTTCCTTCAACATTATGGGTTTAGTAGGAGTTCAACAGATCACTCCATGTTTGTGTACACCATGGGAGAAGATATCCTTGTTCTTCTGCTATATGTTGATGACATCATATTAACTGGTTCTTCTTCATCTGCTATTCAAGCTCTTATTGACACCTTGAGCATTGAATTTGCCATGAAGGACCTAGGTTCTCTTCATTACTTCTTAGGAATTGAGGTGAATTCTCTTCCTAACTCTGATCTTTTATTAACCCAGCAGAAGTATACTCTAGAATTACTTCAAAAGGCTGATCTTTTAGATTCCAAGCCTATTAGTACACCCATTCCATTTGGAAAAAGATTATCATCTCATGATGGAGTCTTGCTGTCTGATCCTACTCTTTATAGAAGTTTAGTGGGTGGATTACAATATCTCACTATGACTAGGCCTGATATATCATTTGGTGTTAACTATGTGGCTCAGTTTATGCATTCTCCAACTGATGCTCACTTACAATTAGTTAAGAGGATTTTGAGGTATCTCAAAGGCACTTTGGGTTCTGGAGTTCCAATTTGTGCAGGAGATATTTCATCACTCAAAGCTTATAGTGATTCAGATTGGGCTGGGTGTCCAGACACCAGGAGATCAACTTCAGGATATTGTGTATTCCTTGGCTCTACTTTAATAGCTTGGTCTTCTAAGAAGCAGCCTACAGTGGCCAGGTCGAGTACAGAGGCAGAATACAAGGCTTTGGCATTTGCTTCCTCTGAACTTCTTTGGATTTCATATGTTCTTCATGATTTGGGTGTTTCTCTCTCTGGTTCTTTTGAGCTCTTCTGTGATAATATAGGAGCTAAACATCTTGCTTTGAATCCTGTTTTTCATGCTCGTACGAAGCATGTGGAGATTGACTACCATTTTGTAAGAGAGTTGGTAGCTTCTGGGGTTCTTAAACTTGAATATGTCTCATCTTCTATGCAGCTGGCTGATGTGTTTACAAAGGGATTGTCCAATCCTTTGTTTATCTCTCTTCTGAAGTCCTTGATGGTTTTTGAATCTTCTTCAATCTGATTTCTCACGGATTCATCAGCTTGAGGGGGAGTGTAAGAGAGTGTATATCAAGTGTATGAATAAAACTAAAGAGAAAGTGTGAGGTAGTGCTTATATAGTTTTGGTGAGTTGGTTAGGTTGTTGGGTTGTTATACAACCGACTTTCTCTCTCTATAACTGTGTATATAAGTGAGTGTCTTAGCTCATAATTGCTTAATGGAAATCACTCTTTCTCCTCAATTCTCTCTTCCTGTTTCTCTCTCTATGTATCTAATACGAAATATTACAATCTATCTTGCTAGATTAGGTAAATGCGGCAAGAACCCCTAGCAATCAATATGGATGAGCATTAATCAAGTGCCATGCCAACCATTTATTCTTCAACCTTGAACCCTTCATTTTTCCTCATAGGTTTCTTTATCCTTCTCTCTTTCTAATTCGGCCGAAATAAATAGAAAAGAAATAACAAGAAGGAAGGAAGAGTGAAAACACAATATTGCTTTAAAAGCCATAATAATTAAACATAGTTATATTGTGCCCCAAATTATAACTTCAAAGCCAAAAACATTAAACATAAAGACGTGTGTAATGTTGGCACATGCATTTCAGAAAAATAATTATTGACAGTGAAATAATGAGACAACAAATAGAGGTTCAAACCTGAAGTTTGTTAAATTTGATGTCTGATCTCGAAATTAGACAAATTAGGGAGTTTAAAGTGAAATTTTAAATCTCAACTCTCATAGATACTGGCACCCATGCAAATAAAAGAAATTTTAAATCTCAAACCACGTGAAGAATTGAGTTAATTCCTATTTGGCCCCCTACTTTGTGACCAGCTTCAAATATGACCCTCAAATTTCTGTAAATTCAAATATGACCTCCTATTTTCATACAAATGGCATAACTACCCCTCCCATTAATGTATTATCAAAATAAAATATAAAAGAAAACCTAAATTCCACCTCACTTCCCTCTCCACCACTCATCTATCTCAGCGTCACCTTTCTCTCTCTCTCTCTCCACCTCACCAGTCTCTTCTCCGATGAAGGTCGCCGACCGAGAAATTTTCCGGTTGGCGACCGTCAAACTAAAAAAAAAAAATTCTCTCATCTTTCTCTCTAAAAACTCCGGCGAAGGGAAACCCCCTTCGCCGGAGTTTTTAGAGAGAGAGAGATGAGAGAAAAAAAAATTAGTTTGAAAGAAATTTTCCAACCGGCGACCTTCATCGGAGAAGAGACTGGTGAGGTGGAGAGAGAGAGAGAGGTGAGTTGGAGAGAGAGAGAGGTGACATGGAGAGAGATGAGTGGTGGAGAGGGAAGTGAGATGGAATTTAAGTTTTTTTTATTTTATTTTGAAAATACATTAATAGGAGGGGTAGTTATGACATTTGTATGAAGATAGGGGGTCATATTTGAATTTACAGAAATTTGAGGGCCATATTTGAAGTTGGTCACAAAGTAGGGGCCAAATAAAAATTAACTCTAAAGAATTTAAAGTCACACACTAAAAATTATGAGGCTCGAGTGGTGAGACCTACTCCATAATTAACAATGACATAATAAATCTAATTACGATCGTGTACTCTTAAATTAGAACAAGTATTGTCTTTCTTTTACTCAAGCAAACTGCTTGATCAGTAGTTTTTACAAAAAATAAATTAGCCAGAGAGGCAGAGACCTCTATTTAAAACGATAATTTTAATTATGAATGCATACTCTTAAATTAGAATGTGTATTGTCTTGTACTATTGGTCTTTGTCTAATTTTAGTATCCAACACTCTTTTATATATTTATAATGCTAATTAGTTGTCAACACTTAGTTGCCCAAGTGGTTAAAGTATTGACATATACTCCAAAGGTCCCTAGAGGTCCTGGATTCGATATCCGGAGGAGGTGGAATCTCTGGATTATCGATTTTAGGATTATTAGGGCATAAATAATGTAGATGGACTTTAGGCCATAGTTAGTTGGGCTTTAGGCCATAATTTAGTTGGGCTTTAGGCATGTTCTTGTTTAATCTGGCAGTTCCCGTGCTTATCACATCTTTGATGTATTTACGCCATTGTAACGACTATCGTACGTCAAAGTTAAATTTCAAAAAATTAAATTAAATTAAAAAATAATGTCAATTAGTTTGAAGTGTTGATGTTGATTTCTCAATAAGAAAGTTTAAAACGTGGAGTATTAAAAAGTAAGAAAACATTACTAATACAATCACGTAGATTTGAATAACTGACTTACACAAAATATCAAATTATTGGTAAACCTTACCTACCGGCTACGCCATACCTACCGTCCACTTTCTGGTTATCTTTTCACTTACAGAGATGATATAAAAATTAAAAACAATCAACACACAACTTCAAATGATATATTCGATATAACTGTCCATGCCCTACAGATACAAGTTACATCTAATACATTCTTATATCTTTTTACAGGAGAAATATGAACCAAATTTTGAAATTTTTTACAGACGCCCCATACCCTTTCCAAGACAAATTTAAAGAGGAGCTTATGAAGAAAGGAGGCGGCTAAAATACTTACGAGTGCGCCTATATAACTTTCCTCAAATCCCATTGTACAAAAATAAAAATAATATTTTATTAAATCCCACAAATGAAACAATGTACTCCATCCGTCTCATTTTGTTTCTAGTTTTGGAGAACTCAACTTATGAGGATATGTTATTTAATGTTAACAAATATAAAGACTTTTTTTAAATTACCCTAATTTAATATAGAGTATTTCATTAAACACAATATTGGTAGTAGTGTAGAACCAGTTACAACCTTTTAATTGCATTTTGAGTTTTGACTGAAAGGTAGTTTTGAAAGTTTCATCATGTTAAGAATTAAATGAAAGTAACAAAAAAAAAGTGAAGAAATATTGTAGGACATCCATAAAAAGAATAACAACCAAATAAAATGGGACAGAGAGAGTATAAGGTTTCATGCAAGACGTTTTAAATGAAAACGCTGGAATCAGACAAATTATTTGTTTGAACGTGAGCCAACTTCAACCTTATTATATATTGAGAGCATGAATGTTAAAAAATAAAATAAACAATTTCTCAAAAAAGAAAATAAATAAACAAGATGTCATAAACATGTGATAAGTCAAGAGTTAGAATGGGCTCCCATGTTCCATGACACACGTGCTTCACGTGTGTATCAATAATCCCGGAATAGAAGCTTTTTGGCCAATCAACCTCATGTGGACGCACGTCTAAAGCTGAAATGCCAATAAACGTGGGCTAAAACTATATGCACACAAACCAATTTAGCACAGGGTAGATAGATCTTTTGGGACCTAAATGACTTTCAGTTGATAGAATATCAATTTTTTTTTTTTGATGAAGATGATAGAATATCAATTTGAAGATTAGGAAGTTTTATTTGTGATTGAACTGTGACATCAATATATAAAGACATAGTAGTTCTCACATGACCTTATTGATTCAGACAAAACAGTTATTTTGCCACAAAATCACAAATAAGTTATTTATTTATTTGATCTAAGGTGTGATTTTTTATTTTAAAATAAGTCACGGACATCGCTAACTAGTTAAATACAAATTGACATGGAGTATTTAACTTGTTCTTATGATACGCTGAAAACAAGAATATGTGAAAAGAGGGATATACTTCAATGCGTCTTTCTGGATAAATTTACAGATTAACTTATAATTTTTTTTTCCAATTAAAAAAAAACAGTAAAACTAAAATTTAAAGATGAATCGGAGAAAGTTCAGTCGAATTGTCTCTTTACTTAAGACAATGAACGTGATGGTATTAATACTAAACTCACTCTGGTGTTTGTCTTTCAAGACATAGTAGTTGTACCTTTAAATTTGACGATTAAAAACTCTTCGAATTTATGAATGCGTATGAACTTCGAACAAGTAGTACGAACAACTAACGTGTTGGTATCATAGCATCCTAAATGCTTCTATAAATATGAATCTTAAATGAAAAACTTTGGCATCTTGTTTGCTAGATTCTCATTGTTTTTGGTATTGGCAACACTTCGGATGAGTGCGTATAGAAGTAAGGATGCTTCCAACAGTCAAGTTTTCTGGTGCGATCCGAACTATTAGATCTTAACGGATCTCTCTTGATCCAACACCCCGAATACCCACCATTAGGTCCTCAACGTATCTGTCCTTGGAGACACCCAACATCATGATCCTCGGATCACTTTGATCCCCTCCTCACATCTCAATCGCCATATTGGATCTCTGATCTTAAAAAAATTAAAGGATTCAACCGCTCCTCGCCTCTTCGAATATCACAATAATTTGTTTATAACTCATTCATTTGGAATCCAAGTTGGACCAACTATAAATGTTTGAGTTTTTAACTAAGCAAAATTGAATTTAGAATTAATTGTAAACTATAACTTAAAATTTGACAACAAGCATTGAAATATTTAGAATTAAAATGAGTGTCATAATCTAATAACGAGTATTATCTGTGGCCCAATCGCAAAATAACTTTAGAAAATATAGTATTTCTTAAAACATAAAATTGCTTGCAACTTTGACTCCTCTAACTTTTACCAATCGCAAATTAACCAATGTTTAGTCAAGTAAAAAAAAAAAAAAAAAAAAAACAGTAAACAATTGGTTGCTCTGTTGGTTGTTCATATACTCTAAAATTTTATTGGCCACAAATTTGATTACTTGAGGTGAAAATTCATCATTTATTGACTTGTGTTAAAAATATCAATAAATAAAAATATGAATAAAAGATGACTCTAAGAATTTTATCTGGCCTCCTGGGCTCAAGATTAATTTTATGATGACACTTATGGCGTCTATTAATTTTTTCTTTGTTGAAAGTGTCTATTAAATTCATAATATATTTTTTTTTGTCGCAATAATTTATAATACATTTTCATATTATACATTTATGATGTCTCTATATCATGTAATAAAATGTAAACAATCTTGTAATTTCATGTAAAAAAGACTATAAAGAAGATGTTAACTATGTCTAATAAGATATGACAAGTACACCATGCATACCTTAAATTTTGGGTTGATTTCGTTTTTGCCTGCAATTTTTGAGCAAGTCATCGTTTTAGCTCTGACAAGTTCGATTTGGTCTAAAAAAAGTTCTACTTTTTCTGAAACTACTCTCGGAGGCCAAAATAGAATTAATCCAAAAAATAAAATAAAAACATAAACTCCACCCCATCCCTCCCTCTCTCCTCCATTTCGTCACCTCTTTCCTCCACTTCATCCCTCTCGCCACCTCATCATCTTCTCTCATAAGGTCGTCCACCGATCAAAATTTTTCGGGGTCGACCAGCGACCTTCATACTTAAAAAAATAATAATTTTTCTTCTTTCTCTTCTTTAGTGTTCTCTCTCTCTCCTCTAGGGTTTTGGATTCCCAAACCCTAGATCTGGTTTGGGGAAAACCCAAACTAGGGTTGTTGAAGCTTCAGATCTGGTTTCGGTTTTGCCTAAACCAGATTTAGGGTTTGGGTTTCCCAAACTCTAGAGAAGAGAGATAAAAGAAGAAGATTTTTTTTTGAGTTTGAAGGTCGTTGTAGACGATAAAATGTCTACGGGTCAGAAAGTCCAACAGTCAACGGATTGACGGTCAGAAGTCTTGTCGAGTCGGATCGGATGCTTCGGGAACCGGCTACGCGTCGAAAAGAACCTGCACACAAAAATAGAGAAGAAATCGTGAAGCCTCTAGGACACCGGGATGGTGCCGGCCTTAGGGGGCTCCGACGGTCAAGTCAGATACTCGGTCAAATATAAATAAAAAAGTTAAAGTGGGCGATAGAAGGGTAACCGTCGTCGGAGTACTTAGGTGTTGCGGCTCGTAGAGTTGTCGGAACAGATCTCCACGGTAATGTTATACTTACTGTAATGAAGAGGGTAATGGTAACGGTATCGTGACGATAACCTGCTGATTGTAAGTGGGTTTGCGGTAAGCTGCTGGTCGTAAGTAGATCACGCGGTAAGATGGTGGTCGTATAAGAATGGTGTTGATATGGCGAACTCGGTATTGTTGGGTGAGAGAAGGGTTGGACCCGGGGGGTTATATGATGCGATAATGTGGTGGTCGTATGAGGATGTGTTGATACGACTAGCTAGTTACTGTCGAACGAGAAACTATCAAGCTCTTATTTCCCAACTTCTAAGACAATAAGTCAGAGACTTTGAGAGAGTGAGAAGCTCTTTGAGAAGCTTATCGGAGAGAATGTTAGAGAGAAGATGGATCAGACTACTGGGAGGTACGTTAAGGGATAGGGAATATGATGTATCGACCATCAGATGAGTGTTTCAATTTCTTGAGAGACGGTCAGGATGTTACCGCGTGTACGATAACCTACTGGCCGGTAACGTCCGTCTTTAAGTGGTAGATACAGAATATTTACCACCAGTGTGGTTACGGATTGGGCAATAACCCTCTGGCCGTAAGACAACTTAATACTGGCAGGTGGCTACCGCGTGACACGTGTCAGATATGTTTTAGTGCCAAGCGGGTATGGATTCGACGGCCATAGCAGCGACTTAGGCCATTATCAAGTCTTGTTATCGAGCCTCGCGGATTTTATCCTTACGAAGCGGTTGTTCTCTTATTCTATAAGCACTTCGTTGGGCGGATATTTGCCCATACAGTCACTAGCCGGTCGTCAAAAATTTTGGTCGACCGACCACCTTAAGGAAGAAGATAATGAGGCGAAGTTTATTTTGTTAAAAAAAAAATTCGAGTTAATTTCATTTTGACCCCGAAGAGTAGTTCCCGAAAAAGTCGAAAAAATTTTAGCCTCGAAGGCCAAATTGAAATGTTAGACACTTCTGAAAGCCAAAACGGTGATTTGGTCACAAATTGAAGACGAAAACAGAATTAACCTTTAAATTTATTCTCCTAAATTTCAACAGTGATGCAAACATGTTGGTTTATATAATGACTTTTTTTTTTTGTTGAAAAGTTTATATAATGACTTACACTTCGAGTAAGAAAACAAGATTATTATTTTATTAATTTTTGCCAGAAAACAGAAATAATTTGTCCCTTTCATTCTTCTGGGTCAAATTTTGAATTGGTCAAAATTTTCTATCCTTCACAAGATGAATTCAGGTTAAAATAAACAGAAAGATAAGTTCAACGAGGAGAAAGTAGTTCTAAAATTCATTCAAGGGATTTTAATAGGCTAATAGCCATTGCTGACATTTTTGAAGTCAATTAGTTCACAAATTTTCTTTAGTCTAAATTTTTCAAAATATTTTTTGTAATGAGTAAAAGGTCCAAATATAATTAATATATTCCCCCATATTACTCTATACAACTACAAACAAACAGAGAGAATAGTAATTGTTCATATTCTTTATTTTTCTTCATTTATCTTCATCTAAAACGAGTTTGGTCTTTATGTTATATCTTCCACTGATCATGACCGAAACGATCAGATTAGTTTTTAGAGTTTTTTGCTTCTCTAGAAATTTTGTGTTTTTGATAAGCATTACTTTTGTTAATGTATCCGTTTCATGACCCCTTTCTGTTTTTTTTTTCCGCCCGTTTGACTTTTTGGTGGGAGTTGGTTGTATTTGACATTTAGTCCTATCTTTTAATTTTTTTATCTCTCTCATTTCTATTAGCAGTTTATCTGTCGTTTGTTCTTCAGTTTCATCTCATTCTTAATCTTCTCACCCACCACCATCTCCACCAGAACCTCCACCATTGTAACCACCACTTCATCTCACCGCCACCACTACCATCATTTATCTTTTTTTGAAATCTCATGGGGTATTTGTTCGAACAAATCACTATCCCCATGGAATTTCTTTGATCTGTTCAAACGTAAACCTCATCAAGTCATTGGGTTTTTTCCGATATGTTTGAACTCAAACTCTGTGCGGTTTTGTCTGAAAAAACCCTTTGAGGTTTTTGTTTGAAGATATCCCCTAGGGTTTCAGGTCGAATAAATCTGAATTGAAACCTAATGGTGTTTATTTTAGTATATCTGAACTGACATCTCTTTGTTTTCTCGAACAAATCTATTTATTTCATTTGTTCGAGCAAAACCCCCATGAGATTTCAGAAAGAGACAGGAGAATGGATGACGATGATGATAATGAGGGTCGCGATGGTATCTGTGGAAGTCGTGATGAAATGAAGTGTTGGTTGTGGTAATAGTGGTGGGTGAGACGAAGAATAAAAAACAAAAGATTAAAATTATTAAGAGAAAGGAGTGAGAGAACTAATTTTTTTTATTACTGTAATAATAAAAGTCAATTACGTCTAACTCTGACCTAACGTCCGAACAGACGTAAAATTTCAAAAGCTAAAAGAGAATCATTCTGGTATTTCTCTTTGTTGAGAGGGTCACGTGGAAAACTAGTCATACTTTTGGGGACCAAACAAGAAATAACCCTAAACTCATGGAAGCAAAACTTAACTAGAAGAAGTAAAACCATAGTTAGTGTGGTAGGTGAATTAAACCAGTCTAGTTTGGAGAGCGTTGGTTGGGGTTGCTGGAACAAATAAAAACACCTTCCTTTCCTCCAACGCTCTTTCATCAGAGATTTTCCTCCACGACTCTGACTCTCATAACCACAGAAAGAACTAGAGAGAGAGAGAGAAATAAAAACAAAACACTCTTTCTCTCTCTAAAAAGTCATCATCTTCTTCTTCCAATCGCATTCGAGAAAATTCAATCATCTTCAACTTCAGGAAGAAGAATCATCAGAAACACTGAAGCTCATCATCATCCTTGAAACTTATCGTCTTTGTTTGACCTTTTGAAAAACTATGGAACAAACTGCGGTTAAAGTCTCTTTGTTTGATCTATTTTCTTCGATACTTAATGGAAAGTTGGATCCGTCGAACTTTTCTTCAGATTCAAGTGCTGCTATTTTGATTGAAAATCGTGAGATTTTAATGATCTTAACAACTGCTATTGCTGTTTTTATCGGTTGTGGTTTTCTCTACGTTTGGAGAAGATCTTCAAATAAGTCGAGTAAAATTGTTGAAACTCAGAAATTGATCGTTGAAAAGGAACCAGAACCTGAAGTTGATGATGGAAAGAAGAAGGTTACTATCTTCTTTGGTACTCAAACTGGTACAGCTGAAGGATTCGCAAAGGTAACATTTCTAAAACCTGATTTCACTTTATCAAAAAGTTGAACTACTTTTTTAATTGTTAAGATTGATTGATTTGAGAATTTGTTTTTGATGTGATTTAGGCACTTGCTGAAGAAGCAAAAGCAAGATATGAAAAAGCAATCTTTAAAGTGATTGATCTGGTAATTTTACATTTCTAGTTGAAAAATTGAAAATTTTAATTGTGTAATCGGTTGTTTAAGATAGGTAAAGTTAACAATCTTCATGGACTTGTTATGTTTTAGGATGATTACGGAGCAGATGATGATGAATTCGAAGAGAAATTGAAAAAGGAAACTATAGCTCTTTTCTTTTTGGCTACGTAAGTTACAATTTGGTTTTTTATGATTCTATTGATTAGATTTTGATTTTTCTTAGAGGAAAAGTTCCTAAATATTTGATTACTTCTGATTTTTTAGCTATGGAGATGGTGAACCTACAGATAATGCTGCAAGATTTTATAAATGGTTCACAGAGGTAAGGGTTTTGAGAATTTTCAGTTTTTGTTGAAAAGTTTCAAGGATAAATTCTGATTATATGGTAATATTTCAGGGTAAAGAGAGGGAAATGTGGCTCCAGAATCTTCAATTTGGTGTCTTCGGTCTAGGCAATAGACAGTATGAGCATTTCAATAAGGTCCCTTTCGATCACCATTTCAATTACTTACTTGCGTGATTTTAAAAACTTTAGTTTATTAATATTTGGGTTCTAATATTGTTCTAATAACAGGTGGCAAAGGAGGTGGACGAGATACTCACTGAACAGGGTAGGTTCCGCGACGATTTCGATGTTTGATCTTAATAGTTTGATGATTACTGTGAACTTAATGATCGGGTAATGGGTGGATAATTTTGTCCCGGTACTCCTTATATTGCTGTAGGTTCGCAATAATGTAAGTTATGGAAAAACCAGCTTTAACTCCTAATAAAACAATGTTATTGGTAAAGTAAGGAACTTACAGCCCCATACAACAGTCACACTTTTGTATTCAAATGTACCTATATACATTTTAATGGAGAAACTCACTTAACTATTATTTGACCAATTTTACCGAACATCTATAAACCAACACTTACCAATCACTGGAAATTGACTAGAACTGCTTGCATTCAGTTTACCAAGCTCTAATGACTTAGATGTAACACCACGTGGATCCTAGTTTAGTTAGTAGTTAATCGATCGGCTTCCAACTAAAGTTAAATGGTACAATGTTAGGTATTTGTATATGGTTCAGAAAATGCAGGTTTCCTTCTCTGAGATGTTGCATGAGTTCTTTTAGAAGAAATGCAACTAGGTTACGTGGTCCATTACTTCATGTATTATCCTTCGTTACTATTTGATGAACATTGGGTCAGACCCTTTAGATTGTACCTTCATTTTTGTTCTAGTGTGAATCTGGGAGACCAACACTGGGAACAACCATCTTGTCCTCTGTGCATGAACTTGTGGCTTTTGCTCTGCTTCTTACCTTTTTTCTTGGGTGAAATACTTAAGAGTGCTATTTTTTTAACTTTGATAGGTGGGAAGCGTATTGTTCCCGTGGGTCTAGGAGATGATGATCAATGCATAGAAGATGATTTCACTGCGTGGTATGAAGAACTCTACCTCTTTGATGTTTCAAGTTCGTTCATTCTTTAGTTCTAAATCTCTCATGTTTTATCTTGTTCCAGGCGGGAGTTGGTATGGCCTGAATTGGATCAGTTGCTCCTTGATGAAAGTGATAAAACATCTGTTTCTACTCCTTACACTGCCATCGTACCAGAATACAGGGTAGTATTCCATGATGCTACTGATGCATCACTACAAGACAAAAACTGGAGCAATGCAAATGGCTACACTGTTTACGACGTTCAACACCCATGCAGGTACTTGGATATCTTTTGTATTTTTCTAAGTTCTTATTTTAAGAAGGTAATCTTTGGTAAGAAGGGATATTTCAAACGAGTACTAGAGCAGAGCTAAGAAAACCATTTGGAGAAGCTGGTGCCTTCTGGTTTCCTACCAAGGGTACGTAGGGTAAAACTGTAGAATACATCACTCTTTCAAGTTGCTCAGCTCTTCAAAGTTCAACTTGCTCTCTTAATACCTTTAGATGGCTGTTTGACATTTGGATGGCTCTTTAATGTTAACAACTTAACAGTGGAGGTTGTCTATTTCATGCACCTTCTGTGTCACGTGTTTTCCTGGACAGCTTGAATATCTAGGACAAAAATTTAGTCAAGGATATCTTTCAAGTGCACTACTGATAGTTTTTACTTGCTAAAGTTTTATTTGAATTTCACTTTCTGATTTATTTATTCATTCTGTGAACTGACATCTATTTTGTTCCCTTATGAAGAGCCAATGTCGTTGTAAAGAAGGAGCTTCACACTCCAGTATCTGATCGTTCTTGTATTCATCTGGAATTTGACATTTCTGGCACTGGGCTCACGTAAGTTCCTTAAAAGAAAGTTCTGAGATGGTAATATGTAGTTATGTACATTTCCTTGCAGGTTTCTTAGCTCTTGCATAATTTCTGTAATCCTTCTATGAAGGGTTCTCAATTGGTGTTTTCCCTCTCTTTTCAGGTATGAAACAGGAGACCATGTCGGTGTTTACTCTGAGAATTGTGTTGAAGTTGTCGAGGAAGCAGAGAGGCTATTGGGTTACTCATCAGACACCGTTTTTTCAATCCATGTCGATAAAGAGGACGGCTCACCCATTAGTGGAAGCGCTCTAGCTCCTCCTTTTCCAACTCCCTGCACTCTAAGAACAGCACTAACACGATACGCTGATCTGTTGAATTCTCCCAAGAAGGTAGTTGTTGGTGTCAATCATTTAGTTTATGCTCTCTGATCACTTCTAGGTTTCGTGAAATTTGTTTAGATTAATTTAGATTTGTTAACCCAAATGAACAACTTGTTTTTCAGGCTGCTCTGCATGCTTTGGCTGCTTATGCATCCGATCCAAAGGAAGCGGAGCGACTAAGGTATCTTGCGTCTCCTGCTGGGAAGGTTAGCTATATTTCTGAACCTTGCAATCCAACTACTTCTTTGCTTAATTCTGCTTACTTATACAAGTGATGCCATCTTCTATCCTGCAGGACGAATACGCCCAGTGGATAGTAGCTAGTCAGAGAAGTCTGCTAGAGGTCATGGCTGAATTCCCATCAGCAAAGGCTCCAATTGGGGTTTTCTTTGCAGCAGTAGCTCCTCGCTTGCTGCCAAGATACTATTCTATTTCATCTTCCAATAGGTCAATATGATTTTTTTTGAATTCCTTCAGTTGTACTTACAAGGAGAGCCTGTGTCATATGCTTGTGGTTGTGAGTTACAGAAACAGAGAGAGACCAGTCTTACCAGTCTTAGCGCCCAACCTAAGAAATTCATTTGACTGCTGAAAATCACAGGACTTTAACTTTTATCACATTTATTAGGACTGTTAGTAGAAGAAAAGGTTGGGTCTGGACTTAGTCAAATATTTCGTCCAACTCACTTTTTATCATTAGAGGCAAGGGCAGTACTCGGATTTTCTCTTTTAACTATATAATTAGTTTGGAAGCTTTTGCAGCAAAATTATGGCGTATTTTATTCTGAGTTGCTAAAAGGGGGCCCTTTTGGTCGTTTCTGTTTTTCATCTTTACGTATCTCCAAGACATTTCTTCTTTCTGAGGGTTTCTCGCATTATATCATTTACATTTTTCCTAGTATACTTGTTCACTTTTTAAAAAATATATTAGGATTGTCAGTAAACAAATGAAATCTTTTCTTGGAAAAAGCCTAGCGGGTGTAAAGAAACTTATGTTAAGAGGCTAAATGAAACTAGATACTCTATAAGGTGATGAAAATAGCTAGAAAAGCAACAAGTATCAAAAGTTTAAAACATAAAAAGAACTAAAGCAGCCTCACTTAATCCTTGGGAACAATCTGCCAGAAACGTTGGAAGTTTAGAAGCCCTGGTCTGTGAAATTCCCTCTGTTTTGTTGTTTTGAGTCACTGAATGGGACCTCTCTGTCTCGTTCTACTCTATATCACTATCTCCGTTTTCCTGTAGTGATGAACTTAAGATCTCAAATTTTATATGGTTGCAGGATGGTACCATCTAGGATTCATGTCACATGTGCATTGGTGCATGAAAAAACACCGGCAGGTCGGGTTCACAAAGGAGTGTGTTCAACCTGGATGAAGGTACATATTTTGCTTGTTCTTTATGTTCACTTTATCTTTTTAAACTGCATTTGATGATTTATAATGATGGCCTATTTAAGGACCCAATTACCTTTTACTATTGAGGGTCATAGGGATTCCCCTTGAAGTCTCCTGGTGAAACTGTGCTAGTAAATAGTAAGCCTAGTATGCTTGAGGTGCCTATAAATATCCCTTGGGTTCTACGCGACTTATAAAATCCTCCATCTTTTCTTTAATGTTTTTTTTTCTCAGAAGAACAAGTAACCCTCGAATTGCCATTAGCATCCGAGATAGCTAAATTTCAAATCTGATTTCATCTTTCCGACAATATAGCGGATATATAGTGACCTCGTGCATTTCTTGAGGTGGTCAGTTAATTGAACTGTGTACTTATACAATTATGTTCTTTTTCTTTTCACAATTGTTAATCTACAAACATCTACCGTGCATTTCACAATTGTCCAGGTCTTAGTGTGCTGATATGTGGTTGAGTTTTCTTTTATTGTTTCTGAATTTTCCATTTTGGTTATTTTTCCCAAGGATGGTATGAAAACTTTTAGCACAAAGATGGCCTTTTAATACAAAGGTTTGTAATTAACCGTGTTTTACACCATCACTTCAATTTGTTTTTGCAGAATTCTGTGTCTTTGGAAGAAAACCATGATTGCAGCTGGGCACCAATCTTTGTCAGGCAATCCAACTTCAAACTTCCTGCTGATTCTACAGTACCAATTATAATGATTGGTCCTGGGACTGGATTAGCTCCCTTTAGGGGATTCATGCAGGTTTGTAACTCTTATCATCTGAACATCTTTTACATCAATACTCTGTCATAATCCACCAACTGAAGTAATCTTTATTTTGTATATCAGGAGCGATTAGCTCTGAAGAATTCTGGTGTAGAATTGGGACCCGCTATCCTCTTCTTTGGATGCAGAAACAGACAGATGGTAACTGCACATATCCTTCTGTTTTTTACTCTAATTGATGTTAAATCACCTCCTCCTTGATTGCCAAATTGAATTTATGGATTGTACACAGGATTACATATATGAAGAGGAGCTAAACAACTTTGTGAAAGAGGGAGCTATCTCCGAAGTTGTTGTTGCTTTCTCACGTGAGGGAGCTACCAAGGAATACGTACAACATAAAATGGCGGAGAAGGTAACAGACCAAGTTGAACAAAACCATCACAATTGATTCTCATCTTATTATGGTATCAAGTGGTTGTGTATAATAGATATTTAAATGTTTGAGATTTTAATCAAATATTGTTGGTATGTCAACCAGGCTTCCTACATCTGGGAAATGATCTCTCAAGGTGCTTATCTTTATGTATGTGGTGATGCCAAGGGCATGGCTAGAGACGTACATCGAACTCTCCACACCATTGCCCAGGAACAGGTATGATCAGATCTCCTAAGTTGTATTTTCAAATACTCGAATTTAGCATGAATCAGCGTGCTCGAAGCGTTTCTAGAGTGTCCAGATCAAGCTATTTTTTCATTTTAGCATGCCCATAAATCTGACTTGAATGATTTCCCAGTTTAACTTCACTAATATCCTAGTCTGAGTTATAAATCAATTATCAAGCAGAAGGGACCTTAAACTTATAAACGCAAACCAGTTATGCCAGTCGCAATTTCATATTTGTAGCCAAGTTGCAAATATTGTCGGGTTAACTAAAGGAAATGCATATTTAACTTTTCTGTGTTTTCCGACAAAGTTTCTACTGCGAGATATGGTGATTCTCGCTAATATATTTTATTTAAGTAACACCTTGAAACATCATGATGAAACTTGTGTCTCAATAGCAGCCACATTGTCCTTGATCTAGGCACCATCTAGACCCCTTCATTTTGGTTAAGTAGGTCTCCAAGAATCATGACGTAACCCTCAGTTTCCACATTGTCCTTCATTGCACCATCTGTACCCCTTCACACGATACATGTTTTTTCTTGGCATTGACCTAAGCGGATTTCTCTACCTACCTAACTAGCCTATGTGCCAACCACCCCAAGCTTACCAGAAAAGGTCAAACAAATGTATGAGTACCTTGCAACGTAGGCGTGGGAGATCCACATAAGCAACGTGGGATAATGCACCTGAGCTTTCTGGATCACATCATCCACTACCGCTTAAAGAGAGATTTGACTCTGAAACCATATAGATAAGTACCAGATAGATCTTCCCTGATTTAGGCACCACTCGAGGCCACTTAGCTCAGTTTCAACCTTTTTTTAGCGTAGGCGTAGCCGGACCATCCTAGTTTTTCACTTGACCTCTCCACCTGGCTACTTTTGGTGAAAGCTCATCCTAGGCTTCTCCGTCTGACTAGTTCAAGCGCCAAGTTTGCCCAAAATACCTAGCCATTATGTAAGAGAAGGTGCTATCTGAGGTCATCCTGAGCAAATGGTTGTAGACAGAACACAGATGAACCTTCCGGTTCACACAACTTTGCACTTTGTTTGTTATGTTGACCACCCCTATAAAATGGTTACAGTTTTTTAATTCTATGTTACAAGACAAACCTCCAAAAAAAAACTGGAAACTGTTTAACGATATATCACCCGGAACTATGGTTTTTCCAGGGATCTTTGGACAACTCGAAGACCGAAAGCTTGGTGAAGAATCTACAGATGGATGGAAGGTATCTACGTGATGTGTGGTGATTGATTTTTCAGCACGGTTACAATCTAGCTTCATCAAAGAACGCGCTTGAGAAGCATAAATTTTAGTTGCAGAGATGTTGATTTCAGAAGAAATGCTTTATATACTTGAGGTAGCGGACATTAATCCTTTTCTCTCTCTCTAAACTGTTAATCCTGTAAAAAAAGGGATTGCTGTTTGTGTTTGCTCGCAATCAATTAAGTTATATTCTTTGGTCTATGGCATTCGTTAGACAAATATATTAACGAGTTTGTCCGTTATATATGACATATGAAACAAAAGAACTTCTGTTTGGAGGAAGAAGCAAACATTAATATTTGTATTTGACATTATTCTAGTGTAGTATATTTGTTGTGTTTATCGAAAAATAAATGTTATATCCAATTTGATTGGTTCCAAAAATGATCTAGATTATTGTCATTTGTCATTCGTTCTCTCTCTCTCCCCCTCATCCTATTCTATGTTATATGATTCCTATAGAGTTTGATGAGTATGAGAATTAACAACGGGAGGTAAAAATAATCTAAATAGTTATTCGCAAAAAAAAGTTCCTATCGGTCGTATATCAGAAGATACTTCTGTAAGTTTTTCGATAGTGAAAGAAATTAGCTTGCTAACAAAGGTCTCTAAAGACAATTCCCCTAAAAATTATATTTTTTTGATAGAGTGAAATCTCTATCTTGTTTTCTTTAACCATTTGCAATTGCCTGATTTTCAATCTTGTAAAATGGAAATCTACTTTAGACCTACCTCCCTTCTGTTTTTGCTCAACCACTTAATAGCTTTTCATAAACATGGGTTGCCAAAGACATTTCTCTTTGGCTTTTAGGATACTTGGTTTTGGTTGAGTAATTTCAACCGTCCGTGGTTGTCTATTAAGGAAATCTCCTCTTTTAAAAAGTTTGCACTCTGCTCATTCTTAAAGAAGTTGGTAATAACACTTTGGGAGGAAATAATTGAGTCTAGCGGAGTGAGATAAACAGAAGTCCAGGAGAACCTTGCAAAGAAGTTTGGAGAAAATACAAGAAGAACTAAAAGTACGCTTAATAGTGTCGTTCCTAATTTGTATTTTTGGTTAAGTAGTCTCGTATTATTGTATCTTTTGAATTATTGTTTTTTAAACCAAACCCACTACTAGAATTGTGAGGAGAAATATAAAAACCTTACAAACATGACCCCCTTGTTGTTGTTTCTAGTGTAGTAGTTGTCTAGGTATTTTGGATGACAAATACCATTAATGCATGAAACAATGAAAAAAGTATTCATTGAAAGAGTAGGAGAAATAAATGATTAATATTCCCTAATTAGATGTACTTTGTGGTCTTGTTCCTATATATCTCAAAATTGACTACTTAAGACATCTAGAAAGTGGGGTTGGGGCCTTGAGGGGAGGGGGGTTACTAACCTAGCTAGCTATCCACCTACTTGAGGAGACCTTCATCACCTCAGCTTAGCTGGGACTCTGTCAAGCAATTTGTTATCTAAATAATTCAGTCCACTTTCTCATATCTCTTTCAAAACTTCCAAAATCGTTTAGAGAGATAAAGTATTTAGAGAGAGAGGGAGAGAGAGAGTAAATAGTTGTGAGGATGTGAGTGATTGTAATCTATGAGGACTGATTTGTCTTCTTTGTGGTGGTGGCCTTTGTGGGGCTTCTTTACTTGTTCATTTCTGTCAATATATGATGATCACTTTTTTCCCTGGATGGCTGGCTGGCTTTGCAGAAAAGCTACCTTCTCTCTCTCTTTTAACTTCCTTTCAGTCTCTCTCTTCAATCTGTTATCATTATTTACTGTGCTCACTGCCTTGTACATTGAATTAGGGTTGTCAAATGTCAATTGTGTACTTGATTTGAGAACTAAACTTGGGATTCTATGGTTGTGGTTTTGGCTAGCATTTGTCTAAACTAAATGAGAATTGGGTTCATTCAAGGAACCAAATCAATAAATGTGTCAATTAACCATAATATGATAGATTTTTTACAAGTCCTGTGGGCGCTCTTCCCACTTTTGAATAATTTGTGTAAGCAATGAACAACTTGATTGCAGCCTATAATATTGGTGGGAGATACAAGAGTTCAAATTTTGTGGTTCACGTCACACACACTCTAATTACATTGGCAATTTATATTAGAGTATACAATATAAATTACGTACACTGATTAAAATATTTTAAAATCTTTTATAATAGAGCAACTAGTTTTTAGGCTCGAGAGATCATTTTCATCAAGACATTCATACTCATAGTCCTTCGTTGTGTATAAATATCTTCAAAGAATTCAAATTTCTATTTGTCTTCTTATTTTCTAGGCAAAGTTAAATCTCAAAACAACAAATGAATAGCCCCCTTTTGATGAAGAAAAATGTTGAACTTTCATGCACAAGAGAGAAACATGCATGTGTTACTTTTTTCCATCCTTCTCTCCCAACTCTCAATATTTTAAACATAATTGTTCACATAAACCAAGATCTAGATTTCTAATTTGAACTTTACAACTCATTAAAATCCAAACCTAACAAGCTTTACAACTTTTTCTTAGTTATATTAGTAAAATGTATAAACTTAAGGGTTATTTCCCTAATGGCCCCCCACTTTGTGACCAGCTTCCTGCCTGGCCCCCTACTTTACAAGAAATACCCATATGGCCCCCTTCCGTTAGAACACCGTTACTCTCTCTCTTCCATTTCTTTTCTCTCTCTGCCACCTCGTTAAACCAGCCACACCATCGTCTTCACCGGCAAGGGTCGCCGGCCGGCCAAATTTCCGGCCGGCGACCTTCAAACTTTTTTTTTTTTCTCTCTCTAAAAAAAAAAAAAAGTTTTAAAAAAATTCCCTCACCTCTCTCTCTAAACTCCGGCGAAGGTCCGGTCTGTTCATCACGAACAGACCAGATCAGGGACTGTTCGTGATGAACAGACCTAGCTCCGGCGAAGGTTTCCCTTCGCCGGAGTTTAGAGAGAGAGAGGTGAGAGGATTTTTAAAAAAAAAGTTTTTTTTTAGAGAGAGAGAGAGAAGAGAGACAAAAAAAAAAAGTTTGAAGGTCGCCGGCCGGAAATTTGGCCGGCCGGCGACCCTGCCGGTGAAGACGATGATGTGGCTGGTTTAACGAGGTGGCAGAGAGAGAAAACATGCTGGAGGAGAGAGAAAAGAAATGGAAGAGAGAGAGTAACGGTGTTATAACGGAAGGGAGCCATATGGATATTTCTTGTAAAGTAGGGGGCCAGGCAGGAAGCTGGTCACAAAGTTGGGGGCCATTAGGAAAATAACCCTAAACTTAATAAGCTACTAATCCAATTTATCATTGTCATCACTTGTTCCCTTCTTATCCACAAAGAAGAATAATGTATGATACACTAATAACTGATTTTTAGTGGAATCAGTCTCAAGTTCAAACACTAAACTCTTTAGAACTCGTTTTCATCCATACATAATTTAAGTTAGAAATAAATTTAATCATTCCCATACGTCAAGCAGTAACGATAAATATTCTTAAAAATTCACCATTGTGCAACGGATATTGTTGCATGTACAATAATTTTGTTACAAGTGCAACAATATTGTTACTTTATGTCGGAGATAACAAAAAATTACATGAACTTGTCAAAATCGTACAGTATATAACAACAAAATAATTGCAATTTATAGCTTAGACGACGGAACTGAGAAAACAAAAACATTTGAAATATCGCATACTTCCCATCCGGGAGATGTGCAAAGACTACATTGAGAGTCGTATGCTTAACTTAAAAAATCAAATTCTCTTATGCGTTAAGACTCGATTAAAATTCGTTCACTGAATTTCGTTTAGACATTTTAGAATTAAATGATGCTACGGTGTCTTACTACTCAAGTTGAATGCATTGATCCTCAACAAAAAAAAAAATTGAATGTAGTGGAGCTGCTTTTGGGATGTACTGGAAACCTAGAGTACTCAAAATCATAAGTAAATAAAAAGTAATTTTAACCAAACAAGCAAGGCAGAATTTTATCAATCACTACAATTAACCTTCCAAATTTAAAGCTTTTCATACCCAAAGGCTCAAAATGACAAACCATCTCTCTCTCTCTCTACACATGTAAATTAAGAGAATCTTCCATTAATTTGTCTTCTCTTCATCTCCTCCTGTTTTACTGCATTTCTCTAACAAGTCACAACCTTCCTCTGTTTTAATAGTTTCCAAAGCCCTCTTTTCCTGTTCTTCCTCTTCAACATTCAAATAATTTTTCACTCTCAACCCCACTGTTTGATTCTTCTCTGCTCTTTTCTTCAAAGCTTCCAACAACTCTAAAACTGCATTTTGTTTCTCTCTCCTGTTCTTGATCAAAACTTCACTAATATCAGCTGGAGTCATCTCTGCTTTATCAATCACTTCTTCAAGTTCCTTCAATAACCCTTCTTCCAAATCATTTTCTTCTAATCCCAAGTAATTCTTCAAGAGAATCTTCAATGATTGATAAGAACAATAACTCATGAAAATATGCATATCCATTCTTCCACATCTTAATAATGCTGGATCAAGTTTCTCAATATGATTAGTTGTAAAAACAAAAATTCTCTCACTACCACAACAAGACCATAACCCATCTGTAAAATTCAATAATCCTGAAAGGGTAATTGAATTCCCACCTTCTTCACCAATTGAACCAGACCCATTTCTCAGATTCGTCTCAGGTGAATCATAATGGGTTCTGTTAGATTTCTTCCTATTAGTCAAATTAATCGAACAATCAATATCTTCGATCACAATTATCGATTTCGAAGTTGTCTTCATAAGCAACTTCCTTAACTCTGAATTAGTATTAACTTCAGTCAACTCAAGATCATAAATATCATAACCAAGATAATTAGCCATGGCTGCTATCATACTTGATTTACCTGTTCCTGGTGGACCATATAGAAGATACCCTCTTTTCCAAGCTCTACCTGTTTTCTGATAAAACATTTTAGCATCTGCAAAATCTTTTAAATCCGCCATTACTTCAGATTTCTTCACAGGATCCATAGCTAATGTATCAAAAGTACTTGGGTGTTTGAAAGGAACAGATTCCCATGGATGACCACGAGAATCTAAAGACCCACATCCACCTCGAGAATTTGTATATAACAGACGATCTTGATTCTTTCTCCTGATCTCATTAGCCTTATCCATGATGAAATCAAGATATGAATGTAAGATCAAGGACTTGTTCTTCTTCTCAATTTTAAGGGTAAACCCTCTTTTTTCATCAGGTAATGGTCTCCATGAAAATGTTTGAGCTTGTCTTTGAGTTACAAAATGTTCCCACCAAGCAGTAACACCATTGAAATTGTCGATAATGCAGTCATTGTTTGATAATCCAAATGTGAAAGAACTTGAATTTAAGGCTCTAGTGAGGGACAAACGAGTACCAGTGATGGAAACAGAGCTGCTTAAATAAAGTTGAACAGCATTATAGAGTTCATTTGTGTTTACCCCATCAATCTCTGTGATATCAAAGTAACAGTAAGAGGAGAACCAATTACTCAATTTGTTGAAGAGTTTGATTGATGCAAAACGAAGCTCTGGAGGAAATACTGTATGCAATAATGTCTGACAGAATGCAAAAACACCCATTACAGAAGCCAATGATGTCCAAAACTCCTTCATTTTTCTGCAAATATTGAAGTATTGAGTTAGAGAATAAGAAAGATGAGATTTTGGCAGGTGGGTTCTGCAAATTATGGAGGTTTGAGAAATGGGTTTTGGGTTTTCTACTAATACTTTGATCTTTAATGAAAGAAATTGGGATCTAGTATGGGTTGTGAGATGTGTTTGCGTTGGGTGTTTAATCTTCTCTCTTCTTTCTTTCTCTAACCTAACAAGAGGAGAAACTTCATAGGTGATTTCTGGTGGGTGGGTGGGTTAGAGATTCTTGAGGTTTGCATCTTGTTTATAGAGGAAAAAGTTCAGACTTTTTTTTTTGGAGTTAAGTGAAACTGTGTTTCTGTTCTCTCTTCCATCTCTTTCAACATATTTTGGATTTTTGTAAAACCTGGAAGCTTATTGTTTTGTAGTGAATAGAGAGAGAGATAAATAGGGTAAAAGAGTTACTTTTTGGATAAAAACTAAGTGAAGAAAAACTAGAAAACAAAAAAGAGTTAGTATCATTTACCTCCTTTACACTCTGTTTTTTTGGATTCCTGTTCTTCAATGGAAGAGGTTCTGAGGAAGCTTGCCGTGAGGAAGTAGAACTCAGTTTTAGAGAGAGAAACAAATCAAGATCTTGGACAGTGACAGTGATTGAGTAAGTGAGTGGGGTATGAGTCTGATTATAGTCCTGTACAAGTCACCAAAGTTAACTTAAATTAGAAAGCTTGCTTGTATCCTTCCTCCTAATAATATCTTCTTCAACTATGATATAGAATGAATCTTTAAAACCAAATAAGATAAGCATATAAAATCATAGAAATAAAACAAACTAAAAACCAAATCATACAAGTTGGCTTACTATTATGATTATCTTGGGACCCTTTCACTATTTCATCTTTGTTTCTCTCTCTCTAATTTACTTTCTTTCTTTTTCTCACTCTGTTTTAAGTTTTAACTCTCAATTCTTTCTGCAAACAAGATCTATATATGCATATATATACCCATGAGATCTCAAATACTATATTATATTTCTACAAAGATCAAGAAATATACTAGTTTATCTCCTTGGTAATACTACCTTGATATAGGAGAGAAAATCTTCTCTTTCAGAGGTTTAAAATCCTCTGTCAAACACAATGAATTGTTTGATTCTTTCTCTCTCATCAATCCTTTTAGCAGTTCAAAACTTTTTCCTTCTCTCTAGTTTTATTTTGTCCTTCTTTTGATGCTATTATAAAACTTGGGTATTGTGCAGCACAAAAAGTTCTTATTTTTAATTAGTTTTAATTTTAATTCTTCAATACCTTAACTACTAACAACCCTTTTTAATTTTCTTAAACTTTCTCTCTCTTAAGTAATATCTTTATACTAGTACTAGTACCTAATAAGCCATAAAGTTAATTAATGGGTATACCTACTTTTCAAAAAAGTAAAGGTTTATATAGGGAGGAGATGTACTTAATTACAAGTAAGAAAGCATGAAAAGCTCCCACTTTCTCTCTCCAAAAGGTTTTTAATGAGCTGGTTGAGTGAAAATCTGGTTCATTGTCCAGAGCTTTTTATTTATTAGATTGCTTTATACACAGAAATCCTTATTGGGTTTCTCTCTCTGACTCTCATCATTGTCTTCATGCAAATCCCATGCAAGTAGAAAGCTCAACCAGCAAGAAACCCATATACAACAGAGACAGTAGATAATTAGAGAGAGAGAGAGAGAGAGAGAGAGACAGGGTCTATTTTCTCTCTCTCCCTCTCTCCCTCTCTCTACAGGACTGTACTAGCTAAACCCCACCACAAGTCCACACAAACATCAATAAAGGAGGAAAAGAAAAGGGAAAAGGGAAAAGGGAAAAGAGAAAAGCTCTAGAATCTGAATCAATATTGGGTCTATTTCAAATCTTGAATTTGTGATGTCAATTTGATTTCTAATAAGTTAATGTTAGGTAAATCTCATCAATAGAGTCTGAGAGTGAGAAGACAGACAGAGATGTAAGTCTATATTTACAGACTGAAATTTCTCAAGTATAGTTGAAAACTTGAAATCAATGACTTCTATTGACAAATCCTACAAATTTTTCTAGTGGTGGTGACAAGGTTTTCTAAATATAATTTAACCAAGTTTCAACACTATTTTATTCTTCTACCCCATTTGTATACGGCAAAAATCTTAAGACGAACATGATTTAAAGAGAGACACATGTTCCATTTTTCTAGTGCTGGTTCAGATTTTACTCGTCCACAGAGCGGGAGAAATTAAATTCTTTTCTAGGTGTAAGTCTTGTTGTGGCTTTTAATATTATGTTGGGCCAAAATATAGACCCAATTCACATTCTATACTTCCCTCTAAACTGCTAATGTTTTTTCATTCTGATAAACATCTTCTTATGTTTATAAGCATCTTATCTCTCTAAACTTCATGGTCTAATTTGTTTTATTTGCTTCTTCATTCTTCTTTTTCATTTCTTATTCTTCCTCGTACTCTTTCAGCTCCTTTTTACTTCATTCTCACACTCTCTCATCCTCTTCTATTTCTTCGGACATGGGTGGAAAAAAAAGTCAATACGGGGTTTATCTATAGACAAGCCTTTGTCCATGTCACTTAACCAAGTCACAAGGACTGTGCCACTAGCAAAAATTAGGGTGGTATTGGAGTTTTCCTTACGAGAATGTTCTTACGTGTTACTCGTGTGCACAACGTAAACTCATTTTCTACAAATGTAACACATCATTGACACCAAATATGAAAGGACAATGTGGAGGCCCAAGATATAGAGTTGTCCTACTTAACTTGCAAATATTGAACAAAGTAAAGGTAGTAGTAGCAACTCCCATGACTTCATGTCAATCATAAACTTATTAAATCCAAATTCTATAATCCAAGATTTCATGGCCATTGAACATCATGGACAATCTAAAGCTACATATTAGAAAAGGGAGAAAGAAAAATGAAAGAATCATCTAAGTCATATAGTAAGAAAGAGTAAATGAGTGATTAAACATGAAAAGACAGAGTGGGTTAGTTGTTTTGACATATATACAACACAACAACAGAATTCCTATGTTGTTTGATTTTGAACTGGATATTATGCAGTGACATAGTTCAGTGTTAGGGAAGAATCAATGTTTTACGTCTTCACCAAGTCCAGTTTTTGACATTTTCTACAACCTACAGAAGTCCACATGAACCCCAACCGGAATTCTTAAATTAGAATGCTAAGGCACGCCCAATTTTTTATAACATTGTAAAGTAAAAGGGAGGAAAGTAGTACTTACAGTCTTAGCGAAATTGAAGTAACCTCCATAGAAGCTTCTGCAGATTAATTTACATAAATTCTACTTTGCAAATTCTCAAGCAGCAGCTTCTAGAGACTTAGCCTGCCTCCTTAGTTCTTCATTGGCATTCCTCAAGAATTGATCCAAACCACTACCCGAGCTAGTATCCGATAAATCATATGGAACTGCAGTTTTCATACCCGGTCTAACAACACATTGTGACTCTATAATCCTAAAATGAACATAATCTCGTTTTTCTTCCAAACCTGTATCCAACTCTTCCCAAGTGAATAAGAGCGGCAATGTAAAAGCACCCCAAGGATTAAACGATAATCTTAACACGCCCATCCTTAGTAACATAAATATCGAAAGCGTATGCACATACTCCTAAAAATATTCCTGAATTGAAATTTCTAGATCGTCTTTCCTATCGAGAAGAATGGGATAGATTCCAGTAACCTCTGTTTATGAGATTCCAATCAGGACCTTTTTTCGAACAATGCAACGAAATTCCATTTATGGGTGAAGAGGTGGATACCATTTTATGAGAGCCGAGAAGAACTTAGGCGGTCTTGAGGAAGTCTTATCAGAGCAGAATCAAAAGCATGGAAAAGGTCATGAACTGAAGTTGCGGAGGATCGTAACAAGAGTGCAATCTCACAGAATCTAGTGCATCTCAAGGTCGCAGACGTATTTATCCAAGGAGAGTCCTCCAAAGAACTCCAATTTTGCTTAGGGAAGACAGCTCCACCAGAGGTTTTAGTTGATTTTTTAACAACCAATTTGGGTTAACAAGGTGGTGGGGGAGGTTGTTTGGATTCGTCGTCAGAACCTTCTTGAACTTGGAAATCTTCAGCTTCTTCAGGATTGTGGATTCTACGAGGTAAGGCATCTTTGTCAGAGATGGATTTTGGTAGCAGAAACAGTTCATGAACTCCTGAAAGATATTGGATAAACTGTTCTGGAAGCTCGTGACTTGGGTTTTCATTGAAACAGATATGAAATTTGGATACCCCCTTGAATTTGGCACCTCTTGACTTCTTCTTCTTCCTTCATTTGAATGAACTATGTCAACCCACAATCTGCAATGTTTCTTCAATCTCACCGTTTTACGGCTTCCTTTGGGTTCCGCTCTGTTATCTATCAAAAAGAAGAAAAAAGACAATTAGAAGTTATTAGAGTTTTAGATCACATTTCCTCACATTTAATGATTTAAAGTGAAAACTAACTGAAATTTGTCATTTAGTTGAAAATCACGCTACCTTCTATCCTGGTACCCGAAACAGCATATCAAGTAAAATTTCATAAAAACCATTACATAAGACACACTTAAATCCTATGGTATATCAGAAACTTAGTTCAAGTACCTAGTGAGCAACAAGTGCCAGGAAGTGTATATATGATATCTCAACAATGTGAGGAAATGGGGTTGTGTCCAAGAAAATAAATAAATAAAACTTATAGAACTTATTTAGATATAGTAGTCAGAACATGGAGAAGTACTACTTTTCTTAGATAGAAGATACGGTATACTGTCCCCGATTTATTTCTTCTCCAAAGCGAGTCATCCCTTGCCCACTAGTCCAGTCGTCATAGTCGCTCCTAACGCATAAATAGCACCTAGGCCCGACTAGGCAGCGGTTTTTCTTCTCTTTGATCTAGAAGCTTCCCTAAAGGTTTTCTAAATTCCTCTACCCCATCAATACTACTTTTGAGAAAATAGATTTACGAGATTCTAAGGTTTATGTTCCATTAAAAGGTTCTTGCAATAGGAAACTTTACAACACATGTAGGTTAGAAGATAGTCATTCAAATAATGGTTAAAGACTCTTGCGTGCCACGAACGATCATGACAGTGATATAACAAGTAATCTGTACATCTTTATATATTTGTACATGCCGATGTTACCAAATACTCTACTGCCCCTTGCGTACCGGATTCCCCATACTCTATTTTGGAGGGTTTATTATGGAAACAAGTCCAAACATGTTAGACCCTAAAGTTAAAAAATATACGGTAGTGTATTGCATACTAGTACATATACCGCGTGTCGGAGCTACTTGCACTCCAGGTAACATTGATTACACCTCCCAAATTTATCTCCAAAGATTCAGACTATAAACTGTTTGTACCCACCACCGGGCACGGGTTATACCCTCGTATACCTATAATGTGTGTCATGTCTTTGTATGGTTGTTCTTTTTATGACTTGCGAATCGGTATCTATGTACTCTTTCCTTGTAAATCTATCTCCCTGTGTAACTAGTTCGTTTACCATTTAGAACAAATGAATCATTGTATACAATGTATTGTTCTCCACCCAAGAAGAAACTAAAATAAACCCAAATCTTCATTATATAAATAAAATGTTTTCGTTTAGGAATTTTGTCGAACATATGATATGCTACTTAGAAATCTATACGAGTTATTCAGTGAAAACGTATATACACAGAAGTTGCAGAGAAAAAAAGAAAACAAATTTATGTATAGTCTGCAACTGAAAACCACCAAAATTAGACATATACATGAACTTGAAGGAATCTAAAATTGAGAAAAGTACCTGAAACTGTTAAACGTCGATGGAAAAAAAATATAGAGTCTCGAATAAAACTCTTTAAAGTTGGAAGTCATCGTGATCCCTCCTTTATATAATCGGATGAATAAAGACATTATAGATTTCAGAGACGTGAAGCTTTCATAGCTCAGTTGGTTAGAGCACCCGTTTAGTAAGCGGGAGGTCATGAGTTCAACTCTCATTGAAAGCATTTTACTCTTTTTTTTTTTTTTTTCTTTTGGAACTTTTAGTAGTTAGTTACCCCTCAGAGTAATAATGGTTAACGTCAAATAACTTTGTTACTCTTTAAAAAAAAAAAAAAAAAACTTTGCTACCAATATTTAGTATTAACACCCTGTATTGCCAGCCAACTGGGCGTGTCGATACTTGGCTCCCCCATAGCCAGCACTAGTCAGATGGAATTGGGTACGTGTATCACCATTTGGTGTAATGGTAGGACATTCCTTTTAAGCTCGTGAGGTCTTGCGATCGAGTTTCGGTGGAAGCTGTTTATCACCAAGATTTATCCCATGTTGTTGGACTTTAGGTGTCGTTGGGCACTAAAATAAGTTACTTTTTTGCTTAATTAAGTAGAAAAGTAAAAAAGTTAGTTTGTTAACGTGAAAATTTCCGACTTCACTTAAGTTAAAATTTGACTTTCTTTTGTAGTTCAGATTTTTAGTTTTTGACTTCAAAGTAAAGTAACTTTTGTTCAAACACATGCATAAATTTTACTTTCCCAAATTTTTTTTCTTTGTTCATCTCCGCTCCATCACCACAACAAAAAGTACCACCATACACCTCCACCACCACCTCAACCACCACCATCACCGCATCTCAACCACCACCACTGTAGCTCAACCACCACCACCACCATATATCGACCATCGCCGTACCTTCACCACCACCATACATCCATCACCACAACACCTCCACCAGACCACCACCACCATACCTAAACCACCACCGCCACCATACTTCCGCCACCGAACTCCACCACTACCACATCTCGATCACATCACAACCACCGCCACGCTTCCATCACCACAACTACCACAAATATTGCCGCCACATCTTCTAAAAGAGTAATCATGAAAATTCCGAATAAAATCAATTAAAACCCTACACTTCGCCTCTTTGACAGTAGGTACACATAATCCTTCATATGATTAATGATTAATAAAATTAATTAGTTTTGATTTATGTTGCTCGAGGTTGATACTTTGATTGTGGATTTTATTTATTCATATCCAGCATTCCTATAGTAAAGTCATAGATATTGTATTAGTTATATTTAGGTTTCACTCAACCACCTCATTCCTCCCCCTATTTTCTCTCCTTTTATTCGCTTTATCAATCAAGTGTCGTGTTATTCTACATGGTAGCTTTTCAAATTTCTAATTTCATGGGTAGCCTATATTAGTGTAGCTCCACCGTGGTGTATCCTATTTTAATGTTACATGTATTGTCCTTCTCATTATTCTTCTTTGTTGTTTTTCTTAATGTATTTATGGTTATTATTCTCATTTTTCTTCTTTGTTGTTATTCTTAATGTATTTATGGTTATTAATCTGGTTCTAAGAAATTGTCCCATACTTTTTTGGGCTTAAATACTATGATTTAATAATGACCTAATACTTAAAAAAAAAAATAATGACCTAATGATTTTACTCTTAAAATAGCTTTAATTTCTCAGTCAATTTTGTATTTACATATTTAATGTTTGGTTCTTTTACTTATTTTTTGCAGAAGAATGATAGAGTAATGAACGTAATGCTATTGTTTTACCCAAAATTAGGTTTATGAGAAAAAAAAAATAGAAAAGTAAATTACATTTCCAAACTAACTTTTTGACTTTTTACTTATAAGTAACATTTTAGCCAAATATACTTTTGATAATTTTTTACATTTTTGAAGCAAAAGTACTTATACTTTTGGTTGCCAAACGATACCTTAGGCTCTTTATTGTCAGACTTCAGGCCTCTTTCATTATTGGTTTAACTTAGGTGGTTAACGTACTTATCACATCTAAATGATGCATCAATGCTCTTGAAACGACTAACGCGGACCGTATTCTCAAAAAAATGAATTGGGTACAGATACCACAAGACAATCAATGTGTTGCACAAATCTAAAAATTATGAGAACCACGAGAACTAATGATAATGTGCTGACATGCCATAATTTTATGTATTTTCTCCTCTCGAGGATCGCCACCGATGTAATTCTTAATGGACGAGAACTACGTAAGAGAAAAAAAAAAGAAGTGAAATTAGAAAAGTACTAAGGGTAAGCATGCAAAAATAGTATAAATTGTGTAACAAAACTCTGTTGAAGACAATGTTAAAACTGATGATACTAGGGGCGAAATGAATGAGTTAGTCACATTTGGAGGGCCATACACAAATAAACCTAAATCGTTTTCTAAATGAAAAACAAAATGAAATTATCTCCTTAAATCCTATAAACACAACCAACCTCCCCTTCGTCTTATCCCACATTCAGATTTCACAATCATTTCGTCGAATAGAGAGAGAAAAAGTCTTCTGCATTTTTAGAGAGAGAAAGTAAGAGGGGAAAATGTCCAGAAGTCATGGCTCCGGCACGCATCACCAACAAGTCATAAGTTGTGAATAAGTCTAAATAAATACTATTGCATTTGAGGTCTTTTCGTTCATTAAATACTATTGCATTGTTGAGGCGTCAATGCTGTTATTTAATCTTTTACATTTTTTATTGAACATAAACGGACAAAAAGAGGCCAACATGATGGGTCTTTCACACACGTCGAAAGAACTCTGATAAACATGTCGAGTAGTTGTAGTCGACGTGTCAAGAGGGAGAAATGAGAGAAAAAGATGGTACTAGAGTAGAGTAAACGAGTTGGAGAGACAAAATTCCAAGTGACTAACATCTAACTTTACCAACCATTAGTTATAGGACAAAATACTAGACCGTCGACCAAATACAGGGGTTAAATAAACGAGTTGGTCATAGTATGGGGCAAATCGGGAATCAACTTGTCAAACCAATGAGACAAAACGAAGAGTTCGCAGACCCAATCCATGTGAATGAATACCAACCAATAGGAAACCAATATTCTTAATCCTGCGATCAAAATTCTTAGGAAAAGAAGCACTCGGATCGACTATCAATCCAACGGTGTATAACCCAATCTCTTTATAAAGAGTTACACCTATATATATATTCAAGCCCTCATTCCTCTCCAATCACGAAACACATTTGGCTGAATAGAGAGAGAGAAAGAGAGTCTTCTTCACATTTTTAGAGAGAGAAAGTAAGAAGAGAGAAGAAGGAAAATGTCAGGAAGAGGGAAAGGAGGAAAGGGTTTGGGAAAGGGAGGAGCGAAGAGGCATAGGAAGGTATTGAGGGATAACATCCAAGGTATCACCAAACCTGCTATTCGTCGTCTTGCTCGTAGAGGTGGTGTCAAACGTATTAGTGGTCTCATCTATGAAGAAACCAGAGGTGTTCTTAAGATCTTCCTTGAAAATGTCATCAGAGATGCTGTCACTTACACCGAACATGCTCGCCGGAAAACTGTCACTGCCATGGATGTAGTTTATGCTCTCAAAAGACAGGGAAGAACCCTCTACGGGTTTGGGGGTTAGGGTTTTTATTGTGTGGTTGTCAATTAGGTTTTATTTTTCTACTTGTAAGATAATCTGTACTGGATTTAGTATGGTTAGGGTTTTCTATGAATCAACTTGAGTCTGATTTTATCGTTTCAGTGCTTGTTTTTCTCAATTGTGTGTTCCAGAACTACTCAATCAATTAGGGTTCTTTAAAAATCAATGAAAATTTTTAATGCCCAATTTTCTTGTCATGAGTTTTGTTTGCACATTTGAAATTAAAAAAATCACTAAATCATGGACCCAAACCCCCCTACTCATGGAGATTGTGTAGTGAAACAATTGGTAGATCTCTTTATACCAGGGCATCCGGATTGATCCATACGAATTTGCTTCTTCAACAAAAAAAAAAAAACAAAGAACCTGATTTGAGTGATCTTTTATTAAGAGCTAAATTGCCTTATTTGATTGTAAGGTGAGAGCTCTAGTTGCTGCCCATATAGTGCATTCGGAGCTCAAGTGCAGCAGCACCTCAGAACCATTTACATTTATACTTGGGACTTGGGAGCAATTTCTATTGTCTTTCTATCTCGTACTATAGCGGAAGAAGAACCCAATGTGCAATTCACTCACTCCATAATTGAATGAGAGTGCAATTCTCTCACTATATAATTGAATGAGATGCACTTTCAGTAGTTTACGCGGCTAACAATCCTTTTAATAATATTCTTATTGAGTACCCAAGTTAACATTCGCTACATTCGATCAACAATAAATTGATTCACATACATAAGTTTTCAATCCCAATTTCAAGAATGTAATATGGACAGACTTCAACTAGCTTTGCTTACCTTAGCACCTTGGTTTCTAATTTTTGGTCTATGGACTTACATCGATGGTGTGTAAATTTATTCAGAGCTTGTTGGAAAACCCATTCTCGGACTTGGTTAACCGCTTTTTGTTGTTCAAACTTAATGGTTTCGTTTTTGTAATTTTCTAATTGTTCAAAACTCTTATAAGTTTACTGAATATACAAATCAATTTGTCTCTTTCTATCTCAGAATATCCACTCACTGGAAACTGATCGGCTTCCTTTTCCACATCCTTGACATCAGGGGTTAATATGTGAAGTAACTACAAATATGGGAGTATTCACAAAATAATCATAAATAATAAGGATGGTTTCTAAAATTACTTCAAATTTACTTACGGCCCTTCTTAGTTTTTTATTTGCAACATTTCAGTACAAGGAACAAAACTCAAACATCGGCGATCTCTCTTCGTTCTCGCCTGAACGGAAATCTCTCTCCAGAGATCGCTCGCCGGATCCAATTCTGTAAGTATTTCTCTATCTCCTTTTCGAATTTTCTCTCTCTTCAATGAATCTTTACAAATCCAAACCCTAGAAATATAGATCTGAACAACAATTTCAATCAATTGAATATCCAAAAACCTAATTCTTCAATTTCGAAGATCTGGAATTCTAGTTAATCATCAATGGCGTGTTTAGCTTTATCTTTACAACCTGCAAATGGATCTGATATCCTTCTTCAAACTCGTGAATGGTTTCCTCCTGCAAGAGCTCTAGTTGCTCTTTCTTCTTTCCGGCAAACCCGTTTAGCTTTAGCAACTGGTAAACAAATCATAACAGAAGATGGTGATTCTTCATTAGGTGATGATCCATTAGCTGCATCTAGTGGACAATTAATTGTTGGTGTTGAAAGTAAATATCGAGTTGTTTATCGACTTGTTAATGGAATTTATGTACTTGGAATTACTACTGTTGATCAAGATGATTGTGTGAATAATGTATTTGAATGTATTGGAATTGTTAATCAAGCTGTTAGTGTAATTGTTGCTGCTTGTCGAGGTGTTGATGTTACTCCTGAAAAACTTAATCGAAAATACGCAGAGATTTATATGGCATTAGATATTGTTTTAAAGGGTGTTAGTAGTATTAGACTTGCTGCAATGTTGGCATCGATGCACGGTGATAGTATTGCTAAAATGGTTCATTCGGCTATTGATACCGAGAATCGAATAAGAGGGGCTGATAATTGGAGTAGTATCGAGTATCATTCTATCGAACATCAAGCGAATGTGGAGTTATTTTCGAATGCCATGTTTGAATTGCCACCTGAAACTTTGGCTGCTGGTGATGAAGTAGCTGCAAGTTTGATGACTTCTTCGTCACAAACTGAGAAGGAAGAATTACAGCAGGAGAAAAAACCAGAGGAAGCTGAGGGGGAGAAAGATCCTTTTGCCGCTAGTGATGCGATTAATAAGCCGGAGGAATTGGTTGGTGGTTTTAAGAAGAATAAGGATCCGGCAGCTAATGATCTTACTGCTGCTCTTTCAGGACTAGAAATTACTACTCTTCCACCGGCTGAAGCTACCCAATCTACGTTTATTGGTGTTGAAGGATTTGAAGGGGATTATGGTGGTGTTGAATTCAGTAATGAAGAGGCAACTTTACGAGAAGCTTTTGAAGGGTTTGATGATGCTTTTGGAGGAGGATTGGATGCTTCTGAATTTGTTGGACCGACAAAAGTTAAAAAGTTAGAAGGCTTGGGAGGGTTGGAAGCTTTACAATCTGGGCAGAGTGATATTCCAGCAACTGCTGCTGCTTCAGCTGGAACTGGTGGAACTCTTGAAAACCTTGTGGTGAAGAAAACTGAAATGAAAGGGCCTGAGATGTATATTTCTGAAGAGATCAGTGTTGAATTTAGAGAGTCCCTCCTTGCTAGAGTGGGTTTAATGGGTATTGTTTATTTGAGAACATTACCACCACAAAAATCTGATGACAAAGAAACAGAATTCTCCTTCCGACTTGACGGTACTTCAGGGGTTAAAAGAGTGATTATGCAAAACTCGGTTGTTAGTAGTCTTGGAGACGGGTTGTTTCATTTAAGAACGAATCCTTCTGAGGAGCCCATACCAGTTTTGAAATATAGTCTTCTACCTCGTTCTACCCCATTGCCATTGAGGGTTCGTTTAGTTGCACGTCACAGTGGGACTCTACTTTCTGTAATGATCCAATATGTATCTAACCCAGATTTACCAGCGCCTTTAAATGATGTTACTTTTGTTTTGAAATTACCGGTCGATCCATCTTTGTTGAAGGTATCCCCTAAAGCTGGTTTGAACAGAGAAGAGAAGGAATTGGTTTGGCACGTACAGGAAGTGCCTCTCAAAGGACCTCCTGGTAGGCTACGAGCTCGGATGCCTGTTGATTTAAATGAACAAGATTCAAATGAAGAAATCGAGGTTGTTGGTTATGTGAAATTTTCTGTGCAGGGAACAAGAACACTATCTGGTATTTCACTACGGCCAGCGACTGAGGGGAATACAGACTTTTACGAGGTTAATCACAGGTTTGCAAGTGGTACTTACATGTGCAATTGATATTGATAAATTTTTACGTTTTCTTGTAGCATGATTTGTGTTTTTTTTTCCTAATCCTCTTTTTTCTCATGTTGGGAGTGGTTTGAAAGTGTTTGTACTGTTCTTAGTGGTAGGATCATAACTCGATTCATTTGTTCTATGTGAGAGCTTTTTGTTCCTTGTTGATGTCATTATCTATCACTTTAGAAATCGTATCGTTTGTTCTTTTTCTTCAATTTTCTTGAGCATTTGGATAACTGTGATCTATTTTAGGGCTGAGTAACTTTTAGCAAGGGTTTATGTGTATTATTTAGGGATCATTTTAGGGCTGAGTATCCGAATGTCAAATGATTGGGCCTATGATCCAAGTGCATTACAGGGGGGAAGCGCAAAACAACTGATCTTGCTTCGGAACCAATCACCCAAATAAACTCATCATTTATGAAGCAAAAAAGTTAGCGTAGTCATGTATTCATTTTTCTTTGGCCTCGTGTTCGTCGGTCTAAATGTGCTTGTTTCTTGATTATACATTATTATCTAACAATTTTTTAATATAGATTTTGCTGACTGAACTTTTAGCAGTAGAAAATAATTTCTCGAGAAGAATTTCTTCTTTGCTCGGAGTTGTTGATCTGAATAGAACCTCTTAGGAAGGTCTTGTTATTTCATAGAACTGTTGGTCACCATGTTAATCTAGTTCAGTCTCCTTAACGATCCGTGTGTGGTCCTTTAAAAGCTTTGAGTTTTGGAAAGGGAAGTAGTCAGATTTTGATGCTGAATTGAACTTATAATTTTAACAGAGAGTACTGCGTAAACTTGAATTAGGGTATTCAGGTAAAGATATTTGTTGGTGTGGTGTGCATCTTCTGTTTCCATTGTTCTCAGAAAAAAAAACAGCTTCCTTAGGTTAAAAAAAAGGCAACCAATAAATATATGAACAAACAAAAGTCTAATGGGGACAGCCATGTTGGGTGTAAAAATCATTCTCTCCTTCATCATCTATACCTTTTTCGGTATATAGGTTGCCTAAGAGTATCTCCAATGCAAAATCTAAAAAATCTCTATTCATCCTATGTGTCAAATTTCAATTGAGATTCTCACTCCTATGTGGTGAAAATAGAGGACCTTAATTTTTTTGCGTCTCCAATACAAAATTTTAAATTTATCTTAGTTACTTGCGTCATGTTATTTTTTTAAATAAATAATTAGTTATTTAGAAAATATAGAAGACTTGATTTCTATTGGTTGAAAATCTAATATTGATGAGTTGGATCTTGAGATATCTCTATTCCACTCTCGACACGTCATCTTGGAGATCCAAAGAGAGTGTTGCATTGGAGATAGTTTTTAAGAAAAAAAAGACTAAAAAGTATATGCGGCACTTAAAGTTTCTAAGATTGAGTGTTGCATGGGAGATGCTCTAATATTTTCATGTTCTTTAAATTTTTTTTATCAATTTAGATTTCAGAATCAATAAAGTTTTGGTTTCGATTTCCACTAATCTATATAACAAAACACAAAAGTTGTGACTAGGACAAGCTGACTAGGATCAAAAAAAGAGAAAAATTGCCAACTAGATTGAAAGATGACACCTTGTAATTTCCCTTCAAACTTTACATTGTATTTAACCATCCATAGGTGCTTAGACATAATGGTGCTCAGTAACCATCCCAACTAATGGCATTCCATAGCCCATTTAAGATAATGGAATTCCAACCACTTCTCCGTAAACCCCCATAAGTGAATTCTAATGGTTTTTAAACCTCCTCTACTCCTCCAATAGTTCAATTCATCTAATTCAATGAATCAAAAAGTTCATGCAACAACTATCCCCGATAACCTCCCTCTCCTACCTTTTTTTTTTCTCCATCCTCCTTAATGTTCATATATCAATGGATTGTTTTAGACTTTTGGTTGCTATACTTCTCTATAAAATCT
The DNA here is from genome assembly GCF_041429995.1 of Eschscholzia californica. NCBI lineage: Eukaryota > Viridiplantae > Streptophyta > Magnoliopsida > Ranunculales > Papaveraceae > Eschscholzia > Eschscholzia californica. The sequence goes on along the minus strand of NW_028238198.1, from coordinate 13,669,713 downwards.
TTATTCGATCTCAACTACAACACATGCAGTGTTTGATACATTGTATGAAAGAGTTGTTGAACAATAGCTAGGTGAGATTTTTTTTGCATCAACCTCATTCAAAATAGGTGATCCGTGTTATTTAAATTTCCATATCTATAGTAGCTGTGTTTTTTTGCGAATAATAGAAAGTACTGGTATAGTTTCTATAATAGTTGTCAATATCAGGTTGATACACAACATGATCCTGGTACGAAGCAGAAGCTCAATTTGTCAGGAAGAAAAGTGAAGAAGGTATAAAATTGTTTCTAATTTGTTTTTCAGTTTCGAATTCATTTTCTTATGGGTTATGGAGATTGAGTTCTTGGTATAGTCTCATTTTTCTATTTGGGTTTAGCATTTTATGAAAAAAGTTTTTGCAGATTGATGATGAATTAAGAAATACTGAACTTCTTAAAAAGTTGGAGCGAAACACAACTAATAGTTTAATTGTAACAAAGAGGAGCAAGGACTTCGATGAAATTTTTTTCTTTCATGCCTTGGATGCTTGCAGGATCGTGATGGTAATTTAAAAGTACTAACTTAATCTTCATGGTTATGATGCATAGAATTTTGAAATCAACTCTATTAATATGTCATTACATATGTAATTTAGAAGCTTATAATTGTGAATTATGTCGTTCTTTGCGTGGAAATGGTTTTCGTGTAAAATACTTTTTAAAAAATTGAGTGGCATTCCGATGTGTTTCTTGTAAAAGTTCCTTTAAAAATCGACTGGTGCATGAATTAGCAATCTCAACAACCACCGGATCAAAATAAAGACAACATCACTCTTTGAATCTTCATTATGATTTGCCAACATATGTAATTGATATTTCATTTCCTATGTTGTAAAATTATTTCAAATGTGCGGCCCCAAATGCTAAAGTTTCTCCAATGTTTATCATTTTGTCTTGCAGGTTAAAACATAATATGGCACCAGTATAAAACAACAAGTAGACATGATAGCACTCCGCCAATAGAAATAAAACCAGTCAAACATTTTATTAAACACTACAAATTTAGAAATTCAGTTTTCAAGCACTATAATCGTTGTATCTCCCAGAAATCAAACTACGACGGAAAATCAAATTGGTTCGTGCATAAAATGTTGATTTGCATGAATGTTTATATATCAATGAAAAAATGTAAAGTTTATACGATATTTTTTCCTTATAATTTGGTTAGTGGTGATACAAAAATCTGGAAGAATTGTAAAATTTTAGTTAGATAATAGTTGACATATATAATATTGAAAAAATAATGATAATACTTTGAAATAATCGAAAGTAGTTTAGAAAGAATTCAAATTCCTTTGTTACAAAAATATAATCGGATGCATTTTTTGATTTTTGATTAATTCTTTCTATTTTCTAAAAAATAAGAACCTGAATACGTTTGGCATAAACTATTAAGGTGGTTCAACATTCACCATGCAAACAAAGAATTACCAAGGTTAGGAATCTCCTTAGAATTAAAAATAGACTAACAAATACCAAATCACTTTAAGAAATCTTAAATTATTATCTTCTTCTGCAATCCTATGCATAAAGATAGTTCGTGCCGGAGGCACGGGTCATGCCTAGTATCTCTACATAGTTTCATTTTTGTTCTCTATCTAATTCTTCATCCCTTTCAGATCTCACAACCTAAAGTACTTTCTCTCTCTAAATCTATCCAACTCACCTAAAACCCTAGATTAGCTAATCTAGGGCATCATCAATGACTACCATACTCGATTGAGTAATAATTCCTCGATCTTTTAGCATTCGATCAACTCTCTCTGCATCAACTACTCTGTCACCGGATTCTAATCTTTCGTGCACTCGGTTTTTGCCGATTTATAGAGGTTTGAATATTCAACTTCATCAGAAAAATTCAGTTTTACTGCTCACGGTTCGAGCTCAGAAATCCAATTTGGTCGGAGAATCATTTTATGCCATAATTTGAAAATAGGAAATCTATTGTCGTCAACACTACATGAACCACCATCATCTTCAGCTCGTCTCTCCAATTTGAAAATAGTTTTAGAGAGAGGAAGTATGATGGTTGTCCACGTAAGAATTTTGGTTGTACATCCAATATCAGTTGTCCATATAAAAATTTCGGTTGCCCATGTATTGGTCACCTTTATAATTTTTAGTTTACGATACATACATTGCATATTGCATTTCCACGTTTACGCGGAGTAACTAATATATGGTGAGGAGCAACCAAATAATGCCGCATGCATTTGCTGTTTGTTTTTCCTGAGCTTGGGAAAATGTTCATCGAGAAAGAAGACGAAGAAAGAGGACATGAAGTTTGTTCAGTGAGCCAGACATCTCTTGAAGTAAATTCAGAGATGCTTGTGTTTTGATTTGTACTGGAAGACAAATATTAATCGAACATTTGTTGTTGTAGAATCAACAATAATGTTATTTGCCGGAAATATGCGCTTTTGTTAAGAAAATGTGTTGGTTTTTTCTTGTTCTAGTTAGGGGTGAAACTAAAAACTGCGAAGACTGAAATACCAGTGAAAACCCGAACCAGATCGGACAAAAAAAACCAGAACAAAAAACCACGATTTAAAATGGTCTATCTTTTTTTTGTTGAATCGGTCTTTAAGTCCGGTTTGGTCTTTTTCTGACAAGTTTGTGAAGGCCGAACCAGACCGGAGTAAGTGTCATATATTAAAGATGTGGGACCAAGCTCTTGTGAGTGAAATAAAATAAAGAAAATTTATTATAAAGTTGGAAGTTCCCTTGTCAGAGAAGGTATTATTACTGAGGGTTATTTCCCAAATAGCTCCCAATTTCGTGACTGGTTTCCTGCCTAGCCCCCTACTTTGTCAAAAATATCTAGATGGCCCCCTATTTGAGTTACCTTTATAACACCGTTAACCAGTCATTAATATCTCTCCTCCATCTCATCATCTCTCTCTGGCACCTCATATTCTCGCCACCTCATATTCTCGCCACCTCATCGTTGTTAATATTTTGTTAAATAAAGTTTAAATCGAAAATTGGAGCGAAAGACCGATTTTCAGATGGGTAGTATATTTTGTTCTTTACGGACTTTTAGTCAGATTTTTTTACATATAAAAGCCAGACCATTATAATAGGTACCCGTTCAAATTTGTTAAAAAAAACTGGTCCATCAGAACCGACTTCACCCCTAGTTCTGGTATGTTATTTTTTCTGTGATATAAAAGTTAATGAAATAGTTCGCCCAAACATTTCAAAGTATGTACACCATTATAACTATGCAATTTTTCTTTTCAAATGTGCAATTGAATATTTTTGTGAATAGTTAAATTGATAAGCACAACTACATCTTTTATAGCTTGATAATCTCAAATTCAATAACCCAAAAATTCTACTTTTTTTTTAGATCGAAATCGGGACCTCCAGGGACTTTGGGGGCAACCAAGGGTTGATATGTTCAAAATTGCTTTAAGCATTGTGCTAAAAAAAAATATTGAGGCATGAAGTCAATGAGAAATTGAGAATACGTCAAAGTGTACATGAGCATTAATCCATGAGAAATTGAGAATACGGAGTAACCCCTTATACATGCAACTTGCTCCGGATATCAAAAGCCTTTCCCGCGTCTGATAGTTGCAACTTGCTGATATAATCAATCACCAAAGTCCTTCGTCCAATTTGCAAACCCTAAACAATTAGGGTTTTTATGATCACCAAAACCCTCTGCACAATTTTCAAAACCCTAAACAATTAGGGTTTACACTCACGAGCACCACCACCACCACCACCGCCGATTTTCTCTCAGGTAACAACCTTTTTCTGTCACAGTTTGAATTGATTTTTTCTCATCGTTTACACGATTTCGAATTCATCAATTTCTTCAATAATGAACGATAATTAAACTCTAAGACCTTACTCTAATTGATAGAGAAGTTAGGGTTTAGGGTTTCCTAGTTTCTCCTAACTAAACATTCTGAATCTTCAATATATCTTGGAATAGTCTTGATCTTGATCCGTCTCTTATATCAGGTGTTTACACACGTATCTCAATACTTTTTACTTTTTCTTTTGTGTTAGGAAGAAGACATTTCTGAAACGATGGTTTTGAAAAATCAGAAGCTAGTCAATGGAGAGATTAAAACCCTAATTGGTAATGATAGAATTAGTAATTTACCAGAACCAATTCTTCATCACATTCTATCTTTTCTTCCAACTAAAACAGCTGCTTCTACTTGCATTTTATCTAAAAGATGGATGAAATTGTGGACTTCTATCCCCATTCTTGATTTTGGTTCTTGGTCTGATCATCTTTCTACTCTGAAAGACCAAGAACATTCTTTATACATTGCTAGATTCATAGATTTTGTGGAAAAAACGCTACATCATCACGATACATCAAATATTAAGAAGTTCAATCTTAATTGTAAGATGCTTAGTGATTTCTCTTCGATAAAGTCTTGGATCTCTATTTTGTTAAGCCACAAAGTCGAAGAACTCGTTATTCGAGGTGCAGGAGAAGATGTATTTCCCTCTTGTCTTTTTACTTGTGAATCACTAACTAGGTTAGAGGTAATCAATGTCAAATGTGTCAATCTTCCGAAATTCATTTATCTTCCGAGGCTAAAGATTCTTAAGCTTAACCGTGTCTCTTTTGTCAATAGCAACGACCAACTCTTTTCTAACGCTTGCCCGGTCCTAGAAGAGTTATCTATAGAAGCCTGTCGTTGGAACAATGAATACATGATAAACATCTCATCTCCTTCCCTAAAACATTTTACCTGTTATGCTGCGCCCTTCCCGTTTATTAAGATTTGGGCCCCAAATCTAGTCTTCCTATCGCACCAGGGTCCTGTTGAATATTATGATGTGGTTCATACCTTTTCTTCACTTGTTGAAGCAAGAATAGACATTGAGATATGTAATTGTACTAATGAAGAAGAAGTGGCTGGTGCAAAAGTCGGTGCAATTAAGCTTCTTAGACAGCTCTATAATGTAAAGCATCTATCTGTTTTCACCTCTGGCGCGGGTTCGGTATGACTTCTAAACTTATCTAACTATTAGCTTTTAAGCATCTATATGTTTCACCTGATTCCTTACAAGTATATCTATTCCATTTTGTAGGAGTTTTGCCTTCCAGATGATTCAATTAATCTACCGACATTTTCAAATTTGACCCATTTGGAATTCCATTTAGATTTTGTCTGTCCTACAGATAAAGCAGTAATCAACTTGCTCCAAAATTTGCCGAAGCTAGAATCACTTATGATTCATAAGGCAAGTCTCTAGTCATATATTTTTTTCTCTATCAATCAATTTTGTTTTTCATTTTTCATCACTTATAATTGCCGTAGATTTATAGTTGCATTTATAGTGGTCATAACTTTATAGGTTGAATAATGTTCTTATTTAGGTCTCATCTTACACTGAAGATGAAGCTTTACTAATAGAAATATCTGGCGATGATGATGGAGATTCAGTATTAGATGCAACGTCGCAGTCTTTGGTGCCAAACCTAAAATCCGTTAGATTTCGTTTTTTTGAAGGATCTGGAAGGGAAATACGTTTGGTAAATTATATCCTCAAAAATGCTATACTACTGCAGACTATGACTATTGAACAAGTGATCTTCTCATCAGATTTTTTCAGACATTACCTCTCAGCGGCAAAGGAATACAAATATGGACTAGAAATTGTGGATAACCAATATGAACTAATGGAGAAGAAAATGAAGGTAATGTCGGAAATACTTGAGTTTCCAAGATCTTCATCAAGTTGTGTAATTAGGTTTAAGTAGAAGCTCTTTGGAGTTGTTAATTTTCTGAAATCATAGTTTTGGGTAATTAGACAGACTGGTTTCACTGGAATCTGTGTTTTCATTTGGAAATTTTATGAGGTTTAACTGTTTGGGAGACTAATGGAAAGGAATACACAAAAACTGGTTAAGTTGTTGAATTTGATTTGAACTTAAAAAAAAACTCTGTTTTAATTACAATTCTCATTAGTTGATGTTGAAAGGTAATAGTTTTCAAAGAGCATCAAACCTTACAACATCTCCAATGCAAAGCTCAAAAAATCTCTTTTAGTTGTATGTGCCAAGTTCCATTTTCATTCAAAATTAGGGATTAGATTATAAACAAGTTTAGTCTTCTTCGAGCAAACAAGTATGTTCATGTTCTTCTTCTATTCTTCTTCTCTCTTCTTTTCCAAGACATATAGTGTGTGTGTGAGGGATTTTTCAGTCTTCATGTAAAGATATATGTTGGTGTCGTGTGCATCTTCTGTTTCTATTGTTCTCAGGAAAAAGAAAAAAAAAACGCTCCCATGGTCATAAAAACTCTGGATTATCAGCATGAACTTGCACAAGTTTTGAAGTCCTTGATTAGATTTGTGTCAATTACTTCCGTTTAAGTTAGGAATCTGGCTATTTCGAATATTTTTTTCATTCTCTTGGAGTCATTCCAGTTGGTGAGTATGAGTAGTTCTGTCTTGGTCTGATATTTGTGTGAGAGCAGGAAAGGAGGTAATTGAGTTCAGGCAACCTAGTTCTGATATTTGGCTGTTCTGTTCTCTTGGTTTGTTTTTATGGATATGTGAAGATAGAGGAACTTAGTTTCACATATATGATCTTATAGGTACAAACAGACTAGGTGGCTTAGAGTTAGTAATATTCATGTCTTATACGTGCCGGAGTGATATAGTGGGAGTCCTAAACCACTTGATGCCATAACCTGTGTGCAAGAAAGGAATGCTGCTTACTCAGGGCGATTGGGCCATAGTAGTTTACCCAACAGAATTGTTCTGAGGCCATAGTAGGTGCACAACAATAGATTGCTGATTCGGGCCATAGTAGCTTGCGCGAACGGAATGCTCACTCAGGCCAGACCATATTTGGGTGCCGAAAAGGAATGGTTGCTCATGTCATATAAGCGTGCCATAAAGGAATGGCCGCTCAGGCCAAAGAAGCGTGCAGAAAAGGAATGGTTGCTAAGGCCATAGAAGCGTGCCGAAAAGGAATGGTTGCTAAGGCCATAGAAGCATGCCGAAAAGGAATGGTTGCTAAGGCCATAGAAGCGTGCCGAAAAGGATTTGTATGCAGAAGAAGTGAATTCCAACTCAAGTAGGTGCAATGCTAAGTCAAATCTGGCGCAATACTAACACAGGCTATAGTATGCAAGAAAGTTAGAATTTCTCTTCATAATAACCAATTGGAGAAGAACTTTAAAATCGATTTGGTAATGGCCATTAACTTAAATCGACACAGTGAAATGTATTATATATATTTCACATTCAAACCCCGAAAAAATGAATTGCTTCAACTTTTTTAACTTGTCATTCATTTAAGCATCAAACACCATGATATAACAGAGTATCCATACCACCAACCCTAATAGACTTGTTTTTTGTTTTTACAAGTAGAAAAATAAAACCCTAATCGACACCATTGACAAAATAAAAAAACCCTAACCCCCAAATCCATAAAGGGTTCTTCCCTGTCTTTTGAGAGCGTAAACTACATCCATGGCAGTAACAGTTTTCCGGCGAGCATGTTCGGTGTAAGTGACAGCATCTCTGATGACATTCTCTAGGAAGATCTTAAGAACACCTCTGGTTTCTTCATAGATGAGACCACTAATACGTTTGACACCACCTCTACGAGCAAGACGACGAATAGCAGGTTTGGTGATACCTTGGATGTTATCCCTCAACACCTTCCTGTGCCTCTTCGCTCCTCCCTTTCCCAAACCCTTTCCTCCTTTCCCTCTTCCTGACATTTTCCCTCTTCTCTCTTCTTACTTTCTCTCTCTAAAAATGTAGAAGAAGACTCTCTCTTTCTCTCTCTCTCTCTATTCAGCCAAATGTGTTTCGTAATTTGAGAGGAATGAGGGCTTGAATATATATATAGGTGTAACTCTTTATAAGGAGATTGGGTTATACACCGTTGGATTCATAGTCGATCCGAGTGCTTCTTTTCCGAAGAATTTTGATCGCAGGATTAAGAATATTGGTTTCCTATTGGTTGGTATTCATTCACATGGATTGGGTCTGCGAACTCTTCGTTTTGTCTCATTGGTTTGACAAGTTGATTCCCGATTTGCCCCATACTATGACCAACTCGTTTATTTAATCCCTACCTGTTGATCAATAGTGTATTTGGTCCTATAACTAATGTAAAGTTAAATGTTAGTAGCTTGGAATTATGTCTATGCGACTCGCTTACTCTTCTCTGGTCACTACTCAGAGTACCATCTCTTTCTCTCTTTTTCTTTTTTTTTTTTTGTTCAAATATCCATCTTTTTCTCTCTCCAGCTAGTAATATTTTGCACTTTATCTCTCATTTCTCCCTCTTGACACATCGGTTATAGCTAGTTATTCAACATGTTGACTACAGTCTTCTCGACGTGTCTAACAGACCAACCATGTTTAGAGCAAATTTAGTCTCAGTCTGTCTTAGGTCGAAAAAATCACTTTTTTCACCCGAAAATTTCAGCCTCAGCTTAGCCTCAAAAATGCAGCTCCAACTCCAGCCTCTTTTGAGACCGAAAATTTGTTCATGTGGGAAACGCGTGTGCGGTCTTTTTGTTGGTGTGTGGAAAACGTGTGGGATTTTGTGTATATACAAAACACGTGTTTGAACTATTTTTGAAATAATAATTTTTTTTCAAGGTTGGAAAAATTAATCAGGGACCGACATTTTGGTGGGATGTATTTTAATTATTAATATTTAAGTTTTTTTAATTATTAATTTTTAAGTTATTATTAATATTTTTAATTTACAAAGAAAAAAAGGGAGATCTTGCAGTTGGATAATCCAACGGCCAAGATCGTCTAAACATGACCGCTGGGAGTCCCCAACGGTCATGTTGGGGACCTTTTAGTCGCCCCTAATGTTAGGGGCGATTGTGCTCGGGACAACGAGCTTGGGCCAAAATTTTGAATTTTTGGCCTCAGCCCGCCCCACACTGTTGTTGCTCTTAGTTTTTTTTTTCAGTTTATGTTTGTTAAAAAGAAAATGTAAAGGACCGAACTAAGAGCATCTCCAATGCAACACTCAATCTTAGAAACTCCGAGTGCCACCTAGGATTTTTTGAGCTTTTGATTAAAAATTCTCTCCAATGCAACACTCTATTTGGATCTCTAAGATGACGTGTCGAGGGTGGACTAGAGATATCTCAAGAGGACACTCTAGAAATAGGACACTCTATTTCTAGAGTGTCCTCTCGAGATATCTCTAATTGTCCAACTCATCAATATTTGATTTTCAACCAATAGAAATTGAGTCTTCTATATTTTCTAAAATAACTAATTATTTATTTACAAAAACTACTATGCCACATAAGTAAATAAGATAAATTTAGAGTTTTGCATTGGAGACATAAAAAAATTAAGAATCTCTATTAACGCCACTTACGAGTGAGAATCTCAGTTGGAACTTGACATGTAGGATGAATAGAGATTTTTTTGAGTTTTGCATTGGAGATGCTCTGAGTTATCCTCTCAAACTGAATAACACCACGGGCACCCCTCATAAAACCACAACGTTTGGGTGATAAACGAAAATACCTCAACAATGTAGCATTGCCAGTGTTGCGTGCACGAGCCATGAAGATATCACCTACCATTCATCACTGAAATAGTTGAAGTTATGCCTCTAAACTCCTCAACAATTCATTGAGCATTATGTATTCATTCCTTAAGCACAAGTATTATCAATATTAGCTCAAGAATGAAAAAAAAATTAATACGAAAATTGGTGCTGCCCAGGCTCGAACTGGGGACCTTCAGTGTGTAAGACTGACGTGATAACCGACTACACCACAGCACCTTTTGCATTTGGTACACGGAACTTATTACATTTGAACAATGGTTTAGATTGTGTTTTGGTGTTTTAAGCACAGAACCTATTCCCTTGACCCAAAGTTTTAGTGGTTTTTGGTTGTGAAGATTATATTGATATATAGATGATTCTAGTTCCTCCACTGTTAACCTCCACAAAGCTTAGACTTGGTTAGTGTTTGTGTTTTCTCTAATTATATTGGTGTGAATGGACTCGAGCCAGATTTCAGACGGTCGTTTTGTCGAATTCAAAATTAATTTTTCTACTTTTATATACAATGTATAAGCGCGAAGATGAAACTACCAATGTATTCATAACTGATTTTGTAAAATATCATTTCATGCATTTGAAATTACATAATACATAATTTCTCATGATTAGATATTTTCCAAATAAGAGGCCTCTTTGATTATTTCTTCCTCCAAAAAGATAGGATAGGAATAAGAAAAGATGACATTTATTTCAGGGAGACTTTGCTTCAACAAACTTATTTGTTGTTTTAGGGATTCCATTTCAATCCTAGTAAGTTGAATTCTAAACGTTTTGTATATGATAAAATCGATAAGAGTTGTAGAGTTCTATTCATTTACTTTAACATACGCATATAAGGTATCTTTTTTGCCCGAGATAAGACCTCATCCAGATAAGCTTCTTCAAAATTGAAGAGTCGTAACATTGTAGGTCAGTAAAGATAATAAATCTGTCAACAAAAAAAAACAAGATAATAAATCGATAAGTTGTAATGTTATTTATTCACTATGTGGATTATCTTACAAACCACAACTAGTGGTAGATGATTATATTACTTACCTTTTCATGAATAAGATTTTTTTTTAACTTTTAAGTAAGCAAACTTGTACATTTTCTTCTATAAATATTCGTTCCACCTTCCTTCTTACTTCCATTGTCTATTTTCTTTGCCCTCCATTTTTGTTTTTGGAGTCCTCCCTTGTTATTGTCTGCAACAATTTTCAATCAATGGAGTCATTTCAGGTCAAATCAATAGAAGAAACCCCACCCACTAAAATCCAAAAGAAATTGGTTTTGATGGAACTTTTCTTGAGAATAATTGGAATAATAGCTACACTGATTTCCATTGGAATAATGGTCACAAGCAATGAAACAATTCTATATCTTGACATTGAATTCCAAGCTAAATATTCATACTCTTCAGCATTCAAGTAAGGTTCTTGCAAATTCAAGAACAACCCATCAAATTTTACAAATTAATGATCTTATATGTTTAATTTTTTGCAGGTATTTTGTAGCTGCAAATGCGTTTTCATTTGTATTCTCTTTGGTTTCTTTGTTTCTTATGAAAAGAAAACAATCTCAGGATCGGATGAAGTATTTTATCATCTTCATAATTGATCTGGTGAGTGGTTTTACTTCTCTAAAACTTGGTTTACTTCTTATTTCAAATCACTAATTTACGAAGAATTTGAATGAATAGTTGAAAAATATGTGGTCAGATGGATGATACAACACTGGTTGAATGAACTCAAGTCCAATATATATGGCACGAGATGCCCTAGATACTTGTATTCTACATTATCACATTTATTTTGTCATATGTGGTGTAGTTCTCATACACTCCTAGAAAAAAAAAACATTTCTCATTTATTTTACTAATCGATCTCTTAATGAACTAACTTATTTATGATATTATAGATATCAACGGCGTTCGAATTAACAGGATGTGCTGCTGCAACTTCAATCGGATATGTAGGTTTATATGGGGATATACATACAGGTTGGATGGGAATATGTGATCAATTTGGGAAATTCTGTCATAGAACTATGGTTTCTATTCTGGTAGCTTTCATGGCTTCTTTCCTTTTTCTGTTTCTCACAATTTCGTCTTCATGGAAGTCTATGAAACTTGCACAGTCTCAACCATCTCCAATGTATTGAGGAGGATAAGAAGAAGAAGAAGAAGAACAATGGGTGATGGTGATAAAATTGTAAAAGTAATTGATTTCTTCAGTAATGTAAAAATGTAATGGTAATAAGTGTAAAGGGTTAAATCAAATTCTGGTTTCCAATATATAAATAAGGAGAATGGAGGAGTTTTTAAGGAATAAAATAAATGGAGGGAGTTATTCAGTAATAACAGGAAATGAAGGTCATCTGTGATTAGCTTTTTTTTTTCCATAAAAGAGAAAACAAAAAAAGTAAAGTTCCGTTGCCGGGACTTGAACCCGGGTCTCTCGGGTGAGAGCCGAGTATCCTGACCAACTAGACTACAACGGAATGGTGTTGTAAAAATTATTTTAAAGATATTAATCTGTATAACTAGCCCTTGGATGTAGAGCAAGTAAATTAGTTAGCCATCATGGTATTTTTTTTTTTTTTTTTTTTTTTTAAGACAACCGTAAACATTGTATTATTTATAGTAGCAGAGTTTACAGAAGAGAAACACAGTTACAACAATGGAGTTCAAAATCGAAAAATACAAGTTGAAGCTTATACTCCTAATTGTAACCTTCATGGCTTTATCGTAAGCCGTCGGACAAGCTGTTTCATATCTAGCAGTTGTCAGACCATCGTTCAAAAGTGGCACAATGGCAACGGAATCTAACAAACAAGAGTGTAGCAAAGGCATTGTCCACTGCAACCAATCCAGACTCGAGCATGGGATCCCTATAAACCAATACAACTCCATGTACCTTTCAAACAGATCCGTCCATACTTGAACCAAAAACACAACAAAGCATAACTCCCAGGGTGGATGAAACAAGAACTTAACATCTTCAAAAAAGATATATAAGTTCTGAAGTATGGAATCGATTGACTCCAGGATTACCCTCCAGACTTCTCTCGATAGAGAAATAATATCCAACTTCATACCAAAGGAAGAAAAATTGAATACCTGGTAGTTAGGGTCGCTAATCCACTTCAAGTCAAAAGACTCGATTGAATCAGCAAAAAGATGTAGCAAGGCTACTAAGGGTGGAGAGAGTGTTAACAAAGTTGTACTCCATAACAAGTAAAGGACAAATCTACTTCGAACGGTAACTAAAAGGATGTATGCCGCTCCATGACAGGAATACACAGCTCTAGTAATAACTTGAGTAATATAACTAATTAATTTACCAGGATCAAATGGTTGGGCCCATCAGGAATAAAGCCCACGCTCGCGTGTAAAGTCCATGATTAAAAGGGTGCCCCAAGTAGGTAGAACATATAAGCCCAAGAGTAGGAAAGAAAATTGAGCCCAAAGGATGTAAAGTAGCAGGTTGAAGAAGTCTTTGGGTTGACACATGTTTTTTTTTTTGACAGATAAGCTAATTCCATTAATAACATCCAAAAGATGTACATCGTACAAGCTTACAAATCCTTTAGAGGATCAAACCGAAAACTATAGACATAGTTAAGGATTTAAAATGGATTTCGCCAACTCATGTGGGGCGAAGTTTGCTTCTCTAATACAATGGTTTATTACCACGTCTCTTTCTGCTAGATACCCACGTAATCTATCCAAGTCGTTGATTAATCGCCACGGGGAAGCATCACGTCCGTCCATTATTAGGTTTACAAGGACTAAAGAATCAGTCTCCATTTCGAAACTTTGCAGCCCCAATCTCTCAGCTAGTCGAAACCCTAGTTCTATTCCTCGTAGTTCACTGTGAAGTGATGAAACCGGTGGGAATCTTTGTGCTTCTGTATCTATTATCTCCCCTCTCCAATCTCTCGCCACTGCTGCTGCTGCTGCTCTATCATTCCTGTAAGCTCCATCAACATTTACCTTGATTCGTCCATGTGGAGGAGGTTTCCAAGTTCTATCCTGTAAAATATTCGAAAAAGAAGAAGTCACAGATGATGAAGGAAATTTTTTGAGTTCTAAAGCCATATTATGTCAGATGAGATTCAAATTGACATCTTGGTTTTGGAAATGTTTTGCATTCCGAGCTTTCCACCACTGCCACAACAGATAAGTGTATTTGTACCATTGATCATTCGAATTCTTTCCTTTAATTAGGATATCTTTGAGATTTTCAGTAGGATTATCTTTTAGACTTGTGAAGTCCGTATCCTGCAATGAGTTAATGAATGATTTAAAAGTCTTGCATGTCCCAAATAGATGATTGGTTGATTCGATTTCATTGTCCGGACACATCTTGCAAGTTTGGTTCGTCTGTGGTATTCTATTCTTTATGTTTGATAACGTTGCTATCCCATTATGTAACAGCCTCCATATGAATATCTGGACTTTGGGATCCATCTCTTTCTTTTTCCAAAATTTTGACCAAGGAAAATCCCCAATATCAGGTGGTAAAACTGGTCTGATTTTTATGGCAGAATAGAATGATTTTGTTGTGAATCTTCCATGTTCTGTGTTCTTCCACATGAGTCTATCCCTTTCACATGTAGGTGATATAGTGATGTTTGTGATTGCCGTAATTGATTCTGCAATGAAGTATTGTTGTAACAAGTCTATTTTCCAAGTCCTGGAATTTGATTCAATAAGATCTGCAACCCATGTTATATTTTGTGGTAGGCTCTGAATCAAAATTGGAATATGGTCTATCATTTCAGGAACCCATCTATCTTCCATAATTTTAGTATCAGTGCCATCTCCAATCATCCAAATGGTGTTATTTTGTAATGTTGTTCTAACTTGAAGCAATGATTTCCAGAAGGGTGATGCAGGTAAGTTCCTGTTTACTTTCCAAAAGTCCTCATTTTGTAAGTACTTGGCACTTAATAATTTGACCCATATAGCTTGTTTATTTGTGAGGAATCTCCAGGCCATTTTTGCTATTAGGGATTCATTTACCTCCTTTAATGATCTTGTTCCTAGACCTCCATGTTTCTTTGAACTTGTTATTATGTCCCAATTGATAAAATGAATTTTCCTGTCTTGTGACCCATGACCCCACCAGAATGACCTTTCTTCCCTTTCTAATTGGCTTAGTATACCCTGTGGTAATAGTTGGTAACTAAAAGGATACACACATAAAGGACCTAATACTGATTTGATTAAAACTGTCCTTCCTGCCTGTGACACAAATTTTTGTTTCCATCCTGCAAGTGTTTTCTTAAATTTGTCCTGCAGCCAATCATAGCTCTTTATTCTATTACCTGGCTTTAGAATTAGTGCTCCAAGGTACTTTGCTTGGTCTGTCATGATTGGAGCTTTCAATGTGTTAACAAATTGATGTTTGAGATCAGGAGTTACTCCAGAGCTAAAATAGATGGATGATTTCTCATAATTCACTGCCTGTCCTGAAAAGCTGGAATATAATTTCATGAAGTCTATGATTGAATTAAGATTTGCTGAAGTAGCCTTACCAAATATTATCAAATCATCTGCAAACAGAAGATGTGAGATAGAGGGACTAGATGGATTAATTTTGTACCCTGTAAACAGACATTTTGATTCATAGTAATAAATAAGAAGAGAGAGGGCCTGAGAGGTGAGGATAAAAAGGTAAGGGGATAAGGGGCATCCTTGACGAAGACCCCTAGTGCCCCTAAAATTACCATATAACCGACCATTTAGCTGAATGCTAAACTTTGGTGTAGTGATACATTGCAAGATTAAGTTAAGAAAAGGGCCCGAGAGGCCCATAGCTTTAAGCACCAATTCCAAGAACTCCCAACTAACTCGGTCATATGCTTTGGACATGTCCATTTTTAAGCAAAACCCTCCATTTTTGGCTCGAGAACCATTCATGGAATGTAGGACCTCTTGTGTGATTACTATATTATCTAAGATCTGCCTATTTGGGACGAATGCATTCTGTGTCCACATGATGTTATCTTCTAGAGAAGGTTTCAATCTATTTGCTATTATCTTCATGATGAATTTGTAAATGGAAGTGCAAAGTGAGATGGGTCTGAACTCTGATGCGCAACTCGGAATCTTGACCTTTGGAATTAGTGCTAATGTGGTATGATTAAGTGTTGGATCTATCTTACCCGTAAGGAAAATGTTTTGAATGTACCCGATAAGATCGTTGCCTATGATTTCCCAGTTTACTTGAAAGTATTCACAAGGAAGTCCGTCCGGACCAGGACTCTTGTTAGACTCCATTTTCATGACCACATCTTTTATTTCCTCTGCAGTTGGGATTCCTGAGATGGCGCTTAATTGTTCATTTGGTATGACTTTATATGCACTAAGAATTTTCATTGGCGGTTGAACGACCTGTTCGGCTGTGAACAAATTCTGAAAGAAATCAATTAATTCATTAGCTATTTCATTCTCATTTGAAATAATATTACCGGACCGAGTTGTTAATTGATTTATCTTATTTTTTTGTTTTCTGATTGACATGGCTGTATGGAAGGCTCTTGTGTTTCTGTCTCCGTTGGCAGCCCATTTGAGTCTTGAACGTTGTTCACATTTTGTCCTTTCTATCTCCTCTAGATGAATAATTTCTTCTTGTATTTGACTTTCTACCTCTAATGTTAGAGTAGATGGTTGTAGTGCCTGAATATCTAAGAGGCGTTTTCTGAGTGCCTTTAGTCTGTCCTTCATTATCCCAAACGATCTTTTACTCCAGATGAAAAGTGATGATTTTACCGATTTTGCCTTGTCGTAAAATGTTCCTGTTGCCGAATCCCAATTCGATGAAAAGGTATCCCTGTATTCTCGGTGATGTGTCCAATATTTTTCAAACTTTTCGATTGTGGGAATTGTGTTACCTTGCACTTTTAATTTAAGAAGGATTGGGGCATGATCACTTGCATATCTTCGAAGGTGAAAGACTCCTGAATTCGGAAAATGTAATAACCAGTCTGATGATACCATGGCTCTGTCGAGTCTCTCTTGGGTCAGATGATGACGATCTCTATTATTAGACCACGTGAATGCAGGTCCGTTGAATCCCAAATCAATTAGTCCACTCTGTCGAATAAATGATTGAAAATGGTTCATGAAATAATTAGTTTGAGTACCCCCTCTTTTTTCCGATAAATGGCCGATGGCATTCATGTCTCCGATGCAGCAGTAAGGATTAGTAACTGATGAAAGAATTGACAAGAAATTAGTCCAAAAAGAGATCCTATTATGCATATGAGGAGGGCCATAAATAGTAAATAGATCCCAATCCATATTTAAGTTATTATCATGTATAGTGGCATGTATTAGATTAAAATCAGAGGAATTAATACTAATATTAACATTATCGGTCCAAGCTAAATAAAGACCACCACTTCTGCCTTGAGATAGAACTTGGCGATTATTATTGTAACCCAAGTTAAGTAAGAAAGGAAAATTACAAGCATAAGAGAGTTTAGTTTCAGAAAGAAATATAATATCCGGCCTAGTGGCCTTCAGGAACTGATAAAGAGCATTCCTTGTCGGGGTGTTCCCTATTCCCCGGCAATTCCACGCGAAGATGCTCATTCCTCCATCGGCTTTAAGGTAGCCGTGACCTGTTCTCCATTGTTTCTATTTGCATTCTGTCTAGCCAAACGTTTACATGGCCTGGTTCCCTCCGTTTTTTCATTGGATGGATTTTCACTTAATACCTGCACTTCATAGAGAATGTTATCATTAAACTCGTTAGAAGAGGAAGCCTGATTAATGGATCTGGATCTCTTTGTAGTATTGATTTTGTCTAGAATGTCTCCAAAACAGTCGTTTAGAGAGACCCTTCGCTCATTTTCTGTTTCTTCTATGATACCTAAAGGACTCGATCCTAATATTCCTTTTGAATTAGTGTTACTAGTACTACCAAAAGATTCCATTTCTTTAATAGTACCAGTTTTAGACATGTTCACTTTGAACTTGTCAGAATATTTTGGAATCATACTAGATTGAATTTTGGATCTTTGACTCTCCGATAAATTCATCTTAAGAATGTCTCCCATAAGAAGAATTATCGGGCAGAAAGTAAATGTGTGTCCTATTCGGCCACATGATTGACAAAACCGAGGCAATCGCTCGAAACGTAATTCTACAGAAATTAATTGGTGATTAGATATAGTAAGGTTGATCCGGTTAGGCAAAGGCTCGGCTATAGTGATCTCCACTCTGACTCTCCCGAAAACTGTCCATTTGGACACATCTTCCGGAGTTGTTGGTTGATATCGTCCTATAGTTGAAGCAAGTCTGTTGACGTTGGTACTATTGAGATGTTTCATCGGAATTCCATGCATTTGAACCCAAAACCACACTTTATCGAAAGTATGATTAATAGGTGCCACATGAGGATTGCATTCCTGTAAAACAATTAATTCATCCATAATCACCCAAGGAGAACGAGCAATGGCCAATTCCAATTCGGTTCCTGTTGCAAATCGAATTAAGAACTGGTTTTCTTTAATTTCTGTAAGAGTGAACTTATTTGGCCCATACAGGACTCTAGAGAGTCTGATCATGGCCTGGTTAGTGTCAATTCTCTTATCGCTACAAAATTTAAGAACACCATGCTTTATGATTGTCTGTTCCAGACTTAATGATTCGAATCCTTCGACTGTTTGTACCGATGGTTCATTCGTTGTTAATTCTTCAAGTTGTTGCAGTAGGTCAGAATTGGTCGCATCCATGATGAATTTGAAGAAGAATGATGAAGAGAGAAGATAAAATAATGAAAAGAGACTAAATCTCAACCAAAGTAAGACAAGAACTAAGAGAATTAGTAGCAGAAATTTGTGTCTGTTCGTCGGTAACCGTAAAGAAACCGTCTGAACTACCCAAACCGACTAAAGAAAAGTGAAAGCACCACCAGATTTGGTTGTGCCGGAGAAAAAAATAACTGTCTCCGCTCCAGAGTCCCAAATTTTCAATTTGTTTTTCCAACCCTCCTTTTGTAACTCCTTGACACATGTTATAATATTAGGATTACATTTGAGGGGACACCTGCCAAGAGGAGGAATAGGGGACTTGACACGTTTTGAGTTTACCAAAATGTTCACCGTTCATTCAGTTAGGCCGGAGAAACACTGGCCGGCGAAATCTTGGCCGGAACATCGTAAAAGTGGGATCCAAGAACAGGGAGATGAAGTGAACATGACTATAAGATCAAAGTATTTATATAAAGTCAAGAAATCAACAATCCCTAAAGAAGTGAGTCATTTAAAGGCATGACTAGCCATTGCTTCCGACTGAACGAAGCTAGAAGACAAAGGTAATGCAAGAACAGACTTGGTCTTGACGAGATCCACCAAAGGACGACAACTGAAATCCCAAAGAAACTCTAAAAAATTGATATAGATCAATCTAGATTGAGTTTTTCTCTCTTGATGTTGAGTTTATTCTTGATAGAAATAACTAGATCTAGTTGCTCTCACTAAGAGGTGCACTGTGCTTGAACTGACTGGTATATATAACTAATGGTTAAGTTTCATGGTATTCAAGGACCTTTTGGACGGTTGGTTTAGCTATGTTTTCAAAAATGCAAAAAAAAGTAATACATCGTGAGCTTGAAATCTCGCCACGCTTCAAGAATTGTTTATTTGGATACATCACATGTGGCTTGCCGTGATTCGTGTTTTTGATGATCTAATTCACTAGACAACGAATCACGGCAAGCCACATAGGATGTATGTCTAGAGTATGTCTGGATTTTTTTTGTTTTTTGTCATTTCTCTTTTTCCATCTTGAATTAATATGATTGTCCACTGAAGAGAAAATTTGTGTTTTAAACTATTTTTATTCATAGTAACAAAAAAAAGAAGGTAGTTCACATTTTAAACCACATTTAGCTTGAAACCAACCAAAAACCAAAAAAAATTGTGCAAGAGTATAATCTTTTTAGGATTTTGATCTGGTCATCAAAAACTGTTTCCTTTGGTACCCCGACCTCGACCTTGTCCTCTCCTTGAGTTTGCCTTTACTGGAATTACTCGAATTCTCTTTGTCACTCTAACGAAATCCCTACAATTACAAACAAAAGTTCATGTTATAATTAAACACAATCTGGAATTATCAGAGTTTCCCTTTCACAAGGTGGTATACACTCAACGACACACGCATTAGAGATGTCTTTTATGCGCACGAACACTCTGGGAAGTGTTAGGGTCTCAAGGACAAGAACACGCACCGTTAGAGAAAACGGAAATGCCTCAAAGGCTACATATTTGACGTGAAAACTGATCTGACAACCATCTTCTTAGTTAATCAGAAATGCTATTTGACCCGTAAATGAGAGTCAACTATTGTCCGAGGTTGATGCGACTAGTTTTCATTTGCTCAAACATGTAGAGAGAAACAACATGACTAATGCGAGCCGGGTACATCAATTTTCAGACTGTGGTCGGTACATTTTCAGGCCAAATAACATTTCTCATCAAACTTAAAAAAACCATGTCCATAATATAATCTGTCCTAACAGAAAATAATTGTTATAATTTCTTCTAACAAATTTTGTTTCTGTTATAAAGGCCTATTTTTGGACCCTATGAACATAAAAAATAGATGAGGGCTAAGAAATCTTACTTCCAATTAAGGTCACCAGCAAGTAGAAGGTCATCTTCCATATCTTCATAAGCAATAAGGTGACCAGGAATAGCATTGGAAAGATCAAGTTGATGTTCTTTACCATTAATACTACTATTACTAGTAGTACTACTGTCTAACAATGGCAGATGATGATCTTCGATTATACCCGCATCAACGAACATTCGTCTTAAGGCCTTGGCAAGGCTATGGTAGCTAGAATGTTTATCAAGACTTATACGTTGGCAGATCGATCGGCCTTCGAGAACTACAGTCACTTGTGGGATAAGTACACTATGATCATTATCATTGCCATTACCATTACCATTAAGATTATGATGGTGTGTAGTTAAATAGATTGAAGGATGATGTTGATGAGGTGAAGAACCTACTAATCTTGTGTAAAATCCTGTTTGGTTATTGTTAATGGTGGGTTTATGAAGTTGATGATCTTGGGCTGTTGTGAGTTTCATTTGTAATATTAATGAGTTTCTTTTGTTCATCAAAGATTCATGTTGTTGTTGTTGATGATGATGAGACTCCATGGAATTACTCATGGTTGAAAGTTTCTAATTAGATGGTAGTTTTTGGAGAGAGAGAGAGAGAGAGAGAGAGATGGGTATGTGTGAAACAAACAAGAACAAGGAGAGAGACTAGAGGAAAATAGTGGTAGCCATGGATTTCTAGTAATATGTAGTACTATGGGGAGAGAGAGAGAGAGAGAGAATTGTGTAAGTGAAAGAAACAAAGAGATAGTATATTAGAGTACTAAGAGTGGTAGGAGCTAGTAATTTATAGAAGAAAGTAGAGAGAGAGGGAGAGGTGCTAAAATGATGAAATACTTACCACCAAAAACACAAATGAGCAAGGAGTAGAGTGTAAGAGGATGTTTGCTTGTAACTGCAAAAAGATGGTGTCTTTTATATGTTTATTTATTTTGTTATTTTAATCTGGAAAAACTCAATTAATAGTAGTAATTTGTTATTGAGATGTGTAATTAAAAATGCGTGAACAAAAAGTTAGGTTTAAGAAATAAATGATGTTACATTAGTTGTTTACTTAAGCCGTTGGATTGAGGTTCATCCAAGGATAGGGAGAAAATGAAGGGGGCCTAAAACCTTGAAAATTGGAATATGCGTGGACTGTGGAGACGACCGCGCTGCAGCCGGCGAACGGCTCGGAAGTTGACTCTTTGTTGGTCGGGCTTTGGCCATCTCATCTCTCTTTGGCCATATATGGCACTTACAATAATGGGGTTTGATGGTCACAACTCACAATTTTTTCCTTTTTTTTGTTGATAAATCACAACTCACAATGTATATCATAAGACATAAGTTCCATTTCTTGGTGGAACATAATCTCTCTTAATACGGTAAGTCGGTAACTCAAATTGAGTTGGTGATTGGATTTGCAATCTTTTCTCTTTTTGAATCCTAAATTAAATACTAAGGTCATGTTTGGCGCGCGAGAATCGCATGGGAATGGAATGTGATTCTTGGCAATCACAATCATGATATTGTTTGGCTCGTCGGGAATAGGATTCCCTCAAAATGGGGTAATAGCAAACCCAGAAAGGGGGGGTGGGTTTGCGATTCCAATTCCCGGGAATGCTTTGTTTTAATATTTATAGACCAAATTATCCTTAATAAAACATTAGAACGACTATTATTAAAATCGTTCTCCGCATAATATCACAACTTAAAAAATTAAAAACTTATGGTTAGCCACCACCATAGCAATTCTTTCTCTCGCTCAAATGTAACTCTCTCTCCCTCTCTCTAGTTTTTTTCCTTTTCTCTTGTTCTTTTTTCATTCCAATCGATTTCATAATTTTTACAATTTCATATCTACAATTTTGAATAAATAATACTGACTAAAGTATATATACTAATAAAATTGACGTTTTATTTATGTAGTTTAAGGATATAATAGGACTTTTACAAAAAATTATATTCCGATTCCTACACAAACCAAACACCAAGTTAGGAATCTATTGGGAATCGAATTCCTATTCCGAGTCAAACCAAACATCAAACTGAATGATCTAATTCCTAGGAATCGCGTTATGGGAATGTGATTCCCGGGAATCACATTCCATTCCCGTCCGCCAAACATGGCCTAATATCTATATAATAAAATAGAAGGGAAAACGATGACTGGGACAAACATCTTTTTTTAATAAAGGATATTGTCTAGAAGTCCTCAAAATTTATGATATAATCCTTCGTAGAAATAAAGTTACCTATTTAAAAAACAATAATCGTTTCCTTCTTAGAAATAAAATAACTAATGTAAGAAAAAAAGAAACAAAATAAATTTCAAGAGTTAAAAAAAAAAAATTAAAATCTCTCTCTCTTTCAATAAAATAATAACTAATTTATGAGATAAGAAAAAAAATAACTAATAAAAATCTCTCTCTCTTCAATAAAATATAACAATAAATTTCGTAACATTTGATTGTCCGTGCCCTAGGGCACGGGATATACCCTAGTATAGATAAAATTGCCACTCTTATTACTAGTTGAACTAAACAATAAAAATAAGATATTTCAATTACTAGAAGTCTAGAAATCATATTATAATTAGGCTGCTATTTTGGGGGATATAAAAAATAATTTCCGGAGAATAAGTTCTGTATAAAATTTATGTCTTTTTTTTTTCATCTGCAGAGCATATTATTTTTTAACCTAAAAATTAACTTGATCAAACATTGTCCCCTAATCTTCGTCTTCTCTATCACCTTCACAACTTCTCACCACCACCATTCCGGCCACTATCGCCACCTCTTCTATCTCATCTCTTCTCATTTCTCACTCATCTCTTCTCACCTTCACAAACATTGTCCCCTAATCTCTCTCTTGTTCTCTCCCCCTATCTCTCTCACTATCTTTCTCTATTGCTCTCACTATTTCTGTCTCTCGATCTCTCGTTGTTTTCTCTCAATATCTCATTGTTTTTTGATCGATCTCTCACTGTCTCTCTCTCCATCTCTCTCTCTCACACACACAGACATTGTTCCGGCGAAGGAAAGTGTTCTCTTCATCGGAACAGACATCGAGGCGGGTTTAGTCGAGGCATAAGAGGTCCTTGTTTTTAACCATCGACACTATGGGGCAGGTGGGATCTAGGGGGTGTGAGGAGATGCGACCAATCCCCCCATTTTTCCTTTTTATTAGTTAAAAAAAGAAAAAAAATGTGCACATTTTTACCTATTTGTGTTACATTGTGGTAAAAAGAGTTTTTTTTTTTTTTTTGAAGCCACGGGAATCGATTTCCATTCATAAGTGATAAAATCACATTGTTTACATGGATGAAATTGTTATTTCTCTCTTCCAACTTCATGAGAGTTGCATACCTTTAAATGCAAAGTACCTCGTGAGTAAGAAAGAAATTGGACTAGACTCTGACGAAAAAGAAAGAAAAAGATGAAAGGATCCTAAAGATCACGAATAAAAGGACCCTAAAGGTCAACAAAACATAAAATAATACAGAATAAAGAAAAACTAATTTAAATCTCCGTCACATTCGCCGGCAAACCGCCATTGTCGCCGGAAAACCGCCGTCATCACCGAAAAACCGTCACCACCATAGAAAAAACCGCCATCATCAACTCTCGAATAGTTGGATTTCACTGCCTACCATGGTTCATAATCTTGTCTTTTCTACTCACATGGTTCATAATCTTCGTTTTCATCTTCTTAATCAACATCTTTGTTAGAACAAAGGAGAAACTCACAACAAAATAATTACAACAACCAAGAATAATAGAAAAATGAAGTAGTTACATTCATTTTCATTTAATCAAGAGAGGTAGAATAGTTGTTCTCTGTGTACAAAAGTAACTAGATCGAAGAATAAATTTGTTGCGAGAGTGAAAGAGATCATTATGGTAGTTATAATGGTTATGGGTAGTAGTGATTTTGGGGGAAATTGCAGAGAGGATCATGCTCTTCAATGAAAGATGAGCGACAAACAGAGGAAGTAAAGGTTCTTCTTCTTCTTACTTTCTCTCTCTAAAGAAATGGAAGAAGAGAGAAGAAGGATTGAAAATATAATATGTACATATAAAAGAGGAAATTCCGGCGAAGGGAGACCCTTCACCGGAAAACTCTTCCTAATTGATCAAGGTAAAGAGAGAAACAGAGGAGAAGAGAGGAGGCAGTTACTGTAGAGAGAAAAACCTGTTCTTTGTGGTAAAAAGAGTTGTAGCTTAGTAGTTGTTGGTTTAATCGAGGCATATGAGGTCTTAGTTTTGAATACCCTCACTCGCACCTTTTGTTCTCTCTAGTATGAATTTTGTCTTTCTAATATCACTTGGCCTAACAAGATGTATAGTTAAAGGATTGTATTCACACTAGAAATTGTCTTATCCAAAACTAGTCATACAAATCGATTTGTTTTACACCATTTTATTCTATGGTCAGCTATGACTAACTTAAAATTTTGACTCCGCCTTGGGTTTGATATACATCCATAAAATTATATCTATATAACAAATGACTTAGGTTTTGGTGCCATGTCATAACTTTAGTTTATAAATCTCGGTCGTCCAATTTTCTTTTGTAAATCATGGCTCTTCATTTTAAAGAGTCTTTGAAAAGATAGATATTTAACGCTCAAAATAACTACCCACTCCCTAAAAATTCTCTAACACTTTTTCTCTCTTTCCTCCCTTCAAACAACTCAATACAATCTCGGTTATTATTTTAAACTAGGTATCTTCCGCGATCGTGGTAAAAATCTTTCATAGTACAAGTACGGTGACTTCAAGCATTTGCCGGATGCACGTACCATGTTGTCTACGTAAATCGTCGTCTGATGTCATACGGACCGGGCGGAAACCTAGACGTGCTAGCACCACATAATATTAAAATAGGCAAAAAAAAATGCTAGCGCGTCTAAGTTTTCGCTCGGTCAGTGTGCCATCAGACGACGATTTACGTAGACAATGTAGTACGTGCATTCGGCTAGTGCTTTAACCCAACCGTACTTGTACTATGAAAGTTTTTTATCACGACTGGCGTAAGCCCGACGGGATTGACCGCGCCCGCAACACGCGAGAGATATCTAGTATTATATAATATATTTGTGTTAATAATTTTTTTCTCATGGTGTTTGTAATTTTCTCATTTGGTATATAACTTCGTATTTGGATCGGCCACTTGTATGGAGCATGAGAAGTTACAGAAACATCACATGGTCTCAGCTTTGACAAAAGTAATAAGGTTGTCGTATTGGGTGGGCAACAAAGAACAAGCAAATATTCATGAAACACAAAGTAAGTCATCGACTATGTTCTCATAAAAAAAAAGTCATCAACTATGGATGTCATCAAAAAAAAAAAGTCATCAACTATGGCCTCGAAACACACAGCTAACCCTTATTATTTGAGAAAGGCCATTTCTCTACGTGCCGTATGTCGTACGTACCAAAAATTACTACTTCAACTTGTTTGGGTCGGTGACTCGGCCCCCAATTAACTTGACTCACTGAGTCATGTTTTGAAACTCTTCAACATCACTTAATTTCCCACCATGGAATATTGCTGAAATTAATATGAATCTGTTTGTTTAAATTTTCTTTTTTTACATCGTTTGATGGGAGGATAATTATGAAATCTAAAATTTGAAGGACAGTAAAAAATTAAGTCTATATGTGAATAATATTATTAAAAAATCTATTTCGTAAAAATACAATTTTATTTCTGAAATACTCCGTCCAAATCAACGTTTTGAAAATTTCTGAAAAAATCTCGGTTTGCTCTTAACAATTTTGTAGAGGGCAGCACTCCAAGATCATCTGATTCTGAGTGAATACATCGACTACTAGCCATCCAACTTCACACTAAAACACTCGATCATAATCGATCATCAAATGCTCACCACCACTTTCTCTCTCATACAGAGGAATCAACCAGGTGTCTACGACACTTCTACCACTATCATCGTCCTATTCCTTCTTTGTGACCGACTAATCAAATATCCATTGAACCACATGTTGGAAGAAATTCCAATATATGTGGGCTCACATATGTATAGACATGTGTATGGCTATCTCAGTAAATTGTCAAGTCGTAAAGTGGTCTAATATGGATTGACTTGATCAGTAGGTATCAAAGTGTCATGGAATAAACGTGTAGAGACCATTAAGTAAGTTCTAATTTGATGAGGGGCCAAATTAGAAATAAAAGTCTATAAATAGGGGTTATGGTCCCCATTTGGGCTTCTTCCCTAATCTCAACATTTTTGGTTAAGTGTGAAATCCCTTCATCACAAGAGAGATTCTAAGGAGAAGAAGAACCAAGTGGAAGATTGTGAAAAGGTTAAACCTTTGAAAGATGGACACACTCGAGTATGATCGAGTGGAGACGAAGGAGATGTTTATCTCGGTTGATGACCGAGTGAGAGGAAGAGAGGAAGTCAGTCTCGGCTATAACCGAGAGGTGTATGACAACTCTCGGTTGAAGCCGAGAGTGATGATGATTGTGTTCGGGTATAACCGAGAGAGAAGAATGGTGCTCTCAGTTATAACCGAGGATGATTGTTGTTGATGAACTCGGGTGAAATCGAGTGATGAAGATGGTGAGCTAGTTGATCGTGTGTGAGAGAGAGAGGGATAGGTAAATACCTTGCTTTATTACACTACAACTTGTATATTACATTGTGTATGGTCTCCTTATATAGGTTTACATGATAGAGTTTGAAAATAATAAAACTAATCTAAACTAATCTAAACTAAACTAATCCTAATATCTAAGGAATCCTAGTTGTAGTAGGATTCCTCTTTGGACCAAGTCCACTCGGTTTGGCCGAGTGGAGTGGACCTTCCAACACTCCCCCTCAAGTTAGAGCGGGAATGGAAGTAACGCCTAACTTGCCAATTATGTTCTTAAACGGTTCTGCCCCAAGTGGCTTTGTGAAGATATCCGCTAACTGATTTTCTGTACTGGTGAAGCGTGTGGCAATGACGTTGTCTTTAATCTTTTCACGAACGATGTGGCAATCTATCTCAATGTGTTTTGTACGTTCGTGGAAGACGGGGTTATCAGCAATATGAAGAGCGGCCCGATTGTCACAGTAAACTGTCATCGGGTCAGAGTGGTTGATTCCAAAATCAAGTAATAAATACTTGAGCCATTGTAATTCGCATGTGAGGATGGCTAAAGCTCGATATTCTGCTTCTGCCGAAGATTTGGCAACTGTGGGTTGCTTTTTTGATTTCCAGGAGAGAGGGCTGGATCCCAACATTGTGAAGTATCCAGTGGTGGATCTACGGGTGGAAGGGCAGCCAGCCCAGTCTGAATCACAGTATCCTGTGATATGGAGAGAGCTGTCTGCGGATAAGAAAACTCCTTTATCAAGGGTACCCTTCAAGTATCGTAGAACGCGGTGAGCTGCGTCTAAGTGTACTTGGCTAGGTGTTTGCATGAATTGGCTGAGGTTGTTTACAGCAAAGGTGATGTCCGACCGTGTAACTGTTAGGTAAAGTAATCTTCCTATGAGACGACGGTAAACTGACGGATCTGGTAAAGGTGTACCGTCGGTGGGACTGAGACGGAGTTTTTGTTCCATGGGAAACTCAGAAGGACGTGCAGCGGTGAGTCCAGAATCTTTCAAAATATCAAGAGCATATTTCCTTTGACATAGAAAAATACCTTGTGATGAGCGAGATACTTCGATACCAAGGAAGTACTGTAGACGGCCCAGATCTTTTAGTGAAAAAGCTTTATTTAGGAATATTTTTAACTGGGAGATAGCATGATCATTATTTCCCGTGATAATTATGTCGTCGACATAGACAAGGACATAAATTTGAGTGGAGTGAGAGCTAAAGGTGAAAAGAGAATAGTCACTTTTAGACTGAGAAAAACCAC
This sequence comes from Eschscholzia californica, assembly GCF_041429995.1. Taxonomy (NCBI): domain Eukaryota; kingdom Viridiplantae; phylum Streptophyta; class Magnoliopsida; order Ranunculales; family Papaveraceae; genus Eschscholzia; species Eschscholzia californica. The sequence goes on along the minus strand of NW_028238198.1, from coordinate 13,641,628 downwards.
GTTCGATGAGAACGGACGAAAACTTTGAAAACCATTGTCGGGAGGCCTGTTTGAGACCATAAAGGGATTTATGGAGACGGCATACTTTAGACTCCCCCTGAGACGAAAAACCGGGGGGCAATTTCATGTAAACCTCTTCATCGAGGTCGCCTTGAAGAAAAGCGTTATTGACATCCAATTGATGGAGATTCCAACCTTTAATGGCATCAATTGAAAGAAGAACACGAACGGTTACTAACTTAGCAACTGGAGCAAAAGTGTCATTATAATCCAACCCCTCGATTTGGGTGTAGCCTTTGGCTACTAAGCGGGCTTTATATCGTTCTATGGAACCATCAGATTTGAATTTAATTTTATACACCCATTTACAACCGATGGGCTTTTTACCGGGTGGTAAACCAGTGATGGACCAGGTTTTATTTTCTTCCAAGGCTGAGATTTCCTTGGCCATGGCCTCTTTCCAATGAGGGGACTTCATTGCTTGAGTAAAAGAGGTTGGTTCGGTAGTTGATAATACCGAAGAGAGAAATTGTTGATGAGAATTAGAAAACGAATTTATGGAAAACTAGTTTTCAAGAGGATATTTTATAGTGCTTGTATTGGAACACACATAATCATCAAGGTGACTAGGTGGACGGCGGGACCGGACCGGTCGGCCAGAGTCGGCAACGACGGAGTCGGAGCTCTTGTCGTCGGATGAGGGGTTCGGCAACGAGGAATCATTGCTCGTCGGTGAAGCAGACTGTTCTGGAGGCACACCAGAAACGAGGTCCTCATCACGGTCTGCTGAAGGCACTCCTGGAGGGGACGACGGGCCTGTGTGAACAGGGCCTGTAGTCGGGTCACAGGAGGTGTCTGAAGGCACCCCCTGTCCCGAATCCAGACTCGCGGGAATAGCAACAGCAGTTTCATCGGTGAATCTGCTGCTGTCCTGCGGTGATATAGTTTGAGATTTATCGGTTGTCGGAAACATGAACGTGTCGTCGTCGTCAATGGAGATGAAGGGTGTCGGACGCGAGCTAGAGGGTTTGACCGTTGGTTCGGATGCCATCGGGAAACGATTTTCAAAAAAGGTCACATCACGCGAAATATATATACGTCGTGTTGAGATATCATAAATTCGATAACCCTTTTGTCCATTAGGATAACCAAGGAAGATGCCGGCGGAAGAACGGGCGTCCATCTTGGTTTTGACCAAAGGGATTCGGGCATGACAAAGACAACCGAATACACGTAAGTGGGAAAGATTCGGAGGAGAACCCATGAGGACTTCATGAGGTGATTTTCCATCAAGAATAGGTGTAGGTAACTTGTTAATGAGATAGACGGCGGTTAGAACGCATTCTCCCCAAAAGGAAAGAGGGAGGTGAGCTTGAAGACGTAAAGAACGTGCCACTTCAAGAATGTGACGATGTTTGCGCTCAACAACTCCGTTTTGTTGAGGTGTATAGGTACAACTACGTTGGTGGGAAATTCCTTTTTCAAGAAACCAATGTTGTAAAGAATTATTCATAAATTCGGAACCGTTATCCGATCGAATTGTCTTAATTTTGCAATTAAATTGTGTGTTTACGTAATTAGAAAAATTCATAATTAACGTATTGGAGTCCGATTTGGAACTCATGAGAAATATCCAAGTGCAACGTGAAAAGTCGTCAACAAGGGTAAAAAAATAACGACACCCGGAGGTGGAGGGAACCGGAAAGGGACCCCATAAATCCATATGTACTATGTCAAAAATATGTGAAGAAGAAGAAGTACTATTTGGAAAAGGTAAGCGACTTTGTTTGGAAAGAGGACATAATTCGCACGGTACTTTATTTGATAAAAAATTAAAATTGAAACATGGAAGTCTAGAATTAAAATATTGAAAACGTGAAAAAGATGGGTGGCCAAGACGGCAATGCCATAAAACAAAAGACTCATGACTAGAATTATCTCGAACTAGATTTGAAACTGAAAGGATGGGACGCTCCGTGCGAAGGAAGTAAAGGTCGTCATGAAGACTACCATGCCCAATCTCCGTCTTCGTTTTTCGGTCCTGAAAAAGACACAAATCACGGTCAAAGAGGACGGTACAACGAAGGGATGGTACCAATATGATCAACCTTGACTCGGAAGTCGTCCGGTAATCGGACGTATAAATCCGGTGGTGCAAGGGAATAAGAAGAGAATCTTGAAAGATTGGAACAAATATGTTTAGCCGCTCCCGAATCAATAACCCATGGAGGATGAGAAGAAGAAGAGTACTTACCTGTGAGATTGATGAAGGGATCTTTGGTGGTGGTAGAGGTGTCGGTTGGTTGCCTATTCCGGTCTAATAATGCTAAAATACCTTGATATTGCTCATTGGTAAAAGTTGACGCTGCAGGCACCCCCGAATTATTCATGGCCGAACCATTATGGTTCATGGCCGAACCATTGTCTATAACCGAGGCAGTCACGGCATCTTGTCGTGTTCGGTTTCTTCCACGTTGACCATAGTTGGGTGGATACCCATGTAATTTGTAGCACGAGGAAGTATCATGTCCATGAATTTTGCAATTATCGCAAAAGGGTCGAGGACGTTTAGTACGTTGTTTATCGGAACCGTTGAATCGGTTTTGTGAGTAATCGTTGGAACCAACGGCAAGGGCAGCAGTATTGGAGTCAACATTCATAGGAGTTACGAGATTTTGTTGAACCTCTTCTTGCTTGATAAGTGAATGTATACGAAGAATTGAAGGGAAGGGTTCAATTAATAAGATTTGACTCCGAATTGACGAGAATCGGTCATTAAGACCTTGAAGAAATTCCATAGCTCTATCTTGGTTGGTTCTTTCAACCAAAGAGCGACCATGTCCACATATACAAGGCTCGGTGATTAGCAAGGAATTGAGTTCATCTTGAAGAGCCTTGAGGTGTGTAAAATACGTAGAAACGTCTAAATTTCCTTGTTTGAGACAAGAAATAGCTCTCTTTAATTGAAAGATTTTAGGAGCATTGGTTTGATGGAATCGATCGAAAAGATTCGTCCATATATCGGATGCCGTCTCATCATATAATATAGAAGATCGAAGAGGTGGGTCTACCGAATTAATAAGCCAACTAGAAACGAGATCGTTACATCGTCCCCATTGTTCTAATTCATTAGGATCGGTGGGTTTATCGATGCTTCCATCTATGAAACCTAGTTTGCCTTTTGCTCTTAAAGCTTTGGACATACCTCGAGACCATGAGGAGTAATTATCACCCGTTAGAAGTGGTGTAATGAGAATAGTAGTAGGAGAATCCGAATGATGAACATCAAACGGCCCACTATTGAGATTAGTGTGAATTTGGGAAGTTTCCGAAGTTTCGGGAGTAGTCATGATTCAAGAGAAAAAATTTTTTGAAGGCTCTTATACCATGTGAAAAGGTTAAACCTTTGAAAGATGGACACACTCGAGTATGATCGAGTGAAGACGAAGGAGATGTTTATCTCGGTTGATGACCGAGTGAGAGGAAGAGAGGAAGTCAGTCTCGGCTATAACCGAGAGGTGTATGACAACTCTCGGTTGAAGCCGAGAGTGATGATGATTGTGTTCGGGTATAACCGAGAGAGAAGAATGGTGCTCTCGGTTATAACCGAGGATGATTGTTGTTGATGAACTCGGGTGAAATCGAGTGATGAAGATGGTGAGCTAGTTGATCGTGTGTGAGAGAGAGAGGGATAGGTAAATACCTTGCTTTATTACACTACAACTTGTATATTACATTGTTTATGATCTCCTTATATAGGTTTACATGATAGAGTTTGAAAATAATAAAACTAATCTAAACTAAACTAATCCTAATATCTAAGGAATCCTAGTTGTAGTAGGATTCCTCTTTGGACCAAGTCCACTCGGTTTGGCCGAGTGGAGTGGACCTTCCAACAAAGATCAACCCTACCCAACCATCTTTTAGCTATGGATCAAGGTACGCTTCCGTGATTAAGTTTAATCTCTTTGAATCTTGTGTAGAGCATGTCTAGTTTAGATTATACATGTCATATTATAAGGTATTTGTATTTGGTTATATGCATGTATAATAAGGTTAAATATTCTAATAATTGGTATCTAGAGCCACTCCAATTTTAAGGTTCATTGAGAGATTTAGGAGTCGTTGGTGTTTGATTTATCTTTTGAATATATATGAAGGTTTCGTTATGTCTAAAATTTGGGATTAACATGATCTTCCATGAAAATTAAGTTCGGATAATTTTTAGATAGATTATCTTGACATATAATATTTAGATCAATATAGATTTGATGTGGTTGCAATTGATTATTTTTTTACAATCATTTTTTGGCTATGAAATTGAGTCATATTCATATTACATATTTGGATCAAAATTAGCTTTATAGATTTAGTGAAAACGTAACATGTTTTAATGAGATTTTGATATTGGATAAACATCTTATTTATCAAAAAAAAAAAAAAAAAAATTGGGTAATTTTATGAGTTAAAAGAAATATGAAAAGAAAAGATGAAAATCAAGTAATAACTCTTTAGTGAACTAACAACTCTGCTTGAAATAGAAAGTAACTTTGATTAATGGTTTCTCATACCCATAACAGTGAATAGAGATTGGTATATATAGGCATCTTTGCATGGATATCAATCACCATGCATTGACACGTTTGATCCTAGCCTAAAGCTCATACTTAGTACACAAGTAAATTGAAGCTTTATCCTCTTAAATGATATTGTGTATAGACATTAGGCTAGTAAATATACCACCTAATTTCATGGCACAATTTCATTGGTCAGCCATATATATAATACTCCCCCTTGGATGACCATTCTTCGAAATAATTGTCTCGCCAAAAATCTGTCTGAATAGATTCCAGGTGGTGTTGGATACGAAAACACTGCCTCATTAAAACCTTGCCAGAAAAACCTTTTAGGATAAAAACTGGACGAAGGAAAAAGAGTACAGAGCGTAGATATCCAGTATAAGTGATGTGAATATCTACACATGATAATATTCTCCCCCTGATGGATATCATATCCTGGACCGATGTAGTTTTACATCATCAGATTAATAAGCTTCGCATTCCAATGCCTTGTACTAGTTTTCTGAAAGTTGTAGTAGACAAAGACTTGGTAAACAAGTCGGCATAATTGTCACATGATTGTATCTTCTGAATATCAATTTCACCATTCTTCTGTAGATGATGCGAGAAAAATAACTTCGGCGAAATGTGTTTCGTTCTGTCACCTTTAATATATCCTTCTTTGATTTGAGCAATGCAAGCTGCATTGTCTTCGTAAATAATGGTAGGTGACTTTGTAATTCCAGGAAAATCACACGAAATTCTAATGTGACTAATAATGGACCTGAGCCATACACATTCTCTGGTAGCTTCATGAAGAGCAATAATCTCTGAGTGGTTAGAAGATGTAGCGGGCATACTTTGCTTGATCGCCATGAGAAAGCTGTACCACCACTAGTAAAAACATAACCTGTTTGTGAAACTCCTTTATGTGGGTCAGATAGATATCCTGCGTCAGTGTATCCTATTACTTGTGAACCATAGGATGAATTCTTCGAATAAAATAACCCCATGTCAGTGGTTCCTCGAAGATATCGAAGAATATGTTTTACTCCCGTCCAATGTCGCTTAGTTGGTGCCGAACTGAATCTAGCTAATAAATTTACTGCAAAAGAAATATCAGGTCTAGTACATTGAGCCAAATATAATAAAGCACCGATTGCACTTAAATATGGTACTTCAGGACCAAGTAGTGCTTCATTATTTTCCTTAGGACGATAAGGATCTTTTTCAGTATCTAAAGATCTGACAACCATTGGAGTACTAAGAGGGTATGCAGTATCCATTCGAAATCTTTTCAAAACCTTTTCTGTATATAAATTTTGATGGACAAGTATACCACTTTCACTTCTCTCAATTTGTAAACCAATGCAGAATTTTGTTTTTCCAAGATCTTTCATCTCAAATTCTTTCTTCAAATATCTCACGGCTTTTGAGACATCTTCAACTGTCCCAATTAGATTTATATCATCAACGTATATTGCAATGATAGCGAATCCAGTATATGATTTCTTAATGAACACACATGGACAAATAGGATCATTTACATATCCTTCTTTGGTCAAGTATTCACTGAGGCGATTGTACCACATTCGCCCTGATTGCTTTAAACCATATAAAGCTCTATTAAGTTTTAGTGAATACATGATACGTGGTTTTTCCTCTGGTAGTTTGAATCCTTCAGGAACTTTCATATAAATATCAGTATCTAGATTGCCATATAGATACGCAGTAACGACATCTAGTAAATGCATATCAAGTTCTTCTTGAGCTGCTAGACTGATTAAATATCTAAATGTAATTGCATCCATAACAGGAGAATATGTTTCTTCATAATCTATTCCCGGTTTTTGTAGAAAACCCTGTGCCACAAGTCGTGCTTTATAGCGAACGATCTCATTATTTTCATTGTGTTTTCTTACAAAAACCCATTTGAATCCAACTGGGTTTACATCTTTAGGTGTGAGAACCACTGGTCCAAAAACACTTCGCTTATTGAGTGAATCTAATTCTGCCTGAATTGCATCTTTCCATTTTGACCAATCGGGTCTTTGTCGACATTCCTCAATAGAGCGCGGCTCATAATCATCATTCTCTTTCAGAATTGAGGTTGCCACCGCAAAAGAGAAAACCTCATCCACAATTGTTTCATTTCGGTCCCACATTTCTTTTGAACATTCATAATTTATAGAGACTTCCTCATTGTTCGGTATCTCTGCCTCATCAAGGGTTTCACCCTCTTCAAGTGGTATTTGTTCAGAAAGTGTGGTTGTATCATTAATAGTCTCTTCTAGAGAACTATTATTTTGTGATTGGTTCTTCCTCTTTCTAGGGATAGTATCTTTAGAACCAATTGGTCGTCCACGTTTCTGACGTAATTTAGATGACTCATTCGCTATAGCAGTTTCTCCTGGTCCTTTAGGAATATTAATTCGTGCACGAGCATTAGCAGCCGGGATATATGATTCTGTTACCCTTGCTGCATCGTTAAATGCATCTGGTAGTTTATTTGCAATGTCTTGCAAATGTACTATCCTTTCTACTTCTAGCTCAGATTGATTTGTATAAGGATCAAAATGAGATAAACTTTGTGTATTCCAACACAATTCCATTTGATTGTTATTCACTGCAGACGAATTTTCTCCCCCTAATGGCGGGAAAATTGTTTCGTCAAAATGACAATCTGCAAATCTTGCAGTGAAAGTATCACCTGTCGTAGGTTCTAGATACCTGATAATAGATGGTGAATCAAAACCAACATATATCCCTAGGCGCCGCTGAGGTCCGAATTTTATCCGTTTAGGAGGCGTAATTGGTACGTGTACCGCACATCCAAAAATACGCAAATGCGCTATGTTTGGTTGATGGCCCAAAACAAGTTGCAAAGGAGAATGTTGACCATTCGCAGTAGGTCGTAGGCGGATCAAAGCAGCAGCATGTAATACTGCAGATCCCCATGCAGAGACCGGCAACTTAGTTTTCATCAACATTGGACGTGCAATCAGTTGTATATGTTTTATAAATGATTCTGCTAGACCATTCTGTGTATGAACATAAGCTACAGGATGTTCAACATCAATACCAACTGATATACAGTACGCATCAAAAGCCTTTGATGTAAATTCGCCTGCTCCATCAAGACGTATGGACTTAATGGGAAAATCGGGAAAATGAGCTCGTAATCTAATAATTTGGGCAAGCAACCTTGCAAATGCATTATTACGAGTAGACAGAAGATTAACATGAGACCATCTCGCGGAAGCATCTATCAATATCATAAAATATCGAAACGGTCCACATGGTGGATGAATAGGACCACATATATCTCCTTGAATCCTTTCCAGAAATTTAGGAGATTCGATATGAACTTTTGTTTGAGATGGCCTTACAATTAATTTCCCTAATGAGCAAGGTGTACAAGTAAAATCCTTGCTTATTAGAATCTTTTGATTTTGTAGTGGGTGTCCCTGAGAATTTTGAATTATTCTACTCATCATGGTAGATCCAGGGTGTCCCAAACGGTCATGCCAAAGTGTCGTCACACTTGGATCATAAAACTTCTGGTTTATGACAACATAAGATTCAACCGTTTTTATCCTTGTAATATACAATCCTGAAGAGAGAGTTGCCAATCTCTCGAGATCATGCTTCTGGCCTGAAGCAGTTGAAGTAATATACAAATATTCTTCATTATTTTCATCTCTGGTCTCAAGGTGATAACCATTTCGACGTATGTCTTTAAAACTTAATAGATTCTTCAAAGATCTGTTCGAATACAATGCATCGTCAATGGTTAACTTCGTACCACTTGGTAATATTACAATTGCTCTGCCAGAGCCGTCAATGAGACTAGATGAACCAGCGATAGTAATCGCATTAGCCTTAAATAATTTCAGAGTCAAGAAATACTTTTTACTTCGAAAGATGGAATTTGTAGTTCCACTGTCTGCCAGACAAATATCTTCATCATCTCTCAAAAATGTACTTCTTGAATTCATACCTTAATGAACATAAGAAAATAAATAAATATAAGATATCGATATAAAACATGTATATATTATATTTCTATATAATAGTCAAAAAGTAAAACATTACAAAATTTACAACAACTAGAAATATTATAAAAACACTACTAAGGAGAGTCACGAATTCGATTAATCATTTCGTCAAACTCATCATCGAGTAATTGATCGAACTCATTACTAGTAAGATTTTCATATCCACTACCATAAATATCCTTTTCTTCGATGGGATACTGCAACAACGATGCGGCTCTATTCAGATTAATTCCATAATCTGTTATTGTCGACTCGGTCCTGACTTCAGTAAGATATATTTCAACATCGTTAGTTAAATAGTCAGATACATCTAATCTTGTGTTACATGAAGAATCATTGATTTCCATATGATTTGTTTCCACATTGGCAGTATGTTTCTTCAAGGATGCTTGATAAAGATCTATTAGATGTTTAGCAGTCCTACATGTTCTTTGCCAATGCCCTGTCATACCACATTTAAAACAGGGTTGATTCTTCATTTCAGAAGGTTCATTTGCCACCTTCTTCCCTTTATTTTGCCGATTATACGGCTTGTATCTGTTACCCGAGTTATTTGCCCATCGGCCTCGGCCGTTGCCACGACCGCGCCCCCCAGAACGGTAACCACCACTTCTGGTATCTTTATTTTGATCGTCACCACGACCATGTTCCTCAAAATTTTTATTGTGGTAGTTGCCACGACCACGACCCTTATGATTCTGTTCCCGTCTTTCAGTAGGGACGGATGCAGAATAGGTTTCTGAAAAGTTAGTATAACCTGTTGGACGTGTTTCTTGATTTTTCATAATTACTTCCCTATTTTGTTCTGCTACAAGAAGACATGAAATTAACTCCGAATGACATTTAAAATTCATATTCCTATACTGCTCTTGCAGATTCATGTTGGATATATGAAATGTGGAAAACGTTTTTTCTAACATTTGTTCTTCGGAAACTGGATAACCACAGTGACCCAATTTTGTAGTTATTTTAACTAAGACGGAATTATATTCAGAAACTGTTTTGAAATCCTGCAGCCGCAGGTTTATCCAGTCATTCTGGGCCTTCGGTAAAATAACCTTTTTTAAATGACCGTATCGGTTTTCTAAACATTTCCATAATACAAGTGGGTCTTTCTGATATAAACATTCTGATTTGAGTTCTTCACACAAATGATGGCGGATTACAATGAGGGCCGCTGATCGTCTGTAAAGCGGTTCATTATTTCCCTCACAAATTGTCTTCTCTAGTTGTTTGGCTTCTAGATGTGCTTCGATTTCAAGCTTCCAAGTAATATAGTTTTTTTCCCGAAAGGTCGAGGGCTGTAAAATCAACACTCGTTAGAGTCGACATATTGAACTTAAAAAAACTTCGAATTACCTGTAAAGTTTGATAGTGTTCTTGAGTTGACTGAAATCTTCTCTTCGACCAAAGCGTCGTGCTGATAACGTTTTATGAGTTAAAAGAAATATGAAAAGAAAAGATGAAAATCAAGTAATAACTCTTTAGTGAACTAACAACTCTGCTTGAAATAGAAAGTAACTTTGATTAATGGTTTCTCATACCCATAACAGTGAATAGAGATTGGTATATATAGGCATCTTTGCATGGATATCAATCACCATGACACGTTTGATCCTAGCCTAAAGCTCATACTTAGTACACAAGTAAATTGAAGCTTTATCCTCTTAAATGATATTGTGTATAGACATTAGGCTAGTAAATATACCACCTAATTTCATGGCACAATTTCATTGGTCAGCCATATATATAATAGGTAAAACTTTTTTGGGTGATGTTCCTGTTTTTTTTTTTTTAATCATAAAAAAAAAGGAAACAGGGTGGTTTAATTCCCCACTTTAAAGTGGGGAATTAAACGGCACCCCCACTTTAAAGTGGGATGAGTTACTGCCCCACTTTAAAGTGGGGATAAACGGACTGAGTCAGACAGATCTGACTCGGACCGAGTCAGACAGATCTGACTCGGGCCGAGTCAGGTGTCATGTCAGTGTGTTAGATCGGTCTGAGTCAGACCGATCTGACTGGGTCAATTACAGACCAAATTAAAAGTTGTTTTTGAACATTTATTTTGTAAAATTTAAATAACTAATAACTGATACATCCCTCAAACAATATCCGACATTCGATAGAACTAATTGAAGTAAAATGTCGCCAAAGTGACCTCTTTTATGTAGATTAGTTCAATGACAATGTTGGAGTAGGTCGTGTGTATGTAAATTCATGCGGGTATTAAGTCGACCCAAAGGTAGTTTAATATTTGGCCGAACTACATATACACATGCGGTGATAAATGTGAGATGATTGTAAAGTGTCCATGTGAATAATGAGTCGGTCCAAAGATAGACTTATTGTTTGACAGGATTTATCGTCTATGTTTGATTACTGCAACAGAGATACCACTTACAAATTAGTATTACTGTCCAAAGACTTGATGCTAATGTTGTGCTCGGTATTCTGCTATGTATCTAGTTATTGTTTAAATTTTAAATCTCACTTTAGTTATGATGTGAACATGTAAATTTATTATGTCTATTCTCTGTGTAGTTACTGCAAATATACCAATGAATGCTAACAACATTCCCATTCTCAATGGGAACAACTTTAAGGACTGGAAAGAGAGCGTTCTGATCGTTCTGGGTTGCATGGATCTGGATCTTGCACTTAGGGTGGAGCAACCTGCCCCTCTTACGGATGATAGTTCTCCTAATGAAAGGAGACACTATGAGAGGTGGATCGCTCCAATCGCATGAGTCTCATGATCATTAAGCGCGGCATTCCAGAAGCTTTTCGAGGCGAAATCTCTGTTGAGGTAACTAAGGCCATTTATTTCCTTGCCGAAATCGAAAAAAGGTATGAAAAGAACGATAAGGCAGAAACAGGAACGCTTTTGGCGAACCTGACTTCTATGAGGTATAAAGGCAAGGGAAACATATTGCTTCCAAACTTAAGGCACTGAAGCTCGAGCTGTCTGAGGACTTACTCGTGCATTTGGTAATGAATTCTCTTCCTGCACAATTTGGTCAATTTAAGGTCAGTTACAACTGTCAGTAGGAGAAGTGGACTCTTAATGAGCTCATTTCAAACTGTGTGCAAGAAGAGGAAAGAGTGAAGCATGAGAACTCTGAAAGTGCTCATTTGGCCAGTACCTCAAAAGGGAAGGGCAAGAAAAGGAATAAGGATAATGAAGCTGCTAAGGGTCCAGAACAAAAGAAACCTAAGGAAGAAAATGGTTGTTTCTTTTGTGGAAAACCTGGGCATATGAAGAAAGAATGTACCGAGTATGCTACTTGGCGTGCCAAGAAGGGGTTGTCTGAGCTATCGAAAGCCAATTGATGGTGAAAGATACATCTATGTGGGAGACAGGCAGGCGGTAGAGGTCGAGGCAACGGGTCATTTCAGGATATTATTAGGAACTGGTTTTTATTTGGATTTGAAAGACACTTTTGTTTTACCGTCATTCAGACGAACTTTGGTTTCAGTTTCTGTTTTGGACAAATTTGGTTATCATTGTTCATTTGGAAACAATCAGTTTAGTCTTTCTTTAAATTCAAATAAGTGTGGTACTAGTTCCCTAAGTGCTTATGATAAGCTATACATCCTTAAAGACAACAGCTTAAATCCTTAATAGAGTACCATCTAAAGCAGTTGCTAAAGCCAAGTCTAAAGCATCTACATATTTGGGGATGTCCATCTGAGGCAAGGCTTTATAGGCCGAACGAAAAGAATTTGGACTCCAAAACAATAAGCAGCTACTTTATTGGATACTCAGAGCAATCTAGGGGCTACAAATTTTATGATCCCACAAGAAAGTCTATTTTTGAGACGGGAACTGCAGTATTTTTTGAGGATGTTGAGTTTGGGGGGAGAAATAAGGTTAGAGATATTGTCTTTGAGGAGGAATCGGTTGTGATCCCTACTACTACTTCTGACAATGTACCAATCTTAATGCGTACGATTGTCGAAGAAGGAGATTTGGAACCCTTAGAAGACAATGTTGAACAACTCCCCACTCCAGTTCAGAAAGTTGTTCTTGAAGAACAAACTCAACAACCTCAAGAGGAAGTGCCATTAAGGAGATCCAACAGAGAGAGGAGAGGTGTTATTTCGGATGATTACGTAGTATATCTCTAAGAACATGAGGACACTGGTGGATTGACAGAAGATGATCCAATCAGCTTTCGTCAAGCCATGCAGGATTCTAACTCTGAAAAATGGATCAACGCCATGAGTGAAGAATACAAATCAATGCAAGACAATCAAGTTTGGGATCTTGTCCCATTACCTGAAGGTAAGAAGCCCATTGGTTGCAAATGGATTTTTAAAACCAAAAGGGATTCGAAAGGTAATGTGGAGAGATATAAGGCTCGTCTTGTGGCTAAAGGCTTCACTCAAAAGGAAGGCGTATATTATAAAGAGACTTTCTCTCCGGTTTCCTCGAAAGACTCTTTCAGAATAATTATGGCACTTGTTGCACATTTTGATCTTGAGCTACATCAGATGGATGTCAAAACGGCTTTTCTCAATGGAGACATTGATAAAATAATATATATGGTTTGCAAATTAAAGAAATCCATCTATGGGCTCAAGCTGGCTTCCCGTCAGTGGTACTACAAATTTCAACAAGTTGTAGTCTCATTTGGTTTTGAGACAAATATTATTGAGAATTGTGTGTATCAGAAGTTCAGTGGGAGTAACTTGGTATTCCTGGTTTTATATGTCGAAACCAGGAGATCCCCCAGTCGCTAAAGGAGACAAATTTAGTCTAAACCAGTGCCCTCAAACCAATCTGGAAATTAAAGAAATGCAACAGATTCCTTATGCTTCAGCAGTTGGGAATCTGATGTATGCTCAAGTTTGTACACGTTCAGATATAGCATTCATTGTCGTTATGTTTGGCAAATATGTAAGTAATCCTGGAATGGATCACTGGAAAGCAGCCAAAAGGGTTTTCAGATACTAACAGAGAAATAAAGATTATATGCTCACATACAAGAAGTCGGATCCTCTGGGAGATCATAAAGCATTTGATTCCGACTATAGTGGATGCAAATAATTACAAAATCAGTATAAGGCTACATTCGTCTATTTACTGAAAGAGCTATGTTAGGAAGAGTGTTAATTAAACACTCATAGCTTCTTTTAGGTCATGTAATAGAACTTGTAGCAGTTTTAAGACATCCAATTTTGGATTAGGATTGAAGTATTTTGTCACTAAAAATGGCATTCTAAGGGTATTAAAATACCATCAAAGTCATATTGTGACAATTATTTTGCATCTGTTTAACAACAATGAGAACTAAAATATAAAGTTCTTGGTTGTGAATAAAAGAACATAGAGTGGGTTTCTTATAGAGCATATTAAGACAAACTCCATTATTGCGGATCCGCTAACTGAGGGATTGACACCGAAGGTGTTTAATGAGAACATTGTTCTCATTGGTGTTATATCACTATATGGTAATAAGGTTTAGTGGGAGTTTGTAGACATATAGTTTGGTGTCATTTAGACATTGCTCTATGTTTTGGATATTTTCTGCAGAAATAAGGTATTCAGTTATTTTACACTCTGTGATATTATGTTAAGGTCGATCTCAATAAAGTTTCGGTAGGACCAGTTGGAAATAGACATGGTAAGATCACATTGCATGTAATTTCCATGCTATGAGTCCATGATTGATCTATGTCATTTGGTTATGTTGGTATGTGTGACTACTGATGGATTTAGTGACGATTGAATGTTACGAAAGTCCCTTTAATCCCATACTAGCACAACTGATGGACCAGATTGTTTGGGATACCTAATATTTGATAGCACATTTTGAGCTCATAAGGATGTACACATTTCTAGATAGCATTTGTGGCCCAAGTGGGAGATTGTTGGAAGAAATTCCAATATATGTGGGCTCACATATGTATAGACATGTGTATGGCTATCTCAGTAAATTGTCAAGTCGTAAAGTGGTCTAATATGGATTGACTTGATCAGTAGGTATCAAAGTGTCATGGAATAAACGTGTAGAGACCATTAAGTAATTTCTAATTTGATGAGGGGCCAAATTAGAAATAAAAGTCTATAAATAGGGGTTATGGTCCCCATTTGGGCTTCTTCCCTAATCTCAACATTTTTGGTTAAGTGTGAAATCCCTTCATCACAAGAGAGATTCTAAGGAGAAGAAGAACCAAGTGGAAGATCAACCCTACCCAACCATCTTTTAGCTATGGATCAAGGTACGCTTCCGTGATTATTTCATCTCTATGAATCTTTTGGAGTTTATGTAAGTATGCTTGTTCATGTTATTTGATTTCATCATAATCATCTTATAACATGATTAGTTTAAGCATGTAAGGTTAAATATATTTACTAACACCACATACGACTGATCAAAAGGAGGTCGACACATATTTCTCCCTCCTGACGACCACACATAAAAGGAGGTCGACCTACATTCAAAGGAAGACGACCTATCTTTATCTCTCCTACGACTACTCATCAAAGGAGGTCGACCTACATTCAAAGGAGGACGACCTATCTTTATCTATCCTGACAACCACTCATAAAGGGAGGACGACCCGTCTTTCTCTCTTCTGACGGAGTAAGCAAACTACTTTATCTTAACAGAGTTGTCTCATCCACGAGGAGTACTGTGACAAACCCTTTCTCCAACAAGTCAGTCAATCCGTAGAGAACGAGCTCCGACCACTCTACGAGTCGTGCCTAAACTCCGACCATTATCCAATCAACGACCGACACCATCCCGGTGTCTCAAGGGATTTACGATCACGTGTATTCTTGTCTCTTTTGTCACAGGTTGAGCCCAAAAACGTCGTCGGTGTCCGCAAAAATATTAACAGGTGGAGGTTCGACGTCCGGTCAACGACCCGGTCCAGCTGACTTCTTGACCCGCGATTTCTTCCCTCACAATCAACATTTTGTAAAAAGTCGTGACATTATTGTATATATTGTCTAACACTTTATAACAAAATATTTATATATGTTGTCAACATAGAAGGGTAAAATGAGGATTATGAAAAAATAAGACTGTCTTGTTAACAACATTATTATCTATGTTGTCAACCATTTAGAAAGTGTTAAAAGTGAGTTTTTTTACATTAATTTTTGTGGGTGATTTTTTCCTTATTTGGATCCAAATTTTGGGCTTTCCGTGCATTATTTCTTCTTTGGTGGGGTTATTTCAGTTCCAAAAGCTCTTAGTTTCTATGCAATTACACATTTTTAGCTATCTCATAGTAACTTACTAACATTATTGAGTAATAATAAACAACAACTAGTAAGCAATTAGTCAACTACTTCAATTTTACCCGCTTACAAAACAAAGAGTTTTACGATTTGTTGATAATATTAACATATGTCATGCGTCAGACATTACCTGTAAATTTTTTGATTAGTTATGAATTTTTGTAGAAACCAGAAGTAATAATAAAATGACCTAGAAGTTATATTAATACTAGAGCATGTTCTTTTACTAGAATGAGTTGGACATCGATCTCGAGTATTACTTTTATTGTTTCCTTTACATGTTTTTGAGTAACTTGTGCCTTAAAAATGGTACTTTTGATATGTTTTTATCTCATGTCAATGAATCCATGGGGTTTTAGAGAATATTTATAGTCTAAGGGGCTCTATCTTTTTGGCAAACATTGAATAATGATTGAATGGACATTAATGTATGCATCTGTAAGCGTGTTAGAACGGATACCGTTATTTTTTTTTTTCCAATTTTCGTTCTTCTATTTATTAAGGCCAATATGAAAATTGGTGTATATAATTATGGGAAGTTTTATAAGGCCTCCCCAATTTTGTTAAAAGGCCTCCCCATGAACCATTTTACTTGCTAAATTATCATTGTTGTACATCTTAACAAGGCCAGAAGAATCTAGCGAAAGAGAAGGAACCCTAAATTTGGAGAAAGAGCTTTGAACATGAAATTCCCATGATTTTCAGACTGTATTTCCTTTAGTTGGTAATTGTTGCTTAGAAAAGTTGAGTTTTTTGAAGCTATTCTCCTAATTGCTATGAACTCCTTTTATGACTTTGTGTGGCTCACGCTAATCTTTTATCAACCTTTCCACTCCTCTCTCGATAAATCTCATTCATCTCCTCAATTAATTTCAATTTTTTTTTCCTCTTAAAGAAAATCGAAACCAATAGGGGGATAGACAATCTCCCGTCCCTGCGAAATTCACTGTCCTGGGACATATGCCTGATCAAGAACCTTTATACCTTTGACTTTGAGAAATTTTATTTGCACAATGAATTTTGTTATGCATACCACAAAAATTTCTCTTTGTTTAAGTGTTATTGCGATGTGAATAACAAAAATCGTAAGGCATACATTTCCTAATTTAGGAATTTGAATGCTCATAGAGTTTGGTGCCTACTTTGGTTGGATCTATCATGCTCTGCCCTGTGAAGCGTGCCCCGATGAATGGAAGGCGCCTCTCCCAATAGCATGTGAAGAAGAGGGGTGCCTTTAAAACATCTGGAGAATGCTTTTAAAACTCTCCAATGGTGATTGGGGGCCTTTGACTTAGAGTAAGAGACGTGGGAGTTCTACGATCATA
The DNA here is from genome assembly GCF_041429995.1 of Eschscholzia californica. Lineage (NCBI taxonomy): Eukaryota > Viridiplantae > Streptophyta > Magnoliopsida > Ranunculales > Papaveraceae > Eschscholzia > Eschscholzia californica. The sequence continues at coordinate 13,624,428 of NW_028238198.1, read as the reverse complement.
GAATCCCTAAATTTCTCTACATCAGGAAAACTTTAAGGGAAGTTCCACAGGCCCCAGCCCCGAAGCCTTGTGGGGGAGCACCTATAGCAAGAATGGGTGCACACAGGGCCGACCCTGACTTTTTGGTGGCCCGAAGCGAAGTCTGAAAATGTGGCCCTTTCTATCAAATTGTAAAATGTATTACATGAAAACCGTAAGTACTGCAAAATATTTTCATCATATTTATAAACAAAATAGTTTTTTTGATGATTACAATCACTGAAATTTTGTTCTTTTGAAATTTTTCGATGCAAAGTCACTAATAATCGTCTAACAATCAAGACTGTCAGACATATCCTTCTCAATAGATAATATAGTTAACCCGTTTAACCTTCCTTGCGACATAGTAGATCGAATATAAGACTTAATCAACTTCAACTTAGAAAAACTTCTTCGTGCAGAGGCATCGGTAACTGGTATAGTCAACATAATCCTATAAGAAACCTATGTGTTCGGGTAACAACCTTTCTTATTTTTCAAAAAATCTAGCACTTCAATTGGTCTTTTGATCTCATTTAGTAAAAGACGCTTCAACATTTTCAGTTCAGAAAATAAGTCTAGTCTGTCTATGGCATATGACTCATTATGCTTGAAAAAGGTTTCAAAGCGAACACATGAATCTCTCAAATCGCCATCATCTTGGGAGTTTAACTTTTTTAACTCAAACAGAAAACCAAATATTTCTTTGTACTTCTGAAATTGCTCGAATCTGCTATTAAGTGAACAAAGAGCATAATTTAATATGTATATGAAATAATAAACTAAATGCTTCTGCAGACGACATTGATGGATCTTCACAAATATTCTCGTCAAACTGTTTCTTTCTTCGAATAATACGTTTTTTCCGAAATGTTGCTTCAACTCCCATCTTAATGGAAATCTCTTTAGCTTCAATCGTGCCTTCTTCAAATCCCACTTCTCTACAATCTTCAAGATAACGAATGAGCTCGTTCAATTTCTCTAATGCAAGATCAATATTAATATCTTCAGTTTGAAGTGCTTTACAAACAGAGTTTACTGCAAACAATATATTATGCCAAATAACCATGCTCAAAAGGAATTCAAAATTTTCAAAGTCTTGTTCTAATATATTTTCGGCAAATGAGTTATTTTTGAATCATCACTTGTCTCCACCAATTCTTCTAAAGCTTCTAGTAATTAGGATTAAAGATTAGGGTTTCATCAATAGTTTTTCATTAACTTAATAAATCCTACACCATCTAGATATTGTCAATTTTGTTATTATATATAACAGGAAAGAGAGAGAGTAAATAAATAGAAATTTAGATTTAGATGAATTTAATAAACTCTACAACATATAAAGATCATATATTTATATATAATAGGAAGAAGAGAGAAAAAGTAAATAAATAGTGGAAAATAAGATTTGTTTTAGGGAAATTTGGCCAAAACTCCCTAAAAACTTTGGCCTTTGGTTAAAAAGGATTGGACAATTTTTTATGGGCTTCAGCTCCCTGTGGCATTTTTGTAAATTATCTAATATAGGGAAAAGACAAAACTGACCTTATTGCAAACTAGTTTGCAAACCAATTTGCAAAGCAGTGCAAACTAGTTTGCAAGGCAAACCAGATTGCAAACTAGTGCAAACCAGTTTGCAAACCAGTTTGCAAATCAGTTTGCAAAGCTCTGCAAGGCAAACCAGATTGCAAACCAATTTGCAAAGTAGTGCAAACCAGTTTGCAAATCAGTTTGCAAACTAGTTTGCAAAGCTTCGCAAAATCAAACCCTAACAAAATAAGTAACTAAGAAGTAAGATTATATAAAATGTGAGGGTTTTTGGAAAATCTGAGGGTGTTTCTAAAATTTTCCTTTATACAAAGGTCAATTCAGGTATACAAAATTAAGGGATTTTTAGAATTGTCCTTCAAGCCTATTTCCAAACTTTTCATGGTGCCTAGAAGGAAAAAAAGATAACTTGTCTTTTTGACAAAAAAAAACAAAAAATTGGGTCTCTAGCCCAATTTCCTGTTTGTTTTATCTTAAATAAGGCAATAACTCAATGACTTTGAAGAATCCAAGAAGGGATGGTGACTAGGTGAGATGAGTAGATGACAATGGATCTCTCATCCCGTAGTGGAGAAGAAGAGGGTGTTCTCGGGTCCCGTTTGACACTTTGGCTTGAAGAAAGAAAATGATATTAGGATTTCATGATTTGGATATTCAAATTTCAAAAAATATTTTTTTTTCATGTCAAACAAACTGTTGGGCCCACCATTCATTTAAAGATCATCAAATTTGGTGGCCCTTTTTACTTAACATTTGTTAAATGGGGCCCTTATAATTTTCTTAGAGAGTTAGACTCCTTGTATATTTCTTAAAGAAATTAATGTCTTTGGTGGCCCCTAAAAGTCGGTGGCCCGAAGCGACGCTTTGTTCGCTTTGGCTCAGGGCCACCCCTGGGTGCACATTGTTCCTTGGGGATATTCGTTTCATGTGTTATATACTTATATAACACATATGAGGTGAAATGCATTTTAAGGCGACTAATATCCTTTGAGTTTGAGCCTTTATACGTATGAAGAACCGAAACAATAACCTTTTGAATTTGACTAGCTCAAAAGATGCGACTTTATTTGTGCTATGGTTAAGTTATGTGGAAAGAGGCATGAAACCACGCCACTGTGGATAGGATCGTGTTGTTACGAAGAAAACTTCGGGCACTGTTGCTCATGACTTGAGAACTAGAATTGAACTTAAAGAGATCCAATTCCCATTGTCTTTATTTGTAGGTTGGATTATATAACTTAGGTATTTTTTCTTTGTTCTTATAATTACAGATTTCAAATGACTCAAGTCAGATTTTGTAAATTTTCTTTTTCTTTTTTAATCTAATTCCAGCATTTGACTGTTCTGACTGTTTGGTTCAGATCGATTTTGAGGTTATTTAAGTTAGGTGCTGTTTTTTTTTTATATGTCTGAATCTGAATTGGCTGAATCTGAATTGGCTGAACTGAAATGGCTGAATCTGAATTAGATAAATTATTTTACAAGTCAGATGTTTGTTTTTTCCAATCTGAATCATTAAGTCTGAATTCAGATGTTGACATTTTTACCCTTAATTAATATTATTTTAACAAGAAAAACTAAATTCTATTTTCAATCTCAATAAATGAAAGAAACCCTAGATCCCTCTTTATCTGTTTCCCTTCCTCATTTACTCTCTCTCAACCGTCTCTCTCACATGGAAGATGGAAAAGTTCTGCTGAAGGTTAATCATGGTGACCAGATCGGCAATCTCTCTCTCTCTAACCCTTATATGTAATACTTTCAAAAAACCCTTTTGATTCTTCATTTATGGATCCCAATTAAATCCTACCCAGATCATGGATTCGTGGTTTATCATCTCAATCTTAAGGAATGCGATCCCTTCTCGATCTTTACAGACGGGGAACATGATACATGCTTGTGTTTTAAAATCTGGGTTTGGATCAGATTTGTTTATAACTAACAATCTTCTTCATTGTTATTGTTCTTCTGAGTCCATTCTTGATGCTGTTCACTTGTTTGAGGAAACGCATGAACGAGATGTTGTTTCTTGGTGGTGGTGGTGGTGGTTGTGGTTGTGGTGATTGTGTTGTTGCGGTGGTTTTCTTGTTGTGTGTTGGCGGTGGTGGTGGCCTGTTGTGTTGTGGTTGTGGTGGCCTGTTGCGTGGTGGTGGTTGTGGTGGCTATGGTGGTGATGCTGGTGGTGGTGCCGGTGGTGGTGGCCTGTTGTGTGGTGGTTGTGGTGGCCTGTTGCGTGGTGGTGGTTGTGGTGGCTATGGCGGTGATGCTGGTGGTGGTGCAGGTGGTGAAATATTTTTAATAGGAGAGATTTTTTTAATTCATGGGGGCGTAATGGTCATTTGAACTTTTTCAGAAGTTGGGTCTCTCTTTCAGACTTGTTTTGAAGTCTGAAATTAATGGGTGTTTTTTCAGTTATTTCAGACATCTAAGTAATTCAGCCAAAATTCAGATCCAACCAAATTAAAAAAAACAAACATCTGAAATCTGAATTGGCACCCAATTCAGATTTCAGATCTGAAAAAAACAAAAAACAAACAGCACCTTAGTAATAAAATAAGTCTAATTTAGAGCCTATTGTCTGTTCTAATTCGAAATTACCATTTTATCTCTAGCTGGAAGTCTGGAACAACCGAGTCAGACTCAAATTGGAGAAGATCCTCTTCCCAAAATAGTTTGATCCTATCTGCTAGAGCTTGAAGAACTGTAGAGTACCTCTGTATTCCTCAGACTTTTTATTATGGCTCTTTTTTGAAATGTATGATAAACAAAATTAGTCTAATTAACAACGTTAGTCGCATTTTAAAGTATCAATATCTTTGATTTAGTCGATTAACGTTGTGCTAATCTCGACCTCATGATGTTATGTAAAGAGAATCATACTGCAATTCCTAAGGGATACCTCAGTTGGATCAGCCCAAATATTTTCTCTTCAGAAGTCACCCGCCTGAATTCTCTAAGGGTTACTGTGATCCATAGTTTTTCGTTTATAAAATTACGACCGTTAACTAATAAGTGTGTACAAAATTGTATGAATTACGAGACTTAACTAAAATGTGGCCATAGTTTAAATTTAAGACAATGTGAATTAGTAAATTAGTAAAAGTGCTTATTTTTTTTTTGGAAGTCGACTACGATCTACGTATGTCGTTACATTTGACACTTGATACATCATAGATGTGATAAGCTCGATAACCGCCCACTCAAACACTAACAGAACCGGGCCTATAGCCCATCCAACAACATTATTTACACCCGATTTGTGACCAACTGGCCGTTTTAGCCTCCATAAGTGTCCGGCAGTTCGTTTTGGCCAAATTTTTGACGAAATTATCCTCGGAGGCCAAAATAGAATTATTTCTGAAAAAGATAAAAACAAAAAAAAGCCACATCACCCCTTTCTTTATCATCCACTTCACCTTATCTCTCCTCCATCACACCACCTCCTCTCCACCTCAACCTTCTTCTCCGGCGAAAGGTTGCCGGCCGGAATAAAAAATTCCGGTCGGCCGCCTTTAACAAAAAAAATAGAAAATCTCTTTCTTTGTCTTCTTCTTCTCCTCTCTTTGTCTTATTCTTCTTTTTCTTTCTCTCTCTTCCTCTTCTTCTTCTTTCTCTTTCTTCCTCTACTTCTTCTTTCTCTATCTTCATCTTCTTCTTCTTTCTCTCTCTTCTCTTCTTCTTTACTCTCTCCCTCTCTCTTATTTACCAGTCCGGCAAAGGGGGAGGATCCCCTTCGCCGGACGTCTGGTTTCCAAACCCTCACGGTCTGGATCTAGAACTCCAGATCCAGACGAATCTGGAACTCCAGATTCAGAAGAATCTGGAGTTCCAGATCCAGACGTCCGGCGAAGGGGATCCTCCCCTTCGCCGGACTGGTAAATAAGAGATAGGGAGAGAGTAAAGAAGAAGATAATAGAGAGAAAGAAGAAGAAGATGAAGAGAGAGAAAGAAGAAGAAGAGGAAGAGAGAGAAAGAAGAAGAAGAGTAAGAAAATTTTCTTTTTTTGTTAAAGGTGGCCGACCAGAATTTTTTATTCCGACCGACAACCTTTCGCCGGAGAAGAAGGGTGAGGTGGACTGAGGTGATGTAGTAATTGTTATATGAGGTAGACAAAGAAAAAGAAAAAAATAAATTACAGAAATGTCATGGGGGTAGAATTGGGAGGTTGAAAAAAATTTGGGGCCAATTAGGAAATTTTTGGGACCAAAACGAACTGCTGGGCACTTATAGGAGCTAAAACGGCCAGTTAGTCACAAATCGGAGGCCAAAATAGAATTAACCATAATTATTTAGCTTCATTAAACTTAATTATATAAAGTTTCAATTCAAACTTGGAATGATTGTCCCACAAGAATGACTCTTTTCAATCCCTCTACTGTTAAATTCACGATTATATAATAATCGGAGATATAGACAGAAAGTAATGACACGATATTTAACGTGGTTCGGTCGGATACTCAAGACCTACATCCACGGAGAAATTACTTCTTTATTAATAATCACCACCTACAATTATATGTGGGGTTGATCGGTTACATAACTCGATGAGTTTGAATCCTAGAACCCTCTCCTATTTATAGATGACTTAGGGTTTAGGGTTTCCTAGTTCCTAATTACTAAACTAGGAAATAATACAAAATCTATCTAATATTACCATTAGATAGTTACAAGAGATATTCTGAATATAAGAAACTAAATCTTCACATATCTTCAATATATCTTCAATATATCTTCAATATTCTGAACTCTTCTTGATCGTCGGATCTCGTCTTCTCGATCCGTCACGTACATACACGTGTTACACACGTATATTATTTCTGCAACTTATCTTGACCGTCGGATCTCCTATTTTCGATCCTCCTTATGTAACGTATCTTATTACCGCAAGTTGGAGCACGTAAATTTTGAAGTGTCCGACTTGGAGAGAGAAAAAGGAATACTTCTTGATTCGTCGTATTCACCTTCTTGCAACTCTTGGATTGTGGATGCGTTGGAAGATGATTGAACGATGATTAAGTCACAACCAAAAGGTTGGTAGTTGCGGTAAAAAAATTGAGCGAAAATCAATGACAACGAAACTACATGTATTTTTCTCATTTATGTAAAGTTGGTCATTGTATGAAGAAAATGTCAACAACTAAAAGGTTGTGATGATCAATATCTTGTCGTATAAAAACGTCAAGTATGAACTTTAGGAGTGACAACAAAATAATGTTGTTTTGTTTAAAATCGACAAGAAATCATTGTCGTAATTGCCAAAAAATATTGGAGAAGAAACAACCAAAAAGATGGTCAATATTAAATTCATTGCCAAAAATATGCAAGATCGATAAAATTCCAAAATTAAAGATAGAAATATTCTATCAGTGGAAGAGATATTCTATTAGGTGAAAGGAAGTGTCCAAAATGTAATTTGGTATGAAAGACAAGTCATCATAGAGAAAGTATGAGTTGGAAAATGTCACGGGAGAATCCGGAAATATAGGTCAAAATAAATATATTCTATTTGTGGTAAGAAAAAGTCCAAAATATAATTGGAAGAAAGAAAATAATCATGAGAAATATATGATTATGAAAATTTCCCGGGTTGAATTCCGGAATTAAAATCCAAAATAGAAATTCTTTCTCCGTTGAAGAGAAAATCCAAAATTTTGGTAGACAAATAAAGTCGTCATAAAGAAAGTATGACTTTGAAAATATCACGGGTATATCCGGAAAGAAAATTAGATGAAATTAATCTATTTTTAGTGTCACAAATAGAAGAGAAAGTGACAGAAAAATTGTGTCACAACTAGAACAAGTTGGATATAGGTGACAGTAGTGGTCTGTCACAAAAGAAATGTTCCGACAGCTGAAAACTGTGGCAAGTGACTGCCACGAAATAGTGGTATGAGAACTGTCGCATAATGAAATTGGGGAAAAATTTAGAAATTTCTAAATTAGGGTTTACCAAAAAAATTGGGTTTTCATTGAAGAAACTAACATCTTCTCGATTAGAGGTATAAACATGAATAAGGTATTGAAAGAACCCTAATCAATGTACATGAGGTAATTACCATGTCCAAAAGCCAATGAATTTGAGCCATATATGCCGGCAATGGTGATATATTTCTAGAGAGAAAATAGTTCGTCGGTTGAAGAACCGCGAAAAAGAAGTCTCGATCTGTCACCAAACCAAAAGAAATTGGTTGTTATTAGTCCAAATATCTTCAATATTCTGAACTCTTCTTGATCGTCGGATCTCGTCTTCTCGATCCGTCACGTACATACACGTGTTACACACGTATATTATTTCTGCAACTTATCTTGACCGCCGGATCTCCTATTTTCGATCCTCCTTATGTAACGTATCCTATTATCTACACTCAAAACTTGTTCCTAACGACACAAAGTAACTACTTGCACTAAAAATTGAGCCCTATTTTGGCACGATCAGGAGCAACTTGAATGCTGATCTGGGTCACCGGGTGAACATTACATCAAACTCGCTCAAATTGTAATAAATTTGCTAAACTAGTCAAGTTAGAATTTTGAACGGGTATTAGTGAATTAAATAAATGTGCCTACATCTTACCACTATTATTACATGCAGAAGGCTTGGGAAGCCATTTTCGTTTTTTTACGTTAAGTATCAGTTAAGTGATTCACGTGCAAACCGCACGTGTGACTTGTGACAAACTTACCCTTTATGTCATATTTAGGTTAGTTAGACATTGACCCCTAACTATTTATTGGTATTAGACTACACCCCCAAAACAAAAATATGTTTAGGGTTGAATCTCATTATCGGTTTTTTCGTCAAATACCGAATAAGTAGTTCGATTGCAGTTTCGTATTCCTCTTATTATTACAAGGTTTCAGAGATAATTTTTATAATTAAAAATTCATCCTAATTTGACAACATGAGAATCTAAGATCTTAAATTGCATAATGTACATAAAGTGATTAGTCCATGAACTCAAAGTTAGTCCGAGAGTCCGATCCAGATAAGTCAGAAATATTAAGGAAACTAGGTCATCTCTAGTCCGAAACGGGTTCGACCCGTCTGGTTAGATATATTACATACCGATGGGGAACATGTAAAAAGAGCTTACCCTAGTATTTGACCGTTTAATAATTCTGGTTGATTAGAGAGATTAGAGAAAGTCTCAGATATATAATCATTAGATACAAAGTCTAGTCCTTAGTTAGTTTTAGACTTGTTAATTATAATATATAAAATGCATATAGTTGTCACACGACCCACTTTACTGATGTTTGACGGGAAAATCGAGAATGAGAGTCAATCTCAGACATATTTTCATTGCGAGGATATAGTCCTAAAATTGCTAAATAAATGGGGATCAATGTCTAAATAAACCTAAATATTTTGTGAAAGGTATTTTTGTCATAAGTCAAACATGTGGTTGGCATGTGAACCACTTAACTGATATCTAACGAAAAATTAAAAATGAGTATCAACGCCTCATATAATTTCATTTCAGGAGTGTAGTCCTAATATCACTAAATAGTTGGAGATCACTCTCTGAATAACCCTCGTAATATCCATAACTTTCACCAAAAAAAACAATGCCTGAAGATTCAAACCATCTAAACTCTGACTGTTTAATAAATATCCACCCAAACACTATTTAATTGTGTATTTGGAGTTACCAATTTAGTTATGAAATGAAATATTTTCATTTATTTTTAATAATATTTTTGTATCTCTTATGTTACTTCTTCTAAACTTTTTGTTGAAAAGTTGTATGAAGTTACGTTCAGAGGTAATACCAACTCTCGTAAATTCCACCATCTAGATACATGAACTCACTTGAAACCAAAAGAAAAAAACAGTCACTTTCACCTAAAATCATACTGTATTCCAATAGAGTTATTTCTCAAATGAGTCCCTACTTTATGACTAGCTTCTCACGTAGCCTCCTATTTTATCGAAAATATTCAGATGACCCCCCTTTTCCGTTATCGTCAAAAATCCGCTAAATTCTTTTTCCCTCTCCCAAAACTACCCTTCTGCGTTGTCAACCTCTCTCCTCCATCTCATCACCTCTCTGCCACATCATCCCTCATTGCCACGTCATCCCTCCATGCCACATCATCCCTCTCACTCACGTCATCATCTTCTTCGATAAGGTCGCCGACCGGCCAAAATTTCCGACGACCTTCATTCTTAAAAAAAAAAAAAAAAAAATTGATTTCTATTTTCTCTCTTTCCCTAAAAACAAAATAAGGAAAACAAATTTTGATTAAAACTGACACCTCGAAACAGTAGAGGTGAACAACTTCAAAGATGAACATTCCATAACCTAAAATGTTAGGGAGCAAATACCTAAAATGTTTGTCGATCAAGATGTTAGAGAGAGAAAGAAAGAGAGAGTTTGGAAACGACGAAATTCGTCAAACCTGTTCATGAAATGCCTTATTACTTTTCTGTGATTCAGATAAGTACGATCTTGTTGGAGATTAGAGGTATAGATACTTCAATACACTCAAATAAACTCAAAAGATTCACATCAACATACTTTCATATAATAAAGCTTCTTTAGATCTACACAATCTCATAAAACAAGAGACACAAAGTTTTGTCACAATATTAAACTAGATATTGAAGTTAGTTCTTACCTTAAACACAATATTCATACTAGATCTATGTCTTCTTCTTCAAGTTTCTTGTATACTATTCTCCTTTTACTTTCTCTCTCTAGATTGTTCTTCGACTTGACTAAGAAAAGAACTCTCTACACCCTTTTAATTAATTTCATGAGGCTTTTACTTTTTTACCCCTTCTAGTTTGGTAAACCATTTACTCAAACCCACACTTTTATATTGGGCCCAAACCCAAATTTGGTTTAAAAGCCCCCTTTTCAACATCCCCCCTTAAACCAAATTTCCATAGCTTCTCATACCTAACATCCACTTCAATCTCTCAAAGACATCATGCTTCAAGGGCATCGTAAATATATCCGCTATTTGATCTTGAGACTTGCAATACATCACTTCAATATCACCTTCCTTAACATGTTCACGAATAAAATGGTAGCGTGTATCAATGTGCTTGCTTCTTTCATGACAAACGGGATTCTTGGCTAAAGCAATAGCCGATTTGTTATCAAGGAACACTTCGGTTGGACCAACTTGAGGGCATTGAAGATGCTTCAACATATTTCTTAACCAAATTGCATGACAAATCATAGAGCTAGCGGCTAGATATTCCGCCTCACAAGTAGATAAAGTCACAATGGGTTGTTTTTTAGAAGACCAAGTAAATGCCGTGTAACCCATAAAAAATACAAACCCTGATGTACTCTTTCTTTCATCTAAGTCTCTACCCCAATCACTATCGGAATAACCGATAAGCTTAAAATCTTGTTCACAAGAGAAAAATAAACCATCATTGATCGTACCTTTAATATATCGAAGGAGCCTCTTTGCAACATTAAGATGAGATTCATCCGGTGTCTCCACGTACCTACTCACTAGCCCAACTCCATAAAGAATATCCGGTCTTGTACATGTAAGATAACGTAGACTTCCAATCAAACTTTTGAAATACGTAGGATCGACATCACTTCTTCTTGAGCATTTTCTCAACTCCACTCCACTTTCAAGAGGGTCGTTTACCGGATTACATGACTCCATTTTAAACCTTTTAAGAACTTCCTTAGCATATCCACTTTGAGAAATAAATATGCCATTTTCCATTTGCTTCACTTCAATACCAAGGAAGTGACCCATCAACCCAATATCGGTCATATCAAATTCCTTAATCATGCTCTTCTTGAACTCATCAAATAGTCTTGAATCATTACCGGTGAATATCAAATCATCAACATAGAGACAAACAAATAACATACCTCCACCTTCTTTTACTTTCATATATAAAGTGTGCTCATGAGGACACTTTTCAAATCCATTTTCTTGAAAATACTTATCAATTCTTGCATTCCATGCACGTGGAGCTTGCTTTAACCCATAAATGGCCTTCTTCAACTTATAAACTTTATCTTCTTTGCCCTTTCTAACATACCCTAAAGGTTGTTCAACATATATCTCCTCCTCAAGGATACCATTCAAGAATGCCGACTTGACATCAAGTTGATAAATTTTCCATGAATATTGAGCCGCTATAGAGATTAACAATCTAATTGTTTCCATACGAGCAACGGGAGCAAATACCTCACTATAATCAATGCCGGCTCTTTGCTTGTAACCTTTAGCTACAAGTCTTGCTTTGTATCTTTGGACTTTTCCACTTGCATTCTTCTTTGTCTTATACACCCACTTCACACCAATAGGTTTGTATCCTTTTGGCAAATTTGTCAACTCCCAAGTATCATTTTTTTCAATTGCATTAATTTCTTCATTCATAGCATTTTCCCATTTTTCTTCTTGGATGGCTTCTTCATAACTAATAGGATCACAATCCATGACAAAACAACACAAATTTAATTCTTCTTCATTATCCACAACTTCATATATCTCTCTTAAACTTCTTGTTTTCATTGGCCCTTCATTAGAACTTCCCCCCGATGATGAGGATGATGGAGATGAGGACGATGGTGTTTGTGGGTCTCTTTGAAATTCTCTTGGTGGCACATCTTCTTCTTCTTCTTCTCCTTCAAGTCTAAGTTCAACTTGAACAATTTCTTTTCCTTTCCATTCCCATGCCAAATCTTCTTCAAATACCACATCCCTACTAAATAGAACTTTATTGACAATTGGATTAAACAACTTGTAACATTTCATTTGCTCATTATACCCAAGAAAGATACATTTCTCACCTTTGTCATCAAGTTTTGTTCTTCTTGCTTCCGGTATCTTTGCATAAGCAATACATCCAAATATCTTTAAATGAGATACACTAGGCTTGTAATAACCCCATGCCTCTTGTGGGGTCTTCATATAGACACTTTTAGTGGGACATCTATTTAACAAGTATACGGCACATGCAACGGCTTCACCCCAAAATTCTCTAGGCAAACTTTTTTCTTTTAACATGCTTCTTGCCATGTCTAATATGGTGCGATTTTTCCTTTCGGCAACTCCATTTAGTTGTGGTGTGTATGACGGAGTAAGTTCATGAACAATCCCATGTTCTCTACAAAACATATCAAATGCTCTTGAGGTATATTCTCCACCTCTATCGGACCTTAGTTTCTTTATCATAAAACCACTTTGTTTCTCAACCATGTTCTTGAACTCTTTGAATGCCTCAAATACTTCGGATTTATTTTTTAGGAAAGAAACCCATGTTTTTCTACTAAAATCATCAATAAAATTGAGAAAGTAATTGTTACCTCCATTTGTCATTGGCTTCAATGGACCACAAACATCGGTATGCACAAGCTCCAATATATTAGATGCTCTCCACCTCCCTTCTTTAGAAAAACTTGTGCGATGATGTTTGCCAAAGATACACCCTTCACACACTTTGTTTGGGTGATCAATACATGGTAAACCCCTTACCATATTCTTGCTTGCCAAGGTTTTCATCCCATCAAAGTTTAGATGCCCAAGTCTCAAGTGCCACAACCAAGATTCATCTTTCACAATAGAGTTTAAGCATTTTGCATCACCATGTTGAATGTTCAAGGGAAATAATCTATTCTTTGCCATCTTTACCTTAGCAATTAGAGTTCCACTTCTATCTCTTAATGTGAGATGAAGATCCTTCAATCTTATATCATAACCTTTTTCTAAAAGTTGTCCCAAACTCAAAATATTATTTTTCATTGCGGGAACATAATAGACATCGGAAATATAGTTATGTTTTCCATTTTTTAGTTGAATGAGGATATTACCTTTCCCTAGCACCGGTATCTTTGAGGAGTCACCGAACTTTACACACCCTTTCACACTTTCATTCACTTCAACAAACAATTCTCTTTTTCCACAAATATGATTACTTGCACCGGTGTCGAAATACCAAGTGTTTGTTTGTGAATCGTCAAGACCATCACAAGAAAATAACAATGTAGGATCAACATTAATTTCTACTTCATCTTCAACAAGGTTTGATTCTTCCTTAACTTCATTTTTATACCAACATTCATTACTATAATGCCCGAGCTTGTGACAATTATAGCATTCAATATCCCTTTTGTCTCTACCTTGGCTATTATAAGGTCTAGTAAAGTTTCCTCTACCTCTTCCTCTTGGTTCATTTGTTCTTCCTCTATTAAAAAAATTTCTTCCTCTTTGGTTTCCAAAGCCTCTTCTACCATTATCATAACCTCTACCATAACTCTCATAGCCTCTTTCTTTTTGGGGTGTATATTGTTTTTCTTCTAAAGTGAATTTTGCTTGAAGTACTTGATCAACCGAACAATTTGAAGAGGTTGCGACATTTCTATTCACCCTTTGTTCATGGATTTGCAATGTTCCCATCAATTCATCTACCGTCATGGATTCCAAATCTTTTGATTCTTCAACGACAATAACCACATTATCAAATTTAGGTGTCAAAGACCGTAAAATCTTCTCCATCACCCGAACATCATCACATTTTTCACCACACCTTTTCATTTCATTAACATTAGACAATACTCTTGAAACATAATCGGAGACAAGTTCTCCTTCATTCATACTCAATCTTTCAAATTCACCACGCAAAATTTGGAGGCGAACCTTTACCACTTTATCAACTCCTCTAAATGAATTCTTGAGAATATTCCAAGCCTCTTTCGATGATTTTGCTTCGGACACTTTTTCAAATGTAGGACCATCAATTCCTTGATAGATAAGAAATAAGGCTTTTTTATCCATCTTTCTTGAGTCTTTAAGAACACACTTTTGTACATCATTCATAAAACTCTCTTCTTCTTGAGTTGGTTCTACATAACCATTTTGAACAATATCCCACAAATCTTGAGATCCCAATAATACACTCATTTGAATACACCAATGTTCATAGTTCTCTTTAGTTAACCTAGGTATTTGATGTTGTATCATATTTGACATTTTCTTAAAAGATCCCCAAAAATTTCACAAACCCTAGATCTCAAAAAATGTTGAGAAAGCTTGAATTGATAAACTAATATGGCTCTGACACCAATTTGTTAGAGATTAGAGGTATAGATACTTCAATACACTCAAATAAACTCAAAAGATTCACATCAACATACTTTCATATAATATAAAGCTTCTTTAGATCTACACAATCTCATAAAACAAGAGACACAAAGTTTTGTCACAATATTAAACTAGATATTGAAGTTAGTTCTTACCTTAAACACAATATTCATACTAGATCTATGTCTTCTTCTTCAAGTTTCTTGTATACTATTCTCCTTTTACTTTCTCTCTCTAGATTGTTCTTGGACTTGACTAAGAAAAGAACTCTCTACACCCTTTTAATTAATTTCATGAGGCTTTTACTTTTTTACCCCTTCTAGTTTGGTAAACCATTTACTCAAACCCACACTTTTATATTGGGTCCAAACCCAAATTTGGTTTAAAAGCCCCATTTTCAACAGATCTTACCGTCAAGTGAAGCTGAAGCACCGACTCCAGCTCCGACCGATCAAGATCTAAAGGCTTGGGTTTGATGATGAAGATGATGAAGAATCACAGTAAAAAGATTTAGGGCTTTTTTGGTTAGGGTTGATAAGAGTGATTTGAAAATTCCATTAGGGCTAGGGTTTGATGATGAAGATGATTTATCATTGTCTCTTGATGTGGGTCGACATTTGTTGCAGGATACCGATCGATCATCTTGAAGCTTCAACAGATCTGGATCGATCGACCGGAGATTGCCATGGGAGCACGATCAAGAAAAGTTTCTCCGACCTTTCTTCTTTTGCTACTATCTGTTTTCTTCTTACAGGTATGAAATTGAATCTGACTTTAGTAGTCTTTCTTTAATTTTTTATATGATTCTCAAAATTTCAGATTCAATTGTAATGACTGTGAAATTTTTTTTCTAATGTTATTATGAAAATTAAGGTTTCAGAACTGATTGAATTGTTTGATGCCACTAATTCTTAAGTACTTCCATTTTAAGTTGCCACCGATTTCCATATTATCAGAGCTAGGAGAAATCGTCACTCCTAATCTGGCAATGTGTCCTGTTACTACACTCTTGTAATTCAGTTCAAGTCTAGATGCTAGATTTCTAGGTCATTAGTTCAAGTGATTTCTCATCTTTTCCGTTATCGCACTTCTAATCCACTCATATTGGATCTGAGCTATATGCCTCTATCATTTAAACCTTAGAGTAAAAGTTCTGAGTTCTTTTTTTTTTTTGATGAAGAGAAGTTCTGAGTTCTAGTTCCTCGAATCCATAATTTATTGAGGGGTTGGGCAAAACGTCCAATCCCTGGGACAAAATAGGGACCCGCTCCACTGTAGAGAAGCAATAGGAAGCAGGTCCATCCTGTCAGGAGGGGGTCAGGAGTTTAGTTTAGGCCTCATTTTTCGCAAAATTACAATAAATGCCATTCAGGCAACCGTACTCACCCACACTCTTTTAACTCAAACGTGACATGTGTCCTTTCTTTCCTTTATCTCTTCTCAATTTTATTTCTCTCTCCTCCTTATTTCTCTCTCACAGATTCTCTTTCTAACTATTTTATTTCTCTCTCATAAATTATCTCTCTACTAAATTTTCTCTTTCTATAACTACTTTATCAATCCAGATTTTTCTCCTCATTAATCTCTCTCCCTAATTTATCTCTTTTCCGGTAGTTTTTTTAAAAAAAATCTTAAAGTTTGTTCTCGATAGATTTTATTTTCAAATTTTAGATTTATCTCGAGATTTTCCTTCCCTGTTTATCATTATTCTCTCTGGAGTTTTTACCTTTTGAATCAAATACTTTATTTTCCCAAATATTTTCATTTTATTTTACACTTTCTCTATCTAAAATTTTTTTTTTTCTTTAACTATTTTTTTTTCTATAACTCTATCTCCTTATATTTTGGGCATTTGTTTAGATTTTTTGTATTGTACATTTTTTTAAAACAAGAGGTTATGTACTGTACATTTTTTTGTGTACACGACACTTTTGTACTGAGAATTTTCTTGTGTACCGGGAATTTTCTTGTTTATCGGAAATTATTTTATGTACTAGCCATTTGGTTATGTACGAGACAATTTTGTAATGAGAGTTTTCTTATGTACCGGGAATTGTTTTATGTACCAGCCCCATTTGGTTATGTGCTACACTTTTGTACTGAGAATTTTCTTGTTAACTGAGAATTGTTTTATGTACTAGCCATTATACTAGACACTTTTGTACGGAGAATTTTCTTCTGTACTGGGAATTGTTCTATGTACTAGCCATTTGGTTATGTACTAGTTACTTTTGTACTGGGAATTTTCTTGTGTATAGAGAAAATTGTTTTATTTACCAGCATTTGGTTATGTACTAGACACTTTTTGTACTGGGAATTTTCTTGTGTACGGGAATTATTTTATGTACTAGCCATTTGGTTATGTCTAGACACTAGAAAAACATTCGAAGGAAACTTTAAGATGTTAGCTATTGGGAATTTACTTGTGTACCGGGAGTGTTTTTGTGCACCGGGAATTTTCCAGTGCCTCGGGAATATTATAGTAAAAAAATAAAATAGTCAAAGCAGATCAAGTTAAGGATAACTCCATATGTAGCGGGAACTGAGGAATGTACACTACATTTCAACGCGTAAACGTATATCTATGACGTTAAATATAACAAAAAATGGTACAATATCTAAGAGAACGGGGAGTTCTCGCCAAACCCGGATATAGTTGCTTTAGATCCAGATTTGTTGTTTTAGATCTCGTCAAATCCGTTTCCCATTTAGATTAACATTGTGTAAAGAGAAAGAGAGAGGTAGACATACAAATCAAAATAACATATCTACAAACCTCTTACAAATAAACCCAAGTTTGATCATAAATAGTAGACCAAACTAACAGATCTTCGATCGGATTTAAAAATGCATGATTTTCTGAATCTAGGAAACTATAAAATGTACAATAAACTTCCACAAAACAAGGAACCATGGGAACTGAGTGAGAATGATAAAATGTAGCGGGAACTGAGGAATGTACATTACATTTCAACACGTAAACGTATATCGATGACGTTAAATATAAGAAAAAATGGTACAATATCTAAGAGAACTGGGAGATCTCGCCAAATCCGAATATAGTTGTTTTAGATCCAGATTTGTTGCTTTATATCTCGTCAAATCTGGAATAGTTTCTCTAAAACCCATCAATCTCTGTTCAAGAAAAAGAGCTCTTCTCCATTAAATTTGAAATCGACTCCAAAATGCTAAACCATTCCAAAATATATCCAGATCTGATTTTTCCAAAATATATCTTCACTATTAAACTTTCACCAAATTTGTTTAAGAAATCAAACCATTCCAATTTCACCATTAAACTTTCTTTACCCAATTTCTTCACCATTAAACTTTCACCAATATTTCTTCACCGAATTTGTCTTCTCCAAAATCCTAAACCATTCCAAAATATTTGCAGATCTGGTTTTTCCAAAATATTTCTTCACCATTAAACTTTCACCGAACTTTCACCAAATTTATTCAAGAAATCAAACCGAATCTGACTTCTCCAAAACACTAAACCATTCCAATAATTCTTCACTAAATTTGTTCAAGAAATTTCTTAGAGAGAAAAAGAAGAGAGCTTTTGAAATTTCCTAGAGAGAGAAAGAAGAGATCTCTGAAAAAAATTTAGAGAGAAAAGGTAATGAAAATGAAGAAAAAGGGTATTAATGGTAGTAGGATAAAAAGACACTTTTTTTTTATGTACTTGCTGTCTCGGGCCCAACAAAAAACTGTCCATTTGGACTGGGTTCTTATTTGTGTTCTGGGCTGGGGATGAAACTCATTTACCCCCCACTTTTTGGTCCATCAACTAAAAAACGCTAATTTATTTGGAGAGGAGGAGAGAGAAAATATGAGGAAGATAGAGAAATTTTTTTTTTTTTTTTTTTTAAGTCGCCGGAAATTTTGGTCGGCCGATGACCTTATCAGAGAAGATGATGAGGTGGCGAGAGGGTCGACGTGACAAAGAGAGGTGATGAGATGGAGGAGAGAGATGACAACGCGGAAGGGTAGGTTTGGGAGAGGGAAAAAGAATTTAACGGACATGTGACGGTAACGGAAAAAGTGGCCATCTGGATTTTCGATAAAGTAGGGGCTAAGCGGGAAGCTGGCATAAAGTAGGGGCCATTTGAGAAACAACCCATTTCAATATAAAAAATGATGCTATGCCCGGCTGAATCCCGGCCGGGTGAGTTGGCAGTCCAACCGGGCATAGCATCATGACGTGTTGTGGAGGGAGAGATCAGTTTTCTAAGATTTAGTTTTGAGTCCCTCGAGTTTTAATCCTTTTGAGTTGAGGCCATTCTCTATCAAAACACGGGATTCTCATGAATTCAGCCAACAAGCTAGGGCAAAACCCAAAAGCTAGGGCAAAACGAGATTTCTCCCCTCTTCACTCGATTTCAAGCCGATTTCAAATCGATTTCAAAAGCACTCCATTCCATCTCCTTCTTCACTCGATTTCTCCCCTCTTCAAATCGACTTCACTTCTCTCTACCATTTTCTCGACCTCAGCTAGGGGACAAACGAGAGGGTTTTTGGAGGGTTTGAAGCTCGGTTTTGGGAAGGTTTGGCCGGAAATCATCACCACCTAAGGGCTTCATTGTATGGAGGTAAGTAAGGTTCAAAGATTAGACATCTTTCTATCTCTAGTACCTCTTTCTCTTTACTGTCTAACTCTCTCTCTACCAACCGAAGCTCGAATTTGGGAAGGTTTGAAGGTTGGTTTTGACACCAAATCACCTCATAACAGTAGCTCGGTATCATCTCTTAACATCATCGACTGACCCTACAAACCGAGGGTTTCACACTTTCACTCGACTTTCTCTACAAAACGAGGTGAGTCTTTATCGTTGTTCTGTTTTGTTTTTAGGAGAAGAACAAGGAATTTAACTTTAATTGATTGTCTTCTTCATTCACAAAACCTTCCAGATCCAAAAGGCAAGTGAGGCGAGATGAAGATTCATTTGACGAAGATGAAGCATCACCCACTTCCATTATACAAGCTACTACCACCGCAATTGTTCGCTCACATAACGCTAGCAAGACAGTAGCTTTGAGTAAGATGACTGCAAAAAGGAGGTGGATTACTCATGATCTATTGTTATTCAATGTTTTTTTTTGTTATTCATTGTTTTTTTGTTGTTATTCAATATTGTAACGGTTTTGCCACAAAATAAATAAATATAGTAATTGGTTGAAGTTGGCTTTCTTTTTGTTATGAATGTTGAAATTGGCTTGAGAATGTATAGTAAACAACCTGCTCATGTATGCAAAAGGGGTGGATTACATCTATTATCTACTACTATATCACGTTTTTTTAGACAAAAAGAAAACTTAAACAATAGTTAAAGTGGCAGTTAATGGAAGAACTTGAGATGTTGCATGCTTCCTGTTGGATTGGTCTAAAATCATTAGTTGTTCATTGTCTTCCATTAACTTCCAGTTCCAAAGGGGTGGAATGCATTCCTTAAAGAGCAGCCGCTACAACGTCTCACCACTCAGAACTTGAGCCCCATTGGATTGCACAACCGAAGTTCCAAAACACGAATACATCAACCATAAAAACCCAAATTATTGATTATTTGCTTCCTGTTTCGAATTGATAGGTAAAAAAGTATAGTTCAAACATGGACTCATGATAATTTCATGAACAAAATCCATCAACCAATATTATCTTTGTCCAGACAAAAAAAAACACAAATTAAAATGTATCATTCCTATCAAGGGAAAAAATGTTATCATCCTTTGATTAAAACACATTAACTGATCCGAATGAAGAAAAAAATTTGTGAAAATTTGTTGCTGCAACTACACGAAAATGTCAAACAGCACTTATCTGAAAAGTCGAGGCACTTGCAAATTGAGGACGTTACGCTCTCATCACCATTTCTCTGCGATCTCTCACCTTTCCTCTTTCTTGTTTTTGTCTGAAGTTCCAAGGCTGTAGTCTTTCCATTTAGGGTGGGTTTTGTCCGAAAATACAAACTCATCGACTGAACTATCCACCGAATTCGACTGCACAATCACAAAAAGACACATTCATATTCTTGCATAATGTCAGACTCCAATACATAGAACTATTTCACTGAAACACATTTGAGATACTCATGAAATCAACAATTGTTGAGCAACTGTATCTTAAAACAAGGAAACATCACACATGCTAAATACATTGATAGGTTGGTTTCAAAATAGAAACCAATTTTCGTGTAGAAAAATACCTTTGGCTGCTAACTGTTTCTTTAGATTAGTCGATGCTTCCTCATAAACACCATTTCATCCATTGCTTCTTTGTCTGCCTCGGTGAGCATCGAGCTTTGCTTGTGTACTTCGAAGCCTCATCTTTTAGCTTAGCTTTCTCTTAATAATTTAAGGAATCGAACAAGAAAAAGAAAACATTTCCAACTCGGTAAATGCAACACTTAAACTAATAAATAGTTGCAGAAGAACGAAATACTCACTTGATGAATCTTCGTCTCTAAATCAGATAGTTTTCTATGATTTTTTTCCATATCAATTCTAGCTTTTGTTAACTGTTATAATATTTCATATGCGTGAGATTCACAATAATTACAACATAAATTTGTCAATCTTGCGAGATGAGAATACCATTACCATCGGAATCAGGATGTTCTGTAAGTTTGTTCAATATCAACCTTTTGCTACAATTTTTTGATTCAACTCATTTGAAGAAATTTGTCGCAAATTCATCACATCACACATCTAAATATCAATTTAAGACAAAATCACACTAATTTCTAAAATTTCAGAACACTGATAACATATAGTCAATTTCAGAACATATAATCAATTTGAGAACATACATCTTAGCCAAATTTCAGAACATGTAATCAATTTCATAACATACATCTTACTAACATATAATCGAAATTTCAGAAAATACATCTTACTAACATATAATCAATTTGAGAATATACATCTTAGCAAAACATATAGTGAACTTCAGAACATACATCTTACTAACATATAATCGAAATTTCAGAACATATAATGTATTTAGGGCAAAACCGAGTTACTGTTAAGAGAAAATCGAGCTTCAACTTGTCCCAAATTCGATTTTAGGTTTGTAGAGATAGAGAGATTTTAACATCAAAATCGAGTTCAAATCGATGTTGATGGCTGGAGAGTTTGCCCTAGCTCGGTTGAAGATGGGTTTGCCCTAGTTTCCTTTTGGTCGAATGGTTCATGAGTTCTGACTTAGAAAATTGAGTGCTTTTGAGTTTGCCCTAGCTTTTGGTTCACAAAGAAGATGGATGTTTAACCTTACCTGATGATGCCTAGGGGATGAAATCGAGTGAAGAAGGAGATGGAATGGAGTGCTTTTGAAATCGAGTTGAAATCGGCTTGAAATCGAGTGAAGAGGGGAGAAATCGCGTTTTGCCCTGGCTTTTGGGTTTTGCCCTAGCTTGTTGGCTGAATTCATGAGAATCCCGTGTTTTGATAGAGAATGGCCTCAACTCAAAAGGATTAAAACTTGAGAGACTCAAAACTAAATCTTAGAAAACTGGTCTCTCCCTCCACAACACGTCATGATGCTATGCCCGGTTGGACTGCCAACTCACCCGGCCGGGATTCAGCCGGGCATAGCATCATTTTTGTTTCAATATAGTCTGATTTCTTTTTTTCTGATTGGTGACCACCCTTTGAAAGAGAATATAAGAACTAGTCATTTCTTAATTTTTAGCCGTTGGATCATCAATTCATCAAAATCTTAATATGATCCAACGTTATTGACCTAATAGTTGACTATATCCAAATATCCATTCACGGTTCTTTTTTTTTTTTTGTTGAAAATTCACGGTTCTTTCATGCATAGTTTTGACCAGAGTCCACACAAGTAACACGGTAATCCTCTTACCTACGCTTCTCTTTCTCTCTCTCTAAAAATACTAGCAAGAAACTCTCTATTCCTTCTTCAACACTTTTCCCTCTCTCTCTCTCTCTATAAAACCCATAATTCAATTCCATTGAAGACGAATTACACTATTCTATCCGTACCAATTTTTTCTCTCTCTAAAAACCCACTTTCTTCTCTCAGTACTAATTCTTCACTTGCAAGTTAATATCATCATCATCAATTTTGGTTCTGATTTCTGAAATTAGTAATGGGGTTAGACAATTGGGTATCATTAAGCCCTCTAAGAAGAGCTGTAAATAAAGTAAGATTTCTACTAAACTTCAATTATAATCGATTTCGATTAGCTTCAGTAATCGGTTCGAAAACCCAAAATCGATTAAGTTTCAATAATCAATCTGGGTTACTTCAATTCATTGAAGATGATAAGATTACAGATGGTTATGGTGAAGGATCAAATTCATCAAGAATAGAACTTCAAAGAACAACTAGTTATCAATCATCAGTATTAGAAGATGATGTTGATAAAAAAGCAGATATGTTTATTAATAATTTTTACAAGCAACTTCAGATGGAAAGACAAATTTCTTTAGATCTTCGATATTGTAGAAGAGATAGCTTGGATAGTAATCAATCAGGTTGAAAAATGAAAGAAATTGATTCAAAATTTGATCTTTATTGGGTTTGATTGATCAAATTCCTCAATTAGGGAAAGTTTTTTACAGAGTACTCCGTTCATGAGTCAAGAAGGTCCTTGAGGTTGAAGAAGAAGATGACGATGAGGAAGGGTTATAAACAAATTGAGCTCTGGGTAGGGAGGCCTGTTTTTTGCTAATTCCTTTCTCTTTTTGTTTCATTTTTCTTTTTGGTGTGTTAATTTTTATGTTAAATTCATTTCTTTTAAATATATTTATTATTATTAGTTGTAAATGAGTAGTAATTTTTTTTTTGAAATAAATGAGTAGTAATTATGGAAAGTGTTTATTGATACTATAATATGACTAAATTATAACATTGTGTTTATAGTTTGATATAAAAGCACTGAGTTTATATGAGAAGTTTGGCATGCATGTCTTAATCTAGGGCTGAGACCAAGGACAAAGTTGGTTCAATTATCTTGCATTGGTGGCTTTATGCTTTCTTTGATTTCTTTGCCATGATAGTGACCTTAAAGCTTCCAAGAAGATAAACTTAGAGGAGGGGGGGACACATGATGAGAATGTAAACATGTTAGGTTGGATGACTTGTTGGTGTTATTTTCGTGGTCCCTAAATGTTCGAGAAATAAATTCGTTAGGTAATATGCAGATGCATGAGAGTTGCTCTTAAATCTTAGTCGGCACTATATTGTTAGCATTGTCGTTAGCGATGAAACTGAGGTGGCCCAATCTTTTAAAGGGTCGACGGGGTTGGGCCGTTGGGATGGGTTAGTGTTAGATGAGTCTCACTTTTGACTTCGGAGTTCGTCCTTGATGCTATTTGAGTGCAATTTGAGTGTTTGGTTAATTATGTTTACTTCCCACTCTATATGGAAGTAGGTTATGAACTGCTAAGATGATATATATGACGAGAAGATGAAATAATTTAACTGCCTTATGATCGAATCCAACAATTAGACATGGTACTTGCAATTGTCTTTACAATAGACGGATATTTTTGATATTTTATTTCTGGCAGAGCACTAGCGAAGTGGGATCTTTAAAATTTGCTCGTATAAGATAAGGTGAAAAAGGAATTAAGTTTAGATGTCTGTTAGTATGGAAATGAAAATTTTCGGTCTAAGTAACTACAAATTTATAGAAATGATGTAAGCAGTGGCGGACCCAGAAAGTTTTCTTTGTGGGGACACATTTAATTGTATAGAATAGTAAAAAAATGGATATCTAACGTACAATTGCCGACCTTCATTACGAAGCTCTACCAAAACTAGTTATAAGTTTGATTTGCTAAAAGAAATTGTGTATAGTTCAAACCCACGATCTTTAGATGTCAATATCACATTCTCAACGTTTAGGTTGCAACTAACAGTGAGTTGCTTTGATAAAAATGTAAGTATAAATAATTAGTGTACATAGTTAAATTATATAAAAACAAATAAGTACAAATTATATGTTAAAAAGAACAAGAAGATTTTTTTTATCTTGAATGAAAAATCCTCATATGAATGGGAGGAAGAAATAGGAGCTTTTTTAGAAGAATATTGTTAGAAAATATACATAAAAATGAAGAATGCATAAAGTAATATGAGAATCCAAATAACTCTACCATAGTTTGGATGAATTTTATCAGAAATAAAGATCAAACTCCAACTTACAACAAAAATAAGAGTAGAATAAGAGTAAAAGAAAATCTAATAAAAAAAGTAGAAGTTATAAAGAAATATTGAGGTGCAAAAAAATTAGGGCCAAAGAAAATAGGGATTCTGAAAGGCACCCTTTCAACGGGGGTTTGTGAAAGAAGTAGGGGCCTTTAGGATTAATTGGAGGTGTCTTTCAAAGTTCCCAAAACAAAATTAATGAAAAAAGAGGACAGTGAGATTCCACGAACATGTTATAAGAATTGCAACCAAACCACTGAGCTGAATATTACATGATGTTGAAATTTGCAATTACACGTAGTTATAGCGAGACAGACCTTAAAAAATATGGGGTTATAAATACTTTTTTGACTCTGGGGTAGGGGCACGTGACCCCACGGGCCCCAATGTAGATCCGCCCCTTGATGTAAGCATCAAAAGAATGATGAGCAAATGATGTACTTCGTATAGATAAGATTATACACAATAAAGAATCACAATGTATATATGTTACTTTACTCTAACAACATTGCTATAAATGTTAAGTTAATAGAGTAAGATTTCTTTTGTCGTGTATACATATATCGTCTACGTATATGTATTACACGCAAAGTATCAAATTTTCCAAAAATTCACAAAAATTATATAATAATTTCCTTTACAACCTAATCAAACCAAAATCTTACAGTTTTTAATGCATTATTTTTACCGATGAAACAAAATCTGTCTAATGGATCAATCCTTTTCTTATTTTTTCCAAACTCTGGGTGAAACATATTCTTCTTAGAAACATTTCACTTTTGGGTGGAAATAATAGAAAGAAAACATGCTTGTAAGATTCTTTCGTTTCGCTCGGGAAAAGAAAAAATTGGATCATTTGAACGATAAATTGAATACCTTAGTTACACAAAATTGGACTAAGTTTCTAGTGTTTCCATAGTGTTGAAAGCGCCTCCTAAATGTCAAAATATATGTGTGGAGTGCCTCCAAATATATGTTTGTCAAAATATCTGGAAGTTCTATATAGGCGCCTCCTTAACTTGTCAATGCGCTCCCTACAGAAAAAGTTTGGAACTTTATGGGCGCCTCTAGCCTCCCCATTTATATCTGAACGCCATTGACTATGGTCTATCTAGATTGACACCAAAGTTCTACATTCACCCCTCATGGGTTTTCTTTCAACTCGTTTGAGGGAGTTGGAAATACAAAAATATGTTCGGAGAGAAAAAGTGAGACATGAAACGAGCGACTCAAATTTTGTAGAAACAAAATTGGACTAGCCGGTCTGAATTTTGCCATAAATTTTGGTAGAACATAAGTTGAGAAAAACAAAGAAAAAGGGCTTCGCGTTTAATGTGGTTACGCCTAAACTCTGTCCAAAGCTAGCTATCGTATCGTATGATCATCCAGTGTAGTCTTACATTAAAGTTACAAAATTTTAAACAAAATTATGTTGTAGACTAACAAACTTTTGTTTAATTTCCCCTCCACAAACCACTTTCTCTATTTTCTTTATACTATTGCCCCTCTACAAACTCCTTTCTCTTTTTCCTTTTTTACTATTTTCATTAGTTTTAGGTAAATTTTACTCTCTCTACAGTAACCCACAATCGAGGGTTCTGCTGAATTATTTAGTTAAGGGTTCAAATGAACCCCTTGATTGTGGTTTTGTTTGATCCGAACCATCAAACGAGAATTTTGTCTCTATACAATAGAGAAAAAGAACAATGGAGAGAAGAGAGATACAAACAGAATGAGAAAGAGACAAAGAAAGGACAATATATATAGGTGGTGCGACTCCTGTGAGATCGGATCAAAATTAGGGAAGAGTGTGTTTATAAAGCTTGTTGCTCTACCCCTTTCACTCTTCCATACAATTTGGTTTGAGGATGGTCCTCTAACATTTCCAAGAGACACCTTCAACATTTTTTTCCACCTGTAGAATTAAGTTTCTATTTTTTTGAACTTTGGAGGTGGTATCACGTCGTTATTCTGGGTTGGGAAGTGAGCCTCATTCCCGCCTTCAACCTATACGTTGTGTTATTTAGATATATAGACGGTTAACTATTAATAGTTTCCAGGACGGTCTAAAATTTCTTTTTTAAGCTTTTTTCGAAAGAGAGCCTGCCCTTGCGTTATGCTAGATCCGCCACTGTGAACACAGCAAATCACAGGCGAACTAATTTGGATGGACCTCGGGCTCGTCAAATGCTCTACAGATTTGGGAGCTCAGACTCAAAATTCAGTTAGAGTTAGTTGCTTTTTCCTTTCCCTTTTCAATTTTCTTTCTTTAACCAATAAACTGCAGTTTTGTTCATTGAGAAAATGTAGATATTGTCAAATTTTGTTTATTTCCCAACTTTTATCTTTATTATATTGTTTAGGTTTTTGAAAGAATTCTTACATCCTAGAAGAATCACTCCGAAAACTTTAATCATCAGAGAAAAACCCCAATAAGGCGGTATGTATTTAGTTTACTATTAATGTCATATGATTTGATCATGACTCTGTAATATATAAATTAAAAAACCGGAAAAATTCCCTTGACTAGAAGAATGAAGAGTGAGGGAACCTCTGGCAAAAAGCTTAAAATAGTGAGCAAATAATGTTGCAACAAAGTTTGTCGGTACAAATCTTTTTGTGTTTGAAGGTTGGAATACAGTGAGTGAGAGAAATCATGCATGAGACATCCCACTAAATGCTACACAAATTATATGACTTGACAGAGAATCAATGTTTGTAGGCTTAAAATCTTATTATACCAACCCTAACAAAAACATAAACCCATTTTGCACTACAAAGAACAAACCCACTTTCACTCTCTCCACACACATATGACATATACATACTTAGAATGTTATTTGGACAAACGATCTTGACTTACATTTGTAACTTGCTGACATACTTTCACTGAAAGAGAAAATAATTCACAATTTGACTACTATTAGTAGCCGTTCTTGTGAGAATAGTCCCACATGAGAGAATGGGTAACTAGTAACCAAGAATATAAAGTATAGGTCCTCTCCACTCATTGCCAATTGGTTTTGAGTTGGATGGCCACAAACTTAACATGGTATCAGAGCTAGGCCCACACGTGATAGGCTTAAAAGTCACACGTGTTCCACGTCACCCGTAAAGAAAAAAACACACGTGTTAGGCTCAAAGAACGCCACACGTGAGGGGGCGTGTGAGAATAGTCCCACATGGGAGAATGGGTAATTAGCAACCAAGAATATAAAGTATAGGTCCTCTCCACTCATTGCCAATTGGTTTTGAGTGGAGAGGACCTATACTTTATATTCTTGGTTGCTAATTACCCATTCTCCCATGTGGGACTATTCTCACAGTTCTTTTACCTGAGTAAGTCAGTATGAAACAAATTAAGTAAATATTTTTTATACACTTAACATTTTCTTATATATATATAATCTTGTCTCCAGTGGTGGAAACATTTTCCTCGGCAATTATAGTCGACCCTTTACATATTAACAACTAGATCTTTTTCGTTATACTCATTTCTTTAATCCAGACACTCATTCCATCACCCTCTCTAACTTGATTAATTATTCGACAATTTAATGTAGATAATGGTATAAACCAACAAATCTGAAATCTGTTTTTGCAGTTTTTCTATTATTAATTAATGTCTGTCAAGTGTGAACGCTTGTTTTAATATTGAAAAGTAAAACATTTTCATGTGCTCTGTTTCTAACTAAAATTTTCAGAGATGATTTTTAAAATAAAATTCAAAGCAAATGGTGGAACAATATATATATGTATTATGTATAGGTGTGAACACTATTATTGTATTCTAGTTAGTGTCTAATGTTCTAACATGCATGCTTCTTGGTCCCACTTATATATCAAGTGAGGAAATATTTTGATCATTTGATGATATCTTTTCTTTCAACTAGGGAACCATGCATATTCTATTACAGGTTTTAAACTATTGGCTTGGCTTTGCTTAATTGATTCCATGACATTATAACTAATAAATCATATTAAATTTTCGGAAAATGATAGAATCACAACGGATTTTGACAAAAGAAGTTATCCATCTTAAGTGACCGTTGAGAGATGAATATCACAACTGTCACATCAGCTGCATGACTTCTTTTGTCACATCCTTTGTGATTCTAGCATTTCTATTAAATTTTCAACCGTTTCTTTCGGTTTAATATGTGGTTTGACTGCATAATTAGACGATCTTTGATATAGAACTTGTGGTATGACATCAAGTGGGGTATTATGTGACAACTTGTAAACCCTAACCTAACTATGAATACTTTCATCAAAAAAAAAAACCTAACTATGAATAATGGATGGTCATTTGGTTGGAACATATAGATGAAGAAGAGACAAAAGTGTAAAATGTACTTGGCCATAAATAGAGGGAACATAACTTGGATTCACTATTGATTTTTGCAGGGTTTGTGTCTCTCCCTCTTTCATGATCTTGTTATATTCATTTCATCACTCTCTTTTCTTTCTCTACCCATATTTCTCTCTCTCTCTCTCTCTCTCTCTCTCTCTCTCTCTCTCTCTCTACCACTTCCAATTAATCTACCAATCTTAGATTTTCAGAGACACCCACATCTCTCTCTCTCTACCAACTACTTCTAAACTCACTAGTCTTTTAGATATTTTAAAGCTTTGACCATATTTCACATATCTACATATCCATCTAGGTATATATATATATATAGTCCTATGTTGTTACACTATTAAGTAAGCAATATCCTACTTTAAACACCAATGGAAATCCAACCCAGTACTTCTCTCGATCTCAACCTCGAAATAGTACCTAATTCATCTTCAACTTCTTCAACATCTATGAGCACAACAAGAGGTGATCATAACCATCATAAACAACAAAAATCTAGGGTTTTCTCTTGTAATTATTGCAAAAGACAATTTTACAGTTCACAAGCTTTGGGTGGTCATCAAAATGCTCATAAACTCGAGCGTAGCTTAGCGAAGAAAAGCCAGCAAATGAGTTCGATGCTTAGACATGGTGGACCAAATAGTAGATTTGATTCTTTTAATGGTGGAAGTGGTTCAAACTTTGGTACTGCAAGTGAATTACTTTATTATCATGATCATAATCAATCTTCGGTCGGATATGAGAATAATGAAATGGGAGGTTATAGAAGGAGAAATCAAAATAAAATAATGGGTGATTATAGTTTAGATCATGAAGAAGAAGAAGAAGAAGGGTCTAGGTCAAAGATTTATATAAGGGAAAATGTTAATCAAGATAACCAGCTTGATTTGTCACTTAAGCTTTGAGTTTTAAATTTATGTATTTTTGTGAAATTAACTTTTTCAGATTTAAGGAGAAGTAGAAATGTTTAAGTGGGGAATGAGTTTGTTTCTCATATTTGAATCATTTCATCAATTATATGTATCTTATAGCTAATAGCTTGTTTAACCACCTAATTTCATTCTTCATTTTTAATCTTTCCACCACTTGTTATGTATAGTTTAAGTTTTGTTCTAATGACCATTTTAGTGTAGTGGGACCAGTTTCTCTCTACATCGATTATTGACGGATTGAATTGTTGATCAGCTTATCATTTCAGAGTTACATAAAGCCAAATTATTTTGGCAACTTTATCCTGTCGTATTAAGACATTTAGTCCCACATCGCTTAAGAAGGCCTTTCAAATATAAGTTAAAACATAACATTCTGTCTTACATATTGACTAACTTTTGTGCGTTAGTTTGGTGCCTAGATTGGCCACGAGGGAAGCTTGAAGTGATATAGGGCACGCTCGTGCTTAGAAAAATCTTGTTTCAAGAAGACCTAAACGTGTAGATTACAAAATAACTTTTGATCTTTCGTATTGAGGTCTTTTTGAGTGGGTATGGAAGAAAAAAAAATCTTATTCTATGTGGAACTAGGTAAGTAGATTTTATTTTATTTTTGTTGAAAAAGGTCAGTAGATCTTGATGGTGCCTAAACAAAGAGTAATATAGTTGGTATTGAGACAAATGTTGCATCAAATTTTTTTTTTGATGAGATATGTTACATCAATTTAGTACCTCCTGGAGAGAGATTGCACATTAATATGAAAAACACAACTACTCTATAGAATTCCAAAATCTATGTACATAGAATGGAAAGCAATTATACTGTAGAAGTCCAGCTAATGACCTAATGGGAAGTAGGTATTTGAGGTTTCACCATTTAAGCATCTAGCCTGTTAGGTGGATTTAGACCAGGTGATAGTATGTCCCATTCCATTCTGGTCTAAAGACAAAAGGGCCATAAGCATGATGTCATCAACTCTTCCTCATTTTTTGCTATCTCCCTTTATATGTTTTATCCAAGGAATCAGGTGACCCTATCACACCTAATGTCAAGTTAGGAATACCTTTCTACACAGAGAGAGAGAGAGAGAGAGAGAGAGAGAGAGAGAGAGAGAGAGTTTCAACAAAAAAAAAAAAAAAAAAAGAGAGAGAGAGAGAGAAATTGTGAGTGCTGCCTAGTATGTAAAGTTACATAAGTTTAGAGTGGATGGGGTTCAGCCCCACCAGCCAATCGTACCCACATGTGAGTGTATGAATGTTTGAGTTACTCATGTAAGTCCTTCCATCAATATATGTATCTTATAAGGGGTAGTGGTTCAGGACATTAGGAGACATTTATAGACAAAATGTATCGTAAATATTTCAAGATATTTGAGGACATTTTGAAATATTTATCTTTAGACAAGCGTTCGAATGATTTTGTTACTTATGTAAGTCCTTTCATCAATATATGTACCTTATAGCTGAAAGCTCATTTGCTTAACCAGTTAGTTTCATTCTTCTTCTTCATTTCAAATATTGGTTTCGGCTTGTTATGTATGGGTTAATTTTCATTTTTTAAAGACCAGGGTAATTTGGTTATTTTTCGTAAACTTATTTTTTGTTACTTTTTGTTAGAAGGATATTGTAAGAAAATAGAAACTAATTTAGAAAATCAAAGAATCAAAGTGCCATTTAAAAATGTAAATTAAGATTAGAGTTTTCATTAGTCACTTCCAAGAAGAAAAAAATGAACTTCAATGTCTAATCATTCAAATAATTTTACATCTCTATAACAATTTTAGTTACTATTCTCGCAATATATGATACTTAGTAATTAGGCGAATTCATTTCTTTTGCGCCTCATTTTTAAATTGTTTTTGTTGTGGTAATGATTTTGTTGATATTGATGTTTTTTGTATTTTCCAACTATTTGTTATCATCTTTTCTTATGCATAGTCTTGAAGATTAGTTTGTGTCTAACAAAAACTTCATAGTATGCATAGGTGACAAAATGCGTATGTAAGAAGTAATAGCAACAACACAACTAACCTGTGATTTAGAGGCCCGCTACGTTGGAAAGAAAGTTTGTAGAACTCTAATTTCTACGTAAAACATTTGTTCGTGCAAGTCTGATTTGATAAGACATTGTTGCTGCGAGCATTTAGCTCCAAACAAATTAAGTTTTTGTTTGTGAACTTATATGAACCCAAAGTCCACACATGTGGAATTATTAGCCACAAAAAGTTATGATAATTGAAGTATCTATTTATGGCAAGTCATTGAGATACCTAACAAAGATAATGTTTCTCTTCTTCAAACTTCCTCTTTCCTTAGATTTTACTCTTGATTTGATACTTCAGACAGAACTAATCGGTCTAAGTAAGAAGTGCATAATGATCTTAGTTTGCATTAAAGGGCATACTCAATTATACAATTATTTGCTTTTCTAAGTACCAATCTCTTTTAAGAAGTCATTATAAGATTTGGATTTATTAGTTTTTTTAAATGGTTAGCGTGCCTCGAAGTCTTGATCTTTGAGGGGGAAGATTTGAGTTTATTAGCTTCTTTATTTTCTAAAACATTAAGGTCGATAAATTTTGATTTGAAGCACTAAATATTGAACGGTTGAACTTGAAGCTATTCAACACAATTTCACAACAAAGAATTAATCTAATATAAGTTGAGAAGTAAATTTTCATTAACCCTCAAAAATGTTATCTTGATACGGAGAATTAAAGACATTTAAGTGTACGTGAGTCGCTTGCCCTAGTCAGATCTGCACATATACATCAACAATTACATCTATTTTATTACGCAACTTCTAAAGTAAGTGGTTGGTGGCCTTTGTACCTCTTATACAAAAAGGTCGTATCAACCTGTTATGAGTCGCTTTGAATGTCTCATCCATTCTACGATATTTATGGCTCTGAATAAGCGTGTTTTAGAGAGCTAAAAAGAAAAATAAACTTCCAATCTACAAGAGTGACATTTCTAGAATTCCAAACAAACTCATAGATTCCTCTTGTACACCACAATTTGATATTTCATGTGAGTTGAGGTTAGGGACCTAATCTTGTTCTTTCCTGTCATAAATGGTCATAACAACTTGTGATATTGAAGAACCACTTGAGCTTTAGGTCATTCTCAAGAATTCAAATGAGCTTTAGGTCATTCTCAAGAATTCACATGAGCTTTAGTCATTTTTCTTTCATGAATTCACAAGGTGTCTGGTTTGGTACTTTGGCAATCCAATACTTAAATAAAATTTGAAATATATTATCATTCTTAACTCCAACTTTTCCGTGAAGTCGTATTCTATTTGACTACCTAAGGACAAGATATTTTTTCGTAAAAACTACCTAAGGACAAGATATTTTTTTGTAAAGATTTTAAATTTACGGAGATTGAATGTTATATCAATTTTATATGCATTATAGGAAAAACAATTGTGTAGGGAATAGTCTAAAACGCATGGCATTCCAAAATAACGTAGCAAAAGGACATACCTTAGTGCCCTCATATTGAAGATGGTAGACTACTAGTTCCTCTTCCTGTACCTTGTTCAAGAGCTATCCGCTTTCCAGATAACATTAATGCGGAAAAGGAATTTTTATATTCAGTTGCAGAGAAATGATCAACTCTCTAGTTAACTTGTAAATAGACAGTATTAGTATTTGATTAAGTAGATGTGTCAAATGTACAAGGGTTTTGCTCTTCAGATACAGGAAATCTAAGCTTAAATAGTTGCTTAGATGTAAAAACACCTACCGCTCTTGAATTAAACCTGTAACCACCAGTTTCATACTGGTAGTTAGGTTTTACAACAATTATCATTTTGTACCTTTTCTCCAGAAGTAATTCAATTACCCGGCCGATGGATGTTGTCATCGTAACACAAGGAGGTGGGCTCCTCATAACTGATGAAAGAGGTGTATTTAACTGCAAACAAAATGGGAATAATTAATCCAAGTTACGGTAATGCAGAAGACTTCAAAAAAAAAAACTGCAGCAATTATGATGTTCCACTAGTGGGGCTTTTATCATCTTGAAGTGATCCCGACAGAGTAGTATATGCCCCGTAAATGGATCTTAGCTCTTTCCCGGAGAATATAAGAAACAGAAGACATGATTGATCATTTACAGAGGATTCCCGCATATCATCTTGTAAACACGGTTTTGCCTCTCTCCCATTCCTCATTCTTCTCTTTCGTCGTCTAACTAGTTGAGCTCGCAAGTAACTCGTGAGTCGCCCACGTTTGGGATGAGGTAGGTAGTTGGGCCTGAATTGCGAACCTAAAACCTAGATAGTCACTTCAGTCACTGAATGAATGGCACATACAGGTTTTTCTATATATCTTTGTGAAACTAGGGGTAGCATTCTGAGCTTCTCTTCCACTTGCATTATTTAAAATGTGCCCCTCGACGAGAATAAAAATGAAAATGGACAGAGTGATATACACCAATAATATTTGAGAAGGAGTTTATATTACCTGATGGCAGTCTTCGCGATACACAATTCCAACACAACTTCCCCATTCGTCTATAATAGGGATAACTTCATCAGTGAAAAAACGCATTTGTACACTCTTCACGTCCAAGTTAGCTAGTAGTGGTCGAGCTTCTTCAAACGGTTTCATTATAGTCTCAATAGGATCATCAAGTGACACCTATATAGATAGGATATAGTTTTTTCAAAGAGAGAGAAATGGAGTAGAAATTAAATAAATTCTACTTGACCAATAAACGTTCCAAGGTTAAATGCTTATAGGTTCTACTTTATATCAAATCATATAATGTAAGGAGTTGAAACACGGATTACATTGCAAAATTTTGGGTATTCCATAAAAAGAAAATCAGTTGATACATTTCAACATGAAAGTGTAAAGTCTGATTAATTTTTGGGAAGTTTTGTTTATTGGCATGTCTACGAAAGGACCTTATTTATCCATTTGAGATGAATTGAAGAAATAAAAATACCTGAGGGAGGAGGTAAGGACTAAATGTCGATCTGGTGAATCCAGACAAAGCCTCGACCCTAACAGCAGCCTGAGTGACAACATATTACCTGTTATCCCATGCTTCGAATCTAACAAATAAATATAATATCTGAATATACAACACCAGTCCAGGACCAAGAGAGAATCAAAATCATAAAGGTGCATTATGTCAATCTATTATCTATTCATGCATTATGCATAGTGCCTGTTTGTACTTTTTGGTTGCTGCATGAGTCTTATTCTGCATACTATGCTTTTTCAGGCCACAGTTTTACAAATTACCTCCATATCCAGTGAGAACCTAGATTTTATCAGAGATTTCATAAACAAAACTAGAAATACTTGATTACATAACTGTCATTAAGCTGTATGATAATGCTCCGGATCCTGAATCAAGGGACTGACTTGGAATCAACAAGCGTAGATGAAGCCTACTAGGAAGACAGGTCCACATTAACTATAACCAAGAATACATCTTTACGAAATGTCGCAACAGTGACATACCAAAATACCAAATAATAAGCAATGTTATTTTTTATCTAACGCCTGGATTCATGTCTAGAATGTCTGGAAATTACTTGTTGGTAACAAAAAGAACATCATATCTTCATCACTTATCAATTGATTAAGTTATTCACACACAACAAAAGACAGAAAAGATAGTAATCAGGTATTAAAGCGAACAATTTTAGAGACTCGCATACTGACATAAATCTAGGTCAAAATCGCAACTGCAAGATCGTAATTCTAAATTAATTAAGGCAAAGAGGTAATAGGTATCGCATGCACTATTTAAAATGGACTACTATTAGCAAAAAGGATTTGCTCATAAATTAAAGAGGAGAAAACATAAATAACAAACCTACCATGCTACCTCTACTTGTCCAAGATGTGTGTTTCCATTTAGTGATAATATCCGAGAGCATCTTTCTGGCCACATCAACCTGAAAAAAAAATCGACGAGGAATAGAAACGATCACATATTTTATTCATGAGAGTTACAGTAGAAATTTAAGCCTGTCAATACATAAATATGATCCACGTGCCACTCATTTGGTGCCTTGCTATTTCCTAGTGAATTTAAGTGCATTCTGTATAATTGGAATAAGTCAGTTGTAAGATCAGCACGAAGATATGGCCTAGGATGACTGGATGAGTAGTCAATCATATGTAAGCTCTTTTGCCTATCAACCAGGTAGAGAACTAACTACCTTGGCTTTACAACTTCGAGAAGTGTAAATCAACCCGAAAAGAATCTAGTGTTGGTCTTCTATAGTGGCAATTGACATGGACTGGCTAGTAGGTCAGCTTTAGCATGCATTAACTGTATTTGAAAATGGAAACATGGGAGACTGATATAATTCATCTTACCTTTTTTCATTTAGTTACGTAACATGTGAGAAGAGTTAGGATTTTAAGAGATACGGCGGGAGGTCGATTATTCTCCAAATGACCAATACTGCTTTAAACTCAAAAGATTAAACTCTCTTGCATATAACTAAATATTTCTTTCCAAAGGAACTTCAAACCCATTTCGGAAAAATCGACTTCCATATTATGTATGGAAATACAGATAGACTAGTAGAGGCCAAACACGAACGTGTACTATCTTTGTAGGAATAAATGATTTTTAGGTTCCAAGTTAGGCCATTAGATAAACAATGTCTTCTACTGCAGTGAGAGATGCTTGCTCCAACCAAATGATTCTGCCTCAATTACTATCGTTCAGATACTCAAATTTCCACATTATATTAAAATGTTTCCTCTCCGAACATGCAATGCGTAGCATTCAATATGTTGACATGACTTATCAAAAGTTTAACGAGACAGCTATGCATACGTTACATGTAAACCTCAAACAGCAAACGTAAAACCTAAGAACAACGTCTTGCCGATGAATAAGTCAATCGAGAATCCTTAGTATTACCTGACCATTGTTTACAGCTGCCTCCATTAAGAGTTCATCGGCTTCTGCTTGAACTGCAGTAGAGATGACTCCAGCAGTATCTGGCCACATGCGCGAATGGAGACTTTTAACCATGCTATATTCTCCACTTAGAGCGAAAGTCCGCATCATAGAAAGATAGAGGTGGGGCTTGGGCCGCAAGATTGGATTTGCACCTGTTTTTTTCTGTACCTCCCCAAATATGCAAAGAGCACCTAAGTGTTTGCCAAATGTATACATTATATCAGAGAAATAACATGATTGCCCTGAACAAGATATGAATTCTGACTTACAATTCAAGAAAAAAAATATGTAAATAGATACTAAAGCAAGAACTCGAGGAACTTCAGAGAGCATCTATACTTCCACCCGTAAATGACAGTTTAGGCGAAGTGTAAAATTCAAGTTGAGAAACAAGCTGCATACACATTAAACTATTTTCTGATGCTGATTAATCTTAGTAATAAAAACTTATACATCATGTATGCCTTCAAAAAACATAGTTTAGATATGTTTCTTATAAATTGAATTTTACTCGGAATTATAATTTTTTGTTTTTCATTTTTGTGAAGCATCAGAGCGAACCCCAAAAAATCCATCCTAGCTATTATTCCCATGGTCTGTGAATATAAAAATGTGCTTAGATACAACTGCAACTAGTCACATATACAGAAAGCATATCAAGTATTTGTGATGTATTAAAATGATGGGATCCAGAATTTGCAATATGTCATACGCTGAAATGACTTAAACACATAGACCAAACTACCGAGTAGCATAAGTTCAAGATAAACGAAATAGAAATATCCCCAATTACATAGAATTCACAGTAAATGAGATCACATGAACAGCTTTGTAGCTTACTTTTAGCTGAGCCACAATTTAGCAGTGCATCAATTATTGCAGTATAAGCAACTCTGTCAATGAACAGATCGTGCAGTGATTTCATTTCAATCACAATCATCAGAACTGAATTCAGGTCCTTCGCATGACCAAAACCCTGCAAGAGGAAATTTTTATACTCAAATAACAGAGAAGGAAAAAGACTATGACCACCAGACATACACTTATACATGAATTCAGGAGAAGCCCGTCAAACGTAGTTTTAAGAAAGCTTCTCTTGATAATCATATAGAAGTTAAATTATAGAAATACCACCAGATTCCATAATAGTAAACTTAAGAAACTCAAAATATACCTTAAGTAAGGTAGTATATGTAACAATATCTGGAAAGAGATCATGATTGTTCATATTTTGTTCTTTGTCCTGCGAAAATCAATAGTAGTTATTCAGGAACCCTAGATTTGCCAAGGCTTTTGCACACTCGCACCAACTAAACATGGTCTGCGTGGCACTAAACTTGTTATGCTTGAGACCTTCATTTGAGCAAGTAGCAGCATTGCAGCATCCATTCTTCCAGACTTCACACATGCTGAGACTAGAGTGTTATAGGTATATCGATCGGTCTTTAATCCTTTGTGCAGTATTTCTTCGTGTACTGTTAAAGCATCCTGTGGAAATCCTGCATTTATATATCCCTGAAGATGAAAAATTAACCCATAAGCAAATCACGGTATTTGCTACATTCATATAATTCTAATGTGTATCCACAATGTGGTAATGCTAGAATAGAGACCAAAAAGCCAGCAACTATAAATTGTACATTAATGAACAAATGATCGAAACAGAACCTTCATTAATAAATTGTACATTTGGATTGAAGGACCCTCTTCACGAAGCACAGACTGATATCGTGCAAGAAGACCGTTAGCACGACGTAGATCTCCTGCGCCAAAAGCTATGTTAGAACGTCTAAGTAACAAGATCCACCGATTGTATATAGAACTATGTTCTAGACAATGATAATTCAGAGTTGTTTAGCTATTGCATGTTGATGACAATTGACAACCATGTTCTGCCAAACATGCAGTTCACAACTTTATCATGTCAACTAAGAGAAAATGTAGAGATTCTAGAGAACAAATAAAAGTTCCCAAGAATATAGCCAGGGGTCATAAACATCACTTCAAGAAACAATTTTTTTTTGGCTTAAAAATCTTATAGAACACAGAAAACCACAAGGTTTAAAATCTCATTATGGTGCGGAGGTCAACTGATCCCATCTTAATATCAACAAAACATTGTGGCGAGGCTGCAAAGGTGAGTGAAATCCTCAACAAAAACAAGTACCTTATAGAATAATGATGTACACAGATTGGACCTATATAAATTCTTTTTCTATATTACTACAAATTGCTCAAGAAAAAATAATAATAATAATGGTGTACACATGTTTTGTATTTCCTTACCACTCTATAACTACGATTAGTTCAGAATTTCGATTAACTCAATATTGTATACTTCACTTCTACCCAATCTCAACTGACGTTTCAATTTTTAACTACACTGACTTTTCTGTCAGTTTCTTCAGTTCGACTAGATAATTTTTAATTTAGTCATTTAATATAGCTTTCTGTTCACTCATTTTGCTCGTTACTTGTACAAAAAAGTGGTAGGTCTTATCTCTAATGCCTGGTCAAGCATACATATCTCAATAATAGTATTCTGAGCATAGCCGAGAAGAAATTGTAACGAAGTAAATATTAGCATAGTTGTAAGTTGTAACTGAACTGTTCATATTGATCTTCGGTCTCAGACGAAATCATGATACATCAATGAATCTCAGGAGAGTGCTACAAATTTCAGAGTGAGAGAGATAGCTTAGATACTGTCTGACACTAACCTGCTTCAATCAGAGAATTTAACAGACCGTATATAAGAGCTGGTGACAACCTTGGACTCCTGATGATACTACCTTGCTCCAGGGACTCAAGTAATTGAAATGCTTCATCAACTCTTCGAGCACCACCTAAACCCTTCACAATATTCATAAAAAACCAATCACATGTGAGTTTACAGAAAGACTCAAGAAGTAATGTTCACGATTCATGACTAGAGAGTCGATGACAACATTGTTAATGAAAAGTCTGTTTGTAAAACATGGGATTTCGGACGGTTAACCAATTCATGGTCAATTAGAAGAACAATTATGTCCTCTTTCTTCTTTGATTGCGAAATTGGGTTTATTGTTCAATTTTGAATCAATTTTGAGTCAATTTTGAGTTAGAGTTGGCAATCACTACTAGGAAGCCTGGAAACTACTATCTACTTGACACAGTTAATTATACCCTAAAAACATAAAATGCATTTGAACTCAGTTCAATTTCCTCATCTAAATTCTTGAACCAAACTTATTCACTGATAGTACACAAAGAAGAATTGAATATCCAAAAGGAAGTTTTACCTTCAATAGAGTACTGAAAGTGACACTATCAACTCCACAGCTTTCCGGCAATGACATTTCTTCAAAGATTCGAAGCGCAGAGTCAATATCACCACAATGAACACAAGCCTCTACGACTGCGTTCATCACAATCGTATTAAGCTTTCCATATCGTTTCTTTGCGAATTCAACTTCCTCAAAAACCTAAAAAACAAATCACAGTCAAATTTCAGCATCAAAAGAAGATTATAATCTAGATTCTAGACAGAGAGAGAGATAGAGACTAGGGAGAGAGAGAGAGACCTGATGAAGTTGCTTTCTTCGAGTGAGTTGGACGATTCTAGAAGTGAGTCTTTTGAGATTAGGTTTAGGAGAAGAGAGAGATTGAGATTTATTAGTAGTATAGTAATTTCGTATGATTAGAGAAGGAGGTAAAGATGAAGAAGAAGAAGAGAATTTGTAGGAGTGATGAGGAGTTGTTGTGGTAAAATGAAGTTTGGAGAAGAATAGATTTATACTTGTAGTTTCTTGAAGATGAGAGAGTCCATGAATTGTCTGCATTATTATTACTGTTCATGTACTTAGGCATCATTCTCCATCAATACCAACCATAGAGAGAAAGAGAGAGACTTTTAGAGAGAGAGAGGATAGGGTGAATGGAATTTACAGTTGCAAAACGATATTGGATAATTGGACTGAGAAGACACTTGGGATTGGGGCTCCTATAGGCCTGCCAAACCCAATGGGGAGCGCCCTTAACCTCTTTGACTGTGGTCAATCACCTTGGACCACTCCTCATTATTTATCACCTCCAAGGCTCCAACACCCACATATTTAGAATTCAATATCCTAGAGTTGAAATGGGTGCAACCAAAAGATTTCAAAAGTCTTTAGTAATGGTGATACAATTCAACCGATTTTGGACCAGTGATTTTTTTACCAAATAACGGTATGATCAGACGATTTCACTAGGCCAAATAACAAGAAATTTTGGGCTTATAGTCCAAAAACCTACCCTTAAACGCAGATTTAGTCTTCTCTAATCCTAAAATGGGTTTGTGAACCAAAATATTAATGTAAATGGGTATCTAGTCCATTTGTATCCATCCCGAGAGAAAACACAAATTCCTAGAATACATATTAATCCATAATACCTAATCTAACATTCCTTATATATAAAAACTGAATTTCCTTCAAAGTCCCCAAATATCCGTTTTCATTTTTATCTCCTACCTTCTCTCTCCAATCACGATTTTATTAAAAGCAACCATTATCTTCATTCTTCTCCATAATGGAAACATGTTACTTTTCTCTCTCTAAAATCGAATCATCTATTCAACCTCCATTTTTGAGTCTCGGAAGCTACTTCATCTTCATTAGACCAGCTGAAAACTCCATCGTTTATTTTGATTTCCATCACCAAAGATTCAGGTTTGAACCATTGTTAAGATCAGTAGTTGCTTCTGAGGTTAAAGCAACCATTTTAATCTTTCTTCTTAATGTTTTTCATCATCATCTTTAAAGATATTTATGATTTTCATTATAATCGATTTCATCTCTGTATCATCTTTTCAAATATTCATCATTATTCATGATTTTCTCTCTCTAAGATCTCCATAACCAATTTATGATATTAATGTTAAATTTTTGTTTATTAATTCATTATCTTCGATTATGTTATGTTTGTATCCATGTATTATTTTATTTTTCATTAGATTTAGGTTACAGATCTTGATGTTTAGAAAATCTCTTGATATCAGATTCGGTAACGATACCCTTTTTGATCCAGAGAAGATTACGTACGTTTTTTTGTAACAGAATGTAAACGATATGTAACTTATACGAAATTATGTGTACTTTATTGAACATCACAATTTTGTACCAGAAAAGATTTCGTACGTTTTTTTGTAACAGAATGTAAACGATGTGTAATTTACATGAAAGTATGTGCATTTATTGAACATCACACATTTGTACCATAGAAGATTTCGTACGATATTACTGTAACAGAATGTAAACAATGTGTATTGTGCAAAAAATTATATGTACTTTATTGCGCTTTACACATTTGAACCGCTGAAGATTTCGTACAATTATACTGTAACAGAATGTAAACATTGTGTAATGTTCCGAAAATTATATGTAATTTATTGCACATTATACATATTTTTTCACATAACAGTGACCTTGTGATTCAAACTAAAGTTCTGTTTGTCTCCCAACACATTATGAAGTTTAACAAACAGTATACATAATTTACTCCATTATACATGTCGTTTCTAGTAAATTACATGTTTTGTTGACAAATGTATATGTTTTTCTTTTTGTAGTTTTGCTATTACTTATGGAATTTCCTACAGAATCATCCAATCTAAGTAAGACCACAAAACTAAAATCTGATGGCTGGGACAAAATATTTACTGAAGTTCGTCAATTGTTTCCTGGTGGTGCAAAAGCATTTCGATATGCTCTTCGACAATATAGTATAAACACAAGGCATGATTTCAAATTCTTAAAAAATGATTTAAAACGTGTAATTGTTGTTTGTCCTGTTCAAGACTGCAAATGGAGAGTACATGGATGGACACCATTTCTGAACCAGAGAAGATTTTGTACGTTTTTTTGTAATAGAATGTAAACGATGTGTAAGTAAAAGAAATTATGTGTAGTTTATTGAAGAGTTAATTCCTATATGGCCCCCTACTTTGTGACCAGCTTCCTTTATGGCCCCCTTTTTTCGTAAATTCAAATATGGCCCCCTTTTTTGATGTAATTGTCCTAACTACCCTTCTTAATTCTAAATTTAAAACATTTAAAAAAACTTATTTCCACCTCACCCCTCTCTCTCTCTCCACCTCATCTCTCTCTACAACTCACCCCTCTCTCTCTTTCCAACTCACCTCTCTTTCCAACTCACCTCTCTCTCTCTCCAACTCACCCCTCTCTCTCCAACCCACCTTCATCTTCTCCGATTGAAGTCGCCGGCCTGGGCGACTTCACAAAAAAAAAAAAAAAAATTTCACTCATCTCTCTCTCTCTAAAAATCCGGCGAAGGGGGTTTCCCTTCGCCGGAAGCCGTGAACAGACCTTCAAAGACTCGCCGGAATGTTTTCTTCCGCCGTCGCAAGAAATCTCTAGTTTTTTCTCATGATTTATTCTCTTGATTTTTTCATTTGATGATGAAGGAGTTAAGAATACGAAAGTATCTTTACCGTCACGGTTACTTCTGAAGAGAAAATCACGAAATCTCCATCTCCTTGATGAAGATGATCCAGTTGAATTACTTTTTTTGCAGGAATCAGATGAAGTTTTATTATTAGGAGTCCAAATACAGTAAGTTCCTTCTGGTAAATTTTCTAGTTCATCAATTTCAGATGATGACGATGATGGAGGATTTGATGATTCTCTTTCTTCACGGAAGAGATTTTTCAAAGAAACACAAAGCGATTTATTACGTTTTGAATCATCTACTAGATGATCATCTCTAGAGAAAACAAGATCTTGATTAAAAACAGGAAAAACCGGTCTGATCTGACCATTAACGAAGATTTACTCAGCAGAAATAGGTGATTAATCAAGATCTCTACAAACAAAACTAAATTCAAAGTCATCATCATTTCCGTCGTTGATTTCTTCGTTCTTACCTGAATCATCATCACCGTCAACTTCTTTTCCTAATCTATTTTGTTCTTCGTGATGACGAGAGAATACCTTTTCTTTTGAAACAGGTTCTAATCCTAATTCTTCTCTATCATCAACAAATTCTTCACAAACTTTAGCTGCGATCTCCACGAAACTGTTTGATGAATAGCTAGTAAAGCTTGGAGATTCCCCCAAAATCGATCCTGACTCGATCATTTTGAAAAAAAAAATAATTGGGCTAACAAACGAA
Organism: Eschscholzia californica; assembly: GCF_041429995.1. NCBI lineage: Eukaryota > Viridiplantae > Streptophyta > Magnoliopsida > Ranunculales > Papaveraceae > Eschscholzia > Eschscholzia californica. The sequence goes on along the minus strand of NW_028238198.1, from coordinate 13,580,222 downwards.
GTAAACACTTCCTCTTTCTTTCTCTGATCTCTCGCTAAAACTCTCTTTCTCTCTCTAAAACTTACTGTAAATCTTCATTCTCTCTCTCTCTAACTTTGGTCTGAGTTTTTAGTTTTAGCCGTGAACAGACCAGATCGGTCTGTTCACGGCTTCCGGCGAAGGGAAACCCCCTTCGCCGGATTTTTAGAGAGAGAGAGAGATGAGTGAATTTTTTTTTTTTTTGAAAGTCGCCGGCGGGAAAAATCTCCGGCCGGCGACTTCAATCGGAGAAGATGAAGGTGGGTTGGAGAGAGAGGGGTGAGTTGGAGAGAGAGAGGTGAGTTGGAAAGAGAGAGGTGAGTTGGAAAGAGAGAGAGGGGTGAGTTGTAGAGAGAGATGAGGTGGAGAGAGAGAGAGGGGTGAGGTGGAAATAAGTTTTTTTAAATGTTTTAAATTTAGAATTAAGAAGGGTAGTTAGGACAATTACATCAAAAAAGGGGGCCATATTTGAATTTACGAAAAAAAGGGGGCCATAAAGGAAGCTGGTCACAAAGTAGGGGGCCATATAGGAATTAACTCTTTATTGAACATGACAAATATACATTTGATAAATTACGTTGTGTATATTACAAATGATTGTTTCCTCGTCATAAATAACACATAATTTACAAACTTGTTTCATAATTTGTATTCGATGTGTGGTTATGTATGAGTAAAAACGAAGACAAATGATGTTGTAATGTTCCCAGAAAAATATATTCTATCCAAACCTGAAAGTTAAGTGAGAGAAAGTGATATATACGTTTTGTATATTAACCCCCAAATCACGCTAGTTGGTCCCAAAAAATGTACTCTTTCCAAATCTGAAAGTTAAGTGAGAGAAAGTAATATATACGTTTTGTATATTAACTACCAAATCACGCTAAATTGATCCCAGAAAAATTCGGTCCTTGATCTGATTCAGAAATAGGAAGATTTGATTTGGTTTCCAAATCTGAAAGGATGAGAGAGAAAATCTAATTTGGAAAATAAATTGAAGAAGAAGAAAAAACGATTTTACTCATTGGTAATGGCGTTTCAGTTTTGTTAGGGTTTTGGTTAGGAATCGTTTCGGGAAATCTGTTCTGATTTGGTTTCCAAATTAAAATCGATGAGAGAGAAAATTTGATTTACAAAATATTCGTTTTTCCTTTTTTAATACCCAAAATCACGTTACAAAATGTCGTTTCAAATTCTGTCGAGCCCCACATTAAAAAATCGCGGAAAATCTGACTGGGACAGGGACGTAATTTTGTTTAATATAGTAAGGGTTATTATGTTCGAAGTGCAAAAGAACTAAAAACCCATTTTTTTGGGAAGATTGAACCCTAAACCCTTTTTGAACATTATTTTGGGCCTTATAGCCATGGCCCCCAACAACAGTTATTGTGATTACCCAATTTGTATTCATATAGTGTTAAGTTTAGAGAAAGGATTTCTGAGAAGTTTCAAAAATCTAACACCCGCAGAATCAAACCTAGAGAGAATAAGGTTTATGATATTCCAATATAGTTTATAGAGAATTAAAGAAGAAGAATAATAAAAGGAAAAATGTTTCGGGCCTTTTAAAATCGGTAAACCCACCGATTTTGAGTTAAACATAAGAGTGGTTATACTTTTAATCAGGATGCACTATTGACACAATTGCGTTCCAATAGAACTTCTCACAAATTTCCCTATCTGAAGACAGATCTTAGAAGTCTTTTGAAACACCCGAAAAGATGACTAGCTCACTAAAATGTCCCGTTCGAAGGGGTCCAATAAAAAATCACACATTTTACTATCTCAAGTCAAATCTTTTGAAGTTTTGGAAATGCTCCTTTTAGTGAAAAACCTATTTGGTAACGTAAAAAGCTTTGTTTAGAAAGGTAATACACTATTCATTTCTCGTACTCAAGACCGAGACCCGGAGAAGGTAGAAAGGAGCCTGATAACTACTAGAACAAACATGGTAATGTAAGAAGTTGGACATGAAATATTTCTCCTTGTCATGGTGGAAGTTCAACCAGTACTATTAAATACAAATACAATAATTTGGGTTTTTGTAAGAAATATTAATAAAAAAGGGTGAAGTGATAAGGTCAATTAGGGGACCAAACAGAAATATCGAAGGCCTCAATGCGCCTGATCCACGGGAGTAATTTGTGGTTCAGATCCAGATTAGGGGTACACCGAGCCAAACGCCCGAATCAACTTTACCTGTTTGTTCGCTTTGGCCTAGGGCGGGCCTTGATTGCTACCCACACAAAGCTAAAGAATAACCAAGACAACTGCATATGGTATTCTTGAAACATAAAACAAAGAATTTACCTAACACCATATCAGAAGTAGAAAAATAAAACCTTGACATATTCAAAACATTCAAGGGAGTGTATAACCTAAAAAAGTTCTCATTTAAACTCCACCTTAACAATAATGAATCACAAGTTCATAAAATTTGACTACTTATTACTAACAACTTTCTTTAAACATGTTTAAGAAAGAATAAAAACAGATAGAAAGATCCAAGAACCTTATCCACACCATGGTTTTCCAAATCACATCTCAACAAATCAAGCAAGAAGAAGAAGAAGAAGAATGAATTGGTTTTATAACCCACCGATGTTAAAAGAATTAATGTCTTGATAATAGCTTGAAACCCACATCATTGTCGAAACTGCAAAAGAAGGGAAAGAAAACATATCAAAGGGTATGAACTTTTATGAGTAATTTAATCAGATCAGATATCTATTCCTCAATTCATACTTATACAGTAGAGTAGACTAGAACCTAGTCAGAGTCAGACATTCTCAAGAGGATTTGGCAAGTCAGTAATAAGAAAACATCAAGAATAAACAATAAAAGTCTGACTGAGTACGAGTCAGAACTCAAGTTAGATTTCAAGTCCGACATGAAAAACGCAGTACTACACGTAGATATTATATTCATAGTTATTGATATATTATGGGTGTTTGTTTAAGTAGACAAAATCATCAAGTTCTTGTAAAAAACAAGGTCATGTCAAACCAAACCGAAAGAGTTGGGTATCTCAAAAGCATCTTGATATCACATATACTAAGTTCATGACATATATTTCCTACAACAATGGAGAAGCTCGGTTACATGGACTCTTCTGAACTATCGCCAAATCTAAAACCCAAAAATGCGGATACGTAATTAGATCGATAGTGTGTGTGTGGGGGTATGGGTGTGTGTGCGTGTTTGTGCATGTTTGAGCGCGTATAAGGAGAGAGAGAAGAGAGACTAGACCTGCTTGATTGCTGCAGAAAGGTCTTCATCTGTTGAGTTGCAACTGCTGAGTGGGTAAAAGCTGCCTGTTTCTAGGGGATCCAGAGGAAATTCAACAGAAGGAATCTGGTCAATACTTACCAAGTCCTCCCCCTCTAAAGTTTGCATGTCCATAGGAAGATCTCTCCCTTCATTTGTTCCTAAACATAAATACAAGAATATAACAATACTATCTTACAAAAATTATTACGAATTGAATCGAAAAACAGAAGCAGGGCAATGGTCCTTACGAAAACATCAATAACTAGAGTATTGATTCATACTGAAAATGAGTTACCTGAAAGAGGATTTTGAACAGGTAAGATCCCAGGATCGTTTTGAACATTTGAAGAACCAGCAAAGGCTAACGAATTATTAACGGGTAGTGAATTCGATCTGCATCCTAGTACTTGAACACTACTTGACCTTGGTTCTCTTCCGGCACTATAATCTAGCATCTGAAAAGAATTATCCATATAACCAGGATATAATCTGGATCTTGTAGAAAAAGATTGAGAATTGTTCGGATACATTTGACGATAGAAGTTATCTGTTGTCATTGAGTTTGATGGCTCATGAACTTGTATCCTTTGACAATTTTCACTCGGTAATTGGAAACTAAGAGGACGTTGTGGTGGTAACATATATTGTTGGTTCATATGATGTGGCCTTGGAGTTCCATAAGGATGGGTTGAAGCATTAGGATTCCATCCATGATGACCATATTGAATCGTCTGTGGGTTTCGCTGAACATCAACAACTCTAAGACCGTTGAAACAATCTACCCCACTTCGACCTTTACTATCGAAAGATGGCATTGTAGCATTTGGTAGATTCCCTTCCATCATACTTGAAGAAACGCCAATATCGCCTTCTTGCGTCCTCCCGTTCTTCTTGAGACCATTCCTATATTTCTACAAACAAGACAGAGGAGCGAAGAACAAAAAGTTTATATATTGACATTGCTAGTGAATTGAGACATCTTTCAAAAAACAATTGAAACTATGGACAATATATGTAAACTCTTAATCATCCAAGAAATTTATCGGTATAGTGGACAATGTGGTAAAGTTTTTCCAAAGTGACTCATATGACAACCACACGGATCAAAGTTACTATGTGATAATATAACATTGAACTCACCTGGAGATGACTAGCAACTTTTTCGCGGGTAAGATCAGGGACATTCATCTCTTCGAGTATCTTCGAAGGAACTGCATCTGTAATTACACATAGAAGAAGATATGAACCAAAATACACATTCAAAAACGAAAGAATTGAAAGTGGAATCAAATTTCAAACAATGAGGGGATTATTAATACTTACTATCCGCTCCTAACCTATAAAAGGCAGTAACAAACTTTGTATGCAACTCTTTAGTCCAATTAACCCTTTGTTTCTTTGCCGCAATTAGTTCGTGATCATCAGGGGAAACATTAGCATCATTCTCATTCCCTTGCAATGAATCATCATTCTGTCTTTTCCTTGATTTCGTATTTTGATTCGTCGCTTCTTCACTACTACCACTCACATTATTCGGACGAAGTTTAGTTTTCCTAATAACATGTTGCCATATATTTTGAAGCTCACCTATCCTAACAGGTTTTACTAAATAATCACAAGCCCCATGTTCGATACCCTTTCTCACCGTAATTTGATCGTCACTAGAGGAGATCACTGCATTACAAATTATACAATTTTATCAAGATACAATGGTAGAATTTCAACAAATAGCAACTTAAAAATATACAAAATTCTACTTACTAATCACTGGTATGTCCATTTCAAGACCAATAATCTCCAATAGCTTAAAACCATCCATTTCACTCATCTGAACATCGGTTATAACGATATCAAAGTTGTTCTTGTTCTCTCTCAATAGATCGAGAGCAATTTTGGCTTCTCTTGTTGTTGTTACTGTTAAAAATTAAAGAATGTCAAAATGTAATATTAAACAAATTATTATATTTTTTATTTTTCATTTTGTAATCAGTAAGATTCGAACTTTAATCTCTGAACACGAACATAATACATATTACAAACTCAACCAAAGTTACTTTCACAAAATCAAAATTATTTAATTAACATAGTCAAATAATAATAATAAAAAAAGATTTTTGATCAATAAGGGTTTAGGGTTTAAGGGTTTGAAGCCTTGAAGGTATAACTATTAGAGAAAGAATCCAAATCCAAGTAAAATAAAATAAAATAAAATAAAATAGAACAAAATTTGTTCTTTCCTCTTAAAAAAAATATAATATTTTTGTGGGAAAATAAGAATAAACTAAAACAAGATTTCCTTCTCTTTTGAAAACCTTTAACTTCCTAGTAATATAATAGACTAGTTCTAATTGAGAGTGATTAAGAAGACCTTCCCATCTCAAACTTGTTAGAGAGAGAAGAAACTTAGAGAGAGAGAGAGAGAGGAGAGACCTTTGTAATGACACCTACGAAGAAAACCCTCGACTACTTTCAGACAAACAGGGTTATCGTCGACAAGTAAAACACGTAAACCCTCCGGGAACTTATCATCATCGGCATCGGCGTCATCAACATTAACATCATTCTTCATAACTGCCGGAATCTGACCCACAAGATTTTGATTATCAAGTTGTTGTTCCATTGTCCGGAAAAGAAGAAACCAGACAAAATCAAAAGATTCAAATGTTCTTTGACCTTAATTTTTCCGAATCAAAGAGAAAGAAAAACAAGTTTCTAAGTTTTGGGGGGTGAAATTTTTAATTAAATTTAATGCCTTACTCAATACAATGATTTGTTTCCATAAATGGAATGTTCCATTAAAGTAAGAAAATCAAATAATAAATACAGTATAGTCTCTCCTCATTCTTAAATAATGACGTGGCGTCTAAATCTTATGTATTATATACTGACAGTCATACATGCCTATTTGGCAAAGATCTACCCGATCAATTTTCATACATACCTATTTTGTGTTGTTTTAAACAGACTCAAATTGACTTGTTGTTTGAATATACATGGGGGTTGAGAATCTCTCTATTTTTGAGAAAATATTAAAATTTGAAATCATTTTTGTTAGAGAAGACATGCATACTATTCGATTGAAATTCAATAAAGTAGTAACACATTGACACGGTTAGCATTTAAATGTGAGGTACCTATTGTTGCTTCTCGTTAATGTGGCTTGGTTCTGAACAGAAATTTATGTGGCCTGTTGTGATTCGTGTTTTCGATGATTCCGATACACTCAACTACGAATTACGACAAGCCACATAAGAATTTTATTCGTAATCTGTTTAGTTTATCTTGTTTTCTAACATTACTCCTATTCTCCTAGACAAACTATGGGCACAAAGCACGCCCAAGGCTTCCCTGGGCAAACAAGATGTTTCGAGCTGGCTGCGAGATATATTATCACATGTTATTTTTGCCTCCTAAATTACAAATAAAAATGGTTACCTATGTCACAGTGTCCATCGTGAACATTCTTAATGTATTACATCGTACTCGTGTAAATCAATGGACTCATGTAACTATGTAAGTCAATGCTGCCAGACATGACCATTCGTTGCTTAAATCCACTACGATGTAAGGAATGGGCCGCAAAATTGACTAAAAAAAAATTAGGGATATTTTGCAAAAGGGGCAAAGTAATGTTCCAAGTGATGAGTTTGGAGCACAAATTTGAAATTTTTTGAGTTTGGAGCATTGACTAACTTTGACTTAATTTTCCATCCAAAGATAACAAAAACTAACTTTTTAACTTAACTTTCCATCAAAAGTTAACGGAGACTAACGGATGTTACTGTCAATTTTTCATTACTGTTAGTTCTATCATCGACGACTCACATTATTTTGCATCAAATTGTCGGAATTATCTCATAGTTTACGACCATAACTTTTTCTTCTGTAGAAGAAGTCCACTTTTAACTAATGCAAACTCCATCAATTCATTAAGAAGTGACCCCAAAGTTAGTAATTAAGGTGGATGCAACCTTGACTTGCTGAGAAAAATTGTTATGATCGATGATTGAACTAGATTAGTAACTCTTATATTTTTTGATATTTTGGATAACATAAAGATACTTAATTGATTTAAAGATTGTTATTTTTTGGACGAGCTAAGTTACTTTGATTTAAGAGTCTACGGTTGTAATTTTTTGACAAAACTAAATTCCTAGATGGATGAATGTGAACAAAGTGTTGGGAACGTTATATAAATATTTCAATATTTTTGAATGAAGGTTATGTTCATGTTAATGAATTGATGAATTCTACCTATGGATGAATCATGTAATTATTTTAGTGTTTTGTACTAAACTTAAGTAGTTTATAAAAGTTTATATGAAAATAATGGAGTTTGCATTGGTTGAAAAGTGGACTTCTTCTACAGAAGAAAAAGTTTTGGTCATAAACTACGAGTTAATTGCGACCATTTGATGCAAAATAATGTGAGTCGTCGATGCTAGAATCTAACAGTAATGAAAAATTGACGGTAACATCTGTTAGCCTCCGTTAACTTTGGATGGAAAGTTAAGTTAAAAAGTTAGTTTTTGTTATCTTTGGATGGAAAATTAAGTCAAAGTTAGTCAATGCTCCAAACTCAAAAAATTTCAAATTTGTGCTCCAAACTCACCACTTGGAACATTACTTTGCCCCTTTTGCAAAATATCCCAAAAAATTATGCAGCAAAAAATAAATGTACACGATTGAAACTGTCAAAATTGAATCTACGAATGGCAGAGTTTGACAAAATTTTGAATGTTGTTGCTAAATAAAATTGTACACATTCGCTAATGCTAACCCCATAACATGCCTACTGGGGGAGTCAAATTTCTTCTTTTAAGCGTTAAAAATGGACTGTTAGTAGTTTTATAACTATTTTTAGTAAGTTTCATTTAAAAAGTTTTTCTTGCATAATTTCCTACTTTGACGAGATTATGCAATTCATCTAGTTAGAAATTGTTAATTCGAATTTGATTAGGTTTAGGAAACCGTAACGTTATTGAAACAGATCCAGTAGTTGTTTAATTCATTCGGTTTATAAATAAAATTGAGTATTTTCTGTACTCTTTGTGAGTTTTTTTTCGTCTAAATTTTGGGCACAAATCTATAAGTTCTCAAGAAGTGTGTTCTACTCTACTAAATTATTTCTAGACATAGATGTTTTCTCCCAAATTTATCTCACCAATAATAAGAAAAGAAATCAAAATTTATATGGACAAGGTACATCTCTTTTGGCTAACAACGTAATAATGACTCATTTGATCAAACAAAATCTAATGAGTGGGGAGATGCTCTTATTCATGAGTTGAACAATTAGATTGAGTGTTGCATCGGAGATGCTCTCAAGAGGACACTCCATTTTCTAGAGTGTCATTTTTGAGATATCTCCAATTGGCAAACTCATCAATATTTGATTTTCAACCAATAGAAATCGAGTCTTCTATATTTTCTAAATAAGTAATTATTTATTTACAAAAATAACTATGTCATATGAGTAAATAAGATAAATTTAGAGTTTTTCATTGGAGACAAAAAAAATTAGGATCTCTATTTTCGCCAAGTGATAATCTCAATTGGAACTTGACACATATGATGAATAGAAATATTTTTTGAGGTTTGCATTGGAGATGCTCTTATGTTTACTTTCTTGAGTTTTGAAATTTGCCACTCCGAGCCAAAAATGAGTGGCTTGTAGTGGTTTTTCAATACGGAAAGTAGTTTCTCTCTGAACCTCCCCGACCCCTCTTAACCAAATAGCTTGCTTAGACTATGCAATTTAAGTATTTAGAAGTTTGTTGAGATACGTGTGCAGACACGTGAATAAGCGACGGATCCAGATGAAGAGATCCGACGATCAAGACTATTTCAAGATATTTGAAGATACACAATATTTAGTTTCATATATTTAGAATATCTATTGTAAGAATTAGATTATCGAGTTATGTCTGATCAATGTAACCGATCAAATCCACGAGTTGTGGTGATTATTGATGAAACAATTATTTCTCCGTAGATGTAAGTCGTGATTATCCGACCGAACCACGTTATATTATCGTGCAATTATCTCAAAGTATTTCTCCGATTATCACATAATCGTGAATTTAACATGGTATCATAAGCAGGTTAATGTTCATGATTTAAGCTTCCACAAAATTTTCAACGTTTTTTTATTGTTTGTTTTGATATAATAATCGTTCAATTATTACTTTGACGATTTTTTTTCAATTCTCAAATTATTCTTGTGACTATCAAATTCCAACGTCATTTTTAGTCGTTGTGATTATCTATTGTTCCATAATTTTCTTGAAATGATGAAAAAAAGGTTATTGAAATGAAATTAAAAAGAAGACGAAGAAGGAATAGTGTTGGCGGATACCAAATTTGGTGCGGTAATAGTGGTGATGTTAATGATGGTGGTGTTCTTTTTCAATGGAGGCATTGTGCAGCAACGTGTTTATTGGCCAAGATATTAAAAACCAACCAAAGCTTCATTGAAATTCAGCCAACATGATCTTTGCCGCGACGCTTTACTCCTTTATTTTCCCTCAACCAACTGACCAAGTATGCCTAGTCCAAGTCATTTGTCTTTCATGAAGCCGAGAACACCTTTTCCCCGAAGTCGTAGTTATTCCGTCCAACATAGCCGATTCAAGTAGGACGTAATATTTTGAATGTGATTATTTCACTCTTTTCTCCAAGTCGGACACTTCAAAAGTTCTGTGTTCCGACTTGCGGGAGGGTATTGAGATACGTGTGTAAACACGTGATAAGAGACTTATCAAGATGAAGAGAACCGAGGATCAAGACTATTCCGTATGTGAAGATCCACAATATTTAGTTTCATGGATTATTTGTTTGGTTGTCATGAGCTCAACAATTTAACTTATACAATTCAAAATTTATTTGAATGCGGTAGATATCTTTTGACTAACGACATAATAATTATTCATTTGATTCACAAAATCTAAAATATTATTAGTAACGGAAACTTTTCACAATATCATATGGAAAAAGGAAAATGAGGGAGAAAATAGTGGGAATGATTTGATCATTTAAACAAAGTTAATATAAATTTGCCATAATATCTTTTCAGTATTTAGATAATCACCTTAAGAGTAGAAATTGTAGTTTATGGAATAACTTATCATTCATTTGATATTGTCTTTAACAAATTCCCAACAAAAAATGGACACTAATCTCTTGAATAAAGACGGGGTGGTTTTAATATTTGGAATAATGTGATCTAGATACTAATTAAGTATAGTTAATTATGATACAATTACTAATTATAGTAACCATAGATTGAAATTCCTTTTATAGTTATATATGATCTAAATATTAATTATTTATAAGAGAAATTTGGTCAAAACTTCCTAAAAAATCTGGACTTTGGTTAAAAATGATTAGCCAATTTTTTTTAGTCTTCGGCTCCTTGAGTATTCTTTTGATTTACAAAACCTTGCGACAGCTGAACGCCTTGCGACAACTTTGCAACAGCTTTGGAGCGTCTTACAACACCTTACAACAGTTTTGAAACACTTTTGCAATGCTTTGCAACGTCTTGCAGCTCCTTTGTCAAAAATATCGGGTTTTCAACCAAACAAAATACAAATATTTGAGTTTTTAACAAAAAGAAATACAAAATTTAGGTTTTTTAATAAAAAATATAACTTGTCTTTTTAACTAAAAGAAATTTAAAATTAGATGTTCGGTCCAATTTCTTATATTTATAAATCGTTCTTTCGAGATTAACATGTAAGTGATGGTGAATGCAGTGAATCTTTAGATGGCCAATATACGAAAATTGAGGTGTGATCATACAGTAATGATGTCCTAATCAAAAAAGAAAATTTTGTTCTCTTTTTATAAAACAATCCTTGTATAACATTATAACTCAAATAACATAAATTTGAGTAGAATAATGTGAAAGGAGAAATAACGACATTACATTTATATAAAATATAAATTTGAGTAGAATAATGTGAAAGGAGAAGTAACCACATTACATTTTGTATCTGCGCGGCCAGAGGTCAAAATGCGGAAAAACGTGAAAGCCTAGCTATAAAAGCGGCACTCATATGGGCACTCGACCTTCAGTTACAACAGATACATATAGAAAGCGACAACCTTAACATCATCTCCTACTTAGAAGATCAAAGCCACACGACTCAATGGCAAACCAAAAAACACTTAGCAGATATACTCTTCCTGAAGAACAGATTTACAAACATCTGATTCTCCTACATCTCAAGAGATTGCAATGAAAGAGCGGATGCGTTAGCAAAATGGGGCAGGAAACACCAACGGAAGAATATTTGGAACCCCCTCCCGAAATTTATCAAAGATGAGGTGTAATGTTTTTTCTTTCTTTCTCTGTAATATCAAAAAAAAACCACATTACATTTATATACATTCGAGTTTACTATAGATGACTTGTAGATGTTCTCCTATATGATTAATATAAAAATCGTATAGATTTTTGTAACTTATGGATATACATACTTGATTAACACTTAACCGTTCAAAATAAAAACTGAAATAATCTTTATAAGATGTATATCAAAATCAAATGTCATTAGACTAGCCTAATGACCCACTGGATTTATTGGGAGGATAATAATCAGCAAATACATGAATTGACTGAATTTATTTTGAGATAACACACTCAGACTATAGTGAGGGGCTGCATTGATTAAGATCAGTAGATTTCAGAAAAAACGAAAAAGAAAAGAAAAGTGTACACACCCGGTGGGACTCGAACCCACAATCGCCTGATTAGAAGTCAGACGCCTTATCCATTAGGCCACGGGTGCTACTTGATGAAAGGGTTAGGCGCTATAGCATTTTCTTATATGAAGTCGTATAATTAGAGCAGGGAGCAAGAATAGCCCGAATCTGTTCGAACAAACTGAATTGATCAAAACCGAACTTCTTCCCGGTGAAATCAAACTGAACTTCATTTATGTTTGACTTTGGTTTGAGCAATTGGGTCGATCAAAGACAAACTTTTTCACGACGAAATTAAACTGAACTTCATTTATTCTGTCTACAAAATTTGAACATTTTGAAATTGTAAAAATCCAATTAGATGTCATAACTAGAATGAAAATGATGTTTTGACTAGTTTGTAGCACTTTTACATATTGAAATTTGTACGTTTAGGTTCTTTGTGCATTTTACGATTACATCATTTTTATAATAACATTATATTGGGATAAGAGTACCATTTTTTTTCGATGAGAGCTAAGAGTACCATATTAGCAATATGGTGACATGACATTGTAAAATCAATGTTTCACGTTAATTAATTTATTGAATCGGTTGGACGAACCAAACCTACTTATCACTTAAAGCTGTTTATAAATTGTATTCTTAGTAAAACAAGCCATTAGTTTTATTGAATCTTTTTTTTGCTTTTGCATGAACCTATTTTAAACTACTCACAGAACAACGCCCAATTAGATTAGAGGAGTAGTTTATGGTCCTAACATGATTGTGTGCAGCTTCACAAGTATAGACAAGATACCAGTCGTACTCACATTTTACCTTAAGTTTCTGTTACCGTCAAACTAGAGATTGGTGCATATCTTTAAGTTAGTGTTGTGATGTTTAAGATTCAAATTGTTGCCCGTGTGTTCAGATTGTTGCTGCAATGATTTTAAATATTAATATTGGTGTTGGGAATCTCAAGACATTTGCGGAACTGTGTCATAGAGAAGATATTCAAAATTTGAGAAGCCAACAGAAGCATATGAAGCCAATTGCATTTTAAAATTCTAAAACCTTCATTTATTCACGATTTGTTATCTTTGTTTTAAACAGATTAGTTTGTGCCCATGTAAGAACTTGATTGTCATGATACGTTTTCAGGAAACTGGGGGTCAACTTCCGCATGGAGATGATTCAGCTTTATCTGCATTGGATGAGGACGATTTTCAGACAATAAATATATAAAAAAAATACTTGGATGTAACATTTATCTAAAGAACATTGAGAAAAATTCAGAAACAATTGAGTTGCTATAACACGTACATCGTGCTTCTTTATGAATTCCACCTCCAAGGTTTTCAGATAGATTAAGTGTTGTCTTAGTATGTAACATGTTGTCTTTCCAGATTGGGAACATCGTGCTTCTTCACAAGATGCTAATATGGCCTTCCCCTCTATTAAAGTATAGTCTATTAAATTTCTTCTGCTTTTTTCACTCTTATGCACCCTCTCGCAATCATTTACTTTTATTCTTGTACGTAATTATTTGTCTGAAGAACGAAACTAAGGAGAGTATTGTGGATGATCTTAACTTATAACACTATTTTATTGTGGCTACTGGTGAATGTAAAGCTAAGGTTTGTAAATTGTTGTGTATCATTTACCACATCTGTTTTGTAGGTTCTGTCCGGAAAACAAATTTACGGTATTCTCAAGCGTACGAAAGGTTGGAGTTCACGTTTGAGATTTGAGTTTCATCACAAACTGTATATATTCCTGCATTTCTGTTCAAGTTGGATTTGTTTTATCCTATTCATCACATAAACGACTTTGTTTCGACTATATTACATTTTTTGGAATACAACACCAATCATTTCCAACTCATATATGATATAATGTGTTGTATCTGTAGAACACCCAATGTGTTAAATAAGTAAAAATTATAGCCAATGGTACCAATCTAGATTTCACTGTGCCACTGACGTTAGAGAAAAATCAATCGATCTTATTTTCAGTTTCCTCCAAAATCTCGCCTATTATACACCCAGACTCAAAATACATTTCAGAGCTTTGTTAGGAGTGATGCAAGTGCCATAATAAGAGAAAGTTTATTAATTGAAATTTTATAATGGAACTTTAAAGAACAATCAACTCAAAAAGTGTGATTTTTATGGACTTGGTTAGTTGATGGCTGTAACTAATATGATGTGCCAAAATATTTTCATGATTAGATGATATCAGATTCTAGTTTAGGGTAAAGTTGTAGGTGTGTTTGGTGGTTGGTGAATCCTCTCGTATTTTCCAGAAAAACTGTAGCGAGAAAGTAAGTGATTGTAATTAAACCAGCGCGTATGAAGGCAACCCCGCTTTTAACACCTGGATATGGTTACAATGTTTTTATTCACTTTTGTGCCTCGTTGCAGTTATATGTATCTTTTCCTCTTTTAAGTTCCATAGACATAAAAGTGTTCATATCTGGAATCGCAAAACAGAAAAAAGAGGCAACCTATAAACCTGAGTAGGGGTGAGATCAGTCGGATGAGCTACTAACTTGGTACTTTTGCACTCTGTTTGTTAGTTTTATCCTATAGGGCTCGGGTGAGCTCTTGGGTGAGACAGTTTACTTGAGTCTAACCCACTGATTCAAGTGATCTGCGGGCAGATACAACCTGTTCTGGAGTATCCATAGACAGGCCACGAAGCGAGCAAAGTCTCTCTTTGACTCCCATACAAAAAGACCTCTTGGAGGTCCTGGGTTCGATCCCCAGAGGAGGTGAAATTTCTGGATTATTGAATTTGGGATCAGTAGGACATAAATAATGTGGATGAGGTTTAGGCCATAGTTAGTTGGGCTTAAGCCATAGTTTAGTTGGGCTTTAGGTATGTTCTTGTTTAATCTGGCAGTACCGCGCTTATCACATCCTTGATGTGTCTACGCCATTGTAACGACTAGCATACATCGAAGTCAAATTCCGAAAAAAATGCCTCTTGGAGATGAAAAAGTAAAGAAGAAATTACAGAAGTTCTTGCATTTCTGAAGTACTTGCGAAACCAGTCGGAATAATACGTGCATTCATAGTTTGAACCAGTGTTACTACAAAAAGCCCTACAAGAATCAAACACCATTTCATTTCCATCCCTCTCTTTCTCCTGAATATCTGATTGACATTGGGGGCACGGGGTTGTCTTTTATTTGCACTATAAATTATAATGGGCCGGATAGCATTTTTGGGTCAATGTATAGCTTCATTAATGCTACAATTATTTAAATAATATCTGGGTTATGCAACTCTTTTGTATTTGAGGACTGCTTATATACCACCGACACCAGGTTGGACCGTTGGAGCTTACTTATTAGTGGCATGAAAGCTGACAGAACAAATGCAGCCGTTTCATTTTTCTCTGTTCTATTTTGTTTGAGTGTTATTCTTTTTATAGATGTCTCAAAATATTTATCTGTTTTTCTAATACAACATTCAAAACTACTTTTTACTTTTAACACAAAAAAATTGTAACTGGTTCTACCCTTCTGACAGTGGTGAATCCAGTATTTAAACCAAAGACTGCAAAGTTATATACTAAACGAAAATTAACAAAAAGGAATTATCAACACAAATATTTAGTATAGATATTGTGAATGTATATTAAATTAAAGGGCCGAGTCAGAATTTTACATTAGGCACGGTTCAGGCCACAAGTTAAAACTGTAGGAAGGAAAAAAATCGATTCATAACTAGTTTTTAGTTTACGGAGGCAAGTTTCAGTTTGAATGCAATTGTTTGAATATAAATGTTAATTGTCGAACAAAGGTTTTAGTTTCTTTTCAAATGCCATGGAAAGCTTAGAAAGCTTTAAATTAGGCTGTGGCTTTCGGAAATAAAAGAAATTCTCTGGGGAATAAAGATTGTAGTCAATAAATATTGACTTACGGACATATTCTTTTTTAGTCTAAAAATTGGTTTGATCAAATATTGCCCTCTAATCTTCATCTTCTCTCTCTCCTATTGCTCCATCTCTGTCTCTCCCACTGTCTTGCTCTATCAGCTTCCTTCAAAATTGAAAGAATTTGACAAGCCATTACCAAGCGAACTTACTAAAACTTCAAAAGAAAACCCTAAACTGAATTTAAATTGAAAGCTAGTAAACCCTAATTCCTATATAAGATATAAATAGACTTACCATCTATTGTTCTTCAACATCTGGAAGGTACTCCTGAATTGCCATTGTATGCTTCTTGTCGTCTTCAAACACATCAACCATAATATCACAAATTCGAAGATTGTTACCAACATGGGAAGTTTTCACTAATTTAAAATTTCTCTCTTGAACGATTTCCAAACGAAACCCCAAAATTTTAGAGAGAATATTGATCGAATCAATACCGAAAAGCTAAAAACCCTAAAGCAGCCCTGAAATTCAATTAGTATACCTTCCAACAATCTCTTGGAATGTATTAGTGATAATGAAATCTGCATGATTCATGGCAATTAGATCAGTTGTTAATTGACATGAGAAGTGATACTTCTGGTCCAACTTTTTCCATTACAAATCAAAATCTGGGTACTTTCGTTTTATCCAAGGCATGGGCAGTGGTACACTGTAAGAAAGAAAAGGCAAAAGGATGGAAAAACTTGAATCAATCATGTATTCAAACAACCATAAATTTTTTATAATATATACCATACCTGTGTGACTCCTAATTTGTGTGCTAGCAATGTGGGGACAAGATTTCCGTCACAGTAGTTTCCAATGATCAGATCCGGTGTGCACCAAGTTCTCACTGTTTGATCCTTCTCCAGGAAATTGAATGGTCTTTGTATAGAAATATGAATTTATTTTAGCCACATCCAGGGTCTTGCCGCAATGGTAGTATATCAGCTTGAGAGATTAGGAAGTCACTTGTTGCATTGTAGTGAAAGAGAAGAGGTGACAATGGTGGTCGAACGGTGGTGGTGGTGAGAAATTGTTGTGGTAAAGGTCATAAAGAAGATGAAGATTAAGGGGCAATGTTGATCATGTTAGTTGTTGGACTAAAATAAAATATTTCCCGAAGAATATACAAAAAAAAGATGGATTCCCTAAAGAATTTATTCCCCGAAGATTATTGTTTATTCCCCAAAGCCGCGGCCTTAAATTATCTTCTCATCTTGAAAATAATTTCATCATGTGACTTTTTATTAGTCTTTACACTTCTCTAATGTCCAACATATACATCATGAAAATTATACATGATGTGGTTTTGTATTATTCTTTTATGTGTTCCTGTCATATTTTTTTTGTTGAAAGGTGTTCCTGTCATATTAGTTGTAGCAACTCCCAGAATGATATCTAATTGAGAAAACAAAATATTTAGAAAACAAACAAACGAAGATAAATGAACAAATAAAAGAGATTTAAACAAAGAGATCATAAGAAAAAGACCAGTAGTCATTTCACCCTTTTTTGTCTGTGAATCCCAACTTAAATAGACATAAAACTAGGTACCGTGTTTAAGATAGTTAATTTCTTCATTAACAATATATCTTAGGTTGTGTTTGATAGCAATTTGGAGAAAGGAGAAAAAATAGATAAACATTTATCCAGAGATTTGTTTTTACCAAGAAACGTTTTCTTATAAACAATTTCACATTTTCTAATGTTTGTTTCATTAAAAAAAATAAGAATTAAACTTTCTCAATTTTCCATTGTTTGTTTTATAAAGAAAAAAAATTTCTTGAGAAGGTAAGCATAATAGAAGTTGATAAACAACAACACAAAATAAGAACACAAAAACATATGTAAGTGTTTTCAAGCCTAACTTTGTCGATTATAGACAACGTTGTTTGTGGTGGTGATATTTGTAATAGGGTAGCATGCAGTGGCGTATATAGAATTTACTTCGAGGGACGTCTAAAAACTCTCTATAAAAAAATTACGTCACAGAAACTTAAACAAATAATAATATTTTATTGATAAAATTAATAACCACAAATAATTGATACCAAGAGAATTAAAAACTTTTTCAACAAAAAAAAAAAAAAGAGAATTAAAAACTTAATATTTTAGAAAAGTTTCATACTTGTACAATCTATACATTCATAATTGACCTCTACGAGTTTTCATTGCTTGAAAGTTCTTCGTAATTATCTCGTTATCAATCTCGATAGATATATCATTTTCAATGTATACAAGCATACTATCACTCAACCATTCACCACTCATCCGATTGCGCAGTTGACTTTTAAGGATGTTCATCGTTGAAAATTATCTCTCAACTGTAACAGCGCACCAGTGCCAAAGTCAAAAACAAATAGACTAATTTATATACTTCATGCCTTCCCGTCTCTACCATTTTCTTAGCAAGGTCACCGATTCCATCTAACTGGGAGATGTTGTTATTCAGACGCACGTCAACAATATAATTTTCAAGTTGATCACCAAGTCGCATGACGTCAAATGAATTGAAATCATTTGGATAAAATTCAGCAAGACACATCAATTTGTTATTGTCAAACAGAGAGAATGAATTAGCATCAATTTGATTAATTCAGAAGAGA
Organism: Eschscholzia californica; assembly: GCF_041429995.1. Classification (NCBI taxonomy): domain Eukaryota; kingdom Viridiplantae; phylum Streptophyta; class Magnoliopsida; order Ranunculales; family Papaveraceae; genus Eschscholzia; species Eschscholzia californica. Next base: position 13,561,707 of record NW_028238198.1, on the reverse strand, counting down.
ATTGAACACATGAACCCTAGTATACCCCTCGATTTTGCCTTGGGATCTTTCCAGTCTGCCAAGAATCAAGTGATGTCTAAGTATACACGGAATCATCTTTATTACTTGCTTCCTCCTTCCAACAAAAGGGAGATAAAACCTTACACCACTAGAGTGGTAAGGATGAGGCTGGACTATTGGAAGAAAAAGGACCAACTTAAAGGGTGAGGCTGGACTAGAGAGTAGTGAGAAGCTAGACAATGGGACTTTTAGGAAGGAAAAATGGTTAGTCTCTAACGTCACCCTTATTGAATTACATAGTTTCCATGAGAGCAAGGTGTGGTTGTTCTCAATAAATTTTTATAGCACCACCAAGTAGTTCCAAATGAGGGTTATGAGAAACAAAAGATTACAATTGTACCCCTAAAAGTTTCTTTGTTTTTTTGACACCATCGACAAAAAATTATAATGTTGTAAGAAAAGAAAAATTGAAGTGCTTTTTCATTTTGGTAAATCATATTGTTATGTAGTTAGACACACAAATGGAGCAATAGAATTTATTTTTAGTTTCCTCCAAAACCTCACCATCATACACCCGAGTAGTTCAAGAGCCATAAGTGAAAGTTTATTAATTGATAGTTCATGGTGAACTTTAAAGATAAAAAAATTCATGGTGAACTTTAAAGAAAAATCAACTCAAAAAGTGTGATTTTTATGGACTTCGTTACTTTGGTAGTTAGTTGATGGTTGTAAATAATATGATATGCCAACACATTTTCATGATTACATGATATCTAATTCTAATTTAGGGTAAAGTTGTATGTTTAATTGGTGGTTGGTGAATCCTCTCGTATTTTCCAGAAAAATTTTAGCCAGAAATGGAGTGATTGCATTTAAAATAGTGCATACGAAGGCAACCCTTCTTTTTAACACCTAGCTATGGTTACAGTGTGTTTATTCACTTTTGTGCCTCATTGCAGTTTTTTTTTTTTTTTTTTCTTTTGTTGTTAAAAGTCTCATTGCAGTTATATGTATCTTTTAGGTTCCATAGACGTAAAATTGTTCATATGTGGACTTACAAAACAGAAAGAGAGACGATAATTGAGAGATGAATTCAGGATTTTCACCTAGGAGTGCGAAGTTATATACAATTTTTTCTTTTGCACTCACATAAATTAACAAAATATTTGTATTCACTAATTATATCAATTTCATTTATATATTTAGAAGTTGTAACTCAAAATGGCAAAGAATAAACCGATTGATTTCCCTATTAATTTAATGCAGTGGGGGAGTGGTTGTGTCAGAGAGGCACAATGTCAACTCCCTCAATGTGAAGAGAATCTTGCCATACTAGAAAGAACATAAACAAAAACTAACCATTAATAGTTTATAATGTATGTGACCATTAGTAATTTGAAGAAAAATGAATAACTAGAAGATAGCTTGGATGGAACCTAACCAAAGAGATAAAATTTGACATGGTAAAAAAAAATGGGCCAAACAAAAGTCAAAATATATAATATAAAGGCCAATGTTGGGTGTTAGAGTAAAAACAGAATCACCGAGGTTGCCTCTCATTCAGTCATTTGTGTAAGATTCTCCCTTCATCCTTTTACCAAACATTGTAACAGTGACGACTTGACACAACCCACTACTACTAAAAGTATTTTTGGCCCTAAATCTGTCTCTGCGATCCGTAAACATGAGTGGGGGTGAGGTCGGTCGATGGGCTGCTAACTTGCATATATTGGTACTTCGGCAGTCTGTTAATTTTATCTTATAGGGCTCGGGTAAGCTGCTGGTGGTATATTTTACTTGAGTCTAACCCACTGATTCAGTGATTTTATTGACTTGCGGGCATGTACATCCTGTTCTGGAGTACCCATAGCATGGCATACTTGAGGTGAAGCAGGCAAAATCTTGCCTCCATACAAAAGGGCCTCCTCGAGACAAAAAATAAAGAAGAAATGGCTGAAGTTTTTGTATTTCTAAAAAAGGATACAAAAGGTAACTCATTGAATTAGTGTAGTAGAGTTGGTAATGGACATGACAAAGAAGCCACACAACCAAGGTTCATCCATGGCTAAAGCATTTACACAAAAATAACAACTCATTTTCCTCACTTTGTTTTCTTTTTATCTTTTTTTTTTTTACTTTTATATAGGAAAGAGACGGAAATTAGAAAATGAAAGAAAAAATAAGTCATGATTCTCCGAAAAAAGAGTAAGAGAACACAAATTTTTGACGCTCTTTTTCTTTCTATTTGGTGATGTGTTGGTGATGATGTTGGTAGCGGTGAGACGATTTATTGGTGGTGTAGTAACGGTGAAGGTGGTTGTGGAGGTACCGAGGTACAGTGGTGGAGGTCTAGTAATTGTGGTTGTGTGGGTAGCACTGGTTGTTTTAGTGAAAATTTGATCAAAAGAATTAAAACTTTAAAAGGACGTCAAAATTTTAAATTCACTTAAGTCGAAAGTATTTGTATCATCAAACAAGTTTTATTTGCTTAAATAAGTAGAAAAAGTTACTTATCTTAAGTTGTCAAATGACACCTAAGGTCAACTAAAGTAAAGTAAAAAAGAGTTGTCTGATTTAAGAAAAAAAATACCTTGGCTTAAGATCAAACTTAGGTCATATGATCTCTCTAACATGCCTGTTGTTTTAAGTTTATACTGATTTATCGTCTTATTTCAAACAACGATAATTTCCTTCTGAACTAATTCAGAGATAGACAGATATAAAATCCTATGAGTAAAAACCAGATTGTTCTTACTCTGTTTTTTAAATTTCAGATAAGAATAGTATTTCAAATAATAAAATAAAAAGACGGTAGAGAACATAAAATAGTCTAGTTAGAACCGAGGCGATGGATCTCTTTCCTTAAGACAATAATTCGCCCTATTTAATGTACCAACAGTACAGGCGATTTGTCCCTCAGGATACAACGGATCGGAGGTATTTAGATCTAAAAATCTTTCGAACGTAAGTAAGTTGTATTGAAGAACTCTTGAATGCCTTAACTCTCTTATTCGAAGTGAGTTTTGAAGTCCGATTTTATAGTTTATTTATAGGTGAGAGGTGACTGTTTAACAAACAGTCACACTTGGAGGGAACAGGCACAACTCTTTTTGAAGAGAGGATGTACTGATCGGTTTAATCTGGTCCGTAGGATCTAGATTTAATCTTGTCCGTCGGATTGTCTTTGATATAAAAATAAAAATAAAGGCTCATACGCTCCTAGCGAAGTGCAAAGCAAAGTACAAAGTGCGTGTGGGCGCCTCTAAAGCGCTGTGGGCGCCTCTAAAGCGCCAAATGCGCCCTAAACACCCATTCGCCCACGTCACGCGCGTGCGCCGTTTGCACCACGCAAAGCCTACGACCATTGTTTCATTCATACTCTAGTATGATAGAACAAGTTGTTATAAACCCTTCACCTTCCTTTTAGTTACCCGATATAGGACTTTCCTTAAATATTTCACATATTTTCATATTTAATTCCAAACTTCGAAAATTAATATCTTATTCATGTGGAACCGGTTTTGAGCAAACCAAAGCTTGAAATTCAAGCCCTCGACGAGACGAACGCAACGGTACGTTCTATGAGCTGTTTCGACAATCGAAACCTTGTCAAAAAGGCAAAAAACGCTCCTGCTGGAGTGTCGATTCCAACAATGCCTTCAACTAGTTCCGCTTAACTAGATTACTTCTTGCCTTTGATAATTGTTCTGCCAATGTAAAATAAATAGGTGCCCTTTTTTTCTTTGTTGTCCTCCTCTGAGGACTTGAGGTGGTTAGATCATTTTCTATCAATTAAATATTAGAATATTATAATAACATTAACCTCACTCTTTGGAATACCTCACTCCTTGAGTGTTCCAATTACCACATCTTGAAACTAAAACTTAAGAAAACTAAAACTGAAGAAACTAAAATCACTTCATTTCTACTCAATATGATCATTGAAATCCTAATATCTTAAACTCTTTGTCGCTTCAAACCCGTGAGCCAAGACCTTTTCCACCACCTAAATCTCCGCCTTGACCTTTTCCCTTACCTTTTCCACGACCTTTTCCGCCATTGAAACTGTAAATCTAGGGTTTCGGTGAAGACAGAAGTAACAAGAATTGGGGATTTTCGATTAGGCTGTAAGAGAAAGTTAGGGTTTCCATCCCTTTTATACTTAGGGCATAAATAACAAACATGACCCAAGACTTTATCTAAAGACACTCACAACAGTCAAACTGTCTTGACTACAGTCGAAGTACTAAAGGCAGCCACAAGACTCTTGAAGAATTTCTACAGGCAACCTGCAACAAGATTAGAAGTTAGTTACTCAACTAACTTCATAACAAACTATTTTTCTGTTATTTTTGTAGTTTCTGTTTTTCCTCTCTTATCAAGTATAAAAGCTGAATAATGTAATTGAAAACATTTGATTGAAATAAAATAGAGCAAAGAGGGATTTCTTACATGGTATCAGTCTAGGGTTCTTCAAAGATCCAAAGCTAGTTTTGTAGATCCAAAACTAGGGTTTTTCCCTCAAACAAGCTCAATAGCAATCATCATCTCGCAAGATAAACAAAATCAAGATTAAAATTCAGAAGATTTAACAATCATCATCATCAAAATTACAAGGAAATTGAAGAATTCAGGTTCAAAAGGTTTGAAAATTACTCTTTTTCCGGACTTCTTTTCAAAGCATTCATCAAATGGCTTCACCTCAAGGTAATTTACCTCCAATTTCATCTGTTACTAACTTCATAACTGAGAAGTTAGATGATTCTAACTTTCTCATGTGGAAAGACCAAGTAGAAACCCTTCTTAGCACTTATGACTTGCTAGGGTTTGTCACATGCACTATTGAATCACCACCACAACTTAGGATTATAAATGGGATTGAACAAGTTAACCCAGAATTCCAACAGTGGAGGAGTAAAGAGAGTTTTGTAAAATCTTACCTGAAAAGTACTCTGTCCAAATCTGTTTACTATGATACATATGGGATGAATTCAGCCAAAGAGATTTGGGATTATCTCTATCTTACTAACAATGAGGGTCTTGAGTCTCAAAAAGACCAATTAAGAAGAAAGTTGCAGACAATAAAGAAAGGTAATTCTTCCATAACAGAATATCTTAGAGAACTAAAACAGATTTCTGATTCTTTAATGTCTGTAAATGATAGAATCAGTGAGCCTGAGTTAATAAGATTTGCAATCCAAGGTTTAAGTGTAGATTATGATCCCTTTACTATTGCTATTAGGGCAAACAATGAACACTTAAGCTTTGCTCAACTTAAATCAAGATTAGTTCAACATGAGCAATGGTTGTTATCAAGAGACACTGACCAAGAAGCTTACTATGTCAAAAGGTATAATCAAAGGCAATATACCAAACCAGGTTATAAACCATCACCCACATATTATAGAAATCAAGGCCAAATAAAGAAAGATGCTACAAATTCCCAAAGTCAGGTCAGACCATCATCAAATTCTCAAACCAAAGTGGGTATTAGGGCTGATGACTTTGATTTCACCACTGTCCCTTGTGGAATATGTAAAAGATGGGGACACTCTGCTGGGGTTTGCTATTTCAGGTATACACCAAACAAGCCTCATATGGGCTATCATTCAGAATCTCAAAATCAGCATGAGGCAAATGATTCTAGTATAGAAAACAGTCATGATACTATAACAGAACCACAGTCTTACTTATATGAGGATGAAGCTTTACTTGAATGTAATAATGCCATGCTATATGAATATGAACAGTCTAATGATGATGATGATATCTTTCAAGAATGTCACACAGCTATTGTACATGATCAGGATAATGATGTATTTTCAGACTGTGTATTAGATTTTGATGAGTGTCATGTAGTCACAGAAGCAAATTCAGTAAAGGATAGGGCCTGGCTAGCTGACTCAGGAGCCAGCAGCCACATGACACACACTGCTTCAAATCTCACAACTAGTCAATCTTATCAAGGCACAGAAGTTGTTATGGTGGGTAGTGGTAAGTTCTTACCAATCACTAGCACTGGTTCTTCACAGTTATCTACCTCTAATCATACATTTGAGCTAAACAAGGTATTGTGTGTTCCAAATCTTAAGAGGAACTTATTGTCTATATCAAAGTTTACTAAAGACAACTCTTGCTCAGTTGAATTTATGCCTTGGGGTTATACCATTAGAGATATTTGGTCAAAAAAGCTCTTGGCAGAAGGTCCAATGAAACAGAATCTATATCCTATAGAAGTTCATAACAGTATACTGCAAGATAGGTCTTATTCAGCCAATTTAGCTCAAACCACTACACACCATAACATATGGCATGCAAGACTAGGTCATTCTCATCATGGTGTACTTCAACAATTACAAAAGGATGACAAGATACATTTTTCTACTACAAAAGAGAAGTCTTTTTGCTCTTCTTGTGAAATGGGCAAGAGCAAATGCCTTCCTTTTGAGGATTCATCTACAACCACCAATACTCCACTTTACTTAGTCCATTGTGATGTTTGGGGACCAGCCCCTGTCACCACACCTAATGGAGCTAAATATTATATATTATTTCTTGATGACTTCAGCAAATTTAGCTGGATTTATCCTATGAAGGTAAGATCAGACAGCATTAAGTGTTTTACACACTTTAAAGCAACAACTGAAAATCTCCTCAAAGAGAAAATTGTCTACTTTCAATCTGATGGTGCTCCAGAACTCATGAAAGCGGAGTTCAGAAGTTTTTTGGACAAGAATGGCATTATTTTCAGGAGTTCATGTCCCTATACACCACAACAAAATGGAAAAGCAGAGAGAAAGCATAGACATATCACAGAACTAGGTAATACTCTATCTTTTCATTGTTCTCTACCTAAATTCTTATGGTTTGATGCCTTCAATACAGCAGTATACATCATTAACAGAATACCTACTAAAACACTTCAAGGGTTATCACCATATGAAGTTCTGTTTCATATTTCTCCCAATTACTCCCACTTTAAGATTTTTGGCTGTGCTTGTTTTCCACACTTGGGAGTACTAAGAAAAGACAAGTTAAGCCCCAAAAGCCTTCAATGTGTGTTTTTAGGATATAGCAATGAACACAAAGGGTACAAGTGCTATGAACCTATATCCAAGAGGGTCTATATTTCTAGACATGTTACTTTTGATGAAGGAAACTTTCCATATTCCAACATCCAACAGCACATGCCTAGTGGTGATCAGAATGAGCACTCACATGTTAGCTTACCTCTGCCATCTATATCAAATAGACAACTTCTCTCTACTGAATTAGGGACACCTATAAATAGTTCACCAGCTAATTCAGATCCTAGAGAGTATGGCTCAAGAGACTTGGGCATTTCTAATAACCATATTAGTACACCAGCAACATCTCTTGCTCCAATGTCTATTCAACAGACTAATCAGATCATAACTAGGGGCAGAAATGGTATTATCAAGAGTAAGCAACTACCATCAGACTTTGTGGCTCATTATACATCATCTCACACTTTAGATGTTGCCTATTTGTCCATTCTAGAGTTACCTACTGAACCAAGGTCTTATAAGGAAGCTGCTAAACATAGTGAATGGACAAAGGCTATGAATGATGAATATCAAGCTTTATTAGATAATGAGACATGGTCTTTAGTCCCATATGACAAAAATATGAATGTACTTGGCTGCAAATGGGTCTTCAAGCTCAAACAGAAGAGTGATGGTACCATTGAAAGGTACAAAGCCAGACTTGTGGCTAAGGGTTTTCACCAACAAGAAGGGATTGACTATGATGAAACTTTCAGCCCAGTGGTCAAAGCAAACACTATTAGAGTTGTACTCACAATTGCAGTAACAAATTCATGGCCCATAAAGCAACTTGATGTGTCAAATGCCTTTTTACATGGCATTCTAGATGAAAATGTCTATATGATTCAGCCACTAGGATTTGCAAAAACAGGCAAGGAGACATATGTTTGTCATCTCCACAAAGCTCTATATGGGTTGAAACAAGCCCCTAGGGCCTGGTTCAACAAGTTTGCCTCTTTCCTTTATCAATATGGGTTTCATAAAAGCAGGACAGACCATTCAATGTTTGTCTATCATTTCTCATCAGGGACTTTAATTCTCTTATTATATGTGGATGATATCATCCTAACAGGAAGCTCAATTACTCATATAGATTCACTGGTCAAGGATTTGAGTGTGGCTTTCAAGATGAAAGACTTGGGATCATTATCTTATTTTCTAGGTATTGAGGTATCTTATGACCCAATAAAGAAGAATATGATTCTAACTCAAAACAAATATGCCTTACAACTACTTCAGAGAGCAAAATTATTGGATTCAAAGCCATCAAAGTTGCCAGTGTCTACTGGTCAAAGAGTTTCACTTACAGAGGGTGATGAGCTATCCAATCCAACAGAGTTGAGAAGCCTGGTTGGTGCCTTACAGTATCTCACTTTAACTCGGCCAGACATATCATTTGGAGTAAATTACTCAGCACAGTTCATGCACAAACCAACAACAGCTCACTTAGTGCTTGTCAAAAAGATACTCAGATACATTAAAGGGACAATGGGGTCTGGTATTAAGATGGAAAAAGGAGATTTAACATCTCTCAAAGCATATTCAGACTCAGACTGGGCTGGTTGCCCTGACTCGAGAAAATCAACAGGAGGCTACTGTTTATTTCTCGGTTCAAACCTAATCTCATGGAGCTCGAAGAAACAAGCAATAGTTGCAAAGTCCTCCACCGAAGCAGAGTATAAGTCCTTATCAAATACTGCAACAGAGATGGTATGGGTGTCTTACCTCATGGATGAACTCGGATTTCCATTGAAGAAACCCTTCGTCCTTTACTGTGATAACATCAGTGCGAAGTTTCTAGCTTCGAATCCCATCTTCCATGCGAGAACGAAACACATAGAGGTTGATTACCACTATGTTAGGGATCTGGTTTCGAATGGAACAATTGTCATTCATCATCTTCCAACAAAGGAACAGATTGCAGACATCTTCACTAAAGGTATTTCACTAGATTTATTCGATTTCTTTCGAAACAAACTGATGATTCACAAATCTTCATCATCTGTTTGAGGGGGGCTGTAAATCTAGGGTTTCGGTGAAGACAGAAGTAACAAGAATTGGGGATTTTCGATTAGGCTGTAAGAGAAAGTTAGGGTTTCCATCCCTTTTATACTTAGGGCATAAATAACAAACATGACCCAAGACTTTATCTAAAGACACTCACAACAGTCAAACTGTCTTGACTACAGTCGAAGTACTAAAGGCAGCCACAAGACTCTTGAAGAATTTCTACAGGCAACCTGCAACAAGATTAGAAGTTAGTTACTCAACTAACTTCATAACAAACTATTTTTCTGTTATTTTTGTAGTTTCTGTTTTTCCTCTCTTATCAAGTATAAAAGCTGAATAATGTAATTGAAAACATTTGATTGAAATAAAATAGAGCAAAGAGGGATTTCTTACAGAAACCTCCACCTTTTCCACCACCTCCGCCTATAAGCCCACCCGAACTTCCACCTTTTTCATCACCTCCGCCTATAAGCCCACCCAAAGCTTCACCATCTCCACCATCCTGCCCGCCAATAAGATCACCCGAAACTCCATTAAACTCGCTTTCATCACCTGATAGTCTTCGAAAGCCATTCTGGCTCAATGGTCCTCTGTCCAGATCTGAAGTAGTTGCGAAACCAGTAGGAATAATACGTGCATTCATAGTTTGAACCAGTGATACCATAAAAAGCCCTACAAGAATCAGACACAATTTCATTTCCATCTATCTCTTTCTCCTGGATCTCTGATTGAGAGCAGGGGAGACGGAGTTGTCTTTTATTTGCACAATAATTATAATGGGCCGGCATAATATATTTAGGTCAACCTATAGCGTCAATAATGCTACACTCTTTTTTTTAGTAATATCTGGGTTATGCAGCTCTTTTGTATTTTAAGACTATTTATATAGCACCGACGCCAGGTTGGAGTTTATTATTTAATGGCATGGAAGCAAACATAACAAATGTAGCCGTTTAATTTCCTTCGAATATATTTTGTTTTGAGTATTTATTTTTTTCTTAGATGCCTCAAAATATTCATAGACCTTTCTTATACAATATGCAAAACATTCTTTTACTTTTAACACAATAAAAAGTTTTTTTTTTTGAAGTAAACTTTCATAAAATAAACCAAGCACCTTACATCGTTTCTAAGAGCAATACACAAATAGAAGGGTACAAGGTTACTAGAAGTTAACTGAAAGGACTAAAAAGCATATAGCTCAAGTCGGAGGGGCTAGTGCCAATTTTGTCAGTTGGTGGGCCTCTACATTGCAAATACGGGGGCAAAATTGGACTTCCACGTTACCTAGACAGATGTCTCTACGAAGCTTCCTGATATCCCTTGATAAGTGCCACGGAGTAATGCTATCCTCATCCGAGAGCATCTCAACAATGGATTTAGAATCCCCTTCTATGATATATGAACCAACACCCAACTCCTTGCTTAGCTCTAACCCTAATTCAAAGCTCCTCATTTCACTACGAAGAGGGGAAATCGCCTGAAATGTGATGGATTTACTACCTACAATATCTCCATTATTGTTTCTTGCTAAAGCTCTTGCCGCTGTCAGGGGTGGGTTAAATGCTCCATCAACATTTATTTTGATTTTGGGAGTTGACGGAGGAAGCCATACCGATGCCTGCATGTTCACGTTGGAATCATTGTTAGAGATAGTAGGGTTTGTGATACTTACTTCCTGTCTGATCAGCCACCAACACCTCTGTAGATCTGGTTCTTTGGAGCTAAATACCATTTCGTTTCTCGTTTTCCACCACCACCATAAGAGATAAGTATATATCTTCCAATCCTCATTTGAGTATTCATTTCTATTCAGTAGATCTATTAGATTCTTGATAGGGTCTTTCGAAAAGCAATTGAGCATAGTATTGTTTGTGATTTGTATAAGACCTCTGAATTTTGGACAAGTCCCGAAGAGATGATCAATTGATTCTTCTGCTCCTGTATTACACATTAAACACACAATAGAGATAGAAGTATTGTATTTACCTACGTTGTCCAATATTGCTATACCATTGTGCAGTATTTTCCAAATGAAGAGCGGAACTTTAGGGTTAATGTTTTTTCTCTTCCAAAGTTTGGTCCACGGGAAATTTCTTATTCTAATATGAAGATTAGGTATCTCTCTAATGAGTTGATAGTAAGATTTAGTAGTGAATCGACCAGATTCATTAGGAGTCCATATTAGGGTGTCTCCAGAGGGAGAATGATTAAAATTTATATTTGTTATAGCCTCTAGTGGTTTGGTCAAAGTGTTGCATCAGTAAAAAGTTGTAACTGGTTCTACCCTTCTCACAATGGCGGATTCCGTATTTAAGCCCAAACACTGTGAAGTTATATACCAAACGGAAATTAACAAAAAAAAAATTATCAACACAAATACATTATCTAGTATAGATATTGTGAATATATATTAAATTAAGAGCGGAGTCGGAATATTACATTGGATAAATTGTTGATTGTCAAACAAAGCTAAGGGATAGCTTAGTAAGCTAAGGTTCACAATATTTCAATTATCTTCTCACCTTGAAAATAATTCATCATATGACTTTTTATCGGTCCTTACACCCCTCTAGTGTCCAACATATGCAACATGAAAATATTTATGATGTGGTTTTGTACTATACTTTTAAGTGTTCATGTCATATTAAATGTAGCAACTTTTGGAATCCATGTGAAAAAATAATCTTAATTGATTACATAAATTACAATTATAACAAATTGAGAAAACAAATTATTTAGAAAACAAGTAATGATCTTTTTACTAGTTCAACAAAAAAAAAGTAATGATCTTTTTACTTTTTTTTTGTGTGTCAAAACCAACTTAAAGAAACCTTCCAACCTTCCAACCTTCCAATAGGGTAAACATCACTAACCATGAGGATATTACAACTCTCATTAATAAACAAAACTCTCACTAATTCTCAAGTAGATTACAACTCTATTTATAATGGAAGTATAAATAACTTCTTAACAAAAGATTATGATTGTAATTCTAAAAGTTTATTTGATAGGTAGCCAGACACATAATTGGGTCAATATATCTTATTAATTGAAATTTTATAGTGAAACTTCAATTCAAAAGAAGAATGAATTCAGAAAGTGTGATTTTTGTGGACTGGGTTAGATTTGTTGTTAGTTGATGGCTTGTAAATAATATGATGTGCCAAAATATTTTCATGATTAGATGATATCTAATTCTAGTTTAGGGTAAAGTTGTACGTGTTTTTGGTGGTTGGTGAATCCTCTCGTATTTTCTAGAAAAATTGTAGCGAGAATGTGAGTGATTGTAATTAAAACAGTGCATTCAAAGGCAACCCTTCTTTAACACCTAGCTATGGTCACAATGTTTTTATTCACTTTTGTGCCCAATTGCAGTTACATGTATCTTTTAGGTTCCATAGACATAAAAGTGTTTATATCTGGACTAACAAAACAGAAAAAAGAGGCTATCTATAAACCTGAGCAGGGGTGAGATCGGGCAGATGGACTGTTAACTCGGTATTTTGGCAGTCTGTTAGTTTTATCTTGTAGGGGCCGGGTTGGGTGAGCTGTTGGGTGAGACATTTACTTGAGTATAACTCGCCGATTCTAGTGACCTGCGGGGAGATACAACCTGCTCAGGAGTATCCATAGACAGGACAGGCCTTGGGAAGAAGCGAGCAAACCCTCGCTTTGACCCCATACAAAAGAGCTGTTTGGAGATCAGAAAAAAAAAAAGCAAATAGTTCACTTAATTTTGATAGTCAAACCACAACCTGCTTTATTTTCACTAGTAAGGTGGAAAACAGTTGTTTTGGCCAAAATAATTTGGTATAACGACAAAAAATGTCACATAAAAAATGCCACCTTTTTCATAATTTGCGTTTAGTGGTGTTTTTCATAATTATGAAAAAACGGTCATTTTTCTTCCAATACCAATTTCTTTTTGTCGAATCTGCCATCGCTTAGTTAAAAGAACAAAAATGATAGGATACCTAATCCTTCGAAAGAAGAAGTGAGAATGGTTGCATTCTTCCTCATTCTATTACTCCCTTGATTAGTTTTTTTTTTTTTTTTTTTTTTTTTTTGAGTATTCGACTACGGTGTACGTTAGTCGTTACAAGGCATTGATGCATCATGGAGATGTAATGAGCACGATAACCGCCTACTTTAAACTGAGAATGAAAGAGGCCTAAAGCCCGACAACGAAGAGGCCTAAAGCCCGACAAATTATTACATTATTCATAGCCTAAATTACATAGGATAAATCTTGATGGCAACTGCTTCCACCGAGACTCGATCCCACGACCTCATGGTCTTAAGAGGGGTGTCCATCCGTTACACCAAAGGGTGGTGGACTACTCCCTTGATTAGTTAGGCGAAATCTTGATGTCCAATTTTGCCCCGTTTTTCAAGTAACATTTTTTCTACATAAACTAAGCATGCGTACGTGTTTGTCTGTATATATATTAACTTCAACTCCTAAATTTCACCCTGCCAACAACTCAGCGGAAGTTCATTGTACCATTTTGTTTAGTTTTTAGGAAAATTGAACTTATTAGGAGAAATTCATTTGTTGTTGACAACTGAACTTATTTTGTCAAACTATCTCTATTTAATGTATAGTATTCACTAGAAATAACATTAGTAAAAGTAAGAGGCGATTTAGGTCGTTCGCTCCCTTGACTCCCCCAATTTTCCTTTAATAGTACCGTTGCAAAAAGAAGATGTATGTACATTTATATGGTCGATGTTTTAAGGAAACAAGGAAAATTTTCAAAGTACAAACTTTTAGATGGAAATAAACAAAAATTGTAATTTTTTATTTCCCTCCAAACACCACAATTCTTAATGTTTTTTTCTACCTCCTCCATCAATCACAAATTCTGCCCACCACCTCCTAACACCATAATTTACTGTTTTCGACATTGTGATTTATATAACATAGAAGCATAGCCTACTGAAGAAATTGCTTCCCACGTCTGTTTCCTATAAGTGGGACGCTACTATGTGCGCATTGGGAGGTCCGATTTTGCATAAGTCTGGCCTTTTCAGCCTCTATGAAAATGGATTCTATCATCTTGGTTGGACTTTCAATATCATATGATTTTGGAAACAACAAGATCAAAGTCAGATGTTAAATAGAACAAATACATAAGAAAAATGAGGAAGAAAGGTATAATCGAAATATTGAGCAAACATGTTCAAGTATAAGAGCAAAAACTACAAAATCTGACAAGATAAACTATTAGTTCACCCACAAGATAAACTATTAGTTCACCCACAAGATAAACTATTAGTTCACCCACAACGACAATGTTGGGAGATAATCACTTTTGCTGGGAATGATGAATGCTTTCCGAAATCTCGTTCTCCAAGTATGTCGATTGTCGAAAAAGTAATCTTGAAAAAGATCAACATCTTGAACACAATGTTGTTAGTTGCAAATACCATAATCTCATTCTCCAACTATGTCGATTGTCGAAGAAAGTAAATAAGTCCATCAAAACCAGAGGTTTCAATCAAAGCATAATATACACATCCCACACATGAACAATTATAATATTTCAAAACAAAGAGAGTTTTACTTAAATGCTCCTTCTTCTCTCAATTTGCAACAATTGATATAAATAAAATTTCCGGTGAAAATAATTTGGTGGATACTGAAATAATGTTCTTTTGTGCTTCTTCCTATCATCATAAATTGCAGTTTGTCTTTAAGCCAAGAGTTTTCATATCCCGAGGATAATCTGAAGATAGTCAATCGCTCTTACCCTCCTGAGACCCAATCTCTTGTAGGTAATGTTCAGCTTCCAGCGCTGCCATGCATCCTGAGCCAGCTGCAGTAACAGCCTGCCTGTACTTCTTATCCTGAACATCTCCGGCAGCAAAAACACCACGAACGCTCGTTGTAGTCGTTCCAGGCTTAGTGGCAACATACCCATCAGAGTCCAACTCCAATTGGGCATCCAAGAACTTTGTGGCAGGTTCGTGCCCAATGGCAAAGAACAAGCCAGAGACCTTCAAATCCGAAACCTCCCCACTCACCAAATTCTTCACCTTCAACCCTCCTAAAACCCCTCTCTCCCCTTCTCCTTTTGCCTCTTCCACTGCAGAATTCCAAATCACCTCAATCTTAGGGTTATCCAAAGCCCTGTTTTGCATTATTTTAGATGCCCTAAAGACATCCCTTCGATGAATGATGTAAACTTTGGATCCATACTTGGTCAAGAAATTCGCCTCCTCCATGGCTGAATCTCCACCACCGATCACAGCCAAAGGTTTGTTCCTGAAAATGGGTGCTGCTCCGTCACAAACAGCACAGGCCGATATCCCCTTATTCCAGTACTCTTCCGACCCTGGGAACTTCAATCTCTTAGCTACAGCTCCGGTAGCTACGATCACTGAATCCGCCTCAACAGTCTTCGAATCAGTGAAAATCTTGAACGGGTTGGAGGAAAAATCCACCTTTGTGACGGTTTCGGTGAAGATTTCTGTGCCAAAACGAACAGATTGGTTTCGGCAGCGGTCCATGAGTTCAAACCCTAGAATCCCATCGGGGAAGCCGGGGAAGTTCTCGACGTCTGAGGTGGTGGTAAGCTGGCCACCTGGGGCTATATCGTTGGCCATCCAACCTTCGAAGAGGATGGGTTTGAGCTCAGCCCTAGCAGTGTAGATGGCGGCAGTGTGGGCGGCAGGACCACTTCCAATGATGCACACACGGGTCTTGAGGGATTGAAATTGTTCGTCCATGGCACCGGTAATTTTGGGAGGAGAAGCAGAGAGAGTAACAGCAGTGGGCGAAGTGGTGGTCGAAAGTCCGGTGAAGCTTCTAGCTTTCTTCAAAAGATTTAAGAACTTCGAGCAGTACCGCATAACCTTTCTTTTTCTCTTTCTCTCGTAATTTATTTCCCAAACCTGTAAATTCGATCGATAGTTGAAAATAAACATTGAAACAATCTAAATGAGATGTATATATCAAATAGTTGACTGACATTTAAACAAAATCACCAATTCTTGCAAAATTTGTTCTAAAGATAACGATTAACGATATATCAAGATCACTATGTTTTATATGAAAAGAGAGCTAAAATCGGATAAGAACCCAATTTCGAAAAGGAAGAAAACCAGCAAGATTAGCACCATTAACATCAAAACCAGCTATAATATCAAGGTTGGGATCATCTAGTACACCAATATATGAACAAACATCCGGACCAACCCAATTCCTTCTTTTGTGTTAAAAGGATCTGAAACGATTCCATGTCTCAAATCCATCTCTCAGTTCATCTCAAAACTTAGGTATTTTACTTCTCCCTGTTCGTTTACTACCTCAGACATTGAAATAGAAATACAAAAATCCTCAATACTTCCAACACCCACAAGAAACCCTAGTTCCTTAGTTATCTATCTAACCTAAAAATACCCAAATATCTTTCAACAAAAAAAAAACACCCAAATTTTGAAAAAGAAAGAAAAAAGGAATTGAACAGTAAAAGAAAAAAAAAAAAAGCAAATATAACAAAATACCTGGTTTTCAACTGTTGATCGAAGAGAGGGAGAGAGAGAAAGAGATCGACCGAAACCCTAATCAAAGAAGCTGAAGAACCAGTAATTAGAGCATCTCCAATGCAACACTCAACTTACAAAACTCAATTTGACACATAGGACTACTTGAGTTTTTGACAAAAAACACTCTCCAATGCAACACTCAACTAGAATCTTAATATGATGTGGTAACAATAAATTTTAAGATACTCAAAAGAAAACTCAATTGTTGAGTTTTCTTTTGAGTATCTCAACATTTATTGTTGTATCTCAATTGGTCCACATCAACCTTTTATATATTAAAATAAGAACCAAAAGCAAATCTAAAGTAAATGTTGAGTTTTTTTAAGTGTTGCATTGGAGATGAATTTTGAATTGAGTATCTCAATAGTGCAACTTAGGAAAGAGAAACTCAACTCATACTTGACACATTGGATTAATTGAGTTTTTGTTGAGTTTTGCATTGGAGATGCTCTTAGTTCGACCTAAAGTTTTCTAAACCTTAGGATATTTGCCAATTATGAAGAAAGATGGAGAATGGGAGTCGATTTTTCAAACATCAAAGAGTCATTTCCTTTTTCTGGGGGTATATGTGTCATTTTTCATATTTCAAATGTTACTGTTTCAAACTTGTTTCGTTTTAAAGTCCGAACCAATAAAGCTTTGAATTCAACCCATTCCTCCAACCTTTCACAATTCATATTTGAGGGATTGGGCCATTGGTCCAAAAAGGGGGGACCAAAATGAAAATTCCACCCAAAGTTGTCTAAAAATGAAAGGGAGGTCCAATGTGTCAGTTTGGGGGTCAAAATTACGTAAAGGGCCCTTAGAAAATAAAGTATTTACCGTTCATGCCATCGAAAATTACAAAATTGCCATTGAAAATTACAAAATTGCCATCGAAATTTCTCGGAAAACGATTTTTTTTCTGAAAAATAATCTGACAACCCGTCCATCAGAATGTGTACTGTTCAGAAATTTACGGAACTACCACCGAAAAATTCCCAGGAAACGAAATTTTTTTATTTACTGGAAATGTTTTTCTGTACTAGACATTTTTGCTGGGCGGGAATTTGAAATTTCGTAAAAAAATTTGAAAATTTGGGCGGGAATTTGAAATTTCGTATGAAAATTTCAAAATTTCGAAAAAAAGATTTTGTGACCGGAAAATTATTTTATTTACTGGAAATTTTTTTCTGTACTAGACACTTTTGCTGGGCGGGAATTTAAAATTTTCAAAAAAATTTTGCTGGGCGGGAATTTGAAATTTCGTTTGAAAATTTGAAATTTTCAAAATTTCGAAAAAAATATTTCGTTTGAAAATTTGAAAATTGGAATTTTTTGTGTACGGGAAATTATTTTATTTACCGGGAAGAGATGGTTTGCTGGGCGGGAATTTGAAATTTCGTTTAAAAATTTCAAATTTTCAAAAAACTTTGAATTTTTCGTGTACTGGTAAATTATTTTATTTACCAGACATTTTTTTTTTTTCAGGAAAACGTCAGCATGTCCCGTCCAAGGGCAAGAGGGGAATAAAAAAAAAGTGACATTTGGACCTGCAACTAATTTTTGGGCAAGAGTGGATTTTTTTTGGGTTTACCCCCCAGATTTTGGACTGTTGACTCAAAAATCCATCTTGAGAAAGAAAAAATGAATTTAACACAAACCACATCTTTATTGTTAGCTCTTGTTTGCTAGGATTTCGAAAGTTTCTTCAACTTCTTTTATACGATTGAAGCAAGCAATCACACGCTTTCTTCATCTTTCCAGTACTATTAGTCCAATCACTCTCATTTTTACTCCTTGTTTCGATCCAAACACCAGCAATAACAATGTTCATCTATGGGTTTGCCAGCAGATATCCTCCACCATCACTACTGTTTCTTGTGTGGCTTATATCTCTCCTCAATTGAGATAAAGAATCGTGAACTATAAAGGGAATCGTGAACTATAAAGGGAAGCGTGAACCAAAGAGACATATACAGATCAATTTCATGGCGAGAATAAAAGAATCTTCGATTTCCTAAAGAGATTTGATGTGTGTTTAACACTTGACTTAGTGATAGAAAATTGATCAAGTCAAAGAGTTTTTGCAATGTGAACACAAAAGTGTAGTACGGCAAAATTTTCTTAAGAGAAAAAATAGAACATGTGAAATCTCCAAATTAATGCCCAAATCGAGTGACTCCTGAAAGTAAAATATTACCTTTCGAATTTGTCATTGTCCCCACATGGGGTACGTGTTGGAATCGGAGCCAATTTTGGATCGACCCGACTCGTCAAACTCAGAAACCGAACGCGCCATTGCGTTCGTCTCGTCGAGCTCTTAAATTTAGAGCAAAGAATTACTCGAATCCGATTCCGGATGAATGAGAAATTCGAGTTTGAAGTTTGGGTGAAAAAACGGTTAAGTCAGGGTCTGAAACGTCAAACGGGACAAGTTAGATCAGGGGTCGTTTGAGCGAATACCACGCGCATCCAAATCTGTGGGCACATTTCGGTATTGATCTGACGGTGGGCGTTCCACCCGAGATTTTCACCCAGATCCGACGTCCCAGGGTCCAACCGACTCCAATATTCAGTTATTCTTTCTGTTTAGTCCCTCCTTTCGAATGGATACATCTTTTAACCCAACAGACACTATGCACCCATTCAACTCTTATATAAACCAACCAAACCCACTTCATTTTTCATCAATTCATTATCTTCTCTTCTTCTCTTCTCTCCTAACAATTAGAAGTTCTGGTTTGCCTAGAATATCTAATTAAGGGAGTAATTCTAGAAGTTCTGGTTAGACTAGAATATCTAGAAAAGGAAGAAAGAAGTTTTTCATAGGTCGTCTAGAATATCAATTCAATTCATTCTCTTCTTCTCTTCCCTTCTAACAATTAGAGGTTCTGGTTAGCCTAGAATATGTAATTAAAGAAGTATTTTCTAAAGGTTCTGGTTAGACTAGAATATCTGGAAAAGGAAGAAAGAAGTCTCGAGTGAAATTTGAATTTCCGAAGCATCTAGAAGATCGTCCGCATTAGTCAAAGAGCTCATAATACTGACAAAGGTTCGTCCGCTTTCAGAATAAAGAAGTACCATCTTAAAATTCTGAAAGGTTAGTCGTTGTATCCCGAAGGCATTCACCCTAACGTTTGGTACTGTTACGGGGGTGTAAAATGTCTTAAGGAAAGAGAATTTATTCTTGCCTCGACTACATTAAACACCTATCTCGGTTAGCCCGAAAGAAGGAATATTGATTAATCATTATTCTTTATTAGTTTATCTCTCTATAAGTTAGAGAAAGGAAACTCTGTCCAAATCAAGCCAAGACAGAGAGAAATCGACTTCTCGATTGATAACCAGAGAACAACAATCTTAAGACATTTTATATAACAATTATTTCTCTGGTTATAAGATATTGATCTGGATTATTTTCTGTGTGTTTCAGAAAAAAAATGGCAAGAACAAGAACAACCCTACGGGTTCTTCAGCCTAACACCACATACGTGGAAAACCCAGAGATGTTCAAGGGAACTGACTTCGCTCTGAAGCGGAAGCGTCCATCTCAAAACAGAGGCAAGTCGAGGAAAAGGCAAAGGCCTGTCGAATGCTACAAATGTAGAAAGCGAGGCCACCTAGCCAAAGATTGTCACTCCACATATGACAGTCAAGGGGAAAAAGCCGATAACAAAGCTTCATTAGCAAAAGACACCGAAAATCGGAATCACCGTCTAATGATTACTGAATTCGAAAAGGCGTTTGATATACTTCATAAGATGAACCTCTGTGCAGAGGCACATGAAGATAACCTGGTTAACAACCAGAGATGGTGGGTCGATTCTAAGACAAATCATCACATTTGTAGTGACAAAAGCCTATTCTCTTCCTATACAGAGGTAGCCGAAGGAGAAACCTTATTCAAGGAAAACGGCTCGATCACCCAAGTCAAAGGAAGGGGAAAGATCGTGTTAAAATTCACTTCCGAAATAGAGGTGACTTTGACCGATGTACTCCATGCTCCAGAAAATCAAAAGAACTTGATTTCTGGTTCCCTTTTAAGTGAGAACGGGTTCAGACTAATCTTTCTGTCAGATATCGTTATCATATGTAAGAAAATGATGTATATTGGAAAGGGCCACTTATGTGGGGGGTTATTTCAATTAAATGTTACCCATGTAATGCCGAAGGCACCTATTATTAATAAAATTAATAATTATGCGTATATTGTTGAGTCCTCCAATATTTGTCACGAAAGATTAGGACATGTGAATAATAAGTCATTAAAGAAATTAATGAGCTTGGAGTTAAATTCCGAAACTCGAAATTTACTCAAGACGTACATGTCAAACATGTGCATAGTCAAAATGACTAAAACGTTGTTCAAAAGTCTTTAGACTTAATTCACAATGAACCCTATAACCTAAGAATGGTTCAAACATAAGGTGGAAAAAGGTAATTCATCAATAACTCCACTTGTTTCTGCTATATTACTTACTAAAGTGTAAGGATGAAGCAGTCGAAAAGTTCGAGCTTTATACAATCAAAGTAGAAACTCAACTTTGTAAAAGGATTGAGGCTTTAAGAAACGACTAGTATGAATCTCCTTTCGCCGAGATATACGCCAAGAATGGCATAGTTCATCAAACGGCGACTCTTTTGAAAGCACAGAACATTAGAAGGGATAAAGCTCGATCAGTGGAGATTAAAAATCGATGATCAATCTAATCTCGATGGATTTTGTGAAGTATTTCACTAAAATCTATTACTAGCCATGAACAGAAATAAGGTTCAACCCATGGTGACCATAAATGTTGACTTAGTTAATGACTCTTAAAATATCTTCTCGATAACAGAGACATCGAAAAACTAAGCGACATCTTGACCACCAAGTATCGACATAAATACTGGGTGTGAAACCGTCTATCGAGAATACAGAGAGCGATCAATAATGAATACATGATCCTAACGGTTAAATTCGATGACGAATCAAAGAAGACAACCACATAAGTAATCGAAGAAGTGTGTCAAGACAAATGTCAAAACCTAAACGGTTAGACAAGGTCGATGACAGAATGTTCTCGTTATACAAATAGTTACGAGACGATGAACTGTCCCAAAGAAATCATCGGTCTGAGATAATGAAAATTTCGTGAAGCATTCTCGAATACTAAGTTGACGAAGAATGCAAAATTCGAGAAAGTAAGTTATTTCGAATAACATATTCAGGCGGTAAATACTTCTCTAGAAGGTCCTTAGGCCTGTCTAAAAATTACAAGGAATCCTCAGATGTGGTAAACGGAAGGACCTTGGCTGAAAGATCTCGAAATCAGGAGTTATTATAAATAAATCCTTAAGTCTTTGTAAGGAGGTCCCTAATCATTACAGAATAGTCCTTATAAATCCTCATAGTAACCTAATCTTCTTGGATAGACAAGAGAATTAAGGTTGATAAGACGTAAAGTTGAATATTACATCATTCGGTCTAAACGTGACTCGAATAATAAATTCAAGGGTCTTGGTAAGTGATGTGGGGTTAAAATACCACATTGAGATCACTTAACTTGGATCAGTTAGTTCGTTTCGGGTTTTATTTCTAATAATTTATGTATTTTTCTTGTTAGGAAGCTTATTTGGAGTTTGGCATTACATTCGGAATAAAACGAAGCAATTCGTCACATTTTCATTTCATGTGGAAGAGACCGGAAGGAAAGAGCATCAGGGGTATTTTGGCCATTTTGAGAAAATCAGAGGTTAGATGAAAAGTGGAGTCAATGGTGAGTCCGACGGCGAAAACGGAAGTTGAATCGGAGTTCGGACGGAAAAATTACGGAAGAAATAAGTCGAAGGTTATTTTGGTCTTTTCTGGAAATTAGTGGAAGTAGAGACAAAAGTTAAAGGCACTCCCTTGAGTTCTATATTAAAATCAAAGTCCAAGTACAAGCCCAAGAGTCTAAGAAAGAAGGAACATAAAGAGATTATATAAGCACCTCTCTTATGAAGACCAAGTCTATCTATGAAGACCAAGTCAAGGGTTTGGTCTTTAGAAAGAAAAAGAAAAATCAGACTTGGGACTTCATCTTCTCGATTAGTTAGGGTTTGAGGAGTGAGAAGAAGGGAGAGAGAAAGAGAAGCCGCCGGCCAAAGCTTGGCCGGCCGGGAAAACAGCAACATTAGGCTTCTAGGGTTCGGATAGAGAAGCAGCTCGGGAGCAGCTGAAGCAGGGCTCGGTTTTCTCGGGACAGTAGGCACGGCCGACAGCAACAGCTCGGCCGGACTTCGTCTCTCTTGGTCGGGGACGCGTCTAACAGCAACTCGGCCGGAACGAGACTTTCGCGTTCACCTTGGCACGGGACAGTAAGGCTCGGGACTGTTGGACAGCAAACCCTAGGCCGATTTCCTTCTCTGGCCGGATTTGTTTGATGTTATTCCGGCCATTATTTTGGCCGGAAAGATTAGGGATTTTGTTCTTGAGTCTCTTGCCTTGATGTTCCTTGTGTTTGATTGAACTTTTAAGCTAAAAATCTTAGAGAGACAAAGCTTGCTCAAGCTTTAATGGTGGTTTGATTCAAAGGAAGAAGATGACTCTGCTGTTATGGGGAACTCGGTTTCTGTTACGGGGAGTCAATATTTGCACTGTTAAGGGGACTCCTACATTCTGCTAGGGGGAGACCGGCTGCACCTAACCACATATATTTTCCGATGTTTCTAGCTTCGTGCCTCATCGAAATAGGGAGATTTTTACCTTAACTCATGTCTTTCTTTATTTTCTTCCCGTTTATTATTTGTATTGCCATGTCTAGCTTGCTTTTGTAGTCGGATACTCGAGATACATGTTTTGATGTGACAAGAGTTTTATTGCTTTTAATGATAAAATCTTCCGGATTTTTAGACCGTTCATGGACTGGAATCTGAGTTAAACCAAGAGTTTGTTGACCCATCCAAGTAAATGGGTGAAGTTAACTAACTTTTTATGCTTATAGATCATTAGTACTAGTCACTATCGACTTTGTGGATCGAAGTATCCTCCTCATTCGATTCTTGCTCGACCATTTTTCCCGAATCACTCTCACCTTTAGAATAGATCGTTTTATTTGTTTATTTATTATAAATCAATCAAAATCCCAATTATCATCTTTTCATTTTAGTCTGAGTTAGTGGTTGACACCTAGACCGGTGAGCTAGACTTTCTCGATATTCTTATTACCTTCCTATCTTCGTGGATCGATCCCGGTCTTACCGGGTTATTACTTGACGCCCGTATACTTGCGGGTGGAGACCTTTTAGGGTAACCTTTTAGGCCCATCAAGTTTTTGGCGCCGCTGCCGGGGATAGGTTTAGTAGTTTGAATATTGTTTGCTTGTTTTGTTCATTAGTTTAGTGTTATTTGTTAACTTAGACGTTTTTGTTTATTTTCGTAGTTTCTGACTCTTTCTTGTTTTCAGGAACTACTTTAAGAAAAAAAAAAGCCAAAAAGAGAAATAGGAGCGAAGGAAAAGAAAGAAATCGAAGGAAAAACGAAACGAGAGGAGCATCCGCTAGTATCGTATTCTATCTCTTTCTTTCTTACTTGTGTGTGATTGGTTGGATAAGTTTTGATTTGCATTGATAGCTTGTTTGTTAGTTCCTTGAGCATTGTGAGATCATGGCACGTTATTCTAACGGTTGGCCATTCCATGTTGATGATGACCTTGATCTGAGGAGTTCCATCACTACCCGACCTGGTATGACCTTTGGGGAATACCAACAGATGAGTAGAAACGAGTCTGACCGAACTGGTATGACCTTCGGGAATACCAGCAGATGAGTAGAAACGAGCCTGACCGACCTGGTATGACATTTGGGGATTATCAACGAATGTCTAGAAACGGTCCGATTAGTGAGTGGAGTAGACCAGAACCTGATCGATCTCGTATGACATTAGGAGAATACCGACAAATGTATAGAGATGGTCAAATTAGTGATGGATATGGTCTCACACCAAATATGTATGAGAGACCTTATAGTCCACACTATTTAGAGACCAATGATTTTAGAGGCAGGTATTATCCTAATATGTACGATGAGAGTTATGATCAAGAGTCTTCATTGAACTACACTAGTGAGCCTTATTATGAGGAGACTCTTGAAGAGTCCACGAGTCGTCTTAGAGAGATGATGTCACAATTTGCGACTCAAACGACGCAGGAGATTGAGTCATTGACTCAACAGGTAAAGATGCTTAAGTCACAGTTATTCGTCGACGAGGAAGGGGTTTCACCACCCCAAACTCAAGAGGGTACTAGGTACGATGACGAGGGTAATACGTCTAACCCTAGTACTAAGTTAAATGTCGATGAATTTACTAATAGTACCTTAGAGCCTGAACGGTCTGATGACCTTGTCGTCTTGTTTCCTCCACCAGTGTCGTCTCACCATGATAGGACTACATTAGACGTTGATGTTCAGGGTGATGGCTCTACGAGCAAGTTTGAGGATGATACGATTATGAACTATCCGATTTTTGACACTTGTAAGGAGTCAGTCTTAGATGCAATGCTAGGAAGGCCTGATATTATAACTGACTGCGAGGCTCCAGATGCCTTTGAGGATGTTGATGACTTAGTAGTTAGAGGCATGCTGGATAGTTCGTCAGACTATTTACCTAAGGAAACCATGGACCTTGACTTGGTCCCCGAGCATATTGCCTTACCCTTAGAGTCTAGTTCGACTTTCCACATGATCTCAAACTCGGTTGTTGATCCCTTTTGGGACATTTCAGACGTCTTTCCAAAGACGTCTATGGACATAGTGGATATTCTGTCCACTAAGCTTCCAGATGATTTTTTGCCTTCGACTGATATTTTGACTCTTCACATGTATGTGGATCCTTTTGATGATTTCTTTGTTGTCGTTCCTTGTATTTATGCCTACTTAGTGGACTGTGCACCCACTAAGTTTGGGGATGGCTTGTTTTATTGTATCGTCTCACGTGCACTTCGTATTCTTTATCTTTTTGTGAGACGATTAGCACCGGCATATAGCTTTCTTTGGGTTGACCCCCAAAATTTCCGTCTCTTATTGTATGATCTTTGACTGATTGAGATGGGTCTTGATGTTTGTGGGTATCATCTCTGGAAACCCTCCACGAGACAGAACTCGTGCTCTTGCGAAAGCAAGAGAATCAACGGCTAATTGCATAGCTCAATGCAATCGTGTGTACCCGCGTTAGTGGTCATTTTTATGGTCATGATCTTATGTGTTTCATTCTAATATTGCTTGTTGATCATAGGAGCATTTCTTACTTGTTTTGCTTCTGAGGCATGGTTTGTTCCAAGTTTGGGGATGGCGACGAGCTCGACATCAACTTGGAACCTGTTCATACACGAGTCTCGGTAGTAGTATCTTTTATCTCCTCCGGCTATGGTAATATCTTTCCATTCTTCTCTTTAAATTAATATGTCTTATCTTTTGGTGAGTATATGGTTGAAACATTGAGGACAATGTTAGTTTTAAGTTTGGGGATGGGGTATGACTTTTAGCCATGACCATAGGGTTTCAAAAGACAAGAGGGTTCAATAATTCGACCAAATTTGAAATTTTTTGGGTAGATTTGATATGACTTTAGTGGTATGCTTAAGTATGTTGATGCATGTGTTTCAATTTTGGTGAATGTTATGCATGTTCTTAGTCTTTTTCATGAATGTCGAGTCCTTTAGCGTTTGTTGTCTGATCATGTGAGTAGCATCCTAAGGAAGAAGAAACATTTCTGAGGGACCTATACTAGTCATTAGTGGAGACTTAAACCAATGTGAGATATCTGAGCCTTTATATTGTTTTCGAGTGTACTCTTCTGCGCTAACTCTGAGTAGAATGAAGAGCTACTCAACCTCGTAACTTTTCAAAGAGCTTAGACGATCTCATGAGCTCAACTTTCTTAGCCACTAGGAGTGACATCAGGGTAGCGACATTACTCTTGTAGTCCACGAAACCCGACAATAGTGTCAACTTTAGGGAAACGGATACTCCACCACCCATTCACATACTACTCCCGAGAATGAAGACTTGGAAAGTATAGAAAGAAGAATGTGAAACAAAGTGAGAATGAAGATAGGAAGGTAATACGAATACCGAAAGAGTAATAATCCGGTATGACCGGGATCGATCCACGAAGATAGGAAGGTAATACGAATACCGAAAGAGTCTAACCCACCGGTTTAAGTGTCAGTCACTAACTCAGACTAAAAACGAAAAGATAATAAGTAGGATTTCTGGATTGATTTCAAATAAATAAACAAATAAGGCTAACTAAACTAAAGGTGGCAGATTCGGGAAGAGTCGAGTAAGAATGGAACGAGAGGGATACTTCGATCCACAGAATTGATAGTGACTAGTACTAATAATCAATAAGCATGAAAAGTTAGTTAACTTCACCCATTTACTTCGATGGGTCAACGAACTCTTGGTTTAACTCAGATTCCAGTCCATGAACGGTCTAAAAATCCGGAAGATTTTATCATTAAAAGCAATAAAACTCTTGTCACATCAAAACATGTATCACGAGTATCCGACTACAAAAGCTAGCTAGACATGGTGGAGCACATAATAAACGAGAAGAAAATAAAGAAAGACATGAGTTAAGGTGAAAATCTCCCTATTTCGGTGATGGCGCAAGACTAAGATCGACGGGAAATATAAGTGTTCAAGTGCTGTCGATCTCCCTGTAACAGAATGCAGGGGTCCCCTTAACAGTGTATAATAGGTGTCCTCTTAGCAGAACTTGACCTCCCCTTAACAGAGTGTCATCTTCTTCCTCTCAAACCAAATCCACCATGAAAGCTAGGATCAAGGTTTCTCTCTCTAAGATTTGTTGCTCAAAACAAAATCAAACATTATAGGAAGCAAGGCAATGATGAATGGATCTAAAACCCTAAGGTTTCCGAGCCTAATGATGACCGGAACTACCCAAAATTGCTCTGGCAAGGTCTACCAAAATTCGGCCAAAGAAAACTCCAATTCCGGCCTAGAACTTGCTGTCTCGAGCAACTGCTAGCCGTCCCTTGTTCCGAGCTGTTCCCCGTGCTAATAGGAGATAACCCGCACTGCTTCTATGCTTCCCGCGAGCTGCTGTTGTTGGAGCTGCTTTAATGGTGGATTGAGGCAAAACCGAGCTGCTGTCCAAGTGGAAAACCCGAGTTGCTGCTGTTGGAGCTGCACCGGAGCTGGTTCCTGCACCGGTGAGAACTCAGACGAACCCGAACCGTGCCGGCCAAGAGAACTTGGCCGGCAGCCTCCTTCCCTTCTCTCTCTACCTTTTTTCCCCTAAACCCTAGAAAACTAATGTGGAAGAAGAGGGTCAATCAGATTTTTCTTTTTTTCTTTTCTTTCACCCAACTCTTGACTTGGTGGCCCATAAAGTTTGACTTGGAGATAAAAGGGGTGCCTACAGTTTCTTCTTTTCTTTTTTTCATCTCGGCTTTTATTTTGGAGTTTGAGTTTGGGCTTTTAAGAACCAAAGGTGTGCCTGCATAATTGGTTATACTTCTAATTTTTAGAAAAGACAAAAATGTCTTTCGGTTTCTTTCCTCCATAACTTTTCCGTCCCAACTCCGATTCGACTTCCGTCTTCGCCGTCGGACTCACCATTGGCTCCACTTTCCATTTAACCTCTGATTTTCTCAAAATGGCCAAAATACCCCTGATGCTCTTTCCTTCCGGTCTCTTCCACATGAAATGAAAATGTGACGAATTGCTTCGTTTTATTCCGAATGTAATGTCAAACTCCAAATAAGCTTCCTAACAAGAAAAATACATAAATTATTAGACCCGAAACGAACTAACTGATCCAAGTTAAGTGATCTCAATGTGGTATTTTAACCCCACATCAGTAAGATTTTCGATTCAAGAGTATGAACGAAATCTAGAAACGATAAAGGACAAAATAGGGAATGATAACTTTGATGATCATGCGACAGTTTAAATCTATCAAGAGAGTATATATGATTACGACATATAACTTAAGAAAGAGTTAAAAGAGGAACTCACCTTGTACTATATCTCAAGGTTCTAATGATCATAAATCATCATGTTATAGAACAAAACTAAACACACTACACTAAAGAAATTGTGTACGGAAATAGTTTTGTTAAAGAGGAGAATCCAATGGTTACCCTAGAACTGTGGGGGCAGATATTATCACATATCTGAACGGTACCCTATATGCAATAGTATAAGATTCCACCCAAAATTGACGAATAAGAGGAAATACTCTTAAAATGTGGGGGGGGGACCCGAGAAGGAACCGAAAAGCCAATTATAAAGAAATAAAATGGCATATAGAACTCCAAACTCCCCTGAAGATATAACGTCATAATGACGTGAGAAGAGGGAAATTATGGAGTACCTCGGAAACCAGATTTAACCAATAAGAATGTTTGGTCAATAAGGTTTCATTGAGCTAAGAACTACGGTTATATTCACTAAGTTGTGACAAAAGTGAGAAATCAAGTTTGTGAATATAAGTGATGACGTGAATGTCTAATTCACTCAACAAATCTGGAAAAAATACAAATGGAAAGAACTTCTCTTCCTAATCCTAAACTAAGTAACGAGATTCAACCGTGAATCATCTGTTCAAAAGAACAGACAATACTAGTTAGGAATAAGAAAGTGTTTTAGAAGATATGATTCGATGCTTTTCCAGATTGAATCGTTACTCATGATTGATAATCTAAAGTGCATGGTTAAACAGAGAATGGTAGAATAACCACTCAAAAACCACGATA
Source organism: Eschscholzia californica (assembly GCF_041429995.1). Classification (NCBI taxonomy): domain Eukaryota; kingdom Viridiplantae; phylum Streptophyta; class Magnoliopsida; order Ranunculales; family Papaveraceae; genus Eschscholzia; species Eschscholzia californica. The sequence goes on along the minus strand of NW_028238198.1, from coordinate 13,532,348 downwards.
AGCATAAATACTTAAATTTGAACAAATTCAAGAAAGAGTTATCAGAGTAACAAATAGTTCTTAGGTATCTGAGCAGACTCGTATTAATGTTTGTACATGTCATAAAGGAAAATGAAGATATGTGGACAACACTCGAATCTCAGATACAAAACAGTGGATATGACAAACCACTAAGGGCTACGATATCACAAAATCCTCAGAGGCAGACGTGCATAGCTGGATCAACAATGTAATCCTAAAGGCCTTGATGGATACATTGCTTTGGAGAAAGCAAAGGAAGTAGGTGAACTTCCTAGAGGATATTTGTTTGTGATTGAAGCCAGTGCACGCAATAAACCTGAGTAGTTGTTGCGTAGGCACTAATACGGTAAGTCTAGAGAATTCAAAATAAAATAGACTAGCACCATAAAGCAATTGCTCTCAAGGAATGCATAAATTAAAATTATGCTCAATCCTAAGTTACCTGGCGGATCCGTAAAGAACAAGGGTGAACAAGAGAGTTGAAATTGCATCATCAAGGGGAATGTGGCAAAAACGCCTAAAGTAAATGAGTAAAGGCATGGTGAAACCCTACCTAGATGACTGGAGATCCCACGATCTAGGTTCAAAGGGCAACTGAAGCTATATCCTGACTCGACAGTAACACTGTAAGAGATTTCTATCTCTTACCCATTCCTAGGATGATAACAGTGTTGCCTGCATTGAGAGGCTAAGCATTAAGCTTTTAATGAATCCGAAAACTTAGAACTTGATTCTAACGTGAGGTATAGCAGGATACCTTATTACGGATAACCTATATGTGTGTGAATTGATGCCGGTTCCGTGGGAAGGTCGTCTAGGCCGACTTCTCTAAAGCACACATGAATTCGGGATTGTTCAGGGCCGAAATGAACACAACCGAGAACCTAAGTCGGTAAGGGATTAGCTGTGTGATAGCTATTCAGGTTTACAATTTCCAGGACTCAGTTCAAGACGATAAGTTCACTGCCGTCCTTGTAGACCTTGTAGTTATTCACTAGGAAAGGTTCAAAGTCGAAAGACTACCTTCTTCCGATGCAGCGAAGTTCCGCATATGAGCTCTTTTAGTGTCAGTATGTCAGTATAGTATGTTTGTATATAGTAAACCTCGAATTTTCATTCATGTGGGGGATTGTTGGAATCGGAGCCAATTTTGGCTCGACCCGACTCGTCAAACTCAGAAACCGAACGCGCCATTGCGTTCGTCTCGTCGAGCTCTTAAATTTAGAGCAAAGAATTACTCGAATCCGATTCCGGATGAATGAGAAATTCGAGTTTGAAGTTTGGGTGAAAAAACGGTTAAGTCAGGGTCTGAAACGTCAAACGGGACAAGTTAGATCAGGGGTCGTTTGAGCGAATACCACGCGCATCCAAATCTGTGGGCACATTTCGGTATTGATCTGACGGTGGGCGTTCCACCCGAGATTTTCACCCAGATCCGACGTCCCAGGGTCCAACCGACTCCAATATTCAGTTATTCTTTCTGTTTAGTCCCTCCTTTCGAATGGATACATCTTTTAACCCAACAGACACTATGCACCCATTCAACTCTTATATAAACCAACCAAACCCACTTCATTTTTCATCAATTCATTATCTTCTCTTCTTCTCTTCTCTCCTAACAATTAGAAGTTCTGGTTTGCCTAGAATATCTAATTAAGGGAGTAATTCTAGAAGTTCTGGTTAGACTAGAATATCTAGAAAAGGAAGAAAGAAGTTTTTCATAGGTCGTCTAGAATATCAATTCAATTCATTCTCTTCTTCTCTTCCCTTCTAACAATTAGAGGTTCTGGTTAGCCTAGAATATGTAATTAAAGAAGTATTTTCTAAAGGTTCTGGTTAGACTAGAATATCTGGAAAAGGAAGAAAGAAGTCTCGAGTGAAATTTGAATTTCCGAAGCATCTAGAAGATCGTCCGCATTAGTCAAAGAGCTCATAATACTGACAAAGGTTCGTCCGCTTTCAGAATAAAGAAGTACCATCTTAAAATTCTGAAAGGTTAGTCGTTGTATCCCGAAGGCATTCACCCTAACGTTTGGTACTGTTACGGGGGTGTAAAATGTCTTAAGGAAAGAGAATTTATTCTTGCCTCGACTACATTAAACACCTATCTCGGTTAGCCCGAAAGAAGGAATATTGATTAATCATTATTCTTTATTAGTTTATCTCTCTATAAGTTAGAGAAAGGAAACTCTGTCCAAATCAAGCCAAGACAGAGAGAAATCGACTTCTCGATTGATAACCAGAGAACAACAGTACGTGCTGACAAAGAATTTGTCACTGTGCCCACTTAGGCCATGCACAATTTAAACGACGACAATTGACAGAAAGAAGAAGTAGACAATAAAAAATATTGCGCATAAGATGGATACTAAAAAATAGGTTAAATTTGTTATTGTGCCCAACGAGGCACCAAGGGCGAGTCCAAGGGGTGTGAGGGGGACCGGGCGAGCCCCCTAATTGTACCCATCTTTTTAAGTAGTAGTGTTAGTATTAAAAAAATAATCCAGTTTATAAGTTTTGTTCAACAAATATGCATAAGATGTGGTATGGCTACACTAGGCCACAAGATTATAAGTTTTTTTTGTTGTTGAGAATAAGTATGTTATATATGAAGTTCTAGGCTTGAATCCTCCCCAAATCAATCTAGTTTACTTTTTCTCACTAGTTCAAAGTTCCATGCTTCTTTGGCATTCTAAATGCCCTTGTTAGTCAATTAATTTTTTTCTTTTTTTCACAATTTTCTTTAAAAGTATTTTCCTCAAATATTTTTCTTCTTTTATGAAAACTAAACTTCAGCCCTTGACCAAAAGGACAAAGATATTTAGATAAAAGATCTTCTTAATGGTTTTTGTTTTCCTCTTCTTCTTAAGAGAATGATTACATCTAGTAATTTGGCTCTAACACTCAAAGTTCAAAAGAAAACTATATTCTTTGTCTTCAATATCAAAGTTTTCAACATCAAAATGGACTGCAACCCATAAATTGCAGAACTTTTCTTCTGGTTTGGGGATACCCAATTTAAAGTTTAGAATCCACCATTTGTAGGAATAAGTTCAACTACTATTCTTCCAAGGAGATTATTCCAAATAACCCTTTTTCTATTATTAGGTAGAAAATTTTTTTCCAGTCCTGAAATATCAATTTTGTGTTAAAAGTTAGCAATTTATCACACTCTTATACTTTGATCAATCAATTGGACCTCGAACCAGCCTAACAACATATTGAATAATAAAGTTGATAAACAAAATTCAAAAAAAAAAAACAAGTAGATAAACATAATCAAGGATGGTGATAACGATGAACAAAAGATTTGAATTAAATATAAATTGCATTATTCATACTAACTCATATAAAATCATCAAGATACATAACCAATATGAAGAGAAGGTTGGAAACTTATTAGGGTAAAAAAGAATAAAAAGAAGATGAAGGAAAGAAAGAGAGAAGATGAAATGGAAGAAAGTTAGATAAGGGTGGCTAACTAACTACATTCTGTTTGGACTTGTGAAGGGGAGCTCCTTTGAGGGCGTTTAGGGCTTCAAAACCCTAAACCCTTGTTTTTTCATTCTATTCTTTGCATTACTATTTATAGATAGATAAAAGAGAAAATATGACGATGGCATGTTACTAAATTGGGAAACCCTAACAACTTGAGCGAAATACAGGGTTCACTTTATCTGACTGCTGATACTTACGTGACATTTGCAAACTCTCTCTTCATTTAACATTTGGGTTAATTCCAATTTCGCCCTAGAATTTGATTCACAATTTGAGATCAACTTGCCAATTTAGCCCCATATTTCAAGTAAGAGCAAATCCGGACCCCAGTGGCCCAGTATCACTTTTCCATCGCAAACCAATTAATGTCTGATTTTCTAAAAAATTGGTCAATTTTAATTGACTCGTTTTTTCGAATTGTTGGAGGGAAACGGCATTGGTTTGTGTCTTCCCAAACCAGTCCGGTTTTGGGAGATCACAAACTCCCAAAACTAGTCTTTGGGGCGAAGGGATCGCCCCTTCGCCGGATAGAATAAAGAGATGGAGGAATAGAGAGAAATGGAGAGAGAAGAGTAGAGAGAAATGGAGAGGGATGAGTAGAGAGAAGAAAGATAAATGGAGGTTGTAGTTCTAGTGGAAGAAAAAAGAGGAGGAGGAGAAATGGAGGTGGTCGGTGTTAGAGGCGGTGAACGGAGTTTGTGGTGGTAGCTGGAGTTGGTGATAAGAGACGAGGAATAAGAAGATGACTTGTTTTCCTTAAAAAGTTTACACCCCGGAAAATTCGCTTAAATTCACATCTTTCCTTCAAGATTTTCTACCCCGAATAATTTTCTTATTTCTCCAAATCACCCACCATTTCATTAGTGTTACAAAAACTTTTAGTTAGAAGTTGTTTTAATATTAGAAAGTCTCTAATACTATGTAAGGGGCCGCCTACTACAAGTTATATTTATTCGATTAAATCAATCAATATTTTAGTCTTATTGACCCACCAAATATTATTACATTAACTAACTTGAAAACCTCGAAGTAGGATGCTTGACCAACCAAATATTAGTTTTATTTGGGTTGAAACCTAATTTTTAGCCTAAAATAGATTCAAATTTGAGGCTTTGAATAAATTATGTTCAAAATTAGCAAACAAGAAATTGGGCCGGAGGCCCAATTTCTTGTATTTTTTTGTTAAAAAGACAACTCATCTTTTTAACTAGCTAGGCCCCAAGTAAGTTATGAAAATAGGCTTGAAGGACATTTTTAAAGGCACCAACTTTTTAAGAGTCAAAAATACCCTTCATTCAATTAGAAATACCTAGTAATAATCTAACTAATAAATCAGAAACTTAAGTTTTTCTCATGAACGAACCAAGTTGGATTGTCGACGCCGATTAAAATTTCTGGGGTTTGAATCGATTTTGGCTATAAGATAGGTTGATGTTTTTAGGTTTTGGTGATTTAATCTATTTGCTTGTTGTTTGAAGAGGCTTTTAAGGGGTTTGATTTAGTTTTTGGTTCTAAATTCTAGAGAGAGAAAGTTTTATATACTTTCAATGGAAGGAGAATTTGATAGTGTTTCAAGGTATAATCCAACTTCTTCATTGCTTTATTTTCATTGAGTTATGAATGATGGATGACAATTTGTTAGTTTTGATGTTTATGTTCAAACTTATTTGTTGGGTTTATATGGAAGTTGTGAAAGTATAGTTGATGCAAGCAATGTGTTTGATAAAATGCTTGAAAGAGATGTTGTTGCTTGGAATGCAACGTTAGTTAGTTATACAAGACGTAGGTTGGTTGAAATAGCTATAAAGTTGTTAGATGAAATGCCTGTGAGAAATATTTTTTTCTTGGACAATCATGATTGGTATTTATGTTCAAATTGAGAATTTCATGAAAGCTTTGGAAGTTTTTCGAAGAAAAGTAAAATGATGGTGCTAGAGCTTATAAAATGACTATTATGAATTTGTACGGGTTTTAGCTAGTTTTTCGATACAACATTCTACTAGACAAAATATAATAATTTGTAACAAATATCATGTTAAATCAATTCAAAAACTAATTTGCAAACCATTTGCATGGCATTGCAAGGTGTTTGCAAGGCTCTGCAAGGTGTTCGCAAGGTTGTGCAAGGTATTTGCAAAAGTCTCGCAAGGTGTTCGCAAGGCTCTGCAAAGTTTTTGCAAGGCTCTGCAAGGTGTTCGCAAGGCTCTGCAATTTGTTTGCAAGGCTATCTAAGGTGTTTGCAAAAACCATGCAAGGTGCAAGGCTCTGCAAGGTGTTTGCAAGGCAGTGCAAGGTGTTTGCAAAATATTTTCTTAGACTAGGGTTAAGTTGGTCTTTTTACTGAAATTGAAAATTACATAATTGCCATCAGGGAGGTGAAGCCTAAAAAACTTTGATGAATCCTTTTTAACCAAAATCATAATTTCTTAGGGAGTTTTGGCCAAATTCCCCATTAGCAAATAGGGAAAGCCAAGTGATTCCAATTTAACAAGACATTAGATTAGATTTCTTCGCTTTCTTGTGCCATTGCTCAAAGTCCAAGATCTGGTCCGGTCGAGGGTCAGCAAAGAGACCTATACGAAAACCTTGTCGATCAAGGCAGTTTAAACAATTCTAAATTGATAATTTCAAAAATTATTAAAGCTATAGATAATATATTACAATTTTGTAAAATCTTTATCAGGGTACATGTAAAAACAATTGAGCTTCTACTGGGTGCAGGATGATTACATCCAAAAGTCAAAAGTCAAAGGCCAAAGGATACAAGTGTTAATTCCATTAAACATAGGGAGACAAGTGTAAATAGAAGATACTTCTATAACGACAACACCGACGTGAGAGAAGATCTTTCTTCCTACAACTCAAATCTCGCCCAGATATTATTTAACTCTTTCGGCGCCGATTTCATCTTTAAAACGTAACGTCTTGACTTGTCTTTATTTGGTAAACGGCTGAATGTGACAGCCTTTAACTCAATTTGCAATTAAAACGTTTTTCCAACTTTTGTTTCTTTTGTCAGGAAAACTGAAAATGGCAGAGACAATCATAGATAGTCTTATCCATTTAAAGATGAGGGTTGAAATAGTCTCCCGTAAATAAAGTAAGACCTAATCAATTAAGGTTGATTTATTAGTCATTTTTATTTGCCAAGTATTAAGGTTTCATTTGGGAACGCATATAACTTATATAAGAACTTTTTATTCAGTATGTAAACATAAGCGTTTTTTAATAAGCAAGTATGATTAGAGGCAATGTCTAAATTTGGGAGTGTTTGTTATCCACCTTTTTTTCACTTCTACTGATAAAAAGTCGACGGTCGAAGAAGAAGAAGAAGAGGAAAAAAGAAGAAAAAGGAAGAAGAAGAAGAGGAAAAAAGAAGAAAAAAAGAAATTATGGTCGCCAGCTGAACTCTGCCCAACGAGTCTTGCCGGAAGAAGAGAGAAGAGAAGAAGAGGAAAAAAAAAATTCCATCTGTGAAAGTCATCGGTGACGACCTAACGACGTCATTGGTCAAACATTAATTGAAGCATTTGCCTCATATACACACATTGCCTTTAACTATTTTAGGGATTACCTGTAAAAATCTCCATATTTCATTCCAAGTATTTATTTGGTTCAATTTTTCTCTTCAATCTTCATTTTTTACTTTAACCCATGACTATCACCACCACCACCACTTCCAGCCACCACGACTTCGCGAACTGTTTTGTTAGGCATAATGTACCAATACATTAAAACATCAAATCAACTATCATTTCATGGGAAATGTTCCACAAAAAAAAAGAAAGTTAATTCTTATTTGGCCCCCTACTTTGTGACCAGCTTCAAATATAGCCTCCAAATTTCTGTAAATTCAAATATGACCCCCTATTTTCACACAAATGCCATAACTACCCCTCCTATTAATGTATTTTCAAAATAAAATAAAAAAGAAAACCTAAATTCCACCTCACTTCCCTCTCCACCACTCATCTCTCTCCATGTCACCTCTCTCTCTAACTCACTTCTTTCTCTCTCTCTCTCCAAGTCACCACTCTCTTCTCCGAAATTTTTGGAGAGAGAGATGAGTGAAAAAAATATATATTTTAAGTTTGAAGGTCGCCGACCGGAAAATTTTCAGGCCGGCAACCTTCATCGGAGAAGAGAGTGATGACTTGGAGAGAGAGAGAGGTGAGTTGGAGAGAGAGGTGACGTGGAGATAGATGAGTGGTGGAGAGGGAAGTGAGGTGGAATTTAGGTTATTTTATTTTATTTTATTTTGAAAATACATTAATAGAGGGGTAGTTATGACATTTGTCTGAAAATAGGAGGCCATATTTGAATTTACAGAAATTTGGAGGCCATATTTGAAGCTGGTCACAAAATAAGGGGCCAAATAAGAATTAACTAAAAAAATATCATGGTAAATGTTATTTTTGTATCCGGAATGTTCTTTTGTCTGCGCACAATATCAACCTTAAAATTAGTTCAACAAAAAAAACTTAAAATTTGCAACAAAAAAATATCAACCTTAAAAAAACAAGGATAATGATAAAAGAGAATATTTTCATTTTGGACCCTAAAGATGATCAACTCGCAAAAATGACCCTCTAAACATGACCAACTTTCATTTTGGTCATATTTTGTTCTTTTCCATCAGTCAACTTGAATTGCTGAAATATCTTCGTTTTTTCTGCCATTCTCTTCAAAACTCTTTTCTTCCATATTTTGTCACTTTCTTCTTGTCGTTTGTTGCTTGATTATTGACTGTCGACCATCTTTAAAAAAGATATTTCTTTCTTCTTTTTGCTCCTCCTCCCCCCTCCCTCCTCCTCATCCCCCTCCTTCTTCTTATCCCTTTTCCCCTCTTCTCACACCCACCACCATCTTTCCTTCTCATTTCTTATTCTTTCTCTCTTATTTTCTCTAAACAACTCTTCTATTTCTTTACAGTGTTCCTGGTTTTTCTAGATAGCTCAACAACATATCCAACTCCTTAATAATCCTTATCAAAGGAAGATCGTAAAGACAAAGAGGCTTTTCAGGGACTTGTGAGAAAGATGAAGGAAAAACGACTTTGAAAGTAGAGGAACACCACAAAAATCCTGGTTTCGGTCTCAAGAAGTTGCGTTCAGATAACTTGACATATGCTTGGTCTTTACTTATAAACTTTCTTTGTTGAGTCAAAATGATTAGATCTTTAATCCAGATCAAGTCTAAAACCTTTCATAGACAACAATCTCTGAAGCCTCTTCACAACTAAACTTCTACCATTAACAAAGGCTATATAAATACAACCAAAATCAATACTGAACCTGTGTTAAATGAATAACCAACCCGCAATGAACAGGGAACAAAGAATTGAAGATCTAGTTAAGATTGAAATCCACTTTTTCATCTTTGTCCATGAACCCTTTACGCATACTCATAAATTATGAGTTCAATAGAATATGTTTAGCGTCCACCACCCTTTGGTGTAGTGGTTAGACATCCATCTTAAGCCCATGAGGTCTTGGACCGAGTCTCGGTGGAAGCAGTGTATCACCGAGATTTACCCCATGTAATTTAGACACTAAATAAAGTTGATGTTGTCGGACTTTAGGCTTTATGTTGTCGGGCTTTAGGTCTCCTTAATTATTAGTTTAACTTAGGCGGTTATTGTGCTCATTACATTTTAATGATGTATCAATGCCTTGTAGCAACTAACGTCGATCGTAGTCGATTCCTCAAAGAAATAGGAGGAAGAAGAAGAGGAGAAGAGATGTTCTTCCTGAGCAGGTTTTTTATTTGAATGTATTTACCGAAATAACCCAATCCTTTTTTTTTGGTAAGATCTGCCTAGAAATATGCCACAAGGTAGGTAATTCTAAAGCAACAATAGTACGTATATCATTCGGGGGTGTCTGTACTATCCCTTGTTGGTCCCGAGGGACGGAGGAGGCTAGGTTAGTCGAAAGATGGTTATCGGTTCAAGGACGCAAGGCGACCTTGCTTTTTCAGGGTAAGAATTTCATAGGGTTCATCTTTAGGGGGCAAAATGGAATTATCCCAAAACAAAGATCCTAGAATTTAGGAGGAGAAGGTTGGGAATTGGGATAGAGTTGAACCCCCAATTGGTTCTGGTTCAGGTTCAGGTTGAGTTTGGGTACCATTTGTTTCTTCTCGCTCATGACTTGGCACTTGCTAACCGTGGTTCCTCATTTGTCTCTCCTCTTCCGCAACCAATTCAATCGAGATGGAAGTTTCTCCTCCTTCTCCTTCTCGTTCTATCTTCCTCGGCGTTGACGTTGGTACTGGTAGTGCTCGTGCAGGTATATACATCCTTAATCGTTCTTTCTGATCATTAGATTCTATCTTCTTCTTGGTAGATTTCCAAATTTCTATTTTCAATAGTAATGTTGTTGGATTGTGAATTTTGATTGAGTTCTCTTCCGTCTTCTTGTTCTTGTAAATGAAATCATCTTTGACGACCTTGTTTTTTGAGGAAATAGTTCATTTGCTTGGATTCATTTTGTCTTTGTGAGAATAGTCCCACATTGGGAGAAGGGTGATAAGTTTGTAGTGTTAGATTCATTTCGTCTTCTGAAGGAGGGAAACTTCAGTGTTTTACCAGCTTCAGTTATTTGGAGAAACTAGACTATTGCTTGTTCCTTATCACTTGATGATGCAGGTCTATTTGATGAAAGCGGGAAGCTCCTAGGTTCAGCTAGTAGCCCCATACAAATATGGAAGGACGGCGATTATGTTGAGGTAACAACAAACTGTGCTTGGTTCCGAGACTAGTATTACTCGTCAGATATGACAACCTAAGAAATTCTCAAAACGAAGACACAACTATTCACACACATCACATATATATATTTGTATTTAACATCTTGTCTTAGTTTTTTTAATATTTATTTTTGACTTTTAAGTTTTCACTCTTGGATAAACCATTGTGAAACTATGCCGCAATGAAATTAAACTAGAGCGGGATCTTATGGATCGAACATGATTTTCTAGAAGAGTACAACTACACATATGATGTAGATACAAAACCTCACACCATACCCATTGACGTTAATTCGACCATCTGCCTGAGTATTGGACACGAGCACCCCGTAATTTTTTTAAAGAATATGCGTGGCGCGTAGAATAATAGAAGTTCTTTACATTAAAACTCGGTAATCGCTAATCGTCTATGAATTGAATCAGCAATCTTCAACAGATATCTGGCATGCTATCTGTGCAGCAGTAAAATCAGCATGCTCTTTAGCAAATGTCAGTGGGGAAGAAGTAAGCGGTTTAGGATTTGCAGCTACATGTTCTCTTGGTTAGTTACTTTTCACTGCTTTCTCATTTAATCAAATGATGGATAATTTATTTTATGCCTCATTTGAATGTTATATTCTTCTATTCCGTGAATCTCGGATGATAGGAATCATACATCTGGTAACATGACAATGTTTTGAACTTATTATATAAGCCATCCTCGGCAATATCAACCTTTCAATCGTCTCACTGTAACTTCCACCACAAAGCTCATCAAATTTGCATATTTTTGGGTTAAATATTCTCTTACCAAACATTGGAGGTGGTGGTGGCCGAGAGGGAGCACACCTCTTCATCTAACACAGTTGTGGGCCTTGTGGCAACCTTCACCATAATCTGGAGAAAATATGAATGCCTCCACCATGCAAATCAAGAACAGAAACATTCTTTTGACACGTGTTATGTGTGCTGTTTATAACCTGATTGTGCCGAATGGATCCCTTGCAGTTGCCGTTGATGCAGATGGTTCTCCTGTAACAGTTTCTTTGAGTGGTGATGCAAGACGAAACATTATAGTATGGATGGACCATAGGGCTATAAAGCAAACTGAGCTAATAAACTCCTTTAAGTCACCAGTGTTGCAGTACTGCGGGGGATCTCTATCCCCTGAGATGCAACCTCCAAAGGTATCGATCGAAATATGTGATCTCTTATCTATGTCATGACAGTAACAATATTTGTTTGCATTGCCATTAGCCAAAAGGCGTTGTCCAGTAGCTACGTGACCTTAGCTACATGCATTTATTTTTCACTTTTTTTTCCATTTGGAATTTTGTGTCCGGTACTTAAAAGTGTTATATTATGTATAGATGACTGTATGAAAGTAAATATATTGGAAAACGTAGAGGGATGAGTGGGTGGGGAGGAAGGAGTGTGTGTGTAAGGCAATCACGTAGACAAGCTTAGGCGAGAGGTTCATCGAGTTGCCTCACTCCTCAGATAATATGGATCAAGGGTTTTAATACTTGTACCTAGTAAATGAAGAAGTGGTAGAAACCTTTTAGCTTAAAAACAAACCCTTGAAACTGCAAACATATACAGTTTAACCAATAGATTTAATTCAAGATCATCTTTGTGTTTCATAGCAGGTGACCTGACAAGGTCTTCATCTTTTCCTTATTTGCTTTTCTAGAATGGAATAGTGATGACTAAGCTCACACCTTAATTAGGATGGCACCATGTTTCCTCCCAAGTGTAGATGACATTTTGGCCTTCTAATGAGCTTTACAGAATATTTAATCTTACCTCTATTTATATGATTTTCCTATTTTGTTCCTTCTAAGATATGATATGCTGTTCCATTATAATTTCTTATTACAAATTGAAAAACGGGATTATAGAGAATTGATTTTGCAGCTTTTATGGGTGAAAGAGAACTTGCAAGAATCTTGGTCCTTGGCATTCAGGTGGATGGATTTAAGTGATTGGTTGTCGTACAGGTAATTTTTGTTGTTTATTCTCTATTAAACTGATCCATATGCACTGATTCCATTTAACTTCTAGATGGTTAATCGACAGTGATTGGTCCGTTTCTGATGCATGCACCTTTATAATATCCCTATGTGTTTACTAGAGCAACAGGAGATGATACTCGAAGTCTGTGCACCACAGTCTGCAAATGGACATATCTTGGTCATGCACACATGCATCAGATTGATGGGAAAGATTCGCGAGATATGGAAGCTTGTGGATGGGATGATGACTTTTGGGAGGAAATTGGCTTGGGTGACCTTGTAGATGGACATCATTCTAAGATCGGTAGGACATTTTATACAAGTTCCCCATGATGATTTCTGAATATGATATAACACATGAAGGAACTTAACTGAGAACGAATTTTAGATGCTTATTTCTTCAGATGTTTGGTAAATCCTTAATCATCATTGTTACAACAAAGCATCACATGGAAGGAGAATCACATAGATAAAAAGATCTTATAAATCCTTCTAATAAGTAGACTTAGTACGAAACTACGAATAATAAGGACTGAAGTACAAAGATAACTGTGCACGGTGATCGAATACTTTCACAGCACATTCTAGAATTCCGTTTATCATAACTTACGTGCAGAGGAACTCTTTTCACGCAACTTCCCAAGTATAAACCAAGTAAGAGATCTTGTAAATCCTTCTGATAAGTAGAGACTTTTAATCCGAAGAATAAAACGGAACAAAGTAAGGAGATAAGATGTGCATGGTGATTGAATACTTTCACTGCGCATCCTGAAGTTTCATTAATTATCAGTTAAGTGTTATTTTCTGTAATCTAGTAAACTTGCCTGTAAATGTTAAGACAATGAATTCTAGGTTTAAGCGGAGTAGGATACTCTCTTTCTTACAAGACCACATATACATTTATTTTCCAATATATGACTGTAAAACTTATAATAATGTCCATCTGAGTGTGCTAAACATGATTTTGGTTTTTCAGCTTGCGGATGCTTAATCTGCACCCCCTATAGCCTTCCTAAGCTTTAGGGGCTTTTACATTCCATTTTTTTCAATATTAATTCAAATTATTAAAAAAATCGTTTGTGTACATTCTTGTTCTTTGTTTCGGATTTCATTTTTTATTATTAATTTTTTTGAGTTTGAGTGGGTTCTTCTAGAAATCCTAGAATCTAGATCACTGCTTTATCTATTACTAGCTTCAGTTAATGACTTGATGTAAATTACAGGAAGAAGTGTTGCTTTCCCGGGCCATGCTTTAGGTTCTGGTCTGACTCAAACTGCTGCGAAGGCAAGAAATTTTGTAGTGAAGAATTCACATTGATTTGAACTGGTGCTTCCTTTAGGTCTCGCAGAGAAAATTCATTTTAGTTGTAAATTAGCACTATGGTTGTGCATTTATATCATGAAATCCATTTAATTAATATTTTTTGACGAGGGATTCAACTTCAGGAGCTTGGACTCGTAGCAGGAATTCCTGTTGGAACTTCATTAATTGACGCACATGCTGGCGGTGTTGGGGTAATGGAAAGCGCACCTGTATCAGATAAAAATCCTAAAGGTTTTCTTTTAGTATTTGTTTTAGCTTTTAACTCTTATAACTAGATCTGTTTCCTTTTCTTGACCAAGTTTTATACCTTTCAGAGGACGATAAGGAAGCTATATGCCGTCGTATGGTGCTAGTTTGCGGGACATCTACCTGCCATATGGCTGTGTCACAGAGTAAATTGTTCATTCCAGGGGTTTGGGGACCATTTTGGTCAGGTATGATATTTGCTACTTCTTAGCCAGTGTTTGACAGTAACAGTACTAAAGGTCAAAGTTCTTAACTTTTGTGGATTTGTAGACCTTAATATACAAGATCGTTTTGTTACAATAAAATCAAAGATGTGGAGATGGTGAATCAATCACCTTGTGCCACATCGCATGTATACTGTCCCATTGACCATCGTTCGATATTTAGGCTATATTTGGTGGCTCGCACCAACCATTCTTAGTGCTCACGTTTTCTGTCCATAGCTAATTCCTATAGGAAAAAATATGTGTTTTTTTAAATTGATATAGTGGCAACTTGTGATATAAGCTGGTGCATGTTATTCAGCAATGGTACCTGAATATTGGCTAACTGAGGGTGGCCAGAGTGCAACTGGTGCTTTATTGGATTACATTGTTGATAACCATGTTGCTGCTCCTCTTCTTGCGAATCGTGCAGCTTCTCGAGGCAAGTTCTTATTAGCATGAAGATTTTGTAAACCCGTAGCCGTAGTCAGTGTTCTTGATTTTAATCGTATTTATGCATTTCTAATTGCCGCTTATTCCCTTTTGTCTCTTTCAGGTACTACCCTTTTTGAATTGCTGAACACTAAATTAGAGTCATTGAAGATTGACTTGAAGGCTCCTTTTCTTGCTTCCTTAACTCAAGACTTGCATGTTCTTCCTGATTTTCATGGAAACAGGTGCTAATTTTATCGAGTGATGCCCCAATTTGGTTATGATGTACGAATCTCAATGTTGAAACACAAATTTTGCCTTTTGATAAATCAGGTCTCCCATTTCAGACCCAAAAGCAAAAGGGGTGGTCTGTGGTTTAACACTTGATACTAGCGAGAAACAATTGGCACTTCAATATCTTGCCACAGTTCAGGGTATTGCATACGGAACTAGACACATTGTAGAGCACTGCAATTCCCATGGACACAAAGTAAGTAAATCTGTAACATAACTTGTTATATCATGCCGAAAGTTGTCAAAGAAAGCCTTAATGCAATCCGATCAGTTTCCCTTTTGCAATTAAATAGAAGGAAAAAAGAAAAGAAGGAACAAACAATCCATCTTTTATTCATTACAAGTTTATTGATTTCCTCAAAAGCTATGACCTATTTGGTTCAAGAAAAGATGTTTCTAGAGACAGTTTGAAGAACTTATGAAATTTTCTTTGATCTGGAAACTTAAGAACCAAAAGATTAGATCACAAATCATCTGTAGTAGAATAATTGCGCTATCATCTGAGATTGCTATGAAGAAGTATGACTGTTGCTAATATATTGTAGTCTGTATACTAGTTGTGTTGTTGAGGCCTGATTTGAGGTAAGAATAATGCTTTACGGTACCTTTACAGATTGATACACTTCTTGCATGTGGTGGACTCGCCAAGAACAACTTATATATCCAAGAACATGCCGATATAATTGGTAATTCTCTTTCTCTATCTACTCGTCTTTTATAATTTTACTTTTCACTTGTGTATTTGTTATTTAAAATTATATAGACCTGCCCTGATCTTTGAAGAAATGCAGGTTGCCCTATAATACTCCCGAGAGAAAAAGAGTCTGTACTCTTGGGTGCTGCCATTCTTGGTGCTGTCGCTGCTAAGAAGTATTCGGGTCTCCATGATGCAATGAAGTCCCTGAATGCAACTGGTCAGGTAAGACCGGATAATCCAATGCCCTTATCCAGAGTTTCTTTGAAGCGAACTCTAGGTGCCTTACGCCTATGATTTGTTACAACTGACAAGCTACCATTTTTTGTGGCTAGAAAACTTATGACACTTGGAAGTTCCTAAATAGTTATCTCACTGTAGTGTTCAATAAGATCACAGGATAGTTATGGAGTTGGTAACTTCATCTGCAGCAGACTGATACCACATATTATTATTTTTTGCTCGCAATTTAGGTTGACTATAGATTACGATTGCCCTGCCTTTGCCGAGCTTAGAAGCCCTCCCAGAACTAGAAGAAAAGAAGTCCCCAATTAAACTAGAAAGAAAACAAGTAATCAAACTTGTGCCCGACTAGAACATATAATTGAAAGAAGTTATCGGCGCGGTGAAAGCAAGAAGTGGTTAGTCCTGTGTATTATGCGTTCTTATGTCTTATGATGTATGTATATCTTTCTCTAGGTTATCCAACCATCTGCAGATCCAAGTGTGAAGAAATACCATGATGCAAAATATCGTGTTTTTAGAGAGCTATACGAACAACAGCTATCTCACCGTTCGATCATGAAGGAAGCATTGGTTTAAGAGTTTCAAAAGATTTCATTTAGCCACAGCTACTATCTGGTATAACAAATACAGGACGGGCATAAATGACATGAAAGTGTTGGAAAACTACTTTTTAACAACTGTTTCTGAAATTCAGTTTGCGTTGGTGATTCTCTTAAAAATCTGGTGTTGATATGTCCCGATTTGTGATGATGGTGTATCATATATACTTCAAACCTAATTAACAAAGTGAAGGATGATCTCTTTGTAACTTAGGTTTAAAGTACTCGATTTAAAACTCCTCAGCAGTGAGTTTATATTTTATTGAGAGACGAATTCTATATGTTTGATATGTTGAATTAGATACCATAATAAGAGGAAAAATGAGTGAAAAACCCAAAAATCTAGACCCTAATAAGAAAAAAACCCACTCAAAAATAATAATGTTAAAAAAACCCATTTTTTGAACATTTTTCAAAATGTTCACAATATATGTAATTATGTTGTTAACAAGACAACATATTTTTTTCATAATTCCATTTTTACCCTTATATGTTGACAACATATATCATTATGTTGTTATAAAATGTTGACAATATCTATAATAATGTCCCGACTTATTATAAAATGTTGGCGTCATATATAATGTTCTTAACAACATATATAATGTATTAGTCAAAATATTATTTGTTCGTTACGGATTTGTTAAATACAAAGGATAATATGCATAACATTTTAATTTTTGTAAAGGACAAATAAATAAATGCTTTAGTCTTTATATTTATGTCGAAGGCAAAACAAAAAATGTCGAAACCATTTATTTTTTCACAAGACAAATCGAAAAATGTTGTAGCCAAAATGTTTGTGTTAGTTTGTCTATGTAAAATGCAAAAGAAAAAAATGCGAAATATTTTGGCAAAACAATGTCTAAGCAAGAACGAATTTGTTCAAAAATTTACAAATTGTTGAGATAAACTAAGATTTGTTCAGAAATTTACAAAATTGTCGAGAGCAAACCAAAGATTGTTCAGAAATGTTCAAAATTGTTTTTTGACGTTGATTTGGACGAAAAATTTCATTTTGGAGGGTAAAATTGTATTTTTACCTACTGGGTTTTTTCCTCATTATTATTTAGTATTGGGCCTGATTCTCTTTAACTTCCCCATTTTGGGCCTTATAATTACCGGTACATTTGCGGGTTTGATGATCAGTTTTCTTCTATGGTAGCACATTGATCAGATTGTCCTGAAAATAGTTAGCTACGATTTATAGTCATCCTCTTGATGCATCCATGCATTCTTCGACTAAAGCTCGATTTATCTTTTTATAATCTGAATTCAGATATCTGGATACCATCTGTGTAATTTTAATTGTTTGCTATTCTTTTATCTTTCTAATGAAGAGAAATCTTCAAGGAAGTTTTTGTACCCAGTTCATTTGTTTTAGCGACGAAATCAAATTTGAATCTAAGGGTAAGATAAATGCAAACAAGAACTGAAAGTATATAAGTGAGCTACACCTAAATACTTATAAAAAACAAACAGCACAGCAGTAAGGCAAACTTGTCTTGATTAAAAGTTAAGGATCCGCCACTAAATGAGGAAATGACTTAAGACCGTAACGTTTTGAAAAGGAGCAGCAAAGCTAGTTCTACCTACTTTTCTTCACCTTGCCCATCCTTTTGTCTCGTTTCTTTTGCGGCTTTCCCCCAGATCTCCTTTTTCCACCATTTCCACCACCAGTCTTTGGTTTCTTCTTCTCAACTGGTATGCTGCGCTTCTTATAAGTTTCTGAGGATTTAGGGGCCAACCCTGTCTTCTCTGTTGATTTGTCATCTCCTTCACGTAAAATCTCGCTCGTTGTAACAGTGATTGTCGTTTCGCCGTTTTCGTAAGTCTTCATTCCTTCATGTGTAAAGTCGAAGTCAGACAATCAACAATTCAACAGGTAAGTACCACTTAACCAGATATATAATGAAACAGAACAAACGTTCCAACTAAGCATAGCGAAGTCGTGAAATTGAATCAGAAGGTCCATCAGGTAGCAGGTGGAGTACAATTTTACATTTTCCGACCACTGGCCACTCTTGCCCATGACTATGTTCTACTGGACTCGTTTAAGAATGGATATTCAATGTAGCTGGAGAATATCTAAACAGTCATACCTTGTACATCTTGGTCGCATACTCGAAGTCGAAGGGAAAATAATTCTTAACTGTAATATTAAATGAAGTAGTTTAACATACCTGCAACTTGGGCAATTGGATCAGTTTCTTCATCTTGTTCAAGTTCATCACCACTTCCATCAGGTTCATCATCATCATTTGCTGGCTTCACATCACCAAATTGGACATATTCTCTATCCAATTTCCTCTACAAAACATAATAATATTAAGATGGTCGGACAGTGATGGATATATAACACTTCTTACTGAACAAAGTTATACCCTTCTTTCGCCAAAAAAAAATAATACCCTTAATAATAGAAAACAAGAAAAAAGCAAAATCCTCTTAATTTTCTTTTACATACAGAATGCCCAAATTGAAAGCAGAAAAAAAGAAGGCCAAAAACCAACAAGGGACAAGACAACCGTGAGCTAAAAGCTAGTTTATGTGCGTACACTGTGTTTTAGTTGGAAACAAAAAAGATTTCAGGGGCTCGAACCTCCGACCCTTTCTGTGCAAGCTTAATGCTGAACCACTGAGCTGCAAGTTAATTATTGCTATGGGACTACTGGGAACTTTGGTCTACTAATAGTTCCGCCCTTGACTAGTAATGCTATTGACCTAGTGAATTCCCAGTGAAAGTCGCGGCGGTGAACACCCAAGCTCAATGGATGAAACCTCCCAGGTTTCATCAGGTTCTAATAGATTTATTGATAAGTTATGTAATCTCGTTCGACTTTGGAACACTATAACAACCTAGAGGGGCTCAGACTAATGATCCACCCACTCCCCTGTCGTGTCGTTCTTAGTGAACCCTTTTCGTAGCCTTCCACCATCCTCTTACAGCCTTAGACATTGACCTCTAAATCGTTGTCTCTAGCTAAGATTTGAAACACAAAGTTGGGTCCAAGAAACAACCTCATTTTAAGCATACTAGGCTCTGTTCATCCTCCCTTGAGGATGGATATAAACTAGTAAATTTAATCAAAATCCCAATTGAAATAACAAACTGGGATTCATTATCCACTGCTTGATTTATAAACAGATCAATGTCATATACTAGTAATTAAACAATAGAAAAGATTCAACCTTTTTACGAAGCTCGATTCGTCTGAGTCGATCCTTTTCTTGTATTTGTTGTTGTGCTTCCTTTCTTCTTTTCTTCTTTCTCTTGTGAAATCCACCAACATAATCCCTATTAAACAGAAACAAGATAAATAATTTGAAGTACAAATTTTGAAACCCTAGAAGTGAATAAGAAAATTGAACAACTGAGATAGATGTTTTTAGGGTTTTGAAGATGATAAAAAAGGGGTAACAAACATGAGATCTTTTTCATTGAAAGAAATGGATAGAGCTTTGTTTCTAAGAGCTCTCTTTGCTACGTGTTTCCCAGTGGCGCGTGGTTTTAGTCCCACTGCGACATCTTCTTTATCTTCCGCCATTGTTAACCACCGAGTACCAAACAAACAAACCCCCTTCTCCGTTTCTTTGGGTTTTAGGTTTACATTGATTGTTTTCAGGCGAAACGGGTTTGGGCTGGGTTGGTCTGGGTTGGGTTGGGCTGAGTTGGGCTGGGTTGGTCTGGGTTGGGTTGGATTGGGTTAGGCCCAGGGTCAGGGTTAAGTCTATGTAAAAAGACTTCCTTGCGGCCTGGGGAAGACTAGCCCACACAATCCAACACGGCAATAAGGAAGGAGAATTGAGGTTCTCCTTGTCACCTAAGAGCAAGTCCAATGACAACCTGTCTTAGACCGAAAAACCACTTATTCACTCAAAAATTTTGGCCTCAGCTCAGTCTCAAAAATTCAGCTCCAACCCCAGCCTCTCTTGAGACCGAAAATTTGTTTATGTGGGAAATGCGTGAGTGATGTTTTTGTTGGTGTGCGAGAAACGTGTGTGGTTTTGTGTATATACAAAACAAGTGTTTGAACTATTTTCGAAATAATAATTTTTTTTCAAGGTTGAAAAATTATTCGGGGACCGACACTTTCATTCAATATATTTTAATTATTAATGTGAAAGTTTTTTTTAGAGTGGAAAAAAAATTAAAACTAAATACATTAAAAAACGAAAAAAAAAGAGAAGATCTTGGTCGTTGGATTTTTTCCAACGGCCAAGATCATCCCCAACATGACCGTTGGGAGTCCCCAACGGTCATGTTGGGGACACACTCACTGGACTTGCCCTAATGACATGATAACCTTTGTTCAGTGGGTAGAAACAATTCTATCAAATGCATAATCTCATTCTTTGAAGGCAAGTTTTGGGAGGTGTACTTTTAACTATTGAAGAGAGTTTGAAGATAAGTTTGAGAAGTATAACCTCAACCCTTGAAAATAAATTTAACAAGTATAATTTTAACCACTGAAGAGAAGGGTATATTCTAAATACTATACCCTTCTCTTACTATATAGGTAATCACTCTTTTCTAATGACGAGTTTTAAAGTTGTGAGGTATTGGAGAGATGAAACGAACAATATTAGGAAATCTGAGAACTTGCCAACGCAACGCTCTAATACAACACGACAATCTCTACTATGTTTTGGTCCTCGGAACATGTGTTACGAAAATCTCTATTATCGTGTGATCCTCGGAACGTGAATGGTAGTCAATCTCACTCTGGATGAGAGGAGTACGGCGCCCCTTGTGATTAAACAGTCATTACTTATGATGCGAATTCAAGCTAGTCTTGTGATACGTTAAGCTAGAAGTGCTGATTTGAGCTCATAAAATGTCAATGTGTTGGTTAAACTTGTAGAAATTGGATGTTTAATCTAGACTTTGATAATCAATCAGATAAACACGTTCAATATCCATCAAACCCAATGATACAGGATTCTTTTCCCCGTAAATACTCAAATACAGAGAAGAGATATTGAAGAGCGACCGATGAAGTGGTGCAACTCTTGACCCATAGAAAATAGAACATCAGAGTCTTAAAGGAGCATAGTGGAAGATCATTTCGAACCAAGGAGAATATAACAGTATTGTAACAGAGTTTTGGAATATACCACCAACTTCAACACCATAAGTTACAGTTTTCATATTTAAAAACGAAATTGAAGAGAAGAAAAATGCAAGGGTACACCGCCCACTAAAATATTCCATACTTCATTGAGGTGATGTCTAGTATTACATATAAAGACCTTCAGGAACCCCTTCTTTCTTCTTGAACATCACCTTCTCCTTTGCCTTCTTAAAGTCTGGGTGTGTTACCTGTAAAAGACCATCCATGATTTTTTCTTTTATCAGCAACTTAACTCGTTACAAACAATTTCAGTTCAAGTCAACATATTACACATTTAGATTGTTGGAACTCAAGATAATGGTAAAAGTAGGAAGAGAACACAAAATCATAGTCAACTTATTCTATCCGCAACTATCCAGAGACATGGGTTGTGGACTTATTGGCAACGAAGCAGGATTGTAGACCAAATAAATCGAAGTGCATAGAAAATTTACGTTTTAAGGGCTGACAGATGAGAGAATTAACGAACACTAAAGATACTAGCATCTGAAAATGGAGTGATATTAACAAAATGGAGATATTAATAGCAAGATGAGCTTGTATGTAAATTTCAAAGCAGTTTCAAATGAAACAAGTCCACAAGTTCAAAATTACTCCAAAAGCAACCTTTGCTCCTATGTGTGTCTATAAGGGGCCTCTTGCTCCTAGTGGTCCGTTTCATGGAACCAAACTGCCAGTAGCATGTGTGAAATGTGGGCCCATTTTACGGGTCAAAAGCGAAGGCTAGACCCTTCTCCCTTCAAATAACACCAACAAGCCCCTTTCCTCATATTAAAAAAAAAATGCAGTATGTTTACCTTCATGCGGCGCTCTCGCAGGGCAAGCAAACCAGCTTCAGTGCAGATCGCTTTAATGTCCGCTCCAGAAAACTCATCCTTAGTCATCACAAACTCTTCTAAGTTCACATCATCAGCCAGGGTCATCCTTGAAGTGTGAATCTGAATTCGAAAGTATAGTATAAGTATCAAAATCTTGCAACTATGTACAGAAAGCCCAGATCGTAGTAAATGGTTCGGGTGAGAATAAAAACAAAAAAGTGAATCTTCACTTTGAAATTATGCATGTAAATACCTGGAAAATGCGCCTCCTTGTTTTGATATCAGGAAGAGGAAATTCAATCTTCCTATCAATACGTCCAGGCCTTAGTAGAGCAGGATCAAGACTTTCAATTCTATTAGTTGCAAGAATCACCTTGACATCTCCTCTTGAATCAAAACCATCTAACTGGTTCAACAGCTCCAACATGGTCCTCTGAATTTCACGTTCACCACCTGAATGGGCATCGTACCTGTAGGCATATTTCATATATCAGAAACTCCAGCCACATAAAAGAGGTACATTAAATCTAAAAGTTGATGAAAATACCTCTTTGTACCAACTGCATCAATTTCATCGATGAAAACAATCGAAGGTGAAAGATCGTCAGCAACCCTGAAGAGTTCCCTCACCAATTTTGGACCATCTCCTAAGTACTTCTGAATCAATTCACTTCCAACGACACGTAAGAATGTCGCAGATGTTGAATTTGCCACCGCCTGAAGAGAACCACACACAATTTTTGTTAGCGCTATAAAAACATGAAATTAAATGCGTACTCTCAACGCCTGATGGTATATGCCCATTTGCACCTAATAAACAAATAAATAAAGCAATTTGCAGCAAGAGTTCAACACAATACAAATTAACAGGATCACATGCACACCTTAGCGAGTAATGTTTTCCCCGTTCCAGGTTCTCCATAAAGAATGACTCCCTTAGGGGGCTTAATACCAATATCTTCATATAACTCGGGATGAGTAAGTGGAAGTTCAACTGCCTCCTTAATTTCTTGAATTTGTGCATCTAGACCACCAATGTCTGCATAGGACTCCAATGGAGCCTTCTCAACCTTCATGACAGACACCATGGGATCAACCTCGTCTTGAAGAAGCCCAACAACGGAAAGAACCTGAAGAGACAACATGACACAATAAGCATAAATGAAATCCCATTCTGATAAACTATTCAATCTACTCAGTAAAATGCAAAACCACCATGCTAATATGACATAAAATTACAACGAGAGATGACTTAAACAAAAACTACAACCTAACGAGTCAAAGTGTATGAGTTTAAATGAGATTCAACAACAAGATGACATATATATCTCAACACATGTGATCAGATTAATGTCTTAACTTGCATCATTCTACCGCTTTATTGAGCTCAACACTTGCCCTTTATTACTATGTATACAATCCGTGTATTACCCTTTACCAATATGCAAACATATTTGATATATCACATTCATATATTATATTTGCCTAAATATAATAGTCACCAGCAAGTCAGGCAACTCGGTTTCTCTTTGTTCTTCACCACCATCATGATGCTTTCAGAATTTTGTATTCAATTAAAATATTGCCCAATGTACTACTATTTACCCAATGAAAACAACAAACATAAAGGACACTAGGAGAGTAGATTTATTAGGCCCTCAGTAAGGTTTTCTGATCAAATCCTTGATGTATTTTCTGCAGCCACATTTGCTATGAAAATTATTTATGCATTCTAGCATAACCCAAACCTTGAATTCAGTTTCACAAAGTCTATCTAATTTCAATTGTTCATGTGATTGAGAATTCAAATTTAAGTTTAGGGTTGTTTTTAGCACCAATAACTTCAGTTTGTAGGTCTTACAACAAATTGAGATTACTTGAAGGCTGAATCTCAAGACATCAAAATCTCCACTATGAGATAAAATCCCAAAAGCACCCCTAGAGACTTCAGATCTAGCCTAATTCAATGTACATCGATCACCACCAAATTTTTGTAATTCCAATTTCCAACACAAAATCAATAAAAGAAAACCTAATATAATTCCAAACAGATCAAACATATCTATCTGCTAAAATAAAAACGAAACCCTAAAAGAAACAAAAAGAGAAAGGAAAAAAGATAATACCTTGTTATGCATAAGAATAGAACATCCAGGTTCAAGTTGATCCTTATCAACAAAAGACAAAATCCCAACATAATATTCAGGACCAACAGAAGAAGAAACAATGGCATGATTTTCATCAATAAGTTCTTCAAGATTTCCAACACTCATAGGAGTACCTCTTAAATCATCAACTTTAGATCGATCTTGTTCGTTTTTATCTTCTTGGGGTTTCAATCTTTCTTGATTACTAACAAATTCTTCTTCCATTAATAGATAATCTTTGATTCTTTCAAGCTTTAATAAACGAAGTTTACATTTTGTTACTGGAGTAACAACTGGTAACCTAGCTGCTGTTTCAGATCCTCTTTGTTTTCTTTGTTTACGACCAATTCGTGATGGTGGTGCTGCTGGTTCGAATTTTTTCTCTTTCTTATCACCATCATTTTTTCGATCTCCTCCTCCTTGTTTGTTTAATCCTCCTGGTGTTCCTTGACCCATCACTCCTTCAAGATTAACTAAACACAACGAAGAACAGAGTTAGAGAGAGAGAGAGAGAGAGAGAGTAAAGGAATACTTGGAGAAGGGGGTTTCGATCAGATTTTATACGGGTAAATTTAGGATGCCTCGGACCAAAATTTTGTCCTTCACTTTTTACTCTATCAATTCACTAACCTTGTGACTTGCAAAGTTTGTAGGCTACATACTGAATTCACAAAATTTTTAGAATGTCCTAAAAAAACTCTAAAATTTTTATTGACTGTTTTAACAAGTATAAGTAAAGTAAAAGTAAGAATGAACTTTTATGTCCCTAGGAATCTAAGATAGTCTTAAAAACAAACTCAATATAAAAGGGGTTAGATTCCGAAATTCAAAAATTGTAGAACCCAGCTCCTGTGAATGGGTTCCAACCGGGAAGTCCAAAGATTGGACTTCTCGTGGGGATGGGACCCGGAGGGAGGAGTTTCCAGCCCCAATAATATAGTCATTGGGCCCCAACGGCTATAAATGGGGTAGATACCTTAAAAAAAAAAAGATCAACCCCATTCTATTTTTCTTATTTTCTTTTTTAATTCAATTTTTAAGTTGTGTTTTTTTTTTAATTTCTTTTTGTTTGTCTATTTTATAATAATTTAATTTTTAAATTTAGAACTAATAATTTATAGTTGAAAATTGGAATAAAAATTCTACACATGTACATTAGACACGTTTAAGTTTGAGTTAGGAACTCCTCATCCGGGGAGTCCGGGTTGGAATCGAAAAATTGAAGGACTCTCAAAATTTCTCAGACTCCTAAAAAAGGTGTCTCATCCTCTACATTGAATTTGCTCTTAGGGGTCTTTGAATGGCCTTCAGAGCCCAAGATATCTATGATAATAGTAGTTAAAAAACTATTCAATTCATGTTTCGAATCTAACACCGATCAATCATTTGCAATATTTAATGGAAATAATGTATTGTTGAATTTGAATGTTTACTAACAATCTTTATCTATTCTTTTACTCGAAAGTAATTACAAATATTAATTTATTTTGCAACCATAAGAATTGAGGTGCAATCCTTCTTACTTATGAATCATGTACTTAGTTATTTTCAAAACAGTAAACAAAAAGATAAAAAGAAAGTTATCGGATCAGTCGATCAGAGCTACTATTAAATTTAATTTTCCCAAAGTCTATCTAATCTCCATTGTTCATATGATTGAGAGAATTCAAATTAAATTTTTAGGTTACTTTTATCACCAATAACTTCAGTTTCTAGGTCTTACAACAAATTGGGAATTACTTGAAAGCTGAATCTCAAGACATCAAAATCTCCACTATATGAGATAAAATCACATAAGCGCCCCTAGAGACTTCAGATCTAGCCTAATTCAATGTACATCCATCACCACCAAATTTTGAAATTCCAGCACAAAATAAAAGAAAACCTAGTTTTATTCAGAATAGATCAAACATATCTATCTACTCAATAAAAAAACCTAAAAGAAAGAGAAAGGAAAAAAGATTATACCTTGTTATGCAAAAGAATAGAACACCCAGGTTCAAGTTAGAGAGAGAGTTTGAGAGAGAGAGAGAGTAAAGGAATACTTGGAGAAGGGGGTTTCAATCAGATTTTATACGGGAAATTTTGGATGCCCCGGAGAGAAATTTTGTGTAAACTTTTCTCTCATAAGTTCACCAACCTTGTTACTTATAAAATATGTAGGCAGCCCAAAATTCACGAAAATTTTAGAAGAATTTTTGAATTAGTCTAAAAATAGGAGAGACTAATTAGTCATATATACGTTCATAAACCAATAAAGACTATAACACTAAAATAGAACATGAAATAGAAAATAAGTCTAAAAGTATACAGGTCGATTTTTGCAACCTAAGAGCGACAAACTCAATTGGAATTTGGCACATGAAAATAGAGATTTTCTTGAGTTTTACACTAGAGATGCTCTAATAAAAACTGGAAAGAACACATTACATAAAGTTAGATGCTTTTGCGCAATTTGCTTATGACGTGGATAAAGCTCCTCAGAAACGATTGGTAGAAGCCAACAATTACGTGAATTGCTCAAACTCATGGTGGAACTATTTAAAGCGAAACGAATAGATAACTTGATTCTTTTGATTGTTCTTCAACAAAAAACAGGAGGGCTTGATTGAAACTAATAAGTTTTCTGTACATAAACGCAACAGAGAATTTGTTGGAGCGCCTTTAGAATTTCTTGCATGGAGTAAAAGAAAGATTAAAAGGAATGGGTTCAATTTATTGGTCCATCTAGCCCATAACACGTTCTGTGGGCGCCAGAACTTTTACAAGCTCAATCCCCAAGTTTAATATTTAGGCTTTAAAGTAATAATATAAGTTTATTCCTTGGTAAACATCATCTAACAGTACAGAGTGATTCGACATCCACTTTGGTCAGGTGGTGACAATCGAACCTCTCACTCAGGGAGAGCAGGGTCGAATCAAAAACCTACATTTTTAATCGTCGATAAACTGTTTTTTTATTTTTTATTTATTAAAACTACAATTACATTCATAAGTGAAATCGATCTACAACATTACATGGTATGAGAATTTTTATTCCTCTAAGAACTACATGAGAGTTACATAAGTAAAGTTCTACACAGAACCTTCGAATTTAAAGTGTCTCATGAAGGAAAATGAATTGACAAGACAAGACAAGACAAGGACAAAATAAAATACCCTAAAGGTCATATCATGAAATGATCATCAAGATCGAGAATGAAAAGACCTTAAAGGTCAACAAAATAATTATAATAATATGGTATGAAGGATGAACGAAGTAGACGTTGTTGGTGGAATAACCGATAAATTGTTATATCAATTAACAAAATGAGTCTCACCAATAATCTAACTCTCACCATGCTTACTCAATCAATCGAAAGAAACTCTTTTTTCCCATAACAAGAGGATCTGCAAATAAGTTTGTGGTTCATGACATCATTTGAGATCTGGAATGGCGTGGGTCTATACTTGGAGGTTAGCATATATTAGGGGTGAAATTTGTCCCGTACCGATTTTTTGACATATTTGAACGAGTACCTACTATAATGGTCCGGCTTTTATATGTAAAAAATCCCGCCAAAATTCGTACAAAATAAAATAGACCACCCATTTAACAACCGGTTTTTCGGATTGATATACCGGTTTAAACCTAATTTATACTTTATATATGCCATATATAATGTAATTTTAAATGTACTCACCATATATTCACATCAAAGGTATTTCTGGTTCAAGTCAAAAGAAATGTGAGTGCATATAAGAAATGTACCCATTTCCCAAGCATATATATAGTACTTAGTAGGGCTGAAAAGTGGACGGATTCGGTTTAATTGCAAGCATAGTGAAGCCCAACCCAGGATTTATCAACATCAACCTATTTCCCATACAATACCTAAGGAGGTCAAGTTAACAGAAGAGTGTTACAGGCCCCCTCAAGCAAATTTAGGAAATAAGCATCGGAACCTGTTAGGAAAAGACGGGCGCTTTGAAACATCCACTTCTAAAATTCACAGATCTTGGCCACAGGGCCGGCCCTGGGCCTAGGCAACCCAGGTGGCCGCCTAGGGCCCCCAAAATTAGAGGGCCCCCGATTTAAGTAACATTATATATATAGATAATATTATTATATGTGTTATTTTATGCACATGTACATCACATCTGTTTGGATAGTAGAGTTGGCGGACTAGTTTACTAGTGAACCTAAGGTCAGGGTTCAACTCCCACGACTATATTTTGGCTTTTATATTTTTTCGACTTAAAGTGTAGGGGCACAGTCGATACGTTCGCCTAGGGCCCCCCGAAAATCAGGGCCGGTACTGCTTGGCCACCCCCTTTTTATTGAGAAGTTTGTACCCGTGTTTTGACGAGGGACCTGACTCAGGGCACCGTGCTACAATACAGAGTTTTTCGAAGGACAACCTCAATACCTCATACTTGTTTATCCTTTACTTGAGCAACTAAAAAATGATCTATTTCAACAAAAAAAAAACTAAAAAATGATCCACATGAATGATAGAAGAAACTAAATTGGGTTTGAATGGATATCAGCTTTTCCTTTTTGTGCAAAATTTATTAGAAATTTTTCATTTGTATGAAATTGCTCTTTAGGTTGAGTTTGACTCTAAATTAGCTGCATGAACATATAAATATCTCCTAAATATTAGAAAATAAGTTCTAGAGAATTTTACAGGTACCTCTCATAAGTGTTAAAGGCGCCTCTTCCCCTGACGAACGCCCTTGCAAAATTTCCTTGGGGGACCTTTAATACTTGTAAGGGCGTTTATAAAACTTCTCTAAATTTTATTTGTTGGTTTTCAAGATTTTAGATTAGAAGAATAAGAAAATAATAAGCTAATCATAGCCGAAAATACCAACTAGTTTATATTGGTGGTGTTTGATGTTGTTCCCAATTTAGAATCTAAATCCATTTCATCAAGATGGCCATGATAAAGATTAGACTTGGGTACAAGCTATCACTTAATTAAGAAAACCCTAATTAATCAATTTTCTTTTGCCAATTTAGCATCTACCTCCAAAAAGCAAGGGGACAATATCCCAATAATAACAATTAAACCAAATGCATTTGAACAACTAGGTCAAATGGAGCAAAGAGTGCAAATGGGAAATCCACAACACACATAAAAACCCATAAGCTAAACTCCAAATCTTTATGTCATTCAGAACTTTTGACTACTTGTTTTTCCAAAGTCACACTTCACCAAACTTGAAGCTAACAAGACCACTTCAATTTCCTTCAAAACCCTAATTTTATATTATTAACCTAATTTTATGTCAACTCAAATTTTATCCATAATAACAAGTTGTCTTCTAACCTCTTCTACTTCAAAACAAGAATGAACCCAACAAATAGTAAACCTCTTTGGATCCTAGTATATGTGATATCTTGGCAATAACCCTAGGTTGATTCGGACGGTCAGATGATCCTCGAGTTTTGATGGTACGAATCTCTAGTAAAATATGAGATGTGGAATAAGGGATAAAGTGACTAAAAATACCCTCTCACTCTTGGAGGAGGTTTTTTAGGTTATTTGTATATTCAAACATCTTAACAAGCTTTTGGATTTTACTTAAGCTATTGTTATATAAAACCCTATACATAATTGTTGAGGAAAATATAATGTTTAGGTACATCCTACTCCAACATTGGAGTTAGGTTATGAGGATTTCCCCATATTTTCCTTTCTCTACATTGTCTTTTATCTACAAATTTGGACCTATTGATAATTTAATTTGATGAGGAATGGGATAATACATATCTTGATTACATTCATGAAACCATTTGACCTTCTTTTACTACACATAATTAGATTTATCCACTCTACTTATTTTCAAATATATTATTATTATTATTGAATTACCTATATTCATTCTTACGACTACTATGGGTCTTTAATCTGACCCAAACTCAAATGGAGTGGAAACCCAGATTGTTTTCGGGTCTTCGGAATAGGAACCAGTACTATACTACTATACTAGTGTACAGTGTACTGGATGAGATAATATAGTGGGTCCAAATCTCTACCGGCCCAATTTTGTTAAAATAGTCCATGGCTTGCTTGGGTCACCGGTTTGTTGACTTTAATAACGTACTAACGTCATAAACGTGTCTTTCTCTCTCCTCTTCTTCTCTCTAGGTAGTATTCTAGTAAATCACCAATGTCATATACATTTCTCAAGGATAATCCAAAAGGTCAAATAAGTGACACAATGTGACTCTTCTATAATTTATTTGTACCTCTTAAGCTTAGAGATTGGGTACCTAACTTAACTAGACCTAACAATATTCTAAGATATGATTAAGGGTACTTTAGAGGGTTGCAAATCACAGCCATTCCAAGCTCTACTTTTACTAGCTCAATTACTTCTTAGATATGAATCCATAACCTATTAACATGTCAAATATTACTTGAATTGTTACTCGAAATAAATGTATCATTGATATTTTTAGTAACTAAATACCTAATGTTAGTAGCAACATGATTTGGTAACTCAAGAATATGGATTGTACGCAGTACGCTTCAAAAAAATGGAATCAGACAATTGTGCATGTCTCTTCGCCAACATCTTAATTTACTGACATTCTTCGACTTTTTGAGAACGTAAGACTACTTATTATCACAATAAAAATAGAGAAGTATTTTTTTGCATGATACAACTTATGAGTTATTAAATGAGCGACGATAGTGATATAAACAAGTTTTAGGTCCTTTGACGAGTGAGAGAGGAAGGTGGGTTTGTTAAGAAGGGATTTAAATATAGAGAGGGTGCTTAGGGTTGACATTATTAGTTTTAATATTTGAATAAAGGTAATGAATTTAGGATTTTATATTAGGTTACAATTTACAAATTACTTGGTCATTAAGTGTATCTTCTCATTCAAAGGAACCTTCTATTCTATAATCACAATGACACAACTCTCTTAGAAGACCTTAAATTCAACAATTAAGACCACATTAAATTAATATTTATAGGTCATCTTTGTCAAACTGCCTCTATTCTAATTTAATTACTAATTTTAAAATACATAAAATTCCAATAAGTTCATATTAAGGATTTAATATAAAAGAAAACAATGAAAAAAACAGGATTAGCCTATCCAACGAATATGAGAATTCTATATTTTAGTGGTGTCTCCTGCTTTGATATAAGCTAAACAATGAGTTAACTAATTGTATACATATTGGTTCTAGTTCTTATAAAATTCAAAATATCAATGAAACGAAACGATCAAAAAATACAGAAACTAGAACCAGTGATCCCAATTTAGGTTTCTTTTGTTTTGTTGATCCTACATTCTACTTGAATTGAATTTTCTTGTAAAGCTCAGTTCTAAACAACCAAATCGACTCAATGACACCCTCATATATATAACAATGAGAATAGTCCGACATGCATGGTGAAAGAGTAATCTAGTAACTAAACATATAATATCTTGATGGGCTTCTCTACTATTGCCAATTAGTTTCGAATTGGTTGGCAACAGACACAACATGGTATCAGAGCTAAACCAATACGTGTTAGGTTTAAAAGCCACACGTTCTCCACGCAACAGAAATAAAAGAAAACACTCCATGAGTCAGATGATCATAGTCTAAAAAGTAATACCCATTACATAGAATTTTAGAGCCAATAGGTAAACTAGCTAACAAGTTATTGATAAACTCCAATTAAATATAGCTAGGTTTAGAGTTTTTTAATTAAGAAATGGTTAGCTAGCTAGCTAGGGTTAGAAACATGATCCATGCTTATCTTCTTATCAAGATACTTTACAGTGGGGGGATATGTTATGGAAATATATTAATTAACTCTTCTTGTTGGTGATGAAATGCATCATTACTGCAAGAGATTCGGGAGATAGGAGAAAGACAAACACAAACATTGTTTTCTTTCTCAATTAAGATGTGAGTAATAAGAAATTAGTATTTGTGGAAGTGAGGGTCATCTCTTGATTAGTATTTTGTTAATTTTCTGTAAAGATGTCTTTGATAGAATGATTAACAAATATCTAGGTCAATGAGTTAGTAGTCTCTCTCTCTCTCTCTCTCTCTCTCTCTCTCTCTCTCTCTCTCTCTCTCTCTCTCTCTCTCTCTCTCTCTCTCTCTCTCTCTCTCTCTCTTCTCTCTCTCTCTCTCTCTCTCTCTCTCTCTCTCTCTCTCTCTCTTCTCTCTCTCTCTCTCTCTCTCTCTCTCTCTCTCTCTCTCTCTCTCTTCTTCTCTCTCTTCTCCTCTCTCTCTCTCTCCTCTCTCTCTCTCTCTCTCTCTCTCTCTCCTCTTCTATTTTTGAAAGCTAAGAGATCTCTGTACCTTTCCATTTGTTTTTTTCTTAGTTTTTCTTCTAAATATACTTGTTTAATACTACAAGAGTCCTTGCCCCAATTTGCTATAACCATGGTTTCTTGTTCTTTACCCCAATCCCCAAGCTGCAGCCTCAAACAACTCACTTATTCTTTCATCAAAAAAAAAACAACTCACTTATTGTTATTGATTATCTCCTTCTTTGTTTAACACATTTCATTAGTTATACCTTATTGGCATGGGAAATGATAGAGTGACTTAGAAATTGGTACTTAGAGGGTGACATATTTCCTCATTTAGAAATAAAAGCGGTCCCCACCATAGTCAAACTTTGAAAAAAGTTTGTCTTTTAGTGATTCCACATCAGCTGGGCATTAAAATGCCCAAAAAATTGGGCACTCTAGCATCTCCCGGGGCATTGGCTGATAAAACCTTCCCTCCCGATCTTTCAAAAAACATTAGACATGGTTGTTGGCTACCATGCATTCTATTTGTGGCGACCCCAGCCTTAACTGTCTACAGTATTGTTCCGACTTTTAGACCTCAGCCCAAAGTCCAATGGATGCAAGGTTACGTTCTACGAGCTCACCTAAAAAGTCTTGATGCTTATGGTACCTTACAACCAGGTTATAGGGGTGGCTGGCTGCTTTGGACCCAACATAATCAAAGACGGTTATAGTGCTTATCTAATTTCACAATGTATTGTATATTATATTCATGATGTATCAATGTCATTGAAATGTAATGACTCTTGAAGTTCGATTTCACAAAAAAAAAGTAAAATTTTCAAATTAGAACATGACCGAGTGCCAAATCAGAGTCATATTCCACATGTGGAAGGTCCATGATTTTTGCCTCTTATAGCATTTCTGTTTTGAAATAAGGGTTAATTCTATTTTGTCTAAAGATGACTAATTCACCAAAATGATCCCCTAAAGATTACCAAATACCACTTGTGCTTGTTTTTCATTTTTCTAGTTAGTCATCTTTAACAATCGACGTCTTCTTTCCTTTTCTTTTTTACTCTTCTTAGGAGAAGTATACCCCTCCTTATCCTTTACCTCTTTCATCCGCTGGAGAGGAGTCGATGACAGTCGACACGCCTGCTATTGCTGGCAACCCTATATAATTTTTCTTTGTTCTTCTTCCTCTTCTACTCATTCTACAACCACCACCATCAATGTCTGGTCAGTACCACCACCATCTTCATCTTTTTATCTCTCATTCTCTCTCGTCTTGAATCTTAACCCAGACGAGTGTTCAAATCTCCGTTTGGAGAGAGATATATAAAGGAGGTGAAAATGGTATGATAAAGAGGATAATAGGACGAGAGATTTTTGAATTTTTTGTATGAAAGGTCGTCGACAATGGAGGGTCCGTCGACCGTCACCGCCGACCCTTCTACAACGGAAGAATGGGAGAAAAATTAAGGAGGGGAAAGCTTCCCTAAGAAAAGTAAAAAGGAAAAGAAGACGTTGACTGTTAAAGTTTACTAACAGAAAAATAAAAAGGAGCTCAAACAGAATTTGATCATCGTTAGGACATTTTCATCTCCGTTTTTCGTTTGAAACATTTCAAATGTCTTGAAATATCTGTGTTATTCGTTTAAGACACTACAAATGTCTCATAGTGTCTTTGTTGTTTGTGCGAGACACGAAATTAGAGACATAAGTACAATCACACATTAATACATTATACATTGATTAACATGAATATATATACATAGTGAGGATTGAATATGCTCATAACTTGTCTTAAGACACTCGTACACTGTAAGAATCATAAGAACTACACTAACTGCTATTGTTTATACTATTACTGAGCATAATCAATAAATGATAGATTTGAGCCACCACCAAGTATTGATGGCTAACCCAAATGGTCTAAGAAGATTCTTGACAAACAAAAAGGATGGATGTTTATCTGATATTTTACTTGTAATAAGAAATTTTTATATTAAAATAATTATGTTATGCAAAAAGTAGTAGAATAGAAAAATGAAAAGTTGAAGAAACTTTTGTGTACTTTTTTGTCTATGACTACTTTTAGTATTAGAAAAATCAAAAGTTGGACGATGAGAGAGAAAGAAGACATAGACAGAGGAACTTGGCTTGGAAAAACCCTAAAAAACTAAAGAAAATGAATTGTAGGGAGAAAAAAATAGATGATGTGTGAGACTTTTGTCCTCATAAGCATCACAATATCACAACATTTTCTTCCTATAAATTTCAAGTCTTCCTCCCACTTTTCTCCAACCATCTTACTCATACTTCATCAAAAGGTCAAAGAAACAACAGACAGAAAGAAAAGAGAAAGAGAAAGAGAGAAAGAGAAAGAGAGAGAGATGGGTAGAGCTCCTTGCTGTGACAAAGCCAATGTGAAGAAGGGACCTTGGTCCCCTGAGGAAGATGCTACACTTAAAGACTATATTGAACAACATGGAACTGGTAGTAACTGGATTGCTCTTCCTCAAAAGATTGGTAAATGTCAAATACCCACAACTTATTTTCATCTCTCTCTCTCTCCTCCCTTTGTGTTTTTATGTCTTTGTATTTGTATAGTTGTGTTCTTTATCAGATTGGAATATTTCTTTGTATGTGTGTTAAAAAATCAGTATGGGTTGAAACTTGACAGGACTTAAAAGATGTGGAAAGAGTTGCAGATTGAGATGGTTGAATTATTTGAGGCCAAATATCAAACATGGTAGTTTCTCTGAGGAAGAAGATAACATCATTTGCAATCTCTATATTAGTATTGGCAGCAGGTGGTCTATAATTGCAGCTCAATTACCTGGAAGAACTGATAATGACATCAAGAACTATTGGAACACAAGACTCAAGAAAAAGTTGCTCGGAAAGCGAAAGACTTCCCCATCTAGCCATAGTTTAGCTTCTCTTAATCAAGAAACGAAGGATTCAAACGACGTCGATGATAACTCCTACCCGAATACCTTGAGCCAATCAGCTTTGGAAAGATTACAACTCCATATGCAGCTTCAAAGCCTTCAAAATCCATTCTCTTTCTACAATAATAACCTTGCACTTTGGCCCAAGTTGCACCCTCTTGGAGATAGTAAATGCCAAGGTCACAAGGGTTTGAACCAAAACCCTAATCCTAACTCAGCTCAACAAATACCTAATACTACTACTACTATTACCACTGAAAGTGGAATGAGCCGAAATTCCACCTTGTTTAATGAATCGCCCACTTCTTTGGCTGAAATGGGACGAGGTAATTCAATCAACACTGTCCAGGATCATGAACTAGGCAGATCCTTCAATGGGTTTTCTCCATTTATAGTGAACTATTCGAATTCAGTGGAGTTGATGAATAATATTTCAAAATCAAACAGTGTAGAACAATTGAATATGATGAACTACCAATCGATGTTCGGCTCAGAAGCTGAACTTAGTGAGCTACTAAATGGAGAAAATGAAGATCAAATAAGTAGTGAATTTGATTCATTCAAAGAAATGGATGGAATTAGTAATGGTACTTCTAATGATAGCATGAATAATATTTGGTGGTCAAATGAATTTGATACAAAGTCTTCATCACCATCAAATTCTTGGGACGATTCAACTTCGATGTCTGTTAATCTTCAAACTGATCATCAAGGACTATTTCAAGATTATGTATTAGAATATGATCTATAGAAAATAAGGATAGAACTGAGGGCTGTTAAATAAAGTTTAATTACAATTTGAGACCTTCAAGTGAGAGGAGATATAAAGAGTCTGATGATCATGGCTTGTTAATGGTGTAAATTGTGTTAATAAAAATAAGAACTTTTAGTTAATGTTCTTGACATTTCATCTTTCTTCTCTCAGTGTCTGAATCTAACTTGTCAGATGATAAAATTGTAATGTAAATGGAATCAAATGCATATCTTTCAATTCATTATTCATACTGAACTTTTCATGAGTCAAATTTGACTAGCCACAAATTGTGAAAAAAAAGGAACAAGAGAAAACATCAAATGCTGGAAGACTTTGAATAAATTTTCAGACATGAAATGAACAATAAGAAGAAGAAAAAAACACACAAAAAGACATACATTTCTTTTTTTTCTAAATCGGCACTCGCCACATAGGACCTGGTGTAGCGGTTCCGCTCCATGCCTTCATCGAAGGACTCACATAACTTTTAGGCTATGTTTGATGCGCGGGTATGGAATGGGGTTCATTCGAATCATAATCCAAAATATTGTGTGGCTCGTGGAAATGCAGGGGAATCTTATTCTGAATAGGATTCCCCCTTAATAGGACACCCAGGGACATGGTGTTTGGCTCGCGGGAATGCAGGGTAATGGCAAACCCAAGGACGGGGCGGATTTCTGATTCTCGTTTCCCGAATTATTTGTTTTAAAAATATTTATAGACAAAATAGTCTTTAGTAAAATATTAGATTGACTAATATTAAAATTGTCCTTAATATAATATCACAACTTAAAAAAATAACAACCTGCTGTTTCAACCACCACCATAACAACGGTCTCTCGCTCGTTCGATGGCTTTGTTCATCCCAATTCGATATCTTAGGACCAGTGCCTATACGTTTTATTTGGATCATGGCCTAAAAGCAATAATCAGATGCACACAACAAAACCACAAAATAAGATCAAGTCAGGGCAAGCGGAACCTAAATGTCGTCTATATTGGGATGTTAGGCTACTTACAAAAAAATAAGTCCTAGATATAAAAACTTATTTAACCCCGAATGTCGTCTATATTGAGAAAGAGAGATCCGACGAGGGTTAGCTTTCGAGACATTCGGTTGGAGAGAAAAAGAGTCTCATCGAGGGTTAGCTTTCCAGACCTTCGGAAAGAGAGAGAGAGAGAGAGAGAGAGAGAGAGAGATCTGGCAGTTTAGCTTTCCAGACCTTCATTAGAGAGGGAGAGAGACTAATTTGAATGAGAAAGAGAAAGAAACCCTGGATTTCTAAGATTTTTTTAGGGTTCTTTTATCTTTATTCAACCAAGAGAGAAGGACAAACAAAAATTAGTTTTTTTGTCAAATATATTATTCAAGGGTATAAATGTCAAAATCTTAATTTGGACCTAATCCTAATGATTCAGGTTTAGAAACACAAAATCTAATTGGTAAAACAATTTAGCCAATTCAGATTGAGCCAGTTCAGTTCAACCAATGTAGATTCAAACATACATAAAACCACAAACACAATCTAAGTTTTGCATATCGGTAAGCTAATATTGATTACTTTCTTGTATGACGTAAGTTTCCATCAAATGGTTAACTATTTAGAGAGAACAAGCTTGATTTAGGGCAAAATCAACGACCCAAATTGGAAACTCCTTAGATCAACGACCGAGAAACTCTGAAAGATGGATCTACAATTTTAACTTTATAGGGACGTAATCGAAAACTCATAAATCTGAACGCATTTGAATACCGCATGTGATAGTTTGTCCCAGCAGATTATCATTATTGAAAGAAATAAACAGAAATAACCACCTATACACCACCCAGATTAACCTACATGCTTCAACACCACCATCTGACTCAAATCATCCTAACAATTTATTGTTAAATTACACTTGAAATTTATTTTGTTTCTTTTTTTCTTAAATTATAATTTTTATTTCTAAGAAGGAAAGGATTATTGTTTTTTAAATAGGTTTTAACCCTTGAAATTTATTTATTTTCTTAAATTAGAGATTATTTTTCTAAGAAGGAAAAGATTATTGCTCTTTAAATAGGTAACTTTATCTCTACGAAGGACTATACTTTAAATTTTGAGAAGGACTTCTAGACAATATACATAATTAAATAAGGATGTTTGTCCCAGTCATTGTTTTCCCTTCTGTTTTATATAATAGATTATGTTTACTACATTAAACAAAACGATGATCTTACTTCAAATGTCAACATTCCTCCAACGTAAGAGCAAAGACAATAAAAGAAACGGTTTCCAGAGATGACTTCGTGAAATTATTGATTACTGCAAAGGCAACTGAGAGGGAAAGACGAAAGGAGGAAAAGAAATGACGACGAAGGATATGGTGGTGGTATAAGGAGAAGAAGAACAAGAAGAAGATTTTTATTTTCTAATGAAGTATCGTCCGTTTATTTACGATCCCTTCTCTGACAAAGAAAGAGAGATGAAAAACGAAAGGAACTAATTTTTATTTAAGGGCCAAAAGGAAAAAAAAATATATTGTTAAAGTTGAAAGTGGGTCTAAAATGGAAGCTGGTCATTTTTAGGGGCCAAACTGGATCTAACCCAAAAAAAACAGCCCACGCATAATTGGCGCCAAATCCACGTCGGTAATGTTACTGTAGCTCCGAAAAGAGATCCCGACCCGAATTTACTTCAGCTTCTCCAAACAAACGTTTAATAATTAGGGTTTGCTTCTCAATTTCATGAAGGAGAGAGAGAGAGAAAGAAGGACGGTTTCGTGACGAACGATTACTGAAATGAAAAAGTTGGTGACGAAATTTTGGGATACAGAAGTCTTTTTGAGACAAATTTATAACTTCGTGAGCATTTTTTTTTAATTGTTCAGCGTGTGCCTTGAACCATGGACCTCTAGGTGGAAGATTCTACCTCTTACCACTCCAACCAAGGGTTGTTGGCTTAGTGAGCATATCGTTCCTATGGTAAATCGCGTATAACAGGGAGGTACAAAATCTTTTAGTGCTATTTTGAGAATGATATTCCATTTTAATTAGAAGCTAAACAAGGGGAATTCTTTAGTTTCTTAGCCAGTTTTAGGGGAAAAAATTGGTGGTTCTAGATAGGATTTGAGTATAAATGATGAAGAGTTATATTTAAGCTAGGCACACCGTAGGCATAAATCTTATGTGGGTTGTTGTGATTTGTGATTCCCATGATTCTAATACACTGAACTGCGAATCACGACAAGCCACTGAGGAATTTTGTCCAGAGTCTTGTCTAGTTTTTTTTGTTCCCTAACGTCACTCTAGGAATTAAGATCCCAATAGTGGCATCAAGTACAACAATGAAGTGAAATGGAAAAAGTCTAGGTTTCAATTGATGAGGTGAAATTTCTTGAATTTGGGGATCGAAAATAATCCAATTCGTTTATTAGATTTTTGGGGTTCTATTTTTCTTCCTAGCAATGTATATAAGGTGCTTGTAAAATTAGGTACCAAAAAGGGATTTTTATGAGTAGTTAATGTTCAATTTTCTAGGGTTTAGATATATCATAGGTTTATGGAATCCAACTCAAAAGCAACTGGCAATGAGTGAAAGGACACGAGATCTTTGTATACTTAGGCTTACAAGTTACCACTAACCATTAGATTATGGGTAACTATTTTCAAGAATTACATACTTCATATGAAAGTAATCTATGTTAGAGAAAGTTATGGCTGCATTAAATATCTGATGAACTATAACCATAGCCTGGAATATGAGAAAGTAATCTATGTTTCGGTGTCTTTTCTTCGATATAATTATATCGAAATGCTCTGTCTTTGAGAGTACCGTTGAGAAATCGAAGGAGCTTTGAATGGAAAAGTAGTAATTGTAGTATCTTCTTGTATCGAAATGCTTGGGTGTCTTTTCAAGTAGCCTTAATTAGAGTACTTATTCGCATAATCTTTCCACACTAATCGTTTTTCATGAATACAAGGCCTTCTAATCTTTTATTATCCTAAATAAGCTTGTTATCCAGTGTTTGTTTTTTCTCCAAAAATGTAGGTGAAGAATATTGAAATACACCACAAACAACAAGAGCAAGCAAAAAATCTGTAGAAAAACACAAAGAACAGAGAACCCATGACTTAATTTTAAGGATTACAAAAACACAAGAGCAAGCAAAAAAGCTGTAGAAAAATCGCCATTACTGAAATACACCACAAACCAAAGCTGTAGCTGCTCTGAGACTGTTACTTATGTTAGCTCTGTTCCCATGTCCTTTTTAGGTCAAGAAGGGTAAGTACGCCAAGGAGATTATTTGCTGAAAAAGGGTTAATAATGGTCGCAAAGGAGTTGTATACTTGTTTATTGTTCATGTCTTTCTCTTCTACTTCTTCTTCGTCTTCAAAGTTGTGTGATATAGAAACTAATGAGCATGCAATACGAAACTTTTTCTCTAAATATATGCGAACGTAGTTTGAATTATTATCCAATTTCTTGATTTTTACTGGAGTATGTATTTTAACTGCTTTGCTGCACTTCTTTCTCTGTCAGCAGACTCGACAAGCTTTCACAGAACTGCATAATATATAATGCCAGATTTATAATCAGCTAAGTATACTTAAATTACAAACACTAATTACTTTAGAAAATTTGCTTTCTTACCTCTTTATACACAGTTCGATCTCCTGC
Organism: Eschscholzia californica; assembly: GCF_041429995.1. Classification (NCBI taxonomy): domain Eukaryota; kingdom Viridiplantae; phylum Streptophyta; class Magnoliopsida; order Ranunculales; family Papaveraceae; genus Eschscholzia; species Eschscholzia californica. The sequence continues at coordinate 13,491,333 of NW_028238198.1, read as the reverse complement.
AGATTTTGATAATTCTACCACACAATGTTCAGGTGTCACCTCAATCACCTAAGTTACACATAATATCGGGTGTTAGTGAAATACAAGATATAAAACATATGTAACTTGGACACTGGTACGCGTACGGTATGTCTAAAAATTCCAAAAAGGGCGACAACACATACAGGTAATTTCTTGCCTTAGTTACTGGGGCCTTTATTTATACTTGCAATTTTTTTCGTTTAGATTAATGATTGTTAACTACACACAAACGAAAGTAACCTAGACCAGTATTTTGTGAACCTAACACGCTTTTGTGTAGGTACACACGAGATGTATAGAAAATTGTTTAAGTTTGTAGTCATCAAAACCAATTGACAATGAGCGGAGAGGACCTAGACATTATATTCTTGGTTGCTAGTTACCCCTTCTCCCATGTGGGACTGTTCTCACACGCCCCCTCATGTGTGGCGTGGTTAGCCTAACACGTGTTTTTTTTTTCGGGTGGCATGGAGCACGTGTGGGCTTAACTCTGATACCATGTTAAGTTTGTGGTCGTCCAACTCAAAACCAATTGTCAATGAGTGGAGAGGACCTAGACATTATATTCTTGGTTGCTAGTTACCCCTTCTCCCATGTGGGACTATTCTCACAAAAATATCACATTTATTCATTGAAGAGAACGAATATGGGACAAGTATCCTAGTACTAGAGACGAGTATTCGTTTATGACTCGACAAAAATGTAAAAAAGGAGTGTCCATGTTACATAGGATAAAAAAATGACTCGTTAAGCGAGTATTGTAAACTTTCTTTTGAGCGCTTAAGTGCTTAGCAATAGATCTTAAGCCAATTACTTGTTTGAATTAACAGCATGAAGATCCTATTGCTAAGCACTTAGACACTCGACAGAAGTTGCCATCCAGGCTTTTTTTAATTGGAACACTCTATGATATATGTTTACCTCTGATAATAAGCTGAAGTGTGATCTACTACAACCAGCCAATTTATTTATTTGACGTAGCCTCACCTGTTACGAAGGAAAGTAGTGTTAATAATTCTACTACTAATATAAATACGGAGAAACTACCAATCTAGCATGAAAAGTTGACAGTCGTTACCTTGAAACTGTTTATTCGTTCAACCGAGAGTCTTGCATCCTTTGCAGCGACATCTATTTTCTCCATGGTTTCCTTTATTGGATATGCTGAACCAATTCTTGTTTTTTGTTTGTCCTCAATCTGGAAATTTGATTAAGTTAATCTTTAACAGACATTTTTTAAGTTTGTTTACTTACATTTAAGAATATTAATAGTGGGGCAACATTTCAAGCGAGAGACTCAGAAGTCACTCGAGACTTTAGCTCAACTGTATAACACATTACAGGATTAGGAAGTTACCTTTTCTTCAAAGAGGCCTGATAAGTCGAGGTCATTAGACATTGCTATCAGTTGGAAGGCGTTTATGTAACTTGAAGATTGTGATTTCTCCATTTCTGATGCAATTCCCTTTACAGAATTTTGACAAATATAAATCAGATTACGAATTGCGAGTTATTTTAGTGCTGTCAAAGAGATATTGGGTAGCTGAGTAGCTCTTACCGTGTTGAAGCTGGTACAAGAACTGAAGCTCATTCCTATAGAACGCTCGTAAGTTGTTTGAAACCATTCGTCTTCAAGAATATCTGCTATTGTGATCCTCTATAGTGAGGAAAAGTTTTTGTAAGGTATAATTTTCAGTAATAATTAAGTTGTGTAGATGTGAATTAATATTACCTTTATCGGTGATGGAACAAGTATCTTCGAGATTAGATTCTTTTCTTTTTCGGTAAACCAGTCAGGAAATTTGTATTCTGCTCTTGATATCTATGTTCATAAACACGTAAAATTATCAACATAAGGAACTTCATCTACTGTAGTTAAGGAGTTCTTTCGCTCTTCTCTCTCTTTAGAAAGCTTACCTTTCTGTATAGGTTTATAAGGTTTCGATCTTGAAAGGGTAAATGACCGGCAAGTAATTCGAAAAGGATTACTCCACATGACCAAGTATCTGCCGATGCTCCATAATAACTCTTATGTGATATGACCTGTTTTTAACCAGACAAGGATTAAGTTTTCGTTACAGGGAATTCGGATTCGAAAATATCGGGTCCTGAAGCGATTTAAAACTAGGAAACTGCTGCTTACCTCAGGAGCTACGTAGCTAGGAGATCCACAGGCTGTAGATAGTAAGTCTCCGTTCTGTTTATCGATCAAAATTCAGTTAGTCCTGAACTAGATTTATATCTGACATGATTCAATTATCAATAGAGGTTATAAACTAATTCTCACCTTATGAAACACGCTAAGTCCGAAATCAGTAACTTTCAGATTTCCTTTGGCATCCAGTAGCAGGTTTTCAGGCTGTTCACAAGATTCAAATGACACCCAGGTCAGTTTTTTAAGATTTGAAGTATAGGGAATTCATTTCTTCACCAATCGGATTTTCGAATGACACGGAAAAGGTGAAAAACGGTTTTCAAAGCTCTACCAGTTTAGCTGGAATTGACAGCTCATGAAAGGAGAAAACTGTTTCTTATGCAATTGGATTTTGAGTTCTTACCTTCAGGTCTCTATGGTAAACACCTCTGCTATGACAATAGTCAATGGCATCGATTAACTGCTGAAAGTATTTTCTAGCTTCTCCTTCACTTAATTGGCCAAGATAATCCTGTTTGAACCAAGAATTGAAGATTATAAACACCATATAGTGAGAATGATAGAAAAATCGATGGAGAAAACATAGAGACGAATATCGTAAAGTGAATAATTGACGAAGATATGGAAACTCACCAGCTTGTTTGAGAGCTGACCACCCGAAATGTATTCCATTATAATGTATATCTTTGTTTTGGTAGCTATAACCTGCAATTTGGGCACGAAAACGACATAAATAGCCAAACGGAGCACTAAGACAATGAACCCGGATTGGGATTTTAACTGAGTTCTTCTGCTTAATGATTCAGGACGAACCTCGTATATGCGGACGATATTCGGGTGATGCAGAAGCCTCATTGCATTTATTTCTCTTTCTATCTGTTAAAATTTCAGGTGAAATTCATTTATCAGTTTCTCAATTTCATGCTTTTAATGAATAATCAATTAGTATTGTCAAGTTAGAATTGGGAAAAAAAATATATATATGAGTTTACCTGATACATAAGCTTGTTTTCCATTACCATCTTCTTGTCGATGATCTTAATCGCTACGTTTTGACGAGTAACAACATTCATGGCTAACTTAACCTTAGCAAAGGTTCCTTCACCAATTGTTCTACCAAGTTGGTATTTTCCTATATTGTTTGCAATACCCATTTTAAGCTTCTCTCTCTTTCTTCACCAAAACTAGTTTCTTTCTTACTTTGAGAAAGTATTGATGATCGAAAATGGTTGAAACCGAAAAATTCTTAGATATTGATTTCTCTCTCTTTCTCTATCTTGGGTACTAGTATTAATAGTGTCCTTTTAATTAAGATGAGAGGAATTTGATAGTGAATTCAACAACTGCCGTTTTTATGGCTATGAATGTTACATTAGGAGTTGTGTGGACTGAGGACTTTAAAGGTTTTCATAGGCACTTTAGATCCATAACTTTGTTTAGAGTGAGAGAGAAATAATCTAGTAGTAAATGAGTAGTAGTATAAGACGGTTAGGTGGCATCTGAGAAGGCGGGGAAATGTTGTTTGAATGGCAGGTATAAATCACTGTTTGCATGAACAGAGTTGTACTTAGCATCCTTTAATTGTTTACACTCCATTTACACCATTTGAAATGGTTAATTTGTCAGGTAAACTATTCTAATCAGTAAGATTCAATTTATTACTTTTTACCTAATCAAGAATTAGTTGACATACTTTTATTAAATTTGATTTTCATCTTAGATAGGAAATTAAAAGTAGACGAGCGATGAAAAAGAAAGAATGTTGATAATGCCCTTTCGTGTTGAATGAATTTCGCTTTTTCGTAATCCCCTTTTAGAAGCTGGTTGGAAAACTATCCTTACGAAAGCGAAAGTAGTTGGGTTGATGGCTCGCTCTGTCTCTAGGTAGCGGTCTCGAGTCTTACCCAACCTAAACACGTTTTTCATACATATAGAGTTGGTCGGCCATTTGCAGTGATTAAGAGAGTCCGTTGGCGAGTTTCATGTGTTGTTAGTGAGGGTTTCTAGGGTTTTACTCGTAGGTATAAAACAAAGAGACAAGAGGGCATTGAGAGAGACCGACGAACAAATAATATGCTTCTATATGCAAATTTCCTAGAGTCTTTACTCATTTTGTCCAATTTGGCAATTTGTTGTTGTTCTTTTACCGGTATAGATATGCCGTTCTGAAATCTAGTTTTAAAAGTCATCATTTACATAGAATGAGCTGCCTACTTGGGCAAAAATACGATCCTATCAAAGTTATTTAATCAAAAGTTCCATGGAGGTAGTAAGATCAATTAAATTTCTTTCTCTAAGTGCAAGATTACCAAATTTTCTTATTTAATGAGCAAAATGCACTTCTTTGTTCTACCTAACGCTTTTTGATGACCAGCGAAAAAAGACTAAAGGTTGCCGTTGATTAAAGTGCGCGGTAAATGTTACATATATCTAGCATTCTAGAAGATAATGCTTTCCTAAGAGAGAATTCGGACCCATAAGTAAACACAGTGAAATTTCTATAAACTAATAAGGTCGGGCCTAAAGAAAATTATAACCTTGGAAGGGTATTAATTTATAGATAAATTAATATATTTTATTTTAACGACATTAGAAAATATAGTTTAACAAAAAGAAATTTAAGTCTATCGTTTTTTAAAGTTAGGATTATTATATCCTAACTATATGCTAACTATATTGGATGGGACCTATAGGATATAGAAAAAACAAATGTAATATAATTTTAAGGAATTGTTAATTTTAGTGAATTGTTAATTTAGTACGTCGGTTTTGAGTCGGGATCGTAGAAAAATATTACTTTACTGAAATGATTATATCATCTAATGTTAATTCACCAAGATTTTACTATAGCTAACATAAGAAATTAAAAACAAATGTTGAATGCAACATTTTACCTTGTGTGTCTTCTTTTGGGATCCTTTTTAGTTTATTTGTACCTCGAGAAAATAGCATGTGTATGAACCCTTTTGTTGTTCTGTGACTTGTCGGTCTATTATTTTGACATGCGCTTCTGACCTATCAATTGTTAACAGATCAATGCAAAACAAGTTTATGGGACTTCTTACAACTTACAAGCTTTTTTTTAGTAGCAATTGTTGTAAAATGTGGTTGATAATTAGAAAAAGTTTTATGAAGTATAATTTTGGATCTCTAGTCATCTCCTTGCTTTTGCAACAAAACTACATTTAGTTGAAGGGAATTTTGGTTTTTTTTTGTTACAAGAGAATTTTTGGATTTAGTTTAAGCATCTTGGAGAGAAACTTTTGTACATACAATTCAAAAAATCTGGAGAACTTTAACAATTTGACTGACAACTTGGATGAAGTTGTTGTGCTCAACTATACAAGGTTTTACATTTTTTTTTTCGAACTACATAAGGTATAATGTTGGCCTAAAGGGCATGCCTTTAAGGTACAAAATTATTCGAAAAGACAAACCTTCAAAATTTTAAGTACAGATTTTTGTGTAGTTGGGTCGGTTCGTGGCTCATCTTGACTTAGTTACTTATGAATATTCCAATAATACATAACCAAAATATTGTAACTTATGATCTCCTTTTTGTTGATAAACAGAGAAATATATAGAATTGGCTTTGATTGCGAACTCGGTGGTAAGATTATGGAAAGCTTAATAGAATATGGTGGAGCACTTTCCACGCGTTAAAACAAACTGGGATCATGTTAAATAGAAGTTGTCTTCTTTTTGGTTTGTTGGGGCGAAGATGATAGGTCCACCGAAAGTCAAAGCCGACCCCGGAGAAATATTGAAATCAACCGTCCTGATTTAAGAGTCAACTCTCTCTAGATTTGTGTATCAGATTTCGGAGATATGCTTGTCGTTGATGTGGTTTTCACTCCCAAATCGGTCTCACATTTCGTTGGTTGTATCACTTATGTTGTTTAGGACTTATGTCACAGAGGATAAAGAGTGAAAACAAATGAAAGGAGAACATATTTTAGAAAACAAATAAAACACATATAGCATCGATCTCTCGATCGTCGTTGATGGTTGCGTTTATAGCTCCTCTTATGCCATTGAACCAGCGAAAAGCCTTGGTCTTGATGCCAATTGAAGCAATGGAAAGTTCTAAAAAGTTCATGTCTAAAACTTAGAAAAATCGAAAATTCATAGAACATGTAAAATTTTATTAAGAAACTGAATAAATTATTAGATTCCCTTTTATGTAGTATTAGGGAACCAAACTAGAATTAACAACTGATTATCTAAATTACGGAGAAAATAGAAAATTTATTAAAACTAGTAATAAAAATACTTAAAAATTCGTTTTGAAGGCCTAAACGATAGAATTTGACCCCCAAACGAGTCGATGGTGTCGCAAGAGGCAACGAATATGCCCAATGCCATTTAGCACTAACACTCAAAATTTCGTCCAATTACAATATCCTTTTTACCGCTTTGAGTTTGGGTGTTTCAATCGTTTGTCTTCCTTTTTACCACATGAATTTTGTTCATGAAGTTCTTTGCAAATTCTCCAACACTACAAGTGCAAATTTAGTAAGGTGTCGTTTGACAACGTTAAAATAAGTTACTTTTTTGCTTATATAAGTAGAAAAGTAAAAAAGTCAGTTTGGTAACGTGAAAATTTCCAACTTTACTTAAGTTAAAATTCGACTTTGGTTTAAAGTTTCATATTTTCAACTTTTGACTTTTAAGTTGAGCAACTTTTTTTCAACATATACATGAATTATACTTTACCTCCACCGCCACTGTATGTAAACCACCACCATACCTCCATCACTACCGTACCTCCACCACCAATGTACCTTTCCACCACCGTACCTCCACCACTACACCTCAACCACCACTACCATCATCACCGCTGTATCTCAACCACCACCACCATTTGTATCTCAACCACCACTACCACCACCGTACCTACGCCACCACCGTACCTCCACTGCCACCACCATTATACAACCACCACCACCATACCTCCACCGTACATCCACCAACACCACCATACCTCCACCACCGTCGTGCATCTACCAACACCATCCCCATACATCCACCACCATCCCATACCTTCACCATCACAGCCATCACACCTGCACCACCATCACCACCACCAAGGGTGTAGCCAAGGGGGAGGCCACCCCTGGTTGTAGTCAGGGTTATATATTTTATAAAGGGAAAAATTTAACATGATAAGGGAGATAGCCAGGTGGTTGTGTGCATGCTCTAACGCCCTATAGGTCCCTAGTTCAAACCTCTAGTCCCCCATTTCTAATTTCATTTTCATTTTGTTAAATAGTTCTTTATTTGGTCCTTATTTATATGTATTTTCCCTTAAAGTCCCGAGTGATGTCCCCTACTTCTGAACGTAATTCTTATTTTTTTGTGCTAAAATCAAGTTTTACCCAAATTACCAATGATTGAAGATTAATTCTTCTTAAGTTCTTTATGTTTGAACTACTAACGAAATTTTACATATTCGGCAAAAATTGTTTTTCAAATACAACTTCTAAGTGCATATACTTTAGAAATGAAATATTTTCTCTTTAAGTACTTTTAGGTTAGTCTGGGGTAACTTTATATCCTGGCTCCGTCCTTGACTACCACTACTACCAATATCACTACCACTTCTTCCAAGAGAGTAATCATGGAAATCATAAATAAATTTAATTGAAATCAAGTATCTTTATGAGAAAAGTAAATTACATCACTAAACTAATTTTTTGACTTTTTTTTTACTTATAAGTAACATTTTCACCAAACATACTTATGATAATTTTTTACTTTTTTGAAGCAAAAGAACTTCTACTACAAACAAAAGAACTTCTACTTTTGCTTGCCAAACGACACCTAAATCTTTCTATTTACTTAAGAAGACAATACAACTCCTTTTTCTTGTTTCTCAAACTTCTATCTAACGCGTTTTGCCCATTGAGATTTAGCCCATGAAAACGTGGGAAATAAGGACAATGTTTTTTTTTTGAACTAAATAAGGTAATGTCTCAATAACGGTGTAGTAGATTATAGAAAATAATTTTCAACAGAAAAAAGGGTTATAGAAAATAATTGTTATAAGGAGTGTTATTTGTGTTATAAAGGTAGAGATTCTAGAAAATTGAGCTAGAAAATTGAACTTCTTTTTGGTTCGGCCAGAGATTAAAATAAGAATGTTTTTTTTTCGTACTATATGGCCCTCTCGCCTTGTGTCATCTAGCTATGCTAAAAAATATAGTGCATTCATGTCGATGGTGGACGTGTTTTCCACATTTCCGAAATTGAAGATCAATTCTTACTATTCCTACTTGACCTGTCACAAGATTGAGCTTCATGTCTTAATTTTTGCTTAAACCAAAGAGTGAGTAAGAGGATGTCAACGAGTGAGGTTGTCAGCGACTTGGTGTTGTTAGGTCAAATTCTGATTTTGACATTGCCTCACATTCCTTTAATCGAAAATACCCTTTTGTTTTGAGTCGATGTACATGAAGAAGATTTTATAGCAACCTTGAATTTATCTCATCTCTCCCACAACCGGCGGACCTTCTATTATAATAGATGTAAGACGCCAACCCTAGAAAACTGATAAGTCACATGTTGTCTATTCTTATTCTCGCCCTACTTTCTTCCCCTCGTATTTTGACGTGATTCAAATTACTTTTCTTCGATTTTCTTTCACATGGATATGTTACTTTATTTTTTCTTAGTGGGTACTATAAGATTTCCAGTCCCCACTTGAAGAGCCGACACGTTATTTGACATACAACTGCATAAAATAGAAACACTGGCTAAAACAAATAACAACTAGAAACGTGAAGCCCCATGGGCCATGGCCGACGTTGATCGATCACTAATATGCCCAAAAAGCATAAGCCGATCACATCCCAACCCAAAATGTTGAAAAGCCATATAAGTTGTTGATCTTCTACGTGGTAAGTGGTAATTTTATATGTTAACAAAGTGAAGAAATAAATTTAGGGCCAGCTCTACAATAAACCAAAATAATATTTCATGAAAATCAAATTTATTTTATGTCTGGCCGAACTTTATAAAGTATATTTTATTGGGCCAGACCGGCGAACTTGGTTCCCCAATGAATATCTTGATAGGTTTTGTTTTGTAATAAGACAATCTCAATCTTTCTCGATCTAATATGTATATTAAGTTTATCAAATTTGGATTATGAAAAGTAAATTGGATTACCCTACTAACTTTTTGACTTTTTTACTTATAAGTAACATTATTGTCAAATATATTTTTGGAATTTTTTTACTTTTTTAAAGTAAAAGAACTTCTACTACAACAAAAGTACTTATACTTTTGGTTGTCAAACGACACCTAAATCACATTGTGTCATAGTGTCTAGAAATTGGTACATGTATGTGTGTACCTCAGTACCTGTGTATGTGTTTGCCTTGAAGGATAAAGTTAATATTTTTTTTATTACATCATATTAATAATATTACCAACTGTAAAGTGACAGTAAAGATAAGTATATTTTCGTGTCCTATCGTTAACTATACATATGGAATTAATACCAATGCTCAAGCTTTCCCTTTTCAGTAAAATTTAAAATTTAAGCTCTTTAACTAATAGTTATATTATATTTCAGATAATCGCTACTATGGCAATATACATCATAATACATAATAAGCATGTCGAATTGAAAAATCAAATGGTTTGTATAGAAAAACATTGAGTAATTGCTATAAGGAAACTTCTAGGGTTACAAACGAAAACTAAGTTGTCAGTAACGGAACAGAAGTTTAAATTTGTATACTCTAAATGTAAAAGTTTGTCCCTCTGAATCAAAATATGTCAGACACAAAATTCATTTAATATAGACACGATCAACCAAAAGGTGAAAAGTTGTTGATCCTAAAAGCTCATGGGTGTGGGGCTGAAAATTATTACTAAACCCATGTGTGACAGATAATATGAAATATGTTGCTGACCACTTACCCCATCTAAAGTGGAAGTGCCAGTATATAACACAATGACCTAGAGGAGAAAATGACTTCCGAGAGGGAAAAGGAAGTTTTAGCAGCATCTAGAGGAGTGTGTTTATGAGTAGTCTTAGCCTCTCAGGGTAAGGGTTTGTAATACAATAGTTGAATGATTTGTAGGGAACCCTACCTTGTTGGATCCATTCGCCGCGTGCAATTTCTTTTGTGGCAAGACGTGTTTTCTTTTGTATCTCACTAGCTTTACTCATTGCCTTTCAAAATGTAATAGCCGGCCAGCTACAAAATTTGCAAGAATATTAGGGTGTCTATAATGTTTTGCAATTCTTGTGATAGCAATGTTGAGTTTATGAACAATATAACAAAGTAAAATGTTACTAAACCCTAAACTCTAAACCCGGAGATTGTATCATATAAGAATAGAAAAATATGTAACGAATATTAACTAAAAACATTTTCTTCAATACGGGTTTTCCGATTAATATTATCAAATTGTCGAATTGTTATTTATATTTTCGGAGTAACCAAATTAAACAGTTACATCTCGACAAACCAACATATGTTAACGGATCCATTTGGGATTGGATAGAGAATAACCACAAAATATCATATCCTAAACTAGTAACATCCCTAATTATTTATTTGGAAAGTGATTACATTAGTCATTACAATGATATTGATACATCAGTGAGATGTGACAAGCACAGTAACCGCCAAATTTAAATTCTTACAAAAATAAGCCTGAAGTCCAACCAAATAACGGCCTAAAGTCAACTAAACTACGGGTCTAAAGCACAACTGAACCACTTTTATTTATACCTTTAATAACTCAAGTTCAATAATTTATGGTTTCCACTTCTTTTGTAAATTGAACCTTAGACCTTTAGAATTTTTGAATTTATGTCAACACTGTCGACTACTTCGACAACTAAGTGTTGATTACTAACATACCTAAAGATAAAAGAAAACACTGCATTTCAAATCTAAAAGTAGATTAAAGAAAATAGTCATTATGAAAATAAACTTGTTTTAGTGATGGCATCCCACATATTAAGACTGAAGACTTCGACACCTTGTGGGTGGTTCCGAAAAACAAAACCAAACAACAATAGGTAATATATATACTTTCACAAAGTATTAAAAACTGTAAATAAAAGGAGAAAGTAAACTTTTTTTTCCTTTAATGTTGAGAGTTTTATGACTTTATTCAAAATTGTTTATCCTATAAAATATGTGACACAAGAATGATAAGGAGAAGATAAATATGTAGGTTTAATGATAACCTTAGGACCGGTAGGTAATCAAATCCTTCTGGAAGTAGTATATTAAATCTCCTAAGCTATTCTGTCCATGCATGATTTCTTACCAGAGGGTCACACAGACATACCCCATCAGCCAAACTCAGACCACACAAAAAGCGGCAGAAAAATATGACAATTGGATTTTTAGACAAAAGCTGTTTTCTCATTACTTTTTTCTGTCAAGATTTTCCTCTACAAGGTATCATCATTTGTTTGTCACTAAATTGTGACCTCTAATTCTTCAACACTAAAAAAAAATAAAGAGTTAATTCTTATTTGGCCCCTTACTTTGTGACCAGCTTCCTTTATGATCTTCTATTTTCTGTAAATTCAAATATTGTAGCCTATTTTATGAAAATGTCCTAATTATCCTTCTTTTAAATATTTTTTCATAATAAAAGTAAAAGAAAACATAAATTCCACCTGATCACTTCCCTCTCCACCACTCACCTCTCTTTTCAACTCACCTCTCTTTTCAACTCACCTCTCTCTCTTCAACTCACCTCTCTGACTCTCTCTCTCTCCAACTCACCACTCTCTTCTCCAACTCGCCACTCTCTTCTCCCTTTCTTTAAATATTTTAATTTTATTTTGAAAAAATATTTAAAGGAATAGTAGTTAGGACATTTTTACAAAAATAAAGAATTATGTTTGAATTTACAGAAAATAAAGGACCATAAAGAAAGCTGATCACAAAGTAAGGGGTCAAATAAGAATTAACCCAAAAATAAAAAATTGTGACCTCTCATTTGAGGTTGAATTATTGAAGAAAAATGTATGGAATATGATGGGGACACCAAAAGTCTAAATCCATTTTTGAGACTTTTAAGAGAATAAAATCAACGGCCACAATTTAAAGGTCAATTTTCTCTTAATTCGTGTGTTATATCTCGAAGACATTGATTTTTCGTTTTTTTTTCTACTTTGGGTAGTTGTATCATGATTGAAAACTATAAAAGGACATGGAATCGCTTGTAATAACGTAAACCACTCGCTTGTAATTATTTTTCGAGAAAAACATGGTCATTTGAATTGAGAGAGGGATAAAACATCAAATACACATGTAACGTGCTCAAATATTTGATTGTGAAGCCTGTCAATCAATGATACTCAAATTGATTTGAGGCCTTCATTGATAATTAGTGCATCTTTAAATGTAGGCTCCTTTGATACATAAAATTTTTAATTAATTGCATTCTGAGTCAACATGTTCGTCGTTATACTTGGTGGGGTACAAGACTTAGATCTAAGATTGATATCAGATTAAACGAGTCTCACACCACTCTGAGCATTTTCACTTCAAATCCCCCGCCAAGTCAATTTTTATAACCTAAGGTTGGTTTTAGACGCAATTCTATGAGTGTCAGCATTCTAGAGCATAAACTCAAAACTATTGCCTTACAGTTACTAATAATACTGAAAGCCTCCTAACGTTTTAGATGAATTAATCGACCATAGGGCATCACAAAGAGAAGAGACACCACAAAATAAAAGTACTTCATGTAATTTGTAACTCTAATCTTCTTCTCCCGGTCCCTTCTTTCTCCCTCCTTTATCTTCGTCTCATCTTATTTATCGCTCGATTGGTTACTTAATCTAATAAATCTTGCATTTTTTTCTCAAGTTTGCATATCTTTTTACTCTGTATGTAATAAGTAAATAATTTGTGTGTTTCTTCTACTCTGTACGTACTAGGTAAATAATCTGTATCGGTAGCATAGAAGAGTAGTTATAGAGGTAACAATGTTGAGAACTATGATATGTGGAAGATAAACATCGATTTTTGGGATTAAAAATATTTACGTAATTTTGACGAGTAGCGACGCGTACGATAATTTTTTCACTTCGCATTACCGAATAGCAGGTCCCTTATTTCACACGGCACTTCCAAAATCTCAGCTACCACTAAAATTAAGAACTTTATACTCATAATAGTTTTGTTTAGGTGTTCTGAATCAAATAATTGATGAAGACAGGTTACAGATGAGCTGTGGGACAAGACTTGGGGGCCCAATGCGGGCGCCCTGTCCGCACCCCCCACCACACGGCCCTGGACAAGATTACACATCGAAATAAAACAATTTTCATGCCTTCACTAATCAAACAATATTCAACTACATCTGTAGCCGGTTGGCTCTAATTTGACGAGGAAGTGTGAAAGTGGTTGCCTACAACATTTAGAGAAAAATGTGAAGTGTGTGTGCAAGTAATAAGTGTCTTTATAGAATACCAATTTTTGGCTTGTTTTCCTTTTACAGTCTGTGCTATTTGTAGAAAAAGATTTTGTGAGTGTATTTGAAGACAGGGAGGAGTGTTAAAAGCTTCGCCCATTTTCTTGTTAAAAATGCCTTATTCCCATACTTTCCTACTAGAATTTGCTTGTGGGGTCCTTCTAACAATTTGAGGTTCCGATAAAGCGCCCTCAATTAATGTTATGATGTGCCTATAAAAGTTTGCTTTCAGTTTAAATCCAATTAATAAACTCACGAATATCTCGATCTAATCCTAATGAAACTTTCTCAATAATTTATAAGCGTAGTCTCCTTTAGGGGTGAGAATCGGTCGAGACAGAAGTATGTGGGCAGCTCCCCATCTTGTTCGAGCAGAACAAACACAACTCAGACATGTCTGCTCGAACAACTGGACAAATCGAATGAAAATTTCGAATTTTTCTCTATGAAAATACTCGTATTTGCGTGTTTTCTAGTCGGCCAGATCAAGCACTGAAAATACATCGTTTTGACCAAAAAAAATCACCAATTTCATAAACTTGGTTAACAACAACAAAAAAATCAAAATAAAATCATTAGTTGGAAAATTCTTTAATGACCACAAAAACACATGGTGGGGATATTTAGAATCAAAACCAAGACATGTTGTGTGTTGTCCTTCCACCTCTACTAATGCATAAAGCATATTAAATTACCAAGGCATTGAAGTAATCCGTGAATATAAAACAGAGCTAGATCTCCCTTTACATCAATTTCGCTAGAGACGCATTTGTCTAACAACTAGCATCTTTCTTAAGGACATCCAATGGTTCACATGAATTCAAAATTACGGACGATTATTATCAATAAGCACAAAAACATCCTATCCAGACAGACTGAGACGACACTCAGAGGTATCATCTTTGCTCACGTGTATGTCTGATATAGATCTATTACGCGTGCAGATTTTTTGACTAGTCGGTCACTGGACACCTACGGACTCTTCGAACACAGGCAGACGTGGGCGGGCGGGGCAGCCTGCCAAAATCCCTCTTGGCTCCATCGAGTAAGATGTAAGCTTATCTCCCACATGAGCAGTAATTACTTAAGTCGTTTATTATTATTAACATAAATAAATTTGGTAACACAGAATCATTACCGTGCTAGACAAAAACGTGTCACTATAATCCCTTTATCTTATCACAAATTTCTTAAATTTAGTAAAGGGGATCCTCTATCTGTACAATTACATATAACAAATACTATTTAGTAAACGTAGTCCTTAAAATACAAGAATCTGAGGTCCGTTGATTGGAGATCTATTTCGTGATGTGATTACGTGGCATTAAGATGACACACAGATGTATAATTCGCATAATATTACGTGTTGTACAATATCATACTTAACTCAACCGTTTCTGTTTCTCTCTCTCTATCCAAATTCAGGATCATTACGAACTCGTCAGTCTTTAAAATCTCCCTAAAACCCTTTCTCCTCCTCCTCATCATCATCATCATCTCTCTCTCTCTCTCTAAACCTCTCTCTCTCTCTCTCTCTCTCTCTCTCTCTCTCTCTACAAGGAAGCAGGAACATCACCACTTCTCTAGAGCATTCAGGTATATGAGTACCTCAATCATATTTTCATTTGATTAGATAATGAAAGGAAAAAAAACCCTTATGTTCATGATCCCTCTAGTAAATGGATCGATTTTTGTGAGACTGATCCTCCATTATTAGGGGATTTCCATACTGATATCTGTGATTCCCAATTTAAATTTCAAAAAAGGATTGATTTTGATTTGTGAATGATGACAAACCCTTAATCAATATCTGTAATTTTAAGGGTTTTTGTTCGAATCATGGGGTTAAGGTCGTAATGTTGAAGATGTATACATTAATATTGAAATTTTTGGAAAATCTTATTTTACATCTAAACCTTTATTATATGTTGCAGAAGGTTATTTAGACGAACTACGATATGAAGACGAAGGAGTTCGTCTTGTTCTTCCTATGCTTGAATGTAGTCACATTTGCAGTTGTAAGTTATTAGTAACTCATGTGTATTTGATTTTTGTTTAATTTTCAGATTTTATTTATATTGGGTTAATGATTTTTTGCCATAAGTTTGTGATTATTGTCTACTTGTAAGTGTAGATTGCAAGTAGTCCGCCTACCTGCCCTGCTGATCTTGGTAATGATTGCAGTGACACTGATGAATGGAAGGGTGAATACTTCCCTGATATTCCCCAAATCAAGTATGAGGTAATGGTCTTGAGATTCATATTTTTCAAGAGCGAAGAGAAGAAATTATTGGGTATAAGACCTTTTATCATCTTGGAAGAATGCGAATTTTATTAAATCTATATCCATCCAACTCAAAACTAAAATTGGAGATGAGAGGTCCTAGATGTTATATTTTTGCTCATGAATCTTCTCTTGGTAAGTGTGGGTCTATTCTCACATGCCCCATCGAGTGTGGGTGTCCCTGACTCCTAATATGTGGAGAATGTGTAGCCGTTGGGACTGTAATAGTTGGGCCTAGCTCTAATACCATATTAAGTTTGTGAGCATCCAACTCGACCAATTGGTAATTATTGGAGAGATCATAAATATATTTACTTGATCGTGCGACTTTCTATTGTCCATTTTGTACTACTCATATGATTGTTAGGAATTTATTGTTTTTTTGTAAATGCCTATAATGGTGCAGTTTGTTTTCAATTTCTTCTCTTTGATAGGGTCCTTCTAGCAAGAACCCACTTGCATTCAAATGGTACAATGCTGAGGAAGAGATTCTTGGCAAGAAGATGAAGGTTTAGTCAACTTTTTTCTTTCTTTTTTCCTTCAATTTATGCATTTTGGTGTTTGGTAATTGACAACGATGCTAAATTTTTGTAGGACTGGTTGAGATTCAGTGTTGCCTTCTGGCACACATTCCGTGGAACGGGAGCAGACATATTTGGTGCTCCTACTAAACTCTGGCCATGGGAGGACGGTACAAACTCAGTGGCAATGGCTAAAAGGAGAAGTAAGATAATGATTTGAAAGTAATTGTATTCTCATTAATTAAAGTCATATGCTGGATATTTTTTTCATTTATATTTCTTTCAAATGTAGAGAAAGTCACATTTTTCCTATGTTCATGATACAGTGAGAGCGAACTTCGAATTCATCAAGAAGCTTGGAGTAGATTATTGGTGTTTTCATGATAGAGACATCGCCCCAGATGGTAAAACCCTACAGGTAAGAACAAAATTCATCATACCCTGATATTTTTCTGTATTTTCTCCAGTTGAAGTATTGTAATGTGTTGTATGTTGTCTCATAGATTTTGAAATGGTCGCACTAAAGAGAGAATGTGAGATTGTTAATTAACTTCAATGGGTTATGTCGGCTAAACTTTTTTCATGCTTATACCAGGAATCAAATGCGAACTTGGATGAAGTGGTAACTCTAGCTAAGGAGCTTCAGGTAATTACTAGGTTTGCCCTAGATAGAAGCAAAAACCAATATGTTTCCTTGCGTCTTGGTTTACCTCATTTAGTCTAGGCGTGGGCGCTAAAAGTATCACTTCAAACACAATCATAAAGAAGTACACTCGACGAGATTAATCTGACTATAATATTTTTCAATGTAAAAATTTCTAACTTTAACGAAATTCTTATTCAGGGAAAGAAAATCCGTCCTTTGTGGGGTACAGCTCAGTTATTTGTGCATCCTCGCTACATGCATGGTGCTGCTACTAGGTACCTGTCTTTCTTTCCTGAGAAATGCTTCCATCCCTTATAGTCTAATTCCGAGTTTGACTTAGAAACTGATGTTAAACTCTATGTAATTGCAGCATTCACGTTCTTTTTTTTTTTTTACTTTTTTTGTAAAATGTCAGTCCATCTTATGTTGGAAAAATGTTTTGCAGCTCTGATGTAGGCGTGTATGCATATGCCGCTGCTCAAGTCAAGAAAGCAATGGAGGTATCTTCTCATGTATATATTGTTCAAGTTTCAACAGTGTTTATTTCAGTTATCTAATCGCGTGTAATCATCAGGTTACGCACTATCTTGGAGGAGAAAATTACGTCTTCTGGGGTGGGCGTGAGGGTTATCAAACTCTTTTAAACACTGATATGAAAAGAGAGCTAGATCATTTGGTAAACAAATATTGTTTTATTTCTACAAGATCTTTTGTTATAGACATATATATTATTCTCTTTCGAGATATATGTTTATTTCACGGGTATTGTGATTCGTTTGATGACAATGAATTCATGTTTGCAGGCAAAGTTTCTTGAAGCTGCTGTTGCTTGGAAGAAAAAGATCGGATTCAATGGTAATCTTGAGTTGGAAAATTAATTCATTTACTATTTATGAAACAAGTTGAATTCTTAGAAAAAACTGTTTAATATCTTGGAGTCCTTCTCGCTAACTAAATTCTCAAGGATATTTGCATTTCCTTTCAAGTTTGATGAAGTAAACTTTCTTTTGTCAGGAACACTACTGATCGAGCCAAAGCCACAGGAACCTACTAAACACCAGTATGCTTTATCACCTAATTTCATATCGTCCATAACTTTGACTATTGTTTTTATGAACTCTTAATGTGATATACTGTTACAGATATGACTGGGATGCAGCAACAACGGCTTCATTTCTACACAAATATGGGCTTATTGGTAATTGGCTTCTCAATTCTTATGACTACTAGATGCTATTAAGTTGCACAAATATAGGAAATAGATTTTTTAACTATGGTTTCTTTGATAGCTAAAAGACTTGGTCCCTTTTCTTTCTTTGTAGATGAATTCAAACTCAATATTGAGTGCAACCATGCCACCTTATCTGGTCACAGGTATTTGTTTCAGCTACTGTCTAATATATATATTTACCATTTTTCCTTGGCTTTTCTTGAAATCATTGAGGGGTTTGCAGCTGTCACCATGAGCTAGAGACTGCAAGAATTAACGGGTTGCTGGGAAATGTTGATGCAAATACAGGAGATCCTCAGATTGGTATAGATTTCTTGCTACTTCGTTGAAATCTAAGATCAGTTTACTTTAATTAAATTTGACAATGGAAAAAGAATAGGGGTCTATATTCTGACACAGTAAAGTTTCAACTGATACAGGCTGGGATACTGATCAGTTCCTTACTGACATAGGAGAAGCAACTATGGTTATGCTCAGTGTTATTAGAAATGTATGTTAATACTGAAGAAACTCTTCCATCTCTTTAAACTGTTGATCACTTTACTAAACGGGGCCTCTTTGACTTGTTTTTTTTTCTTTTTGACTCGCTTTACAGGATGGGATTGCACCAGGAGGATTCAACTTCGACGCAAAACTGTAAGTATTTTTTCATCTCAGGATACCATTTATCTCAATCATTTGATTGTTAGTGAATGGTTTTAGTAACACTCCAGATCAATATTCTTAGATAATCGGAGCTCATATTTTGTTATATGATTTGGTTTGCAGGAGACGAGAAAGTACGGATGTCGAGGACTTGTTTATCGCTCACATCTCTGGAATGGACACTCTTGCTCGCGGGCTTCGAAATGCTGCGAAGCTACTTCAGGTTAGAGAGCATTTTGTACCTACCCTTTACTCTTTCTGATTTCTTTCGAGTATTTCACTCATCATTCTCTTTTTTTTTTTACTTGAAAAGGATGGTTCTTTGACTGAGCTTGTTCGTAAACGTTATGAGAGCTTTGACACCGAAATTGGTGCTCTAATAGAGGTTTGTATCTTCGATTACTTTGAACTTTTCTTTGGATTATCTTATTCTTACCTTTCTTTGCCTAATAATGGTGGGTCTGTTTCGTTTTTAATAGGCTGGAAAGGGTGATTTTGAGACGCTCGAGAAGAAAGCCAAGGAATGGGGAGAACCAAAGGTTGCCTCTGCTAAGCAGGTAAGTCATCTACAGGAAGGAAAATAATAGAACCGTCGCGCACCTCTTGAATCCTTACACTAACTCACCTTCTTAAACCTTGTTTCTAATTGCTTCTTTTTTATCGTTATCTTTTCCAATGTTTGTATTACCACCGCTAAATCAGGTCATTCCAAAAATTGCGAACCACCCTATATGAAGTTTAACCCAAATTGTTGTAGTCTGGATCATCAGTTTAGTTTGGTTTGCGATTAGACGATGATGTGATTTCCCGTGAGCATGATTTACACAATAAAGAGACTATCATCCCAAAAAACTTGAGACCTTTGTATATAAAACTCTTTTTTAAAGCTTAAATCATAAGCTCTAACCTAATTGAATATCATATTTCTTTCTTGTTGCAGGAATTGGCAGAGATGATTTTCCAGTCAGCATTGTAGAAACTGTTTTGAGAGTTCTAATAAGAGGAGAAGAACTAGTTAAAATTTAAATCTATTTTAAGTTTTCTAATTTTTCCTTTTCTTTTATTTATGTCGATTAAGAAGAGTTACGAATTGTGAATCGGACGAGATGTGGCTCGATTTAAACTCATTTGAGTTGATTCCATCAAAGTTATTCCAATCATTGTTCTTTGTTAATCTTGGGTCGAATTTAAGTTCTTAATAGTCAGATGTAAAGTCTGATTTTTTTTTTTTGGGTTATTTCCCTAATAGTCCCTAACTTTGTGACTAGCTTCCTGCCTAGCCCCTAACTTTATCAAAAATTCCCAGATGGCTCTTCTTTTCAGTTACCGTTAGAACGTCGTTAACCAGTCATCAACTCTCTCTCTCCAACATCTCTTCCTCTTTCTCTGCCACCTCATCTTTTCGCCACCTCATAGTCTTCTCCGGCGAAGGTCACCGACCGGCAAGTTTTCGGCTGGCGAAAAGATGAGGTGTTGATGAATGATTAACGACATTCTAACGGTAACTGAAAAGAGGAGCCATTTGAGATTTTTTGATAAAGTTAGGGGTTAGGCAAGAAGCTGGTCACAAAGTTAGGGGCTATTAGAGAAATGACCCTTTTTCTTTTTCTCTATCGACTCACTGAAATTGTGCGACTCAAAAAAATTTCCTGTTCATTTCTTAATTTAAGTTTTGACATAAGGACGAACTGTCTAATCCATCACATATAAATATGGTTTTTTTACTTGTATTTCTTTTTCTTTTTGCAAAAATTGTAGAATTTTTCTTTTGTCCACTAAAAGGACCACATTTAAGGACCACTAGATGCTTCCCCATTTCCATTTCTTATACTTGTATTCTTTGAGAATCCATTGACCACATGAAATGCAACCTTTCACCCATTGTGATTCTATCTTCCATATGTTTGGTGGGAATTGGAATTCTTGGTGTCCTTTAAAAGTTCAACCATAAAAGTCTTGTACCATTCCTTACTAACGGTTGACTTACATTTTTCTTACATCAAGATATTTTAGCATCAATGATGAAACAACTCTATTCTTTTTAAAGATCTTAAACTTTAGAGATGAACACTATTTGCTTATCAAATAATAGCCAATCAAGATGTCTGGTCGACTCGTCCATAATCATTTTTGGTCCATATTTTGATTATGTCTATTTAGTAAACTATCAAATTCAATAACCTCGAAATAACTTTTTTTTTTTTTGAAAGACCCCAAAAATAACTGGAACTAAGGCAACTATATCCGCCCTTTCTCATAATTCAATAACCCCAAAATAACTTGAACTATGGCAACTATATACACCCTTTCTCAACTCAATATGTGGAGATCGTATATTGGTTGTTGGATATTTTTTTCTTTTCTTTAAACACCCCAAGGACGACATTTAAGGACCACTAGTTGCTTCAGCACTACCATTTATACTTGTATTCTTTAAGAGTCAACCCTAAAATTCCAATTTTATAAACCCTTTCACAATTTCATGGAAAATCTTTCCCGTGTGAGTAAGGGAGTTTAAGTTTTCCATATCTTCAAGGTTTTAACCTGGATGTTCTTAATCTATAACGACGAAGAGATCATCTTTCCACGCCCTGACATCGTAAACCCTAATTAAACCCTACAAGCTAGATTTTCCATCAACAATAGTATTCTTTATGGAAAGTGAGAAAGAGGATGAGTTATGATGAGAACACTTCTTGTGCAAATAACTATGTGGAAATCATTTCCTTTTTGCCCAATCTAAATGCAAATTGCATCAAATAATGACTTTGAACTACTAAATGAACATTTTTACCTAGTAAATCCAACAAAATTGAGAAATTTTAGTGGTGGTCCAATAACAAATTCATATATGATATCCAAAGCCCTATAAAAAGGGTCTTGTTCTATAAATGGGAAACAAAAACATCATAAGAAAACCTAACATCTATCTCAAATTCTCAATTACTACAACTTCAATCTAGATTTATGTCTATTAAATGAACATAACTTCTCAACTTCCACATTTGATTCTCTTTTCTCATCCCTAGTAGATTTTGATTTCCAAATATGCTAGAAAGCTACAAAACAATTCAATAACCCATCTTTCTAAAACCATATAAATGAGTCAGAGAGAAGAAAACAAAGTAAAGAGTAAGAAAAAGTAGCAAATTTCCATTTTGTTTATCCTTTCATTTTCATCATCATAAATGATATGAAATTGATGCTTACATAGATCAAAGAAAAGCTAATTCTTGTCCATTAATGGAAGCTTCAGTTTAAATCAAGTCATGCCCACATTAATTCATCAATTTCCCCCAAATAAAACAGTAGGCAAAAAAAAAAAGGAAAAAAGTACAACAAGATAAACAACAAACAACCTCCCCATCAAATCTCTGATAAAGGAAACAGAAAAAAAGAGACCCATCATCAGAGCCAACTTTTGACAGTAATAATAATCAGAGAAACATATAGAGAGAGAAAAAAGAGATTGATTTGAAACATACCCATTTCTCAAATCATTAACTAGATTCAGATAGTAATAATCAAAACCCATCTTCCAAACTTAATAATTTAGTCAAATACCTCATACCCAAATCTTGATTTTAATCAAAATCATCATCAATGAGAAGATGAAAAATGTTGTTGTTGTTGTTGAGTAGGAAGAACATGTGGTTGTTGCTTATTATTAATAAATGGATGATTCAAATGAAGTTGCTGTAACTGAACTTGATTCTGAACAAGAACCTGATGATTTTGATTTTGAGTAATAAATGGATGATTCAATAATTTCTCAGCAGTCCATCTCTTAGAAGGTTCTCTTTGTAAACAACAAGCTAAGAAATTTCTAAATTCTTTAGAAGCAGTAGGAGGAGCTTCAGGTGGAGGAGAAATACAAATAGCAACCATTAAACTAGCCCAATCACCACCTCTACTAACATTAAATGGAAATCTACCCATATAAAATTCCAAAATACTAACCCCAAAACTCCATATATCACCTGCATATCCATCATAAATACCTTCATTTAGATCTGTATTTATCCTTTCAGGACTCATATAAGCAATTGTACCAACAGCTGAATTACAAGGATCCATTGTTTGTGCTAGTATTCTACTAACACCAAAATCAGCAATTTTTACTTGTTTTTTAGCATTAATCAATAGATTTGATGGTTTTATATCCCTATGTACGATCTTTCTACGATGAAGATAAGATAACCCAGATAGGATTTGATAAGAAAGATCAGAAAGATGTGATTCATTTTGTATATGGGTACCTTCTAATGATCCACCATCCATGAATTCAAGAAGAACTTGGATTTCTCCACCATTATCAAACATACCATGACATTTAACAACGTTAAGGTTATTAACTTGTCTGAGTATTTCTATTTCACGGCAGATCTGACGACGAACTGAATCTTCATGGTTACCATAGATTACTTTTAGGGCATAAGATCTTCCTGTTGGTCTATGACGTACTTTGTAAACTGTGCCACCGCTTCCGCTACCGACTCGTCGTTCTTTATCGAGTTCTGATATACTCAGTGGAGTTAGTTGCTGAGTTACTTGTTGGTTTTGTTGTTGAGAAGAAGAACCACCACCACCACCGGAGGAGGAGGAGGAAGGTGGTGGGAGAGGGAGAGGGACAGCGAAAGATGAAGGAGCACGTTGAGGGAGAGGAAGGGTAAGATCAGGACGGCGGCGATTTGAAGTTCTTGTGGTGGAGGATGGTGGTGGGGGTTGAATCGGTTTCATGACTCGGTTGTGAGTTTAGATGAGTTTGAAGATCTGTTTTTGTTATTGTTGGTGTTTGGGTGCATTTCCTTTTTCTTCTTCCTTTCTTCTCTCTCTCTCTCTCTCTACATGTAATAATTGAAAAAGAAAGATAAAATGGAGAGAGAGAAAGAGAGAGGGATCTTTTGAGAAATGGTTCCTTTGAGAGAGAAAGGAAAGAAAAGAGATGAGATATAGAGAGAGGGAGAGAGATTGGGATTTTTTTCTGGTTTGGTTTGGTGAGATGGGACGAGAGAGAGAGAGAGAGAGAGGGGAGATTGATTGGGTTGGGCTTAAATATGTATTGAGTGGGAATGTGATTTTTTTTTTTTTTTTTGTTGAACTGAGTGGGGATGTGATTGAATAAGGACATTGGTATATGGTGGTCCATTTTTCATATTGAGATGGCACTTTATAGGGAGATCTTTGTTAGTAAATTAAGATTTTCTTCCAAACAACTCCAAAATTTTATTGTAAGTTATTTTAAAGGACCTCGTTTTCCTACCTCATTAAGAGAGACCCCAACCGATCTTCTCGTCCATCTTATGTCATTTTCCTCTCTCTCTCTTCTTCAGTCTTTTTGTCGCTCTTTCCACCCCAATTTCATCTTCGTTCTCTTATATCTTCATCTACTTTTTTATCTTTTTATTTCGCTCTCGTTCTTTCCCTCTATTAAAATCCTCACGAAAGAAATAGATCTCACGAACATACTATTCTCTTTGACCCATTCACCAAATCGACTGAAGGACCAAAGAGAAAGTCCTAAATCTCTCTCACCATGGGCGGACCTACTTGGAGACCAGGCTGGTTTCCTGGTATGTTTAGTTAAATTAACCTTAACGACAATTAAAGTTTGTCTAGCTCTAGTCGTAGGTGGTGTGGTTCTATGTTGAGGTAACCCGAGTTCGAATCCCTCGGTTGGCATTGATTAATAATTTTTCTATTTTAAGTGTTCATAAACAATTCGTATCTAGAAATTTTAAGAAAACCCGAAAACGGTTTCGAAGAACATGCACCTTTATATCTTCTTAAGATGTACAATAATTGTCAAAAAAAAAAAAATTATCGTCATTCTAGCATTAGTTGAGTTGTCTAATATTTTTTTAACTTATAAATTTGAATCTTAAAACTCTTTTATTACCTTCCTTCTTCAGAAAATTAAGAACGGTGAGAATCGTAATACAAAATGATATTAAACTCAAAAATAGTCACTCACTATTTTACAAGTCTATAAAAAGGTGTCAGTAGAAGTTTATTTTAGGGTTAATTCTGTTTGTTCCCCAATTTGTGACCAACTCACTGTTTTGGCCCCATATGTGTCTGGCAGTTTGATGTCTGTGTGGGAGTCTCTCTCCCCCTTTTGTTCTTTTTATCTTTCTCTTTATCCCTCTCTCTCCCTTTTCTTTCTTCTTCGCTCTCCCTCTCTATCTATCTCTTTCTCCCTTTTCTCTTTTACTCCCCCTCTCACTCACTCTCTATTTCTCTCTCTCACACACACACACACACACTCACTCTCTCTATTTTTCTCTCTCCTCTGCCTATCCTCTTTAACCCCCTACTCTCGTCCCCTTCATCAGGAAGACAGAAGGTTTTTCATCGAGAAACCTCTTTGTTACGGTTTTCTAGACGAAGGGAAAATCTCCTTCGTCACGCGGTTAAGACCATTAGCTACATATTTCTTGTATCGTTGAATGCTCTTTTCAATCAAATTGCTAAACAAAATCTCAATATTCACAAGTTCCAAATATCTCTGTTTCTCTACTTAATGTAATTTTTGTTAGTTAATATGATTACTCGTAATGATATTGAGATTTTGCAGAAATACTCTGTTTCTTAATATCTAATTCTGTAAGATCGATGTGACATTTCTGCCACTGACAAATATTTATGGAGAAGGGAGATTTTATAAGCAGTGCCCAGAGTTGTTAAAGACAATCTTGCAAATGGTAAGAGGCAATGCGGTCAATAGGAGGCAGTGCCCATCTTCTTCTTCTCCGACAAATAATCGCTACACGACGACCTCAACTCAAAAAAAAATTTCTGTCTTTTTCCTTTTTTTTTCCTTCTACCGAACCCAAAGTTATGGTGGTGCACAATGACAGATCCAAAATTACGTTCAAACTGAGTTACATAAAAAATAATTAAGACAAAAGTTAGGTCGAAATGTATTTCATAATTTGACTTTACATGATAAACATGACATTTCTAACCGTCAACGACAGAAATTACTTCCGTAGATGATAATAAGGTATTAATACAACAAATTATGTACTATATCAATTTGACCATTCACGTAAAACCATAGTTCTAGACTATAAGCAAAACCACATTGTCTACTTTTGTGTACTACTTAAAACGTTACATATCTAGTGGACATCATATTCTCAGAATGTTAGTCCGATAATCTAATGACAAAATTAATCTTTACCATTTTCTAATCAAACTAAATAATATAAGGGTTCATGGGTTTTAGGCCCAAAATAAAATTCAAAAAGAGATGAAGGTCCAATCTTCCCAGAAAATAGGATTTTAGTCCTTTTCCTTCTTGGAAGAAACATTGTTGATACGTAATGTGTTATGTATGACATATATAAAAAAAATGAAATAAAAAATGAAAATTTAACATCAAATAACACGTTATTTACGAAACAAAATAAGAATTAATTAATATAAAACCACTGTAACTTTGACATCTGGACATACTTTAACTATACTAAATGTGTTTTAGAAATATACGTAATTGATACTAAATAACGTGTATATTGCGAAACAGATAGTAAGTTTGAAATCAATCGAAAAAATCTGAGAAAAAAAAGAAGAAAAATTTGGGGATTGGTTTTCAAAAATGGAGTTTTTTCTCATATAAAAAGTTATAATAGGTATTATGATTAAATAGAAATGATAGAGATCTATTTTTTCTATAGAGATGGGTCACCTGTATTTTTTTTGTATTATTTTTTTTATCTTTTCCTTGAATTAGTTATTATTTTATTAAGAGAGAGATAGATTTTAAATTTTTTTTTTAACTCTTGAATTTTTTTTAATTAGTTATTTTATTTTTAAGAAGGATACGGTTAATATTTTTTTAAATAGGTAACTTTATCTCTAAGAAGTGTTCGGTGCCCTAGGGTGTATCCCGTTCCCTAGGGCACAGACACTTGTATCAATGAAATGTTACGAAATTTATTGTTATATTTTATTGAGAGAGAAATTTTTATTAGTTATCATTTTTTTTTATTTTTTTGTTTATTTTCTCTTAAATTAGTTCTTATTTTATTGAGAGAGAGAGAGAGAGATTTTAATTTTGTTTTTTAACTCTTGAAATTTATTTTGTTTTTTTTTCTTAAATTAAAATTTTTATTTCTAAGAAGGAAAGAATTATTGTTTTTTAAATAGGTAACTTTATCTCTACGAAGGACTATATTTTAAATTTCGAGAAGGGCTTCTAGATAATATCCTCTATTAAAAAATGATGTTTGTCCCAGTCAGCGTTTTCCTTCTGTTTTATTATGTAGATTTTAATATAACAGGATATTGGGCCGGAGGCCAAATTTCTTGTATTTTTTTTGTTAAAAAGACAACCATCTTTTTAACTAGCCAGGCCCCAAGTAAGTTATAAAAATAGGCTTGAAGGACATTTTTAAAAGCACCAACTTTTTAAGAGTAAAAAATACCCTTCATTCAATTAGAAATACCTAGTAATAATCTAATTTATAAATCAGGAACTTGAGTTTTTCTCATGAACGAACCGAGTTGGATTGTCGACGCCGATTAGAATTTCTAGGGTTTGGATCGATTTTGGCTATAAGATAGGTTGATGTTTTTAGGTTTTGGTGATTTAATCAATTTGCTTGTTGTTTGAAGAGGCTTTTAAGGGGTTTGATTTAGTTTTTTGTTATAAATTTTAGAGAGAGAAAGTTTTATATACTTTCAATGGAAGGAGAATTTGATAGTGTTTCAAGGTATAATCCAACTTCTTCATTGCTTTATTTTCATTGAGTTATGAATGATGGATGACAATTTGTTAGTTTTGATGTTTATGTTCAAACTTATTTCTTGGATTTATATGGAAGTTGTGAAAGTATAGTTGATGCAAGCAATGTGTTTGATAAAATGCTTGAAAGAGATGTTGTTGCTTGGAATGCAACGTTAGTTGGTTATACAAAACTTAGGTTGGTTGAAATAGCTATAAAGTTGTTAGATGAAATGTCTGTGAGAAATATTTTTTCTTTGACAATCATGATTGGTATTTATGTTCAAATTGAGAATTTCATGAAAACTTTGGAAGTTTTTCGAAGAAAAGTAAAATGATGGTGCTAGAGCTTATAAAATGACTATTATGAATTTGTAGGGTTTTAGCTAGTTTTTCGATACAACATTCTATTAGACAATATAATAATTTGTAACAAATTTCATGTTAAATCAATTCGAAAACTAATTTGCAAACTATTTGCAAGGCTCTGCAAGGTGTTTGCAAGGCTCTGCAAGGTATTTGCAACGCTTTGCAAGGTGTTCGCAAGGTTGTGCAAGGTATTTGCAAAAGTCGTGCAAGGTGTTCGCAAGGCTCTGCGCAAGGCTCTGCAAGGTGTTCGCAAGGCTCTGCAATTTGTTTGCAAGGCTATCCAAGGTGTTTGCAAAAACCATGCAAGGTGTTTGCAAGGCTCTGCAAGGTGTGTTTGCAAGGCTTTGCAAGGCAGTGCAAAGTATTTGCAAGCAGTGCAAGCTATTTTCTTAGACTAGGGTTAGGTTGGTCTTTTTACTGAAATTGAAAATTACATAATTGCCATCAGAGAGGTGAAGCCCAAAAAACTTTGATGAATCCTTTTTAACCAAAGTCATAATTTCTTAGGGAATTATGGCCAAATTCCCGTTAATATAATATATATTAATATTAGGGTGGATTAAATGTGTATTTAGGTGTAGATTTCTGGACTAAAAATCTATATAACAAAACAGAAGGGAAAAACGATGACTGGAACAAACATCCTTGTTTAATTATGTATATTGTCTAGAAGCCCTTCCCTAATATTACAATATAGTCCTTCTTAAAAATAAGATAACCTATCTAAGAAAAGTAAGCTAAATAAAAAAACGAAAAAGATTCTCGGATTTAAAAATAAAATAACCAATATAAAATAACTATTTCTTGCACAACACAGGTTTAGAAATAAAATAACTTATTTCCTTTTTCTTTTATCTCATAATATCTGTTTCTAAAATAACCTATCAAATTGAAAAACAACAGGTTCTAGGGTTTAGTACTCATATCGTTTAGTTTGGTTTCTTCATTATTACGTTTCTTGGTAGTTATGACAACCCGATGTTCTTTTGATTTCTTCAATAATTTCGTTGATTGATATAACCGTCCGTGCCCTCGAACACTGGCTATACATTAGTATATAATGTAAGATATTGCGATTGGTGGGAGATAATTAGTGTATTAATCCTTTTGACACTTATAATCTAGTGGTGGCCAACGGGCCGTATCGTGCCGGCACGCCACGGCCACGCCAAGCACGGCTTGAGCCGTGCCGTGCCCAGACCACAAAGGTCTGGGCACAGAAACGACCCATGGGAACTGCCCGGCCGTTCCCGTGGCGTTTCCGATGCGTTTCTGTGGCCGTTCCGTGGCGTTCCCGTAGTCGTTCCCGTGGCCGTTCCGTGGCGTTCCCGTAGTCGCTCCCGTGGCTCCGACCCATTCATAAATATTTTTTTACTTGTAAAATTATTACATTCTTTTTCAAGTACAAAAGTTGTGATGTACAAAAACTTTAGAGTCTATGTCATATCTTTGTTTATTTTATTGGAAAAGAGTTGTATAAAGACTCTCCACATTTACTTTATATTTTGTGGTTTAGGTGTGGGACTATCTTTACCACTTTATTTGTTTATTTTTTTGAAAATAAGTTTTAGTTTGTTTCAACAAAAAAAAAAATCTAAGTAAAAAAAAAAAAAGTAAAACCTCTTTTGTACTACACCAATTACTAATAAATGGGGTGGGAGTGTACAATACCCTCAAAAGAGAGTGTTGTACACCCTAAGTAACTTTTTAAAATTAAAAAAATTAAAAGTGTTTTGAGGATGTTAGTACACCCTAGGTAATGCTTAAAAATTCAAATAACTAAATTGGGTCGTTGCTAGCGTGTCGTTGTTGCCGTTTCCGTTCCGTGTCGTTCCGTGCCCACGGGTCGTGCCGTGTAAGATCCGTTCAGAGTCGTTCCTGCGTGTCTAATGGGCCGTGTTTAACGGGTCTGGGGCTCTAAGATCCTAACCCCGACACGGCACGCCAGACCCGTGACGGGTCGACACGGCACGGAACGGACCGTTCCGTGTCCTCAAATAAACGGGCCGTGCCGGTCCGTTTCCGTGTCGGCACGGCCCGTTGACCACCACTATTATAATCTTCACTCTTTCCCTAAACGATAACTCGGGATGACCTCTTAGGAGTAGTGGCTAATTGGTCGAAATCCAATAGCACATGGGGGCCTAAATCCTTTTGACGCTTCAATTTCAAGCTTTCTCTCTCTCTCTCTCTCTAAACAATTCATGCACAAACCTAAAACACAACCTTCAGATCTCGATCGA
This sequence comes from Eschscholzia californica, assembly GCF_041429995.1. Classification (NCBI taxonomy): domain Eukaryota; kingdom Viridiplantae; phylum Streptophyta; class Magnoliopsida; order Ranunculales; family Papaveraceae; genus Eschscholzia; species Eschscholzia californica. Next base: position 13,461,024 of record NW_028238198.1, on the reverse strand, counting down.
TTTCTCTATCTAAGATCGATTATCAACTCTTCTGTGGTTGCACTGAGGGTGGAAACGAAAGGGGAGGAGAGGGAAAACTCATCGATCTCATTCTGCACTCTCAGGTGAAATTAATAGCTCCCCAAACTTTATCGATCAATGGGGATTCTGTTTACTCGAATGTTCAGTTCTCTCTTTGGAAATAAAGAAGCTCGGATCCTTGTTCTTGGTCTTGATAATGCCGGAAAAACAACAATTCTCTGTCTGTATCCCTTCCTTCTCTCTTTCTCTAAATTGGGGTTTACGATTTTTTTTTTGGTTTTATTGATGTAATTATTAATGGGTTGTTTCAATATTTTGTTGTTGTTGTTGTTGTTCAGATCGGCTTCAAATGGGAGAAGTAGTATCTACGATTCCAAGTAAGTTTTGGGTTTTATTTACAATTTCATTATTTCCAGGTTATGTTTTGATCTCTGAGTTTTGTTTTTGATATCTTGTAGCAATTGGATTCAATGTGGAAACTGTTCAATACAACAATATCAAGTTTCAAGTTTGGGATCTGGGTATGTTCCATCTCTTATGTCATTGACATAAAAACTTGATCTTTTTTTGTTTGTTTTAATTAGAGAAGCTCAACTTCACTCTTATAAGGGGCCCTTTTGGTGGCTCTATGTTTGCTAGATCTAGTGTTTCAATCAGCCATAATTGGCATGATTTGATCAAATTTGGATCCCTAGAATGTTATTTATGGGTATGGAAGTTCGTTCGCCGTCCTTGCCAACGACATGATCAGGAAACATCTTAGGTAGATAATGATTTTACAACTCAACTTCACCCATCTTTCTGTGGAACCATCTATTTCCATAATTCCATGCATACACATACCAATGCTTCCTAAGTTATCTCGACATATGTTATTAATAGGGAAGTGCTCTCGTACACCATTTTGAGTCTAGACAATGACAGCAGTTCGCTCTCTAAACATTTAGCTTTACGTAACGAGTGAAAAGAGTAAGATATATGGTGACTCAGTATCAGTTGTAATTTGATGTTTGTACTGGAATTTTGATGATCCTTGACATGTGATATGGATGTTATACTCAAGGCGACCTGGGTAAGGTACTACCATGAGCTCCGGAGTCCGAAAATCTACAACAGCTCAAAAATTCTTTATCTTGGATATCATAACTGTTCAGTTAAGAGTTTAGATGCGTAGTTTCGGAAATCCAGATGATATTTAGCTCATGTCATTTGTTAGATCTTTCAGTTATTGTTGTTTTTGTCTGACAATGTATAAGCTTTGTGTGGAGGCTAAAGAGCATAAATAAATACCTGTTTCCATCCAAAATATCATTAGAAATTTCCCATTTTCAAATTGAAGCACCAAAAATCAGCATAGACATCATCAGTGTTGGTTTATCTGAAAAATGAATTTAATGTTCTATCCAACACGAGTAAATTCACTCGTAAGGGCGAAACTACATGTAGTATTCGTGACCAAGCACTGATCCAATGTTTGGATGGTCAAGATTCCCAACACCATGTCATATGCATGCCCTCTATTCTGCATAAGATTGAAATCTGGACATCAAACTAGCCGTCTTTCTGTTTGCTAGTACCTCCTATTAGTTCATAGAGAAATCATATATATAATCTGCGAGTCAGTTATCTCTGTGTTTTATCCCTATGTATTTAGTATTGATATGGAGTGTATTCTTTGTTGAAACAGGTGGGCAAACAAGTATCAGGTATATTGTGCTTGATTTCTTCTCTTTCTTTTACTCAAGTTTCTTTCTCCGTTAAACATTGTAAAACTGGAACACATAACCTTTTATTTTACTGTCTCCGAGTTAAAATTGACTAATGGTCATCAACTCGGTGTTTTTTTTTACCTGTGAGCTACTGAGCTGACAATTTATTGTTTATAAAAATTGGCAAATCTTTTCACCCGTCTTCATTTATTGAAGCTGGTAGATCTCCCTCATCCTTGGTCCTATATTATTATGTATGATGCCTATAGAAGCAATACACTTAGGCTTAAAGGTCCCAGCTCCATAAAAGTTAAAACCTTGACTAGTTGATGTACGACAGAAATGGGAAAATGGAATTGAAGAAGAAAACAACTTGATTATATTATAGATAGACACTAGCATCACACTAGCACAAGCTAGGAATCACTCATAGAGCCCTTAGGCATCACACCTTTGGGGCATTTGCATCACATAAATACATATAGCTTAAATAGCTGCTGGAAAATTCTCTGTATCTCCTCAAACAGCAGAATACAACCCTTATATATAGGCTAAAACTGACCCTTAATATCCCATACTTCTAGACTTTTAAACTTCTAAACTCCTGGCACACTAAAAGACATTAATGAAGTCATTAAAGAGACACTAGATGACATTAAAGACATTAAAGAGACACTTAACCATCCTAATTAATACTTGAAAACTAGTAGAATTTCCACAAAGACATGTGGATCATGCCCGCGTTATTCAAGGTTCTAATTGGCCATTCATGTAAGACATGGCAAGTTAGAATTTGGGCCTTGCAATCCTTCTTTTGACGTCTCCCGTATGCCTTAAACAGTTGCTGCCATTCATCTCTATCACTAGTTAACTTAAAATCTCGTGGTTAATTCCGCAACTAGTTAATCGTATTATTTTTACAGAAATATTGGATAAATTAGGACTTACGGTTTTGTGAGCCAACTAGATTGCTAAAGTACCCAAAAAAATATAGTATGCAAAACGAGGTATGTGGTAGGCAAGTGGGAAGAATGTACAGTAGCATCTTGAACATGTAGGACAGTTGCGACCTTGAGAAGTAAGAAAGTAGGCCACATAAATAATATTTGATGCACCATAATTACAACATGAAGAGAGATCTAAATCTTATTTTTCGCTTTAAAATCACAATTGAAGATATGCGTTGCATTATGCAAGAATGTGAAAACCATAATAGAATTGAGCTTCATAGCAATTAACAAAAGGTATATTTGAAGTCCTTTATTTTGCTGGGTTCTTAGGAATAAGAATGCTTTAGCTTTTGGAGTTAGGTATCCTTTCAGTATGCAAGTCATGTGTTATGGAAGGACTAAGGATGAGAAAGACCGGTCCACATGCCTAAAATGATTCCCGAATCCTGACTGTTCTTTTAATTGAATATAACTGTACACATACTGTAGGAAGGTTTGACGTGTCGGTCAGTGGATGACCAGTGGATGTAGTCGCGATCTACTCAGCTCAATTTGTTAACCTAAAAATGATATGACATCTTTACCAATCAAAACCCATTGCAAGTTTTGATTATAGATTGGATATGAAGTTATTGTAATTTACGACTTCATCAGCGCTAATTACTTTTGTTTTATGCTAACAGACCATATTGGAGATGCTATTTCCCGAATACTCAAGCAATAATCTACGTTATTGACTCCAGTGACACTGATAGAATTGCAATAGCAAAAGAAGAATTTCATGCCATCTTAGAGGTATTATGCTTGTGATGGATTTACATATCTGAAGTCCATGTCTATTTTGCTTAGAGTTCATACCCAACTACCTGCAAGTTTCTAATAGACGAATTACCCGAAGTATCTGTTTTTGAGAAGTTTAGTAAGACATATTTTTGAGTTTGTGGCTTCCCCGTAACAGTTCCCTTGCTTGTTAGAGTAGAAAAGTGGGGTTTCGAGTTCTAATGAATTCGTTAACTTAATTATGCAACTGAACCTATTTTACAGGAAGACGAGTTAAAAGGTGCAGTTGTCCTTATTTTTGCTAACAAGCAGGTATTTCCCTCTCTCTCTCTCTGTAAGATCCAAGGTAGATAAACCTTATTTTGAGCCGAACTTCAGAAGGGTCCCACTTTTCTTATTTATTTCCTTGCATACAAGTACAATCATGTGGTGTTATCTGGTGCAATTGCTCAAATTGTCTAGTGTATCATGTGTATTCGTTCAGGATCTCCCTGGTGCTCTTGATGATGCTGCAGTAACTGAAGCGCTAGAGTTGCACAAGATTAAAAACCGTCAATGGTCTATCTTTAAAGCTTCTGCTACGAAAGGGGAAGGCCTGTTTGAAGGTTTAGACTGGTAAGCTCACCTAATCTTGGATTAAGATATCATTGCTGGTATAGACAGTCACACTTGTTAACGTAGTTTAAACGAAATCACTTCGGACTATTTATGTTTATGACAATGATGAATTAGACACTGGGACTTCGGGATACGAATATTATGAACCATAGAAAGACCCATCTTTCTGAATCATGGCTCTGAAGAGTAGTTGAGATTGGGATGCGGTCACAGATTGGCTGGGGCCGAGCTTAGGCTCTCCTGAGTTTCCCGAGCTTGATTTCACCATCCACGATGTACGCTCTAGAACTGAACTTGCATTCACCAAACTTGGCTCGTATTAATGCTACAGTTGAACTCGAGCTCTGGCTCAGGCTACAGCTGAACCCAGGCCAAGTCCCAAGTAACTCCCAACTCCCAAGCTCTCGTCTGACAACAATTGTAGAATTCATGTTGCATCCTTGAAGATCTATCTGGTAGCTTAAGCAACCAAAATGAAGAGAAAATAAGAAGTCCCCATTCTTTTCAATTGAGGAGATCCATACTTAGGCTGGACGTTCACTTACAACATCCGTTTGTGCTATAATATATATACTCTTTTTTTTTCTAATGCACGAGTGTTATGTACCAGTAAATGACTAAATGCGAAACTTACTGATGCAGGCTGAGCAATACTCTTAAGTCTGGAAGTGGTTAACATAGTTGCAGAGAACACGAAAGCCATCTGCTTTTCAACCTATATTCAGAAGTGAGAATGAGAAAGAAGATATTAGTACTTGGTAGTACTTGTTGTTAGCTAGGATAAGTGTTTTTCTTTGGGTTTGGTTTTAAATTCTGAATCATCAGGTTGACTTCCTTTTTTTTGGTTTCTATATCATTGTTAAACAACTATATTTGTTCAGCAACAATCTCAAATGAAATATCTCCAATGCAACACCCAATATCTAAAATTTAGAGTGTCATATTTGATTGCTAAAATTTTCCTTAAAAGTCATCGTATGGGGAAACAAGAAAAGTTTCCAGAGAGTACACCATTCCATAGAGGGGAAAAATCAGATTTTTCCACCAAACCCACCCTTGTTCTTTTAATGTCGCTGACATAATGTCGTTGGTCCATAGTTCTGCCCGCATTTTTTCTCCTCTCATCTTCATATATTTCTTCTCTCTCACTCTCTCTCCTTTCTTCTCTGCCTTTCTGTACCTCTAAGATAAAGTAAGTGTTCCTTTATTTGGATTTTGGGTTTCCAGATTCAGAGAACTTCGTTTGGAATACCAGACAGAGTTTCAGTAAAGAAGCCTTCCCCTTCACTGGAACATGGATGGGAGAAGAAAAAAATGACAGAAAAATAAGAGGGAAGAAGAAAGAGAGAGGATAAAGAATGGTGATGACGGTCTAAGCTGGTGGTGGAGGTGCCGCCCATGTTGATGATGGTGCGTAGGTTTTTTTTTTTTTTGAAGTAATCGCCTTTCATTCATGTGATCTATTTATAATTACATTCAGGTGATCATCTGGATTTGTCTCATCCAAACAGATAGTTGTTACATCTTTTCTCGCTGTTTTAACTAATCTATCCGTCTTTTAATTTGCTTGCCTTCCGAAGAAAGAGAATTTGAGGTCTTCAAACCGTCCTTGGTTGTTCCTTAGAATCGACATTACATGTGTCGTCCAGTGATGATCTGATTTCTTCCCTTTCACTGCCTCTATGACTTTTTTTTTTGAGTCTCCTTCCAATGTTACTTTGGTAATGTTTTTGCTTATTGCCAATTGTATTCCTTCCCAGGCTGCTTTTGCTTCTCCTTCGTCTACAGAGCGAACTCTAACCACCTGAGCTTTCCCCGCCATGCATTTACCGAGTTGTCAAACACCTTGTAACCTATTGCTGTTGGTTGTCTAACATCAGTAAACGAAACGTCAAAATTTATCTTTATGTAATCTAAAGGCAGTGTCTACCATTGGCCTTTGATGTTTGTTTGGTGTGTATCCGTTTGTGTAGGTTCGGGTCTGTGAAGGACTTGTATGAAAGCCATAATTTGCTGAATAATAATTGGAGTGTTTTCAAATTCTACCTGTTGAACACTATTTCACATCGATGTTTCCAGATAAATCATAGAGTGATTGGGATGATGAAGGATAGTATGGGTTCCTTTGGATCGTTAGTGTGCAGCGGTGAATTTATTGCAGAGAACCATTCAACAAATGATGTATTTGGCAGCATCTGATATCGAATTGTGTATGGTAAAGCAAACATCACTCTATGAATTATCAAACAGTGGTGTAGAATATAAGATCTATTTTCGTGTTCATGATTACACAACTGACAATGATAATCCTCCAGAGCTATATATAGACCTAGAATCGATTTGAACGAGACTATATTTTGAGCTAGTTTTCACATGAATAGCTTTACCCTCGGGGTGCAATTTGTTGTTCCAGATTATCTTCCACAAGTTCTCATTTCCTTGATCAATTGATTGCGTCTGAGTGAGATATTTGTACATAGATGATACGTTGTATTCTCCTGTTGAAGTGTCCGCCCACCGAGGTGTGTCCGTTCCTCCTCTGATTGGAATAGATTAGATACTACTAACTACTTCTGCAGGAAACAGTTGTGTTAGAAGTTACGTGTTCCACTGGGTATGATTTTCTATTAATTGATTCACCCTTTGGACATCTTTTTCGCTACTTGGTTGTCCAAGATTGTGGAATCCTGGGATCCATTCATGTTCCCATATATTTATCGATTTTCCGTCTCTTACTTTCCATTGAGTAAGTGTTTATTCTGTTGGAATATGTTTGTTCAAAGTGTCCCACATCCATGAGCAGTTATTGAAGCGAGCCTGATTAAGTTGTTTGTTTGGGAAGTATTTTGTTTTCAGAATCTGGCTGCTGAGACTATTTGGTTGTTCTATTAGTCTCCAGATTTGTTTAGTTTGCATTGCTTGATTATCAACAGTGATATCTCGAAAGCCTAGGCCACCTTTGTGTTTGGGTTTGTGATATCAATCCACACTTTAAGGTACACATCCTTTGTGTTTTTCTTTTTTTCCCACCAGATGTCCCTCTGCGTGGTTGTTATGACTTGTTTTGTCTTTCTTGGAAGAGCAAAACATGACATCTGGTACCGAGGTGTCGTGGAGTTGATGTGATTTTTTTTCCACCTAAAATATTTGTACCTGAAAACTTAATATTTTGTATAATTTTTTTTGGCCGCGACTTTGGGGAATAAAGAAAATTCTCCGGGTAATAAAGATTTTTCTTAAAACTAGTCAAATAAGATTGATTTTTTATGTTTCTTTTTATTGCTAAGGGGCTTCTAATTTTAGAAGATGCTATAAAAAATGCTCTTCCATCTCATCACCTCTCTCTGCCACCTAACCCTCTCGCCACCTCATCATCATCTTCTCCGGCGAAGGTCGCCGGCCAATTTTCCGGCCGGCACCTTCAAACATAAAAAAAAAAAAAAAATTATCTTTTTCCTCTCTCCTCTTTCTCTCTTTAAATTTTTTTTTTTCTTTCTCACAATCACTCTTCTCTCTCTCTAGATCTGGTTTACCAGATCTAGAGAAGGTCTGTTCACAGACCATTAAAGGTCTGCAAACAGACCTTCAACAAGGTCTGTTCACAGACCATCTAGATCTGGTGAACCAGATCTGGTTCACCAGATCTAGAGAGAGAGAGAAGAGTGATTGTGAGAAAAAAAAAATTAGAGAGAGAAAGAGGAGAGAGGAAAAAGATATATATTTTTTTTTTATGTTTGAAGGTCGCCGGCCGGAAAATTGGCCGGGCGGCGACCTTCGTCGGAGAAGATGATGATGAGGTGGCGAGAAGGTTAGGTGGCAGAGAGAGGTGATGAGATGGAGGAGAACTTTCAAAAAAATTTATTTTGTATTCCCTATAAAAAATTTATTCCCCAGAGAACTTAAAAAAAAATCTGGATTCCCTCGAGAATTTATTCCCCGGAGAATTTTCTTTATTCCCCAAAGCCGCGACCTTTTTTTTTTTTTTTACAAAATAGGCATTAAACCTCCTTGCTACAACTTCTCCCCCCTTTCACTCCTTCACCACCAATACCCCCCTAATTTCATCGATCATATATTCTTTTAAAAATCCTTTTATTCACGGTCTCCTCTATTAATCAGGTCGCCGGAGTTCAGGAATTAGTGTTCGAAATTGGATACTTTCAGGTTAGATTTCTTCGAAACCCTAATAATTTTTATTCTTCCGAATCACAATCTCGCATCGCTTAATCTGTTGTTACAATCCTTAGTTGATTTACCATCTGGAATACCCCTCAATTTCTCAAAATCAAACCTTTTCAGATCTGGTAGAACTAAAATTTCAGTACAAAACTGAATTACTCTGATATATGAAGAAAATCTCAATGTCTTATCAGTTTTGTTATTACATTTCGTAAGAAATTTCAGCATAATTGATTGTACAATCCCTTAAATGACTCAAAATTTCTTCAATTGAAGTGAATAAGAACATGTAAATCTTTGAGAGAGAGAAAGAAATGAAGGTTTAGCTGATTAGTTTATATCCGACGACATTTGTAGTTCAGTGTAGAATTGAACCTTCACAAAAACTTAAATTTTTCAGAAAAAGAACTTCAATTGAAGGTTTTTATCGCAAAGCTTTCAGCGGGGAAAACCCTTTCTCTTTTTAGAACTCCCATGATATTTCATCTTCATGTGTCTTCCATCAATCATGGTAAATAATTGCTATTTTCACATAACCTAGATGTTAGAAAGAGGGAGGGAGTGAGAGGCTGTGCTTTTTCGGATTGTTGTTAGGTTAAATTGTAGCTAAAACTCATAATAATTGTCATGAACTGAACACACCTTGTTACAGGAAGTTATTTACTAAATATGTCGATTACCTATTTATTCTCTTTGTACTCCTTTTGCCTTTTTGACAGGTATGGCGTTGAGATTACACTCTAGGAACTTGGGGACGAAGCTTTCATGCTTGCTGACTCGAGCTTCTCTTCTTCATTCTCATGCCACCAGCTTTGGTAGGCTTTTGTCTCTATCTATGATCTTTCTATCTTTCTCTCTATGTTTCATATGATATCCTTTTTGTGATGAATTGCTAATCTTGTTGTCCTTGTTCCTACCTAAGGAGACACAATTGAGATCCAATTAATATTAGTTAATATACATGATAAGATTATTTTGAGTTTTGTTCATGAAGTCTATTTTGAGTAACAATCTAGAAATATAACAACAATGGCTGTTTTAGACTTTCGAATTTGTGAGCGCTGATGACCGAAGGGAATTGGAGACAGTTTAACTTGGGCAATACTCTTCCATTCTTAGGATTTTCCAAAATGTAATGTAGATATTATGATGGGGCCCTGGGGGGGAACCCTTAGATTTTGACTCTGGGGGTGTATCTGCTGAAACTTTTCCTCCGTGGAACATTTGACGGCACTTACTTCAGGGAGTCTGGTTACTGGGGAATGAATGATCTAGTAATTCGTTCTCTCAAGGTTTCGCCTTGGTTTATGGAATATTCTGCTCACTTTACCTTACCTTCATGTAGTTAACATTCAAGAACTTTGCGTTTTCTCAAATGATTTAGAAAATTCAAATGAGTGGCAGAGAGGATTGTTGATGTAAACTTATCCAGTCTTAGATTGTTTTGTCTTGTTAAAGATCTGAATATGAGTTTTATTTATGCGTAATTTCTGATCTTATTTATAGCTAAAATCAGATCTTAAAATTAGTTTTTTTTTTTCTCAAATTGAGGCTAATTTTGTAGCTAAAAACACATGCGTTGTATACAAGGACTTGTTTAAGATCTAACTCCATTAGCAGGATAAAAGCATGGAAACCAGCTAAAAACTACATATGTTATATTCAGATTTTAGATTATTGAAAAAGCAAACACCACCTTAGTCTGATCTCTATGGTTCAGTTTTGGATAGTTGCTTTCTTGGTTTATGCATTACTTCAGTTAATACTCGTTTGTACTTGCAGAACTTGTGAAAAAACATGTCAATGTTCACTGGAAAATAGTTTACTTATATAATTATGCTTTCTCTTCTGTTGGAGTAAAATACCTAATCAAGCTGGAGAAATCAACTCGAGTTACATATATGCAGGATTTAAAGAAGTACAAGAAGAAGAAAAAAGCAAACTGGTTGGCAATGTATTTAGTAGTGTTGCATCAAGCTATGACGTCATGAACGATGTCATGAGTGGTGGATTGCATAGATTATGGAAAGATAGGTCAGATTTTCACGGATGTGCCCAAATTTTTTTATGTACTCACACTCTACTTGCACCTCTTGATGTTCTTTTCTCAACTTACATTTTCAGGTTGGTTTCCAAACTTAATCCGTTTCCTGGAATGAAGCATCTTGATGTGGCTGGTGGTACAGGTTCGCTTAATTCGAAGAGATATATTATTGGTTTTACGTTGAACGAGACAAGTTTCTGTGGTAGATAAGTTCCGTATTAGGCTTGAGAAAAAGCGAAAACAAAAACTGTGCGGCCAAAATTTACCTTGATGTTCATGGTTCAATTTATGAAGATATAAAAACCCAAAACTGCATGGCTCAGATCGAAGTCCATCATAATAATCTTGAACCAGCATTTAGTCATATTTTCTAGTTTCATTTGTTCTGTGAATGCGTTAATTTATCTCTTAAATCTTGAATTTAATTTTCTTCGTTCTTTGTCTCGCAATACTGCAGGAGATGTCGCTTTCAGGATTTATGATTCTATTAATAGCATTAGTCGTAGAACAATGCAAGGTTCTCTAAACAGCGACTTTGATGATGAAACTCAGATTTATGTATGCGACATCAACCCAAAGATGTTAGATGTTGGTAAAAAGCGTGCTACCGAAAGAGGTAAAACATGGCGTTATTTGCAGACATGCAGTTTTGCTCACATTTAACCCAAATATACTTCTTCCCCTCTAATATCCCATTCTCTTTCTTAGTTTAATCTGGACATTAAATTTCGTGTTTTCAACCATTCTCGGGTTAAATCTTGCAAGAGTGCCTTGCTTCCAATCACAATATGTGGAAACCGAGAAATTTCATCCAATTCGTCTGAAAATATTCAAAATTTAATACCTTGGTTGGGTTAAAGATGAAATCATGGTGCTGATATGTACAGGACTTGGAGAAAATCGCACACTTATATGGGAAGAGGGAGATGCAGAAGCCTTGAGATTTGAAGATGGTAAAATGGATGGTTATACAATTGCATTTGGCATTAGGAATGTTACACACATAGAAAAGACTCTTGCTGAAGCTTATAGGTAAGCTTAAAGGGTTTATATTGATATTTCCTGATTTCACTCCATTCTGACATAAGGTTTATATTGATATTTCCTGATAGTCACACTTCAATCAGTATTAAATTGCTCAATTTGGTTAATAATGTGAAATTTTCACTTTATTTTGTAAGAGGTATCTTCTCTTTTTCTACTCTTCAAGTCCCTGACATTACTCCTCTTTTCTCACTGTGATGGTGGTAAATATTGCTTGTTCATTTCAGAGTGCTGAAACCTGGAGGGAGATTCTTATGTCTTGAGCTGAGTCATGTCGATGTCCCCGTCTTTAAAGATTTGTGAGTATTATCAATATATGAAAGTGGATATCTCATAATATGAGCATCCATCTCTGTTTTTCCCAAGGATTATTGAGACTTCTTTGTTAATTGCATGAAGAAATCAGAACAGACAGAGTGGCTTTGATTGAGTTGTGCAACTTTAATTGTTGTTTATTATCATATAAACCAATCTTATCTTTTCTTCTTGTATAGGTACGATTATTACTCATTTTCAGTCATTCCGGCTGTAGGAGAATTAGTTGCAGGTGATCGGGAGTCTTATCAGTATTTAGTTGAGAGCGTGCGGAAGTTTCCACGACAGGTAGAATCCGTTCTCTTTTGCTCGACATTCTACTAAGGGTATTGTCATAAACGTCCGAGAGCATATTTCCAATAAATATCACATAAATGACTTCTCTTCTAAGATTCACACATTAAGAACTGCAAATTGTCATATAAAATCGCCGACTTTGGGTGCAAATGTAAAGGTGGAGAGCCAATTCATTGATACGAGTACTCAGTTACACATGGATGCAACTGAATTTGACGTCCAATGTTACATGTGTACTTGGGCTTGCGAGTCGGCTCGGTCTCAGTGGTAGCCGAGCCCGAATCAAGTTTGATTATTTTCTCTTCCCGCTATATATATGGAATTCCGGGTTGGTACTACAGATATACATATACACAGACATTTACATACACAGACACAAGTATTTATTTTATGTATAATATAATGTTTACGGGCCACTTTCTGTCCAAGGCAGGCTGAACTCTTGAACCCAACTAGCTAGACTAATCTATATGTGGATTTCAGACCCTACGTGTAAGGAATTGGATCTCTGATGTGTTACTTTTGCACTCAATTTTGTTTGAGCAGGAAATATTTGCAAAAATGATAGCAGATGCAGGGTTTCAGAAGGTTGATTACGAAAACCTTGTAGGTGGTGTCGTTGCCATTCATTCCGGGTTTAAGTTTTAGCAATCTAAAACTATGACCAAATGAAGAAATTTGGAGCTAATACGTAACATAAATTTTGTAGTGGTGGTGTTTCATGTTGTTATAGTTCTTTTTCACTAGTTTCTTTGATTTTAAGCAGGATTTCGACTTTTTCATAATATTATTTATTTATATTATTATTGGGCTTGAATTTTTCTTTTTGAGATTTCATGGCAGATGTGAAGTTGATTATTCTTACAAAATCTCCTCTATAATTATTAGAACTACCTAATATATACTATTTAATGATGTCACATTGATTTACCACGCTTCTCTACGTGCTCCTTTCCTCGGGGATCCAAGAAAGAAAAATGGGAGTCCTCGGGTGTCTACATAGTTTGAGCTCAGAGGAATGGCATGGGGACCTAAAAGAGCCAAAGTTGTATGTAGAGGGTGGTTGTGGGGACGGGTGACTCCTCTTCTCTACGTACAACTCTCTCACATAATGCGGTCGAGAGCGGGTTAGCCATGGGTTCAAACATGGGGCTGCTCCCTCATGTAAGAGGTGTACACACAAATTTTCTCAAAGAGATGTTTTCTAGACTGTTTTTTTCTTCTTTCTTCCATGCTGCTCTCCTCCCCTTTGCTTCTTTTGGTTCCTTTCCGGCTTAATGGCAATGATGTTTTGGGTGAAACACTGAAGCCTGTGAAAGGCTTGTCCATTCGCTCATGATCCTCTTTCTTTTTTCTTTCCGTTTGTAATACGATGAACTAGAGGGGAGAGAGACAGACAAAGTTCAAGATGAAAGTGAGAAAGAGAAAAAAATATGATTGTATTTAGATAAAAGGAGGACAAACAAAAATATTAGGGGCAAATTAGGGGGCTCAATAGGAGTTTGCTCTAGAATAAACGCATTTTGAAGCTTACCTCTAAAAAATAAAAGAGTTCGCTCTCGGGGTAAATGTGTATGTGGAGACCTTAGTTTCACTTAGGTCCATGGATAGTTGTTGTACCTCTAACAAATGGAAAAACTTCCACTTTCTAGACAACTTAAAGCTTGAAAGTCTACTGGACATTTACAAAGAAGTTGGACTACTTGGGGATTCGTGTATCTAATAATAAAAGCATAACAGAGCAATAATTTATAATTGCCGTCTTAGCTCAGCTGGTAGAGCGCACGGCTTTTAACCGTGTGGTCGTGGGTTCGATTCCCACAGACGGCGTTTTTACTTCAGATAAGATTGGATTTTTGAGTCAAAGGTTTTTACTTCAGATAAGCTTGAAAGTCTACTGGACAATCCTCTAAATAAATTTTTATTACAAATAAGATTGGATTTTTGAGTCAAAGGTCCAAAATCTGGGGGGTAAATCCAAAAAAAATTCACTCTTGCCCAAAAATTATTTGCTGGTCCAAATGTCAGTTTTTTTATTTTTATCCCCCTCTTGTCCTTGGACGAGACATGCTGACGTTTTCCTGAAAAAAAACTGACTGGTAAATAAAATAATTTACTGGTACACGAAAAATTCAAATTTTCAAACGAAATTTCAAATTCCCGCCCAGCAAACCATCTCTTCCCGGTAATTAAAATAATTTCCCGTACACAAAAAATTTCAATTTTCAAATTTTTTTGAAATTTCAATTTTCCGTCTAAAATTTCAAATTGTTTTGAACGAAATTTCAAATTCCCGCCCAAATTTCCAGTAAATAAAATAATTTCCCGGTCACAAAATCTTTTTTTTGAAATTTTCAAACGAAATTTCAAATCCCCCCAGCAAAGGTGTCTAGTACAGAAATTTTTTTTCAGTAAATAAAATAATTTCCCGAAAAAAATTTCGCTTCCCGGAAATTTTCGGTGGCAGTTCCGTAAATTTCTGAACAGTACAGATTCTGATGGACGGGTTGTCAGATTCTGATGGACGGGTTGTCAGATTCTTTTTCAGAAAAAAAAATCGTTTTCCGAGAAATTTCAATGGCAATTTTGTAATTTTCGATGGCATGAACCGTAAATACTTTGTTTTCCAATCGTCATTTTTTTTCCCAACCTGACACTTTGGACCTGCTTTTTATTTTTTGCCTACCTAGGATGGGAATCCTATTAAGGGCCTCCTTTTGGACCCTTCACCCAAACCCCCAATAAAATTTGTTGTCTATTAGCCATAAATGAAAGTTAAGGTCTAGAATCTTATTGCATACAAATGGTACGGTGACGCCTCTCATGGTCTCTTTCTATTAATTTCTAATTTACGTACCTCACTTTTGTCGTATTAATAATCATAAATGTCGACATTATTCACCAATCTATCTTCAAACTATAAGACGCCGCGTCTCATGGTATATATGCTGGACTAGACTGCTGGAGTTATCTTCTTTATACATCAATGTCGACATTGTTCATTTGGGGCTTTGAGTTTCCCATTTGTCTAGTGTGCTCTCCACAATGTGATATGGGGGAACTGTTTGATAAAGAGATCAACAGTACAAGTATTTCAATGGAGAAATCCACTTCCACCACATCCATACATTAATCTGTTTAGTCTTACACTTTGTTTACACTGGTCGACTCAATAAGAGTTAAGTACGTTCTAGTACAACAATAATTCTATTATTATGTTATTATATAACGAGGGATTTAGTTGAAACAAAAATTATGATGAATCATAAATTAGGTTGCAAAGGGATGAGGGAAATAGGAAGCATCTACAAGAAAGGAGAAAAAGAAAAATCCCATCCTCTTAAAGTTTAGGTTAATTTATAATTTTAATCCTAACTTTTTTTTGTTTGCTTTTATTTTGGAATATCATGTCGTCCAAGCCCAAAGCTCAACTTGTAAACGAGGTCACAAATGTAAGATGAAAGTAAACGTTATGTGGTAAGAATGATTATTACGGTTGTTTTCAAAATAGCCATACATACATCTAAAGTTAAAATATGTTCAATATCAATTTGTTGTTGCACGCATAAACCTAAAAGGATTTTCGCTTAAATTAACTTGCAATGATATTGTTTTTATTCGAAAGAAAACTAGGACCCTTGGGTGAAGCTTCTTAGGTGAAAGTTCTTATTAATTCTATGTAAGTATTTCCATTATCTTTTTTCGGAAGCTACCCATTTTGCATTTCCATTATACATTGACATACTTTAAAGTTGTTAAAGTGATACAAACAACACTATCCGCAAAATAGGCCTTTTGTGCTTATTAGCTAGACCTATGCCTTATAAATGTCAAGATCAATCTCGAATATTTCCTTAGAATTATAGAAAGCGTTTTCTCTTCGCCGCGTTCTCCCCTTTATTAATAAAATCAAAATCGTTTCCAACCATTCTTTTTCATATATCCTTGTTGAGAATGAGTCATCCATCACCACTTTTATTTATTAGAAGACAAGAGAATTTTGTAATTATGAACTCCATAGTATATATATTTACACAAATAAGGTAAGATAAGAAAATGAAAGAGAACCATATTGAGTAGAAAAATATAAAAAGTACGGTTTTGTAATGCTTCCTCTAAACTTTTCATTTAGAGGAAGTTTAGAGGAAGGCTAGAATATGATTCTCTATAACAAGGAAGGCTAGCTATCTAGCCATCGATAAGTCTGGACATTCTTCTCTTTATTAGGGTTTCATATAGATGTCTAATCAATAGTGTTAACACAACTTTACTATACTTCGTATAATGTTCATCAAACGTGGAGTTGAAGAGAACGCATATAGTTTTAAGAGTTAATTCCTATATGACCCCTATTTTGTGACCAGCTTCCTTTTTGGCCCTTTTTTTTTTTTTTTTTTTTTTTTTTTTCGTAAATTCAAATATGGCCCCCTATTTTTATGTAAATGACGTAAATACCCAACCTAATTTCTAAATAAAATATTAAAAACATAATTATTTCCACCTCACCTCTCTCTCCACCTCATCTCTCTCCACCTCATCTCTCTCCACCTCATCTCTCTCCACCTCATCTCTCTCTCTCTCCACCTCACCTCTCTCTCTATCTCTCTCCATCTCACCCCTCTCTCCACCTAACCTCCCTCTCTCTCTCTCTCTCCACCTCACTCTGTCTTCTCTGATTAAGTTCGCTGGCCGGAAAATTTTCCGGCCGGCGACCTATCGGAGAAGAGAGAGAGAAGATGAGGTGGAGGGAGGTGAGGGGGAGAGTTTTCTATTTTGAACCATATTCCCCATAAAATATGTTTCCCCGGAAACTTTTCAAAATTTTGCATATTCCCTTTAAAATTTCACACCCCGAAAACTATTTAGTTTTCTCCAAAGCGCTGGCCAGCGGTTTTATGTTGCCGCATCTCATTTACATCGTCCGTTACAATTTAAGTTTGTTGGACTATTTATTATAATTTCAAAACCAACTCTTCCCATTCCACTAGCCGTTTTTGTTATAATCCACTTTCACTTGAAACCGTTTTTCTTTCTTTTTAGGGGATTCCATTCATCAACATTGATACACTTGTTTTGTTTAAAAAGAAAAACATTTGATACACTTGTGTGTTTCTGTCATCAAGATAAACTTGATTTTCAAGTTGAGGTTTTCCTCGAACTCCATCCGTTTCGTATAATGACATATTAACAAGTGAATGTTTTTTTTTGTACTAACAATCGAAGTTAGTGATATGAAATAATCAGTGAGCCATCTGAAGGAAAGTTAAATTTTTTTTTTTTTAAATGTCAGTATACTTTAAGATGTATGACTCTGTGCCTCGAATCCTTGACTTAATGGGTGGAAAACAATTTGGTAATCACTCCAACCAAAACATGTTGACAAGTTAACTTACTATCTTATCAGGTAGGAAAAAGAAATTATTTTGTCTTGTGTTAAGTTACATAAGTAGAGGAGCATGCCATTTCTTAATCTATCTCAACGACTTATATCAGTTTATCAAGGTTTTTTAGAGCAGTAAAAATACTGAAATAATGGTCAAATTGTTAATTATCAATTAATCAATACACTTCAAAAATTACTTATTTAGCTTAATTATGTATTTGTACAAGTATAAGACTATGTTCACCTAATAGAGTAAAAATTGAAGGGTGTAGATAAGGACATGGACTTGTAAGAAAGAGAATATTCCGTTTATGACTCTCTTTCTCCTATCTCTCTAGGTTAAACCAAGGTATGTATTACACTTTCCAAAGGGTTTTTTCTTAAAATATTGAATCTTATAACCCAAAATTAAGCTTTTATATATCCAAATGAGAGACCCATATATACATTTTACCTTCTAGGATAGTGCTAGATTGACACTATTTTGCCCTAAACACTAGAACAGATTGCAATGACCTTTTACATTTGAACATAAAGAGTGCTAAAAAGATTTGGAAAGTAAACTTGAACTTGAGACATGGCCCAAAAGAAATAAATAAATGCCATTTTAGGCTCTTAATTGTTTTTTTTTTTTTTTTTTTATGAAAGAGGCTCTTAATTGTTTTTTTTTTTTATGAAAGAGGCTCTTAATTGTTAGTATTAATTTTAATGCAATTTTTAGTTCTAAGCTCCTCTATTATTAATCGGTTCGCATCTAACCCACAAATCAGCCTTGATACTATATCGCGGCCCGATAAGGTGGCCCGGATTCACCCGAGAGAGTGGCAGGCCAGAGTAACATTTCCCTCATAAAAAGAAATAAAAACCAAAAACAATTAATATCCACCATTAGTCATTAGAGATTGAAATTTGAATTTTCATTTCTACAACCAAAACTTGTCATTACATACTCATCCACCTAAATAAGTTTCTCTCTCTCTAAAATCACTAACCATCCAAAACCAAAACTTTCTCTCTCTGTCTCATCTCTTCATCACTACAAGATCAAGGGTAAATGAGGGAACTAAAAATAAAGAAGAGATGAAGATAAAGAACAATTCACTCATTTTGCTCTTGGGGTTCTTGTCTTTGATAGTCCTCTCTGTTTTGACTTTGATTTTCATTTTGTTCTTGAAGATTACTAGAACTGCTCTCTGCTTTTAATTCTTCAACTTTATCCTCTAATTTCTCATCACCCTCTTTATAATTCATAGATTTTCTGTTATTTTGATCAACAAATGAAGAAACTCTGCTTGAAATTGGAGTAGCTAAGAAACTTGGGTTTTTATCACCAGCCATGATCACTACAATTTTTTCTTCATAAACATAGGGTTTGCTTTTAATGGGTTCAATTGATTTTTGATCATCTCCATTTTCAAGATCTCTGTTATCACTGCCTTCTCCTCTGTTTTCTAAGCTACCTGAAAATTTCCAATATGAACAAGCAAGAATCAAGAGAGCAAAAGCTATTAGACCTAGCATGGCTGCTAATCCACCAAATAAGTAGGGGACTGGTGATTTCCATGGAGATTGTTGTACTGAAGAGTGATGTAAAGGTGCCACTCCTGCTGCTACAGCTATTGCAGATACATTGAATGTTCCCCCATTTCTCATGTTTGTTCTGTTGTAGAGAGAGAGAAAAATGAATATTATGGTTTAGAGAGAGAGAGAAGAAAGGAAAGGAAATGTGTTTGTTTGTGATGAGGAAATAGGAAATGAGTTGATGGGTATTTATAAGAAGGTAAAGATAAGATTTGAGAGAGAGTAAAAACAAGTAAGAGAGAGAAAATAGAGAGAGAAAGTGGTGAATATTAATATCATAACATTCATTTATTTAGTGATAGCTATAATAATATTTGGTAATGAAAGTGGGGGGTCAAGTTAAACAAAGAGAAATGCTTGTACTAGTGGGGGAGGGTATTTTTGATTTGTTATTATGTTCAAACTTTTATTTATTTATTTTAGGGTTTAAGTGTACAAACTTATCCATAGAAGACACTATTGATTCATATCTAAAGCTATAGTGAAAGCCCACTTATGGAATTAAGTAATACTATGAGCTAAGCAGATTCTATTCGAGTAATTTGTTATAGAGAATTGAGTGTTTTCTTCCTTTGTGCTCCGAATAGGATAATGTGATGACTCAGTTTTATGTGTATCATTCGTATCAAAATTCATACGGAAGTACATTTCTAGCATAAAACAGGAGAAACATATCCAACTAGAATTTAGTACTTCTATGAAAAGTTTTATGTCAATCTTCTAATATATATAAAGAAAGATTTGTCACTTGTTGTTAGATTTGTTTCTACATCTTTATGAAAAATTTGTAGTAACATACTAAGCCTTGTGTAATCTAAATGATCAATCCAAAGAAAACTAACATTGGGTTGGTTGAGTAGCTCAAACCTCTTCTCACAAACTCCTTTTGATCTGATCAAGAAATCAGTGGATAAATCATTAGAATCACCTTGTTTCAACTTTAGTTGGGTTGAAGGTGGTTCCTAACTCTAATATTTCATGATATAGAGTTGTGGTCAGGTGGCAAGTCTTTGTTTGTTAATCAAAAGACTGAGCATAGAAGTCATGAATACTCTTGGTCTCTTGAAAACAAAAATCGTTTAGGAATGAAGTCAAATTGTGAAAGCAAGGAAGGGGGAGATGGAAGAGACATGAGTTTTCCTTTCATTAGTTCATTAATGATTTTGATTAAGAAAAAGTGTTTGATTGGTATAATTAACAAACTAAGTCTCTTAATAATGTCCAACCACTTAAGACTACTTTTGGATTTGATATTGTTTCTAAATTCTAATGGATCCTTTTCTTGCATTAATGAATGAAAATGAAATTGTAGAAGATAGCGAGTCAAGAACGCAAGCATAAGTGAAGAAATATGAAAAAAAAATAGTAATTTTGTGTACTTTTTTAGAGTATCTCCCATGCAAAACTCAAAAGAAAACCTATATCAGTGTTATATGTCAAGTATAAATTAAGATTTTCATATCTAATGGGCGAAATAGAGACCCTCTAATTTTAATTTTTGTGTAGATCTCATTGCGAAACTCTAAAATTGGGTTGTTTACTTATTTGGTATGATTATTTTTGTAAATCATTGAATAGTTATGGAGAGATCATTTTTATTGGTTAAAGTTCAAACGGGAAGACTAGGACAATTAACGATATGCCGATATCTCAAGTTGAAATTTGAAAATGAGAGTGCCATCTTAAGATCTCTATTTAACAGTCACCCCATCATCTTGAAATGCGACGACTTTATGAGATCCAGAATATTTTCTAGGGCAAAAAGACTTTGGTCAATTAAATTTGACTTAAGTAAGAAGAGATATGATAGTGTAGGAGAAGAAGAAGAAAAAAAATCAGGTGATGGGATCGTCATCGACATCATTTCCGATGAAGAAATAAAGAAAATTTCAGGGGGATGTTTTTTAAAATGAAGGGTAAAGAAGTAAACATGTTGACTAACAAAAAATGAAAAATGGACCAAAATAGAAGATGGTCATCTTTTCGGGGTTATTCTGATGAGTTAGTCATCTTTAAGGGGTCAAAATAGAGTTACCCAAAACTAAATTCCCTCGACATAGCTTGCAGACCTTCAAATGATTTGATTTGTATTTCATAATGGATCTCCGGGTACTTTTCTCCTTCATATAACCTTATTAGGACTTTTTCTTGATGGTTGAATCTCATGTTACTCGCTCATTTAATTTTACTATCCCTTAGGGTTTAGAGTTGGTGAAGCAGACAATTCTTAGACAGTTTACAGAGACCAAAACTTAATGGCTTTTTTTTTTTTTTGTTAAAGGAAAAAACTTAATGGCTTTAGTTTAGCAATTTTTTGACATGGAAAGTCATTACACAACATGGGTAACTTTGGCTACAATTTGGGGTAAAAAATATTGGCAAACACATTTGAAGGCTAAAACGAACTACAAGAACAGTTACATGGGCCAAAACACTGTTGGTCACAAATTAGGGGTCAGATTGAAATCATTTTGACTTTAAATCTATCCATTCCAATTGGGATGAAAAACAAGTAACCAAGAAAAACAATAGAAAAATAAACAATAAAAAACACAAAGAGATTTACGTAGTTCGATTTGTTGGACCTACTCTACGGCGAACAACGACGTGATGACTATCAGAAGAATAACAAGTTACAAATGATTCGTGAGAATGAATAAGATATCCGACCGCCTCACCGTTTCTCTCTTTTTAATTTTTGAAATTACATAGATATCCTTGGTATTGATGACCGCCTTAACATAAGCAATGTTTTGCATACTAACTTTGATTCAGAGATCTACCCTGCTAAACGGATCCAAAATTTTGTCCCCGAAAGCAGATTGGCGAGTCGAAAACCAGATTGGATATTGACCTATATTCAAGATACTTTCAATAATTCCCATCTTTATTTTTTTTATTGCCTCAATTACATGAAATAAGTCTTGAGGTAAATTACCTTCATTCACAGTTGATCTCAAGTCTAAATAGATTTTAAGAGTGAGTTTCCAACTACTGTGTCAATTGATGGTGGACGCTTTAACTAGGTATTATTGTTTTTGTTTCTTTGACGTTAAACCTATTGTTTTGGAGATGGTTCAGGACTTTGTGATTTTAGCCCCGTGCGAGGTGAGATGTTGAGGTGTTGAGGGATGGTATTAATATTACTCCCTCTATCTCAAATTAAAAGTCCAATATTCCTCTTTTAGATGCCCCAAATTAAGAGTTCGATTCCTTATATATCGTAATATAAATTTCCTTACTTTTCCATATATACCATTTCTTTGATATTAATTAAGTTAATTAAGAAATTTGATTATTTCCAAAAAATAATTTCAATTTTTTGGATTAATCTAACTACTCTAAATTTTTAATGGCCAAATTTGAGTGACTCAATACTAAGAATTTGATTGCTATCAAGTGAGAAATTAAATTATCAATAATTGGTTACATGTATTTGTGGAATGAAAATTATAATCCTTGAATTACTCCAACAAAAGCTATCAAATAAATAAAGGGTAAACATGGAAGAAGACAAAAAATGAAAATAAATTAGACTCCCAATATGAGACTCTTAATTTGGTAAAGAGAGAGTATTCCATATTACTTGTGCATATTGTCAAAAGCTGAAATTTGAAGTGATTTAGCCAACTAGACTCACTGTTTTTATACTTATTATTTAAAAATAAATGTGATTCTCTATTGAAAGAAGGAGCTACTTAGAGCATCTCTAATGCAACACTCAATCTTAGAAACTAGTGTCACGTAAGATTTTTAGAGTTTTTGTTTAAAACTCTCTCTGATGCAACACTCTATTTGGATCTCTAAGATGATATGGAGATAGTTAAATAGAGATATCTCAAGATGACACTCTAGAAATAGAGTGTCCTCTTGAGATATCTCTAATTGTCCACCTTATCAATATTTCCTAAATAACTAATTATTTGTTTACAAAAATAACTATGACACATAAGTAAATAAGATAAGTTTAGAGTTTTGTATTGGGGACAAAAAATTGAAGATCTCTATTTCCGACACCTAAGAATGAAAATCTCAATTGGAACTTTGACACATAAGATAAGTAGAAATCTTTTTCAGTTTTGGATCAGAGATGCTCTTTATTAAAGAGCATTAGATCGTCGTTCAAATTGATAAACCCAACACCCAATCAATTTGGGCAACAAAATTAGAGTGTACTTGGAACAAAAAAGCGGATGAGGGCACTTAATTTTGTCATTTGACCATTACAACAAGAAAAGAAACCGTTTCAAGTATTCTTGTCATTGAAACGGACAAAACTGAAACCGTTTTGGATATACAAGTGAAGAAAGCCGTTCTTTTAGTTGAAAAGAGGATGTATGAATTTGGTGAGGGGAGAAGACTTGCAGGGTCATATTTTGACGCCAAGTGGATTTTAACGAAAGTAAAATCTTAGGCGTTTTTTCTATTAGTGTCTCGGTTATTTAAATTCTTCTCACTCCACAACTTCTCATTCACTCCAACGACTTCTTAGTGTAGTGGTTGAACATCAATTTCGCAACTTGAAAGTCCCAAATTCGATCTTGTGAAAGTAAAAATCTATGATTTGTTGAATTTGAGTGTAAAGTAAAGGCAGAGTAGAATAGATGGGCCTTGGGTATCTTAAGATAATATTCAAGGGTTGACATATAGCCTGGGCTCAGAATGTCTTAAAACTTAGGTTGTTATAGCGTTTGTTCAATTCATAAATCTTTGTATTATCTTTCCACGATGTATCAATGCTTTGTAATAACTCTTGTAATCAATATTAAAAAACACTTTCCATGCCCAATACACCTCCACATTCTGGAAGTCGTTTCATTCTGGCGCTATAGGCACAAATGACTTTTTTTTATTGACTTCAACTGTTAATCCATTCTATATGACATAGATACATAATGAATAATTATGTGAATTACATAAGCTGTATAACTACCAAAATTAAAGACATCAAGAGTCCTATACGCTATAAAGGCACTTTAAGGCTATCTTAAGAGGATGGAAATCCATTCATACTTTTACTTCATTATATCCTTAGTCCAAGTCAATAAATGATGAATTTCACCTTTATCATGAATAAAATATATGACCTCGGCCAACAACCCTTGGCTCAAGTGGTAAGAGGTAAGTCTTCCAACTTAGAGGTCAAGGGTTTGAGGCACACGCTTACCAATTCAAAAGAAAAAAATATATGATCTCGGAATATCGAGTAGCTGCACTACCAATTGCGCAAGAAGTTGTTTGCGAAAGACTCCTCTATATACTGCAATCGTAGTTTGACTTCATTTTGTTTGAAAGATGTTTATTGAGGATCTGAATCTTTTTTTGCTTTTCTCTCTTGCCCTAATATTCTCTCACAGCCAATGGTAGAGGAAGCGGTTTGTTGTCCGCAATCCTTTGTGGTTCCTCTTTCTCTCTTACGGGTATAGTTTTTTTTCTTTCGCGAAAAATGATTTTTCTGTTTTACGTGTGACAAAGGAGTTGCAAATGGCACAAGATTTCCTCTTCTATAAACAGATAGAAAGACGTTGGGGATGGACCAATTGTTGAGGTGGTTATAAAGAAGATGAAGATGAAGGATGAAGGGACTGTTTTCAGAAAAAGCATCAAGAGATTGTATCTCTTGCAAAGATTCAAATAAACATCCAATATAAAATCATTATATGACGTTAAATCTCCAAGATTATTACTTTTTCTTTTTGTTGCAAGATACAAGATTACTATGTGGATATATCAAATATATTTATGCCTATAGAATCTACTTTTATCTGTTAAATACAAGTCATATCAAATATATTTATGCCTATAGAATTTACTTTTATCTGATTAAATACAAGTCAACTTAAAGCGTTCATAAATTAGAATAAGTGGATTTTTAGTCGAATTTATATTTTTTTTTTGTCATTTGTCAGTTAAAGTGTTAGTAAATGAGAGCAATTAGCAACTAAACCGATCATTAGTGGAGGCATAACCAGCATCAACTCTTGTCTTCGAAGTGGTTAACCAAACTTTACAGAATGGTACCTGGTATCTTTCTATTTATTTTTAGGTCTCTTTCAACTTTTGGAGAAGAAATAATCCAATTTTTATAAATATCTCTTACTACCTGCTCCTCCTTTTCTTTCCTCATCCTCCACTCATGGAGAAATGAATGATGTCCACCTAAAAGCTAAATTACAATGCCAAAATTTCTCTTCTTAAACCCTACTTGGTAATAATGAGTTGAGACCTGGGTAGGTAAATGGAGATATTTGTTTTTTCGTTGAAAAGATAATCGGAATTGTGAAAAAAATCAGAATTCTGGTTAAACCAATATAAGACGACTCCATATAATTATTAGTAAGAAAGAATTCATTGCATATCTCATAACGAACACATTTTTTAGAACACGAAAACGACTCCAATCTACAATGAGTCCAAAGAGTAACAAGTTGAAAGTTTGTGAAAATAGTTTTAGACTATATAGCTTTCTCTGTTAGCTCTTCCTATAATATGCTGCAGGAAACAAATCCCTCTTATGCAAAGGAAGGGACGAATTCCCAGAGCACATCCTTGTCGATTGTTCTTCTGTTAACGCTTGTGGAGGTGTTTTGGGTCTTTCTACTCCGATTTGCTTCAAGCGACTCTTCAATTTGCGAGTTTCTCCACCGTCAAAGGATTGACAAATCTGACTCGATGAAAGGTTTCTATCCAATGTATTTCTATTTGTCTTTGGATGGACCATTTCGAGAGATCGGAACAACAGTGGGTTTGGGACTACAGAAAAGGACCTGCCCCAACTTATCAAGTGGGGTAATGGGATGGGGGCTCTTCTCTCATGTGTCTTAGAAACATGAGTCTAATCTCTTTTAGTACGAATTGGTAAACTCTAATAAACCGATAGCCTCTTCGACACTTTCTAGATAAAAAATATAATGGTTTCTACAAATAACTTAATCCCTTGATCCTTCTCTATCTAATTGGCTAAGGTAGTGTCCCTTTCTATTTGCTCACATCAGCACAAAAACACACTTTATCCACTTCATTCATTATTCTTCCACTAGAATAACATCCTAATATATATTAGTACAAATATGATATATTATATGCCTTTTTTTCTTTAATCTTAACCAAAAGGCAATTATTTTTGGCTTTCTTTCTTACCCAACCCTCTTTGAGTTTTGAAAACAACCAAAACTACTTCATACATTTATTTAAAGAATAAGAAGATCATATCTTCCTAAATATAAGATGGGATGTTTATTATAGAGGTTAGTGTCTAATCAATAAAACCAAATCTAATCTAAAAAAAGTTAGAAAAAGAGAAATGGTGGGTCCTTAAGTGCTTTGATGCTAGTGAGATAATGTTGGAATCTTTTGTCAACACACTTAACAGTCTAGACAGAGAAAGTGCCCTAGTTGGTGAATTGGGTGGAGGTGTGACGTTTGTGTTCTTTCTAATCTAACTTATCATATGATTTCTATTACCCTTAAAAAACCACAAGAGAAAATCAGTTGAAAATCAATTATTGATAAAACAAAACATACAGGTTTTGATGTGAGGGTCCCTATGATCAATGTTGTCCTCATATTTACTTCATATTTGGACTGAGTTGTCTTTAATCTTTCTACTTCACTAACCAATTTAAGAAGAAAATTTTCTACTTTTCAAACCAATCTAATATCAACATTTTTTAAGGCTTAATGTTGCTATCATGCAAACTTCTCGATTGATCAATTGACCTTGAAGGATCTCGATTCACATCGAATTTCCACTTAGTATATCATTTGGTACCTCAGTTGTGTTCGAAGCTCTGCAAGCACTACAATAGTCATATATTAAGACATTTAAGATGTCAACAACCCTTGACTGAAGTGATTACCAAGTTGGTTTTCGCTCTAGGTTCCGAGTACACATATGTTGCCTTTCCGTAAAAAAGAGTTTTCAATATAATTGGAAGTTAATCAATAGTTAAAAAAATATATATACACTTCAACATGCCTAACACAAATGAACACCGTTGCAGAATCCTAGCAAAATATATCATTCGTCTCTCGCCAATATGCCAGAGTATCTAACATGTCTTTTATTGGTTCATGGTCTTCACGCAGAAACACAATATAAGCTTATTTTAGAAATCTAGTAGATCATATTTCAAAAGTATCTAATGGAAGAAACAACAGAACAAATCTGCAGAATGAACAAATTTTAACATGTCAAGTAACATGGAATCAAACCATTTCAGGGAGTACTAATACCATATCCGGCAACGCCAAATGAAATAGTTTATGATTTTACATGAAGTATCTCGAACAAGGAAAGATCATCCGAAATCAGAAAACATGGGTTCACTCTTCTACTGCAAAACGATCTAATATGCACAATGTGCTTAGCTACAGGTTCCATAATATCACCATCTTGATCATCATTTGCCCCTAAAATATCAAAAAGAACTATTAACATCTTGAATTCTTGATCACCATTTACCATATATACATAGAGAGAGAGAGAGAGAGAGAGAGAGAGAGAGATTTAACTTACGTATTCTGCATTAGGGTGATGTTGTCCCCTTTCAGAAGAATCTTCCCTGAAAAGTGCGAGACTCAAGTAAGAAGGGATAAAGTGGAGAAAACAAATGAAAGATAATGGAAAAACTTGAGGAGAAGGGTAAAAGACTCATGACATTCCATACCTAATGACTTCCTTGTGTTCTTCTTGACATTCACTTCCTCAGCGTCATCAAGAACCAAATTCATGTACTCATCGAACCCCTTTGGAATTCCAAAGATAGAGAGATGGTCAAACATAAATTCATTTATACAAATGCAACACGTTATACACTCTAATTGCCTAGTAGCAAATTCAAATATAGGTTCAGTACTGCAACAAATTGTTTCACACAAACTTGTAGGGTTAAAGAGAACGAATAACAATTAATATGGTGACACCTACAGGGTGATTTCAGTTATTAGCTTACAACAATGAAATAGTAATCTTCCCAACATGCGATCAACGATGGAGATACCTGTGATCCTATGTAGTTGGTCTCGGTCCCGGTCTCGGTCCGGCCGAAGGCCGAGACAGAGACGAGACCGAGACAGGCCGAGATTCTCGGTGAGACAGCAAATATAGAAACTTTCAACTTTCTCTCTAGAATCACCTTCTTCTTCTTTGAAACTTCTTGACTTCTTGTATTCTTTGCTTCTTCTTAGTTCTTAATTCTAGTTGCACTATGTATTATAACTTAATTTCTGTATAAGGAAATCCCAATCTACTAAACTTTTGAAAGTTTCTAAAGAATTTATTAGTTTCTCTCTAAGGCATAAACCCTAAATATTCTATATAGTATTATTGCTGTTTATATTAGATACATTGGGAATATAATAAGTAGTTAAGATTTGAGAATATAATAAATAGTAGTACTTAATTTAGGTCAAAGAGTTTTCCAAAAAAAAAAGTCTAAATATTTGGAAGTTGCTGTCTCGGTCTCGGGTCTCGTCTCGGTTTCGGGTTGTCTCGGCCGAGAAACTCGGCCAAGCCCTAACTCGGGGTCTCGGCTGAGTCTCGTCTCGGGAGAGGGCCGAGACCGAGACGAGACCCGAGTTTCTCGGCCGTCTCGGCCGAGACCAACTACATAGCTGTGATCTTTGTCCTAAGATTCGGTTTACCTTTCAAGTGGTGACTTTCCCAGTATGAAAGACCCATGGAGGTTACCCTAGGAAGAGATAAACAATAACTCATAATGATTGCTGCTAACGGATGAGATTATAAGTTCCCCTAGGTGGCTGACGGCCAGGCATCCCCACCTATTATTATAAGTGATTGACCCGTTAAGGCATTACTCATTGACTGGTTTGTAAGTTGTCTGATACATACAATCTGAAATTATAACGATCTTTGAAATGCAAGATAGGTATTAAACTTTAGAAGGCATACCTCTAAGCTCAAGTGTTTCATATTAGCCCCATAGAAAAGAACCCATGTCCTAGTTCTACACTCACACAACTCGTAATTGTTACTAAAGTACCTAAAAATATTTCCCCCTTTGAATCGTAACAATCTTTAAGCAAAAGAGTAAGGAGACCTATTGTGTAACCAAGTGCTCAAGAAAAACAAAGTAGATGAAAGCATCCGTATTTGAAGTGCATTTCTTTTCCAACTTACAAAACTTAACAAGACTAAGGAGTAGTCTCTTGAGCATTTGTAGCGACTAATGACATGTTAGACGATCGGAAAAAATCACTTTAAGGCAAAGAACAAATGCCTGATGCAAGTTGATTCCTCACATTGTGACAATTAGGAGAGAACCGACAGTATAATTCTTAGAAAATCAATGACATACTAACACCTGAAAATCAATTTAATCTAGTAGTACCTTTCAAGAAACCCTAAAACAAGTTTTTAGAAAATACAACAAACTCAAATATATTGATAGATTCAGCATAGAGAGAGAAAGAGAGCAGAAACTTACAATAATACGGCCCTCAATCCTCATATCTTTCTGCTCAAAAAGCCATATCTGAATACGAGCTTTCTGCATAAAAAGATGAAGAACCACTTAGATTAGGAAGAAATAGTTAGGTTATTGTGTAAGAACAAGACGTGAGCTTCTGTAAAACTTACACTCTGAAGAAACCTAAAGATGAGATTCTGGAGCAAAAACATCACAAAAAACACAAGTAGTTAGTAAATTGTATAGATAGATTAAATCTAGATATAGAAATGATGAAGAAGAAACATACGATCGGCTGAGTCATAATCCTCTGAACTCTTGTGGTCGCCATGGCTGCAAATATGCAAAGATTCGAGCTCTGTTTATATCAGAAGAAAAATTTAAATGGGTTATGAAAATCTCAACTGAAAAATTGATCATAAGACAAATCTATTAGGTTTAAATGAAACATAAATCGTCATATAGTGTACCTGAAAGATACGAAGACGGCGGCGACGACTATGAATTCCGGCGGAGTGTAGTAGCAGACGATTTCTCTTCTTCTCCTCCTACTTCTCTTTTTCACTTTCAGTTCTGAAAAACCCTAACCCCTTTGTCAAACCTTGGAATTCGACTGGGCTGGATGATCAGGTTGGCCGATTATGGGCCTTCCACTTAGCTCGTGGAAGATAATTCTATCCGCGCTCCCTTCAAAATGAAGTTTTGCTCTTAGGCAAAACTTCATTTTGAATTTTTTTTTGTTGAAGACTTCATTTCTATTTGAATTTTGAAGGTAAACAAAGATATAGTAGTTCATTCTCTTTGGTCTTTGTAACTTGAATGTCCTTTACCTAATATAATTCCAAAATGTCTTGAATATGAGTCTATGTCTAATCTGATTTGCGATCCGAGACACCGTTTCAGAGAAGTTTGCCACAACCCATCTACTTATGGTATTATTAATGTAAGGCAGTAAGGGTGTATCATATTTACGGTCTTGGGAGAGAGTAAAAGACTATTGAATTGGGATTTTAATTAAGCTACAAATACTAAAACACTTGATAAATCTCTGTAATGTTTTGCTTTCACAATAAAGTCATCGCCCCATTTTTTGTCGCGAGGGATAGGTCTCACTAACTGAACCATATAACTCTAATGTTTGTGTCGTTATTTGCTTCCATATGACTTTTTGTTGTTTGCTTATTGTCATAACAAAATCTATTAATACCCTTATTGATCCTCCATTTATCATAAACATGTAGTACTACCAAAAGGTCAACCATGAAATTATGGAACGTGTTCCAGTCTTCTAGATTAAAGTTAATTAGTGAACAATTTCAAACTTCATTTATTCAACTAATTTGAATAAACTTCATTTATTCAACTATTTGAATAAACTTTTTGTGTGATTATAACTTTCACATTAATTAAATTATCACCCCAAACATTACAAATTGTCAACAAGATTATAATAAATTTTGAGATATTTAAAATTTTGATTACCTACTATATTATGTAGGTTAAAAGTTAGAGTCAGTTCTAATATTTAATAATTAATGGTAAAATGATGATTATACGACAAAAATTACCTACCAATGTGGATTAATTTTTCACAAAAAAAGGGAATTTATGCTATGATTTTGGTCGTAAAATATTAGTTTAATAATAAATTTCTAACCATTACAATTATAATTCTAATCTTCATTCACATTATGAAGTCTAGATTATACATTTGAAGTTTCTTTGGGACCAAAATTCCCACTATTAGTCTAAATGTTAAACAATATGATATATTCCTAAATGAAGTGTTTTTTTAATCTTTGCCGGAGTATCTTTGCTAATTTCCCGTCCAATATGATATGTTCTATAACAATTCCAATTACGAGTCCCGAACCAAAACCCATTAACATAATTTTCCAATCGAACATGATAGTTGAATCTGAATCTTCAGTTTCAAGTACTTCTTCATCTGTCACTTCCAAATCCCCACATTTTCTTGACATAGGAAACCCACACAAACCCAAGTTCTTGCCAAAGGAGGCGTTCGTAAATGTATCGAATTGTCTACCTGTTGGTATAGTTCCAGTTAGTTGGTTTTCTGAGAGATTTAGAACTGCGAGAGATGTTAGACTCGTAAGTTCCCAAGGGATATTCCCTGATAAGTTGTTGGCAGAAAGATCTAACGATTCGAGCACTTTAAGTTTTGCTAACGCCGGAACGATATGGCCAAAGAGATTGTTGTGAGACAAATTAAGCATGTATAGAAACTTGAGCTCCCCAATGGATTCAGGTATACTTCCTTCGATCCTGTTGCTTGAGAAATCTATACCCTTAAACTGAATGTTAATCCTATTCAAAAGCATCTCTATTCCTTTGTTTATAACCACTGAATAATCAGCATTATAGGTTTGTAGGATTGTGAAGTCCGATATATCAGCACGACTCGTTGCCTTCATCAATGCTTTAAAGGTAGAAAAATATCTTGATGATAAGCTACCTATGAAGTAATTATTTGAGATGTCAATTATATGCAACTTAGAAAATGCAAGATTATTTTGCAGGGGATTTTCGAGCGTTCCATGGAAATGATTTGATCGAAGAACAAGAACACGTAAATTTGGTAAAGACTCCAACCAAAACGGAAACGTATCATTTATGAGATTATTTCCAATATCTAGATACCTTATCTCATCACAATCGACCAGTGACCTTGGAACATGCCCTTGAAAAAAATTACCATTAAGGTCTAACGCGCGTAAACTTGTTCCATCTATCATTTGAGGGATATAACCAGCAAAACGATTGCTTCTTAAATCCAACATAATAAGATTCTTGCTAAAGTTACCAACGCATGGAGGTAGTAAGCCAAATAACTGATTTTTAGCTAAAAGGAGGTATTTGAGAGATCTAAGTTGACAAATCGACGAGGGAATCATTCCACTAAGATTGTTTTTACTAAATTTCATGAGAGTGAGGTTCATGAGATTACCTAAGCAATTAGGTATTAATCCAGATAAGTTGTTACTCGATAAATTGAGGTCTTCAAGATTCCTCAACTCACAAATTGACGAGGGAATATTACCACTTAGTTCGTTATCGTTAATGTACATGAGAGAAAGGTTCACGAGATTACCTAAACAATGAGGTAGTAAACCAGAAAAGTTGTTATTTGATAAAAGGAAGAATAAAAGATTTTTCAGTTTACAAATGGACAAGGGTATCATTCCAATTATGTTATTTCCACCAATGTCGATGAGCGAAAGGTTTACGAGATCACCTAAGCAATGAGGCAGTAAGCCAGAGAAGCTGTTATTAGATAAACTGAGGCTCTCAAGATTCTTCAACTTACAAATGGAAAAGGGAATCGCTCCGCTTAAATTGTTAGAAGCCAAGAGAAGGGACTTTATGTTGCTCAATTTTTCGAATTGGCTTGGAATTTCTCCACGGAGATGATTTCCGTATAAAGACAAACGGATCAAGGACTTACATTTTTCGATTTCAGATGGTATTGTACCGGACACAGAATTATTGGAGAGGTCAAGAAAAATAAGGTTACCTAACAAGCCCATGGAAGTGGGAATTTTTCCAAATAATTTATTATTGCTCAAGGAGAGGTTTCTCATCTCTGTTGCATTTCCGACATTATCTGGGATGAAGCCTGTAAAACTATTCGAACCAAGATTTAGAGTATTCAAATGTTTGAGCTCAAATAAGGAACCGGGTATTTCTCCTACGAATGAATTATCCCAAATGGAGAAAACACTCAGTAGCTGCAAATTCTTTAGGCTATTGGCAGGTAACTCCCCAGTTAGAAAATTCCCTGAAAGATCAAAATGTCTAAGATGACTACAATTTCCCAACTCTTGAGGAACTCTGCCAGATAATTCATTATTACTTAGATCAATTGTCTGAAGATATCTCAAGTATCCAACTTCTGGTCCTAACTTACCGGAAATCCCATAACGACTCAGATTCAAAGAAACTACGTTGTGTTTAAGATCGCAGTTGATACCTACCCAATCACATGGAGTTGAATTGGAACTTGTCCAACTCAATTTGACGGGAGAGTTTTGAGGTATAGAGAATCTGTTTAAAAGAGAAAGAAGAGCTTTTCCGTCCGAACTCAAAGCTGAGATTCTTGAGACGGAAAGAATAACAAAAAAGAAGAAAAAGAGATATAGAAGTCGAGACGAAGCCATGAATATGTGTTTGAAGGGGATTGTTATTGATATATTGGCAATGACAGTATTGAAGATATAAGTAGAACAGAGCGTTTGACTGTTATTTAGGGCCTGATGATTAACAAATAAGTAGTCAATGAGTGAATAGTTAATATTCAATTTTGAGCTGCGCTGAAAACTTATTGCTTAGGTAAGAGAGATATGTATAAAAGTTTGTCCAGAGATTCGTTTGAATAATTTGATAAGAAACTAAGATTTAGGATTGGTGTTCTGAAAGATGGTTTTTTTTGTTGTAAGGAAATCATTTCTATAAGTGAATAGTCACATTTCTGTATTTTCTTATTTTCACCAGGGTAGTTTTGCCCACCTTTAGTTGTAATACTTATCTATATATAATGGAAGCTCAGCCCTCATTAGGGTATCTTGACCTATCAATCACATGGTATCAAGAGCCCTCTAGGGTTACACAAAATCTTCTTGAGTTCAGTGCTTCATTCCTTCTTTTCTTCTGCTTCTCCTTTTTTCTCTTTTTTCGTCTTTCATGGCTGAATCAACTGAACCTCATCCTTGTCCTACTCAAATGTCCTCTCAAAATGCTTCCCCTCCCCTTTCTTTTCCCTCCCTCACCAACATTTCGAACCTCATTTCTATCAAACTTGATAGAACTAACTATCTTCTATGGCATAGCCAAATGCTACCAATCTTGCACAGTCAAGATCTTTACAAGTTTGTTAATGGCACTTGTTCTCCTCCTTCTGAATTCCTCTCAACATCTTCCTCTTCTTCTCCTTCAATCAACCTAGAATACTGTTTCTGGTATCGTATTGACCAGATGCTACTTTCATGTATCAATGCTACTCTAACAGAGCCTGTTCTCTCTCAGGTTCGTGGTCTTTCTTCCTCTCAAGCTGTGTGGGAAGCTTTGGATAGAAATTTTTCTTCAGTAAACTCTGCTAGTGATGCAGGGGCACCCGGCCTGGAGGCTTTTTCCATGACCAAACTGGGCCATAGGCCATCCGGCCATGAAGAGTAGTTTTTAGGAAGTCCCAATTTTAGTATGATTATTAAAGAATTTAGGTTTAGGAATTTATGCTATTTTAGTATTTCCAATAATTGGAAAGGTCCAGATTTGAGTTTAGCTATTTAGGAAGTTGCGGTCTTTTAATTATTTAGGAAAGTCTAATTCAAGTCTATTTAGGAAAGTCCAAAATCCTATAAAAGGATATCTAGTCTGTCCATTATTCTCATGTTGAAGAGAAAATCCCCTTGAGTTTAATAAAGTTTATCAAGTTTTAGAGTTATTTTAATATTTCTTTTAATTGTTCTTCATTTATTTATCGTCTTCTTTATTTCCGGTGCGTTCTACATCAAGTGGTATTCAGAGCCATCAAAATTCTGGATTTTTTTACTTTCGTGAAGGTTAGTTTTTGTATATCAATGGATTCTTCGTCTTATAGTGATGAAAGTTTTTTTGAAGAAAGATCGAATTGCGAGGAAGATGATTACATTTATTTCAATGATCGGCAAGAAGATAACTTCTCCTACTATGAGGCAGAAAATTCGATGAGTCGAATATGGATGATTTTGGATACGAATGGGACTATTCAAAACATAACTATGAAGACAAAATTCCAATTGAAGAAAATCATCATAACCAAAAGAAGCATTCGACATGTTCGTATGATTGGGAACCCGGAGACGAATGGGACTATTCAAAACATAACAATGAAGACAAAATCCAAGTTGAAGAAAATCATCAAAAGAAGAATTCGATTCGTATGATTGGGAACCCGGCGACGAACCAAGTAAGTCATATTTTTTTCATTCCCCTCCATATTACTATCATTCTATAGACCAACCAAATCATAACCAGTCTTTTGGAAATCCCATGCCGACCACACCATATTCACCACCACCACCGTATTCTCCTCCACCATATCCACCGCCACCATCTTAT
Organism: Eschscholzia californica; assembly: GCF_041429995.1. Taxonomy (NCBI): domain Eukaryota; kingdom Viridiplantae; phylum Streptophyta; class Magnoliopsida; order Ranunculales; family Papaveraceae; genus Eschscholzia; species Eschscholzia californica. The sequence continues at coordinate 13,425,556 of NW_028238198.1, read as the reverse complement.
TCACCTCATTATGTGACACCAATTCATACCCTGAAACGTGAAGAAAACCCTAACCCGCTATACCACCCATATGAAAACCCTAGCCATGTATTCAATACCAAACATTTTTTAGGCACCCCGGGTTTACACATACCCAATATTGCTGTCCCAACTACAAGCACCACCCAAACTCCATCCCCACACATTCAACACATCTTACCCCAATTCCACCAACCGGTATATTTTAGTGAGTGGATGTATGTGAGTCAATCTAGGCAGATGTGTGGTCCGTATATTCAGGAACAGTTATTTGAGGGTTTGTCTACTGGATTTTTGCCCGAAGAACTTCTTGTGTATCCTGTCATTAACGGGAGTCTAATCAACTCTGTGCCATTGAAGTATTTTACACAGTATCCGGAGCATGTTGCCACGGGTTTTGCTTACTTGAATGCAAACTTTCCAATTACATTAGCATGTAAGCCAACTAGTGGAGTTACTACTTCCTTTGGACCAGCGACGTCTACGAAACCGCAATTGAATAATAGTAGTACTGGTATTGAACAAACTAGTTCGAAATATGATGCTGTCAATTGGACCTCATCTGACATGCCACTGTCATATGAAGAATCATGTTGGGTGCTCGATGATATCGAGGGAAGGAAACGCAGTCCACACTTCTCTTGTAGAAATAATTTCGTGGCATCATTATGGATATCTTCCAGATACATTAATGATATACCACAAGGATTGCAGATTTCAACCCTTCCCCCTTTTATCACTTTTTAAGACATGGACAACATATAGATCAGATACAGCGAGATCTATTGAAAGTGTTGAACCAATACCAGAATTTACTTCCATGGAGAAGGATCATAGACATCTCGGTTATGAGGTCAGTGAACTGTCCAAAGTTCGTGTTGTAACAGATAGAATGATTGAGGTTGATGAGGAGAAAATGGATTTCGCTTCTAAAGATGTTTCTTCAATGGGCTCAGTTGCTTCTAGAGATGTCGCTTCTTCATCTGATACTAGAGTATACGGGTACCAACGATATTACCAGCAAATGCAGATTGTAGTTTTATCAATTGAACCAGCAGTTGGGCTTGGTTCTGCAAAAACATACACAGATTTTATTCTTATGCTTGCTACACAAACACGTCTTACTAAGAGTCAGGTATCTAACTGGTTCATCAATGATCAAGTTCGGTTATGGAAGCCAATGATTGAAGATATGTACATGGAGGAAACTGAGGTTCAAGTACATAAAGAATTCGAAGACAGATTACGCAAGAACAAACTTAATGAAAAATCGGGTTCCAAGTCCACTGAGAATGATCCCAATATTAGAACCCAAACGTTAGGATTCTTCCTTGGTGGTACGCTTAATGTGGAAGAGATTCTTCAAGGAAGTGAAAAGAACCAACGAAACATCGAATTGCAGAATTATGGGAAAAGTGTACAAGCAATGGTTACGAAAAACTTAGTTGAGTACTATACAACATTACAAGAGGATACTCAAAACAATACTCAGATTATTGCAATTTCTGAAAATTTACATACTTTTATTTGGGAACCAGGTGATTTGTTTGTCTTTATTCATTCTCTACAGTTTCATTCTTCATATGACGATCAAAACCTCGCGAAAAGTATTCTAGTTATTATTGAGAGAAAAGAGGCAAGAAAGGTGATGGGTTGGAAGATGAATTTCAAAATCAATTTTTTACAAAGAAGAATATAGTCATTACAATCTTCTTCATCAAACTACAAGATGATGGCAGGTGTAGAAATTTATTGGACGTTTATTCACTACAATCGATTTCGCGATATTCTTCACATTATGGGTTTCAGTTTATCGTTCGTAACTTGGTCCCTTTCTCTATCCGTCGGGTTTCATGCACTTTTCGTGCAAAGTGGGAATTAAGGATCGCCATGACGACATTCATCGTATGCGAGTGCATCCAATTATTTTCTTCATCGAACTGGTTCGGGACGAACTGGTTCGGGACGAACCTCTTGAGGGAAGGGGATGCTGATGCAGGGGCACCCGGCGTGGAGGCTTTTTCCATGACCAAACCAGGCCATAGGCCATCCGACCATGAAGAGTAGTTTTTAGGAAGTCCCAATTTTAGTATGATTATTAGAGAATTTAGGTTTAGGAATTTATGTTATTTTATTATTTCCAATAATTGGAAAGATCCAGATTTGAGTTTAGCTATTTAGGAAGTTGCGGTCTTTTAATTATTTAGGAAAGTCTAATTCAAGTCTATCTAGGAAAGTCCAAAATCCTATAAAAGGATATCTAGTCTGTCCATTATTCTCATGTTGAAGAAAAAATCCCCTTGAGTTTAATAAAGTTTATTAAGTTTTAGAGTTATTTTAATCTTTCTTTTAATTGTTCTTCGTTTATTTATCGTCTTCTTTATTTCTGCTGCGTTCTACATCAGCTAGACTAATGAACCTCAAACTTCAACCTCAAACCTGCAAAAAGGGGTCACAAAGTGTTTCAGATTATCTACTTCGTATAAAAAATCTCTCTGACTCTCTTGCATCTGTTGGTCATTCTGTTTCAGACCAAGAGCTCGTGCTCATTGTTCTCTCAGGCTTAGGCTCTGAGTTTGAGTCTTTTGTTACCTCTATCACTACCAAACTCACTCCTCCTACTTATGATGAACTTTATTCACTTCTCCTAACTCAAGAGTTTCGTATTGAACTCAATCAAACACCAACCCCTCAACCCACTGTTATGTTTACTCAAACTCCTACCCCTCCTCCTATACCTAGACCATACTCACAACAGTACCGACCCTCTAGAGGTCGATCTTATAACAGAGGAGGTGGAAGGGGATCTTACAAAGGAGGTGGTCGTATGAACAGAGGTTTTTCTTCAGTTTTGGGTCCTTCACCAGATATATACTCTATTGTTTGTCAATACTGTGGGAAGAGTGGTCACTCAGCTAGACAATGCTTTCAGCTTACTCGATCCTCTGACTTTGTTCAATCTTTTGCTGCTCTTGGACTCGATAATTTTTATGATGATCCTCACTGGTATATGGATTCAGGTGCAAACAGTCATATTACTTCAGATGTATCTTCTGTTATCTCTCGATCTGATTCAGTTATCCCTGACCAAGTTATGGTTGGCAATGGCCAAACCTCAACAATAGCTGGTTCATGTAATGTTTATCTTCCTCATTTTAAATTTCTACTCAAAAATGTTCTTCATGTACCTGATTTTAAAAAGAATCTTATCTCTATCTCCAAACTCCTTCACGATATTAATTGTTGTATTCTGTTCCATCGTTCTGGTTTTTGTGTGAAGGAAATCCCAACAGGGAAGACCCTGCTCGCCGGAACGATGTCTGATGGCCTTTTTCGTCTCTTCAATGCTCCTGCACCACAAATCACTTCAGCTCTTTTTGCCAAAGTGGTGTCTCAAGGATCTCGTACCAGTCCAGAAGTCTGGCACAAGAGGCTTGCTCATCCACATTTTAAGAATTTTAAGTCTATTTTGTCTAAGTTTGATTTACCTTTAACAACTTCTGTAATCAAGAACAATTTGTGTGAAAATTGTGTGTGTTCTAAACATCATTCTCTGCCTTTTGATAGTGTTCAACATTATTCTAAATCTCCTTTAGAGATCATTCACTCGGATCTCTGGGGTCCAACTCCAATTCTGGTTTTCGTTATGTTCTTCTTCTTATTGATGACTTTACTCGTTTTACTTGGATTTACTTCCTGAAACAGAAATCAGAAGTACCACAAATTATAAAAAAAATTCAAAATCTTAGTTGAGAATCGATTTTCAAAATCTATTAAAATTTTTCAATCAGATGGAGGAGGTGAGTTTGTGAATACTCAACTTTCAAATCTGTTTGTTAATTCTGAAATCATTCACCGACGTTCCTGTCCCCACACTCCACAGCAAAATGGAGTAGCCGAACGAAAAATTCGGCATTTAGTGGAGACATCTCTGACTTTACTTTCTCAGTCATCGACACCTACATCCTTCTGGCCTGAAGCGTTCAGTACTGCTATCTATACTCTGAATCGTCTTCCCTCTGTTGTTCTTCATGGTTGTTCACCTTTTCAGAAGCTTTTTTGTCGTCCTCCTAATTACTCTGACCTTCGCACCTTTGGTTGTCGATGCTATCCACTGCTTGTTCCTTACAATTCTTCGAAACTTCAACCTAAATCCAGACCATGCATCTTCATTGGATATAGTTCAGATCATAAAGGGTATAGGTGTCTTGAAGAAAAATCGAATAGGGTTTTTGTCTCTCGCAATGTTTTATTTGATGAAACCCTTTTTCCTTTTGCTCAATCTTCATCTTCTTCATCTTCCTATCTTTCGTCCTCAAACTCCTCTACGAACCCTATTTCTCTATCTTGGAATGTTTTCCCTCTTTCGAATCAGATACTCGAAAATCCGATTTCATCTTCTAGCCGTCCATGTGTCAATTCAATTTCAATAGCTGGACATAGTATCGGTACAACGAGTCCCACTACTGTTCATCCTTCTGACCCACCTGTCTTAATTACAGCCACGCCTTCCACTACTCCTCCAGCTGTTCATCTTCCTTTATCCACTTCTCTCACTACTGTACCGTTGGCGACAGAACTCAGAGAGTCTGTTTCACCCACTATTCCAACCACCTCTGTTCCTTTAACGGAGGTATCCTCACGCCATCCAATGATAACACGCACTCGTGACGGCACGAGAAAACCCAAGGTTCTCTTCACCTCCTCTCACGTGTTACCACACACACTTGTCTCTCACATTGACAACTCTAATTTCTCTGAACCAACTACCTTCACTCAAGCGTCAAAGTTTCCTCATTGGATTGCAGCCATGAACGATGAGATTCAAGCTCTTAAGAACAATAAAACTTGGACTCTCGTTCCTTGGTCTCCCACCATGAATCTCAGTGATTGTAAGTGGATATATAAGGTAAAACAAAGATCGGATGGCACTGTGGAACGCTATAAAGCTCGATTAGTGGCTCGAGGGTTTAATCAACAACATGGAGTTGATTATAACGAGACTTTTAGCCCTGTTGTTCGCCCAGCCACCATTAGAACGGTTCTCACTCTTAGAGTAATGAATGATTGGCCGGTTAGACAATTAGATGTCAAGAACGCATTTTTGAATGGGGTTTTAACAGAAGAGGTTTTTATGAAACAACCTCAAGGTTTTTCAAATCCAGATCTTCCGACTCATGTTTGTAAACTTCAAAAAGCAATCTATGGGTTGAAACAAGCCCCAAGGGCATGGCATCACAAATTTACAGAAGCTCTGTTTGAATTGGGGTTTATCTAATCAATCTCTGATCCATCGATGTGTACTGTAGACGAGATTCAGTCAGTTTTATGGTCATTTTGCTTTATGTTGATGACATTCTCGTTACTGGTTCTTTAAATTCAGAGGTCTGCAAGTTAATTTCTCATCTACATTCTCGATTTTCTCTAACTGATTTGGGGAACTTATCATATTTTCTGGGTATGGAGGTTAGTAGAAATCATGATTCCCTCATTATTACACAAAGAAAGTATATTGTTGATCTTCTTAATCGCTATGGTCTACTCAATTCGAAACCTTCTTCTACTCCAACAAGATCTGGGTCTAAGCTTTCGATCAATGATGGAAAATCTATCTTGGAACCTCAAAGTTATCGAAGTTTAGTAGGTGCTTTACAGTATCTCAATCTTACTCGTCCTGATATCACCTATGCTGTGAATCAGGTATTAAAGTTTATGAAAGCACCATCGGATGTTCACTTAACGGCGGCAAAGAGGATTCTCCGGTACCTGAAAGGCACCATCTCCGATGGTCTTACAATTAGAAAGTCTTCTTCCTTGACTCTTCGAGCCTACTCAGATGCTGACTGGGCAGGCCCTCCAGATGATATCAGGTCCACATCAGGGTTATGTGTCCTACTGGGTCCAAATGTACTCATATGGTCATCTAAGACTCAACCGACAGTTTCTCGCTCCTCCACCGAGGCGGAATACCGGGCTGTGGCCCACACCACTGCGGAGGTTACATGGCTTCGAAATCTTTTATCTGAATTGGGTTTTCCATTAAAGGCACCTCCAACAATTTTGTGTGACAACATCAGTGCTACTTATTTGGCTGTTAACCCAGTATTACATTCACGAACCAAACACGCTGCCATTGATTTCCATTACGTTCGGGAGCAAGTAAACAATGGAAATCTCATTGTTCATTATGTTCCAGGAGATGAAAATATAGCTGATATTTTCACTAAAAGTCTTGCTACTTCTAGATTTGAATTTTTAAAAGCCAAGCTTTCTCTTGGTTCCCGCCGTTCAGCTTGAGGGGGGGGGGGGGGGGGGGGGGGGCGGGGGGATATAAGTGTATAGTCACATTTCTGTATTTTCTTATTTTCACAAGGATAGTTTTGCCCACCTTTAGTTGTAATACTTGTCTATATATAATGGAAGCTCAGCCCTCATTAGGGTATCTTGACCTATCAATCACAATTTCAACCAAGATATTTTGATCAAATTCAAAACAGTTCCCGTCCATTTGGACTATTAGTAGAGTGGGGAAGTAAGTTTGTTGGTTCATGTATGTGTAGTGTGCTCAATAGATAGTAAAAAAGTCTTTAGTCAGTCAATAGAGCACTAACGGAAAGAGTGTCCCAAGACGCGAGAGACCCGGGAGAGAAAGTTGTTGAAACCGAGTGAGGGTTGACATTTGATCAACTGTCATTATAAGATGGGTGAAAGATAGGTAAGTGGTGCATCCATTTGGTTTCAATAGTTTCATCATATATTTTTACCAAAAGTTGTGGTAAATTTGGTTAGACCACCCCAGTTGTTGTCAGACCCCAAATCAGTGGACGCAGAACCAATTTTGTAAACCAAAATTAGCCATTTGCTTATGAGTATATGTAAGCAAGATGAATTGTGGAGCCAAGTACAGACCAGACCACATTCTCAAGATTAAGAACATTTAGAGAAAGGAAGATGAGTTTAGAGAGGGGAAACTAGATTTCATACAAGTAGAAAGATGAATCCACCCCCGTGGCTTACTTCGAACTTACTCCAAAGATTCAACCGAGACAAAGAAGAAGCAAGAAAAGGACAAGAACTCGGCGCGGGTCATCCTGCTGACATAGCAGTGCTAGTTCAGCTGACAGGCTGGGGGTGTGAGCACTTGGAAGGAAGAACGAAATTTTTGTTGGACTGTGATACTCTGCTTGGCACATATCGATGCCAAATCTCAACCTTGCTACGTGTCCGACCATGATTTAGAGGAAAAACTCTCTTTTAATCTTGCTCAGACACATAGTCCGATTGGATATCAGCGAGGCAGACAATCATTTTCGATTTTCAATTTCTGTTTCCTTTTGTGTTCAACAGAGAGGGAAGACACGTTAAACTTAGCATCTTACCGACACATAGTGGGGCATCTGCTTCAGTGCTTTGAAACTCTGAATCAAGGTTGATTTACTAACCTATAAATAAAGTTAACAGCAAGTCAGACGTAGTAAATTACTATCTAATTAGCAAGTCTCAAAGAAGAATAGTTGGTCCTGTCTTATATATTTATCACATATCATGACAAATGAAAAAAACTCAATAAATCTCTAATAGTACAAATATGCATCCATATCAATTCATCAATTATAATTTTTCATTATATACTAACCCTAAGCCTAAGTAAATACAAATTTAAGAGTCAACAAACCAAATTAAGTAAATCGTGCAATGGTCCTCGTTGTCTTTTAACCCTTTTGTCTGATTCTTGCTCCAAATTTGAAGAATGGAGTGAAACTTTCGTTTGACCCTTTTTTTCTTTCTCGGATTCTTGCCCCAAATAAGTTTTAGAATTTAGTGAAACCAAACTCCCGACACAAGTCAATGCTTGAAAAAGTGACGGGAAACTTAGCTTACGAATTGTAGGTTTTTCTTGCTTATGGTCATATAGAAGTAAATCCGTAAAACCTTTCTGTAGTAGCATGTAACCGTTATTGAGAAACTTCAATGGCACGCAATTATTGAATTTGAAACGAGTATCAATGTGGTCTTCAGTAATGGTGAAAACCTTAGTCCAAGAACCATACTCCTTCATAACCCATGCTTCAGTATGATTGCTTCGGATAGTATATAATATGCAGAGATAATCACCCAAAACACCAAGAGCTCCCATTCCCGACAAGGATTTGGCGCTCGATAGCGGTATGGGTACTTGTTTAAATCTCTTCTCAACCATATCAAATGAAAGTAAAACCTTATTGTAGTGTGCTGCTGCATATGGGATTGCCGCCCAATAATGAACCCCATTAAGAAACATAGCAGACCTTTTAGGATTGATCTTGTATGGAATGTTGTCAATGAATTCCCAGGAATTGGAGCCTAAAGTATAGAGCCAGACCTGACTTAAGCGGTTAGGAAGTTCATAAATAACGATAAAATTGTAATCATCAAGCTTGCAATTATAACCGAACCCACATGAGATATTTATACAAACTAATTTGTCATTAATAGGTGGTGGTGGTGGTGGTGGTGGTGGTGGTATTTCTCTAAATTCAGTAGTAGATGGGTTCAAGAGGTAAAACCTAATACCATCACCATCACCATCATCATAATCATAATAATTCTTAGTAGTGTAAGAAACCAAACCATTACAAGAACCAACAAAGTGAAGATTGGATTTAAAAGAGATAAATGGGTAATCGAGCAAACGAAGATGTTTATTAGATGATAAAGAATCATGATCAATGGAGTATAATCTGTTAGTATACTTGTTACTGACAATGAGATTAATTTTGTCTTGTTGAATAGCATTATTATGGTGAATTTTAATAAAATCAGGATCAGAGAATAAAGAGCACCAGGTTTTCGACACTGACCTGAATCGCGAGATAGATTTGATTGGTAAAAACACAAGAATGTCAGTGATAATATCGTCGTGGAGAATCGGCATTGAGTGTCGATATCTTCTTTTAATCATCTTCCTCATTGAAGCTACAGATAAATCAGTTGTGTTAGAAACAGAATTTTAAAGAGAGAGATGGAGACCCAATCTATATACAAATCGGTTTAGATTAGAAATAGAAGTGTCCTTGTAGATTACACTAAGTACGAAGAGGATAATGATAACTTGTTGTCCGAGTCCATGTTGGATAGGGGTTCCGGGCCTCCCACGGACCTAAATCTCACCCCGTGTGTGATTTCTGTGAATGCGCAGAGGAAGTTTCAACCGCAACACCTAATATTCAAAGGGGTTGGGTGAAACTGGTCCGAGTAAACCTCAAAGATAAATCCTGGTTCCGACCCTAGAATCATTCCACTTAAATTTTTTTTTTTTTTTTTTTTGAAACCAAGGGAACAAATTCCATTAATAAGTGATTGAATCACAATGTTTACATGGATGAATTCTTATTTCTCTCCTATGAAAACTTCATGAGAGTTACATACCTTTAAATGCAAAGTGCCTCATGAAGAGAAAGAAATTGGACTAGACACAGACACTGTTGGGATCCTAAAGATCCGAGAAAAAAGACCCTAAAGGTCTGACAAAAGGATCCTAAAGATCCGTGAAAGGAGACCCTAAAGGTCTGACTAAAAGTAAATTACAACAATAATAATTGAAAATACAAATTAAGAAAATACTAAATTTACATCCCCTTCGTTTTCGCTGGAAAACTGCAATTGTCGCCGGAAAACCGCCGTAGGAAAACCACCGTAGGAAAACCACCGTCATCACCGGAAGGAATAATCAACTCAGTTCCCTGTGATTCTGTTAAGATCTTCTCCATAAAATCTTCATTTTTTCTTTGCTAGAGAGACAAATTAACAACTTCGGCCACATCCTTTACCAACTCCAACAAATCTATTATTATTTCCTCCATCAGTTAAGATCTTCCCATCAGACATGGAAACCCTAACACAAACAGTATCATTGATGGAAGGCAAAGACTATTTCACTTCAATTGATACCTAGGAAACCATAATGCAGAGAATATAACTAATGGGAGAGTTGTTGCTAAGCAAATCAATAACGATTTCACTTTAATTCATACCCTGAAAACTCTAACACGAAGAGTATAACTGATCGGAAGGTTGTTTCTAAGCAAATGAAAACCGATTTCACTCCAATTCCTACCTTGGCACCCTTCTCTTCACTGCTATTAAAGTTATTTTTTTTTTTTTTGAGAAGAAGTGATTTCTGCTTGATTGCTTTGGATTACAAAAAGAGAAATTGATGGAGAAAGTAGTGGTGATGGTGTTGGAGGAAATAGGAATAGTGCTTACAGTGAAGAGAGTAAACAATAAACAAACTAAAAAGAGGAAAATCCGGCGAAGGAAGATCCTTCGCCGGAAAAACTAGATCTCAATCTCTTTTTCTCTCTCTAAGAAACGATTATGCAGACCAAATATTAGTGAACCACACCTCTTCCACTTAAATTGTTAGAAGCCAGGAGAAAGGACTTTATGTTGCTCAATTTTTGAGTTGTGTTGGAATTTTTCCACGCAGATGATTTTCATATAAAGATAAGGGTTATTTCCCTAATGGCTCTACTTTGTGACCAACTTCCCACCTGGCCCCCTTCCGTTATAACACCGTTACTCTCTCTCTTCCATTTCTTTTCTCTCTCCTCCAACATGTTTTCTCTCTCTGCCACCTCGTTAAAACCAGCCACATCATCGTCTTCACCGGCAGGGTCGCCGGCTGGCCGACCAAATTTCCGGCCGGCGACCTTAAAACCTTTTTTTCTCTCTCTCTAAAAAAAAAAATTTAAATTTTCTCTCTCTAAACTCCAGCGAAGGGGGTTTCCCTTCGCCGGAGTTTAGAGAGAGAGAGAGGAGAAAATTTAATTTTTTTTTAGAGAGAGAGAAGAGAGAGAAAAAAAAAGTTTGAAGGTCGCCGGCCGAAAATTTGGCCGGCCGGCGACCCTGCCGGTGAAGACGATGGTGTGGCTGGTTTTAACGAGGTGGCAGAGAGAGAAAACATGCTGGAGGAGAGAGAAACGAAAGGGAAGAGAGAGAGTAACGGTGTTATAAGGGAAGGGGATCATATGGGTGTTTCTCGTAAAGTGGGGGGCCAGGCGGGAAGCTGGTCACAAAGTAGGTGGCCATTAGGGAAATAACCCTAAAGATAAACAAATCAAGGACTTACATTTTCCGATTTCCGGTGGTATTGTACCGGACAAAGAATGATTAGAGAGGTCAAGAAAAGGGAGGTTACCTAATAAGCCAATGGAAGTGGAAATTTCTCCAAATAAACTATTATTGCTCAAGGAGAGGTGTCTCATCTCTGTTGCATTGCCGACATTATTTGGGATAAAGCTTGTAAAATTATTCGAACCAAGATTAAGAGTTTTCAATTGTTTGAGCCCAAATAAGGAACTGGGTATTTCTCCTACGAGTGAATTAACCCAAATGGAGAAAACACTCGATAGTTGAAAATTCTTTAGGCTATTGGCAGGTAACTCCCCGGTTAGATAATTCCCTGAAAGATCAAAATGTCGAAGATGACTAAAATTTCCCAACTCTTGAGGAATTCTGCCAGATAATTCATTATTACTTAGATCAATCGTTTGACGGTATCTTAAGTATCCAACTTCAGGTCCTAACTTATGGGAAATCCCATGGACTCAGATTCAAAGAAACTATTGTGTGTTTAAGATTCAGTTGATACCTACCCAGATACAGGAAATTGGATTGGAACCTGTCCAACTCCATTTTACAGAAGAGTTTTCACATACAGAGAATTTGTTTAAAAGAGAAAAAGAGTTTTTTTGTCCGAACTCAAAGTTGAGATTCTTGAGATAAAGAAGAATAACAAAAAAACAGAAAAAGAGATACAGATGTCGAGACGAAGCCATGAATGTGTGTTTGAAGGGGATTGTAGTTGATATATTGGTAATGACATTATTGAAGATATATGTAGAACACAGAGTTTGAAAATGATGTTTGATTATTTAGGGTATGATGATTAACAAATTGTTAAGTTTGTGGTCATCCAATTGGCAATGAGTGGAGAGGACCTATACAATATTTTCTTGATTGCTAGTTACGCTTTCTTTCATGTGACACTATTCTCACACGCCCCCTCACATGTGGCGTGGTTAGCCTAACACATGTCTGTGGACCTAGCTCTGATACCATGTTAAATTTGTGGTCATCCAACTCAAAATCAATTGGCAATGACCTGAGAAGATCTATACATTATATTCTTGATTGCTAGTTACTCACTCTCTCATGTGAGACTATTCTCACACAAATAAATAGCCAATAAGTGAATAGTTAATATTCAATTTTGAATTTCCTGCTTGGTTTTCTCCCTCTGAAGTTCAGACTCAGGTGAAAGATACTTAGAATCTCCATGAAAGATAACATCCAATATAACAAACATTCGTTTAGTTGGAGGATGATAACATCTGTACCCTTTCTGATTTGCAGCGTACCCTACAAATACAGATCTTAATGCCCTTGTAGTTAATTTTGTACGTTGGTGCTCATGAAGATGAACAAATGCTACACACCTAAAGACACAGGGAGGTAAATTTGATACTGTCGGAGAGGTTGTAACATCCGATAGAGCTTGAAAAGGAGTCTTAAACTCAATAGTACTAGAAGATACTCTATTAATTAAATAGGTTGCAGCAAGAAGTGCTTCTCCCCAATAAGATAATGACATATGTGCTTCGATCAACATAGCCTTGATAACTTCTAACAAGTGACGATTCAAATAAGTCTGAAGTTCATGGTCTATATACTCTCCTCCGTTGTCACTACGAAGTATTTGTAGCATGTGAATCCAAATAAGTCTGAAGTTCATGATCCATATACCTCACTTTTAGATTTCATCAAACACACCCAAGTCATCCTAGTACAATCATCAATAAAGGTAACAAACCACCGTGCCCCACCCAGAGTAAGAACCTTAGATGGACTCCAGACATCGGAATGTAAGATCATGATCATAAAAGGAGTTGAACTTTTTATTTAAATTTAACGGAAACGATGCACGATAACTTTTTGCAAGTGCACAAACATCACATGGAAAACTTGAAACATCGCATTTAATAAATAACGATGGAAATAATTTCTTAAGGTAACCGAAGGAGGCATGTCCCGGTCGTCGATGCCATAATCATATTTCATCTTTATTTTTTATTTCAGAATTGCTCACTACTAGTGCCTGACGCAATTTACTAGAGCTTTCAGATACTCAATCCAAGTAATACAACTTTCCTCGCCTAACACCATAACTAATTGTTTGCCTTGTCCGAATATTCTTAAATACACAAAATTCAGGCCAAAAGATGACAACACAAAATAGAGTGGTGGTTATTTCAGACACTGATAATAAATTAGGATCTAAAGATGGGACAACCAGCTATGGTGAAGATGGGTTTTAGAGTTGATGTTATTATAAAGAATGACACTGTAAATATGTTTTTTGGAGTTGATGTTAGTATAAATGATGACCTTGTAAATATGTATAGGAAGTGTGTTGATATCATCATAGGTCATGAGGTGTTTGTCAAAATGACTGAAATATATTTTCTCTGATGGACAATTCTCATGACCGGATACATAGTGGAACACTCCACAATGATTGTAAACATCATTGTGGTCCACTCCAAAAAGTGAGAATGTTAGCATTGGCAAAATGACTCATTAATGTTAAAACCACAAGAGCCATTACAACCGAAATTAGCGAATGAGCAAATCTTGTATGCTGCCATGAGTAGATTATGTGTAAATGATATGGAGGCTATGTAAGTTTAGGCATTGAAAGAAAAATCCTTAGATTGTGATGATTTTTATCTTCATATTTGATCTTGTATTTATACATTGAGAAAATCTTTGATCTTCACCTAAGATAAATCTCTTCCAAATGCTTAATCTCAAACAAGGCTTTAAGTATTTCTCTAGATAACATGTTTACACTTAGACTCAGTTTCGTGAGCTTTGTTGTATTGTCGACATTATTTGGGATCAGACCTATAAAATTATTTCGACCGATGCCAATATCTTCCAAATGTTTAAGCTCAAATGACGCTTTAGGTATTTCCCTTGATAATATGTTTTCTATCAAACTCAGTTTTGTGAGCTATGTTGCATTTCCGACATTATTTGGAATCATACCAAAGAAAACATTTCGAGTAAGATTTAGTTCTTCCAAATGTTCAAGCTCAAACAAAGCTTTAGGTATTTCTCCTGATAATCTGTTTTCGCTCAAACTCTGTTTCGTGAGCTATGAATTGCCAACATTATTTGGGATCAAACCGGTAAAATTGTATCCCATAAGATTAAGTTCTTTCAAATGTTAGAGACCAAACAAGGCTTTAGATATTTCTCCAGACATGTTATTGTTCAAAGAAATGGAGAAAAAAATTAAGTAGATGCAGATTCTTTAGATTATTACCAGGTAACTCGCCGCTTAGATGGTTTGATGAAAGATCAAAGTGTTGAAGACTACTTCAATTTCTCCACTCTTAAGGAATTGTACCAAGAAATTGATTATTACTTAGATCAATTGTCTGAAGGTGTGTTAACAATCCAATTTCAGGTCCTAATTGACAAGAAATCATGTAACGACTAAGATTAAAAGAAACTACATTGAGGTTAAGATTACACATGACACCTTCCCAGTGGCATGGAGTTGTGTAGGACAAGTTCCAACTTGATTTTATGAAATAGTATTGCTCTTTAGATAAGGAAAACCTATTAAAAAGAGAAAAGAGAGCTTTCGCTTCGAAATTCAAAGCAAAGATTGTAGTGAAGGAAACTATTGGTACAGAAAAGAAGAAGAGGAAGAGAATGAGAAGTCTAGATGAAGCCATGAATAATATGTACTAGGGTATGTCTTGTATGCATCATGGAAGATATTACTATAAGTAGAGGGGATTGTAAGTTTGTTTTTTTGGTTCATCTATGCGTGCTCACTAGATAGTAAAAAAGTCTTTAGTCAGTCTAAGTGAAATTATGATTTACTTAAGATTTTAGAGTTGTGATATCAAAACAAATATGATACTTCAAACATTTAGATATATTGACATAGTCAGAACAAATTAGACTCGGAACTTGCTCTGAAGATTAAGCGAAGATGAAGCAAAAGGACGAATGGGATAGGAACCAGAAGAACAAAACCCTACAAATTGGTTTCACAATAAGTTAACCAGTCTAGGTTGGGGGTTTAAATTTGAGCAGTTGAAATGCAACTCACATTGGTTATAGGCGCGAGTACGGTTGAGCAAGTTGAGGTAGAACTCAGGGACCCAAAAATAATTAAATGAAAAATGTTGATTTACGTTCTGTCTCTTGGACTGCTCTAAGCGGGCAATCTTGCTGAACGGGCGTCACCACTTCAGCAGACACATATCTTACTAACACATAGTGGAGCGCCTGCGTTGAAGCTCTTAATCAAGTTTTATTTACTAACCTATAAATAGAATTAACAACATGTCAGACATAGTAAATTAGTAGACAATTTTCAAGTCTGAAGATGAATCATTGGTCCCGTCTTATATCTTTACCACGAGAACATGATTCAGAGCATAAAACTTAGCATGACAAATGATAAAAACTTACTGTATATAATCTCTCATAGTACAAATATGCATTGATATCAATTCGTTCATGGTACAATTGAAGTAAATTGGGCAATGGTCCTCGTCGTCTTTTCACCCTCTCCTTTGATTCAACTTTAAGGAATTGAGTGGACCTTTCTTTCGACCTTTTTTCTCCACTTTTTGCTTCAAATAAGTTGAGGAACTGAGCGAAACTAACGTATCGTCACAAGTCAATGATTGAAAAATTGGTGGGTCACTTAGCTTACGAATTGTAGGCTTTTTTTTCTCATGGTCATATAGAAATAACTCCGTAGAAGCTTTCTGTAATAGTATGTAACCGTTATTGAGACACTTCAACGGGTTCATGTAATTAAAACGACTAAAACTGCTGTGTTCTGTAATGGTAAATACTTTACTCCAAGAACCATACTCCTTCATTACCCATGCTTCAGTTTGATCCTCTGAAATAGCATAAAATATGCAGAGATAGTCTCCTAAAACACCAAAAGCTCCGAACGGTGACAAAGTTTTGTCGACCAATCGCTTGGGCATTGGCACTTGCTTAAATCTCTTATCAACCATATCAAATAAAAGTAAAACCTTATCGAAGTCGTTTGTTTTCGGAATTGCCACCCAATAAAGACCCTCTTTAAGAAATATAGCAGACCTTTCATAATCGATCTCATAAGGAATGTTGGCAATGAAATCCCACGACTTGGAGCCTAAAGTATAGAGCCAGACCTGACTTAAACATTCATCATACGTGTTTTCATAAATAACCATAAAATAGTAATCATCAATCTTGCAATCATAACCGAACCCACAAGAGGGATCACTACGATTAAATCCATCATTAATAGGTGGTGGTGGTGGTAATTCTCTAAACTCTTTAGTAGATGGGTTCAAGAGGTAAAACCTAATACCATCATCATTATCCACAGTAATGTAAGAAACCAAACCCTTACAAGAACCAACAAAGTAAAGATTGAATTTAAAAGAGATGAATGGGTAATCGTTCCAACGAAGAGGTTTATTAGATGATAAGGAATCATGATTGACGGAGTATAATTTTTTAGAATACGGGTGAATGAGAGTGACAATGAGATTAAATTTGTCTTGTTGAATAGAATGATAGTGATGAAGTTTAATAAAATTAGGGTTAGAGAATAGAGAGTACCAAGTTTTAGATACTGACTTGAATCTTAAGATAGTTTTGACTGGTAAAAACACAAGAATGTTGTTCGTGATGACATCTTCGGGGAGAAACGGTCGTTGTCCTTTGATCATCTTGCTGATTGTTACTCAGAAACTACACAATCAGATGCGCGGGGGAGGGAAAGGGAGTTTTAATTAAAGAGATAAAAGAAGAGTAAGACGCGATCTGTATACAATTAGGTTTAGCTGGAAGAACTAGTGAGATATGCAATAACCTAAATCTCCGTTTTTTATTTTTGTAAATTTTTTTTTTGGAAGTCTTATTTATACCCTGATAATACCAATTCAAATAAACCAAAGATTCCATCTTCTCTTGTGAAGAGAACGTGCGACCTTCAGGGCTTTCTGGAGTTTATGTCAACACCTTGGAACCACTTGGGCTACCAATTGTTGACTTTTTTTTTTTTTTTTTTTTTATAAATATTAAGTGATAGTTGACTTAGAAAATGCCGGCTGGTAATTTTAGGTTGTTTTTTCTTTCACTTACTTAATGAAAATCACTTAAAATTGAATTATATTAAGTATAAAAAAAATAAATTATAACTAAGAAATTATTTTTCTATACTTACTTTCTGAATCAAAAAAGACATAAAAGACTTAAACAAAATTTGAAATTACTAAGGCTTCATTTGGGAACGCATATAGCATTTTTCATGAGTTTTTTTTAAGCACTTAAATATAAAGACTTTCTGATAAGCTATTTTGGTCGTTTGGTATATCAAGATGAAAGATCATTTTTTATGGTCAAAATTTAAGGCTGCATTTGGTTAAAAACGAAAAAGACTAAAATTTAAGCTTTTTTTATCTTCAAGTTGACACATGTTTGGACTTCGCAAAATCAGCCCTAGCCAACTATCAAATCAGAACAATTCAACCCAACAAAATTAGCTCTGTAAATCAACCCTGATTCTTCATCTGCATCCGCCAATAAGAAAATCGTTTTTCCAATTCTCTATCTCATATTTCCCTAATTTGACCGTACCACTTCTCGATCCCATCTTCTCTTCGTTCAATCTCAACAAGGCTCCGATACCAATTGTTAGTACTAAAAGTTCGCGGAAGCTATCAAACATATCCTTGAAGTTGATCCGACTACGAAAATTAATCGAAAAGCTAAGTAAAAAAACTAAATATGTAAACAGAATTAACGAGGTTCGGCTTAAAGCCTACGTCCTCGGGCGAACATGAAAACTTTATTAAAGGATAGATGAAGACGACTTAGACAACTCGTAAGTTCGTCCCAAGATGGTACCGTATAGAAATTAACCTTCTATACTAGATCTTCGGCGATCGAAAAATTAAACACCGCTCAAAACAATGAATAAACTTTCTCTCTCACTTGCTCTCACTCTATGTTGAATAGTTGTTTGTGTTGTGTTGTTGTGTATTTTACCAATACTCAAACCCCCCTATATATAACATTGATAACTGACTTCAATTTTGAGTTTTGAGCAGTTTCCAAATTTTGAGTAGTTTCCAATTTTGAGTCCAATTTGGAAATCCAATTTAGAATTGGATTCTTACCAAACCGACTTCCAATTTGAGTCTCACCACCGAATCTCACAATTCTCAACCTCATACACAATTTGATATACTTCATATTTTGGACAAACACCAGCTCTACTCCTTGTAAGATATATCTGCTTCTTGTAACTTCATCCGATTGTGTCATATGACCATGGCGGCCTACGTACCCTTTTACAAGATCAAGCCTACCGTAGTTCTACCAACCCTTCACATAAAATTTACCTTGTCGCCATTACGCCTTTTCGGGCAACTTAACACGAGTCAATTTGTAGCAATTTCAGGCAATGTTGAAACTTGCTACACGTCACCACTTTAGTCAACATGTCCGCGGGATTCTCATTTGTGTGAACCTTCATGAGAGAAACATCACCTTCCTCTACGACATCTCGTACGAAGTGATACCTGACATCGATATGCTTAGTACGAGCATGGTGAACTTGATTCTTCGTCAAGTGGATCGCACTTTGACTATCACACCATACATCTACGAACTTCTGCTTAATCCTTAGATCATCCAGAAGACCTCATAACCACAATGCTTCCTTCACACCCTCGGCCATAGCCATATACTCGGCCTCCGTAGTAGATAACCCAACTGTAGATTGTAACATCGATCGCCAACTAACTGGAGCACCATGTACCCTAAATACATAACCAGTAGTAGATCGTCTTCTATCTAGATCGTCAGCATAATCTGAGTCAACATAACCGCTTACTTGACACGTGTCTCCACCAAAGTATAACCCGTATCAACAGTACCCTTCAAGTACCTCATGAACCACTTCACAGCTTCCCAATGTGGCTTCCCCGGGTTTGCCATAAACCTACTAACCACACTGTCCGCCTGTGAAATATCTGGACGAGTACACACAATATCGTACATCAAACTGGCAATTGCACTAGCATACGGTACACGATCCATATGATCCTTCTCCACCGTAGTAGTAGGAGATTGTCTTCCCGAGAGCCTGAAGTGTGGTGCCAAAGGTGTTGACACCACCTTCACATTCTGCATCCCGAATCGAGAGACTACTCGTTCGATGTAACCTTTCTGACTCAAGTACAGTTTCTTTACTTGACCGCTCTCTCTTAAGTGCAGAGCCCATGTCTTTCATCTCAAACTCTTGACTGAGTTGAGATTTCAACTTATCTATCTCCACCATGCTTCGAGAAGCAATGAGCATGTCATCCACATACAAAAGGATATAAATAAATTCACCTTCGCGAAGCTTCTTGATGTAAACACAACAATCATAGTCACTTTTGCGAAAACCATGCTTTAGCATGAAAAAATTAAATCGTTTGTACCATTGGTGAGGGGATTATTTCAATCCGTAAAGAGACTTCCTCAAACGAGATACTTAATTTTCTTTACCCTCAACCCTGTATCCCTCAGGTTGAGCCATATAAATTTCTTCTTCCAAATCTCCGTGAAAGAAGGCGGTTTTAACTTCGAGTTGTTTTAGCGCAAGATCACTTTGAGCAACAATACTCAATAGCACCCGAATAGAAGTATGTTTCACGACCGGGGAGAAAATCTCATTGTAGTCGACCCCTTCTTTCTGTGCATAACTCTTGGCCACTAGTCTTTCCTTATACGTTGTACCCTTGATCTCGGAAGAATCCTCTCTCTTCTTGTACACCCATTTACAACCAATACCAGACTTACCTTCGGGCAATGGGACAACCTCCAATGTCTTGTTCTTGTGAAGAGACTCCATCTCTTCTTGCATAGCAACCAACCAACTCTCTCTTTCCTCTGCGATAATAGCTTATTGAAGGTGACCGGCTCGTCGTCTTCCACCGAGAGTGCATATTCAACCAGATTTTCCTGCCCGTAATGGCTAAGAGGTTTGTCTGACCCTAACCTCTGTACCAGCTTATATAACCGTTTCGGCCTAGTGTGTACCGAAACATCCTGCTGTTGTTGTTGTAAAGCTTGTGTACCGACTCCTTGAACCTCCTCATGATCGTGTCCATCAATTTCCTCATCCTGAGTACTATCCTGAGACTCCACCTGATCATGATTCCTAGAAACACGTTGGTCTTCAGCTTCTACTTCCACTACTTGAGCTTTAGTAGACCCAATATCACCACAACTAGGCACCGTAGCTTTCGCCATAGCTACAATAGATGATTCATCAAACACCAGGTCTCTGCTGATTACAAACTTCTTGTCTTCTGTACACCATAGTCGATAACCCTTGACTCTTGTAGCATATCCTAAGAAAATTGCTTTCTTTGCTCTATTATCAAGTTTATTACCTTTAACATGGTAATAGGTCGTACAACCCAAGACCCTAAGTCTCCCCTAATCTGCATGTTCACCTGACCACACCTTGTAAGGTATGCCGCCATCTAAAGAAGAATGTGGAGACCTATTCACAATATAACATGTCGTAGCAACAGATTCTACCCACCATTTTACGCCTAATCCCGAATCGGAGCGCATACATCTAGCCTTCTCAAGTAGTGTACGGTTCAATCTCTCTGCGACTCCATTCTGTTGAGGTGTGTTTACTACTGTCTAGTGCCTCACAATGTCTTCCTGATTACAAAACTCCTTCAATGGCCCATCCGTGTACTCGATCCCATTATCCGATCTTAAAGTCTTCAGCTTTCGACCAGTTTTTTTCTCAATCATTTCTTTACACACCAGGAACGTGTTAAATACCTCATTCTTATGCTTCAGAAAATAAAGCTAGAAAAATCTTGAATGATCATCAACGAATGTAACAAAATACCTGAAACCACCCTTGGAAGGTAACTTTGCCGGTCCCAAGACATCGGTATGTACGTAGTCTAATACCTCTCTGCTCCTGTGCTTGCTTAAGAAGAACATCACTCCGTGTGCCTTCCCGAACACACAATGCTCACAAAACTCCATGCAAGGCTTCTTCATGTCCTTCAACAAGCCTTTCTCGCACATCAAAGATAAAACCTTTTCTGACATATTGAAGGAGTTGAAGGAGTCGAAGGAGATTTACGTAGTCTAGAAATAGAGAGTCCTCTTGAGATATCACTAATTGTCCAACTCATCAATATTTGATTTTCAACCAATAGAAATCGGGTCTTCTATATCTTCTAAATAACTAATTATTTATTTACAAAAATAACTATGCCACATGAGTAAATAAGACCTTTTCCATTTGAGACACAAAAAACTGAGGATCTCTATTTGTGCCACGTGAGAGTGAAAATCTCAATTAGAACTTGATACATAGGATAAATAGAGATTTTTTTAAATTTTGCATTAGAGATGCTCTAATCAAATACAAATTTAAGAGTCAACGAAACAATTGAAGTAAATTGGGCAATGGTCGTTGTCGTCTTTTCACCATCTCCTTTGATTCTTGCTCCAACTTTAAGGAATTGAGTGGAATTTTCTCTCGACCTTTTTTCTCTGATTCTTGCTCCAAATAAGTTGAGGAACCGAGTGAAACTAACGTATTGTTACAAGTCAATGCTTGAAAAATTGGCAGGTTAATTAGCTTGCGAATTGTAGGCTTTTCTTTCTCATGGGCATATAGAAGTAACTCCGTGGAACCTTTCTGTAATAGTATGTAACCGTTACTGAGACACTTCAACGGTTTCATGTAATTTAAACGAGACAAACTGTCGTTAATGGTGAATACTTTACTCCAAGACCCATACTCCTTCATTATCCATGCTTCAGTTTGATCCTCCGAAATAGCATAAAATACGCAGAGATAGTCTCCTAAAATACCAAGAGCTCCCATTGGTGACAAACATTCCACGAGCAATAGCTTGGGCGTTGGCACTTGCTTAAATCTCTTATCAACCATATCAAATAAAAGTAAAACATAAATGTCGTTTGGCTTCGGATATGCCACCCAATAAAGACCCTCTTTAAGAAATATAGCAGACCTTTCATAATCGATCTCGTAAGGAATGTTCGCAATGAAATCCCACGACTTGGAGCCTAAAGTATAGAGCCAGACCTGACTTAAATATTCATACCGGTTTTCATAAATTACCATAAAATAGTAATCATCAATCTTGCAATTATAACCGAACCCACAAGAGGGATTCTTACGATTTAATCTATCATTAATAGGTGGTGGTGGTATTTCTGTAAATTCAGTAGTAGATGGGTTCAAGAGGTAAAACCTAGTACCATCACCATCATAATCATTATCCTCAGTAATGTAAGAAACCAAACCATTACAAGAACCAACAAAGTAAAGACCCGATTTAAGAGAGATGAATGGGTAATCGTCCCAACGGAGATGTTTATTAGATGATAAAGAATCATGATCAATGGAGTATAATCTATTAGTAATCCTGTGACTGGCAATGAGATTAAATTTGTCTTGTTGAATAGCATGATTATGGTGAAGTTTAATAAAATCAGGGTCAGAAAATAGAGAATACCAGGTTTTAGATACTGACTTGAATCTGAAGACAGATTTGGGTGGTAAAAGCACAATGATGTTGTATGTGATGACATGGTCGGGGAGAATCGGGGATTGTCTTTTGATCATCTTTCTCATTGTTGCTCAGAAATTACACAATCAGATGCATGGGAGAGGGAAAAGGGAGTTTCAAAGAGATTTGAAGAGTAGGACCCAATCTGTATACAAGTAGCTAGGTTTAGCTCTAGGTTGTTTTTGATATCAGCACCGACCTAAATCTCACGCACACCCACATGTGAGATATCTGTCAAAGCTGGCCATAGTTTCCGCAACAACACAAAATCTGCGTAGGGAGTATGAGAGCATGTCCAACCCCAGCCGGGCTGAGGCCATAAATTCAAATTTATGGCCTCAGCCCCCCGCTCCAAGCCCAGCCGTTTGGAGCGGAGGCTGGGGCTCCTCATTCAGTCGCCCCTAACATTAGGGGCGACTGAATGGAGGCCCCAAGTGACCGTTGGGACGGTCACTTGGGGGACAGATCTGGCCGTTGGTTTATCCAACGGCCAGATCTGTTTGTTTTTATTTATTTATTTTTAAATAATTAAAAATAATTAAAAAATTATAAATAACTTAAAAATCAAAATACATTTTTTGTAATTCTAATTAGTTTTAATTTTTTTTTAAATTCTAGAAAAACATAAATATTAGTAATTAAAATACATCCCACCAAATGTCGGTCCCCGAATATATTTTTTTTCGAAAAATAGTTCAAACACGTATTTTATATATACATAAAATCACACACGTTTTTCGCACACCAACTAAAAGTGCACACACGCGTTTCCCACATGAACAAATTTTCGGCCTCAAGAGAGGCTGGGGCTGGAGCTGAATTTTAGAGGCTGAGCTGAGGCCAATAATTTTAGGTGAAAAAGTGGTTTTTTCGGCCTAAGACAGGCTGGGATTGGACTTGCTCTGACAATTTAGAGGGTGTTTGACAATTTAGAGGGTGTTTGACAATTCAGAGGGTGTTTGATTGTTAAAAAATGAAAATCACTTCTAATAGTGTTAAAACAAATACAAAAAAATAAACTCCAACAAAGAAATTATTTTTTTGCACTGACTTTCTAAGTGTCAAAAAAGACATAAAATACCTAAGTAAAATTTAAAATTACTAAGATTTCATTTGGGAACGCATATAGCTTTTTTTATGAGTTTTTTTTCAGCACTTAGATATAAGGGCTTTATGATAAGCTATCTTGGTCTTTGGTATGTCAAGATGAAAGATTTTTTTTTTTATGTTCAAAAATTTAAGGTGGCATTTGGTTAAAAACGAAAGACATTAAAATTAAGCTTTTTTTATCTTCAAATTGACACATGTACGGATTTCTCAAAATCAACCCTAGCCAACTGTCAAATCAGAACAATTCAACCCAACAAAGTTAGCTCTGCAAATCAACCTTGATGAATAGTGCTCAGGAAATTCACTTCACCCCAAAGGGCATCCGGGATTTGGGATTTGCGCTCAACCCTCGTCCACGTAAATTCTAAACCATCACAAATTTATTTAATTACCTATTTAATTTATTTATTGCAGCATCAGAAATCCACGTGTGGATCGCACGTACAAAGTAAAGATAAAGGAAAATATCTAAGTTTTTCTACTATTTAGTTTCTCTTCTTTTAACTAAAGAGTGGCGGGACTCGTGATGATACACAAAATGCTCAGTAGCTGAATATCGTCAATAAGTCAAGAAAAGACTAAAAAATCCAATGGGTCAAGTTGTCTCAAGGCAACAGGACCTCGGAGCCCAAAAATGTTTGTCACCTAAACACAAAATCTGGAGGTCGGAGATCATCTTAGGAGCACCAACCCTGCCCTGTTTGAAATACATTCAGGTCTGCTCTGGGATTCTCGAGAAGAGCTGGGGGTCTACGTAAGCAAGACCGGTGCCTTAAATCCTGAACATGGGAGGCAGAATTGCGCCACACGCTTACCAACTTAATCCCTATTATCAAAGATCTCAATGGGACAAGATCTTAAGTACTTAAGTAACTTGGGTTTCAAGATGCAATGCGAGCAATTTTTTGGATAGGACAATTGATGAAGAAGATCATCAAATCCGGACGATTTAGGGGTCGTAGTGTTTAGTTAGAAACCAACTACGATCGTCAAATTACGTAGTATTCGCGGCTAACTTCGACCGGATCCTACACCAAGTTACACATAAGAATGTCTATTTGATCGGATGATATGACTAGTGGAAATGAGACATATAATCATGGAAGAGTCCTATAAACATGTCTCATAGGACAAAAATAAGTTTAGGCAAAGATAACACAAAAGGCCCAAAAGAGGGGTTTTGGGCTGGGGGCAAAAGGGGAACCTTTTGGGCCCAGATTGTGGCCGGTCAGATCTGCCCAATTTGGGTAGGTTTGGACGGCCACAACTTAAGGAAAGTGCAAAATAGAAATTAGTTTCTATTTTCGACTATTTCCTTAATCTTATTCAAAAAGGACTTTTTAAGAATCTAATTAGGGTTGGGCTCTAACTTAGAACTCTATATAAGGTCTCTTAGGGACTTGAATAAGGTGTGGAATTTCTCAAGAAGCTTTCTTACTCTACAACATCAAGTAGAGAAGAGAAAGTGAGCTAATTCTCAAGCTATCTAACTAGTCAATAAAGAAGAAGGTGTTCTTCGTATCAAACCACCATTGGAGTTCTAGCTAGCTACAAGGTGGGAGATCAAGTAGATCATTCAGGTGTCTTGAGTAGAGGAGCAACACGTGGGGCTCTTGGTCTTCGCATTCGATTGGAGAGGTTCGAGGGAAAAACTAGCGATTAAGGTAATCCTAAACTCTTAGTTAATTATTAGCTTATGCATGATAATCTTGGGACCTACTAGTGTTAGACATGAGATGTCTGAGATTCCGCTTAGAACACTAGTGAAAGACAACAGAACCCAACACAAGAGTCTTCACAGGAGGAAACATAACTTAAAGATCTATCAACTCTCGGTAGGATATCTGGCAAAGATCCTAGAACAAAGGAACTTTTAGATATCTAAGATACGAGATAAACTAAAAAAAAAACCCCTCAATCTCCTAATTATCGAAGAGTTGTCTTAATCCCGAATGATGGATCTAAGCCGCTTCATCCACACTGTTCATCTACAGTCGGTCCAAAGCAGCCTATAAAAAGGCATCGAATCACCTCGAAGAACATATGTTCCACAAGGTTCACTCAATATTCAATTCTTTAACTGCAAAAAGCAATCTGAATGTCTTGAGCGCCAGAGAGGTTTCCGAACTCTTTGCAGATTTTTTTCCCAGATTTCCTGGAGCATGAGTGGGAATCGAAGAGCAAGAATCATTCATTCAGACGTCATTCAACGTCAAGTCTCTTATTTCTGACTGATATAAGACTGACTAATTTTTACATCAACACCACCTACTTTATAATCTTCTCCTCATTTCCATTATCTAAAAATAAGTTTTCACTTTCCATCTCCCATTTACTGATCGGACTTTGAAAGCGCTGGAAAATATCGCTGGAGTTGCTACTCATTCAAGGTATGGGCATCATCTTCTTTTAACTTCAATATTTGTATCTCTATCTTGTTTCTTCCATGCTTTTGTGTTTTAATGAAGTTTTATCAAATAAATGTTAGAGTTCGTTTGATACGTGGGAAAATAAGTTGAGAAAGTGGTTTTCATAAGAAAATCAGACTTTCTGCTGTTTGAGTGGACAATAAAAATGTGAAAAGTGATTTCTCATAGAAAATAAAGTGGGAAAAGAGCTTAATAAATTTACCAATAAAAACATTGTAAAACCCAATTCCCACCCACTCCTTCGTAAAAGCACGCTCCCTCTCCTCCAATCCACCGTTCTCTCTATTTCGAAGAAGCTCTATACCTCTCTCCCTCTCTCATAATCTGCCTCTATATATCTCTCTATCATCTCTGTACTGATTAGAATTGGGAAGATTAAAAAGGGAGCCATGTTTGTCGATCAAGGTTATATGAATGTGATAAAATGATGTACTTGTGGTTTAATTAGTAATGGTGGAAGAAACCAGTGAATAGATGATGGAGGTATTGTCAAGGGGATTGAAGAGAGTAAGAGTGAGATGGGTAGACGGTTAAAGAGAAAGAAAGATGAAATTGGTTCTTGCTTGGTCTCTCGACTGGGCAAATTCCTAGAGAGAGGGAGAGAATGATAAAGACGATTAGAGACAGAGAATGATGAAGACGGTTGGAGAGAGAGAGAGAAAGAGAGAGAGAGAGAGAGAGAGAGAGAGAGAGAGAGAGAGAGAAAGAGAGAGTGATGAAGGTTACATGTGGTTTAGTTATTATTAGTTTCAACCACCCTCTCTCACACTGACTGATCTCTCCCTTCGGCAGCTTCATTACCCCCAACATGAACCCTTAATTTTCGAAATTGAAAATCCTAAGCTTTAAATTAAAATCCTAAAGGCCCAAATGTGAAATTGGAAGATTGATTGAAAATTGAAACCAATGTGAAACCTTACTTCATTATTTTTGTTTTGATTGAAGATGGATTGAGACCCAAATCTGAAAACTGAATACCCTAGAATGGGAATCATTAGGGTTTTTGGAAGAAGATGTTGACGAAACTTAAATTTAAAGGCACCCTCTTTATTTGGTGAATAAAAGAAGAATCCATGATATTTTAAAGGCACTCAGTTCTCTACAACTCTATCAAACACTTAAAATTTAATTAACATAAGAAAAAACTTGGTTTTCTTTCCCATTAGAAAAAAAAAAATTTGATTTCTTACTCAGACTTTCAAACGTATCAAACGGACCCTTAGTTCTAATTGCTTTTTCTAAATGTTTTACTATATCGTCAGTAAAAGAAGAGGTTCTCATGGAGGTTGAAAGAAGCTTCAGATTTGTTTTAATGGTGATTTAGGGAAATAAATAATCAATCAGTGATCAGTTAATATTCAATCTTGAGCCACGATGAAAAATTATTGCTTAGGTGAGACTTAAGAGAGATATGTACAAGAGAAATGCAGCACATGCTATATGGCCCGAAAATGGAGGCTGACTGCAACCCTGAAGCGGAAGTGACTGCTATATAGTTGTAAACTTTAACTTGGCATGAAGAATGTGAGACATTGTGCCATAGTTTATAAAAATGTGATGTGCTTTGAATAATTGCAGTAAAATTGATATTAGATTCTAAAATTAGTGAGGAAGACATTCAGTTGCGGAGAAGAGAGAAGATGGAATGAAAAATTCTATTCATCCCTCCATTTGGTCCTTCCCCAACCTTCCACCTGATGTGGTGACATATCACTTGAGCGTGGAACAAATGGAGAGAGTATATACTCAAGTGATAAGAGGAGTAATAAGAGTGCGGCATCCTTAGATTTCATTGTTTTCTATTTCTTAGTTCAGTTTTGAGTTGTAAGAGTATGGTTTACTTGATTTCTTAGACTTGCCTTTTTTATTTCTTTCTTTGTAAGGGTCTGGCCCCTAAATCCCGTTGACAATTTCAAATAAAAAAATATACTCAAGTGGTATGTCGCCACATCAGGCGGAGGGTTGGGGGAGAGACCAAATTGAAGGATGAATAGAACTTTTGAAAACTCATACAATCTCTGATAGTAGTACAAATGTGCATAAATATCAATTCATCAAAAATATAATTAAAAAACATGGTTCACTTAAGACATAAAAGTGAACTTAATAGAAAGTTGAGGCACGCTAAATACTAATTGTATGCCTAAGTAAATACAAATTTTAAGAGTCAACGAAACAACTGAAGTAAATTGGGCAATGGTCCCCGTCGTCTTTTGACCCTCTCTTCTGATTCTTGCTCCAAATTTAAGGAATCAAGTGGAACTTTCTTTCGAACTTTTTTCTCCACTTCTTGCTCCAAATAAGTTGAGGAACTGAGTGAAACTAACGTATCGTCACAAGTTAATGATTGAAAAATCGGCGGGTCACTTAGCTTACAAATTGTAGGCTTTTTTTTCTCATGGGCATATAGAAATAACTCTGTAGAACCTTTCTGTAATAGTATGTAACCGTTACTGAGACACTTCAAAGGTTTCATGAAATTAATGAATTTGAAATGACTTAAGTCTAGGGTAATGGTGAATACTTTACTCCAAGAACCATACTCCTTCATTACCCATGCTTCAGTTTGATCCTCTGAAATAGCATAAAATATGCAGAGATAGTCTCCTAAAACACCAAAAGCTCCGAACGGTGACAAAGTTTTGACAATCAATAGCTTGGGTATTGGCACTTGTTTAAATCTCTTATCAACCATATCAAATAAAAGTAAAACATAATCATAGTCTGTTCTCGATCGCACAGGATGTGGAGTTGCCAACCAATAAAGATCCCCATTAACAAACATACCAGACCTTTCAGGATAGAACTCGTAACCAATGTTCTGAATGAATTCCCACGACTTGGAACTTAAACTATAGAGCCAGACCTGACTTAAGGGGTTTGGATGTTCATAAATAAGCATAAAATTGTAATCATCAAGCTTGTAATTATAACTGAAACCACATGAGATATTTATACAAATTAATTTATCATTAATAGGTGATGGTGGTGGTGGTATTTCTCTAAGTTCAGTAGTAGATGGGTTCAAGAGGTAAAACCTAATACCACCATCATCATAACTCGTAGTCGTGTAAGAAACCAAACCATTACAAGAACCAACTAGGTGAAGCTCGGAATTATTAAAAGAGATGAATGGGTAATCGGTCCAACGAAGAGGTTTATTAGACGATAAGGAATCATGATCAATGGAGTATAATCTGTTAGTATACTCGTGACTGACAATGAGATTAAATTTGTCATGTTGAATAGCATGATAATGATGAAGTTTAATAAAATCTGGGTCAGAGAATTGAGAGTACCAGGTTTTAGATACTGACTTGAATCTTATGATAGATTTGACTGGTAAAAGCACAAGGATGCTGTTGGTAATGACATCGTCGGGGAGAATAGGGATTGAGCGTCGATGTCTTCCTTTGATCATCTCTCTCACTGGTATTTAGAAACTACACATTCAATCAGATGTGTGAGAAAGATAGAAATAGGTTTAGCCAGAAATAGAAGTTTCCTAGTTGATTACACTAGGAACAGGTTACTATGATTTTGTTCTCAAAGTCTACGTACGTGGGACAGGGAGGCCAACAAATTTCCAGCCTCCCACATAGGGGTGGGATTGGGGCCTCGTCCACTGACCATTGGCTGACTCTCTCAGCGGGTGGACTCTTGAGGTTTAATAAAATTTGGGACCTACTTCTCATCTTATGAGAGAGTCCCCTCTCTGTTAAAGCTCGTTAAATATTTCGTATTTATCTAATTCTAAGAGGGGTTGAGTGAAAATAATAGAGAGTTGTCCCCTTAAAAAACTGGTGTACATATAAAAAATTTAATTATTTTGGTTGTCCACATAAGACAGTTGTTCATATAAAAAAAACGGTTGTCTACGTATTGGTCACCTTTACTTTATCCAAGACAAATAACATAACAATAACACGTCGATTGAAATAAACAATAGGCCGTTACATAAAAAATTGAAGCCGTTACAAAAACCCCGTTGCTAATAAATTTGTAACGGCTATAGGCCGTTATAAAAAGTCTTTTTGTAACGGCTTAAAGAAGGAAACCCGTTACAAATGGATTTTTTATAACGGCTTGAGAGGGTTAAGCCGTTACAAATAACTGATTATAAAAATAAAAAAGAAAATCAAATCTGTGAAATCAAGCACTGTTTTCCCTGTTTGAACATAAAAAAACAACACAAACTAGATAACTTAATCTAATACAATAAATCAAACAGAAAAAGAAAAACCACTTCAGAGGAACCCAAGACTGGAGTCATCGGTGAACCTAGTAGCTTTATCACCAGAAAAAACAAAACTCTGTCAATCTCAAGTACTAAAACCATAAAATCTCTGCTTTGTCACCAGAAGGAGTTATTCTGGTGCCCGATACCAACGAGTAACAACATACTTAGTCATAAAATCAGTTTCAGAAGTCGTCCTAGCCAACCCAATGCAAAATTCCCAAGCTTAAGGTCGCAATCAGCATTTAGAAATAACTTGCTCGGCTTAAGATCACGATGTAAGACATTTGCAGAGTGCACATATCTAAGTCCACCTAGTAACTGATAGAGAAAATACTGCAGAAACCATTGTTGAAACAAAAGCATGTCAATAACGTGCAATATGATTCGAAAAACAATTATAACAAACAATAACTACATAACGGAATATTTCATATAACCCTTAAAGATACACAAGAGAAAAAAAAATCGGTATTGTCAAACCTGACAATGGACATCTGTTAATGGCTGGTTGGAGCGTATAATCTGATGAAGATCAGTATCCATTAGCTCATAAACAATGTACACATCATTGGAGCGTTCCTTCTGTGGAGGCCTATTTTTGTGATCCATGTGACGTAGAAGCTTAATTTCTCGCAATGTCCTTTTTGCATCTATGCTATTGTCAAATGCATTTTCTATCTTCTTAATTGCAACTTCTTCTTTTGTATCTGAATTCATAGCAGAACTGGAAAAATTGAAGACATATTAGATATACGAGATGACAAATGTATCTTAATATTTCCCTACAGAAAAGAAAAAAAAAGAATAACTTAGCTGTTGGACCTAACAGAAAATGCTAATTTAAGGCATACAAATGTGACAGTAATCATTAATCGTAGAAGGGGATTACCCACCCATAAGGATAATAGATAAGAATTACAACATTTTGAACTTCACGACCAGCCTAGGTTATAATACCTAACAATAACATACTGTTCAAGAAACTATATCTTAGCGTACAAGTGTACTTAACCAGTCTTAACTCTTAAGTTGTGTTCACGTGTGAATGTTAAGCGGATCTTCCGACTGATCCAAATTAAGAGAGAGCAGTAATGCAGTCGACCTAGTACCCTTCTAAAAAAAATTACCTTGTCACTACTCACCTCCTTCCTTGCAGCTCCTTTTGGAGCAGCTCTCACCAATCTCTTGGCTATACTTTGTACAACAACCAAAACCACTATCATCTAATTAGGAAATCAAGGTCGTAAGTAAATATAGCTAAACGATTTCTTTTTCGTTTTTTGTTTAAACTTGGAAGACTGAAATTTCGACTGTAGCTGAAGTTTTGGTATTAGAAAAGCTGTTATTTGCCTGTCAATGAATCAACATAAGCTGGTTGGAAAGCAATAGTATTTGGTAGCATCTTTCTGCCTGCTATGAGCTCCATAATATCAAGTTAAAACACTAAAATATAATGAACACAGTAATTCATTAAAGCAAGCATTACTCACACGTCAATACCTACTATTACCTTTTTGGTTAAGTGACGTACCATAGACGGGTTTGTTGGAGTTGAAGAGCACTATCCTTGCATATGAGCTGAAGATAGTCATCTTGGACTAGGTACTTTCTTCAGGGTGCCACTTGATACTGCATCCAACACTTTAAGCCAACAAAATATAATATTTCAGCTTAAAAAAATCTTTAAAAAATTAACATGTACAAACCTAGATCACAAGTTTGGAAGAACTGGTAAGAAGAGCTGACTAGTTACCTTGGTTTTTGTACAGATGACAATATCTGGCCACTTAGAACACAATCTGGTGTACAGACAGCTCCAAAAGCTCGTGCAACATCTTGTGACTGCAGGAAATAAAAGATACCTACTTGTTAAGTTGATATAGGTAAGTAACTAGAGCAACAAAGATATTAATTTCCAACTCAGTAAAATGCCAGATCTTGGATCCAACAGGGAAGTAAAGTGTTTCATGGAAAGATTTCATAAAGTGTTGAATTAACTACAAGTTAACATCAGAAATATCATCTCATTTTTTCATGAAGTGCGAATAAACTTAAAGACATCCACCACGGAGACGAAGAACAAGGTGAAGGGTTGACTCCTTCTGGATGTTGTAGTAATATAGAGTTCGCCTACCTTCAAGCGGTTTCCCAGCAAATATTAGTCTCTGTTGATCCAGTAGAATCCCCTCCTTGTATTCAACTTTAGCTTGCACATCATCTATGGTGTCTGAACTTTCCATGAGAAAAAGAAACTACAAGATTTGATATTCCAGCATCAAAATTCTTGAGAGTTCAACCAATAAATGAAATAAGAAAAACAAAACTAATCCATGAAAAAAAAAAAAAAAACATCAATGAAATATTGAAAACCTAATTTCAACCACTGATTAAGTTGAAACTTCAAACATCAAGGAAGATTCAAGGTAAAACCCTCACGAGAATCTTTGTTGTTGTTGGAATCAAATAAACCCTAAAATCTTTCACAGATTTACACATCAAAGTGGTTAGAAATTGAAGATTTCTCTATGAATTTCATCAACCTAAACCTTCATTCAGATTTCAAAACCTTTGTTGTTGCTCACTTCCCATCAAAGTGGTTAGAAATTGAAGAAATAAAAAATAACTAAAGTGGTTACAGATTGACACAAGAATGAGAGAAGATCTTACCACAAATCAGAGAGAGCGAGAGAGAGACAACGAATGAGAGTCTGCTTTGCTTGGCTCCTTCGCTGTTGTCGATTTGACTGATAGACCAGAGATAGAGAACGAATCAGACTCAAAGATAAAGTCGAACAGAAACAAAGATGAGAGAGATCTTACCAGAGTTTGAGAGAGTGAAGGAGAATGAGCTTAGACTGAAGGAAAACGACGGAGAGAAAAAATAATGATGGAGGGTCTGTTTTCTAATTTAGGGCTTCCAACAATTATAACGGCCCACCACGCAAAAGCCGTTACGAAAAGAGTTAATTGTATCGGCAGGGCAGCCGTTATAACAAAAGTTTTAGGCGCAAATGTGTGCCGCCATTAATTCAGATTTATAACGGCTTCAACGAAACCGTGGCAAAAGCTTTATCTGTAACGGCTTTGAGGGAAGCCGTTACAAATGTGACGTTTTCTTGTAGTGTGATGACATCGTCGGGGAGAATAGGGATTGAGCGTCGATGTCTTCCTTTGATCATCTCTCTCACTGGTATTTAGAAACTACACATTCAATCAGATGTGTGAGAAAGAGAGAAATAGGTTTAGCCAGAAATAGAAGTTTCCTAGTTGATTACACTAGGAACAGGTTACTATGATTATGTTCTCAAAGTCTACGTACTGTGGGACAGGGAGGCCAACAAATTTCCAGCCTCCCACATAGGGGTGGGATTGGGGCCTCGTCCACTGACCATTGGCTGACTCTCTCAGCGGGTGGACTCTTGAGGTTTAATAAAATTTGGGACCTACTTCTCATCCTATGAGAGAGTCCCCTCTCTGTTAAAGCTCGTTAAATATTTCGTATTTATCTAATTCTAAGAGGGGTTGAGTGAAAATAATAGAGAGTTGTCCCCTTAAAAACTGGTGTACATATAAAAAATTTAATTATTTTGATTGTCCACATAAGACAGTTGTCCATATAAAAAAAACGGTTGTCCACGTATTGGTCACCTTTACTTTATCCAAGACAAATAACATAACAATAACACGTCGATTGAAATAAACAATACATCAACAATTAAATATTATTTAAAATACATGGGTAATTGAGTAGTAAGCACAATTTCATCTGGCCATTCGGAGATCAAACCATTGGATCAAATGAAGTGTTTCAACAGACTTTGGAGGAGTAACTTTGTTAGCTTCCCGTCCAATATGATATGTTCTATGACAACTCCAATTACAAGTCCTGAACCAAAACCCATCAACATGATTTTCCAATCAAACATATTAGTTTCCTCTAAATCATCCCCACTCTCTTCTACTTCAGGCACTTTCACATGATCCCCACAATCTCTTGACACTTGAAACCCACACAAACCCAAGTTCCCCTCAAAGGAAGTGTTTGGGAATGTGTCGAATTGTCTACCTGTTGGTATGGTTCCAGTGAGTTGGTTTTGCGAAAGGTTCAAAACTGCGAGGGATGTTAGACTCGCAAGTTCCCACGGTATATTGCCTGACAATTTGTTGTCTGAGAGATCTAACGATTCGAGTTTCTTGCAGTTTCCCAACGACGATAAAATATGGCCAGAGAAATTGTTGTGAGAAAAATTAAGCATGTGCAGAAACTTGAGATCACCAACTGATTCAGGTATACGTCCTTGGATCATATTCCTAGATAAATCTATACCCTTAAATTGAATGTTGATCCTATCTAATAACATCTCTATTCCTTTGTTGCTTACCACCCCTGGATATCTGTAGTAGTTGTTTAAAGTGAAGTCCTGGGAATATTGCTCTGTTGCCTTCATTAATGCATTAAATCTCGAAAAGTATTTCGATGTTAAACTCCCACTGAAAGAATTATTTGAGATGTCCATGAAATGTAACATAGAAAACGCAAAATCATTTTGAAGGGGAAGTTCAAGCGGTCCATGGAGATGATTCGATCGAAGAACAAGAACACGTAAATGTGGCAATGACGCCAGCCAAGAGGGGAACTTGTCATTTAGCAAATTGTTTCCCATGTCTAGATACCGGAGCTCTTTACAACTGCTAAGAGACTTTGGAACACGTCCTTGAAAAAAATTACCGTTAAGATCAAGCATGTACAAATTATTTCCATCGATAAAAGTTTCGGGGATTTGACCATTTAAGTGATTGTTTCGTAGATCTACTAAGTGGAGAGATTTGCTAAATGGAGGTAGTAAGCCAGACAACAAATTTTCTGCTAAAAAGAGATTGATCAAAGACTTACATTTTCCGAGTTCAGGTGGTATTGTACCAGAGAGAAAATTGTTATTTAGGTAAACATCAGTGGCATTACCCAATAAGCCAAATGAAGATGGAATTTGTCCTGATAATTTGTTATTGCTCCAATCCAGTATCGCGAGCTCTGTTGCATTGCCGATGTTATCTGGGATCAAACCTCTGAAATGATTAAATTGAAGATAAATTTCTTTCAGATGTTTGAGCTCAAACAAGCTTTTAGGTATTTCTCCTGATAATCTATTATTGCTTAATTGCATTTTTGTGATCTCAGCTGCATTGCCGACATTATTGGGGATTGAACCTGTAAATTTATTCCATCCAACATCAAATTCTCTCAAATATTTGAGCTCAAAGAAGCCTATAGGTAATTCTCCTGATAATCTATTATTGTTTAATTGCAGGATCGTGATCTCAGTTGCATTGCCGACATTATTTGGGATTGAACCTGTAAAATTATTTTGTCCAAGGTCAAATTCTCTCAAATGTTTAAGCTCAAAGAAGGCCATAGGTATTTCTCCTGATAAACTATTAGAGCTTAAATACATCAACGTGATTTCAGTTGCATTGCCAACATTACTTGGGATCGGACCTGTGAAATTATTGTTACTAAGATAAAGATCTCTCAAATGTTTGAGCTCAAACAACGAACTAGGTATTTCTCCAGATAATTTATTCTCACTAAAACTCACTCTCTCGAGCTCTGTTGCATTGCCAATATTGTTTGGGATCAAACCTGTGAAATTATTCGATTTGAGATAAACTTCTTTCAAATGTTTGAGCTCAAATACGGCTTTCGGTATTTCACCTGATAAATTATTTTTGCTCAAACTCAGTTTCGTGATCTTTGTTGCCTTGCCGATATTATTAGGGATCAAACCTGTGAAACTATTTGATCTAAGATAAAGCTCTTTCAAATATTTGAGTTCAAACAAAGCTTTAGGTATTGCTCCAGATAATTTGTTTAAGCTGAGACACAATATCGTGAGTTTTGTTGCATTGCCAACGTTATCTGGTATCAAACCTTTGATATTGTTTCCTGTAAGATTAAGTTCTTTCAAATGTTTGAGCTCAAATAACGCTTTCGGTATTTCACCTGACAATTTGTTTTCGCTAAGACTCAGTATCGTGAGCTTTTTTGCGTTGCCGACATTATTTGAGATCAAACCCGACAAATTATTTCCAGTAAGATTAATTAGTTTCAAATGTTTGAGCTCAAATAAAGCTTCAGGAATTTCTCCAGTCACGTTATTATACGAAATGGAGAAATAACTAAGTAGCCGCAAATTCTTTAAGCTATTTGCAGGTAACTTACCTGTTAGATGGTTCCATGAAAGATCAAAGTATCGAAGATAGCTACAATTTCCCAACTCTTGAGGGATTGAACCAGATAATTGATTATTACTTAGATCAATTGTCTCAATGTATCTTAACGATCCAATTTCAGATCCTAATTGACCAGAAATCCCATAATGACTCAGATTCAAAGAAACGACGTTGTGTTTAAGATCACATTTGATACCTACCCAGTGGCATGGAGTTGGATTGGATAAGTTCCAACTCGAATATAGATCTTCAGGTGAGGAAAATCTGTTTAAAAGAGAGAGAAGAACGTTCCCATCGGAACTCAGAGCAGAGGTTGTAGAGAGAAAAACAAAAGCAAAACAAGAAAAGAAGAAGAGATAGAGAAGTTGAGATGAAGCCATGAATAATAATCTTGTAAAAGGGATTGTAGTAGTTTGTAATGAATTTGGCATGATTGAAGAATATAATACCATAGTATATATGTTAGTTCATCTCTACTCAATAGTCAAAGTCTGGAGTCAGTCAATAGACTTGACAAACCCGGTACTAACTCTCTCTCTCTCTCTCTCTCCCTCTCTCTATACAGTCTCTGTTGAGTCAGAAGAGCAAAGATCAAAGATGGGAGATGGGGCAGTGTATGGACTTTACGAATATAGATTTTCTTTGGAAGTTTTTGGAGTGTGGGTTGAATTGTCTCTATATAGATTCCGTGTTGTTTGCTCTGTAACTTAGGGGTCGGTAAGGGTAC
This sequence comes from Eschscholzia californica, assembly GCF_041429995.1. Lineage (NCBI taxonomy): Eukaryota > Viridiplantae > Streptophyta > Magnoliopsida > Ranunculales > Papaveraceae > Eschscholzia > Eschscholzia californica. The sequence continues at coordinate 13,388,092 of NW_028238198.1, read as the reverse complement.
AGATTAAGATGACCGTTGGGGAAGTCGAACATGAATGGCGGGTAAAACGACACAATTTTGGTCAACCAAGTGGAGTATGGGGCAGTTGGAGGTAAGGACAACAACATGAAAACAGTAATCCTTTTATCAGATAGATTCACGAAACAAAGTACAAAATTATAAGATCGTCAAAAGATAAAGACTACAAGATTTTAACTCCTAACCTCGTGAACAATAGATGATAAAAAAAAAGTTATAAGATCATCACTCGACAAGATCTTATGGACATAGCTGCCTAATTAAATAATCCTATTGCTGCCAAAACTTAAATCAACCCCAATAAGGAAGATGTGTTACTGATTTGAACGATAGCCCTTGCGTTAAAAGCTATTTAGCTCACCTAAAAGTTTTGGCCCAAAGACTAGCTCCCATTACACGATCAGAGGACCATCACAGTAATCACACCATAAAACGTCCAATGTTATCTTATCTCTTTATCACTAAGTTTCTAGTGGCACATTGGGGCACATACGATAACAGTGTTGTCTATGTGGAAATCACTCATTTGCTTTTCATGAAGATTGCAGTATATATTAGCACCATACATCTTGCCATTATGTCATTATCTAATAAAAGAAAAAGTTATTTTGGTTGAAGGAAAATAAAAAAATTTATCATAGTACGCGTATGTATAGCACAAATACACCGATGTGGTTTTAAAAAATAGTTAATTCCAATTTGGCATTTTGGCCCCAAATTTGTCGCCAATTGCAAATTTGGACCCCAAAACTATTTTCGTTTTTTTCTCTGTAATATTGAATATAATAGTCATTATAAAGACATTGATACATCAATGCAATGTGATAAGCATGATAACTGCCAAAATCTACTGGTTTAAAGTAGCTTAAAACCTTACGAAATTAAATGCCCTAAACCTGACAGAAACTCATTTATTTATACTCAATTTTAATACCCAAGTTCAATGCCCAAGTCAACATTTTATTTATATTTGTACCCTTATTCGAAAGGACTCTCCCTTTCTCTCTCTCAAACTTAACCGTCAACATTTTATTTTTATTAGTACCCTTATTTGGAAATTTCTCTCTCTCTTGCTGCCTCCTTTACCTCTCCCTCCTTCCTCTCTCTAAGGTTTTAGTCGATTGAAACTTCAAATTGGAGTTTTTCCTAAAACCCCAATTTGGGTTTTCTAGAGAAACATAGTGGTAGAGAGGGAAAGTAAATTCGAACTTCAAACTGGGGTTTTTCCTAAACCCCAAAGTGGGGTTTCTAGAGCAACAGAGAGGCGAAGGGAAAGTGAAGACAATGGTGACCGTGGTAAAGAAGGGGAAGAAGAAGATGAACAAAATAAAGTTGGAGGTCGCCGACAGTTGGTCGTCCGACCGTCTGCAACTGACCCATTCGGACGAGTTATGAAGAGAAAAAGGACGTAAAGGTGAATACTTCTGGAAACTAGTAATGCCCAAACATAACATTTTACAAACCCTAAAAACTTTACCGGGTATCAAACACAATACATAAATGCCCTCAAATCAAACTCTACTGATGAAAATGCATTTTGATGCTAAACTTCAGGGCCAGCCCTGGGCCCAAAGCAGGCAAAGCCTCGCTTTGGGACACCACACAATAGGGGCCACATTTCAATAACAAAATTTAAAAGCATCCCCAGATCTTATAACATGTTAGATAGAATTTGAGGGCCCCCAAAATTCTTAAAACAACTAATGGGCCACATTTTAAAACACACCTCAAGCCCACATTTTTTAAAACATAAACCTTACCTAGGCTGCCCATCCCAAAATCTTTTTCCCTCCCTTTCCATTACTTCCCAAATTAATCACAACCCCTAAATTAACACAACCCACCACTGTCCACTTCAAGTCTCAACAATCAACAGTAACCACGAGTTTCCACTAATCCCACATTCCCACTTTGGCACTTCATTGTTCAAATTTTTTATTTCAACAAGACAACCAGGCATTAAGGCAACCACCATTCCACTAACTAATTTGGGGTTTTGGACAAAATCACCAAGATATCAAGGTAATAATTACTCTCTCTCTCTCTAACTAAATAACTAAGTAACTAACCTATTAATGATTTTTATCATTATAATATTATACAATTGTTTGACTATTTCTCTTTCTCTAATCATCTAACTAATATATAAAACTATTAGTCTCTTATTGATTTTATTATTATTATATATTTCTTCATCATTAGGATTATTAAATTTCTAGATTTTGTGGTATCTCTTAATTTTAGTCTCTTAGATTTCTAAATTATTAGTACTACAAGATTTTTTTTTACCAAAACCTAGCTAGCTTTTCTAATCGATTCACATATTGACTATTGTTTTTACAGGAAATTGGGTTGGAGACCCAATTTTTTGTTTTTTTTTGTCAAAAAGACAAGTTATCTTTTTTTCCTTCTAGGCACCATGAAAAGTTTGGAAATAGGCTTGAAGGACAATTCTAAAAATCCCTTAATTTTGTATACCTGAATTGACCTTTGTATAAAGGAAAATTTTAGAAACACCCCCTCAGATTTTCCAAAAACCCTCAGATTTTATATAATCTTACTTCTTAGTTACTTATTTTGTTAGGGTTTGATTTTGCGAAGCTTTGCAAACTAGTTTGCAAACTGATTTGCAAACTGGTTTGCACTACTTTGCAAATTGGTTTGCAATCTGGTTTGCCTTGCAGAGCTTTGCAAACTGATTTGCAAACTGATTTGCAAACTGGTTTGCAATCTGGTTTGCCTTGCAAAGCTTTGCAAACTGATTTGCAAACTGGTTTGCACTAGTTTGCAATCTGGTTTGCCTTGCAAACTAGTTTGCACTGCTTTGCAAATTGGTTTGCAAACTGGTTTGCAAACTAGTTTGCAATAAGGTCAGTTTTGTCTTTTCCCTATATTAGATAATTTACAAAAATGCCACAGGGAGCTGAAGCCCATAAAAAATTGTCCAATCCTTTTTAACCAAAGGCCAAAGTTTTTAGGGAGTTTTGGCCAAATTTCCCTTGTTTTTATTATGCTTGCAATTATCATGTGATTAAATTTTTTTATTTTATTGATTTTTAGAGATAGTTGGAGATTTAGTTATGCCTCCTAACAAAGTTCGAAAGCACGCATGCGGGGATCTGAAAAGAGAAGAGAAGAGATGAAGAACTAGTTCAATCACGAGTCGGTGCTCTCGATAGATTTATTAGACACAATAGAGACATAAACGATGAAAGTGCGGAAGACGGTACTCGTCACCGTTGCATCCGCCGAAAGAAGTTTCTCAAAGTTGAAGTTGATCAAATCTTATATTCGATCCACTGTGTTACGAGAAAGATTAAATGGGTTAGCTATCTTGTCAATTGAGAGACAAATGACTGAAAATCTCAATTACTCGATAATTATTAGTGATTTTGCATCTAAAAATGTAAGAAGAACGAAATTTCAATGAATGTAATTATCAATATCTTTTTTTATATATAAATATAATGAAAATATGTATGTACTTGTAATTTTTTCTCATATAATTATGATTTGTGTATAGTATAGGGGCCACATTTTTCGGTTCTCGCTTCGGGCCACCAAAAAGTCAGGACCGGCCCTGCTAAACTTCAAGCTAATTTACTCAGCATTTATAATCCTGGACTGATATGGAGCCCTAACTATGTCGACAAATGTTGAATAGTCATTGTTAATTGGCTGTTTCCATGGCTCCCCGTCCATCTGCACATCAGCTTTCTTACAATCTCCACCTCTTATATCCATTCTAATTGCAGATGCCTGAAAAATACAACATATTTGCTTCATGAACACATGTTGCAAATTTACATTGACATATATTGAAAGTTTAACTAATTCTCTTTGATAAAACTCTGTAATTTTATTAACTCTCTTTTTCAATGATCTATTACAAAGAGGATGATCTCAATTTATATCATCTAGAGAGAGAAGGAAATAGTTTGTTACAGAGAGAGAGAGAAAGATTAATTGACTTTCTTAATAGTTAGTTAAGTTGTTAATCATAACAACTTTCTCTAACTACTACTTTAATTATAACTAACCTTCTCTAACTTCTTATTTAACCAAACTAACTATTTGAGTTAGCTTTCTTATTGAGTCAGCTAAGACTAGACAGCTTAGTCAAATCTCTTATTAGCTTATATAACCTCTAATTCTCTAATATCCCCCCTCAAGCTATGTTTCTTCAAAGTGCATCAGCTTGTTCCTAAGAGTGGTGAAGCTTGGGAAAGGTAAACCTTTGGTGAAAATGTCAGCCAGCTGAAGATGAGCAGGGATATACTTGATCTGAAGTGAACCATTAGCAACTAGATCCCTGATGAAATGATAATCCACCTCTATATGCTTGGTGCGAGCATGAAATATAGGATTAGAGGCAATATGCTTTGCTCCTTGATTATCACAGTAGATGAGAAAGGGTTTAGATAATGGCATATGAAGCTCATCTAAGAGATAGCTAATCCATAAAATTTCAGTAGTAGCCACACTTAGAGACTTATACTCAGCCTCTGTAGAAGACCTGGCCACAGTTGGTTGCTTCTTTGAAGACCATGATAAGAGGGTAGAACCAAGACAAATATAAAAGCCAGTTGTTGATCTTCTAGTATCAGGGCATCCTGCCCAATCTGAATCAGAGTAGGATTGAAGAGTATTCAAGTTACCTGGATTAATGGTGATTCCAGAGCCAAGAGATCCTTTCAAATATCTCAAAATCTTTTTGACAATAATAAAGTGAGATGATCTTGGCTCCTGCATGAATTGAGCAGTGTAGTTAACTGCATATGAGATGTCTGGCCTTGTGAGTGAGAGATATTGTAGAGCTCCCACAATGCTTCTATAGGAAGAAGGATCAGATAGGATATCACCATCTAGTTTTGAAACTCTTGACCCACTAGCAACAGGTGTTTTGCTGATTTTACAATCCAACATTGAAGCCTTCTCAAGTATTTGAAGAGTGTACTTCTTCTGAGTGAGTAGAATAGAACCAGTACCATTTCTTCTTAGCACCTCAATCCCCAAGAAATAATGTAATTGACCAAGATCCTTCATAGCAAATTCTAAACTTAAGGTCTTGATGAGAGATTCAATCAAAATTGAAGATGACCCTGTAAGTATAATGTCATCCACATATAGTAAGAGTACCAATACCTCATTTTGCTGAAGAAGAAAGAACATAGAATGATCTGTAGTACTCTTAGCAAAGCCATACTTGAGAAGAAAATTTGCAAATCTAGTAAACCAGGCCCTAGGTGCCTGCTTTAACCCATATAATGATTTGTGTAATAGGCACACATGATTCCTATTAATTTTATCAACAAATCCTTGTGGCTGAACCATATAAACTCTTTCATCTAAAACCCCATGTAAGAAAGCATTGGATACATCAAGTTGTTTGATAATCCAAGACTTGGTAACAGCTATGGTTAGAATGAGTCTCACTGTTGTAGATTTGACCACAGGGCTGAAAGTTTCATTGAAGTCAACCCCATCTTGTTGGTGATAGCCCTTAGCAACCAAACGAGCTTTGTATCTTTCTAAAGACCCATCAGCCCTCTGTTTCACTTTGTAAACCCATTTACATCCTAGAACATTCATAGATGAGTCTCTAGGAACTAAAGACCAAGTATCATTCTTTTGTAAAGCTAAAAATTCATCTTTCATAGCATTACACCATTCCAAAGATTTAGATGCAATTCCTTGAATGAAGTTGGTTCATGAAATTTTTGAAGAACAGCCACAAAAGCAGATGAAAGAGGATGATAAATGGAATAGTTTGCAACAAAATCAGGAATGGACTTTGGTTTTTGAATACCACTCTTTGACCTTGTGGTCATAGGATGAAGTGATTGAGATGAAGATGTTGAAGTGTCAATATTAAGAGAAGAAACAGCTATCTGAGTAGGCTGTGCAGACCCATTTCCAGAAGTGGAAATAGTTGGGATTTGTAAAGGCTGTGTCTGATCTTGGCAGTGAGTAGTAAACATAGGAATAGAAAGTGTAATTTCCTTGGGTAGTGGAACAGAGACTGATTTAGACTTGTCAAGGCAATGGTCTTTAAAATAGAAGGAAGATTCATCAAATATCACATGTCTAGAGATGTGCATCCTATCTAAACTAATATCATAGCATTTGTAACCTTTATGTATAGAACTATAACCCAAGAAGATGCACTGTGCTGATTTAGGACTGAGTTTATCTTTTCTAGAATGAGCTAGATAAGGATAACATGTAGACCCAAAGACCTTCATGAATTTATAGTCTGGTGCTTTATGAAAAAGACATTCATAAGGAGATATGTTTTCTAATATAGGTGTAGGTAACCTATTAATGATATATGCTGAAGTAGAAAATGCATCAAACCAGAACTTTTTAGGTAAAAAGGAGTGAATAAGTAAAGTATTACCCATTTCAATGACATGTCTGTTCTTCCTCTCTGCTTTACCATTCTGTTGGGGAGTGTATGGGCAAGTGATGGGTCATGAAAATGTCCCATCTAAGTCGTTTAATTTAGTCGAGTTAGTTCGTTTCGGGTCTTTATTATAATAAAATGGTTGGTTTTCTTGATTAGGTGTCTTTTGCGGAGTTAGATGTGAAAAAACGGTTAAAAACGAGGAAAAGATGCATAAAGGGTATTTTGGTCATTTGGAGGCAAAGATATTCTGGAAATTTGGCCAAGGTCAATGCGTGGTTGAAAAGTAGAGGTCGAGACGAGTCCGTAGGAGAAAACGGAAGTCAAATCGGAGTCCGGACGAAGGAATAAATCAAGGTCAAAGTTTTGTCAAAGAGGGTTGACTTGTGGGACACCTCCGGCCATAGTTCTGGCGCGCGGTATAGAAGAAGACACGTGGCGCGTTTTGAAGGCTGGTATACGCGATCCCCGTGTTTTCGCCTAGCAACGAAGTGGCCCCTATAGGCATAATCTGGTGTAACGCGCTGCAAGTTAGTAGGGTGCTCCCAATCCCACGTTTTAATCGTGGTCGTTCCCTTCCGCGTCCTTCAGATCTAACGGATGCTGAGCGTCACCCCTTTATTCCATTCCCGTGTTACCCGAAGCAACTTAGTTGCGTAGCCCCGAGCCAACGTTTTAATCTCAGCCGGTTGTTCCCGCGTTTTCAAGATCTACGGCTTCGAATGGTCCCGTCCTTAATCTGTTCCCGTGTAACCCGAAGCAAATTAACTTTCGTGCACCCGGACGCGTGTCCACTCCAGAACCATCCAGATCCGCGTATTGCTTTAATCCGACGGCTACTGTTCCCAAGCTTGCCTCACCCATTCTCCAGCCGACAAGTGTCCCACTCAATCCGGATTTCAAACCCTAGCCGCCGGGGTCACTTGTTAATTTGGCCTTTTTCTCATTTAAACCCTCCCAAATTCCAAAAGTAACCCTTCTTCTACTTTTTCCTACCATTTAACCCAACCAAAACCAAAACCCACCTATAAATAAGTCCCTTTCTCCTCCATTAAACCCTAGACTTGCAAACCCTCTCAAATGGCTTCCTTACCTAATTTCTAAGCCACTTCTCTTCCTATCTTCTAACCCTAATCCCCCATTCTTTTCTTCTACTTCTTCTTATCTATTTCTTTCTTTCTTCAACCTAATCCATTTTTCCCATTCTTTTTCTATCTTCTCTACTAATACTACTACTTTCTTCTCTACCATTAATAGTCATCTCCTTCTTTCTTCCATATTCTTCCATCATCTTTATCCCCTTTTATCTCTTCTTTCTAACTTCTTTCTAGATCTAATTTCTCCCTTCTCTTTCTTTTTCTTATTTGAGTTGCAATAAAATAGCTATTACTTGGATTTCTTGGAGTACAATTCTTGAACACAAATGGAGCAAATCTTGGATAAAATGGAGATACATGGGAATATGGAATTTAAGCATTCTTGGTGATTTCTTTCCATTAATTTCTTAGTATTTTCATTTATTTTACAATGTCAATGAATGTCACTCTAGATTCCATGTATAGTTAATTTAGCAATCTAAGGTTGTGAATGAAACCCATTTTGGATCTTTATAATACTTGTTCTTGATTAATTAAATCCTTTGATGTGCTTTAATGCCTATTGATTGTCATTTCATGTTGATTCTATAACCTTATTGTCATTCATGTATTATAATTAGATATTTCATGCTTTTATTGATTTATTAGATGAGATATGCCTTTTAGATCTTGAATGATAGTGTAGGAAATTAGTTTTATATGGTAGTCAATCATACATTCTTAATTATAAAATTGTTTTATCTAGAATATCATCCGGAATCCAAATAGTTCATTATATTGGATCCCGAGTAAATACAAAAGAGATTTAAGTAATTAAGTGCTTGTTTTATAAAGTGAAATTATGTGGTGGATTTTATAACCTTAGATATCTTCTCCCTCTCTTAGATAGTTTATTTACTTTTATTTGTTTCTTTATTTTACAAATCAATCATCAATTCTATGAAGTGGGGTGTGTGTGTGTTAGTCTAAGTTAGCTAATGACATTTTGATTATGGGGCTAAACTCGCCGTCAATATCTGAAGTTACCTACCTATCCCTTGGGACGATACTCGATTTACTAAATACTATAACTTGACCCCGTATACTTGCGGGAATAGACCTATTTTTAGGCCCATCAGCAAGAGCACCTGAATACAATCCCATTATCATCTAGAAATCTCTTGAATTCACCCTTTGCCAACTCAGGAGCACCATCACTTTGAAACTTCTTAATTTTGGAGGAGAGAAGATTCTCATTTGAAGCTTTAAAATGCTTAAAGCAATTCAGACTGTCTGATCTTACTGTTAATGGATATATCCATGAAAGTTTAACTAATTCTCTTTGATAAAACTCTGTAATTTTATTAACTCCCTTTTTCAATGATCTATTACAAAGAGGATGATCTCAATTTATATCATCTAGAGAGAGAAGGAAATAGTTTGTTACAGAGAGAGAAAGATTAATTGACTTTCTTAATAGTTAGTTAAGTTGTTAATCATAACAACTTTCTCTAACTACTACTTTAATTATAACTAACCTTCTCTAACTTCTTATTTAACCAAACTAACTATTTGAGTTAGCTTTCTTATTGAGTCAGCTAAGACTAGACAGCTTAGTCAGATCTCTTATTAGCTTATATAACCTCTAATTCTCTAATATATATCATATTACTACTCTCCGGTTATTAAAGAGTTTAGAGAATTAGAGCTATGTAACACGAATACTATTTGTGTTTTACCAAATCAAATACTCACAAATAATGGTGCAAGGATCAGCGTACGTGTAAGTTATATTGGTACGTATACGTGAATGGGTACTGGTAGGTGGAGACAGTGAATGAATGTGGTACCTGGGCAATGTGCTTAGCCGCAATAAGTTCAACCATAACAAACGAAGCATGCCATACTTGCTTTAGACCGAAAATTTCAAGAAGACCATCATTGGCATGCGCCTCAACAAAGCCTCTCTGAGAAGTAAATGGCGATAAATTTGTCAATATCCTACACAACTTAACTAGGTTGTCTGTCCAAAATATAAAGTAATGGAATATGGCTTATCCTATTTCCAGTATATCATGAAAAATATAAGACGAATACTAAATAGAGATTGCAAGATTTAGTGTAGCACTTTGACTAAAAAACATTGGCCATATCCAATGAGGACATTCATGCACCATACTTACGTTTTAAGCTCTATATCCCAAAGAATGTCCTAATACATCATTCTAATTCTTTCTTTTAACAAGTGCGGCCTTGTATTCAAGGTGGTTACCTTATATATTAAAAATAAACGGTCAAAAAGTTCATTCGGAAAAAAAAAATGACCCTAATATTGCCTCTGAAATGTAGTTTTAACTACTGATTATGACATGTATGTGCAATCTGCAACAGAAGTACATACCTTCTCCAGATAATCTGGTTTCAGTTTACCCCATGGATGTATCACTTCCGTAGTTGTAAAGATTTAAAACACAATAGACCTAACACTGAAATTAAAAGTTGAGCTCACATCAAACAAAGGAAACAAGTTTAGCAAATAATCGAAAGCACATATGCATACACACGCGTGCACACACAGACACAGAGATATTTATATAATCTTTCTAAATCGAGTCATTTACGACGCGTCACTTGTGCATTGTTCAGATATAAAACACCGGACATTTTGGAGTGAAATAAATGGGAGAGAACCGGAAGATGTAGTGGACAGCGAGACCGTCAGAAATTTATTTTCGTGGAAAATCCGATAGCAAGAAGTGAAAAATTTATTTGTCGAAGGATAAAAAAATACGATAACTTTTTTAGCCATGTGGATAACCCATGAATTTTTCCTCCGCTCAAATTCGCTTTTGTGACCTATGGTGCATTGTCAACGATATTTGAGGTAAAAGAATGTGAAATGATTATGATTGAGATAAAGTTCTTTCAAATGTTTGAGCTCGAACAAGCCTTTCGGTATTTCTCCAGATAATATATTACTGCTCAAACTAAATTTCGTAAGCTTTGTTGCGTTGTCAATATTAGTTAGGAAAAAATCTGTGAGGTTATTGAACGTAAGATAAAGCTCTTTCAAATGTTTGAGTTCAAACAAGGTTTTAGTTATTTCTCTAGATAACCAGTTTACAATTAGACTCCGTGTCGTGACTTTTGTAATATTGCTGACATTATTTGAAATCAAATGTGTATAATTCTTCCAACCAAGACCAATATCTTCCAGTTTCAACAAAATAAACAAGACCAATATCTTCCAAATATTTGAGCTCAACAGGTATTCCTCCTGATACTTTTTTTACCAAACTCAGTTTTGTGAGCTTTGTTGCGTTGTCGACGTTCTTAGTAAATATTCTTTCAATTTTTTATTTACTTTATTCAAGACAAATAACATAACAATTACATACCAATTAAAATAAACAATGAATTAATAATTAAATATTCTTAAAAATACATGAGTAATTGAGTCGTAAACACAATATTTATCAAGCCATTTGGAGACCAAACCATTGGATCAAATGAAGTGTTTCAACACACTTTATAGGAGTAACTTCGTTAACTTGCCGTCCAATATGATATGTTCTATGACAACTCCAATTACAAGTCCAGAACTGAAACCCATCAACATGATTTTCCAATCAAACATATTAGTTTCCTCTAAGTCATCCTCACTTTCTTCTACTTCAGATACTTTCACATGATCCCCACAATCTCTTGACACTTGAAACCCGCACAAACCCAAGTTCCCCTCAAAAGAAGTGTTTGCGAATGTGTCCAATTGTCTACCTGTTGGTATGGTTTCAGAGAGTTGGTTTTGCGATAGGTTCAAAACTCCGAGGGATGTTAGATTCACAAGTTCCGATGGTATATTGCCTGACAATTTGTTGTCTGAGAGATCTAACGATTCCAGTTTTTTGCAATTTCCAATCGACGATATAATATGGCCCGAGAAATTGTTGTGAGAAAAATTAAGCATGTGCAGAAACTTGAGATCACCAACTGATTCAGGTATACTTCCTTGGATCATATTCCTAGAGAAATCTATACCCTTAAATTGAGTGTTGGTCCTACATAATAACATGTCTATTCCTTTGTTTCTTACCACCCCGTGATACCTCCCGTGATACCTATAGATGTTGTCTAAAGTGAAGTCCTGGGGATCTTGATTTGTTGCCTTCATTAGAGCATTAAAGCTTGAAAAGTATTTCGATGTTAAACTCCCACTAAAATAATTGTTTGAGATGTCCATAAAATGTAACATAGAAAATGCAAAATCATTTTGAAGGGGAAGTTCAAGTGGTCCATGGAGATGATTCGAGCGAAGAACAAGAACACGTAAATGTGGCAATGCCGCCAGCCAAGAAGGGAATTTATCGTTTATCAAATTGTTTCCTATGTCTAGATGTCGTAGCTCTTTACAATTGCTCAGAGACTTTGGAATACGTCCTTGAAAATAATTACCATTAAGATCAAGCAAGTACAAATTAATTCCATCAATAAAAGTTTCGGGGATTTCACCATCTAAGTGATTGCTTCGCAGATCTACTATGCGGAGAGATTTGCTAAACGTAGGTAGTAAGCCAGATAACAAATTATTTGCTAAAAAGAGATTGATTAAAGACTTACAGTTTCCGATCTCAGGTGGTATTGTACCAGACAGAGAATTGCTATTCAGGTAAATATCAGTGACATTACCTAATAAGGCAAATGAAGATGGAATTTCTCCTAATAATTTGTTATTGCTCCAATCCAGTATCTTGAGGTTTGTTGCATTACCGACATTATCTGGGATCGAACCTGTCAAATTATTACTACTAAGATAAAGATCTCTCAAATGTTTGAGCCAAAACAAGGAATTAGGTAATTCTCCAGATAATTTGTTTTCGCTAAAACTTACTCTCTCGAGCTTTGTTGCATTGCCAATATTATTTGGGATCAAACCTGTGAAATTATTCAATTTGAGATAAACCTCTTTCAACTGTTTGAGATAAAACAAGGCTTCCAGTATTTCTCCTGATAAATGACTCTGGCTCAAACTCAATTTCGTGATCTTTGTTGCCTTTCCGATATTATTAGGGATCAAACCTGTGAAACTATTTTATCTAAGATAAAGCTCTCTCAAATATTTGACCTCAAATAAAGCTTTAGGTATTTCTCCAGATATTTTGTTTAAACTTAGACTCAATATCGTGAGTTTTGTTGCATTTCCAACATTAGCTGGGATCGAACCTGTGATATTATTTTCTGTAAGATTAAGTTCTTTCAAATGTTTAAGCTCAAATAAAACTTTCGGTATTTCACCTGATAATTTGTTTTCGCTCAGACTCAATATCGTGAGTTTAGTTGCGTTGGAGACATTATTTAAGATCAAACCCGTGAAATCATTTCCAGTAAGATTTCTTTGTTTCAAATGTTTGAGCTCAAACAAGGCTTCAGTAATTTCTCCACTCACATTATTATAGGAAATGGAGAAATAACCAAGTAACTGCAAATTCTTTAGGCTATTTGCAGGCAACTCCCCTGTTAGATGGTTCCATGAAAGATCGAAGTGGGGAAAATCTGTTTAAAAGAGAAAGAAGAGCTTTCCCATCGGAACTCAAAGCAGAGATTGAAGAGAGAGAACAATAGCTAAACAGGAGAAGAAGAAGAGATACTGAAGTTGAGATGAAGCCATGAATATCTTGTAAAAGGGATAGTAGTTGTTTATAATCAATTTTGCATCATCTTTGCTCAATAGTCCATGTCTGAAGTCAGTCCATACGTAGGGAAAGAAAGATTAAAAGATGGAGTAGTGTGTGGACAGAAAGATGGGTTTTCTTCTTGGAAATTTTTGGACTGTGGTGCTTGTTGGAATCGATACTCTACCAGGAGCCTTTTTTGCACTTTTGACATAACTTTAATTGTTGAAACAACTCCAGAACATTATTTTTGCTCAAAACCGATTCCATACGAATAAGATATTAACTTTCGAAGATTGAGTGTAGATGTGGGAAGATCTGAATTATTTAAAAGAAATCCCACATAACATAATTAAATAGAAGGTGAAGGGTTTACAATAACCTGTTCTCTCATCTAGAGTATGAAGGAAACAATTATCTGATGCTTTGTGTGGTGCACTGAGCGCTTTAGTGGTGCATGTACGCATCCTTGCTAGGAGCAGAAGAGCCTTTGTTTTTGTCATACCGAAGGCAATCCGACGAACAAGATTAAATCTGTAATTTAGGCCCACTTAAAAGTGTTGCTGATCAGAGATAACCCACACATTTATTTGGCCCACTTAAAAGTGTTGGTTGGAAGACGAGCCCCCTTACACAATTCAAAACCAGTCTAAGGATGCCTTCAATTTAAACCTAAATCAGGCTAAGGAGATCACTTGGACTCCTACTTGTATTGTAAGTCACTTAGCAGTTGATAAGGTCAACGTTTCTTTGGTCGATATTTTGAGAAAATAAGAAAGTTTTCCGAGGTACAAAGTTTTGGGTGGAAACAAATTTTTTTCGTTTCTTCCAAACAAGTTTTGGGGAAATCGAAAAAGTTTTTTCTTCCTCCCTCTTCCCTTCACACCACCATTAACTCCGGCGACTATAAACTTCGGCGACTCTCCAACACTAACCGACCGACTCTCTTCACCCATTTCTCTCTCTCTCTCCCTTTCCCTCTCTCTCTCTCTATCTCTCTATTTTTGTATATTCCGGCGACGGGGAGGCCCCTTCACCGGAACCTCGTCTGGAAAACCAGACAGCTTCGCCTGGATCTGAACTTCAGATCCAGACGAAGCTCGTCTAGATCGGACTCTAGATCCAGACGAAGGTATCCCTTCGCCGGAATTTAGAGAGAGAAACAAAAGAGACAGATAGAGAAACAGAAGAGATAGGGAGAGAGACAGACAGAAGAGAGAGGAAAGGGGAGAGATAGAAGATGATAAAGTCGTCGGCCGTCGCCGGCAACATCTGGTCGGCGACTTTCTGTCGGCAACTTATAAGGTGCGTTTGGTTTGCGTTTTTTATTATTTTCCATCATCTTCCCCAGAAACTTTTCTGCTTTCCGCAAAACGGTGGACATTTCTTTTAGCTCAAGTAGCTAATAAATTAAGGCATTAGACTCTTCTCATCAGAGAAAAAGAAAGACGATCCCCTGTCACACGACTCAAAACCATCACAGAGATCACACCATTAGACGTTAAATAATGTCTTATTTCTCTACCACTAACTCAATGGCAGATTCGGGCACATACCATAAAGGAGACTTCCCAGTTGTCGGGGAGAGGCCACTGCCTTCTTTATTTCGTCCCATGTCGTCTTCTCCTTGTCCCTCACGATGTCGACGATGTGGTCGCCTGACATTTTAGGAACCGGATTATCTGTTAAGGCCCTCGCCACGCCGCCACTTTAGTGGTGGCCCACGCCACGCCGCCACTTTAGTGGTGGCCCTCGCCAACTACCCACGAAACCGTCGATCGAGGGTCCAAAACTCCGAGGAGAATGCTGTTGGTAACCCTCCTAAAGAGTTTTAGGGTTCCAGGAAGGTCTCGCAGAAACCCTTCCCTTCATGTAAGATAGAGAGAGAGTGGTGGGAGAGAGGGAGAGAGAGGTAGGAGTGAAGGAAAAAGATTTCATTTAATGGACACTGCCAACAAAAACTATGCAAATTTAGTACTTTTCAGCGTCAATACAAATACATCATTGGTAACTAGTAATGTCCAAACATAACATTACAAACCCTAAAAACTTTTTAGGGTAATAAACAATATACAAATGCCCCCAAATAAAACTCGAAAAAAGAATTCCGATGCTAAACTATAAGCTAATTTACCCAGCATTTATAATCCTGGACTGATATGGGGCCCTAACTATGTCGACAAATGTTGAATAGTCATTGTTAATTGGCTGTTTCCATGGCTCCCCATCCATCTGCATATAAGCTTTCTTACAATCCCCACCTCTTATTTCCATTCTAATTGCAGATGCCTGAAAAATACAACATATTTGCTTCATAAATACATGACCCAAAGTCCCAAATACTCTTTGTGCTTTGCCAAATCAAATACTTGCAAATAATGTTGCAAGGACCCCCTGTTCGTGCAAGTAGTATTGGTAGGTATACGGGCCTATGGTGTTCACATGGCAATCGAACATGTAGCTAATCTACATAAACTCACTAAAGTGGGTTTTCAAACATCTTATCATAGTAATCAGTTGCTCTTATATCATTTCAGTATCCATTTGATTTTCGAAACTGAGTGGGTGGAGAAAGTGAATGAATGCGGTACCTGGGCAATGTGCTTAGCCGAAATAAGTTCAACCATAACAAAAGAAGCATGCCACCCTTGCTTTAGACCAAAAATTTCAAGTAGACCATCATCTGCATGCGCCTCAACAAAGCCTCTCTGAGAAGTAAATGGCGATAAATTTGTCAATATCCTACACAACTTAACTAGGTTGTCATTCATGCACCATACTTGAGTTTTAGCTCTATATCCCAAAGAATGTTCTAATATATCATTCTGATTCTTTCTTTTAACAAGTACATCCTTCTAGTGCGAGGATGTTATCTTATATATTACCAAATAAACGGTCAAAATGTTAATTCGGAAAAAAAAAATGTCCCCTATATCACCTCTGAAATGTAGTTTTAACTACTGATTATAACCTGTACGTGCAATCTGCAACAGAAGTACATACCTTCTCCAGATAATCTGGTTTCAGTTTACCCCATGGATGTCTACCACTTCCGTAGTTGTAAAGATTTAAAACAACAATTGACCTAACACTGAAATAAAAAGTTGAGCTCACATCAGACAAAGGAAACAAGTTAAGCAAATAACCGAGACTCAAATGCATACACACGTGTGCCGGCAACAAACACATACACATATATAGTCTTTCTAAATCAAGTCATTTATATTTCAGCAAACTCATCAATGGTTGATGAGCTTTACTACGCATCACTTGTGCATTCTTCAGAAAAATAAAATCGTTCTCCATCTTTCTTGTGTGGGTGGACTGTCGTAACAATCGAAGCCCATATGACTCACTGCAATCAACTTGTTTGTATGTATCCTTATTTTCAAAACCAGACTATGGGCACAATTTAATCGACATGGTTTACAGGTCCATTTTTTCTGTCAACGAATATCTACTAACAAATGCAAACACGAGTGCAGAATGCAATACTGTCCATTAATGGATATAAATGCATATATTTTCAAATAATTCGAGGGAAAATATTTTGGACTACTTAGAAGCACCTTGAAGGGACTTGGACCTCCTCCCATTCTGAGCAATTGACCTTTTTAATGTAAAGACGTAGAGTATTTCTTAATCCCCTGCATAATAATTTTGTAAATGTTAATGCAAAAAAAACACCATTACCAATATGAGTCAGACAAGAAAAATATGCATAGAAGAATGCATAGCTACCAAATTTATCACAAAGGTCGAATTAAAGTTTCCAATTTTTCAAATAAAAACCACTTACGTGGCAAAGGATGATACGAAGAAATAGTATTTTTCAAAAAAAGGAAATACTATTCTATTAAAGATTTGAAGTTATAACTAACCTTAAGTTTGGGTTACTCATACAAGGCGTGCAGAACCACCCCTGGGTGCAACTATATGTAGAATAGATAAACTGCGGTTAAGGAATCCCGAGTTAGCATATAAATCATTGTGAAAATTGATACAGAATTTTATGTTTAGTCCGACATTGTATGCAAACACGATAAATATAAAAAAGTAACTAACCTTATTTGCTATTGGACCTTGCGCCAAGTAAGGTTTTTCATTACGTAAATGGTGGAACCCATAAGCAACTTGAGCATCCATACCTGTAAATTAACAAATTTGAATATGTAATGGTTTAAAGGGACCTAAAGATGGCACATCTAATTTTGAGTGTCAGAAATGCAATATGTGATACGCAAGGGGAATCAAATTTTGATGACACTGGCTTGAAGTAGAGGAGTTAGATTCTCAAAGCTAAGATCACCATTTGTTAAGTAAAAGACCAATACGTCTTTCCGTAAGACAATTCATTGATTTTTGTCTTCCCACCTAGACCAGGTACAAGTAATCAAGAAAATAACTATAAGATATAATAGCTACTAGGTGCAAAAATCATACCCATGCTGAAGTAATTATAGAACAAACCCTCAAAGCAAGTCTTTTTTGCTGGCAAGCCCTCCATATCCTGTGTTATAACCGAAAAAGTTTGAGCAGATGTTCACGTGAGAAAACTGATATTTTAAAAAGAACGAAATACACCATATGTAAGAATACTTCATTTTTTTAAGAGACAAAATATTTGTGCTAAAACCGTGCCTATTTCAATTAAACTCCTATCGGAATCTGCTAGGATGAAATACAGCATAACGGTTTACAATCAGAACCATCAATTATGCTATATATACGACAGGGGGTTGGTTTAATGAACTCCAACTTTCTAGCTCTAGGTATCACTGTATCCGCATTATGGGAAGATAAAAGAGAAACATGGTAATGACACCCAACTATCGTGGAGCTCTATAAAAGGATAACGAACTAACAGGGTGAAAACTCAACAAATAGCCTAATTTTTTATTTTCTTGGTTAACAATAATTATGGAATTTCATCATAATGACCCAAAAATAAGAAATAACTTAAATGACAACCTGAGTATAAGTAGAGTCGTCTGTATGTCTCAAACAATGGGGTAATTTTACTGTTTCTCCAGCTTGCATAGTTACCATGACATGCCAACTGCAACAAGATGAAATTAAGACAGAGACCTTGTAAAAAACAATTATAACAAGACGATATTTAGACTTCTCAAAGTATCTAAAGTCTCGGGTAAATGTGTGTTTCAACCAGCTATGTTAGTAAAATTCAGCATCCTCATTTGTGAAACAAATTTATCCCCTGACTTAGCTGAATATATGTCTAAACTAATTCCCGACGAGATATTATTAAATTCTCTTTCATAAACCCTGACTACTCCCTACTTCTTGGGGTTGACGAGCCAGTGTCTCATTCTGAAATCTGTATCTTTGTGGACTGTTTTAAAATTTAAACACCTATATATATAATCAAGACGTTCCAAACGATAGCCATTAACCATATCGTGAAAAAACAACTATGACACTTCTACCACCCTCAAGAAGTCCAATATCATTGCCATCCAAGCTCAATTGAGAGCTATCAACACTTAGCAGAACATTTTACAGTCCTCAAACAATATATCCTACTCGTACCTAAATTTTGAGGACTTGTGATAATTTAATATAACTTTTCAGGTGTAATAAATTTGATTACCTGTCAAGGCGGCTAATTGGACCGCTGATAGCTTTATGCAGGGATCTCTTGATGGCTGACTTCCATGCATAAGGAAATGAACCACCCTATTAAGTAATTCAAGTACATTTCTCAATAACTATTCAGCTAACATAGATTGAACTAGAAAAATCCATCTGAATAAGATTCTTACCCAACCAAAACTCCTAGAAAGATCATTGCCTGTACCGAGTGGTATAATGCCAGTAGGAGGAATTGGCTCACGGTGCTGCCCATAAAGCTCGGTAAGAACGCCTAGTACCCAACCAACTGTGCCATCTCCACCTGCAACCTGTAAATAAAGTCTTTAAAACATAATCTAATAACAAAATTGCACTGTTTCCCTGTAACAAATTTGAAGACTTTACACTACGAAGAAAAAACGTTTTACTTTGTCTCCTTATAGATGTTAGGAGGTGTTAAATCAGTAAAGTAAGAATAAATATCATCATAAAGAAGAAGTAAACATGTATTTTGCTAGTTTACTAAAATAACTGTAATCACAAGAATCTAATTATAGAAAACCAAATGGTCCAAGTTTGCTTTAGATGGTCTATAGAAGAAAAAAACAAAAGGTATTTTGCAAGTTACAGTGGAGCACAAAAACAAGCATATGCCTCAGTATGAAAAAAGTACTATTCCGCCTTGAAGCTTGCCTAAGGCATGACGCCTCCAAGTTTGAATTTGGCAACAACTGAACTAAAAACAACATACCATAACCCTCAACTTTTCACGAGTCTCTTTTGCACAAAGGTCACCAAGACTAGCCAAGTTCTCCAAGCAGCCCAATCCATACTTAACAAATTCTGGAGGCTTCACAACTGAAAGATCAAAAACCTGTAGTATATATAATAATTAAAAAACTTTTTACACTTACCAAAGTCAATATATATTCCAATAATGTGATTGAATTAAAGTGAAAAAAAATGAAAAATAAAAAGAATTGTGGTGCATAAAGGAAGAATGAGATAGAAATGTGTCTATGTCGAAATTCAGCAAAAGAAATCATGTTTGTTACGGACCTTCCTGAAGAAACTAGAAAAATTTCACTTTTTCATCTTAATTGAGATAAGTAGATGCTTTTGACAGGAATCAAGGAAGTTGCCGAGTTTCCTTGTGCAAGTGATTTACTATTGAATCTTCACTAGTTTCTTCTTCACTACTCGTTTAGTCAATTTGGCTATTCAATACTACATTAAATTAGTCATACCATCTACCGACATCGTAATTGCCACATTTGTGTAAGTATCGGTAAAGGGCGTCACATTTATTTCTTGTTTTAGGAGTGAAGTGAGTTTTTTTTTCTCAACTAGGTCCCATCGTCTTCAATTTCACCTCTATATGCATCCCGAACACATGTGATTTGCTATTGAAAAGAGAAAGATAAAAGGAAAAAAACACATGCTATGTGGTCCAATTTTCTACAAGAACAACAATAGTTTATGAGGATTTTTCATTCCAAACTACAGATTAAATATTATAGTTCGCGAAACATATTTTTATGAAATCCATTACTTCCGATTTAAAAATGACTAGGATGATCAGATAGCATGAAACAATCTATTTTCTCTTTCCTCTCATCTTATTTCTACTTACTTTTCGATTCCCTTGATTTTTATACTGCAATTAATATACCTTACCTTTTTTTCTGTACCAATTTTTCACTTTCTTTTACCAATTTAGCATAAACCATGGTTGCCAATCCTAAATTCTTGCCAAACCCTAAATTAGGTTCTGTAAAACAATCTCAAACTTAGACAAAATGGTCTCTCCAGGAACTCTGTTTTCCAGGGGGGCTATATCAGAAAAAATTCCCCCTTTCTGACAAAAACTTAATCCAGATCTCTTATTTCTTTCAGGAGAACTTTTTCCATCACCATTTCCCCAAATCCACCTCATCTATACATCAATTAGAAAATATCAAATAGATAAGGTCCCATATTAATATCTGACTCAAAACCCCCAATTTTAGTTCTAATCTATCTCTCTTTCTCAAATAGAGAATATGTTTACACTATTTTAGAAACATTTCTGATGAATCCAAAAAGCAATCAACATATAACAACAAATTAATGGAAAAAAAAGTGTAATTATCTGTTTTCTCTCTCCTCTCTCTAAAACCCCCAAACTGCTTTGGTTGACACTCTGCAACCAAATGAAGGAAGTATTAACTTCAGGTGTTCATCCCCCTCACTCCCTCTCTCTCACTCTCTCTCTCTCTATATATACGATTTTTAGGGTTTTGTCATCTAATATGAGACTGTATTTTCCTCTCTCTCTCTCTCTCTCTCTCGAAAAAACGTTTATTGAAGTAAAACTGAAAAGAAATGAAAAGGGGGGAAAAGTTGTTAGACCTGTTCTTGGCTCATCAATTCTTGAAGTCTTTCTTTAAGAGCAGGACCTTTTCTTCCTCCACTCATTGAATTCACAAACACAACCATCGGCGCTTCTGGAGCTTTACTATTCTCCTCTGGTTTGTATTTACCACAACAACTCAAATCTTTAGATCGAATCGATTCACACATAGTGAGTCTAAGATACTTTGGAATCAAAATCTTATGTTTTAATTCCTCTTTATTGATTCTCATACCAGAAATTCCACATCCTTTTAAAGAATCGATCATTGATGATCGTGCATGAATTCGAGTTGAATCGGTTACCTCACCTGATGGTGAAGCCATTGATTTTCTCTCTCTAGAATTTTCAAAACAATACTGATGAAGACTGAAGTATCAAGTTCTGGTTGCAGTAAGAATGTATATAAATGGTAGTTTTAGAGAGAGAGAGAGAGAGAGAGAGAGAGAGAGAGAGAGAGAGAGAGAGAGAGAGAGAGGGAAATGTAAATGGCGTGTTTTGAGGGTGAGAGAAGAAGAAGAAGAATATAAATGGCGTGTTTTAGAGAGAGAGAAAGAGAGAGAAAGGGAGTGAAATTTAAAGAGGTGGTTTGGGTGGGACATGACTGCCGGCAATATTGTCTTCCTTCCCGCGGAGGTTTGAATTGAGGCGTCAACATTCAATTCTACTCCTTGCCTTATTTCTGTTTTTGCCCTCGTGGAGGGGTGGGTCGAGCTTATATCATTCATCGGGTCTGTTTGATCGGACTTTGAATCTCTCTGTCTATTTGTGTTCTTTGGCTTAATCGAGCGGATTGTTTAAAAAATTTTAATGTCCAAAAAACGTCCAAGACCGTCAAAATTTTTAGATTTTTCAGGTATGGGACGGTCGGGTATTAGGTTTTCACCAAATTTCGAAATATACGAAATGACTGAAATAGGTTTTCTAAAGAGACAACATCATTAACCTCTCTCTCTCTCTCTCTCTCTCTCTCTCTCGCTCTCTCTCTCTCTCTCTCATCTCCTGAACTCCTTTCCTCTCTCATCTCATCTTTCATCTCCTGAACTCCTGTCTCATCTCATCTCTCTCGTCTCGTGGACTCCTCTCTCTCTCTCTCTCGTCTCTTGGACTCCTCTTTCTCTCTCTCTCTCTCGTGAAGAAGAAGAAGAAGAAGAAGAAGAACAACAACAACAACAACAACAACAACAACGAATATGTGATGAAGATTTGTTTTTTAAGATCTATTACTTTTGTTAAGATTTGTTTCATCTTAAGTTTTTTGATCTTGTTTCTTCTGAGAAGTGATGAAGTTATGTTTCATCTTGTTTTTCTTTTCATCATCTTCTTTCATTTAAGACTAGACCAAAAAATTTGCCTTAACTTCCCTAATTTTTTTTGTAATTTCGGTTGTACCCAGATCGATACTCGAGTATCCGAAGAAAATCCGATTGATGGCGGGTTATGGGCAGGTGACTTTAAGATTTTGACTGGCCCGAACCAGACCAGAATTCCAATCAGGTATAATGTTGGGGGCCCGGGCCGCCTGAGTCCGATTGATATTGTACTGAGGGCAAGCCTCACCGGACCGATTTCTAACCTTCGGTACATGTGGAGTGTAATAGACTTGGGTACCCATGACCGAGTTCTCAAATATTTTTCTAACCCTACCCTCATGGATCTGCTTAGTGCATCTGTAATGCAACACTCAAACTCTAAAATTTTGATTGCCACGTAGGACTTTTTAGAGTTTTCCTTAAAATCATCTTCAATGCAACACTCTACATGAATCTCTAAAGTGATGTGGCAAGATTTATATTAGAGATCCTTAAGTGGAGACTCTAAATTTAGAGTGTCCTCTTAAGAGTATCTCCAATGGGACACTTAAACTCTAACACTTAGAGTGCCACTTAGGATTTTTGGAGATTTTGTTAAAAAAAAATTCTCCAATGGGACACTCTATTTGACACTCAATGATGATGTGTGAGCACTTATTATAGAGACACTCTAAAGCTAGAGTGTCTCTTTGAGACATTCTAAGTGTTATTTTAAAATTTAAACTAATAGAAACTCTTGTTTTTTAACTACTTTTTCCTTATTCAATTTAAGAGTGACATGTGTATTAAGTAGAGAGGTTTTAGAGATCTCCATTGGGGACAAAAAAAATTTAGAATGTCTTTATATTGACACTGAGGAAAGAGAATCTTCATTTGACACTTGACCACTAGACTTCAGAGTTTTTGTTAGAGTGTCTCATTGGATATGCTCTAAGGACCTCTAAGTGTCTCTAAGCACATCAATTAATTTAATGGTCAAAAAATGAGTTTTAGAGTTTGTCTTTAGTGTTGCATTGCAAAATGTTTTCTACTAGAGTATCTCTAAATGGACATGTAGCAAAAAACTAACTTAAGATCCAATTATGACACTTGATACCTAAGATTTTTAGAGATTTTGTTAAGTCTTGCATTTAAGATGCTCTTAACTACAGAAATTATGCATTTGTCGAAAGGAGTTCCTGATGTATTCCTTTAAACACAACCAACTATTTTCATTGATATATCAAAATTACACTATTGAGCCCGTAACTAGCTAAAAGAAAAGGTTGGCTCAATAAATCTAACTGGAATGACAATATAAGACAGGGCATACCGAGATAGATAGTGCCTCGAGGGTTCTGAACATATCAAGGGCGGAAACATAATTTGTAGTTAGCAGGGGCGAATTTAAAATTACTCTAAACTAAACATGTATTTGTGTATGTGTGTACGAATTTCACAAATTATTATGCATATATGACCTATCTTGATAATTTTATTACCTGAAATAAAGTAGGTAGTGGTTCGAAGAAATAGAGAAAGGGGAGAATGAGACGGGTGAACCAAAAATTAGTCCCTCTCTACAAACGAATCTTGTCTTTTTAGGGAAGAAGATGAAAAACAAGAAATAGCTACCTCAATCACGAAAAACCAGTGACCTTTGATGCCCCATAGATCCAACCACTAAGTTATAAGTATCTTTTTGTATTCATACTCAGTGGCGGATCTGTGTGGGGGTGAGGATCCCTTCGGAAAGTCATTACTATAATGTTGTTAAATGGTTTAGTATATGTATTCAAATTGAATGACTACGAAAAAAATATGTGATTCTTTTTCAGAATCACAAAAGCATATATAGTTGTTACACAGTATCGCTTCTGGCTTTCCCACTATGCGCACCAAGCAGTAAAACAACAATTTTTCTTTTAGAAATTTTTATTTTCTTATAAAAACGAGCAACATATATTATTATCAATATGACTAGTTTATGTTCAACAAAAAAAAAAATGACTAGTTTATGTACTCATGTAATTATGAAATATTTCATCTGTACAAAAAAATTATTTTAATGTAATTTTTGTAGATTACCCAGTTAGGTGGTGTTTGGTATCTAATCAAATCATAATCTATTGATAGTTGTTTTTATATCATATTTTATTAAAGATTACATATTGATTGTGAAATGTACTTTAGTAGATTATGGTATATTATAGTCACATCATCACTTGGGATCTATGATTAATTTTTTATTTATGTCCCAAGATACAGTATGACTTTTAACTAGTATGTAAACTTGATTAGTACTTATATAGTAGAAAAAAACAATTGATTTTAATATAGGACTTGGAACTTTTTGTTAGTTTTGTGTGTATCTTCTAAGAGTTTTTCTATAAATATCATATTAACAAAAGCTAATCATTGTAATATTCTTTAAATGTGGTTAATCACACCATGGGCACGATCGAATAACCATGAATATGTCATTTCTTAGGGCTTACAATTTAATTCCTACATAGACAAGGAGTTTATTCCAAAAAAAGATTAAAAAATATGCATACAAGTGTACAACAGCGCGACATTAACTTTTCAATCGACCTGATGTTTGTCACCGTTGATTACAAACATTTTATGGCACTACACATTTTAGCCTCACAAAATATGTTTGTTTGTTGCCATTCGCCTTCCTTTGAATAAGGTAGGCAGGGTCTCTTTTATAGTAGTCGGTATAGAAAACTACCTCTTCTATGCTAGCTCCTCTTCCTCCTCTGGCTTCTGACATAGCAAAATAAGGTGGATGTCATATATAGTACTGTTGGAAACCTAAATGTTACTATAAACATTTCCCTGAATAAAGGATTAACTCTAGCAGCCAAATTTAGGTCGAATAAAGACTTTATACTGTTGGAAACCTAAATACTATAAACATTTGGTTCTAGACTTCTAGGAGTAACATTTAAAAGTCCCCTAATCCAGTCCCCACCTCCTTTTTGTTAGTTGGAAATTATTCCAAGTCCTAGATCCAATTCTGCACTTAATTTCCAATTTTGATGCAGCAAAGGGTTCCTAGAGGATCGAGAGCTTGAGATTTCTTGCAATAAGATGTAAAAATACGGTACATATCATGTCTTTAGAGCTATTACAATTGTCTTATACTATATACTGGTGTGTATATATATATATATATATATATATGTCAATTTATCATATCGTTTCTGATACATATTATATGCTATTTGTTATGAAGTAGAATACACGCGTGTAGTGATCATTAAAAAACTGCGATAAGATTTGTTTTATGTATGGCATAATTTGTTGAAGAAATAAATAAGGGTGGTCCACAAATATATGGGTGACATTTTGGTTATATGGATGACATGAACCCAAGTGGAAGCCTCTA
The DNA here is from genome assembly GCF_041429995.1 of Eschscholzia californica. Lineage (NCBI taxonomy): Eukaryota > Viridiplantae > Streptophyta > Magnoliopsida > Ranunculales > Papaveraceae > Eschscholzia > Eschscholzia californica. The sequence goes on along the minus strand of NW_028238198.1, from coordinate 13,362,250 downwards.
AATGCTCAACTATATTTTGAGGCTTTAACAATCTAAAAGACAACTAACTTTAAAGTTTTAGAGGTTAGTTTTGCAACATAAATGTAGAGAGAAGTAATTGGATTGCATTCATGGCTTTCACTTCTAAAGTTTGTTTATTTTTATTTTTTTTGTTGAAGACTTCTAAAGTTTGTTGTTAGCATTGAAAGTGATATACATATAAAAGGTGGGTAAACTATAGTTTCAACAATTATATTCATCCCTCCATATGGTCCTTCTTCCAATCCTCCGCCTGATGTGGCGACGTCTCAATTAAACATATTTTCACTTAAACATCCACTAGATGGTTGATGGGAGGACCAAATGGAGGAATAATAGAATTTATCTTTTACTAATTATTTTGTTTCTTGAAAAGATTTTATTTATAACATTTTTTTTTCGCCTATCACTTCGACACCTCCATCACTCTACCACCAGCACCGCCAATGGCTTTAACAGAAAGCCATTTTGAACTGTTCCTTTATGTAAGAGGCAGATACTTGGTTTCTTCATTGAGGCGGTTTAACATGAGGCGGTTTAACATGAGGCGGTTTTGAAAATCAAATTGAGTGGCGGTTTCAATTTGGATGGTTTCCAAATTTCTTCCAATCCCCACCGGCTTATATTATATATAAATATAGGGGGGGTTGAGTGCTTTACACACACCAACACAAGCAACAACAACTCTTCTTTAGAGAGCTAGAGAGAGAGCAAGAGTGAGAGAAATTTTTCATAGTTTTTTGAGCGATGTTAAATTTCTCGGTCGTCGAAGATTTAGTATAGAAGGTTAATTCTATACGGTACCATCTTGGGACGAACTTGCGGGTTGTGTTAGTCGTCTTCATCTATCCTTCAATAAAGATTTCTTGTTCGCCCGAGGACGTAGGCTTTAAAGCCGAACCTCGTTAAATTCTGTTCGCATATTAGATTTTGACTTAGCTTTTCGATTAATCTTCATAATCGGATCAATTTCTAGGATAGGTTCGATAGCTTCCGCGACTTTTAGTTATAACAATTGGTACCAGAGCCTTGTTTGAGATTGAACGAAGAAGAAGATGGGATCGAGAAGTGGTACGGTCAAAGCAGGGAAATATGAGATAGAGAAGTTCAATGGGAAAAACGATTTTTCTTATTGGCGGTTGCAGATGAAGAATCTGTTAATCTCGCAGAAATTACATAAGACGTTGACGGGAAAGAAACCAGGAGATATGTCAGATGAGGATTGGGAAGAGTTAGACCTCGAAGCACGGGCTACCATTATGTTGTGTCTTGAGAGGGACGTGGCGTTCCTAGTAGACGAAGAAACAACGGCGGCGGGTGTGTGGTTAAAGCTAGAAAGCAGTTTCATGACGAAAACTTTAACGAATCGGGTCTACTTAAAATCCAAATTATTCACATGTAGAATGGAAGAGGGTTCTTCTATTCAGGAATATGTGAATAGGTTTGACAGGATTATCTCAGATTTGAAGGATATTGATGTTAAGGTTGAGGATGAGGACCAAGCCCTCATATTGTTACTTTCATTGCCTAAATCCTATGAGAACCTTGTTCAAACTTTGATGCTTGTTGGTGATAGTCTAAGCATGGAAGAGACGAGAAATTCGCTATTAGCGGATGACCTTCGTAAGGTTGCTACTAGCAGTATGACGTCGGGTGGAGTAGACAAGGAACAAGCACAAGGGTTGTTTGTAACGAGGGGGAGGAGTAATGAAAGGGGAAAGGGAAAGGGCGGGAAATCTAGATCCAAATCTAGAGGCTCTTTCAAGAAAACATGCTTTAGTTGTGGTGAGCTTGGCCACTTTAAAGCGGCTTGTCCAAAGAGAAAGTTGAAGCAAAAGAACGAAGGCTACAAGGAGAAACAAGAGATGCAAGAGGCGGGATATGTGTCAGAAGAGGCAGACGAATGTTTCTCGGTGACAGAGGTGTCTGAAAAGATCTTCGACAAGTGGATGCTTGATTCAGGGGCGTCACACCATATGTGCCCAAATAGGGAGTTGTTTACTACCTATAGGAGTATAGATGGTGGTACAGTTATACTGGGTGATGATAGTATATGTAAAACTGTGGGACTCGGAACAATACGGATCAAGATGCACGATGGAGTTGTGAGAACATTGACAGACGTAAGACACATACCCGATTTGCGGAAAAATCTAATTTCCCTTGGTGTGTTGGAGCGGAACGGCTGTAAGATAATTATAGAGAATGGCTCCATAAAAGTCGTTAAGGGTTCTTTGGTGGTAATGAGAGGTACTCGTTACGGAAATCTATACAAACTTTTGGGGACAACAATTACGGGAGATGTAGCAGTAGGAATCAGTGGAAGGGATCCAACGGCTAGTACGAGGCTTTGGCATATGCGCCTTGGGCATATGTTGGAAAAAGGTCTATCTTTGATGTGCGGGAAAGGCTTGTTGAAGGACATGAAGAAGCCTTGCATGGAGTTTTGTGAGCATTGTGTGTTCGGGAAGGCACACAGGGTGACGTTCTCTACAAGCAAGCACAGGAGCAAAGAGGTGTTAGACTACGTACACACCGATGTCTGGGGACCGGCAAAGTTACCTTCCAAGGGTGGTTCCAGGTATTTTGTTACATTCGTTGATGATAATTCGAGATTTGTCTGGCTTTATTTTCTGAAGCATAAGAATGAGGTATTCAACACATTCCTGGTGTGGAAAGCAATGGTTGAGAACAAAACTGGTCGAAAGCTGAAGACGTTAAGGTCAGATAATGGGACCGAATACACGGATGGGGCATTAAAGGAGTTTTGTAATCAGGAAGGCATTGTGAGGCACTGGACAGTAGTAAACACACCTCAACAGAATGGAGTCGCAGAGAGATTGAACCGTACACTACTTGAGAAAGCTAGAAGTATGCGCTCCAATTCGGGATTAGGCGTAGAATGGTGGGCAGAATCTGTTGCTACAGCTTGTTATATTGTGAACAGGTCTCCACATTCTTCTTTAGATGGCGGCATACCTTACGAGGTATGGTCAGGTGAACATGCAGATTACGGGAGACTTAAGGTTTTCGGTTGTACGGCTTATTACCATGTTAAAGGTAACAAACTTGACAATAGAGCAAAGAAGGCAATTTTCTTAGGATATGCTACAGGAGTCAAGGGTTATCGACTATGGTGTACGGAAGACAAGAAGTTTGTAATCAGCAGAGATGTGGTGTTTGATGAGTCATCTATTGTAGCTATGGCGAAAGCTACGGTGCCTAGTTGTGGTGATGTTGGGTCTACTAAAGCTCAAGTAGTGGAAGTAGAAGCCGAAGACCAACGGGTTTCTAGGAATCATGATCAGGTGGAGCATCAGGATAATACTCAGGATGAGAAAATTGATGAACCCGATCATGAGGAGGTTCAAGGGGAAGGTACACAAGTTTTACAACAACAACAGCAGGATGTTTCGGTACACACTAGGCCGAAACGGTTATATAAGCCGGTACAGAGGTTAGGGTCAGACAAACCTCTTAGGCATTATGGGCAGGCAAATCTTGTTGAATATGCACTCTCGGTGGAAGACGACGAGCCGGTCACCTTCAAACAAGCTATCACCGCGGCGAAAAGAGAGAGTTGGTTGGTTGCTATGCAAGAAGAGATGGAGTCTCTTCACAAGAACCAGACATGGGAGGTTGTCCCATTGCCCGAAGGTAAGTCTGTTATTGGTTGTAAATGGGTGTACAAGAAGAAAGAGGATTCTTCCGAGATCAAGGGTACAAGGTATAAGGCAAGACTAGTGGCCAAGGGTTATGCACAGAAAGAAGGGGTCGACTACAATGAGATTTTCTCACCGGTCGTGAAACATACTTCTATTCGGGTGCTATTGAGTATTGTTGCTCACAGTGATCTTGAGCTGGAACAACTCGATGTTAAAACTGCCTTCTTGCACGGTGATTTGGAAGAAGAAATTTATATGGCTCAACCTGAGGGATACAAGGTTGAGGGTAAAGAAAATCAAGTATGTCGTTTGAGAAAATCTCTTTACGGATTAAAACAATCCCCTCGCCAATGGTACAAACGATTTGATTTTTTCATGCTAAAGCATGGTTTTCGCAGAAGTGACTATGATTGTTGTGTATACATCAAAAAGCTTCGCGAAGGTGACTTTATTTATCTCCTTTTGTATGTGGATGACATGCTTATTGCTTCTCGAAGCATGGTGGAGATAAATAAGTTGAAATCTCAACTCAGTCAAGAGTTTGAGATGAAAGACATGGGCGCTGCAAAGAAGATACTGGGAATGGAGATTAAGAGAGAGCGGTCAAGTAAGAAACTGTACTTGAAACAGAAAGGTTACATCGAACGAGTAGTTTCTCGATTTGGGATGCAGAATGCGAAGGCGGTGTCAACACCTTTGGCACCACACTTCAGGCTCTCGGGAAAACAATCTCCCACTACTACGGTGGAGAAGGATCATATGGATCGTGTACCGTATGCTAATGCAGTTGGCAGTTTGATGTACGCTATGGTGTGTACTCGTCCGGATATTTCACAGGCGGTCAGTGTTGTTAGTAGGTTTATGGCAAACCCGGGGAAGACACATTGGGAAGCTGTGAAGTGGGTCTTGAGGTACTTAAAGGGTACCGTTGATACGGGTTTGTGCTTTGGTGGAGACACATGTCAGGTAAGCGGTTATGTTGACTCGGATTATGCTGGCGATCTAGATAGAAGACGATCTACTACTGGTTATGTATTTAAGGTACATGGTGCTCCAGTTAGTTGGCGATCGATGTTACAATCTACAGTTGCGTTATCTACTACGGAGGCCGAGTATATGGCTATGGCCGAGGGTGTGAAGGAAGCATTGTGGTTGTGGGGTCTTCTGGATGATCTAGGGATTAAGCAGGAGTGCGTGGATGTATGGTGTGATAGTCAAAGTGCGATCCATTTGGCGAAGAATCAGGTCCATCATGCTCGTACTAAGCATATCGATGTCAAGTATCACTTTGTACGAGATGTCATAGAGGAAGGTGATGTTTCTCTAATGAAGGTACACACAGATGAGAATCCCGCGGACATGTTGACTAAAGTGGTGACATGTAGCAAGTTTCAGCATTGCCTGGAATTGCTACAAATCGGCTCGTGTTAAGTTGCCCGAAAGGGCGTAATGGCGACAAGGTAAACTTTATGTGAAGGATTGGTAGAACTACGGTAGGCTTGATCCTATAAAAGGGTACGTAGGCAGCCATGTTCATATGGTGCAGTCGGATGAAGTTACAAGAAGCAGATATATCTTACAAGGAGTATCCTGGTGTTCGTCCAAAATTTGAATGTATCAAATTGTGTACGAGGTGGAGAATTGTAAGAGGCAGATACTTGGTTTCTTCATTGAGGCGGTTTAACATGAGGCGGTTTAACATGAGGCGGTTTTGAAAATCAAATTGAGTGGCGGTTTCAATTTGGATGGTTTCCAAATTTCTTCCAATCCCCACCGGCTTATATTATATATAAATATAGGGGGGGTTGAGTGCTTTAAACACACCAACACAAGCAACAACAACTCTTCTTTAGAGAGCTAGAGAGAGAGCAAGAGTGAGAGAAATTTTTCATAGTTTTTTGAGCGATGTTAAATTTCTCGGTCGTCGAAGATTTAGTATAGAAGGTTAATTCTATACGGTACCATCTTGGGACGAACTTGCGGGTTGTGTTAGTCGTCTTCATCTATCCTTCAATAAAGATTTCTTGTTCGCCCGAGGACGTAGGCTTTAAAGCCGAACCTCGTTAAATTCTGTTCGCATATTAGATTTTGACTTAGCTTCCGCGACTTTTAGTTATAACACTTTACTGAAAGCACCACTATTAGAGTTGATGTTGGTTAATGGTGCTCCATTGTTCGTATATTCACAGGTTAGTGTTATTTTCAACCCCCAAGATTTATTTATAAATGAATCGCTTCGATTGTATAGTATTTTATACAAATCATCCATTTTATCATCAGCGAATCCTGCTTGGGTGTTTCAACAAAAAAAAAGAATCCTGCTTGGGTTGATATGATAAAATTAACCACTTTCGAGTAGCAAAACACATGTTTGGGAAAATGGAAGAGAAAACGACAAATAGTAGCTTTCCTAATATTAAAATTTTTTTCTATACACAAATTGAGCCCTTAAGGCCTCTAAATATTAAAGGTACGTATAGTGTGATTGTGTAGGTGGAAGGTTAGTGTACTCATCAATTTAGGTAGTTTTTTTTTGTTGAAGAATCAATTTAGGTAGTTGAAGTACATGACAATCTCTCTCTCAGATCTCATTGCCTCAAAAAGTTGTGCCTTAAAGTTGTTTACCCACATCCACTTGCACTGGCTAGTCCCCCACAAATTATATGTTAGTACCATTGGGATCTTATGTTATCCTGACAGTCTGTGTTAGCTAATTTTGACAGGGTACACAAATGCCATATATTTTATTTTAGAGAACAAAATGGTTTCGAAAGTCATTGTTATTTTGAATATTGTCGGTGATATCTTTCTGTAAAAATGTATGATTGTGTCTTTTTTTCGCCACCATGTAATATAGAGATTTGTTTCCATTGTGAAAAGTTTGTGTAATCGTATCCTAGTGTCAATCAGAATTAGGTAATGTTATAACCCACTTACAATAGTAGAAACACAATCTTGTTGAATAGAGCGACAACTCAATTTCATACTATTACGTGAGCCATGCTTTTAGCATATTTTCCAATGAGTGAACGTATCATGAAATTCAATTTCAGGAATATGGAAAAAAAGTTTTGCGTCCCATTAAAAGAGAAAGCGGATAGGGTACCAATTTCGAAAGGAATAGTCAACCACGACCTAAAAAGAGTGTTGTGTTTCCTATTTGGGTGAAAGATGTCATTTGATACTTAGAGCATCTCCAATGAGACACCCTAACAAAAGCATTCTTTATGCCCCGAAGACTTTTCAAGATGACTCAAAGCAGTGGCCTTCACTTTTCTAACTAATAGGAGATGTAGTGGATCAAGTCGGACATATTTTCTAAGGTTAACACAAAGAAGAATTTGTCTTGGCCAAAACGAGGCAATCCCCACAGGAAACGAGATGATTGAGTAGTCCAAACAGTCCTATACATATAATATACAGCGATAAGACGAGAAAGTATCCCCCCCCCCCCCTTGAACCTCTTAAGTACGCAGTCTCCCGACCTAAAAATGAGTCAAAGGAGAAGACGAGAAAGTACCACGTCCCCTCGATCCTCTAAGTACGCATAGTCTCCCTATATAAAACAAAGAGTAAAAAGAAGCTCGACTAGATTTCTCGCAGAAAGAAACAATGCATTAGCGAGCGCTACCACTACAGGGACGATAAGCCTGTTGTTTGATCCAGACAAAGGTCTCCGTTCTGAAGTAAATTGAACTGCTCTAGGTTTCAAAATGAAATTCCTCCAACTATATTATAGTATAATAGATGCAGATTAAAGGAAAAAAACAAGTTCCATTCTTCCTAATCCACTAAAGTACAAACTTTTGTTAACAATCCATGTATATTGAACTTTACTAGCACCCAAAATTTGAAGAGCTCAACATTACATAGAGTACATCAACATAACACTCTTATAAGCACCAAAATTTCATGTTTCAGCGAAGAATGCAAGGAAAAGAGCCGCAAAAGTTCTCAAGAATATAAACTAAACAAGTGATTCACTCCATATAGTATAGTTGCAACGGGTTTGACTGTTGTTTTTTACGTAGGATGATAGCCTGCACCTCTCTACGCATACTATACCATCGTTATCAATTCTGTAGGAGACTTCGATTCTTTCTAAAGTTAAATGATAGGTAACAATGTTAGGAGAAGTAAGTTGGTTTTCTTCAGTTCCATTGGAGTAAACGTTTTCATCTTTGTCGTCGTCCTCCAAATCTGAAGTAAGACCATCGACTATATTGTCTCCTGTCGCTAAGATGGCATTATGAGGTCTATTTCGCTGCGCTAGTGATCTAATATCGTATGACAGTACTTGTTTGATCAAGCTTTGAAACTCTTCGGGTGATCCGTACAGTGAGTTTGCCTCCTGAATGAAACGAAATGCAAACGATAAGCTTAGAGAACGTCACTTGCAGGAACGAAAAAAATGTCTGTTCTTTATATATATATAGATATATATGTAAAGGCATTAAGAAAATAAAAGAACTTGTTTGCTACAAGCAAATTCTAACAAAAAGAAAGAATAACTAATAAGCAAATTTTCTCAAGTGGAAAGAACTAACTATCTAGGTGTATTTATTAACTCAATGACGGTAGATAATCTTACCGCTGTCAGCCAGCAATCAGCAAGACTCGAGGAGAATTCATCAGAGAAGTGAACAGATGATACCACTAACAAATCATGTCCCTGTAGAATATTCAAAGTTGTTTCAGGAGGACTCAGAAATCGAAGGAAAAAAGATGTTTTCGAGTATGTATATATATATATATATGTATGTATATATCCGATCTTCGTTTAGAAAGGCAGCAACAAAAGTATCCACACTGACATTTTGGTTTTATAAAGATAGGATAGCTAAGAAAATAATTCATTGAGAGGTTTTGCTCTATGTTTTTAGGCGAAAGGAGATTAGAGAATTTCAGGGCCTCAAATAAATTGAAGTCTTTATCTTTATTTCGATTAGGGGTGGGAATCGGGCGGGTATGGGCACCCGCGGGTAATTCTGAGTCGGACTCGGGCGGGTCGGGTAAGTTTCTCCTCTGCCCACTCGGGTTCTCGGGCGGATTCGGGCGGGCTTTTCTGAAATCTCCTATGATCAAAGCCCGCCCATGCCCACTAAAGCATCGGGCAAGTCGGGCTTCGGGCAAATCGGGCATCGGGTTTCTTTATCTGATATTTTTTTTACCAAATCAGGAAACTCTAGTAATTTGATATTGTTCAAATAAGCTTCTCTAAACAAATTGATACCAAATCTTTACAAAACTTATAAATCAAGAATGAAAGAAATACTCAGATTCCGTAACATAAGAAATCAACAACTGATATAGATCTATATATGCAAACATGAGACTTGGTTGTCTTCCACTTTTTTTCTTGTCTTTGTATGTTTCATTAGTTCTTCCTTGTTCTTCCTTCACATCAAAATAATCTTAAAATTTGAACCACTACATAGAGGTGGAAGATGATCCCAATGTGGTAAATTATTAGGGTTGCTTCAATGTGTTGTTTATATATCTTGGGAGAAACCTTAAATCTACTTTGGGCTTTATAGTGAAGTATAATCGACACTCAAAGTGATTGGCATATATAGGCACCCGTCGGGTGAGCATATCGGGCTCGGGTATGGGCGGGGTGGCGGGCAGAGCTTTTCACCCGAGCCCGCCCACGAAAAATCATCGGGCTGGGCGGGTAGTACCCATCTTCGGGCGCGGGCGTCCATGGACATTGTCGGGCGCGGGTAAACGTGACGGGTATCGGGCTTTCGGGTAGAATTCCCACCCCTAATTTCGATCATCTCCATTTTGCCTCTGTATATTTCAAAAGGTGGTGAACTTGTTGAACACAAATTCTTGTTAGATGGTACATAATTATAGGTTTTCTTTAAATTGGCATTTCGTCTTCTAAAATACTTCTTTTATAACAAAATATTCAGGAATGTATTGGCAACATTTCAGGGACACCTGCAATGGACTAATCTTTCTTTACATTACTTATCAGGTAATACTATTAAGTCAGTGATCCTGTATCGCACACCATGTTTCTGTAAGTCTCAATAAGCACCCTGACTATGAAAAACCCATCCATCAATCAAGATTTGGAGTAACTGTGCCTATACTAAATACAGATAGAAGCTTTCTTGAATTGCTAAAATGCTACAGAATAATAGAAAGACCAATATCTACTTCTGCTGTATTGGAAGTTCGTCAGTATTTCAGGAGCGTGTTTTCCAAAATTCTTATCCATGACTATAGTACCGGAAAGAAAATTACAAATCGTATACTTTGATACAGATCTTAGGCGTCGGAAGGCAATCATATGCACAAAGAGAATAACTTCCACCTCTACCACACTAACAGTGTATCACAAAGAAAGTACCTTTACCCACTTCGGCACGGTTGCTCCTTGAATGCTGTCACAGTATGGTAGATAAGGTTTTATATCAAGCACAGGCTGTTGAACAAATTCAAAATCGTGAGTATGAGATCATATTTGAACTCTTTATAGTGTTGTATTTAGTTTGACGCTAAGGCCGATAAGTGATGAAAATTATTAGGTAGAATTCAATAGCAAAATGTAAATTTTACCGTGCCATCTACCAGATCTACACCAGACAGTAAAACCATATGACCTTGCACTGCCTCCACCTGGAAAAATATGTAGGTCAGACAACTAAATTTGAATATCTTGGTTTCCTGCTTCAAGTCAAGAAAATAATAGTTCGATTGAAATAACATGGACATAAAGATAAAGTCTCAGTTTTTCAAGAACCCAACATGTCAATGATCAGCATGCACTTCTTCCAGTAATCCAAGCATGGAAGGCTTTTACTTTTAGTACGTCAATTCATGTTCGCACACAATAGATAAAAATGTACTCAGATAAGCTGACATGCACCAAGTGTATAAAGCTCAGTAATAAAAGATGTAGCCATGTACTTCAAATTTTAAAACGGTTAAGTTAACCATAATTAGAACATGTATTTCGTAAGAACCTATCTCTTAAGAAGTAGTATTTGGTGATTTGGTCTCCTTTTGTTTCTCTTATAATGAGGTTTCTATTACCTAGTAATGTTAGTAGTGATAGGTAAGACTAGTAAGGTGTTCTCTTATGCTTAGTAATACATGGAAAAGATTGCTAGCTTTAAGACTTTAAAAAGTTCATAACAAGAATGTTATGAGAAATTGCAAGAAGAATTTTGGTTAGGAACTTAGATTGAAAAGTTTGAGTATCACCTTTGCACATGTAAGGCCAATGGGACATGGTCGATGTGGAGTTCTTGTCGCGAAGAGTCCCTTTCTTCCACCATTCAGTCTTGGTACTTTCACCTATTCATGTTAAACACCTCCATCCACCCTTTCATAGAAGCCTTAATTTAATAATGAAGTGAATGAGTGTTCAAGTGATATTAGTAAAACAGCATACCTTTGCTTTAAACTTCAAACTAGCTGGCTCGTTCCATAATTTATGTAAATTTGTGTTTAAGTGAAAAACATAAAGAATCCAACAGTGAGAGAATTCTGCAAGACCATTCAGTGCTGCTACAGGAATCTGGCTCGCATCAAATATCAAGCAAGCCCTAGCAAGAGGAACAAGTAAAGGTTGTCTTGGTGTTCCATTTCTGCGCAAATAAGAGAGATGATACATGTGCAAGGCTGTGAGCAAACTGTTAGCTAATGAAATATCTGTAACATATATTGCAATTTTACAGTAAAGATTGTGTTTGGCACACATTTGAATATGTATTTATATTTTATGCATACTAAATAAGCCAGGGAACTGTACCCAAAACTGATGAGTTAAATAGTCATTGACACTCTTTAGCTCATTATAAAAAGCAGATTGTTGTTTCACCTCAAAAGATACATTTTTCCAATTGTCACATATGAGTTTTGTTGTTTGAATCCCTTGCAGAACTATTGTACAACTTAAGCTCATAAAGTCATTTTGTTTAAATGATAAGCATATTCAGTTGTTCTATGTGACATGGACAGAATTACTAGTATCGTAATGTGAAACAAGTTATCTATGTAACATGGATACAAACATATTTTCTTGGCCCAAGTACGAGCTCGTATTTTTTTGCTTAAGATTTCTTACTTATGATAATCAACCATTGTTACATTACACACAAAAGACGTCAACCTAGAGAAATATTTAATGGTCTTATAACGAACGAGTGCAAGCACAGTGACACAGATCCGGATACAAAAATACATACAATATATAATAAGTGCCAGTAGGCGAATTAGTGTTCGCTACAAGTATCTAAATAACCGGCTCTGCAGCTCATCAAAAATAGTAAAAAAGAATATTCACGTTAAGATTTTCTATTTCAAAGAGATGGGTTATGTATCATATATTTAATCGACTAAATATTACATATTTACATGCATGACATTCATATTGTCAAAATACCTGATTCAATAAGTATGTCTGTGTAAATGAGCATTATGGAGACCTGTAAGTATCAAAATATAAGAGCATGACTCTCTAAACCAGTGGTACTGGAAATTCTACCCCTTGTGTATTGGAATACGGTCGTGTCATACTTTTTCCATACTAACAATCCAGAACTTAGTTTACCATATATCTTTTCTCAAATATCTAAAGGATTGACCAGCTTAGTAGTTAACTACAAGATTCTTTTAGTTAATTAATAAAAAATGATTCAGATTTTTTAGGTTTATGGAGACGACATAGTAAAATATAAATATTGTCTATGTGTAGGCATAAATACATCATTGAGAATATATGTTATTTAGGAAAAGAGAGAAAAATGTCTTACACCCAATCTCTTAGAATTCTGAATAACGACAAGGTGAAGTACTGCACAATTGTACCATGTAGTCAACCACTCTATTTTCTAGGTGTGAGAGTAGTCCCACCAAGGACATAACGGAAGCATCCCTTCAATAAATCCAAGGGAAGCAACATTGTGGAGCAAATAAAATCTAAGGCCTCTCTACTCACTGCAAATTGGTCTTGAGTTGGATGTGCACAAACTTAATATGGTATTAAAGCAAGACCCACATGTATTGCATGTCACCCAACAAAACCACGTATTGGGCTCAACGCATGCCACAAGTGAGGCTGGAGCATAGCCAAGAAAACCGAAGTAAATAATATCTAAGGGCATCTCCACTCATTGCTAATTGGTCTTAAGTTGTATGTACACGGCTATGACCCCATGTATTGCATGTCATCCAATAAAAACACATATAGGCGCTAAGCATGCCACAAGTGAGGGTGCTTATATGAATAATACCACATGGACGGATGTATGATGACCACGTAACAGTATGTAGGATCTCTCCACTCTTTGCCAATTGGACTTAAGTTAGACGCCTACAAACTTATTACCAGGTCATATTTCTCGAAACTGAAAAAACAAGAGTGACAAAACCCTGACCTTTGATTGGTCCAGCTTCTCAGGTCAAGTCTAACAACTCAATAGGTCAACTGACATTCATCCATTTTATTATTCTGGGCTTATTTTACTTGTATATACAATATCAAGGTGATTACTCATCACAATAAACTTTAGTTATGAAATATAGGAAGGGTGAGTACCGTGAGTTACTGAAAAGATAAGTATGTTGAGTAAAAACATGTTGAATTGTTGATAACAAACTTCTGAAAATTGCCAAGGTCCAAATTACCTAGTAGAGAAGCAAGATTGAACTTTAGCAATAGGTACCATGGGGTATGGGTTCACCTTTGCATTTTCAGTGTTCCCTTGTGCCAATGACTTTCTAGCGGCCTATAAGTACAAAATAAAGCATCATTACGTAACATCCAACCTAGTGAAGATTTAACACTTCAGAGAAAAAAATTGTAAGGACAAGCGAGAAATTATTTACCAAATCCAGAAAGTGCTCAAATAGAGGGGAAGCAAACAAAAATTGGAAGGGCTACAATTATAAGTTTATAACACTCAAGATAACAACTCTTAGGTGTCGTTTGGCAACACAAATCTAAGAAGCACTTTTATCTATAACAGAAGTACTTTTGCTTGGGCACTCAATAGTGAGTTGGTCTTAAACTGCTCCTTCTCTCTCTAGTCTCTCTCTCTCTTCAACTTTCTTCTTCTTCGTTCTTGTTGTAGTTTTAGTGTAACCCTAACCCTCGCCAGATCCGGCGAGGGTTACACCTCTCTTTCCCTCTATTCCTCTCTCTCTTTGATCCGATTCCATCTTCTCTCGTTATCAAACCCCGTCTCTTTTTCTCCGATTTTCAGTTTAGTAAACCATTTAAATCCCTTTCCCCCTCTCACTCTCTCTTGATTTTACTGTAAATCTGTTCGCGGTGGGCTATTAGATCATGCAAGATCTGGTAGTGGTGGAGTATTTCAGATCTGCTGGTTTCGAGTGATCTTTGGTGCGATTGAGTTGTCTGTCGATGTGATGGTGGTGGAGTGCTTCAGATCTGGTAGACTTTTCCGGCGAAGGGTGGAGATGACTTTGGTTATGGTTTGTATATGATTAACACTGAAGATCTGGGTTCAAGGAATCACTTTCATCAATAACAAATAAAAAGGAATTGACTCGTTGAGACTTGCTGAGTTGATTATTCCTTCCGGTGATGACGGCGGTTTTTTCTACGGTGGTAACGGTTATCAGGTGATGACGGCGGTTTTCCGGCGGCGGTTTCCGACGACAATGGCAGTTTTCAGGCGAAAACGAAGGGGATGTAAATTTAGTATTTTCTTAATTTGTATTTTCAATTATTATTGTTGTAATTTGCTTTTAGTCAGACCTTTAGGGTCTCCTTTCACGGATCTTTAGGATCCTTTTGTCAGACCTTTAGGGTCTTTTTTCTCGGATCTTTAGGATCCCAATAGTGTCTGTGTCTAGTCTAATTTCTTTCTCTTCATGAGGCACTTTGCATTTAAAGGTATGTAACTCTCATGAAGTTTTCAGAGGAGAGAAATAAGAATTCATCCATGTAAACATTGTGATTCAATCACTTATTAATGGAATTTGTTCCCTTGGTTTCAAAAAAAAAAAAGAAGTACTTTTGCTTTATTACAGTAATAATTACATGTAAATTGAAAAGTTTGTTTGACATCATAATATACTTTATTATTCTTTTATTCCTCTATTTCAGTGAGGGATTTGTTTATAATGTATTTTCTTTATGACTTTGGTGTTGATGGTTGTAATAGTGGTGGAGGTGGTGGAGATGGTAATGGCGGCGGTGATGATGCCAGAGGAGGTCACGACATTAGGGGTGATGGTGGTATGGTGGTGGTGGTGATAATAATACAGGTATGGTGGTGATGGCGGTTACGGTGTGGTGGTGAGGGCGGGAACAATGTGGTGAAGCAGAATGTAGGCAAGAAAAACAAATAAAACTAGGTTGATTTTAATTATTCATTGTAAATTCGCAACTTCGCATGAAAGCATAAGCAAGAATAAAAACTTAGAAAAGTAAAATTTTGACATGAGTGAAGGTAACTAATTTCGTGTTGTTGATGTTATTTGAAAGGAAGAATAATTAAAGCGGAGAAAACTAAAAACATGTGGATCTTCGAACGACTTCACACCTCAAACCACATGAACAACATAGTTTATGTAATAAAATAAATACTAATCTACTACTTCCAAGATAGAATTAGGAATCTAGGGGGGGGGCAATAAGGTTAAGATTTAACAATTGCAATTTCCATGCTAGTGTATGGACGAGGTAATTCAAAGCCAGTTTTCTTTTTGGAAGTAAACTACTTTACTATCTGAAAATCCGATACATATGTTAAGTTATTTTAAACTCAGGATTTCAATAGTAAATGGTATGATTTAGAAGTTCAATTTTACATCAACTTTTAATGATATAGCTTGATGCACTATCTCTCTTCAACCCTTTGAGTGAAATGTGACAAAAGTAAGGAAAATTCATGGATCGACCCTATCGTCTACACTCCATAGGAACTACAAGATCACCCCAAGGACGCCTTCAGCATCCAGGGGTCACGGACCGACCATAGAACCCTTCAATAAGTGGAATGCATTAGTTGTCCACTCTCAGATTGGGCAGTAAGGATTCTTGCAGTTCCAGAGAATCCAACTACAGGAGAATTAGGAATGGTATGATTTAACAATTGCAATTTCCATGCTAGTGTATGGACGAGGTAATTCAAAGCCAGTTTTCTTTGTGGAAGTAAATTACTTTACTATCTGAAAATCCGATACATATGTTAAGTTATTTTAAACTCAGGATTTCAATAGTAAATGGTATGATTTAGAAGTTCAATTTTACATCAACTTTTAATGATATAGCTTGATGCACTATCTCTCTTCAACCCTTTGAAGCGAAATGTGACAAAAGTAAGGAAAATTCATGGATCGACCATATCGTCTACACTCCATAGGAACTACAAGATCACCCCCAAGGACGCCTTCGGCATCCAGGGGTCACGGACCGACCATAGAACCCTTCAATAAGTGGAATGCATTAGCTGTCCACTCTCAGATTGGGCAGTAAGGGTCGGAGAAGGGCAATCACTCATTCTTAAAACCAGCATTCTTAAGACCAAAGAGTCAGGCGGAAAAGGGGGGAAAGCTCCCCATTCCTAATTCTCCTGTAGTTGGATTCTCTGGAACTGCAAGAATCTTTAGAATGGGATTCCAACTCAACACCTTTTGAGATTTTGAGAAGAGGTGCTCTGTGGAGATCTTCTCAACTGGAGGACGTTCGCATAAGTTTTAAAATAGGGTACCTTTGTTGGTTACGTACTTTTGCTGATATTCAATCACCAAGTCCCCCTTGTTACCCTTATAACAAGTGTAGATTGAGGTACACCATTACATATATAATGGAAATTTAATAATAATGTTTCTTATTGATGATATTTTTTTTTTGGGTAAAGAATTTGGTTTATATAAAAAAAATAAGTTGTTTTGAACGGTTAAACTCAACAAATACAAAGCAGCAGCAAGGTGAGCTCTAATGTCATGAACACCCGTAATTATAACAAAAATACAAATGGAATTCAGCCATTTGAACTTAACATACATTTTTTAGAGTAAAATTAGTAAATTTTTAGAATAACAAGGTTTAAAGTTTAAACTCTGGCATGTAAGTGGAAATTCAAGCTTGGGGCACCGAGCTTGGACGTCTTCAGCTGCATACTAGGTATTGAACGTCAAGTGAGAGAACAACACTGGTCCTTGACATAAGTGGTAACTTACACAGTCATCTCTATTCTCTACTGTCTGACTAAGCATTGTTGCCGTTCGAATTCCCATAAATCTCATAGTGGGATCATCCGTTCCAGTGATGTATGTAGATTACAAACTTTTCACTCGAAACGAATAGATCACAAAAATTTAACCACCTAAACCGACTTAAATTGAAATGTTTAACCAATTCAAAAACCCAAATTCCATTTCTCTGTTTCTCCATTACTTTCTCTCCAACTCAGCACTAATAAGTGTTATACTCAGTGGTATGTCTGTAATAGTCCCACATTGCTCACAAGAGTGTCCAGAGACTGGGCTATATGTGTAAACTCAAGCTTAGTAAGTACCGAGGCCTTTTGGGTAGGCTTGTGGTGCCTTCGCCAAGGACAAAACCCCGTACCTGTGTGAGGTGGTTAAAGCGGGGACAATATCGGCAACTGCTAAGGCTTGGGGCGTCACAAGTGGTATCAGAGCCGAGGACGGCTCTTCGCTGAGGGTGGGGGATTGGAATAGTCCCACAATGCTCACAAGAGTGTCCAGAGACTGGGCTATATGTGTAAGCTCAAGCTTAGTAAGTACCGAGGCCTTTTGGGTAGGCTTGTGGTGCCTTCGCCAAGGACAAAACCCCGTACCTGTGTGAGGTGGTTAAAGCGGGGACAATATCGGCAACTGCTAAGGCTTGGGGCGTTACAATGTCGATTTTGATAGTTATAATATCTGATTGAATTATATTCAATATTATCATTGTAATTGAAGATTAAAAAAAAAAGAAACTTGTAATTGATGATAAATGATTACCTAGCAAAATTCTAGAAGTATTAACAAATTTAATTTTCAAAATAAGGATTCAGTGAAGAGCTCAAAATAAATTTTCAAAAAAAAAAAAGAGCTCAAAATAATAATACCTGTTGAGCCCTAATTCTTCCTTTCCTTTCTGCAGCACATTTCTGTAGGGAAAGCTTGAGAGAAGTCTCAAGCTCTTGAACCCTTAATTTCCAATTCCTCGATTTCTTTTTAACAACATAAACTGAATTTCAAAGAATATAAGTCATGCTCAAAATATGATTATGAGCTTGATCCCTAATCTGATCGTACAGCAAAATCAGAGAGTGAGAGAGAGAGAGAGAGAGAGATAGCTTACCTGAAATAGCAGTGGCGGCAGAGACTACTGTAACTGCCAATACGACCGTCGCCCGAAACCATTTCGAGTAGTCGGCGGCGGCCATTACAAGCGACTGATGTAAAATGAGGTAACTTCAACCCTAGCGAAACAGTTAACGGTCGTTCCCTCGCTCAAACTTTTCAGAAAGCCCTTGCTAGTTCGCTATTGTCTTCGAGTCCTGTACTATGAAGCCACAACTCCTCAGATCCACTAAATGACTTTAATTCAAGTCTAGGGCTTTTTGCAAATAAGAGTACTTTTCGGGGACCAAAGACTTCATTAAAAATTTATCAACTTGAGTTGACCAATTTATTTTGTTATAGGTCTTGAGTTTTCATACATCTTCTCAATTAATATTCATTTTAAACTTCATTATTCGACAAAAACAAGTACCAAGTCGATAAATCTCCATCAAAATTTTAAATCCAGTAAAAGAGAATCGATTTTTGCATTAGTGATGAACGATGATGAAGATGAACTTTAGAAGATCGTGGTAAAACTCTCTAATTGAGATTGTACTCTTAGAGAGAGAAAGCAGATCTATCAACATTTAGCCTATAATCATCTTGGATCTTAATCGCTACTAAGGTTTTGATTGAGATATCTGTTCGATAATCTACTATTTCGTCTTAGAGGTATCCGATCTTGTTTCAGATATTGTGTTTCAGTCACTTTTCCTTGATGATCTTTAGTCTTGGTTCTTTCTTTGTACGGTGAAGAACACCGATGGTCTTGGGAAGACGTCATTATTGAAGATATGGGTTCAAAGAATAATCACATGACAGGAAGGTAATTCTTCTATGCTGGTGGCGGTTTTCTGGTGATGGTGGCGTTTCTCCGGTGACGGACGCGGTTTTCCATAGACGGTTTTTTGGGGACAACGGCGATTTTCCGGCGACAGCGGCGGTGGTTCTTTAGTTTTTTCCTGTTATTTTGTTGACCTTTAGGGTCCTTTCATCCGTGATCTTTAGGATCCTTTCTTATTTTCGTCAGTGTCTAATAAATTTCTCTCAATACATGAGGCACTTTACATTCGAAGTTCTGCGAACTTACTTATGTAACTCTCGAGTATATGGCCGAGAGGAATAACATTTTATCCCTGTAAATTTGTGATTGTATCACTTATGAATGAAATATGGTTTCGGGGTTTCAAAAAAAAAATTATTTTGTGATAATTATAGAGAAACAACAACTAATGACAACATTTCTAAACTTTCTTCTCCTCCATTCACTACCATTATTTCTCTCTTTCTTCCTTCTTCTCCCTCTCTCCTCTTCCTCTTCCCCCTCTTTCTCTCTTTGCTCCTCCCTCTTTCTCTCTTTTCTTTCTCTTTCTTATTAGTTTTCATGAATGTCTGTTTATATCTATACTCATCCATAAAGATCATTGTCTCTTGAGTTTTCTCCGTAATTTGCACCCCTGCATTAGAGAAATTGTGCTTCAAAAGTATATTATTTTGTAGGGAATTTAGCATTATCCCATCACAACTAATGTACAATTAGGGATATCACTTTTTTCTTATTAGTGTACTCTTTTTTTGCATTTAAAAGTACAAAAATAGAGTCACCCTTATTATATTTTCTTTCTCTTCCTCTCATTTCCCTACCATTAACTTAGCCCTCTAACTTCAATCTCCCCGTGAATTCCTCTCTAATTTGTAAGTTCAAGTAATAATTTCTCTTCTAACATTGGATTGTTCGTTCAGTTCATCATTTCAATTTTTATTTGCGTTCTTTGAATGTACACGATTTATAATTAATAGACAACAGACATCAAAAGGTCTTCTTTGAAATTGGTTACACTTGAAAACATTGTTGGTAAAGTTAAAAGAACAAAAATGAATATGAAACTACATCGCGAAGAACAAAAATGAAAACATTGTTGTTTACACTTGAAAACATTAAATTGGTTACACTTGAAAACATTGTTGGTAAAATAAAGAACAATTTTACGACTTTTATTTGTTAAATTGTTGTGATTTATCAACTTTAAATGTTAGATAATTATTGTTTTTTGTTGCAAGTAAATCAATATTGTTGGTAAAGTAGAAAAAAAATGAATATGAGAGGAGAAAGATAGATGTGGGAGAAGAAAAGACAAATATGAGAGAAAACAGAAGATAAGGAGTATAGTAATGAAGATTCATTGACAGAACATCGACAATGATAGCATTACAATGAAGAGATATGAGAGATCGAAGAAACAAAAATAGAAAAGCAATAAGGATAAGGTTATTTTCGTACTTTTAAGTACAAGAAAATGAGGTTTCGCTAATTTCCAATTAAAAAAGAGATATCTCTAATTGGACATTAGTGGTGAGGGGGCAATGTTAAATTCTCTTTTTTTTTTCTTTTTTTTTTTCACTCAAAATTCTTAAAAAAAAATTGTCCTGCCCATTTCGTGCATTTAATAAGTGTTTAGTCTCTACGGCTTACAAAAGAAAACATTAAGGTTCATGCTTTCACCTTGTTGTTACCGAAATTGGTAGTTTCATGAAGTAGACGATAAAAAAAATCTACATTCTTTCTTCAACTTAAGCTCCCACTTATTTTGGAAGAAAAAGTCGAAAGACATAAATACTTTTGTGTAGATCCTTCTTGGCTAACACATTACGAGGTGTAACAACGTTTTTTCGCGGTCAACTATGACTCAGTAGTTCGTGTATATCAAGATTGTGCATACACCCTTACCAAAAGACGTCAACGACACTTTGGGGGCCTCTAAAATCACCCGAACTTTATAGACTCTCTTGGGTTTCTCTCCAAAAATTATTTTTCTAGAAACTAGTACAACCCCAATAGCCGCGCACCTTGTTGAGCGGCTACCTTATTGGTTTGACTACAAGAAAAAGGTCTTAGCAAAACACTACACTCATGATTGGAATAAAATAATTTGAATTTTAAATTAAATAATCTATGGACAATAAATTTTAAGAATCTATTCTTGACTAAACCTAACAACACTAAGGTAATGTATTACGATTACTAAAATTATATTTTCGATTGTTATTTGGTAGTTAAATTCTCTTTCCAAACACGAAATATTGTCTTAGTGTTTTTAACGAAAATAGTTTGTTTAAGGGACTAAACTCAATTAGACATTAGTATTGATGGGCAAACTCAAAAAGACCATAAGAAAATGAAATTACCATTAGGGCGCCCCTAAAGGTTCCCCTTCTTTTCACTCAGGCCCGCTTTTATCATGACATTTTTTTTCTGGGCCTCCAATTTGTCCAGTCTAGGAGGCGAGAAAAGAAAGTGTACCTAAGGGGGTAAAAAGTGGAATGTCTATAGACGCTCCCTTACCATTATCCATGCAAGATACACATAAATTTACTAACTTCAAAATGTAATAATAAATACTTGCTGTAACCATGAAAATTACACCATCTTTATGAAAAAAAAAATGAAAATACACCCATACATGTGTACCACATGGAGTATCACAGTATGTTTTTTTTTTTTTTTTGTTGAAATAGTATCACAGTATGTTGATTATTGCACGGAAAAAGTGCTCAAAATGTCATATTCAACAGATTTGGATCAAATTAAATGTCCGACCATGAGAGCAACAACTTCACCCACCCCCTAATGTCTAATCTCACACTTCTATGATTGTAGTTTGACATTTGCAGTTACGTAGTTTTAGGTTATGTTTGGCGGGCAGAAATAACATGAAAATAGAACGTGATTCTTGTGAATCACAATCCAGATTATTGTTTAATAGTTATTGACAAAGTTATCTTTAATAAAATATTTAAATGACTAATATTAAAATCGTCTTTTTTATTATATCACCAAAAAAAAATTATGGTTCTCTTTTTCTCTCTCTAGTTTTTTCCCCTTCTCTCTTTCGTTCCTTATTCGTTCCAATCGATATCATACCGCTTGAAAACAAATATTTTTTAAGCGATAATTTTAGTATGGGAAGATGAAGTTAATTATGTATACATGTATAATTTTATATATCTGGGAGTAGGGGAATTCTGATGGAGAGGATAGATAATACTGATTAAAATATGCAATAAACTTGATATGTAATTTATGTAGTTTAAATAAAATAATTTTCATTAAAAAATAAAAATAAAAGGATATAACAAAGCTTCTACAAAAAATTACATTCTAATTCCTTTATGAATCAAACACCTAGTTAGGAGTCTATCATGAATTGAATTTTTATTCCGCATTTCGACCGGCGATTCCACCATTTTCCTTTATGAATACATCAACCAGGCATGCATTGACATAAAAAATACTCATTATTATATATAGAAAAATTGACAACAACATAATTTAGGGGACTAATTTAGAAGTTGACCGTCTTTAGAGAGATATTCTGGTGAAATGGTGTGAGAATAGTTTCACATGGGGGAAATGGTAACTAGCAACCAAGAATATATTGTATAGATCCTCTCCATTCATTGGTAATTGGTTTTGAGTTGGATGACAACAAATTTAACATGATATAAGAGTTAGGCCCACACGTGATAGGCTTACAAGTCACATGTGCTCTAAGTCACCCGAAAAAAAATACACGTGTTAGGCTAACCACGCCACACGTGAGGGGGCGTGTGAGAATAGTCCCACATGGAAGAAAATGTAACTAGCAACTAAGAATATAATGTATATGTCATCTCCAGTCATTGCCAATTGATTTTGAATTGGATGACCACAAATTTAACAGTCATCATTAAGGGATTAAAATAGAAATAACCCCAAATAAGTTGTCTCATAAGTCAATACATATAAAATGCAAAAAGTCAAAAAGAGGATCATTTACGTATTTTGCATAAAGTAGAGAGTTAAGCAACAAAACAACCATAAATTAGGGGCCAAATAAAAAATAACCCACAGATAAATTAAGTAGCCACGTTTTAGGAGTGATCTATTAAATAATGGGTCCCCGCCTATTGCCAACTAACCAATTCAGTACCTAAAAGATCAGGATTGGATTTTTCTGAATTTGATCCAAAATTAAACAAATATATGTTGACTCTCGCATGCAATAATGAGAAGGATAGCTGGATATGACAACATGTGTACTTTTCTCTTTTCTTAATTTTTTTTGTTTTTTTTTTTTTGAAATATTAATTTTTTTTGTTGAACAGACAACATGTTTTTTTGAAATATTAATTTTTTTTGTTGAACAGACAACATGTTTTTTTGAAATATTAATTTTTTTTGTTGAACAGACAACATGTGTACTTGAATGCAAATGTTAGGAGAGCTCATATTCACTATGATGATAATTAAGTGCTTCTTTGCATGATTGCTTCATAAAATTCGACTCGTGAGGAGGATATGACTAATAGGATACGTTACATTAGAGACAGATCGAGACGAAGAAATCCGACGATCAAAATGAGTCTAAGATACTGGATGATATAAAAGGTATGGAAGACATAAAATATATGAGAGAGATCGAGATGAAGACATTCGACGAGATGAATCCAAGATATATGTAACGCCCCAAATCCCAAATCTCAAGCCGCCTTGAAATCGAAGATTTGAGACCTTCAAACTGGATCCACGAGCGACACCTACCATGAGTGCACACTCAATACCTGAAAAGTAAAATAGCTGGGTTAAAACCCAACTGCAGTAGATTTCCTCAAACCTAAGTCCCGGGTAGGCGAGCTCAATCCCCAATCAAGGAAGTATTTCATTCATATTCATTATTGGCGTTATCTGAAATTTAACGTGACAACTAACATAATACAACGAGATTTACCACACGCATGTAGAAGTTAGTAATTTATGTTCTTGGTTATTAGGCTTTCAACGTCCTCGTATTCTAATCCAATATTAACTCTCGTGATAATAATCTTTCTCTTTTTCAATAGATATAAAAAGGTCACACTATTCACCAAGATAGACCATTAAAGGATCCTAACTTAACAATTAAGTCGACAAAACATTATGCTAAAGACACAATAATCCAACTCTCGTCGAATGATATGACAAGTTGGTGTCCACGTTGTATGAGAGTGTAGTCCACAAGGTCATCCATTGTGTTAGCGTCGACTCCATACGCTCCATACCTCGATCACATCCGGTAGAGAGGGCCGAACCAACCACATAAACTCATACAACCGTCCATCAACTTCATCATCACACACATAATAGCATCATACAACATACATAAGTTGAATGAGAGTGTGGTTCACAAGGTCATCCATTGTGTTAGCGCCGACCCCATACGCTCCATACCTGCATCGTCTCCGGTAGAGAGGGTCGAACCAACCACATAAACTCATACAACCCTCCATCACATCACACATATAATAGCATCATACAACAAACATAAGTCGAATGAGAGTGTGGTCCACAAGGTCATCCATTGTGTTAGCGCCGACCCCATACACTCCATACCTACATCACCTTCGGTAGAGAGGGTCGAGCCAACCACATAAACTCATACAACCCTCCATCACATCACACACGTAATAGCATCATACAACAAACATGAGTCGAATGAGAGTGTGGTCCACAAGGTCATCCATTGTGTTAGCGCCGACCCCATACGCTCCATACCTACATCACCTTCGGTAGAGAGGGTTGAACCAACCACATAAACTCATTCAACCCTCTATCACATCCATCGCATCACACACATAATAACATCATACAATGATAATAGCATCACACCACAAACATTGGCTCTAATAAAGAATTACAAACAAGTCCACCAAACCATTCAAGTCAACAACACATGGCAAGTCAAAATGGATGATGCTCATAATAGATCCCCACGTGGATCACAACCTCAAACAAATAAATAACAATAATAGTTAACAAATATAGACTCACCAATATAAGGTATCATATACCTAGGAGATACATTGCTTAAGGAATAGAAACCATGTGAATTATCTCAATCAATTCGACACCTAGTACAAAAACTATTATAACTCCTCACTCGGAGCTTCAATTAACTCACCGTTTGAACCACTAGAAAGTAGACAAATAAACCTTTCCAACCATATAAGATACACACCAAGATTCATTACCAATCAATACCAGATCTAATTTTAATCTAGACCGAAATACAGTAGGAACTGTTGTGACACCTCGTACGAAAACTATTATAACTCCTCGCTCGGAACTCTAATTAACTCATAGTTTGAACCACTAGAAAGTAGACAAACAGACCTTTCCAACCATATAAGATACACACCGATATTCATTATCAATCAACACCAGATTTACTTTTAATCTAGACAGAAATACAGTAGGGACTGCTCTGACACCTCGTACGAAAACTATTGTAACTCCTCGCTCGGAACTCCAATTAACTCACCGTTTGAACCACTAGAAAGTAGACAAACAGACCTTTCCAACCATATAAGATAGACACCTAGATTCGGTACCAATAAATCCAGATCTAATTTTCAAGTTAAATCAAAACATTATCCTATATAGATATTTTGTTGGAATTCAAGATAGAACTAATATCTAAATCATTCAATCATTCTTTATAGAACTTATGTGATTAATAATACTAAACCTATCATGGAATAAATTGAAAAAGCCTACAAAAGAATTAGGAGATAAGAAATCTACCTCTTTTGCCTTAGATGACATCAAGACCACCATCATGCCTCTTTCTCTCTCTAGAGAACTCCATCTCTACCTTTTTTTTTTTTCTTTATCCATTCTTCATTTACTAAGAGTGGCTTGTTGAAGATTAAGAAGATATACTAACCATAACATAAACAATACATAGATTTCTTCAACTTATTCATCAAAATCTTCTCCAAAGAATACCATTTCTCTTTCTCTCTCTAAGTTTTGTTCTAGATCTACAAAAAGAGCTCTAGACCCCTTTTTATATAATTAACTCAAGCAACCCTAGTTTTCCTTCTAACCCACTTCTATTTTATGATGCTCAAGCCCACACTAACTTACTCTTCATACTAGGCCCAACTCCAAATTGACCTAGAGTTTTGTTATTTCCACCTAATTTGATATATATATATATATATATATAGAAAATAGGGGTGTTACAATATATGAAGATCCAGAGATACGTCGGATATCTTCGTCTCGATCCCTCTCATATATTTTATAGCTTCCATGTCTTTTATATCATCCAATATTTTGAACTCATCTTGATCTTCATATCTCTCCATCTCGATTTGTCTCTAATGTCACGTACTCTAGTAGTGACCACACCATGACCACCCAACTCATTTTAATTAGTAAGATAAATACTCAATAAATTAATCAGTGGAGTTGGGTGACATATATATCTTGAGTAAAATTTTCTGTAAAACTCTTTTGTGGTGCTCCTTCATTCAAAGGCCATGTTAGGTGTTGGAATCACGAAAATATATATTATTAATTATTGGTTATTTACGTAAAAGTAGCTTAGTTTTTATTTTTATGTAAGGATATTTATTTGAATTGTCGAACACCTTAAAGGGGCATCTGGTTGTGGTTTACTTTATCGCCCCAATAGTCATTTGAATACCGAAGGGTACACATGCAGATTTGGTAGGTTCTTCGTATGATAGATGGTCTACTTCAGGATATTGTACTTTTATTTGAGGTAACCTAGTTGCTTGGAAGAGTGAAAAACAATTTGTCGTCGCTCAATCTAGTGGGAAAGCAGAGTATCGTGTCATGGAACATACAACATTTGAGCTTATATGGCTTAAATTTTTCGTAGATTAAATTGCTTACCATTCATCTTGCAAACAATCGTGTTTTGCATGAGCATACCAAGCACAAAGAAGTTGGTTGTCACTTCATTTAGTCAAACTCGAAACTAAAGAAACATGCATCTCGTTTGTCTCGTCTTCTAATCAACTCGTTGATATCGTTATCAAGGCTCAACTTAAGAGTCAATTATAGCTTATATATCACAAGATTGGAGTTTCGAATATCTACTCTCACGTTTAAGGAGGTGTTTGAATTATGTACATATATGTGAATAGACTATTAATGTCAGGGTTGTTTAGTCTTTACCTTTATGTAAGGGTAGTTTAGTCGTTTCCCATTTTTTTGGTATATAACAAATGAAACCCTTTGTAAAAGAAATGACGAAAAGAAGAGGAGGGATTGTGTCAATCTTCTCTGTTGTATTTTCAAATTTAAAGTTATAAGTTTTTCTAAATTTTTTCCATTTCATGATTTCTCTCAATCTTGAACATAAATCAAAATATTATGCACGCAAAATGGATATGATTAATTGATTACCGAGAACAACAATCCCCTAATGCAATTCCTTGTAACTACAATATACATTTATTGCTAGATTTTGTAGAAATAAAATTGTTGTAAAGATTAATTTTGTGCTTATGTTATATTATTTATGATTCTAAGATAAAGGAATCGAATTGAAAATCCACCCGCACCTTAATATTGAATAAAAATAAACTTGTGGTGGATTTTTTATCATTACGTTACTTTACTTTAGGTTTTGAGTAGAGCAACGTGTAGTACAGTCGTGTTTACTTGGTGTTTGATTCAGTCAGGAATGGGAAACCAAATCCGTTTACTATTTTTATTATTCCCTTAGAATCAATAAATGCATTAAAAAATTATCAACTATGTCTTAACACCTAGATCTTAGCTATTTGTTATTTGTCTCACATTAATCAAATATAAAGCATGATTCAATAGAAAAAGATTTTAATAAGTTGAAGAGAGGAAAAGTAATATAATAATCAACTATCTGCAATTATAAAAGTTATAAATTACACTAGTATAAAAAATAATGATAAACACAAATAAAAAAGTACCTAAATATTAAAAAGGGAGGAGTCATTGTACTTGTTGAGAGTTTGTTCGACAGGAGCATCCCCGATGCAACACTCAAACTCTAAATCTTAGATGCCACATAAGATTTTTAGAACTTCAATTTAAAATCCATCTCCATGGCAAAACTCAACACGAATCTCTAAAATGATGTGTCAAGATTCATACCAAAATATAAGTTTTTTTTTTGAGTTTTTATTGAGTGTTGCATTGGAGAAGGCTTTCCAATAGAATATCTATAAATGACCAAATAGGAAAGAAACCATTTAGAGATCCACTTTTTCACACTTGACACATAGAATTTTTAGGGTTCTTTTTAGTCTTGCATATGAGATGCTCTTTAGAGTGTTTCCCATGCAAAACTCAATCTTAGAAACTCGGAGTGCCGCATAAGATTTTAGAGGTTTTTTTTCTAAAAATTCCTCTCCAATGCAAAACTCAACTAAAATCTCAAAGATGATGTGTCGAGGGTGGAATAGAAATCAAGTTCTCATATATTTCCAGAATAACTAATTTCTTTGCAAAAATAACCACGCCACGTAAGTAAAAAAATCATGTTTGGAATTTTTCATTAGAGACATAAAAGAATTGAAGATCTCTATTTTGCCACCTAATAAGAATGAAAATCTCAGTAGAAACTTGGCAAATCGGGCTCATTAAGATTTTTTCGCTTTTTGCATCAGAGATGGTCTTAATACAAGGTTTTCACGCAACCATAAATATTGCTCACTAGTTTGTAGTAATATTTGAATAGGTGGTTACACACAAACATTGAGTGTGACAGTTTGTAATCACCTCTTTTAGAGAGTCCTATTTGCTTGAAATTCTATTTCTTAGAAGGGAGGGATCGTCGTCGATTTTCCAGACACCTAAATAAGCTAGGGCACCTTTCCATCTCCTAATGATCTCGAAATATTAAGATCCGAGACTCCCTATCCGTCACAACAATTGTTGCCATCAATTAAATCTCTTGACCGCACAAATCGCCATCCGAAAAGGAAGTTTGCCTTCTGTTAGAGCACTTGTAAAAATAAGTATCAGTTATAACATTTACTTCACTAGGTTTCCGGCTTGTCTTACAAATACGACAGATTCCTCATGGCTAACGTTTGTAGATCACATTTTATTCTTCTTTACACCAAAGAAGAAGATAAAGACGATGATAGTTAAAAAAAATTTATTAGGAAGAAGATAAAAAACTAAATAGGTTGTCATAATTGTTTGAGATAATTCGAAGGGAAGAGAAATAATGAAAAAATCGTGTGTTGTATGAGAAATTAGGACAAAGGTCGTAAACGATTATTGATACTTATATCCTTTTGTTTTGAGTCGATTCACACATGATGAAGATTTTATATCAACCATTAGATGTAACTTTTGTGTCATTACTGAAAAACCATTTGTACGAAATTTCTATTCCTTTAAACACTACAAACTATTATAATCCACATCTAACTATTTTTTCTAATTTTTCCTAGTTTGTGGGTCTTTGGTAATTGTACATCTTGAGCATAAATAATTCGTTTCCAAGTCTTCTATGGAAGCCCATGTGTGATGATAACTTGAGCTTCACTTGAATCAGCATTCAACACCCACTCAGATCCGACAACCCAATAAATAGCCCACAGTAGGAGTGAAGTATTTAAAGCTTGAAGGGTAATTTACAAGTCAACTACCTCTCATGCCTATAGGGCATGAAATTCTTCCAACAAAAAAAAAAGTATAGGGCATGAAATAGTTTGGACTAAATTGGCTCGGAATATGAACACGATATTTGAATTTGTGTCGTCCATATATGGCTTGTTTTGTTCGTGGCAAAATACGCATTTTAGACAGTAGGCTCTTAAGTTATTTAGAACTTTTTGAAGGTATATTCCTCTAAGTTAGTCACTCCATAAGTCGAATGAACAAGTTAAGTAGTGTTCGTTTTTAAAATCAACTATGAAATTTTACTCAAAGCATGAATTGACTTGATGTATGTTGCATAACATTGTTTTGTCTCTCATGATATTTGGCTCGTTTGAATAATTGATTGAGATGATTTTGAGTCCATTAAGTCACATGATAAATATTTAGACAGTAGAAAGCAAACACTACTTTAGGTTACAAAAAAGAATTAGGTGTATAAATATTTCTCTAAGGTGCTGTTTGTTTTTTAATATTTTCAGATCTGAAATCTGAATGGTAACCCAATTCAAATTTCAGATGTTTGTTTTTTAATTTAAGAATTTCTGAAAATTTGTCTGAAATAGGACAAAGTCTGAATTGGCTGAAGAAGAGCCCAAATATTTCAGACTTCAAAACAAGTCTGAAATATAGGGCCAATTTCTGAAATCTAGCAAATGACATTTATGCCCCTGTACTTTTAGAAAAATGTCTCCCCATCTCCAAAACCACCATCACCAGGCAGAATCACCACCACCACCACAGGCACAATCACCACCACCACCACCACAGTCAAAACAACACCATACCCATAACACCACCACAACAAAGCATCAACCCCACCACCACCACGGAGCACTGAGACCAACACCACCACCACCATCAAAGGTCAGACCACCACCACGGAGCATCGTACACTACGACCACCACCACGGAGCACCGTACACTACGACCACCACCACCACAGCGCAGAATACAGCCACCATCACCACCACAACGCAGACTACATCCACCACCACCACCACCACAACGCAAACTACAACCACCACCACCACCACAACGCACACCATATCATCACAGCAACCAAGAAATTTGTAAGCCCTCGCCAGATCTGGCGAGGGTGATCTTGTTCAAACCCTCGTCAGATCTGGTGAGAGTCATCACCCCTTTCTTCCTGACTTTCACCTTCAGTTAGAGAGATAGAAATAGTGAGGGTTATCACCCATTTTGTGCAACTTCAGAGAGATAGAGAGAGAGAGAGAGAAATCCGGCGACGCTTCTGGCGAGGCTTGCGGCAGAGATCTGAATTTTCTGGTTTTGAGGACCCTAAGCTTTTAGAGTTTTTAGGGTTTCAGTTCTTTTATTTGAGAATATAACCCTAGGTTATTAGAGTTTCTAGGGTTTTAGTTCTTTTATTTCTATTGGCCGAAAGTTAAAGACAAAAAGAAATGAAATTCTTTTTATTAATCAAGGGTATACATGTAATTTTAGTTTTTTCAGACTTTATTATTCAGATGTACGAAACAAACATCTAAATTCATTCAATTCAGATTCAGCCAATTCAGATTCAGACATAAATAAAAAAACAAACAACACCTACATTACTTAAAGGGGCAATGACCATTAGAGAAATTGCTCACCAAAAAAAAACTACACAATTTCAAAATGACAAAAAAACACTAGAGATAAAATTACCAAAAGAAAATAACAACTTTATGGCGTTTATATTCTAGTTCGGATTTTTTTCTAAACGTTCACTAGTTTCTACATTTTGACTGTTTTTTCGCTTTTTTATTTTGTTTTATCTTATTTAATTTATTTAACTATTGCTTTTATGTTTTTTTAAGTGTTGTTTAGGTTTTTGTTGTTTTTTTTCATCTTTTTGTTATTTCTTTTCGGTTTTCATTGTTATTTTTCTCAATTTCCTTTCATTATTTTCATGTTTGTCCCCTAAAAACAATAATTTGCCAACGATACTACAATTTGCCTTGAAGAAACAAATGTTTGTTCAAACTGAATCACGAAGCAGATCTTAAAAACAAGATCAAATTAATAAAAAGATAACGAGATCGCAAAACATATCATAAAATTGATCCTGAACAAGGATCTCAAAACAAAGATCACAAAACAAATTATAAAATTCAAAAAACTGATCGACGGAAAGTTAAATGAGGTCGATCCAAATCCAAAACCTAAAAAAATCTAATCAATCCGATGAGCAAATACCATATCAATACAAACCTCAAGCTTAAACACAACTTCTTCCGTGAAAACTTTTCATATTTAAACTCAATTTGAACCAAAATCAGATAAAAAATAGTCCGTCTTCAAATGGGTAAGATACTCAATTTGAAACCAAAATCAAATCGATGACAAAAACTCGGATAATAATCTCAAAATGAAACTAATATGAAATTAAATTGATCAGAACACCTTAATAATTTCACCTTTGATCTGACTTTTTGAAGATAGATCAACATTCATTGAACATATCTTCAAAAATGTCATCAAATCAAACTCGAATAAAAATCTCTTCAGATTTGTTTGATCAAAATCGTCAGATTTGAGATGGAAAACCTCATCAAATAAACAACAAAACAAATATGATGAAAAAAGAAAATTAAATAGATCCAAAAAAACCTCATCAAAATCGAGTTCATCTTTTTCAGGTTCCTCATCAAAATTGTCAAATGTGAAACCAATCAACCGTCTAGTACTTTCAACAAAAAAAAAAAATCAACCGTCTAGTATGTTTAGTAACCTTCTTTACCAAACCTTTGTTATGGTCCACGAAATCAGAACCAATTCAACCTGACACTAAAAAAGCCTTTGATTGTCGTTGTGGTCCTCCAAATTATAACCAAATCAAAGTCCCTATGAACAAAACTTCTAATCGTTGTCGTGGTCCTGTCTTTTACAAATAAAATAGAAACAATTGCTACCAAAAAGCTATCTTCTCGTTTTTAGATAAGAATAGAGAGAATTAAGGCAAGAGGAAAGAGTAAGGTGGGGAATAAAAATAAGAACTTTACCACTCTATATGAAGAGGGGTATATTTGGTATTCCAGAAAAATACAAGTTGACTCAGATACTTTTTTGGCCTAAATTGTCATTTAGTTAAATTATTTGGACTTAAACTATAATTTAATCATATTCTATCTTTTTGTTGCCATTCCCAAAATGGTTGGAAGTGGACTATATATACTTCTCAATTGGAGGAGGTATAACAATTTCATTCTGTCTCTTCTTCTCTTTGATTTTTAGAGGGTACGTTAATGGAGACGACCACTAGAGTGAAAGGATTAATGGATGAATTGGCCGAAATCTTAATGGCTGACACTCCCATCAATATCACCGCCCACGGCAATGACTTTCAATCTCCTATGATTAATGTAGATGATATCTTGGCCGGAGATCATCATTATTCTAATAATGATGATTATGATCAGTTTGGATTTTCTAGTGGGTTTCAATTTAATGATGATTATAATGTACTTGATGATCAGATTTTGTCTAGTAATCATCATCATCATAATCAAGATCCATTGGATCACGACGGATTTGATCAAAGTAATGAAATCATGATGTTGTTATCGAATGGTGATGATGAGTTTCTAAGTCAATTATTAGTTGATGATTACAACCTTGATGAATCAATTGTACCTGAAGTGGAGGACCAACAGCAGCAGCAGCAGATGGAAACAGTTCAAGAACATGATGATCACGAAGAAGATCGGAATGACGAGGAAGAAGAAATGGAGAAAAATTCAACTAAGAATTTAGTTTCAGAAAGAAACAGGAGATCACGGCTAAATCAACAATTATTCGCTTTGAGGTCAATCGTCCCCAACATCACTAAGGTACCCGCTGATATAAGTTATAAATTCTTTCTATTTTGATCTATAAAATTTCTAATTCTCTCATTCGTGATTTAGATTATAAATTTATCGAGCTTTAGGCGTCTTTTATGTAATCGGGCTTTAGGTTACTTTCATTATAGTTTAATTTAAGCGGTTATCGTGCTCATCACACCTTCATGGTGTATCAATGCCTTGTAACGACTAACGTAGATCGTAGCCAATTTCTCAAAAAAAAAAAAAAAATGGGACACATACCTCAAAACTCAAGTAGAAACAATTCTATAGGAGATTATACATCAAACTCAAGTTGAAACAACTATATAACATCTCTGTGATTAAATATATATATATCCAAATCTTTCTGGACTATATATGGTGGGGATTGCCAAACTATATTTTTATTTTAAATATGTAGTCATTAACCAAGTGCAGAGTATATAAATTAACATTAACATAGTAAATATAATTTAGTTCAAAAAAAAAAAAACATAGTAAATATTATTTTATATAAAAAAGTTTTTGTTTATAAGAAAATTTAGGACAATTTTGTTTTGGCTCCCAAATTTTGACCAACTGACCGATTTGACCCTCATAAATGTCTGGACTTCCTGTTTGGCCATCAAATTTTGTCTACCTTCCCAATCCTACCCTCATAGCATCTCTCTTATTTCTTTTTATATTTTCATTTTGTCCACCTCACCCTTCTATTATCCACTTTACATTCTTCAACGTAAGGTCACCCACCGACTGACGACTTTTCTGGCGACCTTCAATATTTTTTTTTACTATTTCTCTATATCCACCTCTCTATGTCTCACATTAGAGGGAGATAAGAGGGAAGGGAGAGAGAGGTGGAAGAGAAGAGAGAGAATGAATAAAAAGAAAAAAATTTAAAGGTCACCGGAAAAATTCCATGGTTGGCGATCTTCTTCGACGACCTTATGTTAAAAAAGTGAAGTGAAGAAGAAGGGTGTGGTTGACAAAGTGAAAAAAGAAAATAAATTACAAAAATACCACGGGAGTAAAATTGGAAGGTTAAACAAAGTTTAGGGCCAAACAAAAAACCCAGACACTTACGGGAGTTAATCAGTCATTGGTCACGAATTGAGGTCAAAACGAAATTCACCCTAAAATTTAACCAAGGTGGATAAAAATCACATACAGAAATAAGAATGTACTTAGAGCATATGGTAGGAAAAACTTACATGTCGGGAACACAGAACGTAGACTTAATTCTACCCATGAAAAAGACCCATTAGCACGACAACTTAATAATTCTACCTACCTTAGTACCTTTCCATTATGTTAAATGGGTCCTCTTTAAAAAAAAATGTGAAATGAGTCCTAAATTTGTGGAAACTGGGGCGCCTACACCAAATATAAGGGGCCTATATAGGTCTACTAGGGTATATCCTGTGTTCTAGGGCACGGACACTTGTATCAATGAAATGTTACGAAATTTATTGTTATATTTTATTAGTTATTATTTTTTTGTATTATTATTTTAGTTTCTTTTCTCTTAAATTAGTTATTATTTTATTGAAAGAGAGAGAGAGATTTTAATTTCTTTTTTGAACTCTTGAAATTTATTTTGTTTCTTTTTTTCTTAATTAGTTATTTTATTTCTAAGAAGGAAACGATTATTGTTTTTTAAATAGGTAACTTTATTTCTACGAAAGACTATACTTTAAATTTTGAGAAGGACTTCTAGACAATATCCTTTATTAAAAAAAAAATGTTTGTCCCAGTCATCGTTTTTCCTTCTGTTTTATTATATAGATACTAGTTTGTTGATCATCATTTTATCTAATAAAAAGTAAGAATAAGAGTTGAATTTCTCAAAAGCTTGTAATTTTTTTAAGAGGGGTTTATTTCTTTTAATGTATTCCTAAATACGCACATTTATTCTTTAGAGCATCTCATATTCAAAAATAAAAAGTGTTACTTGTAATTGTAGTCTCAGGTTTCATAATCTATCTGCCATATAGAGATATT
The DNA here is from genome assembly GCF_041429995.1 of Eschscholzia californica. Taxonomy (NCBI): domain Eukaryota; kingdom Viridiplantae; phylum Streptophyta; class Magnoliopsida; order Ranunculales; family Papaveraceae; genus Eschscholzia; species Eschscholzia californica. The sequence continues at coordinate 13,326,959 of NW_028238198.1, read as the reverse complement.
CAATGTCCACAAAAAATTGTGCAGTAACTAATTAAATTAAGATAGATGGACAGGCGATCCATTCTTGTTGATGCGCTTGCTTATCTCAAAAGCATACTTGACGAGACACGAAATGAAGAAGAGAGAATAAGCCAATTATCACCAACATCGCTGCTGCCATCTTTAAGTAATTCCTCTTCCACGGACGAAGTTTCCTCCTTGTTAATGACGACTACAAACATCAATAAAGGTCTAGCGACTCAAACAAAAGAACGAGTATTAACATATGAACGTCCTTCGGCTGCTCTACTTCCATCCATATCAAAGGTTAGTAACATAGCACTCTTCTCAACTCCAACTGCAACTCAGAATGTAACTGCACTAAGGCCAAAAGATGTTGTCTAATAATCCGACTTATGATGTGGCATGTTCAATTTACATAATAAGGCATGCTCCTTCACAAAAAAAAAAACATAATAAGGCATGCCACTTCATCATACGGGCCATGACGAAACAAATTTGCAAACCATCTTGCATATGAAAATTGGAGATTTACAGTAAAAAATGAATGTTAAAATGACTTGTAACCACCAATACTTTCTACAACGCTCATCCGGGTAAAATAAGGGTCCAGATCGTAGTCAATTTTTTTTAAAAAAATGTCTTTTAGTAAAAGTGAGTTAGCAAGTAATCCTTTAAGTAATTGTAACATATCCCATCCCAAAATCTACCAACAGTTATATATTTTACTTACAAATATTTAGCTCGGGAACAACATTTAATAAAGGAAAAATATATTAGGTAAGAACACTTATACCAAAACACAATGATAATTTGACCCAAGAACACAAGTTACATTCTCACATTACACATCCCAAACACTCAAGCTATTTTCTCATCAAAAAAAAAAACACTCAAGCTATGTTCAATTATGCTTTTTGGTCACATAGGGATTTTTTTTTTTGTGTTGAAATGTCACCGAGGAATGTTGGTACATTAATTAAAGGAAGTTTTACTTCGCAATGTCTAAAGTTGGTTATAGCAAGGACCACAAAGTTGGTATAAAAATCAAGTTTGTGAGTTATTTTCATCCACCTCTCCTTTTTCTCTCCCTCGTTCAAAATGTTATCGGTTCGGTAACATAACGACGTCAATTGTACCGCTAGATCAAACATATCTCCTCAATAGATCACGTCGCCTCTAACTATTGGTGCATGGATTTGTCTTCAACTAAATTTCCATTAACAATTTTAGGTGTTGTTCGTGAAATCTACCTACCATAAATGGTGTATATCCACAAGTGACACGTTATAGGTCCGTATTTATTGCTGCTAAGTCTACTCTACTATTTGTCATAAATTGTCTTTAATCTCTAGTACTCCAATCATGTACTCATTAGGACCCTACTATACCTAATCCCATCTCCCCTCTGAGTCCCTCCCCAAGACCCCAAGCATAGAATTTATTTCTATATCCTTTGACATCTCTCTTTTAGTAATCACAATCTTCCAGTACTCTATCTTGATCCCTATGTTCCTAGTATCTCTTTCAACCATCACTATCTTTATTTTGCATCTTCTCTCACCATGTGATCTTTCTTTCCCTATCACTGAAGTCCATGTCCGCATTAATTCCCATTTACTTGCACCAAGTTTTAAAGGCGCCCCACTATTGCTTTTCCTCCTTAACTTCTCTTCAAATTTGTCTCAAGAGACACGTTTTTAATGCTCAGGGCATCTCCAATGTAAAACTGGATAAAAATACTAATTGTCTTATATATTAAGTCTCAATCAAGATTCTGTTTCATAGATGATAATATTAGGATCTTTAATTCAAAAGACATCTCTGATGCAACACTCCAAAGTTAGAATCAGATCGAAGGTAAAAATTAGTCAGAACCGTGTTTCATGATTTTTTGGGATCAAATATAGCCCAAATAAGAAAACTAAAATATCATTCGATTTGTCCCGTCATTTAGACCTAACCAATTCTTAGTGAATGAATTAGGAGAAATTCTATTCATCCCCCCATTTGATCCTTCCCCTAACCTTCCGCTGATGTGGCGACATATCATTGAGTATGGAGCAATTGGAGAGAGAATGTTGAGAAAATATATTCCAGTGATATGTCGCCATATCAGTGGAGGGTTGGAGGAGGGACCAAATTAGAGGGATAAATAGAATTTTTGATGAGTTATTAGTATTTCAAGTTGGGGTGGTGATAAGGAATGATAGGGTGCTTTCCATATTTTAATTTAATCTTGTCATTTTATAAAGACTTAAAAGTCAAATTCTTATACAATTAGGATTCTAAAAGACTCAAAATCAAAACTTTATCTGAAATCATAGATAACATTTAATCGAAATCTTTTTCTTTATGCAGATTCACTGATAAAAATCAAATCTTTACCCTTCAGGGAACTCTTGTGCAAACTTCTTGTTTTGCCTATTCCACAAGGAAACATCAATCCTTTTAACCAGACATACTCTCGTCCAAATGACCCTTTATATCCCTGTCAAAGTCTTGAATGCTCCGGAACCCCCGTGCATACCCTGAGAAGCTTCTGGCCCTTGTTGACCCTGTGCTCGGCCCTCCGGCCTATGCGCTCATGCGTGCCATCCTAGCACTTCGTCACGCCATATGCATACTCCAAGAATATAGTCGACCCAGGGCTTGTGGCCAGACCATGAGGAGTCCCATGAGATGCAACTTCCTAACACACCTTAAGCCAAGCACACTTGTGGTCGGGCTATGTTGGCTGCCTCTTTTGTCTGGTCTTTTATCACAACTCAAGCTATGCACACTTTGCCACTAACCATCGCAACCAATCAAGCTAATGCTCTCTCTGTGTAATCTGTTGTAGAATTCAGTCGCTATCAGCCACGAGTCAATCAATTGAATCGTAGATCGTATTTGGTATCTAGCTAAACGCTACGGTCCCTAAAGCGACTAAACTTAATGTTTATCACCAAGTTTTCTTAGATGGGTAGTTTTGTTTTTAATATGGAGAGGACAATTGAGAATCTCAAGAGAAATCTCAAATATTGAGTTTCTTCTTGAGTCATTTTAGAATTGAATGTTGCCACATCACCTTAACATCCAAATTGAGTTTTCCATTGGAGATGATGTTTTATAAAAAAGAAAAATGACAGGGGACAAGAAAAACTAGATAGACTTTAGACATACATCCAATGTGGCTTCCCGTGATTCGTTGTTTAGCAGATTAGAATTATTAAAAACACGAATCACAACAAGCCACGTAAGATGTATGTCCAGAGTCTTGTTCCCTATCATTACTCTTATAAAAAAGACAAAAGATTTTAAGCCGCTCTTATAGTTTTTCAATTGGAGTCTTGAATCGGAGATGCTCTTAAAGGGGCGTCTTTAGAGCTTTTCCTTTTATGTGTTAGGTATTATGGGGCAATTCTTAACGAATTGCATTCTCTGCTAGTAGTTTTTGTCAAATTTCTAACTGTGCACATGAGCCCATTATTATACTAAAAAGAATTTCGAATTAAATGTTATGTGTCAAATTGATCATCAAATTCCGGTTGATTTTATTTTAGGTTACCTTATACCGTTATACGGTCACTTTCCAATAATACTTTGTGTTTTATGATAAGGATATATAATTATAGGTCGTATATATGTTCGCCTTCTTTATTTAGGTGGAAGTGGAGATGTTAGTGGATGAAAGGTTCTTGTTGAAGATTGAGTTCAACAAAGCATTAGGTGCAGTGGGTAAAGTCCAAAGAACAATAGAAATGCTTGGACTTGATATCATAAACATTTCAATATCCAATGCCGATCAAAACAACTTCGAAAGTTCAAGTTTCTTGCGCGTAAGTACTCATTTATCCATCATCATAATCCATTACTTTTCAAGTTATGCTATACATAATAAAATTATATCATTACTTACACTATTTAGAACTTAACTGATTAAATTTTCAGAACCTTAAACTATTGTTAGGTAGATCTCTTTAAAATTTATCATTTTATCTCCTCAATTGGTTATTGTCCTTTAAGGTTGAGCGCGGTTGAAGCATTTTCATTATTTTAGGTTTTTACCCTCATTTTGTCAATGAAATTTGAGAATAATCCCCACACGGGAAAAGAGTGATCTAGTTACCTAGAATATCAAGGTTCTCCTAAATGATTTTGAGTTAAATGACCACAAATTTAATTTAAGGTGGTAGCAGAGCGAGGACAACACATGATAGCCTAAACAAGTAAACTTGGTCCACGTCTCTCAGAAAAGAAAAAGATACGTGCTGGCCTCAAAGAAATATCACATGTGAGGGAGGCTGTGACAAAAAATACACGGGAAAAAGAGTGATTTAGTGCCACAAGAATATTGTGTATAGGTTTCTACGTTTCGCACAACGAGAGCTAATGGGTGGACATGGTTTTGGTAAGCTGGGAGCCTTAGTACTGGAGACAGATCAGTTTTATTCATCTCCAACTCCGAAAATAAACCATTCATTTACAGATAATTAGTGATAAATAACAAGAATATTTATTTGGGCGAAAACTAATCTTGTGTCTGTTGTCTTAACTATATGCATGCAGGTTAAGAGGAAGGGAGCTACTATGAGTGAAGGGAGCCTGTTAGACCGAGTTCGAGTGGTAGCCAAACAATTGGGCCTCCTTCTTCCTTCTTAGAATCACTAAATACGAGTTATTTACCTTAGGAGGGGCACCAACAACACAAAGAATTGAGATCTACTATGAAAAATAAACAAGAAATTGTAAGTTGAGAAGTCGGGAAAGCACTCACGTTATTCCTCTTAGTTGCTCTTGTGGAGTTCATCATTCATTATATTAGCATGAATTTACTATTATAATATCGAGATAATTGGTTTTATTGTTTTACATTTCAATAATTGCTGGTGTTGTAAATCTAGGGGGTCGTCTGAAATAATAAGCATTGTACGATAAAATATTTTACATACTAATTGAGTATTTATATTTGGTATAGTTTAATAATGGAATTTAGTTTCTAATTAATCCATAGTAATCATCAAGTATAGACTAATGTCCTTGGTTGGGTCTCTCATCTCACTAACTCACTCTCGTTCCTTCTCTCTAATAGCATTATATACACTTAGATAATTCTATTCTGTGAGCTCAAAATCATTAAATCATGATTCTTTAAAAAAACTAATTTATATAGTAAATCAAATAATTAAGAGTTATTTCCCACTCGGCCACGTACTTTGTGACCAGCTTCCTTTTTGGCCTCCTATTTTTCATAAACTCATATATGACTCTTTTTTTAAGGTAAATGTCAAAATAAAAAAAAGTTAAAAAACATGTCTCCACCTCACCTCTCTCTTCTCCCACTATGTCGTCGGTCGGAAAATTTTTCGGCCGCCGACCAAAAAATAAAAGATTTCTCTCCACTATCTCCATTTTCCAAACCCTCACTTTTTCTATCTTCCTCTCATGATTTCAACAAAACCCCCAAATTAAATTTTCAATTCAAATCTCGATCCTTACAAACACCAACTTAATCATCGGAATCTGACACAAAACCGCTGGAAAAGAAAACTTGAAGTCATCATCATTGGTGGTGGACTCGCCGGACTCGCTGCTACAAATCGGCTAAACTCGAAAAATATCCCATTCATTCTTCTTGAAGTTTCTGATGGCGCCGGTGGTCGAGTTCGAATTGATATTGTCGATGGATTTCTTCGTACCGTGGATTTCAAATCTTCATTACTGGTTACCCAGAAGCTCAAAAGGTTTTAGATTATGAAACCCTAGATCTTTAGAAATTTTACTCTGGTGCTTTTGTTTACTTTAATGGTGGATTTCATATTGTTGCTAATCCAATTCATCATTTCTTTGATTCCATCAAAAGCTTAACAAACCCTATAGGTTCGATTCGTGATAAATTACTAATTGGTTTGATAAGAATTAGGGTTTTGAGTAGATCAGATGATGAGATTTTAACTGCAAATGAAGCTTTGATCATGGATTTGCTTAAAAATTCAGGCTTTTTTGATTCAATGATTGATCGATCTTTCGTCCGATTTTTGGGGGAATCTTTTTCGATAAAGAACTCGAAACGACTTCAAGATTGTTTGGTTTCATCTTCAAATCTCTTGCTTTAGGTGATAATACTCTTCCGGCTAAAGGAATTTATAAAATCTGGTGATGACACTGTTTAGAGAGAGATATGAGAAATTTTTATTTTTAAATGTTTAGGTCGCCGGCCGGAAAATTTTTTGGTCGATGACCTTCGTAGGAGAAGAGAAAGGTGAATCGGGGAAAGAGAGAGAGAGAGAGAGAGAGATGAGTTGGAGAGTGAGAGAGAGGTGAGTTGAAGAGAGAGGTGAGGTGGAAATAAGGTGGAATTTCATGTGTCATAATTAATTTTATTTTGAAGAAAATATATATAGGGAGGGTAGTTATGACATTTATATTAAAAAAAAAAGAGGTCATATTGAATTTATGAAAAACAGGGGGTCAAAAAGAAAGCTGGTCATAAAGTAGGGGGCCAAATAAATAATAACTCAATAATTTATAAATTATAATTGGAAATAAATGTAAACTAAACAAGCGATTGGGATGGGTCACCCCTTACAAAAACAAACCACACCCTTACAAAAACTCAAAAAGTCACACATGCTCGATAATACTTTATACCAAAAGTTGAAAGAAGATGAATTCAAATGCTCCATTTCAAGAATGGAGAATGACAAGCATAATTAAGAATGTCAACTTGACGGGTTTCAGACGAGTCACCCCTTTTCAAATCTGCTTTGTTAGTAAATGTCAGTGGTGAGTAGCGATCGGGAACGGCAGTGGTGAGTAGTGATCGACAGAGGCGGAACCAGGATTTCAAATCAGGGGAGGCGAACCTTAACTTGAACTTCACAAATTCTTTCGTAAGCAAAAAAAAGAAACTATATCGGTTTCTACTTACGAGCATGTACTGTCCAAAAATGAAAACTGAGGCGAACCTTAACTTGAACTTCACAAATTCTTTCGTAAGCAAAAAAAACAGAAACTATATCGGTTTCTAGTTACAAGCATGTACTGTCCAAAAATGAAAACTGAAAGTTGGTACTAGACACCTGTAGAAATGATTGATCAAGCTAAAACCTTTGAAGTGGATCTTAGATAGAAAAGAACAAAAGAAGTAGAAGATACACAAATTAAGTAATCAAATTATTTACTAGACTACACAGTAATTATAATATCTAGCTTTATATTTTCGAATGTAAAATTCAACTTTTGAATCACATTCTAGCCGTTTCTATTCAAATAAGTAATCAAATTATTCATTTGACTGAAATAGCAGTACTTAATCCAGGTTTAAGGTATTGAGAGACTAATTTAAATGAAACTTAGTTTTGAGTCAACTTCCATGTTATATTATAAACTATCCAGGTTTTGCATAAGTTTTTTCTATTGAAAGATCATAATATAATCATTTTCACATAAAAACAACAAACTTCTAAAATAATTATAAGAGAAACAATTAGGAGTATAGATTTTCGAATAAAATTTTCTTTAACAAATTTCATATGGAACAATTTATAGAGATAAACCCTAAACCAATTTAGAGAGAGAAACTATAAGCTATAAGAGATTATGAATATATAATTTACATAAGTTCAATTACCCAAATATTAAACTAATCAATAACAATTACAAGAGGTAAACAAGTAATCCCTAAATCTATTATACAAAACAGATACTTGTGACTAGGACACAATTAATTACATAAATTATGACTAGGACAAATCTTGACCGTCTAAATAGCCAACTATAGCAAAATCTAACGCATTCAATCCACTATATAGACACAATCTGGCTGGGACAAATCTTGACGGCACGAATAGCCAACTATACCGAAATCCAACCACATTCAATTTATATCAAACCGTTCATTACCCTCTCTCTCTCTCTCTCTCTCTCTCTCTCTCTCTATCTCTCTTCCAGAAACGGACCCATTCAATGATGCATTCGACTTCACACTCTTCCGTCACTGAACAGTTGCCCCCTCTGGATGTCAAAGGTAAGTTTTACCTTTCCCTATCTCTCTCTCTCTCAGTATCGATTTCTATTTTCTCTATGTTTCTCTAAAATTTTCTTTATCTCTAAGTTTAGTTTTATCTCTCTCAATATAAATTTCTATTTTCTGTCTCTCTCTCTAAAGATCTATATCTAATCACTCTTCTAGGGCCGCACCAAGGTTTGTAACCAATTTCATGCCAAAAATGTAAAGAGGTTCTTTGATCTTTATAGGAGTTTTATGGGTTGTTGACTTCTCTGGTTTTAAGTGGGGGATTTTATAAATAGGTATCATATAGGTTATAGGTTCCCCTAATTAGATTGTGCATTTTTGAAATCAATAAGAAGGCTAGAGGTAATATTCTGGTTCTCTCTTTTTCATTATTTGCTAATCTATTTAGCTACAATGTTTTCTTCTTGGTTAGATAGATGGTTCACTAATTACTTTTTGCACCTAATATGATTTATGAGGAAGCATTTAGATGTCCATATACGGCTAGATGAAAACAGATTTTTAGTCAATCCTTTACTTGTTTTCTTTTCTTATTAGGTTAGATATATATGATTTATGTGTATAATCTGTAAACAATCAATTGCACAAGATTCTAGATGGAGGACAGGTTGCATTGTATTTCTCATGTTCTATCAACAACTAAGACCGTATGGATAAAGAAACCTCTGAGTTCCGACTACCATTGGTTATCAATTTTAATTTGTGCAAATTTAGATTGGTTCAAGAATGTATTGCTACTATTTTAAATATAGTTGTATTTTAGGTTTAGATATTTAATATCTAAATTTTGTATGACATTTGTTTCGGGCCAAGTTGTTTGTTGATTAATGGTTCACAAGATGCAAATCGAGGTTTTATGCCCTGCACCCATAGTATATGAATTACAATGCGATGTTATATGTCTAAACCTTATCTAACGGTATGTTTACAAGAAGACAATGTGAGGAAGTTCTAGGTTGTACCATAAATATACCGTTAGGATGTTCTTGATGTCAAATTGCTTTGAAATGGATATAGAAGCGATGCATTTCTATGTCTCACTAATTCTGCGTTTACCGCTTTTCTTACTTTTTTCCTTGCGCACGATTTTTTTTTATTTCTTCCTATTTTATGTCATCGCTTTAATTATTTACTTCGAGATTTTGTATAAATTTTTCTCAGCGCAGTTGCGTTCCGGATGCCTTTTTACATAAGCCGTTAAGGTTACACCTGTTTTTTCCTGAAGTTGTGTTTGTTTACTTGCAGGCAGCTCGTAACAATGTCCTTCTCCCTGTCCCTGCTCTTCTCTACACCATCAATAACTATTTGAAGTTCACTATGCAGGTATACATCTTGCAGTACAACACATAAGAATGTTCGTGTCTTACATGTCACTCTTGTAGTGAATTAGAATGTATTTTAAGTGATATAACTTCAAATTTGCTTTTTTTTTTAGTGATTTTTACGTTGTAACTTCTTAATTAATCCACTATTTTGAACTTAGAATGTTACAATTGGTCTTATGGCACCCTGGCTTAATGATATTTGTTACCTACATTGCAGCTTCATTTCAATCTTGCACCGTTAAGATGCTGAGTAACCTGAAGGTATCTTTTCCTGCATACTTTTGTTTGTATGTTAATGGAATAGACTTGCTATAGTGCACTTTTGTTGAGTATAATCGTGGAGTTTCTGAACTCCCGGTTTGCTGGAAGCTTTAATTCTTGTAATTTTATTTAGATTAAAAAAAATTATGCATACCAAGGTTGGCCTTTGACTCCATTTTCGATTAGATGGTCACCAACATTTAGTTATGCTTTGGGGTAATGAAAATCTATGTCAATAGGCTTTCGTCTGAACAGATAGAATGGTGTAAGGTCTTGAATCTTGAATGAATGAAATCGGTTGTAGTATCCCTTCAGTTTGATGCTTTAGGTCGAAGAGTTCGATGGATTGTGAAACTTAAAGAATATTCGATCATCTACCCGTGTGTGATTAAAAAAGTTAAATTCAATGGAGTTTCGGTGGCCTAATCTGTCTTGTTTATTTTCAGTTGCTTTAGAGCTGGGGACAACTCATATATCAAAAATTAGTTTCTTTTATTTCTTGTTCGTATGAAGTTCCCTTTTTATTGGTATATGTGGATGTCACTTGATCTCGGTTTTTGGTGCTTTATTTGTATATTTCTTAAATTTCTACATGTCTCACATGCTTGACTTTTTGTATGCTCTGTGTTGTATCAAGAAATTATGTTTGATCATTGGTAAATGGCAAAAACTTCAAGTTTTGGTGATCGATGTTCTGTTGAAGGTTGTCATAAAATGACGTTTTTCTGTAATTCAGGTTAGTGCAAACCTCGGAGCAGTCTTCCATTTATCTAATTGGAATTAAAACAATTCTTCCATAACATAATAGAAAGTAGTTCAGTTATAGCTTATTTAGACCTCATTGAGATAACTTAGACTAAATAAGAGATGGCACATTATTGATAAAGGGATTTGTTATCTCATATGTGTTTTAACTTGATTCAAGTGCACTTCTTGTAGAAGAACATGAACCAAGTGTTCGAGTAAATAAAATGACAAGTCATGGTGTTAAGTCTTCTGCAGAATTAGTGAAGCAATTTGACAGTCAACTGTCAAATAAACTTGATCTTACAATGGAAGACCCACTTCCCTTCTCGGGCTTACCACAAGACTGTTTTCTTTCCATCGTCTGGTTCATCAAGTCTCCTGGTTTTGGCTTGTGACTCGGTATTGTTTCTTCTTGAATCAAACTTCATCATGATCTATTAGAACCTGTGTCCTAGACTTCCTACCATGTGGTAGGACTTGAGTTCTAGATTTTCCATCGCTTTTTATTTTTGTATGTCATTATATGCTTATTTGATTGTATATCTTTGACGAGTTTGACCTATTTTGCGGCAATGGGAGGCTCTTGGGCTGTTGCTTATTGGGATTAGTGTTAACCAGCTTCAGTCACTATCTGCTGGTGCTACTTCTTTTGATTTTCCAATTGCAAACGGTGCATATATATTTACCTTGATATTTGCAAGTAACTGTGATTTATCAATTCACATGGTTCAGGTTTCTACTTCAAATCAGATTAATATGACCTGGATAAATAAAAAATGCCCCTAGATGCTGACTAAACTGCCACATAGACATATGATTGGGACAAACTCTAACTTGGAAAACGTTAATGAGTTCGATAGAATGAATCTCAATCGTAAGTGAATTGAACGGTCCAGGCTTTACCCCGTTTTTTTCCTCATACCTCCTAATCGCGTCCCTTGAATCTGAAACACCAAAAGCCCTCCTCTCTCTCGCAAAACTTCTCATTGAATCTCAAATTCTCTGCCATATCTCTCCTTCCTCACTCAATGTCCATCCCTCCTCTCTCGAATTCCCAAATTACTCAACTTTTTCACTTTCCATCTTATCCCTTTCATCTGACCCTCCTTCCTTACCTCTTCTGGCTCCACTCTCAGTTTTTCTGTAAACAGTTCAGATTTTAATTCTATGTAGTTACTCCTCTCACCTACGTCTCTGAATTTCTGTAAATTTACTCCATAATTTTAATTACTATAGTTTTTTCCCCTTAGTTTTCCATTTTCTCCTTTCTCTAATTCTAACTGTTATTGTTCTTTAGAATTTAGAATTTATAAGTTTTAGACGAGATTGACTCGGTACTTTCATCCTCTACTAATCCAGGTATATATCTATTTATCACACACCCTCTGCGGAAAATGACTCAACCAATTGAATTTTTATATTTACAAATTTTGCTTCCTGATTACCCTTGCTCTTGTAGTGTTCTGAGTTCTATTTGGCATGTGCCATAATTTTCGCCATTTAAAAGCTGCACAGTACCTACTTAGTCAAATCCCTCTATGGAACAATAACGACCTAATACACACAAGCACTTGTAACAAAACTTTTGTCGATAACTAAATAGATTTTATGGTTGTTCAGTTTGTCTAGACCACGTATTTGTGTCTGAACGGTACGATCAGTATAAACTGTTTTACATGGCATAAAAAGCCTTAAACAAAACCTTTTCATCCATTTAAAAAGAGAAAAGAAGAACTTGGCATCTTGAGATAATATATGGTATTACTTATAAGTAACTATGATATATTGTTGTCTAATTGTCTTTTGTTCCTGTTATTTCAATTGTTGATGAGATCAATTGTTCTCATGCGAAGTCGTTGATGGTGTAATAGGAAAACTGCGTGAACAAAATGCCGACTTCTTCAATCAAAATTTGTTTCGTATAATATATGGCAATAGACAACAATCATTTTACGTTCTCATCTGGTATTACCTTCTTTTGTTTAACTTTCATCAGTTGTTTATTATTGATTTCTCTCCTGGATGTAGGGCTTCCATTGCAGCAGCAGCAGCAGCAGATGAATTATGTTCATCATCAGATGCAGACAACACCAAAACCATCAGAACAATAAGAATAATTACCTGTAGGAGGGACCCTTTTAGTTCGGCATCTCCCATAAGCAATACCTCACAAGATACTCTCTCGACTCTTTTCTCGTTACGTTGCTTCCTCTGTCCATCCTTGTTCAGGTAGAAGGTACTGCTCTATTCCCAGTAACAACCTCATAATTCGGATTGTCATATTGATGTTTCAATAAGTTTTTGTTCATCAATTAAATTGTTTTGTAACCTGTTCTTTGAGTAAATCATGTTCAAATATATCAATTTTTCACATGGGCGTGTATGGTTTTGCTTCTAATGGATATTGGTGTTGTCATTTTGAATACTCATGTCCTAATTATAGTTGAAAACTGCTACATATAATGCAGGGGGGAAGTACGAAAAATAAGAAAAGTTATATCCTACTTTTGTTTCAAAGGGATCCATGAACTATAAACTGGTAATCTTTCATACATGCATGCAATTTATATTTTTAGTGGTTGGTTTATTTAGGTGGGACTTTGTGTTCAATATTCATCAGCATGACCTGTCTTTCTTCCTATGTGGAAGCTAAGGAACTGTGCATATGTGGATTTCAAAGATGAAAACTTAGCTTATGAAGTACGAAGGCAACTAAACAACTGCATATCTGTTTTGCCTCTATTACCTTTTAGTTTGTGTTTGACTGACCTCTACGTTTAAGGGAAGAGAAGAAGTTTCTCTTAACTTAGTTTTCCATGTGTTTGATAACTTAGCAGAGAAAGAATTCTTCCCCCCTAAATTACCAACTTGAAATTAAGCTAAATAGCTAAATTTAATTCATTACACTTCATATTAAAAGTTTGTATTTCAGGTGGAGCTTCTCGAAATATACAATGTGGCACATTTAACCAATTAGATTTGGTTGATTTTTCTCAGGATAAGGTTTCCTGGGAAAGTCTTATCAGTTGAAAGAGCAAGGAAGCCAATATCGACAGGTAACAGGGATCGACAAAATGAAGCACATGTTGTGAAGGACTCGAGATGACTACCTGCATCGTTGACCAAAGATGCAACCTTTACTGGAAACCAAAGTAGAGGAGTCAATATAGGGTCCTGTTGGTGAACCTAAAGACTTGGCTTGAAATATCCACTTCCTCCTTATTTTGAGTTTGTTACTTCCTTCTCCTCTGCATTGTTTGTTAGTGAGTTTTCAATTGAAAAATTGCAACATGTATCCTCATTCCTGGTTTTAATTAACGAATAGTGAAATACCTTATTTGGTTTGTCATTCAAGTTAGTTTCATATTCTCCTCATTAACATTCATCCTATTTCAGATACGCATATCCACCTCCCAATGGGAACGGACTAACGAACATCATAAATTCTCTTACTGCAGGTTTTATACACAGATTGAATCAATGATTTCCTGTACGACACATTAACATTACTTCTCGGAAGATTTGCTGTTTGGACCCCCTTTCGTATAATTGACTTGCTGTTTGGACTCCCTTTTTCCATAGTTGCACTTTGGACTCCCTTTTGACGGAATCACCTGAGAATATTCCGTCTCTAAAGTTATACTTAAAAAATCCCCACTTTACCCTTACATAATCAATATTGCAATTTAGACCCCCTAAATTTATTTAACCAAGTAGTTTGGACTCATCTTCTTCTATTTAACTCATCTTCTTCTTCCATTTAAGTAAAATCAAGATAAGATAAGATTGCAATTCATGAAAAATAAGATTCATCGAAGAAGTATGAATCCCCAAAATAAAAAATTACTACCCAAAATCTCATTATATCCTTCTAACCCCAATTGAGGCATGAAAACAAACTTGGGTTCAAACTTCCTGCCATGAATGGATTAGAAGAACTTGGAAACAGCCCATGATTTGGGTTACCAACTAACCCACGGTAAATAGGGTTTATATTTAAATTGATACATTGATTAAAGAGTGGACAGAAAGTAAAATTGCAGTATCAGATCTATTCAAACCAACAATTTTAGTTATAATAATCTTTATAACTATATAAAGAGAAAATTCCACTGATGAAACAGAAAAAAGCAATTTTGTTGGCACCAAGGTTATTAGATGTGTTATTTATCATTTTAGTTTCATGGATTTGAGAGCAAGAAGGAGATCAGTTTTGTTTGACATGAAATTTAGTTTTGACCTTATTGAGTTATCGAGATCTTAAGTTTCTCTGGTAGGATTAGTGGTTTTGGGTTTGTTTACAAGGGGTGGTTTCCGGTGGTGGGGGTGAAGAGGAGGAGGGGTTGGGTAATAATAAATTCAATTTCTATTCAAGCTTGTTGAAAGTTGATAATGGAGTTGGGTAATAACACCATGAAGAAGAAGGGTAAAATAGTCCAAAGTATTTTTGATCTGTTATATTTAACACTGATCTTGAAAAAGGGAGTCCAAAGTGCAACTCTGGAAAAAGGGAGTCCAAACAGCAAGTCAATTATACGAAAGGGGGTCCAAACAGCAAATCTCCCATACTTCTCTATTCTATAATTTTATTACCTCTTTTAGTTGTTTTCATTTAGAAAACTGTAGGTTATCATGATGTCTTAAAATCAAGTCGAAACATTTGGTGCAGGTATTACATTTGATGAATTAAGTGAACATTCTAAACCCATTTCGTATGGCATTGCCTGTCCCATCTTTACCATCTTCAGTCCTTGCACCACCACCACCTCCCCCTCTTGCAAATTTGGCTAACCTATTTAATGACGGGTCGGGAATGGAGTCTACGGAAAAGTTAATCTTGGATTAGGGTTTTTAGCAAATTTGCCTCTTGATTCAGTTCTCAATACATATGAAGTATTATTGCAGTTCTGACATATATTACTGTATCACTCTAGCAGCCTTGTGGGTCCATTGGATCTCTACACATCCATCTTATATGTGTAATAATATTCTTCAAGAATAATGAATTTCCGTCAAGTTGAGAAGTTAGAAGAGGGAGTGTTATTCTTCTATTAAATTCTAGATAGATTTATCTCCAAAATTTGCGTGGACTATATATATATATATATATATATATATATATATATATATATATATATATATATATATATATATATATATATATACATATGCAAATATTACACCAGTAGTTTAGAAGTTCTTTTTTATGCAAATATTACACCAGTAGTTTAGAAGTTCTTTTTCAGTTCTCATTTTATATGCAAATTACTAATAAGCACATCAAAAGCATTGAATTCATTGGATTCTCATATATGATAGGACCTTGTCTTAAAAAAAATTATGATGTGACCTTTTCCATAAACAACAATGATCTAAGGAGAGCCTAAGGACCTTCATAAAAAAAAAAGGAGAGCCTAAGGAATGCATGATATATGGTTGCCACATGAAAACATCAAAATGGAAGACGTCAATTAGTTGCGTCTGTCATTGATTACACTCGACATGGTGATCTTTATGATTTGAACACATAGGACTCTCTTTTGTTGAACACTTTGACTCTCTTAGAAAAAAGACATTTATTGTTACGGAGAACCTGTAATGTTTATCTTTTCAAATTGGGTAGTTTAGGTGCTGGAATAACGAGGGCTTCACACTATGCTACATATGACCTTCCAACCCATGAAAGTGTGGTATGCTAAATTACGTCCGCCCTTTTCCACCATTATGCACCCTCTCCCAGTCATCGACATCTATTTCAGGTACTGTACTTACGAGCATCTCCAATGGGACACTTAACAAACACTCTAAAAATCCTAAGTGTCAAGGGTGAAAAGAGATTCTCTTTCCTAAATGTCAATATAGAGACACTCTAATTTTTGTTGGTCTCCAATGGAGATCTCTAAAGTCTCTATACTTAATACACATGTCCCTCCTCAATCCAATAGATAAAAAGTAGTTGAAAAACAAGGTTTTCTATTGGTTGGAATGATAAAGTAACACTTAGAGAGTCTCAAGTAGACACTCTCATTTTAGAGTTTCTCTCTAGACACTCTATAATAAATGTGTCCATCTCATATTAGAGTGTCTAACAAAGTGTTCCATTGGAGATGGTTTTTAAACAAAAATTTCAAAAAGTCATATGTGACACTCTAAGTGTTAGAGATTGAGTGTCCCATTGGAGATGCTCTAATGTTAAAGGAGAGTAGTGTAGGGAATCTCTAATTTATAACACAGTTTCTTTATGTGTACATGTGAATGTAAAGATGGAGTAACTACTCTGTCTTTTCTAACAACTAATATGTTTTTAATACCTTCTTCTTTATTTCGTAAAGTAAAGAAAAAAAACATGAGATGTGGAAACGTCAATCATATAGTTTATTCTAATTACAATCTTACCTATCTATTTACACGTCACTAGAAGATATTGTTGTTGAATTTCAATTGGAAGTATTTTTTATATGGATTTTTGTAATGGCAAAATTGTATTTCATTATTAAGTCTCGACTTATTGGAAAAAAAGTTTATTCAGGGTATTTCTCATGCCTTTGTGTCTGAATGCTATTTCATTTCATTCAAATCTAGAGCCGTGGCTGAGGGGGGAGGGCAGGGCATCCGCCCTGGGCCCCCCACCAGCAAGAGGCCCATCCTCCCCTAAAAGTCTCTATCTATAATATAAAGAACACCATAATACGCATCATGAGAAGGTTAATAGCTCTATTGGTTAGAGGGTGAAGCTTCCACGTGAGCGTCCTGGGTTGGAATCCACTGTCTCTCACGTATGTTTGTTTTTTTCCATTGTGATTCAATTGCTAAATGAAATTCTATTTTTGCTCAGTTATATATACTGTTTCTTATTTTGGGTGCAATTCTTTCATTTATTGAGGGGTTTTGAATAAATATCAATCTAAGTGTTCTAAAAAAATATTCAAAAATACATATGTGAAAATCATGATACAACCGTACCATATTCAAAAAATCACTTATACTCTACACTACACATTATACAAAGATATTTTTTTTCTTTTTTATCATTTTATTCGTAACTTTTTTTTATTGCACAAAAGACTCAAAATCAAATTTCATCCGGGCCCCTCAAATTGTCAGTCACGGCTCTGTTCAAATCCTAAACAGACTTCCTTCGACAACACCTCATCAGAAAGAGAAAAAGAAATTGGATCACTTGAGTAATCATTCCCAACGCATATATGATATAATACGTTTCATTCGTAGTTGGTCGTGATACATTAGACGAGTACCAATTATAGACAATTCCAATCTCAATTTTATTAGCCCACTATCCGCATTTCGTAAGGGGCATTGCCCCCGCCCGGTGGGCGGGGGTTATGCCTAGTCTATATAACAAAACGGGGAAGTTTCAAGCTGACTAGGACAAAATAAATGCTGTTGACTGGGATAAAATAAATGCATTCTCATGCTTATTGAGACAAACCCAATGCTTACTTGGACAAATACACCTACACTCAAATTACTTTTGTTTGGGTCGTTAAAAATAACATCAAAGGGCGCTTGAAGAACGACCTTTCAATTCAGCTACTATTATCATTGGTCTTCTTTAGTTTCCTATTTCCCTCTTCCTCCATTAATCATAACTGTTACTTCAAGAGACTTTCAATATTTAGTATCATTCAACTTCCATTACAACCTTTCAACATTCTATATTTCTTAGTTTTCTTCTTCCTTACTTCATTTTTCTTCTTCATTTAGATGTCTTTCTCTCTTCAAAACAGTTACATGTTTTAATATGCAATTCAATTTAGCCTCCTGAAACCTATAATTCCCCATAATTTACCTCAGCAATGACTACTGTTACAGAAAATGAAGAATCATATATTCCTTTAAATCATTTAATTTTTGTGCTTATAGTTCTCCAATTAATCTTCAATAGTTCTGAAGATTTTATATTGCTTGCTAATTCTTCATATTATTATGTTTTTTGGGTTTTCTGTGCTGGTAATTGGATTGTCTTCTCCAAGGTAAACTATTCCTCTTTTTCTTTTCCCAATTTCAATTGTAGTCAGTTAATAAAATTTTTTAAGAGAAAGTGATTCACTGCTAAGAAAGTGTTCGCTAAAATGTCCAAGTAAAGTAATTTTATATCTAACAATTTACCACTGTATCTATATTCCTGCGTTTTTTGCTACTTGATTCACTTTCCTTAACTATATAGAACAATTTTCAGTAATTCAAATGAAATTGTTTCTTCTTCCTAATCTTGTGTCCTTCCTCATATTAGCAATTACAATGATTGACTTGACTGAAAATTGTGTAACTACTCATGGATTATATGTAATACACTGATGCTAGCTTAGACCCATTAACTGTTGCCACTTATGTGATGATTTCCCTTACTCGTGAAAGTCATAAAATAGAAGTTATGATCATCAATGAAGTATATATAATTGATCATCAATGCCAATCAATACTTGCATCACAAAATTTCAACCCCAACTCTCAGTATTAAAAATCTATGATCATTAAATTAGGACCAGACAAGCCACTCATTCAAAGAAATCTCCCAAAAACAGAGTTCCCTACTTTATAAATTTATTTGAAAGACCAACCCTAGAGAGCTAAGTATTACTAAATTTCTATCAGTACGCCCAATTTTTGTAAATTTATTAGAAAGTTAAGTATTAATTGGTTGAGCAAAATTACCTTCAATGAAACTTAAAAACTGAGTTAAGAAGGTATAAATTTGATCTTTGTAGACATACCCAACAGTGGCATATCACCGTCTTAACAAAAAAAAAAAAAACAGTGGCATATCACCGACAATCTTGGTTTCATGTGATGCACTTGTAACAACACTCCCTAACAAAAGCCCAACACCAATCTCTGTTTTTAAACTCTATGTGTGCCCCTGTTGTCATAGAAATTGTTCGGATGTCAGAAGCGCGGAAGGTGTTAGCATGTCATACGTGAAGGCCTATGCACACCATGCAATTGAAAGTTCACTATCATCAGTGTCAATGTCAAGACCAGAAAACCTATCTATTATTCGAACCCGCTTACAGGTCTAAATACGTCAAAATGGCGTTGTGGGTAACATAAGCAACACTTAATGTTCATATTATTTTTATCGCTAATATGTTTTATTCCATATATGTCTCTACTATTTGTGTTTCATTAAAATAATGAATCAATTTTGCTTTCCTTTGATTTGTGGTGTGAGTTTTCCTCTCTTTGCTTAGTCATCACTTAATTTTCTCTATTGCCCATGGTGACATTAATACCATAGTCAATTGTTTGATATACCAATTTTTGAAGGTATGTTATATTTGAAGAATATAATTAATCTATGACTATATTTTCTATTATAGTACTCTACTTAACGTATTTTGCTTGTGCAGGAAGCTAATGTTGATTACAAAGAGTTAATATTCATTATCAGATTAAGGTGGTATGGAAATTTTATTTTTCTATTATGCACTACGGATTGCACTATTGCAGTAGCTTATCAAAGTGAAGTTAGAGCTTAAACCTTTTAGGTACTTGGGATAACATTCGTTAGCTTGACAACACCCAACCATAAATTTTCATAAATTGAATTTTCTTTATCTCTACATTTTTACCATGCACTCTCATGAAATTATTGGTATTTTTCTCTCTAAGCTTTGTTGTGACCTCTTTTTCTTTCTTTATCTAGAAGATGGTTATATGGATGGGAAGTATAATTATATGTTTCACGTATCATACATTGCTAAACTCATTTTGTAACTTGTGATGAAATAAGAAAAATTTGGTATCGATATGAATTAAGGAATAAATTAAGATTGAGTTCATAGTTTATTCTGCCTTTTCTAATTGGATTTATCTTTTTACAAACAAAGTATAAAATTTACATACTAATGATGAACTAAAAAAATTGGTGACCTTGGATCAAAACTTCGGAAAAATTGTAAAAATTTGATTACATACTCGTTTACATATATAATACTGTTGAAAAAGTGATGACAATATTTTGAGCTAATAGACGTAATTTAGAAAGGATCCAAATTTTCATAAAAACAAAGTTAGGGATTAAAATTCTTTCATATTCTTGATTCTTTTTTTTTTGAAATTTATTATGTCTATGGTGTGTTTGGGCCAACTAGGTTTTTTTTTTTAATTCTTGGTTAGCTCTTTCTACTTGCTAAAAAAAATAAGAATGTGGTGTGTTTGGACCAACTAGGGTTGTTAACATTGAACATGTAAATAGGGAATTACAACGGTTTGCAACTCTTTGGAGTAAGAAGTACCTAACATGGACCAAATGACTTTAAAAAATCGTAAAATATTTTCTTCCTCCACGATATTGTGATGCATAAAGTGCTTCACAATATTGTTAGTCCGTGCCGAAGGCACGGGTCATGCCTAGTAATCTACAAAGAAGAAACTAAGATTTTAAAACAAATTCAATTAGTGATTACCTGAATGATTGAATCAAAGCATGAAAACTAAAATACTGAAGAATTTTGAGAGAGATAAGATGAATAAAAAATCTTCAATATCTTCCTGTCTCTCGCCCTCCAAAATCTCTAAGTTAAGCTTTCTCTTGGTTGAGTTTTCACATAACCCTCACACGCTCCAAACTCTTACTCTCGGACCAGAAGTCTCGGTTAAGCTTTCTAAAACATTTTCTAAAGAAAAAAAAGTAAAATGACTAAAATACCCGGCTTTATTCGAAAAATTACAAAAATTACCAGGGGCAATTGCCCCTTCCTGCCCTCACATAGGTCCGCCCATGGTGATCGAAAATGACAGTGATAGTCGAAAATAGTTGTAGTGGAGGTGAAGAGAAGACTAGGCAAAACTCAATCTGCTAAATATTTAGACAATACTAAAGTCCCCTGGATCAATCTTGGTTAGCTAGGTCTTTGTATAGTGAGAACTATTTGGGTCATTCACAAGCCCAACGGCTGGTAAAGGAAATCCTAACCCTATTATCTTAAAGTCACGTGCAAAACTACGTGGCAGTATGTCGGTAAAAAGCGAAACTTTTAGTAAAAAGACGGACAGCTCTTCTCTTCCCCTGACTTGTAACAAGAAGCCAGCCCAAATCCATACAAACCGCTAGCTCAAGATAAGAAATTATAAACCGAGGCTGTACTCTTAAAAATACACATCACATATTAATAACCCTAGATTTATACTTTGTAAAGATCTATGATAATTGAACGATCAAGATACGTCGTAAAGGAACGAGAGTATAATTGATCGATGGTTTTAAGATGTACCATCTCAATTTTTAGAGAAAAAGTATTACGTTAACAAGTGGCGGGCTTTGGCATACAAACGTTTCATCGTTGAAACCACTGATCCGAGTTTCTCTCTCACGAGAAAGCGGAACCAAAACTCTCTCCCCCCCTCTCTCTCTCTATCTGTTTCTCTCTCTAGATTCAGAACTTGTTAATCAACTAGAGATCGATCTCTCAATTCTCGTTCTATCCGTACGATTGATTTCAAATGTGGTTTTTTGGATTCGTTGATTGATTGTTTTTATTGTTCGTCGGTCGAGATTTAATCAGAAAAGTTTTAGGGTTTCGTAATCGGATCTTTTTTGAGCTATATAATTGTTGTTATTGAATCCTGAAAAGAGGTTGGATCTTGTTTTTAAGGTAAAGAGGAAGAAAAAGAAGACAAGGAAGAAGGTTAAGAAATGGAGAAGAAGAAATATCCAATCGGAGCTGAAGCTTATAACTTGTATGAGGAAATAGGGCATGGTGTTAGTGCTTCTGTTTATCGTGCCCTTTGTGTTCCTTTAGATGAGATTGTTGCTATCAAGATCCTCGATTTCGAAAGAGATAACAGCGATTTGGTAAATACAAACCTTTTTCTGATTTTGAGTTTTTGTATTTTGCTCAGGATTATTAAAATTGAATTACGTGATGATTTCAGATTTGAATTCCTCCTCAAACTTTCATTATCATTGAATTCTACGACAAAATTCCTTTGAACCTTAATTGCCTCTCTTTTTTGAGCTCGAAAATGACTAATGGAAAATGTTCCTTTAGTTTAAGTAAATAAACCCATTAGGTTAACACAGGAACCTAATCAAACTACTATAGGGTGAAGAGGTAATCTTTTTCTTTTTGAATTGTTCAGCGTGTCTCTGGAACCCTTGACCTCTAGGGTGGAAGATTATACCTCTTACCACTCCAACCAAGGGTTGTTGACAATGAAGAGGTAACCTGTTTAATCTAAAAAACAAAATCAGCATTGACTTGAATCGCCTAATGATTTCCAAAAAGTAAACTAGAAATACCAAATACCAAATGCTAAAACTAGCTACAACTTTATGGAGATGTTACGTTGTCACGTAAAACTTTGGAAGGAATTTTAGTGCTCTGAAGGCATTGCCTTTAAAGGAGATGTTTCCGACTCCGTTCCGTTTTTCTAGTAAAAAGGATTATCTTATACTTTCTTTGTAGGGAAGTAAGAGGCTTTAGCGCAATATATTGATGATATTACGTCTTTATCGATGAAATGGATTTGGAAGTATATAGTTCCATTTAAGTATGTCTCGAAGTAGTATTGATTAAAAGGATGCATTATGCATAAAGTTAATTAGGAGACATTAGGTCATCTATTTTTTAGTCTCCATCTTGTATGGAACTCTTGGAACTTTCTTACAAATTCATGTCGAGTGGTCAAAACTATTTCTACGGATTGAATGTTCTTAATTTCTTATTAGTTCTTGGGGTATGACATCAATCCCTGAAGACGGTATAAAGCTTTGGAATGTTATTTCATGTGGTTCTGAAAGTCAAAAATAGGGTTGTTTTATAAAGGGAAAGTTATTGTTTATGATAACATATTAAGGTGGTTATTCTCTCAGTACTGTTTATTTTGGGCAAAGATGGAGAACTGGACAGTATCAAACTCATATATGGACTCTTAGTTCACGTCAAATTAGGAGGATATCTTGTTCCAACATTGTAATGTTTTGTTGATTTTTCTGTTTTTTGGGGTTTGAATTACGATATCTTTCTTGTATGTTTTCATTACATTACTATAATCGTTTTCTCATGTTCAAAAATAAGAAACAAAAAGTGATTATTTATACCTTGCTAGCTGTGGAAATTTCTTAATAAAGATGGGAGAAGGAGATGAGCTGTATTCTTGTAACTTAAAATGATGATGTAATGTAGTACATACTGATTTTTAGAACTTCCGCGTATGAAATTACTTTTCTAGATCAATGGCATTGAACTTTTGCGGATGTGGTTCTGTTTATCTTATTTTATGTCTTTAAATTGCTAGCTGACACAGACTTTTCATTACTTCACAGAGAAACATTTCCCGTGAAGCACAGACGATGATCTTGGTTGATCACCCTAATGTTCTGAAGGCTCATTGTTCCTTTGTTAGTGATCATAATTTGTGGGTTGTTGTACCGTTCATGGCGGGAGGATCTTGTCTTCATATACTGAAGGCTGCCTTTCCAGATGGTTTTGAGGAGGTGGTTATATCAACTATTTTGCGTGAAGTTTTGAAGGGCTTAGAGTATCTTCATCAGCATGGGCAGATACATCGAGATGTCAAAGTAAGTTATTATCCTTGGCATTTTTATTCATAATTTTTTCTTGGAATAAGTAAGACAACAATTTTTATTATTGACATCTTTTGTCGACCACTTTGTGGTGCTTCTGTGTCTTCCAATAGCTTGTATCCTCTGTTTCTAACGTTCCACCTGAGGAAATTGTTTATCACGTTCTCTTCCGACTGTTAGACTTATTTAGCAGGAGGTTATCCGAAATTGTCACACCGTTTCTGATGCTGAGTGTGTTTGAGGGGCTCCAAAAGAATTAAGAACGAGGAAATAGTGCTTTTAGAGTTTTAGAATATTGCACTAGGTTACCTTGCCATGATGCTAACAAAAATATAGACTGAAGGGGGATGCCGTAACAATTTCTCTTAAAGTTAATTAGAAAATTATCATACAAAAAGAGGGGCAGTAAATTTATCCTGGTCTACTCATTAATGGATAACTGGAAGATAGTTAATTCGCGATTTGTATTATTTATGAACCCAATTTATCATGCCTCTCTACTGCGATCAGTTTCTCGGAGATCTTCATTATTGTATTGGAGTGCATATCCTTAAAAAGGTTCCAGATTTTCATTTTTCCAGCTTAACTTATCCAGTTTTTCTCTCATGGGAACTTGAGATGTGTACGCAATTATGCATCACTCCTCATTATGTTATATTCTTGCAGGCTGGAAATATTCTTGTAGATTCAAGTGGTGCAATTAAACTTGGAGATTTTGGTGTTTCTGCATGCCTTTTTGATGCAGGTGATAGGCAACGTGCAAGAAATACTTTCGTTGGAACTCCTTGTTGGTACTATATTTAAGCTAGTAAATCTTTTCCAAATTTTATTTAGGTAATTATGATTTTTACATGGCATCCTATGCATAACCAAGTGAAGAAGGCTTTCTATTTTTATGTAGGATGGCACCTGAGGTTATGGAGCAATTACATGGTTATGACTTCAAGTTCGTGTGCTTTTTTCTCTAGTATTTCTTTTTCATCGTAATCAAATGGCTTGATGTAATTGTCGGGATACAATTCTGCAGGGCTGATATCTGGTCTTTTGGTATAACTGCGATGGAGCTTGCACATGGCCATGCCCCTTTCTCAAAGTTTCCTCCAATGAAGGTGCAGCAAAAGAATTGTTCAGTACGTTAATACCTACATGTGTTAGAAAGTATTAGGATATCTTTAACTTGATGGTAAATTGTTTTTGCTGACAGGTTTTGCTTATGACTTTACAAAATTCACCACCTGGGCTTGATTACGAAAGGGATAAAAAGTTCTCTAAAGTAAGGGACTTATAAGTTTGAAGGTTATAAGATTGTGCCAGATTACTTTTGCCTACACGATTTTCTGACACTTTTTTTTTTCTGTGGTCAGTCATTTAGGCAAATGATCGCCATGTGCCTAGTAAAAGACCCTTTGAAACGTCCATCTGCACGTAAATTGTTAAAGCATTCCTTCTTTAAGCAAGCTCGTTCAAACGAGTATATTGCACGGACAATTTTAGACGGTCTGCCTACTCTTGGGGACCGAATCAAAGAATTGAAGGTTAGCACTATCTGTTGAAAGTTGAAACTTTAAATGGTTCTACAAGTATTTATGCATTTATTCATATTCTGAAACATATAATTTCTTTATCATAGAGAAAGGAAGAAGACATGCTTGCTCAAAAGAAAATGCCAGATGGGAGAAAAGAAGAAATATCACAGGTTTGACTTATTATATCTTAGTATGAGACTGCACTCTTTATTTGGAATAACTATAAAATAGATTGAACTTTTTTTTTTCCTTATCTATATCCAGATTGTAGTAGGGTTCTTTCTATTAAATCTGTTATTTGATTAGAAATCACTAGTGCAACTTCCACTCATTCTATTTAGCTTTTTCTTTCCATATATTACACTATTTGACGTGGCACTGGTAAGGGTGATTGTTGCACGACTAGTACGAAATTTTGGACACTAGGTGGGTTCATAATAGGGAGGTGGAATTTTACACTTATAGTTTCTTATCTTTGTTATTGCCTCATCAATTAATATTTTTACTTGTAGAACCATTCTTGCACTATATGCAGAAAGCCTTAACCTAGAGCTGTAATCTATGGTCCTACCTGGAAGTGACTGTAAGCAATGTTTAAAAAAGCGTTTTTACGCCTCGATGCGGTTTTCTTTGACAATGCGAGGCGGTGCCTCGAGGCGTAGCCTCAATCTTATATATTTTAATATAGTTATAGTATTTTATTCTATTAATAGTATATTTTATTGAATTTGTTTGTAGTACTATAGAAAATTAATTTTTTTAATAGTAAAGTTTAAGTTTATGAATGTTATCGGTCACTTCTACCCTTTTGACTACTTCTAGAAGTTAAAGAACAACAAAGAAAGTTACAACAACACTGAGGCGTAAGTTTTGATGCGGTCCACCTACATTTTGCCTCGAGGCGTACGCCTCGATGCGCATCTTATGCGTCTTTTTAAATATTGACTGTAAGTATCAGATACAAGTATATTATTATCTGGCACGATGCCAGAGTATACGACGTGACAAAAGAGACAATAAAATAGAGTATTAGAGTGTCAATGCTACGCAGATGTTACATATGCCACCAATGTTATCATTGAAGCTAGTAGTTTCATATAATTACTTCTGTACTGCAAATGCTACGCTATAGGGAATAGAGATTAATATAAACAGAAAAGAGATGTAGAAAGTGATGGATAGGTGAGCTTGAACTTTAGATAGCTGGCAGATCATGTTTTATATCTCTGTACTAGGAATCTAGGAAGTGGTGAAGTTTCCACTATGAGGATCAGAATCTTCAAATACTGATAAGGACGGAGTTTTCGTGTGTTTGTGTTTGGAAGAGTGGTGAGGGTGGGGGTTCAATGGGGGTATTTGCGCTAGTCCTAGAGAGAATGAAAGTGATTTCAGAGTCCACTAAGACATATAACTTGGATTCTGATGAAATGAGACCATTCGAGGTGCGCGACGAGTTGTAGATTATTGTTGCAACTTACAATAAAGTTTTTCATACTTTGTGTCACTTGTGTAGAGGGAGAAGACTAGAGAGCTTATGAGTACAATGTAATGAGACCAGTCACATGTTATTTAATATAATCAATGGCTTTACCATCATGTAGACTGGGGTGGATAACAGTCCGTGTCTGCTGTCCGTCAAAGTTCTAGTTTGAAGACATATATCTCTCTAATGTCATAGCCTCATAGGTCTTCGCCCAATTTTGAAAAAACCCAGGAAGTAGTATTGGTTTTGGACAATCACATAGGTGTCTTCTTCTTTTTTCTTTCTCAACTGCTCTCTTGATAGTATGACTATTTTGCGTTTTTTTATTTGTATATGTTGTTCGTTTCTAGTATTTAATTAAATCTGGTAATCCGTTTAAACAAGAGAAGGAATGACTTAAAATGTGAAATTTACAAGCATAACTTTATAAATAAAAGAGAGGTCTGCCAAGGAAAACATCTGATACATTGTTCCAGTAGTGTGACCTTTCTGCGCCAGAGACTACTGTATTTTGATGCATTTTGTTCTGAATATTGTGCAGAACGAATATAAACGAGGCATTAGTGGTTGGAACTTCAATATTGAAGATCTAAAGGCACAGGCAGCTCTGGTAATTGCATATCCCTTATGTAAAGCTTTTAGGTTTTGCCTATGGTTAAACTTGTTATCTTTTCTAGATTCAGGACGTTGAAGAAACAATTACTGACAAAGATCAAGGGGGAAGTTCTTTTTCTAGACTTGACATGCGGACAGACAGCTTCCGAAAATATGGAGATAGAGTATGGCAGTCTCTTTCCTTTCAGTTATGTAAAATGATATCTTTTGAGGTCTGCAGTGGTTTTTAAAAAGTCAATATCATTGTTTTGCAGGAAGAAGATGAGCCAATGGTGAACAGGCTTACTTCTCTACCATCATTTGATATTGCGGAAAATATCAGGTATAATTTTTTCTGGTCATGGATACATAATATGCTTATGTTATATGCTACTACCAAGTTTAAGATTTGCTGAGATGTTTTGGTTAGTGAAGAACCTGAAACTTGAACATATATAAGACACTTAGAGAGTTCTGTAGGTCAATCCAACATTACAACAAATATGAACCCCAAGGAAGACACGAAAGAAAAATTCCATAACTGTCCCCGATAATATAGAAAAAAAGAAGAAGATACTGAAGGGATTAAGAAACAATTTGAATTAGTACTTGAATAGTATATACAAATATACCATGTTGCACGAGGCACTAGACCTCTAGCCTCCCCTAGCAGAATACCTTCTATTAAATATAAATATTTTCAATAAGCACCTAATGATAGATTAAAATACTTTCTAACTAAAACCTAAATCTTTTAAGAGGTGGAAAAGAACAACTATAGAACAAGAGATAGACAGTGAAAAGCTGAAAAGTGTAAACAAAAATAGCGTTCACATTTGTGGCATAACATTCACATTCATGTGTCATTATTGTGGCATCGAACTGTTCGGAACACCAACACTGGAACAAACAAGCAGTAGAAATTAGAAAGACAAGTTATATTTTATACTTCAGAGTTTAGACACAGTAAAAACGAAGTCTTTATTATACATTCACGTTCATCGGCCACTGGTCGGTGTCTTACGTTGAGACAATGGAGCAACCAAAAATTAAAGAAGAAGAAGGCTCTCCCATGGAAACACAATAAGGTTACTAAATAATGCATATTCACAAGAGACTCACTAAAGGGTCACCTGGGCAACCAAGAACGGTAGTGTTGGAACTTGGAACCTGTCAACTTCATATGTTTTTATAAATAAAAGCTTGTGCCTGATTATTATGTGATAGTGTTATTTTCATCCTTGAAGTTGCCATTTATTTCAGTTATGAGCAAAACAATCTGGGCGAGATGAAGGGCAACTGCAATGGTGGTATGGCTTTAAGAGTAATGGATAATGGCGTTTCTGAAAGACTGTCTGGAGCATCAAGACCATCAAGTATTTACAGATTCGTTCCTTCATTTCCTATGACCTTCCTTTTCTTGTTCAAGTAGAGAAATAAGGCTTGTTTTATTTAAGCATTCAAGTCCCAACTTTGCTTATGTTAAAACCTCCCATTCCAGCATCTAGTGGTGAAAACCTTGATGAAAAAGGGAAGGCTCCTGTTGTCCAGCAAAAAGGACGCTTTAAAGTGACCGATGATGTGATCTTGGACAAGGTGAGGCAAGGTTCACGTACTGTCTGGTTTCCAAATTCCTTCTCTAACACCAATTCGAGGGAGCCTTTTGACTCAGTCTTCTGATTTTATTACATACTCACGAATTTAACACATTAATACAATTCTCTCTTGTTAAAAAGAAAGAAGTGTTTGTTTGTCTTACTTGATTTTGAATACATCTGTCTCTTTTCATTCAGGTGCATCCACCTCCCATGCTACAAAAGAGTCAAAGCATGCTGGTCAGTGCTTCTTTAGTGCTATTGAATTTCTATGTTGTATGTTGTAGACTAGTATTGATTTAGAGAAATGGCACTTATTTGCAATTCAAATAATTGATATGATGAAAATGTTCACTTGGTTAGACATCAGAATCTTGCAGTTCATCTAGGCATTTGTTAATTTAGGTCTTAAGTCACAATATCAATTGCTCGTCCAATCAAAATCCGAATCATACTGTTAATATATTGGCAGCAAGATTTTTCACCCCATCCTATAGGATGGTACACCACCTAACTGTTTGACTTACCACTTACATTTATTGCTTTTATTTTAATAAAGTTACTGGCCGTATAGGTATTCACCCAGCATCCATCGTCGGGTCAGCCGTCACCTACTGATTCTATACAACCGAATCTTCCGAATTCAGCGTATTCATTTTTGTATAGTATGTTGCAGTCAAATATATCTCAAAGGGTATGTAATTTTTTTTTTGTATTGAGGGTATGTAACTTCACATAGGCTAGATCTCTTTTCTCTCCATTTTCTTTTTTAAGTTCATTTTGAGAAGCATATCTTGATCTATCCATTCATATTAACAGGAGTCTATTCTGCTTATGATGAGGCATTTCGGCATCAATGAACCTATAGGTGCTTAAATTTTTAATCCTCAACATCCACTTCCCTTGTTATTATTTTGTTTTGTGCTGACCTGGTTTGTGTTGTTGCAGCTAACCATATAGTTGAGGGGCGCGCCTCAAAAGCTACAACAATAGAAAAATCTTTGGTATGTTTCACCCTCGGTCAATTTCCACTTCTTCACTCCATGAATTTCACTATTTCCTATTGCTTATAATTATCACTTTGATCTTGTTATATTTCTATAATTCTATCATACCACCACCTAAATTTTTATTGATCTCGTTTTCCCTAATTTATCCAAGTAGGGTATAGATAAATGGTAATAACTTACACTGTAATGTAATAACTTAAGTAATTATTATATCATTATATGTGTATCTGAAAATATACAGTTTAAGTAAAAAAACATAGTTATCAACTGTCAACTATGGTCGTTATAACGGAAATAACAACCATTTTCAGTGAGAAAAAGAAAAGTAGATGAAGAAGAATATCCTTTCAAAAAGAAAAGCACTTGTTTCGTTTACTAAATTTTATTTGGATCTCATCTTTCTTGCTCAACTTATGTTTCGAACTTTGAACAATGAACGTAGTTCGAAAATGTTACAGTATCAGGTGTTCCATTTCAACACTTGGTAAATAAATAAATAAATAAATGAACCCCGTTTTGCAGTTGGAGGTAGCATTCGACAAGGAGAAGGAGCTACTGCAGGAACTGTCGGACTTACAATGGAGGTAGTCAAAATTCTATAATGTTTTTATGTGGTTCGATATAAGAAACAAACTCTCATCTTTCTAATACCTTGTTTATTGCTATATGCAGGCTTCTATGTACCCAAGAAGAACTCCACAAGATCAAAACAAAAAACGCTCAGGTTAGTTTCTGATATCCTTCTAGTTCATGTCTCCCACATCTCGGCATCACAATGATTTGAAATATAGGAAATTTTCAGGCATGGGTTTCTACGTCATCTAATTTTACATGCCTCATTCGCATTTTCAATAGTTACCCATGCCACCATTAAGCACTTCGATGAAATAGTATAATCTGGCGAAACAAACATTCAAAATTCAAATTCAAAAATTGGCTTTATAGAGTATTTGTAAATTGGCTTGATATGAGTTTTGATTTTCTTACACGCATGTGTTCTTAGTTTCGGATTTGATTTGTCGATTCTACACATGTTTCTGTAGCAAAATGATCAAAAGAAATAATTACCTGAGATCCGCGAGAAAGACAACACCAAGAAAAGGCTGAAGATCTAAGAACAAGTCAGTTAACTTCAGAAGTTCGCTTCTTTTTTTTCTACCATAATTTTCAAAGATCGAATGAGTGTGCAGGCAAGCAGGTAGTTAGACCTTCTTTCTAATTGGAATGATGACAAATCTGTGCCAATTTGTGCAGGTTTTTCTTGCTCCTATATTCTTATGTACATATATTATTTGACCTTTCGACATTACCTTTTTTCTTTTTATCATGAGATGTGATTGTGAATATTGAATTAATTTTATATCTTGATCGTTTATTTTTCAATGCTCAATCATATAGACATAATAATAATGTCTCTAGATTTATATAGAGAGTTAGAAAAGTTTTTGAGCATCTGACTAAGCGACATGAATGCACTCACACCTGAAAGACTATTGACTTGCACCTTCTACGCTCTTACATGGAACATATGTTAGACTATTTAGTGTCCATCCTCAGCCAATTTTCTTCTGTATGTAATTTGGCTAGGCATGCCGCATGCCCTTCACTTTCTTAGGCACCCTGCAGTTCCACAAATGACAACGTCGAAATGGTTCTGCACATTGGGTTTCCGCAAGTGACACCACCATTTTGGACTGGTTTTCCGCAAGTTGTCACCATTTTCGACTCTCCTGTTTGCTTACTATCAGTTTGTTACAAGAAAAGAGAAAAATAAAAAAATGTTATAGGATGATGCAGATCAGCCTTCTAGACTGTTAGTGATATTTTTGGCCACAGGGTTTTAAAAGGAGGGAAGGGTTTTTGATCTCTTAAGAGAAGCATCACACTCTGTCTCACATCGACGTGAGAGATTGTTTGCAAGAAAGATGGTTTTTGTTCAAAATATGCTTTACCTTGTTTTTGAATTTGACCCCATATTTTAGATGACTGAAATTTTGAGTCAACTCTTAATCCTATCTCATTGAAAAGGCCGCGACTTTGGGGAATAAAGACTTTTCTTAAAACTAGTCAAATAAGATTGACTTTTATGTTTTTTTTTATCGCTAAGGGACTTCTAATTTTTGGGAGTTCTCCTCCATCTCATCACCTCTCTCTACCACCTCATCTTCACGCCATCTCATCATCTTCTCCGGCGAAGGTCGCCGGCCGGCTAAATTTCTGGCCGGCGACCTTCAAACATAAAAAAAAATGTAATTAATTTTTTTTTTTATGTTTGAAGGTGGCCGGCCGGAAAATTGGCCGACCGGCGACCTTCGCTGGAAAAGATGATGAAGTGGCGAGAAGATGAAGTGGCTGAGAGAACAGATGGGAGGAGAACTTTCAAAAAAATGTATTTTGTATTTCCCATAAAAATTTATTTCCTGAAGAACTTTCAAAAAAATCTGGATTCCCTCGAAAATTTATTCTCTAGAGAATTTTCTTTATTCCCCAAAACGGCGACCATTGAAAATCACTTTCCAGAATACATCTCA
Source organism: Eschscholzia californica (assembly GCF_041429995.1). Lineage (NCBI taxonomy): Eukaryota > Viridiplantae > Streptophyta > Magnoliopsida > Ranunculales > Papaveraceae > Eschscholzia > Eschscholzia californica. The sequence goes on along the minus strand of NW_028238198.1, from coordinate 13,294,315 downwards.
CCTTCAAAACAAACAACTTCTATAAAATCATTGTAAAACTTGAATCCTCCTAAATTAGTTAAAACTAAAGCAAATGATATTTTGTAAAATACACATACCACCTATTATACAAAAAAAAAATCATGGTTTTAATATACCAATGAGTACATTTCTATGAGTGGTCACTATGAAAAGCCAATATCCAAGAATAGAAAATATTTTATATAGAAATCTTCCCGTCTCTCTTACGTGATAAGCAAATTATAGGTGGTATTGGGTAGATTTTTTATTTTTTTTTCTAGTATCAATTTCGATAGGTGAACAATCTCTAACTAATGGGGCGGTCCGTATTCGTGTTCTCGTACCTTGTTGTATTATGGGGAGTGATGAAGTAGAAGATATATTTGGATATTTGTTGGAGGGAGCTAGTATAGTGGAAGCATTGTGGGTTTGGTGAACCGCCCCACTTGTTTGTGGCCTATGCCATTATTAGTTTCACATTTTTATTTTTCTTTTTCTTTTCGGTAACTTTATAAAAAAATTGGTATATGCATCCCACATTAATGAGGTCTGCGAACAGACCTAGATCTGGTTCACCAGATCTAGAGAGAGAGGAGAGATTTTTGTTTTTTTTTAAAAAAAAAATTTTTTTTTAGAGGGAGATAAAAAAAAAAAATTATGTTTGAAGGTCGCCGGCCGGAAATTTTTCCGGCCGGCGACCTTCGACGGAGAAGACGATGAGGTGGAGAGAGAGAAGTGAGGTGGAGAAGCTATTTTGCTTTCCCCCTAAATAAAATTGTTAAACAAATTTGACCAAGTCTTCAAACCCCGAAAACTATTTAGCTTTCCTCAAAGCGCTGGCCTTTTGTATGGATCATGTTTCAAAATTTGAGTTGTGAAAGTTATGAAGGTCAATTATTAGCAACTTTGAATCATAAAAACTATTCATGATTTCTCCTAAACCACAAGGCATGACAGGAAATGTACCATCATGCTACAATAAAGTGTTCGTTATTTTTGTTTACATATAATAATTCTGAAAGTAACAGTGACATCTGAACTTACTAAATAAGCTAAATCAATTTTGTTGCACCAAAATCAGAATTTTAGTCGGTATTTTTCTATATATAGACTCTTGAGCTGATATTTTTTTTTTATGTTGAAATACTTTTAAGTTTTTTTTTTTGATGAAGGAAAATACTTTTAAGTTGATTTTTTTTTTTGTTAAAGATTTTTAAGTTGAATTTGAAATAGTATACTTGAATCTTGAGATGTGACAATCCCATCACTTCTCTGTTTAAATGAAAATCCACCTCAAACCTGCCTGGTAGTCTTTTTGATTTGAAAATAAAAACAAATGCCCCTTGATATTGGAAAGGTAAATACCTAATATCCTAGTTCAACAAAAAAGAAAAATACCTAATATCCTTGCAACTATATATATATATATATATATATATATATATGTAATATGTTAGTTGTAACTCAATTTCTTTAATAGTTTTGAGTCAATTTGTATGTCTAACTCTCATTCATTATAGCACTTCCACATTAGAATAGTAGAAAATGGCATCCTATAGGAATTGACAAAGATAACAGACAAAAGTAGATTTGATATTCATATAAGAATGACATAAGAAAAAAAAAAAACAAGAAAAAAAAAGTAAATTTGTTATCGGATTGAAATTTTGGTGATTTTGGCTACCTTCCTTCTTGGACACTTCTATGATGGTGGGTTGGTGGGTTGGTGGGTTGGTGGGTCTACTCATGAATGCCACATAACAAAATAATTACTCTTCAAGTTAAGAATATCTTCTCTCCAAGAAAGAGCCATCTACTTTTAAGACTTATCCCTCATCTTTCATTAAGCTAAATTTCTCTATTAAGTGTAAAATGACTCAAGAATTTTCAAGATTTCCAAAATAGTTCTACATGAAATCCATAAAAATACTATAAACCCTAACACATAGTTTCAACAAAAAAAAAAAACCCTAACACATACTGTAAGAGTTTAACACACACACTTTTCATCATGTATGTAAAAAATCCCACAGTTGTAGCATAACAAATATATTGTTTGATGTAGTATCTTTTTTTTTTTTGTTGAGATGTTTGATGTAGTATCTAAAAGGCTACCTAATACAAGTGTTGGAATGTCTTGTATTTGGTTTAAAGATATGTTCTACGTGATGCTATATCGTCGACCTTTTATTCATTTGTCCAAACATTTGGTGATTTCTACCCTAAAATTTATAAGAATCGTCACAATGTACAGAGAAAGATAACAATTTCTTTTTGTAGTAACTTATTTGTTGATTACAGAGGTGATGTTAATGTCCTACTCCAAGAGCAAGAGAAACAAGAGATTGTTTACGGTGGATAAATAAGAAAGTATATTTCATCAAAAAAAAAAAGAAAGTATAACAATTGTGAGGCACAAATTTACGTGGTTTGGCTAAGACTACTCGTGGGAAAAGAAGAGATCTTGTATCTCATTCATGGAATACTTGAAGGTGAGGTCACACCAATTTTATAGGCACAAATAAAATGAAAAAACTAATTTAAACAACACAATACTGATATAATATCTTGCTTAAACGGGTATATTCAAATACAAGACTATGAAGGAAAACCTATATCCTTCCGATCTTCTCCAACGACACTCCCTCTCAATTGGGTGCGAAGATGTCAATAGAGTCCAATTTTTAGCCAGTAGCCTTTTTGTTAAGATATCTGTTAGTTGCTGACCACTACGAACAAAAGGAGTACACATAACATTAGCCTTCATTTTGTCCCGAACAAAGTGGCAATCCACTTCAACGAGATTTCTTCCTTTGTGAAATATCGGACTTGAGGCAATATGCATAGCAGCTACGTTATCTCAAAACATCTTGGTGAGCTTACATGAAGCAAAACCTAGTTCTTGTAACAAAGCTCGAAGACATATATATATATATATATATATATATATATATATATATATATATATATATATATATATATATTCTCAATAGTTGATGCAATGACACAATATTCAGCTTCGACATTAGATCAAGCAACAACATTTTGTTTCTTACTTTTCCAAGTAACTATATATCCTCCAACAAAAGTGCAATAACTTATTGTTGATTTTCGATCAACTGGACAGCTAAGCCCAAGCAAAACCATTAGTTGGAAAAGTAAGAAAGCTCAAAACATCTATAGAACTGAAATATCTTCTAATTTTAGTAAATGTTTTAAATTAATATTTTGAACATTAGTTCACAACATTCCACGGGGTAGAACCTCCTCTGGGAATATAAGGTGACCATGAGACTGATGCGGAGCCGCCATCCAGGAACGAATATCTTCGTTTAAAATACTCACTCCGTCCCAAAATGAACGACCTATTTTGAGAACCCAATTTTTTAAGGGAACATCACTAATTAGAGTCAGACTTTCAAAAATAACATGATTTTTCCAATTGTACCCTCATTAATTTTTTACGATACAATGAAAAAGTTTAACTTACTTTTAAATAAAGTTGTCATTACATTTAAAGTAGTAGGTATTATAGGAAATAGCGAAAAGTTCTTTTCTTTAATTTTAGAAATGAGACACTAACATGGGATAACTCAAAAAGGAAATTAGGTCATTCATTTTGGGACGGAGGGAGTAATATTTTTGGTGTAGATATTCTCATATTCAGGATCTTCCTCTGCACAGATTTCCAGAGAAACAAAGTCATAAGCACGGTGGTTCAGTGTCAGACCAACTACTCCAAGAACACTCATCCATAATCTAGTTAACAAATCAATGATTTGCAAGAAGTGTATTATAATACATCAATTTTTGGATTTGCTCATGAGAGAGGGCCAAATGGCAACTTAGTTGTCAAAGTTGTTGTGACACTAATTTTCGAGATAGTGTTGCATATTCCCTGAGAAAGTATGTTGGTCTAAATTGCCCGGGTTGTCCGTTTGTCGTCCTTGCCTGTCTAAATTGTCGGGCAATCCGGGTACCGGACCGGTCGGACTCGGACACAATGTTTTTTTTTGCTTGAGTGTCATAAAAGATATTCGTTAAGATTTCACACAAGCAAAGCTCATACAACATAGTCTCACATTGTAAAAATTTTGATATGAAAGAGATGCAAAACTTTATAAATAAGAAACGTAGTCTTTTCATGCATATACGTGTAAGTGTCTAGTCTAAATGTTAACTATATTAACTAATTATAACTATCTCTAAACTATTAAAATGTCTAAGTAAGTCAAAAATATCAATCAGTCAGGCCTATCGATCGGACTCAAGCGGAATGGCGGTTAGAGCCTTTTGTTCGTGCCTGTCCGACTAAATTTGGCAGTTCCAGACGTGAAGTCTCTGTCACCGGGCGCCACGACCACATCAGGCTCGAGCGGTTCGTGGGTGGATCCGGACTCACGTGCCTTTTTCCCACCCCTACGGGGTCCATGTCAAATGGCACTTTAGTTTTTTTTTTGTTGAGGGAAACTAAACAAACAAGAAACTACAAGTCCAAACAGTTGGCGAGATCTTCAATGGAGTGTATGGAACGCCGGAGTGGATTTTGACTTCCCCATTTTGCCAGCTTATCCGTCTGATTGTTGTTCAGTCTAGGAGTGTAGGAAAACATGATGCTCTCGAAATTGTTCTTAAGGCTGGCGATGTTGTATATTGGTTTCTCAGACTACCATTGGATCGAAGTGTTTTTGTTGAGGTGGCAGATCAAGTTTTGGTTGTCACTCTGATTGTGGAGGTACTGAATTTTGAGATTTATCGCCCATTTCAGTCGGCCAATAATGGCACTTTAGTTTTTTTTTTTTTTTTTTTGTTGACCATGGCACTTTAGTTATTCCATACAAAATGAAGGGGAGTTTGGTTAACTGAAAAATGTCAAACATTCAAAAGAGACCCCTCCCAAAACGTGACCATCCTACTTTGCTCGTCGCCCTCCGACCTCCAACCACTTTATCCTCTGTTTCTCTCTCTTTCTCTTTCTCCTGCTACTTTTGTACTGAAATTCTATACAAAACCTGCAAGTAAGAATCAAAATGAGTATGAAAAAGAAAACCCTAACCCTAGAAATGAATACAACTTCTTTAACAAGGGAAACTCGATGAAGATTAATTTACCTGAATTTCATTATAATCATCATCATCATCGTTATTGTCTTCATCGATGGGGAACAAAATTTGTACATTTAAAAGGAATATGGTAGAAGAACGTTATACAAGACCTCAAAGACTTGTTCGTCAACCATCTTTTGTTGATTACAAGAAACTTAGGAAGCTTATTTTATCTCAAAAGCTTGCACCTTGTTTTGATGGAGTTGAAGATTTAGAACCCAATTCTGATCTTGAAGAGTGCCCCATATGTTTCTTTGTAAGTTTCAATACTCTACTTGCTTCAAAATTTGATCTTTTTGAGTTTTGATTAGTTGGGTCTTTTCTATTTTTGATGTTTAAGTTTTGGGGTTTTCAGTTCTATCCTAGTTTGAATCGGTCAAGATGTTGCATGAAAGGAATTTGCACTGGTAATCTCTCTCTCTCTCTCTCTCTCTCTCTCTCTATGTATGAGGAATTGAAATCTAATTGGACTTATGTTTATGGGTTTTTCATTTTTTTGAAGAGTGTTTTTTGCAGATGAAGCCTTCCTCAGCAACCCAATTAACTCAGTATCCTCTAATCTCATTTTGTTTTCTTATTTAAATGTTATACAAGTACTCTTCCTATTTTATAGGAGGCAAAATATGATTAGGTTGGTTTCTTATGTAAATTGGACTCCAGAGTAAGTGTGGGGTGAAATTAGATGGACATTTAAAGAGGCCTTGGTTAGAACAACTAATAAACTTTCACAAAATTATGATCTTAATATGCTTGTTGTTGTGAAGTCCAAAAAGTTCATGTAACCTTGAAATGTATTCCTAAGCTATTAAAGATGCCCATTTTGCAAAAGTTCCAGTTACACTGTGGAGTATCGTGGCGCTAAGACAAAGGAAGAAAAGGGTATCGAGCAAGCTGTACGATCTAATCTCTAACATATATTCACTATTTCTTACACAGATATATATTAGTAATTGGGTATATTTGTGTGTTGATTGGTCTTATTTTGTTAACTTTGTATGATGCAGGAAGAACAAAAGGTCATTGAGGCAAAAATGAGAATGCGATTTGAAGAATCACGAAGCGCAGATCAGGTCCGACTAGCGAATAGGAACCTGTCTCCTGTGGAAATTGAATCTCCCACGCAGGGCTCTAGGGAGGTGTCTAATGGTGCTGCATCATACTTGACCTTCTTTATTTTTTTCATAAAACTATGCCCAGTTCCAGTTTCAAGTTTGAAAGGAATATTATACGTTCAAACTTCAAATAAATTATGACTTTGAGTTTTTGTATGTTTCCACAAGTAATTTACTTAAGTACTTTTTGATTGTGAAAGCAGGTTTCGAAGATGAGCTAATAGATTCCAATGTTTCTTCGGCTACTGGACATGTTGATGCTACCATCTCTTCTGTCCTAAATGCTTGGAATGAGAGGTATGTTCAACTACTACTTTCCTTTATATAGATATCGGACTTAAGTGCTGTTTCTATCGAATCATTGGTAGAATGGTGGGGTAATTGGAGATAAGTGATTTTAATACTGATTGATCTAGATGAATTTTGGGGTTGCTATTTTTACAGAAATCAGCCCTAGCATAGTTTAGTGACCATTTATCAAGTCTTTTTTTCTTTACTTTTTTCAGTTTTCGCTGTCAATAATTCACTGAACTTACCTACCTTTATTAGAGAAATGAAATATGGGTTCTAAATTTTAGGTTTGACAAATGTTAGGTTGTTTTAATATATAGCCTTCAGAGTCAGTTTCCTATATCGTTTATTACTTCCTGCTTCAAGAAACCAGGGTTTGAGTAGAAACCTTGAGAGGGGTATAAATTGGAAAACCTGTCAACCATGTCCGGAAACTTTTTTTCTATGTAAAGATTTCAGGATCTGTATGAAATAAATTTCTGGCTACAACATATTACTGGATTAGTATATATGCTCCCTTGTGGATAAGTAGTTGTTGCTTTGAGTTTTTCACATGATATTCTGATGTAGAAACGCAGCGGAATTAAAAGATACGAATAACTAAATAAGAACAATGAAAATAAAGATCAAATAACTCTAAATACTCAACTTTATTAAAACTTCAATGGGGTTTTTCTCTCAATCTGAGAATAATAGACAAACTAGATATCCTTTTATAGGATTCTGGACTTTCCTAGATAGACTTGAATTAGACTTCCTAAATAATTAAATACTGCAACTGCCTAAATAACTGGACTCAAATCTGGACCTTTCCAATTATTGAAAATATTAATATAGCATAATTCCTAAACCTAAATTAATTAATAATCATACTAAAATAAGGACTTCCTAAATCTACTCTCTCTGGCCGGTTGGTCTATGACTGGGTTCGGTCATGGAAATAGTCTCCACGCCGGGTGCCCCTGCATCAGCATCCCCTTCCCTCTAGAGGTTCGTCCCGAACCGTTTGTGAAGCGAATGTAGTTCTTCCGATCCATCTTCAATTGGCAATAACGTCACAATCTTCTTCTTCCATGGAAATTCATAAACATTCAAACGACCACGGTAAGTGGCATCAACATCAGATTGCCATGGTCGTCCTAATATGATGTGGCATAAATCCATATTGGTGACATCACAATTAACTGTAGACACATAAGAAGAACCAATAGAAAGATTAATAGTACACATGTGATCAACCCGTGTAGTAGTACCTGACTGAATCCAAGCGGTTTTATACGGGTTTGATTTAATCATTGTAGGAATACCCAAGAAATTGACCAGTTTCGTAGAAATTAAATTCTCTACACAACCATTGTCAATCACAATAGTACACACTTTATTCAGTACTGTTCCCCGTGTAACGAACAAATTCTTTCGTTGAGATAAATTCCTCTTGAAAGGTGTGAAAAGAACCCGCCGAGTGAGTAACATAACCCGATCACCGTTGTCTGGAATAGTGTTAATTCGTTCCAATTGATCTTCATCTGTATCTGAATCAGCTTTCTTTTCTACCATATTTGCTTTACCGCGAGAGGGGCAAGCATTAGAATAGTAGCCTGTTTCAAAACAACGATAACACTTAACTGGTGGAGGTTTTTTATAAGGATATTCTGTTAGTGATTTAGTACCGTCCTCCGCCTGTTTTGATTGATCTAATTCATCCGGTAGAGTTCGAACTGCTTGACTTCTCGTACTGTGTCCTCGGAAAATGGAACGTGAATCTGATTCAAAAGACCGAGCTACACTAATACATTCAGAAACCGAATTAAAAGCTCTCAAATTAACCAAATCTTTAATATCATTACGAAGTCCGTCCTTGAATTTTTCTACTTTCATTGACTCTGGATCTGGGAGATTAAGTCTTGTAATTAGTCTTTGGAATTCCGAAGCATATTCCTCAACGGAACGTCTTCCTTGGCGGCAACGTAAATAATCAACACATAGTTGGTTCTCATAATCCGGAGGGAGGAAACGGGAGAACATTAATGGTTTCAATTCTAACCAAGAAGAAATAGGAGGAAGGTGTAATAAACGACGATTTTCAGATTCCTGTTTCCACCAAGTAAGAGCAGTTTTAGATAAATAACCAGTTACACAACGTACCTGTTCAGGACCTTCAACTTGCATAACATCAAAAAAAATCTCAAGTCTAGAGACGTAATCCAAGAAATCTTCAATATTTATCGAACCATCATACCAAGGTACTTCCATTCGAATACGGTATGATGAACTAGGGTTCGGACATTCGGTGTCCGTGGGTGGAGTGTAATGTTCACGTTCGGTTTGAGTGCATTGGACTACCAAGGGGTGTCGTTGTGGTATGTTGGTTGGACGGGTGATAGGAGTGGTAGGGTCACGGGTTTGGGAATGGGTGAAGATATGTTCTCGGTTTCGGTTGAACGGGTGGAGTTGGTCTCGGTGACGTGGGTTTGTGGTGTTGTCGGGTTGGAGAGGGAGGTTGATGGTTGTCTCGGTTTCATGTGGACGACGGTGTTGTAGAGGTGGTGTAGAGGTGGTGTAACCGGATCAATAGCCGTGGTGGTGGATCGTATGGAGGTTGGGGTGGTTGTGATGTTGTTGGTATGGTGGGTGGGTTTCGGTTTGGTTGGTAGTGAATGAAGGATATCGGGTATACGGGGAAAGGAGACGTGGGTCTTGATAGGTTGTAATGGTTCCTAAAGGGGCAATTGGTTGGGTTTGGTTGGTGATGTTTCGGTTGTTGGTTTGGGGGTTGGTGAGGAGGTTGTGGTCGGCCGAGAAGTGGCTCTCGTGTGGTGGTCGGTGTGGTGTTGTAGTTGGCTCGGGGAAGGAGAACGATGGTGGTGTTGACATGTGGGTATAGGGGGGGTACGTAGGTGTTTGAAAAGGTGTGTTTGGTGAAGAGGAGGTGATGAAGGGTGGTGTGATAACCGGTGGAGGGTGGCTAATGGTGTGACCGAATAGTGGTGTCGTGGGCTCGGGAGGGAAACCGAGAGGAGGAAATCGGGTGGTGTTGGTGGTACCCGGTAGTTGTGAGGGTTGTTGATGTGTGATAGTGGTGGGAGGTGGAGTTTGGTTTTTACACATACCTTCTAGTTGTTTGGAGATGATGGTGATGGAGTCATTGAGTTGATCGAATCTTTGATCGATTTTATCGAATTTTTCTGTTGTTTCCTTCTTGTACTCATTGAACCCTTCTTCCAACTTTTTACCTGCAGATAGCCCTTCTTTAATGTTGTCCCATTCAGAGGAGAAAGTTGGTGTTTTCTCCTTAGTTGGTGTAGTAGAGATAGTAGTATTAACCATGATTATAAAAGTTTTGAAGAAAGAAAAAAAAAATTATGGCTCTAGATACCACTTGATGTAGAAACGCAGCGGAATTAAAAGATACGAATAACTAAATAAGAACAATGAAAATAAAGATCAAATAACTCTAAATACTCAACTTTATTAAAACTTCAATGGGGTTTTTCTCTCAATCTGAGAATAATAGACAAACTAGATATCCTTTTATAGGATTCTGGACTTTCCTAGATAGACTTGAATTAGACTTCCTAAATAATTAAATACTGCAACTGCCTAAATAACTGGACTCAAATCTGGACCTTTCCAATTATTGGAAATATTAAAATAGCATAATTCCTAAACCTAAATTAATTAATAATCATACTAAAATAAGGACTTCCTAAATCTACTCTCTCTGGCCGGTTGGTCCATGACTGGGTTCGGTCATGGAAATAGTCTCCACGCCGGGTGCCCCTGCATCATATTCTATGTATAGCTGATATATGTCCAATCTATAGTTTCTTGTGAGAATGGCCCTACATGGGAAAAGGGTACTCTAGTAACCAAGAATATGATATCTAGGTCCTCTCCACTTGGTTTTGACTTGGACAACCACAAACTTAATATGGTATCAAGCCTACGCACATAGGTGATAGGTCCAATGACCACACTTGTCCACGTTCCCTAATAAAAAGAAACTTGTTGGGCTCAAATAACGCCACAGATGAGGGAGCTTGTGAAAATAGTCCGACTACGCAACTGGTAATAGCCAGTGTAACGTTTCATCCTTCTTAGTTTTCTGCTGGTTACAAAAAGTTTTGTTATTTTTATTCTTTTCATTTCTTTGTACGAAGATACTTCCATCTAATATTTGCCAGCATTTAGTTCTCTATTCCATTCACAACTATAGAAACGACATTTATTTATCATGGCAAATAGTTAATTTGAACTTTCTACTGTCACAGGCAGGCAGAGTTTGGTGTTGATCTTGAAGAAATCATGATAGCTGAAGCGATTCTGCGATCTCTACAGGTTAGAGTAGTGTTAGTTTTACTACTTATCATACTCTTTCCATATTCAATTTATGAGTTGCAAGTTCGCCCGGGCTTGGGCTCGCATTCTGCACTGTTTGCTGAACTTGACTGTAGTTCAACCTTTTCTTCTCTGTTTCTCTATATAAATATAACCATACTGAAACAGAAATGCTCGGGTCCTTAATCGGCAAGTAAACCGGCTATTGACTTCTGTACTACTGCTTAATTAGTCAGTTTGTGACAAATGAGATCTAATCATCTAAGTTGCATGCACATGACTCATTTATCAGGATACTACCTCGCAAAGTAGTACAACTCAGCAATCTTCAGGATCATACGGCAATGACGAATCCCAATTCGACGATAACCTCAGAAATGAAAGCATCCAACCTTTGTCTTATGAATCTGATTCACCAGATTCTGTAGCTGTTGGAATTGCAGCAGCAATTGCAAGACTAGCTGAAAGAAACATTCTTCAGTCTGGAACATTTAGTTCGATTGAGGACACTGATCATCAAACTAGTCAAGCACAAGATGAAATCCCGTTACCAGAACAAGCGATGGGAGCCGTTGGGTCGTCTGGAGATCCTGATTTTGATGACATGGGATCAAAACATGAAGGTCTCATAAGTACTTCCACCACTGATATCGATAGTGTGGACTCATTTTCTGCTTGTATCCTAGCGAGGAATGAAGACCCAAGAGATGAATATAACTTAGATAAAGATCCGATACTGGAGCCTAGTGATAATTCATGTTCGGGTAGTGTTCATGCAATAGCAGATGCAGGATCTGGGAGCCCGACTTGTCCCGAACTCTTGGTACGAAGTAGAACTTAAGCTGCTCTCGGAAACTACACTCTATTGATAAAAAAACAAGCTTTCGGGTATTTTCAAGCTCCAATTCATGATCTTATTAGATCCATATTACATAAAGGTTATCATCAGTCAAGGTAAATCAAATACTCTTTTGCTTTGTCATTTTACCTGTTAAAATAATTTACGCCTCTGTCCATGGTTCAGCTTGATGAACGGGTATCATGGTATCCAAATCTCACAAAAGATGAAAAAAATTTAGCAAAAGGTGTAGTCGTTAGATTTCTGGATCCTCTGTATATATCTCAACATTGTTTGTGTACGAAAATAGAATTGAAGGATTGTGTTTTTGGTATGAAGTGAACATGATATTTGAACATCTACTAATAATTGGTTGTCAATGAAATATAATTTTTTATAGTATTATAAATCAATTTGTTATTTCAATGTTTATTTATTCTTCATGCAATCCCTTATTTTTCTTCATTAGCAGTTTTAAATTTGTTATATTGCAGTCCCTTTTGTGTGTAAAGTTAATCATAAAAAATGCTAGGGAACAAAAAATTCAGATACAAATCCTATGTGGCTTTATTGGAAAGGAAGTGGATGTGAATTATTGAAAATTCCAATCGTCGAAGCATATCGGATTTTTGTCTAGAGTCTATTCTTGTTCTCCGTACATAAATGCACGGACGTTCTAAAATATCCAAAGTCTCCAAGATTAGTTGATTATTGCGAGCGATTATTGCCTGAGGACAAGGTTGAAGCTTCTTAGTAGATATGTTCAGAAAGAGAGAATTGATTGGAGTTAGATTTCAGAATGTTCATTTTTACTTGACTCGTCTGAATGGTTGATTGGTTTGATTTTAGTGCCACTTCCTATGATTTAGACTCAAACACCAAGAAAAGAGAAAATCGACACCACCTTAGTTAATTTGATTGAAATTGAGGATGAATTGTCAAATAGTTTTGTATTAAGATGATCTACATGATAGGTGTATTTTTTTTTTAATTCGGGTAAGACTGCGTCTCAAAGTCCGGTTCATATTAACGTTAGTTTTTGTTTGATTTGTGATGTCTGGTTCATCTGAAAGGTCGAATCCAGATGATTTTTGGTCTCTGTGACTTGAATAGATATGAAAAGAAGTTGCAGTCAAGCGCCATTGTCTAGAATAGCTTAAAATAACTATTGTGTCTTCGACTAACACAAATTTTGATTATTTAGATTCAGCCAGGGCCGGTCCAAGTGTATCGGAGGCCCCAAGCGAAATTAAAAATTGGGACCCCATACAATGGATATTAGAAAAAAATTAAATAAAATTTAAACAATGCAAAGGATAGGAATCGAACCCTTGACATTTTATTCAAGATTTAAACTCTTTACTACTAAGCTACGCCTTAAATTATGTTTGAAATTAGTTTGAAGTACAATTAGTTTTTCGAAATTTACATACGAAATAGGAAACATGAGGCCCTTGATTATTTGGGGCCCAAAGCGACCGCTTTGATGGCTTTGGTCACGGGCCGCCCCTCATTCAGCCAAACTAGGTTCACATGAATCAGATTGAGACAATGAAAGAAAAATAAACACCACCCAAGACAGAAGTACTCTATAGCTCTTAAGAACATGTCTTATTTATTGTCTTATTTAGTTGAACACATATGCAGAAACTAAAACACACCATACAAATACAATATCAAGCTAAACTCATGAATCACAACTAGGTACCAAAAGAAGCATTTCAATCTGGTGACATGCATATCATTTCATCGTAATTTAAGTCTAGCTAGTGTTGATCTCTAATGGCATATGATGCTTACAATACCTAGTTTCCACCACCACCGGAACCAGAACCTTCACCATAACCTTCACCGTAACCAGAACCAGATCCAGATCCTGAACCACTACCTCGGCCGGAACCAGAACCAGAACCAGATCCAGATCCATATCCTTGTCCTCTACCTTGCCCTGATCCTCGGCCAGAACCTGAACCTGATCCAGCTCCAGAACCTGCATAAGACCCTGCTCCACTACCAGCACCAGAACCGGACCCAGCTCCACTACCAGCACCAGAACTGGAACCTGAACCAGAGCCAGATCCAGACCCAGAGCCGCTACCACCTAGACCAAGACCCAATCCAAGACCTAGGCCAAGACCAAGTCCAAGGCCACCACCACCATTACCACCCAAGTCCAAATTCAAGTCTTTTCTCTCAGGCCTGCCGTCACTAGTAAAGACTAGTGAGAAAATAAGGAAACACACAACTAAGGTTTTGATGGAAGACATTCTATTAATACCTTTCTCTTTGTCTCTCCTATAAGCTCTTTTAGTGTTGAGTTCTTAGTGTCTGTGGACGGATGAGCATATATATAGATATTCATGCCTACGGTTAAAGCCATTCCCTTGTGAAATGAAATAGAAGTCTCCTAAAAAAATAATGAAATCCGATGAGAGGATAATGATTTGTTCAATAAAAAATTCTGGTAAGAAAAACGTGCTAGCAATTTAAGTTTTTTCTGAAAGTGCAAAATGCCACGATATCACCACCAAGTAATATGGAATCCACTTTGTATAGCACTATATTGTCGACCGTATAGTCTCTAAACCTATCGGTTTAGAAGTATGTGGAACGAAAATGCTACGTCTACTTATAATTTGACTTGATTTGATGATTTCTATATTCATACCAAAGATTTGAACTCCTTCAAATTTAAGTTTCAAAGAAAAATCTTCCAACTTGTCCACACCTTACGTACTATCTGCTGACTTGTCTGGACATTACGTATATGTACTACGTTTGAACTTTTGCAAACTTTGTTCGATGTCCAAAGAATTTTGATCTCTTTCTTAAACAAAACACAAGTACCATCTGATCAGGGCCGTCCCTAGTATATCGGGGGCCCCAAGCGAAACCAAAAATTGGAGCCCCAGGCCGCCCCTGCTGATACCTTTCTACTTCATAATTGAATATACAATCAAATGAAAAATGATAAATAAAAAAAGGGGTGTAGTTTTTTTTTTTGTCGAAAGAAAAAGGGGTCTAGTTGCTTCTCATTGTAATATCCATATAAATTGTGGGACAAAGGTTTCTCATCAAAATGAGATGCATCGTATTGTGAGAAGTTAACATCTTGGACCCTGGAACCAATCTTAAGGCCACTTTACAAAAAAAATATTCTAAAGGTAACTTCCACTTAGTTGGTCTCATAGTGGGCAAGTTATGCGGGCACCCATTTTAAAGAGCCTAGCCAAATAAGGCCAACTCACCAACAAACCTAATAAGTAAATATCAATATGAAGCCCTTGCAAACAACTTGCATCTACTCCGCAGTGCAGACGTCCCGGGTTCGATCAATGGAAGAGCAATGGAAGGGAAAATCCAAGAATATTGGCCATTTGATTTGTCGGGTTTTAAGCCATTATATTTCGTCGGACTTTAGGCCAGTAGTAATTCGGTAGTTATCTTGCTTATCACATCGTATCAATGCCTTTGTAATGATCGTTGTAGTCAATATTAAAAAAAATAAGAAAATAAAAATATGAAGACCCTCTAGGCACCACTACATTTATCAAAATAAGCTTCAAGCCAAAGAATAGACTAGCCCAATGTTTAGTTATCAAAATACCCCTCGATATATTAAGAAAGTTGTCAATATTCCATTTCAATTTATTTCGTAATTTTTTGGGGAATGAATTGAACGAGAGAGATGAAGACGTTGACGAGATGAGAGAAATTGATTTTTTAACTGAATCATTAAGTGAATTCTAGGTTAATGATGTCCAACTATCTTTAGTTTATGGGTTGAAATCTATTTTTAGTGTTTTTAGTTCAGTATCTCGCAACCAATTCTAGAGAGAAAAAGCACAATCTGATTATACTGTTACTAGAATTGGTGAAGATTTATCGGCTTTAAATCAGATTGATTTCATTAATATTACTGATGTGTCTGAGGATCTGAGGGTAGTCGTTTGTGAACATGACTCCAACAAACCCTTTGACTGCAAAGGTCACTGCAAACAATTTACAAACGATTGCGAACACTTTGCAAACCATTGCAATCCTAATGCAAAACATTTGTAAATGGTTTGCAACCCATTACACTCCTATTGCAAACCATTGCGAGCAATTGCAAACATTCTGCAAACGATTGTAGACACTAATTTACAAACGATTGCAAGTACTCTGGAAAGTGGAAACCATTGTAATCCTAATGCAAAACATTTGTAAATGGTTTGCAACCCATACACCCTTGCTGCAAATCATTGCGAGAAATCGCCAAGAGTTGCAAACATTCTGTAAACGATTGCAGACACTTTGCAAATCAATGCCATCATTTTGATAACCATTTTGTAAATGGTTATCAAACTGTTTGTAGACAACTGCAAATTATATGCAGACAACTGCAAACTCTTTGAAACATAATTTTGTAAACAGTTTGATTAGTATTTGCAATGGTTCGCAAATTTTTGTAAACAGTTTGCAAACTATTTGCAGTGGTTTGATTAGTATTTGCAATGGTTTGCAAATTTTTGTGGAACTTTTCGCAACAGTTCGTAAACTGTTATTAGTAGTTTGCGCCCATTGTTGAAGCTTGAAGATCCTTCTTTTTACTCATGTTGAAGAAATCGAATCTTTGGATTTTTAGAAAGAGAAAGAGTATATGTTTC
Source organism: Eschscholzia californica (assembly GCF_041429995.1). Classification (NCBI taxonomy): domain Eukaryota; kingdom Viridiplantae; phylum Streptophyta; class Magnoliopsida; order Ranunculales; family Papaveraceae; genus Eschscholzia; species Eschscholzia californica. The sequence goes on along the minus strand of NW_028238198.1, from coordinate 13,277,982 downwards.
GTTTGAAGATTAAGAGGCTTCGCGGCCAGAAACCAGACCGATGTTGCTTTGTTTTTAATCGGTTGTTTCTAGAGAGAAAGACGAGTAGTTAAGGAGGAAGAAGGGCATAAATGATTTTGGGGGAGGGAAAATAAGTGAAAAATAAGGGCTTTTCAAGGTAAATTACAATGTTGAAGACTAGAATAATTTAGCGGATCATTTCTGAGCAAAAATATAAAATTCAGTAAAACTTATAAATTTGCAAGTACAGAGACGTGGTGAGCAAAGAAAATTATGTAGTAATTTTAGGCTAGTGCACCATAACTTAAAATCCTAGCTTCACCCATGACCCATGAACATCATACGAAAGATCCTTCGATATGAGTACTAGTCATTTAAGTGACTGTGCCTTAATGGAGGTGTAAGCAAACCCAACAACCCTACAACTATAATGTTAATCAAATACTATAAAGATGTTTTATAACTATCTCATCTACCAGCAAACTTCAATCATTATATGTGAGAAAAAGTGCAATCAAGATGAAGTTTAATTAAGGAATAATTAATCATACACGCCTTATATTAATAAAGTAATTAACACTTAGCTTCAATCATACTTGTCTAGTACTTTAATCTTCCTTTCTAAAAGGTGGTCCCTATTGCATGTTTTAGTCATAATGGTTTACATGCCCCTTTGGTGGTCACTTGCTAGTTGCTACCTCACCTTAATTAATCTCTTCTTCTTCTTTTATCTAGAGTTCTCATTTGAATGACCCTTTAATGTTAATTAAGTACTAATCTATATTTTTTAGTAAAAAGAATCTGTTCACTTGCATGATCTAGGTATGTTTAGTTTAGTGCACCATTTTCATCTATACATGTTAAATTGTGTCCCGTTTAAGTGGATCAAGACATGTGTAATTTTCTAACTATATTATTCAGAATAACGACAAATAAGTACATGATGAACTAATGGAATATTGAAAAAGTAACTAAACTTCGTCGGGTGGTGTTAACTGTTATGATGTTGATCTATGTACTTAGAGATTTAGAGTTAGATGTTGAGCCTGTTCGAAGAAAGAAAACTTGACCGTCTGTCCTATCCCCCATCTACGTCTACACCAACTTAAAGGAACACCGTAAGTCGGGTCTCAAACAAGCCTATCTTCATATATGATATATCAACCGTGATAGGGAAGTCGTCAGTGTGAATCCCCATCCAACCGCTTGAATTTACCCGTTTTCATCAAGAGACAAAGTGGCGGAAATCCAACAGTTGGGCCGGAAATTCACCCCAAATTCACACTAAATTTGTCGATCTCTCGATTTCTTTTTCAGAGTACCCACCATTACCATATCCTGATGTGATAGGTGCTGAGCTTGATTGTGTGGTTTGAAAATAAAGGGAAGCAAAGAAAGTTGGTGTCTTGTGTCTCTTGTTCTCTCTACTTTCTGTTTCCATAAACATTATAAGCTCATATCATGGTTAGCATGTGTCCGGCCCCTATCTTTATGATCTTTGGGGTCTCCGTCCTACTGATCATCATTTCTCTCTCTCTCTATTCTACTTGCTGCTATTATAGAATATGGAGCCTTTGTCCCTTAACTTCATATTTATTTTATCTGTAAAGTTGGTTTACATTTTTTATATCTCATCTTTCTTTTTCATTTGATGAGGAATTTTTTTTAATAATAATAAATAAATAAATAAAATAATAATAGATAATACTGTTTCGTGTCACAGTAAAGGCGTCCATGCACATCTAGATGATTATAAAACAAATAAAAGTATTCCAAATCGATAGTTAAACAATTCACTTGGAGACTTGGAGAAAGAATGTGCCAGAAGTCTGGCATCGATTACTCTGAAATTTAACAATAATTTTGATGAGCTAAAATCGATTAGCACTATGTAATGGTTTATCGTAAAACAAAATAAAGTAGGTAAAATTATTTTTCGAGCAACTCCAAGAGAGGCTCAAAATGGGGGCTCTCCTCTCATTTTAGGTTTTTGTAGCGATGCACTACTAACTTAAAAATAAATAACTTGACTACGATTACAACTAGTTACTTGTTACAAATAACTTATCCAACACGTCTTCATCTAGTTGTTGAACCCCTATTCATTAACCCAGAGGTCTTGGGTTTGATTCTTAATGGAAGTTGAAATCCATGATATATTGAACTTGAGATAAATAAAGTAAAGTAGATTAAATAGGTTTGAGGCTTCATAGAATGGCCCTAAGGGTCTTTAAATGACGTTTAGGGCCCAAGATCTCTTTGATGACGACAGTTATAAGACTTATTCAATTCATGATGTATCTACATATTATATATTCAAAATGTGTCTATACTATGTAATGAATGTGATGACTTTTGGAGTTCATATAAAAAAAAACTATGACAACGATAATGTTCATTTTCTACTCATTTGGCTCTAGTAATTAATATACATCTCTCGGCTAAGCTAGAAGATCTTCTTTGTTTGCTGAAGATTGTGATACTTTTCACATCCAACTGCGGTGTTCTTTCAAAATATTATAACAGTGATCGAACTTAATATCTCTTTGTCACATGTATTTTCAAACCATTCATGTGTTGTATTCAACTACAACTCAAATATTAAGATCTACTCGTGATTTCGAAAAAAATTAAAGACACAAGTTACATATTAAACTCTCTAATAATTACCAGGTCCTCTATCGTTTTCTCCATTTCTTGGGTTTCTTTATGACATGGGCAAATAACCACAAAAGTCCGAGCATTGTTTCTGTTTCTCGCTCAACTACGTTTAGCATCCTTTGCTACACGACTTGATTCGTACGTCTTGAAATACTCGGCAACTTTCCTCCAATAAGTATTCATTTCCTAAAATCACATTTGTCGCGACGTATAAAATATAAATAACTGTTCGCGAGCACACCATCATCAACTTGACTGTAACAATTGGGAGTGACGGATGATGTGGTAGGTGCTATGCTTTAAAAAGCGGCGCCTAGGCGCCGCTTACACACTAATCGGCTAGCTGCCGATCGACTAGCACTCGGTCAGCTAGTTGTTTTCAGCAGCCGAGTTAGCCGGCGCCCAGGAGCCGACTAGAGCCGACTACCCGGCTGGCTAGGCGCCGACTAACTCGGCTCGGGCAGCAGCTATTTTTTTTTTTTTTTCAAAACCCCAACTTAAAGTTAGGGTTTTAATGTTCTTTCCTTATGCAGCCGTCCCCCTCTCTCTCTCTACTACTTCTTGCCCTAATAGCTCATGTTCTACAAAGATTTGAAGCTACCCGACCTTCATTCAAGTAAGTTTCTCTCTCTAGAACTTGTTTTTCTTCACTGTTTCTCTCTAGAACTTGATTTTCTTCACTTACTCTCTCTATTCAACTTAAAACTTGTTCTTCATCTCTATTTCTCTAGTTTTTTGCCCTCTAACATATATAATTAGTTGTTTTAACATATATAATTAGTTGAATCATGTTTATAATTGATATAATATTGGTTTATATGCATATATGGTTGATTTTGCTCTCTTTGTTCTATAACTAGTTGATTTTTTTTGTAGTTTTGTAGTTCTAATGTATAAACCATGTTTATAATTGATATAATATAAATATATGGACTGATTTTGCTCTCTAATTTCTATAATTAGTTGATTTTTTTGTAGTTTTGTAGTTCTAATGTATAAACCATGTTTATAATTGATGTAATATAAGTTTATGGACTGATTTTGCTCTCTAATTTCTATAATAACTTGATTTTCTTTATAATTCTAATGTATAAACATGTATTATGTATAGTTCTATACTTATCATTGTTTCTTTTGTTATTTAGGTACTTTTATTAGTTTCCATCGATGGCTTCTACTAGTTCTGGTGCTTCGAGTACTCCTGTTCTGAAAAGAAATTCTGGAGATTTAGCATGGGAATGGAGAGAATGTCGGGATGCTAATGATTTGAATTCAGTTTGGTGCAAATTATGTAACAAGAAGATGTCCGGAGGCATTTATAGATTGAAAGAGCATCTTGCTCATAGAAAAGGAAATGTGAAGGGATGTGACAAGGTTACTGAAGAGATAAAGCAAACAGTTAATAAGACCATGACTGAAGCAACAAAGAAAAGATTAGAGAAGGTTAGAATTAGTAGTATTATTCAAGATCATGATCGTTTGGTAAGTGGCGATATTGAAGAAGAAGATATTGAGTATGAAGAGATTGAAGATGAAAGAACTAATGCTAAGCAACCTGAGGTAGTTGGTAGTGGTTCTCGTGGAAGAGGTTTGAAGCGACAAAGCAATGTTAGAGGCCCTTTGGATACTGTGTTTAGTCCTGATTATAAAAAGATGAAGCAAGCTACATTAGATCGGAACAATCCGATTAAAATTGCATTAAAACACCGAGCTTGGAAGGATTATGCTCGTTGGGCAATTTCGAAGGGAATACCTTTCAGTGCTGGTGAAGGTGAACTTTTCCAAAGATTTTTAGATTCTGTTGGAGAGTATGGAAGAGGATTACCAGCACCATTAAAACACCGAGTATAAAATTGCATAAAAAGATGAAGCAAGCTACATTAGATCGGAACAATCCGATTAAAATTGCATTAAAACACCGAGCTTGGAAGGATTATGCTCGTTGGGCAATTTCGAAGGGAATACCTTTCAGTGCTGGTGAAGGTGAACTTTTCCAAGGATTTTTTAGATTCTGTTGGAGAGTATGGAAGATGCAAATCTCATTGTAGGCATGATTAATGAAGTTATTGAAGATGTAGGCGAGGAGAATGTTGTTCAGGTATATTTGTTTAATTTCATTTATTTGTGCATGGGTCGTTACTCGTTACATCAATTACTAAACTAATTACTTTTTTTGTTATGTAGTTTATTACCGACAACGGATCAAATTTTAAGGCTGCAGGCAAGATCTTAATGGAACAACATCCTCATATGTTTTGGACTCCTTGTGCGGCACATTGTGTTAACTTAATGTTGCAAGATATTGGTGATAAATTGCCGAAGATCAAGAGTGCTTTGAGTGAGTCTAAAGCCGTTACAACGTACATCTATAACCATGGTAGAGTTTTAAACTTGATGAGGAGGTTTACTGGTGGGAAAAAGTTGCACCGATCTTGTGTGACTAGATTTGCTACTGCTTTCTACACAATCAAGAGCATTCATAAGAACAGGGGTCATTTACAAATGTTGTTTGTGTCAGATCAATGGACACAGTCTGATTTTGCTAAAAAAGCTGATGGTATGCGATGTGCAAGGATAGTGGCTAAAAATAGCTTTTGGGATAATGTACAATTTGCATGTCAAGTGTTGGCACCACTAGTTGACGTGGTAAGGTTGGTAGACACTGAAGAGAAGCCAAGTATGGGATACATATATGAAGCAATGGTTATAGCAAAGGATCAAATCAAGAAGAACCTTGGTAGTGACCAAATGACACGAGCCAAAGTTTGGGAAATTATTGATATCCGATGGACGGATCAATTTCATCATCCTTTACATGCAGCTGGTTATTACTTGAATCCCTCGATTTACTATGGAAAGGGTTGGGAAGTGGTTGAGACTGATGAGGTTACGAAACAAGTTTTTCTTGCTATGAGTAAATTGGTGTCTGATGAGGAGGCTTTGGATGAAATGAATAATGAGATGTTTCATTATAGGAGTCAAACTGGATCATTGGGACATGAATTTGCGAAAAAAGGAGTCAAAAGATATTTGCCACGTAAGTTTTTTCTAAATGGTACTTTTGATTTATTTTTGTGGCGATTTTATGTTCGTTGTTTTATTTTGTGAGTTATGACTAAATGTAGATAAATGGTGGACACAATATGGGAAGGGACTACCTTACCTTTCATCATTTGCAAAAAGGGTTACAAGTCAGACATGTAGCGCTTCACCATGTGAGCGTAATTGGAGTGCATTTGATCATGAAAGTTACACTTCAATTAATCTTATTTTTACCGATTAAGTAATAAGTTAAATACTCCTTTAATACTTGTGTCTTATTTTTTTAAGGTACATTCAAAGAAGAGGAATTGTTTGGTTCAATCTAAATTGAATGATATCGTCTACATACAATACAATATGAAGTTGAAGATTCGAAATATAGCTAGAAACAATGTGTGTGGACCGAGAAGAGATGACTCAATTGATCCAATTGTTTTGAGGGAGGTAGAAGAAAATGATGAATGGATTATTCCAAATGATGAAGAACTACAAGACTTCGTCAATAGGGGTGATGATCTTAGATGGGAAGATGTTCGAGCGGCACAAGGAGCTACTAGTACTGAGAGGCGAAGAACAAGAAGCCAAAAGGCTTCTAGTTCTTCAACTGCTTCTACGTCACGTCCTGCGATGGAACTTGTTGATGAGGATAGTGATGTTGATATTGAAGTGGAAGGGTCGCACTTTGAAACTATAGATTGAGTTATTTAGCGTCGTTTTTATGCTTTGCTTTTATTTTGATTCGACATTACTATGGATTGTGTGACTATGAACTACTTTTGTTAGACTTATTTGAAATTTGAACTTTGATTATCATAAATTACTAATTATGTTTGTACTTTATATATGTTTGAGTGTTTCAGGAACAATCATTACTACCAGGCGAAAATTTGGGGGAGTTCAAACTACAATGAAGTTATGAAGGTACACAAATACTCTTTTTATTGAATTTTATATGTAATTACATATATATAATTATAAATTTATATTTTAGGTTAAACCGATTAAATCCGACTGGTCCAGTTGTAATCCCGACTGGTCGCTAGGCCCGGGTCGTCCGACTAGTCCCGATTTCCGACTTTTCGAGCATAGGGTAGGTGTTTAATCAAAATCAACATACGTTTCTTCAATGTTATCAGAAATGTATGTTAATGTTTTTTTTGACGTTATCTTTTTTTTTTTAAAGTGTATTGGGAAACCCAGTTGGTAGCAGTTTTTTTTGAGAAATGAGGTTGGGTGGAGTAATTGGGTGGTCCCTCTTTTATAGCGGGTACCCAACGGCTGTATTGTGGAGGCTACTGCGCGACTCTCTGGGAAGCCCAGTCGAGGGGCTCCTCTGTTGGTGGAGGGGAGTAGCGGGGGGCTAACTTCAAATTAGTAGAACTTAAATGTCTACCTTAATGCATGGAGTTTTTTTTATCTGTGAAGCTCACTTTGATTGAGTGATCACATGTGCATTTGTACCCACTAGAGAAACTAGAGTTCGAATCTTATCATTTCCAAAAAAACGCATCTAGTACTTGTAAACTGTGATTTAAAGATGATTTTAGGTTAATCTATTATCTTTTGCATAATGTAGCATATATGAATCTAAAATTCTTAATTGGCCCCAAAATATTATTAAAAGGAACCCGTGTCACTCTAATAAGTAACAAGTTAGTGAATCAATGGACGAGAAGTTCCATGTTCTTCTTTCTTCGTAGAAGATTATACAAGTGTGGTACAATGTTAGACCCATCTGTCGGCTGAATCCCGGCCGTGAAAGCAAAAATGTCAAGGACCGGCTGTGTAGCTGTCTGGTATAGCCTTCTAATACATCCACTGTGGGTATATTCATCGGGATAATGCTAGTCGGACTCTCAAAGTGCCGACAAAGTCACAAAATGAGGCACTTTGAGAGTGTGGGGTTGTAAACCCAAACCACTTTTACCACCCGGACTCTCAAAGTGCCTCATTCGTGACTTTGTCGGCACTTTGAGAGTCCGACTAGCATTATCCTTTTCACCGTTCTCAAAAAAACTGTCAATAAATTTGTGAAATTTTAGGTTTATTTTTTATTCAGATCCAACACTATTACAAATTTCTGCTCCAGTTCAATTTCTGTTTAATTCGGTAAGTGGTTTAACTCAGTCTTATGAGCTTACTCATGTTTGAGTTGGAGAATAAAGCCGATTCAATACAATCTAGGAGCACATGGCCGATTCATGACATCTTGATTCTAATTCCATCTTCCTAATTAGCTAGTTGTTCTAAAAACAATTTAAAGTTCATGATTAATTAAGCAAAGAAAACTTCTTCAATTCCTGTCTTCCTGGTCACATTTGCTTTTAGTTACTTAATTAACCTAAAAAAATCAATACTAACCTTTTCTACTTTAGCATCACATTTGTGGGTCAATCTTCATTAAAAATGTATATCAAATTGATCAATTTTTATATCAAATATGTACATATAAATATCATAGTTTGTTATCAAGAACTTTGATCTAGATATATAATTTGCTTACAACTCTCAATTCTTTAGCTAAACCAACCAAGTTTATTACTTGATTCAATTGAAGTAAAAAAGAATGGATTCAAATCTAGTCGAACCAATGGATTTTCTTTCGCGTGATTGGTGCAACTCGTCCGCCATTCAAATCTTCCAACCGTCTCAAGAAGATCGAGCTATTGTTCTTCAAGATCATTCTATAAAGTCGTTCTGCAGTGAAGCTAAAACTCCGTTACCCGTAAGTCTATTTTCGATACGAGTTAACAAATTAACCGAACTTCTTATACATGTTAATTAAAATTTGTTACTTATGTAGAATATGGATGATGGAGACATCAAGTTACCAAAATGGAAGACTAACGACGTTAAGGTATCTTTTCCATTCATTTTCTCTCACAGATTTAATCGATTTAACTTAAACTCCTGCAGAAATTACATATTATGTGGAGACAAGCTTAATAAATTTGTGTTATTTAACTAGTTGTTATTGATGATAATTTATATCTAATTTTTGTTATTCACTTGTTCTGTAGTCATGGATATTGTTGCAACAAGCTATGCATCCTGAAGTTAATTATCGTAGTTGTTTCCGAAAGAAATGGGTATGAACTTTTTTTCTTTAATTTCTAAGACTTGTTTTGGGTTCTTGATAAAGAAAAATCATGATTATTGTAGGGGTGAATTGGGGTTTTGAGGAATAAAAAGGAGAGGAACAAAATCTGTTTTGGATAGTAACCGATAAAAATAGACCCAATAATCAATTAAATACAACGGTGTACCTTCTTTCGTCTCCAGAATTTAACGAACTACCTAGAATTTGATGGGGTTAGAACTAAAACTGTAGATGTTTGGTTTGGATTGATTTGGACCGGGCAAGTTTTGTCCATTGGTATGCTGACAATATAGACGAAGAAAACTTGTTTTGATCTAGCAGGTTGGATTGGACCGGATCTGAATTGTCCATTTGATCCTAGCGATAGACTAGTAGCAAACCACAAGGCCACAAGTAGACTGCAACCTTAGTAATTGGTTTCTATCTGGTTTGGTTCCTTATCATATTTGCACTATTCTAACAATTTACTTTGAAATGAAATAATTGACAGTTTTCATGGAAGATAATGCCAGTCAAGAATCTATCATCAATAAAGAAATGGGTAAAAGAAATAAAGCAAAAAAGAAAAGAAGACGATCGATTACAAAGAGCTGAAGTTCATGCAGCCATATCGGTCGCAGGGGTTGCGGCAGCACTGGCAGCTATTGCAGCTGAAAATAATAAGCACAATCAATCAGACAACAACAATAGTAGAAGAGAAGAAGCAGTTGCTTCAGCAGCAGCCCTAGTAGCAGCACAATGTGCACAAATGGCTGAAGCAATGGGAGCTAAACGTGATCAATTAAGTAGTATAATGGGTTCTGCCATGACCACTTCAAATGCCACTGATATCCTAACACTTACAGCTGCTGCTGCTACATGTAACTAGCCCCTAACTCTAAATTAGGTCATTATTATTGGTAGTCATCAAGTAACCTATTTAATTCATTATTTGTCATGTTTTTGATCCAACCGAAAACTAATTGGTAATGAACACACATGACCTAGATACTAAAGATGTTGTAGAATCTTGGAAATCGTAAGAGTCGGTCAAGGTCCAAGGTAGCTAAAGCGGTTGCTTTGGGCCCAAAATGTTATTAGGTGCCTCATAGTGAGACCTTGAACTATGTCACTCATGGTGTTCATTTATTCCTTTTGTTCTTTATTTAATTAGCATTAAGAGGAGCTGCAACTCTAAGAGCAAGGCCTGGTCGTAGCGAAAGTAGACTGACTGGAGGCAAACCCATCCTTCCAATTGACGATAAAGAAGACGTTGACTGCGACTTTGACTTTGAAAGATTCAGATCTGAGCTTGCAAAGGGATATGATCTTAATATTGAATTATCCGACGGTAAGTAGTCAATCAAGTTTTAATTTTGTTTTTAAGGTTAATTTAGCTCAGACGAGAACAGATCATCCACCAAACTCGTTGAATCGGGACCATTGATGTTGTCCGAGGTCCAACAAGACGGTCATGATGACAGAGTTAGTGAATCACATTAAATGTAGTGGATCACATTAAATGTGTTCAATACTAAGGTTTATTAGAGGGTGAATGGGTAATGAAGTTGAGTTGAAGGGGTAGAAGATAAAGATGAGAGGATGTTCCCAGGAAGCGAATTAAAATGAGGGGCCTATGTTGGAGATGTCCCTCTAAGTCTACCCTTATTCTATTTTCACCTATTAGTTTAGAAGATCAAAGAATAGTGGTTGTATTTAAATGTGGTGTTTTGTGTTATTGGTGAAACAGGAAAGTGCAAGTATAGATCAGTCTCAATCATTCTTAACCGTGAATCCAAGGTCAGCTCCCTCTCTTTTTCTCATATTGATGTATTATTGGACACTCTGCTTACATTGATTTCGACAATTCTTACGTGCATTTTTAAGTGGGTGATGTAAGTTGGGCTTTCAAACTATTGAGAAATTCTTCGTAAAGCCAAACTTTGTGAGAGTACATTTGGATAGAAAAATGATGCATGAGGCTACAAAAGTAGACTTAATCCAGATCTAAATAGGAATCAGCCGTCTATGAAGAGTTAAACAATCTATCAAGAAAGAGAGTTTACTCGAAATGAAGACCATTGACTTTGTATAAGTCTGGAGTATGCATTGATGCAGACGTTTCTAACAAACATGGGAAATGATAGAGTGACTTAGAAATTGGTATTTAGAGGGTGACATATTTCCTCATTTAGAAATAAAAGCGGTCCCCACCGTAGTCAAACTTTGAAAAAACCTTGTCTTTTAGTGATTCCACATCAGCTGGGCATTAAAAAGCCCAAAAAATTGGGCACTCTAGCATCTCCCTTCTAACATTACTCATTTGGACATGGGTTTTCTAAACTCAAATCAATGGGCCATTCCTAAATTAATTGTTGAACATTGGCTTCCACAAACAGCCCAATATTTGGGTCCAGCTTAAGCCCTGCTCGGTTTAACTGGCCCATTACCAACTAATATTGTATACAAAATTTTCCATTTTGTTTTTAGAAATTGAATACGATCAACGATAGTCATTACATTTGTAAGGAATTTATGTCAACACCTTGGACACCACTTGGGCTCAGGGACGGATCTACATGCAGGCCAAAGGGGGCCATGGCCCCCCTTGACTTGCCGTAAATTGTTTTAGAAATGCTGATTGCTTTCTGATTTACCGCATAAATAAAGTTCGAGTCATACATATAACATATATTTAGTGTGGGTGAGATGGTAGAGGTCTGAGTTTTGGACGTGAGAGACCTGGGTTCGAGCACATAGACTTAAATTTTTCACTTTTTTTTTTAGTTCGGCCCCCCTTGACTACTACTCCTAGTTCCGTCCCTGCTTGGGCTACCAAATGTTGACTATACAAAGTTTTCATTAAATCACCCATTTTCTAACATTGGTTTTCCTATTCATCATCTAATAGTAAACCTCTCCATTTTTTGGCTTAATGGTAGGTTATACTCAAAACCAGGAAAGTCAAAATGTTGACCTCTGCCTTCTCAAAAACAAAAGAAAGTGAGTTATCTCATCTTGACTTGTGTCATGATTCAATACAACGCTCATACAGATAATTCTCTAAATTGGGTCATTATGATGATGACAGGTGTCATTATGGATTTACACGCTGAGTTATACCAAGAATCGTTGACTGAGGAATGCGAGACATGTTACTATATAGTGTTGACCACAAGTAAAGGAACAATCAAGCTAGATATGGAAGATGATCATGATCGTTATAGAATGTGGGCCACCACCATTACTCATATGCTCAAGCTTTCATCTTCCTTTAATGGCTATCAACTTCAATACTACTAATATTCTTCACTTTCTTTCTCTTTTCTTTATTTTCTCTTATTTTGTTATGTGTTTCTTCATCCTGTATTAACATATATCTATAACAATAAATAAACATGGTTGTATAATTTCTTATTTCGTTTCTTGTCTTTTGCTTTCCAAGCTAGTTTTTATTTGTTCGGAAAAAGATAACTCGTTGAACATGGAGTCAATATTGCCGAAAAGAGAAATGATAATAATTGATATACAACTAAAAGTCTCGAAATAGTGTACAGATCTAGGTGAGAGTGTTGAAGATGCGAATTGATTGTATGGTGTTTAATGCTACTTACAAGAGATCGATTGATATAACTAGGTCTCTTAGTTTTGTTCGGGAAGTTATATCATTTACCTATTAGTTGGTTTCAAACATGAATTCACATTTTACTTCGATAACAAGTTTGAATCATTTTAATAGGAAAAAAAATATGGTTGTTTCATGTTACATATTTTTCTAACTTTTATATTAAAAACAGTTTAAAAACATCACATCACATATTTACAGATTTTGTGTAAGGGAGAGATCACCCCAGAGAAGAAGACGTCTAGGACGATCAAGAAATCTGGCTTGCCAAGCAGGCTCATCATTTTCGTATACAAAACCGCTCTTTGTATATAACTTTCTTGCTGCTTCGTTGTCAAAGGCAACATGCACATACAGATCTGTCATACCTGAAAGAAACGCCATTATTCTTCTTCAGTCAAAACAATCAAAAAACCGTTTAGAGAGGTAACATGAGGTATTATAACGGTCTATATAGTTAGAAATTGAAATGATAGTTATAGTGATGAAAATGATTCGAACAAAAATGGTGGTTATAAATGACAAGAAGAAAGAAATTGTTACATTTTCTTTGTTTTTTTATAAAGCAAAAGAAGACACAATGATTTCGGCTCTTACTAAAAAGCGACAGTTATTTCCGTTAGAACTGTCTATTTCTATCTCTAAAACTATGTTTCCAGCACGACAAGACCATTCAAAATGGGTATGATGAACTGCAGAATTAAAATAAAGAAATGGTTACCCCATTCTAGAGCAACCTTCTTTGATTTGGCAATCAATAGATAGCCCAAGCCATTTCTCTGCAGCTCCTTTGCCACACATACATTGCTCAAGTATGCCCTAGAAAAATCAGCTCCATCACCCTATAAAATGCAAGAGATTTGATTAGATATCGGAGAAAAATCCCCTTCTTCGAATCCCATACATCTCTTGGGCGCCCTAGAATTGTTGATCTTAAAAAATTTGTACAAATATATAATGATAGTGATTCCTTCAACAAAATTCTAGCAACTCCGTAATAGAGAGGTCGAGACTTGTTTCGAGATTAGCTAGAAATTTAGTTTCCACGGGAAACCAGATGCCCCACATTTCCGACAAATCAATGACCGAAATAAACCTAAATTTCCAATAAACACCGTGGTCTTAAATTCCTTCCTGAATAGCTTTTCTGAGCAAAAAACTACTGGAAGTTCAATAACATAGTGACAGCTATAAAAACTATCACAACTCCCCCGAAGGCAAAGATGCTTAGCTATGTAAACTAAAAAATTTATATGGTTAATGACTTGTATTTGGCCCATTTGGACACATAAAGATACAACTTGAGGAAGCTGAACCAACCTTAATCGGTTGAAATTGGAAGCCCTAAGCTCTTCAGTCAGTGACGTAATTTTACATAATTGTTAGGATAGACCATACCGTCAAACTATGAAGAAAAAGTCGGGATTAATCCCCGAGTACACCCCGACTACTCCTCAGTCCCCATCTTGCCGACTCGACTAGGAGCCAAAACCCTAGTCCCGTGGAATTCCGAGTAAATCCCCGACTTGGTCCGACTAGTCGGGCCAGTCGGGATTATTTAGCTGAGCCTTTTTTTCTTTTGCTCAAATCGACAAAGGTGGTTTAGGATTTGCTCATTCGGCTTTTCACCCTTCCTCTCCCCTCCAAATATCATTATAACCAGATTGAAGTAATTTTGAAGTTTTCTTGCTCTCCAAACAAGATTCCAAGTTTCTCTATCTTCCCAATCTTTTTCTACTATTTCTTTTTAGAACCTATATTCTACTCTTTTCCTTTATTAACTCAAATAAATGTTAGTTGTTAGTGTTTTATACTTCATTAATGTTGTAGAACTTGTTGATAATTATATGTGTGCTTCTTAGGGATGAATTTTTAGTGTTTATACTTCATTAAGACCAAATACTTATATTTATACCTATTATAATTATATATTTATATTCTACGACTAGTCCCGTGTAAATACGACTAGTAGCGACTATGCCTAGTCCCAAGTCCGCCGACTAGTCCCCCTTGCCGACTTTTCCGACATAGCCGTCAAAGATGGAAATTATAGTCGAAAAAGTAATTTAAATGATGAACGAAATTAGATTTAACTCAATACCTCAGGTCTCTTCCCTGTGATTTCATCTGGAAGCCTTAGGCACTGATTAAGATCAAGAGTTCCAACTACTACTCTGTCTTCTCCGTTTTCAGAAAACTACAAAACGTTACAAACATCAAAGCAAAATAAGGAATTTTTTGTACAAATTTGAGGCAACATAAAAGTTGAATCTTAATACAAAGATTCCGAAATGTGAGTGCAGTTACCTATACGATATTGGTTGATTTTCTCATACCTTACATGCAGATGATAGTTCATCTGAACCGGGCGGTATTTGTGACAATGGAAGAGTTGCATTTATGCAAGTAACTCTTTTAAATCCTACCCTTGTCCCAGCAATCCGTTCTTTTAATGCATCGAATTCAAGCTCGGTCAAATACTTTTTGTGATCCTAATAGAACTTGACAAGAAATGCATATGTTCAGGATCATTAACAAATTGAAGTGAAATAATATATAAACATTAACCTCAGCAATTAATCCATATCTATTAAAAATGAGGACGACTTCATATCATCCAACTCATCTTCTAGTTTAGAGCATCTCCAATCCGAATGTGATCAGCTTCAAATTTGGTACTTGAAACAAGACATTACCTAAAACTTGCCACTAAGCGGGGCAAAATGTTCTCGATTTTACAAATAGAAAGAAAACAAAACATCTCCAACGCAACCTTGGTCAAAGGTCGGCTACTCTCGTGCTCATACGTGCTCATACGTCATTTTACTCTTCGTCAAGTTTAACATGTAACTAAATTATCTTGCTTAAGAATATATATATATATATATATATATATATATATATATATATATATATATATATATATGTATACTAGTCCAAAATGGGAAGGTTTATTTAGATTTGTCGACCGGGACGTCTTCTCATCCTGTTAGTAAACCTCTAAAGGTGATGGATTAGAGGATGTGAAACCATTGAAATCCCATCTGATCACCTTACAACTGAAACACCAGTGCGACACTCAGACTTCGAAAAGTTGATTTTACTCCAAAATGCTCTCTAATAGTAATCTCTATTTTGGGTTTTAATGACTATAGGTAGGTCGAATAGCTTCGCTCAACTTCATACTCCATTCAGAGAGGATCAATTTGATGATCTATGTCATCTTAGTCAATTAAACCTAAAATTTTGAAACAGCCAAATACTTCTCTTTATCCTCATGTATTGTGAATCAAGATTATATCATCATTTCTATACAAATAAAGCTAGAAAAAAAAACCCAACTATCGGCCTGATAACTTATTCATATAAACAGAAAAAAAAAACCAAAACTTTAAAGAAAATGAATGAATTAGGTTAAAATTAGCTACTCACTTCTACCCCAAAAGAAGAATCTTGAAAATCATTGAAGGATCGAACACGAAGACAAGCAGCAGCCCAAAATTCATCCTCAGAAACAGCTACAGAAATATCTAAACCAGAGTTTAAATTTAGGGTTTCATGGGTACATAGTTGACAAGTAATTGTAGCAGAACGAAATCGAAATGGGGTTCGATTCCTGTTAGAGAAGTGGGTGAAAATTGATTGGGGTCTTCTTCTAGGGTTAGATAAGTTAGGGTGAATTAAGTTGGGAACGTTTTGACATGTTCTTCTTCTGATCGAACAAGGGAAAAGGGTAGAGGAAGAAGAAGAAGAAGCGGAAGTCAAAAACGCCATTTTAATTTATTTTCTATTTATCCTTTCGCTTTATTGCCTGAAATTTCTCATCCTCTGAATAATTATTTTTATACTAGTTTATTTGGTCACTTCATATTTACCTCTAATGCCACTTCTACGAGTATTCAATAGGTTTGTGGATTGAGTTTATGGCGCCAAAAATGAATGGAGATGTAACCCAAATTTTATCTTTCATACAAGTGCGCCAAAAATGAATGGGGATGTTTGATTAGTTTTTTCTTTATTTGTAATTTCAGTTGTTTTGTTGACCTTTAGGGTCTTTTCATTTGTGATCTTTAGGATCTTTTCATCTTTTGTTCTATCTTTATTCGTCAGAGTCTAGTCCAATTTCTTTCTTATTCACGAGGCACTTTGCATTTAAAGGTATGCAACTCTCATGAAGTTGGAAGAGAGAAATAACAATTCATCCATGTAAACAATGTGATTTTATCACTTATGAATGGAAATCGATTCCCGTGGCTTCAAAAAAAAAAACATATCACTAATAGTTTCGGGAGATGCTAGAGAGCCCAAATTTTTTGGGCATTTTAATGCCCAGCTGATGTGGAATCACTAAAAGACAAGGTTTTTCAAAGTTTGACTACGGTGGGGACCGCTTTTATTTCTAAATGAGGAAATATGTCACCCTCTAAGTACCAATTTCTAAGTCACTCTATCATTTCCCAATAGTTTCAACACAAAAAAAAAAACATATCACTAATATAATAATTATTTTTTGTTAAGAAACTAATATAATTATTGTTTAGTGGAGATGTACATATGTCCAAGTCCTAATTTACAATAGTAAAGGAGGCGATTTAAAATAAGTTGTCTATTATGGTTTAGGGTGGAGTTATTTAAACTTTTTATTATAAATCAAATCATCTATTTACGAACAAAAGTAAAAATTATTTCACTGCATGAACCTTTCCAATTAGGGAGTCTAAGAAATTTTGACAGTTCTTGAATTTTTCAATTTCGATGTGGACTCCCAATTCAAAATAAACGCGTGTGGTGTATCTGTGCAGAATTTTAATTTTATGTTTCAACAAAAAGAAGTTATAAGAACAAGTTACACAAGAAACAAATATTTAAACAAAACAAATAAGGTTGCAGCTTTGGGGAATAAAGAAAATTCTCCGGAAAATAAAGACTTAGTCAATAAACATTGACTTTGGGAGGCATATTCTTCTTTTTGTTGTTCTCTGGTTATTAATCGATAAGTCGATTTCTCTCTGTCTTGGCTTGATTTAGACAGAGTTTCCTTTCTCTAACTTATAGAGAGATAAACTAATAAAGAATAATTAATATTCCTTCTTTCGGGCTAACCGTGATAGGTGTTAATTTAGTCGAGGCAAGAATAAATTCTCTTTCCTTAAGACATTTTACACCCCCGTAACAGTACCAAACGTTAGGGTGAATGCCTTCGGGATACAACGACTAACCTTTCAGAATTTTAAGATGGTACTTCTATATTCTGAAAGCGGACGAACCTGTGTCAGTATTATGAGCTCTTGGACTAATGCGAATGATCTTCTAGACGCTTCTGAAATTCAAGTTCACTCGAGACTTCTTTCTTCCTTTTCTAGATATTCTAGTCTATCCAGAACCTCTAGAAAAAACTTCTTTAATTAGATATTCTAGGCCAACCAGAACCTCTAATTGTTAGAAGGGAAGAGAAGAAGAGAATGAATTGAATTGATGAAAAATGAAGTGGGTTTGATGGGTTTATATAGGAATTGAATAGGTGTATAATGTCTTTTGGGTTCAAAAGACATAGCTGTTCGAAACCAGGGGCTATAACTGAATATTATAGTCGGTTTGATCTTGGGCCATTGGATCGCGCTTGAAAACGCGGACGGAACGCTGGCCGTCAGATCCGGTTACGCGTGCCCGCGAGAAGCCCGCAGATGAAGGCAGCTACCGTTAGATGCTAGCCCGGATCTATCCCGAACGCGGAAAGAACGCCATCTGTTGGATCGCGCGTAAACCCGCGCGATGAACGCTGACCGTCCAGATTGACGCGCGTCCTCTTCGCGCAAATGCCCCCTAACATGACTGTTCCTCTTTGACAGTTCAGTACCTATTTCAACCGTTTTTCGTTCAAACTTTAACCTTGAATTTCTCATTCATCCGGAATCGGATTTGAGTGATTCTTGGCTCTAAATTGTAGAGCTCGACGAGACGAACGCAATGGCGCGTTCCGTTTCTGAGTTTGACGAGTCGGCTCGAGCCAAAAATAGGCTCCGATTCCAACAATCCCCCACATGAATGAAAATTTGAGGTTTTATGCTATGATATATGCAGACATACTATACTGACAGACTGACACTGACAGAGCTCATAAGCGGAACTTCGCTGCATCGGAAGAAGGTAGTCTTTCGACTTTGAACCTTTCCTAGTGAATAACTACAAGGTCTACAAGGACGGCAGTGAACTTTACGTCTTGAACTGGGTCCTGGGAATTGTAATCCAAAATAGTTATCACACAGCTAATCCCTTACTAACTTAGGTTCTCGGTTGTGTTCATTTCGGCCCTGAACATTCCCGATTTCGTGTGTGCTTTAGAGAAGTCTGCCTAAACGACCTTCTCACGGAACCGGCATCAATTCACACACATATAGGTTATCCGTACTAAGGTATCCTGCTATACCTCACGTTAGAATCAAGTTCTAAGTTTTCGGATTAATTAAAAGCTTAATGCTTAACCTCTCAACGCAGGTAACACTGTTGTCATCCTAGGAATGGGTAAGAGATAGAGATCTCTTACAGTGTTACTGTCGAGTCAGGATATAGCTTCAGTTGCCCTTTGAACCTAGATCGTGGGATCTCCAGTCATCTAGGTAGGGTTTCACCATGCCTTTACTCATTTACTTAGGCGTTAGCCCCATTCCCTTTGATGATGCAACTACTAACTCTCTAGATAACCCTTTTGTAAATGGATCCGCTAGGTTATCTTTGGATCTTATATAATTTATAGTTATGATCCCTTCAGAGAGAAGTTGCTTAACGGTATTATGTCTCCGACGAATGTGTCGAGACTTACCGTTGTACATCTTGCTTTGTGCCAGTGCAATCGCTGTTTGGTTATCGCAGTGTATGTTGATTGCAGGCACCGGCTTTGGCCATATTGGAATATCTTCAAGGAATTGTCGCAGCCATTCTGCTTCTTCCCCTGCTTTATCTAGAGCAATGAATTCTGAATCCATTGTGGATCGAGCAATGCACGTTTGCTTCGAAGATTTCCATGATATGGCAGCCCCTCCCAGTGTAAACACATAACCACTGGTTGACTTAGTGTCGTCGGTATCTGATATCCAATTTGCATCTGCATATCCCTCTAAGACTGCGGGATATGTGGTATAATGGAGTCCGTACTCCTTCGTCTTTCTTAGATACCGTAACACTCTCGTTATGGCGTTCCAATGTGTGTTATTCGGGTTACTCGTAAATCTACTTAGCTTACTAACTGAGTAGGCTATGTCTGGTCGAGTACAGTTCATTAGGTACATCAGACTTCCAATAATCCGAGAGTACTCTAATTGTCTTACTGCGCTCCCTGTATTCTTCATTAAGTGAATACTTGGATCTATCGGAGTATTCGCCACTTTGAGGTCATCTTTGCTGAATTTTTCTAAGATTTTCTCAACGTAATGCGTTTGAGATAGACTTATCCCTTCAGCCGTCTTGGAAACCTTAATTCCAAGAATGACCTCTGCTTTCCCTAAATCTTTCATATCGAAAGTTTTCGAAAGCGTCTTTTTAGTTGTATTAATGACATCTAAATTATTTCCCATAATTAGCATGTCATCTACATACAAACATAGAATAACACATCCTTTAGCAGTTACCTTTGTATAGACACATTTATCACATTCGTTGATCTTAAATCCGTTTGATAATAATGTGTCATCAAACTTTAAGTGCCACTGCTTCGGAGCTTGCTTTAGCCCGTATAGTGATTTCACTAACCTACACACTTTCTTTTCTTGTCCCGGAGCTATGAACCCTTCTGGTTGGTTCATATATATCTCTTCTTCGAGTTGTCCGTTTAAGAAAGCGGTTTTCACATCCATCTGATGAATTTCCAGATTATATAAGGATGCTATAGCTACTAACACTCTTATTGAGGTGATTCGACTAACTGGAGAATAGGTGTCGAAATAATCTAACCCTTCTTTTTGTCGGAATCCCTGTGCGACAAGTCTTGCTTTATACTTGTCTATAGATCCATCTGTTTTCAATTTCCTTTTGAAAATCCATTTGCAGCCTAGAGGCTTGCAACCTGGTGGGAGGTCTACTAGCTCCCATGTATGATTTCCCATGATGGATTCTATTTCACTATTAACAGCTTCTTTCCAGAATGGAGCTTCTGGAGTAGCCATTGCTTCTGTGAAAGTCCGAGGTTCATTTTCTACCATATAGGTTAGAAAATCAGGACCAAATGTCTTAGCTTTCTTTGTCCTTTTCCCTCTTCGAGGTTCGAGTGTTGTTTCCTCGATTTCCATATCATCTTCTTTAGATGTTTCTAGACTTTCCTCTTCCTCATCTCTTACACGTTTTCTACTTTCAGATGAGACTTCTGAATTCTGTTTGAAAGGAAAGATGTGTTCAAAGAACTTAGCATCTCTCGATTCCAGAATGGTGTTTACGTGTATATCTTCGATTTCAGACTTCTGTACTAGAAATCTATAGGCGCCACTATTTATTGCGGGCCCTATGTATACACAGTCCACAGTTTTAGGTCCTATCTTGACCCGTTTAGGAGGAGGGACTAATACCTTCGCCAGACACCCCCACACTTTCGTGTACTTAAAGGATGGCATCCTTCCTTTCCATAATTCATATGGAATTTTACCGGTTTTTCTATGGGGTAACTTATTTAACAAGTGATTCGCCGATAATATCGCCTCCCCCCACAAGTTCTGAGGTAAACCAGAACTTATCAAGAATGCATTCATCATTTCCTTTAATGTTCTGTTTTTCCGCTCTGCTACACCATTTTGTTGAGGTGTATAAGGAGCCGTTGTTTGATGAACTATGCCATTCTTCGCACATATCTCGGCGAAAGGAGATTCATACTCTCCACCTCGATCGCTTCTCAAAGCCTTAATCTTTTTATTAAGTTGAGTTTCCACTTCGGTTTTATAAAGCTCGAACTTATCGATTGCTTCATCCTTACTCCTTAGTAAGTAAACATAACAAAACCGAGTGGAGTCATCGATAAAAGTGATGAAGTACTTTTTACCACCTCTGGTTTGAATCATCTTTAAGTCACAAATATCACTGTGAATTAAATCTAGAGGTTCTGTGTCTCGTTCTATTGATTTGAACGATGTCTTAGTCATCTTTGATTCTACACATGTTTGACATGTTCGTTTTGAATCAATTTCGACTTTCGGAATTAACTCTGAGTTCATTAATTTCCTTAATGACTTGTTATTCACATGTCCTAGTCTTTCATGCCAAATATTAAAGGACTCACCAATATAAACTGAATTATTAACTTTATTAATAATAGACGCCTTTGGCGTTACAGAGGTTACATTTAGTTTAAATAACCCCCCACATAAGTAGCCCTTCCCAACATACATCCCATTCTTAGACAGGACGAAGTTGTTTGACTCAAAGACTAGTTTGAACCCATTCTTACTTAGAAGAGAACCAGAAACCAGATTCTTTCGGATATCTGGAGCATGAAGTACATCGTTCAAAGTTACTTCCTTTCCTGAAGTGAACTTCAGAATGATCTTCCCTTTTCCTCTGGCCTGGGTGGTTGAGTCGTTTCCCATGAACAGGGTTTCTCCTTCACTTATTTCGTTATAAGAGGAGAAGAGGCCTTTGTCACCACAAATGTGACGAGTAGCTCCGGTGTCGACCCACCACTCTCTCTGGTTGTTAACCAGGTTGACTTCAGATACCACTGCACAGAGGTTCAAGTTCTGAAGTTTCTCAGTCACTTCTTCGGCTTCAGTAACCATAGCACACAGGTTCTGAGTTTCGGTATCTTCTATCAGCGAGGCTTGGTCATTCGGCTTCTTTTGTCTGTTGCCGGTTTTGGAACGACAATCCTTTGCCATATGACCTCGTTTGCCACAGTTGTAGCATAGGCCGAACCTCGTCTTTTTCTTCAGCTTTCCTCCGTCTTTAGACAGATGCTTACGCTTCTTACTCGGACCGGTCTCTACGACGTTCACATTCGAGAGTCTTTCAGAGTTCTTCTCGGCAATGCGACTGTCCTCTTCGATTCGAAGCTTTAGGATGAGTTCTTCAAGGCTCATATCCTTATTCTTGTGGCGGAGATAATTTTTGAAGTCTTTCCACCCCGTGGGTAATTTTTCAATTAGGGCTCGGACCTGGAAAGGTTCATTCGTTATCATGTTCTCTGCCTGTAGTTCCTGTAGGAGACTCTGCAGTTCTTGGACCTGGATCATAACTGGTTTTGAATCAGTCATCTTGTAGTCCAAGAATCGTCCTACGATGAACTTCTTGACACCCGCCTTCTCAGTCTTATACTTATTGATAAGGGTGTCCCACAGTTGTTTAGACGTTTCTATAACCGAATATAGATTATAGAGTCCGTCATCTAGACTGTTCAGGATATAATTCTTGCACAAGAAGTCTTCTTGTTTCCATGCCTCTATTTCAGCGGTACGCTGTGCCTCATCCTCTATTTCTGCATGGGTGGGTCTCTCCTCGGTTAAGTATTTAACCAGACCCAATGTCGTTAGGTAGAACATCATCTTCAACTTCCATCGGTTGAAGTCAGTTCCTTTGAACTTCTCTGGTTTTTCCCCATTATTTGTGTTAGGCGGAATAACTCGCAGAGTGGTTCTTGTTCGTGCCATTTCCTTTTCTGAAACACACAGAAAGTATACCAAATTAATATCTTATAACCAGAGAAATAATACTAAAATGTCTTAAGATTGTTGTTCTCTGGTTATTAATCGATAAGTCGATTTCTCTCTGTCTTGGCTTGATTTAGACAGAGTTTCCTTTCTCTAACTTATAGAGAGATAAACTAATAAAGAATAATTAATATTCCTTCTTTCGGGCTAACCGTGATAGGTGTTAATTTAGTCGAGGCAAGAATAAATTCTCTTTCCTTAAGACATTTTACACCCCCGTAACAGTACCAAACGTTAGGGTGAATGCCTTCGGGATACAACGACTAACCTTTCAGAATTTTAAGATGGTACTTCTATATTCTGAAAGCGGACGAACCTGTGTCAGTATTATGAGCTCTTGGACTAATGCGAATGATCTTCTAGACGCTTCTGAAATTCAAGTTCACTCGAGACTTCTTTCTTCCTTTTCTAGATATTCTAGTCTATCCAGAACCTCTAGAAAAAACTTCTTTAATTAGATATTCTAGGCCAACCAGAACCTCTAATTGTTAGAAGGGAAGAGAAGAAGAGAATGAATTGAATTGATGAAAAATGAAGTGGGTTTGATGGGTTTATATAGGAATTGAATAGGTGTATAATGTCTTTTGGGTTCAAAAGACATAGCTGTTCGAAACCAGGGGCTATAACTGAATATTATAGTCGGTTTGATCTTGGGCCATTGGATCGCGCTTGAAAACGCGGACGGAACGCTGGCCGTCAGATCCGGTTACGCGTGCCCGCGAGAAGCCCGCAGATGAAGGCAGCTACCGTTAGATGCTAGCCCGGATCTATCCCGAACGCGGAAAGAACGCCATCTGTTGGATCGCGCGTAAACCCGCGCGATGAACGCTGACCGTCCAGATTGACGCGCGTCCTCTTCGCGCAAATGCCCCCTAACATGACTGTTCCTCTTTGACAGTTCAGTACCTATTTCAACCGTTTTTCGTTCAAACTTTAACCTTGAATTTCTCATTCATCCGGAATCGGATTTGAGTGATTCTTGGCTCTAAATTGTAGAGCTCGACGAGACGAACGCAATGGCGCGTTCCGTTTCTGAGTTTGACGAGTCGGCTCGAGCCAAAAATAGGCTCCGATTCCAACACTTTTAACCCAAAAATTAACTTGATCAGACATTACCCTCTGATCTTCATCTTCTCTCCCCCTCTCTCTCGTTCTCGTTCTCATACTTACCATCTCTTTCTCGTTCTCTTACTCTCCCTAACTCTCACTCTTATCATCCGGAGTTGCAAACCCTATATCTTATGACTTATGAGAGCTAGAAATTTAGCCCTAAAAGTTATTTTGGAGGAGAGATCAATATATAAGCAACTTCCCCATGGATTAGTATGTCATCTTCTTCTGTGTCTTCTGCTATTAGAAATTCTTGAATTTATTTGTTACAATATTTCCGATAAGAAGGTAAAAAAGTTGAAATACCCCATAGTTTTCTTGATTCGCTTCCAAATGTAACCTTTCCAAGCTATCTCCATTGATTTTTCCATAGTTGAGTGGTTTCATGAAATGGATCTAAAACTTGGACGAGAATACACACCCAATTAGGAAGCCTCCTATATACCATTTCTAGTTTGGTGGATATCCTGCTCACAGGAGAGAGAACGTAAAACCCATACATTCTAGTTTTTATGGAGTTTTGTAGGCAAACCCTGTATACATCTCTTATGTTTTGATTTTGTGGGTACTGGGTGTAAAAAATGAGTTCTCTATTTTGGACATTTATCAAGAAAACCATGTTATTTTATTCACTTGATCCTTTTGTTGATTTAGAAGGAGACGTAGCAGGAAAAAGATAAGAAGAGAAGGAGAAGGGGGGAGAGAAAAATAGTTAGAGAGAGAGAGAGAGGGAGAAACCGAAAGAGCGAGTAACAGTGAGTGAGAGACGAGAGAGAAGAGGTGACAATGGTGGTAGGAATGGTGGTGGTGGGAAGTTGTGGCGATAAAGGTGACAGACAAGATGAAGATTAGGGGCAATATTTGATCAAGTAAATTTTTGAGCTAAAATAAAATATAGTCCGAAAAATGTACAAAAGAAACATGGATTCACTTGAAAATTTATTCTCCGGAGATTATTTTTTATGTCCCAAAACCGCGCCAAAAAATAATGATTAAAAAAATGAATTGAATGAGGTGGATACCTTTTTTTTAAGGGCTTCACCCCAATCCATAGCCCTTGGGCCTCTACCCTCCGAACCATACATTGAGTGTCCCCCTCATCCCATAATTCGATGAAAAACGTTAACATTTGGTAGCCCGAGTGGTGGATGATTTTAACGTAATCTACAAAACCCTGGAAGTCCAACGTTCGATTCTGGAGGAAGAGGATTTTATGATTTATTGAACTTTTCTATTGAAGTATAAATAATGTTGTTGGATTTTAGGGTATAGTTTAGTCGGACTATAAGCCCGTTCTTGTAAGTACTTGAATTATGCGGTTATTTTACTTATCACATCTTTGATGTATCGATGCCATTGTAACGACTATCGTAGATCATAAACACATTCAAATTAAATATAAGAATGGAGACTACGGATTAATTTTATAATATGTTAGGTGTTTTAAATATAAGAATGGAGACAAGCTGCCTTACCTTTATTGACAGATTTAACCAGTTATAACCCCTTGTAAACCTAGGTTGTAGCACTTCAATAATGAAATTAGTGTACCCATTTTTAGCAAACATATTTGCCCATCACATATGATTTAGTGGAAGGACACCCACTCTGCATATGGAAAGTATCGAATTCGATTCACATAAAAGTCGAAATCTATAATTTATTGAACTTCATCAGAAATAAAGTAGATTTAGGGGTAAATTGGCTCTCATGCCCAATTAGACGACCTTAAGAGTTTTTATATGCTCGTTAGAACCAATGTGTCCTTGACATTGTAGTTATTGAGTTTATCCAAATTCATGATGTATCTACACCATGTAATGACTCTTGAATCTTATAAAAAAAAGTATCATGTCTTCTATCATTCTATGAATAGAAGTGATTCTACAATTAATTAGTAAATTTAGAATTATGTATTTTTGTTTCTGAATATTGACTACAACAGTCAATACAAAGGCATTGATACATCTAGACGATGTGATAATCACGATAACTGTCAATATGCTACTGGCCTAAAAGCCGACGAATTAAATGGTCTAAGCCTAAACTTCTTTATTTATATCCAAGTTCAATATTTCTGGATTTCCACTTCCAATGAATCGAACCTAAGATATCTGCATTGCAGAGTATATGCACTGACTAACTGGACTACCAGTTGTTGACAAATTATGTGTTTTATATTTATAAATCAGATTAGTAAAATTTAAATGTATTTTCTTTTTGTTTTTTATAATTTAAATGTATTTGATCAACGAAGGGCCCAAATATATTAATACATGTCAAATATATCTGAAATCACTTTCTTTTTGTTGAAAGATATCTGAAATCACTTGAATTATTAACTTATTGGCACGAGCCAACACACATATGCATAAATAGAATTCCACTTAAATGTCATTTACGCAGATTTGCACGATTTAGAGATAGAGAGATGTGTCACATATTAGATATATTGTTGGCCCAACTGACTAAGATTACAAAGTTGTGAGAAGTTTGTATGTATTATAAATAAGGCCCAAGATTGCACCATCAGATTTATCCTATAAAAAAATGGGTTTTTTGGGCTTACCCCCTCCTCACTAATTGGTAATTGAGTTTACCCCTCTCAATAATGGGTAATTGATCTTACCCCCTTGGGCTTACTATTAGTGACACAAATACAAAGGCTATGTTTGGCGTACGTGAAATAATTGTCACTACTAAGAACAACTATTCTTCAATATGATTCATATTAGGGATTCCACCTTATTTTATTGTTTCATTTTGGTCAGGAATATGATTAGTAAAGATTGATTTTGTTTATATATTATTTACTTTCTGATTTTATTATCACATACCAAACATATCCTTAGTAGTTTTAACAAAAAATCTAAATTCAAGGGGGTAAGCACAATTACCAATTACTGAAGGGGGTAAGCTCAAGTACCAATTAATTGTGAGGGGGTAAGCGGGTATACATGCAGGTGACTCCTCTTTTGGTGGCATGAAAAGTGGGAACAAAATCCACAAAAATGGGTGGGAGCAAGTTAGTGTTCTACTGTTCTTTCTGCTAATACCAATACTTTTTTTTTCTCTTGTTCTTTTTATTGGAATCTAAGAACAAACCACTAAACCAGTGCTTCCTTCTCTTCTCTATTTTTTAATTGGAACTTGAAAGGAAGGAACCCATGCTTCTTTCTAACTTGTAATCAGATTTGATTCCTTTCTTTAATGCTTTTACAAGTCAAAATTAAGGCCCAAATGCCAACTAACCCATGTTTCTCACTACCTAACACCACCTCCTTCTTTCCATAGAATGAGGATTCCCATGCATGCATTTTCATTTGTATAATGTCACCACATGGCAGCCACCTTAAAAAAGATGATTCTTAAGAGAAAAGGGATAATAGTTAAAAAAAGAAAAAAAAAAAAAAAAAAGATAACCATTTTGGGTCACATCTCATGCTATCTATGTATTGTATAATATTAGGGGTGTCAACGGGGCGGGATTGGGACGGTTCATCCCCTCCCCAACTCTGTCCTATTAGTAAACGGGTTTTACCATAACCGTCCCAATAATTAATCGGGGTAGATATTCAATTACCATAACCGTTCCAATTAAAAATTGCTAAACCATTACCGTCTCGTTCCACCCCGTTTAATATAAAATGAGTCGGGTCAGGTCGGGTTCAAAGTATTTTGTTTCACAAAAGTTATTTTACTTTGAAGTAACATAACAATTGTTAAAATTTTGTAAGACTTTGAATTTATCAATCATAAACACTACAACTACTTAAATAATATAAAACATAAAATAATTAAATTGATAATATAAGATTAAAGTTTTAGAAACGTAACCTCAAATAAAACATATATTTAATATATAACATACTAATCGATTCGGGGCGGAGTTTTCTATCTAATGCCAAACCCGCCCCGAACCTAATTACTTTTTTTTAACTTCATACCAAATCCGAACCGTTTAATTAACGGGGCGGTAAAACCCGTCCCATTAAGGGCGGGTTTGGGAAAAAGTCCGCTGGTTCGGACAAAATTGCCACCCCTATATAATATGTTCACTTACATTATTCTTTTGAATAATTGGCCATTTCAATAGCAAAACGCATGAAAATATAACTAAATATAACCAAATATACGACATAGACGAGCACATTTAATATGGGTAGAACCAGAATAAGCGTAGTTAACTACGACACATGTGTTCATGACACATAATTTCAACTAAACCTAAATAAGTATAATTATTATTTTTTTATTTGAAATTGTCCACTGGTTGATGGGTCCCACTTATTAGAAAGCTAATAACTGGAAATCAAAAAAGAAAATTCAAAAAGAGCTAAAAGAATACATGAATGAAAAAATTACAATCCGCTCAAGAGGACCGAACTCTAATTACACCCCTCATATCATCACGCAATATCTTCTTTAGGTCTTCTGGAGACACATCCACTAACACTTCAAAAGTCCCCATTGTAGTTTGCATCAGATAGATAATTTGCCGCCTGATCTACCTCATTGTACACATGTGTTATAAAGCGTTCATCAAATTGCGACCATAGTGCTCGAATCACACGATAGAGACGGGCAATTTGTCAAAGAATTTCGTTAACATTTTTTGTCAGAAGAGAAACGGTAAGTGAAGAAACAATTGCAATCTTTAGCCGCAGACGAACACCCTGCGGTTCATGTGCTAGTACGGACTTTTTCCATGATTTAGCAGCAACATCAACTATTGGATCTCTTGAAGAGTCCTTTAATATTGTACCAAAGCCACCTGAAGAAGAATCAAAAGCCCCACCAGTATTGATGAGGGTCAAACTGATATTTGGTGCCAACGATTTGGGGGATTTTGATGTTTTTGTGGTTGGCGGAATCGATAGGTTCCATCAGTCCAAGATCTGTCTCGTCTCACTCGTCGCAATTGGTTTATCTTTCCAGGCCATCACCTTGATTTTCACTTCACTGGCAATTTCCTTAAGTATAATATGCGTTTGTTTCGCCTCGCCTTAGAAAACCCTACTGTTAGGTTTAGTCCAAATGTTATAAAGGCATGCTGCTTAGACGAGGCTGCGTAACCATGTATGGTATTACCATGCAATGTTTGTATAAACCAGTTTATCTCCTCTACCTAAAGGCGCGTGTGGTTTCGGTAATACCTAGTTATGACAAAAGTTCAAACCAAATAGTAAGCCAGAAGCTGCATTGAACCAAGATATGTTCGTCTGTTTCACCTTCCAATTAATATAAAGGATGACAATATTCTGGCCATAAAAAAGGATGACAATACGTGGGTGAATGAGGAAGCGGAAATCGCGATGGTCTTCTCGAGACATATTCAGCAAATTTCCACCACAGCGGGTTCTACTCTCTCCTCTAATATTGCTAGCTGCTTCGAGACTCAGATTTCAGATGAGCAGAATGAGTCTCTTATTGCTATTCCTAACTTAGACGAAATTTGGAAAGCTACTTTCTCCCTGAAACCTGGTGCAGCACCAGGGCCTGATGGCTTCCCTCCTTATTTTTACCAATCTAATTGGGAGACTGTTAAGGAGGATATTCATCTCATGACTAACTCTTTCTTTCAGCATTCCAGGCTTCCGGAAAGGGCTAATCACACTCACATCTGCCTTCTGCCAAAAACCAAAACGCCGCAATCACCGGCTGATTACCGTCCTATTAGTCTGCTCAACACCACGTATAAGATCATTACCAAAATCCTGGCTAATAGACTTAAACCCATACTAACGGATATCATATCCCCCTTTCAAGGAGCTTACGTCCCTGGCAGACAAATCACTGATAATATTATTATTAGTCAAGAGATTATCCACTCTTTCAAGAAAGTTAAGGGCTCCAAAAGCTTCTTTGGCCTCAAACTAGACATGTCTAAAGCTTTTGACAGAATTGAATGGAGCTATCTAGCGAGTATCATGCATATGATGGGCTTTTCTAGTCAATGGATCAATCTCATCAACACTTGTCTTTCTACGAGTTCGATGGCGGTACTCATCAATGGTCGGCCGGGTAATACTTTCAATGTCAGTAGGGGCATTAGGCAAGGTGATCCGCTCTCCCCGTTTCTATTTGCCATAGCCATGGAAGGTCTTAGTCGGCTTCTTGAGAAGAATCATAACGAGAGCTCTTTTATCGGCTTCCCCATTCCCAATGCGCATTTCTCGATCAAACACCTTCTTTTCGCTGATGACTGCATCATTTTCGGCCAGAACTCACTCGAGAATATTTTCAATCTTAAGCATATTCTGAAGGAATTTAGTGAGGCGTCTGGTCAAATGATTAACTACGCTAAATCGAATATTTTTTTCTCGAAAAACTCGCATCCTAAGTTCAAGAGGATGATCATCAGAGAACTAAAGGTTCATCTTTCTTCGTCGGGGGATAAATACCTCGGCACCAAACTCTTCGTGGATCGCAAGAAGAAACAAGCTTTCACATCCCTTGTCACCCAAATCAAGAATAAACTCGCCAAATGGCAAACTCATCTCCTCTCCCAAGCTGGCCGCTCGGTAGTTATTTCAACCATCGCAGCGGCCGTTCCCCGATACCAAATGCAGTGCTTTGCCCTTCCTAAGGGCATATGCAACAGCATTGAGTCTATTCAACGGACTTTCTGGTGGGGAAAATCCAAAACTTTCCATACTATCAACTGGAATGCTATTTGCAAACCTCGCAAATATGGTGGGCTAGGTCTTCGCCTTCCGCATCTAGACAATCAAGCTTTCCTTCATAAATTGAACTGGCGCATTATTAGTAATCCGAAGGCCATTTGGGTCCAAGTGCTGAAAGGGAAGTATTTTCATAACTCTCAGAAACCAAAATCACCTAAAAATCATCACTCGTGGCCTTGGAAATCTATTTCGAAATACTATGATCAGAGCGCAAATCTGATTTTTTGGAATATTAACAAAGGAGATCATATCAATATATGGACTGACTACTGGATACCTAATCATCCTCCACCCATTATTAATGATAGAGGTTGTAACTATGATCGAGTTTCACAACTAATTACAAATGGCAGATGGAATTTAACTGATATTAATACGTATTTTACTAATGAGATCTGCAGGGCGATACTAAGCATCAATTTAAATCCTAGTGATGAAGATAAAGCTATTTGGACTTTGACTAAGACAGGTAACTTTTCCCTTAAATCCATGTACAATTTTTTAAGAAACAACTCTATCTACAATACGCAGGAATAGATGGACTGGTTCTTCATATGGAACATGAATACTATCCCAAGAATCAAACTATTTCTATGGAAATGCTGTACGAATAGTTTACCAGTAAAATCAAGGATTGGCAAATTTATCGGTCATAATTATGTCTGTGTGAACTGTAATGACGAGGAGACTATAGATCATGTCATGTTACATTGCACGTTTGCAAAAGCTACGTGGTTTCACTACCAAGTTAGAACTGAGCACATTAGTACAACTATTCAATGGATAATCCAATGGAAATCCCTTGACGAAGATACTATTAATCTGTATGCTAAAATTCTTTGGTTTCTTTGGAAAGCTAGATGTGAAAATTGCTTTACAACGACTAAACAGACTCCAATGCAACTGATAGAAAGAATCAACAAAACATCTACTACTCCTCTCCGAACAGAGGAACTCTCTACCACGAAGGGTCAAGATCAAACGAGAATACTAACATGGAGACCTCCATCGACACCATATATAAAAATCAATGTAGACGCCTCTTTTGTTAATCTACATGAACAGGCAGGAATAGGTTATATCATGCGCGATGCAGAAACCAACTTCATATTGGCGGTGGCAGATAGTGTTAGAGGACAGAATGCGGAAGAATGCGAGAGTTTAGCGGTACTGAATGGTCTGCTAAGTGCAAAGCAAATGCATATATCTTATGTTCATCTAGAGAGTGACAATAAAGCGATAATCCAAGCTCTCAACGGCGAGGAAGGATGTACTCAATGGCAATCGCATAGTATCATTCAACAGATCAAAGATATCAAGGATAACTTCGCAGGAATTATATTCTCTCATGTGTCTAGGAACATTAATAGTTATGCCGATGTGTTAGCCAAGTGGGGGCGTGTTCACGGGAGTAAGAAAATTTGGAATGATGTTGTCTCTTTCCTTTCTGATTTCTAGTGTGTTTGTAGTGGATGCTTGGTTTTAATATATTTTCGTTCATCAAAAAAAAAAAAAATTTAATATAAAGGACATACCTCATCGATCTCCATACCACAACCACAATTTGGCTTTCGTCTTCAGACCTCGTTTAAGGAATATCCACACTCTAAAAAGTGCTTCGAGACATCCTCCTTACCCCAGACTAGTTTGAACCAATGGAACCTAGTTCTTTTCCGCCAAATAAACTCACAAGTGTCCGTAACCATGTATTCACATGACCAAGTAACTCCAGCCTCCCTACTTCAACTTCTTGCAATAAGTTGGAAACGTCTCCTAGTGTCTGTCGAACATGGCACGGGTCTGCTCATCTCCCATCTTTAAAAAAGCTGGGCACTAAAGTTTGCTCTCTTAGGCCATGTTTGGCGCGCGAGAATGGCGTGAGAATCTCAGGAATCACATTCCAGATCATTGTTTGGCTTGCGGGAATGGTGTGGGTCCGGGAATGTGATTCCCTCAAAAAGAGGTAATAGCAAACCCAAGGGGGGAGGTGGGTTTGTGATTTCCATTCCCCGGAATCACATATATTAATATTTATTGACAAATATATCCTTAACAAAATATTGAATTACCAATTTTACTTTTTTATAGGATTTGGTATTAATAAGTAGGGTATTTTCCAAATGACCCCCAACTTTGTGACCAGCTTCCTGCCTAGCCCCCTAGATTAGCAAAAATACCCATATGACCCCCTTTTTAAGATTCTGTTATAACACCGTTAACCAGTCAACATTTCTCTCTCCTCCATCTCATAACCTCTCTCTGCCACCTCATCTTCTAGTCAACTCATCATCTTCTCCGGCGAGAGTCGCCGGCCGGGGACTTCAAATCTAATTTTTTTTTTTCGTTTCTTCTCTTTCTCTAATTTTTTTTTTCTTTCTTCTCTCAGAGACGGGACCTTCAACAGATTTGATGAAGGTCGACCGGACCTTCAACAGAGTTGTTGAAGGTCCCCTCTCTCTCTCTAGAACTGTTAGTTCTAGAGAGAGACAGAAGAAATAATTTTTTTTTTAGAGACAAAGAGAGGAAGAGAGAAATTTTTTTTTAGGTTTGAAGTCGCCGGCCGGCGACTCTCGTCGGAGAAGATGATGAGTTGGCTAGAAGATGAGGTGGCAGAGAGAGGTTATGAGATGGAGGAGAGAGAAATGTTGACTGGTTAACGGTGTTATAACGGAACCTTAAAAAGGGGGCCATATGAGTATTTTTGCTAATCTAGGGGGCTAGGCAGGAAGCCGGTCAGAAAGTTGGGGGCCATTTGGGAAATAACCCTAATAAGTACTATTTATGTTTATGAACAAAATTTAATTTTAGATAAATTTCTATTTAGATTTACGAACAAAATTTTATTTTAGATAAATTTTTATTAAGATATTTATTTATTATCTTGAAATTCTAACCCTTTGATGTATCGTGTTATTATTTCATATCTACGAATTAAAAAAAATAATACTGATTTTAATATATTACAAAGTTTATGTGTATATTTTATGCTAAAAAAAATTTGACGTGTATTTTATGTAGTTTAAGTAAGGGTAAAAGTGAACTTTTACAAATATTCACATTCCTATTCCTATACGAACCGAACACCTAATTGAGAATATGTCAGGAATCAAATTCCCATTCTTGGTCAAACCAAACATCAAACTACAGTAATCTGATTCCCAAGAATCACGTTACGGGAATGTGATTCCCAAGAATCGTATTCCATTCCCGCTTTGACTTTAAGGTTGTCGCAAAACCACCGATCAGGGACGGCACTAGGGGGTGGCAGGGGAGGGTAATGGCCCTGCCTAGAATTTTGGATTAGTAAAGAGCAGTGGCAAATGTAGACTGATCACAATTGTGCCTAGTTGGTTGGGATCTCAGTTGCCATGTTGGAGAACCAAACTTGAATCTACCTTCCTTTTAATTTTTGGTTAATTATCTTTTGGCCCTTAATTTTTACCTCCCAGTTTTTATCAATTTTCTTATTTTATAGTATTTTTGCATTAAATTCCAAAGTTATAGGATTCAATACAAACTCTAAAGAAGTGATCTTTTTTACCCTTGTGATATTTATTCTCAATGTTTCTCGCTTTTTTCTTTATTATTTTGTCTTGACATTAGCACAAAAAAATTTAACTTTTCGTTAAAGTAATATTGATTTTAACAAAAGTTTTGAAGCGAGAAAGTTTTTATGAATGACCAATCCAACCTAACATGATATGATCTATCGGATCTCACATCTACCCTCCCTAATGCTAATTCTTGATTCCGCCCCTGCGGTCGATTGACTACAAAGTACTCATGGAGTGATCCTAATTGGTACCAAATATCTCTAAAAAATGTGTCACTTCAATATAAAGCTCGCATTGGTTATTTTTTCATATTTTTTCTCTTCTGTAGGAATCATAACCATGTGTTCAATAGATGAATTCTTTGTCATCTCCAATTGAGATACAAACTTTCTCTTTTCTTTTGCACTCTAATTCATCTTGGGGTAGATAATTTTACATGCCTTCTACAAATAGTACCATAATTTATAGTTTGTCCGACTTGACCCACCGCGAAAAATTCTACATAAGATAGTTAATGCCAAACTACGTTATTACATAAAAGAAAGGTATGCAGAATCGAAAACACCAGAATATGAGTTTTTCTCTCTCGCCACTTAGAGGCGATTTCTCTGAGAAACATTGGTTTCTCGCCGGAAACCTTGGTCTTAGCCATGGAAGATCGGCACCTACAACAAAAACAACAAGAAGAAGATGAGAAGGAATATGAATCAATGGTTATTTTAATGGGTTCCCTCATGGGGAATCACCAAGTAAAAGAAATTAAGTTTGAAGAAAAAGATACTAAAAGCAGAGATGAATGGAGGAAAACCTTAGCTCTTAAGTTTATCTCTGGTAGAATGGTTAGTACAAACGTACTCACAAAGATGCTGCGGGCAATATGGAAGATCATAGGCAAAATAGAAATCAAAGTTTTTCATGCAAGTTCGTATTTAATTCAATTTGAAAATACTTCAGACTTGGAAACAGTTTTAGCAGGAACACCTTGGCATATTGACGACGATTTGGTAATTGTTGAAAGAAGTGAAAAGAATAAACTACCGACTGACTACAGATTTAACAAAGTAGATTTTAATATCCAAATTCATGGACTCCCAATAGAGTACTTAACAAAATCTGCAATTACAAAAATCGGGGCATCTATCGGTGAAATCAAAGCAGTAAACGAAGAGGATATTGAGAAATGGGGTAAGTATGCAAGAATCAAAGTCACAATTGACATTACAAAAGAGTTGAAATCAGACATCCAAGTCAAACTCACTGATGATAGAGAAGCCACAATCCAACTTAAATATGAAAAGCTCAATAATTTCTGCTATTTTTGTGGTAAAATTGGGCATTTGTTGAAGAGCTGTGACACTAGGGCAAAATTAAGAGAAGCCATTTCTGACAATTGGGCAATTGAACTTCAAGAAAAAGCAAAAAATCTCTTGAACCCCAGATTAGATGACTCTATAAGAGCTGAATTCAGACCAAAAATAAATTTTAAGAACAGGAAGATACCAACCGCAGAAGAAACGAAAGGGCATTCGTCGGGGAAGAGCGTCGATGATGACGTGGGTGAATCGAGTCAAAATCTGAATTCAGGAAAGTTTCCGAGAATAGATGAGAGGAAACATTCGATGGAAATCGAATCTTCTATTCCTTCCAAAACCGAGAAGAAACGGATTGATAAGGATTCAAAATCTTTGGAGATTAGCAAAATTAACGACATTCCCATAAATATAATTAATCTTCATGAAAGTGCGGCAGACTTTATGGAACTGGAGGAAGAAAATTTAGGGACTCAAATTGATACAAACCTTAATATTTCTCGGGTTTCAACAAAGAATTTGGTAAACGGGTTATCCGAACCGAAAATGGACCTGCGGGTTAGACCGAATGGGCAGAAGTCCCAACCGCAAACTGACTTGAAAACTGGTGGGGAGTTGATGATCAAGGAAGTCTCTCGTGATGTGGTGATTCCGCATGATCACGAGAAGAAGAAGACCCAACATCAACATAGGTTGAAGGTTTTGATGCCGTTGGAAGATAGGAATGGATTATGTGAGAGCAGTAACCCAATTGATCAAGAACAAACTGGACGGATCATACATGAGAAAAAAATTGGCTCGTGGAAGAAAATTGCTAGATCAACAGTACAAGCCAGGCTAGAAAATCACGATCAATTGAAAATTAATAATGATTCAAATAAGAGATACAGAAATCTAAATTCTCAAGAAGATGCAATCAATCAAGAAAGAGAACAGAAGAAGAGTAGAACAACAAAAAACAATTCAGAAGTAACAGGGGTTTTGGCGGCCAGCCCAGGAAGGCCGCTAGATAAATGATCATACAAAGTTGGAATTGTCGGGGAGTAGGGAATGCTCCGACAATTCTGTCCGTGAATTCATTCCTCCGGGCAATTAAACCTTCTGTTGTATTTTTGTCTGAAACAAAATTATCACAGACTTCTTCAGAAATCTGGATAAAGAAATTAATTTATAAAAATTGTTTTGTTGTTCCTTCTACAGGGTCTGAGTGGAGGATTATGGCTACTATGGGATGACATGATAAAACTAGAGATAGTGACATCAAGCCAAAATCATATTCATGCAAGAATAGAAGAATTGGGAAACCCCCAAATGTGGAGTCTACTTGGAGTTTATGGTCCACCTGTTACACATGATAGAGATAAATTTTGGGATTATATGAGAAGCTTTAGTTATCAAATAACGGAACCATGGTGTGCAATAGGAGATTTTAATGCGATAAAATCAAATTCAGAAAAATGGGGAGGACAAGGTTTTAATCAGAAAGCAGCAAGATCGTTTCGAGATATGATATCAGATTGCAACCTTATAGATATCGGGTACTCTGGACCAGCATATACTTGGGCTAATGGAAGAGAAGAAACTAGCCACATCAGAGAACGACTTGATAGAGCTCTAGTAAGCACAGATTGGCGGATCAGATTTCCTGAAGCTCAAGTAAAACACTTACCTCGAATTAATAGCGATCATGCCCCGATTATATTGAGTCTGACTAAAAAGAAATTTCGAGGTAAAATTCCATTTAGATTTGAAGCCCACTGGACTACACATGCAGAATTCAATGACACTATGAAGAATAGTTGGGAATCGGCTAGAGGAGAGTTTTTTGAAAAACTACCTCAAGTAGCCAAAAGTTTGAAGAACTGGAGCAAAAATTCTATTGGCAATTTATTTCTTCGCATACAAGAATTGGAAGAAAAATTATTGATTTGTCAAAATCAACTTCCATCTGCTGACTCAATGAATCAAGAACACCAAATCAAATCCAATCTGACTGAACTTCGTAGAATGGAAGAATTATTCTGGAGTCAGAGAGCTAAGAAACACTGGATTCAGGACAATGACAGAAACACAAAATTCTTCCATCTCTCGGTATTAAACAGGAGGAAAAAGAATACCATTCTTGCTATAAAAAAGGAGGATCATACCTGGACGGCTGACCCAGGTGAAATTACTAACCGCTTTATTGACCATTTTTTCAGGGCTTCGCGAGAGGAGCAAATTGTGGAAATTCCTCAAAGCTTAGAGTTAACGGCATCTCCACTTTCAGAAGAACAAAATCGGTTATTAAGTGCAACACCATCAAAAGAGGAGATTTGGAGTATTTTGAAGGGGATGAAATCATGTAAAGCTCCTGGACCAGATGGATTTTCGGCAATGTTCTATAAAAGATGTTGGGAATTTATTGGAGATGAAGTCACGGAGCAGATCGGTAAAATCTTTCAAACTGGCGTATTACCCACTAAATTGAATCATACTCATATAGCTCTTATTCCAAAGATTTCAGCACCACAAAATCCAGTGGATTTTCGACCAATAGCTCTGTGTAACGTACTATACAGAATCATAGCAAAAATCATTACTAGGAGACTCAGTCCACTTCTAGAGAATTTGGTTTCACGGGTCCAGAATGCATTTGTGCCAGGTAGGCAAATCACAGATAACATAATAGTAGCCCAAGAGATGATTCACTTTCTTAAACATACTTCTATTAAGTCTGGTGCATTTGCTTTGAAAGTGGATATGTCTAAAGCTTATGATAGAGTTAATTGGAATTTTCTAAGTGAGGTGTTGCGTAGATTCGGGTTTGCAGGAAATACTCATTCTCTAATTATGAACTGCATTACAACTACGTCGTACTCAATTATACTAAATGGAGTCCCTAAGGGGAATTTTAACAGTGAAAGGGGACTTCGGCAAGGATGTCCGCTTAGTCCGTATTTATTCATATTATGTTCGGAATGCCTAACAAGATTGGTAGTTCAAGCCGAAAATGCAGGGTTGTATAGTGGATTGGCGGTAAACAGATCTGCACCAAGTGTAAGCCACTTAATGTTCGCAGATGATCTTTTCTTCTTTGGGAATGCTTCAGAAAGAAATATAGAACAACTCAAAGTGCTCTTAGAAGATTATGCAAACTTTTCAGGTCAGTTAATAAATTTTAATAAATCTTCTATACTGTTCAGCAAAAACTGCCCATTGCTTAGAAAAGTGAATATAATGGAAGAACTGGGTGTTAAGGAAATGGATATTGAAGACAAATATCTAGGAAATTTTCTATTGAAATCCAAATATAGATGTTCTTCGTATGATTTTCTTACTCAGAAAATATCAAATAAATTAGCGGGGTGGAAGAGGAGTACACTATCATATGCCGGGCGCACCATATTGTTGAAAAATGAATTGGCATCACTTCCCATTTATTTCTTATCTACTAATATAGCTCCAAAAAAAGTATTATCTGATGTAGAGAAATATCAGAGAAACTTTTGGTGGGGACATGATACTAGTACAAGAAAACAACATTATTTGAGTTGGAAAAAGTTGCAGAAAAGCATTAAGCAAGGTGGATTAGGAATCCGTGATATGGAATTAGTAAATAAAGCTCTTGTGGGAAAACTGGTCTGGAGGTTTCATAATGAACCTACTGCACTTTGGGTAAGGCTTCTTAAGGCAAAATATCTAAAACAAAACAGCTTTTGGACTCATATCAATAAAACTTCAGTAACATCTACCTGGAAGAGCATGTTAGAAGTAAGAGATTTAGTGGCAAGTGGGTTGTGTTATACAGTTGGTGATGGCAGATCTATAAATATATGGGAGGACCCATGGGTAGCAACATTACGAGGTTTTAAACCTAGTAAATCTGAGTTTCCATGCAACACAACAAATGTTAGAATGGTGTGTGAATTGATAGATGATGAACATCGGTGGAGAGAGAACTTAATCCGATCCTTATTTGATGATATTTCGGCAAGAGAGATACTTAAAATCCAATTAGGAAGACCTCACATGCAGGATGAAATTATATGGATCCATTCAGAGAAAGGGAAATTTACATCGAAATCACTATACCGGACTTTGGAAAACACTCGTCCGTCAGAATCGGCTATTAATGAGGATCTTGAATCTATCAAGTGGAGCAGATTTTGGAAGAAATTGCATCTACTGCCAAGGGTTCACTACTTTATTTGGCGATTGCTTCAAAATGCACTCCCCACGAAGGTTAAGGGACTGCGATTTACTCAAGGTGTTTCAAAGCTATGCCCATTATGTGAAGAAGAGGAAGAAGACACAGAACACCTATTTAGAAAGTGTCAATTTACGAAACAGGTATGGTTCAAATCCCCTCTTGGTATGCGTTTTGATAATGACACTTCGATCAAGAAAATTTTAGCAGACTGGGTACAGAATCACATTGATGTTGAGGGTACGAAGCTAGGAATATATATTATGTGGTTTATCTGGAAAGCAAGGAATAAGAAGGTTTTCGAAAACAAGGCTCCGAGTATTGATCAGATTATTCTTGAAGCGAAATCACTGTATGACGCTTTTGAGAAACAAGAAATTATCCGAGACGGTGCAGACATTAATCTACAAATCTCCTGGAAACCTCCGAATGGTGAGACAATGAAAATAAATGTAGATGGGTCATATAAAAATGGATCGGGATCAATTGCTGCAGTCCAAAGAAATTATATGGGAGTATATCAGGCCGCGGACACAAGAACTATTAATTCGAATGGACCTCTTGAAGTTGAGGCAGAAGCAATTCTCCTTGGGGTTCGATTGGCGGTTACTACTCGTACAGATAGTTTGATTATTGAGAGTGATTCCATCACAGTGATACAAGCTTGTACATCAGATTTAGACCAAGTACCGTGGAAGATCAGAAATGTGATATCACATGTACAAGAAGAAGCAACAAATATTCAGAATATCAGATTCCAACATTGTCCAAGACAAGCCAATCAAGTGGCTCATAATCTTGCAGATTTTGCTTTCGATAATAGATTAAATAAGAGGTGGATAGGAAATTTCCCTGATTCTAGTAATGTAACTGATTTTGAGTTAGTTAAACTCAACCTTGTAACCTCTGAAATTAATTAATAAATTAGGCAAAAGCCTATTCATCAAAAAAAAGAAAACACCAGAATATGTGTCAACATAATTGGTAATATAATAATGAGCGACCACGAGATTTCTTGAATTTCTTTTGCTAGGGTTTAAATGGGGTGAAAGACACCATTTGATTCTTACGTGTGGGATACAACCTGCATCTGTCACATTTCTCATGGGGTCAATTAGCATCCCCATTTATGGTGATGGGGTATGTCAACTGCATCCTTTCCTGTATGGTGACAATATCAAATATTTTTTTAGGAGATAATGATATCAAATATAATGACCTCTTTTGAAATATCGAACAGGAACTGCATCCCCTATTATAAATATTTTTAGTTAATAAAAAGTAGTATGTGGAAGGATTGAGATAAACAATTGGCTCCTTCGACTTCATTGACTTCATTCTCTAAAGACCTTATAGAATATCGCTTTAGTAAACAATAGAGCCCATTTTATGTGAGATTGACAACTTGAAAAGTATATGATGTTAATGCTTTATGTTAGATCACATAGTAAACTCAATTACTGATTAATTTGCGAAGTAAACTCAATTATCAAATAGTCCGGATGACTAAAATCAAAATTATTTGTTTAAACCATACCTCTTCTGAAGTTCAAGTGTCTCATTGATCAAGGCTCTCTGTCCCAACTCCTATGTGGGGAAGTAAGAACCTTCTTTCATATTTAGAGGTCCCCTTTCACTCCATTATGATGATTCCAAAGTTATCTATTTTGACTTCCAGTGTTTCAAGCTTGACTTCTTCACCACATGTCAGTTTTTCCAAGGAGAAATGCCAAAAGACAATGTGGAAGAGAGAGGTGGGAACATGTTAATGCAGAAATAATATAAAAGATTTGAAGAGAGTAAGTAGAAATGGAATAGAAGAAGAAGAAGTACAGAGAAGAAAACAAGTTCTGTTTAAGATGAATAATAATATAAAATTTGAAACATTGGTTAATGGAAATTAAAAATGTTTAAGAGAATTAAATGAAACATGGGATTTGATGCAATGGGTTTCTTGAAAGTCAAACAAGAAGGGTATTTTTCTTTCTCATTTTCTGGATTTGAATTTGCTGTCACTGAATTTACTCTGGTATTTTTTTTAGGGTTTTCTATCAAGTTCTTCACCTTCTTCATCAGTACTATTTTTTGTTTTTTTTACCATCTTCAAGTAAGGTTTTTGAGGTCATTGACTCATCTATACAAACAATATCTCATTAATTATTCTGCTACTGATTTATTGCCTATTTTTGAATTCTTTCACATTCTGGCATTTCATTAATTTCTCTACCAATTTTCCTTCCCTCATTTCAATTTTCAATTTTCACCCCTTCCCCTTCTCACTCTCTCTCTCTCTCTCTCTCTCTACTTCCACATTTTCTTTCTCATCTCATTGACTTCCAGAGAAAAAAATCCCAAGAGTCTCCATCAAAAGGGCCTCCTAGGAAAAGTATGGATCTCACATGATAAAAGTAGCTAAAAGAAAAATCTCATCTTTTTGAGCTACAAACAGAGATGGGTTTTGGGGTTTCTTGTTAGTAGGTGATGAACCAGATCTAAAAAAGTTTCAATCTTGGTGAGTTTTTTGGGTTTTTGGTTAGAAAAATGGTTTGGGTTTTTTCTCAAACAAAAGATGGAAACTTTCTATCTCCATATAAACAACCAGTATATCTTTCTCAAACATCTTCTCATCAACCTCCTCCTTCAACCCTTGAGTCTGATACTAGCTTTGATATAGGTAATAAAATTAGTCCAAGTATTTTACTTATAATCATAATTCTTGCTGTTATTTTCTTCATATCTGGTTTACTTCATCTTCTTGTTAGATTTTTATTTAGACCCACCATTAGAGACCCTGAAGATTCAGATAATGTTACAGCTTTACAAGGACAACTTCAACAACTATTTCATCTTCATGATTCAGGAGTTGATCAATCTTATATAGATACTCTTCCTGTTTTCTTTTATAATGCTATAATGGGTTTAAAAAAACCATTAGATTGTGCTGTTTGTCTTTGTGAATTTGAAGATGATGATAAACTTAGGTTACTTCCAAAATGTAGTCATGCTTTTCATCTTGAATGCATTGATACATGGCTTTTATCTCACTCTACTTGTCCAC
The DNA here is from genome assembly GCF_041429995.1 of Eschscholzia californica. Lineage (NCBI taxonomy): Eukaryota > Viridiplantae > Streptophyta > Magnoliopsida > Ranunculales > Papaveraceae > Eschscholzia > Eschscholzia californica. The sequence continues at coordinate 13,234,986 of NW_028238198.1, read as the reverse complement.
TTTGTAGAGGAAGTTTACTTCCTGATTTCTCTCCAAATAATAGTTGTTCTCCTATCGTTTTTGTTCTTGAATCTGGAAGTGAAACATCTAGAGAGATGAATTTAGATAGAGATTCTGTTATTACTTCTTTTCATGGAACAAATAATACCCATTTGGGTATTCATGGAGAAGATGAATTAGGATCTTCTTGTACTAATGTCAATGAGAAAGTCTGTGAAATACCCATTAAAGAAGACGTCGGTCCAATCGTGGGTTCCGCTGGTTGTGAAGAGAAAGTTGTTACTGTTAAGCTTGGGAAGTTCAGGAACTTGGATGTTGTTAATGGAGGAGAAGGTAGTACTAGTACTGGTACCAGTGTTAATGGTGGAAATAGTAATTTGGATTCAAGGAGGTGTTTTTCGATGGGCTCGTTTGAGTATGTTATGGATGAGAGTTCATCTTTGCAGGTAAGTATTAGACCTACTAGTACAAGAAAACAACCAAGTAAAAAGAAGCCATTGAAATCTGGTCATAGATCTGCAATGTCTGAATGTGATGGTAATTCATGTAGAGAAGGATTTAAAGGGTTTGAACCCTTAAAGACCAGTGGTAATGAAAAGATTATTAGTGAAAGTTCAGTAAGAAGGAACAAGAATGAAAGTTTCTCCATTTCAAAAATTTGGCTAAGATCAAAGAAAGATAAGCAAGTATCAATCAATGAAGGATCTTCGCGTAGGGCATTTTCGTTTCGGTTTCCATTAAATAAGTTGAGTAATGGTTCCGACGATTTGAAGAGTAAGCAAAATAATACTAGTAATAGGACTACTTCGGATATCGATATGGAGAAATGGGATCATTGTGTTAGTGAAATAGATTATGATGAAGAAGTTGGAAGTCGAAATAGTTTAGATTCACAAGCGAGTTTGCCGTCTTTCGCTAGGAAGACATTGCTTTGGCTTGTTGGAAGACAAAGCAAGGTTGTTCATTCATCTTTCTCTCAAAATGTTTGAATTTTGGGTTATATGTTTAGTATGAATTGCTCTAGATTTCTTGAGTTTTGTTTAGAATTCAATAGAATCAGTTTGAGAGATAAAGATAGATAGATATCTTAATACAAAGTCTCCCTTTCTTGTAAAATCCTTGTTTCAATTTGTTTTCTTTGTTTCATATTGTTTTTATTCAATCTCAATTGTTTGTTTATTTAAATGTTCTATTGATACTGCTTCTCTCTCAGATGTAGAATAAATAAATTTTTAACCGTTTAATTAGAAAGACAAAATTAGACCGATAAAGTCGTGAATATCGAAATCATTATTTTTTGCAATAACTTTTAAATTTTGTTTTTCATGAACAAAGTACAAATCTACACTAATTTGAAAGAAAATTTTGAATGAATGATTTTTTATTATGAGTCCCAAAGATCTCAAATTCAAATAGCAAGACACATGGTTTATTGATTTTTCATGGGTAGGGATTTTTTTTTTTGTTGAACTATGGGTAGGGATTTACTCATGATAAGAATGCAATTAATTTTGGAGGAAGAAGACAGGCTGTGGAAATAAATGAGATGGTCCTATTGTGATGTGGACTATAATTAATTTGAATCACAAGAGCTGTTGAGGGACACTTAATGTATTATGACCTAACCAACACTCGACCCCCTTCAACAAAAAAAAAAAAAAAAAAACCAACACTCAACCCCATGATGCTCAACCCTCAACAAAAAAAAAAAAAAAAAAAAAAAAAAAACCCCATGATGCTCAAAAAAAAAAAAAAAAAAAAAAAAAAAAAAAAAAAAAAAAAAAAAAAAAAAAAAAAAAAAAACACTCAACCCCATGTACTAGTGTCTTATTTCCCTAATAATGACTTCAATTGGTATAGTGACTTTTATTTCTTTTATTTTACTAGTAGGAAGGATTGAAATATTTCTGTAGTAGTGATCTTGTTGAAAAAGTCTAAAATTTAAGAACAATGTTAGTAGTTTGTATTAAGGGCACCCACTCGGACTTCATGGACTCGGCAACAGCCACACCCGGCCAACACAACAGTCACACCCGGCCAACACAACAGTCACACCCGGCCAACACAACAGTCACACCCGGCCAAACCAAATCTATGATTTCATGTACAAGATTAGTTAGGATCTTAGATAGAGTTTGGTTATATCTCATGTATATCTTAAATGTAACCCTAAATGTAATCTCCATATAAACACATATGATATGAATACAAAACTAATCGAGTATTTCAAACTCTCTGACTCTATCTTCCCCACTCGATCTCTCTCGGTTTTCATATTAACACAAGTTGGTTTGCAATTCTACATGGTATAAGAGCCTATATATATTTTTTTCGATCCTCTTTTGCAACTATGTCTTCAAGTGATGATGTTATCTCCTCCGCTGCCCAAAACACACAAGTTTTTTATGTCCACCACTTCGATTCACCCACCACCGTTTTAATCACTCCATTGCTCACAGGAGATAACTATGCCTCCTGGTCTCGTGCTATGACAAAAGCCCTTCGAGCCAAGGATAAACTTGGCTTTGTTGACGGCACCATTGTCAAACCCACGTCTCCTACGGAGCTACATTCATGGTCTCGTTGCAACGATTTGGTTGCGAGTTGGATTCTCGACTCAGTTGCACCGGACATTAAATCTTCAATTTTATATGATGAGTCCGCGGCTGAAACTTGGAAGAATCTTTATGAACGTTTTTTTCAGACTAACGCTCCAAAAATATTCCAACTCAAGAGAGCTATTTCCTCTTTGAAACAAGAGGGATTGGATGTTTCGACGTATTTCACTCAACTCAAATCCTTACAGGATGAACTCCAATCCCTCATGACTGTTGAACCATGCATTTGTGCTCATGGAAAGTATATCATTGATCGCGTAAACCAAGAACGAGCCATGGAGTTCCTTCAAGGACTCCATGATAGATTCTCGGCCATACGCAGTCAGATTTTACTCATGGATCCCTTTCCATCCATTTTGCGTATACACTCTCTTGTTAAACAGGAGGAGGTACAACAGAATATTATGAACTCCAACTCTCATGGTTCCGAAGCCGCAACCTTGGCTGTTGGAAATGGTGGTCGTTCGGACCGAAATGATCAAACTCGTCCAAAGCGACAACGTCCCTATTGCGATTACTGTCATATGCATGGACATGTGAAATCAACTTGCTATCAATTGAATGGTTATCCACCTCGATCAAGTCCAGCAGCTCGGCCATGGGGGCGCCCACAGCAGAATATGTTAGCTGCTCCTGTTCTTGCTCTTCCAGCCCAGAACTCGACCCAACAGGGAGTGCCTGCAGCAACTTCGTTGACCAGGGAACAATACCAGGGCCTCATTTCGTTATTAGACCAGTCCCGACAGACTACAGGCACCCCCAGTACCTCCAACCAGCAAGCCGAACCCAACATCAACCTAACAGGTATGTTTTTTAACTCTTTTACTTGGGTAATCGACTCCGGAGCAGCTAAGCACATTTGCTATTCTTTATCACGTTTTACAAAATATGTTGATGCACCTCCTAATTACTTTGTAAGACTTCCCAATGGAACACGTATTCGTGTTCTTCACATTGGATCCATTTCATTCTCAAAAACATTTATTCTTAATGATGTTTTACATATCCCGGACTTCAAAATCAATTTGATTTCCGTATCCGAAATAACTACTTCTTTAACATGTGAAGTGTTTTTTAACTCTACCTCGTGTGTCTTTCAGGACCCAGCGACGGGATCGACGATTGGACTTGGTGATCGATCGGAAGGACTCTACTTTCTTCGCACGGACCCTAGAATTTGCTCAATTTCTTGTTTTTCTAGTAGTAGTAGTCATGTTTCCTTTAATGTTTGGCATTGGCGATTGGGACATCCATCGCTTTCTCGTTTTAAGTATTTACGTTCACATCTACCTTGTATGAAATCTATTTCTATTAATGAGAATAAACCGTGCGTTATTTGTCCTTTATCTAAGCAAACAAGATTACCGTTTCCGAATAGTACTTCCGTTTCTACGCGTCCATTCGAACTAATCCACGCTGATTTATGGGGTCCATTCTCCGTTTTATCACACTCCGGTTGCCGTTATTTTTTAACAATTGTTGATGACTACTCTAGGTGTACTTGGTTATTCCTCCTTCCAAATAAATCGGACACATCCAAATTCATTATTAATTTTACGAAGTTTGTTTCCACTCAATTCAACACTAATATCTCACACATAACTTCTGGTAATGGTTCCATTTTGATTCCTAAAATCCAAACCCTTCGTTCCGATAGCAGTTCGGAATTTGTAAATCACACTTTACAATCTTGGTTTCTTAATCAAGGTATTCATCATCAAACTTCTTGCACACACACCCCTCAACAAAATGGGGTGGTAGAACGCAAGCATAGACACATTTTAGAGGTGGCTCGTTCCCTCCGACTCCATTCTAATCTCGCTCTCTCCTTTTGGGGAGAGTGTGTCCTTACGACGGTCTACCTAATAAACAAATTACCGACTCCAATTCTTCATGGCAAGTCACCTCATGAAAACTTGTTAGGTTCACCTCCCACATTAACACATCTTAGAGTATTCGGATGTTTATGTTTTTTTAGAAAACATATAATTAAGAATAAATTGGAACCCCGCGCCTCTCCGGGAATTTTTTTCGGGTATCCACATGGACAGAAGGGTTTCCGTATTTATGACTTATCCACTCGAAAAATTATCACTTCTCGTGATGTTTTATTCCACGAGAATCGTTTTCCCATGTCCGTCGTGTCATCTCCTTCTCCTTCTCCACCACGGCCATTCATCTCCATCAACGATGATGGATCCTTTCATTTTCCAGCAAGATCGTCCCCATTGGTTCGTCCCGTTTCCACCTCTTCTGCTCCCTGTCTTGACATAATCAACTCGGATACAGGCACCCACTCGTCTACACACACACACACCTACTGTCCCAATTACATCTGGGCCTCCATCGTCTCTGCACACACCCCCGGCTACATCTAGAGATGATTCTGCTACGGGCACCCACTCGGCGACCGAGCCCACGCAGGAAACTTCCACTGAGCACCCACACCCACTCGTTCTATGTCCACCTGAGCACGTCCCTCGGGTACCACGTAATCGACGACCCCCTCCACATCTCTCTGATTATTTATGTAACACATCTTTATTATCACCTCCTATCAAAGATATCCCATATCCCCTGATTAATTATCTTTCACTTGATGCTTTTACCACCTCACATAAAATTATTCTTACCTCCGTTGTTTCAACGGATGAGCCTTCTTCTTTTACTCAAGCCATGAAGTCAACTCACTGGCGTGATGCCATGGCTAAAGAAATTTCAGCTTTAGAATCTAATGGGACTTTGTCAATTGTCGATCTACCCTTAGGAAAGAGGCCCATTGGTTGTAAATGGGTGTATAAAATTAAATTTCGACCGGATGGCTCTATTGATCGTTACAAGGCTCGACTTGTGGCCAAGGGATACACTCAGATAGAAGGTCTGGATTACCATGACACCTTCGCTCCAGTCGCCAAATTAGTCACAATCCGTATCCTCCTATCTATTGCAGCCATCAAAGGTTGGACCCTTCATCAACTCGATGTCAACAACGCATTTCTTTAAGGAGATCTCCATGAAGAAGTTTACATGAAACTTCCTCCTGGTTTTTCAAAACAGGGGGAGTCCAAAGTTTGTCGATTACGAAAATCCCTTTATGGACTTAAACAAGCCTCTCGTCAATGGTTTTCAAAATTTTCTTCTGTTCTCATTCAAAAGGGTTTCACTCAATCTCTCTCCGATTACTCACTTTTTTCGTTTCACACTTCTACCACTTCCATTTATGTCGTGGTTTACGTAGACGATATTATTATTACTGGAAATAATAATTCGGCCATCTTGGAACTCAAGAAATTCCTTGATACAACGTTTTCCCTCAAAGACCTCGGACGACTTCAATATTTTCTGGGTATTGAGGTCTCTCGATCTTCTAAAGGTATTTTTTTTATGTCAAAGAAAATATACTCTCGATATTATCAACGATTCTGGTTTAACAGCTTCGCGTCCTTCTGCTTTCCCAATAGAACAAAAACTTCGTTTGGGTCTCGCGGATGGTACTCCTCTTCCTGACCCTTCTCCGTATCGCCGCCTAAGCGGACGACTCCTCTATCTCACTGTCACTCGTCCGGACATTAGTTATGCGGTTAATAACCTTAGTCAATTTCTACAACATCCGACTAACATTCATCTTGATGCGGCCCATCGCATCCTTCGCTACCTCAAAGGTTCACTCAATTATGGTCTATTCCTTTCGGCTACCAGTACACTCCATGTCTCGGGCTACTGCGATTCTGACTGGGCCGGTTGCCCAACAACTAGAAGGTCGACTACTGGATATTTTACTATGCTTGGTTCCAGTCCTTTATCCTGGAAATCCAAGAAACAACCCACCATTGCTAAGTCTTCCGCTGAGGCTGAATATCGATCCCTTGCTAACCTCACTTGTGAATTACAATGGATCAAATCTCTCCTTCATGATCTGGGAATCAATCATTCATCTCCTATGTCCGTCTATTGTGACAATCGTGCGGCGCTACATATCGCCGACAACCCCGTTTTTCATGAACGAACAAAACATATTGAAATTGATTGTCATTTCGTTCGTGAGAAGATCAAAGATAACACAATTGCTCCCCACTTTACACCGACCGCTGAACAACTTGCAGACATATTTACAAAACCTCTCGGTGCCAAAGCTTTCTCGAAGACAATTGGCAAGTTGGGCCTCGTCTCCATCTCCGCTCCAACTTGAGGGGGAGTATTAAGGGCACCCACTCGGACTTCATGGACTCGGCAGCAGCCACACCCGGCCAACACAACAGTCACACCCGGCCAAACCAAATCTATGATTTCATGTACAAGATTAGTTAGGATCTTAGATAGAGTTTGTTTATATCTCATGTATATCTTAAATGTAACCCTAAATGTAATCTCTATATAAACACATATGATATGAATACAAAACTAACCGAGTATTTCAAACTCTCTGACTCTATCTTCCCCACTCGATCTCTCTCGATTTTCATATTAACACAAGTTGGTTTGCAATTCTACAGTTTGGAGGTTCAAATGCAAAAAAACTGTTAGTTGATCAAGTCTCAAAATCGGGTTAGGGCAACAAAAGTTAAGTGGAAATTATACGGAATGCCCAATTTCTATTTTTCTTTAGTTAAACAGAAAACCTAAACTTTTATTTGGTTTAAAATCAACATATTTTTTTAAGGGAGATGCTAGAGTTACAAAGGATTTTGTCTAAAGAAAGTTCCCAGCTGATGTGGCGGTTGTGATATTCATCTCTCAACGGCCTAGATTTAGTCAAAGTTTCAAACCACAACCGCCACATCAGCTGGAAACTACTTTTGTCAAAATCTTTTGTAACTTTAGAATTTGCTTTTTTTTTTAAATGTTCTTCAAACCTGATGCTATCATTGTAAACTCAATATATGTCTCCTTATTTCCGCAGACATTACAAAACATTGTGTCATGCACTTGACTCCTTCCTTCCCTTGTTGGGTTCTTTTAACCTTGTCAACCGCAATGACCAATTACAGACCCTTTGTCCTCAAAATCTTTATCGTTGGGGGCTTGGAGCCATAAACTCCAGCAATTTCCTGTGGTCTTACGCTTGAGTCATGATCTTCAACTGACCTCCCACTTGTCGACTCAAGATGCTCCTTCTTGGCATCCCTTTGAATCGTCCTGCTCCTTGCACGCCTTAGGTCAGCGACTCATTACCAAGAGTAGGTACCATGATCGGGTGCTGCACCAGGGAAAGGAAAAGGCCAAGTACCCCAGTTTCAGGAAGTGGCCTAAGAACTACCACTGGGCAAGGCATGAGCAATAAGCATTTGGTCAAGTGCAAGTCCTGCATGGGGTGGCACAACGGTAGTCAGTCGTAGGGCTAAACCAAAAGGAAGTCCTTTCAAGCAAATCAGGGTGCGAAAGACAAAGGTGTCGACTTGTAAGGAAGCAAAGCGGCGCGAGGAAAGGGGACGAGGATGGACCAAGACGACGACAAGCAAACAAGTGGGATGACACGTGACAGAATTGGTTTTAGGAATGGGACGTGCTCAACATATGATTTGGACAACGGTGGAAGCAAGATCGAGCCAAGCCATCTCACTAGGTGTGGCATAATGACTTAGTCAATCAAGATTGACATAAAGGGCATCTTTATTTTTAGTCCAAAAATATGCTTGATTGTATTTAGTCTTGTGACCTTCATCTTCATTTCTCCTCCATCGCCGCAACCACCATTTCGGACCACCTCTTCTTTCTCTCTCCTTCTCGTGTCCTCTCTCTCCCACTTCTCTCTCTTTCATGCTCCTTCTCTCACTATCTTTTATTGTTTCTCTCTCCCGGTCTCAATGTTTCACTCTCTCTCTCTCTCTCTCTCTCTCTATCTCCCTTTCACTATTTCTCTTTCTCTCTCTCTCACTCAAAATTTTAATTTTCCAGGGAAGGGAAGTGATCTATGCGCCGGAACCATAGACGGGACCAGGATTTTTGTTCGAGGGGGTCGAACCTGCTAAGAATGAGAGATCAAAGTTTGAATGAGTCAAATTAGTTTCTCGCTTAAAGTTCACAATGGTATAATTTAACAAATAGAATTTTTTAAAAAATAAATTAACAATTGAAACCTTGAAATAAATAGAATAAAATATGAATTAGCATATATTAAGAAACTTTAAGGTGGGGTAGCTATAAGAATCTAAAATATGGTTATCCTTTGGGAATGGCCGAATGGATGTGGCCGTGGAAGTTAAGAAAAAATTGAATTAGGTCAATTGGATAAGACAAAAGAAATGGAAGTTGGAGGTTGGGTTGGATTAAGGTGGTCAGTAAACTTTTAGGGGGGAACTTTCATTCCCACTACAGACCCTAGAGAAAGTTTAAGGGCAAGGGGGGCCATGGCCCCTCCGAGCCTTTACTTGGTTACGGGTCTGGCCGGAGCCCCCTTAGTCAAAGACGAAGAGGGCCTCAAGGAGGGTTTCATGCAAACCACTCTCAATGGTTTCAGATTTGTGGCTCGCCGGCTATGAAACTTTAGCGCCCCAAATCCCAAATCTCAAGCTGACCGCCTCGAAATCGAAGATTCGATACCTTCAAACTGGATCCATGATCAACGCCTGCCATTAGTGCACAATCAACACCTGAAAAACAAAATAGCTGGGTTAAAACCCAACTGCAGTAGATTTCCACAAACCTAAGACTTGTAGGCAAGCTCAATCCACAATCAAGGAAACATTGCATTCATATTCATCATTGACATTATCTGAAATTCAATAGTGAATACTAACATAACATATCAGATTTACCCAATCCCTCTCGAAACTAATAATTTATGTAATTTGATTAATTATTAGGTTTTCGGGTTATCGTATTTTTATCCAATACTAACCTTGATAATGCAACGATTTTTCATCTTTTTTCAGCATATATAAAATATCATGCATTTAACTAAGGTTAAACCTTTATAGCACCAAACTTGACATGCATGTCGACAAACACATGATGTCAAAAGACACAATTATCAAACCCTCGTTCAGGTATCTCAGACCAATACACAACAAACATTGATTCTTCTTAAGAATTACAAGTTCACCAAACCATTCAAGCCAACAACACATGACAAGTCAGAACGGATGATGCTCATAGTAGATCCTCATGTGGATCGCAACCTCAAACAAGAAAATAGCAATAATAGTTAACAAACATAGACTCGCCACTAGAAGATATCTACCTATGAGATACATTGCCTAAAGAACAGAAACCATGTGAATTATTGTAGGGAAAAACGGGTCGAGTCGACGCAGCGGATGTATAAAGTTTTTCCATTTGTGTTAGTTACGAGGATAATATAGAAGAATATGTGGGAGCAATAAACAAAGAACGGAAAGTAAATAAGACAACGATTTTTAACGTGGAAAACCTCCTCAAGATGAGAAGTAAAAACCACAGGACTCGTAGTCCAACCAAATTAACTATAATAAGCAAAGTAGTTACAGACTACGTCCACCCGAGACTCAGACTCCACAAAAGGAATCAGTCTCAAACACGATGAAACACGGAGAAACCCTCACAAGCAAGAACAAAACAACCCAGAAATATTCAGTCTAAAACGACTCTAAATTCACTAGGATTCCGACTATCAATCAACGATCCCACCGTACTAATACTAGCTGAACAGGTTAAGAACACTTCTGCCAAATTTTAGCTTAATCGGAGAAGAACTCACCGGCGGATTTTCTGAACAACTAAGACTGTGCACGCTAAAACAGATCAACCCTGCTTTTCTCGGCAACCTTCTTCTCTCTCCTTCTTCTCTTTTACGTTTCTAATTGTGCAACTTACTTCTAATTAAGATTAAAGAAGTATTTATTGACTTCCCTTAACCTTAATTTACCGACCTAAGTAACCGACCCAAAGAAGCTCGACTTGGGTCCGGGTTTGGTTTCCTAATCCAAACCCAACTGGGTTGCCTCACTAGGAGGAAAACCCAACAATTATCTCAATAAATTGTTCCATTGGAGACTGTCTTGACACCTTGCACGAAAACTATCGTAACTCCTTACCCGGAACTCCGACTAACGCATCGTTTGAAGTATTGGAAAGTAAATGAAATACCTTTCCAAAAATATGAGATACATGTGCAAACTCATCACCTATCAATACCAGATTCAAGACCAAGATATAGTAGAGATTGTTCTGACACCTTATACGAAAAGAATCATAACTCCTCACTCGAAACTAGGATTAATGAACCGTTTGAAGTACTAGAAAGTAGACAAATAGACTTTTCCAACCATATAAGAATCACACCGAGATTCATCATATATCAATACCATATTCAGTTTTAATATAGACGGACATATAGTAGACACTGTTTTGACACCTTGTACGAAAACTATTGCAACTCCTCACTCGGAACTCCGGTTAATGAACCCTTTAAACTACTAGAAAGTAGACTAATTGACCTTTCCAACCATAGAAGAATCATACCGAGATTCATCATCTATCAATACCAGATTCGAGTTTAATCTAGACCGAAATACTGTCCTCTACAGATGTTTTATAGAATTCTAGATAAAACTAATGTTTAAACCATTTAATAGTTCTTTAATGTGATTAACAATACTAAACCTATCATGGAATAAATTGAAAGAGCCTACAAAAAATTTAGGAGATAGGAAATAGACCTCTTTTCGCCTTAGATGACTTCAAGACCACAACTATGTCTTGTATCTCTCTAGAGAACTCTATCTCTTTTCTTCTTCATTCCTCCTTCCTTCACTAAGGAGTGGTTGCATCATTTCTGTTTTTTATACTTCCTTCAAAAGTGAAGAGGATTAGTTTTTTTTAAACCCACTAGTATTTTATCCAACCTAAACTGATCTAGAGTTTGTTATTTCCACCCAATTTGATATATAAAAAAATAGGGGTGTTACAGAATCCCTCGAGGCGGATTTTGCTGCCCCTTTTGGAGGTCTCCTTCAACTGAGACAAAAGGTGTTAAGGTAAAGAGGCATATATAATGTTGATACGAAATTTTACTGAGTTGTTTTTCGTCTTCCTAGTCACGGATTCGAGACACAGATACATATTACTGTTCTGAACAACAGATCTGGAGTTTTATTGAAGAATGCCGGAAGCTTGGAGTCATGACATATTTAGAATAAGTTGGTGTCAAAAAAATTGATGGACCTTTTTTTTACCAAAGAAAGTTTGGATATAAGAGTATCGACTAAATCTGTCAAAAAATCAGATCCCTATATCCAGGGCCGGCCCAAGTAATTGAGAGGCCTAAAGCTAATACATTTTTGGGGCCCTTTCTACACTAGCTATTAAAAAATTATTTTTTGCCATAACAAATAAACTAGTATGAAAGCATAAACCCAATTGATGTGTATGTTTCATTCACACGCTACTTTCAATTGAATAATTGAAGTATCGTACGAGAATTTGGACATAAAATAGAAAATTAAAGTTAAATAAACACTTATAATCTAATCGACTATTACAATTCTATAAATTACGGTTGTAACAAAAGATTGTTTGGTTAAAAATCAAATATAATATTTACCAACTAACTATTGCATTATGATGCATGACTATGAATGTCTATTTATTGCATTGAAGAAAATAGGATTTAGATAAATAGATTTAAAAACATGCATTATAAAGAGTAAAGGAGATCCCAAAAATAATATAATAATCGTTATTTGTTAAAACTTAATATTACTAATAATAAAATCAACACATGTTCTTCATAAATAAAATATGAATTGATTATTTTTAAAGAGGTATAACATCAAATACAGTACTCAGAAAATAGAAAAGAAAAGTATAAAAGAACAATTGTAAAAAATAAGATTGAAGAAGAGAAAACCGTTACCTATCAATAAAGTTGGGAGACAAAATTGTTGAAGATTTTTTTTCTTGCAAGAAATTGTTAGAGATGTGAGTTTTTTTTTTTGTTGAAAGTGTAGAGCTTTGAGTTGACTCAATGCATGAGAGAGATAACATAATTATTTTTGTAAAATGGAAGCAAAAATTTAGAAAGATAGGAGGAAGAGAAATTAGGGTTTAAACTTCAAACGTCCTAGAAATTGAATGTCAAATTAGGTCAGATGTTTCATCGTGGTCCCCACCATGTATTGGTTGTTATTAAAGATAGAGTAGACACGACTTTTGAGGATAGGTCTTTTTTTTTTTATTAATTCCGTTTCCCGATTTGTGACTAACCCGCCGTTTTGACCTCAATAAGTGTCCGACAGTTCGTTTTGGCCCCAAAATTAATTTTTTGGGCAGTGCTGACATCATCAAGGCATACGTACTTTATACCCGAAATACCCCTCTGACCAAATCAAAATTAAATCCCAAGTTGTCAAATCAATTAACTCTTCTTTTTAATTTCTTTTTGTTTCACTCTAACTTTATTTGTATATTCTCTCTCATATCTCTCTTCTCTTTCTTTCCTCTCTCTCTTCAATTTACAAATATGAAAAATGTTGTTTTGATATTGCCGAATCTATGGATTTTTTATGAATTGGTAGAACGGATTAACTTCAACTTATGTTTCTTGGTGTTTTGTTTTTTCATTCTTTGGGTGAAGTAGAAGTCATAATTTATTCTAAAGGTGTTTCATGCTCATATAGATGCTCAGACATTTTTTCTAAGTGGCAATCAAGTTCAAAACTTGTACGGGGAATTATGTTGATTGTCTTGTCCTTCGAATACCCGGCACAAACTTCTACCAAAGAAACACATAAAACATGCAAAATTACAGTTAGTATTCACACTGAATCTTGTTATAACCCATGATTATTTTTCAAATGGTCCCCAACTTTGTGACCAGTTTCCTACCTAGCTCCTACGTACTTTATCAATAATTTTTATATCGCCCCCTTTGTCAGTTACCGTTAACTTTCCGTTAACTAGTCATATTATCTCTCTCCTCCACATCATCTCTTTTCTCTGCCACCTCATCATCTTCTCCGGAGAAAGTCGCTGACCGACGACCTTCAAATATTAAATATTTTTTCAATTCCCCTCCTCTCTCCCTCTCTCTCTAAAAACTCCGGCGAAGGGAATCGTCGGAGCTAGGTTTGTTCGTGAGCAGAACACAAAGGTCTGTTCAACGAACAAACCTAACTCCGGCGAAGGGAAACCCCTCGCTGGAGTTTTGAGAGAGAGACAGAGGCGAGGAATAAAAAAAATTCTAAAGAGAGAGAGGAGAGAGAAAAAATATTTGAAGGTCGCCGGCCGGGAAATTGACTGGCCGGCGACTTTCGCTGGAGAAGATGATGAGGTGGCAGAGAGAAGAAATGATGTGGAGGAGAGAGAGAATATGACTAGTTAACGGCTAGTTAACGGTAACTAAAAAAGGAGGCCATGTAGGAATTAGTGATAAAGTAGGGAGCTAGACAGGAAGCTGATCACAAAGTTAGTGGCCATTTGCGAAATAACCCAAAAAATAAACCCCCCTCGACATAATTTAACTTAAATACTTCAACAGAAATAATACAAAGAAATAATACAAATTAGTAACAAACCATAAAAGATTAGGGCAAATAAAACCCATTAACATAGAAGGAATTAGAATAATCACTATCCTAACATTATACAAATTTACTAGCCATGATTATTATAGAATAAAAAACTTGGAACAAATTTAAGGGAATCAAACTTACAAACCCTAATATACAAAATTAAAAAGATATTTCCTTTACAGAACTACAATTATGATCATCCGACCCAAATAGATAAAAAAATCAATTACTTTTCTAAAAATTCCTACAATTATCATGAAATTAAAAGAAGTAAACCTCACAGTAATCATACTTAAAGAGTGTTTTATGAAGTGGATCAAGCAATTGAAACAAGAACAAAAGAATCTAAAAGTTTGAAATGATGATTAAAAATTCAAGAAACTGAGAAATCATTTGAGGCAGATTATTTTGGTAAAAGTAAATGATTGTGACCTGATTAGAGAAGGAGTAAGAGAAATCCTTTGTTTGTTGTTATTAAAAGGAATCGAGAGCAAAGAGATGAGGGAGAAAGAGAGAAGATGAGAGAGAATTTTAAAAGAGAAAGAAATTTATAACAGAAAGTTGTACAAACCTCTATAATTTTGAACGAATTTTTTTCATATCTGTAAATTAAAGAGAGAGAGGAAAGAGAGAGAGGATAGAGATAATATACAAATAAAGTTAGAGTGAAACAAAAAAAAAATTAAAAAGAAGGGTTAATTGATTTGATAGCTTGGGATTTGATTTTGATTTGGTCAGAGGGGTATTTCGGGTATAGGAAAGTATAAGCCTTGATGATGTCAGCACTGCCCGAAAAATTGATTTTGGGGCCAAAACGAAGTGCCAGACACTTATTGGGGCCAAAACGGCGAGTTGGTCACAATCGAGGGTCAAAACGGAATTAACCCCTTTTTAATGAAGTTTTAAGGATAGGTCTTAGTGGGTTTTTTTTATTAACTGGGTTTGGTTTTCTATTGTTACAAGGAGGTGTCTTTAGTTGATTAAAAATTTGGGGTCCTTTCACAAACGGAGGCCCAAAGCAGCCGTTTTGGCTGCTTTGGGCCTGGGCTGCCCCTACCTATATCATGGGGCAGAGGAAATGTGGTGCCCTTACCATTTCTGACCTACAGGATGCCATGCCTATGCTATGTACATCTTACACACAACTTTATTTTCGGGGCAATAAGTTTTGGGTGGAAACAAATTTTTTTATTCTTCCAAACATCACCCTTTCAATTTTTTATTCTTTCTTCTTCTCATATCAACTAAAACTCCGGCGACCTCCACCGGATTCCGGCGACTTCCACCATTAATGTCGGCGATCACCATCAACATTCTTTTTTCTTCTCTCTATTTTCTTCTTTCTTCTCTCTCTCTCCTCTCATCCTCTCTACGTCTCTCACGAAATTTCCAGCAAAGGGGATCTCCCTTCGCCAGAAACTCGTCTGGAACCAGATCCAGACGAAGGAACCACACCTTCGTTTGGAAATCAAATTCCGGCGAAGGGAAAACTGTTGGAAGAAATTCCAACATATGTGGGCTCACATATGTATAGACATGTGTATGGCTATCTCAGTAAATTGTTTAAGTCGTTAAGTGGTCTAATATGGATTGACTTGACCAGTAGGTATCAAAGTGTCATGGAATAAACGTGTAGAGACCATTAAGTGATTTCTGTAGACGGTGAGAAGTCTACGGGTCGGAAGTCAGAAGGTCGGTAGCTGAAACGTCTTCTGGAATTCCAAACGTCGAGTTCTTGATTGATGGGCACCAGCAACGTGTGAAAGAAACCTGCAAAAGAAGATGAACAGACACAAACAAACCCGTGAAGGCTTGGGGGGACACCGGGATGGTGCCTGCCAAGGGCCCTCCGACGGTCAAGTCAGCAAAGTATCACAATGAATAATAAAGGAATAGCCGAGGGTATAACCGTTGATGCGTAATCGGAGAGTGGCTAGGCTCGTAGAATGACCGGAGTTCGAATCTACGGGAGTGAAATGATCAGAAGTATGAGAGTAGATGTTACCAGTAGCGTCGAGCAAGAAGAAGGTTGTGATCTCCTCGAAGACGTCTGGAAGCGTCGAGCAGGAAGCGTCGAGCCGGAAGCGTCGAGCAGGAAGCGTCGAGCCGGAAGCGTCGAGCAGGAAGCGTCGAGCCGGAAGCGTCGAGCAGGAAGCGTCGAGCCGGAAGCGTCGAGCAGGAAGCGTCGAGCCGGAAGCGTCGAGCAGGAAGCGTCGAGCCGGAAGCGTCGAGCAGGAAGCGTCGAGCAAGATAAGCTTTAACACCCTTGAGGCGTCTAGTAGAGTCGAGGACCAGAACCAGGTGGGCTTGTATGCAAACGTCTCGAGGATAATCGAAGAACAGAGGGCGAGTGGAGAAGAAGAAGTTTGTATGAGTTGCTTTGCTCTGTATTCGATGATCTGAGAAATGAAAGTGCTCCTCTTTATATAGGCTTGAGGAGTGATCCGTTGGGAGGAGTAAAGGCTGACCGTTACGGAGTAAATGCATATCAAGATACCTGGGATATGGTGACGTGTACACTGGCTGTACATGCACAACGGTTGTGCATGTTCTCTGACAACTACTCTGCATGTGCATGGTCTCGTATTTATTTGAGACGTTACCATGTTATGCATGTCAATAATGGGGGAATATTCGTTGTTGGGGTTACGTTGACCAAGTCTGATATCTTTGTCATTATGGATATATTTGACATGTAGAGTATCTCTTCATTAAATAATCTCTTACACGTGGTACGTGGAGATATAGACGTGTCGAGCGCCAGACGTGTGGAGATTCGGGCGTGTGGAGCTTTGTGCACGTGGAAACTCTTTGCACGTGATTGGGCCTTGACACGAGTTTTAGGGTCTAGTTGACGAGTGCCCATTAAGAGACTTCTGGGCTGGGCCCAAACAAGGACAAGCGAGCCGGGTTGGGCTTGACGTCTCGATGGACATTTTATCGTCGAGGGCCCAGGTGTAGTTTTTGGTCAACACAGTTTGTCCCCCACTCTCTAAGTAAATGGTCTATTTCCTTGGAGAGTAGATGAGAAGGAAGGAACGAGGGCGGTCCCGTTGGTTAGATGATTTCTGTGTCAGGTGTGTGAACCAGATAACAACGTTGCAGCCCTGCTTGGGAGGAGAAGTCCGGGAGACCTTCCCCGTCGTCGGGCAGGTTTCGAGATGTCCCTCGCATTATCGGAACACGTCGAAGGTTCGTCGGGCGGGTTTCCGGCGTGAAGCAAGGTCTCCACGCTGCCTGGCAGCGTGGAGCAGGTTCCCCACGCTGCCTGGCAGCGTGGAGCAGGGTCTCCACGCTGCCTGGCAGCGTGGAGCAGGTTCCCCACGCTGCCTGGCAGCGTGGAGCAGGGTCTCCACGCTGCCTGGCAGCGTGGAGCAGGTTCCCCACGCTGCCTGGCAGTGTGGAGCAGGGTCTCCACGCTGCCTGGCAGCGTGGAGCAGGACCTCCACGCTGCCTGGCAGCGTGGAGCAGGACCTCCACGCTGCTGGGCAGCGTGGAGCCTTCCACGCTGCCTGGCAGCGTGGGGCAGGATCTCCACGCTGCTGGGCAGCGTGGAGCTTCCCACGCGGCTGGGCGGCGTGGGGCCAGTGGGGAGCTCTTGCTGCCGGGGCAGCGCGGAGGCTTCTCCCGCTGCCGGGGCAGCGCGGAGGGTCCACTGTTGTCGAGGTACGACGCTGGGGGTTCTTTTTTCGGGGAGACCGAATTTGGTGACTTGGCGGAGTGGTGCCATGTGGACGCCCAGGTGGCGTTTATGTCATGGGTCATCAGGATCTTGCCATGTGGCGATGTGACCCATGAGTCAATATGGCCCTTTGATCAGGGGTTGGGAGTCCTATAAAAGGGGTCCTTAGGCCCTTGAAGTTCATTGTTGTGAAAACTTTTTTAGAGCTCTGGATTCCTAGTAGCGGTTTTCTCCTGTTCTTCGCGTTCTTCGTGATCTTCATACCAATTTTCAACAAGTAAGTCACTTTTTTATTTTTTCAAATTTCGATCCTTTGATCTGTTCTCGTCGTATGGAACTTGTTATTTTCCGTTTGTCTTACCGATTAGCATGTTCTTCCATATTAGTGCTTTGTATGAAACTTCCCGTATGCATGTGAACTTGTAGTAGGCGTATGCATTCACTCGTAGTAGTTACAAGGATACATGGAAACCTGTAGCTGTTGTGTAAACTAGGAGTAGTTGTAAATGTGCATGCAAACTGTTAGTAGTTGTAGTACAAGTAAACTTGTAATTCGTATTGGCGCACGAGTGAACCGGTGAAGCATGTAGGAGTACACGTAAATTAGTAGCGCGTGTGGGAGTACATGTAAAGCTTTATGACATGCGTAGTTGTACATGCAAACTTGTGAGGTGGAGGTGTGTACGCGTACTCATGAGGAGGATGCGTGCGAGATCTCTGACATGTATCTATTCACAAAAAATTACTCAATCCTGTAAGTAGTGCGGAAAATACCTCAATTTAACGTGACTCGTCTATATGCGTTCTTGATCCGTAAGTGTCTTTATTTTGTACATGCCCCCATTTTGTACGCGATCTTCAGTTAGTCCGTCTTGTACTCGCGTGAGGCATTCCTGAGTGTGTTTTCCCTTTGATACGTAGGATGGCCAGGACTTTCCCATACAACCGTGAACAAAGTAGTGCTGAGCTTTCTCCGCATTTAGGTGAAGTGCCTCATGTCGACTCGTCTTCTGATGACGAGATCGATGTGGAACAACAACTCTCGGTGCTGACTGAGGAGTGCGTAGAAAACCTCAGGGTGAACTATCAAATTCCAGCAACTCTAAAGATGAGAGCGCCTGAACTTGGTGAAACTGTAGTTGAGTCGCGTCGGCCTGGATATTATGCCTTTTATGAGAACTTTCTGGAAGCGGGCGTACGATTCCCCATTTCTTGTCTGGTGAGGGATGTGTTGATTAGGTTTGGGATAGCCCCCACCCAACTCATGCCGAACGCGTGGAGGTTGTTGATGGCCTTGGAGAAGCTTGGGGAGAATCTGAATGATCCTCTAACCGCGCAAGATGTAATTGCCCACTACTTCATGAAAGCAAATGATCATGGATCAAGGCAGTACCAACTCAAAGTCCGTCCAAAGATGGCAAAGATTATAGTCGGTTTGCCACGTTCTGAAAAGAATTGGCAGCGCCGGTTCTTCTTTGTTAAGAGGGACGGTGTGTTTACCCCGCGCGAGAGCGGGAATGTCTCGTTCAAATGGAGAAGTGCTCGTGAGTGCCGCCCATATTGTCGATTACGCTTTCACACGCATTGTTCTTACGCGTTTGGTTTTCACATGTTTTGTTTCGCGTGTTTTGTTTCACATGTTCTGCTCCACATGTTTTGCTCCACGTGTTTTGCTCCACATGTTTTGCTCCACGTGTTTTGTTTCACATGTTTTGTTTCACATGTTTTATTTCACATGTTTTATTTCACATGTTTTGCTCCACATGTTTTACTCTGACATCTACTCTGTGTAATGTAGATATAGCAGACGGGAATTTGCACGGATTTTCTCGTGGCGACCAGATAGTCA
Source organism: Eschscholzia californica (assembly GCF_041429995.1). Taxonomy (NCBI): domain Eukaryota; kingdom Viridiplantae; phylum Streptophyta; class Magnoliopsida; order Ranunculales; family Papaveraceae; genus Eschscholzia; species Eschscholzia californica. The sequence continues at coordinate 13,215,348 of NW_028238198.1, read as the reverse complement.
GGCTCCAAAATTTTTGGGAGGAACCCGCATTGAGGAGGAGTTGGAAAAGGTTGGTTTTCGGAGAGACTGAGTCTAGACGCGCACAGGGTACGTGTTCTGCTTTCAGCTTTCTCCAGTCGTTTGACTTTTACCTGTTTCCTTCGTGCGAGTAGATGTTTTCTTCAGCTGTTTCCTTTGTTTCTTACAGGTGGAAACATGGCTCCAAGACAGAGTTTTAAGGTACCATCGGCTAAGGAGGTGGCCTCCAAGAAGAAAATTCCAACGAAGAAGCCGAGAGTCGAAACGTCTCCCGAGTGTGTGTTCGTTCATCCCCCTACTTCCGGTATTGGGCCCTCTTCCTCGAGAGTCAATACGCATGAGCCAGACTCTGGAGCGATGCATGTGGATTTTTCCCCCTCGATGTCGGTGTTCGAAGACCCATCCTCCCTCCAACGTGTTTCTAGCTCCTTAACTTCTGAGAGTGATAGGGCTTATCTTAAGAAGATAGGTGTTCAGAAGGCGTTGGAGCAGACTGCGCTTAGTGGTTACCAGGTTTGTAGTTCAGAAAATGTTAGAGTAGACGTCTGTTACATCATCGGTTTCCCGACTTGTATGTGTTAACGTCCATATTCTTTGTTGTAGGCGATGATGAGTGCGAACTACGCCCAGGAACATATTAGTTCTTTGAACGCGCAGATCGAAGCGGAGAGTAGTCGCCGCGCAGAGTCGGAGAGATCCATGCAAGGGCGCTATGAGGAGTTAGAGGCCAAGTACTCCAAGCTGAAGATCTCGCATAAGAAGTGTGCGGGAGTGCTTAAAGAGATGACTTACAATACTGTGGCAGTAGCTCGAGGCGAGATGATGAAGCAGTACGTCGCAAACGAGCATGCAGGATGGGACCTCGAAGGAGAGATTGAGCGTTATGAGGCCCTGAAGGATATTGATTACAGCTTGGATCCTTGCTCTGACTAGAGATGTCTTTCGAGTCGTGGACTCTATTTCCTTCTTTGCTTGTTTGTTTTTGTTTCAGTACTAGTTTGATAAACTTCGTGAATGGGCGCGTTTTTGCCCCATTCTTTTTAAGTATTTCAACTCGAACTTGGTGAGACGTTGATTCTCACTTGTTATGTTATGAATGAAGTATTTTGTTTACGTTTATACTGTGCACACAAGGTGTGAACGTTCTTTGTATGGGCAAACGGGTTGCCTTTTATGAGTCATATTGACTTATGTTTTATAGATGTGGAGTGGAGCATGCCGAATCTTGTGCAAGTATTTTGTGCATGTAAAAAGACAAGCGGAAGTAAGAGACTTAGATTTTAAGTGAATAATACCTCAGGAAATTCTTTATTGATACATGTGAAAATTTCGTGCGTTAGTACGAGTACAAGACAATCGGGTTGTCGTATGTAACCCTTTTATAGGAAGGGTGGCAATCGGGTTGCCGAGTACATGTAAAACAGATGAGCAATCGGGTTGCTAAGTACATGTAAAGAAAATGAGCAATCGGGTTGCCACTTTGTCGATGCTTGCGAATGTAGACAAACGGATTGTCTTGTAGTTGAGTTTGTTGTACATTCACACCTGGTTTGTGTCGTCTTTTCATGCGTTTTATTGGTTCTTCATCTGTTGCTTCTTCATATGTCTTTACGTGCAATGTTGCTTCTTCACATGTCTGTATGTGAATTTTATTGCTTCTTCGTTCATGCTTGTTTTTTCCTACATCTCTTTGTCCTGTGAAATTACATCATGAGCGTGCTCCCCCCAGCCTAAGTGTAGTACTGAACTTTGTGCTGGACTTAGGCTGTGTTAACCTTCGGCGAGAGGTGTCTTCGATTTCCTGTGGGGGAAGAAACAAGTAGTCAATGGCATAGCCATTGACCCTCCGACGCTCAAGTTAGTCAAGTACTAAAAGAGAAGCGAAAGATGGAATATTTGAGTTTAGAGTGCGAAAACTACTTCCCATTTCCTCTCGACATGTTCTTGTGAGCGTGAAAACGTGTACTGGTGTGAAGATGTTTTTACCTGCACAATTTCCGTTGAGGGGCTATAGTCGGTGGAAATCCCACCGACTCTCCGATGCCTAAGTCAGTACATGTACAAGTAGGAGAGAAAACAAAGAAGTAACAATAGAGTTTAGAAATGATACAGTTTGAGATGCACGGCATTCCAACTGTTGTTTATGTCACGTCCATCTTGTGCTTGAATTTTATACGCGCCTTGTCCTACCACTTTAGTGATCTGATACGGGCCTTCCCAAGTAGGTGCAAGTTTTCCAGCGCCGCTTTCTTTGGTGTTCTGGAACACCTTTCGAAGTACCCAATCTCCTACCTTAAATGTTCGAGCTCGTATGTTTCTGTTGTAATGACGTGCCACTTTCTGTTGGTAAGCTGCATTTCTAATGGCTGCCATATCACGAATTTCATCGAGCGTGTCGAGATTGTGATTGAGTTGTTGCCAGTTACTTTCTTCTTCTGTCCATTGGTAACGGGTAGAAGGAAGTCCTGCTTCTGCTGGTATGACGGCTTCTGAGCCATAAGCGAGTGAGAAAGGAGTTTCTCCTGTCGGAGTTCGAACAGTGGTTCTGTACGCCCATAAGACTCCTGGTAGTTCATCTGCCCAGGCGCCTTTGGCTTTCTTCAATCGTTTCTTTATTGTGTTCATGATTGTTTTGTTGGAGGATTCAGCTTGTCCATTTGCTTGGGGGTATCTCGGAGTTGAGAAGTTTAGTTTGATCCCCCATTCTTTGCAAAAATCTTGAAAGTCAAAACTAATGAATTGCGAACCGTTGTCGGTCACAATTTCTTTTGGAACGCCAAACCTGCAAATGACATTCTTCCAAATAAAACTTTTTACCTCTCTATCACGGACTTGGTGGAATGCTTCTGCTTCAATCCATTTGGTGAAGTAGTCCGTCACAGCTAACATGTACACCCGTTGTCCAGGTGCTGTAGGAAGTTTTCCTACTATGTCCATCCCCCATTTCATGAATGGCCAGGGAGATAGTATTGAGTTGAGGCGTTCTGGGGGGAGATGAGATGTGGGTGCGAAGCGCTGACAACTATCACATTTTTTTACGAAGTCAATGCAATCTGACCTCATAGTTGGCCAATAGTACCCGGCAGTGAGTACTCTAGCTGTTAGACTGCGTCCTCCGGAATGATTCCCACATTCTCCTGCATGTAATTCAGTGAGGACGTACCTGGCTTCTTGTGGGGTGATACACTTGAGATAAGGTCCTGAGTATGACCTCTTGAGTAGTTGTCCATCTAGGATGGTGTATCGGGCAGCTTTAGCACGAATCTTTCTTGCTTCTCCTTTGTCTTCTGGTAACTCGTCATTCTCCAAGTATCGAATCAAAGGATTCATCCAACTGTCGGTTTGATCCGTAGCGGCTACCTCTGAAGTAGGATTTTTCCATACTGCTGGCCACTCAAGCAAAACTAGAGGAATATTTTGAGTTACCTTTGTTTGAATTGAAGAACCGAGGTTAGCGAGCGCATCAGCGTGTCCATTCTCTAGACGAGGTATCTGTGTTATGTTCATTTCTTTGAAGGAAGTCTGTAATTCTTTTACATGAGCAAGGTATGCAGTCATTTTGGCATCACGTGCTTGATATGTTCCCTGTAATTGGTTGACAATGAGTTGGGAGTCTGACTTAACGTCTACTCTCTGGACTCCCATTTCTTTTGCAAGTGTAAGTCCAGCTATAAGTGCCTCGTACTCAGCTTCATTGTTTGTTGCTTTGAACGCACAACGGATAGCTCGTTGTATTAGATCTCCTTCGGGAGAAGTCAGAGCTATGCCCAACCCTACACCATTCATGTTGCTTGAACCATCTACTGAGAGGTTCCACTTCTGTTCGCTTTTGTCGGTTAAACACAACAACTCTTTCTCTGCCTGCATTAGCATGTTAGGTGAAAAATCAACAAGGAAATCCGCTAATACCTGTGATTTGATGGCGGTCCTTGGTTGGTATGAAATGTCATACTCACTCAGCTCCACTGCCCATTTGGTAAGGCGTCCAGAGAGTTCTGGTTTATGGAGAATGTTCTTCAGCGGGAATTCTGTAACCACTACCATCGAGTGACATTGGAAGTAAGGTCTGAGTTTACGAGCAGCGTGGACCAGTGCAAGTGCAAGCTTCTCCAACTGGCTATAACGCGTCTCTGCGTCTAGAAGTGACTTGCTCACATAGTAAACTGGAAGTTGTTTTTTATCTTCCTCTCGTACTAGCACGGCGCTTACTGCCGTTTCTGCAACAGCCAAGTAAATATAAAGTTTCTCACCTTCTTTGGGTTTTGAGAGTAGAGGTGGAGAGGTCAGGTACGCTTTGAGTTGTTGAAGTGCGTCTTCGCATGCTGGCGTCCACTCAAAGTTTTTTGACTTGCGTAGGGTGGCGAAGAAAAGGTAGCATTTTTCAGAAGATTTTGATATGAAGCGACTAAGTGCGGCGACTCTCCCTGCTAATTTCTGTACGTCCTTTATGCAAGTGGGAGATGGAATGTTCATGACTGCTTGTATCTGTTCTGGATTGGCTTCGATTCCTCTTTGTGTCACCATGTAACCTAAGAATTTTCCAGAGGAAACACCAAATGAACATTTAGCAGGGTTTAGTTTCATGTTATACCTTTTAAGGACGTCGAAGGCCTGGCGGAGATGATCCAAATGTTGTTCAGCCTCCAAAGATTTGACTAACATGTCGTCAATATATACTTCCATGGTATCACCTAGCATTTCGGCAAACATTCTGTTGACGAGTCTTTGATAAGTGGCTCCTGCATTCTTTAACCCAAAGGGCATCACCTTATAACAGAAGATACCTCGTTCCGTCACAAAAGCCGTCTTCTCTTGATCTTCAGGATGCATCAAGATTTGGTTGTATCCGGAGAAGGCGTCCATAAAACTCAAAAGTTCATGGCCAGAGGTAGCGTCGACCAGCATGTCAATATGTGGCAATGGAAAAGAATCTTTCGGACATGCTTTGTTGAGGTCGGTGAAATCGATGCAGACTCTCCACTTACCATTCTTCTTTCTTACCACTACTACATTAGCGAGCCAGTCAGGATAATTGACTTCGCGTACTGATCCGATATCGATCAATTTCTGAACTTCTTCATTGATAACTCTATTTCTCTCTGGAGCAAACTTCCTCCTTTTTTGCCTGACAGGAGAAAAACTTGGGTCGACCTGCAATTTGTGAACTATGATTTGAGGATCAATACCTGTCATGTCAGCGTGTGACCATGCGAAGCAATCATGGTGAAGCGTGAGGAATTCTACTAGCTTTTCTCTGAGCGTAGGATTTAGTCTTGAACCGATCTGTATTTTATGATCCGGTAGCTGTGGGTGAATCTGTACTTCGTCCAACTCCTCCATAGTTGGCTTGTCTGGGTCACTATGGAGTAGTTGTTCTGTCTGTAATTGCTATAAAGGAGCTTTGGGCGTCTTCAAGGTGTTTTTGTAGCAGTTTCGAGACGTGCTCTGTTCGCCTTTAACTTCACGTACCCCCCACGGAGTAGGGAACCTTATAACTTGGTGGAAGGTTGATGGGACTGCCCTCATGTTGTGGATCCAAGGACGTCCAAGTATGATGTTGTAGGCAGAGGGACTGTCGAGTACTACGAAAGTTGTACTCATGTTGATTCCACCTGCAAAAACAGGTAAAGAAATTTCGCCGAGCGTGTACTTTTGCTCGCCGCTGAAACCGATGAGAATGGTGGGTCGGCGACATATACTCGTTTCTTCCAGTCCCATTCCTCGCAATGCATGTAAAAACAACACGTTAGTAGACGAACCATTATCGACAAGTATTCTTTTAACAAGAACATTAGAAATAGTAAGTGAGATAACGAGAGCGTCATGATGAGGGTTGACGAGCCCTGATGCTTCATTGTCTGGGAAGCTGAGAACTTGGTCTGTGAAGACAGGTGAAGATGTTTTAGATGAGTGAGCGTCTGGGTTGGCTGCTACACGTGCACTTCTTTTGGCGGCTGAATGACTGACTCCGCTTACTTCTGATCCTCCTGTGATAACCAAACATGTTTTTGTTGGAGTTGGTTCCTCTGGTTCCTTTGGATGAACATCTCTTTGGGCTATAGTATTTTTCCCTTTATCTGTCAATAGGTCAGTGAGGTGACCTCTCTTCAAGAGTTCAGCTACTTCTAGTCGAAGGGCTATGCAATCAGCGGTCATGTGTCCGTGGTCAGCGTGGAACTCACACCACTTGGTATTGTCTCTCTTATCACTAGGAGTTTTTGTCTTGGCGGGCCATCTTACTACATTGCCCATTCCTTTCATTACAGCGACTACTTCGACAGGTTCAATGTTGAGATTGTATTCCGGAAGTTTGGAGCGAACAGGCGCTTGATTCTTATCACTTGGACGTCCAGAGGGGGTGTTGAATGGTTTCCTGTTCTCTCGGGACAAGGGTCCTCTGGATGTTGGATATGGTTCTGCATGTCGACGATCGGTCCTTCTGTCGGACTGTCTAGCGCGTCGATCACTGCTTCTTCCTTCGTACGAGTACGACCTGTTTCGGTGAGCTTCGTCTTCTTCCCAACGAATTTCTACCCACGCCCTTGCTAACACGTCTTCCATTGTAGTGCAGTTGAACTTTGTGAGTTCTTTGTAAAGCTCTCCATCTGGTAAAAGACCTTTTCTGAAGGCGTCTACAGCGGTTTCCTGGTTACAATAAGGGATAGATACTTTCTCCCTGTTAAATCTTCCCACGTAGTCACGTAATGGTTCTCCTCTTCTTTGGTGGACTCGGTACAAGTCACCAGAAAGTTTTTCCAACTTTTTGCTGCTGGCGAATTGTTCGACAAAGGTGTCCGTCAACTGGGCAAATGATGCAATTGAGTTATTTGGGAGGTTTGTGTACCACTGTAATGCTGGTCCGATGAGACTAGACCCAAAACTTTTGCACATGCATGCCTCACGCAGGTCTCTTGGAATAGCTGCTGTGAACATCCTCTGCTTATAAGAGGCAATGTGGTCATCTGGGTCAGACGTACCATCATACATCTTCATGTTTGGGAAAGAAAACTTCTTTGGCATCTCCACCAACGCGATAGCATCGACAAAGGGCGAGTCAGCGTAACTGTGAGGAAGACTCTTTTTGAAAGGAGTGGGCATTCCTGGAATACGTGTAATCAACGCTTCCATCTCTGCCAATTTCTTTGCCATTGCCTGTTCTAAAGGAGTACCTGTAAACGCAAACGGAAGTGAATCAGAAGACACATTAACCTGAGTTGATCCGTTTGTCATAGGATACACAGTAGGTAAAGTATATGGTAGAGAAGAGTAAAAGGGGGTAGTAGTTGGAAGAGTTTGATGCGTGTGCTGGGTGACACGTAATGGTGTGACAGGAGTAGCGGTAGGGACTGGAGTCGATCCTCCAGCTGTTACAGGAACTTCTTGACTCGAGGGGCCTGCTTCTTCTGTACTTATAGGAACTGGTCGGGCATTTCTCGAGGTATGAATTCTGGAACCTCCTGGAGTCATCATAGAAATTTCCGTAATTTTTTCTTGGAGTAACTGGTTCTCTGCTCTGACCAGTTGGTTTTCTTCCTCTAACGCCTTGACACGTTCAGCGTTCTCTCGCATTTGGGCGTTAAGTAGAGCAAGTTGAGCAGAAACGTCAAGAGGAGATGTCATGTTCTCTTCCATTTGGCTGATTGTCTTCGTTGTTAGTTGCTGAGGCCCCACGGTGGGCGCCAAACTGTAGACGGTGAGAAGTCTACGGGTCGGAAGTCAGAAGGTCGGTAGCTGAAACGTCTTCTGGAATTCCAAACGTCGAGTTCTTGATTGATGGGCACCAGCAACGTGTGAAAGAAACCTGCAAAAGAAGATGAACAGACACAAACAAACCCGTGAAGGCTTGGGGGGACACCGGGATGGTGCCTGCCAAGGGCCCTCCGACGGTCAAGTCAGCAAAGTATCACAATGAATAATAAAGGAATAGCCGAGGGTATAACCGTTGATGCGTAATCGGAGAGTGGCTAGGCTCGTAGAATGACCGGAGTTCGAATCTACGGGAGTGAAATGATCAGAAGTATGAGAGTAGATGTTACCAGTAGCGTCGAGCAAGAAGAAGGTTGTGATCTCCTCGAAGACGTCTGGAAGCGTCGAGCAGGAAGCGTCGAGCCGGAAGCGTCGAGCAGGAAGCGTCGAGCCGGAAGCGTCGAGCAGGAAGCGTCGAGCCGGAAGCGTCGAGCAGGAAGCGTCGAGCCGGAAGCGTCGAGCAGGAAGCGTCGAGCCGGAAGCGTCGAGCAGGAAGCGTCGAGCCGGAAGCGTCGAGCAGGAAGCGTCGAGCAAGATAAGCTTTAACACCCTTGAGGCGTCTAGTAGAGTCGAGGACCAGAACCAGGTGGGCTTGTATGCAAACGTCTCGAGGATAATCGAAGAACAGAGGGCGAGTGGAGAAGAAGAAGTTTGTATGAGTTGCTTTGCTCTGTATTCGATGATCTGAGAAATGAAAGTGCTCCTCTTTATATAGGCTTGAGGAGTGATCCGTTGGGAGGAGTAAAGGCTGACCGTTACGGAGTAAATGCATATCAAGATACCTGGGATATGGTGACGTGTACACTGGCTGTACATGCACAACGGTTGTGCATGTTCTCTGACAACTACTCTGCATGTGCATGGTCTCGTATTTATTTGAGACGTTACCATGTTATGCATGTCAATAATGGGGGAATATTCGTTGTTGGGGTTACGTTGACCAAGTCTGATATCTTTGTCATTATGGATATATTTGACATGTAGAGTATCTCTTCATTAAATAATCTCTTACACGTGGTACGTGGAGATATAGACGTGTCGAGCGCCAGACGTGTGGAGATTCGGGCGTGTGGAGCTTTGTGCACGTGGAAACTCTTTGCACGTGATTGGGCCTTGACACGAGTTTTAGGGTCTAGTTGACGAGTGCCCATTAAGAGACTTCTGGGCTGGGCCCAAACAAGGACAAGCGAGCCGGGTTGGGCTTGACGTCTCGATGGACATTTTATCGTCGAGGGCCCAGGTGTAGTTTTTGGTCAACACAATTTCTAATTTGATGAGGGGCCAAATTAGAAATAAAAGTCTATAAATAGGGGTTGTGGTCCCCATTTGGGTTTCTTCCTAATCTCTACAATTTTGGTTAAGTGTGAAATCCCTTCATCACAAGAGAGATTCTAAGGAGAAGAAGAACTAAGTGGAAGATCAACCCATCACACTAAGTACAAGTTATGGATCAAGATACGCTTCCGTGATTAAGTTTCATCTCTATGAATCTTTTGGAGTTTATGTAAGTATGCTTGTTCATGTTGTTTGATTTCATCGTAATCATCTTATAAACATGATAAGATTAAGCATGTAAGTTTAAATATTTTCTAACAATTGGTATTAGAGCCACTCCAATTTTAAGATTCATTGAGATATTATATGAGCTTATCGTTTTTGATTTATCCTATAAACTATATAAAGGTTTTAGTTTGTCCAAAATTTGAGATTGTTTTGATCTTCCATAAAGTTTTAGGTTGATTTTAAGATTAATTATCTTAACACAAAATATTTATATCACAATATAGTTTGATGTGTTTCCATCTCCATTGTTTAATCTATCACATTCAAACATTTTATGATAATATTGTATATGGTAGGATCAAGTTAAAATTGACCTTTGAAAGATAGATTTATATTGTATTGCTTGATAATAAAAGAATTAGATTTTATTTTGACATAATCTAATTCATTTTGTAAGACCTTTGTTTATCACGAACTTACATAAATGTTTTCTTAAAGTTTTATTCATTTCAAGACAAGTTTGCTAGTTAGCATCTCTCTTTAACAAATGACAGTTGCATCCTATTAAGATCAACCAAAACCCTATGATTAACACTCTGAACTGCTCCTATCATTACTCCCATATCTTCTAGACGATCCTCTGATGGAACAATGGATAGACAGAAATCTAAACCACCAGCAGACAGAAATGCATTTTCAGCAACAAAATCAGCTCCTTGATCAAAATGATAAGTTATCTTGGGATAATTGTTGAAATTTTCATTGGGTTTACGAAGACAAAGATCATAACCATTATTCAAATTCACTTGTCGCAATGCCGGTATGAATTGATAATAGTTTAGAACAGCTTGTTTAATACGCAAATAGTGTGGTCTTTCAAAATGTGTTAGTGGAGTTCCTGAATCCATTTGACAACCCCCAGTTCCATCCGTTCTTAACCTAAAAGTACCTGGACGGAACCTAAGTCTTCTCCCACTTACACTAACATCCACTAAATTCAAGTAATAAAGAAAGTCATCAGGACCAAGAGTTATAGGAGTTGTATATACTCTTTCTCCAGTATTACTTCCAATATTTGCATTGCTACCGAAGCGTATATATGTGCTCCTTGTAGAACCATCCGATTGTTGAAGGCAATAAGAAAATCGGTTTCCTCCAACTTGTTTTACAAATGACTTTTTTCCTCCTGATAGCCCTAAAATTCCTGATACGCTACCGTCTTCGCGAAAGTTCTGCTGGTTTAATCCAAAACCCATAATAAAATTATTAAAATGTACCCTGCCATTTCCCTCAGAAGGTAGTGTAAGTCTTTCATGGCCAAGAATACCATATGACGTTGAACCATCGCCATACAGGTTAGAGTAAGAACACGCTTGACCGTTACACTTTCCAGGATCGCAAAGATCGTGCCCGTTACAAGGAAGAAAGCCATAAGAGCTTGACCTTGTATGAGGAAAAAGAGGTTCGTTTTGAGGAAAGCAATGAATACAACCTTCAAATTGAGTCCATGTGAGATCACTTCCTGTATCAACAACTAAGTTGTAAGTTTTATAGGATTGTCGTTCATTAAAAGTACCAAGTCCAACTTTTGCAATATAATTTGATCCTCGGGCGTAAACGGGTATGCGTGCCGCATCGGGATGAATCGCTCCACTGGTTATGTTAGCCAATATCAACTTTCTTAAGGTGAGGTAACGAGCTCGGGCTTTCGATTGTTGGACAAGTCTCTCAACTCTTTCTTCTATGGTTATATTACCAGGGTAGAGAGGTGATTCAATAGAGTCTCTGTGCACTATCTTCAAACTAAACCCATCTGGACCTCCATTGACAGATGATGAGTTGCTTAAAACTAATAATTGAGATATGATGAAAAGGTATAGGAAGAACACTACATGGATATCATGAGTATGTACTTGAGCTGCCATATTGGATCTGTACAATCTCTATTGGAACTCAAGACACTGGTGAATTTGGAGTACTGTGAGATTGCTATATATATAGTTTTCTTTGGGAAGATCATTTAGATTCTATCCTCTGATGAATTTGGTTGGTGAGATTCTTTCATAAGAATGTTACTAAATTCATTCCTTTTATGGGAAAATATCTTTTACCATTATTATTGTAAGAGTACTTTTATGATTTGCTTGTGAGATTGTGTAGATCTATACAAACTTTATTGAATGAAAGCATGCTGATCAGAATCCTTCAGAGATATGTAGTAACTTCTGAGTATTTCAAAATCGCGCGTTATTTTGGAGTACTGTGAGGTTGATCTATAAGATTCTGGTTACATAATCTGATCATGATTATCATGACAACTGAAAATATGAAAAAAAGCATCAAGATTGACAGTGATCCTATATGGATGGCATCTTAGAAGTTACTACATATCTTTGAAGGATTCTGATCAGCATGCTTTCATTCAATAAAGTTTCTATAGATCTACACAATCTCACAAGCAAATCGTAAAAGTACTCTTACAATAATAATGGTAAAAGATATTTTCCCATAAAAGGATGAATTTAGTAACATTCTTAGGAAAGAATCTCACCAACCAAATTCATCAGAGGAAAGAATCTAAATGATCTACCCAAAGAAAACTATATATATAGCAATCTCATAATACTCCAAATTCACTAGTGTCTTGAGTTCCAATAGAGATTGTACAGATCCAATATGGCAACTCAAGTACATACTCATGATATCCGTGTAGTGTTCTGTTGGAAGGTCCACTCCACTCGGCCAAACCGAGTGGACTTGGTCCCATAGGAATCCTATTACAACTAGGATTCCTTAGTAGTTAGGATTATATTTAGATAACTATTATAGAGTTTAGTTGTTTTCAATTTCCTCTTTTGTATCCTATATATACATAACCATACATAATTGTACAATCAAGTTATTGTATATAATAAAAGGTATTTTACCAAAGTATTCATCCCTACCACTAATAACTTGTCTCTCTCTCTCTCGGATCAAACCGAGACTTCATTTTCTTCTTCTCCCACTCGGCTTCACCGAGTGTGATCATCATCATCTTCTTCCACTCGTCACCTTCGAGTGCCTACTCGGTTATAACCGAGACATCAATCAAGTCTCCCTCTCGGCTTCATCCGAGAGTGACAATCATCAAGGTATTTATATTTTCACATGGTATCAGAGCCAATTTTTTTTTTCGTATCCACTCACTTATCAAACAGGAAGAAGTTCAACAAAACCTTGTTAGTCCCATGAATATTGACTCAAATACTGCTGCCCTTGCCGTTGGTTCAAACTCATATAATCACAATCGTGTTGATGGATCAGATAAACAAAGAACCAAGCGACCACGACCATATTGTGACAATTGCAGGATCCATGGACATGACGTTTCCACGTGCTTCAAAATCCATGGATACCCGCCTAATTACGGTCAAAGGAACCGGACCCGAGCTCGGCAAGAGTCGGTGGCTGCTTCGGTCACGGACCAAGTTGGACCGGGGGTGCCTACAACAACATCTCTCACCCCGGAACAATATCAATCGGTTTTGGCATTATTAGATCAACACAAATTGCCCACAACCTCTCACCGTCTCAACAAAGATCCACTCGTTAATCTCACCGGTAAGTATACTTCTTCTTTTCATCCTCCTTGGGTTATTGATTCCGGAGCCGCTAAACATATATGTTCGGCTCTCTCTCGTTTTTCTTCATATTCTCTTGCACCTCCCGATCTATACGTTCGATTACCCGACGGTTCACGGGTTAAGGTGCACCATATTGGTTCTGTCTATTTTCCAATAGATTTTATTTACAAGATGTGCTTCATATTCCATCTTTTCAATTTAATCTCATATCTATATCTCAAGTTTCTAAATCCCTTGGTTGTACCGTCTTGTTTGATAATGACTTATGTCTTTTTCAGGACCGAACAACGAGGACAAAGATTGGGCATGGTAGTCTTCATGACGACCTTTACTTCCTTCGCACGGAGCATCCCATCCTTTCGGTTTCAAGTTTAGTTCGAGATAGTTCTAGTCATGAGTCTTTTGTTTTATGGCATAAACGTTTAGGCCATCCTTCTTTTTCCCGTTTTCAATATTTTAATTCTAAGCTTCCATGTATGAATTTTAGTTTTTTATCAAATAAAGTATCATGCGAAGTATGTCCACTTTCAAAACAATGTCGATTACCTTTTCCTACTAGTACTACTTCCTCCTCTCATATATTTGAGTTAGTACATGTAGATTTATGGGGTCCCTTTCCGGTTCCCTCCACCTCCGAGTGTCGTTATTTCTTACCCTTGTCGACGATTTTTCTCGTTGTACTTGGATATTTCTCATGAGTTCAAAATCGGACTCAAATACGATAATTAATTTTTTTTTTTTAATTACGTTCATACGCAATTCGATTGCAAAATTAAAACAATTCGATCCGACAATGGATCCGAATTCATGAATAATTTCACTACAAAGTTGGTTTCTTGATAAAGGGATTACCCACCAACGTAGTTGTACTCACGCACCCCAACAAAACGGGGTTGTCGAACGAAAACATCGCCACATTCTTGAGGTGGCTCGTTCTTTACGCCTTCAAGCTCACCTCCCTCTATCCTTTTGGGGTGAATGCGTTCTAACCGCGGTCTATCTCATTAACAAATTACCAACACCCATCCTTTTTGGAAAATCACCACATGAAGTCCTCATGGGTACTCCTCCGAATCTTTCCCACTTACGTGTGTTCGGATGCCTTTGTTTTGCTCGTATTCCTTTGGTCAAAACAAAGATGGATGCTCGCTCTTCCGCCGGCATCTTCCTTGGCTATCCAAGTGGACAAAAAGGATATCGTATTTACGATATCTCCACAAAACGGATTTTCGTCTCTAGAGACGTCACATTCTTTGAAAATCAATTTCCTATGTCCGATTCCTCACCGTCGGCGACAAACTATTCTCCTCGTCCGACACCATTCTTATCAATTGACGACGACGACATTGCCTTTCCGGCAACAATTAATTCACCGTCTAACAGTAGCGATGACACCGAAGTGCCTACTGTTCCTGCCATCCCGGTCAGTGATGCCGATACAGAGGTGCCTTCAGACACCCCTGAATCGGTTCCTGCCCGATATGACAATGCAGAGGTGCCTTCAGACACCTCTGCTGGATCAGTCCCTGATCCACTAAACGATACAGGGGTGCCTTCAGACACCCCCGTTGACACTCTTGTCAACCCCAATTCCGGGGCCTCTTCGGCTGCTGCCGACACCACCGTCCATGACGGTTCTTCTCATACCGTTCCATCGACAGACAATGGGGCTTCGGATTCCGGCCGGCCTTCCCGGTCACGACGCCCACCATCCATCCTATCTTAACGATTACGTGTGTTCCAACACGAATACAGTCAAGTATCCACTTGAAAACTACTTTTCTATAAATTCGTTTTCTACATCTCATCAACAATTTTTATCATCAGTACTATCTACTACCGAACCTAGCTCTTTCACTCAAGCAATGAAATCTTCACATTGGAGAGACGCTATGGCCAAAGAAATCTCCGCCTTGGAAGAAAATCAAACCTGGACTATCACCAGCCTACCACCCGGCAAAAGACCTATTGGTTGCAAATGGGTGTACAAAATCAAATTCAAATCTGACGGTTCAATCGAACGTTACAAGGCCCGTTTAGTGGCCAAGGGCTACACCCAAATTGAGGGAATAGATTATAGTGACACTTTTGCCCCAGTGGCAAAACTAGTAATTGTTCGTGTTCTCCTCTCTCTTGCCGCCATTAAAGGCTGGTCACTTCACCAATTGGACGTTAACAACGCATTCCTTCAAGGTGATCTGAATGAAGAAGTTTACATGAAACTTCCCCCCGGTTTCTCATCTCAGGGGGAGTCTAAAGTCTGTCGGCTTCATAAATCTCTGTACGGCCATAAGCAAGCCTCCCGTCAATGGTTCTCCAAATTTTCCTCCGTTCTCATCGAACAAGGTTTTTCGCAATCTAAAAGCGACTACTCTCTCTTTACTTTTCGTTCTCACTCCACTCAAATTTACGTTCTCGTCTATGTAGACGACATAATTATTACAGGAAATGATAATAAAGCTATTTCTCAGTTAAAATTATTCTTAAATACTGCTTTCTCATTGAAAGATCTGGACCGTTTACAATACTTCCTTGGTATCGAAGTATCTCGCTCATCACAAGGCATCTTCCTATGTCAACGGAAATATGCCCTTGATATTTTAAAAGATTCTGGACTCACCGCTGCACGTCCTTCTGAGTTTCCCATGGAACAAAAACTTCGTCTCAGTCCTACCGGCTGCACACCTTTGCCAGATCCATCGGTTTACCGCCGCCTAATCGGCCGTTTACTTTACCTAACGGTTACACGGCCAGATATCACCTATGCCGTAAATAACCTCAGTCAATTCATGCAAACACCTAGCCAAGTACACTTAGACTCCGCTCACCGCGTACTACGATACTTGAAAGGTACCCTTGATAAAGGAGTTTTCTTATCCGCAGACAGCTCACTCCATATTACAGGATACTGTGATTCGGATTGGGCAGGCTGCCCTTAAACCCGTAGATCAACTACTGGATACTTCACAATGTTAGGGTCCAACCCTCTCTCTTGGAAATCAAAGAAGCAACCCACAGTTTCCAAATCTTCAGCTGAAGCAGAATATCGAGCTTTAGCCACTCTTACATGCGAACTACAATGGCTCAAGTATTTACTACTTGATTTTGGAATCGACCACTCCGACCCGATGACAGTTTACTGTGACAATCGGGCCGCTCTCCACATTGCCGATAATCCCGTCTTCCACGAACGAACAAAGCACATTGAGATAGATTGCCACATCGTTCGTGAAAAGATCAAAGCCAATGTCATTGCCACACGCTTCACCAGTACAGAAAATCAGTTAGCGGACATCTTCACAAAACCACTTGGTGCAGAACCGTTCAAGAACATAATTGGCAAGTTAGGCGTTACTTCCATTCCCGCTCTAACTTGAGAGGGAGTGTTGGAAGGTCCACTCCACTCGGCCAAACCGAGTGGACTTGGTCCCATAGGAATCCTATTACAACTAGGATTCCTTAGTAGTTAGGATTATATTTAGATAACTATTATAGAGTTTAGTTGTTTTTAATTTCCTCTTTTGTATCCTATATATACATAACCATACATAATTGTACAATCAAGTTATTATGTATAATAAAAGGTATTTTACCAAAGTATTCATCCCTACCACTAATAACTTGTCTCTCTCCCTCTCGGATCAAACCGAGACTTCATCTTCTTCTTCTCCCACTCGGCTTCACCGAGTGTGATCATCATCATCTTCTTCCACTCGTCACCTTCGAGTGCCTACTCGGTTATAACCGAGACATCAATCAAGTCTCCCTCTCGGCTTCATCCGAGAGTGACAATCATCAAGGTATTTATATTTTCACATGTTCTTCCCTATACCTTTTCATCATATCTCAATTATTAGTTTTAAGCAACTCGTCATCTGTCAATGGAGGTCCAGATGGGTTTAGTTTGAAGATAGTGCACAGAGACTCTATTGAATCACCTCTCTACCCTGGTAATATAACCATAGAAGAAAGAGTTGAGAGACTTGTCCAACAATCGAAAGCCCGAGCTCGTTACCTCACCTTAAGAAAGTTGATATTGGCTAACATAACCAGTGGAGCGATTCATCCCGATGCGGCACGCATACCCGTTTACGCCCGAGGATCAAATTATATTGCAAAAGTTGGACTTGGTACTTTTAATGAACGACAATCCTATAAAACTTACAACTTAGTTGTTGATACAGGAAGTGATCTCACATGGACTCAATTTGAAGGTTGTATTCATTGCTTTCCTCAAAACGAACCTCTTTTTCCTCATACAAGGTCAAGCTCTTATGGCTTTCTTCCTTGTAACGGGCACGATCTTTGCGATCCTGGAAAGTGTAACGGTCAAGCGTGTTCTTACTCTAACCTGTATGGCGATGGTTCAACGTCATATGGTATTCTTGGCCATGAAAGACTTACACTACCTTCTGAGGGAAATGGCAGGGTACATTTTAATAATTTTATTATGGGTTTTGGATTAAACCAGCAGAACTTTCGCGAAGACGGTAGCGTATCAGGAATTTTAGGGCTATCAAGAGGAGAAAAGTCATTTATAAGACAAGTTGGAGGAAACCGATTTTCTTATTGCTTTCAACCATCAGATGGTTCTACAAGGAGCACATATATACGTTTCGGTAGCAATGCAAATATTGGAAGTAATACTGGAGAAAGAGTATATACAACTCCTATAACTCTTGGTCCTGATGACTTTCTTTATTACTTGAATTTAGTGGATGTTAGTGTAAGGGGGAGAAGACTTAGGTTCCGTCCTGGTACTTTTAGGTTAAGAACCGATGGAACTGGGGGTTGTCAAATGGATTCAGGAACTCCACTCTCCACTAACACATTTTGGAAGACCACACTATTTGCGTATTAAACAAGCTGTTCTAAACTATTATCAATTCATACCGGCATTGCGACAAGTGAATTTGAATAATGGTTATGATCTTTGTCTTCGTAAACCCAATGGAAATTTCAACAATTATCCCAAGATAACTTATCATTTTGATCAAGGAGCTGAAGTGTCTGCTGGTGGTTTAGATTTCTGTCTATCCATTGTTCCATCAGAGGATCGTCTGGAAGATATGGGAGTAATGATAGGAGCTGTTCAGAGTATTAATCATTGGGTTTTGGTTGATCTTAATAGGATGCAAATGTCATTTGTTAAAGAGAGATGCTAGCTAGCAGACTTGTCTTGAAATGAATAAAACTTTAAGAAACAAATGGTTTTCTTACTCAGATTTTCTAACGTATCAAACGGACCCTTAATGTATTTCTGGTTTTTTTTCTTTAAGAAAGAAAACATAAACTAATTTAAAAAAAAAATGGCTTTTTAATTGGGGGCACATATTAAAAGTGGGGATGTTAGTAACGCCCCACTTTAAAGTGGGGTGCACACGTTCCACATTAAAGTGGAACGCGGGGCAGACTTGTTCGAGCTGTCTCGGTTGAGTCAGACCGAGGTTACTGGTCTGATTTGGCTGAGTCATACAGATCTGACTCGGCTGAGTCAGACATATCTGACTTGATTGGTCTGACTCGTCTGAGTCAGACAATTCTGAATAGTTTGACTCGGGTGAATCAGACATATTTGACTTACTGAGTCAGATGTCGTTTAAGTGGGTTAGACTGATCTGACTCGTCTGAGTCAGACCGATCTGACTGGGTCAATTAGAGACCAAATTAAAGGTTCTTTTAGGACATTTATTTTATAAAATTTAAAGAGTTAATTCCTATTTGGCCCCCTACTTTGTGACCAGCTTCCTTTATGGCCCATTTTTTTTTTCGTAAATTCAAATATGGCCCCCATTTGTTAACACCGTCAGTTAACTTTAGTGGTTAACTCTTTTGTTTCCATTATTGCCCTTGTTATAAAAGAGATTTGAAAATTCAAATTTGGCCCCCTTTTGATATGGGCCAATTAAAAAAAAAATCAATTATTTTGGACAAAATTAAGGGGCCAAAATGAAATTCAAAATAAAAAACACTTTATACCATATCTTTCCCTCTCTCTCATCCACCTCATCAAAATCAGACACCTCATCATATTCTCCGTTGAAGGTCGCCGGCCGGTTAAATTTTCCGGCGACCTTCAAACTTAAAAAAAATTGAACTTTCTCTCTCTTGTTCTTCCATCTCTCTCTCTCTCCTTCATCCTTCTCTCTCTCTCTTCTTCTTTCCCTCTCTCTCTCTCTCTCTTTTCTTCTTTCCCCCTCTCTCTCTCTCTCTTTCTTTTTCTCTCTCTTTCCCTCCATTCTCCCTTTTTTCTTTCTCTAGACCTCCGGCGAAGTAGTCTTCGCCGGAGGTCTGGTTCACCAGACCAAAGAAGGTCTGGTGAACCAGCGAACCAGACCATTGAAGGTCTGGTTCGCTCGCCAGATCCGACGACCTAACAGACCTTCGAAGGTCTGTTAGGTCGCCAGATCTGGTGACCTTAGAATCGCCAGATCTGGCGACAAACCAGACCTTCAAAGGTCTTAGCTCGCCAGATCTGGCGACAAACCAGACCTTCGAAGGTCTTAGCTCGCCAGATCTGGCGAGCGAACCAGACCTTCAATGGCTAGAGAGAGAAAAAGGGAGAATGGAGGAAAAGAGAGAGAGAGAAAGAAAGAGAGAGAGAGAGAGAGAGGGAAAGAAGAAGAGAGAGAGAAAGATGAAGGAGAGAGAGAGATGGAAGAACAAGAGAGAGAAAGTTCAATTTTTTTTTTTTTTTTAACTTTGAAGGTCGCCGGAAAATTTGGTCGGCCGGCGACCTTCAATGGAGAAGATGATGAGGTGTCTGGTTTTGATGAGGTGGATGAGAGAGAGGGAAAGATATGGTATCTAAAGTATTTTTTATTTTGAATTTCATTTTGGCCCCTTAACTTTGTCCAAAATAATTGATTTTTTTTTTGAATTGGCCCATATCAAAAGGGGGCCAAATTTGAATTTTCAAATCTCTTTTATAACAAGGGCAATAATGGAAACAAAAGAGTTAACCACTAAAGTTAACTGACGGTGTTAACAAAAGGGGGCCATATTTGAATTTACGAAAAAAAAAGGGGGCCATAAAGGAAGCTGGTCACAAAGTAGGGGGCCAAATAGGAATTAACTCAAATTTAAATGATTAATAACTGATACATCCCTCAAATAATATCCGACATTTGATGGAACTAATTGAATTAAATTGTCGCCAAAGTGACCTCTTTTATGTAGATTAGTTTAATGACAATGTTGGAGTAGGTCGTGTGTATGTAAACTCATGCGGGTATTTAGTCGACCCAAAGGTAGTTTAATATTTGGCCGAACTACATATACACATGCCGTGATAAATGTGAGATGATTGTAAGGTGTCCATGTGAATAATGAGTTGGTCTAAAGATAGACTTATTGTTTGACAGGATTTATCGTCTATGTTTGACTACTGCAACAGAGATACCACTTACAAGTTAGTATTACTGTCCAAGACTTGATATTAATGTTTTGCTCGGTATTCTGCTACGTATCTCGGTATTGTTTAGATTTTCAATCTCACTGTAGTATAGTTATGATGTGAACATGTAAATTTATTATATCTATTCTCTGTGCAGTTACTGCAAATATACCAATGCATGCTTACAACATTCCCATTCTCAACGGGTATAACTTTAAGGACTGGAAAGAGAGCATTCTGATCGTTCTGGGCTGCATGGATCTGGATTTTGCACTTAGGGTGGAGCAACCCGCCCCTCTTACGGATGATAGTTTTCCTGATGAAAGGAGACACTATGAGAGGTGGGATCGCTCCAATCGCATGAGTCTCATGATCATTAAGCGCGGCATTCCAGAAGCTTTTCGAGGCGCAATCTCTGTTGAGGTAACTAAGGCCATTGATTTCCTTGTCGAAATCGAAAAAAAGGTATGAAAAGAACGATAAGGCAGAAACATGAACGCTTTTGGCGAACCTGACTTTTATGAGGTATAAAGGCAAGGGAAACATAAGGGAGTACATCATGAAGATGTCTCATATAGCTTCCAAACTTAAGGCACTGAAGCTCGAGCTGTCTAAGGACTTACTCGTGCATTTGGTAATGAACTTTCTTCCTGCACAATTTGGTCACAAAGGAAGAAAACAGTTCTTTCTTTTGTAGAAAACCTGGGCATATGAAAAAAGAATGTACCGAGTATGCTACTTGGCGTGCCAAAAAGGGTATGTTCTTTACTTTGGTCTATTCTGAAGTTAATTTATCTTCAGTACCTAGAAAAACGTGGTGGTTAGATTCAGGTGCATCTACTCACATTAGTGTTTCTATGCAGGGTTGTCTAAGCTACTGAAAGCCAATTGATGGTGAAAAGGGGGGACAATATCGTTAACTGCCTGGAGGCTTGGGGCGTCACAAGTGGTATCAGAGCCGAGGACGGCTCTTCGCTGAGGGTGGGGGATTATGATAGTCCCACATCGCTCACGAGAGTGTCCGGAGCCTGGGCTATAGGTGTATGCTCAAGCTTGGTAAATATCGAGGCCTCTTGGGAGGGTCGTGGTGCCTTCGCCAAGACAAAACCTCACACCACGCTGAGTGGTGATTAAGTGAGGACAAAATCGTGTATGTGGGGGGTTCACGATGTCGCTGCGTGCTCTGATAGGTCGGGCGAATCGCGTGTGTTCGCCCAATACCGAGGCCTCTTGGGAGGGTCGTGGTGCCTTCGCCAAGACAAAACCTCACACCACGCTGAGTGGTGGCTAAGTGAGGACAAAATCGTTGTGGGGGGTCCACGGTGTCGCTGCGTACTCTGATGGTCGGGCGAATCGTGCGTCGTCGCCCATGTCGAGGCCTTTTGGGGGAGTCTGTGGTGCTCTCGCCAAGAACAAAACCTCTTACCATCCGTGTGAGGGTGGTGGCGAAAGGGAGGACAATATCGGTAACTGCTGGGCTTGGGGTGTCACAGTTAGATTTAGGTGCATCTACTCACATTAGTGTTTCTATGCAGGGTTGTCTAAGTTACTGAAAGCCAATTGATGGTGAAAGATACATCTATGTGGGAAACGGGCAGGCGACAAAAGTCGAGGCAATAGGTCATTTCAGGATATTATTAGGAACTAGTTTTTATTTGGATTTGAAAGACACTTGTTATACCGTCATTCAGACGGAATTTGGTTTCAGTTTCTGTTTTCGACAAATCTGGTTATCATTGTTCATTTGGAAACAATCAGTCTAGTCTTTCTTTAAATTCAAATAAGTGTGGTACTGGTACGCTAAGTGCTTATGATAAGCTATACTTGCTTGACACTATTGAATCCTATAATGAAACCTTGCACGTGGAAACACGGGGTACGAAAAGGAAAATTACTGAAGTGAATTCAGCTATGTTATGGCATAAGCGTTTGGGTCATATATCCAAAAATAGACTCAAAGGACTGGTGTCGGAAGGTATTTTGGATTCACTTGACGCCTCAAACTTAGATGTCTGTGTAGACTGCATAAAAGGAAAACAAACCACACAGAAGAGATTAGGTGCCACTCGAACTTGAAGCGTCTTAGAATTGATTCATACTGATATATGTGGGCCATTCCCTTTGGCTTCTTGGAATGGTCAACGATATTTCATATCATTCATCGACGATTTCTCTCGATATGGGTGCTTATACCTCATTCATAAAAAGTCTGAGTCCTTAGACGTGTTCCGAGCTTTTAAAGCTGAAGTTGAAAATCAGCTCAATGCAAAAATAAAAGTCGTTAGATCTGATCGTGGTGGTGAATACTACGGTAGATATGACGGTTCAGGAGAACAACGTCCAGGGTCATTTGCTAACTTCCTAGAGGAATACGGAATCGTTCCACAGTACACCACGTCAGGTTCTCCTAGCATGAATGGTGTAGCTGAACGGCGAAATCGCACTCCTAAGGATATGGCAAGGAGTATGATCAGTCATTCCACCTTACTAGAGTCACTCAGGGGAGAAGCATTAAAGTCAACAACTTACACCCTTAATAGAGTACCATCTAAAGCAGTTGCTAAACACCCTATGAACTTTGGACAGGGCGAAAACCAAGTCTAAAGCATCTACATATTTGGGGATGTCCATCTTTTTTTTTTTTTTTGGAAACATAATAACTTCATATATAGCCATAGGCAAGTGCCAATTACATACAAGTTAAAAGTAGAAAACAAAGAAGATACAAAGGTACTCTAACTAACATTCAGTATATATTGGGCCAGCAAGTGTGGAGCCTGGTTTGCTTCTTTTGGGCAGTACGAGAGTGCCCATAGTGGAGCGTCATTGAATTTCCTCATGGCTTCCAGAATGTAAGGTTTCAATCTCCAAGGGAATGAATCCTGGCCGTTTGTTATTTCATCTAGAATAACCTTGCAATCTCCTTCTATTATCAGACTTGGTCGGCCTAATTCTTCCCCAATATCCAGAGCTAATAGAAAAGCCCTAGTTTCACTTTCTAGGCTTGAGTCTGATTCGATTCTTGTTGCTATCTGCTTAATGATTTGTCCATTACTGTCTCTAACCACCACTGCCATGGATGCTCCTCTGTCCGAGAAAGCACCATCAAAGTTGGCTTTTAAATATTGGTTCTGAGGTGGTATCCATATCGAAGAAGCTGGGTTTTGAATCTAAAAATCGTTTCTGTTATGGAATCCTTCTGCATATTTTCTAGTTTGATAGACGATGGAGTCGTAGTTTGGTTGTTTGTTGCTGAATATAGCTTCATTTCGACTCTTCCAGTGATACCAAAGAAGGTAAATCCCAAACACAAATTTCCTTTCTTTTTGTTGTTATGAATCAAATATCTAACCAGTTCTGTTGGATGTGCATCATGTGGGAGGTATTCAAACTGTTCTGCCCTAGCCAAAAGCTCCTTGAACTTGTTACATGAGCCAAAAAGATGTTCAACTATTTCCTGTTGAAGATGACATAGTTTGCAAGTCAAATCAATATCTGGGTTTCCTCTTTGGATGCTATCTAAGACAGGTAAACCTTTGCTCACCATCTTCCATATGAATAATAAAACTTTTGGTTATATTCCTTTAATTTTCCATAGTTTTGACCATGGGTAGTTAGTTCCTGCTCTCATGTTAGGGTTAACATTGATAATCTCTCTGTAATATGACTTAGAAGAAAATTTACCATTTGTACTTGCCGTCCATATTAGCTGATCTTCTGTTGGAGTAGAGGGAATATGTATTTTGTTTATCTTGGTAACTGAGTCTGAATCGAATAAATCTCTGATAAAAGGTTCATTCCAATTGTTTTCTCTGATTAGATCAGAGACATAATAGGGAACATTTTGTCTAGTAAAAATAATATTTGGTTTGTATTCTTCTATTGTTGGTATCCATGGATCAACTTGAATACGGATGGACTTGCCATCCCCTACCCGCCAACAATGATTCCTCTTGAGAAAATCTCTAATGCTCAATAGTGAAGCCCAGATTGGTGATATGTTGTTTTTCTTTGTTTCTGTCCAGTAAGCTTGAGATGTACAGTACTTAGCTTGTAATATACGAACCCAAACAGATTTAGATTGGGTGAGGAATCTCCAGGCTAGTTTAGCCACCAGAGATTCACTCACCTTGGTCAACGATCGAATTCCCAATCCTCCTAATTCCTTTGGTTTTTGGATAATATCCCAAGGGAGGAAGTGCATCTTACGATGTTCTCTATCGTGATCCCACCAAAATTCCTTTTCGAGTCTCTCCAGTTGGTTTAAAATACCCTTAGGAATGAGTGAAAGACAAAAAAAATATGAGCAGGAGGGACTCAAAACAAACTTTATTAATAATGTTCTGCCTGCTTGTGATGTTAATTTCTTTTTCCAACCAGCTAATTTTGATTTGAAATTGTCTATAAGAAAACCATGAGCCCGAATTTGATTTCGTGGCTTAAGAATAAAAGTCCCCAAATACTTGTCTGAATTTGTCATGATTGGAGTATTTAGTTCAGTGAGATATAAATTCCTGGTTAATCTGGAACTCCCGGACTCAAATAAATAGCTGACTTGTTGTAATTGACTGCCTGACCTGAGAATTCCATATATGTAGACAAAATATGTTTGATTGCCTGGAGATTACTTGTAGTTGCCACTCCCATGATCTTAAGGTCATCGACAAACAACAGATGAGTGACCTTTGGTGCATATCTGTTGACTCTATAACCTTCATACAATGATTCGTTTTCATATTTCTCTATTAAGAATGACAAGGATTGAGAAACTAAAATAAAGAGATATGGAGACAGGGGGCAACCCTGTCTTAGACCTCTTTCTGGTCTGAATTCCCCATATTGTTTGTCATTGATTAGTATACTCATTGTTGGAGTAGTTATACATGTCATAATTAGATGCAGAGAATTACCTGAGACACAAAAGCTAGAAGGACCTGTTTGAGAAAGGACCAATTAATTCTGTTGTAAGCTTTAGCCATGTCCATTTTGAGTATAAAAGCTCATTTCTTTGATTTAGATAAGTTCATTGAATGAATACTCTCCTGGATGATGACAATATTGTCTACGATCTGTCTTTGTGGCACAAAAGCACTTTGATTCCAGTTGATTGTCGCATCTAAGAGTGGTCTAAGTCTGAGGCAAGGCTTTACAGGCCAAATGAAAAGAAGTTGGACTCCAAAACAATAAGCAGTTACGTTATTGGATACTTGGAGCGATCTAGGGGCTACAAATTTTACGTTCCCACAAGAAAGTCTATTTTTGAGAGGGGAACTGCAGTATTTTTTGAGGATGTTGAGTTTGGGGAGAGAAATAAGGTTAGAGACATTGTCTTTAAGGAGGAATCAATTTTGATCCCTACTACTACTTCTGACAATGTACCAATTTTCATGCGTACGATTGTCGAAGAAGGAGATTTGGAACCCTTAGAAGACAATGTTGAACAACTCACCACTCCAGTTCAGGAAGTTGTTCCTGAAGGACAAACTCAACTACCTCAAGAGGAAGTGCCATTACACAGATCCAGCAGAGAGAGGAGAAGTGCTATCTTGAATGATTACGTAGTATATCTCCAAAAACATGAGGACACTGGTGGATTGACAGAAGGTGTGGACTATAAGCAGACTTTCTCTCCAGTTTCTTCGAAAGACTCTTTTAGGATAATTATGGCACTTGTTGCACATTTTAGGATAATCAGTGCCCTTAAACTAATTTAGAAATTAAAGAAATGCAACAGATTTCTTATGCTTCAACAGTTGGGAGTCTAATGTATGCTCAAGTTTGTACACGTCCAGATATAGTATTCATTGTCG
The DNA here is from genome assembly GCF_041429995.1 of Eschscholzia californica. NCBI lineage: Eukaryota > Viridiplantae > Streptophyta > Magnoliopsida > Ranunculales > Papaveraceae > Eschscholzia > Eschscholzia californica. The sequence goes on along the minus strand of NW_028238198.1, from coordinate 13,189,249 downwards.
GTATGTTAGGCAAATATTTAAGTGATCCTGGAATGGATCACTGGAAAGCAGCCAAAAGGGTTTTCAAATACTAACAGAGAAATAAAAATTATATGCTCACATACAAGAAGTCGGATCCTCTGGGAGATCATAAAGCATATGATTCCGACTATAGTAGATGCAAATAATTATAAAATCAGTGTAAGGCTACATTCGTCTATTTACTGAAAGAGGTATGTTAGGAAGAGTGTTAATTAAACACTCATAGCTTCTTTTGGATCATGTAATAGAATTTGTAGCAGTTTATAAGACATCCAATTTTGGATTAGGATTGCAGTATTTTGTCACTAAAAATGTCATTCTAAGGGTATTAAATACCATCAAAGTCATATTGTGACAATTATTTTGCATTTGTTTCATATTAACAACAATGAGAACTAAAATATAAAGTTCTCGGTTGTGAAGAAAGAACATAGAGTGGGTTTCTTATAGAGCATATTAAGACAAACTCCATTATTGCGGATGCGCTAAGAGAGGGATTAACACCGAAGGTGTTTAATGAGAATATTGTTCTCATCGGTGTTATATCACTATATGGTAATAAGGTTTAGTGGGAGTTTGTACACATATGGTTTGGTGTTATTTAGACATTGCTCTATGTTTTGGATATTTTCTGCAGAAATAAGGAATTCAGTTATTTTACACTCTGTCATATTATGTTAAGGTCGATCTCACTAAAGTTAAGGGTAAACTAGTTGGAAATAGGCATGGTAAGATCACATTGCATGTAATTTTCTGAAGGAGTTAAAGGATGTCCTTCGACCAAGGTGGCAATGCGACAAATTTGTCGGCTAGGACAATTGATGGAGGAGATCATCAAGTCCGGTTGATTTAGGGGTCGTGGAGTTTAAGCTAGAAACCAACCACGATCGTCGAATTACAAAGTAATTCGCGGCTAACTTCGACCGGATCCTACAACGGGTTACACATAAGAGTGTCAATTTGATCTAGGATATGACTAGTGGGAGTGAGATATAATAATGGAAATGTCCCATAAATATATCTCATAGGCCTAAAGGGAAATTAGGCAAAGATAGTAGAAAAAGCCCAAAAATGGGGTTTTGGGCCTAAACCGATTCTGGCACTTTTAGGGCTTGGATTGGGCTGATTTTTGGAGGGACGTTTCCTTATGTTATTAACATTAAATCTGCCAATTTTGGCTGGGTTTGGACATCATCTCCTTAGGGAATTGAGAAAATATCAACTAGTTGCTATTTTCGATAATTTCCCTAAATCTTATTCTAAAGGGTGTTTTAGGAAACCAAAAAGAAGGTGGATTCTTATTAGTGTTCTATATAATCTAAGCTTTCTTACTCTACCACATCAAGTAGAGAAGAGATAGTGAGCTAATTCCCATTACTATCAATCTAGTCAAAGAAGAAAGGTGTTCTTCTTCCAACCACCATTGGTGTGCTAGCTAACAACAAGGTGGGAGATCAAGTTGATTGCTCGTGTCCCAAGTAGAGGAGCTACGTTTGAAGCTCTTGGTCTTCTCAAAAGAAATTGGAAACGTTCGAGGGAAAAACTAGCAAATAAGGTATTCATCTACTAGTTTTGCTTAGTATTATTATGGGCTTATGCATGTGACCCTGGGAATACTAATGTAGACATTAGATGTCTTATTTCCGCCATTGACATTAGTATAAGGGTGTAAAACCCAACAGTGGCGTCAGAGCCTCTTGCAATTAGCCTATCTTATCTAAGTTTTGGACCAATTCCATGCTTTTCAAGATAGATTATTGTGTTTAAAGTGTTTTGAACACAAAATTTTGATTAAATTTGAATGGGATTCAAAATATTTCAAAATTTGTTCTTGATAGTTTTTCAAAAACCTAAGATTTTGATCCAAATTGGTTTGATTAAAGAGTTGTTTTTGAGTTTTAGGAAACTCCCAAAACCAAAAATTTGGACTTTTAGAAGTATTCTAAAAGGAGTTGTTTTGAGTTTTAGGAAACTCCCAAAAACAAAATTTGGAATATTTTAAAAGTTTCTAAAAGTTTTGAAAATTTTAGAAGTGTTCTAAAAGGATTTCAAAATTTAGAAAGAGTTTTAAATTTGGAAAATAGCAAATAGAGATTTGAAAAACAAAAAAAAAATTTGGAAACTAGGGTTTTTTGGAAAACCAGGAAGCTTCTGGACGCGTCCAGAGAACTCAACCAGACGCGTCTTGGACACGCGTCTGGGAGGTCTTGGGCGTCTCGGACTAGGTCCGAGACACCTAGTGCTGGTCCGGTCCAACACTAGATGCGTCTGGGACGCTTCTGGTGCATGGACTAGCGTCCTGACTCCGACCAAGACGAGATCAGGCCTAAAGGCCTCGACCAGGACGAGATCAGGCCTAAAGGCCTCACCTGGACGAGATCAGGCCAAAAGGCCTCGGCCAGGACATGCCGGCCCTATAGGCCGTGCCATGTCCGGACCTTGTCCGAGCCCTTTTGTGGGCTTGGGCCGGGACATGTCTAGACATGTCCCGGGCTTTTTCGAGGCTTTTCGGACCATGAAAAGGGACCATCATTCGAGATGGAGTTTTTGCCAAATTTTCTTCCGATTCCAACCAAATAACTCCAAAATTAATCCGGGCCATCCAGAAGGCCAAAACGGGTTTCTCTTTAAATTGATTTATGAAATCATTAAGAATCGAACCAAGTTTTTTTCCGAAATTGACCCGGGCTTTCTCGAGCCCAAAACGGTATTTTTCTTAAAATTGATCTTAGAAATCATAAAAGATAAAACCGGAACGCACCATTAGTCGAACTCTTCGAATTTAGACTTAAGTTCCGTAATGTGACATATGATGTCGACAAACGTATCTTCCAAGATCATCATGCATATATAATTCTTAGCCTTGATATATTATATGAATGCATATGATGTGAATGCGAGAAACTAGTATGGCCATAGATTTATTTCTTATTCTTGTTTTAAGCACGGATGGGTGCATGGTTTGTTATTAATTCTAAATTCAAGTTTATATGATCTGCGAATCGTTAGAGTCTTGTAATTAGAGTTTAGGGTCAATTAGTCCATTGAAGAAGCTCGAGGAAGGAATCCAAAGGAGAGTGGGAGAAATCAATGGAGGTTCAAAGATGACGATCTAAGACGAACCAAAAGGCGAAACAAGAAGAAAACCAAAGGAGATTAGATCTTCTAGGTTAAGGGTCATACTAGGATCCACGTCTGCTTGATTTACTTTCACGCGCGAATTTACTTACTTATTTACGCTTTATGTCGCGGATGTTGGTTAGGCTTAATAGTTTACTATAACAAACGCCAGACTAGCGTAAAAGTCCCTAAAAGTAATCTTCAGTAAAGTGCCTATCCAGATTAAGACACCCTTTGCGCCGTTGTTCGAGGAAGGTGGGTCGGCCTTCGCAGAGTACCTCCTCTACCTTGGGACAATGTGGGTAGGTCTATAGAAGAGGCCTACATGTCTAAATGGTTCTACTCAATGAGATTAGCAAAAGAGTTTTGGATACTCGAGGCAAAAGGATAGATTAGTCATTCATCAATAAAATCTATCAACCAAGAGTCATAAGGGTAAGATCAGTGAAGTAAGTTCACTCACTTGGAACAACAGAGTCAAAGGGCAGGACCCTAGTCCGCTTTACTCCGAAGAACTGGGGTCTTGGAATCACTTATTCAATCGAGGACGATTTTATATTGAATTATGTGTGAAAACTAATGTTTTTCAAAAACGATAACGAGTTTTAAAACTTTGCCATTTCTTTATGTAGAATTAAGATGACAAAAGAGAATTTCAACTTCCGCTCACTTCTCGAGAAGGAGAAGCTGAATGAGCACAACTTCCTCGACTGGGAGAGGAACCTGGGAATAGTTCTCAGGATGGAAGGCAAGCAAAATGTACTAGAAACTCCAATTCCTATATTGGATGCTACTTCGACTCAAGAAGAGAAAGATAATGAAAAGAGTATTCAGAAAAAGGCAGACCCAGTAACGTGCTTGATGCTAGCAAACATGAAACCAACTCTTCAAGAGCAGTTCATAGACATGGATGCTTGCTCCATTATTCGACAACTTCGGGAAATGTTCCGGAAACAGTCGAGATTGGAGAGGTTTGAAACCTCTAAAGCACTTATGGACATGCGTCTCGAGAAAGGAAAACTAGTAGGGCCTCATGTTCGTCACATGATCAGGCTCATTGGCAAGCTAGCTAAACTGGGTTTTCCTTATAGCCAACAGACGGCTACCGATACTATCCTCTATTCCCTCCATAGTGGTTTCAACCAGTTTAAGATGAACTACAACATGAATGGATGGGACAAGACATTGGAGGAACTTCATATCATGCTTCTAACGACCGAAAAGGATGTAGCAATAGTGGAGAATAAGAAGGATGTTCTTATGGTACAAAAGGACAAGGGTTTCAAGAAAGGTGGGAAACAGAAGAAAAAAACTGCGTCAAAAGGAAAAGGCAAACAAGTTGCCAAACCTAAAGACAAAGGTCCTCCTTCTGACACCAAATGTTTCCACTGTGATGGCAAGGGCCATTGGAAGAGAAACTGCCCTAAGTTCCAGGAGGACAAGAAGAATGGAATGGTAGTTTCCGGTTCAGGTATTAACAGTTAATTTATCAAATACTGTAAAATTCCCAATATGGTATTAGATACCTAAAATGCTCTATCATTGTGAATGTACAGGTGCAGCTGGGAACTGAGTATTTGCCTAAAGGAGACAAGATCCAAGAGGGAGCAGAAGCCTAGACTGCTAAGGATGCTGAAAGGGATCGGAGTCTACTTTAGGCACTAATCTAGATTAAGTGTTTTTCTAGTTTTTAACATCATCTCTGTACAAAGTATTATGGAGAATCAATAAAGAAGTTTATTTCTATATTGAGATGTTATAAAGTGCTAATTTAACAATACATACCAAAAGATTCTAAACTTGGTTAAACCTGCAAAGAGACTTATGACTCTCATAAACAGGTTCCATCCAAATCACAAAAGGATGAGGACGGTATGTCCAAAATAACCAAGAATGCTTAAAGAAGCAATGAATCGACTGACAAGAAAGATGGTATTGAGTCAGAAAAAGATGGTTGATCGTCGGTGTATTTCTAATATATCCAAATTTGGAATGTCCAAAAGGGATAAAGATGAAATAACACGAATCAAACCCTATCCTCCAAAATCCACTAAGTCTAGACATAGCTTCCCACAAATTTACCGAAAATCCATCAAACAGCTAAGCTTGTAAAAGCGTTACAAAATTTAGCTAAAGTCTGACGCAATTTCTTTAGAAGAAATTTGAGCTTTTTCCACTACCAATCAAGAGAACAAAAGTGTTTGTTGCTCATGATAGTATTCTTATAATAATTAACATACATAGTATTCTGGGAGAAAAGTACTAATTATTAAAAGAATAAGTGGGAGAAAAGTACAAGTCGAATTAATTCGATCATGAGAAAAATCATGAAGAGTCATGAAGAACAATCATGAAAATTGTACAGGCCGATTAAGTTCGACCAAGAGCAACAAAACTGTTAAAAGACAGTGAAACCGCGATTCCTCGGAAAAAAGGAAAAGGTGGAGATTGGATCTTAAAACCTACCGCACAAAAGCGAATGTAATTTGCAGGAGAACTCTCAAAGTAGTTGAAAGTGTCTCTAAAGGAAAAAATCTCGATGTAGTTGAGAATATTCCAAATTGTTGTTCGAATGCCCTAAAAGGTCAAAAGTAAAATCTCAAAGATTCAGAAGATAAAAGTTATTTCTGAAGAGATAAAATACCTGCGCAGAGACGAAAACTGACTCTGGATTTTGGCTAGAAACCAAAAATTATCACGGAATCCATATCTCATCAAGACATGTAGCTTGATAATTTAAGTCAACAGAAGACCTAAATTAGTTTTCTAGGATAGAAAACTGAGAATGATGGAAACATTCGAGTTTCCCGAAACTGAGAATGATGGAAACATCTTATGTTGTACTCAATCTTTTGTATGTACTAATTAAGAAGTAGATGCAAATGTGTGATGGACTTGGAATTTATTGGAAGTCTTTAAAATCTCACTTGTGTTGTAGATTGTGTTGGTATTTTATTAATTTTTTCAATTAATTTTTAACCACAGATGGAGGGAACCAACACTCAAACTCGTGCACATTGGACTTCTGAGTATCATAAGAAATTTGTGTATTTGTGTATGGATGAAGTACAAAAGGGTAATAGACCAGGGACTACCTTGAATAGGGAAGGGTATAAAAATTTGTGTGCAAATTTTTTCAACTCGACGAAAAAAGCATATGATAAGAAGAAGATGAAGAATCACTGGGATTCAACTAAAGAAAATTGGAAAGCATGGCATAAATTAATTAACAACACAGGTTTGGGTTGGGATCCGATTGCTGGAATATTGACACACACACACACACACACACACACACACACACACACACACATATATATTATATAAAACGCAATGGTCTTTTTTGAGAAGGACCGTAGGATTTATCTCTAGATATTCATGATCGTCTGATTTATTTCTAATCTAATGACTGATTTTAAATTTTAGAAAAATAACCACCCACCCACTATTCTCTCCCTCCCACGTTTTTTCAGAACTCTCCCTTAAACATCCTATAATCTCTCCACATTTTCAGAAAATTAGTTACAAACCACCCACTAAATTCTCTTCCTTCCCACTTCCTACTTATTTTCACACGAAATTATGCCGTGGCGGAGGCACGGGATATACCCTAGTATATATATAAACATATCAAAAGTTAGATAAAAGCACGTTAAGCTTATTTTTACCAAACGATATAGTATAGCTTTTGAAAATAAAAAAGCACTTTTTTTGTGTCATACCAAACGACCAACATAGCTTATTATAAAGTACTTTTATTGAAGCACTAAAAAAAAGCTCTTGTTATAAGTTATATGCGTATCCAAATGAGGCCTCAGTCAAATTGATGCTGACCTTGCTTTTACTCAGACTTTCCAAGAACATGTATTATCAAAGATGCAAGAGTTCCTGGTCTCCCAAATAGTCCAGAAAGTCGAAATTACTGTTGATAAATATAGGCCTTCAACCTGCTCTGAAAAGCCAGCTGTAAAGACTCCCTCAATTAATTCTGAGCCAGTTGAGTGTTTGATATTACGACCAAATACAGAACCGACCCAAGCCCAAAACTTTGATGCAAATGTACATCCATAAAATGAATGAGATGTACTCTCTCTCATCTGACCACAGAGGGAACATCGAGATGCTAAAGAGCAACCCATTTTCCTAAGAATGTCTTCAGTCGGAAGGCGATTATGCATAACTCTCCATACTAAAAGCGATCGGGGGGTATATATTGTCGCCAGATTTTCTTACCCCACTCTACTGCTGAATGGCGAGACGCATAAACTCATAAGCATCTTTAAAACTTAACTCACCTGAAGGTAGCAAGTCCCAAACTAACTTGTCTTCATGTTGTGTTATAGGGATTACAATATCCTTAACTTGCCTCGCCAAGTCTGGAAAACGTAACTCCAACATATTCGGAATGGACCAATTACCGGACGTAATGAAAGAGGAAACTGTAGCTTTAAGGCGACTACGAAGTGATTCAGGGATTTTAACATTTCAACTATGGTGGAGTCGAGCCATCGGTCACACCAAAAATTGATTCCTGTACCATTACCAATAAGCCACCTTGAATGAAGAGAAATAATACCCATTTTATTCTTCAATCCTGGCAAAATTGAGGAACATTTATACGAAGTAAATCGCCCAGATGGACAAAATCGAGCTCTCATCTATTTGGCCCAATGAGCCGAAGTGGATGCCATTCGCCATGCTAATCTAAGCAAAGCCCCTTCATTCAACGTAAATATGTATCTAATACCAACACCTCCTTCTTCAATCGGAGCACAAAGTTTATGCCAGGCAACAGTTATTGACTTTGATTCTGAGATGTCACCGCTCCAAATAAAATTACAGATCCAAAGTTGTAGCTGAGAGAGAATGCTGCGAGGCCAAGAATATACCGAAAAAGAATATACCAACATGCTTAAAATAACGGAATTGACTAACTGGATCCGTCCCATCATCGATAGTGTTTTACCTTTCCAAGCACTAAGTTTGAGTTTCACTTTGTCTAGTAATGGTTGTAAATGAATTTTCTGAGGTTTCCCTTTGAATATGGGGATGCCCAAATAAGTGAAGGGAGAAGTGCCTTGTAGTATACCCAGAATAGAAGAGACAATGGGGATTCTGTGTCTAGCTGTAGACCCAATAAGGAAAAAAGATTTTTCTTTACTAACCACTTGACCAGAGATCGCCGCATATTCCTCAAACAAAAGTGTCAGGGCCTGTAGATTATATCGTGTACCTCGACAAAAAACCATAAGATCATCAGCATAAAAAATATGCGACGGAGCTGTACACCCTCTAGGTGAAGAAATCAGATTCAATTTACCGTCATAAACTAGTTGAGTGATACCCCGAGATAAAACATCCTCTGCAATGCAAAACAAGAGAGGTGACAGAGGGTCCCCTTGGCGAACCCCTCTAGAACACAAAAAACCCTATAGATGTCCCATTAATACTGACAAATAACTTTGCAGAATGCAGGATCGCTGATATCCAAGAAATGAAAATCTCTGCAAAACCAAACTGCCGAAGAACTGCAAGTATGAAAGACCATTCTAGCGTGTCAAAAGCTTTCTTAATATCAAACTTGATTGCCAGATTTCCACCATAGCTCCGCTGATTCAAAATATTAAAGCATTCAGATGCTAAGCAAGTGCAGTCTGATATTTGTCTTCCTTTCATAAAACCTCTTTGATTGTCTGAAACGATCTTAGGAGCGATTTGTCCCAATCGATCAGCTAATAATTTACATATAATCTTGTAATGAAAATTTGCTAGAGCAATAGGTCTGAAGAGTTCAATACGATCAACACAAGTAACCTTAGGAATCAAAATTAACAAATTAGAATTCATATTAGGAAGAATCCACCCTGTTTGAAAAAATTGGAGCACTGAGTGAAATACATCTGTTCCTACTATATCCCAGAAATGTTGAAAAAAGCAACCACCAAAACCATCTGGCCCCGGTGCACTCTGAGCATCCATACTAAACACTGTTTGACGAACTTCTTCTAGAGATGGTGGCATTGTCAGCATGTCCTTATCTGAATCTTCTACCAAACGTGGTATAACTTTAGAGATCAAATCAGAAGTCCCTAGTGTAGCCTTTGTCGAATATAAATTTTGAAAGAATTTTACTGTATGATCATGAATATCAGACTCCGAAACTAAAATATTCTCACCATCTTTAAGCAAACTGATTTTATTGCGAGAACCTCTAATAATGGCTGATCTGTGAAAAAATGGAGTATTACGATCTCCTTCTGCTACCCACTTCACTCTCAATTTCTCCTTCCAAAATTTTTCTTGAGTTTGCAGGTTCGCTGCTATGACTGCACGTTGAGCTGTACACTCTTCCTCATGTAAATCATCTGAATACCCTTCACTCTTTAGACGAGCTTGAATCTTTGCTAAATTATTTTGTGCTTCCTTAACTGCTATATGTACATCTCCAAAAATATTTTTATTCCAATCTTTCAGTTTAGACTTCAGTGCCTGCAATTTTTTTGTTAGGATAAACATTGGATAACCATAAAATGTCTGATTCCAGACGTCAGATACTAAATCATGTAAAGTATGATGCTCTAACCACATAGACTGAAATCTAAATCTAGAGGGAAAGGGTTGCACCTGGTGTTCTGCTATTAGAAGAAGAGGATAGTGATAAGAGGATACCCGGTTCATAGTGATCTAGAGGGAGGGTTATAGATTTAGGGTAATTGATTTTTTTGCATAATTAAGAATCGATTAAGTTTGATTTGAAGTGCATTAACTTTTGAATAAGAAAGAGCATATATAATGTTGACATTAAATTTTACCGAGTTGGTTTTCATCTTTCAGGTCTCGGATTCGAGATCCAGATACATATTACTATTCTAAACAACGGGTCTAGTCTTTTATTGAAGAATGCGAGAAGCTTGGAGTCATGACATATTTAGAATAAGTTGGTGTTCAAAAAACTGATGGATCTTTTTTTACCAAAGAAAGTTTGGGTATAAGAGTATCGACTAAATTTATCAAAACATAACATCCTTATAGGCTTATATGATGGGGCAGAGAAAATGTGGTGCCCTTACCATTTCTCACCTACAAGATTCCATGCCTAATTATATCTTACACGCAACTTCTAACCTAATATCATAAAACATTCTAACTTCTAAGTCAAGTTAGGAATCACTTACATAACACTCTATGTGTTCATAAAGCAACTCTAAACAACTTCATATATATGAAAGATCTATTAGTTTTGGTTCGATCATACTCAATATTAAAGAACAATGGAGGAAGAGGTGCCTCCACAGATGATTGACGAAGATGAGTGCCCGATACACATTCTACAAATTCTAAGTTGCGGCGTGGGAGTGTCAACTAAAAATGCGAAGTTTATGGTTTCATACAAGCTCCTTACACTTTTTCCTTTTTGTGTATTAGTACTAGCCACTAGTCTAGTACAAGCACCTATCATAGGAAACATAATTTCGACTGCGTCTCTAATTCATGATATGGTTAATCCAAATGAAGAAATCATTGGAAGGACGCTCAAGTATTTTCGGATGTTACTAGAGTTAGAATTACTCTCCGCAACCGGGTTTTTCTTCGTTCCACTTTTATCATTAGTAGTTACAATTTACATTAGTTCAAATCAATCAAACCTAAAGGAATGGTTCGTAAAGATCGACATATCATGGAAGAGATCGTTGATTACTTGGTTCTACATTACCCTCATTTCTACCGTTCTGGTCACGATGGTTCTAATCTTAGCTAGCGTATTCTCACAAACACTCATAAGCACACCCTTGATCATCTTAATCATGATTATTACAATTTCAAGTTCAATATTTTACACTAACGTAGTTTCCGTTTGGGTACTAAGTTTAGTTATCTCCGTAGTAGAGGAGAACCAGAATGGAGTTAGAAACATTGGAAGAAATGAAGATTTTATTAGAGAAAAAAGGCTTCAAGGATTTGGTTTAACATTGATTTTGTCAATCATTAGTGTTGTAATTTACACTCTATTCTGGTTTTTGAAGGACCAAATTAACCGAAGAACCAAAACAAAAAATTTTGAGATTGAAATTTGGGTACTTGGTTACGTTTGCCTAGTGAAATTGTTCATGTTTTTGGTGTATAGTGGGTTTTATTACGAGTGTAAGATAAGAAACGGAAGGCAGGAGTTAGAGATAGATGAAGGGAGATTAAGTCATGCTTTAATTTCAAGTTATGAGGTATAAGTAATCAAGTATAGTTCCATATTTTTTGGGAAATGCTATTTTTGTTTCACATTTATTCCAACATGAAAAGCCGATGTAATTTATTCATAAAAAATGTAAATTCATATAGATGTAAATGAAATTCTCGACTCTCGTATTCTGTTGCATTAAGTTAAAACTTAAACAAAAGTAAGATAGAAAATAACGCATTTTATGTTTTTTGTTTGCTTTTTTTCCTCTAACCAGACATGTAGTTGCAAAATCACATTTTTAACAATTTTCGAGATTATTTCATCAAAAAACAAAGGAACAAAAATATTGTCTTTACTTTATCTTTTTTTTTTGTTGAACTGTCCTTACTTTTATCTGCCACATTTATATCAACCCTTTCTACTCTCTGGTCTCTATCTATCTCAAACAAGTGAGGGAGGGGCAGAGGAACTCCAGGGTCTTGCAAGGGTTGCCTGTCTCTTTATATCAATTGAGTCATTATTTCATTTCAATTAGACTTCCAGCTTAAACATTCGGGAAATTATCATGATGGGAAACAATCTTTCATGTATGATCTCAAATAATGTTAGTTGTACAACTGAAATGATGACACTAGAATTGCTCTAAAACAAATTATGAGGGTCTACGATTTTTGGTTGGGGTGATTACCAAGTTTTTTTTTTAGTATTTTCACCCTTGAAGTTAAGGATTCGAGGTACAAAGTCATACCTATTAGAATATGCTAACATTTCAAGGAAAAAAGAATAAGGAGCTACATAAGGCTTTGTTTGATCTCAAACATTTGAAAGAAGTTTATTTTGGTGGAAATAATTTCTCGTCCCCAACTAATGTCGACAATGAAACAAATATGATGAGTTTAGATTTGAGCAGAAACAAATTATCATGGAAAATATTTGATTCCCCGTTTGACATCAAACATTTGAAAGATATTAATAACTTCACATGTTGGATCCGAAATTATGTGCGCAATGCAATTTATCTGGGAAGGTTGTCTTTGACTAGTAATAAGATTATTTGGAGAGATTCCCATTTCCATCCTCTTATTTGTTAAGGGGCGGCTTTCGAAAATGAAGAAAAATCTTAGAGAATAAAAAATGGGTAATTTCATTTTGGCCCCCAATTTGTGAACAACTCACCGTTTTGTCCCCTATAAGTGTCTGACAGTTCGTTTTGACCCCCAACTTATTCTTTTTTCTCGTGAAATGTGATGGTTTTAAATACACTATTACCTTTTCTCTTCATGATTGATCCTTTCTATCTTTCCTTCAACTCCAAGTTTTTAATGAAAACCCACCATTTTTACCTTTAGAGAGAGAGATAGAGAGAAAGAGAAGATAGAAAGAGAAAGAGAAAGAGAAGATAGAGACAGAAAGATTGGGGAAGAAAAATAAGATGAAAAAAAAAATGAAGGTCGTCGGAATAAGTTGCCGGCTGGCGACCTTCTCCGACGACTTTCTTCGGCCCACTTATGTGGAGAAGGCGATGTGGAAATTTGAAGTGAGGTGGAAAAAGAGACAAACAAATGAATTAAATTACAGAATTTCCATGAGGGTAGAATGGGGAGGCTTAGAAAAAATTTGGGGGCCAAACAGGAAGTTAGGGGCCAAAACGAACTGCCGGACACTTATAGGAGCCAAAACGGTGAGTTGGTCACAAATTGGGGGCCAAAACGGAAATAACCAATAAAAAAATGGATAACAAAAATTTATTTAGAGAGCGTATTCTTTTTTTAATCTAAAAACTGACTTGATCAAACATTGCCTCCTAATTTTAATCTTCTCCCTCTCTCTTGTTCTTTCTCTAGTTATCTTACTTATTATCTTTCCCTCACATTATCTTTCTCTCTCTCTCTCTCTCTCTCTCTCTCTCTCTCACTGTCTCATATTATCTTTCTCTTTCTCGTTCTCATTATCTCTCTCACCATCTCTTTCGTTCTCAATGACTATTTCTTTGTCGTTCTCACTCTAGATCTATTTCTCTCTTTCATTGTAGATCACTCTCGTATTTCTTGTTGGTTTCTCTTTCTCTTTTTTTCTCTCTCTCGCAGTCTTTATCTCTGTTTATCGCATTTTCTATCTCTCTCCCTGTCTTGCAGTCTGTATAGATCTCTCTGTAGAGATCACAGAGTTCGTAGCCACGAAACGTATTGTGACCACAAACGTTTTGCAGGGACGAAACATTTTGCAGGCACGAAACATTTTGCAGCCACGAAATGGTCAGGGCCACGAAATGGTCAGGGCCACGAAACATTTTGCAGCCACGAAATGGTCAGGGCCGCGAAATGTTTCGTGGCCACGAAATTCTCGCAGGGTTTCTCCAGAACCCCTCCTCGAGGTCAAGTTTTGGAGAAGGAACCACTTCCCTTCGCCCCCTTTGCCGGAACAATGTCCGAGAGATAGAAAAAGAGAGAAAAAATAAGAGATCAATCGAGAAGCGATTGAGAGAAAAATATTGAGAGATCGAGATACGTAGATAGTGAAAGCAATAGAGAGAGGTAGTGAGATAGAGAGGGAGAGACTAAGAGAGAGGGTAACCGTGAGTGAGAGAGAGAAAATATGTGGCAATGGTGGTGGTGGGAAGTTGTTGTGGTAAAGGTGATAGAGATGATGAAGATTAGGGGGCAATGTTTGATCAAGTTAACTTTTGGGTTAAAATATAATACGCCCCCAAGAATGTACAAAAAAAACATGGATTCCCTAGAGAATTTATTCCCCAGAGATTATTCTTTATGCTCAAAGCCTCAGCCTATTTGTTAAGCTCACTTTTCTTGACCTCTCTAAGAATTTTTTCAGGTACAATGTGCTATGATTTTCTTGACCTCAAGGCTGATACAAGTACCGCTACACATGACTGCCTCTTGTGTCGTCTGATAAAGGACGAGGGGCAAGATGGTATTTTACATATAGAAGACCATTTTGCCCCTTGTCCTATATGAGGCGGTCATGTCGGGGTACAAAAGTCATTTTCTTTTTTGACCCCTACAATAATTCTTTTTCTGCTTCAATACCAGATGAAATCTGAAAATAAAAGTCTTTCGTATGTCAAAAACCAACTTTGATAATAAGGGTCCATAATTTAAAAACTCAAAATTTGGGGATAATAGGAAACCATACCCAATTCTAAATCATATTTGAAAAAACATATTACGCGAGAGTACAATTTTACTCCCAAAATGAAAATTTGGTCGAATTTGTCCCTACTACAACTCCAGCCAGAATCAACGTAAAAAATATTCTTACAAATTTCTGAACAAATCTTAGTTTGTCGTCTACAATTTTGTAAAGTTCTAAACAAAATTTTTTTTTTTTTGCTCAAAAATTAGTTATTGTGTTGCATTTTGTCTTTTGTATTTGACAAACACATTGACTTGAACTAACGTTTTGGCTAAAGCGTTTTTCTATATATATATATATATATATTTATGTGAAGAACTTACACCTTGTGCTGACAACAATATACGAGAATGTTCCCGTAATAGTTAGCAAAAGGAAAATGATGTGGAAAAACACGAAAGTAAGATAAAAATATACTTTTTGTTATATTTGAACAAAAACAATATTGTGTAACTTCTTACCTTTGTTGAGAAATAAAATAGTGTAGACGTAAAACCAAGAAATTTCATAAAAAGATCCAACCGCATTAGATAAAGAAACACCAAAAACGACTTCATTAATGGAGCTTCAAATACCTAGATATAAAGTTTAAATTTTTTTCTCTATAAAATATGAAAAGATAAAGAAACTAGATCTAAACATTTTATGTAGAGTACAAGTAAACAAGAATGACAAAAATAGAGTTGATGTTTTTTTTATAAAACCATAACTTTCATTCACATGCAGGAATTAAATCCAATACATTACATGGTTTGGAGATTTTGGACTCCTTTGAGTACAACATGGATATACAATTGTAAATTACAACAAGAAAGTTACAAAAGTAAAGACAACATAAAGGTTTTTTTTTTTGAAAATACTGATTGAATATATAAAACGAAAAGAAAACGAAAATAAAACCCCAAAAAAACGGGGGAGCGAAGACAACATAAAGGTAAAAGAGTACAATATTGCAAAAACAAAATAAAAAGACCCTAAAGGCCACAAAATAAAAAGATCCTAAAGATCACAAATGAGATGACCTTAAAGGTCGTGAACTGTATTATACTTAATTATATGTTATCAAGATGAACCTAGTAGAGACGAATTAAGGTTTCATCAAGAACACCACCAAGTTCCTCGGAGAAGAATTTATGGATGTCATCGGAGACATTGACTTTGCTTTCAAAGATGAAGGTTAAGTGATTCCATAACTTTATCTTCTTCTTGTTTATGTATAATCTTCCTTCCTCCATTAATAGAAACTTCTTATCATTTCCCATCGCGTTATTTTCTTCTATTTCTTCCTTGACGTGTGTCCATTCCCATTTCTTTGCTTGTTTTTCTTGAAAATCTCCCAAAACTACTAACTGATTCCGCCATTCTCTTCCCTATTTATCTCCCAGAATCGCTCTTGCTTGAAATTGCCGTTAACCTAATATATATAATTATTCCCTTTAGTATGGTTTATCTAATTTCCTAAATCATTATAGATCATTAGTGTAGGCATGGGTGGTAATTGAAAGAGGCAGTTTGGAGAGAAGAGATCTCATTACAGAGAGAAGAAGAAGAGACGATGAAAATCGAACAATCGAAAAACGAATTGCTCTCCACTTCCAATAATGATTATTATAGATAAAAATAGAAATATATACATAACAAGAAGAAATTCCGGAGAAGGAAACCTTTCATGAGGTTATAAGTTGAAGAACAGATAGAAAATAAAGTTGAAGATGAACTGACGAAGTTAGAAGTTGAACTCTTTCATGAGGTTATAAGTTGAAGATGATAATAAGGGAATTGTAAGTTGAAGAACTTGTTGCTGCTTTGGGAGGAATATGGATGATGAGCGACATAGATGATGACGAGCAAAATGGTGTTTTTCATTTCGGTCATACAAGTAGAGAGATAAAAAAGACTTTTGTACTAAGAAAATGGAGATAGAATTAGAGGGGAACATACGCTTTTTGGCCTCACATATCATATCTAAATCAGCTATTAGTATAGTGTAAGGTCTCAGTGAGCCTTTGAGAGTAGTATGATTGGGAATAAGATGAAAAGTGGACTACCAGAATGGGGAAAACACCGTAGAGATCCTTATGTGGGATTGATATGAGATAATTTTCTAAAAGTGGATTTTTTTTTAAATTTTTTTATATACTGGACCTTATTTCCTCTTAGGGCCCATTTTGTGGGCTTTTCGTAAAAGAAAAAGCCCATTCAAATATGTTGAGAAAAAAAAAACAGTCTACCCCTTTGTATATTGGGTATTATGGTTGGTAGCTGAAACTTCCCCTTGCCTTTCACAGAAACCACACATGGGGTGAGACTTAGGTCTGTTGGAAGCCGGAATCCCTATCCAACATGGACTAGGACAACAAGGTAGCAGTATATATCCTCTTCCTACTAGTGTAACATACAAGGGAACTTCTATTTCTGGCTAAACCGATTTTTATATATATAGAGAGAAAGAGACTCTTATCAATAATATTCTCTCTGTTTAAAATTCTGTTTCTCACACATCTGATTTTCTGTTGCTTAGGAATAACAATGAGGAAGATGGTCAAAAGACAACGACTCTCAATGCCGATTCTCCCCGACGATGTCATCACCAACAACATCTTTGTGCTTTTACCAGCCAAATCTATCTTAAGATTCAAGTCAGCATCTAAAACCTGGTACTCTCTATTTTCTGACCCTGATTTTATTAAAATTCACCATAATCATGCTATTCAACAAGACAAGTTTAATCTCATTGTCAGTCACAAGAATACTAATAGATTATACTCCATTAACCATGATTCCTTATCATCTAACGAACCTCTTCGTTTGAACGATTACCCATTCATCTCTTTTAAATCCCATCTTCACTTCGTTGGTTCTTGTAATGGTTTGGTTTCTTATACTACTAAGAATTATGATGATGGTGGTGTTAGGTTTTACCTTTTGAACCCATCTACTACTGAATTTAGAGAAATACCACCACCACCATCACCTATTAATTTCACACTAACTTGTATAAAGGCATCGTGTGGGTTCGGTTATAATTCCAAGCTTGATGATTACAATTTTATGGTTATTTATGAACTTCCGTACCCGTATGAATATTTGAGTCAGGTCTGGCTCTATAGTTTAGGCTCTAAGTCGTGGGAATTCGTTGCCACCATTCCTTACAAGATCGATAGTGAAAGGTCTGCTATGTTTCTCAAAGAGGGTCTTTATTGGGTGGGAATTCCGAAAACAAACGATAATAATGTTTTACTTTTGTTTGATATGGTTGATAAGAGATTTAAACAAGTACCAATACCGCCACTAATTGCGAGATCCTTGTCACCAATGGGAGCTCTTGGTGTTCTGGGAGACTATCTCTGCTTATTTTATACTATCTCGGACGATCATACTAAAGCATGGGTGACGAAGGATCAAACTGAAGCATGGGTTATGAAGGAGTATGGTTATTGGGTTAAGGTTTTCACCATTACTGAAGACTTCAGTGTTACTCATTTCATTAATTGCGTGAAGCCATTGAACCGTCTCAATAACGGTTACATACTACTACAAAAAAGTTTTACGGATTTACTTCTATATGACCATAAGAAGAAAAAACCTACAATTCATAAGCTAAGTTACCCGTCAATTTTTCAAGCATTGACTTGCGTCGAGACTTTAGTTTCGCTAAATTCTGAAACTTATTTGGGGCAAGAATCAGAGAAAAAAGATTAGAAGAAAGTTTCGCTCTATTCCTTAAATTTGGAGCGAGAATCCGTCAAAAGGGTTAAAAGACAACAAGGACCATTGCACAATTAACTTAATTTGTTTCTTTGACCCTTATATTAGTAGTTACTTAGGCTTAGAGTTAGTATTTTGGCAATAACTTTTGTGTGCCTCAACTTTCTATTAAGTTCACTTTTATGTCGTAAATGAACCGTGAATTTTAATTATATATATTTGATGAATTGATATGGATGCATATTGGTACTGTTAGAGTTGTATGAGACTTAAGAATTATCGACTAATTTACTATGTCTGACTTGCTGTTAACTCTATTTATAGGTTAGTAAATCGCACTTGATTAAGAACTTCAAAGCAGACGCTCCACTATGGTGTCCTGTATCCAAAGAGGTCAGAGGAAAATCTCCAAGTGCGGCAATGATGACCTCAAGAGAAGTAAACACAACTGAAAGAGATACCTAGAAAAGTACAAGTGAGCTCATAAGGATTTAAAACAATTTTCCCGCTAAAATGTATGGTGCATTGATTTACATATTTCTTTCGATGGAATGTATTCATATGACTAAGCTTTTACAAACTATTGGACAAATGGAAGATACCTATTTCGTCGATTCATATAAAGAACTCAATCGAGTAGCGTAATTCTTCAAAAACCTTTCCAACCATGCACCAAGCCACCAATCATATGTTATATGCGGTTTTGGAAACAATAAAGGCGCTCAATGTACCTCTTTATATGAAACAATTGTACCTCTTTGGTTATGTAAATTTAAAATAGATAAAAGAGTGAACTGGATATTGATGTAATCAACGTAGAAACAATAAAGGCGGTCAAGATCGAAGCACATACCTGTGTTGGAATTGAGGCTTCCCATTTCCAGAAAAGAATCCAGCTACCAGGACAGCAAGTGAACGGGTATATGGTCCAGAATTGAGGCGGTCATACCAATTAAATTTGCTTATGGAACTAAAGTTTCATCCACGTGCCTGCCCAGCAACTGAAATACCAAGACTTGGTATATGGTCCCAGGCATGGACGGGTCTAAGGGGGTGCGAGGATGTGCGGCCGCACCCCCTGATCCCCCCCTAACAATTTCGAAGAACGATATTTGGGGACGCCATTATTGGTGACAGACAGAAACCGTTCCCAAATGACTAGTACGGACAGGTTTTACCTTCTTAGAGGTTGTTTTGGTTCGTCCCTAATGACTAGTAAGGACGGTTTTTTACTTTCTTAGGGACAGTGTTTGTCCATCCTTAATGCCATTTTTTTTCCTAGTGTGTGTTTGGAAGTACTTAAGTATATAATTTTGCGCCCCTACATCCAATACCTGGATCCGTCTCTGGTCCTAGGGTTCTAAGAATTCATGGGGCTTCCATTCTACCAACAAAAATTGACTTACATCTAAATCAAATAATTGTATGGCTCTATAATATTCCTCAAATAATCATTATAAACAAATGTCTATACAATTCCATCTTCCAAGTAAAAAATCACTGTACTCAACAAAAAACAAAGTAAAAAATCACTCGATTAATACCGAGAAATCAACGATTATCCTACTTCAAACATGACGTTAGACGACGTGAGTAAGACACCACGGTATACACAAATTCAGAGATTGATGATATGTAACTTATGTGTAAAACTGAGAGGGATCTACAACGGCGTTATCCACAAGGCATCTACCGCGCTCGTAAGACACGGTGGACACCTAGTATATACTATATAATACATAATAATATACAATACTACACATACATGTGGCGATGGTCGTGGTGGTTATATTGTGGTGATGGTCGTGGATGTGATGGTTATATGTTGGTGGTGGCGGTGGTGACTCGATAAAAGGGTGTATAAGCTAGATAAATAAATTCTTAGATATTATGCTATAAAAAAACAGAGACCCAACAGCGCAGCATCTGATAAATCCGAAGGTTTGATGGGCTTAACGGGTTTTAAAACAACGCAACCGGATAAGTGCGAGAATCCAAATCGACATGGTGTTTCACAACCGACCCGACCCCATGAATGATACAACATGTAGGCACCCAATAATTCCCACCCCTACATCAGGTGAGATTAAGGTCCCTGAGGCACGGAAAATTTGGCCCCCTATCCAACATGGACTGGGACAACAAGTTAACAGTATTACCTTCCTACTAGTGTAAACTACAAGAAAACTTCTATTTCTGGCTAAACCGATTTGTATACAGATTGGGTCTTTATTCTCTCTTATCAATCTTCGTATCTTTTTTAAACTCTCTTTCTCACAAATCTGATTTTCTGTAGTTTGGGAATAACAATGAGAAAGATGATCAAAAGACAACGACGTTCAATGCCGATTCTGATCCCGGACGATGTCATCACCAACAACATCCTTGTACTTTTACCAGTTAAATCTATCTTAAGATTCAAGTCAGTATCTAAAACCTGGTACTCTCTATTTTCTGACCCTGATTTTATTAAAGTTTACCATAATAATGCCATTAAACAAGACAAAATTAATCTCATTGCCCGTAACAGGTATACTAACAGACTATACTCCATTGATCATGATTCCTTATTATCTAACAAACCTCTCCGTTGGATCGATTACCCATTCATCTCTTTTAATAACTCCGATCTTCACTTTGTTTGTTCTTGTAATGGTTTAGTTTCTTACACTACTAGGAATTGTTATGATGGTAGTCTTAGGTTTTACCTCTTGAACCCATCTACTACTGAATTTAGAGAGCTACCACAACCACCTATCAATGGTAAATTAATTTGTATAAATGTCGCATGTGGTTTCGGTTATAATTGCAAGCTTGATGATTACAATTTTATCGTTATTTATAGCAATAATGATGAATATTCATACGACTACGAATACTTAAGTCAGGTTTGGCTCTATACTCTAGCCTCAAATTCGTGGGAATTCATTGACAACATTCCATACAAGATCAATCCTAAAACATGTGGTATGTTTCTCAATGGGGTTCTTTATTGGGTGGCAATTCCATGTGCAGCAGCAAACTACAATAAGGTTTTACTTTTATTTCATATGGTTGAGAAGAGATTTCAAGAAGTATCGATACCACTATCGATTGCCAAATCCTTGTCGGGAACGGGAGCTCTTGGTGTTTTGGTAGACTATCTATGCACATTTTATACTATCCCGGAGGATCAGACTGAAGGATGTGTGATGAAGGATCGAACTGAAGCATGGGTTATGAAGGAGTATGGTTCTTGGACTAAGGTTTTCACCATTACTGACTACAGTGATACTCGTTTCAAATTCGTTAATTGCGTGGAACCGTTGAAGTGTCTCGATAACGGTTATATGCTACTACAGAAAGGTTTTACGGATTTACTTCTATATGACCATAAGCAAGAAAAACCTACAATTCGTAAGCTAAGTTTTCCGTCAGTTTTTCAAGCATTGCCTTGTGTTGGGACTTTAGTTTCACTAAATTCTAAAACTTATTTCGGGCAACAACTAGAGAAAAAGCCTGAAGAGAAAGTTTCACTCGAATCCTCAAATTTGGAGCAAGAATCGAACAAAAGGGTTGAAAGAGAACGAGGACCATTGCACGATTTACTTAAATTGTTTCGCTGACCTTTACATTTGTATATACTCAGGCTTAGGGTTAGTATTTTTGCAATAGCTTTTGTGTGCCTCAACTTTTGAGTCACTTTTATGTCTTAAATGAAAAATATGAATTTTAATTGTATTTTTGAGGAATTGATATCCATGCCTATTGGTACTATTAGAGATTATGAGTTTTTTTTTCATTTGTCATACTATGTCTGACTTGCTTTAACTCTATTTTTAGGTTAGTAAATCAACCTTGATTCAGAGTTTCAAAGCAGGCGCCCCACTATGTGTCGGTAAGATGGTAAGTTTAATTTGTCTTCTCTCTCAATTGAACACAAAACAAAAATCGAAGATGATTGTCCGCCTCGCAGATATCCAATTGGACTATTTGTTGGAGCAAGATTATAAAGGAGAGTTGTCCCTCTAAATCATGGTCTGACACGCAGCAAGGTTAAGATTTGGCATAGATATGTGCCAAACAGAGTATCACGGTCAAACAAAAATCTCATTCTTCCTTCCAAGTGCTCGCACTCCTAACCTGTCAGTTGAAGTGGCACTGCTATGAGAGCAGGATGGCCCGTGCCGAGTTCCTGCCCCTTTCTTGCTTCTTGTCTGTCTCGGTTGAATCTTTGGAGCAAGTTCGAAGTAAGCGATGGGGGTGGATCCATCGTTCATCTTTCTACTTGTATTTACCATTATGTGGGTTCATCTTTACTCTTTAATATGAAATCTAGTTATGTCTATCTTAACTCATTGTTATGACGAAAGCAAGTAATCTAAGAAAAAATAATAGGAAATAAAGAACATCTACAAGAGATTTATGTGGTTCGGCTGGTCAGACCTACTCCACGATAACAACTACGCGATGATTTCAACTATGATAAGCAAACAAGTTACACAAGGGATTCGTGAGAACTCGAGACAGATATTTCTTAGGTTTTTAGTAATATATTCCACTCTGACTCTCTCTTTCTAAATCCGAAGACTACATGTGATGATGCAAAAAATGTCCAGATGTTGACTGACGTCAATAAGTCAAGAATAGACCAAGAGTCCAACGGGTCAACCTGGCTTAAGGCAGCAGGACTGTTGGGCCTTGAACGCTCCGACACCTACGCCCAGAACTGGGAGGTCGACCCGGATCAGCTAAGGGGATCCAGCCCTGTTTCGATCGTAGCACGATCTGATCAACCCTGGGATTCTCTAAAGAAGTAAGGAGGAGTCCACGTAAGCAAGGTTGATGTCTTACGCCTGAAACTAGGAAGGCAGAAGCGAGTCGCGCGCTTGCCGACTCAATCCCGATTCTTCCTAAAGATCTTAGTCGGTTAAAGATCTTAAGTATTTAAGCAAGTTTGGGCTTCAAGAGTCTTAAAGGAGGAATTATCTCTCCAAAGATCTATCGCCTCGGCAGGATATCTACGAAGTATCCTAGAACATAAGAACTTCTATTTTTTCTAGATACGAGATAACTCTAAAGGAAAACCCTAAATAGAAACATTAGGGAACTTACTTAACGGTAGATGGCAACCACCTCACCTACACTACATATCACAGTCGGTCTAATACAGCCTATAAAAGGCCATCCATCGTCTTCCACAAGACACGATCATTTTTCACGAAGTAACACTTACTCGCCCCCAAAAGGTTCAATCAATATTCAATATTTTACTTTAAAGAGCAATCTGACTGTCTTGAGCGTCGAGCGGTTTCCGAACCCTTTGCAGGTTTCCCCCAAGGTTTCAAGGAGCTAGGAGCGAGGAGAAGGAGCAAGAGTAAAGAGCAGGAAGAAAACATCTCGGTCAACCAAACGAAATACTCTATCATAACGGACGATGTCATGCATCACGTCACGATTTCTTGCTAACCTAACGGAGGACTATTTTTCGACATCAGCAACATGGATATGCTAACACTAATAACCGACATAAGCCCTGCTATGCATACCAGATCTGTCTCGGAACCCTGCTCTGCCTCGGAGCCCTGCTAACGAGTCCAAAGTTCCACGTTGAGACCGCCTTGTAAGCGGGTTGGCGGGGTCAGAAACCGAGTTAGATATCAACCCCTATTTAAGACACTTTCAACACTCATCTTCCTTTCTCTAAACTTAGATGTTTTTAATCTTGGGAATGTGGTATGGCCCTATTACTTCTATTTAACTTCTCCAGACCCTCCCTCTGTTTTGGCTCTACAATTCATCTTGTGTACATATACTCATGAGCAAATGGCTTATTTTGGTTCACAAAATCGGTTATGTGTCCACCGATATGGGGTCAGCCAACAACTGGGGTAGTCAAACCAAATTTACTATAGTTAAATGAGTTCGGGATTACGCCAATAACATAATGGGAGTTCCTCTAAAACTTCCCTGATTTGTACCTCAATAATACTTGTTTATCTCGTACAATCCCATGTGAAATCTAAAGCAAACAGATTAGTACTTGCTTCCTAAAATCGGAAGGAGAATACTCCAAACACCGTCGGAGCCTTGATTTTTTGAGATAAAACCAAGGAAAAGACTTTGGGAACCCTTTGCTAGGGGAAAAACCTTTACTATTACTTGATTTTAAAAGATGTAAACTGACTTACAAACTAGAGAGCTTCCCTACTTATAGGCCACACTATTACATTCCCTAGGCAATTACAAGACACTTCTTAAGACTAAACTCTTACATCACCTAGACACTTCATTAATATTTAGAATTTAATAATCTTTGACTAATTAAACTATTGACTTGACTGCTCCAGACTTCAGAGAATTTCTGCAATCTTCTGGAATCATTTGCATCAATCCCTCATTCTTGAAGAAAACTCGTCGTCGAGTTAGTTGTTGCTGCTCCGTTTCCATGATATGCATATAAATCAGAAACATTAAAAGTAGAATGAATTTCTCATGTCCTTTCGGACTCATGCGATAATGCGGCAAATTCGGAAGGCTAGCTCCTGGGACCAATATGATGTTGGATACTTCTCGTACGTGGTAATCCGACAGATATATCACTTGAGAATATTTCAGCAAATTCTTTTAGTAGTTCTTCAATTTCAGTAGAATGTGTTTGTCGTCGTCGTTCCTTCACCTCTTTCAAAACAAGAGCATATGTCGTCGAATCCGCCTCACACTCTTGTAGAAATGGTTGAATATGAAGGGAATTATACCCTTATACTAGTATTTATAGAGGATAACGACATTTAATGTCTAACACTAGTATCTGATGGGTCATGAAAATGTCCCATCAGAGTCGTTTAATTTAGTCGAGTTAGTCGGTTTCGAGTCTTTATTATAATAAAATGGTTGGTTTTCTTGATTAGGTGACTTTTGCGGAGTAAGATGCGAAAAACGGTTAAAAACGAGGAAAAGATGCATGAAGGGTATTTTGGTCATTTGGAGTCAAGGACAATCTGCTAATTTGGCCAAGGTTAGTGCGTGGCTGAAAAGTAGAGGTCGAGACGAGTCCGTAGGAGAAAACGGAAGTTAAATCGGAGTCCGGATGAGCGAACTAGGCAAAGTCAAAGATGGAGTCAAATCAGGTTGACTAGCGGGACAATGTCGGGCATTATTTTGGCGCGCGGTACACCAAGGAACACGTGGCGCGCTCCGGAGATCGTTGCATCAAATTCCCGTATTTCCGCTTAACAGCGAAATGGCCCAATGACCTTGATCCGGTGTATCCGAAGCAACTTAATACCATAGACCCGGAAGCAACGTTTTAATCTTAGCCGCTCCCTTCCGCGTGTCCCAGATCCAACGGCTCCCGTAAGTCCCGTGTTTTACATTTATTCCGTGCACCCGAAGCAGCCTAGATCCCGTACACCCAGACACGTGTCTCCCTCTAAACACTCCGGATCCGCGTGCCTCAAAATCTAACGGCGGCTGTTTCGTCCCATCGTAATATGTTGCTTCCGGCTATACCATAGCATCCAAATTTCCCAGCCAAACCCTAGCCGCCACCAGTCAACCGAACTAATTAGGGTTTTCTCATTTAACCCCCTAAAATTCCAATTTTAACCCTCTTTGTTTTCTTTTTACCATTTTAACCATACTAAACCCCAACTCTATAAATAAAACTCTTGAACCTCCATTAAACCGAGACTTGCAAACCCTCTCAAAGGGCTTCCTTATCTAATTTCTAAGCCATTCTCTTTCTATCTTCTAACCCTAATCCCCCATTCTTTTCTTCTACTTCCTCTTACCTAATCTTTCTTCTCTACTACCTAACCCATTTTTCCCATTCTTTTT
This sequence comes from Eschscholzia californica, assembly GCF_041429995.1. Lineage (NCBI taxonomy): Eukaryota > Viridiplantae > Streptophyta > Magnoliopsida > Ranunculales > Papaveraceae > Eschscholzia > Eschscholzia californica. Next base: position 13,163,253 of record NW_028238198.1, on the reverse strand, counting down.
CTATCTTCTCTACTAATACTACTATTTCTTCTCTACCACTATTCTTTCTACCATTAATAGTCATCTCCTTCTTTCTTCCATATTCTTCCATCATCTTTATCCCCTTTCATCTCTTCTTTCTAACTTCTTTCTACATCTAATTTCTTCCTTCTTTTCCTTCTTTTTCTTATTTGGGTGGCAATAAAATAGCTATTACTTGGATTTCTTGGAGTAACATTCTTGAGCATAAATGGAGCAAATCTTGGACAAATTGGAGATACATGAGGATATGGAATTTGAGCATTCTTGGTGATTGCTTTCCATTAATTTCTTAGTATTTTCATTTATTTTACAATGTCAATGAATGTTATTCTAGATTCCATGTATAGTTAATTTAGCAATCTAAGGTTGTGAATGAAACCCATTTTGGATCTTTATAATACTTGTTCTTGATTAATTAAATCCTTTGATGTGCTTCAATGCCTATTGATTGTCATTTCATGTTGATTCTATAACCTTATTATCATTCATGTATTATAATTAGATATTTCATGCTTTTACTGATTTATTAGATGAGATATGCCTTTTAGATCTTGAATGATAGTGTAGGAAATTAGTTTTATATGGTAGTCAATCATACATTCTTAATTATAAAATTGTTTTATCTAGAATATCATCCGGAATCCAAATAGTTCATTATATTGGATCCCGAGTAAATACAAAAGAGATTTAAGTAATTAAGTGCTTGTTTTATAAAGTGAAGTTATGCGGTGGATTTTATAACCTTAGATATCTTCTCCCCTCTCTTAGATAGTTTAGATAGTTTTATTTGTTTCTTTATTTTACAAATCAATCATCAATTCTATGAAGTGGGGTGTGTGTGTGTGTGTTAGTCTAAGTTAGCTATTGACATTTTGATTATTGGGTTAAACCCGCATTCAATATCTGAAGTTACCCACCTATCAAATCAAAATTAGGTCTAATCCCGCAAGTATACGGGGTCAAGTTATAGTATTTCTAATAAGTCGAGTATCGTCCCAAGAGACAAGCTATTTTATCTAAATCTCGAATTAAACCCCCTTTCAAACTTTTGATTTGATTTGGAAACTACTATGAAAAAAAAAGCAATACTAATAGACTAATAAGAATTAAATCAAGATGAGAAGAAGAATCTAGGGTTTTCGATTTCACCACATAGATGGACTACTTAAAACATGCATTAATTAACAAATCCCTTTTCTCATGTATAACTCAAAATTTAACATAATAAACTATTTAGATTTCGAAATATATTCTTTAATAACACAATTTAAAATCAAGAATGTATGATTGACTACCACATAAAACTAATTTCCTACACTATCATTCAAGATCTAAAAGGCATATCTCATCTAATAAATCAATAAAAGCATGAAATATCTAATTATAATACATGAGTGATAATAAGGTTATAGAATCAACATGAAATGACAATCAATAGGCATTGAAGCTCAAAATAAGGATTCATTGATTTATAACATATCTCAAAATAAGCCCAAATATGGGTTTCCTCTACACCCTAGATACAAAATTTAGCTACTCATGGAATCTAAAACAATATTCATTGAATTCATAAAATAAATGAAATTACAAAAGATTAATGGAAAGAAATCACCAAGAATGTTCCCAATCCATATTCCCATGTATCTCCATTTTGATGTCCAATTTAAGCTCCAAGTATCTCAAGAATATTGCTCAAAACTCCAAATAATAGCTTATTAGAAGATAAAAGAAGAGAAATTTAGAAGAGAGATAGAAGAAGAAGAGATTTTAGAGAATAAGGTATGGAGAAATTAGAAGGTTAGAAGAAGAAATTAGAAGGAGAAAGTAAATCTAGAGAAAAGATGAAGGTGGTAGAATGGTGGCTAGGATTTTTAGTTGAGAAGAGGTAGAGAGAAAAGGAGGCTAAGAGGGAAAAGAAGAAGAGTTAGGGTTTTACAACTACAAGAAGGAGGAAAGAGGGGCTAAGAAAAAAGAGGTTGGTTGGTCTTCTAAAGGTGTTTATATAGGATTAGGGTTGAGTTGGGGTTAAAATTGGTAAAAAGTGGAAAGCTGAGGGCTAAAAGGGTTATAAAAGGGTTTAAAAGGGCAAAACCCTAGTTAAGCTGGCGGCTAGGGTTTAAAGTTGGGAATTCGGATTATTGGATATAGCCGGATGTAAGATATTAGGTCGCGGTAGGGACAGCAGCCGTCTGATCTTGGCGCGCTCGAATCTGGACGGACAGGAGGCAACCACGCGTCCCGGTGCACTATCCTTATGATACTTCGGTTCACACAGAATAAGCAATAAAGGGTTAAATCATCCGAAACCGTCGGATCTTGAAAACACGGAAGCGAGAGGCTGAGATTAAAATGTGGAGACGGGCGCTACCAAGTTAAGTTGCTACGGATGCACGGAATAAGTACAAAACACGGGATGCACAAGAACCGTCCGATCTAGGACACGCGGAAGGCTACGGTCCAGATTAAGACGTGAACAAGGGACTACCGAAGCTCGCTGAGACGCGCTACACTGGATGATTCACGATGGTCCCACTTCGCTGCTTAGCGCGAACACGCGATTTAGATGCTCCGACCTCCGAACTACGACACGTGTCCCTAAGCATACCGCGGGCCAGAAACTTGCCCGAACTTGTACCGAATGCTGACCAAATGTTGACCTGACTTTGACCTTGGTTTATTCCTTCGTCCGGACTCCGATTTGACTTCCGTTTTCTCCTACGGGCTCGTCTCGACCTCTATTTTTCAACCACGCACTGACCTTGGCCAAATTTCCAGAATGCCCTTGACTCCAAATGACCAAAATACCCTTTGTGCATCTTTTTCTCATTTTTAACCGTTTTTCACACCTAACTCTGCAAAAGACACCTAATCAAGAAAACCAACCATTTTATTACAATAAAGACTCGAAACAGACTAACTCGGCTAATTTAAACGACTCTGATGGGACATTTTCATGACCCATCAAACATCCCCAAACTTAGATTTTGCTAGTCCTCGAGCAAAACAAAATAAAAGAAAAACCTAACTCACTGTCGGAGGAATCCCGGTTGCATTTAGCATATGCAACAAGCCATTAAACCCCTAGGTTGCCCTAGTGGACGAGTTTTGTCTCGTGAGGGTTTCCAGAGAATATACCCACAAAATTCAAAAAACATTTCAAAAATACAATAGGGTCCAAAAGCACTCAAAGTCAACTAAGACGGACTAAAAATGTTTATCTCCTAGAAAATTTTAGCAAGCTAATAGGAATCAGTCAAAGTTAACAACACTATACAGACGCTAAAGATCTCTTCACTAGTAATCTAGACTCAAAGTGTACGTGACTAGCCACAATGAGAATCATTTCAGTTCCAAGCAGGCAGAGCCTTGGTCCCTATCTTAATACATTTCGCCTCGACTTTGGCCTCACAGACATACGCTCTAAAAGATGAATTACTCAGAAATGGTTCGCTCGTATGTGCGAGTGTGATCACTAAACTTGAACTCAACACATAAAAAGGGTGAGGACAACATTTTAGAACGAATGATCTACGAAAAGGAATATAACCACTAAATGGAATGGGGAAGCTCACTTACCCTTCTCACCCACTCTACCTTATAATAATGCTTCCTAAAGGTCAACGGATACAAGTGATGATATGGATGGTGATGAGATCCCGAGAATGTCGACGCCTTCAATGCTAGATAACTTCAAGAAACTTCCATACTTAGCTTTTTGCTTCGAACACTTATTTTACATAACAAACTAAAGTTCACATGAACTTTTAGACACACTTTCTGTTTTTTTGAGATTTTTTCTTCATTTTTTCATTTTTTCATTTTTTTTTTTTTTTTTTTTTTGAAACTCAACTATAAACAATACAAACAATGCAATACCAACACTAGTATTCTCAACAATCGACTTTTCTATTGTTCGCACTTTGCTTTCACATTCTTTACTTTCCATGCCTTCATTCTCGGGAATCATATGATGAATGGATGGTGGAGTATCCGTCTTCCTAAAGTTGACACTATTATCGGGTTCATTGACTTCAAGAGTAAGGTTTATTCGCTATCCTGATGTCACTCCTAGTGGCTATGGAAGTTGAGCACACGTGATCAAATGAGCTCTTTTTACAAATTTGCGAGGTTGAGTAGCTCTTCACTCTACTCGGAATCAGCGCAGAAGAGTACACTCAAAGGTAATAAAAAGGCTCAGAAATCTCACAAGGGTTAAGTCTCCACTAATGATTAATCTAGTTCTCTCAGAACCGTCTACCCTTCACTTCCATAATACTCACGTGGCTAGCACACAGACGACCTCAAGACTCGAAATTCATGAAGAAACCTTTAACAACCGGATAGTACGATCAACTCGACTCTATAACTATTAACAAGCCAGAAACAACCATTAGACTCACATTTTCGGTCCAAAATTGAAAAAAATTTGAACCCTCTTGAATTTTCGAAATGAAGGACTTAGCAAAAAGTTCTTCCCCATCCCCAAACTTAAACCGAACATTGTCCCCAATGTTCTGAAGACCATGCCAAAATAAGAAGATGAGAGGAAAAATATTACCAGACTCCACTGTCCTATATCAGAAGCATGGGTTGCCTCCCAAGAAGCGCTAAGTTTAAAGTCTTCAGCCAGACTAAGCTGATCATCGGGAATCACTTCTGATAGACTGGATTTTCAATAAAAACATCCACGGTTTCGGGCGATATTTCTAAAAATGGTTTTAAACGTTGACCATTGACTTTAAAACAAACACCATTTTTATCCTCAATATCGACCGCACCATGAGGATACACAAATTTGACAACAAAAGGCCCCGACCATCTAGAACGAAGTTTTCCTGGAAATAAATGCAAACGAGTGTTGTATAAAAGAACTTTTTGACCTGGTGAAAATGATTTTCTCAAAATGTTTTTATCATGAAACACCTTCATTTTATGCTTATACACTCTAGAACTCTCATATGCATCATTCCTCAATTCTTCTAACTCACTAAGTTGGAGTTTTTTCTCTCTACCTGCGTTGTCAAGCGAAAAGTTCATTTGCTTGATAGCCCAATATGCTCTATGCTCTAACTCTACAGGGAGGTGGCAAGCCTTGCCATACACCAATCTATATGGAGACATTCCAATGGGAGTCTTAAACGCTGTACGATAAGCCCATAATGCATCAGTTAGTCGTAATGACCAATCCTTTCTATTTGGATTGACTGTTTTCTCAAGAATGCGTTTAATTTCCCTATTGGAAACCTCAACTTGACCGCTTGTCTGTGGATGATACGGGGTGGACACTCGATGAGTAATACCATACTTTTTCATTAGAATCTCAAACTGCCTATTACAAAAGTGTGTTCCCCCATCACTAATAATCGCACGCGGTGTACCAAAACTAGAAAGGATGTTTTCTTTTAGAAACTTGATCACAACTTTGTGATCATTCGTTTTGCAAGCAACCGCCTCTATCCACTTAGACACATAATCGACCGCGACTAGAATATATAGATTGCCGAAGGAGTTCGGAAATGGACCCATGAAATCGATGCCCCATACATCGAAGACCTCAATGACAAGAATAGGATTTAGGGGCATTATATTTCTACGTGAAATACTCCCCAACTTCTGACATCGCTCACAAGCTACACAATACGCATGGGTATCCTTGAATAAAGACGGCCAATAGAAACCACATTGTAAAATTTTGGCGGCCGTCTTTTTGCTACTAAAGTGACCCCCACATGCATGGTCATGACAAAAGGAGATGACGTTGGTTTGTTCACTATCAGGGACACATCTCCTAATTAACTGATCGGGACAATACTTAAACAAGTATGGATCGTCCCAGAAGAACCGCTTTACCTCAGACAAGAATTTATCACGATCTTGCTTAGTCCAATGTTTGGGCATTTGTCCCATAACAAGATAGTTAACTATGTCTGCGAACCAAGGTAATTGGGAGACTACAAGAAGTTGTTCATCGGGAAAACTCTCTCTAATAGGTAACTCATCATTTACGGACTCCACAACAAGCCTAGACAAGTGGTCTGCTACAACATTTTCGGAACCTTTCTTATCCCGTATCTCTATGTCAAACTCTTGTAGCAAAAGTATCCATCTAATCAACCTAGGTTTGGCCTCTTTTTTAGAGAGGAGGTACTTTAATGCGGCATGATCAGAAAATACTATGACCTTAGAACCTACTAGGTATGATCGAAACTTCTCTAAGGCATAAACAACAGCTAACAACTCTTTTTCAGTGGTCGAGTAGTTGAGTTGTGCATCATTCAACGTCTTACTAGCATAATAGATTACGTGAAGTAATTTGTTTTCACGCTGACCTAAAATGACTCCTATTGCATAATCAGATGCATCGCACATGATCTCAAAAGGAGCTTTCCAGTTAGGCGGTTGAACAATAGGAGCAGTAGTAAGCAAAAGTTTGAGTTTATCAAAGGCCTCTAGACAAGCATTATCAAAGACAAACTTGTTCTCTTTTGCCAAAAGATTACAAAGAGGTCTTGATATCTTACTAAAGTCTTTGATAAATCGACGATAAAAGCCTGCATGACCTAAAAAAGATCGGATGTCTTTAACTGTTTTTGGTACAGGAAGACTTTTTATCAACTCTACTTTGGCTTTATCTACTTCTATACCCTTAGCTGAAATGACATGCCCTAGGACAATTCCTGAACGAACCATGAAATGACACTTCTCCCAATTAAGCACTAAATTCTTCTTTTTACATCTAACCAACACGAGTGTGAGGTGATGTAGACATTCATCAAATGATGACCCGAAGACTGAAAAATCATCCATGAAAACTTCGAGAAACCTTTCTACCATATCAGAAAATATGCTCATCATACAACGTTGAAAAGTAGCGGGTGCATTACACAACCCAAACGACATACGACGATAAGCATAAGTTCCAAATGGGCAAGTGAAGGTTGTTTTCTCTTGATCTTCAGGAGCAATGGCAATTTGATTATACCCGGAATAGCCATCTAAGAAACAATAGTAACTATGTCCTGCCAGTCTCTCGAGCATCTGATCAATGAATGGAAGAGGAAAATGATCTTTCCTCGTGACCGTGTTCAACTTCCTGTAGTCTACACAAACACGCCACGCAGTGGTCATCCTGGTGGGTATTAACTCATTGCACTCATTTCTAACTACAGTAATGCCTGACTTCTTAGGAACAGTTTGAACCGGACTGACCCAAGTGCTATCTGAAATAGGGTAGATAATACCCGCATCTAATAATTTCAGGACTTCAGATCTCACAACTTCCTTCGTATGAGTTTTAAGTCGACGTTGCATCTCTCTCGATGGTTTAGCATCTTCTTCTAAGTAAATGTGGTGCATTCAAACTAATGGACTTATACCCTTGAGATCGGCTATAGACCATCCTAGTGCCTCTTTGTGTTCTCTTAGGACATCTAACAATCGACCACCCTCTTGTTCTTTCTCTAGCTCAGATGCAATAATAACAGGTAGGGTCTCTGAAGGTCCTAAAAACGAATATTTCATATTCTCAGGTAAAGGTTTCAACTCTAAGGATGGTGGTTTCTCAATAGGCTGAGACGACTCTGAAACAGATGGTGATTTGGACTCATCACTTGCCGATGGTTGAGTTGCCTCTAAAGTTGATGCCATACTTGGTTCAGAGATTGTGAGGGATTTAGTTTTCGCTTTCCATTTCTCAGTATCCAGTAATGGGGTGGAATCTAATAAAGCATTCACCTCATTGATACTACTTTCCTCATCAAAATCTAAACCAAAGTAGGCCAACAATGTTTCCAACGGGTCATCTGATAGAGTTGTTGGTAAAGAATCCTGAACCAACATATCTATCAAATTTAATTTGTTAAAATCATCAACATCATCAGGGTGAAGTCCAGCATGGAAGATGTTCATCTCTACAGTCATATTTCCAAAAGACAATTTCAACAGGCCGCTACGACAATAGATGATAGCATTGGATGTAGCTAAGAATGGTCGCCCTAATATGACAGGTATTTGACTTTTGGAATTATGGACTGGCTCAGTATTTAAAATGATGAAATCAACAGGAAATAAGAATTCACCAACTTTGATCAAAACATCTTCGACTATGCCACGTGGGTGCCTAACAGACCGATCCGCTAATTGAAGGACCACAGAGGTTGGTTTGATCTCTCCTAATCCCAACTGTAAGTACACAGAATAAGGAAGAAGGTTAACACTAGCACCAAGATCCAATAGAGCACGCTCTATTTTATAATCTCCTATGGTACATGGTAATGTAGGACTTCCTGGATCCTTGAACTTAGGTGGAATATTTTGTTGGATGATCGAACTAACATTCTGAGTAAGGAGCACTTTCTTATGCACATTCATCTTACGCTTACTAGTACATAAATCCTTAAGAAACTTGGCGTAAGCTGGGATCTGTTTGATCGCATCTAAAAGTGGAATGTTGATACTAACTTGTTTGAACAACTCCATTATCTCCTGAAACTGAGATTTCTTCTTTGACTCGACCAAACGTTGAGGGTATGGAGCTCTAGGGACATAAGGCTCAGTTACTAAGGGTGGACTTTCTGACTCAGGAGCCTTTTCAGGCTCATCCCTCGAGACTCTGGTTGGCAACGAAGATGGCTCGTTCTCTAACTCTTCCTCTTCAGGAGCTCTTACCTTGTTGTCCACAATTTTACCACTTCTAAGGGTTGTTATCGCATTAGCTTCATCTGGTGGTGGTCTACCCAATAGACCTTTCGGGTTCTACTCAACCTGACTCGGAAACTTACCTTTTTCTCTCTGACTAAAGGCTTCGTGAAGTAGACCTATTTGGGTTTCAAGCTTAGTCAAAGATTGACGGGTAGATGTTTCTAGCCTAGTAAAGGATTGACGGGTGGATTCTTGAAATTCCTCATGGTTCTTAGTTAACCTGTCCTGGTTCTGAGCTAGCATATGCATGGTGTCCTCTAATGATGTCTTCTTTTCAGGTGGATGTTGGACACTGGGTTGAGCATAAGGGTTGCTAGGTGCATTAAACCCATGAGGGTTCATAGAACTACTAGGCTGACTCTGGTATTGACCTTTAGACCAAGAGAGATTGGGATGATTTCTCCAGCCTGGATTATACGTGTTAGAGAAAGGATCATACTTCTGACGATTGTCTTGCCTAGAGTTTTGATAGAGAGCATGAGCTTGTTCTTTGTTAGCAGACTCAAAGAATAAGGCACATTTGTTCCCCGTATGAGTAGGGTCTCCACAGACTGAACAAGGGTAAGAGATGGGTTCATTTCCAACACTCATGACATGAGTGGGATCCTCCGTGAAGGTTGTAGAAATGGTTGAATATGAAGGGAATTATACCCTTATACTAGTATTTATAGCGGATAATGACATTTAATGTCTAACACTAGTATCCCAAGATCATCATGCAAAACTAGTAATTAACTAATAGGAAGACAATAGATTACCTTAATCGTTATTTACCTCAAGTTAGTTGAATAGATTAAAGAAGACCAAGAGCTTCAAACGTAGCTCCTCTACTTGGGACACCGAATGGTGTATTTAATCTCCCTCCTTGAAAGCACGCTAGCACTCCAATGGTGGTTTGATAATAAGAAGACCTTCTTGCTTGACTAGAAGATAGCTTGGGAATTAGCTCACTTTCTCCTCTCTACTTGATGTGGTAGAGTAAGAAAGCTTAGAGAGAAATTTCACACCTTATTCTCTGCCCTAAGAGTGTTTATATAGAACCCTAATGAAAATACACCTCCTCAAAGGTTTCCTAAAACACCCTTTAGAATAAGATTTAAGGAAATAGTCGAAAATAGCAATTAATGATATTTTCACAATTCCCTAAGGAGGAGGTGTCCAAACACCACGAAACTTTTCGTGCATACTACTGGGTATGTCATCAACTCACCCTCCAAAATTCAGCCCAATCCGAGTCCCGAAAGTACCCGAACCGGCCTAGGCCCAAAACCCTTATTTCGGGCCTTTTTGCTATCTCTTGCCCAAATTCTATTTAGGCCTGTGAGATATGTTTATGTGAAATTCCCAATGTTATATCACACTCCCACTAGTCATATCATCTTATTAAATACCCATTCTTATGTGTAACCTGATGTAGGATCCGATCGAAGTTAGCCGCGAATTACTTCGTAATTCGACGATCGTAGTTGGTTTCTAGCTAAACACTACGACAGCTAAATCAATCAGACTTGATGATCTTCTTCATCAATTGTCTTAGCTGACATATTGCTCGCATTTCCATCTTGGTCGAAGGACATCTCCTTCAACTCCTTCAGAATACTCAAAGAAGCATGCCCTTCTTTCTTTTTACTTGTGGGGAAGTCTTCATCTTGCATCGGTGCCAAAACCACTTTAACTCCATTCATGTAAAAAGTGTAAATGTTCTTTTCTCTGAGGTGAACTGTTTTGTTATCGAATTGTCATGGTCTACCCAGCAATAGATGACAAGCTTCCATCCCAATGACATCACATAAAACCTCATCCGAATAACTTTTACCGATAGAAAAGGGAACACGACATTGATGTGTTACCTTTACTTCACCCCCTTTCTTGAATCAGACTACTTCGTATGGGTTTGGATGTGGTTGCATAGCAAGGTTCAATTTAGATACCATTTCTTTAGAAACAAAATTCCCACAGCTACCGCCATCAATGATAACATTGCAAAGTCGTCCATGTGACGAACACCTTGTTCTAAAGATGTTAGTACGTTGGGGTCTAGCTTCGATAGCTTTAGGTGCTAGCATGGCTCGTTTAACAACTAGAGCTGGCAAATCTTTGTCATCATATAGGACTTCATCTTCTGTAAACTCCGACAAATTTTCCTTAGTAATGTTGCCACCATCGTCATGAGCAGCTCCAAAGCCCTCAACTTCTTCACTCACTAGTAAATTGGCATTCTTCTTTCGACATTCAGCAGACTTATGCCCTTCTTTCCCACACTTGTAGCACTTCATTTTTTTCTCCCACATATTTAGATGTAATGTCACGACCTCCCGGATGGAAATCTGGTGTACCACTTTCCTTGATTCTGTCCACGCCCTTTGGAGTAAGGTGCTGGTCCAGAACTTTGTGTAAACGAAGGTCCTGTTTCGATCTTTTAGGTTGAGCCACCTTGACCATTATAAGCCCCTATTTGCACTTGCCCTCTGTCCATCTGATTTTGCTGATTATTAGGTCGTGTTTGTTGTGATTCAACCTTCATTGCCAACTGAACAGGACTAGCCAATGTCCAACAAGGATGTAACTCGACCCAATTTCTTATATTTGGCCTTAGTCCCGTCAAATAACGATGTATAACTTGTGTTTCTGATTCGACTAGGTTTACTTGAGTCTTTGTTTTGTAGAAATCTTTGGTATACTCACGAACTGAACGGTTCCCTTGCTGAATGGATTGGTATTGTTGGAACAACATACCTTCATAGTTTAATGGAAGAAATTGACTTCGAATCAGCCGTTGCATCTTTGACCATGTTTGAACTCGCTCATTTCCTGACTGCATTCTTGTCATTTGTAATTGTTGTCACCAAGAAGATGCATAACCTTTTAATTTAACTGCGACCAATTTCACCTTTCTATTATCTGGAAGTTCCATATATTCGAAAATGCTGTCCACTTCGTTCAACCAGTCCAAAACTTCCTCAATTTGTTCTTCTCCTGTGAAATCCAGAATCTCAACTCTAACATGTAGATCTTGATTACGTTGAATACCGGGGTTGAAAGCAGGTTGCCTCTCATAAGGTCGTCTATCCATTTCTTCATCGGAAGATTCTACTGTAGGAAATTGTGCTTGCACCCTTACTTGATCTGCTTGTCTTCTTCGATGATAAGTTTGCTGAAATGCGTTAGCACGTTGTTCTCTTTGTTCCGAATTAATCACATTAACAAGTCCAAAGATTCCAGCTTGCTCCAGGCAATCACAAAGCTGAGTAATCTGCCTTTGAAGAACCTCTATGTCTTCTCTACTAACAGTATTATTTGTTGGTACACTTGCTTCTGTAGTTCTTTGGTTTTTCTCCAAGTTATTACCTCCCCCAGCCATAGATTAGCAGAATCACAAATCTGTGTAGCTCTGATACCACTTAAAGCAAACAGATTAGTACTAAAGCAAACAGATTAGTACTTGCTTCCTAAAATGGGAAGGAGAATACCCCAAACACCGTTGGAGCCTTGATTTCTTGAGATAAAACCAAGGAAAAGACTTTGGGAACCCTTTGCTAGGGGAAAAAACCTTTACTATTACTATATTTTACAAGATGTAGACTGACTTACAAACTAGAGAGCTTCCCTACTTATAGGCCACACTATTACATTCCCTAGGCAATTACTAGACACTTCTTAAGACTAAACTCTTACATTACCTAGACACTGCATTAATATTTATATTTTAATGATCTTTGACTAATTAGACTATTGGCTTGACTGCTCCAGACCCTAGAGAATTTCTGCAATCTTCTAGAATCATTTGCATTAGAATCGAAAGTGTAATTTCTTGGACAATCATTTTTAATAAAAAAATATCAGCTGTTTGGCTTATTACATCCATTTGCTAAGCTTTAGTTTTAGCAAATCTCTTTGCATATTAGATTTACGAAACACTCACTTAGATGGAAATAATTTGTAGATACTTGACCTTAAGGATAGTAATACTCAAGGATGTGTTCCGGGAGTTCAACAAAAAAATAGGATGTGTTCCGGGGTCTCTAACCATTTGTAAAGAGCCAGGGCATAGGAATTGGAAACAATTCAATAAATAATGAATATAGATCTATGGCCATTACCATGGCCTGAGATAATCATTTAACATTTCTTACGTGTACTTGTAAAGAGGAAAATATCAAGATATTGAAACAATTTAAGAACTAAGCATATGGAGTTGGATAACTTCAACTTATTGACATTCCAACTCAACATCAAACATCACAAATATCTTTTCCAAAGGTAAAATCGAAGGCCGTCATGAGTTCTTATATTCCAAGCTTTCACTCTCTACCATGCCGGTCAACTTGAGGGGGGGAATGATAAGCTATACTAAAACAAGCAAATCTTTGATTATGACAATATATCTTTACTGTAGTATTATTTTCCATAGTTGTTTTGATATCACAACTGTAAAATCTTATGTAAAACACAATTCCACTTAGACCTCTAATCTGTGACCCTAGCTAAAGGGGGTACCAGAGATTCAAACAATACATGCAGCTAACTAAACAAGTGATTGAAGATGCTCAACCAAATTGCAAACTTGAGTTTTATTTTCAAAGTTAGAGAGGAAGTGGAGCCAGTGAGTTGTTAGTTCCAATTAAATGACTTTTGGTAAAAATATATGATGAAACTATTGAACCCAAATAGATGCACCACTTACCTATCTATTTTTCGCCATCTTATAATAACAGTTCATCAAATGTCAACCCTCACTCGGAAACTTTCAACAACTTTCTCTCCCGGGTCTCTCACGTCTTGGGACACTCTTTACATTAGTGCTCTATTGACTGATTAATTAAATACTCCATTACTATCTATTGAGCACACATAGATGAACCAACAAACTTACTAGCCCGTCTACTTATAGTAAGTAATATCTTCAATAATGCATACAAGATATAAACACATTATTCATGGCTTCATTTACACTTCTCACTTTCTTCCTCTTCTTCTTTTATGTAATTGTTTCTCTCTCAACAATCTCTGCTCTGAATTTCGAGGGGAAAGTTCTGTTTTCTCTTTTTCATAGATTTTCCCTACCTAAAGAGCAATACGATTTCATCAGATCGAGTTGGAACTTATCGTATACAACTCCATGCCACTGGAAAGGTATCAAGTGTGATCTTAACCTCAACGTAATTTCCTTCAATCTTAGTGGTTATGAGATTTCTGGACAATTAGGACCTGAAATTGGATTGTTAACACACCTTCAGACAATTGATCTGTCCTACAATCGATTTTCTAGTAGAATCCCTAAAGAGTTGGGAAATTGCAGTCGTCTTCAATACTTGGATTTAAGTTTCAATGACTTCTCTGGTATAATCATTCAAGAGTTGGGAAATTGTAGTCATCTTCAATACTTGGATTTAAGTTTCAATGAGTTCTCTGGTAGAATTGCTAAAGAACTCGTTAAGGATCTGCAGTTGTTGAGTTATTTCTGCATTTCTTATAATGCTAATCTGATCGGAGAAATGCCCGATTCCTTATTTGAGCTGAAACATTTGAAAGAACTTGATCTTGATGGAAATAAATTCTCAGGTTTAATTCCAAATAATGTCGGCAATGCAACAAATATGATGAGTTTAAAGTTGCGGGGAAACTAATTATCAGGAGAAATACCTAAGCCCATGTTTGAGCTCAAACGTTTGAGAGAACTTCATCTTGGGAGTAATAATTTCTCAGGTTTGATCCCAAATAATATCGACAATGCAACAAATATGAGGAGTTTAAATTTGTGGAAACATAAATTATCAGGAGAAATACCTAAGACCTTGTTTGAGCTCAAACATTTGAAAAATATTGAACTTAATTCGAACAACTTTTCAGGTTTTATCTCAAATAATGTCGGCAATGCAACAAATATGATGACTTTAGATTTGACTGGAAATAAAATATCAGGTGAGATACCTGACTCCTTGTTTGATCTCCAACATTTGAGAGAACTTTATCTTGGGTGTAATTGTTTCTCAGGTCTGATCTCAAATAATGTCGGTAATGCGACAAGTATGAGGAGTCTAAAGTTGTGGGGAAACAAATTATCAGGAGAAATACCTAAGACCTTGTTTGAGCTCAAACATTTGCAAAATATTCAACTTAATTCGAATAACTTCTCAGGTTTTATTCCAAATAATGTTGGAAATGCAACAAATCTCTCTTTTCTTGACCTCTCCAATAATTGTTTATCCGGTACAATACCAACTGAAATTGGAAAATGCAAGTCCTTGAGTAGTTTACACTTGTCTAGCAACAACTTGTCTGGCTTACCTCATTCGTTCGGTAATCTAACAAACCTCCGTGTCATAGAAATTATCGGAAACAGACTAAGTGGAACCATACCTTCATCCATATGTGAACTTCAAAATCTTTGGGCCATTCTTTTATCCGAAAATCAGTTGTCAGGCTCACTTCCCCCATGTATCGGTAACTTTAGCCAAGATCTTGATGCATTGGATTTACATAGCAATCTATTGGTAGGTCTTATCCCTCAAACGTTTATAAATGGAAACAAATTGCAATTGCTAAACCTTAATGATAATTTATTTCAAGGGGATGTTCCACGTTCGCTGATCAATTGTAAAGAACTAACATTTCTTGATATTGGAAACAATCTCATGAATGGTTCTTTTACCTTTTGGTTGGGGTCTTTACCAAATCTATTTTTTTCTTTCTCTTCGATCAAATAATTTCCATGGGCCACTTGAACACCCCTTGCAAACTGATCTTTTTGCATTTCCAGAGTTGCATGTAATCGACATCTCCAATAATCATTTCACAGGAAATTTATCATCAAAATATTTTTATAGATTTATTGCTTTGATGAAGGCGACTGAATGGTATTGGGGGGAGTCAGATATCACATTCAGCAGCTACTACGAATATGAAAATCCTATGACACTAATGAACAAAGGAATAAATATGTTATTGGAAAGTATGAACGATCATTTTAAGGCTATAGATTTTTCTAACAACATGATCCAAGGAAGTATACCTGAATCAATTGGTGATCTCAAGTTTCTGAAAATGCTTAATCTGTCTCACAACAATTTCTCTGGCCACATTATATCGCCGTTGGGAAACTTAAAAGAGCTCGAGTCATTAGATCTTTCAAACAACAATTTGTCAGGAGATATCCCTTGGGAACTTGCGAGTTTAACATCCCTTGAAGTGCTGAACCTCTCACATAACCAACTCACTGGAACCATACCAACCAGTAGACAATTCAACACATTCTCAAACACTTCTTTTTACGGGAACCTAGATTTTCTCAAACACTTCTTTTTACGGGAACCTAGATTTGTGTGGGTTTCAAGTGTCAAGAGAGTGCAAGGATCATGTGGAAGTGACTGAAGTAGAAGAAAGTGAAGATGATTTAGAGGAAATTAGTATGTTTGATTGGAAAACCATGTTGATGGGTTTCAGTTCTGGACTTGTAATTGGAATTGTCATAGAACATATTATATTAGACGGGAAGTTAACAAAGATACTCCTACAAAATCTGATGAAACACTTCATTTGATCAAATGTCTGGTCTCCAAATGGCTTGACGAATATTATGCTTACTAGTGTCTTATTTATCTTAATTGTACTATATTATTGACCTAAATCTGTATTAAATGTGAAGCAAAGTGAGGATATCACATCTTTCATTAAAAATAATAATTTAAATTAGTATTTTATTATTGTTGTGTTTATCTCAAAATTATGTAACCAATATGTTTTTTTTATTGAAACTGTATCCAATATGTTAAGTCATCCATGTATTTTTTTTTCATTTCATATGGTTGACCACTAGTGAGTAACTGATGTAGTCGCAGCGGAATTAAAAGAAGAACAATATAAATAAACGAAGAACGATAAATAACTGTAAATAAATTAAACTTTATTAAACTTTAAGGGGTTTTTCTCTTCAATATGTATCATAAACAAAGACTGGACCTCCTTTTATAGACTACTGAACTTTCCTAGATAGACATAAACTGGATTTTTCTAAATAATAGAAAGACTAAAACTTCTTCCTAAACCTAGATTCATTATGAATCCTTCTAAATTAGGACTCTCCTAAACTTCTAAAACGGCCGACTAGGCCGCGGGCGCGCGGGCCCATCCCGTATGCGCCTGCATCAGCTCCCCGTTCCCCAGAAGGTTCGTCCCGAACCATTTCGATGAAGGAAACAATGTGAGCCACCTGTATACTCTGAATTCCGCCATGGCGATCCGTAATGCCCACTTCGAAAGGAGTTTGCATAAGAAGTGAAGGATACTAATTTGCAAGAAATCACCAACAGTATCCTCATATTGCAATGAGTCACGCCAAACTAACATAAGTGAATTAACAACATTTATCTCGCCATCTTCCCACGATAGGCTCAACCACTTTACAATGTTCAAGAACGCGTGAGGTACTATGAACAAGTGTGAAGTAAGAGTAATTGTAACGAATCTCCAATATACTTCAGCAATAGCCGAAGTATAAACATAACCAACGCTAACTGAGATATCGATATGGGACGATGTAGTGTAGATATGCCACGCAAAATTTACTTTCCCACGTTCATCTTCATGAAGTGTATACAATATAATTCTATCATAATATATGAACTTATGAAATACCCGAGTTAATACATCATACTGTCGACAAACCAAAGTTGACAAATCCGTGTATGGAAGTTTAACGTCGATTTTGTATGCACGAAAGATTCCTACCACATAGTTTTTAATAAGCCCTTTCCGAAATAAATCTCCTTCATCGTATCATCAAATTCATCGACTTCCGTTAACTGATAACTATCTATCTGGGTGTAATCATAAACAACTATACTATGTTCTATATCAGTCGTAGGTGGGGAAATTTGAATTGTCATATAAAAAACCAAACTCTTAACAAGTTCAGTATCATCAACTCTACCACCAAGCGTTTTCACAATCTTAACAGCACAAAGATCGATAAGTTTTGGTTTAGTTGGAACTAGAACTGAAAGGACAGCATCAACAGCAAGTGGAGCTAAGAGAGTGGAATATTGACTTACAACTTTGTCGTTAAGAGAAGTACTAGTAGATTTGATGAGAGATTCACGATCAGAAAGCTCAACAGGAACAGCCATGACGGTCAATATATCAAGTGATCTCCGTCTGAATTTATTCGCAGGTTGAAATGGATGATTAGTCCCTTCGATGATTTGCGTAGGTAAGCATTGTCTGTTGAGATGGTAATAGCAATGTGGATTAAACAATGGGCCTTGACCATTACTCGATGGAGGATTAAATTCTTGATTGACCGCCTTTGGTGATTGAATTTCAAGATACCCAACAATTTTGATTTTGTCATCACAAGCACATTCAGTACTATTTGCCATTGCTAGGTGTTTGGTGGAAAACGAAAATTTTTCTTCTTTGTTCTTCTTCTCTTGAGATGGTGGAAATCGATTTCCATCCGCTGAAAGACGTAATTCGGGTGGAGATCCCACCATATTATCTTCGCAAGTTTAAATGGAGAACGACGGCGATTCGGGAGCAAACAGCGGTGCTGGAACAGCAGGTTGTATTACTTCTTTCTTCTCAAGACCATCATTTTGCATCCAAGTCTCCTTGGCGATAACTGGTACAGACTTCACGAAGTCGGTTCGACCGGCTTCAATTGCTGCAACATAAGTATCCTCATAAGTATCCTGATCAGATTCCAAAAACACATAAATTCCATTTTCAAATTTGTAGTAGAGGCTATCTTTAGTGCTATCAGTAACAACTTTTGCACCCTTAACATAAGTATGCTCACTCTTAGAATTCTCTTGTAACATATAATCAGGAACATCGGAAGCCAAATCCCTTACAAAATTGTGAAATCAGCACTACTACCTTTACGCTTCTCTCCCGAACCAAAAGAAGCCCAATTCATTCTAAAGTTCTGCTCAACATTAGGCATCAATGCCCCATTATAAGTTTGTAAAATCCTTTCTGCCGCAGCAAGACTTACAAACTCAACAAAACCATAACAATCAGATTGACCCGTTTTATTACGAATTACTTTCACATTAACAACCTCTCTAGTATGAGCAACATAACCATGAATATAACTCTCTTCCATCCAAGGTTGCAGATTACCGATCCAAAGATTTCGAACCTCATCAACACTAGTTGGTTGAGAGGCTTGATACGAATGTTGTTGTTGTTGCTGTTGAGTCATCATGTAAGGTTGAGCTTGTTGTGGGTTTGGTGGTTGTTGATCCATCGGTGGTGGTGCCATTAAAGGAGGTGGTGAATATGGTGGTGGTGTATAAGAGTACAGAGGTTGTGGTGAAGATTGGTAATGACAAGGAGACGGTTGTGGTGTATAATAGTTTGATTGACGCGTTTCTAAAAAAGAAGACTGTAGAGGTGGTGGTGGTGGTGGTAGCGAAGTTGATATTAGAGGTAGTGAACACGATGGTGAGTACGGTGGTGGTGTATACGAGTACGAAGGTGGTGTATAAGAGTACGGAGGTGGTGGTGATGGTGGTGGTTCGGTTTTGGTCGGATAATAAGAGGGCGGAGGTTGTGATGAGTTTTTTCGTACGGTTTCTCCCGGATTCCAATGATAATCGTACGAATTCTTATTCTCATACAAACATGATGCACATAAACATCGATTCGTTATCCCTTGATGAGTATAATCCGATTGAATATAATCATCTTGACGAATAGAATACGATTGATACGGATTTAACTGGTCTGGAAAAAAATTTCCAGAATCACTAGCCCAAAATTTTGGTGGCTCTGAATACCACATGATGTAATCGCAATGGATTTAAAAGAAGAACAATATAAATAAACGAAGAACGGTAAATAACTGTAAATAAACTAAACTTTATTAAACTTCAAGGGGGTTTTCTCTTCAATATGAATCATAAACAAAGACTGGACCTCCTTTTATAGACTACTAAACTTTCCTAGATAGACACAAACTGGATTTTCCTAAATAATAGAAAGACTAAAACTTCCTAAACCTAGATTCATTATGAATCCTTCTAAATTAGGACTCTCCTAAACTTATAGAACGGCCGACTAGGCCGCGGACGCGCGGGTATGCGGGCCCGTCCCGTATGCGCCTGCATCAGTAACCTTTTCTATTTCCTCTTTAAATCTATTTGGACTACTGCCTTAATAGGATAACCTATTTTTACTCCATTTTGCTCGTTTGGATTTAATGTAGTAAGGTGAAACCATAATTTATTGAATTTGGATTATTAAAAAGGTATAAATAATTTAGTTTGGTGGGCTTTAGGTAGTTGGCCTTTAGGTCAGTAGTTTAGTTGGTCTTAGGCCCGTTTGTTTCAAAAGTTTAATTTCGGTGGTTATTGTATTTAGGTCCCTGAGACACGGAAATTTTGGCCCCCAATCCAACATGGACTGGGACAACAAGTAAAAAAAAACAGTATTATCTTCCCACAAGAAAATTTTTATTCCTAGCTAAACCGACTAGTATTTAGGGAGAATTACTGAAACCCCCCACTTTTGACAATGCGGTTACTGAAACCCCTCACTTTCATTAGATTTAACTTTAATATTTTCAATATTACTTTCTTGCCCTCTTACGTTTTACCCCATCTTTAGGTAATGCGTTTACTGAAACTCCACCTTTTATTAGTAATTACTGAAACCCCCACCTTATATTTTACTAGAACAAATTAATGGTCAATTTCAGACAAAAATGGAAACCTAGTTGGACAAATCCCTAATTCGAAGAAACCTAGCTCGAAATTGAAGAAGTTTCAATGGAGTACACCACTAATTCGAAGATTCATAGCTCGAATAAATGTAGTTCCGATCGGCAATCTTTAGAGAGAGATGGACAGCTTTCGAAGAACCCTAATTCGATTAAAGAGTAGTTCGATCAGTACGAGAGAGAGATAGAGAGGGAGAGAGAGAAAGAGAGATGTATTACCTGGATTCGGCAATCTTTAGAGAGAGAGACACCTCGAAATTATCTCTCTCTCTCTCTCTCTCTAAAGAAAGTGGGGGGGGGGGGGGGGGGGGGTTTCAGTAATTATTAATAAAAGTAGGGGTTCTAGTAAACGTATTATCAAAAGGTGGGGTTTTCAGTAATTCTCCCTAGTATTTATTCTCTCTTATCAATCTTCATATCTTTTTCAAACTCTCTTTCTCACGCATCTGATTTTGTGTAGCTTCGGAATAACAATGAGAAAGATGATCAAAAGGCAACGACGCTCGATGCCGATTCTGATCCCGGACGATGTCATCACCAACAACATCCTTATACTTTTACCAGTTAATTCTATCTTAAGATTCAAGTCAGTATCTAAAACCTGGTACTCTCTATTCTCTAACCCTAATTTTATTAAACTTCACCATAATAAAGCCATTCAACAAGACAAAATTAATCTCATTGCCCGTAACAGGTATACTAACAGACTATACTCCATTGATCATGATTCCTTATCATCTAACAAACCTCTCCGTTGGATCGATTACCCATTCATCTCTATTAATAACTCCGAGCTTCGCCTAGTTGGTTCTTGTAATGGTTTGGTTTCTTACACTACTATGAATTGTTATGATGGTAGTCTTAGGTTTTATCTCTTGAACCCATCAACCACTGAATATAGAGAGCTACCACCACCACCTATTAATCGTAAATTAACTTGTATAAATGTCTCATGTGGGTTTGGTTATAATTGGAAGCTTGATGATTACAATTTTATCGTTATTTATAGCAATAATGATGAAGATTCATACGACTACGAATACTTAAGTCAGGTTTGTCTCTATACTCTTGCCTCAAATTCGTGGGAATTCATTGACAATATTCCATACAAGATCAATCCTAAAAGATGTGGTACCTTTCTTAATGGGGTTCTTTATTGGGTGGCAATTCCATGTGCAGCAGCCCACTACAATAAGGTTTTACTTTTATTTGATATGGTTGAGAAGAGATTTAAACAAGTAGCGATACCACTATTGATTGCCAAATCGTTGTCGGGAACGGGAGCTCTTGGTGTTTTGGGAGACTATCTATGCGCATTTTATACTATCCCGGAGGATCATACTGAAGGATGTGTGATGAAGGATCGAACTGAAGCATGGGTTATGAAGGAGTATGGTTCTTGGACTAAGGTTTTCACCATTACTGAAGACTTCCATGTTACTCGTTTCAAATTCGTTAATTGCGTGGAACCGTTGAAGTGTCTCAATAACGGTTACATGCTATTACAGAAAGGTTTTACGGATTTACTTCTATATGACCATAAGCAAGAAAAACCTACAATTCGTAAGCTAAGTTTCCCGTTAGTTTGTCAAGCATTGGCTTGTGTTGGAACTTTAGTTTCACTAAATTCTAAAACTTATTTGGGGCAACAATCGGAGAAAGTTCCTGAAAAGAAAGTTTCACACGATTCCTCAAATTTGGTGCAAGAATCGAACAAAAGGGTTAAAAGACAACGAGGGGGACCGTTGCACGATTTACTTAATTTGTTCCGTTGACCCTTAAATTTGTATTTGCTTAGGCTTAGGGTTAGTATGTGGGCAATAACTTTTGTGTACCTCAACTTTCGATTAAGTTCACTTCATGTATTAAATGAACCATGAATTTTAATTATATTTTTGATGAATTGATATAGATGCATATTTCTAGTATTAGAGATTGTATGAGTTTTTTTCATTTGTCATGCTATGTTTTATGTTTTAAATCATGCTATCGTGGTAAATTTATAAGATAGGACCAACGATTCATCTTGAGACTTGCAAATTATCTAGTAATTTACTATTTCTAACTTGTTAACTTTATTTTTAGGTTTGTAAATCAACCTTGATTCGGACACACGCCTCACTTGTGACCATAATTTACATGTACTTGGGTGTTTTATATAGCAAATCTCACAGCTAAATTGTGACCATATAAGTGCCACGGAACAAGTAGATCACTTCAAGTTATTTACATTCCAACTCAACATCAAACATCATAAATATCTTTACAGATGATTTAACCAGAGGCCATAATGAGTTCTTATAATTTAAGCTATCACTCTAAAATGTCAGTTTAACTGGAGCGGGAATTATATGTTATACCTAAACAAGCAAATCTCTGATTACGTCAATATATCTTTATTTCAGAGATGTTTGAAGTATTTTTCACATTTGTTTAAAATTGTATGTAAATCATAATCTCACTTAAACTCTCACCTCTATGACCCTACCTAAGGGCAAGTCAACCTAGAGTTCGGCCTCCCAAGTTTGAGGACCCCTGAGTTTTGAAAGGCCCTAATTTTTTTCAACTCCAATGGTGGGCTCCTAACAGAAGCTCGAAATCTAAATTATGTATACGTGTAATGTACGAGTGCGGATTTTTTTATTTCAATTTTCAACTATAAATTATTAATTTCAAATATAAAATTAAAGTTTGATATTATCTAGAGAGATAGAGAATTTTGAAAAGATAAAAAAAAAATAGAAAAAGATTGAAAAAGAAAAATTTAAATAGTTTAGATTTTTTAAAAAAATAGATAAAAAAAAATTAAAACATTAAATTTGACCGTTGGGGAACTTCCAACGATCACATTTGGGATTGGGAGCCCCTACCGACTCACATTGGAGTTAACTCAAAAGGGATCCACCCAAATGTGACCGTTGGGGAACTCCCGGTCCTGGGAGCCCCACCCCACCCACATTGGAGTAACCTAAAAGAGGTTCAAACTTTAAAACAATTTATGCAGGGACAAAAACAAGTGATTTTATATAAACAAAGAACTTGAAGATACCAAGTTGATGATACCTAAAAATTGAAAGCGTTCCTTATTAAAAACAAATTTTTTTAGAAATAGACTACGATCTACGTTAGTCGTTACAAGGTATTCATGCATCATGAAGATGTGATGAGCACGATAACTGCCTAATTTAAACCACAATGATAGAGGTCTAAACCCCGACAATATGAAAGAAGTTTAAAGTCCGACAAATTTATTACAATATTTATTTTATATATTGCTAAAATTACATAGGACAAATGACAAACTACTTCCACCGAGACTCGATCCCACAACTTTATGAGCTTAATAGGGTGTCCAGCCGTTACACCAAAGTGTGGTGGACCTTCTAAAAACAAATTATGCTACATTGAAATGACATCAATTGTAACCTTGAGTTTTTATAAATAAAATAATCAAAAATTGAGAAGCACAGCCAGTGGTCCAGTAAGGTTGTTACTTTCAATTACATGACTTCCGGTAACAATATATGATGAAACTATCTAATGGATGTACCACTTAAACTCCACTTTCTTTTTTTCTTTTCTTTTTTTTCTGTTGAGAAAACTTCACTTTCTTTTGATCTCAATTTTAAAGGGGTGACCAATACGTGGACAACCAATTTTCTTATATGGACAACTATTTTTGGGTCAAGTGCGAGTCAACTATGTTAGAGTTATTTGACTTTGATTTAATATGGGGACACACCTCCATAAAGCCTTAAGTATTAAGAGTTAGTGATTTGTGGACCATTAACAAAAACAATGTAAAAATTGACATCTTCATCTTCTTCTTCGTTCCTTCAGGGCTGGTACTTCAGAGGTGGGCAATACCAAGATAATGGCTGTGAGAGAAAGTGGAAGAGAGAAAGATTCTGATTTTTTTTTCTCGCAAGAACAACCCAAACAAAGTAATGCTTTTATCATTCAGATCTTAACATTTCATGGAGACAATAAGAAGAAAAAGTAGAATACTAAAATGATTTACCCATGGCATGAAATTTGAAGAGATATAGAGTAGTTATATTTACTCTTGCAACAACTACACTGATTTCACCATTCTCTAGGAGGCCCTAGAAATGCCCTAACTTTCCCTGTTCATTCCAGTGATGCATCTTCCACAACCCTCCAGCCATCAACCCTAAAGACCGTTCCTATGCAGATCTCTTTAACTACTCTAGGTCCTTTCAAAGTGGAATTATTCAGTTAACATTTCAAAACGGATTGTTATTAGGAAATCACACTTCTCTGATTCATAAATGCAAAGTACCATCAACCCTTGTGGAAACTAATTTTGAATCCAATAGTTGTTATAATCTGAGATGTGTTTCCAATTCAGAGGAATAATAAAAATTGATGAAGAAAAATTTCATGGATTTTGGAAGTATTAATCAAAGTGATTGTAAATGTTATTCTCATGATTTGCCCTAAATAATATTAAATCTGATTTTAATTCTTCTTCAGTTTCTTTACAATGTCGCTCCAAAATTTCTCACTCTACAAATTTATTAGTGATGAGGATGAATTAGTAGAAGAAGGTGAATAATAATTCGGGTTTTGGAAAGAGAAAAGATAAACTTAAATTAAAACTTCTAATCCTCGGAGGATATGAATGAAAAATCATAGAGTGTTGTCCCCTCAAAAATTGTTGTCCATATAAATTTTTAAATTTTTCTAGTTGTCCAAATAAAATAGTTGTCCACATAAAAAAATTGGTTGTCCATATATTAGTCACCTAAATGAGACGGTTGGTCAAACGTCAGTCCTAAACCCCAAATTTTCAACAACTTTCTCTCCTGGGTCTCTCACGTTTCAGGGCACTTTCCATTAGTGCTCTATAAACTGACTAAAGACTTTGACTATTAAGTACACATGGCTTCATCTAGACTTGTCACTCTATTCGTCTACTTTTTTTTGTACCAATAGTTTCTTCAAAACAATCCTTGCTTTGAAGGATTAAATCAAATTTCTTAAGAATAACTCCTCGAAAATGGAAAACAGAGAACGATTAATAATAAACATCATGTCGATTTTGGAAATAAAATAAAGAAGATAAGGGAGAAGAAATAGGGAAGGAATATTAACCAACTCACAAAATAAGTTGTAAATTGTGAAAGAAAATATAGTGGGTAGTAGTTATTTTAGGAATATCCTAACTGATTTTGGTCGATTTATACTAATACCCTTCTATTTTGATTATCCCTATCTAAAGAGCAAGGTTATTTCATCAAATGTGATCTTTATCAAAAGCCCAACAAAAATGAACAATCAGACTTATACCTCTCATAACCAACTGAGTTGTTTTAATATATAGGATTATCCCTATCTAAAGAGGGAGGCTATTTCATCAAATCGACTTGGAAATCGACATATACAACTTGATGCCACTGCAAATGTTTCAAGTGTGACCTTAACCTCAACGTAGTTTCCTTCGATCTTAGTGGTTATGAGTTTCTGGTCAATTATGACCTAAAATTGGATTGTTAACACACCTTGAGACAATTGATTTAAGTAATAATCAATTTTTTAGTACAATCTCTCAAGAGTTGGGAAACTGCAGTCGACCTCAATACTTGGATTTAAATTACAATTACTTCTCTAGTAGAATTGCTAAAGAAATCGTTAAGGATATGCATCTGCTAAGTTATTTCTCCATTTCTTCGCATAATAATCTGATTTGACATCCTTTTGTTTGAGCTCAAATATTCGAAAAACTTCATTTATTTGGAAATAGTTTCTCAGATTTTATTCCAAATAACGTCGACAATACAACAAATATGACGAGTTTAGATTTGATACGAAACAAATTATCGGGAGAAATACCTGGTTCCTTATTTGAGCTCAAACATTTGAAAGCTTCATTTATCTGAAAATAATTTCTCAACTTTTATTTCAAGTAATGTTGGCAATGCAACAAATATGAGGAGTTTAGGTTTGTGGAGAAACAAATTACCAGGAGAAATATCCAAGACCTTGCTGAATTTCTTAGGTCATTCAGCAAATATGAGGAGTTTAGATTTGGCTAGATATTCGCCTTCAATCTATTGGTAGGTTTTATCCCTCCAACGTTTCTATATGGAAACAATTTGAAGTTGTTGAATCTCAATAATAATTTATTTCAAGGGGATGTCCCACTTTCAATGTTCAATTGTAAAGAACTAAAGTATCTCGCTATAGGAAACAATCTCATAAATGGCTCGTTTCACTTTCGATTGGGGTCTTTACCAAATCGACCATTTCCATGGGCTGCTTGACCACCCATAACAAACTTATCTATTTTCATTCCAAGGTTGTATTTCATCCACATCTCCAAAAATCATTTCACATGAAATTTATCATCAAAATATTTTTATAGGCCCAGAGCCGTGCGCCCTGGGTCCCCACCATAGAGGGCCCACTCTCCCATGTTTCTCTACTTCATAATATATATGTGGCGTATTCAAGTAAACTTTCCCAAAACAGAAATCCCTAAATCCCGTTCTTTTATAAAAAATAAAAAAACAGAAATCCCATTTAATATGGTATCAATAGAGGGGGCCACTCTCCCGTGCTTTTCTCCTTCAGTAAATTTTCCTAAACAGAATTCCCAATTGATATGGTATCCAACCTTTACTTCCTCATTAGGTGTCAATTCTTTATATGTCAAAAATACATTGTTATCTAATTGCTAAATGATTTGTTATTTTTTTAAGGTCGATTTATTTTAAATTTTGTTTCATTTTACTTATAATTTTGTTTATATTTTGTTTCTACGTCTAGTTAAAATTTGGCCCCGGGTCTCGAAATTCTCAGACACGGTTCTGTTTATAGCTTTAGTGTTTTGATGAAGGCGACATAGATATCCGGAAGAGTCGGACTTTATGGGCTACTACTAGTCTACTACTATGAATACGAGAATCCTATAGCGCTAGTAAACAAAGGAATAAATATGTTATTGGATACGATAGACACTCAGTTTGAGGTTGTAGATTGGTTAGAATGTGAGGGACCCTTAATGCATTACGACCTAACTAACACTCAATCCCATATAGTGGTTTACAAAAATTGATACAATGACTCTTGTTATACTTTATTTTCTTTTTGACTCTGGAAGGACCCAATATTTTTGTGTCAGTACTCTTCTTTAAAAGGCCTAAAATTTTAACAAAAGTGTTTGTTGGAGGGTTCAAATAACGAAAAACGTTAGTTGATTATCTCAAAGTCAAGTTAGAAGGACAAAAACTTGAGTTTTTACAGAAAGTATTTCATGGGATATATTATGTACCAATAAGAGATTGAAATTTAACAAAAGAACCACAATAAAAGTACGAATGTAGCCCACCTTTGTTAATGCTTCTTTCTCTTCCTGTTGTATCCCTCCTGAGTCCTGCCAACGGCTCCTACTTGGATCTCCTCTTGAATTCCTCCCTAATCTATAAGTTCAATTAATTTCTCTCTTAACATTTTGATCTTTACGTTCAATTCATCTTTTCGATTTGCATTTGCATTCTTTTAATATACACGAATAATAATTAATATAAAGAACAACAGAGATTAAGAGTCTTCTTTGAAATTAGTTAAATTGGAAAACATCAGTTTTAACCTAAAACAAAGAACAATTGAGAATTGCACTTTTCGATTTTATTTGTTGAATTCTTATGCTTTATTAATTTTAAATGTTACACAAACACGGTTGCTAAAGTGGAAAAAACTATGAAAGAAGAGAAAGATAGATACGAGAAATAAAGATTTTTCGGCAGAACATCGACGATAATAACATGACAACGAAAAGACATGACATGATAGTATGAAGAAAAAAGAAGATTAAAAAATAATAATAATAATAATAAAAATAGAAAGATTTTCGTACTTTAAATACAAAAAGGGAGAATTTATAGGGCTCCCTTATTTTTGTTAAAAGGGCCCCCTCAGTGATAATTTATCAAGTAAAATGATTCATGGAAAGGCTTTTTAACAAAATTGGGGAGGCCCTGTAAAACTTCCCATACAAATAAGGGAGTTTAACTAATTTTCAATTAAAAGAGAGATATCCACATAAGTAGGGAGACGAAGACCATTTCCCTCCAGTTTTCAATGTTTAAACCTTATATTCCAAAGTAAACAACACGGAGGCAAACAAACCCCACTCTGTCTATTGACTTATTAAAGAATTTGACTATTAAGCATAAATAGAAGAACCAACAAATTCCCTCTCTCTATTTATAGTTAATAATATCTTTCATTATGAATACAACAACATATTATTCATGGCTTCATCTGCACTTCCCATTCTCTTTCTCTTCTTGTTTTATGTAATGGTTTCTCTCCCAACAATCTCTGCTTTGAATTCGGAAGGGAAAGCTTTGCTTTCTCTTTTTAATAGATCTTCTGAGGTACACTATTTCATCAATTCGAGTTGGAACTCTACCCACCCAACTCCATGCTACTGGAAAGGTATTTCTGGTCAATTAGGACCTGAAATTGGATCGTTAAGATACCTTGAGACAATTGATTTAAGTGATAATCAATTTTCTGGTATAATCCCCCAAGAGTTGGGAAACTGCAGTCGTCTTCAATACTTATATTTATATAGTAATAATTTTTCTGGTAGAATTGCTAAAGGATTCTTCAAGAATCTGCAGTGGCTGAGTTATTTGTCCATTTCTTGGAACTTTCATCTGACTGGAGAAATACCTGATTCCCTATTTGAGCTCAAAAATTTGAAAGATCTAGACTTCAATACAAATTATTTCTCAGGTTTTATCCCAAATAATATCGGCAACGCAACTAGCATGAGGTGTTTACATTTGGAGGATAACAAATTGTCAGGAGAAATACCTGAGGTCTTGTTTAACCTCAAACATTTGGAAAATATTGGTCTTAGTGGGAACAATTTCTCAGGGCAATGCAACAAATATGAGGAGTTTAGATTTGTCTGAAAACAGATTATCAGGAGAAATACCTAAGGTCTTGTTTGATCTCAAACATTTGAGAGAGCTTGATCTTAGGAGAAATAATTTCTCAGGTTTGATCCCAAATAGTATCGGCAATGCAACAAAACTCTCTTTTCTTTACCTCTCTAATAATTGTTTATCTGGTGCAATACCCACTGAAATTGGAAAATGCAAGTCCTTAAGTGATTTATACTTGTCTAACAACAACTTGTCTCGCTTACCACCTCATTCGTTAGGTAGACTAACAAACCTCACGAACATGGAAATTATCGGAAACAGACTAAGTGGAACTATACCGTCATCCATATGTGAACTTAGAAATCTCGAAGTCCTAATTTTATCTAAAAATCAGTTATCTAACTCCCTGCCTCCATGTCTAAGTAACTTTAGCCAAAATCTTTTTATATTGGATTTACAAAGCAATCAGTTGGTTGGCCTTATCCCTCAGATGTTTATAAATGGAAACAATTTGCGATTGCTAAACCTTAATGATAATTTATTTCAAGGGGATATTCCACGTTCATTGATCAATTGTAAAGAACTAAGGTATCTTGATATTGGAAACAATCTCTTGACTGGTTCTTTTCCCTTTTGGTTGGGGTCTTTACCACATCTATTTTATCTTGTTCTTCGATCAAATAATTTCCATGGGCCGCTTGAACACATCTTGCAAACTGACCTTTTTTCATTTCCAAAGTTGCATGTCATTGACATCTCCAGTAATCATTTCACAGGGAATTTATCACCAAAGTGTTTTTTTAGATTTACTGCTTTAATGAACGCGACTGATTCATATCAGGGGGACGATGACATATCAGATTACTACTCTATAAATCCTATGGCGTTGGTAAACAAAGGAATAAAGATGACACTGTATAGGATTGACCTTCAGTTTATGGCTGTAGATTTTTCCAACAACATGATCCAAGGAAGTATACCTGAATCAATTGGTGATCTCAAGTTTCTGAAAATGCTTAATCTGTCTCACAACAATTTCTCTAGCCATATTATATCGTCGTTAGGAAACTTGAAAGAGCTTGAGTCGTTAGATCTTTCAGACAACAATTTGTCAGGAGATATCCCTTGGGAACTTGCAGGTTTAACATCCCTTGAGGTTCTGAACCTCTCACATAACCAACTCACTGGAACCATACCAACCGGTAGACAATTCAACACATTCCCAAACACTTCTTTTGACGGGAACTTAGGTTTGTGTGGGTTTCAAGTGTCTAGAGAATGCAAGGATCATGTGGAAGTGACTGAAGTAGAAGAAAGTGAGGATGATTTAGAGGAAACTAGTATGTTTGATTTGAAAATCATGTTGATGGGTTTCAGTTCAGGACTTGTAATTGGTGTTGTCATAGAACATATCATATTGGATGGGAAGTTAACAAAGATACTCCTACAAAGTCTGATGAAACACTTCATTTGATGATCGAAAAGTCTGGTCTCCAAATGGCTCGATGGATATTGTGCTTACTACTTGTGTATCATTTCTCTTAATTATACTCTATATTATTTATCTTATTCTGTACTCAATTACTGTCTTGTTCGTTACAAAATTAGAATATCCTTTTCTCATTTTCTTTTAATCTTATTTGTACTGCTGCTCGAATAGGATAAACTATTGTTCCTCAATTTAATTTGGGGGTTTGAATTTAATCTTTTCAGATCCAAAAACATAAAATGCTTCCATTTCCGACCCAGCCGACATAAAATCACTCTTGAATAAGTAACTCTTACATAAACAACAAGGCCTCCTTTACTTTACTAGACACAATGCACATTAATTCATCTCTTGATTAATCAGTTTGCTTTTATTTTCATTATGTACCTGTTCTTTGTTAATTCATCTTTTCATGTTTGCTGCTTCTACATTAGCAAACATGAAATTCCAAAACAATGTTATGGATCGTTTCATATCATTCAACGAATAATGATACCATAAAAACAAATTATTTGTATTGAGTATGACTTGTTTCAAACTAATGGTCTTTGAGAAACAAGCATTTATAAACTAACATATGCTCAATCACTACTAACAGATATTTTAAAGCACTATCGTAACCTTGTAGTATTTTTTTCGAGAAAAAAGCTCTATTATTTATCATGAGCCTCAACATCAGAGAGTACCTTCTTTGGTTTGATCTTCTTCTGTTGATACTTGGCATATGAATACCACACACCACCTGCCGTGTTGATGACTAACCCTGTCACATTCAGAGCATGTACTTGCACACCGCCAAGCAATACAAACCCAAGGGTCTGTGGAGAAGAAAAATAAAATTGTCAGAAACATAAAAATTCTTTCGTTCAGGTAATGCTATATATTATCTTATTAGATAAGAATTGTTTACTCACTGTGGATCCGACCCCCTTGAGAACTCCGACAATGGTGGTTGTGAGTGCTGAGTTGACTATGGTACATAAGAACATGGTGAAATTGAGGACGATGCCCATCACCAATGAAAGAATAAGAATCACTAAAAATGGTAAAGAACTAGCCTGCTCATATAAACAAAACATTCATGTCAGAATCCTAGAAAGTTATTCATTTTCTCGAAATGTAGATCCTTCACATCATCTTAGGAGACATAATTCATTTTCTCGAAATGTAGATCCTTCACATTATCTTAGGAGACATAATTAGTTCTTTTATCTTCGCATGATCTTTTTCTTTAGCAATAACTGTAGGGAAAAGGCAAGGGGGTTTCAGAATTAGAAACCTAAAGGAGCCTTGACATTCACCTCCAAGACTTAGAAAGGCGGCAGTTGTTAATGGAAGTTCAATTTGATGCTTCCAGTATCCACAAACCAAACATAGACCTTTCACAGCAAAAGACTAGCATGCACTACAACAAAGGAACTGCAAATCCAAGGATTCCAGGTGCCGAACACTAAAGACTCCCACGAATTCAGGACTGATTAACCGTTGTCAAACAGGTCTAATGGATTGTTGCCGAACACCAAAGACTTCTAGTTACTAAGATTTCTAATCTTTTAGGTAGTGCATTCACAAATCTATCAGCCAAACACACCATGAAATATGATCACTAGGTAGATAAGAATATTTCTAATTTTTAATCCTATCTGAAATTCACTTGTTTTCATGATTGATGAACTTTTAAGCTACAATTAGATTATAGAAGATCTACCAACAGCACATTAATGAAGCGCAAGATTCAATTGCAAAGCATTTTAACCAAATTGTAGCATAATATAAGTAGCTGATTCAAATTAGATTAGATGATAGAAGTTTTGGATCGTAACATTCAATATAAAAAGACAATCTCCAACTACATCAATAGCTTTCGTTTACATTCAAGGGTACTTAAGACAATGGGTTAACAAAAGCTAAGAAAATATGAAGGATACAACTGATCTAACTTGATCATCCGGAAAATCGTAAGGTAGAGCGTTCAGGATCTAAGATTGATGAGCTGCTAAGGGAACATAGTTCGTCCATTGAAGAAAACAGGATTCCTCTATACTACCCAAATATCAATGTCATAACTTCTTTGGTATAGTGCAAAAAGAAAATATTCTACTATTAAATATAACAATGCATTTCATTTTCAAATCTCAACTACCCGTATGAAATAATGTAAACGAATCTAACTTCAAGGATATTTTTCTAATCAAAAGAAAGCAAATGGTATAGTATATCTTCGTGTCTTTCGTGCATCGTACTTTTTTATGTGGAACTATATAAATATAAAAACGGCTCATTTTGACACCGTGGATCAGCAAAGAAAAGGATAAAGTCTTCCAAAGAAGAGAATCGCAAAATTAGGCACAAAAACACAAATAGAACCGGATAGCAAAAAGAATAAGTTCCACAGCAGATGTTAAAGAATGGTAACAAAGATGTACCCAAGAAAGGATAGCCATAATATCTTAAGGGGATGGAATAGAAAAAAAGGTTTACCTTTTCAACTAGTAAGGAAAGGGAATGTGGGAACTCTCCTGTGATTATTATAAGAACTAACAAAACTGGAAGAGATAGTATTCCATTATAAAACATTATCTCCAGGGAAGTGAGCCCATCCTCTGCACCAGACTTCTCCACAAGAACCAGGTACATAGTCTAAAAATCCAATTATTATAATAGTGAGAGCAGCGAAACCAAGTTGATAATATATTTGAAAGAAAATATAAATTTAACAATTGAATGTAAAATTCTCAATCCAGCATAATCTGAGCTCATATTGGAGCAAGTCGAGTTAACTTTACCTGAAAGAAGACAGATGTAAGGGCCATGGTGTATCCAAAGAGGTCAAAGGAAAAATCTCCAAGTGCGGCAATGATGACCCCTAGAGCAGTAAACACAACTGAAAGAGATACCTAGAAAAGTACAAGTGATGTCATAAGGATTTAAAACAATTTTCGCACTAAATGTATGGTGCATTGATTTAGATGTTTCTTTCGAGGGAATGTATTCATATGACTAAGCTTTTACAAACTATTGGACAGATGGAAAATACCTATAGGCTATACCGCTATAGCACTGATTCGTTGAGGGAACCCAAACGAGTAGCTTAATTCTTCAAAAACATTTCCAACCACCAATCATATGTATATGCGGTTATAGAAAATGTGTTTCTTAAAGTAGTAGATATTAGATAAACAAATGCATCTCCTAATTATGTAAATGTGAATAAAGAGTGAACTGGATATTGGTGTAATCAATGTACAAACTACAAGGCGCTCTAGATTGAAGCACATACCTGTGTTGGAGGCTTCCCCTTTCCAGAAAAGAATCCAGCTACCAGGACAGCAAGTGGTGTAAGTCTTTTCAGCGCAATATACATAGGAATGTTGACCCCTTTTAAGCTAGCTAAAGCAAATGCCACATTTGCATTATAGAACAGTGACACTGGGAATAGTTTCTTTGCAGTCACCATGTTTAATTCTTTAGCCTTTATATACCCCATAACTCGACCAAAGTGTATAAGCAATGCTGTCGCCAGTTGCTAACATACATCATAGAAAATAACGAACATCCGTATCAGCAAGCAAGAATTAGAATCAACTGTAAGAGATAAATGTACAACATGACTATGATTTATACCTGTATAGTTAGAAGAGTCATTGAGTACGAATACTGCATAAGAACAGCCTTGTTGATAAAAACCATGGCCATAGAAGCGACTCCATAGGAAAGAGCAGCAAACAAACTACAGCCGACACATGCCAAACAGAACTGATTTAGAAAACCTTTAAGCTCGCCGAAATATTTGGTTCAAAACAGATATGATCGTAAAGCCCAAGTTGGAGCAAGAGCTACACCAAGATTTCTCGGTATTGGACCTTAGCACTAACACCATTATAAATGGTGTGGAGAACCTCAAAACTCTTGACGAATAATACTTTGGGGTTGATGCGTTTGCATTTTCCTGATAGGGTGGCCAATTAGGAGAAAAAATACATATCTCTCGGAGGGGTTGGAATCTGTCCTTTTTTGCTTTTTTCTCGTTTGGGAGTCAGTAAGATGTTAAAAATTAGTTGTTAAATCTTAGTATTAGTGTGGGTTTTGAACCCAGTTCACAAATACGAACCCCTCGTAATTTTACTTGTTTGGGTTTGGCTTGTAAAATAGTTTGCCTTTAGATAGATACCAATTAAATTTGCTTATCAAACTGAATTTCATCGGGTGCCTCCCCACCAACTGAAATACCAAGAGTTCGGATATGGTCATACAGTTCTAAGAATTCATGGGGTTTCCACTCCACCAACAAAAATTGACTTACATCTAAATCACAGAAGTTTGCATATGACTCTATAATGCCCGAAAGAATCATATAAAAAGAGATCACCTAGCTTCATACCACAAAATAGTTACGAATATCATAATCCCTCTACTAATTTAAGCCTAAATCAAGTTAAACCAAGTATGATTAACTATATCCGAGACACAATTTCAACTCGTTGCTCATCAAGGTGTTTGCTGCCAATAAATTGAAACATCAGCAGCTCAAAACGTATTAACTGATTGAGGTAATCAAGTCAGGTTAGAATAATTTACCTATAATTCATTTAATGAAGTGGGTTAACAAAGATCTAAACATGCATTAAAGATCTAAGCATGAATTTAAGATCTAAACAGAGAATTAAAGGTATAATCAAATCATAGCTTATACTGACACAAATTATCACCAAATTACTGAAAAACAAAAGGAAAAAAAGTACACATTTTTGGGTTAGTAAATTTTCTGCATTATAACCCTAATAAAGCAAATAAAGTGATGAAGTACAGAGAGAGAGAGAGAGAGAGAGAGAGAGAGAGAGAGAGAGAGAGAGACCTCAAATATGAAGTGGAATCTGCAGCAATTACAGTTTCCATGGCGATTAACTTGCACAATTAATACCCCTGAAAATCACTCGATTCTCACAGGTACAATCAATTCTCCAAAATTAAACAAAAAAAATTCACATCTAACTCAAAATTTAAAGAATCTTGTTGAATTCAATAGATAATATGTAATTACATCGTTTGATTAGATGGAATTGTGCAAAGGGATAAAACGAAAAAGATAAACTAGGGTTTTGTTTGGTTTTGCTTGAGAAAATGAAAAGGGAGGTGGGATTGAAATCTCTGAATCTTTGGGATCTGGTTTTCGTTTCGACGATAGTGTCAAGTGGAAAACAATTTAATAATACTAATGGAATAGTCCAACAAGAAATTTTTCCATTTTTGGACGACAGATGGGGCATGGGACATGGACGGAGATTTATTTGCATGTGAATCTTTAATGAACTCGGAGGGTATTTGATTTGATTTTTGCAATTACTAATTTGTGATTTCCATTCGAGGTGAAATCGGTAGTTATTTAATTTGAATTACTCCTATTAAAGTTATACATGGTATAATGTATTTGTCGGACTTTTAAACTTCTTTCACGGTGTAGGATTTTTAGGTCTCTTTAATTTTTTGATTTACCTTAGACAGTTATCGTGTTTATTACATCTTCATAATGTATTAATGTCTTTAACGACTAACTTATATCGTAGTCGATTTCTCAAAAATAGGTGAAGTGGTTTCTATCTATTTTTCTTCTTGCGATGATTCATATCTATGATTCATATCTATGATTCATATCTATTAAGTTTGACATGTTAAAAAACAAATCTATTTAGTCGGGGAATAACAATTTTAGTGGTTTTTTTTTTGAATGAAAATTTTAATGGTTTGTATTTTCATTTAACAAGTAAAAAATCACTTTTAATGAGGAAATAATGTATGAAAAGTCTAAAATGTGCGTCTGAATAGGGAAAAAAACCATTAAAATTTTTTTACATTTTTTTAACTGTTAACGACATATATAAATGTAGAGAAACCGCAGAGAGAGACAGAGAGACAGAGAGAAATCAACCGAGAGATATAGTATTTCCGGCCAAGGGCCCTCTCTTCTTCGTCGGATTCCTTTCACGATCAACGTGGAAATTATCATTTAATGTTTTTTTCCATAGTTTCTTCCATCTAATTTCAACTTTTTGGAATAGATAAGAGAGATAGAGAAGTATAACAAAAGGGAAGAAAGAAGGTACCGGAAGAAGATCAACTTTCCATCTTGGGTAAACCATCATTAGAATCAATCTTCATTGACATTGTAAGTTTGTGAATGACTTTAGTGAAGGGATTATTCTAAGTCGCCATTGATAGAGAAACACATTGAGATCAAAGAGACTATTTGAAGCAAACAATTGTGATATTATTAATGCTTTACAATATCTCGAAAACATCATCCCATTCCTTCGAGTATATTTTCTAGAAAAAATCAGTTGTTATGGAGACTCTAGAATAACACATCATTGATGGACAAATTATTCTGGAAGAAGATGACATCTGCATTATTCGGTTATTTGCAACTTTTGTTTTGTTATACAAATGACATACAAAAGAGAGGGAATCGCCAAGAAGTATTGCAATTCGATCAACAATTTCAATCTGGCAGTCTCAGAACCTCTCCGGATCCTCAAATGGTTGATTAGATAGCTACGTACATGCCTAATCTAAGCATATAAATATTTAAGTATAATAAAGTTTAGACCTTTAGGATATATTTGACGTGCGGGAATCGATAATGTGATTCTTGAACACTGTTTGGTTTGCGGAAATGTAGGGTGAATCCTATTTCAGGGGAACAGGATTCCCTCAAAATGAGGTAATAGTAAACCCAGGGAGGGGGTGGGTTTGTGATTTCCATTCCCGGAAATGCTTTGTTTTAATATTTATAGACCAAATTATCCTTAATAAAACATTAGAATGACTATTATTAAAATCGTCCTCCACATAATATCACAACTAAAAAAATTAAAAACCTATGGTTAGCCACCCCCATAACAATTCTTTCTCTCGCTCGAACGTACCTCTCTCTTCCTCTCTCTAGTTTTTTTTTCCTTTTCTATTGTTCTTTTTCCATTCCAATCGATTTCATAATGTTTAAAACGAAATTTGTGATCTTTAGGATCTTCTCATTTTGTGACATTTAGAGTTTTTCATTTTATTTTTTGTCAGATTGTACGTTCTCCTTTACC
Source organism: Eschscholzia californica (assembly GCF_041429995.1). Taxonomy (NCBI): domain Eukaryota; kingdom Viridiplantae; phylum Streptophyta; class Magnoliopsida; order Ranunculales; family Papaveraceae; genus Eschscholzia; species Eschscholzia californica. Next base: position 13,125,306 of record NW_028238198.1, on the reverse strand, counting down.
TTCATATTGTCCTTTACTTTTGTAAATTTCACGTTGTAATTTACTTTAGTAAATCCATGTTGTATTCAAAGGAGTCAAAACTCTCAAACCATGTAAAATGTATTGGATTTAGTTCCTACACATGAATGAAATTTCTGTTTTAACTAAAAAAAAATAACATATATAATTGTGTTGTTACAAATTTTTGACAACATATGTAGTAACTTCTTGTCTTGTTATAAAATGTTGACAGCATATATAACTGCCCAGACTTGTTATAAAATATTGATAACATATATAATTATGTTGTTACCGACCTATATAACACATTAGCCAATATATTATTTGTCCGTTAATGAGTTTGTCAAATACAAAGACAATATGCATAACATTTTAATTTTTGCAAAAGATAAATTTAAAAAAACATTATTTTAAATGTTTTTGTTGTAAGCAAAATAAAAAATACGAAACCATCTCTTTCTTCACAAGACAAATCAAAAAATGATTTAGGCAAACTGTTGCTGTCAGTCGGTATTTGTCAAATATAAAAGACTAAGTGCAAAACATTTTTAAAAACAAATAAAAATTTACAAAATTGTTGAGAGTAAATTAAAATTTGCCCAAAAATAAATTAGTAAAATGCTTCCCTTTACAATTGAACAATGAACGGAGGAGGCCTAGAGATTTTTTTTTTGATGAAAATAGGCTCAGCCTAACTTTATTTAATCTCAAATCATAGAAATGTTGGATTTATCTGTCTCCAACTGACTTACAATACTCTCAGGAACCGTAATCAATACACTTGGTGTGTTAGAATTGTTCCTAGTATAAGAATTAGCTAGCAAATGTGCGACTTTATTCGCATTTCTCGGGCAATAAGCAAAACTACACTTATTGAGAAGTGCAATATTATTTTTAATATCAAGCACAATAGATCGAATCTTCCATGGTATATCGTCTTCTAGGTTTGAGCAAGCCGTTACCACATTCAAGGCGTCCCCTTCGATAATAAAATCATATTGAGGTAAGTCTGCAGCTAACATTGAGGCTAAAAGTGCTGCTTTAGCTTCAGCTTCAAGTGCCGATGTAGCGCTTGTTTCGTGTGCCAAGGCCATCACAAAGTCACCGGTTGAGGTTCTGCAAACAGCTGCAAGCTTTGCTTGCCCTTCCTTATAACCCGCATCAAAGATTACTTTAAGTTCCTCGGTCAAAGGGGGCTTCCAAACCTCTGAATTAATTAACATATTCTCCTCACTTGAAGCACCTAATGAGTGCCCTGAATTCATAAACTCATCATTCAATTTCATTGCTGCATTTATAATTTGTCTTCCTCCTTGCAAGAATTTATCGAAAACCAATTTATTTCTCGCTTTCCATAGATATCAAGCAACACAAAAACGTAATGTAACTATCTTCTCTTCTTCTTCCCCTGCTATCCAATCACATAAAATATCATGAAAGCTTCTTTGTCCTTCCAAATCTCAGGTTAAGTGGCGGACAAATCCATGTTTCTCTTGCCATGCGGCAATTTTTGAATATATGATTTATGTCCTCCACTTCTTCGCTACAAAACTCACACAATTGAGATATTGTAGTATTAAACCGTAGTGCTCTTTTCTTTGTTGGCAATGCATCATTCAATATTCTCCAAATGAAGGTTCTCACTCTTGGTGCAAGATTGAACTTTGACCATACTTTTTTCCATTTCAACTCATTCGGCAGTTCTAAAGTCTTGGATGTTGATGGTTTCGCCTTTATAATCGATGTGTATAATGATTTTGTCGTGAAGACTCCCTTCTCGGTTTGAATCCATACCATCTTATCACTTGTATCTCTTCTCGGTAATTTGATTTTAAGAATCTCTTTTGCAGCAAGAGAGTCGAATAACTGCTTAATTATCGATTTCTTCCATAATCCCTGCCCATCTATTAAATCATGGACGAAGATCGGTGACGGTAGGGCCTCTCTATCACTTCGTTTACCTGGAATAAATCCCCTCAATGTCGGTACCCAAGGGTCTTTCCATATTCTGATATTTTTCCCGTTCCCTACAAGAAAACACATCCCTTCTTTTACTCGTTCTCGCATTTTCAGAATACCTTGCCATGTAGCAGTCGATGAAGCGGACTGTTTAGGCTTGAACTGCCAAAAATCCAAATGTTTTAGGTATTTAGCTTTGAGAAGCCGCACCCATAACGCATTTGGTTCATTCACAAATCTCCAAACTAATTTTCCGATCAATGCTTGATTAACAAGACCCATGTTTCTTATACCAAGCCCTCCATTCTTCTGATTCTCTTGTAACCTATCCCAATTTATATAGTGCATCTTCGACACTTCTGAATTATGTCCCCACCAAAAGTTCCTTTGACATTTCTCAATTTTATCAATAACTCCTTTCGGTACTAAATTTGTCGACAAAAAATATATTGGGATTGATAAAAGCTCACTCTTCAGTAAAGTGGTCCTTCCCGCATGGGAAAAAGTGTTTCTTTTCCACCCCATAAGCTTCTTTTCCACTTTCTGGACAATATAATCATACGATGAGATTTTGTATTTTGGCTTCAATAAGAAATTCCCCAAATATACATCTTCAGAATCCATCTCCTTAACCCCCATAACGTTTAAGATCCCCTCCTTCTTTTCAATAGCGCAATTTGCGCTTAAGTGTAAGGATGATTTTGTGTAATTTATTTTCTGCCCTGAACAATTCGCATAACAATCTAATAATTTCTTCAATGCATTAATATTTTCATTCGAAGCTTTGCCGAAGAAAAACAAATCATCTGCAAACATGAGGTGACTAATACTAGGAGCATATCTGTTGATTTTCAGGCCATGATATAAACCGTTTGTTTCTGCTTGAACTTCCAACTTTGTGAGAGTCTCCGAACATAAGATAAACAAATAAGGACTAAGAGGACAACCCTGTCGTAAACCTCTCTCACTATAAAAGAAGCCCTTTGGTCTGCCGTTCAATAGAATAGAGAATGAAGCAGTTGTAACACAATTCATAATGAGTCTTTGTGTGTTACCAATAATGCCAAACCTTTGTAGCACTTCTCGTAAAAAACCCAATCGACCCGGTCATAGGCTTTTGCCATATCAACCTTCAAAGCAAATGCTCCTTCTTTCATTGATGTAGTAGAAAGTGAGTGAAATATTTCTTGGGCTATTATGATATTATCTGATATCTGTCGACCCGGAATGAACGCATTCTGCACATTTGAAATTAATTTACCAACAAACTGTCTGACTCTATTTGTAAGGATCTTGGTAATCACTCTATATAGGACATTGCATAAGGCAATCGGTCTATAATCAATCGGTCTTTCAGCGATTTTCCTTTTTGGAATTAAAGCAATGTTAGTATGGTTCAGATTACCTGGAAGTTGTCCTGAATAAAAAATAGTACGAATTTGAGAGGTAACTTCATCACCAATAACGTTCCAACATCTTTTGTAAAAAATGGCGGAGAAACCATCTGGACCCGGAGCTTTACACGACTTCATCTCTTTAACTGTCTGCCAGATTTCCTCCTTCGTTGGTGGGAGGCTAATTAGCTCGTTTTCACTTATTGATAGGGGACAGTCGGTAATCTTCAAATTCTCAGGAAATCCTGAAGTTGGTTCTGCTCTAGAAGCCCTGTAAAAGTGGTCAAGAAAAACATTAGTAATAATTGTCGGGTTGTTAGACCAGGAATGATCATCTAACCTAACCATAAGAATATTATTTTTCCTCCTTCTATTTAGAACGGAAAGGTGGAAAAATTTTATATTTTTATCTACATCCTGTACCCAATGTTTTTTTGCCCTTTGCAGCCAAAAAATTTCTTCCATTCTCTTTAACTGTGTTAGTCTCATCACCACACGATTTTCTTCTTCAATGGCATCACTCGATGGTGGCCTATTTTGCGCCGAGAGCAGCGCTTGTTCGGCCTCTTTGATTTGATTAAAGAGTTGCCCCACTTTTTCATTACTCCATTTTTTAATTTTCTTGCAAGTTGTGGCAGCTTCTGTATAAAAGCTCCTCTTATTGTTCCCCAATTTTCTATCATCATATCATCAAATTCACCATGAAGTGTCCAGTGAGCTTCGAATCTGAAGGGGATTTGCCCTTTAATTTTCGATTTAACAGTGTTTAACATGATTGGAGCGTGGTCGCTATTGATTTGTGGAAGGTGTTTCACAATTGAGTCAGGAAACCGGAGTTTCCATTGTGTATTTGCAAGCACTCTATCCAATCTTTCTCTGATATGTGTGTTGATTTCTCTGCCATTTACCCATGTGTAAGCCGGACCTGAGTATCCAATATCTATTAAGTCACAATCTGAGATCATCGATCTGAATTGTTCAGCAGAACGTCTATTCAACCTTGTTCCTCCCCATTTCTCTACTTCCGTTGTAATAGCATTAAAATCCCCCATTGCACACCATGGTTCACTAATTTGGATGTTAAAATTTCTCATAAAATCCCAGAAGTCCCCTCTATCATTACTATTTGGTGGCCCATAAACTGTTAGTAGACTCCATTTCTCTGTAATTCCAACCTCTGAAATTCTAGAATGGATATGATTCGGAGAAGACGATACTATCTCGATGCTCACCTCGTCATCCCAAATGAGCCAAAGCCCCCCACTCAGTCCAATAGACGGCACAATATAATGATTCTTGTATATTAATTTCTGAATCCAAATTTCTGAAGAATGTTGTTGTAGCTTTGTCTCGGACAAGAACATAATTGAAGGTTTAGTTGCCCGGAGGAATGAATTCACGGACAGAATTGTCGGAGCATTCCCCACTCCCCGACAATTCCAGCTTTGTAGTATCATTGAGCTTGCGGCCTTTGAGGGCTGGCCGCCTTAACCCCTACAGTTTCCTCATTAATGATCTCCTTCCTAGCTCTCTTAAGTTCATCTCCACTTTCACTCATCTCTATATCTGTTTCGGCCCATGTTCTCTTTTTCAACTTCTCCGAGTTTATGAATGTGTTGGGTATATTTGTCGTTAATTCACGAGCCATCTTCTTCCACGAACCCTGCTCATTTCTTTTATAAAAAATAATTTGTTCCTGATTTAGTACCTGTTGAGCTTTTGTTGCTTCCTGTATCTGAGGGCCAACTCCCTCAATCATTGCCTCTTTGTTCGAATTTTTGTTCTTTCCACCTTTAACATTTTTTATGGATCCAGCAACACATTTCTTTTTTAAACTTGGTAACTCAGACTGATTTTTACATTGTCCCTCTTGTTTTGAAAGCATTAGCCTACTTGTTTGTTCCTGAATAAAGTTATCATCTGCTATCTTCTCAGTAGTTTTTCGGGATATCTCCAACTTCTTTAGTTCCTCATCCACTTGTTTTGTTACAATGCCTTCTTTTGACTTATGTCTCTGAATTTTTTCATCCCTTACCTTGTCTCGCCCAATGTGCTCAGTTACGGTTATTTCAGTTATCATGTTGTCGTCCAATTGACTATTGTTCGAACTTGCGGCTCCATTCTGCGGTAAAAATTTGAATTTCTTGACAATTCCCATGTTCAGTGGTTGGCGTACCTCATGGGAATCTGTTTGGACTATTTGATCTTCTCCTATCAGTTGAGATGCCACCGGTTCCTCCATCGTTTTCCTATTAATATTTCGATCAGTTCTTCCTTCTCTGGTTTGTCTGTCATTCTCAATTCTGATTTTCTGCTTGAAGGTAGCTTTCATATCATCTGTGAACCTTGGTTGTAATAATGTCTTCGCCTGCTCTTGTTGTTCTACTGACCACTGATCTGATATTGCCTCTTTAACCTTCGCTCTAATTTCACAATCGATCATAACATGCCCAATTCTTCCACAGTAATAACAACATCGATTCAGTTTTTCATATTTTATTTGTAATGTGCATGATTTGTCATCGGAAAGCTCAACCTTGACCTCAGATTTTAGGGGTTTTGTTATATCGATACATAACCGAGTTCTCGCATATCTCCCCCACTTACTTACTTCTTCAGTTGGTATTTCATATGGTTCCCCAATTAATCTTCCTATCTTCTTCACAGCTTCAATGGTTAGATATTCCACCGGCAATCCATGTATTTGTATATTAAAATCGGCTTTCTTAAAAGTATAATCTTTTGGAATTTTATTTTTATCACATCTTTCCATAACTAGCAGATCATCTTGGACATACCATGGTGCACCTTCTTCAACCTACTCTTTATCTGCCATTAATTCAAAATTGATAAGATATGAATTTGCATAAAACTCGTTTAGCCACATACGCCCAATAGGCTTCCAAGCTCTCAACAGTATCTCCTTCAACACCTTCAAGTTAATTGTTCTTCCTGAGATTAGCTTGATTGCTAAACTCTTCCTCCCATCATCTTCATGCTTTGAGTCCTCTTTCTCTAATCTTACTGTGTCAGTCTCATCACCTCCCATTAGGTTTCCCATAAGGGAGATAATATCATTGAAGTCTTTGTCCATTGCTAAATTAATCAAAGAATCACTAGCAGGTTCAGTTTTACCGATCACCTACCCCTTACGAGTAGATTCCGGCGAGAAGCTGAGTCTTCTCAGAAAATACGCCCTTCCGGCGAAGAAACACTAGAGAAATATGAAGTCTCTCACAAGCAAAACAACAAACAGTTGAAGTGCTTGTTTAACACTCCCTAGTGAAAAAATCGCTCCTCCCTAATGGCCTAAGCTTTTAAGGTGGATATTTCTCATACATTAGATATGAGGCCTAGAGATTGAATGACTCCCATATTTTATACACTCATAGTTTACCAAGATATAAGTAACTTCAATCCAAATATCCAACCTTCATATCTCAACAAAAAAAAAAGGTACCCAACCTTCATAATTTAGGTTTGGGTTATTTCCCTAATGGCCCCCTACTTTGTGACCAGCTTCCCGCTTGGCCCCCTACTTTACGAGAAATACCCATATGGCCCCCTAAAACCGTTAACTTTAACTTTCCGTCACTCTCTCTCCTCCATCTCTTTTTCTCTCTCTGCCATGTCACGCCACCTCATCTATTAGGCCACCTCATCACCTTCTCCGGCAGAGGTCGCCGGCCGGCCAAATTTCTGGCCGGCGACCTTGAAACTAAAAAAAAAAAAAAAAAATTTTTTTTTTTTTTTATCTCTCCTCTCTCTCTCTCTAAGAACTCCGGCGAAGGAACCCTTCGCCGGAGTTCGTCTGTTCTCACGAACAGACCAGGTCTGTTCGTGAGAACAGACGAACTCCGGCGAAGGGTTCCTTCGCCGGAGTTCTTAGAGAGGAGAGAGATAAAAAAAAAAAAAAAAAAATTTTTTTTTTTTTTTTAGTTTGAAGGTCGCCGGCCGGAAATTTGGCCGGTCGGCGACCTCTGCCGGAGAAGGTGATGAGGTGGCCTAATAGATGAGGTGGCGTGACATGGCAGAGAGAGAAAAAGAAATGAAGAGAGAGAGTGACGGAAAGTTAAAGTTAACGGTTTTAGGGGGCCATATGGGTATTTCTCGTAAAGTAGGGGGCCAGGCGGGAAGCTGGTCACAAAGTAGGGGGCCATTAGGGAAATAACCCTTTAGGTTTATCATTTAGCTTTTAAAGGCATTTTCCTTGTGAGATGTTATCTTTGTCAGAAATTAAAACTTATAGAATTGTGAAGATAGAACATAAAGTAAATCATGTTGCATAACTAATAAGTCAAAATACTTTTTGATGTAAATAATGTATTTGGCAATAGAAGTTAAAATATGAGAGCATGTTATATATTGTATTTTAAACAGAAAAAGTGTCATATATTACATCTCTACTACTTGCTAAAGTGATGCATTTTAATATTGTTATATTTCGAATTAAAAGTCACTCCTAAAAAAAGATTTCTTTTTTATCCTTTGAAAACTCGCAAAAGCATATTTCTTCCATAAGTGATTCAATCATAATTTTACAGGGATAAAATATTATTCTTCTCGGTCAGATACTTGAGAGTTACATAAGTAAGTTCGCAGAACTTTGAATGTAAAGTGGCTCATGTATTAAGAGAAATTGACTAGACACTGACGAAAATAAGAAAAAAGAAAGATCCTAAAGATCAAAGATGAAAAAACCCTAAAGATCAACAACATAACTGGAAAAAAATAAAAAACCCACCACTGGCACCGGAAAACCGCACACGTCACCGGAAAACCGCCGACATTACCGGGAAACTGCCGCCAATACCGGAGAACCAAAAGTAGCGATTTGAGTGAGCAGACAGGGAAAATTCTTCAAAAGAACGAGAGCCAATTTGTAGAAAACACGATTCCCTACTCTAAGGACTACTGTAGCAGTTGCTGCAACCATAACGTCCATCTTCCGATCATCATCTTAATCACAACCATTCCTATTACTACAACTTCTCTCTCTTAATTCTTCTTCGTCATCTGGTTTTTTCTTTTCTTCTAAACCGTATAAACATTCTACATTCACTGTCGATTCTTCTTCTATGAACTAAAGAAAGATATTATAAAGTTGTCGTTTCTCTATTTATGAACTAATTACTCCCTTTCATCTTAAAAAAAACTAAATACTCGAGTTTGGTAACATGTGATCTAAAATATGAAAAAAAAATCAATACACCTTTAGAACATAAAAAATGTACTTTCTTTGTTCAGGAAATTGGGCTGGAGACCCAATTTTTTGTTTTTTTTTTTGTCAAAAAGACAAGTTATCTTTTTTTCCTTCTAGGCACCATGAAAAGTTTGGAATAGGCTTGAAGGACAATTCTAAAAATCCTTTAATTTTGTATACCTGAATTGACCTTTGTATAAAGGAAAATTTTAGAAACACCCTCAGATTTTCCAAAAACCCTCACATTTTATATAATCTTACTTCTTAGTTACTTATTTTGTTAGGGTTTGATTTTGCGAAGCTTTGCAAACTGATTTGCAAACTGGTTTGCGCTACTTTGCAAATTGGTTTGCAATCTGATTTGCCTTGCAGAGCTTTGCAAACTGATTTGCAAACTGCTTTGCAATCTGGTTTGCCTTGCAAACTAGTTTGCAATGCTTTGCAAACTGGTTTGCAAACTAGTTTGCAATAAGGTCAGTTTTGTCTTTTCCCTATATTAGATAATTTACAAAAATGCCACAGGGAGCTGAAGCCCATAAAAAATTGTCCAATCCTTTTTAACCAAAGGCCAAAGTTTTTAGGGAGTTTTGGCCAAATTTTCCTTCTTTGTTAAAATTTGATTGTCTATTTTTCACTCACATGACTCGGTAAAATTTAAATTACTTAAAATTAGTCATTTCCCCTTAAGATAAATCAAATCATTCTTAATAAAGATAAATACTCTAAAATTAGTCGTATAAATTTCAAACTGATTCTACGCCACGAAAGCAGCACAAGTCACCCAAGATTGACCCTTCGAAAAAGAAAAAAAAAAGGTTATCTAAAAATGGAGATGGAACCTGTGACGAGGCAGTTAGAGGGACCGTCAAAAATTCGAAACGAACAATTTGTTCTAGAGAGAGAAAGAAAGAAACAGATTATTAAAAAAAAGAAACAGATTGATCAGTAATTTGTTCTAGAGAGAGAAAGAAAGATATTGATCAGTGTTTGCGTCTTCATCCTTTTATTTTCTCTTTCCAATTAACCTCATCCCTCATTGCCACGTAATACTTATACTGGAATTGTCCTTTTTTTGTTGTTTCCGTATAAGCCTTGTTCATCTCTCTCTCTCATTTTCTCAAACTCTCCAGACTCTCTCTCTCTCTCTTTAGTCTCTAGGGTTTGATTTGTATAATCGTTTTGTCTGTGAAGATGCCGGAAAAGGAAACGGAACAGTTTTTTATTGAAGATGAAGAAGATATTGAAGAAAACATAGTAGATTCAAGTAGTACTAGTATTGCTAGTGATGATGAAGAAAATGGAGAAGAAGAAGAAGAAGATGAAAAAGGAGGAAGTTTAACTTCTTCGTCTACTTTTACTTCTCATCAATGGCCGCGTAGTTACAAGTAAGATCAATTCTTTCCTAATTAATTTGTATTAAATACTTCATTTTAGTGATTACTCTCAATCCTGAACATAACTTTGTATTCACGAATCAATAATTGTTAAGATATCTTGTATTCTGAGATTGATTACTGATTAGAGCTATTAGTTTTGTAGTTATTCGTAGTCAGATTGAGATGGATTCTTTAGTATATATATGGTATAATCTTCTGAATTGTGGATTCTCATCAATGGTGATGCTTCTTGCTTTGAGCATCTCAATTTGATACAGATTTGATCAAGATTAGATACTTTTTTTTTTCAAAAAAGGCGACTGAATCTAATTGAATCCAAATATGCTTTTTCATCAATAAAATATGTCTCAGATTTGGAAGGAGACTTGTTTTAAGATCTGATTTGAAATTTTCAGAGTCAGATATATCAACTTAGGTGGATATGTAAAACAATATAAATTTGAGTCAGATTATTCAGATTCAGGTATAAAGGGAGCGAGCACTACCTTAAGTTTAAGTGAACTCTTAGCTAAATGCTGACCTTATAGCTTCTCTACCAAGAGATAAAGTCGTCCGAACCAGAAAGATTGAACATGCATCAAATTGAGATGCTTAAAGAAACAAGCAGCGCCATTGCCTTCTTTTTCTTAGCTAACTGATGCATTTTGATCAGATTTTGTTCTTGAGGTTTACTTGTATACAGAACCAATTCTACTTCTAAGAAATTAGAAAGGAGTTAAATTTAAAAACACAATGTCTTCTTTTCATGTCGAAGGCTAGTTACTAAATCGTTGAGCTGACTTTGTTTGTAACTATTGAGTAGTAGACTTCTCTTAGGAGAATGATATGGGTTTGATAGAAAAAATGACTCAAAAACTAGAAGCCCCTTCTTTGTAAATAATTTAGCTTCAAATGTTGCAAGACTTCATTTTAAATAAAGTTTTTCTGTGTGGCAGGGAAACAACAGATTCGTTCACCATCACTGCGTCCCCAAACTTTGGATTGATTCATCGTATTCCTAGTCTTAGGTATTCAAGCCTTGACATTGGGGGTAAAAGTGGTCACGAGTTGGAAGGAAAATATCCTCTGTTGTCCGATTATGGAAGCGCATATAGGAAACAAGACTCTGTCTCTACCTTGGAAACAGTTGCCGAGAAACTATCCATGCATGAACAATTCACTGGAGAAGGATACATTGGTCAAGGATGTAGCTTTACTCAGACTATATTTAATGGTAATTGACCTTTATTCTGAATCAGTTAAAATCTCACTGCTAATTACTTTTTATTTCATAGTGGTTTGTAGTTTAGGGAGTTAGGGAAACCACAAGATTCATAGCATGCAATTAGTAAATTATCATTTAGATCCAAATTTGTGATTTCAGTACTTTATCCTATTCGTATAACCATCGCTTATTAGAAATCCACGAAAGCAAAGGAATAACAAAGAAAGGAAATGGGGAACTTCTTGTATTATCAAATTTGCAGAAATTTTGCTTAAACAGCATTTAGTGATTATTTTACTTTAGTTTTTCCTGCATAAGCCTGTTATATTAATCTATAAGCTAGCTAGTACAAATTGTATATATTTACTGTACTCCTATTATTATATCATTATCTTCATCTAACTGATTGTTGTTTGACAGGAGTAAATGTGTTGGCTGGTGTAGGACTTCTATCAACACCTTATACAGTAAAAGAAGCTGGTTGGGCAAGTTTGGCGATATTAGTTGTTTTTGCTGTTGTTTGTTGCTACACTGGAATTCTCATGAAATACTGCTTCGAGAGTAAAGAAGGTATCCTGAGCTACCCTGATATTGGAGAAGCTGCTTATGGGAAATATGGACGCCTCTTCATATCTGTGAGTTACTACTATGGTTAGCTTTTAAGCCCTTTCTTTTAGTAACATCTTTTCATAAGCTAATGAACTACGTGATTCCTAGCTTGGATTTAAGGACACTTGTCAACAACTGTTAATGATCGGATTACCAAGGATGAGAATGTTGATCTGAGAGTAAAACTCATCACCCCAAAGCAGGGAATATGCTCAAGGGAGTGTAGTTGTCATAACTGATGAAGTCTAGTAGGAACGAGGGCTTGTCGATGGATGTAAAAATGTATTCATAATATTAATTATTCTTGTTAATAGCAACAATTTCATAAAAAAAATGATTGCAACTCAATAGACTTGCATCTCTTATTGTTCATTTATTGTTTCCAGAATTTTTGGTTTAAAAATACTCCGATTATAGATAGACATTTGAATTAGCATGCTGAATGGTCCGAGATAATTTGTTCTGCTATTAGTTTTGTCATTCAGGAATTCTAAAACTTTTGCTTTCTTGAATTTTAATGCAGATTGTTCTGTATACGGAGTTATATGTAAGTGGGTCACATTTTTTCTTTCTTTTATTTCTCTTCTATTGACTTGCCTTAGGAATACTCAACAAAATACATCTAATATCTTTATTCCCTGTATGCAGTCATACTGCGTCGAGTTCATAATTTTAGAAGGTGATAACCTCACTAGATTGTTTCCTGGAGTGCCATTGGATTGGACTGGGACTCATCTTGATTCTCTGCATTTCTTTGGGATTCTAACTGCCATAATTGTTCTACCAACTGTTTTATTGAAGGATCTTCGTGTGATCTCTTACCTTTCAGGTCTGCCAAACCACTGTTTATATGCAACTCATCTATTCTTGATTCGACTTGATTTTTTTGCTATCTAAGATGAATCTACTCAACCAGTTAGCCTTTATTTTGTCTCAGCTGGTGGTGTGCTTGCAACAGTTCTTATATTCTTCGCAGTGCTTTTCGTTGGTACTGAGGAAGGGATTGGGTTTCACCAAACTGCTCCATTGGTGAACTGGGGTGGTTTACCATTTGCTATTGGGGTCTATGGATTTTGCTATTCTGGGCATTCTGTTTTTCCAAATATTTATCAATCAATGTCAGATAAGAAGCAATTTAACAAGGCTTTGATAGTAGTGTAAGTAACTTTTCCTCTTTCTTCTTTTGGGATTATGAACTCGTAATTTACCCGTTGGCTTTAATCGTCTCTAAGGCTTGTAAGTGATGTTATTTTGCAGCTTTATCTTGTGTGTTGTACTATATGGGGGTGTCGCAGCTATGGGAATTCTAATGTTTGGTGAAAGTACCCAGTCTCAGATAACTCTTAATTTGCCAAAGAATGCAATTGCGTCCAAAGTCGCAATATGGACAACAGTGAGTATCAGATACGCTTCAGTTTATGCTCTTACCTAAGATTTTTTACTTCCTCTCATAGCCTGTGGTTTCTAATGTACTTATCTGAATTGTTCGCAGGTTATTAATCCTTTTACCAAATATCCTTCTGATGCAAAAGTTATTGAAAAGAATTGAAATTTGTAACTTTAGATTTTTTTCTTCAGTTTGATTCTAATTTGCATCCTTAACACACGATTACATATGCGTTGTTGATGAATCCATTGGCAAGGAGTTTGGAGGAGTTGCTGCCAGAGGGAACGTCTAATAATTTATGGTGCTTTGTGCTACTAAGATTAGGACTTGTCAGTTCAACTGTATGTGTTGCATTTCTTATACCCTTTTTCGGTACGTATAAATGTCGTGTTAACTGTTATTTTCATTATATGCTCTCTCTCTTATTTAATTTGCATTGCCTATTAGTGCTAATTAACTGGAAAGATAACTTAGACAACAAATGAGCATGAATTACCTTGTTTTTTCTCGATAAGGGGGTTGTCTTTCTCTCTAGAAGCTTGACGTTTTCTTATTGTTTCAATTTTAGTGTCACGACCCTTGTGTGAATTTTAGTGTCACGGACGTTGTTGGTAATAGTGCAATGTCCTTGAATCCCTTCCCCTTGCATATTTAGGTAATCATGCATCATGAATCATGATGCATGTTTTATGAATTTTCAGAGATCTGAATTATGAAATGGGTGAAAACAAATTCACACTCTCCATAGAGTGATAAAAAGTTGAATTACGTCGATTCTGTCTCTGGTATGTTTTTTAACAAAGAATTTTCTGTATCTTGTTTTTGCAATATCAGGTCTTGTGATGGCTTTGATTGGTTCTCTCCTCAGTATACTTGTGGTAAGCTAATATCTGCAAACACGTTATTCTTGTTGGATATCCCTATCCATATTTTATTTTATTTTTCTTCCGATATCTGTTCACTTTATTAATTTTTGTCGGGAGCTAATTGACAAACACGTACTTGTCCAGGCGATTATAATGCCAGCCCTGTGCTTCTTAAAGCTATTGGGGAGGAAGGCCACGCCAATGCAGGTACAAGTTACTTCAATATTTTAATTCTATATCTTGATTGTTTTCCAAGTCTTGCTTATAAAACGGACATACAAAAAGTGATAGATAAAATGTGAGGATAAATGTTACATGGATCATTTTATCTAGCCTTACTAGCTGACCCCATGACGTATCAACTCGTGTATATACGTTATTAGCTAACACGTCGATACAGTAGTTTTCAAGTTTTGTATAGTTTTTACAAACAATAGAGAGATATTCTGCTTATGGGAATTCCCATCTTAGTGGTTGTTTTTTCCTCATAGTCTGAATCTGAACCATCTGATTCAAATGAACTGCAAGTCAGCCTAAATCAGTTATTCAGACGAGTCAAACATTACAACTCAGGTGTAAACAAACATTCTGAAATTTAACTCGGGTCGATCCAGACCTAGAGTCATCAGATTTGATTTAGAAAAAGAATACCACTCCGATTTGTGAAGTTAGGACTAAATTATGGATCCTCCATTGGTTTGGGAAATTCCTCACACACATCAGCTGCCGCATCAGGTCGAAACAAATACCTAAACCTTATAGTAGATTATTAATATCACGCGATCTTATTTGTCCTCTTATAATTGAACAATCATCATTAACAATACCTTCTTCTCATATGCAGATTATTTTAAGCGTGGCAGTTCTTATATTGGGCGTCGTCAGTGCAACGTTAGGGACATACACCTCATTGTCGAAGATCATAAACCGATACTAACTCAACCATGTTTTATGATCCAGTCTAAACCTGATATACATGGGAATTCCTGTATTTTTATCCTGTAAGTAAATTTTTCGATGTTGAAGTAGCTTCAACTGTATTTTGAATGTGCCATCTTTGTGTTTCGTTAGTTCAATATATCCTTTTAGACGTTTATTTGTATTTGGGGATAAAAAAAATTTAATGTCATTAAGTGAAAAAAAAGGTGCAGGATTGAGGAGTTATCTTTACTAGTTACTGTCTGAGGTTCAAAAGAAGAGAAATCTATTGAGAAAAAAAATTGCTCGGAACACGTGGGAAATGCACTTGTACAACTCGATGAACTTGTATATTAGCTAAATTCGTCTAACCGATTGAGACTTGAAGATTGAGTTATCCATGATTGTTTTGCTTCTTTTCGTTTCTGCCATTATCCAAATCCTTTTTTCCTTCAATAATTCAAACTCAATAGCATTAAAACTGAATACTGAAAATTTAAGCAACAACTACGAAAAACACAAACAAACTATAGTTGAAGACAAACAAATCATAAATTGTCAATGAAAAGGACATTACTATACTTGGATGAAAGTGAATCCTATATAAATCATGAGTTGTTTGGGGCGCCACCAATTGATCTTTAGAATTTCCTTTTTTTTCTATTGGGTATCCAACACACTAAAGTCCCTTTAAATCTTTGGATACGTTGGGAGATAATCATATAACTAATACAAAAGAAAGAAAAAGTAGTTACCAAGGATTTAGGATTCGTAAGTATTCTAGTTGGAAACAGACCAAGAATTTTCACATTGGTACTAAATTCTAGCTTTTTCTAAAGAAATTCATGTTCTAAAAAGAGACGTTTATTATTGCGCACCAACGTTCATGATGTCTTTAATAATTAGCTTATTATGGTTTGAATACTTAGAAACTATCTTGAGTTAATTCCTATATGGCCCCCTACTTTGTGACCAGCTTCCTTTATGACCGAGAGAGATTCGTAAATTCAAATATGGCCCCTTATTTTCAAGTAAATGTCCTAATTGTCCTTCCTAATAATAATTTTTCAAAATAAAATTAAGGGTGCTTCTAAAGGCACCGGACCAAACATCTGTTAGCATCCATCTCTGTTGGCACCACGCCCAACCGCTCTATTCTCTGTTGGCACCACTCAAGTATGTAGGCACCGGTCCATTATCTGTTGACCCTAACCCCTCCATCCATCTCTCACAAAATCCATCCAAAATTGGGGATTTTAAACTTTCTCTCTCTAAGCTCTTACAAAACCGAGTTTAAACTTCATCAAATCGCTCATAATCTCACTAATCTCCCTCAAATTTTGCTGAGAATAAGTCATTCGACTCTCTAACTCTTAGAATCAATAATCATTTGGTGGAGACGAAGTTGAAATCAAGCTACAATTGCTCCTTCAAGGTTGGTTCAAAAACCCTAACTTTTTTAATTTTTTTGAATAAATTTGTTGTTTGATTGATTGGGGATGTTAATAGTGTGTTGTAACATGTTTAGAATGTTGTATTCTTCAATTTCGAATATATTTAGAGCATTTTCTGTGAATATTTGATGCCCATGTGTACTGCCCTAGATCTATGAAGCTTCTGGAACGACTCGGACGGACTGGTCCAGTCCGTCCGTGTCTTCCTAGTCACGGATCAGCTAATCCGTGACTTAGTACAAAGAAACGGACTCCCTTTTCAGTCCGTGACGGACTGAGTAATCCGTTCCGGACTTAAAGGGTCCGGATTACCTGATCCGGGACCTTAGTTTTTTTTTTTTTTTTTTTTTTTTTAATCTTTCATATTTTTCTTTCTTTATTTTTCTCATCATTTTTCCTTCATTATTTGAATGACCTTTTTTGTAGCGATACGTGCCTATTTTGAATGACCTTTTTTGTAGCGATACGTCTAATTTTTCCTTCATTAATTTAGAGTAGGAAAACATATTTTGATTATTTATTGTTTGTGCATCACATGCGTATTATTCAAAAGTTATTATGGCACCAAGTAAGCAACGACGAACGCAAGGAGATGAGAACGAAACAGAGCCTCCTATTTCGACAGCAGAAACAGAAGTAGGGGGGTCATCTTCATTTTCAGACCCGTACTCTGGAGGTCCGATAGATCGTTCGCTTCTACCTTGTTTCAAGAATCATGTTGCTTATACGATTTGGAACAAACCGGTAAGCAAATATTATTTTCTAATTTTAGTAGTTATGATAAAATTTTGTTAATCATCAATCTAAAACAATATCTTTTTTATTTTCAGGAGAGGCCGGTGCTGAAGTTACACAACCATGCGTCTGCCGTAGTTGTGGGTACTGCTTTGAAGAAGACGAATGGGTGGGACCTCGAAACTGAGTGTCAAAGTGTTCGAGAGAGAGTCCGGAACACGGGATTGGCCCACATCGCCAAATATTCATACACCAAGCTAGATCGTGTTCTAATCTCGGCACTTACAGAGCGGTGGTACGAGGACACAAATACTTTCCACATGCCGTTCGGGGAGATGACGATCACGTTAGAGGATGTGTATCGCATATGTGGTCTTCCAATTGAAGGTAAACCCGTTGTTCTGTCCAAGACGGATGATGAAGATTTGAACGATGACGATGACGATGACGATGATACAAAAGATCCAGATGCATTACTAGTCTCTCGTTATTTACAATTAGATTACGAAGGTGTAAAACTGCACTTAGGTAAATTTAAGTCTGTGGAGCTTAAGTGGTTGAGGGAGCAATGCAGTGGGTCGAAAGAGGATGACCCCGAACTTGTCAAAGATGCTGTTGCACGGGCATACCTCTTGCATCTTTTTGGTTGTACTCTTTTTGCTGATAAGAGTGCAACTAAGGTTCCTTTTCTCTATCTACGTTATCTGAAGAACTTAGATGATATTTCGAGTTACTCGTGGGGAACAGCGGCGCTTGCCTATCTTTATCGGCAGATTGGTTTTGCTTCGAGGGGAGGAAATCAATTGGCTGGTTATCTTACTTTATTTCAGGTAATTTCATATTTATTTTTGTTTCTCAATTATTTCTTTATTATGTTAGAGTAGCGAATAATAAATGTGTATTTAACATTACATTTGTAGGCGTGGATCGATGAACACTTCAAACTTGGGGTGTCTGTTCCCAACCCAAAATATGATCCTACATCTAACGTGCCCCGGATGTATAAATGGGAGGAACACGTTTTGAAAGGCAACAAGGCATGTGCTCTAGGAAGCACTCGTGAGCAATTGGACGGTCTGACCGAGAGAGATGTATGTATTTTATTTATTAATTTTTCCTGTGTTCTATAATACCTGACGTATGCTATAGGAATCACTCGTTAAACGTCTGTATCATATAGGTCATTTGGGACCCATATCGTCCCTTATCGTCTGGTGATGCACTACCACTTCCTGAATACTCTTTTTACACTGGTTGCATCGCGGTTAACGATATTGCCGAGCCCTATCACCCTGATAGGGTGTTAAGGCAACTTGGGTTGGTTCAAGTCATCCCTAAAGAACCGATTCGACCAAAAAAGGTGTCGAACGATGGCGATTCTAAAAACTTTGGTAATGTGGCTTCTTATTGGGGGCGTTGGGAAGATCACCTACTAAACATGAGTGATAGACCGAAGGAGGTATCTTTGGCTCCGTGGGAGGCAAGCGCTCAGTATAACAATTGGTTCAAGAGAGTATCTCACCCGTTTGTACAAAACCCAGCTTTGTACAAATCCAATAGACCAGAACAGTACATAGGTTCGGTATCGTACTATGTGAGTATTCGATTTATCATTCTTTTGTTTTGTTACTTTTGAATTTGTAGCTATAATTTGTTACCTAATTTGTTATTAATCCATTGTTGTTTTTTTAGAGAGATGGAATTGATCGTGCCATTGTAGCGATGCAAGCGTCTGACGTTCCGTTAGGGCTTGAAATCCTAACTAATGCGAGGACTGAAATGCCGCTTCCCGAATGTCCTCATCAACCTCAATCAGAACCCGAACCAAGAAGATCGTCTAGAAAAGCTACGGTGAAGAAATCGAGGAAATCACAAAGGGAATGAAGTATTATATCTACCTTAAGTCTCGTTATTTTGAATTGCTTTTGTGAACAACGGTTACTTTTTTTTAACTTCTTTTGTGAACGATGTGTATCGTACAATTTGATCTATGTTTGAACATCGTCACTCTTGTTTTAACAAGTTTTAACATCTACCGTACATTTTGATTGTTATTCTTGTTTTTTTAACAAGTTTTAATATCTACCTTAAGTACCATTGTTTGGAAAAAAAAAAAAAAACGTACGGATCAGCTAATCCGTGCCTTCCCTTCTCAGGTCACGGATCTATGGATCCGTGACTTTGTTACAAGAAACGGATCCATAGATCCGTTTATTTCTAACAGGAAAACAATAGCCCCGGTCATAAGAAGTAACGGATCTATGGATCCGTGACGACTTTACAAGAAACGGATCCATAGATCCGTTTTTTTCTAACATGAAAACAATAGCCCCGGTCATAAGAAGTAACGGATCTATGGATCCGTGACGACTTTACAAGAAACGGATCTCTGGATCCGTCCCTTTGTGAACCAGAACGGATTGAGGGATCCGTGACCTGTATGAAATTCAAATATAAAATCAAATATAAAATCAGAAACGGATCTCTGTTTCTCTTCGATTATAAACCCAAAGAAAAAAAAAAGTTAAGTAACGAAGACAATTAATCATCTAAATTTATTCAAATATAAAATCAAAAACTTTGTAACTCGGTCTTTCAGTACAACTTAATCATCACTTAAATTTATCACACTACTACTTGGCTCATTCGAATTATCATGAGAATAAAATTTCTTTACATCCTCGATTCTATCTCTAACAAGTGGAAGCCAACCCGTTGCCTCTACCGATGCATACCTAGACCATTGCGGTGCAATGGGAGGGAGTATAGAATCTTTTTTGAGTTTAACGTTCATAAAGTGACCACCAGTATATGTAATGCATGCAATTTTATAACCCTCAGAAGGTGGACCACTAAGTAAGGGTAAGAAAGTTGTCGAACAACCGTAAGACAAATGAACTAATATGCAATTGAAGCTACTCGCCACAACTATACTAGTGTTTGGGTGAATGTAGAACCAATCTTCCGGACATGTAAAATTGAAGTTGTTCGCGGCACTTAATGTTTGAGTGTAATCTCTTATTCCAAACATCTCTTTGTAGAGTGTGTACTGATCCTCAAGTTCTTTTATGACATTTTCGCGAACTTGTTTCCAACCATCTTCTAGTGAAAACCCAAGTCCTTTACCAACGGCATGAAACCCACAATGACCATCGCCTGGCACATCTATAATGTCATCCAAGAATGGATGCATAACTGACGGAATATGTCCTTTGTATCTTTCAAAATTGGGTATGGTTGCTTTCGGTGCTTTGGTTACTTTGTTAACTTTACGTATTGTCTGAGTGGAGGGAACACATTCATCAACACACTTTGCATATTCGAAAGCAGATGGGTTCCTCTTAGTAGATTTTGCAGCTTCTTTTTCTTTTTTGCTCATTCTTCTTTGTTTCGGAGCCCCTTTTGTCTTTGTTTGTTGCAATGGCTCACACAAGTTTGTCATGACCGGAAAAGAAATTTCCCTCAACTTCTCAAGTATTGCGGTCCTCTCAGCATCACTGGATTTAGCCCACATTAAATAAAGGTGCTCCATCTCATGTGATGCGTCAAGATCATTATGAATCGGCGGAGTCGGGTTAATGGATAGCTTGGTCCACTGAGGGTGAATGATGTCCTTTGGACATACCTTATCTTGATTCATCAAAGATACCATCTCATGAGCACAAGGGAGACCATAGACATACCTTAGAACACATCCGCAATTTTGAACGTTAATATCAATCCCATTTGCACGGTCGATCTCATCTACCATAAGATCTAATGCCGCGTGCGAGACATAACCACGTAGCTCTTTAAAAAACTTGATTTGATGCCCTTCCTTCACCTTAATACGACTGTGCTCAAAAGATGTTATAATTTCACATGTCTCGGTTTCCGTCATGATATGCATAAATTCTCAGCACGTAACATAGTTACCTTCGGAGCTACATAGATATCTCTTCAATTTGTAATGAGCACCTTCCACACGATTTGTTGTAGTATTTCCCATGTGAATAACCCCGTTAGTCCATGCAGTCACAAATCTCTCTTTCAATCCCAACCAGGTATCTTGAACATAACTAACATCTTTATGATGTGTGTTTGACCAAAACTTCACAAAAGTTTCCACCGCCTCATTATAACCACTTTCAGTCTCAGCATACATGATAGCTCGAAACATTGTCATAAACACATTGAATTGTTCTTGTTTGAAATGACCTTTGACTTTGGCTACCACACACTTGTCGATATGGAAAGTACATAGCAACCTTTGAGCATTTGGAAAGACTTCACCAATGGCGTTAATCAGTGCAAGTTCACTATCGGTAATAAACACGATTGGCATTGAGTTGGGAGAAAACAACGTCCGCAAACGATTAAGGGCCCATGTGTACTGATTAGTTGTCTCCCCATCCATAAATGTAAAGGCCGCGGTGAAGGATTTCAACGTAGAAGTTACCCCGACAATCTCAAGCAATGGCTTGTTAAATCGGTTGGTTTTATACGTACAATCGAGCAATAACACGGTATGGAAACTCTGTAATAATAGAATACAATCAGGATGTGCCCAAAATAGATTTGTTACCTCATCAGTGTCTTCGTTCTTTGAAAAATGGTAGACGTAATGGTGTTCCACCAACAACTTAATGACTTGTTGCATCGGACTCCTTCCTTCTTGGTCTTCCATACGTATGTTCGCACGTGCATTGTAAATGGTTTTCAACGTTGATGTGTTATCCTTGAATTGTTCATGAATTTGAGAAAGAATTTGAGCTGGCTTCGAACCAATTTTTAATAGATGTTTCACAACAGCTTTTTCATCGGGTTTCAACCTATTCACATATGCGTGACCTAGAAGACTTTCAGCTAACTCGTGGTTATGGATTCCAGACACAACTGACACTTTCCACGTGTCATTAACCCCCGGTATTCCTTTGAGCTTGAACGGACATTGACATTTTTTGGTGCTCGATTTCCTTTTCTTTATAGGTGGTTGATGGGATTTTGGAACTAAATCCTTCTTCTCATGTGAACGAAATACTCCACTTCTTTCGCAACATAATTCTAACCGGGGTTTCTGTCCACCTTTTCTATTACCTGACCTAGAGGTCAATACTACAAACTTATGTTTTTTCCCAATTTCTTGAGCCCAAACGATTAACTCCTCTTTAGTTTGAAAAACATCTTCAGTCACAAAATACTCACCAACATCAATACTAATAAATTGACACCCATCATTTGAAGGTCGATTTTCTTCTTCGGCATGGTACTCCTCTTCAATAGGAACAATATTAAGGTCCTGAATCTGTCAAAAGGTGAAAAAAACATAAAAATCACTTAAAGATAAAAAATATCTTCAGGATGGAACGAACTGAACGAGTCCGGGATTTATCAGCTAAGGACGGATCAGTCTATCCGTCCAAATCTACAGGATCACGGACTTCTGAGTCCGTGCCCTTTCATTTATAAACGGATAGACCGATCCGTTAATGACTGATAAGTACCGGACTGGTTCAGTCCGTCCGCGTCACCGAAGTTTCACTTTGATTTTTTCAAAAACTCACACAACACGTATAAAAACATATAAAATAGGATCGGGGAATGGTTGTATACCTCATGAGAAACTTCTCCTTGCCCGGAAATAGGTGAAAGAGTTGGAATCGATGTAGTTGTTAAATTTTTAGAACTCTCTTCTTCCATGGTTATCTTCCTAATTTCTTTTCAAAAGATGATATAAAGAAGCTATAAATTAGATGTAACACAGCTGTATGATGAATAAATCACCCGGATTGATTTTTTCGAATAAAAGAATAGTCGCCGGTAGGTGTCGGAGACGTTGCCGTCGCCGTTGCCGGAGAATGTTGCACTCTTTTCTAGGGTTTTGTTTTGGAAGAAGAATTGATTAGGATTCCTTTTTTGTTGGAAGAAGAAGATGGAAGAAGTAAACGAAGGTGAACGTCACCCACATTAAAAACTGGTGCTTATAGAGACCTCGAGTAAAAAATCATTGACTTGAGTCAACAATATTTTTGGATGCTAACAGCTGTTTGGTCAGGTGCCTTTAGAAGCACCCTAAAATTAAATACATTCCACCTCATTTCCACCTCACCTCTATCTCCACCTCACATGTCTCTCCACCTCACCTCTCTCTCTCCACCTCACCTATCTCCCTCCACCTTTCTTTCTCTCTCTCTCCACCTTTCTTTCTCTCTCTCCACCTTTCTTTCTCTCTCTCTCCACTTCTCTTTCTCTCTCTCTCCACCTTTCTTTCTCTGTCTCTCTCTTTCAACCTCTCCCGTCTTCCCCGGCAAGGTCGCCGGCCGGAAAATTCTCATCTCTCTCTCTCTCTCTCAAAAGATTCCGGCGAAGGGGTTACCCTTCGCCGGAATCTGTTGAACCAGACCGGTCTGGTTCAACAGCAGACCTTCAGATCTGAAGGTCTGCTCGAACAGACCTTCGAAGGGTCTGCTCGAACAGACCTTCGAAGGGTCTGCTCGAACAGACCCTTGAAGGTCTGTTCCGAACAGACCTTCAGATCTGTTGAACCAGACCTTCAGGTCTGGTTCAACAGATTCCGGCAAAGGGTAACCCCTTCGCCGGAATCTTTTGAGAGAGAGAGAGATGAGAGTTTTTTTTTTTTTTTTAAGGTTTCCGGCCGGCGACCTTGCCGGGGAAGACGGGAGAGGTTGAAAGAGAGAGACAGAGAAAGAAAGGTGGAGAGAGAGAGAAAGAGAAGTGGAGAGAGAGAGAAAGAAAGGTGGAGAGAGAGAGGTGAGGTGGAGAGACATGTGAGGGGGAGATAGAGGTGAGGTGGAATGTATTTAATTTTATTTTGAAAAATTATAAATAGGAAGGACAATTAGGACATTTACATGAAAATAGGGGGTCATATTTGAATTTACGAAAAAAATGGGGCCATAAAGGAAGCTGGTCACAAAGTAAGGGGCCATATAGGAATTAACTCAACTATCTTTAACCAAATAGAAATCCAAAATGATGAACGAGATCATTCTGTTTGGACCAAGAACAAAAATGAAGTTTAATCTGTAACCTAGAAGTCAATCTTTGAATGGAACTAGAGGAACAACAATTGGTATGGAGCTTTCTCCCAAGAAGAGGAAACAATGAGCTTTAGTGGGTGACATAACACCCACACTATATGTTATCAACCGTGATGCTATGCCCAGCCGGAATCCCGGCCGAATCCCGGCCGGGTGAGTTGGCGCGCCAGCCGGGCATAGCATCTGACCTAGGGGTGGGAAACGGACCGAACGGGTAGTCCACGGTCACTTACTCTTCCGGTCCGGGCGGAATGGACAAATTCTCGATTTGTCCGTTCGGACATCCGGTCAAATCGGGCGGTTACTTGACAAAATTTCGTTGTCCATTGCCCGTCCATGTCCGCCTAAATTGTCGGGCAATCCGGGTACCGGACCGGTCGGACTCGGGCACAATGTTTCATTTTTTTACTTGAATGCCTATAAAAGATATTTATTAAGATTTCACCCAAGCAAAGTCGATAAAACATAATCCCACATTGTAAACTTAGTATTTCCATGAATATATGTGTAAGTATGTAATCTAAATGTTAACTATATCAATTGATTCGCATACACGTGTAAGTGTGTAGTCTAAATGTTAACTATATTAATTGATTATAACTATCTATATATGATTAAATGTCTAAGTAAGTCGAAAATATCAACCGGTCGGGCTTATCGGTCGGACTCGGGCGGAATGCCGGTTAGAGCCTCTTGTCCGTGTCCGTCCGACTAAATTTGCCGGTCCGGTCGGGTAGTGTCCGTCTCGGACACCGGGCGCCCACGGTCACATCGGACTCGGGCGGTTCGCGGGCGGATCCGGACTCACGGGCCTTTTTCCCACCCCTAATCTGACCTGTAAAACGAGAGAAAAGGGGATTGGACGAATTTCATATCTGGTCCTTGATTTTAGGTTAATTACAATAGAGGGCTTCTCATAAAATCAGGAAATTAATCTCATTTCCTTGAGAGCTCGACATTCACTTGGGTTTCGACTTCTTCACCGGACGTTTCTTCAACAAGAGCAGAGAACAACTCCATTTTTCCAGGTTCTCTCTATCTCTTTCTCTCTCTCTACCAATTCCTTTCATTGCTTGGTAAGAGCAATCAACCCTAAATCAACTTAAGGTTTTCATCAAGTCCCAACTTAGGGTTTTCATCCAAAGTAAGAATCCAACTTGGGGTTTTCTTCACTCAGACTTTTCCTCTTGGGGTTCTGTAACTTGTTCGAACCATGCACCTCGGTGGGTTTAATCAACAAGTATTTTCTTCTTCTTCTTCAACAAGTTTGTTCCAGGTTCTGTCGCTCCCTCACTCTATTTATCTCTCTCTCTTCTGCGAAAAATTTAGGACAAAGCCTAGCTTACATTTAGGGCACAACTTAGTCTGAATTTGCTGTTTTGTCTTGAATCTAAGTTAACTAATCATCACCAAATCCATACCCAAAACCATCAAACCTAAATTGGCTTTCCAACAAATTAGTTTAAGTTTCAGATTTACTCAATACTTCTACATTACATTTTTGATGATTCTAAAAATCTGACGAAGAATTACAACAATAAGATATAAGATACATCTAGCTCTATCAATGAAAATTACAACAGTAAGATTTTTTTCATATGGTATTAAGATTTTAGCTTTTTCATGGTCACTCTTTAATCCGGCAAGAGGATAACATAATATTTAGCCCATTAAAGAGATCTTGGTATTCTTACAATTACGATATGTATAGTCGTGATGTTTTTGCTGTTGAACCAATTTCTCACTCCCAAGGCCGGGAAAGGCTTAACCAGTGAACAAGTATAGATTCATGTCGAAGATGTTCCTCCGTGGTGATTCTGTCGTTATCATCCTTAGAAACCCCAAGTGAAAGGTAAGTATCTTAACGTGCAATGTTTAAACTATGGAATTCTCAAAGACAATTTACTGAATATCTGTTCGACTCTAACGGGATCTCATTTTTGTTACAGGGGTAGCTGGACTATGAGATGTTGATATACTAAAAATGGAGCGAGCGAGAGAGGACAGTGGAGAAGAAGTGTAGCTTTGAATTTTCATTACTCTTTCATCGGCAAACACAAACTGAGTACATAAAAAATTTGAAACATCTATTGTTATCTAAGAGTTGTAACCAAAATTACTTGTACTCTGTTTCTCAAGATTTTATTTTTGGAGTTATGAAATATTTGGAATCGATTGTTCTTTTATTCAACTACTTAAGAATCACGGGCTTTATATGTATTGTTTTCTTGTTTTGAAATACAATTGTTTTGGAATTGTGAAGTTTGTTGTTGTTATTAACCTTTAATCTAGTGTCTTGTAACAATGGCTTCAATTTCTTCATGTGTGTTGTAAGGCATGAGACGTGCTTGTGGGGTGATAGTATGAAGATAGATGCCAAATAACGTGATGCCAAGGAACCGTTTCCTTCTGATCTCTAGCTAAATGCCTGCATTAGAGACAAGTACCAATGTTGGGTAGTAGAGTATGGAGAGAACAGCCAAGGACCTGCATGAAAACACTACCAAAACAGGGAGAGAACAGCAAAAACATTACAAACATCATGGCTCAATTGTTAAAATAATTCCAATTCAGAGCAACAAGATAAATGCTTCTTTACCATCAAAGACGAACTTTGTGTTCTATTCTTAAAAAAATGAAATCGCATTCTACAAAAATAATTAGTGAAAGATAACAAATGCCTAGTTTGTAGGAGAGTTACAAAGATAGATAAGCGAAATCAAAAGTTCTTGAGACGGCTTTGCACAAAACTCAACTCTTTTCTTCCTGTGTTCTTCATCCAACTTGGGTTGGACTTCATCCGCAAAGTCGTCTTCTTGTCCAGACTGTGACGACTAATCCAGTAGCATAAGCCGCTTCTAATGTTGTTTTAGTGCGTTATACAGTAGATATCCAAATTTAGCATGGGTGACTCATAGTTCCAGTTGCCCAGAGAACTGTGCGACTTTCTGCCTGCACTAGTTTGCAGATATGGTTACTTCCTCACTTTGAAAAAGATCAGCAGATCTTTCTAAGTAAACAATAGCTTGCTCAAAGTTGCTTTCTTCCCTGATAAAAAAACGTATTAGATACAAGAACGTCGCTAGTACACAGAAATGAGAATATTAACTATAAAGCCAATGTTTGAAGAATTTGTGGTTATTTTGTTTCTTCTACATATTTCAGACGAATTAGACCTATTTCAGACGAATTAGACCTATTTCAACCAAATTAGACCTTATTTCGGAACAATCCCACCAAAATTAGGGCAAATTTTAGCAATTCTATAGTTAGACCCATTTCAAACTACTGATCATATTTCATACCAATTTCCCCAAAATTAGGGAAAAAATTTAACCAAATGAACCAATCTAGGGCAACAATATTTGTACATAAATCATCACATTAGAATCTACTGCAAATATGAAGGAATTTCAGACCAATTTTAAACATCTGGTTTAATCGAGGAAAAAATCTAAGCAAAATCAGTAATATTTATTATGCAATTACAAAAATCTTAGAAACTATCAAAATCATCACATTAGAAACTAGGAAAAATCAAAGTTTGGATTTATAGAGAGATAGACAAAGAACCTAGAAAAATCGGTAACCTAGATTCCTACTTGTAGAGATAGACGGAGGACCTCGTTTGATTCGTACTTGAAGAAAAAAAAAATGATGAAGAAGAGCGACACCCCTGGTTCCGTATTTGGATCAAGGTAAGTGAAAACCCTAGGTGAAGAAAGGGATTGAGTTGAAGAAAGAAAGAGAATGAGCAGCTTGCTGTTCGTGAATGGGTTTAACCCATTTTCTTGTAATCAGCCCCTCTTTGTAATTAAGTGAAATTTGAGGGACCATATCCAACAATTCGTGAACTCCATCTCAAACTTCTGTCCACGTGACATGCTATGCCCGGTTGGCCGCGCCACGTCGGCGCGCCGGGTTTCATCCGGGATTGGCACCGGGCATAGCATCATTTTTCATATGTTATCCACCCAAGGATAAGTTGATAAGTGAAAAAATTGACAGGCAAATGCGACGTTTATCATGCCACTACTCTCAAGTTTCCAATTTCCACCCATAACTGTGGGCCCACATTTAGGACACCATAACCTTTACTTTACACCTACCAGTAAAAGAGTGTGAACAACATTTCTAACATTTTAATGTTGTTATACGGACGTGCGTGATGTACACCTACGTTACAGGTAAGTATACAAGAAATGAGACCAGTGGGTCCTGCAAACTTGTAACTTTCTTCTTTCCTATAATAAAGGACTCATTAAATGATTAATGACGTACTAATTAAATTAGTTATCGTGATCTGGGCCGACTTCTTGTCCCCATTTGATAAAGTCCCATAAAATCGTGCGTGTCAAACGAAATATTAAAAACAAAAGTTGAACACGTTTTATGATTAAGGGGTAATTCCAACTTGACCCCTAATTTCTGACCAGAAGAAACATTTAACTCCTATATTTATCCAGCATGCCAGTTTGAACCCAACAATAAGATTCCTCCATTGAAACTTAAGGCCAGCACTTTGGGGAAAGCTAAATAGTTTCCGAGGTGTGAAATTTTAAAGGGAATATGTAGAATTTTAGAAATTTTCCGGGGAAATAACTTTTAAGAGGAAAAAAAACACTCCACCTCACCTCTCTGTCTTCTCCGACAGACCGATCTGTTCTGTTCTTCAACAGACCGTAACTCCGGCGAAGGGAAACCCCTTCGCCGGAGTTTCTAGAGAGAGAGTGAGTGAATTTTTTTTTTCATGGTCGCCGCCCGGAAAATTTTCCGGCCGGCGACCTAATCGGAGAAGAGAGAGAGAAAATGGTAGGGAGAGAAAAGATCAGGTGGAGAGAGAAAAGTGAGGTGGAGAGAGAGAGAGCTGAGGTGGAGAAGCTATTTTGCTTTCCCCCTAAATAAAATTGTCAAACAAAATTGACCAAGTCTTCACACCTCGGAAACTATTTAGCTTTCCCCAAAGCGCTGGCCAAACTTAATAGTCACGATTTTTCTCTTTTTGTCTTTCCAAACTACTTCTCTCTTTTTTATTTGTCGGAATTAGTCACCCATTGCAAACGACCTTCAACAAATTTTGCCATTCTTTTCTTCTCTTTTGTTTCAATTCCCCCCAACACTATCACAACCATCATCATCTGCTTCTCTATGTGTCTCTAAGACTCTGTTTTCTCTCTTCGAAACTCCTGTGTAAATGTCTATGGTAACTTTAAGTCGAAGTATCAGGAGAAGCTTCAAAAGAAAGACCGAGAGTTATAGAAAACGACTGAGTTGGTGGCAGTGGAAGTGAGAAGAAGAAAGAGTTCGTGCAAAATTGTTAAAGATTGTTGACGATGGCGATTTGACCCTTCCGAATGACATTTCCCAACGATAATAATGAAAAAAATAGAGAACCAAATCTTTTGAGATAATTGTAGAAAAAAAAAAAAAATCATTGATTTTTAAGATTGATTAATGGAATCATGATTTTAGGGTCAAAATTGGAATATTATAGGGGGCAAATTTTCACTTGGTCACAAATTGAAGCCGAATTGAAATTAACGTTATTACCAACTCCGATTTAGGAAAACAGTCTGTTAAAAGAAACGAGACAATATAAGGTAGGTGACTTCTCCCACTTTCTCTCTCTCCAAACTTTTCACTTTCTCTGCTTCTGATTTCCCCAAAAAATTAGGGTTCTGTCATCGTCATCTCAACTACATAAAAAAGAGTCACACTCACAACCTAAAAGAGATAAAGAAAGAATTATTCCGTTTTTTGCTACTTTGAATCTTTTTCTTCGATTTTCATCCGCTGCTTCTTTTTTCCTTTCTTAAAGAAGTTGGATTAATTTTTGGAGGACTCAAGATCGTTTGGTCTGATAAGGTAAGGTAGTTTTTATCTTTTCAATTGGTAATCATAGTTATCTTCTTCCAATTGTTTATTTATGAACCAAGTTTTAAACTTTTTTGTGGGGGTTTTTGTTGTTTTGGCTATTATGGAATGAATCTTTAGGTTGTTCAATTCTTTTGATTTACTTTATGGTGGAAAATAGTAGTCTAAATGCCCTGTTTCTGATTGTATAACTGAAACTTTTTCATGTGGATTTTCATTGCTGATGATTGTTTGTTTTTTTTTTTTGTAAATTTGGGGTAATTTTGATTTTACTTACTCTGTTTAATTTTGGAATTAATAGGGGTTTACAGAATTTGTGACATTTGAAAGTTTGAGCTATAATTTAACTGATATTGAAGTTAAAGATGAGAACTATAGTTAGGGCTGTTTGTCGAATTCGCCATGCTTCTCTTCAAAAAAGAGAATTTGTTGGTAGTGGATTAGGGAGAAAAAAGCTAAAGGCTTTGATTTATGAAGTCCAAAATTCAGCTGATAAATGCAATCAGAAAGAAGAATGTGATAGATACTTGAATTCGCACATGATATCAAGAGCTTTGTGCTCCACTGTTGCCGAAGACACTACTAGAGGTTCTTTACTAACTTCACCGACTCCATTTATTGTAGTTTTGAGCCTAGATGTTTGATTTGTTCATGTGATTTTGTCCTTCATTTTTGCCTAGTTCAGATACAGAGATAGTAAAAGGGGGTCCCCTTGTAGAGTATGAACGGCGGATTGCGGCAGGGGACCTAGTGGATGGTGATGATTGTCAGGTATTATTCTAATTGGTTTATTCGACATTTGTTCTTCCTTCGTTGTTATTGGTTACTTTTTAACTTGAACAATTCTAGTTTATTGTCATCTACCTGAACCTTAATATTGAAACAAAACTCATCGTCCTAATCACGTGGTTCATTTTGTTTACGATCCAAATGATTGAATTGATTAGCTAGCTCATCAGTTGAGATTGTGTTCTCTAAATTGTATTGGTTGCTAGCTGCAACTAACTAGAGCTTCTCATTAAATTGCAATATATGTGCAAGTATTATGGCTCTCTTTGGTTAGACTGCACATTTACATTGACGCTCTGTAGGTAGGTACCTTAAGAGAGCTTCAGAGACTCTACGATGAGCTCGTCAAGTCAGCTCATGCCTGTCGATTGGATAGATATGAAACTTCTGAGATAGCAGGGAGGTATATACCTAATCACCTATCATGTTACTTCTCTCTTCTGATCTGAAATAAACATTTTTCTTGGATAGTTTTTCCCTCCACTAACAAGATTCAGTTTTGGTTGCTTTTGGAGTCTATGTAGTCACTATTTGGTTTATGTTCTCCCAGGAGCAGGTGGTTTTGGTCCCGTTTTATCCCACAATCTTCAGTGTCACCCGTTCAAGGCCTTTATCTCTATGGAGGAGTAGGAACTGGAAAAACGATGCTGATGGACTTGTTCTTTGATCAACTGTAAGTTCTATCATGTATGTGTTGCATAAAGAGTTCTTTTTTTAGTCGATGGAGTGCATTCGGGAATTTGCGAACTGGCTTGGTTGTGTAAAATTGATCACTTTTGGTCTTTAGTGTAGTCTATGTAAACCTTTAGAGTTTAGAACACAAGGGAAACAAAATGAACTATTGCAAGAAAACCAGGGTGTTGGAACAAAACAAGATCTCTGAGTTTCTTCCAAGTGAGGGTAGTTTAAAGCATAAGATTGGTGTGTCATTTGAAAATATAAGAAAATTTCAATCTACCGTGCGACATAGTTTTTACTCATTTAGATCTTTTCTCTAGCTTTTCGTGGATAAGAAGTTTTAAACAGGGTTTAGTATAATGAGATATTATTAATACTCATTATGTGCTATCGCAGGCCGTCTAACTGGAGGAAGAAGAGAATTCATTTTCACGACTTCATGTTGAGCGTTCATAGCCGTCTACAGGTAGTAAAATGTGTTTAGCTGTTCGTATAATGCCGCATGATCATTTGGAGAGTGCTTCAGAGTTCAGACATCATATGCATAAGCAGTTTAGTAGCCTATGGATTTAAGACTTCATGGTGTGAAACTTTTGGCTGGACCTATACGGCTATACCGTCTAAGATTAGATTGCTCTTTTATTGTAGTTGTGATCTATTTTTTCTGTTAGGACTATGTAAGGTTATGGCTTACCATGAATCATGTGCATATGGTTTGTCATTTTCTCATCATACTAATCTTCTATTTTGTTTGCAAATCTCACACTCCCTTGGTTGTCATATGTCATAACTCATTAGTATTATAAAATGCAGAAGCACAAGGGTGTGACAGACCCGCTTGAAGTTGTCGCAGGGGAAATATCAGATGAATCAATTTTATTATGTCTTGATGAATTTATGGTAAGTTATCATGGGAGGGCCAGATAAATGTCTCGTTATATGTATGATATCATTAACCATTCTACCTGGTTTTTTGAGTTAATTCTGTTGTGTATTTATATTAATTTTCAATTTATGTAAATTGACATAGGTTACTGATGTTGCCGATGCTTTAATACTGAATCGTCTATTTAAACATCTATTCAACAATGGCGTGGTAAGACATTACTCCCTTTCACATTCTAGGGGCTCATATCTTCCTTAGGTGTAAGCTAAATTATGCAAAACAAGTAACGATTGTACATGTTATAATTGTTCTTGGATGGTGAACCAGATTCTAGTCTCCACCTCAAATCGTGCTCCAGATAATTTATATGAACGTGGTCTTCAAAGGGATCTTTTCTTGCCCTTCATTGCAACTTTGAAGGTATGTAGACTGACGCTATTTATCTAGTCTTGTAATTTTGAGAGTATCACTTCGTAGTGTTAATAGATTATAGAGTTCCTCCCACATTTATTCACGTTGTTCCTCTTCTTTTCGACTTTATTTAAGAATCTGGTACACATTTGCTTCCCTTACATCTGATTAGTTTCTAAATGAAGGAAAGGTGTATATCTCATGAAATTGGTTCTTCAGTTGACTATCGGAAATTGACTTCGGTATGATAGTTTTCTCCATTCTCCTTGATTCAATCCCTTTGTGTCTTTTCAGTGAAACCTCCATTAGTTACATAATTTTCATTCCGAAACTTATGTTGCAGGCTGAACAAGGTTATTACTTTGTTGGGAAAAATTTATCTGACCTTCTTAAGGAAAAGTTTCAAGAGTTAATTGGTAATGGTAAACACATAGCAACTCCGCAAGAGGTTGAAGTTGTCATGGGAAGAAAGTTAAAGGTTTCTAGCTTTCTTATAACTACTATTACAGTATTAGTTTCTGATGTGAACATGAATCAGAGTTATCTAATAGTATGCTGCTTTTAGGTTCCACTTGGAGCTAATGGATGTGCATATTTTCCTTTCGATGAACTATGTGATAGGCCTCTTGGAGCGGCAGACTATTTTGGCTTGTGCAGTGAGTGTCTTCTATTTGTTTATGGTTTTTACAACTCTATTTTATAACCCTTTGAACCTACCAGCCTGAGTGTTCTAAAAGTTAAATATATCTTACCTATTGTATTATTTCCTAGGTACAACACAGCAACCCCTCATATTTCATGAATTGGTAATAGCTTCCAGAAAAAATTGTAGTCCTTATCAGATGTTGGGAGAACGTTAAGGAGTTAATTATTATCTAGATTTTGCTCATCTTTCTCAAAGAATGGAGTCAAAACAATCATTAGTGTTCTATACTTCGATAACAGTACAAATTGTTCACCACCCTTTGCTGCAGCGGTTGGACACCCCTCTTAAGCCCATGAGGTCGTGGGATCGAGTCTCGGTGGAAGCAGTTTTCCATCCAGATTTATCCCATGTAATTTAACCAATATTTAAAGTAAATAATATAATAAATTTGGCGGGCTTTAGGCATCTTTCATTATGGTATAAATTAGGCGGTTATCGTGCTCATCACATCTTCATGATGTATCAATGCCTTTTAACGGCTAACGTAGGTCGTAGTCCATTTCTCAAAAAAAAAAAACAATACAAATTTAAAACTCCTAAATGTAACTGTAACGGACTGAGTCAGCTTACAATTTTATCATCTAAAGTAAACTTCTAAATATGGAATATGGACACCAGTAATGGGGCCAGTTATCCTTATTAGATACAGGTATGAGGTGGTGGATACCTTGAGTCAGGCAAATGCCGTAACGAGGTTGGGCCATACAAATACATAAAAGTTCTTGCCTCCGTTATTTCTCTTATTTCTAGTTATAATTTACAAATTTTATATCTTGAAGACTTGAACCAATCATTGTTAAGAGGTGATTGTTCTTAAGTACATCGTAAAAATCTGAGTATCCAACATGGCACCAAATGCTAAAAAAAAGTAGTTGTTTTGCTTAGTTCTTTAACCATAGTTCATTGTGAAAATATGTTTGCACGGTAATTTCGTATTATAATTAGTTAGAATGTGATTTTGCTTCTTTTTTTCCTCCCTCCAAGTACAGACACATAGAACCGTTTATATTTAATATCTATTTTCACAAAATTACCAGCTAGATTCTCCGTGGTATTACTGGATGCACCCCTCACTGATTTGATTTTCTTCTCATATTTGCAGTAATTAATTGTCTACTTGTCTGTCCTTGGCAGAAAATTTCCATACTTTGGCACTGGAAGGTGTACCAATCTTCGGGCTGCACAACAGGACTGCAGCATACCGGTTTGTTACTTTAGTCGATGTATGTCCAACTTTCCTCACTTAATATATCTGATTGAGATTTAAGTACATATTTACTTCTCAATATTTTTCATTTACAAATCAGTACCCAGAAATCAAACGTGCCTATACATCTAACGTTTAATCAATGAATCAACATAGAAATGTTTTTTTTTTATATTATTTGATATAGTCATAGTTATTTGAGTGACGAAGCACCAAAATTTTGTTCGCTCAAAAAGGTGGGGTAAACCAAATAGTCGTGGCTCCAGAATATGAAATGTAGAGCCTTTTGCCACAGTGTCGCATGTGACACCATAATTTAACATAACCCTTTACTAACGAGTAACGACAAACACGCATTTTCGTACCACGTTTCCGTGTGCACTGGAAGACTGTACAGCTATGTCATTATGGAGCAGAGACAGATTTATGTGATCTTTGAACATGATTTTATTGCATTAGATTTCAAACTCCTACAGCAGTTAACTGGATAGTAGCTTGAATTGTATGAATATTTTTTGCTATTAGACAATTGCTTTTAAGTAAAAAATGTAGTACTTGCTATAAGACCACTGTAACTTCAGAACATCGGCAAGATCGGGAAGCTAGGTCTTGTCTTAAGATTATTTTGAAGCTCAAGGTCTTATAAATATTTATTTATTACAGGTGATGTATGAAAATAAAGCTAGGTTGATGTGCACAGCAGAGGGTACTCCATTTGAACTTCTAAAAAGAATTGTTACCATATCAGATGCCCAACACATTGCACCTCGAACCTCTTCGCGATCACTGAAACATGATGATCCTGAACTCTGTGTCGACAATGAATTGGGTTTCGCCAAAGATCGTACCGTCAGTAGGTAATACTTTTTTTTATCCTCCCGCTTGGAGATGTCACTCTCTCCACCCACTTGTACTGGAAGTGTGATTTCTATAGCAATAATAAGTGTTAATTGTATGTCCAGTTGAAATCAAATTTAGATCATGTGAAAAGACACTGTGGGTTTATGATGACCTAGAATGTTCATATATTCCCCTTTGAGTGATAGTAATAGATTCAGGTTTTGTCATTGTTACACTACGTAGCCCAGGCAGACAGTTTATAAAAAAGAACCACCACCTAGTAGTAGTTATATGTGAGTTCCTGGTTCCGCCCTGGCATACTTTAGTTTCTTATCATTTGAAACCTTTTGTTCTACATTGTTCATATGACTTATCACCATCAAGAGAACATTGAAACTTAGATCACCTGATTCAGTACTCAATCTCCTAGAGAAGATCTGTAATTGTCTGCTAGGAGTCCATAAATTTTGTGTCTAAATTTCAATGGACATTTTAAATTCACCCCTTCTACGAGTTCAGTCTTTCCTCATTATCAAAGATTTCAGGTAATAGTTTAGGAGTATTCTGTATGCTTATAAAGTGCTTAGATGATACTGCATGGTTGGTCTATACTCTCTACGTGATCGATTTAGTGTTTCTATTGCCATCTTCTATCATAAATTTGTGATTAAACTCAGTTGCTACTTCCGTTCCATATCTGGTCTACCAGCATGGGGTTGTTATTCTCTCTCTAGAAACGATAAATCTGTTCTAAGATTATATTGTTTTCTGGTTGTTCATGAGTTTTGAGGTCCGAACTACTTGGTGCAGATTAACAGAGATGAATAGCAAAGAGTACTTGGACCAACATGCAGCTATGTTGGCTGAGCAGCAGCAGATCTTGGAGGAAAACCCGAAGGAGTCCTTGCAAGCATGATAATCACGAGTATACTCGATGGATTATGAAGTTATGTAGTATTTCTAAACCAGGCTTATTTTGCCGTTCATTGGAAAGCCTAGTCTTCATATCGTTCATATCGTCAAATGAAAGAAAAAAATGTCTGTAAAAGAAAGGAAGAACATCTGAATAATCAAATCTTTAGAAGAGCGGTTCCATATTTATTTGTACAAGTTTGTAGCTCTTCAAATGAAATAAGGGTTTGTTTTGATGTAGAAAAATAAATTAAAACGGAGAAGACAGTTTGTACTGGTTTCTTTTTAATACAAGATTACATGAGTACAATAGATAGTTGCATCATACACTAGTTAGACAGTTGTACACCAGCCAACAGTAGGTTGTTCGAGTGGTTCATAGTGTTGACATAAACTCCAAAACCCTTGAGGCTCCAGGTTCAATTCTCGGAGGAGGTGGAATCTGATGATGCACGAAATGTTAAGTGGTTGACTAACGTCAATAAGTCAAGAATAGGCCAGAAGTCTAACGGGTCAACCCGGCTTAAGGCAACAGGACTGCTCGACCCGCAACGATTCGCCACCTACGCCCTGAACTAGAAGCTCGGCAAAGATCAGCTAAGGAGCTCCAGCCCTGCTTCGCCTAAAACACAATTAGGTCGGCCCTGAGGTTCTCTAAAGGTGTAAGGGGGTCACGTAAGCAAGGTCGATACTTTACGCCCTAAACTGGGAAGGCTGAAGCGCGCCGCGCGCTTACAGACTTAACACGAAATCTTCCTAAAAATCTCAGTCGGTTAAAGATCCTAAGTATTTAAGCAAGCGAACTTCTATTTATACTAGATACGAGATAAACTAAAAGGGTAGGAAACTTCCCAAATGGTGGATCACAACCGCTTCATCTATACCGTCTAATCACATTCGTCCAATTCAGCCTATGAAAGGGCATCACATCGCCTTCTTCAAGGCACGTTGAGTAAGATCAATACATTCCAAAAAAAGTTCTTCAATATTTAATTGTTTTTACTGAAAGAGCAATATGACCGTCTCTAAGCGTCAAAGCGGTTTCCGAATCCTTTGCAAGTTTTCCCCCCGAGTTTCAAAGGAGCAAGGAGAGTATCTTTCAACCAGACGGAGTATCCATTCATAACAGACGCTGTCATGCATCAAGTCTCGATTTCTTGCTGATTAACGGAAAGTCATTTTTTGACATCAACAGAATCTATAGTTATTGAATTGGGAAATTTGGTCAAAACTCTGTAAAAAATTTGAGTTTTGGTTAAAAAGGATTTATCAACTTTTTGTAGGCTTCAGCTCCCTATGGCATTTTTGTAAATAATCTAATATAGGGAAAAGACGAAACTGACCTTATTGCAAACCAGATTGCAAACCAGTTTGCAAACGAGAGTGCAAACCAGTTTGCAAACGCGAGTGCAAACCAGTTTGCAAGACAAATCAAATTGCAAAGTAGTGCAAACTAGTTTGCAAAGCTCTGCAAATCAGATTGCAAAGTGTGTGCAAAGTCATTGCAAGGCAAAACAGATTGCAAAGCAATGCAAACGGGATTGCAAAGCTCTGCAAACCAGTTTGCAAAGCTTTGTAAACCAGATTGCAAAGTAGTGCAAACCAGTTTGCAAAGCTTCGCAAGCTAAGATTCTAAGGGCAATTTCGGCATTAGAAATTGGAGTGATTTTAGAATTGTCCTTCAAGTCTATTTCCAAATTATATATGGGGCCTAAAAGGACAAAAAGATAATTTGTCTTTTTGACAAAAAAAAAATGAAATTGGGTTTCCTGTATTGAATTTGGATTATTAAAGATATAAATAATACAAAATTTTCTCGGACTTTAGGTTTCTTTCGTACTGTTAGACTTTAAACCTCTTTCGCTTATCGTGCTTATCACATCTTCATGATGTGTCAATACCTTGTAACAACTAACTTAGAACAAAGTCGATCTCTCAAAAACAAAACACTTCCAAAGTACTAGTGCCACATGTAACAGCTTTGCATCAAGGTATTAACGTGGATAACTTTTGTAACGGTAAACTTGCCAAAAAAGATGGTTAGATTTGGATACTGGCCTTACAAAAAGATTAAAAAAAGGGAGATAAGCGTTAGCGTCATTAAGAAGAAAGGTGAGGACAGTACCGTCACTTAATCAGAATATCTGACTCAGCGTGAAATTGAGGAATAAGTCAAATCAAGTCAAGTCAAAGTCATCTCATTTAATTACTGTCGTGGACAACTCACCGAAATCACAATCATCTTTTTTACACAAAGGTTAAAAATTACCACTGCTTCCTACTCAACACCAAGTGCGCAATACGCACCATATTTTAACTACAGAAAAACAATATTTATATTCACACCCTTAAAAAAAACAGTAAAATTCTAAAGACTCCCCTTTACTTTTTCTTTCTCTTTTTTCTCCTTTTCTTTTTCTTCTTTTCCTTTTTCTCCTGACAATAATTTCTTTTTGGGGTAACTTTAGATGAAAAAAAAAATTAAAGTAGAATAAAAAGAAGAGATGATAATGATTCATCTATTATCTTGGACCAGATAGTTCCATGGCATGACCATCCATAGAATGATCATCATCATCATCCATTAACATCAGACACATCTTGCCATCATCATCTTCATCATTACAATGCCCATCAAGCTTCATAGGGTTCTTACTAGGACCATTTGTTGTTGAATTGTAGTAATCTTGTTTGTTGTTGTTCTTGATATCTAAAAGATTTCTTTGGTTCTTTTGTGATGCTTCCCATTTATCTGCAAGCCCGTCGCCTTCAAGCATTCGAACCACTTCAGACATCTTGGGCCGGTGGGCCGGTTGGTATTGAGTGCATAGAAGAGCAACTTGAACCATTTCTCCGACTTCTATTCGATCGTAGTTAGTTCCGAGATCTTTGTCAACCAAAACCTCTACTCTCTTATCTTGTTGAATTTTCTTCACCTGCAATTAAAATAGTTAACCAATCAATAATCTGAGCTTCTTTAACTCAAAGTCTAGTTGGGTATATATTCATGTATGAAAACTGAAATATTCGTGTTCGCTTTGGTTAAATTCAGAGTATAGTCCTACAAATGGTCAATGTAAACAATCTTTCAGTGCTGGAAATTATGTCATTCTTCGTTATGAATGCTACATTTGTCACACATACAAAGGAAAATATCATAATTGACAATTCAAGTTTCGATCTAGCCAATTGCACGAAATAGATCAACTTGATCTAAAGCACGAGTATGAAGTGGTTCAAGTGTTTAGACAGTAAAGATAATCTTTCCATTTTAAGGTTTAAATGATTATGTAATAAGACATGAGAAAACGTAATGTATCAAGCAACTTGATGATTCGAAACATGATAAAAAAGAATCAAGGACTTACCCATTCAATTATAGCTCCTTTTTGGTTAACCGATTTACCAAATTCAAGAGCTCTCATTCCAGTAATTAACTCCAATAATAGTATACCAAACCCAAAAACATCCGTCTTCTCTGACGATTGCCCAGTCGAAAGGTACTCTGGAGCAATATGTCCGACCGTGCCACGGACAGCAGTTGTGACATGGGAATCGGCGTGGTCAAGTAACTTAGCTAAGCCAAAGTCACCAACAATAGCTTCACAATAATCGTCGAGAAGAATATTAGCAGCCTTCACATCTCGATGAATTACCTTAGGATCACATTGCTCGTGAAGATACAATAAACCTCTGCCGGCTCCTAATGCAATTCTCTTCCTCGTGTTCCAATCAAGTGTTGGTTTACCTGATTCACTCAAACATGTTAGTAACGTAACAATGTAACGCTAAACCCCAAAATAAAGAAAATTACACATATATGCTTAAACTATCATCATACACTTTACACAAGAACGCACTGTTGAAACCTTAAACCCCGTTACAAGGGACCAACACCAATCCGTGGCTATCTCATTTTAGGGTCGACGATCATTTCATCACCTACTCATCAACTATTCTGATATAATAATCACATCATTCTAAAACTTTTAACCTTAGGGTTTAGGTTTTTACCTTCAACTAAACTCAATCACTTCCACAACTATCATAAAGATGATGTAAATGACTAGGGAATTCCCACACAACATGAAAGATGTAAAAAGAGTGTAAGAATAAGAATCAAAAAGAGTGTAAGAATAAGAATCATACATTATCTAAAGATGGGGTCCACTATTAAAAGAGCAAAATAAGTATGATACTAACAAACAACCAGTAGTACAGTATCTAAACAATCTACAAAGAAGAAAATCACGCGTGATAAAATGTGGAAGATGAAGACAGTAAACTAACGGCGTAAAATAGTAAAAAGTACAAAGTAACTGACTAACGTACACGTACCTCTGAGCCTTGAAGCAACACTTCCATTTGACATATAAGGGTAGATAAGTAATCTTTCATTTGAAGTTGCACAAAATCCGATTAACCTGAGTAAATTCCGGTGTACCGCCAAACTTATCATTTCAACTTCTGTTTTAAATTGTAATTCTCCGGTGGCTCCATTAATATCTTTCAATCTCTTAACTGCAACTATATTTCCATCTCCTAATCTACCTTTATAAACATTTCCAAATCCTCCTTGACCTAATATATGTTTTGAATTGAAATTTTCTGTTGCTAATTGAAGTTCTCTTAATGTGAATTGTCTTAAATTACCCAAATTGATTAATCCTTCTTCTTGTTTATCTGCAAAAAATAGAAACAACCCATGATGAATTTTAGGTTTTTAGAATCTGGGTAGGTGTTTTTAGGAAGAGATAAACATGGGTTTTTGAGAATTTTACTTACCATTGATGTTTAAAACTGTTTGGTTGTTTTGAAATTTCTTCCACCAGAAGAGAAGGATTAGTACTAGTATGATGAGAATTACAGAACTGAGACTGACTCCTATGGCAACGGCTAGTTTTTCTGTTTTGGATTTTCCTACAAATGAAGGAGAAAGGTAAGAAATTATTTGCATTTTTAGAGAGAGAAACTAGAGAGAGAAAAAGAAGAATGGAAGCAGAGTAAGTACTTTGTGAAGAGCCAAGGGAGAAAGAGAGAGGAATAAGAGTTGTTGATCCAGAGCAACCTTCAGTGGAATGACTCCCACAGATTAATGGGTTTCCAACAATGCTACAAGAGAACAAAAACAAATGAACAAATTTTTAGTGAGAGAAATTCAACTTGTAATGGAGTTTGAGAGAGAAAATTAACTTACTTGAATGACCTAGCTGGAAATTTAGGAACAGGTCCACTAAGATTGTTGAATGACAAATCCCTAAATAAATTTGAAATTCATAAACAAAAACCCATTGATTAGTTTATTTAGACAAAATCAATGGAAGATAGAGATTAGAGAGAGAAAGAGAGGAGAGAGAAACTTACAAGAAAGCAAGTTGAGGGATTTTAGCTAAAGACACAGGAAAAGCTCCAGACAAACTATTGTTGTTTAGTCTCCTAAAACAACAACAAAATTAGGATAAAAACAAAACCCAAAAACATCACAAAAACAGAGTAAAAACAATGAATCAAGAATAAAATCTCACTAGACAATATAATAGAAGAGAGAGATTTAGAATATTAGAGAGAGAGAGAGAAGAGAGCTCACAGGTATTGAAGTGTGTTCAGCTGACCCAGAGATTCAGGAACAACACCAGAAAATAGGTTATTAGAGAGATCCAAGGTTTGAAGCTTGGGAAGTTTTCCAAGTTCTAATGGGATTCTACCTGAAATATTGTTGTTCTGTAATAACCTATCAATCCAACAAAATCAACCAAAAAGTTAAGCAATATAGAGAAATTCATAATGGGTATTTCAGATTTCAAATCAGAAGATTGAAAAATTGTTGTGATAAATCTTACACTTGTTTAAGATTAGTAAGATTTCCAATTCTTTCAGATAAAGTTCCTGATAGATTTTGACTTGGAACTCCACTACAACAAAAAAAAAGACCCATAAAGAGTTAATAATACTAATAAGAAGTAAGATTCTATTATTAGAAGAACATATCCCAAAATCAAGAGAGAGAGAAAGAAAGTAAATATTATTACAGGCCAATAACAAGATTGTCTGAAGAACAAGTGATCATAGCCCAACTACAAGGATCAACAGAAAATTCATCCCAGTTATTAAGAACTCCATGAGGATCATTTAAAGCTTTTCTGATACTGATTAATGCTTCAACTGAAAAACAAAAAATCAAACAAACCCATAAACAGAAACACATCAATAAATGTGACTACTAGAAAGTGAAAAAAAGAAAGAAATGAACTACTACTACCCATATGAACATTTATTATTAACTAATAGTACTACCTTCATGGTTTCTAGGTTCATAAGAGAGAGAAAGTGTTGAAGAGTAGAGAAAGAAAGAGAGAAGAAATAGATGAAAGTGTAATGCCATTGGAGTTACAGAAGAAGAAGAGGGGTGATGGACATGTTTGAAGAAGAATACAACCATGGATGTATGTGTAAATGAGACAAGATAAAGAGAGAGAAAAAAGTGTGGAGAGAGAGAGAGAGAGTGGTGGGAGGGAGAAGATCAAATGGATGATACGAGTGTCAGGTGGGGAGCACAGAAATTGAGATGGGGACTGGGGAGGGGGAGGAGGAGGAGGAGAACAAGTAACAATTGAGAGGGAGAAAAATGTTAGTACTAGTACTTAATAAAAAAAAAGAAAATATAAGCCTTTTTATTTAAATATATTAAAAGTAAGGGACTAGAAAAAAATAAAAAAGGTAAAGGTGAAAAAAATATAGGAACAAAAGCTCTTTTTACCTATAATAATATATTGACAAAAGTGCCCTTGTTTCTAACCGTGAGAAATGTATTTTATAGCCGTTTCAATTGGGAATACTATGTTGCTTGATGAAGGGCCCTTCTACCATGAAAAAATGGAGTATATTTTAGAGAAATCTATTTTTATAGGAGTTTCCATTTTTTATACTATGTTATTGGCAGGTAAAGTTTGGTTGATATCCACTATGGGAGCCTACACAACAAATTTTATTGTGTTGTGTCGACTGCGTATAATTGACAACCTAAAATATTATAGGCATGAGAAATTTGAGGGTTAGGCAGTACAAGGTTCTTCACGTCTCGACATAGCAGGACAGATTCTAAATTTGACAACTAAATATGATAATAATAGTCATGTTAGGCATGACCAATTTGCCTCATTGAGCCCATTAGACTCAGCATCGTACTGTTGGTAATAACTATTAGCTAAATTGATAGTGCAATTACTCTGAAACTTCAGAAATCTTATGTTTTATTATAGCGGAAGTCGAATTCAATAATTTACTGGATTTGGAATAGTATAACTAACGG
This sequence comes from Eschscholzia californica, assembly GCF_041429995.1. Lineage (NCBI taxonomy): Eukaryota > Viridiplantae > Streptophyta > Magnoliopsida > Ranunculales > Papaveraceae > Eschscholzia > Eschscholzia californica. Next base: position 13,081,528 of record NW_028238198.1, on the reverse strand, counting down.
TTTATAAGGTAGTTCATATATGTTTTATGAGTATGATCAAATTAGCTAATTGCAATTATGAACATATTCTATTATTTGATATATCAAAATGTGAAGAGGATTAAACCTTGAAGTAATCAACTCGATGAAACTCGAGGAAGACGGATGAGATGAAGCCGAGATGTAAGCTTAGCACTTCGGTGGAACCGAGTGAGATTGTTATACTCTCGGTATAGCCGAGAGTGATCACAGCACCTCTCGGTTATAACTGAGAGTGTGAAGTGTGGTTCTCGGTAAAGGCCGAGATATGGTGATGAAGAACTCGGTTGATGTCCCGAGTGTATGTTGTAATGGTGATTGAGGTGGAAACCGAGTGATGATGATGATAACCGAGAGAGAGAGAGATAGGTAAAAACCTTTTGTTATTAACTTACAACTTGTATATTACATTATGTATGGATCTCTTTATATAGGTTTACATAGGAGAAGTTTTAGAAATATGAAACTCTAATTAACTCTATCTAATACAACAATCCTAATCATACTAGGAAACCTAATTAACTTAGGAATCCTTATCCTAACCGTGGACCTAATCCACTCAGTTTAGCCGAGTGGAGTAGACCTTCCAACACAAAAGTCCATAAATGTAGTTATGTTATTTCAATAAAAGAAACCATGGCTATATTTCTATCTCAGTTGTAATTCTTTTTATAAGAGTAACTTTAAGTATTTTCAACTAAGGAAAAGGAATAACTTCTAAAGTTATATATTTGTGTGAATGTGAAATATTTCATGAACTACTGCAAGTTTATAAAATATTATGGTTAGGGTTCTCTTACATATTAAGTCATGATCTTGTGACAAATAAAAGGAAATTGATGGCATGACCGCATAAAGAGAAAGTAGTTTAACTATCATCTATTTGTCATACAAAAGTGGTGTACAATATATTCATCACCAGTTCAGTGTGCAATCGTTCTACGAGTCACGTTTCTTTGTTATATCATTCTTATATTTTCTTTGTTATTTATTGTTGGTTTTGTTGTACTGATTTCAACAAGTTGATTCAGTAAGTCACATAACCGAGACACTAAATTACTGGTGAAATTAGTTCGTACTTTTTTTTTATTGGTAAATCAACCAAAAACACATTCATTCCAAAGAAAGGAGAAAGACTAAGTAATTGAACAATTCAATATCTTTCTTATTTCTAATAAATAGTATCTATTATCCAGAACATATGATTTGCAAACGAACGTCGCTATCAATTTAAGATTGAAAAGAAGACTTGCATTTCTTATGTGAATTTTTTATTTATTACTTTGAATGAAAACACTTATTGATTCTAAAAATCTGAATATCTTTGACTTGGTAATTAGATAAAAAAAAAACAAGAGGATCAGTAAAAATAATAATATTTTACTTAAGTCGAGGTATTTCTCTTTCACAATTGACACCATGTATAGTGGCATACAGTCACCCGATGTTTGTCTTCCAGGATACAACAATTAACATTACGATTAGATGGTACTTCAAATCAGAAATCAGTCGTGAATGGACTAGAGTTCTTAAGAACTCCTTCAAAACTCACTTAAATCTTCTTCTTAGACTCTATAAGATGAACTTTTAATAATGCTTGATGCTTTGGAAAAAATGGAATGAAGTTCAGAGCTAATTTGGATCATACTTAGAGGAATCATATAGCCACATTTGTTCAAATAGAAAAATATTTTGTTGACCGTTGGTAGACAAAGGTGGACGGTTCGGGGAAGAAATTGTCGGTTGCGATACCCTTAAATCTTCAAGAAATGTGCATAGAGAATGCAAGCCCTTGGATTTGGCTTATTCCCGAAAGATACTCCCAACGCTTAAAAACAATGGAGTTTCACACCACATAATTCACCCAATAAATTGATCAGCCTTTTAGATTACTTCGTTTGGGTGTAATCTGAGCTGCCAGATCTGAACAATTTCTCACTGTGAAATGATCTTTGATCCAAATTTTCCATCTAATCTTATAGTTCATATTCTAACCAACAAATTCAAACGAGAATATCTCACTCATCCAAAATCGAATGCAACGAAGCATCTATGAGTTTGAAGATTCAAACCGATCCAAAATTAACTCTATTGCACACACTTATCCATCTATATCTTTTTTACCATTGTCTATTTTTTCGTCTTTCTAACCTTTTCCAAAATTAACTCTATTGCACACACTTATCCATCTATATCTTTTTTACCATTGTCTATTTTTTCGTCTTTCTAACCTTTTTTATAAATCTTATTTTACGTACTAATGTCCATCGGACTCCAACCTATAAAATATTGACAGCCTTGTTAACAAGCCTGTATGACACTGTATGAATCGTTTACCTTGATCTATTTTTGTAATCTCTTTTGCAATAAGAAAACAAATAAATCAGAAGATGGTCCAATAAGTATGTTATTCTTTCTAGGACTTCCATTTGAAGTCAAACTAAAAGACTAAAGAAAAACAAAAGACTGATATCACCACGAGACCCAAGTGAAAAATAGAAGTAAACATGATATAAAATTGATGGGTAAAATACCTGCAGATTTCTTTCTCTAAATTTGAAAGTTTGTGTCTTTTGATGGGGTTCATGGCAATGTCTGTCTATATGGATAAAAGAGCACAAAATCTTGTTCGTATAATTTGGGTGAGAAGTAATGTGCTTCTTCATTATTACTTCCTATTTCCTTCTCTCCCCATTCTGTCTCGATTCCAAGGTTGGATTTTGAGGACAGATTAAAGTAAGAATAAAAAAAAGAATTTAATTGGGAATAGAGAAAGCTGATCAATTCCAAACAATTCCCCAACAAGTTCTTTTCATTAAAAATTAAGTATATTGATATGATAAAGTTACAATATCACTTGTGCAACAAAGATTTTATATCTCAAGTCAAGGGCTAAAACAATTATATAAATTTGAGATTAATCATCATTACATAATGTGACATTGGGCCATCAAGAGCATTAAACAAGTTTATAGATGGTCGTGTTCCGAAATTTGGGACGTTAAAAACATGAAAATAAAGTGAAGAGGGACTAACCTTGAAAGAGGGCGACGATTGTAGTTGAATATGGTCTTTGTACTCGTAGAAGTCGAAGGCCCAAAGGAGCTCAATCACCTAAAGAGTAGTATCTCCTTGGGTGACCTAATAGTTAGGTCTAGAAACAAAACCAACTCAATACAAAGATGTTAATATGTTATTAGTTTAATTTAGTGTAAAGTGACAGTTATAATTAGGTGATCAATTTCATCAAAATGAATGGAGTCCATGCCTTAGCGTGGACACATGTTATTTAAGTTTGAATCAATCTATATTAGTTGACCACTTATATTATGTTTTAATATATAGCAAAAGGATGGGGAATCCATTGACTGAGACCCCTCGCCCTCAGCCTTGAATGGTGATGCCGGCCCTAAAGAAGCTAAGTTGTGGATTCAATCCTAGTTCTCAAACTACTCCTTTCCATCTTGAATCTTCCTAACACATAGGATCAAAATAAGTAGATTTGGCGGATTTAGTAACATTCGACTAATTAAGATTATTAGGAAATTCTATATTTGACAGGACTGTTCTAACCGATAATAATTATAATATTTTATACAATTATTACTACTTAAAATAGATTAAAAATTAGAATAGAACAATAATTAATTAGAATGCATACAAATTAATGATGTTTTTTCTTTTCTTTTTCATGTATCATTGTTTAATCTTTCAACTAGTAATTTTTAATTACATATGTTATGGTTATATATAATGATTCAAAGAATGAAGGTCAAATGTAAGAGACTACAAATGATCATTATTAGGATCATTTTATTTTTCTAGTGCATTATTAATTGTAATGATCATGTGGGGTTTATTTACCTTTAGTCAAACACTGGTTTTACCCTCGGTTATTTTAGTAAGTTGGGTATTTCCATTTTTCATCAAAAGAAAAAAGTTGGGTATTTCCATCACCATTATTCCCCTATCTCTTTATCTTATAATTTATTCTTATTGCAGTCAAGCTTTAACCTGTGAGAGTAAAGATGATGTTAAAGTGGGGCCATGTATGTATTTACATGAGGCAATATGATTCCTTTCTCTTTTCTTACTCCCTTTAGTTTCCATCTTTATATCTCACCACAATCCACAATCCACAATCATACAAAAAGGGTGAATGGATAGGCTTAAAAGAGAAAGCTACTCTAAGTGCTCATTGATATTATGTATGGTGCACACAAGAAAAACCATCTCGTGGCAAAAAAAAAAAAAAAAAAGGAGAACATCTATTGCGAAAGTGTAATTAACTAAAAGAATAATTATATTTGTGTAATCACATGTTAATTATGACGATCTTACAACGATTTAGCTATTCTAAGTATTCATTAATATTATGTATAGGCCCAGAATCTATTGTAACGTGTTAGATGTACATGTATTGTTTCTCCCAAATAAATCTAATGGATTTTGTTCTGGTGTTTCTGCATTCCATTGATAGGGGTTTTTACAAACAGGAAATTGGGCCGGACCGCCGGAGGCCCAATTTTATGTTTTTCTTTGTCAAAAAGACAAATCAACATTTTGTCCTTTTAGGCCCCAAATATAGTTTGGAAATAGTCTTGAAGGACAATTCTAAAAGGACTCCTATTTCTAATGCCGAAATTGCCCTTAGAATCTTAGCTTGCGAAGCTTTGCAAACTAGTTTGCACTACTTTGCAATCTGGTTTACAGAGCTTTGCAAACTGGTTTGCAATCTGGTTTGCAGAGCTTTGCATTCCCGTTTGCATTGCTTTGCAATGCCTTGCAATGACTTTGCAACACTTTACACACACTTTGCAATCTGGTTTGCAGAGCTTTGCAAACTGGTTTGCGCTACTTTGTAATTTGGTTTGTCTTGCAAAGCTTTGCAATCTGGTTTGCGATCCGGTTTGCAATAAGGTCAGTTTCGTCTTTTCCCTACATTAGATAATTTACAAAAATGCCACAGGGAGCTGAAACCTATAAAAAATTGATAAATCATTTTTAACCAAAACTCAAATTTTTTAGGGAGTTTTGGTCAAATTTCCCACTAAAAGAAATGAAAATCTACCGACGCCTTAAAATCGCCATAAGTGCCAACACTACCAAATTATCTGGGGTGCCCATGCAACTTAATTTCGTGAACGAAATGTCACGTCAGAGCGCATCAAGGGTGACAATGGATATCTTTTTCGACTAATTAATAGCTTAAATTCTAAAGCCGGCTATAATTGGATTCTTTATTCCGTATTACCCAATTAATCATTTCCTGGACAAAAGACTCCAAGGTCGTAACATCATTACTACAGTCGTGACTAACATTCTAGAAGCCCGGTGTCTAACTTCTATTTGGACTCTTTCTAGTGCGAAAAACATGAGGGCTGATTTTTCGCACATCAAGTAAGATATATTAATTGTTTCAACAATTAAAAGTAAGTAATTTCAACAATTAAAAACAAGAAAACGTAAGATACATTAATCTAAAATCATTTAACTATAACAAAAATTTAATTGTAAATGAGTTCAAGGTCAATGCTTCAACAAAAAAAGAAAAGAAAAAAAAGCTCAATGCGGCCAACATTGGCAAATTCGGTGGAGGGTCAATGGAGCACCTTATAAATTTTTTGTGAAAATATGACCTAAGAAGGTGGTTGGGGCACAACAAATATTACATAAGCACACACCACGCCTCTTTGTTTGAGGAGGGTTTTCCTTTAAGCGGGTGTGACATCTGTAATATGCAATGGCTAACAATTACTTGGTCAGTTGGTTTTGCATCTACTCTAAAAGTTCGGAAGTCACAAGTTCAATTTACAACGGGTTCAATTCACAGTGGAACCGAAATCCATCGTTATTGACTTGCGCTAAAGGGTAAAATAAAGTAAAGGTAAAAATGGACTTTTGTGGTCCTAAGATAGCTTTAAGGGTCTTACATGACCTTTCATACCCAAGATGTCTAAGATGGTGTGGTAGTTATAGTTTTTCTTTTTTGATGAAATTGGTGGTAGTTATAGCTTGATGCCTTGGAAGGCATTTTAATAGATCAAGACCCCTCCATGAAAAATACATTTGGACAAGTATTCTCGAACAATAAGCATCGACTGTGTTTGTGGCACATTATAAAGAAATTATCGTTGACTCGTTGAGGTTGGGTGATTGCACCCATTACCATTTAAATTATCAAAATTTAGTGACCTATATTCTGTCGTCGATGAGGTGCGAATGTACTGTTGAGTGTACTTGTCACTTGTTTGAGTTTAAAGTGATGCATGCTCTTTTTGTGTTACTCCATAATTTTATAAAAATTATTCGGAAAATGAGAATCACAAATTAAGCAAACACCCTCTTGAGTTTGCAATTTATCCCTTAAAGGGAAATCTTATTTCTCTATGACCGAAATTGTTCCCGCATTCCTGCCAGCCAAACAAAGTTTAGAAATTGATTTTCATGCCCCGTTAAGCCTTTCCGTTACTTCTGTTCATAATCTATATTTGGGTCCAATAACTAGCTTGCATATTGCAACAAAAGAAAACTAGCTTATTCTATAGACGAGGTGTTGAGTTAATGTATGTAATTGTACTCTTTGACAAGTTTGATAACTTTTAGCTACTCAATCCAATTTGATCGAGACCCAAAATCAAAATACTTGCCAAAGACCCCTTGGCTGAGTGGTGCCGTACTTGGTTGCTTATCCTCTAGGTCAGGAGTTCGAGGCACTTGGGTTTCAGGCTCCCTTAAAAAGCATGCTAACTTCTACAAAAAAAAAAAAAAAAAAAATCAAAATACTTCAACAGTGTGTTTGAAATTTCCCGACTCTGTGGGTTATCAAATATCAATACTCAAACCAGATTGTTATAATCTGCTTCCGGATATCAAACTGAAGAACCATTTTAAACTAAGGGTTCTTTTATAGGCGCCCCCACTTTCATTCCAGCTACGCTATTCTCTCGACGTCCCATCTTTTCATCAATTTTCTATCTAGGTACTCTCAGCACTCTTCTTAACTTCCTCTTCTTTTTTCACTCTTATTATTACAATTTTCGGTTAGATTTCTTCGTGTTTTGGAAGGATATCATCAATAGTTCGTTCTTTGAAGAAATATACTGAAGAAAGGCTTCAAAAGACCTCCATTCGTTACTAAAATCGGCTCTAAAAACCTACTATTATTTTTATGATTTTATCTAGTATTTAAATGGTTTAGAAGCAGTTAAATCTTTGAAAATGTTTATCGGCTCTAAAAAAAATTAGAAGATTGTCTAATTAAGTATGTTATTCTCTCTTGGATTTCCGTTCGAAGTCAAACTAAAAGATAAAAGAAAAACGAAAGGCTGATATCATCACGAGACCCAAGTGAAAAATAGAAGTAAAAATGATATAAAATTGATGGGTAAAATACCTGCAGATTTCTTTCTCTGAATTTGAAAGTTGTGTCTTTTGATGTGGTTCATGGCAATGTTTGTCTATATGGATAAAAGAGCACAGAATCTTGTTCGTATAATTTGACTGAGAAGTAATGTGCTTCTTCATTATTACTTCCTATTGCCTTCTCTCCCATTCTGTCTCGATTCCAAGATTGGATTTTGAGGACAGATTAAAGTAAGAATAAAAGAAAGAATTTGATTGGGAATAGAGAAAGCTGATCAATTCCAAACAACAATTCCCCAACAAGTTCTTTTCATTAAAAATTAAGTATATTGATATGATAAAGTTACAATATTACTTAGTGCAATAAAGATTTTATATCTCAAGTCAAGGGCTAAAACAATTATATAGATTTGAGATCAATCATCATTACATAATGTGACATTGGGCCATCAAGAGGGTTAAACAAGTTTATATATAGATGGTCCTGTAACGAAATTCGGAACCTTCAAAACATGAAAATAAAGCGAAGAGGGACTAACCTTGAAAGATGGTGACGATTGTAGCCATTCATTCGTTTGATGATTTAGGTTTACTCGAATATGGTCTTTGTACTCGTAAGAAGTCGATTTATGTTATATTAATTTGAATCAACTCTTAGATCAACCAACCTATATTAGTTGACTACTTCTATTATGTTTTGATAGCAGAAACTACTCCTTTTGGTCTTCAATCATATAGGATCAAAATAAGTATATTTGGAGGATCTTAAGATTATTAGGAAATTCTTTGAAATTTGTAAATTCATTTTATTTTAAATTTTACAGGACTGTTCTAACTGCTAATAATTATAATATTTTGTACAATTATTACAACTTAAAGTAGATTAATACGAGAATAAAGCAATAATTTATTAATTAGAACGTATACGAATTAATGATGTTTTTTCTTTTCTTTTCCATGTATCATTGTTTAGTCTTTCAACTAATAATTTTTAATTACATATGTTACCAAAGAATAAGGTCTTTGGTATAGGATGAACAATGTTTAGTAAAGGCAGTGTGTTAGAAATGTCGATTTATGTATTTGTTCTTACTTTACCAAATTAGTTTAAGGAGAGTAATATAAGGATGATTTAATAAATAATGCTAAAATATAAAGACTTTGATAAAAATTAATAATAAATCTAATATTCTATTTATTTGTAGTTTTATCTCACATAAACAACCCAACCATAATGTCGTCACTATTATCAACATCACCATTAGTATTAAAATCTTGCAAAGTTTACCATCACACTAGTTTTAGTTTCGAGCTTTTAATTAATGATACCTCAAGATCTCATGAATGAGGAACCACCAATAATGAAGGAGGCAACCTATATCAAGAAAGAAGAGTCATTTGACTTAAACGAAGACATCGACTTAAACGAAACAATCGACTTAAACGAAACAATCGACTTAAACGAGGACATCGACTTAAACGAAGATATCGACTTAAACAAAGACGTATATAATGAAGATAATATGTCTCGGGTAAAGAAAAATCATTTTCTTGTCTTCCTCTATGATTAAACAAACATTTTAGGGTTTTAGGTTGTTTTTGTTTCGGAAGGGATTTTCGGTTGGGTCGGCTAAAAAAACAACGAATTTGAATCGGGATGGCTGAAAAAGACAACAAATTTCGGCCGGGGTCCGCTGAAAAAAATAATAAATTTCGACCGAGTCGGCTGAAATTGTTCTCTTTTTTCATCCGCTCTAGACGAAATTTGTTTAAACTTTCAGTTGTTCTGAATGAAAATTTTCATTCATGAATTTTTATTTATGCTAAGCGAAATTTCTTTTATGAATCTTCAAAAGTTACTTTAATCAGTGTTAAAACCCTAAAAATCAATGGAGAAATCAAACAATAACAAGAATTACATACTCCTCTATGGAGATGAGTGTTGTGTTAGTCATCTAGGGTTTAGGTTTCCATCTTTATCTCTCTCTATTTGATCGAAACAAACAGATTTAGAGTTTTGTCTCTCTTTTGGTTGAATAGGTTTTAAGGGTGTTTATCTCTCTTCTCTCCCTTTGATCGACAAACATATTTTTGGTCGAACATGATTTTTCTCTCTTCTCTATCTTTTGGTCGAAAATAGTTTGAGGGGAGGGACCAAAGTTTAAAGTTGGGATATTGTAGAACATAGTGCTTATCTCTCCCTATTCTAAAAAGAATGCTCTCCCTATCTAATGCACTACCTTTGCTAAAAATTGCTCTTCCTATACCAAAGGCCAAGAATAAAGGTCAAATATAAGAGACTAGAAACATTATTATTACGATCCTTATATTTTTCTTCCGCATTATTAATTGTAAAAATGATGTTTGGTTATTTACCTTTATTCAAACACGGGTTTTGCCGGCAGTTACTTTAGTAAATTGGGTGTTTCGATCCCCTCAAGCATTAACCTTTGAGAGTAAGGATGATAGTAAATTGGGTGTTTCGATCCCCTCAAGCTTTAACCTTTGAGAGTAAGGATGATGTTAAAGTGGGACCATGAGTGTGTTTACATGAGGCTATATGATTCTTTCACTTTTCTAAGAGGGTGGTAGTAGTTCAGGATGTTTGGGAATATTCATAGACAAAATGTCCTGTAGACATTTCGAGACATTTTAATTAAGATATTTATTTATAGACAGAATGTTTTTATCGTCTTCGAAACATTTCAAGATATTTGATCTATAGACAAAATGTTATGGAGAAATTTCAAGAAATTGGATCCATAGACAAAATGTGTGGTGGATATTATCAGCATCATCAAAGGACTATAGATAAACATTTATTTCAACATTTTCTTTATTGTCTAATCATATTAAATAATATATTTGCACTAATCAATCAAAAATATAATTTTCGACTTTGTAGACATCCCTGAATATCTATGGACATTGATGAACAATTAGTGGGCATTTATTGTTTTAATACTATTACAATTGTCTAATCATATGAAATAATATGTTTATACTCGCATTCAAAAATATATTTTTTGACTTTTGTAGACATCTGTGAATATCTGCGACATTTATTATTTTAATAGTATTGTTATTGGTTAATCATATGAAATAATATATTTCTACAAGCATTTCAAAATATATTTTTCGACTTTCATAGACATCTATAAATATCTGCGGGCATTGATGGACATTTGTTGGACATTTATTATTTTAATATTATTATTATTTCTATTGTTTAATCACATGAAATAATATTATTGTACAAACGTTTCAAAAATATATATTTCGACTTTCGTAGATATTCTTAGATATATGTAGATATTGATGGACATTTGGGTGATATTAATTATTTTAATACTATTATTTTCTTATCATATAAAATAGAACAGTTTATTAATTTTTCAAAAATATGTTTTTCGACTTTCGTTCACATCCGTAGATATATGTGGACATGATGGACATTTGGTAAATATTTAGTATTTAAGTATTCATATGAAATAACAAATTTCTACTAATATTTCAACATTATATAATTTCTACTTTTGTAGACAATTGTAGAAATTGATGGACAATTGGAAGATATTGATTATTTAATATATTATAATATTATAATAATATAGTAATACAATAATAATATTATTTTAAAACTATATTATGATAATATTACTATTATTATTATATAGTATTATACTAATATAATAATTAATATTGTTATTATAATATAGTATAATTAATATTGTTATATTATTATATTATTAATCTAATTTGATATAGTATAATATTATAATAATATAGTAATATAATAATAATATTATTATTGTTGTAACTATATTATAATAATAATATTATTATTGTTATAACTATATTATAATAATAATATTATTATTATAATATAGTATTATAATACTAATATAGTAATTAATATTGTTATATTATTATATTATTAATCTAATTTAACAATAATTATTATTTTTATTATCTTCCTTATCTAGATATCCCCAAGTGTCTTCCATATTTTGAGAAACATTCTCTCTCTCGAACGGTCTCCAAATTTACACTTAAATGTCCCTGAAACCAATTTATCTTGAAATGTCCATAATTTTGTGTCTCTTTGAAATTTCTCATACGAATAACACAAACATTTCGGGACATTTGAAATGTCCCAAGAGATTAATTCAAACATTTGAGACATTTCAAGTGTCCACTGTCCACAACCAATAACAAGGACATTGGAAGGCATTTCATATGTCCCCAACCAATAACACAGATTTTGGGGATCTTGAACCACCACCACCCCCTAATACTATCCTTTATTGATCTTTTTGTTTATTGTGTGAATTCATTATTATTTAGTAGGTAGCTACTTTAGGGCGTAAAGAAAAGTCTCTTATGTTGATTGTTTCTCTCATTGTTGCTCGTTCACTCTCTAATTTATGAACCTCGAAATAGACTTGTCTTTTAAATTGATTTCCTCGTCCAAAAAATGAGTCAACAGTCCAAAACCTGGGGGGTAAACCCAAAAAAAATCCACTCTTGCCCAAAAATTAGTTGCAGGTCCAAATGTCAGTTTTTTTTTTATTCTCCTCTTGCCCTTGGACGGGACATGCTGACGTTTTCCTGAAAAAAAAAATGTCTGGTAAATAAAATAATTTACCAGTACACAAAAAATTCAAAGTTTCAAAATTTTTTGAAAATTTGAAAATTTTAAATTCCCGCCCAGCAAAAGTGTCTAGTACAGAAAAAAAATTCCAGTAAATAAAATAATTTCCCGGTCACAAAATCTTTTTTTCGAAGTTTTGAAATTTTCAAACGAAAATTCAAATTCCCGCCCAAATTTTCAAATTTTTTTACGAAATTTCAAATTCCCGCCCAGCAAAAATGTCTAGTACAGAAAAAAATTTCCAGTAAATAAAATAATTTCCCGAAAAAAATTTCGTTTTCTGGGAATTTTTCGGTGGCAGTTCCGTAAATTTCTGAACAGTACACATTCTGATGGACGGGTTGTCAGATTATTTTTCAGAAAAAAAATCGTTTCCCGAGAAATTTCGGTGGCAATTTTGTAATTTTCAATGGCAATTTTGTAATTTTCGATGGCATGAACGGTAAATACTTTATTTTCTAAGGGCCCTTTACGTAATTTTGACCCCCAAACTGACACATTGGACCTCCCTTTCATTTTTAGACAACTTTGAGTGGGATTTTCATTTTGGTCCCCTTTTTGGACCAATGGCCCAATCCCTCCAAAAAATTGTATTCTTTTCGACCATATTTGTATGTTCCAAAAAAACCCCTTCCTCATAAGAGTTACCGTGGGACTCGAGTCAAAAAGTCCTACCTAGGGTCTTCATATTTATGTTTAGATGCGGCTAAAGATACATGCTTTCGTGCAATTAAGGGCCAATCACCTCTTGACTTCTGTCAGTAGGATTTGACTAGCACGCTCTATCAACAGGTTTGACTGTCAGCGGATTTCTCGAACTGCATCTATTCGGGATCATTTTGCATTTTCAAATCTTAAAAACTTAATTACCACTTACAAATCACTCTATGGCCTACTCGAAATCAACCCATAACTTATGGTATCATATTTCAAGAATTAAAACACTTCGAAAAATTTTCAAACACTAGATTAAATGAAAAATCATCAACAAAATTAGAATTTTAGAACCTATCTTTAAAGGGAAATAAGGTGCTTTTAAGTATTTATTGGGCCGCTTTCTTAAAAAAACTAACTACCTATGGTATCCTTCCAGAAACACCAAAAAGAAAAAGACTTTTGATGACGAGCTTGAAAGAAAAATCGGAATAGAAATGAAGAAGTAAGTCTTGGTGTTCATTTTCAGATCAGAATGCTTATAGACAAAAATGTAGCTAATAGATTGGGGGTACTAATGGCTAGCGTGTCACATATAGTAAAACTTCGTCTTCTTTTCTTCATTTGTTCAAATCAACAACTCTCTCTCTGTTTCTCTTTCGAATTTCTCCCAAAATTTTCTCTAAATCTAAAGAAACCGGAAATGGAGAGGGTGGAGGAGGCGAAAACCGTCTCCTATCCCTTGATCGATCCAAATGCATTTGATCTAGTTGTTATCAAGAAAGGACTACCGGAATCCATTATAGCAGTCAGCGCTTCCACCGCTGGAAAAACAGTTCTCCACCTCGACTCCAATTCTTTCTACGGTTCCCAATTATCTTCTCTCTCCCTCAGCTCCTTCACTTCATTTCTCCTTGACTCCCAACAAAACCAGCCACCAACGTCTACCACCCACGACGACAGTGATCACGACGATGGTGATTATGTCTCCGTTGACCTAAAACCTCGTTCTCTTTACTTTAACATTGAGATACCCAGTTTAGAAGAAGATCAGATAGAAATGTTTCTCATCTTCGAATTTCTCCCAAAATTCGTAATTGATACTAAATAGACATATGTGTGTGCATCACATTATAATAAGAAAGAGTTCTTGGAATACTGGAACTGTTAATTTATTAAACAGATGGGGTTCCTGGAGTGTTGATCCCGTTAATAATTAGAAAAAGAAGTATCAAAAGATGGTAACTGTTATAAATCTTTGATTTATGGTGGATGACCACCACACTTTGGTAACTCCCACCACCATAAGTTCTCCACCATTATTTGTATTCAAGCACCATTGATTATATGTAACTCTTGTATTAGATATGTAACTCTTCAAAGGCCTATATAAAGAGGTCTCTAGCTAATGTAGCAATGTACTAAACTAGTGTACCAATGTACCTAATATACCAATATATCAAAGTAGAGAAATCATCTACAAACATATGAATACAAATCAAGTTCTTGTCTCTATCTCTTGGTCTATATATTTCCATTATCTTTCTTCTTCCCTCCTTTATTTTTCACAACACGTTATCAGCACGAATTGCTCTATGCTTAAAGGGAAGAAGAAATTATTCACTCCTTGATCAAGTTATAAGCAAATAAAAGATTGGTAAGTTTGGTCAATTATGATTGGTAAGTTAAAAGGTATTTGAACCTTTCTTTGTGGAATTTACAAACTATTCATTCTTATTTATCGCTAACCATTTATTTTATTGTTGCTAAGAAATATTGAATCATATGAGAAGGATATGAGAATTGCATACATGCTAATAATGAAATAATTAACATTGCGATCAAATATGAACGTTAATGTGATTCATTCGATGGTAAGGTCAAGGTAAGTTATGATTTAAAAAGGAATTGGTATTACTTTCATAACTAATGTTTATTTTTGTATGAACATATCATAAGTGCATACTTTGGTTTGCTAAAGAAGATTTCTCCGACGAGGAAACTCAACCACCAAAATTTGATTAAGATCAAACTGAATCATCTTTTTGTATATGAGGTTACCAAACCTGAAGTTTGGTGTATATACTTCTTCAAATCTAGAAAATTCTAAAAGAATTACTAGAGTAAATAATCTCTAAGGATGAAAAGATATATCCCTATGAGTTGATTAATTGTCAACAAAAAGGGTAAATCCTTGGAAATCAAATTTACCTACACATTCCTGAAGAATGACAAGTACTGGTATTTCAGTATTGGAATTATTTTCCACTGATTATTAAAGGATTATAATTAAACGGTGGTAAGAAAAATCCTACACCGAGTTCATATTGGAAATGGAGTAACAAAATTGAGAATCTCATTTTACTATACCAACATATAGTTTGATTAAATTTGACAAAGCTCTTCATCGTGGAATGTAATCAATTTTTGTGAAACTCATCATATATTAAGTCGAAATCCAGAATATCTATTCAGGTGATGATGATATTTTCTTACGTGTCTGTAGACAGTGATGAGTTGTAAATTCCTGACAAATAAAATTGTTTGATTATCATATTTCATATTACACCTGAAGTTGTAATAACCAAAGAGAAAGTGATGATGGATTTAATAAATAAAATAAAATAAAATCACATGAAGATGATATATCTCACATGTAATTAATTACACCCGAAGTTGTGATATTATAACAAATTGCTCACACCTGAAGCTGTGATCAGATAGTAATTTTTGTCTAACGGAAAATATGATATGAAAATAAAAATCAAATTTGCCTAAAGCTATTGATTTTTTCTTCGTCTTTGTCACATCCTTAAAGTATGTGCTCATAAATAAGACGGAAATCTATCGACATTAGGGGGAGGAAGTCCTATATTCAATGTCGTAAAATACTTGAAAATGATCGAGTTTCTCTAATTTGGAATCAATATACGGAAAACTTGCTACCTCGAGATATTAATATTTTTCAGAGCTTAATATGCTTATATCCAGATAAAGGTAATGCAAAATGATCAGAGTTGATCAAAGTGACATATACTCTTTGATACTGAAGGAATAATTTTTCCTCCTGAAGAGGCTATAAAATTATAAGCAAATGTGAATCATATTCCTAATAAAATCTTCAGATAAGGATATGTCTAGAAAGATACATCAATCTTTTACTTAGACACATATATGAGATCACTGAACTATGTATGCTGTGAAAATTTGAAAAATCAAATAAATCATTTCAGACGATGTATTTCTGAATATAGTAGCTATTGGGAGCATATTGATCCGGAATTACTCTAAGTAATATTGGTCAACTTTTGACGAGATACTTCATTACTTGTGGATTTTCTTACAAAATAATTAAGTCTTCGGACATGAAGTCGAAACACCAATTAAGAATTACCCCGAAGGTAATAAAGTAGACATGTGTAAGAAATGTCCTTTAGTCTATAAAGGATTTGACGCCCACTTATAAAATTTCAATATGAATTACAAATCTCCGAATTATATTATGAAATATTTATAAATCATATTGTGACTCCTGAAGAGTTTATCAAAGTTTGACAGTAGAGTATTGAAAAAGATTATTCGAGTAAAGAAAATCTTGAAAATGAACATATTCTGAATTACTAAAAGGCTATAAGCTTCAAAGCAACTCATATTGTCTTAACTTATCATTGTCATGGAAATTCAGGTCAGAAGTACCTAATATAGTACAGACAATACATTATGTGTGTTGTAATGTGGTTTTAGAAAACAACCATCATTCATATAAAAAATGTCAATCGCGTTGTACTCTTTTTCCTTCGTCAAAGTTTTGTCCCATCGGGTTTTCCTTGTCAAGGTTTTAACGAGGCAACTATGCGTATTGAATATTGTTATAATTTGTTTAAAAGTTGTAGTCTGTTTTCCTTCGTTCAGGTTTTGTCCCGTGAGATTTTCCTGACAAGGTTTTGGCGAGACAACTGGTCATCGAATGATGAGTTTAACACCTATTATGTGTGTGAGGTGGATTGTGCATGAAATTTATAATCACATTGAAATGTGATTAGTTCATTGATTTCACAAAATATTATAATTATCTTATCAATGTATATGACAAATACGAATCACTAGAAAGTGAGTTCAACTGAAATCCCTGAAGGATTTAATAAGCTTCAATCTAAAGTATGTATAAAGTTAAAGCATTATATGAATGCCACTTGAAATGTCAAATGCTGCTTGTTATATTTTTGTGTATATATATCAAAAGGAATTTGATGATAAAAGTTGACCAATGCCCTCAACCTTCATGAGGGGGAGCAAGTTTATAAAGACACTGTATACTACATTTTTATACTGTACTCTTTTTCCTTCGTTAAGATTTTTTTCCCACGGGGTTTTTCTTAACAAGGTTTTAATGAGGCAGATTATGTGTACATAAAAGATGTACATGAACAAAGAATTTGTACTCTTTTTCCTTCACTATGGTTTTGTCCCATTGGGTTTTCCTAGTAAGGTTTTAATGAGGCAATATCTGATGTGGTGGACATCCAGGGGGAGTGTTATAAATCTTTGATTTATGGTGGATGACCACCACACTTTGGTAACTCCCACCACCATAAGTTCTCCACCATTATTTGTATTCAAGCACCATTGATTATATGTAACTCTTGTATTAGATATGTAACTCTTCAAAGGCCTATATAAAGAGGTCTCTAGCTAATGTAGCAATGTACTAAACTAGTGTACCAATGTACCTAATATACCAATATATCAAAGTAGAGAAATCATCTACAAACATACGAATACAAATCAAGTTCTTGTCTCTATCTCTTGGTCTATATATTTCCATTATCTTTCTTCTTCCCTCCTTTATTTTTCACAACAGTAACAACCCGCCTATTGACATATTCATTAAAAAAGAAGTATCACAAGATGGTAACAAGCTGCATGTTGACATATTCACTGGAAACGAAGTATCAGATGATGGTAACAACCTACCTGTTGACATATTCATTCGAAAAGATGTATCAGAAGATGGTATCTAGGGGTGAAACTGAAGAGCGCGAACACCGAACCAGACCAGACCGAAAAAAACCGGACCAAAAAATCGTGCTTTGGAATGGTCGGTCTTTTTTTTTATTGAAATGGTCTTTAAGTCTGGTTCGGTTTTTTTTTTCTGACAAACCCGTGGGACTCAAACCGGACCCGAGTAAATGATATATAATTAAGAAGTGGGACCGAACTTTTTGAGATTGAAATATATATATATATATATATATATATATATATATATAATAAAGAATTTGAAAGTTCCGTGTTACCTGAAATTGATGTTGGTATTACTTAATCTTAACGTTGGATTCATTTCTCAATTAAATTGAGTTTCCGAAATTTGAAGAATTTAAATTGGGAGAAATTTGAGAAAATAAATTGAGAACTTACCAGCCAATCTATACACTTTTAAAAAGAGACAACCAGGTTATACAACAAGACTTCAATTTTAGAACAATTAATTCATTATACAACAACACATTGTTAATATTTGGTTAAATTAAGTCTAGACCGAAAACCAGACCGAAAGACCAATTTCTAAATGGACGGTTTATTTTATTTTGTACAGATTTTTGATCAATTTTTTTACATAAAAAAAACCAGACCTTTTTAATAAGTACCCGTTCAAATATGTCAAAAAATTAGTCCACCCGAACCGATCACCCCTAATGGTAACAACCTGTCTGTTGGCATATTCATTATAAAAGAAGTATCAGAAGATGGTGACAACATGTCTGTTGACATATTCATTAGAAAATAAGTATCAGAAGATGGTAACAACCTGCATGTTGACATATTCATTAGAAAAAAAGTATCAGAAGTTGTTGACATATTCATTAGAAAATAAGTATCAGAAGATAGTAAACACTTGCCTGTTGACATATTCATTAGAAAATAAGTATCAGAAGATGGTAAACACTTGCCCTCGAACTGGATAACAAAGGATTTCTCGAACTGCACCTGTTTGGGATCATTTTGCCTTTTCAAATCCTAAATTCAGTTACTGCTTACAAATCACTCTATAACTCCACTTGAAATCAATTCAGAACTGATGATAACATTTTTCAAGAGTTGAAACACTTCGAAAAATTTTCAAAAATTAGATCAAAGAAAAAATCATCAAAAAAAATTGGGATTTTAGAACGGATCTTTAAATATATATTTGGTCACTTTCTTCAAAAAACGAACTACTTATAATACCGGTCCAGAAACACAATAAAATAAAGAGTTTTAAAGCCGAGAGTTTGAAAGAGAAATCGAAATAGAAATGGAGAAGTAAAAGTCTTGGTGCTTATTTTAAGATGAGGGTGCTTATAGACAAAAATGTACTTTGAAGGAGTAGCTAATAGATTGGGTTGCTAATGGCAAAAAAGCTTATCGCCTATAGTAAAACTTCATCTTCTTTTCTTCATGGGAGAATTACTAAAACCCCCGTGTTTTTAAAAGCTCGTTATATAAATCCCCATGTTTCTTTTATAATTACATATATCCCAATGTTCTGTTATTTTTAACGGAAAATCTAAGTTAGTTGAAGTGTAATTACTTATATGCCCATTTGTTAAAGAGTTATTTCCCAAATAACCTCCAACTTTGTGACCAGCTTCCTGCCTAGTCTCCTACTTTGTCAAAAATACCAGATGACCCCCTTTTTTAGATTTCGTTATAACACCGTTAACTAGTCATCATCTCTCTCTCCTCCATCTTATCTCTTCTCTCCGCTACCTCATCATCTTCTCCGACGAAAGCCGTCGGACGACGACTTTCAAACATAAAAAAAATAATATAATATTTTTTCTTATTTTCTCTCTCCTCCCTCTCTCTAAATTTTTAAAAAAAAAAACTCTCCTCGCTCTTTCTAGATCTGGTGAACCAGATTTTGTAAGTCTTAAATCAACAAAAACAACAACCCTTTCTTCTTCTCTAACTTTTCTAACATGGATTTCTTCCATTTTTCTTAAGGCATAACGAATTTCACCAAAAATTTTCATTTTGGAATTCAGTTCAAAAGAACTCAGCTCAGATTATCGAAGTTTTGCTTGTGATATTAGAATTGTTAACTATTTTCCTCTTAGGAATAAACTAATCTTGATAAAACATAATTCACTATAGTAGAATACATAAATAGCTTACTACTTGCGAGGAGGATTAACATTTACAAACCCTAACAAAATTAAGCCTAGAAAAGAGTATACTTCTTCTATTGAACCCACTTTCAAGTCAATCACAAGGATCACAAACCACTGATTACCCATTCAACAAATATTTACCATTACCCATTAATTGAGGGGTTTAACCAAATTTCATAATTTCTTCTCCATCCCCTAAAATTGATCAAATCAATCATCTACCCAAGTCAAATGAATGAAAGAAACATAATTCAAAGAAAATGAAAGTTGAATCAGAAAAGTGAAATACCCACATCAAGAAAAGCAGCATCCAAGTAAGAGACATTGATTTCAACAGAAACACCACTAGTATGAGCTCCAGTAGTGAAAATTACAGCAGACCCTAATATATCAATTAGTGAAGCAGTTGCTCCTCCATGTAAGAAATTCCCAGAATTCTAATCAATCAAGAAAAATGGAAGAAACCCATGTTAGAAAAGTTAGAGAAGAAGAAAGGGTTGTTGTTTTTGTTGACTTAAGACTTACAAGATGTGGTTCACCAGATCTAGAGAGAGAGAGGAGAGTTTTTTTTTAAAAGTTTTTTTTAGAGAGAGAGAGGAGAGAGAATTTTTTTTCTTTTTTAAAATTTATTTATGTTTGAATGTCACCGCCGGAAAAATGGCCGCCCGGCGACCTTCGCCGGAGAAGATGACTAGGTGGCGAGAAGATGAGTTGGCAGAGAGGAGAGATAGATGATGACTAGTTAACGGTGTTATAACGGAATCTGAAAAAAGGGGTCATCTGGGTATTTTGTATAAAGTAGGGGGCTAGGCAGGAAGCTAGTCACAAAGTTGGGGGCCATTTGGGAAATAACCCTTTGCTAAATACTAACCAAGGTTTCTGAAACCAAAAAGTTGGGGTGCCTTCGATAGGATGCACAGGTGTTTATAACACCAACCTTTCTTCTCCCCCACTCGATGAACCGAGCAACTCCAAAGTCTGATGGCATCTCCAGATACTCTCTCTCTCTCTAGCAGTGATTGATTCGAACTACCAGCGTACCAGGTACTCTCCCTCTCTCTGTTGTACTCTATTAGAACTAGTGATTGGACTTCTTCAATACGTAAATCAGATGGATGTATTACAAATTTGCTTCTTCTCAAGTTCTCAACCTAAAACAATGGTGAAACAGGGAATCATAAAACAGAAATTCAATTTGTCTTGATAAACTAATTAGTAGATCTTTTAAGTTCCACATTTACTTGGATTTTATGATTTATCTGAAACTGAGATCACCTATGGTGAAACAAGGAATGAGAAAACAGAGATCATGTAAACCCTAATTCTCAAGCAAACCCTTGTTATGAAAATAAGATAAACTCAATTATAAACTATTTAACATTTTAACAAAGGGTTTGCACAAAGTTAAATATTTTATTGAGAATCCCAAAATGCTACTTGTTTCTGATTATTATGTATAGAGAATCAAAAGAAAAACCTAAATTCAAACTTCATTAGTAGTCCTCCATTAGAGAACATGAATACCATAAATCAATTCTTGAACAACCCAGAACTAGAATCACCTGAAACCCAATGAAAAACCTATTTGTTTCAAATAATACCACCACAAATCCCCAAAACCATCGACAAACTAAACAACCAATCCAGAAAAAAAAAATATAATTCTCAGAAAAACAAAAACCCAGAAAAATAGAAGTGATGAAGACTATTTTTTGCTGAAACAAGTGATGAAGACTAAGGGGATCGGCTATAATTAAAGAACAAGATTCATTTTTGAAGAATTATAGTTGAACTTACCAGTTACATGTTCATTGGACTGTCCTAACCTAAATGGGTCATGTTAAAAAAACAGTCAAAAAACGACCATATTTTGGTTCCATCTTGTCCCTTCATTTTGAAAACCTGGTGTAATATGTAAATGAGTTAGTAAAAATGGTGTAAAACGAAAAGAGGCAAGAAAGTAATATTCAAAATTTTAAAGTTAAATCTAACAAAACATGGGGATAAGAGCTTTTCAAAACACGGGGTTTTAGTAATTCTCCCTTGCTTCATTTTTTCTAATTTCTCCCAAAATTTTCTCTAAACAGGAAATGGCGACGACGGCGGAGGAGGCAGAACCAGTCTACTATCCCTTGATCGATCCAACTGTATTTGATCTAGTTGTTGTGGGAACTGGACTACCGGAATCCATTATAGCAGCCGCCGCTTCCACAGCTGGTAAAACAGTTCTCCACCTAGACTCCAATTCTTTCTATGGTTCCCACTTCTCTTCTCTCTCCCTCAACTCCTTCACTTCATTTCTCCTTGACGATGTTGATTATGTCTCCGTTGACCTAAAACCTCGGTCCCTTTACTCTGACATTGAGATATCTAGTTTAGAAGAAGATCAGATAGAACTGTTTAAAAAAATCAGCTTGGATATCTCCGGTCCTAGGGTTTTGTTATGTGCTGATTCTGCAGTGAAATTGTTATTGAATTCGGGTGCTAGTCATCACGTTGAGTTCAAAAGTGTAGACGCTAGCTTCGTCTATGGTTCCGATGGGCAGTTATCTAGTGTGCCTGATTCCCGATCTGCAATTTTTAAGGATAAGACTCTTGGTTTGATAGAGAAGAATCAGTTGAAGAAGTTCTTTAATCTTGTACAAGATCATTTTAGTAATGGTGGATCTGAAGGAGAAGAGGACGATGAATTGAAGAAGACGGGCACTAGCAACCGAATATCTGATGAGGATTTGGAGACCCCATTTGTCGAATTTTTGAGAAAACAACGGTTACCCCCCAAGATTAAATCGTATGGCTCTTCATTCGCCTTTCTTATTTCTGTTTGTATGATAAAAATCTTATCTTTTGTGCTTGAAATTGCTTGCATTTAATACTAATTCTTTCATTAACTTACCGGCATTAGAATGAGTAAAATTTGAGGTTTTGATCATCTTAGGATAGCTTGAACTCCGTTAAAACCTTAGTATGCTAATGTGAAGGTTGCAAATGTCTCCCTTGAATGTACTAAAGTTTTTGCTGAAGTCAGGTTCAGAGATATGAGCAGCGTCACTATGTTTTAGGATTTAGGGTTCTATTGCTCATGTAGATTTCTCCTTCATTCTTAATTCCATGTTATTATTGAACCTTCGATACTTGATTTTCTTTGATGTAATTCTAATAGTTTGTGCTAATAATTCCATTGTAGAATTATTCTATATGCGATAGCAATGGCAGACTATGACCAAGAGACGGCCGAGTTCTCTGAGAACTTACTCAAGACGAAAGATGGAATTGAACGCTTAGCCCTTTTCCACTCCTCGGTTGGCATGTAAGCTCAACATTAATATATACATTTATTATTTTCCTATAACTTTCTTATTTGACATATCACACGAGAAAAGTGATCTTTATGCAAATCAACCTCACTTTTTTTTGTTCTTTTTTGCCTAGGAATTCGAATTTCAAAATATCCTAATATGTTAATTGTTATATTCTTAATTACTTAACACTGCTATCAGGTTTACCAATGCGCTAGGGGCAATGATTTATCCTATATATGGGCAAGGTGAACTGCCACAAGCTTTTTGCCGCTGTGCAGCTGTTAAAGGTGCCCTTTATGTAAGTATCTTCTGCGGTAATTTGGACCTGTTTCCGTAGTTTCTTTCGGACCACCATTAATAATGTCTTTGCTTTATAAACTTAAGTTATGTACTTAACTTGAAATGCTAATATCATTTTGCACAGGTCCTGCGCATGCCAGTGACAGCTTTGCTTTTGTCCAAGGTATGCGAAATATGCAATATTCTGTTTGTTTTGGGGCAGCTTCCTTTTTAGTTTCAGTTAAAGCCTCATGCCAAAGCTTTTTTTTTTTGATGAAATTCATGCCAAAGCTGTTAGAGAAGTAAGTTGCACAGTAACAAATGACTTAATTTTAGGAACATAATTGAGAAATCCGATCCAGGTCAATCAATAGTAGTGTAGGTATGCAGGACGGAAGCAATATTCTGTCAGTTGGTTTCTATTTGGAATCAGTGTCATTTCTTCCACAATATGCATAAGATTATGACTATGGCCTAATTCCTTTCATCTCTCCTCCTAAAGTGTGTCCGTCTATAGGTCTTGTCACGAACCTGTAGTCATGCATCACTCTTATTTCTACTAGGTAATTTCTGGTAGAAGCATGAGTCAGAACTATATGCGGGTTGTTTATCCTTCGAATATCCATAATGCATCTTATGTTTATGTAGGTCAAGTATCATCGTACAACTTAGGCAAGATAATACATTGTTATATGTTGGTGTGCACATGAAATTAAAGCTTCTACACTTTTTTTTGTAGTAGTTGAAGACAATTTGCTTCTATACACCTAGTAAAAGTAGATTACAACAAAACCTATTGCACTCGCAGTGGAAAACATTGAGAATTTGTTCTACATAGTAATTGTGTAGTTGACTTTATCTGGCGATGTAGACCATGAACTAGAAACTGTAATGGTGGAAAATGAAAATACTGGTTGGAATAAATTTAGGTGCGTGAAAATAGAGTTAATTTAAGCATAAGCATTTTGGGATGCGTCACTAAAGAGGCAAGCAATCATATTCAGTTCAATAGCTAAAATTGTCTTATAATGCCTTCTCTTATGTCCATTGCAGACAGAAACACATTAGAATATTTTGTCTTCCTAGAAATTTTTCGAGGAATGAAAAGTTTTAGGAGTAAATACAAATTAAGAGGGCCAAATGTATCAACAGTCAACACTAGTTATTCTTCCGTTTCACCGTCATCCACATGCGATAAACATAGCTGTTTGCAATTTGTTTTCTGTTGGAGTCATATATATTTGTTCGGTGCAACTTTTTCCTCTCTCCTTCTTTCATCATAGTCTTACACCTTGTTATTCTATAACTATCACGTGCTTTTTTTCCGTTTAGTTTAAACTTCAAAGCATAGTTGCTACATGTGTTTAGCACCAAAGTCTTTATCAATGCAGGAAACTGGGCAATACAAAGGTGTTAGATTGGCTTCTGGTCAGGAGATATCCAGCCAGCATGTAGTAATGAGCCCCTCATTTATTATTCCGTCACCAGCAGTCTTGACTCCAGCCCAAGATTCCCTGATGGTAAGCTCTGCTGGTGATAATCAAGCAGCTGGTAAATCAAAAGTTGCTAGAGGAATATGCATCACACGGGGTTCTATAAAGCAAGATTCAAACCTGCTGGTGACATTTCCTCCTAGATGTAAGATTTGTGCCTTCCATTACCTATTTTGTGTTTGAAAACTGTGAATACTGAGTCTGTGTTGCACAGTCCGCCTTTTTAAAAACACTGTAATTTGTAATCTTTTTCTTTTTCATTTGGACGAATCTTGATTGATTTGAATATCTGTCCAGCTTTATATCCTGAACAGGTCTGCTCAGTCCGAGCTCTGCAGTTAGGGAGCAATGTAGCTGTTTGTCCATCAGGCTTGTAAGTTTACCTATCTAGTTATCTCTGAAAATTAAATTCCCTTTCTTCTTCTTGTTTTTCATATCATTTCTTTTTCCTTGTCTTTTTTATTGATTTTTATTTTAATTTGTTTGTCTAAAAGTTTATCTTTCGGTAAACACATCAGTTTTGTCATCTACCATTAATAAACATTATGCAAAGTTGAAGACTGCTAAGGCTGAATGTTTACCATCTGACTCGGAAAGAAAAAAAATGATTTCTTTAGTGTGCCAGGAAATTGTGCAAGTAGTTATATTCGATGTTATGCTCTGATGGTGTCTATTTAAGTTTTTTACTTCATTGTATGAATTATTAGTAACTAGCTCACTTGAATTTGTCGTAGATAGGTATGCTAATTAAAAGTTTCATGCATTGCTGCAAATATTATCACCATCTTTTGTAATAACAAAGAATTGGCTCATATGGACCTGAGTAGACAGCATGAATGTATAACTTAAAATATTTGAGCTATATCAAGAAGAGCTTGTATCACCCATACCGTATGAACAATCCAAGGACATGGGGAGGTCAAACTTATCGATTCAATATCCACAAGTTTCTGATCTTCTAGTCCTTTCTGGAAAACATTAATAATTTGGGTTTGAGCTACACACGAAGTATCCTACTGAATGAGATAGGGATCTTTTATAGGAAAGCAACGTGAGACAAGTTCTTAGGCTGTCGAATTCTAATCTATAGCAGCAGTCACTCTTTTCCTCTTCTCTCGAGGTGTTTGTTAGAGAGTAAATAAACCCTTGTTCCTCTTTTAATCTTTGAGCGACTTTTTTTAATCTTAGGTTGTAGTTTGTTTCTGAATAGATAGATTGCCTATTCAGTCTATCCCAACACTAACTACCATAATTATGTCTTGCTACTCAGGTTTGTATTATATCTTTCGACTTTATGTGATGATGCCACTCAAGGGAAAAAGTCACTGCATGCGGCCATAGATGCTCTTCTCGCGTGTCCTCCATCTGAAAACCCTGAAAACAGCACCTCAGAACAAGCTGGAAGTATAGAAGTCAGACCCACTTTATTGTGGAAGGCCACCTATCTCCAGGAGCTATTAAAGGTACATTCCAATTCCGACTGTTGTTCTTTGGATGTTTTGTAGATCATAGGAAGAAGGTCTTTTACCAACAACCCCTCAACTTACTACGGTGTGAGAATTGAGATATATGTGATTTTGATGCCATTTCGATTCAATCAGGGAATGCTCTTCCTTTCTTCTACTACTAGAAATACCAGCATTTTGCTGTTTACCACTATTGTCTTTGTAGATATGTTTAATTCCTGTAAGTTCCTTGTAAAAATATGTTATCATACTATTGGTCTCTATAATGGAAACTGTCCAATTAATTGCTCTCATCCCCATTGTCAAGACTCAAAATGAAGATGACCACTATTTCTCCACATTTTGTTGAAAACCGAAAATGATGTGGAGAGCTTCTCAAATAACTCAAATAATACCTAGATACTGTGTACCCTTGGAATACAGCAACAGGATGTCGCTTGCATGTCTCTGATCATGTAGGGTTTTTGTACTACATTTGATGCTCATGTATTAGTTTATAACTATGTTGTAAATGATATCTGAGGTTTCATGTGCCTATGGCCCTTATATATTTATATATGTATGTATCTGTGTGTGTGTGTGTGTGTGTGTGTGTGTGTGTGTCATTGAAAGTGTAAAGTTGAAGAGTTTCAGTTCCCTTGTGTGTGTGGTTTTTTAGAAATACCAGCATTTTTCCGTTTACCACTAATGTCTTTGTAGATATGTTTAATTCGTGTAGTCCAAATTTCAGGGTTCATGCGGAGGCGGAGTCATCTCGTGCCCAACGCCAGACGGGAATTTGGATTACAGAGATATCTTAGACTCAAGTGAGAAGGTATTTTCTTTTCTACCAACTTTAAGAACAACTCCATATCTGAATTTCCTCTTTTCCTACTTCATATTCGATTAGAAGACGTTCCTTTGGAGAAGGAATATTTCCACTGTCACAATATATCTCCACTTCATAATTGGGGCTCTACGTGACCTTAATTTCTTCTTTCCCCTCCTCTCTCTTTTGTCTTCCTTGTTACCTTTCTCATAGTATACGTTGTCTTGGAAGAAAGAGAAAATTGTTTATGCATTTCCAAACTGTTTCATTACGATTTAGTGAACTATGTTACTACTACATTCTTAACTCGTGATACAACATGGTCCTCTTTATTTTTCCATATTCAAATCCAGAACTTTGATACTGACATTGAGTTTTGGGGTTATGATCACAGTTGTTTCACAAGATTTATGATGAAGAATTCTTCCCCGCGGCAAAAGCTTCCGAAAATCCTGAAGATGAAGACGAGGGTTTGGTGGATTAGATTTTAAGGAGAAATGATTCTGAATTCCAGAGACAGTTGCATTTCTGCTTCGCTGTGGAAGCTTTTGAGTTCTGGTTTTGTAATGAAAGATTCCATCAGACTTCACAATCATCCAGTACAAGAAGATCAATCATATGCTAAACTGCAAGTTTTCATTTGTTTCTTACTTTTATTTTTCATTTACATGAAATTTAGATCACAATGTACAGATATCATCAAGAGCTTCTTGATTCTCATTAGACCTTGTTTATACCTTTCAGATCGTGCTGAACGAGACTCATTAGATCTTGTATAACCCTTCGCCCCTTCAGATTGCATCGTCTTACTTGAACGGTCGTTTAGTATTCTTTTTTATTCGCTTGCATACGTCATAAGAATGGGTTATCCGCATAACTGTCCTAAATCAAAGAAACTTCCTCCCAGAAATAGTTGATAAGAAAAGAAAGGATAAGAACTTGTCCAATGACAACCTTTCGCAGAAAGTTTCTAAATCAAAGATTTCAATGTATAAGATTTAAAAACTCAAAATGAAATCTAGTAAAGACAAAATCTTTCATATGTGAAGTATGGATACTTGGATTTAACCTATTTCCCCAAACGGAACCACAACAGAGTGAACACCAAACACCATGAAAAAGCTAAGCAGCCCAAGCATCAACATTCATAATTGATCAACGGAATGACAGTTCTGTCACATTCTAAATAATTTAAAAGCGAAATCAGAACACGGATTTTCCCTACCTATTGAAGGTCCTTTTAACTCCGGGGAAGTTGCCCTAGGGAGAATCATAAGATAACAAGAGTTGGGTTAACTCCTTGTCCATGAACAAATACAATCTATTACATGCCTAATTCAAATTTTTAGGCTTAGGGTTTGTGATAATAGTCCTCCTACATGGGAGAAAAGGGCGATCTTGCAACCATGAATAAAATGTCTAGGTCCTCTCCACTCATTGACAATTGATTTTGAGTTGGATGACCACAAACTTAACATGGTACCAAAGCTAGGCCCGCACGGCCGCACATGATAGGCTTTTAAAGCCACACGTGCTCCACGTCACCCGAAAAAAAAAAAACACGTGTTAGACTCAAAGGACCCTGACACTTTAGGGAGGGTATGATAATAGTCTCACATGAGAGAAGCGCAACAAGAATATGATGTCTAAATCCTCTCCACTCATTGCCAATTGGTTTTGAGTTGGATGACCACAAACTGGGTTCATGCGTAAAGTTAGCCAAACCCCCCAGTCTAGATGCATCAAGAGGCATTATTTCTTCTTACATTATGCAACAAGGAACATAAGGGAAGTGGTAGTACCCTAGAAGTAGGGGTGGGAATCGGTTCGGACGGGCGGGAAACGGACACTAAGTCAACCGGTCCGGGCGGAACAGGCATAAGTCTTAAGTGTCCATTCGGACATCCGGACAAAACAGGCGGGCATTTCGGATTTTTCTCTAACAAAGTGCCCGCCCGTGACCGTTTTGATAGTCGGGCAAACCGGGTATCGGTCGGTCGGGCACTGGTTACTAATGAACAAATAAAAACAAAATTATCCGAAATTAAAACTGTTTAGTAATTAAATACAACGTTCAAAACTCCCACTTTACAATTCCAAAAAGTACATGAATACAAAATTAAAAGATAATTATTGAGATTTCTCGTGGATTACGATCAGTTCTATTCTTCTTTACATGGAGTACGATCGGTGCATTGTGGGTTCTATGGTGTATTGTGGGTTCAAGGGTTATCGATTAGATATTGAGATTTTGGAGGAGAGAGATACTAGAGAAGTAGAGAGGTGAAGATAAGATTAAGAAAAGTGATTTCTAGGGTTGTATATTTTTACTCTTGAAATCTAACGGTTGTAGCTAACCCTACAAATCTAAAGGCTTAAAATCAATCATATAGGTGGGCGGGTATAACGGGTTGGATAAATGAACGTGTATGGACGGATTCGGTCGGGCGGACAATATAAGCGGGCGGATTCGGTCGGACCACCGGGGAAGGACCTATGCCCGCGTCCGTCCGCTTAAGCTCTTTCGATCGGGCGGGTACGGACCGATTCGGGCAACGGACGGTCACGGAAGCTTCGGACTCGGGCGGGCGTGGGCGGATTTCGGGTTTCCGAACCAAAATCCCACCCCTACCTAGAAGCAAGTGTATATGATTGTTAAGTTTTCAGTTTTCAGGATTGCTTCGGGAGAGAAATCATAAGTTTATATATTAACATGACCAAGTATGAGCTTTGAACAATTGATATTAATTCATTACTATAAAGCTTTCAACAGCTTAATAGTCATTTCCAGTTTTCTAGAAGAAACAAAAGACTGATAGAGAACAATAAATCAGAGTAAAACCAATATACCATTTTTGACCCCCCCCCCCCCCCTAACAATGATAAAGAATAAACATGTGAAATGTCATTTGTCACTTTGCGTTTTTGAAGGATATCATCAATAGTTCGTTCTTTGAAGAAATATACCGAAGAAAGGTTTCAGTAGACCTCCATTGGTTAGTAAAATCGGTTCTAGAAACTTGTTACTTCTATGATTTTATCTAGTATTTAAAAGGTTTTCGAAGTGGTTAAATCTTTGGAAAATTTTCATCCTCAGTTTTGGGTTGATTTCGAGCGGTTTTAGAGTGAGTTGTAAGTAATAAAGGAGTTTATTCTCGAATATGAAAATTTTGAATGGTCTAAGACTAGATTGTACAATTTGAGGCCCTAGACAAAGTCCCAGACTGTCATGTGAGCTTAAGCAGTGTCTCAGATTGTCCTGTCCGAGAGCCTAAGCAAAGTCTCCCGCTGAAACCCGTCTGAGAACATGTTTGTTATCTCGAGTTATACAGGCTGAATGAAGGAGCCTCCCGAACGCGATAGCCAAATTGAATTGACAAAAATCAATGACTCAAGCCGGACGCACAAACCAAAAAAGAAGAGCGCGTGTAAAACCCCCGTTTGGCTAATCCTGAACTCTAAATCAACTTAAATATAATTCCTCTAATTCATAACTTTTAAAAATCATAATGATTGACTATATATTGGAAGATAGATAAACTGGTGACCTATCCAAACAACTCAGTAATCTAACCCAACTAGGAGAAGTAACCTTAGATATCATAATCAAATCAAACTATGTGGCTTAAAGTAAGAACAAGCTGGATTGCATTGAAGAAGACATAATGTTAAACTATATATGCATTTTAACATATCATAAGGTCCCCCATTCTTTGAATGGACAATATTTTGGCTCACTCAAGAACCATAGCCCAATGATATGAAGATGACTTGTCTGGCTTACCTCTCCATTGGGTTTTTGAATGGTATACACTTGCTCATTTTTCTAGGTTGAGAGGTACTTATTGCTAGTAGGTTGCAGCTGGCCAGATATGCCATCTATATTCTAAATGTTGTCATCAAATTTGGACTTGTGTAGATTCTAATGGTTCATGCCAAAATTCCTATTGTCAGTACCCCTATGGTCTATTATAATTGAAGTCCCACTCAAATGATTTGGTACATTTAAACAAAACAAGAAAAAAATAAGTTATGGGGACAAAATATATTTGAAGAATGTTAATCTATATGTTATCTAGCTGAAATGAAAGTTCAGACTACGAAAAGAATAGGCATTATCATAAGGTGGATACACCTTCTGGGTTGATGGATTAGTTGAATCGACTTTGGAGTAAATTAGATTTAATTTTCAATCTTCCGGTCACGGTTGATGCAAAATATACAAGATTTACAACCATAAAGTAAATTGGGGGAGAGAGAGTTGGTTGAATAAAATGAGGCTTTGATTGATCAAAGGGACAGAGAGGACTTTCAACAAAAAAAAAAAAAGAGGAAATCAAGGGAGTTGCCCCTGAAATTGCATGATTGCTTTTCTCTACTTAAGACAATGGAAATTGCACATCCATTTGAATACAAATGATCAAATTCATCTAAACTATTATGAACTTTCCAATATGTATATATGTTAGTCCCAATTTTTTTATCTTTTTCTTTTCGAATTTCAAATAGGCGGAGAGAATGAATGTGTGATGTAAAGGTGTAAGAACTAGAGAAGTGAGGAGATATTTTCCCCACTAAAATTAAAGTGATCAATTCGAAAGTAAAAAAAATAGGAAATGAAAAAGACCTATATTGACCTCTTGCTTTTTAATAGACATTGCAGGTGAGTAATTAGACCATTTGTTATTTTGCATTTTTATATACAAGTTTAGTTGTTGCTGACTACTAATCCAAGAGGATTGCATTTAGAGGAAACAATAATGGAGAACATAATTTATTTTATTTTTTTCCTTTTTTAGGTTGACAAACAAATTAGTATTACATATTTATTTGATT
Organism: Eschscholzia californica; assembly: GCF_041429995.1. Taxonomy (NCBI): domain Eukaryota; kingdom Viridiplantae; phylum Streptophyta; class Magnoliopsida; order Ranunculales; family Papaveraceae; genus Eschscholzia; species Eschscholzia californica. Next base: position 13,049,499 of record NW_028238198.1, on the reverse strand, counting down.
TTGTAACAAATTAGAAATCCCATTGTTACCGAAGAAAAAAATATGTGATAGATTTCAAGAAAATGTTGCAACCACTTGGGGTCTCGATCGATGCATTGGTCCCAAATTACGCATTGATGATTTCAAATCAATGAGATTTTTGAAAAACTGGTTAATGTATGAAAGTCATCAGAATGATGTCACATTAACATCTAATTGAGACTTCAAATATAACAACATGAGAAAGAAGTATTTCCATACGTTTTATAATGGCGGTAAGATAAACATTTTTGTTATATTAATCACATGAGTCCAAATTTCTAGCTCCATTCTTGTTTAAAACCATATCAATCTTTTTAATACATGTATGAGAGGGATTTTATTTGAAGGCTCAATTTTTTTATTAGTGGGAAATTTAATTGATTTTGTAGGTATTAGTATTTTTATGTTTTGGGTGTAAGTGGTCAATTATTTTATTTTTTAATAATAATGTGAGAGTGGACAAGTTAGACTGGTCTATTTTATAGGAAAATAGCAGATCTGAAGATAAGATTTATTATGATATATCGTACAGTATTTGTATTTTGATCTCATAAGTTTAATTATAATATCCAATTTGTTCCCAAGTTCTTCAAGAAACAATATTTTGAAGCTCTTCATACGACTCTCAGAATCCAAGAATAGGCTCTATACACATACATATCTATGTGGGTAAAAACCACCACTAGATTTTCAAATCATTTCAAGTCACAATCGTCTACATTTTATTTTTTATACAATAATAGTTACTTAACATTTAGTAATTATAACAATTTTTTTAACAATAGATCCGGGTAATATTATTGCCATGGCATCACATCATTCAGCATAAAGAAGATGAAGAGAGCTAGGTTGCTAAAGAACATCAATAGTTTCATTAGTGGAATATCGTTAGTATGTTACTTCGATTTCCAAATTTTTTTTTTTTTGAAGGAGATGCTTGTAAAATTCCAAACTACTACCCAAATTTACCTATACTTGGATGGAGAGTGGCATTATATTAGATATTAGGGATGCTTGTGATGATTCATCTAATATTGCTTTCAAAATTTGTTGTTAGAGATTGTAAAGTTGTAAACCATGAAGTTGTTGCATTAGTTGCTTACTTGCTTAGCAAAATGAACTTTGGCTTCTAAACAATTTCTACTTGTCCTTGGGATATGTTATCATCTCTCTAAGAAAATTTAGTATTCAACGAATTGGAATATTCTTCAAACAAAAAGATGATTAAGATATACAAAACATTTGCTTTGCAGATTAGTCAAAAAAAAATTACTTTATTTTTCTTTAATTTTTTTCTTTTCGAAATGTTTGGGTTCCACTAACTCGGGCGTATGTAAATAACTCAAACATAAAGTGTTTAACTAAAACAGTAAAAAGAAAAACAGAAAACATGAAACGAACAAACACTAGAAGCATACAACATATAACATATGAAAAGGAGAAGATTCAAGATGTGTCGATTTTCTCTAAAAAAAGAAAACTTAAATGATCTAGAAATCCAACAAGTGTTGATTTCATCTTCAGTAAAACTTAAGCGATCCACAATTAGCTCAACTTGGAGGGTGTAATCAATTTATAATATTCGTCTAATAAAAGTCAAAAAGCGAAAACATGGTTACAAAATCAAAAGAAAGCATCATTCACATATCAATGCATGAATTTGTTCGTGTCGTTAGAAAGTCTTGTAAAGCAAAAAAGAGAAAAAGCTAAAAGGAGAACTAAAGAGACACCCTTTTACCAAAGATGAATATATTCTATGTTGTATTAGCAGGTTCCTTGCATGAGTTTGCAAAACACCCAAAATGTCCGATTGGAGAAATTTGGCAATGGAATCGAAGTTGCCAAGATGAGTAATCTAATACTCTAGCTAATATCATTAAAAAAACTCTAGCTAATACGTTACTATTAGGCATTAGCGAGTATTTAGGGAGTGTAGTAGCTTAAGAGAACGATTTGAGAATGTCTAACTGGTAAATTGGCTCGTACGGCGAAAGTCTGAGACATATGAGGGTTGAGCCTAGACAAAATTAGGTGGTGTAGGCTGGTTCATCCCTCCTTTGAGATACCATTGTAAGCGATTTAATGCGATTTTTAGCTACTGTAGTTTCCTTCGTGTATGAGACTAACTCATTTATGATTCCGGATAAGAAATCCAATAAAATTGTACCCTTATTCTTCACGATTTGATGAAATACTTGTCCTATATCGAAAATAATATTTAATTATTATTTATTATATATATATATAGCTATTTAATATGTATTTCAGGCACAAACAAATATTCAGACTATCTATTGACACATCCACTCTCCGTGTGGAAGCATTTAATTTTGAGATGTCTCAATTACAAACTCTATTTTTGAAATCTCTTTTGAGGGTCGTAAGTGCCCTAGTCATCAAATTTAATTTTTGGATCAATAGAAAGTCTTTATTTCTCAATCATTTTTTCCTATTAAATGTATGTGTGACATGTGTAACTATTGTCAACAGTTGGTAGCCCAAGTGGTTCCAAGGTGTTGACATAAACTCCAGAAAGCCCTGGAGGTCCCAGGTTCGAATCCCAAAGAAGGCGGAATCTTTGGTTATTTGAATTGGGATTATGAGGGTAAAAATAATGTTGTTGGGCTTCACGCCATTGTTTTGTTGGGCTATAGGCCCGGTCTTGTTAGCGTTTGAGTGGGCGGTTATCGAGCTTATAACATCTATGATGTATCAAATGCCAAATATCACGACATACGTAGATCGTAGTCGTCTTCCAAAAAAAATAGACGTGTAACTATTAAAGTTTTTTTGAGTGTTGTTTTGGAGAATGACTTAAATTAGAGACACTCAATTTAGTCATATAAGAAAGAGAATCTCAATTGAGACTTGACACATAAGCCGATTAGAATTTTTTTGAGTTTTGCATTGGAGATGCTCTTATGTTCAAATTCCCTCCCTTGCATTTTTTGTTTTTTTAAGAATAATATTTTTAAGGTCCACGTGTCGTAGGTCCAAAATAAAATTCAAAGAGGGATTAAGGTCCAATCTTCCCAGAAAAAGAGATTTTAGTCTTTTTTCCTTTTGGAAGAAACATTGTTGATACATAATGTGTTATGTATGACACATATAAAACAAATGAAATAAAGTATGAAAATAAATAACACGTTATTTATGATACAAAACAAGAATCAATAAACAGAAAAACACTGTAACTTTGACATCTAGACATACTTTAACTATACTAAATGTGTTTTGTTGTAGAAATATATGTAATTTATACTAAATAACGTGTATATTGCGAAACAGATAGTAAGTTTGAAATCAATCGAAAAATTCTGAGAAAAAAAAAAGAAAGAGAATTTTGGGAATTAGTTTTCAAAGTGGGTTTTTTCTTATATAAAAGGTTATAACGGGTATTATGATTGAATAGAAATGATAGATATCTGTTTTTTCTATAGAGATGGTCAATTTGGACTAAATATCCATTATAATTATTATTTTGACTTAAAATCATATATTAATATTAGGGTGGACTAAATGTGTGTTTAGGTGTAGATTTTTGGACTATGAACCCAAAAATGTCTATTTTTAAAGTATTATGGATTTTAGCATTCTAAACGATCATTCGGCTTTAAGAAAGAAATAAATGTATTTGTTCGACAATAGACATGTATAGTTAAACAATTGTATTCATATTAGAAATTGTCTTCTCTAAAACTAGTCATACGAATCGATTTTTCTTTCTTACCATTTTAATCTACGGTCAACTATGTCTAACGTAAAATTTTGGCTTCGTCTTTTTGATTTGATATACATCCATAATACTCCATAGTATATGATGTATTTCTCTATAACGTATAATGTATTTGTGTAGATAATTATTCTCTCGTCAATTATTGTATTTTCAATTTTTTTCGGTTTGATAGTTTGCACTCCTTCAGTCCAAATCCTGGATCCGTAAGTGTGTCCATTATCATACTTTCTGGTTTAAAGAAGGAGCTCGTTAAAGGAGTGGGAAATGGACAAGACGGGCAATCCACAATCACTTGCTCTTTCTGTTCACGAGGAGCAGACATATTTTCATTGTCAGCTTGGGGTGGCATTTGACAAAGTTTGAATGTATGTTGCTTGTCTGAGCATGCCTAGTTTGTCAGACAAATCGGGTATTAGACCATTCGGATTCTAGCACAATGTTAATTTTTTGTTTGAGTGTCCATAAAAGATACTCATTAAGATTTCACCCGAAAAAAGCCCATAAACGTAGCTCAACCACGAGTGTTCTATCTCTCAACTCTTTTATAAGGAACTCCAATCATTTTTTCCTTTATTACTATTGATGTCGGATTAAAATGTGGAGAACAAAATTTATTTTGTAATGATAACATAATCTCACATTGTAAACTCTTTGAGATGAAAGAGATGCAAAATTTTATAAATAAGAAATGTGTGAATCCTAGTATTACGGTGCACATAGATTAAAGTGTGCAATCTAATGTTTTATTAATTGATCATAAGTACCTATATAAGATTAAAATTTCTAAGTAAATCGCAACTATCAATCGGTCGGACTCGAATAAAAAGCCAGTTAGAGTCTTTTTGTCCGTTCCCATCCGACTAACATCTGTTTCAAGCGATTTGTGAGCGGATCCGGGCACGCGAACCCTTTTTCCCACCCTTAATCCAACAAACAATCCCCCATGCAAACGATTCAGGTAATTAACGCCTCGTCGACAGAACCTCTCAGATTGTCCAGCAAAAGCAAAGTAATAAAGCAACAAAAATGGACACCTCCTTTGGACCCATTTCTCAAGATCAATACGGGCGCTTCATTCACGGATTTATCGGAACTTGCTGGAGTATAGGCTGCATCATACATGACTAAGATTCTAATTTTATTGCAGCATGTGCAGACTCAATCAGAGGCCAAAATGCAGAAGAATGCGAAAGCATTGCCATTAAGGCTGCCCTTTTATGGGCGATAGACCTTAAGATCACTCACGTCCATATAGACAGTGACAACATTAATGTTATCTCCTACTTAGAAGACCAAAGTCACTCCACTCAATGGCAGACCACAAAGCACTTGGTAGAGATTCTGAATCTGAAGAACAAGTTTACCCACATTCGATTTTCTTACATTCCTAGAGACTGCAACAAAAAGGCGGATGCACTAGCTAAATGGGGGAAGAAAAATCGCAGGCAGAAGATGTGGCATTCCTTTTCTTCGTTTAATCATGATTTGAGGTAGTGTTGTTTTTGTTTGTACTTCAACAAAAAAAAAAAAAAAACTAAGCGAAAAAACAAGTTACGTATAGTAAAAAAAATAATTTCATTTTAACAGATAAATATTTACCTCACTATTGGGTTGGAGTGCTTTTGGTCAAGATAGTAATAGAAGTTTTTTTTTTGTTGAAAGAAAATAGTAATAGAAGTTACTCTTATTTAACTGCAATACATGTCTAATTATAAATTCTTTTCTTTTTCTTTAACAAATAAACATTCACATCATCTAGCTTAGTGGGTCCTTTGAAAAGCAATTAGTTAAAGAGAGAAACTCATTAAGTTGTTACCAAGTGAGATATTCTACACTAAATATTACTCCTTATAAGTTTAGTCATAATTTTCATTTAGTTTTAACAAGCAAATATTTATCTCTTAGTTTTAACAAGCAAATATTTATCTCACTGAATTTTATTAATGTCTATGACCATTGACCCGAACACTTTTCTGATTTCAAGTATTCTGCAGTAATATTTTTAGGAAGAAAAAAAATCTCCAGCAAAGTATATAAACATTATTTCAACAAAAAATAAAAAAAAGTATATAAACATTCCCTAACCTATCACTCTAATATTTGAACGAGTCACGTATAAGGATCAATATCTACTTGTTAGAAAATCTAAAAACATATAGTTTATCTGAAAAAACAATCTTGATGTTAAATAAAATCACCCACTTGTAACAGGCAATTGTTTTTAACACCACCCCTTAAATTTTCTTTTCACTTAGATATTCCTAATTAACTAATGATATACTCTAGTAGATATTCTTAATTAACATATGTTATTTTTGACTCAGTAAAAGAGAAAATCATTTATGATTTATGTCCAGAATCCCTGTGATCATAAAATTTGTAGATTTAGAGAAAATATAAATTTTAGAGTGGTTAAAGATTTTTGTGATTGTAATATGGTGAGAGGATTCTATGTGAGTAAAGTTAAGAAATTTATTTACATTGAAAATCTTAGAGATACTCATCTGAATCAAAAGGATCTGACATCTCTCTCTGTTGCTATACGAGGTAAGATTTCTATATTAAATATTTTTGTCATTTTCTTTTGAAAAAGACAAGAGAGAAATTTGGGAAATCATTAACCACTGTTTTAACACTTGGTTAAACCTATGAAAATTAGGGTTAAAGAGAATCTATTTTAGAGAGAGAAAGAAAACAAAAGAGTCCTAAAAAGCCTCAGAAAACGCCAGCTGTACAAATTGAGCCTCGTCGATTCTATTTCCAATCCCTCCTTTCTCCTATAAATATTCTCCTTCCGTCTTTCCTCTACCTCACACCCACTCTGAAAAACCCTTCTTTCTCTCTCTCTCTACTCCTTAAAAACCTCTCCTCCTCTCTGCTATCTTTGTTTCTTTATAAACAAGAATTTCTTTTCGACAATTTTGTGGCCTATTTCTTCTGTGAATCTACTTTTCAATATTGTAGTTGCAGAAAAAAGATTGAGGCCTCTATTCATTATAAAGATTACCCTTTTAATCAATTTGTTATTGTAAGTTCTTTTCTTCTCATCTTCTTCAAATTCTGTTCTTTTGATTTTGGTTTTTCAATTTTGAATCCGATCTGGGTTTTGAATGAATCTCATGTTGTTTGTATGCTTTTTATTGGAAATTAAAAATTTCCCCTTTGATTTTTGAATCAATGTTTCTTGATCTAATTTGATTTCTGATTCGTTCTTTCTTGTTTGATTTTGGTTTTTGTTTTTGGGTATTGATTTAGTTTTAGGGTTTTGTGGAAATTTTTAAATATGGTTTTGATGCATGCAAGATTAATATTATCATAAATCATAGTAATAATCTTGATTCTTGATCTGGGTTTTTAATTTGCAGGAAAATTGAATGTTTTAATGGAGTCGAAAGGTGGTAAAAAGAGTAGTAATAGTTCTTTACAATACGAAGCTCCCCTTGGATACTGCATTGAAGACATTCGCCCAAACGGAGGAATTGAGAAATTCAGATCTGCTGCTTACTCTAACGTAAGATTCAAACCCTTCCCCCTTTTTAATTTTACCTTCTCTGTTTTTCTCTCTCTAGAATTTTCATGGATTCTAATCTTCTTCTTTCTCTCTCTAACTTTTCTTCTTTTACAGTGCGTGAGGAAACCATCCTGATAAGTCTTGAGAAACTTTCACTCAGTAGATTAGGATTTCCCTTTTCAGTTGTGTCTTCTTCAATTCTGCGAATAAAAAACTCTCTTGCTTTCTCTTCTTCTTCTTCTTCTTCTCAGAAACCCAACAAAGAAAAACCCTTTCTCTCTCTAAATTTTATCTCATTCTTCTTCAATGACTCTTTCAATGGATACTTTTGAAAACCCACCTCCAATTTCTGCAATTGGTTTCGAAGGATTTGAAAAACGTCTTGAAATTACTTTTTCTGAAGCACCGATTTTTACTGACCCACAAGGACTCGGTTTACGATCCTTAACTCGGTCCCAAATCGATTCAATTCTTGATGCAGCTAAATGCACAATTGTTTCTCAACTTTCAAACTCGGTGTTTGACTCGTACGTTCTATCCGAGTCAAGTCTTTTCATTTACCCTTTGAAGATCATAATCAAGACTTGTGGAACTACTAAATTGCTCTTAGCTATTCCACCGATTCTTCAACTCGCTGAGTCACTCAGTCTCTCTGTTTTCTCCGTCAAATACTCGCGAGGAAGTTTCATTTTCCCCGATGCCCAACCTTCCCCACACCGAAACTTCTCTGAAGAAGTCGCTGTTCTTAATGGGTATTTCGGTAATTTACCATCTGGTGGTTTAGCTTATATCCTCGGCGATCCGAACGTTCCGAATCGTAACTGGCATATTTACTCGGCATCGAAGATTCCATTTGGAAAACCTAATCGAACGGGTGTCGTTACTCTCGAGATGTGCATGACTGGATTAGATAAAGAACGGGCATCCGTTTTTTTCAAAAAATCGGAAGATTATACTGCTAAGGAAATGACGAAATTGTCCGGAATCAATGAAATATTACCAGAATCTGAAATATGCGACTTTGACTTTGACCCATGTGGTTATTCTATGAATGCAATCGACGGCTCAGGTTTGTCGACAATTCACGTGACACCGGAGGACGGATTTAGCTATGCAAGTTACGAGGCGATGGGGTTTGACACCAATTCGGTTGAGTTTGAACCGTTGATCAAGAGGGTGCTGAAATGTTTTGGTCCGGCTGAGTTCTCTGTGGCGATCACGTGCGAGGATGAAAATGTCACGTGGGGTGAAAATGAAAACGTGTGTGGGTACACGTGCAAGGATGGTGTGAAAGAGGAATTAGCAGGTGGGGGGTGCATTGTGTACAAGTGTTTCAAGAAGATGGAGAAGGAGTGCGCAGTGTCCTCACCAAAATCTACTCTTCATTGCTGGGAAGATGTAGTGCTGGAGAATGAAATCAAGAAATGTGGGTTCTTTTCTGTTGCTTAGCTGGTTGGTCAAGGAAAAGTCAAAGTCAAGGAGTCGAGTCAGTCAAGAGTCAGAGTTTTATCGAGTCAGTCAAGAGTCAGAGTTATATCGAGTCAGTCAAGAGTCAGTTCTATCGAGTCAGGTCAATGTTGGTCTATTATCTGTTTGTTTGAGTATGGTGCTATTGTTTTAATTTCAAGTTGTCGATCGAGTCTGTTGCTTGTTTTGGGGATACCTATATACTTCAAAATAAATGAACAATGCATCTGTTTGGGTAATTATCCTATGAGTTTTAGATGTTGATTTGATTTAGATATTATTTTTCTTTGTATTATTTCAAAGTTATGTATAGTTTTATAGTATGCCATGATCCGGCTTGCTAAGTCTAACGTAAGTTTAGACGTATACACGAATATCACATGATATAAGTCTAACGTAAGCTTATTAGACTTGCTAAGGTTCTAAGGAGTCTAATTCACTATAATGTATTATGATTCTCTCAAATAACAATATAAGTATTTATTATTTAAATGTTGATTTAGGTGTTTTGTCGTTCTCGTAATTATTTCAGTTCTCTTCTATTAGTTTCGTGTCTCCCGCTCCCCACCGATTGGGACAGTTAAGATGTCTAACCAGACTACTTGTGAATCTTGGGTGTCACCAAAGGCCACTCTTTGGTTCTTCTGTTTACCAAAATAACTAGCCATCCCTTTAGAGGAACCAATATTCTAAAGACTTGTGCAAGATGTAAATAGTCAATAGAGGTAGCAAGATTGCCTTCTCGAGAGACATCTAGATTTGAAGACGAATTCATATAAAGAATAATAGCATTTCCCACTAGGATCTCCCAACAAAAGTTTGAGACCTCATGAGTAACTATAGAATATGAAATCTTTCTCTCAACAATCAATTGTTGGGGAAATTTAAATGCACTCACCATTTTTGTTATATACACTGGCATCTAAGGTATTTTTGTTGAAGTGGAAAGAGATGGGAGTGTGACATGTAAAAATGGCAAGTGCGTATTTTTTTTTTTGAAATTGACTACAATAGTCACTATAAAGGCGTTGATACATCATTAAGATGTGATGAGCACGAAAACACCGAATGTAATTCTTTAAAGAAAGTGGCTTCAAACCAACTAAACTACTGACCTAAAGCCCAATGCATTATTTATACCTTTAATAATCCAAATTTAATAAACCAATGGATTTCATCTTTGTTGGGAATCGAACTTAGGACCTCCAGAGTTTAAGTACATACACTACCAACTCAGGTATATGTTGTTGGGATCTTTCAACATGATCCATTGATAATTTGGATTGTAGTTTCGGTCAAAAACCTAGTAAGAAAACACCCTTTCTCTTTCTCCCTTTGGTGAAGTAATAAGACACACTTTCTTCCGTTTTGAATTTTTGAAACAACATTTGGTTCTTCTTTTCTTCATATGTAGAATGTCTTGAGCATTTTACGTCGACCGTAAGTACATCTCTCCATGAGGGCAGGTGATTTGTTAAGACAACCATGTCCTTCATTGTCTTTTGATTTATTCCATCAATCAATTTTAATTGTTGACTTCTTTTTTACCTTTCTTTTCGAAACTCGTTATCTCCTTATTTTTTTCTCCTTTTCTTCTTTTGTCGATCGACAATAGGACGCCAACTGAAGAGCATTATCAAAAAACTGTTTTTTTTCTTCCTACCTTTCCTTCCACAAACATCACCACCCTGACGACCGGTCAACAACCACCTCTCTCTTCCTGTCCTCATTTTTTTCTCTCTTTCCCTCCCTCCATCCCTCCTTCTATCTCCCTCTCCCTATAGGATTTCAATCACTTGAAAAAATCTCGTTTAGGTTAGAATTTGAGAAATTATGTTGGAGGTTCAACTCGTGAATTAAGTTTCTCAAACGCAACCCTAATGAGTTTTGAGTGAAATGAATAAAGCACGAGAAAGGGATAAAGAGATAAAACAATAGATAGACAAATCAAGAGAGAACACAAGATAGAGAGGCAGAGGAAGAGAGTGGTAGAAAGCAATAGATAAAGAGAGAAGAAGAGAAAGGGAATAAAAGAGATAGAGGGAGGGAGAGATGAATGGAGAAGAAAAACATTGTTTTCTAATGATGGGCGTCGATTGATGAATAAGAAAGTGACGAATGACAGAGAGGAAAAAACTTTCGAAAAAAATAGTAAAAACAAAAATTCTATTCATCCCTCCATTTTGGTCTCTCCCCCGGGCCTCCGCTGATGTGGCGGCATACCACTTGATTGTGGAGCAATTGGAGAAAAAAAAGGAAAATAAAAGTCGACTATTAAAGCTGACTGAAGAAAAAAAAAGTCGAAGGATCAAAATGGGAACTAGTCATCTTTAACGAACCATTTTAGTGGATTGGTTATCTTTAGGGACCAAAATGGAATTAACCCAAAGAAAAAGTAGTCTGCTAATAAGACTAATCGCTCTGTATTCAGGAAAGGAAGAAAGGATTTGGTTTTGATCACTTCAATCTTCTAATTCACCCATCTAAGCAGCTTGCCATTAAATCCGATACCAGATTAGGGTTAGCAGGAAGAACAGCTCGGTGTGCGAAATCCATTTACAAGTAAGTCCATAATCTTCATCTTATTTGAATCCCTAACACTCTTTCTTCGTCACTTGTCTAGTTTTTTTTTTCTCCTACGATGTTGATACCGATGATAATGACTATATAATGATGAAAATTCTGATGACGACGATGGTCAGTATGATTATGGTAGTGGGAGTTTAGGGTTAAAAAAAGGGTTTTTATTTTTATTTTTGATGATATGAGAGAGAGAAAGACTGAAAGACACAACCCTAATGTGGGAATTTTCTGTGTTGATATAACAATAGTTATGTTACTTGCTGATTTTCTACTTCAAAGTAGTGATCTCGAACTTGGAAGCTTCAAACCCTTAGTAATTTAAGGGAGTATTAGTATTGTAATTGGGAAGTATCCAATTGAGTGCAACAATTCAGGGTGTCTTTACCTGGATAGTGGATGAAATCCCCAAATTTGGAAATATCGATTGCAGAAAAACTACTTGCTGAAATACCTCTATGGTCGAAAACTCATTTTGAGTTCCACCATATGAACTATGAAGTCAAACCCTTTAAATGTTTTATACAACAAGTGTAGTTTAGTATGCTATATTACTTAATTCTGTCAATAAATAGACTAGCGCATCGAATGCTTATTATGTAGCCATTATCTTTTATAGCACACGTAGTTCTGCTTTGTATGACGTGAATGTTACTTGCAGCATCGTGTGCCAAATTCATGTGATTACATGTTAGAGAATTAAGAGGGGAGAAAAATGCCGCACAGAACACGACCCATGGCGTCTATCTTGGTGTTTCTAGGCGTCAATGCCGTTTTGCTGCCAACTATCTCTCCTGTCTATGATTTTGTCTGCTTCCTTCCTTACTGGGAAAGAAGGGTAACTTCTCTTCTTCATTTACTTTTCTTGTGTTTTGTATGGTTTAATTTATTCGCCATGTTATTGATAGTGAAGCAGCCTAAGCCCCATATCTATAATGGCATACTGGTACATTCTCTCTTCTGTCATTGGATTGTAAAGAGGCAGTGTCTATGTTATAGCTTTGGATAAATAATGAGAAATCCAGTAAGTATATATAAATTGGGTCACAATGTGTCCTTAGTGAAAGAGGTTAGGATCATAGTGATTCTGCACCTGTTGCAGTATTCCTAGGTCTAAATTTAGTTAAATAATCCGAGTGTCTAGCTTTACATGAATGCTAAATGGCTCACTATGATTGACGTTACTTCTATTCCATCAAATTCTGTCAGCTAGTTGCATATGAAACGTAACTAGAGTTGATAGCTTATTGATCTGCCGGTTTATGGACATACATCTAACAAATTATGTTGTGAGGATGATATTCCCACAAGCTTCCTTCACTAAATATATTTTTGATTTAATGTGAGTACTGCTTAGGTAGTTTTACCATGGTAACTTAACTTCTGACCATGACCATGAGCTAGATTCTTCTGGACTGAAGTTGGGGTTACACCTTTATTACTTTAGAAGCCTCTTTCCTAGGCACTGTCGAAGAAAGAATTCTAGAAGGCCTTTGACTTTGAAGGCCACCGAGCTTCTACGTTTTGGATTGGTGCATTTTGTTGGTGAAAAATTGAGGACTTAACTTCCGCTTAGTTAAGTGGAGCTAAAAAGTAAAAAAGCGTGATTTTTGGCTAAATTTTTCTTGAAAAAATATTTCTCTGGCAAGATGAACTACTGCCAATTTCGGTTATTCGAGAGAAGTAGTTGGAGTGTTGGAGACGGACACTAATCAATCTGAGACTGCTGACTACTTTTCAGACTTCTGACTACTTCTGAGACTTATGATAACTTCTTGGTATTTCTTTTTCTTGGACCTGATTTTGTTTTGTATCAACTAGTAATCTATGCCGTCAATCTTGTATTCGGAGGTTAGCCGATTGAATGAGTTAGGCTTGCGTAGTCGAGGTTTTCATCTTGGCATCATACTAGTGTTTTTGCATCACTCTGATCGCACAAGTAATTGTAATGAATAGCATAGTTTTATTTGCATAAAACAGAAACTGACACTGAAAGCTCTAGATGTTTTTGGTTAAGTTTGTGAAATGCTAGGTTTAGAATTTATACTGGTTGATACATAGCGCAAACATGAATATGTAAATACGACACCAAAGTGATTGTAGATGCGAAGAAAAGAGGACTAGGAGAAGGGAAGGAGATAAGGCATCAATTGCCTACTTTCATGCAAACTTGAGACTTTGCCTTTATCAGCTGACTCGAAGTCCTTATTGGCGAGTTAGTCATTTAGGGAAACAACTAGGATAGTCGAGTTGTAGTTGGGCAATGACTAGTACTTTGCGAGTTGTCCCGAATAACTACCAAATTTAATGAAGTAGCTAGAAGTTTCTTGTGCATCACTTGGAATATGTTTTGTTTATTTATTTATTAACTTTCTCAGATGAGTTGTCTGATTAGAGATCGATGGATTGCTTAACGAATTCGCTTGTTATCTAGACATCTCATCTTTATCATGTTTGATTTACACATAGCTACACTCTTGGGTTCGTGATTTTAACATCAGATTCAAGTTTTACTGTCATGGAAAGCTAATGTTGAAACATTTATTATGGGTTTGAAGCCCAAGTAATTGAGATTTTTTTTGTATCAAAACCAGTAAGCTTTTATGGAAAGATAACTTTTGATAGTTGTATTGGTGTTTGCAGAGGGAGAGACGTCGTGCAGAACGAGAGTCTGCTTTGATGAAGGAATCTGGGAATGCTTAATGGATTTTCGGCGTAAGAATGATAAAGAGTATGTTGGAAGTTCCCGAAGCATAAAATCATTTCATTTGTGCAGATAGTTGATGTGGTTAGAAGTTAAAGAACACGATAGATCTAGGACAATAATTAACATGACGAAGGGAATAAACCATCACCAGGATGTCCTTTTTGGAGTATTAATCATAACGATATTATCATAGAAAATGTTTTAGTAAATCAAGTAATGGTGTGTTTGGATGGCGGAATCATGAATCAGCGGATTCATGACTCCTTGGGATTCATGATTCCACGGATTCATGAATCTAAGTAATATCTTTTGGCTTGTTTGGCAACTAAGAATCCTATGATTTATTATTATTTGAGTATTTTTAAACGTCTTTAGAAAAAATATGATTTTTGAAAAGAATAATGATTTTGAAAAAAAATAATGATTTTGTAGAAGGAAATATTTTTTTGTTGATTTTAAGTTTGAAATTTAGGTTCATTAATCCAAAATCCTAGCAAATCCTAGGGGGTAGGGTGGGATTTTGGTCCAATACAAATTTTGGAATTAGGAATCCTTAGGATTCAAGAGTCCTAGGATTCTTGGTAGCCAAACAGACCAAGGATTTATGATTCCTACCAAATTCCACTTTTGATAGGAATCCTACTTAGGAATCCTGCAACCAAACACACCATAATTTTTTTGGGATAATGTGGTGGATTCTGAATGTTTGAGTTTACCAATGATATTAGGTTAGGTTTTGTCAGGGTGCTCCAAAACTTCAGGGCAAAACCCTTGGTTGTAATAAAAATTCACAACACAAAATGATAGTTGAACTATAGGGTTTGAAGAAATAACCTTCGAAAATCTAGATAAGCTTTTTATTTGCCCAGTATGCACCGGTGGAAACTAATCTTTTGAAATCCTGCACCAATAGGAAGCTTAAGAACAAGTTCGTTGGTCGTGACGAATGACCTTATGACAAAAGAGACATAATTAAGACTTAGAGAGGTGCCTATCACATAAACGGTTGGGAAGTTAGTTAAGAACTCCGACTGATTTGTAACAAACTTTGTGACTGAGTTTTACTTTTTTTTTTTCTAAGTCTCACCAACTGTCTAAGGTTGTGTTTGTTTTTTTAAGTGTGTCTGAATCTGAATTAGCTGAATCTGAATTAGCTGAACTGAAATTGGCTGAATCTGAAATATCTAAATTTTTTACAAGTCAGATGTTTGTTTTTCAAATCTGAATAATTAAGTCTGAAACAATATTTTGACATTTATACCCTCGTCATATATTTAACCCACAGAAACCCTAATCTCTAAATTTCTTATTCTCTTTCCTGCTCTCTCTTTCTACACAACTGTTGCTGCCTCTCTTTCTCCTTCTGTCTCTCCCTCCCTCCCGTCTCCCCTCTCTCTGTAGACGAATGAGAAAGTGTAAATCTCTGGTCTAATCTCGAAACCCTAATTGACCCACACTCTTTCCAATCTGCTCTCATAATCTTCTTAGGCGATTACTGTGATCGAGGTCCAGATACTCGAAAAGTAATTGCTTTCTTAATCTCTCTACCCTCTAGATACCCAAATCAAACCCATGTTTTCCTATGTGGGAATCATGATCTTGCATTTGGTGCTTTTATTCATCTTCTTCCACCACCACCTGATGGTTCTTCATTTTCAGAGACGTGGAAGGAATTCGATCATAATGAAGAGAGAGAAGGTTGGTTTAAAGGAGTTGGGTATGAAAATATGCATATTCAAGGAAGAAGATGGGCTGGTTTTATTAAAGAAAAATTCAATAAGGCTAAAGGGATGGATTATAAAGGTTCCATTTATGATGCAAGACCCACTTTTGAATCTTATGGTGTTTCACACGGCGATGCAAGGTTCCTATTTTAATTTTTTTTTTGTGTTGTTAGTTTGTTTTGTGATGAAAGTTTAGGGTTATGTAGTGGTGGTATATCTGTGATCCGAGGTGGTGGTGGTGGTGGTGGTGGCATATTTGTGGCCAGAAGTAGTGGTATATTTGTGATCAGAGGTGGTGTATGGCGGTGGTGGCGGTGGTGGCGGTGGCATATTTGTGACCAGAAGTGGTGGTGGTGGCATATTTGTGACCAGAAGTGGTGGTGGTGGTATTATTCGTGATCAGAGGTGTTGGCGGCGACGGTATGTGGTGGCTGAGTAGTGATGAAAGTTCAGAAGTGTTAAATAGAATAAGAGGGCAGAAAGGTCATTTCAAACTTTTCAGAACTTGGACCCTTATTTCAGACTTGTTTTAAAGTCTGAAATAAGGTTGTTCTTATTCAGCCAATTCAGACAAAAATTTAATTCAGATAGATTTTCAGATTTTCGTAAATTAAAAATCAAACAACTGAAATCTGAATTGGGTTCTAATTCAGATTTCAGATCTGAAAAAATAAAAAAACAAACAGCACCTAAGTCTTTCTAAGTCTCACCAACTGTCTAAGTCTATCCAATTATACAATAAGGGTGTGTATGGTTGCAGGATTCCTGTCAAAAATAGGAATTGACAGGAATCTTGAATTCTTGGTCTATTTGGCTACCAAGAATTCTAGGATTCTTGGATCCTAAGGATTCCTGATTCGAAAATTTGTAATAGACAAAAATCTCACCCTACTCCTTGAGATTTTTTTTTTAATGTTCAACGTGTCTTGAACCCTTGACCTCTAAGGTGGAAGACCATACCTCTTGCCACTCCAACCAAGAGTTGTTGGCACCCCCTAGGATTTGCTAGGACTTTAGATTAATTTATCTATATTTTAAACTTAAAATCAACAAAAAAATATTTCTTCTACAAAATAATTAGTTTTGAATTATTATTTTTCAAATATTTCTGAAAATTATCGTTTTTTTTTTTCGAAATCATTTTTTTTTCAAAACCAATTTTTCCGACAACCGTGTTCTTCTCCGAAAATCGATTCTTCTCCAATTATTTTTTTTTCCGAAAATAGATTTTTCGTTGCAAATTTTTTTTTCCTCCAAACCCGTTTTTTTTTATCGCAAAATCGTTTGTTTTCTCGCATATTTTTTTCCTTCTCAGAAACTGTTTTTTTGATAACTAAAAATTTATGAAAATTTATTTGCTTCATGAAGACTCCGGTTTCCGTGAAAAAAAGTTTGCATGAAATCTTGGTTACTGAAAAAAAATTTATTTTGGGAAAAAGAAATTTGTTTTGAAAAAAAATATTTTTGGAGGAAAAAATGAGTTTCGAGGATAAATTTTTTTCAATATATTTTTAGAGAAGCGTTAAAAATACTTAAATAATAATAAATCACAAGATTATTTCTAGTTGTCAAAACAAACCAAAAATTCCACTTAGATTTATGATTCTGCCATCCAAACACATCATAAGATTTCATTTTTATGTATGTAGCAAGATTTCTTTTTGATATTGTACCACTAGATTTACTTGTACCCTAATATTTGTATAAAAAAAATGGGAATCTTGTACAAATTACATCTCATTTGGGACGTAGACTTCATGCCCTAGAAGCTAGATGTGACTTAGTAACATTGTTTTAATTAATTAAATTGACAAGGTTACGCTGATATGCAATTGTCTTTTCATCTCAAAAGTTTTCTCTTTTTAACTCTTTGTACACTTTTAGTGTTACGAAAAAAAAATTAAATTATTTTTACATCGGCATCAAAATCAGTTAAAGTTACGAACTAACTAGTTTCAATTTATTTCCAATTTCAAACCAACTTTTTTGGATTTGACCCCATTCAATTTCATCCTGAATCATTCAATTTATGTTCATTGTCATAACCAAAAGGCATTAACCAATTTCAATTGATTTCCATATACGAAACCCAAATCGTTTTATATCCCCAAATCAGATTCAATACTAGTTCAATTTCATTACAGGCATCAACCATTTTCAATTAATTCTCAACTATTTCAGTGCCAAAGCAATTCTTTTAACTTTTCATCGAGTGAAGTTGGATTTCAAATTAGTTCCCATTCGTTACCAAAAGGGAACCTAAATCAAACTAAAGGGAATCTTGATTCAATTAAAATAATGGCAAAGGAAAAGGAAGCAAATCTTAAACTTCATGACTAAAAATAATTTTAACGAAACTAATAAACTCAAAGTGGGGTTGGTAGAGACTTGGATTTTATTTGTTGCGCCTATGAATATCACGATCCTACATGATTATTGCTTGTTCACGTACTTATTTTTTATTAAAGTGTGGTAACATATTTGGAAACCCACCAAATTTTCTCTTATGGAATCCACATTATTATTGAAGATGCTTTTAAATGTGTATTAAGTGAGAGCTTCTAGTTGAATGTTAGGTAGAAGCGCTAAATTAGCCCTCTCTATATAAACCTGGCCAGGTTCTTTTGTTTTTATGAGTTTAATCTTGTTTTCAGTAGACTTCTTGAGAATATTTTCAATCTTAAACAAATTCTTAAGGAGTTCAGCGAAGCGTCTGGCCAGATGATTAACTATGCTAAATCGAACATCTTTTTCTCTAAAAATTCGCACCCTAAATTCAAACGTATGATTATTAGAGAACTTAAGGTTCATCAATCGTCTTCTGGGGATAAATACCTGGGCACTAAACTTTTTATCGATCGTAACAAGAAACAAGCTTTTAATTCCCTCATAACCCAAATCAAAAATAAACTTGTCAAATGTCAAACTCATCTCCTCTCGCAAGCTGGCCGCTCGGTAGTTCTCTCAACTATCGCAGCGGCTGTTCCCCGATACCAAATGCAGTGTTTTGCCCTTCCTAAAGGCATTAGTGACAGCATTGAGTCTATTCAAAGGACTTATTGGTGGGGAAAATCTAAAACTTTCCATACTATCAACTGGAATTCAATTTGCAAACCTCGCAAACATGGAGGACTTGGTCTACGTCTACCCCAACTCGATAATCAAGCTTTTTTGCACAAACTTAACTGGCGTATTATCAACAACCCGAATGCTATTTGGGTTCAAGTGCTTAAAGGGAAGTATTTTCATAACTCTCATAAACCCAAGCCTCCCAAGAATCATCATTCTTGGTCGTGGAAATCTATATCTAAACACTATCATCAAAGTGAGAGTCTTATTTTTTGGAATATTAACAAAGGTGAACAAATCAATATTTGGACTGACTATTGGATACCTAATCATCCGTTACCGATTCCGAATGATAGAGGTTGTACGTTAGATCAGGTTTCTCAACTTATTACGAATGGTAAGTAGAATTTAAACGTCATAAATATGTGTTTTAATAATATCTTTGCAGTGCTATACTCAGCATGAATCTTAATCCTAACGATGAGGATAAAGCCATCTGGACATTGACGAAATCAGGTAATTTCTCTCTTAAATCAATGTATAATTTTTTACGTAATAATACACTTTACACTACACAAGACCAGATGGACTGGTTCTTTATATGGAATATGAACACAATTCCCCGGATTAAATTATTTCTTTGGAAATGCTGCACGAATAGCTTACCAGTAAAAGCAAAAATTGGCAAATTTATTGGTAATAATTACTCATGTGTTAACTGTAATGAGGAGGAGACTCTTGATCATGTTATGCTGCATTGCTCTTTCGCGAAAGCAATTTGGTTTCATTTCCAAGTTAGAACGGATCATATCACTACCACGATTCAGTGGATTCAACAATGGAAACCTTTAGAGGAAGAAACTATTAATCTATATGCTAAAATTCTATGGTTTCTGTGGAAAGCCAGATGTGAGAACTGCTTTACAACGAATAAACAAAATCCATTACAGATGATAGAAAGGATTACCAACACCACAACCACTCCACTCAGAACTGAGCCTAGCATTACCACTAAATGTAAGGAAAAAACGAATATTCAAACATGGAGACCTCCATCGACACCATATATTAAGATCAATGTAGATGTCTCCTTCGTTAATTTTAATGAACAGGCTGGAATCGGTTACATTATACGAGATGCAGAGGCCAACTATATAATTGCGGTAGCAGATACTGTACGAGGGCAACATGCGGAAAAATGTGAAAGCTTAGCGATATTATCTGGTCTTCTAGGTGCTATGCAACTTCAATTATCTTATTTGCATTTAGAAAGTGATAATCAGACAATAATCCAAGCTCTCAATGGCAATGGAGGAAGTCTTTAATGGCAACCACAAAGTATCATCCGACAGATCAAAGACATCAAGGACAAATTCACAAGAATTATATTCACCCATGTGTCTAGAAATTGTAATACTTATGCAGATGCTTTAGCTAAATGGGGTCGAACTCACGGTCATAAGAAAACTTGGAATGACGTCGCATTTTTTTTTTCTTAATTTTAGTTGGTTTGTAATAGACTCTTTTGTTTAATGGTATTTCTCTTCATCAACAAAAAAAAAAAACTTTTCATTGGAGGATTCATAAAAACATTAGAACCTGAAAAGGCACCATCTGAATATAGGTTTGTGTTTTCTTTTTGTTCTTTTGATTTCTAAATTTTATTCTCTACAATCCATTTACATTTAGGTTTTATTCGTTTTTCTTGTCATATCATTTTTAACTTAAAATTTTGTTTCCGGAGTTATATTTTGGTAGTTCCTCAATCCTTATATTTAGTTTGTTATTTTTGTTGGTTTCTATATCATTTGTTTATTTTCTTGATTTGATTCAATCTATCTGCATGATCTTTAAAGTTTTATTTTGAATAGCAACCATGCAAATTTAAAACTGAATCAAAAGGAATCTCAAGTTAATTTCACTTCATTACCTATATTCGTGATTATGTGTTGAGTCATATCGATTTTAAATTTTTCTCAGATCCATCCAAAATCAATTTCATGTCTTAAATCAAATCAATTTATTTCCAACATCAAATCTACATTGAATATTAATTAATAAATAATTGTCCAAGCTAAATTTATTTCTAGGATCCATCTTCTTTTTAGACTTTAGCTTCCTACCTGATTTGATCAATAACCTTACTTATGAAATTTATATTAGATTTTATCAATAAATGGATCTATCCATGAATATACATTTTAGGAACAGTTTGTGGTACAAAAGTTTCCCGTCCTCACAAATATTTGGATCGTAATTTAACTAATACATCTATCTTCACTATTTTTATATGGATCATTAATCTATCTAAACTTTGCAGAGATTGTGGTTGGTTATATGAATTAAATTTCTCAACAAGATAATGATCGTCATTAAGTTTGAGCGCATTAAGGTTCGTCTAAATAAAGTTATCTTAAACTTGAGGTCACAGATCCGGTTCCAACTCGTCGATATTTCTTCGTTCAACAATGCAAGCAATCTCTTGGAACGTCACGCTTTCCTGAAGCTTGCCTCCCTCAAATATTGGAACAATCTATCCCATGGAGTAGCCATATGAAATGATGTTGTTGCACTCACGATGATTCGGAGCCTATGGTATGAAAGAAATAGAAGAATTTTCGAGGACGAGGACAAATCCGCTGCAAATGTTATCATTTCCATCAACTATTGGTATCTTAATGAGCCTTGATCCTCTTCCACCATTTTCTTGTATTGGATTTTCAATTGTGATGCAATAACTCATATGTAATATTCTTTGTTTTTCAGTGTTTTATTTTGTGATTTCTAACTGCAACCTTAACAATTCCTGAATACAATTATACCTTCATCCAAGAAAAAACATTATCTAATTAATTAATTGCCAAGCAAAAGATGTAGAAATGATACTTTGGGGTCTAGGGGTGTACTATCTGTATAACAATCTTACAAGATATTCAAATCTTGTGATCTTGGTTATTTGCAGAAAAAAAGTTAAAACAATAAATGAGTTGGAAAAACTATGTCTGTGAAAAAATAAACGTTGTATAATTGTTAGAGCACGCACTCAAACGATCGACTGAGGGGTCATACACAGTTGCAAAGTGCTCGCATTGCCTTTGAAGAGTAGCAAGCCATTTTTCTGCTCCAAGAGTACCCATACCAATAAATAATCGATAAACTTGATGAATATTACGACGGAAAAAGGCCATTGGGGGTTAACGCCTAAGCAATAGTTATTTTAGGAATGTTGTCCTAATATCGCTAAATAAATGAGGTCAATTACTAAATCTCCTAATATATAATCATTTGTTTTTTTCGATTTTACCCTTTTTTGTCTAAGGTTAATTTTTACGATCAGTTGAACTTTATAAATTTACTCTTAGATTGATGTGTTATCAGTTGAACTTTATAAACGGGTGCCGAATTTTTTATAAGAAATTAAGAAACCTATTGCTATGTGCCGCCAACACAAGTTATAGTGACGGATATTGTCTATCGGCATAATGAAGGGTAATCGAGAAGTCGCGCGAAATTTGGCACCAAATTATATTGCCGACGGTTATTAAATTAACCGTTGGCCATAAATTAACCGTCGGTAGTACTTCCACCGACAATCGTAATTTCGTCGCCAGAGTCGTCAGAAATAATATACTGAAGGCCTTTAAGCCTACGCATGGCGACCGTCGGGAGAACCGTTCACCGACGGTTATTTTTATGTTGCCGACAGTGTATTTCCGTATGTAATAACTTTAATTTTTGCAGTGGTACTTTTTTAGATTTAGTTGATAGTATTGCATTTATCTTGTTTTATTTGAGTACCTGTTCATAGATTTACCCTATGCTACCTTCAAATAAACTACTAAATTCCTGCCCTTAAGGAGTCACCACACTTTCTAAACAGAGTATCGTCAATGTCCCACACTCAAATTTCGCGCGTTTTGAATTGTGGGGGGTGACGTAATCTGAAAAGATGGATTTTGGCGTGATTTGAGAGATTTATTAGCAAAAAACGGATAGAAACAAATCATAATTTCTCTTTCCTCTAAACAGATTTGAAAATCAAATTTTCTCTTTCCTATTACCGAAAACGATTAGAAACCAAAATTCTAACCAAAACGAAACGCCATCACCACGGATATTTCCAAATCAATTTTCTCTCCCTTCTTTACAGATTTGGAAACCAAATCAATTTTCTCTATCTTATTGTAATTTTTTTTCGATTCAAATCAATTTTCTCTCACTCAACTTTCAGATTTGGATAGAGTATATTTTCTGGGATCAATTTAGCGTGATTTGGGGGTTAATATACAAAACGTATGGGCGCCTCTATAGGCGCCTCCCCGAATTGCTATAGGGGCCTCCCATAGCTGTTTGACCAGCAGTCAACACCCGACACCTATAGGCGCCCCCCATTCGGGCAGACCAGTCCGAGGCCCACAACTTTGTCTCGGACTGGAGAGTCCGACAGTCGTCAACTTCCAAAAACTTGTTTCTAATATCAAAAAGATTTTTGATTCATCACCAATCAGTTTAGGTTGAGATCAATCAAAATCCACATTTTTTTTTACACTTTCAAATATAGAGATTTGGTTATTTCTTATTGTTGGTTTGATCTTTTTTATAGATTAATGGATCTTTTTTTGCTTAATTTTTGTTTTAAATCTACACATTTTTGAAATTGGACAATATATCTAGGGTTTTTTTTCACCAAATTTTCGAAATTGGATGGTCAATCTAGGGTTTTCAGTTTTGTGTTTAAGATGGTTTATGATAGAGAGAGGAAGTAGAGAGAGAAAGAAGCCAAAAGAGATAGAAAATAGATTATCGTTTTGTGTTAAATCTTTTCTGTTAAATCTTTTTGAAGATGAATGAGTTTTAGTTGGTTGATTTTCAGATTTGGGATAAATTTTTAGATTGAAAGTAGAGAGAGATGAAGAGAAAAACAAAGAAGAGGAGGAGAAGAGGGAGGTGCTCGGGAGGCCCTTATAGTCGGTTAGGGAGGCGCCTACAGAGGGGAGGCCCCTACAGTAGTTTTGGGAGGCGCCTATAGACGCGCCCAATAAAACGTATACATCACTTTCTCTTACTTAATTTTCAGATTTGGAAATAGTATATTTTTCTGGGCATTACAACAACATTTGTTTTCGTTTTTACTCATACATAAATACACATCGAATACAAATTATGAAACAAATACGTAAATTATGTGTTATTTATGACGAGGAAACCATCATTTGTCATGTATAAAACGTAATTTATCAACTGTATGTGTGTCATGTTCAATAAATTACACATAATTTCTTTTACATTACACATCGTTTACATTCTGTTACAAAAAAAACGTACAAAATCTTCTCTGGTTCAAAAATGGTGTCTATCCATGTACTCTCCATTTGTAGTATTGAGCAGGACAAATAACAGTTACACTATATTGTCGAAGAGCATATCGAAATGCTTTTGCACCACCAGGAAACAACTGACCAACTTCAGTAAATATTTTATCCCAACCATCGGATTTTAGTTTTGTGGTCTTACTTAGATTGGATGATTCAGTAGGAAATTCCACAAGTAACAGCAAAACTACAAAAAGAAAACATATACATTTGTCAACAAAACATATAATTTACTAAAAACGACATGTATAATGGAATAAATTATGCAAATTGTTTGTTAAACTTCATAATGTGTTATGAGACAAACAAAACTTTAGTTTGAAGCACAAGGTCACTGTTATGTGAAAAAATATGTATAATGTGCAATAAGTTACATATAATTTTTGAAACATTTATTGTACTATAAACGACAACTGTTTTTGGAAGAAAATACGCGTAATTTTGAATAAATTATATATAATGTAAGCAGATTTATAAGATGTTTTTGATATTATTTATAAAGTATGTATAATTTGTAATAAAATACATATATTTCACATTCTGTTATAAAAACATCGTACAGAAGATGTTTGCGTAATGTACTAGAAAATATGAAAATGTATTGTAAACTACATATATTGTATATTCTGTTATGAGAAACCGTACGGAATAACACCTGGTTCATAAATTGTACGGATACAAATATCTGATGTAAAGAAATATCAGAAAATCAAGAAGCTTAAACCTAAATCGAAAGAAAAATGATATGATAATTGGATGCAAACATAACATACTCGATTTGAAGGAATCAGTAAAGAAGGATTAAACAACAAGACCATAAACAGTAATGAAAATCTTAGAGAGAAAAAATGAACCTCAAACAGTCTAAGTTAATGAATTAGTAAACAAATCTTTGAGAAAAAAATAAAAATCTGTTATGTTTAATTTTAGAGAGAGAGAATCTTTTAATTTAACCTGAGAAACAATATTAGATCTTATCAATGTGTTAGAGTATTGTAGCCTTGGTGTAAGGTGTAGCTGAGGTGTAATAAAAGAATTGTGTTTTCTTTTGTTGTTTCACTGTTAAGTACTAACGACAGACTCCGTTAATTGTGATCGCTCTTTGAGTTGTATTCATTAGTATAAATAAGAAGGTGTTGACTCATTTTTGAGTAACACAATTGAGAATCAAAATCATTTGCTGTTCAGAATTATCTCTCAAGTAAAGTTCTATCATGGTATCAGATTAGGTTTTCCACAACCAAGCTTCCGCGATCGTTTTTCCATGGCTTCTCCTTCTTCTCCATCATCTTCTTCTTTGCAAGCTGGTTCTTCCACATCGATGTCAAATTCATTTTTACCGATCTCCAATATTTCTCACTTTGTAGCTGAAAAATTGGATGATTCCAATTACTTGATCTGGAAAGATCAGATTGAAACCTTGCTTATTAGCACAGATCTCATCGGATTTATTGATGGCACAAATCCAGAACCTACTCAATTCATAACTATTGATGACAAATTGGTGAGCAATCCTGAGTATCTTTCATGGCGGAAGATAGATAGCTTTGTAAAGTCATGTCTCAAGGCGACTTTCTCTCACTCGATCTCATCAGATGTTCTCGGCTTACGGACTTCGATTGAAATTTGGAAACATCTTGAACAAGTGTTTGTCGAAGTTTTTGAAGCAAAGCAAACTCAATTGCGTAATCAATTTCAGAGGATGAAGAAAGGTAACCTTTCTGTTACTGATTATCTTCGTCAAGTTAAATCTGTCGCAGACTCGTTAAATGCCATTAACGATAAAGTAAGCGAGTCTGAATTGATTCGTACTGTGTTGAATGGATTAAGAAAGGAATTTCATCATTTTGTTATTACAGTTCAACATAGATCTGGTAAATTAACCTATCCTGAACTCAGATCTCGTTTACTTAGTCATGAACAATGGCTTCTTGAGCAATCTGAAGATGATGAGCTTCCTGAAACCACAGCCTTTTACTCCAAAACCTCTTCATCTAATCAACATCATCACAAGTCATCAAAATCTCACCACTATACAAATAACTATCCAAATACCAATCCAAATAACCATAACTATCCAAATAACAATACAAATAACTATCCAAATACCAATACAAATAGCCATAACTATCCAAATAACGATATATATAACTCAAAACCTCAACAACAACTTACAAATCAACATACCTATAACCACAACCATCATCAATTTTTTCAACAGCCAGTAGCCAACTCGAAATCACATAATCAGGCTCCACAATCTGATTCCAAATTCAAAAACATGGCTCAGGTTGCACAAGATTTTGATTTCAGTCAAGTTCCTTGTGGAATTTGTCATAAGTGGGGACACCTAGCTAGCAAGTGCTATTATAGGTATGCTTCCTCAAATAACACCAATCAAAATATGGCGACACAGTTTGCAGGTATGACTGTTAACCCTGCTTCATCATCTTCGTCCGAGGACAAAAGAAATCAACACTTTTTCGCTGGTATTCATATTAGAGTGGCTCACAATTTACAACATTCGTCTCCGTCATCTGCTGATGACAAGATCGTGGCTCTAACTTGTTCTACCACTGAAGTTTCTCCGGACAAGGATTGTTCATCTGTTGCTTACTCTACAAACTTGTCTCCCTGATTAAATGATACTGGAGCGTCCAGTCATATTACAAAAAATGCAACCATTATTCATGATCCCAGGGCCTATATTGGTTCTGACCAGATACAAATAGGTGATGGCAAACTTCTAGATATTACACACACAGGAACTGCTATTATGTCTACTGGTTCAAAGGACTTTGAGCTAAATGATGTTCTTCTTGTTCCACATATCACTCGCAGTCTTCTTTCGGTTGGAAAATTTATTAAGGTCAATTGGTGTTCTATTGAGTTTCTTCCATGGGGTTATCAAATCAAAGATCTTCAAAGTGGAGTTCTCTTGGCTGAAGGTAATGAGTCTAACAACTTATACCCTCTTCATTTGGATTTTAAACCTTCCCCTAATATGCCAATTGTTGCGTCTACGGCTTTATCGGCTATTCAAGCTCCAACCTCTGTTTGGCACAACCGGCTTGGTCATTCAGTTAATAAGGTTATACAAAGTCTTCAACATTCCCAGAATTCTGATGCTCACTCCCTATTACTCATGGTTTACGTAGCAAACTTCTTCCTGCATAGCAGTCTTCGTTTGAGGGGGACTGTTAGAGTATTGTAGCCTTGGTGTAAGGTGTAGCTGAGGTGTAATAAAAGAATTGTGTTTTCTTTTGTTGTTTCACTGTTAAGTACTAACGGCAGACTCCGTTAATTGTGATCGCTCTTTGAGCTGTATTCATTAGTATAAATAAGAAGGTGTTGACTCATTTTTTAGTAACACAATTGAGAATCAAAATCATTTGATGTTCAGAATTATCTCTCAAGTAAAGTTCTATCACAATGGTACGAACAAAGACTTTCACAATGTAAAACCTGATAAACGATGGAGGTTTCAACTGCTCTAACGAATATGAAACAAGATTTCTGAGTTTAATGAAGGTTTATTAGATGATTCGGTTTTAGAGAAAGAAAATAAACAGGTTTCCGTTATGGAGGATAATGAAGGCAATGGTTACTTTGAATAGAAACGTGATTGGAGAGAGAAGGTGGGAGATAAAAATAGAAAAAGATAATTGGGGATTTTGAAGGTAAATAAGTTTTTATATATAAGGAAGGTTAGTTTAGGTATTATGATTTAATATGTATTCTAGAGATTTGTGTTTTCTCTCGAGATGGATACAAATGGACTAGATATCCATTTACATTAATAATTAATATTTTGATTTACAAACCCTTTATAGGATTAGAGATGACTAAGGTTGTGTTTGTTTTTTTGCAGACGTCTGAATCTGAATTAGCTGAACTGAATTAGCTGAATCTAAATTGGCTGAATTATTTCGCAATTAAGATGTTTGTTCTCCAAATCTGAATCATTACATCTAAATTGAAAAAATTACATATATACCCCCATTAATATTTTAATGAAAAAAACTTTGTCCTTTACTTTTTCTTTTCTACTTTCTCCTTCTCTCTCCTGCCCTCTTTCCCATACAGCTAAACTAAAATCCCAAAACCCTACTTCACCCAAAACACTGCTTCATCTAAGACGAGTGATACACCCATTGATTTTTTTGTTCCAGCTCTATAATGCCACTTCTCTTCTCTCTAAACTTATAGACTGTATCTCCTCATCTCTTAATTTAACTTCAAACCTCTTGAATGTGGGTATCTTCCTGATAATCCATTAAACCCTAACCCAAATCTCTTAAATGGGTCTCTTCCCGATAACCTTTGAATTGGTCTCTTCAAATCTCTTAATTTTCGAAGCTCCCTATTAATGTAAGTTTAGATCTTCAACATAATAATCTCACTGGAAAAGTTCCCCAGGTCTGATCATTATTGAATCAAGGTCCTACTACTTTCTCTGGAAACCCTAATTTTTGCGGTTTTCCTCTATCAAATCAATGTCCAGAAGTTGAAAATCCTAAAATTCCTGACAACCCATCAAACCCTACCCCAAAACCAATTTTTATCCTACTACTGGATCAAGTGATTTACAGGAAGCAGATAAAACCAGATGGATTGTAGCAACTGTTCCTATAATATTTGGAATTTTAGTTGTACTCGGAGTTTGCTCTCTTTCGGTATGGTTATGAAAAAAATGAAAATAAAGATGGAGTCATTTCAGTCGTATATGGAATTTCAGTGGTACTTGGTGGTGGTCCGGTGGTGATGGATGGTGATGTGAAGAAGATGAAGAAGATGAAGATTGGGTCATTTTCTATTTTTGGGGGTATTTTCGTCATTTGTAGTATTTCAGATTTTTTTTTTTATTTTTTCAGACTTGTTTTAAAGTCTGAAATAAGTGGGCCTTAATTCAGCCAATTCATATGTTTAGTTGATTCAGCCAACATTTCATATCATGTCAAATACGAAAAAACAAACATCTAAATCTGAATTGAAGCTCAATTCAGATTTCAGATCTGAAAAATAGAAAAAACAAAGAGGGGTTGGGCCATTGGTCCAAAAAGGGGGCCAAAATGAAAATCCCACCCAAAGTTGTCTAAAAATGTAAAGGAGGTCCAATGTGTCAGTTTGGGGGGTCAAAATTACGTAAAGGGCCCTTAGAAAATAAAGTATTTACCGTTCATGCCATCGAAAATTACAAAATTGCCATCGAAAATTCTCGGGAAACGATTTTTTTTCTGAAAAATAATCTGACAACCCGTCCATCAGAATGTGTACTGTTCAGAAAATTACGGAACAGCCACTGAAAAATTCCCGGGAAACGCAATTTTTTTTGGTAAATTATTTTATTTACTGGAAATTTTTTTCTGTACTAGACATTTTTGCTGGGCGGGAATTTGAAATTTCGTAAAAAAATTTGAAAATTTGGGCGGGAATTTGAAATTTCGTTTGAAAATTTCAAAACTTCGAAAAAAAAAATTTGTGACCGGGAAATTATTTTATTTACTGGAAATTTTTTTCTTTACTAGACATTTTTGCTGGGCGGGAATTTTAAATTTTCAAAAAAATTTCAAAATTTGCCCGGGAATTTAAAATTTTCAAAAAAATTTCAAAATTTGCCCGGGAATTTAAAATTTTCAAAAAAATTTGAAATTTTGGCCGGGAATTTGAAATTTCGTTTGAAAATTTCGAAAATTTTAAAATTTCGAAAAAAAGATTTCGTTTGAAAATTTCAAAAAAATTTGAAAATTGGAATTTTTTTTGTACAGGAAATTATTTTATTTACCGGGAAGAGATGGTTTTGCTGGGCGGGAATTTGAAATTTCGTTTGAAAATTTCAAATTTTCAAAAAATTTTGAAACTTTGAATTTTTCGTGTACTGGTAAATTATTTTATTTACCAGACATTTTTTTTTTTTCAGGAAAACGTCAGCATGTCCCGTCCAAGGGCAAGAGGGGAATAAAAAAAAAACTGACATTTAGACCTGCAACTAATTTTTGGGCAAGAGTGGATTTTTTTTGGGTTTACCCCCCAGATTTTGGACTGTTGACTCAAAAATCCAAAAAACAAACACAACCTAAATGTATGTTTAGGGCCCGTTTTTTGGACTATAAACCCAAAAATTCTTTGTTTAAATTGGAAATGCATATTGCTCCACTTTCCCATTATATATTCCATGGAATGTAACTGTTGCAATCTAAATTCCAACTTCAATTCTTACCAATCGCCCAGCACTATAGACCCAGATTCTGAAATAATGGCAACTACGTAGAGGAATCGGCCTAACCACCCAAGTAACTGGTTTAAAATGGGAGCAAGGATAGAGTACCAAATACTTCATCAAGGATTCCACTTCTGAGATATATATTGAGAAAGAGAGGGGAAATGGCCTCATAAATAAGCACTCATATGTGCCTACGTTTGTGTCTAATATGTATATATATAGTTTTGGTTATTGTTCTCTTAGTATATCCAACATTCATAGGTGTCTAAGAACTTGATCAACCACAAAACGATCAATCAATCTATTTTGCAAGGAATAAGAAAAACAAAAGAGATTCGATTGAGTTAACAAGGATATCTTTGTATTTATTGGTATAATTAACTTGTGTTGTTCTTTTCAACATAACTTTTACACACAAATCATTAAAGAAAAAAATTCTATGAAGTTTTTCAATTGTGACAACAATTCAATTATAACAGAACTCATCAGAAAGATTATGACAACCTTCATGACGGGTAAATGAGAAAAAACTAGTCTTGAATAAATGCCTGCATGAATTTGTTAAACAATAACACGAGCCTGCAGAATCTCTTTGAATTGATAAGTCTTGATGAATGGCAACCCTAAAAAGAATTGATGATGAATTAAATTAATCTCGAATAACTTCTAAGCATGTAATTGGAGTTCTTTTCCGCTTCGAACCCCAGCCTATCCACTGGATATTTAATTTTTCCCGCTTTCTTTTGACGCCAAGGTAGTGTTTATCCAACTTTTCTGGCTTTCTTTTGGTACCAAGGTATCCTTGACAGTTTTCAGCTCCACAATTGCACTTCACCATGGATCCAAAATGGACAAACCTGATTGAGAACAATTGTAAGAGACGGAAGTCTTATACCACTACCAAAGATGGCAAAAACAGACTCATAATGTCAACAAGATTGAGAAACCAAATGAATTACCTGTAATCATATGTTAATGCTTCTCCAACTTTTACAGATTGAGCAGCAAAAACACCCAAGCGTGTCTCCCCATCGACTTGCCTACATGGGATTGCCAATAACAATATGGAGTCAAAAATTTATACGAATCCTTTCCCTCACCAATCCATTTTACATGAAAGTTTGAGATAAAATAGAACTGTTACATTTAACTTAGCTTAAGTTGAACTGTTATAAGCTAAAGCTGCTTAAAGACCATAAGGCCTCCACTTGTGATATCGCTCCGATACGTGGTACATGTACCAGTACGTGGTACGCTACTTTCATATTTTTTGTTATAGTACGTTTTGGACTATTTTCCTAGACTATATATATCTTCATTTTTGATGCATATAGAATGGACACTTTCCATCTCCGTAAAAGTTAAAATCTTAACTAATCATAACTACTACTACTCAACTAGTTGGTTTGTGGACTTCTACATAAAAGTTGGGTCCTAATTTGGGATACTCGATTGAGAACACACCCGAAAACGGTATGGTACACAAGCGGCGGTAGACACTTATACTACACAACATGACCATATTAAGAACCCGATGTTAACTGATAATTATGCAAGTGATAATGTGAAATAGAACACGTGGAATATGGTGTTGTTTCAGCAGTAGACAGTTTAAGAGCTATAGATAATGTTTTGGAAAAGAAAAATGTCAGCATTGTAGAATAATAGCATGACAAAGAGAACCAACCATTTTTCCAGTTTACAGTTCGGATCACAGCTATGGTTGAGGAAACGAGAAGTGTTGCCCTTAAACGTTGCATCAATAGTGAAGTCCTTCCGTATTTCACACATATAGAAATTTTCATCACCTCTAAATCTCATGTCCCAAAGCCTTCTCTCACATGTGATATCATCAATAACTAAATCACAAAAGAAGTGTTAGTACAACTGTATATAAGTTGATAAGAATGCTTCAACAAATAAAAAAGTTGATAAGAATGCTAGCAGTAGATAATATAACATATTAACATCTGAACATAGGAAAATTTGTTCAACGAACTCCCTGTCAAAGAAATCTCCCTCTTAGATACATAACCGTAACAAACTGAATAAGGTAAAGTACCATCAAGAGAAACATAAACCTACACATTAAACAGAGAATTAATCAACTAATCGATCCTATGGCACACATTATCAATTAACAAGACAAGAAATTCACCCTAAGACCCAATTTGTTGTTGGTCTTGATAAAAAATGACAAGTTATCCCTAAGCAAACTTGTGCAAGCATTATACACTATGTCCGAACTTGTTCAAACCTTGATCCGTACAAACTTACATAGGAGCTAAGGTCTACAAAGAAATATGTGAAGCCTTTCTGACAAAATAAAATTTGTTCTAGGGAGTGTGGCGTTTTTCCCTTAACAAGTACATGAAGATAAAGAAACGCCTGCAAAATCAAGGAGTGATTAAAATGTCACTTGCAGGAAGCACCAAACAAATAATTAGAATATGAAGCTACCTTCTCCAGTATACTCAATCACAAAGTCGCCTTTCCTAATGGGTTCAGCTGCCTCCACTCCCCAACCACAAAACTGAGTCTGGAAACATATAAACGCATCCAAATTTATAACATATTTAAGAAAGTGTTTCCGGTATACAAACGAAATCAAGACAAAGACAAGCGTATGGGTTCACAGAGAATATTCTTACCTTCACGACTTTAACCTTTTTCTCTTTACGGAATGGTCTGTTTGTGCATTTCTCGGAGCAATGACAAGACTTCGAACAGGCGATGGATTGGACCCTATTTGACCATATATTATGATAAACAATTAAACAAATAAGAGCAACTGTAATATTTAAATGAATTGGTTGAAAAACTACTCCGATATTCATGAAGCTTGAGTATTTGAATAAAATTACTGAAGTGAGGGACAGGCAAACCCCATTTCACAAAAAATTGTAGTTACTAACACTTACTATAATAGAATATGAGTACTTGATAGACTTGGTCAATCAACAAACAAGGAAATAGTAAATTGGGAAATGGGAATTATAGTTATGAGAATGACCAAATACATTCACGATGGTCATTTAGGATAGCATTTAACTAGAGTGGCTTGGCTAGGATATACCCGAAAGCAGAAATCATGGTCATATATATGAATTAGGAGCTTCTGATATACTTATTTGTTTCCATCAATTATATGTTTTCAGTTGAGGATTTAATCAACGTTTATATTATATTCGTAATTTTACAGTTAAGAAACCATAATAACCAAAAAAGCATAGTATAATTTCTTTCTAGATTCGTTCTTAACAAATATAACGAAATTGATCTTGATACTGTAGTAGTATACCAAGAGGGGCAGAAGCTAGATGTGTCCTAAACTCCTAATTACCCAGCATTACAGGAATAATTATAGAATAACTATTTCCAAGTTCAACATATTTTTCACCATTTTATTAGAATATTTGGTAGTTAGCGACAATGAAGAAACTGCATTGAAGTGTTAGGTTGTTATTCTAGCACTTCAAGTACATTCGAGCAAGGCCACCTGCTCAAGTTACAAAGGATAAGGAACATATTGGCGCATGATGAAGAATCATTGTACCTGCAAACACAATCCTCTGCACATGAATCAGAATCACAATTTGTGCATCCAATATCAGCATCAGTATCATCACGCTTCTTCTTCACAAAATACACATCTTTTTTCCTTATTAAGGATACTACAACGGAACCGAATGATATACAGTGACATAGTAATACTAATAGTTGGTATCATGTGGTTATAAGAAAAGCACTACTGTATGACTTACAAATTAAATTCGTTAAGAAACTCGACTAATAAATTCATCAAACAATTGTAATTTCAAGTATCTACAGATACTGCATAATAGGATACTACGTCTGATGTGCACATATGGAGGTGGCTCTTCTTTACTCTCCGTTAACTCATTCCACATGGAATCAATCTCAAACTCTTCATCAAGGTAAGGAAGAGGCAAGCGGCGAAATATTTCCTACAATAATTGTAATACAATGTCAGCATGTGGTATTTAGAAAGAACAAGAGAAAACTTGTTTGGACGCAGAGTTAAAATAATTTAGTGTGTGACTATCCTCAAATGTGCATATAATTTGCACGAGTAACACTTCGAAATGTTTGGAAAGACAAAAGAACATTGGTAACAAATTAACAATATCACCTTTAAATTTACTTTTGGAGTGATACAACTTATATGTATTGAAAAAGGCTAAATGAATCAATCAAAAATTTCTGAAGAAGGTTATGTCAAAACCCTCTCCTCGCTTTAGTAGGTCAGGCGAGTGTCCTACCTAATTCGATGATTAGATCAATAGAGAGGGGAAAGGCCTTCAAAGAAATCCTCAAAAAATACAGAAACAAAAAAGGTTGCCTATGTATCTTCACCAAAAAATTATATCAAAAACAGAGAATAACAGGTTCTTAAGAGCTCTTACCTCTACATCATTCGTCGGGACTGCAAGCTGCTCATCCAACAAAGATAGATCAGTCCTGTTATCCAATCTAATCAATGAAAAATAAGAAATGCCCTTCCGAAAACCAACATGAAGCATCAGAACAGCTGATGTCATCTAAATTTTGTATGATCGGTGCAATAGCAATCCTAGTAAGTAGGTACACCATGCAGAAGCTTTTTCCAATAGTGATTACTCATTCAAGAAAACCCCAACATTTTGCATATCTACTTTGTTAGACATGCAGAATATTTCCAGCATGAACATTTAATAAACTGATACGTTTTTTGATGACAACCCAAGTAACTGATATTAGATATCAAGGCAAATCGGCGAAGGAGCAATTAGTGATATACTTATACGGCTGCTATCAAGGATATTATCAGGAAAAACTGAGGGAACAAAAACCTTACCAAGAAACAGTTTTAACTTTTACCAATAATGTAGGCCTAAGGGGCCGATATCAATAATGCTATGCTAACGAGCAATATGGAATTTCAACAAAAAAAAAAAAAAAAAAAAAAAAAAACGAGCAATATGGAAACAAATAGTAGAAGACTTCCATGGAGGTTTGTGTCAATTAAGAGAAACACATTCTCACTCAGAATTTCTCTGAACTCTCAAGTTTACTAAAAAAAGAGTGCATTCAAGTAAAAGTTAAGGAAACTATGACTCATAGCCTTTATTTATGAGAGAACAATAACCTTCTGCTTCTAGGTTTTTAATAATTATCTAAAGCAATCACAAATAAGAATCAAGATATAAACAACTAATATGGAAATCAGATAGATCGAACACAGGTAAGATAAATTGAGGCCTCTCCATGCCATGAGCGGGAAGTGAGGCCCACATGTGTTCTCTAGTTCAAACTTGGCTGGGGGCGGTTTAACAGCCATGGGACGTTAGGTGGTAAAAATTGATAATTGTCTATAGATCTAGAACCATGAACAACATAAAGAGGATAATTAAGGGAAAGAAAGAAGAGATTGACCTTGTTTTCCAGCCGCCAATCAGTTGAATGCCTCCAGCAAATTGCTCTCCCTGGTTGATTCGTTAGATAAAGAACTTCCTCGGGCCAGGGTGCACATTTAGGATGTGATGCAATAGGGCATCTTATGCAATGCCAGATTTTATTCTGTTTACACACAAAGCAAGCCTGTCGCAACAATTGCTTTGGATCAGTAATACAAGCCCCAGTCTAACTGCTAAGAGGTATAAACTCCAAAAACCATTGCCATTGGAAACTTACAAAAGGAAGACAGGAGGATGCTTGTGATGGTAGCAATAGATAGAACAAGACAAAATGGAAAAGAAACATTTTGTTGATAAAAAGTTGACCAAATACGTTTAATGCGTCTTGATCAGGTTACTGGATTAAAAAATGAGATGTAAAGAAAGATAAACGGTAGAAAACAACAAACTTATGGCTGCCAAAATTAACAATTTGTGCAACATTACAGTCTTATAGTTTCTCCTCCATAAAGTAATTCCATTAGTTAACTTGTCGTACGGCCTATGCCAGAGAATGCACTTGGATCATAATGTTCTCTAACATAAAGACAACCCACAACAGAAATCCGAACCCAGAGAGAAAAAAACTTCACTTGATACAATTTTTTCTCGAACTAGGGAAGGAAACAACATATTAATTTGAAAAAAATTTACAAAATTAAAAAAATATATATTTAACAGAGAATGAATTACAAAGAATCCCAAATGGCTTTCCAGTTGTTGGTGAAGTCCGAAAAGGACACTGGAAAACGGGTTTCTTCCTTGGGCTCTCCAATAATTGAGTGAAGATATATAGTCAATTTGAGGTTCTCATAGGATAGCTAATCGCCCTTAAATTCATTGTTCTTCACTTAATACAGATTCATGCAAAGTACTCAGTGATGGATCCAAATACTCAAAAAATGAAAAACAAACTAGATATCCTATGAGCATGTGAGTAAATAACTCAGTGATGGATTCATGCGTCCACATAAGCATGTAAGTATCGGATTAGAAAATGTATTACCTTAAAATAATCAAGACATAACAAGGCACCAAAGTAAATAACTACAAATAGTCTCAACTCAATTATTCAATGCACATATATTAAGTAATAAGTATTACCAATTACCATAGTCAATAAATAATGTGCAGATAGGAACTTACATGATGGGGGCACTTGAAATGTTTGGAATTAGAGAATCCAAGTTTTTCTTTGATACATATGAGGTGATAAGTTTCCAGACAACCCCGAACAGAGCACACTGCTTCGTCCCCAGGATAGATTACATTGTTGCATGCACGACATTCATCCTGAAGCAAGATCATAATTCAAAATTAAAAGCACAAAACTACCAATTATAGCAGTAGACTATTTTCTTATATTACAGGAGAGAGAGAGAGAGAGAGAGAGAGAGAGGGGCAGATTATTGTTCGCTGGTGCATGATATCACTAATAATGTTTCTACTCTTCCGAGAAAATACAAATGTAGATTTTTATATATACCAAATAAAAAAGAGAGCTGCATTTAGCATCTATTATCATGTTACTCTATTGGTAATTGCTGTACATCTAGTCAAGTATTACAATCAAGAGCCCGACCGATCATTATGTCCAATAATTATCACCACACTATGCTGTTGGGGTTGAAATCGGCAGTTAGGACACTAGTCTGTTGACAAGGGAGTAACGACTATGAAGGTGAAGTTGAGGACTAGTTGGATATGCTCTCCATAGTCCATATATTTAATATAATTATCGACATTTCTAATACACACAGACCATATATTAAACAAGGAAAGTTCACCACAAAAAATATATAAACAACTGCAGAATAGTACATTTACAACATTATCGTGTAGCTACTAGAAATATCTACTGTCTAGTCTAAATCTTCGTAATTCAACAATAAATTGGTGGATTTGCTTGAGAGTCTTTTACATTATCTCATTACAATTGTTATAACTTGAAATTGGGAAGACAGATTTGTGTTGATGAAAAGAATAAAAGATGAAAGAATGTCTGAATTGCTTAGTTGAGGAACGATTTAAATAAGACGTCTAGTTGGTTAAGTAGTAAGTACAACTAGTTGAATCAGTCAAGTTCGAACTAGCTATTAATCAGAAACCAGGCCAGAGTAGTAGGAAACTTTTATTATTAATAAGATAACTTGCAACAAATATCTCTACTACATTAGCCAGGCATAGTGCAGCCATCAAATCAACTTCACGTCAAATTTAAATCGAAAGCAAATGAATTTGAGCCACCAATTCTACTTAGTGGTAACGGGACACCTTGGGCTCCAAGAGCTCAAGGGAACCAGTAGAATGACTTACCCTTTCTATCATTAGGTAGGGATACAACCTACACTTGCATTATATGAAAATGAGATACAAGTGTAGGGGGGGGGATCCTGCAGAGGTTTTCAACAATTATAAGATAAGAAAAAAAAACACGTAAGTAATAATTCATCACTAAGCTATCAACTCTTCATCAAAATAGAAATATCAACATGAAATTTAAAGAAGAATAATGTGAAAACTTGACAAGTACTGCTAAATAATTTCCTAAAACAAAACAGAACCTTAATATATAGAAATCTAAACAAACTAAACTTCTCCAGTAATATTGACTTAAATAGTTAAATGGTCGAAGTATAATTGGGTCTCATTCCTCGGCAACTAGGACTGTAGTAGGAGCATTTGTAAGCAAAAAGATCACACCGAGATGATTATCTCAGGGTATTGAGAACATATCGAATCAAATGGTTCCACTCTTCTGGCATACTCCAGTGCAAACAAGGTCACAATAATTTCAAATAAATCATCTTTATTCACTACATGCAACTTCTTTCCTTAAATGTAATAGCTAAAAGTTTATGTACCAAAGAAACACATCTTGATTAAATACACGATATTAATGGAAGATAGAGATAGTGTGGCATAATGGCTTGGCAATGACACCATATACACCGCAATTGTGTACACATATCGTTGAACTTTTGTTAACTCATTTACAAAGTTTTCTTCTTATTTCTAAAGTAATCACATCGCAAATTGCGATTTATCCAAAATTTCCTATATTAAAATGTTGCCTAAGCCGTCTCCTTATTTGTATGCATAGAGAGAATTGATAGGAACGGAAACTTTCAAAACTCCAAAAGTGGGACCGGAAACTTTCAAAACTCCAAAAGTGGGACCATACACTGACCTTGCCAGCCGTTAAAATGATTGGACTTTGTAAAAGGGATAGGAAGTCTCCATTAACTTGCACCAAAAGACATTTCTACTTGTGCTTCCAAGATTATTAAGTAAAGTTGTACAAAAACAGTACATCACTTAAAGAGTAAAGACAAACTCAATTAATGGCATAAAACATCACGCTCTGTGCCTCTGGTTTATCCCTCTTGTATCGTGAAACACTAATAGTAAGCAGAACAAAACCATTTAAAACTGAAGAGCTTCATCTATCTAAACTCTTAGTTGCATTCATTGTTATAATGTGTCTCACTGTGATCTTAGCGTGAAGCTGTCAGTTTCCTTTTCAAAATCAATCCCTCTATAAAGTTTTGTTCATATCCAATATTAACTTGCCTTGCATTTTTCTATCCATGTTACTTTGTTTCTATGTCTTCACATTTGCTCCCATAAATCACATTTTCGCGAGTCATCTTTATCTAGATATGCTTACTCTGTTAAGGTTTCACGGTAGCATATCAAGGTGGCATACGCCACTATAATGATAATACAATTGGAATATGGATATCCACTCGTATTTTCAGGATTATAAGTGAACTTGTACAAAAACACTTCGAAAATGACCTCAATTAATGGTCATTTAAGATCATGGATCCTGCGTTCGCTGTACCCTTCTTGTATCTAGAAACTCTACAAGTAACCAGAGCAAGACCATCTAAAACTGGAGAGGTTCATCTATGTTAAACTCTTAATTGCACATATAACTTTGTCGACCAATTCCAATCAGTTACAACAACCATGTGAGAGGATACGAACCAAATTTTGTCAACATTAATACATTATAACAATCAATTGAGTAGGCAAACCTTGAGGCTTCAAATGTGTAATTGTGTATGGGTATGACTAATTCAAATCATCTTCAATATATAAAGAAATAAGCTTTGAGGCATATGCCTCACACAACGACGTAAGTCTCTCCTCTCTTTTTAAACCTAAAGCTAAGTAAGAGGGCTTGCATTCACAGAGGAAGCAAACGAACAATCTACTTCAAAAGTAAATCAGGAATCAAGGTTTTCCCAAGTGACTTGCCTAGTCATCCCACGTCCGGTCAATTTTTTAGCGCCACAACACTCACCACGTCAAAGAATCATTCAACCTATATCGAGCAGGCAATTGGATCTTCTATTATTTTGGCACTTATTGTGAAGAGACAGAGTGAAATTTAAAAGGAATAAGAGGTGAAAGAACATGAATTTAAATAAACCATCATCAACAAGCCTTCTTATTCGTCTTACTCCTCCTTCCGCCACACATTTGTTTCACCCCTACTGCTAGGAACCTCTTTTTTTAACCTATCTTCTCTTTTTGTGTACATAAGGTATTATGTATACTTATAACTGAAAAAACGTTTAAGTTCAAATTTGGCACTATGACTCAGCTAGGCTCTTGGATTGAGCATCATTGGAGTCTGCGCAAGGTCATTTCACCCAGTTGTTAGTCCTAAGATGATAAAGATGTTTATCGCCAACCTCGCTGAACTTGTTTCTATAAGTGAAGGCTGACGATTTAAGGGGAGTGGGACTGGGCACTGAAGAAAAATTTATAAAGTACAAATTGGTTAGTGATTAAGATTTATGTGGTTGTTGATATTTATAGCCCACTATACTTTAAACAGCTAAACGCCCGGCTGATCGTTTTTAGCAATTGTAAAATGATTACGTAAAGCTCTTAATGACTTTTTATATTTATAGTAACAAACAATCAGATAAATTTGCATGGCTCGTTCAACGTCTTTCCACGCACGTTGACAAAAAAAAGGCCTCTAAGTAGGTCTATTCCCTTGGAATTTATTAAGAATCAGTATCTATAGGTGGTATATATTACTTAGAATCACGAATTCTTCAGATAGTAAGTTTAGAGTTCCAAGATACGAACTTTTACATCAACCATACATATAAAACTAAAAGATGATGCTCTGTGTTACATTTAACTTGTGTATCAGCCTATTTGGCCCAGAATCGGCATTCAATTACCATGTTCCAGAAAAACTACTGAAAAACATTGCAACGAAAACCCCTGAGACTGAAGAAGCAATACATACTGCTAATTCAGCCAAGAGCCTGTTCCCCAGAGATGTTTGACTAGTAAAACTTCCTCAAGATCTCACTCTAAATAAAAATGAATGGTCTATTAGAGGTTTTAATACTCTGCCCATGTAATGATAGTGAATCATCACTTAAGTAAAACAAGTAACCAGCATCAGTACCACAAACAAAAACCCTAACCCTAACCTAGATAGAGAGAAAAAGAGATGATACAGATTGAAAGTGAAGAAAGTACCATTTTTGGAGCATTAACCAAGAAGGGGAGGAAGCATTCTTTCTCAGAAACACCAGAAGCAACTTTCTTTTCCACCCAATCCTTCAGATTATCATCCAAAGTTTTACAAGCAGTAGATTTCTTACTTTTCTCAAAACTCTTCCGACCAACCACAACCTTAATACCACCACCACCACCGCCACCATTATTTCCGGCACAAATTCCACCTTTTGGAACAATCGGAAACCTCAATCGACTTTCCCAATTCCAATCACTCTCTTCCTTATCTAAATCATTAGATTCAACAGACTTTTGAGGGTAAATAGAACCAGTCGGATCGCACTGACTAGAAACTGATAAGAAATTAGGGCATCGAGAGATTGGTAGGGAAGTAGAATCGAGAAGATTACCGATGTCTACCATGGTGAAAGGAGAGAAAATAGAGTGAAAATTAGGGCAGATGCATTTACAGGTAATGTTCCTGGACTAGAATTTAGGTTTCAGATATTTGGAGGGAACTAGCGAGAGTAGAGAGAGAAATATGATACTTAGGCGGGAAGTCTCAAAATTTTAAAGCAAAAATCCGACAACTTCTCAAGGATACGAAATTACTGAAAAGTTACGTCGTTTCGGTGAAAATTTACAAATCTTAACATTATTACTGCTGGAACTACGGTTACTTGTAACATCTTCATCTTAATCTTGTTCGTGCCCTCAAGGATCGGGTCGGGTCATTTGATCTTAGGCCTGGGAAAGAACATTTGAGAATTTTAATTTTGTTATGGACATTGAATTCTTTTATAAATTAAAGGAACCCAAACACGCGATGGGGCGAACATGATGAACGGTTCGAACTGCGAATTTAAAATGTTATTCGATATCTTGTTTGGCTAGTTTGGATTTTAAGTGTTATCTGACACCAGTTATTCGACATGTATACGTTAATACTTGTAGGTGTGATTGTGGTAAGCAGTGGTTGTGATGAGTGTGTATGGTTGTGGTGATAATCGAGGGATGCTACAATTACTTAGAAGATGACATAACTGATGATGCACAAAATGTTCAGACGTGACTGACGTCAACAAGTCAAGAATAGACTAGAAGTCCAACGAGTCAACCCGACTTAAGGCAGAAGAGCTGTTGGACCTTAAACGCTCCGCCACCTACGCCCAGAATTGGGAGGTCGGTCAGGATCAGTTAAGGGGCTCCAACCATGTTTCGTTTAAGGCACGAATAGATCAGCCTTAGAATTCTATGAAGGAATGAGGGGGGTCCACGTAAGCTAGGCCTCTGTCTCACACCCTAAACTGGGAGATAGGAAAGCGTTGCAGGCTTACCGACTCAATTCCGGAATCTCCCCAAAAGATCTCAGTCGGTTAAAGATCATAAGTTTTTAAGCAAGTCTGGACTTCAAGAGTCTTAAAGGAGGAAATATCTCCCCGAAGATCTATCACCTCGGCAGGATATCTACGAAGTATCCTTAAACATAGGAACTTCCTCTTACCCTAGGGTGTGTTTGATATCTCTCATTTTCATGGAAATAAAAGAATTTCCATGGAAATAGGTATTTCCACCGTTTGATACGAAGTGTAATTCCATGGCTTTAATTCCCTAGGGAATCCATTTCCATGAAATAGTCCACTTTTAATTCCTTGCTCCCCCCTCGGAATTAGTTTCTGTGGAAAGTCAAAAATCAAAATCAAAATAATTTAATATATTTGGATACTTGAAACCTATTATTTATCTCCATATATGTTCAAAATGATATTTTTACCATAAAATTTAGCAAAATAAATTTTTACTTATACATTGGGCAAATGACATTTTTGTCCTTCTTACCAAATGACACGTTTACAAAGTTGTCAAAATGACATTTTGGACTTTTATAGCCAAAATTACATTCTTACCCTTTTATAATATCAAATTGACCTTTTACCCTTATGTTGTCAAAATGACATTTTTACAAGGTAAAAATATCATTTTAAAAACGTAAGGTTAAAAATGTAATTTAGACAACATAAGGATGAAAATGTAATTTTCGCAAAAGTAAAAATATCATTTAGACTACATAAAGAGTAAATAAAAACTCTTAATTGAATATTACATTCCTAGTAGTTAGTTGTCAACCAAATAATAGAGTTCGTAATTCCACGGAATAATAAATGACTACCAAATGAAGGAACTCTTATTTCCACGGAGTAAATTCCGTGGAAGACTTTCCATGGAACTCTTGTATTTCCATTGAATTGTTTCCCTGATATCAAACACAACCCTAGATACGAGATAAACTCTAAAGAGAAACCCTAACCACGAACAGTGGAGACTTCCGTAACTGTAGATGGCAGCCGCCTCATCTACACCGTCAATCACAGTCGGTCTATCACAACCTATAAAAGGACCCCCTATCGTCTTCCACAAGACAGGTTCACTTTCACGGAGTAACACATACTCGCCCCCAAAAGGATCGATCCATTATCATTTTTTTACTGCAAAGAATAATTTGACTGTCTTGAGCGTCGAAGCGGTTTTCGAACCCTTTGCAGGTTTTTTCCCCAGGTTTTCAAGGAGTTTTGGAGCGAAGGAGTGGGAGCAGGAGCGAGGAGCATTTTAGACGGAATTCTATCATCACGGACGCTGTCATGCATCAAGTCCCTGTTTCTTGCTGATATAACGGAAGGTCATTTTTTAACATCAACAATACTAACACATTTTTCAGTAAAAGATAAAGTTTTTTCAAATATGACTACGATGTGGACCGTTTTTTTTTTAATCCAGATGAGGAAATATGTCATCCTTTTAGGGCAACTTCAATGTAGGGGTTCGGGCTCACAATTTTGGGAGCCTTGATTTTTTTTAACTCCAACGTCGGACTCCAACAGGAGCTCCCAAATCCAAATTATGTACATGTGTGGTGTAAGTGGGAGTGGGATTTTTGTTTCAATTTTCAACCATGAAATCATTGACTCTAAAA
Source organism: Eschscholzia californica (assembly GCF_041429995.1). Classification (NCBI taxonomy): domain Eukaryota; kingdom Viridiplantae; phylum Streptophyta; class Magnoliopsida; order Ranunculales; family Papaveraceae; genus Eschscholzia; species Eschscholzia californica. The sequence continues at coordinate 13,005,166 of NW_028238198.1, read as the reverse complement.
ATCAAAATTTTGAATTTCAAATCATTGGCATGTATTATAATGCATAACATGATAATCGAAAATGAAAGACCTAATGCAACTACCATTTTTGAAGTATTCCAGAAGCAGTGTTTCCATTGGAGATATTGCTAAAGAAATGTTTGCTCGTCTTGAGCAAGTTAGAAGCAGCGAAGTTCATACACAATTAAGGCTAGATCTTATAGAGCACTTGTGGAATACCTAAGATCGCAACGACTGACAGATCTTCTATCGTTAATTTACTTATTTTTTTTTCTGTATTTCAGTTATATGCTTTTGGAGGGAGTTATGTATTTGGCTTTTCAATCAATGAAATTCTATTAAAAAATTACATTAAAAAAACCATTTAAAAATATTAATGATTTAATTTATTTATTTTTAAAACAAAAAAAAGTTAAATGGGTGGATCCCCATCCCACCTAGCCGCTACGAACTCCCAACTCATATACTTTTTTTGGGTTGGGAGCCCCCCAACCCGGGCTCCCAAATTTGAATTTGGGAGCCCCGGCCAAGCCAAATTGGAGTTGCCCTAGTAAGAAATTCTAAGTAACTTTAACCTTTCCTAACCAAAGTGGGGCATAGTGTGGTGGTCATCTGGTGAAATAGATACATAATCGTAGGGGTGGAAATCAGACGGGTATAGGTGTCCACGAGTATTGATACATGGGCTCAGGCGGATCAGATAGCTACATTCGTTGGCTATTAAGGTAGTCAGCTAAATCTTGCAGGCAATTTTGAAATGTACCTTGCCCGCCGCCCGTCCAAGCTCATTAAGAAGCTCGAGTAATTAGAGAATGGCGGGCTGGTAAGCCCGTAACTTGAAAAAGCTCACTTCTTCCACTCCTTTTATAAAGTCTCTAACACATTTCCTAGCCCTATAGAGACAATTAACGTGAGACTAAAACTAGAGTTGGAGAGGGGAAGAAACTTGACACAAGCCCAACTTGGAAGAAAGTCGACTAAACTAATCAAGACCGAGAGCCTTGGTAAAAATATCTGCGACCGAATCGGAAGATCGTAAGTGGGTGGTCTGATTCAACCCCGACTCTAACTTCTCACAAACAAAGTGATTATCCAATTCAATGTGTTTTGTCCGTTCGTGGAAAACAGGATTGACTGCAATATGCGTTGTGGCCATGTGATCACAGTGAACCAAAATTGGTTTCACAATGGGAATACGAAGATCCTGAAACAAGTATTGAAGCCATTTGGAGCTCAATAACCAAAACAACTAAGGCTAGATATTCTGCTTCCGTCGAAGAGCGAGATACAACCGATTGTTTATTAAACTTTCAGAAAACCGGCCTGGAGCCAAACCAGTAGCCGATTTGGTAAAACGGTTTCCCAAACCAGATGGGTTTTCCATCGAAGGGGAAAAGCAGCGGTGGACGGAAAGAAAAAGAAAAAATGGGGGAAAATAGTGGTGGCTGGATTTTGTTGTGGTGGTAGGAGATGAGAAGGAAGAAGAAGTGTTTATTAAGCTACCGAATTGATGCATTTGTAACGTTGTCTAAATTTATTAAGCTGACAACATGATCAGGATATATAATTGTCTATCCATTTCAAGATTTTTCTATTTTTAACTCTCTACGTGCTTTCAACAAGAAAAAAACTCTTTACGACACACTCTAGTTGCTACAAAAAAAAAACCTAAACCATTCTTACATATCTATAGCAAATTCAATTCAAAATAAGAACTAATTAGTTTAAGCTTATTTCTAATTCCAAACCAATTTCTTTTTGAGTTAACCAAATTCTATTCCATCCAGTGAAGTTCAATTTCAAAGTAGTTCCAATTCATTCCCAAAATGGAACATAAATTAAATAAATCAAACTAAAGCGGAATCTTGATTCAATTAAAATCTTTAGAAAGAGAAAAAAAGGCAGCAAAATCTTGATTGATTGTTATTTGTTCACGTGTTGTGCTTTTAAGATGTTTGTGTATATTTGGGAGCCATCAAACTTTTCTTTTATGAGACCTACATCATAATCCCGGGAGCTTCTAGATGCATGCTAAGTAGGAACTTCTAGATGAATATTAGGTGGAAGCGCTAAATTAACTCTCTATATAAACCTAGCCAAGTTCTTCTGTTTTCATCACTTTCATCTTGTTTTACAGTTCCCTCTTCTAACTTTCGTGATTTTTTTTATTACTTTGTATTTTGTGATTCTCCATTGGAGGATTGATATAAACAATAGAATAAGAGGGGACACCATCTCGAATATAGGTTTGTATTTTTTTTCCATCTTTTCTTTTCTATAATATTAATTTTTCTTTGTTTCTCCTGTCTTATCTTCTTACAGATTAAAATTGTTCTCTTAATTTTTTTTTGCATTTCCATGAGTTGATTTAATCTATTTTCATAATCAGTCTTAAATATATATATTTTTTAATATTTGTACAAATCGCTATCCAAAGATAATCAAAATAAATCTAAAGTTAATTTCATTTCATTACCTATTTCTTTTATTAAATGTTGAGTCATATCGACTTTTTCAAAAAACCTAAATCAGATTCATGCCTAAGATCAAATCAACTTATTAATTAATAAAAATTGTCCAAACTTATTCATGCCAAATGTTTTTGTGTTCCTAGTTGTCCTTGGTCTAACCCTTTCTGTTCTGTTCAGATTGTCTTCTGAAGAATTGATTGACATTACTGGAACAAGAAAGGAAGTGATCTAAACCAAGGTATGCAGTATGCTATATTTTTATTTTTTTGGCAATATATTTATGATCATTTTCCTGTCCTTACTACCTTCAAGATAGTATCTTTACCAATTAAATTGCCTAAAATGTTTCTTTTTCCTACAAAGTAAAGTTATTAGATAAGATTGTTCTTGAAAATCTAAAAATATTTTGTTCTTGAATGATTAAAATTTTGACTTTGTAGAGTTTGTAGTTGATCATATGAATTTAACTTCTCACGGAGAAGATGCTCGTCATTAAATTTGAGCTCATGAAGGCTCATCTAATGAAGTCACAGATCCGATTCCAACTCAAAGATATTTTCTTCAGGTAAAGTACTATTTTAAGATTTTAATCCTTAAATTATTTGTTTGGATTTATTTGTTCTGAACTGAAATATCGTTATTATTGATCTTGACTTTAACATATACTATTTTCATTTTGCTCGTTTGGTGGATTATATATAGTACGGTATTGTACGTGCCTGTAGGGCATTCATTAACAGCCTAGTGAAGCACATTCAGACATTCAGTAAGATTTATAAGAAATCAGTAATACCATGTTAGTTTACTATAGTTATCAAGCCTCATCACTATCACTTTGACAGTAGGGATCTGAGAAGGATTTACTAATTTTATATATAATTTCAAAAGAATATATCTAATATTTTATGTGGTGGTATTGAAAGTTTTTGTGATGTGGTGTTGGTGCAGTGATGGTAGAACCTCCACAAACTTTAGTTCGTTTGGATGTCCTTCGAATCGTCCAATCTCAAAACAAAAGAAAATGGTTGGGTTGGAAGGTATTCACTGAGCAAGAGGAAGTTCGTCTAATGAAGGAAGTATACTACAGAAGTCCAGGATTTCTCAGACCCAGAGAATGACATAAGAGGCCGAACTCAAATAACGTGCAAGAATAGGTGTATAACCTTGTTCCATCCGTTTCCAGAAGAACGAAGGTAATGGCACTTGGAATGTGCGTTGGTCAAGGTAAGGGAAATACTTGGATGATCGAAAAAAATTACGCAGAACATGATAACCATACAAGAAAGGTCGTAAAATTGTGGAAGAATTGTTGAAGTTGACCATTTTGGTTATATTTATGAGATTTATAGTAATTGGTGTAATTTGAAACTTGTATCATATTGAGAGATATTTATAGTATGTATGTATGTATGCATGAATTTTGTAATATAAATTAAAGTTAACTGATTTTGCGATTCTACCCTTTTCTTTCATAGTTAATATTTTTATTCTAATACAATCATATTCATTCGTTTTCATGTAAATTACAACGACTCTATTAAGACTACAATATGGATTGAGCAGCCAACCCGATTGCAACAGTGAAAACTCAATTTCTGGAGCGTGAAGATGGTTTAGTATTACTTATCTTTTGATAATTCTAGTACTTATCTTATTTGATTACTTGTGAGAAGATTTACCTGAACTACTTTTTAATAAACTACTAAGACTTTTTTTCCAAGTTCATATGGTATAAGAGCTAGTTTGATTTTTTCCTCTTTGAATATGACTACTCCTAGTGATATGAGTTCCAAGACTACTACGACAATAGCTCCAGATTCATCTCTTGATTTTTAGAGTGTTTGTTAAAGTGTCCCATTGGAGATGCTCTCAGCCTTTGGATTCGTTGATTGAAATATATTACACGTTTAGTCATTAATCGCTTTTACATTTAGTGATTAATTAATTGTTTTTACTTCAATTCCTCAATGGAGTGCTACTGGGTCTCGAAACAGTGCTATTGGCGCCCCATTTTGCCCTGAAAATCATCAAAACAAAACATCCAGACCAACGGTTCTTGCCCCTTCATCTTCTTTGGCATAAATGTTACGACATACGTTGATCGTAGTCGACTTCGAAAAAAATAAATAAAAAAAAAAAAATCTTCTTTGGCATCATTTGCTCTCCCCCAACCCTAATGCCTCTATCCCTCCATCTCCATCATTATTATTATTCAATTTTTCAGTTATTGTGTCCATATCCTCATTATACTCGCTCTAAAATGCATTAAAATATGCTTGGAGATAACCAAATCGATGAAAGTATGAAACTCCCATTCGGTTTGTCGCTAAAATCAGGTAGGTTTTTTTTTCCTCTCTTCATTTGATTCTTCTTCTCATATTTTTCTCTAATAAAATCACATTGTCATCATTCAATTTCTCCACAGATCGCCCTTCTTAAAGGTAGATTCCTCTCTTTTTCTTTTCAGTTTTTTTTTGTCTAATTTGTTTCTGAAAAACTAATCTCTTCCTAAATAGTTAAAATGATTCAACTAACATGTCCATTGACTGGTCTGGAGTAAGTTTTATTCTTTGATTTATACAACTGAAATTTATTTTCATTATCTCTTCAATATGGCTACAATTGAAGCTTATTTCGAAGGTGAAGTATTACTTCTTCGATCATCTTTATGACCATTCTCAATTTGTTTTCCTTACAGAATACAATTGATTTGGGCGTTTAACTCTCCATCGATACGGCTACAATTGAAGCTTATTTCGAAGGTGAAGTATTACTTCCTCGATCATCTTTATGACCATTATCTCTTCAATATGGCTACAATTGAAGCTTATTTCGAAGGTGAAGTATTACTTCTTCGATCATCTTTATGACCATTCTCAATTTGTTTTCCTTACAGAATACAATTGATTTGGGCGTTTAACTCTCCATCTAGCACAAGCATTCCCGCTCCAATCTTTCATCTAAGGAGGTTAGTCATTATTCTTCAGTCTGTCTATTGATTTATGTTGTTAATTTCTTATCGTTTTTTATTGGTTTATGTTGTTCAAATGTATATTTTTGTGCATGAATATGGATATCATATGTTGTTGATTGCTTTTCGGGGTTACATTGTTTATTTGGATAATGAAATAATGTGAGCTTTCTTCTCACATTGATTTACAGTTTAGTTTTTTTTTATCAGAAACTAGGGTTTCTTTGGCCGTTTTAAGTTCGATTCATTTTCACTATGATATTCAAGGAGATATTCATAAAACTGCAATAAAACTGAAGGTCTCTACTGTATGAATTAGGATTTGGAGGTGATGCTAAATCTTTGTCGCAGTAGACATAACTTTTAGATTAGTCTAATTTGTATAGCTTTTTTTTTAAATGAAAAGGAGTGATATCTTTACTATGCTTTACATGACATCCCAACTAGGTTGGCACCTCATGGAGCATCTATCATTAGATATCATCACCTGATATTATTAATTTTTTTTATGAAAAATAATTACAAATAGAAGGGGGGGACTTAAAGCCTGACCCTAATATCAAAAGATCTCATAACGTACCTAAGAATCAAAGTCATCTAAACCTATACGAAGAAATACCATTTACATCTTTGTGGACAAAGGGTAGAATAAAATTTGGCGCAACACTCCACCAATTAGCATTTGCCAATGAGCAACCTTCATTTGCTAGCCGATCAGCAACATCATTTCCTTCTCTGTAAATATTTGAGACTCGAAACTCCATCTCTCTAATCCGATCTAAAATGTTTCTCCAATGGTTCTACAGACGCCAAGGAACTATGGAGATGTTACTAAGTGCTTGCAAAACTAACATAGAATCGCATTCCAACCAAATCTTCTTCCAACTTCTGGTCCACGCCATATTTACAGCATGTACTACAACCATCAACTCTGAGTAGACCGAGTTTTAAATAACCAAAGGTATTGCAAAGCAACCTAATACAAAGCCTCTGTTATTTCTAAATATCCCACCACAATCAGAAACCCCTGGATTACCTTTCGATGAACCATCTGTGTTGACTTTTACCCAGCTGGCTAGAGGCATGTGCCAATCTACTTGTATGATTTTATGTGCTTTTCTTGGGCGACCCGTCACTTTAAAATAACGAAGAATAGTAATTTCTCTCATTGAATTTTGCATAGAACCGCTAACTAACCGCCCAGACTCAAAAGTAAGACGACAAATGATCGAGACCGCTTTGGGGATATCCGGAATGGTATTATCAAAAAGGCAAGAATTCCTGGTCTCCCAAATAGTCCAGAAAGCCGAGATTACTGTCGATAAATATAGGCCTTCAACCTGCTCTGAGAAGCCAGATGTGAAGACTCCCTCAATCAATTGAGTGTTTGATATTACGACCAAATACAGAACCGACACAAGCCCAAATCTTTGATGCAAATGTACATCCATAAAATAAATGAGATATACTCTCTCTCATCTGACAACAGAGAGAACATCGAGATGCTAAAGAGCAACCCATTTTCATAAGAATGTCTTCAGTTGGAAGGCGATTATGCATGACTCTCCATACTAAAAGTGACCGGCGAGGGGGTACATATTGTCGCCATATTCTCTTACCCCACTCTACTGCTGAATGGCGGGGACGCATAAACTCATAAGCATCTTTAAAACTTAACTCACCTGAATGCAACAAATCCCAAACTAACTTGTCTTCATGTTGTGTTATAGGGATTACAATATCCTGAATTTGTCTCACCAGGTCTGGAAATTGTAACTCCAACATATTCGGAATAGACCAATTACCAGATGTAATGAAAGAGGATACTGTAGATTTGAGGCGACTATGAAGTGATTCAGGAATTCTTAACATTTCAACTATGGTGGAATCGAGCCATCGGTCACACCAAAAATTGATTCCGGTACCATTACCAAGCCACCTTGAGCGAAGAGAAATAATACTAATTTTATTCTTCAATCCTGGCCAAATTGAGCAACATTTATATGAAGTAAATCGCCCAGATGGACAAAATCGAGCTCTCATCCATTTAGCCCAATGAGCCGAATTGGATGCCATTCACCATGCTAATCTAAGCAAAGCCCCTTCATTCAACGTAAATATGTATCTAATACCAACACCTCCTTCTTCAATCGGAGCACAAAGTTTTCGCCAGGCAACAGTTATTGACTTTGATTCCGTAAATATGTAACGTGTTTTTGTAGTGTGTTTGTCTTTACTTTTCATATTTTGAATTAAATATATATGGTGAAGATATCAACTCGCCACATATTATACAATTCATTAACATAACTCTATTATGTAGATACAATGAGAAATTTTTATAAGCTAATGTCATTCATAATTATGCTTTCGTCTTATTAGTTTCTTTAACTTGATCTCAACCTTCTTCCAAGAAGCAACTCCTCCCGCCGTCTGACTTGCTCATAATCGCATTGCTTTTGATATTTTAGTTCTACTACTAGCAGTTTGTTGATAATCTAATAACCTAGATGCGTTAGTTATTTTTATTTTTTTAGAACTTGAATATTCGGGAGCGACAAAGTCGTTGGGTGCCTTTAGTTGCGTAGTTATGTAAGTTAATTGGTAAATATTGCCATGATTATTCAGTTAGTGATGCTTGGGGAATAACAATAAAAAGAAGAAGAAGACAAGCAGAAGAAAAGAGAAAATGGGGGAGCGACAGTCAGGGCGCCGGGCGCGTGGGTGGCTAACCCAGGTCGTATCTGGCGCCAACAGGCACCCGACACGAACAACAAATTCGCTGGATATATACCTTTGGAAGCTCCCTAAATAGTTCTGTAAGTTAATTGTAAAATATTTCCATGATTATTCAGTTAGTGATGCTTGGAGAATATATATGATGTGCCAAGTTAGTTCACCTCGACGGTTAAAAATTTCCCATTAATTTAGTCAAGTTTGAATTTATTTAGCAAAATCATTTTAATTTCATTTATTCTATATGAGATATACCATTAGAGATGGAGGTCGTTGAAGAAGCCATTTAAATCCAAAGATTCTGATACGAGAACCATGATTTCTACAAAAGTGGTTAACGATGAAAGCCTCCAGTATGGTGTTTACACATCGACGCACGGTGATGTGAAATTATAGAAGTTTTCACTTCAATTTTATCAGCACGGAAGTGATGTCAGTGCCTCATATCATACTAGGCATATCATTGCACTAGAGTGATGGGATGGGTTCAGTTCCGGTGGTTGAACTCCTACTTATGGAGGATGCCCGCCTTAATGTTGTTGATTTGTGTGGAACTAGATTAACCCATGTTTCTTTTAACTTCTGGAATACTTTCTCCTCAATAAAAGGGATAAAAGTGATGGCTATTGCAAATTCAATATATTTGATAGTTTTTGTGATGGATAATGGTTGCATGAATACTGAAGAAGTAAATTGGAGAGTAGGGTTAGTTTATCTTGGTACCTTTTTCTTCGAATAACAATGTGATAAAAGATTCCCTTCAAACAATTGAAATGATTTAGAAATGAACAAAAATAGCATAAAGAGATAAAAAAGATTTGCTAACCAAATCATGCGTCCAACAAGTTTGACCTAATATTTATGCCAAAAACTAGAAATCTTACACAAATATATCACATTTTGCTATGTAGTCTTCATGACCTAGTCGTGACTTAAGGTTTTAATAAAATACTTTACATTTATAGGTTATCTTACTGTTAAGGAGTTGGTGGAGAATTTTGAGTTTTTAAGTCTACCAAACTTAAGCATTTATAACTTTTTTTTTTTCAAATGTCAACATTGTCATGATGTGCAATTGTCTATCCGTCTCAAGATTTTTCTATTTTTAACTCTCTACGCACACTTTGCAACAAAAAAAACTCTCTATGTACAGTGTACGTCGTACACTTTAGGTGTGACGTAAAAAACTAAATCGTTTTTATGTCGGTATAGAATTCAATTCAACTTAAGGACTAATTAGTTTCAATTTATTTCCAATTTCAAACCAACTTCTTCTGGACTTGACCCAATTCAATTTCATCCAAGATCATTCAGTTTATGTTCAATATCATAACCAAAAGGCATTCACCAATTTCAATTGATTTCCCTGTACGAAACCAAATGGTTTTATATCCCCAAATCAGATTCATTTTTTTGTCCAATCTCATAACCGCCATCAATCATAACCATTTTCGACTATTACCAAATATTCCTGTGCCGAAGCAAATCTTTTAGTTTCTCATCCAGTGAAGTTCGATTTCAAATTAGTTCCCATTCATTACCATAAGGGAACATAGATCAAACTAGAGGACAATCTTTCAATTAAAATCATTTAAAAGAAAAAAAGGAAGCAAAATCTTAAATTTATATAATGACTAAAAATACTTTTGACGAAACAAAGAAACTCAGAGTGGGGTTGGTAGACTTGGAGTTTATCTGTTGTGCCAACGAATATCGCAATCTTATATGATTATTACTTCTTCACATACTTTTTTTTAATTAAAGTGTTTGACAACATATTTGGGAACCCACCAAAATTTTCTTTTGTGGAATTCACATTATTATCGAGAATCTTCTAGATGCGTGTTAAGTGGGAGCTTCTAGAAGAATGTTAGGTAGAAGCGTTGAATTAGTTCTCTTTATAAAAACCTAGCCAGGTTCTTTTGTTTTCATCAGTTTCATCTTGTTATCAGTAGATCTCTTCATTCCCCTCCTCTAATCTTTGTAAACTTTTTACTACATTGAAATTCTTCTCATTGGAGGATTCACAAAAATAGTAGAACCAGAAAGGGTACCATCTCAAATATAGGTTTGTGTTTTCTTTTTATTCTTTTCTTTTCCAAATTTTGTTTCCTATAGTTCATTTATGTATAGTTTTTATTTGTTTCTCTTGTCATATATTTTTTACAACTTAAAATTTTGTTTTCGGTGAGATATATTTTTAGTTTCTCAATCCTTATATTTTAGTTTGTAATTTTTGTTGTTCTCTTAATCATTTTTCATTGCACTGAATGATTCAATCTATTTCCATGTTCGCTTTTAAATTATTTTTTAAGTTTTATTTCAAATCACAACCTAATTTTAAAACTGAATAAAAAGAAATCTCATGTTAGTTTCACTTCATTACCTATACCCCTTATTCTATGTTGAGTCATATCGTTTTTTTTCCTCTCAGATCATCAATTCTATGTCTTAAATCAGATCAAATATATTTCCAACATCAAATCTACATTAAATATTAATAAATAAAAATTGTCCAAACCTGTCTGGGCCAAATTTATTTCCAAGATCCATCAAATCTACATCGAATATTAATGAATGAAGTTAGATTTTTATCAATAAATGGATGGATTCATAAAACTACATTTTTAGAAACGGGTTGTGGTATAATAATTTCCCCTCCTCACAAGTCACAAATAGTAGGATGTTAATTTAACTAATATATCTATCTTCCCTATTGTTATATGGATCGATTCATAAAATTAGTATATTAATCTATTTTAACTTTACAGAGATTATGGTTGGTTATATGAATTAAATTTCTCAACGAGAAAATGATCGTCATTAGATTTGAGCTCATGAAGATTCGTCTAACTGAAGTTATCCTAAATATGAGGTCAGAGGTCCGATTCCGACTCACACATGTCTCTTCCTGGTGGTCGACCCGGTATACCAACATTGTTCCTTCGGATCGTAACACAAACATCTTCACCCACATTTATGCGGTCGATATAACTCCACTTATTTGGTGTAGTATAAGCACACCCCATCAGATATGGTATCCAACATTATCTTTGCCAATTTTAACAATGTTCCCTTACCATTATAGGAAAGGTCTAGTTTGAAACTTGTATCATTTTGAGAGAGATTATAGTATGTAAACTTGTATCACTTTGAGAGAGATTTATAGTATGTAAGTATGAATTTTGTAATATAAATTAAAGTTTACTTATTTTTGTGATTCTACCCTTGTTTCCATAGTTATAATTCTACCCTTTTTTCCATAGTTAATTGTGTTACTCGAAACAGAATCATTTTTACGACGGCACATAAATCAATTAAACTTAGGGACTTATTAATTTCAATTTATTTCCAATTCGAAACCAACTTCTTTTCGACTTCACCAATTCAATTTCATCTTAGATCATTTAATTTATGTTCAACGTCGTAACCAAAAGGCATTAACCAATTTCAATTGATTTCGGTATGCTAAATCCAAATAGTTTTATATCCCCACAACAGATTCAGTACTTGTTCAATTTCATAACATGCATCAACCATTTTCAGATAATTCTCAAATATTCCTGTGCCAAAGCAAATCTTTTGATTATTCCATCTAGTGAAGTTGGATTTCAAATGAGTTCCCATTCATTATCAAAAGGGAACATAAATCAAAACTAAAGGGAATCTTGATTCAATTAAAATCATGGCAAAGAAAAAAAGAAGCAAATCTTAACTTTGATGACTAAAATTATTTTTGACGAAACTAAGATACTCGGGGTTGGTAGAGACTTAGAGTTTATATGTTGCGCCTACAAATATCACAATCTTACATGATTATTACTTGTTCACATACTTTTTTTATTAAAGTGTTTGGCAACATATTTGGGAACCCACCAAATTTTCTTTTATGGAATCCACATTATTATCGAGGAAGCTTCTAGATGCGTGTTAAGTGGAAGCGCTAAATTAGCTAAATTAGCTCTCTCTATATAAACCTAGCCAGGTTCATTTGTTTTTATCAATTTCATCTTGTGTTCAATAGACTTCTTCATTCCCCTCCTCTAACCTTTATAATTTTTTTACTACCCTGTCAATTCTTCATTGGAGGATTCATAAACACAGTAGAACTAAAAGGGACACCATCTGAATATAGGTTCGTGTTTTCTTTTTATTCTTTCTATTCCCAAGTTTTTTTTCTGTAATCCATTTACGTTTAGATTTTATTCGTTTCTCTTTATTGATGAAATGATAAAATCTTGGATTGATAATGTGAGATTACAGATATATAGAGGAGGTTGTTAGAGATTCTGTTATGAATCAGTTAGGGTTGTTAGGTTGTTATGAACGTATGTTCCAGTGTGACAGGCCACACCATAGTGAATACAACACAACCCTAATACTTAATAAACTAACACTCTTTGTACACTCCTCTTACACTAAGTTTACACTATAGTCATTATCCCCCCTCAAGATGAAATGGGCTGAGAAGAACTTTCAGCTTGGACTTCAAATCAAGAAACCTTGGAGATGAGAGAGCTTTAGTAAAAATATCAGCTGGCTGAGCAGAAGTCTTAATATATGCAACCTTGATTCGACTATTGGACACTAACTCCCTTATGAAGTGAAAGTCAATGGCTAAATGCTTCATCTTGGAGTGAAAAACTGGATTAGAAGCCAGAGACAAAGCATACACATTATCACACCAGAGAGTTGGAGATGAAGGAAGAAATACATGGAGATCCTTGAGAAGATTGCAAATCCAAACAGACTCAGTTGCACATTGTGCCAGACTTCTATATTCAGCCTCCGTGGAAGACCTTGCTACACTAGATTGCTTCTTAGTAGACCAAGATAATGGATTGGAGCCAAGATAGAGAATGTATCCACCAGTTGACTTACTAGTAGATAGATCACCATCCCATTCTGCATCTGAGAATCCAGTTAATGTCATATCTCCCTTCCTAAAGGTAATACCATGATGAAGAGTACCTTTGAGGTACCTAAGGATTCTTTTAACAGCAGCAAGGTGATTCTCAGTTAGAGAATGCATATGTTGACAAACCTGGCTGACAGCAAAACAAATATCAGGTCTTGTCCAAGTCAAGTACTGGAGAGCTCCAACCAGAGACCTATAAGATGTAGGATCAGCTAGCAATGGGCTATCAGTTGGTGTCAATTTAGAACCAACAGTAGCAGGAGAAGAACATGGTTTAGCTCCAATCATGTCACTTTTCTTAAGTAAATCCAAAGTATATTTGGTTTGAGTTAACCCCAAGCAATGAGTGTCTCTTTTAACTTCCAAGCCCAAGAAATAGTGTAAATCACCCAAATCCTTCATAGAGAAAGAGGTGCTGAGTGTAGGGATTTACACCCTTCTACTAGTGTTTATAGCGGAAATATGACATCTAATGTCTACACTAGTATTCCCAGGATCACATGCAAAACTAGTAATTAATCTAATGGAGATAGTAGATTACCTTAATCGCTTTTCCCTCGAACTAGTTGAATTGATTGAAGAAGACCAAGAGCTTCAAGTGTAGCTCCTCTACTTGGGACACGAGCAATCAATTTGATCTCCCACCTTGTTGTATAGCTAGCATACCAATGGTGGTTGGAAGAAGAACTCCTTTCTTCTTGACTAGATAGATAGTTAATGGGAATTAGCTAACTTTCTCCTCTCTACTTGATGTGGTAGAGTAAGAAAGCTTAAAGAGAAATTCCACACCTTATTATCTGCCCTAAGAGTGTTTATATAGAACCCTAATAAGAATCCACCTCCTTTTAGGTTTCCTAAAACACCCTTTAGAATAAGATTTAGGGAAATAGTCGAAAATAGCAACTATTGGTATTTTCTCAATTCCCTAAGGAGGAGGTGCCCAAACACCACGAAAATTGGTAGATATAATGTTTATTATATCAGCAACTAACCCTAAAAAATTCAGCCCAATCCGAGTCCTAGAAGTACCCGAACCGGTCTAGGCCCAAAAACCCTGTTTTTGGCCTTTTTGTACTATCTTTGCCTAATTCCTTTTTAGGCCTATGAGATATGTTTATGGGACACTCCCATGATTATATCTCACTCCCACTAGTCATATCCTAGATCAATTTGTCACTCTTATGTGTAACCCGTTGTAGGATCCGATCGAAGTTAGCCGCGAATTACTTCATAATTCGACGATCGTAGTTGGTCTCTAGCTACAACTCTACGATCCCTAAATCAATCGGACTTGATGATCTTCCACATCAATTGTCCTATCCGACAATTTGTTCGCATTGTCACCTTGGTCGAAGGACATCTCCTTCAACTCCTTCAGACTCCCACTTGGACTTAGAACAAGTGCAATGCCTCGATTCTCGTGTCAATTTAGTATCCCATCTGATACGTCACGTCATTCAGACTTTCTTGATATCCGAGTACAACTGTAAAAGACAAACGATTAACTTTAATCCGTTTGAGCGCGGCCACGCATTTTCAGTTGTTACTCATCAAGTGGCCTTGAGACACTTTGTACCTAATGTGATTAGGGTGACACAATCCATTCTTGCGCTCCCACTTAACTTCATGTCTATCCTGTCCTTCCCAGTATCCGTCTTTATAACCTCCTTTTACGGCGCGGCGTTTAACGGAACCAAAGTCGGGCATTCCTTACATAAGATGAGTGGAGCACTCATGTTTTGAGGAATCTCTCCAATTGTCTTTATGAGAAGTATTGACGTTCATCACGAATGATGTACTTCTCATTTGAGGGTTATCCAGTGTATAAACCTTTTACACACCCACGTAGTCGAATAGAATATACTATTCATATAGCCCATGAAACTGCGCTATCCCATCGACTCCCGTGCTAGTCTTCGTGAGTCATTGTTGTCCATGCAATGACCTGGACCAGGGATTTTTGATAATAATTATTCCAGGTTCACTTAATAGGGTTTCATTCATCAGATCACGTATCTGACAAACCTATTCGGAATGTTTTATTATCGATGGACTGTCGTTTAAACACTAAACCAAGTTTAGACGACTGGTGAAATAATTCTTATTATTTCTGATAACGAGAGTTGTAAATCTGAGCCTCTTCCGTAAAACTCCTTTTACCCACTCAGTTTTACTTGTCGAGGTTTAAAATTATACCTCATGCCTTAGACTGTGTATGAATCTCATACTATGTCTAAGGTGACAGTTTAGTTTGACTACCGTGGTAGTCGGTTTTAAACTTTGCTTATTATCAATTAATTTGAAGATTACTATCTTTAAACTTGATAATATCTAGTAATCTTTACTAGAGTTAAGGCCTTTAATTCTTTGTGTAGTATTTGCAACAGTTCCCGGCTTAAAACACTTTTAGCCTACTTTCCTTCCATGTCTGGAAGTTTGCTACGATGACATGTTCAACTTTGTACTACTTCATCCTTTAGCCTTCTAGGATGTACTAAGTAGTGTTTCGGTTTTCCAATCCGAATTCGGATGTTTAAATGCTAATCATGTCCAACATGATTGACTTTATGTTTTCGAACATAAATGTCTCTCTCATGCGTGCTAGCTCATCGGTGTCTTTTAGACTCCGAGTTTTGCAACGCCCTCTGTCATGAGTTTTTGGGTCGAAATTCTTTTAGACTTTCCGAGTCTTAGATTTTCTGTTTCGGATCTCAAGCATCTCAGCGTACTGAGTCTCTCTAATCCTATCATCCTTTTGATCTATGCTTATAGATCTTCAGATGCCCAAAATGGCATTTTATCCTTTTGTGTGTGGTCCTTTATTGAGTCAGTTCGTTACTGTTATACAACACCTTATGTCGTACTCAATCTTTTGTATGTACTCTGCATACGGACCCAGAAGGTTTGTTTACTCCCACTTACCTTCTTGAAACTCGTGATTCAAGATTTTCTTCATTCTCCAGGAATCAAATTTCTCTGATTGCCTTTTGAATCGAAGATTCTAACTCTTGCGTGCTTTTAATCCGTCGATAGATTTCTGAAGCATGCTTGTGGACATAACTTGATTGGAAGAATCTTTATTCTTCTTGTCTCGTTTCGGGAAACACGAATGTTTCCATCCTTCTCAGTTTTCTATTTTGGAAAACCAATTTAGGTCTTTTGTTGACTTAAATTATCAAGCTTCATGTCTTGACGAGATATGGATTCCACGATGATTTTGGCTTCTAGCCAAAATCTAGAGTCAGTTTCCGTTTCTGCGCAGGTCTTTTATCTCTTCAGAAATAACCTTTATTTTCTGTGTCTTTGAGATTTGACCTTTTAGGGCTTTTGAACAACAATTTGGAATTTTCTCAACTACTTTGAGATATTCCTTTAGAGACACTTTCACTTGTTTTGAGAGTTCTCCGGCGAATGACATTCGCTTTTGTGCGGTGGGTTTATAAGATCATATCTTTAACCTTTCCTTTTCCAAGGAGTCGCAGTTTGTTGCTCTTGGTCGAATTTAATCGACTTGTACAAGTTTCATGATTGTTCTTCATGACCCTCCATGATTTTTCTCATGATCGAATTAAATCGACTTGTACTTTTCTCCCACATATTCTTTTAATAATTAGTGTTTTCTCCCAGACTACTAGGTGTGCTAATTATTAGAAGAATACTATCATGAGCAACAAACACTCTGTTCTCTTGATTAGTTATGGAAGAAACCCAAATTTCTTTTAAAAGAAATTGCGTCAGATATTAGCTAGTTTTGTAATGCTTTTACAAGCTTAGCTGTTAGACGGAATTTTGGTAGTTTTGTGAGAAGCTATGTCTAGACTAAATGGATTTTGGAGGATAAAGTTTGATTCGTGTTCTTCATCTTAATCCTTTTGGACACTCCAAATATGGATAGGTTAGAAGTACGTTTGAAGATCAATCTCTGTTTTTGACTCAAGGCTTTCTTTCTTGTCAGTTTGATTCATGTTTTGGTTATAGTGGACTTGTTGTCCTCATCCCTTACGATTGGGATGAACCTATCTTATAGGTTTTTGACCAAGTTTAGAATCTTTTGGTATAGTTTGTTAAACTTAGCACTTATTAACATCTCAATTTAGAAATAAAATTCTTTATTGATTCTCCATAATACTTAGTACAGAGATGATGTTAAAAAACTAGAAAAACGATTAATCTAGAATAGTGCCTAAAGTAGACTTCGATCCCTTTCAGCATCCTTAGCAGTCGAGGCTTCTGCTCCCTCTTGGATCTTGTCTTCCTTAGCCAAATACTCAGTTCCCAGCTGCGCCTGTACATTCATAATGAAAGGGCAATTTTAGGTATTACATACCATAATTTTGGGAATTTTACAGTATTTGATAAGTTAACTGTTTATACCTGAATTGGAAGCTACTGTTCCATTCTTTTTGTCCTCCAAGAACTTAGGGCAGTTTCTTTTCCAGTGGCCTATGCTACTGCAGTAGAAACATCTTGACGTAGATTGAATACCTTTGTTTTGAGGTTTAGCAATACGTTTGCCTTTTCCTTTTAACGCGGGTTTCTTCTTCTGCCTCTTGTTCTCTTGAGCCACAAGAATCTTATTCTTTGGCTCCAAGTCCATTGTTAGTCGTTCTGCTGCCTGAAGCATTGCATCAAGTTCCTCTAAAGGCTTGTTCCATCCATTCATCGCATATTCCATCTTAAATAGATTGAACCCTTCATGAATTAAATAGAGGATCATGTCATTAGCCGCCGATTGGCTAACAGGAGAACCCAGCTCTTCTAGTTTAGCAAAGAGTTCTATCATTTGCCGAACATGAGGACCTACTGGTTTTCCTTTCTCGAGGCGCAGACGCAATAATTTACTGGTTGCATCAAACCTCTCCACTCTCGCTTTGCTTCGGATTGAATCCTCAGTTTTCGGAGTGATGGAGGGGACTTCCATGTTTAGAGGTTTCTCGTTAAGAGTAGCCTCCATGGCTGATAACAACCGAGAAGTCATTGATTCTGGTTCTGCCCTCTTTTGACCATCCTCTTGATGCTCTGTTTCTTTAGCAGTCAGAAAATCCAATTTTGAAAATGGATAGTCTGAGACATTTAGCTTGTTTTTAAACTCTCCATCCATTATTTGAAGTATCTCCCGATTCCTTCCTTCATGGATGTTTTCGTTTAACACCTTCCTTAGGTACGTTCCAAGGTCGAACATGTTTCCTTGTGTCATCTTTAAAACTACATAAAGTAATGGCAAAGTTTTAAAACTCGTTATCGTTTTTGAAAAACATTAGTTTTCCCACATTATTCAATAAAAATCGTCCCCGATTGAATAAGTGATTCCAAGACCCCAGTTCTTCGAAGTAAAGCGGACGAAGGCCCTACCCTTTGACTCCGTCGTTCCGGGTGAGTGAACTACTTCACTGATCATACCTTATGACTCTTGGTTGATAGATTTCATTAATGAATGACTAATCTATCCTTTTGCCTCGAGTATCCAAGACTCTCTTGCTGATCTCGTTGAGTAGAACCATTTAGACGTGTAGGCCTCTTCTATAGGCCTACCCGCATTGTCCCAAGGTAGAGGAGGTACTCTGCGAAGGCCGACCCACCTTCCTCGAACAAGGGCGCAACGAGTGTCTTAATCTGGATAGGCGATTACTCAAGATTACTTTTGGGGACTTTTACGCTAGTCTGGCGTTTGTTATAGTGAACTATTTAGCCTAACTAACATCCACGACATAAAGCGTAAATAAGTAAGTAAATGCGCGCGAGAAAGTAAATCAAGCAGACATGGATCCTAGTATGGCCCCTAACCTAGAAGATCTAATCACCCTTGATTTTCTTCTTGTTTCGCCTTTTGGTTCGTCTTGGATCGCCATCTTTGAACCTCCATTGATTTCTCCCACTCGCCTTTGGATTTCATCCTCGAGTTTCTTCAATGGACTCATAGACCCTAAACTCTAATTACAAGACTCTAACGATTCGCAGATCGTATAAACTTGAAATTAAAATTAATTACAAAGCATGCACCCATCCGTGCTTAAAACAAGAATAAGGAAATAAATCTATGGCCATACTAGTTTCCCGCATTCACATCACATGCAATCATATAATATATCAAGGCTAAGAATTATATATGCATGATTATCTTGGGAGATACTTTTGTTGACATCACATGTCACATTGCGGACCTTAAGTCTAAATTCGAAGAATTCAACTAATGGTGCTTTCCGGTTTTATGTTTTATGATTAAAATCATCTTTTAGAAAAACTCCGTTTTGGGCTCGAGAAAGCCCGGGTCAATTTCGGAAAAAATATTGGTTCGATTCTTAATGATTTCATAAATCAATTTAAAGAGAAATCCGTTTTGGGCTCTTGGATGGCCCGGATTGATTTTGGAATTATTTGGTTGGAATCGGAAATTTTTTTTGGCAAAAACTCCCACTCGAATGATGGTCCCTTTTCGTGGTCCGAAAAGCCTCGAAAAAGCCCGGGACAAGTCCTAGACAAGTCCCGGCCCAAGCCCAAAAAGGGCTCGGACAAGGTCCGGACATAGCACGGCCCATAGGGCCGGCATGTCCTGGCCGAGGCCTATCAAGGCCTGGTCTCGTCCTGGCCGGAGCCAGGACGCTAGTCCATGTACCAGACGCGTTCTAGACGTGTCTGGTACTGGACCGGACCAGCACTAGGTGTCTCGGACTAGTCCGAGACACCCAGAACTTCCCAGACGCGTTTCCAAGACGCGTCTGGTCGAGTGCTCTGGACGCGTCCTAGACGCGTCCAGGAAGCTCCTTCGCAGCTGCTGGTCGCGTCTTAGACGCGTCCTTAGTAGCTGCTCTGGACGCGTCTCAAAGACGCGTCCAGAAGCTTCTGTCGCAGCTGCTGGTCGCGTCTTCAAGACGCGTCTCAGCAGCTGCTCTGGACGCGTCCAGAGGACGCATCTAGGAGCTTCTGGTCCGGCCAGGAAGCTTCCTGGCCGGACACTAGGGTTTTTCAAAAAACCCTAGTTTCCAAAAAGAAATTTTTTTTTTTTTTTTTTCTTATGCAACTTTAAGTTGCTATTTTCCAATTTTAAAACTTTTCTTAAATTTTTGAAATTCCTTTTAGAACACTTCTAAAATTTTTCAAAACTTTTAAAAACTTTTTAAATTTTTCCAAATTTGTTTTGAGAGTTTCCCAAACTCAAAACTACTCTTTTTAGAACACTTCTAAAAATTCCAAATCTTTGTTTTTCAAAAGTTTCCAAAATTTAAAAAACAACTCTTAATCAAACCAATTTTGGATCAAAATCTAGGTTTTTGAAATTTTTCAAAGAACAATTTTGAAATCAATTTGAAAAATCTTTGAATCCAATTCATAATTAATCAAATTTTATGTTTAAAACCTTTTTAAATATAACTATCAATCATAATCAAGCATGGATTAGTTTGAAATTCAATGAAATTGAGTCTTTTAAAACACTTTTAATCATCAATTTGATTCTCAATTTGAAAATTTATTGAATCCCATCAAATTATGAGTTTAAAAAACT
Organism: Eschscholzia californica; assembly: GCF_041429995.1. NCBI lineage: Eukaryota > Viridiplantae > Streptophyta > Magnoliopsida > Ranunculales > Papaveraceae > Eschscholzia > Eschscholzia californica. Next base: position 12,984,569 of record NW_028238198.1, on the reverse strand, counting down.
TTTAAAAACATCTTTTAAAATACTTTTATAAACTCAATTTTCAAACTATTAAGCATATGAATTAGTTCGATTCTTAGCAAAAACTAGTTAATGGCAAGAGGCTCTGATACCACTGTAGGGATTTACACCCTTCTACTAGTGTTTATAGCGGAAATATGACATCTAATGTCTACACTAGTATTCCCAGGATCACATGCAAAACTAGTAATTAATCTAATGGAGATAGTAGATTACCTTAATTGCTTTTCCCTCGAACTAGTTGAATTGATTGAAGAAGACCAAGAGCTTCAAGTGTAGCTCCTCTACTTGGGACACGAGCAATCAATTTGATCTCCCACCTTGTTGTATAGCTAGCACACCAATGGTGGTTGGAAGAAGAACTCCTTTCTTCTTGACTAGATAGATAGTTAATGGGAATTAGCTAACTTTCTCCTCTCTACTTGATGTGGTAGAGTAAGAAAGCTTAGAGAGAAATTCCACACCTTATTATCTGCCCTAAGAGTGTTTATATAGAACCCTAATAAGAATCCACCTCCTTTTAGGTTTCCTAAAACACCCTTTAGAATAAGATTTAGGGAAATAGTCGAAAATAGCAACTATTGGTATTTTCTCAATTACCTAAGGAGGAGGTGCCCAAACACCACGAAAATTGGCAGATATAATGTTTATTATATCAGCAACTAACCCTCAAAAATTCAGCCCAATCCGAGTCCTAGAAGTACCCGAACCGGTCTAGGCCCAAAAACCCTGTTTTTGGCCTTTTTGTACTATCTTTGCCTAATTCCTTTTTAGGCCTATGAGATATGTTTATGGGACACTCCCATGATTATATCTCACTCCCACTAGTCATATCCTAGATCAATTTGTCACTCTTATGTGTAACCCGTTGTAGGATCCGATCGAAGTTAACCGCGAATTACTTCATAATTCGACGATCGTAGTTGGTCTCTAGCTACAACTCTACGATCCCTAAATCAATCGGACTTGATGATCTTCCACATCAATTGTCCTATCCGACAATTTGTTCGCATTGTCACCTTGGTCGAAGGACATCTCCTTCAACTCCTTCACTGAGTTGATCAATCAGGGATTGACAAGCTGAAATTGAATTTCCAGTAACAAGAATATCATCTACATAAATGAGAACAATGGTAATAACCCCTTGGCAATAACTAACAAAGAGAGAAGAATCTGACATGGAAGTAGTAAAACCCAAACTTAAGAGAGTATCCATTAGGGACTCATACCAAGCTCTTGGAGCTTGTTTAAGCCCATAGAGTGATTTATGAAGTTTACACACATAATCTGGATGTGTTTGGTCTTGAAAACCAGAGGGTTGGACCATATAAACCTCTTCTTTGAGAGTACCATGGAGGAAAGCATTGCTAACATCAAGCTGCCTAATTGGCCAGTCATATTGAACTGCAAGAGACAACACAACCCTAATGGTAGTTGGTTTAGCTACTGGACTAAAGGTTTCTGAAAAATCCACACCCTCCTTTTGATGAAATCCTTTTGCTACCAACCTGGCCTTATATCTTTCAATAGTACCATCAGACCTTTGTTTAATTTTGAATACCCACTTACACCCAACTAAATTTTGAGTCTGACATGGTGGAACCAAAGACCAAGTGCCAGACTTAAGGAGAGCATCAAATTCAGCCTGCATAGCATCTCTCTAATGGGGAATCTTGTTAGCCTGAGTGAAGCAGGTAGGTGTCTCAGGGAGTGTAGAAGTGAGAAAGGCCTGAGGAATAGGATATTTAGTAGCTTGAAACACTTTGGGTTTAAAAACACCAGCTTTGAACCTGGTTATCATATGGTGAATATTAGGTACAGAGGACTCCATTGGAACAAGAATAGGAGTGGGAGCTGGTTCAATAGGAACAGGAGAAGCTAGTTCAATAGGTGTAGTAGTATTTGTAGACTCACTAGGAGCAGGAGAAGCTGGTGCAATAGGAGTAGTATTTGTGGGCTCACTAGGAGCAGGAGAAGCTGGTGCAATAGGAGTAGGTGTTGGTACAGTGGAAGTAGATTGAAAAAGAGGGATTGAAGGTAGAGAGACCAAGGGAGTGGAAGTAATAGGTTGATTAGACAGAGACATAGGATAAAGTGATTCATTAAAAGTGACATGCCTTAAAATGTAGATCCTGTTAGACTTAGGATCAAGACACTTATATCCTTTTTGAGTGGAGAAATAACCTAAGAAAATACATTGTGCACTCCTAGGCTCTAGTTTATGAGAAGTGTAAGGCCTAAGCCATGGATAGCAAGCACAGCCAAATGCTCTTAGCATTGTATAATCAGGAGAAGTACCATAAAGCTTTTCTAATGGACTTTGAAAGTTAATAGACTTAGTGGGTAGTCTATTGATTAGGAAATTAGCAGTATTCAGAGCTTCATCCCAAAATGAGAAGGGAAGAGAGGCCTGAATCAGTAGGGTTCGAGTGACATCAATAAGATGTCTATGCTAAGACTCAGCCACACCATTTTGTTCAGATGTGTGAGGACATGTGGTTTGATGTTGTATACCATGTGAGAGAAATAGCAACTTAAGCTCATTATGTAGAAATTCACCTCTATTATCAGTTCTAACTGTATCAATTTTACAGGAGAAATGATTTTCTATCCTAGCTTTAAACTGAAGAAAAACATGGCGAAAATCAGACTTGCAATTTAAAAGAAAGACCCAACAATATTTGCTCCAATCATCAATGACGTTGACATAATATTTGGAACCCGATACAGCAGGTACACTAGTTAGTCCCCAGACATCCATATGAAGGAGTTCAAAGGGCCTGGTAGTATGTGTTATTGAAATGGAAAAGAGAAGCTTCTTGCTTCTGCCCAATTGACAATCCTCACAAAAGATAGGTTTTGTACAAGAGTCTGAACAGGGCTAAACATGCTTTATTCTCTGAATTGATTGAAAGGAAGGATGACCAAGTCTCTTATGCCATATAGTAGATGAAGTAACATTGGTTTGAAGAGCTGTAACAGCAGGAGAAGATGAAATGGAGATAGGCATTGGGTAAAGACCATCTTCAACTGGTCCTTGGAAAAGCATTCTCTGAGATTGAAGATCCTTCACAGTGAATTGATCAGGATCAAATGCAACAGAACACTTGTTATCTTTGGTAAATTTATGAATGGATAAAAGATTATGAGAAGCTTTTGGAACATGTAAAATGCCTTTCATAGTAAATAAATTCTGATTAACTTTAAAGTTAGAATTACCAATATGAGATATGTACATACCTTGGCCACTAGCTGTGTTCACAGAATCAGAACCATGATAAGTAGAAGGAGAAGCAATATTTGACAAGTCAGGAGTTATATGATTTGTAGCTCTAGTGTCAGCATACCAAGGATTAAAGCCATTGATGTTGGCTGAAGCAAACATAGCTGAGAGATTCTTTGGTGGATTTCTTCCTTGAAACGAAAAATTCATTCTGTGATAGCATTCAAAAGCAACATGACCAATCTTGTTGCATATTTGACATCTAGGAGGAGGCTTGTCTGAAAAGGAACCACCTGAATTACTTGAATTGTCTGATGAACTTCCTGAATTGCTTGAATTAGGTCTGGAAGAAGATGAATAACAACTTTGATGATAGGACCTTCCACCACCTCTACCATAGGATTTTTTGTTATCAGAAGAAGGACGACCTTTAGAATTGTTATGAGAAATAAGAAAGGCTTGATTAACTGAATCAGTAGTCTTCTTGATCTTATCAGAGATGGTAATTTCTTCACTTACTAGCAAATTGTGCAATTCATTGATTGTCACTGGTGGATTTCTAACTCGAATGGCTGCAGAAAAGGCATCAAATTCAGATGGAAGTCCTCGAAGCATTGTCACAATGATTTCATTCTTGGATGCAGGTGATCCAGCAGCTGCTAGACAATCAGTAATCTTCTTGATCTGACTCAAATAATCAGTGATGGACAAATTTCCTTTAGAAATATCTCTAAGTTTATGTTGAAGTTGAAGCACATGAGCAGTGGATGAAGCTGCAAAATTTTCTTCAAGAGTCAACCATAATTCCCTAGCAGAAGTTATACCAACTACATATGGTATAACAGAATCAGAGAGTATAGAATTTAACCAAATAAGAAGAGATTTATCTTTTTCAGTCCAATCCACATAAGATTGATTGAGAGTTTCAGAACATTGATCATCATTATCCAGGAACTTTGGAGGACATGGTCTTGTGCCTTCGATGATGTCAATTACTCTGAATTTCCTTAGAATAGGAAGAAATAACGACTTCCAAGTCATATAATTATCACCTTGAAGTTTGATCGGAATGGCATTAGCCATGGAGTTGATTGAAACTGTAGTTATCTTCGGATTTTCCATTTGTCTCTGAATTATGAGACTTTAGTGGAAGAAATCAAATTTAGAAGAAGATTTTAGTGAGAGAAGATGATGATTTTGAAGTTGATGAAGAAAGAAAAAATGAAGATGATGAAGATTTTAGTGAGAGAAGATGATGATTTTGAAGTCGATGAAGAAGAAGAAGAATATGATGAAGATGATGAGGATTTTAGAGAGAGAAGGAGAAGAGAAAATTGGATCTAGGCTCTGATACCATATTGATGAAATGATAAAACCTTGGATTGATAATGTGAGATTACAAATATATAGAGGAGGTTGTTAGAGATTCCGTTATGAATCAGTTAGGGTTGTTAGGTTGTTATGAACATATGTTCCAGTGTGACAGGCCACACCATAGTGAATACAACACAACCCTAATACTTAATAAACTAACACTCTTTGTACACTCCTCTTACACTAAGTTTACACTATAGTCATTACTCTTGTCATATCATTTTTAAATTAAAATTTTGTTTTTGGTGAGATATATTTTGGTAGTTCCTTAATCCTTATATTTTAGTTTGTTATTTTTGTTGGTCCCCAAATCATTTGTTCATTTCCTTGATTTGATTCAATCTATTTTCATATTTGCTTTCAAATTATCTTTAAAGATTTATTTTGAATAACAACCAAATTTAAAACAGAATCAAAAGAAATCCCACCTAGATTCCACTTCATTACCTAAATTCCTGATTCTATGTTGAGTCATATTGATTTAAAAATTTTTCTCAGTTCCAACTAAAATCAATTTCATGTCATATCGATTTTAAATTTTTCTCAGTTCCAACTAAAATCAATTTCATGTCTTAAATCGGATCAATTTATTTCCAACATCAAATCTATATTTAATATTAATTAATAAAAAATTGTCCAAACCTGTCCAAACCAAATTTATTTCCAGGATCCATCTTCTTTTTAGATTTTAGCTTCCTACCTAATTTGTCCAATAACCTTACTAATGAAATTTGTATTAGATTTTATTAATAAATGGATCGATTCATAAAATTACATCTTTAGAAACGGTTTGTGGTACAATAGTTTCCCCTCACAAATATTAGGTATCTCTTGGGGCAGAACCGTTCAAGAACATTATTGGCAAGTTGGCCGAACCATTAGTGTCATCAACCGAGAGCATCACCTTCTTCATCTCCACTCGTTACATTCGAGTGTGTTTTATTATTCAAAGGTTTAAACCTTTTCACATGGTATCAGAGCCTTCAATTTTTTTTTTTCTCTCTTTGAATCATGACTACTCCCGAAACTTCGGAAACTTCTCAAATTCACACTAATCTCAATAGTGGGCCGTTTGATGTTCACCATTCGGATTCTCCTACTACTATTCTTATTACACCACTTCTAACCGGTGATAATTACTCCTCATGGTCTCGAGGAATGTCAAAAGCTTTAAGGGCAAAGGGCAAACTAGGTTTCGTAGATGGAAGCATCGATAAACCCATCGATCCTAATGAATTAGAACAATGGGGACGATGTAACGATCTCGTTTCCAGTTGGCTTATTAATTCGGTAGACCCACCTCTTCGATCATCTATCTTATATGATGAGACGGCATCCGATATATGGAAGAATCTCTTTGATAGGTTTCATCAAACCAATGCTCCTAAAATCTTTCAATTAAAGAGAGTTATTTCTTGTCTCAAACAAGAGAATTTAGACGTTTCTACATATTTTACACATCTCAAGGCTCTCCAAGATGAACTCAATTCCTTGCTAATCACCGAGCCTTGTATATGTGGTCATGGTCGCTCTTTGGTCGAAAGAACCAACCAAGATAGAGCTATGGAATTTCTTCAAGGTCTTAATGACCGGTTCTCATCAATTCGGAGTCAAATCTTGTTAATTGAACCCTTCCCATCAATTCTTCGAATACATTCACTTATCAAGCAAGAAGAGGTTCAACAAAATCTCATTACTCCCATGAATGTTGACTCTAACACTGCTGCCCTAGCGGTTGGTTCCAACGATTACTCACATAACCGATTCAACGGTTCCGATAGACAACGTACTAAACGTCCTCGACCCTTTTGCGAAAATTGCAAAATTCATGGACATGATGTTTCCTCGTGCTACAAATTACATGGGTATCCACCCAACTACGGTCAAAGTGTAAGGAACCGTTCACGCCAAGATCCCGTGACTGCCTCGGTTATGGACACTAATGGTTCGACCATGAACCATAATGGTTCGGGGGTGCCTGCAGCGTCATCTTTTACTCATGAGCAATATCAAGGTATTTTAGCATTATTAGACCGCAATAGGCAACCAACCGACCACTCTAACGGCACCAACAAGGATCCACTCATCAATCTCACAGGTAAGTACTCTTCTTCTTCTCATCCTCCATGGGTTATTGATTCAGGAGCCGCTAAACATATTTGTTCCAATCTTTCAAGATTCTCTTCTTATTCCCTTGCACCACCGGATTTATATGTCCGATTACCGGATGACTCCCGAGTCAAGGTTGATCATATTGGTACCATCTATTTTACGAATAGATTTTATTTAAAGGATGTTCTTCACATCCCTTCTTTTCAATTTAATCTCATATCTGTATCTCAGATTTCTAAATCCCTTCGTTGTACCGTCCTATTTGACCATGATTTGTGTCTTTTTCAGGACCGAAAAACGAAGACGGAGATTGGGCTTGGTAGTCTTCATGATGACCTTTATTTCCTTCGCACGGAGCGTCCCATCCTTTCAGTTTCAAATTTAGTTCGAGATAATTCTAGTCATGAGTCTTTTGTTTTATGGCATTGCCGTCTTGGCCACCCATCTTTTTCACGTTTTCAATATTTTAATTCTAGACTTCCATGTATGAAGTTTAATTTTTTATCAAATAAAGTACCGTGCGAATTATGTCCCCTTTCTAAACAAAGTCGCTTACCTTTTCCTAATAGTACTACTACTTCTTCAAGTATATTTGAAATAGTACATATGGATTTATGGGGTCCCTTTCCGGTCCCCTCCACCTCCGGGTGTCGTTATTTTCTAACCCTTGTTGACGATTTCTCACGTTGTACTTGGATATTTCTCATGAATTCCAAATCGGACTCAAATACGTTAATTATGAATTTCTCTAATTACGTTCACACACAATTCAGTTGTAACATTAAAACAATTCGAACGGACAACGGATCCGAGTTTATGAATAATTCTCTACAACGTTGGTTTCTTGAAAAGGGAATTTCCCACCAACGTAGTTGTACCTATACACCTCAACAAAATGGTGTTGTTGAGCGCAAACACCGTCACATTCTTGAAGTTGCACGATCTTTACGTCTTCAAGCTCATCTCCCTCTCTCTTTTTGGGGAGAATGCGTTCTAACCGCCGTCTATCTCATTAACAAGTTACCTACACCTATTCTTGATGGAAAATCACCTCATGAAATCCTCATGGGATCTCCTCCAAATCTTTCACACTTACGTGTATTCGGATGTCTTTGTTATGCCCGAATTCCTTTGGTCAAAACTAAGATGGATGCTCGTTCTTCCGCCGGCATCTTCCTTGGTTATCCAAACGGACAAAAGGGTTATCGAATCTATGATATCTCCACCCGACGTATTTATACCTCACGTGATGTGACTTTTATTGAAAACCGATTCCCGATGTCACCCACACCGATGGAACAACCCTCTCTCTCGCGTCCGGAACCCTTCATCACTATCGACGACGACGACACGTTTATCTTTCCGACAAACGACAAAATTCGTTCCATCCCACCGGCGGACAGCAGCAGATTCACTGATGAATCTGCTGTTCCTGTCCCCGGGAGTCCGAATTCGGCGACAGGGGTGCCTTCAGACACCCCTGCTGACCCGACTTCAGGTCCACCTGACAGTGGACCGCCTAACCCATCAGGGGTGCCTCCAGCAAATTATAATGAGGACCCGGGTCCTGGTGTGCCTCCAGAAAGTTTATTTACACCACCGAGCAGTGACTCTTCATTGCCGATTCCTCCATCCGACGTCCGGAGCTCCGACTCCGTCGTTGCCGATTCTGGCCGACCGGTTCGATCTCGCCGCCCGCCTAGTCATCTAGATGACTATGTGTGTTCAAATACTAACATTGTTAAATATCCTCTTGAAAATTATTTTTCCATTAACTCGTTTTCAAATTCTCATCAACAATTTCTCTCTTCGGTTTTATCATCCACCGAACCAACCTCCTTCACTCAAGCAATGAAGTCCCCTCATTGGAAGGAGGCCATGGCCAAGGAAATTTCAGCCTTGGAAGAAAATAAAACCTGGACAATCACTGGTTTACCACCCGGCAAAAAGCCCATCGGTTGCAAATGGGTGTATAAAATTAAATTCAAATCCGATGGATCTATAGAGCGATATAAAGCCCGCCTAGTAGCCAAAGGCTATACCCAAATCGAGGGGTTGGACTATAATGACACTTTTGCACCAGTTGCTAAATTAGTAACTGTTCGTGTCCTTCTCTCTCTTGCCGCCATTAAAGGGTGGACTCTCCATCAATTGGATGTCAATAACGCCTTTCTACAAGGCGACCTTCATGAAGAAGTTTACATGAAATTACCCCCCGGTTTTTCATCTCAGGGGGAGTCTAAAGTATGTCGTCTCCATAAATCTCTCTATGGTCTCAAACAGGCCTCTCGACAGTGGTTTTCAAAATTTTCCTCCGTTCTCATCGAACGTGGCTTTTCTCAGTCTAAAAGTGACTATTCTCTTTTTACTTTTAGATCTCACTCCACTCAAATTTATGTCCTCGTCTACGTAGACGACATAATTATCACGGGAAATAATGATCATGCTATTTCCCAGTTAAAAATATTTCTAAATAAAGCCTTTTCACTAAAGGATCTGGGCCGCCTACAATACTTCCTTGGTATCGAAGTATCTCGCTCATCACAAGGCATATTTCTATGTCAAAGGAAATATGCTCTTGATATTTTAAAAGATTCTGGACTCACCGCTGCACGTCCTTCTGAGTTTCCCATGGAACAAAAACTACGTCTCAGTCCCACCGACGGTACACCTTTACCAGATCCGTCAGTTTACCGTCGTCTCATAGGCAGATTACTTTACTTAACGGTTACACGGCCGGATATCACCTTTGCCGTAAATAACCTCAGTCAGTTCATGCAAACACCTAACCAAGTACACTTAGACGCAGCTCATCGCGTTCTACGATACTTGAAGGGTACTCTTGATAAAGGAGTCTTCTTATCCGCAGACAGCTCTCTCCATATTACAGGATACTGTGATTCGGATTGGGCTGGCTGCCCTTCAACCCGTAGATCTACTACTGGGTATTTCACAATGTTGGGATCCAGCCCTCTCTCCTGGAAATCAAAGAAGCAACCCACAGTTGCCAAATCTTCGGCAGAAGCAGAATATCGAGCTTTAGCCATCCTCACATGCGAATTACAATGGCTCAAGTATTTACTACTTGATTTTGGAATCAACCACTCTGACCCGATGACAGTTTACTGTGACAATCGGGCCGCTCTCCACATTGCTGATAATCCCGTCTTCCACGAACGTACAAAACACATTGAGATAGATTGCCACATCGTTCGTGAAAAGATTAAAGACAACGTCATTGACACATGCTTCACCAGTACAGAAAATCAGTTAGCGGATATCTTCACAAAGCCACTTGGGGCAGAACCGTTCAAGAACATTATTGGCAAGTTAGGCGTTACTTCCATTCCCGCTCTAACTTGAGGGGGAGTGTTGGAAGGTCCACTCCACTCGGCCAAACCGAGTGGACTTGGTCCAGAGGTTTAGGGTTTCCTATCTTCGACATCCCATCTCTACTCAGTATTACTATACAAGAGATACCCTAAATATATCTTCGACATCTTTCATATCTTTAATATCTTGGATTTATCTTGGTCGTCGGATCTCTTGATGTCGATCCTCCTCATCTTCATATATCTTGGACGGTTGATCTTGGTCCATATATCCTAACACTCCCCCTCAAGTTGGATTGCGGAACATGTGAAGTATCCAACTTGAAGATAAAACTTGGAAAAGATGAACTTTGCTCGTGTACAATTGGATTTTGCTTGCATACGGTCGGATTCAAAGCTTGAACTTGGAACTCGGAACTTGAAGACTTGGCAGCTTGGTAATATGAATAGGCATGAATGAAGACTTGAAATTCTTCAACTGATGGAATCTTGGCACATCGTTAAGAAAGATGTTTGGAAATTGTGAAAATTTGAATGGAGATAAAAAAAATCCAACCAAATAAAGAACTCAACATTTAACGAGGTTCGGTCGGAGGATCACGACCTACATCCTCGGAGAAAGCCAGAACGGCTACATACTTTATTATCCACAATTGTGGTGATTCGTCACAATGATTGATTAGTAATCGAATGAATAAACTCCTAGAACCCATCACTTATTTATAGGGTTTAGGGTTTCCTAGTTTTTCCTAACTAAACTAGGAAACTATATAATCTCTACTCAGTATTACTATACAAGAGATACCCTAAATATATCTTCGACATCTTTCATATCTTTAATATCTTGGATTTATCTTGGTCGTCGGATCTCTTGATGTCGATCCTCCTCATCTTCATATATCTTGGACGGTTGATCTTGGTCCATATATCCTAACATGGTGTAAGTGAATAATATAACCAAGGTATTTACCTAAACTATTATCTCTCATCACCATCAACTATTCTCCTTCTCGGGTCTCACACGAAGCTCTCTTCATCAACTCGATTATCTATTCAAGATCATCATCACTCTCTCTCAGTCTCTCGGCTATCATAACCAGGACATTGTCTTCTTCACTCGGTCATCAACCGAGCTTCACCACTCTCGGGTTTCCACCAAGAGTCGTCACATATCTCTCGGTTATAACCGAGACATAGTCTCTCTCTCGGTCATCAACCGAGAGCATCACCTTCTTCATCTCCACTCGTTACATTCGAGTGTGTTTTATTATTCAAAGGTTTAAACCTTTTCACATGGTATCAGAGCCTTCAATTTTTTTTTTTCTCTCTTTGAATCATGACTACTCCCGAAACTTCGGAAACTTCTCAAATTCACACTAATCTCAATAGTGGGCCGTTTGATGTTCACCATTCGGATTCTCCTACTACTATTCTTATTACACCACTTCTAACCGGTGATAATTACTCCTCATGGTCTCGAGGAATGTCAAAAGCTTTAAGGGCAAAGGGCAAACTAGGTTTCGTAGATGGAAGCATCGATAAACCCACCGATCCTAATGAATTAGAACAATGGGGACGATGTAACGATCTCGTTTCCAGTTGGCTTATTAATTCGGTAGACCCACCTCTTCGATCATCTATCTTATATGATGAGACGGCATCCGATATATGGAAGAATCTCTTTGATAGGTTTCATCAAACCAATGCTCCTAAAATCTTTCAATTAAAGAGAGCTATTTCTTGTCTCAAACAAGAGAATTTAGACGTTTCTACATATTTTACACATCTCAAGGCTCTCCAAGATGAACTCAATTCCTTGCTAATCACCGAGCCTTGTATATGTGGTCATGGTCGCTCTTTGGTCGAAAGAACCAACCAAGATAGAGCTATGGAATTTCTTCAAGGTCTTAATGACCGGTTCTCATCAATTCGGAGTCAAATCTTGTTAATTGAACCCTTCCCTTCAATTCTTCGAATACATTCACTTATCAAGCAAGAAGAGGTTCAACAAAATCTCATTACTCCCATGAATGTTGACTCTAACACTGCTGCCCTAGCGGTTGGTTCCAACGATTACTCACATAACCGATTCAACAGTTCCGATAGACAACGTACTAAACGTCCTCGACCCTTTTGCGAAAATTGCAAAATTCATGGACATGATGTTTCCTCGTGCTACAAATTACATGGGTATCCACCCAACTACGGTCAACGTGTAAGGAACCGTTCACGCCAAGATCCCGTGACTGCCTCGGTTATGGACACTAATGGTTCGGCCATGAACCATAATGGTTCGGGGGTGCCTGCAGCGTCATCTTTTACTCATGAGCAATATCAAGGTATTTTAGCATTATTAGACCGCAATAGGCAACCAACCGACCACTCTAACGGCACCAACAAGGATCCACTCATCAATCTCACAGGTAAGTACTCTTCTTCTTCTCATCCTCCATGGGTTATTGATTCAGGAGCCGCTAAACATATTTGTTCTAATCTTTCAAGATTCTCTTCTTATTCCCTTGCACCACCGGATTTATATGTCCGATTACCGGATGACTCCCGAGTCAAGGTTGATCATATTGGTACCATCTATTTTACGAATAGATTTTATTTAAAGGATGTTCTTCACATCCCTTCTTTTCAATTTAATCTCATATCTGTATCTCAGATTTCTAAATCCCTTCGTTGTACCGTCCTATTTGACCATGATTTGTGTCTTTTTCAGGACCGAAAAACGAAGACGGAGATTGGGCTTGGTAGTCTTCATGATGACCTTTATTTCCTTCGCACGGAGCGTCCCATCCTTTCAGTTTCAAATTTAGTTCGAGATAATTCTAGTCATGAGTCTTTTGTTTTATGGCATTGCCGTCTTGGCCACCCATCTTTTTCACGTTTTCAATATTTTAATTCTAGACTTCCATGTATGAAGTTTAATTTTTTATCAAATAAAGTACCGTGCGAATTATGTCCCCTTTCTAAACAAAGTCGCTTACCTTTTCCTAATAGTACTACTACTTCTTCAAGTATATTTGAAATAGTACATATGGATTTATGGGGTCCCTTTCCGGTCCCCTCCACCTCCGGGTGTCGTTATTTTCTAACCCTTGTTGACGATTTCTCACGTTGTACTTGGATATTTCTCATGAATTCCAAATCGGACTCAAATACGTTAATTATGAATTTCTCTAATTACGTTCACACACAATTCAATTGTAACATTAAAACAATTCGAACGGACAACGGATCCGAGTTTATGAATAATTCTATACAACGTTGGTTTCTTGAAAAGGGAATTTCCCACCAACGTAGTTGTACCTATACACCTCAACAAAACGGTGTTGTTGAGCGCAAACACCGTCACATTCTTGAAGTTGCACGATCTTTACGTCTTCAAGCTCATCTCCCTCTCTCTTTTTGGGGAGAATGCGTTCTAACCGCCGTCTATCTCATTAACAAGTTACCTACACCTATTCTTGATGGAAAATCACCTCATGAAATCCTCATGGGCTCTCCTCCAAATCTTTCACACTTACGTGTATTCGGATGTCTTTGTTATGCCCGAATTCCTTTGGTCAAAACTAAGATGGATGCTCGTTCTTCCGCCGGCATCTTCCTTGGTTATCCAAACGGACAAAAGGGTTATCGAATCTATGATATCTCCACCCGACGTATTTATACCTCACGTGATGTGACTTTTATTGAAAACCGATTCCCGATGTCACCCACACCGATGGAACAACCCTCTCTCTCGCGTCCGGAACCCTTCATCACTATCGACGACGACGACACGTTTATCTTTCCGACAAACGACAAAATTCGTTCCATCCCACCGGCGGACAGCAGCAGATTCACTGATGAATCTGCTGTTCCTGTCCCCGGGAGTCCGAATTCGGCGACAGGGGTGCCTTCAGACACCCCTGCTGACCCGACTTCAGGTCCACCTGACAGTGGACCGCCTAACCCATCAGGGGTGCCTCCAGCAAATTATAATGAGGACCCGGGTCCTGGTGTGCCTCCAGAAAGTTTATTTACACCACCGAGCAGTGACTCTTCATTGCCGATTCCTCCATCCGACGTCCGGAGCTCCGACTCCGTCGTTGCCGATTCCGGCCGACCGGTTCGATCTCGCCGCCCGCCTAGTCATCTAGATGACTATGTGTGTTCAAATACTAACATTGTTAAATATCCTCTTGAAAACTATTTTTCCATTAACTCGTTTTCAAATTCTCATCAACAATTTCTCTCTTCGGTTTTATCATCTACCGAACCAACCTCCTTCACTCAAGCAATGAAGTCCCCTCATTGGAAGGAGGCCATGGCCAAGGAAATTTCAGCCTTGGAAGAAAATAAAACCTGGACAATCACTGGTTTACCACCCGGCAAAAAGCCCATCGGTTGCAAATGGGTGTATAAAATTAAATTCAAATCCGATGGATCTATAGAGCGATATAAAGCCCGCCTAGTAGCCAAAGGCTATACCCAAATCGAGGGGTTGGACTATAATGACACTTTTGCTCCAGTTGCTAAATTAGTAACTGTTCGTGTCCTTCTCTCTCTTGCCGCCATTAAAGGGTGGACTCTCCATCAATTGGATGTCAATAATGCCTTTCTTCAAGGCGACCTTCATGAAGAAGTTTACATGAAATTACCCCCCGGTTTTTCATCTCAGGGGGAGTCTAAAGTATGTCGTCTCCATAAATCTCTCTATGGTCTCAAACAGGCCTCTCGACAGTGGTTTTCAAAATTTTCCTCCGTTCTCATCGAACGTGGCTTTTCTCAGTCTAAAAGTGACTATTCTCTTTTTACTTTTAGATCTCACTCCACTCAAATTTATGTCCTCGTCTACGTAAACGACATAATTATCACGGGAAATAATGATCATGCTATTTCCCAGTTAAAAATATTTCTAAATAAAGCCTTTTCACTAAAGGATCTGGGCCGCCTACAATACTTCCTTGGTATCGAAGTATCTCGCTCATCACAAGGCATATTTCTATGTCAAAGGAAATATGCTCTTGATATTTTAAAAGATTCTGGACTCACCGCTGCACGTCCTTCTGAGTTTCCCATGGAACAAAAACTACGTCTCAGTCCCACCGACGGTACACCTTTACCAGATCCGTCAGTTTACCGTCGTCTCATAGGCAGATTACTTTACTTAACGGTTACACGGCCGGATATCACCTTTGCCGTAAATAACCTCAGTCAGTTCATGCAAACACCTAGCCAAGTATACTTAGACGCAGCTCATCGTGTTCTACGATACTTGAAGGGTACTCTTGATAAAGGAGTCTTCTTATCCGCAGACAGCTCTCTCCATATTACAGGATACTGTGATTCGGATTGGGCTGGCTGCCCTTCAACCCGTAGATCTACTACTGGGTATTTCACAATGTTGGGATCCAGCCCTCTCTCCTGGAAATCAAAGAAGCAACCCACAGTTGCCAAATCTTCGGCAGAAGCAGAATATCGAGCTTTAGCCATCCTCACATGCGAATTACAATGGCTCAAGTATTTACTACTTGATTTTGGAATCAACCACTCTGACCCGATGACAGTTTACTGTGACAATCGGGCCGCTCTCCACATTGCTGATAATCCCGTCTTCCACGAACGTACAAAACACATTGAGATAGATTGCCACATCGTTCGTGAAAAGATTAAAGACAACGTCATTGCCACACGCTTCACCAGTACAGAAAATCAGTTAGCGGATATCTTCACAAAGCCACTTGGGGCAGAACCGTTCAAGAACATTATTGGCAAGTTAGGCGTTACTTCCATTCCCGCTCTAACTTGAGGGGGAGTGTTGGAAGGTCCACTCCACTCGGCCAAACCGAGTGGACTTGGTCCAGAGGTTTAGGGTTTCCTATCTTCGACATCCTATCTCTACTCAGTATTACTATACAAGAGATACCCTAAATATATCTTCGACATCTTTCATATCTTTAATATCTTGGATTTATCTTGGTCGTCGGATCTCTTGATGTCGATCCTCCTCATCTTCATATATCTCCACTTTAATCAGGATTCATATTCCCCACAATTCTATATTATTCACAATAACTACATCATCCCAGTGCCAAGCTAATGACCCCACTTAAAGCTATTTTTTTATCCAACTCTAGTCAGATTCTAGCTAGTGGAGCTGACACTTTTTCGAGAGGATTCGAGTCCAAGCCGCTCTAACGATTCCAATCCTCTTGGTTGACATCGACGACTCTTGTTCTTTTTATTTAGGCCAATATTGTGAGCAGGTTCAAAATCCTAAATCAAACTTTCCTATTTTTCCGACAAACTCCATTATTTTTTTCTCCAGGTCTCTTAAATCGTCATGATTTAATCATTAATCAAATCGTTTTGTCGATTTTTATTCCTTTTCCAAGCGATCTTGTGATTATCAATATCAAGATCAAGATTAACTAATTTCGTTTTTTTCTCTATCTCAATGTCAGTTGAGTTCTCTATTTGGTTGGATTTTTTTTATCTCCATTCAAATTTTCACAATTTCCAAACATCTTTCTTAACGATGTGCCAAGATTCCATCAGTTGAAGAATTTCAAGTCTTCATTCATGCCTATTCATATTACCAAGCTGCCAAGTCTTCAAGTTCCGAGTTCCAAGTTCCAAGTTCAAGCTTTGAATCCGACCGTATGCAAGCAAAATCCAATTGTACACGAGCAAAGTTCATCTTTTCCAAGTTTTATCTTCAAGTTGGATACTTCACATGTTCCGCAATCCAACTTGAGGGGGAGTGTTAGGATATATGCACCAAGATCAACCGTCCAAGATATATGAAGATGAGGAGGATCGACATCAAGAGATCCGACGACCAAGATAAATCCAAGATATTAAAGATATGAAAGATGTCGAAGATATATTTAGGGTATCTCTTGTATAGTAATACTGAGTAGAGATTATATAGTTTCCTAGTTTAGTTAGGAAAAACTAGGAAACCCTAAACCCTATAAATAAGTGATGGGTTCTAGGAGTTTATTCATTCGATTACTAATCAATCATTGTGACGAATCACCACAATTGTGGATAATAAAGTATGTAGCCGTTCTGGCTTTCTCCGAGGATGTAGGTCGTGATCCTCCGACCGAACCTCGTTAAATATTGTGTTCTTTATTTTAGTTTATGTCTTATAGTCTAATCATTGAATAATAAAACACACTCGAATGTAACGAGTGGAGATGAAGAAGGTGATGCTCTTGATGTCGATCCTCGTTACATCTTTCATATCTTTAATATCTTGGATTTATCTTGGTCGTCGGATCTCTTGATGTCGATCCTCCTCATCTTCATATATCTTGGACGGTTGATCTTGGTCCATATATCCTAACAATACATCTGTCTTCATTATTGTTATATGGATCTATTCATAAAACTAGTATATTAATCTATTTTAACTTTGCAGAGATTGTGGTTGGTTATATGAATTAAACTTCTCAACGAGATAATGCTCGTCCTTAGATTTGAGCTTATGAAGGTTCGTCTAAATGAAGTTATCCTAAATATAAGGTCACCGGTCCGATTCCAACTCCAACTCACAGGTAAAGTACTACCTTAAGATTTTAGCCCAATTTTTTGTTTTTGATTTGTTTGCAAGAGATATGTTTGTTATTGATCTTGAGTTTCACAAATATTATCTTCTTATCATTCGTTTGGTGGATAATATATGTACTAGGGTATAGTAGTGTCTGTAGCTCGTAGCTTATAGGGCGCAAACAACCGAGTACTCAAATGTCGAAAAACTATATCTGTAGAAAATAAATGTTGTTGTATAATTTTCAGCGCACATACTCAAATGATCGGCTGATGGGTCATACACAGTTGCAAAGTAAGTACTCGCATCGCCTTTGAAGAATAGCAAGCCATTTCTCTGCTCCAAGACCCATACCCATAAACAATCGATGAACTTGTTGAATATTACGACCATCATATTCTGCATGTTTGGTCCAGATAACCTGCATGTTTTTTACAAATATCAGTTCGAGTAAAAAAAAACATATAGGTCGATGCCATTCATAAAGAATATTCGCGTATCAAGACATGAAGCAGGAAATCTCGGACATAACAAGACATAAGGAAACTTTTCCGAGATAAATTTCTTATATAATTTCTTTTTATATTTGTAGTATATTCAAAACCCTATTGTAAATTATATATACAACTTGTGAATAATACAATCTCACCTTTTCAACTACAATTGCTCTGTGTTCTAGTTCCAATATTCATTGCAAGACATCTAATTTTACATGGTATCACGAGCCTAATTTTTTTTTCGAACGATATTATTAACTCCGGCAACTTATTGGTTCTTATTTCATCCCTTGACTCATTACATTGATTAAGTCAGCTCCGTTCCTCGTATTTTTTTTTCTCTTCTTTATTATATAGTTTCAATTTCGACTCTTACCTTCCTGGTCTGATTCGATTTTTTTCCTTGTTCAAACCCTTACACCTCAGACCTTACTGGTCTGACCTTGGTGAAACCAATTCTCTCGACCTATTTCAAAGTCTGTTTTTCTCATTACTATAGTTTCTAGACCACCACTGCCGACAGAAGAACACTAAAAACTTCTGTTATCTTCTTCCAAAACGGAACTAGAGGTGATATCACTTGATTTCTTGCATACATCTGACTAAACGAAGAGGACCATTTCTCGTGTTCCTATCACCACTAGATAATACTTCGATTATTCCAGCTTTTGCAATCATACCAGGAATTTGCCTTCCAATTGCCCTAATAGAAGTGTAGCAAGAAATAAAAACACCACAAAAGATAACAACGTCACGAAAAAACAAGTATATGTTTTGTAAACACGAAGGTAATGGCATCCGAAGGTCAGTTGGCCAAGGTCGAAAGGAAGAAGTTGGTAAAAGTTCCCCAGAACCAAATAAGGATACAAGAAAGGTCCCAAAATCGTGGAAGAAGTGTTAAAGATGACCGTTTAGTTATAGTTATGAGTTTAAGCATTTGTATGGTCATTCTTAGAGTTAACTAAATGGTCTAATTTGAGACTGATATCATTTTGAGATAGATTTATAGTATGTAAGTATTAATCTTGTAATATATAATCATTTATTTTTTCGATTTCACCCTTTCTTTCCAGGGTTAATTTTTGTTGTTCAAATACAATCATATCTATTCGTTTCATGTAAATTATACTAACTCCATTAAGACTAAAATACAGATTCATTTATTTTTTTTCGATTTCACCCTTTCTTTCCAGGGTGAATATATAAAAAGTTTAGTACTTATTTGGATTTAGTTGACTACCTGTGAATAGATTAACCCTGTACTACCTTTGAATAGATTACTCAATTTTTACCCTTAACTCCCTTACCATCATCCAGGGAGGACCCATCCACTTCCCCATCCTCTAGCCCAAAAAATAGCCTATGACGACATCCCCTATAGAGCCACCTCCAGACCGCCCTGCTTTGGATGGTCTTTCCTTTGAGGCGTGACCCAAACAAATCCGTTCTAGACTATTTTTCTTTCGGCCCTTCGAATGCTTCAACTACTCTACCTTTTTCTTCAGGCACCCCTCTGCATTGTCCTTCCATTTTCCTCTTCCGGTCCCATGCTTTTCGGACACCGACCTTGTACCCGCGATCGGCAATCATTGTCCCTCCTTCCAACTCCCCGGCCTCATCGGCACCCACTTGCCGGCCTTAAGGATTACGTTTGTACCACTTCTTCTTTACTTTTTTCTCATTCTATCTTACACATTTCCTATCTCTTCACGGACTATCTTTTGGTTGACCTATTTCTACTTCTCATAGAATTTTTTAACGTCGGTCAATTTTTTGATGTCGGTCAATTTTTTGACGTCGGTCATTTCCACTTTTGAAATACTTTAACGTTGGTTATTTCCACTTATGAACTTTTAAGTCTATCGAATTGACGCATTTGTAACGTTGTCTTAATTTATTACGCTGATAACATGATCAGGATATGTAATTGTCTTCCCTCTAAGGATATTTCTACTTTTAACTCTCTACGTGCACTCTAGTTGTACCAACAAAAAATCAAAATCATTCTTACATATCTCTAGCAAGTTCAAATCAAATTAGTAGGGGTGAACATTGGGTATCCGAACCGCCCAATCCAAACGGTTTTGGCCGTTCGGTAACCGATCCAAAGGTGTTATGGATTGGCTCGGGTATTTAAACCCCAAACCCGAGGGCGTCGGATCGGTGTATGGATATGGGTTTCGGATAACCGAGGTAACCGATCCGAACCGTCCCACGACCCATCAAACTAAAAAACCCAGAAACCCTAACTCCCAAATGCCAAAATCCTTTCGCCCTCTCTCTCCTCGAAGGCTCGAACAGACGAACTCTCGCCTTCTCTCCCTCGAAATCCTTTCGCCCTCTCGATCATCTCTCTTCCATTCTCTGATTTCTCTCTTCCATTCTCTCTTCCATTCGAATCTCAAGCTACCAGTCCACCATCTCTCTTCCACCGAACTCTCTCAAGCGAAGGATTAAGGTAAGAAAAATCTAGGGTTTATTTTTGAAAGTTCTTTAGTTAGCTTCATTTAATGATTTAAGTGTTTATTAGAGTTTATTTTTGTTCATTTCAGGTGATTAAAGTCATTAAATTTGTAGTTTAAACCTCCCTCTCTCTACAAAATCAGGAGGTAAGAAAAATCTAGGGTTCATTTAATTTTTTTCTTTATATTGCTAAATTTAAATGATTTGATTAAGATCATCTATGTTAATTAGTTAATTACTAATACATATATATGAATGATTTGATTAAGATCTGCATGTGTTATTATCGAATTATCTCCTAGAATTCATGATAGTGATAAAATTAATTAGTCAATTCTATATATATATAGATATATTCATCTATGTTAATTAGATATATATGAATGATTCATTGATTTGATTAAGATCATCTATGTTAATTAGTTAATTACTAATACATATATATGACTTAATAACTGCAGTATTTCCTTGACTTGTTTTTCATCATACCCTTATTAAGGTAATTAGGCTATAGATGTTTATCATCATACCCTTATTAAGCTAATTAGGCTATAGAGGTTTATCATCATACCCTTATTAAGCTAATTAGGCTATAGAGGTTTATCATCATACCCTTATTAAAACCATTAGGCTATAGAGGTTTATCGAACTACTAATGACATACTCCTACTTATGTGGTCTGCCTTTTCTTCTTTACTACATTTGATTAGAGAGATATAGAGTTGAGGAGTGTAACAGTATGATACATAGAGAGAGAGAGAGAGAGAGAGAGAGAGAGAGAGAGAGAGAGAGAGAGAGAGAGAGAGAGAGAGAGAGAGAGAGAGAGAGAGAGAGAGAGAGAGAGAGAGAGAGAGAGCTTTTAAGCGATTAGAGCAACAAGATAAAACGTTTGCCCGTGAGTGTAGTGAAGGTGAGAAGAAAGGGGTTCCTACAGATGAGGATTGGGAAGTAGCTCGTGCTTTTATTAAATTCTTGAAAGTTTTTTATGATGCAACTTTGAAATTTTCTGGATCTTTACATGTTACATCTGATTCGTTTATTTGGCAATTATGCATGATTCATACTCAAATAAGATTGTGGTCAGAAAATAAGGATCCATTTTTGAGGTCAGTAGCAAATAATATGAGAGAGAAGTATAACAAATACTGGGACTATGATAAGATTAACCCGATTCTTTTTATTGCTACATTACTTGATCCACGACAAAAGGAAACAGGCCTACGATATCGTTTGGAATTGCTTTCCTTTTCTGATGAGCAGATATGTGCTTTAACATCAAAGGTAATGAAAACTTTAGAAGAATTATACGATGAATATAAGTTACTTTACCTTGGTGCCAATGAAGGTGTTAGTGAAACCGTACATCAAGTTGAAAATAGAAATGATGATAAAGAGGTTGATATTGAATCACTACTTGCAGCTGGATTTGAGAAGCGTGTTAAGGAAAGTGATAGTGTAGAATACAAAACTGAAATTGATAAGTATTTGATGGAAGGATGTGAGAGTCGATCGGAGTCTCACTTCGATATCTTAGCTTGGTGGAAGATTAATTCTACAAAATTTAGAGTTTTATCATGTATTGCAAGAGATGTTTTAGCTGTTCCAGTCTCTACCGTTGCTTCTGAATCAGCATTTAGCACGGGTGGACGAATCCTCGATCCATTTCGAAGTAGTTTGTCACCAAGAACAGTAGAAGCATTGATTTGCACACAGAATTGGATACGAGTTGGTTCAGGGATTGATCTTCGTGCTTCCATGGATGAGATTGAAGAACTTGAGTCTGGTAATGTGATATTTGATATTCTTTCGTATTTGTAGTTTTATTTCTTTTAAGTTTTAGCTATATTATTCTCTAAAACGTTGATATTATTTGGGTTGCAGGTGTCTTGGGTAATGTGGATGATCTTGAATTTGATGATGATCTATGAGATTGAAGAACTTGAATCAGGCAACTTCACAATCTTCTCAAGTTCTCATTTATTTTATGAATTTGTATCATTTTGGTTCTTAGTCTTATTTACATTGCAACCTCGTTCTTTATTTTTGTATTTGTGTTTTAATATTTTTGGTTCTTAGTCATATTTGAATTGCAATATAATGTCTTTTGTGTTTGTTTATATTGTAGCTTAATGAATGTGGAATGGAGATAGCGTTCTTAGTACGAGGAACGGAGGAAGGAAAGGATCTGGAGGGATTTAGCAATCTACGACTCTACATTTTGAACTTATGTTTATAATTTTCTTTATCACTTAATGAGTTATTGTTGAGAATGTGACTTGATGATTGTCATTTAATGTTGAATACTTTACGTTTTGAACTTGTAGTTGCAGCAGGTTTATGTCGAAATTAGAAATTGTAGCAGGCTTGTGTCGGAAAATGAAAATTAGGTGTATTAAAATTGCTGCAGGAGTGCAGGTTTATGTCTGAAAAATGAAAAATAAGGTGTATTAAAATTGCAGGTGGTGGTTCGGTTATCCGACCGAACCAAACCGCTCATACAGTGTTCGGTTGGATAACCGATCCGAACCACCGGCGGATTGGCTCGGCCATTGTTTTTCAGCAACCGCCACTTCCGGTTCGGTCTATGGATGGCTTCAAAATTTCGGTTATCCAACCGATGAACAGCCCTACAAATTAGGGACTAATTAGTTTCGGCTTATGTCTAATTTCAAACCAATTCCTTCTCTGAGTTGTCCCAATTCTACTCCATCCTAAATCATTCGATTTATGTGGAGAACCATAACGAAAAGGCATCAAACTAATTTACCTTGATTTTACTAAAACAAATTCTTAAAATCCCTAAATGAGATTCAATTTTTTGTTCAAGATTAAACCTTGGTTAAACACTTTTTCAATTCATTCCGAAATATTCCTACTGCAGAGCAAATCTATCCATTTATCATCATGTGAAGTTCAATTTCATATTAGTTCCAATTCATTCCAAAAATGGAACATAAATCAAACTAGCGTAATCTTGATTCAGTTAGAATTATGGGAAAGAAAAGAAAAGGCTGTAAAATCTTAATTCCGATGACTAAAAATCTTTTGGACGAACTAAGAAACTCAGAATTGGGTTGGTAAAGACTTGGAGTTTACCCGTCCCCTTCGAATATCACAATTTTACACGATTATTAGTTGTTCGCATATTTTGTGAAAGAGGCAGACGTAAGTACCGAGTGATGAGGTTGGGGCATGAAGATGTTATTGTTTCTGAGCTTGGGGCATGAACCAACTTTGACTAACTTTATCATCCAAAAAGTAACGGCGCCAAATAACAAATATTGTTAATTAACTCTCTCATTAGTCAAAAAAAAAGTGAGATGCCCCAAACACTAGTTTTATTTAACTCTTTATGCCCCAAACATTAATTTTTCAAATCAAGTGTCCCTAACACTATTGTTGCAATATTTTTTTGAGAATTGTTCAAAATAAAAAATAGAAATCCAATTATGTCTATAAAATATATTTAAATAGACATGCATACTTATCAATTCTGTATGCTGACTGCCACCATATTTTTCTCCCTCTCTCTCCCTCCTTCCCCCTTTCTCTAATTCACTCCTTCTCTCTCACTATTTCCATAAAGAGAGAATTTTCTTTGTTGGGATTCTCCTTCGTCTTAGACGAAGAGAAAAAGAGTCTCATGTGAAATTCTAGAACTCTTGATGGTACTCCATAACTCTCTCAGAATCTCTCTTCTAATTGTTGTTGCAGAGGAAAAGAATTTCACTTGAAATCTTAAAACTCTCCATGCGGGTCATCGATCAGGGTACACTTCCTTATTTTGTCGGAACAATGAAAAGATATATATATATATATATATATATAGAGAGAGAGAGAGAGAGAGAGAGACACTGGGATGGTTCATCTAAGATTTTCCACTCAAAACTTGGATTATCCTGATACAAAATGTTATTCTCCAAGTCATCGTCGTAAATCTAACATTCTCTTTTAACAATACTAAGATATTTAGAATATTAATAAATATTATTTTTCAACTGTAAGATAGTTCAATATTTATGAACACATGAATTTTTTTATTAATTTTTGTGTGAATGAGTTGATGAATGCATAAAATCAAATTTTGTGGTTACACTTTTTGTGATATATAGGTTTGTACACGAGGTTTATAAATTTATGTGAGTGTAGAGGTTTATGTGAATATGGTAAATTGATGTAATTATTTTAAATATTTTTCAAAAATTTCAAAACTTGTGTTAAGAGCATTTGAATATTAAAAAATAGTTTTCTAAGTTTTTAACTAACACATGAGTCAATTAAGGTTAAGGGTTATTAGTTAACGTTACTTTTTGGATGATAAAGTTAGTCAAAAGTTAGTTCTTACCCCAAAATAAAAAAATATATTCATGTCCCAAACTCATTACTTGTACTTATATTTGCCTCTTTGACAAAATAACTCTTTTGTTTATTTAAGTATTTTGCACATATTTGAAAACCACAAAACATCTCTTTTATGGGACCTATATTATTATCAAGGGAGCTTCTAGATGCATGTAAGGTGGGAGCCGGATGTGACTTAATATACTTTACATTTGTAGGCTATCTTGCTTAAAGTTCTGTTAATGAGTGGGCAACAGAACTTTTGAGTTTTTAAGTCTACGAAACTGGCGCATTTATAACGTCGTTTTAAACAGTGGCGTGGCTGAGATTTTGGGGGCCCTGTGCGAAATTTTAACCGGGGCCCTTCATAGAAAATGAGAACGAAGTAAAAAAATTACATGCAACGTATTAGATAAAATATTCAAACACTTTAATCGAAGAGAATGTTATCGAAGTATTCGTGCAGCCGAAAATACGAATTCTAACAACAAATAATAATATTTTTTGCATAAGAAACTAGTTGCATTTGGAACACAAAGAAAATATACACATTTAGGAAAAAAAAAAGGCATATAACCCTATTGAGCTTTAGTAGCTAAGATAGAGAGGAAACAAAAGAAAAACAAAGAGAGGATCACAGAGAAATAAAGAGTGCGTAAGAGAGAAGAAACGAAAATGATAGACACTGAAGAAAAATAAATAAGATAAACAACCAACAAAACAAAAAGATTAGAGACGCCTCTAAAATAAAGATTAGACCATTTGAAAAAAATTATGTTTCTGTTGCAAGTGCAGGGAATCGAACACGGGTCTTCTTGCACAATTGTCAAGGTTGGATACCAATTGAGCTACTAGCTCTTTTATTATAATCATCAAAGTTTACGTTAGTATGTAGATAATCCATAACTGTCTTAAAAATGGGGCCCTAAAAGGAGGGGGGCCCGGTGCGATGGCACCGGCTGCACCCCCTCTTCCACGCTACTGGTTTTAAATCAAATTAATTTATTTTCAACATCAAATCTACGTTGAATATTAATTATAAAAAGTTTTCCAAACCTGTCCAGGCAAAATTTATTTCCAAGATCTATCTTTTTTTAGACATTACCTGAATTCGTTCAATAACGTTACTTATAAAATGTTCTTTTTGTGTATCATTCCAAATGTTTCTTGTGATCATAAACTCCAATATATTCTTTTCCTTCAACATTTTTCTAGGTCTGCTTATGTCCTGTCCATATCAATAAATGAATCGATCTATACAACTACAATTTTAGAAACGGTTTGTGGTACAATAGTTTCCCCACCTCACAAATATTAGGAGCTTAACTTAACTAATACATCTATCTTCACCTATGGATGGATTCATAAAACTAGTGTATTAATCTATTTAACTTTACAAAAATTGTGGTTGGTTATATGAATTAAATTTCTCACAGAGAATATGCTCGTCATTAGATTTGAGCTCATGAGTGCTCGTCAAAATGAAGTCATCCTAAATTTGAGGTCAAGGATCTGATTTCAATTCACATATATTTCTTCAGGTAAAGTATTACTTTAAGATTTTAGTCTTAATTTTTTTTTGATTTCTTTGTTATGAGATATGTTTGTTATTGATCTTGAGTTTAAAAATGTGACGCCCCAAGCCTCCAGGCAGTTAACGATATTGTCCCCCCTTTGTGCACCACACATCACACATGGGTAGAGGGTTTTGGTTTAAAACAGTATATAAATAATATGTTAGTTATTAGATATTTTACATCTTACAAAGAATATATTCACTAATGTTATTCATTTGATACAGGTAAGTGATAGAGTTGCTGATGAAGAAAGTGAACAAGAAATAAATTTGTTGAAGTAGGTCGTTCTTGATTTAACTCGCGATTGAAGTTTATCGTCTCCATTATACGCATACGAATTCTATCCAACATCGTTGTAATTGGAAGTACCCTAGCATGTCGGATCTAGTTGTTGAATGACTCTGATAGTTGTGAAGATATAGCAGTGTACCTATGTAACAATAATAGATTAATAACTTATTTATTATTTATCTCAAATGTTTTCAGGTAGATAAATTATGATATGTCCACTAGAAATAATAATTTTTTATTCATAAATAATATATAATTTATGAACAATTCTCTGTAAATGGAAAACATGTTTTGTTTTGTCAACAGTAGATATCATTTATGAAAAACAACAGCGTAAAATATGGTATAGTAAATATAATGTTTAACAAAATTCATGTTGTGTTAAAAATTGAACTTTATTTTGAATAAGACGACTACTGTTGTGTGAAATAATATGTGTTATGTGCAATAAAATTCACATAATGTTTGGTAACATTATTATATTTTAAAATCGGTTACAATCAAATGGTACGAAAACCTTCTTCTGATTCAAAAAATGGTACGGAAACCTTCATTTGGTTACAACAGAGGTTTTAACAATCAAAATCTAAAACCTACAACTAATGAAAATCAACAAAAGACATAGAGACACGGATTTAACAAGGATGAAAAAATGGGTAATGAAT
Source organism: Eschscholzia californica (assembly GCF_041429995.1). Lineage (NCBI taxonomy): Eukaryota > Viridiplantae > Streptophyta > Magnoliopsida > Ranunculales > Papaveraceae > Eschscholzia > Eschscholzia californica. The sequence continues at coordinate 12,957,127 of NW_028238198.1, read as the reverse complement.
TTTAGAGAGAGAAATTTATAAAATGATGAAGATGTTTAAAGATGATACATATAAATGAAAGTTCAAAGGAATTAGATGAAAAAGATTACAATGAAAATCATGGATATGTTTAAAGATGATGATGACGGACATTAAACAGAAAGATGCAACTTTAAACCATTATTCATTACAGGCAGCTGTTGTTCTTCTCATGAATACGAACCTAGTTATTTGATGATGAAATTCGAAATAAACGATGGTGGATTGAGTTGGTGAAATAAATTGGAAGAAGATTTCGAGCTTCAAAAATGAAGAATGAATAATGGTTTCTGGATCATAAAAGGTTTTCAGTTTTAGAGAGAAAATAGAGGGTTTGGGTTTCGAATTTAGAGAGAGAATAAAGGATTTCTGTTATTTGGGAGGAGATTCCAGAAAGAAAGTGGGAGATAAAAAAGGAAATAGAATCTTTGGGGATTTATATTCAAAAGAAGGTATTGTCTTATATATAAGGTCATTATGGGTATTATAATTTAACTTGAAACCTAGATATTTGTGTTTTGAGTTAATTCCTATATGGCCCCCTACTTTGTGACCAGCTTCCTTTATGGCCCCCAAATTTCTGTAAATTCAAATATGGCCCCCTATTTTCATGGAAATGTCATAACTACCCTTCTTATTAATATATTTTCAAAATAAAAGTAAAAACAATAACCTAAATTCCACCTCACTTCCCTCTCCACCACTCATCTCTCTCCACGTCATCTCCCTCTCCAACTCACCTCTCTCTCTCTCCAAGTCAGCACTCTCTTCTCCGATGAAGGTTGCCGGCCGGAAAATTTTCCGGCCGGCGACCTTCAAACTAAAAAAAAAAGAATTTTTTTTCACTCATCTCTCTCTCTCTAAAAATTCCGGCAAAGGGGGTTTCCCTTCGCCGGAATCTGGTCTGTTGAAGATTAACAAGAAGAAGAAAGAAAAAGAGAAATTGGGTTTGAAAAAAAATGTGGAGATCGTCAGGTTTGATGTTGTTAAAGAGAAGCTTAAAAACAGATTCAGTTCTTCCAATGGAGTTAAGATGTACTCGTCCAGCTTCAGTAACCCTTTTCTCCTCTTCTTCATCCTCTTCCATGGAGGTGGTTGATCAAGGAAGAAGTATGGGAGATAAGATTTCATATATAGAAGCAAAGAAATTGTTGAGATTGGTAAATGTTGAAGCTTTAAAGAAGAAACTAGGAATGGAAGAAGAAGTGATTGGGTATTCTGATCTTCTTAAAGCTTGTGAAAGTATTGGTGTTACTAGATCTTATGATGAAGCTGCTTATGATGAAGCTGCTTCTTTTGCTTAAGTACTTTGATGAAGCTGGTGTTATTCTTCTTTTTAGAGATAAAGTTTATCTTCATCCTGATAAGGTGGTTTCATCTTTATCTACTTTCTCTCTCTAAATTTGTTTTAATGTTTTAGGGATTTTTTGGGTGATTTCTGTATTTTCCCCCTTTTTTCTTTGTTGATTGTTTAGGGTTTACACCTAAATCAAATACCATCTCTCTGAACCCAGTAGATAGAACTTCTAAGTTACAAATTTATGCCTGAAAGTTAGGGTTTTGATGATGATCTTTAAAGGGTATGCCTAGGAACAATGATCCTTGAGAGCTTTTAGGAGTAGTCCTGAACTTTGAGTATGCAAATTAGTTCAAATTAGGTCAAAAATTTATTTGTCAATTTAAATTGCAAACTACCCCAGGAAACATTGGAAACTTCAGGATTTTCTATTAAAACTTCAGGGTTTATGGAACATTGGAACTTCATCCTGTTTCTTAATTTTCTCTGTTCTTAATTTGGTTGTCGGTTATGCTTACTTCTTATTCACATCAAGAGATCCGACCTACAATGATTTCAACAGACCAGATTCCGGCGAAGGGAAACCCCCTTCGCCTGAATTTTTAGAGAGAGAGAGATGAGTGAAATTTTTTATTTTTTTTTTTAGTTTGAAGGTCGCCGGCCGGAAAATTTTCCGGCCGGCAACCTTCATCGGAGAAGAGAGTGCTGACTTGGAGAGAGAGAGAGAGAGGTGAGTTGGAGAGGGAGATGACGTGGAGAGAGATCAGTGGTGGAGAGGGAAGTGAGGTGGAATTTAGGTTATTGTTTTTACTTTTATTTTGAAAATATATTAATGGGAAGGGTAGTTATGACATTCCATGAAAATAGGGGGTCATATTTGAATTTACAGAAATTTGGGGGCCATAAAGAAAGCTGGTCACAAAGTAGGGGGCCATATAGGAATTAACTCTTGTGTTTTCTATAGAGATGGAACCATTTGGACTAGATTGCCATTTAAACTAATGTTTTGACTTAATATTCTATATTAGGGTTAGGGTGGACTAAAAGTGGGTTTAGGTGTACGTTTTTTGACTACAAACCCAAAAATTATTATTTGAAATGATTCAAGAGAAACCATGCATCCTGAGTATCGATCACATGACGACGTCTTAAATTTTAGAGGCATGTTCAACCAACTAGTTACAATCAATATGAAGTTACCAGTACTGAAAGAAAATTCGTGCACATGAATCAAGTTTACTTTAAAAATGATATAGTTGACATCCAAAATCGACCAAAATCTAGTCGAAAACAAGACAACGGCCAAAAATGTTGAGAGGAATTCGACATTTTAGAGAGTTAGCCTTTCCCCTTGCTTATCATCTAAATCTCGATTTTTCAACTTTGCCTTTTCGAATCCCGATTATCTTTTTACTAGGAAATGCAAGCGTAAATCTATGAAATTGAAGAACATATGATTATGAAATGAACAGAGAAAGAGAGCGAGAGACATGAAGAAAATTAAAGAAATTTCTTAGTAGCATATATAGTGCATGTGTAAATAAGGCAAATCTATTAGCAAGTCAAATAAATAAGTACTCGACGTATGTAATATTCACGATTGAGAGAATGAGTCACGGTTGCATTCAGGCCAGGTGTTCGCGCCATCGGGTCAAATGCTCCATCTGTATACTAGCTAGTCTTAGTATTCCCATTCAAGTTAAAGCAAGTACGGAAATGACGTCCAATTTGTCATTAATCTTTGCAAAAATAGTTGCCCCTAAAGGCTTTGTGAAGATGTCTGCAAGTAGATAAGTGGTTGGTGTGCAGCTAGATAGGAATGATTAAGTTGAAACTTTTTCACGTACAAGACGACAGTCGATTTCAATGTGTTTGATTCGCTCATGATTCATGAAAGACCAGATTGTCGGCAATGTGCAAAGTAACACTGTTGTAATATTGAAAAGTTGGTGGAGAGTGTGATCAAAACCTGTATCACAAAGGAGATACTTCAAACCAGACGTGGTCTGGTCTCGTCAGGTCTTGTGTCATCTGAAAACCAGAGATCCGACGAAGAGGCTCCTCCCCTTCTCCGGATATATATATATATATATATACATAGAGAAGGAAGAACAGAAAGAAAGAACAAGAAAAAAACTTGAAGGCCGACGGAGAATTTGGCGGTCGGTGACCTTTGCTAAAAAAGATGATGAGGTGGCGAGAGAGATAAAGTGGAGAAAAGGGGTGATGAAATGCAGGAGAGAGGGAGAAATTAGGTAGCTTTAATGTTTTTAAAGTTTTGAGATTAATTTCAATTGGTCTTGAAGGGTAGTTCTGAAAAAAGTTAAATTTTTTTTGTCATTCGAAGACCAAATCAATTTGTCAGACACTTATGAAGGCAGAAACGGTGAGTTGGTCACAAATTGGAGGCCAAAACGAAATCAACTCAACGAGATCTAAACTTATCAACTAAATCAAGATAAGTACTAAGTTTTTTATATCTTCAAGCAGGAGAGATTGGGTTTTCATTGTTGCATTCGGGTCAGATAGAAACCAATATTCTAGTCTTAATAGAGTCAGTATGATTTACATGAAAACGAATAGATATGATTGTATTCCAATGAAAAAAATTAACCGTGGAAAAAAGCAAGGTGAAATCGAAAAATAAGTGATTATATATTACAAAATTAATACTTACTATAAATCTCTCTCAAAATGATACAAGTCTCAAATTAGACCATTTATGTAACTCTACAAGTGATCATAGAAATGGAAACAACTCCACCTAAAATAATTAAGATTCTCATCTTCTTGCTTAAACTCATAAATATAACTAAAACGGTCATTTTCAACCATTTTAGCATGATTTTGGGACCTTTCTTGTAGTGTTATCTGGTTTTGGGGACCTTTTACCAACTTGGAATATTTTTCCTTTCGATCTTGGCCAACTGGCGTTCGGTTACCATTACCAACTTCGAGAATTCTCATCTCTTTTTCGACTTTTCTTCTTATAAAAACTGTTGTCTAGTCTTCTGGTGCTTCTCTTGCTTATTAAAAAACCTTTCAATCAAATAATTTTGATTTGTTTTGAGATTCGTAGATTTGGAAGGACATCTTAATGAGCTAAAGTTTCTTCAAACGTTACTGAAGAGAACCATGGTATCTGAGAGAAGGTCTCGGGTGGTTGATAAGGTCTTTGCCAATGATCAATCACCACCTCATGCCAAAAGATAATTAATGAAATGTATTAAGGAGCTACTAATTTCCTCAAAAATTTCTTTAGTTGTCAAAAGAGCATGAGGCATGAAACCGTCGACTACTCCCTTCACCACCAACACGACCAACTCCTTATGGCCGCCAACACCATCACTGTACCAGCACCACATCACAAACACTATACATCACTACCATACCACCAAAAAACACACCAGAGATATCTTTTAATATTATTAATAATTAAAAGAATAAATCCTCGACTGTTTGTTATTTTCATTTACAGAAAATAAATGAGATGAGTAATTTAAAATTGGGTTATTTTTCAAATAGCCTCCAACTTTGTGACCAATTTCCTGCCTAGCCCCCTACTTTATCAAAAATACCTAGATAGCCCCTTTTTTCAGTTACCGTTATAACGCCGTAAACTAGTCATAACCTTCTCTCCTCCATCTCATCATCTCTCTCTGCCACCTCACCTTCTCTCCACTTCATCGTCTTCTCCGGAGAGAGTCGCCGACCGACTAATTTTCCGGCCGGCGACTTTCAAACTTAGAAAAAAATATTTTTTTTTCTCTTCCTCTCTCTCTCTCTTTAACACTGTGACGTAGGGAGACCTTCACTGGAGGACATACCTTCAAGGTCTGTCCATGAAAAGACCTTCAAGGTCTGTCCATGAAAAGACCTTCAAGGTTTGTCTGTGAACAGACCAGACCTCCGGCGAAGGTCTCCCTTCGCCGGAGTGTAAGAGAGAGAGAGGAAGAGAGATATTTTTTTGTTTTATTTTATATTTTTATGTTTGAAGGTCGTCAGCCGGGAAATTGGCCGGCCAGCGACTCTCGCCAGAGAAGACGATGAAGTGGCGAGAAGGTGAGGTTGCAGAGAGAGATGATGAGATGGAGGAGAGAAGGTGATGACTAGTTAATGGTGTTATAACGGTAACTGAAAAATGGGGCCATTTGGGTATTTTTGATAAAGTAGGGGGCTAGGCAGGAAACCAGTCACAAAGTTGGGGCTATTTGGGAAATAACCCTTTAAAATTTACAAATGTAACTAGATAATGTCAGTATTAAATACACTGTATGAAAATCAGAATCCCATTTTTTCTCTATAAATTTTCATTCTTATAAACAACATATAAGAAAAATAAGAACGAAAAAACTAAATCTGAAAACCCTAAAAAATTCTAGTCGATCGATTATTCGAAGAGAGAGAAAGAGAGATTTTGTTTCTGGTTTTTGAAACTTAGATAGAGAAAGTAAAAAGATTTTTTCCTTTTTCGTAGCCTGAATCACTGTTTATAAGGTGTTGTTTGGATTTTTGGAAGAGAGAGGACGATATATTCGGTTTCCAAATCTGAAAGTAAGAGAGAGAAAATGATATATACTTTACCTATTTTAAACCCCAAATCACGCTAATTTGTTGTCCTAAATTTTGACTTTTGGTATAGGAAGAGCACTATTTAGTAAAGACAGTGCGTTAGAAAGGTCAATTTATTTATTTGTTCTTCCTTTACAAAATTAGCTTAAGGAGGGCGTTATAAGGATCATTTAATAAATAGTGTCAAAATAGAAAGACTTAGATAAAAATTAATAATAAATCTAATATTTTATTCACTTGCAATTTCTCTCACATAAACAACCAAAACCCTAATATGTCACTAATTTCAACATCACCATTAGTATTAAAACTTACAAAGTTTACCATCACTATAGTCTTAGTTTCAAGCTTTTAATGATGCCTCAAGATCTCATGGATGAGGAATCACTTATAATGAAGATAATATGTATCAGGTAAAGAAATATCATTTTCTTGTCTTCCTCTATGGTTGAACAAACGTTTTAGGATTTTAGGTTTTTTTTTTCGTAAAGAATTTTCAGTTGGATCGACTGAAAAAGACAACAAATTTCGGTAGGGTCGGGTGAGAAAGACTTAGGAGATGAGTGTTGTGTTAGTGTTAGTCATCTAGATATTAGGTTTCTATCTCTATATCTATCTTTTTGATAGAATCAAACAGATTTAGGGCTTTTCTCATTTTCAGGATGTTTATCTCTATTCTCTCTCTTTGATTTGATCGAAGGTTTTAGGTCGAACAAAATTCTCTCTTCGCTCACGAAGGTTTTTATTCGAACAGGACGAATACTCTCTTCTCTCTCTTTTGGTCCAAAATTGTTTGATGGGAGGGACCAAAGTATAAATTTGTGATATTTAACAAAAAATGTTTATCCCTCCCTATTCTAAAAAGAGTGCTCTCCCTGTCTAATGCACTGCCTTTGCTAAAAAGTGCTCTTCCTATACCAAAACCCTAAATTTTCTGGTTCGGCTGGGTCTAAAAAATTAGCGGGAATTGTTGTGGTATATGGATGGAATTTGTTTTATCTAAAAGAGGGTATTAGGGTTCAAATTGGAAAAGGATTGAAAACCTTTTTTCTTGGAAGATTGGACTCTAATCTCTTTTTGAACTTTATTTTGGGCCTAAAATCCAAGGACCCTTCAAGTAATTTGTAGGTATAAATTAAATTATAGATGTTCAACAAAAAAAAATTAAATTATAGATGATCTTTAAGATCACATTCGGCATACAAAATATAAGTGTGATTATTAGGAATAACATTTTATAGTGGCATATATATGGTACATATGAATGAATCAAGAATCTCATTCCCAAAAATATTGTGATTCCTCCTAAAACGGGAATCACAAACCTAAGGGGAGATGGGTTTGTGGTCTTGTTTCTCTTGATATCATTAATTAAATAATCTACTGACAAAAAGAATCTCTAACAATCATATTTTCGACCAAACCAATTAGTAGGGTATTGCTTATCATCATACTAGGAAATCGTTATTTACAGTAATTTCATTCCCTTTTCATTCACTAATAAGGGGTTGCTTATCATCAAAATTTTTTTTGTCTTTTTAATCTTTATCTCCACTTTATTTCTATAAAAAAAGAAAAAGATAAATCCAATCTATGAGGCCATCGCTTTGGGGAAACAAGAATTATTTCCGATGTAAAAAACTTTTAGTTGAATTCTTCTGATTTTTTTCTTTTTTGTTTCCCCAACCCTAGTACCATTTCTTCTCGATGCTGGTAAGTGTCTCCGACGACAAGCTGCCATTGTCGGCGACTTATTTTTTCAAATCTTTCTCTATCTCAATCTCATGTTCCGACGAAGAGAATGATTCCCTTCTCTTGATCTCCCTTCGTCTTAGACGAAGAGAAGGGGTGAAGCCCTCATGGATGGTTTTGCCTGAAACCCTAAAACCCTCCTCAAGAGTTTCATGACCAGTTGTTGACCACGAGGTGTTTCGTGGCTCTTATGGTGAGTTTCGCCTGAAACTCTCCTTTGTTTAAGACAAAGAAACCGCTTTATTTCGTCAGAACAACAAAATTAAGAGAGAGACAAAGTTAAAGTTTTATAGAGAGAAAGGGTGGGAGATTTAGTACTGAGAGGTGTACCAGAGAGACGAGAGAGTGAGATAGTAAAAAGAGAAAAATGGTGGTGGGCTGAGTTGGTGGTCGGAAATGAAGTAGAAGAAAGAATTTGTGTTGTTCTTGAAAATCCGACAAAATGCACTATTTTCCCTTCAAAATTTTGTATCTACAAAATACTCTTGTTTCTTCAAAGAGGCGACGGCCTTCTATAACCCCGTATGGCCGTATATATCAATTCAACTTAGACACTAATTGATTGAAGTTCATTTTTAATTTCAGACAAGATCAATATGGTGTGGGAGTTAAACCCAAGCGTATTTCATCCCAAATCAAATCAGTTAATGTTCAAAATCAAAACAAACAAAGCCATCAATGGTCAATCAATTTCAATTCAGTTACTTCATGAAAAGAAAAAAAATTCAATTTAGTCCCTAATGTTTCTTTACTTTTTTTTTGAGAAATCGAGTACAATCCACGTTAGTCGTTACAAGGCATTGATACATCATGAAGATCTGATGAACCGTCTAATTTAAACTATAATGAAAGAGGCCTAAAGACTGACAATATGAAATAGGCCTAAAACCCGACAAATTTATTAGTACAATATTTACTTTATACATTGCCTAAATTACATGGAATAAATCTTGATGGCAAACTGCTTGCACCGATACTCGATCCCACGACCTCATGTGCTTAAGACGAGTGTCCAACCGTTACACCAAAGGGTTGTGGACTTTGCTTGAAACGTTCCTAATGTTCCTAACCTATTGGTCCAATTGAAACCAATTAATTTTCCTATACCAATTAATTTTAATTCATTGCAAAAATGGAACATAAATCAAACTAAATCGGAATCTTGATCCTCTTAAAATTTAAAATTATTCGAAAAAAGAGGTAGGTAAATGTTATACATGGTTATTACTTGCCGATTTGACCCCTTAAGATGTCTTACCGCTCAATTTGACGTCCAAAGCTTAAGAAAATTTCCACTTTCTCTTGGAATCATTAATCAAGTAAATTTATGACAAAATTAATCTCTAAGGATAATACTTCAAACTACACCAAACAATATACGAAGGTATTGGTACCATGAATCACATTACCAAATTGGTATTGCTAGCAATCTCATTCATTTCCTTTCCTGCTGGCAAAACATGACAACTGGTTTGTCTAAATTGCTATGATATTCATGGCAGTCTATATGTTAATTCCACACCAGTCTATCCATTTCAGTTTATTTCTAATCTAAATACGATTTGTTTTCAAGTTGACCCAATTCTATTTCATCCTAGATCATTCAATTTATGTTCAAAATCATAACCAATTGAAAAGGCATTAATCAATATCAACTGATTTCCAATGGCAAAACAAATCGTTTAATACCCCTAAATGAAGTTCAATTTTTGTTCAAATATCAAAATGGGTGTCACCATTTTCGGTTTAGTAAAGTTCAATTTCAAATTAGTTCCCATTCATTACAAATATGGAACATAACTAAAACTAGAAAGGAATCTTGATTCAATTAAAATCATTGAAAAGAAAAAAAAAGGAGGAAGCAAAATCTTAAATTTGATGATTTAAAATATTTTCAGAGTAACTAAAAGACTCAGGATTAGGTTGGAGTTTAATATGTTGCCTTTCGAAAATCACCATTTTACACGATTATTACTTGTTGACATATTTTTTGTTTAAGTGATAGGTGACATATTTGGGAACCCACCAAACTTTTCTTTTGTGGGACCAACATTATTATCGAGGGAGCTTCTAGATGCATGTTACTATGTTAGGTAGGAGCTTTTTTTTTTTGTTGAACTAATGTTAGGTAGGAGCTTCTAGAAGAATATTGGGTGGAAGCGCTAAATTAGCTTTCTCTATATAAACCTAGTAATGTATTGTTATTTTCATAAGTTTCATCTTGTTTTCATTAATTCTCTCCATTCCCCTCCTCTAACCTCTATAACTTTTTTTACTACCTTCTCAATTCTCCATTGGAAGATTGATAAGAACAGTAGAAGAAGAAAAGACGCCGTCTAAAATATAAGGTTTGTGTTTTCTTTTTAGTCTTTTCATTTTCAAGATTTTTTTTTCTGCAATTCTTTCTTTGGTCATATTTTCTTTACAACTTAAAATTTCTTTTAGATTGAGATATATTTTTGCCGTTCATTAATCTTTATACTTTAGTTTGTTACTTTTGTTTGTCCTCTGAACCATTTATTCATTTCTTTGATTTGTTTCGATCTGCTCTCATATCCCATCTTAAATTATCTTTTAATTTTTTTCAAACCACAATCCAATTTAAAACTAAAGAATTCTAATCTTTAATCACTTCTTTACTTACCCTTATTCAATTTTGAGTCATAATGATTTTTATTTTTTTCTCGGATCTAACCAAAATCAATTTCAATTGTAGGATCAACTTATTTCCAAAATCAAATCTTCCTTGAACATCAATTGATAAAATATTGTCTGCAAACCTGTCCACGCCAAATTTTATTTTCTCAAAGAGGATCCATCTTCTTTTTAGACTTTAGCTCCCTCTATTTATCATGCCAAATGTTTCTTGTGTTCATAAACTCCAATAATTTTCTTTGCACTAATTCTTCTTACTCTGCTATTTCTGTTCTATTCTAATCATCCCTTGAAGAATTTATCGAGGTTAATGGAACAATAAAGGAAGTGATTTAAATCTAAGGTATGCTATATTTTAGATTTTTTGGATTTGTTTTGCAATACATCTATGACTATATTTCATTTCCTTATAAATCTTTTCTTTGCGCTAATTCTTTCTTACTCTGCTATTTCTGTCTATTCAGATCATCCCTTGAAGAATTTATCGAGGTTAATGGAACAATAAAGGAGGTGATTTAAATCTAAGGTATGCTATATTTTAGATTTTTTGGATTTGTTTTGCAATACGTCTATGACTATATTTCCTTTCCTTATAAATGTTTACCAATCAGATTTGATACTCTTAATTTCATTCATTTGATTTCAATACTGTTTACTATCATACTTCATTAAGCTTGATCTGTAATAGTGTTTGTAAGACGAGTTATACTTTAGTAAATATAGTATTTTCGGAACTCTTTTCAGATTCCAAAAAAGCTCAACTCAAAACCATTATGTTGTTACCTTATAAGGTAAATATATAACTTTCTCAACTTTCCTTAGCATATGCAAATGCTTGAACTCCAAAATTGCAAAAGGAAGCTACAATCTAAAATTTATCATTTTGAAAAATAGCAAATTTAAATTGAGTAGTGATTGAATGAGCTCAACCTCATATGCTGAAGTATGAGCTTGAGCTCAGTAATGTGATTATATAAGATCAATCCATGTCAGGAACTCAATTATAACTGTTCAAGTAGACGTGATAAAATCCATGTTAGGAACTTTTATTTAGGAAAATCTGCACATTGATCAATGGAGGGTAGAATCTTTTTAAATATATACTCTCGTAAAAGGAAGTACAAATTTGGCAATGAAATCCGAACACTGATTAATGGTACGTAAAATAACATTTTTAAAGTGGTGGAGCATTTGTAGCAAGCGTGTTGTATGTTGGGAGATCTGACATGCATCTTCTAACCCTATTTTCTTTTACCAATTTTAGAAACTACAAGAAGTTACAATTGGGTTTCTATTTATATCGAGTGATCATTTGTAAGTAAGATGAAATTTGAGAATTGTGTTTTTATTAAATAATGTCAGCTTTACCATTCACTGTTTATAGGTGAAAAGTATATAAACTATACTTAAAGAGACAATTGTTACAATTGAGATATGAATCCTGTATAACGCTAGTACGACCTTTGATTATCATATTAGTTGATCATTAACTTCATGTCATATTGAAATCATATGTTCTCTTTTTCTTTATGTTTTCTTTTTAAGTTTAGTTGTTTTGCTAATACTTTTATTACAGTTTATTGTCCTTAACTTTGCAGAGCTTTTAGTTGGATATATGAATTTAATTTCCCACACGGAGAAAATGCTCTTCATTAGAATTCAACTCATGAAGGCTCACCTAAATGAAGCTTTGAGGTCACAGATCCGGTTCCAACTCAAAGATCAGTTCTCCTGGTAAAATAGTACTTTAAGATTTTAATTTTAATCGTAATTATTTTGGTTGGATTTATCTGTTCTGAAGTTTTGATATTTCTGTTATTGATCTGGAATTCTGGCGTCCTCACTTACTTATATTATTTAATCTCTGTTCATTTGATGGATTACATATGTACCAGTAGTTAGTGCTTGCAGAGCACAAATAGTTCAATCAAATACTTTATGTGGATTAGAAATCAATAGAGAAAACATGTTTTTTTTTTGAAGTAGAGAGAAAACATGTTGGTTTTGTGCTTTTATTACAATAATATTGTTATATACATCAATTTCCAACAATAGTGTTATAATATTATAATAATAAATCAATAGCAATAGAATTTTACCAATCGTCTATCAATGTTCACGAAAGTCCAAAAATGTCCACAAAAATCCAAATGTCTACAGAAGTCAAAACTAAAGGTCTTTTAATGTCTACAAGATGTTTTGTTAATACAAGTGTTCAATTCTTTGCATTTATTTAGGGACCCTTTCAAGGAACGGTTCGGTCGGCAATGCAGAGTCTCACATCCCCCAACATGTGGGTTTGTCCAACTCATTTCGACCTGGTCCACTATTGTGTATCCCACAACGAATTGTCTATTTGGCAGGGCATTCGCAGAGCGGAGGGAATTTTCCAACTTATTTGATGGAGGATCATGCAATTGTGCCCGTCCAGCCGTCGCATAACCTCCAATAGAGCCACCCAGTTTACAACATCGAGGATCATATCCCTGGGCAGTGGGGATTTCTCGACTTACTTAACCATCCATACCTGCTGCACCATTTCCTATCTTGTAGGATCCTACACGCCACTCAGTTGACAACAACGAGAATCATATCCATGGGTAATGGGGATTTCTTGACTTACTTAACTATCCTTACCTGCTGCACTATTTCCTATCTTCCGAGAGAGTCGTATCGTCGGCAGTACAGAGTATCCTATTCCTGGGAGAGGGTGATCATTCAACTTATTCAGCGAGGATCCTACATGCCACCCAGTTGACAACACCAAGGATCATATCCCTGGGCAATGGGGATTTCTCGACTTACTTAACCATCCTTACCTGTTGCACCATTTCCTATCTTCCGAGAGAGTCTTATATTCGACAATACAGAGTATCCTATTATTGGGAAAGGGGGACCATTCAACTTATTCCTCGAGGATCCTACACGCCATCCAGTTGACAACACCGAGGATCATATCCCTGGGCAACGGGGATTTCTTAACTTACTTAACCATCCTTACCTACTGCACCATTTCCGATCTTCTGAGAGAGTCGTATAGTCGGCAGTAGAGAGTATCCTATTCCTGGAAGAGGGGGATCATTCAACTTATTCAACGAGGATCCTACGCTCCAACTTGCTCCACCATTACATGTCCTCCAAGCATGTGTGACCTTTTGGCTACATGCGATCTGAAGTATATACTCAAATTATTGTTTGTACTCATTTTATTTTTTGTTCTTGAAAATTGAAGATTTACTCATTTTATTAATGACTTTAAGAAAGATGTCTAGTGTATTTTTCTGATGATAAGATGGTGTTTGTGATGTGGTGTTGGTGAAGTGATGGCGATGGTGCACAGAAAGTGGTGCAGTGCATAATGGTCTCGTAGTAGTAGTACTATCTATTAGTAAAGTTAACCTTAAGATCATAATTTATTCGTGTTTTGAAAATTATTATGATCAAACAAAATATTAAACATAAACCTATGATATAAACTCCATAATATTCATAGAGATTAAAGAAAGCATAAGCGGAACCGTACCTTGATCCATAGCTTGAATCTGGAACATGTCTGTTGTCTGTTATAGTCCTCACAACACCATCGTGCATCTTGATCTGAATAGTACCAATTCCAACCACCTTACAAGAAGCGTCGGTTCCCATTAACACCTTACCGCCATTAATGACTGTGTAAGTAGAAAACCATCCCTTATGAGGACATACATGGAATGTACAACCAGTATCCAAAATCCACCTATCTTCAGCGAAGCAGGCATTGATCGCCAGAACCATAGCTTCATCACATTCTTCAATGATTGCCAAAACACTACCATCATCTTCTTCGATGACTGTTGCCTCTGCTGGCTTCTTCCTAAGCTCAGGACAATTCCTTTTGAAGTGTCCCTCCTTCTTACCGTTAAAGTATTTGTACTTCTTAGGTTTCGATTTAGACCGAGAACGGCCCTTCCCATCGATCACATGCTGCGACCTTCCTCTTACCACCAAACCATCACCTGAACTGCTTTCTTCCATTGACCTCCGTCTCAACTCCTTTGAGTTCAATGCTGCTTTAACATTCTCAAAGGTTGTAGTTATTTTTTCAGAAATAAAAGAATCAACAAAGCTTTCATATGATGGTGGCAGGGATGCAAGCAATAGTTCTGCCTTATCTTCTTCTTCGAATTTAACATCTATGTTTGCCAAATCTAAGAATACTCGGTTGAGTTCATCCATATGGTCCTTTAACGATTCCCCTTCCAACATCTGTAAACTAAAACCTTTGAGAATGATGGTCCCTTTTCGTGGTCCGAAAAGCCTCGAAAAAGCCCGGGACAAGTCCTAGACAAGTCCCAGCCCAAGCCCACAAAAGGGCTCGGACAAGGTCCGGACATAGCACGGCCCATAGGGCCGGCATGTCCTGGCCGAGGCCTATCAAGGTCTGGTCTCGTCCTGGCCGGAGCCAGGACGCTAGTCCATGTACCAGACGCGTCCTAGACGTGTCTGGTGCTGGACCGGACCAGCACTAGGTGTCTCGGACTAGTCCGAGACACCCAGAACCTCCCAGACGCGTGCTCTGGACGCATCCTAGACGTGTCCAGGAAGCTCCCACCGCAGCTGCTGGTCGCGTCCTAGAGGCGACCTGGACGCGTCTCCAAGACGCGTCCAGAAGCTTCTGTTAGAGCTGCTCTGGACGCGTCCAGAAGACGCGTCCAGGAGCTTCCGGTCTTCCTGGCCGGACACTAGGGTTTTTCATAACCCTAGTTTCCAAATTTTTTTTTTCTTATGCAACTCTAAGTTGCTATTTTCCAATTTTAAAACTTTTCTAAAATTTTGAAATTCCTTTTAGAACACTTCTAAAATTTTTCAAAACTTTTAGAAACTTTTAAAATTTTCCAAATTTGTTTTGGGAGTTTCCTAAACTCAAAACAACTCCTTTTAGAACACTTCTAAAATTCCAAATTTTTGTTTTTCAAAAGTTTCCAAAATTTAAAAACAACTCTTAATCAAACCAATTTTGGATCAAAATCTAGGTTTTTGAAACTCTTTCAAGAACAAATTTTGAAATCTATTTGAAAAATTCTTGAATTCCATTCAAAATCAATCAAATTCTTATGTTTAAAACTCTTTTAAACATAACTATCAACTTAATCAAGCATGGATTAGTCCGAAATTCAATCAAATTGAGTTTTTAAAACACTTTCAATCATCAATTTGATTCTCAATTTGAAAATTTATTGAATCCCATTCAATAATATCAAATTATGAGTTTAAAATACTTTTAAAACACTTTTAAAATACTTTTATAAACTCAATTTTCAAACTATCAAGCATATCAAATATGAATTAGTTCGATTCTTAGCAAAAACTAGTTAATTGCAAGAGGCTCTGACGCCACTGTAGGGATTTATACCCTTATACTAGTGTTTATAGCGGATAACGACATCTAATGTCTAACACTAGTATCCCCAAGATCATCATGCAAAACTAGTAATTAAACTAATGGAGATAGTAGATTACCTTAATCGCTTTTTCCTCGAACTAGTTGAATTGATTAAAGAAGACCAAGAGCTTCAAGTGTGGCTCCTCTACTTGGGACACGAGTAATCAACTTGATCTCCCACCTTTTTGTATAGCTAGCACACCAATGGTGGTTGGAAGAAGAACTCCTTTCTTCTTGACTAGATAGATAGTTAATGGGAATTAGCTCACTTTCTCCTCTCTACTTGATGTGGTAGAGTAAGAAAGCTTAGAGAGAAATTTCACACCTTATTCTCTGCCCTAAGAGTGTTTATATAGAACCCTAATAAGAATCCACCTCCTTTTAGGTTTCCTAAAACACCCTTTAGAATAAGATTTAGGGAAATAGTCGAAAATAGCAACTAGTTGATATTTTCTCAATTCCCTAAGAATATGACGTCCAAACCCAGCCAAAATTGTCAGATTTAATGTTCATAACATAAGGAAACGTCCCTCCAAAAATCAGCCCAATCTGAGCCCTAAAAGTGCCCGAATCGGCCTAGACCCAAAACCCTTATTTCGGGCCTTTTTGCTATCTTTTGCCCAAATTCTATTTAGGCCTGTGAGATATGTTTATGGGACATTCCCAATGTTATATCACACTCCCACTAGTCATATCATCCGATTAAATACCCATTCTTATGTGTAACCCGATGTAGGATCCGATCGAAGTTAGCCGCGAATTACTTCGTAATTCGACGATCGTAGTTGGTTTCTAACTAAACACTACGACCCCTAAATCAATCGGACTTGATGATCTTCTTCATCAATTGTCCTAGCCGACATATTGCTCGCATTGCCATCTTGGTCGAAGGACATCTCCTCCAACTCCTTCAGATATACTATGTAATCATCTGAAATAACACTTCTCCTCTCTCTTCTGGATCTCCTTAATGACACTTCCTCTTGAGTTTATTGAGTTTGTCCTTCAGGAACAACTTCCTCAACTGGAGTGGGGAGTTGTTAAACATTGTCCTCTAAGGGTTCTAAATCTCCTTCTTCGACAATCGTACGTATGAAAATTGGTATATTGTCAGAAGTAATAGTAGGGATAACAATTGATTCCTCCTCAAAGACAATGTCTCTCACAGTATTTCTCCCCCCAAACTCAACATCCTCAAAAAATACTGCAGTTTCCGTCTCACAAATAGACTTTCTGGTGGGATCATGAAATTGGTAGTCCCTAAATCTCTTTGAGTATCCAATAAAGTAGCTGCTTATTATTTTGGAGTCCTACTTCTTTTCATTCGACCTATAAAGCCTTGTTGGTCTGCCCACTATCCATTTAATGTGGAACGAGGGCACATCCCTACCCCTACTTTAAAGAGGGTCGCTACTTTTACAGTAACCCCACTTTAGAGTGAGTTGGTAACGCCCCACTTAACGTGGGGTTCTTAAATGCCCCATATTAACTGAGGCCTTTAATTCAATATTTATTTTCATTCTTTTTTTTAAAAATTGAATTTACAATAAAAAGGGTTATTTCCCAAATGGCCCCCAACTTTGTGACCAGCTTCCTGCCTGCCCCTACTTTAGCAATAATTCCCGTATGGCCCCCTTTTCCGTTATCTTTAACATTCCGTTACTCTCTCTCCTCCATCTCATTTTCTCTCTCTGCCACATAATCTTAGCACGACACATCACCATCTTCTTCGGCAGGAGTCGCCGGGCGGCCAAATTTTTGACCGGCGACCTTCAAACTTTTTTATTTCTCTCTCTAAAAAAAAAATTTATTTAAATATTCTCTCTCTCTAAACTCCTGCGAAGGGGGCTTCCCTTCGCCGGAGGGTCTGTTCATCACGAACAGACCCAGATCAGGGTCTGTTCGTGATGAACAAACCTCGTCACGATTAGACCAGATCTGGTCTGTTCGTGATGAACAGACCCTCCGGCGAAGGGAAACCCCCTTCGCCGGAGTTTAGAGAGAGAGGAGAGAATTTAAAAAAATATATATTTTTTTTTAGAGAGAGAGAAAAATTTCAACCCAAATTTTGATAAATAAAATGTTTAATCCAATATCAAAATCTTACTAAAATATTTTTACATCAAATCCATGAAACTAATTTTAACCCAAATATGAACGATTAATATGTAACACCCCTATTTTTTTATATATCAAATTGGGTGGAAATAACAAAAGTCTAGGTTAGTTTTGTTTAGATAAAATACTAGTAGGTTTAAAACCCTATTTTTTCTTCACTTTTGAAGAAAACCTATAGAAAAGAAAGAGGGTACAACTGCTCCTTAGTGAAGGGAGGAGGAATAAAATAAGAAAAGTGATGGAGATAGAGTTCTCTAGTGAGAGAACAAGGCATGGTTGTGGTCTTAAAGTCATCTAAGGCGAAAAGAGGTAGATATCCTATCTCCTAATTTTTTTGTAGGCTCTTTTAATTTATTCCATTATAGGTTTAGTATCGCTAATCACATTAAAGAACGATTAAATGGTTTAAACATTAGTTTTATCTAGAATTCCATAAAACATTTATAGAGGACAGTATTGCAGTCTAGATTACACTTGAATCTGATATTTATAGATAATGAATCTCGGTGTGATTCTTATATGGTTAGAAAGGTATGTTCGTCTAACTTCTAGTAGTTCAAACGGTTCACTAATCCGAGTTTCGAGTGCGGAGTTATGATTGTTTTCGTACAAGGTGTCCGAACAGTCTCTACTGTATGTAGGTCTATATTAAAATTGAATATGGTATTGATATATGATGAATCTTAGTGTGACTTTTTATATGGTTGGAAAGGTCTGTTCATCTACTTTCTAGTAGTTTAAACGGTTCATTACTCCGAGTCCCGAGTGAAGAGTTACGATAGATTTCGTACAAAGTGTCAGAACAGTCTCTACTGTACGTCGGTCTATATTAAAATTGAATCTGGTGTTGATATATGACTAATCTAGGTGTTACTCTTACATGGTTGGAAATGTATGTTTGTCTACTTTCTAGTAGTCCAAATGGGTCACTAATCCGAGTTTCGACTGGGGAGTTATGATTGCTTTTGTACAAAGTGTCAGAACAGTCTCTAATGGACGAATTTATTGAGATAATCCACATGGTTTCTGTTCTTTATGCAATGAATCTCGTAGGTATATGCCTTCTACTGGTGATTTTATGTTTGTTAACTATTATTATTATTTTCTTGTTTGAGGTTGCGATCCACGTGGGGATCTGATATGAGCATCATTCCTTCTGACTTGTCACGTGAGGTTGATTTGAATTGTCCGGTGAACTTGTTTGTTATTCATGATAAGAACCAATGTTTGTTGTGTATTCGTCTGAGATACTCCACAGGGGTTTGATGATTGTGTCTTTTGACATAATGTGTTTATCGACGTACATGTTAAGCTTGGTGCTATAAAGGTTTACCTTAGTCAAAGGCATGATATTTTATATCTGCTGGAAAAAGAGGAAAGATGGTTGTATTATCAGGGTTAGTATTGGATTAGAATACGAGAACTTGAAAACCTAATAATTAATCAAAGGACATAAAATTATTAGTTTCGAGAGGGACTGGGTAAATCTGATATGTTATGTTAGTATTCACCATTGAATTTCTGATAATGTCAATAATGAATATGAATCCAATGCTTCCTTGATTGGGGATTGAGCTTGCCTACCCGAGACTTAGGTTTGTGGAAATCTACTGCTGTTGAGTTAATCTTCGATTTCAAGGCGGTTAGCTTGAGATTTGGGATTTTGGGCGCTACAAAGTGGTATCAGAGCTCTAGGTTTAGTGGTCCTAGGGTTGTATTGTAGGTTTGATTGTCGATGTTAGACACGTCATTATTAGGAACACTTTGATTAGTGTCTGGCACAACTGGTTGTATCTAAAACATGTGTTCTTGGAACAGCTTTATGTGAAAGCTCCATAGAAGTTTATTTTCTGTTTTCTAGAAACTAAATTGTGGGTGCATATTTTTCATATGAAAGATAATGCCTATTGGTATGATGTGTTTTGTCTGTGATGCATGTGATCAAATGTCTTATTTGACTGTGATGTCAAACCTATGGTATGTGATTGTGATTATACCAACCCATATATTTATAATGTACACGAAATTAGTGGAACTCCCTACTTTTATGGGGCTTTGAATTGTTGAATGCATGTCGTGTGCTATTGTATCTGTTAGTTATGAATTACTTAAAATTTTGATTGGATGAGAAAACATTAACCCGAATAGAGGTTGCCTCGACGAAAATGTTGATACAAACACATGGTTAACGTGTGGTAGACTATCTAATGGAGTATTGAGTTAGATGTTTACTATATGAGGGATATCAAAGTGAGACTAAGTATGGTTGGCTCGACGATAAGGTCGATGCAAAGACAGGTGTGTTGATGTGATATCAGACAACCTAGTGGACCATGAAAATCTAAAAAGAAACTTATTGTTGCCTAATCATCTACTACGGAAGAATGCCGCTCCTTGAGTATCTTAACTTATGAGCTTCAAAGGGTCAAGTATCTACTTCATGATCTAGTTTTGATCACTGATCTCCACTTTATTTGTTACAAAGAAATTTAAATCAATTCCATATCTGCATCTGATGGGACATGAGAATGTCTCATCTGAATCTCTTAACTCGGGTTAGTTAGTCCAGTTCGAGCGGTTACTCTGATGATTTGGTTGATTTTCTTTCTCAGGTCTCGGTTACGGAGTTCGATGCGAAAACATGTGATAAAGACATACTTGAGGGGCATTTTGGTCATTTTAATGACAAGGGTATTCTGGTCAATATAAGTGCTCATGTGAAAGTAGAGTCCAATACGAATCCATCGGCGAAAGCGGAAGTGAAATCGGAGTCCAGGTGCGAAAATTATAACCAGTCAATGTTCGGGTCAAAATAAGGTCAACATACATCTTTCAATAACAGGTGGCACAAATCCGAACGTTCATTCAAAATTTCGGTACAACTTCGGTTTCATCTCGGGACCACTGGCCTTGATCACACGACCATGCAGTTTGAACAGATCTATGTAATCTCTACCGTGTGTTCTCATCTGATCCGGCGTGTTACATTAGTTTTATCCGGCTGCAACTCACTTGATCGTCCCATCTGGCCAACGTCAGCTCGATCACGGGTTTCCTCTTTCTCTCTTATCCTCTCCATTCTCCATTAAGAAAGTTCTGTAGAGAGAGATATATAATCGAGAAGAAAGGAAAGAGAATAAGATCGAGAAGAAAGGAAAGAGAATAAGATGGAGAGAAGGAAAGAAAGAGAACCGGGAAGGAAAGAAATCGTAGAAAGAGGAGTTGGGACTGTTTTATTCTCGGCTATAAGAACAGAGAGCTGGGAACAGAAGAGGTATCTCTCACGGCCAAGAAGAAAAGGGGGATAAGAGTTTAGACAGAGAGAAAGAGGAGAATCACTCGGCCATTAAAGCTCATAACCGAGCTAGAGAAAAAAAGTGAGAAAGAGAGTTCTGTTCTTCTTTTCTTCTTCTTCTTCTTCTGATTCTTTTCTTTATAGAGAAGCTTAGATTAAGATAGTTGAGAGAGAGAGAGATATTGTAGAGAGAGAGAAAGATTGAATCAAAGTTAATAAACTCCATTGTCATCTTCTTCTTCTTCTTTCATTATCATCACTCGGTTATAAACATTAGAGAGTGTTCATAGTTTGTTTAGAGAGAGAAAGAAACAGTATAGAAAGAGAAATAAAGAGAAAACAGAGAAGGAGAAGAAAAACCAGGGAAGGAGAATTATTTTCTCACCTGGAAATCGTTTCCGGGAAGACGAGAAAATAATTTTCCCTAAGGTTCTGTTTGGCTGCGCAGAAGGAAAAAAAGGCGAAAAAGGTGTTTTCTCTCCGATTCTTTACTTTATTTTCCAATTCTTTTTACATAATGCCTATGAGTAATTAATCTTATCTATCTAGGGTTTTAGATAAAGTTCTTCGTACTTAATTTTATATATGATTTGTTAATAATTTTTATTGATTTTCATGATAAAATATTCCGGATTTTTTTGACCATTCATGGACCAAAAATCTGAGTTATATAAAGAATATGCTAACTACATCATAATGAATCATTGTTAGAATTATTATAAGAACGGATTCGAAAACCCTAGGTTCCCTTTATCTGAATATCAACTTTAGTATTATTTAATTTTGAATTGCTATTTATCTTTTTATTATTTCAAAAAAAAATATTATCAATCAAACCACTTTTTGAAGACCTAATAGTTTTAAGATTAGAATTGAAATTTGACTTAGTCTCTGAGGAACGAACCGGTCTTACCGGAATTTTACAACTTGACACCCGTGCACTTGCGGGTGTAGACCTATTTAGGAAACTTTTTAGGCCCATCAGCATCTATATCAATTCAACTTAGATATTAATTTATTTGAGGTATGTTTTTATTTGAGGCCATATCAATTTCTTGTTGGAGTAAAACAAGCTTATTTGTCCCAAACCAGATTCAATTTATGCTAAAATCAAAACCAAAAAAGGACCATTGACCCATCAATTTCAAATTCATTTCGTAATGTTTCTAAACTAATGCAAATTGAATAATTTTCCTAAATCAAACTCAGTTAATTGTGCGTTTGGTTGCAGGATTCTTACAAAAAATGAGATTTGGTTGGAATCATGATTCCTTTGTTTGTTTGGCTACCAGAAATCTTTGAACTCCTGAATCCTAAGGATTCCTGGGTCCAATTTGTGTTGGATTAAAATCCCACCGTACCCCTAAGATTTGGTAGGATTTGGGATTAATAAACACGAATGTCAAACTTAAAAGCAACAACATAAATATTTTTTTTATTTCTACAGAATAATTGTTTTACAATAATTTTGTTTTCATAATTATTTCCCGAAAATCGTTTTTTGTTCAAAAACAATAAACGGTTTTTCGAAGAAAACTTTATTTGAAAAAAAACGGTGTTGAATTTTTTTTGGAAAAAACTACTTCTTCAAATATGTTTCAAATAAACGTTAAGAAAATTTGAATGATTTTAAATTTTAAAATTATTATTAATTACCAAACAAACAAAAAAACATGTGCACTCATTAATCAAATGTATTGCCATTAACTAAGTCTGTAATGACAAAAACTAAATGCAATAGTTGTATTTCTGGCAAACATCATCAATTTCCATATTCTTCTGTTCTTCATTCTTCTTCTTCTCCAAATGAACTGATTCATTCAGACTTATGGGGACCATCTCCAACCACTTCTGCTTCTGGTTATCGTTTTGTTCTATTACTAATTGATGACTTTAAAAGATTCACCTGGATATATTTCTTAAAACAAAAATCAGAGGTTGAAATGTATTTCAAACAATTTAAACTCATGGTCGAAAAACAATTTTCAAACCCAATTAAGATATTCCAATCAGATGGTGGAGGTGAATACATTAGCAACTCTTTCTCAATTTTTCTTCTAAATCAGGGCATTCTTCATAGAAAATCATGTCCTCATACACCCCAACAAAATGGGGTGGCTGAGAGGAAGATAAAACACTTAGTTGAAACCTCTCTTTGTCTTCTCCACCAAGCCTCTGTTCCATCATCCTTATGGCCTGATGCCTTTAACACAGCCATTTATATCATAAATCGCCTCCCCACTTCTGTTCTTGGTGGTTTATCACCCTTTCAAAAACTCACTGGAAAGACTCCCAACTACTCATTTCTTCGAATTTTTGGCTGCAGGTGTTACCCTCTTCTATCATCATATAGATCTTCAAAACTTGATTTCAAATCCAAATCATGCGTCTTCATCGGCTACAGTCCTGATCACAAAGGTTATAGATGCTTAGATGAAGGCTCCCAACGTGTTTATATATCTCGAAATGTCATTTTTGATGAAAATCTTTTTCCCTTCTCTGTTTCATCTTCATCTTCGTCAAAAACCCCTCTCTACTCCTCCATTAACACTCACTTGGAGTTTTCAAAACACTTTACCTTCTTCTATCCCTCCACCTCAGCAGTCTATCCCCACAAACATTACTTCTTCTCCACGCGTCGTACACTCTTCCTCATCTCAACGTCTCTCTCCCACGCGTCTCTGTTATTTTTCGTCCTCATCAGCCACGTCACGTTTTATCACCTTCAAATCGCAACCGTCCTTCTCTTTTAAATCCTAACCGTTCACTTGCGACAAATTCTGCTTCTCTGTCCTCTCCACAGACACGTGTCGTACACCGTTCCTCCCCCACCTCTCTGTCCACACCTCCTGCTCCAACACAGCCAGCTTCTCCCTCTTCGTCTGACCCACCTGTCCCCTTTGTCTCAGAGTCACCTTCCTCCCTTCTTCCTCAAAAACAAAACCCTAATACTTCATCGACTCACCCCATGATCACAAGAACCAGGGACGGCACAAGAAAACCTAAGATATTATTCACTCAATCCTCTTCAATTTTAGATGAACCACGAACATTTCTTCAAGCCTTGAAATATGAACATTGGCATAAAGCAATGGCTGATGAGATTCTTGCTCTTCATACCAACAATACGTGGACATTTGTTCCTCGAACCCCTGATATGAATCTTGTAGATTGTAAATGGATTTATCGTGTAAAGCAACGATCGGATGGATCAATTGAGAGATTTAAGGCGAGATTAGTTGCTAGAGGTTTTACCCAACAACAAGGCATAGATTATGAGGAAAAGTTCAGTCCTGTTGTTCGGCCAGCAACTATAAGAACAGTGTTGACATTGGCTGTAACAGGAAGATGGATGATTCGTCAGCTTGATGTCAAAAACGCATTTCTCCATGGAGATCTTCAAGAATCGGTGTTTATGATTCAACCTAAGGGTTTCGAAAATTCTCAATTTCCTTCTCATGTCTGTAAGCTTAATAAGGCCATCTATGGTCTTAAACAGGCACCAAGGGCCTGGCATCAAAGATTTAGCAATTGTTTATTCAAATTGGGATTTCTTCAATCAATTTCAGATCCATCCATGTTTTATCATCAACATTCATCAGGTATAACAATTTTACTACTCTATGTCGATGACATAATAGTTACGGGTTCGTCAAATTCAGATCTTCACTATTTAATTCAAGCACTAAAATCAAATTTTGCAATGTCTGATTTGGGGGATTTAAGTTACTTTTTGGGCATGGAAGTGGTTCGTGATGATCATACTTTAACATTAACACAACACAAATATACCATGGATCTTCTCACTCGCTTTGGTCTTTTAGATTCGAAACCTGTTACTACTCCAGTTATCACAGGAAAGAAATTATCTAAATTTGATGGCACTCGTCTATCTGATCCTTAAGAATTTAGAAGTTTGGTGGGAGCTTTACAATATCTCACTCTCACTAGACCAGACATTACTTATTCTGTTAATCAAGTGTCTAAGTTCATGCATCAACCAACTTCTGTTCACTGGATTGCGGCAAAACGAATCCTTCGTTTTCTAAAAGGTTCCATTAATACCGGTCTTCTTCTCAGATCGGCGAATGATTTTCCGTTACTTGGCTACTCCGATGCCGATTGGGCCGGCTCTCCTGATGATCGAAGATCAACCACAGGATCTTGCATATTCTTAGGACCGAACCTGATTATGTGGACCTCTAAAACTCAGCCAACTGTGGCCAGGTCCTCCACGGAGGCTGAGTATAGGGCCGTGGCCCACACGAGTGCCGATATAATATGGTTACAAAATTTGCTAAAGGAATTGGGCTTTTCTACCCACACTCCTCCGATTGTTTATTGTGACAACCTAAGCACTACCTACTTGACCGTCAACCCTGTCTTACATTCTCGAACACGCCATGCAGCCATTGATTTTCACTTCGTTCGTGAACAAGTTCGTCAAGGAAAGCTTCTTGTTCATTATTTACCAGGGGATTCTCAAGTTGCTGATCTATTCACAGAAGGTCTTTCATCTTCTCGGTTTCAAGATTTGTCCTTCAAGCTCTCTCTCGTTAACCGACGATCGGCTTGAGGCGGGGTGTTAATCAAGTGTTTTTTTTAGCTTAGTTTACAAATGTATTAACTTAACTGTGATTTAATCCTTTATGTAGAAAGGATAGAATTGTAATTGTACTCCTTGAGATAATTCTATAAATACAATTTCTCTTGCCCTAGTTAGGGTAACTTGAGCTCAAACATTTGCATTATCATGATATAATCCATGAATGAAAGTGGAGTTACAGAATATTCATCTTCTCATGGTATGATCTTGATGATTATTCCTTGTTGATTTCTACCTGTGAATGTCTTATACCATCAGTTTACTGCAAAATATATTGAATTTCGAGATCTCTTGGTAAGACCCATTTCCTGCTTGTGACCAGGTTTCATCTCTTAGAGTCTCAAAATTATGTAACCTTTTGTTTATCCTCATTCTTATACATTTCAGGGTGTAAAGACAAGTTTGTGGATCTACCCACATGATCATTTAGATGTGGTTCACTGCTAGCAGAAGTAAAAAATCTCCCAAAGTGGTTTCTTCCTCCTCTTCCTTGGTGTTGATGAACTTGAAAAAGAAGAACAAGATGATAATGCTAATACTCCATGGAGTTTTTCTGCTTCTTCTAATCTTCTTTGGCTAGCAAAATTATTGTTTTAGATAGAAGTATTAAGTGGAGATGGACTGATGGAGGATGGAACGATGAAGAGGCGAATTGTAGACACAAAGTGGCACTTTTGTAACTAAATAGCAAAAATGAGACCTAAAATTTATTATTTTACCTTCTTTTTAGGAGTACAGCTGTATTATTGAGCCTTTGTTTTGATCTAAGAAGATCAACGGCTAATGAGCTCGAGCTCATAACTCTCCATATGAGCTCGAACTCATTGAGTTGGGGTTCCAGTTTATGATCAATATCAAAATCAAAAGGCTTCGACCATTTTCAATTTATTTCATAATATTCCAATGGGAGATTTTATAGGGCCCGCTCATTTTTGTTAAAAGGCCTCCCCTCAGTGATAATTTAGCAAGTAAAATAGTTCATGGGGAAGCCTTTTAACAAAATTAGGGAGGCCTTATAAAACTTCTCTATTCCAATACCGTACCAGATTTCCCAGTCCAATGTAATTCTGATTAGTTGCAAAAATGGAACATAAATGAAAATAAATGGGAATCTTGATTCACTTAAAATTTAAAATCATTCCAAAAAAGAGACAGCTAAATCTAATATTTTTTTCTTAATCAGATTGTTGGGTTAAGTCTGTTTTAGCCCTCTATTATACTAACTTGCCGATTTGACCCCCTAAGATGTCTTACCAATTTGACCTCCAAAGCTTAAGAAATTTCAACTTTCTCTTGGAATCATTAATTGACAAAATCAATTTCTAACGATAATACTCTGACTACAACACACAATATAGGAAGGTATTGGTACCATGAATCACATTATGAAATTGGTATTGCTTGCAATCTCATTTATTTCCTAATTTCCGGCAGCAAAACATGACATACTGGTTTGTTCTCACGACCATTTAAGGTTTTTCTAAATTTCTATGATTTTCATGGCGGTCTGTATGTTAATTCGACACCAGTGGTGTAAAATATTCTCATGCAAAATGAGGTAATGACCTTTAGCAAATATAACAGTACAAGGACTCTTATGGAGTTGTTTTTTGGTATAGGTCAGCCATGAAGCTATGTGTGCGCTTGGTTATTTATCGGTCTTCGTTCATTTCAAACTTATTTTTGGAAATAATAAAATTTGTCTTTCGGTCAATCACATGGATAAACGTTTACATTACCACATATAACTAAAGAGAGTGTCACATTCAATTTTCAACTTAACGACCTTCGAACCATCTTCATTTTGTTCAGTCTTATGCTTTATCCTAGTTAACAACTGTAGAAGCACTAAGATAATTTAGATATGTAAGAGTAACCGGGCAATGAGGAAGAAACACACTAACATTTCATTTCTATGCAACATAGTTTCGTTCTGATATTGTACACCACTCTTACTTGCACAAGGTGTTCCCTAATATTTACGCAAAAACCTAGAAACCTTATAGAAATATACCACTTTTTTCTATGATGCCTTAACCACATATCGCTATATGTGGCTTAATGTTTGAATAAAATATTCTACATTTATAATGTATGATACCCAAAGTTCTTTTAGGGAGTTGACAGAGAACTTTTTGGCCCTCAAATCTAAATGACTGCGGCAATTATAACGTTGTTCCAATTTATTATTCACAAGGTGATTATGATCTGCAATTGTCTATCCAGCTAAAGAGTGTTCTCTTTTAACTCTACATACACTTCAGCTATTACGGAAAAAAAAACCTAAATTATTTTTATATGAGCATCTAACTCAACTCAAATTAGAGATTAATTAATTTGAATTTATTTCTAATCTCAATACAATTTCTTCTCAATTTGACCCAATTCTATTGCATCCCAGATCATTCAATTTATTTTCATAATCATAACCAGTTGAAAAGGCATTAACCAATATCAATCGATTTCCTATGCCAAAACAAATTGTTTAATATCCCTAAATCAGGTTAATGTTTGTTCAATATTAAAATGGGCGTCAATCGCTTCAGTCCATTGAAGTTCAAGTCCAAATTAGTTCCCATTCACTGCCAATAATCATATGGAACACAAATCAAACTAAAGCGGAATCTTGATTCAATTAAAATCATTGAAAAGAAAAAAAGGAAGCAGAATCTTAAATTCGATGACTAATTATATCCAGAGTAACTAAGAGACGCAGAGTTAGGTAGGTAGATAATCTGACTTTAATATGTTGTCCCTTCGAAAATCACGATTTTACACGATTATTACTTGTTGACATATTTTTTTTATTGAAGTGTTAGGCGACATATTTGGAAACAACCAAACTTTTCCTTTGTGGGACCCACATCATTATCGAGGGAGCTTCTAGATGCATGTTAGGTAGGAGCTTCTAGATGAATGTTAAGTAAAAGCGCTAAATTAGCTTTCTCTATATAAACCTAGTCATGTATTTTTATTTTCATAAGTTTCATTGATTAGATCTTCATTCTCCTCCTCTACCTTCTCAATTCTCCATTGGACGATTGATACAAACATTAGAACCAAAAAGGACACCATCTAAAATATAAGGTTTGTGTTTTCTTTTTATTCTTTTCATTTTAAGATTTTTTTTCTACAATTATTTCTCTGATCATATTTTCTCACAACTTAAAATTTTCTTTTAGATGAGATATGTTTTTGGAGTTCACTAATCCTTATATTTTAGTTTGTTACTTTTGTTGTTCTCTTAACCATTTATTCATTTCTTTGTTTTCTTTTCATATCCGCTCTTAAATTGCCTTTCAAGTTTTTTCAAATCATAATCCCAATTTGAAACTAAAGAAATCTAATCTTAATTCACTTCTTTACTCACCGTGATTCAATGTTGAGTCATATCGATTTTTATATTTTTCTTAGATCTAACCAAAATCAATTTCATGTCTGAAATCATATCAACTTATTTCCAAAATCAAATCTTCATTGAACATCAATTGATAAAATGTTGTCCGCCAAACCTGTCCACGCCAAATTTATTTTCTCAAAGAGGATCGATCTTCTTTTTAGACTTTAGCCCTCTATTCTATCATGCCAAATGTTTCTTGTGTTCACAAACTACAATAATTTTCATTGCTCTAGCGCTTTCTAGCTCTGCTCTTTCTGTTCTATCTAGATTATCCCCTCAAGAATATATCGAGTTTAATGGAACAATAAAGGAAGTGATTTAAAACCAAGGTATGCTATATTTTATATTTTTTAGATTCTTTTTGCAATATATCTATGACTATATTTCCTTTCTTTACAATCTTTACCAATCAGATCTGATACACTTATTTTCATTTATTAGATTTCAATATTCTTTACTATCATAATTCATTAAGCTTGATCTGTAATAGTGTTTGTACGACGAGTTATACTTTAGTAAATATAGTATAGCCGGAAATCTTTTCAGATTCCAAAAAAATTCAACTCAAAATCATTATGTTGTAACCTTATAAGGTAAATTTATAACTTTCTCAAATTTCCTTAGTACATGCAAATCTAAATTTGCATCATCCTTGAACTCCAAAATTGCAAAAGGAAGCTACAATCTAAAATTTTATCATTTTGAAAATATATGGAAGTTTAAATTGAGTAGTGATTCAATGAGCTCAACCTCATATTGTGAAGTATGAGCTTGAGCTCAGCACTATTAATTATATAAGATCAGTCCATGTCAGGAACTTAAATATAATTGTTCAAGTGGACGTGATAAAATCCATGTTAGGAACTTTTATTTAGGAAAACCGGATACTTGGTAGAATCTTCTAAATATATACTCTCGTAAAAGGAAGTACAAAGTTGGCAATGAAAATCCCAACACTAATTAATGGAGGGTAAGGAGTAACATTTTTAATGTGGTCCAGCATTTGTGACAAGCGTGTTGAAACTACAAGAAGTTTTTTTTGAATCGTTCAGCTTGTGCCTCGAACCCTTGACCTCTAAGGTGGAAGATTATACCTCCTACCACTCCGACCAAGGGTTGTTGGCAAAAAAAAAGGTACAATTGAGAGAACTGACATGCTGTCTTCTAAACCTATTTTCTTTTACCAA
Source organism: Eschscholzia californica (assembly GCF_041429995.1). Lineage (NCBI taxonomy): Eukaryota > Viridiplantae > Streptophyta > Magnoliopsida > Ranunculales > Papaveraceae > Eschscholzia > Eschscholzia californica. Next base: position 12,926,805 of record NW_028238198.1, on the reverse strand, counting down.
TTTTAGAAACTACAAGAAGTTACAATTGGGTCTTTGGTCATGAACTTTTATATCAAGTCTTAACATCATTTGTAAGTGGGATGAAATTGGAGAATTGTATTTGTAAATGGGACAAAAGTTTTACAGTTCATTGTTTCTAAGTGAAAAGTATATAAACTATACTTAAAGCAGAGAACGGTTACAATTGACTGATTGCGATATGTATCATGTATAACGCTAGTTTTCAAGATATTCCTTTCGTTATTAGACTGTAACGGTTATATTTTATATGTTGGATGAGATTAACTTATAAAATTGACTCCAACTTTAATACTATGTTATTTCCGTGTTAGTTAAAGCATTATTTGGAGTTTCCTTCCCTACTGACACTAATACAACCTTTGATCATCAAATTAATGTCATATTGAAATCATATGTTCTCGTTTTCTTTATGCTCTTTTTTTTTATGTTTTTATTTTTTCTTAATATTGTTAATCGTTGTAACAGTTTATTAACCTTGACTTTGCAGGGCTTTTAGTTGCTCATATAAATCTAATTTCCTATACGGAGAAAATGCTCCTCGTTAGAGTTCAACTCATGAATGCTCAACCAAATGAAGCTATCCTAAATATGAGGTCAAAGATCGGATTCCAATCAAAGACCAATTCTCCAGGTAAAATAGTACTTTAATATTTTAACTCTAATTTTTTTTGTTGGATTTATTTGTTCTGAAGTTTTTATATTTTTGTTGGTGATCCCGACTTCTGGCGTCTTCACTTACTTATATTACTTTATCTTTGTTCCTTTGATGGATTTGTACCCGTAGTCAAGGCTTTTAGAGCACCAACAGTCAGTCAAGCACTTTCTGTGAAATCGATAAGAAATCAATAGAAAAACATGTTACTTTGCGGTTTTTATTGTAATAGTATTATTATATACATCAATTTCCACCAATAATATGATCATATTATTATAATAAGTCAATAGTAATAGCTTTTTATCAATTGTCTAACAATGTTCACGAAAGTCCAAAAATGTTCACGAAAGTCCAAAAATGTCCACAGAAATCCAAGTGTCTACAGAAGTTAAATACCAGATAATAATAATAATAATAACAACAACAATAAGACATTTTGTCTATAAACCAAATGTCATGAAATATCTACACGATGTTTTGTCTATGAACTCAACATGTTGAAATGTCAAAGAGACATTTTGTCTATAAACTAAATGTCTTGAAATGTCTACACGACATTTTTTTATAAATACCCACAAATGTTTCTATCCACTACCCAAAGAGAGATTTTACGTTTTAAGAGAAGAAATACGCACAAATAGAAAAATATACTTTTGACGGGACAGTTACTTGAACTTGGGGAATACGAGAGTGAAGAAGGTATTCTGCTGAAGTAGGTATCGGGTTCGTGACATACTAAACAATTATATCTTTCTAAAAGAAGAGTTTATCGGGCCACACTTATAATTTTTTTAATTCTTGATCGCATTTATCATTTGTACTTGAAAATACCAAACAATTGAAGATTTACTCATTTTAATAACTTTAAAAAAGATGTCTAGTGTGTTTTTCTGATGGTAAGATTGTGTTTTTATGTGGTGTTGGTGCAGTGATGGCACTGGTGCGGAGAAGGTGTTGGAGGTCATAATGATCTTGTAGTAGTAGCTCAAAGTAGAGGCTAATTATCATTATCAACGTTAGACACCACCCGAGACCTTCTCTTAGAGACCAAAATTTCTTCAGTAAAATTTGAAGAAATTTTAGCTCACTCGGATGCCCTTCGAAACTTTGGATCTCAGAGCAACTAAGAAGTGATTGGACTGAAAGGTTTAGACTAGACAAGATTTTTCTTAAGCACAAAAATCCACAAAGAGATGGGAATTTTGTTTCATATTTTTCATGACCACGAAGTTCAGTTGGCCAAGATCCAAAAGAAAATACCCGAAGTTGGTAAAAGTTCCCCAGAAGCAGATAACGATACAAGAAAGGTCCCAAAATCGTGCAAAAATTGTTGAAGATGATCGTTTGTTATACTTATGAGTTTAAGCAAGAAGATAAGAATCTTATTTGAGGTAGAGTTGTTTTCATTTGTATGGTCTAATTTGAGACTTATATCAATTTGAGAGAGATTTATGTACAGTATGTGAGCATTAGGTTTGTAATATATAATCATTTATGTTTTTCGATTTTACCTTTTTCCACGGTTAACTTTTTTAATTCGAATACAGTTATATCTATTAGTTTTCATGTAAACTATATCGACTTTATTAAGACTAGCATATGGCTTAAGCATCTAGCATGTGGATTAAGCATCTGATCCAAATGCAACCGTGAAAATTTCCCTATCTCTCCGCCATGAAGATACAAAAAATTCATTGAGCACTTACTCGTTCTTATCTTGTTTTATTCGATCACCTGTGAATAGATTTATCCTGTACTACCTTTTGAATAAACTACTAAAAGTAGATTGGTTTGTACTCTTGTTTCTCTTGGAATCATTAATCAAATAATTTACTGACAACAACAATCTCTAACAATCATACTTTTGACCTAATCAATCAATTAATATAGCAAGTTATTGCTTATAATGGAGATTGTTGTTCCGGGTGATCTCATTTCTTTTCTACTCATTGAATAAGAGTTTGACAGTCAATGTTTGTGGTAATAGATTATTCTTTTTCTCTTTTTAACTCTTTATCTGCGCTTTCCTTTTTTTCTTTTCTCTTTTTTAATTCTTTATCTGCAAGTTATCTCTCTCTCAATCTCATTGTTCAAGCAAAGAAAGGGTTCCTTTCGTCGGGTCTCCATTCGTCTAAGATGAAGGAAAGGTGAGAAACCCTCATGGATGCCTGAAACCCTAAAACCCTCCTCGAGAGTTTCGTGGCTTGTCGTTCGACCACGAGATGTTTCGTGGCCCTCATGATGGGTTTTGCCTCAAACCATATCCTTTGTCTAAGATGAAGAAAGCCATTTCCTTCGCCAAAATAGTTAGATTGAGAGAGCAGAGGAGGAGAGAGTGAGAGATAGAGAGAACAAAAGGAGAAAATAGTGGTGGTCGAAAGTGGTAGTGTCCGGAGTTGGTGGTCGAAAATGAAGAAGAAATAACTTGTGTTGCCTCAGAAAATCCGACAAAATGCACAATTTTTCTTTAAAAATTTATACCCAAAAGAATTGACAAAATCCATAAATTTCCTTCAATTTCAATTCAGTTATTTCATTAAGAAAAACAATTCAGTTGCTAATGTTTTTTTTTTTTTGAATCTGATAACTTCTTTGATTAGGCAAAGGCAAGATGGATTACAATAAGAAGTTAAAAGAAAGAACAAAGCACAAAGAAATAACCCTATGCCTACTACATATGAAGAAGAAGGCAGTAGTTTATGTGTCTTTAGTGGTCCCCCCACTTTCATGAGTACATGACCCATTTCCACCATTGGTTCACGTAGTTGAGTAACTAACTTTGAGTGGGTCAAAACTTGTAACCGTTTTCCCACCACGAACTGGATTGATCGGATAACCTCCATCGGTCGTCAGTCGGGATCTGACTCCCATTGTCAGGTCAGCATCTTCCTCCATCCAATCTGAAGCTTGAGTCTCACCCCGATCTTTAATTTCTGTTTCCCACAACTACAATACTTTGATCTCCAAGAGATCCATGAGTTTCAGCCTGATAGGATGATACTCTATGGAATAACCCAAGAACCCACAGAAGAAGCAAAAACTCCCTAACTTCTCAAACTAAAGTTTAACATGATGAGTTTGAATTTGACTAAGTCCACACCTCCTGAGATTTCTCTGTAACTGAAGAGAGTTGTAAATTGTTGCAGAAGCACTAAGTAGTTGTCCATGATCAAACACTCGAACCGGAAGAAATTCGAACACAACAAAAAAGATCCTATAGATCAACTAAACAGGCCCTAAAAAACCAACAAAACAAATAACTATTTATTATAAACGAAAAGTAAAGGGATCCGGCGAAGGGAGTACCCTTTGCCGGAGAAACAACGACAATCTGGGAGTTCTACAGAAAACAGTATTGGGGAGTTTCTCTGTCTCCAAAATGGAATATAATTCTCTGTTGCTAATGTTTCTAAACCGATGCAAATCAATTGATTTTTCTAATAAGATTCAGTTTATGTTCAATATCAAAACAAAATGGCATCAACCATTTTGAATTCATTTCCTACTATTCCAACACCAAAGGAGATTTATCAATCTCCCGTCAAATGTAATTCCAAATCAAATTAAAATGGAATATGAATCATTTGAAAAAAGAGGCACCAAAATCTTAAGTTCTTTTTTGTTGAAATAAAATCTTAAGTTGGAGCGCTAACAATCGGTTGGTCCAAACTAAGAAACTCAGAATTAGATTGACAGGGTCTTGAGTTTTATTTGTTGCCCCCATAATTCTATAAAGTTATTACTTGTTAACGTTTTTCTTATCTTATCTTAATAGGATTGTTGGGTTAATTCTATTTTAGCCTCCAATGTATGACCAATTTGTCGGTTTGACCAGCACAAGTATTTGACAGTTCATTTTGACTTCCAAAGCTTAAAAAAAAATTCAACTTTCTCTTTGAATCATTGAATATTTATGACAAATCAGTATCTAACAATAATACTTTGGACTAAACCAAACAGTATAGGAAGGTTTTGGTACCATGAATCACATTACGAAATTGTTATTTGTGGTAATCTCATTCATTTCCTTTCTGGCACACCAAACATAGCCTACTGGTTTGTAATCCCAATCATTTAGGATTTTCCTAAATTTGTATGATTTCCGTGGTAGTCTATACGTTGATTCCAACCTAGTGATGTAAAATATTCTCATACAATATGAGGTAATAACCTTTAATAAACATAACAGGATAAAGACTCGCATCGGCCGTTCCCCGATATCAGATGCAATGCTTCGCCATTCTCAAAGGTGTTAGCAAAAACATTGCGACTTTGCAAAAGTCGTTCTGGTGGGGAAAGACTAAAGGTATTTGCACTAAAGTCTGGGTATTTATCTGTCTTCTGAAAAAACTAGGAGGTCTGGGAATTCATCACCCTAACCTCGACATCACTGCATTCTCAATAAGTTAGCGTGGCGCCTTAAATCTGAACCCAATGCATTGTGGGTTCGCTTCTCGAAAGCTAAATATTATCCCAATAGCGCGAAGCCAGGACCGGCTAAAGGTCACAACTCTTAGATTTGGAAATCAATTAGAAAACACCTTGATCAGGTTAAGGAGTTTAGAACCTGGGAAGTACATCAACGAGAACGTATAAACATTTGGGAAGATAACTGGATCCCGGCTAAAATTGGACCGTAACTCAATACGAATAATACGAACCTGGTCAAAGTAAACCAGCTTATTACCAACCATAACTGGAATGATGATACTCTTAATGCTAACTTTGATGCTCACACGGCCAACCTTATCAAGGCTATACCGCTTAGCTTGAGGGCCCAGATCAGATGAAATGGGCCCTATCTGAATCGGGTCTTTGTACTGTTAAAATCGATGTACAAATATCTTATCACTAATACTCACCCTGAGCAGGTCATGCAGATCAATTGGAACTTTATTTGGTCTCTCCCTACTGTACCGCGCATCAAGTTATTTATCTGAAAAATTTGTTCTAAGGCGCTTCCAGTTAGACAAAGAATAGGTAGATACATAGGTAATATCCTTGAATGCCTGAACTGCACGGAAATTGAAACTATAGAGCACGCACTATTACATTGCCCAAGGGCTAGAAATATTTGGTTTTATTTTAATATAACTCCTATCACGGGATGGATCATGTCATGGCAAGAAAAGGGGCAAACATGTTGCACTACTAATGATATATACTTTGTGACAATACTCTGGCATATATAGAAAACACGGTGTGACGACGGCTTTCAATTTGCAATCACTTCTACCGATATGATGATTAATATGATCATGGCTTACCCGAAAAATAATAGTACAGAGAGAAAAACAGTTTCCGTTGCAACGGAAAAGCGACAACATCAATCTTATCAAGCACCTGAATAATCAATTGCATACCATTCAGTTGCAGTCGTTGATACACATCAGAAGAATAAAGGACATGAAGCAAAAACTAGAAAAAGTTATCTTCAAATACACGAGTAGGAAGCTCAATACTCAAGCAGACAAACTAGCGAAATGAGCGAGAAAGAAAAGTCAAAGTGAAGTATGGCATAATGTTCCGTATTTTCTAGCTTCCATGTAGTGTAACAATACGCTTATTACTTAATATATTTGATCTTTCATCAAAAAAGAAATAACAGGATAAAGAGTACTCTTATGTAGTTCTTTTTCAGTACAACTCAGCCATGAAGCTATACGTGCGCTACTTTATTCATCGACCTTCATTCATTTCAAACTTATTTTTTGGAAATAATAAGATTGTAATTTGGTCTCTCGCGTGGATAAGCGTGTACATTACCACACTTAACTAAAGAGAGTTTCACATTCTATTTTCAACTTCAATTTCTTTGAACCATCTTCATTTTGTTCAATCTTATGTTTTATCTCAGTCACTGGGGAAGGCAAAAAAAATTTTATGGGGACAATTTTAAAAAGAAAAACCCACATAAAATAAATAAATCAAACGATATCTATTTAATCATGATATTTTAATTTATTGTATCGAATGCCTTCTGGATCGACTCGATGAAAAAAGATAAGTTCTACACTATAGTTTACCATATTTAGAAAACGACAATCTTAGACGATTTTTTTTTCAAATCAAGGTATTGTTGTTTAATATACTTTAAACGATCCTACGAATTACATATGTAAATTTAGGATTCTGTTCTTAGTTATATTGTTAAGGTAATTTAGTTCAACTTCTTGAAAAAAAAATCTTATACAATATCAAATAGAAATGTAAAGACCAAGGAAGGAAAAACAACACTTTTTAGTTGTCAAAATTTACATTTGATTAACATTCTAAGGGTGTATATATATGTATGTGTGTGTATATTATATATATATATTCACGTTATTTTATTTTTCTTATTTAGTTTTTAAAGTGACTGACCAATTATGATCACGTTTTTTATAAAAAGCTTCACTTTATTTTGATAGTAACCAGGGCCGGCCCAAGTTGTTTGGGGGCCTAAAGCGAAATAAAATTTGGGGCCCTTTCTACATTAACTATAATTTTTTTTACCAACAACCAAAATTAGTACGAAAAGAAGTATCTCTTAAGAACATCTTTGGATTTTCATCTCTTAGAACTCTAATAGGTTTGCTTTCGATTAAAAAGTCACATAATGGTTGATCAATTATTTGCCAAATAGACGAACCACCAAAATCTTCATTGATAGTCGTGTTATTTATATCTTTCTCAATGTTCTCATTCACTAATTCTTCACTAACATTTCTGTATCTGTGTTCTTCAGTAATAGTTTTTTGTCATGTTCTTCGTTTATATATATATCATGACGCCCAACAGTCTTCATGAGCAATTTTTTCGACCGCACTAGATTCTTCAATCACATTTGTACGTTCTTCACTAGAATTATTCTCAAATTTTTTAGTTGTTGGAAAATACTTATTAAGTGAACCTACTTGAGATTTTGCTAATATCTCTAATAATTTCTCTTTTCTCTCTTAATATGTCCTAATTCACACATAACTTCTTTGCTACACTAAGTATTAGTGAAGTAAATGACGTAAAACGCCAAGACTTAGACCTAAAACAGAAAAAAAAAAACTAAATTAAATTTAAATGAAATTACCATTGTCATATCAAATCTATCAATTATATAGATTTAATGACATATAAATATAAAAAATAATCTTGTGCAACAGTGTCAACAATTGTTTTGTATGTTGCATAAATATCAACTCAAAAACAAAACAAAACAAAACTCAAACCTTTTCTTTTTTGTTGAAAGGACAAACCTCAAACTTGATATGAGAAATAGAGAATTCAAAATAAAGTAATGGAATTTAATGAGATAAAGAAACTAAACAGTCAAGTTTGGGTTTTTTGGCTTGGTGGATTTACTGTGAATGAAAGAGAGAGGGTGGGGGGGGGGGGGGGGGGGGGCTTTAATGCTTTATTGGTTTAAAATTTAATAAAATAAGGGGGTCAGTGAGTAGGTAGGTTTATTGCTCAGGAACATGTAAGGCTTTGTTTGATTACCCGGTCTCTTACAAGCCCAACAAACAGTTCTTTATTTATTTTTTTCTCAACAGGTGCCTATAAAGAAATCTGTTTCTGGGGCCCTTCTCTAAATGGGGCCCAAAGCAGCTGCTTTGGGCCTAGGCCGCCCCTGATAGTAACTTAGTTACACTTTTATTTAACAAATGCTCCCGCTACGTAAGTAACACACTAAATACATTAAAAATATAAGTATTGTGCAATAAACGACAACTTTATTCAAAGAGAAGATGATTAGAAAAGATTATGTTACTCGACAGATTGAGTTCTCAAAGAAATTATATTACATAAAAACACACTGTTATATTTCATTTCACGTATGAAGAATGAGCTTATAATGAGGCGGGCATTAGACTTTTCTTCATAGACTTGAATTTTAATTACTTACTATTTGTGGTGGGTACATATTAAAAGTGGATTTCTCTTTATTAACCAGACGATGGGCTTCTAAAAAAAGAGAAAAAAAGCTTGTGGGGCCATGCGCCTCCACATGCCCTTTACTAGCCCCGCCTCTGATCCTAGTTAACAACCAAAGAATCACTAAGATAATTCAGAGATATATGAGTAACTGGGCAATAAGGAAGAAATACACTAACATTTCATTTCTATGCAGCGTCATTTGGTGTTGATATTGTACATCACTCAATTTACTTGTACAGGGTAGACTCCAATATTTATGCAAAAACCTAAAAACCTATATTATACCATTTTTTGCTATGACGACTTAATGACATGTTGCTATATGTGGCTTAATGTTCGAGTAAAATATTTTACGTTTATAGTGTATCTTACTCAAAGTTCTTTTAAAGAGTTGGGAGAGAGTCTTCGCTCCCTAAGTCTACAGACTAATGCATTTCTAAAGTTGTTCTGATTTATTATTGACAACATGATTATGATATGCAATTGTCTACCATCTCAAGATTTGTCTTTTTTAACTCTACTTACACTTAAGTTGTTACGAAAAAAACCTAAATCATTTTCGTATCGGCATGATGTTCGGCTCGTTCAATGTCATTCCACGCACCTTGACAAAAAAACGCCTCCAAGTTCCCTCGGATCTTTTTAAGAATCAGTATCTATAGGTAGTATATATTAGAAACACTGAAAAGTTAGTCGATTCCGTGAAATTTACAAAACGAAGAATATGATATTATTACCGCTAGAACTACGGTTACTTGCAAATTGCAATATCTTCTTCTTAATCTTGTCGGTACCCTCCAGCATTGGTCTCATTTGATCTACGGCTGCGAAAGAACATTCGAGAATTTTGATTTTTTTATGGACACGAATTCGCTGGAGCTAAAGGAACCCAAACACGCGATGGACCGTGATAAACTGGTCAAACTTTGAATTTTAAGTGTTATTTGATATCTTGCTTGGCGGGTTAGGATTTTAAGTGTTATCTGACACATGTTATTGTACATGTATAGTAAAATAAGTTAACACTTGTAGGTGTGATTGTGATAATCAGTAGTTGTCACGAGTGTATGGTTTTGGCGATAAACGGCAGATTCTACAATTACCTAGAGGAGTAACTTAGATGATGACATAATGACTCATTTTTTACTAAATGACAAAATTTTCAAACTTTGACTACAATATGAACCGATTTTTTATCCAATTGACGAAACATGTCATCCACTCAGTAAGGAATTCTAAGTCACTTTAGCATTTCCCTAACCAAAGTGGCACAATGTGGCGGTCGTCTAGTGAAATACATATGAAATAGTAGGGGTGGAAATCAGACGGGTATAGGTGTCCACGGGTAAATCGAGGGGAGAATTTTGAAATGTACCTTGGCCATTGCCAGCCCAAGCCCATTAAGAAGCTTGGGCAATTAGAGAATGGCGGGTGGGTAAGCCCATAACTAAAAAAGCTCACTTCTTCCACTTCTTTTATAAAGTCTCTAACACATTTCCTTGCTTTAAAGAGGAAATCTGAGACTAAAACTAGAGTTGGAGCGGGGAAGAAACTTGACACAAGCCCAACTTGGAAGAAAGTTGACTAAACTGGTCAAGACAGAAGGGCTTGATAAAAATATCTACGACTTGATCGGAAGATCGTAAGTGGGTGGTCTGAACCCAGACTCTAACTTCTCACCAACGAAGTGACTATCCAATTCAATGTGTTTTGTCCGTTCGTGGAAAACAGGATTGGCTGCAATATGTATTAGGCCACGGTCACAATGAACTAGAAATGGTCCCATGATGGGAATACGAAGATCCTGAAACATGTATTGAAGTCATTGGAGCTCAGCGATCAGAACAACTAAGGCTCGATATTCTGCTTCTGCCGAAGAGTGAGATACAATCGGTTGTTTAATTTATTAGACTTCTCGGAAAGCTGCATGGAGCCAAACCAGTCATTGGTTTGAGAAATCCCTAAAACCAGATCGGTTTTCCAGCGAAAGAGAAAAGTGGTGGTGGATGGAGAGAAAAAGAAAAAAATGGGGGAAAATAGTGGTGGTGGTGATCGGTTTTGTGGTGGTATCTGGATTTGGTGGTGGCAGGAGATGAGGAAGAAGAAGTGTTTTGGTGGTGGCAGCGAAAGAGAAAAGTGCCAGCCATTTTCTTATTGAAAGTTATGTCGAAAGAGTTTGGAGGGAACTTTTGAACTTTTAAGTCTATCGAGTTGACGCAGTTGTAACGTTGTCTTAGTTCATTCTTAAGCTGACAATGTGATTAGGATATGTAATTGTCTATCCATTTCAAGATTTTTCTGTTTTTAACTGTCTACGTAATTTCAACAAAAAAACTCTCTACGTGCACTCTAGTTGTTACCAAAAAAACGTACATCATTCTTACGTATATGCAGCAAATTCAATTCAAAAGAATGTATATGCAGCAAATTCAATTCAAAATAGGAACTAATTAGTTGCAGCTTATTTCTAATTTTAAACCAATTTCTTCTTGAGTTAACCAAATTCTATTCCATCCAGTGAAGTTCAATTTCAAAATAATCCCAATGCATTCCCAAAATAGAATATAAATTAAACAAATCAAACTAAAGGGGAATCTTCATTCAATCAAAATCTTTAGAAAGAGAAAAAAGGCAACAAAATCTTGAATGATTATTATTTGATTACATATTTTACTTTTGAGGTGTTTGTGTATATTTGGGAACCACCAAACTTTTCTTTTGTGAGACCTAGATTATAATCTAGGGAGCTTCTAGGTGCATTTTAGGTGGGAGCTTCTAGATGAACATTAGGTGGAAGCGCTAAATTAGCTCTCTATATAAACCTAGTCAAGTTCTTTTGTTTTCATCACTTTCATCTTGTTTTCTTATATCTCTCAATTCCCTTTTTCAACCTTCGTATTTTTTTTCTACCTTGTATTTTGTAATTCTCCATTGGAGGATTGATATAAACAGTAGAGTGCTAAATTAGCTCTCTATATAAACAAGTTAAGTTCTTTTGCTTTCATCACTTCGGTCATGTTTTCATTAGATCTTCAAGTTCCCATCTTCTAACTTTCGCAATTTCTTTTACTACTTTGTATTTTGTAGTTGTGCATTGGAGGATTGATATAAACAGTAGAATAAAAAGGGACACCATCTGGAATTTAGGTCTATATTTTTTTTCCCTCCATCTTTTCTTTTCTATAATATTTATTTTTCTTTGTTTCTCCCGTCCTATCCTATTTACATTTTAAAATTATTCGCTTAATCATTTTTTCATTTCCATGAATTGATTTAATCTATTTTCATAGTCAGTCTTAAATATTTTTTAACTATTCGTTCAAATCACTATCCAATTTAAAAGATCATCAAAATAAATCTAAAGTTAATTTCATTTCATTATTACCTATTTCCTTTAGTGAATGTTGAGCCATTCAATTTTTTCAGAAAACCTAAATCAATTTCATGCCTAAGATCAGATCAACTCATTAATTGATAAAAACAATACTCCTTAATTAATAAAAAAATGTCCAAACTTATCCATGCCAAGGTTACTTATGAAAATAGCTCTTTATATATATACCATGCCAAATGATTTTGTGTGTGTTCCTAATTGTCCTTGGTCTAACCCTCTCTAGCTCTTTCTGTTCTGTCCAGATTATCTCCTGAGAATTGATTGACATTACTGGACCAAGAAAGGAAGTGATCCAAACCAAGGTATGCTATACTCTTTTTTTCGGCAATATACCTATGATCGTTTATCATGTCCTTACTATCTTTACCAATTAAATTGCCTAAAATGTTTTTTTTCCAACAAGGTAAAATTATCAGATAAGATTATTCTTGAAAATATAACAAATATATTGTTCTTAAACTATTAAAATTTTGACTTTGTAGAGCTTGTAGTTGGTCATATGAATTTAACTTCTCATAGAGAAGATGCTGGTCATTAGATTTGATTTCATGAAGGCTCATCTAAATGAAGTCATCCTGACCGTGAGGTCACAGATCAGATTCCAACTCAAAGATACTTTCTTCAGGTAAAATACAAGTATTTTAAGATTTTAGTCCTTCAATTTTTTGTTTGGATTTATTTGTTCTGAAATATCGTTATTATTGATCTTGACTTTAGTATATACTATTTTCGTTTTGCTCGTATGGTGGATTATAGATGTATTAAGGTAATAAGCTATAGTACATTAGTACGTGCCTGTAAGGCGTTCACTAACAGTCAGTACATTAGTAAATTACTATATTAATTACCAAGCCTCGTAACCAGGGGCGGATCTATGTGGAGACCAGGCTGGGCAGTTGCCCGGCCTGGTCCCCACATATACAACACAAGCTTCCACTAATTTCAACAGCTCATCTTAGCTCTTGTGGTTGACATTGTACATTTCCAACCCAAAGACCCAGGTTCAAACCCCTCTCCTTGCTTCAAGCTCTTTCTTTTTTGCATTTTTGTTTCAAAGCTAAAATAAGTGCCCAATAGCTGGAGAAAGTCTTGTTTTTTACTTGAGTATACTCTTGAGCTATGTAATTTTTTTGACTTCAAGTGTTATTGAATAATTATAACACGAAGACCTTAGATTAAAGTTTATGTGGTTTTTTTGTTCTATAAGATGTAAAATAATTGATAAAGATCTATTGATGTTTTGGTACACAATTGAGTTATCCAATGTTACGTTAATTTGTAAATTTAAGTCAAAAGATCACTTCCATTGTTTTATTTAGATTATTAAGATAAATGTAAAACTCATGATATGAAAGGATGTTCTTAAAAAAATTGTCTTTTGGTGTATCTTGTAAAACCATACGTATTATATGTAGAAGTTTACTTCATAGAGACTTTAGGCTTGCCCTGCCTCATATGAAATCCTGGTTCCGCCCCTGCTCGTAACTATCTGTTTCATAGTAGGACACTGAGAACGACATGTCAAATTTTATACATGTGACAAATATAGAACTAGAACAAAACCCCCCATGGTTGGGACCCTAAGAAACATTTCTTTCTGCGTTATAGTTTCTATTGATTCATATAGACATTATCTAAATACATTTGTAATTTTTAATATATTCATTACATTTATTGCCTGTAAATGAAAATTATAAACAATAGAGGATTTACTAATTTTATTAATAATTTTAGAGAAAATATATCTATTGTGTTATGTCTTGGTATTGAAATTTTTGTGATGTGGTGCTGGTGCAGTGGTGGTATACCACCCGAGACCTTCTCTCCAAGAGCATGGGGTTCTTGAGTAGAATCTCTAGAAACTCCCGTTCATATGGATGTCCTTTGAATAGTTGAATCCCAAAACAAATGAAAATGGTTGGGTTGGAAGGTTTTTAGCGAGCAAGAGGAGGTTCGTTTGATGAAGGAAGTATACTATCGGACCGTCCAAGATTTCTCAGAACCAGAGAATGATATAAGAGGAAGAACTCAAAAGACGTTCAAGAATAAGTAGAGAATCTTGTTTCACCCTTTTTCAAAAACATGTCCGTTGATCAAGATAAGGGCAATACTCAGAAGATTGGCAAAGGTTCTGCGAAATACTCAGAAGATTGGCAAAAGTTACGTAGAACCTGATAACCGTACAAGAAAGGTCGTAAAATCGTGGAAGCATTCTTGAAGTTAACCATTTTAGTTATATTTAAAAGATTTATAGTAAATGGTGTAATTTGAAACTTGTATCAATTTGAGAGAGATTTATTGTATGTATGTATGTATGTATGTATGAATTTTGTAATATAAATTAAAGTTAACTGATTTTCCTATTCTACCCTTTTTCCTAGTTAATTTTTTAATCTTATACAATCATATTCATTCGTTTTCATGTAAATTACAACGACTCTATTAAGACTACAATATGGATTGAGCATTAAACCCGATTGCAACCGCGAAAACCCAATCTCTGGAACATGAAGATATAAAAATTTAGTAGTACTTATGTTTTGATAATTCAACTACTTGTCTTGTTTTATTTGATTACTTGTGAATAGATTTACGCGATACTACCTTTGAATAAACTACTGAGAAATAATTAATTTTTTTTCAATTTCATAGGATGTAAGAGCTAGTGTGATTTTTTTTTTCTCTTGGAATATGACTACTACTAATATCATCTCCAAGACTACTACGACAATAGATGCATAATCATCTCTTGATTTTGACATTCATCACTCTTATTCACCAACTAATATGTTAATTACACCTTTTCTCATGGGAGATAATTACGCCTTTTCTCATGGAAGATAAATGTGATTCCTCCCAAAACGGGAATCCCAAACCTAAAGGTAGATTGGTTTGTGCTCTTGTTTTTCTTGGAATCATTAATTAAATAATTTAGGGTTATTTTCTAAATAGCCCCCAACTTTGTGACCAGCTTCCTGCCTAGCTCCTTACTTTAGCAAAAATACCCATATGACCCCCTCTTTTCATTTACCGTTAAATGTTCGTTACTCTCTCTCCTCCATCTCATCACCTCTCTCTCTGCCACATCATCGTCTTCATTGGCAGGGGTCACCGGCGGGCCCAATTTCCGACCGGCGACTTTTAAATTTTTTTTTTCTTTCTCTCTCTCTAAACACTCCGGCGAAGGGAGAACCCTTCGCCGGAGTGTTTAGAGTGAGAGGAGAGAATTAAAAAGAAAAAAAATTTAGAGTAAGAGAAAAAAAAAGTTTGAAAGTCGCTGGCCGGAAATTTGGTCGGCCGGCGACCCTGCCGGTAAATACGATGATGTGGCAGAGAAAGTTGATGAGATGGAGAAGTGAGAGCAACGGACAGTTAACGGTAACTGAAAAATGTGCGTCATATGGGTATTTTTGCTAAAGTAGGGGGATAGGCAGGAAGCTGGTCACAAAGTTTGGGGTTATTTAGGAAATAACCCAATAATTTATTGACATAAACAATCTCTAACAATCATATTTTTGACCTAATCAATCAATTAATATAGCAAGTTATTGCTTATCATCACACTAGGAGATTGTTTTTCCGGGTTGTGAGCGTCGGTGGTGAAAATACATTGAAGTCAGTGGGATTGAAGTCCCTAACTGAAGCAATTGAAGCCGGTGGAGTTGGAGACCGCGGTGACTTTCCAATTAAGTAGTCGGTTTATAATATATATATATATATATATTTATATAGGATATGCCTGAGTTTTAACACAACACAACACAACACAACAACTATTCAACATAGAGTGAGAGCAAGAGAGAGAGAGAGAGAGAGAGAGAGATAAAAGGTTATTTTCTATACTGTCTTGCGACGAACTTGCGGGTTGTGTAAGTCGTTTTCATCTATCCTTCAATAAAGTTTTCTTGTTCGCCCGAGGGCGTATGCTTTAAGCCGAACCTCGTTAATTCTGCTTACATATTTAGTTTTGGTGTAGCTTTTCGATTAATTTCATAATCGGACCAATTTCTAGGATAGGTTCGATAGCTTCCGCGAACGTTTAGTACTAACAATTGGTACCAGAGCCTTGTTGAGATTGAACGAAGAGAAGATGGGATCGAGAAGTGGTACGGCGAATTAGGGAAATATGAGATAGAGAAGTTCAATGGGAAAAATGATTTTTCTTATTGGCGGATGCAGACGAAGAATCTGCTAATCTCGCAGAAATTACACAAGACGTTGACGGGAAAGAAACCAGAAGATATGTTAGATGAGGATAGGGAAGAGTTAGATCTCGAAGCACGGGCAACCATTATGTTGTGTCTTGAGAGGGACGTGGCGTTCCTAGTAGACGGAGAAACAACGGCGACGAGTGTGTGGTTAAAGCTAGAAAGCAATTTTATGACGAAAACTTTAACGAATCGGGTCTACCTAAAATATAAATTATTCACGTGTAGAATGGAAGAGGGTTCTTCTATTCAGGAATATGTGAACATGTTTGACAGATTTATCTCAGATTTGAAGGATATTGATGTTAAGATTGAGGATGAGGACTACGCCCTCATATTGTTACTTTCATTGCCTAAATCCTATGAGAACCTTGTTCAAACTTTGGTGTTTGTTGGTGATAGTCTAAGCATGGAAGAGATGAGAAATTCGTTATTAGCGGATGACCTTCGTAAGGTTGCTACTAGCGGCATGACGTCGGGTGAAGTAGACAAAGATCAAGAACAAAAGTTGTTTGCAACGAGGGGGAGGAGTAATGAAAGAGGAAAGGGCGGGAAATCTAATATCCAGATTTAGAGGCTCTTTCAAGAAAACATGCTTTAGTTGTGGTGAGCTTGACCACTTTAAAGCGGCTTGTCCAAAGAGAAAGATGAAGCAAAAGAACGAAGGCTACAAGGAGAAACAAGAGATGCATGAGGGGGGATATGTGTCAGAAGACCCTGACGAATGTTTCTCGGTGACAGAGGTGTCTGAGGAGATATCCGATAAGTGGATGCTTGATTCAGGGGCGTCACACCACATGTGTCCTAATAGGAAGTGGTTTTCTACCTATAGGAGTATAGATGGTGGTACAGTTATAATGGGTAATGATAATATATGTAAAACTGTGGGACTCGGAACAATACGTATCAAGATGCACGATGGAGTGGTAAGAACATTGACGGACGTAAGACACATACCCGGTTTGCGGAAAAATCTAATTTCCCTCGGTGTGTTAGAGCGAAACGACTGTAAGATAATTATAGAGAATGACTCCATAAAAGTCGTTAAGGGTTTTTTGGTAGTGATGAGAGGTACTCGTTACGGTAATTTATACAAATTTTTGGGGACAACAATTACGAGAGACGTAACAGTAGGAATCAGTGGAAGGGGTCCAACGACTAGTACGAGGCTTTGGCATATGCGCTTGGGCATATGTCAGAAAAGGGTCTATCTTTAATGTGCGGGAAAGGCTTGTTGAAGGACATGAAGAAGCCTTGCATGGAGTTTTGTGAGCATTGTGTGTTCGGGAAGGCACACAGGGTGATGTTCTCTTTAGGCAAGCACATGAGCAGAGATGTATTAGACTACGTACATACTGATGTCTGGGGACCGGCAAAGTTAGCTTCCAAGGGTGGTTACAGGTATTTTGTTACATTCGTTGATGATCATTCGAGATTCGCCTGGCTTTATTTTCTGAAGCATAAGAATGAAGTATTCAACACGTTCCTGGTGTGGAAAGCAATGGTTGTGAACAAAACTGGTCAAAATCTGAAGACGTTAAGATCGGATAATGGGATTGAGTACACGGATGGGGCATTCGAGGAGTTTTGTAATCAGGAAGGCATTGTGAGGCACTCAGCAGAATGGAGTCGCAGAGAGATTGAACCGTACACTATTTGAGAAGGTTAGATGTATGCGCTCCAATTCGGGATTAGGCGTAGAATGGTGGGCAGAATCTGTTGCTCCAACATGTTATATTGTGAACAGATCTCCACATTCTTCTTTAGATGGCGGCATACCTTACGAAGTGTGGTCCGGTGAACATGCAGATTACGGGAGACTTAAGGTTTTCGGTTGTACGGCCTATTACCATGTTAAAGGTAATAAACTTGATAATAGAGCAAAGAAGGCAATTTTCTTAGGATATGCTACAGGAGTCAAGGGTTATCGGCTATGGTGTACCGAAGACAAGAAGTTTGTAATCAGCAGAGATGTGGTGTTTGATGAGTCATCTATTGTAGCTATGGCGAAAGCTACAGTGCCTAGTTGTGGTGATGTTGGGTCTACTGAAGCTCAAGTAGTGGAAGTAGAAGCCGAAGACCAACGGGTTTCTAGGAATCATGATCAGGTGGAGCATCAGGATAGTACTCAGGATGAGGAAATTGATGAACCCGATCATGAGGAGGTTCAAGGAGAAGGTACACAAGTTTTACAACAACAACAACAACAGGATGTTTCGGTACACACTAGGCCGAAATGGTTATATAAGCTGGTACAGAGGTTAGGGTCAGACAAACCTCTTAGGCATTACGGGCAGGCAAATGTGGTTGAATATGCACTCTCGGTGGAAGACGACGAGCCGGTCACTTTCAAACAAGCTATTACCTCGGAGAAAAGAGAGAGTTGGTTGGTTGTTATGCAAGAAGAGATGGAGTCTCTTCACAAAAATAAGACATGGCAGGTTGTCCCATTTCCCGAAGGTAAGGCTGTTAATGGTTGTAAATGGGTGTACAAGAAGACTGAGGATTCTTCCGAAATCAAGGGTACAGGGTATAAGGCAAGAATAGTGACCAAGGGTTATGCACAGAAATAAGGGGTCGACTACAATGAGATTTTCTCCCCGGTCGTGAAACATACTTCTATTCGGATGCAATTGAGTATTGTTGCTCACGTTGATCTTCAGCTGGAACAACTCGATGTTAAAACCGCCTTCTTGCACGGTGATTTGGAAGAAGAAATTTATATGGATCAACCTGAGGGATACAAGGTTGAGGGAAAAGAAAATCAAGTATGTCGTTTGAGGAAGTCTCTTTACGGATTGAAACAATCCCCTCGCCAATGGTACAAACGATTTGATTTTTCCATGCTAAAGTATGGTTTTCGCAGAAGTGACTATGATTGTTGTGTATACATCAAGAAGCTTCGCGAAGGTGACTTTATTTATCTCCTTTGTATGTGGATGACATGCTTATTGCTTCTCGGAGCATGGTAGAGATAGATAAGTTGAAATCTCAACTCAGTCAAGAGTTTGAGATGAAAGACAGGGCGCTGCAAAGAAGATACTGGGAATTGAGATTAAGAGAAGGCGGTCAAGTAAGATATTTTACTTGAGTTAGAAAGGTTACATCGAACGAGTAATTTCTCAGTTTGAGATGCAGAATGCGAAGGCGGTGCAACACCTTTGGCATCACACTTCAGGCTCTCGGGAAGACAAACTCCCACTACTACAGTGGAGAATGATCATATGGATCGTGTATCGTATGCTAGTGCAGTTGGCAGTTTGATGTACACTATGGTGTGTACTCGCCCGGATATTTCACAGGCGGTCAGTGTGGTTAGTAGGTTTATGGCAAACCCGGGGGAGACACGTTGGGAAGCTGTGAAGTGGGTCTTGAGGTACTTGAAGGGTACCGTTGATACAGGTTTGTGCTTTGGTGGAAACACAAGTCAGATAAGCGGTTATGTTGGCTCGGATTATGCTAGCGATCTAGATAGAAGACGATCTCCTACTGGTTATGTATTTAAGGTACATGGTGCTCCAGTTAGTTGGCGATCGATGTTACAATCTACAGTTGCGTTATCTACTACGAAGGTCGAGTATATGGCTATGGCCGAGGGTGTGAAGGAAGCATTGTGGTTGTGGGGTCTTCTGGATGATCTAGGGATTAAGCAGGAGTGCATAGATATATGGTGTGATAGTCAAAGTGCGATCCACTTGGCGAAGAATCAGGTTCATCATGTTCGTACTAAGCATATCGATGTCATGTATCACTTCGTATGAGATGTCGTAGAGGAAGGTGATGTTTCTCTCACGAAGGTTCACACAAATGATAATCCGGCGAACATGTTGACTAAAGTGGTGACGTGTAGCAAGTTTCAACATTGCCTGCAATTTCAACAAATCGGGTCATGTTAAGTTGCCCGAAAAGGCGTAATGGTGACAAGGTAAACTTTATATGAAGAGTTGGTAGAACTACGGTAGGCTTGATCCTGTAAAAGGGTACGTAGGCAACCATGGTCATATGGTGCAGTCGGATGAAGTTACAAGAAGCAGATATATCTTACAAGGAATAGAGCTGGTATTCATCCAAAATTTGAAGTATATCAAATTGTGTATGAGGTGGAGAATTGTGAGAGTTTGTGGTGAGAATACATTGAAGTCGGTGGGATTGGAGTCTCCAATTAAAGCAATTGAAGTTGGTGGAATTGGAGTCGGTGGTGAATTTCCAATTAAGTAGTCGGTTTATAATATATATATATATATATATATATATATATATATGATATGCTTGAGTGTTAACACAACACAACAACTATTCAACATAGAGTGAGAGCAAGAGAGAGAGAAAGATAGAAGGTTATTTTCTATACTGTCTTGGGACGAAATTGCGGGTTGTGTAAGTCGTTTTCATCTATCCTTCAATAAAATTTTCTTTTTCGCCCGAGGACGTAGGCTTTAAGCCGAACCTCGTTAATTCTGTTTACATATTTAATTTTGGTGTAGCTTTTCGATTAATTTCATAATTGGGTCAATTTCTAGGATAGGTTCGATAGCTTCCGCGAACGTTTAGTACTAATACGGGTGATCTCATTTCTTTTCTACCCATTGAATAAGGGTTTGTTGTCACGACCTTTAGAGCATCTCCGATGCAAAACTCATTCTTAGAAACTCGGAGTGCCACGTAGGACTTTTAGAGTTTTTATCTTAAAATTCATCTCCAATGCAAAACTCAATTCAAATCTCAATGATGACGTGTCAATGGTAGAGTGGAGATATCTCAAGAGGACACTCCATTTCGAGCATCTCTAATGCAAAACTCACTCTTAGAAACTCGAGTGCCACATAGGATTTTCTGAGTTCTTCTTAAAAAGTCATCTCCAATGCAAAACTCAACTACGATCTCAAAGATGATGTCTCGAGGGTGGAACAAAGATATCTCAAGAGGACACTCTAGAAATAGGGTGTCCTCTTGAGATATCTCTAGTTGTCCAACTCATCAATACTTGAATTTCAACCAATAGAAATCAAGTCTTCGTTTATTTCTAAAATAACTAGTTTCTTTTTACAAAAAATAACCATGCCACATAAGTAAAAAAAAACAAAATTAGAGTTTTGCATTGGAGACATACAAGAATTGAGGATCTCTATTTTCGTCACCTATGAGTGAGAATCTCAATTGGAACACGACAAATAGGACGAATAGAGATCTTTTTGAGTTTTGCATTTGAGATGCTCTTCTAGAGTGTCCTCTTGAGATATCTCTAAGTGCCAACTCAGCATTTTCATATATTTTAATGAAAAAATGCCACATAAGCAATTTTTGGAGTTTTAGAGTGTTGCATTGGAGAAGTCCTTCGAATAGATGATCTCAATCTTGACAAATAGGAAAGAGAAAAATTAGAGATTGACATGAATCTCGACAGGATTTTTAGAGTTTCGTTGGAGTTTTGCATTGGAGATGCTCTTAGGGTTTGCCGTCAATGTTTGTGGTAATAGATTATTATTTTTCTCTTTTAACTCTTTATCTGCTCTTTCCCTTTTTCTCTTTTCTCTTTTTGAATTCTTGATCTGCTAGTTATATCTCTCTCAATCTCATTGTTCAAGCAAAGAACAAGTTTCTTTCGTCGGATCTCCCTTCGTCTAAGATGAAGGAAAGGTGAGAAACCCTCATAGATGGTTTTGCCTGAAACCCTAAAACCCTCCTCGAGAGTTTCATCGCTTGTCATTCGACCACGAGATGTTTCGTGGCCCTCATGGTGGGTTCTGCCTGAAACCCTGTCTTTTGTCTAAGACGAAGAAAACCATTTCCTCCGCCAAAATAGTAAGATTGAGAGAGCAGAGGGAGGAGAGAGTGAGAGATGGAGAGAAAAAAAAAAGGAGAAATGGTGGTGGTCGAAAGTGGTGGTGTCTGGAATTGGTGGTCGAAAATGAAGAAGAAATAACTTGTGTTGCCTCGGAAAATCCAACAAAATGCACAATTTTCCTTTAAAAATTTATACCCTAAAAAATTTGACAAATTCCATAACTTTCCTTCAATTTCAATTCAGATATTTCATTAAAAAAAACCAATTCAGTTCCTAATGTTTCTAAACCGATGCAAATCAATTGATTTTCCTAAATCAGATTCAGTTTTATGTTCAATATCAAAACCAAATGGCATCAACCATTTTGAATTCATTTCCTAATATTCCAACACCAAAGCAGGTTTATCACTCTTCATAAAAAAAAAAGCAGGTTTATCAATTTCCGGTCCAATGTAATTCCAAATAAAATTAAAATGGAACATGAATCATTTGAAAAAAGAAGCACCAAAATCTTAACTTGGATGACTAACAATCGGTTGGTCGAAACTAAGAAACTCAGAATTAGATTGACAGGGTCTTGAGTTTGTCTGTTGCCTCCACAATTCCATAAAGTTATTACTTGTTAACATTTTATCTTATTTTTCTTAATTAGATTGTTGGGTTAATTCTATCTTAGCCTCCAATGTAGACCAATTTGTCGATTTGACCCCCACAAGTATTTGACAGTTCATTTTGATTTCCAAAGCTTTAAAAATTCAACTTTCTCTTCGAATCATTAAATATTTATGACAAAATCAATATCTAACAATAGAATTTGACTAAACCAAACAGTATAGGAAGGTTTTGGTACCATGAATCACATTACGAAATTGTTATTTGTGGTAATCTCATTCATTTCCTTTCTGGCAGACCAAACATGGCCCACTGGTTTGTAATCCCAACCATTTAGCAGGGCCGTGGCTGAGAATCATGGGGCCCTGTGCGAAGTTCAAATATGGGCCCTTCGTGCAATAAAAAATTATAAAAAATTGTTTAAGAAAAATGTAGCGGGAGAGAAATAAATATTGGTTTAACATTTATACTCATAACCTCACAGGGGAGACAAAAACAATCGAAACTCTAAAAGCGCCAAAATGACTGTTTTAGGGTTCCAATTACAATTGCGTACCTAAAGAGACGACAAGCACAATAACTGTAAGTGTCCATAGATCCTAGCAAAAAAAAAAACAACATTTGGGCTTGCTAGAGAATTGAACCCTCTGCCAGGAGCATAGAATTCCCGTCCCAACGCAACACTCATCTTACAAAACTCAATTTGACATATAAGACTACTTGAGCTTTTGAAAAAAAGTACTCTCCAATGCAACACTCAACTAGAGTCTCAATATGATGTGGCCACAATAAATATTGAGATACTCAAAAGAAAACTCAATTGTGGAGTTTTCTTTTGTGTATCTCAACATTTATTGTTGTATCTCAATTGGTCCACATCAACATTTTATATATTAAAATAAGAACCAAAGTAAATCTAAAGTAAATGTTGAGCTTTTTTTTGGTGTTGCATTAGAGATGAATTTGGATTGAATATCTCAATAGTGCAACCTAGGAAAGAGAAACTCAACTCATACTTGACACATTGGATTAATTGAGTTTTTGTTGAGTGTTGCATTGGAGATGCTCTAAGCTATCTTTCTACTTCTGACTAATACACCTCTATAAGAGATGGGCCCCATGTGTTTGGGGGTCCGGTGCGGGCGGCCTGCCCGCACTGCCCCAAACACGACCCTGGCCATTTAGGATTTTCCTAAATTTGTATGATTTCCATGGTGGTCTATATATTAAGGATTTTTGAGTTTAAGGTCCAAAAATAGGGGGGTAATGAGTCATATATCCACTCCTAAATCAATGAATAAAATAAAACCAAAATAAACCGAAAATGTAAAATAAGTCCAAAAATTAACTATTTGGCGGGCCCCATGCATCAATCCTTTAATTATCTCTCATTTTTGCCCTTTCATAAATATTTTTTAAACATTGGTAAACCAAAGGTTTATACTGGTTAAGTTAATAACTCTTTCCATAAATTTTATGAAAGAATATTTAATACCAATCTTTATTTCCATAAACTCCACAAATATTTAACCAAATCAGTGGATATTTAACAAAAACGAGTTGCCCTCTCAAAAAAATGAGTTTCTATCTATGTAACTATATTCTTTGAATTCAAGAAAGTATATTATTTCTAAATCCGTTGTATTTGATTAAAGTAACCTACCAAATGAATGGATATTTACCTAAAACGAGATGCTCAAACCCAAAAACGAATTTCTCTCTCTGTAACTCTTTGTTCTTTGAACTTCAAGAAAGTATGAAGTTGTGATTTGCATTTTATCTCTACCTCGATCTAATTAGACATCTACAAATTCGTTTGTGAGGTATGTCCAACTTAAATTGATCGTTAGAATCTATAAATCTTTATAACTACAATTTCTATTACTGCAATCTTCTTAAAAAAATTATTTATTCTAACAAAAAACTTATATGTAACATTTTTTATCACTTTTTGGTAAAAAGTGAATGTTGAAATCTCTATCAATTCAATTTTTTTTCATAAAAAAATTTTATAAGTGAAATTGTGTTTGCTACATTTTCTATATTCTACTAGCATTTTCTACATTCTATTAGCATCTGTTATGAATTTGTTACAATAGGTTAAAAGGCAAATACTATTTTGATAGCATCTTATTGATTCTAATAACATTTTTTACATTCTATTAACATCTGTTGAATGTATTTATTACAGTAGGTTAAAATGCAAATACTATTTTCTAGCATCCTATTGATTCTACTAGCATATTCTACATTTTATCAGTATTTGTTGAATGAATTTGTTACAGTAGGTTAACAAATACTTTTTAGTAATTAAAATGTATAAGGTGAAATTGTTTTTGTTACGTTTTCCGTATTCTACTAGCATTTTATCGATTCTAGTGACATCTATTATGAATTTGTTACAGTAGCTTGTGTATGAGGTACGCTCATTTCCTACTCACTTTGTCAATCTCATTGATCTCACATGTAGTTGCAGTAGGTGGTCGATAGATGGTATCCCTTGTCAACATGCCATGTTGTGCATCAAAAATTATGATGGTGATACGACAAGTTTTTTTGATCATTTTCACCAAACAAGCGTTCGTCAAAGCTTATCAATATTATGTCTACCCAATACTAAATTATGATGAGCCAATGGAGTACATCGATGAAACAAGAACACTGCCTCAGTTAACAAAGAGAAAACCGGGAAGACCAAGGACAGTAAGAAGAAAGAGCTCAGGAAACATACCCGAAAAAATGAGGGGTTGCGGTCGGTGTAAAAAACCGGCTTATCACAATAGTGCCTCATGCATGGCAGCTATATAATAACTAACTTAAATTTTGATTATGCTGGTTTACTTATTCTGCTAGAAATAAATATTCTACTTATGTCTTTTATATGTTTAGAAAATTTGATCAATGTTACCAGATTATCGTATTTAAACAAGAGGATTTTCCTATTTCCTATTAAATTTTATCAATGGTTACGATATTATCGTAGTTATACTCATATGTATTTGGATCAATGTTTCAGTTGGTATTATGATTTGGCTAGAGTAAGTTACAAAATGTTGAAAAACTGAAAAAATGCTGGTAGTGTTGGAGCAATTTTGTCAACATCTTACTGGTATCTTTATACCCATTGGACCATGCTAGAAAAATTTGTTTGATGTTTCTAGCAATTTAGCAATTTTCAAATACAATCAAAGCAGGTTGGTTTTAGCCTTTGTTATATTTTAATCAAAATGTCCAAATTTTTGATATATTTTTGTACGAACTATTTGTTTCCTTAGTTATATATGTTATCAATGGATTCAGCATTAAGTGTTTGAGTTCATCATGCCTTTGCCCTACCACATATTATAATCGTATAGTTTCAATAGTATCCAAGAAATTTGAGTAACATCTTTATCGTATCTATAAACCTGTTGAACGACATCTAAAATGTAATATAATTGTGGTATTATAGAACATTGATAAATAATCCCATAACTGCTCAAGATGTTATTCAAACTTAAAACATAAACATGTTTGTTACGTTTTATCACATAACCCGTTACAAAATACAAGTTAAAGTACTTAAACATTTTTTCTCCATATATCCTTCGATTCCTTCAGCAACAACCAAGTTAGTTCACCCCTCTTCCTTTGCGCTAATTTTGTCCAATCATCTTTTGGCATCTCGTTAGGAAAATGTTTGTAGTTCGATTCGATATAAAATTCTTCCATGTGCAAAATCACATACAACCCACAATCAGACCTGTCAAAGTTCAAACAACAAACCAATTCAACATCTTTGGGTTGTAACCATTTATGCGTTTCTAGAAGAAACTAAAAAATGCTAGTCAAACAAGTCATTTTTCTTATCAAACCAGTTTTGAACAGTAACCATTTCAAGGTTCTATGATAAACTTCAAAAATGCTAGACAGAAAAATGACGTTGTTTTTACAATCCAATTTATTCTCTCATTTTTTTTTCCATATTACACCATGTAATGTTATATGGTTGTCAAAAAATCAGGTTTGACAGGTAACCATTGATAAAGTTTTATAAGAAACTTAATAATGCTAGACAAAATATTAAGTTTTTATTGAAAGTAACTATATTCTGGATCTAACACTATGCTTGAAAGTCTACAATACAAAACCCTAAATTAGATAGAACCCTAAATTGTCGGTCTAAAATAAAAAATTTAAGCAGAAGATGTAGTAGTAACTACAATTTATAAAGAGATCAAGCTTCATATGTTATTTTTTGAAAGAAATTACACAACAACAGAGACAAGGTAACCATACAAATTGTTTGTTGCATGCAAAAAAAAAAAAAAACAGACTCTTCACTTTGAACTGATTTAGGGTTTTGAAAATAACTTCCATTAAACCACTTCGAAACAACTAAACCCTAGAAATTTCTTATTAGCTAATCAATTTTAGAAAAATAAATCATAGTTAAAGTTGTAAAAATCAAAACCTAATTCCTTTTGTGTTGCAGAAATCAATCTAAATTATAACAAAGTTGAAGGAACAACAAAAATGATGAAAACCATAACTTACTCTTTATTGTTGATGATGATGAACGAAACCAACAATGGATTCTCCCTCTCTCCTACTCGATGCTCTCTCTGTTAGGTTTATTTTGGGTGTGTTTAAGATAAGAGTTTCCTTCTCTCTTCGGTTTGATATTTGAGGAAAAGGTAACTTTTTTTTGGTTTTTTTTTGAAATAAAAAAAGGTTACTTTTTTTTGTTATACTAAACGAAAAAGACAAATTTTTCCGTGGAAAGAAAATTTGTTTTTTAAGAAATAATTTAACGAATCTCTATATATTATGGTATCTTTTATTTTGGGTTTTTTTTTTTTAACTTAGGATAGGTTAGGCAGTAAAAGAGAATAAGAGGATAGACATGTAATTTACTTTGAGTGGATTTATTTTCTATTTCAGATTATCTTTGGTCTCTAGACTCGTTGATCATGCAATTTTGGACTTAAATCCCATCCCCCGATATATTAATTCCAACCTAGCGATGTAAAATATTCTACGCAACATGAGGTAATGACTTTTAACAAACATAACAGGATAAAGACTCTTATGTAGTTGTTTTTCAGTACAAGTCAGCCCTGAAGCTATCTGTACGCTAGTTTATTTATCGACTTTCATTCATTTCAAACTTATTTTGGAAATAATAAGATTTGTCTGTTGGTCTCTCGCGCGGATAAGCGTGTACACTACAATACCTAACTAAAGAAAGTTTCAAATTCTATTTTCAACTTAAAGTTATATGAACCACCTTCATATTGTTCAATCTTATGTTTTATCCCAGTTAGTGGCGAAGGCAGAATATTTTTTTATGCGGACAACTTAAAAAAAAATTACATTTCCTCAACATTCTCAGGGTATATATGCATATATATTCACGTTATTTTATTTTCTTGTTTGATTTTTCAAGTGACTGACCAACTATGATCACGTTTTTTATAAAAAGCTTTACACTTTATTTTGATAGTAATTTAGTTACACTTTTATTTAAATAAATGCTCAAGCTACGTAAGTAACACACTAAATACATTAAAAATGTAAATATTATGCAAGAAACGACAACCTTAATTAATGGGGAGATGATTAGAAAAGATGGTGTTACTCGACATATTAAGTTTTCCAAGAAATTATATTACATACAAACACATTGTTATATCTCATTTCACATATTAAGGGACTCTTGGAGCTTGTGGGGGCATGTACCTCCTCATGCCCCTTACTAGTTCCCAGTTAACAACCGAAGAAGCACTAAGATAATTTAGATATATAAAAGTAACTAGGCGATGAGGAAGAAATACACTAATATAGTAAAATTCCATTTTCAAAAAAAAAATACTAACATTTCACTTCTATGCAGTGACATTTCGTTCTGATATTGTACATCACTCGATTTACTTGAATGGGGTCTACCCCAATATTTATGCAAACACCTAGAAACCTTCAAATTAAAGACTATTTTCTTTTTTTCCAAATTACAGACTAATTAAATTCAGCTTATTTCTAATCTCAACACAATTTCTTCTCAAGTTGATCCAGTTGTATTTCACTTTAGATCATTCAATTTATGTTGAAAAGGCATTAACCAATATCAATTGATTTCTATCTCACAAAAAAAAAATATATCAATTGATTTCCTATGCCAAAACAAATAGTATAATATCCCCAAATCAGGTTCAATTTTTGTTTAAATATCAAAAATGAGCCTCAACCATTTTCAATTTCAAACTAGTTCCCTTCACTACAAATATAGAACATAAATCAAACTTAAGCCCGATCTTGATTAAAATCATTGAAAATCAAAAAAGGAAGCAAAGTCTTAAATTTGATGACTAATAATATTTTCAGATTAACTAAAAGATTCAAAATTAAGTTGGTAGATATATGGAGTTTAAGTTGTTTCCCCTTCGAAAATCACAATTTTACACGATTATTACTTGTTGACATCCTCATTTTCTATCCAAGTGTTAAGCGACATATTTGGGAACTCACCAAACTTTTCTTTTCTGGGACCGACATTATTATCTTCTAGATGCATGTTAGGTAGAAGCTTCTAGATGAATGTTAGGTGAAAGCGCTAAATTAGCTTTCTCTATATAAGTCTGGCCATGTATTTTTATTTTCATAAGTCTCATCTTGTTTTCACTTCATTCCTCTCTTCTGACCTTTGTAACTTTTTTATTACTACTTTCTAAATTCTCCATTGGAGGATTGATAAAAAACAGTAGAATAAGAAAGAACACCATCTGAAATATACGGTTAGGGTTTTCTTTTGATTTTTTATTTTGAAGATCTTTTTCTACAATTTTTTTATGTTTAGTTTTTGTTCATTTCTCTGGTCATATCCTCTTTGCAATTTAAAATTTTCTTTTAGATGAGATATGTTTTTTGTAGTTCATTGATTCTTATATTTTAGTTTGTTGTTTTCATTGTTCTCTTACTTATCTTTTAAGTTTTTTCAAATCATAATCCAATTTATATTAAAGAATTTTTTCTTTATTCACTTCTTTACTTACCCTTATTCAATTTGTGAGTCATATCAATTTTTATTTTTCTCAGATCTAACCAAAATAAATTTCATGTCTGAAATCGGATCAACTTATTTCCAAAATCAAATCTACATTGAACATCAATTGATAAAATATTGTCCGCCAAACCTGTCCTCGACAAATTTATTTTCTCATAGAGGATTCGTCTTCTTTTTAGACTTTAGCTCCCTATATCTATCATGCCAAATGTTTCTTGTGCTCATAAACTCCAATAATTTTCTTTGCTCTAGCGCCTTCTCACTCTCCTCTTTCTCTTCTATCCAGATTATGCCCTGAAGAATTTATCGAGGTTAATGGAACAATAAAGGAAGTGATTTAAAACCAAGGTATGCTATATTTTAGGTATTTTTTTCAGCACATATATGACTATATTTCCTTTCCTTACAATCTTTACCAATCACGATTTTAGAAGTTCAAAGAGGAGAAGTATCCTATGTAATCGGATCTAATACTCTTATTTTCATTTACTTCTATTTGATTTCAATATTCCTTACTTTCATACTTCATTAAGAATTTAAGATAGATCTGTAGTAGTGTTTGTACGACGAGTTATACTTTAGTAAATATAGTATAACCGGAAAAAGTTTCAAATTCCAAAAAAACTCAACTCAAAATCATTATGTTGTTAACTTATAAGGTAAATTTATAACTTTCTCAATTTTCCTCGGCATATGCAAATTTGCATCATGCTTTGAATTCCAAAATTGCAAAAGGAAGCTACAATGTTTTATCATGTTGAAAAATATGCAAATCCAAATTGAGTAGTGATTCAATGAGCTCAACCTCATATGGTGAAGTAGCTTGAGCTCAGTACCATTGATTGATTATATAAGATCAATCTATGTCAGGAACTTAATTATAATCGTCCAAGAAGACGTGATAAAATCCATGTGAGGAAATTTTATTTAGGGAAATCTGTACCGTGATTAATGGAGGGTAGAATCTTTTAGATATATACTCTCGTAAAGGGAAGTACAAAGTTAGCAATGAAAATCCGAACACTGATTAATGAAGGGTACGTAAAATAACATTTTTAATGTGGTTGAGCATTGTAACAAGCGTGTTGCTAGTTGTATGTTGGGAGAACTGACACGCGTCTTCTAGCCCTATTTTCTTTTACCACTTTTGGAAACTAAAAGAAGTTACAATAGGGTTTTTTGCGTAAACTTTTATATCAAATCAATTGTAAGTGGGATGAAATTGGAGAATTGTATTTTTATTAAATAATGAAAGGTTTAGAGTTCATTGTTTATAGATAGAAAGTATATAAACTATACTTAAAGCGACAATAGTTAAAATTGAGATATGAATCAAGTATAAGCTAGTTTTCGGAATATTCCATTTGTTATTAGATTTTAACCATTATATATTATATGTTGGATGAGATTAACTTATAAAATTGACTCCTACTTTAATACTATGTTATTTCCTTGTTAATTAAGACCATTATTTGGAGTTTCGTTCCCTACTGTCACTAATACGACCATTGAGTATCATATTTGTAGATCATCAACTTCATGTCATATTGAAATCATATGTTCTCGTTCTCTTTATGTTGTTATTTTGATGTTTTTATTTTTTTTCTTAATATTTTTAATCGTTGTAACAATATATTAACCTTGCCTTTGTAAAGCTTTTAGTTGGTTATATGAATTTAATTTTCCATACAGAGAAAATGCTCTTCATTAGAGTTCAATTAATGAAGGCGCATCTTAATGAAGTTATCTTAAATGAGGTCAAAGATCTGATTCCAACTCAAAATCAATTCTCCAGGTAAAATAGTACTTTAAGATTTTAATTCTATTTTTTTTTTTGGTTTTATTTGTTCTGGAATTTTGATATTTTTGTTATTGATCTGGACTTCTTGCGTCTCCACTTACTTATATTACTTTATCTTTGTTCGTTTGATGGATTTGTACCAATAGTCAGTGCTTGTAGAGCACCAACAGTCAGTCAAACACATTCTGTGAAATTGATAAGAAATCAATAGAAAAACATGTTACTTTTTTGTTTTTAATTATAATAATATTATTATATACATGAATTTCCACTAATAATATTATAATACTATTACAATAAATCAATAGTAATAGAGTTTTACCAATTGGGTCACGAATGTCCAAAAATGCCCACACAAATCCGAGTGTCTACAAAAGTTAAATATTTAGAATATGTTATTTCATATGATCGGATAATAATAACCACAATAATAGTAATAATAATACTCCAAAAATTTGAAGGTTACATCTTTGATTCAAGATGTCAGTGGAATCTATCATTTGTTGACGTGTTACGGGTACCATCTTTTTTTATGAAGAACTTTTAGTTGCTTTACACGCCCTATGGGTATCGTGTTTGTGACATACTAAACAATTATATCTTTCTAAAAACAAAGACTGTATGGAGGCACACATAATTTTTTAATTCTTGGTCCCATTTATTGTTTGTACTTGAAACTACCAAACAATTGAAGATTTACTCATTTTATTAGTAACTTTAAGAAAGATGTCTAGTGTGTTTTTCTGATGGTAATTAAGATAGTGTTTATGATGTGGTGTTGGTGCAGTGATGGCGCTGGTGCGGAGAAGGTGTTGGAGGTCATAATGGTCTGGTAGTAGTACTATCTAGTGGTGGTATATATGAAGTAGGAGTACTCCATGAGATCCCTTGGCATGAGGGTTTGTCTAGCTCCTGCACTAATGATCTTCTACTTCATCTTTGACTCGCGCCCCACCACTTCTCATTCCAAAGGAAAAGAAAACGACAACGGGAAACGCTTCAACATCTAGTGGTAGATCACATTGCAATGAAGATCAAAAAGGAGCTGAAAGTAGGGGCTAATTATCCCGATCGTCGCAAGTAAAGCCTGAGGTACTTGGTATTAGATCTTTCTCTCTTATACTATTATTTTATTAAGAATATATAGTATAAGAGACATAAAAATGTGATGATTTTATTGGTTCGGGGTCTGCACCTGCCATCCGAGATTATGGTGATCTTCAGGAAAACTTTGAGAAACATAAGCTCATTGGGATGTCCTTTGAATCCTTGAATCTCAAAACAAATGGAAATGATTGTGTGGAAAGGGTTTCACTAAGCGAGAGGTAGTTTGTCTCATTAATCATCTACTCTAAGGAAATACCAGAAGACTAGACAAGATATTTACGAGACAGAAAATGGTATATATATGAAGTAGGACTCCATATTGACGTATAAAGAACCAAGAAATACAATCGGAGACAAATATCCTGAATCATTCGTTTCTATATGTGTAGTTATACTCTAACCCTAATGTAACTGTATAAATATAGCTTGTTCATAATAAAATAACACATTTTTTATCACAATGGCGATGTATGAGTTCTTATAATATATTGCAAGGTTATTATCTTCACATGGTATCATGAGCCTAAATTTTTTTGGCGAGATATTTTTCGTCTTCATCGATTTATTGGTTCTTAATTATGTTCTCTCTTATTGCATCAATCACGTTAGTTCTTTTTTGTCATTCTTCAATTCGTTTTCTGTTGTTGTTTCAGAATTCGAGTCAGATCTTCCAGGCATGGTTCATTCTTCCTACAGTTCTCCTTATTTAGAATCAGACCTCACTCGTCTGACTCAGATTAACCAGAGCAACCGACCTTATTCACGACCTATCCTTTTACCATAACCCTAAGGGTTATTTTCCAATGCAACACTTATTGTTAAAAACTCCAAGTGCCACATAGAACTCCAATGCAAAACTTAAACACATTCCTAAGACGATGTAGCGGGAGTTAATCTAAGAGATACAAAGAGGACACTAATTTTAGAGTGTAGTCTTAATATTTTTAATTGTCCATCTCGACATTTTTAATACTTAACCGATAGAAATACTCTTTCTTAAATATTCAAAATAACTAATTATATTTTTTACCAAAATAACCGTACCATATAAGTAAATAGTGTTACCACGTCGTAAGAATATCTCCAATGGAACACTCTAACAAAAACTCTAAAGTCTAGTTGTCAAGTGTCAAATGAAGATTCTCTTTCCTAAGTCTCAATATAAAGACACTCTAAATTATTTTGGTCTTCAATGGAGATCTCTAAAATCTCTCTACTCAATACGTATGTTACTGTTAATTTGAATAGGGAAAAGTAGTTAAAAAGAAAGGGTTTCTATTGGTTTAAATTTTAGAGTGACACTTAGAGAGTCTCAATGAGGTACTCTTGTTTTAGAGTGTCTCTATAACAAATGCTCCGACATCGGGAGTGTCAAATAGAGTATCCCACAAGAGAAGATTTTTTAACAAAATCTTTAAAATCCTAAATGGAACTTTAAGTGTTAGAGTTTGAGTGTCCCAATAGAGATGCTCTAAGGTGATTGAACACGAAGTTCAATTGTATCGACTGATTATCAAATCCCTTTGAATGGAAGGCAATATTAATTTAGTGTTCATACATTGGTCTACGTGGATTACAAAGCAATTAGGATTTATACAACAGAAAAATAAGAAGAGAGTGATAAATGAGTCACGTGCTTAGGGCAACTCCAATGAAGGGGCCCGGGCTTTCAATTTTGGGAGTCCCTGAATTTTGGGAGGCCTTCATTTTTTTCAACTTGAATGTCGGGCTCCCAACAGGGACTCCCAAATCCAAATTATGTAGATGTACGTGTGATTTTGATTTCAATTTTCAACTATAAATTATTAATTTTAGATATAAAATTTTAATTTCATATTATTCTACATAGAGATAGAGAGTTTTGAAAAAAAAAGTTAGAGAAAGAATTAAAAGTTTAACAATTACTATTTTAAATAAAAAATTAAATTAAAAAAAAAAAATTGGGCGGATCCTCTTGATCAGGGGATCCGCTCAAACGCGACCAGTGGGAAACTCCCCAGCGATCACATCTGGGGTTGGGAGCCTGGGAGGGTGGACCTCCCGTGTTGGAGCTTCGTGGGATTGGGCTTCCCAAATTTGAATTTGGGAGGCCCAACCAACCCACATTGGAGTTGCCCTTAGCAGAGGTGCAATCTTGTCGTGGATTTGTTCTCAATCCAATCACATTCATCCCTCTTGAGTAGCATATTTGGTAAGTATTTCTTCTAAAATCTTCTCCTGTCACGAAATCTTCAAGAGAATATTTGAAAGAAATCTTTCAGATTTATTGGATTCTCACAGCCGACCCATAGAGAGTTTGATCTTGTAAAATCATCGACATCAAATTACATTTTGGTTAATTATGTTTGGTAAGTATTTCTTCCAAAATCTTCTCCTGTGAGAATCCAATAAATCTGAAAGATTTCTTGGATAGAGAGTTTGATCTTGTAAAATCCAATCACATTCATCCCTCTTGAGTAGCATATTTGGTAAGTATTTCTTCTAAAATCTTCTCCTGTCACGAAATCTTCAAGAGAACATTTGAAAGAAATCTTTCAGATTTATTGGATTCTCACAGCCGACCCATAGAGGGTTTGATCTTGTAAAATCATCGACATCAAATTGCATTTGGGTCAATTTTGTTTTAGCCCCCAATTTGTGACCAACTCATTGTTTTTCCCCATAAGTGTTCGATAGTTCAATTTGGCTCTCTAAGGGCTAATCAAATTTCAATTTTTTTCGGAACTAGCTTTGGGGGCCAAAATGAAATTAATCCAAAAAAATTTAAAAATATAAACTCCACCTCTGATCTTCCTCTCTCTCCACATAATTTCTCTTGCCACCTCATCTTCTTCTCCGTTGAAAGTTGTCCGCTGACCAATTTTCCGGCCAGCACCCATAAAACATAAAAAAAATATTTTGTTAGAAAGCCATACAATTTTTTTCGCTTTCCTCAAACAAATTCCGAATATACTCCTTGTTTGAAGAGTCAAAACTCTAAGTGAAGTTCCTCTGCTCGTGACACACTAGCAAATTGACTTAATATCCACCAAAGTTTAGCTAGAACCACAATCCACCCACGGGCTAAAGTACATCCCAAATTAAAATTGTGTTGTCCTCCTGGAATCAAAAGAACCTCTTGATTTCCTTACTATGGATATACTTCTTTATATATCAAAATTTGAATTGAGGAAATTAAGTTTCTTCTCTATCTGTCAGCTAAAGTAGCTAAGAATTAGATCAAAAATCTTACCACACTTTTAACTAAATTATCCAGGCTTTTATTGTAACACCCCTATTTTCTATATATATCAAATTAGGTGGAAATAACAAAACTCTAGGTCAATTTGCGGTTGGGCCTAGTATGAAGAGTAAGTTAGTGTGGGCTTGAGCATCATAAAATAGAAGTGGGTTAGAAGGAAAACTAGTGTTGCTTGAGTTAATTATATAAAAAAGGGGTCTAGAGTTCTAGAACAAAACTTAGAGGGAGAAAGAGAAATGGTATTCTTTGTGAAAGATTTTGATGAATAAGTTGAAGAAATCTATGTATTGTTTATGTTATGGTTAGTATATATTCTTAATCTTCAACAAGCCACTCTTAGTGAATGAAGAATGGATAAAGAAGAAAAGAGGTAGAGATGGAGTTCTCTAGAGAGAGAAAGAGGCATGATTGTGGTCTTGATGTCATCTAAGGCAAAAGAGGTAGATTTCTTATCTCCTAATTCTTTTGTTGGTCTTTTCAATTTATTCCGTAATAGGTTTAGTATTGTTAATCACATAAGTTTTATAAAGAATGATTTAGATATTAGTTCTATCTTGAATTCAAAAAAATATCTATATAAGATAATGTTTTGATCTAACTTCAAAATTAGATCTGGATTGATTGGTAAAGAATCTAGGTGTCTATCTTATATGGTTGGAAAGGTATGTTTGTCTACTTTTTAGTGGTTCAAACGGTTAGTTAATTGGAGTTCCGAGCAAGGAGTTATAATAGTTTTCGTACGAGGTGTCACAGCAGTCCCTATTGTATTTTGGTCTAGATTAAAATTAGATCTGGCATTGATTGGTAAAGAATCTAGGTGTATATCTTATATGGTTGGAAAGGTCTATTTGTCTACTTTCAAGTGGTTCAAATAGTTAGTTAATTGGAGTTCCGAGCGAGGAGTTATAATAGTTTTCGTACGAGGTGTCACAGCAGTCCCTACTGTATTTCGGTGTAGATTAAAATTAGATCTGGTATTGATTGGTAATGAATCTCGGTGTGTATCTTATCTGGTTGGAAAGGCCTATTTGTCTACTTTGTAGAGGTTCAAATGGTGAGTTAATTGAAGTTCTGAGTGAGGAGTTATAATAACTTTTGTACTAGGTGTCGATACAATCTCCAATGAGCGAATTGATTAAGATAATTCACATGGTTTCTATTCTTTAAGCAATGTATTTCCTAGGTATATGATACCTTATATTGGTGAGTCTACATTTGTTAACTATTATTGTTATTTGTTTGTTTGAGGTTGTGATCCACGTGAGGATCTATCATGAGCATCATCCATTTTGACTTGCCATTTGTTGTTGGCTTGAATGGTTTGGTGAACTTGTTTGTAATTCTTTATTAGAGCCAATGTTTTGTGGTGTGATGCTATTATGATTGTATGATGCTATTATGTGTTTGATGCGATGGATGTGATGGAGGGTTGAATGAGTTTATGTGGTTGGTTCGACCCTCTCTATCGAAGGTGATGTAGGTATGGAGCGTATGGGGTCGGCGCTAACACAATGGATGACCTTGTGGACCACACTCTCATTCGACTTATGTTTGTTGTATGATGCTATTATGTGTGTGATGTGATGGAGTGTTGTATGAGTTTATGTGGTTGGTTCGACCCTCTCTACCGGAGGCGATGTAGGTATGGAGCGTATGGGTTCGGCGCTAACACAATGGATGACCTTGTGGACCACACTCTCATTCGACTTATGTTTGTTGTATGATGCTATTATGTGTGTGATGTGATGGAGGGTTGTATGAGTTTATGTGGTTGATTCGACCCTCTCTACCGGAAGTGATGTAGGTATGGAGCGTATGGGGTTGGCGCTAACACAATGGATGACCTTGTGGACCACACTCTCATTCAACTTATGTATGTTGCATGATGCTATTATGTGTGTGATGATGGAGGGTTGTATGAGTTTATGTGGTTGGTTCGACCCTCTCTACCGGATGTGATCGAGGTATGGAGCGTATGGGGTCGGCGCTAACACAATGGATGACCTTGTGGACCACACTCTCATACAACGTGGACACCAACTTGTCATATCATTCGACGAGAGTTGGATGATTGTGTCTTTCGGCATAATGTTTTGTCGACTTAATTGTCAAGTTAGGGTTCTATAAAGGTCTATCTTGGTGAATAGTGTGATCTTTTTATACCTATTGAAAAAGATAAATATTACTATCACGAGAGTTAATACTGGATTAGAATACGAGGATGTTGAAAGCCTAATAATCAAGAACATAAATTACTAATTTCTACATGCGTGTGGTAAATCTCGTTGTATTATATTAGTTGTCACGTTAAATTTCAGATAACGCCAATAATGAATATGAATGAAATACTTCCTTGAATGGAGATTGAGCTTGCCTACCCGAGACTTAGGTTTGAGGAAATCTACTGCAGTTGGGTTTTACCCAAACTATTTTGTTTTCCAGGTTTTGATTGTACACTCATGGTAGGCGTTGCTCGTGGATCCAGTTTGAAGGTCTCAAATCTTCGATTTCAAGGCGGTTGGCTTGAGATTTGGGATTTGGGGCGCTACATTTATAGAGCTTAATAGATAAATCCAAATTGATGGGAATGAGGACAACTAAGTGAAGTGCCAATAGATGGGGCTCTGATGAGTCAAGAAAATGCCTCATCTGAATATCTTAATTTAGACTAGTTAGTCTAATTCGAGCTGTTACTCTGATGTTTTGCTTGTGTTTCCTTACTCAGGTACCTTTTTCAGAGTTATGTGTGCAAAACGGATAAAAGTCGGAGAAATGCAGATTAGGGGTATTTTGGTCATTTTGTGATTCTGATTTCATGATCAGTATTAGTGCTCGGATGGAAAGTAGAGTCCAAGACGAACCCGTAGGCGAAAACGGAAGTCAAATCGGAGTCCGGATGAGTAAGATAGAGCTAGTCAAAGTTCGGGTCAAATTTGGTGGACCAAGAGTCAAGAAGGACACGTGGTGCGCATCGAGCAAAGTAATCAGAGGGACAAGAAACAAAGTGGGCTACTTTCTGTCACGTCCAGAGGTACACCAAGCTATACTCGTGACCCGGACAGCCCAACCCGACTCGATGACGTCAGCTGACGTCATCGTCATCTTCTTCCTTTTATTAGAACCGAGAGTTGTTCTTCTTCAAATCGAGATTTTTCAAAACAGAGAAAGTTTCTCTTATAACCGAGAGAGAAAAGGAAAGAAGAGAGAAGAAAGGAAAGAAGAGAGAAGAAAGGAAAGAAAAGAAGAGAAAGGAAAGAAGAGAGAGAGATTCGATTCGGCCATGAAATGATAAAGGAAAACAGAGACAGAGGAAGGGGGGAACTCGGATTGGGAGCCCTCTCTTTAAGCTCAACCAACAGAAAGACTAGAGGGAGAGAGAGAGAAGCTAGAACCAGAGAAAGACAGAGAGACAGAGGAAAACCGAGATCATCTCTCCATTCGGCCATTAATGGAACCGAGAGCTAGAGTGAGAAACAGTTTTTGAGAGTTTACTGTTAGGTTTCTTTTTCTTTTGATTCTTCTCTTTGTGAGAGAGAGAAGGAGAGATTGAAAGAGTTAGTAAGAGAGAAGCTCTTGAATTGTAGAGAGAGAAAGAGATTTAATTTAAGTTATAAAACTCCATTATTATTTTTTTCTTCTTTCTTCATCATATTCGGTTGTAAAGATTAAGAGAGAGTTTCTGTGTTCATTAGAGAGATAAAGAGAGAAGATTGAAAGAGAAAGAAAGAGAAAACAGAGAAGGAGAAGAAAAACCAGGGAAGGAAAATTATTTTCTCACCTGGAAATCGTTTCCGGGAAGACGAGAAAATAGTTTTCCATAAGGGTCTGTTTGGCGGAATTTTGGGAAAAACAGAAGGAAATTATTTCCCTAAGGCCCTGTTTGGTTTGGAAATAGCGAAAAAGATAAGTTTTCTTCCATTCTCTTTTATTATTCATATTTATTTAAATCTCGATCATGATTAGCTAAGACTCTCCATCTAGGGTTTTATGATGAAACCCATTTTTGACCTTTTAGAGATATAATTTTTATTGATTAACTCTTGATTAATGCTTCATAGTTTAATTCGTTTTAGTTTGATAAATAGATTTTCTTTTCACTATTTATACTTTTCGATTTGATGCATCGTGCTTATGTTAAATCATTTGACGATTCATACTTATTAATTGATAAATAGTAGTTTAGAAATTTATTTATTTAAAATAAAATGATTACATTGTTATGTTTTATTCGGTTTTAACGAAAACATCTCCCGGAATTAGGATAGTTCATTATCCGAAATTCTGAGTTATAAAAAAAAAAGAGAATTAATTAGATAATTATTTGCTCTAAAGGTAATTTTATGTGGTGAATTCCTAAACCCTAGATCCTCTCCCCATTTGAGTTCCTTGTATCATTTGTAATTATTTTCTTTCCGTAATTTTACTTTAATATTTTATATTTTATTACCAAAACCTCATCAAAACCAAAAACCAAGTTACTTCCGAGTCTTAGAATAGGTTTCACTTAGTCTCTGAGGAACGAACCGGTCTTACCGGAATTTATTACAACTTGACACCCGTGCACTTGCGGGTGTAGACCTATTTAGGAAACTTTTTAGGCCCATCAGGCTCCTCTCGAGTTCCCATGAAACGAGACTCCCTTGGCCAGTCGACCATTCCTTGGTCTTGGCCTTTGCCGGGCCAAGCTGACATTTCCGGATGGCCTCTACCTGGTCTTGTCTAATTTTGCAATTCAAGTCGATCTTTCTGATAAGGTCCTACGCTCTTTGCGTTGTAACCTTTGTGCTTCAGCCGCCTTTAGTCGTAGATCAATCAATTCCACCACCGATCCAGGTTGTTTTCAAGCTAAACGTTAAGATCATTAATACAACCGAACTTAATGATCTTTATGTTATTCTTTTCAGACTAAATGATGGCATTGACATCTTAATCGAAGTACAACTCCTGCACTCACAACCGGCATTTAGAAAGTTCGGGTTCCTGATGAGTCATGAAAATGCCTCATCTGAGTCTCTTAATTTGGGTTAGTTAGTCGAATTCGAGCAGTTACTCTGATAAATTACGTGTTTCTCTTTTTCAGGTGTCTTTTACGGAGTTCGGTGTGAAAAATGGATAAAAACGAGATAAAGACACACAAAAGGGCATTTTGGTCATTTGGAGATTCTGATATTTTTAGTCAATGTTGATAGCCTGATGAAAATTGGAGTCCAAAACTAACCCAACGGCGAAGACGGAAGTTAAATCGGAGTTCGGACGAGAGAGATAGGGCGAGTCAAAGTTTGGGTCAAAAATATCATTTGACCATGTGCTGAGAGGACACGTGGCGCTGATCAGAAACTCCATATCCTCGCGCGCGGGATGCTCTCGGTCGTTGCTGTAGGGAATTCGGGACTTGAACGGGATAGAGATTAGGTGTATCGCACGTCCTCTTTACAATGCTCCACGAAGGAATCTGACGGACGTGAATGAATCCGCGCAGATCAGCAAAGCAGGGACAGCATTCTAGCTCTCTGTTGATGAACCGGAAGGTAGCAAATCCCTCCTTATTGCCAGCTTTCATTAACCGACTGGTTGGAACCCAAATTATTTGGGAATATCTTTATTTCCTTCTCTCTTACTTTATTCTCCCTTCAAAATAAGTGAAGAGGGGGAAAGACCATGAAAATAGAAAAGGAAAGAGAGACAGAGATGGAAAGAGAGACAGGGATGGAAAGAGGGATTATGAGATTATAGAAAGAAAACCGAGGGAGAGAAGGAGAGGAGGAGATCGGCTGGGTGATCTTATCGACTGGATTTACTCCTCTGTTTGTATAAAACAGAGAGGAGTCATCATCATTTGGGGACATCTCGGATTTGGGAAGACAACCTCTCAAGCTCAACTAACAAGAAATTACAGAGAGAGAGGGAGATAGAGAGAGAAACCATCATCATCATTATCTTCATCTTTTCTATTTCTTCTTATATTGTTTCTTTATTTTTGTGAGAGAAATCAAGAAACAGAGATTGATAGAGAGGTAATGAGTGATTGTATAGAGAGAGAAAGAGATAGAGAAATCCAATAAAATCAAAGTTCATTATCTTTTCTTCTTCTTTTGCAACTGTTTTCTGAATTTTTGTGAGAGAAATCAAGAAACAGAGAGTTATAGAGAGAGAAAGGAACATTTTAGAAGGATTTAAAGAGAATTTCCAGAAAGTAGAGAGAGAAAATCAGTTGGAGAAGATGAGAAAATCGTTCTCCCTAAGGGTCTGTTTGGTCTGTTCTCCTGGAAAATCGTAAAAACAAAAGGAAAACTCTTCCCTTAGGGTCTGTTTGGCTGCCAGACAGGAAATCAGCAAGAAAAGTTATGATTCTTCTTCCATTCTCTCTTTTACTTTTCGTATTTATTTTAAATCTCGATCATGATTAATTAATAATCTCTCATCTAGGATTTTATGAAGAAACTAATTCTTGATCTTTTAGATATATTCTTGATTGATTAATTCTTTTGATTGAATGATAAAGTTTAGTTTGTTTTAATTTGTTAAATCGGTTATCTTTTCACTATTTATACTTTTCGATTTGATGCATTGTGCTTATGTTAAATCATTTGACGGTTCATACTTATTAATTGATAAATAGTAGTTTAGAAATATATTTTTCAAAAGAAGACAAATACCATTTTATGATCTAAAAACCGATTTTATCGAAGACATCTCCCGGAATTAGGATAGTTCATTATCCGAAATTCTGAGTTATAAAAAAGAGAATTAACCATTTTAAGTATTTGTTTCTAAAAGTGATTTTATGTGGTGAAATCCTAAACCCTAGACTCCTCTCCCCATTTGAGTTCATTTTCATTTCCGTAATTTTATTTTAATATTTTATTTATTTTAAAAACCAAAACCAAATCATTTTAAAATCCTATTACTTCCTAGTTTTAGAATAGATTCAACTAGTCTCTGAGGAACGAACCGGTCTTACCGGAAATTACAACTTGACACCCGTGCACTTGCGGGTGTAGACCTATTTAGGAAACTTTAGAGACAGGTATGATCCTAATATGTACGGAGGAAGTTATTATCAAGAGTCTACGTTTAATTACACTAGCGAACCTTATTATGAGGAGACTCTTGAAGATAGATCTCGATCAGAGTCCGAGAGTCGTCTTATTGAGATTATGTCACAATTTGCGACTCAAATGCAGCAGGATACTGAGTCCTTGGCTCAACAGATGAAAATGTTTAAGTCACAGTTATTCGCCGACGAGGAAGGGGGTTCACCACCCCAAACTCAGGAAGGTACTAGGTACGATGACGAGGTTAATACGTCTAACCCTAGTACTAAGTTAAATGTCGATGAATTTACTGATAATACCCTAGAGCCTGAAAGGTCTGATGACCTTGTTGTCTTGCTTCCTCCACCTATGTCATCTCACCATGATAGGACTACACTAGACATTGATATTCAAGATGATGGCTCTATGAGCAAGTTTGGGAATGACACTATTCTGAACTTTCCGACATTTGAGATTTGTAAGGAGTCAGCCTTAGATGAAATTCTAGGAAGGCATGATATTATGAATGACTGCGAGACTCCAGATGTATTTGAGGACATTGATGACAGTAGAGACATGTTAGATAGTTTGTCAGACTGTTTACCTAAGGAAACCATGGACCTTGACGTGGTCCCCGAGCATATTGCCTTACCCTTAGAGTCTAGTTTGACCTTTCACATGGTCTCAGACTCGGTTGTTGATCCCTTTTGGGACACTTCAGATGTCTCCTCGAGAACGTCTATGGAAATAGTGGATATTCTATCCACTAAACTTGCAGATGACTTTCTGCCTTCGACGGATATATTGGCCCTTCATTGTTATGTCGATCCTTTTGATGACTTTCTAGTCATTGGTCCGAGTATTTATAGTTACTTAGTGGACTGTGCATCCACTAAGTTTGGGGATTGCCCTTCTTATTTGATAGTCTCACATGCACTCTCTGCAATTCACAAAAATGTGAGACTTTCGTTCACTGAAAATTTTGTGTTTTGGGTGGACCCACAGATGTATCGAATATTGGTTTACAGTTAATCACATATCTGTAATCCAGTAGGTTAATTCTTTTTATTTTTTTCGAATCATCTGTTTCGTCTGGCTGAAGACGTTAAACTTAGCGCTTTCTGGGAGGCAACCCACGCTTAGGACTTCCGAATCAGGTAATATCTTTCCCTCATCCTATCATTTTTACATAGTCTTCAGAACATTGAGGACAATGTTCGGTTTAAGTTTGGGGATAGGGGAATGAATTTTTTGCTAAGTCCTTATTTCAAAAATTCAAAAGGGTTTAAAATTTTTCAAAATTTTAATTTTTGGATTGAAAATGTGAGTCTAGCTGTTTTTGGTTGTTAATGGTCATAGAATCTAGTTGGTTGTACTATGCTTTTGCTAAAAGTTTTTCCACGAATTTCGAGTCTTGAAGTTGTTTGTGCACTAGCCATGTGAGTGTTAGATAGGTGAAGAGTGGACATTTCTGAGAGAACTTAATCGATCATTAGTGGAGACTTAACCTATGTGAGGTTCTGAGCCTTTCTTGTTGTTTTGAGTGATCTCTTCTGCGCTAACTCCGAGTAGAGTGAAGAGCTACTCAACCTCGTAATATTCATTAGAGCTCAGTTGATCTCTTGAGTTCACATTTTACAACCACTAGGGATGTCATCAGGAAGTAAACCTTTCTCTTGTAGTCTGGAAACTTGAAAACAGTGTCAACTAGAGGAAGATAGGAACCTCATCATTTAGAACCCTGAGAATAAGGCATGAAGCAAAGTAGAGA
Source organism: Eschscholzia californica (assembly GCF_041429995.1). Lineage (NCBI taxonomy): Eukaryota > Viridiplantae > Streptophyta > Magnoliopsida > Ranunculales > Papaveraceae > Eschscholzia > Eschscholzia californica. Next base: position 12,882,220 of record NW_028238198.1, on the reverse strand, counting down.
GAATTTTACCTAAGGAAAGTGTTAAGAAAGTTGTATTTGTATTTTGAGCATAGTACCAGTGTACTGAAAAAAAAAAAAAAAAAAAAAAAAGAAAAAAAAAAAAAGGAAATAGAAAAATCAAAGAAAAAAGTGTGTTTGTTTAGTTTAAGTGTTTATCCCAAAGTAGTTCTTGAAGATTTGAAGACGTCAAACTCTCAGGAGTTCTAGTTCATTCTTAGTCTATCGACCTCTAGAAAACATTGTTAGAAAGTAGATCAGGTGAGAAGAGTTGGTTAGCTTCCCCATTCCATATTAGTGGTTGTTTCCTTTCTTTGAGATCAGTCGTCCACAAAAATTTTAGTCTGTCTTTTTCATGTGTTGAGTTTTCCTTCATATTCATACTAACACATAGAGTGAACCATTCTGAGTGACTTTAATTTTTGAGTGTATGACCGTGAGGCAGTAGTCGAGGCGAAATGTATCGAGACGGTAATCAAGGTCTTGTCTTTTCAGAACCGAAATGATACTTATATTGGCTGGTCACGTGCACTTTGAGTCATTACTGGTGAAGAGATTTTTAGCATTTGTAGGTTTGATTGACTTGGATTTCATTTCTATTAACTTTCGAAAATCTACCGGATGAACATTTTTAGTCCATATCATATTTAGACCCTTCTGCATTTTTGAGATTTTTGAATTTTGTGGGTACATTCACTGCAAACCCTCACGAGACAAAACTCGTCCTCTAGAGTAACCTAGAGGTTTAACGGCTTGTTGCACGTGCTAAGTGCAATCGTGATTCCCTACGAAAGTGGTGAAATGGCTTAGTTTTATTTTTCTGTTTTGCTCGAGGACTAGCAAAATCTAAGTTTGGGGATGTTTGATGAGACATGAAAATGTCTCATTTGAATCTTTTAACTCGGATTAGTTAGTCCAGTTCGAGCGGTTACTCTGATGATTTGTTTGATTTTCTTTCCCAGGTGTCTTTTACGAAGTTTAGTGCAAAAAAATGGATAAAAACGGGAGAAAGACGAACCTAGGGGTATTTTGGTAATCTGGAGATTAGGATGTTCCGGAAATTTAAGTAATCAGTTGAAATGTAGGGTCCATGACGAGCCCACTGGCGAAATCAGAGGTTAAATTGGAGTCCTGACGAGAAAGATAGAGCGAGTCAAACTTTGGGTCAATATATATTGGCAAAATCAACTAGATGATGACACGTGGCATGCAAGCCAACGTCAAGGAGGTAATTTTCGGTATATTGGTGGGCATAGGTTGGTACATTTCGGAATTTGCAGGAGTCTTTGATTCAATGGACCTAAGAGCAACATACCACTGTGAGATAAGTGCATCCAACGGCTATAAGACTTTCCACGTACATTGGCTACATCATGAAACATGTTCCACTCTCTTATATTACTCCATGATACACAAAATCAATCTCTTTATAACCCACCAACACATTCACGTTCTTTATGCAGTACCCATCCCTTCCTTTTGAATTAAAAAGAAAAGAAATAATCTCCTTCCTTTTCTCTTATTTCTGTTTAGGAAATATGGTTTTGTTTCTATCAAAACCTTACCAGTAGAGAGAAAGAGCAGATTTTAGAAAGGAAATGTGAGAAAAAGATTGAGGAGAGATTTCTTTCTCTAGAAATTAAAAGAAAACTAGAGAGAGTGAAAGATCAAGAGGATATTCAAGAAGTAATCAAAGAGGTAGATTTCGGCTATTTTTGGGAGTGGGATGTTGGTATTTTCGTTGGCTGGAAGGGTTTTGATTTGATTTTAGAAGGAGATTGATAGAGGGACTGAAGATATTTTCGAAGATCAGAGAGATTGAGTTTGAGTTCTATAGTATATTTTCAGAGATATCTTTAATCAAGAATAAGGGAGAGATGGATATATTTTGAGGGAGAGTGATAGAAGTGGAGAAACTTTCATGGGATTTCTTCTCTCATCAGAGATATTAGAGAGACATGGCTGGAAATTTAGTAGATACTGCTTTTAGGAGGATTCAGCTAATCTCAAGATAGTTGCTGATGAAGGAAAGAAGATCCCGGCTGATCTTATATCTCAGAGATATTTGATTCTTTTTCTCCTGCTCCTTCTATATAGAGTGACAGAGAGTTTAGTAGAGAGGCATCTCGGATAGGGGAAGACAACCTCTCAAGCTCAACTAACAAGAAATTACAGAGAGAGAGGGAGATAGAGAGAGAAACCATCATCATCATTATCTTCATCTTTTCTATTTCTTCTTATATTGTTTCTTTATTTTTGTGAGAGAAATCAAGAAACAGAGATTGATAGAGAGGGATTGAGTGATTGTATAGAGAGAGAAAGAGATAGAGAAATCCAATAAAATCAAAGTTCATTATCTTTTCTTCTTCTTTTGCAACTGTTTTCTGAATTTTTGTGAGAGAAATCAAGAAACAGAGAGTTATAGAGAGAGAAAGGAACATTTTAGAAGGATTTAAAGAGAATTTCCAGAAAGTAGAGAGAGAAAATCAGTTGGAGAAGATGAGAAAATCAGTGGGAAAATCATTTTCCAACAGAGAAATCGATTCCGGGAAGATGAGAAAATCGTTTTCCCTAAGGGTCTGTTTGGTCTGTTCTCCTGGAAAATCGTAAAAACAAAAGGAAAACTCTTCCCTTAGGGTCTGTTTGGCTGTCAGACAGGAAATCAGCAAGAAAGGTTATGATTCTTCTTCCATTCTCTCTTTTACTTTTCGTATTTATTTTAAATCTCGATCATGATTAATTAATAATCTCTCATCTAGGATTTTATGAAGAAACTAATTCTTGATCTTTTAGATATATTCTTGATTGATTAATTCTTTTGATTGAATGATAAAGTTTAATTTGTTTTAATTTGTTAAATCGGTTATCTTTTCACTATTTATACTTTTCGATTTGATGCATCGTGCTTATGTTAAATCATTTGACGGTTCATACTTATTAATTGATAAATAGTAGTTTAGAAATATATTTTTCAAAAGAAGACAAATACCATTTTATGATCTAAAAAACCGATTTTATCGAAGACATCTCCCGGAATTAGGATAGTTCATTATCCGAAATTCTGAGTTATAAAAAAGAGAATTAACCATTTTAAGTATTTGTTTCTAAAAGTGATTTTATGTGGTGAAATCCTAAACCCTAGACTCCTCTCCCCATTTGAGTTCATTTTCATTTCCGTAATTTTATTTTAATATTTTATTTATTTTATTTTAAAAACCAAAACCAAATCATTTTACAATCTTATTACTTCCTAATTTTAGAATAGGTTTGACTAGTCTCTGAGGAACGAACCGGACTTACCGGAATTATCACTTGACGCCCGTATACTTGCGGGTGGTGACCTATTTAGGAAACTTTTTAGGCCCATCAGTTCCTCCAATACATATCACCATAAAAACATGTGGTTCGATCGCCCTCTCGACTCGCATGCTTTCATGTTTACCCATTTTGATTGCTATTATATTTGAGTGGAGAAGAAAAGTACAATGACAAGATGAAAGGGAGAACAAAATTTACTCAAACAACAGAATGGGAGAGAAAAACATAACGGGGAGAAGAAAGATATGAAAGGGATGAAAAAAGTAAGACTTAAAAAATCAAAGAATATTCATTTATGATCTGTATGGTTGCAGGATTCCTATCAAAAGTGAGATATCAAGAATCTTTGGTTTATTTGGCTACCAAGAATCTTAAGACTCTTGAATCCCAAAGATTCCTAATTCCAAAATTTGTATTGGACCAAAATCCCACGCTACCCTTTAGGATTTGCTAGGATTTTGGATTAAAAAACCTAGATTTCAAACTTATTATCAACAAAAAGAGATTTCCTTTTACAAAATAATTATTTAAAAAATATTTGTTTTCCAAAAATCATTTTTTTTTTCAAAACATATTTTTCCCGAAAATCATTTTTTTTTTCCTAAAAATCGTTTTTTTCCCAAAACTTGATTTTTCCGACAACCGTTTTTTTCCCCGAAATCCGATTTTTCCTTGAAAACTTTTTTTTTCTCCAAACCCTTTTTTTTTGAAAATTTTTTTTCTTTCTCGAAAACCGTTTTTCGATGACTAAAATTTCCTGAAAACTTTTTTGCTTCATGAAAAACGTTTTTCCCGAATTATTTTTTTTCCAGGAAACGTTATTCCCGAATTGTTTTTTTTTCCTGGAAAAAACGACTTCGAAAAAAATCAGTTTTCGAAAAAACAAAAAAACGATTTCGTGAAAAGCATAAAGGTTTCATGAAATCTCTGTTACCGAAAAAGAGTTTTCGAGAAAACAACGGCTTTCGGGAAAAAGTCTTTTTTGAAAAAAAAATATATTTGTTTGCGAAAAAATTTGGAAAAACGATTCTCGAAAAAATAATTATGAACAAAACGGAAGGTTCTCGGATGAAACGATATTTGAAAAAACTAGTTTCAAGAACAAAGTTTCTTTAAAAAAAATTTTTAAAGAAGCGTTTAAAAATACTAAAATAATAATAAGAATCTTTGAGTCTAAGGTCCAAAAATATGAGGAGTAATTAGTCATATATCTACTCCTAAATCAATAAACACTATAAGACCAAAATAAAACATGAAACGGAAAATAAGTTCAAAAGTGTATTTTTGGTGGACCCCATGCTTCAAGCCATTTGATTTCTTCCATTAGTACCCTTTTATAAATATATGTTAACCTATAGTAAACCAAAGGTTTCTTGTGGTTGAGTTAATAAATATATTCTTTTCATAAATTTTAAAAGAGAAATTATATGGTCAAAATTTATTCTCAATATTTATTTCTAAAACTTATAGTTTGTCAAGTCCAACACACTAAATCAGTCATTCTTGTCCTAAAAACGAGATTTCCTTCCCTCTTTATGTTCTTACACATTTATATCTCTACAAACTATTTTGTCTTGAAAATCATTATGAAAAGTATATGTATGTTGATTAGAATTCGAAACTTCTTAAAACATTTATTTAATTCTAAGAATATACTTAAATGTAACATTTTTTGTCACTTTTTTATCATTAGAAAAGAAGTTAAATTTTCCATCACTGCAATCTTATTTTCATAAAAAACATAATATAAACTGATATTTATTTTACTGACATTTTCAGTATTTTTCTAACATTTTATTGATTCGATTAGCATAATATGTGTGGCATGTGTTATGGATTAGTTAAAGTAGGTGAATAAAAGTTTGATTATTTATCTAGCATCTTATTGATTCTAACATTCTTATATATAACAGAATTTTTAATTTTTTTCTAGCATTTTATTGATTTTAAAAACACAATTATATACTTACACTAAAAAATACTTCTAAGTTTTTAAAACAACTTAGGTGATGAATCGACGTAACAACAACATAATAATGTATCATATGTTTCTAACTTACTTACTTATGTTCACCAAATTTTTTAACATTTCTCTAGTAGTTCCTTGATTCTCCTATATTACTTAAATTAAGATAACAACATTTTAAATATTTTTTTAGAATTTTATTTATTCTTATTACACGTAATGCTTTTACATTTTTATGGACAGTTATTTAATCATTGAATGGATTTCAGTGATGCAAATTCTTATAGTTGTTACCCTAATGGAAAATTACTAAGGAATATGCATGGGGTCTAATTTTCACCCACGTCGGTCCAAAGTTTGAGAGTGGGGTTCAAGTCTTCCAAGATGCTCTCGACCATTACTGTATTAGTACGGAAAAAATACAAATTTACAAAAAAAAAAATTATCTTGTTTTTAAGCATTTTATTGATTTTAACAACACAATCATATCTTGGAATAAAAACTTAATCTTGTTTTCATTTAAAATATGCATGTAAACTGATATATATATATATATATATATATATATATATATATATATATATATATTTTGTTGACATTTTCAATATTCTTGTAGCATTCTATTAAGGGAGTTTTGGCCAAAACTCCCTAAGAAATTATGACTTTAGTTAAAAAGGATTCATCAAAGTTTTTTAGGCTTCACCTCCCTGATGGCAATTATGTAATTTTCAATTTCAGTAAAAAGACCAACCTAACCCTAGTCTAAGAAAATACCTTGCAAACACCTTGCACTGCCTTGCAAACACTTTGCACTGCCTTGCAAACACCTTGCAGAGCCTTGCAAACACCTTGCATGATTTTTGCAAACACCTTAGATAGCCTTGCAAACAAATTGCAGAGCCTTGCGAACACCTTGCAGAGCCTTGCAAAAACTTTGCAGAGCCTTGCGAACACCTTGCATAACTTTTGCAAATACCTTCCACAACCTTGCGAACACCTTGCAGAGCCTTGCAAAGCTTTGCACATACCTTGCAGAGCCTTGCAAACACCTTGCAGAGCCTTGCAAACACCTTGCAATGCCATGCAAATGGTTTGCAAATTAGTTTTTGAATTGATTTAACATGAAATTTGTTACAAATTATTATATATTGTCTAATAGAATGTTGTATCGAAAAACTAGCTAAAACCCCTACAAATTCATAATAGTCATTTTATAAGCTCTAGCACCATCATTTTACATTTCTTTGAAAAACTTCCAAAGCTTTCATTAAATTCTCAATTTGAACATAAATACCAATCATGATTATCCAAGAAAAAATATTTCTCACAGGCATTTCATCTAACAACTTTATTGCTATTTCAATCAACCTAAGTCTTGTATAACCAACTAACGTTGCATTCCAAGCAACAACATCTCTTTCAAGCATTTTATCAAACACATTGCTTGCATCAACTATACTTTCACAACTTCCATATAAACCCAACAAATAAGTTTGAACATAAACATCAAAACTAACAAATTATCATCCATCATTCATAACTCAATGAAAATAAAGCAATGAAGAAGTTGGATTACACCTTGAAACACTATCAAATTCTCCTTCCATTGAAAGTATATAAAACTTTCTCTCTCTAGAATTTAGAACCAAAAACTAAATCAAACCCTTAAAAGCCTCTTCAAACAACAAACAAATAGATTAAATCACCAAAACCTAAAAACATCAACCTATCTTATAGCCAAAATCGATTCAAACCCCAGAAATTCTAATCGGCATCGACAATCCAACTCGGTTCGTTCATGAGAAAAACTCAAGTTCCTAATTTATTAGTTAGATTATTACTAGGTATTTCTAATTGAATGAAGGATATTTTTGACTCTTAAAAAGTTGGTGCTTTTAAAAATGTCCTTCAAGCCTATTTTTATAACTTACTTGGGGCCTAGCTAGTTAAAAAGATGGGTTTTCTTTTTAACAAAAAAAATACAAGAAATCCGGCCCAATTTCCTGTTCTATTAATTCTAACAGCATAATATACGTTGTTAATTTTTTTTTCTTAAATTTTCTAATAGCATTTCTTTGATTTTTGCATATATTTTGGCAACTCTACCAACATCTTCTACTCTCTAAAGAATCTATACCAGAAGTATATAGATTTCTCGCAAAGTTTTACATTTTTTATTCTTTTACATTGATGCTTTCGTATCATTCAATATTTATTTGTTATGTAAATAAACATGTCACCCGGTCATGTTTTGTTAGTCTTTAGAAAATGTTGGTAAAATTTTAACAATTTATGCAAAATCAAAGAAGTTCTACGACAAATTTGAGGGTGTTGCCGACTGCATAGACAAACTCGCTCATTCAAAATTAAAAAGCTTAAATGATTTTCTAGGTAAGTCATAAAATTACAAAACATAAATATATTGTTAAAATCAAGAAAATGCTATAAAAATATTCAAAACGTTCGCAAAATATCTAATTACTTTTCATGTAAATTTTCTGAAGAAACCAAGATTGTAGAGAGAGAAACAATGGAACGAGATCTGAAAGATTTTTTAAAAGAAAAAGATTGATATCCTAACTTTAAGAATAAGAACAAAAAAATCATGCACGGTGCAACAATCTATCGTTGAAAAAAAAAATGAGAATATGGTAAAAGAAGAAATTTAATCCATTGAGCATCATGTTCTTCTAGGTTTTCTCTAGGTGAAGACTAAAAAGCGTGGATGATTTTTCTCTGCGATTTCTCTAGGTTTTCTCTCGGTGAACTGAAGAAGAGAGAAGTATAATAGGTTTTCTTTGGGTAAAAAGATTACGAAAACATTCATTTAAAAGGAAAAGACAACTTTCTGTATGGATGGAAACTTCTTAGTGAGGAATTATTTTCATGAAACTAAAAATACATATGAATCTTCTAATCTAGGTAATTTTATTTAACCTGGGATTGGTTAGGTAGTAGTAGAAAAAAAAGAGGTTAGACATGTAAATTACTCCTAGTTGATTTATTTTCTATTTAATACTGTATTATCTTTGGGCTCTAAACCCATCAACCCTGTGATTTTGGACCTAAAACTCATCTCCCCTAATAATAAATCATAGGGTTCTTATTAGTTGCTAAACAAACCTAAAGATATTACTTTGATTCATGAATCCCTGGAATCATGAATCCGAAGGACACGTGAATTCGCAGATTCATGATTCCGTCATCCAAACACATCATTAGGTGAATGATACCATAGATGTCTCTCGATTGGAGATACCAGAGAGTCTAGTGGGGCAATCAACTATCAACCGTGCCCTCATACTCATCCCGTCTTTCTCTCTCTAAAATAACCGTTTTTTTTATCACTTCAGCGATCTTGGTTTCCTTCGGCCGAGGGAGGGATCCCTCCGCCGGATTTCTCTTCACTTTCGAAGGGATGTTATTCCGGTTTATTATTTATCATTTCTTTCATCTATTCAAGGTTTTTGCAGTAAATGTGAGAGGAAAGGAAAATAAAAGTAATCTAAAAGGAAGATGGATTGGCCTATATTCTTTAAGATCCATCATTGGATTCATCGTCGCAATTGTTACTAATGTCTTTTATAATTATCTGTCTAATGTTGCCAACACTCTTTGACCGATTCGTTGCACAAATTGGTAACAACGATCTACAATCAACTGAAGTTCGATCGGAGATTGCAGAATTGTGGTTATTTCAAAAACCCATTTATAAGATGTACCATCGTTCATCAATTTAACCATAGATACTAACATCTAGTTTGATTACTTCTCTCTCTAATTGATTTTTAAGATGGTAAAGGATAAATGGTGAAAGTGTTTTCTCTCCGTAGATTGTTTCATCAACATGTCTCCACCTTAAGAAAATTCGGGATTTGATCGACTAATTGGGATCTTACCGAGAAAAATGTTGAAGACAAGGGTGTGACTAGAACAGATGGTCACCATCATGAAGGTACAAGTGAACAAGAAACGCAATTCGTCGTCTCTTCGCCGTAACAATTTCAGTCCGAAAAGTTATCTCCACTCTCTAATCACAAGAATTACTTAGTTAGACCTTTGGATGTATTTATCTCCACTCTCTAATCACAAGAATTACTTAGTTAGACCTTTGGATGTATCTAGGTACAATAAAGTTAACGACCTTTATTCTGTTTTAGTTTTTGCAATATTGTACTCCTTTTCCTTCATGTTGTCTTTACTTTTGTAAGTTTGGTTGTAATTTACGACAAGAAATCTATATTGTACTCAAAGGAGTCAAAAGTCTCCAAACCATGTAATGTATTGGAATTAACTCCTACATATGAATGAAAGTTCTGGTTTATCTCAAAAAAATTGGAGATACCAGAGTTCAAATTTTACCTTTCAAAAAAGTTGCTACTCAAGATGACAGTAAAACTATTTTGCCATAACCCAAATATATCGGAGCAACAAACATAAGACCCTGGCAGACGTACGTAGATGTATCCTTGTGTGTTTGTTTCAGGTCATATCTGACACCTCGTACGCTCGCCTATGTTATGAGCAAAATGCAAACCAACAGACAATGCTAACAAGAACTAAAAGAATGGAATACAGAAACGATCAAAGAAGAGAGTAGAGAAGAAACCACATATAATAACTTCAATTAAAATAGAGTCAACCATGAAACAATAAATATCCCTGAATTACCTTGAGGAAAGACAAACTACTCTCAAAACTTGAGCCATCTCTTCTCCTTTTCTTTGCTAAAAACTGCAGTGGATGCAGACGCATGAGCTGCCTCAGCATCAGCCAAAGCCTTCCTTGTTTCACTCAACTTTCTCGAAAAAGCTTCATAAACTTTTTTCTCCTTTCGGTTTCGGTTTACCATTTCTTCAAGCTTTTCAACCTGAAATTTCAAGTCTTTTACTTCATCATCATAAGCAACAAGAGACCTCCTGTCTTCTTTCTTAATTTCTACCGGTCCTTTGCTCTTTTGAGTTTTGCTTTGTGATGAAAGCTGATTATTGATGAAACTGAAGACATCTGGTTCTGAGTCGTTCTTAATTTTCGCTGCTCGTGCTGCAGCTGCAAATTTCTTATCACGCTTTCTCTTCCCACCTCTACTTCGCTTCTTAGCTTGTTTTTCTTTGCTATCAGATTCTCCCTTTTTGCGTGATTTTTGTGCGTATTCAAGTGATTGTTTTGGTGGAAGAACCTTTATAGAGACTGGGTCAACCATTCCTTGACCAGATGCACCTAGTCCCATTCCTTCCCGGTACCCCATGTTGGCCATCATCTTTGAAGCTATGCCTCGTGTATGGTTCTCCCATTTTGCAAATACGGCAGTATCAGTCTGGATGCCTCTCTGCAATACCGTTCCTTCCAAAAATCCTATACCTTTAGGGTTATCTTCTTCCTCCTCTTCTTCATCTTCATAGTCACTAGAATCGAGCTCTTCTGAACTCGAGTCACCATCTTCTTCGTCCTCTTCACTCATTTGAGCATATTCAGAAAGAGAAATTTCGTCGCCCCTAAGCATCGAGGAACTACCATTATCACAAAAGACAACCTGTGCCATTCCAAGTTCTTCGTCCCATGATTCTAGCTCCGCCCTCTTCCAAATTCCAGAATTGATATCTGAGATGGCCCATATGCTGGAGCCCACTAATGATTTTCCCCACATTGTTGGGATATATTTCTTGAGGGAAGATATAGCAACATCAAGTCCTGTAGAAACAAATCACTATGTTAGCTCAAACTTGCGAGGTCATGAAGTGAGCTCATTGTTACTTGTTAGCACCATGAATGCCATGTGTGATACAATTGATAACAGCACTCTCCTGAGGAATTTACTAAGCTTTTATAATTATCTCCCAAGAATGAAAGAAATTGTTGAAATCGGCAATAGAGGTGGAGATACGATAATATGAGCAAATAAGCATAAATTACTAGCAAGGGAGCGATTTACGCTCCATCATCTAGGAACAGCTAAAACGTACCATGAGACAAGCGGCAGTTATTACCAAATCGACATCTCTGTTGTAGGAAAAACTTGCACATCTGCAGTTAAGAGAGCTCAAATTAGTAAATGATGGTACCGCAAATACAAATTTCTAAGTTTATGATTGAAATTAGCTCAGACAAATGGTAGAAGCAGAAAACTGATATTTGCAAAACCCATCATTTCCAAGATTTCTTTCATTAGAATAAAACAATTTATTTATGGTTCTTAAGGAAGGAATCCAGAGATCGACAACTGTCCTGACATTCAAAATCGACAAATCTCTTCACTAAAATAAACATGTACTTGTTATGATATCTTTCTGAACAAAATAAGCAAATAATCAAAAATGGTTCCCAACATTGTGGAGATGCTCTCTGGCTATTTGTAAAGAAACTTCTATGAAGTCCCTCAAAAGATTTAGAACTTCTGTGTACATAAATCTACACAGCCGATCAGCTGAAGTTAATCCTCGGTACTTTTGCTCGTTCGCCTTGCGCAAATTGACTATCCAAAGAAATGTCAAAAAGGACGATAAGGAACACCACCGTGGATTTTGCACGTCTCAACTCTCAACTTATATGTTCACCTATCAAGCAAGCCAACTTTATAAGACTAGGGTTAGACTGGTCTGTGAACCTGTGATAGCAGGATATGCGAACTCACCCATTATTGTTAGTTGTGTAATTTATGGCTGTTCGGTTATATCATCTTACCACTTCTCTCTTCTCCCTTGTTCAATATGGACTCATAAGATCCTTTTCGCAGTGACTATCAGTAACTTGTTCACTGCAGTTTAAGTTGCACAGCAACTGAACGACCTTGAAAAAGAGAAGAAAACTCTCTAACCATGTTCAAGAAACATATTCAATTGACCAAAATTTCATCAATACTGGTTGTCGACATCTTATCCTCCTAGTAGCATGAACGAGGTTCGATAACAGCACTACAGGTCACAAAGAAGAACACCATGGGTTTTTTTTTTACATTTGGAACCTACATGAAAAAGCTTCATACATACCCAGCGTTCAACAAACAACCTCCCAGAGGTGAACTTAACTACGGTAAAAAAAAAAAAATAGTACATGCATAAAAGGATTGGAGCACTAACCAACATGTTCTCAGACGTGGGTGTAAGAAAACTGATCCTTGCAGAACTACTTTTATCATCAATTCTAACTATTCGACCATTATACCACCGCCCATCAATGTGTCGGAATCTACATTTTGATTCCAGTGAGTAACTATCTGCTTGCAAATGCTCCACTTCAATATTTGTCGGATCAAGAGGCTCCGCTTCAACCTTTGTTGCGTCAAGAGGCTCCTCCACGTGGACATCCGGAAAAACAGCATCAACTTCTCGTAATAGTCTTGACCGTTTTAGTTCAAGAAGTCCTTCCTCGGCATCCCTGATCGCCACAAGAAGCTCCTCATGAACCTTTACCAACAAAAATGTTATAGCCTACTAACTTGAACAACAACTTATTGAAGCTAGGCGATAATCAAATTAACAAAGTGTCCTAGAAAAGAGTTTCATTTCTTTTACGGACAACTATTGAATTATCATTTTTAACAAAAAACAAGAAATGCATGGAATAATTGCATACGTAAACAAGCAAACTAACTCAAAATCATTATTTTAAGTCTTTACACAACAAATCATACCCTTTGCTCATTGAATTGGTAGCAGATATTTCTCTATTGGGAGAGTAACAACTAATTTCAATCTTATTACAGAGAGAAAATCTGAATACGGTATGAACTAAATCCATGTAAAGGAGGGTAGTTTCTGTTTGTTTTTGATGTTCCAGTAAATACGAAGAACAACATTAGTGAAATTTCAAATGAAACCCTAAATGGAGGACAAGAAGTTTTAACGGAAGACTTACTGAATGAAGCTCTGAATTTGTAGGATCGGAAATTAGGGCTTCATTTATAGCTGTAAGTGATTCTTTTTGTTCTTCTAATTGAAGCTCTAACTGCTTCTCTAGAGAAATTTCTTCGTCGTCCGCCATTACAGAGAGAGAGAGGGAGAGAATTTTACAGAAAGAAGATTATAAAATGGATTTGAATAGAGAAACCGCTCTAGAAGAATCCCTTGTTTGAACCCCCTGCCCTGAAGAGCTAGCTAGCTCGGGCTCAGAATTTCCACCGTTCAGATTGCAAGCTAATAATGCGAGTTCCGTGGTAGGGGTTTATAATGAAAATAAGTAAAGCCCTAGGTGCTCAACTTTAGGTGCCATATCATTGTGGATGTTGTAAAGCAATCCCACGTTGGTGGGAGACAGGAGTGTGGTGCTCCTCTTAAGAGGTTAAGCACCCTTCCCTAGTGAGGCATTTCTAAAAACAGTGAGGTCCAGATGTGCCAAAGCGGACAGAATCACTAACAGCCAGCCCGGAAGGTTGGTACGCACCATCCTATAACACGTTGATATTTAGTCTAATAAGAAATTCGTCTTGCGCCAACAACTGGTAGCCATGTTGGTAAGTGCATCTCGGACAAAATGAGAAAATTAATAACCCTTGATTAACATAATCGTTGGCTTAGGGCTCAAATTACAATGCTAGAGAAATATGAAATGACATATTTTACCATTTTCTTTAATATGTGTTCGGTTAAATCGATCAACCGAGCTGAACCAAGTCGAATCAAATTATGTCGGCCGGACGAATGATCAACTCGACTTTGACCCCCGATTTAGTCAAATTGGTTCGACTTTCGCTCAAGCCAAAAAAAAAGGGAAAAAACTGTCGCTGGTTAAGACAAATAGGACTGGCCCGCGCCGCCTTCTAAACATTGGACAAAAATCATAACGAACGAATTAGTTTCTTAAATTTGCCTCTCTTCCCTAAATTATGTATACTTCTTTCTTCATCCTGAAAACCTTTGTAAACGAGGCAAGGAATCGAAAAGGTAGAAGATAATCAAACATTCAAACCCTATTTCTTTTTCTCTCTCAGATCGTGATTCATACACTTTTACTTCCTTCTTTCATCGTGAGTTCCTTCTTTATCTTACCTAACTAATTCTTAATTAGTGGGATCCTAAGCTTTTAATTTCTTGATTATTTTGATTTCTAATAATTTGGGTTTGTTTAGTTTGATAAGAGTAAACCCATGTTTATTGTATTATGAGCTGCTATATGGTGTTTGTTGTTTTGTCTGAATGAAATTCTTTTATGTAAATTGATGACCCTGGTTGATATTCACCCATGATATGTTGAAATTTGGGTTCTTATATGGATTTTGATTTCTTGTTGTGGTGTTCATGGATCTTTTTATTGGATTTCTATAACGGAATTGAGTCTGATTTGGTTTTAGAATTGTTTGATTTGTGTTTGTTTAGATGCTTGTCAATTTGTTGAAAAAGGCCTCTTCTGTGTGTGGGTAGTTTTGAATTGATTTTCGATTTTAAAAAAGATGTGGGCGAATCCATAGAAAATTCAAGAGTCATCTAAAGACATTTTAGTGTCCTAATAGATATGATGTATCTCATTACCGACATAATTGGCATGTTTAAAGTCTTCACTACTAGTCATGTTGACGGTGCACATTCAAAATTTATGTAGTGTCCGAGTAGCAAACAGTTTGATGTGGTAGAAATAGCTGATCGAGTAAGTGGTTTTAATACGTACATTATCTAGTTTGTTTTTTTTTTTGATGAAATATACATTTTCTAGTTTATGTGCATACTTTCTTATTAACAATCAATTGTGGTTCATATTTTTTCATGTTCTTTTTAGAATTCTTTTAAATCCAATTTGCCACACCATCTTGACCTCACCATGACGACGTGACCTTATTAACACATCACCCCCAGCATTCCCAGCTGGCCCTCGCCACCACTGTCATCACAACACCTCAATTATCACCTACCCACTATGTTGTGATAGCGAGTTTTCGTAGTTTTATTATTATACAAATCATCTCACTTATAGACTTTTTTACATCGTAATTTTCCCAACAAACTCCTCGCATTCGTAACTTAGACTACTTGTTCCTCGTTTTCATGATTACTTCATTACTTGCTTACTTTATCTAGGGATAACTGGTTGAAATAGACAAGTGGAAGAGAACTATGTAAATAACTTTGGCTGGAGAGGAATTTGATACAGAAAAAACTGCGTCAAAGGTAGTGGAGGGGAAGATACACAATATAGCTCTTCCACTTGTTGTTAGACTTAGTGGACATTTCGAGGTAGAAAATTATGATAGCAACTTTAGTCTTGTAGGATTGACCTGTTTTCTTCTGCGGAATCACTCATAGTTTGAGCAGTCATGCGTTAGCCACCAGATTTGTATTTAGACCACTTCAATGACAGTTTCACAATAGTTTCACTCAATCTGCTGATTTGCCTGAACTATCTGCCTTTATCATCTTACACATTACAAAGAAAATATTAACAAATATGTATTACTTTTAGATCAATGCTCACGGAACTGTTAATGTGATTTTTCTGAGGGAATTGGGTCAATATTGGAATTGCTTGAGTTTTGGTTGTTTAGATGTTTGTTAATTTGGTAAAAATGCTTCCTCTTTGGGTAGATTTGAATTAATTTCAATTTTAAGAAAATGCGGGCATATCTATAGAAAACTTTAGCTGCAAAAATTAATCTCCTAGACATATTGAAAGTGTATTAATTGAATATCATGGACAGTTCAAGACTCAGTGTCCTAATCCACTACCCCTTCAATTGAAAATCAACATCTTTCTCTTCAATCATGATATATACCCGTCGACCTCGTTCCGTTTTGAGTTCTTTCTTAACCTTACCCTGGTTTCTATTTATCTAACTTCTTCTTAATAAGCTGGATATAAACTTTTAATTTCCTAATTATTTTGAGTTTCAATGATTTGGGTTTGGTTACGTTGATAATAGTTAAGCCATGTTTATTGGATTTCGAGCTAGGAGGTGGTGCTTGTTTTGTCTGAATTTTCTGTAGATTGATGACCTTAATTGGTATTCATCTAAGATGTGTAGATATTGGTCTGTTTATCAGATATCTGTGGTGGAATTGAATCGATTTGGTATCAGAATTGTTTTTGTTGTATTTATTATATTAGATGCTTGTTAATGTGTTAAATGCTTCCTTTGCCTGTGCATAGTTTTGAATTTACTTTGTATTCAGGAAAGATGTGGGAGACTACAAATCGTTAGGAAACTTTAGCTGGAAATTTTAGTCACATGACATTTTGAAAATGTCCTAGTTGAATACCATCGACATTGCAAGACATTTTAGGGTATTGCGTCATCGGTCATCCTAATAGATTTGATTTATCGCAGTACCAACATAAAGACCACTTCAATTAACAGCCATCAGAAACACTGCAATTATCACATGACCACCATGTTGTGATAAAGAGTTTTTTTTAGTATTATTGTATGAACTAGTTCATTTGTGAACCTTTAATTTCGTCAACTTCCCAACAAACTCCTCCTAATTCTTAATTTCTCAAACTAGACTTATTGTTCCCAGTTTTCATGACTACTTGATTATCTTATTTAGGGTATAACTTATCGAGACAGACATGTGGCGGATAGCTATGTAAATGGAAGTTGAAGGGCATAATCGCTTACTACGGGGATACAACATTTATAGCTTTGCATTATATTACATGATCTCGGTTTCACCTCTATATGTTTTTTTTACCATTAATCCAAATAGCGACTAAACTGGTCATGGTGGAGGTCTCTATCAATTTCTTTACTCTCATATTCCTACCTAAAATCAGGATCAACATATTGTCAATGTAACTGATTGAGACTTTCATCACAACTAATTAAGGGCAGATATTTTTAAAGAACAATAAAATACATAAGGTTGAATTGAGATTCTGTTAATATAATGCGAAACCAGCCAATTTCTTATCTTCGTAGTAAGCCGTTATGCTCTTCAACTTTCTGTCAGCATAGTTATTTTCCACATGCATGTTGCGATCAGTTAAACCTACCTGGTGATGCAATACTTTCTCAATTTTTTTGTACAATGGGCAAAGAATGACTTACGTATGATCATCTTAACAAGAAAAGTGGAGAAGATTGCATCATAAGATAACCAAGTCATGGAAGACATATGATATGTTACCACACTGAAATATAAAAACCATTAAGGTGGTTTTAAAATAACGAAAAGTTAACATTCTACTTTTAGAAGTTCAAAGCTCTGAGGAGTTTGTCTGCCCAAGTGCGGACTTAAAATTTATATAAGAGATTGTTAGTATAGTAATATTAGAAACTTAATATGACAACATGATGGTGGGGTGACAAGGGTGTGGTTATGATGTGCCAGTGGCACTAAGGTCAGGTTGGGATGGTGATTTGGTGCAATGGCATGAGTGATGTGTTAGTGAGGCTGTTTGATGAGCCGACCACAGGTCATGTGGCATTGAGGTGCCATGACTTTTAGTTTTTCACTAAATCTAGTGGTGGTTATGGGAAATATAATATTTTGTTGTAATCCAATGGTCTCGTATTTATGAGGAAGAATATGTTGCAGAAATAACTTTCCCTGGAGTGGAGAGGAATACAATACAGCAAACGATGCCTTAATATAGCTCTTCTACTTGTTAGTCGACAATTCGAGGTAAGAACATTATTATACCACTTCACTTTAATCTGCTGAATTGCCTGAATTAGCTGCCACTGTCATCTTACACATTACAAAAAGAATATATATACAAATATGTATTACTATTAGATAAATGCTCATGGATTTGGTACTACAATTGGTTAAGTTGGCTGTTTGATGCTCGCGAGGTTGTTTCAAATGCTTCCTTAGTGGGTAGATCTGAATTGGTTTTCAACTTCAGGAAAAATGTGTCCTAATGGAAAGCCATGGACATATATAGATATTCAGTGTCCTAATTTTGTAATCGACTACCCCTAATGTGAGAGCGACATAACTGGCATGTTTAGCCTTAATTGCTAGTATTGCAGATGATACCCGGTGAAAATGAATTAAGTGTCTGAATAGCAAACGCTTTGGGGCAGGTCGAAATGGCTGGCAAGGAAGTGGTTCTGATCTTTCTATTGATTGACATACATAAACATCACATAAATTAAAAGACATTTAAAATACAATGTATACCAAAAATTGTCGAATGCAAGAGTTATGAGTAAACATCGCAACTCTTGCCTGATGACACTTTACAAGATCTTTGATGGACAAGGATTAAACGAGAAAGAGTTCAAAATCGAAAGATAACATTAGAAACCATCCACTAGAGAGATATCTTAATAAACTTTAACTAAGAACGAGATATCTTAATAACCTCTGGTATTACCGCTCATTCTCAAGTTTACTCGTTAGTCGTTACAAAGATTCACAAATTTCTTGATCACTATACTATATTTTAATAGCGTAGCTGCAAATAGTCTAAGGTAGTGTTTATTTTTTTGCCAGGTCAGATTTATGAATGTTTGTTTCGTCTGACTGGTAAAATCTGACTTGTCTGAATCGCTGTTTTGGGTTGATTTGGGTCCCTTTGAGTAATACGACTCAGATTCAGATATAGCAGGCTAGTCAGGTTAATAAACCTGATATAAAATCTTGTTTTACCTTTCCTACATTGTTTCTTTCAGACGTTTAACTACATTATGGTTCACTGCTATGATATGTTGCAGGAATTTTTTGGCTAAATTTGGAGGTGAGACCAAACTATGGTCATCGACAGTATAGTATTATCACCTCATAGAAGGTCCCAAACTTCATTTACTCATTCCTCTTTCAAAAGATCTTCGGGTGGTCGAGATGAGATGTGTAGCTGCAAAATTCTTATTCAGCGTCACCGCTTTCTCTTGACAATGCTGGCGCTCTTGGCTTTCTTGTGTACAATCTATCTTTATTTTGCTGTTACTCTCGGAAGTGGGGATGAAACATGTTCGGGGATGACAAGAACAGAGAAGGCGTTATGTAGATTAGAACAAGCTAAAGCTTCTTTAGGCAAAGGAAAATTGAAGTTTTTCTAGCAAAAACAATGAAGGATCATCATCCTTACCAAGAAGTACTTCTGTTCTTACAAGGTTCTGTTCCCAAATATTGGATGCCCTTCCCCTTCAATTATTCATAAAAAGAGTTTTGTTCTTATTTTAGTATTCTTCTTCACGTTTTAGTGGAAAGTGAAAAAGATAACATGGAAAAGCAAAAGTTGTAAATTTCTAAATAATCATATTGGTCTTGATTGTGAGAAGTTCTAAAAAAAATTATTTCTATTTCTGGAACTTTGAAACTCTTACAATCATTGATCTTCATGTATTCTATTCCTTTAGGGCTTGAGTAATGGTTTGGGAGATGAAGGAGTTCGACTGATGGGAATAAATTGTTACCCATACCTTTGTTTGAGAGAAACTTTTGATTAGCCGTTTTCACATGGTCGGGGCCTCCACGATTTTATTCCAAATCCACCTTTTCATTTTCATCTGGGCCAGCGCAGGGTTCAAGGTGGTCAGGATACTCGTGTTAACCTCCCGAGTCAGGTCTCAGGTGATAGAGTTCCATCATATCCACCTCCCTGAAGGCTCTATCGAGGGGTTTGCTTGTGGAGGTTTCGTACGTGCAATCTCGATCAATCATTTGTCTTCTTAAGTGAGACAAAGTTGGTCAATATTTGACTTGACACGAGTGTCCCCACTCCTTAGGTAAAAGTAGAAAACTTAAGGACTAAGAGACTCACCTGTCAAGGTTAGTAATGTAATCATCTATCATTAGCAACATATTAGCTATTCTAAGGTAACATGCGCACCTCCGGCAGACCAGTGAGTCACGCTCTGCCTTTACATCTCATATTTTATTTGTCGAGCAGAGTTGTTAGTAAGAGACTATGGTAGAACCCAGGGTCCAGACAGGTGTACGGTGAAGATTGATCTCCGAAAAGCCTACGATACTGTCTAGTGGTCAGCTTTGATTAAGATTCTTCAGAAGTTTGGTTTGCCAGAAAGATTTGTAGGTTAGATAGAGGAATGTGTCTCCACACCATGCTATTCTGTTGTGATAAATTCGGGTGTTCATGGCTACTTCAGGGGTAAGAAGGGATTGCGACAAGGTTGTCCGCTCTCTCCTTTCTTGTTTGTTATGGTGATGGAAGTGTTCTCGGCTTTGATCAGCAAGCAGCTACAGAATGAGACTTTCACTTTACACCCCCAATGTAAAGACCCAATAGTTACTCACCTTTACTTCGCGGATGATCTCATGGTGTTTATGAGAGGAAACCCACAATCGGCCCAAGTTCTTCAGCATGCTTTTTAGTAATCGATTTAGAGGAACCGGACTAACATTGAATGTGGGAAAAAGTTCTATCTTTTGTGCAGGTATGACCTCAGATCAGAAGGAGACCATCCAAGCTATCCTCGATTTCCAACTAGGAGAGCTACCAGTTAGGTACCTCGGGCTTCCACTCCTTACATCCAGGCTGTCCTATAATGATTGTATCCCATCAATTAACCAAATTCAGACCGGAGTGCATTCTTGGAAGGTTCGATTTCTATCTTACGCATGAAGTCTAGTACTAATCAAGTCGGTTCTGGGAAGCATGTTAGTTTTTTGGGCTTCTGTGTTTGTTCTGCCCAAAAGAGTTTATAAAGAAATCAATCTTATCTTTAATCGATTCCTTTGGAAAGGGTTAGAAGGGGGCAGCAATAGACTATCAGTAAAGTGGCTTGATGTTTGTCTACCAAAGAGTGAAGGAGGGCTCGGATTGCGGGACATTGAAACTATGAATATAGCCATGAATCTTGGACATGTATGGGACATTATCAGTGATAAAAATACGTTGTGGGTCCGATGGGTGAAGAAAAATTTGATTAGGAAACATAATTTTTGGACAATGAAGGTTCCTCAAACATGTTCATGGTGTTGGAGACGTATTTTGGGTGTAGAAAGGTGGCTCGCAGTATGGTTAAATACCTATTTTTGGCGTTAACATCTATTTTTGGCGCGACGTTTGGCATCCAATGGGGTCATTGATTGACTATTTTAAAACCAATGAGAGTTTTGATTCAACTATGAGAGAGGACGCACGGGTATCTGACTTTTTTATTGAAAAGGCATTGGGTATATTGTGAACAGTATAGGCATGTCTTTAGTGAGGTGTTTAACACCCTTCATGAGATGGGGGAGAGGGGGGGGGGGGGGGGGGGGGGTTGGAAAGAGATACAATGATTTGGAAGGTCACTACTTCAGATGATTATACAGTGAAAGACACCTACGAGTTTATTCGTCGCAAAGGCAGCCCAATTATGTGGTCAAACTTGGTATGGTGCCCGGAAGGGATCCCGAGACACTCATTTATCACTTAGATTGCGCTGAAACGAGGCTTCAAAACTAAAGCGAAACTTTGTTCATGGGGGCTTAACATTGATGATATATGCCCTCTATGTCAACATGCGAGTGAAACAGATGAACATCTGATTTTTCAATGTAAATTACTCACAATCTGTCTGGTCAGACTAACTGGAGTTGTTAGGTATTCGAAGGAACCACACGGGTGATTGGTCGAATGAGATTGAGTGGTGTGTCAATAACTTCAAAGGGAAGTCGATATTGGGTCGAATGGGCAGCCTTACGTTGTGTGGTTCTATATATCATATATGGGCAGAGCGCAATAACCGTGTGTTTAGAGGAGAGAACAACTCAACCCAAGTATTATTGAGAGGGGTGGTTAGTGAAATGAAACTAAGGTGTTAACCTGGAGATGCAACCCTAATGGGTTCGATGGGGCCCAACTTATATTTGATCGATGGAATTTGATTATTTTTATACAGACAAGGGCATCCACGACGTGCTAATGGGCTGGTCCGTCTAGAGATCATTTTCTTATCAACTCCGATGGATCGCTTGAAGCTGAATCAGGGGGTTTCAGTGCCATTATACGAAATCACCTTGGTGATGTTATTGTAGCAGCCGCCGCAAAAACAGAGAGTGAGTCAGTGATATTACATGAATGCAGGGTATCTGTTTGGGGTTAGGATTAACAATAAGAATGGGATTGCGCCGAATCAAGATCGCTTCAGATTCCTTACTTGGAGTTTCGATTTTAGCCATAGAGAGTAAGCACCCACCTTGGAAAATTAGGAGAATAGTCCGGGAAATTCGTGGTCTATGGTCCCAGCTGGAGAGCTGCTCCATAATGCACGCCATCCGATAAATAAATCAAGCAACTGATCTCTTATCGAAGTTAAAACCAGATACTGGCTATCGAGAATTGGGACCGAAGGAACCGCCGAGTGAGTTGGCGAAGATTGTGCAGGAGGATAAACGAGGCATAATTAGAGTTCGGCATGCGTAAATACTGACAGAAAGATCGTTTATTTAGTTTTTATTTGATCATATATTCTTTGTTTTTTCGCTTCTTTTATTGGTTTTCTTTGTTTGGGTCGGGCCCTTTTACCCGCTGACAAACTCAAATAAAAAAATCCGAGTCATATCCTCTAATACTTGTGATGTCATCATCCGACATTTTAGGAGCTCATTAATCTCAAAGCCTAATCTTTCCAAAATCCTGGTTACCTAACTGTTCTTGTAATGATAGGTGTTTTTGCCACACGTCATCATTTCAGTCTTTGATCTGTCAATCTTAGGTCCATACTCATCATTGTAACATATCTTTTTTTTCTCTTATAAATATCTTTATGGCTATCTCTTCATTCATTTTTACTCGCATAAGAAACCTTTCTTTCGAATATGTTCTTTAAGTTTTTATTTCAATATTTTCTGTTTGATAAATTTCGTCACACTGCTTAATTTTCGTTACCCGACCCAATCCCTATCCCAATTTGCAAGACCTAACATGGTAAATACATAACAAGTAATCCAGGACGCGAAGAGGTTGAACAAAAACTAAATTTTTGTGGCAGTAAGAGTGAGAGAGACAATTAGGCAAATACCCTTATGGGATAAGAGAGATTGCATAGTTTATTTAGTGAGTGAAGGAGAAGCAATTTTCTCGTGTAAAAGGTGTTAATATCTTCACTAGAAATTGATTTTCACACTTTTTTTGTAACACCCCAAATCCAGATTTCCACGTCGGCCGCCATGAAAACCTAAACTTAAAGCATTTCTTCGCAGAACAGTAAACATATACGATATACTCATCAAGGAGACAAATAGTATCGAACATGAAGCTCAAAAAGTAACAATAAATCAACTACTGAAACTTTACCAAGTTTCTCAAAACTCATAGGATGTCTCTAAATCATCGACACAAATGTCGGACAAGATAAAAGATAAATAACACCAAGTGTTTAGAAGATACAACTCCAAATAACTACCTAAAGAAAGACCGAAAACCACTAAAGAAACTCCTCCAAGGCTAACTATGACTCAAGCAGGTGGCACTTCCCGATTTCCTTGTCCTGAAAAATAAAAGGTTGGGTCAGACCCCAACAAGTAGATTTCGAAACCTCTAAAGCCTCAATAGACAGTTTCAAGAGCTACCAAAACAAATAGACAACCACTTATCATGAGAAGATGTCCAAGTATAGTATCCGATTTGTGACCATTAGAAATAAAATGTACCACATATGTAACAAACAACAAAAAGCAACATGACGAGTTGGTGTCCACCTTATGTAAGAGTGTGGCCCACAAGGTCATCAATTGTGTTAGCGCCGACCCCATACGCTCCATACCTATATCACATCCGGTAGAGAGGGTCGAACCAACCACACTACTCTTACAACCCTTCACCAACTCCATCACGTCACACATACATAATATCACACCATTTGTAATAAACAACCAAAAGCAATATGACAAGTTGGTATCCACGTTGTATGAGAGTGTGGCCCACAAGGTCATCCATTGTGTTAGCGCCGACCCCATACGCTCCATACCAATATCACATCCGGTAGAGAGGGTCGAACCAACCACAAAACTCTCACAACTCTCCACCAACTCCATCACATCACACACATATAATAGCATCACACCACAACATACATAAATCAAAATCATATTCGATAGCATATTACGACATACGAGTTCCATATTTGTAATTTTGCAAGTAATGAATCAATGATGATAATAGCCTAAAATTCTCATATCATGTTGATTTCTAGGGCATGTTCATGTATCTATATAAAGAGTGTTGTCCAATAATGAGAGACATATAATTATAAGAGCTATATACTAAAATCATGGCAAATAGAGAGGTTTAGCCCTAAATATCATTGTAATACATGAATCTAGCATGGAAATGTAAATGAAGGTTGTATGGTTCATCAAGTATGTCATTATAGCAAATATCCTCAAAATCTAACACATAGATGAGATTCGAAGTGACCAAGAAATGAGTTTGCACAAATATAGATCTACTACTTCTAGTATATATATTCATGTCAAGTACCCTAATCTATGTTCAAGTAATACTAAAATCTAGGGTTTGTGGTGTTACCTAGTTTGTCTAGGTTTTCTATAAAAATGGCTATTCAAGCCCTAGAGGAGTAGAAATCTACCTTAGATCCAAAGCAATGTAAACCACACACCAAGAACAACAAAGAAGATAATCACCAAGCTCCAAGCCCTTCTTCCTCTTCTTCTTCTTCTAGCTCTTTCTCTCTCTAGAACCCCTTTCCACTTTCTCACTCTAGAAAAACCCAATACCCCCTTCTCACTCCCAAACCCACGGTTGAAAAGAATGAAAAAGAAAGAAATCAAAAGGGCCTGAGCAGTAGTGTTTTGTGGGGGTATTAAATGGGTTACAAGGGCTGCTACTAAAGGCAACCCAAAAATTAATAGGGGCACTACATTTTTGGTCTCCGAAACACTGGAAAATTGATTTTTCCCACTGAAACTAATTTTTTAACTCAATTTTCACAGGTAACAAACATAGCCTTAACGAAGAAAGTGCCTAACGGATGTGCATTAGGATTTGTTTTCAAATAAAACCGACTTTTTTTTTTTGTTGAAAAAATAAAACCAACTCTTTGTCTTTCTATATTTATTTTTTTTGTTTTCAAATAAAACTGACTTTACCGACCTGACCAATTTCTGTTAGTTTGTTACTAATTCCGTTAATTTAGGATTAAGAAGCTAATTCCATCATAAATAGGGGTTTAGGTTTACTAGACAGGGAGAGAAAAGTAGAGATTTCAAAAGAGAGTCCTTTTGGTGCTTATGATGATGGAGATTGGAGAGTAATAAAAATGGGCATAAAATCTCAAAACCCCACCAATCAGATCCGATGAGTGAGTAACCCGGTGGTCACCAGATCCAAGTCCCACCCCTATTTATAAGCCCTAATATGGTAAATACATGACCCAGTTGGGAAGAGCGTTAGACAAAAAAATAAAGTTTTGTGCCAGTAAGAATGAGACAATTACAGAAATACTCTTACGGGACAGAGAGAGGGAATGCATAGGTTATATAGTGAGAGTCAGCGAGAAACAATTTTCTCGTGTAAATGATGCTAAAATTTTCACACTTTTTTCCTATGAAGATTTTCTAACCCAATTTCCACGCGTAACAAACATAGCCTTAATCAAGAACCTATTTCCCTATTGCGTAATGGATGTGAATTAGGTATTTTTTTTTCAAATAAAAGCAAATCCGACTCTTTCTCTCTTCTATATATTGAACTCTTTCTATTTCTTTTACCAACCAATACTAGTTAGTTTGTTACTAGTTCTGTTAATTTAGGATTTAGAAACCCGATCAATTTAGGAAACTAATTCCATCGTAATCGATTTCTCCATAAATTCTCTCCCCATAAATCTGTCTCTGCCCATGATGAAGATTGTAAAAGTTTGGAATAACAACAAAACACGACATCACATTCACACGGTAATTCTAAACTTAATTGATCTTATTATATTTTGATTATTATATTATATTATTCTTATTATTATTATTATTGGTAGGTTCAAACTTTTTTTTTTTCCCGTTCTTTCAAATTCAACATGTTCTTAGGATTAGGGTTTTCATGGCTTTGACTATTATGAGTTTGTTAGTATTATTATTATTATTATTATTATTATTATTATTATTATTATGTGGAAGATGATCTAATGTTAAACTGTTTTTCCCATTCTCTTAAATTCAACATGTCCTTAGGGTTAGGGTTTTCGTAGCTTTGATTATTATGAGTTTGTTAGTATTACTTTTGTAGGGTTTTGTTTGAATAATATATGTTGTAGTTTAATAGGATTTTGTCTTTCTTTCTATATACATGATGATTCTGTAAAATCCAATATCATCTTTCCAAAAAGAATCACAAATTGAAACAGTTGTAGACTTGTAGCTTCTCAATAAGGGTTTCAAAAATAAAGACCTTATAACCTAGGTTATTTAGTTTATGAGCAAACTTCTTCTCAACAATGTTGTGATAAGGTGTATTCTTAATATTATTATTATACAAACCAGTTTCCTTCTTAAATTTTAAGTTGTAATTTCTCTAACAAATTTCTCCAAAATTTTAACTTCTAAAACTAGAATGCTTGTTCATCTTCTCTTTGACGTACTTATTTTATCTAGGGTATAACTGATTGAAATAGACAAGTGGTCGAGAATTATGTAAATGGAAGTTGAAAGACATAACCGTATATTTTGTCGATACAACATTTTATTGCTTTGCATTATCTTAATATAATCTAGGTTTTGTCGTTATATGTTTTTGACAGTTGATCGAAAATATCAGCCTTTAACTGTTAGTGTTGGTGAACGTCTCCATCAATTTATTTACTCCTGATAATTATATCCCTAGCTAGCTAAAACTAGGATCGTCATACTATCAGTTTGTGTATAAACCGAATAGCCCAAACTTGTTGGTTGAGTCATCATTTCAAAGAGTTTATAAGAACTGATAGTATGAGCATCCTTGTTTTCGCTCGCACACATGTACTAAGAGTAAAGTAATTGATTGAGACGTTCACTACATCTAATTTAGGGTTGGTATTTTTGAACAACAGTAAAATGCATATAAGGTTGAATCTTAGATCGAATTAAAATAATGTAAAGCAAGACAATGTTGTAGCTCTGAAGTAAACCGGTATACCTTTCAATTTCCCGTCTACATAGTTATCTTCAGCCTGCATGATACAATCAGCTAAACTTACCCGGTGATGAGTACTTTCTGTATTTTACATTACAATGTGCAACGAACGACTTCCTAACGATCATCTAAGCATCAAAAAGTAGAAAAAATAACTTCTTTCGATAAGAATCTCATGTCATAAATATGATTTTACTACTCTGAGTTAGAAAACTCATGAAGGTTACTTAAGGGTAAATTTAGTAACTAAGCATTATCAGATTAGAAATTAGAAGCTGTGAGGAGTTTTCATGGCTTTGATTATTATAAGTTTGTTAGTATTATTTTTGTAGGGTTTTGTTTGAATAATATATGTTGTAGTTTAATAGGATTTTGTCTTTCTTTCTATATACATGATGATTCTGTAAAATCCCATATCATCTTTCCAAAAAGAATCACAAATTGAAACAGTTGTAGACTTGTAGCTTCTCAATAAGGTTTCAAAAATAAAGACCTTATAACCTAGGTTATTTAGTTTATGAGCAAACTTCTTCTCAACAATGTTGTGATAAGGTGTATTCTTAATATTATTATACAAACCAGTTTCCTTATTAAATTTTAAGTTGTAATTTCTCTAACAAATTTCTCCAAAATTTTAACTTCTAAAACTAGAATGCTTGTTCATCTTCTCTTTGACGTACTTATCTTATCTAGGGTATAACTGATTGAAATAGACAAGTGGTCAGAGAATTATGTAAATGGAAGTTGAAAGACATGACCGTATATTTTGTCGATACAACATTTTATTGCTTTGCATTATCTTAATATAATATCGGTTTTGTCCTTATATGTTTTTGACAGTTGATCGAAAATATCAGCCTTTAACTGTTAGTGTTGGTGAACGTCTCCATCAATTTATTTACTCCTGATAATTATATCCCTAGCTAGCTAAAACTAGGATCGTCATACTATCAGTTTGTGTATAAACCGAATAGCCCAAACTTGTTGGTTGGGTCATCATTTCAAAGAGTTTATAAGAACTGCTAGTATGAGCATCCTTGTTTTCGCTCGCACACATGTACTAAGAGTAAAGTAATTGATTGAGACGTTGACTACATCTAATTTAGGGTTGGTATTTTTGAACAACAGTAAAATGCATATAAGGTTGAATCTTAGATCGAATTAAAATAATGCAAAGCAAGACAATGTTGTAGCTCTGAAGTAAACCGGTATACCTTTCAATTTCCCGTCTACATAGTTATCTTCAGCCTGCATGATACAATCAGCTAAACTTACCCGGTGATGAGTACTTTCTGTATTTTACATTACAATGTGCAACGAACGATTTCCTAACGATCATCTAAGCATCAAAAAGTAGAAAAAATAACTTCTTTCGATAAGAATCTCATGTCATAAATATGATTTTACTACTCTGAGTTAGAAAACTCATGAAGGTTACTTAAGGGTAAATTTAGTAACTAAGCATTATCAGATTAGAAATTAGAAGCTGTGAGGAGTTTTCATGGCTTTGATTATTATAAGTTTGTTAGTATTATTTTTTAAGTTTTTGTTTGAATAGTTTAAGTTGTAGTTTAACAGATTTTGTTGTAATAGTTTAAGTTGTAGTTTTATAAGCCCTAATATGATAAATACATAACCAGGAGGGTAAGAGTCCCAGACAATTGATTTTCTAACCCAATTTCCACTAGGAACACACATGACCACCATTTTGTAAAGTTAGGTTTTAGAAGGCCAATTAATTTTAAAAAGTTATTCAAATATACAACATTACACAAGAGTTTTGGGCTTGTAGTTCAAATATATGTAGGTTTAAAGACATCTAAGGGTTGAAATATAAACTCATCCCAATATCTCCATGTAAGCTGATTTTTCATGTTTTTTTTTGAATTGTTAAGCGCGTGCCTCAGACCCTTGACCTCTAAGGTGGAAGATTATACCTCTTACCACTCCAACCAATGGTTGTTGGCATCTGATTTTTCATGTTACCATACTGTGTGCACTCAAATCTCTTACCAAAAGAAAGCTAGAAGTATATTTTCTTATGTTTTACTAGGTTTAATCTCCTTTTCTCCCATTTTTTCAAATCAACATGATCTTAGGATTAGGGTTTAATGGCTCTGATTTGTTATGAAGTGTTAGTATTATTCTTGTAGGTTTTGTTTGGATAATTGATGTAGTTTAATAGGATTTTGTCTAACTCTTCCTATACGTGATTGCATTAAATTCAATGTTGTTTATAAACTTTACTTTGTATATATGTGTCCGTTCTTGCTCCTTTTCTTTATCTTCTTATTTTTAGGACAGAGTTGAATCATCTTCCTATTTGTAGGTGAAACCCTCATCTATATTTTCTTTATCTCTTTGTTATTTGACAAACAATTTTGCTTATACTGGTCGAGAATTATGTAAGTGGAAGTTGAAAGACATAACGTATGTTTTGTCAATACAACATTTTATTGCTTTGCATTATCTTAATATAATCTTGGTTTTGTCCTTATATGTTTTTTTTACAGTTGATCGAAAATATGAACTTTTAACCGTTAGTGTTGGTGAACGTCTCCATCAATTTATTTACTAATTATATCCCTAGCTAGCTAAAACTAGGATCGTCATACTATCAGTTTGTGTATAAACCGAATAGCCCAAACTTGTTGGTTGAGTCATCATTTCAAAGAGTTTGTAAGAACTGATAGTATGAGCATCCTTGTTTTCGCTCGAACATGTACTAAGAGTAAAGTAATTGATTGAGACGTTCACTACATCTAATTTAGGGTTGGTATTTTTGAACAACAGTAAAATGCATATAAGGTTGAATCTTAGATCGAATTAAAATAATGTAAAGCAAGACAATGTTGTAGCTCTGAAGTAAACCGGTATACCTTTCAATTTCCCGTGTACATAGTTATCTTCCACCTGCAAGTTACAATCAGCTAAACTTACCCAATGATGAAGAAACCAACGTTTCAGAAGGATTTAAAAGTGATTTCAACACCAAAGCAGGGTAATTTTATTCTAAACTTAATTATACTTTTAATTATTGTTATGTGTAAGGAGATCTAATAATGTTAATGGTCTCATATATGTAATCTCTTTCCTCCCAAACTTCACGTTATTACTCCCTCCGTCCCAAATTAAGATTCTACTATTCTTTTTTTGGATGTCCCAAAATTAAAAGTTCCATTCCTAATATATCATATAAAATCCCTTACTTTTCTATGAATATCCTTTCTTTGATATTTTTAATATATAGTGCAATAATTAAGCTAATTAAGATATTTAAGATATATGACATACAAAAGTTAGTTTTTCTTCTTTCAATTACTTCAAGAAAAGTTACATGTATTTCTAGAATGGAAATTATAATCCTTGAACAAATTCAAGAAAAGTTGTCAAATAAATAAGGGTAAACATGGAAGAAGAAAAAATATGAAAATAAGTTGGATTACGACTCTTAATTAAGAAAAAATATGAAAATAAGTTGGATTACGACTCTTAATTTAGAACGGAGGGAGGTACTAAGAATGAGAATTTCAAATCAAACTAACTTTTCCTCTACTCTTTGTCCTCTTTCTATTCCCTACAATTTTTTATGTGATTTACTATTGTCTTTTAGTTTTAGTTTGTCATTTACACAAGAGTTATGTTTATTTTGGATTGTAGATCAAATGTGTAGGGTTAAAGAGATTTGAGGGTTGAAATATAAACTTATCCCAATATCTCCACGTAAGCTAATTTTTCAAGTTACCATACTATGTGCACTCAAATCTCTTACCAAAAGAAAGCTAGATGTATATTTTCTCATGTTCACTAGGTTAAAACTCTCTTTCTCCCATTTTCTCAAATCAACATGATCTTAGGATTAGGGTTATAGCTCTGATTTTTTATGAAGTGTTAGTGTTATTCTTGTAGGTTTTGTTTGGATATTTGATGTTGTAGTTTAATAGGATTTTGTCTTACTTATACACGATTGCATTAAATTCAATGTTGTTTATAAATTTTACTTTGTATCTACGTGTCATTTCTTGCTCCTTTTCTTTATCTTATTTTTAGGACGGAGTTGAACCATCTTCCTACTTGTAGGCGAGACCCTCATCTTATTTTCTTTATCTATTTCTGATTGACAAACCATTTTGCTTATAGTGGTTGAGAATTATGTAAATGGCAGTTGAAAGACATAACCGTATATTTTATAGATACAACAATTTATTGCTTTGCATTATCTTAATGTGATCTCAGTTTTGTCCTTATATGTTTTTGACAGTTGATCGAAAATATCAACCTTTAACTGTTAGTGTTGATGAACGTCTCCATCAATTGATTTGCATTATCTTCATACTATGAGTTTGTGTATAAACTGAATAACCCAAACTTGTTGGTTGAGTCATCATTTCAAAGACTTTATAAGCACTGATAGTATGAGCATCCTAATTTTCGCCCGCACACATGTACTAAGAGTAAAGTAATTGATTGAGACGTTCATTACATCTAATTTAGAGTTGGTATTTTTGAACAACAGTAAAATGCATATAAGGTTGAATCTTAGATCGAATTAAAATAATGTAAAGCAAGACAATGTCGTAGGTCTGAAGTAAACCGGTATACCTTTCAATTTCTCATCTACATAGTTATCTTCAGCCTGCATCATACAATCAGCTAAACTTACCCAATGATGAGGTTTTTCTGTATTTTACATAAAATGGGCAACAAACGACTTTCTAACGATCATCTAAGCATCAAAAAGTAGAAAAGATAGCTTCGTTAGATGAGAATCTAAGCATGAAGGTTAATCCCCATTCCTCAAGTTCACCTTATCACTACGAATGAGCCCATGAGGATTTCAAATCCAAGCAAGCCCCTTTCTATTTCCTAAATATTTTTATGTGACTTGTAAAATTAATTTTAGTATTCTTCTTGATGTTCTATTGGAAAGTGAAAAAGAGAACATGGAAATGCAAAAGTATTATATTTGTAAAATTTATGTTTCTCTTTCCATAACTTTGAACCTTGTACAATCATATACTTCTTGTATTCCATTTCTTTAAGACTTGATGGTTTGGCAGATAAAGGAGTTTGGTGTTTCAACAAAAAAAAAAAGAATTATGCCAACATCAAAAGAAAATGGACCTAAAATTTCAATCACATTTTCACTTAATTTGCTGAATGACTATTCATATATACAAATGTGTATTCAAAACCTTTATATATACAGTGGCTATATGACATTCTGGTTTTGGCTACGTGACAAGTACCAAAGAGTAAAGAAATCGATGGATACTATTCATCACAACTAATATAGGGTTCAAAGTAATTGATTGAGACGTTGACTACAACTAGGATCGCTAAAGTAAGCTGTTACGCCCTTCAACCTCCCATCTACGTAACTGTGTTCCACCTGCACGCATCCATCAACTATACTTAGCCAATACAGTCAGCTAGATAAGATAAATGTCACGAAAGAAACATAAATGTTACCACACTGACTTATAAGAACATCTGAGTGAGGTGACGATATGTGACATGGTAGCGGCAAGTAAATATGGTGGCGGATAAGTGTTGGTTACAGGTAGTGCCATCATGATGAAGCCACGTGCTCAGGGTGGTGTGATGCGATGGTGATGGACTGGT
Organism: Eschscholzia californica; assembly: GCF_041429995.1. Taxonomy (NCBI): domain Eukaryota; kingdom Viridiplantae; phylum Streptophyta; class Magnoliopsida; order Ranunculales; family Papaveraceae; genus Eschscholzia; species Eschscholzia californica. The sequence goes on along the minus strand of NW_028238198.1, from coordinate 12,849,363 downwards.
GGTTATGATTTGCCAACAGGGTATATATGGTGAAGCGGCTTTTTGGTTCCTCACTAAAGTTTGTGGTGGTTACGTACTTATATGAAATAGAAGGCTTAGTGGTGTATATTGATGGACTGATATTTCCGGGAAGAATATATTGCTAAAATATATGAGGATAGAGATGAATTAAATTGTAGAAACGATACCTCAAGGTGTAGAGGAGGGGAAGATAACCAAGATAGCTCGTGTAGTTGTCGTAAGTCAATATTTCGAGGTAAGAACATTATAATATTAGGTGTTATGTCTTGAGCTGCTTGAAAGACAGAGTACCTACAAAAGACCTTCAGTTAGTTCCTGAAAGAGTATAACATTCACTTCACTGTGGTAACCAGACCTACTAGACAGTGTTACCAAATTGCAGGCTATTAATAAGATACTCTAAATGAGAATTTACTAGTACATTGAAGAGAAATCAATCACAATGGAACATAAAGATTGCTAAGATAAATCATTTTTCACTTTCAGAGTTCTGTCATTTCATTCATATCAAGAATTGCACCTCTGATGCATATAAGATTTGGAAACAAGGGTCGAATTTGAGAGCTGATATGACTCTAACCAGCTTTGACGGTTTCAGTATTTAAAGAGAAGAGCAAAGTATCGGTTCCTTGGATACGGGGGATCTGATGACGTGAAGAATATCGTTCCTGGATCACTCTATATCATTTCTCAAAAGGACAATGAGGTGATGAATGCTTTAGATGGTAAGACTAGTCAAGCTACCGAATCAGAGATTCAACAAGTGGATTCTATGTCTTGGACAAAAAAGAGAGGGACAAAAAATTAAGAAGAGATTATTGTTCCCTTATATTATAGAAAAGACACCAAAGCAATTCAGAAGTGTCTGAAACACTTGGACCAGAAACTCAATCAGAGACTCCCCAGCCATGTTTAATACCATAACTCGTACGCAGAACTGTATGGGTGCACGTGTTCCGTGTCTGACAAGATAAATATACAAAGAACCGTCTCTCCTTGTTACTTGCATCATATGAACTTCTCAATGAAAAGCTTTTTGACAAAATTCAATAGGTTATCTCATGAATCATGATAGAATGGGTTTAGATGTAGTATGCATAATGTATAAGCTTTAGGCTCTGTCATTTATAACTATTCAGAGTTAAGAAGAATACCCATCCTTTGGCTTGAGTAGATCAAGGGTAAATTTTTCGATTGCTGAATAAGATGGACCTCCCCATGGTGGTGAAAGAAATACCACGTCTCCCTGATAAGATGAAAAAAACACCAAGAAAGATGTTATACAAGGCATAATTGTATCTAATGCACAAAATGAACCATAAAAGTAACTAAGGTGTACCTTAAGGGATGAAGCTAGTTCGAAAAAGTCGCCGACAATGAAATCAATGTGATCTTGAACTCCATAGATATTCGCATTGTTATATGCTAATTTCACTTTATAAGGATCTATATCGATTGCAATAACATGGTACCCCCTAAGATACCAAAATTGAGAATTGAGTAGTGAGTTAAATTATCACCTCTCTGACTAAGCCTACACTTAAAGCTATTCAAAATACATTTAAGCTACTTGCAATTAGGGAGAACAGAAGTATACAGATTACAATTTGAAGATAAGAGTAAAAAGATTGTGGACAAGAAAAGTAAAAAATCGATAAGCAATACGTATTCAGAGAATTCACATTTGCCCTAATTATGGGCAACCCTCTTCTACAATAATCAGATTAAAGATAGGTAGGTAGATAAACCCTAGACTACAACTATCCCACCCCAAGAATACATTTTTCCCAATTCAATATGCATTGTCAAGAAGATGATTGAAGATGTTGACTGAAAAATGATACTTACAATCGTGCGAACTGAATCGAATTCCCGCCAACACCACAGAAGCCATCGACAACTATTTTTCCACCTCTACCACCTAAGTTTCTAGCCTGTCTGATGGCAATTTCTTCAGGGGTGACAGAGTACCACCCCTCTTGATCCATCTGAATACCTAAATCATATTTAGAAAACAGACTATACCTTTGAAACCAGTATTTCTTCACTACATCATTTTCTTCCAGATAATGAATAAGCTTTTGTTTCTTTCTAGGGTTCCATCTATTTCTTGATGTTTCTTGATTGAATCGAATCAATGGGGTTTCCTGATCAAACCCTCTGTACTTTCTTTTCTCGCCATGGCTAGACATCTCTTCTCTCTCTACCCTCTAATCTCTACTCTTTCTCTCTCTCCCTAAACACAGTTAGGTTTGAGCGGGAAAGGTAGACTTTTTTCGTTTTTTGTGAGAAAAGCCAATTTCTAAACAGACCACTAATACATATGCCGAATCTCGGTTAAAAAAAAAGGACCAAATTGTAAGAAAGTTAACCATATGGGGTCTAAATTGCAAAGCTTCAGTTAATCCGGGGTAAGCAGGAAGTGGTCAAGTCGTGAGCGGCCTGATTGCAACTTCGATGGCAGTAAATGACCTACACCTGTCTTTGGCACGTGCATTCTCTTAAGCCGTTGATTTCGTGGTAGAGTCTCCAAGGCACCTTCGGATCAACGACCATGATTAATTCTATGAGAACCTTAGCATCACCTTCCACAAGAAAAGTAGGCAATTCCAGTTGTTCTCCCAACTCTATCCCCAACCAAAACCTTACCACTTCACTATGGAGGGGCGAAACTGGTTCAAAGCATCGGACTTTAGTGTCGATGGTGTTCCCTGACGAATCTTTAGCGATGAGGGCCCCTGATGCGGGAGTTTCCGGGAGAAAGGTGGAAACCCTAAAAATCATTCTCCAAACACTGTGCCTCTTCTCTCTCTTCTTTTTAAGTTCAGGCGAAAGAGAAAACCCCTTCTACGCAACCCTTCATTTGATTTCAGAAGAAGGTAGGGTACCTTCATCTGGATCTGGAACCATATCCAAAAGAAACCCTCCACATCTGGAGAACCAGACGAGGTTCCCTCAAAGGGGCTCTCCCCTTCGTCAAAACTTAAAGAGAGGAGAAATAAAGAGGAGAGAGATAGAGAGAGAAGAAAACGACCGAATTTAGTGGTGGAGATCGCCAACGTTTATGGTGGAGGATGTTGGAGCATGATAGAGATCGTCGATTTATGGTGGAGGTGGGAAGAGAAGAGGAAAGAATAAAAAACTGAAATAACAGTTAGGGTGATGTTTGGAGGAAACGAAAAGTTTCTAAATATTTTTGTTTCCACCCGAAACTTATTGCTCTAGAAACTTTTCTTATTTACCAAAATACTTGCCAAAATTGGTGATTGGAAAACTAAGTTGAGGACTACTCTTCTTTGATAGGTTTGGTTGAAATTATGGAGTTAATTGTTTACTTTGGGACTTACGAGTTGGGACTAGTGCAAGACTGCAAGTTATTAACATTTGAATTTGTTGGAGACTGAAAAATTATATTCTTGTTTAGAGACTAAATGAGATTAGAGTCAGGGGTGGGTCGGACTCAAAGCCACCAAAGCGGTCGTTTTGGGCCAAATGTGGTTAACGACCTCAAATTTTGAATTTTGTATGATACTTTCAAAATAATAATTATATTTTAGATAGATTTAAGATGCACGTTAAGTTGTAGCTTAGTGTAAAAGATCATAGATTTTGTATAAGTGGTCAAGGGTTTGATTCTTCTTCTATAGCTTGGACTTAATCAATGATATATCATTTACTAATTTAACACATTTGACAATTAGGGGTCCGTTTCATACGTGCGAAAATGTGAGTAAGAAAGTCGTTTTCCCAGGAAAATCAGTTTTCCGTTGTTTGGTTGACCACTTCAGGTAAGAAAATCGATTTCATCCTAAGAAAAAAAAGTGTACAAATGGTCTAATTTTTTTTTCCCCACCTTTTAGATGGGAAAGTTGATTTCTCACTCTCTCCCTCCTCCCATAACTCTCCCCTCCTATAACTTTCTCTCTTTTTCTCTCCTACCGTAACTCTCTTTGTTCAGCTTTGTCCAATTAACAAATAAAACCAAATTAATAAATAAGTTGAAATTCTAAAGGCACCCCATAAATTCTAAAGGCACCCTTTGAATGCCAAACATTTATATATTGGTTAAATGCCCAATTAATAAATAAAACCTAGTTAATAAACATTTATCTAAAGGCACCCCCTAAATCCTAAAGGCACTGCCTCAAATTCTAAAGGCACCCCTTTAATGCCTAACATTTATACATTGGTTAAAGGCCCAATTAATAAATAAAACATAGTAATTAATAAACATTTGTCTAACGACACTCTTTTTCTCACCTTCTTTTCTCGCCTTCTTATCAAACACTTAAAATTTGACATTGAGGTAAGAAACCCCTTTTTTCGCTTTAGATCCGAAACTCCAAAAGAGTACAATAAATTTGAACCAAATATAAGAATGGAGAAATTGATGTCCACAAGCATGAGGTGTTTCCCTAACCAAATTTGTTTGAACATCTACAAACACTCACTATTTGGCTATATGTACTTTAGAAGTCATTTGACTTCGAAGTGGAGATTTCGAGGTAGAGCTAAAGAACTACTAGATAACTAGACAATGTTATCAAATTCAGGCTATTCAGGAGATCTTAATATGAGATGTTAGGAGTAGTACATTGAAGAGACATAAAACAGATAGGAATAGAAAAAATGAAGTTATTAAGAAGTGTCTAAAACACATGGACCAGGAAATCAATTAGAGGCCCCCAGCCTCCTTATTCCCAATAAACTTGTACATCTTAGTTCTGTAAAAGCCTATAGGACAGAGACTCGTGATTTTGTTTGATATTGGAATTGCTTTTTCTGTGGGTACATCTGAAAAAAAAATGTGGGCAAATCGATAGAAACTTAGTTTTGTAGATTTTTTGGAAACGTCTTGATTGAATAAGGTGTTTGAATAGAAAACAATTTGTTGTGGGTCGAAATGGCTGACCCTGTTAGTGGTTCTAGTTTTTCTATGGATTAACATAAATAGTAGCAGAACTGAGAAAGGATTCAGAATCGAAAGATATTAGAACCGCTTAGTGCATATATATTTTGATAATTTAGCTACAATTTGAGTTATTTTTCTTTTTTTGAGATTACCCAAAACTTTCATTCATATGTAGGAATTAAATCCATTACATTACATGGATTGGAGACTTTCGACTCCTTTAAGTACAACATGAATTTACTATCGTAAAGTACAACACGGAACTTACAAAAGTAAAAACAACATGAAGGTAAAGAAGTACAATATTGCAAAAACAAAATAAAAAGACCGTAAAGGTCACCAAATAAAAAGATCTTAAAGATCACAAATGAGAGAACCCTAAAGGTCGTGAGTTTTGGTTCAAAATTATCATCAAAGAATCTAAACAAGATTGGAGTCCATTAGTGTCTTAGTTGGTATACAGGATTTGTCTTGTAAGGTCCATCATCATTAGAGGGTCACTGACTGAGGTCACAAATTCGTAGACTTTATTAATTGGTCCATATTACCAATACAAAAAGTATACTCAACCCATCTCGTGGGAATCCCACGTGAGAGAAACTCTTATTTCTCTCTCCTCTCAAATGTTCAGTCACGTGGAGAGAGCAATCTTTGTTTCTCTCACATGCAGTTCAAGTGGAGTCCCAAGAGGCGAGTTGTGTAGCCTTGTTGTTACCAATACTTGTCGCTAAGGGTGTGTTTGATTGCGAGTTTTCCGGAAAAATAGAAACAGTTTCTCTAAAACTTTAAATTTGCATCTGTTTGTTAGGATTTGTAGGGAATCATAACTTTCTCTCACATGACAAAAATTTCTTAATTTTTCGTGAAATAAGGGAAAGTTTTGACCCACATCCCCCCTAAGAATCTCTTTCCCAACTACCCTCTTGCCCACCTTGTCATATTTCTCTCAACAACTTTGACCAAACATTTATATCCTAATAAACACACAGTATTTTTAAGGCAAATTTTTTCATAAACCTTCTTCAGCCATTAACTTCTCTCTAACTCTATCATCTGATTCCAAAAACTTAATCATCTTCTCAATCAATTTCTTCTTCCAAATCTGTTTTCTTCAACTATGGAAGAAGATGTCTTCTTTAGACAAAAAAAAAAAAGCAATACTAACTCTTTGATTTTGAGTACAAACAGAGGTGAAAGGGGATTTAATTGTCGGGGTATGTTTGATCTCGATGTTTGATTGCTAATTTAATGTGTCTGAAGGGTTTGTCATGAATATCCTTTTGACTTTATTATTCAACGATGTTGCTAAATTATTAGCATCTTCCACAACCTTTGGTGTAATTTAGAAATTGTTGAACTATCCCAGTGAACATGAATTACTCTTTCAAAGTTCAATTTTGCATGTTCTCTCTTATGTTCTCATAAATATTGCCATTGCTTTTCTGAAAATTTTTAGACCGATATAATTTTGAACCAAAGCATTCTCTTTGAAGCTAGAAATCCCACTTCCACCTCTTAAATTTGATGATTCAAAATGGTTTCCAAGAGTTATTAAGGAATTATAAACGGTTATGTGCTGGCATCCGTCGTTATCACTAGTCGAGACCTGTAAGAACTAATAAATATTTATGGTGATAGCTAACAAGTTATTTCAATAAATTTGATAGTTAAGCTCTAAGGAAAGTTTAGAAATAAGAAAACAACATTATTTTGTCTACTTAACCAAACAGCGGAAATTTCAGAAAAATGTTTGAAGAATCACTCTCTCAATAAAAATAGTTTCTTGGAGAACCAGTTTCCCTTTTTATTTTTCCTTCTCCAACTTCCAATCAAACACAACCTAAATTTTTTACCAATTTAGCCCAATTTCAGTTTAGCCCAATCTTGATTTGTTAATTTCAATTTAACCTAACACGTTACCAATACTTGTCATTAAATTTCAATTTAGTCCAATGTTAATTTGTTAATTTCAATTTAGCCCAATTTCAACCTACTTCTCACTAATTGGAAACGGTTAATTCAAATTAGAAAGTCGTTATGACTGGGACTTTCTAAATTGTGTACACTTGTTTTTCTTTGATCAATTAGAAAGTAGTTCATAATTTAGAAACTTCTATGTGTATATATATCTAATCGTCTCTCTTCTTAAATCTCCATCTGAAAACGAGAGAAGCTATAGAGAAAAAGCGAAAGTGAAGACAGATAGAGTTAGAATCATGTCTAAACCTGTGAAGATAATTGAAGTTTGGAATTACAATTTACTTAATGAGATGAAGAGAATCAGTTCGATTTTGAAAGAATTTTCGTTTGTTTCTATGGATACTGAATTCCCTGGAGCAGTTTATCGTCCTTTTGATAAAACCCTAATTCCTAAACTTAGTCCCTTTCATCTTTACCATGTACTCAAAGGTAATGTGGATATTCTCAAATTGATTCAAGTGGGTTTAACCCTATCTGATGCTGATGGTAATCTTCCTGATTTTGGGACTGATTATTGTTATATTTGGCAATTCAATTTCAGAGATTTTGATATTACTAGAGATTATCATGCCCTAGACTCAATAGAACTTCTACAAAAACAGGGTATTGATTTTAACAAAAACAGAGATTTGGGTATTAGTTCGATGGATTTTGCTTTTTTACTAGTTAAATCAAGACTGGTTCTAAACCCTAATGTGACTTGGATCACATTTCACAGTGCTTATGACTTCGGATATCTGATTAAAATTTTAACAGGAAGAGTTCTACCAACTCAACTTGGTAACTTTATTAAACTTCTTCATTATTTCTTTGGGTTCAGAGTTTATGACATTAAGAGTATAATGAAGTATTGTGAAAGTCTATATGGTGGTTTGGAGAAGGTAGCTAAAACCCTAGAAGTTAAGCGAGAAGTCGGCAATTGTCATCAAGCAGGTTCTGATAGTTTATTAACTTTGAAGACATTTATGAAAATGAAAGAGAAGTTTTTCGTCGGAAACGATATCTACCTGAAGTACGCTGGAATTATTTCTGGGTTTTGAGTAAACTGAATTTGGGATTAGAGAGAGAGCGTTAGTGTGTTAATGATTGTAATATTGTTATCAAATTTGATCCAAGATATATAGTTAATGAAATTTTAGTTTCCTTTTCTTTTGATGTTGGTATTATTTTTTACTTTGAGAGTATCGTATCGACTAATTGCACAGCTCAACATTTAGCATTATTGTTTACTTTGAGAGTAGCGTATCGACTAATTGCACTCCTCTAAACTGTTATCTATCAGTCTCTGAGTTTGAATTGTTTTCATCATCCACCTCTGCTCTCATCCAGATCTTCTCACGGCCTTGTCGACAAGAAGAGAGAGGATGAGTATGAGTTCGATGCACACTAAAGGGGAGTTTGTCACATTCAGGATGCTTAGGGAAGTTTGGAGAGTACCCACTGGACCAACGTTGTCCCAGTGAAGACGATTGACTTCTAGGATCAATAGATTTAGACAAAGAATTGGAAGGCATGCAAGAACCTTTTAACTATCTTATGAAAAAATAGTGTTATATACCCGGTTTCGATAATAGGAGCTCAAGTGGAAACAGGAAACTAATCAAAGATGCACATAATATCTCTGTCAACTATATACATACCAAATATGCTCTCAACTTCTTATTGTTGTGGTTTTACTATACAGAAAATGATCAATATCATCTTAAATTACATCACCAAAGTGAAACTCACAAGAGTATATGACCTTTCAATATTACTAGATCTAATGAATGGCCCAAGTATGCCAGTATGCCCTTCCACTTCCCTCTACAGAGTAGGTCTTGTTGTGTCTGCATTCTTTTTAAAGCACAAGCACGACACACCTGCAGGGCCGTGCCTGAGAATTTAGGGGCCCCGTGCCAAATTCGAATCTGGGCCTTTTAATGAGACAAAAAAATTACAAACAAAATCTGAACAATGTATAGTTTCTTTGTTATAGGTGTGTTTTTTTTGAACAAGATATAGTTTAGAACCTAAAAGCGAATTTTTATGTAGTATGTCTTGTATCACGATTTTGTACATATATATTTACATGTTTTCGAAGTTTTTACAATTTTTAGATATCTATTTCTAAACACATTTCGAAAAATCCCCCCAAATAATAATATGTTAAAATGAAGCGTAAGAGAGTAGAAAGAAAGAGTTAATTAGCAATTGTACCATTGACATGTTAAAATGAAGTGTAATAGCAAAAGAATTTGCAGGGAGCTAGTTTTGAACCCCCGTCACCTTGGTGGAATTAAAAACCCCATACCATCTCAGCCAAGAGGCTTTAATGTTATGAAATGTATCTTTATTTTTATATACTTTAATTGTTGGAAATTATCAAGAATGGGCCCTTATAGGTTGGGGGTCCTGTGCGAGCGCCCTGCCCGCACGGGCCCAAACACGGCCCTGCACACCTGTGGCGTGTTATGCCCGTGGTCTCGGCGTGTCTACCTGCCACTAAATGGGACACAGGAGAAAATGGGGAGGTGACGGAGAACTATTGGTGGTTGCCAAAGTCCGAAAAGAGGATAGAAATAAGCTTTTGTTTTTAACCAATTGGCCGATGGGGAGCAGGTCGGCCGTCACCGGCGACTAGTTTTGGGTGTTAAAAAGATGAGAGGGTTCCTCTGAGACCGTTCCCTTTATCTTTGACGGAAAGAGAGCGGGAGTTGTGGAGTCTTTATGAGGAAAGCCCTCTTGAGAGTTTTAGACCCGCGATCAAGGTTTCAGAATCCTCAAAGGTTTTAAAGCTTCAAAAAAAATTATTTATGAGATTTTCACTTGAATCTTTTTCCACTCGTTTAATATGAAAAGGGTTTCATTTGTCAATTTATATAAAATATATCTTATTGATGTAAGGTAAGATTTTTTTCAACTGATCTCACACATTATCATGACTTCCGCTGGTAACATTTCTTTTGAAGCTACTGATATTCTGAATCAGACAACACCATCATCTCACGTTTTGTATGTTCATCATTCTAACTCTCTTCCTACAGTCTTGATTACTTTACTTCTAATCGGAGATACTATTACTCCTCCTGGTCTCTTAGGATGAAAATAAATCTATGAGCGAAAGATACATCAGGTTTTGACGACAGTTCAATTGTGAACCCCACTCATCCGAGCGAATTACACTCTTGGGAAAGGTGTAATGATCTCGTCGCAATTTAGATTCTCAATTGTCTGGCTAAGGATATTTGATCATCAATATGGAATTGCACTCAATAAAACCTAAAAGAAGGAAAAAAAAAAGACTATATTGGTCCTTACGAATTCCTAACTTTTATTCTGCTATGGTGCTTACTAGTGCTTCAATGAGAGGATTTCCAAATATGGGGAGAGGTTACAAACATTTCTTCAAACCACCTTAAATAAAGGCCGCGACTTTGGGGAATAAAGAAAAATCTAGGGAATGAAGACTTAGTCAACTATTCTTGACTTAAGAGACATATTTATTTTGTGGTTCAAAAATTAACTAATTTGTCTATTGCCCCTAATCTTCATCTTTCTAAAACCTTATTCTATCACAAATTCCGACCACCAACAATTTCGGCCACCACCTTCATCTCACACATCTTTTCTCTCTCCCTCCCTTCTTCTTCTTCTACTCTCTTCCTCCTTTTTTCCCTTTCTTTATCTCTCTAAAACCTATTTCTTTAACAAATTCAAGAAGAGTAAGAACTAAGGTAATATTGGTGATATAGTAGTAATTATAATGGTGGTGGTATTATTCTTAATAAAGATTTAGAAATACTACCAGTTCACTCTATAACTAATGGTAAAATATTTTGGGTTAATTCTGTTTTGGCCCCCAATTTATGACCAACTCACTGTTTTGGTCCCCATAGGTGTCCGTCAGTTCGTTTTGGCCCCAATAAGTGTCCGTCAGTTCGTTTTGGCCCAAAAGCGCCAAATTTTTGACGAAATTATCCTCGGGGGCCAAAAAGAAATTATTTCCAAAAAGAGATTAAAGGCATAAAAGCCACATCATCTCTTTCTTTCTCTTCTACTTCACTTTATCTCTCCTCCATCACACCACCTCCTCTCCACCTCACCTTTCTTCTCCGACGAATGGTTGCCGGCCGGACACTATTAACATAAAAAAAAATCTTTCTATCTCTTCTTCTTCTTTCTGATATCTCTTCCTCTTCTTTCTCTCTCCTCCTCTTCTTCTTCCTTTCACTTTTCTTTCTTTACTTTCTCTCTCTCTCTCTCTTTACCTCACTCTCTCTCTAACTATGTCCGACGAAGGGGAGGATCCCTTTCGCCGGAGGTCTGGATCTGGAGTTCCAGATCCAGACGAAGGTCTGGAAACCAAACCTTCGCGACCTGATTTCTAGGCCTTCAAAGTCTGGTTTCCAGAACGTGAAGGTCTGGAAATCAGATGTCCGTCGAAGGGGATTCTCCCCTTCGTCGGACAATAGTTAGAGAGAGAGAGAGAGAGAGTAAAAAAAGAGAAGTGAAAGGAAGAAGAAGAGGAGGATAGAGAAAGAAGAGGGAGAGAGAGAAAGAAGAAGAAGAGAGAGAAAGAAAAAAAAATTATGTTAATGGTGGTCGGTCGAAATTTTTACTCCGGCCGGCAACCATTCGCCTAAGAAGAAAGATGAGGTGGAGAGGAGGTAGTGTGATGGAGGAGAGATAAGGTGAAGTGGAGGAGAAAGAAAGAGATGATGTGGCTTTTATGCCTTTAATCTCTTTTTGTAATTAATTTCTTTTTGGCCCCCAAAGATAATTTCGTCAAAAATTTGGTCCTTTGGGGCCAAAACGAACTGCCAACATACTCATGAGGGCCAAAACGGTGAGTTGGTCACAAATTGGGGACCAAAATAGAATTAACCCAAACTTTTTACACCTTACCCAACCAAATCACGTAACCCTGATTTCCTTATTGATGGGCCTAAAAATAGGTCTTTTCCCGCAAGTATACGGGGTCAAGTTATAGTATTTATAATAAGATCGAGTATCGTCCCAAGGGATAAGTAGGCAATTTCGAATATTGACGGCGAGTTTAGCCCAATAATCAAAATGTTAATAGCTAACTTAGACTAACACACTCACACACCCCATCTATATTTGATTTGATTTGCATGTAAGAAATAAGAAAACAAATGAACTAAATAAACTATCTAAGAGAGGGGAGAAGAGGATATCTAAGGTTATAAAATCCACCACATAATTTCACTTTATAAGACAAGCACTTAATCACTTAAATCTCTTTTGTATTTACTCGGGATCCAATATAATGAACTATTTGGATTCCGGATGATAATCTAGATAAAACAATTTTATAATTAAGAATGTATGATTGACTACCATATAAAACTAATTTCCTACACTACCATTCAAGATCTAAAAGGCATATCTCATCTAATAAATCAATAAAAGCATGAAATATCTAATTATAATACATGAATGATAATAAGGTTATAGAATCAACATGAAATGACAATCAATAGGCATTGAAGCACATCAAAGGATTTAATTAATCAAGAACAAGTATTATAAAGATCCAAAATGGGTTTCATTCACAACCTTAGATTGCTAAATTAACTATACATGGAATCTAGAATAACATTTATTGACATTGTAAAATAAATGAAAATACTAAGAAATTAATGGAAAGAAATCACCAAGAATGCTCAAATTCCATATCCCCATGTATTTCCAATTTGTCCAAGATTTGCTCCATTTATGCTTAAGGATGTTACTCCAAGAAATCCAAGTAATAGCTATTTTATTGCCACCCAAATAAGAAAAAGAAGGAGAAGAAAGAAAGTAGATCTAGAAAGAAGTTGGAAAGAAGAGATGAAGAGGGTTAGAAATGGTGGAAGAATATGGAAGAAAGAAGGAGATGACTATTAATGGTAGAAAGAATAGTGGTAGAGAAGAAGATAGAAAAAAAGATGGATTTAATAGAAGAGGGATTGAGTAAGAAGAAAAGAGAGAAAGAAATAGGTGAGAAGAAGTAGAAGAAAAGAATGGAGGATTAAGGTTAGAAGATAGAAAGAGAAGTGGCTTAGAAATTAGGTAAGGAAGCCATTTGAGAGGGTTATTGAAGTCTAGGGTTTAATGGAGGAGAAAGGGACTTATTTATAGGTGGGTTTTGGTTTTGGTTGGGTTAAATGGTAGGAAAAGGTAAAAGAAGGGTTACTTTTGGAATTTGGGAGGGTTTAAAGTTGAAAAACCCTAAAAGCACACAAGTGTCGGCGGCTGGTAGGGTTTGGTTGGGTTTCGGATGCTATGGTGCTTCTCGGCTGAGCAATTAACGTGCGGCAGCAAACAGTAGCCGTCGGATCGAAGGGTACGCGGATCTGGATGATTCGGGAAGGGACGCGTGGCTGGAAGCACGGAAGCTAAGCTGCTACGGGTAACACGGGATTAGAACAAAGGGGTGACGCTCAGCAGCCGTTAGATCTGAAGGACGCGGAAGGGAGAGGCTGAGATTAAAACGTTGGCCCGGGAGCATGGAGTTAAGTTGCAACGGGCTACACAGAAGCATTAGATTGGAAGGACGCTCAGCAACCGTCGATCTGGGACACGCGGAGAAGAACGGTCAAGATTAAAACGTTGAAGTGGGGCTACCGTACTAACTTGCAACGCGCTCCACCGGATCAGGCCTATAGGGTGCGCTTGGATGCTCAGCGGGAACACGGGATATAGATGCACCAGCCTCCGTCCTTCGACACGTGTCTGTGGGTGTACCGCGCGCCAAATTTGTGCCCGACACTGTCCCGCTAGTCAACCTGATTTGACTCCATCTTTGACTTTGATTTATTCCTTCGTCCGGACTCCGATTTGACTTCCGTTTTCTCCTACGAACTCGTCTCGACCTCTACTTTTCAACCACGCACTGACCTTGGCCAAATTACCAGACTGTCCTTGACTCCAAATGACCAAAATACCCTTCATGCGTCTTTTCCTCGTTTTTAACCGTTTTTCACATCTAACTCCACAAAACACACCTAATCAAGAAAATCAACCATTTTATTATAATAAAGACCCGAAACGAACTAACTCGACTAAATTACACGACTTAGATGGGACATTTTCATGACCCATCAAACATCCCCAAACTTAGATTTTGCTAGTTCTCGAGCAAAACAAAATAAAAGAAAAACCTAACTCACTTTCGGAGGAATCCCGGTTACATTTAGCATATGCAACAAGCCGTTAAACCCCTAGGTTGCCCTAGTGGACGAGTGTGGTCTCGTGAGGGTTTCCATAGATGACACCCACAAACATCATGGTTTCAAATACACAAGGGTCCAAAATCCAAATCGTAGATAAGCATGATTGATATAGTAAAGGGTTTAAGCATGTCAAAACATAATGAATCAAGTAAACAAGTTCATGTGAAAGCTAAAGACCCCTTCACTAATGATCTTACCCTAAAATGCAAGTGTCATACCATAATAAGCACATCTATGTTCCGAAGTCACAAAACCTTGATTCCCAAGTTAGTACATTTCGCCTCGACTTCGGCCTCACGGACATACACTCCAAAAATGAAATCACTCAAGAATGGTTCGCTCGTATGTGTGAGTGTGATCACGACTATAGACTCAACACATAAAAAGGGGTGAGGACAACATTTTGGAACAAATGATCTTCGAAAAGGAATTAGCCACTAAATAGAGTGGGGAAGCTCACTCACCCTTCTCACCCATTCTACCCTCTAAAAATGTCTTCTAAAGGTTAGCGGATACAATAGATGATGTGATGGTGGTGGATTTCCGAGAATGTCGACCTCCTCATGATAGAACCTCTTAAACATTTCCACATTTGTTTCTTGCTTCGAATACTTATTCATGAACAAAAACACCAACACATATATACAATCACATCACTCACACAAAAGAGCTAACACATGCTCAAACATACACAAAAATCACTTTATTTCACTTTTTTTTTTTTTTTTCTTTTTCTTTTTTTTCATATCACTTTTTTTTTCATTTTTTTTTTCATTCTCTTTTTTTTTTTTCTTTTTTTTTCATTCTCTTTTTATAACACAAATACAAACAACCAAAACAAAATACTACACACATAACTCTATTCTTGCAAATCACTTTACATTTCATACTTGCTTTTGACATTCTTCATTCTTTTATCTCATGTCTTCATTCTCGGGGTATAAGATGATGGATGGTGATGGAGTATCCGCTATCCTCTAGTTGGCATTCTCATTGGGTTTCATGGACTACAAGGGTAAGGTTAATTCGCTATCCTAATGTCACTCCTAGTGGCTAAGGAAATTGAGCACACGAGATCAAATGAGCTTTTTTACAAGTTACGAGGTTGAGTAGCTCTTCATTCTACTCGGAGTTAGCGCGGAAGAGTACACTCGAATGGCAATTTAGGCTTTGAGCTCTCACATGGGTTAAGTCTCCACTAATGACTACTTTAGGTCTCTTAGAAATGTTTCTTCTTCACTAAGATGTAACTCACATGGCACAACACAAACACTAAAAGACTCGACTTTCATGCAAAGGCCATTAGCAATCACAAAACTCATCAACTCGACACATATGCATCAAAATTCTCAAAACTATCACTAGAATCACATGCAAATCTACTCAAAATGTTCAAAATTTTCAAATTTTGGCTAATTTGGACCCTTTTGTCTTTGAAACCCATGGTCATGCATTGGTTTTGGTCAAATCCCCGCATCCCCAAACTTAAAATTAACATTGTCCTCAATGTTCTAAGCATACACTCACCAAAGGATTAAGAGGCATATCAATTTAAAGAGAAGAGTGGAGAGATATTACCATAACCGAAGGAGATAAAAGATGATACTACCAAGGCCCATGTATGAAGAGGTTCCAAGTTGATGCCAAGCTCGCGCCATCCCCAAACTTGGAACAAACCACGCCTTAGAAGTAAAACATATAAGAAATGCTCCTAAAATATCAACAAATATCATGAGAATGAAGCACATAAAACATATGACAATATAAAACTTACCACTAACGCGGGTATACACGATTGCATTGAGCTATGCAATTAGCCTTTAATTCTCTTGATTTCACACAAGAACACGAGTTATGTCTCGTGGAGGGTTTCCAGAGATGATACCCACAAACATCAAAACCCATTAATCGGTCTAACGATCATAAAGCAAAAGACGGAAGATTTGGGGGTCAACCCAAAGAAAGCTATATACAGGTGCTAATCGTCTCAAAAAAAGATAAAGAATACGAAGGGCACATGAGACGATAAAAGAAAACAAGCCATCCCCAAACTTAGTGGGTGCACAGTCCACTAAGTAGGTATAAATAGAAGGAACGACAACAAAGAAATCATCAAAAGGATCGACATACATGTGAAGAGTCAAAATATCAGTCGAAGGCAAAAAATTATCTGGAAGCTTAGTGGACAGAATATCCACTATGTCCATAGACACTCTAGGAAAGAGGTCTGAAATGTCCCAAAAGGGATCAACAACCGAGTTTGAGATTATGTGGAAAGTCGAACTAGACTCTAAGGGTAAGGCAGTATGCTCGGGGACCAAGTCAAGGTCCATGGTTTCCTTAGGCAAATAGTCTGACAAACTATCCAACATGTCACTAACTACTACGTCATCAATATCCTCAAAGACATCTGGGGCCTCGCAGTCAGTTATAATATCAGGCCTTCCTAGCATTGCATCTAAGACTGACTCCTTACAAGTGTCAAAAATTGGATAGTTCGGAATCGTGTCATTCTCAAAATTGTTCGTAGAGCAACCATGAACATCAACGTCTAATGTAGTCCTATCATGATGAGATGACACATGTTGAGGAAACGAGACAACAAGGTTATCAGTTTGTTCAAGCTCTTGGGTCCTCTCAGTTGATTCGTCGACATTTAACTTAGTACTAGGGTATGACGTATTACCCTCGCCATCGGACCTAGTACCCTCTTGAGTTTGGGGTGGTAAAACCCCTTCCTCGTCGGCTAATAACTGTGATGTAATCATCTGTACTTGATGATTTAGAGACTCAAACTGATGATTTAGAGACTCAAACCTCTGCTGTAACTCTTGTTGCATTTGAATCTGTGTCTCTTCATGTTGTAACATCATTTCAGTCAGACGACTCGCAAACTCTAATTGAGATCTATCTTCAAGAATCTCTTCATGATAAGGCTCACAAGTGTAATTAAATGAAGACTCTTGATAATAACTCCCACCGTACATACTAGGATCATACCTGCCTCTAAAATCATTGGTCTCAGAATAGTGTGGACTGTAAGGTCTCTCATACATATTTAGTGTCGGACCATATCCATCACTAATTTGACCATCTCTACACATCCATCGGTATTCTCCTAGGGTCATACGAGATCGGTCAGGCTCAAATGGTCTATTCCCCTCACTAATCGAAGCATCCCTACACATCCTTTGGTATTCACCTAAGGTCATATCAGGTCGGTTAGTGCGGGGAATCCTCGAAATAAGCTCATCATCATCATCAAATGGCCAACCGTTATAAGAACGTGCCATGATCTCACAATGCTCAAGGAACTAACAAACAAGCTATCAATGCAAATCAAAACTTATCCAACCAATCACACACAAGTAAGAAAGAAAGAGATAGAATACGATACTAGCGGATGCTCCTCTCGTTTCATTCTTCCTTCCGATTCCTTTCTGATTCTTTTGTTCCCCTTCGCTCCTATGTTCCTGTTTTTTGGCTTTTCTCTTAAAGTGGTACCTGAAAAAAAAAAAGATAAGAAACTACGAAAATAAAGAAAGAAAACGTCTAAGTTAACAAATAACACTAAACTAAAGAACAAAACAAGCAAACAATATCCTAACTACTAAACCTATCCCCGGCAGCGGCGCCAAAAACTTGATGGGCCTAAAAATAGGTCTTTTCCCGCAAGTATACGGGGTCAAGTTATAGTATTTATAATAAGATCGAGTATCGTCCCAAGGGATAAGTAGGCAATTTCGAATATTGACGGCGAGTTTAGCCCAATAATCAAAATGTTAATAGCTAACTTAGACTAACACACTCACACACCCCATCTAAATTTGATTTGATTTGCATGTAAGAAATAAGAAAACAAATGAACTAAATAAACTATCTAAGAGAGGGGAGAAGAGGATATCTAAGGTTATAAAATCCACCACATAATTTCACTTTATAAGACAAACACTTAATCACTTAAATCTCTTTTGTATTTACTCGGGATCCAATATAATGAACTATTTGGATTCCGGATGATAATCTAGATAAAACAATTTTATAATTAAGAATGTATGATTGACTACCATATAAAACTAATTTCCTACACTACCATTCAAGATCTAAAAGGCATATCTCATCTAATAAATCAATAAAAGCATGAAATATCTAATTATAATACATGAATGATAATAAGGTTATAGAATCAACATGAAATGACAATCAATAGGCATTGAAGCACATCAAAGGATTTAATTAATCAAGAACAAGTATTATAAAGATCCAAAATGGGTTTCATTCACAACCTTAGATTGCTAAATTAACTATACATGGAATCTAGAATAACATTTATTGACATTGTAAAGTAAATGAAAATACTAAGAAATTAATGGAAAGAAATCACCAAGAATGCTCAAATTCCATATCCCCATGTATTTCCAATTTGTCCAAGATTTGCTCCATTTATGCTTAAGGATGTTACTCCAAGAAATCCAAGTAATAGCTATTTTATTGCCACCCAAATAAGAAAAAGAAGGAGAAGAAAGAAAGTAGATCTAGAAAGAAGTTGGAAAGAAGAGATGAAGAGGGTTAGAAATGGTGGAAGAATATGGAAGAAAGAAGGAGATGACTATTAATGGTAGAAAGAATAGTGGTAGAGAAGAAGATAGAAAAAAGATGGATTTAATAGAAGAGGGATTGAGTAAGAAGAAATGAGAGAAAGAAATAGGTGAGAAGAAGTAGAAGAAAAGAATGGAGGATTAAGGTTAGAAGATAGAAAGAGAAGTGGCTTAGAAATTAGGTAAGGAAGCCATTTGAGAGGGTTATTGAAGTCTAGGGTTTAATGGAGGAGAAAGGGACTTATTTATAGGTGGGTTTTGGTTTTGGTTGGGTTAAATGGTAGGAAAAGGTAAAAGAAGGGTTACTTTTGGAATTTGGGAGGGTTTAAAGTTGAAAAACCCTAAAAGCACACAAGTGTCGGCGGCTGGTAGGGTTTGGTTGGGTTTCGGATGCTATGGTGCTTCTCGGCTGAGCAATTAACGTGCGGCAGCAAACAGTAGCCGTCGGATCGAAGGGTACGCGGATCTGGATGATTCGGGAAGGGACGCGTGGCTGGAAACACGGCAGCTAAGCTGCTACGGGTAACACGGGATTAGAACAAAGGGGTGACGCTCAGCAGCCGTTAGATCTGAAGGACGCGGAAGGGAGAGGCTGAGATTAAAACGTTGGCCCGGGAGCATGGAGTTAAGTTGCAACGGGCTACACAGAAGCATTAGATTGGAAGGACGCTCAGCAACCGTCGATCTGGGACACGCGGAGAAGAACGGTCAAGATTAAAACGTTGAAGTGGGGCTACCGTACTAACTTGCAACGCGCTCCACCGGATCAGGCCTATAGGGTGCGCTTGGATGCTCAGCGGGAACACGGGATATAGATGCACCAGCCTCCGTCCTTCGACACGTGTCTGTGGGTGTACCGCGCGCCAAATTTGTGCCCGACACTGTCCCGCTAGTCAACCTGATTTGACTCCATCTTTGACTTTGATTTATTCCTTCGTCCGGACTCCGATTTGACTTCCGTTTTCTCCTACGAACTCGTCTCGACCTCTACTTTTCAACCACGCACTGACCTTGGCCAAATTACCAGACTGTCCTTGACTCCAAATGACCAAAATACCCTTCATGCGTCTTTTCCTCGTTTTTAACCGTTTTTCACATCTAACTCCACAAAACACACCTAATCAAGAAAATCAACCATTTTATTATAATAAAGACCCGAAACGAACTAACTCGACTAAATTACACGACTTAGATGGGACATTTTCATGACCCATCAAACATCCCCAAACTTAGATTTTGCTAGTCCTCGAGCAAAACAAAATAAAAGAAAAACCTAACTCACTTTCGGAGGAATCCCGGTTGCATTTAGCATATGCAACAAGCCGTTAAACCCCTAGGTTGCCCTAGTGGACGAGTGTGGTCTCGTGAGGGTTTCCATAGATGACACCCACAAACATCATGGAGAGAAAGAGAAAGTGAAGACAGATAGAGTTAGAATCATGTCTAAACCTGTGAAGATAATTGAAGTTTGGAATTACAATTTACTTATTGAGATGAAGAGAATCAGTTCGATTTTGAAAGAATTTTCGTTTGTTTCTATGGATACTGAATTCCCTGGTGCAGTTTATCGTCCTTTTGATAAAACCCTAATTCCTAAACTTAGTCCCTTTCATCTTTACCATGTACTCAAAGGTAATGTGGATATTCTCAAATTGATTCAAGTGGGTTTAACCCTATCTGATGCTGATGGTAATCTTCCTGATTTTGGGACTGATTATTGTTATATTTGGCAATTCAATTTCAGAGATTTTGATATTACTAGAGATTATCATGCCCTAGACTCAATAGAACTTCTACAAAAACAGGGTATTGATTTTAACAAAAACAGAGATTTGGGTATTAGTTCGATGGATTTTGCTTTTTTACTAGTTAAATCAAGACTGGTTCTAAACCCTAATGTGACTTGGATCACATTTCACAGTGCTTATGACTTCGGATATCTGATTAAAATTTTAACAGGAAGATATCTACCAACTCAACTTGGTAACTTTATTAATGGTGTGTTTGGATGCAGGATTCCTAACTAGGATTCCTACCAAAAATGGGATTTGGTAGGATTCATGAATTCTTGGTCTGTTTGGCTACACAAAATCCTAGGACTCTTGAATCCCAAGGATTTCTAATTCCATAATTTGTATTAGCCCAGAATTCCACCCTACCCCCTAAGATTTGCTAGGATTTTAGATTTTACGCCCCAAATCCAATTCTCAAATCAACCCAAATCCTCCCGAATTTCGGACAGATCTCAAACTCGGAGTTTCAGTCGTCTTCTTCTCCAACACTTCCGATTTTCAGAGAAAAACTTGAAGCTGAAGCTCGGGTGAGGTATTATCTCTTTCTCTCTCTCTCTCTAACTCGTATCACTCTCTCTCTAACTCGTATCACTCTCTCCTTCTCCACAAAGCTTGAAGTTCCTGATCTAGTAATTTCAAAACCCTAACTGTCTCACTCTAACCTTTTGTGATTTTCAGATTTCTTTGTGAAGCTTGAAGATCAAAGCTCGGGTGAGGTATTTTCATGAATTCTAACTCGTATCTCTCTCTCTAGGGTTTGATTATATCTTTGCAACAGTCAATGGTTGATATCTAGTTTTCAGTCGAACTGGCATTTTAAATTCTAGGGTTTTTCAATTATTGTTCTGATCAACTTGGGTATATATGATAATTGACCAATTTAGTATACCTAGTATTGATTTACTACCTAGGGTTTCAAAATCTCTATTGTTTACTCTATCACTTTGTGCCAATGAACAACTACCTAGGTATATAATAGTTCCAAATCCACAAAACCCTCTGAAGGTATACACACTTCCCTCTTTCATCTTCTAGGGTTTTCAAATGCGATCTTCATATCTGTTAGAAATGCTTTATATTTTCTCTATTTCATGATTTTAGGTTTATGGCATCATAAGGTTCTATCTAATACACAGCTAGGGTTTCACTGTTTAGTTGGAAATGCTTTATCATAGCGGTGACCTTGCTTATATGCTATTGCATTATTGTCATAAGTTGCTAGTAGAGATTGGGATGCCTATCCTTTACCTGAAACGAACTGTACTATATAAGTAGTTGCTCGCTTGTTTTTCCTTCCGGCTTTTGGCGGGGAAAACGTTTATTGATATTTATGGCTGGTACCAACATGTTTCTTCTTATTCTTCCTCTGTTTTGCCGATCAATATTGAGCCTTGCCTAGGAATTATTAACAACCACAGATGTTTGGCGGAGTTGTATATAGATAGAGAACCACCTAGGAGCCGTGAATTTGAGAGGCACCAGATTCTTGAGCGACTATACTCAGAAAGTGATATAACTTGTCACGCAATGCTTCAGATGAATATGAACACATTTAATAAGTTGTGTTGTATGTTAGTAGGCAAAGGGCTACGACCTAGTAGGTGGGTTAGTGTGAAAGAACAAGTAGCTATATTCCTCCTCACTATTGGTCACGACTCGCGTGTGAGGCATAACGGGTTCGATTTGATTAGGTCATCTGAAACAGTTCATCGACATTTTCATAATGTGTTGCGATTTGTCTTAAGACTTGGTCCTGAGGTGGTGAAGCCGGCACGTGAAACTTTTTCCCCACAAATGGGTAATAGATGTGGTTGGCCATTAACATATTTTAAGGACTGTGTTGGTGCAATAGATGGTACATACATACCTGCAACTGTACCTATAGAAGACCAACCACGATATCGTAACCGCAAAGGAGATATTAGACATAATATTCTAGTAGCTTGCTCATTTGATATGAAGATAACATATGTTTTAGCTGGATGGGAAGGGTCTGTACATGATAGTAGGTTGCTGAGATCTGCTGTCACAACGTGTGAAGACAAGCTAATAGTTCCTTCTGGTATAGCTATGCCACCTCTTAAACTTTGTTGATGGTTGACATCATTGTACAATGTACTAATGCACAGTTTTTGTTTGATAGACAAGTACTACCTTGGTGATGCCGGTTTTCCACTTGCACCGGGCTTCCTGACGCCTTATCGTGGGACTAGATATCATTTGTCTGATTATAAAGGACGTAAACCAGCGAACCCAAGGGAGCTTTTCAACTATCGACATTCATCTTTACGTAATGTGATAGAACGAGTGTTTGGAGTCTTGAAGAAAAGATTCGCCTATTTACGAGCATCTCCATTTTATTCTGTGGATTCGCAAATAAAAATAATTCTATCTTGTTGCTTGGAATGGTTCCATCATGATGTTGAAAGAAGGAGGTTTTTCTTAACAATGGAACCAGATGAACAACTTATGTGGATCGAGAGCAAATTATTTTAGCATGGACAAGAGATGACATTATTTTTTTTACCAGTACTTACTTTTTATTTTTAAGGCAATACTTGGATGAGGTTTTCTTTTTTGGATATTATTCATGAATATGAAGGTATTATTTTAATTAAAAACTTATTTTGTAAGAATCCAATTATGTTTGCCAAACAAGCCAAAGGATTTTAGATGAAGGAAACAAGAATTCTAGGATTCTTATAGGTTACCAAACACACAAAAAAAAATCATTTGGATTCATGAATCCATGGAATCATGAATCATTTGGATTCATGAATCCGTGGATTCATGATTCCTGCATCCAAACACACCATAAACTTCTTCATTATTTCTTTGGGTTAAGAGTTTATGACATTAAGAGTATAATGAAGTATTGTGAAAGTCTATATGGTGGTTTGGAGAAGGTAGCTAAAACCCTAGAAGTTAAGCGAGAAGTCGGCAATTGTCATCAAGCAGGTTC
This sequence comes from Eschscholzia californica, assembly GCF_041429995.1. Lineage (NCBI taxonomy): Eukaryota > Viridiplantae > Streptophyta > Magnoliopsida > Ranunculales > Papaveraceae > Eschscholzia > Eschscholzia californica. The sequence continues at coordinate 12,825,877 of NW_028238198.1, read as the reverse complement.
TGATAGTTTATTAACTTTGAAGACATTTTTGAAAATGAAAGAGAAGTTTTTCGTCGGAAACGACATCTACCTGAAGTACGCTGGAATTATTTCTGGGTTTTGAGTAAACTGAATTTGGGATTAGAGAGAGAGTGTTAGTGTGTTATTGATTGTAATATAGTTCTCAAATTTGATCCAAGATATATAGTTAATGAAATTTTAGTTTCCTTTTCTTTTGATGTTGGCATTATTTTTTACTTTGAGCTTATCGTATCGACTAATTGCACAGCTCAACATTTAGCATTATTGTTTACTTTGAGAGTAGCATATCGACTAATTGCACTCCTCTAAACTGTTATCTATCAGTCTATGAGTTTGAATTGTTTTCATCATCCACCTCTGCTCTCATCCAGATCTTCTCGCGGCCTTGTCGACAAGAAGAGAGAGGATGAGTATGAGCTCGATGCACACTAAAGGGGAGTTTGTCACATTCAGGATGCTTGGCGGAAGTTGGAGAGTACCCACTGGACAAATGTTGGCCGAGTAAGACGATTGACTTCTAGGATCAAGAAACCCACAGTGGAAGGGTGCAAAAACCTTTTAACTAGTCTGAGGAGAAATAGTGTTATCTACGGTGTTTCGTGTTTCGATAATAGGAGCTCAAGTGGAAACAGGAAACTAATCAAAGCTGCACACAATATCTCTGCCAACTATATACATACCAATATTGTTCTCAACTTCTTGTTGTTGTGGTGTTACTACTATATTGAAAATGATCAATATCACCTTAAATTCCATCTCCAGCAAAGTGAAACTCAAAGAGTATAAGACAGTGACCTCTCAATATTACTAGATCTATTGTATGATCCAAGTATGCCATTATGCCCATCAACTTTACCTCTACAGAGTATGTCTTGTTGTGTCTGCATTCCTTTTTAAAGCATACGCACGCCACACTTGTGTCGTGTTATGCCCGTGGCTGTGTTGTGTTTACCGCCACTAAATGGGACACATAGGAGAAAGCTGCGGGGAGGTGGCGAAGAACTGTTGGTGGTTGCCGGGGCCCGGAGAGAGGAAGAAAAGAAGTTTTTGACAGATACGTCATCAACTATCACAATACCTCCACGGCTCCACCACCATACTTCCACCATCAGATCTCAATCACCACATATCACCACCGAAACACCACCCCACCACCAACACCACAACCGCAACTCCACCACCATCACCACAACTAGTCAACAACCGTACCACCACTACACAATCTTATAATAGTGATAAATGGAAACTGTCTAGCAAAATACAAAGATTTGTCAAATCTCCTCATTTGTTAAAAACATAAATGCATTTTCAATTTGGATTTTTATATATATTAGGAGAAAAACAATTAATACAACCATCTAAATTGATCACATATACAAGATTTTTCTGATTTGCTGATTAGACTTTCCTCTTATAAATCAATTTGTAATTCAATATTAAATTGATTTAGTATAATGTAATGAGTCTCTTAGTTTTATGTCACTTTTAAGAATGTATCTCATGTTTTGTGGTGGTGGTTGTTATTGAAATGTGTTTTAATCGGACCAGTCTCGGAAAAAATGTCTATACTTCCATGTCTGGTCTGGCTAGGAGCGTGCTATTTTATGTACAGAACGGCCCACTCCATTCACGTAACGTGACTACACCAGTCCCTTATCGTCCATGGTCGTATGACCACTGAGTCGTGACCAATGTGTATCGGACTTCCAAACCACAAACAAACCATGTGACAAGCGGCGTTGTGCCGTGTTACCTCTTAGCGTGTCTTGTAGGTGTCACGTGCCGATACGACGCGTTCGCCACCAATGACACATGATGTATGGGGAGGTGCCTATAAAATTTCCCTTGTTATTAGGGGCCGACTTGAGATATTCTTAAAGTAGGAAAGTTCAAACTGGGTCGGCGCCCTATACCAAGTTAGTGTCGGTCTGACAACTCTGAAGTATTAGAGAAGCGCCGAAATTGCCACGATTTAACCCTGTCAGCAAACAAACACCCCCAGTAGTAGCTTAATCACGAAGTTTATTTAAAAAAAGAAACATCTCTGTCTTTATTTCAGATCCCCCATTCTTCTTTCTTTTTTACTTTCTCTCTCTATAAAAATGAAAATGAACCTTTCTTTCTTTTAAGACTAAATCCTAGTGTCTAGATAAAAAAAAAGAAAGAAATGGAAAACCAGCAAGAAATGAAAGAGGAGGTTTATGAAGAAGAAGATGTTGATTTCAATGCCTTACCTGAAGGATGTATATCAAGCATCATATCATTAACATCTCCTCGGGATGCGTGTACTTATTGCCTTGTTTCATCTGTATTTAAATCAGCTGCTGAATCTGATTCTGTTTGGGAGAAATTTCTTCCTTGTGATTATTCTGAAATCTTGGCTAGAGTTGTTTCTTCACCTTCACCTTCTTCTTCATCTTCTTCGTCTTTGTCGGTGCTTGATTTTACTTCTAAGAAGCAACTTTATTTCAGTCTCTGTTATAATCCTATTCTTATTGATGGCGGTCTTAAGGTATACTTTTGATCTTTTCTTTTTGGGTTTTAGGTTTTATGATTGTGTATATGATCAGATACTTAATAATCCAAATTCAAATGATTTATTTTTCTTGATTATTAATAAATAATGAATTTTATGTCCTAATTTCCAAGATATTATATTTTTAGTTGTTAGACCCTTCTCCATGTGGGACTATTTGGACAGTAGTAGTGTTTGTTAGGGGTGTACACGAGCCGAGCTCTTAACGAGCTTCTCGAGCTCAGACTCGACTATTGCTCGTGCTCGACTCAAGTCAGATATAAACAATTGAGCCACATATTCAGACTTCGAGTCAGATATAAACCAAGAGCCTCATAAATCAATAATATCTTAAATCTGACTCGAAGTCTGAATTGACTTTCAAATATGAGGATCTTTGTTTATATTTGACTCATGTCTTTGTGGTTGTTAGGGGTTGATTTTAGATCTATTTGAGTCAGATGGTTCAATTTCAAACAAATGAGTCAGATTTAGACAATCAGAAAATATTGACACATCTGTGATCATTGATTTATGAGGCTATTACCATTGCTTCTATTACTGATTATTCCTATGTAGCATAAAGCCCTCTAGCTTAACATATGATCTCCAGAAATCGAATTTTTCGGTTTGGAATTAGGCTGTATTAGGCTATGTTGGCATTGTTGCTAATTACTGATTATTGGTACAGAGCTTTCATCTGGAGAAATCCACTGGGAAGAAATGTTTCATGCTCGGAGCGAAGGACCTGTCGATTATATGGGGAAGCACTCCCAAGTACTGGAAGTGGACACAATTCCCTGGCTCCAGGTCTTCCCCTCTATCTTTATCTCTCTTTGTTAATTTTGTAGTTATCTAACTCAGAATTCAAAACCAATTGGTAATGAGTGGAGATGACCTAGATATAATGTTCTTGCTTACTAGATCACCTTCTTCCATGTGAGACTATTCTCAAACTCTTCATACCCTCTAAACGCACTCTGTCGTGTACTTACGATATGATCATCTACAGGTTCATGGAGGTGGCGGAACTTATATCCGTGTGTTGGCTCGAAATCCATGGGAAACTGGAGACCCGATTACTATCCCCAAAAACAAGTTACGGAGTCTTCCTTGTCTTCAAGTTTGTAGAAGGAGCTTATGGATTCGATCACCCACCTGCAGAAGCATCGGTCAAAATTGTGGATGGAGCTGGTAATGTTGTGTGTAGTGAAGAGACAGACATCTACTTAGATCCAGATGGTAATCGAAGAAGACAATTAGTTACTGCACCACGCCGTGTCGGTATAATCAGGAACAGATTTAATCACGTATCGGGGTCTCCGACATTGGTGTCTAGGTTAAAGTGTATGGGACAGTTTCGACAGGAGAGAGAGGACGGATGGTTAGAAGTAGAGATGGGTCATTTCTTCAACGTCGGAGGAGAAAATGACAGCGGAGAAGTGCAGATTACTTTAACTGAGACAAGAGGTGGTAACTGGAAAACAGGCCTAGTTGTCGAAGGGATCGAAATTAGGCCTGCAAAGAACAAGTAGAAGCATATGTTTCATGAGCTCCCCTTGTTCTATAATCTGAGTAAACAAATTATGGATTTTTATATCACTTAAAGTATATGTTAGCTTGTTGTTTTTATGCTACCATTTCGACTTTAAAACCATATTTTTCGATAGTATTGTATTTCTCTTCTATATTATATATGATATTTTGTTAAGTTTCTTCCCTGCGTTTTCGTTGTGAAGCTTCATTTTCCTGAAGATCGTTGTGATCAAGCCATTTGCTTGAAGAATTGCATATGAGCATTTAATGAATCCCTGAAAAAAAGATGGAAGTAGTACGAAGCAAAACTTGTGTTTGTTTTTTCAATATGTATACGTAGTATCTCAAATTCTTAATACAAATGTGATTTATGTGGGATTTTCGTTGTTTGGCATGCTTTAGTTTTGCTAATAGAGTTCGACCTTAAACGAGTGCTTGTCTCCCATTTACTTGTTCAAGAATAAGGTAGTTTTCTTCCTGTTCAGATCTAATTCGAAGTCTAATTGACGGTACTCAGATTTCAGAGTGTTTTGTTTTTGTTCACTCGTCTAAGTGATGGATTTATATTTGATTTTAGGTCTATTGTAGTCAGAATTGCCCAAATTCCAGCAATGAAATAAAACAAACATCATGTTACATTTGTTCTCTCTTACCCCTTTCAAGTGCAACCCTGACCCACTGTTAAGATTCCATCATAGACTTTTTAATGAGTTAGGCTGTGATGTTCGTGTAATATAGGTGAAATCAATCATATTTTCGTTGTATAGAGTATCTTTTCTGTTATTTTTGAATGTATTATTTTATTTTCTTTTTATCAAGATTTCAAATTAATGCATTTTCAAGACATTAGTTGGCCGAAATTCTAGGTCGGTAAGAGAAAACGAAAATATGATTTTACCTTAGAAATCCGAGTTTTCTTTAGAAGAATCACCACCAACAAAACTATCTTACCTCTAAAATCATGTCTTCACTCAATATTATTAGTACGAACGAATTATTCTTGATAGCTCATTAATGTTTACCTCCTTCACTAACGAGGATGCTTGAACTTTAAATTCCTCCGTGGTGAAAGCTTCATCAAACTAGTTTTTTTTTTCGATAAATTGTGGGTTGGTTGGTCGTGGTCTGGTGGTGGTTGTGGGGGAGTATAGTAGGATTTGAAGATGAAAGTAGAGAATGAACTTCATTTTTAGTTTAGTCCTTACAAAAATTTCATTTTAATCCCTCTTTGATCTGTAAATACCAAAGTTATATTTACAGAGAAACAGAAAAGGTAAAATTTTTTAGCTTTGTAAACTCATGCTCTGTAAATACTAACCACCTATACTTTAGAGGCGTCGGGGAAGCTAAACTGAACAAATGTTAAGAGCCCTCACATTATGCCCTCATGAAGCCCACTTAGTAGCCGATCTGCTGGCTCATTCAATTACGACCCCCTGAAGCCTTTCAGTTTATAGTTTAGTCTATCTTAATGTCTAAATCAAGTTTGTATTTTAATTTTTATTGTATCTCAGTTAACCTTTGGGTTATCAATGAAGTTGCAATTTATCAAAAAAAAAAGGCTTGCATGAAATGGTGGTGGTTTTCCAGCTGCAACAAACAATATGGAGTTGCTAGTTTAGTTCATTTTTTCGGTGGGAGATATCAAAACCCTACGTAGGTGGTCCCCAAATTGTACCTACTCCACGGCAAACAATAACGTTATGATTTCCATTATGAATGAAGGACAAGTTACAAAGATATCTCTAGGGGTTAGTTCATGTAACTCACTGAAAATCCTACTTTCACCGTCTCCCACCTCTCTTTCTAATTCTAAAAATTCACCGTCTCCCACCTCTCTTTCTAATTCTAAAAATACATGGACAACCATTATAAACGGAAGCCCTGCCTTGAAGGCAATGAAAATCAACCCTGCTTTGGATGACCTGAAGACCAGTCGGTTAAACAGGTCGCCGCTTGACGCTCTACCACATCGTTAATATGTTGGCTACCACAACTTATTAGCATTCCCTTCCTTGCTTGTCGTATTGCCCATTTAAGTCAAACAGTTAAAATGCCAACAGAATAAAGGGTGGTTCTAAAAGCACCGCGCCAAAAGACTGTTTGCGGGCGGGGATTTTGTTTACTCGGGTCAATCACCATTGACCTGAGTTCTCTATAAGCTCCGGTTTTTAACGTGGGTTACGTTTCACCTTCGTTTGGTTCTTCCATCTTCTTCTTTCAAAATGAAAGGAATACCAATTCATTTTTCTTCAAAACAAAAATCATGGGTACTCATCTAGATAGTGTAAGTAAAAAATCTTTCATTTCTTCTTATTTACTTACTATTCCTGTTAGTAAATTGATGTGGCGTTAAAATACCACATTTGGATCACTTAACTTTGATGAGTTAGTTCTTTTCGGGTTTTATTTCTAATAATTTATGTATTTTTCTTGTTAGGAAGCTTATTTGGAGTTTGGCATTACATTCGGAATAAAACGAAGCAATTCGTCACATTTTCGTCTCATGTGGAAGAGATCGGAAGGAAAGAGCATCAGGGGTATTTTGGTCATTTTGAGAAAATCAGAGTTTAGATGGAAAGTGGAGTCAATGGTGAGTCCGACGGCGAAAACGGAAGTTGAATCGGAGTTCGGATGGAAAAGTTATGGAGGAAAGAAACCGAAAGACATTTTTGTCTTTTCTGAAAATTAGAAGTAGAAACAATTATGCAGGCACACCTTTGGTTCATAAAAACCCAAACTAAAAGTCCAATAGCCTAAAGAAGAAGAACATAGTTGAAATTTTAGGAGCACCTCTCTTTAAGGTCTAAGTCAAAATAGACTAAGACAAAGTCAAGATGGTCCTAGGTTATATTTTTTTAATGAAAAGTTTGAATAGTGGGGACCTTCTTCTCAATCAGGAATTAGGGTTTAGGGGAGTGAGAGAGAGAGGGAGAAGAGAAGCCGCCGGCCAAAGCTTGGCCGGCCGGGAAAACAGCAGCTCGAGTCGGGCTTACAACAAGATCGCCGGCACTACAGCAGCAGCAAGGGATCCTCAACAGTGCTCGGTTTCAAGCAATAGGTAGCTCGGGTTTTGGTCGATTCTTCAAGGAGACGGTCGGAACTTGCTCGGAACTTGTTCGGGACTCGCTCGGGAATTGAAAGGGAAGCTTCGGCTCAACTCGGGACAGCGACTAGGGGGATGGAGACTCTATGACAGCGACTCGTCTGCGGCTATTTGAGCATGTGCTTGGCCGGAAAAGCTAACCCTAGCCGGACCGATTTGGAGCTTTCCGACCACTCTCTTGATCGAAGAGTTTAGGGTTTTCACGTGATATATCATTGTCTCACTTTCCTTGTTGTTTGATTGAGGTTTGAGTTAATATTTCTAGAGAGAGAAAGCTTGGTTGAAGCTTTCATGGTGGACTGTTCTTGAGAGGAAGAAGAAGGTACTGTTATTAAGGGGAACCCTAGTATTCACTGAGGGGACACCTAATCTGCTCTGTTAAGGGGAAATCAGGATATTGCTAGGGGGAGATTGGCAGCACATACATATTCATATTTTCCAACTATCCTAGCCTCGCGCTATCATCGAAAAAGGGGGATTTCAATCTTAATTTTGTCTTACTTTATCTTCTTACTTTTATTATTTGTATCGCCATGTCTAGCTAGCTTTTGTAGTCGGATACTCGTGATACATGTCTTGATGTGACAAGAGTTTTATTGTTTTTAATGATAAAATCTTCCGGACTTTTAGACCGTTCATGGACTGGAATCTGAGTTAAACCAAGAGTTCATTGACCCATCCAAGTAAATGGGTGAAGTTAACTAACTTTTTATGCTTATAGATCATTAGTACTAGTCACTATCGACTTTGTGGATCGAAGTATCCCTCTCATTCGATTCTTATTCAACTCTTCCCGAATCTCTCACCTTTAGTTTAATTAACCTTATTTGTTTATTTATTTGAAATCAATCCAAAAACCCAACTTATTATCTTTTCGTTTTTAGTCTGAGTTAGTGACTGACACTTAAACCGGTGGGTTAGACTTTCTCGATATTCGTATTACCTTCCTATCTTCGTGGATCGATCCCGGTCTTACCGGGTTATTACTTGACGCACGTATACTTGCGGGTGGAGACCTTTTAGGGTAACCTTTTAGGCCCATCATAAATATACAAAATTGAAAGAATGGTTCACTGTTTTCTTCCTTCTTCACCAAATTGCATTTACAAAATAAACTCATTTTCTCTCATCTTCCTTCTCATGTTCATCCTCATTCCTTCTATATCTCCTCTGTAAATGTAGAAGAAAGATTGAAAGATTCAACACCAAAACCTTCTTCTTCTTCTTCCCCAAAACAAAATCCAAAACCCAATTCAACAAATTCATCACCATTAGAGAGAACACAAATTGCAAGAAATCCCAAGAGATCAATATTATCTACTAGATCAAGAGCATATTCTTCATTTTCACTTCCAACAACCATCTTCAACACATTTGATCACTTCATAAGTACCTTCATTGATCCACCAATCCGTCCTTTTAGTGATCCAAGACACGTTCATGATGAACAAAACCGAAAATGAAGAATTAGAAGAAATGAGAAAAGGAGTGGAGAAATTTGCTGAAGAAGTGATTGATAAATCTTCTGATCAGGAATATAAGGCCCCATATCAGCTCATCTGTTTGGTCCTCTTTGGTCCCAGATTAGCTGATCAGTTTGGTCCTCTTAGGTCCCGGACTGGTTCAGTCCATCCGATAGATTTCGTCTGATTTTGTGATAAACGGATGGAGGCGTTAGGGTTAACTCATTTCGACCGGTGCTTACAGATTTGAACGGTGCTAATAGAGAAATGAATTGTTGGGTCTGGTGCTAATAGGGTCGTCTGCTAACAGCTCTTTGGACCAGTGCTTATAGAAGCACATGGACGGGGTAGATTACTTTTTCTGAATAGGGTTCTCGCAACGGAATAATTATTTCTTTTATTTTTATTAAACAACATAATAATTGTTAGTTGTTATAATGGTTAGTGATTTATAATTATCGCAATGTTCCTTTAAACAACGATAAATACCGTTCTGAAATTAATCCAAAAGAAATTGAATGTATTTTATGTTATATGTGAAAGAGATTGTTATCATTCTATTTAAAATTCCATATATGAATAATATTTTTAAATATAATTAGACGGTAGAAACAGAAAAACAATTTGATTAAAACCGACTCACCGAGGCGATTGATTTATTTTCTTAAGAATTTAATTCGCATTGTTTATATTACCAACTGTATAGGAGAAGTGTGTCCCGTGATACAATAGATTTAAGGATTTATATCCTATATTATTTTCCATGTAAACAATATCTATGTATTAAAACAGAAGGAAAAAGCGCTCACTGGGACAAACATCATTTTTTAATAAAAGATATTCTTTAGAAGTTCTCTTCCCCAAAATTTAAAATATAGTCATTTTTAGAATTAAAATAACTAAAAATAAATAACTGTGTCCTTCTTAGAAATAAAATAATAATTTAAGAAAAAAAGGAAACAAAATATATTGCAAGGATTAAAAAAGAAATTGAAATCTCTCACTTCCACTCAACAATCTCTATATAATAAAACAGAAGGGAAAACGATTACTGGGACAAACATCATTTTTTAATAAAGGATATTGTCAAGAAGCCCTTCTCAAAATCTATAATATAGTCTTTCATAGAAATAAAATTACCTATTTAAAAGACAATAATCATTTCCCTCTTAGAAATAATATAACTAATTTAAGAAAAAAGAAACAAAATAAATTTCAAGGGTTGAAAAAAGAAATTAAAATCTCTCTCTCTCAATAAAATAATAACTAATTTAAGAGAAAAGAAACAAAAAAAATAATAACTAATAAAAATCTCTCTCTCTCTCAATAAAATATAACAATAAATTTCTTAACATTTGATTGATACAAGTGTCTGTGCCCCAGGACACGGGATATACCCTAGTCTATCGTATAAAACATAAGGGAAAATGATGACTGAGACAAACATCCTTATTTAATAAGAGATATTGTCTAGAAATCCTTCCCAAAATTTAAGATATAGTCCTTCGTAAAAATAAAATAACCTATTTAAAAAATCTTTCTTAGAAATAAAATATCTAATTTGAGAAAAAAAAAGGAAACAAAAGATATTGCAAGGGTTAAAAAAAGAAATTGAAATCTTTCTCATAAAATAACTAATTTAAGAAAAAATGAAATAAAAGAAAACAAATAATAAGTAGAATACCAAAAAATTGTGGTATCCACTATATAGCAATAATAAATATTGAAAGTCGTCAAATTTAATTGATATGACTGTTTGTGCCCTAGGGCACAGGGTATACCCTAGTATATTATATATATATATATATATAATAAAATAAAAGGGAAAAACGCTGACTGAGACAAACATCCTTTTTTAATAAAGGAATATTGTCTAGAAGCCCTTCTCAAAATTTGAAATATAGTCCTTCGTAGAAATAAAGTTACCTGTTTAAAAAACAATATTCCTTTCCTTCTTAGAAATAAAATAACTAATTTAAGAAAAAAAAGAAACAAAATAAATCAAAGGTTAAAAAAAGAAATTAAAATCTCTCTCTCTCAATAAAATAATAATTAATTTAAGAGAAAATAACAAAAAAATAATCTATATTATAAAACAGAAGGGAAAACGATGATTGGGACAAACATCCTTTTTTAATTAAGGATGTTGTCTAGAAGCCCTTTTCAAAATTTAAAATATAGTCCTTCGTAGAAATAAAGTTACCTATTTAAAAAACAATAATTGTGTACTTTCTTAGAAAAAAAAAAAGAAACAAAAAAATTTCAAGGGTTAAAAATAGAAATTAAAATCTTTCTATCTCTCAATAAAATAATAAGTAATTTAACGAAAAAGAAAAAAAATTAGGATATCCAGAATATAACAATGAAATAAAATCTATATAATAAAACAGAAGGGAAAACGATGACTGGGACAAACATTCTTTTTTAATAAGAGATATTGTGTACCAACCCTTCTCAAAATTTAAAATATAGTCTTTCGTAAAAATAAAGTTACCTATTTAAAAAACAATAATCCTTTCCTTCTTAGAATAAAAATTCTAATTTAAGAAAAAAAAAGAAACAAAATAAATTTCAAGGGTTAGAAAAAGAAATTAAAACCTATCTCTCTCTCTTAATAAAATAATAACTAATTTAAGAGAAAATAAACAAAAAAAATAATAACTAATAAAAATCTATCTCTCTCTCTCTCTCCTATAATAAAATAACTAATTAAAATCTCTCTCTCAAGTGTCAGTACCCTAGGGCACGGGATATACCCTAGGGCACGAGATTTTTCAATTAAAATCTCTTCTCTCAAGTATCTGTGCCCTAGGGCACGGGATATACCCTAGGGCACGGGATATACCCTAGGGCACGGGATATACCCTAGTATATAATATTTCTTAGAATCTTTACTTTTAAATATGTTATTTTTTATGTTTAATATCTTTTATTTTTAAATTGAGTTAATTCCTATTTGGCCCCTACTTTGTGACCAACTTCTTTTTTGGCCCCCTATTTCTTGTAAATTCAAATTTGACCCCCTTTTTTAAGATAAATTCCTTAATTACCCCTCCTACAAATTATATGTTTCAAAATAAAAATAAAAAACCCTCCACTTCACCTCCCTCCACGTCACCTCACTCTCTCTCCACCTCACCTCTCTCTCTCTCCACCTTACCTCTCTCTCTCTCCACCTTACCTCTCTCTCTCTCCCCACCTCACCTCTCTCTCCCCACCTCACCTCTCTCTCTCCCCCACCCTTCTCTCTGTCTTCTCCGACAAGGTCGTCGGCCAAAACATTTCCTAGCGGGAGACCTGGAAAGATTAAAAAAAAAAAATTCACTCTCTCTAGAACGTCTTTTTTTCAACAGGCCGGAACTCCGGCGAAGAGAAATTTTTTTTTATTTTTCTCGAAATTTTTTCCGGTTGGCGACCTGGTCGGAGAAGACAGAGAGAGGTAAGGTGGAGAGAGAGAGAGGTGAGGTGGGGAGAGAGAGGTAAGGTGGAGAGAGAGAGGGAGAGAGGTGAGGTGGAGAGAGAGTGAGGTGAGGTTGAGGGAGGTGACGTGGAAGGTTTTTTATTTTTATTTTATTTTAAAACATATAATTTGTAGGAGGGGTAATTAAGAAATTTATTTTTAAAAAAGAGGTTAAATTTGAATTTATAAGAAATAGGGGACCAAGAAGGAAGCTGGACAGAATTTTAAGTAAGTTCCATATAGTATAAATAATTTTTTTTTAGAAGATATTCTTTTCTGAACGCATAGGTATGTTTCATATAGTATAAATTTTACTCCTATTTCATAAGTCTTTTAGATAACTATCCAACATTTATGTAATTATCATCCCAATTGGCACGTGTTTTGTCAAACAACACATTAGAAGCTTAGTGACTAAGTTAATTTATACTAAGACTTTTGTGTGACTTCTTCATCAACTCTTCTAATCAAGTATCACCTATAAAACAGAAGCAACAGAATTCTGGTTTCTGGAGATAGAGACAGAGATGGGAAACAAGGGATCGAAGGGAGTTCATGAAGATGAAGATGCTGGTTTGGTTGATTTCAATGCCTTACCTGAAGGATGCATCTCTAGCATCGTATCCCTAACTTCTCCTCGAGATGCGTGTACTTATTGCCTCATTTCCTCTTTATTTAAATCAGCTGCGGAATCCGACTCTGTTTGGGAGAAATTCATCCCCTCTGATTATCAGGAAATCCTCGCCAGATCTTCGCCTTCATCGTCGTCGACTTCTTCCGTGGTTAATTTCTCATCAAAAAAAGACTTGTATTATAGTCTCTGCCATAATCCAATTCTCATTGATGGGGGTCTTAAGGTACGTTACTAATTCCTTCTCTTATTAAATCTGTCAAACTAATCATTTCCCAACTCAAAATCTTCTCTTTCTTCATTTTTCCTTTCTTATATTGGTTGTCTAACTGCATTTCTCCCAACTCAAAATCTGTCCAACTAATCATTTCCCAATCAATCATTTAGCCGTATTTGTGGTTGTTACATGGGAACTTTTAATGAGGTAAACGGTAGTTTACTGGATCAGACAGAAACACATTTGTTTATGAAATAGAGTTTGTGGGCTCAAAGGCCCGGCCAAACTGTTATTTGGGGCTAAACAGGATCACATCCAACGGTTGGATTTAATCCCCAATATGACCGTTGGAGCTGTTGGGGCCTTCAGCCAGCCCTTAATTAAGGGTCGGCTGGGGTTGGACCTGGGGGCGGGGTTTGACCTGAGGGCTCAATTTCCAGCCCCACGTTGGAGATGCTCTAACATCTTTAATTTGAAAGTGTTCATGTAATTTTTAATACAAATGTAGCGAATTTTATTTAAAAAAAAATTGATATAACTTAAAAATGTAATTTATTTGAGAAAACTAGTGATCTGATATTAAATAAATGTCAGGATACTATCATACCCATATCTAATAAGAATGTATCTGATAACTACTATCCGATACAAATTCGGATATCCTAGGTTTCAGATAATTTTATCCTTGTACGACACAAATTCGGATTGGATATCGAAATCCATTAATAGATTCACGTCTTAGTGGATCTTAATCATTGACAATGCAAACCACGACAAGCAACATAGGATGTGGTTGTTGGTTTGTAAAATATATAGTTTCCTGGTAGTTTTATTTTTTGTTACGCAACAAACCAATGGGCGAACAAGTGACTGAGAAGAACTATATGGAGTCTGGACCACTAGGGTCAAAGGAGGACTGATTTGTAACATCTTAGCTGATTATTTGTTATTGGTGCAGAGCTTTTCTCTAGATAAACATAGTGGAAAGAAATGTTTCATGCTTGGAGCAAAGGACTTAACCATTACATGGGGATGCACTCCTCGATACTGGCAGTGGAGACCTTTTCCTGGCTCCAGTTATCTCTCTCTTAACCCCTTGCCCACTCTTACTTTATACACTAGCTCTTCTACTTTCCTACTTACAATATGACAATCTACAGGTTTGCAGAGGTAGCTGAACTCCGTAATGTTTGTTGGCTCTATATCGAGGGGAAAATGCAGACTCGATTCCTATCCCCAAACACCTCTTATGCTGTTTACTTCGTCTTCAGGTTTGTCAATGTTGCCCGTGGATTCGATGACGTACCTGTTAAAGTAATAGTTGAAAAATTAGGCGAAGGTGGTAATATTGAGTGTAGGACGGAGAAAGATATATGCTTGGATCCAAATGGGCTACTTATGGGAGCAAATGCAGCGATGTCAATATCAATGTGGGAGGAACATTTCGGGCAGAAGAGATGGGACGGATGGTTTGAGATAGAGATGGGTCATTTCTTTAACGACGGAGGAGAAGATGACGGAGGACGAGAAGTGAATATGGTTCTGAAGGAAATTGCAGGTGGTTGGTGGAAGTCTGGCCTTATGGTCGAAGGAATCGAACTTAGGCCCAAAGAGAGCATATGAAGTACATGTTACCCAAGCTTCCTTCTTACAAACAAAATTGATTTATGTGGTGTGGTTATATTGTACTTGTGAGTAGAAAACATGAAGTTTAAGCAGTTTATCTTTTGCAACAGTAAACGTTAGTTTATGCAAGTGTTTTCATATTTCTTTGAATAAATTTAATTTTCATCATGTCATTGTTGACTCCAATTGCAGCTGATTTGCTTAGAGAACTATTCGTATTTCCGTCAGCAAATCTAGGGTGTTATAATTATATACATTTGTCATTTTCTAAAGTACTTTTACTTTTTTGTGGTTGTCATTTCCCCGAGGGTATGAAAATGAGCATAGAAGACTAGTATGTATCACTAGCAACCTAGAAGATTGGTACGCATCATTTTATAACCGTTAGTATTTTACACGAGTAGTTTTTAAGTAGAGACATGAATCCTTGTATAAAGTACTCAGTATTAAGTTGGGTTCTAATGGATCATTAATTCATTTTGTTTTAACAAGTAAGGATTCAAATAATTTCAACAAAAAAAAAAAAGTAAGGATTCAAATACTCCTTTTCACTCTATACCCACTTCGTCACGTAATTAAGATATGACCATCTACAGGTTCATGGAGGTGGCGGAACTTATATCCGTGTGTTGGCTCAAAATCCATGGGAAACTGGAGACACGATTACTATCCCCAAAAACAAGTTACGGAGTCTTCCTTGTCTTCAAATTTGTAGAAGGTGCTTATGGATTCGATCACCCACCTGCAGAAGCATCTGTCAAAATTGTGGATGGAGCTGGTAATGTTGTGTGTAGTGAAGAGACAGACATCTACTTAGATCCAGATGGTAATCGAAGAAGACAATTAGTTACTGCACCACGCCGTGTTGGCATAATCAGGAACAGATTTAATCACGTATCGGGATCTCGGACATTGGTGTCTAGGTTAAAGTGTATGGGACAGTTTCGACAGGAGAGAGAGGACGGTTGGTTAGAAGTAGAGATGGGTCATTTCTTCAACGTCGGAGGAGAAAATGACAGCGGAGAAGAGCAGATTACTTTAACTGAGACAAGAGGTGGTAATTGGAAAACAGGCCTCGTTGTCGAAGGGATCGAAATTAGGCCTACAAAGAACAAGTAGAAGCATATGTTTCATGAGCTCCCCTTGTTCTATAATCTGAGTGAACAAACTATGGATTTTTATTTCAGGTAAACTATGGATCGAAATTAGGCCTACAAAGAACAAGTAGAAGGATATGTTTCATGAGCTCCCCTTGTTCTATAATACAAAAAAAAAAATGTTAGCTTTTCGTTTTTATGCTATCATTTCGAACTTATAACCATATATATCGACAGTAATTTATTTCTCTTCTATATTATATATGATATTTGGTTATGTTTGTTCCCTGGGTTTTCATTGTGGGTTTTCATTGTTGAACCTTCATTTAGTAGAAACTAATACAAATTAATAATAGATTGAGATAAACTCTTTTCTTTTAATTAATTCTTGTGTATACAATAGGAGATGTTCTTCCCCTTATATAATTACAAAAGTTACATATATAGAATATATTATATAACGTATTTAGTATATCCCATATATCATATATATCATATATTCAATATATATCCCATATTAAGAGAATATATTCTATATTATGTATATATGCTATATTGAGAGAATATATCCTATATTCAACAATATCTCATATATCATATATATCAATATATTCAATATATATCCCATATTGAGAGAATATATTATATATTATGTATATATGATATATTGAGAGAATATATCCTATATTCAACACTCCCCCTCAAGATGGAGCATAGATGTCAATCATGCCCAACTTGTCAATCGCTTTGTTAAATATTCGTCCGCAAACTCCTTTTGTAAGAATATCTGCAAGTTGATCTTCTGATTTTACGAATGGAAGACATATGCACCCTTTGTCAATATTTTCTCTGATAAAGAACCGATCCACTTCAACATGTTTCATACGGTCGTGTTGAATTGGATTATGTGCAATCATAATTGCCGCTTTATTGTCACAGTGCAGATCCATTGCTTTCACAAGCTTAAATCCAAGATCCTTCAATATATTTCGTATCCATAGTAATTCACACACCCCTTGAGCCACACCCCGTAACTCAGATTCTGCACTTGATTTAGCAACAACTTTTTGCTTCTTAGCTCTAAATGTTACCATATTCCCACATACAAACGTAAAATATCCAGAGGTTGACCTCCTGTCTGTTATATCTCTTGCCCAATCTGCATCGGTGTATCCCATTACTTCCATATCACCACCTTTCCGGAATAAGAGACCTTTTCCCGGAGATTTCTTCAAGTACCTTAGTATTCGAAAGACTGCCTTCATATGTTCTTCACTTGGATTATGCATGAATTGACTCACGACGCTAATGGAATATGCAATATCCGGTCTAGTATGAGAAAGGTAAATTAGTCTCCCCACTAAGCGTTGGTACCTCCCTTTGTCACATGGAACTTGATCTGAAAATATTCCTAAGTGATGATTTGCTTCAATCGGTGTATCTACCGGTTTGCAATCAAGCATCCCAGTTTCAACAAGAAGATCTAATATATACTTTCGTTGGGACATGAAAATACCTTGACTTGATCTTGCAACTTCAATGCCTAAGAAGTATTTTAACTGCCCCAAATCCTTCATCTCAAATTCCTGCGACAAATAGTTTTTTAGAGCCTCCATTTCCACTGAGTCATTTCCAGTAACAACCATATCATCAACATAAACAATAAGAGCAGTAAGTTTGCCTAACTTTTGTTTTATAAACAAAGTATGATCAGAATTACTTTGTTTATATCCAAATGCCTTCATGCTCTTTGTAAATCGTCCAAACCAAGCTCGTGGTGACTGTTTTAACCCGTACAATGCCTTCTTTAATTTGCATACTTTTCCTACTTCAGAATTCGTGACTCCAGGTGGTAACTCCATGTATACATCTTCTTCTAAGTCTCCATTGAGAAATGCATTCTTCACGTCAAACTGTTGTAATGGCCAACCTTGATTGGCTGCAAGAGAAATGAGTACACGAATAGTGTTTATCTTTGCCACCGGGGCGAAGGTCTCCTCATAATCCACACCATACGTCTGGGTATACCCTTTGGCAACAAGTCTGGCTTTGTACCTGTCAACACTTCCATCTGGATTCGTCTTTACTGTAAAGATCCAACGACACCCAACAATACGATATCCGTGGGGTTTATCAACAAGTTCCCAAGTGGAATTCTTCTGTAATGCATTCATCTCTTCATTCATAGCTTTCTTCCATCGTGGATCTGATAATGCTTCCTGCAAATTACTAGGAATAGATACAGAGGATAATTGATTCATGGTGCATGTAAATGACTTAGACAACCTATTGGTGGACACATAATCAGAAATTGGGTATTTGGCTTTAGAATTAATATCTGGTTCATAAGTAAATTTTGGAATACCTTTAGTAGATCTTTCTGAACGTCTAGGTTGAACATCATTAACAGTGATAGGATCAAGTAATACCTGAGGTTCGACATTCGGAGGCATGTCTTCGGTAGATGGTGTTAGAAAGTTGGAGTCACAGGCAACTTCTACTATTTCAGCTTGATCTCCCCCTGTTGTCTGATCCTCTCCATTCTCATTAAATTCATCTTCACTACCCTGATCCCCCCCTGTAATCTGATCTGGTTCACTCCCCTTTCCATCATCACCTAGATTACTAGGCCTATTGAAATTACTTGTCAAATCCTCTAGTTCCTGAAATATATCCCCAATAATGGGGAACTTTCCTTCACTATCATTTTGTTTCTCCCCCTGAAGGGAAGATCCCATAAAATATGCATCTAATTCTCGAAACGAAACATCTAATGAGATATATACTTTCCCCTCCTCAGGGTCATAACAACGATAACCCTTTTGAAAATCAGCATATCCAAGAGACACACACTTTCAAGCACAATGATCTAATTTTCCTCGTTGATGTTTAGCTATATGAACAAAGACAACACACCCAAAAACACGTGGTTCTAGGTTTGGCATTGCAGGGATGGTGATAAGGTCATGGAGTTTTTTGAAAGGGGTCTGAAATTCAATGACCCTAGATGGTGTGCGGTTTATCACATAGGCAGCAGATTTTAACGCCTCTCCCCAATAATTTAATGGCATATTCATTCCGAAAAGAGACGCACGAACAACTTCTAACAGTTGTCTATTCATTCGTTCAGCTAACCCATTTTGTTGTGGGGTATAAGCGTTAGAAGTTTGATGTCGAATGCCATTATTTATCAGGAACTTCGCCATGTCATTACTAGTAAATTCTCCTCCGTTATCAGATTGATACACTTGTATCCTCCTTTGGAATTGGGTCAAAACCATCAGAAAAAATACTTTAAATACTTCAAAGACTTCACTTTTATGAGTGAGTAGCGATACCCACGTCATACGAGTACACTCATCGATAAAAGTCACAAAGTAACGAGCTCCAGACAAAGAAGGAATACGTGCCGGACCCCATACATCAGAGTGAATAATGCTAAAAGGTTCTGAACTTTTATTGAAACTTGGAGAATATGTAATACGGTGACTTTTAGCAAGTTCACAAATATCACACTTACATTCTGAAACACTACACTTCGAAAATAACGATGAATTTAATTTCTGAAGATATCCGAAGGAGAGATGACCCAATCGCTGATGCCATAACCAAACATTAGCTTTTGCTTCTTCAATTCCTCCAACTTTATTCACCTGATGAATCCCCTGCTCTCCACTACTAGACAGGTCCAAATAGTAGAGATTGCCCTTTCTAACACCACAACCAAGAACCTGCCGCGTCACTATGTCCTGAAAAATACAGAATTGAGGCCAAAACGTCACAGTACATGCAAGTGCAGCAGTGATCCTACTGACTGATAGGATATTATACTCTAGCGCGGAAACAATGAGGACAGAGTTTAATGTCAGATTTTCAGATATGTCAGTGGAACCTTCCCCAATTACAGGAGAGGAACCACCATTAGCTGTGTATATAGAGGTTTGGGTTGAAGGTATAATGGATGATAATATGCTAGTGTCATTTACCATGTGATCTGATGCACCAGTATCAATTAACCAAGTATTATTCAAAGAATTTACAGATAAAACACTACCTTTAATTTTCATACCTGACTGGGCAACATTCACTGATGGAGGAATTATAGCAGAATCCTTCTTCGCAGATATGTTTTTCCTAGGTCGCTTTGTAAAATCTCACCATTCCGGATACCCAATGACTTCATAACACTTCTGTTTTGTGTGTCCCTTCTCTCCACAGTGGGTACACTCAAGATCAAGGCGTAAGGGTCTAGCCTCTTTGTGAGAATTCCAGGAACCTTGAGGTTGTCCCTTTTTATAGTTGACTGCCATAACTGAAGACTCAGTTACAAGTGTTTGGGTTCCCATCACCTGTTTGTGAACTGACACCCTTCGTACTGTCTGATAAGACTGTTCCAAAGTAAGTGGAGGGTCTTTTCGAAGAATCTCACCACGCACCTGATCATACATACTATCTAATCCAGAAAGGAACATGTGAACTCTAAGACGTCCTACATATTGTTGTAAGATGGCGATAGACTCAACACTTTTTCCTTTCACATTGTTGCGTTGGTCAATTTCTTGAAAAATTGCTGCTAATTCATCATAATAGGTCGCAATAGATCGACCAGCTTGTTTTGTTGAGAAACACTTCCTATGTAACTCAAAGATTTGAGTTTCATCAGATGTGTCTGTATACATAGCTTCAAGAGAGTCCCAAACTTCTTTCGCAGTTTCCAAACAAACATACCTGTTCATTAGTGTTGTGGACATTGAGTCACACAACCATCCCTTCACCTTATCATTCTCCGAGTACCAATTTTCATATTCTTCACTTCCTTCTGCAGGTTTCGCTTTAGTGCCACTAATATACCCCCACATCTTCCGACCATTAATACGCATCTTCATGACCTTTGACCAAAGGGTGTAATTATTCTCATTCAGGGTATTACCTAATGGAAAGGGTGCATCAATGTGGTTATGAACAACGTGAGGGTTTGATAGTACCATTGTTGCATCATCATTGGAACCCATTGAGCTTTCAATTTCAAGATTCGCACCGGAATTCAATTCAATTCAATTCGAAATAACCAGGTTCAATTACCGAACCTACTCTCTATACCAAGTAGAAACTAATACATTTTCCTAAAGATCGTTGTGATCAAGCCATTTGCTCGAAGAATTGCATATGAGCATCTAATTGAATCCCTGAAAAAAAGATGAAAGTAGTACGAATTGCAAAACTTGTGTTTGTTTTCAATATGTACACTGAGTATCTGAAATTCTTAATACAAATGTGATTTATGTGAGGTTTTGGTTGTTTGGCATGCTTTAGTTTTGCTAATAAAGGCTCCCATTTACTTGTTCTCAACTCAAAAGTAAGTTAAGAGGTCAAGAATAAGGTAGCCTTCTTCCTGTTCAGATCTGATTCGAAGTCTAATTGACTATACTCAGATTTCAAAGTGTTCGTTTTGTTGACTCGTAGTAAGTGTTGATGGATTTATATTTGACTTTAGGTCTATTTTAGTCAGAATTGCCCAAATTCGAGCGATGAAATAAAACAAACATCATGTTACATTTGTTCTCTCTTACCCTAATCAAATGCAACACTGTCCCACGGATAAGATTCCATTCATAGACTTTTGAATGGGTTAGGCATATTTGGATTCTTCTAAAAGGCATCGGGCCAAAAGGTTGTTAGCATCCAACTCTATTAACACCAGGCCCAACTGCTCCTTTCTCTGTTAGCACCGTCCAACTATGTAGGCACCGGTTAAAGTGGAGAGTTAACCCTAACCCCTCCATCCATCTCTCACAAAATCTGAACCTATATCAATCTAAACCTATATCGTTATCTTTCGAACTTCTAAACCCAAACTACCAATCTAAACCTGTATCAGTTTCTGAATACTCAATCAATATTAATAAACCTATAAAACAACTACATTAACAAATACGAAACAACAAGTAATAGAGAGCGAGAGAGAAGAGACCTGCTGTTAATAACATCAGTCTCATGGAGTGTAACACAATGGACAACCTCCTTCCTTTTATGCAACTCTCCTTTAGGACACTGAACAAACTTAGTTTGAGGTCCAATAGCATCATAATCCCTAGACCTAGCAAAAGATCTCCCAAGCTTAGTTATCTTCCCCGATAACTTATCAATAGCAATAACATCACCACTTTGTACTTTCTGTTTCCCAATAGCTTCAATCATCTTTGCAACCAAATCATATACTGTTTCCATATCAGTTGTCTTCAATGTCATCTTCCGTGTGTTAGAAGCAGCGCCCGCCACTGCTGGACGATCGATCTGAACTTCAACAACTTCAGCTTCAATCACTTCAGTCTCTTCCTTTATTCAAACTCCGATTGCTTTACGGAAGGCTTGCATTAGGGCTTCAGTTTTCGACATTTCAAGAGAGAATAGTTCACTACCAGCCATCATTGCGAAAGGAGTTTCTTCACCTAAGGATTTGCCCATTCCCATGGCAATGGCGGTTTTACCAGTACCTGGTTGTCCGGCTAAGAGAACCGCTCGACCAGCGATTTTACCTTCTTTAATCATTTGGAGAATGACTCTGGCGGCTTTCCCAGCTGGAGCTTGGCCGACCATTCCTTCTAAGACATCTCGAGGTTCTAGGGCTGAATCTAAGCCGAGTCCTCGAATGTGAGAGTGAGCGCCAATACGTTCTATTCGAGTTAAGTCTCGAGTCTCAGAAAGTTTGAGTTCCGCCATTGGTTGTTTCTGGTAAAGATAGTGCAAACGGAAAGGTAAAGCGAGAAGATGGAAGAAGCCAACTAAGGTGACCGTCACCCACACCCACATTAATAGCAGGTGCTTATAGAGAACTCGGGTAAATGGCCATTGACCTGAGCCGATAAAATTTCGATGCTAACAACCTTTTGGCTAGGTGCCTTTACAACACCCGACATATTTTCGTGTAATCAAATTTGGTAAATCTGAAGTCAAAAAGACGATATCTTTCGATAAATGTAGCCGAAATCAATCATATTTTCATTGTCATATATTGTTTATCTTTTTCGTTATTTTTGGTTGTATTATTTTATTTTTATCCAAATTTCAAATTAATGCATTTTCAAGACATCAATTAGCCGAAATTTTGGGCCCCTAACAGAAAACGAAAATTTGATTTTACCTTAGAAATCTGAGTTTTCTTTAGGAGAATCTTTAGCAACAAACTTATCTTACTCCTAACAACATGTCTTCACTCAATATTATTAGCACGAACGAATTATTCTTGGTAGCTCATTAATGTTTACCTCATTCACTAATGAGGATCCTTGAACTTAAAACTCTTCCTTGGTGAAAGCTTCATCACTAGTTCCTTCGTTAATAGCATTTGTAGTAAATGATTGTGGGTTAGTTGCTGGTGGACCGGTGGTTGTGGGGGGTACAAAAGGGTTTGAAGATGAAAGTAGAGAAAGAATTTTATTTTCAGTTTGGTCCTTACAGAAATTTCATTTTAATTCTTCTTTGATATGTAAATACCGAAGTTATATTTACAGAAAAATAGAATAAGGTAAAACTTTTTAGCTTTGTATTTACCTTTGTAAACTCATGCTCTGTAGACACCAACCATTTATGCTTTAGAGGCGTCTCAGCGGCTGAGAAGCTAAACAAAACAAATGTGAAGAGCCTTCACATTCTGCCCTCATGAAGCCAACTTAGCCGTCGATCTGCTGGCTCTTTCAGTTACGACCTCTTGAAGTCTTTTAGTTTAGTCTATCTTGATGTCTAAATTGTAATTTAAGTATGTATTTTAATTTTTATTGTGTCTCAATTAACCTTTGGGTTATCAATGAAGTTGAAATTTATCCATAAAAAGAGAGACTCACGAGAAATGGTGGTTTTCCAGCTACAATAAACAATATGGAGTTGCTAGTTTAGTTCCTTTCTTTCAGTCGGAGATATCAAACCCTACGTAGGTGGTTCCCAAATTGTACTTACTCCAGGGCGAACAATGACACGATGATTCCCACTATCAATGAATGACAAGTTACAAAGATATCTATAGGGTTTCAGTTCATATAACTCGCTGAAAATCCTAATACCACCGTCTCACCGCCTCTGTTTCTAATTCTGAAAATACATGGACACCCATTATAAACGGAAGCCCTGTCTTGAAGGCAATGAAAATCAACACTGCTTTGGGTGACCTGAAGATTAGCCTGTCAAACAAGTGGGAGCTTGACGCTCTACCACATCGTCGGTATGTTTGCCACCTCAACTTTTTAGCATTTCCATCCCTCCGGGTCATATTGCCCATTTACGCCGAACACTTAAAATGCCAACAAAATAAATGGGCGGGGTAGCATTATTTTTGCCGAATAGGGTTCTCAAAACTGAATAACTATTTCTATTACTTTTATTAAACAACATAATTGATCGTTATGATACTGGTAGTGATTTATAATTACTAAATTGTCGTAGTGCACCTTTAAACAACGACAAATACCTCTGAACTTAATAAGAGAGAAGTTGAATGTATTTTATATTATATGTGAAACAGATTGTTATTGTTCTGTTTTAAATTCCAGATATAAGTAATATTTTTAAAATATAATCAGAGAGTAGAGACAGAAAACAATTGATTAGAACTAAGGCCAGTGATTTTTTTTCTTAAGATTTTAATTCGCGTTGTTTATATTGCCAATAGTATAGGAGAAGTGTCTCCCATGTACAGTAATTTAAGGATTTATATCCCATAATTGTTTTTCCTTTTTTTTTGTTGAAGTGATATTATATTGAAATTTAAAAACAAGAGTTCTATTACAGTACATATGCGAAATAAAGTAAGGGATGTCCTCCATGTCTGCGTCCTATTCCTCTTCCTTGCCCACTTTGCCCGTTTGTCTGCCACTTGATTGAATTTCCTGTTCACATAAGAAAACTTAACACATTCCAACATGTGCGTGATTTCCTTTATTTTTTGTATGTTCTTTTTGGTTTGTCATTGTATTTCATTTCTATTGTTCTGTAAAGATTGAATCACATTGATATTGTCACTTTCTATAATTATTTTCCTGTAACTATATATGGGCCACCGCCCATTCCATCCCTTTGAGGATAGCTATAGATTCGCATTCCTCTACATTTCTACTTCTAGTAGTTGTCGCGTGAGCTTCTAAGAATTTCGATTCATTGTTGTGTATAATTAAGCTTGTTCCTGCAATATTTTGTATGTCAATGAACGACGCATCCACATTTATTTTCACCCAATCTAACATTGGCGGTATCCATTTCTCTTGCAACACCTTAGTTTTGATTTGAGTATTGTTCGTATATTGGGGAAAGTTTATTATCATTGATAGTATATGTTCTAAGGAATTGATTTCATGTTGAAAGCAGTGATCGCATCGAATTTTCCATATATTCCACATTATTGTCGCCAAATGTATATCATTGGTCATTATACTGGCTTCTGAGTTTTGTTCCCATGTGAAAATCCAATCTCGGACCGATGGTATCTGTTCTGAAATAATATTGAAGTAAAACCATATGTTTTTTGCCAATGGGCAGTGGAGAAGCGCATGCTCTATGGTTTCCACGACATTACATGTTGGGCAACTCAGATTATTGTCAATGTATTTTCCTATTCTTTCCCTAACCGGGAGAGCTTTAACACATATTTTCCATATGAATAATCTTATTCTAGGTACAACTGGGATCGACCAAATAAAATTCCAATTAGGTGTAAGTGGTAGTGGAGAATTCATACTGATGCTAAGATTTTGATACATAGATTTGACCGAGAAATTTCCCGATTTGGTAAGAGACCACTTTCTCTGGTCCTCTTTGTTACAGTCAATAGGGATGGACAGAATTAAGTTTCTAGTTTTTTCATCGAAAGTGCTATTAAGTAGATCTACATTCCATTTTTCCTGATCAATAAGTTGTGAAACCTTTGTAATTTGAGGGTTGTAAAGATTATCCCGGGGATTGTTTAGAGTTGGGATCCAGTTATCTTTCCAAACCTCTATTTTCTCCTCGTTTTGAACCTCCCAAAAAGAGAGCTTATCATTATTATGAAGATGCTTGCTTATATTTTTCCAGTGTCAAGAGTGATGGGACTTAGCTAAACTCGGATGCTCACTATTATTATAATATTTAGATTTAAGGAATTGCACCCAGATAGCATTAGGATCAGATTTGATCTTCCAAGCTAATTTGCTCAACGTAGCTTGGTTATCCAGCTTCGGCGAGTGAATACCTAATCCACCCAGTTTTTTAGGGGTACAAATGGTAGACCAACTTTTGGTGCAAATACCCCTATACTTACCCCACCAGAATGACTTTTGCAAAGTCGAAATGCTTTTGCATATGCCTTTAGGGAGGGCAAAGCATTGCATTTGGTATCGGGGTAGCTGTCGCTATTGTCGAAATGACAATGGTGCGACCCGCCTGAGAAAGGAAATTATTATTCCATTTATCTAATTTATTTTTAATCTTTTGAATAATGTCATTAAAAACCTTCTTTTTGTGCGCCCCTATGAAAAGTTTTGCACCTAGATATTTTTCCGAAGTTGAAGCGTATCTAACTTTGAGGGTACGCGTGATTAATCTTTTGAACTTAGGGTGGGAGTTATTGGAATAGAAGATGTTGGATTTACTATAGTTAATCATTTGTCCCGAAGAATCGCAGAACATTTTGAGAATGGATATAAGAATATGAATATTTTCCAAAGAGTTCCGACCAAAGATAATGCAGTCATCAGCAAAAAGAAGATGGGAAATATTAAGATTAGGATTTTTCGTGGGGAAACCTATAAATTTGGTACCTTCATGATCTGCATTAATGAGCCTACTAAGAGCTTCCATGGCTATAGTAAACAGAAAGGGAGAGAGCGGATCGCCTTGTCTAATTCCTCTAGAGGGGTAGAAAATTAGACCTGGACGACCATTAACGAGAACCGCCATGGAGGAAGTAGAAATACATTGAGTAATCATGCAAATCCAATGTCTCGAGTACCCCAGTTTAGACATGATATCCGTCAAGAATTTTCATTCTATTATATCGAAAGCTTTGGACATATCTAATTTAAGTCCAAAATAACCTGTAGCACCTCTCAATGTTTTAAGAGAATGAATGATTTCCTGACCTATTATCACATTGTCAGTAATCTGTCTTCCAGGGATGTACGCCGCTTGGTAGGGGGATATAATGTTCTGTAATGAGTACTTAAGTCTATCTGCTAGAATTTTAGTGATGATCTTATAAGTGGTGTTTGGAAGGCTGATAGGCCTGAAATCCGCTGGAATCTGCGGCGAATTGTTTTATGGGATTAGACAGATACGCGTATGATTGGCTTCTGGAGGGAACTCAGCTGTTGAGAAGAAATCTTGCACTAAACTCAGGATGTTATGACTAACTGTGTCCCAATTCGTCTGAAAAAAGAACGGGGGGTATCCGTCCGGCCCCGGAGCAGCCTCTTTCTTGAGACTAGTAATAGCCCTATTAATTTCTTCTTGATCAGGGATCTTGTCTAGTTGTCTATTCTGAGCTTGAGTAATAGTATTGGTGAAGAGATCTAGAATTTTCGGATTATGGTTACCCATAGTAGATGTGCTAATACTAAGAAGATGGTCGGTGAAAACTGCTTTGATGTTACTCAGCTCATCAATCCAATCACCTTAATTATTTTTAATCGCCCTAATATTATTACTTCTATTATTCTGTATCGCTCGAGAGTGGAAGAATTTAGTGTTCTTGTCTCCTAGCTCTAAAAAAATTATTTCTCGATTTTTCTTTCCACAAAGATTCTTGAAAACGATACATCTCTTCTAGCTGAAGACTTAAATCGTTATACTCGCCTCTATTGGTAGTATTATTTAACTTACTAATAATATTTTTAATATTATTATCTATATTATCAAAGACTTCCTTATTCCATTTAGTGAGATGTCTACTTAGATTTTTAAGGTTCATTTTTATTATTAGTCTATTTTTTGGAAATGAAATTATGGCAGTCCGGATGAGACATCCAAGTGCGCATAAATTTGAATGGTTTTGGTGTTTTCTGATATTCTTCCTCGTCAGACAAGAGAATGGGAAGATGATCAGATCCTACCGACTCTAAGTGTCTAATACTGAGGCGCTTGTTTTTAGCTAGCCAAGTGAGATTAGCCATGGCTCTGTCTAGTCGCTCTTGGATAAAGTTTTCCACGGATTGCTTATTATTCCATGTAAACAATAAATATAATATTTCTTAAAATCCTTTTTTTTGATGAAATCTAAAAACTTTTCTTTTATATATGTTATCTTTTATGTTTGGTATCTTTCATTTTGAATTTTATGTAAGTTCCACATAGTATAAATAAGAGTCCATGGGTGTATAGTCCAAAATAATGTTCAAAAGGGGTTTAGGATTCAATCTTCCCAAAAAATGGATTTTTAGTCCTTTTACCATATAGACATAAAAACCCTCACTTTCTAAAACATAGTCCCGTCAATGTCCCACCTTCATATTTCACGGGTTTTTAATTTGGGGGCAGAAAGAATCTGGAAAAGCAAGATTTGGACGTGATTTGGTGGTTTTTATAGGAAGTAACGGATCAAGGATATTTTCCAAAACAGATTTGGAAAATGGATATTTTCCAAAACAGATTTTCTCTCTCATCCTTTCAGATTTGGAAACCAAATCTATATATCACTTTCTCTCACTTAACTTTCAGATTTGGAAAGAGTATATTTTCTGAGATCAATTAGCGTGATTTGTGGGTTAATATTTAAAACATATATATCAACTTTTTCTCACTTAACTTTCGTTTTTACTCATACATAAATACACATCGAATATAAATTATGAAACAAGTTCGTAAATTATGTGTTATTTATGACGAGGAAACCATCGTTTGTCATGTATACAACGTAATTTATCATATGTATGTGTGGCATGTCCATTATGTACTATTGAATACTTAGATTATTTTCTAACATAAATTACTTGTTTTTTACGCGTACATGTGCATTATGTACCATAAATTATGGTAACATGTTAGGAAATGTAAATCTGAAATCATGTTATTTGTAATAAAGTATGTGATTTATCATAAATTACGTATATATAAATTATGTATACTGTATAGTAAATAACACAACCTTTGTACAACTGAAATGAAATTTTATTGAACAATAATCTGTGTTTTATTGTAAATGAAAATAACATAGTAGACTAGGTAACTTAAAAACAAACTCCATTGGAATTATGCCCGATCTCTCAATCCTTACTGTCTTTGGTCTTCCAGGTCTACGGCGAATCAAACATGGTAGTGTATTTGACTCTTCAATAAATGTAAGTGGTTCATCAAAGTTAGGGGCGGGACTTATATGTTCCTTGTAAGTCTTCACATAAGACTCCGTTATCCAAACAGGATCATAGAAACAATCTTCTTCATCGTAATTTATTCTTTTATAGTTTATGTGATGATTCTGTAGGAAATTCCATCAATGCTGGTTTACTACAAGAAAAAAAAAAACATGTACATTAGTTAGAAAAACTTATAATTTATCATAAACGACATTAAACAATGAATAAATTATCCATATTGTTTGATAAACTTCAACATTTGTTGGAGATATATAGTATTTTAGTTTGAATCACATTGACACTGTAATATAACACAAATATGTGTAATTTGCTATAAATTACATGTAGTTTCAGATATTACTCAATTATACGTACTTTATGAATAATTAAACATTCTTTTAAATAAGGCTGCTAAAGTATGTATAATTGTTAACAGATTACATATATTTTACATTCTGTTATACAATTGCAATACGGCCGAAATTGGCGTAATGTACTTTAAAGTATGAAAAATTTAATACGAATTACTTATAATGTACATTATGTTAGGAGAAACCGTACGGAATAATGTTTTGATAGAAAATTGTACGGATGCAAAGTTCTGATGTGAAGAAATGTCAGAAAATAAAAAACCTAATATAAGAAAATCAAGTCTGTATGAACAAGAGAATGAAAGATGTTTCGGTTTTAGAAAGAGATCAAAATCTGGTTTATAAACAAAATAATTAAAACGATTTATTATTAATAGGAAAACTAAATCTAATGAAATATGATATGATGATTCAATGATAAAGTGATTACAACCATTTATAAACAAAATCATATAAATGTTAGAAGATGTTAAGCAAAAATATAAATTTGAAAGATGGTTCCTTACCTTATAATAAGATGAAACTGTAGATCTTGAAAATAAACTTGATATGAAGAGATATAAATGGAAATGGAGTTCTGAGCTTGTGTATTGGATTAGAAGACGAATGTTTGAAAAACAGTCTAATGAAGATGAAACAAGATTTCTGAGTTTAACGGAGGTTTTGTTATGTGAATCGGATTTAGAAAGAGAGAATAAAGAAGTTTCGGTTACTGAAAATAATGAATCACGTTTCTTTGTTTAGAAACGTGATTGGAGAGGGAATGTGGGAGATAAAAATGGAAGAAAATCTTTATGGATTTTGAAGATAAAACAGTTATAGTATATATTTTTTTTGTTTAGAAACGTGATTAGAGAGAGAATGTGAGAGATAAAAATGGAATAAGATCTTTATGGATTTTGAAGATAAATCAGTTATAATATATTTTTTTTTGTGTTTAGGAACGTGATTGGAGAGAGAATGTGGGAGATAAAAATGGAAAAAGATCTTTATGGATTTTGAAGATAAATTAGTTATAATATATGAGTAAGGTTAGATTAGGAATTATGATTTATTTGGTATTCTAGGGATTTGTGTTTTCTCTCTAGATGAGACCAAATGCACTAGATATCCATTTATATTATTATTTTGGTTTTGAAACCCTTTATAGGATTATAGAGGACTATATCTCCTATTAGGACCCGTTTTTTGGGCTATAAATTAAAAAATTATATAAATAATATTCCAGAAGATATTTGTTCTATATTTGCAATCTTTTAGGTATGTTTGATATTGTACAAATAATATTTTATAAGTCTTCTATATTTGTTATTTTTTATTCTTAATCTTTCAGATAAACTATCCAACATTTATGTAATTATCATCAGAATTGGCATGTGTTTTGTCAAACATCACATAAGAAGCTTAGTGACTAAGTTAATTTATACTAATTGATGGTTGACTTTTGTTTCTCCTGTTGACTTCTTAATCATCTCTTCTAATCAAGTATCACCTATAAAACAGAAGCAACAGAATTCTGGAGATAGAGACAGAGATGGGAAACCAGGGATCCAAGGGAGTTCATGAAGATGAAGATGCCGTTTTGGCTGATTTCAATGCCTTACCTGAAGGATGCATCTCTAGCATCGTATCCCTAACTTCTCCTCTAGATGCGTGTTCCTATTGCCTCATTTCCTCTGTATTTAAATCAGCTGCTGAATCTGACACTGTTTGGGAGAAATTCATTCCCTCTGATTATCAAGAAATCCTCGCCAGATCGACTTCTTCCGTGGTTAATTTCTCATCAAAAAAAGACTTGTATTATAGTCTCTGCCGTAATCCAATTCTCATTGATGGGGGTCTTAAGGTACGTCTAACTACATTTCTTATATTGGTTGTCTAACTACATTTCTCCCAACTCAAATCTGTCCAACTAATCATTTCCCAACCAATCATTTAGACGTATTTGTGGTTGTTACATGGGAACTATTAATGAGGTAAACGGTAGTTTATTGGATCAGACACACATTTGTTTATGAAACAGAGTTTTGCGGCTCAAAGGCCCGGCCAAACTGTTATTAGGGGCCACACAGGATCATATCTGACGGTTGGATTTAATCCCCAACATGACCGTTGGAAGACATCCCCAACGGTCTGTTGGGGCCTTCAGCCGGGCCCTTAATTAAGGGCCGGCTGGGGTTTGACCTGGGGGGCTCAATTTTCAGCCCCAGGTTGGAGATGCTCTAACATCTTTAATTTGAAAGTGTTTATGTAATTTTTAATATAAATGTAGCAGATTTTATTTAAGAAAAATTAATATAACTTAAAAATGTAATTTATTTGAGAAAACTAGTGATCTGATATTAGATAAATGTCAGGATACTATCATACCCATATCTAATAAGAATGTATCTGATAACTACTATCCGATACAAATTCGGATATCCTAGGTTTCATATAATTTTATCCTTGTACGATACAAATTCGGATTGGATATCGAAATCCATTAATAGATTCACGTCTTAGTGGATCTTAATCATTGACAATGCAAACCACGACAAGCAACATAGGATGTGGTTGTTGTTTTGTAAAATATATAGTTTCCTGGTAGTTTTATTTTTTGTTACGCAACAAACCAATGGGCGAACAAGTGACTGAGAAGAACTATATGGAGTCTGGACCACTAGGGTCAAAGGAGGACTGATTTGTAACATCTTAGCTGATTATTTGTTATTGGTGCAGAGCTTTTCTCTAGAGAAACATAGTGGAAAGAAATGTTTCATGCTTGGAGCAAAGGACTTAACCATTACATGGGGATGCACTCCTCGATACTGGCAGTGGAGACCTTTTCCTGGCTCCAGGTATCTCTCTCTTAACCCCTTGCCCACTCTTACTTTATACACTAGCTCTTCTACTTTCCTACTTACAATATGACAATCTACAGGTTTGCAGAGGTAGCTGAACTCCGTAATGTTTGTTGGCTCTATATCGAGGGGAAAATGCAGACTCGATTCCTATCCCCAAACACCTCTTATGCTGTTTACTTCGTCTTCAGGTTTGTCAATGTTGCCCGTGGATTCGATGACGTACCTGTTAAAGTAATAGTTGAAAAATTAGGCGAAGGTGGTAATATTGAGTGTAGGACGGAAACAGATATATGCTTGGATCCAAATGGGCTACTTATGGGAGCAAATGCAGCGATGTCAATATCAATGTGGGAAGAACATTTCGGGCAGAAGAGATGGGACGGATGGTTTGAGATAGAGATGGGTCATTTCTTTAACGACGGAGGAGAAGATGACGGAGGACGAGAAGTGAATATGGTTCTTAAGGAAATTGCAGGTGGTTGGTGGAAGTCTGGCCTTATGGTCGAAGGAATCGAACTTAGGCCCAAAGAGAACATATGAAGTAAATGTTACCCAAGCTCCCTTCTTACAAACAAAATTGCTTTATGTGGTGTGGTTATATTGTACTTTTGAGCAGAAAACATGAAGTTTAAGTAGTTTATCTTTTGCAATAGTAAACGTTAGTTTATGCAAGTGTTTTCATATTTCTTTGAATAAGTTTAATTTTCATGATGTCATTGTCGACTCCAATTGCGGCTGATTTGCTTAGAGAACTATTCGTATTTCCGTCAGCAAATCTAGGGTGCTATAATTATATACATCTGTCATTTTCTGAAGTACTTTTACTTTTTGTGGTTGTCATTTCCTCGAGGGTATGAAATTGAATAAGTTAAGAACTGGTAACGCATAGAAGACTAGTATGTACCACTAGCAACCTAGAAGATTGGTACGCATCATTTTATAACCGTTAGTATTTTACATGAGTAGTTTTTAAGTAAAGACATGAATCCTTGTATAAAGTACTCAGTATTAAGTTGGGGTTCTAATGGATCATTAATTCCTTTTGTTTTAACAAGTAAGGATTCAAATACTGCTTAAAGATTGTCCCTATTTAATGTTTGAGAAATGCTACATTTACAACTTAAAATCAGGAAAATTCATCCAGATTGACATGGCATTTTGGAATTTTAAATGTATTTATGGGTAGTTTTCTGCTTTTACAAATCTACCCTTTCTTCTCTTGTTTATTCTCTCTAAACCTTCAGTATTATCATCTCTTGTTCTTCTTTCTTTTTTTTTTTTTTTCTCAGACTTAATAAAACCTATATTTTATTTTATCTAACCCATTTTCTTAATCTGAGATAAAAGAAAAAGTTTCCAACACATGAAAAAAGAAATCAGGTTTTCTTCTCAACCCATATATGGAGAAGAATCAGGAAATTTTCTTCTTTATATCCTAGATCTTCTAACTCAAATAATTAATTCAGAAATGCAGATTGATGTCAATAATCTTTACTACTTCAAGGTTATCAAAGAAGGAAACTTAATCAATGTTAAGAAACTTCATTCATATCACTTGTCTGAAAGAAAACTCCATAGTGTTAGGAAAAATAACCTAATTAACTTGTTCAGGAATATGAAGATAAATGATGTGAAAGTAAAAGTAGAGACACCAAGATTATTTAACGTGGCAAAAAAACCCTCCAAGATAGAAGGTAAAAAAACCACGGGACCTAGTCTAGAAATCTTCCACTATAAAATAATGGGTTACAATTCTTCACCAAGCCTATGGTGGATAAACCAATTCTTCAAGATGTGTAGAAACACTCTTGGATAACAACTCTTCACCAAAACTATGGTGGATAAACTGAACAAAGAAACAAAGAAATAGAAATTTCCTACTCCTTAGGATTTGAACAAATGCTAGATTATCAAAGGTCGAATAAGATAACCACAAACTAAATTGCTTCACAAGATTAATAATCTTCTTCTCTTCAAACCAATATTCTTCTCTTTCAATCTCTCTTGAAAGAACCCCTTCAAAAATCTTTCTTACTCTGACTTCTCTTTGTTCTGGAAGTTGTTTCATCTCTCATCTCTCTCTCTAACCCGAGAATATATATCTGAGAGGATTCTCTTGTAACTCTCCCAACTGGGAGGATACTTTCTGACTTGAAAGTATGATACTCTCTAACCTTAAAGTATGAATAATTTTTTCCCTTTCATTCCCTATTTATAATGATAAATAAGGAGGTATTCTGCTAGAAATAGGATTCCTTTTTAGGCTAGAAATAGAAATTTCTATTTCTCCCTAAATAAGGAATAAGGGAAATCCTATTCTAACTAGGAATCTTTTTTACATAAGGAGGGATCCCAACACATAGATGATTAGTGTTGCAGATTTCGGTTAGAGAGAGAAACACCTTGAGTTAGAGGAAGAGAAAGTTACAGATAGAAAGAGAGAGAGAGAGAGATGCATTAGATCGAAATTGGGGGTTTTACTAATTTTCAGATTTGCAGGAGAAACACAAGGTATTTTTCCTGATTAACAAAAAATGGTGAAGGTTTGGATGTTGCCCGTCGTTCACAATCTGATTTGTGTTTGCAGGCGTGAAGGTTTAGATAGGATCCATGAAGGACAAGAGAGCTCACCCAACCAAGGTTTAGAGAGAGAGAGGGATAAGAGAAAAGGAGGGTAGTTTGGGAAAGGCAAAAACTACTCATAAATGCATTTGAAATTCCAACATTCCACCTATTTGCCATGTCAATCTCGATGTATTTTCCAGATTTAAAATTGTAAATGTAGCATTTCTCTTAATGTTTCTATAAAGAAAAATTCGTCTTGCTGGCCACACAGTTAAAAAAATAAAAAATACTTTGGAAATTTAGAGGTTTTTTTTTTGTTGAACTAATTTAGAGGTTTCTTGGTCATGTCAGCAAACACATGAGAAGCTTGTCACCAAATTAACTTGTAAATGAGAGAATTGACTTTTTGTGTGTGTCCTCCATTCTTTTATATCATCTAATCAACAAGATTTTAGAGTTAGAGGGAGAGAATTTAGACATGAAAGACAAAGGAATGAAGGAGGTTAATGAAGGTGTTGGCGATTTCAATGTCTTGCCTGAAGGATGTATATCAAGCATCATATCTGTAACATCTCCACAAGATACCTGTACTTGTTGCCTTGTTTCTTCAGTATTTAGATCAGCTGCTGAATCTGATTCTGTTTGGGAGAAATTCATTCCTTCTGGTTAGTAAGAAATTCTCGCCAAATCTTCTTCTTCGTCATCGTCGTTGAATCCCGACGGGCTACTGAAGGCACATAGATATGGCCCAATAGCGTCCATACCAAGGTAGGAGCAACACTTCGGGCAGAAGAGATGGGGCGGATGGTTTGAGATTGAAATGTGTCATTTCTTCAATGATGGAGGGGAAGATGATGGAGGAGGAGAAGTGCATATGATTCTAATAGGATACATGATATAAGACGGATCGTAAGTAAGAGATCCGACGGTCAAGATGAGTTCCAGAGATAATATACGTGTGTAACATTTGTATGTACGTGACGGATCGAGAAGACGAGATCCGATTCAAAAGAGGCGGTTTGGTTTCAAATCAAGAGGCGGTTTAGATGGCTATTGGCTATGGCGGTTTTGGAATTGGCAGTTTCCCTTGTTCCCAATTCATGGCTATAGGCGGTTCAATTGGTTTCTAAATTTGGTTTTCTAAATTGGATTCCCAATTAAAGTCGGCTTATATTATTATTATAAATAGGGGTTGAGTTACACCACAACACCATTAACCAACACAAGCAACAACAACTCTTCTTTAGAGAGAGCTAAAGAGAGAGAGCAAGTGAGAGAGAAATTTTTTGTTCATAGTTTTGAGCGGTGTTAAATTTCTCGGTCGTCGAAGATTTAGTATAGAAGGTTATTACTATACGGTACCATCTTGGGACGAACTTGCGGGTTGTGTGAGTCGTCTTCATCTATCCTTCAATAAAGATTTCTTGTTCGCCCGAGGACGTAGGCTTCCAAGCCGAACCTCGTTAAATTCTGTTCGCATATTTGATTTTGACTTAGCTTTTCGATTAATCTTCATAATCGGATCAATTTCTAGGATAGGTTCGATAGCTTCCGCGACTTACAGTTATAACAATAGCCCAATAGCGTCCATACCAAGGTAGGAGCAACACTTCGGGCAGAAGAGATGGGGCGGATGGTTTGAGATTGAAATGTGTCATTTCTTCAATGATGGAGGGGAAGATGATGGAGGAGGAGAAGTGCATATGATTCTAAGGATACATGATATAAGACGGATCGTAAGTAAGAAATCCGACGGTCAAGATGAGTTCCAGAGATAATATACGTGTGTAACATTTGTATGTACGTGACGGATCGAGAAGACGAGATCCGATGATCAAGAAGAATTCAAAATATATTTAAAGATATGGAATATATTTGAAGATATGTGAAGATATGTGATATTTAGTATAATATATCCAGAATATCTCTTGTAACTATCTAATGGTAATATTAGATAGATTTTATATTATTTCCTAGTTTAGTAATCAGAAATTAGGAAACCCTAAATCCTAAGTTATCTATAAATAGGAGAGGGTTCTAGGAATCAAATTCATCGAGTTATGTCTGACCAATGTAACCGATCAACCCACAAATGCATGTGGTGATTATCAATAAAGAAGTTATTCTCCGTGGATGTAGGTCGTGAGTATCCGACTGAACCAAGTTAAATTATCGTGTCTTTATTTTATGTTCATATCTCCGATTATAATATAATCATGATTTAACATATCTCCGATTATAATATAATCGTGACTTAACATATCTCCGATTATAATACAATCATGAATTTGACATGGTATCATGAGCAAGTTAATGTTTTTGATTTAAGCTTCCGCAAAATTTCCAACGTTTTTTCTATTCGTTGTGACATAATAATCGATCAACTACTTTGACGATTTTTTAATTTCCAAGATTATTCTTGTGATTATGATGAGAAAATCAAGTAAAAAAAAGTAGAACATTATTTTTTGCCAAGAATGGGAGACCCGAGATTATCAATGATATTCTGGGATTATGAAAGTTCATCGAAGAAGCACTTCCTCTCCAACAAAGGTACGATTCTACATTTATTTTCCATTTTTTCAGATTTTTATTGAGACTAGTTAATGAAACTCACAAGTTAGCGTAGTCGAGTTGGTTGAGAGTGTAGGTATAAGATACAGAAATCACTCGCTTGAATATCATATCAGGTTTTTTGGACAATTTAAAACTTCTTTTTATTAATAGAAATGCCCCCATTAACAAATTTTTTTGGGTCCGCCACTATAATGAAGAACAAGTTACAAAGATATCTCTAGGGGTTCAATTCTTATAACTCACTGAGAATCCGAACTCCACCGTCTTACCGTCTCTCTTCTTAATTTTGAAAATACATGGACACCCATTATAAACAGAAGCCCCGCCTTGAAGGCAATGAAAATCAACCCTGTTTTGGGTGACCTGAAGATCAGCCTGTTAACCAGGTCGGAGCTTAATGCTCTACCACATCTAGGGGTGGCAATGGGTACCCATTTACCCGAGAACCAAACCGACCCGAGTCTTAATGGGTAGGTTCTGGGTATAGGTTTGAGATCCGTTAAAAAAATTGAGTCTTAAATGGATACACCCGATAGGACCCAATTAAGAGGCGGGTCCTAATCAAGTATATCCGCCGGGTACTAGATGGGTAATGGATCCCCGAGATTGTAAGAAAAACTACCCTAGATTATAGAGGATTCTTGTAAATCAGGGTTTTTCCCACAAAGTTACCAACTCACTAAGCCCCCAAAAGTTCAAATCTAAAAAATTGTAAAATTTCTCAAATCCTCTTTTCCTTGGTTGAAACTTGAAAGCTAATTTATAAACTCCAAAGGTGAATGAGGTAATATAACTTAAAGGTTCAATTGTTCTTTCTTGATTTCCCTAATCTCTAATCTCTTATACTCATCAACTATTGTACCCGGAATATTTACTTATTTAGGAATTTATGCCGTTTAGGGTATTTCTTTTCATTAGATTCATGCAAATTCTTCTATTTTAAGAATTTTTTGATATAATTTTGTGAAAACCCAACAGGTATCCATATCCGATGGGTACCCGAAAAATTTAAAGGTTTCAGTTCTGGATCCATCTGTTGAGGTACCGGTACCGGAACCGTCAAGAACCGAAACAGCTACAACTTACAGGTTCCGGTTCTGGGTAGTTAAATACCCGGACCGAAACCGACCCGTTGACACCCCTAACCACATCGTCGATATGTTGGCCACCACAACTTTTTAGCATTCTCTTCCCTCCGTGTCATATTGGCAATTTAAGTCGAACAGTTAAAATGTCAGCAGAATAAATAGAGGGGGGGGGTAGCATTATTTTTTTGAATAGGGTTCTCACAACTGAATAATTATTTCCTTTACTTTTATGAAACAACATAATAATTGTTAGTTGTTATACTGGTTAGTGATTTATAATCACTGAATTATCGTAATGTTCCTTTACAACGATAAATACTGTTATGAAATTAATCAGAGAGAAATTAGACGTATTTTATATTATATGCGAAACAGATTGTTACATTCTGTATAAAATTTCATATATGAATAATATTTTGAAAATATAATTAGAGGGTAGAGACTGAAAAACAATTTGATTAGAGCTGAGAGCATCTCCAATGCAAAACTCAAAAAAATCTTTGTTTATCAATTTGTCAAATTCCAACTGAGATTCTCACTCCTAGGTGTCGTAAATAGAGATCCTCAATCTTTTTGTGTGTCCAATGCAAAACTCTAAACTTATCTTATTTACTTATGTGTCATAGTTATTTTTGTAAATAAATAATTAGTTATTTTGAAAATATAAAAGACTCGATTTTTATTGGTTAAAAATCAAATATTAATGAGTTGGACAATTAGAGATATCTCAAGAGGACACTCTATTTCTAGAGTGTCCTCTTGAGATATCTCTATTCCACCCTCGACACGTCATCTTAGATCCAAATAGAGTGTTGCATTGGAGAGAATTTTTAAGAAAAAACTTTAACAATCATATGTGGCATCCAGAGTTTCTAAGATTGAGTGTTGCACTAGAGATGGTCTGAGGCAAATAATTTCTTTCCTTAAGACTTTAATTCGCGTTGTTTATATTAGAGCATCTCCAATGTAAAACTAAAAAAAAATCTTTATTCTTCCTATTTGTCGAGTTCCAATTGAGATTTTCACTCATAAGTGGCGAAAATAGAGATCCTCAATTCTTGTATGTCTCCAATGCAAAACTCTAAACTTGTAATTTTAACTTATGTGGCATAGTTATTTTTGTAAAAAAATAATTAGTCATTTTGAAAATATACGAAGACTTGATTTCTATTGGTTGAATTTCAATTAGTGGTGAGTTGGACAATTAGAGATATCTCCAGAGGACAGTGTCATCTTGAAATATCTCTATTCCACTCTCGACACATCATCTTTGAGATCCTAGTTGAGTTTTGCATTGGAGATGATTTTTTAAGAAAATCTCAAAAAATCTTATGCGGCACTCCGAGTTATTAAGATTGAGGTTTGCATTGGTGATGCTCTTACCAAGAAGTGTCTCCCATGATACAATAGATTTAAGGATTTAATCCTATAACTATTTTCCAAGTAAACAAAATATATATATATATATATATATATATAATATTTCTTCAAATCTTTTGTTTTATACATGTTATCTTTTATGTTTGGTATCTTTTATTTTTAAATTTTAGGTAAGTTCCTTATAGTATAAACAATATTCTAGAAGATATTTTCTTTTATATTTGTCATCTTTTTGGTAAGTTTCGTACAGTATAAATTATATTTTTTAAGTCTTTTATATTTGGTACTCTCTATTGTAATACAAATAATATTTCATAAGATCTTTTATCTTTTATTTGTTACTTTTTTATTTTTAGGCAAGTTCCAAATGATATACTGTAAATAATTTTTCAAGATCTTTCCATTTGTATTTGTCATCTTTTAGGTAAGTTTTTAATGGGCCGCTGGTTCGGGAAAATAAAAAAATTATCAGGGATACAAAGACTTTATAAAAAACTGGTCAACTTTAGTTGACCAATATTTTTCTAATGGTTATTGGGAATAAAATTTTGTTCACCATTTCTTCTCCATACCGGAAGGGTCGCCGGTAAATTGCCATTGCCGGCGACATTAATTTTTTTTTTTCAAAATTTTCTCTCTCGACTCTTTTTTTTCCGATCACTAAATTCGACAACCACCATCACCATTTGCATCTCTATCTTTCTTTCTCTCATTGGGTCTCCTCGTCATTTGCATCACCCAATCAACTACATCTTCAACCGGAGGCGGGCAAGAAACTCATTTTGTCATCGCAGTATCCGTTATACTAGAATATCAATCATATTTAATTTACATCATAATTATGCCCATTTCCTGAAATTATTTCCACATCAAGAAGATATGCTTGTTCAGTGCAAATTATGCTGGTATAATGAATTCATTAACCGTTTGAATCTCAAAACCCCAGATTTAGAAATTCCCGTAAACAAAAGGATCCAAATAAACAACAAAAAGTAACAAGTAATAGAAAAATCTAGGAATTCAGAGAAAACTTTGTACAAGAGTACTAATGAACTAACATTCAACATATGAACCATCACTAATTGCCCAACACTAAAACTTCAATACCTAAACCCTGAATCAAATCCTTGTCAACATAGACCCTAACCCAAAATTGAGAAGGACACACAGGAAAGAGAGAGAGATTAGAGAGATGGAGGAAGAAAAAGAAGATAAAATAGTGGTGGGGATGTTGGTCGGAGATGGTGTCCGGAGTTTAAGAAGAACAAAAAATATTGTATTTTCCTTGATAATTTGTTTCCCCGAAAAATATTTAATATTTCAAATCTTCTCTTTAAAAATTTTCACCTCAGATTATATTTTTATTTCTCCAAATCAGCCGCCTTTTAATGATATAGTTTATACTTCGTAATTTATATATCTTTTGGGTAAGTTTTTCTATATTTGTAACTTTATGTTTTTATCTTTTCTATTTTATTTACTTTTAGGTTAGTTTTTAATTTATATATTTTCAAGTTTGATTTAATATAGAATTTTTAGGTTTATAGTCCAAAAAACGGGTCCTAATAGTAGATATAATCCTCTCTAATCCTATAAAGGGTTTTAAAACCAAAAAAATAACATAAATGGATATCTAGTCCATTTGGTCTCATCTAGAGAGAAAACACAAATCTCTAGAATAAATATTATTTCATAATCCCTAATCTAACCTTTCCATATTTTATAACTAATTTATCTTCGAAATCTATGCATATCTTTTTCCATATTTATCTCACATATTTCTCTCCAATCATGTTTCTATTCAAAGTAAGGATATCTTCATTATTATCTCCCATATTTCTCTCCAATCATGTTTCTATTCAAAGTAAGGATATCTTCATTATTTTCAGTAACGGAAACTCTTTATTTGATTTCTCTAAAACCGATTTAGTTGACAAACCTCCATTAAACTCAGAAAATCTTCTTCTTCTACATTATATTGCTGTCCAAATTCATCATTTATCAGGTTTAATACTTTCGAAATCTTTATAAACACCATTGTTAATATCTAATATTTCTTCTTATAACTAAACCCTTATTATTTCGCTCTATTATAAAACGTATCAGATTTATTATACATATCTATAAGATCTGTTTACTAATTCATTAACTTCAAATGTATGATGTTTATTTTCTCTCTCTAAAATTTTCATAACTGTTTACGATCTTTATGTTTATTCCTTATTCAATGATTTATAACTAAAACCCTAAAATTTTCATAACTGTTTAAGATCTTTATGTTTATTCCTTATTCAATGATTCCTTCAAAGTTAGTATGTTATGTTTGCATCTAGTGATAATATCATATTTCTTTAGATCTATGTTTAATCTTCTGTTGTTTCTGATATTTCGTGAGATCAGATTATCAATCATCAATCGAATGTTTGATGTTTATTTTCTTTCTCTCTCTTAAAATTTCATTTATGTTTTTGATCTTGATGTTTAATCCTTCAACTCGAGTTTGACATTATTGCAATCAATCATCATAGCAGATATCTT
Source organism: Eschscholzia californica (assembly GCF_041429995.1). Taxonomy (NCBI): domain Eukaryota; kingdom Viridiplantae; phylum Streptophyta; class Magnoliopsida; order Ranunculales; family Papaveraceae; genus Eschscholzia; species Eschscholzia californica. The sequence goes on along the minus strand of NW_028238198.1, from coordinate 12,783,527 downwards.
TAGATTTGTAGTTTAAGCTTAATGATATTCTCATTTTTTTTGTTCAGATCTGGTTTTCAACCCGTACGGATTTATGAAACATTTGTTCTTTCGTACGGTTACTCATAACAGAATTTACAATACATGTACTGTATCGTAAATTACCACAATTTATAGTAAATTATGGGTAATTTATAGAACATTACCCGTGCTTTAACACCAAAACAGTACTCATTTCATTAGTAGAAATACTTCGCTTTACTTTCAAATCTCGTGTACTTTGCAATAAAGTATATATAATTTACGTATATCTTCATGTTTTTACCATTATGTATACAATTTATGTATAAGTGCACATAACTTATGTATTATTTATTTACCATTACGTGTACTTTTCACCCAAAACAGTAGCCTTGATAAGTTTACCAAACTACTCAAAACCTTCAAATGTTGTCAAACTTTGACAAACATTATATATAATTTACGAAACTGTACACGTAGTTTATAATACAATATATGATTTTTTTTTTTTCTTTCATGTATGTGTATTTATGTGTGTAGATTTGATATACCAGATGAAATTTCAAAGAGAATCATCAAATCAAAGTGAGTCAACGAAACTAATGGAGAGTGCATGGATGGGCACCATTTTTGAACCAAAGAAGATTTTGTACTTTTTTTTGTAACAGAATGTAAAGGATGTGTAATGTAAAAAAAAAATTATGTCTCATGTAAAAGAAATTATGTATAATTTATTGAAGAAGACCCACATACATTTGATAAATTATGTTGTATACTTGACAAATGATGGTTTCCTCGTCATAAACAATACATAATTTACGTATTTGTTTCATAATTTTTATTCTATGTGTATTTATGTATGAGTAAAAACGAAAACATATGTTGCTTTAATGTTCCCAGAAAAATATACTATTTCCAAAACTGAAAGTTAAGTGAGAAAAAGTGATATATATGTTTTGTATATTAACCCTCAAATCACGCTAAATTGATCCTAGAAAATATACTATTTCCAAATCTGAAAGTTAAGTGAGAGAAAATTGATTTGAATCGAAAAAAATTTACATAGTAAGAGAGAGAAATTTGATTTGGTTTCCAAATATGTAAAGAGAGAGAAAATTGATTTGGTTACGATTTTTGTTTTGAATTGATTTGGAAATAGATTTGCTTTCCAAAACGGTTAGAAGATAGAGAAAAATCAATTTCGGATTTATAGTTAGTTGCTTTAAATCCCCTAAATCACGCCCACATTACAAACATTCCAAATTCACCTTACAAAATTAAAAATCCCGTGATTTTTGTAGGAGGGACATGGACGGTAGTTCTCTCATAAAGAATGAGTTATTATGTCCATAATGTAAAAGGACTAAATATCCATGTTTTGGGAAGATTGGATCATAAACCTTTTTTGAATATTATTTTGGTCTATATACCCACGGACCCTTTAATATATCTTTTTAACATAGAAATTAATCTTTGGAATGACTTGACTAGACCTGCATCAAATTGCAGTCTCGAACTAACCTGGTGGGGTCTTGCCCGACCTTGACAGACACCACTACTTTTTCACTTTTAACGGGTTAACTATTCAATATTTATGTAATTATCATCGGGATTGGCATGTGTATTTGTCAAACAACAAATTAGAAGCTTAGTGACCAAGTTAATTTATACGGGAGATGCTAAATGTACAAAAAGTCTTTCACAAGATTCTTGACAAAATGCCAAGTGAACGGTCCCGATTATAGTCAAACTTTGAAAAACTTTGACCTACTTTTGTCTTTTGGTGAAAATAGGTCATTAAGTCAAGAATTTTGTCCAGGACTTTGTACATGTAGCACTCCCTATTTATACTAATTGATAGTTGACTTTTGTGTCTCCTGTTGACTTCTTCATCCACTCTTCTAATCAAGTATCACCTATAAATTAGAAGCTTAGTGACCAAGTTAATTTACATATTTCTGAAGATAGAGAGGAAGAGAGATGGGAAACAATGGATCAAAGGGGGTTCATGAGAATGAAGATGCTGGTTTGGTTGATTTCAATGCCTTGCCTGAAGGATGCATCTCTAGCATCGTATCCCTAACTTCTCCTCAAGATGCGTGTACTTATTGCCTCATTTCCTCTGTATTTAAATCAGCTGCGGAATCCGACTCTGTTTGGGAGAAATTCATTCCTTCTGATTATCAAGAAATCCTCGCCAGATCATCGTCTGTGGTTAATTTCTCATCTAAAAAAGATTTGTATTATAGTCTCTGCCATAATCCAATTCTCATTGATGGAGGTCTTAAGGTATGGTACTAATTTTCTTCTCTTATTAAATCTGTCCAACTAATCATTTCCCAACCAATCATTTATACGTATTCGTGGCTGTTACATGGGAATGAATTTTTAATGGGTAAACGGTAGTTTATCGGATCAGACAAAAATACATCTGTTTATGAAACGGAGATTTTCAAATTGTGTGCTGCTCAAAATGCATGGCCAAACTGTTATTAGGGTCCGGGTCTATAAGCAATCGGCCCAACAACCCCAAATTCTATAAGCACCAGGCATTCTGTAACCACCCTTATAACATTTTCGTTGGGTGCTTATAGCTGCGCCTTTTCAATTTTTATAGTTAACATCAATGAAACAAATTTAATTATTATTATAAGTATATAACATCTTTAAATTGAAAGTGTTTATGTAATTTTAAATATAAATGAAGGGGATTTTATTTTAAAAAATAAATATATCTTAAACATGTAAATTATTTGAGAAAACTTGTCATCTGATATTAGATAAATGTCAGATCGGACACTATCGTATCCATATCTAATAAGAATGTATCTGATAACTACTACCGGACACAAATTCGGATATCCTAGGTTTCATATACTTTAATCCTTGTCCGATACAAATTCGGAACGGGTATCGAAATCCATTAATAGATTCACCTCTCAGTGGATTTTAATCGTTGAAAATGCAAACCACGACAAGCAACATAGGGTTGATTTGTAAAATATATAGTCCTCCTAGTTTTATTTTTTGATATGCAACAAACCAGTACGCGAACAAGTGACTGAGAAGAACTATATGGAGTCTGGCCACTAGGGTCAAAGGAGGACTGATTTGTAACATCGGATTATTTGTTATTGGTAGAGCTTTTCTCTAGAGAAACATAGTGGAAAGAAATGTTTCATGCTTGGAGCAAAGGACTTAACCATTACATGGGGAAGCACTCCTCATTACTGGCAGTGGGGACCTTTTCCTGGCTCCAGGTATCTCTCTCTCTTAACCCCTTGCCCACTCTTACTTTATACACTAGCTCTTCTACTTTCCTACTTACAACATGACAATCTACAGGTTTGCAGAGGTAGCTAAACTCCGTGATGTTTGTTGGCTCTATATCGAGGGGAAAATGGAGACTCGATTCCTATCTCCAAACACCACTTATGCTGTTTACTTCGTCTTCCAGTTTGTCAATGGTGCCGGTGGATTCGATGACCCACCTGTTAAAGTAATAGTTGAAAAATTAGGCGAAGGTGGTAATATTGAGTGTAGGACGGAGAAAGATATATGCTTGGATCCAAATGGGCTACTTGTGGGAGCACATATACGTAGGGAAGCGATGTCAATATCAATGTGGGAGGAGGAACATTTCGGGCAGAAGAGATGGGACGGATGGTTTGAGGTAGAGATGGGTCATTTCTTTAACGACGGAGGAGAAGATGACGGAGGACGAGAAGTGAATATGGTTCTGAAGGAAATTGCAGGTGGTCACTGGAAGGCGGGCCTTATCGTCGAAGGAATCGAACTTAGGCCCAAAGAGAACATATGAAGTAAATGTTACCCAAGCTCCCTTCTTACAAACAAAATTGATTTATGTGGTGTGGTTATATTGTACTTGTGAGCAGAAAACATGAAGTTTAAGTAGTTTATCTTTTGCAATAGTAAACGTTAGTTTATGCAAGTGTTTTCATATATCTTTGAATAAGTTTAATTTTCATCATGTCATTGTCGACTCCAATTGCGGCTGATTTGCTTAGAGAACTATTCGTATTTCTGTCAGCAAAATCTAGGGTGCTATAATTGTATACATTTGTCATTTCCTCGAGGGTATGAAAATGAATAAAATTAAGAACGGGTACGCATAGAAGACTAGTATGTATCACTAGCAACCTAGAAGATTGGTACGCATCATTTTATAACCGTTAGTATTTTACATGAGTAGTTTTTGACCAAATGCAATTCTTTAATTTCTATCTGATCTTCCTTTTATAATCCTTGTATAAAGTACTTAGTATTAAGTTGGGTTCTAATGGATCATTAATTCATTTTGTTTTAACAAGTAAGGATTCAAATACTGCTTACAGATAGTCCGTAATCCTATCTAATGTTTCTATAAAGAAAAAAAATTTGTCTTGCTGGCCACTCTGTCAAAAAAATAAAAAAATACCTTGGAAATTTGGAGGTTTCTTGGTCATGTCAGCAAACACATGAGAAGCTTATCAGCAAATTAACTTGTAAATGAGAGAGTTGACTTTTTGTATGTCTCCTCCATTCTTTTATATCGTCTCATCAACAAGATTTTAGGGAGACAGGGAGAGAGAGAGAATTTGGCATGGAAGACAAAGGAATGAAAGAGGTTAATGAAGGTGTTGGCGATTTCAATGTCTTGCCTGAAGGATGTATATCTGGCATCATATCTCTAACATCTCCTCAAGATGCCTGTACTTGTTGCCTTGTTTCTTCAGTATTTAGATCAGCTGCTGAATCTGATTCTGTTTGGGAGAAATTCATTCCTTCTGATCATCAAGAAATCCTCGCCAGTTCTTCTTCTTCATCATTGTCGTTGGTCAATTTTTCATCTAAAAAAGACCTGTATTACAGTCTCTGCCATAATCCAATTCTCATTGATGGAGGTCTTAAGGTATATATGTTACTAATTCTTTCTCTTATTTTATATATGTGCAACTTGGATTGGTTTCACTACTTTTTGGAATGTAGTGACAAAAGTCATTACAACTTAGAATTCCAAGAACATTATAATGATGTTGTCTAAGATCTTCAGATGTATATGTTGTTTTTGGTGTACCGATTCGACGAGTTAATTCAACGCGTCTCTTAACCGAGTCACTGGTGAAATTGGTTACTACTTTGATTTTGAAATGCAACAAACGTCTTAGAAACCGTGTACACTATTGAGAACTGTATAGAGTGTCGACCACTAGGGTAAAAGGAGGACTGAGTTCGGTATATGTACCATCTTAGAGGGATTAGTTGTTATTGGTGCAGAGCTTTTATCTAGAGAAACACAGTGGAAAGAAATGCTTCATGCTTGGAGCAAAGGACTTAACCATTACATGGGGAAGTGCTCCCCCATACTGGGAGTGGAGATCTTTCCCGGGCTCTAGGTATCTCTCTCAACTCCGCTCTCATTCTTATTTTACACACTTGCTCTTTTATTTTTGTACTTACAATATGACAATCTACAGGTTTGCAGATGTAGCTGCACTTCGTGATGTTTGTTGGCTCTATATCGAGGGGAAAATGGGGTCTCGTTTTCTATCCCCAAACACCTCTTATGCTGTTTGCTTTATCTTTAGGTTTGTCGACGGTGCATATGGATTCAATGACCCACCTGCTAAAGTAATAGTCGAAAAATTAGGGGAAGGTGGTAATATTGAGTGTAGGACGGAGAAAGAGATATGCTTGGATCCCGACGGGCTACTTAAGGCACATAGATACAGCCCAATAGCACCCATACCCAGGTGGGAACAACACTTTGGGCACAAGAGATCAGACGGATGGTTTGAGATAGAGATGGGGCATTTCTTCAACAATGGAGGAGAAGATGATGGAGGAGAAGTGCATATGACTCTGAAGGAAATTGCAGGTGGGAACTGGAAGTCGGGCCTTATCGTCGAAGGAATGGAACTTAGGCCCAAAGAGAACATATAAATTAATGCTACCCAAGATCCCTCTTTATAAACAAAATTGATTTACATGTTGTGTGATTATATTGAACTTGTGAGCAGAATACATGAAGTTTAAGTAGATTTTTTTTTCTAATAGGTTCAAAAAGTCGGTTATTTACCGATGTTCACCCCTAAAAAAATTGTTATTGTAAAATGTTATAACTGTTACGTGATGATGCGGACCAACCTTCTGGGTTGCTAATAATACTGAATACAATTGAAGTGAAAATATCGTGCTTATGAAAAAAATCACATGGAAAGAGATTAGATGATGGATCAAACATGCGTCATAGACATTGGAATTGACTAAACAAATCAACTACTCATACAAGTATAATCATCAAAATTTATACGTGAGTAGAATCCTTAAGGGACCGAGAAGCGAAAACTATTGAATACAACTCATTGGTGTTAAATTTGGTAGACTAGAGCCGAAATTTGTAACAAAATTCGGTTTACATCCACCAATTTAACTCAAAATGTTAAAGTTAAATTCGGTTGGACCTGCAGTCGAGTTTTGTAATAAAGTTCAACACGAACGGTCGATTTAGGGGCGATTATGAGCAAACCCACTAAAACTAGATCTACCAAGTCAAAGGGAGTTGTGGGGGCGCCCTTAAAGCGTACTAAAATTATACGTTAAAGAGTTTGTAATGGGAGTATGGGCAGGCAAGTCTGAATTTTGATTTATTTGTAAGAGCAACTCCAACCGGGGGAGGGGGGTTGAGGCCCTTAATTTGAAATAAGGGCCCCTCCCCACCGGTTGGAGAGGCTCCAACCACAACCGGCCCTTATTAAGGGCCGGCTGAACATCCTCAACAGACCGTTGGGGAGCTCCCAACAGTCATGTTGGGGATCACATCCAACGGTCATTTTTCTTTTTTAAAAAAATAAAATTAAAAAATAGTTATTTTGAGTAACTTTTTTTGTTTAAAATCTAACAATATTCACACAATCATTTTTTTTTAATTTAACAAAAACCCGCACATTTTTTAAAATTCAACGTGTCGGTTCCCGAATAATTTTTAAACCTTAGAAAAAAATATTATTTCGAAAATAGTTAGAACAAGTGTTTCGTACGTACACACGTTCTTCGTACACCCACGAAAAATCCATATACGCGTTTCCCACATACACATATTAAGGGCCCCAAGAGAGTCTGTGGTTGGATCTGAATTTCAGTGGTTGAGCTAGGCCTGTAAACCGTTCTCATCCGAATTCGATAAGCTATCTGAATATCTGTATTCGATAATTATCCGACGGATATTATAAATCAATATCCGAATCCGATAATATTAACGGATATCGGATAATATCCGAAACTTTAACAAAATTTCAAAATTTTCCTTTAAATTTTTAACCATTAGATCTAAATAATAAATCTCAACCATACATTTTATATATTATTACGAATAAACTTAAATTTTTATTATTTTTTTTATATTACTTATCGGATACGGATATTTATCGGATCGAATATTAGTGTATCGTATCCGATATCCGATAAGCAGATATCCGATAAAGAATATCCGAATCCGTATCCGATATCCGAAATTTCAGATATTTTTGTAAAATTCGAACACGGATGCGGATCGGATGTCGAATATTCAGGTATCCATTGACAGGTTTAGGCTGAGCTGAGGCCCTTAAATTTGAATGAAAAAATGGTTTTAAGGGCCTGGGACAGCCCCTGGTTGGAGTTGCTCTAAGAGTTACTTGTGAACTTCAACCCAGTTCTCCATGAAAATCATTTAAAAATCGGGCTTAAATTAATTACTCTTTAAATTAGATCATAGCGAAAATACCATTTAATACTCTAAGCGTTCAACCCGCTATAGGCTCGGACACATGAATTTGTCTCTTAGCAAGTGTCCTGTAATTAGACCGGCCGTGGATTTGCAAAATATATGGTTTTGCCGTGGTAACTTACCTTTGGTATTTATCGTATTTTAAACACCATAGTGTATTATTTGTTGTTGTTGCAGAGTTTTTCTCTAGACAAAAACAGTAGGAAAAGATGTTATATGCTTGGAGCAGCATAAGGCTTAACTGTTGCCTGGGGAAGCAGTCCCCAGTACTGGGAATGGTGTCCATTCCCTGGCTCTAGGTCTCTCTTTCTCGACTTCCCTTTCACTCTTATTTCACACCCTCTCCCCTCATTCATACTTACAATTCGTCCTTCTACAGGTTTCCAGAGGTAGCTAAACTTGGTTTTATTTGTTGGCTCGATATCCATGGGATATTGGAGGCGCAATTACTATCCCCAAAGACCTCTTATGTTGTTTTCTTTGTCTTCAAGTTTGTTGAAGGTGCATATGGATTCGATCACCCAGCTACGAAGGCGGTGGTTGAAGTAATAGGGGGAGGTGGTAATAGTGAGTGTAGGATGGAAAAAGCTGTCTGCTTGGATCCACATGGGCTACTCAATAGACACGGAAGTACTCGGTCAGAGTTAATATCAAGGTGGGAAAGGCACTTCCGTCAAAAGAGAGGGGACAGATGGTTCGAAATAGAGACGGGACATTTCTTCAACGAGGGAAAGGAAAGAATGGAGGAGAAGTCCAAATGAGTCTAAGGGAAATTGAACATCTTCACACTAAGGCAGGTCTCCTAGTGGAAGGCATCGAACTTCCGCCTAAATAGATACATATGAAGTACATACTGCCCAAGCGGCCAAACCTCCTTTTATACAAATATAATTGATTTATGTCAGTGAGTGAGCATGTATGTATAATACAGCTTGTTGTGTTTATGATTTTATTTGTGAACCGAAAAAAAAGTAACATGATTTTTATACAGTACTTTTCACTCCTAAAGTGTGAATTGATTTCCATAAGTTGACATTTGTTTAATTTAGAGCAAGTCATTGTCCAAAAATTTGAAATGACAGAAAATGAAGGTTGTTTTTACTAAGAGAACTATTGCATCTATCACAAGTTTGTAGGAGGGTTGTAAACGGTAGTTTATAGGATCGGAATAGACATATCTGCATCCGTTTGATTAATTTGACAAGACAACTTGTAAAACCGATTAATTTGAAGAAAAAAGTAACCAATTAAAATGATAGACATTTGTAAAACTTAATTTAAGAAAATAAAACTAATTAAGATTGGCTAAAGGGGTGGGAATCGGTCCGGACCGGTCGGTACCGGACTCTAACTTCATCGAACCGGTCGACTCAAACATAAATTGTTGGTGACCACCTATTTACTCGGGCGGACTCGGACGGTCACTCTCAAGAATTCTTTGTCCATTGACCGTCTAAGACCGTTTATTTTACCGGGCCACTCGGACACCGGACGGTCTCGGTCCGGACTTTCCAATAAAATTTACTTCGAAACTTTATTTTTATTACCACAAACAAAATTACATACAAATGAAGATGTTTAACCAAGAAATCAAAAGTAAATATAAAAAAGAAAAAAACACAGTTGATCATCATTTGACAAGATATAATTGAGCCATGTACTAATGTTTGGTCTTCCAGAAGACTATATGACTATAGCCAACGACCATCATATATTCATATGTCTATAACAAATCAATGGTCAACTTCTAAAAATGAGGACAGTTTAGTCGGTCAACCTATTCGGTCATTCGTACCGGTCGGTTATTTATACATTCTATATTGGTCGGTCGGTTAGCGGTCGGTCCTTCGACATAGAATTTTGACCGTGACCGTCTGCCAATTCTTTCGGGCCGGTCGGAGACTGACCGCTATGACCATCGGGTGTTCGTGGACACTTTTTATCTCGGTCGAACGGGTCGGATATCGGTCTTCCGGATCTTTTTCCCACCCCTAGGCTAAACCAATAAGAAAATAAAATTTCATTAAACTTGATTTTTAGTTAAAAAAAAAAAAACACTCTCGCCCTGTCAGACATAAATCGTTATATGGAAATGCTCAGTATTAAGTTGGGTTCTACGTTAGTCGTTACAAGACATTGATACATCACGAAGATGTAATAAGCACGATAACCGCCTAACTAAAAAATGAAAGAAGTCTAAATCCCGATAAATTTACTACATTACAGACTGATATACTAACCAACTGAAGTTCCAGTTGTTGGCAATTCATTTTGATTTAACAGGTATGGATCAAATACTGCTTACACATTGTCCATATTTAATGTTTCTATAAAGAAAGAATTTGTCTTGCTGGCCACTCTGGCGAAAAAATAAAAAATACTTTGGAAATTTAGAGGTTTCTTCGTCATGTCAACAAACACAAGAGAAGCTTAGTCACCAAGTTAATTTGTATTGACTTTTAGTGTTTTATTTCTTCATTAGTTATCCTCCATTCTTTTATATCAACAGAATTTGAGAGAGAGAGAGAGAGAGAATATAGAGATGGAAGACAAAATAATGAAGGAAGATAATGAAGATGTTGGCGGTTTGGCTGATTTCAATGTCTTGACTGAAGGATGTTTATCAAGCATCATATCTCTAACATCTCCTCGAGATGCGTGTGCTTGTTGTCTAATTTCTTCAACATTTAGATCAGCTGCTGAATCTGATTCTGTTTGGGAGAAATTCCTCTTATCTGATTATCCAGAAATCCTTGCCACTTCTTCTTCTTCTTGGTCGGAAGGCAATTTCACATCGAAGAAGCAACTTTATCTTCAGAATCCAATTCTCATTCATGGGGGTCTTAAGGTATGTGTTCCCATCTGTATTTTTTTTGTACCACAAATGATGTGTTGCACAAAAAATAATTATTCAAACGGGTCCGATCTGTAATTAATAATCGATCAATCTCTTAGCCGATTATTTTCAAATATGGAAGATTATCTTGCGTCTCCGGTTCATCTTCTTATGGATTTCAAGAAGAACTTATATCCAAGATTAGTCAAAGTTCATGATTCTTTTCTCAAAGGAGTTTATTAAAACACCAATCCAATTTAGGAGCGATTCATCCGAGATTCATCTTTTCTTATCTTCCCAGCTCAACCTAAACACTTCTTATGTGATATTGTGTTCAAAGAATTTCAAAACAGTTTATCTCTTTTCCTCATATCCATCCGTCTTGTTGGTTCTCGGATTTGTTCAAGGAGGATTTGCTTATATGTTGGATGTTCCACTCATCCTCCTGCTCTCCTTAAGGTTCCTATGCAGCTTCTTGTGATTATCAAGTTCCGACGTATTTTTTGGCATTGCGATTACGTAATCGACTTTGTCGATATGTTGCAAAATTCTCTCTCTCTACCTTCAGTTCATGATTTTTGTTCTTATACAGAGAGATGTGGCTTTGACAAAAGAAGTGACCTCTATTGTTTTCTATTTCTCTCTCTACTAGTGCTGAGTACCATCTTGGTCCGCGATTTAGCCCATCTCCAAAGGCGCCATTGCCGACTGCCGACCAATCCCACTTTCCAATATATATTTTTGGAAGTTCCTTTCAACAAATAGAGTATGTCTATTTTGTTCGGGAATTAGATCCGTGACCTTGTACTTTTCGACAATGGATAGCTTGTCGATCATAACACGACTTTAGTGTTGTTCTCTTCTCAATTTAATTTGGAATGAAGCTTCATCACTTCACTCTTTAAGATTTCCAGCTTCAGTTTTTTAGCTATGATTTGTTTCCTCTCTCTTTGGTCGAATTCAAATATCGTCCAATCATCTTCAACATGCTTCTTATGAGCAAGTTAATCAGTATATTTTTAATCAACTTAATATTGTCGTTCTATCGGCTGCGGTGAGTTCACCTTAATCCATCATTCACTCTCTTCTCATAACGGACTTTGTCGAATCGTTTCTTTTGCATCTGGATTAAGCTTCTGCAAGTTGACAATTTTTTTGTTGTTTTGATCGTTCAATCATCACTGTCGTGGATTTCTTAATGAGGAGTCGCAAATTTCCACACATCATTGATGGTCGCTCTTTAATCTCATCAATTACACCACCTTCAAATCATATTTAGTAGGATATACTACTATAATTTTTGTTTCATCTCGATATTCATCGTATTCAATCTCTCGGCCATAACCTTCTCTCTCGGCTATATCTCTTTCCCTCACGATATCACTCGTGGGTTGTAATCTCTCCCTCATGGTTTCTCTCACGTGAGTGTGAAATTTCACATGGTTTCGAGACACTCTTTCTGTCACCTTCTCTTTTATTTGTGACAAAATTTTACCACAGTTTTGTGTGACATCTTTTGCTCATATTGTTGCAAAATCTTTCTCGGACAAATCACTACTATCTCTTATCTCCGACTATTTCTAGTTGTGATATAATTTTTCTGTCACCTATCTCTTCTTTTTGTGACACTATGTCTTCATCATCCTCTTCGTGGATCCACCGGTTCATCTCTTCCATCATCAACTACATATGGTATCGTTTCCTCTTTAGTTTGTTGATAAATTTGAAGTTCACCTCCCTCTCACCAAATTTTATTCAAGCTCGAGAAAGAAATAAAACAAAGAAGAAAAGAATGAGATTCAAGCTTACGAAAGACAAAAATATTAAATCAAGTTTATGTCGATTACAAGTTCAAGTTGCAAACGAAGAATTCAGCAACATTGGGAATTGTTCGACATTAAACAAAAACTAAAATTCAAGTTCAAGTTCAAGTTAGAAACTCCACAAGTTCTGCTTCCAACTTGAGGGGGAGTGTTAGAGTATAAAGATCGAGATGAATCGAGATCCGTAGATATCCGTAGATATCCGTATCAACCGTCTAAGATATATGAAGATATTATTTATACTTATCCTAGATAGAGTCCTAGGAAAATAAGATACCCAAATCACTCCATAAATATAAGTGACCTCTATGTATTTTACATTGAATTGAGTTGCATTTGAGTCTTCGAGTCTGTAACCAATCAATCCCACAATTGTGGAAATAATATAATCCAGCCATTCATGGCTTTCTCCGTGGATGTAGGTCGTGATCCTCCGACCGAACCATGTAAACCATTGTGTTCTTTATTTTAGTGTGTGTTCTTCTATTCATCGAGGTTTTACCTTTTCACACTTAGGTGGACTCGAGTCGATTTAGTTATAAAATGACTCAAATCCACTGATTCCAAAGTGACTTAGAACTGTTAAATACAACTTATATCGGTGGACGCAGGCCGAATTCTGTTACAAATTTCGGCTCAAGCCCCCCAAGTTCAACTATAAAACATCGTTGTTGAATTCAGTGCACCTTGAGTAGAATTTTGTAACAAAATTCAGTCTAAATTTATAAATTCAACTCAAATTTTAGAGTTAAATTCAGTTGGACTTTTAGTCTAATTTTGTAATAAAATTTGACACGAAACCACCGATTTGAAGTCGCTTAATGACCAAACGAACTCAAACTAGATTTATCAAGTCTAAGGGAGTTCTGGAGGCGCCTTTTAAACTTACTAAAATCAATATGAATTATGTTAGAGTTTGTAATGAGAGTATGGGCTGAATTTTGATTTATTTGTAAGCTTACTGGTGAACTTCAATGGAATTGGATCAAAATCATTTAAAAATCAGTTAATTACTCTTTAAAAATGTTATTCAGACCCAAGCACAACCCGTCTAGGCTCGAGCCCATGAATTGGATAGGCCATGTTGGGTTGTCCTTCCTCATTCTTTTCATATATTCCGAAACAGTCCTTTGGACTCTTCTATAGTTAGTGCGTCTCTTATCAATTGTCCTATAATTTTTTTTTATTTTTTTTTTGAACTAATTGTCCTATAATTTGACTGTTAATTTGCAAAATATTTTGTTTTTTCATGGTAGCTTTACCTTGGGGTATTTTTATCACCATAGTGTATTATTTGTTGTTGGTGCAGAGTTTTTCTCTAGACAAAAACAGTGGGAAAAAGTGTTACATGATTGGAGCAAGAGGCCTATCCGTTACCTGGGGAAGCAGACCCCAGTTGTGGAAATGGAATCAATTCCGCTCTAGGTCTGTCTCTCCACTTCCCTTTCACTCTTATTTCACAGCCGCTCCCTCGTTCATACTTACAATTCGTCCTCCTACAGGTTTGGAGTGGAAGCTAAACTTCGTGATGTTTGTTGGCTCGATATCCGTGGAAAAATGGAGACTCGATTACTATCCCCAAAAACTTCTTATGTTGTTTACTTTGTCTTCAAGTTTAAAGAAGGTACCTATGGGTTCGATAATCTAGTTGCTACAGTAGCGGTCGAGATAATAAGGGAAGGTGGTAATAGTGAGTGTAGGATGGAAAAAGATGTCTCCATGGATCCAAATGAGCTACTTAGGAGCAGGACACAGTCTGGGTCGATATCAATGTGGGAGAGACATTTCCCTCATAAGAGAGGGGATGGATGGTTTGAGATAGATATGGGGTATTTCTTCAACGAAGGAGAAGAAGAAGATAGAGTGGAAGTGCAGATGTCTCTGAGGGAAATTGGATCTCAGTGGAAGTCGGGCCTCATTGTCGAAGGTATCGAATTTAGGCCCAAAGGGAATATATAAAGTACCTCCTTTCTTATAAACATAATTGATTTGTTTGTGTGAGTGTGTGTATGTATTAGCTTGTGTGTTTATAATTTTATTTGCAAACCGAAGAAAACATGATGTTTTATTAGTGATTTTCACTCCTAAAGTGTAAATTGGTTTTCATAGGTTCGTATTTGTTTAATATTACATGACGCAATCATCCAAACTTGAAATGATGAAAATAAAGGTTGTTTTTGCTAAGAGAACTATTGTTTCTGGTAGAAGTTTGAAGTTGACTTTTATCGTGATAAACCCGGGCTATATCTAGTAGTCTTATAAGTTGTGTATAAATGTATGAGAAATGGTATATAAACAGAGTTACGAAGATGCTTATAGTGGGTTTTAATAGTCAAGATCAGTCAAAGGTGGTCATAGTGTACAAGGAGTGTAAGAAAATAAAGGAGAGAGTTGTAATGTGTTGTATAATGTCTAGGTGTGGCCTGTCACACTAGATAGTTATTTCATACCAACCTAACTAACCACAACAACCTCTAATAAACTCTAACTGACTTCTCTATATAACTTGTAATCTCTATTGATCGATACAAGTTTTTCAGTTTTCGATTATGGTATCAGAGCAGTCAGCTCACAAGCGCGATCTTTCTCTCTCTAGTTTCTCTCTCCTCTTCATCATCATCATCTTCATCAATCTTCGTCTTCATCCTCAACTTTCTCTCACTAAGAATCAAGTTTTCAGAGAATCAAATCTTACAAATTAAAGATCAAATGGAACATCCTAAAATCACTTCAGTTCCAGTTAATTCCATGGCAAATGCAATTCCTATTAAGCTTCAAGGTGATAAATACATTGCTTGGAAATACTTATTCCTTCCAATTCTCAAAAAATACAAAGTTCTTGATATAATCAAAGGAACAAGATCATGTCCTTCAAAATTCGTTGATGATGATATCTCCTGAAAACATAAATCAATCATATATTGACTGGATCGAAGAAGATCAGTCACTTCTCATTTCGTTAAACTCGACACTTTCTGATTCAATTATATCATATGTTGTTGGTATAACCTTTGTTCGAGATTTATTGCTTAGTCTTGAAGAAAACTTTGCCTCTTCATCCACTGCTCATGTTCTTCAACTACATAACAAGCTACGACAAATTACAAAAGGAAATCTCTCTGTTAAAGAGTATCTAGGTCAAATCAAGAAAATCACTAATAGCCTAGCAGCAGCAGGATCACCTTCATCTAAAAATGAAATCATAATAACTATGCTTAGAGGTCTTCCATCTGAATATGATGCTTTCTCTGCAGCAATTAGAGTCAGATATATCTCTGTAATATTCTACTTCATCTAAAAATTAAATCATAATCACTAGTCAGTGAAGAAATCACTGTTTCAGGTAAGATCAAACAATCATCTTATTCGTTTACTCAAGCATTTCTTGCCTCTTCTAGTCGAAACTTCAATAGAGGTAAATATGATAACAAGAAACATCAAGGAAGAGGTAATGGTTGTTTTCAACATCAAACTTATTATAATCAGCATCAAAATCGATCTAATCAGTCAATTCCTAATGCCTATACATCAAAAAATCAGTACAACTCAGGTAACTCAATGAGTTCCTTTTCAGATAAACCTCCTCCAAGATGTCAAATCTGCAACAAACTTGGTCATAGTGCTTATGAATGCTATCATAGGATGAATTTTTCTATTCAAGGAAAAAAATCCTCCTAAAAATCTTTCAGCAATGCTTGCCACAGCTAATATAAATGGCATAAACCCATGGTATGCTGATACTGGAGCATCTAATCATATTACTCCTGACTTGTCTAATGTTGCTTCCACTTTTTTTATCTTGGCAATGAGACTGTGAACACTGTTAGTGGCCGAGGTATGTGTATCTCTCACATAGGTAATTCTTATTTTCAAGTTAACAAGCATAATTTTACTCTAAAAGGTATATTACATGTTCCTCAATCTTCACATAATCTCCTATCTATTCATAAATTCACATTTGACCTCTTGCTGTTAAATCCTTTCATACCAATGCTGCTTCATCCACTTTATGGCACAAGAGGCTTGGGCATCCTTTATTTCAATCTCTTCGAAGAATAAAACATAACTTACATTTTACTGATTCTTGTAATAAACCCATGTTCTGTGAAGATTGTCAATTAGGTAGAAGTAAAAAAGCTTCCATTTTCAATCTCTACAACTACTTCTTCTAAACCATTTGAATTCCTTCATATGGATGTATGGGGACCAACTAATGAATCTTCCATTTTTGGTTCCAAATATTATGTGAATGTTATTGATGATTGGAGTAAATACTGTAGGGTCTTTCTTCTTTCTGCTAATCTGATTTCAAACATGTCGTCCTTTAGCTTAAAGCAAGAATTGAAAATCATTTTAGTTGTAAAATAGATACTATAAGAACTGATAATGGTGGGGAGTTTCTTCACAAAGAACTCTAATTTTTACTAGCTTCTCATGGTATTCAGCATCAAACCTCTTGTCCACATACACCAGAATAGAATAGTGTTGCAGAATCAAAACATAGGCACCTTAGGTTACAAGTACTCTTCTTATTCAAGCTTCTCTCCCATCTTCCTTTTGGAATGAAGCTCTTCTTACTGCCAATTACTTGATCAATAGGCTGCCAACTAGGTCAATTGCCTTTATGAGTCCTCTTGAGAAACTCTATGGTGTTGTCCCTGATTATTCAATGCTTAAGTTTTTTAGATGTGCTTGCTATCCATGGTTAAGACCTTATACTGCTCATAAACTGGACCCAAAGAGTATCTAGTGTGTCTTCTTGGTTATTGTCCAACTCAAAAAGGCTACAAACGTCTAGCTCCTAAGACAAATAGGATTTATACTTCTAGACATGTGGTCTTTGATGAATCTTTTTACCCACTAGATATTATTAGCCGGCTTGTGCCCAAGTCTTCTCCCATCAATTGCACTGTCATCACTTTACCTACAGTTCATAGTTTTAGTAATTCCCCTACTTGTGTTACTTCTGCACCTATCACTGAATCTCCTATAGCCATCACTATACCACCCACCCCTCAACCTCTCCCTACACCTTCTACTACACCACCTATTAATTCTACCTCTTCTAACCCACCTCCATTACCAGACTCATCTATATTACCATAACCATCTCCATTACCAGACCAATTACCCATATTATCCAATAATCATCAAATGGTTACAAGATCTAAAGCATGCATTTTTCAAACCTAAGATGTTTTAGGCCACTAAACATCCAATTCCTGAAGCTCTTCTTGCTAGTCCCATTCTTGACACACCAACATGCTTTACCCAGGCTAATAAGGTTCCACATTGGTAAGAGGCAATGCAAGTTGAATTTGATGCACTTCTAAAGGCAGAAACTTGGACTTTGATTCCTTCTACCTCATCTCAGAACTTGGTTGGTTGTAAGTGGGTGTTTAAAATCAAGCAAAAGTCAGATGGCTCCATTGAGAGATATATGGCAAGATTGGTTACCAAGGGATTTCATCAAAAGGAGGGTATTGATTTATCTGAAACATTTAGTCCAGTGGCTAAACCCACCACAAGTAGAGTTGTTTTATCTCTTGCAGTTCAATATGATTGGCAAATTAGACAATTGGATGTGAGCAATGCTTTCCCCCATGGTCAGCTAAAGGAAGAGGTCTATATGGTTCAGCCCTCTGGTTTTTAAGACTTTCTTCATCCTGACTATGTATGTAAGCTTCATAAGTCCCTTTATGGTCTTAATCAGACTCCTAGAGCTTGGTATGAAGCTTTAATGGATGCTCTTTTGGGTTTGGGGTTTACTACATCAATGTCAGACTCATCTCTGTTTATCAGTTACTCTCAAGGCGTTCTTACCGTTGTTTTGATCTATGTGGAGGGCATTCTCGTCACTGACAATTCTCCTGATGCTTGTAGGTCCTTGATTGATCAACTAAGTTCCTCCTTCTCTATGAAGGATCTTGGAGATTTACATTACTTCTTGGGATTAGAAGTTAAGAGGGACAACTCATGTCTTAGTCTGACTCAAACTTAGTACACTTTGAATTTATTAAACAAAAGTGATATGATTGGTGCTAAGCCTTGCTCTTCACCTGCTGCAACAGGATCTATACTTACTCTTAATGATAGTCTATTTCTCTCTGATCCTACTTCGTTGCCAATGGAGGTATAAGGTTAAGGTAGTCTAGGTTATAGGTTGGAATGTTGGATAAGTCTTGAAGCATTTTGGGTGAGATCGTGGAACTTTTGCCGAAAACACGCGTCTATAAGGGCCTCCCGAGAAGGTTTGACCGTGGTCAAACCCCGACATCTATAGGCACCTCCTCACAGATTGAACAATCCGAAGAGCAAAGAATGTCATCGGACCAGGCCTAGTCTGAAAGTACTGTGATTGTCCAGTCCGAGTAATCACTGACTGGGACCAGTCCGAGACCATGCTCTGGTCCTCGGACATTGTGAGTCTGAGCCCAGTTGGACTGGACTGTCTGGGAGGTGGCGCCTAACCTCAACATAATGTTTTTCTCTCCATAATTCTCTCTGTAACCGTGGGAAAGTAAAAGAATGATGGATTCTCTTTCAAGAAGATTTAATCAGATTTTCCATCTCTCTCGGTTCAATATTTTTTATTGATTCATGGATTTTTGTTAGTTATAAGTTTTAGGTTTTGCTTTTTATAGAATCGTAGATTTGATTGGCTAAAAGTTTATTTTTGAATCAAAACCAAGAGATCAAAAGATGATATATCTTCTAGTTGGTTTAATCTTTTTGATAGATTTCTAAGCTTTGTTGATTTAATCTTTGTTGGTTAGACGATTGTAGATCGAAAGAGACCTTTAAACTTGAAGATTGAAGGGTTTTTTATTTCCTAAGCTTGAAGACCTTAAAGTGAATCTAGATTTTTGATTTCCTTCATGATGTTTAATGATTTTTTTTTAATGATTAATGGTTTTTGTTGGTTTAATGTTTTATTAATTTTGAGATTGGAAAATTGGAAGAGAAAGTAGAGAGAAGAACGGTGACGAAGAAGACGAGGGAGTGGTCGGACGCACCTACAGTAATTTTGTGGAGGCGCCTAAGGAGGAGAGGCGGCTAAGGAATTTTGGGAGGCCCCTATAGACGCGCCCAAACAAAATCCTTTTTGAACTTGGGTTTAACTGTTTAGGTGTCAAAAGTGAGGACAATATTTCTTTGATTTCTTCACCAGTTCCCTCTCTTCTTTTGTATCTTGGAGTCACCCAAACATTTTGGTTCAAATATATCAGCCAAGAGAATTCTAGAGAGAGAAAGAGAGAGTCGTTTGGACTAGGTGGAGTTGGGGGGATTTTTTGAGGAGAAAGATTGTCTCTAGTGACGTCAGCTAGGGTTTTTCATCTTCTCTTCTTTTCATCTTCCAAAACCAGCTCATCGGCGGCGCAACCATTAACTCTTCCATCTTAAAACCCTTCGATTCCCTCTCGAGCTTCTCCAAAAGTGCATGAATCATCCCTGGGGAAACAACAAAACCCATTAATTTCGTCATCCACCATCATTACACTTTCGAACCTTTCACCTCATTACTGCGCACCCAAAACCCGGCATGTAATTAACGTAAGTAGAAAGGAATAAGATAGGAGAGAAGAATATCAACAGAATCCTACTTTAATCCTTCCCGAGACCTGACCAACACATGATTGGGTACAACTCACCTCACATTTAAGGAAGACGAGAACAGAACGAGCTTTGATAACCCAACCGTCGTCTCATCAAGGTACAGACTCTTATCTTTCTCTCTTCTCCCTCTCGTAGTTACTCTTCTCTGCTTAATCTTATTGCTCTCTCTTTCGTCTTCTATTTCTGTCAAGGGTTTTTCTTTTTGTCGTTTTCTTTTCTCCTCTCTCTTTCTAGAATGCAGTCAGTCACCACCGGAGCTCGAGAGTAGGCTGCTCTGGTGGTGACCCTCCCCCCAATCCCCTTGCATGCAACATCATCATGATTTATTGGAGTGTTCTGATCTTTGGAGGTCTCTGTTTGTCTGCTTACTCCCCCTTCTTATACTTAAACTCACTTCATCTTAACCTCACCACCATTCCCTTGTTTACTCCTACTCCCTGCCTTCTCCTCTACATTCTCATGGCCACCCAATCTACCCTCACCTCTCGTGGACGCCTCTCTATTCGTTTCACAAAGCCATCTACCAAACCTGAGCTCCAACCCATCTCTCAAGGGTTTGTAGCTCGATGGTGCAACCCTTACGAAGCTTTTCTAAACTTCATCAAGAGACTTCTGTATCCTCAATCCCGGTTCTTTAGGGACTTTGATTATGCTCTTACCCAAGGTCCAATCAACACCTTTTTGATCAAACCAAAGAGTCTGTTTGTTCTTAATGCCCTCAATTTCGGCAGACCCTGGGTGCTTAGAGGTATGCTCTTAGTCCTGAAACAAGTCGACTTCCCTCTCACCGAACCATCGGATGACCTTTACTATGAACCAATGTGGTGTACTTTGTACAAGATCCCTCAAGCCATCCAAAATAAAGATGATCTTGATGCGATCTTTGAAAGCATGGGAAAGATCATACAAATTCGTCCTCGCAACCTTGGTTTAGTTAACAACCCTGTGATTCGTATTCACTTTCTTTATGATGTTCGATCACCTCTTCTCGCAGTCGTCAACCCTATCTTCAATGATACAGTCTCTGAAATCAAGATTAGCTACAAAAAGTTCCCGGGAGCGATTTGTCAGCACTGCCGGATAGTTGAACACGCCCTGAACAGATGTCCCACCCCACTACAGTTCTTTTTTCAGGTGATGATGAAAACTCAGTATCAGATTCTTTAGACGATCCTATGGATGAGACTATCATCATCTCTCCAGAACCAGTGGAACCACTTCTGTTAGCCCCACCACCATCACCAGGCAGTCGTCCTACCCCCCCTCATCTTCTGTTTAACCCCACAGGCAAGAGATCCAGAGAGCAGGCTAGCCACCACTCCATTAGCTCTTCTGAATTCTCAGAAGAAGACAATCATATTCAGTCCCTGTTCTCTGATAATCAGACAACCCAATCTCTCCTTGAGGAGTCCATGATGTTATCCAGAAGTCTCAACATACTAGTGCAAGGGGAAGAAGGAGATGGTGTCATCCATCCAGACCGGTCTGACTAGATGTTCTTGGTGTCTTGTTTAGTTTGTTCCTTTTTAGTTAGTGTTGGTTTTTTAGTTTTATTTCGGTTTGTTTCTGTTGTTTAGACCTTTCTGGTCTTTTGTTGGTGTGGACTGTTTGGGCTCTTTGGCCTTGATTTTGTCTGGTACAAGTCACCACAGTTTCATTAGCTCTAGTTCTTTCGAACCTGCAGCTTGGGTTGGGTTCAGCTGTGTCTGTGGTTCAACCATTGGAGACAGTTTGAACTCCCTTTTAAGGAACTTTGGTAACTTGTACCAATCTGCTGCTTTGTTGTAGTGACCCTCCTGGTCTTGTAATCGTGTTCTCTGTTTTGCTGTGTTTTAGTTAGTAGTTAATAGTATCTGTAGTTTGTATTTGCTTTTAGCTTGTTTCCTGTTTCTTCTTTTCGGTGGTGCCTTTAGACCTTCATGGACCTTCCGAGGCCTGACCTCTCCATCCTGGCCTGGAATATCAGGGGGTGTGGTCAATACCTTAATCGTAAACATCTGCACCGGCTCATTAGGACTAACAAACCGGATTTCATCTTCCTCTCCGAGACTAAAAGCACCCCCCAACAACTACAGCATAACCTCAGACTGCATGACAACTATAATCGTTTGGTGGTTGAGCCTAAAAACAAGGCTGGTGGGCTAGTCTTATATTGGAATAATGACTATGAGACTAAAGCCATTTGGACTGATGACAACATGATTCACACTATTTGCACCCACATTAGCTCGGGCCTTAATTTTGCTTTAACTGGCTTTTATGGGAGCCCCTACAGTAAAAACAGAATGACTCCTTGGGAGACAATACATCTCCATCAGCCGGACCCCTCTATCCCTTGGGTTGTGATTGGGGACTTAAATACCATCCTTCATCCTTCGGAAAAGGACGGAGGTAAAAAAGAAGTCCCTAACTATGTCAACAAGATTAACCGGGCCATTAATCAGATGGGTCTTAAAGATGCGGGGTTTAGAGGCTCTACTTTCACATGGACTAACCGGCAATTTAAGGGCACACTCATCAAGGAGAGATTGGACCGGGCCCTCATGAATCATACTTGGCTTGTGGAGTTCCCCTCTTCCCTAGTGACTCACCTTTCAGGTGTGGGCTCTGATCACAGCCCAATTTTACTTACCACTCATGCCACCTCTAACCTGGGTAATAGACCATTCAAATTTATCCGGACTTAGATGTCCCACCCTGAGTGTGGTGACTTTATTCATAACCACTGGCCCCCAAACAACAACCCTATCCAGCCCAAGCTAGACCATCTTGCTATTAAGCTTGCTAATTGGAACAAACTAGTGTTTGGTAACCTCGACTATCGGATTCGCAATCTGACCGAGGCGATCCAAAACACAGAGGATTTTGAGAATTATCATAAGTTAAATAACCAGCTTGAAGAAGCGTATATCCAGCTGGAAAGTTTGTGGAAAGAAAAGTCCAGAAATGATCAAATCCAGCTGGGCGACCAAAACACGAAATTCTTCCATGCCAAAGCCATCAATCGAAATTGGAAAAACCGTATCACGGCCATCAAAGACAACAATGGCAATTGGATTCAGGAGGCTTCCGAGATTGCAAACATTTTCTCTGATAATCTGCGCAGCATCTCCACGACTGTGGTTCCTAGTTCCTCTACCGAAATTCTTGATCTTTTTTCTAACCAGATTACGGATAACCAAAATTTCGTCCTTACTGGTACTCCTACTGAGGCGCAAATCCTTAAATCTGTTAAATCTCTTAAATCTGATGCGGCTCCTGGCCCAGATGGTTTCCCGCCGTTCTTTTACCAGTCTAACTGGAATACTGTAAAGCCAGACATCCTCAAGTTAGTCTCTGATTTCTTCGTCCATAATCACCTGCCTAATCAAGTTAATGACACCCACATCTGTCTGATTCCCAAAACCAAAACCCCTCAATCTACAGCCGACTATCGTCCGATTAGTCTGCTCAATACCACTTACAAAATCATCACCAAAATCCTAGCCGACCGTCTCAAGCTTGTCCTTCCAAACCTCATTTCCCCGTTTCAAGCGGCCTATGTTCCTGGGCGGCAGATCACGGATAACATCATCATCAGTCAAGAAGTAGTGCACTCCTTCAAAATCAGTAAAGGCTCCAAAAGTTTTTTTGCTCTCAAATTAAATATGTCTAAAGCCTTTGACCGGGTCGAATGGAGCTTTTTAACCATGATCATGAGACAGATGGGTTTTAGCGCTAAGTGGATTAGTCTAATACACACCTGTCTCTCAACTTCCACCATGGCGGCCCTTATAAATGGTCGTCCGGGACCCACCTTCAATGTCAGTAGAGGTATTAGGCAGGGAGACCCGCTTTCCCCCTTCTTGTTCACCCTGGCTATGGAAGGCTTGAGTCGCCTTCTAGAATCTCCTCGACTGACGACTCCTTTTCAGGGCTTCCCCATCCCAGGTACTAACATCAACCTGAAACACCTCCTTTTCGCTGATGATTGTATTATTTTTTAGCAGAACTCCCTTGTTAACATCTCCTCGCTCCAGCACATTCTTGATATATTTTGTCAGGCGTCGGGACAGATGATCAATTTCAACAAGTCTACCATTTTCTTTTCTAAAAACACTCACCCGAAATTCAAGCGGATTATCATTCGCAATTTTAAAGTGCGTCAATCCTCCAACCTCGACAAATACCTCGGCACTCATCTTTTTATTGGAGCAAATAAAAGGAAAGTCTTTTCGTCCATTACTACCCAAATCCAGCACAAACTCTCCAAATGGCACTCTTCTCTCCTATCCCCTGCTGGCCGCTCTGTTGTGATCCACACAATAGCAGCGGCTGTTCCCCGATACCAAATGCAATGCTTCGCCATCCCCAAAGGTATAAGCAATCGCATTGAAGTTCTCCAAAGAGCTTTCTGGTGGGGAAAAACCCAATCCATCCATACGATAAATTGGTCTGCCATCTGTCTCCCGAAGAAACTTGGTGGCCTTGGATTTCGTGTCCCGTATCTTGATAACCAAGCTTTTCTAAGTAAACTAATTTGGCGTCTTCTGAAAGAACCTAGCTCCCCGTGGACAGAGGTTCTTAGAGCGAAGTACTTCAACAAAGAGCATAAACCTAAAGTGGCAAAAAATCATCATTCGTGGCTCTGGAAATCCCTTTACAAGCAGGTGATCAATAACGTGACCAAACTAACCTTTTGGGATATTAATAAAGGTACGAACATTAATATTTGGCATGATTACTGGATTCCTAACCACCCCCCACCCATTAGTAATATCAATCATAGTAATCTCACTGTAGTTTCTCAGCTTATTAGTAATAACACGTGGATTATGACTATCTTATCTCAATGCTTTAACAGAGATATCTGTAATTCTATTTTGAGTATTAATTTACAGGATCAGATGGAGGATGTACCCCGATGGTCTCTTACAAAATCAGGTAAATTCTCAATCAAATCTATGTACTACTATCTTCGTACCGAACACTATCCTTTCGAACAAAAGGAATGGGTCTTCATCTGGACCATGCACTTACAGCCTAAAATCAAACTATTCCTATGGAAATGTTGTACAAACAGCCTACCGGTAAGAGATAAAATAGGTAAATACGTGGGCAATATTTTCAACTGTGTTTTTTGTCAGGCAAACGAAACGATAAACCATATTTTACTTCATTGTGATTTGGCCAGGAAAATCTGGCTTCATTTTAATATTATCTCTATTAATATTCCGAATCTTCTTGACTGGATTATATCCTGGAAGGACCTGGATGAACAAATTACTTGCCTTTTTACTAACACACTTTGGCAGATTTGGAAAGCAAGATGCGATTCATGCTTCTCGCGCACCCAGATTGTACCAATGAAAATCATTGAACTTATTCAATGCTCTACTTTTGTGTCAAATCCCCCAAACATCAACAAGAAGATTGTCAGAACTATCCCATGGTCACCTCCAAAACCACCCTTTATTAAAATTAACGTGGATGCCTCCTTTTTGACTGAACAGGAATTTGTCGGTATTGGTTGTATTATGCATGACGATAAAGCACAATTCGTAGCGGCAATGGCCTGCAATGTTCGTGGACAAAATGCAGAAGAAGGGGAGTGCTGGGCAATCATTAAAGCACTCCAATGGGCCAGGAAAAAGAACATTTCGTACCTTCACATCGAAAGCGACAATAGCAATATAATTCAGTTCCTCAACAAAGAGACCGCAGATATTTTATGGCAAGCAAACAAATGGATTGACATGGTACATCAGCATGACGCTAATTTCTGCAAAGTTCTCTATACCCACATCCACAGGGAAGGCAACCACAAAGCGGACCAAATAGTCAAATGGAGTAGATTGCATGCAGGATCCTGGGTGTGGCTGTCGCTAACCGATCTTCCCGACTCGTTGTACCCTGTTTGTTCTTAGGTTCTGTTGTTAGACTGGCTTTTACTTCAAAAAAATAATAATAATAATAATAATAATAAAAAAAAAAAAAAAAAAAAAAAAAAAAAAAAAAAAAAAAAAAAAAAGAGAGAGAGAGAGAGAGATGGGAAACAAAGAAACGAAGGAGGTTGTTTATGAAGATGAAGATGTGGGTTTGGTTGATTTCAGTGATCTGCCTGAAGGATGCATCTCCAACATCATATCCCTAACATCTCCTCTAGATGCGTGTACATGTTGCCTTGTTTCATCTGTATTTAAATCAGCCGCTGAATCTGACTCTGTTTGGGGGAAATTCCTTCCTTCCGATTACCCAGAAATCCTCGCCAGATCTTCTTCTTCTTTTGTGCTCGATCTCTTATCTAAAACTAAGAAGGAACTTTATTACAGTCTTTGTCATTACCCAATTCTAATTGATGGCGGTCTTATGGTAACTTCCTTATCTTTTTTTCCCTTATAATAGTTAACTGGATTAGGTTTACAATCACTCCTTGTGCAAAAGAAATCACCTTGCTGGCCCCTTTTGCAGTTTATGTTTTAGTGCTTCCTGAGTCTGAGAACAAAACAAAGTCCATTTGTATCTAATAGTGTCTCCATGCCTTTGTGCTTGGACAATAGCATAAAATTCTTGACCATAAGTGCGATATCTTCTGGCTTGTGTCGTTGAACTTCTCGCTGTAAAATGCGATAGGCTTCCCTTCTTGAACTCGATCGGTCAATATATCATTTGTGATGCTTCACATTAAAGAATGAGTTTTAGAAAGAGCTTCTTATTAAACTAACTAAATAAGACATGCCCTTTTGTGTGACCAGTTTATGTTTTATGATCTAATGTTTCGTCGTGGGTTTTCCCTCGCCACGTGTGCAATATCATAACGGATTGTTTGTTATTGCTACAGAGCTTTTCTTTAGCGAAACGCAACGGGAAGAAATGTTACATGCTTGGAGCAAAGGACCTATCGATTACTTGGGGAAGCACCCCTCAATACTGGGAGTGGAAACCATTCCCTGGCTCCAGGTACCGCTCTTTCTCTCTCTACGGACCTCTCACTCTTACTTGTTTTGATACAGTAAGATTCGAACCTTGGTCTCCGTAGTCTATAGACACAAATCACAATGCTATCACCCAACGAAGTTGGCTTCACATTCTTGTCTCAAGCCCACTCTCTCTCTCCCTCATACATATAATATGACTATCTACAGGTTTGCTGAGGTAGCTGAACTTCGTGCTGTTTGTTGGCTCGAAATCCATGGGACAATGGAGACTCGGTTACTATCCCCAAAGACCACTTATGCAGTTTATTTTGTTTGCAAGCTCCGCGAAGGAGCTTATGGATTTGATCCCGCACCTGTAACTGCAGTGATCCAAATATCTGGCTGAGGTGGTAATAGTGAGTGTAGCGGGGAGAAAGAAATATGGTTGGATACAGATGATTTACGAAGGAGACAATTGCGGATTGAGCCCTATGGTATGGGTCTAATGAGACTTAAGTTTAGACCATTAGAGTTGCTGTCAAGGTGGGAAGGACAGTTTCCGCAGGAGAGAAGGGACGGATGGTTGGAGATAGAGATGGGTCATTTCTTCAACCACGGAGAAGTAGGAGAAGAAGTTCAGATGACTCTGAAGGAAACTGCTGATGGTAGTTGGAAGTCTGGCCTCATCATTGAAGGAATCGAACTTAGGCCCAAAGAGAACATATAGAACAAATGATTTGTGGCATACCAGCTTCTTGTGTCTGTGGTGTGCGGAACAGCTGATGTTTTGATAATTTGTTAGGTGGTTTTCGTGGTTTTCAATTTGTTGAGTTACATATGAACAATAAACAGGAAGTCTGAAAGGAGAAATACTGATGTTTTTGTGAGAAAAAAGATTCGATCTTGACACTCCGACTAATTGCAGAAGTAAAAGAACTGCTCTTTAGTTCTGGTTTATAGAAGCAGGATATGCGTATTGTAAAGAGAAAGTTAAACATATTGTAATTAACACCTAATAGTATCGGTTTTCTTTTGTGTTTGTCCAGCATCGTCTGAATGTGGAGATGGAAACACCATCGTTATAACGTCAACAAAAAAATTTCTTTGTATTTTCGCATAAATCGTTTTGATTCTTGGATTATCCTTTTACTTGTTTCATACTTTGAAACATAGATCATCTTTCTACCTATGATGTTTTACCCATTTTCAAATATCTATTGACAAACCGAGAACTGAGATAAATTCCCTAAACCACTCACAAGTACTGGAAGTGGAGACTGCTCCCTGGCTCCACTCTCTCATACTTGCAATATGACCAACGACCATTTACAAGTTCGCAGAGGTAGCTGAAACTAGAGACTCGGCTATTACCTCTGAAGACTCTTACACAGTTTATTCTGTCCTCAAGTTGGTAGAAGGTGCGTATGGGTTCGAGTTCCCACCTGCCAAAGCAGTGATCCAAATATTTGGGGGATCCGAGGTGGTAATATTTGGGAGAAAGTAATGTGCTTATGTTTGGACTCCTTTAGAGAATAAGGCAGACAGGAACTTCAGCAGGAGACATGGGGCAGATGGTTGGAAATAGAGATGGTCATTTCTTCAACGTCAGACTGAGGAGGACAAGTGCAGATGACTCTAATGGAAACTAAAGGTGGTATATACTTATCCAAAACAAAAACGAAACTGGTTATATTAGTTATGGTTCTACTTTTCATACCGATAAATATTTTGGTACCCATTTATATTACTCAAATGGAACCGATAAAGTTCTCTCATAGGTCAATATTTACGGCACTATATTTTCTTGTTCCGCGTTAACGAGGAAGTTCAGGGCATGTAATGAACTTGGAACTGTTCTATGCAGAAAATATCATAAAACTCTATCATTACCAGTCTCTTCATCTACATCATCTGAATCTGACTCACTGACGTCTGAGTCGTAGAGTGATAAAACATTTGAATAAATGAATCAAATAACTAGAGCACGGAGGATATAAATTGCCGAAGAAGTAGAAAATTCATTATTCTAAAAAGGGAAGTACGTGGATAACTACACGAATTAAATTGTTGTCTGAGAGATACAATGAAGAAATTTTGTTCAATTCTGCTTACATAAAAACAAAGATAGAAACGATAAACAAAATACAGTGATCCTCAACTTAAAATAAGCGATTGTCATCACCTTACTTTGCATTTCGATTGACTTTTAAATAGGGTAAGGCACCGATCACATTGTCGTAGTCACTCCTGCTAACTGCAGTCTGTAAATGATCATAGCAGACACAAATAAGAAGTCTGATTAACACCATCTAACCATTGCTTCATGGAGACAAAATTAACAACAAGAACTCGGTTTCACAATCCGACAACACCAGCCGTTTAATTGGAGATAGCCCATCTCTATTTCCTTAACTAGGTAAGAGGCTAAGCAGTTGGAGTGGAGATTGGCCATCCCGGATCCCCACCGATCCAAGCTGAGTAACTCAGATGAGTTATAACCCATACATGTATGTAATATACTGCTGTATGTATGAAGATATTTTATGTATAGGCCACAAACTTTACAGTAATAGTTCAAATTAATCTCTCATGATTCAAAGTTTCAAATTTAATCACTACCTCAAGAGTTGGACTAGGACCTACCCAGGCTACCTTCGTGCCCGAGCCAATACAAATTACCTAGGTGGATCCACCAATCACATATATGCTTAATTAAGAGGTCCACTTTTCAATTGAAGTGGAAAGGATAATAGTATTTGTAATAAGTTTTGAATGACAAAAGCATATACCCAGTTTGACATAATAGACGCACACGAAACTCACAAACCAATCACATCCGCCATTAGCCAAGTTACTAAGTGAACAACTTCCCATCTTCGAAACCTAAAATTTTCTATAGTTTTCTGAAAAAAGGAACGGTTTTGTCTACAATTCAGCATCACACGTTATACAGAGTAAAAACAAATACATTTGCCCTGATGAAAATTAAACTTCAATAGTTGTGTTGGAAAGGAGGTCAGGAGACCACAACAAGGTGCCAAAGGCCGAACCTAGAAGGAAATTGGCCTAACTATCAAAAGTCCCTACTTCTGAAAATTGTGCGTCAAAGGCATGTTCATCTACTACCCAGTTCTCCATGAAAATCATTTAAAAATCGGTCTTAAATTAATTACTCTTTAAATTAGATCATAGCGAAAATACCATTTAATACTCTAAGCGTTCAACCCGCTATAGGCTCGGACACATGAATTGTATCGGACACGTTGGGCTATGCGTGCTCGTTCTTTTTCATATATCAGTAAGTAGTCCTTTGGACTCTTCTGTAGTTAATTTGTCTCTTAGCAAGTGTCCTGTAATTAGACCGGCCGTGGATTTGCAAAATATATGGTTTTGCCGTGGTAACTTACCTTTGGTATTTATCGTATTTTAAACACCATAGTGTATTATTTGTTGTTGTTGCAGAGTTTTTCTCTAGACAAAAACAGTAGGAAAAGATGTTGTATGCTTGGAGCAGCAGAAGGCTTAACCGTTGCCTGGGGAAGCAGTCCCCAGTACTGGGAATGGTGTCCATTCCCTGGCTCTAGGTCTCTCTTTCTCGACTTCCCTTTCACTCTTATTTCACACCCTCTCCCCTCATTCATACTTACAATTCGTCCTTCTACAGGTTTCCAGAGGTAGCTAAACTTGGTTTTATTTGTTGGTTCGATATCCATGGGATATTGGAGGCGCAATTACTATCCCCAAAGACCTCTTATGTTGTTTTCTTTGTCTTCAAGTTTGTTGAAGGTGCATGTGGATTCGATCACCCAGCTACGAAGGCGGTGGTTGAAGTAATAGGGGGAGGTGGTAATAGTGAGTGTAGGATGGAAAAAGCTGTCTGCTTGGATCCACATGGGCTACTCAATAGACACGGAAGTACTCGGTCAGAGTTAATATCAAGGTGGGAAAGGCACTTCCGTCAAAAGAGAGGGGACAGATGGTTCGAAATAGAGACGGGACATTTCTTCAACGAGGGAAAGGAAAGAATGGAGGAGAAGTCCAAATGAGTCCAAGGGAAATTGAACATCTTCACACTAAGGCAGGTCTCCTAGTGGAAGGCATCGAACTTCCGCCTAAATAGAATATACATATGAAGTACATACTGCCCAAGCGGCCAAACCTCCTTTTATACAAACATAATTGATTTATGTCAGTGAGTGAGCATGTATGTATAATACAGCTTGTTGTGTTTATGATTTTATTTGTGAACCGAAAAAAAAGTAACATGATTTTTATACAGTAATTTTCACTCCTAAAGTGTGAATTGATTTCCATAAGTTTTGACATTTGTTTAATTTAGAGCAAGTCATTGTCCAAAAATTTGAAATGACAGAAAATGAAGGTTGTTTTTACTAAGAGAACTATTGCATCAATCACAAGTTTGTAGGAGGGTTGTAAACGGTAGTTTATAGGATCGGAATAGACATATCTGCATCCGTTTGATTAATTTGACAAGACAACTTGTAAAACCGATTAATTTGAAGAAAAAAAAAGTAACTAATTAAAATGATAGACATTTGTAAAACTTAATTTAAGAAAATAAAACTAATTAAGATTGGCTAAAGGGGTGGGAATCGGTCCGGACCGGTCGGTACCGGACTGTAACTTCATCGAACCGGTCGACTCAAACATAAATTGTTGGTGACCACCTATTTACTCGGGCGGACTCGGACGGTCACTTTCAAGAATTCTTTGTCCATTGACCGTCTAAGACCGTTTATTTCACCGGGCCACTCGGACACCGGACGGTCTCGGTCCGGACTTTCCAATAAAATTTACTTAAATTCGGAATTTTATTTTTATTACCACAAACAAAATTACTTACAAATGAAGATGTTTAACCAAGAAATCAAAAGTAAATATAAAAAAGAAAAAAACACAGTTGATCATCATTTGACAAGATATAATTAAGCCATGTACTAATGTTTGGTCTTTCAGAAGACTATATGACTATAGCCAACGACCATCATATATTCATATGTCTATAAAAAATCAACGGTCAACTTCTAAAAATGAGGACAGATTAGTCGGTCAACCTATTCGGTCATTCGTACCGGTCGGTTATTTAGAAATTCTATATTGGTCGGTCGGTTAGCGGTCGGTCCTTCGACATAGAATTTTGACCATGACCGTCTGCCAATTCTTTCGGGCCGGTCGGAGACTGACCGCTATGACCATCGGGCGTTCATGGACACTTTTTATCTCGGTCGAACGGGTCGGATATCGGTCTTCCGGATCTTTTTCTCACCCCTAAGCTAAACCAATAAGAAAATAAAATTTCATTAAACTTGATTTTTAGTAAAAAAAAAACACTCTCACCCTGTCGGACATAAATCGTTATATGGAAATGCTCAGTATTAAGTTGGGTTCTACGTTAGTCGTTACAAGACATTGATACTGATAACACAATATTATGTTTGACTTAGTCTTGGTCTGACTTGGTATTCAAGTCAGTTGTAACTTCCACTTTCAAATTTTGAATTTCAAATATTGTATTCATCTCTATCAAGAGAGATCTTGTAAACAACTAATTTTTGACTATAAATACAATAGAAGAACCTACTGTTTGAGTAGGGAGAATTCAATTATTTTCATGGTATCAGTAGTTTAGGTTTTTCTTAATCATTTTTCATCTCAACAATGTCTTCCTCTGCACCTCTTTCTTCTACAAACCATAATCCTCCATCATTAATCAGTCTTGTTCCCTTAGTTTCCATTAAGCTTGATCATACCAATTTCCTTACTTGGAAGAAACAAATCCTTCCTATAATGAAGTCCCAAGATTTGTATCATCACATTGATGCTACAACAACTTCTCCTCCTTCCTTCCTCATTGACGAAACAACAAATCAGGAGATACCAAATCCGGCATTTCTCGCTTGGACTCGTGTTGATCAAACTTTAATTAGTTGGATAAACACAACCCTTACCCCCTCTGTTCTTTCCCAAACACCCGAATTTGATACGGCAAAATCTCTATTCTCTTATTTGCAATCGACCTTTTCGGCACAAAACACAGCTAGGAAATCACAAATGCTTCTTCATCTCCAAACTATTAAGAAAGAATCACTCTCAATGGCTGATTATGTAGGTAAAATAAAGGAGATTTCAGATGCTATAGCGGCTGCTCATACTCCTGTTCCAGACATAGAACTTGTGCTTCACACATTGAGAGGTTTGGGATCGGATTACTACTCCTTTGTTACAGCTATTGAAACCAGAGAAACTTTGCCTACATTCAATCAGCTACAACCCTTGTTATTTACTCAAGAAATGCGGCTCAAACAACAACAGGAGGATGAATCCAGTTCTTCATTGGCCACAGCTTTAGTAGCCAAAACCCAGCTCGATAAACCTCCTCTTCAACCTAGAGGTCAGAACACTCAATCCTATGCAACTCGTGGAAGTGGTCGAGGTGGCAAATATGGAGCAAGGGGACGTGGACGAGGACGATCCGGTTGGAATTCTCATAATGGTTGGTATACTCCAAACCAATCTCAGCAAAAATCTCTCCTCGGCAGTCCACCCCCTCCCAATCAAAAAACCATTACTTGTCAGATTTGCGGCCGCTTCCGGCATTCTGCTTTGCAGTGTTATCATTATACTCCAGGTTATCAAACACAGGATGTCCCACAGTCTTTTGCTGCTTATCAACAACATGTTGTGCCCTTGGATCCAAGTTATTATGCTGATTCAGGAGCAACGAACCACATGACGAGTGATTCGACGACGATGGTAAACAAAAATCCATATTATGGTTCTGAACAGATTTCTATTGGAAATGGTACTCTCTTACCCATTTCTCATGTTGGTAATGTTTCTTTAAAAACACCTTCTTCCTCCTTCACCTTAAAGAACGTCTTTCACGTTCCGTCAATTGCGAAAAATCTCTTATCTGTTTCCCAATTAACTAAAGATTATGATTGTTGGGTAATTTTTTATCGTGATCATTTTTTTGTTCAGGATCGTCGAACGGGGAAGCTAGTACTTCACGGAACCAATAAAGATGGTTTATACAAGTGCTCGGGAAAGGCTCTTCAAGGGTTCAAAAATGCTGTTAGGAGTTTTCATTCTAGTTTTTTAGGAACAAAAATAAAGAGTGATGTTTGGCACATGCGTTTGGGTCATCCCCATTCCCGTGTTTTTTCTCGTGTTATTTCATCTTCATTCCCATCAAATAAAGGTTTGAAATCAGTTGGTTTATGTGACTCTTGTATTCTTTCTAAGCACCATCGACTTCCTTTCTCACTGTCTTCTACTAAATCTACCAAGCCTATTTCAAAAATTCATAGTGACTTGTGGGGTCCTTCGCCCGTAACTTCTACTTCTGGTTTTCGATATTTTTTAATTCTCGTTGATGACTATACAAGATTTACATGGCTATATTTTTTGAAAGATAAAACCCAAGTTCTTGGTTGTTTGAAGACTTTTAAAGTTTTAGTTGAAAATCGTTTCAATGCTAAACTGCAAATACTTCAAAGCGATGGTGGAGGTGAATACGTTTCACACAAACTTCGTGATTATCTCCTTGAACAAGGTATTTTTCATCAAATGTCGTGTCCTCACACCCCGCAACAAAATGGGGTGGCTGAGAGAAAAATACGCCATGTTGTTGAAACCGGCCTTGCTTTACTCCACCAAAGTCATTTTCCAAAATCTTATTGGCCGGAAGCCTTCAGTACTGCCGCATATTTGATAAACAGGTTGCCATCTACATCTTTACAAAACAATTCGCCATATTTACTCTTATATAATCGGTCACCTGATTACCAATTCCTAAAAGTGTTCGGTTGTCGTTGTTATCCACTTTTAACTCCTTACCGCAAAAACAAGTTGGATTATAAAAGTGTCCCTTGCATTTTTATCGGTTACAGTGAGATGCACAAAGGTTATAAATGTTTCGATCCTAAAACATCTCGAGTTTATATTTCAAGGGATGTATTATTCGAAGAAAGTTTATTTCCTTTTGCTCTTCCTGATCTTTTCAATGTTAGTAAAGAAGTTACTGTGTCAGAGGCGCCCCAATGGGTCTATATAGAAAACTCTTCGGCTCCTCAAGTAATTCCTTTTTCCAATTCCACTCTACCCACTGTTGAAACTAGTTCTATTTCCAATTCCACCTTACCTATTTCCAACCTACCTACTGTTTCAAATTCGATTTCCCACACTTTGTCCACCTCATCTCACTCCGATGATGTTCACCCATCACCTTTTAATTCTTCTTTAGCTGATGTTCCATCATCTGTGGAAAGGGAAAACACAATTGCTACAAATTCTCCTGACTTCATTGAAGACCAACATGAGCCGGAACCGTTATCTAGTGAACCATCTACTTTGAGACGTGATGAAGCTAATTCTCCTGTTCGGTCGGTTCCAAGCCATCAAATGGTCACACGATCAAAAGCAGGTATTACTAAACCCAAGATATTTAAATCAATGCTTGCTTCAAGATATCCTGTTCATCATTTGTTTTTATCACAAATTAATTCTTTGCCAAAAGAGCCTAGTTGTTTTACAGAGGCTTCTAAAAATACAAATTGGCAGAATGCAATGGCAGATGAATTCAATGCATTGATTCGAAATAGTACGTGGTCTTTGGTTCCACGAACACCATCGATGAATGTTATCGGTTGCAAATGGGTGTATCGGGTTAAAACGAAAAGTGATGGTTCTATCGATCGTTATAAGGCACGTTTGGTAGCGAAGGGTTATTCCCAAGAACATGGTCTCGATTATGATGAGACATTTTCTCCGGTTGTGAAACCAGTGACTATTAGACTTGTCTTGAGTTTGGCAGTTACGTCGGGGTGGAATATAAAACAACTTGATGTTAAAAATGCTTTTCTGCACGGTTTTCTTGACAAAGAGGTATTTATGGACCAACCACCTGGTTTTGTTGATAGTTCAAATCCTAATTATGTTTGTCGTCTGCAAAAAGCTTTATATGGTCTTAAACAAGCACCAAGAGCTTGGTTTCAAAGATTTACGACTTATCTTTTTGAGCTGGGTTTCATTGCTTCAACATCAGATAATTCATTATTTACTTATCGCACTGGTGGTTCCATTATAATACTGCTTTTATACGTCGATGATATCTTGATCACAGGTTCAGACTCTTCAACTATTCATGCCATTGTAACACAACTACATCAACAGTTTTCAATGTCAGATCTAGGGGATTTACATAACTTTTTGGGGATGGAAATTAAAAGAACCAAAAAGGGATTATTGTTAACTCAGACACGGTATACAACCGAGTTATTGAACAAGATTGATCTTTTACAATCTAAACCTGTTTCCACTCCAAGCCCATGTGGCAAGAAGATGTCAAAGTTAGACGGTAAGACGTTTGATAATGTCACGTTATATCGTTCTTTAGTTGGAGCTTTACAATATTTATCTTTGACGAGACCTGATATAACTTATTCAGTTAATCAGGTTTGTCAATACATGCAAACTCCAACCGACGTTCACTTTAGTGCTGTTAAACGAATTCTACGATACCTAAAAGGTACTATTGATCGGGGATTATTTTTTGGCACACAATCTGATTTTCAGCTTCGTGGGTTTGAGTCTCATTTAAATGCTTTCTCCGATGCTGATTGGGCTGGTGATCCAGATACTCGACGATCAGTTTCTGGATATTGTGTTTATTTAGGTAATCACTTGGTTTCATGGGCTTCGAAGAAGCAACCAACAGTTTCACGCTCAAGTACAGAGGCGGAATATCGTGCCATGGCCACCACCACAGCAGAAGTTACATGGATTCAATATTTGTTACAGGATTTAGGTGTTGTCCTTAAGCAACTGCCTACACTTTATTGTGATAATGTTAGTGCGACATACTTGGCTCATAATCCTATTTTACATTCGCGAACCAAGCATATGGAGTTGGACTACCAGTTTGTTCGCGAAAAGGTACAACAAAAGGCTCTTCAAGTGGTATACATCCCTACACAACAACAAATTGCGGATATTTTTACCAAGGGACTAGTAAAAGCTCGACATCAATTTCTCTGTGGCAAGCTCTCACTATTGGATCAACCCGTTCGGCTTGAGGGGGGCTGATAACACAATATTATGTTTGACTTAGTCTTGGTCTGACTTGGTATTCAAGTCAGTTGTAACTTCCACTTTCAAATTTTGAATTTCAAATATTGTATTCATCTCTATCAAGAGAGATCTTGTAAACAACTAATTTTTGACTATAAATACAATAGAAGAACCTACTGTTTGAGTAGGGAGAATTCAATTATTTTCAGATACATCACGAATATGTGATAAGCACGATAACCGCCTAATTAAAAAATGAAAGAAGTCTAAATCCCGACAAATTTATTGCATTAGAGACATTGATACATCACGAATATGTGATAAGACATTGATACATCACGAATATGTGATAAGCACGATAACCGCCTAATTAAAAAAAATGAAAGAATCGTTACACTAACCAACTGAAGTTCTAGTTGTTGGCAATTCATTTTGATTTAACAGGTATGGATCAAATACTGCTTACAGATTGTCCATATTTAATGTTTCTATAAAGAAAGAATTTGTCTTGCTGGCCACTCTGGAATAAAAAATACTTTGGAAATTTAGAGGTTTCTTCATCATGTCAACAAACACAAGAGAAGCTTAGTCACCAAGTTAATTTGTATTGACTTTTAGTGTTTGATATATTCATCAGTTCTCTTCCATTCTTTTATATCATCTAATCAACAGAATTTTAGAGAAAGAGAGAGAGAGAATATAGAGATGGAAGACAAAATAATGAAGGAAGATAATGAAGATGTTGGCGGTTTGGCTGATTTCAATGTCTTGACTGAGGGATGTATATCAAGCATCATATCTCTAACATCTCCTAGGGATGCGTGTGCTTGTTGTCTAATTTCTTCAACATTTAGATCAGCTGCTGAATCTGATTCTGTTTGGGAGAAATTCCTCTTATCTGATTACCCAGAAATCCTTGCCACTTCTTCTTCTTCTTCTTGGTCGGAAGGCAATTTCACATCTAAGAAGCAACTTTACCTTCAAAATCCAATTCTCATTCATGGGGGTCTTAAGGTATGTGTTCCCATCTGTATTTTTTTTGTACCACAAATGATGTGTGCACAAAAAATAATTATTCAAACGGGTCCAATCTGTATCATGATTAAATTAGACCAATAAAGTAAGAGGTTTAGTCTTCCACTATAGAAGTTAAGGGTTCGAGTTACATGGACAATTTGAAAAAAAAAATCAGCGTGATAATAATTAACTATGAGAGACGCTAAAAAACTTCTATAGTCAGATAGAATGAATCTATTATCAAACCTATTCTCGCCTCTAAAAGTAGGCACTCAAAGCATTTCATGAATCTAGAGATCTTACCTAATCAAATAAACATCATGAATGAGTAGTACTTGGTCATTAAGAACATTAACTATGCGAGAAGAACCTAGAGATAAGATGATATATGAAACATCATGAGTCACAGACATTGAAATCGATTAAACAAATAAACTATTCATACAAGTCTAATCATCAAAATTTATATTAGAGTCGAGTCCCAGAGGAATCGAGAACTATTGAATACAACGCATATGGTAGGACTCGAGTAGAGTCCGAAAGGGACCGAATACTGTTGAATACAAGTTATATGGGTGGACTTAGGCCCGTAAACGGTAGCTTATCAGATAAGATATAGGCATATCCGTATCCGACTCCGATAAGCTATCTGATAATTATCCGACAGATATTATAAATCAATATCCGAATTCGAATCCGATATTATTAATGAATATCCGATATTCGAAATTTTAACAAAATTTTAAATTTTTTCCTTAAATTTTTAATCATTAGATCTAAATAATAAATCTCAACCATACATTTTATATATTATTATGAATAAATTTAAATTTTTATTATTTTTTTATATTACTTATTGGATACGGATATTTATCGGATCGAATATTAGTTATCCATATCCGAATCCGATAAGCAGATACCTGATAAGGAATATCCGTATCCGATATCTGAAATTTCGGATATTTTCTAAAATTTGAAAACGGATGCAGATCGGATGTCGAATATTTGGATATTCATTGACAGACTTAGGTGGAATCGAGTCGATTTGGTTATAAAATGACTCAAATCCACTGATTCCAAAGTGACTTAGAACTATTAAATACAACTTATATCGGTGGACGCAGGCTGAATTCTGTTACAAATTTCGGCTCAATCCCCCCAAATTCAACTATAAAACATCGTTGTTGAATTCAGTACACCTTGAGTCGAATTTTGTAACAAAATTCAGTCTAAATTTATAAATTCAACTCAAATTTTAGAGTTAAATTCAGTTGGATTTTTAGTGTAATTTTGTAATAAAATTTGACACGAAACCACCGATTTGAAGTCGCTTAATGACCAAACGAACTCAAACTAGATTTATCAAGTCTAAGGGAGTTCTGGAGGCGCCTTTTAAACTTACTAAAATCAATATGAATTATGTTAGAGTTTGTAATGAGAGGATGGGCCGGCAAGTTTGAATTTTGATTTATTTGTAAGCTTACTGGTGAACTTCAATGGAACTGGATCAAAATCATTTAAAAATCAGTTAATTACTCTTTAAAAATGTTATTCAGACCCAAGCACAACCCGTCTAGGCTCGAGCCCATGAATTGGAACGGCCATGTTGGGTTGTGCTTGCCCATTCTTTTTCATATATTCCGAAACAGTCCTTTGGACTCTTCTATAGTTAGTGTGTCTCTTATCAATTGTCCTATAATATTTTTTTGTTGAACTAATTGTCCTATAATTTGACTGTTCATTTGCAAAATATATTGTTTTGTCATGGTAGCTTACCTTGGGATATTTTTATCACCATAGTCTATTATTTGTTGTTGGTGCAGAGTTTTTCTCTAGACAAAAACAGTGGGAAAAAGTGTTACATGATTGGAGCAAGAGGCCTATCCGTTACCTGGGGAAGCAGTCCACAGTACTGGAAATGGAGTCAATTCCCTGGCTCTAGGTCTGTCTCTCCACTTCCCTTTCACTCTTATTTCACAGCCGCTTTCTCATTCATACTTACAATTCGTTCTCCTACAGGTTTGCAGAGGTAGCTAAACTTCGTGATGTTTGTTGGCTCGATATCCGTGGAAAAATGGAGACTCGATTACTATCCCCAAAAACTTCTTATGTTGTTTACTTTGTCTTCAAGTTTAAAGAAGGTACCTATGGGTTCGATAATCTAGTTGCTACAGTAGCGGTCGAGATAATAAGGGAAGGTGGTAATAGTGAGTGTAGGATGGAAAAAGATGTCTCCATGGATCCAGATGGGCTACTTAGGAGCAGGACACAGTCTGGGTCGATATCAATGTGGGAGAGACATTTCCCTCATAAGAGAGGGGATGGATGGTTTGAGATAGATATGGGGTATTTCTTCAACGAGGGAGAAGAAGAAGATAGAGGGGAAGTGCAGGTGTCTCTGAGGGAAATTGGATCTCAGTGGAAGTCGGGCCTCATTGTCGAAGGTATTGAATTTAGGCCCAAAGGGAATATATAAAGTACCTCCTTTCTTATAAACATAATTGATTTATTTGTGTGAGTGTGTGTATGTATTAGCTTGTGTGTTTATAATTTTATTTGCAAACCGAAGAAAACATGATGTTTTATTAGTGATTTTCACTCCTAAAGTGTAAATTGGTTTTCATAGGTTCGTATTTGTTTAATATTACATGACGTAATCATCCAAACTTGAAATGATGAAAATAAAGGTTGTTTTTGCTAAGAGAACTATTGTTTCTGGTAGAAGTTTGAAGTCGACTTTTATCGTGATAAACCCGGGCTATATCTAGTAGTCTTATAAGTTGTGTATAAATGTATGAGAAATGGTATATAAACAGAGTTACGAAGATGCTTATAGTGGGTTTTAATAGTCAAGATCAGTCAAAGGTGGTCATAGTGTACAAGGAAGGAGTGTAAGAAAATATAGGAGAGAGTTGTAATGTGTTGTATAATGTCTAGGTGTGGCCTGTCACACTAGATAGTTATTTCATACCAACCTAACTAACCACAACAACCTCTAATAAACTCTAACTGACTTCTCTATATAACTTGTAATCTCTATTGATCGATACAAGTTTTTCAGTTTTCGATTATGGTATCAGAGCAGTCAGCTCACAAGCGCGATCTTTCTCTCTCTAGTTTCTCTCTCCTCTTCATCATCATCATCTTCATCAATCTTCATCTTCATCCTCAACTTTCTCTCACTAAGAATCAAGTTTTCAGAGAATCAAATCTTACAAATTAAAGATCAAATGGAACATCCTAAAATCACTTCAGTTCCAGTTAATTCCATGGCAAATGCAATTCCTATTAAGCTTCAAGGTGATAAATACATTGCTTGGAAATACTTATTCCTTCCAATTCTCAAAAAATACAAAGTTCTTGATATAATCGAAGGAACAAGATCATGTCCTTCAAAATTCGTTGATGATGATATCTCCTGAAAACATAAATCAATCATATATTGACTGGATCGAAGAAGATCAGACACTTCTCATTTGGTTAAACTCGACACTTTCTGATTCAATTATATCATATGTTGTTAGTATAACCTTTGTTCGAGATTTATTGCTTAGTCTTGAAGAAAACTTTGCCTCTTCATCCACTGCTCATGTTCTTCAACTACATAACAAGCTACGACAAATTACAAAAGGAAATCTCTCTGTTAAAGAGTATCTAGGTCAAATCAAGAAAATCACTAATAGCCTAGCAGCAGCAGGATCACCTTCATCTAAAAATGAAATCATAATAACTATGCTTAGAGGTCTTCCATCTGAATATGATGCTTTCTCTGCAGCAATTAGAGTCATACATATCCTTGTAATATTCTACTTCATCTAAAAATTAAATCATAATCACTAGTCAGTGAAGAAATCACTGTTTCAGGTAAGATCAAACAATCATCTTATTCGTTTACTCAAGCATTTCTTGCCTCTTCTAGTCAAAACTTCAATAGAGGTAAATATGATAACAAGAAACATCAAGGAAGAGGTAATGGTTGTTTTCAACATCAAACTTATTATAATCAGCATCAAAATCGATCTAATCAGTCAATTCCTAATGCCTATACATCAAAAAATCAGTACAACTCAGGTAACTCAATGAGTTCCTTTTCAGATAAACCTCCTCCAAGATGTCAAATCTGCAACAAACTTGGTCATAGTGCTTATGAATGCGATCATAGGATGAATTTTTCTATTCAAGGAAAAAAATCCTCCTAAAAATCTTTCAGCAATGCTTGCCACAGCTAATATAAATGGCATAAACCCATGGTATGCTGATACTGGAGCATCTAATCATATTACTCCTGACTTGTCTAATGTTGCTTCCACTTTTTTTATCTTGGCAATGAGACTGTGAACACTGTTAGTGGTCGAGGTATGTGTATCTCTCACATAGGTAATTCTCATTTTCAAGTTAACAAGCATAATTTTACTCTAAAAGGTATATTACATGTTCCTCAATCTTCACATAATCTCCTATCTATTCATAAATTCACATTTGACCTCTTGCTGTTAAATCCTTTCATACCAATGTTGCTTCATCCACTTTATGGCACAAGAGGCTTGGGCATCCTTTATTTCAATCTCTTCGAAGAATAAAACATAACTTACATTTTACTGATTCTTGTAATAAACCCATGTTCTGTGAAGATTGTCAATTAGGTAGAAGTAAAAAAGCTTCCATTTTCAATCTCTACAACTACTTCTTCTAAACCATTTGAATTACTTCATATGGATGTATGGGGACCAACTAATGAATCTTCCATTTTTGGTTCCAAATATTATGTGAATGTTATTGATGATTGGAGTAAATACTGTAGGGTCTTTCTTCTTTCTGCTAATCTGATTTCAAACATGTCGTCCTTTAGCTTAAAGCAAGAATTGAAAATCATTTTAGTTGTAAAATAGATACTATAAGAACTGATAATGGTGGGGAGTTTCTTCACAAAGAACTCCAATTTTTACTAGCTTCTCATGGTATTCAGCATCAAACCTCTTGTCCACATACACCAGAATAGAATAGTGTTGCAGAATCAAAACATAGGCACCTTAGGTTACAAGTACTCTTCTTATTCAAGCTTCTCTCCCATCTTCCTTTTGGAATGAAGCTCTTCTTACTACCAATTACTTGATCAATAGGCTGCCAACTAGGTCAATTGCCTTTATGAGTCCCCTTGAGAAACTCTATGGTGTTGTCCCTGATTATTCAATGCTTAAGTTTTTTAGATGTGCTTGCTATCCATGGTTAAGACCTTATACTGCTCATAAACTGGAACCAAAGAGTATCTAGTGTGTCTTCTTGGTTATTGTCCAACTCAAAAAGGCTACAAACGTCTAGCTCCTAAGACAAATAGGATTTATACTTCTAGACATGTGGTCTTTGATGAATCTTTTTACCCACTAGATATTATTAGCCGGCTTGTGCCCAAGTTTATTCCCATCAATTGCACTGTCATCACTTTACCTACAGTTCATAGTTTTAGTAATTCCCCTACTTGTGTTACTTCTGCACCTATCACTGAATCTCCTATAGCCATCACTATACCACCCACCCCTCAACCTCTCCCTATTACTTCTACTACACCACCTATTACTTCTACCTCTTCTAACCCACCTCCATTACCAGACTCATCTATATTACCATAACCATCTCCATTACCAGACCAATTACCCATATTATCCAATAATCATCACATGGTTACAAGATCTAAAGCATGCATTTTTCAAACCTAAGGTGTTTTAGGCCACTAAACATCCAATTCCTGAAGCTCTTCTTGCTAGTCCCATTCCTGACACACCAACATGCTTTACCCAGGCTAATAAGGTTCCACATTGGTAAGAGGCAATGCAAGTTGAATTTGATGCACTTCTAAAGGCAGAAACTTGGACTTTGATTCCTT
This sequence comes from Eschscholzia californica, assembly GCF_041429995.1. NCBI lineage: Eukaryota > Viridiplantae > Streptophyta > Magnoliopsida > Ranunculales > Papaveraceae > Eschscholzia > Eschscholzia californica. The sequence goes on along the minus strand of NW_028238198.1, from coordinate 12,739,597 downwards.
CTACCTCATCTCAGAACTTGGTTGGTTGTAAGTGGGTGTTTAAAATCAAGCAAAAGTCAGATGGCTCCATTGAGAGATATATGGCAAGATTGGTTACCAAGGGATTTCATCAGAAGGAGGGTATTGATTTATCTGAAACATTTAGTCCAGTGGCTAAACCCACCACAAGTAGAGTTGTTTTATCTCTTGCAGTTCAATATGATTGGCAAATTAGACAATTGGATGTGAGCAATGCTTTCCCCCATGGTCAGCTAAAGGAAGAGGTCTACATGGTTCAGCCCTTTGGTTTTTAAGACTTTCTTCATCCTGACTATGTATGTAAGCTTCATAAGTCCCTTTATGGTCTTAATCAGACTCCTAGAGCTTGGTATGAAGCTTTAATGGATGCTCTTTCGGGTTTGGGGTTTACTACATCAATGTCAGACTCATCTCTGTTTATCAGTTACTCTCAAGGCGTTCTTACCATTGTTTTGATCTATGTGGAGGGCATTCTCGTCACTGACAATTCTCCTGATGCTTGTAGGTCCTTGATTGATCAACTAAGTTCCTCCTTCTCTATGAAGGATCTTGGAGATTTACATTACTTCTTGGGATTAGAAGTTAAGAGGGACAACTCATGTCTTAGTCTGACTCAAACTAAATACACTTTGAATTTATTAAACAAAAGTGATATGATTGGTGCTAAGCCTTGCTCTTCACCTGCTGCAACAGGATCTATACTTACTCTTAATGATAGTCTATTACTCTCTGATCCTACTTCGTTGCCAATGGAGGTATAAGGTTAAGGTAGTCTAGGTTATAGGTTGGAATGTTGGATAAGTCTTGAAGCATTTTGGGTGAGATCGTGGAACTTTTGCCGAAAACACACGTCTATAAGGGCCTCCCGAGAAGGTTTGACCGTGGTCAAACCCCGACATCTATAGGCACCTCCTCACAGATTGAACAATCCGAAGAGCAAAGAATGTCATCGGACCAGGCCTAGTCTGAAAGTACTGTGATTGTCCAGTCCGAGTAATCACTGACTGGGACCAGTCCGAGACCATGCTCTGGTCCTCGGACATTGTGAGTCTGAGCCCAGTTGGACTGGACTGTCTGGGAGGAGGCGCCTAACCTCAACATAATGTTTTTCTCTCCATAATTCTCTCAGTAACCGTGGGAAAGTAAAAGAATGATGGATTCTCTTTCAAGAAGATTTAATCAGATTTTCCATCTCTCTCGGTTCAATATTTTTTATTGATTCATGGATTTTTGTTAGTTATAAGTTTTAGGTTTTGCTTTTTATAGAATCGTAGATTTGATTGGCTAAAAGTTTATTTTTGTCAAAACCAAGAGATCAAAAGATGATATATCTTCTAGTTGGTTTAATCTTTTTGATAGATTTCTATGCTTGTTGATTTAATCTTTGTTGGTTAGATGGTTGTAGATCGAAAGAGACCTTTAAACTTGAAGATTAAAGGGATTTTGATTTCCTAAGCTTGAAGACCTTAAAGTGAATCTAGATTGATGTTTAATGATTTTTTTTAATGATTAATGGTTTTTGTTGGTTTAATGTTTGATTAATTTTGAGATTGGAAAATTGGAAGAGAAAGTAGAGAGAAGAACGGTGACGAAGAAGACGAGGGAGTGCTCGGACGCACCTACAGTAATTTTGTGGAGGCGCCTAAGGAGGAGAGGCGCCTAAGGAATTTCGGGAGGCCCCTATAGACGCGCCCAAACAAAATCCTTCTTGAACTTGAGTTTAACCGTTGGGCGCGTCTAAAGGCGCCTCTCCAAAATGCTATAGGGGCCTCCAATTGCTGTTTGACCGTAGTCAACACCCGACACCTATAGGCGCCCCCCACTCGGACTGACCAATCCGAGGCTCAAAGTTTTGCCTCGCACTGGCCCAGTCCGAAATAGGTCGGACTGTCCAGTCCGATAAGTTTCGGACTGGCCCAAGCCGAGGCCATCCTTTAGACTTCGGACTGATCAGTCCGAGAGAAGATAAAGAAAGTAGATCTAGGGTTTCTTCATTAATGGTTTAAATCATCATTAATGGTGGGGTTCTTCCTTACACTTGAAATTGGACAGTAGATCTAAGATTTCTTCATCACACTTTCGAAATTGGACAACATATCTAGGGGTTCTTCATCACGCTTTCGAAGTTGGCTGGCAAAATCTAAGGTTTTCATTATGTTTTTAAGTTGGTTTAAGATAAAGAAAGTAGAGAGAGAAGGAAGCCGAAAACGATTGAAAACGGGTTTAGGGTTTAATCTTGTGTTTAATCTTTTTGAAGATTAATGGATTTTAGTTGGTTGATTGTTGAATTGAAAGTAGAGAGAGAAAGAAGAAAAACGATGAAGAGAAGAAGAAGATGGAGGTGCTCAAGAGGCCCCTATAGATGTTTCGGGAGGCGCCTACAGAGAAGAGGCCCCTACAGTAGTTTTGGGAGGCGCCTACAGCCGCTCCCTTAACCGTTTAGGTGTCAAAAGTGAGGACAATATTTCTTTGATTTCTTCACCAGTTCCCTCTCTTCTTTTGTATCTTGGAGTCACCCAAACATTTTGGTTCAAATATATCAGCCAAGAGAATTCTAGAGAGAGAGAGAGAGAGATGGGAAACAAAGAAACGAAGGAGGTTGTTTATGAAGATGAAGATGTGGGTTTGGTTGATTTCAGTGATCTGCCTGAAGGATGCATCTCCAACATCATATCCCTAACATCTCCTCTAGATGCGTGTACATGTTGCCTTGTTTCATCTGTATTTAAATCAGCCGCTGAATCTGACTCTGTTTGGGGGAAATTCCTTCCTTCCGATTACCCAGAAATCCTCGCCAGATCTTCTTCTTCTTTTGTGCTCGATCTCTTATCTAAAACTAAGAAGGAACTTTATTACAGTCTTTGTCATTACCCAATTCTAATTGATGGCGGTCTTAAGGTAACTTCCTTATCTTTTTTTCCCTTATAATTGTTAACTGGATTAGGTTTACAATCACTCGTTATGCAAAACAAATCACCTTGCTAGCCCCTTTTGCAGTTTATGTTTTAGTGCTTCCTGGGTCTGAGAACAAAACGAAGTCCATTTGTATCTAATAGTGTCTCCATGCCTTTGTGCTTGGGCAATAGCATAAAATTCTTGACCATAACTAGTGCGATATCTTCGGGCTTGTGTCGTTGAACTTCTCGCTGTAAAATGCTATAGACTTCCCTTCTTGAACTCGATCGGTCAATATATCATTGTGATGCTTCACATTAAAGAATGAGTTTTAGAAAGAGCTTCTTATTAAACTAACTAAATAAGACATGCCCTTTTGTGTGACCAGTTTATGTTGTATGATCTAATGTTTCGTCGTGGGTTTTCCCTCGCCACGTATGCAATTTCATAGCGGATTGTTTGTTATTGCTACAGAGCTTTTCTCTAGCGAAACGCAACGGGAAGAAATGTTACATGCTTGGAGCAAAGGACCTAACGATTACTTGGGGAAGCACCCCTCAATACTGGGAGTGGAAACCATTCCCTGGCTCCAGGTACCGCTCTTTCTCTTTCTCTCTCTACGGACCTCTCACTCTTGTTAGGATACAGTAAGATTCGAACCTTGGTCTCTGTAGTCTACAGACACAAATCACAATGCTATCACCCAACAAAGTTGGCTTCACATTCTTCTCTCAAGCCCACTCTCTCTCTCTCATACATATAATATGACTATCTACAGGTTTGCCGAGGTAGCTGAACTTCGTGCTGTTTGTTGGCTCGAAATCCATGGGACAATGGAGACTCGGTTACTATCCCCAAAGACCACTTATGCAGTTTATTTTGTTTGCAAGCTCCGCGAAGGAGCTTATGGATTCGACCCCGCACCTGTAACTGCAGTGATCCAAATATCTGGCGGAGGTGGTAATAGTGAGTGTAGCGGGGAGAAAGAAATATGGCTCGATACAGACGATTTACGAAGGAGACAATTGCGGATTGAGCCCTATGGTATGGGTCTAATGAGACTTAGGTTTAGACCGTTAGAGTTGCTGTCAAGGTGGGAAGGACAGTTTCCGCAGGAGAGAGGGGACGGATGGTTGGAGATAGAGATGGGTCATTTCTTCAACCACGGAGAAGTAGGAGAAGAAGTTCAGATGACTCTGAAGGAAACTGCTGACGGTAGTTGGAAGTCTGGCCTCATCATCGAAGGAATCGAACTTAGGCCCAAAGAGAACATATAGAACAAATGATTTGTGGCATACCAGCTTCTTGTGTCTGTGGTGTGCGGAACAGCTGATGTTTTGATAATTTGTTAGGTGGTTTTCGTGGTTTTCAATTTGTTGAGTTACATATGAACAATAAACAGGAAGTGTGAAAGGAGAAATACTGATGTTTTTGAGAGAAAAAAGATTCGATCTTGACACTCCGACTAATTGCAGAAGTAAAAGAACTGCTCTTTAGTTCTGGTTTATAGAAGCAGGATATGCATATTGTAAAGAGAAAGTTAAACATATCGTAATTAAAACATAATAGTATCTATTTAATGTCCACAATTTTCAGACATATAGGTGCTATTTTGTCGGTTTTCTTTTGTGTTTGTCCAGCATCGTCTGAATATCATTGCAGTGGAGATGGAAACACAATCGTTATAACGTCAACACAAAAAATTTCTTTGTATTTTCGCATAGATCGTTTTGATTCTTGGATTATCCTTTTACTTGTTTCATACTTTAGATCATCTTTCTACCTATTATGTTTTACCCATTTTCAAATATCTATTGACCAACCGAGAACTGAGATAATATCCCTAAACCACTCACAAGTACTGGAAGTGGAGACTGCTCCCTGGCTCCATTGTCTCATACTTGCAATATGACCAACGACCATTTACAAGTTCGCAGAGGTAGCTGAAACTAGAGACTCGGCTATTACCTCTGAAGACTCTTACGCAGTTTATTATGTCTTCAAGTTGGTAGAAGGTGCGTATGGGTTCGATATTCTGTCTTCAAGTTGGTAGAAGGTGCGTATGGGTTCGAGTTCCCACCTGCCAATGCAGTGATCCAAATATTTGGGGGATCCGAGGTGGTAATAGTGAGTATAGTGGGGAGAAAGTAATGTGCTTATGTTTGGACTCCTTTAGAGAATAAGGCAGACAGGAAGTTCAGCAGGAGACGTGGGGCAGATGGTTGGAAATAGAGATGGGTCATTTCTTCAACGTCAGACTGAGGAGAAGTGCAGATGACTCTAATGGAAACTAAAGGTGGTATATACTTATCCAAAACAAAAATGAAACTGGTTATATTGGTTATGGTTCTACTTTTCATACCGATAAATATTTTGGTACCCATTTATATTACTCAAATGGAACCGATAAAGTTCAGGGCATGTAATGAACTTGGAACTGTTCTATGCAAAAAATATCATAAAACTCTAGCATCACCAGTCTCTTCATCTACATCATCTGAATCTGACTCACTGACGTCTGAGTCGTAAAGTGATAAAACATTTGAATAAATGGATCAAATAACTAGAGCACGGAGGATATAGATTGCCGAAGAAGTAGAAAATTCATTATTCTAAAAAGGGAAGTACATGGATAACTTCACGAATTAAATTGTTGTCTGAGAGATACAATGAAGAAATTTTGTTCAATTCTGATTACATAAAAACAAAGATAGAAACGATAAACAAAATACAGTGATCCTCAACTTAAAATAAGTAATGTGTCATCACCTTACTTTGCATTTCGATTGACTTTTAAATAGGGTAAGGCACCGATGACATTGTCGTAGTCACTCCTGCTAACTGCAGTCTGTAAATGATCATAGCAGACACAAATAAGAAGTCTGATTAACACCATCTAAACATTGCTTCATGGTGACAAAATTAACAACAAGAACTCGGTTTCACAATCCGACAACACCAGCCGTTTAATTGGAGATAGCCCATCTCTATTTCCTTAACTAGGTAAGAGGCTAAGCAGTTGGTGTGGAGATTGGCCATCCCCGATCCCCATCAATCCAAGCTGAGTAACTCGGCTGAGTTATCACTAACCCATACATATAATATACATACATATATATATATATATATTATTTATAGGCCGCAAACTTTACTGTAATAGTTCAAATTAAGTTTCAAATATAATCACTACCTTAAGAGTTTGGCCTAGGATCTACTCGAACTACATTATGAGGTCTACTTTTTATTGAAGTGAAAAAGATAATAGTAGTTTGTAATGGAGTTTGAATGACAAGCATATACTCAGTTTGACATGATAGACGTAAGAAAAACTCACAAACTAATCGCATCTGCCACTAGCCAAGTTATTTAGTGAAGAACTTCTTCCCTTCTTCGAAACATAAAATTTCTTTAGTTTTCGGAGGAAGTGTTTGTACATGATTCAGCGTCACAGTTACACAGTAAAAACAATGACTTTGCCCCCAATAAAATTACACTTCAATAATTGTGCAGGAAAGAAGAACACAACAAGGTGCCAAAGGCCAAATCTGCAAGGAAATTGCTCGAACTATCAAACCTCCTACTTTTTGAAAATGGAGCGTCAAAGGCATGTTCATCTACTACCCAAATTTGTAAGGAAATTGGTCGAACTCTAGGATAAGCCTAGTGGAGACATAAAGGGAGGTTTTAAATTTTTGAACAATGCTCCAACACAAGACAGTTTTTTTTTTTTTTTTGATGAAGGACCAACACAAGACAGTTACTTTGACAATAACGCAAAATTGTAATTTTTATCCGATAGATCCTGCAGTTAAACAAAAAATTAAGTATCTGACCGCAGACAATAAAACAACACTCATAATCACCCTAGTCAAGCACCTCACTAAAGCAGAACATTGTTACAGGAAAACTATCAAATTTGATTGTTTTACGACAATGAGTTAAGAAATATAAGTTATCCTAAACTGATTGTACACGAGCCCCATGTTTTCTAACTTCTACTTTGTTTCCAACCTTGTTCTTCTATTAAACTATCTAGGAGAAGAACTTAATAAGTACAAAAAGAGAACTTTTTAAGCACGAACTCAGCTACGAATACCACAAGTAGCAAAACAAAACATTTTTTTCTTTCTACAACAATTTGAACAGAAATAGGGCAATGGCGCACAAGAAGTGAGCTTTGAAAGAAAAAGAACTAAACTGTTATCTATAATGCCGATTCTTGATTGCAACACTGTAGAAGGATTAACCTCAGTGGTCATCTCATTCAAACTGTTACTCTATCCACAATATCAAAGATATGGTGATAACATAGCTCAACAAGTTGTTTTATGTAATTTGGGTACCCATTATATGAAATAACTCAGCCTCTAAGTTACTATTTAAATTCAAAGTTTGAAACTATTCATCCTAAATTCAAAGTTTGAAACTATTTAAGCATGTTTAGATATTTATTCTTGTTCTATATACACTCATCCAAATCATTCATGAATTTCACATTGAACAAATGAAAAGAAAAGTTCAAAAATTTGTCAATTAAGAAAGAACCCACCATTTTCGACAATCGATTTTTCCTTTTTGTGTTCTTCTTAGCAAGTAAATGTTGCTTTCCAGCTCTTCTCCTAACAATCTTCCCATTACCCGTCACTCTAAATCTCTTAGCAGAAGCCTATAAAACTCAACAATCAAATCCAAATCATTTCAGAAAAACACAATCACACACCAAAGCCCAAAATGGGTTTTCATTAGTTCTACCTAATTGTGCAGAAAAATCATTGAATGAGAAAAGAGAAGAAAGAAATACCTTGTGGGTTTTCATTTTGTAACCTTTTGCAGCAAAAACAGTAAAAGTTGATGGGTTTTGGGGGACAGAAAGAGTTTTGGGTAGAATTGAAGAAGGTGAGAATCCAGAAATGTTTTGGGAAGAACTAAGCTTCAAGTTGAAGGAAGAAGATCCCTTGTAAAAAGTGGAAGATAATCGGACGCCATTGAAGGAATGATTTGAAGGGTAAGAAGTAGAAAAGAACTTGAGAGAGAAAGGCATCATAGTTGCAGACGCCATTATTTCTGCCTAGGAAGGTTTTTTTTTTTTTGTTCAGTTGTCTATCCGTTATCTAGCAGACTAGAAGAAAAAGGAGAAGGTCTGTGGATAAAAGGAGTTTTCACACCCTCAAGGTTTCCCATTGATTATCTTTAGATCCTCCATTTGATCAGTTTCCACTATAGCACCCTATGTTCGAAGGGAAATTGATGAGTCTAGTGTTAGGTTGTGGCTCGTAGAAGTGTTACGGCACCACTAGGTGTGGGAACCGGCCGGGTCGACTGACCACCGGTTTATTCCCTCACAAGGTCGAGTCGGTTGGATTTTAAAATTTATATCAATTAGAGTTATGGGGCGGACTTCGGCAAGTTGGATTTGTGCGGGTAATTATTTGTAAAATCTTAGAGTACATAATCCGTCTGAACCCGTCAAGTCTTTTGGGTTTATCGGGCAATCTCCACTTAGGTTTTGCACTATCCAAAAAGGAGGAGGGGGGGCTACTCAAGCGAGGGACACCTTCATACGCTAACGACATGAACATAACGATGCTAAAGCCCTGCAAGTCTTTTTTGAGCCTAACAAAAATTTTAGAATATAATGATCCATCCAAAAATGTGATATTTTCTTGTGATGTGGATTAAACAACTTCTATTTCCTCTGTTTTCATAAATGGGTGGACTCTTGATAAGAGATTAATGTTGAACAAATATTAAAGGGTTAAGTAGGGTTCATATAAGATGTTTGAGTAGCACTTCAAAATCTGAATCCGACCCATTTATTTCATCCGGTTGGATATGCATTCGAATTTTGGGTGTCCATGGTGTCAAGGAGTAAAATATGACTCGACACTATCTCCTATTACCCGTGCGGCACGTATGCTTCAAGATCGACGCAAATCGAGCACAAGTAGTATTTCCTTAAATTTGCCAAGTAACCTTGATTATAGACAAACAATCTCTTAGTGTCCGAATCACGTAAGAGACTTAGGGTCTGTTTGATACCTATGAAAATCAGGTTGGAAAAACTATTTTCGTTTACGAAAATCGGTTTTCTGTTGTTTGATTCAACCAAAAGTGTTGGAAAACCAAATTTCTTAAGAAAAAAAGGTTAAAATATTAGGTGAGAAATTTTCCCATCCAAAACATGGGAAAGTGACTTTCTCACCCTCAATGTCGCGCTCTCTCTCCTCCCGTCTCAGACTTTCTCTACTAGCAAGAGTGCTCTACTAGACGACATTATCATTTGGTGGAAAGGAACTCTTCTATTGCTAAAACAACTCTCGCATACAAACTTACAAACACGTTTCTCAAGTCACTCACACTTTGGACTCTCTTGTTTGGATTAGTTCTTGGATGGGGTACAAATGAGGGGTTCACCCTACTTATATTACAAGTCCTTACAATGGACAGGCATGATTGTCTCACATGTGGACGATCCAAGGACAAGGAAGCATGTGGACTCTTCCATATAACTGCTTCTAGAGTACTCCTAGATGCTCCATGAATTTCTCCATAGCAGCTCACAAGTAATGCAATCCGACCTAAGTTCATATACTAACAATTTTAAACGCTTCACCTTGAGAATCCATCTCTAAAATTTTCCACCAAGAAAAGGGATATCACATAAGCCCATAAGTCAGCCCATTGCTTAGATGAAAATTTATGTTCGCGACAATAGGCATGGTCTCAGTTGTCCTTGATGGGGTTCGGCCATTCGGGTTCTCGGTCTTCTTAAACAACCCTAGGCACCGCCAGTCACCAGATTTGTAATTGGCACACATTTTAGAAGCCTAACAAGCAAAATCAGTCTTCTACAGGATGGTAGAACCATCAATTTCCGACTTAGCCACCAGATAGGTTCTCTCCTGCATTCGTGATGGATGTTAAAATAACAGTAAAACAGAAAGGTAGAAGTAATAAATTCCATTGTTTTATTATTTTAATTCAAAATTGTAAAGTAATTCGATAACTGCGAAAAGACAACTACAAAAACAATGATCAATATAACAATTCCATTGTTTTATTATTTACTTCAAAATTGTAACAGTAATTCGATAACTGCGAAAAGACAACTACAAAAGCAACGATCATATAACAATTCCATTGTTATATTATTTACTTCAAAATTGTAACAGTAATTTGATAACAGAGAAAACAGGACTAAAATATCAACAATGAATTTTCTCAATTTGAGAAAGACAGCTTTTACTCTACATGATGCCATGATATTACAAGAAACAAGATGTTCTTCTAGCTTTAAGTAATAATATTCTGTTGGAGCTCGAAATAAGACCTCGTAGGCAGAGAGAGTTTAAGGGTGACCACAAAATCTAACATCTTCGAAACGAAATATATTCTGTTGGAGCTCGAAAGATTGTTTTCTGATACGCCATCCACATCATATGAACATAACATTTGGGTGGGTTTCATTTCCTTTCGTGTCGGAACAAAAATAAGTAGTAATGGTGTAAGACTTGCCTCAGTTGAATATTCAAGTTAGCCTTCATTTTTCTGTGTCCTGGTCATCACTGAAAGCTATGTCAAATATCTGCATGTAATCATCCACGAAGTGAACATCTAGTCCTTCTGTCAAGTTAGCTTCAAGCTCGTCAAAATCTCTTCTGTTAGCTGAAGGGAATATTATAGTCTTCACACCACACCTTTTCGCAGCGATTGTCTTTTCTTTCACCTGTTTTGTCCAATACCAAATAGCATGTGAATCACGAAGGCCGACAGAATTATCTGATTCAGATAGCAAGCTTTACACTCTTATAACGTAACCAGAAACAAATAAAATAGTTGTTTGCTCATTTTAGACATGGATGCTTAAAGCATGTGGCTATTGACTGTAATTCAGTCCTCAAGCAAAACGTTGTATCATGCGGGAACCAATTAAATAGGATTAGTGAACAATTGGGATATTTGAAAGTGAAACTCCACAATTTTGAATTTTCTTCATCTAAGAAAAATTTTGCAAGTACAAGAGACAATGAGCTGCTACATTTTATTAGTATTTAGAATTTTGAAACAGGTATAGAACCAAATTCGAAAAGAGATAAAAAAAAAACGTGAGGTGTTTTTTACTTACCCCGCCAATAGGAAGGATCTTCCCTGTTAAAGTTACTTCACCAGTCATTGCTAGGTCCTTTCTGACAGGCTTCTTCATGGCAAGTGAAAGCATTGATGTGATCATTGAGCATCCAGCGCTTGGTCCATCCTTTGGAGAGGCACCCGCTGGAACATGGAGGTGAATCTTGGTATTGGTGAAGTACAGGGCATCTTGTTCTTTCTCAAGTAATATTGCTCTGGAAACCGTCTGAGCAATTTCGGCACTCTCCTTCATCACATCACCAAGTTGCCCAGTAAGATGGAGTCCTCCTTTTCCCTCACCTTGTTCCACTTGGGTTGTTTCTATATATAGAGCTGAACCACCCATGCAGGTCCAAGCAAGCCCCATAACAACTCCAACTGGTGTCTTCTGGTAGATGCGATCAGCATGGAAAACGGGTTTGCCAACATATTCAGACAGGTTTGACTCACTAATGATTATCTTCTCGGCTGTTTCTCTTGCCTCAGGTTCATCTACGAGTGAATCTTTTACAGCTGCATTAACAAAGGAAAACGAAAATGCAACTATGCTGAAAATCTCGGACTTGATGATACCTGTAAAAGAAGAACTTGATCACCTTCAGATGGGATTTGATCAGCATGTGTTTGTTCTAACTCTGTGTTTGTTTTACTATCCTTCTCTTGTTTGCTAGTAATATCTTCTGGTCCAAATTCAATCTGGGCCTTCTCTTCAACCTCAGTTTGAGTTTTCGCTTTAGACTCGCCATCCATGCCCTTATCCTCCACAACTGGAGATGATTCGTCCGGTACTCCTTGCCTCTCGAGTTGCAAAGCAATCTGTCAAGTGATTAATGGATAAACTTCGTATTAGGATACGCATTTAAGAACTCCTGATAAGTATCCAGCTGGGAAAGCTTGGAGGCTCCACTACCACGATTGTGGGCTATGAAGATGTAAGCTTCCAAACACATTACATCACGACATATCCTCCACAATGGATTGGGTCAAAGCATGGGACTTGGAAACTATTTCCCCTGGACTCTACATTCCAGAGTCCCAGACTAGCCTCCAATTTGCATTATTTACTGACCAATCAATTAACTCAAACTGGAATTGGGGCATTGACAAACCTTGCGGTAAATCTTCTCTATATGCTTTTGTAGATTTCTTACTCCTGCTTCCCGGCAGTAGTTTTCAACCAATCCTAAAATAGCTTCATCCGTGACTTCAACCTGTGACACAGGATTATCGTTTCAATTACACTTCTTTACAAGACACTATGATGTCAATTATAGAACACAACTTACATAATGTATCATTGCCTGGCCCATATTATTGGGTTCCCATGTAACTCATGAGTTACCAGGGAGAGACACTGTAGGCTCTTGCTCGGTCCCAGACAAGTCGAGACGAAGTCTCAGGCTCAACTCCTAAGCGAGAGACCAAGGCACTGCCATGAGATGGAACTTAAAAGGGCTCCCAACTTTCAAAACTTTAACATCAAGCTATTTGGCCTGTGTTCCTTGCAGATTCTACCAGGAATAATATCATTGGTTTAGTTCAAGCACCACATATTCATCTTTTCAATTCATTATATCCGACGCTGCACCCCGACCAAGACTACCCTACCTTTGCTCGACCAAGAACACAAGCACACCAATGAAAAAAATGGTGTACGAATTTTCCTAATAAAACCGTCAGAAAAACTTAGGAAGTATCCTATGCTAAAGCTTTCTCCAAAATAAGAAAGGAAAGGGAGCAACATCTCTTACTTGTTCAGGCTTGATTCCACAGGCTTCACGAGTTGTGTTCTCCAAATAATCCCTCGCAATGTGCATCTTTTCATCAGTTGTATAACCAGTAATACTGATGATCTCCATTCTATCCAGTAGAGGATTTGGTATCATCTCAATAACATTTGCTGTGCACACAAAAAGAACCTACGAAGCAATTGTTACAGAAAGTGTTAAGATAATAAGGGCCATAATAACTTTTTTTAAGTAAGAGCTATATTATCAGTTGTTACATGGGTAAGTTATTTTCTGATAAACCTATTTTCTTAACTGAGTCTAAAGCAAAACTCTCACTTATATTAATTGTGGATAGTATGCAACACGTCAGCCTCTTAGCTCAATCTAGGGTTATGTAAAATATGAGGCCCTTTTGTAGAAGATAGGATCACAACATTCGCTAAGAGAGCACAATCGGTTACATTAGACATTTTGCATTGGTCAATTATATTCGAATGTTTTCTCATCTTTCCTCCACATTGTTGGACTAGTAATGCTCGGAAAATTCAAAAACAATAATGTTAGCCACATAACAGATTTTAGCCAAAAGAGCACAAAGAGGTGCGTAACAAGGTGAGAAACAAAAACGAAGTGCAAGAATTCACCAAAGTACAGCCTTTCTCAATGGGTAAATCCATAAACGCTTTCTTTTGGGATTAAGCACCCACCTTTGATACATCAATTGGAACATCAAGGTAATGGTCTAGAAAATTTGCATTTTGTTCCGGATCAAGAAGCTCTAACAAAGCACTTGCGGGATCCCCACCATGTACATTTCCTACCTGCAATGAGACACAAGTCATCAAACATCCAGGACATCATAGAAACAATAATGTAGAAGCCATTTGAAGTCATTAAGCAAAATAAATTTCTATCTATCAAGTCTCCAACAGGTAAGGGTCATAAATCATACTTACAACATACTTCAAAAGCTAAACTTCAAAGACTTTTTAAAGTCATGAACAAATGAGTATTTCGTGCAAGAAATAAAAACAATTAATAACAAAAAGAGAACCTTGTCAATTTCATCAATTAGAACAAGCGGGTTAGCTGTCCCCACACTTTTCAGGCATTGAACCATCTTTCCTGGCATGGCACCAACATAGGTTCGACGATGCCCCTGTACATAGTTATAAATGAAAAGATGTTCGTAGCTGAGTTGGTAGAGTTGAATGCGAATATAATTGATAGATTTACCCCAGTCTAAAGTATACCTTAATTTCCGCTACATCAACTAAGCCTCCTACAGAAAATCGGTAGAACTTCCTGTTCAGGGCTCGAGCAATTGAACGACCAATGCTAGTTTTACCTACTCCAGGTGGTCCAGAAAGGCAAATGATTTTTCCTGAAAATCAGATTTACACAAAATCAGGCTCTCATGCTCCCACATCAGAGATGGCTGTAAATGACCAGGGGCTTACACCCATGGAAAAGGTATATCTAGAGAACCCAGAACGTGGAGTTAGACAAAGTAAACCAGATCAACCTTATTCTGAATCCAGAACATTTTTAGAACTGGTTTCTCAAAATTATGCACTGACCTTGCTATGAAGTGAACATAATCTATGCAAATAAAATTTCTTACTCCAAGATCTTTCTACTTACCTTGTGAGGTTCCTCTGAGTTTTCCAACAGCTACGAATTCCAGTATCAGCTCTTTAACATCACTTAAACCATAATGGTCTTCGTCCAGTATTGTTTGAGCATGATGGACATCAAAGTTCTCATCGCTACATTTAGATCAAATTAAATAACAATTAAGTCTAATATATCCAAAGGCATGACACTAAGCAAAAGAGTTTAGCATTTAAGACGAACGAAACTAACAAACGCCCTTTAGCTAATTCATGCACACCCTGCGACCAATTTGCCTTTGTGGTATTAGAGAACAGAAAGCCTCTTTGAAGCGAGACGACGTATATTTGATTACTTAAGGCATATGGAACAAGAAAGAGCATTCCAATTATTCAAGCTTGGAATACTCCAAGGTCTATGTTAAGTGGGTCAGTCAACTCGCACCTTTCGAACTTTAGCACACAATCACATATGTAATCTCCATGGTAGAGAACTAGCCCAGTCTATAAACAGAACTAGGATAACAAATTCAATATCGCATTCAACTCTCACGCATCCCTCAACTCCCTTGGGATGGGAAAGCACTGAGTTAGTAACTATCTTAAGCAGTACAAAAATCAATAAATATTATTATATAAGAGGTAACATCTATAAAAGGAAAAAGAAATTTGCGAACTTTTTTGAGTAGCCCTTAATCCTTACTTGGGAAAGCAAATTTATCTAAAATCAGTTTCAGAAAACCAACTCCCTGAGATAAAGCAACATGCAAGTTTACATTTTATGATGTAGAGTAAAATTAGCACCTCAAAATAAGCCTACCTCCATTCTATAGATTTCAAGACAGACCAACCATAGCAATAGGAACTGCTAAATTTATTAGGAAGATATTTTGTCACAGAGGTGAAGGAAATTATTCAAGACCAGTTAAAAGAGTAACCTGTAGTTTCCCCAGGGCAACACGGTGAGCCAATCCAAATAATTACGAGCTATATTAAACTCATGGGAACTGGCTTCTAACACCTGGAGCTTGGTTAGCTCTTCTTCAATGACTTGCCGAACATGTCGTGGGCATCTCTCCTTATTTGGTTCAAGTCTTTCCCTGAATTTTTCTGCAGAAAAAGAAGAGAAAGCATTTACTATATGGAAGTGTGAACCATTTAAACCTACTCAAAATTATGCCAGTTTGAACATCCAATAGAATGTCTAGAATCTACGGTTTAACAAATTGAGATCAATCGTTCAATATTTTGCCTTCAATATCTTTGAGACAGAACGGGACAACTTCTAGCTGTTCCATTCCTGCATGTTAGCAAGGATGGACACCTCTAATTCTCAGTTGAAACTTCAATCATCTGATTGATACTAACCGGAAAGTGCTGTTTTGTCACCATTATCCCAACCAAGCTCCTGCGACAATATAAATGTGGTTAACTTTTTGAAAGGTGCAATGAAGTGATAAAAACAATCCTAAAAGGCTTTAACAAAGTTACTACTGTTCAGATATATTTCCACAGAAGAGTTCCTAAATACTTCCTTAGATGGTGTATGTGTCTACTGATTTAGGCTTTCGACAGATTGCAATAGATGGAGTTCGTCAACTACTTATTCTTAAGTCGGTTTTACTTGTATTCGGCAACAGAACATGTTTTAAGTTTGGATTATTGGCTTACACTTCGTGTCGTGGGTGAGTGTCCAGATAATAGGATCGCCACACATATATCCGGCACGAGTCACGCTTGAAGATTCTAGAGGCTACAGAGTAGGACGTCGGACTCAGCCCCGACTCAGTTAGGTCCAGAGCCCAATCGTAGGCACAAGAAACAAGCTAATAGAGAAACGGACAGTGGTAGACATACCTTGTATATTGCCTTAAGCTGCTCGTTTAACCAGTACCAACGTTGCTCGTCACTCATTATTACTTCCATTTCGTTTGCTATTTGTTCCTAAGACAATCCAAACAAAGAAAATATAAGCTTAAGATAAAAGGGGACATAAACTCAAGTAATTGATTTTAAGTTTAGAAGTAGAATTGATTTAAGTTTAGAAGTGGAACCCCTAAAAGCGATGAACATGCATACCTGTATCTTGGTGATCTCTAACTCTTTCTTTACCAACTTTAAAGTCAGTCTTAAACTTTTATACACCTGAATTACCAATGATATTGGAGTATTTAAATATCTGAATGAACCAGATGAACTGCTTAATAATGACAAAATTTGAAATGTAAATAAAGCTAATGTATCATTGTGGAAGACTACAACTATATTACAAACTATGCTAGGTTTTACAACTAGAAAACATTCTGAAGGCATAACGAAGCATATAAAAGGAAAAGAGAAACAGATGGCAACAACAGGGTTTATTGCACTGATCAAAGATGAGTACAACAAGACTTCAGCATGTATTTGTATCCACAGCTAACCCTAATAGTCTGGTCAATTGTAGGAGTCCTTATTGGCTTAAAAGGTTAAACCGTTATGAAACCTTAGCTGCTGTCCCACTCCCAAAACCTACAATCGACACTCCCTATAAGCCCTAATATGGCTTCCTCAATATCCCTTTGGAACCCAGCCCATTCGGCTGCCCATGGTATCCCCTACATCAGAAGCTGATTTGATGTTGAACTTGGAGAGAATGACAAATACACGTTCTTGTAACAAAAATAGGGATAACATATAAGTTCCATGAATTTATCAGACCACATAAAGAAATTAATGAAATAGGTACGCGTATAACTTCTAACAAGAATTGAGCAATCAGAATATGAACAACAGTTCAGATTGCAGACTTATTACCTCAATAATGAAGATTTAAATATCTAGATGTATTATAATTAAATAGAGATTGGTGTACTTAGGAGTTCTTACATCAAATTCTTCAAGCACTTCTTGGCATCGCAACTTATTACCTCCAGAGATTGCAGCTCCAAAATCAGCCAACCTAGGATTATTGAAATCGCCAACAGGCTAAGACATATCATGAGCAGATTAGCACCACTGCAGATAACATTTCCAGTACTTTCTAGTAATAACCTCACTTGGATGGTTGGGCAACAGCTTTAAAAGTATCTCACCGTACTATATGTCTGAAGACTCTCAACATGATCTCTCCAGAGAGAACTACCCTTCAAGACATCCTTTAGGGTTGAAATAAGTTCAGCAGATGTTGCCTTTATAACATTATCATCCTTATCATATGGTTTATCCTGTGAAAGAAAGAAAATAGAAGTGGAGAAAGCACATAGAAGCATCCTGTAAATAAGTCTAACATGAGGAAGCACATAGAAGTGGAGAAAGGTGAAAAAAAATAGATACCTTGAGATGATCAACTTTCACTGTAAGGGGGTCTTCGCTCACCTTAAGAAATAAATTATAAAGTTTAAATTAATTTCACAAACTATCATAGAGATCCTTAATACAAGCAATAGTAGATGTACCATAAGATCAAACCTACTTATTATTCTTACTAACCTTAAGTCTGAATGCTTTTACATTATATATTAAATAAATATAAGAGATACTTTTTAGTTTTTACACAATGAAATGGCAAGTTAGACAGATAGTTCCAGCATGACATCAAATCCAGCTTACCATCTCAGTTATTCGAAGCCGCCGATGACCAATAAGTACCACATGTTCATGCCAGAAACTGGTTATCTGGTTTGGGGTTATCTGGTTTGCAAGTTGAAATAAAACCATCATTAGAAATGATGGTAAAACTGTAGTCTGTAACCTAGTCAATGCTTTTTGCATTTTGCCTTCGATGTTGCGTCGACAAAGTAAAGTAAGATATTTGAATTTCAGATAATCAAGAGTACCTGGGCCAAAGTACCAACTGCATGAAGTCGGTTGTATAGATCTTTCCCTTTGAGATCAGTTCCTGCCTCATCTTTGAGAAGAAAAGCACCTGCATATGGGGCATGCCTTTTACGGCTCTCCTTTAAAGCTTCTGCTAGTTTAGGGTCCTGGAAAGAAAGACTTAACCACTGCTTATGTTTAACAAATAACGAGCACCAAAGGGAAAGGGAAGAAAAAGAAACTAAATTAAAAGGGTGGACTCTGAAGAAGTGTGGATAAACTGATAAAGCAAAAGTAGTATGAAAAAAACGTTGAGTCTAATCATAGGAAGCCCTTCTTATCTTAGATATTATCTTCGGAAGCAAGTTAGCGATTTTCGGTATAATTTGAATCTTTTTACGGAGTTACTATTATATATTCATTCAAGTATGATATGTTTTGATCAAAACAAAAAATACCTTCACATCTACTGGCATGTAAAAACCTGGAAATAATGGTCTCTGTTTCAAAGGTACTACAATAACCTGATACAAAAGCACAGAAATAAGAAATCGATTAGAAGATAAACTGGTAAAAAGAATGCAAGTTAACGATAAATGGAGCATTATAAGGATCTCTTCTTCTGCAGATTTAATGTGATACAAAAAATTCATTCACAAATTAAATAGTTGAGGGTTATTATGGTGTAAATTTAATGTCTAAGGTTAATCTCTTCTTAAAGCCCATCATATACGATCAATCCTAAATATTAATATTAAATAGAATGTTCTTTGAAAAATGAGTCGAAGACAAAAATGATGGTTGTTCTACTGATGATTGACAAGAAAGCAAGAAACTAGGGAGTTCATTAATCACAGCACTCGAACACATTATATGTTTTTCAAATTGATGGTACTTTTCTTTTTCTCATTTCAAGAAACATTGACAAGATTACAAATTTAACATATGGTTCATTCATAACTTCATTTCCCAAATTGATTTATGTCAATAAGATTGAAAGCCGACAAATTCAATGATACCTCATTTTTAAATCTTGGTCATTTCTGAATTCGAATTCAAGAATGAAGAATTCATCTTTAATTAGGTATGACCAATTCTTTAACAATTTCTTTTTGAACTTTCTTGAAAAGATTAGCCAAATCAAAATTTACAACAAATATTGAGAGAAAGTAGAACTATTGGGAGTACCTTGAGATGATCCTCAAGTCTTGGAGTCGTTGAAACGATAGCTGGAGAAGAAGAAGATGACTTTGAATCAACTCCCTCTACACTCTCTGTCACGGTTGCAGATTCCACAACTTTGGCGACTTCTGCTTCTTTTCCTTCTACTTCACCTTCCGTCATGGTTTCAGATTCCACAACTTTGGCTACTTCTGGTTCTCCTTCTACCTCACCTTCCGTCATGGTTGCAGATTCCACAACTTTGCCGACTTCTGCTTCTTTTTCTTCTACTTCACCTTCTGTCATGGTTTCAGATTCCACAACTTTGGCTACTTTTGCTTCTTCTTCTACTTCACCTTCTGTCATGGTTTGGGATTCCACAACTTTGGCGACTTCTGCTTCTTCTACCTCACCTTCTGTCATTGTTTCAGATTCCGAGCAAAAGAATGATCTTGTATGAAAATTAGGGTTTCTTGCATTTGTGTCTTTTAAATGACGAAACAATCGAAGTACAAGGAGTTTTGGATTCTCCTCTAAATGAAGATAATTCCGAAGTGAAGATAATTCTCCTCTAAACGAAGATAATTCTCCTTTAAATGAATGAAAGAATCGTAGAAATTTATAGGGTTTTAGTTATATGTTGTAGCTAAAGTTTTATATTTTTCTTATCAAGAAGAAGAAGAATAGTGAGAACCGCCATTGGAGAAGGAAATAAAAATAGAATAGAAAAGGAGGGATTTTCATTTTCTGAATGGCCAAGGGTTTGGGGCCTCCACTTTTAGTTCCGGGGCACGTAATCAACTAGAGATGACCCTACTTTACTGGAAGCACGTATCAAATAGACCCTAAAATATGCTACAATTGGTCCTAAGGACCGTTAAGGCCATCCTAAAGGGGTCGAAAGTCCATCTACTGTACCAAAGGTGGTGAACTGAGTCATTTTCTTTAGTACTCGTTAATCTTCTTTAGATAAACCTCGTAGTGTTTGTTAATCTTCTTTAGATAAACCAACTATCAGTTAAACATACAAACTTCTTTATCAACTCATCATGACACATAATTACGTGAGTGTATGTGCGTACAGCATTGAAGGGGAGGAATTTCTGGTCTTTTTTAGTAGCAGTGGTAATAAAAGAATGTTATGTGTAATATTGTTATCTACATAAATAATTTATTTTAGTGTGGTAATTTTCGGTTTGGTTGAGGCATAAGAGGTCCTTGATCAAATCTCTTCACTTACATTGTTGGTGTTTTTGTTTTGGAATTGGAAGGGTGGGCAATCCACCTCTAAACGATGCTTACCATGTTTCTATGAGTTAGGTTGGTTTTCGCTTACAATAAAGAGTGAAAAATCTTTTGTTCTTCTTCCTTTGTTTAATTTTTTTATTTATCTACAGGTGTTTTTTTTTTGTTGAAACCCTTGGGTTGCTTGTTTTTTTAATATCCTGTTGTCTTTGTTAATTAACATTGTAATTTTTCGAATTTTCAATTAATTTAAATGCTTCTAAGTAATATAATTTTAAATAAAATTGTAGTTCTTTTTTTTTTGCTAAACAAATTTTTTATTCATTAGTTGAAGATATGCCTTGTGCTCGACTACTTGGACATTTTAATATTTCTAAAATTTATTTTCGCTCTTTAAATTAAATAGAATTAGGCACAAGCATCGTTATATAATTTTTTTTGGTGTTAAAAAAACAAGCAAAAAATTTTCTTTCCTCAAAAACTAAAAATATTTTTTAATCTGCTCTTCAAATCCCTCAACAATTACAATTCTATTGCAACTTTGCTTCGACCCATATTATAGGGTTGGTCTTCCAAGCAAAGTTGACCTTTAGAGCATGGACAATCGGTTTTGATGGTCTGCGAGGCAGAACTACTGTTAGGGTGGTTATCAATGTAACGAGTATCCATGTATATTTCAGAATTAGAAAGAGATACGATCATTACGTCATTGTTCCCAATGGAGTACGCCCACTAAATTGGACCATGTAAATCTTTTGTGTTCTGTGTGATTGATTATTTTCTTTACTAGTTTTCTGAGTTGCTTGTTCTTTGTTGTAACATCACTTGATTGTAGATTTGTAGTTATCTCTGTCCCATTCTCAGAATAACTGTCATAAAGAGGGGGTGCTGGTCAAATATCACCATTACTATGGGTTTATCTCAAATCATCTCTAACATTTCCCTCTGCCCCAGTCCTCCTATCCACCAAAATCAAACCCCAAATTTTCTCTCTCAACTTTCTCTCTCTCTAAAACTGAAGATGGAACTAACAGAGCAGCAGTTGAAGCAATTCGATGGATCTGATCCAAGCAAACCTATTTATGTAGCAATTAAAGGAAGGATTTTTGACGTTACGACTGGAAAAAGTTTCTATGGTCCTGGTGGATCTTACTGTATGTTCGCTGGTAAAGATGCAAGTAGAGCCCTAGGAAAGATGAGCAAAAACGAAGAAGATGTCTGTGCTTCTATTGATGGTCTTTCTGAGAAAGAAATTGGTGTTCTTAATGACTGGGAGAAGAAATTTGAAGCTAAATACCCTATTGTTGGTACTATTGCTTAACTAGGGTTTCTTGTTTGTTTATCATCATTAAACCATATATGAAGATGAAATTTTAGGGTTTATGTTTGTCTGATTCCTAAGATGAATCCTTGTGTTTATCTATTGTGGTTTTTTACTTAATGATTTCTTGGATATGTGTGAACTAGTAAATGATATATTATAAATAAAATTGAAGGTTGTGTTTATTAATTGTGGATTTTGGTTGTTATTTGCTCTCATAGAACTAATCAAATAGGTGATTTTATTGTTCTTTTGTTTTGCTTGTTTGTATGATATAATCAAGAAATATGCACAAATGGGTTAACTAGATATGCTATTTGCTTTGATTACCATTCAAGAACTTTATTAGCACAAGCTATATAGTTTAAGGGTTTGGGCATGTCTCAAATTCTCTAAATTAGGTAATTAGGGCTTTGTCATTACAGTTTGTTGGAGTTAGTCGGACATTGGTTGTGCGAGGGGGTTGTGATCACCTCTTGAACTAGCTTCGGGATGAGGGGAGGCCCAAAACTCCGTGCGAGGGGGTTGTGATCACCTCTTGAGCTAGCTTCAGGATGAGGGGAGGCCCCGGGTTGTGATCACCTCTTCAGCTATTGTGATCACCTCTTGAGCTAGCTTCAGGATGAGGGGAGGCCCCGGGTTGTGATCACCTCTTGAGCTAGCTTCACGATGAGGGGAGGCCCAAAACTCCGTGCGAGGGGCTTGTGATCACCTCTTGAGCTAGCTTCACGATGAGGGGAGGCCCAAAACTCCGTGCGAGGGGCTTGTGATCACCTCTTGAGCTAGCTGCAGGATGAGGGGAGGCCCAAAACTCCGTGCGAGGGAGTTCTGAATTCTGATCACCTCTTGAGCTAGCTTCAGTATGAGGGGAGGCCCAAAACTGCACCAACTCATAGTATGAGAGCTTAGGTTTTCTAAAATCTTTCAAGTCCCATTGTGGATGGGGAGGATAGTCTTCGAGGTCCCAATGTGCGAAGAGAAAGATAGTTGGAGTTGGTCAGTCCTCCATTAGTTGTGGAAGGAGTGTTGTGTTCACTTAATGGGTGTGAGGGAAAACCTCACATCTTCAGCTAGCTTCTTGTTTTGCAGAGAATTTGAGATGGATGATCCAGAGAGATAATTTTGAATACCATGTCTCTTACAGAAAATAATTGTACTTGAAGTTTTTTTCGCGGACGAAAAGTTTAACCAAGTAAGTCAACCTCAAGCTTTGCATTTAA
Source organism: Eschscholzia californica (assembly GCF_041429995.1). Lineage (NCBI taxonomy): Eukaryota > Viridiplantae > Streptophyta > Magnoliopsida > Ranunculales > Papaveraceae > Eschscholzia > Eschscholzia californica. The sequence continues at coordinate 12,716,469 of NW_028238198.1, read as the reverse complement.
AACTTAAAAGTAAAACCCACTCACCAAAGTCTAAATAGGTAGCCATTACTTATTAGTATAATCCTTTATGAATTACATAAATAAAACTATGAATACTTTTTATCTCCCATTAGTAATTAATGGTGAATAAGTTTAATAAAGTAGAAGAAAGGAGAAGGGAGAGAGAAAAAGGAGGAGAAGAGAGAAGAAATATGTGAATAAGTTTAAGATGGTCTGTAACATCTTACGATCGGGAACGATATCATTCTTATTTTTGCGAGTTCTTCGCATGTGTATGGAAGAACAAGAGAATAGCATGCCACCAACGAGAAATATGTACCTCCTAATGTAATTTAAGGGTTTTCTCTTGGTTGGATTGGTAACTTTTGATGCACTGTCGATATTCTGCTAGAGCCCATATCGGAAAAACGTTTCTTGCTACTGCATAGTGCAACATACATGTCTTTATGGAAGCTCCAGACAGTTCCTGTCAACAAATAGCAAAATCATTCATTCGCAGTTGCATTTTCTTATATACAAATACCCGACAATCAAGTTGGTATACAATTCAGCAATCGCCTAGTATTTGTGCTATACCTGTTGGGGAAAATCGCCGTTTTCCATTTGATTGTTTATTAGGATTTTTGCTGCTTTATGAAGTGGAGTTGGATCCCTTTCAGCCTATATTCACCAAAAAATTAACTTGTAACAATTTTAAGTATAGTAATAGCAGGAAGGAATTTTACTAGGTTTTGTTTTCCAACCTAATCATATAAGAGATCTTAAATACAAAGTTTTAAGTCCTACAAATTAAGAAAATTCAATGTAATTAAGTATTAATTAATTACCTGACCACCATGAATAAGACCCATCAGAGCCCAAGCAGTATGAACCAAGTGATCATTATTTAGAGGTACAAATTCCTGTTTACATGAAAATTAAAACATATTATAGCAATTAACTAGAGTAAAATAAGCAAATAAATTAATTCCTAAAAAAATCGAAAATTCTTTTGAAAACCCTGAGTGTGTATTTAATTTTACCTTCTTCATGCATGAAAGAAAACTCTCTCCCCATCCTCCAGATGAATTTTGTATTGATAATAGAAAATCACAAGCTTTGCGGGCGGTCAAACTGTTCTGATAGTTCTTTCCAACAGCAGCTAGTCCACGCAACCCAAACCATGTACCGTAGATATAGCAGACTCCCCAATTTCCATACCTATTTTCAAATTTTAGAATGGAAGACTTTATGATGTCCGACTCATTTGAATGATTGATTTAGGTTGAATTTTAGGTAGACACGAGTCAAATTCAGATTGAAAAAAGACCACATAAAATGAGTTGTTGATAGTTACCATGAACCATCAGGATTCTGTATATCTTCAATGTAACGAACCGCTTTTTCAATGAAAGTTTGTATTTCTTTGGTACGATATCCAGGATGTAACTTCTTAAATAGCAAAAGAGCGTGTATGGTTGATGAAGTGCACTCAATATACCTGTACATCAACACGACATTCATTACTTAAAAAAAAAAGTATTCAAGTTTTCTAGGAAGATATTCGGAAAAGTCAAAATCAAGGACTGGAGTAAGAAAATTAGACAATTAATAGTAAAAAATAATTAGATATGGCGATAAAGAAATATTATTAATCTTACTCATGCTCGACGAAGACATCCTCAAAAACTTCTGTTGAGTTGAGAACCTATTTTTGTTCACCCAGGCAACAAAATTTTGTTAATAAAACTAAGAATGAAGACTAGTTTTCTACTAATAATCAGTTTTGTAATTAGTTAAAACTATTGGATTAGCAAATAACCTCCATCCATTCCCCCGACATTGGCGGTTCCCAAGCTCCCATTCCACCATCTGCACCCTATTTCCCACAAAAGGTTTCAAAATTGAAATAATCGATAACAACTATGGTGTATTGCTAAAAAAAACTGAGCCGACCTTAATGGGATAGTTGCTCAAAATTTTCAAGCACTTTCGTTCTGTTTGGAAAATTTGGACCGACCACTCTATTTGTGGGTTAAAATCGACTTAGATTTTCAGACCATACATCATGTTTGCTGTATCAGGTATCTAGACCATACAAAATGTTTTAGGCTTTGATGTGAGAAAGATGCTCAATGTTTTGTGATCGTGGAGAAGAAGTATATATTAAATTTCTATAATCTTATTCTTCACAGAGCATGTCCTAACCATCGAACACGTTATCTAAAGTTACCCTAGCTAATGATTTACTAATTTTCTCGTAGAGTTTGTCCTAACCATTGAATACATTATCTTATGTGTTCTTGTATGTTATTTGGTTCTTCTATGTCTTTTCTAATTTCTTATATTAAGTTACCAATGAAGCAATATAAAAATACATTAATGAATGGAGAGAGAAGGGATCTTACTTGAAGGGAAAGGAGGACCTCAATAGAATCATATAGCCGTTCTTTCGGAATTCTTTCACCGACAATTTCAGACGGCATTTGTGAGAAAAGGAGGCATGCCTGTTTGATTTATAAATACCAAAATAAGGCTTGCAAGTGTAATGGATGAAACCGGTGTAGATAAATTGGTAAATCATGAAGCTTTAACCTTTTGGTAAGAGCCTCGTGGTCGAAAAAGTTTCTAAGTAAAAAGTAGTAATCAAGCCATCTATATAGCCAATTCAATAAATGCTAAGTTTTAAAACTATTTGGGTGGTTTTGTAATTTTATAGGCTCCTCTTGCTATCAAAGTATCTTTTGCAAATATTATTCACATTCTACTTGTGTCTTGTAGAGTTTTATTTATCATATGATACTTACGGTAAGTGCTTCAGCCGTACAATCTGAAACTTGCCATCCCTGATCTTGATCCGAGAAAGACCATGCTCCTTTACAAATATGACGGTACATGCTACGAAAGTCTCCCGACGGGTTATCTTTCACCTTCATATTTTCATTCAAGATTCGTCGACAGTTAAGAATTTCCGAAAAATAACACATATTTATGCCATTCTAAAATTAACTTGAGAAGAAAATAAAACCTGTGAAGCTTTTAAGTAATCATGCGCCCTTTTAAGAGTAGGACCAATTTCTTCACTAAGATTACTTGCAAGAAGTGCTTGAATGCCAAGACTGCTGTCCCACGTCTGACTTGGAACACTCTACAAAGAGGTTTAGGTTATTATAAGTTAGTAGGATGAGGTTGTACTTGTTTTTGTGGATCTGAGTTTGAATATAAATTTTTTTGGGGCTTGTTGTATATTTGCTAGAAGTACAAGGACTTATATTAAATGACATATTGTTAGAATTTTCGAGTTATTTGTTAACTCCAAACCTGCATACGGAGTCCATCTTCGGCCATCCATAAGTAATCCGGGACTCTGGCTAGATGTTTCTTGAATGCATCTGAATTTGGTTCATCTATCCAACAAGCTAGCATACACAGTGCCTATATAGTAACACACACATATATCAATTTCATCGACACTGACACAAATACTCAAATATTTGATTTATTTGTAAATATATTAAAAGAAAATATTATATGTTTGTACCTTCTCTACCGAGGCCATCGTGATATAACGACTATTCTCATCTTCGTAATGAATGTGTTCCATTGCTACTTTTAAAGCTTTCTCTCTCAATTTCGAAAATGGCCACCTTGATAAAAGAGGTTCCGAAAATATACTTAAAGCGTCCCATATCAAATTTTGTATCCGGGGACGAGGGAAGTAGACATCCTCCTACACAAATGCAACACTTTATTAAATATTACTAAATGTATTTAAAAAAATTTATCGACGTGCTTGCAGCATGGACATGACGGACGAAGGCACACAAACACTCATACCCAATCCCAACGAATATATATAGGGATTTGTACGTGACTTAAGCTCTTACAAGTCCATTCAAAACGCCTCGACAATCCACCATGATATATCTGAAGATGCTCCTCTAAGCAATGCGAGACTATCACATACATGTGTATATCACATACATGTGTATATATAAGACAGAAATTCATTATGGATTGCACATAAATGTACTGACCTTGGCAACGACATGACGCGTTTTTGTCCAGTTTATTTCATTGTAAGGTTGCACATGGAGTTCCTCTCTCAATGACAAAGTGAGATTGGTTATCGGTGCAACAAATTTTTTCCCATATATATACGACATTGGCAAGCAAACCAACCGACTGTAGCACCACATTTTGGCTAAAGTGACATATAAAAATAAGTCAGTGAATTCATAATGTATAGAAAACGATTACGTATGCTAGAAATTCAGATGCAAACCTGGATTAACGGGCAAAAATCTAGGAAGGAGCCAAAATTCTGGAGGAATTGGATTAACCCCTGACCATTCATACACTCCAAGTACCTGCATTGATCATGAATGTTTAGTCATTTTAATGAGCCTATGCCTCTTAGTTGTGTGAGATTTTCCCTGCATTTGGTTCAAACAGACAATTTCTAGAATAACAATGAGGTTTATTTTATGGAAAAGTAGCATACGCCTTTCGTTCGTTCATAATAAGATCTAATATTGAAGTTCTATCGAAATCGATTGGTTCAGGTTTCAAGTTGTGATGACCACACCTTGTTTACATTGTTTAAAAAAGTAAATCTAACAAGTTTACGAGTTACAATATTAAATTTTCTCGAAGTATAATATATCTGATCACGTTTACCGAATCTTTGTTAGGTTCAAGAACTTCCGTCATCTGACACCAATTGTTTGATTAGGTATTTTATGAGTTTGAATGTGACATTAATTGATTAGGTACTAATTCCAAACTTTGGAGCAACTAATTAATGGACACAACTTAATTAACCGATCGCTAATTAGCTACATTTGGTATATAGTGAATGTATTTAGACAACGTATAACTAAAAAATATTTAATAGTATATTAGTATAATGTGTATTATATTTATATCATTTCAACAAAAAAAATGTACTATTTTATATTCGTTTGTTCATATAATATTTTTAACGGGACACCTCGGAAAATCCATCAACAAGAGGGGAAGCGTTTGGGAAGAAAAACTCATACGGAGTGAATTGGGTATAGGACGACCCAAACTCCCACACGGCATATATTCCCACTTTTAGCTCTTTATATGGTAAGGTCTAAAAACAAGTTTTCATATCAAACAAATGATTTAGACAGACATACTGAAAGCCAAGTCTTTCCCCATGACGGCAAAGATGTCACACCACCACGATCAATGATCCATTTTCGTGCTCTTTCGCAGGCATGGTTTTCACCCCCTTCAGGCCCCTCTCCGAGTATACGCATACAAATGTAGTTAAGGGTCGTGCAGAACATTGTACTATGACCTTCAAAGTGAAACCCAAACCCTCCATCTTCATTCTTCAAAAATAAAAATAAGTGGTCAATTGAATTAGTGTACACTTAATCAAGATGAATAACTTATGTATATTTATATATACACATGTACATACCTGATGACAATAGATGTAACGGAGCGTCTCTTTTATATGTTCTGGTGATAATATAGCATTAAGAGTCCCCGTAATATATAGCGTGAAAACCTTCATTTAATGAGCAAATTTAGGTCAACACGTTTTAGGTAGAATAATAAGAGAATATAAACAAATTTGAAAAAATTGACTAAAATATATATTTTTGTAAGAGAAACTCAAAATTTTTGATGCAAACACAATTATGCTCATTTTATTACTGAAAATGCTGATGTAATTGGATCATATTGGTAAATACCTAGGTTTTATTGCAGTTAGGTGGAGTAGTTGGGAAACTTGAAAAAAGGACGATTTTCTCTTAAAAAGACAACTTTTCCGTGTGATCTTTTGATTTAAAAAAATAGTACTACTAAATTGGATCCTACATTGAAAGTAACGAAAAATCTTTTCGAAATATATGTATTTCATCATTAATGGACATGTTACGAGAAAATTCGATGATATTTACCCTTTTTTGCTTGTTACACAAACAATTTCTGCATGACAAACTAACTTTCTTATAGAAATCATACCATGTGTTAAGCGTGAGGAGTTAATAAAAGTTACCAAGGGTGGCATAAGAAATAAGGGTCCATCAATATTAGCAGCCCAATGACCATCGTCTGCCTGCAAAGTAGAAAAGTATCGAACTGCTTTCGTCAAAGTTGTTGTTACATCATCATATGTAACTTCTTGTTCTTCGTCTATTGTCACCGGGGGTGTGCTCAGATCATATTTATTCTTATTTTCTCTCAATTGCTGTCCAATTTAGTCAAAATCATCGTAAGTAAAATATTAAAGAAGCAACATCAAGAGGAAATAAAAATTTCCCTTGAATTTAATCCTACTCATGTAAGTCGAATACTTGCTTATCTACATTTTACCTGTAATCGCATCAAAACATCTCCACAAGTTTTGACTTTGTATCGATTTTTATAAAACTCTTGGCGAGCTTTTTCAACTTCGGCTCGCTCTTCTGGTGTCCCAGCGTTTTGGTCGAATTCCCATGTTTGTCTCCCAACATAATTATTCGTGCTAAAAAGCCATTGGCTAAATGGGCCGCCATGATCTGCAACCTTAAGCTTCCACATGCTACAGATAAATGAAAGATACTGTGAGAAGCCCATTTGAAGTAAAAAAAAAGAGTGTAGTTTATATTATAGAAATGTAAACAATATATGCGAAAACAAAATACTTTAATAAAATACGAAAAGCTAGATCCGAAAAAAGAAACAATGGAAAATTTCAATCAATCTAAAGGCATGTTTGATTTCGTGAAATTTAGAGTGAAAAGTAGTTTTCTTGAAAAATTGGTTTTGTAGGTTTGATTTGACCAAAATAAGTTATACCAAGGCTACCAAGCTCTATTTCGTAAGGGATAATGCTAGTCGGACTCTCAAAGTGCCCATAAAATCACGAAATCAGGCACTTTGAGAATCTGGTCGGTAAAAGTGGTTGTAAACCATTTTGACCAAAGTGGTTGGGGTTTACAAACCCAGACTCTCAAAGTGCCTGATTTCGTGATTTTGTCGGCACTTTGAGAGTCCGACTAGCATTATCCTTTCCTAATGAACTATCGAACTCTTGCTCTCTCTCTCTCTCCCTTTACTCTCAATCCAATTTTTCATCATTCAAACTCTCTCTCCCTCTCTAATACTCCCTAAATCTCTCTACTTCATTATTTATGACTGAAATACCGGCCACTTTATAAAAAATTTCGATATCTCACGGAATTTTTTCTTGATAAATCTTTGAAATCTCTGAATCTCAACTTCTACCAGTCTCTCAATTCATCAATGCACCTCTCTCTCTATCTCCAAGAAATATCTTATTAGAGCATCTTGAATGCAAAATTTTTAAAAAAAAATCGAAAAATATACCTGTCAAGATTTGAATTTCTGTTCTCAACAAAAAAAAAACAAAAGATTTGAATTTCTGATTTGTCTCTTTCTAATTGGGCAAAATTGAGGTCCACAGTTTGAAATCGGCACAAAGAAAGAAAAAGACAAGATTACTTTTAGGGTTGCATACTGTCTAACGTTCCTAAATTATGTATAGTCACATTTTGTGTAAACCTCTTGTATTTGCTAAATTGTTTTCTTGTAAACATTATCAAATGTACTCAATAGACACATAAAGTAGATCAATAAAGACTACTTTAGTTTTTACCTCAAATTTGTTCTTCAGTTGTTCTTGTTCGAGGTTGGTATTTTCACAAACTTCTCCGATGCAACACTCTAGAACATCTCCAATGCAAAACTAAAAATAAATAAACTTTAAAAGTCTTATGTATCATGTGTTTATTATATGATATCTAATTGATTTTATCTTATGGGCAAAATAGAGATCTTCTAAAGTCTTGGTGTCATAAATGCAAATCTCTAAGAGTACATTATTTATTTATGTGTTATGACTATTTTGGTAGAAAATATAATATGTTATTTTAAAATTTAGAAAAAAAAAAGTTTCTAATAGGGCAAATGTTGAATTGTAGAATTAGAAATATCTCAAAAGTCCTCTCGAGATCTTTAAGATTAACTACTTTCACATCATCTAAAAGATCTAAATTAAAATTTGCATTGGGCGCAGGTTTTTAAAAGAAAAATCTAAAAAACCTATGAAGAACTTAGATAATCTAATTACTTATGTGTATCAGATTTCACATTACTAAAAAATCATAAACTTCGGTCCCGCTAAAACAAATTTTTCGCGGCTTTGAATATTTCCCTTTTATACCTTCGACGAAATCATGAGTTCCTCCGATTTATGGTTCCGAAGATTCATGAGTGAAAATTATTTATTTGTTTGTTTATTTGTTTGGTAACTAATAGACTACTAAGATTTTTGTCAACCCTTAATTGCCTAAGTTGTCGATAGTGTTGACATAAACTCCAAACCTGGAGGTCCAAGTTCGACTCTCAGAAAAGATGAAATTCATGGTTTATTGAACTTGGGCGGTTAAAGGTCAAAATAAACTAGTTTAGTTAAGCTTTAAGCCCGTAGTTCAATTTTTTTTTTGAATTGTTCAGCGTGTGCCTCGAACCCTTAAAAGATAACGACGTTTTTTTATTCAATTATAATTGCTTTGTACGCTTATTCATTTTATGATAATATTTTCTTATTTTTCTACTAATAGACATACCTAGGATTTGAGAAGCGGATAAAAAATTTTGCAGTTAGATTCGTTGAGATAAACAAAAAAATAAGATATAAAATATTCTGTTTTACCAAGTAAATGAAATAAAATACGATAAACATACTACGCTACTCGTTTACAAAGAGGAAAAATCTGAGAAAGGAGACTCTACAGCCGTAGCAACTAAGAGAAAATATGAAAGTGAAGGAAGACGAAGAAGAAGAGATAAAGACGAAGTATACGAGAGAGAAACATAAAGTATATGAGAGGGAAATATAAAGTATACGAGAGAGAAAGATAAGAGAAAATAAAAATGAAAGAAGAAAAAAAAAATTAAATAGAAAAGAATAAGCACAAAAAGATATGGGGGCCAAAAAGGAAATTTTTGACAAAATTGAGTGCCAAAATGACAGTTACATACGAACTAAGGGCCAAATCAGAAGTCTGTTATCAATTGGGGGCCAAACCTGAATTACTTCTTTCCAATAGCTGAAAAAAAACATCTGAAAAATCTCCCTTTGGGTGGATTCGAACCCATGATCATGGGTGTGTAAGCACCTGCCTTCCACCAGCAGGGCTAAATCCTACAGGTGTCAACCTTGTGGTCCGGAACTATTAGTAGATAACCCAGGTTATAGCCTGGGTTAGTCTACATATAGCTCCGCCCCTGGGTGGAAGATTATACCTCCTACCACTCCAACCAAGGGTTGTTGGCTATTTAAGTAGGTATTTTGTAATACCTAAATTTTAGAGAGAGAGAAAGAGGAGTACCATGACTCGAACCCTCGCCCTTAGCATGCCAACCTATGATGGCTACCATAAGAGCTCGGGTGAGACAGGTAGCCCGTTCAGTTGGCTTTAGGCCTGTGTTCAGTTGGGCTTTAAGCCTGTTTATGTAAGAGTTCAAATTAGCGTTTAACATGCTTATCACAACTCATTAAGTATCAGTGTCGTTGTAACTACTAACGTGGACACTTTAAAAAGAAAAAATAATACAAGAATTTATAATTATTTGAGTTTTTTTAAATGCTTAAACAATCATTTTTTGAAAACTCGATTTTTTCAAACCCGTGTTTCCCGAATTTCGAAAACATTTTTTTTTTCCATATGTACTTTTTGGAAGTTGTTTTTTTTTCACAAACCGTTCTTTTCCTGTAAAAGTTTTTAATTTTTTTTTTCTCGAAAACGGTTCTGAAAACGAAAACACCCGTTTTTGCAAAAAAAAAACAGTTGCCGAAAGAATAACCGGTTTCTTAAAAAAGTGCCTTCTGAAAAAATAAAATCTGAAAAACACATAGGGTTTTGTAAAAAAGGATTTTGATTTTCGAAAAAAGTGGTTTTCGCGAAATATAGTTGCCAAAAAAAGAGATTCTAGAACAAAAGTTTCTTAAAAGCATCTTCCGAGAAAACGATTTCTAAAAAGAAAATGTTGGTTTTTGAAAAAATAAACAGAACAGTTACTGGAAAAATAAACGGAACACCAATTTAAGAAAAAAATGGTGTTCGCGAAAAAAATTGTTTCTGAAAAAAAAAAACGGTATCCAATTTATTTTATAGGAAAAACATGCTTTTAAAGAATTTTTTTTTGTTAATTTTAATTTGGAAATTTCTATTAAATAAGTCAAAATCCTAACAAATCATAGGAGTAGGTGAAATTTTAGTCCAATACAAATTTTGGACTTAGGACCAAGAACCTTAAGATTTTTAATAGCCAAACACTAAGGAATTTTGGTTCTTAGAAAATCTATTTTTAGTAGGAATCTTATTCAAGAATCCTACATCATTTATTTAAAATATAATAAATGATGACTTTAAAGCTATAGTTAGAAAGAATGACACTTTAGCAAGTATGCTGTGTGAGTGAAAGAAGCATTTTGAAGCTATCTAAGATCACACAAATACCTATGACATGTACAAGCCGCCACTGATTTATAATTGCAGCACATGTTATGTGTTTGTTTGAAGGGATCACACAAATATAATTGCTTTATATTTACAATGCAAGTAATATAAAGCATAAGGCTGAAGTAAGAAAACCAAGTGCTGAAGTACCTGTACCTGAAATTGTGTTTTACGCCCTGAAACAAGAAAGGTGATTCTAGGGAGAGAGAGAGAGAGAGAGAGAGAGAGAGAGAGTGCGAGAGATTGAAGATTTCAATCACTGCGGAGCTTCCCAAAACAGAAAATGAGAAAAGATAAGGGTTACCTGGCAAAATCCTCATTTATAATGTCAACCACTTTTCTTTGGTACTTTTTTTTTTTTTTGTTGAACTAATTTTCTTTGGTACTTGGTTGATAGACTTTAATTTGTGATCTGAATAGAAATTAATTAATTTAGTTTTGTTAGAAACTAATTAATTTAATTACTATAGTCATTTACTAAATTATTTGGTGAATGAACGGTGCAGATCTTATGTTAGGGTGGCTCGGCCCAAAGTAGTCAAAACGGCCGCTTTGCGACCAACGTAGGCAAGAGCTTCATATGTTTGGATTTTGTACGTTACTTTCAAAATAATAATTAACAATTATATTCTAACAAGATTGAAATTTGTAGCTTACTAATTAAGGACTAAGGTCAACACTTGCTTGCTCAAGTATTTCAAAATGTTGACATAGACTCTAAAACCCTGGAGGTTTCAAGTTCGATTTCCAGAAGAGGTGGAATTCATAGTTTATTGAATTTGGTTATTAAAGGTATAAATAATGTAATAAATTTGTCGGGCTTTAAGTCTCTTTAATATTGTTGGGTTTTAAGCTTCTTTCATTAATGATTGAACTTAGGCGGTTATCGTGCTTATCACATTTTCATGATGTCAATGGCTTGTAACGACTAACGTAGATCGTAATCCATTTCTCAAAAAAAAAGAAAATTAAGGTGTAAGGGCCTAGGTTATGTCTAAAAGGTAGGTATCAAATCCCACTAAATACTATTACCAATTTTAATTTTCTTTTTCAACATGAATTATATAGGACTCTCATATTTAACTTTGCTGGAAGGAAGCCTCTCACATGTTTGTACCGGCCCTGTCAATATAATTTGTTTTGTTCCTTTTCTTTTTGGTTGATAAATCAATAATTTTATTTTATGGTTTAAAATTTTATGAATTAAAAATATTTAGATCCATGAATAACAAAAAAATTTTAAAGCGTGAAGATTTGTGGGGCTCACATTTGTTCTTTCTAGAAACATATCCATAAGATATACGGGATATATAGTAGTTAGAAATTGTCTTGCTTCTAGCAAAATTCATTCATTCACCCACAAATTAAGACATTAAGTGTGAGTCTCTATCTAACGGTTTGGATTCACCCCGTTATTACGAAAGAATCACACAATTGAGATGTCGTGTTTTTTCCCATTTAATTTCATCTTCCTCTACTTCACCTTCTTCCCCCCCAACGGCCGGACCACAATAGTCTCTCACTGCACCACCATTGGTGATTGGTCCACTAGCTCCCCCAACCATAGACATCATCTCTCACATTTCTTAATGTCTCATTCTTGTCATATCTCAGTCTTGTCAATTACTCGCTCTCTTTCAACTATCTCTCACCCTAGATAATACAACACTTTCTCTTTGTTTCTCCTGCAGAATAAGAGGATAAAAGCCGTTCACGAGTCTTTTGGATTTGATTTCACAGATTCATGAGTCTAAATGATTTTTTTTGTTTGGTTGGAATATTGGTAATTATAATTATTTTAAAAAGAAACTAAAGAATTTTTTTTTCAAAACTGTTCATTTTTGTTGTCAAATACCATTTTCTTCGATATATTTTTCTCGAAAGTTGTTTTTCAAATTTTTTTTCTAAATCTATTATTTTTCAGAAAATCATTTTTCCAAATTCATTTTTCTATTTTTTTCATAAACCATTTTTCCCGAAAAACAACTTCTTCAAAAAATGTATTTTTCTCCAAATTCTTTTTTACCCCGAAAACCGTTCTTTTTCCGAATTTTTTTTCCAAGATAACTGTTATTCCCCGAGAAACCATTTTTCTTCAAAATCTATTTTTTAGGAATTTTTTTTGAGAAAAAACGGTTTTAGAAAAAAAAAATTCTGAGAAAAAGTAGACACGGGTTTTTCGAGAAAAAAATTATCATAAAAAAATGATTTTCTAGAAAAAATTGTTTACGAGGGAAAAACAGTTTTAGGGGTTAAGTGGTCTTCGGGAACAACGATTTTCGGGGGAAAGTGATTTTCTGGAAAAATCGATTTTGAGAAAAAAAAATATTTCGGAGAAAAGCGTTTTTCGAGAAAAATCAATTTCAGGATAAAAGACGGTTTTTCGAGAAAAAAAATTTTCTCGGTTTCGGGGGAAAACGTTTTTCGAGAAAAAACAATTTTCGGGGATAAACAGTATTTGGAAAAAACCTCGAGAAAACAATTTTGGTGGAAAGTGGTTTTCGAGAAAAAGTCGATTTTGAAAAAAAAAAAGATTTTTGGCAAAAAGAAAAATTCGGGAAAAAAGTTTTTGGAAAGAAACAAAGTATGGGAAAAAAAAAATTTTAACAATTATTTTGTAGAAAAATAATATGTTTTTAAAGAGATATTTTTTTGCGTTAATTTTAAGTTCGAAATTTAAGTTTATTAGTTCAAAATTCTACCAAATATTAGTGGATAGGGTGGGATTTTGGTCCAATACAAATTTTGGACTTATCTTATAATTTTTTGTAACCAAATAGACCAAGGAATCATGAGTCATCGATATTTTTTTGAATATTGACTACAATGGTCATTACAAAGGCATTGATACATCAATACGATGTGATAAGTACAATGGTTGCCGAATTACTATTGGTCTAAAGTCCGACGAAATTAAATGGCCTAAAGCCCACAGAAACTACTTTGCTTATACCCAACTTCAATATTCTGGATTTGCACTTCATGGAATCGAACCTGAGACCTCCGTATTGCGGAGTAGATGCACTGACCAACTGGCCTACCAGTTGTTGGCAACTCGGCATAGACTATAATCTATCTCTTTGAGAAAAAAATGAGCAAAGGAAGAAAAAGAGAGACTATAACATTTGTGTAGAAGTTGAAACCAGACTTCCTTTCTGAATCAGTGGTCGCATAATTGTTATCTCAATCATCTTCTCCACAATAACATGTTTCCCATTCTTTTAATTATTGCTTCAGTAAATTGGATTTTGTAAATTTGGAAAAGAAATTATTGGTCCTTCACCATTATATTCATCATTATTTTCTTCCACTCCAGTGAGACTGGGTGGGTGGCATTTATGGGGGATTGTCTTCGCCAACTGAGTTTCTTGGTGGCACCTCTATCACCACAAGTGTCACTTCCCCATAACTCAATAAATCTAAGATTGGTTTTGGATTTGATGAGTAGTATAATCTATTTGGTTCTTAATTAATTTTGCCATTTGTGCTTTTATGATATGTTAAGAAATTGAGATTTGTTTTCCTGAGTTGGTTAGGTTTTTTCAGTTTTCAATTGATAAAACTTGTAGGCAGAGAAACATAATTATTCAGAGAGAATGAGAGATGCATGATTTTCCTTACCTAAACAATGGGTGTGAAAATGAAAGGACCAAAATTAATGGCTATTCATACTGCTCAAAATAAGAAAAGTTATGGAGAAAATGATTCTCATATTAAATATTTCCTCTCTATCCTTTCCTTTTCCCCACCTTGCAATCAAACTCGGCCTAAGAGCATCTCCAATGCAAAACTCAAAAAAATTTCTATTCATCCTATATGTCAAGTTCCTTTTGAGATTCTCACTCCTAGGTGGCGTTAATAGAGATCTTCAAAAAAATTTTGTCTCCAATACAAAACTCTAAACTTATCTTATTTACTTATGTGACATAGTTATTTTTACAAATAAATAATAAGTTATTTTAGAAAATATAGAGGACTCGATTTCTATTGGTTGAAAATCAAATATTGATGAGTTGGACAATTAGAGATATCTCAAGAGGACACTCTAGAAATAAAGTGTCCTCTTGAGATATCTCTATTCCACCCTCGACACGTCATCTTAGAGATCCAAATAGAGTGTTGCATTGGAGAGGATTTTTAAGAAACAACTCTAAAAATCCTAGGTGGCACTCGGAGTTTCTGAGATTGAGTGTTGCATTGGAGATGCTCTAAGTTTTGTCAAAGAAGCTTGCTTTCACAATAGAAGTTTTAAAGCCAAACAGTTAGCTTTAATAGATTGATAACAAAAGCAAGTTGAAAGTGATAAAGCAAAGAATTTTATTTCTTATTTTCTCTTACATGTAACTCTTACTGCGAGAGGTATTTATAGATATACAGTATTTATACAATTGTATTTGGATAAGAACAAATCAAATTCAAAATCGAAAATAATTTAAAAATACTGAAAATGATTTAAAAATATTTGTGACAACATTGAAGTCTAATTTTACTCCATGCTTTATCACAAAGAACAGGTGGTCATTTAGTTCAAAAGATAAAATCCATCAACACAAAGAGAGAATATCAATTTCAACAAAAAAAAAAGAGAGAATATCAATAACAACAAAAAAGAGAGAATATCAATAACAACAGGGGCACCTACTTACAAAAAGTGTTCCTCTTTTTTTCGTTTTACATACCTAATACTTTCTAATAACAACAAACTTATGAATCCTATATAATAAAACAGGACAGATGGTTATTTGGTGTCTTACCTTTTTTATTAGAAGTTTAATAAAGATTAAATCTATAAGATAAGAAAGAAGTCTAACCGTCCGTTTTTTGTTTGACATTTATTTGGGAGGAGAAGAAAAAGAAAAAGCGGAGGAAATAGACAAGAGAAATGGTGGTGGTTGGAGATGAGAAATAAGAAGTTTTGTTGCCTTAAAAAATTTGTACCTCAGATAATTCGACAAATCCCTTAATTTCTCTTTAAAATTTTGTACCCCGAAAATTTTCTTATCTCTCAAAAACGCTGGCTATCTTTTATCTCCAAATCAGGTTTAAGAGCTGTTTGGCATGTGAAAGTAGAATATATTCTACTTCTAGTAGAAATCCTTTTGCACTTTTACCCTTTTGCTTTAATAAAATAAAAGGCATATTTAGGAAAATAGACATATAAATCAAAAAATTACTAAGTTAGTTTAGTGACATTTTTCTAATCCTAAATTTTATGTCTCAAGGAGGTACTTCATTACAACTAAAATTATTTTTTTGGTATGAGATTGGAGTGGTGGTATAGCAGTGGACGTGGTCCAGAAGTTATGGTCAAAGAGATGAAGATGATGGTAGATTTGTATTGGTGGTTTATAGATGGTAGTGATTGGCGCAATCTACGTAATAATATTGTCCAAAATGTAGTATCAGAAATATGGTGGTGTTTGAAGTGTGGTGGCTGAAGTGTGATGGTTGCAGTGGTTGAGGTGTGGTGGTTGAAGCTCCATCATCTACCATCATCACCATTATACGTCTATACGACCATTCCAATCACGTACAGAAATCATAATTTCATTAAACTTTGAGACAAGAAAAGTTAAAATGGTAAGAGTGTTATCAAAATAACTTAATAACATTTCTTTATTTTTAAGTTACTATTTTTCGAATATATTCTTACATCTTTTAGTTTATTTTATTAAAGTAAAAGGACTTCTACTAAATGTATACTAACTTCTAGCAGTATAAAAACTTCGATTATTATTTTTGAAAAGACACCACAACAAAATTTAGAAATTAGTGATGGTATGCTCAGTACCGATATATGGCCCATTTCTCTCAAGTCCCACGCCCTACAAAATTTAAGAGAGGTGGTTAATTCTGCTCCACATGGAATGTGGATGCGGGATAAATTGTTGGAGAGCTTAGGGGATTACAACTTGTCATTCGTGGAAGGAATATATTAAGAAAAGTTGACGTGTAAGAAAATATTTTGGAGTACAAAACTTTAAAGAAAAGTTTGTCAAAAATATCAGATTTATGACGGATGACCACCACATATTGTAATTTCCACCACCATAAGTTCTCCACCATTACTTTGTATTCAAGCACAATAATGTGTGATGGTCATCCATCATAAATCTAATATTATAACAAAATTGTAGATTTTAGAGAATATTCAGGTGTAACAAAACTTCTTCCTCATCTCCTTCTATCTTCGACCACTATCTCCAGCAACAACCTGTTGCTACCACCATTTATCTCCCCTCTCTCTCTCTCTCTCTCTCTCTTTCTCCCCCAATTCTTCTTCTTCTTCTTCCCACCACCACCTCTATTTACCTATCCTTTTTTACTCTCTTTCTTTCCCTCTTTTGTATTTATCCCTCTCTCTCACTATTTATTTTTCGCTCTCTCTCTATTCTCTTCATCTTTCCTCCCCCTCGCCTCCGCCCTCCCCCTCTTTTTATCCTGCAGTAAAGGCATTGGTTTGGGAGACTTCACAGAAATCAAATTAACATTCCGACAAAAGGACACTCCCCTTCTTCGGAACAGATAAAGGAGGAAGAGGAAGAGGAAGAGGAAGAGGAAGAGGAAGAAGAGAGAAACACCGAGGAAAAAAAATTAAGAGAAAAAGTGATAGTGGTGGAAGATGCTGATGGTCAAGAGGAGAACATAGAGAGATCTGAAAAAAAAGAATTTAAGGTTGCCAACAGTGGCAGTTTGTTAGCCACCATTACCAACGTGCAAAAGAAATTGTAATGAGGTTGGAGGAAATAAAACAAGGCGCAAAAAAATTTCCACTCAAAAATTTGTATCGAGGAAAATTTTCTTGTTTCCTCAAAGCGGTATCATTAAGAAATTTGGGGTCTTAGCTCCAAACAACGAGACTAAATAAGACCTAATTTTGGGTCCTATCATACTTTTTTTTTTCAAAAAATCTTTTGGGTTATTTCTTGATTGGCTTCTAAAGTATGACCAGCTTCACGCGAGACTAACATACAAAAGGGTGAATTAAGACGATGAAGTATGATAGTAGTATCTCGTAGACGGGAAAATAGAGATGGGGATCATCTCGACATTTCGAATAAATTAGAGAGCTACGCGGGAAGTTGGTCATACTTTAGGGGCTCAATCGGGAAATAATCCAAATGTTTTATTGGCCAAATTATTTCTGGGATTTCTTCTTTTCCTAATAATACAAACACCAGTTTATCACAAACACAAAACTATTTGTTACTACCATACAATCGTTTTTATGGTAATCTTTTCTTTCTGTGAAAAGGTTTAAACCTTTGAATGATAAAACACACTCGAGTATAACGAGTGGAGATGAATAAGGTGATCTTCTCGGTTGATGACCGAGAGAGAGTGTCTCGGCTATAACCGAGAGGTATGTAACGACTCTTGGTGAAAACCGAGAGTGGTGATACTCGGGTATAACCGAGAGAGAGATGAATGGAGCTCTCGGTTATAATCCGAGAATTGTTGATGATGAACTCGATTGAAACCGAGAGATGAAGATCGGTGAGCTTGTTGGTTGTTGTGTGTGAGAGAGAGAGAGAGAGATAGGTAAATACCTTGTTTATTAACACTACAACTTGTACATTACATTATGTATGGATCTCTTTATATAGGTTTACATGATAGAGTTTTAAGTTATCAAAACTTATCTAAACTAATCCTAAACTAATCTAAACTATAATCCTAATACCTAAGGAATCCTAGTTGTAGTAGGATTCCTATTTGGACCAAGTCCACTCGGTTTGGCCGAGTGGAGTGGACCTTCCAACACTCCCCCTCAAGTTAGAGCGGGAATGGAAGTAACGCCTAACTTGCCAATAATGTTCTTGAACGGTTCTGCCCCAAGTGGCTTTGTGAAGATATCCGCTAACTGATTTTCTGTACTGGTGAAGCGTGTGGCAATGACGTTGTCTTTAATCTTTTCACGAACGATGTGGCAATCTATCTCAATGTGTTTTGTACGTTCGTGGAAGACGGGATTATCAGCAATGTGGAGAGCGGCCCGATTGTCACAGTAAACTGTCATCGGGTCAGAGTGGTTGATTCCAAAATCAAGTAGTAAATACTTGAGCCATTGTAATTCGCATGTGAGGATGGCTAAAGCTCGATATTCTGCTTCTGCCGAAGATTTGGCAACTGTGGGTTGCTTCTTTGATTTCCAGGAGAGAGGGCTGGATCCCAACATTATGAAATATCCAGTAGTGGATCTACGGGTTGAAGGGCAGCCAGCCCAATCCGAATCACAGTATCCTGTAATATGGAGAGAGTTGTCTGCGGATAAGAAGACTCCTTTATCAAGAATACCCTTCAAGTATCGTAGAACGCGATGAGCTGCGTCTAAGTGTACTTGGCTAGGTGTTTGCATGAATTGACTGAGGTTGTTTACGGCGAAGGTGATATCCGGCCGTGTAACCGTTAAGTAAAGTAATCTGCCTATGAGACGACGGTAAACTGACGGATCTGGTAAAGGTGTAACGTCGGTGGGACTGAGACGGAGTTTTTGTTCCATGGGAAACTCAGAAGGACGTGCAGCGGTGAGTCCAGAATCTTTCAAAATATCAAGAGCATATTTCCTTTGACATAGAAAAATGCCTTGTGATGAGCGAGATACTTCGATACCAAGGAAGTACTGCAGACGACCCAGATCTTTTAGTGAAAAGGCTTTATTCAGAAATATTTTTAACTGGGAGATAGCATGATCATTATTTCCCGTGATAATTATATCATCTACGTAGACAAGGACATAGATTTGAGCAGGGCCGACCCATGTAATTTGGGGGCCTAAAGCGAAGTAAAATTTGGGGCCCTTTATACATTAACTTAAAAAAGTTGAATTCTTTTACGTAACAATTTAAATCAGTACGAAAAACAAAACTAAAAATATAAACATGAACTATATACTTTATAAGAAGTTAATCTAATTACATATAGAAATGAGTTAAATATGTTACGAAAACATTCTTCTCGTCTTTTGAGATGCAAAATTAGTATGCGTTCATAGTCCAATTCTTTTGTCATATCTTGTTCAATTGATAACATAGCTCATGCGACAAGAGCGTAGGTAAGACTTTTTTGTTGAGTAGCGTAGGTAAGACTTGATCAACTTTAGCTTAGAAAAATTTCTCTCGACCAAAGTTACTATAACTGGTATAGTTAATATAATCTTGTAAGAGATTCAAGCATTTGGAAAATGTAATGTTCTAAAATTTGAACTAATAAAATCAAACACTCAATTGTTTTTCTTATGCCACTTAGTAAAATCACTTTTTAAACTTTGACTTTGGCACACCGTCGAGTACCATCAACATCAAACTGCATGTCATGCTATATCGCAGAAATACAAAAAACAATCTAGCGTAACAGTGACAATAATATTTCGCATCTGTTCTATAAAGAATAACATTCAAAGATCTAAATAAGAAGTATATACGCTACACCTACAAAAGTTATTATATAATATAGTCAATAGTGGTATAGGATAGAGAGAATTTGGGTGAATGAGGGAGATAATTTGGCTTTTGTAAGTTTATTGAATATTTGCAACAAAAAAAAGGTTTTAGATTGAATAAAGTAAGAAGCTAAATCCCATGTTATAGGCCAAGAGCTTTTTATTTGAAGAAACAGTATGGAGGTTTTTTTTGGTACAGAGACAGCGGGTAGGTTAGTAGGGTTAGTAGGTGGATTTCCCCTTATTAATTGATCACGAGAAAGGCCTGCTCGTTTAGACTTTAGACATCCGTCCTTCAAAGCCCAACAGATTATTGTTTGAATTTTTTCTGAGTAGGTGCCTTTAAACAAATATAGTTTGGGGCCCTTCTCCAAATGGGGCCCAAAGCAGCTGCTTTGGCTGCTTTGGGCCTGGGCCGCCCCTGGATTTGAGTGGAGTGAGATCTAAAAGTAAAAAGAGAATAGTCACTTTTAGACTGAGAAAAGCCACGTTCGATGAGAACGAAGGAAAATTTTGAAAACCATTGTCGAGAGGCCTGTTTGAGACCATAGAGAGATTTATGGAGACGACATACTTTAGACTCCCCCTGAGATGAAAAACCGGGGGGTAATTTCATGTAAACTTCTTCATTAAGGTCGCCTTGAAGAAAGGCGTTATTGACATCCAATTGATGGAGATTCCACCCTTTAATGGCGGCAAGAGAAAGAAGGACACGAACGGTTACTAATTTAGCAACTGGAGCAAAGGTGTCATTATAGTCCAACCCCTCGATTTGGGTGTAGCCTTTGGCTACTAGGCGGGCTTTATATCGCTCTATAGATCCATCGGATTTGAATTTAATTTTATACACCCATTTGCAACCGATGGGCTTTTTGCCGGGTGGTAAACCAGTGATTGTCCAGGTTTAATTTTCTTCCAAGGCTGAGATTTCCTTGGCCATGGCCTCTTTCCAATGGGGGGACTTCATTGCTTGAGTGAAAGAGGTTGGTTCGGTAGACGATAAAACTGAAGAGAGAAATTGTTGATGAGAATTGGAAAACGAATTAATGGAAAAATAGTTTTCAAGAGGATACTTAATAGTGTTTGTATTTGAACACACATAGTCGTCTAGATGACTAGGTGGGCGGCGAGACCGAACCGGTCGGCCGGAATCGGAGCTCCGGACGTCGGGTGAAGGATTTGGCAATGAAGAGTCATTGCTCGGTGGTGGAATAGACCGTTCTGGAGGCACACCAGGACCTGGGTCTTCATTACGGTCTGCTGAAGGCACCCCTGTTGGGGAAGACGGTCCATTGTGAGTTGGACCTGAAGTCGGGCCAGCAGGGGTGTCTGAAGGCACCCCTGTCGCTGAATCCAGACTCCCGGGAACAGGAACAACAGATTCATCAGTGAATCTGCTGCTGTCCGGCGGTGGGATGGATTGAATTTTATCGTTTGCCGGAAAGACAAACGTGTCGTCGTCGTCGATGGAGATGAAGGGTGCCGGACGCGAGATAGAGGGTTGTACCATCGTGTGGATGACATCGGGAATCGGTTTTCAATAAAGGTCACATCACGTGAAATATATATACGTCGGGTGGAGATATCATAGATTCGATAACCCTTTTGTCCGTTTGGATAACCAAGGAAGATGCCGGCGGAAGAACGAGCATCCATCTTAGTTTTGACCAAAGGAATTCGGGCATAACAAAGACATCCGAATACACGTAAGTGTGAAAGATTCGGAGGAGAACCCATGAGGACTTCATGAGGTGATTTTCCATCAATAATAGGTATAGGTAACTTGTTAATGAGATAGACGACGGTTAGAACGCATTCTCCCCAAAAGGAAAGAGGGAGATGAGCTTGAAGACGTAAAGATCGTGCCACTTCAAGAATGTGACGGTGTTTGCGCTCAACAAGTCCGTTTTGTTGAGGTGTATAGGTACAACTACGTTGGTGGGAAATTCCCTTTTCAAGAAACCAACGTTGTAGAGAATTATTCATAAACTCGGATCCGTTGTCCGTTCGAATTGTTTTAATGTTACAATTGAATTGTGTGTGAACGTAATTAGAGAAATTCATAATTAACGTATTTGAGTCCGATTTGGAACTCATGAGAAATATCCAAGTACAACGTGAAAAATCGTCAACAAGGGTTAAAAAATAACGACACCCGGAGGTGGAGGGGACCGGAAAGGGACCCCATAAATCCATATGTACTATGTCAAATATACTTGAAGAAGTAGTAGTACTATTTGGAAAAGGTAAGCGACTTTGTTTTGAAAGAGGACATAATTCGCACGGTACTTTATTTGATAAAAAATTAAAATTCATACATGGAAGTCTAGAATTAAAATATTGAAAACGTGAAAAAGATGGGTGGCCAAGACGGCAATGCCATAAAACAAAAGACTCATGACTAGAATTATCTCGAACTAGATTTGAAACTGAAAGGATGGGACGCTCCGTGCGAAGGAAATAAAGGTCGTCATGAAGACTACCATGCCCAATCTCCGTCTTCGTTTTTCGGTCCTGAAAAAGACACAAATCACGGTCAAATAGGACGGTACAATGAAGTGATTTAGAAATCTGAGATATAGATATGAGATTAAATTGAAAAGAAGGGATGTGAAGAACATCCTTTAAATAAAATCTATTCGTAAAATAGATGGTACCAATATGATCAACCTTGACTCGGGAGTCGTCCGGTAATCGGACATATAAATCCGGTGGTGCAAGGGAATAAGAAGAGAATCTTGAAAGATTGGAACAAATATGTTTAGCGGCTCCCGAATCAATAACCCATGGAGGATGAGAAGAAGAAGAGTACTTACCTGTGAGATTGATGAGGGGATCCTTGTTGGTGCCGTTAGAGTGGTCGGTTGGTTGCCTATTGCGGTCCAATAATGCTAAAATACCTTGATATTGCTCATTAGTAAAAGATGACGCTGCAGGCACCCCCGAACCGTTATGGTTCATGGCCGAACCATTGTTGTCCATAACCGAGGCAGTCACGGCATCTTGTCGTGTTCGGTTCCTTCCACGTTGATCATAGTTGGGTGGATACCCATGTAATTTGTAGCATGAGGAAACATCATGTCCATGAATTTTGCAATTTTCGCAAAAAGGTCGAGGACGTTTAGTACGTTGTCTATCGGAACCGTTGAATCGGTTATGTGAGTAATCGTTGGAACCAACCGCAAGGGCAACAGTATTAGAGTCAACATTCATGGGAGTAATGAGATTTTGTTGAACCTCTTCTTGCTTGATAAGTGAATGTATTCGAAGAATTGAAGGGAAGGGTTCAATTAACAAGATTTGACTCCGAATTGATGAGAACCGGTCATTAAGACCTTGAAGAAATTCCATAGCTCTATCTTGGTTGGTTCTTTCTACCAAAGAGCGACCATGACCACATATACAAGGCTCGGTGATTAGCAAGGAATTGAGTTCATCTTGAAGAGCCTTGAGATGTGTAAAATACGTAGAAACGTCTAAATTCTCTTGTTTGAGACAAGAAATAGCTCTCTTTAATTGAAAGATTTTAGGAGCATTGGTCTGATGAAATCTATCAAAGAGATTCTTCCATATATCGGATGCCGTCTCATCATATAATATAGATGATCGAAGAGGTGGGTCTACCGAATTAATAAGCCAACTAGAAACGAGATCGTTACATCGTCCCCATTGTTCTAATTCATTAGGATCGGTGGGTTTATCGATGCTTCCGTCTACGAAACTTAGTTTGCCTTTTGCTCTTAAAGCTTTTGACATACCTCGAGACCATGAGGAGTAATTATCACCCGTTAGAAGTGGTGTAATAAGAATAGTAGTAGGAGAATCCGAATGGTGAACATCAAACGGCCCACTATTGAGATTAGTGTGAATTTGAGAAGTTTCCGAAGTTTCGGGAGTAGTCATGATTCAAGAGAAAAAAAATTTGAAGGCTCTTATACCATGTGAAAAGGTTTAAACCTTTGAATGATAAAACACACTCGCGTATAACGAGTGGAGATGAATAAGGTGATCTTCTCGGTTGATGACCGAGAGAGAGTGTCTCGGCTATAACCGAGAGGTATGTAACGACTCTTGGTGAAAACCGAGAGTGGTGATACTCAGGTATAACCGAGAGAGAGATGAATGGAGCTCTCGGTTATAATCCGAGAATTGTTGATGATGAACTCGGTTGAAACCGAGAGATGAAGATCGGTGAGCTTGTTGGTTGTTGTGTGTGAGAGAGAGAGAGAGAGATAGGTAAATACCTTGTTTATTAACACTACAACTTGTACATTACATTATGTATGGATCTCTTTATATAGGTTTACATGATAGAGTTTTAAGTTATCAAAACTTATCTAAACTAATCCTAAACTAATCTAAACTATAATCCTAATACCTAAGGAATCCTAGTTGTAGTTGGATTCCTATTTGGACCAAGTCCACTCGGTTTGGCCGAGTGGAGTGGACCTTCCAACACTTTCTAACATACACCTGTTTGTTCATTGTTTTTTAACATTTTCTAAAACAAAAGAAATATTTGTTTCTCCTAAAGAAACATTAGATTGAGCCAAACAAACACCAGTTTATCCTAAGGTTGTACATTGGTTTGGCAACCGATTTTTGGGTCCCATCTACAAACCAATTCGAAGGGTTCGACTTTTGGAAACTCAAACGTAACCAAACCGCCCATGGTTTGGTGCGGTTAAACTTAACAAGAACAAACTTTCGACTTTAAAACCTTCTAAAGTTATACCTTAAACCTGCTGGAAATTAGTTTGTGAAAGGGGAGGAAAAAAAATAGAAGAAGAACATCGGACGAACGTATGAGGATGTAAGAGCTATGGACTTGCTGACTTGGAAATGAAGCATTATTTAGTCGTGGCTGGTGGAGACTCAAGAAGAAAGAGAGGGAGAGACGAGTTTATGTTGAAGAAGAAAAGGAGGTTTGGAAGAAGAAGATGATAAATGACGAAGAAGAAGAGGGGTCGGCAGCGGCGAGGAGTTGTTTAAATCTTCATTATCCATCAAGCCTGTCATATATTTTTCATGTATAATATATAAAAAGAACTTCAATACATTTATCCATCAAACAAATCTATACAGCTAACCAAACCCCTCGGTTATGAACTTTTAATACCAAACCAATCCAAGTAACCCTAGGTTCGGTCCCCGAACTGCCTAAATCCTTTTGGATTGGTTTGGTCAGTTAGACACTAAATATACACCACTAGATTATCCAACACTTTAGCAACAAAGAAAGTCCTATACGGGTCAACACTTGCTTGCCCAAGTGATTGCAAGTTTTTACATAAACTCCCAAATCCAAGAGGTCTCAGGTTTGATTCCAAAGGAGGGTAGAATCTATGGTTTATTGAATTTTGGTTATTAATGGTGTAAATAATATAATAAATTTGTCGGGCTTTAGGACTCTTTCATGTGGTCGGGCTTTAGGCCCCTTTCATTAATGTTGAACTTAGGTAGTTATCGTGCTTATCACATCTTCCTGATGTATCAATGCCTTGTAACGACTAACGTAGATCGTAGTCGATTTCTCAAAAAAATCATAGGCCACCAGGGACAGATTCAGGACTTTCACTTAGGGGGTGCGGATTTATATACCTAAATAAATTTTTTTTTGCAAACACAGTAACTAATGAGATACTTATATTCATTAATTATACTAATACATCAACGATTACAAACGCAATTGACTTCTACGAGAATTCATATTTTGAAATGTTCGAATAATCGACTCATTGTCAATTTCCCCAGAAACTTCTTTTTCAATAAAGACTACTAAACTATCATTCAACCACGCATCCCTCATCCTGTTTCTTAAGCGTATTTTAACTAGCTTCATAGCTGAAAAAGTTCTTTCAACATAGGTAGTTGCAACCGACAAAGTTAGTGTTAAAGTGATAAGCAAATAAACTAAATGATATGTTTTATCCCTCTTAGTTTCCACCAATGTTCTGGCAAGAGCTTCAATTTCATCTAAATTCGAGAAACCATCATTTTACTCATATTGTAAATGTATTTATCAAGCTGAGAACGAAGTAGCATAGTGTCAAGACTACTGAAATCTGACGGATAAAATTCAGCAAAACAAATCAACTTACTTTTGTCGAAAAGGGCAAAACCTCTAAATGGACTCAAACATGCATACAACAGAGCAACTCGGTATTCTTCTCAGTGAAACGAGCATTTAATTCTTGAAGTTGCATATCAATAACAGTATTGAAAATCTCCACTTGATAGTGATAAAAGTTTGTAATTTGTTGCCAACATGTTTCATTAATCGGTCAGGTTTTCTCCAACTACTCCAACCTCCATTTACAAAGGTATCCCGACCAACTTTACCTTTTCCAGAAACATAACGAAACAAACAAATTGAGCATCTTTTTCGACACTATATTCTAACCACTCTTGATGATCATCAACCCAAGGCGGAATGAAACACCTATCATTATGGTCTTTAGGAAAATTATGGTTCTTTGGTTGGAATGGACCACGTTGTAAATAGTGTCTACGAATTTCATATCTATTTTTGGATTCATAACTTGAAATTGATAGTCTAATCCCCGGATCAATTGGTAAAGATGATAAATTAAATTCGAGAGGACTTACCAATGTTGGAGTGGGCCCCGGTGTTGGAATGGAAAATAATGTTGGAGTTGAGTCTGGAACTTCCGGTGTTGAACTTGATGAACCTAAAGATAATTTTCTTTTAAGATATCTTTCCATAGTTGTTAGTTGAACCTGAATACTTGATTACATAAATAAGAAGAAGAAGAAGTAATAGTAGAGGAGAAGTGATTTTGGCATGGTTTGAGACGAAGAAGTGGGATATATATATATATAGATATATGTATATATATAAAGGTAGAGAGTTGTGTAGTTCGATGATTGGGTAGATGAATTGAAGTTTGTAGGAGTTTATGGTAGATGAATTGAAGTTTGTAGAAGCTTGGGGTAGATGAATTGAAGTTTGTAGGTTTTCAGGGTGTTGAATTGATTTTATAGGTTTCAGGGTAGTTGAATTAATTTTATATGAATTTAGGATAATTAAATTTAATAATTTCAAAAATAAAATTAAAAATGTATGAGGTTGGATTCAAACCCACAAGTCCACAACCTCAAGGACACTCATGCACCCACAATACCACACCGTCAAAACCACTGAGCCACACTCTAGTTCCAGTCGTCTTTATACATGTACAGTTTGATATACAGTTAAAAAAAAATAGGATTTATGGTAGATGAATTGAAGTTTGTAAGAGTTTATGGTAGATGAATTGAAGTTTGTAGGGGTTTAGGGTAGTTGAATTGATTTTATATGTTTCAAGGTAGTTGAATTGGTTTTATATGAATTTAGGATAATAACTTAATAATTTCAAAAATAAAATAAAAAATGTATGAAGTTGGATTCAAACCCACAACCTCACGCATACTCACCCACAAGACCACACCATCAATACCACTGAGCCTAGTTATAGTTCTTGTCACCTTTATACATTTACAGTTTAAGAGGGCGCCTATAGTTATTCTCATCAAAAGATTCCTTTATAAAATGACTAGTCACACGACACTCCTAGATTTTCCTCTGAGAGGGTATAGAGAAAAAAATTCATGCTGAAATTTATGCATCCTGACAAGACAATAGAATATTTGTTTTGATGAAAAAACACTAAAATATGGTAACTAAAAACTCCCTAGAAGGTAATGGGTCATATTGTAACGTTATAATCATGAATGAGGTGCTATTCTCCAAAAAAAAAAAAGGGTCCATGGGTGTTAAGTCCAAAATAAAGTTCAAAAAAAATTTAAGGTCCAATCTTCCTAGAAAATAGGTTTTTAGTCCTTTTCGTTTTGGAAGAAACATTGTTGATAAATAACGTGTTATGTATGACACATATAAAAAAAATGAAATAAAGTATGGAAAACATGAAATAAAGTATGAAACTTTAACAATAAATTACAGGTAATTTATGAAACAAAACAAGAACTTTTATACAGAAAAATACTGTAACTTTGAAGTCTAGACATACTTTAACTAATTTGGACTAAATATCTATTATAATTATTATTTTGGCTTAAAATCTTATATTAATATTAGGGGGACTAAATGTGTTTTAGTGGTAGATTTTTGGACTAGGAACCCAAAAATTCAAAAAAAAACCTAGACGGCGCAAACAAAGATCACTGACTTATAAATCTATAAAATAAATCTGTTTTGTCCCAAAATTCTTTAGTCTCTTTTACTTCCAAATATGTGATAAAAGCAAGAAAAAAAGTATCTTTATCGGGACGTCTTCTTGTTATGTTTTCTAGTTGCACAAAATTTGGTTCCTATTGCTAGAAGATTTGATAACATGACTAAAAGGAAAGTGCAATTCATATTACATTTAAAATGGTTTCAATTTTTGCCCCTTTTGTGACCACTTAAACTTTTTGACACTTATATACATGGGCATTTATATTTGGTCCCCTAAATTATACTTTCGGTAGTCTATGTTGGTCAACTTTATCGGTCAATATCTTAGTTTTCACCGTATTTAGAACGCGTTTCTCTTTCTATCCTTCGTCTCTCGGGTTGTTGGCATTGCCACCAACCCTCAACTCAAAATAAAAAGATTTTCATAATCATGTCTTCTTCTTCTCACCGGCCACCACACCACCACTGCCACCATCATCATCATTTTCTGTCTAGACCTCTCTTTATAGGAACTCATATAGGGTTTCCTCGAGAGGGAAAAAAGAATATGAGGGACGGCGAAAGAATGATTATGATGATGACGACAGTGGTGGTGGCAGTTGTAGTCAGGGGCGGATCTATGTGGAGACCAGGCTGGGCAGTTGCCCGGCCTGGTCTCCACATATATAAGGCAAGCTTCCACTAATTTCAATAGTTCACCTTAGCTCAAGTGGTTGAGCTTGTGCATTCCCAACCTTTAGACCCGGGTTCAAACCTCTTTCCCTGCCTTATGTTTTTTCTTTTTTTTGCATTTTTGCTTCAAAGCTAAACTAAGTGCCCAAGAGAAAGTCTTGTTTTTGCTTGGGTATACTCTTGGTTATGTAATTTTTTTCTACTTCAAATGTTATTGAATAATTATAACACGAAGCTCTTAGATTAATGTTAATAAAATTGTGTAATTTTTTTGTTCTTTAAGATGTAAAATAATTGATAAAGTTCTATTGATATTTTGGTACTCAATTGAGTTATCCAATACTACGTTAATTTGTAAATTTAAGTCAAAAGATCGCTTCCATTGTTTTATTTAGATTATTAAGATAAATGTAAAAAAAATCATGATATGAAAGGATGTTCCTAAAAAAATTGTCTTGTGGTGTATCTTGTAAAGCTATACGTATTATACGTAGAAGTTTACTTCATAGACTTTAGGCTTGCCCTGCCTAATATGAAATCCTGGTTCCGCCCCTGGTTGTAGTGGTAGTAAGAAGAAGAAGAGAACTAGACAAATTGTTTTTTTCTGGATGAAGTATTGGAGGCCGTCAGAAACAAATCGCCCGTCGGATTCGGGAACCCTTTTCGACGATCCAATGCGGCGAGTAAGAGCGACAAAGGATAGAGAGGGAAAATAAAATCATTTTATAGGGGTAAAAAGGAAAAAAAATAAAATGTTGAAGTTGACGGACAACGACTAACGAAATAATAGTTTTGGGAGCCAAATTGGAAGAGTGCACAAATTGGGGCCAAATTTTTAAGTTGCATAGAATAGTACAAGAGAAACTTTTTAAGAAGAAAATACCTAATCCTCCTTGCATAGATGAAACAAGTACTGAGCTTTGCTTAGAAAGTACATATCAAATAATATTACAGTTCCATATTCCTTGTAGACTTTCTCTCCCTCTCTAAGGTTTCTTTTGCCCTAAGTCAGATCTGAAATCTGACTCAAGGTCTGAATTAACTCGAGTCAATTTTCAGAATCTTTGTTTTGTCTGATTTGTTATGTCTGCCTGGTTTGAATGGATGATTAAGGTTGATTTTCGGTCCATTTCTTTCAGGGAAGACAAGTCAGATTGAGACAATGAGAAGAAAACAAACACCACCTAAGTATACTTACAACTTTCTTCTGCAAATCCTAACTTGGAATTTTTAATGTCATAAATAACCCTTAGATTCTTCTGCTGAAAATTCCCTATAATTCCAACATCATCTTCAGAGGAGAGACTAGCAAGAGCTAAACAAACTTGAGAACCATCACTCTTACCAAAATAAAACATCCCATCTACATCCACATTCACTTCAATAACACCATCGAACTTCATCGTCAGTGTTGGAACATTGATTTCGCCGTATGAAGTTAGGTTGAAACAAGTGTCCAAGATTGAGAAAGATGGAGCTACTGGGTACCCTGAAAACTGTTTTAAGAACTCAGTTTTTACAGCATTATAAACCGAAGGAACAAGCCTCGTTATAACGGTTCCAGAATCAATGAGTGTTCTACTATTAGTAAACCCTGAAGCCTTTACTTCCACCCCTCCAATACTAATACCAGTGAAATTTAGGAAGTAAAAATGTGAGATCATTGGGTCTGGAATCATTCTAGTATATGAAATCGGTGTAGAATTCTTATATGTAGAAGAATCTCTGCCAAAATTTAGAGAACCCGAAGAGTCGGCATTTGAAATAGGCAAACAATAGGAGAAAACCCCATCAAATTTTTTATAAGTTTGAGAAACTAGTGAAAGACTGCTTTTTCCTAGCCCCATTAAGCCAGAAGCTCCTCCAAATAATCCTTTGTTGTTTCTTCCACATCCAAATATGAAATCTTTGACATATGTTTTTCCGATAAAGAGTAGTTCACGGCCTAGTTCACCACGGGTATATGATCCATCTCCATAGTTAACTATGTAGTTGCAGGTTTCTTGGTTGTTACCACAAACTCCGGAAAACCCCGTAGCACTTTGAAGAAATTTACATGTAGATGAATTGCATGAAACAGAAGAGTATGAACGGGACTTACTTGGATTTAAGAGCGCGTCTTGTTGGTTATAACAAGATGTACAAGGTTCACATTGAACCCATGTTAGGTCGCTTCCTGTATCGACAATTACAGTCATATTTCTCTTACCGAGTTGAACGGTAACAATGTAGTTAAGGGTAAGAAGTTGTATTCCCGAGTTTAGCGGGATTTCAGTGCTTGTCTTATATAATAAGTTCTTGCTTGTAACATGTTTCTTTATCTTTGATTGCAGAAATTCTACTCTATCACTGTCGGTAATCAAGCGATTTTGAAGCTCATCGTCCCAATTTTTTATATGTCCAGAGCAGTAATCTTTGTGCTTCATTTCTAGTATATATCCGCCATTTTCTCTTCCTAATAATCCAAAATGAGAACATTAAACTATGTTGTAGTATATAAGTAACTAAGCACATCTTTTCATCTGCATTTTACTTGGGTGGTAATAGTAATGAAAGAAACGTTGATAGCATAACAAGCTTAACAAAAACGAATAAACGATGAAGAGGGTAGACCCCCAAAAAATAAAGAACGATGTTAATGTCACTAATAATGAATGGATTAATATATACTATCTATTGTTTCAAAGTATTGGAATTATCTTGAATCTGTTGTAGGAGAGGTTAATAGGTTATGATTAGTTTATAAGTATGATAGAAAGGCTCAACTCTAGAGCTAGGTTTCTATGTGACAAAGGGCCAATATCACTTAACAAATGGTAACAAAGCCAGAGTCTTTCGCATTAAATTTGAGACTGCATGATAGATTGTCTTCCAGGTCTTGGTATGTGAAGTGAGAGATTGTAGGAGGGTAGGTAGAGGTGGTCGTCCGTCAGCGCGAAAGACATACTTCTTAAACAAGCTTTTAGGGTAAGAACGGCCCAATACCATACAATATTAAATGAAATTCCAATCAAAAGCTTATTATATATAAATGAAGAAGGCATAGCAAATTCGGAAAAGATAGAATTTATTGAGTGAATCATATTCCTCCATTTCTATACAATCTTAGTTCAATGAGTTATTGATTAAATGTTTAATTTGTTGTGGAGGTTCTTCCATTTTATTAATCCAATTCATGTCATTCAATCAAATTCAAGTTTCTCTAAAACAAAAGAAAGAATCCATTCATCACAAAAAACTCAATATTAGAGAAGGTAAAGTTTGATTTGTAAAAAAAGGAGGAACCCATCATTATTAGCATCAAAATGCATAAAATATTAGTAAAAGATTACACCTCCCAAAGTATAAAGAATTAAACAATAAACTATGAAACACCTATAAAAAGATTTTCATGTTTATATAAACAAGGGGAGTTGTGTTTATTAAATAAAACTCACTTGATTTTTGAGGATGACATGTTGAGATAGGATTAAGCTTTCTCCCTTGAAGCTTCTTTAAAGACAATAATTTTCTCTCTCTAGAAGAACATTGAACCTCTTCAATACCAAAATTGAAGAGTAAAACAAGAAAGAACATTAATGGTAAAAGTGGTTTTGATTCTACCATTGTTATGTATTATGGATAAGAAAGTATAGAGAAGGAAGAGCAGAGAAGAGATGGGTTTCTTAGAAAAAAGAGATATAAGAGGGTCTATAGAGAGAGATAGATAGAGAGAGAGAGGGGAATGGAGAGATTCTAAAATGATGAGTTGTTTTCTCTGACTTTGCACTCTCTCTCTCTCTCTCTCTCTCTAAAAATTAGCAGCCAATCATATATTTATACTTATGGAACCATTTTATGTGGATACCCTCTCACTCCTTTTTATTCTTTCTCTCTCTCTAACTTGTGTTTTGTATTTAAGAATTTAAGAATAATACTCCATTCAAGATTGGGGGTTGTTGTTTACTTGTTTTATTATTAGCAATAAGATAAGATAGATATATACAAACACAACTTGACAAGTTGTTTAAAAGTGCATTCCCACTAAAAATTGAAAAATGTCTCATTTACATCTAGTCTGCTAAACTTTATCTAAATCAAGTGCTGTAATCCATTTTAAAGCTCAAGACGCCTGTTAGAACCTATCCAATGTACTTCTAAAGAAAAATAGGAACCGTGTTAAGTCAAGAACGATAACACTCGCTTAGGTTTGTATTAATAAACTGTTAGCTTTATTATTTCGCTCAATTGAATTTAAAAGTCGCTTGATGCCACATATCCTCCTTATCCAATGAAGAAACTAGTTTTTTGTTTAATGTTTTAAAAACGTTTTGGGAGTTTACCCTCACAAGGCGAGGCGGAGCGCGCCTCGAGGCATACACCTCAGTGTGTAAAAGGCTTTCTAAGGAAAATGACATCAATTTTATATACATAATTTTTCTACTTTACTATCGTAATATAGTCTTAAATGTTCAATACAAAAATACTAATGTTTTTATGTTGTCCTGGAACTCAAAAATATCAGGTGACTTCAAGTGCACAGATTGTATTCTTACAGAAAGGCCGTAAAAACTTGTGTCGTCATTCCATAATCTCTTATCAATCCAAAAATCTTGTTACTTGATTAAGTTTCTATCGTAAGTTATAATCGTTCAGATCTCTCGAGTGGATAAACAAATTGTTATAAACTAAAAGCTATCTTACATGTTAGTTACTCTCCTTTGATGTGTTGTCTTTTATGG
Organism: Eschscholzia californica; assembly: GCF_041429995.1. Taxonomy (NCBI): domain Eukaryota; kingdom Viridiplantae; phylum Streptophyta; class Magnoliopsida; order Ranunculales; family Papaveraceae; genus Eschscholzia; species Eschscholzia californica. Next base: position 12,682,944 of record NW_028238198.1, on the reverse strand, counting down.
AACAAGGTCACGAACAACAAATTCCCCAAAGTTCCAAGTAAATAGCCTGCTATTGCTCCATAACTCACACAAATTGGCCATTCCTACAAAAAAAAAAAATTATACTTCAGGAGCTCAGGCTTAAGCAAAATGATTCATAAAGTAAATAAGAGCTCAGGCTTCAGCAATATTACCAAGTCCATTTAGAATAGTCACCAAAAGAAGAAAAAAAACAGAAAATATGGTATACCTTTCATAATTAACTTAAGTAATCAAGTGAATTGGCTGGAACAAATACGTAATGACTCAAGTTAACTATCTCTTATGAATTATCCATATAAGAGGGTCAGAGAATTTGGTTTTCTTGATTTCAGCTACATGAACGCAGAAGAACTGTGTCTCAAATTAAGAATGAAATTGGAGTATCACAGTATGGACTACGTTTGCTTTCCTCACTTGGGTTATAGAGAATCTGGCTTAATACTTGATACCCGGACCATATTGATTAAGGGGTCATCAGCGACACCAATGTACGGGTGAACAAAAGAAGTTACAGGATCATGTACAAATGTATATTTCATTGAACCTATTAATAATTTCATGCAAATATGTGCAGAATATATACACCAACTGCAGACAATGCACTGAGAAATTATGGCTTTAAGATTAGAATGTGGGTTTTAGCAACTTATAGCTTTTACAATAAACAAGATAAAATCATATATGTTTCTAGTTTTAAAATAAAGAACGTTTGTACAACTTATATCGCCTTTGTTAGGTATTAACTAATAAGCCAATGTATTTGAAAATCACCCAATTTATTGTTTATAATAATCACTAATCAGCCACGACGCTTGCTGTTTGGCATCTGTTAGATTATAGCACTGCTATTACCTGTCAAGTGATGCTGGATATATCGGGGTAATATCCCACTATGAACTAAATGAAGGAATCAACCTCAAACTGTCTCAGTAATTGAGGCTGCAAACACCTGACTCTTCCAAATGTACCAACCCCAAAAAGAATCTTAATGGTTTCAAACTAACCCAGCCTACAAATATTCAAAATATAAATTCTATCGACGTCCAATTCGAAATTCGGGGACTGACTAACTAGGAATAGCTTATCGGATATTTATTTTCCTCATTCGGATTATAGTATTGCAGATACTCGAACTAATAAACATCTGTTGCTACAAATGATAAATTAAATCATTTATCTAAATATATGTTGGAATTGTTAGTGGTATTTCAAAATACTATAAATAAGTTGAGTAAAGTGGCCAATAGTACAGCTAACTCGATATTAACACCAAGAAGTTTGTTAAGTTTGTGGTCATACAACTCAAAACCAATTGGCTGAGACGACCTAGACATTATATTCTTGATTGCTACATACCCATTCTCCTATGTGGGACTATTCTCAATCGCCCCCTCACATGTAGCGTCCTTTTGAGCCTAGCACGTGAGTTCTTTTTTTCTTTTCAGGTGACGTGGAGCACGTGTAAGCCTATCAAGTGTGGGCCTCGCTCTGATACCATGTTAAGTTTGTGGTCATCCAACTCAAAACCAATTGGCAATGAGGGGAGACTGGAGAGGACCTAGACATTATATTCTTGGTTGCTAGATACCCATTCTCCCATGTGGGATTATTCTCACAAAGTTCATACTAGCATAGTAGCATTTAACAAGAGATCTAGTAACTACAACTAATTAGAGGAAGACTAAACCAGTGACAGGTAATACCTATAACTACAAGTAGAGAGGTCAAGTGATCAATCAGCAATTTGCACTCAAACAAGTGAACCACAAGCGAGAGTGACAAGAATCACCTGCCATGGCCTTTCCCAATCAAGCGGCATGGGGAAAGCTCCCAGCCAGGCTCCAATAATAGCTCCATAAGCTGGTATACAGATCATATACTCAAGAATTCCAGCAGGTCTGAGGTCAAGAGTTTTCATCTATTAAATATAAAAGAAGGACAAAAAACTATATATAATTGCATAAAATAATAAGCTAATACTCTAATAATAATGCCATATTATGTGGTAATGGTATTACTTGCCAATTTCCATATAGATAAAACACCAAACTGAAGGAAAACTGTACTTGGTATGTGCAAACAGACGTTGCCAGTCGTCCCACGATGAGCCAAAAACACAGGCTGCAGGTACAACCTGCCAAAACGTCCAATATTTTAGTACGTTACACCACTAACCTACTTAAGTAACTTAATATTGGCATACCAATTTTTGCATGGACGAACTCAACAACCAAAAGAGTTACAGTACTAATAATCACATAACTTCTTTTTTGCGTCGTACATAAATAAATAAAAAATGGCAACTGTAGACTACAGCTATCTAAAACCATTAAAGAGAGTTTAGGAATTCAAGAATTTGCTTGTTCTTTATGGCTACATTACTTTGAAGCCACTATCCATCATTCATCAATGAGATTTACTTAATGGAGCAATCAAGGAAGTATTGTGGTAAAGACCATGTGATCCACATACATCAGGGCATGAACATGGGAAGAGGCCAAACATATACTTCCATGCTTTTTCATTGAAAGGTAGGGATTTATTGGCGGGAAGTCTTAAAAGCGCCTCGCGTTGTTGTTAAAAGAGCTTTCGGGTAAAAGCACCCCTTAAATTTTTAAAAAATTGTTATAAGCGCCCATATTCCTCTTGTGATTCAAAATCAGTGTCCTCAAACTGATTTGCTTATCAAATTGGCTCAAACTCACCAATTTCAATGGGGTAGAGCACTTTCTACTGGGTAAAACTCAAATTCGGTGGACTTGATCCAATTTTTGTAACAAACTTCAGCAAGTCCTCTGGAGCGCCTCTAACCAAAGGCCGTCAAATCACATTTACCAAGTCAAAGGGGGTGAAGGTGGCGCTTATGGAAAGAACGGGAGGCACTTTTAAACTTCCTTCTATAGGCTTATAAAGTACACTTCTTTCTACTTAATGATCCATAAATAGACTAACAAAGACTCATTGATCACGAGATGAAAGCAACCAATCAGAGAAAATAAACATGCAAAAGCACAACGAGCATTAGATGGTATATTCACCGTCAACAAAGACATGACAAGGCACCAACTAACGGTCTTCCAAAGAAATCTGTCAACGGAAACATAAAAAGAACTTAGTGCATCGTTGTAGAGTATTAGGAAATCATATATTCATATCCTTCATAGCGTATTAGCGTCTAAGTACAAATTATAGCTCACTGAGTTCCAACTGGTGCACCCAAAATAACAGCTCCAAATGCCATCAACATACCACCTATAGTAAATCAAGTTATGCCTCAGAGACAATTAAATTGCTGACTTAGCATAGATAACTAGAAACGTAATCGCTTAATATAACAAAAGGTTACAAAATTATATGATCGAATTCTATGTAAATGTTGAAGTTCTTAACTTTAGAAATACAATTCATTTAGCACTTAAATCAAAATGGATTCCATACATTTTTTCCTTCAAAGCGTCAAATTAAGACCATCTCCAATGCATAACTCAAAAAAAAAAACTCTATCATTCCTATTCGTCAAGTCTCAATTAAAATTCTCATTCTTAGGTGACGAAATAGAGATCCTCTAATTTTTGTGTGTCTCCAATGCAAATCTCTAAAGTTGTTTATTTTTTTGAATTGGCATGCTTATTATTGTAAAGAAATAATTAGTCATTATGAAGATATATGAAGACTTAATTCTACTGATTGAAATATAAAAAAATGATGAGTCGGACAACTAGAGATATCTCAAGAGAACACTCTAGAAATAGTGTCATCTTCAGATATCGCAATTTAACTACCGTCGTCATGTTAAAGATCAAGATTGAGAGAGAGTTTCTAAAATCTTATGTGGCACTCAAAATTTGTAAGATTGAGTGTTGCACACGAGATGCTCTAACAGAAATTGAACAAAATAATGAACCACAGATTAGTCACTTACCAATTGGAAGTCCAACAATTCCTCTTCCAGTAGCCTTCAAGTACTGTCAAAATACTAATAAAACCCTAATTAGTTATTCAAATCTAATAACAAAACAATAACTCAATCCAATTTACAACAAATTCAGAAAATGAGATCAATTTACAAGGTTACCGAGCATTTTTCAGGATTTCGGCGAAATAGACTGTAAAGTAAGATCACGATTGGGCTCTCAACAACCTTTAATCAGAAAAGAAAAAACTGAAGAAGTTGAAACTATACTGAAATACCAAAATGTAAATGATTGAGGATGAAAGAATTACAAATAAAATTTTACCGCAATGAGAAGTAGGGTTTCAGAAGGGTTAGAGATAAGATTGATTGAATAAACGTTCTTAGACAACCAAACAGCGAGAGCTAACCCTAGAGAGCAGATGAAATGAAATAGAAATGATAATGGAACTGTGATGGAGGCATTTGGGTTTATGTTATTAGATCCAATGGAATCCGTCTTCTTCCCCATTTTATTCTGGTGTTTCTCTCTCCTCTCAATTCCTGGTGCTGATGAGATCGATTATACAACTGAAACTTTAAAATAGCCGCGCACGAAGAAAATGTCTCGAATGATGAAAGAGAAAATGTTGGCGAAGGACAAAGAATTTTTTTGTGAGAATTTGATTCAATTGATTTTTTTAATTTATTAAAATGTATTTATTCTCAACAACTGATCCTTCGTTACTCGTTAGGAGTACATATATATGTACTCCTAAACTCTGGAGCTCCTTGGGTGGTGGTTTCATGGTCGTGGTGCTGTGGTGGAGATAAAAACACTGGCTTCTCTACTAAAAAAAGAAAAAAAATATTTGAATAGTGTTAAATGAATCACAGCTTAGATATTTCCATACCAAAAAACATATCTTTGATGTTCAAAAAAAAAAAAAAAAAAAAAAACATATCTTTGTGGCCACACTAATGATGAAAATAAAAATCAAGAAATGAATTTTCCCTTGTACAGATTGTGTAACTGTAACAAAGAATAGTAAATCATTAGTAGAAAAAATGGTAATGGTAGTGGTTGGTGGTCGTCGATAGTGGTGGTGGAGATAAAAGAAATAAAAAATCACTGGCCTTCCTTCGAAAAAGATAAAAAAAGAATAGGGTAATGTTAAATGAATCAGATATTTTCATCCCATAAACCTTGAAAAATTATACACCATTTCCTTAGAAATACTTGCCCAATAACATTTCTTTTTGCCCGCATTAACGATGGCAATGAAGAGACTGACTTTTCCCCCTGTGCAGACATTTGAAGTGTCTTAAACGAGTAACACCAATACTTCATAACATTTGACATTTAAAATGACTAACACTGACATTTCGAGACATTAACACGGACATGGCATAGAAATGTTTCATGACATTTAAACTCAAATGACTAACAGAAACATTTCAGGACATTAACACGAACATGGCATGGAAATGTCCTGAACCACTAACCCGCCCCATAAGAATTCCATTTCTAGTGATCGCATGATCAAAGTAATCCTCCGACAGCCTCAACAAAATCTGTCTGTCTTTTAGGCGGCTGTACTATTCAGTTATGTGAACCAGGCACCTGAAAGGACGATACAGAGTACGTGATGTTGAGACTCAATTTGGTCACTTTTATAGCTTACTCTCAACAACTTCTGGACGAAGATTTTCCAAGTTTTGTCAGCCAGTCCAGTAATATAATAGGCCGAACAATTAGCTCTGAGGATTTCTGTAAATAAGTCAGAAATATAATGTGCAGACCAGAATCACATTAAATTAATATCTGATCAGACAATTGTGTAACACATTCTGAAATGTAGCTAGATGCAGACCTATCACCAGCTTGAACATGACACTTCCTGTAAGGATCAACTTGCAGAAGTAAAACCTTCAGGGCAATTCTACAAGAGAAAAAAGAAGTATGGAAATATGGAATAGCAGATTATCACCATGGATAAATTGCAGTAACTTAAGTTAGGAAGTTGGAAACAAAATATCACTACATAAACAACTCACACAGAGGGGTAAAATGCTAAACAAGATAAAACCCTTACATAGATAGATCTTCAATTTGAGTTAGGAGTATATATCTTGATGAAAGCTCAAAGAAAAATAAAATTCACTTGAGGATTCTATCCCCCACTCTGTTGAATCGACGAGAAAGAGTTGGCGTTTGAATTCAATCTTTAGTGTCATAGCTTCCACCCCAAATAACTAATCTCTATTAGATCGAGCCTGAAATCTGCACTTCGGGATTATCTTTCTCATTTTCCTTTCCTTCTCCTATCCCTGTCTCGCTCTCTACCTTTATCCCTACCATGTTCGCCTCTCTCTCTACTCCCACTCTTCTCGCGCTCCCTGCCCCTATCACTCTCCCGCTCCCTGCCCCTATCACTCTCCCGCTCATGGCCTCGGTCTCTACCACTATGCCTACCAAGATCAGTCTCTCTCTCTTTGTCTCTGTTTAATGACTTGCGTTGAGGGCTCTGACTGCGGTGTCGTTTCCTTGAAGCCTCACGTGAATCATCTCGTCTATCTTTCCTCTCCACAGAAGACCTCTCTGAAATTTAAATTGTTGTTAAATATTTGACCACTAAAATTAGATCACAGCCATTGAGAGACGAACATAAATTCCACAAGAATGGAAACGAATAATGTGTTATATAACAGAAGATAACGGACCAACATATACATATATATATATATATATATATATATATATATTACGACTAAAAGCAAGGCCAAGTTATGCAATTGGACTTCATGCTGAAGTACACCAGAAAAAACCGATGAGAGCATGGAACGTAAACATAGGTAATATTGAGAAAACTGCACAGAAGATATACCGGAAACATATCTGTTTCAGGATGCTCATTCAGCGTCATATTTAAAGAATATATATATATATATATATATATATATATATATTCAGAATTTAGTGGTTTACTTACGAGAAGACTGCCTGGTGCTGCCAGAAATATCTTCATTAGATTCTGATAATCCAAATTCCGTCAGCAACCGTCGACGGTGGGTTGACACTTTCCTCTCAATTTCCCCAGGACTTCTGATACCTCGCTCTTCAATTGATTCACGGTATTCCATCACAGCAACCTCTAGACGCCTTAACTTTTGCCTGTAATGCAAATGCCACTAGTAAATACAGATTTATAAGATTAAGTTACTAATAACAATACTATGGAGTACAGAAATGATGAAATTGGATTTTCTTTTTCTTTTCTGGAGAAAGATTGTCAGATATTAGAAATGAAATACGACCTATGTCCCTCATTCATCGTACTGTCAAGGTGTGAAGAAATATATGCATCAGGCACAGAATCCATATCATTAACTCTACTGGGACCATCACCAGCATTTTCACTTCCAGAAGAGGAATAGCTTAATCCTAGGCCTCGAGCACTTCCCTTGTCTTCATCATCGCTACCATCCTCCCGAGCCCATTTAGAATCCAACAGAACAGGATCGGGCTTTTCCATTTTCGAGAAAGCTTTTAGTTCGGGTTGTGGGATAGAAAGTGTTGAGCTCACAAGCATAGAAGAACCTTCACCCTGGGAACTCTGTGGTTCAAAACTATAGTTGGTTCTTTGACGGACACTGTTATCTGCATTCCAGCTGACGTCGTCCTCCGAATATCTAATTGATTTTGATTGGACCTGGCCATGTCTAATATCCTCATCTCGATCAAAACCACTTTGTTTTTCTGCCTCTTCCAGACTAAGCAATCTTGCAACCATCACTTCCCTACCACCAACAAGCGATAACCCATTATGCCTGCAGCGTCTTTCGAGCTCAGGGAGTGGAAGATCTAATAACTCTTTTGTAGCCGCTCCCTTCCCCATTGCTAGTGCAGCATCTTGGTTAACCTTAACTCCTTCAGCTCTATCTTCGGAGCTTATTTGTTTCTCGTTTTCTTGTGCATCTCCAGAAATAGAGTGGAAAGGAGTAACACCAGAATTTCCAGATCTAAGAAAGGTAGCCCGGAGTCCATTCACATATGCATCGGAAAAGAGAAACCAATCTGCCCATACTTGAAGAACCTTTATGACTCTTTCCTTCAGAATGCAAGACAGGGACAAATCAAAAATCGAAATAAGGAAAAAGAACTGAGTAAGCCAGAAAAAAAAAATCCAAAAAAGAGTCTACGAGCGATTCTTACAGCTTACCTTAAGAGCCTCAGCAGTGATTCTTCCTGTAACACTACGGTACAAGTCATTAAAACTCTCCATTATATCAGGTATGGTAGCTTCGAATTTTGTACGGTACGCAGATGCATTTTTTACAGGAGCGCTACTGTTATGAAGGATATCAGATACAAGCATGAGCCTCGCAACTTTTGTTGGTATTGGGGTTTCTTTCAGAGTTAACGATTCGGTAAGAACCTCAACTACCTGCAAATACAAAGAAGATGCAAATGAAGTAATACAAAGAGAAAGGTTACATAGCTGATAGCTCATAACCTACTACATGTTGAGAAACAAATCATCTTGTGCATCATGAATACGCAAATAAAATTAGTACACATGGAAAAGTGAACATCAATAGTAACCAATCAACTTAGAATTGCTTGCAATTTCTAAAGGGAGTTGAATCTTAAACTTTTAGACTTCTAATATAACTCGAACTATCAGAGAACTGAGAGTTTTAACAACAAAGAGATGAACTCGGTTGATGGAGGTGCCTATTGCGCAATGAGTGTTACCTCCCCAGCTGCATCAGCATTGTCTAAAGCAAAACCCATGGCTTCTTTTATCTGGCTCCTCTCCAGCGTTAAAGCACGTAACATATCCTCAAACTCATCTCTCTGTGGATCTGTCAATGTACGCTCCAGTTCTACACGCTGTCGACATGATAATAAGAGCTCAGTTACGAGAAAAAACATAATCAAAAACAGCATTATTCACAAATTTATGAAATGAGAGAGTTGTACGACGAAATAAACCACCAAGGTGGGTTCAATTGTTACAGTTGTATAGAGAAAAAATTGGTATGCCATGACATGGTGAAACCATTCATTCAAAACTCTACCTTAAGCTGGAACGCTTTCAAAATAAAATAAATAGAAGCTCATTCAGAGCCCATTTACTTTCTAGCATAAAGGGCAAATGCATCAAGGGACCATTAGATATTAACACTTACCCTGCTTCTACCAGCTGCAAATGTAGTACCAGCCTCTTTCTCATGTTCAGGGCTCTTAATTGGTGGCAACGAAGGAGGCATCCATCTGAACAGAAACAGGAACATATATCAACTTAACGCGATTACTAGGAATAAAAATAAAGTCAACAATCAATCGTCCATTTGACTAATCCTGCAAAAGTTTACCTCCCACTTCCAGTAATCATGATGAAAGGCTCTGTTCGCCACCTCTGAAGAGTATCACCCTACGTTCACACAAGAATAAGAAACTTGTCAAATGGGCATATAAAGGTAGAGACGTAGAGTCAACTTCGCTTCCAATATAAGGATATAGTACAGGACTCCCTAATAACTGGCGTGGGCAGAGAGACACAGCATTCCTGCTTAAGTCTATAACAGACATACCTGAGAAAAGGAATACAGCCGCCAAACATAATAAGTATGCTCCTTTGACCCAAGCTGAAACAAGAAGTTAAAAAGCGGAACTCCACGACCTCTCTCCATTATAGCTTGTTCAAAAGCACATCCTCCATCAAGAACATACAAAGCCATAGTATCGATCACATGGCGAAGGTGATCATCCTCAGGTGGAACAACCGTTATGTCAGGAACATTAGGCGTAAGAACCTGAACGTAATATTCAACTTAGTAAAAGCATATTTGTAGGAAGACTGTGTATCCGTAATATACATACTTAGCTAAGAAACAACATGTTGAACAAAAAAAAAATTAAAAAGAAAGGCATGTAGTTTTTACTTTTTTACCACAAAAGTAACTTTGCTTTTAAAATTCAAATGGACCGAGAACGAGAAGCACGAGGGCCTAGTAGGCCAATAATTGTGCACCTCACCTAGATTCAAGAGGTCGAACAATCAAGTTTTGGGAACAACAGTTTTCTGTATAGACTCCGCCCTTGACCGGTAGCATTTCGTAACTTTTCATGCTTGAAATCCAAAGGTCTGATAACATCATATCATGTAGCTAATAGCACCAGTGGGCTTTTTAATTGTGATTATTACTGTTCTTGCTTTTACGATAGAATATAACATATTAGCTTATCATTATCCACTGTCCTCGTTCCTCTTACATAAAAGTGCAAGACTGAAAGAACTTGAACTATAATAAAGGCAAATCAATGAGAAAAACTTTTTCCCTCAGAGTTGCAATAAACATGTTTTTTCTACTAAAGAAACACTTCAGGGTGACCTTTGTGCTTGTTGACGATAAAAAACTGAGTCCCCCTTTTTCATTATATTTGCCCACAAGTGACACGAACAGTAATAGCACTTAGCATGTTCGTCCACATTATAAAACTAAAATTATTAGTAATTTAGTATCACATAGATCCATTTCATTCTATACTTGCTAATCCTAAATCAAATTATATTCAAATCCTGACAAGATAAAATAGAAAAACTCGTAATATAATAACAAACAGGAATTTGAGAAACAAGTTCCCCAAAAATTTTGAGTCTACTTACCAGCTCAGACCCCTGATTCGTCACAGAAGTGACTGGCGGGCCAGCAGCACCAGATAAAATGACGGTAGCACCCTGGCAAGACAAGTAAATGACTTAATACTTTAAGGTGGGACACACTCCAGAAGACTTAATTCGTTAATATAACTATGCATGAAATATACAAAGTAATAAGGTACAGAATTCTGAGGGAAAGATGTCCACTAAATAGATAATCCTAACCTCGTATATCTATCATATTTGCTTGTTACCAAGAGAGGAAAGATAGATATTACTGTGCCCTATACGCTATCCCCATTGGCCTCCTCAAAATCATGGACAAGAAGATGTACAATTTCTTTTAACACAGTAAGTAAGAAACAAGAAAACTGCACCGGGTTGCTTGGAACATTATCTCCAAAGATCTCAAGGAGCCTTGGGGTCGAGAATCTTAGAAACATGAACAATGCAAAAGAACAATCTATGGCTAAACATGATTTGTGAGAAATATGGGGAGGATAACGAAGGATTGCCCAACATGAACTTTAACATTCCATACGGCTGTAGCATGTGGAGAGGAATTCAGAATAGAGAGGTGTATTTTAATACCATCACTAAATGGAAACTAGGTGACGGGAAGTCGGAAAGAGCATAAAATTCTGGCATAATAGATGGTGCTCAACAATCTGCCTCAGAGAGAGATTTGCGGCCATCTATCACAACCCCATATGAAGAATCAACTGTTAGTCAGGTGTACGACACAATCCATGGACGGTGGAAAACTAGTACCTAAAGGAACTTAAGTGATTGGGAAGTATTCTGACAAACTTATTGGATACTACAAAAGGCCATCGTCTGAGTGAAGATGCAGATTCCAGAGTCTGGTAGGAAAGAGAGGATAACTTCGACAAACCAAGACACTTAACTCCCCTCCCAGAGTTAGCTTCACTCTGTGGGCTGCTTGCCTTTACAAGCTTCCAATAGTGGATCACCTGAAGTTTCGGAGTTATTCAGAACAGATACGTCATATGCAAGGAGAATTGAAGATTCGACAGACCACTTCCTGTTGCATCAAAAAGTGGCTGCAAGCCTTTGGCTCTACTTCATCAATGCTTTCAACAACAGTCTATGTCTCCCTAAGTCTATTGATCAATCAATTTAGCCATGGCAGCAAGTAAAGACTCCAAAGCAGTCGATGTCTCCCAAGTCTGTTACAGATGCAGAGGATGCTAAAGGCCTGCTGCTCCACTGGAGGGGAAATTTGAATTGGGCTAAATCATAATATTGTACAGGTTTTGTTCACAACTGTGAGGCTATGATGATGTAACATAGCTGCTTCAGTTCCTCCTTAAATTCTTTCTTTATAAATATAATTCGAAGTTTCAAAAAGAAAAATTAAAACTTCAACGAACCTCCTTACTCCTAATTGCCATCTGTCCAGGCGGAGGAGCAGGCAATGCTTGCCCTGGAAGAGAAACAGACTTGCCCCATCCTACCTTCAACTCATAGTCATAAACGATGACACCTGGAGCAAAAGAAGAAAAAAATTCATAATCCTGCCACATGTATGTTTATAAATAGGACACCAGCATAGTTATCAGTTGGAACAACAATATGAAAAGAAAGGTTACTGCCCCCTCCACTATAAAGGTAAAAATGTCTTGTACGATAAATACATACAAGAAAAAATACATCCTAACTGCCCACCACTAGCACGAACTGTATTGGTACTAGTCCCCACTCCCTAACCCTTCCGCAGATATTGAGAAAAATATCTCACATTCTCAAACTATAATATAGCAAAAACATAAATTGATAGGCCTATAAAATAAACAATAACTCATTACGTAGACACTTGCATGACTTATATTTCGGAAAATTATCAAAGTATCGTGCACGGATAATAATATAATGTACATAATAACATAATACCACGATTTAGCCCAGGGAAAATGGAGCAAGATAACCAGTGCACCATATAAGACATGGACCATATCTCGAGCTTCATTAATAATGCATTTTACATTGAAATATCTGGGAAGACTCAAACCTTGCATTTCATCCTTTGCTGCCTGTCCATCTGCTCTATTCATGAAAGCTACAAAACCGCAGTTCCTTTGGCGTTTGTGTTCATCCTCAGTCCTGGGCCACATTATCTTTACACTAGCAATTGGACCAAACCTTCCAAACGTCCTCAAGAGAAAATTTTCATCCACCTGTCACATTTGGAACAACAAAAAAGATCAATTCATGTCAATATTATACTAGCTCTAGGAGGCTTTAGCCATGAGTCTAAAATAAGGAGTGTAACATATGGAAAGGATCCTGACAGGCTGATACCCTAATGCAGACATCATGTATTGCAGTCGTAGGACTTTGAGGACCCCACGTTAAGAAGAATCGAGGGCACAAGGATGTTTCCTCTACCTCCATAGACAGTTGGTTTAGACTTCCATTTATTTAAACAATGAACGGACCATAAATTATTCATTTTTAGAAGTTTCAGAAGGATGTAGAGTTATTGGTGAGAACAAGAACGTTCAGAACAGTGAATATGTTGTTCAACCGAAATAAAGGTCAGTTCTTCATCACTATTACGTGGAACCCACAAACGCTCGTATATTCGTACTACAACTAAATATATGAATACTCTGACATTTATATATGTGAGAGTGTGTGATTAAAATATGAACAATAAACAATAGCAGTCAGTCACCTGTGGTGAGAGATTGCCAACATAAAGGTTTGTGCTTTGCGGATCTCCGTCTTCAAATGATCCGGGAAGCCTCCCACTAGGATCAAAATCATCGGGTAGCTCATCGAATCGGCTAAGTGACTGCAGAATAAATTTAAGACATGCAAATATCAGTAAGCAACAAAAAGAAACTAGAGTAGCAGAAGACGTTTATATTCCGTTATAAAGTAGAATCTAACATTCCATTATGAAATATACCATTATATTCCAACAGGAACGCTGAAGCTATTGCTAACAGAGTGAAGAAACAAAACCATAGGGATAGAACCAACAGAGTGCAGTCACTATTATCCCCTTATCAGTAGGTATGGTGAAGCATACGACGTCCTTTCTGCTCCTTAAATTGCATAAATATGGCAAGTTAGTGTCAGAAAAAATCTTACAGCAGAGCTCTCATTATGGCGCCCATACTGGTCACGCTCCTGATTTCGCCTCTCCCTCAACTCTTGTTCATGCTTCAGTTCTTGCATAAAATGATCTATGTTTCTCGACTTCCCCTTTTCTTTCTCCTTTGGTTTCTCCTCCTACAAATTATAACATAGAGGCAGTAATCTTAAATATGTGTATAAGAATCAATAACTAATTTACATAACAATTGGAGGGTTGACCAAAAGCAGTTTTAGACAAACTAACCTGTCTCTCATGTTCTCTTCCTCTGGTTGCCAGAGGAGGCGGTATGAATGAAGGAACATACCTGCAGCAAAGCAAAATTTAACACTGAACTTCCACTAAACAAACATTTACTTGCGCAAAAATGATTTCCAACTAATAATGATGATCTGTAAGATTTTGTATTCCTTTCAACTCGATAAAAGTGCGAAGCAACACTAACATCTGATCAACGTACTAAGAGAAGCTAAACTTCCATTTATGACATATATATATATATATATATAACAAGAATCATAAGGCTGAGTTCTCTATATTGCCTTAAAAACTGCAGTAGAAAATGTGTAGTTACTAGTTACATCTTTCTACTTTCTACTGATTCATATTCATGTTACTAGTCCAACTAACAGAGGCCAAATGAATGCAATGAGCTGATATAACAATGGATATGAAATCTTTCCTTGATTATGTTTCAAGTATTATCATGAAGGAGGACAATTAGCAAAGTTTCATCTGTACCCGTTGACCCTTACAATATCACACCTTCGTCCTCCAAACAACAGTAACATCTTTCCGATGCATCCATATATACAAAAAACTCCACATATAGCTTCCACAAATGACTAAACTAGCTATTGAGATTCTAGAATGCATTCCCTTCTACAAATATGTCGACAATAGTGTGGCTAAAATTAAGAAATTCCAAAGCAGTCACAATGTATCAGCAGTAGTATCACAGACTCGTACTATATAAATCTGGGTTTCAGTACAAAGTTTGGTCTCCTTACAGTGATAAATATTTTTTTTTATTTTTTTTTAAAAAAAATCATTTTTATTTATTTATTTTATTTTATTTTATTTTGAAAATTTGAATGAATATATTGAGGGAAAAAAATATATAAAAGGAAAGGTAAATCAGAAGGGACTCGTTACGACATCCACGCCTTCCACAAATGACTACCAAGTCTACGAAAGCAACATCTTTAAAATCCTTAATAGCCCTAGAACAAGCATAACCAATTCCTTTCACATCCTCAATGTCTACCCTACAGTGAGAAATATTTCGTAACAATCTTTTCCTCTTCTTCTTAATTCAATCAAGTTGTTAAAAAGAAGTACTCCTAATTCCTAAAGAGGCTGACCCTTAAGGGGACTGGACTCACTTTATCAGCTCGCCTCTCAAAGCAAGTAAGTTCTTGTATCTACTCGCTATGGTAGAAAGATGGCTTGACTGTGTCAGTAAACTTCCTATCCGTTCAATGTGAAGTTCCACATTTTGTTAGTTCCAAGAAGGAATTCCGTATAGGATCTCGAAAATTTCCAATCGATTAGGTGCATTTCAGGTTAACAAAATCTTGGTCCACACAATGTAGAGGGAACTGCTTCAGTTGACTACGATAAACAAAAACCAGCTCTAGTATTCCAATCCATATTTATGGTGAAACTCGAAACAGATTTTACTGGTAGGAATAACATAAGGAATGGGCTAAACCTAGGGATTCTGATTTACCAAGCATGACATTTCTTTTGGGGCATGTGGAAAGCAAGAAATAAAGCAATATTGAAGTGGGCGAGCCAAAGTTTATTACATTATGATATTTAGTTCTTCGCTTCCAGTTATAGAGTGCCACCATTAACAAATTTGAATAAAAAAATTCACATTTAATACATGATTCTTTCTTGTGATTGAAAGAACAAGTATGATATTTCAATTCGTTGAAATGGATCTTACCAAAGACAGATAGACAACCAAGTGACCAGTGAAGCAAAACCAAATGATCAAACAAACATAAGGGAAGCTCTTGATTAAAATAGTTGAAGATTCTTGAATATGAAGTAAACATATGGATAAGTTGGTTAGGCATAGATATAACCGTGGTCCATATGTCAATATATTGCCACAGTACCACTTTCTCCTTACTGAGTCCGACCATTCACAATGCATTATCTAAATATAAGGTTATGTTGCATCACATGTTATAGAATGGGACCATTTAAAACACATTATAAATTAGTCAATTAAATCGACTGATGAATGATATATTAAATATATTATACAATATAGGTATTTCCATATTTGCATGATCGGAATCCTAGGGCTAGACCGCTAGACATTGCAGCGTAGCTATTGACTCGCCTAAGCATTGTTAAGCGTCAGTTAAGCTATTGTCATGTACAATATTTTTGCAATTTACATGAATGATGAATGATACACTTTACAGCACTATTATGACTTCAATCATCATTAAACGGAAGGGATTAACCAACTATTAAAGAAATCTCTTCACAAAAGCAGTAACAACTAACAAGCATTAACACACAAAAGAATTTCTGGCCTATTAAAAGGGCAGAGAATGTAGATCTTATTATTTATGCATAAAATGAGATTTAGAAGGAAAAAAAAAAGTTAATCATTTATCGTAAAAACTGCAAATTGACAACTGACTAGGTGTTCTCAGGCGAGCTGAGGCAAGCAAGGCGCTCGTAACTGCACTTAGCACAAACCAGGGACATTTCAACAAACCGAGTTCAACCCCTTTCCAACCTACAGTATTGGCTCTTCAATTGACATATTGAGAATACGCAACTCTAAGAGATGTGAAGTATGCAAGTAAATTAGTAATGCAACAAAAGCATGACCTATGTGCTCGATATGGACAATCATAACTCCCTGCCACATAGATTGTAGCCAGGGCTACAAGCTCTAGATCTTGTACTAGCAAGTATGCATTCTTTTGCAAGAAACCAATCCCCAAAACGGCGTATTAAAATAATACTTTGGATCCCAACAACATAAAATAAAATGTAACTAAGGTCCATTTTGAATTAATTTCATTTATCTTAAATCGTCATGAATATATAAACATATATACGTCACAGATCACAGAGACATTCCAGCATCCAGAACAAGGCCAACACGAAGGCACTATCTGTAAAAATCGTGTATTTTATTTACCTACTTCCCTTCTTTGGAACAGATGCCCCATCTCTGGAAGTTCCACCTGCCGTTGAATGAATAAAAGGCCCACATTTTTATTAAGTGCTCTCAGCATAAGTAGATAAAAACCACTCATATACAAATTCAGAAACAAACACGAACTATAAATGCATAAGGGATATAAATGTGAGAGTGAATACAAATTTCACAACTGACGCTCACCTTCAGGTTCGCTCTTAGGTTTTTCGCCTGTGTTTATTGTTCCTCCTCTGACAAAGGTCTTTGTTCCTGGTGTGTTATCACCTTGAAATGAGTCCAGAAACTCCGCGTACAATCTCGCAGTTTCATCTTCCTCTCTCTGCAAAACAAAGGGTCAGTAAAAACTATAGCTAATTGAACAAATTAGGGTGGGCAAATAATTTCTACCTTTTTCTTTGCCTCTTCTTCCTCTCTGTGTTTCTGGAAAGGGGTTTTCTTCCGCGTAACAGAGAAAGAATTCATCTTGTCATGCTAAAAATCCCAATATGAACAACATGTCAGATGGATAAAACCAAATAAATCTCGTCTATTTTATATGCATCCTCACGTAAAAACCATCCGAATATCCAAAATTTGGGGTTTCGGACCCTTAATGAAACAATAAGAGCAACAAGTAGTAAATATGAGCATTACCCCCCAACAAATCATGAGTTCAACTCAACTCTATCTGAAATCCAGAACGATATACAAAACCCTTACTTCCTAATTCTCAATAAATCATTATCAAAAAAAGAACTTAAATGACTAGTCAGAACACTAATTAGCCACTAAGCATACAGTTTTTTAAGGAGCTACTGAAAACATAAAGAGTAAGCAAGAAGAAGAAAGCAAAAAAAAAAAAAAAATCAATCAAATTTTATTCCTTCAATTTGAGTTGGAATGGAGACCTCATCACAAACCCTAGGTCCTAAGATGCATTATTAGATGAAAACCATCAACAACCATTAGAGTTATGATTTGGTAGTGATAACTAAATCAAACAGTCAAATCGATTGAGCCCCTGAATATAAATATATTATTAATGAGCTACTAGAAATACATACACATTAGCTCTGAACAGAAAACAAAAAATTACAAAAAGATAGTAAAAAAGCGTACCGATGATTTTGCAGGTTATGATTGAGGAAACTGAATCGAGTAGGAAATTGATAGCTTTCTAGGGTTTGTGCTTGTGGGGATTTTGTAATCAGCAGCGACGAGAGAGCTGTGACGGGAGAACAAAAAACAATTGGGAAAACTTTAGAGAGAGAAAAGGTTTGTTGTTGTTATGTTTTAGACGAAATGGATATGAGGAACCTGACCCGTTTACCCATCTTCGATTCGGGTTACCCGAATCCATATAAGACTTAAGGACTACTGTATCATTTAATCAATAAAGATGACAATGTTATAGGATGGTGCGGACCAGCCTTCCGGGCTGCTAGTGATATTGTCCGCTTTGGCACACTCGGGCCTCACGGTTTTAAAAGGCCTCATTAGGGAAGGGTGCTTAACCTCTGAAGAGGAGCACCACACTCCTGTCTCCCACCAATGTGGGATTGCTTTACAACACACCCTCCCAAGACCACATCATAGTAGAGCGAATCGTGCTGATAACGTGTTATAGGATGGTGCGAACTAGCCTTCCGGGCTGCTAGTGATATTGTCCGCTTTGGCACACTCGGGCCTCACGGTTTTAAAAGGGTCACTAGGGAAGGGTGCTTAACCTCTTAAGAGGAGCACCACACTCCTGTCTCCCACCAATGTGTGATTGCTTTATAACACACCCTCCCAAAACCACATCATAGTAGAGAGAATCGTGCTGATAACGTGTTATAAGATGGTGCGGACCAGCCTTCTGGGCTGCTAGTGATATTGTCCGCTTTGGTACACTCGGGCCTCACGGTTTTAAAAGGCCTCACTAGGGAAGGGTGCTTAACCTCTTAAGAGGAGCACCACACTCCTGTCTCCCACCAATGTGGGATTGCTTTACAACAATAGGATCAAATGGTTGGAAATAAGTTTTCGATGAAGATCATCAAGTTTGGTCATCTTAACCGTCGCAAGGTGTACTTAGGATTTTCTACAACTTCTAAGTTGGTTGGTAATAAGACTTATCTTTATCCTACCGGCTCGAGGCCAACATCTAGATTCCCACGTTGTAAGGCTTTGGGTCTAGGTTATAAAGACCTAAAACATAAAATAGGCAATAGTCGAAATTCATATGAAGTACTTGATCTTCATACGAAATGTATTGTTATTATTAAGGTAAGCGAGAATAAAATATATGTTTCTATAACTTCTAGCTAATTCATATTGAATTTGTACATTCGTTTCTACGTAGTTAATGCTAGATGATGATAAATGAACTGTGAGATAATCAAGGAGAATGTAGTAGAAAGTGTACATTGAAGTATTTGTAGCATCACTAAAAGGAAAAAAGGTCTTGACCCCATACTTGGTTGTCAAACCCAGCATATATATCGTGCATTTTCTTTTTGTAGTCAATAAGGTACGCGATGAGACGAGTGTTTGTTCTTTTTGTAAGTCATATATAAAATCTGATTTGACGCATGAACTAGTTTATCTAAAATATTTGATTTTGCCTGATTCATTGAATGATTTTGATATTGGGTTCATTCCGTTCAGATTCAAATGCCTATGATTTAGACAGTATCAATACAACATCACCTTACTCTTTAGCTTTATCTAGCTTTAGTTGTTTCTGGCACATTTTCAAGTTGTAAGCATGTGGAGGACTAGTCTGTGGTAAGGAAATTAGGCCTAAAGCTCCACAAAACTTGGTCTCTTTTATTGTTTTCCCTAAAACATGAGTCTTGTGGGCATCATACTAAAAGGTGTTAAATTAAGCAATATTTTTTTGACAAGGACACAGTAATTCAAGCCACTGGTATGCCAAATTGAATCAGCTCAACTTTGGTTTTGAGTAAGGTGGGAACTGGGAAGAGGCGAAGAGCTGCTAGACACCAGCCTGGTCAACCCTCCTGTTATTCTACATCAATGGAAAAGCTTTCGCAGTCAACCTCCCATAGCCAATCATAACCCAACCAAGCTCTTTGATACAGGAATTTGTCGAGCATCCAGCCTGAGCCCACCTGACAACCCAAACGTGTAACGGGAAGTTCCACCCTCAGTAGCCCAACTGATAAAGATATCACCCAGGAGTACCTGATCTATTCCACACCCAATTCACTGGCAGCAGAGAATTACACGTCAAGAAAATAGTCTAGGGTGCAGTTTCTCTAGTTTTTTGAACTATAAACAAGAAATCATCCATCAAAAGTAATAACCTGCACATTCAGTTGTTTTCAGAAAACCAAATAACCTAAAAGTTTAGAATCTCTGAATGAACTTATCAAACACCATTAAACCACCTGAGCCCGATATTCTCCAACAAGTATGTACAAAGTATAATCTAAGAAACCAATGTTTCGGAAATACAAGTCTACAACAACTAGCAAATAAGGTTTTCATCCATATCAAACCAAATCGGTATATACCTTTGATCCGATAAATATACATGAAGGTAGATGAAAATGTAATGGAGTGCAACCATGTAAATTAGAACCATCAAATCAACTTCTTTGAGAGTAGACGGCAAATCTAGATACTAACTAGTGAGGTGACGAGACAGCCAATTTCTTCAGGTGCTGCAAGATTCGGTATTTAATCCACTCTCGGTCATATGGCAGGAAAGCCTGAATAGATTGTTCGTAACTGCAATAGAAAATTTATACGTAAGATTATTAAATTACACCATCTACGCACGAGGAGAGAAAGGAATATGTTCTAACACTGTTCGTAAACAAAAAGACAATATCAGCACTCAGCAGAACCAGATCTTTTTCACCAACTCTTAGCACGGCAATACGACCCAATATAAGTATGGGTGAATGAAACATCACTGACACTTAGGTAGTGTTCTGTTTTTCTAAGTCAGATCTGAAATCTGACTCGAGTTTTGAATTGACTTGAATCTACAAAATGTTTGTTTTTCTGATTCGTGATGTATGGCTCGTCAAAATGGCTGAGTAAGGTTTAGAAGGTTCATAAAATTCAAACTACTCAGATTCGAACGAGTCAGACGAGTCTAATTCAAACAATAGAAGGTTATTGAAACATCACCAACTTTTCATATGGGTTGACGAAACATGACAAGTTTGATTGGCTGTTCTCGAACTGTGAATTTTAAGGAAAAATATCGAAATAAACTTCCACTCGAGTTATGGGTTTTCTATTATATACTCCAAGTGTTAAAAATGGTGTAGGCCCGCTTAATATCGTTATTCCGCCTCAAGGCAGTAGGTTCCTAAGATGTGAAATGGTGCCTTTACTCCAAGTGTTAAAAATGGTGTAGGCCCGCTTAATATCGTTTTCCGCCTCAAAGCAGTAGGTTCCTAAGATGTGAAATGGTGCCTTTACTCAAAGTGTTAAAAATGGTGTAGGCCCGCTTAATATCGTTTTTTCCGCCTCAAGGCAGTAGGTTCCTAAGATGTGAAATGGTGCCTTAAGGCATACTCCACATCCTTACGAAGTGTACATAATTTTCCTTTTTAAAAAGATAGCATAACAGTCTTTTTATTTTGCTACAATAATCAGAAGTCTTAGGTTAATAGACATACGCAGCAATGTTTTTAATGTCAGATACTAGCATAAACTCCAAAGCCCTCAAAAGGAACAAGAGCAATATATTTTATGACATTTAAAAAACCCATAAGAAGACAAGAGGCCTCATGAGAGATTGAAAGGGAACTTATGGAGGCAAGTATACAATTCATATTTTTACAAACATGGTCATTTTGTGAGGCATACTCCTCGTGCGCCTTCAGGTATACGCCTCGCAAAGTAAATGCGTACATTTTATTGGGTATGAAAAAGGTGTACGCCTTGAGGCAAGAAGGCACCGAACCGATCCAAGGCACGCCTCAAGGCGTACGCCTTGACCGATTTAAAACGTTGGGCCCACTATGCAAGTCAGACTAAAAAATTAGGGTTTCTCGTTTAGTAATCTACCCCCAAAAAAATGATAGAAGTATCAAATCAGATATAAACCTAATATTATCATAGTTGAGAGCTTACACTAATGCACTCAAATCTGCAAGGGCATCAATGTAACAATAGAGATCTGCAATGTCATAATTGATGTTTGGCCTGTTTGGGTTGAGCTCCTTAAGCTTTCGTTCATATAGTCCACAGATGCCTGCAGATGGAGATCATGAATTGAACTTCACTAACGAAAAAAAATTAATAACTTAGACAGGAAATCAAAGAGCTTTATGAAAGTGAGTCCAGAAATCCACAAAAGTAGACGAATCAAAATATAGTTCAACAGTTGCAGCTATAAATATGACAATTATATCAAATATTTACATTAAACAAGATCTAAAGAATCTTCTAATTTACATGGGCACGACCTTCATCTTTTCTATTAGCCAAAATGACAATTAGGAATAAGATAGCATTATTTAGTAGTGCTAATCAATAAACAAATGTAGTCTTGTTGATGGCTGAGTAGCGAGTTTGATGTCATAGCTTTTACAAGAAGAGAAGTTGTCTTCTGGTGCAAAAAAGGCAATTTTAATGTGAAACACATTCCTCTGGAAATAAATATGCTATGTAATCAATGGAACGAAAGAATACTTATTTAAGATGCGTGGGATATTTAGTAAAGAGTGATGATGTTTTTTTGTATGAGTGATCAATGATACGGGGATACTATGGTGCATAGGCGAAATGTGCGGAGTAGTATTTCTAGAGAGAATCTGAGACAAGAATTCGAGATAACAATGAGAATGTCGTTTTCGTACAATTTGGTGCAAGACACACCTCAACTTTATGCAATAAAACCGGATCAATAATGAAAGTGGAAGAAAGGCAAACGGCAACCACTAATAGATAATGAAGTACAAAGACACGGCCATCTAATTCCTAAATGTTGCGCTCAGATGTTAATCCTTCAACACTTGGATGGTATTTCAGTGGAGCTCTTTATATTGACATAGATTTATTTTAGAAAAAACATCCAAACACAAGAATAAGATACCGGTAGTTGCACACCACTCACACTTTGAACCCTTCGTCAAAGGCTCAGAGCACTTATTAATGCTGGACGTGGGGCAATAACAGCTACAAAATGGCAATTAATGAATAATTTCCTTCATTCATGTTCTGAGATGTGCAGTACTCTTACTTATCTTTCGAACTATGAAGGTTAAGTTTACTAAGAAAATATAAGACAGGATACTAAACCATACCATCCATTGCTTGACTGATAGACTCATAGTCCATAAACGTTCGTGTTGCTCTATTCGGAGATGTTTGCATCAGAATAATGGTGTGTTTACTATTATGAGCCTGCACATGAACCAATATAATCAAGCAGCCTATGAGTCAGAATATGATGTTTAAGTTGAACAAACTTAAAGGCGACAATGCTACAAAGATACAAAGAATACACTGTGACAATCTTATGGCTACAACTTTCAAGGATAATATTGCTTTTGTGCCGCTAAAATAAAAGGGCATACAACATTATGAGCAATAATCAATTACAGAACTTTTCAGAGTAGCCCAAATTGGAGTACTTGGTCCATTAAATGTCGAGTTACTCGTTTTTCAAATTTGCTAGGCATTTTGTTGTGTTACGATTTAGTCGAGATTAATTGCAAGTGTGCCCCCATTTCTACAGCATGCCTCGGGGATTTATGGTGTTGATCCTAGTTCATAACTTGTTGGACTGATGTTCTGATAAAACCAGTATTAAGAAGGAAAATCACATGGAACATGAGTCAACCAGCCTCTACCTATGATGATTCCTTACCTATCATAGGTGACTTTGTCTTGGGTAATATATCACTCAACAATGACCTAGAATCAAATGTTTTCACACAAGTAAGCTTTTCCCCTAACACTCTCCTTCATTTTGAATTGACTAATTGTGGGAAATTCATCTTTCTAGTTCTACATACATAAATATAAAACCCTAAAGCTTAAAGATTGACGATTGTGGGAGTTACAGTGAAGGTTTCTAGAGAATGAGATAAGGTAAGTAGAAACTAAAGGCGAACGAAGAGCAAGAGAGAGAGAGAGAGAGAGAGAGAGAGATTACCATGTCGGAGAAATGATGAAGACGAGAACGACTGCTTTCGATCAACAAGAGACAGGAGAAATTGTTGGCTTTTACGCTCGCGAGGTTCAGTTTTGATCCCAAAACTGATACGAAAGTTTTAAAGGCGCCTCCAGGTACTAATATATTTATTTTTTTCTTGAATGGATCAACATCAGTCCTTAAGCACCATAACCGCATAACCGCCTAATCTATTATATTAAAACAACTCAGTCGGTTATACAGGGGTAAGTCTCATCGTCCATTTTATTTTAGAAATTTGGTTGGGAAGACTAAAAAAAAGAAGGATATCTATGTAAATCAGTCAAAATTAGTTAAAATAACTACTACTCACATATTTCTCTCCCTATTTTTTTCTTGCAGGCAATTACATCTTTGAAACTTTATTCAAAATCTTTTTTAATCAAATCTTTATTCAAAAACGAAGAAATTTTATTAAAAAAAAATCTATTATATTAAAACAACTCAGTCGGTTATACAGAGGATAGGAAGACTAAAAAAAGAAGAGTATCTATGTAAATCAGTCAAAATTAGTTAGAATAACTACTATTCACATATTTCTCTCCCTATTTTTTTCTTGCAGGCATTACATCTTTGAAACTTTATTCAAAATTTTTTTTAATCAAATCTTTATTCAAAAACGAAGAAATTTTATTCAAAAAAAAAACAACAACAAAAGAAATCGATCTCCCAATTTTTTTATCAAATCTTTATTGTTAGTGATTTTTTATATGTTCTTCCTTCACATAATTTACCGGCGAAGGAGAGAGGGATATGTCCAAAACCTAGTTTAAACCAATAACTAAAGAGGTCCCAAAGCCTGACAACATCTACTTTATTTAGGGCCTAAATTACATAGGACAACATCTACTACTTTAGTGTTTTTTGGACTTACCCCCTCGTCACTAATTGGTAATTGAGCTTACCCCCTCAATAATGGGTAATTGAGCTTACCCCCTTGAATTTACTATTAGTGACAAAAACACAAAGGCTATGTTTGGCGTACGTGAAATAATTGCCACTACCAAGATCAACTATTTATAAAGATATCACCTTTTAATTTTGATAGTCTGCCTAACTTTGTAAGCAATACAAACTTCTAAACAATGATTCTTAAACTCTAATGTTTGAAAATGAATACTCAGAAAATGCTAACAATCGATGTAATTACTGCTTTAAGTTTCTTTCTATCTAATAAATCAGGAAAAAACTTATCTTCTCTCAATTAAATAAACTTAAAACTAAATAACTAAAATGAAATGTAATATATGTCAGAAGAGTCGAGGATACTTCTATCCTTAAGACAATTTACACCTTGTATATTAGTACCAACAATAATGGTGTATTTCTCCCAGGATAAAACGGATTATCCATCAAGTTAAGAGATGGTACTTCTTAATTTTGATAGTTTGTCGAACTTTTTAAGCAATACGAACTTTTAAAAATGATTCCAAACTCTAATGCTTGAAAATGAATACTCAGAAAATGTTCCCAAGAGTCGCACTTGTATGTCGGGTTTCCGGTGTAATCTTAACCGTCAGATGACAACGGTCTAGCTCCCTGAAGTAAAGCGCCAAATGCGTCCATACGTCCATGCCACGTGGGGTTTACGTGGTGCAAACCACGCAAAGCACCTTATCGTTTCAAAGAATCTAATATTAGTAAATCAAAAGGTCTATATATATAAGGAAGTAGAACTTGCCTTATTTTTTTCAATATGTACTAACGATAAAATTACGCTTGGTAGTTATCCTTTCATTATGTCACAAGTAAATCAATGATAACTCATTCATAAGAAATCGGAATTTGACAAACTTTATATCTAAATTCAAGAACTCGACGAATCGAATCCAATGATATGTCTTACTCTTGATTTGGACCACGTATAGTTGCCCAGATTAATAAAAAAAAAAGACAGTTCTAATTTCAACAAAAAAAAAGCGGAGAAGAAGATGGTGATAGAGCTTAAAATTGAGAAGACAAAAGTAATAGGGACAAAAACAAAAACAAAAACGAAAACAAGGAAACAAGAAAAGGTCCCGCGTTACAAAATTTCAAAGGGTTGGAAACCCAAAAATATCTTCCAAACAAACCCTTTTATCTCTTCTCATTTTTTATCTCTCTCCTCTTCTCTCGCTTTCTCTCCTTCTTCTCTACCTATTGTTGGAAGACCGATCGGGTTTGGGAGAACCCCCTTAAACTAGATCGACTATTGGTTGGAGGAAAGGTTCGAAAAAAAAAACGTGGTGGAGTTGTTGCCAGAGTTGATGGTGGTAGTGGGAAGGGAATATGGAGTAAGAAGAAAATGTAAAAACATTAAGGGTGTAAAAACAAAAAATTACGAAAAAATTGTTTCCACCCAACTTTGTAGCCCGAATTCTTTTTTCTGCAAAGCATCAATATATTGAAATTTTTTGATTGTTTAGTCAATACATAGTAAAAATATTGTCTCCGCATTTTCTCTAACTTAGAGAGCCACACAAGAAACTTGTCATACTTTAGGGCCCACTCGGAATATAACACTAAATTAAAATTCAAGACAATATCTTTTGCTAAATTAATAATTTTCTCTAGAGCATAAAGCTTTATTACATGATAAAAGTGAGATCTAATATAAAAAAAAGTGCACATCATTCCTGATTTTCAAGACGCAATGTAATATCAGATTGTTCTGAGGTAGGCTGGCCAATGCAGTCTTTGAGGCAGATAAAAGGGCATTTGAGCTTGGCAAAAAATCCATCATGCGTAGCAATACAAGTGAGCAGGCAAAGCTTGTAACATTCCCCATAGGATGCTGAACTCTTCTCAATACACATTCCAAATACTAGAACCAACAAAACTAGTATTCCTCTCACATTTCTTCCTTCCATTTGTTATTTTTTGTGAAGCAACCCTAGTTTTCTATTTCCCTCCAATATACCTCAACAGGGGCGGAACTATGTGGAGACCAGGCTGGGCAGTTGCCCGGCCTGATCTCCACATATGTAGTTCAAGCTACTAATATCAATTACACTTCCTGTAGCTCCAGTGGGGGAGTCTGCACCATTCCAAGGCTAAGACAGGGGTTCAAATCCCTCTGCCACCCATTTTCTCTTTTTTATTTCATTTTGGTTTCAAGTATAATTGCTAGAGAAAATCCTATTTTTGCTTGTGTATACTTTTGGGTATGTAATTTTGTTTACTTCAAGTATAATTGAGTAATTATTTCAACATAAAAAGTATAATTGAGTAATTATAATATAAAGATCATAGACTAATGATTAATAATATACAAATTTTTTTTCTTTAAGATGTATAATAGTTGATAAAGAATCTATCGATGTCGATGTTTGGTACTCAATTGAGTTATCTAATGTTAAGTTAATTTGTAAATCTATTTCATCAAAAAAAAAAAAAAGTTAATTTGTAAATCTAAGTTAAAAGATCACTTCTATTGTTAAGTTGGATTATTAACTTATTAAGATAAATGTACAAAATCATGATACGAAAGGATTTCCTTCGAATATTGTCTCGTGTTTGTGTTAGATTTTGTAAGGCCAACACACATTACAAATAGGAGTTTACTTTATAGAGATTTTAGGCTTGCCCTATCTGGCATGAAATCCTAGTTCCGCCCCTGTACCTCAACTTTTTTTTATAAACTTTGTTGGATATATGAATCAAAGATACCTCTTATTTATAGGCTTTAATTATCATTTCACCTCAAATGGAGAATAATATTTTGAACCGTGATAACAAATATTTCCTAACTTCAATCAACAATTTAGTTACTATATTGCCTTTTAAGAAAACAAATCAATGGAGTAAAATATTAATAAATTTTGACCTTATCATGCTACTCATTGCACACTTAAAACAATCAAACATGTTCTAGAAACTCATCAAATTTGGTCAAGAGATCCAAGTGATCCACTTTTAGAATCAAATGCCTATTTCAAAAAAGAAAAGAAAAACACAAGTCAAATGCCTGAAATAAAAATACATTTTATTTATTAACATATGAATCAAGATAACATTGTTGCAAAATTTAACCATTTTCTAAAGGGTCCGTGGGTATATAGCCCAAAATAATGTTCAAAAAGGATTTAGGGTCCTATCTTCCCAAAAAATGGATTTTTAGTCCTTTTGCTCTTGGGACTAAAAACCCTTAATATATATTACATAATTCCTTCCATGTCCCAGTCGTTTTTCAAGGGATTTTAATATGTTGGGCCGGACAAAAATTTCAAACGGTTTAATGTACCTTGATTTTAGGATAAATTTAGGAAAAAACGGATAGATTCTCACGAAATTTTCTCTCTCTTCTATAATCTGTTTAGAAACAAAATCCAAACTTTTGCAAATCAATTTTCTCTCTCTTCTTTACATATTTGATATGGAGATTTATTAGCCAAAAATATGGAGATTTATTAGAAACAAATCATAATTTCTCTCTCCTCTAAACAGATTTGGAAATCAAATTTTCTCTTTCCTATTATCCGAATCAATCAGAACCAAAATCCTAACCAAAACCAAAACATTATCACCACGGATATTTCCAAATCAATTTTCTCTCTCTTCTTTACAGATTTGGAAACCAAATCAATTTTCTCTATCTTACTATGTAAATTTTTCAATTCAAAACAATTTTCTCTCCCTTAACTTTCAGATGTGGAAATAGTATATAATGTAGGATCAATTTAGCGTGATTTGGGAGTTAATATACAAAATAGTGGTGGCCAACGGGTCGTGCCGACACGGAAACGGACCGGCACGACCCGTTTATTTGAGGACACGGAACGGTCCATTCCGTGCCGTGCCGACCCGTCACGGGTCTGGCGTGCCGTGTCGGGGCTGGGATTTTAGAGCCCCAGACCCGTTAAACACGGCCCATTAGACACGCAGGAACGACACAGAACGGATCGTACACGGCACGACCCGTGGGCACGGAACGACATGGAACGGAAACGGCAACGGCAACAACGACACGCTAGCAACGACCCAATTTAGTTATTTGAATTTTTAAGAATTACCTAGGGTGTACTAACATCCTCAAAACACTTTAATTTTTTTAATTTTAAAAAGTTACTTAGGGTGTACAACACCCTCTTTTGAGGGTGTTGTACACCCCCACCCCATTGTGATGAAATTAGTGATGATTTCTATTATTAAGTCAATTTTGTATTATTTTTTTGTTTTTTTTTTGCAAATGATTGATAATTAGGTGGGTGCCAACCTAGTTGGGATGTATCTAAACTATAGTGATGCAAATTTTAATCTTTTTCACATTAATACAGAGTTATTTCGATTTTTATTTTGTTTATAGTTCTACTTCATTCATCTAATATTCTAATGTGTTTACAAATTGTTAGATTTTCATGACAACTACTTTATATTACAAAAAGAAAAAACATTAAAAAAAAAAGTAATACTTGAATTAAAAAAGAAGTAATACTGAATTTAACAAAAGAGGTTTTACTTTATTTTCTTTTACTTAGATTTTTTTTTTTGTTGAAACAAACTAAATTTTTTAAAAAAAAATAAACAAATAAAGTGGTAAAGATAGTCCACACCTAAACCACAAAATATAAAGTAAATGTGGAGAATCTTTATACAACTCTTTTCCGATAAAATGACATAAACTCTAAAGTTTTTGTAAATCACAATTTTTTACTTGAAAAAAAATGTAATGTTTCTTTTATTATTTTTTTTTACAAGTAAAAAAAATATTTATGAATGGGACGGAGCCACGGGAATGCCACGGAACGACCACGAGAACGACTACGGGAACGCCACGGAAACGGCCAGAAACGCAACGGAAACGCCACGGGAACGGCTGGACCGTTCCCATGGGCCGTTTCTGTGCCCAGACCTTTGTGGTCTGGGCACGGAACGGAACGGCACGGCTCAAGCCGTGCCTGGCGTGGCCGTGGCGTGTCTGACACGCCACGACTGCCAAACGGGTCGTGCCGGCACGGCACGGCCCGTTGGCCACCATTAATACAAAATATATATGTCACTTTCTCTCACTTAACTTTTAGTTTTGGAAATAGTATATTTTTCTGGGAACATTAAAGCAGCATTTGTTTTGTTTTTACTCATACATAAATACTCATCGAATACAAATTATGAAATAAATACGTAAATTATGTATTATTTATGACGAATAAATCATCATTTGTCAAGTATACAACGTAATTTATCAAATGTATTTAGGTCTTGTTCAGTAAATTACACATAATTTCTTTTACCTTACACATAATTTCTTTTACATAACACATCGTTTACATTCTGTTACAAAAAAAACGTACAAAATCTTCTCTGGTTCAATAATGGTGTCCATCCATGTCGCCCTATTGCTTGGAATGCTAATGGAGGGGGTCGAATATGAGGCTTTTCCAAGGAATCATGATCAAGATCCATTCAAGTGTGCATTTCTAATGAAATATTTCGAGGAGCCAATCAAAAAGTCAAGTAACAAGAACAAGGGTATTTCAAGTTTGATTTGCTTATTTTGATTTGATGATTCTGCCTGGAACTACATCTGTGATAACAAATGGAGAGAGATTAATACATATAAATTATATAAAAAAGTATATTATTTACAATAAATTACATGAACATTTACGTAAATTATATGTAATTTATTTCAAAGTACACGGGATTTACATATATAAGCGAAGTTATTCTAATAATGAAACGAGTACTGTTTTTGAGATTAAAGCATAATTAATGTTCCATATAATATTCATGATATTCGTGATAAAGTGTATATAATTTGTCAGAAAATACATATATCATGTTATCATTTTGAAAAACATCGTACGGGAGATGTTTGCATAATTTACTATAAATTATGATAATTTATGATAAAGTACATGTACTGTTAATTCTGTTATGAGGAACCGTACGAAAAAACCACGTTTCATAAATCCGTACGGATTGAAAACCATATCTGAAGAAATACGAATATCATTAGGTTTAAACTACATATCTAAAGATATCTGATATGATGATTGATTGCAACAATAAGTAT
This sequence comes from Eschscholzia californica, assembly GCF_041429995.1. Classification (NCBI taxonomy): domain Eukaryota; kingdom Viridiplantae; phylum Streptophyta; class Magnoliopsida; order Ranunculales; family Papaveraceae; genus Eschscholzia; species Eschscholzia californica. The sequence goes on along the minus strand of NW_028238198.1, from coordinate 12,651,896 downwards.
ACTCGATTTATAGGAATTAGTAATAAAGGATTATCTCATCAATATCGAAATCATTAAAGAAACTTTTAGAGAGAAAAATACAATAATAACATACTCGATTTGAAACAGAATCATTAAAGAAGAATTTTGTTTACCTGATTAACAATTAAGAAACTGATTTTGAAAAACTCTAATGAATATGAAACAATTTCTTTGTTTTAATGGAAGATTTTCAGTAGATTAAGATGTAAAGAGAGAGAGAATCAACTACTATACTGAAATAGAATCACAAAAATTTATAAATTGATTTATGTTTTACCTGATTAACTTGATATGAAGAGAAATAAATGGAAATGGAGTTCTGAGCTTGTGTTGGATTAGAAGACGAATGTTTGAAAAACAATCTAATGAAGATGAAACAAGATTTCTGAGTTTAATGGAGGTTTTGTTATGTAAATCGGATTTAGAGAGAGAGAGAATAAAGAAGTTTCGGTTACTGAAAATAATGAATCACGTTTCTTTGTTTAGAAACGTGATTGGAGAGGGAATGTGGGAGATAAAAATGGAAGAAGATCTTTATGAATTTTGAAGATAAATCAGTTATAATATATATTTCTTTGTTTAAAAACGTGATTGGAGAGAGAATGTGAGAGATAAAAATGGAAGAAGATCTTTATGGATTTTGAAGATAAATCAGTTAGAATATATGAGGAAGGTTAGATTAGGAATTATGATTTATTTGGTATTATAGGGATTTGTGTTTTTTCTCTAGATGACACCAAATGGACTAGATATCCATTTATATTATTTTTTTGGTTTTGAAACTCTTTATAGGATTAGAGAGGACTAAATGTCTTATTAGGACCCGTTTTTTTGGCTATAAACCCAAAAATTCTTTTCTAAATCTAGCAATGTAGTACTCAAAATCAATAAGATTTTGATTCATGAAAAAGAATATTCGGGAGAAAGAGAATACCATAAATATGACGGCAACAATGAAAATTAACCAAGGTAGCGCATTTGTTTACTTCCAGCCTAACCATTATTTTTTGTGGAATAACAAACCGATATTGAGCCCTTCAATGGTCGAATACTTATGGAGGCCAAAAAAATCGTTGTACAAGGCAAAAGATTCAATTGGTCACAAAGATATAAGTGATTTAAACTAATAATAAAAGGCCGCGATTTTGGGTAATAAAAAAAACTATCTCGGGCATAAACACTTTGGTCAACTATATTTGACTTAAGGGCATATTTATTTTTACTCCAATTTTTTTTTTTTACTTTTGCCCTCTATTCTCCGTCTTCCTCTCTCTCTTGCTCCTCTTCTCTCCCTATCATTTCTCTCTCTCTCTCTCCCTCCCTCCCTCCCTGAGGAAATTAACCTAAAAGAAACCCAATAACAAAACCCTAAACTTACAATAGGGAAATAGATCAAATTAAAACACCCATAACATATTCAACTTTCAAGTCTTCCCTTAATTTAATTACGTAAAACCTTTCAGAAACATCAAACAAACAATAGTTACTATTCCAAATAGAGGATTCACCTTTGCCTAATATGTAGATTATGAAATTTTGATCCAAAAGAATTCAAAACCTAAAATCACTTGAACTGCATAAAAGAATCAATACCAGAACAATAATCTCCCAACCCACACTAGATCTTTTTCAGTATCACCCATTAACAAAGAATGGATCCAGTTGAATGATTAGTGTAAATAAATTTCTGATCATGGATGAAACCTATGGACCTTGACAGTGAATTCGTCCATAGATTCATGCTCTTTCTCGAACAGTTTGCCTTATGAGTGAATGCTCTTATTAGGAAGAAAAAGTGTTCTTAAGGAAGAAGCAAGTAAAGTATCCTAATTTATGAAGGAAGCCATAAAAAAGATCGATGGATTTTAGGAGAAAGAGAAAATGTGGAGGTAGTGGTCGGTGGTCGAAATGGTGTTCGTGGTGGAAGATGAAGATTAGGAGTCAAAATATAACATTGCCAATTTTTTTACTCAAAATAAATATGTTCCCTAAGTCAAATCTAGTTGATCAAATCTTTATATCCTACAAGACTTTTCTTTATACTCCAAATTAATGGTCTGATAAAAAGATTAAAAAATGTAAAGAGGAATAGATTTTGTAAACACAAACTACGTTAAATGTTAGCTAGCTAATAAACTTTCTAGGTTAACTTTTAACACTTTTCTTAATGTTACCCTATAAACTCTAAAACAATTAAACATTTCGGAAAAATTCATTAAATTTGGTCAAAGAGAATCTAGTGTAGTACCTCAACCCAAAATGATTTTCATACACAAATAATACTTACATGGTAAAGGGAAAATCATAAAGATCACGACAATAACGAATAAGTACCCAAGATAACACATTTGCTGACTTCCAACCTAACTAATATTTTTGGTGAACCAATAACTTATTTTCGGCCCTTTGATAGTGGGATATTTATGGAGGTGAAAACAATTCCCAGGGCACCCATAGAGAGGCCAAATGGCCAATTGATCACAAATTGAACAATAAAAGTGATCTCACCCCAATAAAAATCTATAAAATTCGAAAGAGAATTTCGTAAAAGGAAACTATGAGAAGTGTTAGCTAATAAATTATGTAGGGTTAACTTTTATCTATCGTTTGCTTAATGAATCTCAAACGGGAGGCTCAAGAAATACTCCAAAAATATTTGGTGTCAAGTGTCAATTTTTCTTTTCTACGAAGCATCGATGTATTGAAAATTCTGACTCTTTAGTCAATACATAGAAAAAATATCCTCCGCATTTTCCCTAACTTAGGGGGCACACAAGAAACTGGTCAGACTTTAGGAGCCACTCAGAAAATAAGACTAAATTAAATATCCAAGACAACATATTATGCCGAAGTAAAAATATTTGCTTTAGATAAAGCTTTATTACATGGTAAAAGTGAGATCTAATATAAAGAAAAAGTACACATCATTTGTGATTTTCAGCACACAATATTCCAATTCCTAGCAATGCTTACTCAACTGATGTAGTAACTTTGTGAGGATTAACGTCAGGTTGTACTGAGGCAGGCTTACGATTGGCGTCTCTGATGCAGCTAAAAGGGCATTTGAGCTTGGCAAAAAATCCATGATTTGTAGCAAGACAAGCAACCAGGCAAATGGTGTAAGATTCCACAGAGGCTGAACTCTGCCCAATGCACATTCCAAATACTAGAACCAACAGAACTAGTATTCCTCTCACACTTCTTCCTTCCATTTCTTATTTTTGTGAAGTAACCCTAGTTTTATATTTCCCTCTAATATACCTCAACCTTTTTCTCTAAACTTTGATGGATATATGAATCAAAAGAGACCTCTTATTTATAGGCTTTAAAATGACTTATCATTTCACCTCAAATGGAGAACATTATTTTAAGGGTGATCACAAATATTTCCTAATTTTAATTCACAATTTCGTTATTAGATTGTCCTATAAGAGAACATATAAATAGAGAACATTCTTTCAACATTTAACCATATTCTAAATCTGTCATAGTAACCCAAAATTAATAAGATTTTAATTCATGTTGAAGATTACTTACAGGACAAAGAGAATATCATAACCCAAAATCAATAAAATTTTGATTCATGATAAGAATTACTTACAGGACATAGAGAATATCATAAAGAAAGATAAGGACGATAAAAAAAATTAACCAAGGTCGCATATTTGTTTACTTCCAACCTAACCATCAGTGGCGGACCCAGAAATTTTATTTTGTGGGGGCACTTTTAACTATAAAAAAATTCATGTTGTCAAAAAATCTCGATATGAACTTCAAGTGATTGATTTCAGTATCTCTTAACCAACTCGACTATTGCTAACTTGTGAGTTTATTTTTAGAAAGTCTAACTTGTGAGTTACATTGACTAATGTGTCAATAAAAATTAACTAGCCTTTCGATTTACACAAAAGATAACATTCGTAAATTTTTAAACGAATGAGCTGTCTTGAAAAATGATTATCACATTTTACTTTTTTTAAAAAATTAAAAAAAAGAGAGAGAGCGGACAAATTTTAAGAAAAAAAATAAAAAAATCAGAAATATATTATTGTTTGGGTCTTGTATTTCTCCATTCCTGGTTGAGTCTTTTTCGCTTCCACATTTTTCCTTTCCTAAAGAAATTAAAAAGAGAGAGACACATACTATAATTAATTAAAAGATATGGGCACAAACAAATTTAGTCATAAAAAAAATCATGAATAAGGAAGGATGATGAGGGTTGAACTCGTGTCTGTAGCACATTTTATTGAGAATAACTATGGACACGTGGGGGCCGTGACCCCACGGGCCCCTACGTGGATCTGCCCCTGCTAACCATTATTTTTTGTGGAGCAGTAACTTATTTTCGGCCATTCAATGGTCGAATACTTATAGAGGCCAAAAGAAATCGTCGCACACCATTAGAGGCCAAATATTCAGTTGGTCACAAATTTAAGGATATAAGTGATCTAAAAAATTCACCCCTTAAGCTTAACAAAAGGCCGAGGTTTTGGAGCATAAAGAAAAGTCTCAAGGGAATAAAGACTTAGTCAATGAATCTTGACTTAGGTGGAATATTTATCTTTTGTCCAAAAATAAATATGATCGTATTTTAGTCCTTAATCTTCATCTCCCTCACCTCCACCATAAATTCCGACCACCACCACCATAATTTCGGGCCAACACCACCCTAATCAAAATTAAAGAAAAATCCATGTTTAATTTCAATCCTTTAAAGACTAAAATGATCAAATAGAAGTAAGAAAAAACAAGTGTTTGATCAGGACTCAGGAGAGAAAATGTAACGCCCCAAGCCTTAGCAGTTGCCGATATTGTCCCTGCTTTAACCACCTCACACAGGTACGGGGTTTTGTCCTTGGCGAAGGCACCACAAGCCTACCCAAAAGGCCTCGGTATGGGCGACGACACACGATTCGCCCGACCATCAGAGTACGCAGCGACAACGTGGACCCCCCACATACACGATTTTGTCCTCACTTAGCCACCACTCAGCGTGGTGTGAGGTTTTGTCTTGGCGAAGGCACTACGGACCCTCCCAAGAGGCCTCGGTACTTACTAAGCTTGAGCTTACACATATAGCCCAGTCTCTGGACACTCTTGTGAGCAATGTGGGACTATTACAATCCCTCACCCTCAGCGAAGAGCCGTCCTCGGCTCTGATACCACTTTGTAACGCCCCAAGCCTTAGCAGTTGCCGATATTGTCCCCGCTTTAACCACCTCACACAGGTACGGGGTTTTGTCCTTGGCGAAGGCACCACAAGCCTACCCAAAAGGCCTCGGAATGGGCGACGACACACGATTCGGCCGACCATCAGAGTACGCAGCGACAACGTGGACCCGCCACATACACGATTTTGTCCTCACTTAGCCACCACTCAGCGTGGTGTGAGGTTTTGTCTTGGCGAAGGCACTACAGACCCTCCCAAGAGGCCTCGGTACTTACTAAGCTTGAGCTTACACATATAGCCCAGTCTCTGGACACTCTTGTGAGCAATGTGGGACTATTACAGAAAAACCTGTACATATTTCTTGAAGAAAATTGTCTTTGATGAACCAGACGTACATCCCAAGTCTTCTGTACTAACACAAGCATCATGTTTACGAGCCATTTCAGTTACTTCTTTGATGAATGTTGTTGTCTTCGAACAGTGAGACCCACTAGAGAAATTCAATCCGGTCAACAAATTGTGCTTTTTACTAAAAAATATCCTATAAACTACAAGAAATTCATTGAACGACTCAAGTTAGATCAAATCATTCATATTAGGGGGATCTTCATCTTCGGACAAACTCTTCAATTCATATATCGACCTTTTCTTTCGAAGATATAGATTCATTTGAACTTCGCCTTATGTTTCGCGGATCATTCTCCTTCCTCATCTTCTTCAACTCGATGAGTTGAAGAAAAATAACCCCTACATATCCAAGATCCGGTGGGTATTGAGAGGGACAAAGAGAAAGAGGGAAAGGAGGAAAGAAGGCAGAGAAAAAAAAATGACGTAGTAGTGGTGGTCGAATTTGGGGTTTCTTTCTCTCTCTAGTGAGGAAGAAAATTGAGGGTAAAAAGTGATGGGATTTATAATGAAGTATAAAATTGTGAAAGAGAGATGGTATCATCTAGTGAGAGGAGAGGAAAAAGGTGGCAATGGTGGTGGTGGGAAGTTGTGGTGGTGAATGTGATTGAGAAGATGAAGATCAAGGGGCAATATTTGATCAAGTGAATTTTCAGACTAAAATAAAATATGTCATCGAGATTGAACAAAAAAAAAAACACGGATTCTCTAGAGAATTTATTCCCTAGAGATGGTCAAATCCCTCCATGATAGTTTTTATTACAATTTTTTGACTTATAGAGGGATAATGGTATAGTTCAATTGATAGCTTGGAGGATTAGAAGCATGACTATTGCTTTCCAATTGGCTGTTTTTGCATTAATTGCTACTTCATCAATCTTACTGATTAGTGTACCTGTTGTATTTGCTTCTCCAGATGGTTGGTCAAATAACAAAAATGTTGTATTATTCTTTATGCCCCAAAACCGCGGTCTAAATTTTTTTTCCCAAATTTAGTTTCGGCCAAATATTTAGTTGGTTCATCAACACGACAATACCAAATTCACCCATTGAGTGTTAAAAAATTCCCCAAACTTAATTTTGGCTGGACCATACCGAATAGTTGTACACTGGATCTAGTTCGACCGAACCTAAACTTTAACAGTCAAAATCCTAAAATGACATGTATTACACACATCAAAAGTAATACAAGCATACATTAAAGTACTACAAACATCTGATGATCATACTAACTTGATAAAATCCCAATAAATATGAGATTTTAAACTGTACGTGAAATTGGGCTTGGGCTCGCGGATCTTTTTCCCACCCCTAGTTGTACTTGGACACCAATAGAGGCCAAATATTCAGTTGGTCACAAATTCAAGGATATAAGTGTAGCGCCCCAAATCCCAATCTCAAGCTAACCACCTTGAAATCGAAGATTTGAGACCTTCAAACTGGATCCATGAGCAATGCTTACCATGAGTGCGCAATCAATACCTGAAAAACAAAATAGCTGGGTTAAAACCCAACTGTAGTAGATTTCCACAAACCTAAGTCTCGGGTAGGCAAGCACAATTCCCGATCAAGGAAGCATGGCATGCATATTTATTATTGGCATTATTTGGAATTCAACGGTGAATACTAACATAATATATCAGATTTACCCAATCCCTCTCGGAACTAATAATTTATATCCTTTGATTAATTATTAGGTTTTTAGGTTCACGTATTCTAATCCAATACTAACCCTGATAATACAACGATCTTTCTTCTTTTTCCAGCACATATAAAATATCATGCCTTTAACCAAGGTAAACCCTTATAACACCAAGTTTGACATGTACGTCGACAAACACATCTTGCGAAAAGTCACAATCATCAAATCCACGTTCGGATATCTCAAACCAATAGAGAATAAATATTGACTCTTATTAAAAATTACAAACAAGTTCACCAAATAATTCACGCCAACAACACATGACAAGTTAAAATGGATGATGCTCATAGTAGATCCTCACGTGGATCGCAACCTCAAACAAGCAAATAACAATATTAGTTAAAAAAATATAGACTCACCACCTGAAGGTATCTACCTAGAAGATACATTGCCTAAAGAACAGAAACCATGTGAATTACCTAAAAAATTCGTCCATTGGAGACTGTCTTGACACCTTACACGAAAACAATCATAACTCTTGACTCCAAACTCGGATTAATGAACCGTTTGAATTAATAGAAATTAGACAAAGATACCTTTCCAAACATATAAGAATAAAAATGAGATTCATCATATATCAACACTAGATTTAATTTTAATATAGACCGACATATAGTAGAGACTATTCTGACACCTTCTACGAACACTATCGTAACTCTTCACTTGGAACTCGGATTAAAGAACCGTTTAAACTAATAGAAAGTAAACGAACAAACCTTTCCGCCCATATAAGAATCACACCAAGATTCATCATATATCAATACCAGATTCATGTTTAATGTAGACCGTAATACTGTACTCTATAGATGTTTTATGGAATTCTAGATAAAACTAATGTCTAAACCATTTGATCGTTATTTAATGTGATTAGCAACACTAAACCTATCATTGAATAAACTGAAAGAGCCTACAAAAAAAATTAGGATATAGGAAATCTACCTCTTTTCGCCTTAGATGACTTTAAGACCACAATCATGACTTGGTCTCTCTCTAGAGAACTCTATCTCTACCTCTTTTCTTCTTCTTATTTTTTCATCCTCCCTTGACTAAGGGGTGGCTGCACAATCTCTCTCTTCTATATGTTTTTCTCAGTAGGGAAGATGATTAGGGTTTTAAACCAACTAATATTTCATCTAAACAAAACTGACATAGACTTTTGTTATTTCCACCCAATTTGATATATAAAAAAATAGGGGTGTTACAATAAGTGATATACAAAAATAGGTGTGTTAGTATTCTCCATTTGAGGTGAAGTGATAAATCATTTTACAGCCTATAAATAAGAGGTCTCTTTTGATTTATATATCCAACAAAGTTTATAGAAAAAGGTTGAGGTATATTGGAGGGAAGTAGAAAACTAGGGTTACTTCACAAAAAAATAACAAATGGAAAGAAGAAATGTGAGAGGAATACTAGTTCTGTTGGTTCTAGTATTTGGAATGTGTATTGAGCAGAGTTCAGCATCGATGTGTTGAGAATTCTGACTCTTTAGTCAATACATAAAAAAAAAAATTCTCCGCATTTCCCCTAACTTAGGGGGCACACAAGAAACTGGTCATACTTTAGGAGCCACTCAGAAAATAAGACTATCCAAGACAACATATTATGCCGAAGTAAAAATATTAGCTTTAGATAAAGCTTTATTACATGGTAAAAGTGAGATCTAATATAAAGAAAAAGTACACAATATTTGTGATTTTCAGCACAAAATATTCCCATTCCTAGCAATGCCTACTCAACTGATCGTAGTAACTTTGTGAGGATTAACGTCAGATTGTACTGAGGCAGGCTTACGATTGGCGTCTCTGATGCAGCTGAAAGGGCATTTGAGCTTGGCAAAAAATCCATTATGTGTAGAAAGGCAAGCAACCAGGCACATGGTGTAAGATTCCACAGAGGCTGAACTCTGCCCAATGCACATTCCAAATACTAGAACCAAGAGAACTAGTATTCCTCTCACACTTCTTCCTTCCATTTCTTATTATTGTGAAGTAACCCTAGTTTTATATTTCCCTCTAATACACCTTAACCTTTTTCTCTAAATTTTGATAGATATATGAATCAAAAGAGACCTCTTATTTATAGGCTTTAAAATGACTTATCATTTCACCTCAAATGGAGAATATTATTTTAAGGGTGATCACAAATATTTCCTAACTTTAATTCACAATTTCGTTATTAGATTGTCCTACAAGAGAACAAATAAATAGAGTAAAATAGTAATTTTCACCTTATCATGCTACTCACTGCACACTTAAAACAATTAAACATTTTCTATAAATTCACCAAATTTGGTCAAAGAAAATCTTTTTTTTTTTGTTGGAAGAGTTCAAAGAGAATCAAGTAATCCACTTCTAGAGTCAAATCCTTAAAATAAGAATACATTTTTGTTTATTAACATATGAATCAAGAGAACATTCTTTCAACATTTAACCATATTCTAAATCTATCATAGTAATCCAAAATCAATAAGATTTTGATTCATGATAAAGATTACTTACAGGACAAAGAGAATATCATAAAGAAAGATAAGGACGATAAAGAAATATTAACCAAGGTCGCATATTTGTTTACTTCCAACCTAACCATGAGTGGCGGACCCAGAAATTTTATTTTGCGGGCACTTTTAACTATACAAAAAATTTATATTGTCCAAAAATCTCTGATATGAACTTCAAGTGATTGATTTCAGAATCTCTTAACCAACTCGACTATTGCTATCTTGTGAGGTTTTTTTGAGAAACTCTAACTTGTGAGTTACATTGACTAATGTGTCAATAAAAATTAGTTAGGCTTTCGATTTACACAAAAGATAACATTCGCAAATTTTTAAAAGAATGAGCTGTCTTGAAAAATGATTATCACATTTTACTTTCTTAAAAAAATTAAAAAAAAGAGAGAGCGGACTAATTTTAAGAAAAAATTAGAAATATATATTATTGTTTGTGTCTTGTATTTCTCCATTCCTGTTTGAGTCTTTTTCGCTTTATCACATTTTTCCTTTCCTAAAGAAATTAAAAAAAGAGAGAGACCCAAACGATAATTAATTAAAAGATAAGGGCAAAAACCAATTTAGTCATAAAAAAAGTCAAGAATAAGGAGGGATGATGAGGGTTGAACCCGTGTCTGTAGCACATTTAATTGAGAATAACTATGGATACGTGGGGGCCCGTGACGCCACGGGGCCCTACGTGGATCCGCCCCTGTTAACCATTATTTTCTGTGGAGCGGTACCTTATTTTCGGCCATTCAATGGTCGAATACTTATAGAGGCCAAAAAACAATCGTTGCACACCAATTGAGGCCAAATATTCAGTTGGTCACAAATTTAAGGATATAAGTGATATAAAAAATTCAGCCCTTAAGCTTAAGAAAAGGCCGAGGTTTTGGGCATAAAGAAAAGTCTCAAGGGAATAAAGACTTCGTCAATGAATCTTGACTTAGGAGGAATATTTATCTTTTGTCCAAAAATAAATATGATTGTATTTTAGTCCTTAATCTTCATCTCCCTCACCTCCACCAAAAATTCCGACCACCACCACAATAATTTCGGGCCAACACCACCCTAATCAAAACTAAAGAAAAACCCATGTTTAATTTCAATCCTTTAAAGACTAAAATGATCAAATAGAAGTAAGAAAAAACAAGTGTTTGATCAAGACTCGGGAGAGAGAAACCTGTACATAATCCTTGAAGAAAGTTGTCTTTGATGAACCAGACGTGCATCCCAAGTCTCCTGTACTACACAAGCATCATGTTTATGAGCCATTTCAGTTACTTCTTTGATGAATGCTTTTGTCTTCAAACAGAGAGACTCACTAGAGAACTTCAATCTGGTCAACAAATTGTGCTTTTTATTCAAAAATATCCTATAAGCTAGAACAGATTCATTGCACGACTCAAGTTAGATCAAATCATTCATATTAAACAACAAAATTAGGGGGATCTTCATCCTAGGATAAACTCTTCCATTCATATATCGATCTTTTCTTTCGAAGATATCGACTCTTTTGAACTCCGCCTTATGTTTCGCGAACTTTCTCCTTCCTCATCTTCTTCAACTCAATGAGTTGAAGAAAATAACCCCTACATATCCAAGATGCCGTAGGTATTGAGAGGGACAGAGAAAGAGGGAAAGGAGAGGAGGACAGAAGGCAGAGGAAAAAAAAATGACGTGGTAGTGGTGGTCGAATTCGGGGTTTCTTTCTCTCTCTAGTGAAGAAGAAAATTGAGGGTAAAAGGTGATGGGATATATAATGAAGTATAATTGTGAAAGTGAGATGGTAACATTTAGTGAGAGGAGAGGGGAAAGGTGGCAATGGTGTTGATGGGAAGTTGTGGTGGTGAATGATAATCAATTAAAAAACTTTTCAGAGTAGCCCAAATTGGAGTACTTGGTCCAATAAATGTTGAGTTACTCGTCTTTCAAATTTGTTAGGCATTTTGTTGTGTTACGATTTAGTCACGATAACTCTCGCAAGTATGCCCCCATTTTTACAGCATACCTCGAGGCTCGAGGACTTGTGGTGTTGATCTTAGTCCATAACTTGTTGGACTGATGTTCTGATAAAACCAGTATTAAGAAGGAAAATCACATGGAACATAAGTCAACCAGCCTCTACCAATGATGATTCCTTACCTATCATAGGTGACTTTGTCTTGGTTAATATATCACTCAACAATGACCTAGAATCAAATGTTTTCACACAAGTAAACATTTCCCCTAACACTCTTCTATTTTTTCTCTTTTTTGAATTTATTGGTCTCCTTCATTTTGAACTGACTAATTGTGGGAAATTCATCTTTCTAGTGGAAATCCATCTTTCTAGTTCTACACACATAAATATAAAACCGTAAATCGTAAAGATTGACGATTGTGGGAGTTACAGTGAAGATTTCTAGAGAATGAGATAAGGTAAGTAGAAACTAAAGGCGAACGAAGAGAGAGAGAGAGAGAGAGAGAGAGAGAATCGAGGAATTACCATGTCGGAGAAATGATGAAGACGAGAACGACTGCTTTCGATCAACAAGAGACAGGAGAAATTGTTGGCTTTTACGCTCGCGAGGTTCAGTTTTGATCCCAAAACTGATACGAAAGTTTTAAAGGCGCCTCGAGGTACTAATATATATATATATATATATATATATATATATATATATATATATATATTTTTCTTGAGGACTCGACTAATTTAAACCAATAAAAAACTTTATTTCTTTCACTCTTTGTTCGATTCTTTGAGCAAGTTGAGATAAATTTTTCGAAATCTCTCTTTCTCTCTCTAAACTCGTCAATATAGAATTCAGATCTCGATTGTTTGGATTTTAGGTTAAAATCAATATAGAATCCAAATCTCGATTCTTTGAACAAGTCTTTTTCTATCTGATAAGTTAGAGAAAGGCTTATCTTCTCTCAACAAAATAAACTTAAAATTAAATTACTGAAATCGAATGTAATATATATATACATATTAAATGTATACGAGTCGACGATATTGTTGTCTTTAAAATAATTTACACCATTTATATTAGTATTAACAGTAATGGTGTATGTCTTTCATGATAAAACAAACTATTTATAAAGATATCACCTTTTAATTTTGATAGTCTGCCTAACTTTGTAAGCAATACGAACTTCTGAACAATGATTCTTAAACTCTAATGTTTGAAAATGAATACTCAGAAAATGCTAACAATCGATGTAATTACTACTTTAACTTTCTTTCTATCTAATAAATCAGAAAAAAACTTATCTTCTCCCAATTAAATAAACTTAAAACTAAATAACTAAAATGAAATTTAATATATGTCAGAAGAGTCGAGGATACTTCTATCCTTAAGACAATTTACACCTTGTATATTAGTACCAACAGTAATGGTGTATTTCTCCCGGGATAAAACGGATTATCCATCAAGTTAAGAGATGGTACTTCTTAATTTGGATAGTTTGTCGAACTTTTTAAGCAATACGAACTTTTAAAAATGATTTCAAACTCAAATGCTTGAAAATGAATACTCAGAAAATGTTCCCAAGAGTCGCACTTGACTGTTGGGTTTCAGGTGTAATCTTGACCGTCAGATGACAATGGTCTAGCGCCCTGAAGTAAAGCGCCAAATGCGTCCATACGTCCATGCCACGTGGGGTTTACGTGGTGCAAACCACGCAAAGCACCTAATCGTTTCAAAGAATCTAATATTAGTACATCAAAAGGTCTATATAAGGAAGTAGAACTTGCCTTATTTTTTTCAATATGTACTAACGATAAAATTACGCTTGGTAGTTATCCTTTCATTATGTCCCAAGTAAATCAATGATAACTCATTCATAAGAAATCGGAATTTGACAAACTTTATATCTAAATTCAAGAACTCGACGAGTCGAATCCAATGATATGTCTTACTCTTGATTTGGAACACGTATAGTTTCCCAGATTAATAAAAAAAAAAAACAGATCCAATTTCAACAAAAAGAAGCGGAGAAGAAGATGGTGATAGAGCTTAAAATTGAGAAGACAAAAATAATAGGGACAAAAAAAAAACAAGGAAACAAGAAAAGGTCCCGCGTTACAAAATTTCAAAGGGTTGGAAACCCAAAAATATCTTCCAAACAGACCCTTTTATCTCTTCTCATTTTTTATCTCTCTCCTCTTCTCTCGCTTTCTCTCCTTCTTCTCTATCTACTGTTGGAAGACCTATCTGGTTTAGGAGAAACCCCCTAAACCAGATCGACTACTGGTTGGAGGATAGATTCGAAAAAAAAACGTGGTGGAGTTGTTGCCAGAGTTGATGGTGGTAGTGGGAAGGGAATATGGAGTAAGAAGAAAATGTAAAAACATTTAGGGTGTAAAAACAAAAAATTACGAAAAAATTGTTTCCACCCAACTTTGTAGCCCGAAGTCTTTTTTCTGCAAAGCATGAATATATTAAAAATTTTGATTTTTTAGTCAACATATTTAAGAAATATTGTCTCCGCATTTTCTCTAACTTAGGGAGCCACACAAGAAACTTGTCATACTTTAGGGCCCACTTGGAATCTATTATATAAAACAGAAGGGAAAATGATGACTGGGACAAACATCCTTTTTTAATAAGGGATATTGTCTAGAGGCCCTTCTCAAAATTTCAAATATAGTCCTTCGTAGAGATAAAGTTACCTATTTAAAAAATAATAACCGTATCCTTCTTAGAAATAAAATAACTAATTTAAGAAAAAAAGAAACAAAATAAACTTCAAGGGTTAAACAAAGAAATTAAAATCTCTCTCTCTCTCTTTCAATAAAATAATAACAAAGGATATTGTCTAGAAGTCCTTCTCAAAATTTAAAATATAGTCCTTCGTAGAAATAAAGTTACCTATTTAAAAAACAATAATCGTTTCCTCTTAGAAATAAAATAACTAATTTAAGAAAAAAAGAAACAAAATAAACTTCAAGGGTTAAAAAAAGAAATTGAAATCTCTCTCTCTCTCCCAATAGAATAATAACTAATTTAAGAGAAAAAAAAACAAAAAAAAAATAATACAAAAAATAATAACTAATAAAAATCTCTCTCTCTCTCTCTCAATAAAATATAAAAATAAATTTCGTAACATTTGATTGATACAAGTGTCCGTGCCGTAGGGCACGGGATATACACTAGTAATAACTAATTTAAGAGAAAAGAAACAAAAAAATAATAACTAATAAAAATCTCTCTCTCAATAAAATATAACAATAAATTTCGTAACATTTAATTGATACAAGTGTCCGTGTCCTAGGGCACGGGATATACCCTAGTATAACACTAAATTAAAAGTGCAAGACAATATATTTTGCTAAATTAATAATTTTCTCTAGAGCATAAAGCTTTATTACATGGTAAAAGTGAGATCTAATATAAAAAAAAGTGCACATCATTCCTGATTTTCAAGACGCAATGTAATATCAGATTGTTCTGAGGTAGGCTGGCCAATGCAGTCTTTGAGGCAGATAAAAGGGCATTTGAGCTTGGCAAAAATTCCATCATGCGTAGCAATACAAGTGAGCAGGCAAAGCTTGTAACATTCCCCATAGGATGCTGAACTCTGCTCAATACACATTCCAAATACTAGAACCAACAAAACTAGTATTCCTCTCACATTTCTTCCTTCCATTTGTTATTTTTTGTGAAGTAACCCTAGTTTTCTATTTCCCTCCAATATACCTCAACCTTTTTCTATAAACTTTGTTGGATATATGAATCAAAGAGACCTCTTATTTTGAACCGTGATAACAAATATTTCCTAACTTTAATTAACAATTTAGTTACTATATTGCCTTTTAAGAGAACATATCAATGGAGTAAAATATTAATAAATTTTGACCTTATCATGCTACTCATTGCACACTTAAAACAATCAATCATGTTCTAGAAAGTCATCAAATTTTGTCAAGAGAATCAAGTAATCAACTTTTAGAATCAAATGCCTATTTCAAAAAGAAAAGAAAAAAACAAGTCAAATGCCTGAAATAAAAATACATTTTATTTATTAACATATGAATCAAGAGATGCAAAATTTAACCATTTTCTAAATCTAGCAATGTAGTACTCAAAATCAATAAGATTTTGATTCATGATAAAGATTACTTCCGGGACAAAGAGAATATCATAAATATGACGGCAACAACGAAAATTAACCAAGGTGGCGCATTTGTTTACTTCCAGCTTAACCATTATTTTTTGTGAAACAACAAACCGATGTTGAGCCCTTCAATGGTCGACTACTTATGGAGGCCAAAACAATTGTTGTACACCAATAGAGGCCAAAGATTCAATTTGTCACAAATTCAAGATGTAAGCGATTTAAACTAATAATAAAAGGCCGCAATTTTGGGTAATAAAAAAAATTATCTCGGGCATAAACACTTTGGTCAACTAGATTTGACTTAAGGGCATATTTATTTTTACTCCATTTTTTTTTTTTTTTAACTTTTGCCCTCTATTCTCCGTCTTCCTCTCTCTCTTGCTCCTCTTCTCTCCCTATCATCTCTCTCTCTCTCTCTCTCTCTCTCTCTCTCTCTCTCTCCCTCCCTCCCTCCCTCCCTCCCTCCCTCACTCCCTCCCTAAGGAAATTAACCTAAAAGAAACCCAATAACAAAACCCCTAAACTTACAATAGGGAAATGGATCAAATTAAAACACCCATAACATATCCAACTTTCAAGTCTTCCCTTAATTTAATTACGTAAAACCTTTCAGAAACATCAAACAAACAATAGTTACTATTCCAATTAGAGGATTCAGCTTTGCCTAATATGTAGATTATGAAATTTTGATCCAAAAGAATTGAAAACCTAAAATCACTTGAACTGCATAAAAGAATCACTACCAGAACAATAATCTCCCAACCCACACTAGATCTTTTTCAGTATCACCCATTAACAAAGAATGGATCCAGTTGAATGATTAGTGTAAATAAATTTCTGATCATGGATGAAACCTATGGACCTTGACAGTGAATTCGTTCATAGATTCATGCTCTTTCTCGAACAGTTTGCCCTTTGAGTGAATGCTCTTATTAGGAAGAAAAAGTGTTCATAAGGAAGAAGCAAGTAAAGTATCCTAACTTATGAAGGAAGCCATAAAAAAGATCGATGGATTTTTGGAGAAAGAGAAAATGTGGAAGTAGTGGTCGGTGGTCGAAATGGTGTACGTGGTGGAAGATGAAGATTAGGAGTCAATATATAACGTTGCCAATTTTTTTACTCAAAATAAATATGTTCCCTAAGTCAAATCTAGTTGATCAAAATCTTTATATCCTACAAGACTTTTTTTCATACTCCAAATTAATGGTCTGGTAAAAAGATTAAAAAATGTAAAGAAAAAAAGATTTTGTAAACACAAACTACGTTAAATGTTAGCTAGCTAATAAACTTTGTAGGGTAACTTTTAACTCTTTTCTTAATGTTACCCTATAAACTCTAAAACAATTAAACATTTCGGAAAAATTCATTAAATTTGGTCAAAGAGAATCTAGTGTAGTACCTCAACCCAAAATGATTTTCATACACAAATAATACTTACATGGTAAAGGGAAAATCATAAATATCACGGCAATAACGAATAATTACCCAAGATAACACATTTGTTGACTTCCAACCTAACTAATATTTTTGGTGAACCAATAACTTATTTTCGGTCCTTTGATAGTGGGATATTTATGGAGGTGAAAACAATTCCCAGGGCACCCATAGAGAGGCCAAATGGCCAATTGACCACAAATTGAACAATAAAAGTGATCTCACCCCAATAAAAATCTGTAAAATTGGAAAGAGAATTTCGTAAAAGGAAACTATGTGAAGTGTTAGCTAATAAATTATGTAGGGTTAACATTTATCTATTGTTTGCTTAATGAATCTCAAACGGGAGGCTCAAGAAATAGTCCAAAAATATTTGGTGTCAAGTGTCAATTTTTCTTTTCTACAAAGCATCGATGTATTGAAAATTCTGATTCATTAGTCAATACATAGAAAAAAAATATTATCCGCATTTTCCCTAACTTAGGAGTCACACAAGAAACTGGTCATACTTTAGGAGACACTCAGAAAATAAGACTAAATTAAATATCCAAGACAACATATTATGCCGAAGTTAAAATATTTGCTTTAGATAAAGCTTTATTACATGGTAAAAGTGAGATCTAATATAAAGATAAAGTACACATCATTTGTGATTTTCAGCACACAATATTCCCATTCCTAGCAATGCTTACTCAACTGATGTAGTAAATTTGTGAGGATTAACGTCAGATTGTACTGAGGCAGGCTTACGATTGGCGTCTCTGATGCAGCTAAAAGGGCATTTGAGCTTGGCAAAAAATCCATGATTTGTAGCAAGACAAGCAACCAGGCAAATGGTGTAAGATTCCACAGAGGCTGAACTCTGCCCAATGCACATTCCAAATACTAGAACCAACAGAACTAGTATTCCTCTCACACTTCTTCCTTCCATTTCTTATTTTTGTGAAGTAACCCTGGTTTTATATTTCCCTCTAATATACCTCAACCTTTTTCTCTAAACTTTGATGGATATATGTATCAAAAGAGACCTCTTATTTATAGGCTTTAAAATGAATTATCATTTCACCTCAAATGGAGAATATTATTTTAAGGGTGATCAGAAATATTTCCTAACTTTAATTCACAATTTCGTTATTAGATTTTCCTATAAGAGAACAAATAAATAGAGTAAAATAATAATTTTCACCTTATCATGCACCCTTAAAACAATTAAACATTTTCTATAAATTCACCAAATTTGGTCAAAGAGAATCTTTTTTTTTGTTGCAATAGGTCAAAGAGAATCAAGTCATCCACTTCTAGAGTCAAATCCTTAAAATAAGAATACATTTTTGTTTATTAACATATGAATCAAGAGAACATTCTTTCAACATTTAACCATATTCTAAATCTATCATAGTAACCCAAAATTAATAAGATTTTGATTCATGATAAAGACTATTTAAACGACAAAGAGAATATCATAACCCAAAATCAATAAGATTTTGATTCATGATAAGGATTACTTACAGGACAAAAAGAATATTATAAAGAAAGATAAGGACGATAAAGAAAAATTAACCAAGGTCGCATATTTGTTTACTTCCAACCTAACCATCAGTGGCGGACCCAGAAATTTTATTTTGTGGGGGCACTTTTAACTATAAAAAAAATTCATGTTGTAAAAAAATCTCGATATGAACTTCAAGTGATTGATTTCAGGATCTCTTAACCAACTCAACTATTGGTAACTTGTGAGTTTTTTTTGAGAAACTCTAACTTGTGAGTTACATTGACTAATGTGTCAATAAAAATTAACTAGCCTTTCGATTTACACAAAAGATAACATTCGTAAATTTTTAACAGAATGAGCTGTCTTGAAAAATGATTATCACATTTACTTTTTTAAAAAAATTAAAAAAAAAGAGAGAGAGCGGACAAATTATAAGCAAAAATAAAAAAAATCAGAAATATATATTATTGTTTGGGTCTTGTATTTCTCCATTCCTGTTTGAGTCTTTTTCGCTTTATCACATTTTTCCTTTCCTAAAGAAATTAAAAAAGAGAGAGACACATAAGATAATTAATTAAAAGATATGGGCTGATGTGACACGAAAATGTCACATTTGGAGAGCCTAACTTAGACTAATTAGTCCTTTTTGAGTGTTATTAATAATATTTTATGTGTTTTTCTTATTAGGTATCATATTTGGAGTTAAACATGAAATTCAGAATAAAAGGAGCGAATTATCACTATCATTTCATGTGCCCAAAATGAGAAAAAATGACTTCAAGCACATCAAATTACAAGTAGAGTCAATGACGAGTCTGACGGTGAAAACAGAAGTCAATTCCGAGTTCGGACAGGGAAGTTATTAAAGAAAGAAGCCCGATGATATTTTAGTCCTTTGTGAGAATTTGAAGATGTAGAGCAAGGATGGAGGCACCTTCTATGTTTCTAAATCAAAGCCGAAGAGCCCAAAGAAGAATGACAAGGAAGATTTTATGAACACTCTCTCTTTATGGATCCAAGTCAACAAAGTCTAAATGAATTGACTAAGTCAAAGGACCCTAGGGTTTTAGTAGTGTATTATACTATTCATCTTCTTCATCATTCAACAACCAAAGAAGAGAGAGAAAAGGGTGGCTAAAGGAGTTCTAGGGTTCTTGAGAACTTGAAGGTTGAAGAGAAAAGAGAGAAGAAAGGAGGAAGATCCGGCAAAGCTAGGCCGGCCAGCACTAAGGCCGACATAGCCTTGGCCGACAGCAGCTCGGGCTGCACGGCAGCAGCTCGAGCTGCTCGGGAAATCTGTTCTCGGGACGGCATAGCAGCATGGGACGCGGGACGCATCTGCAGCACGCATCCTTCAAGCTCGGCAGCAACTCAGACGGGACGAACAACAGCTTAGTCCGGCCAGCAGCTCGGGTAGGAAGCTTTCATGCTCGGGACGGACTGTACATCACTCGTGATGGCTGTTTTCTAGCTCGGAATTCTCACGGGACGGCTGTGGGACGCGGATCTTGGCTCGAGACAGGTAGATTTGGTCGGATACCATTATATGTTATACATTCAATATATGTTTTATCTGAGGTTATGTTTCTAAAATTTTAATCTTATTAAATTTTGTTAATAATTGTTATGTTACTTCAAACTAAAATAACTTTTGTGATATTTTGTTTGAACCCGAGCCGACTCATTTCATATTAAACGGGGTGGGACAGGACAGTAATGGTTTAACAATTTTTAATTGGGGCGGATATGGTAATTGAACAACCACCCCGATTAATTTTTGGAACGGTTATGGTAAAACCCGTTTACTAACAGGCCGACGGAGTTGGGAAGGGGATGAACAGTCCCAAACCTGCCCCGTTGACATCCCTAGCTTTCATTCTCGAGACCATCTTATTACTTTATTCACTTCTTTCTCTTCAAAATTCAAATTAATTTTTCAAACACCATGAATGCTCAAGATTCTCACTTTTTATAGCAATTTCTTGCCCTTTATGCTGATGATGTTGTCCCGACTACTGTGGAAGGAGAAGACTAAATTTCCTCGTACTCGGATCTTGTTAAACAAGGAGTTCTCTGGTTTCAAAGCACTAAGAAGATTGACATCAGTCTAGCTATGCTTCGCTTATCAAAAGTTCTGCACGGTCCTTATAGATTCACGCTTACTGATGTTAAAACTAATGTCTTTTTTTGTTCCTTTCATTGGGTTATCCAAGATGAACTTGTGGTTCTTCAATCTTGTACTCTGGACATTGCTCCTAGTGAATACTCTTTCGACTCGGTCTAGATTTGGACCCAATTTCATGGCATCCCCTTGTGTCGTCTTAATAATACTACTGTCAATAGGTTGCCGAGTTCCATTGGCCAATTTATTTCTACTACATCTGAAGATGCCGCGAAATGGAGTGTTTTTGGCCGAATCAAAATCAAGTATCCAGGCAACTTTAAAGTCCCTTATATGAATCCAGGACAGGGGAGAGAAAATGACTCCTTGGGAGTTCAAGTGGGATTAACCAGGGCACAATTCCCACTAGTCTACCTAATGATTCTCCACTAAATAATGAATCCATTACTAATGTATTTGGTGATTTTCTTTCAAATTTACATCAGGCAAAACGAAGTAGGGTGAATATTACCTCGACGACCATGGTTAAAGACAACAAAATTACGCGTCAGAATTACAACACATTAAGATCTCTTCGGTGGATGGACCGGCTAGACATTTAAAAAGAACGGCAAGACAGATTTCTAACAATAGTTCTTCTGAAAGAGTGACTTCGTCCCATACGCCGATGGAGCAATGAATGTCTTTTCATGGAATTGCCGAGGATTAGGGAACCCCTCGACAAGGGAGACTCTAAACCAGTTCCTATGCTTAATTTTTTTTTTTATCTTCTTTTAATAAACATGGTTTTAATAATAACTTTTATGTTTCTTCAAATGGGCGGAGTAAATGTTTACTTCTTCTTTGGACTAATAATGTTTCTATTCATATCTATAATCACTCTATTAATATGATTCATGCCTCAGTACAATCGGTAAATAATTCTTCTCTTTGGGACTTCTTTTGTGCCTATGATCCTCCACGGGTCCAAGACCGACCTTTTGGTTAGGTCTATCAACACTTATTCGGTCTGTTGTTAATCTAGTTTGTTGCATAGGAGACTTGAACGCTCTAGGTTCTCGAAATGATAAATGGGGTGGACCAACAGTAAGGCAATTCATCACGAGAGAAAGGATAGACGGAGCCTTTTGTTCGGTATCTTGGTTAATTCAATTTCCTGGGGCCATTAAACAAAATTTATCTGTTTATTCTGATTATGACATCCATCTGCCACATTTGATTCCTGTGGCTATTGCTGCTGATATTGAACACTTTCTAACAGTTCTCTAACTTTCTTAACAACCAATATGAAGCAATATATTCAAAAGGAACTTGTTGAAATAAAGAAACAACAACCCTTGATGTAACAGTAGAAAGTGGGCTTCCACTTGAATCAACAACACCAGAAGAGAATTTCTCACTATCATTTTGATCAATTTTAGGTA
Organism: Eschscholzia californica; assembly: GCF_041429995.1. NCBI lineage: Eukaryota > Viridiplantae > Streptophyta > Magnoliopsida > Ranunculales > Papaveraceae > Eschscholzia > Eschscholzia californica. The sequence continues at coordinate 12,629,524 of NW_028238198.1, read as the reverse complement.
AGGGTTTTTGGGAACTAGGTTCAACAGAAGAACGTAATGGGCGATTTTCATGTACGGTTTAGTAGGGTTAGGGTGTGTTTGGAGTGGTGGGGGGGGGGGGGGGGGGGGGTATGTTGACGACCATTGAAGGTTGATAGTTGTGTTTTTACCTAAACTAGGGTATATCCCGTGCCCTAGGCCACAGCCAGTTGTAACAATCAAATGTAACGAAATTTTATTGTTATATTCTAGATACCCTCATTTTTTTGTATTATTTTATTTTGTTTCCTTTTTCTTAAATTAGTTATTATTTTATTGAGAGAGAGATTTTAATTTCTTTTTTTAACTCTTGAAATTGGGAATACAAATTCTATACTTCTATCTCTTAAAGCTTTTGTTGATGTTAAGATAATCGAAGTTGGTGTTTTTTTTTTTTGTTGAAAGAGTTGAATTACAACACACATTAAGTAATATTAGAAATACAATGCGGGATGGAGTTCCAAATCAGCTTTTGAAGACGTTTCCGTCCCCATTTGGCTAGAGTGTCAATTTTCGAGTTGCTTTGTCTAGCAATGTAAGAGAATATGATGTCCGTGACGTTTTGCTTGAGCTTGAGGATTTCCTTAATGAACTTTCCTGATTTCCATCGGATTGCATACGCTTGATCTTCAATGTATTTAATAACGTTGAGATTATCACTTTCGATATGGAGGTGTTGGATATGTAAGTTGATCACCCATAAGATTCCATTCTGGATGGCTAAGCATTCACACTCTTCTGCGCTTTGCCCTCTGAATGTGTCTGCTAACACCGTTACAAAGTTTTCTTTATCATCATACATAATACAACAAATACCTGCGGCTTCCGTCATGGATGTGAAGGAAGCGTCAACGTTCAACTTAAGCAATGGTGTCGATGGAGGGCTCCATTGGTATTGCTTTTGTTGGTTTCTGTTCGTGGTGGATTTTGTTGGTGTTGTTTTCAGAGGAGTGGTTGATGTGACATTGATTTTTGTAACGATCTTCATTGGAGTTTGTTTCTGTGAGGAGAAGCAGTTTGCACATCTAGCTTTCCAAATAAACCATAGAATTTTAGCATATAATTTAGTTATTTCCTCATACAGATCTCTCCATTGGAGGATCCATTGTTTGACACTGGTGAGGTGTTCTGTTCTGACATGAAAATAAAACCATATGGCTCTAGCATAATGACAATGAATAAGGGCATTATCAGTCGTTTCGTCCGCATTGCAATTAATAAATGAGAATTTGTTACCGATAAATTTACCTATTTTGTCTCTGACGGGGAGACTATTCGTACAACACTTCCATATGAATAGTTTAATTCTAGGCATAGTGTTTGAATTCCAGATAAAAAAACATTCGGTTGTTCTGTTTTTTTTGCTCATAAATGTTGGTTCTCAGATGTCTGTACATTGAGCTGATTGTAGAGTTACCTGATTTTGTGAGTGTCCATCGAGCTGTGTCTTCTGTATTAGCCTGCGAATTTATACTCATAATAGCATTAATGATATCACTGTTAACACATTGGTTTATAAGATTCGTATTCCAAGCGTTATTTGTAATAAGTTAGGCAACCAGAGTTAGATTCGTATTGCTATGTTAAGAATCGGGAGGGGTGGGGGGGGGGGGGGGGGGGTTTGGAATCTAGTAATCATGTCAGATATTGATTTGAGTGCCATTGTTAACATCCCACAAAAATCAAGTTGACAACCTCGTCAAAATGTTTTCTAATAGATTTCCAGGGCCAGGAATGATTATGTTTTGGGAGATGGGGTTTGTGAGTTCTCGGGAAGTATTTGGCTTTGAGAAGTTGAACCCAAACAGGGGGTTTTTAATGATGCGCCAAACAAGTTCTTGGGCATGGAAAATCCATTGGACCTTGATCTTGCCGATATTATGGTCCTGGAACCGATTTGGCTTTGCATGAATGTGATTTTCATAACATAGTTTAGATTAGCATCTAAGTTTTGCTACATATTAATGACGTAATCTTGGAAAGAAGATATTGGCACTACAATCTTCCAACATACTTAGATAGCTATTTGTAATTAGGATTAGTATATTTCTATCTTTGTAATTATATTTCCCATTCATATCTTTCTAATTATGTTATTTCCTCTTCATGTAAAGTCTATAAATACATCTTTTATAATCAATAAAGAATACCTTTTGATCTCAATTATTATTCTTGTGCAACTATATAATTTTCACATGGTATCACGAGCATAAGGTTTTTTTTCGGTCAACTAAGGTGAGGAAGTATCGCTTATTTGTGAGCGAAGGAATAGGAAAAGGTCCCCAAATGTCGGCATGAACTAATTGGAAAGGAAAAGTACTAACGGAAGTACTTTTATGAAAAGGCAATTTAGATTGCTTGGCCATAGGACAAATTGTGCAGTCATGCGAGTAGTCAAAGCGAATAAAATCGAAACGCTTAGATAAGTGTTTGAGGTGATCCAAACTAGGATGTCCCAATCGTTTGTGCCAAAGGTCAAGCGGCTTATGGAGAGTAAGTGCTGAAGATTTATGGCATAAAATATAGAGGTCGCCAACCTCATCAGCCTGTCCAATCAGGCGAGTTGTCAAAACCTCTGTAAAGACACATAGGGACGGTTAGAAAGTCGCAAGACAGTTTAAAGATTTACATAATTGTCTTACAGAAATCAAATTAAATTTGAAGTTAGGGATGTGATAAACATTTTCGATATGTAAGGAGTCGGAAAAAACTACTTTACCGATATGTTTAACAAGAAAGGTACTCCCATCAGGAATTTGAACGTAAAGTGATGGAGGAGCAAGTTCGTACGAACTAAAACATTGTAAAGAGAAACAGACGTGGTTCGAAGCACCACTATCGATAATCCATGAAGTAGGATGAATAGAGAGAATAGTTCCCGAAAAAAGTGTCGTAGCTGTAGAGCTAGGGTCACTCGTATCTGTGGCAGGAAAGAGAATCGTTCTCAATGAAGGAGAAGGAACAGAAAACAGGAGTCGAAAAAATTTAGTTGAAAGACTCGAGATAATAAGTTTTAAAAATCTTGTAAGTAAAACACAACGTACGACAATGGTCGTAGGATCATTTCTGAAAAGATAATCGTGGTTGGGAAAACCAGAAAAGTCAAAAATGAAGAAAAGTAGGAATAACAAAAGAGATTTAGTTACGTTTGACCTGAAATGCATTGTCGAAAACATATGTAATGAGAAAGTACTGAAAAGATTTGGAAGAAGAGACAACACAAATAATGTTGTCGTTATAGTCGACAAGAAATTCATTGTCAAAAAAATGTCAGTGATGGATTGAAGAAACGACAACAAAAATAATGTTGTTGTGTTTAGAGTTGGCAAGAAAACTATTGTCGGGATGCCAAATAATTGTATGATAAGTGACAACCAAAATGAAGGTGTCATCGTGATGGTCGACAAATGATGCATTGTCGGAAAGAATGTGTCCAGAATTGACACAAAAGATAACAACCAAATTGAGGTCGTAATAATAGTTGACATGAGAACGTGTATTTGCTCCAGTTGCCAAATTGGTAACTGTTCGTGTCCTCTTATCCCTTGCGTCTATCCAAGGATGGTCGTTGCATCAATTAGATGTCAATAATGCTTTTCTCCAAGGAGACTTGGAAGAAGAAGTCTATATGACCATTCCTCCAGGTTTTAGCACCATAGGTGACACTAGAGTTTGTCGCTTGAACAAATCATTATATGGTTTGAAACAAGCTTCTAGGCAATGGTTTGCTAAATTTTCATCCGGTTTAAAAGCCGAAGGTTTTTCTCAATCTTCGTCAGACCATTCTCTTTTCAGTTATTTTGATGGTCCGACTGCTATCTATATTCTTGTCTACGTAGATGACATCATCATTACAGGCAATGACAACAAGGAAATTGACTCCCTTCGACAACGTCTAGAGAAACGATTTTCTCTTAAAAATCTCGGACGACTTCAATATTTTTTTAGGCCTAGAAGTATCTAGGTCCCCTAAGGGTATTTTCCTCTGTCAACGGAAATACACTTTAGACATTATCCGTGATTCTGGACTTCTCGGAGCCAAACTGAGTTTATTTCCTATGGAACAACACTTGAAATTATTACCTACAGATGGTACACCTTTAGACGATCCCACTTCTTTTCGGCGTCTAATTGGTCGGCTTCTCTATGTCACTGTAACGAGACCTGATATCGCTTTTTCAGTGAATTATTTAAGTCAATTTATGCAGCATCCCCGTTCAACACATATGGATGCTGCGACTCGAGTGCTAAGATATTTGAAGGGGACCCTCGATCATGGGATCCTCCTTTCGTCTTCTAGCTCTTTGACACTTTCGGGTTTTGCTGACTCTGATTGGGCCAGTTGCCCCATTACACGTCGTTCCACCACCGGCTACTTCACAATGCTTGGTGCGAGTCCGTTGTCTTGGAAATCTAAGAAACAACCTACAGTCTCTCGATCATCTGCTGAGGCAAAATATCGTGCTCTTGCTTTTCTTACTGCCGAGCTCCAATGGTTGAAATACCTATTTCAGGATCTTCGGATTTCCATTCCAGAACCTTTTCAGGTTTTTTGTGACAATAAGGCGGCTATGCATATTGCTGCTAATCCAGTTTTTCACGAACGAACGAAGCACATCGAACTCGATTGCCACTTTGTTCGCGAGAAACTTGAAAGTGGTCTTATCCAGATATCTCATGTTCGCTCTACAGATCAGGTAGCTGATATTTTCACAAAGCCTCTTGGTTCTGACCAATTTCATCGGTTAATTTCCAAGTTAGGCTTGATTCAGATTTCTTCCCCAGCTCCAACTTGCGGGGGGGTAATGACGTAATCTTGGAAAGAAGATATTGGCACTACAATCAACATACTTAGATACTATTTGTAATTAGGATTAGTATATTTCTATCTTTGTAATTATATTTCCCATTCATATCTTTCTAATTATGTTATTTTCTCTTCATGTAAAGTCTATAAATACATCTTCTATAATCAATAAAGAATACCTTTTGATCTCAATTATTATTCTTGTGCAACTATATAATTTTCACACATATTTTTAAACTACTCTCTCTACGTATATAATTTGGTAATCCTTTATTATATTTCAAATTTTTTTGTTTTGTTGACAAATGAATTATTCCTATAAGTTTTCTTAAAGATCCATAACTTCCACCAGATGCAAATGGTTGAGAAAATTAAATTTATAATATTATACTTCCAAATATAAGTGACAAATATTCTACAACTTCCAATAATTATCATAATTGGGGTTATTACACTAGACATGACGAAATGCACCATTAACATCAACACCACTTTTTCCTATTGTAGGTATAAAGATACTGAAATGTCATGACGAAGAAGAAATGTATTGAGCATTTATGTTAATGAGTATCTTTCTATACCTAATTTTCTTTTAATCTCCCTTTCAAATTTATGTCGTCACTTTCAAGAATTATTTGTCTATTGACCGTCCAAGACTATTTATTTTATCGGGATCAGTCGGACAACGGCTCGGTGCGGACGTTCCACTTAAATTTTTGCAAAAGCTTATAAATCATTTTCATTACTAGACAAACAAAAACTATAAGTTACACGTTACAAATGAAAAATATTAACCAAAACCCAAATAACTATAAAAATAAATTTGATCATCATTTGACAAGATATAATTAAGATGTGTGCTAATCGTTGAAGCTACCTTCACATATCCGATAACATACATTGTCTGCCGCTATAAGGGTCAAGACAAAGCACATGCTTGGACAATATGTTGTTGATTGAGAGTTAGCTCCACAACCAAACCATACCCACCCATTAGAAATAACATCCGATCAACATATTAACCTTGTTTTCATAAAAATAAATCCAAAATATGTCAAATTATACAAGTGAACTATCAAAAAAGGAATAACAAAAGATGCAACTGTAGGCACTAGGCACCATAAAAAGTCATAAGTTTGGAAGTCTCTAAACAAATGTTATATGATTGCATCCAATCTTTGCATCATTGAATGCCCTAACATCTTGGCATCATTGAAAATATAACAAGTACCTGCAACATTACAAAACTGTTAGGTGCCCACGGTCATTTGGTCACTCACTCCATTTGAAACGATCGACATTCGGTCGGTCCATTTCAAACAGTCGTCTAGCGGGCGGTCTCCCGACATGGAGTTTTGACCTAGACTAGCCCGCCTACCCTTTCGGGTCGGTCGGATGGTGACCATTTTGACCGTCTGGTTCCCGGAAGCTCTTTTTATTCGGACGAACGGGTCAAGAAGCGGTCTTCCGGATTTTTTTCCCACTAATTTTAAAGCTTCTCACAAGCCACAATCTTCTCTCGTCTTTTCCTAGATTCAAAACGAGTTAATTTTGTGAACTAAACAAAAATTACTTATTTGTTAGTATTTGTTCGAGAATTTAGTATTACTTATTCAAATAAATTAATGTACGAGGAATATTCAGGCGCAATTTGTTGTTCGTTGTACAATAACTCTCCTGTGAAAAATCTGATTTGTATATTTTCTATTTTTATTTTTTTATTGCAATAATAAATTTAAATGTCTCAGACCATATATGACTTTCGAATTTTTTATTTCCATTTAGGAAAAAGCTTTTGCTCTCTATAAATCCTTTGCTTATGTATTATTTGTCACTCCTTCTCACAATCTCAAATATGTCTCTGTAAATATTTAAGCGCTTGGTCTCTGTAAATTCAAAACAGTCAATAGTTATCTCTATAACACCCAAATTTGAGTTTGAATTGATTTTTTCCTTTCACACGACTCCATTCAACTAGACTTGAAACTGCTTTATTGAAAATTACATCTAATAACTATGTCATAATCAGTAAACATTTATAGTAACACATGTGTCAAAAACGTAACTTTGCATTGAGCTATCTATTAAACAAAATTAGAATTTTTTTGGAATAAATAGTTTTGTTGTCTCAAAAATCATTAATAACTTAAGTTAAGTCTTATATCTCTAGAGCACTACACTTATCTTTACAGCGTAATGATCTCAAAAGTTAAAATAACAACATCTAAAAAATAAAGACAAATTAAATAACTGAATGTCTCGACTACTTTTCTGCAACGCGTAAAGGGCATTCCCCCGCCCATATGGCGGCGTTATGCTTAGTATTGCTTACATTGGAAAGGGAAAATCATAAAGATGAGGGCAATAACGAATAATTACCAAAGATAACACATTTGTTGACTTCCCGCCTAACTAATATTTTTGGTGAACCAATAACTTGTTTTCGGCCCTTTGATAGTCGGATATTTATGGGGGCCAAAACAATCCCTAGGGCGCCCATAGAGAGGCCAAATGGCCAATTGATCACAAATTGAACAAAAAAGTGATCTCACCCTAATAAAAATCCGTAAAATTGTAAAGAGAATCAATTTTGTAAAAGGAAACTATGTGAAGTGTTAGCTAATAAATTTTGTTTTTTTGTTGAAGAGCTAATAAATTATGTAGGGTTAACTTTTGTCTATTGTTTGCTTCATGAATCTCCAACCGAAGACTCAAGAAATACTCCAAAAATATATAGTGTCAAGTGTCAACTTTTTTTTCTTCAATACATCGATGTATTGAAAATTTTGACTCTTTAGTCAATACATAGAAAAAAATATTATCTCCGCGCGCATTTTCCTAACTTAGGGGGGCACACAAGAAACTGGTCATACTTTAGGAGCCACTAAGAAAATAAGACTGAATTAAATGTCCAAGACAATATATTATGCCCAATTAATAAATTTTGCTTTAGTTAAAGCTTTATTACATGGTAAAAGTGAGATCTAATATAAAAAAAAAGTACACATCATTTGTGATTTTCAGCACACAATATTCCCATTCCTAGCAATGCTTACTCAACTGGTGTAGTAACTTTGTGAGGATTAACGTCAGATTGTAATGAGGCAGGCATACGATTGCCTTCACCGATGCAACTAAAAGGGCATTTGATCCTGGCAAAAAATCCATCATGTGTAGAAAGACAAGTGAGCAGGCAACTTACGTAAGATTCCACAGAGGCTGAACTCTGCCCAATACACATTCCAAATACTAGAACCAACAGAATTAGTATTCCTCTCACACTTCTTCCTTCCATTTCTTATTTTTGTGAAGTAACCCTAGTTTTATATTTCCCTCTAATATACCTCAACCTTTTTCTCTAAACTTTGATGGATATATGAATCAAAAGAGACCTCTTATTTATAGGCTTTAAAATGACTTATCATTTCACCGCAAATGGAGAATATTATTTTCAAGGGTGATCACAAATATTTCCTAACTTTAATTCACAATTTCGTTATTAGATTGTCCTATAAGAGAACAAACAAATAGAGTAAAATAGTAATTTTCACCTTATCATGCTACTCACTGCACACTTAAAACAATTAAATATTTTCTAGAAATTCACCAAATTTGGTCAAAGAGAATCTTTTTTTTTGTTACAAGAGGTCAAAGAGAATCTTTTTTGTTGAACCAAGGTCAGAGAGAATCAAGTAATTCACTTCTAGAGTCAAATCCTTAAAATAAGAATACATTTTTGTTGATTAACATATGAATCAAGATCTAGTTCAACAAAAAAAAAACATATGAATCAACAGAACATTCTTTCAACATTTAACCATATTCTAAATCTATCATAGTAACCCAAAATCAATAAGATTTTGATTCATGATAAAGATTACTTACAGGACAAAGAGAATATCATAACCCAAAATCAATAAGATTTTGATTCATGATAAGGATTACTTACGGGACAAAGAGAATATCATAATAAAGATAAGGACGATAAAGAAAAATTAACCAAGGTCGCATATTTGTTTACTTCCAACCTAACCATCAGTGGCGGACCTAGAAATTTTATTTTGTGGGGACACTTTTAACTATAAAAATATTCATGTTGTAAAAAAATCTCGATATGAACTTCAAGTGATTGATTTAAGTATCTCTTAACCAACTCGACTATTGCTAAATTGTGAGTTTTTTGTTTTGAGAAACTCTAACTTGTGAGTTACATTGACTAATGTGTCAAGAAAAAATAACTAGCCTTTCTTTACACAAAAGATAACATTCGTAAATTTTTGAAAGAATGAGCTGTCTTGAAAAATGATTATCACATTTTACTTTCTTAAAAAAATTTAAAAAAAAAGAAAGAAAGAGAGCTCACAAATTTTAAGAAAAAGTTAAAAAATCAGAAATATATATTATTGTTTGGGTCTTGTATTTCTCCATTCCTGTTTGAGTCTTTTTCGCTTTATCACATTTTTCCTTTCCTAAAGAAATTAAAAAAGAGAGAGACACCCAGACAATAATTAATTAAAAGATATGGGCACAAACAAATTTAGTCATAAAAAAGTCAAGAATAAGGAGGGATGATGAGGGTTGAACCCGTGTCTGTAGCATATTTAATTGAGAATAACTATGAACACGTGGGGGCCTGTGTTACGTGGATCCGCCCCTGCTAACCGTTATTTTTTGTGGAGCAGTAACTTATTTTCGGCCATTCAATGGTCGAATACTTATAAAGGCCAAAAGAAATCGTTGCACACCAATAGAGGCCAAATATTCAGTTGGTCACAAATTTAAGGATATAAGTGATATAAAAAATTCACCCCTTAAGCTTAAGAAAAGGCGGAGGTTTTGGGGCATAAAGAAAAGTCTCAAGGGAATAAAGACTTAGTCAATGAATCTTGACTTAGGTGGAATATTTATCTTTTGTCCAAAAATAAATATGATTGTATTTTAGTCCTTAATATTCATCTCCCTCACCTCCACCATAAATTCCGACCACCACCACCATAATTTCGGGCCAACACCACTAATCAAAATTAAAGAAAAACCTATGTTTAATTTCAATCCTTTAAAGACTAAAATGATCAAATAGAAGTAAGAAAAAAGAAGTGCTTGATCAGAACTCAAGAGAGAGAAACCTGTACATATTCCTTGAAGAAAATTGTCTTTGATGAACCAGACGTGCATCCCAAGTCTTCAGTACTAACACAAGCATCATGTTTATGAGCCATTTTAGTTACTTCTTTGATGAATGCTTTTGTCTTCAAACAGTGAGACCCACCGGAGAACTTCAATCCGGTCAACAAATTGTGCTTTTTACTCAAAAATATCCTATCAACTAGAGGAAATTCACTGAACGACTTAATTTAGATCAAATCATTCATATTAGGGGGATCTTCATCCTCGAACAAACTCTTCCTTTCATATATCGACCTTTTCTTTCGAAGATAGAGACTCTTTTGAACTTCGCCTTATGTTTCGCGGATTTTTCTCCTTCCTCATCTTCTTAAACTCGATGAGTTGAAGAAAAATAACCCCTACATATCCAAGATCCGGTGGGTATTGAGAGGGACAGAGAGAAAGAGGGAGAGGAGGACAAATATTCAGTTGGTCACAAATTCAAGGATATAAGGTAGCGCCCCAAATCCCAATCTCATGCTAACCGCCTTGAAATCGAAGATTTGAGACCTTCAAACTGGATCCATGAGCAACCCTTACCATGAGTGCACAATCAATACCTGAAAAATAAAATAGCTGGGTTGAAACCCAAGTAGATTTCCACAAACCTAAGTCTCGGGTGGGCAAGCTCAATCCCCGATCAAGGAAGCATTGCATTCATATTCATTATTTGCATTATCTTGAATTCAACGGTGAATACTAACATAATATATCAAATTTAACCAATCCCTCTCGGAACTAATAATTTATATCCTTTGATTAATTATTAGGTTTTAGGTTCACGTATTCTAATCCAATACTAACCCTGATAATACAACGATCTTTCCTCTTTTCCCAACATATATAAAATATCATGCCTTTAACCAAGGTAAACCCTTATATAACACCAAGTTTGACATGTACGTCGACAAACACATTTTGCGAAAAGTCACAATCATCAAACCCTCGTTTGGATATCTCAAACCAATACACAATAAACTTTGACTCTTATCAAGAATTACAAACTACTTCACCAAACAATTCACGCCAACAACACATGACAAGTTAGAATGGATGATGCTCATAGTAGATTCTCACGTGGATCGCAACCTCAAACAAGAAAATAACAATATTAGTTAAAAAAACATAAACTCACCACAAAATGGTATCTACCTAGAAGATACATTGCCTAAAGAACAGAAACCATGTGAAGTACCTCAATAAATTCGTCCATTGGAGACTGTCTTGACACCTTACACGAAAACAATCATAACTCTTGACTCGAACCTCAGATTAATAAACCGTTTGATTAATAGAAAGTAAACAAAGATACCTTTCCAACCATATAAGAATCAAACTGAGATTCATCATATATCAACACCAGATTTAGTTTTAATATAGACCGACATACAGTAGAGACTGTTCTGGCACCTTCTACGAAAACTCTCGTAACTCTTCACTTGGAACTCGGAATAAAGAACCGTTTAAACTAATAGAAAGTAGACATACAGACCTTTCCGTTCGTATAAGAACCGTTTAAACTAATAAAAAGTAGACATACAGACATCCTCCCTTTACTAAGGGGTGGCTGCACCATCTCTCTCTTCTATATGTTTTCTTCAGTAGGGAAGAGGATTAGGGTTTTAAACCCACTAGTATTTCATCTAAACAAAACTGACATAGATTTTTGTTATTTCCACCCAATTTGATATATAAAAAAATAGGGGTGTTACAATAAGTGATATAAAAAAACGTTTATGACATATCATTTGTGGTCGAGGCAGGTTGAAGAAGGATTTCTTTTTATCTATACCCTCTCTCTGATCTGCGTTTGGAGCTGGTAAATCACAACCATCATGGATTTTTGTGTTACTGATTCTAAATTTCATCTATATGTTTTGAAACCTTCTTTATGTTTGCTTAAATGGGTTTATGTTACTTTTCTCAAATCTGGCAGAAATCAAGGAAATATGGTTTGCGGGCAATGGTTAAAGGACCAACAGATGGTATTGCAAAGGTATTGCTTTTCAATTGGCAACAAAATGTCTTAATTTAATCTTGGTGAGAAGAAATCTTGACAAGTCAAAAGAGGCTTTTTAATGAATTCAGAAGACATTAGAGAGTACCCAAATGAAGAATGTAGTTGTTTAGTTCTTTGGTAATCTCTCAGAAAAGGATAAAAGGGATTTAGGAAGTAAGGAACGTTTTAGATGTTGGAGTTTTTTTAAAGTTAATGAAGAGTTATTGAAGAATTTCATTGAAAAGATAATGAGGTTTAGAAGACGGTTTAGATTGGTTTTGTTTTCACTTTTATTGTCTTTATTTTATTTTTTATTTTTTATTTTTTATTTTTTATTTTTTTTTGAAACCATTGATACCATATATCATTCATAAGTGAATAAATCACTGATTACATGGATAATTCTTATTTCTCTCGGTTCAGCAACATGAGAGTTACATAAGTAAATTCTCAGAATTTCGAATGCAAAGTGCCTCATGAAGTGAGAGAAATTGGACTAGACACTGACGAAATAAGAAAGAAGAAAAATGAAAGGATCCTAAAGATCACGGATGAAAAGACCCTATAGGTCAACAAAATAACAGGAAAAAACACCACCAATGTTACAATACTAGTACTAAAATGACCACCCTAGTCTTCACCGGAAAAACCGTCGTCTTCACTGGAAAAAAAACTTTTTTCATCATCGGAAAACCGTCTTCAACGCCGGAGAACCGCCGTCATCTCCGTATAACCACCACCACAGAGGAATTGCCGCCAATGCAACCACCCACTGCCCCATGGCCGCCTTGAAGAAGAATTTGGATAATGGTTTTCCTTTGGCGATGTTCTTGAATCTGAGACATCTTTAGAGGACCTCTGTAAAGAAATGGAAGTTGAAGAAAGAAGAAAATTAGCAGAGAAGGAAAAAGACATGAAAATAAGAAATCTTGAGGACCTCCATTAATGGAGTTTTTCTTAGAGGGAGAAAAAAGTGTTGCTTCTCTTTAAGATAATAACAAAATCTTGGCATTGAGTAGGAAGGTTTTTAGGAGCCGGGTGGAGCAATTTTGTATCCTTGGTGGTGCCACCTACCTGAAGCGGTTACTTTCTCTTTTCCGATTGATTTGGCAGTTTCGATTTCGGTTACCGGAAGTTTTTTGTTCCTTTATTCAGTTATCTTCCTTTTATAGTCTCTCTTATGGAGAATTTCATCTTGAGATCTAGTCTCTTTTCATTTTCTCTTCCATAATTCCTCTCTCTCTGTTTCATTTTCTCTCATTATGTCTACTTCTAAAGATCAATTTATTCAACATTTTGCCTCATTAACCACAGAGGAGATCCCACCGATCACGGTCGAAGGTACGGATCTGGTTAGTTCTTTCTCTGAGAATAACAAAAGGGGTGTTATCATGTTTATGGGCTCAAGAAGAATTGATATCGGACACGCCATGATGCGATTGTCTCGTGTGATTCACGGTCCTAACAAGTTCAACTTGATGGAATTGCTTGACAACAAATTCCTTATACGTTTCGAAACGGCTAGTGAATTGGGTTTGGCCTTAGATAGCTCTCCTTGGACTATTGCGGAGGAGTTGGTTATTTTACATGAATGTAAAATCCATTTGGCGCCTGAAGAACACACCTTCGATTCGGTTAAATTTTGGGTTCAAATGCACGACATCCCGCTAGGCTATCTCAATCACATTACTGTTAATAGACTGGCAGGATATATTGGAAACTATGTTCCTACCACTCAAGAGGATGCATCTCGCTGGAGCGTCTATGGTCGAGTGAAGATTGAATTCCCTATTTCAAAACCTCTTCGACATGATGTCTATCTTAAACTTTCTTCTACTAAGTTAATATGTATAGAATTGCGTTTTGAACGTCTGCCTAGGTTTTGTGTCTCATGTGGTTTAGTGGGACACACGATTAAATTCTGTCCTATAATTTTAAAATTCAATGACTTACTAAACTGGAATTTAAATGAAGAGCAACAATCCCTGGTTTTTAAGGCTATTAAGCCTAATTTTTCTGATCTTTTTAAATTTCCATTTAATGCCAGGGGCACAGGGAAGGAATTGGAGTCGTTTAATGCTTCGATAACTCACAAGAGGGAAGGAACTCAAAGTGGAACTCAATTTCAAGATCATTCTCAGGAGCAACATATACCTATCCCCCCTATTACTGAATCATTTGGAGAACTTCTATCCCAATTATCCCAGGCTAAGAAATCTAAATCGATTTCTCGAGATGGACAGATTATTGGGATATCTACAGGCCTCTCCAACCCTGGTTATGATGTCCTGATGACAGAAGGACACTCATCTCATACCATCACAGATATTACTTCTAATTTTGGAGATGATCGTCATAAAAAAAGCTTTAAAAGGACTAATAGAACAAGCAATCCAGACTCTATCACGGAAAGGGCAACGTCACCCGTAATGCCGCCAGAATTATGAGTTGTCCAACCTGGAACTGTCGGGGATTAGGGAACGCCCCGACTAGGACCACCTTGACTCAGTTCTTAGGGTCTACCAAACCTGAATTAGTGTTTTTATCTGAAACTCGTCTTCCCTCTTTTAATTTTATTACTAGTTTTATTAATTTCGGTCTGAATAATTCTTTTCCTGTTTCCTCAAGGTCGTAGCGGAGGCGTACTATTACTTTGGTCTAATAATATATCACTTAACTTTAATTATTCCTCTTCGAATTTAATTCATGCTACTATATCTGGTCTTAATAATAAGCCTGTCTGGGACCTTTTCTGTATCTATGGTCCCCCGAGACTTAGTGATCGCCCTCTTTTCTGGAACGATCTTCTGAATGGTATCCATACCAATACTAACCCTATTGTGTGCCTGGGTGATCTTAACAACGTTGCTTCTTCGAGTGAGAAATGGGACGGCAGTCCCTCTATCCCTTTTTCCTCCCTGTTCAAGTCGTTCATTTCTCACCTGGCCTCATTGACCTAGGTTTTAATGGTCCAACCTTTACTTGGACCAATAATAGGTCGACCCACCATCTGACTCGTGAACGTTTAGATAGAGCCCTTTGTTCGCATAATTGGCTTATGGACTACCCCAAAGCGGGGTTATTTGACCTTCCTAGGTATAATAGCGACCACGCTCTTATTTTACTTAAATTTCAAGTTGAGGGTCGCATTCTTCAGACCATTTCTCGTTATGAGACATTCTGGTCTAGGACACTGACTTTAAAGATACCTTGCAAAAAGGGTGGACATATAGTAATGGTCCCTTCCATGATAGAATCTGTCAAATTAAGGATTGTCTCTCGAGTTGGAGCAAATCTGCTTTTAGAGTTCTCACTAATATACTTAAAATCCTTCGTAAGAGACTCCTTGACATTCAGAATTTCCCACCCACTTCGATCTCCCTTAGTATTAAGAGTGATATTCAAGAAGAACTTATTTATTTAGAGCAAATTTATTGTACCAAGTTAGAACAGAGATCCAAACTGAATTGGGCCCATAATGGAGATCGACTCTAAGGCCTTTCATATAACTCTGCAAAATGGCAATATCTCTATGAATGACAAAGATATTGCTAATGATCTAACTCTATTTTTCAGAATTTATTTACGGCAGAACCAGTTGAATCGGCTCCGCCAGAGATTCTCAATGCATACAAAGTCATATCAAACACTGAAATTGAAGGATATATTCCCTCGGTCAGAAGGAATGGTATCCTTCCGAAGGAGTGTCCTTCGACCAAGGTGTCAATGCGTACAATTTGGCGAATAGGATCTTAATGACCTTACTCGGAAGATCATTAGCCCGGTCCAATTAGAGGTCGTAATGTTTAGCTAGAAGCCAACTACGATCGTCGGATAACTTCGGTAATCCGCGGCTAACATAGACCGGATCCTACAAGGATTACACATAAGAGTGATGGTTTGAACGGAGAGAATTGACTAGTAATAGACTGACATATAAGTGGATTGGATCCCTTATAAGTATGACCAATTAGTTCGGAGGAGTCCGAATAAGAGATAAACACTTCCGGGCCTTAAAGAAGGACCCGGGAAGGCTTTAGGTGGGCCGGCCATGTGATGACCGACCTTAACAAGGGGCCGGCCATTACCTGGCCAGTTAGGCCCTAAGTGGGCCGGCCAAGGAAGCCGATAAAGGGCTATGTTGGCCGGCCACACTAAGGAACCCTAAAAGGGTGTTTTGGGAAACATCTTATAATTAGGCTTTACTAATCCTAGTTTGGGTCAAATACCTTTTCTAGGGATTTCTATATTAGGACCTAATTACACAACCTAAGGGTGTGTGTGTGTGCCTAAGAAGTGAGACTTCTATTCACAACTAAAAGAGTTCAGAATATACATCTCAGAGAGAGAGAGAGAGAGAAAAAAGGAGTTTTCTCAATTATCTAGTCAAGAAAGAGTTCTTCATGATCTCAACCTTCAAGAAGGTCCTAGCTGACTGAAAAGAGGGAGTTCAAGTTATACACTCGGTGTCTCAAGTAGAGGAGCAACAATTGGGGCTCTTATCTTCCGAATACTGGTCGGGATTTAGTTCGAGGGAAGGCGATTAAAGGTAATCTTCTTTCTATTCTAGTTCATTGATATGTTCATGTATAGATTCTGGTAGTCTAGTGTTAAACATAGAGATGTTTGAGATTCCGCTTACAACATTAGTTAGATGATTAGTATGTATTAGATACCTACGAAACCCTACAGAAATGGGCTACATCTCTAGGGTGCCAGACTATGAAGTGATAAAGGCAGTGGTTATGTAAATGGGGTCAATCAAGAGCCCTGGACCAGACGGCATGCCATGCCATTTTTATCAACACAACTGGGACATTATAGGGGACGATTTGGTCTTATATATCCAGCAAGCTTTTTCTACGGGTAAGATCGACTCATCCATCAATAATACCACTCTTGCCCTTATTCCGAAAATCCGTTACCCAAGTATGGCATCATATTTCAGGCCAACATCTTTGTGCAATTTTCTCTATAAGTTCATCACAAAAAATCTGGCTAACCGTATCAGCCCCTACTTAGATCAATGCATAATGTGGACTCAGAGTACTTTCGTTCCTTCGAGACAAATCATCGACAATATTATCATTACTCAAGAGATTATTCACTCTATTCAGAAGTCTAAAGCCAAAAAAGGTGGTTTTTGTCTTAAAATCGATATGGCCGAAGCCTACGACAGAGTGAGTTGGGACTTTCTTGGAAAAGTCCTACCGACAACGGGTTTCTCAGGTCTATTCTTAGATCTTATCATTTCATGCATTACTTCTACCACTTTTAGCATCCAAATTAATGGTAGCCTTCATGGGAATATAGTTGCTTCTAGGGGTCTAAGGCAGGGGTGCCCGTTGTTCCCCTACCTTTTTCTTTTAGTCTCCCAGTCGCTCTCCCTCTTTATCCATTATTATGAATCGAAAAATCTGTACAGTGGGTACAAAATAAATAAATATAGCCCTACCATCCCCCACCTACTTTTTGCCGATGACCTCACCCTCTTTGGGAGAGCCACCACATCAAATCTTACAGCAATTAAAGAGATTATCACTACCTACTCTAATTTTTCTGGTCAGAAAGTTAACTTTGATAAATCCTCCATTTTCTTTGGAAAGAGAATTCCCAATGCTATGAGAATGCAGTTCACCAACTCCCTCCAAGCTCTTGCTATAACTAATCAAGCCAAATATTTGGGGTCGTTCCTCTTCAAGCCAGGTAATTGCATTGGCAGTTTCTCTTGGCTAGTCAAAAAATATCAAAAGTCTTTATCAGATTGGAAGAGCAAATATATTTCTCAAGCAGGTAAGACAGTTTTAATCCAATCTATATTGGGAGCTTACTGTACATATACTTTCAGTCATCAGCAAATTCCAAAGCATATTACTAACAAGTTAGAACGAGCTGAACGATGTTTTTGGTGGGGCCACTCAATATCAGAGAAAAAGATTCATTTCATAAATTGGAATACAATATGCTCATCAAAGCAATATGGTGGTCTTGGAATCCGATCTGTCCCGGAAGTCAATGCTTCTCTCATTGGTTAAGCAACATGGAGGTACTTAACTAGCCCATAAGAGGTATGGGTTAAGATTCTCAATTCAAAGTATATTAAAACTGGCAATTTTTGGACTATACAAGCCCCCTCATCTGCCTCTCCTTTCTGGAGGGCTATTTTGAATAGTAGGGATGTCATCCATCCCAATATCTTATGGGAAGTAGGCAATGGTAATAACATGGGGATTCTTTCTGACTCTTGGCTTAAAGATCTTCCTAGCAAAATTCTTGTTCTCATAAATGATATGCCAGATAATATCAGATTGGTCTCTCATTTAAGAAACCCTTCCAACCGTGATTAGGACCAAAATCTTTTACATAATCATTTTGATACAGACTCTATAGAAGCCATAAACTCCATTAATATGAACCAATATAACACCTCTGACAAACTTATTTGGACTCCTACCGAGTCTGGTAAGTTTTCAGCCAAATCTTACTATCATGAAACTCATAGCCGACCTATTTTAGATAATAATATCACTGATTTTCCCTGGACTAAATTATGGAACAATAATATCATGAACCCTAGAATCCGTCTATTCATTTGAAAACTAATCCATAATGGGTTAGCCACTTTGGCCAATATTAGTAAATGCAATCAGTCTATTAGTCCTTTTTGCAAATTATGTTCAACAGGGGATATAGGAACAACAAATTACATATTCGGGTCTTGTCCGAGATTCAGAGATTTTCTTAGATCTTCTAAAAAAACAAATACTTATAGATCTAAGCAAAAATCCAATCAATAACTTGAAAGGCATACTGAATAAAAGATCAAATAGAAACATAGATTGGATGTGGTATACTTATCTGCATTGGCACTGGTGGAAACCAGAAATGATCTCGTCTTCAATAATAAGGAACCAGATTATACCAGATGCTTTTGGTCGATAACACAGGAGGTATATGCTTCTTATTACCCACTTTATCTTCTTCTATATCTAAGCCCAACATGCAAGTTTCCAGCTGGTTACCTCCTCCCTTTTCACTACTAAAGGTTAATGTGGATAGAGCTTTCAAACCACCCATGGGAGCTGCAGGAGCCATAGTCAGAAACAGTGAAGGAGAAGTAGTGAAAGTAGATTCAATGAGTTTTCCGGCGATTTCGCCTCTACACAGCGAAATGAAAAATTTCGAATTAGGGCTAAAATTGATAGAAGATATGGGTTTAGGAGTTTTTATATTGGAAGGAGATTCAAAGTCTATGGTTGAGCTACTTTGTGATGAGAATCAAACTCCGCCGTGGCGGCTATCCATCGAGATTTATAAGCTACGTGTTAGGGTTTCCAATTTGCAGGTTGAATTCCAGTATTGCCCCCGACTTTCAAATAAGGAGGCTCACCAGCTGGCGCATTCGGCTTTAGGCCCTCAGACGTGAGATAGTTGTTCTTTCGTCCTTTCAGTTAACTTCCTTTATCTTTCGTATCAGTCTTTTGTGTTTTCAGTCCTCGTGACTCTTTTGTATGACACAATGGATCTCGTTATATTTATGAAAGCTTTAATAAAAAAATATATCTTGACAGGCAGTACATTTGAATATACTTCTCTACACATTTAGGCAGTTTTGGGCTCTGGAGCGGAGTAATTAGTTTTATCTGATGGTGCCACCATATCCCTTTCTCTAATTGGTTATTTTTAGGCAGTCTTGGACGGTTTCTAGTAGTTTCTCTAGTAGTTTTTTTTTTGACAGTTTCAACTGAACAGGAACATTTGTTCATCTTTCTGTCTGTCTTTTTTATTTTCCTTTAAGGGTCTTTCATTGGGGGTAGCAATTTGATCCGAACCGGCGGTTTTTTGCCTAAATCCGTCCATCATGGGACGGGTTTTACCGACCCTTATTAAATGGTTCAGGTTTGGTATGAAGTTAAAAAAAATAATCGGGTTCCGGGCGGGTTTGGTATTAGATAATAAATCCCGCCCCGAACCGGTTATATGTTATATATTCAATATATGTTTTATCTAAGGTTATGTTTCTAAAATATTAATCTTATAAAATTTTGTTAATAATTGTTATGTTACTTCAAACTAAAATAACTTTTGTAAAACAAAATAGAAAATATTTTGTTTGAACCCGAGCCGACTCATTTCATATTAAACGGGCTGGGACAGGACAGTAATGGTTTAACAATTTTTAATTGGGACGGATATGGTAATTGAACAACCACCCCGATTAATTTTTGGAACGATTATGGTAAAACCCGTTTACTAACGGGCCGACGGAGTTGGGAAGGGGATGAACCGTCCCAAACCCGCCCCGTTGACATCCCTAGCTTTCATTCTCCAGACCATCTTATTACTTTATTTACTTCTTTCTCTTCCAAATTCAAATTAATTTTTCAAACACCATGAATGCTCAAGATTCTCACTTTTTATAGCAATTTCTTGCCCTTTATGCTGATGATGTTGTCCCGATTACTGTGGAAGGAGAAGACTAAATTTCCTCGTACTCGGATCTTGTTAAACAAGGAGTTCTCTGGTTTCAAAGCACTAAGAAGATTGACATCAGTCTAGCTATGCTTCGCTTATCAAAAGTTCTGCACGGTCCTTATAGATTCACGCTTACTGATGTTAAAACTAATGTCTTTTTTTGTTCGTTTCATTGGGTTATCCAAGATGAACTTGTGGTTCTTCAATCTTGTACTCTGGACATTGCTCCTAGTAAATACTCTTTCGACTCGGTCTAGATTTAAACCCAATTTCATGGCATCCCCTTGTGTCATCTTAATAATACTACTGTCAATAGGTTGCCGAGTTCCATTGGCCAATTTATTTCTACTACATCTGAAGATGCCGCGAAATGGAGTGTTTTTGGCCGAATCAAAATCAAGTACACCATAAACAAACCTTTACCACAACGTGTTTACTTGAAATTGTCTAACTATAAACTTATATCTATTACGATTAGAATGGAAAAACTACCCCGTTTATGTAACTAGACTCCATTCAACTAGACTTGAAACTGCTTTATGGAAAATTACATCTAATAACTATGTCATAATCAGTACACATTTATAGTAACACATATGTGTCAAAAACGTAACTTTGCATTGAGCTATCTATTAAACAAAATTAGAATTTTTTTGGAATAAATAGTTTTGTTGTCTCAAAAATCATTAATAACTTAAGTTAAGTCTTATACCTCTAGAGCACTACACTTATCTTTACAGCGTAATGATCTCAAAAGTTAAAATAACAACATCTAAAAAATAAAGACAAATTAAATAACTGAATATCTCGACTATTTTTCTGTAATGCGTAAAGGGCATTCCCCCAACCATATGGCGGCGTTATGCTTAGTATTGCTTACATTGGAAAGGGAAAATCATAAAGATGAGGGCAATAACAAATAATTACCAAAGATAACACATTTGTTGACTTCCCGCCTAACTAATATTTTTGGTGAACCAATAACTTGTTTTCGGCCCTTTGATAGTCGGATATTTATGGGGGCCAAAACAATCCCTAGGGCGCCCATAGAGAGGCCAAATGGCCAATTGATCACAAATTGAACAAAAAAGTGATCTCACCCTAATAAAAATCCGTAAAATTGTAAAGAGAATCAATTTTGTAAAAGGAAACTATGTGAAGTGTTAGCTAATAAATTTTGTTTTTTTTTTTTGAAGAGCTAATAAATTATGTATGGTTAACTTTTGTCTATTGTTTGCTTCATGAATCTCCAACCGGAGACTCAAGAAATACTCCAAAAATATATAGTGTCAAGTGTCAACTTTTTTTTCTTCAATACATCGATGTATTGAAAATTTTGACTCTTTAGTCAATACATAGAAAAAAATATTATCTCCGCGCGCATTTTCCTAACTAAGGGGGGCACACAAGAAACTGGTCATACTTTAGGAGCCACTAAGAAAATAAGACTCAATTAAATGTCCAAGACAATATATTATGCCCAATTAATAAATTTTGCTTTAGATAAAGCTTTATTACATGGTAAAAGTGAGATCTAATATAAAAAAAAGTACACATCATTTGTGATTTTCAGCACACAATATTCCCATTCCTAGCAATGCTTACTCAACTGGTGTAGTAACTTTGTGAGGATTAACGTCAGATTGTAATGAGGCAGGCATACGATTGCCTTCACCGATGCAACTAAAAGGGCATTTGATCCTGGCAAAAAATCCATCATGTGTAGAAAGACAAGTGAGCAGGCAACTTACGTAAGATTCCACAGAGGCTGAACTCTGCCCAATACACATTCCAAATACTAGAACCAACAGAATTAGTATTCCTCTCACACTTCTTCCTTCCATTTCTTATTTTTGTGAAGTAACCCTAGTTTTATATTTCCCTCTAATATACCTCAACCTTTTTCTCTAAACTTTGATGGATATATGAATCAAAAGAGACCTCTTATTTATAGGCTTTAAAATGACTTATCATTTCACCGCAAATGGAGAATATTATTTTCAAGGGTGATCACAAATATTTCCTAACTTTAATTCACAATTTCGTTATTAGATTGTCCTATAAGAGAACAAACAAATAGAGTAAAATAGTAATTTTCACCTTATCATGCTACTCACTGCACACTTAAAACAATTAAATATTTTCTAGAAATTCACCAAATTTGGTCAAAGAGAATCTTTTTTTTTTTGTTACAAGAGGTCAAAGAGAATCTTTTTTGTTGAACCAAGGTTAGAGAGAATCAAGTAATTCACTTCTAGAGTCAAATCCTTAAAATAAGAATACATTTTTGTTTATTAACATATGAATCAAGATCTAGTTCAACAAAAAAAAAAAAAACATATGAATCAACAGAACATTCTTTCAACATTTAACCATATTCTAAATCTATCATAGTAACCCAAAATCAATAAGATTTTGATTCATGATAAAGATTACTTACAGGACAAAGAGAATATCATAACCCAAAATCAATAAGATTTTGATTCATGATAAGGATTACTTACGGGACAAAGAGAATATCATAATAAAGATAAGGACGATAAAGAAAAATTAACCAAGGTCGCATATTTGTTTACTTCCAACCTAACCATCAGTGGCGGATCCAGAAATTTTATTTTGTGGGGGCACTTTTAACTATAAAAATATTCATGTTGTAAAAAAATCTGGATATGAACTTCAAGTGATTGATTTAAGTATCTCTTAACCAACTCGACTATTGCTAAATTGTGAGTTTTTTGTTTTGAGAAACTCTAACTTGTGAGTTACATTGACTAATGTGTCGAGAAAAAATAACTAGCCTTTCTTTACACAAAAGATAACATTCGTAAATTTTTGAAAGAATGAGCTGTTTTGAAAAATGATTATCACATTTTACTTTCTTAAAAAAATTTAAAAAAAAGAAAGAAAGGGAGCGCACAAATTTTAAGAAAAAATTAAAAAATCAGAAATATATATTATTGTTTGGGTCTTGTATTTCTCCATTTCTGTTTGAGTCTTTTTCGCTTTATCACATTTTTCCTTTTCTAAAGAAATTAAAAAAGAGAGAGACACCCAGACAATAATTAATTAAAAGATATGGGCACAAACAAATTTAGTCATAAAAAAAGTCAAGAATAAGGAGGGATGATGAGGGTTGAACCCGTGTCTGTAGCACATTTAATTGAGAATAACTATGAACACGTGGGGGCCTGTGTTACGTGGATCCGCCCCTGCTAACCGTTATTTTTTATGGAGCAGTAACTTATTTTCGGCCATTCAATGGTCGAATACTTATAGAGGCCAAAAGAAATCGTTGCACACCAATAGAGGCCAAATATTCAGTTGGTCACAAATTTAAGGATATAAGTGATATAAAAAATTCACCCCTTAAGCTTAAGAAAAGGCGGAGGTTTTGGGGCATAAAGAAAAATCTCAAGGGAATAAAGACTTAGTCAATGAATCTTGACTTAGGTGGAATATTTATCTTTTGTCCAAAAATAAATATGATTGTATTTTAGTCCTTAATATTCATCTCCCTCACCTCCACCATAAATTCCGACCACCACCACCATAATTTCGGGCCAACACCACTAATCAAAATTAAAGAAAAACCTATGTTTAATTTCAATCCTTTAAAGACTAAAATGATCAAATGGAAGTAAGAAAAAACAAGTGCTTGATCAGAACTCGGGAGAGAGAAACCTGTACATATTCCTTGAAAAAAATTGTCTTTGATGAACCAGACGTGCATCCCAAGTCTTCTGTACTAACACAAGCATCATGTTTATGAGCCATTTTAGTTACTTCTTTGATGAATGCTTTTGTCTTCAAACAGTGAGACCCACCAGAGAACTTCAATCCGGTCAACAAATTGTGCTTTTTACTCAAAAATATCCTATCAACTAGAGGAAATTCACTGAACGACTTAATTTAGATCAAATCATTCATATTAGGGGGATCTTCATCCTCAGACAAACTCTTCCTTTCATATATCGACCTTTTCTTTCGAAGATAGAGACTCTTTTGAACTTCGCCTTATGTTTCGCGGATTTTTCTCCTTCCTCATCTTCTTCAACTCGATGAGTTGAAGAAAAATAACCCCTACATATCCAAGATCCGGTGGGTATTGAGAGGGACAGAGAGAAAGAGGGAGAGGAGAGGAGGACTGTGAAGAGGTAAATCACCTCTTGATAATAGAAGATTATAATTAACTGAACACAGAGAGAGAGAGAGAGAGAGAGAGAAATCGTGTGGGAGAGAGAGAGAGATGGAAGAAAGAATTCTCTGTGTGTTTATTCATCTAGTTTACATGAGTATTTATAGGTTTACATGTAGGTTACATATAGAAGTAAATCTAGGAAACATGGAAACTTCCTTTAACAAGTTATTACATGAAATAACAATTAATAGTTAGGAAACTATTAATAATTAGGAAACTCTAATTATAGCCGGTTGGGCTTCCTCTTGCTAGTCGGCCGGTCATCCCATGATGTTGGTGGGCTTGTGTATTCTTGGGCCTGGTGATATATCTTAACACTCTCCCTCAAGTTGGAGCAGAAAGGGACGTGATGCCCAACTTGCCAATAATATGTTTGAACGCATCTGCTCCAAGTGGCTTCGTGAAAATATTCGTTAGTTGCTCAGAAGTAGGTGTAAAACGGGGAGCAATGACGTTGGCTTTAATCTTTTCCCGAACGAAGTGACAATCAATCTCAATATGCTTTGTACGTTCATGAAAAATTGGGTTATCAGCTATGTGGAGTGCTGCTTTATTATCACAGTAAACTGACATAGGAGAAGAGTGGTCGATACCAAGATCGCGAAGTAGATATTTCAACCATTGAAGTTCACTAGTTAAATGTGCTAGGGCACGATATTCTGCTTCAGCAGAAGACTTAGCAATGGTAGGTTGCTTTTTAGATTTCCAGGAGAGTGGGCTAGAACCCAACATAGTGAAATATCCCGTTGTAGAACGACGAGTGGACGGACAGCCAGCCCAGTCCGAGTCACAATATCCAGATATGTGTAAAGAACTGGTGGAAGATAGGAATAGACCATGACCAATAGATCCTGAGATATCGTAGAACACGATGAGCAGCATCGAGATGAGTGGTGCTAGGTTTTTGAAGAAATTGACTAAGATTATTCACTGCATAACTGATGTCAGGTCGGGTGACAGTGAGATAGAGGAGGCGACCAATCAGTCGTCTGTAGATGGTGGGATCCGGAAGAGGGTTGATGGGCCTAAAAAGTTTCCTAAATAAGTCTACACCCGCAAGTGCTCGGGCGTCAAGTTGTAAAATTCCGGTAAGACCGGTTCGTTCCTCAGAGACTAAGTCAAATTTTAATTCTAATCTTAAAACTATTATGTCTTCAAAATAGTGGTTTGATTGGTAATATTTTTTTTTCAAATAATAAAAAGATAAAAAGCAATTAAAAATTAAATAATACTAAAGTTGATATTCAGAAAAGGGGAACCTAGGGTTTTCGAATCCATCCTTTTAACAATTGTAACGACGATTTACTATGATTTAATTAGCAAATTCTTTATATAACTCAGATTTTTGGTCCATTAATGGTCTAAAAATCCGGAAGATTTTATCATGAAAAACAATAAAAATTATTAATAAATCGTATCGATAAAATTATTTATGAAGAACTTCATCTAAGACCCTAGATAAAAGATTAGTTAATCATAGACATTTTATAAAAAAAAAATTGGAAAATAAAGTAAACAGAGAGAGAAGAAAACAAACTTTTTCTTCGCTGGAAACGGTTTCCTTCTGATTTTCCACTGATAGCCAAACACACCCCTGATGGAAAACGATTTTCTCGTCTTCTAGGAATTGAATTCTCTGTAGGAAAATTGTTTTCCCACCTATTTTCTCATCTTCTCCAACTACTTTCTACTGTTTCCTTTCTCTCTTTTAATCTCTTACTTATAGAAATAATGAAGAGAAGATAACAATTATCCGAATGAAACAAGCAAAGAAGAAGAAAATTGAAACTTCTATTTAATTTCTCTCTCTCTGTAATCACTCTCTCTCTCACTAAGAGAATCAATACAAAGTGGGTTTCTGTTTCTTTATCTCTCTACAAAACAATCTTTCCTTCTCTCTGTTTCTCTCTTTCTAACTCTCTGTAAATGTTCTTGTTTAACCGTGGAATCCTCTCTTTCTCTCTCTAAACCGAGATGATGAAGATGATTTAACTTTTTCTCTCTCAGCCGTGATGATCCTCCCTAACTCTTAGTTCATGTTTTTCTTTAGCCGTGAGATGATGTTATAACCCTGGAGTGATGATGTTGTCTTTGGCCGTGACTTCCTTTTGTAGAAAGAGGAATACCATCATCATTCAATCTTTCTTCTCTCGGTTTTAGAAACTTTCGATTTCTTTCCTCCTCTTCCAATCTTTCCTTTTCGGTTCAAAACTTTTTTATTCATGGCAAGATATCTTCCTCTCTCCAGCTCGTCTCTCTTTCCTTCTTTTATTAAACAAAATCTCCATCTCTGTCTCGGTTCTTTCTCTCTTAGGTTTAAACAGCTATGTCTCTTTCCCTTTTGAATTTGAAAAGAATAAATAAGGGATTCCGATGAATCTGGACGTTAACTGCTAGCATCGATCTAAGCTGCTCCTCTCTTTGACCGTCAGATGTGTGTAGGTGTGGAGATGAAGGCATTAGATCACTCCGGACTATCATACTATCATGCTTCCACGAGCATTATAGCACAAGTCTAAGAAATCACGTGAACCCGTCCTTGAATAACAGCTGGCGTCATTTCGGGGCGTATTTAGTGTTGCAAAGCCTACGGTATTAAACTACACCGACAGAGCGATAGCCGTCAGATCCGGAAGGAAGTACAGCGATCGTCAGATATGCACGAGGGTTACCGAAGCTTGGATACGCGGAGTACTAAATCAAATTCTCGAGAAAATCCCAAGCATGTCCCGCTGGTGCCCACCTTTGTACCGAATTTTTCGTACTGACGTCCAGATTCGTGCCACATGTCATTGAAATGCCCTAACTTGACCGGATATTGACCAAAACTTTGACGTGATAAAATTATCTCATCCGAACTCCGATTTGACCTCTGTTTCCGCCGTTGGACTCGTCTTGGGCTCTACTTTCGTCCGAGCATCAAAAATTGATCACAACTCGCTGAAAATTAAAATGACCAAAATGCCCCTCTTTCATCTATTTTTCGAGCCCAATTCCGTAGAAGATACCTGAGAAAGAAAATCAAACAAATCATCAGAGTAACTGCTCGAATCGGACTAACTGACCCGAGTTAAAAGATTCAGATGGGACATTTTCATGTCTCATCAAACATCCCCAAACTTAGATTTTGCTAGTCCTCGAGCAAAACAGAAAAATAAAACTAAGCCCAGTTCACCAATTTCGTAGGAAATCACGATTGCACTTAGCTCGTGCAACAAGCCGTTAAACCTCTAGGTTACCCTAGAGGACGAGTTTTGTCTCGTGAGGGTTTGCAGTGAATATACCCACAAAATTCAAAAATTTCAAAAATGCAGAAGGGTCTAAATATGATATGGACTAAAAATGTTTATCCGGTAAACTTTCGAAAGTTAATAGAAATGAAATCCAAGCTAACCAAACCATACAAAAGCTAAAATTCCCTTCACTAGTAACCAAGACTCGAAGTGCACGTGACCAGCCAATATGAGTATCATTTCGGTTCAGAACAGACAAGACCTTGATTACCTTCTCAATACATTTCGCCTCGACTACTGCCTCACGGTCATACACTCAAAAATTTAAGTCACTCAGAAATGTTTCACTCAATGTGCGAGTATGAGCATGAAGAAAAACTCAACACATTACAAAAGACAGACTAAATTTTTGGTAAACGACTGATCTCATAGAAAGGAAACAACCACTAATACGGAATGGGGAAGTTAACCAACTCTTCTCACCTGATCAACTATCCAACAATGCTTCCTAGAGGTCAATAGACTATAATGATGATGTGACTAGAACTCCTGAGAACTCGACGTCTTCAAATCTTCAAGAATTACTTCAAGGGATAAACACGTAAACAAAACTACACAAACACTTTTTTTTCTTTTTCTATTTCTTTCTTTTTTTTTTTTTTTGGTAATACAACTCAAAATACACATCTTACTTTCTCAACAATTTCCTTGGGTATAATTTTCTCCTCTTTGCTTCATGTCTTATTCTCAGGGTTCTAAATGATGGATGAGATCTATTTTCCTCTAGTTGACATTGCTTTCAAGTTTCTCAGACTACAAGAGAAGGGTTGACTTCCTGATGACATCCCTAGTGGTTGTAAAATTTGAACTCAAGAGATCAAATGAGTTCTAATGAATATTGCGAGGCTGAGTAGCTCTTCACTCTACTCGGAATTAGCTCAGAAGAGATCACTCAAAACAACAAGAAAGGCTCAGAATCTCACATAGGTTAACTCTCCACTAATGATTAATCAGGTTTTCTCAGAAGTGTCTATTCTTCACCTATCTAACACTCACATGGCCAGTGCAAAACAACTCCAAGACTCGTAATTCGTGGAAGAACTTTCAGCAAAAGCATAGTACGACCAATTAGACTCTATAACTATTAACAAGCAAAAACAACTAGACTCACATTTTCAATCCAAAAATTAAAAAATTTGAACCCTTTTGAATATTTGAAATAAGGACTAAAAATTCAATCCCCTATCCCCAAAATTAAACCTAACATTGTCCTTAATGTTCTGAAGACTATGCAAAAATAATAGGATGTAAGGAAAGATGTTACCAGATTTAGAAGTCCTATGCATGGGTTGCCTCCCAGAAAGCGCTAAGTTTAACGTCTTCAGCCAGACGAAACTGATCATAGCGGATCAGTCTGGATAGACAGGATCTTCGATAGAAACATCCTCTGTATCGTTCAACATCTCTAAAAATGGTTTTAACCGTTGTCCATTCACTTTGAACACACTACCATTTTTGTCTTCAATGTCGACCACACCATAAGGATAAACAAACTTGACCATGAAAGGTCCTGACCATCTAGAACGGAGTTTCCCAGGAAATAAATGCAAACGTGTGTTATATAATAAAACTTTCTGACCCGGTGAAATTTTTTTTCTTAAAATATTTTTATCATGAAACATTTTCATTTTATGCTTATACAACCTAGCACTTTCATATGCATCATTTCTCAACTCCTCCAACTCACTGAGTTGCAACTTTCTCTCTCTACCCGCCTTGTCAAGCGAAAAATTCAACTGCTTGATAGCCCAATATGCTCTATGCTCTAACTCAACAGGTAAGTGGCATGCTCTGCCATACACTAGTCTATATGGAGACATTCCAATAGAGGTCTTAAACGTTGTACGGTAAGCCCATAGTGCATCGGTTAGTCGTAAAGACCAATCCTTCCTATTGGTGTTAACCGTTTTCTCTAGAATGCGTTTAATCTCCCTATTCGACACCTCCACTTGACCACTAGTCTGTGGATGATATGGGGTTGACACTTTATGGGTAATACCATATTTTTTCATTAAAAGCTCAAACTGCCTATTACAAAAGTGTGTGCCCTCGTCACTAATAATTGCTCGCGGTGTACCAAAACGTGAAAATATGTTTTCCTTCAAGAAAGTGATCACAACTTTGTGATCATTCGTTTTGGAAGCAATCGCCTCTATCCACTTTGACACATAGTCAACTGCAACTAGGATGTACAGATTTCCAAATGAATTTGGGAAGGGACCCATGAAATCGATGCCCCACACATCGAAGATCTCAACTACCAAAATAGGATTAAGGGGCATCATGTTCCTACGTGAAATGCTTCCCAACTTCTGGCATCGTTCACACGCCAGATAATATGCATGGGTGTCCTTAAAGATAGACGGCCAGTAAAAACCACATTGTAGAATTTTTGCGGCCGTCTTCTTACTACTAAAATGCCCTCCACATGCATGATCATGACAAAAGGAAATGATTTTGGATTGTTCACTATCAGGAACACACCTCCTAATAATCTGATCGGGACAATACTTGAACAAGTATGGATCGTCCCAGAAGAACCGTTTTACCTCGGATAGAAATTTATCACGATCTTGCTTGGTCCAGTGTTTGGGCATTTGACCAGTAGCAAGATAGTTCACTATATCAGCAAACCAAGGTAATTGGGAGATACTAAAAAGTTGCTCATCAGAAAAGCTCTCTCTCATGGGTAACTTGTCTTCTACAGACTCGACTACAAGTCTAGACAAGTGGTCTGCTACTAGATTCTCGGAACCCTTTTTGTCCCGAATCTCTATGTCAAATTCCTGTAGCAGTAGTATCCATCTAATCAGCCTAGGTTTTGCATCCTTTTTAGAAAGGAGATATTTTAATGCAGCATGATCAGAGAATATGATGACCTTAGAACCCACAAGATATGATCTAAACTTCTCAAGGGCATACACTACAGCTAACAACTCTTTTTCAGTGGTAGAGTAGTTTAGCTGTGCATCGTTCAACGTCTTACTAGCATAGTATATAACGTGAAGAAGTTTATTCTCACGTTGACCTAACACGACTCCAATAGCATAATCAGATGCATCGCACATGATCTCAAATGGAGTACTCCAGTTGGGAGGTTGGACAATAGGGGCAGAAGTAAGCATAAGTTTGAGTTTCTCAAAGGCTTCTAAACAAGGCTCATCGAAGACAAATTTGTTCTCTTTTGCCAAAAGATTACAAAGAGGTCTAGATATCTTGCTGAAATCTTTAATAAGTCGTCGATAAAATCCAGCATGTCCTAAGAACGATCGAATATCTTTAACCGTTTTAGGGACTGGAAGGCTTTTTATCAACTCTACTTTAGCCTTATCTACTTCAATGCCCTTTTCAGAAATGACATGCCCTAAGACTATTCCTGAGCGAACCATAAAATGACATTTCTCCCAATTGAGAACTAGGTTCTTCTCTTTGCATCGAACCAACACGAGTGTGAGGTGATGCAGACACTGATCGAATGATGAGCCAAAGACTGAAAAATCATCCATAAAGACCTCGAGAAACCTCTCTACCATATCTAAAAATATGCTCAACATACATCGTTGAAATGTAGCGGGTGCATTACACAACCCAAAAGGCATCCGACGATAAGCATAAGTTCCAAATGGACAAGTAAAAGTGATTTTCTCTTGGTCTTCAGGGGATATTGGAATCTGATTATAGCCAGAATAGCCATCTAAGAAACAATAGTAGCTATGCCCAGCTAGTCTTTCTAGCATCTGATCAATGAAAGGAAGAGGAAAATGGTCTTTCCTCGTGACCGTGTTCAATTTTCTGTAGTCAACACAAACACGCCACCCATGGTCATCCTGGTGGGTATTAATTCATTTGACTCGTTCTTGACTACAGTAATGCCTGATTTCTTGGGTACAGTTTGAACAGGGCTGACCCAAGTACTATCTGAAATAGGGTATATGATACCCGCACCTAACAATTTCAGGACTTCAGCTCTAACAACCTCCTTCATGTGAGGGTTAAGTCTACGTTGCATTTCCCTTGACGGTTTAGCATCTTCCTCTAGGTAGATATGGTGCATGCAAACAGAAGGACTTATACCCTTTAAATCAGCTATTGACCACCCTAAAGCCTCTTTGTGGTTTCTAAGGACATCTAGCAATCTACTTTCCTGTTCTTTTTCTAACTCAGAAGCAATAATGACAGGTAAAGTTTCAGATGGGCCTAGAAACGAATAATTTAAGTTCTCAGGCAAGGGTTTCAATTCTAAGGAAGGTGGTTTCTCTGTGGATGGAGGCAACTCTGGGATAGAAGGACCACTGGACTCACTGGTGGATGATAGTTGATTCGTCTCTACAGTTGGCGAGTCAATTGGCTCGGACAAAATGAGGGGTTCAGCTTTTGCTTTCCATTTATTAGTATCCAATAATGGGGTAGAATCCAACAAAGCATTCACCTCATTGATACTTCCCTCCTCATCAAAGTCTAAGCCAAAATGAGCCAACAGGGTTTCTAAAGGATCCTCAGATAAAGTCTCAGGTAAAGAATCCTGAACGAACATATCTATTAGGTTCATCTCATTAAACTCATTAACATCATCTGGGAAAAGTCCAGCCTTAAAGATGTTCATCTCTACAGTCATGTTTCCAAAAGATAATTTTAAAAGTCCACTCCTACAGTATATGACAGCATCAGATGTAGCTAAGAATGGTCGTCCTAGAATGACGGGAATTTGGTTTTGGGTATCACTAATTGGTTCAGTATCTAAGATGATGAAATCTACCGGAAAGATGAATTCACCAACTTTTATCAAAACATCTTCCACTATCCCACGTGGTCGCCTAACAGACCGATCTGCCAACTGGAGAACTATAGAAGTGGGTTTTATTTCTCCTAACCCTAACTGTAAGTAAACAGAGTAAGGAAGTAGGTTAACACTGGCACCTAGATCTAACAATGCTCGTTCGATCTCATGTTCCCCTATGGTGCATGGTAAGGTAGGGCTTCCTGGGTCTTTATACTTAGTTGGAAGGGTTTGCTGGAGAATAGAGCTGACTTGATTAGTCAAGAAGACTTTCTTATGCACATTCATCTTACGCTTCCTAGTACATAGGTCTTTAAGGAACTTAGCGTAAGCTGGGATTTGTTTAATAGCATCTAATAATGGAATGTTAATACTAACCTGTTTGAACATTTCCATTATCTCCTCAAACTGAGTCTTCTTCTTTAGTTCTACCAAACGCTGAGGATATGGGGCTCTAGGAACATACGACTCAGGCACAATGGGTGGGTCTTCAGACTCAGGAGCCTTCTCAGGTTCTTTACTAGGGACACTAGTTGGTAAGGTGGGTTGTTCAGAGTTTAGTTCACTATCTTCGAGAACTCCTACCTTATTGTCAATTACCCTACCACTTCTAAGGGTGGTTATTGCATTGGCCTGGTCCATCGACTGTTTACCCTTCGGGTTTGGCTCTGGTTGACTAGGAAACATACACTGATCTCTTTGCCTAAGGGCTTCTACCTCGGTTTTTAGACTAGAAATTTCCTGTGAGATTTGTTGCATAAATTTAAGCATGGTTTCCTCTAAAGATCCCTGAGGAGTATTTTGGGTATTAGGCTGACCCTGATTTTGAGCATAAGGATTCCTAGGAGCATTAAACCCAGGAGGGTTCATGGAGCTACTAACCTGACCATGATTTTGACCCTTGGACCAAGCAAAATTGGGGTGATTTCTCCAACCTGGATTATAAGTGTTCGAATAAGGATCATATTTCTGACGGTAATCTTGCCTAGAGTTTAGGTAAAGAGCATTAGCTTGCTCTTTTTCGTCAGAAACAAAGAATAGGGTACACTTATTCCCTGTATGAGATGGGTCTCCACAAACGGAGCATGGATAAGAGATGGATTCATTTCCAACACTCATGGCCTGAGTGGGATCCTCCCTAACTGCTTTAGGCTGACCAAGCTCTAAGGCTTCTATCCTTCTCGTCATGGCGGCGAGTTTAAGTTCGGAATCATCAACTCTATAGATGCCGCCTTTATTCGGAGTAGGGTTTGCCCTAGTAGGAGGTCCTCTAGAAGTTTCCCATTGATGGGATTTCTCAGCTAAGTCTTCTAGAAATGTCATGCAGTCATCGACGGATTTATAAGTAAATCCGCCACCACAGAATGACTCTACCATGGATGTAGTGGGATAGTCTAGTCCGTCATAGAGAATTTGGACTAGTCTGCTCTTTTCATAACCATGGTGAGGACACTGTAGTTCCAGTTCTTTAAATCTCTCAAGATATTTGTAGAGAGATTCTCCTTCTTGTTGCACAAAATTATTAAGACTTTGCCTTAAAGAGGTGGTTTTGTGCTTGGGAAAGAATTTCAGAAGGAATAAACTGGTTAATTCTTCCCATGTGGTGATGGAATGAGGTTGTATGGCATACAACCAAGATTTTGCTTTCTCTCTCAAAGAGAAAGGGAACAACCTAAGCCTCACTATTTCATCAGACATATTGGGGAATCTTATAGTCCCACAGATTTCTTCAAAATCCCTAACATGGTGGTAAGGATTCTCGTTCTCAACTCCACGAAAGAGTGGGAGCATTTGGATAATGCTCGGCTTTAACTCAAAGTGAGCCGTGGAGTGGGGTAACTGTATGCATGATGGTTAACATGTTCTAGTAGGGTTCATATAATCCCTGAGTGTCATAGGTGGATTTCGATCCCTGGCTTGGTTTAGATTTTCACCCATAGTGTCACTCAAAGAGAGATTGGCTAGAAGATTACTTAGATGAGTTTCTCTACTAATGAAACGACCTCTCTTATCACGATATCTATCGGGCATAAACTAGAGCCCAATGACCAAGGATATTCTCAACAAAACTTTTTTTTTTTTAAATCGAAAATCGAGGAATCACTACGAAGACCCTAGAGGAAAGCAAACACAATCAGTCTGACTCCACCAAGCAACCTAAACAGAATTTAGACAGACAAGTTGGTCAGATTCACCCTAAAATTCTAGACAGCTCCTACTTCTTTACAAAGCTTGAACTATAATTGTTATGAGGGTTACTCCGTCAAAGTAATACGGTCAAACAATTCTTGGTGACGACCAACGATGAACGTTGTGATAGCCGTCCAACCTTCGGTAGCGTTGCCTCTTCTCGAGGTGACCTTTTAAAGAATTGATTAACACTTTCCTTTGAGGAATGCCCAAATAAAAATTAAGTCCCTGAATTGTTTCAAAGATCCTATGAGCTCGAAACCTTAGGGGCTGATGTCTAATTCAGATTTTAGATTTTAGGTGAAGTTTGGGATCGTGAATGTTGTTACCTATTTGGGCAAGAGAACGGTGATGAAATCCGTCTCCTATCTTTCAATTGGGTTATTGCCCTTACTAGAATGCTTACACTAAGCAATTCGATCAAAACAATTAGGCACACGAAACACGCAAATACCCACTGACAGGGGCTTCGTGGGTGATTAGAGAAATTACCTCCCGTTCAGGACGGGCGATGACCCTTACAGACGACCCGGGCCACTCTCCCCTTGAGTGTTCCAACCCGAGGCTTCGTTTTGGTTTTCGGTTACAATTTATAAAGCCCTCCAATTTAGGGTCAAAACTTTAATACCAAAAATAAAAACTAGAAAGTCTAAAAGTCTCTCTCTCACCAAAAATAAAAAAAAAATACTAAAAAAAAAAATGTAAATTTTCCTTCTTGAGTTCCTCTCCTTGTTGAGCCTTTTCCTTCGCTCCTTAGCGTTCTACACACCAAAAATGGAAAAGCAAGTCAAAGTGTCCAAAAAAAAAAAACTTACCAAAAATAGAAATAAAATTAGATTCAATTCAAACTAAGTCCCCGGCAGCGGCGCCAAAAACTTGATGGGCCTAAAAAGTTTCCTAAATATGTCTACACCCGCAAGTGCACGGGCGTCAAGTTGTAAAATTCCGGTAAGACCGGTTCGTTCCTCAGAGACTAAGTCAAATTTCAATTCTAATCTTAAAACATTATGTCTTCAAAATAGTGGTTTGATTGGTAATATTTTTTTTTTCAAATAATAAAAAGATAAATAGCAATTAAAAATTAAATAATACTAAAGTTGATATACAGAAAAGGGGAACCTAGGGTTTTCGAATCCATCCTTCTAACAATTGTAACGACGATTTACTATGATTTAATTAGCAAATTCTTTATATAACTCAGATTTTTGGTCCATTAATGGTCTAAAAATCCGGAAGATTTTATCATGAAAAACAATAAAAATTATTAATAAATCGTATCGATAAAATTATTTATGAAGAACTTCATCTAAGACCCTAGATAAAATATTAGTTAATCATAGACATTTTATAAAAAAAAATTGGAAAATAAAGTAAAGAGAGAGAGAAGAAAACAGACTTTTTCTTCGCTGGAAACGGTTTCCTTCTGATTTTCCACTGATAGCCAAACACACCCCTGATGGAAAACGATTTTCTCGTCTTCTCGGAATTGAATTCTCTGTAGGAAAATTATTTTCCCACCTATTTTCTCATCTTCTCCAACTACTTTCTACTGTTTCCTTTCTCTCTTTTAATCTCTTACTTATAGAAATAATGAAGAGAAGATAACAATTATCCAAATGAAACAAGCAAAGAAGAAGAAAATTGAAACTTCTATTTAATTTCTCTCTCTCTCTGTAATCACTCTCTCTCTCTCACTAAGAGAATCAATACAAAGTGGGTTTCTGTTTCTTTATCTCTCTACAAAACAATCTTTCCTTCTCTCTGTTTCTCTCTTTCTAACTCTCTGTAAATGTTCTTGTTTAACCGTGGAATCCTCTCTTTCTCTCTCTAAACCGAGATGATGAAGATGATTTAACTTTTTTTCTCTCAGCCCTGATGATCCTCCCTAACTCTTAGTTCATGTTTTTCTTTAGCCGTGAGATGATGTTATAACCCTGGAGTGATGATGCTGTCTTTAGCCGTGACCTCCTTTTGTAGAAAGAGGAATACCATCATCATCCAATCTTTCTTCTCTCGGTTTTAGAAACTTTCGATTTCTTTCCTCCTCTTCCAATCTTTCCTTTTCGGTTCAAAACTTTTTTATTCATGGCAAGATATCTTCCTCTCTCCAGCTCGTCTCTCTTTCCTTCTTTTATTAAACAAAATCTCCATCTCTGTCTCGGTTCTTTCTCTCTTAGGTTTAAACAGCTATGTCTCTTTCCCTTTTGAATTTGAAAAGAATAAATAAGGGATTCCCATGAATCTGGACGTTAACTGCTAGCATCGATCTAAGCTGCTCCTCTCTTTGACCGTCAGATGTGTGTAGGTGTGGAGATGAAGGCATTAGATCACTCCGGACTATCATACTATCATGCTTCCACGAGCATTATAGCGCAAGTCTAAGAAATCACGTGAACCCGTCCTTGAATAACAGTTGGCGTCATTTCGGGGCGTATTTAGTGTTGCAAAGCCTACGGTATTAAACTACACCGACAGAGTGATAGCTGTCAGATCCGGAAGGAAGTACAACGTTCGTCAGATATGCACGAGGGTTACCGAAGCTTGGATACGCGGAGTACTAAATCAAATTCTCGAGAAAATCCCAAGCATGTCCCGCTGGTGCCCACCTTTGTACCGAATTTTTCGTACTGACGTCCAGATTCGTGCCACATGTCATTGAAATGCCCTAACTTAACCGGATATTGACCAAAACTTTGACGTGATAAAATTATCTCATCCGAACTCCGAGTTGACCTCTGTTTCCGCCGTTGGACACGTCTTGGGCTCTACTTTCATCCGAGCATCAAAATTGATCACAGCTCGCTGAAAATTAAAATGACCAAAATGCCCCTCTTTTATCTATTTTTCGAGCCCAATTCCGTAGAAGATACCTGAGAAAGAAAATCAAACAAATCATCAGAGTAACCGCTCGAATCGGACTAACTGACCCGAGTTAAAAGATTCAGATGGGACATTTTCATGTCTCATCAAGGGTCACCATCAGAAGGACTTAGACGAAGTTCCTGTTCCATTGGAAATGAAGAGGGACGACAGGCAGAAAGACCTGAATCTGTAATAATGTCAAGGGCATATTTGCGCTGACACAAGAAGATGCCTTGAGAGGAGCGAGAGACCTCGATTCCTAGAAAGTATTTAAGAGGACCTAAATCTTTGAGAGAAAAGGTGGTGTGAAGAAAAGATTTTAGTTGAGAGATGGCGATTTCGTCATTTCCAGTAATAACGATGTCATCTACATAAACTAATACGTAGAGATGGACAGATTCTGTGCAGAGAGAAAATAACAAATAGTCGGAAAGGGACTGTGTGAAGCCCTTTTTGATAAGGACTGAAAAGAATTTAGAGAACCATTGACGGGAGGCCTGTTTTAGGCCATATAGAGACTTTTGTAAACGACAAACTTTAGACTCGCCCTGTTTAGAAAAACCGAGAGGTAGTTTCATGAAGACCTCTTCATCGAGGTCGCCTTGGAGAAAGGCATTGTTGACATCTAATTGATGTAGGGACCATTTTTTAACAGCTGCAATGGATAGCAGGACGCGAACTGTAACTAATTTGGCGACAGGAGCAAAGGTGTCATGGAAATCAAGGCCCTCTATTTGAGTATATCCCTTTGCGACAAGACGAGCTTTGTAACGTTCAATATAGCCATCAGCTTTGAATTTGATTTTGTAAATCCATTTACAACCAATTGCCCTTTTTCCAGAAGGGAGGCCTGTAATGGTCCATGTTTGATTAGCCTCTAAGGCTGCAATTTCTTTTTCCATTGCCTCACGCCAGTGAGGGGATTTGACCGCCTGAGAGAATGAAGTAGGCTCAACTGTAGAGATTACAGAGTTAAGAAAAACCTGGTGAGAGGCTGAAAATTGATTAAAGTGAAGATAGTTAGTGAGTGGATAAGTAACAGTAGAAGAAGGATAGGAGTGACAAACATAATCGTCTAGGTGCGCCGGGGGACGACGGAGGCGTGAAGGCCGAAGGGAATGAGGTGGAGATGACGGTGCCTCTAGAGGTAGGGACGATGGTGCCTCTAGAGGGACCGGCCGGTCATCGAAAGATGGTGGGCTTGATGACCGAGATCGAGGAGGCCCGGGAGTTCTCGTAGGGCGAGAAGGAGAGGGCGGATCGGGAGTGCCGGAAAGGGCATGAGCTGAATCATTGATTCTAGTTGGTGTGCCTATAGGTAGACCGGTTGAGTCCGAAGGAGAAAGAGGAAAGATGAATGAGCCATCATCCGGAATTGAGATCATCGGATGTGTGTGAACCAAAGGAGGGACCCGACCGGTAGTGATCATGGGAAATTTGTTTTCATGGAAGACAACATCACGAGAAGTGATGATTTTTCGAGAATTGAGATAAAAAACGCGATAACCTTTTTGACTGTTGGGGTAACCAATGAAAATACCCGGAGAAGCACGGGAATCGAATTTGGTTTTGACCAATGGTCGTCTAGTAAAACATAGACAACCGAAAACCCGAAGATGATCAAATGTGGGAGGAGATCCCAATAACTTTTCATGAGGAGAAAGACCTTTTAAAGTGGGTGTAGGCAATTTATTAATGAGGTAAACTGCCGTGAGAACACACTCACCCCAAAAGGAAAGTGGAAGATGAGCCTGAAGGCGAAGAGAACGTGCCACCTCTAGAATGTGTCGATGTTTTCTCTCGACGATTCCATTCTGTTGTGGAGTATGAGGACAACTAGTCTGATGGAGAATTCCCTTTTTGCGGAACCATGATTGGATGTCATTGTTCATAAATTCGGTACCATTGTCTGAGCGAATGGTTTGAATTTAGGGCTAAAATTGATAGAAGATATGGGTTTAGGAGTTTTTATATTGGAAGGAGATTCAAAATCTATGGTTGAGCTACTTTGTGATGAGAATCAAACTCCGCCGTGGCGGCTATCCATCGAGATTTATAAGCTACGTGTTAGGGTTTCCAATTTGCAGGTTGAATTCCAGTATTGCCCCCGACTTTCAAATAAGGAGGCTCACCAGCTGGCGCATTCGGCTTTAGGCCCTCAGACGTGAGATAGTTGTTCTTTCGTCCTTTCAGTTAACTTCCTTTATCTTTCGTATCAGTCTTTTGTGTTTTCAGTCCTCGTGACTCTTTTGTATGACACAATGGATCTCGTTATATTTATGAAAGCTTTGAGAGGATAAATCTAAGGCCCAAAAAGGAGCCCAAATAGGAAATCCAACCCAATAGGGAATTATATTTCAAAAAAAACCCAAAATGTTAGATTACCTCTCTATCCCTCAAAAAGAAATTGTTCCCTCTCTTATCCCTCACTCATTTCCCGCCCAACCAGCCTCCCTCTTCCCCTCCCTGGCTTGATTTGACCCGAGACTGACCAGCCTCTCTCTTTCTCTCTCGGTCACCGCGCTCTCTCTCTTCATTCACATCCTTCTTGATTAGACACAAACCCTCTCCATCTCTCTCTCTTCATTCAAACGATTTCTCTCTATCTCTCCTCTCTATCTCGATCAAACGATTCCTCTCTTCATTCATTCAAAGTTGCCTCTCCATTTCTCTCTCTATCTCTTTTTCAAGCGAAACGATTTCGGCCATTAACCCCTAGAATCGAAACGTTACCGGCGATTCTCTCTCTCTAGCAAAGCTATTTAAGCAACTTGATCTACTCATTTATCTCTCTATTTCGCTCTCTTTCAACGAATCTTGTGCTTCTCTCTCTATTTCGTTTTCTTTCAAACACAGGTACGTCTCTGTTCTTCCTCTAACTCTTGATGCTCTCTCTGTTGTTGGTAAATTATTTGGATTGTTAGAACATTTTTGGGGTTTCTTGTTTCAGATCTTTGGTTGTTGGTACAGTTTTAGGGGTGTTCGAAAATTTGGGGGTGTTTTCAAACAATTAGGGTATTTATGGTTAAGTTCAGTAGTCTGATCTTGAGTTTGTGATAAAATATTTTGGATTGTTTTTCAAAAAAGTTTTAGGGTTAAGTTGCTCTACAGTTTGTGATAAAACATTTTAGTTGTTGTTTTGTGATTTCGGAAGCATTTGGGTGTTTATGGTTCTTCATCAAGCTTCTAGGTTAGGTTTGTTTTAACATTTAGGGTTGTGATCCGAAAGTTAGATTTCTGTGGAGACATTTAGTACTTTGTCTTTGATTTTTGGGGTTTGTCTTTGTTGATGAAGTGAATGATTTGTTTTATCATTCTGGGTTGTGTTGAAGAAATGTTAGATTATGTTTAGACATTTTGATAGTTGTTTGTGATTTCAGAAGCATGCATCTTCACAGAAAGGTCATTTGGGTGTTTATGAATCTTCATCAAGTTTCTAGGTTAGGGTTGTTTTAACATTTAGGTTTCTGTGGAGGAATTTAGTCATTTGATTTGGATTTATGGGTGTTTGTCTTTGTTGATGAACTGAATGGTTTGTTTTAACATTCATGGTTGTGTAAAAGAAATTAGTATATGTTTAGACATTTTGGTTGTGTACATACATTCTGTGTTTGTTTGAAAAATGTGGATGTCTAATACAAAACATAACTAATTTTGCAGATTACAAAGATGGTTAAAACAAACACAAAGAAAGGAGATGGTCCTGAAAAAAAAACAACAGACTCCAGTGAGGGCTAGCCCTAGAAAGAGGGCTAGCGAGGAACCATCATCTGCTGGGCCTAGCAAAAAAGGCAAGAAAGTTGCTAGTCCAAAACAAGCAAAGGTATGTTATTGTATACACATCTTTGACAATGTCCTGTAATTAATGTTTGTGTTCTGACATTTCTTATAATGGTTTGGCATATTTGTTAGTGTGTTGTCATTCTGTAAAATGTTGCTTCAATTAGTGATCTGTCATTATTGTGTAGACCATTGGCCTAGGCTTATTATGTAGACACATTCAAAAATGATCTGCCATTACTTA
Organism: Eschscholzia californica; assembly: GCF_041429995.1. NCBI lineage: Eukaryota > Viridiplantae > Streptophyta > Magnoliopsida > Ranunculales > Papaveraceae > Eschscholzia > Eschscholzia californica. The sequence continues at coordinate 12,587,715 of NW_028238198.1, read as the reverse complement.
TAGTGATGTAGCATTCAGTTTAGTGTTGAACATTTTGTTGAATGCCCTGACATTTCTGTTACTGTTTGTGTGAAGCATCGAGGGTATACTTCGAAGACGAGAGTGCCGATGGTGGAGCCTCAACCAACAGAGGCTAAGGAACAGATGAAGAAAACTACTTTCAATTACAAATGTAATTTGAAAGCAGTTTATAAGGTGGCGCGGGATTGTAAATGGGGCATGACTGACGAGCAAAAGAATATGGTGTTTGCTTCCCCATTCGGGGCCTTCTTTAAGGCACTGACCAGTGGGGTTTTCCAAAAGGAGAATGTGATGGAGAAGCCTAACAAAGCCATATACGATCTGGTCTACTGCTTCGACAAACAGAGCCAAGCCTTCAACATCGGAGGGAAGATGATTGAGTTCACTCCCGGAGATGTTGCTTTGCTGTTGGGAGTCCCCATGGAAGGACAGGTTTACGAAGCATTCCCAACAAATGTCACCATAGATGTGGCTAAGGACCAGTTTCTGAGCAAGTATTTCAGAGATTGTATTGTAGAGGGGAAGTCTGCATCGTTTGGGGGCCCGAGCATCGAAAGGGCACTGAGTGTGGCTGCCAGAACAAAGGCTCCTGCCATTGAGTTCTTGAAACTCTGGATCATGTACATGGCAGCAACCTTCCTCTTTGCTTCAGCGGCTGGCTCCTCGGTGGTCGGGAGTTTTTATCACAATCTCCAAACGGAGAGAATGATAAATAGAGTTTCATGGCCGAGAGTTATTCACTCCTACATGATGGAGAGAATCAACAAGCACTCGGAAGACCCGGCCAAAGCTTCAGGCTGCCTGACTCTGCTGCCCTTAAGTATTCATAATCATGCACTTAAATGTTTCATAATTTCTTATAATGATAAAAGTCAAATTAGTTTGCTCTGACATTCTATAATATGTTTCATCATTATTTTGGGGAGCTTATCTAATGCTGAAACATTTTGCAGAATGTTTGGGAATTTTATAAAATGTTTTTCCATTCCTTGTGATGATACAGAAAAACACTTCTGATCTATTTGTGTTTAATTTATTTGCAGTACTGGTATTGCATGCACACCAGGATCCATGAGGACCTGGTAGAAGAAGTAGGGGTAAGTCCTAGAATAGCTCGATGGATGATCGAGCCATTCTTCGTTGAATGTTAAGGCATTTAGAAAAATGAGAACTATAGTTGGGCTCGACATGTTGCACTGTTGTGATAAGCGGGGTGGTTGCACCTGCGACATATTCTTTTCCTCCTGGTAACATCTCCGGAACTCTGCAACCGTGTTGTACGTGGTCTCCCTGGTGCCCTTTTAACTAGTGGAGGAAGAGTCTTGGTTAATGGATCAAAAGCATAGGGTTCGTCAAAATTTGGAACGGGGTAAACACAATGTTGGTATGTGTTTCTGTAAGCCTCCACCGTCCAGACCGGATCGTAAAAACATGTACTATCACCACGAGTCTTGTTGATGCATAACATTGTATGTTGACACGGAAGCGAATCTACTTGCCAACGCCGACAAGAGCATGTGAGAGTACCAAGATTTACGGAATGGCGTGGAGTCGAATATACTTCATAAATAAGTGGGGCTGCCTTGACGTATCTCCAAGTCTCCGCAACTTTGTATTTCGCTTGTTGCTCCAAGTTAATGGATGGGCAAAGAAATGTATTTCATCCAATAGCGGCGTCTCTATGCTTTCTCATCTTGTTCATAATCTTTTGTCTTATGGCATCCAACAATGCAGTAATAGGGAGAACGCGGGCTTTCTTTACCATGTTGTTGAAGCTCTCAGACAGTTGGGAACTGATGGCGCCATACCTGTAAGAAAACATTATAACGAATGTCACAACATTTAATGGAATGCTTATAATAAATCATGTCGTGTTAGAACAGTGCACTAAATAACTGAAGATATGATTAAATGTGAAAAATAACTGAGTAAACTTAAAGTGTGCCGGTAACAGGGTTCATGGTGTTTCAACATTTCAACTAAAAAAGAGTAAACAAAATACCTATCCCCTGGGAAAAAGGAATCTGCCCATGATTCCGGATTAAGGGATTGGAAAAACCTCTCCACATTGGTTCCACCCATCTCAACCATTTGTTCAATGGTTGCGTGATACTCGCTCTCGGGTAATGCCCGTGCCGCCGTAAACATAAGACTCTGAAAATAACGTGACTGGCGCGCCCCGTTACGTATTCTCAAGTTCAGATTACATCGTAAGTGCCAAGCACAGAATGAGTGGTGAGCAGTGGGAAAAACATTCTTCACGCCTTTTAGAATTCCAGCATGTCTATCAGAAATAAAGGTGTAACGTTTTATCAGATCCACCACTAATTTCAAATTTTGCAGAAACCAATCCCAATTATGATCATTCTCAATGTCCACAACTGCGTAAGCAATGGGGAAAAGACCTAACAAAAAAAAAATACAAAATTACTTCTGTTGATTCATAAAGAAATATTGCATTAACATGTGCTGAAATGTCCAAACATACTTGGTAATGAGGAATGACATCAATAAATGACGCAGCATCTCACTGTATGCCGCGTCATTGTAGATCATGTTCTTAACATTTTGTCAAGTGTTAGCAGGAACATTAGAATGTTAACGTAAGATGTGAAAATGAAAACATACCGTCGTTTCCGTCCTTGGTAACCGCAGCTAAAATGCAGCCATTAAAACGAGTTTTGGCGAATGTTCCATCAATATAGATCACAGGGCGACAGTGTTGAAACCCAAGGATAGATGCGTGAAGGACAATAAAAACTCGGACAAATCTATTGGTAGTGGGTTCGATTTGCAAATCAATTATGCTATTGGGATTAGTAGTCGCCAAAGCATCTACATACCACTTCAACTTTGCATAGGAATCACCCTCCTGCCCAAATACTTTGTCCATGGCTACCTTCTTACCACCGTAAGAAAAGTAATAGCTCAACTCAACACCGTAATCGTCTTGAAACTTTTCTTTAACTTCAGCCGTACTCCAATTTGGGTGTTTTCTGATGTCTTCATCCATTAGGCTGCCAACAAGTTTACTAGAGAGTTTGAGATCCGCAAGTTTGAGAACAACATCGAGAAAATCGTGTTACGGTTCGTACTCTTTCAACAGAAACACGGATTTACATCCCAATGGTGCAACCCCGTGGACTCTCCAATTACATCCGGGTTTGGAACAAACGGCAGTCACACGACCTGGTTCATTCTTGATATATTTGTAGTTGTTCTTGGTTGCAATGGTATATCGACCAAGAGCGTGTCGAAAAGCTTTGATACCACCGGGGAATATTTGCCCAATCTCCGTAAATACGTCGCCCCATGAGTCACATACTAACTTCTTGTCATTATTTTGAGATGTAGAAAGTGACCTTTCAGATTCCATACTGCAAAATTGAATAAAATGTTATGAAAGTATCATCAATTGTCTTAACAGGTTAACAAATGTATGAACATCTAGTGTAATGTCGCGGCACCAGACATAATGTACTGACATGCGTAGGAATGTTTAGTTATCAAGGAGAATGTCTTACAATTATATGAAATGTGTGAGTTTATGTGAAAATGATGGATAACATTCTACTGAATGTTTCGAATATGTGGTATAATCAGGTGGTCCAAGAAACAATGTCTGATCATTCTATCAAATGTTGGTCAAAGTGATAATTCCATAGCTATGAAACAAATGTGTTAACACATGATAAAGTACTGTTAACATGTAACCAAATGTTCAGAAATTTTAGTAAATGTTAACACAAACTTTAAAGTTGTACCAGAAACAAAAATAATGTACGGACAACGAAAGAACTGTACGGACACTTCAGAAACTAAGCATTAGACAAGAAGGATGAACAAGAGCATATAATCTCATAAAAAAGAGTTTCATCATCAACAGTTACCTGGATTTATAGGAGAAGAAGATGGTGATTCGAACAAGTTGATGGCTGAAGCAGAGTCTAGAAACGAACAAGTTGATGGCTGGAGAAGATGACTCGATATGATGAATGAAGAAGAGGGTTTGTATCTCGATTTGTGTCTTTAGGTGATGACTGAACGAAGATGATGAAATTATTAGAGAGAGAAAGGTGAAAACGAAGATGATGATCGAAGAGATGATGACTGTAGAGAGATGAATGTGGAAAATAGGGTTTGGGTTTCGGTTTAGGTAGAGAGATAAAGTGAAACAGATTTTGGAGAGAGAAAGTGAATCAAATTTTTTAGAGAGAAAGATATGATTTGTTAGGAGTTGTTGGATATATATAGGAGGGCAAAAGAGGGTTTAGAAGAAAATAGGAAATCTTAGAGATACGAGTTGGGCCCGGATTGAACATTAGGATGTGTATTTGGGTTTGATTTCAAATATTAGTTGATTTTTGGGTTTTGGGTGGGTTAATAATCCCTATTGGGTTTTTTTTTGTATTTGGGCCCAAAATTTGGGCCTTTCATTAAAATTTTCTTTCTCTAATTGGTTATTTTTACGCAGTTTTGGACGGTTTCTAGTAGTTTCTCTAGTAGTTTTTTTTTTTACAGTTTCAACTGAACAGGAACATTTGTTCATCTTTCTGTCTGTCTTTTTTATTTTCCTTTAAGGGTCTTTCATTGGGGGTAGCAATTTGATCCGAACCGGCGGTTTTTTGCCTAAATCCGTCCATCATGGGACGGGTTTTACCGACCCTTATTAAATGGTTCGGGTTTGGTATGAAGTTAAAAAAAATAATCGGGTTCCGGGCGGGTTTGGTATTAGATAATAAATCCCGCCGCGAACCGGTTATATGTTACATATTCAATATATGTTTTATCTAAGGTTATGTTTCTAAAATTTTAAGCTTATAAAATTTTGTTAATAATTGTTATGTTACTTCAAACTAAAATAACTTTTGTAAAACAAAATAGAAAATATTTTGTTTGAACCGTCTATTTTGTTTGAACCCGAGCCGACTCATTTCATATTAAGCGGGGTGGGACAGGACAGTAATGGTAATTGAACAACCACCCCGATTAATTTTTGGAACGATTATGGTAAAACCCGTTTACTAACGGGCCGAAGGAGTTGGGAAGGGGATGAACCGTCCCAAACCCGCCCCGTTGACATCCCTAGCTTTCACTCTCCAGACCATCTTATTACTTTATTCACTTCTTTCTCTTCAAAATTCAAATTAATTTTTCAAACACCATGAATGCTCAAGATTCTCACTTTTTATAGCAATTTCTTGCCCTTTATGCTGATGATGTTGTCCCGATTACTGTGGAAGGAGAAGACTAAATTTCCTTGTACTCGGATCTTGTTAAACAAGGAGTTCTCTGGTTTCAAAGCACTAAGAAGATTGACATCAGTCTAGCTATGCTTCTCTTATCAAAAGTTCTGCACGGTCCTTATAGATTCACGCTTACTGATGTTAAAACTAATGTCTTTTTTTGTTCGTTTCATTGGGTTATCCAAGATGAACTTGTGGTTCTTCAATCTTGTACTCTGGACATTGCTCCTAGTGAATACTCTTTCGACTCGGTCTAGATTTAAACCCAATTTCATGGCATCCCCTTGTGTCATCTTAATAATACTACTGTCAATAGGTTGCCGAGTTCCATTGGCCAATTTATTTCTACTACATCTGAAGATGCCGCGAAATGGAGTGTTTTTGGCCGAATCAAAATCAAGTACACCATAAACAAACCTTTACCACAAGGCCTTTACTTGAAATTGTCTAACTATAAACTTAATTATATCTATTACGATTAGAATGGAAAAAGTATCCCGTTTCTGTAACTCCTGTGGCTTGCTTGGTCACACTTTAAAGTTTTGCCCAATTATTCTGGCTTTTGTACACATTCTAAAGCAACAAATCACAGATTCTCAAAGGGAATTAGTTCAAAAGCCATGGAACTTAAGTATCCAGACAACTTTAAAGTCCCTTATATGAATCCAGGACAGGGGAGAGAAAATGACTCCTTGGGAGTTCAAGTGGGATTAACCAGGGCACAATTCCCACTGGTCTACCTAATGATTCTCCGCTAAATAATGAATCCATTACTAATGTATTTGGTGATTTTCTTTCGAATTTACATCAGGCAAAACGAAGTAGGGTGAATATTTCCTCGACGACCATGGTTAAAGACAACCCTATTTTCAATAATAATCGGGAGAGAAATCTATTGGTTGGGGTACATCCTCTTCATCACCAACAGATCATGCGTCAGAATTACAACACATTAAGATCTCTTCCGTGGATGGACCGACTAGACATTTAAAAAGAACGGCTAGGCAGATTTCTAACAATAGTTCTTCTGAAAGGGTGACGTCGTCCGATACGCCGATGGAGCAATGAATGTCTTTTTATGGAATCGCCGAGGACTAGGGAACGCCTCGACAATGGAGACTATAAACCAGTTCCTATCTTCAACTAAACCTGATGTGGTCTTTTTATGTGAAACCATGCTTAATTTTTTTTTTAACTTCTTTTAATAAACATGGGTCTTAGTAATAACTTTTATGTTTCTTCAAATGGGCGAAGACGCGAAGTAGAGGTTATCTTCTTCGTTGGACTAATAATGTTTCTATTCATATCTATAATCACTCTATTAATATGATTCATGCCTCAGTACAATCGATAAATAATTCTTCTATTTGGGACCTCTTTTGTGTCTACGATCCTCCACGGGTCCAAGACAGGCCGACCGTTTGGTCAGGTCTATCAACACTTATTCGGTCTATTGTTAATCCAGTTTGTTACATAGGAAACTTGAAAGCTCTAGGTTCTCGAAATGATAAATGGGGTGGGTCAACTTATATTCATTTTCTAACTAAATTTCAGGACTTTATGCAGGAACTTCTCTTTTGGATATGGGTTTCAATGGTCCGGGTTATACATGGACCAACAGTAAGACAATTCATCACTTGACAAGAGAAAGGCTAGACGGGGCCCTCTGTTCGGTATCTTGGTTAATTTAATTTCTTGAGGCCTTTAAACAAAACTTAGCTATTTATTCTGATTATGACTTCCATCTGCCACATTTGATTCCTGATGCTATTGCTGCTGATATTGAGCACTTTCTAACAATTCTCTAACTTCCTTAACAACCAAGATGAATCAATATATTCAAAAGGAACTTGTTGAAATAAAGAAACAACAACCATTGATGTAACAATAGAAAGTGGACTTCCACTTGAATCAACAACACAAGAAGAGAATTTCTCACTATTATATTGATAAATTTTAGGTGAGGGTTTTTGGGAACCAGGGTTCAACAGAAGAAAGTAATGGGCGATTTTCACGTACGGTTTTAGTAGTTAGGGTGTAAAGGGATTGGAGTGGGAGGTATGTTGACGGCCATTGAAGGTTGATAGTTGTGCCTATACCTAAATTTGGTTTTAATCCCCCTTCCCCATTTATCCATTTATTTTGTGAAGTTTGAATGGTTGTTTTGTTTGATGAATTGGGAATACAAATTCTATTTGGCCTATTAATTTGTTAGATGAATTGGGTATATATTTCTATCTCTTAAAGCTTTTGTTGATGTTAAGCTAATCGAAGTTGTTTTTTTTTGTAGGAGTAGAATTACAACACCTATTAAGTAATATTAGAAATACAATGCGGGATGGAGTTCCAAATCTGCTTTTGAAGATGTTTCCGTCCCCATTTGGCTAGAGTGTCTGCTTTCGAGTTGCTTTGTGGGAGTGTAAGAGAATATGATGTTCGTGACGTGTTGGTTGAGCTTGAGGATTTCCTTAATGAGCTTTCCTGGTGGCCATTGGATTGCATAAGCTTGATCTTCAATGTGCTTAATAACGATGAGATTATCACTTTCGATATAGAGGTGTTGGATATGTAAGTTGATCGCCCATAAGATTCCATTCCAGATGGCTAAGCATTCACACTCTTCTGCGTTTTGCACTCTGAATGTGTCTGCTAACACTGTTACAAAGTTTGCTTTATCATCTTACATAATACGATCAATACCTGCTGGGTCCGTCATGGATGTGAAGGAAGCGTCGACGTTCATCTTAAGAAATGGTGTCAATGGAGGGCACCATTGGTATTGCTTTTGTTGAGCTCTGTTCGTGGTGGATTTTGTTGGTGTTGTTTTCAGAAGAGTGGTGATGCACCTGAAAAGGTTGCAACCCAAGTGGAGGTACCAAGTAGTACCCGATAAAACCGGAGTCGATCCAAGGATAGGTTGGTAGTCCGGTTATCGGGAGAGTCTAATCCACCGCTCTACGAGTCACTCACTATCTTAGACTAAAAGGAAAATGTGACAATTTAGGTTTTTGAATTGATTTTAGAAGAAGTAAAGAAACGTAAAATAATACTAAACTATCTAAGTGAGAGAAGTGAGGGAGATTCGGGAGATGAGTCAAAATAATACTAAACGTAAAAGTCGAGTTAGAGGGATACTTCGATCCACACGATCGATATGGCTAAATACTAATTATCTAGAGCATGAAAGGTTAGTTAACTTCACCCACATTGACAATCCAAAGCATAATATGTCAAAATAAGCATAATCGATCAAAAGTTACTAAGCCTCGACTATCAAACTAATAACATACTATCAAATAAATTGACAACGAACAAGTGTGACACTAATAAGTATAATACGTCAAACTAAGTATAACCGATCATAAGTTACTAAGCATCGACTATCAAACTAAGTACGGACCATCAAATTATGCATCAATAAACGATTAAGAACGAGGTTTCTAATTCACAAAATTAAAAGAAGTTAATGAACTATCATTCAACAAACAATAAGTATTTCATCACATATCAATTCATGCTTCACGAGTATCCGATCAAGGGTTAACTAGACATGGTGAAACAATCAAATGCATAGAAAGGAGATAAAGAAAGACATGAGTTAAAGCGAGAATCCCCCTTTTCGATGTGGAACAAGGCTAGGATTGTCGAAAAATGTATGTGTTTGTGTGCAGCCGATCTCCCCTTAGCATATATCTAGATTCCCTTTAGAATTGCAAATTTGGTGTCACCAAGCAAAATCAGAGTTCCCCATATCACAACATCATCTTCTTCCTCTTATCACTTTACTTCCATGAAAACCAAACCCAAGCTTTCTTGTTAGAATAGTTATAGTCCCACATTGCCCAAATGTTTAAACTTTTCTCATGTACTACTCTTTATAAAGATCTTATGTAATTGCTAGGAGAATCAATACAATTTCTTTTTTCTTACATGGTATAAGAGCTTCTAGGTTTCTTTCTTGGGTAATAGTTAGTCGTTTATAGTCTCCCGCTTTGCCGGCGGCGATAGTCCCATTAATGGCTACCGTCCGCCGGACTTTCGACGATTTTTAGTATGCTTCAAGTTTAGTATTTTTTTTTTCAAATAAGAGTAGTTTTCTTCTATTGTTCAAATCTAGTCATTATTCAATACTTTTCTCAATAGTATTCGAAAATGATGCAGATTAACAACAAGAAGAAATATCAAAACAAGAGTGATTTGTTGAAGAAATCAAAATATAAGCTATTAAAATATCTCAAGCATTTCAAATGCCTCAAGTTCTCCACAACATGAAATCTATGTGGATCAATGGTCATTTAAATGAAGCTCTATTGAGATGTGAGAAATTGGAAAGCTATTAGAGAGGGGGAAAGATTTCATGGGCTTTTTTTAAACTAGTTACTTACCCCATGTTTATCTTGAAACTATGCTTATAGTTGTCCAAAATTTTGATCTACTAAATGATGCACACGACATGTTTGATAAAATGTGTGAAAGAAATGAAGCCTATTCTCAAAGAGGGTTTCTTGATGTTTTTGTGAACATGTTTGTGGGTTCTCTAATGGCAAAAGAGTTCATTCTCTTAGTTGATTTACTCATACTTCTTATATCAAAGTTGAGAACTCTCAAACTATTGTGTCTGAGTTTCCATAAGATCAAATGAAGAGGAGATAAGAGAATAGAGAAGAATTGAAGTGGGAAAGATCAAGAATGGTGATTGCTAGTGGTTGAAAAATGATAAAATCATAAGAACAACGGGTTGCATTTATATGGAATAATAATCATGTGTGAGAGCTATTAAAAGCAAGGAGTATATCTCCGCCCACAACCGGACAATGGGTTATAATTGTCCGCTTTCTTTTTTAAAAAGAGAACATACCTGGCAATGGGACCAACCTGACAATGGATCCAACAAAACCTGGCAATGCGGCCAACCTGGCAATGGAGCCAACAAACCTAGCAATGGGGCCAACCTGGCAAGGCAGCCAACCTGGCAATGCAGCCAACCTGGCAATGCAGCCAACAAAACCTGGCAATGCAGTCAACTTTTCTTCAAATGGACTTCCAATGGAGAAAAGAATAACAACAACAACGAAAACATCAACAACAACAACAAAATCAACAACAAAATCGACAAAATCAGCAACAACAACAAAATCGACAACACCAAAATCAACAAAATTAACAACTTAGCAACCTCACAATGATGCCTCCATATTAAAAAATGTCCAAATAAGACTAAATTGAATGTCCAAGACAATATATTATGCCCAATTAATAAATTTTGCTTTAGATAAAGCTTTATTACATAGTAAAAGTGATATCTAATATAAAGAAAAAGTACACATCATTTGTAATTTTCAAAAGTACACATCATTTGTAATTTTCAACAAACAATATTCCCATTCCTAGCAATGCTTACTCAATTGGTATAGTAACTTTGTGAGGATTAACGTCAGATTGTACTGAGGCAGGCTTACGATTGCCGTCTTTGATGCAGCTAAAAGGGCATTTGAGCTTGGCAAAAAAATCCATTATGTGTAGCCAGACAAGCGAGCAGGCAACTGTTGTAAGATTCCACAGAGGTTGAATTCTGGCCAATACACATTCCAAATACTAGAACCAACAGAACTAGTATTCCTGTCACACTTCTTCCTCCATTTGTTATTTTTGTGAAGTAATCCTGGTTTTATATTTCCCTCTAATATATCCCAACCTTTTTCTCTAAACTTTGATGGATATATGAATCAAAAGAGACCTCTTATTTATAGGCTTTAAAGTAGCTCATCATTTCACCACAAATGGAGAATATTCTTTTCATAGGTGATCACAAATATTTCCAAAATTTAAAATGTATTTACTTCTACTAATATTATTTTCAGGAGGATCCAAGGGGTGCGGCCGCACCCCCTCGCATCTTCCCCGGTCATGGATGAAACGTATGGACCTTGACAATGATTTCGTCCATAGATTCATGCTCTTTCTCAACCAGCTTACCCTTTGAGTGAATGCTCTTATTAGGAAGAAAAAGAGTTCTCCAGGAAGAAGCAAGTAAAGTATCCTAACTTATGAAGGAAGGCATAAAAAAGATCGATGGATTTTTGGAGAAAGAGAAAATGTGGAAGTAGTGGTCGGTGGTCGAAATGGCGTTCGTGTTGGAAGATGAAGATTAGGAGTCAAAATATAACATTGCCCGTTTTTTACTCAAAATAAATATGTTCCCTAAGTCAAATCTAGTTGATCAAAATCTTTATATCCTTGGAGACTTTTCTTTATACTCCAAATTAGTGGTCTGATAAAAAGATTAAAAAATGTAAAGAGGAACAGATTTTGTAAAGACAAACTACGTTAAATGTTAGCTTGCTAATAAACTTTGTAGGTTAACTTTTAACCCTTTCCTTAATGTTACCCTATAAACTCTAAAACAATTAAACATTTCGGAAAAATTCATTAAATTTGGTCAAAGAGAATCTAGTGTAGTACCTCAACCCAAAATGATTTTCATACACAAATAATACTTACATGGTAAAGGGAAAATCATAAAGATCACGGAAATAACGAATAATTACCCAAGATAACACATTTGTTGACTTCCAACCTAACTAATATTGTTGGTGAACCAATCACTTATTTTCGGCCCTTTGATAGTCGGATATTTATGGAGGTGAAAACAATTCCCAGGGCAGCCATAGAGAGGCCAAATGGCCAATTGATCACAAATTGAACAATAAAAGTGATCTCACCCCAATAAAAATCTATAAAATTGAAAAGAGAATTTCGTAAAAGGAAACTACGTGAATTGTTACCTAATAAATTATGTAGGATTAACTTTTATCTATTGTTTGCTTAAGGAATCTCCAACGGGAGGCTCAGAAATACTCCAAAAATATTTGGTGTCAAGTATCAATTTTTCTATTCTACAAAGCATCGATGTATTGAAAATTCTGACTCTTTAGTCAATACATAGAAAAAAAATATTCTCCGCATTTTTCCTAACTTAGGGGGGCACACAAGAAACTGGTCATACTTTAGGAGCCACTCAGAAAATAAGACTAAATTAAATATCCAAGACAGCATATTATGCCGAAGTAAAAATATTTGCTTTAGATAAAGCTTTATTACATGGTAAAAGTGAGATCTAGTATAAAGAAAAAGTACACATCATTTGTGATTTTCAGCACACAATATTCCCATTCCTAGCAATGCTTACTCAACTGATGTAGTAACTTTGTGAGGATTAACGTCAGATTGTACTGAGGCAGGCTTACGATTGGCGTCTTTGATGCAGCTAAAAGGGCATTTGAGCTTGGCAAAAAATCCATGATTTGTAGCAAGACAAGCAACCAGGCAAATGGTGTAAGATTCCACAGAGGCTGAACTCTGCCCAATGCACATTCCAAATACTAGAACCAACAAAACTAGTATTCCTCTCAAACTTCTTCCTTCCATTTCTTATTTTTGTGAAGTAACCCTAGTTTTATATTTCCCTCTAATATACCTCAATTTTTTTTTCTAAACTTTGATGGATTTATGAATCAAAAGAGACCTCTTATTTATAGGCTTTAAAATGACTTATCATTTCACCGCAAATGGAGAATATTATTTTCAAGGGTGATCACAAATATTTCCTAACTTTAATTCACAATTTCGTTATTAGATTGTCCTATAAGAGAACAAATAAATAGAGTAGTAATTTTCACCTTATCATGCTACTCACTGCACACTTAAAACAATTAAACATTTTCTAGAAATTCATCAAATTTGGTCAAAGAGAATCTTTTTTTTTTTGTTGCAAGAGGTCAAAGAGAATCAAGTAATCCACTTCTAGAGTCGAATCCTTAAAATAAGAATACATTTTTGTTTATTAACATATGAATCAAGAGAACATTCTTTCAACATTTAACCATATTCTAAATCTATCATAGTAACCCAAAATCAATAAAATTTAGATTCATGATAAAGATTACTTACAGGACAAAGAGAATATCATAACCCAAAATCAATAAGATTTTGATTCATGATAAGAATTACTTACAGGACAAAGAGAATATCAAAAAGAAAGATAAGGACGATAAAAAAAAAAATTAACCAAGGTCACATATTTGTTTACTTCCAACCTAACCATGTGTGGCGGACCCAGAAATTTTATTTTGTGGGGGCACTTTTAACTATAAAAAAAATTCATGTTGTCAAAAAATCTCGATATGAACTTCAAGTGATTTATTTCAGTATCTCTTAACCAACTCGACTATTGCCAACTTGTGAGTTTTTTTTTAGAAACTCTAACTTGTGAGTTACATTGACTAATGTGTCAAGAAAAATTAACTAGCCTTTCGATTTACACAAAAGATAACATTCGTAAATTTTTAAAAGAATGAGCTGTCTTGAAAAATGATTATCACATTTTACTTTCTTAAAAAAATTTAGAAAAAGAGAGAGAGCGGACTAATTTTAAGAAAAAAAAATCTGAAATATATTATTGTTTGGGTCTTGTATTTCTCAATTCCTGTTTCAGTCTTTTTCGCTTTATCACATTTTTTCTTTCCTAAAGAAACTAAAAAAAGAGAGAGACCCAAACGATAATTAATTAAAAGATAAGGGCACAAACAAATTTAGTCATAAAAAAAGTCAAGAATAAGGATGGATGATGAAGGTTGAACCTGTGTCTGTAGTACATTTAATTGAGAATAACTATGAACACGTGGGGGCCCGTGTGTTGGGTTTTACACCCTTCTACTAGTGTTTATAGCGGAAATAAGACATCTAATGTCTACGTTAGTATTCCCAGGATCACATGCATAAGCCCATAATAATACTAAGTAAAACTAGAAAGATAAATACCTTATTCACTAGTTTTCCCTCGAACCTTTCCAATTGCTTATGAGAAGACCAAGAGCTTCAAGCGTAGCTCCTCTACTTGGGACACGAGCAATCAACTTAATCTCCCACCTTGTTGTTTAGCTAGCACACCAATGGTGGTTGGAAGAAGAACTCCTTTCTTCTTGACTAGATAGATAGTTAATGGGAATTAGCTCACTTTCTCCTCTCTACTTGGTATGGTAGAGTAAGAAAGCTTAGAGAGAAATTTCACACCTTATTCTCTGCCCTAAAAGTGTTTATATAGAACCCTAATGAGAATACACCTTGATGGGTCATGAAAATGTCCCATCTAAGTCGTTTAATTTAGCCAAGTTAGTCGATTTCGAGTCTTTATTATAATAAAATGGTTGGTTTTCTTGATTAGGTGTCTTTTGTAGAGTTATGTGTGAAAATCGATTAAGAACGGGAGGAAGTTACTTGAAGGGCATTTTGGTCTTTTGGACACAAGGGTATTATGGTAAATTTGGCCAAGGTCAGTTTATGGGTGAAAAGTAGAGTCCGAGACGAGTCCGTAGGAGAAAACGGAAGTCGATTTGGAGTCCGGATGAGGAAACTAGGCAAAGTCAAAGTTGGGTCAATATTCGGGTAAAGTTCGGGAACAGTTGGACATGTGTCGCAATCTGGAGGCCTGAAGCACTTTAACTCCGTGGTACGTGAAACACCAGAACTGATCTTAAAGTGTTCGATTTAGTGGAGCGCGGAGCAAGTTAGATTCGGTAGTCCCGTCCTCGTACAACCGTCCACATCCGTGCACTTTTAATCGAACGGATGCTGCTTGTGGTACAACATAATACCGTGGATCAGCTCACACAATAACTTTCAATTTCCCAGCTTTGGAGACAAGTAACGGACAAACCTGATTGATGCATTAATTCCATAGCCGACACTTGGCGCCCCCATATTCACAATAGATGCTTTTCCTCAAAACCCCAAAACGGCTAATAGGCTTACCCTCTTGTAACGAGACAAGTGTCCTCCCATTTCTCTCTTTTAAAGTGAGAAACCCTAGCCGCCTGGGTACTCCGGGGTTTTTATATTTTAAACCTAAAATCCCACAAATAACCCTCCTATTCTCCCATTTCTACCATTTAACCTCAATAAACCCTAACACTATATAAGACCTTTTTCCTCCTCCATTAAAACCTAGACTTGCAAACCCTCTCAAAGGCTTCCTTACCTAATTTCTAAGCCACTTCTTATCCTCTCTTAGCCTCCTTTTCTCTCTGCCTCTTCTCAACTAAAAACCCTAGCCACCATTCTTTTCTCTACCACCTTCATCTTTTCTTTCTAATTTCTTTCTCCTTCTAATTTCTTCTTCTAACCCTCTAATTTCTCCATACCTTCTTCTCTAAAATCTCTTCTTCTTCTATCTCCCTTCTAAATTTCTCTTCTTTCATCTTCTAATAAGCTATTATTTGGAGTTTTGAGCAATATTCTTGAGATACTTGGAGCTTAAATTGGACATCAAAATGGAGATACATGGGAATATGGATTGGGAACATTCTTGGTGATTTCTTTCCATTAATCTTTTGTAATTCCATTTATTTTATGAATTCAATGAATATTATTTTAGATTCCATGAGTAGCTAAATTTTGTATCTAGGGTGTAGAGGAAACCCATATTTGGGCTTATTTTGGGATATGTTATAAATCAATGAATCCTTATTTTTGAGCTTCAATGCCTATTGATTGTCATTTCATGTTGATTCTATAACCTTGTTATCATTCATGTATTATAATTAGATATTTCATGCTTTTATTGATTTATTAGATGAGATATGCATTTTAGATCTTGAATGATAGTGTAGGAAATTAGTTTTATATGGTAGTCAATCATACATTCTTGATTTTGAATTGTGCTATTAAAGAATATTATCCGAAACCTAATTAGTTCATTAAGCTAGGTTTTGAGTTATAAACAAATAGTGATTTGTTGATTGAATGCTTATCTTAAGTAGTCCATTTATGTGGTGAAATCGAAATCCCTAGATTCTTCTTCTCATCTTGATTTAATTCTTATTAGTCTTTTAGTATTGCTTTCTTTTTAAAATAGTTTCTTAAAAAAAAAACAAATCAAAATTAATGAAAGGGGGTTTTAATTCGAGATTTAGATAAAATAGCTTGTCCTTGGGACGATTTCCCGATCTTATTATAAATACTATAACTTGACCCCGTATACTTGCGGGAATAGACCTATTTTTAGGCCCATCACACCTCCTCAAAGGTTTCCTCAAACACCGTTTAGAATAAGATTTAAGGAAATAGTCGAAAATAGCATCTAATGATATTTTTCTCAATTACTTAATAAGGAGGTGTCCAAACACCACAAAATTTTGCATGCATACTACTGGATATGTCAGAAATCTCCCCTCAAAATTTCAGCCCAATCCGATCCCTAGAATTGCCCGAATCGGCTAAGGCCCCAAAACCCTGTTTTTGGCCTTTTGTACTATCTTTGCCTAATTCCTTTTTAGGCCTATGAGATATGTTTATGGGACATTCCCATTGTTATATCTCACTCCCACTAGTCATATCCTAGATCAATTTGACACTCTTATGTGTAACCCATTGTAGGATCTGATCAAAGTTAGCCGCGAATTACTTCGTAATTCGACGATCGTAGTTGGTCTCTAGCTACAACTCTACGATCCCTAAATCAATCGGAATTGATGATCTTCCACATCAATCGTCATATCCAACAAATTGTTCGCATTGTCACCTTGGTCGAAGGACATCTCCTTCAACTCCTTCACCGTGACCCCATGGGCCCCTACGTGGATCCGCCCCTGTTATCCATTATTTTTTGTGGAGTAGTACCTTATTTTCGGCCATTTAATAGTCGAATACTTATAGAGGCCAAAAAAATCGTTGCACACCAATAGAGGCCAAATATTCAGTTGGCAAAAAGAAATCGTTGCACACCAATAGTTTGTGTAATGACTTATTGAATCTTAGTATAACCTCTAAAAAAATTTCATATTTTAGGTTATTTCTTGTTCGCCTATGGTTCGTTTGGATTCATATCCTTGAACCTCTATTGACTATTCCCACTTGAACCATGATCTCATCGTTCGGTTCGTCAATAGATTTTAAGACCCTATACTCTAAGTATTATTCGAGTACATTCACTTGTGCTTAGAAACAAGAAACAATTACTTATCTAAAGGTATACTATTCTACGAAATCACACATTCATACATACAATAATATGACATCCATAATTAAAACAAAGTATATATCCTCGATTCCTTTCTAGGTTTGCTACGTTTCGTATAGCTACTCGTGGGAAATAGTGACATCTCTATGTCAAATGGGCTCTAAAGTTTATTTTCGTAAAATTCGGACTAAAAGCACATTATGTTTCTTCCTTAATGATTTCCAAAATTAATTCGAGGAAAAACTCTGTTGGGCCCCCGATGACCCGGGTCAATGTCGGAAAAAATATGCTTGGAACCTGGAGAAAAGGTTTGAAAAACTCCCACTCAGGTCAAGGCCCCAAAGCCCTCGAGTCAAACTCGAAAAAACCTAAGTCAACCCTGGTCAAAGTCCCTTGACTGGTCTCGGGTCAACCCTGGACTTTGTCTCGGATAAGCCTAGTCATAGGCCGGACCAAGAGACAGCACGTTCCTGTCGTGCTGTTTCCCTCGGTCAAACTTGTCCTTCTTGGGTCAGATGCGTCCTAGACGCTTCTGACCTAGGACAGACCATAGGCATCTCTGATGGGATGCCTGGGATGCGTCCTGGACGCATCCTAGATGCGTCCAGACCATCGGGTCTATGGTGTACCTTCTCGGATGCTAAGTCCGAGAGGTGTTGGAATAGTGTGACGCGTCCTAGGCGCGTCTCGGGTCGGGACAGTACACGGGCCATCTCGGTTGCAAGGTCTGAGATTCCTTGGTGCACCACAGTCGCGTCCAAGACGCTTCCGTGCACGGACGGCACCGGCATCCTGCATGGGATGTCTTCTGGATGCGTCCAGAGGCGTCCTAAACGCATCTGGATGCTCCAGTCGCATCCTAGGCGCATCTGGATGCTCCAGTCGCATCATTGGTGTGTCTGGAAGCTTCCAGTCGCATCCTAGATGCGCCTGGACTCGTGTCCAGGGTCTCGGTCCTAGACCAACTAGGATTCCCAAGAGCGCGTAGTGGACGCGTGAGGGACGTCCGAGATCCGTCTGTCTCGGACTGGGATATCCCAGACGCGTCCTGGACGCGCTGGGACGTCCGAGACCTTTGATTCTCGGACTCCTAGTCCGTGTTGGGCTAGGATATCCCAGACGCGTCCTTGACGCGCTGAGATGTCCGAGACCTATGAGTCTTGGACTCCTAGTCTAGTCCGTGCCCCACCCGGTCTCGGACTCCCAGTTCGAGAGGCGCTGGTCCGGCCCGGACGCGTTCTGGTCGGTCCGGCCAGCTGGGTTTCCAAAAATTTTGGAAATCCTAGCGTTCCAACTGCTTCTTTTATGTTTTCTTACTGTTCCAGCTGCTGTTTGGTCCTGTTTTTTATAATATCATCATCCAAAAATCCTAGTTTTTGATGATTTTGTCAAAACTTTAAATCTCCATTCAAACACCATTAACACCATTATCTAGTTATTCAAGTTTGAATCTAATTCGTCTAGTCAAAGATAGTTCATGTAAACGGCTCTTGATGCCACTATTGGGTTTTTGTATCTAATACAACTAATTACTAGTGTTCTAAGCGGAATCTCAAACATCTATATGTTTAACACTAGATTACCAGGATCTATACATGAACATATCAATGAACTAGAATAGAAAGATGGTTACCTTTAATCGCTTTCCCACGAACTAAATCCCGACCAGTATTCGGAAGATAAGAGATCCAATTCTAGCTCCTCTACTTGAGACACCGAGTGTATGACTTGAACTCCCTCTTTCGAGTCAGTTAGGACCTTCTTGAAGGTTGAGACGAAGAACCCCTTCTTCTTGACTAGATAGTTGAGGGAAACTTCTTTTCTCTCTCTCTGACAGCTCCCTCCCTCTCTCTGAGGAAAACTTACTGAACTGTTTTTCAGTTGGCTTAGGTTTTCTAACCCCTTACTCTCTCCTTTAGGTTGTCTAATTAGGTCCTTATATAGAAATCCTTAGAATAACTATAAATATAACCGGCCATATGATGGCTGGCCCCTTGCTAAGGTCGGCCATCACATGGCCGGCGCACCTAAAGCCTTCTGGGTCTTCCTTTAAGGCCCGGATGTTTGTATCTCTGTTCGGACTCCTCCGAACTAATTGGACTTACTAATAATGGATCCAATCCACTTATATGCCAGTCTATTACTAGTCAATTCTCTCCGTTCATACCATCACTCTTATGTGTAACTCTTGTAAGATCCGGTCTATGTTAGCCGCTGATTACCGAAGTTACCCGACGATCGTAAGCAGCTTCTAGCTAAGCATTACGACTCCTAATTCGACCGGACTAATGATCTTCCGAGTAAGGTCATCATGATCCTATTCGCCAAATCGTGCGCATTGACACCTTGGTCGAAGGACATTCCTTCGGAAGGATACCATTCCTTCTGACCGAGGGAATAATCCTTCAACTTGGCCCTCTGAGTCTCTTTTGTCGGCACCATCCCGGTGTACCAAAGATCCTACGATCAAGTGTGTTTCATTTCTTATCAGACAGGTTAAACCCAAAACCCGTTGGTGTTGCCTACAAAATTAACTACGAGTGAAGGTCTGACTTCCGGTCAACGACCCAATCCCATTGACTTCTTGACCCGCGAATTTAGTCCCTCACATACGTCTCCGATGCAACACTCTAAAAATTAAAAACTTATTTAGGTGACATTTCTTAGATGGGTAGTATTATTTTTAATATCGAAAATGTTGATGCAGACAATTAAGGCATCAAAAAGAATCTCGAACATTGAGTTACTCTTTCAGTAATCTTTTTCTGAGAAAGAAATACATTAAAGATCTAATTTTGACAGTTGACACTTTAGATATTCAAACTTTCTTTCTTTAGTGTTTAGATGGAGATGCTCTCAGTAGTTTAAATTTGTAAGAGGCTGAACCTTGAATGGTCTTAAACCATATATGTGGCTATGAAGCCTTTTTTAATAATTCTGCAATTTTATTAAGGCCGCGGTTTTGGAGAATAAAGAAAAACATTTCAGAGAATAAAAATTTTCTACAAAATTGGTCAATTAAGATTGACTTTTTTATTTCTATTTGTTGCTATAGGGGTTCCAATTTTTGGGGTTAAAAAATTAAATTTTTAGAAGATCTCATAAAAGAATTTAGAAGGAACTTCAATAAACTTAGTCAAAATCTTTCTAGAGATCTAAATCCTAAACTTCTTCCAAGTGTTCGTTTTTTTCTTCATCTTCTTCTCCAAAGCTTTGTTTTTTGTAATCACCAAATGCTAAAAACATGAGAACAACCTTAATATATTTAGAAGTGATGAAAAATATGTTTTAGGGATCAAAGTTAACTTATTTCTAGGGTTCAGAATTTGTTTGCCTCTCTTGGGGAGGATTGATGGATGAAGAAACTTGTTTTGTACATCCCATGAAAAATGTATTAAGAGCTTATAGTATTTTTTCCTCTTTGTCTCTCTAATTTTGTTTGTGATTTCGGAGAAGCAGGGGTAGTAGGGGTTGAAGATTTAAGGAAGATAAGTGATAGAGAAAGAAGAAAAAAAATGTTTGGCTAGAAGTTATAGAGGAGATGACATGTGTGGTTTTTTTCCATAGAAGAGGAAAGAGGAAGGGAAAGAAAAAAGAGGGAAAGGGGCCTAAAATAAAATTTTAAAAATTTTATTACTTACAGTTAATTTGGTAAATTGTAAATTTTTTCTGTACTGCCATAAAAAGATATTCCATAGAATCATGAATTCTCTTGAGAACTAATTCTTAAGAGATTTTTCTTTATTCTCCAAAGTGGCGGCCAATAAAAAGAAGGCCGCGGCTTTGGGGAATAAAAAAAATTCTCCGGGGAATAAATTCTCGAGGGAATCCAGATTTTTTTGAAAATTCTCTGAGGAATAAATTTTTATGGGGAATACAGAATACGTTATTTTGAAAGTTCTCCTCCATCCCATCTATTCTCTCTGCCACTTCATCTTCTCGACACCTCATCATCTTCTCCGGCGACCTTCAAACATTAAATTTTTTTTTATTATTTTCTCTCTCTCTCTCTCTCTAATTTTTTTTTTCTTTTTTCTCTCTCTCTAGAACAGATCTAGAGAGAGAGAGAGAAGGTCAATGGAAGATATTTAATGTTTTGAACATTCTTTTTCAGAGTAAGCCATGGCTTTAGTGGTTCCTCTGTAATTATTGGCTCAGATTTTCGAACCAGTTCTTGCTTATGAGTCGGAATAGTGCATTTATTATTCGAACTACCATCGGAATCTTCATCCCCACGCTCAAGAATTTCAGTATGTTTCTTAAGAATAATTTCACGAATTGAGGAATCAGAACTATCAATTTCCCTAGATCTAACCAAACTACAACAATTGAATAAACCAAGAAACGAATTGAAACTATACACGTCTTTAGTGGATAATGTATGAACAACAAAAAACCCTTCGGGTTTGAGTGTTCTTCCAATTTCAGAAGCGAAATCAATCGGCCGAATTGACCGATCGAGTCCTCCATCACCGGAGAAAATAAAATCAAAAGTATTATCAGAGAAAGGTGTCGGAAAACCTGACCGGATTTCACTAACGGAAGAGATGATTTCTTTGAAATCCCAATTGAATCTGAAACACCGATCTCTTTCAAAGCGAAAACATCTTGTCCAGTTGGAGTTTCAACACATAAAGCCTTTGAATCAGGTGAAAGAAAACCTTAAGAAATTAGATCTTGAAACACAGAAGAATAGAAATCGACATTCTTTCTCCATTCTTTACTTGTCCATAGATCACGAAGAGCTGAACTTGAAGAAGATCTGATTCCGGCAACGAAAACAACTGAAGCACCGATTTGTACACCAGCACCGGCCAAATTGATATTTTCAGGAACGGAGAAGAAACAGAAATCACTAGTGGTACAAGATCCTCCAGTAATTGTTTCGACATAGAAGAACCGAAGGAAAATGATGAAAACTCCAAATAAAAGCATAAGAACCAGAACACTTCTTAACGAACTCGATTTCCCTGTTGAATGATCCCTCATCTCACTGAAAACTATGAGAAATTCTTTCTCTTCTCTCAGTAGAAGTAGAAACCCTAAGAAGATTGAAAAAAGGGATGAAGTAGAAATAGAAACCCTAGCGAGAACAGAAACGAGCAGAGGTGTGATTACCGCCAACTAGGGTTCTTGGTGAGTGAAAAGAGGAGATGAAAATGGATATCATAATTTCTTTCTATTTTATGTTTTGGGATGAAAATTTGTTGCCAGTTTAGTTTTTTTAGACCTTCATCCTTGTCACTATAGGTAATGGTTTTTGGTAGCAGAGGGAAAGAGAAAGACAGTTATAGAGAAAGAGAAACAAAAAGAAAAAAAAATAGAGAGAGAGAGAGAGGAGAGAGAAAATAAATAAATTAAAAAAATTATGTTTGAAGGTCGCCGGCCGGAAAATTGGCCGACCGACGACTTTCGCCGGAGAAGATGATGAGGTGTCGAGAAGATGAAGTGGTAGAGAGAGGTGATGAGATGGAGGAGTCTTTTTTATAGCATCTTCTAAATTAGAAGCCCCTTAGCAACAAAAAGAAACATAAAAAGTCAATCTTATTTGACTAGTTTTAAGAAAAGTCTTTATTCCCCGGAGAATTTTCTTTATTCCCCGGAGAATTTTCTTTATTCCCCAAAGCCGCGGCCTAAAAAGAATTTAAATTTTTTTATTTGAAGTTAATTTCATAATGGGTTTAGAGTTTTGGAATTGATCTTGATCGTACGTGAGAAAATAAGTTAAGAAACAAAAATGGAGTGAAAAAATTCAAGTGTTAGGGTGTAGAGAGAGGAAGAAGCGTATACGTTATAGCCTTATAGGAGTATACAAATGGTTACCCAAGAACTTGACCTCCACCTTGATGAACAGTCTGAGAGAGTAAAACCCATCAAGCCAATACTTCCACCACCATAAACAAAATTCAACTTTCTTGACACCTAAACCCTAACGACAACCCCCAAAAAACAGAGACAAGTTAATAAATTGATGATGGAAGTTAGAAATGGGTTTAACAAATTACAAGTGGGAGAAATTCAGGATGGAATTTAGAAATGGGTTTAACAGATTAACCGGTTGTTCCTCTAGTTAGAAGAGCAGCATCACTATAACAATCTTGCTTTCCAGAACTACTACCACAAAAAACACACACACTCTTAAACCCTGATGACTTCGTCACAAGTTTATCTTCCATCCTCTATCTCCTCTCTCTCTCTCTCTGTCTCTGATTACTCTTATTTGGAGTTCAAGACTTAAAATTGGTACTACTTGACCCATACCCATAACATACAACCGTGACATTATAGCAAAATTATAGTAGAGAGAGAGCAAAGATAAGAGAGAGAAAATGAAGAATAGAGGGCAATGTTTGATCAAGTAAACTTTCAGAATAAAAAAAGAATATGGCCGCTAAATAAATTTTTCTGTATTCTCCATAAAAATAAGTGTTGGAATCGGAGCCGATTTAGGATCGGTTTGGATGGTCAAACTCAAGATATGGGCACACCATTTTGTTCCTCTCGTCGAGCTCTTCAATTTAGAATCAAGAATCGCTCAAATCCGATTCCGGATGAATGAGATATTCTCAAGAGTTAATTCCTATATGGCCCCCTACTTTGTGACCAGCTTCCTTTATGGCCCCTTTTTTTCGTAAATTCAAATATGGGCCCCTATTTTCAGATAAATGTCATTACTATCATTCTTAATTCTAAATTTAAAACAATAAAAAAATTATTTCCACCTCACCCCTCTCTCTCTCCCTACACCTCACCCCTCTCTCTCTCTCTCCAATTCACCTCTCTCTCTCTCTCCACCTCTCCTCTCTCTCTCCTACTCACCCCTTTCTTCTCCGGCAAGGTGGCCGGCCGGAAAATTTTCCGGCCGGCCACCTTCAAACTTAAAAAAAAAAAAAAAAAATTCTCTCTCTCTTAAACTCCGGCGAAGGGAAACCCCCTTCGCCGGAGTTTAAGAGAGAGGGAGAGTGGAGGGATTTTTCAAAAAAAAAAAAATTTTAGAGAGAGAGAGGAGAGAGAAATTTTTTTTTTTTTTAAGTTTGAAGGTGGCCGGCCGGCCACCTTGCCGGAGAAGAAAGGGGTGAGTAGGAGAGTTGGAGAGAGAGGTGAATTGGAGAGAGAGAGAGAGAGAGAGAGATGAGGTGTAGGGAGAGATGAGGTGGAGAGAGTGAGAGGGGTGAGGTGGAAATAATTTTTTTTATTTGTTCTAAATTTAGAATTAAGAAGGGTAGTAATGACATTTATCTGAAAATAGGGGGCCATATTTGAATTTACGAAAAAAAGGGGGCCATATTTGAATTTACGAAAAAAAGGGGGCCATAAAGGAAGCTGGTCACAAAGTAGGGGGCCATATAGGAATTAACTCTATTCTGAATCAAAGTTTGACAGAGTTATGACTTGATTTAGGCGCTAAGTGGGCTCAATTCCTACGGATGATGTTCATCCCTCCCTTTGCACTCTCGATCCAACAGATCTTGCTGAACCGTCACTTCCAGAGTGCAAACCGTCACCAATAGTGTCCCAAATCCAACAGACACGTCCCTAAAGCATGTATCCGTTTAATTCCTATTTATATTACCCAAAACAACTCCAAATCTGATTCCGTTTTTTCCAGTGGATTTCTCTTTAGTAAGAGATTATTCTAGAGTACTTTAGATAAAATATTTCATCTTTCATGAGTCTATTCATCAAAGAAGTTTATAATGGTTGTTTAAGTTCGCTCGCTTTCAGACATTCGAAGTACCTTCATCGTCAAACTGAAATGTAAAGCCGTTGTATCCTGAGAGACAGACGCCGTACTGGTTTTAGTACTAATACCAGGGTGTTCACTGTCTTAAGGAAAGAGACAACTTGCCTCGAAACCAACCAAAGGCCCTAGAGGTTTTACCAAGGAACATAGATTCTCTGGAGACTTTTCTTTATTCTCCAAAGTGACGGCCTTTAATTAATTCAATACACGATTACACGAAAGCTCACTGCACAAATAAAGAAGACGCGAAACTCTAAAGGCCTAAGCTGAGGAGACCAAATAGCTAACAAGCCTGATTATTGATTATACGCTTTATTTACAAGATTAAAGTAAATAAGCTCTATTCATGATTAGAAGTTATCCTCCAAACGTCTCTCTAAAGAGAACTCGAGCGGCCTCGGTCACGTGATAGGAAGCAAAGAACAAACTCATGAATTTGGAATCGTGACACATCTTGACAAAAAGGAATTACACTGAAGTACCGATAGAATCTGTCAACAGAAAAATGGAAGGGCAAAGAATGGGCCTTGAAGTGCAAGTGAAAGAGGGGGTGAAGAAAACTTCAACCTTCGTACGAATTTTCAACAAACGCCAACAGATTTTAACTTTGTCAATAACATTCCGAATTATACAAATCCTTAGGCAAAACTATAAGAGTAAGCGAGATAATACCAATACTTGTCGTCAAGTTCAATGCAATGGACTGAGTTTGGTATTGAAACCAAAGATGTAACTTTATTCTCCCAATTCCCCCAAACCACAACAAGAATTAGAGTCTTATTTAACTTCTTCATCTTAAATCCTAAATGAAAGCACCCTAAATAGTTGGATTCTAGAGATTATAAATTTATCATAACAATGAACCATATTGTTTTTCTACAATGCGTAAAGTTGGATTTAGTTCAATTCGATCGGGTAGATATATTTGCAGTTGTACATGGATTGAATTTGAAAAAAAATTAACAGTTGTAGTTGTATTTGTAAATAGAGTGAAATCAACACAATAAAAATGTAACTTGCCAACTCTCCTTCAATTTGTTATAAATTAAAAACAAACAACAATAAATTCAATATTAAGTAGAAAGCTTATTTTCGATAACCCATTTATTACATTGCGAACATAATATCTAATTTATAATAAAAAAAAAACAATTTGTGGGACACAATTTTATGCGTTCCTAGTAATGTTTTACTCAAGTACTGGTGCATTAGCTATTGGGGGCTGACCAATAGGCGGTGGAACATATACAGACTGACCGATACAGTCTTTCGCGCACGTAAAAGGACATATTAGCTTGGATAAGAAACCATCATGTGTAGCAATACAAACGTAGAAGCAAACCTTAAAACAATCTCCATAATCTGCTGAACTTTGCCCAATACACAAACCAAATACCATCACCAACATAACTAGCATGCCCCTCAAACTTCTTCCTTCCATTTCTATATTTTTCTCAAGTAACCCAAGTTATCTTTAGCTAATAGATTTAAACCGTTCTCTCTAAAAAACTTTTGATGGATAAATGATACTATAGAAGATGTCATATTTATAGGATACAAAAACAATCTTCCCAACCTTGAGTAGCAAATCTTTCCAAGTTTAATTCATTATACTTTTTTATACAATATGTCTTCTAAGATTAGAAATATATGTAGTAAATTAGCAATTTTTTCACCTTAACTAGGAAGTGTTTGGGTTAGTGGCATATTCTATAACATCATGCATGATTTCAAATTAGGTAATATGGGTTATAATGAACAATAAGATCTAATATATGATAAAAATTGCCTACTGACAGAAATCATAATTCATAGTGTCACCATGATAAGCTTTTTTTTGTACTCATGGTTAGTTCCACCTTAATTAGAAAGATTTTTCGGATTCTTTTAATATCCAAATCACTTGCTACTAAATAGTAATCCTTATTTACGTTTTTCAGGAAAGTCTAGTCTCATATTTTATTTTTCTTTCTATATTATATATTAAGTTTCTTTACTGTATTATTTTTGTAAATTTAATAAAAATAGTCAGCATATTCTTTCAGTAAAAATGGTAGGAATGAGAATTATCATTTACTTGGGGGAGAAAACATTGTCAACTATATTGGGCCTAAATTATCTCTTATGTATCATGTGAGTAATTTTAAGAGATTAATCATATTGTCTTAGTGATAACTTTTTCAAGAATAACTTGTGAATAGTCCAATAATGTTCTTATTAGTTTAAGATTTAAAATTCTATTTTTTTTTTTTTTTTTGCCAAATTTCGGTTCCAATTTTTTTGTAAAATTATAAACTACTTTCGACGATAATATTGATATATGTCGTCGACAATACTTAGATTTCTCTGAATGTTCGACGGCAAATATCAGAAGCGCCTTTGGAAATAGTATTTTCTGAAGGAAGCGTTGGTTGAAAAAAAGTATTTACCACACTATTTTTACAAGGAGTTCCCAACGACATAGTACCATCGGAAATAACTTTTTCCGACGGGATTATTCTCTTTTAACGGTTTTATGCCGTCGAAAATAGTCCTCATTTTTATAGTGTTTTTTTCTATAAAAAAAGTTAAATTTCATTAGATCGTCTGAATAAGTCGAATTATTACAATTTGTAGGGATACTATCTCCATTACAATTTGTAGGGGATACTATCCCTTTCCGAAAGAGAAGAAAAGTTACAAGATAAAACATAAGTTGCCAACTTAAATTATATGTTTGCAACAATAAATATGGGTTAGTTAGTGTCCAATATCGGGATATTTTCTGTGAAAAACTTGATTTAGACAACACGATTTGTCTTCCAAACGTACTCATAAAAACCATATATGGAGATAAATAAATAATTTAAGGTTTTATATAAACGACAACAGTCTCTCAACAAGTAGATATTGTCTATCATTTCATACCCGAAATCCATATTTGAGGTATGACAATAAAGTGCGAAAATCAGAAATCACGTACGGGAATAGTGTTTGGCAAACATGAATGAATCACAAATTACATTTTCAAAAGGGATGTGACTCTTCCTAAAAAAACTCATATCAAAGTTAAATAAGTTTGACTAAAAAGTAGTTTGAGTAATCTACGGGAACATTGAAGAGCAAAAGATTGTCGCCAAAAGACACTGACATAACATCCAAATTTGTGTTCCATCTGCAAGTGCAAAGAACTGGAAGTGCAAATAATTTATGATTATAAATTGAAAATACTATAAGCCTTTCTTCCTTATTTTATGACAATAAAGTGCGAGAAACAGAAATCACGTTCCCAAATATTGTTTGGCAAACATGAATGAACTACAAATAACATTTTGAAAAGGAATGTGACTCTTCCTAAAAAAAACTCAAACCAAAGTGAAGTAAGTTCGACTAAAAAGTAGTTTGAGTGATCTACATAACATTGAAGAGCAAAAGATTGTCGCCAAAAGACACTAACAGAACATCCAAATGTGGGTTCCATCCGCAACTGCAGAGTGCAAATAACTTATGATTATAAATTAAAAATACTATAAGCCTTTCTTCCTTAAGTTTAAAAAGTAATATACTACAAAAAGAAAATCGAAGTATAGGAAATCATAATGTCAGAATAGACTTAGACTTTCCTAGAAAACTTAAATTACGATAATATAATTTCATTTTTCTAATTTAAATTTTATATGTCGATTAAATAAGAAAATTAATGATATCGTAATTGACGTAAGGCATATCTCTTGTGATAGTGTGTCAGTGTCACTCGCATACATGTGGTGTTTTCACTTAAACTATTTAATAATACTAGAGCATAGCCCGTGTCCATAGGGTACAAATTTTTCTATATTCATGATACGCGCGGTTATAACCAAATACATTAAAAGTGATAGGGGTAATTCTTAAATGGATACTAGGAGAGATTTTGTTGGGTTGTTTGAAGAGAGAAACATAATTGTTTTTTTTTTTGAAATCAAACTTCATTGAAAGGCCAAAAGGCTAATGAGAATTACATCATAAAGTTTAAAATAACAAAGACACAATCATAACCGGACAAACAAGACAAGTTATGCCCACATGGGGTGCCCCTAGAGCTGCCTGATCTAACTGGTTGGCTACTTCTGGTACAGCCACCACTAACCGTCTAAGGATAGTTTTATAACCGATGCTTCTTTCACCTTCTTCTCTTCTCGCCGTCAACCATGGCGTTTAGATCTCCGGTTAGCGACTCTGATTCTGGTACATCGGTAGAGAGAGTTGTAAGTAGAGGTGAAGAAACTCCCAATAGTGGTCTACGATCAAAACACTCGGCCAGAAAAAACAAAGAAACAAAAGGTCCTAAAGACCAACAAAAACAGGCCCTAAAGACCAACAAAGAAACATAACTTTTGTTGTACTAAGTAAATAGAGAACTAGTAACTCTTTCTTCTCCCTTGCTCCCCGACACGCACCATATGAATGAACCAGTGATTACCCTGTATAAACTATCACCACGGAACCCTCCACAAACCACAAACCCTGTATAAACTCTCTTCTTTTTCTCCTAATTTCTTTTTTGTTATGTAGAGTTTATTCCCAAGCTTACTCTTCAGTTGCATATTAGGGCTTATCTCTCAAACTCTTGTCTATTCAAGCCAACTTCACATATATAGAGTACTTTTCTTATATCATCAGAAGTATGTAAGTATAAAGAATGTTTTGACTAATCTAGGTATGAGAATATTTTTTATACAAAAGATTGTTGGACTATATGAGAAGATTTCATCATCTATTCTTCTTGGAATCAAACCCACCAGGAAGTAAAAAAAACCCTAATATGTTCAAACCAATCCAGCCCCAATCACTATATATATATCCTCAATTACCCCAAACCACAAAAACCCTAAAACCTAACCTCAATAAACAATTAATAGAGGGAATACTGACGGATCAGAAAGAGATTTAGCCCTAAATACTATTAATAGAGGAATTACTTACTAAAAACCTAAGAAAAAGGGGGATCCGGCGAAGGGAGGACCCTTCGCTGAAGCCTCAAATGCATATCTAACAAAAGTTGCAGAGGGAAAGGGACGGTTGGAGTGAGAGAGAGAGATGGTTTTGACAGCAGAGTTAATTGGGTATTTTAGCCTTTTTTTTGGAAATCAAACTCATTGAAAGGCCAAAAGGCTAATGAGAATGAGAATTACATCATGAAGTTTAAAATAACAAAGACACAATCATAACAGGACAAACAAGACAAGTTATGCCCACATGGAGTGCCTCTGGAGCTGCCTGATCTAACTGGTTGGCTACTTCTGGTACAGCCACCACTAACCGTCTAAGGGTAGTTTTATAACTGATGCTTCTTTCGCCTTCTTCTCTTCTCGCGCGTCAACCGTGGCGTTCAGATCTCCGGTTAGCGCCTTTGATTCTGGTACATCGGTAGGGAGAGTTGTAAGTTGATGAAGAAACTCCCTATAATGGTCTACGATCAAAACACTCAGCCAGAAAAAACAAAGAAACAAAAGGTCCTAAAGACCAACAAAAACAGGCCCTAAAGACCAACAAAGAAACATAACTTTTATTGTACTAAGTAAATGAGAACTAGTAACTCTTTCTTCTCCCTTGCTCCCGACACGCACCATATGAATGAACTGAAGGGGAATAACTTAGTGTATCTCATACACCTAATTGTCTAGTGTTGGTAGCGGAATCTCAAACATCATATGTTTAACACCAGTTTCCAGGATCTATACATGAACATACCAATGAATTAGATTGGAAAGATGATTACCTCTTAATCGCTTTCCCACGAACTAAATCACGACCAGTATTCGGAAGATAAGAGCTCCAAGTGTAGCTCCTCTACTTGAGACACCGAGTAATGACTTGAACTCCCTCCTTTCAGTCAGCTAGGACCTTCTTGAAGGTTGAGATGAAGAACTCCTTCTTCTTGACTAGATACTTGAGAAAACTCTTTTTCTCTCTCTCTCTCTATGAGATGTATATTCTGAAACTCTTTCAGACACTCAGTTGTATATCTCTGGATTGCCCTTTTTTTTTTTAGGTTATATAATTAGGTATATATAGAAATCCCTAGAAGAGGTATTAGACTCAGACTAGGATTCCATAAACCTAATTATTAGGCAACACCCAAAATACCCTCCATTGGGTCAACTTAAAGTGGCCGGCCAACATAGCCCTTTATGGGCTTCCTTGGCCGACCCACTTAGGGCCTAGCCGGCCATCACATGGCCGGCCTCCCTAAAGCCATTCCGGGCCTCCCTTTTGGGCCCGGACATGTTTATCTCTTCGGACTTCTCCGAATCTTTTAGGACTTACCAATAACGGATCCAATCCACTTATTTGCAATTATCCATCTAGTCAATTCTCTCCGTTCAAATCATTACTCTGTTGTGTAACCCTTGTAGGATCCGGTCTATGTTAGCCGCGAATCAACTCTTGATTCGACGATCGTAGTTGGCTTCTAGCTAAGCATTACGACCCCTAATTGGACCGGACTAATGATCTTCCGAGTAAGGTCATTAAGATCCTATTAGCCAAATTGCACGCATTGCATCCTTGGTCGAAGGACACTCCTTCGGAAGGATACCATTCCTTCAGACTTTAGGCATCATATCCTTCATGAACCAGTGATTACCCTATATAAACTATCACCACGGAACCCTCCACAAGCCACAACCACAAGCCACAAGCCACAAACCCTGTATAAACTCTCTTCTTTTTCTCCTAATTTCTTTTTTGTTATGTAGAGTTTATTCCCAAGCTTACTCTTCAGTTGCATATTAGGGTTTCTCTCTCAAACTCTTGTCTATTCAAGCCAACTTCACATATATAGAGTTCTTTTCTTTTATCATCAGAAGTATGTAAGTATGAAGAATGATTTGACTAATCCAGGTATGAGAATATTTTTTATACAAAAGATTGTTGGACTATATGAGAAGATTTCATCATTTATTCTTCTTGGAATCAAACCCACCAAGAAGTTAAAAAAACCCCTAATCTGTTCAAACCAATCCAGCCCCAATCACTACATATATATCCTCAATTACCCCAAACCATAAAAACCCTAAAACCTAACCTCAATAAACAATTAATATAAGGAATACGGACGGATCAGAAAGAGATTTATCCCTAAATACTATTAATAGAGGGAATACTTACTAAAAACCAAAGAAAAAGGGGGATCTGACGAAGGGAGGACCCTTCGCTGGAGCCTCAAACGCAAATCTAACAAAAGTTGCAGAGAGAGAGAGGGACGGTTGGAGTGAGAGAGAGACGGTTTTGACAACAGACTTAATTGGGTATTTTAGCCTTGTTTTGGAACACCCAAATTTGTCAATATAATTGCTTTTTTAAGAGAGAGAAATTATGTGAGAATTTTTTTGAAGTGGGTAGCTAATTTGACTTTTAGATATTTTTCTTCTAAAGATTGTTTTAGAAAGAAAGGTTAAGATTCGCAAATGAGAAATGAACTTCCGAGATTTATAGGCGCAACTTATGACAACGCAAAAAAATCTATGTGATTTGTTATATTGATTTACTACATGTGACTACATCATCTCAGTTTTAAGTTGACTTTAATAGTGCAATCCTTGGGTAAAAAAATATAGAATGACTTATTCAGGAAGAGTTATAAATCAAAGTTACTCTAGATGTACATGAAATCAATGTTCTCTTTTTCGAACTTTCGGACTCTTGATGGACGTCTATGCTCCTGAAAGGAGGTTGATTTTTATCTGAGTCTGGGATCGGCCTAATTTTATAGCATCTTCTATCATTTTTTAATTTTGAATTGAATGATGGCGCCCTAAATAGTTGGATTCTAGAGATAATAATATTACAATAACAATGAACCATATTCTTTTCCTCCAATGGATAAAGTTGGATTTAGTCCAACTGGATCCGGTAGATGATATTTGCAATTATACATGGATTAAATTTGAAACCAACACTTAGTTTTTTTTTTTTTGTTGAAAAGGAAACCAACACTTAGTTGTATTTGTAAATAGAATTTTTTGTATGAATGCGGCACACACCTCAATTTATTCAAATAAGTTTGAGGGTACAATATGGTTAGGTCGCGGCTTTGGGGAATAAAAAAAATTCTCCGGGGAATAAAGACTTTTCTTAAAACTAGTCAAATAAGATTGACTTTTATGTTTTTTTTTTTATTACTAGGGGACTTCTAATTTTTGGGAGTTCTCCTCCATCTCATCACCTCTCTCTACCACCTCATCGCCATCTCATCATCTTCTCCGGCGAAGGTCGCCGGCCGGCTAATTTTTCGGCCGGCGATCTTCAAACATAAAAAAAAAAGTTTAATTTAATTTTTTTTCTCTCCTCTCTGTCCATTTTTTGTTTTTGTTTTCCTTTCCTCTCTCTCTCTCTAGAACAGATCTAGAGAGAGAGTAGATCTCCATCTACACGAACAGACCAGGTCTGTTCGTGATCTACTCTCTCTCTCTAGATCTGTTCTAGAGAGAGAGGAAAAGAAAAAAAATGGAGAGAGAGAGGAGAGGAGAGAGAAAAAAAAATTAAATTTATTTTTTTTATGTTTGAAGGTCGCCGGCCGGGACCTTCGCCGGAGAAGATGATGAGATGGCGGTGAGGTGGTAGAGAGAGGTGATGAGATGGAGAACTCCCAAAAAAATGTATTTTGTATTCCCAATACAAATTTATTCCCCGGAGAATTTTCAAAAAAATCTGGATTCCCTCGAGAACTTATTCCCCTGAGAATTTTCTTTATTCCCCAAAGCCGCGACCTATGCTTATGTTTGGAAAGTAACGTATTAACAATGTTAGGTGGTGTTTCATGTTACAGATATTGAGTTCCAATGCTTGAGAGACTAGCGTGTGAGTAACTTTGTTTGTTCTGCCGAGGTGTATCAGAATTCAACCCTCTCCAATCTTTTCATTTCATTCATGATCTCCGATATAATATTTCTGATTCTCCATGAGATTTGGCCATCATTCGTATTGCAAGCCCGAATAACGGTGATTGCATCTCCCTCAGATGATTACTTTTCTAAGATATAATTTGATTTCTAAGATATAATTTGATTGATAGTTGCACACCAAACAGGATTGCATTTGCTTCTGTAATAATTATATTTTCAACAATATAACAGTTGGAACTCGCTGACAAGAACTCTCCATTAGCGTTTCTAACTATTGCAGCCGAAGCCCCATCTCCATTTTGAATGCCCCACCAACATTTATCTTCTGGTACTCTGGAGGGGGGATAACCAGGTAGTGACTTAATGGTGACTTTGTATTGGTCTCCATGTTTGACTATCATGTGAATTACCGTTGTTTTCGAAATCTGACCACATAGTAATGGCATCACTTATTATTTTCATATTATTAGGTCTAGTGTTTTCAACTACCAATTTGTTTCTAGCCTTCAACATATACCAAAGTATATAACGACTCATATGAAATCCTTCATCAACCGCCTTTGTTGTGACCCTACTAAGTGTTTCGATTATCGTTTGTGATTGATTGATTCGGACACCTAGTGGCGAGCGAAAGGTGTCTTTATGCAAATTGGCAATCGTTAAATAGGTGGTTCGCATCTTCCTCTTTATCATTACACAATGAACATATCTTCGACTCAATTTTATTGAACCTTAAAAACTATGACCTTAGTTGGGATATAATCATTCAATAGCCCCCAAATAAACATTTGCACTCGTGGGGTAATGTCAACATTTTTCAAAATTAGGTAATATGACCTTAGTTGTAAATAGAGTGAAATCCACATAATAATAACTTAAAACTATACTTGGCTAATCTATAATTAAAAATAAAAAAAAATGTAGCTTCCCAACCTCCTTTTTTCTTTTTGTTGAAGACCTCTCCTTCACCCTCATCCATCATAATACCCTACCACAAGGAACATACGAACCCACGTCTTACCTACAGTTTGGAAAATCTTCTCGCTCCTCCCCAAATTACATAATTAGTTTTAACCAGCCTTCAATCTATCCCCAAATCACACAAACGGTTAGGACAAGGCTTTAGTCATCCCGAAAATTACACACACCATTCGAACAAAACGTTAATCCAACAACGAGTGAATCTCAAAAATCAGTACTGCATCGGACAGAGGAAGAGAAAATCACATCAACCAGCTCATCGCATATCAGGGAGTATCTCAAAATCACCTCTTTTTCATTTTGGTTTACTGCTTGCATGTTTAATCTTAGGATTGTTCAGCACCAGATCCGTGTCTAGACTTATTTTTTTCTAATTACTTCATCGTTGATTGACTTTAGTTTGTTCTATCAAGATATAACCCTAGGATCTATTCTTCTGGTTTTGATCTTAATATACATATGATTATTTCCAGATTCAAACGCTATGTTGACAATATTAGGCAAGCTTACTTAAACTTGATCAACCAACATCTTTTCATTCTCATGATCTACTGCCTTGTGGTTCTCTCCCTTATTAATTGATTTAACTTCAACACACCTGAGCAAAAACTTAAATAGAGTAAAGAACG
Source organism: Eschscholzia californica (assembly GCF_041429995.1). Classification (NCBI taxonomy): domain Eukaryota; kingdom Viridiplantae; phylum Streptophyta; class Magnoliopsida; order Ranunculales; family Papaveraceae; genus Eschscholzia; species Eschscholzia californica. The sequence continues at coordinate 12,552,211 of NW_028238198.1, read as the reverse complement.
GGAATGATTATAAAGTGTTATCATACCGTCGACTTACTTCCTTTCACTTTGATCGGCTACCTTTCAAGTTCCGCACCTCTCTGACCGGAATCAACCTAAGAACATTTGTTGGTCAATTGCTGACTACTTTACCCTCTCGATTTAGAACAGTCATACAGAGCATTTATCTCAACTTTCCCTTCGATCCATGAGAAAACCATCTTTCTAATCTTAATCTCAATCGTTGCCCACCTTTTGTTTCGCATTTCTCAGCTCAATCTTTGTCGATTACTTTTGTGTCTGATTTTCGAATTGATTAAACTCTTTATCTAAGTTCCTTAACATTTTCACTTCCACCCCTTTTCGCAATTCATTTGCGATCATTTGTCGGATTAGTTGGGCATTTATACTCAGGATATATGACGGCGATCCCATTTATAAGGTGTCTGACCTGATTCTACTTCGTAGAACTCGAGCGGATATGGTCTCTTTATATGGAGAATACTAGCGGGATAACTAGGAATCATCTTTTGGTTCCATCTTACAGACATCCTCGTTTTGTCCTGGAACTTTGGGTGTTTGTTTAATCCATCTTCGATGTTACAGGAAGTTAGGTACAAGTTTCATCTTTCAATCAACCGGAAGGACTCTCAAGGCCAAATGTCATATCATCCTCATGATGAGCTATCAGACTTGCAAGCTACAGAATGAAGAATGGTCTACAAATCGAAGATATATTATGCAATTCCTCAGTTCTGTAATTTTGTTGTTTAACTTTGTTTACTGTAATGTTGTTTTCTACTTTAGATATTGTAATAGACTCTAAAGTTTAAAGTATTTTCTTTCAACAAAAAAAAAAAAGATTACCCATTTAATACATTGAGAACCTAACATCTAATTTAGTAAAAAAAAAATTAGTAGAAAAAATGATTTGTGGGACACAATTTTATGCCTTACTAGTAATGTTCTACTCAAGTACTGGTGCATTAGCTATTGGAGGCTAACCAATAGGCGGTGGAATATGTACAGACTGACCGACACAGTCTTTCGCGCATGTAAAAGGGCATTTCAGCTTGGCAAAGAAACCATCATGTGTACCAATACAAACGTAGAGGCAAACCTTAAAACAATCTCCATAATCTCCATAATCTGCAACTTTGCCCAATACACAAACCAAATACCATCACCAACATAACTAGCATGCCCCTCAAACTTCTTCATTCCATTTCTATATTTTTCTCAAGTAACCCAACTTATCTTTAGCTAATAGACCTAAACCTTCCTTTCTAAAAACTTTTGATGGATATATGATATAGAAGATGTCTTTTATAGGATTCAAAAACAATCTTCCCAACCTTGAGTAGCAAATCTTTCCAAGTTTAATTCATTATTTCTAAAGAAATTTAGAGATGTCACAAAAAAGAATCACACAGAAGTAGCTATAGAATCTCTCATTAGAAAAATGAGAGGGCAAAGAATGGGCCTTGAAGTGCAAGTGAAAGAGAGGGTAAGGAAACTTCAGCCTTGGTGCGAATCTTCCACAAACGCCAACAGATTTGAACATTGTCAATCACATTCAGAAATATACAAATCCTTAGGCGACTATAAGAGTAGATATATTTGCAATTGTACATGGATTGAATTTGAAATCAACACTTATAGTTGTATTCGTAAATAGAGTGAAATCCACACAATAATAAGTTTAAACTGAAAAATATGTAACTTATTAGCCAACTCTCCTTCATTTTTTTGTAAATTGTAAACTAACAACAATAAATTCAATATTACATAGAAAGCTTATTTTTCGATAACCCATTTATTACATTGTGAACATAACATCTAATATATTAAAAAAAAAAATACGATTTGTGGCACATAATTTTATGCGTTCCTAATAATGTTTTACTCAAGTACTGGTTCTTTAGCTATCGTGGGTGCACCAACAGGCGGTGGAACATATACATCCTTACCGATACAGTCTTTCGCGCACGTAAAAGAACATTTCAGCTTGGCAAAGAAACCATCATGTGTAGCCACACAAATGGCCAAGCAAACCTTAAAACAGTCTGCATAATCTGCTGAACTTTGCCCAATACACGAACCAAATACCATCACCAACATAACTAGCATTCCCTTCAAACTTCTTCCTTCCATTTCTATATTTTTCTCAACTAACCCAAGTTATTTTTAGCTAATAGATCTAAACCTTTCTCTCTAAAAACTATTGATGGATATATGACATAGAAGATGTCTTATTTATAGGGTTCGAAAACAATCTTCTCAACCTTGAGTAGCAAATCTTTCCAAGTTTAATTCATTATTTTCTTCATTATGTGTAATCTAGGATTAGAAATATATGTAGTAAATTAGCAATTTTTGCATGCATGATTTCAAATTAGGTCATATGACATTATTAAAATAAAATTTTGGTTTGCTACAGGTATGAATCAACAGAATATCCTTGCAAGAATTTATCATATTCTAACCCCAATAATGGGGTATAGTTAACAATAAGATCTAATATATGATAAAGTTTGCCTACATGATAAGGAGAATATCATAAATCATATCAATATCTTACGTACATATCCAAATCACTTGCTACTAAATACTAATCCTTATTTACGTTTTTCAGGAAAGCGTAATCTCAAATTTTGTTTTTCTTACTATATTATATATTAAGGTTTTATAGAAATGACAGTAGTCTCTCAATAAGTAGATATTGTCTATCATTTCATACCCGAAATCCCTATTTGAGGTGCGACAATAAAGTGCGAGAATCGGAAATCACGTACAGAAATAGTGTTTGGCAAACATGAACGAATCAGAAATTACATTTTAAAAAGGATTGTGACTCTTCCTCACAAAAAAGGTCGTTGTTTCGGAGAAACGAAAAAAATTTTGGGGGAAAAAGGTGGAAATTGCAAAACAAAATCTCTCTGTTTCTTCTCTGTTCCTTCTCTTTCTCTCTTCTCTGTCTTTTCTCTGTCTATGCTCTCTTTCTTCTCTCTTCTCTCTTTGTTCTTTTTTTTTTGAATACTTTGATCAAATATATTTCAAAAGATCGGAAAAGAAGAGAAACACTCGCCTATATATGCCGAAACGACACAGAAAACCAACCCCCCCCCCCAAAACGCCACCCCAACATGACAACCCACCACAAAGGGCGGAGAGTAAGACTAAACATTAAAGAGAACACAAAAAACCATCCCATGACTCAACCATACAGTTAAACGAATACAATTTGGCCCACCCATACGATCTACTCCAATGGTAAATAAGGCATTTAGCCGCGAAAAAGATGTACTCTATTGATCGAGTTTTGTCTCTGAAAATCCCATCGTTTCGAGCACTCCAAACTGCCCAAAAGATGGCTTTGGGGATAATGTTGAGAATTGCCTTCTTATGTTTACTTCCTTTGATACCATTCTAGGCCAACATGAGATCTGTAATGAAACTAGGGTAACACGAGACAATCCCCACGCTACTCATGAAGCTGTTCCACACACTCCTCGACGTGTCACAATGAAGGAATATATGAGAGCAGGATTCTTCATCTTTCCCACAGAGACCACAACGATTCGGCGAGATGAAACCCCGTTTCCTCAAATTGTCCATGGTTGGAATCCTCTCCCAAATCACTGCCCATAAAAACACACTCACCCTCATGGGGATGTTCCTTCTCCAAATATCTTTAAAGATCGGGTTAGACTCCCTACCATGGCTTGTCAAGAGCGTAAACATCGAACTCACTGATAACTCTACCTTCTCTCTTTGTTCTCTCTCCCTTCTCTCTCTAAATTCCGCGAAGGGACCATTCCCTTCGCTGGAACCCTTCGTATGGAAAACTAGACGAAGGATTCCTTCGCCAGACGAAGACGAGGGTTCCTGCAATGGGGCAATCCCTTCGCCGGAACTACAAAAGTGAAGAAAGAGACGGAAAGACAGAGATGAGAGAGCGAGAGAGAGAGAGAGAGAGAGAGTGAGAGAGAGAGAGAGATGACGTCCGGAGTCATTACCGCCGAAGTTGATGGTGGTGGGAAATAAGATGAAGATATCAAAAGTAGGTAATGTTTGGAGGAAACAAAAAAAATATTTAACCAAAACTTTCTTCCGGAAAACATTTTCTTATTTCCCCAAAACATCGAGAGAAAAAAAAAAACTCAAACCAAAGTTAAGTAAGTTTGACTAAAAAAGTTGTTTGAGTTATCCACATAAAGATTGAAGAGCCAGAGATCGTCCCCAAAAGACACTGACATAACATCCAAATGTGCGTTCCATCGCGAACTGCAAAGTGTAAATGATTATGAAATAAACATACTACATTCCTTTCTTCCTTAGTTTCAAAAATAATATAATATACTATACAAAGGAAATCAAAGTATAGGAAATCATAATGTGAGATTAGACTTTTCTAGAAAACTTAGATAATGTAATTTTCTTTTGCTAATTTAAAATTTATATGTTTATTAAATAAGAAACCTAATGACATTGTTATTGATGCAAGGAATATCTCTTGTCATAGTGAGTCACTCGTATACATGTAGACAGTTTGCACTTGAATTATTTAACAATATTTACTACTGGGGCCGGCCCAACTAATTTTGAGGCCTAAAGCTAAGTTAATAGGGGCCCTTTTATGTATAAGCAAAAAGTAAGCATTAATTCTTTAACGTTGCTAGTTGGTAGGTTTGAACCTCTGAACATCATACCACAAACAAAGAGCTTCTCCATTGAGCTAGAGATTCAATCTTGTCATTGGTTTAGTTATAACAATATATATTTGGATTAAAACAACTCACTAAATTCAAAGAAGAGGCCCTTACCTGTGTTGGGGCCAAAGCAGCCGCTTTGGTTGCTTTGGGCCTGGCTGCCCCTGTTTACTACATGTGACTATATCATCTTGGTTTTAGGTTGACTTTAAATAGTGCAATCTTTGGTAAAAAAAAATATAGAGTGACTTAATCTGGAAGATGTTACAAACCAAAGTTACTCTAGATGTACATGAAATCAATGTTCTCTTTTCTTGAGCTTTCGGTCTCTTGAATGATTTATGTGCTCTTGAAAGGAGGTTGATATCTCAGTCTGGGATAAGTATACTTTTATAGCATCCTCTATCATTTTTTAATTTAGAATTGAATAGCGATACGTTTTGTACATATGGATGAGATAATACTATAATGCATTTTCATTGTGTTACTTCAATGTTAGAATAGTTATATAGTCCCACATAGACCAATAGTTAAAACTTCTCTCTTGTGAAACTCTTTATAAAGATCTTATGTAATAGCAAGGGATATCAAGTCATTTCAATACAATTCTCTTTTCTTACATGGTATCAGAGCTTAGGTTTTCTTTCTTGGGAGTAGTTAGTCAATCTTAGTCTTCCGGTTAGCCGCCGGCGGTAGTCCCATTAATGGCTACCGTCCGCCGGACTTCCACCGGAATTTAGTTTTATGTTTCTTGTTCATTTTTTTCCCAATAAGAGTAGTTCTCTTCTACTATTCAAATCTAGTCATTATTAAATACTTTTCTCAATATTATTTGAAATGATGAAGATTAAGAAGAAGAAGAAAGATCAAAACAAGAGTGATTTGTTGAAGAAATCAAAAGATAAACTCTTAAATGATCAAAGCATTTCAAATGCCTCAAATTCTCCACGACATGAAACATATGTGCATCAAGGGTCACTTTAAATGAAGCTTTGGAAAGCTATTAGAGAGGAGAAAGAATTCATGGGTTTATTATTAAAACTATATTTACCCCATGTTTATTTGGAACTAGACTTAAAGTGTTTCCAATTATGATTTACTCAAGGATGCACACCAAGTGATCGATAGAATCCGTGAAAGAAATGATGGTATTCTCAAAGAGGCTTTGCTTTTGATATTTTTTGTAAACATGTTTGTGGGTTCGTTTGCCAAGCAAGTCCATCCTCCTGCTTAATTTTCTCATACTTCTTATATCCAAGTTGAGAACTCTCAAATGTTTATTCCTTACTTTGTCCCATTAGTTTTTTAATAGATCAGACGAAGAGGAGATAAGAAAAAGTGTAAAAGGATAATAGAAGTGGGAAAAGTCAAGAACGATAATTGCTAGTGTATGTTTAACAAAGAATAAAGTAGATCAAACGCTTAAATTTTATTTCATTGATGATGTTGGACTAATAATCATGTGTGAGGGCTAAAAATAGCAAAATAGCAAGCAAGATAGCAAACAAGATAGCAAGATAGCAAACAAGTTAGCAAGCAAGATAGCAAGATAACAAGATAGCAAGTTACAACAACAACAACAACAACAACAAAAAACCTGGTAACAGTACCAACTTTTCTTCAAATGGAGAAAAGAAAACAACAAACAACAACAACAACAACAACAACAACAACAACAACAACAACAATAACAACAAAGCTGCTAATGGTACCAACTTTTCTTCAAATGGAGAAAAGAAAACAACATAGCAACCTCACCATGATGTCTCCATATCAATAACAAGTCAAAATCTACAATTTTTGTTTAGCAAACTCATGAATCACAAAAACATTAAAGAAAGACTCTGATTTGGTCTCTCCCGTGGAAGACAAACCTGTTAGCCCCATGTAACTCCGCAACCTCTTTTAATAGCCTAGTAACTAAGAAAAATGTTGCAATGAAGTACAAACAAATTAGAAAACTTTAAGAAAAATAAATCACAAAAAATAAGGGTTATTTCCCAAATGGCCCTTAACTTTGTGACCAGCTTCCTGCCTAGCCCCCTACTTTAGCAAATATTCCCATATGGCCCCCTTTTCCATTATCTTTAACTTTCCGTTACTCTCACTCCTCCATCTCATTTCCTCTCTCTACCAAGTCACCTAACACGCCACATCATCATCTTCTCCGGCAGGAGTCGCCAGCCGGCCAAAATTCTGGTCGGAGACCTTCAAACCTAAAAAGAAAAAATTTCTTTTCTTCTTCCTCTCTCTCTCTCTCTTGTTTTCTCTCTCCGGCTTTCTCTCTCTCTCTTCTTCCTTTCTCTCTCTCTTTCTTCCCCTCTCTTCTCACTCTCTCTCTCTCTAAAATGGCCGGCGAAGGGGGGAACCCTTCGTCGGGCATCGATCTGGTTATCCCAGACCTTCAAAGGTCTGGTTTTCGCAGACCTTCGAAGGTCTGGTTTTCGCAGACCTTCGAAGGTCTGGGAAAAAACCAGACTGACAGTCGGCGAAGGGTTCCCCCTTTCGCCGCCCATTTTAGAAAGAGAGAGAGAGAAAGAGTGAGAAGAGAGGGGAAGAGAGAGAGAGAGAGAAAGGGAGAGAGGAAGAAGAAGAAGAGAGAGAGGAAGAAGAAGAGAGAGAGGAAGAAGAAGAGAGAAAAAGCAGGAGAGAAAACAAGACAGAGAGAGAGGAAGAAGAAGAAGAGAGAGAGGAAGAAGAAGAGAGAGAGGAAGAAGAAGAGAGAAAAAGCAGGAGAGAAAACAAGACAGAGAGAGAGGAAGAAGAAGAGAGAAAAAACAGGAGAGAGAAAACAGGAGAGAGAGAGAGAGAGAGGAAGAAGAAGAGAGAAAAAGCAGGAGAGAGAAAACAAGAGAGAGAGAGGAAGAAGAAGAGAAAAAAATAGGTTTGAAGGTCGCCGGCCGGAAATTTGACCGGCCGGTGACCCTACCAGAGAAGATAATGATGTGGCGTGTTAGGTGACTTGGCAGAGAGATGAAATGAGATGGAGGAATGAGAGTAACAGAAAGTTAAAGATAACGAAAAAATGAGGTCGTATGAGAATATTTGCTAAAGTAGAGGGCTAGGCAGGAAGCTGGTCACAAAGTTGGGGGTCATTTGAAAAATAACCCAAAAAATAAATTTACGTGATTCAGTCGTAAACCTATTTCATGGTAGACAATTGCAAGATGATTTTCACTATGTATGAAAAACAAATTCTTGAAAGTAGAACTTAAAGTTCATAACAAAAATTTGTAAAGAAAATAAGAGAGGAGAAGAAAAAATAGAGCAGTTAATGTGTATTTGACCAAATGGAAGAACCACTTTGTATAGCCTTGGAAGTCCAATAGTTGCGTGACGTCGAAAAAAGAAAAAGTCGAAGCCCAAAGCAGTTGCATCATGTCAAAAAGAAAGGCCAGCGCTTTGGGGAAAGCTAAATAGTTTCTGGAGTGTGAAATTTTAAAGGGAATATGTAGATTTTTAGAAATTTTCTGGGAAAATAATTTTTAAGGGGAGATAAAAAAAACACTCCACCTCACCTCACTCTCTCTCCACCTCACCTCTTTGTCTTCTCCGATTAGGTCGCCGGCCGGAAAATTTTCCGGCCGGCGACCTAATCGGAGAAGATAATAGGTGAGGTGGAGAGAGAAAGAGCTGAGGTGGAGAAGCTATGTTGCTTTCCCCTAAATAAAATTGTCAAACAAAATTGACCAATTTTTGACCGAGTCTTCACACCCCAGAAACTATTTAACTTTCCCCAAAGCGCTGGCCAAAAGAAATGTCCAAGCCCAAAGCAATTTTGTAATAGAAACTTTGAGTGGAACTGAAGGAGCATATACCTCTAGCTAAACAAAAGGTATAAGAAGTTTTGGTAGAACACAAAGTGATACCCACAAAAGATCGAGAGTGATTGGGGACTCCAGCTTGTAGTCCATTGTGTACTCCATGGTGAGTTGGACAAAAGATAAGTTAATTGGTTGTTTTTAAGATCGAGGGCGGAGCCATTAGTGGGCTGCAGTCCGGGTCAGCCCACTGATATTTGTAAAGGCACCAGTAATTTAACATGTATTGTAATTGGCTCAGTGGCGGATCTTGGTTAATGGGCCTTGGTGGTCATTGGTTTAAATCCCTGCTCCCTCCCTTTTTGTCCTTTTTGAATAGGGAACCTTTTTTTTTTGTTGAAATATTTGAATAGGGAACTTAATTATTTATTGAATTTTAGGGGTTGTTGGTTTTGGATAAATTATAAATATATTGTATATTTACTCTATATACTTTTCTTTTAGAGGACAAATTTTATTTTAAAATAACGCAGTCTTCTTTGTAGCTAGCTTTTTGGCACGTATGAAACATTAATTTACATGAATTTTATCTACTCTAAATGAGGTTTACGAGAAATATTCCTTTATTTTAATTTTGCATATATATGATTTAGAAATTTCTCCTGTTATGGATATATTTGGATCACTTAAGATAAAATTTCAACAGAGACAACTACCTAATGTCTTTGTTTAGTTTGTCCGAGTGATTCCGTAATCTCGTCGGAATTATGACCATAGGTATTAACTTTCCATAAATGCCAAAAAATATTTACATTTTTTAATATTAACTATAATAGCAATTTTTTTTAGATATCAACTTTCACCTCGTCCCACCTTTAAATCCTGGCTCTGCCTGTTTAAGACTAAAGCCAATAAAGAATTTTGAAAGAAGTCAAGTCAAATTAACCCATGGAGTATGGTTGGCAGTGTCCCACAATTGGACTTGTATCATTTTCCAAAAAGATTACCATTTTTAGTAATAGTGATCAAAATCTTTAGTACACTTTTTAAAATTCTCTCCCTATGGAGAGGACTTATATCATTTTCCAAAAAAGATTACCATTTTTAGTAATAGTCAACAAAATCTTTAGTATGTTTCTTAAAATTCCCTCCCTACATATGCATTCTAAATTTTCCCACCAAATAATTTCATTCACCTTAGTTCATTTTTAAGAAAACTTTGTTTAACAGATTATACTTAAAGTTAATTAAGTATGATAGGTCTAAAGTCCAAACTTAATTAAATAAAATAGTTTTTTTTTTTTGATGAAATTAAATAAAATAGTTAATACGCGTTTTTTCTGAATGTCTGATTTTTCATCAGACAAATACACGAATGTATCACTAACTTGTTAATTGTTGTAAGAGCATATATGTGTAAAATGAATTGATTGACGTCTTGATGGAATCTTCATATTCCTAGGAGGCTTAGGGCTTAGGGCTCAGGGATAAGCGGTTGCAAATGCAGTTGATATACCCGAACCAGGACAACCCCCGCTCCAACCCTCGATGACACTCAACTCTCCCAACTACCTAACTGTAACACCCCTATTTTCTTGACATACCAAATTGGGTGGAAATAATAAAAGTCTAGGTCAGTTTTGTTTAGATGAAATACTAGTGGGTTTAAAAACCCTATTTCTCTTCACTTTTGAGGAAACCCTATAGAAAAGAAAGAGGGTGCAGCCGCTCCTTAGTGAAGGAAGGAGGAATAAAGAAGAAAAGTGATGGAAATAGATTTCTCTAGTGAGAGAACAAGCCATGGTTGTGGTCTTAAAGTCATCTAAGGCGAAAAGAGGTAGATTTCCTATCTCCTAATTTTTTTGTAGGCTCTTTCAATTTATTCCATGATAGGTATAGTATTGTTAATCACATGAAATAACGATTAAATGGCTTACACATTAGTTTTATCTAGAATTTCATAAAACATATAGACAGGACAGTATTTCGGTCTAAATTCAACTTACATCTGGTGATGATATATGAAGAATCTCGGTGTGATTCTTATATGTTTGGAAAGTTCTGTTTGTCTACTTTCTAGTAGTTCAAACGGTTCTTAAATCCGAGTTCCGAGTGAAGAGTTACGATAGTTTTCGTACAAGGTGTCAGAACAGTGTCTACTGCACGTCGGTTTACATTAAAATTGAATCTGGTGCAGATATATAACGAATCTAAGTGTGATTTTTATATGGTTGGAAAGGTCCCTTTGTCTACTTTCTAGTAGTTCAAACGGTTTGTTAATACGAGTTCCGAGTGAAGAGTTACGATAGTTTTCGTACAAGGTGTCAGAACAGTGTCTACTGCACGTCGGTTTATATTAAAATTGAATCTGGTGTAGATATATAATGAATCTAAGTGTGATTATTATATGGTTGTAGAGGTATGTTCGTCTACTTTTTAGTAGTTCAAACGGTTTGTTAATCCGAGTTCCGAGTGAAGAGTTACAATTGTTTTCGTACAAGGTGTCAGAACAGTCTCCGATGGACGAATTTATTGAGATAATTCACATGGTTTCTGTTCTTTAGGCAATGTATCTCCTAGGTAGATACCTTCTAGTGGTGAGTCTATGTTTGTTAATTATTATTTTTATTTGCTTGTTTGAGATTGCGATGCACGTGAGGATCTACTATGAGCATCATCGCTTCTGACTTGTCATGTGTTGTTGACTTGAATTGTATGGTGAGCTTGTTTGTAATTCTTGATAAGAGTCAATGTTTGTTGTGTATTGGTCTGAGATACCTGAACGAGAGTTTGATGATTGTGTCTTTCGACATAATGTGTTTGTCGACGTATATGTCAAGTTTGTGGCCATAAAGGTTTACCTTAGTTAAAGGCATGATATTTTCTATCTGCTGAAAAAAAAAAGGAAAGATCGTTGTATTATCAGGGTTAGTATTAGATTAAAATAATACGAGAACCGAAAAACCTAATAGTTAATCAAAGGACATAAATTATTAATTTCGAGAGGGATTGGATAAATCTGATATATTATGTTAGTATTCACCGTTAAATTTCAGATAATGCCAATAATGAATATGAATGCAATGCTTCCTTGATTGGGGATTGAGCTTGCCTACCCGAGACTTAGGTTTGAGGAAATCTACTGCAGTTGGGTTTTAACCCAGCTATTTTGTTTTTCAGGTAATTATTGTGCACTCATGGTAGGTGTTGCTCGTGGATCCAGTTTGAAGGTCTCCAATCTTCGATTTCAAGGCGGTAGCTTGAGATTTGGGATTTGGGGCGCTACAAAGTGGTATCAGAGCTCTAGGTTTAGTGGTCCTAGGGTTGTATTGTGGGTTTGATTGTCGTCGTTAGACACGTCATTGTTATGAACACTTTAATTAGTGTCTTGCACAACTGGTTGAATCTAGAATGTGCTTTTGGAATTGCTTTGTTGTGAAAACTTGAAAGAAGTTGTCTTTGTGTTTTCGAAATCTAAATTGTGATTGCAAATTTTCCATGGGAAGAATAATGGCTATTGATGTGATGTACTTTTTGTTTGTGATGCGTGCGAGTAAATGTCTTATTTGACCGTGATGTCAAACCTAAGTTATGTGATTGTGATTGTAGCAATACATATATTTATGATATACATGAGGGTACTGAAAATCCCTACTTTTATGGGATTTTGGGTTGTTTGAATGTGTGTTGTGTGATAGTGTATCAGTTGATTATGAATAAACTTAAAAATTTGTTTCGATGAGAAAATGTTAACTGAGAATGGTTGGCTCGACATGTGGGTCGATTGCAAACACGGGCTTGTCAATTTGATATTGGACAACCCAGTGGACCAAGGGCTTGAGTTCTAATATGGATTGACGATTATAATCCATAAGTGATCGGTGGTTGACTCGACAGGATAATCGATGCAAACACAAGTTCATTCTTGTGGACCACATACTTCTAGTTTGAGAAGTAATGAATTGAACTAAGACTGGTTGGCTCGACATGTGGGTCGATTGCAAACACGGGTTTGTCAATGTGATATTGGACAACCTAGTGGACCAGGGGTTTGAGTTCAAATATGGATTGACGATTGTAATCCATAAGTAATCGGTGGTTGGCTCGCTTCCTGCTCATATGTGCTCGTGTTGCACGGATCCCCTTTTTGGCAGGTATCCATAGTTTATGAAGAGGTCTAAGTCGATGCAAACACAAGATCATTCTTGTGGACCACATACTTCTAGTTTGAGAAGTAATTACCAACTAGAGGTTGGCTCGCCTCCTGCTCATATGTAAAGTGCTCGTGTTGCACTGTGCTCGTGTTGCACGGATCCCCTTTTTGGGTGGTATCCTTTGTCTATTGAGAGGTTTAAGACGATGCAAACACGAATGGTAAGTGACGCTATCTCGTGGACCCCAAAATTGGTTATGCCCCTCCAAAAGGGAAGTTGTATTGTATGAATCTTTTCAACCGTGTAACAGGTTGACTTCAGTTGAGTTGTATTTCTTGTGCTTGTATAACATTTATGTCCTAGCATTTGCTACACTTCATTGCATATTGTTTGTGATTGTGGTAAGTTTGATTTCGAGGACGAAATCCTCTTTTTAGGGTGGAAGATTGTAACACCCCTATTTTCTTGACATACCAAATTGGGTGGAAATAATAAAAGTCTAGGTCAGTTTTGTTTAGATGAAATACTAGTGGGTTTAAAAACCCTATTTCTCTTCACTTTTGAGGAAACCCTATAGAAAAGAAAGAGGGTGCAGCCGCTCCTTAGTGAAGGAAGGAGGAATAAAGAAGAAAAGTGATGGAAATAGATTTCTCTAGTGAGAGAACAAGCCATGGTTGTGGTCTTAAAGTCATCTAAGACGAAAAGAGGTAGATTTCCTATCTCCTAATTTTTTTGTAGGCTCTTTCAATTTATTCCATGATAGGTATAGTATTGTTAATCACATGAAATAACGATTAAATGGCTTACACATTAGTTTTATCTAGAATTTCATAAAACATATAGACAGGACAGTATTTCGGTCTAAATTCAACTTACATCTGGTGATGATATATGAAGAATCTCGGTGTGATTCTTATATGTTTGGAAATTTCTGTTTGTCTACTTTCTAGTAGTTCAAACGGTTCTTTAATCTGAGTTCCGAGTGAAGAGTTACGATAGTTTTCGTACAAGGTGTCAGAACAGTGTCTACTGCACGTCGGTTTACATTAAAATTGAATCTGGTGCAGATATATAACGAATCTAAGTGTGATTTTTATATGGTTGGAAAGGTCCCTTTGTCTACTTTCTAGTAGTTCAAACGGTTTGTTAATACGAGTTCCGAGTGAAGAGTTACGATAGTTTTCGTACAAGGTGTCAGAACAGTGTCTACTGCACGTCGGTTTATATTAAAATTGAATCTGGTGTAGATATATAATGAATCTAAGTGTGATTCTTATATGGTTGTAGAGGTATGTTCGTCTACTTTTTAGTAGTTCAAACGGTTTGTTAATCCGAGTTCCGAGTGAAGAGTTACAATTGTTTTCGTACAAGGTGTCAGAACAGTCTCCGATGGACGAATTTATTGAGATAATTCACATGGTTTCTGTTCTTTAGGCAATGTATCTCCTAGGTAGATACCTTCTAGTGGTGAGTCTATGTTTGTTAATTATTATTTTTATTTGCTTGTTTGAGATTGCGATGCACGTGAGGATCTACTATGAGCATCATCGCTTCTGACTTGTCATGTGTTGTTGACTTGAATTGTATGGTGAGCTTGTTTGTAATTCTTGATAAGAGTCAATGTTTGTTGTGTATTGGTCTGAGATACCTGAACGAGAGTTTGATGATTGTGTCTTTCGACATAATGTGTTTGTCGACGTATATGTCAAGTTTGTGGCCATAAAGGTTTACCTTAGTTAAAGGCATGATATTTTCTATCTGCTGAAAAAAAAAAGGAAAGATCGTTGTATTATCAGGGTTAGTATTAGATTAAAATAATACGAGAACCGAAAAACCTAATAGTTAATCAAAGGACATAAATTATTAATTTCGAGAGGGATTGGATAAATCTGATATATTATGTTAGTATTCACCGTTAAATTTCAGATAATGCCAATAATGAATATGAATGCAATGCTTCCTTGATTGGGGATTGAGCTTGCCTACCCGAGACTTAGGTTTGAGGAAATCTACTGCAGTTGGGTTTTAACCCAGCTATTTTGTTTTTCAGGTAATTATTGTGCACTCATGGTAGGTGTTGCTCGTGGATCCAGTTTGAAGGTCTCCAATCTTCGATTTCAAGGCGGTAGCTTGAGATTTGGGATTTGGGGCGCTACACTAACTCCCGAAAAATGAAATTCGATTACCCCTTTATTACATTGCAAACATAACGTCTAATTTATTTTAAACAAATACGATTTGTGGGACATAATTTTATGCATTCCTAGTCCTGAAGTATTCGTCGTTCGAAACAGTCTTTTCTGGCGGAAGCATTCGTCAAAAATAATATTTACTACCCCATTATCTTCGACGAGTTCCCAACAGCAAAGGACCATTGGTAATAACTTTTTCCAACAAAATTGTGTTTTGACGGTTTTACGCGGTCGAGCGCTTTTTTTTTATAAAGAAGATAAATTTCAATAGATATCCTGGAAATCATAATGTGAGATCAGACTTACCTAAAAAACTTTAAATTACGATTGTGAGATTAGACTTTCCTAGAAAACTTAAATTACAATAATATTTCTTTTTTGCTAATTTAAATTTTAAACTTCATAATAAAATCTTGAATAACAAAAATTCATAAAGAAAAATAAGTGAGAAATAAAAAAATAGAACAGTTGTTGTCTATTTGACCAAACGAAAGAATCACTTTATATAGCCTTGGAAGTCCAATAGTTGCTTCACGTCAACAAAATCATTTGTAATGACCAAAATAAGTCGAAGCCCAAAGCACTGTCAATATAAACTTTAAGTGTGTTCTCTTCCTGGGAGAAAATTCTAGTAACCGAAGGAGCATATACCTTTAGCTCACACATTTACTTATAACTTATAAGTGAAACCAACTCGATGTGGGACTAAAGAATTAGAGCATCTCCAATGGCACACTCAAACTCTAAAACTTATACTGTCACTTAAGGTTTATAAAGATTTTGTTAAAAGCCCTTCTACAATGGGACACTCTACTTGACACTCTATGATGATGTGGAGTATTTTAAAATTATAACCAATAAAAACCTTTGTTTTTTAACTATTTTTTCTCTATTGAATTGAAGAGTGACATGTCTATGATGATATGTTTTTTTAAATCCTCTCCCTACAAACACCGAATAATTTCATTCACCTTTTGTTTAGCAAATTATATTTAAAGTTAATTATAGGGTCGTTCTATGACGAGCTCAAAATAAAAATATATGATAGGTCTAAAGTCCAAACTTAATTAAATGAAATAGGTCATAAGTTTTTTTTTTACTCATTTTTCATCAGACAAATACACAAATGTATCACTAACTTGTTAATTGTTGTATGAGTGTAGATGTGTAAGAACGAGTTGATTGACGTCTTGATCTAATCTTCATATTCCTCGGTGGCTTAGGGCTCACTGGCTGCGGATGCAGTTGATATACCCGAACCAAGACAACCACCTGCTTCGGACCAGGGTGACACTCAATTCTCCGAACTACCCAACTCGCGAAAAATGAAATTCGCACAGTGACGCGTTAGCTGGAGTTGAAGGATGAAACTGGGGATCTCATTGGGGTTCTCTATCTCTTTAAGAATAACCTACCAGTAATCAGAAAATCGACTCATGGTAGATTATGTCTTCGAAGACGGTTTCCTACGCAACACAAATTAAGTTGCATGAAACTAAACAGTAAAATGCATAAGGTTTATTTACATTTTGTGTGATGCAGGAAGATAATGCAAAATGAAAATAATTTGTTTGGCAAATTCCAAAGTACGGAACCATACAAAAATGATTTGTCTGTGAATTTCCAAAATTTATAAATTTTAGATTTTGTGTTAGTATTAGGCTTATTGAGCTATTAAGACTCAATTGTTGAGTCCTTCACCAAATATATCTTAATAATAACATACACCAAATTTGATTTTGGGCCTAATTTCATTTTTCTCTTTTTTGCATGGTACCAGTTTAAATTAAGATTACAAAAAGGGATAGCTTACTAAGTAAGATCAATTACTTTATAGTCATTAGATTTCTCTAGAAATTAATGAAATTTTATTGAGAGAATCAATTTTGTTTAATACAATTAGGGTTACCAATAATCCCCACATGAACAAACACCATCTTTAAAATGATGAAACCTATTTGCATCCCTAACTACAATCACTCTTTCTGTTATCTTAGATATGAATTTTGTTGCATTATGACAATCTAAACAAACCCTAAGATTCTTAATGATTCTAATCTCTGTTCCTGGTTCAGAATTTAACAATCCAAAAGCAATAGCTAACTTCTCACTATGAACATTCACCATATTTTCCTTTTCTTCTTCTTCAACATCATGTAATGCCATATCTATCTCTGTTTTAAATCCAGCCTCCTTAATCTTTGTTGTTAACTTCTCCAACTTCTCATAAATCCTTGTTGATTGAGGATGGGATCTATCTCCACACATAAAAACATGAACATTTCCACCTATTTCGATTAAAGTACACCCTGGTGTCTTGGCCAATCTTTTCCTTTTAGCCGTTTCTCGAACTTTTTCAGCTTCTGGGTAGCTCTGATAAGTTGAGTATATATTGGAAAGAAGAACAAAATATCCAACATTTTCTGAATCCAATTCAAATAGTTTATCAGAAGCTATTTTAGCTAGGGTTTTATTTTTATGAATCATACAAGCTCCTAGTAATGCACCCCACACACCAGAACCTGGTTTAACAGGCATTTCTTCTATAAACTTAAAAGCATTTTCTAACTTTCCAGCTCTTCCATGAAGATCTACCATACAAGCATAATGCTCTTGTCCTGGCTCAACCCCATATTCTGTTTTCATTGCGCTGAAAATCTTTTCTCCTTCCTTGACCAATCCAGCATGACTACAAGAATATAGAACCGAAAGAAATGTCACTCCAGTAGGAGAAACCCCACAACTTATCATCTCATCGAAAAGATTTACTGCTTCTTGGCCAAACCCATGTAAGCCGTAGCCAGATATCATGGCATTCCAAGACACTACATTCTTTTCCTGCATATTGTCGAACAAACTTTTTGCCTCATTGATGCTCCCACATTTGGCATACATGTCTATAAGAGCTGTCGAGACGTAAATATTAGATAGGAAATCCTCTTTGATTATTAACTCATGAATCCATTTTCCAAGCGTAAGCGCTCCAAGTTGAGCACAAGCAGAAAGAATACTTGTAACCGTGATAGGATTAGGTCGAATATCCAATGTCTGCATTTCTTTGAAAAGAGATATAGCTGATTCAGTCAGTCCATTCTGAGTATAACCAGAGATCATGGAATTCCAAGATGCCAAGGTTTTGTCCGGAGCTTCGTCGAAAAGTTTCCTCGCATATTCAATCTCATTCAATCTACTATAAACAGTTGTCAAAGCAGTAGAAACTGAAGAATTCAAATCAATCCCAGATTTAATGGAGAACCCATGAATAGATTTAGAAAGATTTAGATACCCAAATGGAGAAAACACAGGAACCAGACCAACAATTGTACTTGAATTAACTTCAAATCTAGAACCTATCAAATCTGTGAAAAGCTTCACTGCCTGTTGAGTCTCACCATTACAAGTATACCCAGAGATCATAGCATTCAAAGAGATCAAATCTGGTTTATCAATCTGCTCAAATAATAATTTAGCAGTCGAAATATCACCACATTTTGAGTATAAAGATATCAAACCAGTAAGAACATAAGAATGAAATAAAAATCCTATCTTTATTGCTAAACAATGTATTTTCATCCCAATATTGAATTCTAGTAGTTCAGCTGCTGCTGGAAGAACAGCAGCCAGAGTAGTCGAATCAAATCGAATTCCACTCAAAACCATATCTTCAAAAACTCGAATCGATTCGATAAAACAACTATTCCTAACCAACCCAGATATCATAGTATTCCAAGAAACAGTATCTGGGTTTGTAATTTTATCAAACGCTTTTCGTGCATTATGAACTTGTGAAAATTTGAGATAAAAATCAACAACAGCAGAACTCACAAAGGGATCTGATTGAAACCCATCAATGATAGAGTGAGAATGAAGAAGGTAACCAATTTTAGGAGAGCGTAGACATGAAGAAGAAGAAGAAGATATTACAAATGCATAGGTAAAGTTATCTGGTTTAAGAGTGGTTTTTTGGCGAAGGTGAGAGTAGAGAGAGAAAGAAGAAGAATGTGAGTTATTGTGAGAGAAACTACGAATTAAAACATTGAAAAGGAAAAGATCAGGTTTAGGGAAAGATGAAAAAATGAGACTTGCTTGTTTAATAGAACCTAAATCAGAAAGTTTTTGAGTTAGTTTAGTAATAGTTATGAGGTCGTTATGAAGATTGTTAAGAATGATTTGAGCATGTGTTTGATTTAGTTGTTGAAGTGTTATGGATTTGGAAATTAGGTTTAGGAAAATGTTTCTATTCATTATGATGAAACAAACACCAAAGTAAACTCATTCTAGAGTTGGTGGAAGATGAGTGTTAGTGAAAATGTAAGAAGCTAAATTAATAGAAATTGGAGTCAAATAACACTTTCTACATAAACAAAAGCAACTATCGTGGTAAAGAAAGTTGAGAATCTTGAGATAGGTCCATATGAGTTATAGTTAATAGTCGCGGATCATACCGTATATAATATGACCGAGCCAGAATAGTATACTATTTCATTAGTGATTATGTTTGTCATTTTACGTATTTGTAACTCAAAAATCCGTTATTTTGATTTATTGAGTTTTATTAACGTTTGCAATTCCATACAATTTTGTGTAGATTATGAACGAATATATATATCCCAGTATGCTAAGTTCTTGCATTTTTAAGAAAAACAAAGGATAGTGTACTAAGTGTACTTTGAAGTTATGCAAAGCTAAAGTTATTTATTTCAATTGACCAACCCAAACAAAATTTATTGCGTTTAGGGAAATATATAATCTATGATTATAGGGTTATACTCTAAGTTATGAAAAAAAAACCTTCCTCGAATATAGTTTTGTGACTCTTTTGAACTCTAATCTGAGTCGCTTGAATCCTCGCTACTATCCTCGTTGTCGACTCCATCTTCCTCCCCTGTTTCTTCCTTGTCAGTTGAACCGCCGCTCTCCTCTGCTGCTTCACCATCTTCGTTTTGTTTCTTTTCCTTCTCAGCCTTGAGTATTGCTTGTTCTTCTTTCTTTTTCTCAAGAACTTCGATTAAAGTCTTCAAACAAGTTTCAGTCTGATCTTCATCAATGTTTTTAGGCATCAAAATCTCAGCAACATCGGCAGGAGTTATTTCGGTCTCACTAATCAAACACTTAATGACGTCGAACAAAATATGAGAATCAATATTCAAATAGTTCTTTGCCAATACCTTGAACCCTTCGAAACAACAATATGACAATTCAATATGCATATCCATTCTACCTCTTCGAATAAGAGCAGGATCAAGTCTTTCTATATGATTAGTAGTAAAAACAATAATTCGTTCACTACCACAACTCGACCATAACCCATCGATGAAATTCAAAAGCCCAGATAGTGTCACTCCTGTCGAAGATCTTCAATAACTATAACCGACTTATTCGATGTTTCAAGTAAAAGTTTTCGAAGTTCATTATTATCTTTCACTGAAGCTAATTCAAGATCATATATATCATAGTTCAAGAAATTAGCAACGGAAGCAACCATAGTAGATTTCCCTGTTCCAGGAGGACCATATAATAGATACCCACGTTTCCAGGCCTTACCAACTTTAGTATAATAATCTTTTCCTTTACTAAAAGCAACAAGATCGTCGAGAATTTGCTTCTTCTTGATTGGATTCATTGCTAGATTATCAAATGTAGCAGGATGTTCTAAAACTATATGATTCCATAACATCTTCCTCGAAAAAGAATATTCTGAATTGTTACCATTACAAAACAACTTTCTTTGACGATTTCTCGATAAAAGTTCCTTACCTTTTTCCATAACCTCATTCAAATATGACTCTATGATTTTATCGCGATATTTCTCATGAAAGTCCAGAACTAAATATCGTTTCTGGTCCGACACAGTCGAAGAAGTAGAAGAAGAAGATCGTAATTTGGCTTCGCGACTAGTTCTGCACACAGTCCAGAGCAATTTAACACCTTGAAATTCATCATGAATTTTTTCATAGTCATCCATTGTAAGAACAAGTTTCTTGTTCTCCCCTACTTGAGCTCTAAATCTTTTAGCATCTTTCGGAGATTTAGTACTAAGGTAGGCTTCAATTGTTACATAAGCTTGGTTTCTTTTTCCTGCAAAACCCTCTGTAAACTCATTGATGGTTATTTTAATATCACGATGCCTATAACCCAAAATTTTGCGAATGTAAAATTCAATTTTATCTCGAAGCGGTTTAGGGACGAATTTTTCCAACATAGTGTAATAAACCATATAGGTTGCCAATCTTGTTCCTACTTCTGTGAAGATCTCCCCCATCCCCATTATTGACATCTTCTAGCTCTTGCTTACCTCTCTCTCTCCCTCACAGTTTCTTTGCTGGTTATAGATGTTTATTCTGTGGAAAGTTTGGGTTATTTATAGAGGAGAAAATAGGTTTAGGGCCTGTTATTCGTTAAGGTCTTTTTACTAGATCTTCAAAGTCCGGATCTTCAAAGATCTTAGAAATTTCTATTAAAACTTTGAAGGGACCATAACTTTTATGTACTAAACTATTAAGTACTATGACATTTTTTTAAAAGTTTTGAAGTTTTTAAAAAGTCTGGATCTTTTTTGTTAGATCTTTGAAGGGTCCATTTTAATTTTAAGTCGTTCAAACACGAGAAAAATCATCTCTCTCTCCTTGTATACACATCTCCATTTTCTCTCTCCCTCTCTCTCTCTATGTATACACACCTCCATCTTTATCTCTCTATCTGTATACACACCTCCATCTTTATCTCCTTCTTATGTGAAAATCGAATGTTCTGAATTTTTGGGTCCGTAAAACATCATAATTACTATTAAAAAGAAAAATAAATAAATAAATAAATAAAAATAAAAAATAAAAATAAATAAAAAAAATAAAAAGAAAGAGAAAAAGTCAAATGTTCGACATAATTATATAACTCTCTCGTTCCACATTCTTTCAGCAATACTATCTCTCAAATTACCAGCTTGTTGTCGTTGTTGTTCTTGAGTTTGAATCTCTTCATTATAATCTTCATCCTGGGTACATTAATAATAGGTTTGAAAAGTATTATTACAGTCCAAAATCTATACACAGTGAAGAAACAGTGGAGATAACTTTTCCATGCTACGAACAGTGAAGATGTAATAATAGGTTTGAAAAGTAATAATAGGTTTGAAAAGAAACATACAGTCCAAAATCCAAACCTATTATTACTTTTGAAATCAATATATACCTTTTTCTTAAGTTGTGAGAGAAACATGTATACAATTGGGAGAAAGGTGAAAGAAATAATTACCTTGCACTCTTGCAGTACCTTCTTAGTATGTTTTGTTTTATATAGAGAGATAAAAGGGTTTGGTTGGTTATTTTAACCCAATATTTTTGCGTACACCCATTATAGAAAGAATTTCGAAGATCCACCTCAATTGGTAAAACTTTCAATTCAGGTAATTTGTGAGTAAATTTGTCTCCAAAAGATCTTGGGTCGGATTTTGGACTAAAAGTTTTTAATTTTGCATAAAAATTGAATAACGCTAAACTTTGAAGTTCTAAAAAAAAGACTTGTACCAATAACACTAAACTTTGAAATTCTTAAAAAAAGACCGGAACCAATAACACTAAACTTTGAGGTTCTTAAAAAAAGCTGTGAACCAATAACGCTAAACTTCAAAGCTCTTAAGACTTTTGAAGATCTTACAAAAGTTCTGAACGAATAACCCCACTTTAGGAACTTTTGAAACAGGGGAAGTTCCTAAAAATTCCCTACTTGTATGTACTTTCGGTCTTGCTTGAATCGAAGTTTGTTGGAGTATTTTTTTTTGGAAGATAGTAGAGGTTTGTTGGGTTTAGTAATTTGCTAAAATTGAATTAATTGTAAACTGGCTGATTTAGTGGCCGGTTTAGTAAAAATTCTAGACGTAATTAGAGTGAGGACACCAAATATTTGGGTCGGTTAGTGTGGAGTTCAAGAGTTTAACTTGTTTCAATTTTTGTTTCGGAAATTTTATAGGCAATGTAATTTCCACTTATGACTTGGTCAATTCAATATGACCATATTTCTTTAAGGAAAAGGCAATGCCTACAATAATTAAGTTTTGGGGTTATCTTCACCCAAGTTATCTTTTCTCTCTTGAAAATAAGAAACTAAATCAAACCCTAGATGTCAAACCCGAATGCCTAAATCCTAGCTTCATTTCATCGAAAATATCAAAGTCATCGGTTACCGGCGACTTTCGAAACGCACCTCCCATTGTGTTCGTCTCCTCAAACTGTAAGTGCAAGTGATACCATATTTCTTAGACACCACCATGGATGAAGAAAGTTCCAAAAATATTGGGGATACGCCAAGAGACTACACCAAAACGATTTATGCCCAAAATCCTTTTTAAAGCGGTATGTGCGCATTCCCTAATACTTCAGTTGGTGTTTGAAGGAGTAAATTTCGACATTGATTAAAAAAAATTGTTCGACCAAGTTCGTGTGTATAGCACGATGTGACCAGACCGACTTCGACATACTTGTTTTCTGTTATTGAACTCGTTGAGGTTGTACCAATTTGCACTGCCTCCACCGGTGTGGTCACACCGATTTCACTGCCTCTATCGGTACGAGCCCACTGATTCAACAACAGGAAATTAATTTTTGTTAACATCTTTAAATCGATGATTGCCTCAACTCCGGACTAAAACGGCCGGTAGAAACGCTTCAATTAAGACTTCAAGCAACCCCACACAATAGAATTTAGTTTTGGATCCAGATTTTACAGAAATTTGATTTCCCAAATTCTAGGAACTATGTACAGATAAAATGGGAGAGAGGTGGAGAGGAGAGTTGTAGTGAACACATGTTAAGTATATTCGATTTTGAGAAAAAGATTTGAAGAAGAAGAAGAAATCGACGAACAACGTAGAACGATATCTCTTCTCTGAATTTGAGGAGGGGTTAAGTCATAAGACTTTGACTTAAAGATGGACTTAACAACATCAATTACGTTGTTAGGTCAAACCGTGGTTAAGGCATTGCCTCCTACCCATACATTGCCTCTAATCAAATTCGGACTTGCCTTTAGCAAGATTGCCTATAACAAGTTTGGACATTGCCTATAAAATCTCCCTTTTTGTTTTCGGAAAGGCAAATGATCAGTTTCTTTCTGGTGAATGTGATCATAGGGTTTGTTTTCATAATTTTACAATGTAATAACTCTTAATTTGTAATCAACTAGCTATTTTGGCTCCTAATTATTTCAATCAGTTCGTTTTGATCTCCAGAGTCTTCAATTTTTTTATTTTATTTTTGAGTTTTTTCCTTTTTGGCCCCTACTTTATGACCAGTTTTTTTGGCCCCCTATTTTTCATAAATTAAAATTTGGCTCCCTATTTTAAGTTAAATGCCATAAATACCCTTCTTATAATATTTTTTTCAGAATAAAGTTTTCCAGCCGTCGACCTTCAAAGGAGAAGAGAGAGGTGAGGTGGAGAGGGATGTGTGGTGGAGAGAGAGGTGAGGTAGAATGAGATATTTTGTAATTAATTTTATTTTTAAAAAAATATTATAGGAAGGGTAATTATGACATTTACCTTAAAATAGAGGGACAAATTTGAATTTATGAAAAGTAGGGGGCCAAAAAGGAAGCTGGTCACAAAGTAGGGGGCCAAAAAGAAAATAACTCTTTGTTTTTTGTTTCTAACCTTATGGTTGTATGACCACCTCCACAAGCGGAACCAAGATTTTGGGTTAAGGAGATTTAGCCTAAATTCTAAAGAAACTAAAGATTTACTTGTAACAAATTTGTACTTGCAGCTATAAGCGTGAAAGAACTTTTAATGAACATCGCTAATGGATCGTTCTTGTCACTTGTCATTCACCAACATTTGTTAGTTTACTGACACCTGTTATTTAACAATGAAATGTCAATGTTAGTCGATAATATGATGGTTTATAAAAGGATTATTATTTGATTGTCCCCTAAAGTGTGACTAGCTTCCCATGTGGCCCTATAAGTCTGCATAAATGTCGAGATGACCCCTTTTGTGTTTTTTTTGATAAATTGATTAACAAGTCAAGTTTAAACGTTTCGATTATACCCTTTTGTTTTTTCCATTTTTGTTTATGCTTTAGTCTTTTAAACTTCTCTCTTTGAACTTCTTATCTTCATCTTCCTCTCTTTCGCTATCATAAGAGGACCCTCCGTTAATGGAGGTTTCAAAAAAAATCCAACCGAAATTTAAAAACACGCTCTTTAAATATTCTTGTAAATTTCTTTCTCTTCTTTTAATATTCTTTTTTTTTCTTTTTCTCTCTTCTCCTACAAAATATTATTTCCTTGTTCTTCATGAACTGGCCCAGATCTGGGTTTGTTCGTGATAAGTTCGTTCTAGAACTAAATATTCTAGACTTCTCTGTAAAGCAAGATGTTCGATCTACTTGGTCCAGGATTTAAGGTATAATAACAGTAAGAAGTAATTTAGGAAAAAATTCAATCAACCAGTACTAATAATATTTTGGGTTTGCATGCCCTTGAAAGAGGGGAAGTTTTAGATGTTAGCTAAAGAATGTGATAAGATTGGACTTGATATTATCCATACTTATATTTTAAATCTTCTTTCCTACCTTGTATATTCTCTTTCCTTTCATATATTTGTCTATGTTGGATACATATTTATGTAAATTGCTAACAATATAAATATATAAGAGTCATTCATGGAATCCTTAACACACAAAACATATTCGTTATCTTTTATGGTATAAGAGTCGTTCTCTAGCAAGTTTGATCTTTGTCGGTTTTTTTGTTTCCAACCAAGTAATCGTTATCTTGTCTGGTTTATCATTACCAATGTCTTCCTTTCTTTATGGTTTATGGAATTTTTTCTTTATCCGACTATATATATAAAGGTTTTAGGTTAGCTTCTATAACACCCCTATTTTTTTATATATCAAATTAGGTGGAAATAACAGAAGTCTAAGTCAGTTTGGGTTGGATGAAATACTAGTGGAACCCTAATCCTCTTCATTTTTGAAGAAAACATATAGAAGAGAGATATGGTGCAGCCACTCCTTAGTGAAGGAAAGATGAATAAAGAATAAAAGAGATAGAGATAAAATTCTATAGAGAGAGAAGAAGGCATCATTGTGGTCTTGAAGTCATCTACGGCGAAAAGAGATAGATTTCCTATCTCCTAATTCTTTTGTAGGCTATTTCAATTTATTCCATGATAGGTTTAGTATTGTTAATTACATAACTTCTATAAAGGACGATTAAATGGTATATATTTGTTTTATCTAGTATTTCATAAAACATCTATAGAGGACTGTATTTCGGTCTAGATTAAAATTTAATCGTCCTTTAATCGTTCTATAAAGGACGATTAAATGGTATATATTTGATGCAGGGGCACCCGGCGTGGAGGTTTTTTCCATGACCAAACCGGACCATGGCCCATCCGGCCATGAAGAGTAGTTTTAGGAAGTCCCAATTTTAGTATGGTTATTAGAGAATTTAGGTTTAGGAAATTATGATATTTTAGTATTTCCAATAATTGGAAAGGTTCAGTTTTTAGTCTAGTTATTTAGGAAGTTGCAGTCTTTTAATTATTTAGGAAAGTCTAATTCAAGTCTATCTAGGAAAGTCCAAAATCCTATAAAAGGATGTCTAGTTTGTCCATTATTCGCAGATTGAGAGAAAAACCCCTTTGAAGTTTAATAAAGTTGAGTATTTTAGAGTTATTTAATCTTTATTTTATCATTCTTATTTAGTTTATTCATCTTCTTTAATTCCGCTGCGTTTCTACATCAAGTGGTATTCAGAGCCATCAAAATTCTGGAATTTTTTTTTTTTTTTTAGTATTTTCGTGAAGGTTAATTCTTATATCAATGGATTCTTCGTCCTATAGTGATGATAGTTTTTTTGAAGAAAGATCAAATTACGAGGAAGATGATTTATCTTACCAAAACATTTATTTCAATAATTTACAAGAAGATAACTTCTCCTACTATGAGGCAGAAAATTTCTATGAGTCGAATATGAATGATTTTGGATACGAATGGGGCGATTCAAAACATAACTATGAAGACAAAATACCTATTGAAGAAAATCATCAAAAGAAGAATTCGACATGTTCGTATGATTGGGAACCCGGAGACAAACCAAGTAAGTCATATTTTTTTCCTTCTCCTCTATCTTCCTATTATTCTATAGAACGACCAAATCATAACCATTCTTTTAGAAATACCTTGCCGCCACCATATTCACCACCACCACTGTATTCTCCTCCCATCCTAAAACCAAGTCACAACATTGCCTCTTTGCTAAACCCTAGTTGTGTAGACTACAACCCGGATTCTATAGGCACCCCTGGTTTCCCCACACATAATTTTTCAATCCCAACTACAGGCACAACCCAATTCCACCAACCGGTTCAGGCTTCCATCCCAACCTTATGGTGTCCAACACCACCACCTCACCAAAACCCAACTTCCAATTTCAATTATTTAAGTCCCCCCATTCCTCTCTTACCGCCACCTACCCTTTCATACTCTTATAACCATCCACAAGTTTATAATGAGGAACAACAACTCCAAGCACTTCCCCATCATCTTTATCCTAATACTCTACATGCACCCTACACAAGCCCAAACAACCCACCAATCCCTACTACTTTTCCATCACCCAATTTCATCCAACCTAACTTCTCCCAAATAGACCCATACCCATACACAAATCCCGACCTAATCCATACTACTTCCACCCCAACCAATGCTTTTAGGCCCTTCGAAAACCAAGTAAACTTTTTGCACCACCCTAGCTTTGTCGAACACCCATCGTATATGGGTTATTCTTATTCGAGTTCGGAAGCCCAAGTTGAAGGACACGATCAAAAGCAAAAACCAATGACGAATCTTGTTTCTACTGTCGACAAAATTAGTCAACTCAAACCTGAATATTATTCTCAAGTTGTGATGGAGTGGTACAATTATGGAGGAAAAAGTGAGAAGTGGAAAACATATATTGAGAGTGGTTACACAAGGACAGTGACTTTGAAGGTAAAGAAGCGTCTTTTATCGGTTGATTGGAAGTTCTCGCATGTCATAAAACAGAAACGTAGGCGCGAGCTACGATATATATCGCTGAAAGGGAAGACTTATACATCTCTTGTAAGAGATTGCCAAGGATATTTAGAAGATGACGAACTCTTAATAACCGGTGTGAAGTCAAAATTTCCAACAAACGGGAAGAAGTTCTCCTCAACCATTAATAGACAGTCACAAACGGGTTCTTTAGAGAAGAACAAATTCAAAGAAAATAAACCTCTTATTCAAGGAGATCGGGGCGACGAAGGTTATCAACTAGGGCCTCTGCGACCTCGCAAAAGTGAACGACAAATTACTATTGGGATTTTCGTGCCTAAGAATCGACGAACCGTTCTATCCAGGATTTTAGACAGTAATATCGTGTCACCAAAGAAAAAAGTATACTTCACAAATAGTATTGAAAATTTTCCAATGATTACAGGGATCATATCTCGTGATGGTATCATGGGCATCTGTTGCCACAAGTATTTCGGCTTACACAAGTTTGCAGTTCCTGCTGGTAATTTAGTACAGTGTGTTCACTGCCCATCTTTATTTCATCTTAGCTGCCTTGGTTTGATGAATGTGCAAGAAGAAGACTGGTTTTGTCCATCTTGTCAATGTGGGATATGTAAGAAGGGAGTTGTCATTGGAGACGTTAACAAGTTGACAAATACAACAGTTCTCTGTTGTGATCAATGCGAACAACAATATCATGTGGGGTGTATTAGGCAAGGAAGATTGGTGAAACTAGAGAACTGTCCGACCGAAAAAGGGTTTTACAGTATCACTTGTGAGAAGTTCTTTGCAGGGCTTCATAAAGTTTTCGGAAAATCATTGCATGTGGCGTCTCTGTTATTTTTCGTCAAACTACAAGATGACGGGAGATGTCGAAATTTGTTGGATGTTTATTTACTACTTTTGCATGGGAGTGAATCTTCACATCATAGGTTTCAGATTATCGTTGGTGATTTGGCCCATCGTTGTCTTCTTCAGTTTTTCCGCAACTTTCGTGAGAAGTGGGAATTAAGAATCGCCATGGAGGATTTCAGCGTCAACGGGTGCAACATTTTTTTTTCTCTTCAAAAACGGTTCGGGACGAACCTCTTGGGAGAAGGGGATGCTGATGCAGGGGCACCCGGCGTGGAGGCTTTTTCCATGACCAAACCGGACCATGGCCCATCCGGCCATGAAGAGTAGTTTTAGGAAGTCCCAATTTTAGTATGGTTATTAGAGAATTTAGGTTTAGGAAATTATGATATTTTAGTATTTCCAATAATTGGAAAGGCCCAGTTTTTAGTCTAGTTATTTAGGAAGTTGCAGTCTTTTAATTATTTAGGAAAGTCTAATTCAAGTCTATCTAGGAAAGTCCAAAATCCTATAAAAGGATGTCTAGTTTGTCCATTATTCGCAGATTGAGAGAAAAACCCCCTTGAAGTTTAATAAAGTTGAGTATTTTAGAGTTATTTAATCTTTATTTTATAATTCTTATTTAGTTTATTCATCTTCTTTAATTCCGCTGCGTTTCTACATCAATATTTGTTTTATCTAGTATTTCATAAAACATCTATAGAGGACTGTATTTCGGTCTAGATTAAAATTTAATCTAGTACTGATAAATGAAGAATCTCGATATGATTCTTATATGGTTGGAAAGGTTTGTTTGTCTATTTTCTTGTAGTTCAACCGATGCATTAATCGGAGTTCCGAGTGAGAAGTTATTATAGTTTTCGTACAAGGTGTCAGAACAACCCCTACTGTATTTCGGTCTCGATTAAAATTGAATGGAATCTGGTATTGATATATGATGAATGTCAATGTGATACTTATATGGCTGGAAAGGTCTATTCGTCTAATTTCTAGTAGTTCAAATGGTGCATTAATCGGAGTTCCAAGTGAGGAGTTATGATGATTTTTCGTAAAAAGTGTCAGAACAGTCTCTACTATATTTCGGTCTAGATTAAAACCGAATTTAGTATTGATAGGTAACGAATTTTGGTTTGTTCTTACATGGTTGGGAATGTCTGTTCGTCTACTTTCCAATGCTTCAAACGATGTATTAATCGGAGTTCCGTGTGAGGAGTTATGATAGTTTTTGTGTAAAACGAATTTATTGATATAATTCACATGGTTTTTATTCTTTGGGAAATGTATCTCCTAGGTAGATATCTTCTAGTAGTGAGTCTATATTTGTTGACTATTTTTGTTATATGTTTGTTTGAGGTTGCGATCCACGTGAGGATCTATTATAAGCATCATCTCTTTTGACTTGTCATGTGTTGTTGGCTTGAATTATTGAACTTGTTTGTAATTCTTTACAAAAGCCAATGTTTTTTATATATTGGTCTGAGATACATGAACGAGAGTTTGATGTTTGTGTCTTTTGGCATAATATTTTGTCGACTTACATGTCAAGTTTGAGTGCGATAAAGATTTATCTTAGTTAAAGGTGTGATCTTTTTATATTTATTGAAAAGGAGAAAGATCGTTGTATTATGAGGGTTAGTATTGGATTAGAATACGAAAACCTTGAAAACCTAATAATCAATAACATAAATTATTAGCTTCTACAAGCGCGAGGTAAAACTTGTTGTATGATGTTAGTTGTCACCATTGAATTTCAGATAATGTCAATAATGAATATGAATGCAATGCTTCCTTGATTTGGGGATTGAGCTTGCCTACCCGGAACTTAGGCTTGTGGAAATCTGCTGCAGTTAGGTTTTAACCCAACTATTTTGTTTTTCAGGTATTGATTGTGCACTCATGGTAGGCGTTGCTCGTGGATCCAGTTTAAACGTCTCAAATCTTCAATTTCAAGGCGGTTAGCTTGAGATTTGAGATTTGGAGCGGTACAACTTCTTCACGAGGTTTTATTATTGAGTTTGTTTGCTATGGAATCTTCACGAGGTTCTTCTATTTCAAGTGCTACTATATCTTCCTCCACGCCAACTATGATAACTCTATGATCAACTTGAAATTTGATGCATAATTTTTTTTTGCTATGGCGTCCTCGGGTTTTATCTTTATTGGGAAGTCAAGGTTTAGCTCATCATCTTGATAATGCGGTGTCTCTTCCTGATCCGACACTTGCTTTCGCTACAGATTTGTTCATCGTCAATCCACTCTATGAATCTTTGTCAACTATAAATCACCTTGTTTTTTTGGTCATTATTGTTCTCTCTCTAAAGAGACAACGATAGATATATAGGCTTAAACCGAGCAGCTGATGTCTGGGTTCAGCTAAATAAAACTTATGTTAGTCCATGCATCACTCGCTTTTTTCAACTCAAGGAACAAATTAAGTGGATCAAGCGAGACAATTAATATATATAGCAGATTATGCTCGTAATTACGAGATTTTATGTGAAACTATAGCCACCACGAGTCATCATATTTCTAAAGTTGAGAAAGCATATTGGTTCTTGAAAGATTTCGGTCTAGGTAATGAGACTGTAGCCAGATCTATTCTCACTAATCCACCTTTTCGCACTTTTAAAGATGTTTTATCTATGCTTCAGGCTCAAGATGGTACTTCTGGCTCTATCCATCATTCGGGCATCGTCAATATCGATCTCCACTATGCTTCTTCTTGTATGATCACTCCTCTGTGTCTCGCCCTCGCCATGACAAACAACCCTCTCGGTCATCACCGACATTATTTTGTCATTGGTGCAAAACGTCTGGCCGATGATTTTTATTCACCGGTCCACCACCGTGCCGCCAACACGTTGTAATCAATATTCACCATGGCGAACGCACCGAGAATGTCCTCATCATCGGACCCGCGACTAGCATCTAATCGACGTCTTTATGGTCGATCTTTATCACCTCGCTGAGAAGCACCGGTGGTCGATGTTGGATCTATTAAAGTCGTCACCGATGCACTTCAGTGTCTTGTCATCACTAATCCGTCAGATCCGCCTTGGTACGCCGATAATGGTGCCTTTAGTCTTATGACGTCAGGTTCAAGTAACCTTTCTCACCTAACTTCTTATTATGGTTCTAATAAAGTTCACATCGGTGATGGTCGACTCTCACCATTCAACATAAAGGTTCTCTTTCTATTCACACACCTCATGGTGTCCTCACCTTACCTGACTCTCTTCACGGCCCTTCTCTTACAAGAATTATTATTTATAGACAAACTTGTTGATGATATTCATTGTTTTGTTCTCTTTTTAAACATGGTTTTATTGTTTTTCAGGAGAAAGGATTATGGGCACCTGCAGTATGCTACAAAATCTGTTTGTTTTGCATGACGCTCATTCATCATATTTTGTTCTACTTCAGTCTCAGTCAAAGCACTGCTTGGCATGGTAGGCTTGGTCACGTGTATTTTAGAGTATTAGATATTTTAATAAAGGTTGATTTAATTCAGGCTGTAACCAAGAATTCCGTGTCTTTTACTTGTATTTCTTGTAATATGAGTAAAAGTCATAGAATATCATTTACTGTGACTAATAAACGAGCTTCTTCTCCACTTGCTCTTGTCCACACTGATTTATGGAGTCCTTCCCTAATTTTTTTTTCGCGCGTCGGCCGGTAGGCGCTCCAAGTACTGGCCCATAACTACTTTTCGCACTTCATGCGCACTCTTTACTTTCTTCTTCATTTTTCTTTTTCAATAAAAAAGAGAATTTTTGCAATGATCGAAAACCTCTTCGCTTTTGTTCTTCGTTCTTCTACTTTGGAAGCATCAAAACCAAGAAATCCTCTTCAAAGCATCAATAACCCTAGAAACCCTAGAAATCCTCTTCAAACCCCTAGAAATTCTCTTGAAAACCCTAGAAACCCTACATCAAGAATGTATATAGACCCAAAAACAAAACTCTAGTTATAGAAAGAGGGAACTAGTTCGAAGAAAGGGGCCTGCAGTTGTTGGGCTCTGAATACGGGCAAACACTCTTGGGAGGCACGTATAGCAACTTTGGGAGGCGCCTTTAGGCACTCCCATAAGCATTTGAGAATCTTCGTAGACAATAACCCATCGATGAAATTCAAAAGCCCAGATAGTGTCACTCCTGTTGAAGATCTTTCTTTCTCATATTTATCATCTTTTTTGAACTTTTTCTTACGATCATTAGTGAGACTAATGGTACAATCAATATCTTCAATAACTATAATAGACTTATTAGACGTTTCTAGTATAAGAAGATTAACACATCAAGATGTAATAATAAGTGAATTGAAACGAAGGAGTAGGCAAACCAAAACCAACGGGAGAAGTCGGCCCAACTGTTGCCTGGTCCTGTAGCTTAATAAAAAGGTATCATCAAAAAAAATAAATGAAGATTATCAAGTCTAGGGTACTTAGCTTATTCGAGCTGGAGATGGCGTCCTTCTAATTTCCGTCGAAATAATCGAGCTTTGTGAAGAGGAACCTGAACCTTCTTTGTTCCCTAATTTGAGAATTGGTTTCCCAATCTTCAACCGATGTTAAGGAAGAACAACAAGGTAAAAAACCCTAGGTTCCTGAAACACAACCTCTGTTATGATCGAATATTCCGTCTAGATGATCCGTATTCCTTAGATTTCCGCTCCTTCCATTAGAGACCTGTGGAAAACCTGCAAAAAGAAAGAAAACCGTCCGACGCTCAAGCCAGTCAGATGGCTCTTTACAATAAAAGAATGAGTATTGAATGATCCTTTTTGGGTTTTCCTTCGTAGTTATCTTGTATCTAGGATAAATAGAAATATCCTAAGTTTAAGGATATTTTGTAGATATCCTGCTGAGGTGATAGATCTTCAAGGAGATATTTCCTCCCTTAAGACTCTTGAAACCCAAGCTTGCCTAATGATGGGACTAGAAAGTTTCCTAAATAGGTCTACACCCGCCAGTGCACGGGTGTCAAGTTGTAATAAATTCCGGTAAGACCGGTTCGTTCCTCAGAGACTAGTTGAATCTATTCTAAAACTAGGAAGTAATAAGATTTTTAAAATGATTTGGTTTTGGTTTTGAAATGAATAAAATATTAAAGTAAAATTACGGAAAGAAAATATTTACAAATGATACAAGGAACTCAAATGGGGTAGAGCCTAGGGTTTTCTGAATCCGTCCCCCTAACAATTCTAACGACAATTTATTTGGATTTGATTAGCGAATTCTTTATATAACTCAGATTCTAGTCCATGAACGGTCTAAAAACCCGGAAGATTTTATCATTAAAAACAGTAAAACTTATTAATAAATTGTACCGAGAAAATGATTATGATGAACTACATCAAGACCCTAGATAAAAGAGTTATTTACTCATGGCAATTATAATAAAACTCGAAAATTAAGTAAGAAGTGAAAGGAGAAAACATAACTTTTTCTAGCTGGAAACAATTTCCTTCTGATTTTCCCCTGGCAGCCAAACGCACCCCTGAGGGAAAGCGATTTTCTCGTCTTCTCGGAAATAATTTCTCAAGGGAAAATTATTTTTCCAAAGATTTTCTCGTCTTCTCCAACTCTTTTTCTCTCCCTATAACTTTCTGAAAGCTCTCTTTTATCTCCTTCAAAACTGTTCCTGTCTCTCTCTATAACTCTCTGTTTCTTGATTTCTCTCACAAAAATCAGAAACACAATAGAAAAGAAGAAGACAATGATAATACTTTTGATTTTATTGAATTTCTCTCTCTCTCTTCAACAACTCTTTCTGTTTCTCTCTATATCTCTCTACAATCACTCTATTTCTCTCTCACAAAGAAAATAAAACGATTGAATATTAGTTAAAGAATGAGATGATGAAGAAAATTAGACGATAATCTCTGTTAATCTCTTCTTCTCTGATTTAATCTAGTTTGGTTGAGCTTAATAGAAGTTGATCCCCCATAAACCGAGATGCCCCAACCTCTGTTTCTCCTCTGTTTATATAAAGAGATCAAGAAGAAAGAACAGAATCCAATCGTCTCTCTATATTCTCTCCTTCAATCTTCCAATCGAATATGTTTCTCTCTCTACGAGATAAACCGGATATCTCTTTCTATATTCCATGCTCTATCTACTTCAGAAATCTCCATCGAATCATCCTCTCGATTTTTCTTTATATCTGGTTTAGCAACTCTTCAGCCGATTCCTCAATCCTCTTTCTATATCTCACGTTTTCTGTTCCTTAAAAGAATCACAACCCAATGGTAAGAAGAAGGAAAGAGATCCCACCATGATTCCCTCTCTCGGTTCTTTCCCAAATCAACGACCCATCTCTCCAAATTTGAAATCTTTCCTTTTCTCATTTGTTTCCAAAAATTCTCATTCCTTCCTTCTCTCTGTTTTTAATTGGGTTGTTAAATGACAATAAAATATTCACTTTAAAAATGGAGATAAGAGAAATGGGAGGGGACAGCTAATCAACGTGTAGCTAAAAATAGGGTGGTTATGGTGTTTCACACGTGAATGCTGGATTGGTTATGGTGTTTCACAAGTGAATGCTGTTGGAATGATGGAATTTTGCTACACCATAGGCGCATCAAAGTTTGATAGGCTATACGTATAAACGTTGGATCTACCGCACCGTGCCATGTGTCCTCCTCGAATTATGGTCAACTAGATATGACCAAAAGTTTGACCCGAACTAACTCTTTCATCCGGACTCGATTTGACTTCTGTTTTCGCCGTTGGGTTCGTCTTGGACTCTACTTCTCATCCGAGTATCAACATAGACCAAACTACTAGAGAACCATTACCACCAAATGATCGAACTGCCCCTAAAGTGTCAATCTCCCGATTTTAACCGTTTTTTCACACTGAATCCGGTAAAGACACCTGAGAAAGAAAAACAAGCAAATCATCAGAGTAACCGCTCGAAATGGACTAACCAACCCTAGTTAAGAGATTCAGATGGGACATTTTCATGTCTCATCACCTAAACACTTCCAGATCTGTAACCGACTGAGATCCTTCTGGAAGATTCAGGATTAAGTCGGTAGATCGCCTAACACTGCTGCCTCCCCAGTTCTGGGCGTGAGACATTGGCCGGATCTGTTTGGACCCCCTACTCCTCTAAAGACCCCAGGTCTGATCTGTGCATGCCAAGGGCGTTACAGGGTTGGTTTCCTCTAGCCGACCTCCCAGTTAGGGGAATATGCGGATTGTCAAGGATTCAGCGGTCCTGCTGTCTTAAGCCGGGTTGACCCATTGGACTTCAGATCTGACCTTGACTCTTCAGACGTTAGTCAACGTCTGAACATTTTATGCATCATCATCATTGTTTCTCTTATTTGTAACCCCATGCGTCTAACAAACTTTCCCCTCTTAGCTTCCCATGTGATTTTATATTATAATCAACTTCATAAGGGTTTCAAAGGCTTAGATCCTATCACCAAGAAGTTACTCGCCATGTTATGTTTGACGAAGCTATTTACTCGTGGTTTTGTATCTTCATGATCTCGTTAGTTTTTGACACACGTCCCTTAAAGTCCCTCTCGCGTTCACCGACTATCCCTGATACTGAAACCATTCCCATATCAGATCCAAAGGATGACTGTGTCCAGGAGGCACCTTTAGTTACTGCGGTTTAGGTACCCCAGTCTGTCTGTTAGAGGCGCCTATCCATGCACCCACTACGGAAGTGCCCTCAACCTCGACTAGAGGCCCTCCCGCAGTTTGTTCTACTCGAGCACTGGAATCTATCCTTACCACCCTCTAGTTGATGGTTATGATGTCACCTAATGTTATAAGTGGAATCACAGATGTCTAAAAATCTAATAGTAGGTTGCCTGGATCCCATGCCTAAATTAATAAAGAACATACATGAAATGAGATAACATATCTCTCTGATCAGATACAACAAGGACCTTGCTGCATTTTTTTAAGATGTCATAAGATATTTTATGTACAAGTTTCAAACTTGATTTGGAAATACATAAATCTATAAACGTAAAGTTCTATACATTTTTCATCGCATTGACTGACATTGTCCCATTTTGCAAATCCGCCTTTGAAGTATTAATCAACTAGGTAATGGTAGGTAATGGATAAACGGTCAAAATGCTTAGTTGGAAACATTATAATCTTGCGAATACCTACAAAAGATAAAAGTTTACCTGTCTTATTTTCTGAATTCTAGTTGCAGCTATAAAATCAGGAACTCCGGCAAAATGTCAAAAACTGATAGTTCAGTTAGTAAAGCATTTCCTTCGAAAACCTGGAAGTCCCAGGTTCGATTTCCAATGGAGGTAAAATCCATGATTTAATGAACTTGGGTTATTAAAAGTATAAATAATGTAGTTAGATGGTTTTAAGCCATTCGTTTCGTTGGGCTTTAGACCAGTAATTTAGTTGGGCTTTTGACCTGTTTCTTTCACAAGTTTAATTCGGCAGCTGTCGTGCTTATCACATCTTACTGATGTATCAATGTCTTTGTAATGACTTTTGTGGTCAATTTTCAAAAAAAAAAAGTTGTTGCAAAATAGAGATATGTAATAAAGATTTCGTAAATTATTTTCCTTAATGACAACAGGCAAGTTGAATCAAGTGCGGGAAACTGTCCATGTGTGAGTCAAATAGGGGCCACTCCTCATGTCCACTAACTACTCTTCGCACGTCCGGCACACTCTCCTTTCATTTTTCTTCTTCGTTCTTCTTCATTTTACTTCTTCAATCAACAAGGCGCAATGATCAAAAACCTCTTCTTTTTTCTTCTTCATTCTTCTACTTTGGAAGCATAAAAACCCTAGAGATCCTCTTCAAAGCATCAATAACGATAGAAATCCTCTTCAAAACCAAAGAAATTCTCTTCAAAACTCTAGATGCCGTACCTCAAGATCGTATACAGACCCAAAAACAAAACTCTAGTTATAGAGAGATGGAACTAGTTCGAAGGAAGGGGCCTACAGTTGTCGGGCTCTGACTACGGTCACACTTTTGGGAAGCGCGTATAGCAATTTTGGGAGGCGCCTTTAGATGCTCCCTTAAGCATTTGAGAATCTCCATAGACAATGCTCCTATACCACTTAAAAGGCAGAAGAGAAGAAAGGTGAGAAAGAAGCTAAGAAGCTCCGTGTACCCGGCATACAGTTCAAACAAGGTGGTTTAGAAGAATGCTCCCTCTGGTTCTGAAGACGAAAGAGAGCCAGTAGTAGATGGGCTAATATATATTACCGTATTCTAAATATATATTTCCGTATATGTAATTTAATCATCCTTGCTTTTATTTATCGAGTGTTCTTATTGTTTGGAATATACAATTTTAATCATCCTTCGTTCTACAAATAAAGTTATGTAGTATTTCAATTAAACAACCAAAACAAAATTTATTGCATTTACGAAAATATAAATCTAGCAGTTATAGGGTATATACTCTAAGTAATGAAAAACAAACACCTTCTTGAATGTAGTTTTGTAACCTTTTCAAACTCTAATCTGAGTGGCTTGAATTCTCGCTACTATCCTCGTTTTCGACTCCCTCTTCCTCCCCTGTTTCTTTTTTCTTTGTCGGACAGCCGCTCTCCTCCGTTGCTCCACCATCTTCTTTTTCTTTCTTTTCTTTCTTTTCTTTCTTCTCTTTCTTTTCTTTCTTTTCTTTCTTTTCTCTTTCTTTCTTTTCTTTCTCCGCCTTTAGTATTGCTTGTTCTTCTTTCTTTTTCTCAAGAACTTGAATTAAAGTCTTCAAACAAGTTTCAGTCTGATCTTCATCAATGTTTTTAGGCATCAAACTCTCAGCAACATCAGCAGGAGTTATTTCAGTCTCGCTAATCAAACACTTAATATCGTCGAACAAAATATGAGAATCAATATTCAAATAGTTCTTTGCCAATACCTTAAACCCTTCGAAACAACAGTATGACAATTCAATATGCATATCCATTCTACCTCTTCGAATAAGAGCAGGATCAAGTCTTTCAATATGATTAGTTGTAAAGACGATAACTCCTTCACTACCACAAGTCGACCATAACCCATCGATGAAATTCAAAAGCCTAGATAATGTCACTCCTGTCGAAGATCTTTCTTTCTCATATTTATCATCTTTTTTGAGCTTTTTGTTACGATCATTAGTAAGACTAATAGTACAATCAATATCTTCAATAACTATAACAGACTTATTGGATGTTTCAAGTAAATGTTTTCGAAGTTCATTATTATCTTTGACTGAAGTTAATTCGAGATCATAAATATCATAGTTCAAGAAATTAGCAATGGAAGCAACCATAGTAGATTTCCCTGTTCCAGGAGGACCATATAAGAGATACCCACGTTTCCAAGCCTTACCAACTTTAGTATAATAATCTTTTCCTTTGCTAAAAGCGGTAAGGTCGTCGATAATTAGCTTCTTCTTGATTGGATCCATTGCTAGATTATCAAACGTAGCAGGATGATCCAAAATTACATGATTCCAAAACAGAATCCTCAAATAGGTATACGCTGGATCGTGACCATTACAATATAACTTTCTTTGTCTATTTCTAATTAAAAGTTCCTTACCTTTTTCCATAACTTCATTCAAATATGAATCTATGATTTTATCGCGGTATTTCTCATCAAAGTACAGTTCTAAACATCGTTTGTCGTCTGACTCGGTAGAAGAAGAAGTTTCTTTACTAGTTCTGCATACAGTCCAATGCAATTTAACTCCTTCAAACTCATCTTCAATATCTTCATAGTCATCCATGGTAAGAGCAAGTTTCTTGTTCTCCCCTACTTGAGCTCTAAATCTTGTAGCGTCTTTCGGAGATTTAGTACTAAGGTAGGCTTCAATTGTTACATAAGCTTCGTTTCTTTTTCCGCTAAAATCTTCTGTAAATTCATTGATGGTTATTTTAATATCATTATTTCTAAAACCCAAAATTTTTCGAACATATGATTCAATGATGTCGCGAAGACGTTTAGGGATGAATTTTTCCAACATAGTGTAATAAACCATATAGGTTGCCAGTCTTGTTCCAACTTCTGTGAAGATCTCCCCCATCCCCATTATTGACATCTTCTAGCTCTTGCTTACCTCTCTCTCCCTTGGTGCCGAATTTCAAGGGCAGAATATTATACCTTCTTCACTTAGAGAATTTAATAATCGAAAAAGAGATGGGGGATACAACATTGATATTAAAATGTACCTTGGGGTTAGGCTCAAAGTTAGTCGTATTAAGATTAAGTACAAGCGCACGATAATCTGTGATTTGGATGTTCCATCTAAGTCAGACCACCACCGCCACTGGAGTCAGACCACCTCCACTACCGTCTCAGCATAACACCAAAGCACATACCACATAGCACATACCACACCAAAGTTTATTTTGATTACAGTTATTTACCGTTCTTCGTCCATCGGAAGTGAAGTTCAATGTTACTGATGTTATGCTTACTCAATTCAATCTCACTGATGATAATATGCTCCATTACAATTTCTCAATAGGTATGAGTATAACAAACCCAAGTAAGAGAGTTGGATTTTATTATGATCAAATTGAAGCTACAACTTTTTACAATGATCAAAGATGTGCTTCAAATTTTTTAAAACCATTTTATCAAGATCATAAGAATACAACTACCCTTGGTGCCGAATTTCAAGGGCAGAATATTATACCTTCTTCACTTAGAGAATTTAATAATCGAAAAAGAGATGGGGGATACAACATTGATATTAAAATGTACCTTGGGGTTAGGCTCAAAGTTAGTCGTATTAAGATTAAGTACAAGCGCACGATAATCTGTGATTTGGATGTTCCATCTAAGTCAGACCACCACCGCCACTGGAGTCAGACCACCTCCACTACCGTCTCAGCATAACACCAAAGCACATACCACATAGCACATACCACACCAAAATTTATTTTGATTACAGTTATTTACCGTTCTTCGTCCATCGGAAGTGAAGTTCAATGTTACTGATGTTATGCTTACTCAATTCAATCTCACTGATGATAATTTGCTCCATTACAATTTCTCAATAGGTATGAGTATAACAAACCCAGGTAAGAGAGTTGGATTTTATTATGATCAAATTGAAGCTACAACTTTTTACAATGATCAAAGATGTGCTTCAATTTTTTTAAAACCATTTTATCAAGATCATAAGAATACAACTACCCTTGGTGCCGAATTTCAAGGGCAGAATATTATACCTTCTTCACTTAGAGAATTTAATAATCGAAAAAGAGATGGGGGATACAACATTGATATTAAAATGTACCTTGGGGTTAGGCTCAAAGTTAGTCGTATTAAGATTAAGTACAAGCGCACGATAATCTGTGATTTGGATGTTCCATCTAAGTCAGACCACCACCGCCACTGGAGTCAGACCACCTCCACTACCGTCTCAGCATAACACCAAAGCACATACCACATAGCACATACCACACCAAAGTTTATTTTGATTACAGTTATTTACCGTTCTTCGTCCATCGGAAGTGAAGTTCAATGTTACTGATGTTATGCTTACTCAATTCAATCTCACTGATGATAATATGCTCCATTACAATTTCTCAATAGGTATGAGTATAACAAGCCCAAGTAAGAGAGTTGGATTTTATTATGATCAAATTGAAGCTACAACTTTTTACAATGATCAAAGATGTGCTTCAATTTTTTTAAAACCATTTTATCAAGATCATAAGAATACAACTACCCTTGGTGCCGAATTTCAAGGGCAGAATATTATACCTTCTTCACTTAGAGAATTTAATAATCGAAAAAGAGATGGGGGATACAACATTGATATTAAAATGTACCTTGGGGTTAGGCTCAAAGTTAGTCGTATTAAGATTAAGTACAAGCGCACGATAATCTGTGATTTGGATGTTCCATCTAAGTCAGACCACCACCGCCACTGGAGTCAGACCACCTCCACTACCGTCTCAGCATAACACCAAAGCACATACCACATAGCACATACCACACCAAAGTTTATTTTGATTACAGTTATTTACCGTTCTTCGTCCATCGGAAGTGAAGTTCAATGTTACTGATGTTATGCTTACTCAATTCAATCTCACTGATGATAATATGCTCCATTACAATTTCTCAATAGGTATGAGTATAACAAGCCCAAGTAAGAGAGTTGGATTTTATTATGATCAAATTGAAGCTACAACTTTTTACAATGATCAAAGATGTGCTTCAATTTTTTTAAAACCATTTTATCAAGATCATAAGAATACAACTACCCTTGGTGCCGAATTTCAAGGGCAGAATATTATACCTTCTTCACTTAGAGAATTTAATAATCGAAAAAGAGATGGGGGATACAACATTGATATTAAAATGTACCTTGGGGTTAGGCTCAAAGTTAGTCGTATTAAGATTAAGTACAAGCGCACGATAATCTGTGATTTGGATGTTCCATCTAAGTCAGACCACCACCGCCACTGGAGTCAGACCACCTCCACTACCGTCTCAGCATAACACCAAAGCACATACCACATAGCACATACCACACCAAAGTTTATTTTGATTACAGTTATTTACCGTTCTTCGTCCATCGGAAGTGAAGTTCAATGTTACTGATGTTATGCTTACTCAATTCAATCTCACTGTTGATAATATGCTCCATTACAATTTCTCAATAGGTATGAGTATAACAAACCCAAGTAAGAGAGTTGGATTTTATTACGACCAAATTGAAGCTACAACTTTTTACAATGATCAAAGATGTGCTTCAATTTTTTTAAAACCATTTTATCAAGATCATAAGAATACAACTACCCTTGGTGCCGAATTTCAAGGGCAGAATATTATACCTTCTTCACTTAGAGAATTTAATAATCGAAAAAGAGATGGGGGATACAACATTGATATTAAAATGTACCTTGGGGTTAGGCTCAAAGTTAGTCGTATTAAGATTAAGTACAAGCGCACGATAATCTGTGATTTGGATGTTCCATCTAAGTCAGACCACCACCGCCACTGGAGTCAGACCACCTCCACTACCGTCTCAGCATAACACCAAAGCACATACCACATAGCACATACCACACCAAAGTTTATTTTGATTACAGTTATTTACCGTTCTTCGTCCATCGGAAGTGAAGTTCAATGTTACTGATGTTATGCTTACTCAATTCAATCTCACTGATGATAATATGCTCCATTACAATTTCTCAATAGGTATGAGTATAACAAACCCAAGTAAGAGAGTTGGATTTTATTATGATCAAATTGAAGCTACAACTTTTTACAATGATCAAAGATGTGCTTCAATTTTTTTAAAACCATTTTATCAAGATCATAAGAATACAACTACCCTTGGTGCCGAATTTCAAGGGCAGAATATTATACCTTCTTCACTTAGAGAATTTAATAATCGAAAAAGAGATGGGGGATACAACATTGATATTAAAATGTACCTTGGGGTTAGGCTCAAAGTTAGTCGTATTAAGATTAAGTACAAGCGCACGATAATCTGTGATTTGGATGTTCCATCTAAGTCAGACCACCACCGCCACTGGAGTCAGACCACCTCCACTACCGTCTCAGCATAACACCAAAGCACATACCACATAGCACATACCACACCAAAGTTTATTTTGATTACAGTTATTTACCGTTCTTCGTCCATCGGAAGTGAAGTTCAATGTTACTGATGTTATGCTTACTCAATTCAATCTCACTGATGATAATATGCTCCATTACAATTTCTCAATAGGTATGAGTATAACAAACCCAAGTA
The DNA here is from genome assembly GCF_041429995.1 of Eschscholzia californica. Taxonomy (NCBI): domain Eukaryota; kingdom Viridiplantae; phylum Streptophyta; class Magnoliopsida; order Ranunculales; family Papaveraceae; genus Eschscholzia; species Eschscholzia californica. The sequence continues at coordinate 12,508,804 of NW_028238198.1, read as the reverse complement.
AGAGAGTTGGATTTTATTATGATCAAATTGAAGCTACAACTTTTTATAATGATCAAAGATGTGCTTCAATTTTTTTAAAACCATTTTATCAAGATCATAAGAATACAACTACCCTTGGTGCCGAATTTCAAGGGCAGAATATTATACCTTCTTCACTTAGAGAATTTAATAATCGAAAAAGAGATGGGGGATACAACATTGATATTAAAATGTACCTTGGGGTTAGGCTCAAAGTTAGTCGTATTAAGATTAAGTACAAGCGCACGATAATCTGTGATTTGGATGTTCCATCTAAGTCAGACCACCACCGCCACTGGAGTCAGACCACCTCCACTACCGTCTCAGCATAACACCAAAGCACATACCACACCAAAGTTTATTTTGATTACAGTTATTTACCGTTCTTCGTCCATCGGAAGTGAAGTTCAATGTTACTGATGTTATGCTTACTCAATTCAATCTCACTGATGATAATATGCTCCATTACAATTTCTCAATAGGTATGAGTATAACAAACCCAAGTAAGAGAGTTGGATTTTATTATGATCAAATTGAAGCTACAACTTTTTACAATGATCAAAGATGTGCTTCAATTTTTTTAAAACCATTTTATCAAGATCATAAGAATACAACTACCCTTGGTGCCGAATTTCAAGGGCAGAATATTATACCTTCTTCACTTAGAGAATTTAATAATCGAAAAAGAGATGGGGGATACAACATTGATATTAAAATGTACCTTGGGGTTAGGCTCAAAGTTAGTCGTATTAAGATTAAGTACAAGCGCACGATAATCTGTGATTTGGATGTTCCATCTAAGTCAGACCACCACCGCCACTGGAGTCAGACCACCTCCACTACCGTCTCAGCATAACACCAAAGCACATACCACATAGCACATACCACACCAAAGTTTATTTTGATTACAGTTATTTACCGTTCTTCGTCCATCGGAAGTGAAGTTCAATGTTACTGATGTTATGCTTACTCAATTCAATCTCACTGATGATAATATGCTCCATTATAATTTCTCACTAGGTATGAGTATAACAAACCCAAGTAAGAGAGTTAGATTTTATTATGATCAAATTGAAGCTACAACTTTTTACAATGACCAAAGATTTGCTTCAATTTTTTTAAAACCATTTTATCAAGATCATAAGAATACAACTACCCTTGGTGCCGAATTTCAAGGGCAGAATATTATACCTTCTTCACTTAGAGAATTTAATAATCGAAAAAGAGATGGGGGATACAACATTGATATTAAAATGTACCTTGGGGTTAGGCTCAAAGTTAGTCGTATTAAGATTAAGTACAAGCGCACGATAATCTGTGATTTGGATGTTCCATCTAAGTCAGACCACCACCGCAACTGGAGTCAGACCACCTCCACTACCGTCTCAGCATAACACCAAAGCACATACCACATAGCACATACCACACCAAAGTTTATTTTGATTACAGTTATTTACCGTTCTTCGTCCATCGGAAGTGAAGTTCAATGTTACTGATGTTATGCTTACTCAATTCAATCTCACTGATGATAATATGCTCCATTACAATTTCTCAATAGGTATGAGTATAACAAACCCAAGTAAGAGAGTTGGATTTTATTATGATCAAATTGAAGCTACAACTTTTTACAATGATCAAAGATGTGCTTCAATTTTTTTAAAACCATTTTATCAAGATCATAAGAATACAACTACCTTTGGTGCCGAATTTCAAGGGCAGAATATTATACCTTCTTCACATAGAGAATTTAATAATCGAAAAAGAGATGGGGGATACAACATTGATATTAAAAGGTACCTTGGGGTTAGGCTCAAAGTTAGTCGTATTAAGATTAAGTACAAGCGCACGATAATCTGTGATTTGGATGTTCCATCTAAGTCAGACCACCACCGCCACTGGAGTCAGACCACCTCCACTACCGTCTCAGCATAACACCAAAGCACATACCACATAGCACATACCACACCAAAGTTTATTTTGATTACAGTTATTTACCGTTCTTCGTCCATCGGAAGTGAAGTTCAATGTTACTGATGTTATGCTTACTCAATTCAATCTCACTGATGATAATATGCTCCATTACAATTTCTCAATAGGTATGAGTATAACAAACCCAAGTAAGAGAGTTGGATTTTATTATGATCAAATTGAAGCTACAACTTTTTACAATGATCAAAGATGTGCTTCAATTTTTTTAAAACCATTTTATCAAGATCATAAGAATACAACTACTCTTGGTGCCGAATTTCAAGGGCAGAATATTATACCTTCTTCACTTAGAGAATTTAATAATCGAAAAAGAGATGGGGGATACAACATTGATATTAAAATGTACCTTGGGGTTAGGCTCAAAGTTAGTCGTATTAAGATTAAGTACAAGCGCACGATAATCTGTGATTTGGATGTTCCATCTAAGTCAGACCACCACCGCCACTGGAGTCAGACCACCTCCACTACCGTCTCAGCATAACACCAAAGCACATACCACATAGCACATACCACACCAAAGTTTATTTTGATTACAGTTATTTACCGTTCTTCGTCCATCGGAAGTGAAGTTCAATGTTACTGATGTTATGCATACTCAATTCAATCTCACTGATGATAATATGCTCCATTACAATTTCTCAATAGGTATGAGTATAACAAACCCAAGTAAGAGAGTTGGGTTTTATTACGACCAAATTGAAGCTACAACTTTTTACAATGATCAAAGATGTGCTTCAATTTTTTTAAAACCATTTTATCAAGATCATAAGAATACAACTACCCTTGGTGCCGAATTTCAAGGGCAGAATATTATACCTTCTTCACTTAGAGAATTTAATAATCGAAAAAGAGATGGGGGATACAACATTGATATTAAAATGTAACTTGGGGTTAGGCTCAAAGTTAGTCGTATTAAGATTAAGTACAAGCGCACGATAATCTTTGATATGGATGTTCCATCTAAGTCAGACCACCACCGCCACTGGAGTCAGACCACCTCCACTACCGTCTCAGCATAACACCAAAGCACATACCACATAGCACATACCACACCAAAGTTTATTTTGATTACAGTTATTTACCGTTCTTCGTCCATCGGAAGTGAAGTTCAATGTTACTGATGTTATGCTTACTCAATTCAATCTCACTGATGATAATATGCTCCATTATAATTTCTCACTAGGTATGAGTATAACAAACCCAAGTAAGAGAGTTGGATTTTATTATGATCAAATTGAAGCTACAACTTTTTACAATGATCAAAGATTTACTTCAATTTTTTTAAAACCATTTTATCAAGATCATAAGAATACAACTACCCTTGGTGCTGAATTTCAAGGGCAGAATATTATACCTTCTTCACTTAGAGAATTTAATAATCGAAAAAGAGATGGGGGATACAACATTGATATTAAAATGTACCTTGGGGTTAGGCTCAAAGTTAGTCGTATTAAGATTAAGTACAAGCGCACGATAATCTTTGATTTGGATGTTCCATCTAAGTCAGACCACCACCGCCACTGGAGTCAGACCACCTCCACTACCGTCTCAGCATAACACCAAAGCACATACCACATAGCACATACCACACCAAAGTTTATTTTGATTACAGTTATTTACCGTTCTTCGTCCATCGGAAGTGAAGTTCAATGTTACTGATGTTATGCTTACTCAATTCAATCTCACTGATGATAATATGCTCCATTACAATTTCTCAATAGGTATGAGTATAACAAACCCAAGTAAGAGAGTTGGATTTTATTATGATCAAATTGAAGCTACAACTTTTTACAATGATCAAAGATGTGCTTCTATTTTTTTAAAACAATTTTATCAAGATCATAAGAATACAACTACCCTTGGTGCCGAATTTCAAGGGCAGAATATTATACCTTCTTCACTTAGAGAATTTAATAATCGAAAAAGAGATGGGGGATACAACATTGATATTAAAATGTACCTTGGGGTTAGGCTCAAAGTTAGTCGTATTAAGATTAAGTACAAGCGCACGATAATCTGTGATTTGGATGTTCCATCTAAGTCAGACCACCACCGCAACTGGAGTCAGACCACCTCCACTACCGTCTCAGCATAACACCAAAGCACATACCACATAGCACATACCACACCAAAGTTTATTTTGATTACAGTTATTTACCGTTCTTCGTCCATCGGAAGTGAAGTTCAATGTTACTGATGTTATGCTTACTCAATTCAATCTCACTGATGATAATATGCTCCATTACAATTTCTCAATAGGTATGAGTATAACAAACCCAAGTAAGAGAGTTGGATTTTATTATGATCAAATTGAAGCTACAACTTTTTACAATGATCAAAGATGTGCTTCAATTTTTTTAAAACCATTTTATCAAGATCATAAGAATACAACTACCTTTGGTGCCGAATTTCAAGGGCAGAATATTATACCTTCTTCACATAGAGAATTTAATAATCGAAAAAGAGATGGGGGATACAACATTGATATTAAAAGGTACCTTGGGGTTAGGCTCAAAGTTAGTCGTATTAAGATTAAGTACAAGCGCACGATAATCTGTGATTTGGATGTTCCATCTAAGTCAGACCACCACCGCCACTGGAGTCAGACCACCTCCACTACCGTCTCAGCATAACACCAAAGCACATACCACATAGCACATACCACACCAAAGTTTATTTTGATTACAGTTATTTACCGTTCTTCGTCCATCGGAAGTGAAGTTCAATGTTACTGATGTTATGCTTACTCAATTCAATCTCACTGATGATAATATGCTCCATTACAATTTCTCAATAGGTATGAGTATAACAAACCCAAGTAAGAGAGTTGGATTTTATTATGATCAAATTGAAGCTACAACTTTTTACAATGATCAAAGATGTGCTTCAATTTTTTTAAAACCATTTTATCAAGATCATAAGAATACAACTACCCTTGGTGCCGAATTTCAAGGGCAGAATATTATACCTTCTTCACTTAGAGAATTTAATAATCGAAAAAGAGATGGGGGATACAACATTGATATTAAAATGTACCTTGGGGTTAGGCTCAAAGTTAGTCGTATTAAGATTAAGTACAAGCGCACGATAATCTGTGATTTGGATGTTCCATCTAAGTCAGACCACCACCGCCACTGGAGTCAGACCACCTCCACTACCGTCTCAGCATAACACCAAAGCACATACCACATAGCACATACCACACCAAAGTTTATTTTGATTACAGTTATTTACCGTTCTTCGTCCATCGGAAGTGAAGTTCAATGTTACTGATGTTATGCATACTCAATTCAATCTCACTGATGATAATATGCTCCATTACAATTTCTCAATAGGTATGAGTATAACAAACCCAAGTAAGAGAGTTGGGTTTTATTACGACCAAATTGAAGCTACAACTTTTTACAATGATCAAAGATGTGCTTCAATTTTTTTAAAACCATTTTATCAAGATCATAAGAATACAACTACCCTTGGTGCCGAATTTCAAGGGCAGAATATTATACCTTCTTCACTTAGAGAATTTAATAATCGAAAAAGAGATGGGGGATACAACATTGATATTAAAATGTAACTTGGGGTTAGGCTCAAAGTTAGTCGTATTAAGATTAAGTACAAGCGCACGATAATCTTTGATATGGATGTTCCATCTAAGTCAGACCACCACCGCCACTGGAGTCAGACCACCTCCACTACCGTCTCAGCATAACACCAAAGCACATACCACATAGCACATACCACACCAAAGTTTATTTTGATTACAGTTATTTACCGTTCTTCGTCCATCGGAAGTGAAGTTCAATGTTACTGATGTTATGCTTACTCAATTCAATCTCACTGATGATAATATGCTCCATTATAATTTCTCACTAGGTATGAGTATAACAAACCCAAGTAAGAGAGTTGGATTTTATTATGATCAAATTGAAGCTACAACTTTTTACAATGATCAAAGATTTACTTCAATTTTTTTAAAACCATTTTATCAAGATCATAAGAATACAACTACCCTTGGTGCTGAATTTCAAGGGCAGAATATTATACCTTCTTCACTTAGAGAATTTAATAATCGAAAAAGAGATGGGGGATACAACATTGATATTAAAATGTACCTTGGGGTTAGGCTCAAAGTTAGTCGTATTAAGATTAAGTACAAGCGCACGATAATCTTTGATTTGGATGTTCCATCTAAGTCAGACCACCACCGCCACTGGAGTCAGACCACCTCCACTACCGTCTCAGCATAACACCAAAGCACATACCACATAGCACATACCACACCAAAGTTTATTTTGATTACAGTTATTTACCGTTCTTCGTCCATCGGAAGTGAAGTTCAATGTTACTGATGTTATGCTTACTCAATTCAATCTCACTGATGATAATATGCTCCATTACAATTTCTCAATAGGTATGAGTATAACAAACCCAAGTAAGAGAGTTGGATTTTATTATGATCAAATTGAAGCTACAACTTTTTACAATGATCAAAGATGTGCTTCTATTTTTTTAAAACAATTTTATCAAGATCATAAGAATACAACTACCCTTGGTGCCGAATTTCAAGGGCAGAATATTATACCTTCTTCACTTAGAGAATTTAATAATCGAAAAAGAGATGGGGGATACAACATTGATATTAAAATGTACCTTGGGGTTAGGCTCAAAGTTAGTCGTATTAAGATTAAGTACAAGCGCACGATAATCTGTGATTTGGATGTTCCATCTAAGTCAGACCACCACCGCCACTGGAGTCAGACCACCTCCACTACCGTCTCAGCATAACACCAAAGCACATACCACATAGCACATACCACACCAAAGTTTATTTTGATTACAGTTATTTACCGTTCTTCGTCCATCGGAAGTGAAGTTCAATGTTACTGATGTTATGCTTACTCAATTCAATCTCACTGATGATAATATGCTCCATTACAATTTCTCAATAGGTATGAGTATAACAAACCCAAGTAAGAGAGTTGGATTTTATTACGACCAAATTGAAGCTACAACTTTTTACAATGATCAAAGATGTGCTTCAATTTTTTTAAAACCATTTTATCAAGATCATAAGAATACAACTACCCTTGGTGCCGAATTTCAAGGGCAGAATATTATACCTTCTTCACTTAGAGAATTTAATAATCGAAAAAGAGATGGGGGATACAACATTGATATTAAAATGTAACTTGGGGTTAGGCTCAAAGTTAGTCGTATTAAGATTAAGTACAAGCGCACGATAATCTTTGATATGGATGTTCCATCTAAGTCAGACCACCACCGCCACTGGAGTCAGACCACCTCCACTACCGTCTCAGCATAACACCAAAGCACATACCACATAGCACATACCACACCAAAGTTTATTTTGATTACAGTTATTTACCGTTCTTCGTCCATCGGAAGTGAAGTTCAATGTTACTGATGTTATGCTTACTCAATTCAATCTCACTGATGATAATATGCTCCATTATAATTTCTCACTAGGTATGAGTATAACAAACCCAAGTAAGAGAGTTGGATTTTATTATGATCAAATTGAAGCTACAACTTTTTACAATGATCAAAGATTTACTTCAATTTTTTTAAAACCATTTTATCAAGATCATAAGAATACAACTACCCTTGGTGCTGAATTTCAAGGGCAGAATATTATACCTTCTTCACTTAGAGAATTTAATAATCGAAAAAGAGATGGGGGATACAACATTGATATTAAAATGTACCTTGGGGTTAGGCTCAAAGTTAGTCGTATTAAGATTAAGTACAAGCGCAGGATAATCTGTGATTTGGATGTTCCATCTAAGTCAGACCACCACCGCCACTGGAGTCATACCACCTCCACTACCGTCTCAGCATAACACCAAAGCACATACCACATAGCACATACCACACCAAAGTTTATTTTGATTACAGTTATTTACCGTTCTTCGTCCATCGGAAGTGAAGTTCAATGTTACTGATGTTATGCTTACTCAATTCAATCTCACTGATGATAATATGCTCCATTACAATTTCTCAATAGGTATGAGTATAACAAACCCAAGTAAGAGAGTTGGATTTTATTATGATCAAATTGAAGCTACAACTTTTTACAATGATCAAAGATATGCTTCTATTTTTTTAAAACAATTTTATCAAGATCATAAGAATACAACTACCCTTGGTGCCGAATTTCAAGGGCAGAATATTATACCTTCTTCACTTAGAGAATTTAATAATCGAAAAAGAGATGGGGGATACAACATTGATATTAAAATGTACCTTGGGGTTAGGCTCAAAGTTAGTCGTATTAAGATTAAGTACAAGCGCACGATAATCTGTGATTTGGATGTTCCATCTAAGTCAGACCACCACCGCCACTGGAGTCAGACCAACTCCACTACCGTCTCAGCATAACACCAAAGCACATACCACATAGCACATACCACACCAAAGTTTATTTTGATTACAGTTATTTACTGTTCTTCGTCCATCGGAAGTGAAGTTCAATGTTACTGATGTTATGCTTACTCTATTCAATCTCACTGATGATAATATGCTCCATTAAAATTTCTCAATAGGTATGAGTATAACAAACCCAAGTAAGAGAGTTGGATTTTATTATGATCAAATTGAAGCTACAACTTTTTACAATGATCAAAGATGTGCTTCAATTTTTTTAAAACCATTTTATCAAGATCATAAGAATACAACTACCCTTGGTGCCGAATTTCAAGGGCAGAATATTATACCTTCTTCACTTAGAGAATTTAATAATCGAAAAAGAGATGGGGGATACAACATTGATATTAAAATGTACCTTGGGGTTAGGCTCAAAGTTAGTCGTATTAAGATTAAGTACAAGAGCACGATAATCTGTGATTTGGATGTTCCATCTAAGTCAGACCACCACCGCCACTGGAGTCAGACCACCTCCACTACCGTCTCAGCATAACACCAAAGCACATACCACATAGCACATACCACACCAAAGTTTATTTTGATTACAGTTATTTACCGTTCTTCGTCCATCGGAAGTGAAGTTCAATGTTACTGATGTTATGCTTACTCAATTCAATCTCACTGATGATAATATGCTCCATTACAATTTCTCAATAGGTATGAGTATAACAAACCCAAGTAAGAGAGTTGGATTTTATTATGATCAAATTGAAGCTACAACTTTTTACAATGATCAAAGATGTGCTTCAATCTTTATAAAACCATTTTATCAAGATCATAAGAATACAACTACCCTTGGTGCCGAATTTCAAGGGCAGAATATTATACCTTCTTCACTTAGAGAATTTAATAATCGAAAAAGAGATGGGGGATACAACATTGATATTAAAATGTACCTTGGGGTTAGGCTCAAAGTTAGTCGTATTAAGATTAAGTACAAGCGCACGATAATCTGTGATTTGGATGTTCCATCTAAGTCAGACCACCACCGCCGCTGGAGTCAGACCACCTCCACTACCGTCTCAGCATAACACCAAAGCACATACCACAGAGCACATACCACACCAAAGTTTATTTTGATTACAGTTATTTACCGTTCTTCGTCCATCGGAAGTGAAGTTCAATGTTACTGATGTTATGCTTACTCAATTCAATCTCACTGATGATAATATGCTCCATTACAATTTCTCAATAGGTATGAGTATAACAAACCCAAGTAAGAGAGTTGGATTTTATTATGATCAAATTGAAGCTACAACTTTTTACAATGATCAAAGATATGCTTCTATTTTTTTAAAACAATTTTATCAAGATCATAAGAATACAACTACCCTTGGTGCCGAATTTCAAGGGCAGAATATTATACCTTCTTCACTTAGAGAATTTAATAATCGAAAAAGAGATGGGGGATACGACATTGATATTAAAATGTACCTTGGGGTTAGGCTCAAAGTTAGTCGTATTAAGATTAAGTACAAGCGCACGATAATCTGTGATTTGGATGTTCCATCTAAGTCAGACCACCACCGCTACTGGAGTCAGACCAACTCCACTACCGTCTCAGCATAACACCAAAGCACATACCACATAGCACATACCACACCAAAGTTTATTTTGATTACAGTTATTTACTGTTCTTCGTCCATCGGAAGTGAAGTTCAATGTTACTGATGTTATGCTTACTCTATTCAATCTCACTGATGATAATATGCTCCATTAAAATTTCTCAATAGGTATGAGTATAACAAACCCAAGTAAGAGAGTTGGATTTTATTATGATCAAATTGAAGCTACAACTTTTTACAATGATCAAAGATGTGCTTCAATTTATTTAAAACCATTTTATCAAGATCATAAGAATACAACTACCCTTGGTGCCGAATTTCAAGGGCAGAATATTATACCTTCTTCACTTAGAGAATTTAATAATCGAAAAAGAGATGGGGGATACAACATTGATATTAAAATGTACCTTGGGGTTAGGCTCAAAGTTAGTCGTATTAAGATTAAGTACAAGAGCACGATAATCTGTGATTTGGATGTTCCATCTAAGTCAGACCACCACCGCCACTGGAATCAGACCACCTCCACTACCGTCTCAGCATAACACCAAAGCACATACCACATAGCACATACCACACCAAAGTTTATTTTGATTACAGTTATTTTCCGTTCTTCGTCCATCGGAAGTGAAGTTCAATGTTACTGATGTTATGCTTACTCAATTCAATCTCACTGATGATAATATGCTCCATTACAATTTCTCAATAGGTATGAGTATAACAAACCCAAGTAAGAGAGTTGGATTTTATTATGATCAAATTGAAGCTACAACTTTTTACAATGATCAAAGATGTGCTTCAATCTTTTTAAAACCATTTTATCAAGATCATAAGAATACCACTACCCTTGGTGCCGAATGTCAAGGGCAGAATATTATACCTTCTTCACTTAGAGAATTTAATAATCGAAAAAGAGATGGGGGATACAACATTGATATTAAAATGTACCTTGGGGTTAGGCTCAAAGTTAGTCGTATTAAGATTAAGTACAAGCGCACGATAATCTGTGATTTGGATGTTCCATCTAAGTCAGACCACCACCGCCACTGGAGTCAGACCACCTCCACTACCGTCTCAGCATAACACCAAAGCACATACCACAGAGCACATACCACACCAAAGTTTATTTTGATTACAGTTATTTACCGTTCTTCGTCCATCGGAAGTGAAGTTCAATGTTACTGATGTTATGCTTACTCAATTCAATCTCACTGATGATAATATGCTCCATTATAATTTCTCACTAGGTATGAGTATAACAAACCCAAGTAAGAGAGTTGGATTTTATTATGATCAAAATGAAGCTACAACTTTTTACAATGATCAAAGATTTGCTTCAATTTTTTTAAAACCATTTTATCAATATCATAAGAATACAACTACCCTTGGTGCCGAATTTTAAGGGCAGAATATTATACCTTCTTCACTTAGAGAATTTAATAATCGAAAAAGAGATGGGGGATACAACATTGATATTAAAATGTACCTTGGGGTTAGGCTCAAAGTTAGTCGTATTAAGATTAAGTACAAGCGCACGATAATCTGTGATTTGGATGTTCCATCTAAGTCAGACCACCACCGCCGCTGGAGTCAGACCACCTCCACTACCGTCTCAGCATAACACCAAAGCACATACCACATAGCACATACCACACCAAAGTTTATTTTGATTACCGTTATTTACCGTTCTTCGTCCATCGGAAGTGAAGTTCAATGTTACTGATGTTATGCTTACTCAATTCAATCTCACTGATGATAATATGCTCCATTATAATTTCTCACTAGATATGATTATAACAAACCCAAGTAAGAGAGTTGGATTTTACTATGATCAAATTGAAGCTACAACTTTTTACAATGATCAAAGATGTGCTTCAATTTTTTTAAAACCATTTTATCAAGATCATAAGAATACAACTACCCTTGGTGCCGAATTTCAAGGGCAGAATATTATACCTTCTTCACTTAGAGAATTTAATAATCGAAAAAGAGATGGGGGATACAACATTGATATTAAAATGTACCTTGGGGTTAGGCTCAAAGTTAGTCGTATTAAGATTAAGTACAAGCGCAGGATAATCTGTGATTTGGATGTTCCATCTAAGTCAGACCACCACCGCCACTGGAGTCATACCACCTCCACTACCGTCTCAGCATAACACCAAAGCACATACCACATAGCACATACCACACCAAAGTTTAATTTGATTACAGTTATTTACCGTTCTTCGTCCATCGGAAGTGAAGTTCAATGTTACTGATGTTATGCTTACTCAATTCAATCTCACTAATGATAATATGCTCCATTACAATTACTCACTAGGTATGAGTATAACAAACCCAAGTAAGAGAGTTGGATTTTATTATGATCAAATTGAAGCTACAACTTTTTACAATGATCAAAGATGTGCTTCAATTTTTTTAAAACCATTTTATCAAGATCATAAGAATACAACTACCCTTCGTGCCGAATTTCAAGGGCAGAATATTATACCTTCTTCACTTAGAGAATTTAATAATCGAAAAAGAGATGGGGGATACAACATTGATATTAAAATGTACCTTGGGGTTAGGCTCAAAGTTAGTCGTATTAAGATTAAGTACAAGCGCAGGATAATCTGTGATTTGGATGTTCCATCTAAGTCAGACCACCACCGCCACTGGAGTCATACCACCTCCACTACCGTCTCAGCATAACACCAAAGCACATACCACATAGCACATACCACACCAAAGTTTATTTTGATTACAGTTATTTACCGTTCTTCGTCCATCGGAAGTGAAGTTCAATGTTACTGATGTTATGCTTACTCAATTCAATCTCACTGATGATAATATGCTCCATTATAATTTCTCACTAGGTATGAGTATAACAAACCCAAGTAAGAGAGTTGGATTTTATTATGATCAAATTGAAGCTACAACTTTTTACAATGATCAAAGATTTACTTCAATTTTTTTAAAACCATTTTATCAAGATCATAAGAATACAACTACCCTTGGTGCTGAATTTCAAGGGCAGAATATTATACCTTCTTCACTTAGAGAATTTAATAATCGAAAAAGAGATGGGGGATACAACATTGATATTAAAATGTACCTTGGGGTTAGGCTCAAAGTTAGTCGTATTAAGATTAAGTACAAGCGCAGGATAATCTGTGATTTGGATGTTCCATCTAAGTCAGACCACCACCGCCACTGGAGTCATACCACCTCCACTACCGTCTCAGCATAACACCAAAGCACATACCACATAGCACATACCACACCAAAGTTTATTTTGATTACAGTTATTTACCGTTCTTCGTCCATCGGAAGTGAAGTTCAATGTTACTGATGTTATGCTTACTCAATTCAATCTCACTGATGATAATATGCTCCATTATAATTTCTCACTAGGTATGAGTATAACAAACCCAAGTAAGAGAGTTGGATTTTATTATGATCAAATTGAAGCTACAACTTTTTACAATGATCAAAGATTTACTTCAATTTTTTTAAAACCATTTTATCAAGATCATAAGAATACAACTACCCTTGGTGCTGAATTTCAAGGGCAGAATATTATACCTTCTTCACTTAGAGAATTTAATAATCGAAAAAGAGATGGGGGATACAACATTGATATTAAAATGTACCTTGGGGTTAGGCTCAAAGTTAGTCGTATTAAGATTAAGTACAAGCGCAGGATAATCTGTGATTTGGATGTTCCATCTAAGTCAGACCACCACCGCCACTGGAGTCATACCACCTCCACTACCGTCTCAGCATAACACCAAAGCACATACCACATAGCACATACCACACCAAAGTTTATTTTGATTACAGTTATTTACTGTTCTTCGTCCATCGGAAGTGAAGTTCAATGTTACTGATGTTATGCTTACTCTATTCAATCTCACTGATGATAATATGCTCCATTAAAATTTCTCAATAGGTATGAGTATAACAAACCCAAGTAAGAGAGTTGGATTTTATTATGATCAAATTGAAGCTACAACTTTTTACAATGATCAAAGATGTGCTTCAATTTATTTAAAACCATTTTATCAAGATCATAAGAATACAACTACCCTTGGTGCCGAATTTCAAGGGCAGAATATTATACCTTCTTCACTTAGAGAATTTAATAATCGAAAAAGAGATGGGGGATACAACATTGATATTAAAATGTACCTTGGGGTTAGGCTCAAAGTTAGTCGTATTAAGATTAAGTACAAGAGCACGATAATCTGTGATTTGGATGTTCCATCTAAGTCAGACCACCACCGCCACTGGAGTCATACCACCTCCACTACCGTCTCAGCATAACACCAAAGCACATACCACATAGCACATACCACACCAAAGTTTATTTTGATTACAGTTATTTACCGTTCTTCGTCCATCGGAAGTGAAGTTCAATGTTACTGATGTTATGCTTACTCAATTCAATCTCACTGATGATAATATGCTCCATTATAATTTCTCACTAGGTATGAGTATAACAAACCCAAGTAAGAGAGTTGGATTTTATTATGATCAAATTGAAGCTACAACTTTTTACAATGATCAAAGATTTACTTCAATTTTTTTAAAACCATTTTATCAAGATCATAAGAATACAACTACCCTTGGTGCTGAATTTCAAGGGCAGAATATTATACCTTCTTCACTTAGAGAATTTAATAATCGAAAAAGAGATGGGGGATACAACATTGATATTAAAATGTACCTTGGGGTTAGGCTCAAAGTTAGTCGTATTAAGATTAAGTACAAGCGCAGGATAATCTGTGATTTGGATGTTCCATCTAAGTCAGACCACCACCGCCACTGGAGTCATACCACCTCCACTACCGTCTCAGCATAACACCAAAGCACATACCACATAGCACATACCACACCAAAGTTTAATTTGATTACAGTTATTTACCGTTCTTCGTCCATCGGAAGTGAAGTTCAATGTTACTGATGTTATGCTTACTCAATTCAATCTCACTAATGATAATATGCTCCATTACAATTACTCACT
This sequence comes from Eschscholzia californica, assembly GCF_041429995.1. Classification (NCBI taxonomy): domain Eukaryota; kingdom Viridiplantae; phylum Streptophyta; class Magnoliopsida; order Ranunculales; family Papaveraceae; genus Eschscholzia; species Eschscholzia californica. Next base: position 12,493,780 of record NW_028238198.1, on the reverse strand, counting down.
AGGTATGAGTATAACAAACCCAAGTAAGAGAGTTGGATTTTATTATGATCAAATTGAAGCTACAACTTTTTACAATGATCAAAGATGTGCTTCAATTTTTTTAAAACCATTTTATCAAGATCATAAGAATACAACTACCCTTCGTGCCGAATTTCAAGGGCAGAATATTATACCTTCTTCACTTAGAGAATTTAATAATCGAAAAAGAGATGGGGGATACAACATTGATATTAAAATGTACCTTGGGGTTAGGCTCAAAGTTAGTCGTATTAAGATTAAGTACAAGCGCAGGATAATCTGTGATTTGGATGTTCCATCTAAGTCAGACCACCACCGCCACTGGAGTCATACCACCTCCACTACCGTCTCAGCATAACACCAAAGCACATACCACATAGCACATACCACACCAAAGTTTATTTTGATTACAGTTATTTACCGTTCTTCGTCCATCGGAAGTGAAGTTCAATGTTACTGATGTTATGCTTACTCAATTCAATCTCACTGATGATAATATGCTCCATTATAATTTCTCACTAGGTATGAGTATAACAAACCCAAGTAAGAGAGTTGGATTTTATTATGATCAAATTGAAGCTACAACTTTTTACAATGATCAAAGATTTACTTCAATTTTTTTAAAACCATTTTATCAAGATCATAAGAATACAACTACCCTTGGTGCTGAATTTCAAGGGCAGAATATTATACCTTCTTCACTTAGAGAATTTAATAATCGAAAAAGAGATGGGGGATACAACATTGATATTAAAATGTACCTTGGGGTTAGGCTCAAAGTTAGTCGTATTAAGATTAAGTACAAGCGCAGGATAATCTGTGATTTGGATGTTCCATCTAAGTCAGACCACCACCGCCACTGGAGTCATACCACCTCCACTACCGTCTCAGCATAACACCAAAGCACATACCACATAGCACATACCACACCAAAGTTTATTTTGATTACAGTTATTTACCGTTCTTCGTCCATCGGAAGTGAAGTTCAATGTTACTGATGTTATGCTTACTCAATTCAATCTCACTGATGATAATATGCTCCATTATAATTTCTCACTAGGTATGAGTATAACAAACCCAAGTAAGAGAGTTGGATTTTATTATGATCAAATTGAAGCTACAACTTTTTACAATGATCAAAGATTTACTTCAATTTTTTTAAAACCATTTTATCAAGATCATAAGAATACAACTACCCTTGGTGCTGAATTTCAAGGGCAGAATATTATACCTTCTTCACTTAGAGAATTTAATAATCGAAAAAGAGATGGGGGATACAACATTGATATTAAAATGTACCTTGGGGTTAGGCTCAAAGTTAGTCGTATTAAGATTAAGTACAAGCGCAGGATAATCTGTGATTTGGATGTTCCATCTAAGTCAGACCACCACCGCCACTGGAGTCATACCACCTCCACTACCGTCTCAGCATAACACCAAAGCACATACCACATAGCACATACCACACCAAAGTTTATTTTGATTACAGTTATTTACCGTTCTTCGTCCATCGGAAGTGAAGTTCAATGTTACTGATGTTATGCTTACTCAATTCAATCTCACTGATGATAATATGCTCCATTACAATTTCTCAATAGGTATGAGTATAACAAACCCAAGTAAGAGAGTTGGATTTTATTATGATCAAATTGAAGCTACAACTTTTTACAATGATCAAAGATATGCTTCTATTTTTTTAAAACAATTTTATCAAGATCATAAGAATACAACTACCCTTGGTGCCGAATTTCAAGGGCAGAATATTATACCTTCTTCACTTAGAGAATTTAATAATCGAAAAAGAGATGGGGGATACAACATTGATATTAAAATGTACCTTGGGGTTAGGCTCAAAGTTAGTCGTATTAAGATTAAGTACAAGCGCACGATAATCTGTGATTTGGATGTTCCATCTAAGTCAGACCACCACCGCCGCTGGAGTCAGACCACCTCCACTACCGTCTCAGCATAACACCAAAGCACATACCACATAGCACATACCACACCAAAGTTTATTTTGATTACCGTTATTTACCGTTCTTCGTCCATCGGAAGTGAAGTTCAATGTTACTGATGTTATGCTTACTCAATTCAATCTCACTGATGATAATATGCTCCATTATAATTTCTCACTAGATATGATTATAACAAACCCAAGTAAGAGAGTTGGATTTTACTATGATCAAATTGAAGCTACAACTTTTTACAATGATCAAAGATGTGCTTCAATTTTTTTAAAACCATTTTATCAAGATCATAAGAATACAACTACCCTTGGTGCCGAATTTCAAGGGCAGAATATTATACCTTCTTCACTTAGAGAATTTAATAATCGAAAAAGAGATGGGGGATACAACATTGATATTAAAATGTACCTTGGGGTTAGGCTCAAAGTTAGTCGTATTAAGATTAAGTACAAGCGCAGGATAATCTGTGATTTGGATGTTCCATCTAAGTCAGACCACCACCGCCACTGGAGTCATACCACCTCCACTACCGTCTCAGCATAACACCAAAGCACATACCACATAGCACATACCACACCAAAGTTTAATTTGATTACAGTTATTTACCGTTCTTCGTCCATCGGAAGTGAAGTTCAATGTTACTGATGTTATGCTTACTCAATTCAATCTCACTAATGATAATATGCTCCATTACAATTACTCACTAGGTATGAGTATAACAAACCCAAGTAAGAGAGTTGGATTTTATTATGATCAAATTGAAGCTACAACTTTTTACAATGATCAAAGATGTGCTTCAATTTTTTTAAAACCATTTTATCAAGATCATAAGAATACAACTACCCTTCGTGCCGAATTTCAAGGGCAGAATATTATACCTTCTTCACTTAGAGAATTTAATAATCGAAAAAGAGATGGGGGATACAACATTGATATTAAAATGTACCTTGGGGTTAGGCTCAAAGTTAGTCGTATTAAGATTAAGTACAAGCGCAGGATAATCTGTGATTTGGATGTTCCATCTAAGTCAGACCACCACCGCCACTGGAGTCATACCACCTCCACTACCGTCTCAGCATAACACCAAAGCACATACCACATAGCACATACCACACCAAAGTTTATTTTGATTACAGTTATTTACCGTTCTTCGTCCATCGGAAGTGAAGTTCAATGTTACTGATGTTATGCTTACTCAATTCAATCTCACTGATGATAATATGCTCCATTATAATTTCTCACTAGGTATGAGTATAACAAACCCAAGTAAGAGAGTTGGATTTTATTATGATCAAATTGAAGCTACAACTTTTTACAATGATCAAAGATGTGCTTCAATTTTTTTAAAACCATTTTATCAAGATCATAAGAATACAACTACCCTTCGTGCCGAATTTCAAGGGCAGAATATTATACCTTCTTCACTTAGAGAATTTAATAATCGAAAAAGAGATGGGGGATACAACATTGATATTAAAATGTAACTTGGGGTTAGGCTCAAAGTTAGTCGTATTAAGATTAAGTACAAGCGCACGATAATCTTTGATATGGATGTTCCATCTAAGTCAGACCACCACCGCCACTGGAGTCAGACCACCTCCACTACCGTCTCAGCATAACACCAAAGCACATACCACATAGCACATACCACACCAAAGTTTATTTTGATTACAGTTATTTACCGTTCTTCGTCCATCGGAAGTGAAGTTCAATGTTACTGATGTTATGCTTACTCAATTCAATCTCACTGATGATAATATGCTCCATTATAATTTCTCACTAGGTATGAGTATAACAAACCCAAGTAAGAGAGTTGGATTTTATTATGATCAAATTGAAGCTACAACTTTTTACAATGATCAAAGATTTACTTCAATTTTTTTAAAACCATTTTATCAAGATCATAAGAATACAACTACCCTTGGTGCTGAATTTCAAGGGCAGAATATTATACCTTCTTCACTTAGAGAATTTAATAATCGAAAAAGAGATGGGGGATACAACATTGATATTAAAATGTACCTTGGGGTTAGGCTCAAAGTTAGTCGTATTAAGATTAAGTACAAGCGCAGGATAATCTGTGATTTGGATGTTCCATCTAAGTCAGACCACCACCGCCACTGGAGTCATACCACCTCCACTACCGTCTCAGCATAACACCAAAGCACATACCACATAGCACATACCACACCAAAGTTTATTTTGATTACAGTTATTTACCGTTCTTCGTCCATCGGAAGTGAAGTTCAATGTTACTGATGTTATGCTTACTCAATTCAATCTCACTGATGATAATATGCTCCATTACAATTTCTCAATAGGTATGAGTATAACAAACCCAAGTAAGAGAGTTGGATTTTATTATGATCAAATTGAAGCTACAACTTTTTACAATGATCAAAGATATGCTTCTATTTTTTTAAAACAATTTTATCAAGATCATAAGAATACAACTACCCTTGGTGCCGAATTTCAAGGGCAGAATATTATACCTTCTTCACTTAGAGAATTTAATAATCGAAAAAGAGATGGGGGATACAACATTGATATTAAAATGTACCTTGGGGTTAGGCTCAAAGTTAGTCGTATTAAGATTAAGTACAAGCGCACGATAATCTGTGATTTGGATGTTCCATCTAAGTCAGACCACCACCGCTACTGGAGTCAGACCAACTCCACTACCGTCTCAGCATAACACCAAAGCACATACCACATAGCACATACCACACCAAAGTTTATTTTGATTACAGTTATTTACTGTTCTTCGTCCATCGGAAGTGAAGTTCAATGTTACTGATGTTATGCTTACTCTATTCAATCTCACTGATGATAATATGCTCCATTAAAATTTCTCAATAGGTATGAGTATAACAAACCCAAGTAAGAGAGTTGGATTTTATTATGATCAAATTGAAGCTACAACTTTTTACAATGATCAAAGATGTGCTTCAATTTTTTTAAAACCATTTTATCAAGATCATAAGAATACAACTACCCTTGGTGCCGAATTTCAAGGGCAGAATATTATACCTTCTTCACTTAGAGAATTTAATAATCGAAAAAGAGATGGGGGATACAACATTGATATTAAAATGTACCTTGGGGTTAGGCTCAAAGTTAGTCGTATTAAGATTAAGTACAAGAGCACGATAATCTGTGATTTGGATGTTCCATCTAAGTCAGACCACCACCGCCACTGGAGTCAGACCACCTCCACTACCGTCTCAGCATAACACCAAAGCACATACCACATAGCACATACCACACCAAAGTTTATTTTGATTACAGTTATTTACCGTTCTTCGTCCATCGGAAGTGAAGTTCAATGTTACTGATGTTATGCTTACTCAATTCAATCTCACTGATGATAATATGCTCCATTACAATTTCTCAATAGGTATGAGTATAACAAACCCAAGTAAGAGAGTTGGATTTTATTATGATCAAATTGAAGCTACAACTTTTTACAATGATCAAAGATGTGCTTCAATCTTTATAAAACCATTTTATCAAGATCATAAGAATACAACTACCCTTGGTGCCGAATTTCAAGGGCAGAATATTATACCTTCTTCACTTAGAGAATTTAATAATCGAAAAAGAGATGGGGGATACAACATTGATATTAAAATGTACCTTGGGGTTAGGCTCAAAGTTAGTCGTATTAAGATTAAGTACAAGCGCACGATAATCTGTGATTTGGATGTTCCATCTAAGTCAGACCACCACCGCCGCTGGAGTCAGACCACCTCCACTACCGTCTCAGCATAACACCAAAGCACATACCACAGAGCACATACCACACCAAAGTTTATTTTGATTACAGTTATTTACCGTTCTTCGTCCATCGGAAGTGAAGTTCAATGTTACTGATGTTATGCTTACTCAATTCAATCTCACTGATGATAATATGCTCCATTACAATTTCTCAATAGGTATGAGTATAACAAACCCAAGTAAGAGAGTTGGATTTTATTATGATCAAATTGAAGCTACAACTTTTTACAATGATCAAAGATATGCTTCTATTTTTTTAAAACAATTTTATCAAGATCATAAGAATACAACTACCCTTGGTGCCGAATTTCAAGGGCAGAATATTATACCTTCTTCACTTAGAGAATTTAATAATCGAAAAAGAGATGGGGGATACGACATTGATATTAAAATGTACCTTGGGGTTAGGCTCAAAGTTAGTCGTATTAAGATTAAGTACAAGCGCACGATAATCTGTGATTTGGATGTTCCATCTAAGTCAGACCACCACCGCTACTGGAGTCAGACCAACTCCACTACCGTCTCAGCATAACACCAAAGCACATACCACATAGCACATACCACACCAAAGTTTATTTTGATTACAGTTATTTACTGTTCTTCGTCCATCGGAAGTGAAGTTCAATGTTACTGATGTTATGCTTACTCTATTCAATCTCACTGATGATAATATGCTCCATTAAAATTTCTCAATAGGTATGAGTATAACAAACCCAAGTAAGAGAGTTGGATTTTATTATGATCAAATTGAAGCTACAACTTTTTACAATGATCAAAGATGTGCTTCAATTTATTTAAAACCATTTTATCAAGATCATAAGAATACAACTACCCTTGGTGCCGAATTTCAAGGGCAGAATATTATACCTTCTTCACTTAGAGAATTTAATAATCGAAAAAGAGATGGGGGATACAACATTGATATTAAAATGTACCTTGGGGTTAGGCTCAAAGTTAGTCGTATTAAGATTAAGTACAAGAGCACGATAATCTGTGATTTGGATGTTCCATCTAAGTCAGACCACCACCGCCACTGGAATCAGACCACCTCCACTACCGTCTCAGCATAACACCAAAGCACATACCACATAGCACATACCACACCAAAGTTTATTTTGATTACAGTTATTTTCCGTTCTTCGTCCATCGGAAGTGAAGTTCAATGTTACTGATGTTATGCTTACTCAATTCAATCTCACTGATGATAATATGCTCCATTACAATTTCTCAATAGGTATGAGTATAACAAACCCAAGTAAGAGAGTTGGATTTTATTATGATCAAATTGAAGCTACAACTTTTTACAATGATCAAAGATGTGCTTCAATCTTTTTAAAACCATTTTATCAAGATCATAAGAATACCACTACCCTTGGTGCCGAATGTCAAGGGCAGAATATTATACCTTCTTCACTTAGAGAATTTAATAATCGAAAAAGAGATGGGGGATACAACATTGATATTAAAATGTACCTTGGGGTTAGGCTCAAAGTTAGTCGTATTAAGATTAAGTACAAGCGCACGATAATCTGTGATTTGGATGTTCCATCTAAGTCAGACCACCACCGCCACTGGAGTCAGACCACCTCCACTACCGTCTCAGCATAACACCAAAGCACATACCACAGAGCACATACCACACCAAAGTTTATTTTGATTACAGTTATTTACCGTTCTTCGTCCATCGGAAGTGAAGTTCAATGTTACTGATGTTATGCTTACTCAATTCAATCTCACTGATGATAATATGCTCCATTATAATTTCTCACTAGGTATGAGTATAACAAACCCAAGTAAGAGAGTTGGATTTTATTATGATCAAAATGAAGCTACAACTTTTTACAATGATCAAAGATTTGCTTCAATTTTTTTAAAACCATTTTATCAATATCATAAGAATACAACTACCCTTGGTGCCGAATTTTAAGGGCAGAATATTATACCTTCTTCACTTAGAGAATTTAATAATCGAAAAAGAGATGGGGGATACAACATTGATATTAAAATGTACCTTGGGGTTAGGCTCAAAGTTAGTCGTATTAAGATTAAGTACAAGCGCACGATAATCTGTGATTTGGATGTTCCATCTAAGTCAGACCACCACCGCCGCTGGAGTCAGACCACCTCCACTACCGTCTCAGCATAACACCAAAGCACATACCACATAGCACATACCACACCAAAGTTTATTTTGATTACCGTTATTTACCGTTCTTCGTCCATCGGAAGTGAAGTTCAATGTTACTGATGTTATGCTTACTCAATTCAATCTCACTGATGATAATATGCTCCATTATAATTTCTCACTAGATATGATTATAACAAACCCAAGTAAGAGAGTTGGATTTTACTATGATCAAATTGAAGCTACAACTTTTTACAATGATCAAAGATGTGCTTCAATTTTTTTAAAACCATTTTATCAAGATCATAAGAATACAACTACCCTTGGTGCCGAATTTCAAGGGCAGAATATTATACCTTCTTCACTTAGAGAATTTAATAATCGAAAAAGAGATGGGGGATACAACATTGATATTAAAATGTACCTTGGGGTTAGGCTCAAAGTTAGTCGTATTAAGATTAAGTACAAGCGCAGGATAATCTGTGATTTGGATGTTCCATCTAAGTCAGACCACCACCGCCACTGGAGTCATACCACCTCCACTACCGTCTCAGCATAACACCAAAGCACATACCACATAGCACATACCACACCAAAGTTTAATTTGATTACAGTTATTTACCGTTCTTCGTCCATCGGAAGTGAAGTTCAATGTTACTGATGTTATGCTTACTCAATTCAATCTCACTAATGATAATATGCTCCATTACAATTACTCACTAGGTATGAGTATAACAAACCCAAGTAAGAGAGTTGGATTTTATTATGATCAAATTGAAGCTACAACTTTTTACAATGATCAAAGATGTGCTTCAATTTTTTTAAAACCATTTTATCAAGATCATAAGAATACAACTACCCTTCGTGCCGAATTTCAAGGGCAGAATATTATACCTTCTTCACTTAGAGAATTTAATAATCGAAAAAGAGATGGGGGATACAACATTGATATTAAAATGTACCTTGGGGTTAGGCTCAAAGTTAGTCGTATTAAGATTAAGTACAAGCGCAGGATAATCTGTGATTTGGATGTTCCATCTAAGTCAGACCACCACCGCCACTGGAGTCATACCACCTCCACTACCGTCTCAGCATAACACCAAAGCACATACCACATAGCACATACCACACCAAAGTTTATTTTGATTACAGTTATTTACCGTTCTTCGTCCATCGGAAGTGAAGTTCAATGTTACTGATGTTATGCTTACTCAATTCAATCTCACTGATGATAATATGCTCCATTACAATTTCTCAATAGGTATGAGTATAACAAACCCAAGTAAGAGAGTTGGATTTTATTATGATCAAATTGAAGCTACAACTTTTTACAATGATCAAAGATATGCTTCTATTTTTTTAAAACAATTTTATCAAGATCATAAGAATACAACTACCCTTGGTGCCGAATTTCAAGGGCAGAATATTATACCTTCTTCACTTAGAGAATTTAATAATCGAAAAAGAGATGGGGGATACAACATTGATATTAAAATGTACCTTGGGGTTAGGCTCAAAGTTAGTCGTATTAAGATTAAGTACAAGCGCACGATAATCTGTGATTTGGATGTTCCATCTAAGTCAGACCACCACCGCTACTGGAGTCAGACCAACTCCACTACCGTCTCAGCATAACACCAAAGCACATACCACATAGCACATACCACACCAAAGTTTATTTTGATTACAGTTATTTACTGTTCTTCGTCCATCGGAAGTGAAGTTCAATGTTACTGATGTTATGCTTACTCTATTCAATCTCACTGATGATAATATGCTCCATTAAAATTTCTCAATAGGTATGAGTATAACAAACCCAAGTAAGAGAGTTGGATTTTATTATGATCAAATTGAAGCTACAACTTTTTACAATGATCAAAGATGTGCTTCAATTTTTTTAAAACCATTTTATCAAGATCATAAGAATACAACTACCCTTGGTGCCGAATTTCAAGGGCAGAATATTATACCTTCTTCACTTAGAGAATTTAATAATCGAAAAAGAGATGGGGGATACAACATTGATATTAAAATGTACCTTGGGGTTAGGCTCAAAGTTAGTCGTATTAAGATTAAGTACAAGAGCACGATAATCTGTGATTTGGATGTTCCATCTAAGTCAGACCACCACCGCCACTGGAGTCAGACCACCTCCACTACCGTCTCAGCATAACACCAAAGCACATACCACATAGCACATACCACACCAAAGTTTATTTTGATTACAGTTATTTACCGTTCTTCGTCCATCGGAAGTGAAGTTCAATGTTACTGATGTTATGCTTACTCAATTCAATCTCACTGATGATAATATGCTCCATTACAATTTCTCAATAGGTATGAGTATAACAAACCCAAGTAAGAGAGTTGGATTTTATTATGATCAAATTGAAGCTACAACTTTTTACAATGATCAAAGATGTGCTTCAATCTTTATAAAACCATTTTATCAAGATCATAAGAATACAACTACCCTTGGTGCCGAATTTCAAGGGCAGAATATTATACCTTCTTCACTTAGAGAATTTAATAATCGAAAAAGAGATGGGGGATACAACATTGATATTAAAATGTACCTTGGGGTTAGGCTCAAAGTTAGTCGTATTAAGATTAAGTACAAGCGCACGATAATCTGTGATTTGGATGTTCCATCTAAGTCAGACCACCACCGCCGCTGGAGTCAGACCACCTCCACTACCGTCTCAGCATAACACCAAAGCACATACCACAGAGCACATACCACACCAAAGTTTATTTTGATTACAGTTATTTACCGTTCTTCGTCCATCGGAAGTGAAGTTCAATGTTACTGATGTTATGCTTACTCAATTCAATCTCACTGATGATAATATGCTCCATTACAATTTCTCAATAGGTATGAGTATAACAAACCCAAGTAAGAGAGTTGGATTTTATTATGATCAAATTGAAGCTACAACTTTTTACAATGATCAAAGATATGCTTCTATTTTTTTAAAACAATTTTATCAAGATCATAAGAATACAACTACCCTTGGTGCCGAATTTCAAGGGCAGAATATTATACCTTCTTCACTTAGAGAATTTAATAATCGAAAAAGAGATGGGGGATACGACATTGATATTAAAATGTACCTTGGGGTTAGGCTCAAAGTTAGTCGTATTAAGATTAAGTACAAGCGCACGATAATCTGTGATTTGGATGTTCCATCTAAGTCAGACCACCACCGCTACTGGAGTCAGACCAACTCCACTACCGTCTCAGCATAACACCAAAGCACATACCACATAGCACATACCACACCAAAGTTTATTTTGATTACAGTTATTTACTGTTCTTCGTCCATCGGAAGTGAAGTTCAATGTTACTGATGTTATGCTTACTCTATTCAATCTCACTGATGATAATATGCTCCATTAAAATTTCTCAATAGGTATGAGTATAACAAACCCAAGTAAGAGAGTTGGATTTTATTATGATCAAATTGAAGCTACAACTTTTTACAATGATCAAAGATGTGCTTCAATTTATTTAAAACCATTTTATCAAGATCATAAGAATACAACTACCCTTGGTGCCGAATTTCAAGGGCAGAATATTATACCTTCTTCACTTAGAGAATTTAATAATCGAAAAAGAGATGGGGGATACAACATTGATATTAAAATGTACCTTGGGGTTAGGCTCAAAGTTAGTCGTATTAAGATTAAGTACAAGAGCACGATAATCTGTGATTTGGATGTTCCATCTAAGTCAGACCACCACCGCCACTGGAATCAGACCACCTCCACTACCGTCTCAGCATAACACCAAAGCACATACCACATAGCACATACCACACCAAAGTTTATTTTGATTACAGTTATTTTCCGTTCTTCGTCCATCGGAAGTGAAGTTCAATGTTACTGATGTTATGCTTACTCAATTCAATCTCACTGATGATAATATGCTCCATTACAATTTCTCAATAGGTATGAGTATAACAAACCCAAGTAAGAGAGTTGGATTTTATTATGATCAAATTGAAGCTACAACTTTTTACAATGATCAAAGATGTGCTTCAATCTTTTTAAAACCATTTTATCAAGATCATAAGAATACCACTACCCTTGGTGCCGAATGTCAAGGGCAGAATATTATACCTTCTTCACTTAGAGAATTTAATAATCGAAAAAGAGATGGGGGATACAACATTGATATTAAAATGTACCTTGGGGTTAGGCTCAAAGTTAGTCGTATTAAGATTAAGTACAAGCGCACGATAATCTGTGATTTGGATGTTCCATCTAAGTCAGACCACCACCGCCACTGGAGTCAGACCACCTCCACTACCGTCTCAGCATAACACCAAAGCACATACCACAGAGCACATACCACACCAAAGTTTATTTTGATTACAGTTATTTACCGTTCTTCGTCCATCGGAAGTGAAGTTCAATGTTACTGATGTTATGCTTACTCAATTCAATCTCACTGATGATAATATGCTCCATTATAATTTCTCACTAGGTATGAGTATAACAAACCCAAGTAAGAGAGTTGGATTTTATTATGATCAAAATGAAGCTACAACTTTTTACAATGATCAAAGATTTGCTTCAATTTTTTTAAAACCATTTTATCAATATCATAAGAATACAACTACCCTTGGTGCCGAATTTTAAGGGCAGAATATTATACCTTCTTCACTTAGAGAATTTAATAATCGAAAAAGAGATGGGGGATACAACATTGATATTAAAATGTACCTTGGGGTTAGGCTCAAAGTTAGTCGTATTAAGATTAAGTACAAGCGCACGATAATCTGTGATTTGGATGTTCCATCTAAGTCAGACCACCACCGCCGCTGGAGTCAGACCACCTCCACTACCGTCTCAGCATAACACCAAAGCACATACCACATAGCACATACCACACCAAAGTTTATTTTGATTACCGTTATTTACCGTTCTTCGTCCATCGGAAGTGAAGTTCAATGTTACTGATGTTATGCTTACTCAATTCAATCTCACTGATGATAATATGCTCCATTATAATTTCTCACTAGATATGATTATAACAAACCCAAGTAAGAGAGTTGGATTTTACTATGATCAAATTGAAGCTACAACTTTTTACAATGATCAAAGATGTGCTTCAATTTTTTTAAAACCATTTTATCAAGATCATAAGAATACAACTACCCTTGGTGCCGAATTTCAAGGGCAGAATATTATACCTTCTTCACTTAGAGAATTTAATAATCGAAAAAGAGATGGGGGATACAACATTGATATTAAAATGTACCTTGGGGTTAGGCTCAAAGTTAGTCGTATTAAGATTAAGTACAAGCGCAGGATAATCTGTGATTTGGATGTTCCATCTAAGTCAGACCACCACCGCCACTGGAGTCATACCACCTCCACTACCGTCTCAGCATAACACCAAAGCACATACCACATAGCACATACCACACCAAAGTTTAATTTGATTACAGTTATTTACCGTTCTTCGTCCATCGGAAGTGAAGTTCAATGTTACTGATGTTATGCTTACTCAATTCAATCTCACTAATGATAATATGCTCCATTACAATTACTCACTAGGTATGAGTATAACAAACCCAAGTAAGAGAGTTGGATTTTATTATGATCAAATTGAAGCTACAACTTTTTACAATGATCAAAGATGTGCTTCAATTTTTTTAAAACCATTTTATCAAGATCATAAGAATACAACTACCCTTCGTGCCGAATTTCAAGGGCAGAATATTATACCTTCTTCACTTAGAGAATTTAATAATCGAAAAAGAGATGGGGGATACAACATTGATATTAAAATGTACCTTGGGGTTAGGCTCAAAGTTAGTCGTATTAAGATTAAGTACAAGCGCACGATAATCTGTGATTTGGATGTTCCATCTTAGTCAGACCACCACCGCCACTGGAGTCAGACCACCTCCACTACCGTCTCAGCATAACACCAAAGCACATACCACATAGCACATACCACACCAAAGTTTATTTTGATTACAGTTATTTACCGTTCTTCGTCCATCGGAAGTGAAGTTCAATGTTACTGATGTTATGCTTACTCAATTCAATCTCACTGATGATAATATGCTCCATTACAATTTCTCACTAGGTATGAGTATAACAAACCCAAGTAAGAGAGTTGGATTTTATTATGATCAAATTGAAGCTACAACTTTTTACAATGATCAAAGATGTGCTTCAATTTTTTTAAAACCATTTTATCAAGATCATAAGAATACAACCACCCTTGGTGCCGAATTTCAAGGGCAGAATATTATACCTTCTTCACTTAGAGAATTTAATAATCGAAAAAGAGATGGGGGATACAACATTGATATTAAAATGTACCTTGGGGTTAGGCTCAAAGTTAGTCGTATTAAGATTAAGTACAAGCGCACGATAATCTGTGATTTGGATGTTCCATCTAAGTCAGACCACCACCGCCACTGGAGTCAGACCACCTCCACTACCGTCTCAGCATAACACCAAAGCACATACCAGATAGCACATACCACACCAAAGTTTATTTTGATTACAGTTATTTACCGTTCTTCGTCCATCGGAAGTGAAGTTCAATGTTACTGATGTTATGCTTACTCAATTTAATCTCACTGATGATAATATGCTCTATTATAATTTCTCACTAGGTATGAGTATAACAAACCCAAGTAAGAGAGTTGGATTTTATTATGATCAAATTGAAGCTACAACTTTTTACAATAATCAAAGATTTGCTTCAATTTTTTTAAAACCATTTTATCAAGATCATAAGAATACAACTACCCTTGGTGCCGAATTTCAAGGGCAGAATATTATACCTTCTTCACTTAGAGAATTTAATAATCGAAAAAGAGATGGGGGATACAACATTGATATTAAAATGTACCTTGGGGTTAGGCTCAAAGTTAGTCGTATTAAGATTAAGTACAAGCGCACGATAATCTGTGATTTGGATGTTCCATCTAAGTCAGACCACCACCGCCACTGGAGTCAGACCACCTCCACTACCGTCTCAGCATAACACCAAAGCACATACCACATATCACAACCACCACCACCACATCACCAACACATATCACGACGACCACCACCACATATCACGACGACCACCACCACATGATGCAGGCGCATACGGGTCAAGGCCGCAAACCCACGCGCCATTGCCCTAGTCGGCCACGTTAGTGGTCCTAGTTAGTATAGGATTAGGAAATTATCTTATGTTGGTATTTCTATTATTTAGGAGTTTCTATGTTTTAAGTATCTTTAATATTTAGGAATCCTAGTTTGAGTCTATCTAGGAAAGTCTATTATGCTATAAAAGGAGGTCTAGTCTATTTTGATATTTATATTGAAGAGAAAAACCCCTGGAAGTTTAATAAAGTTTATTTTGATTACAGTTATTTACCGTTCTTCGTTTATTTACATCGTTCTTCTTATAATTCCGCTGCGACTACATCAAGTGGTATTCAGAGCCATATTTTTTTTTAATCGTTTACAATGGTTAACACGAATATTCCTCTTGAATGTTGGAAAAATTTTCCACGTTTATGTTGGGATCCCATTCGAGATACAACTCAATTTTACATTGATCGAAAAGATGAAAAAAATTTCATCAAGTTTCTAAAATCCCTCTATTCGACGGTCAATTCCATATAAAAATCTGGATTCACCACATGGAAGATTGGTTTCGAAATCAAGCAGTTCATGATAACGATAAGGTTTTTTTGGTTGAGCAACATATGTCCGAAAGAATCTATGAATAATTCAATGTACTGCAATGGAGACTTATTGATCAAGGAAAATCGATCATTGATGATTGGGATACATTGGTAAGTATTTTCAGGTATGTTTTTTCTTCCTTTGGATGAATACCTATCTTATATAGAAGCTCAAACCCAATCGAACAAATTATTATCTGAAATTCCTTCAACTACCATGATCGATACTGTTGAAGAAGATTTTCTTGATAAATAAATACTAGTTTTTCAATGACAGAGAAATACAAGTTCAGTGAGATGAATAAAGAGGAAGAAATTCAATCGAATAACACAAGCTCGAACAAATTATTTGCTCCGTATATAATTCCGGGAGAAGAATTGGTTGTTTCGTATCATAAAAAATTTCCGCATCAATTATGTTCCACACCACCTCCGTACTCTTATTATACACCACCACCGTATTCACTACCTCTAATACCATCCTATTCACCACTGCCACCACCACAACCGACTTTTGCCGAAACAGTTCAATCGCTACTACCCGATTTAGCTAAGATTCAACATATGTGTGACGACCTCAAAACAATAATACGTCAACCATCTTCATCGCCTATTTTACCTTTCCATCAGAAACAAGAAATAGAAAAAGAAGATTATGAGGAAGTTGAAGAAGATGTTCAAGAAGCAGTTGTGATTAATGATTCGATTGATACGGCTACGAGGACTAATGATATGAATCGATCAGCTAGTGTCTTTAGTAAAGAAGATGAATCCGGTTAGATGAAAGAAGAAGACATCATTATCAAAAACAACCACCACAACCACAATCCCATTATTCCAAGAGAGAGAAAACAGAACTCACTTCCTCTATCAGATCTCCATCTGCCAAACTCCCTTGAAACTGAAGAAGATGAAGATGAATATTCCCCAGCAATAGAAGAAGATAATTTTGATTTTATTTGGGATCCAGGAGTTTTGACAGTTTCATCTCCCCATGATCAAACAAACCTTCATTCATTATCACGGGAGAAACCTATTTCGGATTCAAATAATAGTAGTACCCCGTGGTCTTCAAATAAACGATCACAACTTGATAATGCTACCACTTCTACGAGGTTTAAAGGCAAAATTTCACAAGATAACAGGTATTGGGGAGCTCAACTATATGCAGATAATCAACTAATTTGGCTTGAGACGTTAGCAGATAATGAAGAATTTCGTTATGATCCTTCATCGAGTGATCATAACATAAAGACTGAAGATCATCCCACTTGCGATGTTGACTTTGAATTAGCTTTTGTACTTCATATTTATCCTACTAAAATCTTCTCCGGTAGACAGTTTAAATTCAATCAAATTTATCATGAAAGCAATCTATCAACATCATCGTTGTCTGAAGATTACTGGATGAAGACGAAATGTTTCCTGCTCAAAGATCTGATTACTAACACTGATGCCAATGATAGTTATGTTTTGTTATCTTCTCCATCAACAATTTCTTCATCACAGTATATTACTAAGAAGTCAATTGTAAACTCAGTGGAGAGGGGGGAAAAATCAACTGAAACTATTACAAAGATGCCTACATACAAAGTAATTGGCAGAGAATCATCATCATCTTCAATGGCTTCATCACATGAAAGTCTTTACTTGAGAAACAGGGCATTAATGAAAAGAGGTGGATGGAGCTTCACCTTACCACACGGGAGGCCAAACATGGGAATATTAATTGGTGTCTCTAACGTGTTCGATAAGATGCTCCTTAGAAAAATCCATGGGATACTTGCTACATTAACCGAAAAGAGTAATGTGAAGAAAAAGAAAAGTATCTCACCACTAGTTCATTTTTTAGCTTCCGGATTGTCTTCTACGGATTGTCTGCAAATTTCGTTCGAAGTGGGAATTACGGATCGCATGGCGGAATTCAGAGTATACGGGTGGCTCACATTGTTTCCTTCATCGAAACGGTTCAGGACGAACCTTCTGGGGAAAGGGGAGCTGATGCATGCGCATACGGGTCAAGGCCGCAAACCCACGCGCCCTTGCCCTAGTCGGCCACGTTAGTGGTCCTAGTTAGTTTAGGATTAGGAAATTACCTTATGTTGGTATTTCTATTATTTAGGAGTTTCTATGTTTTAAGTATCTTTAATATTTAGGAATCCTAGTATGAGTCTATCTAGGAAAGTCTATTATCCTATAAAAGGAGGACTAGTCTATTTTTATATTCATATTGAAGAGAAAAACCCCTAGAAGTTTAATAAAATTTAGTTTATTTACAGTTATTTACCGTTCTTCGTTTATTTACATCGTTCTTCTTATAATTCCGCTGCGACTACATCACCACATCACCAACACATATCACGATCATCTTCACTTTTCTTCTCTGTCAATTGACTAGAAAGAGGGAGGTCGAGAGATGGAGTTACATACCTTTGGTGGTATAGAGAGAGAGAAATCCGGCGAGGGAGAGAAAGAGAGATAGATTTTGCGAGGGAAAGAGAGATCTGGCGAGGGAGGGAGAGAGAGATCCAGCGAGGGAGAAAGATAGAGTTCCTGCAGTGGAGAGGAAGAGAGATTCGGCGAGACACCTAGGGTAAGAGAGAGAGAGAAACCTAGGGTTTTTTAGAAGATCTTCTTTTGATAATTCAGAGGGAGAAAAGCCTTGCAAATTTTTTGAAGATTCCAAAGTAATACAGAGAGAGGAGTCTTAATTAAAATCGAACAAGATAAAAGAAGAAGAAATATAATGAAAAAGTGATGGATGTTGTGTTTTCCTCCTAGTGGGGAAACCTAGTTGGGTTTGGTTTAGTAAACAAACCCGGACCCGAATCGAGTTTCTTAGGGTCGGTTACTTATGACGGTGAAATTAGGGTTAAGGGGGAGTCTATAAATACTACCTTAACCTAATTTAGATGTGTGTGAGGAGCACCAAAGGAGAGACCACAATTAGAAACACACAAGAGAAGAGGGGAGAGAAGGAGGTTGCCGAGAAGAGCGGGGCATAACTTTTTCAACACACACAGTCTTCTTTGTTCGAAAAATCCGACGGTGAGATCTTTTCCGATTAAGCTGAAATTTTGCAGAGGTATTCCTGACTTGTTCATCTAGTATTTGTACGGTGTGATCGTTGATTGGTGGTCGTAATCCTAGTGAATTTATGGTCGTTTTAGACTGCAAATTTCTAGTTACCAGTAGGCACCTTAATTTGGAGGATCCAAGTTACCAGTAGCATGACCCGTGCCTACGGCACGTATATGCATCAGAAAATAGTAGATGAATAGAATAACTTGGATTTTGTCATGGTAACCTTGTCAGGTATTGTTATTCTAAGAAGGTTTAGAACCATTACAAACTTACTTTAAAAGATGACTTCAACACTTAATTGTGGTTACGATTCTTAATTGTGATTACCATTCACATCATTATATCTTGAACTGTTGTAGTTGTTGTCAGATAATTTAACTTTTAGGTAAAATGAAAATGATGCACAAATCAACAAATGCACCTAACCGTAATTAGGAATATTTTGACCTTTTTTTAAACTGAGTCGATTAGCACAAAACATAACCATTGATTACTCATAATAATTTCTATGCGCGCCACAAATATAAATATACAAATTTCCCTTAATGGTAGTTACATTTGTCTCAACGAATTTAAAACTGAAAACCCCAATGCTTGAATGATTATCGAAAGACAGACGGGTTAAGAAAAAGTGAAAATTTCAAATTCCAAATAATATTTACAACGAAAAAAAGAACAGAACCACCACTTCTCCTGTTAGTATTTGATCCAAATTTAAGCCCATAGCATTCGATGGAAGTAGTCTCAAAAAAAAAAATTGCAGAAACTTTCTGCATGTTAAAAACTCCAAATGCTCTTCTTTTATTTTTTTCTTCAAGCTTCTTTACCTGAATCAAATAAAAGCAAATCAAAAATGGTGAAACAATTATCTTACAAGAAACGAAAATTATACTTTTCAACCAAAATAAGCCAACCTTTGTACTCAAGAAAAATGCAAGTTTCTTCGTTTCTCTTATGTCATTAACCTAACCATACCCAAGTGGCTCCTCCCACTAAATTTTCACCTCGACTTTTGAATGTGGTTGGCTTTCAATTTATTTGACATTTTATGTTTGTTTTTGTTCAACATCTTTTATCTTTCTTTTATTTCCAAATTTTGTATGTTCAGCTCAAGCTTACGTAAAGACTCCGCTATCGACCTTAGTTCTTGTCTTGGTTTATCAAGGTTCACAATAATTATGAAAAAGAGGAACCTAACATACTTCAACAAAAAAAAATATAAACAGAAAACAAATACTTATATTTATATTTAAGACCGAAAGCGCACCTAAAATTCTTTTATTAAGTGAGCCTTACAAATTTGAGAAAACAATATAACCTTGGAGTTTTCGTTGAGCTTTGTAAGCAGCTTACCTTAAATAATCATTTTACCTATATACAACATTGAGAAGCACCCATTTCTCATGTATCAACCAAGAGGTGAAAAAAAGAGAAATAAAACATAGACATCAAAGACCTATAAGAATTGCAGAGGAAATAACATACTTGTATTTGTAATAGGATGTTCCCTAGTAGTGTAAGGAGGATAGGGTGTACGTCCTCAAAAGAAGTATGGATGGTTGCAAAATTTTCAGAGTTGCATTGTGTTCAGCAGACGCTTACACTCTCCGACAGCACTAACAACTTCTACATCCTCCTATAACAGAAAATGATAAACTGCATGAACAATAGAGACATGTCTACTTTAAGTATTCTATCCTTCTATCAATGCAACCTATTTTTAAATCATATTTCAACCTTTAGAATAAAAACGGACGAAGGACTTGCAATCTCCAGATATGTAAAGGTTCTTCGGTGAAGCTCAATCCAATGCATCATTAAAAGATGAAAAAGATGAGAACTTTACCATGTGGTGTTGTTAAACAACCTTTTGGTGGTCATTTTCATAAGACATTTGAAACCATTCATCAAAGTTTTAGTAAAACTAAATATCTCTGGAAGAAAATTAAGGAACGACCAGAGATCGTGTAAATTGTTCGGCACAAATATGATATCAAGTACATTGGGTTCCAAGACAAGAATTTCTGACAAAAGGATTTCAGCTATCACACAACTATTGTTAGTTTATAACCTCATGGAGAAACCTAAAAACTTGTCTCGTACAAAAACTAAATAGTTCCACACCTAAAATGAGAGAATGATTATATTCTTGCTTGAAACTAGAAGGCTCAGACAGGAGGGAAGAACATATTGTAGAAATGAAAGAAGGTTTTATATGACTTAAACTACGGTTATGCTTCAATGGAAATATGAGATGGGAAATGGAGAAACCAAATACATGTTTAAGAGAGTACATTAGTGATATGTACTGACTTAGGACGATTGTCCTCCGCATAATCGGATTTTGCATCTTTGACTGTGCCTTTTTGACCGGGACAAACCATTCGCCCAGCGTTTGATTTCTTGCTATGCATCTCTTCGATTGAATCTTCTATTCCATATTGCTCTGCAATAGTTAAAAACAAAACCATGAAAGCGTCATGTACATTTGTCCACCATGACCTAAACAATCATGGGCTACTATCGACACGGGTTATGCATTGAAGTAGTTTTAAGTACATTTAAATGAAGATATAGTAGAAAAGACTTTACAACATAAAACATAGAAGAAACTTTATAGAGAATTATATAACAGTAAAAACTTTGCCATAACATAGTCTAAACTACTGCTCAACTTTGCCATATTCTAAGATTCGTATTTACATAACATAGTCTAAACTACGGTTATGTAATCCTCTTTATAGAGAATTACATAACAGTAAAAACTTTGCCATAACATAGATCAATCAGAATATGCGATTGTGATTTCTCGATAGCGAAGCAAAGTTTGGAACCATTCTCAGGAGGTAATCTGAAGCACCAGCTATGAACTTTACGGATTTTCTCTCTCAGTCCCAATCCAGATACTCTAGCTGATTTTCAGGCCTCAATAACATGCTCGTGGTCTGAATTCCAGAGCTGCCATAAGAAAAACGGTCAACAAAAAGATCAGTAACTAGAATGCATATTTTTTTTTCAAAAGTTAGAATTAATATTGAAAGAATGGTAATGATACAAAAAACGAAAAGAGAAAACAGGGAAGCGGAAATAATAGGAGAATATAAAAAAAAAAAAAAAAAACGAAAGTTAGAATTAATATTGAATACGGTAACGCTTGGACATGAATGCGAATACCTTAACTCCCATCCAACGGATATGTTGATGATATTCTTAACCAACTGCTATCTTGAATAACAGTAACGCCTCAACAGGTATGTGGGAAGCAGATCCGCTTAGGAAACAACGACTAACATTTTTGTGCAGGGTTGTCTTCTTTATCCAGGGCTAACTTCTTTGTTTAATGTGCGTGTCCTGTCTGGTGCTTACAGATGAATGGGTCGGGCCCATTTGTCATTTGATTCATGGGTTTGGCCCTCATGTTGGCTCATTAATCGTGGATTTCTATAGGCACTCCTAATGACGGATTTCGGCTCATACAAGTTTCTAACAGATTATGAATCTCAACATATGTATGACACATGCCGCATGTTGTATATAGCAAGACGCATATTGTATAAACAAAATTCATTTTGGTCTCCATCATCGTATTCCCTGCTCTTCATCTTTGTTAAGATATTTTTTGATGTTATAGTTACTAAAGATTATGAATCTTAACTCATGTATGATACACACCGCATTTTGTATATAACAAAACACATTTTATCATCTATCATCGCGATACCATCTTTCGATCTCTCTTAAGATATTTTTCTTATGTCAGAGTTACTAACAAATTATGAATTTTAACATATGTATGATACAAAACGCATTTTATATATTACAAAACTCATTTTGCAAATAACAAAATTCATTTTGTTCTCCATCATCGTATTCCCTTCTCTCCATCTCTATTAAGATATTTTTTTGATGTTAGATTTACTAACAGATTATGAATCTTAACTTATGTATGATACACAACGCATTTTGTATATACCAAAACACATTTTGTATATAATAAAAATCATTTTGTTCTCCATCATCGTATTACCTTCTCTCCATCTCTATTAAGATATTTGTTGATGTCAGAGTTGCTAACAGATTAGAAATCTTAACAGATTAGGAATCTTCATATTTTGTGTATAACAAAACACATGTATATAACAAAACTCATTTAGGTAGAGTAGGTCGATTTTAAGGGTTTTAGAGAGTGAAAGCGAGATAAAAACTTTTCGTTATGTTGTTAGAATAAATGAGTTTAGGAGATACACAACGTGTTTTGTTGTGTCGTACAAATCGAAGTAGTCCGACTTCAATATAAAATGGGGGGAATTGTGGTGGGTTTGGGTTTGAAAAATTTTCATGCATGTGATGGTAATTGTGTTCAGAGTGTAAAAGGACTAAAATCCTATTTTCTAGGAAGATAGGGCTTTAATCCCTTTTTGAGTTTTAGTTTGGGCTTCATCTCTTTTGCTCTTTTATATGTAGGCAAAAGTACATTTTGACCGTTATATCTTCAAAATTACTATTTTACCCTTATGTTATCAAAATTACATCTTTTAACTTGTTACAATACCAAATGATATTTTACCCTTTTTTTTTTAACCATAACTTCAATTAAAAGCAACAAAGACAGAAGAGTTTACAATGAATTTAGGATTAAACTTTCAATCCAGACAAAGAAGTGGATTGAAAGGGAATACAAATACATCAAGTAACCAGGAAAGAATACAAACACAGGGGTTAAAATGTCATTTTTTTTAACACGAGAGTTATAATGTCATCTTTGGTAACGAAGGACAATATCAAATAACGAAATAATTCTTCATATTAAGTAAAAATGGTTGTTTCCTCGAGAGAAAAGAAAAAGTAAAAAAAGGTTGTTGAGAGATAGCTAGAAGGTTTGAAGTTTGAACCATCCTAATGAACGTGGCAATAAAAGAACAATAATTGGTTGTTTGGGGCAAAAGCCCCAAAACTGTTCACTGTAGGGACCCAATTAAGATGAGCTACGTGGCTTCAATTTCAAATTTTCCAAATATCAGAGTTTGGTCCACGAAACAAGGTGAGTTTATAACTATGTCCCCCCACACAGATCAGATCTGGGTCGTTGAACCTCTCAACGGCCCATATCATAAATGAAAGTAGAGTAAAAAGTGCCTTTTCCTTTCTCCCTCTCTTCAAGAACAACCGAGTTGAGAAGTCCCTCTCTTCCAGGGGGGGAGCTATTGGTGGGCTAACCCGGGCTGCAGCCCGGGTGGACCCACCGGTATTTAGAAAGAAGCCTACAACATAATCACTAATGCCCGGATTTGTTCACTATTATTTAGGAGGGAGCCTACAGCATAAATCAAACCTACAAAAGTGTTATTATACTAAAATTGTATTATATTAAAATAGAGATCGTTAAAAGCTTGATACATATGTGTTTTACTTCTTTTCTTGTATCAAAATTAAAAAAAAAAAATTGTATTGAGGGGGTAAGCTCAAAAAAATAAAATCTTTGATTTACATAATGTGAAGGATTAGAAATACTCACTTAGTATTGAGGGGGTAAGCTCAAAAAATAAAACTAAAACTTTTATTACAATTTTCAGCCCGGCCATACTACAATTCCTGGCTCCGCCTCTGCTCTCTTCAACGACTCCAAGATTCAAAATGGGTTGTTGACGTTTCCTCTACAACTCACAGTATGCATGTAGAAAAAAAATTAGTTGATAGTCGTCCAAGATTTCGTCGAACATTTGCACGTAATGGTGAACTTTCAGAGATTCTTGAAGATAGAAAATTCAATTAAAAACAAGACAATGAATATGATCTTTGATAGTTTTCGTTTTTCAATTCAATTTTTTTTGTTCTTCTAGTTTTGACTGAATAAAAAATGGGTATAAGTAACAAGTTCCCAAATTCTATGGAGATGATGAAAGGAATTGTACTGATTATGGAGGAATTGAAGAAACTTTTTTTTACTCAGCAGTAATCAGTTGTATCGAGAGGGAGAAAGGGCGAAGTCACTTTTTACTCAACTTATGTCAATTATGAATGAATATGTGTATTACTGTATGCTAAGTTCTTGCATTTTTAAGACAAATAAAGGATAATGTACTTTGAACTTATGAAAAACTAAAGTTACTATTTCAATTAAACAACAAAAACAAAATTTATTGCATTTACGGAAATATATAATCTATGATTATAGGGTTATACTCTTAAGTTATGAAAAAAAAAAAACACCTTCCTCAATATAGTTTTGTGACTCTTTTGAACTCTAATCCCAGTCGCTTGAATCATAGTCGCTTGAATCCTCGCTACTATCCTCGTTGTCGACTCCATCTTCCTCCCTTGTTTCTTCCTTCTCTGTTAAACCGCTGTTCTCCTCTGCTGCTTCACCATCTTCGTTTTGTTTCTTTTCTTTCTCAGCCTTCAGTATTGCTTGTTCTTCTTTCTTTTTCTCAAGAACTTGAATTAAAGTCTTCAAACAAGTTTCAGTCTGATCTTCATCAATGTTTTTAGGCATCAAATTCTCAGCAACATCGGCAGGAGTTATTTCAGTCTCACTAATCAAACACTTAATATCGTCGAACAAAATATGAGAATCAATATCCAAATAGTTCTTTGCCAGTACCTTAAACCCTTCGAAACAACAATATGACATTTCAATATGCATATCCATTCTACCTCTTCGAATAAGAGCAGGATCGAGTCTTTCTATATGATTAGTAGTAAAAATGATAATTCGCTCACTGCCACAAGTCGACCATAACCCATCGATGAAATTCAAAAGCCCAGATAGTGTCACTCCTGTCGAAATTTTTTGTTTCTCATATTTATCATCCTTATCATCTTTTTTGAACTTTTTGTTACGATCATTAGTAAGACTAATAGTACAATCAATATCTTCAATAACTACAACAGACTTATTCGATGTTTCAAGTAAAAGTTTTCGAAGTTCATTATTACCTTTGACTGAAGTCAATTCAAGGTCATAAATATCATAGTTCAAGAAATTAGCAATGGAAGCAACCATAGTAGATTTTCCTGTTCCAGGAGGACCATATAAGAGATACCCACGTTTCCAAGCCTTACCAACTTTAGTATAATAATCTTTTCCTTTACTAAAAGCAATGAGATCGTCGATAATTAGCTTCTTCTTGATTGGATTCATTGCTAGATTATCAAATGTAGCAGGATGATCCAAAACTACATGATTCCATAACATAACCCTCAAATAGCTATACGTTGGATCCTTACCATTACTATATAACTTTCTTTGTCGATTTCTAATTAAAAGTTCCTTACCTTTTTCCATAACTTCATTCAAATATGAGTCCATGATTTTATCGCGATATTTCTCATGAAAGTACAGAACTAAACATCGTTTGTCGTCTGACACAGTAGTAGAAGAAGAAGAAGATCGTACCTTGGTTTCTTGACTAGTCCTTTGTACACTCCAAAGCAATTTAACACCTTGAAACTCATCATGAATATCTTCATAGTCATCCATTGTCAGAACAAGTTTCTTGTTCTCCCCTACTTGAGCTCTAAATCTTGTAGCGTCTTTCGGAGATTTAGTACTAAGGTAGGCTTCGATTGTTACATAAGCTTGGTTTCTTTTTCCGCTAAAATCTTCTGTAAATTCATTGATGGTTACTCTAATATCACGATATCTATAACCCAAAATTTTGTGAATATAAGATTCAATGAAGTCTCGAAGACGTTGAGGGATGAATTTTTCCAACATAGTGTAGTAAACCATATAGGTTGCCAATCTTGTTCCAACTTCTGTTAAGATCTCCCCCATCCCCATTATTGACATCTTCAAGCTCTTGCTTACCTCTCTCTCCCTCACAATTTCTTTGCTAGTTATAGATGTTTATTCTGTGGAAAGTTTGGTTATTTATAGAGGGGAAAAATAGGTTTAGCAACTTTTGAAACAGGGGAAGTTCCTAAAAATTCCGTACTTGTATGTAATTTCGGTCTTGCTTGAATTGAAGTTTGTTGGGGTAGTTTTGATGCTATGCCCGGGCGGAATCCCAGCGGAATCCCGGCCGGGTGAGTTGGCGCTCCAGCCCGGTATAGCGGCTGACATGGGGTGAGCTGGTGGGTTTTGAAACGAATTTTTTATTTAGTCCCCAAAAGTTTGCATAATTTCAGATAAGGCCATTTATAAAAACGGAAGAAAAGCCACTTTCTTTTATCAGAAAACATCTCGACCAAAAGCCAAAATTCGTTTCTAGGGTTTACGGTTTACCCGAACTTCTTCGTTCCAGCTCCAAGGAGTTCAGCTAGGGTTCTGTTCCCAAATTACTTGACATCTCTCTATCATCAAATCGACTTCGGCTAGGGCCAACGAGAAGAGTTTCTGGGTTTGAAGCTTGGGTTTTGGGAAGGTTTGGCCGGAAATCATCACCAACTAGGGCTTCATTGTATCCAGGTGAGTAAGGTTCAAAGATTAGACATTTTTCTATCTCTCGTATCTCTTTCTCTTTGCTGTCTAACTCTCTCTCTCTCTCTACAAATCGAAGCTCGAATTTGATGTCTAATGTGATGAGTTTGGGAGAAATTGCCATAAATATATGTTATAAGTGTTCTGAAATTTTTGAAATTAATCTGATTGCCCTAAATTGATGTAATGAATGAGACTGAAGGGTTTTGATATAATGTCGGAGACTGAGACTGAAGAGTTCTTCAATTTTGCAGTCCATTTCAAACGTGTTCATCTTCAAGTAAGTTTGTCCTCAATTTGCATCCTGTTTCATCTCTCTCTATTATCTTAAATTTTAGGGCAAAACCTAGCTTAAATTTTAGCCCATTATGTTGGTGATGATGTTATAATGTCCAACACTTCTGCTGCCGTAGGAATGTGGATTGAGAAGGTGATGGTGAGAAATCGTTTAATACGACGAAGAGCTTCTGATTGTAGTTCGATGGAGATGGATAATGAAGTTCATGAGTTTGTTGCAAACAAAAACCACCTAAATGGAAAGAAATCTATGGGGTTCTTGGAGAGAAAGGTGCTGATTAATTGTCAAGGAGCGATGGAGGTGGATAATGAAGTTCATGAGTTTGTTGCAAAACAAAAACCTCCCTAAATGGAAAGAAATCTATGGGGTTCTTGGGGAGAGAGGTGTCGATTAATTGTCAAGAGAATGTGAACTGAGGCCAATTATTTAACAAATTTTCTTCTCGTCTAGTTTTGTTCTCTCTGAAGACCTTCATTAAGCAAATGTTAATCGACTGCAGCTACCCAAGGCTGGGAAAGGCTCAACCGTGAAGGCATGAACATTGATAGGTTCATTTCGAAGATGTTCCTTCGCGGTAATTCTGTCATCATTGTTCTAAGATACAAGAACCATCTAATGCTATCTAAGAGTTGTAACTGAAATTACCTTTATCTGTTTGTGAAGATTCCCATAATTGAAGTTAAATGACTAATGAGTATCTGTTTGTGAAAATTCCCTTAATTGAAGTTAAATGACTAATGAGTATCTATTTTGTTACTTCTCTTGCTCTCTGTTTATGTTATTTGACACAATTACTTTTTAAGCGACTGTGTGAACCTGAGGCATGGTTTTATCTATTTTGTTAGCTTTATCATGGCCCGGTTCGATTGATGTGAAGAAGTAAGATATAAGAACCTCAAGTGAGAATACCTCTGTAATTGATGAAGAAAATAATACACAAAAAGTGACAAAACAATATGAAAATGACTCGAAACAGAAAAACACTCGACAACTTGACTTGAAACCGTTGTCCTGCATTCCTAACTTCAACTTGACTTGAAACCGTTGTCCTGCATTCCCAACTTCAACTTGACTTGAGAGCCACAACCTCTGTTTCTCTAACTAAATATGTCATTCTCTCCTCGCCCAGGAATGGCTCTAAAGGCGGCTCCGTTTTCTAATTTGATATTAGAGATGAAGTTCGGTTGATGCTATTACAACAAAAATCTGCAGCAAGAAACAACATCACTACTCAATATATCATGCGGGGAAGACGAACTAACAAAAAACGGCAAAATAATCTATTGCTAATTACAACTTCGATACGGAAATTCTCAAATTCACTCTTCTACTCATAGAAAAGAGTCAAGAAGCTTGAAGTTACTCTTTCCTCTGCACGCTCCATTTTGATTTCCTCGTCTCATCTGCACATTAAAAGACTGTCAAATGGAGTTCCATAAGAGAGTTGTTTATCTTCTTATTTAATATCCTCCCTAGATGAATAAAAGTAAAGGTCGCGTCCGCAAGTCAGAACTTCCAATTTATAACAGATTACGCTTAAATCGTATAGTAATGAATAACAGCAAAGTGTGCCCGCAGATCTAAAAGCTTCTTGTAAACCCACATTTTCTTTCAGCATAACTGCAGAAATTTTAAGGGTTTTGGAGCTTTGTTTATAGACAAGCAATGACCCCTCAATGCAAGTATGAATTCCAACACACAAGTAGCATGAGATTTCATGGTTCTCATCTCAGTTAGAGTTTAAGTAAGAAAACATAGACCTTTTCCCACAAACACTAGCCTAGAAACAAGTAGGTTTAGCAAAGATATGGAAGAAGGAGATTAAACTTGACATCTTAATAACAGTAGAATCATAAAGGGAATGTAAATGGTAGATTATAGGCTACAGATGACAACTTTACCCATAAGAAAGAGAAGTGGAAAAATTAGTGAACAAGATCGTTAAGAATTCAAGCATACTTAATTTGAACTAAATTTAGGTGGTGGAGTATGAGAAAGTCATGTAAAACCGACGGTTTCACAATCTCTCTCCTATAGACCGAGGGTTTCACAACCTAGGGCAAACGATTTCTGAAATTAGGAATAACGATTTCTGAAATTAGACCAATGATTTGTATATGGTTTGTAGAGAGAGGGAGAAAGTCGACTGAAACCTAATGGTTTGTAGTTAGAGAGATAGAAGATGGACAAAGAATTAAGTATGAGAGATAGACAGAGAATGAAGAAGAAATCCGATCGTGACTAACCTCGATTTGATGATGAAACCCTCTCAAAAACCCTTCTTCGTGAAACCGAGAACGAGGAAAATAGCGCTAGATGTTTCTCTCTTTTATACAAGGCCTTTATTGTAATCACGCAAACATTGAGGAACCAAACTTGAAATTGGTCTCAGAAATCGGCTTGAACCACGTCAGTAGCTATGCCCTGCTGGAGCGCCAACTCACCCGGCGGGGATTCCGGACGGGCATAGCATCATTTCTGTTTTTTTTTTCAAAAATGATGTTATGCCCTGCGGTTTTCCTGGCCGAATCCCGGTCAACCGAGTTGGCAGTCCAACCGGGCATAGCATCCTGAGTTGGCAGAGTGAGGATGGTAGTTTTATAAATTTTAAAAATTGGTCCCTTAAGTTTTAATCCTTTTGAGTGGAGTCTATTTTCAACTCAAAAGCATAACTCGGGATTTCACTCCCTCCATTCCCTCTTCCTCTAATAGCTAGGGCAAAACCATTCATTCTCTAAAAACGATTTCAGCTAGGTTTTAGTTCAAAACCACTCGAGAAATACCTCTTCTTCACTCGATTCCAACCCTAGGTTTCATTTGCTTGATTCTAAAAGGGTTATGCTCGAATCTTTACAGAACTAGGGTTTTGCTCGATTCCATCATCAGGGAATAAGAAGAACGAACTGGTCATCTACCCAATAAGCTTACTCGCGGGTTTTCTCTGGTATGCCTACGTAAACACACTCATTTTGATTTGTTATTACTAATTTAGGGTTTTCATTTTGCATTTCTGTACATCGTTTTCATTTCGCATTTAGGGTTTTATTACTAATTTAGGGTTTTCATTTCGCATTTAGTTTCATTTGCTTGATTCTAAAAGGGTTATGCTCGAATCTTGACAGAACTAGGGTTTTGCTCGATTCCATCATCAGGAAATAAGCCGCTCGCCTCGCTCGTTCAGTTGGGTTTTGCTCGATTTACATTGTCGGGGTTGATTTGCTCGATTCCATCATCAGGTGAGTTCATTATCTACTTCCAATTGGATTTTCATCAATTTTGGTTGGTTGAATTCAATTTGATTTGCTCGATTCTTAGTTAAACCCTCATTCCTCTTCAATTGTAATGTATTTGCTTTACCAATGAATTAGAATGAGTTATAGATTTATCTTATTTCCTAATTACTTTCTAAAACCTTAGTTCCTAATTCGTTTTAGATAATTTCTTTTGTTATTTCATTACAAATGGTAACTACTATATCCTCTGTTTTCTACATAAATCAAACTTGTAGTGAACTTTTTCAGACTAAGGTGTCGTTTGGCAACACTAAAATAAGTTACTTTTTTGCTTCTTTAAGTAGAAAAGTCAAAAAGTTAGTTTGGTACGCAAAAATTACCGACTTCATTTAAGTTAAAATTTGACTTTCTTTTGAAGTTAAAATTTTTAGCTTTTGACTTCAAAGTAAAGTAACTTTTTTTTTGAGACATGCATGAATTTTACTTGATGATTTCTTTTGTCTATCTCCGCTCCACTACCACAACTAAACTTCTACCGTACCATTCTACCCTCACCGCCACCACAACAAACATTGCACTTCCCCCACCACCCTACCTCAACTACCACCACCACACCTTAACCACCACCTTCGTACCACCACCACCACCACCATACACCACCACACCTCGACAACAACCACCTCGTAGCTCTACCTCCACCACCATCCTTGTACCTTCACCACCACCACCATACTTCCATCATTACCACCTATATATCTTATCCACCACCTTTACTACAATCACCATACCACCACTACCATAACTCCGTCACTATCACTCACATACCTTTCACCACCACCAGTGTATCTCAACCACCACCAGTGTATCCCAACCACCACCGCATTTCCACCACCATCGCCACCATCATACCTCTATACCACCACCACCGCTGCCACCGTCATACTTCTACCACGGTACCACCACCACCACCATCAAACCTCAACCACCACCACACCCCATAACCATACCTTTAGGCACCACCACTACCACCAATATCACCACTACTTCCTATATAAGAGTAATCGTGGAAATCATAAATAAATTCAATTAAAATCAAGTATCTCTGTGAGAAAGAAAAATAAAATTAACGAAAGTAAATTGAGTTATACCAAACTAACTTTTTGACTTTTTTTACTTATAAGTAACATTTTTGCCAAATATACTATTGAAACTTTTTTACTTTTTTGAAGCAAAAGAAGTTCTACTACAAGCAAAATTACTTCTACTTTTGGTTGCCAAACGACACCTAAGTCATCTATTTCTTCTTATGAATAAGCACTCTAACTCATTTTCTGGTCATTCTCCCTATATGTTTTCTTATGCCTGAATTCAAATGCTTTCTTATATGGCATTTGTATATACTGAAATACACAGTTTTGTTTTAGGAACCACTTGTTACCCAAGCTACAATATTGGTGAGATGTGATTAAGAGTATGGCCATACCATAGCTATGCTTGAAAAGTTTAGTATGAACCGTATACATTTGTTGGATATTATGATGTTTATTTATCATATACACCTTCCTTGATCAATTTCTCCCTAAATGTTGCCCTAGATTGGTTCAAATTAGTATGAAATAGGTTCAAATTGGTTCACCGTCCACTGCAGTAGCCGGTGGGACTAATTTCACTCACTTATATTGCCTTATTACTAAGCTCCTTCACCTCAATCAAAGGTATATTTGTTAAGTTATCCTGTTAGTTCATGGCTTTTATTTGTTAAATGCTAGTTGAAGCCTTGGGGACTTGGAGTACCCTCAGTTTTGAACTCAAGAACTGGTTCCTATAGGTGTGTTAATAGCCAAAAGTTAGCCATGAAAAGGGGTAATTTTGTTCTTGGAATGAAGTTTGTTAAACACATTATACATGGTTGCCTTGAAGGAAGTATGTTATTTGACATCTTGTTTGTTTGCTGATCCTTTGCCAACAGATTTATAAAAAATGAAGTCGAAAACCTATTCCTAGTGGAGACTGACCCTATCAAACATTGGAAGAGAGCAGAAACCCAATGGACAAATTCTTGGTCATGTTGGATTGGGAACTCACCAAGTTAGTCCGATGGGAGGGCCGCTTGCTAAAGCATTGCATTTCTTTTGGTCCTGTCATGTATAATTTCCTACGATTCATCTTTACAGCTGCAGAATTTTGTTATACATGAATTTTTTTTACACAGAATTTTATATCTCGTCGCCTAGCTTCTTTGTGAATGGTTGTTGAAGATGGTGCTTGTAATCTGGCTGCGCTCGTGAACATGATTCCTAGTAAGATAATTAGAAAGCTGAACAGAGCTCCTGTCACAGAAACAAAAGCAATCTCAACATGCCTGAAAAAAGTTCAGACAAAAGAAAAACAGTTGAGAATGCAGTAAGTTGGAGTAGCACCAATCGGACTAAGAAAGATATAATCTTTTGAACGGTCACAGGTACATGCTATATTCTGTTAGCTCTCCCTAAGCATTGAATCAAACAAGTAAAACCCATTACATTAAATTTAATACCAAATTAACTCATTTCATCAAAAAGATTCATTGCATTATCAACTTTGAAATACATTCTGAGTGATTGTTTTGAGTTAAAATTACAAAACTATCAACTAGAAAACTACTGTAGAATTGAACAACTTTCAATTGATTCATTGAACAAAACAAGCTATAAAATCAGCCTCTTCTGTTGCCACTACGGTTGAAGCTTTCGGATTTCCCTCCTTCGAGAATGCCTCCACCATTTTGTCCCCAATTTCCTCCCCTCTCTATAAATCATCAGTAACAACACAGTAGGACCAGCTCCACTTATGCGCACCCAAAGGCACGTGCTCGGATGGCTTCTTTCTTCACCGCGACCAAGCTGGGAATCAATGGTGCTCTTCTTCCTTGCAATATTTGTGCATAACCTTGTATACTTCAATTATCAAGAAGTACCATTTTTCTTTCCACAAAAAAAAAATCAATATTAAAGTTTGAGTAGAGAACTCGTTACCGAATTACAAACCTAAAATTTGAGTACACTTCATGTTAACATTAAGTACTCAAAACAATTCATTCAAAACAAAAACTTCCTAAAAGGACATCACAACACAACAACTTAGTGAGATTTTACATACTCTCGATGTTAAGGCCTTCGGATTCCTCGCCATAATCCTGCAATTTAATCAAAAACAAGTTTAAAGAACAAGATAAAATGCCGATTAGAATCTAAATGGGAAACGAGAAATAAAAGTTTAATTCATTTTATTACCTTCACAACAACCATAGAACTCCCAACTATGAGGTATACATTGACTCAAATAAGATTTGAGATTTAGCTGAAAAGACAAACACCATCTAAATCTATTGAAAAATTAATTCAATAAGAGAAACAATCTGAAATCTTAAAATATAATAATCTCAATCTCTTGCCCTACACATTAATCAGGTTTTCCTAATCTTAAATGATACCAATTTAGGGCAAAATCATCACATTAAGATATAGGGGAAAAATTGAGCAAAATCAGTGACCTAACATAAGTTAATACAACAATCTGACCTAAGTAATCTGACCTAACTAAATTTGGTCGAAATTATCCCTTCAAAATCACTTAAGTATATATGACAGTAGAAACTAGGGCAAAACTTTCGCACGAGAGAGAGAAACAGAGAACCTGGAAATGTCTATAGATAGAGAGATCTGATGGATTGTGATTGAAGAAACCCTACTGATTCTCTCACTTAGGACGAAGAAGAAAAAAAACCATTTGGGAAGAACTAAGGCAGGCAGGCATCTCGTGAAAGAGATTAGGAGTTTTGGTATGGGTTTTACCTCTTTATATGGAAGACCCTATTTGTAATTAAACCACTTTGCAAGGACCAACTGCGAAAATGTCGAATCCCTCATAAACATTCTGATACACGTGAGATGCTATGCCCGGTTGGCGCGGGATTGGGCCGGGAAACCCACCAGGCATATCATCATTTTTTTTTTTTTTTTTTTGGAAGATACTTGAGGTTTTTGGGTTTCCTAATTGGGTAAAATTAATTAAACGTAAACCGCTGATCTAGTGGCCGGTTTAGTTAAAATTCTAGACATAATTTAAGGAATAAGACAATTTAGAGTGAGGGCACCAAAGATTTAGGTCGGTGAGTAGTTCAAAAGTTTAAAATAAGTTCCTTGGTTTCAATTCTTGTTCTTGGAAAGGGAATTCATGGTGTGTTTGGTTGCAGAATTTCTAACTAGGATTCCTATGAAAAGTGGAATTTGGTAGGAATCATGAATCCTTGGTCTGTTTGGCTACCAAGAATCCTAGGACTCTTGAATCCTAAGGATTCCTAATTCCAAAATTTGTATTGGACCAAAATCCCACCCTACCCCCTAGGATTTGCTAGGATTTTGGATTAATAAACCTAAATTTCAAACTAAAAATCAACAAAAAAAATATTCCTTCTACAAAATCATTATTTTTTTCAAAAATCATATTTTTTCTAAAGACGTTTAAAAATACTCAAATAATAATAAATCATAGGATTCTTAGTTGCCAAACAAGCTAAAAATATTACTTGGATTCATGAATCCCAAGGACTCATGAATCCGCAGATTCATGATTCCGCCATCCAAACACACCATCAATAATTTTGTCCTTCGCTTGGGACTTAAGCTTTTCTTTAGTTACTGTGTAGTGTTTGAAGAGAAAATTGACTTGAGAAGGAGCTACTCGATTATGATTATCTCCTCTATAGAACGTTTCATTACGATCACTGTTTGGAAGAGGATCCTCACGGATAGAGCGAGTGTTAGGATCATAATGGGTTGAATTCATATCTAGATTCAGAAGATATTTTGTTGTATCCTCTCGAATAAGCAAGTTTCTGACACTTACCGTTCTTCCACCCCCTGTGGGTTGAACATGCTTCTCAACCTTCGCAAAATTCATTTGTTTGTTGTCATCCACCTTAGCTTTATCAGTAGGGTTATATTTCTCGACGGTACTGGCATCAGTGGCAGTATCAAATTCATTCCACCTGTCTCGCTTCCTATCATAATAAAGCTCATAGGTTTTCATCTTCTCAATAGAAACAATGTGCTTTTGTATTATAACCAAATCTGGTTGTTGAAGAAAAATTCTACATGGTGGATTAGCCATGAACGTGGCCCCTAAATCTGGTCCTTGAAAGATATTTCGAAAAAGAGAAACAAAAGAAGGCGAAGATCGAGATCGTGAAACTGTCAAGGCTCCTGGATCCCAAACAAAATCAAAAAATTCTTCCTCGAGAGAGAAATCGTGGTCTTCTATGAGTGAGGGTGTGCCTTCATTAGACGATGAGCGAGATAGGGAAAAAGAAGATTGAGAAACAACGAATTCAGATTTGAGGGCTTCATTATTCGGGCCAAATTCAAGACCTTTGGTATAAACAAAAAGATATTCTTCGTAATTGATCAGGCCGACATGAGTAAAACCTAAAGGACCAGAACCTTTGGACCAGGGTGGTTTAAGTTCTACCATTGTATCTGCAGCAATTAGGGTTTTACTGTGTTGATGAAGTGAAACGTGCGTCGCCGAATTATCATAGTTAAGTGTCTGACTGGTTGGAGCAAGACTGATTTCGTGGGAGAAGAGATTGCTTGTTTCAGTTAACGTATCGTCGGAATCCTCCTCTTGTACTATATTATTGGATTCATCTTCTTCTTCTTTAGCTTCATGTAAAGGGAAAAAAAAAACATATCGAAAAATACTTCTCACTTTAATCCAATCATCTACGAACGATTTTCCTTCATTAATGAGTCTCCATTGCATCTCGTTGACTTTGTCGTAGACTCTTTCGGATAAGTGTTGTTCAACGACAAAAACCTTATCTTCGTCACTAATATCTTGGTTTATGAACCAATCTTCCATCTGTTGAATCCAAAAATCTATATGATATTGACAATCAAACATAGGGATTTTGGAAACGACATTAATTTTGTTTTGATCCTTTCGATCAACATAGAGTTGTTGTGCATCTCTAAAAGGATCCCAACCTAAACGTGGAAGATTTTTCCAACATTCAAGATGAGAAGTATCTAAAAAAATTTATCTGTTTTCAGATTCTTGAAGCTCTGATACCAGCTGATGTAGACTTTGGCGGAAGCGTAAAAGTAGTAGAACTCATTAAATAACTAAAGAAGAAACGACAAATAATTTAAAGATAAACTGAAATAACTGTAAACAAGGAAGATGCAATCAAGGGGTTTGTATTTGATAATTCAATTCAATGCCTAACAAGACAGATCGGACTTCTCTTATATAGATATTAGACTTTTCTAGATAAACTCAAATAAAGAAAGAAGATAACTACTAAAGATACTTTCCTTGATTGCTATGACTCTAAACATGGAAACTTGAAATACTAAACTGGAAACTATGCTAATATAGGATCCTGGCCGTTAGACACACTATTAGTCTTGCCGAGAGGCCGACTAGGTGGATGGCCGCCATCAAGAGGCCTTATAGTTGTTTTGTATTATTATTATCAATAATGAATGGAGTAAAACATGTGTACAAAATTTTGTATGATCATCACAGATTCTACAACAACAGGATACAAAAAGATCATCACAGGCCTCAAAATAAATAGAAGGACAAACTAAACCATATGACATGAGAAACAAATCAATGTCTTGATCCATGTTAGGCCAATCCAAAAGGGTCTAAAAGTGAGTTGTGATAATTAATCGTTCATTGATGAGGGCACATGAGTTCAAGTTCACACATATAAAGCAATTTTGAAAATAAAGTTGTATGTACTGAGTCGTTGAAATTATTGTTTTTGACGTAGAATTGATGGTTTACATCTATGAAAAGCCCTTGCTTAAAATCACATTTATTGATACTTACAGAATGGAAGTGCTTTATGAACAAATCTGTAACTTGGTCGTACTTACAACACTCTTACATGAGAGGGTATGAGCGGTTTCAAACCTCCGACTGCTTTCTCATATGAAAAATCCACATACACTGCCTTCTCAGATGTTTTTCAGTTGTACTACAACCAGGGGATGTTTGAATTCCTTTCTCTTTCATTAACTTCCTCACATTAGCTACATTCTGCCAACCCCCAACAGACGCGTAAATAATCAATAACAATACATAATCTCCAGCTTCTTGGGTTTTTAACTCGATCAAATGGGAAAAGACTCGTTCCCCAAGTGAAACATGACCATGAATTCAGTAAGCTCCAAGTAAAGTCCTCCAAATCGTTGAGTCTGGTTTAACCATCATTGGAGTTATAAGCTCATAAGCTTGATCAAGTAAACCAGCACGACCTAAAAGATGAACCATACACCCGTAATGATGAATATTTGGTAATATTCCAACTTCCTTCATAGAATAGAATATATCCAAACCTTCATCGACTAAACCGACTACAAGCTGAAAGTACACCCGTAAAAGTTTGATCATCGGGAGAGATACCCATTTTCCGCATTTCTCCAAAAGCTTCAATAACATCTCTACCATGGCCATTCATCCCCAAACCCGAAAGTACTGCACTCCGAGTTACCACATTTTTATTAGGCATCCCCTGAAACACTTCAAATGCTTTATCAAAGCATCCACACCTAGAATACATATAGCTATTAACGAATTACAAATTTTAATGGCATCCCCATGACCATGGTCATTAATATATTTATGAATCCGTTCGTCGAATTATAATGCACCCAAGTGAGCACAACCTTGGAGGAGAAGCAAACATGTAACATCATCTGGTTCAGACCCAAACTCAGATTTCTGCAGAAAATCAAATATACTCAAGGCATCACGAGTTCGACCATTACAAGTATAACCAGAAATTAAAACTTTCCAAGTAACAGTATCTCTTTCAGTCATTTCATCAAATAATTTACATGCATCAACTCCATTATCACAAGTTGCAATTATGAATTGAAACTGTCCATACAAGGCGCATTTCATCCACACAGAAAGATAAACTTTTTGAGCTAATGTGCAAGACAAGAAATTTGCTCTTCTCTTACATGCTACAATATTTTCTTCCGTCGGCGACATTATCACTAAAGATGAGACATGTAATCTTAATCGGATTGAAAGAGCAACCATTCTCTCGCAATTTTTCCATTTAAGGCATGCTATTCAGCTTCATTTAGCGTCCTAGAAGCAAAAGGTTGGATGGTGCGTATGTTTCTAAATTCCGGCAAAATCCACAACTCATGAGGAAACAATGTACTTAAGCCTTGTAGAATCATCTCTACACATTATTATTACTTTTTCGCCATGATCCACAATCCAAGAGGAAACAATGTACTTAAGCCTTGTAGAATCATCTCTACACAAATTATTTTTTGTCTAACTGTCAAATTTCTGATAGATAAATTAAACTGTGTTTACTAACTTTCTCCTCTAAATTAGAAACTTATCCGTAGTGGAAGGCATCACGTTTGTTCTTAGAAAATAAATTGAACCATGGCAGAGACTACAGAAAACAATTTGGACAGGTTTATATTTTACAAAAATGATGCTATGCCCGGTGCCAATCCCGGCCCAAACCCGGGACGCCGACGTGGCACAGCCAACTGGGCATAGCATCTGACGGAATGCAAGAGGAGTTGAGATTTCCCAGTTTCCATAAATGATCGCTTTAAATTATTTTAATTATAAAGAGGGGCTTCCCTCAAAAAGATGGGTAAAACCCTTTTCCTTTTTTTTCTTTGTTCACGAGCAGTTCATTGAACTTCATTTCTCTCTCGACATTTTTTGAGTTCCAACCTAGGGTTACATTGTTCTTCATCCAAAGTAAGGGGTTCTGGTCAGAAATCATCATTAACGGCTCTTCGTCATCCAACGCTTTAATCTAGGGGTATTTCTTCAGCATCCAGCGCCTCGGTCAGATCTCTCTATCTCAATACTTGTTACCTCTTCTCCAGTTCTCTCTCTTTTGTTCGTAAATTTTATCCTAACTTCTACTGTCTATTGTCACACCCATGATTCACTTATGTTCGATTAATGATTATGTTAGGTTACTGATTTGTTGTATTTACTTATGTTTGTTAAGTTAGATTACTGATTTTTGTTAGGTTACTTTTCAATTGATTTTGGTCAGATTCTGCCCTAGATTTTTACCTGAATTCAATTCAGAATGGTAGGTCTGAACCGTATGATCGTAAGATGAGTCAGAGCGTATAAACTTTTGTTGGGAGATCATATAAGCATTGATTCATATAATTTCATATAAACGAATATTTCATTTTCTTAAGATTAAGCGTCTGATGTGGATATTACAGGAGTGCAGTTTATGATCGGCAATTGGCTCAAAAGCGTGAAAATGGTGGTCGGATTAATAATGAGGAACAACTAGAACCCCAGAGGGAAGCTCAACAACCCCAAGATGAGACTAAACTGAATAAAGATAAGAGAAGCATGTGCTATCATCTTTGGTGTGATTCATTAAGAAGAAGGTCCGACAAGTTCAATTACCAGCGACAAAAAAGTGGCACGGAAAGATAATGCAGTCAAGTCTGGTGCTATGAAACTTTTTGATGATATCAACGTTCACATAGAGAAAGGTAGCACACCAGAAAGTTGTAATGGGTTGTGCTGACACATCCTCTGCAGTTATAGAGAAAAGTGTTTTTGGGTTCCGAAAACATGAATCGATGACTGCGACGATGCAGCAAAGTGTTTTTGTGTTGTATGCACATAGTAGTGGATAGAATAGAGAGGAGAAAGAAATGTTGTTTATATTCCAAGGCTACTGTGGTATTGTTGTTAGTCATATAATGAAGATTTCTTGCCAATTGAAAGACTATTTTTAGCTGTTTATTTTTCATTTACGAACTTAAGAACAGGCGATCACTAGTTGGCTACGAAAAACTTAGTAAAGACCATGAAACTTAAATCTCTAGACTTGATTGTACATGAATTCAAACAGGAAAAATGGCAGGAATTCGAAAAGGTAAGGGTAGACAAGTCGGATTCAGATAATGAGGAAAAGAAATGTGAACCATAAACCATTTGTATCTGAAGTACTAAGATTCTGCAACTCTTATTATAGGCTAGTTCATATTTTATTAGGAATTGAAGTTGCACCTTTCTTCCTGTTCGTCTTCAAAATTCTTCTTCATTTTGCAATATCCCAACTATTTCATGCTGTTAACATCGAAAGCACCCACATCCACTATACATTTGTTGCACTAATATAAGCATATAGGCAAAGCAACAGCTCAAATGTGATGCAAGCAGCAGATATGATTAAGCTTCCTTTAAAAATAGTTGGGTTTCATGTAAAAAAGAACTCTTTATTCATAAAATTTTAGAACACAAAAACCACAATTATTGTCATCATCTACTTGAACCTTTACACCTAAACCCCTTTCTTCTTTGCCATTACTACCACTAGGGGACCGAAAATGATACGATCGAGATTAAGCATCTTCAACAACATCTGCATCCTGCAATTTACAACGAATCGATCCCTTCAATTTGTTGCTTTGCAATGTATCTTTCTCTTCGTTCTTTCTGAAAAACGAAAAACAGGGAGAAAACAAAGAGATATCAGTATACATATGCAAATACATATAACACGTTAGTTTAACCGAAAAAGCAGGCCAAATTTCAAAGTGGGGTGGTTGGATTGCGCACAACCAATCAAGATAAAGAAACAGGTGATAGAATCCTTCTGTGCACCTCGGATTTCGGCTCCTTTTCTCGAGCATACAATCGTTTGTTTCGTATATATATATATATGTGGAATATTTCGTAAAAGAAAAGCAAAAGAATGAGAAATAAGCTAGTTTTACCCATTCATCGATAACTAATCCTTCTCTGATGATACGTGGGTTAGTTTCTTCGGGAGGTTTCTTTCATGCCTCAAGTGCAGCTTTCGCCTCAAGCAAAAGAATGAGAGAATTATAAACAAATACTATTTTGAACTCCTATATGTTCTAAAGTTAATTACTACCAATTCATTTGTACTTTGAGGGCATAGTTCATGTTTGGACAAATAAAACATAATAAGATCCTATTTTTCTCTCTTTTGAACCACATCGCGCCAAAATCAAATTCAGTCACCCATTTAAACCATAAAAAAAGGTCAAAATTTGTCTCAAATCAATCTAAACTAATGTTCAAATCACATCAAATTTCACAACTCATGTATTAAAATTTTCAAGCATAACTATGGTATGGTATTACCAAGTCATACTCTTAATCACATCTCACCAATATTGTAGCTTGGGTAACAAGTGGTTCCTAATACAAAACTGTGTATTTCAGTATATACATTGATGCAATTTTCTTTAAAATCCCCAAATAAATTGATGCGATTTTCTTTATCACATCTTACCAAGCCATACTCTTAATCACATCTTACAAGCCATACTTTATGCTAAAAAAATCCCCAAATAAATTGATGCAATTTTCTTTAAAATCTAAAACCCTAGTTCTGTTGAAGTAGAAAAATTGAGAAAGAAACAGAAGAAAAGTTGGAATTCAACCAACCAAAATTGATGAAAATCCAATTGGAAGTAGATAATGAACTTATCTGATGATGGATTTGAGCAAATCAAACCCAACAATGTGAATCGAGCAAAACCCAACTGAACGAGCGAGGCGAGCGGCTTATTCCATGATGATGGAATCGAGCAAAACCCTAGTTCTGTCAAGATTCGAGCATAACCCTTTTAGAATCAAGCAAATGAAACTAAGAAACTCAAGAACGAACTGGTCCTAAAACCTGAAACTATTACCCTATAAAACCCTAGAATTTTACTAGGTTTTACTAGTTATGTTAATCGATTTTGAGTGGATGAACTTACCTGATGATGCCTGGGGTTGGAATCGAGTGAAGAAGAGGTATTTCTCGAGTGATTTTGAACCAAAACCTAGCTGAAATCGATTTAGAGAATCATCAAGTTTTGCCCTAGCTATTGGAGGAAGAGGGAATGAAGGGAGTGAAATCCCGTGTTTTGCTTTTGAGTTGAAAATGGCTCAACTCAAAAGACTTAAAACTTGAGGGACCAATTCGTAAAATTTGTAAAACTTACCCTCTTCACTCTGCCAACTCAGGATGCTATGCTCAGTTGGACTGCCAACTCGGCTGGCCGGGATTCGGCCGGGAAAACCGCCGGGCATAGCATCATTTTTGTATATTTTAAGTTGAAATTGGTTTCTTTACTGTTGGATATGTCATGTCATGTCATGTCATGTCATTTTTTTTTTGTTACAAAGATGTCATGTCATGTTGGTTTAGGCCATACAAGTATTATTTGTTACTCATTTTACCGACCAGAAGCCCCTTCTCCTTCTGAAGTTAAAGAACCTTGGACTAATGCATGAAAATTTGAAGTACCTTCAACTAATGTGCCAATATTAAAGAACCAACTTTTTTTCCCATAAATATTATCTTTATCATCCATTCTTAGATTCAGTATTCTGACTTATCTAGTATTCTGACTTATCTAATAATAAATATGAATCTCAATGATATTTTAGCTTGCTATATTGGGGTTTGTGAAACTGGGGTGTGTTTCATTTTACGAAGAGATGTCATTTTTTCTGTAATTTTCGTCCCAAATGCGTAAAAGTGATCAACAATAAGATCCGTGTCGGAGGCACGGGTTATACCTAGTCTATTATATTAAACAGATCCTTGTGACTAGGACATAATAATTGTTCAATGTGACTAGACATAATAATTGTTCCTAGATGATGACTAGGACATCCACCTGGACCTCTATATTACAAATCTGGCCGTCCAAGTTTCTCCAACGGGAGAATTACTGAAACCCCTCACTCTTGATAATGCCTTTACTGAAACCCCCCACTTTTATTAGTATTTACTGAAACCCCCCACTTTCGTTAGATTTAACGGAAAATCTGGGTTAGTGCTTGTCTATTTACTTCACTGCCCTTAGTGCTTGTGTATTTACTTAACTGAAACCCCCCACTTTTATTAGTAATTACTGAAACCCCCCACTTTCTTTAGAGAGGGAGATAATTTCGATGTGTCTCTCTCTCTCTAAA
The DNA here is from genome assembly GCF_041429995.1 of Eschscholzia californica. Classification (NCBI taxonomy): domain Eukaryota; kingdom Viridiplantae; phylum Streptophyta; class Magnoliopsida; order Ranunculales; family Papaveraceae; genus Eschscholzia; species Eschscholzia californica. Next base: position 12,450,121 of record NW_028238198.1, on the reverse strand, counting down.
GATTGTCGAATCCAGGTTCTCTCTCTCTCGTACTAATCGAACTACCCTTTAATCGAATTAGGGTTCTTCGAATTGGGGATGAAGTCAATACCCAATTTCTGCAATTTCGAGTTGTCTCTCACTTTCTAAAGATTGCCGATTGGAACTACATTTATTCGAGCTAGGAATCTTCGAATTAGTGGTGTACTCCATTAGAACTTCATCAATTTCGAGCTAAGATTCTTCAAATAAGGGATTTGTCCAACTAAGTTTCCATTTTTGTCTGAAATTGACCATTAATTTGTTCAAGTTAAACAAAAGGTGGGGGTTTCAGTAATTACTAATAAAAGGTAGGGGTTTCAGTAAACGCATTACCAAAAGGTGGGGTAAAACGTAAGAGGGCAAGAAAGTAATATTGAAAATATCAAAGTTAAATCTAACGAAAGTGGAGGTTTCAGTAATTACTAATAAAAGTGGGGGGTTTCAGTAAAAGCATTATCAAAAGTGGGGGGTTTCAGTAAAAGCATTATCAAAAGTGGGGGGGTTTGAGTAATTCTCCCTTATCCATCCACGGTTGCCCTTCACTTACATATTCCTCCCTTTAACGACCCTTCGTTTCTACCCGTCGCCTTGAAGAAAAGGAAACACGTCTCTCTATCTCCCATCGTTCTCTTGTCTGACTAAACCTCTAATTAAACCTCTTCGTTTTACCAAAACGAAACCCTAATTTCGTCAGGTTTGTTCTTACTTGATTTTATTTTACCTCTTCACTGAAGAAAACGAAAACCTAATTTCGCCAGGTTTGTTCTTACTTGATTTTATGTTTGATATCTCAATTTGTCAATCGATTAGAATCAAAAGGCATTAAGGTGTTGTGTGGTTTTTTTACATGAAATCAATCTATACAAATGACATTTTCAATGGGAAAAGTATGGCAACATTATGATGGATCTGAACTGTCTGATGAATGGAAAAAGTTCCCGGCTTGGTGTAAAGATGTTGAAGATTGTTTGAAGGAGTATAAGGTGAAGAAAGATATTGGCCTAACGAGTGAAGAAGTAGAAAAAAGGCAACAAATTTATGGTTCAAATGAGTTGGAAATACATGAAGGTGCATCATCAATTTGGAGTCTTATTATCGATCAATTCAAAGATACATTAGTAAGAATTCTTCTTGCTGTTGTTGTTCCCTCTCAATTCTTCTCAGTTCCCCCTCTCTCCCTTATGATTTAACGTTTAGTAACAATCTCTCTCTCCATGCTTCTGATTTCAGGGTACATTGTGGTGAGGTATATTTGATGTTCAAATCGATTTAGGATTCAGTGATTCACAAAAACTTATATGCCAACTACCGTACGTGATTCTCTCTCCTTCCTTTATCTTCTAAAATTCAAATTAAAGATAACAACAGAATCAGAGTTGTTCGGATTTGGGAGAGAGATTGAAGGGGTTTTCGGGTTTATATAACAAAGGAGAAGCAGATTACAGGGGGATATCACGGTTGGAGAGAACAGAAAAGAAGAGAACCATCATCATCTAACTCTCGGTTTAGAAGATTATCATTCTCATTACTCTTTATCTTGATTTTTCATTTTGTTTTCTTTTTCTTAGTGAGGGAGAGAGAGATTACAGAGAAAGAGAGATTACAGAGGAAGAGAGAGAGAGAGAGAAATTACAGAGAGATATATATTAAGTTCATGTTATAAACTTTTTATTTGATCGATTTCATTAAGATAATTTCACTTTATTCGGTTATATTAGTAGAAAGGAAGAGTTATAGTAGAAAGAGAGAGAGAAACAGAAAGTTTGAGAGAGAAAGAGAGTTGGAGAAGACGAGAAATTTACTTTCCTACAGAGAATTCAATTCCGAGAAGACGAGAAAATAACCTTCCCTTAGGGTCTGTTTGGTCTTTTTTCCTGGAAAATAGTAAAAACAGAAGGAAAATACTTCCCTTAGGGTCTGTTTGGCTGCAACAGGGGAAAATCAGCAAGAAAGTTGTGGTTACTCTTTCATGTTTCTCTCGTTCTCTTTCATACTTACTAATTTTGACCCCCTATTTACATGTGTATTCAGGTTTTAGTCTTTTTCTTGGTAAATTTCATATTGACTTCCGCATATATATATATATATATATATATATATATATATATATTATACGTGTGTGTGTTTATTTTTACTATTTTTCTAGAATGAGTTTGCCCTCTCTCTATCCTTAACTTCTTTATGTAATTCAAATGTGTATAAAACTATGATTTATATCGACACAACTCATAAATCAACAAAGTCGAATTGGCTTAGAATAGAATTGAATGTATAAAATTTACTCTCTTGGACGTCACATCAAAATTTTTGGACAATTCACAATTTTTATTATAACTAAAAGTGCCCCCACAAAGGAATTTTTCTGGGTCCGCCACTGGAGGTAGGGTGGTGGGGGAGGTGCAATGCTTGTTGTGGTGGTGGTGGTGGTGGTGGTGAGGGTAGAATGGTACGGTAGAAGTTTAGTTGTGGTAGTGGAGCGGAGCTGGACAAAAATAATCGTCAAGTAAAATTCATGCAAGTAAAATATGAAAAGGTAACGGGTTGAGGTGCCAATCCCGAGTGAAACCCGGTGAGGTGACGTGGCCAGCGGGGCATAGCATCTAACGTGGAATGCTTGTCATTAAAAAAAAAAAACAAGGGTTAAACGCACATTTCCTTTTTGAATATATCACATCTCTCTCTGGCTGTCTAATGTCTACCTCTCTCTTAGAGCTGTTGAGAACTCTTTTTTTTTTTTTTTTTTGAACTAGAGCTGTTGAGAACTCTCTCTCTCTCTTAGAAATCGTGACCTTCGTCTTCAACAAACTTCTTCTCGGCATAACATACCCAAAATCCCAAATAATCAATAAAATCAGATTGAGAAAAGAGAGTTGCTAAAATGTTTAGTTTATATTCATCCACAAATTAAAAGTTTCCATTTTCAATAACCAGACTAACCTAGCCTCGGACAAGAAACAAAACCAGCTTTCAAAATCAAACATATAAAGATCAAAGAACCCAAGAAATCTTTCCGCCTCAATAAATTTTAGGGAGATTTTAAAAGGCCTCCCCATGATTTCGTTGACTTAGTAAAAACCCTTTGACTTAGCTTGGTTAAAGGGCCCCCCTCTTTGAATGGGTGAAAAAAAACCCCTTTAAAGGTGTATTTCACCCACATTTTCTCTCATCCATCTCATTTTCTCTCTCTGCCACATCATCATCTTCTCCGGTAGGTCGCCGGCCGGCCAAACTTCCGGCCGGCGACCTTCAAATTTTTTTTTTTGTTTTTTTTATTCTCTCTCTCTCTCCAAGAAATTTTTTTTTTTTTAACTCTCTCTCTCTCTATAGATCTAGAGAGAGAGAGAGAGAGTGCAGATCCGAGGTCTGCGAACAGACCTTCAATGGATCTGTTCGCAGACCTCCAAAGGGTCTGCGAACAGACCCTTTGAAGGTCTGTTCGCAGACCTCTAATGGGTCTGCGAGCAGATCCATTGGATCTGCTCTCTCTCTCTAGATCTCTAGAGAGAGAGAGAGAGAGTTTAAAAAAAAAAAAAAAAAAAAATTTGTTCTTAGAGAGAGAGAGAGAAGAGAGAGAATAAAAAAAAAAAAATTTGAAGGTCGCCGGCCGGAAGTTTGGCCGGCCGGCGACCCTGCCGGAGAAGATGATGATGTGGCGTGGTCAACATCTCTGGTCTTGGGTTAAGTTTGACCTAACGGCGTTAACTTTGTCGTTAGGTCAAACATTGATGAAGGAGGTGCTCTTTTGTAGAGGGGGCCCTATAACCAAATGGGTTATAATGAGGGGCGCTTTTAGCGGGGAGGCCTTTTAACAAAAACGGGGGGGCCTTTTAAAATTTCCCTAAATTTTATTCACGATAAGTAGCCCCAATCAAGAAAACCCTAATTCTGTAGATGAGCATGTATAGTGCCTTGAATAATAAATTGAAAACCCCCACCTTCATAAATTTGAAGCTTCGTTAACGATCAACCAATCGGATTAAAACTTTTGATTCCCAGGAACTAATACCAAAATTTAAGTTGAACCCAGGATAAATTAAATCAAAGGGTATATTAGATTGAAGGAGATTGAATAGTTATTAGTTTTCCTACGAACTCTCTAACATCCATAAATAGATGAAAGAAGAACCGCATCCCTGGATTCATACTTGAATCAAGAAAATATAAACCCTAGGCGAAGAAAAGTAAGGAGCTTAAAGTGGAGCTGTTGTTCTTGTGGCGAATGGGTTTAACCCTTTTTTATGATAAGCCCCTCCTTATAATTAATCGAAATTTCAGGGACCTGATCTGAAAATTGGTGAAACCACTCCCCAGGACCCCAGCAAGCATTCCACCTTAGATGCTATGTCTGGTTGGCCGCGCCACATCATCGGACGGGTTTCACTCGGGATTGGCACCGGGCATAGCATCATTGTTGAAAATGGGGCCTTTTGTATTAACAAAAAACTATTTTGGAAAATTCACATACTCTTTTGTTGCAATTTTATGAATTTGTTTACTTTGCTTTATTTCTGTTTCAGATGTCATGATCATTGCATTACGTGTGTATAGTGATGTTAAAAAGGCCAGGCCCGGCCCGGCCTGGCCCGTACGGAAAACGGGCCTGGCCATCCCAGGTTCTATTCCGGGGCCGGGCTGGGCCTATGGTTTGGGCCCGACGGGTCAGGCCCGGCCCGGCCCGCCAAAACCTTTTTTTTTTTTTTCATGCCTTATTTTAAAATTTTAGATAATTTGAAAACATTCCTTTTCGAAAAGATCTATCCAACAAAATCGTTCCTAAAAGATTCATTTCCATAAAATATTTTCGAAAAATCTTTCCTAACTTGTTAATTTATCTATTTAAATCATCCTCTATATTATTTCCAAAACGTAATTTCTAAAATCACTTTCACGAAATCTTTTCAAAAATCTTTCTTAAACTTGTTAACCTATTTATGTAAATCATTTTCTATTTATATAAATCATCCTCTACTAATTAGTTTCAAAATATAATTTCTAAAATCATTTCCCAAAAATCTTTTCATAGAATCTTTCCTAAACTTATTAATTTATTTATGTAAGTCACCCTCTATTAATTATTTCCAAAAGTCATTTCTAAATCATGTCATTATTTATAGAAAATCCTTTTTAAAGTTTTAATTTTTTATATTCAAAATAAACAATAGATTTGTATTTTTTTAATTTCAATTTTGGTTTTTCAAAAAAACAAAATATATATATATATTATAGAAAATTCGGGCTGGCCCGGCCCGGCCCGGATTCAACCCGGCCCGGCCAGGCCTGGGTCTATACCCAGTCCCGGGCTGGGCCCTTGTATAGCCAACCCGGGTTGAGCCCGGCCCGGGAAACTTTCAACCCGGGTTGGCTAGGCCCGGCCCGGGAAACTTTCAACCCGGGTTGGCTAGGCCCGGCCCGGTTACTAGCCCGGCCTGGACAGGCCCGGGCCGGGCCGGCCCGACCCGGCCTTTTAAGCATCACTACGTGTGTACGCGTTATCGCAACACCAACTTCACTTTATTGGAACACCAGCTTTCAATAAATAAGTACAATACTAAATTTAAATCTAGAATGGAAAAATTAAATTTAAAAACACATAGTTATGTAATGTACAATTATGCAAATATAAATATTACGATGTAAAAGAAACCTTTAATATAACACCAACTTCACTTTATTGACTTTCATCAAAAAAAAAAAAAAATTCACTTTATTGACCACCAACTTTCAATAAATATGTACAATACTAATTTAAACCTAGAATCGAAAAATTAAATTTAAAAATGCATAGTTATGTCATGGGCAATTATGCAAATATAAGACTATAATGATATAAAAAAAACCTTTAATTTTAAAAATCAGTGCAACAATGATAATAATTATATAACTTATTTTTGCGCAAAAGGAGACAAAAAATTTAGGACAGTAAAGAGACCATTAGATTGTAGAGACCTAATATTATAATTAGGTGAAGTTATGACTCAAGTTAAGAGATGTAAAGATGTTAAAAGAATAAGAGGAGGAAATTAGATGGGAATTGATAAAAAGAAAAGGAAAGAAGAAAAAGAGAGAGACAGACAGGAAATACAAGCTAAAGTGAACCCATGGGCCCTAACTTGTGGAGTATGTTTTTTCTTTGCTTGATGGGTGCTTATAAGCACTTTCGAGTTTGAGGCCCTTGTTCGCTCGGGGCCCAAAGCAACCGCTTTGGCTGCTTTGGGCCTAGGGCACTTGTCACTTTAATTATTGGTCTACTTGAAAAATGATCTAAACACATTCATTTTAAGTATATTCAACAAAAAGTGTAATTCTTCTTTTCGCTGATGATTGTATCATTTTCGGGGCAGAATTCGCTTGATAACATCCACAATCTTAAACTCATTCTTAAAGAATTCAGTGATGCCTCAGGTCAGATGATAAACTATTCTAATCTAATATCTTTTTCTCCAAAAATTCTCACTCCAAATTTAAACGTATAATCATCCGCGAACTCAAAGTCCATTACTCTTCTGCGGGTGACAAATACCTTGGTACTTGATGTAGGGTTTTATACCCTTATACTAGTGTTTATAGCGGAAATAAGACATCTAATGTCTACACTAGTATTCCCGGGATCACATGCAAAACTAGTAATTAATCTAATGGAGATAGTAGATTGCCTTAATCGCTTTTCCCTCGAACTAGTTGAATTGATTGAAGAAGACCAAGAGCTTCAAGTGTAGCTCCTCTACTTGGGACACGAGCAATCAATTTGATCTCCCACCTTGTTGTATAGCTAGCACACCAATGGTGGTTGGATAATAAGAAGACCTTCTTCTTGCTTGACTAGAAGATAGCTTGGGAATTAGCTCACTTTCTCCTCTCTACTTGATGTGGTAGAGTAAGAAAGCTTAGAGAGAAATTCCACACCTTATTCTCTGCCCTAAGAGTGTTTATATTGAACCCTAATAAGAATCCACCTCCTTTTAGGTTTCCTAAAACACCCTTTAGAATAAGATTTAGGGAAATAGTCGAAAATAGCAACTATTGGTATTTTCTCAATTCCCTAAGGAGATGACGTCCAAACCCAGCCAAAATTGGCAGATTTAATTTTCATAACATAAGGAAACGTCCCTCCAAAAATCAGCCCAATCCGAGCCCTAAAAGTGCCCGAATCAGCCTAGGCCCAAAAACCCTGTTTTTGGCCTTTTTGTACTATCTTTGCCTAATTCCTTTTTAGGCCTATGAGATATGTTTATGGGACACTCCCATGATTATATCTCACTCCCACTAGTCATATCCTAGATCAATTTGTCACTCTTATGTGTAACCCGTTGTAGGATCCGATCGAAGTTAGCCGCGAATTACTTCGTAATTCGACGATCGTAGTTGGTCTCTAGCTACAACTCTACGATCCCTAAATCAATCGGACTTGATGATCTTCCACATCAATTATCCTATCCGACAAATTGTTCGCATTGTCACCTTGGTCGAAGGACATCTCCTTCAACTCCTTCAGACTCCCACTTGGACTTAGAACAAGTGCAATGCCTCGATTCCCGTGTCAATTTAGTATCCCATCTGATACGTCACGTCATTCAGACTTTCTTGATATCCGAGTACAACTGTAAAAGACAAACGATTAACTTTTAATCCGTTTGAGCGCGGCCACGCATTTTCAGTTGCTACTCATCAAGTGGCCTTGAGACACTTTGTACCTAATGTGATTAGGGTGACACAATCCATTCTTGCACTCCCACTTAACTTCATGTCTATCCTGTCCTTCCTAGTATCCGCCTTTATAACCTCCTTTTACGGCGCGGCGTTTAACGGAACCAAAGTCGGGCATTCCTTACATAAGATGAGTGGAGCACTCATGTTTTGAGGAATCTCTCCAATTGTCTTTATGAGAAGTATTGACGTTCATCACGAGTGATGTACTTCTCATTTTGAGGGTTATCCAGTGTATAAACCTTTTACACACCCACGTAGTCGAATAGAATATACTATTCCTATAGCCCATGAAACTGCGCTATCCCATCGACTCCCGTGCTAGTCTTCGTGAGTCATTGTTGTCCATGCAATGACCTGGACCAGGGATTCGATAATAAATATTCCAAGTTCACTTAATAGGGTTTCATTCATCAGATCACGTATCTGACAAACCTATTCGGAATGTTTTATCATCAATGGACTGTCGTTTAAATACTAAACCAAATTTAGACGACTTGTGAAATAACTCTATTATTTCTGATAACGAGAGTTGTAAATCTGAGCCTCTTCCGTGAAACTCCTTTTACCCACTCAATTTTACTTGTCGAGGTTTAAAATTATACCTCATGCCTTAGACTGTGTATGAATCTCATACTATGTCTTAGGTGACAGTTTAGTTTGACTACCGTGGTAGTCGGTTTTAAACTTTGCTTATTATCAATTAATTTGAAGATTGCTAACTTCAACCTTGATAATATCTAGTAACTTTTACTAGAGTTAAGGCTTTTAATTCTTTATGTAGTATTTGCAACAGTTCCCGGCTTAAAACACTTTTAGCCTACTTTCCTTCCGTGTCTGGAAGTTTGCTTCGATGACATGTTCAACTTTTGTACTACTTCATCCTTTAGCCTTCTAGGATGTACTAAGTAGTGTTTCGGTTTTCCAATCCGAATTCGGATGTTTAGATGCTAATCATGTCCAACATGATTGACTTTATGTTTTCGAACATAAATGTCTCTCTCATGCGTGCTAGCTCATCGGTGTCTTTTCAGACTCCGAGTTTTGCAACGCACTCTGTCATGAGTTTTTGGGTCGAAATCTTTTAGACTTTCCGAGTCTTAGATTTTCTGTTTCGGATCTCAAGCATCTCAGCGTACTGAGTCTCTCTAATCCTATCATCCTTTTGATCTATGCTTATAGATCTTCAGATGCCCAAAATGGCATTTTATCCTTTTGTGTGTGGTCCTTTATTGAGTCAGTTCGTTACTGTTATACAACACCTTATGTCGTACTCAATCTTTTGTATGTACTCTGCATACGGACTTGGAAGGTTTGTTTCTCCCACTTACCTTCTTGAAACTCGTGATTCAAGATTTTCTTCATTCCTCAGGAATCAAACTTCTTTGATTGCCTTTTGAATCGAAGATTCTAACTCTTGCGTGCTTTTAATCCGTTGATAGATTTTTGAAGCATGCATGTGGACATAACTTGATTGGAAGAATCTTTATTCTTCTTGTCTCGTTTCGGGAAACATGAATGTTTCCATCCTTCTCAGTTTTCTACTTTGGAAAACCAATTTAGGTCTTCTGTTGACTTAAATTATCAAGCTTCATGTCTTGACGAGATATGGATTCCACGATGATTTTGGCTTCTAGCCAAAATCTAGAGTCAGTTTCCGTTTCTGCGCAGGTCTTTTATCTCTTCAGAAATAACCTTTATTTTCTGAGTCTTTAAGATTTTATTTTGACCTTTCAGGGCTTTTGAACAACAATTTGGAATTTTCTCAACTACTTTGAGATATTCCTTTAGAGACACTTTCACTCGCTTTGAGAGTTCTCCTGCGAATGACATTCGCTTTTGTGCGGTGGGTTTACAAGATCATATCTTTAACCTTTCCTTTTCCGAGGAGCCGCAGTTTGTTGCTCTTGGTCGAATTTAATCGTCTTGTACAAGTTTTCATGATTGTTCTTCATGACTCTTCATGATTTTTCTCATGATCGAATTAAATCGACTTGTACTTTTCTCCCACTTATTCTTGTAATAATTAGTGCTAATTATTAGAAGAATACTATCATGAGCAACAAACACTTTGTTCTCTTGATTGGTTATGGAAGAAGCCCAAATTTCTTTCAAAAGAAATTGCGTCAGATATTAGCTAGTTTTGTAACGCTTTTACAGATTTAGCTTTAGACGGAATTTTGGTAGTTTTGTGAGAAGCTGTGTCTAGACTAATGGATTTGGAGGATAGAGTTTGATTCGTGTTCTTCATCTTAATTCATTTGGACACTCCAAATATGGATAGGTTAGAAGTACGTTTGAAGATCAATCTCTGTTTCCGACTCAAGGCTTTCTTTCTTGTCAGTTTGATTCATGTTTTGGTTATAGTGGACTTGTTGTCCTCATCCCTTTCCGATTGGGATGAACCTATCTTATAGGTTTTTGACCAAGTTTTAGAATCTTTTGGTATAGTTTGTTAAATTTAGCACTTATTAACATCTCAATCTAGAAATAAAGTTCTTTATTGATTCTCCATAATACTTAGTACAGAGATGATGTTAAAAAACTAGAAAAACGATTAATCTAGAAAAGTGCCTAAAGTAGACTTCGATCCCTTTCAGCATCCTTAGCAGTCGAGGCTTCTGCTCCCTCTTGGATCTTGTCTTCCTTAGCCAAATACTCAGTTCCCAGCTGCGCCTGTACATTCACAATGATAGGGCAATTTTAGGTATCATATACCAAGGTTTGGGAATTTTACAGCATTTGATAAGTTAACTGTTTATACCTGAATTGGAAGCCACTGTTCCATTCTTCTTGTCCTCCAAGAACTTAGGGCAGTTTCTTTTTCCAGTGGCCCTTGCCATCATAGTAGAAACATATGGTGTCAGGAGGAGGACCTTTGTCTTTAGGTTTGGCAACTCGTTTGCCTTTACCTTTTGACGCGGTTTTCTTCTTCTGTTTTCCACCTTTCTTGAACCCTTTGTCCTTTTGTACCATAAGAACGTCCTTCTTAGTCTCCACTATAGCGACGTCCTTTTCGGCTGTTAGAAGCCTAGAATGAAGCTCCTCCAACGTTTTATCCCATCTATTCATGTTGTGGTTCATCTTAAACTGATTAAAACCACTATGGAGGGAGTGAAGGATAGTGTCGGTAGCCGTCTGTTGGCTATAAGGGAAACCTAGTTTAGCCAGCTTGCCCATGAGCCTGATCATTTGACGAACATGAGGCCCAACTGGTTTTCCCTTTTCAAGGCGCATGTCCATAATTGCTTTGGAGGTTTCAAACCTCTCCAATCTCGACTGTTTCTGGAACATTTCCCGAAGTTGTCGCATCATGGAGTAAGCATCCATGTCTATGAACTGCTCTTGCAGAGTCGGTTCCATGGTTGCTAACATTAAGCAAGTTACAGGCTCTGCCTTTTCCCGCACACTCATTTCTTCATCTATCTCTTCTTTAGTCGAATTATCATCCAATATAGGAATTGGAGTTTCTAGTACATGTTGCTTTCCTTCCATCCTGAGAACTATTCCCAGGTTCCTCTCCCAGTCAAGGAAGTTGTGCTCATTTAGCTTCTCCTTGTCGAGAAGTGAGCGGAAGTTGAAAATATCTTTTGTCATCTTTGAACTACATAAAAGAAATGGCAAAGTTTTAAAACTCGTTATCGTTTTTGAAAAAACTTAGTTTTCCCACATTATTCAATAAAATCGTCCCCGATTGAATAAGTGATTCCAAGACCCTAGTTCTTCAGAGTAAAGCGGACGAAGGCCCTACCCTTTGACTCCGTCGTTCCGGGTGAGTGAACTACTTCACTGATCATACCTTATGACTCTTGGTTGATAGATTTCATTAATGAATGACTAATCTATCCTTTTGCCTCGAGTATCCAAGACTCTCTTGCTGATCTCGTTGAGTAGAACCATTTAGACGTGTAGGCCTCTTCTATAGACCTACCCGCATTGTCCCAAGGTAGAGGAGGTACTCTGCGAAGGCCGACCCACCTTCCTCGAACAAGGGCGCAACGAGTGTCTTAATCTGGATAGGCGATTACTCAAGATTACGTTTTGGGGACTTTTACGATAGTCTGGCGTTTGTTATAGTGAACTATTTAGCCTAACTAACACCCACGACATAAAGCGTAAAAAGTAAGTAAATGCGCGCGAGAAAGTAAATCAGGCAGATATAGATCCTAGTATGGCCCCTAACCTAGAAGATCTAATCTCCTTTGGTTTTCTTCTTGTTTCGCCTTTTGGTTCGTCTAGATCTCCATCTTTGAACCTTCATTGATTTCTCCCACTCGCCTTTGGATTCCATCCTTGAGTTTTCTTCAATGGACTCATTGACCCTAAACTCTAATTACAAGACTCTAACGATTCGCAGATCGTATAAACTTGAAATTAAAATTAATTACAAAGCATGCACCCATCCGTGCTTAAAACAAGAATAAAGATATAAATCTATGGCCATACTAGTTTCCCGCATTCACAACACATGCAATCATATAATATATCAAGGCTAAGAATTATATATGCATGATTATCTTGGGAGATACTTTTGTTGACATCACATGTCACATGACCTACCTTAAGTCTAAATTCGAAGAATTCGACTAATGGTGCGTTCTCGTTTTATCTCTTATGATTTCTAAAATCAACTTTGAGAAAAACTCCGTTTTGGGCTTGAGAAAGCCCGGGTCAATTTCGGAAAAAATATTGGTTCGATTCTTAATGATTTCATAAATCAATTTAAAGAGTAATCCGTCTTGGGCCCTTGGATGGCCCGGATTGATTTTGGAATTATTTGGTTGGAATCGGAAGAAATTTTGGCAAAAACTCCCACTCGAATGATGGTCCCTTTTCGTGGTCCGAAAAGCCTCGAAAAAGCCCGGGACAAGTCCTAGACAAGTCCCGGCCCAAGCCCAAAAAGGGCTCGGACAAGGTCCAGACATAGCACGGCCCATAGGGCCGGCATGTCCTGGCCGAGGCCTATCAAGGCCTGGTCTCGTCCTGGCCGGAGCCAGGACGCTAGTCCATGTACCAGACGCGTCCTAGACGTGTCTGGTGCTGGACCGGACCAACACTAGGTGTCTCGGACTAGTCCAAGACACCCAGAACCTCCCAGACGCGTCTCGAAGACGCGTCTGGTCGAGTGCTCTGGACGCGTCCTAGACGCGTCCAGGAAGCTCCCTCCGCAGCTGCTGGTCGCGTCTCCAAGACGCGTCCCAACAGCTGCTCTGGAGGCGTCTTCAAGACGCATCCAGAAGCTTCTGTCGCAGCTGCTGGTCGCGTCCTAGACGCGTCTCAGCAGCTGCTCTGGACGCGTCCAGAGGACGCATCCAGGAGCTTCTGGTCCGGCCAGGAAGCTTCCTGGCCGGACACTAGGGTTTTTCAAAACCCTAGTTTCCAAAAAAAAATTTTTTTCTTATGCAACTCTAAGTTGCTATTTTCCAATTTTAAAATTTTCCTCAAAATTTTGAAATTCCTTTTAGAACACTTCTAAAATTTTTCAAAACTTTTAGAAATTTTTCCAAATTTGTTTTGGGAGTTTCCTAAACTCAAAACTACTCTTTTTAGAACACTTCTAAAATTCCAAATTTTTGTTTTTCAAAAGTTTCCAAAACTTAAAAAACAACTCTTAATCAAACCAATTTTGGATCAAAATCTAGGTTTTTGAAACTTTTCAAAGAACAATTTTGAAATCAATTTGAAGAATCTTTGAATCCAATTCAAAATTAATCAAATTTTATGTTTTAAAACCTTTTAAGCATAACTATCAATTTAATCAAGCATAGATTAGTTTGAAATTCAATCAAATTGAGTCTTTTAAAACACTTAATCGTTAATTTGATTCTCAATTTGAAATTCATTGAATCCCATTCAATAATATCAAATTGTGAGTTTAAATAATTTTAAAACACTTTTAAAATACTTTTATAAACTTAATTTATCAAATTATCAATCATATCTAATATGAACTAGTTCGATTCTTAGCAAAAACTAGTTAATTGCAAGAGGCTCTGACGCCACTGTAGGGTTTTATACCCTTATACTAGTGTTTATAGCGGAAATAAGACATCTAATGTCTACACTAGTATTCCCAGGATCACATGCAAAACTAGTAATTAATCTAATGGAGATAGTAGATTACCTTAATCGCTTTTCTCTCGAACTAGTTGAATTGATTGAAGAAGACCAAGAGTTTCAAGTGTAGCTCCTCTACTTGGGACACGAGCAATCAATTTGATCTCCCACCTTGTTGTATAGCTAGCACACCAATGGTGGTTGGATAATAAGAAGACCTTCTTCTTGCTTGACTAGAAGATAGCTTGGGAATTAGCTCACTTTCTCCTCTCTACTTGATGTGGTAGAGTAAGAAAGCTTAGAGAGAAATTCCACACCTTATTCTCTGCCCTAAGAGTGTTTATATAGAACCCTAATAAGAATCCACCTCCTTTTTGGTTTCCTAAAACACCCTTTAGAATAAGATTTAGGGAAATAGTCGAAAATAGCAACTATTGGTATTTTCTCAATTCCCTAAGGAGATGAAGTCCAAACCCAGCCAAAATTGTCAGATTCAATGTTCATAACATAAGGAAACGTCCCTCCAAAAATCAGCCCAATCCGAGCCCTAAAAGTGCCCGAATCGGCCTAGGCCCAAAAACCCTGTTTTTGGCCTTTTTGTACTATCTTTGCCTAATTCCTTTTTAGGCCTATGAGATATGTTTATGGGACACTCCCATGATTATATCTCACTCCCAATAGTCATATCCTAGATCAATTTGTCACTCTTATGTGTAACCCGTTGTAGGATCCGATCGAAGTTAGCCGCGAATTACTTCGTAATTCGACGATCGTAGTTGGTCTCTAGCTACAACTCTACGATCCCTAAATCAATCGGACTTGATGATCTTCCACATCAATTATCCTATCCGACAAATTGTTCGCATTGTCACCTTGGTCGAAGGACATCTCCTTCAACTCCTTCACTTGATAGGCCTAAAAATAGGTCTATTCCCCAAGTATAGTGATGTGACAGGAAAATGTCACATTTGGAGAGCCTAACTTAGACTAATTAGTCCTTAGCGAGTGTTATCAATAATATTTTATGTGTTTTTCTTGTTAGGTATCATTTTTGGAGATAAACATGTAAACCGGAATAAAAGGAACGAATTGTCACTATCATTTCATGTGCCGAAAACGAGAGAAAAGATTTCAAGCAAATCATATGACAAGTGGAGTCAATGACGAGTCCGACGGTGAAAACGGAATTCAATTCGGAGTTCGGACGGGGAAGATATGAAGGAAAGAAGCCAAAGTCTTTTCTTGAAGGCACTCTCCTTTGTTTCTAGTTGGGAATCAAAGTCAAACCCAAAGAAAAACTAAAAGCACAAAGAAAAGGATTAGAGATTTTAGAGGCACCTCTTTAGGGTCCAAGGTTAAATGGTCTAAAGACTTAGTCAAACTTTGACTAAGTGTAGGGTTTGACTCAAGTTAGAGAAAAGGGGTCAAAATCTACTATTCATGATCTTCAAGCTTGGGAAAGAAACAAGGGAGAGAAAGAGGAGAGGCTAGGGTTTCAAGTTTGGAAGTTCAAGGGTTTAGAGAGTTAAGAGGAGCTTGAGAGAGAGAAAAAGAGAGGAAAGAGAAGGAGGAGTGCCGGCCAAGCTTGGCCGGCAGCAGCTCGGGCTGCTCGGGAAGCACTCAGGGACGCGCAACAGCAGCTCCGGGAGCAACAGCAGCAGCACGAGCATGGGCAGCTGCTGCATCTGCCGGACTTGATGCCTCATAGCTCGGGGTGGAGCTGCCATGCACGGGATGAAGCTTCTTCGGCTCGGACAAGCACGGGAAGGCCGCACCTAGCTCGGATATGCACGGGACAGCAAGCAACCGGCTCGGGCAGTGGCTTCTTGGCCGAACTTTCATGGATTTGGCCAGAATTTCTCCTATCTTGGCCGGATCTTTCTTGACATTTCCGGCCACTTTCTTGGCCGGAAATCATAGGGCTTTTACTCCCCATGTCATTGCCTTGCTTCCCTTGTTGTTTGATTTTGGTTTGAGCTAGAAATTTCTAGAGAGAGAAAGCTAGGGTTAGCTTTAATGGAGGTTGTGTTCTAAATGGAGAAGATGATGGTGGTCGCTATGGGGAACCCAGAATTTGCTAAGGGGAGGTCGGCTGAACCTTAAAGACTCGTATTTTCCGACGATCTTAGCCTCGAACCACATCGAAAAAGGGGGATTCTCTCACCATTTCCTTTCCATTTCTTATTAAATCGCCATGTTAGCTAACTTTAGTGTGTCGATTATATGAGATGAAATGTGATGAATTCGTGATTATGTTTAATATGATTTGATGTTTTGATTATGAATTGATGTTCATTTAATTCGATTATCGTTTTGATCGTATTTTCATGTGTCTTGTCAAGCACTTCGCATAGTTAATAGACGAAACGAAGTATTCGATATCGATCGTAGTCTAAGTCATATTTTCATGTGTCTTGTCATGCACTTCACATAGTTAGGCGACTAGACAACACTTTCGTTGACTCGGGATTAATCGATTATGATGTTTGTTTGACTAAGTATGATCTCCGGTTATACGTAGTGCTTATAGACATCACTTTAGGAGTCGAATATCGATTGTACCTCGACACATCAAATCGGACTACACATAGTCGTAGGTTTATCATTATGGATTCCCGGACTTCGACACCTCTCTCACTTATTTATCTCCCGACTTTTGTTTCTCCGACACTTCTCTCGAATCTTCTCTCGACACATCAAATCGGACTACACATAGTCATATTTTCATGTGTCTTGTCATGCACTTCACATAAAGCTGCTGACAAAAATAACATCAAATCCTCCATTTTCTCCCTCTTCAGCCATTCTTTTTTTTTTTATACAATCACAATAATTTTCATAGCTATAAAGAGAGAGGGAGGGGGTTTGAAATCGATTTCCTTGTTCTTCGAAAATTGAAACTGAAAGAGAGAGAGAGAGAGAGGTTCTCTCAGATAGGTGTGCTAGAGTTTGACAAATTAAATAGACATAAACACAAGCAAATTGATAAAACCCTAATTCAGTAAGAGTTAGAGAAAGATCCAACCTGCACCGATGAGGATTGGGAGCTTGTTGTTGAAACCCTAATTGAGTAAGACAATCCCCTGGAGACAAAATGGAGAACAGAGAGAGAGCTGGAGAGACGATTTTGGAAAGAGTTCGTGGTTTAGGTTTTCTAAAAAAGCTAGAGAGTAAATGGAATACGCGGGGAATTGATTTTAGGGTTACTATTTTCGACGACCTAAGTCGACGAAAATAGTTTTCCCGGAAAATATTTTTCGCGGAAATTGTTGACGCCAGAAATTATTTCCTTTCCGACGGAGAAAACAATTTCACCGTCGAAATAGGGACTTTTTTCGACGGAAAATGGAGCCGTCGGAAAATCATAAATTTTCCAAATATCAGCTTGCACATTTACGTCGGTTAATAAGCCTATTTCGACGGAAAATGGAGCCGTCGGAAAATCATAAATTTTCCAAATATCAGCTTGCACATTTACGTCGGTTAATAAGTGAGAAATCGTCAGTAATACGTTACATTTTCGACGGATTGCTATAGGGTCGTCGGAAATACACTATTTATCGACGGCTTCCTAGATTTCCGTCGGAAAACATGGACTATTATCGACCACTCTTCGGGATCCGTCGGAAAAAGTCCGTCACAAATAACCACCATTTTTGTAGTGAAATAAGAAAACAAATAAAACTAACTAAACCTATCTAAGAAAGAGGAGAGAAAATATCTAAGGTTATAAAATTCCCCGCAATTTTTACTTTATAAAACAAACACTAATTACTTAAATCTCTTTTGTATATACTCGGGATCCAATATAATGAACTATTTGGATTCCGGATGATGTTCTAGATAAAACAATTTTATGAGTACTAATTCTAATTGTCTTCCTAATAGAGATTCGGATTGCTTAACTATTATTCATCATCTAGAAAGCATACTCCATCTAACAACTTAACGAAAGTATGAAATATCTAATTATGAGGCATGAGTAATGGAAAGAAAATCCAATCCATATAGATAAACAATCAATAAACATTAAAGCACATCAAGGGATTTAGTTAATCAAGAACAAGTATTACAAAGATCCAACATGGGTTCATCCACAACCTTGGATTGCTAAATTAACTATACATGGAATCTAGAGTAACATTCATTGACATTGTAAAATAAATGAAAATACTAAGAAATTAATGGAAAGAAATCACCAAGAATGTTCAAACTCCATATTCCCATGTATCTCCATTTTATCCAAGATTTGCTCCATTTATGCTCAAGAATTTTACTCCAAGAAATCCAAGTAATAGCTATTTTATTACCACCCAAATAAGAAAAAGAAAGAGAAGGAAGAAATTAGATGTAGAAAGAAGTTGTAAAGAAGAGATGAAAGGGGATAAAGATCATAGAAGAATATGGAAGGAAGAAAGAGAAAACTATTAATGGAAGAATAATAGTGGTAGAGAAGTAGTAGTAGTAGTAGTATTAGTAAGAAGAAGACTAGCTACTACAACTAATACTAAAAAGAGGGAAGAAGAAAGTATGAGAAAGAAATAGAAAGGAGTAGAGAAGATGGATTTAGTAGTAGAGAAGATGAGAATAGGTTGGAGAAAGAAATAGGTAAGAGGCGATTGAGAGGGTTTTCAAGTCTAGAGAGAAATGAAAGAGGTAAAGATTTATTTATAGATGGGTTGATGGCTATGGTTTTAGGAGTTAATTGGGAGAAAATGGGAGAAAGAGGGTTAAAATAGGAAGTTAGAGTTGCTTTCTACTCAAGAAATGGTTTTCTATTGGTTGAACATAAAGTGAGACAAAAAGGAGGGGTATAAAAGTAATTTTCGGAGGGCTTAAAAGTGAAAAGAGGGACCACATGCTGTTGTCCGTTTTGTGCAATCAGGACGTGCCACGTCACCTTCTATTATCCCACCAGCCAGAATGGTGCCCGAAAGTGTCCCACCAGTCTACATTGTTTGACTCCAACTTTGACTATGCATATCTCACTCTTCCGGACTCCGAATTGACTTCCATTTTCTCCTACGAGCTCGTCTCGCACTCTACTTTTCACTCGTCACTGACCTTGTCCAAATTTCCCAGAATACCCTTGACTCCAAATGACCAAAATACCCTCCTCCGTGTATCTTTTTCTCATTTTTAACCATTTTCACACCTAACTCCGCAAAACACACCTAATCAAGAAAACCAACCATTTTATTATAATAAAGGCTCAAAAAGAACTAACTCGGCTAAATTAAACGACTCAAATGGGGCATTTTCATGACCCATCAGTACTAATCTCTTCATTGACAAAAACAAAAAGTCGGCGTTTCAACCTCTTCTTACTCAGATTAAGAATAAGCTTGCCAAATGGCAAATTCATCTTCTATCTCAGGCTGGTCGCTCGGTAGTCATTTCAACTATCGCAGCGGCCGTTCCCGGATACCAAATGCAGTGCTTTGCCATTCTTAAAGGCATATGCAACAACATTGAGTCCATCCAAAGGACTTTCTGGTGGGGAAAATCCAAAACCTTCCATACTCTCAACTGGTCCACCATTTGTAAGCCACGCAAATTTGGAGGATTTGGTTTTCGTCTTCCTCATCTTGACAACCCGGCCTTCCTTAACAAGATCAACTGGCGTCTCATCAACAATCCCAATGTTGTGTGGGTTAAAATTCTTAAGGGCAAATATTTCTCTAAGTCTCATAAACCCACACCTTCCAAAGCTTACCACTCTTGGCCCTGGAAATCCATCAATACACAGTTTAATCATGGAGAGCCTGATATTCTGGGACATCAACAAAGGAGAGAATATTAATATTTGGCAGGACTACTGGATCCCAAATCACCCTCCTTCTATTACTAACCACAATGCGTCTAACCCTTGAATGGGTTGCGCAACTTATAGATAATAGTACCTAGAATACTAACGTGTTACACAGTTGTGTTAACAGTGATATCTGCAGCTCAATCCTAAGCATTAATATTCAAAGCAACCAAGAAGATAAACCCATGTGGACGTAAACAAAATCAGGTAATTTTTCGATTAAATCTATGTATAATTTTTTGCGAACAGGTAATACGAATCTTATGCAGGATCACCCCGACTGGTTTTTTATATGGAATATGAATACTATTCCACGCGTTAAACTATTTCTGTGGAAATGCTGCACAAATGGGCTACCAGAAAAGGCAAAAATAGGTAAATACATAAGAAACCAATTCTCTTGTATTAATTGCAACGAATACGAAACATTAGATCATGTCATGCTTCATTGCACTTTCGCGAAAGCGATATGGTTTCACTTTCAGGTAAGAACAGATCAAATAGCCACTACCAACCAATGGATCCATGAATGGAAAAATCTAGATGAAGAATTGACCCTACTATACGCCAAAATACTGTGGTTTATATGGAAAGCACGTTGCGAAAATTGCTTCACCACAAAGAAACAATGTCCGAAACAAATGATTGACAGGATAAATACCACCTCTATTACGCCTGTTAAGATTGAATCTATTATCACTAACAAATGCAGAGAAAAAACTAAGCAACAAACATGGAGACCTCCATCGACACCATTCATAAAACTTAACGTCGACGCATCTTTTTCCAATAACACAAAACCAGCCGGCATGGGTTGTATCGTCAGAGATGAAGACTCTGCTTTTATTATCGCAGCAGCGGACTCAGTTCGATGTCAGAATGCAGAAGAATGTGAAAGTATCGCCATATTACTTAGTGTTAAATGGGCCATAGAGTTGAAGATCACCCATGTACACATCGAAAGTGATAATCAAGCCCTCATACTTTTCATCAATGGTCAAAATTTTGGCCTTCACTGGCAATCCAAAAAGATTATGCAACAAGTAAAAGAACTCATAACAAATCTGATTGTATGATATTCACCTTCGTTCTTAGGGATTGCAACGCTCAGGCAGATGCGCTAGCAAAATGGGGTAGAAGATATGGTCATAGAAAAGTGTGGAATGTAATACCCTCTTTTATTCCTGCGTTACGCTAAAACTTTGTATTTGCTTGTTTAGTTATGTTATTTTCCTTCATAAAAAAAAAACTATATCAAGTACATAATGAAAGTGAAAGAGAACAATAGCGTATTTTGTGATTCAATGACTAGCTTAAGAGTTAAGTTTGGGAGGAAGCCAGCTGTTAGTTGGGGACATGGAGTAATCCTCCATAATCCAATCTATTCTTCTTTTTCAAAGTTCATGTGGAGAATAGTTGAAGAGAGTCACGTATGCATGTTAGAAGTCTACTCCACTCGGCTAAACCGAGTGGATTAGTCTATAGTTAGGAAAAGGATTCCTAGTATTATTAGGAATCCTAGTGCTATTAGGATTATTGTATTAGATAGAGTTTAGAGAGTTTTATATTTCTAAATTATATTTCTAAAACTTCTCCAATGTAAAACTATATAAAGAGATCCATGCATAATGTAATATACAAGTTGTAGTGTTAATAAAACCAAGGTATTTACCTATCTCTCTCTCTCACACAATCAACAACTCGCCATCATCATCTTTCGATCTTCAATCAAGAACATCATCAACCTCTCTCGGCTATAACCGAGAGCTTCATCCTTCACTCTCGGTTATAACCGAGAAGCCATAACATCACTCTCGGTTTCACCCGAGAGTTGTCAACCAATCTCTCTCGGCTGTTATACCCGAGAGCAACACCTCTCGGTTGCTATACCCGAGAGTGACATCTCTCTTCCTCTCGGCTCTCAACCGAGACAAGCTAAACTTCATCTCCACTTGGGTATACCCGAGTGTGTTCATCATTCAAAGGTACAACCTTTTCACATGGTATAAGAGCCTTCAATTTTTTTTTGAATCATGACTACTCCCGAAACTTCGGAAACTTCTCAAATTCACACTAATGTCAATAGTGGGCCGTTTGATGTTCACCATTCGGATTCTCCTACTACTATTCTTATCACACCACTTCTAACCGGTGATAATTACTCCTCATGGTCTCGAGGAATGTCAAAAGCTTTAAGGGCAAAAGGTAAACTAGGTTTCGTAGATGGAAGCATCGTTAAACCCACCGATCCTAATGAATTAGAACAATGGGGACGATGTAACGATCTCGTTTCTAGTTGGCTTATTAATTCGGTAGACCCACCGCTTCGATCATCCATCTTATATGATGAGACGGCATCCGATATATGGAAGAATCTCTTTGATAGATTTCATCAAACCAATGTTCCTAAAATCTTTCAATTAAAGAGAGCTATTTCTTGTCTCAAACAAGAGAATTTAGACGTTTCTACGTACTTCACACATCTCAAGGCTCTTCAAGATGAACTTAATTCCTTGCTAATCACCGAGCCTTGTATATGTGGTCATGGTCGCTCCTTGGTTGAAAGAACCAACCAAGATAGAGCTATGGAATTTCTTCAAGGTCTTAATGACCGATTCTCATCAATTCGGAGTCAAATCTTATTGATTGAACCCTTCCCATCAATCCTACGTATTCATTCCCTTATTAAACAAGAAGAGGTTCAACAAAATCTCATTACTCCTATGCATAACGACTCCAACAACGCTGCCCTTGCCGTTGGTAATAATGAATATAATCAAAACCGTTACAACGGTTCGGAAAGGCAACGCACAAAAAGACCTCGACCCTTTTGTGACAATTGCAAGATTCACGGTCATGATGTTACCTCATGCTATAAGATACATGGTTATCCACCCAATTATGGTCAACGCAATCGAAATCGCAATCGAGAAGACCCTAGGGCCAACTCGGTTTTAGATCAAAGTATGGGGGTGCCTACAGCAACTTCATTAACCAATGAACAATACCAAAACGTCCTTGCTCTCTTGGAACGATCCCAACAGCCCACATCTACTAATTCTAATGGCACCAACAAGGATCCTCTTGTCAACTTAACGGGTACGTATTCTTCCTCTTATCATCCTCCTTGGGTCATTGATTCGGGAGCCGCTAAGCATATTTGTTCAAATCTTTCTCGATTTTCTTCTTATTCCCTTGCACCACCGGATTTCTATGTTCGATTACCGGATGGTTCCCGAATCAAGGTTGATCATATTGGTACAATTTATTTCACAAATAAATTTTATTTACAAGATGTGCTTCATATTCCATCTTTTCAATTTAATCTCTTATCTATTTCTCAAATATCTAAATCACTTCGTTGTACCGTCCTATTTGACCGCAATTTGTGTGTTTTTCAGGACCGAACAACGAGGACGGAGATTGGGCATGGTAGTCTTCATGATGATCTTTACTTCCTTCGCACGGAGCGTCCCATCCTTTCGGTTTCAAGTTTAGATAGTTCTAGTCAAGAGTCTTTTCTTTTATGGCATTCCCGCTTGGGACATCCATCTTTTAGTCGTTTTCAATTTTTTAATTCTAAACTTCCATGTTTGAATCTTAAGTTTTTATCTAATAAAGTACCGTGCGATGTTTGTCCACTTTCTAAACAAACTAGGCTACCCTTTCCACTTAGTACTTCTTCTTCCTCTCATATATTTGAGTTGGTCCATGCGGATGTATGGGGACCTTTTCCGGTCCCATCCACCTCCGGATGTAGATATTTTTTAACCCTCGTCGACGATTTTTCACGTTGTACTTGGATTTTTCTTATGGATTCCAAATCTAGTGCTAGCAAATTCATCACTAGTTTTTTTGATTATGTCTCCACGCAATTCAATTGCAAAATCAAAACCTTAAGATCGGACAATGGATCCGAATTCATGAATACATATTTACAAAATTGGTTCATTGATAAAGGAATCGTACACCAACGTAGTTGTACTTACACACCTCAACAAAACGGGGTGGTTGAACGAAAACACCGCCACATTCTTGAAGTGGCCCGTTCAATACGCCTTCAAGCGAATCTTCCTCTCCTTTTTTGGGGGGAATGTGTGTTAACGGCCGTTTATTTGATAAACAAATTACCAACACCTAACCTAAAAGGTAAGTCTCCTCATGAAATCATACTTGGATCTCCTCCAAATCTTTCCCACCTTCGTGTGTTTGGTTGCCTTTGTTTTGCCCGAATTCCTTTGGTCAAAACAAAGATGGATGCCCGCTCTTCCGCTGGTATATTTCTTGGTTATCCTAGTGGACAGAAAGGATATCGTATTTACGACATCTCGACAAAACGAATTTTTATTTCACGAGATATAACGTTTGTAGAGACTCGGTTTCCGATGTCATCTTCTCCTCCGGTAGCACCGTCCTCTCATTACCCGACGCCACATCTGTCCATTGATGACAATGGAACTTTCGACTTTCCGGTCAACGTCCCTAAGGACACTGTCCAGACGACGAACAGCAGCTCGGATGAAGCTGCTGTTCCTGTCGGATCTGGACAGGATGACGAAACAGGGGTGCCTACAGACACCCCTGCTAGTTCTCCTTCGGGTTCTCTACAGACCACCCCTCCTTCGGGGGTGCCTGCAGAGTCCACCGAAGAGCTCCCTGATCCGGGAGCGCCTTCATCATCGGTGCCTTCCGACGCCTCCTCGTCGTCTCCATCACCGACCGTCGCTCCCGCTTCAGATTCGGCCGACGAGAACTCCGGTCGACCCAAAAGGGATCGCCGGCCACCAGCTCACCTTGCGGACTATGTATGTTCCAACACGAGTTTAATCAAGTATCCACTTGAAAATTACTTCTCAATCAACTCGTTTTCCACTTCTCATCAACAATTTCTCTCTTCGGTTTTAACGACAACTGAACCAACCTCTTTCACTCAGGCCATGAAGTCCTCTCATTGGAAAGAAGCCATGGCCAAAGAAATTTCGGCCTTAGATGAAAATAATACTTGGACAATTACAAGTTTACCACCTGGCAAGAAACCCATCGGTTGTAAATGGGTATACAAAATCAAATTCAAATCCGATGGCTCCATTGAACGCTATAAAGCACGATTGGTAGCCAAAGGCTACACCCAAATCGAAGGATTAGATTACAATGACACTTTTGCTCCAGTCGCTAAACTAGTTACTGTTCGTGTCCTTCTCTCTCTCGCCGCCATTAAAGGGTGGACTCTCCATCAATTGGATGTCAATAACGCCTTTCTTCAAGGCGACCTTCATGAAGAAGTTTACATGAAATTACCCCCCGGTTTTTCATCTCAGGGGGAGTCTAAAGTATGTCGTCTCCATAAATCTCTCTATGGCCTCAAACAGGCCTCTCGACAATGGTTTTCAAAATTTTCCTCCGTTCTCATCGAACGGGGCTTTTCTCAGTCTAAAAGTGACTATTCTCTTTTTACTTTTAGATCTCACTCCACTCAAATCTATGTCCTCGTCTACGTAGACGACATAATTATCACGGGAAATAATGATCATGCTATTTCCCAGTTGAAAATATTTCTTAACAAGGCATTCTCCTTAAAAGATTTGGGCCGCCTACAGTACTTCCTCGGAATTGAAGTATCTCGCTCTTCTCAAGGCATATTTCTATGTCAACGAAAATATGCACTTGACATTCTAAAAGATTCTGGACTAACCGCTGCACGTCCTTCGGAGTTCCCTATGGAACAAAAACTCCGACTCTCTCCAACCGACGGGATACCATTGGCCGATCCGTCAATTTACCGTCGTCTCATTGGTCGACTACTTTATCTAACGGTCACAAGACCGGACATAACTTTTGCAGTAAATAACCTCAGTCAATTCATGCAAACACCCAGTCAAGTACACCTAGACGCTGCTCATCGCGTACTACGATACTTGAAAGGAACACTTGATAAAGGAGTCTTCTTATCCGCAAACAGCTCTCTCCACATTACAGGATACTGTGATTCAGATTGAGCTGGTTGTCCTTCAACCCGTAGATCAACTACAGGATATTTTACAATGATTGGGTCCAGTCCCCTTTCCTGGAAATCAAAGAAACAACCTACAGTTGCCAAATCTTCGGCAGAAGCAGAATATCGAGCTTTAGCCATTCTTACATGTGAATTACAATGGCTCAAGTATTTATTACTTGACTTTGGAATTGATCACTCTAACCCGATGACAGTTTACTGTGACAATCGGGCTGCTCTCCACATTGCTGACAACCCCGTCTTCCACGAACGTACCAAACATATTGAGATAGATTGCCACATCGTTCGTGAAAAGATCAAAGACAACGTCATTGCCACGCGCTTCACCAGTTCAGATAATCAGTTAGCGGATATCTTCACAAAGCCACTTGGGGCAGAACCGTTCAAGAACATTATTGGCAAGTTAGGCGTTACTTCCATTCCCGCTCTAACTTGAGGGGGAGTGTTAGAAGTCTACTCCACTCGGCTAAACCGAGTGGATTAGTCTATAGTTAGGAAAAGGATTCCTAGTATTATTAGGAATCCTAGTGCTATTAGGATTATTGTATTAGATAGAGTTTAGAGAGTTTTATATTTCTAAATTATATTTCTAAAACTTCTCCAATGTAAAACTATATAAAGAGATCCATGCATAATGTAATATACAAGTTGTAGTGTTAATAAAACCAAGGTATTTACCTATCTCTCTCTCTCACACAATCAACAACTCGCCATCATCATCTTTCGATCTTCAATCAAGAACATCATCAACCTCTCTCGGCTATAACCGAGAGCTTCATCCTTCACTCTCGGTTATAACCGAGAAGCCATAACATCACTCTCGGTTTCACCCGAGAGTTGTCAACCAATCTCTCTCGGCTGTTATACCCGAGAGCAACACCTCTCGGTTGCTATACCCGAGAGTGACATCTCTCTTCCTCTCGGCTCTCAACCGAGACAAGCTAAACTTCATCTCCACTTGGGTATACCCGAGTGTGTTCATCATTCAAAGGTACAACCTTTTCACAATGCATACTGTATAGTCCAAGTTGCCCCGATACTACGCATTTTCTTTGCTATCTTTGAAGTCAATAAACTCCACTTCCTCCCCTGTTGTTGAACTGCCTTTCTCCTTTTTTGCTTCATCATCTTCGTTTTGCTTCTTTTCTTTCTCAGCCTTTAGTAGTGCTTGTTCTTCTTTCTTTTTCTCAAGAACTTCAATTAAAGTCTTCAAACAAGTTTCGGTCAGATCTTCATCAATGTTTTTAGGCATCAAATTCTCAGCAACATCAGCAGGAGTTATTTCAGTCTCACTAATCAAACACTTAATATCGTCGAACAAAATATGAGAATCAATATCCAAATAGTTCTTTGCCAATACCTTAAACCCTTCAAAACAACAATATGACATTTCAATATGCATATCCATTCTACCTCTTCGAATAAGAGCAGGATCGAGTCTTTCTATATGATTAGTAGTAAAAATGATCATTCGCTCACTACCACAAGTCGACCATAACCCATCGATGAAATTCAAAAGCCCAGATAGTGTCACTCCTGTCGAAATTTTTTGTTTCTCATATTTATCATCCTTATCATCTTTTTTGAACTTTTTGTTACGATCATTAGTAAGACTAATAGTACAATCAATATCTTCAATAACTACAACAGACTTATTCGATGTTTCAAGTAAAAGTTTTCGAAGTTCATTATTACCTTTGACTGAAGTCAATTCAAGGTCATAAATATCATAGTTCAAGAAATTAGCAATGGAAGCAACCATAGTAGATTTTCCTGTTCCAGGAGGACCATATAAGAGATAACCCTTTTTTTTGGAAATTGACCGATCAATGGTAGTCATTACATTTGGCATTGATACATCAAAGATGTGATAAACTCGATAACCGCCTATTCAAACTCTTACAAGACCGGACCTATAGCCCAACTAAATTATGGTCTAAAGCTCAACTACATTATTTATACCTAATAATCCCAATTCAAATAACCAAAGATTCCATCTTCTCTTGGATTCGAACCTGGGACTCGTTATTAAACACTCCGGCAATAAGAAGATGACTAGAGAAAAAACTGTTTGAACTAAAACTCATACACCACAAACCAAATTCTTAGTCAATCACTTCGTCTACTTTACCTCTTCTGTATTAGAGTTACTCATGATTTTGGTCACTAACATTGGGCCAAACATCACAAACCAACTATGAAGTCATTAAAGAGGGTTAAAGCATGGTGAAGTAGTCAAGTATTCTGTGCTTTCTCTATGACATCCTGGAAATCTACTACCATATATACCAAACAAAATTAGAAATCTATACTATAACTTCAACTTTGCACATGGTAGCAGAAACTCCTAATATAGATGAGGCACAAAGGAAGAGATGAATTCACTTCAAAAGAACAATTTGAAGAAATAACACTCCACCGCACCGGTAAAATAAACCTCAACTCTATGTATTCCTCTATCGGTAGAGTACATTGAATGTACAAAAATGGGTATACCAGAGTTTCTGTTATTCGTATAAAAGAATTAATATAACTTCTAAGAAAATTATAGATACCAGAGTTCTACTTTAACATTGATGAGATTGCAAGAACAAAAACATAAATAAGAGATAAACATTAAAGGGAAACGATAAACATAAAGGAATTCTTATCTAGGATATATTTGTTTCTTCTTTCGACTCAAATTTTTCTTCCTCTGGGTTTTCTTCTTCGCTTGGTCTCTTACATTATTACCTTCACTCCAAGTCGCCTCGACACTACGCATTTTCTTTTCTATCTTTGAAGTCAATAAACTCCACTTCCTCCCCTGTTGTTGAACTGACTTTCTCCTTTTTTGCTTCATCATCTTCGTTTTGTTTCTTTTCTTTCTCAGCCTTTAGTATTGCTTGTTCTTCTTTCTTTTTCTCAAGAACTTCAATTAAAGTCTTCAAACAAGTTTCAGTCAGATCTTCGTCAATGTTTTTAGGCATCAAATTCTCAGCAACATCAGCAGGAGTTATTTCAGTCTCACTAATCAAACACTTAATATCGTCGAACAATATATGAGAATCGACATTCAAATAGTTCTTCGCCAGTACCTTAAACCCTTCGAAACAACAATATGACATTTCAATATGCATATCCATTCTACCTCTTCGAATAAGAGCAGGATCAAGTCTTTCTACATGATTAGTAGTAAAAACAATAATTCGTTCACTACCACAACTCGACCATAACCCATCTATGAAATTCAAAAGCCCAGATAGTGTCACTCCTGTCGAAAATCTTGGTTTCTCGTATTTATTATCATCCTTATCATCTTTTTTGAACTTTTTGTTACGGTCAATTGTAAGACCGATTGTACAATCAATATCTTCAATAACTATAACCGACTTATTAGATGTTTCAAGTAAAAGTTTTCGAAGTTCATTATTACCTATCACTGAAGCTAATTCAAGATCATAAATATCATAGTTCAAGAAATTAGCAATGGAAGCAACCATAGTAGATTTCCCTGTTCCAGGAGGACCATATAAGAGGTACCCACGTTTCCAAGCCTTACCAATCTTCGTATAATAATCCTTTCCTTTACTAAAAGCAATAAGATCGTTGATAATTTGCTTCTTCTTGATTGGATTCATTGCTAGATTATCAAACGAAGCAGGATGATCTAAAACCACATGATTCCATAACACGGTCTTGGAATAAGAATATTCTGAACTGTTACAATACAACTTTCTTTTTCGATTTCTCTCTAAAAGTTCCTTCCCTTTTTCTATAACTTCATTCAAATATAACTCTGTGACTATATCGCGATATTGCTCGTGAAATTTCAGAACGAAATATCGTTTGTCATCTGATACAGTAGAAGAAGAAGAAGATCTGGACCCGGTTTCACGACTAGTTTTGGATACCCTCCAGAGTAACTTAACTCCTTGAAACTCATCAGTAATATCTTCAGAGTCATCCAGGGTAAGAATAAGTTTCTTGTTCTTCCCAACTTCAGCTTTGAGACGCTTTGCTTTTTTCGGAGATTTAGTACTAAGGTAGGCTTCAATTGTTACATAAGCTTGGTTTCTTTTTCGGTCGAAATCATCTGTGAATTCTTTGATGGTTATTATAATATCATGATCCCTGCTATAACCCAAAATTTTGTGAATATAAGATTCAATGAAGTCTCGAAGACGTTGAGGGATGAATTTTTCCAACATAGTGTAATAAACCATATAGGTTGCCAATCTTGTTCCAACTTCTTTGAAGATCTCCCCCATCCCCATTATTGACATCTTCAAGCTCTTGCTTACTTCTCTATCTCTCTTTTATCTCACAGTTTCTTTGCTAGTTATTGATGTTTAATGGGTGGAAAATTGGGTTTATTTATAGGTTTAGAAACTTTTGAAACAGGGAAGTTCCTAAAAATCCGTTATGTATATCTAGCGAGTGTTCTGTAGTGAGAAGGACACCAACGATTAATGTCGGTAGTGTATTTCTATAGTTTAAAACTCACTAGTTTTTTATTTTAGAAACGTTTCTGCATGAATTCATTAGTTTCCCCTTTTCTTGTTTAAACCTATACCTTTTTAATGCAAATAGGCCTCAAACATTACACTGTGCTCCACGTTATTTGAAAAAAAAAATTACGTGTTAAGATCATAAAACAACACTAAGTGAGGGTGCGTGTGAGAATTTTATATGAAAGAAAGGCGATCAAAAATATAATGTCTAGGTACTCTATGCTCATTGTTAATTGAAATTTAATCAGATGCCCACAAACTTAACATGGTGTCGAAGCTACGCCTACACGCAATAGGCTTGAAAGCCACACGTGTTCCACGTCACTTAAAAAAAAACGTGTGTTAAGCTAGAAAAACGTCACATGTAAGGGAGCTGGTGAGAATAGTCCCATATGGATTAAATAACTAGGAATATAATGTCTAGTCATTCCCACTCTTTGCCGATTGGTTTTGAGTCTAATGACCATAAACTTAAACAATGTTTAGTACAATAAGGAGAGTTACTTCCCTGCCATAAATTATGTTGTGTTTGATATCTCCTATTTCCATGGAAAATAAAAGAGTTTCCGTAGAATAGATATTTCCACCGTTTGATAGCAAGTTTATTTCGATGGCTTCAATTTTCGTGGGAACTTATTTTCGTGAAATACACCATTTTTAATTCCTTGCTCCACCCTAGGAATTAGATTCTGCAGAAACCAAAGAAATAGTGTTTCAATATATTTGGATACTTGAAACCTATATGTATTACTATATTTTTTGTAAAAAAAATAATCCTAATATTTATGTTCATATTTTTCCTCACCTTTACACATAAATAATGGAAGTAATTTCGATATTGCTTTAAGCACATTTTTTGTGGAAGGATGTTAACTTTTTTTTTTTTTTTTTAATTTTGCTGGATAGTGTTTATATACTTAAGGTAAGCTCTGACTTCCAGTTTTATATTCTTAGTAATTAGGGTAAATTTTGTGGACTTATATTTTTGTTCGTTTCATTGAAGAATATAGAGTATATCATAATCAATTCTACGGAAATTAGTTCTCAACTAAACAATAACATTTTACGATTCCACGAAATAACAAATAACAACTAAACAAAAAGAATTTGTATTTCTGTGGAACACATTCCATGGAAATATTTCCGTGGAAACTCTTTTATTTCTATGGAATTGTTTCCTTAAAATCAAAAACAACCTTAGATATACTATGGTTGAAAGACAACTTCGTTAGATTATGTGTTACAATATTTTCTTTCCTTGTGACCGATAATAGTAGGACATCCTCTCAACAAAAAATAATAATAGTAGGATATCTTTATTAGTTTTGATGGTCCCTTAGATATCCAAGATATAGTAGCTCAACTTTTCTAAGGTGTCGAGAAATTAACAAATGGGAAGTTTTAAAAGCAACGCGTGTTTTTCTATAAAGCTAACGTAATTTGCTGTCAAGACTTGGTCAAAATAAGTTGATTACGTACAGTTAGAGGCAATGTCACCTCTTTCTTTTCTAGCAAAGATCGTCCGCCGGCGACCTCCGGCCAGCAACCTAACAAAAAAAAAATCTCTTTCTCCTCCTTCCTCCTCCTCCTTCCTCTTCTACCTCTTCTCTTATTTATACTCTCTCCCCTCTGTTTTCGGCGAAGGACAAAAGCTTCATCGCCGTAAATGTCTGGTTTCCAGACGAAACTAGATCTGGTTTCTTCTGGAAACCATACTCCGTTCGAAGGTCCTCTCCTTCATCGAAAACAAAATAGAGAGAGATGATAGAGAAGAAGAAGAATAAGAAGAAGGCGAAGATTTCTTTTTTTTTTTTTAAAGTTAGGACGTCAGTCGGAGGTTGTCCCGATGACTTGACGCCATTAAATCAAACTCTGATTTAGACATTGGCTCTTAAGCACACATTGTCTTTAACCAAACTAAAGATTGTCTTTAGAGAGATTGCCTATAACATATTCGATTATTGCCTTTAAAATCTCCCTTAATAAATTACATCCTCTAATTGTATTGCCTGACCAAGTTTGTGTGCTAGGGTCGGTCCTAGTTTCACTTCCATTGCCTCTATTTCCATGGCCGAGTTTATTAGAAGGTTTTATATAACGCGTCCGTCGAATACCCCATCAAAAACCTTGCAACTGTTGTTGTTGCCCCCTACCATTTTCAAATGCCCGATTACTATTTACAACACGCCTAGGGAGACCTCCAAATGGGACACCCACATGAACCGTCCTTACCATTTCTAGAAAAGGACAAAAATACTTTCTAGAGAGAGAAAGTAAATTAATTTTTGTCCTTTTCTAAGTAGGGTAAGAACGGTTCATTGGGAGTCCCAATTGCGGGCTCCCAATACTTATTGTACTATTTATTTTGATTATCGTAGATGGTGGTGCTTTCCGCTTCACCGTACATGTACAGATGTGCCTGGAATGCTACTTGGGTTAGCTTATTGCTACTGGGTCATCTCAAACTATTTATAAGGATTTTCAACAACTATTCTGAAATTTCTTTTGGAGTTAAAATCCAAGCGGCTCCGGAAATTTACATACCCTACAAAATAAAATGTAGGGTTTCCATTTGAAAGTTTTATTGGATTTGCACTAATCAATCCAAATGAACTTCTACACCAGGCTATGGACAGTCACATCATCACTATTTATAACATCTTGACCTAAATCTGTAACAACTGATACGACATTGAGGTTTCTACTGAAAACACTAGAGATCGACCATGAAAAATATAATCCCCAAATATAATTTAGTTACTCAGTCACAAAATCGTCTATGAAATAGTACACCAATTTTTGGTGCAGCGGTTGGACACCCTTCTTAAGACCATGAGGTCGTGGGACCGAATCTAGGTGGAAGGTACTTTCACTAATACGGACTCCAAAGTCATTACTTTTTTTTTTTTTTGAATAATCTCAATTAAACAAAGTTTGTGAGTCATAAGAAAGAGGGGGTTTAGAGCATGTCCAACCCCAGCCGGGGACAGTCACATCATCACTATTTAGACATCAATGAATTCGATAACCAAAGTTATATGGAAATGTTGTCCCCTAATTCTACTTACCCGTCGGCTCAATTAGGAGTTGATGATTATGAAGTATGTGAGGATTCTTGTGTGCAAGGAGGGACGTCTTCGACAAAGATAACTAAACGGGAACCGTATAAGCCGGATGAAGATATTTTACTTACTAATTATTATTTGAAAATCACATTTGATGCGGTTGTCGGAAATAGCCAAAAATATAAAGTATTTTGGCAAAAAATATCGGATGAATATAATGCGAGTGCAAAGTTTCAACGCACAGTTAGAAGTTGTAAATCTCGTTTCAGTGAGATAAGCTCGGAATGTCAAAGTTTTATATCGACTTTGAGGATAATAAATAAAGTTCCAAAAAGCGGAGAAAACGATTATGACCGGGTAATTGTTTCTAACTTTTTAATTTCTTTTTTCTATCTTTTCACTTCATTCGTATAATATACTTATATATATATTTTGTTTATTTTAGTTACAAAGAGCTATCGAATTGTATAAAAAAATCATCAAGGTAAAGGGTTTAGGTTCCTACATGTTTACAAAATTTTGATGACACACAACAAGTGGATGGCAGACATGCCAAGAGAGTCAACATCCGGTAAAAGAGATTCTAATACCAATCCATCGGAAGAAAGACCAATTGGCCGTAAACAAGCCAAAGCAAATGCAAGAGTTGGCGAACCATCCATACATTCTACCGCTTCAAAAACTCCCAGTGAGGGATATTGGGAAAAAAGAGACGAAGATTCCCAACAAAGATCAATAACTTTGAGTGAAGCAGTACGGGTTCAACAAGAGACCCTAAAGGTGCAACAAGATTTTCTACGGGTGCAAACGGAGGTGGCGAACCGACAATATGCGATGGACTTAATGAAGATTGATATTAGGTCTCTCGACGAACATGCTCAACAAATGCTTTTAGCGGCGCGAGAGGCTTGGTTCAACGGTGCACCACGAGACCCAAGAAACCCCTTCTAGTTATTTTTAATTAATTTTTCTAGTGTTGTTTAGTCGTATTTAAGTAGTTTTAAATTTTTAATCAATTATTAGTTGTAATCGATGTTTTTTAAATTGAATTTTATTAGTAAATTTTATTAGAGGCTGGGGCTGGAGGCCAATAATTTTAGGTGAAAAAGTGATTTTTTCGGCCTAAGACAGGCTGAGATTGGACTTGCTCTTATATGGATGGGTTATCGGAGCTGGCGGCGTTGTAGTAGTGGGAGTGCCGCTGCTTTTACTACTGGTATTTCGCTATTTTCTATCTCTAACCATCTCCTCTCTAGGGTTAGGGTTCTAGCGAATACCACCTTCTGTTCCTTCGCATCGAGCAGTTCAGTTTCTCTCTCTAGCTCCATTACCACTAACAGCATGGCAGGTATCGAGTCTCAGTCGACGACGGAATGGCCGGCAAGAAGAGTAAGAGAAACTTTCATCAAGTTCTTTGAAGGAAAGAATCATACTAACTGGATTTCTAGTCCTGTTGTTCCTGTAAATGATCCGACTCTTCTATTCGCAAATGCTGGTAGGTTTTTCTCTCTTTCTCTCTCTTCTCTCAGTGATTGTAGGATTTCATTTAGCTCCTGAATACCTTATTATTTTTCTTACTTTCACCATGAGGAAGTTCCAATTTTGAATAGCAAATGGTTAATGTTATAATTTGTCATGACTACTGTTCAATATAAAATGAGTTTCTATGTGCTATTAAGCTTGATTACTTGATACTGAGTTTTCAAACTGATTCAAATTCCTTTTGAAAAAGTTTGATTTTGAATATTAATTTGTTAGAGCATCTCCAGTGTGAAACTTATTTGTCAAGTGTCAATTGAAATTCTCTTTCGTATGTGGGAGAATAGGCATCACCTAAATTTTTTGTGTCTCTCTAAAAAGTACTTTATTTGATAGAAAAAAGTAGTTTTTTTTGGACAAAGATAGAATAATTAGTTATTAAAAAATTATGGAGGAAAATTTACTATTGGTCAAAAATCAAAATACAAAGAGCGATGATGACTAATACAATTAGAGATCCTCAAGAGGGCACTCTAAATTTACTGTGTCTTCTTGGGGATCTCTAAAATAACTACCTCTGTGTCATGACGAGTTCCAAATAGAGTCTTGAATTAGACTACTGGAGATGGTTTAAACAAAAAAAAAAAAAAACTCTAAAAATTCTATATTTTATGGATTGAGCCTCGGCCTCCCATTTGAGATGCTCTTAGATATGTAGCATTTTTGTTGTTAAGATAATCCCAAATGATTAAATGCCAAATTGCCAATGAGCTTCAAGCAAACAAACACAAATTCTAAGTTTTTGAATTTCACTATGGTAGAGTTGGTTAAAAATTTTTGATGGTTGATGAACTGATAATGTAGTATTCAGACTGGGTTTGCAGTGTTATTAACTTATTATGTGGTTACGCTATTTCAGTGTAATGTACCAGGCCTATGTCGTTCCTTCAATTCGTATGATAAGTCTTTATTACACTCATAAACACATATGTATATAGGACAATTATTAACTAAATCTGTGGACAACCTGTTCCGACTGATCCTCAACTAGTCAGGCTGAGTACTTAGCTCTTGTTGACCAACTATCTCCAACATCGCGATTAGCTACATACATTAGGTGCAAATAGGGAATTTGAGTAACTTTATATACCAAGGTCGAGATAGGAATCACTTCTGAAATAATTTGGTAAAATTTTTCAAACCGCGTCAAGTTGACCGCCCCCTTTATTGTATTATTGGTACTAGTTGTGCAAGTAAATTGTTGATGGAGATTCTAAAACAAGAAGTTGAGAAGGAAAAAATGTAGTACAAAGCAGTTCTAACCATTCCTTTTTGGCTTTCAGCTTTATTATTATTATTACATTTTCTTTTTGCACTTTCTATTTGTCAAGAAATTTAGATGATGATACGGTTAATCCAATGTTTCAAGCAACAAAGCCATAGCATTGCATGTCTTCAGTGTAATTATGTAGGTGGTTTAGAACTCAATGAACTTTGTCACACAATCATGTATATATGAGTGCTGTCTATCTTATTTCTTTAATATGGCGTTTTTAATGGTCTCGTTCTTCAATTTTCTTTCATTTCTTCTGATATCAACACGTTGTATAAGTTACAAAGTAACAAATTAGTTTGTTCACAGGAATGAACCAATACAAGCCAATTTTTCTTGGAACTGTTGATCCTAGCACTCCGTTGAGTAAGCTCACTCGTGCATGCAATACGCAAAAGTGCATTCGGGCTGGTGGAAAGCACAATGATCTCGATGATGTCGGGAAAGATACTTACCACCATACCTTCTTTGAGATGCTTGGAAACTGGTCATTTGGAGATTACTTCAAAGCAGAAGCCATTTCATGGGCATGGGATCTTCTCACAAAGGTTTGTTGGCACAAAATAGTGTTGT
This sequence comes from Eschscholzia californica, assembly GCF_041429995.1. NCBI lineage: Eukaryota > Viridiplantae > Streptophyta > Magnoliopsida > Ranunculales > Papaveraceae > Eschscholzia > Eschscholzia californica. The sequence continues at coordinate 12,413,571 of NW_028238198.1, read as the reverse complement.
CTTCGAATTTTGAGCTATGTATATTCCTTTTCAATATCTATTCACATCTATGATAGTTGGATGTTGGATAGTCCGCCACTCCAGTTGGATAGTGGATACTCTGTCTCGTAGTTACTTCTACGCTTTTGATGGGAAATGTGCATCTTGAATGTACTTGCACAAAATTGTCTTAGGTTATAAAAATGATACTCTAGTTCAGCGGTTTTGTGTGACATGTAGCAACTGTTGATTCAAAGGTAATAATAACTAATACGAGTCAAAATGTGTTTGGGAATACTATTTTTGAGTGTTTGCCATCGTTGCATCCATCACCTTGGACAAATGCAGGATTCTGGTACCCATTCTTGTAACTACGAACTACGAACGTAACTTCCAAATCTCGGATCTTTTTCTGTCCAGTTCATGTGGAAAAGGATGTCTCTGTGATCTAGTTTTGTTGTTTCTGTATTATTTAATGTACTGAATTTTACTGGGCGAACCCGTCACTGGAAAATGCATCTGAAAAGGATGCACTTGTAGTCATTATCAAATTACATTTCTCTAGCTTGCACTTGTTGTTACTCATGTATGTTTGATTTATTTTAATTGTTTCAACAACTAGAGGCCTGGAGTCACATAGTATACTTGATTTAGCCATCGGCTTTGTAGGACATTTTCTTGTGATGCAGTTCAATTGTCTTCTTGTGTTGTAAAGTCTGTATTACTACTCTCTGGATGGTGAAGGATTTCAAGAAAAAAAATCATCGTGGTCATGATTGGACCCTCCAAACCTGAATAGGTGTCTACTTGAAGAAGTTAGTTTTGACTTTGCTTCCTCTGGTCATGCCTTAAGATGTATGTGACGTGTCACTCGGAAAAGTTAGTGGTCACCTGGCTTACTTACCTCAACACTTAAACCTGTATTTGATTAATGAGTTGGCTAAGATTCATTCTTTTTTAAAAACATATGATATTTATTAATGTCTCGTCCTATGTAAAATGGATGAATTGCACGCAAGTAGATTCAATACGACGGTGGTGATTGCTGGCATAGGTTTTGCAAATTTGTTACTTGAACTTCAATCTGTGACGTGTGTTAGTTTTCCAGTTTTTCCTAATGCTTAATCTATGTGTATTTATTTCTGAACTAGTTCTTTTTGGTCCACAGGTCTACAGGTTACCCACGGATCGGATATATGCTACCTATTTTGGTGGTGATGAAAAATTGGGCCTTCCTCCTGATAACGAAGCAAGAGACATGTGGCTGAACTTTTTACCACCTGGGCGTGTGCTTCCTTTTGGTTGTAAGGTATTTTTACTTGGACATGTGATTTAGTAATTAAAAGTTAAAATCTCTCGCTTGACGGCGAATTCTTCTCGTGGGGAATATATGTAAAGTAAATTAGGAACATAATTATTCTCTTACAGCAATAAATAAGAGCTTCACATTCTCCAATCAACATCCGAGTGTTGGTCTCTTAAGATGAAACCAAAAGAGCTGAGAGAAAGTTATGCTGGAAAATAACCTTCATTTTAACTTGATTATGGAGAAGAGTTAGTTGAACAGGGATGTGCCCCTTTTATAATACTTCATTTCAACATTTACCATTCCTAGTCAGCTATTAGGCTCTTCAAACTCTAGTTCTACATTTTCTAGGAAGCAAGTATTCTTAATGACTTCCCAATGTCCCAATAGTACCATTTGACTAACTTATTTTTTTGACAGTCCAGATATATTCTTCATACTGCTTTCTAGAACTAAATAATTAATAGCCATAATTATGTGAACCGTACCATTAGGGGACTCCCGAGCATGGGATCCTACTTTAAACAACGTTAAAGAAGACCTGCTTTTTCTTAAATATTCTTCAAGATAGTTGCTAACTCTTTCGCATTGCATTTAGATAAAATTTTCATTTCATTATTTTGCAGACTCTACAAGAATTAGGAATATAAATTGTGGAACTGAAGAACAGTCTACCTTTATAATAGGGCAGCGAATCCCCTAAAATGTTGGAATTTTAGTTCGTTTACGTTTTAATAGTTAGTGTAGATCGAGAGAGAAAGTTAGTGAAGGGCCGGCACATATTGGGAGCTTTTTTGTTGTTTAAATATCATTTCAAACTTAAAAAATTATTTTTGGATATAGTTTTTTTTCTGTTATTTCAGCTATCTTAAACCTCCCAGTTCCACCAATGCATTTATGTCACTTGGTGCAATTTAAGAGCTCCCACTTCTGCATGATAGTCTTTTAGACAATATTACTCCGCTCTGTATCCTGAAAATTTGTGCAAATACCACATCTCGTTTATGCATCGGTGATGTTTATTTAAGTGCTCCCATATGGACTAATTTCTAGTTAGCCTAATGAATTTGGAAAAAAGACGTGCGAACGCTTGTCTGAAAATACAAATGTCATTCTCTATTTTGCAAATTCATGTCGGCTAACTACAAACTAGTTTCTACGGTACCACACAACCAAGGAAAAAACGGTGTGGTAATTTGCAACTTTATGCGGTTACGAACTAGAGCCTATACTTCTCCATCGAAGGACAGAATGTGGGAGAAAAGGTCTTGATTTCTGTGGTTATTTAATAATTTTCATTCCTTCCCCCCTGAATAATTGTCGTACTGTGTCCTTTTATATATGGCAAACTTAATTATCTCTAATGCTCTATTATCTTATCCATCAATAAATTACTATATTGAATGAAAAACGAAGTTTGTATGCATCAATAGGACAACTTCTGGGAGATGGGTGATACTGGTCCTTGCGGGCCTTGCACAGAAATACATTTTGATAGAATTGGTAACCGAGATGCTGCTGCGTTGGTCAATAACGACGATCCAACATGCATTGAGATATGGAATCTTGTATTTATTCAGGTATGGAGTTTGTTAACTGGACCATTCTTCAATGTTTTTTTGGAAAGTGACTATTAAAGTCATTACATCAAAGATGTGATAAGCACGATAACCGCCGAGTTAAACCTTGAAAGAAACGGGCCTAAAGTCCAACTAAACTACTGGCCTAAAGGCCAACGAAATAAATGGCCTAAATCCCATCTAACTACGTTACTTATATCTTTAATTAACCCAAGTTCAATAAAACCTGGGACCTCCAGGGTTTAGGAGTTTATGTCAACACTATCAACCACTTGGGCTGTTGGGCAATCAAGTGTTGACCATTCTTCAATATTTAATTATTATATCAGTTCTCTTTTTCCTGGTATGAGATGTATGTCGTGATCCTTTTATCTGATTTAACTTGTTCTTTCGGTCCTTTCGGCAGTTCAATCGCGAAACTGATGGTGCTCTGAAACCTCTCCCTTCAAAACATGTTGACACTGGGATGGGTTTTGAGCGCTTAACTTCGATTCTACAAAACAAAATGAGCAACTATGACACCGATGTCTTCATGCCTATTTTCCATGCTATTCAACAGGTATGATGATTATGCATCCACTAAACTTGTTTCTGTACTTAATATATCTACTTCGTGTTTGAGTCTCTTGAGTCTAAGGCTGTTGATCTGTTTGTCTTTCTTTATTGTTACACTACAAATGCATGTTAGTCAATTCAGATATTGGCTTGACTCTGACATTTGGGCTGGAATGATGACACATGTAACCATTTCGTAGGCTAAGGTTTCTTATATCGGCAGAGTGAAGCTTGGGACGGGAATCGGGGAGATCAGTGTCATGCACATTCCACAGACACCGACACAAACAGAACATACACATGCACGCATATTTCCGTGTATATCACATATGCATATATATATATATAAATACGCACACACACACACACACACACACACACACACACACACACACACACACACACACACACACACATATATATTAGCTTTCTCTTATAAATTCTCTAAAAGGAACTTGTTTTACTCCCGCATGTCTTATATGTAGCTGGGCTTTGTACTAATGGGCTACTACTACCTGATGTTTTCTGTTGACAAGCATCAGCTCTTGATATTGTTTAGTTGTTCAATTAATTTCGGTTATGATGGAGTCCCGGCTATTCTTTGCGAAGTAACTTTTTGCCGGTCTCTTTGCAGGCAACAGGGGCTCGACCATATTCTGGAAAAGTTGGAGCCGATGATGTGGATAACATTGACATGGCTTATAGGGTTGTGGCTGATCACATACGAACTCTTTCTTTTGCCATTGCTGACGGGTCTCGTCCAGGTGAACACTATATTAAAAATGCTTTAACTGTATCTTCTTTTATTTTATATTCTCTGCCTTTCGGTTGACCCTTGACGTTTTTTTATTTCCAAAATCATATCAGGGGCTTCCTCTAATGAGGTTTCAATTGTTCCTAAGTAATGTACAGACTGTACAGTACTACTGCTACAGTCAAATCTTAGTTATCATTCGATCTTATATATTTGCGCTGCCTATGTTCATATGTTGTGACCCGTTGTCTCTAAAATTTTTTCAACTTGTTGATTGTAGGTAATGAGGGTCGTGAATATGTTTTAAGGCGCATTCTTAGACGAGCTGTTCGTTACGGGAATGAAGTCCTAAAAGCTCAACAGGGTTTCTTCAGCAGGTAGGAGTTAAAATCTCCGCAGATGCCTGTCTATTCATGGAGATTATAGCTTGTTCTGTTATTTGCTTTCTATTTAACTTGCACTTCTTTCACGCGAGATAGTATGTATTTAATTGACAAATCGGCGGAAATAGTCATGTTGCCAAATGCTCCACCAGAGCTCTAAAATAATCTATTATTTATTTTGATGCTCTAGCTTTCTGATTTAGCGTCTTTCTCGAGTAGCCAGAAAAAAAAAAGAGACTGGTACGGCCATTATGATGTTATTATGGTATCATGCTGGTTATCATTGACAGATGAAGTTAATTTTTGTAGATCTGAAGATTCTGAAGTCTGAACTAGTAGATGGTTCTAATTCTCGATACTAAATTTGTGTAGTGTCTGATATATCTGTACTGTTAACTCTTTAAACACTCGATACTTCTTACATGTAGTTGTTGAAAGCTTTCCTATGGAGTAACTTTTCCTGGTCTTTGGAAGGGTTGAACCATATTCATGCTTGTATGCTTTGATTTCTCAATTTGGTCTTGTACATGTCTTGATGAACACTTCAGAAGTGATGTTTGTTTGTAAGTGAATGACTCGTAGGGTTATTGCCTTTCATCTTTAACATTTATCTTATTTTTGTCTCCATGTCTAGGCTTGTACATATTATGGTGGAAGTGATGGCAGATGTATTTCCAGAACTGAGGCAACATGAAACCAATATCAGAGAAATTATTGCAGAAGAAGAAACAAGTTTTGGAAGGACATTACTTAAGGTATATTTGATGAGTTAGTCATTTCATTCACTTTTCTCAATCCTTTTTCTTTCTTGCTTCTTTACTGTCTAGACACCCACCTTGTATTAGCTCGCTGCCTCGTTTTAGCGTTGAACTGTATAATGTATACTTAACAAAGCTTTCAAAAAAGTAGAAAGTTATCTGACATGTGATCATACTCCAGGGAATTGAAAAGTTTAAGAAGGCTGCTCAGGATGTTCAAGGGACAGTACTTAGTGGACAGGTGGATGATTTTTTACCTATTGCTTACTTTTTACCATATAGGACTTTTGCATGCTTTTGAATTGTGATACTGGTTTTCCCTCGGGCCTTATGTAACAATCTTTTATGTCCTCAGTTTGATACTTCCATACGTAGTTTTAGCTCTGGACTTGGTTTGGTGTGAAAAGATACTCAGCATGTATAATCATGCAATGAATGATCACTATCGTAAATGTTAATTTTCTAAATATAGGAACAGAGTAGTACTTTATTTTGTCCTCACTCCTGAAAGGTAGTCAAACCGAATGAATGGAGCGCCATTTCGTGGATCTTTGAGTACCAAAATACAAAGTTAGAAGGAAGCGACTAGAGAGATTCTTTCCCTCCTCAGCTCGTTGATAGCTCCCAGATTCCATTAGCTACTTTCCTAAGTTGAATGGGGATTTCTGGTTAGTTTGTTTTTCGGTTTACGTGGTTATCATAGTTGTAAAGAAAAACATGTGTGGGCAATTCACGCAAGTTTGAGGAACCATTTAGTGCCAGTTATGAGGATATTTGATTGAGAAGCTCTTGTTAAGTCAAGGTGCAATGAAGGTACGCTCTTTTTAAATTAAGGATGGTTTCCAAAGACCAATTATTGTTGGATTGGGAATCATAGAAAAATTAGGGAAGTTAAAAAATAATTCTGGAATATCTTATTAAGTAACGAATCGAAATTTTATATTAAACGAATTATGTACCGAATAAGTATACCCCCCACGTACCGGATACACTCTAATAGGCGTACCGCGTACCCGTTTTCGTACCGCGTACCGGAACGTACCGCGAATCTGGTAACCTTGGTGCAGTCTTCATTTCCCTATTAGCCCTAGACCATAGACCCTTTATATGACTGTGGCTCTCAATTAGACTTGGAGCTGATATGCTGAATGTTGGGTAATAGAGCCGTTCTTCCATGTTTGCTATGTTAAATCATAAATGCGAACTGTTTTCCATGTGACAATTGCTGCACATCAATCATTGAGTATTTGGGCCTCCTCTTGATGGAATGCGCGTGATACAATTTGCTTTAGAGGTCATTTGAAAAATTTGGGTCCCAAATACACAGGGGGAAAGTGATTCAATATAATTGCCAAGTTGATGTTAATTGCTCAGATCTTTGACGTGTATTTTTGCCTAATGATGGGCTAAATTTTGGTTTAGACTAGAGGGTGTATGTGATGATGTTATTTAGCACATACATGGGTAAGGCTTATATGTATGCTTTTCTATTTTCTATCTGTTTATTTGGGGTAGGAAAGTCATGGCTTGATTTGGGGATGTTGGTAATTTGGATCAAACCGTCAAGTAGCTTTTGGACGAATTTTTTCTGTCCATCAGTATGTCTTTTATTTCTATTTTCTATTTAAGTTCTAATATATTTTGATGTATCCATTTTGGAATATCTGCCTTAGAGATCAACAGAAATTACGGCAGCTTCTTCTCTTCATGTTTTTATACTACTTACCTTGTGAACATTTAAGTTTGCAATTGGTTAGCGTTTCTTGAACTTCTCTAGATTATGATTGAAATCCTTTGTTGTTATTATCCTAGTATTAATAATCATTACTCTCGTAACCTGATTTTTGATGTCTCACCCTGAATTTTTTGTTGCAGGATGCATTTGTCTTGTGGGATACTTATGGATTTCCTTTGGATCTGACTCAGGTTTATTAAGCGTTTCATAGGTTTCCTCGAGTCATTTTCCCTTTCATAGTTTTCCATCTGAGCTATGTAGATGCAAAAATGTTAGTCTAACCATCACAAAATCATCTTCTTGTGTCCACCAGCTGATGGCAGAAGAACAAGGCCTTGCAGTTGATGTAGAGGGTTTCAATATTGCCATGCAGGAGGCAAGGGAGAGATCTAGGAGTGGTCAGACTAAGGTATTCTATCTATCTTTCTATTTATCTTGTGCATTTATTTTCTTTCTTATCTTGATTGTTGTACTATGCAACAAAGATTGAATTCTAAGATAGTTCATTAACCGCCGCTGCGATTCCATGAAATCGAATTTTTCGGAGTACGAATTGGTAAAAGGGAATTTATTGCTTTAAAAATGGGTGAATTATTAAGTATAACTTCCCCTTCGCATATTTATGTGGACTAAGTACTAATTGAGGTATACAGCTGCAACTGAAGAGAAATCACCCAACCATGAGTCCATGACACAGCTGTAACTAGGGCTATAAACATTTGTAAAATCGAGATCCTACTTGCTTGATTAAAAGATAACATCAGAAGATAGTGGTTGAGAGCAATTGGCCTTGTTTTTTTTTTTTGGAATTCGACTACGATCTACGTATGTCGTTACATTTGGCATTGATACATCAAAGATGTGATACGCTCAATAACTGCCCACTCAAACTGAAACTAGACAGGGCCTATAGCCCAACATGTCAATGGCCTAAAGCCTAACTACATTATTTACACCCTAATAATCTCAAATCAAATAACCAAAGATTCCACCTTCTCTGGGATTCGAACCTGAGACCTCCAGGGATTTCTGGAGTTTATGTCAACACCTTGGAACCGCTTGGGCTACCAACTGTTGACAATTGGCCTTGTTGTTACCACCGCAATAATCAATAATGAGGGTATTTGTCATTACTCGCTAGCTTTTATTGGCACGTGATGACATGAATAACTAGTCGTGTGGAGGAAGTACTTACTTATTTTGAAACTTAGTACTTACTTATCTTAGAATGAAAATTCCGTTTCCGTTAAGATCAAACAGTTTCTTTTCCTGTTCAATCACAAAAAGAGGTTCTTCGAGCCGGATGAAACTTTTATTTGCTCAGATTTAAAATCGTCCTAATGGTTCGTTCTCTGTTGAGATTTCATAAGGGCAAATGAAATCCTTCTGTAAAATGCTAATCTCCGAACTTCTTTTTGCTTCTAACTCGACATGTAAGAATTGTTCTTCGAACTGGTTTTTACCATACTGTTTTTCCAAACTTGCGTTGATTTTTGCAGAAAGTTGGTGGTGCTATTGTCATGGATGCTGATGCGACCTCAGTGTTGCAAAAGAAGGGAGTGGCTCCTACAGATGATAGCTACAAGTTTATTTGGAACCAGGTTAGTTGAATTCTAAATTTGCAGGTTTTATCTGAAGAACATTAAGACATGATTTCTCTCAAAAACAAATAAATGTTGTGATGAAAAGTTTATTTACTGGGCATTGAGGCTCACCAATTACAAGTTTACGACATACCTTGATATGTCAGAAGGAAAAGCTTAGCTTACTTAGAATATTAGGCTATTACATGCCTAAACTCGAAAAATCGGGGAAAATGGCCTAGGGGGCCATCTGGGGACTAGCTTACTTAGAATATTAGGTTGCTAATATATTAGCAATTATATTTATAGGCATATTTGGACTAATAAAGTCAAACCATCCGAAGAAAGGAAATTTGAGTTCCTGCTAAGATCAGAAATTTGAAGGAAAAAATGTGACGCAGAAGAAGAACAAAGTAATGAAACCATAAGAGTGAAAAAACAAGTTACTAACCACTAGACAAGAGAGATAGAGGAAGAATGAGTTAGAGAGAGAGACTTAGTGAGAAAAATTTACAAGCAAGTGGTAATGGAGGTTGAAACCTTCAAATCTTGAAAAAGAATAAGTGAGAAAGGGGTATAGAGAGAAGTTTGGTTGAGTGGGAGAGGTAAGAAACCCTTGAATAAGATAAAGTTGACTTTGAAAAATATAATTAAAGTTGTTGATCCCGAACCGATTTAGTCGGCACCTAGTGCCTAGCTGTTTCGGTACTAGGCGGCTCGTGGGCACCGACTAAGTCGACTTCCTAAATCGAATAGTGCTAAAAGCTCTAGTTGATCGCGTATGTGCTCGAGATTTTTAATGCTTAGCTACATACTTTTACGTGAAGAAGGGACTAATTTCCATAGACAACAAAATGAAATAGTTTTTTTCTTTGTTAAGCACGAAGTATAAAATTGTGGATTATTTTTATTCGAGTCCTCAAGATTGGTTCCTTCATTAACAGAATATTTTTCTCACATTTGTTCAAGGTTATGGTGATAATGTCAATTACACCATAGGTAATTCATTAAATTTTCTGTAATAATGTCAGGATCATGACAGTGAAATAAAAGCTATCTACAATGGGGCACAATTCTTGGAGAGTGCTTCTGCTGGTGAAGAAGTTGGCATTGTTATGAAATCCACAAGCTTCTATGCGGAACAAGGTGGTCAGGTACTTAATAACCGAAATGTTTCGGACTTTATCTTTGCTTAGGCCTATGTGTACCATATCTGCCATCATGATCAGATCTTCTAATGCTAGTGTCTAAACCTGATCCATGGTGTTTCACCAGTTTCTTCAAACTATGGATTATAGCTCATAACAATCCAGAATGTGATCTGAACTTCAGAGTCTCTAAACTAACTATAACAAATAGCTTATAGAGTAACACTATATGCTGTAAAAACTTTTAGGCCGTTGCTCTGCTTGCACCTTTCCCTTGCCATCTGTTTAAAAACCATTTTAAAAGCATCGTTTTCATAATTAAACTGTTATAAACAACAAAATACTGCCGATGCGAAAAATTACCAAATTACCTACAGATGGTTAAACCCTGAGAAACATATGGAAGTGTCGGAGGATATAGAAGATAAAATTTTAGCAGTTTCATGTGCAAATGAAGGGCCTTATCTCAGTTGTGTACAATAATTAAATTAATCATTCATGACTCATATTTATTCTCTGGATGATTTAGCAGACTGACATTCATTTTGGATTGAAATGCGATAGATGGCGATAGTGTAATAATCATCGCATAGGAGTTACCTTAGCCACCAGCATACATGTGATGGTTGTCTGATGGAGGTTTCTGCTATAATGTTTGTCTGTTCAGACCTCTTGAAAATCTTAAAAAACTGTTAGCATGCTTCTTGACTGAGTTCTCAGAGTCAACAGTAAGACTTTTGTATCCAAATGCCTAGTCTTTACTATGGTTGCTGAACCATCAGGCTGGGGTTGGTTTCAAATGACTTACACCACTAAACCTTAAAGAAAATATTATAAGCCTGAATCATGTGTTGCAGTTTTTATGTATATTTTCACATATTCTGATACTTATTGACATTTCTCTGTTTCCAAGAAACGAATTTCATATGCCTTGAGATTTCTCTTGCCTAACTTCAACTGTTCTCAGATATTTGATACTGGCTCACTTGAGTGCTCCTTTGGATTATTTCAAGTTTGTAATGTTCAAGTATATGGAGGGTTTGTTATCCATATTGGTACAATTGTTGGCGAGAGTGGTGTAATTTCGTTGGGTGATAAAGTAACATGCAAAGTAAGGCTAATCACTCTTAGCCCCTTTTCTCGATCTTGTGGCTTTATATATCTTGTTGATTCTTCCCAGCCATTGATGACATGAACAGGTTGACTACGAGAGGCGTGGACTAATTGCTCCCAATCATACTTGCACCCACATGCTAAACTTTGCTTTGAGGGTACACACTTTTTTTCACCACGAGTTTAAGAAATCATTTATTCCAGCTAATCATTTGGTTAATTGGTTTACAAGTACTTCAACGTGAATGCAGGAAGTACTTGGTGATCATGTTGATCAGAAAGGATCAATTGTTCTTCCTGAAAAGTTGCGTTTTGATTTCTCACATGGTATGACTTGTTCTTCCTGAAAAGTTGCGATTTGATTTCTCACATGGTATGATATCTCACATGGTATCATATTGATGCTGTACATGTAAAATTCATTTTTAACTATGTTATTGAACAGGGAAGCCCATTCATCCTGATGATTTGAGAAAAATTGAGTCAATTGTGAACAAGCAGATTAAAGATGAACTTGATGTATTTGGAAAAGAGGCCACACTTGCCGATGCCCAGAGAATAGTTGGTTTAAGAGCTGTTTTTGGAGAAGTAAGCTGCTTTTCATTTCCCATGAAAGTTGATAAAGTTTTATTGGGTTTTGCTTTCCTGAGATCTAGATCCTCAATGCTTTTCTCTTTTCCTGTTTGGATGCAGCTCTACCCTGACCCTGTTAGGGTAGTGGCAATTGGACGGAGGGTGGAGGATCTCCTGGCTAATCCCGATAACAAGGAATGGTTGTCCGTCTCCACAGAATTTTGCGGAGGTAGGTGTAACTGCAAAATCACATAATCATAGCTGTTCTCCACTGCTCACTATCAATGAAGTAGGGAATTACGTAAAAGGCAGCGATCCTTGAAGTAGGAGTGGTCTAATCAGAACGTAAAGTTCTTGTATTTGTTCTCTGTTCGCGATATAAAACAAATTAGAGCTAACATAACTGTCGTAAACAGTGTTGGCGGAAGGAATAACTGCAGTCTCCTAGTGATGGTTACATCCTTCAGAGTTCAGAGATTGCAGTAGAATCCTGAAACAAGGATCATTATATGCCCAGTCTGATGGCCTTCTTGTTATATGTGTAATTATGTTCTAAGAGTTGTTTTTATTAATTAGGTACCCATATCTCAAATACTCGAGAAGCTAAAGCATTTGCTCTTTTATCGGAGGAGGGAATTGCTAAGGGCACACGAAGAATTACTGCTGTTACCACTGATTGTGCTTTCAAGGCAATGGAATTGGCGTGCTCTCTCGATGAAGAAATAAGTGAGGCATCCAAGACAGAGGGGAGCACTCTAGAGACGGTACTTGGATTTTCTTTCTGCTCCTATGTTCTTTATTTTTCTTTCAAGTTTGTGTAGTAACTTAATTAATAATTCTCTCTCCTTTCATCCATGGTTCACTCGGAATCCAGTCATCTGGATTTCTCTTTTAATAATTTCAAACTGTTAGGAAGCAGGTGGCAATTAAGAAACACATGAATTAAAGAGAAAGATGTCTTTCAAGATTTAGGTCCATTGCAGAGATAAAATGATGCAAAACAACTAAAATTACACATGAAATCATATCAAGTGGCAGATTTATAAAAATACAAGCACAACTTAAGTGTACAATATTCTTTGTGTAAAAACTAAGTCAGTCGTGCAGAAGATCGATACTGCTGTCATCTTAGTAGAAGTTAGCATGCCATCTTTTGATCTGCATTGTCATAACCCTGGTTATGTAATTGTGGTAAGTAGCACCAGATAAGCATCAGTGAATGAAATTCTGGTTTCCTCTCGAAATCTGTTAAAGTGTTAGAGATGCTGTACAATGTCATATGATCATCTTCTAAGTGCCTGCTTTTTGTCATTAAGAGTTTTTCTTTAGAGTACAAAAGGGTTTCAAATTTGTTATACTTGCAGAAAGTCAATTCTCTTAAAAGTCGTGTTGATGCTGCCACAATTCCAGCACCCACAAAAGCAGATTTGAGAGGCAAAATCTCTCAACTTCAGGTATTCTGGCTAAAAGCTTAAATTAAGCTTTCTAAGGAGTTTATATTCTTCTCTTCACAGAGTGTCTTTGTTTTTGATGAATCAAGGTTAAAAGAATATACTTCATTTTATCAGGATCAAATTAGAAAGGCACAAAAGAAGATAGCAGAAGAAAATACCCAGAACGCTATCAAGGTTGCGAGTGAGATGGCAGAGATTGCTATTAAAGATGGAAAGGCGTTCTGCATTGCTGATATTAATGTGGGTCTCGACCCAAGTGCTGCTCAAAAAGCAGTAGTGAAAGTTTTGGAAAAGAAGGTTGGTTACTCTTTTTGATCTTCCAATTTCAAACGTTCTTTCATCGTATACTAAAAGGTATTTATTTTCAGCAGAAGATTATTAATTGGAACTAAAATTGATGAACTGGAAATATCCACAACTGATGTGGGTAGAAAAGAAATCCATGTGTCATGGACACCCATAAAACGAATTCGCACTCATCCATGTGAGCATGTTATAACAAGCTTATATGAATTTTCTGATGATAGGGACTACCAATTATGGTGTTCAGCAAGGATGAAATTAAAAATAAGGCTGTCGTATATGCTGGGGTACCCGTGAAAGGAGACAAAAGCGTGGATTTAGAGGTTTCCGAGTGGTTGACGGCTGCTCTTGCCCCTCTCAAAGGGAAGTGTGGGAAAGGAAAAGGAGGTCTTGCTCAAGGCCAGGTAGGCAATTTCATTGTCATTATCAGTTTGATTGTTTGAAAACTTCACCTATGTTTGATTTGTCATCTAGATACAAAATCATTTATTTGAAAACAAGAAGATTTTGTCATGGTTTGTACTGTAAATCATGCACACTTATTTCACATATGGTTCGTCAGTTATACCTCTATATATATCGGGTTTAAGACCCGCATCATCAATGAAAATTTGTCTGATCAGGTTCTGCAGAGCTGATCGGTGAGAAAGCTGAAATATCATTTCTCAACGTGAAAATAGTCCAAACCATACCCACTAGAAAAAAGAAGCAAAACTCTGTACATAAAAAATTAGAAAAAAAAAAACTTCTTGTGTTCCAGAGTCCAGTGAACTTATTATATCGATTTTCAGTCACTTAAGTTTTTGATTTAATACCCGATTTCTTTCTTGATGAAATTCTCTTTAGATTTTTGGTTTGTATCGTTTGTTGTTGGTAACATGAAATTCTTGCAGTATTACCCTGGTTGATGTAAATTTTATCTAATTTCAGGGTTTGGATATTTCAAACATTAAGGAGGCCATGGACATAGCAACGAAATTTGCATCTATGAAGTTGACACGATAAATCCTACTTTTTTTGTCGCTTGCGGGTGAGAACTCATCCATGGTGATTCCTCTATTCTCTATTTATGATTCACATTTGGATTTTTGAATCGATTGAAGAAAGTAATTTTAGTACGAGGATGCGGAAATTAGATTATAGATTTAGAATATTTTTGTTGAAAATGAAACCAAATCCTAATTTAGCATGATATTTATGTTTTTTTTAATAAGGATATTTATGTTATTGATTGAAAAATAAAAAACTTGAGATTATTACTTAAACTTTGTATTGCCAATCTCTGCAGCTATTTCTGTTGTAATAGTTTGAAGTGTCTTTTGATGTTCTCTCTTCCACATTGTTTAGAAATTTCTCCAGACTCACATAAAACACAAGGTTGTTTGGGCAAAACTGAGGTCTGGTTGAATCAGGGCAAAGGGATCGTGAAAACGAATATTTTTTCTCTATTTTTTTCCTTCTTTCCTATTTTCTTCTTTCTAACAATAAAGAAAAAACAAGATAGTCCCTCACCTCACCAAACCCAGTTAGGGGTCCAATTTGGTATTTTCCAAGGGAGCTATCGGAACGAATTGGAATGTAATATCATATAGAGCTAAAGGTTTTCTATTAATTCAAACGTTGTACCTGTGAGATAAAACTTAACTACTTTTTGATGAGCGACAGACTACTTAAAACCTGTTGATAGTAGCTAAAACGTGTTGTTATTTGCGAAAGTTCAGGGTTTGCTCAACCATCGACCGGGGTATAAAATGTGCAATGAGACCGTGGTTTCCTCACACTTAATTTTTTGTTTTCACTTTGACATCATCACGCGTGGTGTGAGGTTTTGTTCCGCCTTCCGTGTATTGATAACTCAAAATTCTTGCCCTACACTTAATAGTCTCTGCCATACACTTATAGTTATAACTGTCAAACTAGAAACAAGTACACTTAATTCTGGCCATCACTTCAAAATCAAGGTAGCGGCTGTAGCAAGAGATTGGAGAGGTTCAATTTGAGAGGTTGCTCCCAACATCTAGACAATCACTTATAAGGGTTGAATCCTGAGGTTTCCATCAAGGAATCTAGTCCCACAAACTTGGAATGAAAAAATTGCATTATTCAGGGCGATGCCAAAATCATAAATGACGCAATTACGGGGCAGGAAAACAAAATTCCATGAGAAGTGCGGCCTATAATATTGGATACGGGATATAGGTCGGTGGAGTTCCATTCAATTCATTTTCTTTTTGTTATCGTAATTGTAATACTATGACTCATGATCTAGCAACATATGCTGATATGCCACTATAAGCAAGTATGATGACATGGAGAGAGTTGGCACATAATTGTCAAATGTTAGGAAATATATTGGTGTGCCAATATCATAATGGATATCGGGTTAGCAAGTTAGGACGTGCCCCTAAAATCTCTTGATCTTTGACTCTTACATAAAGGGTTTCTTTCCGCCTCAACTCATTGTACTTTTTTTCCTCTTTGCAGCAGCGAAGAGAGAGAAAAAAAAGCGGAATAGATATCCCCCTAGAGAGAGAGACTGAAAAACGTCTCCTCTATCTCTTTCTTCACTTTCTATATCTCTACTTTCGGCGTTTCCAAATCGCCGGATTTAGTTCACTTTGTACGCCCGACGCCGGAGTTTATTCATCTTCAGAGAGAGAGAAAACTGAGGTATGCAGGCAGATCAGACGGTGTTGAGTTTAAGGCCTGGAGGTGGAGGCAATCGAGGAAGCAGATTTCTTGCATCTCGTTTTGAATCTGCTCTTGGTGGTTCAAGTGGTGCTGCTGCTGGTTCTTCGTTCTCTTCTTCATCAGCAGATAATTTCCAACTTCGTCCTCATGCTGGTCTTTCATCTCTCAAGGTTTGCTTATCAATTTCTTTTTTCTTTTTCATAAAAAACGTAACTTTTCTATCTAAGATCTAGGGATTCATTCTGTTTCAGTGAATTTTGTTTCTTGATTTATAAAGTTTTGGACTTTTTTACTTGATTATTGATTTTCCCTTGTTCTTTCGTGTTGGTCGATTTGTTTTAGTTGTTTTTATCGATTATGGATTAGCTCTGGATTTGATTTTTCATGGTTTGAACATATGAAGGACTACATTTGAATTTTTTGGTTATTTGGGGAATTTTGGTGCACCGCAAGATCGATTAAAATGTCGGTGGTGTTGAAAAGATTGCTTTAATCTTAAGTGTTTCAATAGTAAGATCAATCTATGACACTAAATTTTGATAATCAAGGGATAATAAACAAGAATTAGCAAGAATTAGATTATTTTGAATGCCCTTTCTTGACTGCAGAAATTAATTTTTGTTTGTTATCTTTGGCATGCTCATTCAATTGAGTCCATGCCTCCATGGTGGTTTAAACTTTAGAGGTTGAGGGGGGTACTGTCCTGATTCTTGGCATGTCGCTTAAAAGATGCGTACTTTGCTGTAAATATGGACAAACAACAATATTGTTTGCTTTAGGTGGGCATAGTTTGAGTTTTCTGGTGCCCATAAAGGACCTACATATATGGAGTCATCGGTATAGCCATTATTTTGATATTTTAGTTTTTAAGTGTAGATTTGTTTAACGTGAAAAGCTGGCAAATATAATCATATAAGTATATTTCATGGCTTGAGATCTGGATGGGTAGAAGTTTGCTAAGGACCCTTGTCCTAATTCTTGGCAGGGCATTTAAAAACTATGTCATGCTGTAAATATGGACAAACAGTGATTTGTGTAGGATATTAGGTGGCCATCTATGAGTTGTGTGTTGGCGATGAAGGACCTACGCACATTGAATTTCATTTGAGTTGGATTGAGAAACTAGGTTTATCATATTTTCTACGATAGTTTTTTCATTGAAGTGCAATTTTTTTTATTCCCCTGACTTCCAATTGTTTTAACTTGAATACATTGTTTTGCTGTTGCAGAGTGGAGATTCTCGGTTTGAGGGTCGGGAGCGTGTACGGTATACGCGGGACCAACTGCTGCATTTAAGAGAGGTAATTGACATGAACATTGATGCACGTGTCTGCTTTAGCTTAGTCAGTGATTCTTTTTCCCTCAAGAATGGAGATAAGATTACATGTCAATTAATTTATTTTTACTGCTCATTCCCCAAATGGAAACTAATTGGGACCTTATAGCTATCTCTGCACTTACTTCCTTCATCCCTGCACGCTCATTTTGGGGCCTCAGCTGGTGATTTTGGCATTTCCTTCTCGACAATGAAGCCCTATAGTCTCACTGGTGGACCTTGATCGCTGTATGTTGGGGTGATATCTACTTATCTAGTATTCAGAGTTTGAATTGATTTGGTACAGCTTAGGCCACACTTAAATAGTGCTTTACCCCTAGATGTCCAGTCAACTGTTGTGCAATCTCATATCAATAACTCCCATTCAATTCTTTGCTTTTATTGACAATTTGACATTTCACTTGCATCGCCATTTCATTAGCTTATTATGTTTGAATATTACCTCCTATGTTGTCAAAGGCGCGCATAAGCGACGCTTTGGCGAGCAAGGCGCAAGGTTGAAGAACAGCTCGCCTCGCCTGAAAAAATTTGAGGCGATTTCAGAGAGAGAAGAAGAACTGTCGAGAAGATGAAGTTTTTAGGGTTTTAGTTGGTCCCCTTTCGATTTTTTAGGAGGAGAAGGTGTACCCAGCTGTAAAAAGAGGTGGGACCCACTCTTGACCAAGTTTATTTATAGTGTAGGTAGGGAGGATTGTCCTCCTTTCTGATATTAAACTTAAAAAGGAGGATAATACACCCTTTTAAAAAGAGAGGACAGGAAGTTTTATCTTCTCCCTTTTAGGGTTTCCTCAGATCGACATCTGCTTCTCTTTTTTTACCTTTTTCTTCTCTGTAAACCCTAGTTCTTCTGCTGCCATGGAGATCTGAAGCGCTCGCCAAGGCGCGCCAAGGCGAGGCAAGGCGACTCGACAGCCTCATCGCTTCGCCGCGCTTCTCGCCTCAAACAACATAGATTACCTCCTTGTTAATTTATTTTCAAAGCTACTTTTGTAAGAACTTAAGATATTTTATTGTTGAACAAGATAGCATCTCGTTGCATATGATTTTTTTTGGTGTTATTATTTATATTACTCTATTACATGTTTCTTAGGTTGTCAACGTTCCTGAACCCATACTGAAAATCAAACAAGAACTTGATGCTGAAATCTTTGGCGA
The DNA here is from genome assembly GCF_041429995.1 of Eschscholzia californica. Taxonomy (NCBI): domain Eukaryota; kingdom Viridiplantae; phylum Streptophyta; class Magnoliopsida; order Ranunculales; family Papaveraceae; genus Eschscholzia; species Eschscholzia californica. Next base: position 12,395,165 of record NW_028238198.1, on the reverse strand, counting down.
GGATCAAGCATGGGGCCGTGGAGAGGCCAATGTAAGTTTTTTCCTATCGTTTGGATTAATAGTTTATTGTCATGTTCATTTACAAGTTATTTCTTTATCTAGTATGCTGTGTTTGCTTATCCTTTTATCTGATTTGGGTCTTCTAATGTCCCAGTGGAAGTAAGTTGCATTTCTCTGTAAAATTGTATATTTCTCATGCTGACCCTCAATAGGCTTCTAGCCTGTTCTTGATCTGGACATTCGATCCTGCCTAAAGGGTTGGAACAGAATCTTTTTTGGATGGGAAATGTATTATTAGTTTGATTTGATTTCTAGTTTGTTCTTGGACTTGTTCTGAATATTTATTCACATTAGGTGCAACCACCAACCCAAAGTCGTTACTCAGAGCCAGACAACCGTGATTGGCGTGGGCGGTCGGCCCCATTACCTACTTCTGGAGAGGAGAGGTGGGATGCAGCTCGAGATACCAAGGACTTCTCTGGTAGATCCGAGTCAAGACAGCAGGAAGGGAACCAGTATAATCGTCAAGATCAATTAAACTCGCACTTTTCAAGGGCTCAGATATCTTCCAACCAAGGGGTATTCACTACTTACTTTCAGTTTCTACCTCATTTGTGTATGTAACTCTTGTTATTGAATGTCCATTTTGTTTTGCAATCTTATGTGGAAGCTGAACTACATGTTGAAGGGTGTAGCTTGGTTAGGAGTTACATACGATGTATAAATTCAGCCAGAGGAACAAAACAAATAATGTTTGGTGAGACAAGGAAGATTTTGTTTCTGGAACTGCCTGTATCTGCATTTAGTGGTTCTGTTAATCTGTCCTCCGCATTATGCTGTTTTTCTTCTGGTTCACCAATAATGAAGTCATTACTCTTGAGAGTTGCTAGGTTGCAGCCTATTTTAATTTGGTGTACAGTTTTTATAACTTAGTTATTTCTCGGTTTTGATTTAAGACATGCAAAATGATTTACTACTTGTGAGTTCCTCGTGTATAAACTCTTTCCACACAGTGATTACTACCTATGAATTCCTCTTATGTTTAAACTCTATCCACTCAGTGAACCCATGTATTTGAATTTCAAACTTTGGTAGTTTCTCTTCGAAAATCTATAATAATGAGGCATCTATAGGGTGTATGCACCGAAACAACTGTTAAGAGAGTATGTCGTACAAATTATGCACTATACCTGTAACTTTCATTGGAAGTGGACTATTCATCGCTTTGGTGTGAAGAGCTTGAGCCAAATTGTTGGATGGAAGGATGCCGTTGTTGACTGTTTATGGTTGCATCTGTGTATAGAAAGGGCTGCAGTTTACCAAATATACAAGTATTGTAGTAAGATAAAGCTTAGCTGCACAGTCTGCTCCAATTTGTCAAGTTACTCCATTTTTATCTTTTATTTTCATCATGTCGTATTTGAGTTGTCCTATAATGTGTTGGTCTTGATATTGGATGTTCTTAGAGGCATTTCCGTTGATCTGACTTCGTTTATATTTTCTCTTTCTTACTTTGTTCAGGTAGGACCTGCCCCTGCTCTCGTCAAGGCTGAGGTTCCTTGGTCTGTCCGAAGAGGGAGTCTCTCAGATAAAGACAAGGTGTTGAAGACTGTTAAAGGGTAATCCTATTAAAATTTCTGTATCTCTTGTGCTGCCATTTAGTTTTTATTATAACCTGGATGGAACTTAGAGGTGCTTCATATATTTATATTTAATTTAATAATATAAAAACGCGTCTGTTTGGTGTTATTTTTCTACTTGATGTCTATTAAGCGAGTAATTACTTCTATTGCAGTATATTGAACAAGCTGACACCAGAGAAGTTTGATCTCCTTAAGGGCCAACTGGTTGATTCTGGAATCACAACCCCAGATATTTTGAAGGTTCGCCTCATTGCTGCCTCCGTGTGACTTATTTTTCCGATATATTTCAGGTTCTCGGGTTTCAACTGGGATTCACTTAATTTGTTTTTAAATGCAGGGTGTTATTTCACTGATATTTGAGAAGGCTGTGCTTGAACCCACTTTTTGCCCCATGTATGCTCTTCTGTGCTCTGATCTGAATGAAAAGCTTCCTCCATTCCCTTCTGATGAACCTGGAGGAAAAGAAATCACGTTCAAACGTATCCTGTTAAATAACTGCCAAGAAGCATTTGAAGGTGCTGAAAATCTGAGAGCAGAAATCAGGCAAATGACTGCTCCTGATCAAGAATTGGAACGTAGGGATAAAGAGAGAATGGTGAAACTGCGTACTCTGGGAAATATCCGTCTTATTGGGGAACTTCTCAAGCAGAAAATGGTGCCAGAAAAGATTGTTCATCACATTGTTCAGGTTGTTAAAGCTCATTCTTAGCAGTTCCTTGCTCTCTAAGATTTATGAAGTTCAAAAAAAAGTTTCCTTTAGTACTGGATGACTAATACCCTGCTTGATTATGTGAAACAGGAGTTGTTGGGACACGATCCTCAGACTTGTCCAGATGAGGAAAATGTTGAGGCTATATGTCAGTTCTTCGTTACAATTGGTAAGCAGCTGGACGAGAGCCCCAAGTCCCGCCGTGTCAATGATATCTACTTCACTCGTTTAAGGGATCTGACTACGCATCCTCAATTGGCACCACGTGTGAAGTTCATGGTCCGCAATGTTCTTGATCTTCGGGCAAACAACTGGGTCCCCAGACGCGAAGAGGCAAGTTCACTTATTTTCTTGATCTATTTGGGTTTTGGTATTGGTTGTTTAATTTTCTTAAAATGCAAATGTTGTTGTTTTTTTCGATATTCGTGGCATCCCATATTTCTCAGCTGATATCCACAGCTAAGATATTAGTTCTCAGATTTTTGAGTCTGATTATTGTTCGTCCATATTTTACAGGTTAAGGCCAAGACAATTACTGAAATCCATTCAGAAGCAGAGAAAAATCTTGGCCTCCGTCCAGGTGCAACTGCGAATATGAGAAATCGTAATAATGCAAGTGGTTCAGGGAGTACGAGTGCAGGAGGATTTCCTATTAACCGACCTGGCTCTGGTGGTATGATGCCTGGAATGCCCGGGACCAGAAAAATGCCGGGAATGCCTGGAATTGATAACGACAACTGGGAAATACCTCGTCAACGATCAATGCCGAAAGGTGGTCCGATGGCTATGCAAGCTTCTGGACGTGGCTTTCAGCCTCCCATGATGAACAAATCTGCATCTGTCAACCCAAGGTTGTTACCTCAAGGTAGTGGTGGCATAATAACTGGTAAAACCAGTGCACTGCTTCAGGGAGCTGGTGGTGCACCACCAATACGACCCTCAAGTTTCAGTCCAGGTGTAGGCCCAGTAGCATGGAACCAAGAACCCGCCAAACCCACTCCTCCAGTTGCTTCAGAGGTTCCTTTGCTAGAGAAAAGAGCAGTTCCTGCAACAAAACTGAACGCAGGTGATCTTCATAAGAAGACTGTTTCTCTTTTAACGGAGTATTTCGGTATCCTCATTCTCGATGAAGCATTACAAAGCATAGAAGAGCTGAAAGCTCCAGAATATTACCCAGAGGTTGTAAAAGAAGCCATTGCGCTTGGATTGGATCAGAGCAAACCGTGTGTAGAACCAATCACAAAACTCTTGGAGTACTTATTCGGCAAGAAGGTATTGACTGCTCAAGATATTGGAACAGGATGTCTCCTCTATGGCTCAATGTTGGATGATATTGGTATCGATATCCCAAAAGCACCAAGCAACTTTGGTGAGATTGTGGGAAAGCTTATCCTTGCCGGGCCTCTAGATTTCAAGTTGGTGAAACAAGTTCTTGAAAAAGTTGAGGATTCCATGTTCCAGAAAGCTATCTATAATGGAACAATGGGTAGTATAAGTTCGAGCCCTTCGGGTCAGGTAGTTTTGGGTGAACATGGAGCTGATATTGAGGCCTGCCAGAGCTTGCTCTCTTGATTTAACTGTGAGGGTGTGTAGTTTCTGTAAAACCAGGTATCTAAACATTTTTGTTTTCCTTATCTTTTCTTTTTAAATCTCTACCATCATCTACCCTTTCGAGGTGAAAAACCTGTTTTACTATTTATGATAAAAACCATCTCTGAGAAGAGTTAATTTATTTGAGTGTATATTTCGTGAGATCGTATTGCTGACTATGAATGTGTTTTGTTAGAAAGAACGAAAAAGAATGTATGAGTTTTTCTCAAAGCTTAGCATCTTGTATGGTTGTTAGTAATTTGTTTCTCGTAGCATTATTTTTTTCTTTTCCGCGTAGATCAGCATACTTGAGGGAGCCTGAACAAAAGAAAGCAGCTGCAAGACGCCAAGACCATTAAGGTCCATTCAGATCCCTCTCCATAGTGGCCATACCCCTCCCACTTGCAACAAGAAACAAATAGCCCCTAGACATACTCGAACTACACCCTGCTTGTTGTGCGAGACGTGTGACATGGTCTAACTTCGCCACTCCCAAAAGTTATGAATACCTACGTTTTTTCTCCTTTGGCAACACTACACCATTTCAAGCTTTTTTGGCGGTAGGAACATCTAGAAAACCACAGTATTATCCTCCACATTATCTTCAAGTTTTTTTTTGTTAAGGAAAGTTGAAATTCTTGTTTTGATTCAAAAAATGATAAAGACATAAAAATAACCAACCAAAAAGATGTAATCTTTGTTTGAAATATTTTTTTTTCAACGAAAGTGGTGGATTAGTTGGAACTGAGAAAATATCACGAAGGTAACCTATCAGACACACAAGTCCGACAGGTACATAGACTCTTTGACACGAAGTTGCGGATGGTTAAGTTAATATATCCTTGAGCTAGCTAGACACTGATATATGGTAGAACCAATCAGTGAGTATCTACACTAATTGGTTAACAACCCACCTTAAAATACTGAACAAGTGCTAATTGTTTTTTTTCCAAATCTTATAAGATGATTACTTCAAACGTTCCACGCACTTAGAGCATCTCCAATGGGACACTCAATCTCTAACACTTAGAGTGCCACATATGACTTTTTGGAGTTTTTAATAAAAAACCATCTCCAATGGAACACTTTGTTAGACAATCTAATATGAGGTGGACACATTTATTATAGAGTGTCTAGAGAGAGAAACTCTAAAATGAGAGTGTCTATTTGTGCCTCTCTAAGTGTTACTTTAAAATTTCAACCAATAGAAAACCTTGTTTTTCAACTACTTTTTATTTATTAGATTGAAGAGGGACATGTGTATTTAAGTATAGAGACTTTAGAGATCTCCATTGGAGACCAACAAAAATTAGAGTGATTCTCTATATTGACATTTAAGAAAGAGAATCTCTTTTGACCCTTGACACTTAGGATTTTTAGAGTGTTTGTTAAGTGTCCCATTGGATATGTTCTTAGTTTTCTGTTTTGGGTAGGGACTCCATCGATACTGTTAGTGAAGAATATTCAAACGAGGAGACTAATAAGTAAATCAATCTTCAAACGAGGAGGCTAATAAGTAAATCAATCTCCGCTTGCATATCTTCAAGGGAAATACTATGCAAGTGGATGTATATGAAAGTTGGACGAGGAGGCTAATAAGTAAATCAACGCGATGTATATGAAAGTTGGACGAGGAGGCTAATAAGTAAATCAACGCGGAGACTCTTGCATGTCTTCAAGGGAAACAATATGCAAGTGCCAATGTTCCAGAGAGGGTTGGATTTATATGAAAGTTGGGTCGACAATAAAAGTTTGTTCATCGACCAAGATATTGTTTTTTTTTTTTAAGTGTCCACTAAGTTGTTAATAGAAATGTGCACAGGGGCGTGGAAGAGGGGGTGTAACCGGTGCCGTCGCACTGGCCCCCTTCTTTCTAGGGCTCCACTTTTGGTATTATTATGTATGAGTATACATAAAATAAAGAGTTAATTCCTATATGGCCCCCTACTTTGTGACCAGCTTCCTTTATGGCCCCCTTTTTTCGTAAATTCAAATATGGCCCCCTATTTTCATGGAAATGTCCTAACTACCCTTCCTTTAAATCTTTTTTCAAAATAAAATAAAAAAAACAAACATAATTCCACCTCACTTCCCTCTCCACCACTTATCTCTCCACCTCACCTCTCTTCCCAAATCATCTTTCTCTCTCTCCAACTCACCTCTCTCTCTCTCCAACTCACCTCTCTCTCTCTCCAACTCACCTCTCTCTCTCCACCTCACTCTATCTTCTCCGATGAAGGTCGCCGGCCGGAAAATTATCCGGCCGGCGACCTTCATCGGAGAAGATAGTGTGAGGTGGAGAGAGAGAGAGGTGAGGTGGAGAGAGAGAGAGAGGTGAGTTGGAGAGAGAGAAAGATGATTTGGAAAGAGAGGTGAGGTGGAGAGAGATAAGTGGTGGAGAGGGAAGTGAGGTGGAATTATGTTTGTTTTTTTTATTTTATTTTGAAAAAAGATTTAAAGGAAGGGTAGTTAGGACATTTTCATGAAAATAGGGGGCCATATTTGAATTTACGAAAAAAAGGGGGCCATAAAGGAAGCTGGTCACAAAGTAGGGGGCCATATAGGAATTAACTCTAAAATAAATGTTGTTATATAGGACACAAGAGCCAGCAGTTCAGTTGGTATTCAACCTTGTCAAGTGCGTATTAAGTCATGTGTTTGAATCCAAACCCTGGTGACCAATAACATATGAGTTAATTCCTATATGGCCCCCTACTTTGTGACCAGCTTCCTTTATGGCCCCCTTTTTTTCGTAAATTCAAATATGGCCCCCTTTTCTTAACACCGTCAGTCAACTTTTAAGGTTAATCTTTTTGTTTCCATATTTACCCTTCTTATAAGAATGATTTCAAAATTCAAAATTGACCCCCTTTTGAATTTGGGTCAATTTCCAAAAACTTATAGCTACTTTAGAAAAAATTAGGGGGCCAAAATAGAATACATATAAAAAAATTTAAAAACACCTCATCTCTCCCTCTCTCTCCTCCACATCATGTATTCCGTCACCTCATCATCTTCTCCGATGAAGGTCGCCGGCCGGCCAAATTTTCCGGCGACCTTCAAAATTTTTTTCTTTTTTTATCTTTCTCTAACCAATCTCTCTCTTTCTCTCACTCCCATCTCTCTCTCTCTCTTATTTCTCTCTCTCTCATCTCACTATAATTCCGGCGAAGGGGAGGAGCCCCTTCGTCGGAATAACCAGACCTTCAAGGTCTGGTTATTCCGGCGAAGGGGCTCCTCCCCTTCGCCGGAATTATAGAGAGGTGAGAGAGAGAAATGAGAGAGAGAGATGGGAGAGAGAGAGAAATGAGAGAGAGAGAGAGATGGGAGTGAGAGAGAGAGAGATGAGAGAGAGATTAGTTGGAGAAAGATAAAAAAAAAATTGAAGGTCGCCGGAAAATTTTGCTGGCCGGCGACCTTCATCGGAGAAGATGATGAGGTGGCGAGATACATGATGTGGAGGAGAGAGGCGATGAGATGGAGGAGAGAGAGGGAGAGATGAGGTGTTTTTAAAATTTTTTTATATGTATTCTATTTTGGCCCCCTAGTTTTTTCTAAAGTAGTTATAAGTTTTTGGAAATGGACCCAAATTCAAAAGGGGGTCAATTTTGAATTTTGAAATCATTCTTATAAGAAGGGTAAATATGGAAACAAAAAGATTAACCATAAAAGTTGACTAACGGTGTTAAGAAAAGGGGGCCATATTTGAATTTACGAAAAAAAGGGGGCCATAAAGGAAGCTGGTCACAAAGTAGGGGGCCATATAGGAATTAACTCATAACATATTTATTTTAAAATCCTTTATATAGGATTCAAATGTCTAAGGGCACCCCATACCAACATTTAAGACTTATTTTTATGATTTTATCAGTCTAATCTTCATTTTAAAGACATCTCTAATCTCTTTCCTTTTTGCTTCTTTATATTTTTATTTTTTTCGTCTCTATTATTTTTTGTTTTTTCTCTCGTACTTCCTCTATTTCTCTTTGATCCTCTTCTTTGTTTTTCTTTTCTTTTCTCTTTATCTTAACTGTATATGTCTGTCTTTTTGTTTCTAAATGTGTATATTTTCTTTGTCTTCTAATTAATTTCTTATGCGACTAGTTTCTTATGCAAACAATATTAGCTTTTGTTGTTGACTTCGAATTTTCGGCTATACAAATACTTCTTTGTTTCATATAATTGTGTCTTTTAAATATTCAGTTAAATTGTGTTCTTGGATATATTTAAGGGTTATTTCCCTAATGGCCCCCAACTTTGTGACCAGCTTCCCGCCTGACCCCCTACTTTACGAGAAATATCTATATGGCCTCCTATTACCGTTAACTTTAACTTTCCGTCACTCTCTCTCCTCAATCTCTTTATCTCTCTCTGCCATGTCACGCCACCTCATCACCTTCTCCGGCAGAGGTCGCCGGCCGGCCAAATTTCCGGCCGACGACCTTCAAACAAAAAAAAAAAAATTTTTTTTTTTTATCTCCCTTCGCCGGAGTTCTTAGAGAGAGAGGAGAGAGATAAAAAAAAACTTTTTTTTTTTAGTTTGAAGGTCGCCGGTCGGAAATTTGGCCGGTCGGCGACCTCTGCCGGAGAAGGTGATGAGGTGGCCTAACAGATGAGGTGGCGTGACATGGCAGAGAGAGAAAAAGAGATGGAGGAGAGAGAGTGACGGAAAGTTAAAGTTAACGGTAATAGGGGGTCATATGGGTATTTCTCGTAAAGTATGGGGCCAGACGGGAAGCTGGTCACAAAGTTGGGGGCCATTAAGAAAATAACCCTATATTTAATTACATCAATATATTTTACATATTCTTATCAGCATTACATAATCATTGCATGCGTTAACACTTTTGTATAAATATATTTTAGTCACAATAATATCCTGATCAATTAAATTGTTTGAATATTTATAATACGGTACATGTAAATTTTTTTTTTTCGTTCTCACTATAAAGGGTCCTAGTTAAAATTCCGCACCGGGCCCCAAAATCTCAGCCACACAAATGAATGTGCACATTTTCCTCATTTATTCTATTACCAAAGTTATATACAAGCAAATGTTTTTCAATTTACAATTGATTTTTAGTTCAACAAAAAAAAAAATTTACAATTGATTTTGAATGAAAAATTCATCTTTTTGGGTCTATACTATAGTTTGCTTTCTAATATTTTTTTTCACATTGTTCTAGCTTTTTAGGCGGGGAGGATGAGTATCCGTGAACAAAAAATAAAATTGAACATCTTTCCGATTTAGTTCATATGGTCGGTTGCCGTCTTATCGACAGATAGCGAGAGCTACATATTACTCTCGGGTTTGCATCGATAACATGTGTACCAATGTCCGAACATCATATTTGGACGCATCTTTCCTCCTTTGTTCACATGCCAAATTTGATCGTCTGAACCCACGAAAAACATAGAGCTACCTTTATAAAATATTGTTCTCAATTTTCCATCATGAGTACCGACAACCGTACATTTAAATTAGAGTCATCTTTTTCAGTTTAGTTCAAATAACGTCGATAATTATCTTATTGAGAAAGACTTTTGAGGAAATGTACGTTATTTGAAAAGCGAGCATAGGAAGGCACAAATGGATCCTAACAATGAGTATGAGATAATTCCATGGAAGTGAAAATTCAAGCAATATTGAACTTTTTTTTTTTTTTGTTGAACTAAGCAATATTGAACTTGAATATAATAAAATAATTTTTATGGGTTGTAGACCCTTTAATTTCGTCAGATTTTAAGCCGTTTAATTTCGTCAGGCTTTAGGTCATTAATATTTCGGCAGTTATCGTGTTTATCACATCGTATCAATATATGGATGCCTTTCTAATAATGTCTCCCGCAGTCAATGTTACAAAAAAAAATTGATTTGCAACTCGCGCGTTTAGACTTGTACCGCGAGAGAGATGGATTCAGATCAATCCATGAAAGTTGCCATAGCAATCGCTCTTCTCCGATCGAAGCTACTCAAAAATCCTTCCGGTACTTCTTCCTCTGAATCCTCCGATGCTCAGCGTTGGAAGAAAAAGGTTCTTCTCCCTTTCTCTTACCCTCATTACTTCAAAGATTCTATTGAAAACCTAATTTCACAGTTTCATTTCTTGATCTTCAGGCGAAGGAGAGAAAACAAGAGGTTCTCAGGCTCAAAGAGGAACTCAAACATCTTGAAGGTGTTTATTTCGTGTTTCACTTCTTCCTTTTTTATCGTTTTGAGTGGAAATTTAGTACGATTTTTCTTGTTATGTTGTTGTAGATGGAACGCAGTACGATCTCTACCCCCAAATTGCTTCGTGCAAGTGTTTTTTCTTCGATAATGTAGGGAAATTAAGCCCTAATTTAGTTGGTGATCGTGATAATCGGTTTAATGAGGTTTTGCGTAGGAGATTCCTTCGACAAGGTTTTGTTTTTGTTTTCTCAACTCTTCATCTTCTTGTTTTAATTAGATTAATTACTTGAGAAATTGATTAAGATGCCTTTTATTTCAGTACGTTTGAAAGAAAGAAGGAAAAGATCAAGTGATTCTACCAGGCGGAGATCTGGTTTAGGTTAGTAGTTGTAAACTTGTAACAACTAATTGGAACTTACTTATGATCAACTTCATCTTTTATTAGAATTCTGGTATTAGAGCATCTAGGTTTTCCTTGAGCTATCAATGGATTAAGTATTCGCAGAACTTTAAGTAGAAATATTTGCGAGATGTGCCATAGTTCAGCTAAATTCTGAAATATTTCGTTATTATTAGATTTTTCTTGTTTATTTCTTAAAATTGTGGCAGAGTTAAATGTTGAAGATCAAATAGAGCAACTTAGTACGTCGGTAGATTTCTTAGTTGAGCAATGCAAGACCCTTTCTTTGGTGACGGTGAGAGTGTTTAATCTTTCTTTTTTTTTTTCCTTTGTATGACTCTTGGCCTAGAATCTTTAAATGCCATAGTGTTTTTTTATTGTAGGTGAGGAGTGACGCTTCTTTTACCAATTGGTCACACCAAGCTGTTGATTTCATTTTAGGTAGTACGGTTATATTCATGTCTGTTATTTTTTTAATATTTGACCTTGGGACTAGAACCCCAGAAGTAGATATACGTAGTGTCATAGTCTAGTTAATTATGAAATATCTTGAGTCTTGACTATCAGTTAAGATTTGAGTTTCAAGTGTTGGAACTGTTCAGACAAATATTGATTCGTTTTACTCCTATTTATACTTAGTGTCATAGTCTAGTTAATTGTGCAATATCTCGAGCCCTGACGGTCGGTTAGGAAGTGAATTTCAAGTGTTGGACCTGTTCAGACAAATATTTAATCCTATTTAGATAAATTTTATCGTGTATAGGCGATCAACTCATGAGTGCTCTGCTAAGCATTTAATCCGAATGCACTTTGACGATATCCTCCCGGCCAGCATTTCTTTACATTTTAAACCATCAAACTCTAGCATTTTATTCTTGATCAATTAATGCCTCAAATGGCTGAGTTTTGGATTACATCAATGTTTGGTGAGATAGATACTAGATAGCATGCATCCATATTTCTTTGATTTTTAAAGATGATGAGTGTCATTTCTTTGTCCTGGACATCTTTATCTCTATCCTGGTCATCCACACATAGGAGTTTCAGTAATTTTTGGGAGTCTGTATCTGCTGTAGTGATAAGAAATGACAATTAACTTGTTTAGCTTGATTTATCATACTATGGTTTACATCTTCAGTTCAACTTTTCAATTATCTCTCCTCTAGTCCTGGTGTATGAACTATGACACGAAGGAATTCCGCCGCTTTCTTATATTGCTTCCCTTGCGGATTCTCCTAAAGTTACTTGTGAATTCTGTCCTAGAACGTAAGGTTTCAACAACTTTTCCTTTTAAGTGCTGATTGTGAAGCTACACTTTTATATCTAAATTATGCATAATTTGCTCACAAGTATCCACCTAGTCCATCTCTTTCAGTGACTAAAATTTTCACTATTGACTTGTATTTTAATTATTTGAAGCTTCATTGAAGAATTTGCTCGCGAAGGAAAGCAACGAGGAACATATTGAAGGGATAGTGAGTAGCTTGATTACGAGATTGGTTGGAATGATGTGTATTTCCTCACAAAATGATGGTAATAGCTGATTACGAGTACTTGAAATGACACCTTTTAGAGAATATGGTTGCAGTATAAGTGCTTCTTGTTCTTGACCATGAAATGCAAAGTTCAAGTTTTAGTATTTACATGTCACATCAAATATCTTTTATGTTGCCTCTAGGTTTCTTCAGTATATCTCTTCTCGTCTCATTAAAGATTTCATTTGTTGCAGACCCATCATCTTCTGGTTATGATGCCGAATTCTATGTTCAGCACTTAGTTCGTAAGCTTGGAAGTGATCCATATGTTGGTCAACGTACTTTGCTTGCAGTTTCTCAGAGGATTTCAGCGTTATCAGAGAACTTGCTTTTCATGGACCCATTTGATGATGCTTTCCCAGACACCCATAGTTGCATGTTTGTATTGTAAGTAACTAAATTTAAAACTGCAGAAGTAGAGAGCATTTTTTTTTTAAATTATGGTTCAATATGAGCAGTTACGTGAACAGCCAAATCTTTATTCTTTCATTGCAACTTATAATATTTTTGAGTAAAGCTGTCATTGGAAAAATTATATACTTTACTAGCTACCTCTTGTTGAAAAAAGAAAGGTCATCTGCTAGATTCACTGTGGTATCCCAATTTCTGTTTCTTGTTGCACAATATAATTACTCATTAACCAATCTGTTAAGTACAAAAAGTTGATAGTATAGTACTTGTCTTTTCTTAGTAATAAGTAGTTTGGCGATTATTGAGAAAACTAGAAATCTTTGGCTGTACATCTATGTTACGTGGGAACCAGTTCATGTATCAGTATCTGTCACCTGTGTGAAGTATCGGATATGGCGAGTGTAGAAAGTTACTAGGTTAGTAAAGGGATATAACTATGTGGTAGTTATAAGGTCAGTTGTGTTTACTTACGAGTTTTGTAGTTTTAGACCAACCGTTGTTACATTGTGCACATGAGACATCAACAGCTCGAAATACAGTGGTATTTTATGGTCCTAAAACAATTATCTGCAAGTTGACAGAAGATACATACAGAACATTATTACACATACTGAAATGACCCAAGTACCTGACAAGAGTATAGGAGTGTTCAATAAGAGTATCTTATATAGTTAAAATAAGGAGTATCTATGTTACGTAGATCCAAAGTTAAAATTCTATTTTGAGGTCTCATTAGTGAATGGATCTTATGTGGAAGGGATATCTTGTGAATTCCTTTCCTGGAAAACCTGGTAGCGGGAAGGATGTTTCATCTTGAATGGGTATGCTTCCAATGGTTATCTCATCAATAATCGAGTGATCATCTTCATATTTTATCAACATAACTTAAGTTTGGGCTTGACCAGTCAGTGCCAGAAATGAAATTGTGGTTGTTCTTCCGCATATTTGTCTAAACATGAGAAAATTCCAAAAACAACAACGCGTTTCTTCTTAGGATTGAAATCTGACTTCAAGATTTGGTGATATTTGATTTCAACTCTCAAGTGTATAATTTTTACCTGAATAAATATATGATGGCAGGATCCAGCTAATTGAGTTTCTGATATTAGACTATACACAAAGTTGGACAAGCAATGAAGGTTTTGAAAGCAGTAAGTTTTATCATCACATTCTCAGTCACTAGATAATATCTACTGTTTCTGTATTTTTCAAAGAAAGAAGGGAAAGAGGAGGTCTACAGGTAATGGGAATATACTGAAACAAGTAAGGAATATGTACAGAAAAAATGACATGTCATGATAAGTTAGTGAACCCTCATTTTCCGAAAAGTCCCTTCTTTTGCCATGTTGTGTCCTTAGAACTGTTATAACGACCATCTTTTTACCATTATGACCATTTTTCCGCTTTCTTCTGTACTCTGTTTTGATGAAAAGAGCAATGGCGATGGTCCTACACCTGTGCACAACCATTTTACCATTCCTTAAACATGGTTTCAAGCTTGTGTCTGTCCGTTAAGATGATCACATCCACAATGCCATGAATCTTATGTACGCAAATTGTGAGACATCTGAGAACATGCAAACGGTTTTGTTCAAAACAAAGATGCAAATGGTTGAACATTTGTTCATTGACGTTAATGACTGTCAGAAGTCAGAATGTTTAATAGTCTGTAACTGAATCTTGAGTTCTTGACTTATCATAAGTACTCTCTGAAAATGGATCTTTCCCATGATGTTAATTACGATTCGCTGTTGATGCAGTTCTATTTGAAGAGTGTGTGAGATCTGTTCTTCTAGCACGCAAGTCACTAGGCCTCCTAGAGAGCAGGAACGGACTATATATTCTTTACATGGATCGAGTAACAGGGGAGCTGGCTAACCAAATCAGCAAGACTTCTTGTCTCACTACACTCAGCCCAGATATCGTCGAGAATCTATACAGCTGAGATTCCTGATCACACTCAGTCATTTAGGTATGCCAGCATTTCAACTTGCTTTATCCTCTATAAAATGTTAAATACATACATCATCTCTATGCAGGTAACTTTTTAGAAATCTCATCTCGATAAGTTTCCAAGTTGAGAAATGCTTTCCTTCTACCACTTTTAGTTTCTCAATAATGGAGATAATCTTCACCTAAAATTGTCTCGTTCGGAAATTTCAATTATATGTCTACCTTCCACTAGCTGTACAAAATGGTGAATAACATGATACAACCATCCTAATGATTGAGTTAAAAGTTATGGAATGAAAATATTTCAGTTAGGAGGATCTTCGTTATGAGAAAAACATTATCTGGAAAGATCAGCCTTTAGTTCATCCAGATATGGACCTGGAAAAACTACCCTAGACTTAATACTTGTAGCTAACTACAAGGGAACTTAGGGGGTACCATGAGTTTTACTAAGCCAGCCGCCTGCAAACAGTTAAAAGGCAAACCACCCAAAATACCCGCAGTTACAATTCCACAGACCTCCAGTCCCCAGTTTGAAAAAAAAAAAAAATTGTTAAGGTGATGGCTAACATCAGCAACCCTTGGTTAGAGTTGTTAAAAAGTTGGTTTCCACCCTATAGGTCTCGGGTTCGAGATATGGATACTATAGTACCTTTTTAAAAAAATAAAAGAAGGTAGCGGCTAAAGGCAACACTTGCCACCAACAGAAGAGAGTTGAAGATGACATGAAGAACAAGTTCCTCCTTCCCTTCCCCAGATGCAATGAAGGGGAACTCCCCCTTTCTCGACATCTAGCAGAGTGAAACTCTCTCTTTCATCAGCAAAGAAATTTCCCCTTCTCTATTAGATGAATAGGATTTTTCACCAGATGTTGCGAAGGGAAGGGTTCCACCCGTTGGATTTGGGCACTAATGTAATGAAGGACCTCATGTTTCGGATTTTGTATCTCAACTTCAAAAAAAGAATTAATATTCTTAACAGATATATAACATGATTTAAGATGTAGTTTAGTGGTTAATTGCTTAAATTGTGGGCAAGAGGTCAAGTGTTCAAATCATCTGAAAATACAAGTAAAACTAGTTATCACCTAGAAGGACAAAAAATGGAGGGTTATTTTGCAGAAGGGTCGTACATAAGTACCGTATTTTGCGAAAGGGGCATGATCGTTTATTATTTTGCAAAGGGGTCGTGGACTAGGATTGACCAGTTAAGTTTTAACGCCATTAAGTTTTAACACCGTTAAATATTAACACCATTTATTCTAATTACATTACTTAAAAATTTATGTTATATTTAAGTAAACTTGCCTAATCTCACATTTGTTTTAAATGAAAATAACTTATTCAGTTCATCTTTTTTCCTTTTTATTTCTTCAACTTTTGATTTTTGACGGATAATGAAGAGCTGTTGCCGATTGATAGAACTTGCTTAACCCTTGATTTTCTTTCTTCAAAAAAAGTCGACAACTTCCTTGGTCGAAATCAGTAAGTACGAAAAGAGTTTTTTACTGTACACTTTAGGGTTTTTTACTTCGTATTTTAGGGTATATTATTTTGTATCTTAGAGTTTTTTACTTTGTCTTTAGGATTTTCTTGATTATTCTTTTTTTAATTTTTACCAAACTTCTTTAGACTTCTTAATTTTCCAACTCTATAAATTGAGCAAACATAAAGTTTACTTGAATATTAACCATAACTTTTTAAGTAATATAGTTAGAATAGTGTTAATATTTAACGGTGTTAAAACTTAATGACATTAAAACTTAACTGGTCAAGCTTAGTCCACGACCCCTTTACAAAATAATAAACAGTCATGCCCCTTTCGCAAAACCCGGTACTTATATACGACTCTTTCGCAAAATAACCTGAAAATGGAGGGTAAATTCGGTCTCAATCCAGGAAAGACAAAATTCGCAACAGGTCCAAATGTCAGAGAAAGTACAAAATAATAAACGGTGATGCCCCTTCACAAAATAATAAATGGTCATGCCCCTTTCACAAAACCCGGTACTTATATACGACTCTTTCGCAAAATAACCTAAAAATGGGGGGTAAATTCGGTTTCAATCCAGGGAAGACAAAATTCGCAACAGGTCCAAATGTCAGAGAAGTACAACTTTTTTTTTTCCCCTCTTGCCCTTGGACGGGACATTTCCAGCTTTTCTGACAATTTGACGCGATGACGGCAAGAACATTAATTCCGTCCATTATTTTAATTCTCTCTAAAACATTCAGATCTCTTTCTCTCTCAAATTTTGATATGTGAAGCCATTTTTTTTTTTTAAATTTGGCCGAAATTTTGGGATTCCGCCCATTATTTTGTTTCAATTCCTTCTTATATATACATCCAAAGGTCTTAAACATCTAAAACTTTTTTGTTCTTCTTTTTCCAGGTGAATGGTTTCCTTTAATGTTTCTTTTTCAGGATCGATATTTTGAGTTTCTTTCTCTCTCTAAAAGAATATCGAAGATCGACTTCATATGGTTCGGAAGATCAAGGATTGTTGATGATATATGATCAGTTTCGTATAGTAAGGTTATTCTTCAGAGATTTCTGAATGAAATCTTTTGATTCATTTTTTGGGTTATTTCCCGAATAGCCCCGACTTTATGACCAACTTCCTGCCTAGCCCCCTACTTTATCAAAAATACCAGATGGCCCCCTTTTTCAGTTACCGTTAACTAGGCATCACCTCTCTCCTCAATCTCATCACCTCTCTCTTCCACCTCATCCTCTTCACCGACGCGGCTACTTTTCCGGCCGACAACCTTCAAACATATTAAAAAAAAACTTTTTTCTCTCACTTCCTCTCTCTTATCACTCTCTTTCTCTATACTGGTCGGCAAAGGGGTGAGCCCTTCGCCGACCATCGATTTGGGAAAGCAGGAAAAAGAAAACTGCAGCCACGGTTGAAGTTAGCACCCACTGGTTTTTACAGACGTCGAAGAGCATGGAAGGAAACAAGGGTTTTCTGACTTTTTATAAATCTGATTTGACGAAGGTGTTATTAATAAAGAAGACGAACCAAGTGATCATTGTTTCAAATTTCTATGAAATTGAATTATGACAGTTTTCATGGTAATGAGTAGATCTTAAGTAAGTCCTAAAACCAAACCCTAAAATCACATTTTTAACTAGTCCCTCTATGAAATATGAATCACAAAATGTATATCCATCATCTCACTCTTCAGCACCATTTCCCCTTCTTCTTTTCCATCAATCAATCTAACAAAAACAAATATCAGACATTGGATTCACTACTGAAATAAAAAGGAAATCAGATTTGGATTCTTTAAGAAAATGAATTTGAAAGAGAAATGATAATCAGTTCGAAAATGAAAATTAGGGTAAGTGTGAAGGAGAAAGCCTTTAGGGTTAGGGTTTCAACTTTTCAACCGTGGCTGCAGTTTTGCCATTTTTATTTGGTTTCCCAAATAGCTCCCAACTTTATGCCAGCTTCCTACCTAGCCCCCTACTTTATCAAAAATACATAGGTAGTTCTCTTTTTCCGTTACCGTTAAATGCCCGTTACTCTCTCTCTTCCATCTCATCACCTCTCTCTACCACGTCATTTATTACGCCATATCATCATCTCCTCAGATAGGTCGCCGACCGATCAAAAATACCGGCGATCGATAAATTTTTTTTCTCTCTGTCTCTCCAGCTCACCTCTCTCTTCTCCGACGAAAGTCGTAGGCCGGAAAATTTTCCGGCCGGCAACCTTGAAACATTAAAAAAAAATTCCGACGACCTTCGTCGGAGAAGAGAGAGAATTTTTTTTAAGGTAGCTTTTAGCTTATTTTAAACATTCCTAAACAAGACATTAATCTTAAATTTAATGCATTTCTAATTCAATGTTTGTATGTTGCATCTAATAATTTGTATAATGTATATTTTAATCCATACTAGTTGTAGTCACTATATTCTAAGCATTTGAAAAATTAGGTTATTAGCTATTAGAAATACTGAACACATAAATGACTTTGTATGAATCTTATATGTAATGCATTTCTAATTCAATTTGTATATTGCATCTCGTAGTTTGTACAATGCATTTTTAAGTGGGTAATCCATCCTAGTATGTTACTTTAATTCCATGATCCCACATACATTATCGGAGTCCGGATGAGAAAGTTATAGACTTAATAAGATTTAAGTGATTCAGGACAAAAATATGACACATGATCGCACTCTGGAAGGCGTCACTACTTAATTCCGTGATCTCGCGTACATTATAGCCACTATTCCAAAACCTTAATGGACAAAGCACCAGATTCCCTCTCTAATTGCTTAGAGCCGACAAGTGTCCCAATATTTCCTCTTTTCACCACTAGTCCTACAAGAAATTACGGAATTACCACCCATTGGTTCCCACTTGATTTGTATAGCCAACAAGTGTCAACTTCTTGGAGATAAAGTAACCACAACTTCTCATTTTAGCCCTTTATATCTTATCTTTCAAAACCTAGCCACCAACCCATGTAAAATAAACCTCTTTCTCCCTCATTAAGACTTAGACTTGATATTCCTCTCATTTTCTCTTATCTATATCTTCTCATTCTCTCTCTCTCTTCTTTGGTTCTAATTCTAAAATCCATCTGCTTCTACTTTCTTTAGCCACCTTCATCTCTTCTTCTCAATTTTTTTTACTTCTAATTTCTATTTCTAACCTATTTCTTTCTCTCATTTCTTTTCTACAACCTATTTCTCTCCAATTTCTCTTCTGAACCTCTCTTCTTTCACCTATTCTCAAGCAATAAAAAGTGCTATTATTTGGATTTGGAGCATAACTTGTATCATATTTGGGAGCAAGGATTTGATTTCTTCGGTGACTTTTTTTTTGTCTCATTTATTTCCATGTATGGTGATTTATCAATGAGTATGTCTTTAATTTCAATGAGTAGCTAATTTCATATCTAGGATTGTAGAGGAAACCATATTTGATCTTTCTTGAGATATCTTATTGATTGATTGAATCCTTTAATTGAGTTTTAATGTCTATTAATTGTCTTTTCCATTTAGATTTTATTTTGTTTTCTTTGTTCATGCTTCATCATTAGATATCTCATACTTTCGTTAAGTTGTTAGATGAAATATGCTTGTTAGATCATGAATAATAGTTAAAAATGTATAGTCTTTATATGGTAGTCAATTAGAAATACATGATTATGAACTGAGTTTATCAAGAGTATCTCCCGAAATTTAAATAGTCCATTATATTAGATTTCAGGTTATATGAAAAAAGGATTAGTTAATTATGCATGTTTTAGGGAGTGAATTTATATGGTGGAATCGAAAATCCTTTATCATTTCTCATATTGGTTTCATTCTTCTTAGTTTATTTTCGTTTACTTATGAAAATCGTTTTCAACAACAAAAATTAATTTTACGAAAGGGTTATTGATTTAAAATTTAAACCAAAATTACTTATCCTTGAGGATCGATTCCGGACTTCCAGATTTACTATAACCTGACCATGTATACTTGCAAGAATAAATCCATTTTGGGCTTATCACTAAGCATCTGAAAATGAGGTTATAAACTATTTGAAATGTTGAATGCGTAAATGACTTTGTTTGAATCTTAGACAAAATGCATTTTTAATTCAATATTTGTATATTGCATTTGATAGTCTGTACAATGTATTTTTAAGTGTGTAATCCATTTTAGTCAGTGACTTTAGGTTCTTGGCATCTGAAAAGTAAGGTTATAAGTGATGTGACACGAAAATGTCACATTTGGAGAGCCTAACTTAGACTAATTAGTCATTTTCGAGTGTTATCAATAATATTTTATGTGTTTTTCTTGTTTAGGTACCATATTTGGAGCTAAACATGGAATTCGGAATAAAGGGGGCGAATTATCACTATCATTTCATGTGCCCAAAATGAGAGAAAAAAACTTCAAGCAAATCATATGAGAAGAGGAGTCAAAGACGAGCCCAACGGTGAAAACGGAAGTCAATTCCGAGTTCGGACGGGGAAGTTGTGAAAGAAAGAAGTCGAGGTTCGGTCTTAAAACAAGGATTCTATGAAGGCACCCTCCTTTGGTTATAATTGTAGAAGGCACCCTCTTGATTTCCAAGTGAAGTCTAAAACCCAAGCCCAAAGAAGATGAAAGAAGGAAAAGATTTTGGAGGCACCCAATGGACTCAAGTTTGAGTCAAAGTCAAGGTTGACTATGTCTAGGGTTTGAGTCAAATACACTATTCATCTTCTTCCTTCTTCATTCTAACAATACCAAGTAAGAGAGAGAGAAAAGGGAGGCAAGGGGCTAGGGTTCTTCATCACCAAAAGAAGAGCTTGAAGTTAGAGAGTTTGAAGAGAAAGACAAGAGAGAAGAAGGAGGAGTGCCGGCCAACTTTGGCCGGCACACCAAGGTCGCGGGAGCAGCCGAGCTGCTGCTCGGGAAGCTTCCCGAGCTCGAACAGGAGCTCGGACGGAAGCTTCCAGCAGCAGCGTCTCGGGCCAGGACGGAAGCTTCCATGAGATGGCCGGCACGGGACGCATCCTCAGTAGCACGGGACGCAAGCAGCAACGGGACGCGAGCTCCATAGCTGCTGGCCGGGATCTTCAAGTGCTCGGATCTGCTCATCTTGCACGGGACGGCTCGGGTATAGCACGGGACGGCTAGGGACAGTAGCTCTCGGCCCGGATCTTGCTATGTTTGGCCGGAACTTCATCATTTGGCCGGATTTGTTCTCAACTTGGCCGGACTTTTTACGACTTTTCCGGCAACCTTTTTGATCCGAAACCTTAGGGCTTTTGTTCCTCTCATCCTTGGCTTGCTTCCCATGTGGTTTGATTTGATTTTGGGTGAAAAATCTCTAGAGAGAGAAAGCTTGGTGAAGCTTTAATGGTGGATGTTCTTGAGATGGAGAAGATGATGATGGGTGCTATGGGGAAATCTGATTTTTACTCGGGGACACCCAAAGTTCACTATTAAAGGGAAATCCAGAAAATTGCTACGGGGAGATCGACTACACTTAGAGACTCATTTTTCTCGACGAACCTAGCCTCGAATCACATCGAAAAAGGGGGATTTCTCATCATCTTCTTTTCATTTATTACTTATTCACCATGTTTAGCTAAATCAAGTGTGTCGATTATATGAGATGAAATGTGATAAATTCTTGATTATGTTTAATATGATTTCATGTTTTGATTATGAATTGATTTTCATTTGATTCGATTATCGTTTCGATCGTATTTTCATGTGTCTTGTCATGCATTTCACATAGTTAGGCGACTAGACGACGATTTCGACGACTCGGGATTAACCGAATTAGGACGTTTATTTGACTAAGTATAATTTCCGGATATACGTAGTACTTATAGACATCACCTTAGGAGTCGAACATCGCTTGTATTTGACACATTAAATCGGACAATGCATAGTTGTAGATTTATCATTATGGATTTCCGGATTTCGATACATGAACTCTCGTATTTGGATACTCTTGAAGTATGATTTGGATGTGATGATTGGCTTATTATTTGTTTACATGTGAGTTTAATTGTCTTCGTCTAGTTTTATAAACTAGAAGCCTCGATCTTAATCGTCTAATTGACATGAAGTTCGATAATGTGTACTTAGTGGATAATCGATACTTAGTGACGTTTGATCGATTACACTTAATTGGACATATTATGCTTATTAGTGTCATACTTGTTCATTCTCAATCCATTAGATAGTGTGTGTAAGTTTGATAGTCGATGCCTATTGCTTGTCATGTCATGTTGAATCTATGATCTCTTTCTCATTCATGCATTATAATTAGATATTTCATGCTTTTATTAAGTTATTAGATGGATATGATTTTTAGATAATGAATGATAGTTTAGGAATTTAGATTCAAATGATAGTCAATCAAACATTCTTGATTTTGAAATGTGTTTTTAAAGAATATCTTCCGAAATCTAAATAGTTCATTATGTTAGATTTCGAGTTATATATGACACCTAGGATTGTCAATGTGGGTGAAGTTAATTACATTTTCATGCGAATAAATACATAGTATTTGTCATTGTTAATCCTGTGGATCGAAGTATCCGTCTCACTTAACTTTTGCCCGAATCAACTCTTGCCGTCTCCCGACTCTTGTTCCTCCGACTCTTCTCTCGAATCTCTCTCGCCCGTTTTACTTAGATAGTTTAGTTAGTTCTTTTTGTTTTCTTATCTCTTACAAATCAATCATCAAACTTATAAAGTGGGGTGTGTGTGTTAGTCTAAGTTAGCTATTGACATTTTGATTATTGGGCTAAACTCGCCGTCAATATCCGAAATTGCCTACTTATCCCTTGGGACGATACTCGACTTATTATAAATACTATAACTTGACCCCGTATACTTGCGGGAATAGACCTATTTTTAGGCCTATCAAGTTTTTGGCGCCGCTGCCGGGGATAGGTTTAGTAATTAGGATATAGTTTGCTTGTTTTGTTCATTAGTTTAGTGTTATTTGTTAACTTAGACGTTTTTCTTTCTTTATTTTTGTAGTTTCTTATCTTTTCTTTTTTTTAGGTACCACTTTAAGAGAAAAGCCAAAAAAAAAAAAACA
The DNA here is from genome assembly GCF_041429995.1 of Eschscholzia californica. Lineage (NCBI taxonomy): Eukaryota > Viridiplantae > Streptophyta > Magnoliopsida > Ranunculales > Papaveraceae > Eschscholzia > Eschscholzia californica. The sequence continues at coordinate 12,372,192 of NW_028238198.1, read as the reverse complement.
GGAACATAGGAGCGAAGGGGAACAAAAGAATCAGAAAGGAATCGGAAGGAAGAACGAAACGAGAGGAGCATCCGCTAGTATCGTATTCTATCTCTTTCTTTCTTACTTGTGTGTGATTGGTTGGATAAGTTTTGATTTGCATTGATAGCTTGTTTGTTAGTTCCTTGAGCATTGTGAGATCATGGCCCGTTCTTATAACGGTTGGCCATTTGATGTTGATGATGATGAGCTTATTTCGAGGATTCCTCGCACTAACCGACCTGATATGACCTTAGGTGAATACCAAAGGATGTGTAGGGATGTTTCGATTAGTGAGGGGAATAGACCATTTGAGTTTGACCGATCTCGTATGACCCTAGGAGAATACCGACGGATGTGTAGAGATGGTCAAATTAGTGATGGATATGGTCCGACATCAAATTTGTATGAGAGACCTTACATTCCACACTATTCTGAGACCGATGATTTTAGAGGCAGGTATGATCCTAGTATGTACATTGGGAGTTATTATCAAGAGTCTTCATTTAATTATACTTGTGAGCCTTATCATGAAGAGACTCTTGAAGATAGATCTCAATTAGAGTTTGCGAGTCGTCTGACTGAAATGATGTTACAACATGAAGAGACACAGATTCAAATGCAACAGGAGTTACAACAGAGGTTTGAGTCTCTAAATCATCAGTTTGAGTCTCTAAATCATCAATTAGAATCTCTAGATCATCCATTAGAGATGATGATATCACAGTTATTAGCCGACGAGGAAGGGGTTTTACCACCCCAAACTCAAGAGGGTACTAGGTCCGATGGCGAGGGTAATACGTCATACCCTAGTACTAAGTTAAATGTCGACGAATCAACTGAGAGGGCTCAAGAGCTTGAACAAACTGATAACCTTGTTGTCTCGTTTTCTCACCATGTGTCATCTCATCATGATAGCACTACATTAGACTTTGAGATTCAGGATGATGGCTCTACGAGCAAGTTTGAGGATGACACGATTCCAAACTATCCAATTTTTTACACTTGTAAGGAGTCAATCTTAGATGCAATGCTAGGAAGGCCTGATATTATAACTGACTGCGAGGCCCCAGATGTCTTTGAGGATATTGATGATGTAGTAGTTAGAGACATGTTGGATAGTTTGTCAGACTATTTACCTAAGGAAACCATGGACCTTGACTTGGTCCCCGAGCATACTGCCTTACCCTTAGAGTCTAGTTCGACTTTCCACATGATCTCAAACTCGGTTGTTGATCCCTTTTGGGACATTTCAGACGTCTTTCCAAAGACGTCTATGGACATAGTGGATATTCTGTCCACTAAGCTTCCAGATGATTTTTTGCCTTCGACTGATATTTTGACTCTTCACATGTATGTCGATCCTTTTGATGATTTCTTTGTTGTCGTTCCTTCTATTTATACCTACTTAGTGGACTGTGCACCCACTGAGTTTGGGGATGGCTTGTTTTCTTTTATCGTCTCATGTGCACTTCGTATTCTTTATCTTTTTTTGAGACGATTAACACCTGCATATAGCTTTCTTTGGGTTGACCCCCAAATTTTTCGTCTTTTGCTTTATGATCGTTAGGCCGATTAATGGGTCTTGATGTTTGTGGGTATCATCTCTGGAAACCCTCCACGAGACATAACTCGTGTTCTTGTGTGAAATCAAGAGAACTAAAGGCTAATTGCATAGCTCAATGCAATCGTGTATACCCGCGTTAGTGGTAGATTTTGTATGTGGTCATGTCTTTTATGTGATTCATTCTCATGATATTTGTTGATATTTTAGGAGCAATTCTTATATGTTTTACTTCTAAGGCGTAGTTTGTTCCAAGTTTGGGGATGGCGCGAGCTTGGCATCAACTTGGAACCTCTTTATGCATGAGCCTTGGCAGTATCATCTTTTATCTCCTTCGGTTATGGTAATATCTCTCCACTCTTCTCTTTAGATTGACGTGCCTCTTTATCTTTTGGTGAGTGTATGCTTAGAACATTGAGGACAATGTTAGTTTTAAGTTTGGGGATGCGGGATATGACCAATGCATGACCATGGGTTTTAAAGACAAAAGGGTTCAAATTAGCCAAAATTTGAAAAAATTTTGAACATTTTGAGTAGATTTACATGTGATTGTAGTGATAGTTTTAAAAATGTTGATGCATATGTGTCGAGTTGATGAGTTTTGTGATTGCTAATGGTCTTTGCATGAAAGTCGAGTCCTTGAGTGTTTGTGTTATACTATGGGAGTAACATCTTAGTGAAGAAGAAACATCTCTAAGAGACCTAGAGTAGTCATTAGTGGAGACTTAACCCATGTGAGAGCTCAAAGCCTAAATTGTCCTTCGAGTGTACTCTTCCGCGCTAACTCCGAGTAGAATGAAGAGCTACTCAACCTCGTAACTATTAAAAGAGCTCATTTGATCTCGTGTGCTCAACTTTCTTAGCCACTAGGAGTGACATTAGGATAGCGAATTAACCTTGGCCTTGTAGTCCATGAAACCCAATGAGAATGCCAACTAGAGGAAAGCGGATACTCCATCACCATCCATCATCTTATATCCCGAGAATGAAGACATGAGATAAAAGAATGAAGAATGTCAAAAGCGAGTATGAAATGAAAAGTTGATTGCAAGAATAGAGTTGTGCGTTGTATTTTGTTTTAGTTGATTGAATTTGTGTTATGAAAAAAAAAAAAAAAAAATGAAAAAAAAATTTAAAAAAAAAAAAAAAAAAAAGAGTGAAATAAAGTGATTTTTGTGTATGTTTGAGCATGTGTTAGCCCTTTTGTGTGAGTGATGTGATTGTATATATGTGTTGGAGTTTTTGTTCATGAATAAGTATTCGAAGCAAGAAACAATTGTTGAGATGCTTAAGAGGTTCTACCATAATGAAGAGGTCGAAATTCTCGGGAATCCACCACCATCACATCATCTAGTATCCGTTAACCTTTAGAATGCATTTTTAGAGGGTAGAATGGGTGAGAAGGGCGAGTGAGCTTCCCCACTCTATTTAGTGGTTAATTCCTTTTCGAAGATCATTCGTGCCAAAATGTTGTCCTCACCCCTTTTTATGTGTTGAGTCCTAGTTAAGTGATCACACTCACACATACGAGCGAACCATTCTTGAGTGATTTCATTTTTGGAGTGTATGTCCGTGAGGCCGAAGTCGAGGCGAAATGTACCAACTTGGGAATCAAGGTTTTGTGACTTCGGAACATAGATGTGATCATTATGGTATGACACTTGCATTTTAGGGTAAGACCATTAGTGAAGAGATCTTTAGCTTTCACATGAACTTGTTTACTTGATTCATTATGTTTTGACATGCTTAAACCCTTCACTATATCAATCATGCTTATCTACGATTTGGATTTTGGACCCTTGTGTATTTGAAACCATGATGTTTGTGGGTATCATCTATGGAAACCCTCACGAGACCACACTCGTCCACTAGGGCAACCTAGGGGTTTAACGGCTTGTTGCATATGCTAAATGCAACCGGGATTCCTCCGAAAATGAGTTAGGTTTTCATTTTATTTTGTTTGCTCGAGGACTAGCAAAGTTTAAGTTTGGGGATGTTGATGTGACACGAAAATGTCACATTTGGAGAGCCTAACTTAGACTAATTAGTCATTTTCGAGTGTTATCAATAATATTTTATGTGTTTTTCTTGTTTAGGTACCATATTTGGAGCTAAACATGGAATTCGGAATAAAGGGGGCGAATTATCACTATCATTTCATGTGCCCAAAATGAGAGAAAAAAACTTCAAGCAAATCATATGAGAAGAGGAGTCAAAGACGAGCCCAACGGTGAAAACGGAAGTCAATTCCGAGTTCGGACGGGGAAGTTGTGAAAGAAAGAAGTCGAGGTTCGGTCTTAAAACAAGGATTCTATGAAGGCACCCTCCTTTGGTTATAATTGTAGAAGGCACCCTCTTGATTTCCAAGTGAAGTCTAAAACCCAAGCCCAAAGAAGATGAAAGAAGGAAAAGATTTTGGAGGCACCCAATGGACTCAAGTTTGAGTCAAAGTCAAGGTTGACTATGTCTAGGGTTTGAGTCAAATACACTATTCATCTTCTTCCTTCTTCATTCTAACAATACCAAGTAAGAGAGAGAGAAAAGGGAGGCAAGGGGCTAGGGTTCTTCATCACCAAAAGAAGAGCTTGAAGTTAGAGAGTTTGAAGAGAAAGACAAGAGAGAAGAAGGAGGAGTGCCGGCCAATAAGCTACACATAAATGACTTTGTATGAATTTTAAATGTAATGCATTTCTAATTCAATGTTTGTTTATTACATCCGGTAGTTTGTACTTTGTACATTGAATTTTAGGTGTGTAATCCATTTTAGTCAGTCACTTCGGGTTCTTAATATCTGGAAAATTGGGTTACACACTATTTAAAATACTAAACACATAATTGGCTTTGTATGAAGCTTCATGCGTTAGTAATTCAATATTTGTATATTGCATCTGATAGTTTGTACATTGCACTTTAAGTGTGAGTGATACATTTTTTATAAAATTTATGTATAAAAAAACAACCAATTTACTTTACAAATTTGATTCATTTGACTTCACAATAACATCAACACAATCATGTTTGAGGTTAAATTATTTCATTACAAACATCGAACTACACTTCATTAGTGTCCATCCATGTCCCCTCCGTTGACAGTATTCTTTTGGACATGTGGTGGTAACACGGTAGCGATCATTTCTGTTGTGTATCTAAAGCAAATCGATCTGCTCAAAGAAAATTTCAAATCTTACACAACATTGTACACTATATACACTATATAGAACAAGTTATATAATGTATATAATAGTGCTCAATGCACATAGTTTGTAAATTGCATTCTACAATTAAATAATTGGCAATTTTTTTTTACCGAAGCTATAAAAATATAAAGAACATACATTGTATGTAATGTAGGGTACAACTTATACAATGCAACATAGTGGTTAAAACATAAAAGAAGCTTGAAGAACTTACATTGTATTATTGATCCTTAGAAATTCTGAAATATGTACAACTTTATACCATTAAACAATTAGAATATACATTCTAAAAAATGTACAACTAATGCAATGTTACATAAATGGTTAAATTATAAAATACAAATGAAGTATACATTGTATGTAATGTATGGTACAACTAATACAATGCAACAATATTGGTTAAAATATAAGAGAAGCTTGAAGAAAACACATTGTATATCAATCCTTAGACATTCTGAAAAATATAAATATTATATATCATTAGACAATTATAACATACATTCTGAAAAATGTATGCAAAATTATATATAATGTTTGAACAACATGAAGTGTAGAGTGAGAAACAAATACAAAATAGATAAAAAAAACGTACGGATCATCTATTTATGTTTCAAAAACCGTATATATAATTAGAAAACTGGAACCTACATCCTAAAAAATGTACAAACTATCTAAATAATGTACAATAATTCTAAAAATATATGCAGAATTATAGATAATGTTTGAACAACATAAGTGTAGGGAGAGAAACAGACACAAAATAGATCAAAAAAATATATGGTTCATATTTTTATGTTTCAGAAACGTTTCTAATATTAGTTAATGACAATAAATCCAATAAAAAAATAGACATCATCATGCTAAAGTAGAAAAAGATGATGATATGTCAAGAGATGAAGAAGAAGAAGATGATGTTATACCTGAAGAAGATGGAAAAGATAACGATATATGCAGAAATTGATTGAAGATGATAAAGGTGAATGATTTGGGAAGTTCCCTTCACATGCATGTAGAAGATGATGACAATGGTAGCCGAGAGTGGCTTGATTCGAGTGAAGAGAAATAGTAGCTCGATTTGAGAGAAGAGAGAAAGAGGGGTTGGTTTGGGTGAGAGTTGTTTTGTGTGAAGAGATGGAGAGAGTTAATGATTTTAGTTTTGTAGGAGGGAGAGAGAAAGTGATAAATATATATGCATATATAGAGGGGTAAAGTTAAAAGACGGAAAAACAAATTTCCATAGAGATGAGATTTGGTACATTGGGATCTTCATTTGGACTAGATGTTGGTTTATAATTTATTTTTGGGCTTATAATATATTTTGGAGGATGGGTGGACTATTAGCACTATTAGAGGCTTGTGTTTTGACCTTTAGGTCATTTTTTCTTTTCCCTTTTTTGTTACAACACTAATCACCCACTCTAGAGTGTTATTTGGTTGGCCGCGACATTAGGGGAGTAAAGAAAAGGGTTATTTCTCAAATAGCCCCCAACTTTGTGACCGATTTCCTGCCTCCTACTTTATGAAAGACACCCAGATGGCCCCCTTTTTCACTTACCGTTATAACACCGTTAACCAGTCAACATTTCTCTCTCTTTCATCTCATCACCTCTCTCTTCTAGCCACCTCATCGTCTTCTCCGGCAAGGTCGCTGGCCGACCAATTTTCCGGCCAGCAACCTTCAAATATTAAAAAAAACTTTTTATTTTCTCTCTCCTCTCTCTCTCTAAAAAAAATATTTTTTTTTCATCTATCCTCTCTCTCTCTCTACACACTCCGGCGAAGGGAAACCCTTCGCTGGAGTACCTCGATCTGTTCAAGGAACAGACCTTGAAGGTCTGCTCCCTGAACAGATCTTGAAAGTCTGCTCCCTGAACAGATCTTGAAAGTCTGCTCCTTGAACAGATCTCGGTCTGTTCCTTGAACAGATCCCGATCCGTTCAAAGAACAGACCTACTCTGGCAAAGGATTTTCCTTCGCCAAAGTGTGTAAAGAGAGAGGAGAGATGATAAATTTTTTTTTTAGAGAGAAAATAAAAAAAATTAATATTTTTGAAGGTCGCCGGCCGGAAAATTTGTCGGCCGGCCGGCGACCTTGCCGGAGAAGACGATGAGGTGGCGAGAAGATGAGGTGGCAGAGAGAGGTGATGAGATGGAAGAGAGAGAAATGTTGACTAGTTAACGGTGTTATAACGGTAAGTGAAAAAGGGGGCCATCTAGGTATTTTTGACAAAGTAGGGGACGAGGCAGGAAACCGATCACAAAGTTAGGGGCTATTTGGGAAATAACCCTAAAGAAAAATCTTCGGGAATAAATTATGTTTATTCTTCCCCCTCCTCTTTCTTCTCCTACGGAGAAAAACTCATCCATCTTAGTTCCTCCATCACTTCTAGGCAAACTTTTTCTTTTCTCTTCATCACTTGTCTTACTAACTTCTCCAATTCTTCAACCCATACTACTCATAGTTCTCTAAAATCAGAAACAAAGTTAGAGAGATAAAGAGGACAAAAACATTCTAAATCCTAGAAATCATCAAACAAAATCTCTTGAAGCTCTTAATACATCTTTTGTGGGACATCCAAAACAAGTTTCATCCATTAATCCTCCACGAGAGAGATAAATACATTCTAAACCCTAGAAATCAGTTAATTTTGACCCCAACATATTTGGAGATTTTATAGGGGCCTCCCGTTATTGTTAAAAGGGCCCCTCCTTTAAAAGCGCCCTTCAAATCTCCCATTTTGGTTAGAAGGGCCTCTCCAGAAAAAGGTACTTCCCTTTCTCTAGTTTGACCTAACGGCAAAAGTTAACGCCGTTAGGTTAAAAATTCAAACCAACAAAAACTCCCTTAACCGATCAAAAGTCTCACCCCTATTTCATCTTCATCTCTTCGTCATTCTCTTTCTCTGTAATATCTATCACTACCTCCATTTTCATCTTCGTCTCTCTCTCTCTCTCCCTCTTTTAATCTTCATCTCTCCCCTTTTCATCTTTCTTATAACTCTAGGTTTAGTTTTTATTTCGATATTTTGAAACTACATTGTTTGGATACTTGAATCTACGAGTTAGCAACACAAAGAAGAAGATTTACAGACCTTATTTGAAAGCATTTCGTCCGGAAGAGTGTTAAAATCAAGAGAGGAAGAAAACCCCCAAGTGAGATTTCGGTTGCGAATTTTCGGTGGACTCAGACCAAATTTTGCAACATTTTTCGGTGGCCTCAGTCCGAATTATGTAACATAATTCAGACTGAGCACACCGAAAATTGGTCTAGCAGCTCCAATAGCTACTGGACCAATTTTCGGTGGGGTCAGGCTGAATTATGCAATACTTACGGCCCGAGCCCACCGTAGGTAAGAATCCACTACAGCGTTTTTCCATCGATTATATCTTTTTACTAAGAAAAATTCTATTCGGTCTGGTCTCACCGTACCATATTATCATTATTCGGTGGAACCAGACCGAATTGAGGTTCGTGTTGAACGCAAAAAAAATCACACAACCAACAAATAGATCATAAAACATGTAAAAGAAGCGTCAGAAAATGTTCATGTACCTCTTGAGAGACTGAATTTTGTGAGAAATTGATTTTTTGGGATCGTTTGCTATTTTCCCAAATTTTTTAGAAGTTTCTTCATCCATGGATGTTTGCAATAATGAAGATACTTCGTGACTTTAGTGATGAGTGCAAAACAATGTGGGGGTGTTGTACAATTTCGGCTAACTTAACTTGTTATCAATGGTCATCGGTGATGGATGACAATTTCGATGGAAGAAGAGTGGAAGAAGAATGTTTTGGAGAGATTCAGGGTTGAGATATGAAGATTGCTAATGTGGGTGATATACACTCTTAAACTGGATTTTTTTGACCCATTACATGGGAGGCCCCTTCAACCAAACATGGTCAATGACTATTTACCAAGTCAATGTGTACATAGGGGGCCTTTTAACAAAACTGGGGAGGCCCTATAAAACTTCCCACATATTTTTGATTACTTCTAAACGCATTAAGCCTGCTCTCCATGTTTTAGGGTTTAGTAATTAGAAGAAACCATAGCTTTGGAGAAGAACATGAAAAAAGAAGAAACACTTGGAAGGAGTTTAGATCTCTATAAAGATTGTTTAAGTTTATAAAAATTCATTTGAACTTCTTTTATGGGATCTTCTAAAAATTTAATATTTTTTTAACTCCCAAAATTAGAAGTTATATATAGCAACGAAAAAATAAAAAAGTCAATCTCAATTGGCCAATCTTGTATACAAATTTTATTTTCCAAAAATTCTTTTTATTCCTGAAATCCGCATGGACCGCATCCTATCTAATTATATCTCGGTCTTCTTTTTAATTTTGAACATGTTTCACGTTTTGGGGTTGGGTCCCATGTTAATTAAGACGAATAAGGGTCAAGTTTGGCATTTTACCCATGGTGATATTGAGCAGTAGTTGAACAAAATGTCGTTTGTGGGGACATTTTGGTAGTTCAGCTTTTAAAGAGTGAGCCCTATTTTGAAATTAATCAATGGTGTGGACTGTGGTAGTTTTTTTTTTGTGTTGAAAGGTGGACTGTGGTAGTTGATAGATTATAGGTGGGAAGTGCACATTTAAAAATATTGTAGTAATTTAATGTTCTTACTCAACAAAAAAAAAAAAAAAGGTTATCTCTCAAATAGCCCCTAACTTTGTGACCAGCTTTTTGCCTAGCCCCTAGCTTTGTCAAATATTTTCATATGACCCCTTTTTTCAGTTACCGTTAGTACACCGTTAACTAGTCATCACCTTCTCACTTCCATCTCATCTTCTCTCTTTGCCACCTCATCTTCTCGCCACCTCATCGGCTTCACCAGCGAGGGTCGCCGGCCGGCGACTTTCAAACATTAATTTTTTTTTCTCTCCTCTCTCTCTCTAAAAAGTTTATTTTTTTTCTCACCTCTCTCTAGATCTGATTAGAGAGGGAGTGGAGAAAATAAAAATATTTTTTAGAGAGAGAGAGGAGAAAAAAATTAATGTTTGAGGGTCGTCGGTGAAGACGATGAGGTGGCAGAGAGAAAAGATGAGATGGAGGAGAGAAGGTGATGACTAGTTAACGGTGTGCTAACGGTAACTGAAAAAAGGAGTCATATGGAAATATTTGACAAAGTTAGGGGCTAGGCAGGAAGCTGGTCACAAAGTTAGGGGCTATTTGGAAAATAACCCAAAAAAAATTAATGTTCTTGACTTCTTAGAGTAATAGAGTATTTGAACATCTCCAATGCAAAACTCAATCTTAGAAACTCAGAGTGCCACATAAGATTTTTAGAGTTTTTCTTAAAGAATTATCTCCAATGCAAAACTCAATTTAGATCTCAAAGATGATGCGTCGAGGGTGGAATAGAGATATCTCAGGAGGACACTCTATTTCTAGAGTGTCCTCTTGATATATCTCTAATTGGCCAACTCATCAATATTTAAATTTCAACCAATAGAAATCAAGTCTACGTATATTTCCAAATAACTAATTATTTTTTTACAAAATAAACATGCCACACAAGTAAAATAAAAAAGTTCAGAGTTTTGCATTGGAGGCATACAAGAATTGAGGATCTCTATTTTCGCCACCTACGAGTGAGAATCTCAATTGAAACTCGACAAATAGGACGAATAGAGATTCTTTTTTTAGTTTTGCATTGGAGATGCTCTTATTATATTATTTAGAGCATCTCCAATGCAAAAGTCAAACTCTAAATCTTAGAGTGCCACATAAAATATTTTAGAGTTTCTCTCTTCAAAATCCATCTCTAAAATGAGGTGACGGTAGTTATTTTAAGAGATCCTTAAGAGGAAACTCTAAATTTAGAGTGTTCACTTGAGCATCTCTAAGTATCACATAAACAAATCAATTAATTTTACACAAAAATATAGGTATTTAGAGTTTTTCTTGAGTGTTGCATTGGAGAAGACTTTCCAATAGAGTATCTTTAAACTGCCAAATAAGAAAAAGACCATTTGGAGATCCATTTTTCACACTTGACACATAGGATTTTTAGAGTTTTTCTTGAGTCTTGCATTGGAGTTGTTCTTAGATTTTAGATGGGACATGCAAATGTAAAAATATTGTAATAATTTAATGTTCTTGAATTATGTAATAATACAGTAATATTATGATATTATCTTTTTTTTTTTATCAAAATATTCGCAAATATCTATTTTATTTTGAGACATATTTTTCAATAAAAAATTTCAAGTTACACTAAATTGTCTACTAATATGAATCATGCTAGAATATCTTGAAATGTTTGTACTTCCCTGTGCTAAACGAAAGACGAAGATATTTAAATGTCCCAACAAATAACATAAATATTAGAAGACATCTAAAGTTTAAATAATAAATTACACAAATATCAATAAATGTATGGAATGTCCTTCTCAGATAATAGAGATATAATGAGACACATTAAATCTTCGTAACTAATAACATCAAAGTGGAGATGGCAATTGAGTAGATATTATTCAGGGGATGAAGAAAAAGATAAAAGATTAATGTTTTTTGGGGAAGGTTGACTTATCTAACTGCAAGCAAGCTAGTGGGTACGGTGCATTTAAGTGTACGTCTGACTAGTTGGGGTTGGAGGAGCGTGGCTTCGTTCGCCCCTTACTCAAAAATACCGTTAGACAAAAACAACAAATTACAACTTATTTACTACTTCTTTTCTGATGAATTCAAGGATAACATGTGTACTAAGTAGAGATGTTTTAGAGATCTCCATTAGAAACAAAAAAAAATAAAAATTAAAGTGCCTCTATCTTGACACTTAGAAAAGAAAAATCTGAACTCACACTTGATAACTAAGATTTTAGTGTTTTTCGTAGAGTGTTTCTTTGGAGATGCTCTAATTATGATTTATTTGACGATGGGCATCAAATGTGGATTCAAATCTTGTATGTGCCGAATTATGATAGCTTAATTGCATTCATATTAATTAATCACTCTCTAACATAATTAGACATTATATGTTAATGTTGATTATATATAATCAGCGGCGAGTACAGGATTTCGACTAAAGAACACATCCAATGCAAAAGTCAATCTTAGAAATTCGGAGTGCTAAATAAGATTTTCTGAGTTTTTCAAAAACTCATCTCCAATGCAAAACTTAACTAGTATCTCAAAGATGATGTGTCAAGGGTGGAATAGAGATATTTTCAAGAGGACACTCTAATTGTCATCTTCAGATATCTCAATTTGTCCGATTCATAAACATTTAATTTCAACCAATAGAAATCAAGTCTTCGTATATTTCCAAAATAACTAATTGTTTTATTACAAAAATAAGCATGCAAGATAAGTAGAAAAACAAGTTTAGAATTTTGCATTGGAGACATCCAAGAATTGAGGATCTCTATTTTCGCAACCTAGGAGTAAGAGTCTCAACTGTAACTCAATAAATACGACGAATCGAGATGAGTTTTGCATTAGAGATGCTCTTAGAGGTGCAAAGTTATACACCTTATTTCTTCTTGCAACCACAATAATAAACAAAATACTTATATTCATTAATTGTACTAATATATCGAGAATTATAAACTCAATTGACTTCTACGAGAGTTCATATTTTGAAATGTACGTCTAATCAACTCATTGTCAATTTAATTAAAAACCTCTTCATCCGTCTTCCTTCAAATACTACCCACTTTTAATGTTTTTATTTTCTTCTTCTTTCATCTTCGTTACCCACCACGATCAACTTCGACGACACTAATTCCGGTCGTCATCTCTCTCTTTTCTCTCTTTCCTTCTCTTCTCTCTCTTTCCCTCTCTTCAATGGTTCCACTGAAGGAGAACCTCGTTTTGTTTTTCATACAAGGTTGTCTGGTTCTATCCGACAAAGGGTTCCGACAAGGTACCATTTCCTTCGCCAGAACTTAGAGAGAGAAGGATGGAGAAAGGGAGATGGAAAGAGGAGAGAGAGAGTGTGTGTGTGAGTGAGAGAGAGAGATAGAGAGAGAGGATGAGAAGACAACTTTCCACCTTTTTCTCTGAAAACTTTTTTGTTTCCCTGAAACCCCGACCTATATATAGTTACGCCCACAAAATTTTTTTCCCAGCTCATGTTATGTTTGAGAACTTGTAAACTAAATACACACCATATACTATATTAAGATGCAAATAGTCCATAAGAGTTTAAAATATCATTTTGTTATTTGTAATTATAAACGTGTAACCTAAGATGGAATAAACAGACTTTTTTACTCATAGGTGATTGTGGATTCTTAGACTAAATTTTCTATAAAAAGTAAAATTTGAATTACGAGTAGAAACTTTTTTTTCATGCGACTACTTTCTTCTTCAAAATGCAAGTGAACCCCAAACTAGCTAATGTAATAAAAATAATAATAGTTATATACTATTAAGAATGCGAATTCCCTTCAACAAAAAAAATTAAGAATGCGAATTACATGCAGAATTATACATGTTTTTCACGTTTTCCTCTACTTTGTGTATTGATCTTTTTTTCCTCCATTGAAGTGGCGTTATCTTCTTTTCATTATCTTACTGTCATAGACCGGATGGAATGAAAACGAAAAAGTTCACGAAGTTAGTGCAGGATTGGTTACGTCAGATGTGAATGTCTATTTAAATTAGGGTTATTTCCCTAATGGCCCCCAACTTTGTGACCAGCTTCCTGCCTGGCCTCCTAAATTAGTAAAAATACCTATATGGCCCCTTTTTCCGTTATCTTTAACTGTCCGTTACTCTCACTCCTCCACCTCATTTCCTCTCTCTGCCAAGTCACCTACAATGCCACATCATCATCTTCTCAGGCTGGGGTCGCCGTCCGGCCAAATTTCCGGTCGGCGACCTTCAAACATAAAAAAAAAAAAATTTATCTCTCCTCTCTATCTCTAAAAATTTTTTTCCCCTCTCTCTCTAGATCTAGAGAGAGAGGGGAAAGAAAAAGAAAAAAAAAATTTGGAGAGAGAGAGAAGAGAGAAATTTTTTTTTTTTTATGTTTGAAAGTCGCCGACTGGAAATTTGGCCGGCCGGCGACCCCTTGCCGGAGAAGATGATGATGTGGCATTGTAGGTGACTTGGCAGAGAGCAGAAATGAGGTGGAGGAGTGAGAGTAACGGACAGTTAAAGATAACGGAAAAAGGGGGTCATATGGGTATTTTGCTAATTTAGGGGGTCAGGCGGTAAGCTGGTCACAAAGTTGGGGGCCATTAGGGAAATAACCCTTTAAATTATGTAATCAGTATATTTAGTGTTATCCTATATCGTCTAGACATTAGAATTTGCAAAGTAAATACGCTTTAGGGAAGGATATATAGACTTGATGGGCTCTAACATGGTATTATGACTAATGTCTCGAAGATGGAAACTTATTAACTCTACCCAGAGGGAGAGTGATGAAGTGATTCTACCACTTTCAGTAAGGGGAGGTATTAGCATTAGTGAAATTTGACCAAAACTCTCTAAAAATTTGGGCTTTTGTTAAAAAGGATCAATCAATTTTTTGAAGTATTCAGCTCTCTGAATAGTTTTTAATTTGTAACACCTTGAGATGTAAAGATAAGCTTAAATGACATTAATGGCGGAAAGGATGAAGAAGATGATGAATTAGTAGTGAAGAAGATGAAGATTATCAGAGAAGATAAAGAGAAGTCACAACTTTATTAGCTTGAAAATCGATCAATCTCAATTACAATTACTCAGCTCTATTTAAAGAGTTTAGAGAGAGAAAACGAAGGTTAGTTAGAGAGTTGTTAATCTAACAACTTCTTAACTAACTTTCTAACAACTATTCAGAATATAGGCAGACCTTATATCTACTTAGGCACTCAATAGCATAGCTAAGGCACCCACACTTTGTTTTAACAGCTTTGTTATTCTTACACTTTGATAACACTACTTTTGTTTTAATTCTTACACTTTGATAACACCATCATCATCAAGGTCTTCACTAACATGAGACAACTTTGGAATGTCTTGCGACATCTTTGGAGCGCCTTGCAACACCTTACAACAACTTTGCAATGCCTTGCAACACCTTACAACATATTTACAACGCATTGCAACACTGATAGAGAAAGATATTCCCAACAAAATATTGGGTTTATAAAACACCTTGCAACACTGTACAAAAAATATTGTGTTTTTACCCAAATAAAATACAATCAGGTTTTTAACCAAATAAAATACAATCGGATTTTAACAAAAAAACTACAAAACTTAGGTTTTAAAAAATAAATAAAAATGTTGTTGGGTTTTATGACTCTTTCATTATAAGTTTAACTTAAGCAGTTATCATGCTTATCACATCTCCATGATGTATCAATGTCTTGTAACGACTAACGTAGATCGTAGTCGATTTCTCAAAAAAATAAAAGTGTAACTTATTTTTTTAACTAAACAAAAGTTTAAAATTAAGTTGAATGAATAGCGATCCAATCAGAGACTGCCACCTGTCCAGAAAACTAAAAATCACGTGATTCTGTCTACTTTTGAAATCTTATACTTCCATCCAATATCTTCTGGCATTTCGCTTTCAGTCCCTCAGCCAAAAAGCAAGAACTTTGCTTTTGAATCTTACTACCCTGCGTCCTTGCCCAAGTTCGACATTATCATCCAACTAAGCCATCACGCCCAATTCATCACCATCAGCAGCACCCAATTCATCACCATCATCATCACCCAATTCATCACCATCATCATCACCCAATTCATCATCATCATCATCACCCAGTTCATCATCATCATCAACAATTTTCTTACAACCATCAAAACTACTCCAATCCCTACAACCCCCAACAATTACATACAAAATGAATACTTACTCAACCACCCAGAATTCCTTCCTTGCAATGACAGTAGCACCCATCACCATCTTCTTCCTTTCCAATTCCAAATCCATAAGGGTTGAACCCATCTTCTTCATGGCTAATGTCCAGTATTCCAATTTGAAATTTGAAATCTGATGATAATTTACTTGTTAGGGTTTCAAAATCCAAACATTATTTAGCTTTAATCTAATTATTTGGTTAGATATTAATGATGTTTATGTGTTTTTTACTTCTTTAGAAAAAAACCTTCTTTATCAAATCAATCTTGTGTTTATATTGTCCAGTTAGACTTTTTGGCATAGAGAGAAAAGGAGAGATCGATTAGGGTTTATTTTCTTTGGAAGGTTAAAACGGTCAAAGGTCCAGACCATTTTATTGGAAGAGGGACTGATTGGAAGAGGGACTGAAAGAGAAACGCGGGCAAATGTGGGATCGATATATAACACTTCTAAAGTAGGCAGAATCGCGTGTTTTCCAACCTTCTCCGCCAAGTGGCAGCCTCTGATTGGGTCGCTATTTATTTGCTTTTGGCTTTCGCTTTCATGTTAGGATGAATGGGTTATCACGGTACTAAGTTTTCAGCATTCAAGTGAAAGGACCCATATGGATATTGTGTTCTTTTTCTTTGTGAAACGTGTTTTTTGTCCATAAATAGAGCTTCCCTTGGAGAAGTTTTCAGCATTCAAGTTCATTCATGGAGCTCCAACATTACTACTTAGTCCCTTCAATTACTGAAATCTTTGGATTCTTCTTGTTTCTTTTGTTAATGGGATCCATGTTTATTACCCAACTAAGGAGGCAATCCAAAACCCTTAACTCATCATCAAAATTGCCTCCAGGGCCATGGAAACTACCTATAGTGGGAAACTTGCACAACTTACTAATGGGAGGCAAGCAATTACCTCATCACACCATTACACATCTTGCCAAAAAATATGGACTCAGTTTAATGCACCTTCAACTTGGTGAGCTTTCTACCATTGTCATCTCTTCTCCTAAAGAAGCTCAAAAGTTTCTCAAGACACATGACCTAATTTTCTCTACTAGACCACAAGTAGCCATTGCTAAGATTATATCTTATGGTTATAGAGATGTAATATTTTCTTCTTATGGAAATTATTGGATACAAATGAGGAAGATAATCACCGCGGAGCTCCTAAGTATCAAGCGTGTTCAATCTTTTCAATATATAAGGGAAGAAGAAGTATCGAATCTCATTCAAAGTATTTTGTTAACGTCTAGAAACGGATTGTCGGCATCTATACCAATCAATCTGAGTGAAAGAATAACAGTTTTGGTCAATGACATACTTTGTAGGGCGACATTCGGTAAGAAATACAAAAGTAGAAAAGAACTCATGGCTTGTAATCGAGAATCAAATATGTTGGTGGGAGGTTTGGGAGATCTATTCCCTTCGTCGACGTTGCTTCGTGTTATAAGTAATAGGAAGACTAAACTGAAGTTTCTTCATAGGAAGATTGATAAAATTTTAGATAACATCATCAATGAACATATTGAGTATAGACCCACTTCAAGGACTAAGATTGACATGGAAGATCCTCTTTATCATACACTATTACAAGAAGATCTTGTAGATGTACTACTTCAATTTCAAGAAACTAGTTCTGGTCCAGATGAAGCTCAAATCACATCAAACCATATAAAAGCTGTTATCTTGGTTAGTCCCCTCTTTTGATTATATGTTTAATTAGACCAAAAGATTTACTAGATACTGGGTTTCCGCCGCCTCCTACGGCTTTAGTATTTTGATTAGAGTAGGGGTCGCGAGAGAGCAGAGCGTACCGCCCTGTCATAGTCGCTAGTCTGTTTATAGTCGCGAATGTTATCATAGTCAACAAGGTTGAAACTTCCAGGAAAAAACTTCGAATTGGGAGGGCGATCCTCCCGGTGAACTGACCGTACCCCAAACCGACACAGGTGAACAAGTAGAGTATACTAGGGCGTTTGAGAGAACCATGTCGAAGGAACTCGGCAAAATGACCCCGTAACTTCGGGAGAAGGGGTGCTCTCCTATCTTTTGATTAGGAAAGCGGCACATACCAGGGGGTAGCGACTGTTTATTAAAAACACAGGACTCTGCTAAGCGGACCCGACAGATCCCTCTTGACTAACGCCTTTAAGGAGGAGAAAAATAAATTTAAACTACAATTTAAAATGAAGTACTTACCTCTAACATTCTCAAATTCTTCCGTGTAAATTAATAGAGAAGAGAGAGAGAGTTGCAGAGGAGGGAGAGAAATCAGAGATATAATGTTAATTTATGGAGAGAAAATATGAGTGAGATTTTAAAACTAAATTAGAAGTCTAGTCAAATTGCTAATAGAAAAGATTGGTGGGAAGATTTGTTGGAGATACAGTGAGAAAAGTAGAATAAGAAGAAAGTGGGAAAGTAGTTAAAATAACTAATTTGGATTTACACAAACATGATTTTATATCATCCGTCGGATGTGATCTCTGTCAAAATCCCAACAAAAATGAACTGGCAGACTTATACCTTACATAACCGACTGAGCTGTTTTAATATATAGGATTTTCATGTTTTTCTTCCTCGTTCTGCAGGATATTTTCGCCGCAGGAACGGAGGGTTCGTCGACGGCATTAGAATGGGCAATGTCTGAACTACTAAAAAACCCTAGAATAATGAAAAAAGCACAAGCTGAGGTGAGACATATGTGCGAAGGAACGAGAGAGATAAAAGAGACAGATATTTTCAAACTAAAATACTTGAAGTTAGTTATCAAAGAGACTCTAAGGTTACACCCTCCAGCTCCATTATTCCCTAGAGAATGTAGAGAAGAATGTGAGATTGGTGGGTACCAAATACCCATGAAAACCACAGTTATCTTCAATGCTTGGGCCATCGGAAGAGATAAAGAGTACTGGGGTGATAATGCTGAGATATTCTATCCAGAGAGGTTCGAGAAGTGTTCGACGGACTATAAAGGGACTAACTTTGAATATATACCATTTGGAGCAGGTAGAAGGATGTGTCCGGGGGTATCATTTGGAATCGCTAATGTCGAGTTGCCACTTGCTCAATTGCTCTATCACTTCGATTGGAGCCTCCCCGACGGTGTCGAGCCAAAAAATCTAGACATGTCAGAAACGGCTGGTGTTACTGTTCGAAGAAAAAACAACTTGTACCTCATTCCTATCCCTTATAAAGGCCTAAATTGTACTACTATTACCGATAAAGAAGCAGCAAGTTTAGAACTGCACCACTCATAGAACCAAGTATAGAATAGATGATGGATCATCTTATATGCAGCTCTTGGGCTTGTATACAAGGGCGGAGGCACGAGCAGACTATCCCTGGCTGCAGCCAGGGATAGTTCTGTCAATATTACACTTGGGTAGGGTTAATTTAGTAAAAGCAGCCAGGGGTAAGGGGTCTTCTTTTCTCTTTTCTATTTTCTACTTTGAACCAGGAGAACGGAAGAACTAGAGAGAGAAAGAGCGTTTTTGGACTTTAAGTCTTCAACCGAGAGAATCCGAGAGAGAGAGAGAGAGATCAAACCATGAATTGATCAGAGGTCTTAATCATTTTCTCCTTCTCATCTTCCCTACCATCATCATCTCTCTCTAATGCATATATAAATCGAAGATTCAAACTTCAAAGTGAAATCTAGGGTTCTTCATAAACTAATCAAGTAATCAACTAATCAAGGGGTTTATGCTTAGTTATCTACTGTCTAGGTAACTAATGTAAGTAATGTTCTTTAAGCATTATTATGCATATATTTTAATTTTGCCCTAATAATTGTGTACAATTTGTTCATTTTGCCCTAATAATTGTGTACAATTTGTTCTTATACTTGTTTGTTTGTTCTTATACTTGTCAATTTGTTCCTTTTTCCCACAATCAAAATCATTAGAAGAACTAGTAAAGAACCACTCAACTGTAAGTTAATACCATAAATCAGTGAACTAGACAAGAATAAGGTGGGTATTTAGCGTAAACATCAGTAGCTACAAGGATTCCTCTCTTGGAATTCAAATAACCAGTAATATAGGAACTAAGACCACCAAATTATTCAATCTTTCATGTTCTAGAGTAATTATCCGAACCTAGATTTGATACTACAGAAGTGTTGATCCTGGTTGTGATTTCATGGGGATCGATTACTAGGGCAAAATGTGGGATTTCTTTTGCTTAATCTTTAACAAGTTTTGATTTTTAAATGTGGGGTTTCTTTTGCTTACTCTTTAACAAGTTTTGATTTTAAATGTGAGGTTGTTTTTGTTTTTTTAGGTATTAGATGCTCCTGCACTACAAGATGAGTTTTATCTAAATCTTGTTGATTGGTCTGCAAATAATGTGTTAGTTGTGGGGTTGGGTAATTGTGTTTATCTATGGAATGCTTGTAGTAGTAAGGTAAGCTATTGGAAAATTTTCGATTTCGGTGTATACTGTTGTATTTATAGTTGATTATCAAACCTTTTGTGATGTTGGTCTTCTCCATGAATTCTTGCTTTGGCGTTAGATCTTAGTTCTAAATCCTGCATTATTTTGTTTTATGAAGGTGACTAAGTTATGTGACTTAGGAATGGATGATAGTGCCAGCTGAGATACTCTCACTATATGTTAGCTGTAATGGGTTCCCAATTATCGTATTGTATAGGTAGTCTTTTGGACAAAATTACAAATATAATTGTAACGAACGAACTTCGCATTCTTAATAGGTATGCTCTTACTTTTCATGTATGGTTTGTGTCAATAATGCTGCAAAATTGTACTTTGATATCAAAAATTGCATTTACATGTTACTTTCGGCGACTATATATTTACCGTCAGAAAAAAATTTAGTTATAAAAAATTTAGGCTAGTCCGGTGTAGTTTCAAATCCTGGCTCCGCCCTTGCTTGTATATCAATTTTTTAAAGAAAATTAGATGACAGAAGATCCATGGGTACGAGATACTCCAGAGCTCAGATCTCATTGCATCCAAAAACTGTTGAAAAATATGAACAATTTGTTTTGTAAAGTTAATTTAATTTGAATATACTTTAGTTTGAAAATAACATTTGAATTTTAAATATATGTCTACTAGTTTTTGTATTTGAATTATAAGTTTTATTTCAAATTAAGAAGATGTATCTCTACAACTAGTTTTTGTATTTGAATTATAAGTTTTATTTCAAATTAAGAAGATGTATCTCTACAACTTTAACTACTTTTATGAAAGGTTGCAAACTTTCATAAAAGTTGTCTCATTCTTTATAAATAAGAGAATTAACAAGAGAACACTTAACTTAGAAAATCAGAAATATCTTTTTATTCTATAATAAACTCTTAGTCAAATCTTGATTGTTCTTGTGCTCCTTAAGTAAATCTTCACATATTACTTTGTGCAGATTTACATAAGGCTTGTCATATCTTGGGAAGCAATTTGCTCATAACCTATAAGTAATCTCAAGTGGAGAGGGAGCAAATATTGCTTTAAGGAAAGTGTATTTAAATACACGTTTCAAGTCTCTACAATCCCTATATTAATTTGTTGTATTACTAAAAATTTTCTAACAATCTTAAAGCAATATCTTGATGGAGACCGAGACTACTATGGCAACTATTAAATTGATGAATCAAGATTTGGTGAAATTAGATCGTTTTGATGGTACTAATTTTACTCGTTGGCAAGACAAACTGAAATTTCTTTTAACTGCTTTGAAAGTGTTCTATATTCTTGATCCTACACTGAAATCAATTCCTGAACCAAGCGAAGAAGATACTAATGAATTAAAGGATGAAAGAAAGAAGAGAGAAGAAGATGAACTTATTTGTAGAGGTCATATTTTAAATGCATTGTCTGATCGATTGTATGATCTCTATACGGATACTCGTTCTGCCAAAGATATTTGGAATGCTCTAGAATTTAAATATAAGGCTGAAGAAGAAGGTACGAAAAAATTTCTTATTTCTAAATATTTTGATTTTAAGATGTTTGATGATAAACCTATTTTACCCCAAATTCATGAATTACAAATTATTGTGAATAAAATGAGAGTTGTCAAAATTGACATTCCTGAGTCTTTTCAAGTTGGTGCAATTATAGCAAAATTACCACCAAGTTGGAAAAACTATAGGAATAGGATTCTTCACAAATCCGAAGATTTTACATTGGAGGAAATCCAAAAACATCTTCGGATAGAAGAAGAATCAAGGTCAAGAGACAACAAGGTGGAGAATGATATTGGCATATCTAAAGCCAACATGGTGAAAAAATCAAATCATCCCAAGAAGAATAAAGAAACATTTTCGGGTCCGAAGAGGGTTCAAGGAAAATTTAAAAAGGCTTTCCAAACCATAAAGAAACCTAAAGGTTGTTTTGTGTGTGGAAAAGTGGGACATTATGCTCGAGATTGTAAATTTCGTAAGGAACAAATGCAAGAGGCAAATGCAATAAATGAAGAGATTGTTGCAGTTTTAAGCGAAATCAATGCAATTCATGGAAAAGTTCCAGGATGGTGGTATGATACATGTGCCACGGTTCATGTATCATATGATAGAGCAGTATTCAAAACCTATGATTCAATAAATGATGGTCAAGAAATTCAAATGGGAAATGAAATGCGTTCTAAAGTACTTGGTAAAGGTAATGTTGAACTTGTATTCACATCGGGAAAGAAAATTACTTTATCAAATGTACTTCATGTTCCTGATATGAATAGAAACCTAGTAAGTGGTGACTTATTGGGAAAACCTGGAATAAAGTCGATGTATGAATCGGGCAAATTAATTTTGTCTAAAAGTGGTGTATTTGTTGGGAAAGGTTATTCTTGTGATGGAATGGTGAAACTATGTACTGTGGAAAATAAAATTAATAATAATATTATATCTTCTACTTATATGCATGATTCTTTTAATTTATGGCATAATAGATTAGCACATATTGGTGTGAGTACTATTAAAAGAATGGTTAAATGTGGTTTATTATCATGTGATACTAGCAACTTGAATAAATGTGAAGTATGTATAAAGTCTAAAATGGTGAAGAAACCATTTCAAAGTGTTACTAGAACATCAAAAAATTTAGACTTAATACATACCGACATTTGTGAATTAAATGGAATTTTAACTAGAGGAGGCAAACGATACTTCATTACTTTTATAGATGATTGTTCTAGGTATACTTATGTTTACTTGTTAAAAAATAAAAGTGATGCTTTTGATGCTTTTAAAATTTATAAGGCGGAAGTAGAAAATCAATTTGGAAAAGAATATTAAGATAATTAGGAGTGATAGAGGCGGTGAATATTTTAGTGATGATTTTAATAAATTTTGTGAGACACATGGAATTATACATCAATGCACCGCACCCTTTACGCCTCAACAAAATGGCTTAGCCGAAAGAAAAAATCATACTTTTGTTGAAATGGTAAATGCTATGTTATTAAATGCTAAGTCATCATTTTCATTATGGGGGGAAGCAATTTTATCGGCTTGCCATATTTTAAATAGGATTCCTTCAAAGAAAACTAAGATATCTCCATATGAAATTTGGAGAGGAAGAAAACCAAACATTAACTATTTTAAAGTGTGGGGGTGTCTTGCGTATTGTAGAACTACTAATCCTAAAAGGACTAAGTTGGGGGCTAAGGCTATAAAGTGCATGTTTATTGGATATTCACAAAATAGCAAGGCCTATAGACTCTTTGATGTAGAACGCAGCGGATTTTAAGAATAAACTAAACTAATACGAAGAACGATCAAAATAACTGTAAACAACTGTAAATAACTGAATAAACTGTAAACTTTGATTAACTTCAATGGGGTTTTTCTCTTCAATCTGAGAATAATGGACTAACTAGATATCCTTTTATAGGATTCTGGACTTTCCTAGATAGACTTGAATTAGACTTTCCTAAATAATTAAAATACTGCAACTGCCTAAATAACTAGACTCAAATCTGGACCTTTCCAATTATTGGGAATACTAAAATAACATAATTTCCTAAATTCCCTAATAATCATACTAAAATTGGGACTTCCTAAAACTACTCTCTACCGCCGGTTGGCCCATGACCGGGTTCGGTCATGGAAAAAGTCTCCACGCCGGGTGCCCCTGCATCAGCTTCCCCTTCTCCCACGAGGTTCGTCCCGAACCGTTTCAACGAAGAAAACAATGTGAGTCGCCCAGAGACGTTGAAATTTGTCATAGCGATCCGTAATTCCCATTTCGAACGAAATTTGCACTGAAAGTGAAGGATACTAATGTGCAAAAAATTGTTAACCTCGAACTCATATTGCAATGAGTCTCGCAAAAGTATTTTTGGGGAAGAAATAATGTTCAACTTGCCATCTTCCCAAACTTCGTCATTAAGAGCCAAAAGAAACGTAACCACCGTCAAAATATGATTTCGGGGTTGAAACGTGTAGTGTTGATATGACACTCAAAATCTACCTTTCCACGTTCATCTTCATGAAGTTTTTAGAATATAGTTTTATCATAGTATGTCAACGTATGAAATCCCCGAGTTACTACATCATATTGTCGACGAACTAATCGTGACAAATCCGTGTACATAGACACTAGTGCTGCAAAATCAGGAATCTTTCGCATAAAATAATCACCCGGAAAAGCCATAGCTAACATTTCATCAGTTTGTCTAAGAAATATAGCTTGTTCGTGGTTAGAAATCTGTAATCTCTGTAAATCATGAATATGTCTCTGAGTTTCTTCCCTATAAACTGTTGTCGTGATTCCGACTTGACGATCATATGTTCCATGATCCGATCCGGCAAACAAATTTTTCGTATGAGATTTTTCGAAAACGGCATAATAGTCTCGTACTTGACCTTGTTGTGTCACCATTAAAGGATTATTACTACTATGTAATGGAACTTGTCCCTTACGATCAACACCAAAAAGAAATTTTTGATTTGAAACAGTAGAAGGAAAAGAAGTAACATCAAGAGAATGAATTGAGATAGAATGAAGAGCATCAACAAACCACTGTGGATTCAAATTTGTTTCATCAGTAGAAACATTACAAGTTGGCGATGAAGGTATCATCATCGAAGTGAATAAAAACAGTCTAAGTCGAGCTGGTTTAGTTGATCCACGAAGAAGACGATCATATTCAATCATCATATGTTCAAGATCATAGAATTTAATATGACGAACAACAATTAAGATCTTTGTATCTCCACCAACACACGTTGGGATTGGATGTTCGAGTTTTACATCCCCCTCGTTGTCTTCATCATCGTCATTCTCTTCTTCTAAGTTCTTCTTAATATTTTCTCGTGATTCTTTCTTTGTTGAAGCTTTAGCAACCTTGCTCAAACCCTGAAACCATGGTTTTTTATCTTCAACAGGTAGGTTAAACCTAACATGGATCAATTCGACAAGCTTATTGAAGAAACCAGAGTGTTTGTTGATTTTCAATTTGATGTTTCCAGGAAATAGGGAATGGGGAATCTTTAATTTCTTCTTCTTTTTCCCAGCTTGCTTGGTGAAGTACTTAAAAGGTCCAGTTACACGAAGCAATCCAGATGGGAGTTGTTCCAAATAAATAACCCTTTTGCTCTTAATCCTTCCAGCCAAGATAATCAAAACTGTTCCAGGAGTCATCTTCTCTTCTTCTACTTCCAAGGAAGAGTCATCTTCTTCTTCTGCAACTTCATCTTCTTCGCAATCTTCTTTTTCTATTTCTTTTTCCCGATCGCACGGTAAAATAGGCGAAGAAGATGGTTCACGTATTATTGTTTTGAGGTCATCACAGATATGTTGAATCTTAGCTGAATCGGACAGTAGTGATTGAACCGTTTCGGCAAAAGTTGGTTGTGGTGGATAAGGAAGAGAAGATGATTGTATTGGTGGTGGCAGTGAATACGGTTGTATGATAGGTGGTGAATACGGTGGTGAATAATAAGAGTATGGAGGTGGTGGTGGTGAAATTTCTCTTACGGGTTCTCTTTCAATGTTCTCCCATTCGGCTTCGAAAGTTGTAGTAACTGTCGTAGGTGTAAAATAATAAGATGATTGAGGTGATGGTGTATAATAAGAGTACGGAGGTGGTGGTGGTGAAGATGGTGTCAGATAATAATAAGACGGAGGGGATGGTGCAGAGAACACTGGTGGTGGTGACGGTTGGTATTGATAAAGAGACGGTTGTGGAGGATTTTCTCGTGCGATTTCTCCCGGATTCCAATGATAATTGTACGAGTCGTTATTCACATATAAACATGATGAACATGAGCATTGATTCGTTATCTCTTGATGAGTATAATCTGATTGAATATAATCATCTTGACGAATGGAATACGATTGATATGAATTTAACTGGTCTGGAAAAAAATTTCCAGAATCATTAGCCCAAAATTTTGGTGGCTCTGATACCACATGATGTAGAATGCAGCGGATTTTAAGAATAAACTAAACTAATACGAAGAACGATCAAAATAACTGTAAACAACTGTAAATAACTGAATAAACTGTAAACTTTGATTAACTTCAATGGGGTTTTTCTCTTCAATCTGAGAATAATGGACTAACTAGATATCCTTTTATAGGATTCTGGACTTTCCTAGATAGACTTGAATTAGACTTTCCTAAATAATTAAAATACTGCAACTGCCTAAATAACTAGACTCAAATCTGGACCTTTCCAATTATTGGGAATACTAAAATAACATAATTTCCTAAACCTAAATTCCCTAATAATCATACTAAAATTGGGACTTCCTAAAACTACTCTCTATGGCCGGTTGGCCCATGACCGGGTTCGGTCATGGAAAAAGTCTCCACGCCGGGTGCCCCTGCATCACTCTTGGATTTAGAGTCTAATGTTGTAATTGAATCAAGAGAAGTAGAATTTTTTGAGAACTTGTTATCTAGTGATAATAATTGTCAAATAGATGTTCATCAAAATAAGTCTCAAAATGAGATATCTTCAAAAATTCATGAACTTCCGAATGAACCTCGAAAAAGTCAAAGAATAAGAAAAGAAAAAGATTTAGGTTTGGATCAATATGACTCTCAAAGAATTTCTTTCAATTTAGTTGAAGGAAATAGAGAAAATGTGATTAATGTGAGTCAAATCAATTTAGAAATTGGAGATGATCCTAAATCTTTCAAAGAAGCAATGGCTTCTAGAGATTCGGCGTTTTGGAAGGAAGCTATAAATGATGAGATGGATTCAATTATGTCAAACCATACTTGGAAATTAGTTGATCTACCACCCGGTTCAAAGGCAATTGGTTCTAAATGGGTATTTAAAAAGAAATACCATACCAATGGCACACTTCAAACATTTAAGGCTAGATTAGTAGCCAAGGGTTTTCGACAAAAAGAAGGAATAGATTATTTTGACACATATGCACCCGTAGCTAGAATTACTTCCATTAGATTAATGTTTGCTATTGCATCTATTCATAACCTTCATGTACATCAAATGGACGTAAAAACCGCATTCTTAAATGGAGACCTTAATGAGGAGGTCTATATGGTGCAACCGGAAGGATTTATTCTTCAAGGAAATGAAAATAAAGTATGCAAACTTGAAAAATCCTTATATGGCTTAAAACAAGCTCCTAAACAATGGCATAATAAATTTGATAGTGTTATTACTTTAAATGGTTTTAAGCATAATAGTGCGGATAAATGTTTGTATTTCAAAACTTGTGATAGATATACAATTATTATTTGTTTGTATGTTGATGATATGTTACTAATCTGTAATAAACTAGAAGGCATTCTAGAAACTAAGACATTTTTGTCTTCTACTTTTAAAATGAAAGATCTTGGAGAAGTTGACACTATCTTGGGTATAAAAATTAAGAAAAATAGTGGGGGTTATTCTTTATGTCAATCTCATTATATTGAAAAAGTACTTAAGAAATTTAGTCATCTTAATATAAAAGAGACTAATACCCCATTTGATCCAAGTATCAAATTAATTCAAAATAGTGAAAGAGCGGTTGCTCAACTTGAGTATGCAAGTGTTATCGGAAGTCTTATGTATGCGACACAATGCACAAGGCCGGATATAGCATATGCAGTAAGTAAATTAAGTAGATATACAAGTAACCCAGGTATTTCACATTGGGAAGCAATCAAAAGAGTTTTAGGTTATCTTAAAAAGACTAAAGCTTTAAACCTTTAATATTCAAAATTTCCTGAAATTTTGGAAGG
This sequence comes from Eschscholzia californica, assembly GCF_041429995.1. Lineage (NCBI taxonomy): Eukaryota > Viridiplantae > Streptophyta > Magnoliopsida > Ranunculales > Papaveraceae > Eschscholzia > Eschscholzia californica. The sequence continues at coordinate 12,344,441 of NW_028238198.1, read as the reverse complement.
ATATTCAGACGCAAGTTGGATATCTAGTGGAGATGATAAAAAATCAACCACGGGTTGGATATTTACTTTTGGTGGTGGAGCAATTTCTTGGGGATCCAAGAAACAAACTTGTATAACTCATTCTACTATGGAATCCGAATTCATAGCATTAGCGGCAACGGGAAAAGAAGCTGAGTGGTTAAGAGACCTACTCATTGAGATTCCATTCATTAAAAAACCAATTCCACCCGTTTCAATTTTTTGTGATAGTCAAGCCACATTAGCACGTGCATATAGTGGAGTATATAGTGGCAAGTCTAGACATATTAGTCTACGACACGAGTATGTAAAACAATTAATTCAAGATGGAATTATTTCGATTACATTTGTGAGATCAAATCAAAATCTAGCGGATCCTTTTACCAAACCTCTACCAAGAGATATGGTAAAATCAACATCTAGTGGGATGGGGTTGAAACTCTTACATTAAAAGTCACCAATGATGGCAACCCAACCTAATACTAGGAAATAACTAGTCTTAGGTTCAATGGGTAACAACAAGTTATTGATAAGTGACTAGTTCAACACTTTAATTTATATATAACCCCATTAAAAGATGAAAAGTGTTGGTTGCTACGAAGTGAGTTTGAGTTTAATACTCTTAATGAAGTTCAGTCGATAATGACAAGTATCTCTAAAGTAGCAAAGATACTGAAAGAACTTCAACTATGTGAACTTAGAGGTGGTGCCGCCTCTCATTAGATTAGAGTTTGTCTAAGGATAGTTCATGAAACCAAGAAGCACATGGCCATAAAAGTGCTAAGCGAGAATTGTGTGGAGCAGAAGAACAAATGTATTGTGTGTGTGGTGTAACCGGTTTTATCATAAGGAATAACTGGTTCAAAGCTACAAGCTACCTGGGATTTCGATAGAACTTTGTGCACTTACACTAAGGTATGGTTCAAATCGAAAGATACCATATTTTATGCATTAATACTACCTAAATATATTTGGCTAAGTAGGTTTCTAATAAAATTGTTCAAGTGGGGGATTGTTGAAAAATATGAACAATTTGTTTTGTAAAGTTAATTTAATTTGAATATACTTTAGTTTGAAAATAACATTTGAATTTTAAATATATGTCTACTAGTTTTTGTATTTGAATTATAAGTTTTATTTCAAATTAAGAAGATGTATCTCTACAACTAGTTTTTGTATTTGAATTATAAGTTTTATTTCAAATTAAGAAGATGTATCTCTACAACTTTAACTACTTTTATGAAAGGTTGCAAACTTTCATAAAAGTTGTCTCATTCTTTATAAATAAGAGAATTAACAAGAGAACACTTAACTTAGAAAATCAGAAATATCTTTTTATTCTATAATAAACTCTTAGCCAAATCTTGATTGTTCTTGTGCTCCTTAAGTAAATCTTCACATATTACTTTGTGCAGATTTACATAAGGCTTGTCATATCTTGGGAAGCAATTTGCTCATAACCTATAAGTAATCTCAAGTGGAGAGGGAGCAAATATTGCTTTAAGGAAAGTGTATTTAAATACACGTTTCAAGTCTCTACAATCCCTATATTAATTTGTTGTATTACTAAAAATTTTCTAACAAAAACTGTTGCCGATATAAAATTTCAAAATTTCTAGTTGTCCACATAAAATAATTGTTCTTATAAAATAACTGGTCGTCCATATACTAGCTACCCTAATTATTTGTAGTTTAGCTTTAAAGAGTGGACCTTACCTTGAAATTAATTAATGGGAGTGGTCGGTGTGGTAGTTTATAGACAACTAACTTTCACTAGCTTGAGTGGTGAGTAATGGGTTATTTCCCAAATGGCCCCCAACTTTGTGACCAGCTTCCTACCTAGCCCCCTACTTTAGCAAATATTCCCATATGATCTCTTTTTTCCGTTATCTTTAACTGTCCGTTACTCTCACTCCTCCACCTCATTTTCTCTCTCTCCCAAGTCACTCAAAATGCCACATCATCGTCTTCTCCGGCAGGGGTCGCCGGCCGGCCAAATTTCTGGCCGGCGACCTTCAAACATAAAAAAAAAAACTTTTTTTTCCCTCTCTCTCTAAAAAAAAAAATTTTTTTCCCTTTCTCTCTCTAGATCTGGTTCACCATGAACCAGATCTAGGTCTGATTCGAACAGACCTTTGAAGGTCTGTTCGAATCAGACCCAAACAGACCTTCATTGAAGGTCTGTTCTTCTGAAACAGACCTTCATTGAAGGTCTGTTCGTCTGGAACAGACCCGAACAGACCTCCATTGAAGGTCTGTTCGATTGAAACAGACCTTCAATGAAGGTCTGTTCGGGTCTGATTCGAACAGACCTTTGAAGGTCTGTTCGAATCAGACCTAGATCTGGTTCATGGTGAACTAGATCTAGAGAGAGAAAGGGAAAAAAAAAAAGAATTTTTTTTTTTAGAGAGAGGGAATTTTTTTTTTTTATGTTTGAAGGTCGCCGGCCGGCCGGCGACCCTGCCGGAGAAGACGATGATGTGGCATTTTGAGTGACTTGGCAGAGAGAGAAAATAAGGTGGAGGAGTGAGAGTAACGGACAGTTAAAGATAACAGAAAAAGAGGGCCATATGAAAATATTTGCTAAAGTAGGGGGCTAGGCAGGAAGCTGGTCACAAAGTTGGGGGCCATTTGGGAAATAACCCAATGAAGAACTGAAGATTTATTTGTTTGGAGAAGGAAGATATAGAATTTGAAGAAAGAAGAAGAAGAACAAAATCAACAAAAAAAAAAAAAAAAAAAAGAAAAAAGAAGACCAAGGAAAAAAGGACAGTTCTTTAAAGTTTTGGTGGTCCACAAGGAGATTGTTTGTTTTGGGCCAGGAGACCCTATACAAAAAGAAACCTAGTTTAAGAAGTTCAAAATTTTGATTTTGTGAAGGTAGGAGTCCAACGTTAGAACCTAGAAACAAGAAATTATTGCATGTACAAAAATCAAGCTGGACATGGAGGGCCAAAATTTAATATTGTAGTTGTACTGGCATTAATTTTTCCACTTTATTAGAAGTTTACAATGACAAAACACAAATCCAATTCCAATTCCAATTCCAGATCCACAAAAAAATTGACAAACAGGGCGTCGTGTACTATATTTTGTATTTACAACATACACGGTTCAATGCACACCACACCTGACACAGACACAAAGTAAACTAACTTTCTTTTTTTTGTTTTTGGCCCCTAAACTTCGTTTTTCACCTGTCAAACAAAGTTTTAGACATTTCTACGTTTTTTAAATTTTATTTTGATTTCGTCGATACATTTTCTACGTTATTTCTTCGAAATTAAATTTTCTTTTGTGATTCAATAGAAGGCATAAGGCCAACTGATTTGTGGTTCAATAAAAGGCATAAGGCCAACGGAATTACCACTTCACAGTTGAAGAATTCAAAAGTAACATTTAGATGTCAGTGTCGATGAAATCATTAAAACGTTGCAGTAATTATAGAAGTTATAATTTTAAAGCAAACAGGCCTTTGGTCCACTAGCTTGCATTCCTTCTTAAGCCACAACAGTCATGGATTCCAATCTTGGTGGAGTGGTCTATCTACAATGAATGTGGTCTTTCGACTAACTTCTAAAATAGCTCTAGGTCCCAAATTTATCAGTAATTGTGATGAAATGTATTTAGGATCCTAAATTTGTCTTTTACCTCTGATACCATGTTAAGTTTGTGGTTATCCATCCAACTCATAGCCAACTGGCAATGAGTGGAGACATTATATTCTTGGTACCAATACATACAGTCTTAACTTTCTTTTATGAATTTCTATCCATTGATGAACATTCTTCTTCATCTTCTTTTTTCTATTTTAGCCCCAGTAAAAGAAAAAAAAACTTTCATCAGTGTTTTAATTTTAAGGAGATAATTTATTTTGGTATTAAAAAGAAGGTAAAAAGACAAAACAATAACTCTAACTATTATTGTGGGGTCTATGTTGTCCTACAATTTATGAGGCTTTTAGTTAGTCGAAGATATCTATATGAAGTTTTTTTTTTTTTTTTTTGACATAAACATTTTCTTATAGTTATTATAGTGGAAAAGATGAACCTGGCAATTAGTACAATTTTTTAGTCCGGAGGATCTTTTAATTAAGTGATTATATTAAATCAAAAAATTTATGATATGCAGACTCAAAGAACACAATAAGTAGGAGACATGCGAGAATAGTCCCACATGAGAGAATGACGATGTAGCAATAATATCTTTACTAATGATCAATTGGCAACCACCATCCTTTAGTGTAGTGGTAGGACATCCCTCTTTAAGTCCATGAGGTCGTGGGAGGACATCACCAAGATTTATTCCATGTAATTTAGACACTAAATAAAGTAAATGTTGTCGGGTTTTAGACTCTTTCTTGTCGGACTTTAGGCCTCTTTCATTATTGGTTTAATTTAGGCGGTTACCGTGCTTATCACATCGTAATGATGTATCAATGTCTTGTAACGACTAACGTAGATCGTAGTCGATTTCTCAAAAAATATCAATTGGCTAATTATCAGTTGTCCCACATGAGAGAACGACGATGTATTTAGGATTGTAAATTTGTATTTTCTAATCTTTTTCTGTCATATTTTTTTTAGCCCGTGGCTTGGGGAATAAAGAAAAATCTCTAAGGAATAAAGACTTAGTCAACCATGATTGACTTAGGGAGCATATTTATTTTCTGACTTAAAAATTAACTAACTTGTCTCTTGCCTCCTAATCTTCATCTTCTTCAAACCTGGTCATTACGATCTAATTATTCGTCGACCCTCTAATCTACATTTCCCTTTCTTCTATTAATGGAAGACGAAGGTATCTATTACCCAAACTCACAGGGAAAACCCATGTTATATTGAAGTTTGGCATCGAAATATTTGGATTATTCATGATTCTAGTAGAGTTATAAACATTATCAAGAGCGACTTCCTCCACCATTCTTGTACTTCACATGACCAGTGAAGAAGATCGCCTTTCAAGCAGTTTCTAATCTCAATAACCCATTATCAATATCCAAATTATCAATATCCAAGTTCTCCAAACAGTATCATTAAAGGGGTTACTTTATGACCCCCAACATTAATTTGTAAGTAGTTTCTAATGAAACCCTAGTTAATCCATCAAGACTCTCAGTTCCTTCACTACTAACATATGTTCCAACACTAACAATTAGAAGTTTAGGTCATTAGGTGCTCCTTCTACCATCAAAAAATTTCTCCTCTCTTTCCTCCACCGCCACCATCTCAATTCATCCTTCTTCTCTCTCATTCCACCACCAATTTTGTAATTTTTAATGTTAAAATACCTTTTGAATAAGGCTTCTTCTCAAGTTCTCATAATTATTATGGTCACACCACATCATTAGAACCATCTCTAACTCAAGGCCAGAAAACTGATGAGATCATGAAAATTGAATAAAACTCTTACTCCTGTGAGTTATCCTGTGTCTAAAAATTATCAACTAAACATGGAAAACAAGTGCGAATATAGTTACAGACATCTAATATTAGCCTAAGAGCACATCTTGTAATCAAATCATAATATATGCCCACCACAAAGTAGCAACTTTAAATGCAATCCTCAGGCATGTTATCTTCAAAATGTAGCATGGTAAAAATGGCTTGAGATGGATATTGAATCGGATGCAAAGGTATATATATCACCACCCAATGCTTCATTCTCTGACATCAAAGTTAACCATCTCCAACAGACTTGAACTTCTATTCACTAACAAAATCTCAGTTCCTTTCTTCATGACATGAGTCCCCCAACTAGTGTCGTTTTCCGGCGAAAAGGATATTCCCCTTTGCCGGAACTGTTAAAGAGAGAGACGAGGAGAGAAGAGAGAGAGAGGGAGGAGGAGGAGAATGTAGACGGAGGAAGACAGAGAAAAAATCGTTGTGATGTTAGTCGGAGGTGGTGGACTCAAGAGAAGAAAGATTTGGGGAAAAAAAATTAAACATTGGGAGCAACTCATTTGCCGATTGTTGAGATTCTTTCCTATATTGAAATATTTAAAATACTATCTTTCCTATATTGGGATATTAGAAAATAGTAAATATTAGAAACTAGTAAAGATATTAGAAGCTATAATATATTAGAAACTATTAGATTTTTTAATAACTAGTAAACTGGAAACTAGTAGTTTTCTAACTCTATGAATAGAGTCTTGTATTTCTTTTGAGATTCAGCAAGGAATATAACAATTTCTTTAATCAATTTCAACTTGGTACCAGATTCAACGATCTTAAATTTGTTTTCTGAATTTTTTGTCGATTGAAGGAGAAAGAACCTTCATCTTCTTTTTCTATCTTAACTCCAAAGAAGGGAACAAAAACCTTCATCAGTTTTTTATTTTAAAGAGCAAGAATTTATTTTGATATTAAAAAGAAAGCAAAAAGACAAACAATAGTTGATGGAGGTCATCATCATGGGCCTCACATTCAAGTCATTGGGCCTCACGGCCGAGTCCATTAGGGTTAGATTTGAGAGTTTTCAGGTTTAGAAGTTTCTATGTTTGAGTATCTTTGATATTTAGGAATCCTAGTTTGAGTCTATCTAGAAGTGTCTTAGTGGGGGTTATTCGTTCAGACCTTTTAACAGATCTTCGAAGTTCTTAAGATCTTTGAAGTTTGGCGTTATTGGTTTCGGTTTTTTTTTAAGAGCTTTGAAGTTTTGTGTTATTGGTTCAGACCTTTATTTAAGAACTTTAAAGTTTCGTGTTATTGGTTCAGATCTTTTTTTAAGAATTTTAAAAGAACGCGTTATTCATTTTTTATGAAAAATTAAGAACTTTTAATCAAAGATCTGGCCCAAGGACTTTCCGAGACAAATTTACTCATAAATTAGTCAAATTCAAATATCCACCTAAACAGGTGGATCTTTGAATTCCTACTTTGGGTGTACCTAAAAATGTTTTTTTTTTCTTATCTCTTTAATGTTGTTGATTTCTCCTTATCTCAAATCTCTCTCCCCCCCCCTCCCCCTCGAACTCCTAATATAATTTGTTTGTCTCCATAGCATCCACATCTTATAAAAAAATTATTTTTTCACATAAGCAATTGATTTTTTTTTTTTTTTTTTTACTTTTAATTCTTTTTACGCGAGTCGAAGACGTCTATGTGTTTAGTATTTATTTTGGGAGCATACCTTTTTATTTTATTCTTAAATTCTAAAATAATACTTTGTACATAGGAATTAAACTTTATTTATTGGAATATTATAGCTAGTAATATGGGAATGTCCTGAGCTTTCATTCTAAAATCAAGTTTAGCTCTTAAAATAATATAACGTTCATTGTAATATCAAACATTAGTTTGGACGGCTAAGATTTGAAATAATATAATTTGATTTTAACAAAAAAATTCCTGATTTTCAAAGTTTTTAATAAAAAGGTTTCCGAACTTAATGATTAAAAACTTTAATATCCAGGACTTTTAAAAGTTTCAAACTTTAAAGTTTCTGAACCTTTAAAATTTTGAACATTTATGTGCCAGAACACTTAGATCTTTGGAAGTCCGGAACAAAAAAAATCTAGTAAAAAGGTCTGAATGAATAACAGGCCCTTAGTTCCTATAAAAGGAAGTCCAGTTTGTCTTGGTCATTCAGATCAGAGAATATTATCAATCGAGTTTATTATTAATCAGGTTTATCGTTTTGTTCTTTACTTTATCAGTTTATTTACGTATTTTATCAGTTTATTTACGTATTTTATCATTGTTATAATGGTGGATTCCATTACTTTTACGCTTCCGCAACAATCTACATCAATTGCTTCAATTGTTATTGTGTGATCTATATTGTCTCACAATTTACAAGACTTTGGGTTGGTAGAACACATCTTCTCACAAATTATGTTTCTTAATTTTTTGATATAAACTTTTCCTTATAATTAATATAGTAGAAAATATGAATCAGACAATTGGTACAATTTTTCAGTCAGGAGGATCCTTTAACTCAGTGACTATATTAAATGAAAAAAATTATGATATATGGTCTCAAATCATGGAGATGCATATTGCTGAAAAAGAAAAACTTTCGTTTATTCGAGGTAATTCATTACCACCTGCTGAAGATGACGTTAAATATGAGAAGTGGTACGCAGAAAATCAAAAAGTCAAGAGATGGTTGTTGATGTCTATGACTCCAGAAAATTATGAAGAGATACATTCGTTTATCAACAGCTCGTGATATTTGGAAAGCTTTATCTAAAGCCTTTTATGATGGATCCGATCAATTGCAAATCTTCTATTTAAATCAGAGGGTGTTTTTCGCCAAACAAAATGGGAGGACACTTTCAGTTTACTACGGTGAACTGGTTGAGATCTTTAGTGAATTAGATCACCGTGATAAAGTGATCATGGAAAACGAAAACGATATTGTATCTTATCGTAAATCAGTTCAACGACAACGTGTGCATATTTTTCTTGCTTGGTTAGATGGTAAATTTGAACAAATTCGTGGTGAAATTTTGAGAAAGGATCTCACTCCTGATTTAGAAGAATGTTATGCTTTAGTTTGTCGTGAGCTTGTTCGATGCACAACGATGAACAAAGAATCTGAAACAACTGATACTTCCGCAATGGTGAATCGAAATAAGACAAAAAATAATCTTAAAACTATTTGTCAATCCGACAAATCTTCTTATAAGTGTACCCACTGCAATAAAACTGGTCATACCAAAAGTCATTGTTATGAACTAGTAGGTTATCCAGAATGGTGGAATCATAATTGAAAGAAAAATTCTAAGAAAACCCTTGTAGTTGCACTTGTTGAGACAGAGAAAGAAAATCCAACTGTTGAGCAAGCTTCAGCAATGATAGTCACTATAGGTAACGTAGAGGCGGAGAGGATGAACTTTAGGGATAAACTCTGCTACGTGGAGCAGTTAAAGAATCTCAGAAATCAACTAAACGAGTGTCTGCACCAAAAGTGTGAAGTGGAGAAGAAACTATCAAGTCTTAGTTCTCTATCTCAAGAAGATACTTCTGCGGATACAAGTATGTTAGCAAAACAGTTGCAAGAAAAGCTAAGGAACTATGAGTTTGAAGTCCAAGAAGCAAGGAAGTTGAAATCATCTCATCAAAATAATGAGTTATTAAAAGAAAAAATATTGGAAGAAAATGACCGAAGACAGCGTGTAGGACTCGAGTTACGTAAACAACAAGAAACTCAATTTGATGTGAGAAAGTTTGAGGATGAACTAATGGCATGGAAGTCATTAACCGATGACATTCCTGGTGTTTCATGTCCAAGTGACATACGTATTAAGTTTACAGGCTTGCAGAAAGAGGTGACTGAAAATATGAAGGTAGTTGGTAAAGTAATCGCACGTTTAAAGTGAATAGAGGTAACTTTGGAAGCAACTGAACGTGGTAAACAACTGAACCTGGTAAACAAGGTAGTTGGTAAGGTATGTCTTTTTTTTCTTGTTGCAAGGGTCCCATATATATGTTAGGTGAATAAGAATCAAGTTTGGGGTTTACCAAATAAAAAAAAAAAAAAATCAAGTTTGACATTTTAACTAGGGATATTGAACACTACGTGAATAAAATGTCCTTTGTCGAAAAAAATTTGATAGTTTAGCTTTAAAGAGCGAGCCTTCCCTTGAAATTAATTAATGGGAGTGGGGCATAATGGTAGTTGATAGACAACTAACTCTCACTAGATTGGTGAACAATGAAAGAACGAAGATGTATTTGCATTAATGTTTCCACTTTATTAGAAGTTTTCATTGACAAAATACAGAACGCAATTTTAGATCCACAAAAAACTAACAAACAAGACGTCGTATATTATATTTCGTATTTACAATGTACACTGAACAATGCACATTACACATCTGACACAGATACAAAGTAAATTAACTGTTTTTTATCTTTGGTCCCTAAACTTCGTTTTTTATCTGTCACACCTAAATTTTGGACATTGTCACGTTTTTTAAATTTTATTTTGTTATGTTTTGGACTTGTGACACATTTTTTTTAACAAAAAGATCTATATCTTCAAAACTCAAATTTTCTTTTGTGGTTAAATAAAAACCTCAAGTACCACTTCACAGTTATAGTTTAATTAAATGCCAACGGCCTTTGGTCCACTAGCTGGCATTCTTGGGATATTTCATCATTTATAAACATGAATCAAACATATTGTCAAGTCTAAATAATGAAAACATTCCAGGAGTCATATTTGATGAATAGAGAGAAGAAATTTAAATAAGTTACTTATTTTTTTTATTTTTTTTATTTTTGTTGAAAAAATAAGTTACTTACTTGAATCATTTGAAGTTATGATGATGAAGCAAATTCTTCTAAACCTAGAGAGATTTCTTTAGTAATTTTTTTCCGAATGGGAAGAGATCAAAATCAGTTATTGGAAGTTGCCAAGATTATTACTAAAAAGATCAAAATCAGTTATTGGAAGTTGCAACATTATTACTAAAGAGTCCATCACTCGTTAGTAACAATACTTAAGGGCTCTACAAAATGCATATCTACAATCTGCCCTTACGTTATGTAGCTAATTTTAAATAGGTTTATATGATAATTAATTAGACCATTAAGGACACCTTATCGAAATAGTCAATGTATTATATATTATAAGTCTTCATATTAAGTCCACACGATCATTAGTATTGAAAAATTCTAACATACATCTCTTCTTAAGCCACAATAATCATAGATTCGAATTTTGGTGGAGTGGTTTATCTTCAAGATTTAACTCATGTAATTATATGCACTAAACAAAGTAAAGACAGTGTAAGTGGAAGATTTAAGGCTTCTCAAGATGAACTTCAAGAATTTTTGTACGATTTTTAATGCCAAAAGTGTCGTGGTTGTAGCCCTTAATGTGCTTATTCAATACGTCTAGTATCACCATGATATGTCAGAATTATAATGAATGTCATGGTCTTTCAACCCTGTCAAAAAATATTAGAGCATTTATGCACTCGCTCACAGGACATGTGTTTTTTTTTTTTTTTTGTTGAACTCACAGGCCATGTGGTTGTTTTGAAATAATTAATGGAACCGCATGTGTAGTGGAGTCATAAAAGCATTAACCAATAGGTGGACAGTTTAAGTTTGTTTTAGCTTCCTAAATCTATTGATTAATTTCAACAACAAAAAAAATCTATTGACTAATCAACATGGCCTTGTAAAGATGACTAACTTCTAAAATAGTCACCTCCAAATTTATCAGTAATTGTGATGAAATGTATTTAGGATTTTAAATTTGTCTTTTAAGTCTGTTACGTGTAGGTCTGACTCCGATACCATGTTAAGTTTGTAGTTATCCAACACAAAGTCAAAAGGCAATAAGTGAAGACATTGTATTCTTGGTACCAGATCATACAGTTTTAAATTTCTTTTCTAAATTTCTATCAATTGAAAGAGAAAAAACATTCTTCTTCATCTTGTTTTTTCTATTTTAGCTTCACTAAAGGAGAAAACCTTCATCAGTTTTTTTATTTAAAGGAGGAGAATTTATTTTTGGAATTAAAAAGAAGGCAAAAAGACAAAACAATAACTTTAATTGTTATTGTGGAGTTTATGTTGTCTCACATTTTACTAGGCCTCGAATTAGTGGAACATATTTTCCCAAATATTAAGTTTTTCTTAATTTTTTGATATATTCTCCTTATAATTAATGTAGTGAAAAATATGGACCAAACAATTAGTATAATTTTTCTGTCAGGAAGATCCTTTAATTAAGTGATTATATTGAATGAAAAAATATAATCTAGAATCTATTTGGGTGTAAGAGGAAGTTGCCAAAATAGGAGGTTTATGGCTATAGGCGGTTTGAGGCTTGTTTGCTTAGGCGGTTTCAAGTTTGGATTCAATTGGAGGCGGCAAATTGGATGGCGGTTTTTGGTTTCCAAATTGAAGCATAGTCGGTTCCAAATTGGACATCCAATTGTCGGTTTATATTATATTTAAATAGAGGTTTGAGTGCCACCACTAAACACACCAACACAAGCAACAACAACTCTTCTTTAGAGAGAGCTAAAGAGAGAGAGCAAGAGTGAGAGAAATTTTTCATAGTTTTTGAGCGGTGTTAAATTTCTCGGTCGTCGAAGATTTAGTATAGAAGGTTATTACTATACGGTACCATCTTGGGACGAACTTGCGGGTTGTGTTAGTCGTCTTCATCTATCCTTCAATAAAGATTTCTTGTTCGCCCGAGGACGTAGGCTTTAAAGCCGAACCTCGTTAAATTCTGTTCGCATATTTGATTTTGACTTAGCTTTTCGATTAATCTTCATAATCGGATCAATTTCTAGGATAGGTTCGATAGCTTCCGCGACTTTTAGTTATAACAATTGGTACCAGAGCCTTGTTGAGATTGAACGAAGAGAAAATGGGATCGAGAAGTGGTACGGTCAAAGCAGGGAAATATGAGATAGAGAAGTTCAATGGGAAAAACGATTTTTCTTATTGGCGGATGCAGATGAAGAATCTGCTAATCTCGCAGAAATTACACAAGACGTTGACGGGAAAGAAACCAGGAGATATGTCAGATGAGGATTGGGAAGAGTTAGATCTCGAAGCACGGGCTACCATTATGTTGTGTCTTGAGAGGGACATGGCGTTCCTAGTAGACGAAGAAACAACGGCGTCGGGTGTGTGGTTAAAGCTAGAAAGCAGTTTCATGACGAAAACTTTAACGAATCGGGTCTACTTAAAATCCAAATTATTCACATGTAGAATGGAAGAGGGTTCTTCTATTCAGGAATATGTGAATAGGTTTGACAGGATTATCTCAGATTTGAAGGATATTGATGTTAAGGTTGAGGATGAGGACCAAGCCCTCATATTGTTACTTTCATTGCCTAAATCCTATGAGAACCTTGTTCAAACTTTGATGCTTGTTGGTGATAGTCTAAGCATGGAAGAGACGAGAAATTCGTTATTAGCGGATGACCTTCGTAAGGTTGCTACTAGCAGTATGGCGTCGGGTGGAGTAGACAAAGAACAAGCACAAGGGTTGTTTGTAACGAGGGGGAGGAGTAATGAAAGGGGAAAGGGAAAGGGCGGGAAATCTAGATCCAAATCTAGAGGCTCTTTCAAGAAAACGTGCTTTAGTTGTGGTGAGCTTGGCCACTTTAAAGCGGCTTGTCCAAAGAGAAAGTTGAAGCAAAAGAACGAAGGCTACAAGGAGAAACAAGAGATGCAAGAGGCGGGATATGTGTCAGAAGAGGCGGACGAATGTTTCTCGGTGACAGAGGTGTCTGAGAAGATCTTCGATAAGTGGATGCTTGATTCAGGGGCGTCACACCATATGTGCCCAAATAGGGAGATGTTTACTACCTATAGGAGTATAGATGGTGGTACAGTTATACTGGGTGATGATAGTATATGTAAAACTGTGGGACTCGGAACAATACGGATCAAGATGCACGATGGAGTGGTGAGAACATTGACGGACGTAAGACACATACCCGATTTGCGGAAAAATCTAATTTCCCTTGGTGTGTTGGAGCGGAACGGCTGTAAGATAATTATAGAGAATGGCTCCATAAGAGTCGTTAAGGGTTCTTTGGTGGTAATGAGAGGTACTCGTTACGGTAATTTATACAAACTTTTGGGGACAACAATTACGGGAGATGTAGCAGTAGGAATCAGTGGAAGGGATCCAACGGCTAGTACGAGGCTTTGGCATATGCGCCTTGGGCATATGTCAGAAAAGGGTCTATCTTTGATGTGCGGGAAAGGCTTGTTGAAGGACATGAAGAAGCCTTGCATGGAGTTTTGTGAGCATTGTGTGTTCGGGAAGGCACACAGGGTGACGTTCTCTACAAGCAAGCACAGGAGCAAAGAGGTATTAGACTACGTACACACCGATGTCTGGGGACCGGCAAAGTTACCTTCCAAGGGTGGTTCCAGGTATTTTGTTACATTCGTTGATGATCATTCGAGATTTGTCTGGCTTTATTTTCTGAAGCATAAGAATGAGGTATTCAACACGTTCCTGGTGTGGAAAGCAATGGTTGAGAACAAAACTGGTCGAAAGCTGAAGACGTTAAGGTCAGATAATGGGACCGAGTACACGGATGGGGCATTCAAAGAGTTTTGTAATCAGGAAGGCATTGTGAGGCACTGGACAGTAGTAAACACACCTCAGCAGAATGGAGTCGCAGAGAGATTGAACCGTACACTACTTGAGAAGGCTAGATGTATGCGCTCCAATTCGGGACTAGGCGTAGAATGGTGGGCAGAATCTGTTGCTACAGCTTGTTATATTGTGAACAGGTCTCCACATTCTTCTTTAGATGGCGGCATACCTTACGAGGTGTGGTCAGGTGAACATGCAGATTACGGGAGACTTAAGGTTTTCGGTTGTACTGCCTATTACCATGTTAAAGGTAACAAACTTGAAAATAGAGCAAAGAAGGCAATTTTCTTAGGATATGCTACAGGAGTCAAGGGTTATCGGTTATGGTGTACGGAAGACAAGAAGTTTGTAATCAGCAGAGATGTGGTGTTTGATGAGTCATCTATTGTAGCTATGGCGAAAGCTACGGTGCCTAGTTGTGGTGATGTTGGGTCTACTAAAGCTCAAGTAGTGGAAGTAGAAATCGAAGACCAACAGGTTTCTAGGAATCATGATCAGGTGGAGCATCAGGATAAAACTCAGGATGAGGAAATTGATGAACCCGATCATGAGGAGGTTCAAGGGGAAGGTACACAAGTTTTACAACAACAACAGCTGGATGTTTCGGTACACACTAGGCCGAAACGGTTATATAAGCCGGTACAGAGGTTAGGGTCAGACAAACCTCTTAGGCATTATGGGCAGGCAAATCTTGTTGAATATGCACTCTCGGTGGAAGACGACGAGCCGGTCACCTTCAAACAAGCTATTACCGCGGAGGATAGAGAGAGTTGGTTGGTTGCTATGCAAGAAGAGATGGAGTCTCTTCACAAGAACAAGACATGGGAGGTTGTCCCATTGCCCGAAGGTAAGTCTGTTATTGGTTGTAAATGGGTGTACAAGAAGAAAGAGGATTCTTCCGAAATCAAGGGTACAAGGTATAAGGCAAGACTAGTGGCCAAGGGTTATGCACAGAAAGAAGGGGTCGACTACAATGAGATTTTCTCACCGGTCGTGAAACATACTTCTATTCGGGTGCTATTGAGTATTGTTGCTCATAGTGATCTTGAGCTGGAACAACTCGATGTTAAAACCGCCTTCTTGCACGGAGATTTGGAAGAAGAAATTTATATGGCTCAACCAGAGGGATACAAGGTTGAGGGCAAAGAAAATCAAGTATGTCGTTTGAGGAAATCTCTTTACGGATTGAAACAATCCCCTCGCCAATGGTACAAACGATTTGATTTTTTCATGCTAAAGCATGGTTTTCGCAGAAGTGACTATGATTGTTGTGTATACATCAAGAAGCTTCGCGAAGGTGACTTTATTTATCTCCTTTTGTATGTGGATGACATGCTTATTGCTTCTCGAAGCATGGTGGAGATAAATAAGTTGAAATCTCAACTCAGTCAAGAGTTTGAGATGAAAGACATGGGCGCTGCAAAGAAGATACTGGGAATGGAGATTAAGAGAGAGCGGTCAAGTAAGAAACTGTACTTGAATCAGAAAGGTTACATCGAACGAGTAGTCTCTCGATTCGGGATGCAGAATGCGAAGGCGGTGTCAACACCTTTGGCACCACACTTCAGGCTCTCGGGAAAACAATCTCCCACTACTACGGTGGAGAAGGATCATATGGATCGTGTACCGTATGCTAGTGCAGTTGGCAGTTTGATGTACGCTATGGTGTGTACTCGTCCGGATATTTCACAGGCAGTCAGTGTGGTTAGTAGGTTTATGGCAAACCCGGGGAAGACACATTGGGAAGCTGTGAAGTGGGTCTTGAGATACTTGAAGGGTACTGTTGATACGGGTTTGTGCTTTGGTGGAGACACATGTCAGGTAAGCGGTTATGTTGACTCGGATTATGCTGGCGATCTAGATAGAAGACGATCTACTACTGGTTATGTATTTAGGGTACATGGTGCTCCAGTTAGTTGGCGATCGATGTTACAATCTACAGTTGCGTTATCTACTACGGAGGCCGAGTATATGGCTATGGCCGAGGGTGTGAAGGAAGCATTGTGGTTGTGGGGTCTTCTGGATGATCTAGGGATTAAGCAGGAGTGCGTGGATGTATGGTGTGATAGTCAAAGTGCGATCCACTTGGCGAAGAATCAGGTTCATCATGCTCGTACTAAGCATATCGATGTCAGGTATCACTTTGTACGAGATGTCATAGAGGAAGGTGATATTTCTCTCATGAAGGTACACACAGATGAGAATCCCGCGGACATGTTGACTAAAGTGGTGACGTGTGGCAAGTTTCAGCATTGTCTGAAATTGCTACAAATCGGCTCGTGTTAAGTTGCCCGAAAGGGCGTAATGGCGACAAGGTAATCTTTATGTGAAGGGTTGGTAGAACTACGGTAGGCTTGATCCTGTAAAAGGGTACGTAGGCAGCCATGGTCATATGGCGCAGTCGGATGAAGTCACAAGAAGCAGATATATCTTACAAGGAGTATCCTGGTGTTCGTCCAAAATTTGAAGTGTATCAAATTGTGTACGAGGTGGAGAATTGTAAGAGGAAGTTGCCAAAATAGGAGGTTTATGGCTATAGGCGGTTTGAGGCTTGTTTGCTTAGGCGGTTTCAAGTTTGGATTCAATTGGAGGCGGCAAATTGGATGGCGGTTTTTGGTTTCCAAATTGAAGCATAGTCGGTTCCAAATTGGACATCCAATTGTCGGTTTATATTATATTTAAATAGAGGTTTGAGTGCCACCACTAAACACACCAACACAAGCAACAACAACTCTTCTTTAGAGAGAGCTAAAGAGAGAGAGCAAGAGTGAGAGAAATTTTTCATAGTTTTTGAGCGGTGTTAAATTTCTCGGTCGTCGAAGATTTAGTATAGAAGGTTATTACTATACGGTACCATCTTGGGACGAACTTGCGGGTTGTGTTAGTCGTCTTCATCTATCCTTCAATAAAGATTTCTTGTTCGCCCGAGGACGTAGGCTTTAAAGCCGAACCTCGTTAAATTCTGTTCGCATATTTGATTTTGACTTAGCTTTTCGATTAATCTTCATAATCGGATCAATTTCTAGGATAGGTTCGATAGCTTCCGCGACTTTTAGTTATAACATTGGGGAAAGACCTGCGAACCATATTCACATGCTTCAAACTCTTTTCCCCAACTAGACTAGTTAGTTTGGGGTTCCCAAAATCTGGTTTTAATTTTTTTTTTTTTTTTTTTTTTGGAAGAAGAGATTGCAGAGATGAAGATAACAACGTGGTTCTTAAGTTGATGAAGATGAAGCGATGGTAGTAGAAAAAAAAGGTCAACATCAAGAGATGGTGGAAGATGAACATCTCTCTTCTGTAATGACAAGATACAAAATCTAACAAAAACTCCACCCACTTGATTCTTTTATTCGGAAAAGCTGAATAAGATGGATATCTTGGAAATGGGCAAAGATTGATTACTAGGATATTAATGCCCTAAAAACTTTCTAATCATACTCCAAAATAAGATCAATTTAGAAGTTTTTACATTAAGAATACAAATTAGATGTGGAATTGTATTGTCCACTCTTCTTCCACTTTGTAGATTGACCCCTATTTCCTCCATAGAAGTAGCATTATCTTCACTTCATAATCTTACTGTTATAGACTGGATGGAATGAGAACGAAAAAGGACACCAAGTTAATGCATGATATGTTACTCTATGGCCTAGTGTAGTAATGTGGATTTTTTGGAAGATTAGAAATGAATGTCTATTTAGATTATGTAAACAGTATATATTAGCGATATCAACCTATACCGTCTGGGCATTAGAAATTTAGAATTTGTAAGTAAATACTCTTTAGACAATCTTTTCTTTGTAAGTCGGGTTTTTAAGGACAAACAGACTTAATCGGCTCTAACATATTACTATGACTTATGTGTCAAAGATGGTTCGGGAATCGGAACTTAGTAACCTTAACCCGCCTAGAGGGAGAGTGATGAGTGACTCCACCACTAGCCTTGAACTGCAGAGCTGCGGCTAAGAACTTGGGGGGCCGGTGCGAAATTAAAATCTGGGCCTTTAGTACAATGAAAACAATCAAAAGCACTAAATTGAACCAAATTTGAAGATGAATGGAGTCGAATTTGGATCACTCGCATGGTATTGGCATCCATTGCCCACTGAACTACTCTACATAACTTGTTTGATTAGTTACTTTCACTTATATATTAGAAAACCACACCTTATAAAAAATGGACATTTATATTAACAACGGCCCTGCCTTGAAGGGCCAAAGTAGTATGATTTCCAGGGACCATATGTTGATATTTATTATGAATCCCACTTGTTTCATGGTGAAACTTGCCTTTTCCCCATAAATAGAGCTTCCCTTGAGAAGTTTCAGCATTCAAGTTCAATCATGGATCTCCAACATTACTACTTTGTCCCTTCAATTACTGAAATCTTTGGATTCCTCTTGTTTATTTTGTTAATGGCATCCATGTCTACTACCCAAATAAGGAAGCAATCCAAAACCCTTGTCTCATCATCAAAATTGCCTCCAGGGCCATGGAAACTACCTCTTGTGGGCAACTTGCACAACTTACTAATGGGAGGCAAGCAATTACCTCATCACACCATTACACATCTTGCCAAAAAATATGGCCTCAGTTTAATGCACCTTCAACTTGGTGAGCTTTCTACCATTGTCATCTCTTCTCCTAAAGAAGCTCAAAAGTTTCTCAAGACACATGACATAATTTTCTCTACTAGACCACAAGTAGCCATTGCTAAGATTATATCTTATGGTTTTAGAGATGTAATATTTTCTTCTTATGGTAATTATTGGACACAAGTGAGAAAGATAATCACCGCGGAGCTCCTCAGTATGAAGCGTGTTCAGTCTTTTCAATATATAAGGGAAGAAGAAGTATCGAATCTCATCCGAAGTATTTTGTTAACGACTAGAAACAGATCGGCGGCATCTATACCAATCAATCTAAGTGAAAGAATAACAGTGTTGGTCAATGACATACTTTGTAGGGCAGCGTTCGGAAAGAAATGCAAAGATAGAGAAGAACTCATGTCTTGTACTCGCAAATTAAATATGTCGGTGGGAGGTTTAGGAGATCTATTCCCTTCGTCGACGTTGCTTCGTGTTATAATTAATAGGAAGACTAGATTCGAGTTGATTCATAGGAAGATTGATAGAATTCTAGATAACATCATCAATGAACATATTGAGAATAAACCCACTTCAAGGACTAAGATTGACATGGAAGATCCTCTTTATCATACACTATTACAAGAAGATCTTGTAGATGTACTACTTCAATTTCAAGAAACTAGTTCTGGTCCAGGTGAACTTCAGATTACATCAAACCATATAAAGGCTGTTATCTTGGTTAGTTCTGTCTCTTAATTTATATGTTTAGTTAGAGCACCTCCAATGCAAGACTCAAGAGAAATCTAAAAATCCTATGTGTCAAGTGCGAAAAGTGGATCTTTAAATGGTCTATTTCCTATTTGGTCATTTAGAGATACTCTATTGGAAAACATTCTCCAATGCAATATTCAAGAGAAACTCTAAAAACTTATATTTTGGTATAAAACCAATCGATTTGCTTATGTGACACTTAGAGATCCTCAAGAGGACACTCTAAATTTAGATCTCAAAACTTTTAAGCGTTCTGACACATAAATGATTTAAAACGTTACAGAGTTTGAAACTTTAAAGTTTTGAAACTTTTAAAGGTTTGGGACATTAAAAGTCGTAAATCATTATTTTCTAAAACCTTTTTATTAAAACTTTGAAGATCCAGAACTTTTTGTTAGAACTTTAAAAAGTCCGTTTTAAATCTAAGCTGTTCAAACTAATGGTTGAGATTAAAATGAAAGTTATGTTATTTTAAGAGCTAAACTTTAAATATTAGTTATTTACTTCTCTTCTTCATATTCTCTATATCTTCACCAAACACTATTATTCTCTTTCAGGCACTCACTCTTTCTTTCTCTCCCTCTGCCTCTCTCTCTCTCTCTTTATCTCGCTCTAATGTAAACACGACGATAGTAAAAAAATTAAAATTTAAGAAGACTTTTATTTCAAAGTTTTAAAAAAAAAATTGTAAATCAATAATACTAAACTTTCAAGTTCTTAAAAAACGATTTGAACCAATAACGCGAAACTTTAAAGTTAAATTCTTAAATAAAGGTCAACCAATAACACGAAAAATTTTAAAGTTCTTAAGTAAAGGTCGAAACCAATAACGCTAGACTTCAAAGGTCTTGAGAACTTTGAAGATCTGATAAAAGTTCCGAACGAATAACCCTCACTTAAGGATCTGTGAAATAAATTATGACACATCATTTTAGAGATTCATGTTGAGTTTCGCATTGGAGATGAATTTTAAAGAGAAACTCGGAAAAATCCTATGTGGCACTCTAAGATTTAGGGTTTGAGTGTTGCATTGGAGATGCTATTAGGTCAAAAGATGAAAACTTGACTCAATTTACTAGATATTTTCGTGTGTGTTTTCTCGTTGTAGGACATTTTTGCCATGGGAACGGAGGGTTCATCGACGACATTAGAATGGGCGATGTCTGAACTACTAAAAAACCCTAGAATAATGAAAAAAGCACAAGCTGAGGTAAGAAATATATTCGAAGGAACGAGAAAGATAAAAGAGACAGAGATTTTCAAACTAAAATACTTGAAGTTAGTTATCAAAGAGACTCTAAGGTTACACCCTCCAGCTCCATTATTCCCAAGAGAATGTAGAGAAGAATGTGAGATTAGTGGATATCAAATACCCATAAAAACAACAGTTATCTTCAATGCTTGGGCCATAGGAAGAGATCAAGAGTATTGGGGTGATAATGTTGAGACATTTGATCCAGAGAGGTTCCTTAAGTGTTCGACGGACTATAGAGGGACTGACTTCGAATATATACCATTTGGAGCAGGTAGAAGGATGTGTCCGGGGATATCATTTGGACTCGCTAATGTCGAGTTACCACTTGCTCAATTGCTCTATCACTTCGACTGGAACCTCCCCAACGGTGTTGAGCCAGAAACTTTAGACATGCAGGAAACTGATGGCGTTAATGTTCGAAGGAAAAACAACTTATACCTTATTCCTACCCCTTATAAAGGTCTGGATTTTACTACTATTACCAATAAAGAAGCAGCAAGTTTAGAACTGCACCACTCATAGAACCAACTATAGATTAGATCATGAATCATTTGATGGAATTTTTGGACAGTTATTAATTACATTATTTATAAAATCAAAAATTAGTATTATATTTGAATCTGAATTTTATGTCTAATAGTCATGTCTCTTAATAAAAGTATTCGGAGGAACATATCTTTTTGTGAAAAGATTTAATTTCTACTTGAAAAGTGTCCTTTAGTTCTCTATAAATATGATTTTTTTTCCTACACAAACAATAAGTTGATGAAAACAATATGTAGAAACTATGTCGGAAAATCCATTGCCATCTTCAATGAGTTAATCTAGTGCTCTTTAAGTGAAATGTCCACAAGTTATTTGGTGTAGTTTCACAAAGGCTTGTCATATCTTGGCAAGCAATTTGTCTTGTAACCTTCAAGTAATCTCGTTCGAGAGGGGACAAATAATGCTTTAAGGAAAATGTACCTAGTACACGTTTCAAGCCTCTAATATTCATCCCTCTTTTATTCATCTTTATTTGTTTCCGAAGACATTTTTCTAACAATCTTAAAGCATTATTTCAGTGGAGACAGAGACAAGGATAAAATTCGATAATTGAAACTATAATAAAGTTAGATTATTTCTATGGTGTTAACTCTAGTTGATAATTGAGCATTTAAACTAAGAGAAGGCAGGATGAATTCGAATTTGGTGGAACATTGGAAGATCACTTGAGGTTACTTTGGCCATGCGTCTCTTGTACCTTCTGAAATGGTTAGTTAACTCCAAAAGCGGTCCCCACCGTAGTCAAACTGATGTGGAATCACTAAAACAAATGATATTTTTCTAACTTTAGGGATTCTATCTATTACACATGATATTTCTTTTTCAACTCATACAGTGATTCTTAGCCTTATCGTTTTTTACACTTTACATGCCTTTTACGAGTAATAGATAGAATCCCTAAAGTTAGAAAAATATCATGTGTTTTATGTTCCTCTGAAATATGTTGGCTAATGAGTTGAAAAAGAAATTTCTTCTCATTTGTCTTTATTACAGCAAGTATGCATATATTGTGATTCAATTTTTGTAGTTTGTCAATAGTTAAAGTTTAAGATGATCAGTTCCCATACCTTCATGTACTTAATTAGAAAAGTTTTTGTTGAAACTGGCGCGTGAACAGTTTTTGTTGAAACTGGCGCGTGAACGGGATCATTGTTGATATGCAATAGTAAATAGATCGGAGAAGCACTTAATCAATTAGTACACCTAGCACGTCCTTATGATATGTATGTCTACTTGATGAGTCAATTTACTGAAACACAATGGTACATGTTTGAAAACATTTTTACAGTAATTAATTTTGCGAGGGGACTAAAATCACATAAAATCATGTTAAAGTACATAGTAGATGAAATGTGGGGGTTATAAATTTTGATAAGATGTTTTATATGGGATTGATTTCTCATAATATATGATGAGAAAGTATATTATCGAAGTTGGAACAATCTTGATATTAGGGTGCCCGACCTAATGTCAAGTGGAAAGTTTTACTAGTTAATTTTATGCTAGATGTTACCTTATGTCTCTACTAGAGATTTGGGAGAGAGCACGAATGAACATTCAAAATAGTGGGGGTTCATATAACTTTATGAGATCTTTTATGTAATTGTGTTTCCTAATAGTACTGAAAAAGTATTACTGAAATTGTAACAATGTCTTGATGTTATAGTGGACCCGTGTAATATCAAGTTGAAGATGTTACAAGTTGAAAATTGTACATAAGAGGGAGGGAGGGAGGGAGGGAGTACAAGTTAAAAATTGTACATAAGAGGGAGGGATGGAGGGAGGGAGGAAGGGAGGGAGAGAGAGAGAGAACAATCAATTAGTGGATATTTAAAATTGTGGGGTACCCAACGTCAAATTAGTAAATTTGAAACAAAATATATGAAAAAGTGAATTTTAAATTTCCTAGCTTGTGTTCATCTAAATGTGATTGTGCATATAGTGAAAATAATGAGAAGATAAGACATGGTCTATAATACTGAATGTAATCATGATGGAATTATAGTTTCTTATATTTGAGAAAATTTTGCAAATAAATTTTACTAAATCTCTGACGAGAGATATGTTTAAATTTTACATCTAGAGAGATGGGGTTGAAACTCTTTACATAAAAGTTACCATTGACGGCAACCCAATCTGACAATAGGAAATGACTAGTCTTAGATTCAATGGGTAACAACAAGTCATTGATAAGTGACTAATTTCAACACTTAGTTTAAAACTCTTAATGAAGTTCAGTCAAAGACAAGTATCTCTAAGGTAACAAAGATACTGGAAGAACTTCAACTATGTGAACTTAGAGGTGGTGTCGCCTCTCATTAAATTTAGAGTTTATCTAAGGATAGTTCATGAAACCAAGAAGCACATGGCCATATAAGTGCTAAGCGAGAAAACTGGAGAGCAAAAGAACAAATGTATTGTGTGTGTGGTGTTACCGGTTTTATCACAAGGAATAACTGGTTCAAAGCTGCAAGCTACCTGAAATTTCGATAAACTTTGTGCACTTACACTAAGGTATGGTTTAAATCGAAAGATACCATACTTTATACACTAATACTACTATATTTATTTTGACAAAGGTTTTTTATTAATAATTGTTTAAGTGGGGGATTGTTGGAATTTGGACAGTTATTAATTAAATTATTTATAAAATCAAATTAGTACCATACTTGAATTTAAATTTTATGTCTAATGGTCATGTCTCTTGATGAAAGTATTTGGAGAAACATATCTTTTTGTGAAAAGATTTTCTACTTGAAAAGTGTCCTCTTGCTCTCTATAAATATGATTTTTTCTACACAAACTATAAGTTGATGAAAACAATATGCAGAAACTATGTCGGAAAATCCTTTGCCGTCTTCAATGTGTTCTAGTGCTCCTTAAGTGAAATCTCCACAAGTTACTTGATGTAGTTTCATAAAGGCTTGTCATATCTTGGGAAGCAATTTACCTTGCAACTTTCAAGTAATCTCGATCGAGAGGGGGCAAAAAATGCTTTAAGGAAAGTGTACCTAGTACATGTTTCAAGCCTCTGATTTATATGTAGCTCTTGGGCGTAGTTATTTTTCCATAAGATTTTGGACAGATTCAAAAGAATTTTCTTTTAGAGGGTGATTACTTAGATCTTAGAAGAAGGCGTTTCGTAGTTCATCTGCTGGTGATATCTTATTCTTCTCTTCTATTTTATTTTAAGGTCGATGTTTTGGAAAAACAAGATAAGTTTCTGGCGAACAAAATTTCATAAGGTGGGAAAACTTAAAATTTCTTCCAAACACACCCTTCTTCTCATCTCTCTTTCAAATCTCTCTATTTCCTCTCGACTGGACCCCTAGGGAGAGTGAAGAGGAAAGGAAAAGATAGGGAGAGAGAGACAGATAAAGGAGAATGAGGAGGAGAGTCGAATGAGAGACAAATGATGGCGGTGGTGGTAGGAACTCAAAAATGTGGTGGTCGTCGTCGGAAATGTGGTGGTCGTGGTCAGAAACGTGGTGGTCGTCTTCAGAAATGGTGGTGGTCGTCGTCGTCGTTTCGGAAATGGTGGTGGTTTGTGGTGGTGGTGGTCAAAACTATAAGATGAAGATTAGGGGGAAAAAATAAACAAATTTATTTTTGGATAGAAAAAAGGGTGTCTCCTAAATCGAATCTAATTGACCAAAGTCTTAATTCCGCAAAGATTTTTATTTTTGATGCCCAAAATCGCGGTCATTCTAAACGTAGACTTTTCTCAACTTGATTTTTGTTATAAATTCTTTTGTTTATTTATTACTTAAAGTTAGGTTTGTAGCCATGCTTTATATCCGGATTTTAATTGAAAATGTTTGTTGTGAATCAACTATATCTATATAATAAGGAAAGAGGGTATCTTTTCCCCTCCTCCCAATGGCCAAGATTTGTTCTCCCATGTTTGTCTCTAATGGTTGAGATTTACTCTCTCAAAATTTGAGGGTTCAGATTTGATTAGAATTCGTCCAAGGATTGAGATTATAAGAAAGATCTTTTCAAAGATCTTATTTTTCTTTGGGAAGACTTAAAGATATCCAAATTATTGTTGTAGACACTCCATTTACATATGGACCCCTTGAACTTTAGCCTTTGACCCGCCTATAGCTGCAATGCGGAGCGCGTATAGATCAACCACAGTTATCTTAAAGACAACATCACGTGACGCATTTGATAGAACTACCTGTGTCCGCCTGGCACAGGTTATACCCTCGTTTCTATATAATACAATTTTAGCTTTGATCAAAATATGTAAAAGCAATCACTATTTGAAACAAGTATGTATAGTTTATTAGAGAACATGTAATGGGTTAGGTGTTATGGAGATATGTTTTATTTCTCGTGGAGATAAGAGGCATAGAAATGATTTAATTTCTCAGAAAGTAACCAACGAGTCCAAAAGAAAGGAATGAGGTGAAAGAGAGAGACCTATGCGATCTGTTCAAATCAACATGGTCGAAAAACGACAGCGTCTTGAGGAGGAAAGAATAGATGCTTCAACACAACTCCATGCAGCTAATTTATTCTCTATCGTCCCAATTCTTCAATCCCGTATAGGACATTTTGTTACAAGTGGTTTGTTTATTGTTTCTAGTTCCTCTTCAGTACCTACAAAATCTATACCAGATCCAAAATATTGAAAGTTCAAATAAGTAAAGTTAGTATACGATAAATCTTAGTAAATTGGACGCACAAATTGCATTTTCAGATAAAATTCATACTAAATCCGTGTCAAAATATTGCGTCAAATTCGGTTCTGTGACAAGTTGGACTTCTTCCCATTCTCCAGTTCAATGTTAGGTGTGCTTCAACTAGTTGTGCCTTTGCTACGAAATGAACCTAAATCCTTGGCCTAGAAAGACAAAATAAATCGATTAATTTGACATGGTTGAAAAAACGAAGCAATTTCCTTCTTGTCATGTTGTCTTTTTCATTCAACCCAATAGAAAATCTTTTACAGAGATTAAAAATGGCCTAAAATCTTATAAATGTTTGTTCAACCATAGAGAAATACAAAAGAAGAATTTTTCTTTATCTAAGACATTTTATCTTCATTTTGTTTAAGTTGATGTCTTCGTTTAAGTCGTATAACTCTTCTTTCCTGACGTAGGTTGCCTCATTCTTCAATAACGGTGGTTCCTCATTTATGAGATCTCGAGGCATCATAAAGAGCTTGGAACTAAGACAATAATTACAATAAACTAATGTATTATAGTTATCTTTATGTTAACCGTGATGTTGATAATAGTGATTAATATTAAGATTGAGTTGTTTATGTTAAACAAAACTAAAAGTAAATAAAATACTAAATTTATTGTTACTTTTCTCATTATATTTTAGAGTTATTTATTAAATGATCTGTAAAACGCTTTCCTTAAACTAATTTGATAAAGGAAGAGCAAATACATAAATTAGTTTTATTTAATGCACGGTCTATCCCAGATAATGTTCTTCCTATGCTAAAGACCTTTTTCGGGAGCGGCTAAAGACCCCCGATAGGATAGCTATTAGTGTTGGGTGCCTGTTAGCATCCAGTCCGCCCCAATCCTAGTTTTCTTTTTCTTTTTTTTTTTCTTTTTCCTTTCCTTTTTTTTAATTGTGAACGTGCCTCTAACCCTTCACCTCTAAAGTGGAAGACTAAACCTCTTACCGCTCCTGCCAAAGGTTATTGGCCTAATTTTGTTTTTTTCCCTTCTTCTTCGTCTCTTTTTTCTTCATCTTCTCCGTATCATCACGTTATCATGGAAACAACCTTGTTTCCAAATCCATCATCATCGATCTACAATGAGGAGTTAGAGAGATAATGTTTTTTTTTCTCTCGAGTTGCTTTATTGTTTTTCTCTTTTCATATTCAACTTCAATGGACCTGAAATTTTTTCGTTTTTCTATTCAACAAAGAAATGAACAGCAAGAGGTAACCTTCATCACTACGAAAAAAAAATAGATACGCAAAAAAGTTGTATGATTAGAATTAGATTCTTTTAGCTACACCTCCAAGTTGAAACTTGTTTAGTAGCATCCTAAGTACCACAGGTCAAAGTTCTCTCAAGTTCACAAGATATATATCGATGGAAGATATGAAGACGGCCTTCGCAAGTCACCCAAGCTGCACCATATTTGCCAGCTTTGGGCATAAAATTCTGTCTATCTTTTAGTTTCATATATGAAAAACGTGATTGTCTCCGAACATCTGCCAATGTCCTCTCGAAAAGAGAGGCGTTCACCTAGCCCGTACCTTAACATCAAGAGCCCAGTGAAGTTTGCCTTCAGGCAAAGGAATAGACCTTGGCAGAAGCAGTGGCACCTCGTATGTTCCGACAGCTGACAGTGGTTCTGGTAAGAACAGGTTCTCTGCTTCAATACTCACAGAAAGTTGCCTTCCCACCTGACATCATCATTCATACACCTCATAAGATTTCATCACTAATTAGGAAGAACAACTATAGGAAAAGAGGTGCTATATCTCACTCTCCACTTGACCACCTGGAGGCTAGATACCATGATTTCTACATATTTTAGATTTGACTAGGCATCTCATGAATGTTGGGATAATCCAGGCGGTTAAGTAAGCTGTCAAATATGGAGTTGATGGAGAACCTAGGGTTCCTGGAGAAACTTACCAATCATATAAAAGTCTGTGGACATCCAACTAAACTAATTGCTAAGAGTGGAAATACCTTAAATAGAATATTCTTGATGATGATAGTGCTCTTGGTTCATGGAGGACTATTCTTAAATACCCTGATAGCCCTCCAATGAAAGCCTAACATGGTAACACGTGTCTTTTACCGGGTGACATGGATCACGTGTGACCGTTGGGCCTATCACATGTGGCCCAACTCTGGTGAGAGTACCATAGTAAGTTTGTGCGCAATCCAGTTTGTACCCCACAATTTCTCTTACTCTCTCTCTCTCTCTCTCCAAAACTTTATAGGAAGAACAGAGGTGATCTAGAGCAGTCGAGCAAAGTTCAGGAGTCCTTTTACATAGTGTAGCACTACTCTTAGACAACATGTAGTCCTTCACTCTATTAGATCCCAAGGCAAACTACAATTTAGGCATCACAAAAGCAATTGATTCCACATCACACCATCAAGAATGCATGTGCCGTTTGCTAAGCCACAGCCCACACTCTATCTAATTACAATGTCGAAATAGAAAGCATACCTCGGCAACAAGCTCCTCTTTAGTAATAGGAGATTGTAGTGGAAAAGCAGATGAACTGGGGTCCTTGTTGACCCGGATGAGCCTTCTTAGCACCTAGAACATTTATAACTCTCAAGTTACTAGTATCTCCACAAACAAATGCTTACTTATCAATGATAAGAAAACACCTATCTGATTTCTCAAAAGGCTGCATACATAAGTTATTTCTCAAAGGTATGGAAAAGACCCACCAGTAAGAGTGCGATTTTGACCTTTGAAGGGTGTAGGGTAGGCTTTCTCAGTCCATTTCAAATGACATTCTTTTCTGGTTAATAAAACTAAGGGTATCATCACACCTATTTTAAAGTTTAATACTGGAATTGGAATGCCTCTTCACTGTTTCAACTTTCGATTATACAAGATCATGTTAACTCTGAAAAATCCAACAGGCGGCAAATGATTGAGGAATTTCCGGAAATATATTGTCAAGGTCATTTCACTGATCCTCCCACAGCCAGCCTTTGGCTGTATTAGTCGCCTAATTCCTTAGCAGTGGTTATTTCTTTGTGACGGCAATTTAATGAGGTTTGTTTAAATATCCTGAGCCTACTGCAGAAATGAAGGGGATATGTCTAAGTAGCTCTAAAGCTAATTTAACCGTGTAATGGAAAAGCTTCGAGTAATCAATAGTGGCTGATAAACAAAATACTTATATATATGCTCGACATAAGAGCATTAGCATATTCGTATTGCACTAGATTGACTGAAATGAGTCGGACTGAATAAAAAGATGAATAACTAACCAGGTTAGCATTAGCATATTCGTATTGCACTAGATTGACTGAAATGAGTCGGACTGAATAAAAAGATGAACAACTAACCAGGTTAGCATTATCTAAGCGTTTTGCTGCCATTTGATACTCTTTCATCTTATCTTCTTTTGTCTGTGGAACAACTTTTACCGCCTCCACCTCCTCAGGTTGGTGAAGCTGAAAAGAAAGCATTTGAGAAATTTTTACCAATGTAAAACCAACTACGCGCAAGCCAGAAGAAACTAAGTAACTAACTACCTTTTGAACGTAAATAATCTAATAATACGTTTACTAAGTCGGGAATTGGGAAATTATCTATCATTACTTATGACTCATCAAGTTTTCTATGCCCTATTAACACATTCTTGATTTGTGCTCTAGTCATGGAGTACTTATGATGTATGAGCAAAGAAGACATAATATCGACTAAAGAGATAACCAAGTAGGATTCACCAATAAGAGCAATACATCACTTTCTATATGCAGCTGAAGGAGAAATTACACCTAGAAATGGAGTTACTTACGTCCAAATCAAAGAAATTTGGATTCTGTTGCGTTTGCCTTGTAGCTACTGATGAAATATACATAAAGTTAAACTAATCAAAAGATATGTAAGAATTCTCTCTTCACTCTATTTTATTTCAATGATTATTTCAATTACAATCTTTTAAGTTTTTATACTTGATTAGAGAAAGGAAAAACAGAATTAACAACTAACAAATAGTTTGTTATGAAGTTAGTTGTCTAACTAACTTCTATTATTGTTGTAGGTTGCCTGTAGAGAAAACTTCAATCAACTTGTGGCTGCCTTTAACGCTTCAACAGTGGTCAACTCCTCTTGACTGTCGTGGGTGTCTTCAGACAAAGTCTTAGGTCATATCAGACTAATGACCTAGGTATAAAAGGGAATGAAACCCTAGTTGCCTCTTCTCAGCTTAATCGAAAAATCCCCAAATTATTTGTTCTTCACTAAAACCCTAGCTTCTGTTCTTCATCTAAACCTTCTTCTGTTCTTTAGTTTTACAGCCCCCCTCAAACAGATGATGAAGTTTTATGAATCATCAGTTTGTTTCGAAAGGAATCAAAGAGATCGAGTGGAATTCCTTTTGTAAAAATGTCTGCGATCTGCTCCTTTGTTGGAAGATGGTGAATGATAATAGTTCCATTTGACACCAAATCTCTAACATAGTGGTAGTCAACCTCTATGTGCTTCGTTCGTGCATGGAAGATGGGATTCGATGCGAGAAACTTCGCACTAATGTTGTCACAGTAAAGTTCGAAAGGTTTCTTCAGTGGAAACCCTAGCTCATCCATAAGGTAAGAAACCCAGACCATCTCTGTTGCAGTATTCGATAATGACTTGTACTCTGCCTCTGTTGAGGATTTTGCAACTGTTGCCTGTTTCTTTGAACTCCATGATATTAGACTTGAACCGAGAAATAAACAGTAACCCCCTGTAGATTTTCTCGAATCAGGGCACCCAGCCCAGTCTGAATCTGAATATGCTGTTAGAGATGATAAATCTCCTTTTTCCATCTTAATACCAGAACCCATTGTCCCTTTAATGTATCTGAGTATCTTTTTTACAAGCACTAAATGAGCTGTTGTTGGTTTGTGCATGAACTGTGCTGAGTAATTCACTCCAAATGATATGTCTGGTCGAGTCAATGTGAGATACTGTAAAGCACCAACCAAGCCTCTAAACTCTGTTGGATTGGAAAGCTCATCCCCCTCTGTAAGTGACACTCTTTGGCCAGTAGAGACAGGCAATTTTGATGGCTTTGATTCCAATAATTTTGCTCTCTGTAGTAGTTGCAAGGCATACTTGTTCTGAGTTAGAAGCATATTCTTTTGTATTGGATCATAAGATACCTCAATACCTAGAAAATAAGACAAGGATCCCAAGTCTTTCATCTTGAAAGCAACACTTAAGTCCTTGATCAGTGAATCAATATGAATAATTGAGCTGCCTGTGAGGATGATATCATCCACATATAATAATAGAATCAAAGACCCTGATGAGAAATGATAGACAAACATTGAATGGTCTGTCCTACTTTTATGAAACCCATATTTGTAAAGAAAGGAAGCAAACTTGTTGAACCAAGCCCTAGGAGCTTGTTTCAATCCATATAAAGCTTTATGGAGATGACAGACATGTGTCTCCTTGCCTGGTTTTGCAAATCCTGGTGGCTGAATCATGTAGACATTTTCATCAAGAACCCCATGTAAAAAAGCATTTGATACATCAAGTTGCTTTATGAGCCATGAATTTGTCACTGCAATTGTGAGTACAATCCTAATAGTGTTAGCTTTGACTACTGGACTGAAAGTTTCATCATAGTCAATGCCCTCTTGTTGGTGAAATCCCTTAGCCACAAGTCTGGCTTTGTACCTTTCAATGGTACCATCACTCTTCTGTTTGAGCTTAAAGACCCATTTGCAGCCTAGAACATTCATATTTTTGGTATATGGGACCAAAGACCATGTCTCATTATCTAATAAAGCTTGATACTCATCATTCATAGCCTTTGTCCATTCACTACTTTTAGCAGCTTCCTTATAAGACCTTGGTTCAGTAGGTAACTCTAGAATGGACAAATAGGCAACATCTAAAGTGTGAGATGATGTATAATGAGCCACAAAGTCTGATGGTAGTTGCTTACTCTTGATAATTCCATTTCTGCCCCTAGTTATAATCTGATTAGACTGTTGAATAGACACTGGAACAAGAGATGTTGCTGGTGTACTAATGTTGTTATTAGAAATGCCCAAGTCTCTTGAACCATATCCTCTAGAAGCTGAATTAGCTGGTGTACTATTGATAGGTGAACTATTGATAGGTGTACTATTGATAGGTGTCCCTAATTCAGTAGAGATAAGTTGTCTATTTGATAGAGATGGCAGAGGTAAGCTAACATGTGAGAACTCATTCTGATCACCACTAGACATGTGCTGTTGGATGTTGGAATATGGAAAGTTTCCTTCATCAAAAGTAACATGTCTAGATATATAGATCCTCTTGGATTTAGGTTCATAGCATTTGTACCCTTTGTGTTCATTGCTATATCCTAAAAATACACACTGAAGGCTTTTTGGGCTTAACTTGTCTTTCCTAAGTACTCCCAAGTGTGGAAAGCAAGCACAGCCAAAGATTTTAAAATGAGAGTAATTGGAGCAATATGAAACAGAACTTCATATGGGGATAAGCCTTGAAGGGTTTTAGTGGGTATTCTGTTAATGATGTAGACTGCTGTATTGAATGCATCAAACCATAAAAATTTTGGTAAAGAACAATGGAAAGATAGAGTATTACCTAATTCTGTGATATGTCTATGCTTCCTCTCTGCCTTCCCATTTTGTTGTGGTGTATAGGGACATGAGCTTCTGAAAATAATCCCATTCTTATCCAAAAAACATCTGAACTCTCCTTTCATGAGTTCTGGAGCACCATCAGATTGAAAATACACAATTTTCTCTTTGAGGAGATTTTCACTTGTTGCCTTAAAGTGTGTGAAACACTTAATACTGTCTGATCTTGCCTTCATAGGATAAATCCAACTAAATTTGCTGAAGTCATCAAGAAATAATATATAGTACTTGGCTCCATTTGGTGTGGTGACAGGGGCTGGTCCCCAAACATCACAATGAACCAAATAAAGTGGAGTATTGGTGGTTGTAGATGAATCCTCAAAAGGAAGACATTTGCTCTTGCCCATTTCACAAGAGGAGCAAAAAGACTTCTCTTTTGTGGTTGAAAAATGTATCTTATCATCCTTTTGTAACTGCTGCAATACTCCATGATGGGAGTGACCCAATCTAGCATGCCATATGTCATAATGTGTAGTAGTTTGAGCTAAGTTGGCTGAATAAGACCTATCTTGCAATATACTGTTGTGGACTTCTATAGGATATAAATTCTGTTTCATTGGTCCTTCTGCCAAAAGTTTCTTAGACCAGATGTCCCTAATGGTATAACCCCAAGGCAGAAATTCAACTGAACAAGAGTTGTCTTTAGTAAACTTTGATATAGACAATAAGTTCCTTTTAAGATTTGGAACACACAACACCTTATTTAGCTCAAAAGTATGATTAGAAGTAGACAATTGTGAAGAACCAGTGCTAGTAATTGGTAGAAACTTACCACTACCCACCATAACTGCCTCTGTGCCTTGATATGATTGACTAGTTGTGAGATTTGAAGCAGTGTGAGTCATATGACTGCTGGCTCCTGAATCAGCTAGCCAGGCCCTATCCTTTATTGAATTTGCTTCTGTGACTACATGACACTCATCAAAATCTAAGACACAATCTGAAAAGATATCATTATCCTGTTCATGTACAATAGCAGTATGACATTCTTGAAAGATATCATCATCATCATTTGTCTGTTCATATTCATATAGCATGGCATTATTACATTCAAGTAAAGCTTCATCCTCA
Organism: Eschscholzia californica; assembly: GCF_041429995.1. Taxonomy (NCBI): domain Eukaryota; kingdom Viridiplantae; phylum Streptophyta; class Magnoliopsida; order Ranunculales; family Papaveraceae; genus Eschscholzia; species Eschscholzia californica. The sequence continues at coordinate 12,310,757 of NW_028238198.1, read as the reverse complement.
TATAAGTAAGACTGTGGTTCTATTGTAGTATCATGAGTGTTTTCTATGTTAGAATCATTTGTCTCATGCTGATTTTGAGATTCTGAATGGTAACCCATATGAGGCTTATTTGGTGTATACCTAAAGTAGCAAACCCCAGCAGAATGTCCCCATCTTTTACATATTCCACAAGGGACAGTGGTGAAGTCAAAATCATCAGCCCTAATACCTACTTTGGATTGAGAACTTGATGATGGTTTGACATGATTTTGTGAATTTGTAGAATCCTTCTTTATTTGACCTTGATTTCTATAAAATGTGGGTGATGGTTTATATCCTGGTTTAGTATATTGTCTTTGATTATACCTTTTGACATAGTAAGCTTCTTGATCAGTGTCTCTTGATAACAACCATTGCTCATGTTGAACTAATCTTGATTTAAGTTGAGCAAATGATAAGTGTTCATTATTTGCCCTAATAGCAATGGTAAATGGATCATAGTCTACACTTAACCCTTGAATTGCAAATCTTATTAACTCAGGTTCACTAATTCTATCATTTACAGACATTAAAGAGTCTGAAATTTGTTTCAGTTCTCTAAGGTATTCTGTTATGGAAGAGTTTCCTTTCTTTATTGTCTGTAACTTTCTTCTTAATTGGTCTTTTTGAGATTCAAGACCTTCATTGTTAGTAAGATAGAGATAATCCCAAATCTCTTTGGCTGAGTTCAGCCCATATGTGTCATAATAGACAGATTTGGAAAGGGTACTTTTCAAGTAAGATTTCACAAAACTCTCCTTACTTCTCCACTGTTGGAAATCTGGGTTAACTTGTTCAATACCATTTATGATTCTAAGTTGTGGTGGTGATTCAATGGTGCCTGTGACAAACCCTAGCAAATCATAAGTGCTAAGAAGGGTTTCAACTTGATCTTTCCACATGAGAAAGTTAGAATCATCTAACTTCTCAGTTATGAAGTTAGTAACAGATGAAATTGGAGGTAAATTACCTTGAGGTGAAGCCATTTGATGAATGCTTGGAAAGAAGTCCGAAAAAAAGTAATATTCTAACCTTTTGAAAACTGAATTCTTCAATTTCCTTTTGATTTTGATGATAATGAATGTTAAATTTTCTGAATTTTGATCTTGATGTTGTTTATCTTGCGAGATGATGATTGCTTTTGAGCTATTGAGAGAAAACCCTAGTTTTGGATCTACAAAACTAGCTTTGGATCTTTGAAGAACCCTAGACTGATACCATGTAAGAATTCTCTCTTCACTCTATTTTATTTCAATGATTATTTCAATTACAATCTTTTAAGTTTTTATACTTGATTAGAGAAAGGAAAAACAGAATTAACAACTAACAAATAGTTTGTTATGAAGTTAGTTGTCTAACTAACTTCTATTATTGTTGTAGGTTGCCTGTAGAGAAAACTTCAATCAACTTGTGGCTGCCTTTAACGCTTCAACAGTGGTCAACTCCTCTTGACTGTCGTGGGTGTCTTCAGACAAAGTCTTAGGTCATATCAGACTAATGACCTAGGTATAAAAGGGAATGAAACCCTAGTTGCCTCTTCTCAGCTTAATCGAAAAATCCCCAAATTATTTGTTCTTCACTAAAACCCTAGCTTCTGTTCTTCATCTAAACCTTCTTCTGTTCTTTAGTTTTACAAGATACAACAGAACAGAGACGAACCTTGCGTTGTTCACTGATAAGGTACTCATACTTTTCTTTTCTTTCTTTTTTTTTTGACAGAATCAAGTCTATAACTCGAGAAAGTTACAATATATTCCAAAATCAAAAAAACTAACAGACCCGGACTAAATAATAACCTTGTTAACATTAAGGATAAAAACACAACTTAATTTATATCTGGGGGTGTCGCTGACGCGGCCAGTGCATGCGCGTCCTTATTATGGATTCGGTTGCAATACTCCACTTGTGCTTGGAGTACATTAACCCTCGATCTCAGACCGTCGATTTCCCTCGATAATCTCCATGGGATCTCGCAATCAACGGATGTTATCCAGTGAATCAATACCTGCGCATCACCCTCGATTATAAAGCCCTCTAACCCTAAATCTTCTGCTATTTCTAGGGCACATTCGAACCCCTCCAACTCGCTGTAAATCGCCGATCTAGGTATTATCTCTTTCACCTTTGTTTGTAAGATCTGTCCCTCAGAATCCCTTGCCATGGCTGCGCATGAAGCTTTGGTATCTTTAAAAGCTCCATCAAAATTTATTTTGATAATTCCAGTCGGTGGAGGGAGCCATCTACCTTCCTGTTAAACAGTATTGAGGTTAGAATTAAAGGTTAAGTTAGATACTAACCTGAGTGATTCTTTGGTGTTCCACCAACATCTATCAAGATCCGGTTGCTTTTGTAGAAAGTGTTTATCACATCTGACTTTCCACCAATCCCACATCAAATATGTAAAGGTGAACCAATCCTTGTTGCCTGATTCTCTTTGATTAAGCAAATACTTTAGATTTTTAATCGGACCTACAAATCTCATTTGCAGATCAGTAGTCCCAGCTTTGATATTCAAATCTGTAATTAAAGGACAGCTACCAAAGAGGTGAGTGATTGTTTCTGTTTCCCCTTGATTACACATAAGACATGCTTGATTTATATGGGTAACCCTTTTGCCGATGTTGTTTAGAGTTGGCAGACCTCCATGAATCAATTTCCAAATAAAGTTTTGCACCTTAGGGTTCATATCTTTTTTCGACCAAAACAATTTCCAAGGAAAATCCGAGGCCTCCTCATGTAGTGTTGGTAATGTTTTGACCTCTGCATAATATGATTTTGTCGAAAATTTACCTGAGTCAGTAGGCTTCCAAATTAGTTTATCTGCAATATAACTCTCATTGATCTTGATATTAAGAATATTTTGTACAGTAGATGTATCAAAATGAGATTGAATCATCTCAATGTTCCATTCTCTTTGATTGATTGGGGAGCATAAGATCACATACATTATTAATTTATGTAGGAAGAGGATTAATAGGGATAGGTATTTGGTTAGTACTATTAGGTGACCAAGGATCCATGGTAATATGTACTGATTTACCATCACCAACCAACCACATAATGTTTCTTTTCATGGTATTTCTTGTTTCTGTGATTACTTTCCAAAATTGAGAAGAGTTTGCCGGGGCATGGTGATCCCAAAACTCTCCATTCTTAACATATTTTGAGGATAAGCGCCCCAAGATATTTTTCTTCGTCTGTCATGAGGGGAGCTGAAAGTCTATTAATAAATTGGTGCTGGATCTCTCTGTGGATTCCTTTTCCGAAGAAAAGTGATGATTTCGAGAAATTCACCTGCTGACCAGAGAACGAAGAATATTGATTCATTATATGTATTAAATTATTCAAAGTAGGTAGATTAGCTTTACCGAAGACTATCAAATCATCCGCGAACAGTAGGTGTGTAATGTTAGGACTGTCCGGATTGATCTTGTATCCTGTAAAAATCCCTTGGGATTCATATAAATCAAATAAAAGAGAGAGAGATTGAGAGGTGAGGATAAAAAGATAAGGGGATAACGGGCAACCTTGCCTAAGGCCTCGAGAGGCCGAAAAATCCCAACCCTAGTCCCATTAATTTGAATATTAAAACGGGCAGAAGTCACGCTAGACATAATAAGGTTGAGAATTCTGCCTTCTATGCCTGTAGCCCTGAGGACCAGATTCAAAAAATTCCAATCCACTTGGTCATAGGCTTTAGCCATGTCCATCTTTAAGGAGAAAGCTCCTTTTTTGGCCCTAGATTGATGCATAGAATGAATTAATTATCTGGTAATCACTATATTATCTATGATTTGTCTTTTAGGGACAAAGACATTTTGGTTCCAAGCTATGGTTTCCTCTAGGTAAGGTCTAAGACGGTTGGCAATTATTTTAGTGATGAATTTATAAACCGAGTTACATAGTGCAATCGGTCTGAATTCAGAGGCGAAACTCGGGTTCCTAGTCTTAGGGATTAAAGCAATAGTGGTATAATTCAAGGTAGGGTCAATAGAACCTGTATTAAAGATGTCCCGAATGTATTCAATGAGTTCTGGACCGATAATATCCCAATTATGCTGGAAGAAATAAGTATTTTTCTGTTTACGAGTTGACATTGCCATTACCACTTATTTAATCTCTTCTGCCGATGGAACCCTAGAGATGTCGTTGATTTGTTCAGCTGTAAACACTTTGTAAGAATTTAATATCTCGGTCGGAGGCAGAGTGACCTGTTCTGCTGAAAATAAATTCTGAAAAAATGTTATGAATTCCGATGAAATATCATTAATGTTCCTGGTAATCTGACCATTAGGCAATGTCAGTTGATGAATAGTATTTTTCTGTTTACGAGTTGACATTGCCACATGAAATGCCTTGGTATTCCTGTCCCCATTATGGACCCAATTAGCTCTGACCCTCTGTTCTGCCCTAGTACATTGTAAGTTTTCCAAAAACATAATTTCTTCTTGAATTTTACTCTCAATAGTAAGAACGTGTTCAGTGGAGACCAACTTTTGTATATTTAAAAGTCTCTGTTTAAGAATAGAGAGTCTGTTTTTAATGACTCCAAAAGCACGCTTGCTCCAATGTTTGATATTTTCTTTGACTTCTTGAACTTTTTCTGGGAAAGTACCCGTGCTCTGGTCCCAATTTTCTTTGAAAGTCTTGGAATACTCCTCATGTTTTGTCCAATAAATTTCAAATTTGGAGATGGTGGTCATAGTATTTCCTTGAACGTTGAATTTGAGAAAGATTGGAGCATGGTCACTGTTGTAACGTGGCAAATGGAACACTCCTGCAGTCGGATATTTGAGTAGCCACTCCGTATCGCATAACACTCTATCCAATCTTTCTTTTGTTAAGTGGTGAATAGCCTTGCTATTAGTCCAAGTGAAGGCCGGACTGTTGTAGCCTAAATCCAACAGATTAGCATCTCGAACAAATTTCTGAAAATTAGACATAAAAGGGATATGAGTGGATCCGCCCCATTTCTCCGATTTATCTAGCAATGCATTTAAATCACCCATACAACAGTATGGGTTGGTGATATTACCTATTCTAAGTAAAAGATGGTTCCAAAAGGACTGTCTATTATGTACCTGAGGTGGTCCATATATAAATAGAAAGTCCCAAGGTATATTATCAGTCTCATTACTTACTTTTACATGAATAAGATTAGGGGAAGAGTAAATGATATCAAAATTATACTCTGGGGTCCAATGTAAAATCAGACCACCACTACGACCTACAGAGGGAACAGCAAAAACCTTGGATAAATTAAATTTATTAAAACATGAAAGAGGAATATAGTTAGAAATACGAGTTTCTGAGAGGAAAACAATTGAAGGCTTAATAGCCCCAAGGAACTGAGATAGAGTCTCTTTTGTCGGGGTGTTCCCAAGCCCACAACAATTCCATGCTAGTGCAGTCATGGCCCCTGCGGCATTGGGGTTGCCGAGACCCTTTCATTTTGAATTACATCTTTTGCATGACGACCAGAGTGCCTGTACTGTTTGATAATCCTTTTTGATGGGGATGTAGCATCCTCTTCCATATCAACTACCGTATTTGTTTGTTCTTTTGGTTGCTTTCGTTTTGGATTTCCGAGTATAACCCATTTGAGTATACTGATGCATCACCAGTCTTCTTTTGCATTTTAGATTTCTTAGCTTCGATCAAATGAGATAGGAGGTCTCCAAAATTCTGGTGAATACTGGTGTTGGGAGGAACCTGCTCTTCACCTATATCATCATGTTCATTTAATGAAAGATTAGCAATTCTAGGTATTATATCATTACCGAATGAACCCAATTCTCGAATTGGGTTCCGGGTAGTAAAAGGAACTTTGTATTCCTCTTTGTATTTACGAAGTAATGATATCTCAACAAAATTCCTGGTATTATTGGTACAGCAAGCAACTTCGGCATCAGATGGTTCCTGAAATATCCGGGAGCGACCTTTATAGTCTCACCAGCTTTACCAAGCTTCTCTATGCTCTGAATGGCCAACAGGAACAACAAAAGGGCTCAGAAGATTAACTTATGTAATGCTTAGAGGAAACAAGAATAACAGCTTTCTGAAATCTCACCGTCGTAAGAATTACTTCCAACTTTCTATATCTGAGACCTTGACCAACAAACAGTGATGGATTAGTTATAGAACTTGAACTTTTGATGGTCGAGTCCTTGAGCTGACGTAGAACATTTCTTCCACATTGGATGTGACCCATATTCGAACTCCCTTGATATTGTCTCCCTTTCTTTAGTCGAAAACAAATAAAGATCAGACTGTTAGATGACCAATAGCGAAGAGTTAATGTATTATCAAGGTTCTTTAGTTTTTCTCCTTCTCTCTCATTTCTTGTTTTTTCCTACTTCATAGGTGTTTTTTTTTTAGAAAATTACTTCAACATTCTAATGAGATACCTGAAAAAATCATCTAATTGAATGACAAATCTGACCCCTAATCCTCAAACTATGGTAATGTCCCAAAAAAAGAAGAGATGAAAGAATCCACAAAAAAATAACTCAAAATACCATGTTTGTGCTCTAAGCAACATGATCTAATCTTACAAAATCACATGGAAGTATGAGATTAGTCCACATGGGAAAAGGCGGTCTCTTGACCAATAATATAAAGTCTGGGTCCTCTCCACTCATTGTCAATTGGTTTTAAGTTGAATGACCACAAACTTAATATGGTATTAGAGCTAGGCCATACGTAATACAGTAGGTTTAAAAGTCACACGTGCTCCACTTGATCTGAAAAGAAAAAGAGCATGTGTTGGGCTCAAAGAACCCCACATATGAGGAGGTGTGCGAGAATAGTCTGAGAGAAGGGTGATATCTTAACCAATAATATAATGTCTAGGTCTTCTCCGCTCATTGTCAATTCGTTTTGAGTTAGATGAGCATTAACTTAACAGGAAGTTATTGAATTTTCTAGAAAAAACCCAAAAACCCTATTGCAATTTTATAACATAGGGGCATTTTATCAAACACATTCTAGTCAAATGAGTCTTCAATAAATACCATTTCAGATCAAATACAAGTCATACCTTATGAACTCATGATCAAAGGACTCAAACAATAACCCAATGATGAAACAAACCAATACAAAAATCAGACCCTAAACCAAGAAAAAAAGAAGCAAGAAGAACCTACGATTGGGTTATTTTCTGGCGATAATGGCAGCTCCACTCTTTTCACCGGCGAAGTACTATCTCCCGACGGGAACGCCAACTCCTCACTCGGCTGCTATACTTCGAAATTCGAATACGAGGACGTGTTATTTTGGCAAAATTTTTAAATCTCAGCCGTCCATTGTGAGACTAGAAACCCTCGTCGACGTGACATCATTACTGGGGAGTGCGCCTCCAAGGCAAATTTTTCAAATAGAGCTGGGAAAGTCTGAGAACCCAAAACTCCGGCCGTGGATAAACATCTGAAACTCTGAAGGCGAATCCAACCTGATTGTCGGGACGAACATATCTACATAATATTCCGCTTAAGCTATTAGTCTATTGATATTTGTGTGACATCACCGGTTTATTAATGTACGTCCTCTTGAGAATAATAGAGGAATGGAGTTTAATCTCTGGTCTTAATGACATAATGTGTGTTTGGATGACTTTCATGTCGAATTTTTTGAACTTTGATTAAATCCAAAATGACCTATGGAATCTTGATATTGATCTGTTCATGTGGGCATTGTCTAAAAGTGGCCCTCTCTTGTGTAGCGGCACATAATGGCAACTCTATTGATCGTGTAAATCAAAGTCCTGGTTATCCGATATTCAATAAACTCTAAAATTTGACGAGTTTGGACAGATTTTGAACACCTCGTAATTTTAAAGGACATAAGTTTTCGAGCCCGACCGACCTGACCGGTAAAGCTATAAGCCCGCGTGATCCCCCACCCCGATTTCCATCTCCGGTGTCACATAGCACTTCGATTGTTTAGGTGCGTTACATATACCCACCAATTAAAAATGGGTGAACAAGTTTTTCCGTTAAGAAACAGATGTCACTGTGGGAACAAAGGCAAGTGCCACGTAGCATGGAGTTGTAATACGTGGCAGCTAGTGACAATGAAGTCCTTCTTAGTACTACTACTAATTTCTTCTTTCTTCCTAGTGAGAAGAAAAAAAAGGAGAGAAACTAGAGAGAGAGGAAATAGAAGGAAGGGATATATCATCACCAATCAATCAATAAATCAATAAGGAGGAATGGGAAGCAGTGGAGGAGGGAATGAAGCAGAGTGGAGAAAGAATGCAGATACACATAAGATGAGTAATGAAAATATAAAGAGTGCTGGTGTAGAAGGATCAAAGAGACCACCAGGTCATAATCCAGGGGGAGCACTTCATCAAAGACGTAACTTACCTTTTTCTCTCACTAATATGGCACTTGCTGGTGTTGCTATTACTGCTGCCACCGTTTACTTCACTTTATACGTTAAGAAAAAACCTGAAGCCACCGCCACTGACGTCGCCAAAGTCACCACCGGCATAGCCTCCCCTCAAGACACACATCCTCGAAAGTAGTAATACTACTTATTAGAGAGATTTGTGGGTGTTTAATTTGGATTGTTAAAGCAATGATGAGTTGATTTTGGGTTTTTTTTTCTTATTTTGAGAAATACGTACAGTAGTAGTTTATGTTAAAAGAAATGATCGAGGAGAATATGTGAATTAAGAAGGGTTTGTTTGTTGTTGAATTGATCACAGCCCGAGTGGTTTTAATTTTTTTTTTTTGTTTTTTTTTTTTCTTAAGAGGGTAAAATAGATTTCATTAATAGCTAAAGGTCTCTACAAAGAGAAAGAGAAAAGATAAAAATTATATGCTGATTAGTGCATCCAACTAAACACCTAAGTCCTAAAAGTTGTGGATTTCTTCAATTCTTGATTTGTGTTCAAATAAAAAATGACAGATTTAATAGAAATGATAAGATTTTATGCTGACTTCCATTTTTTTTTGCAGAAATTCCCGTCTTTCTTTCTTTCCATAATTGCTAAATAATAGCATAAGGCACTCCACATCTCAAAAAAAAAACTTTCCTGTCAAGTGTCTTTGCTCCACATCTTGAAAAGAAAACTTTCCTACCAAGTGTCTTTAAAGAAAGTATTAGAGGCAACAAGGATTGGAGGCAACCGATCCTTAAAACGATTAGCCAAGGTTGAGGTTATGAGCTTGATGAAAGATGATTAGCCAAGGTTGAGGTTGTGAGCTTGATGAAAGACGGAGTAAGAGAATTCCATATCTTGACTTGAGAAGGGGCGACAAAAATAACAAATAGTCTCGAGTTTCTTGACTTGAGAAGGGGCGACAAAAAAAAACAAATAGTCTCGAGTTTCTTTTTCCTGTTTACAAAGAGTACATCTGTTTGGAAAGATGAGCCCTCTCCGTCTAAGGATATCAAGAGTGGAGAGAGCTTGGAGATACAGAGCTTGGATATCAAGAGTACATTTGTTTATCTTTGTTTTACAAAAAGAATATTGAGAAATAAAATTCTATAATTGCAGGAATAATGGTTTTTATCAATTATCATTTGTTTGTATACCAGCGAAGGTCACAATCGAGCCTAGTTCAGACTTTCACCGTATCTCTATATGTGTGTCACTTAAGATTTGAATGAAAGTAATTTTGTAGTCGCACATTCCTTAGACCTGGGAGTAAGCATATTCTCGGAGACTCGGACTGTCCAGGGGCGGCCCTGACTTTTCGGTGGCCCGAAGCGAGGTCTGAAAATGTGGCCCTTTCTATCAAATTGTAAAACGAATAAATGTATTTACATGAAAACCGTAAGTACCGCAAAATATTTTCATCATATTTATATAACAAAATAATTTTTTGATAATTACAATCACTGAAATTTTGTTCTTCTTAAATTTTTCGCTTCAAAGTCATTAATAATTGTCGAATAATCAAGACTGTCAGCTATATCCTTCTCAACAGATAATATAGCTAACCCGTTTAACCTTTCTTGTGACATAGTAGATCGAATATAAGACTTAATCAACTTCAACTTAGAAAAGCTTCTTTCTGGAAAGGCAACAATAACTGGAATCGTTAACATAATTCGATAAGAAACCCATGTGTTCGGTTAACAACCTTTCATATATTTCAAATAATCTAGCACTTCAGTTGTTCTTTTGATCTCATCTGGTAAAAGACGCTTCAACACTTTCAGTTCAGAAAATAAGTATATTCCGTCTATGTCATATGACTCATTATGCTTGAAAAAAGTTTCAAGACGAACACATGAATCTCTCAAATCACCATCATCTTGGGAGTTTAACTTTTTTAACTCAAACAGAAAACGAAATATTTCTTTGTATTTCTAGTTTGCTCGAATCTGCTCTTAAATGAAGAAAAAGTCTGATCTGATATGTATATGTAATAATTAACTCTAAATGCTTCTTCAGGTGACATTGATGGATCTTCACACGCATTCTCGTCAAACTGTTTTTTTTCTTCGAATAATACGTTTTTCTCGAAATGTTATTTCAGATCCCATTTTAATGACAATCTCTTTAGCTTCAACCATGCCTTCTTCAAATCTCACTTCTCTATAATCTTCAAGATAACGAATGAGTTCATTCAATTTCCACATTTCTTTAATGCAACATCAATATCTATATCTTCAGTTTGAAGTGTTTTGCTAACAGAGTTTACCACAAACAATATATTATGCCAAATAACCATGATCAAAAGGAATTCAAAATTTTCAAAGTCTTGTTTTAATATATTTTTGGCATCATAAATTGTTTTTGAATCATCACTTGTCTCCACCAATTCTTCTAAAGCTTCTCGTAATTGTGGAGCTTGAAACCTAATGTCTTGGTGACCCTTTTTACTTAACATTTTTTAAATGGGTTAAGCTTCTCGTAATCATCACTTGTCTCCACCAGTTTTTGAATCAACACTTTCTACTCTGCTTTCCCATAAATCAAACAAACTTTGAGCCCACCTTTCATTTAAAGATCAACAAATTTGGTGGCCCTTTTTACTTAACATTTTTTAAATGGGGCCCTTATAATTTTTTTTAGAGAGTTGGACTTCTTATATATTTCTTACAAAAATTAATATCTTGGTGGCCCCTAAAAACCGGTGGCCCGAAGCGACGCTTTGTTCGCTTTGGCCCAGGGCCACTCCTGGGACTGTCCAGTCCGAGACTTTGCCTATGGACTATGGTCTTGAACTGGAACAAGTCTGAGACCGTTCCAAACTTCAGACTTGATGAACTCCATTACTTCATACAAAGCTCTCTAAAACCATTTGCAATCAACCCAAAACCGATGATAAACATTTTTCAATGATTTAATCACTTCAAAAATTCTCGAACACTAGATTAAAAGTAAAATTAATTATCAAAGAAGGTTAGGGTTCTTAGAACAGGTTTTTTATAAGAAATTGAAGCTTTTTGACATTTTCTTTAATCTCTTTCTTCCAAACGATTTTTAGATGGTACCTTCAAAAAAGTACGATTAAAAATGTTTTATGAAGAATTTAGAAGAAAAAACAAAATAAATAGAGGAAGAATAAAAGGTTAAAAGAACAAATAAGTCAAAGAATGTTGGGGAGGCCTACGGACAAAATAGGTGGAAAGTTGGTGGGCTTTTGAATGGTGGGTCAAAAACTAAAAAAACGAGGGGCTACAGGAGCACCCATGTCAAAAGTCTTTCGAGTACGCATGTAAGTCTTTGCCAAGAACAAAATTTTCTGTATGTCCGACTAGAATATATGTGTCTAACCTGAATTCCCATTCTATGGACATTTATGGGCGGAACATGGTCGTTTAGGTCATTGGGCTCTTTCTTCTTTTTCGTTACTAAATACTCTTTAACTTGTTGATGAGGGTATGCAAATCTTTCATGTCATACCACTAAATTAAAAATTTGTTGTTGTCTCATATCACATTCAAAATCATAATTTTCTCTATATTTAACTAGTTAAGTCAACATTTGATAAATTTATTATATTATTTATATGGTCGCGACTTTGGGGAATAAAAAAATCTTCGCGGCATAAATACTTCGGTCAACTAGAATTGACTTAAGGGGCATATTTATTTATAGTCCAAAAATTGACTATGTTATATTTTGCCTCCTAGTCTTCATCTTCGACAAAAACTTCCAACCACCACGAGCACCATTTTGATCTTCTCTCTCTAAAAATCCACTTATCTTCTTTAATATTTCCTTAAGTTACCATACTTTACTTCTGTCTCTTCTCCTAAGAAAACCTTTTTGTCTTCTTAATAAGATCATTCACCCAAAGGGCAAGCCAATCAAGAAAGAACATAAATCTATTGATGAGTTGACTGTCATGGTCCACTTGTTTCATCCAGGATCAGAAATTTTGTTTACACTACTCATTCAACTTGGATCCATTTTTTGTAAATGGGTAACATTGAAAAAGATCTGGTATAGGTTTGGGAGATTATTGTTTTGATTCTTGTCTGCAATTTGAGTGATGTTAGGGTTTCAATTCTTTTAGATCAAAATTTGATAGTCCGGTTATTAGGCATCATTGAATCTTCATTGGGATAATAACTATTGATAGTTTGATGCCTCTGAAAGATTTTACCTAAATAAATTAAGAACAAACTTGAAATTGGGATATGTTATTGGTGTTTCAATTTAACCCATTTTCCTGTTCCGAATATAGGGTTTTTATTATTGGGTTCCTTCAATAGAGAGACCGAGAGAGAAAACCCAAGAGAGAGTGAGAAAAACAACGAGAGAGAGCAACAATGAGCGGAAGATAAAGAGAAAATGTGCAAGAAAGAGATACGAAGATAGAGAGAGAAGATGAGCAAGAGAGAGGAAGAGAGAGGGAGATGAAGATTAGGGTGTAAAAGTTAACTTTGTTAATTTTTGAACCAAAAATGAATATTGCCCCATCGTCAAATCTAGTTGAGCAGAGTCTTTATGTCCCATAAATTTTTATTTATTTCTCAAAGCCGCTTTTAATCACTCAATTGGAGATCAGGATCGGAATCTTCAGGATTTTGGTGTTTATGATCCTGAAGATTCCGAACTCGATCCTCTTCAGGATTTTGGTATTTATGTGTTGATATAAACTCCAAAATCCTGAAGATTCCAAATTCGATCCTCAATACAAGTAATTAAAAGTATAAATAATGTAAAAAGTTTGTAAAACTTCCAGTGTCCCATAAAAAAAACTCTATAATTCTCGGTCACCCAGCTACTGTCCTGCCCCTTTCCTTAGTTTGGGTTTAGAAATAATAAAAGAGACGGTAACCTCTCTATTCCTGAAAAGTGAAACCCTAGAATTAAGCTAGTAATTGACAACCTCTTTCTCCTCTCTAACATATATATATATACCCCTTCTCACCTGTGAAATTATGTATCTCTTTCATTCAACAAGTCCAAACCCTAATAATCAATCATTTTCGTTTCTAAATCAACCATCTCCTTCAATCCTTCTGAAGTGTTGTGAATGGTGGAAACGGTGAGTAATTTCATGCTTTTCTTCTCAACTGCGAGGGCAACAGCGCGAAGTTCATCCGCGCAGTTTTCCTCATCTGTTTCACCTCTATCTTCTTCTTCAACTTTCTCATACGGATCTTGCAAAGAAGGTTGGTACTATCGCTGCATCGGACTTGACCCATGATTTGATTTGATTGTTTTTCTCTTTTTGATTCTTACCCCCAATTTGATTTTGTACCCCTTATTCCTTCTTTCAATTGATCGATCCTTTCTTCACCTCCATTATTATTCTCTTCACTTTTGAGTTTCTCTCTCTCTAAGAAAACACCCACCACCCAATACCCAAATCTCAATTCAAAAGGAAAAGGAAAAGGTAGAAAGAGAAGAAAAAAAACCCTAAAAAATGTTGTTGCAGAAGAGTAAGAAGAATTCCCAACAAGGGAAAGGAGGAAATCGTTTGTTGATTACTGTAAATGTATTGGGTAGTGCTGGACCAATTCGATTCGTTGTTAATGAAGAAACCCTTGTTGCTTCTGTTATTGATACTGCTCTTAAATCATATGCTCGTGAAGGTCGTCTTCCTGTTCTTGGATCTGATTTTAATCATTTCCTTCTTTACTCAGCCAACGCTGGATCTGATGGTAATACCAATTTTTGCTCAATTTTGATGTTTTAATCTATTTTTGTTATAAAGGTTTGATTTTTATTTGTTTATTTGATTTGGGTTTTTAGCTCTGAATCCATGGAAAATGATTGGATCACAAGGAGGAAGGAATTTCATACTGTGCAAGAATCAATCAATGGTGAATCCTCAATCAGAGATGACTGATAGGAAAACAAGATCAACTTCAATTCCTAGAAAGGGAAATGGTAGCTGGAAAGCATGGATTAACAAATCTCTTAGCTTCAAAATCTCTTCCCATTAATTCTCTCTCTCTCTCAAATCTGTCTGATTTTATGAAATAAGCATTACTTGTTCTGTTAACTCTGTTTCAAGGTTTAATTGTTTGTGGTTTGATTTACTCTTTCAGAATGAAATTTAGGTTTTTCCATTTGATCTTGTTTTTGGTTTTTAATTTGGAATAAATGAGAGAGAGATTGAAGAAAATAGGGATTTTCAATTTCATTGTTATGTTTTTTTGTTCAACTACTTCTCAAATATGTGTTCATAGTCTTCAATTCAATTACTAGTAAATTATGGTTTGCCACATACTATAGAGCAAATGAGCTGTAAAATTAGACATTTAGATGAGTTCAGATCGATAAAAGAAAACTTATTTAAGTTTGACTCGAATCAATTCAGATATCTTACAAAATCTGCAAAGATCCTAATCACTATAGAAACTAGTTTTCAAAATTGTGATAACAAACCCTTCGAGCTTAATAGTCAAAATCGCGGTAATAAACTCACATGTTGAGGTTAAGAGGAAGAATATGAATTTTTACACGATTTGTCGTGATAATCAGAATCATGAATCACAGCATGGCAAGAAACATAAGATATTTTTACACGATTTGCCGTGATAATCAGAATCACAAATCGCGAAATGACAAGAAACATAAGATATTTGTACTTTGACAAAGAAAAACATAAGGTATTTGTCGTGATCATTGAAAACAGGAATCACATCTACACGTAAGATTTCGGCTCCTTGATTCATATCTTTTTTTATCTTGAAAAATTGGAAGGACCACCACATTAACTAGTTTGTGACTTGTGGTGTAAGAGTACCCCATGTGGATGCATGTGTGGTAACTGTACTGTTCCATACGGTCCATCACCATGACGATCCCAACCCCACCCATGTGCAGGATTGAGAACGTTATATCACCATGCCCTCGTCATCCACTCGAGAGAGAGAGAGAGAGAGAGAGAGAGAGCTCGAGAGAGAGAGAGAGAGAGAGCTCGAGAGAGAGAGCTCGAGAGAGAGAGAGAGAGAGAGAGAGAGAGAGAGAGAGAGAGAGAGAGAGAGAGATGGTTTTCCTTCTGGAACTCTTAAGCTGCCAGGCAGGGTCGGCCCTGACTTTTCGGTGGCCCGAAGCAAGGTCTGAAATTGTGGCCCCTTCTATCAAATTGTAAAACGTATAAATGTATTACATGAAAACCGTAAGTACCGCAAAATATTTTCATCATATTTATATAACAAAATAGTTTTTTTTTTATAATTACAATCACTGAAATTTTGTTCTTCTTAAATTTTTTGGGTGGCCAATACGCGGACAACCGTTTTTCTTATATGGACAACTATTTTCGGGCCCGATGCGAGTCAATTATGCTTGACTTAGTTGACTTTGATTTAATAAGGGGACAACTCCATAAAGTCTTAAATACTAATAATTAGTAACATGTGGACTACTAACAAAAATAATAGTTACAGACTGAAAACCTAAACCGTCTTCTTCTTCCTTCTTCTTAGTCTTATTCTTCTTTCTTCACTTCTAATAAAAGTAAACTATAGTTTCTACCATTTTTTTTTATCAAACCCTAGATGGATGAAGAAGACAACATCTCTTTTTAGTCTTATTCTTCTTTCTTCACTTCAACTAAAAGTAAACTGTAGTATTACTTTTATCAAACCCTAGATGGATGAAGAAGACAAAATCCCTCAATCTGCACATGAAGAAGTTTTTGCGGACGTTTCTATAATAGGCATTGATGACATTGATGAGGTAAAACAGAACATAACTTGCAACGAAAATCTGGCAAAATCGGACAATTTTCCAGATTTTCGTAGCAACTTAGCTTCTGTTTATTTTCGCAGAAAACCGACGAAAATATTGCATAACAGAAGCTAAGTTGCGACGAAAATCTGGCAAGTTTTCTGATTACGCCAGATTTTCGTCGCAAGTGATGTTCTGTTATGCCATATTTTTGCACAACCCGAATTACCATATTCATCTTCCTCTTCACCTTCGTTTTCAGAGTCGGAACCAACAAATCTATCTTTGTCTTCCACATCTTCTCTGATTTTCTCTGCCATCAGTACCATCTTCTTCTTCATGGTTGGTTTTAGAGTTTTAGGGTTCTAACCTTTGTCTTTGGGAAGATTCTACAACAACTCCCTTGTCTTTGTTTGATGCCATAACTAGCAATGCTTCTCCAAGGAATTTCTCTCTCTACAAATTTGGGTGATGATGAAGAACAAGTAATACAAGAGATGAAGACTAAACTAACCTAGGGTTTATGAAGAAAGAGGGAGGTCATCAAATAATACATCTGATTCTAAGAGGACTTGAGTGAAAATAATAGAGAGTTGTCCCCCTAAAAACTGATGTCCATATAAAAATTTAATTTTTTTGCGTTGTCCACATAAGATAGTTGTCCATATAAGAAAAACGGTTGTCCGCGTATTGGCCACCATTTTTTGATGCAAAGTCACTAATAATCGTCGAATAATTAAGACTGTCAGTCATATCCTTCTCAATAGATAATATAGCTTACTCGTTTAACCTTTCTTGCAACATAGTAGATCGAATATAAGACTTAATCAACTTCAACTTAAAAAAACTTCTTTCTGCAGAAGCAACAGTAACTAATATCGTTAACATAATTCTATAAGAAACCCGTGTGTTCGGGTAACAACCTTTCATATCTTTAAAAGAATCTAGCACTTCAATTGATCTTTTGATCTCATTTGGTAAAAGACGCAACACTTTCAGTTTAAAAAATAAGTCTAGTCCGTCTATGTCATATGACTCATTATGTTTGAAAAAGGTTTCAAGGCGACCACATGAATCTCTCAAACCACCATTATCTTGGGAGTTTAACTTTTTTAACTGAAACAGAAAACAAAAAACAATAGAACAACTTATAACAAAAAACAATAGACTTTGTTTCTAGAAATGGAATAAACTTACAACAAAAAACAATAGACTTTGTTTCTAGAAATTGAATAAACGGTCTGGTTTGGCACTTTGGCTTGAAGAAAGAGAAGGATATTGGAATTTCATGATTTAAATATTTATAAAGCATTTTTGTTTCATAAGTCAAACAAATTTTTGGGTCCACTATTCATTTTAAAGATCATCAAATTTGGTGGCCCTTTTTTACTTATCATTTTAAATGGGGCCCTTATAATTTTCTTAGAGTGTTGGACTTCTTATATATTTCTTACAAAAATTAATGTCCTGGTGGCCCCTAAAAGTCGGTGGCCCAAAGCGACGCTTTGTTCGCTTTGGCCCAGGGCCACCCCTGCTGCCAGGCCAAATTTGACTCTCACACGGTTCCAACTTTTTACGGTTTTAGATACACTCTAGCGGCGGCAGGATCACCACTTAAAAGTCCTCCACCTTTTTAACTACTTTCTTCTCTAACAAAAGGAAAGGCTGGTGTTTGGTGGAAATAAGAAAGGTTTTCAAGGTAATAAGTTTTTGGTGGAAACAAAATTTTCTTTGTTTCCTCCAAACATCACATCTTTTTTTCTTTATCTTCTAGAACTCCTGCGATCACCACTGAATCTCGGCGACATACACCATTAGTTCCGGCGACCTCCAACTATTTTGGCCGACTCTCTCCCTCCCTCTCTCTCTCTCTCAACTTTTTATGCTCCGGCGAAGGCGATGCTCGTCTGGATCGGACTTCAGATCCAGACGAAGGTATCCTCCCTTCGTCTGAATTTCCAAACGAAGGTTCCGGCGAAGTGACCATTCCCTTCGCCGGAATTTAGAGAGAGAGGCAGAAGAGAGAGAGAGAGAGAGAATAGAGAGATAAGAGAGAGAGAGAAGATGATGAAGTCGTCGACCGTCGCCGGCAACATCCGGTCGGCGACTTTCTATCAGCGACTTATAAGGTCCGTTTGGTTTGGGTTTTATTTGTTTTCCACCGTCTTTCCCGGAAAAGTTTTTGCTTTCCCCAAAACAATGGCCAAAGGAAAATGTCTCAACCATCATCCAAAGAGAGAGTGGCTAAAAAGAACCCTAGTTTTTCTTATCTTTTAACAAATCGACTACGATCTAACTTAGTCGTTACAAGACATTGATACATCATTAAGATGTGATAAGCACGATAACTGTCTAACTTAAACTAATAATTAAAGAAACCTAAACCCTGACAACAAGTAGTCTAAAAGTCCGACAACATCTACTTTATTTAGTGCTTAAATTACATGGAATAAAAGATAAATTTTGGTGATAAACTTCTTCCAACAAGACTCGATCCCAAGACCTCATGGGTTTAAGAGGGATGTCCTCTACACCAAATGGAGGTGGACAACACCCGAGAAAATTAATGACACCCATGAGAGGAGATTGACTAATGTCAATCCCTGTTGACCCCAAACATTTATTGACACTCGCGTATAAAGGACACGAGTCAACCCTTCTGTGACCCAAAGCAAGGCTTCGGACTGGAACTGGCCTAATCCAAGACCAGCAGAGTAGTTTGAGTCCGAGACCAGCTCAAGAGTTGAGCCCTCGAGAGCATTTTTAATGGCGATTTTGGATCATGGGTTTGGAATCAAGGTTTTTTCTCTCTCTAGCTCTTCATCGTGGACCAAAGTTAGTTTGGAATCAATGTTCTTTTCATGATAGTTTTCACTCTCTTTCTCCCTCTCTCTGAAACAAGGTGTTTTCTCTCTCTAACTCTTCATTATTGATTGATGGTGATGGGTTGAAAATAAGGTTGTTTATGTGATGACGTGATGATGATGATAGTTTAAAGAAGAAGAAGAAGAAGACGATGAAGAAGTTCAAGACAAGTGAAGGGAGGAGGAGGCGTTGGTTGCCTCCTCGCTAAGCACCTACCGCAAATAGCAATTTCACCGAGTGCCTTTAGCTGTTTCCCAGAAGTGGGCGTCATATTAGGGTGAATTTTAATGAGACCGTTAGATTCACACCACTTTCTCTTTCTTGATGAAAACATGATGATTGGCAGTTGTTGGATCTCAATTCACACCAAGATTTTCATTAACAAAATGATGATTGTGGGGTCAGAAGTCTACACCGACGTGAAACTGAAACCGGTCATTAACGGCTAGGATCTTCCATCACCTTAAAACGGCGAGGATCTTCCATCACCTTAAAGTGAGATGTTGGCCCGAAGATTCCGCTGGTTCTTATTTTGACTAATTCAAAATTTGATTTGTATATCTGACTATTACGATTGTTACTTTCAAGAAGGAAAAATAATAACATTATGTCTCCATCTAATTTAGGATTAGGGGCAAAGGTTGAAGGGAAAAAAAAGACCCACTGGATCAAATTTTTATTCATATCTAAGAAAATAAACTTGATAAAAGAAATCCAAATTGACAATTCATAGCAACACTTACATCTAATTTAGGATTAGGGGCAAAGGTTGATGGAAAAGCAAATTAAGCCACTGGATAAAACTTTTATTCATATCTAAGCATATAAACTTTTTTTTTTTTGTTGAACTATCTAAGCAAATAAACTTGATAAAAGAAATCCAAATTGACAATTAATAGCAACACTTGCATCTACTTTGAGAAAAGGGGCAGACAAACAAGGAATGGGAAATCTCCACAACTTAATCGACACCCAACTGTGTTCTTACATAGTTTCTCAGTAGACCTGAATGTGTTTTGGGAGATTCTGATTTGGGTTATTTTCTAAATAGCTCCCAACTTTATGACCAGCTTCCTGTCTAGCCCCCTGCTTTATTAAAAATATCCAGATGGTTTCATTTTTCAGTTACCGTTATAACACCGTTAACTAGTCATCACCTCTCTCTCTTCCATCTAACCACCTCTCTCTGCCACCTCATCTTCTCGCCACCTCATCGTCTTCACCGGCGAAGTCGCCAGCCGACCAAATTTCTGACCGGCGACCTTCAAACATTAAACCCTTTCGCCGGAGTATTTAGAGAGAGAGAAAAAAAATTAGAAAGAGAGGAATTTTTTTCAGAGAGGGAGGGCAGAGAGGAAAGAATTTTTTTTTTTTTAATGTTTGAAGGTCGTCGGTCAGAAAATTGATCGGACGACTTTCGCCGGCGAAGATGATGAGGTGACGAGAAAATGAGGTGGCAGAGAGAGATGATGAGATGGAGGAGAGAGAGGTGATGACTAGTTAACAGTGTTATAAAAGTAACTGAAAAAAAGGACCATCTAGATATTTTTGATAAAGTAAAAAACTAGGCAGGGAGTTGATCATAAAATTGGGGGCCATTTAGGAAATAACCCTTCTCATTTTTACCTTCTTAATAAAATCATATCTTAAAACATATTTTTGGTGCATGTAAGATGAAACTTGTTTTAAAACCCCACTCAATTAGATAAATAGAAGAATCCTAGAACTCATGTTCAACCAACAATATTAATTTCCAATTTTATAATTTAGAAAAACAAAATCATTTTTAGAATAAACTTAAATTTATACATAAAAAAATCAAAGGAGTACTTGTTAATACAATATTAGTGGTCCAAAATTCTTCTTCGAGTAATAATAGTTTATTGTCGGCGAATAAACGTAATATACTAGTCCAAAAAGATTTAATACTATTAGAGTCGTCAAGTTGTCCTTTATATGAAAATTTTTAAATTTGTTCACCGAACCCTTATACTCTTTTCTTTTGGTGAAAGTTATCGTCTGCCTAACTTACTAGTTTATTTTTGTTGCAAGAACTTGCTAGTTTATATCACTCGTAAGCACATACAAGTTTATTATTGCGTTTCAAAAACTGTAAGATTTAAATTTGATCGTTTCGATGGAGATAGACAGAAGCAACCATATGATTAATGGACCAAAATAAACTTCATTAATTCATTATATAGTTGTTTAACGCAATAAACAAGCAAAATGGTATTATTGTATAGTCGATTAGTGGGACCACCTATATCTTACTGTACTTAAAATGTATAGAGTACATTTGGTTTGTCCTTGTTTTTTTCTTTTGATTTGAAGTCACTTGTCCTACTTGTTTCATGCCTTTTCACATAAAGCTAGGCAATAGTTCAACAAAAAAAAAAAAAAACATAAAGCTAGGCAAGATAATCCGTCCCTTTTTCTAGGCGACCACAATTGTGTGCTCATTTGGCTTCCTTCATTAATTTATTATTTGGTAAACCCCTTCATAATAAAAAAATAAAAAAAAGATTTGGTAAAACCATCTTAATCAATCAATAAGACAAGGGTAAGGGTGCCCATTAAAAATTGGCAAGATTCATTCCTTTTCTTAGCTCAGATAAAACTAGGGAATGTTTCAACAAAAAAAAAAAAAAGATAAAACTAGGGAAGGTTCTACCAGCCAGTGCATTTTTAAAACGTGTAAAAGCCAATCAAGACAAGAAGTTGGACTTCTCATCTATATCTATTCAATTTGGTTTTTTTTTTTATTTGTTGATTAACCCTAATTCAACCTTGTTATATATGATAAACCTTAATTGACCTTTAGAAAACGAGTTAAGGTTGACTAATTTCACACATGGAGACCAAGTCGGGTACAGTTTTTGGATAAAGATAACATAATGCAACACATAATTCATAAATAATGTTAAGTTTGCCTAGGGCTAAAAGCCCCCATGTTTGTGTGAAATTCGGGGGCCTTTAGCCGCACCCTTAAGTTTATGATCATCTAATTCAAAACCAATAATTGAAGCGGAGACGACAAAGACATTATATTATTGGTTGCTAGGTATCCCTTCTCCCATGTGGGACTACCACAAACAAGCTCTAATCATGGTAAGACCTTCGCTCTAAATTTTGTTTACATGTTTGTGTAGAATCTGATAAATGTAACTGTTATAACGAGAACGAGCGAACTAAGAAAAACAAAAATAAGACACCCACATTAACACAAGAGATTTACGTTGTTTTGGTTGGTGATACCTACTCTACCACAAACAATTGAATAATGATTTTCACTATTAAGGAAGAACAAAATTACAAAGATTCCTCAAAGGTTCTAGTACTTCTACCTCACTCAAACTCAAGCACGTAGCAGTAGCAGTCTCTGACTCTCCCTTAAAAGAACGGGGGTTGGGCCATTGGTCCAAAAAGGGGGCCAAAATGAAAATCCCACCCAAAGTTGCCTAAAAATGTAAAGGAGGTCCAATGTGTCAGTTTGGGGGTCAAAATTACGTAAAGGACCCTTAGAAAATAAAGTATTTACCGTTCATGCCATCGAAAATTACAAAATTGCCATCGAAAATTCTCGGGAAACGATTTTTTTTTCTGAAAAATAATCTGACAACCCGTCCATCAAAATGTGTACTGTTCAGAAAATTACGGAACAGCCACCGAAAAATTTCCGGGAAACGCAATATTTTTTGGTAAATTATTTTATTTACTGGAAATTTTTTTCTGTACTAGACATTTTTGCTGGGCGGGAATTTGAAATTTCGTAAAAAAATTTGAAAATTTGGGCGGGAATTTGAAATTTCGTTTGAAAATTTCAAAACTTCGAAAAAAAAAAATTGTGACCGGGAAATTATTTTATTTACTGGAATTTTTTTTCTGTACTAGACACTTTTGCTGGGCGGGAATTTAAAATTTTCAAAAAAATTTCAAAATTTGCCCGGGAATTTAAAATTTTCAAAAAAATTTGAAATTTTGGCCGGGAATTTGAAATTTCGTTTGAAAATTTCAAAAAAAAGATTTCGTTTGAAAATTTCAAAAAAATTTGAAAATTAGAATTTTTTGTGTACAGGAAATTATTTTATTTACCGGGAAGAGATGGTTTGCTGGGCGGGAATTTGAAATTTCGTTTGAAAATTTCAAATTTTCAAAAAATTTTGAAACTTTGAATTTTTCGTGTACTGGTAAATTATTTTATTTACCAGACATTTTTTTTTCAGGAAAACGTCAGCATGTTCCGTCCAAGGGCAAGAGGGGAATAAAAAAAAAACTGACATTTGGACCTGCAACTAATTTTTGGGCAAGAGTGGATTTTTTTTGGGTTTACCCCCCAGATTTTGGACTGTTGACTCAAAAATCCTAAAAGAACCGACAATAGAATACCATCTTTACACTGATAACGACTTCTTACAAGATTAGTACAAACATAAATATGTGGTTGAGGATAATTGAGTCGTCTCATCCTTTCAATCTCATTATTATTATTAACACAACTATGTGAAAGTGATGCTACGAGCATTTTTAGTCCTCACTCTCCCAACGTACTTTACTCTAACCCAACCTCCTCCTACATGAAGTAGGAGCACATTTCAGAAATTCACAAGACCGAAGAGCAATAAATCACATCGGTAAAGAATCTGTCATACCACTGAACCATAACATCTATTATATAAAACAGAAGGGAAAACGATGACTGGGACAAACATCCTTTCTTAATAAAGGATATTGTCTAGAAGTCCTTCTCAAAATTTAAAATATAGTCCTTCGTAGAAATAAAGTTACCTATTTAAAAAAACAATAATCCTTTCCTTCTTAGAAATAAAATAACTAATTTAAGAAAAAAAAGAAACAAAATAAATTTTAAGGGTTAAAAAAAGAAATTAAAATCTCTCTCTCTCAATAAAATAATAACTAATCTAAGAGAAAAGAAACAAAAAAATAATGACTAATAAAAATCTCTCTCTCTCAATAAAATATAACAATAAATTTCGTAACATTTGATTGATATAAGTGTCCGTGCCCTAGGGCACGGGATATACCCTAGTTAAAATAAAATCTGCATATGATCTCATTTATCAATTGTCTGGGGGACAACAGATTTGTGAGAAAGGAAGTTAGGACAGTGTCTTATCGAGACTGATCACTTGTTATAGAATCAACAAATTTGTGAGAATTTGTACAAAGGAAGTTAGACGTGCCGTATGGAGACTCACTATGGAATCAACAATGCTCGTGCCTGATTGTAGGGCATGGGAGGCTAAATTGATATCGAAGTCAAAGATATCGTCTCAAATATGAGGGAGTGCGACAGTACCATATTTGTTAGGTAGAACATCTAGAATTTGGACTATAGGTAAAAAGACAAACGTAATACACGTCAATGCCCTTTGGATGTACTCGTAACCATCTCCAAAGACAAAACCCTACATGCATGCATTTCCCCTACTATAGAAAGAAAAAAGAATACTCACAACTACTGGGGTACCGCTGTAAGGTTTCAGCCTTGGGCAATCTTAAACACATAAATCAAAATCACTTGTATGAAAAACGAGCATGAGCAATCTATGCGAAAGACTTCAATATCAATTATGGAGAGCAAAAAATCCAATTCAACATGTAGACTTGTATAGAATAAACCCAAGTCAAGTCATCCAAACAACTCTTATATGAGATCCAATGAATTAAACACGAAACATAACATAATACAAACAATAATTCTTAGAACCCCTTCACTCCCTCACCTTTCAACTCTTTATCACATGGGGGTGATTCATATCTGAAGTTAAATACTATTCTCTTTCTTGACTAAGCTTCCCCGCATTGCCAATACATACTTAAACAATAAAAACTTTAATTAACGATCGAACCCATAATCTAAAGAATTAAATTTGTTCAAGCAACTGTACAGAGCATTTCTTTTTCAGATAAAAAAACAAGCTTGAGTAAGCATCTGGTTAAAAAGAAACAGCAAAGCTCTACTTTTTTACTTTTGGGTCGAAATACCTTTGAACTTTGAAGCTGGTAAGATGGAGATTATTTTGCATTTTTCGAGTGTTTAATGAGCCAATCGATGGCAATATCAATGTTGATTGAATCCTTGCAGGAAATCATATAGCAGCAAACTTCCCTATCTCTGATGGACTCCAATTCCCTGAAATCCCTCTCCCATTAGAGTAATGGAAACATAAAAACAGAAAATGAAATGAAGAGCTATAATTCATTCTGGTTATAGAGACTCACAGTTGATCGACCAATGCTTGCTGGGTAAGGGCTTCTGACTTATCGATCTTATTGCCAAGAACCAATAAAGGTATTCCACTCAAGGAAGGTTTAGTGAGCAGATCATGAAGCTCACTTCGTGATATCGGAATACTGTCTCTGTCTGCCGCATCAACTACATACCTGCCATTCCCAGAAATAAAATAAAAGATGAGAAAAAAAACCAAGTGGATTACGGTTGTCATCATTAAACATAAAAGAACATGAAAGTATCCATTGTCTAAGTTTTCATGTCACGAGTCAACTTCCATTCTTATTACATTTTCGAAGTGCATGATGTTGAAAGGCAAGTAGAGGTAGGAGAGAGGACAAGCTCAAAAATTAAGAAAAAAATTACAGTATGGCGGATACACCACGACAGTAACGTTCCCACATGGTGCGAAACCTCCTCTGCCCTCCTAGATCCCATAGTTTTATCGTCACATTTCCTTTAGTAACTTTCCGCATGTTAAATCCTACCTGGATTTCGGAGTTCAAACATCATCAATATATTTGAAAATCAAGAACCAGGCAAACCTAATTGGACATAATTTGAGGAAATGATACCTACAGTTGGAATCATGTCTTCACTGTATCCTCCCGTCTGACAAAATAAGAAATTATAAGCTAATCAAGGATGCAATTTACAAAACTATATCAAGCAGTCAAAAGAGTAGAAACATCAATTGACTCACTGCAATAGCATTAACAAGAGAAGTTTTCCCTGCATTCTGAAGGCCAATGAGTGAGAGCTCCATTTCTTGCTTGAAGAACATGCTGACATAAACAAGTAAAGAAGTTACACATCAATTGTTTTTTTTTTCAAATAATGCTCAAGAGTTGAATGCAAGAGAAACGGAACTTTTATGCATACCAGTTTAATCTTGCACTAACTTAATTGATTTATCTACTACTTCCTAACCAGGGGGCAGAGCCAGGATTTCGTTCTAGGCAGGGCTGGCTTAAGTAAAATTTGCGTATTAAATTTGTATTCGGAAGGCATCAATGATAACAAAAGAGAAAAATATTGCGTATTAATATGGTATGTTTACTGAGCTAGCCGTCTATGAAGAAGAAAGGTTCTGACGAGGAGACTCCCCTTTTTCGCCACAACAACTAAGAGAAAAGAGAGAAGTGGAGAAAGACGAAGAGGAAGAGAGATAGATGAAAATTAGAAGAGACAAAGATGAAGTGAAAGAAAGATAAAATAACATTAAAAATATAAGAATAACAAAAAGATTAAACTACAACAGAATAATCGCAAAAAAGAAATGGGGACCAAAAAAGAAGTCTGGTCACAATTGAGTTGCAAGACAGCAGTTAGTTAAGAATTAAGGGTAAAAATCAAGACTTCATAAAATTAGGGACCAAAAAGGAAATATTCCTTGTAAAGGTTTAGGCGTTCAGCAGATAAAAAAAGGGGAAATTGTGGGTGAAGTCGAACCTGTGACCAAATGGGCATGAGCTGAAACCCTTACCAGCCAGGCTAACTACTTCAATTGTTAATACCTTGGTCAGAATTTATAAGAACTAACCCAGGCTATAGCCTGGGTTAGTCTTCACATACATCCGCCCCTGTTCCTAACTATACTAAGCTCAAGTCTGAAGGGAGGGTTATTCAAGTGATTAGGTTATTACGAGCAGTCGAGCACTATGAAATGAAAATTTCATAGGGTTCATTCTGCTAGAAATAGGGAGTTAAAAGTTAGATGAACTATTTCGAACACCAATTTTCCCTCACAGAACCACATAACTTATGCGCTACATATTGTGGCTCCTCCCTCTAACGCTTACTAACACTTCAAGCATCTACACCAAGGTGTTCGTAACAGTAACTAGTGAAAAGTATTTAAGTTCGAAGATTTAGATCATCTATGTGTAAAGTTAACATCACATCACCATAATGCTGGTCAAGACTTTTGAGGAGCATTTCTTTTACGATGGGTCTCTCTAGCATGATCTTCATGCAGGCCAACATTTAGGAGAGGAGAATCAGGACCCAGGAGTAACATAATAATTGGAAGATATATGTATGAATACATATACAATTATACATATATACATGTGTCTGTTCCATTAATAAATAGAACAATTAATATCATTAGACATTTGCTGATGACGATTTCACACTAAACAAGGCTTTTGGAATTTCCATGATCTCTAATATGAATGATATCCTTTGTCCAGGAAGCATCAGGATCGATACACGTACACCAATACATATAAACTGGACAAATAACATGGAAAGAACTCTTATTAATGGAATCTTTTGAATGGATAAAATCTGGTTGCGATCTAAGCGAAACCAGCATGTCCAATATTATGGTGACAATTTGGTACTTTTCGAGCACTACTCGATCCAGATACATGCCTTGAGCATAAATCCAATGCCAGACCACCTTTTTTCTGGCTCCCACCTTTTTTTCAAACCTTAAACCATCATTAAGCACCTACATGTTCTGTCTGTATAACTTATAGCCCAGATACTTTCAAGTACAATCACTCGGCATTGAAGCGACTCAAAAGGAAGTAGTGGAGAGTTTCTTACACCATTCCATATCTTCCAGTCCATCCATTGAGATGGGCACCAGTTTTATTTAATCCTTTTTCCTCTGGGGTACCTTGGTCCTATTTTTTTCAACTCTAGCGCTCTATGTTGGTTAACCAGTAGCCTCAGCCGGGAGGATGAGAATAATTAGAACCAACTGTAGGATTTTGTAAAGATTCCAACAAATATTTGGGTTAAATAAAAAGGCTTTGTGTTGCATCACCTCCTAATGATGGTTCATTTCTCTGATTCTTTTGGACTGTTGATATAGTAACATATGGAGTACTGATCTCTTGAAGTACTTTACTGCATTTGTATTCCCTCTCCAACAACATGCGACAGAGCTAATTTAATGATTTTTCGGACTTCAGATCACGAAGTTGGTCGGTCAAAGACAAGTCCCCTCAATACGTTGCAAACATCAAATGATCTGAAGGTACAAACGGCTGAACTACCCATTTACAGCTAGTCATTCACTATGACTGCTTCTCCATCTAGTAGGCCAGCCACATGAGATTACTCATACATGCAGATGTGTGTGAAAAAGGATTATAAGACTGCAAAAGGCTCATCATGCTTCCACTTCCAACTATCTTCTTCCTAACTTTTCTAAAACTTCTCTCACCAAGGTTCTTTTCCCATTCGACAAGCTGGGAGCTCTTGGAAGAATCTAAAACCTGTTACATGTTGCTTTCCTGTTCTCCTTTTGTTTACCAAGATTTCCAAGCGCGCAGACACTTTCTAATAACAGTATGTGCTTAGTATCTAATTCTTTCCCTCGCATTTTTAGTATGAACTCATATTTTTTTTTACTATGCCACATAAAACAAGAAAGGACCCATGAGTAAAAGAAAATAATAAACCAAGTGCTGAGCTTGGGTAGGTCTGAGGGTGATTTAGACTTAGGATTTTCTGGTCAAATATTGTGCGTGAACAAGCAAGTTTTCTAGGGACTCCATATAGCTGAGTTCTTGGGCCGCGATAGGAGCTCACTAGTCATAGGTAGTTTCCTTTCCTTCCAGGTGTTATGCTCGGAATGAGCTAACTCGGTGAACGGTCTTTACAGATTCATCTGCCAAGTGAAGTGCTCGCTGCAGCAGCTTCTTGACTTAGCTCACACCCTACCATGTTTTGTGATTCGGACCGAGGCTAATTTGATACAGCTAACCTGATACTATGGAGCTTTTTGCTGGGATAGTGCACTTGCCTAGCACTCCAAACTCAAACAGTTCTGCTTTCAAAGAATTAACTGGATCTTATCGAGACTCCTGCTAAGTTCTACTGCGAATCAGGCCGTTCTCTTTCCGACTTCAGGTAAAATAGCTTACTAATGTTGAAAAACTCTTTCCGAAATTAAGGTGGCACAGAGCCATACCTCTTGCTTCTAGGAGGCACCAACATTAAGGACCACTTCTAAACTGGTTGTAGTCTCTGAGCATTGTTCTTGGATTACTAATCTTTTCTATAATACCAGGTCGTGGTCAATGAGTTACAGTTTCACTAGTTCCAATGGACTATCAAGGGGTGTCGCGAATACAACAGCCTTAAACATTTCAATGCGCGCAGCCCAATTCCGAGGGTCATTAAATTGAAGGCCGCAAACCGTTGAGGACCTCTATCCCTTGGTAGTGTTCAATGTATGGTGGAAACAGGCCATGTATTGAGATGGCCCATTCAAGTAATGGAGGGCAGGAGAGTGATAACAACGGGTTTGCTTGAAAGAGCCTGTCATAATTATTTTCCATCTCCCCTTACAACCCCTCCCCTACAACGGTTGCCTGAGGCCAATGATAGAAAATCAATGAAGGCATTCACCTCGAGGCTAGTTGTTTCTCTCCTCAAGGAGTACACACCTGATGGCTCAAACAATGTGTTCCAATTTCAGTAAGCACCGGGTTGTAGACACAAGGACGCATCTTGTCAAAATGTGCCCTTACCACAATTGAAGAAAGTAACAATTTTTTTCCATCTGAACAAGAAAGTCCAATAAAACTTCTGTGCAAAGTTGTTCACAGAGAATAGATGAAGAGAGTCATGCAAGTCAATGAAACTTCTATGAACCATTTTGAAATATAAAAACATAATCTTGAGGGAAAATTCTAGCAAAGCACAAGGAATGAAATAAACCATTTTCTCCTCCTGTTTCTGTTCTTGGAGGAAAATGAACTGATATAGAAAAGCAAATAAATTTTGTTGGAGTGAACAATTTGACATATTTGGATCCTGAATATGGAAGTTCAGATAATTCCTAACCCCTTTTTCATGTGAATTGAATCATATATGTATCAATTCATGTAGAAATTAAGTATCTGAAAATTTTTACTAGACAGAAACAGAGAAAGAGAAAGAGAAAGGAATTACCTTCTGAGCCAATTGAGGAAGCTATCCCACAATCCCATTGTTTACAAAGTATTGAGAGTTTTACTGTGATTGTCTTCTCCGCCCAAAATTTGACCTAACCCTAATTCGAAATCGACGGTGGAAGAAGAAAAAAGGAGAAATTGAGATGAAAAGTTTAGGTTATTGCGGAGTGGAGAATTTGATCACTATTAGGCTCGCTCAGATCGAACCACCATCAGGCTTCCAGTTTGTAACAGTGAAGAAATGTTGTTATAGACAACACCACCAACAGCACACTTGGCACCGCTGAATCACTACACATTACAAGCGATCCAACATATCTACACCGTAGGATTGGATATTTGCTATGACCACATTTTTCTATCACTATAATCTAATGGAAATTGTAGTCACCATACCATCTTTGGGGGCATGAAAGAAAAATGAGTGGGACATAAAGACTTTAGCCAACTAGATTAGAGATCCATAAGGACTAGATATACGATATTGTCTATAGTGTTAGAGATCCATAAGAACAGCATGCGAAAAAGTATCTACTGCAACTAGTTTCGTTGTAGTAGACATTAATCCTCTCAAATTGAAGTTCAGGATCTCCTTCATATCTTCTGGTGTCGCTGAGATCACTTTCAAGACAATCAACTTCTCAGAACTTGTCACGGATTTGGTTACCACATTGACATCTTTGAATTTGAAGAATTCTTTCGTTTTCGATGCGAAAGATTGATAAGAGAGAATAACACATGAATGGGTGGTTGAAATCTAAGGCAAAATGGAGAAAGGAGAAACGAGAAGTGGAGAAGGGAAGATGAGGGTTTTCCTGAGGGGATTTAGGTCTAACGGTTCCTCTGTTTGGGAATATGAGTTTATTTTCCTTCAACTATGATTTTAAATCAACGGTTGATTTTTCTATTTTCTAGAAAGAGAGGGAGGGAGCAAGAGTGAGAGGTAGAGAGAAAGAGAGAAAATCAACATGAAAGAGATATAGAGGATCAACACGAGAGGGGGAAAGATAGAAAGGCAGGGTAAGAATGAGAGAGAAATAGATGAAGATTAGGGGTCAAAATAAAATAAAAAATCAATTTTGGGGTTCGAAATGAATATGTTCCCCCGGTCAAATCTAGTTGACAAAGTCTTTATGCCCCAAAGATATTTCTTTATGTTCCAAAGCCGCGGACAAAATTTATAAGCGTCACTTTGAGTAAATAGATTTGGTGGGATTTTTATTTTATTTTTGCTCTGTTTTGTTTCCAAAGCCTCACTACTTTTTCTTCTCTTAACACTGATGAATATCGCCTGCAGAGAGAGAAGAGAGCTAGATAGATATGAGTAGGAAAGAGAAGGGTGAGGGGTGGAGGATAAAAGACGAGGAAGAGAGAAATAAATGAATCAGATGTGGTAGTGGTGGTGAGCGGAGAGGAGGAAGAATAAAAAGATCAAAAAAAATTAAAGTGAAGTGGTGGTGGGCTTAGGAAGAAAAATTGGATTTTTCCACCTAAAAATTTTGTACTCGGGATGAATTTTTTTTTGTTTCCCTCTTACACTCCTGTTTTTACATTCACACAATCACATGTTATTTACACACATTTTGGTCAAAATAGCTTGGCCTAAAGTTCAATAAGTCATTTCCTCTTGATACACCACTATTCGACTCTCTCTTCCTCTCCAGTAATTTGAGTTATCCCTCGTGCATCAATCTCCACTGCAGCTTCCAATTTCTATTTAAGTTCAGTTATTCTAGTCTAAATTCAATAATTTTGATTTTAAGTCGCGAGTTTTTTTTTTGTATGTGAAATAGTGTAAAGAAGAGGTAAATATGGTCATTATAGAAGGCATATTCAGAAGAACAACAAATTTGACAGAAAAAAAGTTTGATTCGTCCTCCTAATTTACTTTTTTAGGTTTCTGTAGTAACTTATAGGGGGTATAAATTGGTAGGTTATTCACATGGTCGGGAGGACATCTCCAACCCTTATGTTCAATCACTAAATAGATTCCCTCTGCCTTGCCAGTGGGAACATCATTTCAATTTGGAAGTCTTGCTTAATCTACCTGGAAAAAAGGGTTCTCTAATAGTGGGTTCGGAGCTTCGTGATAGTCTCACATCGCTCGCGAGAATGTTCGGAGCTTCGTGATAGTCTCACATCGCTCGCGAGAATGTTCGGAGTCTGGGTTATAGGCGTACGCTTAAGCTTGTTAAATACCGATGCTTTTTGGGTGGGTTCGTGGTCGTGGAGCCTTCACCGAGAACAAAATCTCGTACTATGTGGAGTCGTAAAAGCGGTGAAAATATCGACAACTGCTAAGGCTTGTGACGTCACAGTTTGAGATAAGATATTAGACTTTTTAGCTAACTTCCCACTCCTAGGTCATGTACTTCACTAGTCTAACGGGTGTGCATCTGCTACGGAATTCAAGATACTGATGCTTTAATATCTAGGTTTGTAGTTTATCCTGTTGAATCATCGATCTAATGCAATTTATAGGTATTAATAAAGCAAAAGTGATTTAGTTATCGTACCTAGAATGTTTAGGATTGTTTTTCATGACATGTTTATCAAGTATATGCAAGTATAAGAGACTTCGAAGAGTTCTTTTATGGGGATTCCAAAAACTCACAGATTCATAATCCACTATGAGTGCATGTAAAAAAAATGGACCGTTCAATTTTATACCATAAACTAATGCGTGATCTCGGATTTTCAAAAATCTTAAGAAAAGTGAGGCCATTAAAGCTTCCTAAAATGAATTCGGAGCTAAACTTTGAATTTTTCTTCGGTTTTTAACTTTATCTTCTTCAATACTACGGTTTTCTACTGTTATTGTCACCAACCACCATTTTATCTCTCCATTGTCTCCCGTTTCTCTCTTCTGACAGCTGACAACTCATCTGTTTACCGTAACGAGTGAAGACGAGATAGAAACTGATAACTTATTTTCGTTTCAAATTTTTGGTCCTCCAAATAAGCATCTCTCTGACAAAATGAAGTAAATTAGGTTGAATTGGATAAGTATTCATTGTCCATTTTGCCAAAAAAAAAAAAGTATTCCATGCTCTCAAAGACTCGAAGCATAGCGCTATGTCCAACCTTCCTTTCACGGACCCAACTACCATAAAGAAGATAACATTAAACTTTGGATAAAACAGAGTAATTTTCAAGGATAGTGAATAACAAAGGGGGTCCACTTGAAAAGAGAGGGTAATCAATTTTGTTTTCTGGAGTAATTTGGGTTTAGAGAGAGAAAGAGACGAACAAAGAGGAGAGAGAAAGTCTTAATTATGAGCACTTCTTCTTCTTCTCTACTGTTATTACTTCAATCTCGATATTGAAGAAAAAAAATACAGTTTTAGGGCACGCTTTAACCCCTGCCCGATCTGGTGTTCTGAAACCCTTCTCCATCTCTTCACTAGGAAAGATAAGAAGATTCAGAATCCAACTATTAGTAAAAATTATCAGGTAGCCATGGTCGATGTCTCATCGATTATTCCTTCAGCTGTTGTACGGAACCTCGCCGATAAACTTTATGAGAAGCGGAAGAATGCCGCACTTGAGGTTTGAAATATCATCACTTCCTCTTTCTACAGTTACCCTAATCCTTCTTCGTTATTTATTGATTTTAAATTTTAGGGTTTTGACTGTTGATGATGTTGTGAAATATTCTTCCTTTGTTTGGGCAAAATGTTAATTGGCTTCTTAGGTTGAAGGAATTGTGAAGCAACTTGCTTTAGCCGGAGATCATGATAGAATTACCGCCGTGATCAACCTTTTAATCACCGAATTTACATACTCACCTCAGGCTAATCACCGGAAGGTTTGTTCTTCTTCAATCGTTCTGTGCATTCAGTTTAAGTTCGATATCTGATGGTTGATCATCTTTGTTTATTCATTTTGATCCAGTTTTATTGTTTTTCTGTTTAGGGTGGATTGATTGGACTGGCTGCTGCAACTGTCGGTTTGACAACCGAAGCTGCCCAGCATCTTGAGGTAAGTCAATCTCTTATGCTTAAAGACTTGATTATTGTTCTTCTTTTAGTCTTCAACATATACATGCCTGTAGTTGTTGAAGACTCGCAAGTTTGCCCTTGAAAAAGCAACATATAGCCTCTGGTACAACATATAGTCATCTTTCTCATATTTTTGTAAGTGTTGCCTATTTGCGACTTATCAGCTGACACTCTTGTGGGAATTTAGACAAATGAGATACATGTTGTAGGATAGAGAATTGAGTTAGCGTTCTGTTGTTTCTTATACCTCGATTTGGTGTACCATGTCATCAACTGATTGTATCATCTATATGTCCTTGCTTTATAGATAGGAAGAACATAGTTTCTATCACAATTAGGGATTAGATGTTAGTGGTTGTGCTATTCAACAGACTAGCAACTTACTTTATTGGTTGGTGTGCGAGGACATGGTCTATATTATCAGGACGGGAATCTGTAACCTTTACTTGCTTCAGTATGTTGAATTTGATCGCTTCAAGTTGATGAAGTCATTCTTGGCAGTCAAGAGAGGAAACAGAACAAGAGGGCCTCTATAGTTACAACATTTTCTTTCTAATCTGAGTTAATTATGTCTCTACTAGGTAGAGTTAGAGCCGTAGGATGATTACTTGGGTAGTATACTATCTGAATGCATTCATCTGTTTTTCTTGTTCTTTCAGAAAGGTTTCTCATTTCAATATAAGTAGTAAAAGTATGACATGAAGGCCCGCCTGACCTGTTAGAGGAAAGAGCGCAAAGCTCTATTTTTGATATATCTACTTCAGTTCTTCCATTCTTTTCTTTTTTCGAACTCTATTTATATTTTGTCTTACAAATTATGACCTGCCAGCAAATTGTGCCACCTGTGCTGAATTCCTTCTCTGACCAAGATAGCAGAGTTCGCTACTATGCATGTGAAGCACTTTATAACATTGCAAAGGTTTGTTTTAATCAGTTCGATTTTAGTTTCTTTTTCATAACCTTTTAAGTGATGGCCAAGTTGTATTTCGTGATCTGCTCCACTGTGCAGGTCGTAAGAGGAGATTTCATTGTATTCTTTAACCAAATCTTTGATGCACTCTGTAAACTCTCAGCAGACTCAGATGCTAATGTGCAGAGTGCTGCTCATCTTTTGGATCGTCTTGTTAAGGTTGATTGTTATATTTCCTCTTATAACTCTATTACAATATTAATATTCATAGATATGCATTTGCAAGATTTAACTCAATATTGACTTACAGGACATTGTAACAGAAAGTGATCAATTCAGGTGCGTTATGCCTCTCAGGTCAAGCATTTATAAGTTTTAACCAAGAAAATAGTTTTATGGCTAACTTTCATCTATTTTACTCGTAAATTTCTCAGCATTGAAGAATTTATACCTTTGCTAAGGGAGCGTATGAATGTCTTAAATCCTTATGTCCGCCAATTTTTAGTAGGGTGGATCACTGTATTGGATAGTGTTCCAGATATTGATATGCTTGGTTTTCTTCCGGATTTTCTTGATGGTAAAACATCCTAATCAGAAAAAATGAACTTACGTTATCAAAGGTTTATCTAGAAAATCTAACTTTTTTTCTTAAGTCGGTAATACCTGTTTACCTTACTAAGAACTGTCAAACACTTTTCAGGTTTATTCAATATGTTAAGCGATTCTAGCCATGAAATAAGACAGCAAGCTGATTCTGCACTTTCCGAATTTCTCCTAGAGATCAAGAATTCTCCAGTAAGACTTTCTTTGTGTCTGAAATCTAGTGATTTTTTATATATCGTTCTTATGCAGCCAATTTCCTCCTTTTGTCTTAGTGATTTCATGTGAAGTATTGTTTTGCCTTATGTTCCAGATGCGAGATTCACATCTATATCAAGTTATCTAAAACATATTAACTTGTTATAGTTTGTCTAAAGCTATCTAACTTGAGCAGTTACTCTGAAGTCTGTAGATTATGGTCGCATGGCTGAAATATTGGTGCAAAGAGCGGCTTCTCCAGATGAATTTACGCGTCTGACTGCAATCACATGGGTAAGGAAGTTGGTTAGATCATTGACTGTTATGAAGCTTTTGTCATTGACTCTTTCCATTGTTCTGCTTTGCCTTCTGTAGCTGATACTCCCTTTTGAGAATGGGTGCATTTTATAATCCCTTCGCATTTTATTTGTAGAGTAAAGAACATGAGACATGGCAACATCGTTAAAATCCTTATTCTGAATACAGTCTACATGTCTCTGCAGATATATGAATTTGTAAAACTTGGAGGTGACCAACTAGTTCCTTACTATGCTGATATTTTGGGGGCAATTTTGCCTTGCATATCTGACAAAGAGGAGAAAATTCGAGTGGTAAATAAATCTACTTTCTTTTATTCAAGATGTCTGCCTCAGATTATTTCATTTTGAATCATTTACACAAGTTTCTTCGTACTTCAAGGTTGCCCGTGAAACAAATGAAGAGCTTCGTGGGATAAATGCTGATCCAGCGGAAGGATTTGACGTAGGTGCAATTTTATCCATAGCGAGGAGGTGTGGTTTCTTGGATGTGTGATGCTTTTGAGGTTGCATTTTTTTTCTTATAGTTTGTGGATTACTGGATTGTATGCGATCTCATGCCTGAAGCCAGAGAAAGCTGCGTCAAAAGGGTTTAGTTAATTATATTGTTTATCTTATATGTAGGCTGAGCTATGAAACTTGGTATTGCAAAATGGTAATTTATAGGCTATTTTTTTTTCTGCTAGGCAATTATCAAGTGAATGGGAAGCCACTCGAATAGAAGCCTTGCACTGGATATCAGTCCTTCTGGCACGACATCGTGTAGAGGTAACTTTTGTTATGGTTTGAACTTCGAAGCTTTTTAATAATACCCTTTGCTTTATTGCATGTCTCCCTAGTTATTAAGATCTCCTCTTGTACATACTTTTTTTTTTTTGACGTTTTATACCAGCTCATGGTTCCCCTCTTTCGAGTTTTCTGATGTGATGTATATTCGTATGCAATTACCAACATGATATATGAAAGCCTATACCATTATTCATATTCTATAATTTTGTTTGTTAGTGTGTTTAAAGATTTTGATATGTTGCAACATTCTTCAATTGTGCTTTTTATAGATTTCGATTCAACATTTTCTAAAGTTTGCCTAGTGGATGGGGAATCTGATCCTCACCCCGTCCCTTGTAGAAGATCCCTTGAGAGGGTGGATAGGCAAACCTAACCTGTTTACATAGCTTAAATACGGCCAACAAGAGAAAAAGAGTAATGAAGACAGAGGGTCGATAGGATGAAAAATATGAGAGCAAGGAGATATATTTCCTTTTCTTAGACATCTGCTTAATGGGTACTCCGTTATTTTGTTCAAAGCTAAGCCCTGTATTCAGGTAAAAAAAAGTATGTGGATAAAATAAGAA
Organism: Eschscholzia californica; assembly: GCF_041429995.1. Classification (NCBI taxonomy): domain Eukaryota; kingdom Viridiplantae; phylum Streptophyta; class Magnoliopsida; order Ranunculales; family Papaveraceae; genus Eschscholzia; species Eschscholzia californica. The sequence goes on along the minus strand of NW_028238198.1, from coordinate 12,273,219 downwards.
AAACTCATTCAGTTCAACGTTGACGATTTGATTTCGTACTTGGAGCTTCTTCTATAGATAATTAATGAATAAACCTCCTAATGCCGAAGATACCTATTAAGTGTAAATGCAAAATTCTATTCAAATGAACTTTGATAACTCCACAAGTTCCTTAGGGTACTTGGTTGGTATGCTATTTATAGAGAAGGCATTCCCTTCCCTATGTTCTTATTGGCGCCAGAACTTCAAGAATAATGTCATCCTATCTAAACTATGACCTCCTTATCTGCAAACCAGTAAGGCTCTTATGCATGCTTCTGCGTCACATGTGACATGACACACTAGGGGCCACTACTGCATCAATATGAAGTATTTTAGTTTTGTAGTCTGCTAAGCATTAATTTTAAGGATACTACCTTTATTTGCTGTTTTATTTATTTGCTTATTTATTTTAAATGTAATGGAGTTTGTGATTATGGATGTTATTGGAACAGGTCTTATCTTCATTGGATGACATTTTTGACACTCTTCTTAAAGCATTATCAGATCCTTCTGATGAGGTAATCACTTTCTTCTTGCGTTCTCTCATTTGCTACTTCCTATCATCCTATGTGCATTTCTTAATTCATAATAATGATAATTTTTCATAATCATGAAGTTGTGCATGATTCTGAATTTCGGTTCTTAAAACTCAAAGAAATATTATCTATGAAGAGGAACACAATAAGCTAATATTTATATATCATATAATTTTTTTAATACATTTTCTTTTTTATGTTGGATCATCCGCAACTGATGGTAAAAGTGAATAACCCCCAAGTTCTTTCTGTTTGTAATTGTGTTCTTTTGATCACCAAATAATGTCTATTAATTTTGAAGGGATTCCCAAGTGCAGGAAGCAATACAAAAGCATGCCGTAGATTTTTATCTAATTGGGGAGCACTTGAGAATGACTGACTAATATCAAAATGAACAAAACAACCCCAGTTAATCACTAGTGTCAATTGCTTTCCCCTCTGTTTAAAATTCTTGTTACAGTCTTTTATCTGTTTCTAGAAATCTTTTTAGTTATTTTCTTTATGTAACTTATTTTAGTATCTATGAATTCTTTTTAACTAAAACAAACTATTTAGGTAGTCCTTGCACAATAAACGTCTTATAAACTGTTCACTTTCTACCAATGTGTGCCTCTTTTGTCCCTTGCGCCTTGAACAAGTACCATCTAAGGTGCAAATCCCCCCGATAGGTTTGAAGATGCAATCCCCTCCTATTGCCTTAAGGCGCGCCCGAAGTGTTTGCCTTGCATTTCAATGTTGCATGACTACTCTAGTTTCTTTTTATAATTGTTTACTGCATATATACATGTGACTTAACTTTTATGTAATAAAATTAAAGTCAAAAGAAATTCAAATGCTGTCTCTATTGAGTCGTAAGAAGCTAGTTTACCAACCTTTTCGGTCCTGCTTCTTTAGTTAACTGGGTAAAAGGAAAGCTACTTATAAGCCCCTCCACGAACAAGACCTGAAGACCTAATTGCAAACATTTTACAGTGGGAGAACTTAATAGTGTAACATTGTCCCTATAAGTTCTAATCCTCTTTTGGATTCTTTGTACAGTTCTTTTCGTTCAATTTTAATTCAAATTGTAAAAAAAACAAGACCTGAAGACCTAATTGCAAGCCTGATTCCACAACTTTCAAGTGTCAGGTCTCATTTAGATGTCAGGTTCATGCTGTACAAGGGTTATGTCTGAGCTGCAGAAATATGAAGAAAAGAGATTTTGAATCGGTCGGCTCGTCAGCCGCATGACCTGAAGACAGCAGTTTGCTCGTCAAAAGATGCGTCTGTATGGACCGTCGATCACTTACTAGGAGCAAAAACTCCGCTTGGCCCACAATGACATGGCCCCGTAGGGAAATCTCAATCTTTTGGATCTCCCTATACAATCAAATAGATTGCCTCAAGGGCTCTACTTCAATTTTGTTTTGTTCTTTCTAACTTACGCAATGCTGTTTTGATGGGTTTAATTTTATCTTATGAAAAATGTGTAGGTTGTATGTATTCTTGTTTATTGTTTTTCTTGGTTATTTCAGTTGTTATTATTTTCTCCATGAAGGGTGCTATATTTGCAAGCATGTCATGTATTTTTATGAGTCATATTATGAAACATTATTCTCCATAACCGGAATTGTTAATATTTTCAGTAAGTTCTCTTTGAAACTGCCTATCTCACTTTGCAAGGAGCTTGATAACTATATTTTGATGCTTATGCAGGTGGTTCTCTTGGTTCTTGACGTACATGCATGTATAGCAAGAGATGCACCCCAATTCCGCCAACTTGTTGTTTATTTAATGCAAAACTTCCGAGTTGATCATTCCCTTCTTGAGAAGTGAGTTGATTCACTGTTTCTGGAACGAAGTTTTACATTAGTCAATTGATAGTGACTATAATAATTGTGTCAGATCCCGTTTCAGTAAATCTATCCTTTCTTGTTTGGCTCAGGCGTGGTGCTATGATAATCCGCCGACTCTGTGTTCTTTTAGATGCTGAAAGGGTTTACCGTGAACTATCTGCATTCCTTGAAGGAGAAGCCGACATGGATTTTGCATGCCTCATGGTTCAGGTTCTGTTATTTATATTGGTGTTAGAATAATTTTCTGTTATAGCCACATATACTGACCTTCTCCTCAATCTTTCATGTGTTCCTTATTTATCTGAAGGCTCTGAACCTGATCTTACTTACATCATCTGAATTGTCCGATCTGCGAGTCCTTCTGAAGAAATCCTTGGTGAATACTGCTGGGAAGGATTTATTTGTTTCTCTGTATTCTTCTTGGTGTCACTCTCCAATGGCAACAATAAGCCTTTGCTTGTTAGCTCACGTGAGTATGTTATTGTGGCAATTAGATTATCGAATATTTGAATGAATCTGCATACTAAATTTACTTATCGTTCGTTTCTCCTCACAGGCTTATGAGCATGCTAGTTCTGTCATTCAGTCACTGATGGAGGAAGATATCAATGTGAAATTCTTGGTTCATCTTGACAAGCTGATTCGCTTGCTGGAGACTCCGATCTTTGCTTATCTAAGATTGCAGGTGTAATGTGTTTTTCAACTTAGGGTTTAACCTTTACCCGACTCTGAATATTTGAATGAATCTGCTTACTAAATTTTCTTATCGTTCGTTTCTCCTCACAGGCTTATGAGCATGCTAGTTCCGTTATTCAGTCACTAATGGATTGCAAAATTAGAATAGAAGTGGCTCATTTAAATAAATGAGTAGAATTAGATCATTTCACAGTTGTTGTAGCATTGCAGAATAAAGAATTAAAACTTATTTACCTCAACTGTTTTAACAATTAAAAAGCAAGAAAATGTTAAAACAAGTGAATGGATATAAAAGTATGAACCTGTGATAAGTTTTGACGGATGGATTAGAACTACATAGTTGAGTTTTGTAAGCTCAGTTCTGTTTAGTTCCGTTTCTGAGGTAGCATGACTCCTAATACATTAGGAGTGAAGTACACTACTTGTCAACTCTTTATAGTTACCTAACTATTCTTGAAAAAAAAAATTACGTAAAAAGTAATAACTCAAGGAAAAACCAGTAACTTAATAAATAAATTGAATTCTACAAAATAACTCTACGCTATTTATAATACCATTACAAGAACAATTTGAAATGAACTAATGTACATGAACACCAAGCAATAATGGCTTTGATTGTTCTCAATTCTTTTCAGGTCGTGGAACACTATATAGAATTATATGATGGTTATCTACTATTAGGATTTTATCATTTGTTTAATGCTGTATTTTAGTTTAATATACTATATCCAAGTCGATTCTGTCATTTGATATTTGTGTAATGGTAAATACATATATTTGTATACAACTGTTGCTATTTATATACGTCTGTAGTGTGATTAGTTAGAGTCGTATTCCCTAGTTGACGACTTGCATCCAAGTTTGGGATAAAAAATTTAGTTTGAGAACTCCCATTATTACTTATATTGGAGCTTCTGTAACTTCTTGTGTGGTGTTGGTGTTGCAGCTCCTTGAACCAGGAAAGTATGTGTGGTTGTTAAAAGCTCTGTATGGTCTCCTGATGTTGCTACCACAGGTATACCTAAAAAGTTAAATGTATTCTTTTGTTTGGATCTTTCAGTATCACATGATGATTCATTATGTTTTGGTATAGTTGTTTCTTATAGGGTATAGAGTATAGACAATTAAGATCTAGGAAGATGTATATTTCACAAGTCAAGTTATCAAGTATGAAAGAAATGTTAAAGAACCGTCTTGACATGTTAGCGAATGAATAAAATATAAAGAAGCATCTATTGTGGTGTTCACAAATGAAATAAGAACAAAGAAGCACAGCAGGGACGCCCTATATTTACGCAAGGGTAAATGAATGGGAGTAAAAGAAAAGAAATATAAGCATCCAAGTGTGACAGAATTGAGTTTTTTGAATTGTCTGATTGTTTGAATCTTTTCCTATGTCAGCTTCTTTACCTGAGTTACATTTGGTATTGGGTGCACCTAAATCACTTGTGTCGTTGAGCTTAAAAGCAGTTAAAAATCATTTTGGAATATGCTTTATAAGCTTGAGGCTATTCATTATGCATAGTTAGACACATCAATACATATCAAGTTTTATGTTACTTTGAGTAGTTTCCCCTTCCAAGGAGGGCCTAGGAGATGGCATAAACATTACGTGACAGGACTAGGTGATCATCGTCCATGCACGTGCCAGTTTAATCATTTAATTGTATGATATAGTTCATCTTTTGTCGGTTCAAATATCAAAATTTTAAATTTTTCAATATATATATATATGTTATATATTCTTCTTAAACTATTAATCCGTTACATTCAAATGTTTTTTCGAGTTCTTTCTTTTATTAACATATGCTAGTTTCATTTGATAATGCAGCAAAGTGCAGCCTTCAAGATATTGCGGACTCGGTTGAGAAGTGTACCTTCAAACTCTTTTAATGTTGCACAGTTGAAGCAAACGTCTTCAGGAAATCCATACCCTCAGAATTTTCATCATACACCGAGCGGATCACAAATAATGGAGGATGGACAAATGAATGAGGTTTCAGGAAATGCCCATAATAATGGTATCAATTTCGAGACAAGGTTGCAGCAGTTCCAGCGCATGCAACGCCAACACCGTCTCCATTCAAAATTAAGGTCGCAATCTCGTAATTCCTCGGCATCACAGGTCAGATTTGATCAATACATAGTATAATAATATAGTGACGAAAATACAGTATCATGTATTAGTATGGTAATATATTCCCTTCTCATCTAATACTCTTTTCTTCGCCATCATTACATTTTGTTTAAACTCCTTACAGTTTTAGTATCTGGTTAGCTCTCGTAGTCTGCCATGTACACCAACTTCTAGTGACCGGGTTAGGCACCATCATGACTCACGTCATCTGGATTGGTAGCAGTGGTTTTTCTACACTCACGTTGGAAGAGGGTGAACCGAAATTCACAATATATTGATACTTTGCTTGTATTCAACAGGTAGCTTTAACTGTTGAAATGCCGGTGCAAAGACAAGAAGAAACTCGCAGACCATCAATGTCAGATGTACCGAATCGTCCACCTTCAAGAACATCACGTGGACCATTTCAACCCTGATATTTATATATAAGAACTGAACTTGTTCCGGGTGAGCCGTGAAGATGATTATGTGGTGGGTCCCCTCGAGTTACAAAGTTGTATATCTTATTGATTTATTTGTGTCGGATTTCTGGAGGTTTGACTGTAAAAGAAGTCGAAGAGTTCAAAAGAGTTATAAGCCTGAGGAGAGATATCCTAAGCTTATTATTTCGTTCTTCTTTTACGGGTAAGGCAGGGAAAGCTCATTTGGTCTTCATATTTATTTTCATCGAAGACCAGTTGGGTAGGAAGGAGTCTGGGAGATATTGATTTGTGTTGGAGAGCCGATGGAGGGAGGTCGGACATAGAATGAATTTGCCCTGTTACTTAGAAGAGAGATTTGTCTCAAAAATAAAACCAGCAGCAGCGAATGAATTGTACTCCCACATTTTGTTCATATGGTTTTCTCTTCTTTTTCTTGTATAATTTTGTATCCGGTCATATATTTCCGAATTGTTAGTTATTTTCTTCTTCCAAAATCCAATGACATGAATTTGGAGTCAATTGATTATTGCCTGATTTTGTTTAACAGTTTTGTCTAACCTTTACTTGAATGCCCAGACCAGATAAGCACAACCGTAATTTCTCAGGTGTTGGGCTTAAATTGGACCAATCAGCTACAGTGGAATACTGTGGCGTATCGGTTGCGATTGAAAACACAGATGTTCGGGCTCACACTTTGGCCAATATGATTGAACTAGAATGCTATTCTGTTAGTACATTAAGCTTTTGTGAATTATGATTGTCCATTTTAAGATTGTTGAGAGTGCATTGCAGTCTGTCGAACTTCGACAACTATTAAAATCATCTAAAGGTAAGGAAACTTGCCGAAAAGTCATTTCCTCAGACATCTTATCATCTTATGGTGTCCCTCGACAAGGCGACAACTGAGTACCTGGTTTGACTAGTGAAGGACAAAAGGATGGAGCATGAATTATATTTCTGATGTTTTTCTTCTCTGATTATTCAGAGAGGCAGCTGTTTATGGCTGTTGGGTCCTGTTGCAACCGAGCCACAACCAACCTGAGTTTAATGTTTGCACCCAATTCATGAAGGAGATTTAAAACCGTGTCACCATGAATCGAAATCGTTCTGTTGTTACTTGTTACTAAGGTGGGATAGATGAATTGTAAAGATGAACTTGACCGGGTAGCTGGCTTGAAAGCACAACTGCGAAGCCTCTTCTCCACGAAAGATTTACAATAAAATTGTCGTTGGCTATAAGTACAAGCTCAGGCTTAGTAAGTGTTTAAATGTTTTGGGTGGGGTTGTGGATTCCTCTATGAATAAAATGTTGTATTTGTTGGGCTTAGGCATGGTTTCTGAGGTACAGACAATATCGATATTTGTTAAGGCTTGACTATATGTGCGGCTCAAACTAAGTGTCAAAATCTTGTGGGTGGACTTCACACCCTCGGTATAAAGACAACCCAACACTTAAGTTAGGACAAGGGTCTTTTCGTGGGGGCAATACAGATACTTGACAAGTGCTGAGCCATATAGTAATCAGATCTGACTAAATCAAGAAGTCAACAGACTGACCAAGATTGCACCCGAGCATTACATTGTCAAACCCATCAGAGAGGTGGACCTGAAAGAGCTCTATCACCTGGGCCATGCCTTGAGAGGGCGACACAAGTCTACTAGGTACTTTGAACCCCTGGCTGGCCCAAAGGTGGATACGAGTCAGTTCTGCCACTGAGCTCGGCTTAAGGCGAAACAGAGTAAGGAGGTCTGTAGCAGTTATCCCGAAACTTTGAGACCTCTACTTTCTTGAAGCAAAAGGGCAGGTGAATTCGATTCTGCTCTGCCCCTGGGCTCTGCTCGACTGAAAAATCGAACAACCCAAAATCGGTCTGATTTGGTCTCGACTTGAGTTTCTAGAAATCGCCCAAATCGAACCGACCGAACTTTAATGAAAAATGAAATAATAATTTTGTACAGAAAGTGTTAAATTAAAAAGGATTTTTAAAAAAAAAAACCCTAATCTAAGTCTTCCATACTATTATCCATCCTCCTTCCTAGTTGTTGTTGTCGCCTTCATCAACCACCTATTCAACTTGATTGAAAGGTTTTAAAGTTAAGTGTTCACTGATATTCTATTTACCACAACCCATTCTTAGTTAGTAACTTAAAATCATAAATTTTGTATTTACACTTCTATTTTTTTTTTTTTTAATGGTAGAAAAGTACGATGAATTTTTAATTTTCATTCTCGGCATATGTAATGGCGGAAAAATATGATGGGTTCTTAGTTTTTATTTTCGGCATATGCAATGAAACGAATAACATTAGTTTACAATTTTCTCTAAATTGTGTTCGGCTAAACCGATCAATCGAACTCGACCGAGCCGAACCAAACCGAATCGAACCACGTCGGCCGGCCAAATGATTGGCTTGACTTCGGTCGACGATTTAGTCAAACCGTCATTTATTGGTTCGGCTTCGGCTCGAGCCAAAACCGAAAAAAAACGACCCATGCTCAACCCTAGTTTTTTCCAAACTCCAGCCCTTCTTAATCTAATCATAACGAGAGTTCATCATCTAATCCTCAGCAGAAAGATATCCAAGAAAGCCACCCTAAACATCATCATTAAAGTCATCATCTTCCTAATATGATGACTTTAAACATCATCATTATTGTCCCATTGTAGATCTATAATGGGACACTCAATCTCTAACACTTAGAGTGTCACATAGACTTTTTGGAGTTTTTGTTAAAAAATCATCTCCAATGGAACACTTTATTAGACACTCTAATATGAGGTAGACACATTTATTATAGAGTGTCTTGAGAGAGAAACTCTAAAATGAGAGTGTCTACTTGAGACTCTCTAAGTGTCACTTTTAAATTCCAACCAATAGAATATCTTGCTTTCAACTACTTTTTATCTGTTGAATTGAAGAAGGACATGTGTATTAAGTATATACACTTTAGAGACCTCCTGGAGACCAACAAAAATTAGAGTGTCTCTACATTGACATTTAGGAAAGAAAATCTCTATTGGCCCTTGACAACTAAGACTTTTAGAGTGTTTGTTAGAGTGTCCCATTGGAGATGCTCTAATGTCCCAATTGACCCAATATTACTAAATAGTGAATTATACGAGCATCTCCAATGGGACACTCTTACAAACACTCTAAAAATCCTAGTTGTCAAGGGCTAATAGAGATTCTCTTTCCTAAATGTCAATGTAGAGACACTCTAATTTTTGTTGGTCTCCAATGGAGGTCTCTAAAGTGTATATACTTAATACACATGTCCTTCAATTCAATAGATAAAAAGTAGTTGAAAACAAGATATTCTATTGGTTGGAATTTAAAAGTGACACTTAGAGAGTCTCAAGTAGACACTCTCATTTTAGAGTTTCTCTTTCTAGACACTTTATAATAAATGTGTCCACCTCATGTTAGAGTGTCTAATAAAGTGTTCCATTGAAGATGATTTTTTAACAAAAACTCCAAAAGGTCTACGTGGCTAATTGTTAGAGATTGAGTGTCCCATTGGAGATGCTCTACGTGTGGAGTATTATCAGATTTCAGTTCACGTATTAATGCATGTTTGAGGGAAGCAAAATGAGCAGGAGTAATTCAGAAGAAACATACACTATGACAATAAAGCATTACTTTCTCTCTCCTCTCCATGTCAAGTTTCAGAGATTACATTCACTTCTCTACTCCACCTGGTTCACCCCACCACCACCATCATCATCATCCTCCTACGTGAATCAACACGACGACCCAATTCTCACAACCATCTCCGAAGCAATTAAAAACACCCCATTAAAACCTCTTGATTCCTCTCTCAAGAAACTCATCCCTTCTCTTACAGCTCGCCATGTTATTGATTTGATCACCAAAAATCCTTTCTATTTAGACCCACCTTCATTACTCTCTTTCTTCAAATGGGTATCCTCTCAAAAGGGTTTTCGTCACACCATTTCTTCATACTGCGCCATGACCAATTTCCTCTGTAACCACAAAATGATCAATGAAGCTCAATCTCTTCTCAGTTTTGTTATTTCTCGAAAAGGAAAAGACTCTGCTTCATCAATATTTTCTTCTATTCTTGAAAATAAAGGTACCCATCAACTTAATTTGGTTTTTGATGCTTTGATGAATGCATATACAGATTCTGGTTTTGTATCAGATGCAGTCCAGTGTTTTAGGTTAGTTAAATCAAATGGTTTTAGGGTTCCTTTTCATTCTTGTGGGTACTTGCTTGATATATTGATAAAGTCAAATTCACCTGTAATTGCTTGGGCATTTTATTTGGAGATTTTGGATTCTGGGTTTCCACCAAATATTTATGCTTTCAATATTTTGATGCATAAGTTCTGTAAAGAAAGAAATATTCAAGAAGCCCAGAAGGTGTTTGATGAAATTTCCAAGAGAGGTTTACATCCTTCCGTTGTTAGTTTCAATACTCTGATCAATGGGTACTGTAAAAATGGAAATTTGAATGAGGGTTTTCGGTTGAAGCGAGTAATGGAGGACACCCAAGTTTCTCCTGATGTTTTTACTTACAGTGTTTTGATTAATGGGTTATGCAGAGAGAGTAGAATTGGAGAAGCAAATAAATTGTTCGATGAAATGTGTGAGAGAGGGTTGGTTCCTAATGATGTTACTTTTACTACATTAATTGATGGACATTGTAAAACAGGAAGAGTCACAGGAGCTATGGAAATTTACCAGAAAATGTTAACGAAAGGCGTTAAACCCGATTTGATTACTTACAACACACTTATTAATGGTCTCTGCAGGATTGGTGATTTCGTGAGAGCGAGAAATATCGTCGACGAGATGAAGAAGAAGAATTTGAAACCAGATAAGATAACATATACAACACTAATTGATGGGTTTTGCAAGGAAGGAGATTTGGAATCAGCTCTCGAGAGTAAGAAAGTAATGATAAGCCAAGGGGTAGAGTTGGACGATGTTACTTATACTGCATTGGTTTCGGGTTTATGTAGGGAAGGGAGGGTGGAAGATGCAGAGAAGACATTAATGGAGATGGTGAGAGCTGGTATAGAGCCAGATGAAGCAACTTATACAATGGTGATTGATGGGTTTTGCAGAAAAGGAGATGTTAAAAATGGGTTTAGGATATTAAAGGAATTGCAGAACGGCGGGAATGTGGCTAGTTTGGTGACATATAATGTTCTTATGAATGGGTTGTGTAAACAAGGGCAGATGAAAAATGCTAAGATGCTTTTAGATGCTATGTTAAATTTAGGAGTAGTGCCAGATGATATTACGTATAATATTCTTTTGGAAGGGCATTGCAAGCATGGAAAATCGGAGAATTTTGATAATTTGCGGAGTGAGAAAGGACTTGTTTATGATATTGCTGCTTACAGTTCACTTGTCAATGAATTCCGCAAAAGTTCAAAAGCCAGCTAAGAGCTCATATATGTTTTCTGGAACTTGGAGAGAGACATAGAGTGTTAGTTGTTGGGATGAATTATGATGGTGATGGTTTGGTCCATAATTCTAAGAGGGAACTCTCTCATTCTGAAGAAAGTTCAGCTCCGACCACTCTCTCCAAACCACTTGATAGAGTTCAAGTTTGGGCATGTGGATGAAGTGATCGTTGCATCACATAGCGATGATAAGAGAGAAAAAACAAGGAATAAGTTGGAGGCACTCACCACATAAGTGTTCTAAGTTCATATTTGAAAATTTCGGAGATGGTATTGTAGTGTGGTTGGTTCGTAAGGCACCAGCCGCGTTGAGGATCTCAAGCTAATATAAGAATGTGTTTTATAGCCTAGATGGAGAACGATATTTCATGACTATAGTAACGACATCTAAAACCTCTTTCCACTCATTGCCAATTGGGTTCGAGTTAGATGCCGAAGAAGTTAGTAGAAGGCTTACAAAAGCGATTGTTGTGATATCCTTTTCTTCTTTTGCCTATCGAAGCTTTACGGACCAGTCGGGTGTGGTGGTCCTATTCATGGACATCCTGAATTACAAAGTATCGAACAGATTTTAGCAAGGGTTGGCTATGATTGTTAGCAAGTGACCGTAGTGATTCAAAAGCAGGTTTGTCTGGAAATTGGAGAAGGGAAAAAAAACACCAAATGCAATTTCTTCATTCATACGAAACTGAAGAAACAAAGAGTTCTTCTAAGGACGACCCCAATAACTCTTCTTGCTTAGTCAAGAGAAAAAAAAAACTTGGGCACAATATTCCCTTAATGATTTGACGACGAATAGAATGCTTTTACTAGCAGATGGGTTGAGTTGTTCTTGGTTGGTTCTATCCTGGTCAGATAGGTCGCTTTTAGGAAATTCAATTTGTGTTGTATACCTATGTACTTTGACATGTACATTCATTTGTGAGGAGCGAAAAGAAAAAATGAAGCGAGAAATTTATTTAACCTTCACCTTCTCTACGATTTCAACACTCCCTCTGAAATATTACATCTTTAAACAAAAGAGACTAGCTGAACCAAAACAAAGTAGAACACAGGCGAAACAATATAGTAAATAATGTAATAAATTTGTTGAACTTCAAGTCTCTTTCATGTTGTTGGGCTTCAGTCCTTGTAACGACTAACGTAGATCGTAGTCGATTTCTCAAAAAACAATAACATTTCATAAACATTTTTATATAGCAAAAGTCAACCAATACAATTGAAGGAATTTCATTCTTCATGTTTACTTGTTGTACAAGAGAATTAGAAGAAAAAAAAAGTGACACATCCGTTAATGATAACTCCCCATCCAAAAAGATATTACAATCATGTAAGAGCTTTATACATCATCAGGAAGACAGGAAGTAATAGCTGCTATTTTGACCAAAACCCTCGAAGTTTCACTGAAATCAATACAGACATTTGTTAGTACCTACTCAGCAAATATGGAGATTCATTTGGGGATAAAAAAAGTTCACTAACATGAGATTTGGACAGACAAAAAGTTCACTATCATGTCTGGTGAAGACTGGCAAAGTGACTAACCAATAGCTTGGGCCAGTCCACACCGAATTTCAGTTGGATTTGAGAAATGAAGGTAACTTAATGGCTGTGTAGGTAATCAGGACTAAAAGTTTCAGAGACACAACTTGAGTTCATCGAAAAAATCGCAAAATAGCTCTTCATACCTTAATTCCACACTTGCCTACTCAGACCTAAACGACTGAAAGGTGCACCGGCAATTAGTACTCTATAAAACCTAAGAAAACTGTCATTGAAACCCCTAGACTTAAAAATGATTGGAAGAACATAAGAGCTACTGTTTCAGGGAAAACTCAGCAACGGATAAAAGAGATGTCCTTCAACAACTAAAAACTAAGGATGGACAGCTGGTTGCGAAGTGGATTTATCTATGCTAAGAATAAAAGAAACTATTTATGATTTTCACACGGCTAGGTGGATATAATTAATCTAGGAGGGGCAATCGTTTTCTGTTCATATGGGGAGAGCTTGCTCGATTTGGCATTTCTTTTGCAGCAGTAGACGATAATTTCTTAAGCGAGCAAGAAAGAACAAGCCAACCTCCTTTTGAACTTATCCTACAGAAACAATCTCAGAAGAAAAACGATGATAATAACGGGTAAGAACATAAACGGTTTAGAGCTAAGATAGTTGAATTATAACTTGCAACTGTCCCACCAAGATGCAGAATGCCTTTTCAACTGAACACTTCATGAAGGAGCTGCTCAAAAGTGGAAATCTGAATATAAACTCAGCCGATATCCCAACTCATACCTTCTCAAAATGCACCACCCTTCAGAATGAGAAGGTTCCTGACAAGGTAAATCTAAAAAACTAATGTCAGTTGTTAAGGTTAGCAACCAAGTAATAGAACTGCTGCATCAAAACCTATAGATGATTTTTCAGTTTAAAGTAAGAAGAACCTGGAAGCATTTAGACAAACAACCTGTTCCTCCTTTGAAGTAACAAATAACTTATCAATAATCACTTCGGCCACAAAACAAAAAGAAAAATGATGGGAACTACATAAGAATAAGAGGGATAATGCTACATGTACTCGGATTTATGACCCAATTTTTGACTCAAACTTGATTTGTTACAATCTATACTTTCGATTTTAAATCATTGAGATTTTCGAAAAACAATTGACAGGAGTATGTGGTCAGGAAAATGTCACATCAGATTTTGAATCACAAATTAAGTCACTCGTCGAGTACAAGTAGCATTCCCCTAGAAATGCTTCTTTCCATGAAGTCTTACTCAAAATTCGACTCAAAAGCTAATGCTGCATCTCTACTTGATCACATAATGTCATCACTGCTTTTTGAAAATCTCAATGATTTAAAACTAAAGGTACACATTGTTATATCAATTCATTGAGTGAGACATATAGTCAAACTCTAAGTGATTGTAGCACTCCTCCCCGTGAAAAAGAATCCGAGAGTATCAATGTATGCAACTAGTTAAGAATACTAAATATAGCTACCCAAATACCCAAAGTCTCATAAAAACAAGCTAGAGGATAAAAATTGTCAATGATGTTACACCAACTTCCTATGAAGATGTGACCAATCAATGGACAGGCTGCCACGGCTCTAGAACAATAAACATGATATTTTGAGCGGGCTCCCTAACTTTGACTGATTAGTACTTGTGGTTATGATAAATCTATCGGGTTATCATAAAAGATAGTCGAACTATAGGTCACAACCACCCCCAGCAAGAGGCAGAATACCTTTTCAATTGACGACTTTATAAAAGAGCTGCTCAAAAGTGGAAATCTGAAGTCACCAACATTCCAACTCACACCTTCTTAAAATGCACCAACCTAATCGAACCCACCTTCAGGATGAGGAGGTTCCTGACAAGGTAAATCTAAATAAGCTAATGTTAACTGTTAAGGTTGGCAACCTAGTAACAAAACTGCTACAGCAGAACCTATAGATGAGTTTTCAGTTCAAAGTGCAAAGAATATGGATTATGGAAGCATTTAGACAAACAATTTCCTCCTTAAACTAACACATAACTTATCAATAATCTTTTTGAGCACAGAACAATGAGAAAAATGACGAGAACTACATAAGAATAAGAGGGAAGATGTTTGTGGTCCAATTTGCAGCTCAAGGCTGATTTGGTACAATCTATACTTTCGATTTTAAATTATTGAGATTTTCAAAAAACAGTTGACGGAAGTTTGTAGTCAGGAAATGCCAAATCAGATTTTGAGTCACATCGTCAAGTACAAGTAGCATTCCCCTAAGAGAAATGCTTCTTTCTCTTTAAGTCTTACTTGAGATTCGACTCAGAAGCTGATGTGACAGTACCTGATCACATTATTTCACCAATTGCTTTTTCAAAATCTCAATGATTTAAAATTAAACGTACAAATTGTAACTACATTAATGCATTGAGTGAGACTCTAAGTCAAACTCTAAGTGATTCTAGTACTCCCCTCCATGAAAAAGAGTCTGAGAGCATCTATACATGTAACAACTTAAAGGAGTACCAAATATAGCTGCCCAAACAGCCAATGTCTCAGGAACAACAAACTAGAGGATAAAAATTGTTAATGATGTTACGCAAAAACTTCTTGTGATGATGTGACAGCACAGGCTGCCACGGCTTTAAAACGGTCAACATTATATTTCGAGTGGCCCCTTCACTTTGGTAATCACACTAAACTTTGGTATTTTATCACTCATGCAAGGTAAAGCTACAATATGTATTATATACTAATATAACATGCATAAAATATAGGGTACACCCCCACCTTCTTGTCCCTCCCAGCACCACTAAGTTTAGACTCCTTCAGCCGCCTTAGTATTCACCCCTAACAAACATGCTTTTACATCTAGAACTAGGTGAAGTTATAAATATCAAAATTTGAGTCAAATTCCAAAGTAGAGAAACAAATGACTAATGGTTCAGAAAAAAAGAGTCCGTCAGAAGCACGAAGCACAGTACCATATTCTCCAACCTGCAAAGTAACTAGAAATCTCATCAGACTAGTATGTAATGTAACAAAAAGAGCAAGGGTAAATAACCCATGCTATGCAGCAATGAAGTTACACATGCCTGCCATGAAGAACTGGTTTAGGGGCAACCCTTAAGCAGCTGCACAATATGATAACCAGGTAACTTGAGATGATCAAGCAGAAGCCGAAAACATGGGAGTAAAATAACAAAGCTACTATTAATCAAGTGAAAGAAAGTTCCTAAAAGAACATCATCTCAAGCAAAATAGGAAGTTATAAGTCCATAAAATCGTCAAAAAGCAAAACATCTAAGAGAAAGGTTAGCACATTAGGTCCTTTTTGGAGCCAGCAGAAAAAACGACGAGTCGCCCCCATTAAGCAAAGAAAGGCGTATCACATTTCTCTACATATAAACCAAGTTAAATCTCTGCATTTTTCATAACAGCACAAAGTTAAAAATGTGAGTCTCAAACTTCCAACAAGTTGTCATTAGTGTAGGAAAGCAAGAACACAACAGCTCCAAGAAATGTTAATGCCTGTCAAAAGAGTACAATCACAAGAAGAATGGTCAATAAGCGTGAGAATTTGAAATGAGAAAATTAAAATGCACATGGAGGAGAAGTGGAACTATTCATATTAACTCCAACACAGCATCATTCTCGACTCTGCAATTTTATATTTGAAGCTGACAGTCCCCTCTGCTAAAGCATACCGAATAGTTAAATTAGTTGTAAGCAGGAAATATACGAAATTACTCACTATCTAGGAGACTGAGAATGAATACCCTAATAGTACTAGTTTCTCCCAGGTCATTAAGATGAATCATTAGAGGGAGAAAATATGACACCAATGCAAAAGAAAAATAACTAATGTTATGTGCTTACAAGCTCAGCAGCTGAACCACTTCACTTTAGATCCCCCATGAACTTCTCATACTCTGCGTCAGCACTAGAAGTGGTCTGCTCCGCAGATGAAACAGGTAGTGGCACTGACTCCGTCAAGGACCAAGGGACAGTTCCGATGCTTGGTGAGTTATCTACCATCGAATAAGATATAGGAGGAGGTCTGCCATAATAAGACGGATAACCTAAAGAAGATGGGGGATATATGGTGTTTGATGGTGCCCCAAACATACTAGAGGACATAGACTGTGCAGAAGTGCTTTGAGAATGCACACCAGGTGGGAAACTCTGTTGTGCTTCACTGGAAGAAGCTGGGGCACCAGGTGGAACAGTTTGAAGTGATGAAGGGGGATAAGGCACACCATAGTGGGGCATAGACTGGCCCGGCACAGGAGGGTATACAATCGAACCAGGAGGGGGTGGTCCATATGGAGCATATGGAGGACCAGGCGGTGCCCAAGGAACTGGTGCCCCCATGTAGCCACTATGAGATGGATTTGAAAGAGGACCACCATAACTAAATTGCTGAGAAGCATATCCCCCAGCAGCATGATCTGAATTAGGATATGTGGGCAATTTCTGAGACAGAGGATGTCCAGTTGGTACAGGAGGCTGAGGAGGTTTACCCGAAACTCTGACAGCTATTACTCTCCCCTCTAGACGGTAACCATTCATACTAGCTATAGCATTATTTGCCTGAGCAATATCTGAGTACTTGACAAAACCATAACCTTTGCTTAATCCAGTCACCCGGTCCTTGATAACCTTGGCCGTCACAATATCACCAAATTGTGAAAACAAAAGTACAAGTGCATCATCATCGAGATTCGGAGGCAAGTAACTGATGTACAAATTTGTATAGTCGTGCTCCTTTTCTGTTGTAGCTCCAATTGCCGTTAATCCTGCCTGTGATGCAGTCCCAATACCAGCTGAAATTTTGCTACCACTAGCCCAAGGAGGACCACTTCCGGAGCCTGAGCTATTACACCCAAGAAGAGGCACTGCTGAGTTTTGCCTAGTCAATGAATCTGGTGCACTTCCACCTAACTCAGCCAAGAAATTCTGGTACTCATCATCCATTTTCTTGCCTGCAGTGCCCTTCATGGGACAATCAATAGTAGGGTGCCCTCCATCACCACATATCTTACAAAGTACGTCACTCTTAAAAGTTGATGTACGGGCAGGACAAGCATATTGGCGGTGACCAGGTTCACCACATAACCTACAAAATTCCTCATCCCTTATTGTTCCATTCAAAGCAGCCAGTTCCTTCAGTTGTTGCCTCTTATGCTCATTCAGTACTTCATCTACAGGCTCTAAGAGCTTTTCCACCATTCCGGCAGCAGCATCAAGTGCTTCCTGAGTAGCAGCCTCTACCATGACATGTAAATCTTCATTTTCATCTATATCCGGTTTGAAGTCATGTTTGTGATGCAACCTTCCTTCTTTCATTGACCCCTTTCCGCGAATCACAATCTTTGCCCCTGTTTCCTTCTCCATTCTCTTCTGGGTGTTACCCCTGGGACCAATTATAAGCCCTATAAAATTGTAGCCTGGGTATTCCTTCAACGGTATGTAAAGCTTCTTATAAAGTTTAGGAGGTCGGTAATCCGCCGGGGGTTTAAAAGCAGGGTTTCGCTTAATGAGTTGACTAATTATTTCTGATCTCTCTTTAGTAAGTCTCTCTCTAGCACGATACTCTCTGGTGTTGATTCGAACACCCATTTTATCGTACATAGGTTCAGGTGAAGGTGAACGAGCACCTTCAGGTCGATTATCTAAAGGTAATCCAGATGATAACATTCTACTAATCTCAAGAAGCCGAATATTAAGAGCTTGAACTTCAGGATCAAGTTCCATAGTACCCATAAATTCCTTCATGAAATCAGGGAGTTGAATAACTGGCTTCGGTAAATCATCAGACCAACGCGATTTTCTCTTTCTAGTTCCAGCACCAGAATTAACATTTTGTTGGTCATCGGATTCAGAAGGATCCCACCTACTGCGACGCTTTCTTTTACTACTCGTTGCTTCCTCACCACCAGAACAATCTCTGTCTGCGGCACCGCTGTGGGTGCCACTTAATCCATTTTCAGATGGTAAACGCTTCCGGCTATCTGGTTTTGATTCTCCATTCAATAGTATCGAACTTGTGATTTCAGATTTCTCAACCAAGGTCGATGAATCTGAACCTGGAGCCAAGGTTTCTGAAGTAAAAGGAGAAACAGGAATGTTTTCTTCTATAAGATTTTGTTGATGTGAAGGGGGGTTCTCCATTGTGAGATGGATGATTTATTTGAAATTCTAGAACGGAAAGCAGAGGATGATCTTGACAACAAGCAAATTATACCCGTATCGTTCTCCAAAACACCTGCAATTTACATTAACCAGACATTAGTTAAGAACAACAAACAAAAAGAACAAATCAATGTATTCATAGGAGCTTAGTAAACAAATTTAGCCGAACACAAAGCGAACTATTTTTCAAACTACCAGCTATAATTTAATATCTCTATGGTATTATCCGCAACGTTGATGCACACAACTAGGGTTTCATAACCAGTTCATCACATCAAAGGCTAAGTATTCCAAAAAAGATAAGTTCTACATCTACCAACTAAACCCATTCAACACAAGAAACCAGATTGAAATTATTCGAAAAAGTTATAAAGAAGACCCTTAAGCTGTATCACTATTAAGAATATTATGGCAGGCTGCACAAATATAATACCCTAGTCCTAACCATTATACTCAAAATCGCCTTCCAAAAAGCCCTAGAAAAAAAAAAATTAACTCCTACACACCAAGGTTGGTTTTGTAAAAGTAAAAGAATCTAGTTAAAAACTACAAACTGAGCATCTGCCTTCTTGAAAAGCATATAATGTCTAGTGGAAATCAATGAGAATGAGGAAGAAGAAAGGTTACCTGTTTTGAAATAGTTAAGCTTGGGGAGAAACCGTAGAGAAAGAAAAGTTTAGACGGAGAGGAGTAGTACGGGGAAGAAGAGTGGTAGAAAGGTCGGTGTATCAGGAGGTTCGGGTGGCGATGGCGTCTGTGATCGATGTCTCTGTTAATAAAAGGATGGAAAGAGAGAGAGGGCGGGAGAAAGAAGGCTCATGAGTAAATACTCTACAAAGATAGATGCTACGGCCTTTATATAGTATTTAAGGTTTCCTAAACATATTCAAATTCTAATTATCAATTTCTGATTATCAAATTCTAATAGACAGAGTATTAGTTTTCTACACCTAATCAAACTTTAATTAAAAACTTCTAAATAAGCCAACAACTGTGTAACATCTCATGTTTTTAAATAAATAAAGAGTGTAATTTGGGGGTATTTGCAATCAGGCCAAAACCATTTTTGATGAGACTTATCTTCCTTATCTTCTATAACCCACAGAAGCTAGGGTTTCTTAGAGAACCAAATTCGATTAATGAGACTTTCGAGTGGTTTTCAAGGGGAGATTCGATTTTTCTTTGGAGGTAAGTGATTTATAATTGTTTATGCATAAGAACTTTCATTTCTCTCTCCCTAAACAGTCATAGTTTTATAAGTTCGGGTTTTAATGGAGTCTTTGGTTTCGAATTGATAGAAATTGGAATGAGTTTCATCAAAGGAGAAGCTAATCAACTAAATTAAGGTAATTTTTAATTTTATCATGATGTTATTGCGTAAGTATGGATTTTAAGGTTTTCATGATTAGGATATTGGGGGTTTTTAATTCATGGAAAAAGGGTTAATATTGTTGGAATTTGAGTAATTTTGAAGTTTATACAATGTTAGTGAAGTTTATTGTGTTTGATTATCAACTAAACGACAATTTCGAAGGACTGCATAGTACAGTCTGTTGTCGGACGATCTGGGTCTTGTATTGTGTTCGAAAAAACTTTCTCCAACATGAAAATTGTAGCTTAAGATGTTAGCTTTCTGACAAGATATGGTACAAGTCATTTGGATCTCGGACGAGAAAGGTATGACTGTTTTAGCTAGCAGTGCGATGTTAGGAACATTTTGTTTTGTTGTTGTTCGTGTTTTGCTAATTTCGAAGATGATTCAATCTGAATTTGGGGAAGACATTCAATAATAAAACGTTAAGGATAGGAATACCTTTTAAAAAGTGTTTGATCGACCTTAAGTGGACATGGCTATGGAAGTTAGAGATTGATCGAAATTCGATTATTCGAAGTGTTCCAAACGTTATAGATTTCTTTTATGTTTTAAGTTTTCATTGTTTTATTTTAATTATTCTTTTTGCTGTACGAAGGTTCTTAGTACCTAATGTTTCGATTCAGTTTTTTTGGTTATTCTTCCTTATCCCACAGTTTGCGAATGAGCAGGAATAAACTCGTCTCGTAGGTGGGAGGTCTTTGGTGATGCAAGGACTGAGGTATGAGTTCTGAATCCTTTTACCAGCATGGTTTATAGATAATGAAATATGTTAGGTCTTATAGTTTTGTGCGTCATTATGTCTAGAGTTTAAGGATCATGGAAATCGAATTTGAAATGATGAACTGGAATATGCTTGAATGGTTTTACTGCGACATGAGAAATGCTTTTGAAATATTTTTTACTAGGAATTCATGAAGAGATCGAAGTTGGAGTGTCATACCTGCTGGAGGTATATGAGAGGAAAAAATGAAAAAATAATAAGGGTGAGGCTATTTTTCGTACTTTTAAGTGCAAAAACGGTTTCGTTAATTTCCAATACAAGAGGGGGTATCCCTAACTGGACATTGGTAATGGTGGTGCCGTGATATTATGGTGGTGATGGCCGAAATTTGTGGTGGTTGGTCTGAATTTGTGAATGAAGGTGAGATGAAGACAAAAAATAAGAGTTAAAAAGCAATCAGATTTATTATTGGACTAAAAATAAATATGCTTTCGAAACCAATCTTGGTTGACTAAGTCTTTACGCTCCAGACGCTTTTCTTTATGCCCCTAAATCGTGACCTTTCGAGATTTGTGGACATCTCTTATGGAGTGTATATTTAGACAATTAATATGTTTTTCCTCCATAAACCCCGTATGATTTATATTTGAGTTCTTCATATATTTCATAAATTGATATTTATGTCCTTTTGTATCTGTACTTTTGGGAAGAACATTACATGGATCATTAAATACATAACTCCCTAAGTATAAGGGTTTAATAAGAAAAACTAACCGTAAAATCAATATTTTATTTATTTTTGAAGTTTTCTCTAAAATATTCGGAACATTAATATCAATCACCACCATCTATCAACATAAACTACAAAATACACAAATTTATTATCATTATTAACTTAGTTACAAGTTCTTGATAATGCCCCATAATATCGTGAATGAAGCATAAACACTGCTTAAACCAAGTCTATGAGATTTGAAGAGGATGACAAGATAGAGATGATGGAAAGTATGAGCGTCCAAAATAAAAAGAAGTCATTAATATTCAAAATATTGTTAGGGGAGATGATGACAAGACGGAGTAGTAAAGAAGCTAAGTTAAAGATAAATGAATGGTGCTCTTGTGTTAGACTCGATTTATGATTTAGGTAAATGACTATCTTTCTGGTTGAATATAGTTTTAGGACCGGAACTGCTTTTTTACATCAATAATTTTATGGGATGGTTTGTAAACAAATAGAAATGATTCCCCAAAACGAAAAACATTTTCCGTATTCGATGCATTGCCTATACGAGGTAATGTTTGTTCTATGCGAGAAAGCCTTTTTCAACTATACAAGTCCTAATAAAACAAAAAGTGCTAGAAAAGATTGAAAAAATGGACCTACTTCACACTTAAATGGAAATCAACGGTCTTGATTAAGATGAGAACGTCCATCAAGAGAGGGAGAGAGTCTATAAAAAAATCATAGATTTTATTTAGGGCCGGAGTAGGGGTAAATTATGACTTCTAGACTTGTTTATCATTATCTATTATATAAAAGAGAAGGGAAAACGATGACTGGGACAAACATTTTTTTTTAATAAAACACTAGGTATGACCCGTGCCTACGGCACGGATGCTTTTGTTGAATGAAAGTTGAATAGAATTATGAATCTAAGAAACTAAAGTTATATAAAATGTTTTATTCTCAAAATTTGAAGAAAGACTAATGAATTGAACAAAAAACAATAATTACGAAATGTAGAAATCGGTATCTAGATATATGCTTGATTGGTTGTTTGCTCAGACCTCACATGCACTCGCCAAGAACACTCGTCGACATTGAATTAAGCACTTTCAGTGTGTTACTGTAAATGACTTAAGAAATTAATTGATGTAGTGTTAGTGTAAATGGCTTAACAAATATACTTAAAATTTGTGGCAATTAACAAACTTAATGAGAGGGACATAGAACCTAAAGGTGAAGTCATTTTGTAGTTGTTTAGTTTGTAGAGATAAAAAGGTTGGTAGAAAGAAAAAGTATGAGAAAAAAGATGAAGTCATTTTGTAGTTATTTAGTTTAGAGAGATAAAATTATGGACATGATGAAGAAAAGAAGAAAGGTTGTGTGGTTATAAAGATAGCAGAAAACGTTACGTATGAGAATTCTAAAGGTTTCCATAGGAAATGGAAAAGTTTTCAAGGTCTGTTCGTGAACAGACCAGATCTGGTCTGTTCACGGCTCCGGCGAAGGGAAACCCCCTTCGCCGGAGTTTTTAGAGAGAGAGAGAGATGAGAGGAGATTTTTTTTTTTTTTTTGAGGTTGCCGGCCGGAAAATTTTCTGGCCGGCGACTTTAATCGGAGAAGATGAAGGTGAGTTGGAGAGAGAGAGAGAGAGGTGAGTTGGAAAGAGAGATAGGTGAGTTGGAAAAAGAGAGAGGTGAATTGGAGAGAGAGAGGGGGGTGAGTTGTAGAGAGAGATGAGGTGGAGAGGGAGAGAGGGGTGAGGTGGAAATAACTTTTTTTAAATGTTTTAAATTTAGAATTAAGAAGGGTAGTAATGACATTTACTTGAAAATAGGGGGCCATATTTGAATTTACGAAAAAAAATGGGCCATAAAGGAAGCTGGTCACAAAGTAGGGGGCCATATAGGAATTAACTCTAAAATTTAAGATACAGTCCTTCGTAGAAATAAAGTTACCTATTTAAAAAACAATAATCCTTTCTTTCTGAAAGGAAACCGATGACTGGGACACATACTTTTTTTTAATAAAGCATATTGTTTAGAAGCCCTTCTCAAAATTTAAGATATATTCCTTCGTAGAAATAAAGTTACATATTTAAAAAACAATAATCATTTCTTTCTTATAAATAAAACAACTAATCTAAGAAACAAAGAAACAAAATAAATTTCAACGGTTAAAAAAAGAAATTAAAATCTCTCTCTCTCTCTCTCAATAAAATAATAACTTATTTAAGAGAAAAGAAACAAAAAAAATACAAAAAAATAATAACTAATAAAAATCTCTCTCTCTCTTTTGATAAAATATAACAATAAATTCGTAACATTTGATTGATACAAGTGTCTGTGCCCTAGGGCACGGGATATACCCTAGTCTATATAATAAAACAGAAGGGAAAATGATGACCGGGACAAACATTTTTTTTTTAATAAAACATACAGGAAATTGGGCAGGAGGCCCAATTTCTTGTATTTTTTTGTTAAAAAGACAACCCATCTTTTTAACTAGCTAGGCCCCAAGTAAGTTATAAAAATAGGCTTGAAGGACATTTTTAAAGGCACCAACTTTTTAAGAGTCAAAAATACCCTTCATTCAATTAGAAATACCTAGTAATAATCTAACTAATAAATCAGGAACTTGAGTTTTTCTCGTGAACGAACCGAGTTGGATTGTCGACGCCGATTAAAATTTCTGGGGTTTGAATCGATTTTGGCTATAAGATAGGTTAATGTTTTTAGGTTTTGGTGATTTAATCTATTTGCTTGTTGTTTGAAGAGGCTTTTAAGGGGTTTGATTTAGTTTTTGGTTCTAAATTCTAGAGAGAGAAAGTTTTATATACTTCCAATGGAAGGAGAATTTGATAGTGTTTCAAGGTATAATCCAACTTCTTCATTGCTTTATTTTCATTGAGTTATGAATAATGGATAACAATTTGTTAGTTTTGATGTTTATGTTCAAACTTATTTGTTGGATTTATATGAAAGTTGTGAAAGTATAGTTGATGCAAGCAATGTGTTTGATAAAATGCTTGAAAGAGATGTTGTTGCTTGGAATGCAACGTTAGTTGGTTATACAAGACGTAGGTTGGTTGAAATAGCTATAAAGTTTTTAGATGAAATGCTTGTGAGAAATATTTTTTTCTTGGACAATCATGATTGGTATTTATGTTCAAATTGAGAATTTCATGAAAGCTTTGGAAGTTTTTCGAAGAAAAGTAAAATGATGGTGCTAGAGCTTATAAAATGACTACTATGAATTTGTAGGGTTTTTAGATAGTTTTTCGATACAACATTCTATTAGACAAAATATAATAATTTGTAACAAATTTCATGTTAAATCAATTCAAAACTAATTTGCAAACCATTTGCATGGCATTGCAAGGTGTTTGCAAGGCTCTGCAAGGTGTTTGCAAGGCTCTGCAAGGTGTTTGCAAGGCTTTGCAAGACTCTGCAAGGTGTTTGCAAGGCTCTGCAAGGTATTTGCAAAGCTTTGCAAGGCTCTGCAAGGTGTTCGCAAGGTTGTGCAAGGTATTTGCAAAAGTCATGCAAGGTGTTCGCAAGGTTCTGCAAAGATTTTGCAAGGCTCTGCAAGGTGTTCGCAAGGCTCTGCAATTTGTTTGCAAGGCTATCCAAGGTGTTTGCAAGGCTCTGCAAGGTGTTTGCAAGGCTTTGCAAGGCAGTGCAAAGTGTTTGCAAGGCAGTGCAAGGTGTTTGCAAGGTATTTTCTTAGACTAGGGTTAGGTTGGTCTTTTTACTGAAATTGAAAATTACATAATTGCCATCAGGGAGGTGAAGCCTAAAAAACTTTGATGAATCCTTTTTAAACAAAAACATAATTTCTTAGGGAGTTTTGGCCAAATTCCCCTAAAACATATTGTTTAGAAGCCCTTCTCAAAATTTAAGATATATTCCTTCGTAGAAATAAAGTTACCTATTTAAAAAACAATAATCATTTCTTTCTTAGAAATAAAACAACTAATCTAAGAAACAAAGAAACAAAATAAATTTCAACGGTTAAAAAAAGAAATTAAAATCTCTCTCTCTCTCTCTCTCTCTCTCAATAAAATAATAACTTATTTAAGGGAAAAGAAACAAAAAAAAAATACAAAAAAATAATAACTAATAAACATCTCTCTCTCTTTTAATAAAATATAACAATAAATTTCGTAACATTCGATTGATACAAGTGTCTGTGTCCTAGGGCACGGGAAGCGGTAGATTTTGACTTCTAGACTGTATATATCATAAGGAAAAGGTAGGAACAAAAATGAAAGATTTGTCATTTGATTGTACTTGGAACTTCATTGAAAAATTTGAAAGAACTTAGTTATAGAATACATATTTTGAAATGGAGCTTAAATAAAATGAAAATTGGTTATGGGCCAAAGTCTACTTCAATAAAACATTAGAAGATCAAACAAACAGTTCACAAAATTAAATTTCCCAAAATTTGAATAAATAATTTAGACATGTACAAAATAAAATTTCATCTAATATTCTCTCATTTTACTAACAATAGACTAGAGAGAGAAGACTCTGATAAGAAACCTAAGAGAGAAAACTTAACATGAAGACAAATTTTGCCTTTATCAATATCAAGCTTAGCTCCAGTAACTACCCAATATCCAGGAGTATCCTTTGGACCTTTACACATTTCAGTAGTATCAACAAATCTCATAAGTTTTTGTCCATAATTTGGTGGACCAGTAGGGAACACACCGGAATCTATGATAATTTTGGCCTGTAATTTTAATTTTTCCGAGATTCCGGCCGCCCCACTACCTGAAGAGAAGAAGCTTGACTTAGTACTGTTGGATAGGTTATCTGAACTAAGTCCTGCTTGTTCGATTACTGATTTTTTTGTGTATGAGTTTTTGAGTTTGGTGAATAAGAGTCTAAGATGGAGTACATTTTTCGAATCTTGCTTCTTGAGATGGAGCTGAGCCCCAGTTACTATATAGACGATATTTTTATCGACGAGTGAATCTGGTTCGTATTGGACGAACGCCGTAGATAGGTGTGTAAATCTCTTGGATTGAATGGGCTCTAAGTATCCGCTCTCGTCCGGGGCTATCTCGTCTGAGCCTATCCATAATGGAACTTCGTCATCCGCCATCTTGTCTTCCAGTACTATCGGATTATTCGTTAGGTGTTTCAAGTGTATAGCAAGCCTGTTTAATTAATGTTGTTAGTTTCATGGACAGGATTTTGTATACATGAGATGATGAATAGTCCCACATGGACCCAAGTAAGTTTTGTTAGTGCTAATCCCAAATTGGTGCTGGGAGAGGGTAGTGGTCACCTTATAAGTGTGAGGGAAAGCCTGACTTCTTGAGCTAGCTCTTGAGATGAGTGAGTATTCCCAAAACCACTTGCGGAAAAGGAAACCTCAAGACGACACCCACAAATAACATCAGAATGCCAAAGTTTACGAAAATCTTAGGTCACTTGTGGAAGGTAAAGATAGTCATCGAGGCCTAACGTGTGGAGAAAAAGATTGTTATTGTTCGTCCCACAATGGTTTTGGGTCACTTTGTAAGTGTGAGAAAGTCTCACCTCTTAAGCTAGCTTTTGGAGTAAGAGAGACTCAAGACTACTTCGAAACAAAGAATGCCTAAGAACAAGACCACGCGTTTTGTGACCCACGATACAATATGTTCGGCCTCTCTAGTTATTGTCAACTGGTTTTGAGTTTGACATAGACAAACTTAAAAGGAATTTAGAGCTAGGTCCGCACAATTATAGGCCCAAGAGAGTACGAACGATAGCCAACAATATAGCATTTGGATCACTAGTCGGTGTGGCTCTCATTTGAATACCCATATACTTAACATTCTATACTTGGTTTCCTGAACTCTAGTCTTGATATGCATGGGTCTACTTCGATTTCGTCCCTTGAGAAATATATAGACCAGTTGTTCATAAAGTAGATAGATATTAATGAATGGTTGCGTGACAAACCTGTTTGATTTCATTCCCTCAAGATATAACCTCATTCCTGTGACTGGTCTCTTTCCTACTATCACCTGTCATAAACACAGTCACCATAAGAGGGTTAGTATTACCCAAAAGTGCTAGATGTACACAATCAAGTCACGGCTATATCATCGCATCTCTAGAGTTGGTTGGTTGAATTAGAATCGCCGTGTAAACTTCAGTCATTTTGTGAGACGTTTGTATATACAGATATGTTTTCTTTCTTAGTGTGTTAAAAGGAAAATTGTTGTAAGAAGAAAAGTGAGTAAATACCTGGAGAGGGTTAACATATAACTTAGGGCCCATGAGGTTGAGAGGGAGTGCAGGAGCAGGGATGGCAATGTTTGTAGTGGGACCCAATGGGAGGTCATTGTGAATTGGAGCCCATGCTGCCTGTGATTGGAAATCCAGAAAGTACTGTAGATCCGCTAGTGGTGGCTTATCTGCAGTATAATAGTATTTTTCTATAGGTTAGGTATTTTTTTTCTTCACTAGGTTAGAAACTATAAAAATAAACTTCAATCTTGTATTAGCTACAATTAGTCAATGTTTGGCGCACTAGAGTGGAATTTGATTATCAGGAGTTGCATTTAGAAATGATGTTTCGTGCATAGAAATATGAATCAAGAGCCACATCCCAAGTAGGAATGAGTCAAGATTCACATTCTAGGTAGGAATGTGACTTCTCCTAAAGGAGTTGCTAAAGCCAGATAGACTAGATTTGTGATACTCTTTTTTTTGGAATCGTCAATCAAATAATTCATAAGCAAAATCAACCTCTACAAATCATATGTTTTGTGCATTACAGAATTTCGTGCACCAAACATGGCTTTGCAGATGTCAGTGGGACGGATTTGAGAGAAGAGAGAGAGAGAGACTCACAGCGGAGATAGATATTGATGGCATGATGTAAGAAACCCTTGCCACGGAGAGCTGGTCTAAGGAGGGAAGTGATGGGAATGAATTTGAAATGGATGGCATCAGGGTTGTTTGGTACAGTTAACAGCCACTCACAGTGACTACTAGCACTTGTATCCCCTCCTCTCTTTGTACATATCACTGTGATCCCCTGTTGTCAAACCCAAATACATTCATGTTCATGGCCATTGCTTTGCTTATCACATTTACAAATTTCCATTCTTCGCTCTCTAATATACTAAGGGGTGGAGTACACCTCCTTTACACCTTTGTGCTCTGTCCATCCTACGTGGATAATAGGATAAGGGGCAATATTGTCTTTTGCATCCTTACAATGGGTGAGAAAAGACAATATTACTCTTTGTCTTATTCAAGGCGGTAGGAAGGACGGTGCACATGAGTGTACTCTATCAGAGTCATATATATCCAATAGAAAGTTGGAATTTTAGTTTTAGGAGTTAGGGTGAATGAAGTAAGTACTTACATCTCTAGAAGAAGAAGAGAAGCTGTTGAGAAGCAAAGGTTGAGGATCAAATAGATTGAAAGCCTTTGGAGCCTGTTCATAATGAGTTGGACTAATTGGGTTAGATTGATGCATTTTCAAGACATAACGACTTCGAGAAAACTCTCTAAGGCAATTTCTTTTTGTGAAAAAGAACCTCTCAATTTTTTTAGGGCTTCAGCTCCCTGAGTAGTATTTGCACAAGTACACATACACATTGTTAAGTCTGTACAAATTCATATATTTTTGTGAATTTTGCACGAAGCGTCTAATAATATTGGCATGTCCTTATAATCAAGACAAACGGGAAACTATGTCTTTCGTCCGATTTCCCTCTTCAGATAATTAATTTGATATAATACTGATTGGACACAAGAATATTGAAAGATATATGGATGAAGAGAGAGAGAAGTGGGAACCTTGTTGAGTTTGTGTTGTTGTTGGTTTTTCTTGTCAATAGTGCAAGTTCCAGTGAAGAGTTGATCACCAAGGTTTTCCAAATGCTTCTTCAGCTCAGAGGGTTGTAAATTGGAGGAGGAATCTTGTTTTACAAGCACCATATCTTTGCCTCCTATACTCACTCCCACTAAAATATGTGTCCCATATTTCTCTATAAATCTTTTCACATTTATAAAAACCATAGTATTAATTTCTACTACTATATGTTATCACAACCCAAATATCAAATTGCATTTCGACTATCAATGTTGACGTATACATATCCATGTTTCATTTGTTGCATTTCAATTGATTATGGGCGAAGCCCGAACAAAGTAGTCTATATGTATTGAATATATCTATTTCGGGTTGGTCTATATTTTGATATAAATACTATATTGTTCAAAGAAATACTCAGACGATATTACAAGTCTACAAGTGAGAAACATAGGGTTACCTAGCGAGGGCAAGTGGGTCCCAAGTAGATGGAACGTCATCTTCGACTTGATCATCGAGGAGGAGAAGGGGAGAGTGTTGGATGTGAAGGTTGAAGAGAACAATGAAATAACCATCCAAAGACAAAGATTTGACGTTGGAAGCATCTCTAGCCCAAGAGCTGCTCTCAAACCCAAATATAGAATTGAAATGTCCAGATGGTATCTTCCCTCCCAATGAGTTGGTCCTATTGAATAACTCCGACATCTGCATTGTTTAATTCAAACAAACATTTTATTATAATAAACTCTGACGTTTAAGAGATCGTTTCAAAAAAAAAAAAATAAGAGATCGACCCATGAGAGAAGAAGATGACGACACCTAATATTGTGTTGGTCGACTCATTAAGTCTCCATATAGAACCGTTGCAAATTCTAGACCCGACCCAGTGTAAAGATCTAAATTTTGAGGTTATTAGTTTTTAAGTAAAATGTAAGATTTCAACAACAAAAAAAAAAGTAAAATGTACAAGCATTTCTGTGTCAATGAAATCATAGAGCTATTAATTTGATTTTTTAAAAAAATTGGGGGTCTTAGTTTTCTCTTCTACCACCACCTAACTTTGATGTGGTTATGATAAATCTAATAAAGCTTAAATTGTCAAACTTATTGAATGAGAAAAAGACCCCACGTCCCTCTACTTTACAAAACCTAAAGTCATCAAGTTCAAATAATGTCAATTATACTAATGTGGTTACTATTTTAATATCTCTTCCCCCCATTGGGGAAAGCTATATGTTTGGACCTTGAAGATAAATAGAGTTAACCCCATTCTTATTAGTTGAATTAATCAAATATATTTTTTTACTTTATAGAAATATTCATTAGAAATGAGTGAATTGTCTGTTCATAAGCGCGTAAAATTAAACTTCAAATAATTGACCTAGTGAAATGTTTTGACATTGAACGAAAATTTGACCACCTTTTTTATTTCTCTCCCAACTTTCCTTAGCGTTGATACTTTCGACTTATAATAGTTGATACAAATGAAAACGCTAAGTAAACAAGAAATTTTGGACACTATCTGAGCAAAAAAAAATGTGTGGCTTTCCATGATTGAAACATAAGTGGATACGAATCATTAAAAACTCCAATCGTGGCAAGCCACATATAATTTTTGCTACAGAAAACTTCTTGTTCCCAGCACTACTGGATAAAAATATATCTACGAATTATTCAAAACTTGTTCTTTTTCTATATAATTGAGTTGGTTTATTAAGAGTGTCTACTATTTTGGAGATTTGGAGATGGATAGTTTCACAAAGCATTTAAGGTAAGTAATTTGATAGTGTGTGAAACTGTGAACTAGTGGGTCAAAAAAATCTCTAACCACAAAATTTAGAGTGCATTTGCTTTACTTTTATATTTTAACCTACCTACTTTTACCTATGTGTTGTCTTTGATAAATGAGGACATTAAATATAGATAGTCACACAAGTTGACTCAATCCTAAATCATCTCAATTCCTTGTATACAAAAGAAATGGAAGAGAAGATTACCTGATTGAATTCAAGAACATCAGATTGATATCGAGTTCGATCTCCTTTATCACATTTTATATCTATAGGTACTCCACTAACCGATCCAAATCCAGGAACATCGAGTTGTTTAGTCTCTGTTTCGTTTAGTAAAACCAACCTTTTATCCCCCTTGCAATATTTCAATCTAAAATCAGAAGTTATATCAAACCCTTTTCCTAAACTACTTAGAGCCTTCTCTAAAATTTCCATCATCTCATATAACTCAAAAGTTCATACTAACAAGAAGCAACATAAGAAAGAGGAAACTATATAAATAGAGAAGAATATGAAGACAAAAATGATGAGATAGAAAGAAGGTTAGAGACCAAGTCTTTGAATTATTTCTAGTCATTTTCTTCACATAAATGTCAAAATAAGGACTTTTTCCGTTTTCATACTTTTTTCCGTTTTCATACGAGAAACGTACTAGCCGATTAGTAAAATACAAAGATTCTTTCATTTTGTTTGGTCTTTGTTTTATTATATAAATATGAACAACTTCTTAGTCGGCCCTTTCTATAAGAAAATCCTACACAATTTAGAGTTGCCGGCCTTCAACCCTGTTTCTTTATTTTTGAAAACAACAATGTGTTGATGACGCGTAGAGTACTAATGTCAAAACTTAACAGCGTCACAAGGTAATCGAATTATAACAATATTTCTCTAGGTGATTACATCATTAGAACACTCTTTCGAAATTAGTCCTCCATTAAAATACAAACTATGATATCAATTATTCTTGAGAGACTAATCCTGCTCCCAGAGTGTGGAGAGGACTGTTTATGGAGTTTATTATAAGGGTTAATTCCGTTTTGACCTCCTAGAGATGACCAATTCACCAAATACCCCCTGAAAATGACCACCGTTTAAAGTGATTCTCTTTTTCAGATCACTACGGGTACACCTGCCCGTACTGCACCAATATACAAGGATTATTCGAAAAGAAGTGCAATTGAAATACAAAATTAATCTTTCATGTCCTATTTCTCTTTCCCACAGAAAGGGTCACCACCTTGCCGGATGATTGGCCTGCCAGCGGCGACGACCATTCATTAGGAAAACGGAAAAACTCTCCTCCTACTCCCTTCGTCGACCGACCACCATCTCCTTCACCATCATCTATTTCATTTCTTTCCTTCTGAAATACACACCTACAAGAAACCAGCCTGTGTCCACCTTTTTTCTACCTTCTATCTACTAATCATCTCTTCAAAGAAAACACTCTATATTCTAACATGAAAAACATTACATCTAAAAAACAATGGGTAATACTGAAGAAACAGATTTTGGGCTTGTCAATTGAAATGGAAGAACTCTGAATTTCCGTAATTACTCGAGGTGTACATGGATAGAAACTTATTACACAGAAATGTATATATAATTTATACTATAGTTACTGCAAGATTATAGCATTTATGAGTAACAATTGCATATTGTTGGAGTGCGAAAGTTCAACTATTTCATATTATTCACAGGAGCCACAAAAATCCCTCAATTGAGATGAAGCTATAGAGTGTCTCCAAATCATTCATGATATATGCACTAACACCATTGCCGCAAAAAAAAACTGTAAATAGGCCAAAAATGTTTCGTGGTCAAGATATACCTCTGGCGTAAAAGGTAAGCATTCACAAACTAAAACAAAATCGATGACGACCCACAAAAGAACTCATTCCAGGAAACTTTTTATTATTCTTCAATTGTGATGGTCTCTGTAAATTCTAGTTTCTCCGTTTGTTTGGTTAGAAGCTCGGGATTTTGATATGTTTCCATCTTAGTATCCCTGTTATTTGATTTAAGCACCATTAGGTTATCCTGATTCTGAGGGTTATGCAATTCCATCTCATCAGAACTGCAGGAGTCTGGACTAGACGAAAGAAGCTGCTCCATCATAATATCATCTTCAGGTAGATCTGGTAAGATATACAAGCCGTTCGTTTCTGAGGGAATTGAGTCTGTTCCCGTTGAAAACGGTGTGACCTCTCCAAATGACATAAAATCAATATCCATAAAGAAATCATCAACCCCGCTTGGAGAAGGATCTGATTGTTCAGATCCTGAATCTGATGTTGGCTCGAGTAAGGGCTCCGAGGCCTCAACTGTCAGGGGCTGATACCTAACTAATTGACCATCAGAAGCTTCCGATTCTCCATTCTCTTTACTTTGTCTAAGAACAGGAACTCGTCTCTTTTTTTTCGTATCGGCCATGCGCCAATTGTTCCTGTTTTGCTGAATGAGTTGAGCCAAGAACCCAGGATTTTGCATGGCCATTGACAATAATGAGAACATCTGTTGCTGACTCTTTTCCATCCCTTTAATACGTTGTCTTAAGCAATGCAACTCTCGGTCCCCGTCATGCTGCTGCTGCCGGCATTTAACCAACTCCTGCATCAGTAAATTCCTGTCCCTCTTGAGGGTTTCAACTTCTTCGAGGAGCCCAAACATTCCAACTTCTACACAATGTACTTTATTTTGCTTTGCCTCTTTTTCTTGACTACTGGCCTCAGTTTGTTTTCTTCTACTGATATCCTTCAACAAATGCTTTTTACCCTTAACAAATCCATTATGTACAAATTCCCATCGGTCTGGATCAGATTTTCTGAAACCCTGAAATAGAAGTAATATCGAGTAAACTTACTGATAAAATTATGTCATCCAAAATAATTGTTGCACCTATAAAGAAAATGAACTTCAACCAAAATCTTCAACACATGAATTAACTAATAGACTGCTTAAACTTTTGCACAGACAACGTTTGTAGTAGATAGTTATGTTATAATCTTACATTCTTGTTATAATAGATTTAATAGTGCAACCATAAAATTCTTTTTTTCCCACATTGAAATCACCAAGCAAAAGAAAATAAACACGAGAGTTTCACAACTTTGTTTGTAAAGAATTAAGAATTTTACTTTAAACACTCAATAGAGATAGAAAATAAACACAAGGAGGTGTGGGCCGTGGGGGAAGGTGTACCATTGGATGTTGAAAAGTAGTTAGCAATTACGTCCTTTAAATAGTGAAGGGAAACAAGAAAACAAAACAAAGGAAAGATCCACAGATGTAGGGCAATACCATATAGTAGTCAGCAATTATCTCCTCTAAACAACAAACCAAATAAAAAAATGGAAAGGAAAAGGGTAAAAGAGAGAATAGAAGCCCATAAACATATCAGTAATTGTCTAATTTATCTCCTAACCAAGAACAATAACGAAAATAAACCAAAGTAATCAGCAGAAATTGAACCAGACTCTGGCTTCCAAGTCATATGGAAATGAGGTAAACGGTATCTCGATAGCAACCAAAGTTGGCAAAGGTTGGGCATGTTCTAACTTGCAAGGGCCCAATCCTTGAGTTCAGCCGACCGGGTCAACATTCTTGGCCAGAGTTAATTATATTATATATGAAGGAAAATAGCCGAAACTCCCTAGGACATATTCTTTTATAGGCTTCAGCTCCTTATAAACCCTGCACCAGTTTGCACAAGTTCGTGCATAGTATGTAAGGTTGCGCATAATTTGTACATGTTCGCTTAGTTTGCACATATTTACATAACCATCCCAAGGCAAAACATACTGACATTTCTTTTCAACCAGGACCAACAAGAAATTGGGACTTCGGCCCAATTTCCTATTCGATATACTATAAACGTCTTTTACGCACTATGCATAAAGAGAAACCAAATGTGTATATGTGGTAAACCTTGTAAGACCCTCCATCCCTACGTTTTACTCTGACTGTATCAGACGAGTCCCAGTGAATCGGAATCCAGTCGGTTGCGCTCGAGCAAGACTCAGTCCGACTTGACGATACCCCCTAGCTCAGGGGTTCCGCTTGAAATGGGTTCAGGCTACTTCCGAGTCGATTATGGTTACATGGATTAACATAGTTTTGTAGTTACTTCTCTAGCATTATCAAACTTGGGTTATCTAACAGAAAACCTGTCACCTCAAGAATTTCTTAAAATTGACTGTGAGACCTAGAAATTGCAAGTAACCATCCCTCATATACAGAAAGATAGAGTCTTTAGAGAGAAAGAGAGAGAGAGAGAGAGGGTCTTACATATGTGTTAAGTTGTCTCCAGAAGCTAGAGAAATTGTTATGTTTGAAGTATTTGGGAAGCAATTGAGTCTGAAAAGAAGTCATGTCCCAAATAATGAAGCTATCAAAAGAAGAACTCCATGAGATAACAGAATCACTAATTGGATCATCAACCATATTGTAACACTTTAGGAGGAATGGAGGAAGATGACCTCCCTTTTCAGACTTTGATTCACCCATGCTGATTGGATTAATCAAAATCTACTCTGCTTTTCTTTACTATATTCTACAACCCTAACTATTGATTTTGGGAATTGCTGCCCAAAAATTACTATAAGAACAGATTGGATAAAACTTGATTGTTTCTAAATAAGGAATACCGTATGCATGTAATATACTAATTCTTGATGAATTTGAAATTGGAAAAGAAGGAAAAAAGAATAATCAAATAAAAGCAACAAATTGGAAACCCTAAAATCAATAAAGAGAGATGGGTGTTTTTAGTGTTTTGTTTGAAAACCCTATGATAAATCATGAACCACTGACACACAGAGCTATAGAGAGAGAGGGAAGTGTTTGAATGGCTGGAAGAAGTGGAAAGAAAGAAAGAAAGCGGTGAGCAAGAAAAGGGTAATTTTATTCTCCGTGGCCGTGGGGAACAAGAAATCCACCTTCAACTTTCCCTCTCTTCATTCGGTTTTTGCATAAGGGTAATTTTTTACTAGGGTTATTTCCCCAATGGCCCCCAACTTTGTGACCAGCTTCCTGGCTGGCCCCCTATTTTAACAAAAATATCTATATGGCTCATTTTTTCAGTTATCTTTAACTTTCCGTTACTCTTTTTCCTCCATCTCGTTTTATCTCTCTACCACATCATTTGAGCACGCCAAATCATCGTCTTCACCGGCAGGGTCGCCGGACGGCCAAATTTTCGGTCGGCGACCTTCAACCTTTTTTTTTCTCTCTCTTCTTTCCCTTTCTAAAACAAAAGTTTGAAGGTCGCCGACCGGAAATTTGGCAGGCCGGCGACCCTGCCAGTGAAGACGATGATGTGGCGTGCTCAAATGATGTGGCAGAGAGAGAAAATGAGATGCAAGAGAGAGAGTAACAGAAAGTTAAAGATAACTGAAAAAATGGACCATATGGATATTTTTGTTAAAGTAGGGGTCAGGCAGGAAGCTCACAAAGTTGGGGGTCATTTAGGAAATAACCCTTTTTACTAACGCCCTCAATTGGCGACCCTTAACATATAATGCACAGTTGGAGTTCAACCACTACACCTTCGATGAGGAATTTATAGATCAAGGCAGTGGACGTTTTTCACTTTCTAAAATCGAGAGTCACTACTAGATGCGCTAATAGTGTATTCAGGAGACACTACATAACGACACTACAAAACTAGAGAGATCTTAAATGCCCCTCCAAAATATTATTGGGGGCCACCTAAAAACAAATTTTAGAGGAAGATTTTGAAGAAAAGAGGCGTCAATGACACTTTAGCTTTTAAAACACCCCCTTTTGATATGTACTTGCACAACCTCTATAATGGAACTTTATGGAAATTTTAGGAAACACAAGGATTATTCTCGCAGTTATTGTGGAGCTACTCTAGAAACCATACATCAAGAGTTCGACATTTTGCAAAACTGAAGATCGACTCCTTGTTAATTTGTATTATAAGAGTATTTTTTGTTTCACCTTCGGGTTTTATGAGTGCATCTGGAACAGTTTAACGACGGATATAAGTATGGAACAGTTTAATCACGGTTATAAGTATATTCCATCTTTATGATGTATCAAATGATGTGTTATGTTTGTTGTAATCATGTAGTTGAAAATGAAAAGAATAGAAAGATTTGGGACCAAACCCCCCAATCCTCTTGACGGATACTCTATTCATCTTCGCCTAATTCTGTCAAAGAGAGAACTGGAGACCCATAGGGGTTGCAAGAGCTATATTCTAAGACTTACTAAATATAATCGAAAATTGACTAATAGCGTACTAGACCTTTTTTTTTGAAAGGATGCCCTACTACACTTTAAGTGTCAAGTAATATCGATCTACTGGTGAGAAGAAATGGCAAGAATAAGAACTACTAACCAAGCTAAAGAAATGATGTCAATATATCAGCAAGGCAAGTTAATCTTCCACCCCCAAAATACTCTTCATCAAATGTCAATCTGGTGAAGATCTTACATTCTGTTGCATTAAGCTTTTAATCGTGTTTAAGAGCTTTAGTAACCATAGCCCTAGTAACAATTATAGCTAGGTAAGCAAGAAGTGTAACAGCTATTCCGCCTGCAAGGACGATATTGTCATAAGTTGCATCTTGAACTTTGTAAACTCGGAGACCTAATACGTTCCAAAAGCTCTCTGTCCATACAGGGTCGACCAACCCCATAACATCAGAATCATTTGCTGGTATCAGGTTCCACTTTCCATCATCAAACTTCAGTCGAGTTGAGTATGCCGGAATGTACCTGAAAATTTTGGTACCCAAAATTTTAATAAAGCTCAAAGACACATGCCAGGAAAATTATGCCATGAAATTATTATACACCAAGCGGAAGGCGTCTGATTTGTGATCCGGACATAAACAAGGATATAAGTAATCCTAAGAGACGAAAAACATATTTCTTGAATGGACCTGTTTCTTTTTACAAGAAAAAGAATATAGCGTTATTGATGAAAAATGGTCCTGAAATGTGGGTTTCCACTTCAATCTCCGACAATATCTCAGAACCTGAAAAGGGAAAGCTGTTTCAGGTTTTCCTTTTCACACTGTGTATGTACTCCTTGTGCAAAAAAGAATGTCAGCATTACCAGACACCAGACATGCCTTCCAATGTTAAAAATGATAGGATTAACCAAAATGTTGGGGTTCTAGGTTTTAAACTCGTGTTTAGATAGCTAATCGGGCATGGCTTCTCTATCAGTAAGAGTGCTAATGACACATGCAGTTCGCCTAAACCCAGTATAATAGATAGAAGAAGATCAAACTCGTGTCCGACTTAAATATGATTATCCAAATTTGTCATTTTAGTTAATAAACTCACCTGGTTGTAGAGATAACACAAGTGCCCTTTTGATCTGTTTCTACCCTGACGCAAACTCCGCCATCGTTGCTGCAATCTTGCGAACAAACAGAACTATTTTTCTCCTTTGAGATAGATGTTTTATCCGCGAGAAAATTCCAAATGAACCGTGATATATCACTCAACTCCTCAAGATATGGTGTTGATGAGGGCGGACTCGCTAGAACACCGACATAATGGTTGGGACATGTAGTGGTGGGTGCAATATATTCCTTCACCAACCCACAAGAAAGACCCGGTTCACAGGTCAATAGACATGCTAAAAGTTCCTCAACCAGAGACGAGTTTACGTTGATAGAATTTAGTTGTGTTGTACTCAGTTCCTTGTTATCATTTGCAAGAATGTACAGTGTTCGGGC
Source organism: Eschscholzia californica (assembly GCF_041429995.1). Classification (NCBI taxonomy): domain Eukaryota; kingdom Viridiplantae; phylum Streptophyta; class Magnoliopsida; order Ranunculales; family Papaveraceae; genus Eschscholzia; species Eschscholzia californica. The sequence continues at coordinate 12,234,274 of NW_028238198.1, read as the reverse complement.
AACGACAGAAGCAGCCGCTACTACTGCTGAAGAGTTGATATTTGCTGCATTAAAATAATAAGCATATTAGGTAAGTACGTAGTTTAAAGGAAGCAGCGCCACGGATTTCAGTAGTTTCAACTCACACAGATCATCAAGGTGGCTGTGATAGAACTTGTTTGTAAAAGCATTGTCGAAGTCTTCCAAGACAACTCCAGAAGTAGAAAGGTTCTGCAAAAAAAATATTACGTTTATATGTATTACTTTCAGAATTCCTAGCTTCCCATTAACAGGAACCAATTGGATCTGGGTACCATTTCTTTTACTGTTCCAGCATAAACTCATTAAGAAGCAGGATATTGTCATTCACACATTGTACATGAAGGACCAGGAAATGACTTTCAGTATGGAGGACTTGAATGCAGAAAGATCATTCTCACCAAACACTACATTCTAAAATGTCTAATCTCATCAAGTGTAGTTGTATATGGTCCTCCATTTAAGCAACAAATAATCAATTTGTATTTGTTTTGAACCACAGGCCTTGTTTACTACCTCGAATGACAATCAATAGATAATACAAAACCCCTTGAGATTTTTTAATAATAAAGAAGGAAAAATACATAAATTATTTTGATTTGCCTTTTAGTCTTTAGAGGAGTGTAGAAAAGTAAACAAAAACATAAGTTGAAACGTAGGAGTTATATCTCCAACCTTTCTCAGGAACGACATCAATGAAGACGGAGGTATCCCTGGATTCGAACTACTTGCCCTTGAGATCTTTACGCGCTCTGATCCCAGTGAACTACTTGCACGTTGCAAGGCATCAAACATTCTATTTGTTGCTGATGAATCCTATATGAAGACCACATGTCAAGCAAAATTATGGGAATTAGAAATCTGGTGCCATACATATCACTCATATATGGATCTGGCATTTAAGGTAGACTAAGCAGTATATAAGATAATTAAAGTACACAAGTAAATTAAATTCAGACTAGCAATTGACTTTTTATATTATCTTAGACTTTTAGTGTGACGAGGCATCGAGGGCTATGATTCAACATGTATATATTCTTGTCTTACTTATAAGGTCTTTTATTTTGTGCTTGCATTCCTAACTTTTAGGGTCAACCAATTACAATAAAACCAAAACAATTTAACTCGGGTCATGTTGTTCGCACTGTACAATACGTACATGAGAAAAATCTCAGAGTATACCTACTACTGAGTACTGACTACTCTACTAGAGTGAACACGAGACTTTCAAAAGGGTATCCAACACGACAAAATATGCTGAAAAGGAGGACCGATATATAGGTTGCAATTAGTAATTTAGTTTTTCTCCGAGTGACTAAATCAAATCGCAGAGAAGTTCTCACTTCTAATTATTGGAACTTTTACCAATTTCCCACCATGACTGTCTCTGACACAATACTTGGATTATCCTCCATGATTAAATAAGGGTTGCATCAAATAGCCACCCAAAACATATCTATACCTTACAAAAAATTAAAACAACAATGATAATACGGATCGATTGCAATAAATTAAAAGTGAAAAAAACTTGAATAGATAAACATGAAATTCTATTGAATTTTATATCTAATTTCTTACCCCAGCTGCATGTGCAAAAAATGAGTTGACCCCTTGGCTGAACCCTTTCCCAACAGATCCTATTTCCAAAATCTATAAAGGACATCCACCATAGAACAGTTAGGTTGTAACATTATAATATAATGGTGCATTTACGTTATAGCGTTAGTTAACTGAAATATTTTTGGAGTAAGGACCACTCCAATGCCACCATATATTTCAGTGATCTAATTCTACGCAGAAAGAATTTATAACCTTTCGCTAACCAAGCTTGTAAATTTTTTGTAGGTTCTAACTAGAAAGCAATTATGATTGCAAAGTAATTGTATTCTGTTTAACTAATTTTTCGTTAAGGAAGTTAGGATGATAGAATAATGGATTTATATAGGAGGAAGTATCTCCACCTATACGTGGTCTTTCCACTCTTTTCAGCCTTATTGGCTTTAAGAAAAGAATTGATGAGCATGATAAGAAAGATCATTTTGAATCAAATTTGGAGAAAATAAAATGATTAGGTTGACAAACACATAATATATTGCATATTCCAAGTAACATCAACCTCTTGCAAAGCTTCATATAGGGGAAAAGGACAAGAGTGATGAGGCAACTTGTTACCTCAGAAAAAATTATGTGTATGACCATGCCCCCTTTTTAAAAATCAGATGTCCTTTAGAGTAAGAACCTTAATTTCTTCGTTTTGAGACTCTGAACAAAGTCAATTTCTATAAAGTCATACAAAAATTGTCCTACCATCCATGACATCATTATCTGAAAACATTTAACTATTTTTCGCAAGGAAAACAATCTATTGGCCAACCTTGATGCAGATGCAACACCAACAAAAATCCAGGATTAAAGATCTTTACATTGCAACTTTACCAGCAAAAGAAGAATACCGTCTCAATCAGCGAGCTGTTAAGGCCATCAACAACATCCGTTTGCTTGTCTAGTTCAGAGAGAAATCTACGACTGCCAAGGTATCCCCAGGCTTCTCCGGTGAGAACCAGAAAAATTAGCTGCACAGAAGTGAAAGCATGGTGATAGAGATGAATGGCAGCAACTGTTTAAGGCACATGAGAGACGTCAAAAGAAGGATTGCCAGACCCAAATTCTGATTTGGCGTGTCTTGCATGAATGGCCCAGTTAGAACCTTGAATAATGCGGGCCTGATCCACATGTCTTTGTGGAGATTCTACTAGTTTCTAAGTATTAGGATGGTTAAGTGTCTTTAATGTCATTTAGTGTCTCTTTAATGTCTTTAATGTCTTAAATGTCCTTTATAATGTTTTTTAGTGCTATAGGAGTTTAGAAGTTCAATAGTCTACAAGTAAAGATAGCAAAGGTGGGTTTTAGGCCTATATAAGGCATGTAATTCTGCTGTTTGGAGGACAGACAGAGAGTATTCCAGCAGCTAGTTAAGCTTTATGTGTTTGTGTGATGCAAATACCCCAAAGGTGTGATGCCTAAGGGCTCTAGGAGTGATTCCTAGTTTGTACTGGTGTGATACTAGTGCGTTATTTCTTATATCTATAATATAATCAGGCTATTTTCTTCCTTATTTCCAACTTCCCATTTCTGTCCTATATCAGTTTGGTATCAGAGCGAGGTTACATGATGGCAACTAGATACGGACTTAGGAGAAGATTAACTGAGAATGAACGAGACGATATCATTTTTGAAATTACAAAACGACTCAAAGACGTGCAAACCAGACTAGCTAAGATGGAAACTCGAACACACCATCTTGCTAAACATCCTGAAACTGCAAAAGAAGATGAGCAAGCCGGAAATAATGAAGAGAAAGCTCTAGAAAATGAAACTTTATTTGATTATGGAATCTATGAGTATAATGACCGAGAGGAGGAAGAAAATAGTTCCCATGTATGTGTTGTTGGACTCGTTACCACATCTCTAACAATGGAAAACAAAGAAACTAAAGACATTGTTGATCATCAAAGTGTTTCTATCGAGGTGGATTCCCATCAAGGATATTGGATTAATTGGAAGGGGCACCCACTTACTGACTATACAAGGATTAGATATGATGAGTTCAAAGTACTTGACGAAGATCTTTATGCATTTAACTCGCCAGAGTCGAGCTTTCTCAAACCCGGGAGAATTGATAGAGATGATGAGTCCAAAGTACTTGACCAGGACCTTGATGAGAAATTTTATGCATTTAACTCGTCGGGGTCGAGTTTTCTCAAGCCCGGGAGAATTGATAGAGATGAATGGCAGCAACTGTTTAAGGCACATGAGAGACGTCAAAAGAAGGATTGCCAGACCCAAATTTTGATTTGGCGTGTCTTGCATGAATGGCCCAGTTAGAACCTTGAATAATGCGGGCCTGATCCACATGTCTTTGTGGAGATTCTACTAGTTTCTAAGTATTAGGATGGTTAAGTGTCTTTAATGTCATTTAGTGTCTCTTTAATGTCTTTAATGTCTTAAATGTCCTTTATAATGTTTTTTAGTGCTATAGGAGTTTAGAAGTTCAATAGTCTACAAGTAAAGATAGCAAAGGTGGGTTTTAGGCCTATATAAGGCATGTAATTCTGCTGTTTGGAGGACAGACAGAGAGTATTCCAGCAGCTAGTTAAGCTTTATGTGTTTGTGTGATGCAAATACCCCAAAGGTGTGATGCCTAAGGGCTCTAGGAGTGATTCCTAGTTTGTACTGGTGTGATACTAGTGCGTTATTTCTTATATCTATAATATAATCAGGCTATTTTCTTCCTTATTTCCAACTTCCCATTTCTGTCCTACATCACATGGGCTGAAACATTATAGATAACATACATGCGAGTAAATGATAAGCCGATAAGCTTGCTAATATTGAGTTTCTGCTAGATAACCCAAGCAGCACAAGGACAAAACATATTACTCAGTAGTTCTAATTTACATATTTGCGGCACTATAAACTATGTGAATGACATACTTCAGTTCTAAGAATAGTATGTATGAGTTCTAAAAATAGTATGTATGAGTGTATGACTACAATGCAACGACACTCCGGAATCTCAAAGTCATAGACTCATAGCTGGTAAACAAAATTGCGGATAGCAAAAGAAACAGCTTTCCATGTTATAAACATATAATCATAATCCCAGATAAATGAAATATTTAAGTTAGTGCATGAAAAAAATTCAAAAGACCTGTTTGTTAAGCTCATTTGTGTCATCGATCCGGGAGAGAGCGTCAACTGCAGCCAGCAACGAGACCATCCCCTGACCAATGTTACAATCATGTTTTTCAAAACTTCTACGCACAATGAAAGACCCTTAGACTAATCGGTTTAAGAAAAAAAGATTCTGGAACTTACAGATAAAGGAGAATCTGCACCCGGACTTTTGTCGCGGAAAAAGGACACAGAATCCATTGATGCCACTGCTAATACAATGGGTTTGGGTCGTCCTAAGGAAGAATTATTAAGAGGTGGGAGTGAAGACATGACACTGCCCTTCAAATACCAGAAACATACAATTAGAAGGTACTCTAGAATGTTTTTAAGTAGTGCTATAACATCATAACCAACATGTAGCATAAAACTGTTGACTTTATAATATAATTAATGGTAGCAGATACAAGAAAATGAGAAACTTAATTTCAAAATAATTATCCAATTTAAAATGCGAATAAAAAATAAGGTAGGCAAATTTGCCACATCCCGCAATATTTTCACTATCTTTTCTGTATTTACATAGAATAGCTCCTTCCCTAGATTGCACGTGTTCAGCTAGGTATCCCACAAAGGTAAGTAACATCAAACATGCCAGAGGAAGTAAAGCTATTCCCAAAATTTAATATCACTTTCAAGCCGAAGAAGTAGAGTGATGAACTAAAGGGGAACAATGGCATAGCACGCGCTTCAAATTAGTCTCCACTAGATGAATGAGTTTGAATGGGGCTATCTGGGATTGTTCGACCCAATATTCAAACCAGAAACTGAAGAGCAAGGTATGAACTTCACTACCATCAAGTTAAGTAATCAAAGCTCTTGTGTTTGCTTCAATTTGAAAATTATGAGTTTCTACGTTCTACTTCTCCTACATTATTGTAGTTATGTTTAATGTTTATATGTGTTTAGATGGTTCAGTTGGAGAACTACAAGAAAAAAAGAATGAACCTAGAACTAGAAAAATTTGAACAAGTGCAAACACTGATAGTTACATCTGCATTTAAATCACTACAACATATGTTTCTTAAGGATGTCATAACGATAGCTTTCTTTATAAATAGAATAGAGTGGATCACGCAATAAAGTACAATGCAAATTATTATAGACATCCTATAAAGACGCTTCAAAGTTTAGACAAGAGAATCATTCTAGTATACAATCAAAGAGGGTAACAACACCCACAATAAGATTTCATCTGCCTAATGTGTTAATCCATCATACTCCACATATATGCCGAATGACATCACTACTTCAAAAGGGAGTGGTAAACCTTTTCAAACAAATTTCAGCAAACCTTATAGAAGTGTAGAAGCTGAAGAAACCTCACCTATATCCACCTAAGGGCAGACAACTCTGTTCCTTTAGACAAGATACTGAATCACGTGTTCCAGTCTTTGTTGTCTAATCAATACAGTTGTATCAGGTAATGTTAGAAAATGGAAAATAAAATCCCTTTGAGAATAATTAAAACCTCATACTAAATGTAAACAAAATTTCGCAGAAAAACTTTACCTGCATGACCAGATCAAACTCGGCCATGTCTACAGTATATGATTTTTTGCTCTTCTCAGTCTTACTGACAATCTGCATTTTCAAATGACAGTCTAAGCTAACAAACTGAGAATGTTCATATTATTGTTACAACTTGATTGCTTCCAAGGATTATTTACAGTTTGTTTGGAAGGATCACAATTGCATGACCATAATTCGCAATACTAGTACACATCATTCGTTAGACTGGGATTTAGGACAAATCGATGACATCTGATTACTACATGAAATTTGGGTTGATTTTGTATGCTCCTGTCAAATATATACATTACCAAGAGTTACATAGTCTTTTTACTTGGGGGTTGTAACGTTGTATATATTTCTTCTTTTCTAGGTTAACATTTCATCATCCGAGACTTCTCGTTAAGATGCTTGAAAGAAAAATATTTCATGTTAATATTTAGGATAATGTGAAAATAGTTGGAAATTATAAGAAATGGTTAAATTAATATGCAACAAATAGAACTATTTTCTATCTTCTAAAATAAAAGAACAACCCCCCAAAAGTCATGTTTTGGATAATTTAATGTGGCGTGGGCTACATCAGGTCATCCACCAAGATATGAAGTACATGTTACTATTACCTCCCGCAATAGCACTGTGCTCTCCTGGGAAAGTAAGAAAACAGGAAAATCGTATCCTTTCCACATAATATTTGATCCCTGCAAAAGTTAGCAAGTTTCAGTTTCTTTCTCAAGCCAAAGTGTTAAATAATATCGGTCCACTTCATAACAGACAAACAAAATGGGCTCATTATGTTAGCTTTTATCCTTTTCACCTTCCTTTGTTTTATCAGTCAACAAACAAATTTCATTAAATATTTATTCATAACTTACAGCAGGGTTCCATTCATAATTGAGCTTCTTGTAAGGGGAAAATTCAGCTTGCGGAAATTTTTCAACGGGAGAAAAGCCTAGAAAATGAAAAAGATTTACAATCCTTAATGCAATGTGGCCAAATAAAAGCACAAATAATGGACAAGTAACTGCAGGCAATACCTTGTCCATCATTTTGGAATTTTGTATTAGATTCAACTAAAACACCACCTACTTTTGTAGCAAAGTTTTTATCATTTGATAGTCTGCAAAAGTGCAAAGAGAATAGATCAAGTTAGGACTCACATATTGAATGTACAACATGAGAGTGACATACAAAGGTTAATGTGCACATGCATATCAAAATGATTAGTTAATTAGAGAAAGACATATTGATATAAGCACAAGACGAACATAAATTGGATACCTTCCAGGGATATTAATTAAAACAGTAGATGCATATTCAAATAGTATCATATGAAGCTATTATAATTTTAACTCATTAAACAAAAGCTCATTCTATGGTCTCCTTAACTCCCTATATGCTTGATTGTTCTTGTACATGGAATATGATGTACTTGTCTGATTAGAATTTGCAAGTGAAGTGAGGAATAACCATTCATTTTGGGTGTTTACAGCCCACCAATATGCTACAAACCACCTTAATCAGATATTAGTTGCAAAATGCGAGCTTGTTTTCACTAATAGTGATTATTTTCATTAGGCCCCAGAAGTTCGTTGCTACGTAGAGATTATTTGGACACTTTGTGTGGCTTACTTATTCATTCTAATTTTTTTTTTATGTTATGAAGTTAAGTTTGCACCTACGTATATTCACTATTCAGTTAGTTACGACATGAGAGCATGTCTCTGGTGTTCATTTGCACTTGTATAAGCATAGCAAACATATCTCTACATGCAACTTAAATTATTTTTGGACTGTAAAAGAAGAATTGCATATAAACAGGAGAGAGTAAGAAAATGAAGACGTAAATATCAACTGAGGGGGGGTTAAAAATACCTGGTAAAGAGATTTTGCATATCATCTAGCGAAACCAAGACTGCAGATGACTGAGCCATTTGCTCAATATTCTTGTACCTCACAATTGGAGAAACAACCTTTTCACGTCCAGGATCTGAAGAAATTATTAGAAGATCAGAAAATGGTAAAGTCTGGACCAAAAGCACCCAAAAGAAACAACATCTATTGCATGCCATCTTTTGGCATGGATGTTCTTTCTTAGCAAAAAACGGAACTCCTAAAGGCGCCCTGGGTTATTGTCATAGACACCCCTGTACACATAAATCACCCACAAAGTTTGCCTGTAGCTAGGTGTGGGAATCGGTCCGGACCGGTCGGTATCGGACTCTAACTTCATCGAACCGGTCGACTCGGACATAAACTGTTGGTGACCACCTATTTACTCGGGCGGACTCGGACGGTCACTCTCAAGAATTCTTTGTCCATTGACCGTCCAAGACCGTTTATTTTACCGGTCCAGTCGGGCACCGGACGGTCTCGGTCCGGACTTTCCAATAAATTTACTTAATTCAGAACTTTATTTTTATTACCACAAACAAAATTACTTACAAATGAAGATGTTTAGCCAAGAAATCAAAAGTAAATATAAAAAAGAAAAAACACAGTGGATCATCATTTGACAAGATATAATTAAGCCATGCACTAATGTTTGGTCTTCCAGAGGACTATATGACTATAGCCAACGATCATCATATATTCATATGTCTATAAAATTCAACGGTCAACTTCTAAAAATGAGGACAGTTTAGTCGGTCAACCTATTCGGTCACTCGTACCGGTCGGTCAGCGGTCGGTCCTTCGACATAGAATTTTGACCGTGACCGTCCGCCAATCTTTCGGGCCGGTCGGACACTGACCGTTATGACCATCGGGTGTCCATGGACACTTTTTATCTCGGTCGAACGGGTCGGATAGCGGTCTTCCGGATCTTTTTCCCACCCCTACCTGTAGCAATAAGTCAGCACTTATAGAGCTTCCCAGCGCAAAATTGTCATACCAGATACTTGTATTTGACACTTGAAAAGTACAAGAGCATCGACGCCCTTCCTTCTAGCCATTGGCTACACCACATTGTTACCTCGTGCATAAAAGATATTACACATAGAGAAGTATTTTGTGGTCATCAAACGTTATTTCTGTTTTTTAAATCTTTCATCTCTTTCTCAAGAAAAATAATCGTGTTAAGACCATAAAATACATCATGTTTTTGTATGATGTAACAATATCATGTGGCAGGGGTTACAAGGTGTGCCCTAGTAGGCTAGTATTATATTAATATCTAGTAACCGCAATTAAAAGGTTCTATTTAAATAACGTAGAAGATATTTAAAGTTCCTATAAATTTATAGTCAGTAATCTGTACTTTCCTAGTTTAAAGAGATAGAGTCAAACTAGGGAAGTCATTAATCTAGCAACTAAAAAGTAGCCCAATCCTAGGCTGATCGACTTCTCTTTAAGTAGGGTCTCTACGCTTTTAATTATCAATCAATCAAAACAATTCCAAAGTGGAAGCAAATAAAGAACAATTCAACTCCATGAACAACCAAACGAACGAGGTAACGGACTTCATCAAGGACCCCCTCGATTACTGGCCCCAAAACCACCCCTCTGCTGCACTTCACCAGTCACCACCACTTCACCCACTCAAACACACCCCACCTTGGTATAACCCATTCAGCTAACACAAAACTAACCGTATCTTCCTAGCCCAACCAACCCTAGCTACCAACCCAACTAACCCACTCACCTACAACATTTCCATATAAAATCTTACAAATTTAATTCGTTAACTGATTCTAGTCGTTAACTTATCAACTAGTTAACCTTATTATACCTTGATTGAGTAAATTAAGCTGAAGATTTTGGAATGTCAAATCTAGAGTCTTGGATGAAAGTACCCAAAACTGGACACTGAATCCAAAGTTCCAATTTCCAAACCAAAAAGGGGTTCCCGAGAGAGGGTAACTTTTCCAGCAACAATATTTCATTCTACATTGGATTTCGAGAAGAAAAATTTTACTTATACATATGAAATTACTTACTTGCACAACCAATTTCTCCAGAAAGGTTCAGCAACCGTACGCATGGATATCCATCAACAGTCAAATACATTAACTTCTCAAGATCAGGGACTGACTCTATAGAATTAACACCACCTGAACCACAAAAAACATATAAAACATGTGCACTAACAAAATGGTATAAATAAGTACAGGGTTCTTCAAAAGAAAACACAATAGTTCATTTCACCATGTACTAGGCTAGGGTTTACATAAAAAAAGGACAAATTAAAGTTATAGTAGCTTTTTAGGCAAAATGAAAATTTCAAGAATGCGTAATTTAGAGTACACCCATACAAAAAATGTTAGTAATTCGACAAGTAATTTTCTAGTTTATCTAAAACAAAAATTGATTCCCATAATCAAAATGCACAGAGATATAAGAAAGGGCAAGGAAGATTCTTAAATACAAGAATAGGGGAAAAAAAAGTAGGATTGGGGAGGAAATCTCACCGGCGACGGAGGGACAAAGCTGTTGACAGATGAAAATTAAGCCGACGAGTAAATACAGATGATGATTGGCCATGGCAGGCGAAAGAAGATCCAAATTTGAAAATGAAACTTGCAAAACCCTAGTTGTCAATTAGCATTTCAGCTTTTCCCGCTCTCTCTCTCTCCTACTCTCTCTACCCAACACAACGTTGACAGACTGCTCAGAGAAACCAAACTAAAATTTATACAAACCTATATGCGTCAATTGTATAACCGTCTGATCACTTGATCTTTTGTTGTCCTCAGCCTCGAGATTGAAAACTTGATGAGATCGGCTGGTGGTTAAGAGTATTTCGCAATATTCACACTCCAAAAAGAGTGTCACGTAAGATTTTTTTTATAGTTTCTTTTTTAAAATGATCTCCAATGCAAATTCATGATGAATCTATGAAATCATGTGCCAAGATTTATTTTAGAAATACTTAGAACACGTCCAACCGGTAGGAGTTGAAGCTGTTGCAAATTTGAATTTTCAATCTTAGCCCCTAGGTCTAACCGGCTTCTTTTGGGCTGAGCTTAGGCTCAGATTCAAAGAGAAGCTCAGTCGACTGAGCCTATTTTGGGTCGGTATGCACATGTCCGTTGGGAGCCACCTTCTTATTTATCAAATCTCTTTCTATTTTGCTATATAGACTCAAGTAACTTGAAAAATCATAAATCATGTATTTGAAAAAAAAAATACTCATAAATCATGTAGAAAAATCAATTTTTCTTCAAAAAATTTGTTCTGATGCTTGATTCTTCTGTGCAGAGAAGAAAATCATCCAATGTCTTTTTGAGAAACCGGCTATGATTTACGTTAGTCGTTATAAGACATTGATATATCAGGAAGATGTGATGAGCACAATAACTGTCTAAGTTCAACATTAATGAAAGAGGCCTAAAACCCGAAAACATGGAAGAGGCATAAAGCCCGACAAATACATTACATTAGTTGCACCTTTAATAACCCAAGTTGAATAATCCATGGATTCCACAATCCACCCTCCTTCGAAATCTAACCTGGGACTTCCAGAGTTTTTGGAGTTTATGTCAATATTTTCAACCCTTGGGTAAACTGACAGTATTCGTCCAACGTCAAAAAGAAGAAAAAAATCTTCAACTTAAAGTACATCCTGAAATCACTTTTGAAATGTTCTATAATTATGCTTGTGAGAGATTTACGTATGTTTGGGTGTTAGTTGATTGTACTGTCTTTGTAGATTTGAATGGATGGTATGAAATTTTGAAGAATCTTTTTTGTAACTCAAACCAATGACAACCAAACCGATCCCCTTATAAGAAATCGACTTCACCCAATCGATTTGGACCTCAATGATCGAGGTCAAGTCACTTCTGAATCTGCATCGCCATTTTTTCTTGTTTGAATTTCACACATCTGAATCAAATAGAAAAAATCAATGGAAAATTTAGCCGAGTCAAATTTCTCAAGCGAGACAAAAACCAAGTCTCAATTTTGACTCGAGTCATTTCAGACCTCAAATCAGATTATATGGAGGAAAGCACAATGGTCACCCATTATGCCACCCATGCCATGACAGCATGACCCACCTATCAATAATTCGTTAACTGTTTTAAGGCTCTAAAATTAAATTTTCCACTAACACCTAGCCTAGGTGGGGGTTGGATCATCAAGGAGGACGAAAACCAAAACGTTTTCCCGACTTTCTTTCTCTTCTTTTTTCCAACTCCATCTCTAATCTATGGAGTGAACGATGCTAGAGAGAGAAAAGGGGCGCGTCCTTCAACCAAAAAAAAACCCTAATTTTAACCCATTTCATATACCTAATTGTAAGTATCTATTCATAATCAACTGTTAATGATCTTTCAATTCAACCAAAATCAACAAAATTTCTTTCAATTTGTCGTCTTCTTTACTCAGTTTCAACCAATTTTGAATCAAATTGTCAGGAAAAACGCCAATTTTGTTTCTTATAATCACTTCGCGCCATTTTACACTCATTACTTTTTAACTTTAATTTGCAGAAGAACTGAGAGATTATCAGTATTCGTCGTCACATTTCTGGCGTTTCCATAGCTAAGATGTTAAAGAAGTAGAGATTTTCATCTTTAGCAGATAAGAAATTGAGTTCGAGTTCATCTTGAGGAAATAGTAGGAGTAATGGAGGCGATTTGTGGAACATCAAGAACAAATTCAGTAGTTCTGATCACGTCAGGAGCAAGCGGACGCGTAAATGCATTTCTTTCCTTGAGAGCTTTGAAGTATATAGTTATGCTTATCAATGCGTTTCTTCTGCTCTTCCTTCTTCCATTCCAGGGACGAATTAGGAATCGCTGCTGCATTTCAATGGCTGAAAAATCAAGTAAGGATGATGATGACCACGATGATGATCAAAAGAAAGAACTTGTGATTAGTAGTAGTCAAGGTCGGAAATGGTCGCCGATAGTTACTGCTTGGAGGAATAATGTTGATAAGGATGCTGATATTACGAGGAGACGAGCACTCGCCATTAGGAGAACAACTCATGAGGATGATGAAGGTGATGAGTTTAGGTCTGTTAGAGAAGTTTTTCTCTTTTCAACTTCAAGAGGTGATACTCTGTTTACTCAGTCATGGACTCCATCAAATTCAATTAAGATTAAGTAAGTCTTGGTAAATTTTTCCAATTTGTGGTCACATTTTGTTTGATTTGGTTTCTATAATCTCATAAATAATTTTAATTCAATTGTTGTTCTCTTTGAGATAAAATTGTCATATGGGGCAACTTTAGTTTGGGTTTTGAGTTCTCATTCATCTTGATTAGAAATATGGGCTAACATCTCCTTTGATCCCCTCCCTCATTACTTGTTTTATGTTAATCAGTACAAATTTTAAGTACCCATAGTTTTTTAGAAGGTATGAGAGAATATAACTTCTCTTCTAGTTCTTCTATCTGTTTTGTTTTGTTGTTAAATGGTATCCCTGTTTTTCGAAAACGTTTCAAAGGAGGTATAAAGTTGAAAAGAGAGTAAGGAAAATGGTAGCTATGTCCAGACAAAACTGGTTGCTTTTCTTTGCAGGGCATATTCTCTTCCATTTACGGACAAGAGGCATTACATGCATTTCACCTGTTTTGATAATTGTCATTCACTCGAGTGTATGTTGCTGGTTTTTGTGAATACTAGTGGTATTAGGGAAGGACTTAGCCCCCTGGAAACTAGAATAACAATGACCAAGTAACTACATAATAGTTCTTGTTTTGTTCACTGGCGTGCAAGTTCATTGTCGGTCTTTCTGGCCTCGGGCAAGCAGTATTGAGATGGAAAAGCATATTGCTCACAACAAATTAACTAGAAGTCTAGAACTATTAATTCTTAACCAAGCATATCGTGTTATGTTTACTTGATTACTGTGGAGAGAAAGTTGTCCTTTTTAGTTCTGCATCTTCTCTGTGTATGGAAAGCCGAAATGCTAATAGCACTTTATAATTGCTTCATAATTGTGAAGCGCATATTTATGTTCTACAACACCCTGTCTAGTAGTTGAGGATGTCAGTATCAATATGGTATTAATTTACCATCATTAACAATGAGAAGTTGAAACGATGTAGCACAAACCTGAGTCCACTTCACTAAGTAGCATTAAGCGTCTTATTAAGGTAAAATTCTTTGTCCATCTCTTATATAAATAAGAATTAGGTTGAGTCAATTACATAGAGTCCAAGCTTATCTCGAGCTACTACCACTCATGGGTATTATCCACAGGCCTATAAATAGGGTTCTAGTTTGTTCTTTTAACTGGACATATGTGAATTTCTTAACTTACTCGACCTTCTTGTGGAGGTGAACTGTAACAGTGTCAATGCCCACAAATTGATTACTGAAATAATCATTTTCATTATCTCTAACCAGTTAATGAGCTGCATGAAATGCTTTACTGAAACTCAAAGCAAGAATGTGCTATTCTTGTTTTAGTTTCATTAGCCTTCTTGTCTCCCCTACTGGATGAGACTTCTTATTAGCTTGAACATCAAAAGTAGCTATGTCTATAAATATGTCATCTTTTTTCGCAGGGGTCTGGTGGTCCTTTTACATGGCCTGAATGAGCACAGGTTGGAAAAATCAGTTTCTTTGGTATAAATCTCGAAGTTTTTTCCATATCAGTTTCAAGTTCTCATTGCTATTAGATATTAACATCTGCAATATGTAAAACAGTGGCAGGTATAGTTTTTTCGCAAAGCAACTGAATGCCAACGGATATAAAGTGTACGGAATGGACTGGATAGGTGAGTAAATATATTTCCCTACCTTAACATTTACTCTTTTGGATAGGCATTACTTGGTGGTACATGATATTTCATCAAGAATAACAGGCCACCATTTGATTGCCGAGTCAGTATCACCATCTTTGATGAGTTAAGCCTTTGTTAGATACCCATCTAATTTGTGGAACAGAACTTCTTTAGCAATTCCTCGTGTGATCATGTATGCATTGATCCGTAAGAACAGGAAGTTTGATAAGCTATAACGAGGGCTTCTCATTCTCATCCTCAAATAACTAACAAATTGCTGCGAAGTGGTATTTAATATATTGAATCTGTTGTTGGGTGATTCGAAACAACTGATTGTGTGTATTCATTTAGTTTGTAAAATTATCACTTAATTATTTTTATGTGCTTGGGGTCATACTGTCTTCATAAGTGTAAATATCATATAAATTTGGATATTTGAAGATTTATTCTATCAAAATTTGGCTTAGTTGTGGTTATTCATCCATCTAACAAAAGAAAACTTCTTTTCTTTTTAGGTCATGGCGGAAGTGATGGGCTGCATGGATATGTCAGTTGTCTTGATGATGCTGTTACTGATATGGTAGGTATGAGTAAAACCATAGAGTCTTTTAGTAGAATTACTCTGATATCGATTAACTTTATTATTGCTATTACAGAAAGAATTTCTTGAGAAGGTTCTAGCAGAAAATTCAGGGTTACCATGTTTTTGTTTTGGACACTCAACAGGTGCAGCCATTATCCTCAAGGTAAAATGTTTTGATGAATATCCACCTCATATTGTTCGTTTCCCAAGTAAAACCTTCTTAGTGCTCTTCAATGTATTACATGTTGGCATTCATATAAACTTCAGTCCTATTTAGAACTAATTGGGTGAAAGTATTTGGGTCATTGTGGAAACAAATGAATTGATGGAATGTATATCTAGAAAGTCAACAAAAGAACCATAAGAAAGCATGTTACCAAGTTCTAACAGTCTTCTCGCTCTAGAGATTAAATTGGTAACATTTTTGTTAACCCAGTTATCAATAGCCTCATATTCCATAAGGTGAAGTAAATAATTCCATTACGTAAAATCAGAACTTTTGTAATCAAACTTGTACATTTTCTTAGCTTTTCTAAATTATCAGTCTAAATCATTGTCCACGTAGAAATGAACAGTGATTTGTACTGAAACAATCAAAGAATAAATTGTATGTTGAATTTTCTGTCGGTGACAATTGAAACAGAATTATTTCGGCCATTTCTATTTCAATCAAGTTTTTTTCTTTTTCCGGTTTATAGGCGGCTATGCACCCTACATTTGAAAATCTCATCAAAGGTATTGTACTAACGTCACCTGCAATACGTGTTCAGCCATCCCATCCAATTGTTGGGGTAAGTATACACTATAATTCCTATCATTTTGTTTATCTGAGAGACTGAGACAGTGTGAGAAATGCTTCTTTCCATTAGGGTGTTAAATCGAAGGTTCTGACTGTGCCACCAATGTACTGAGGAAGACTTTGAGTAAAACTCTTATTGATTTTAGCACTCGTTAAGTGTTTGGTTTGCTAGTTTGTTATAGTTCTTGTTTTTTTCCTTTCTACTGGTTTATAAGTTTATAGTTGCATCTAGAATAAAATTACGCTCTTTCATTTTTTCAGGTACTTGCACCAGTTTTTTCCCTTCTATTGCCAAGATACCAGTTCAGTGCTGCTAACAAGAAAGGAATGCCAGTTTCTCGTGATCCAGAGGCATTAATTGCAAAATATTCAGACCCTCTTGTATACACTGGTTCCATCAGGATCAGGACTGGCTATGAGATTCTCCGTGTATCATCTTACTTGGAAAAGAACTTGAGCAAGTTGACTGTTCCTTTTCTAGTTCTTCATGGAACTGCTGATACCGTCACCGACCCAGAAGCTTCGGAAAAGCTCTACCATGAAGCTTCTTCATCTGATAAATCTATCAAACTCTATGAAGGATATTTACATGATCTCCTTTTCGAACCTGAGCGAGAAGATATCGTGAAAGAGATCATTAATTGGTTGAACTCCAGAAGTAAAGTTTAGCCAGTGAATGTGACTGATATAGAGCTGAAAAGGAAAAAAAGAAAAGAAAAAAGAAATCGTAATCACTTTCTGGGGTTTCTCATCGACATCATCTGCTGCAGTTAACTGCAAGAAGGTACTGAGGCTGATCAACTTTTCGGGTTTCCTTGCTGAAGACTTCTGTATTTAGTTTTCTTCATGCGTATAGCAGTCTTTGTTAATATATAATAGAGTGTACTAGTGTTAGAAGTGCTTAGGAGAAGCAACAAAAAATATAAACTTTTGTCCTTTGATCAATGAATAATAACTTCAGTTCTACTTATACTTCGTTCTTCTTTAAGGTTCAAACGGATATTTCAAACTCTGTAGATTAGTTGAATTGTTCTAATCAACCTGAGCTCGATGTTCATTTTTGCGCAGGAATCCTACAAAATGGAAATATTCATCACACAGGAAGATTTCGATCGTCTGGTTAATTACATTATCTTATAGAATGATTATATACGGAAGTGAAGTTCGACTTGTAATTGGCAACATAACCCGTCTTTTTGTTTTCTGATTTCGTCTGAGGCTACTATTAATTTTTTGTATATTTTTTGCGGTGGTGGTTGGATCTATAGTGGTTCTTGAGGTTGAATGCTGGTGGTAGTCTTGTATTACTGGCCATGTGGTGGTGGTTGTTGGTCTCAGGTGTACGCAGGCTCGCAGCAGCAATGGGGTTCGGTAGAGTTGCTGGTTGGGCAGTGGTGATGGTAGTCAGGGTGGTTTTGGTGATGGTAATGTAATCATGGTGGACAGGTTTCTTGGTTTTTGGTTATGTACTTATGTGGTTGTTTTGTTGATGGTGTGGTTGCCGTGGTGATGGTGGTGATTAGGTGGAGGCAGCAGCATAGTGGTAGGGTGGTGGTGGTGGTGGCGGTGGAGAGTAGACAAGGACATCGACAAATAAAATAAAGAACTATGTAACTACAAGAGATTCCCAGGCAGTAGTGAAAGTATCCTAACTTAAATTAGGGAAACACTGAATAGAGGATCCCCAATGAAGAGCAGATGCTTGAAACAAAGGATGGTATGGTTGAAACACTCCTTTATGCTTCGAAAAACCCGATTACTTTCTCCCTCTAGATAGTTCACCATATCGAAACAGTAATCCAATAGAATGGAAGCCACGACTGGTAGGAGAATCATTAGTTTTCGTCTCGCGTAAAAATTAAGGCGGTAGAGGAATAATGAAATGAAAAATTTGTGTAAAACTAGACGAAATAATATGATAAAGCTTTAGTCGGTGAGCATTTCACCAAAATATATTCGGCAGATTCCTACATGCTCTTGCATAAGAAGGGGGTGGTCGAGGTCGTTGAACTCCTTGAATTCGTTTAGCATTTTAGTTTGTCTCCTCAAAATATTAGTAGTTCACTTTACCACCTTGAGATAACGAAATCTATTTTAGGTAGTTAAATCTTAAAATGGTATATGTGCGTACAGACATGTCAATTGACCAAACTACCCTTATTTTGAATTTTATAACGAACTGCATGGGTCTCCACGTTTATCTGGATGTTTCTTTCACTTTCATTTTCAATTTATATGGGTTAGGTTTAGTTGAGATGAGTGGAAAGAAGGGGGGTTTTTCTCCTCCCAAGTGGGAGAATTGCTCCCTTTTGGACTATTGGTGGAGTTGGTTTTGGATGGAAATTGGTTTAATTGAAATGCGAAGCTTTAAGGCCTGGTGAGGAGCTGATTTTTAAGGACTTGCCCATGTATATTGAGAGCTTTAACTATTTTATCTTATTGTGACAAAACCATACATTACTACGTCGCGCTTACTCAGTTCGTACATAAACTTGAAAGGCATACTTCCATGTCCTCCACCTGAATATCCAAGACTGGTTTCAAAAAATGTCCCATGGAATGACTTATGATACCATTTTAAGGATTCTGACAAGATTGGAGTATTAATGTGTTTGCCCTTGAATCCCACCACAGGAACATAGTCAGTCAATCCTCAAGATACATGTAAGTCTAAACTTGACTAACTCAGTTCACTTTTATGATCTACTTAACAAAAGAAACATAAAAAAGCACCCATCACTTTCAGTCTCCTTGCTGCTTTCCACCATAAAACCTAGTTGACTTCATCACAAGAGAGTATGCTTTAAAGCTCATCTTTTTAACTAAGAACTTCATTACTTGCTAACATATATTACACAAACTTTAATTCTTCTCTACAACAACAAAGTGACAAGTGTCCCCATATATTTTCAACAAAAATAAAAAAGTGTCCCCATATATAATATATCTATATATGTATACGTATATAATATGTATATAGTAATGTGTCTCAATTTCAAGATATTTTTTAACAAAGGAAAAGTTCAAGATATTTTTGCTTTATCTAGATATTAAAACAATAAGGTGAACTAGGCTAGGCTAGGTTAGGCTTTCCATTTGCATAGGAGAAAAAATAAATATTACTTTGGCCTATGACACATTAGTAGTTTTGCCTTGGCCACCGGCCAACTTTAGTTTAGGTTGATAGGCTAAATTTCCGTACTCCAAATTCAATTTGTTTTTGTGGGTGTCGTTTCAATATCATTTATCTTCTCTTTATCTATTTAGTTTTTTGTCAGTATTACACTATTACAGAAAGAAACTCTTCTGTCAGTAATGCTGGTTTTTTGTATTGTTGTAAGTGTTCTAAAAATATTTAAAGTGTTCTCACTTGTTCTTAAAATATAACATTTCTTAGATACATCTTTTGTGTTTTTTTTATCTAAAAGAAAATCAACTCTTTACGGAAATAACAAGTAGGCACCAACTACCCCAAGTCCCCAACAAATGAAAACTCCAACTCAACTTTGAGAGTCCCACTATATATGCACACTAACTTATAATTATTACTCGTCTCACATCGTCTGGGCATTATAATTTGCGAAACACAAAAGATTTGTGCTATCCATTCCTTGCAAACTGTAGGAGACTCAGACCCTTTACCATGGTATTAGAACTATTGTCCCATTAAAGAGTAATAATCTTTGCCCTTGCGTGGATGAGAACGTCAAGTGATTTTAGCCCTGACATTGTGGCAGATATTAATATTATTTCACGACCCAATATCCACCAATGTATAGTACTCTTATGGCCTAGAAAATGTACTTAACCAAAGAGAACGACATATTCATATCAAATCAAAGATTTCTTCGGCCATGAACATATTACCTAGATATTATTAGAAGTATCTAGTAGGGACTTGATATTGACATGAAATGTTGTTGTGTCAGCTGACATGGCGTCCAGCCAAGTTGATTAAGTGCTGAATAGACCTTGACAAGTGGATGTCAAGTTGCATATATGAGGCACTAACATCATTATCATCACTCACTTATCAATGGCTCCCTTTCCAATTTTAATTTATGAAATCAAATCCCATTTTCATCATCCCCATCGTCACCTTAACAAAATCTTTGCACTCAACTTGCACAATGGCTATACTGCTATAGTACCTTTTGGAATTAATTATGTAAATTGTTTTTATAAGGATACCAACTTTATAGGGACATCAAATCTTTTGGCAAGTTGAGAACTTATTATAATTTAGTTCACCAAGCTTCTTATATTACATTCAAGGACCTTGTTTTGAAATTTCTTTTTGTTTCACCTTTGACTAGAACCTAGAATTTTTCTCCTCTTTTTTTTCTTCTCTGTATATCAGAGGAGATTAGTAGATGGTGAAGAAGAAGAGGGAGGAGGACAGACAAAAGAGATGGCGGTAGTGACGAAGGTAGTGGTAGTAGCGGTGGTGATGGTGAAGACAAGAGAAATGAGGGTTGTTTTGAGAAGAGAACAAAATAAGGAGGTGACGTCGGAGATGACTTCCTCCCAATTGGTATGTGACATCAAAATCAAAAGGTCGTGGGTCCGGGGCATCCAAAATTTTTGGTTGTCCCGAAGACTTCACCACCTCTTTTCATTTACACTGCTAAAGATTGCTGACAAACTACCATCATCGACGAGTTTTTAGAAAAAATCATATCTTCCTCTTCTCCCTTCACCTTCACCTTCGGTCACAATCACCATTTTTTTTCGTTCTCTAGCTCTTTCCTGTCTCCTTCACACTCTCCCCACGAAGGGAATGGCTCCCTTTGATAGAACAATGAGAGAAAGCAAGAGAGAAGAAGAGACCAAGATATGGTGATGATCTGAGGACTGAGGAGGTGGTAGTCGGATGCGGTGGTAGGAGGAGAGGAAGGAGATAAAGAAAATTTTGAAAGATTCCTGACTATGACAGTCTGCCAACAACTCTTGCCTGTCAGAAAGAAGTCTGGTTTGAGGCTTCCAAAAAATTTTCACCCAATTTTGAAAGCGTAGATACCTTTGAGGATGCCCAAATCCCCAACCAATCAAAAAGCTAAAAGATTTAGGTGCTCCTCCTTTACACCAAGTGGTCCCTATACATGGGATGGGGGCATGGGGCCTATCCGAAAAATTGTGTCATTGGACCCTCCCTCAAAAATAACTATCCCATCATGGAAAAACAGTAGCATCTAGCTATTTACTCTCTCTCTCTCTATTGGTCTCTATCCATACATATATATTATATATATATATACCCACACAAACAACCATAACCAATCCCCTATTTAGACAATAAAGAAGGAAGGTATTGAGTTCTCTAAAAATAAAAACTAAGACATACTCTCCAAGTTATTATAACTTCTTTGAGGAACTTCTCAAGAACATCAATCATCATGTAGCTAGCTAGGCAACTGATAATTTACCTATTTAATAAAATCAACACAACACATGCAAATTTGCATGAACGCGTTCGAGTTTTGAAGCTAAAGAAGATACAAGTAGAGTAGTACTCCAACACTAAACTAAAGCTGCTTCAATAATAATGGATACATCAAAGTACAGGTCTGATACCTACAGGTATTTAACCTAACCTTTAACTTTGCTTTCTCCGTGTACGTGTCTCTTCACTGTCTAGACCAGAATTCAAATCTTACTGTATTCAGAAAGAACTTAAAGTTTCGTTTATGACATATCAATCAATTGAATATATCATGATTAATTCATCATATTGATTAATGGCCAGAGTATTTGTGAGTACATGGAATGTGGGAGGAGTGGCACCACCAGATAATGCTCATGATCAGGATATTATTAGCTTGGATGACTTGTTATACACAACCAACCACACTTCTCATGACCTTCATCACATCTATGTTCTCGGGTACGTGTCTATATATATACATATATCGTTTCATATATAATATGTACTGAGTTAGGACGTGCCGTGAACTTGTTATTAATGATCAGGTTCCAAGAAATAGTACCACTTAGTGCTGGAAATGTTTTAAGTATGGAAAGAGGAAGCAGTAAGGTGTCCATGAAATGGAATTCTTTGATTAGAGAAGCTCTAAACAAGAGTGCAAAAACATCAACATCAGGTACTACTGTCTTAGGGGATACCCAAAAAGTTTATCCTGTCAAGGAATATGGGGATTCAATTGATGAAAGCAACAACCAGCAGACAATCATCAAGGAGGAAGACTACTTTCAGTGCATTTTGAGTAAACAGATGGTTGGAATATTTATCTCCATTTGGGTTCGAACCGATCTTTGTCCTTACGTCCACCATCCTAGTATCTCATGTGTGGGATCTGGTATCATGGGTTATCTCGGAAATAAGGTACTGAAAAATGATTTAATGAGTTCTCGTTCAAAATACGCTGATGTTTAAGGTGGGAGCTTATAATGACCGTTCGTAGATCTTCGAGTGATAGTATTAGAACATCCAAGTCCAAAATAATGAGTGGGGAGGTCCTCAATATTATATTATTTGTTAACAGGGCTCCCTTTGACCACAGAAGATTGTTCTCGTATGCTCCATTAGGTGTGGTGTTGTTCTTTGAGTTGAACACGTGTCTTTTTATTAGGTGTTGTGGAACACGTTACTCTTGGGTCTATCACATCACATGTTGGCCTGACACTGATACTATATTAAGTTTGTCTAACTAGAAACCTATTGGTAATAAGTTGAGGGGGCCTAGACATTATGTCGTGACCTTTGTCCATGTGAGACTATTCCCACACGTTATGTTACATACATGAGGCATTCTAATATGAGTGTTTAGTTCAGTGACATGGAACATGCATGTATTGCCGCTATCGCATGAAAATCTGGGGAAAATTATCTCGGACTCAAACAGTGATATGTGAGCTTGGATTTCATTGAATCATGCATCCTAATCGTTTCGCTTTTTTTCATCTCATATTTCTTTAAGTTTTCCAAATAATTGGTTAAACTTTTCTTAGCCATTCCTAATTAATTATTGAGACTGTTAATTACTATTACAGTCAAGAACTTGAGTTTACATGATTTTAGTATCTCTATGAAACATGCAGGGTTCAGTGTCCATAAGATTAATGGTTCATGAGACAAGCTTCTGCTTTGTATGCACTCATTTAGCTTCAGGAGGTAAAGAAGGAGATGAGAGATATCGAAACTCAGACGCCATGAATATACTAACTCGGACGAGCTTTCCTCGCGATCCATCCTCACCCCATTTGCCAAAAAACCTTCTAGATCACGAGTACGTAAAATTAACTATATCTTTTTCAACTTGATCATTTTTTTAATGCACATTTTTCTTTTTTTGCAGATTGGTTGTTCTTGATAAATTAAGTTATTCTAATCTTCTTCTTTTTATAAGTTTCAGAGTCCAATAATTCATTATAATAATTGACATATTACAAAGTTTTACTATTCATTCATTTTTCTTAGGCAATCCTAACAAGGTTGGGGGTAATGGACCACTTGATGTATTTTTAGTTATGACCACCTAGCCGGCTTTGAATGTTAACTACCCACAACAAGACAATCCTAAGAGTTAAACCCTAGAGATTATTTTATTTATATATTATATTTATACATTTTCTTTTTGTGTGGTTAGGGTTTCTTATGGAGGACTTTATGTATGTCACAAAATTGAATTCAACAATATTCATTTATCTACTTTCATACGTAAAGTTGTTAGTTCAAGAATACCAACCATCAACAAGACATAGAAATTGATCTAGCTCAAGTGTTTGTTGTATTAGTAGTTCGATTTCTATTAGGGCAACTGAGTTTTATCGACCGTTTACATATATTCTAGGTTTCCGTTTACCTAGATTGGTCGAAGTTTATATGTGTAAATTTAGGTACGTAAAATACAAAATTATTGAGGAAGAAAGATATACTAAACAAAAAAATGAAGCAGTTAGTGGCGGGTTAAACTATACTTTCATTAATTTGTTCTTAATACATAATGTGATTAAGTAAATGATTCCATTAAGCAATATTCAATTAAATGTTTCTAATAAACAATATTCTCACTAATATTGTTGACCCAATATTAAAACCTAGGCCGGTTGTTTAAGCCTCTGATACTCATTTCATTTTTCTAATATCTATAATTAAAGCTTTTAACAATTTAATATTATAAACCTTGAATTAAGTTATGGAAGAAAAAAAGCTAATTTGTTTGATTAATAATTTCATTACTTTCTTAGTACGATTAGATAAGCAATAAACTTCATTACTCCTATTAATTAACCGAATGGAGTTCTTTATATTATCCTAATACAATTTATTATGACTTGGTTGTTAACTTTTCAAGATCAAATCATGTGTGAGATAAATTATTCGTGATTATAATCGTATGTTGCTAATTATTTGCATCATCTCATACAGTCATGTGATACTACTCGGAGACTTGAATTATCGAATCTCACTATCAGAATCAACGACACGATCATTAGTAGATCAAGAACAATGGGAAATCTTATTAGAAAATGATCAGGTGAATTTCGAAAGGTTTATTTTCAAAAGATTTTGTCTTAATTTGTTTTCTCAAATTATTAAAGATAGAACTTATTAGGTTTTATTAACATGATAAAAGCTAAAGGTAGAACTCGAAGGTGGAAAAGTATTCGAAGGCTGGCTCGAAGGTGACATACACTTCCCTCCGACTTACAAATATTATCCGAACTCAAATGTATATTATGGGTTTGATCGAAGCAAAAAAGGCGAGAAGAGAAGGGCTCCTGCTTGGTAAGTTAACCTACATTCAATCAAAACATAATCAAAATTAAGGTGATATTTTTACTCTAATTGTCTGAATCTGACTCGCCTGACTTGTATGAATCTGAATCGAATGGACCCAAAATCAACCCAAATTGCTTAACGGGTAATCCGGAAAAATTGCTAATGAGTATGCATTTGTAGGTGCGATCGCATACTTTGGTTTGGGAAAGGACTAAAGCAAGAGCTGTATGAAAGAGGTGAACATCAATTATCAGACCATAGACCTGTTCGAGCAATTTTTACAGCAGAGGTTAAGGTCTTGAGAGAACTTCCAATGGATTAACTAACAAACATGCGTATTCTCTATCGGACAAACTTGAGTAAATACAAAACAATTTCGAAGTTTTACCCGCATAATATTTTTCTATGTAATGGTAAATCTAAACTTCAAGACTTAAATGTAAAAAAAAATTCTGACTAATCAGAACCTTGTGATATAAAATTAAGAGGTGATATGTTCTTAAGATGTATAATTTGAACTCTAAAGTATAGCTAAACGCCTAAACTAAGTACATTTCCAAAAGAATCATGTTAATAGATAGTACCTATGTTCTTGTATACAAGGAATGGTAATTCAAGACTGGTGCAGCCAGCATCAACTTGGGAACAAATGTTGGATTTTCAACTTTCACGAGAAGTATCGCCATATACCCTAGTCTTCAGTTTACTTGAGTCTTCATAAGCAAGAAAAGTAAGAGAGAAGTTAAAAAGTTTAGTCAAGAATTCAAGATACAAGTAAATCGAAGGTAATAAGCACATTGCTCGGTACAGTCAAAAATGGATTTCTGAAGAACATTACTACCTTATGCAGAGAGGGAGAGAGAGAAGACATGAAATCAATGCTGAGCTTAAAAATGGCAAAGCCGTGCTGTTTAGGAACCATATGAAGATGTCATGGTATAAAGTGACGTTGTGGTCTTAGGCCTTGACCCAAGTTCTCTTGGGCCTCAATCACCGCAAAAGTTAGCACAAGAGTTTCTCGTACTTACAAAGTGACCACCACACTCTCCCACAACCAATGGTGGGTAACTCCAAACCCTTTCCTTACACCTACTGGAACCTGATAGACTGTCTTCCACCTTCACAATAGGACTTGAAAGACTTCGCTAACCTTGGGCTCTGGTACCACTTGTAGGTGTTATCTTGGGTCTTGTTTACCCCAAGAGCTAACTCCATTTGCTTGTGGTTCGTTGTCAGGGACCAAGACTCTAAGGATCATGGTATAAATTGGTTGTGTTCAGAGCTAATACTTACGAACCTCACTACCTCAGGAAGTTCATTAAATGGGAAAGACAAGGTCTACATCTATCATGATCACACAGAGGCAGATCGTTTGGTGTTTATGGAAATCTAGGATTCCAGACATCTTCTACTATGTACAAGACATTTTTACAGTTTCACCAGAAAGATACGGCAGACTACGCACCAAAGCAAAGAAACTTACAAAATCTGAAACTTCATTGTGTACCATGGCTACACCTCTCACTTTCTAAATATGATCAAACGGGAAATTGCAGTAGCCACTAGCCATAACCTCTCCTCCAGTAGAGGACAATGACTGCTGAGAGCATCCTGCCAATAAGAATCCATCTCCACCTCGGATTCTTAAGTTGAGATTGCAGAAAGATGTGTTTTCCACATTTTGGGCGAAAGAGCCTGGGCTATATTCTACACCGTACTCACCAACCAATTTCTCTTTACATAACTACCATAATTGAGTTCTTTTAGAGTCTATTTGTTCTATGTTTCTTGATTACATTTATCAACAGTCCATTAAGCAGCTATAAACATATTCTGGGAATAATGAGCTTTCGTTGAATGAATGCTAATTCCAGTGAGGAACCGTGTTCTATCATCCAAACCCCAGAATGTTTATATTTTGTACTTGAGAATGCCTCTGAAGGGTTGACTTACACTAAACACTGACATTGAAGTAAAGAGAAGACTAAAAACTACTCATACATGATAAGCAGAGAACTATCCATTTCAAGATATAAACCTTGAAGTTGAAGAACTTAAACGCAGATTTATGATCCATCCATAACTTTAAAATAAATTGAAATTTACCTCCAATTTATTTTTAGCCTCGTGATCGAATGCTTTACACAGAATTTCATAGTTCTTGTCAGCTCCCATCTGTAAATAAAGGATTAAGTGATCTACAAATCAATGTGAAGTGAAGGAAATTGACTCAAAGGTATTATCATCATATAAATTTCTACTCTGCTAATGCCAAGAATGAGCATACCAATGGATCAACCCGAGATGGTGAAATTGATGAGATCATGTATCTGCATTTAGCGACAAAGAAGACGCTCAATTTCTGGAATAACGTCCAAGTATCGGATGCAAGATGATAAATGAAATAATAATCCAACTAATAAATTGTTTACCTCAGCTTACTCATGTAGAAATTCATTGCTAGTAAATTTGCTTTCTGAACTGTTAACATCACAGCACCCATACGGTTCTATTGAGGAGGAAATATGTTCTAGTCAGAGCTCGAAAACATCAATGAGGCTATCACAATTCTATACATTAAAAAAAGGAATTTTGAGTCAACTATAGCGAAAGCCTAAAAGGGAAGTACAAATGTTGGAAATGAAAATTGGCCAGAACACTCCATCAGCTTCTTATGTAAGGTTTGCACGGATTTGGACAAGGAGGCAGGAGCGGGAGCCTAAAAAAGTATGACATGTTCTTTAACCACATCCGACGGGAAACTGGGTCTTCGGCCTAATTCTTTGTAATGGAAATAGTCGATATAGAGGTTTGAAGATGTTGTTATTTCCTATAGGATTTAATATAATAAAACAACAGATTGAGTAGATAAAACAAGTACCTTCTGAGCAATGAGCTCAATTAACTGCATTAGAAATTTTCCTAACCCCTTCCCCTGAACTCGGTTTTCTAGCTGTAATTCATAAACATAAGCAACAGGTATATCTTCCTCCACAACAAACCGATATTGCACAAAACCTACAACTTCATTTTCATCCACAACCCGTCGCGTAAAACCCATTTCCTCTTCTCCCACAGAAATGTCATCAGCTGAAGAATTTCCATTACGAGATTCTCGAACAAATATATAACGTGCCTCGGGAGAAACCATTTCCTTGCGCTTCACTTTCTCTTCTATAGGCCATTCTGATCCATATGGACCTTCCATGTTAACCTAGAAACATTTTCCCATACCATAAAATCTTGTAAACAAAAACTATAATTTTCTCATCCTACCCAACTAATAGAAAGAACAAATTTGCAAGTTTCTAAAGTAAAAAAACTACCTTGAGGAGGTTTTGAATATATTGCTTCATAGGAGATGATAATTTTGACCCATATCCTGACTCCAAATATACTGATAACCCTAATTATTTTATATTGAACCGTGAACATCCATGAATTTGATTGAATAAACAATGATACTCAGCTACTAGTAAACAAAAAAATTGTTGAAATCAAGGAGAGGTTTAAGTTGATTACCATTTTGGTGATATTTTAGGTAAGATGGAAATGAAGAGAGATGATCTTTGTCTAAAGATGAAGCATTTCTTATAATATCATCCAATGATTTCTTCTTTTCGAGGATCTGCACCATTTAAACAACTTAAGCCCAAAATGTTTGTCTTCATTTAATTTAAGCATTTCGATTTCGAAGAACATAAAATAGTGGTACCTCTCTTCTTTTCATCTTCTTCTTCTTCTATCTGATGCTGTTTATTAGACATTAGTAGTACTCAAATTTCTTATGAATTTCTCTGTGACATTAAGGGCCCTCTCGGTTTAGGGCCACTCCCTCTATTTTCAATTTTTCAGTAAGCATTAGTTGGGCCTTGTGGGCCTGAAAATGCACTTGAGCATGTTTATATTTTATAAGCATCTCCAGTAAACTTTCAAACTCTAAAACTTAGAGTGTCACTTAGGGCAAATCTAATGTACGGGGGTTGAGCTCCCAAAATCCCCCACCCCAGCCCCCTGCCCGTGCCTCCAAACCCGGGAGCCCCGGGGCTGGGGGCTCCCAGCCTCAAAACAGAACCGTTGGAAGTTCCCAACTGTTAGTCGGGAACTTCCAATGGCAATTTGGGGTGGGTCCCCCCACCTCATTTTCTTATTTTTTTTTTCTTTTGTTTAAATGTAAAGATATGTTTAATTTTTTTTAAATGTAAATCTTTTTTAATGTAATCTTTTTTAAATAACTTTTCGTTGATTGAAAACCAAATACCTAATAACTCCCCCACAACACATAATCGAAATAAAGAAAAATAAGTAAAATGACGATGATAGTTTCGTTAGTCGGTGCGATCTTTAGTATTCCACAAGTGCTCTACAAGATTTACCCTTAATTGTGTATGAAAATCTTTGTTTCTAACTCAGCCAAGACGATCAAACATTTCTTCAACAACATTTCCCCCAACACGCACTTCTTCTGGAATACTTCCATCAAAATCATTAGTTGCATTAGGTCCTTCATTTTCGATTATCATGTTATGCAATACAATACATGCCTTTATGATATAACTTAGTGTTTACATCCCAAATACGTGTCGGTTCTCGGATAATAGCAAAACGAGCTTGTAATACACCTAAGGCTCGTTCAACATCTTTTCTTACTGATTCTTGACGTCTCGTAAAATATTATTCTTTCACAGTTAACGGATTTTGTATGCTTTTAACAAAACAAACCCAT
Organism: Eschscholzia californica; assembly: GCF_041429995.1. NCBI lineage: Eukaryota > Viridiplantae > Streptophyta > Magnoliopsida > Ranunculales > Papaveraceae > Eschscholzia > Eschscholzia californica. The sequence continues at coordinate 12,204,479 of NW_028238198.1, read as the reverse complement.
TGTGGATATATCCCATCAGCAAGATAATAACCCATGTCATGTGATTGCCCTACCTGTGGCAATCACATCGAACACCAGAGAACGCTCCAACACATTGATGTCATTCAATGATCCAGGCAACCCAAAAAATGCATGCCAAATCCATAGATCCGACGATGCAACAACTTCTAGCATGACTGTTGGACTATGACAATGGCCAATATACTGTCCGTGCCATGAGGTCTGACAAATTTTCCATTACCAATGCATATAATCTATACTCCCGAGCATTCCAGAAAATTCTTGTTTTTCACCAAGTTCTAAAAGCCTACAAATATCAGATTCATTAGGAGACCTTAAGTAATGAGGGTCAAACACATTGACGATCGTTAATACAAATTCTCGTAGTGAATCGATTGTAGTCGTCTTTCCAACTGAAGGTATTCGTCAATTGCATCTGCTGGTGTCCCATAAGCAAGCATTCTCATAGCCGCAGTTATCTTTTGATGGGGTGATAAACCCATTTACTGAAGACGTCTGGTGCTTGTACAAAATAGGGATTATGAGCAACCACAGTATTGAGGATATGAAGAAATAAATCACGACGCATGCGATATCGCTTTCAGAATGTAGCAGCATCATAAAGTGGATTCTTCACAAAATAGTCATGCATCAGTCGTTCATGACCTTCTCATCTGTTACGATCTATCGTTCGATGACCCGGAACAGAACCAACATAACGAGAACGTGGTCATTGATCCATATCTTGTAACTCCGCTAGATACATTTCATATAAAATTTCATCATCTTCCCTATCTTGTAACTCTTGTTGAATGACCATATTTAGTAACTCGTGAGTACGATCTATTGAAGGGAGATGGAAGATTTAAAGAATGTAGAAAGAAGATGTAGAGAATGTAGAAACAAGATGTATAAAACCTAATGGATGAGTAGTTGTATTTGTAGATGAACAAAAAGTTAAAAAAATCGAAATTTATACTCCCTCCAAAATTTTAAAATTTAAACTCCCCCAAAAATTTTGGTAAAATGATATTCAAATTCCCTCCAAAATATTAGTAAAATTTGAAATTCAAAATTTTAATTTTTAGAGCCCATAATTTCATAGTTGAAAATTGAAACACAAATCCCACACACGTACACCACTCATGCACATATTTTGAATTTGAGAGTCTTTGTTGGGAGCCTGACGTTAGAATTGAGACAAAGCCCCGGGGCTTTCAAAATTGGGAGCCCGGGCCCCACATTAGACTTGCCCTTAGGATTTATAAAATTTATTATGGTATAACTTGTGCTTCCTGACACGACAAAATTGATATTTACGCGATTGCATATTTTGCGTTAAATAAATTTTCCATGTAGTTGTTTTGTCATACTCTTGTCCTATAGGGTTTTGATTATTAAGTGATTTTCTTTTATTAAGTGTGGGTCAATAATTTTAAGTTGTTTCTTTTTTCACTTGGATAAATTAAAATCACTTTTAAACGATAAAAAAGTAAGTGTAAAAAAGAAAACTCTAACTTTGAGCTTATTCTTTTACACTTACTTTATTAGTGTTAAAAAAACATTAATGTCATTCTCCTCGTATAACAATGATCTATATAATCATAAATACAAATAAAACTTTAAGTAATTGAAGACTAAAACACGGAAAACCACCCAAACTCCGTGAGGCGACATTATTTCATTTCTTCCTCATCATTCTTAAATGCTTAAGATTTATGTTTTCGCCACAAAGTATTCATAAATCTTAATTATTTTCTAAAATCATGAGCTTGATGAATTAATATGAAAAGCAAACATTTAAATATTTTATGGTCTTTTCTCACGGGAAGTTTTAAAAGCGTCTCCCGCTCTTGTTCGCAGCACCCCCCTCACCTCTTTGACTTGATAAATAGATGAAAATTTTCTAACCAAATCGAATTCCAACTTTACTAGTACAGAGGAATGAACAACATTATTATTTGTGAAGAAAGTGAACTTAGTTAGGAGGGTGTGGCTGAGAGAGGTTGATGATGTCTAAATTTGGCTTTTCAGTTATCACAATATGATATGAAAATTCAACTAATCAAAAAGTGAATTACTTTTCGTGATTCTGGGACAAAACCTGCAAAAAACTTTGTATTTAATAGATCTTCTTGCCGATTATGTAGATAACTTGTGGAAAGTTGTCGCCCACTGTATTCTTGCTTTACACGTTGCTTAGAATATTAGATTTCACGGTCATCTTCGCCCTGGACCTTAGGCTCGGGTAAACCGAGATTCAAATTCGCCTTCTCATGCATGAGGCAAGACGGTTTAGAGACCAAGCTGATTTCCGTAGACCTCCCTTATTGCTCCAAGATCCAGAGCTGAGCTAAGATCAGAGATGACCTGATTAGTTTTAGAGCTCGAACAGGACTTAAGGAGCCTTGGAAACACGTGCTGAACTCCCAATTTCGAACTTAGGTGACAGAGGTTCTTTGGATTCGCCTCTCTGGTGACTTGGTCACGGGTTGACCCGCTTGGTCTATACCTTAACTGAAATCGTAAAACAGCATGAAATATTTCTTTCACTAACTAAGAGTTACTAATACCATTTTTGCAATCTATGAATTCAAACTTTGAGATTCAACATCAAATAGTTGTGCCCAACATGCGTGTCGACTAGAAACAGACCGACTGACGCAAACCTGTTTAGGAGGCGGGTTAACACAACACGACACGAGTTGTGCATGTGCGGTGTTGACTCGTCACGAGTCTGGCGGGGTGTGATCGACTTGAGATTTTGGGTTCCCAGATCCGTTGACCCCAACGCGTTATGTACGACAATATGTCTCAGGACAATATGACTCGCCACCACATGTGCCATTCCTAACCCGCTACACCACGGAAGACATGTTATATTAAATAAAAGTTAATTGATAACGTCTAAGAGTTTCACTTGACAATAATATTAAGTGAACAATAATTTTAAGTTGAGAGAAGACCTAGATCTCTTCTGAACAAATAAACAGAGATTGACTGGCGAATCTGACTGTGTCGTGACGGTACCAATCCGACCCTCCTAAAAACAACACCACATAGCATGGGAGTATAGTTAAAGAGGATGACTGCTCAAGTGCTCATTATGTAATTAACATATTTAGTGTTCCACTTACACAACGGCCTCACCTTAACTCAAACCATACATGTCATTCAGTAATGTCAATGGAGTCCAATTCAGATGCCAAATCCTAATTGTACATAAATACCCAAAAATTGAACAGGATATTTCTTTTTGTATTTTTTCTTTTTGTTCTTACAAGTAAAAGTGCTTAAAAGGAAACCTAAAAACTTATAATGGCTGGACGGCAATACCTTAATCAAAGGTCAAATAGCAGGAGGAGAAAGGGAGGGAAATGTTTGTGTGATAAAAAAAAAATAATTTTCCTCTCTATCTATCTAAATCTAATCTAATCTAATAATATAAAAATATAGATAGTATTAGTCACAGATGTTGGCCGTCATCTAATTTGATAGTTGTCCCTATATTATTTTTAATCTCATTCTCCAGCTAAGCTACTTCCATTCTCTATAAATATCCCAATCACTTCTTTACTACTCTCTTCATCTCCATACTCTCCCCTTCTTACTTCTCTCTTTCTCTCTCTAGATTTCTAGTGAGAGAAGAAACTCAAAGATAATAGTAAGAAAGTAAAACCACTTCAGTTTTTACCTTTTCTGGAACTTTCAAAATCCACTTGCATAAAAAAGTGATTAATTCAGATTGAACTATATCAGCTAAAGCAATATCGCCATTGGTTTTCTTCTCATCTCGTGACCTCAATTTATTAAAAAGGTAATAAATACTTCCTTATCATCTTTATTTGATCTACATATCTAACACATCACAAATTATTAGCTAGGTTAAATTTATCATCTCTCTCGTGTTCTTACTTTCTTTCATCTACTAATCAAACTTCAATTTCTTACGAATTGAAATTCGAGACTGAATCGATTAGATCTTGAATGCCAATTTTGAATAATTCGTCATGTTTAATAGGATGAGAAGATCAATGACGAGAGATGAAAATAACAGAAATAATTCATCATCTGGAGGAGAAGAAGAGTATGAAGTTGCGGAATTGAAAGATCGGATACTTTCATCAAGAGGAAGTCGATTCGATTTATTAGAGAAAGAATTTGGATTTACGGATCGGAATCGGATTATTAGAAGACTCAGTCGAGAAAACGTCATTAATGGAATTAAAGGTTTCGTTATTCATCCTGATAACAGGTAACTAATTACTACTTTTTTTAAATTTCCCACCTGATTCAAATTCACCCTTAAAAACTTTCTCTTTTAAATTTTTAATGATCTGGAACCGTTGATAATCTTTGACGTGTATCTCGAGGATAGTGAATGGTTTTAGATGAAGAGAAAAAGATAAGGAGGTTAACTTATAGTAACAAACAGTTTAAATAGATAAAGACTGAAAGGGCTGACGGGAGTAACAGCGGCCCACTATCCATAAATTAACAACAGTGATATATTTTTTTTTGTTGAACTAACAACAGTGATATATGACCTGAAAATTTAAGCCGACCGACCACAGGGAGATGTGAAAATGCTTAGAATATATCTTCACTGATTACATTTCACATAGGACTCTGGTCGGCGGTCGGCCTATGTTTTTGAGACATTTCTTTAAATGATATTATATATATATATATATATATATATATATATATATATATATATACAGGTTTTACTCGTGTATATTTATTAAACTCAGTTTTACCTCATAATCTCTGAAACTTATTTTGGTTAGTGAACAAACTTAGTATTGCTTGTTTGATTTATACGTAAAAACCCAATAGATCGAACTGAATAAGTTTAGATTTCTCTTAAAAGAACACGTAAGAAATTGTATGTTTTCATCACCCCTCGTGCTTTTCGACAATTCTATCAAATAGTTCATTAACTTCTCCCCATGTCTCCTAGCACAAGTATCTATTATTATAATTAAGACAATTTTTAAGGTGTCGAATATTTTTTTAATACAGATCCGGTATTAGCATTTTCAGTGCTAAACTTTTAGATTTTAAAAGTGTAGGGTGGTGTCAGCCACTTGTATTTACCTTTCGTATCTCATACAAATGTTTGATATTTTATTATCAACTATTGATTTGGATATTTCAACGAAAAAAAAAACTATTGATTTGGATCATAGAAAAAGTATAATAATAAATGGTTGGCCACTTCATTGCAGATAAATACAAAATAAATATATAATGTAATAGCTAACTTCGAATGAGATGCTTGGCGACTAGGAAAAACACAAACTAACATTAATATATTACGTTTACAACTAAAAAAAAACAGAATACACTAATCGTAATAATTTAAAATACTAGAAATGAAACTAAGGAATATAACATGATATTTGACAAAATTCGGAACTATACAATGACGTGTATATCAAATCTTTAAATTTTATTAGAATAAGATGTTGACAGTTGTTGACGTGTTATATTTGTCTGTTTAGTTTATCATATGCCTATACACGTAAATAGATTGACAACATAAAAATAAATTTTGGTAAACAACTTCATGCCCTAGTCCTTTCAACAAAAAAAAAAAAAACTTCATGCCCTAGTCAATTGATTTCATCAACAATTATTGTCAACAAATTGTAAGCTAGTTGACTATCTTTGCCTTCAGGTTATATATTAGATATAAGGGTTTTTTGAGTTTACCCCCTTAATACTAATTGCTAATTGAGTTTACCCCCCTCAATAATTGATAATTGAATTTACCCCCTCAACTTACTACTTTTATTAAAAACACTAAGACAATGTTAGATGATGCGTGGAAAATGAATATGTCTATCAAAAGTAATGATTGGGTAATGAGATTTTAGTAATTGTAATACCTTAATATGTTAGATTTAGTCAAGAATATGATTCGTAAAGACTTATTTTGTCCGTACACTATTTAACTTGTGATTTATTTCCTTTACGCCAAACATGACCCTAGTATTTTGCCTAAAATAGTAAGTTTAAGGGGTAAACTCAATTATCAATTATTGAGGGGGTAAATTCAATTAGCAATTAGTATTGAGAGGGTAAACTCAAAAAACCCTAAATATAAATCTGCTTTTGTCTTGTTGCTGATATTTTTTTTTTAAGTGTTCAATAGTTTCAAAAACTACTACCATCCTCCCAAAAGACATGATTGATTTGTGAAAATGTCTTAATTAATTTTAATTTTGGTCGAAAATAAAAGTTTCCTACCGACACTTAATTAGCCGCACCATCAGCATTGTAGACTATGAGTTCTGTCGAAACTTATAATTTTTGCGACGGTATTCATGTAAACCGTCGAAAATAGTCCGTCATGAAAAATCCATCACTTCTGTGGTGAGGGTAGTGCAATTGCATGTATAGAATATAGTCTAATTCTTTTTTCAGCAATTTATATAGATGACACCAGAGCGTGGCCTGAGGTTCTTCGAATATGTGCTATAAGGACTGATATATACTATCGATAGACAATTTATTCTTTATATCTTTTATTAAGATTTAGTGTCTGCCAGAAAAATCCATTAAAAATGTTCAGTAAAAAAAGAGATGCACATAATTTTGTAAAGGAATCAAATCTTTAGCCAATTGCACAAGGGGTGCAATAAGACTATGAGATATCACTGCCATTATTCTCACATTCTCAGATCTATTCTATGGCTAATTGACTGTTATTGTCAGAATTTAGAGCATCTTGTTCACCCAAATACTAAAAACCATTGATAAAAGAACACTAATTCTTCTACCCATGTGATCTTCCATTAATTTCTTGGTTCAACATCTTCAATTAAATTTAGAGAACTCAAAACAAATAACTAATTTTATAACTTTGATTTTGAAGTTGGAGATTTCTAAATACCTTTTATTTGATTAATTTTTGGTTCTTCTGATGCACATGGTTACTTTATATTTGTAAAATAAAATTTTACAATAGAGAAGTAGACGTGCGTGTTAAACGAGTTGTGGTTGGTGAGTAAGGGATTTCTGTATAGATTGTTAAGTTAAGCTAATGTGGCACATATTTCAAATAAAAGTAAATTCCGATATTTTAAGAAGGAAATCAATAGTTTGTCGGACGGCTTGAAATCTTGAATAAGAAGCATGGATCCATTGGTTTTTGGCCTTTAAACAAAATCATCCTAACCATTGAAAATTACAAAATTCAAACTAATCAAGATAATCAAGTTGGTCGATTTTGCCATTTTCTACCTTCATGTCTAAATGTGTTTGTGATTTCAATATTTTCAAGTCATTACCTTCAATATGACTACATCAACTGAGTAAGTTCTATAACTATCATCAGTCAAGAGTCAATAAACAACTAATCCCATCAACTGAGTAAGTTCATATTGTCGAGCTTCAGGCCTCTTTCATATTGTCGGGCTTCAGGCTTCTTTCATTATGATTTAAGTTAGGCGGTTATGGTTCTCATCACATCTCCATGATGTATCAATGCCTTGTAACGACTAACGTAGATCATAGTCGATTTGTCAAAAAAAAAAAAATATACTAATGGGACAGGTGTAAATTGAGTGTAAGAATATCCCCAGCCTAAAATAAATAAAAAGAGCCATCATCTTTTCTTATTCGAAGTTTTTTTTTTTTGTTGACAATTCTTATTGGAAGTTGGAAACGAAGAAGCTAAAACTAATGATGAAATTGGAAACGGGATTAATGACACAGGTGGTATCAGTTATGGACAAAGTTCATACTGATATGGGCGATTTATTCATCTTTCTTCACTCCAGTAGAATTCGGTTTCTTCAGAGGATTACCAAGGAGATTCTTCTTTCTAGACATTGCTGGTCAGTTTGCTTTCTTCATCGATATCATCATTCATTTCTTCGTCGCTTACAGAGATACCCAAACCTATCTTATGGTTTCCAAGAGAACCACCATTGCCCTCCGGTCAGTTCCCCTCTTAACCCTCTCTCTCTCTCTCTTGATTAATCAATTTCATTTTGTTATTGGATTTGAATTGATGATTTACTCTTTTTGTGTACAGATACTTGAAGTCAAGTTTTATCATCGATTTTCTAGGTTGCCTCCCTTGGGATCTTATCTATGTGGTACCCATTTTATCTTTTCTCAGTTTTACTTGTTCAATTAGTCCAATATGTATGTTCTTTTTGAATTAGTGTACAAGATTACATGTTTGTTGACTAAATATTGATCAATTCTTTAGCTATGACCATCTAATAAAAAAATGGATACCTCCTTATTATTTATCATTTGAGTATTTGTCTTGGGTTGTTGTTTTTTTGTCTCTAATTTCTATTAACTAGTTGTTGATTTTGCTTGTTAATGGGTCGTTGTTTCGTTCTTTCTTGGTTGATTTTGCTTGTTTATGGGTTGTTGTTTCTTTCTTCCTTGGCACTATTTAGTTGTTGATTTTGCTTGTTCTTTTTGGTAAATGCTACCAGAAACTTTATTACCCCTTGTTTATGGTGCGTCGGAGATTCTTGTCCCTGCTTTTAGGGAATCTGGTGATCTAGTATCATAAATCGGCATACCGAACTATTCATTATGAATGTACCCAAACTACTTTTTTTATTCTTATTCTAGTAGTTAAATTAGGTAGCAACTTAAGTTTTTTGGTGATGGTGTTTGGATGTGAATGTATTGTATATGCTTGATAGAGAATATATAGTATGTAGGAAAAGAACTCAAGGTGTCCCATGACCTAAACTAGCATATTGAAAAGGTTAGCACGCCTCACAAGGGGCATGGTATCATACTACATATTGGAAAGATCAGCTTGCATGTACCTCAAAACCGGTGATTTTTCCATAGTAGCAAAGCTGATCACAAGTAAGTCTATATGCACACTTGCAAATACTTCTCAATGTAGATGTGCCTAGCTGCGTCAGGCGAAACATAAAAAAGAAAACATCCACGAGCTATAGAAAGGAGGGACTTGGGTACATTTGGGGATTCATTCAGAACAGAAAACAGACCCTTTACATAGATAATGTCTATAACGTATAAACTTAATAACTCACCATTACTCTTGTTTGAATTTTTCAGTATCTAACTTCAGTTTGTTTTAATTAGGCCTGTGGTGAAAAAGAAGAAGTGAGATATCTTTTGTGGATTAGGTTGAGTCGAGTGAGGAAAGTGATAAGGTTTTTTCAGAATTTGGAGAAAGACATACGCATCAACTACCTCTTTACAAGGATTCTGAAACTTATTGCTGTCGAACTCTATTGCACACACACGGCTGCCTGCATCTTTTATTATTTAGCCACCACTATACCTGCTTCTAAGGAAGGGTATACTTGGATAGGAAGCTTGAAATTGGGTGATTACAGTTACACTAACTTCAGAGAGTTAGATCTTGGAAAGCGATACATTACATCACTATATTTTGCAATCGTAACCATGGCAACCGTCGGTATTTTCTTTTTCCACTCCTAATCTTTTGCTATTATTAATCTGAAACACTTCCATGTTCTTTACACTATTTACTGCTCTCAGCTAGCGGCGAAACTTACTGATATAGTGCTAAGTCCAACTCGAAAAACTATTTTTCAATGCTCATGAGTTTACATCTTATTTAAAAGAAACAAATTACTGTGTAGTGATTGTAGTCTTTATGCTGCAGGTTATGGAGAGATACATGCAGTCAATATCAGAGAAATGATATTTGTCATGATTTATGTCTCATTCGATATGATTCTTGGAGCTTACCTCATTGGTAATATGACAGCACTTATTGTGAAAGGATCAAAGACTGAGAGGTTTAGGGATAAAATGGCAGATCTTATCAAATATATGAATAGAAATAAATTGGGAAAGGATATTCGTGATCAGATCAAAGGTCATGTGCGCTTACAGTATGAGAGCAGCTACACTGAGGCAGCGGTTATCCAGGACATTCCAATTTCAATTCGTGCTAAGGTATAAAATAAAGTCGGGCCCAAGTCTTTTATACTTAGTTAAATGCATGCCAATACTGATTTGTGTGATGAATTTTCTGTTCTTTATTTATCGATTTTTGATCACTACATATTTTCTTTCTTGTCAACTAGTACTTCACAGATTCTAGAAATTTATATTCTGCACAAGGTGTAAAATGTCGAAAAATCTCGGCATCTTATGGTTACGGTAGTTCATCCGCATCTACGCAAGTACTATTTCTTGGGGCGATAGTCTTGATGAACGACTGTCAATGTTTATGCCTCGAGTACCAATTTGTTGTATACAATCAATATCCCCTAATAGGACCACTAAGCGATATTTGTGAGGAGCAAATTAGCAATACATGTTACACATTCAACAATATCGGAATTGGTTCCAAAATTGAATGTCATGGGAAAAATATCGCAATGCTATTGGAAATGAATCTCATGTACGTCATAAACCAAGACGGCGATGACGGGGGTAGGAGATCATTTTGGTTTTAATCTTTAATGTAAAAAAATGTGAGTTATTTTACATTTCTATCTTAATCAATACGGTTCGAGTGAAGGTTACATCTTTTATGCTTAATTATGGTTAAAGAGACTTGTTATGCACAATTGCATCATATTTCTAACATTTCCACAAATTTGTAAAATTTCCACAAAGACCAAAACATTTCCACTTTGGGAGATTTTATAGGGCCCCCTCATTTTAGTTAAAAGGCCTCCCCTCAGTGATAATTTAACAAGTAAAATGGTTCATGGGGAGGCCTTTTAACAAAATTGGGGAGGCCTTATAAAACTTCCCTTCCACTTTTGACTGACCGTAATTTCCACCAAAACCGAAATTTCATTCCTTGTTTCTGCTATCACCATGACTTTTTATAGTGTTTGTCTGTCTGATGACATTATTATATTACACCTTGTTAGTGAATCTTTCTATACATATAAATTATTGGTAACTTATGCCTAATGGACAGTTTAATGTTAACAGATAATTTAATTCCTTGCTTATTGTGTACCAATTTTGGAAACGTCAACAGTCTAGTACTCTAAATAATTGGTAATTAATGGACAGTTTAATGTTAACATCTACTTTGTTTATAATGGTAAGAGCATGATTTGAGACATTGTTTTACCTCTTATATCTATCTAAGGACTTTTTTTTGCACTTCAATTGCTCGATTGTAACATAACGAGTTGATTTTTCTACGCAGATTTCACAAGATTTATATAAGCCCTACATCAAAAAGGTTTCTCTTTTTAAAGGATGCTCTGATGAATTGATGAATCAGATAGTAAGTTATCGCAACTATTTCGTCTGTCCACCCCCTCACGGCCTCACGCCAACACACACGCACACACACAATTTGTATTTGTTTGAATTGTTTCCTTATATATCGTTTCTTGAGGGAATGACTTCTGCATGTACACGAACCTGTTGCTATATTTATTTTTTGCATTATTTCATGATGGAAGCAATACATATAAAAGTATCACGCAATTGGCACTCTTTATCCATCTCATGGTATTATTCCATCAGGGAAGTATGATAATTCTAGATGCATTGCTTCCATTAATTGAAAGTACTTTTGTTTACTAATTTTTCTTCAACTCAGGTGATCAGAGTACATGAGGAATTTTTTCTTCCAGGGGAAGTGATTATGGAACAAGGAAGCATTGTGGATCAACTATATTTTGTTTGTCATGGTGTGCTGGTATGCACGACATTCTATTCTTATGTTCTCTACTTTCACGTAAAACATGTAAACTTGAATATGTTAATGCGTGTAAAACAGATTTCGGAAGTCAAGTTATTTGTTTTGGTTTTTATGTAGTGTTTCATCGTTCTTATTTTTCTGTGAATCTATCCATGTATATTTCAAGTTAACTGGTCATAGTGCAACTAAATGGTTCCGCTTAAAAAGGATTATCCTGTACAGGAAGCTGTAGGCATCACGGAAGATGGAACGGAAGAGACTGCCGCTTTTCTGGAACCTAACAGCTCGTTTGGGGAACTTTCAATCCTTTGCAATATTCCTCAGCCTTACACAGTTCGTGTTTGTGAACTATGTAGGCTCCTTCGACTTGATAAGCAATCTCTTACAAGTATCTTAGAAATTTGTTCTTTCGATGAGCAAAAAATCTTGACCAACCTTTTGGAGGTAATCTAATGTAATTTTTAGTTAGTAGTCTGAAACTAATTTGATATTCATGTGTAATACTTCAATTCTTTTGTCGTTGGCTCTTAACATGTTCGATTGTCTGGTTTTTGTAAGCTATCACAATTCATCAGTATTTGAAATTACTTTGATAAGCCTGGGTTGAAATCAATTATCAATTAAGGTTTATCTCCGTTAATACTTCGATTTCGTTCTGATAACTCTATGAATTGACAGGGAAAAGAGTCTAATGACTCTAATAGAATCAAGCAACTGGAGTCCGATATCATGTTTCATATTGGAAAGCAAGAAGCTGAACTTGCTCTGAAGGTGAATAGTGCGGCATACCATGGAGATCTATATCACCTAAAGCGTCTCATTCGAGCTGGAGCTGATCCCAGTAAGGCTGATTATGATGGGAGGACGCCTTTGGTATGCAACTAATAGATAAATATTCTGAATATCTTGTCTGATTAGTTTTTCTTGGCTTGCCTTTTTCTTCTTGTCCTTCTGAAGTATTTGGGTATATATTTCCAACGAACGCCTGAGAAAATGAACGAACTTTCTAAACTTAACTCGTTGAGAACAATCCTGATTCCGAAACTTTTTATAAACTAATAAGAAAAGTTTGGTTTCTAGATGATGTAGGACAAGAAAGGGGAAAGGGAATTGAAGAAGAAAATAATTGTACTATAAGATAGATAACCACTAGTATCACACTAGCAAAAGCTAGGAATCACTCCTAGAACCCCATACGTTGGGGTATACTTGAATCACACAAATATAGATAGCTTGAATAGCTATGGAAAAAAATTATGTCCTCAAAACAGCAGGAATACAACCCTTATATAGGCATAAAACGAACCCTTGACATCCCATACTGCCTTTACTTCTAGACTTCTGAACTTTGAAACTGCTAAGACCCTAAAATACATTATAAAGGACATTAATGACCTTAAATACATTAGAGAAAGTGGAACCATTTCGGATTAGGCCCACATTATTCTAGCCCCCAAGTGGACCCATCATCTAGGACATGCCAAATCATAAATTGGGCCTTAGAATCCTTCTTGTGGCGTCTCTGATACACCCTTAGTGGCTCTTGCTACCACTCATCTCTATCACTAGATCTAGTGAAAGTGTGAAACTAATGATTGTGGGAATGCTAACGTCTGACTTACGTGGTTGAAGACTATATTTGTACTGCTGACTAACTTAAGACCTTTATGGACATAACTGGAACAGTCATAACTCATAACTATAAACTCTTATCAGTATTTCTATGAATTCCATTGGGTCGATTTTAATTCATTTAGTGATAAACAAAATCTATTGTTTGAATGATTCCATTTTAACAGCACCTCGCAGCTTCAGAAGGATATGAGCACATTGCGTGCTTCCTTATTCAAGAAGGTGTAAATGTTAACGTGTCAGGTAACTTGTTAAATATTGCATTCCTGGATGCATATTTCCGTCTTTCCAAATTTTAAAGCTATTATAAGTTATTAACGGTTTACGTTGATCTCAATTAGATAAGTTTGGAAACACACCATTATTCGAAGCCATAAAGAAAGGACATGATCGAATATCTTCGTTACTTGTAAAGGAAGGAGCATCACTAAGACTTGACGATCCTGGTAGTGTTCTCTGTACGGCTGTTGCTAGAGGGGATTCCGATTTCCTGAAAAGGCTATTGTCCAATGGCATAAATCCAAACTCTATTGGTTATGATCTTAGAACACCACTTCACGTGGCAGTCTCTCAGGGTCTATATTTAATGGCGAAGTTGCTAATAGAAGCTGGAGCAAGTGTTTTATCAAAAGACAGGTACATATAAAATAATAATACATGATTGTATATTCCTATTTTGGGTGTATCCGAATTGTGTTTCACTAAAATTCCAGATCGGGGGGTTTTCACATTGAGAATTCAATACTTCTGATATTCGTCTCCTGTATAGCTAATAAACTAGTAACTTAATCAATTTAAATACTTAAAAACTTGAGTTCAATGTATAACGTCACGGCAGTTGGACTTAATGAATTGGAGAAAGGCCAAAACAAGGACATGGCTTTACATAAATTATCTTTTATTAGTTGTTGTCCTTATTTTACTTTTGGATTGACTACTTTTACAACATATGTGGAAAGAGATTAACCTAAAGTATCGTTTAACTGCTCGTGAGTCTGAAGTGTTGAACATACCACAGTTACTAGAATAGAGTGTTCACGTTACGTAGATATTTAGTATTGTCAGGTTAATTGGCTCAGTAATTTACCTTTTTCGGTTCTTAAAAAATTGTAGATGGGGAAACACTCCATTAGATGAAGGACGGGTATGTGGAAACACGAAATTGGTTGAATTATTGGAATTGGCGGAGTCTGCTCAGTTGTCCTCTGTCTCTGGTTGCTCCTACGAAAATCAAGGTACTAGCATTCATTTCCAGCTCCAAGCATCTTGTGCTTTGCCATTTACCTTGTTAATGTTCTAATCAAACGTACGACGTAATCAAAATTTGTAACAATGCCTTTACACCATATTTACACCGGATTAGAAGATTTACATGGAGATGATCCAATGTTAAGGTTAGGGTTCATTGAGATGATCTACATTGTTTTCTTACCATGTAAAGCCTCTGGAGAAACTAAAAACCATTTTTTCTAAGACACAGTATAACCCCATCATCAAAGTTGGTCGAGTAATGAAATAGATGTTTGAGAATGCTTTAAATTTCGACTATGGATCTAGTCATTGTGATAGGATGATTTATAAGACAAGGATTATTTCCCCAGTATCAAGACTTTAATCATATACTTCTCTAAGTTAATCGGTAAAGTTTCATCATATATTTATAGTTGTTATTTTGGTAAAGATGGTCATCTCTTCCTCTTTTTTATCTTATAGACATAAACTGATATTCGTGCATATTCTGATATTTCAGGAACAAACAAAAAGCATCAGAAGAAATGTACAGTCTTCCCCTTCCACCCATGGGACCCAAAGGAGAAGAGAAAAGAAGGTGTTATGTTGTGGGTGCCGGCAACCATGGAGGAACTCATTGGAATGGCATCAGATCAGCTACATTTCTCAGGTGGCTCGTTCATTTTGTCCGAAGATGCTGGTAAAATCTTTGATATAGAAATGATTCACGACGGGCAAAAACTTTATCTAGTTGATGGAATTCAACCAACATGATCATCATATCACTTCCTGAATTTTGATATTCAGGCGAAGAATTCATTCACCCTTTTCATGTGTACCTACTCTGAGCAAATTCCCCTAAATTTTGATATTGAGTTAAGGAATTTCTCAGGGGCTAGTTCTTGGGCCACAACGAAGAATAAGAGTGCCCCAATCTTGATCTTACTCGATTAAGCATCATCTTCGTGATCATCATAATCATCGTCTTGTACTATTGTATAATCTTGAGGGCGTAAATGTAGGGCTATAAGTAGCATGTTTATAAGAGTAGTAATGGGGATCAAACTACACCTTATCACCACTATCTTAGATCATAGGTGTGGTTTTTTCCTTTTCAAAAACCCACTTTGGGCTGTTTTGTAATATGGAATTTCAATATCAATAGATATCATCCTTGATTCAACCTCATTTTACAGGTCTATATTTCATCGCAATAACTGATACCTCGTCGAAGCGGAAAATGTTAGATCCGTTTCCTCTTCTCGATTTATAGTTAGGTTGCAGCTTAATTTGACATATTTTAAAGTGGCATTGCAGAATGTGGCATCAGTCTACTGATAATTTGTGTGTTATGATTCTTAATATACCAATTTTACTGCTGAGACATGAACTAGAGCAAATCTAGTTTTCAACCTCACCAAATGGCAACTGATCTTTGTTTAGTTTTCAACCTCACCAAATGGCAACTGATCTTTGTGTTGTTAAACGGGAACTGATTATTTGTTTTTGAGCTTAGAGTTCGATTCAGAGACTAACATGACATCTTCGTGTCTGCATATTTCCACCAGATAAATCTCAAAGATTTAGAATTAAAGGTATATATTGTTTCTTCTTGTTATAGAAGTTTACAAGTTTTCATTCTATATAAATTACATTTGTTTTTGTCTAAAAGCTTTCTATATTTTTTTTCGAAAAAAGAAAAGAATTTTTTTTTTCTATTTTTGCAAGTATCTAACAAGCTTACTCCTACACATAATTTTCAATTGGCCATTCTCTTTAGATGCATACAAAACTCAAAGAGAGGGATTTTAATAGTAGAATAATTGGAGGGATTGCTTTGTAAATAATCCTTCAATCAAATATAAGCTCGTAATTGTTCAAGCACTTCCCAACTCGGTCAAACCACGTCATGGATTTGACTTAATGTTTGTCCGACCCAATGTAATTTTGTTCTCGTCATACACATATAGAGATCTCGAGGAGTGTCAGACTTGTCTAACCGAATGTCATTTTGTTCTCTTCATACACATATAGAGATCTCTAG
Source organism: Eschscholzia californica (assembly GCF_041429995.1). Lineage (NCBI taxonomy): Eukaryota > Viridiplantae > Streptophyta > Magnoliopsida > Ranunculales > Papaveraceae > Eschscholzia > Eschscholzia californica. The sequence continues at coordinate 12,187,908 of NW_028238198.1, read as the reverse complement.
GAGTGCCAAACTTGTCTAACCGAATGTAATTTTGTCCTCGTCATAGGCATATAGAGATCTCTAAAAGCGTTAGACAGGTCGGGCAAGTGTGATCCCATTAAAGGTCATATCGGCCTATAGACTTGGGCATTGCAAACAATCTCAAAAAGTTGGATTTTATAATTAGGAAAGCTGTCTTATATTTATTTTTATTTCCAAGTTATTTCTTGTGCATACTTTCAAGTTTTTGCTTTACATTTTATTTCATAAAGTTAGTTTATTTTGTGCTAGTTCCGAAGTTAAAAAAATGTTTACTGAAAAATACGAATTTAGTGGTGCTACTTGGCCCCTTCTTTTGCTTAACTAAGACAAAATTGCACATAAAAATACCATACATACAGGCCACGTCGACAATGGGGTGAAGCACGAGCCAAAAAATCAGGCGAAATAGCATTTTTCATGACATAATGGGCTCGGCGTGCACAGCAGGCGAGGCCGTAAAAATAACCGGGCTAACTAAGCCACACTCAGACTGCAATCATGGGCCAGACCAAGCCCTGCCCCGAGTCCACAAGCCCTTTTTACACACTTAATTTGGCGCGAGTGGGAAAAATAAGATGGCGTCCCGTAACAGAATTCATTATAATATAAAAGGCAAAGTACAGCCTTCATTTGTCAGAAACAGTTGAAGTGAAGTAGAGATAGTGCGACTACTCTCTCTCTCTCTCTCTCTCTCTCTCTCTTTCTCTCTCTTCTTCGTTACAAAAGCGTGATTTCTCTCTGCAATTAGACGAACGTTCAGATAGATCGAGATTTTCTTCTTCAATTGAAAATCCGACTGAAATGGATTCAGACGAGATTACTATTTCTCAACTGAAGAAGAGGAAATCTCAACCTGTTTCTATCATCAAGAAGCTCCGATCCAAGATTCCTCGTCGGAAACGCTTTCAGATCTCTCCAATACTCGGTAAATCGTCTTTTAAGTTTTTTTGCGGCGACAGGAAACCTGAATTGTCAGTTTTTCCAGTATTTTCAAGTTCATCGTGTTTTCCTGATGAGATTGATAGTTCCTCGAACTTGATATCAGTTGGATCTGATAATGTTAAGAAGTTAAGATCGGCTCGTCGGAAGAAACTAGTTGAAGTTGGAAGAATTGGAACTTCAAGTCGTAATTTTAGAAGTTCCGATCAATTGAAGAAAATTCCTGGTGAAGAATGTCGGCGACTGACGAGATCGTTTTACCGAAAAAATGAAACTGAAATTTCATCAGAGAAAGGAAATCTGGAATACAGGCCGGAGTTATCAGAATCTTCTTGCGTGGAATCGTGTTCTGGTGCAGTAGTTCGAAGTCACTGCATAAACGATGAACTTTCTGAGAGAAAGTTGAGCTTGAAATCTAGAGCTGGTAAAGTAGTTGAAGAGGCAGGCGAAAATGAAGGAAACGAAGCTTCCGCAGAAATCTCGATCTCAGAAACTTCTTGCATTCAACCAATTTCTCAGAAAAAAGCTAAGAGGAACTTGCGATCAGACAAAATTTCCGGTAAAACGTCGACAAAGAAAGCTAAAAGGTCATCGGAAGTTCAAGGTCAAAAGGCGTCAGAAATTTGTGTTATCAAACCAGCGGTGGAAGCCAATGATCAAAATCTGGATCAAATAGTAGGAGATTCATCTGAAATAATAGCAGCGAAGGAAGAAAATAGAGCTCCGGAGGCATCTTTCTCAGAAATTTCAAGAAATTACGTTGAATCGAATGTGAAAATCTTGAATTCGGAATCAACTGCTGATAAGAAACCAAATGAGAATGAATTCGAGTATGCACTTTCTTGTTCTGAGCAATTTTCATTCGAAGAAGGATCAGATTACTCAACAATTCCTCAAACAACAGTTTCCGAGCTCGAATCTGATATTTTCAGTGGACTTCCAGAAATAGAATTCTCAGATTATTCTCCATCTATTCTAATAGAATCATCTTCTAGTGATTTTTCTGAAGTATCCGCTGGAAATTCAACTCCAACTGCTTATTTCTCGTTTTTCATCCAATACAGTAAGCAATTATCCAAATTAAACGCTCTTCCTGATACCAAAGATTCCTCAGATGTTCAAGAAGAATTCATTAACGAGTTTACGGTAAAATTCTATCTCAAATCCCTAATTAACTACTCAATTTTCTTTTCTGTTTCTTCAGATCTTTTAACTTTTTTAAACTAATGTTAATAAATTCCTATGAATTTGGTTATAGTTGTTGAAATTTGAAGATGAAATCGACGAAGATAGTTACAATAAGTTCAGAAGTAGAGAGAGAAGAGAGGTGATTCTACGTGATTATGTTGAGGATTACTACACATCTACAGCATATGGAGATCTTATCCTCCGTCAACGGTTGCTGATGGTTAACTGGATTGTCGAGGTAATGGTTAAGTTATATTCGCATCGATATACAAATTTGTCGTTCATTTTTAAAAAATAATTAGTTTAATCAGTACGCCTTGGAACGAAATGAGCGAGGGAGAGAGCAGCAAGCAGAGAGTATGTTTCAGTTTTAGACGTTCTGCTCTCAACGGTATTACGATGCATATGCTTGTAGACTGATAACCTTTGTTTCCGTAGTTTTGAGTTCTTATAAATGACTAAAATCACCATTAGGAAATCAATGATTTGTTCAAGTGATACACGGCTAGTTAATTTAGTCATATCAAAATCTGTATCTTTAGGTGAAAATCATCTTTTGATAACCAATGATTCCTATCAGTAACATGAGGATAGTTGCATCACTCTTCTGGATTAATTGCATCCTTTTTTGGAGTTTAGAAATTCAAGCCAAGAACAAAGAAAAATTAGGTCACTAAAAGAAAATACAACAATTTTCTAACAGTTGGGATCATGGGAACTTCATATTTAGAAAGTATAGTAGGGATAGTGATTAAGATTGTTGAAGTTGTTACATTTAGGCAAGGGCAAGCATGCAGTTCTGTGTGAGTTCATGCATTTTGCAGAAAGTGACAATTTTTCAAATGATCATTTTTGAGATAGTGTAGTATCTTAATCATGGAGAGGGATTTTCTAGTAATTGGGCCATAGGAAACCACATAGAAAAATTCGGGTATCTTTTGAAGGACATGAGATTTAAACAAATTTAGGCTATGATTCAAACTATTTTTATATGATTCCCTTTCGGAAACAACCGTATTACAATATTAGAAGGGTGGACCTGGAAGCTCTTGAACATCATTGGTTCAGGAGTTCATATGTTCTGTACTTGTGGAACCTGAAAGCAGATTTTGGCATGTAAATATACTTCATTTAGTCTTTCAGAAAACTATGCATAATAGCGTTAGTTAAACTGGTAGAATTTATGATGAACCTGATGATATACTATATTTTGTTGGTGAAAGCAGCAATCAAGTGCTCGTGAACTCAATTATGAGACAATGTTCTTAGGGGTTAGTCTGTTCGACAGATTTTTAAGCAAAGGATTCTTTAAGAACAAAAGGAAGCTCCAACTGGTAGGAATAGCTTGCCTCACACTAGCAACAAGAATCGAAGAAAATCAACCTACAAACTGGTAACTAATACATACTATTTGTTAACTTGTCATTTCATATTTGGACCATATGAGTTAATCAAAATGTATTTGCAGTTTTAACAAGTTATAATATTTGCAGTGTGCGGCAGAGGACATTTCATGTAGGGGTAAATGTATACAGCAGGTGCGAGGTTGTCGCCATGGAGTGGCTAGTCCAAGAGGTTCTCAACTTCCAATGTTTCTTGCCCACTTCCTACAACTTCTTATGGTACACTTTTTCTCCCTCTTCCTTTCTTTCATACACTCTATGATCAGTTAAACTGATTGAACTTGAACTGCATATATTTCGTTTTACCCACACTGTAAAGTAAGCCAGACCACATATTCCTATTGCAAGCTTCATGTAGAAGATAATTAGCTACCAAGATGATGTGAGTTTGCCTGTTCACCGTAGTATTTGGGTGAAGTAAGGGAATGAAAAAACTTAAATATCTGTCTCTGGTACTAGATAATAGGAATAGGATAGAATGAGAATATTTGTATTGAGCAGCTGATGGGTTTAGGGTTTAATATAACTGTTGAACACAGGTTCTATCTGAAAGCAGCAAGATCTGAGGAAAAAGTGGAGGAAAGAGCCAAGTACCTAGCAATGTTGTCTCTGCTGGATCACGAGCGTCTCTGCTATTGGCCTTCGACTGTGGCAGCTGGACTGGTAATCCTCTCAGCTCTTGTGGCCAATCAGGATTCCTCTTGCCAACGTGTCATGGAGGTAATAAGCAAGCAACTCTTGTTTTATATAATAAGTCTAAAACTCCTACAGTCTAGCATTAGTATTTTTTATGGTAATAAATATATCCCGGGGTGGATGGTACTGCAGACGCACGTTAGAACCAAAAATGACGATCTACCGGAATGCATACGAAGTCTGGAGTGGTTGGTGAAGTACGTTTCCTAGCTCAAAGTATAGGTACGAACGTCTTAATTGAGAAATCATAGCTTCTTTTTCATCTTCTTAGCAAGAGTAGGTGGATATATCTCAAGTTCATTTCATTCATTAGAAAACATAACTAGGTATAAATTTCTGGGACATAACAAGTAACAGTCCCTCTTATAAGATTCCTTATGGCATGTTTCTTTCTTGTTGTAACTTTCATTACTGAAAATAAACTACAAAAGAAAAGTGATTTCAATTCTCAATATGTAACTTTAAATCTACATTGTGTTTATTCTTGTATAAAAATTGATAAAATCAGACTAGAATTTCGGTACACTACAGAGAGTTCGCAGAGACACTGGTGTAGGTGAATAATTATTATTCATTACTCCACAAGTGAGATACAAAGAGCGACAGCCATACCCGAAATCAACGCTGTTAATTGGATTACAGTACTTGTCAAAGTAGACTTGCCATTATTCATCTCCGGGAGCACTCCTGCTACAGCGATATAGATGAATCCACCTGCGGTAAATCCCTGCAGAAACACATAGTAAATAGTGATCATCTAATCTGACCGTGGAAAAATTGAGATAAATAGGTCTTCAATAAATGATAGTATGAGAAACATTTTACCTCGATCAAAGATGATTGTCCTGGATCTTTACCTAAGAATAGAGCCTGTGAAATAACACAGCCAGATTATATACCTTTGTTTTCTCATCCTTTTATTGGAGAATTCTAGTGGAGTAGGTTAATTTAATAACATTAAGACATACCAAGGCAGTTCCTGCTAATGCGACAAGAGCAGAGAGAAAGTTGAAAAAGAGAGCTTTCGAGGCACTAAACCCTGACCTAACCAAGATTCCAAAATCACCAATCTGTTCACAAAAATATAACGGATATTATGAAAACCGAATCATCAGATGTGGGCAATTGATTGAAGTGACGATGCTCTATCTTATTATTGAAGATCATTTTAAATCTCAGTTCACTGCCACGAGTGTATAATAGTGTAAAAACCACAGGAGTCTGGGGATTAAAATTATTTTTAGTGAGTTGCACTTGTATATATGATTGCATGTTCATGTGCATGATCGTTTTTCAACAAACGGGAAAAGTAACGGTATAACAAAAACCTCTTGAGGGAGCTCATGCGCGAGCAGAAATAATGTCCGAGACCATCCACCAACAGTGCCATAAAGCAAAAAGGCGCTTCCTAGAGCCATCCCATCTGTGAAATTATGCTGCAACATTCACAAAATCTGGCTAAATAAATGTGGAACGAATTCTTTGCGAATTTATATAACATCCAGAATCAAGTCAAAGTCAACTTTACTTACAACACCATCAGAGAAGAGATTCAGATAACCAAAAACCAAGTTCGATGATGATGATTCAGATGAATCAGATCCAGTTTTACTGACTTTTGTAGCTTTTGTGTTTACATTAGCAGCAGAATCTACTTCTGGTTTGTCATCATCGTTGGCTTTTTTCGTTGTAACTCTCTGCATAAAGGTTTCAAATCTTTCAAGTATTGTAACTCTTTTTGTTATATAACATAATATTCACAAAGCAATGATGTTCGAATAAACAAAGAGCTTTGATGATACAGATTAGTGATCCTGCCACACAGCTAATACAATAATAAAAATTGAACAGGAAATTGGGTTTTTAATGGGACACGTTGGTTAATGATTAGATTTATTTCCACTGATGCGCATTTCGATTTAAAGATGGTCGATACAGTACTTGTTATGGTTTTTAATGGGACACGTTGGTCCACAATTGAAGAAAATTATCAATGCAACATCTCCTAGCTTTCAAACAGGAAGGTGGTGTTTGTTGGTTTCTTCCTTATTGTCTGGATCTGACTCATCTGAATGAGTAGAATCTGACCAAATGGACAACCAAATCAACCCAAATAAGTTTTCATACGAGTCAAACATCATGAGTTACTGATAACCATATAAAAGTCATTGACCATTGAAAGATTTCTTATCAATCAATTTGATTAAAAACAAACATATGAAATATAACTAGAGTCAGATTTCAGATCTGACTTGGAAAAAAAATAAACACTACCAAGTCTTTTGGTCATCTATTTTACAATATAGATCCATTGGAAAATGGTAATGCTCCTTAGAATTCAGATAATATGTGATTCATGTGAAGGAAGATTTCAGTACAACAAAACAAATCTAGTAAAAGGAATCATGTTTCATGTCGATGTCAGGGTTTACCTTTCGGGTCCCCTTTTTAGTAGGTTTTGCCTCGTCCGACGTAATATCTGATTCTCCTTGCTCCTTCAATGATTTGTCTGACGAGTCACCAGACGGAGTATGATCCTGAGCATCATTCTTCAACCCATTACTGCTCTTATGGTGATGATGGTGATGACCATGAAATGAAGCATTTCCAGAAAGAGCTTCTACATACCTAACCACCTTTTCTACCAGCAGAAAAAGTACAATTCCAACTGTAGTAGAAATTAAAGAAAACGAGTGAATATTTATAACTACATTTTCTAATTGTATCAAACATTCCAAAGTTCTCTTTAGTATTTGAAGATCGTCAAGATATCAATAATGTTTACTTCAAGCATAAGCTTAAAGAATTAGAAAATGTAGATAATGAACTTACAGAGAATAGACAATCCAACACTAAGATCTTTGAGAGAATGAGCATGAGAGTGCACATGTCCAAGATTATCAGAATGATCATGGTTATGGTCCGTGTCATGTGAGTGAGAATGTTCTCCACCTGCGGAGAAGGAAATGTAAACTAGTTAGAGCATTTTCTCAAAACTATGGTTGATAGAACTAGAAATATCATAAGAACAAACTTTTTACACGATTTATATGGGAAATCACAAAACCCTATATGATAAGAAGAAATGATCTGAGAGATTGAAAAACTAGAGGAAGACCCATTGCAAAGAAAAAGAATACAAACATCTTTAAAAAATGGCATCAGATTCATATCATACCAAAAGCATGTGGTAACTGGTGAAGAAAAGCATCTCCTAGCATAGCACCCGCCTGCAGACAGTGAAACGCGTTCAAGTATTGAAGAAACCGTTGAGCAATTTTGCTTCATAAAATATACAAAGATAACTGTTCTCCATATTCTCAACTCTAATAGGCTTTTAAAGTTCGTCGGAACCTCCCATAAGGAGGATGAAGAATATAAAGATGGCAGCTATCTCTATAGTGTATATATATACTATAATACCATTATGAGACACAACATCCCGGAGTGTAATGAAATCAGTTTCAGTTTGAATTTGCTGATTTCAATCATAATCTGCAACCCTAGCTGGTATCTAGACGTAAGGAAGACAGCTACCTGATCCGTTAACTGAGACAAAAGTGCCCATGGGCACCCGATGGTCACAAGGGTCAGTGTCCGACCTGCCCGAAAGAATTGGCGGAGGACCACGGTCAAAATTCTATTTCGGCTGACTGGACTTTAACCGACCGACCAATATGGCCCATCCAAATACTCGACCAGTACTAGTTACTGAATAAAGCCGTCCTCATTTTCAGAGGTTATAAACCGTCGGATTTTATAGACTTATGATGGTCGTTGGATATAGAAGACCAAACCATATCTCAAAGCTTAACTATCAAAACTCACAACCCAAAAGCACCTATTATATAACACATGAAGTAGGGAAGAGAATCACATTTATTTTAATTAGTGAATATAAACCAGACCATGGGTTTCCTAGGAAAAAAAATCAAAAATACAAGGGAAAGTGAACAGAAAACTATAAAAACAGATAATAATGAAGCATATTACCCCAAATGCAGCTAATGAGTCAACCACAATCTTGGACGGTTTTCCTTTAACTGCAGTTTACTCAAAATTAGTCTTATAACTAGGACTCCATGTGAAGCAAACTGAACAATTATATCAAGAACTGGAAACTTATCATCTCCTAGGTTTGAAGTTTGAACAATATCAGAAAATCAGTACATGAGTTAAAGCTACTTACAGAAAATGACTGGTAAAAGAATCAGGCAAATAAGGGAAGCCATGCTCACCAACAACGAGCAACCCATCGCGTGAACCCAAAGACCTTTTGTACTCAGACAAGGGAAAAACAAAACGACTTTAGAGGCAATTGTAGATCAAACCTAACACTTAAGATGATAAGATAAAAATTTTATGAGCTCATTCGATCCCCTTGATATAACAATGCAATATTATAACCACGGAAATTGTGCTCATTCCATCCTCTGGTGTATCCGTGCAAATATGATATAATGAATGAATCCTTATAAAATTTTTACCTAATTTCGATGCAATTAAAAACCCTAAGTCTAATATTCAATTGTGAGCAAACATTTCAGATTCAAATTCAAATTCAAATTCATGTTGGATTCATGAAAACTGTCATTCCCCACATTTTCATTTGATCTAGTTTTCATGCTGCAATTTCGAGATTAACAAAAAAAAAAAAAAAAATCTTTTGAAAGGGTAAGAAATTACCAAGTCCAGAAAGTGCAGAATCACCACCAATTTTATGATCGTGATCATGATCATGATCGTGGGGAGATCCAAAACCATACAATTTAAGATCTTCTTCCTCAGCCAGTTCTTCAGGAAGCTTAGAGCTAGATCCAGCTAAACCCTCACTGTGTTCATGATGATGATGATGATCATGATCATGACTATGATGATGGGTGTGATCACATTTATGTTGATGAGAGGAGGAGGAAGAAGATGATTCAGGTACAGTAGTAGTCCGACAAGATCCTGAATTCACTCCATGTCCAAAACATAAATGAGAAATTGAGAAAAGTAGCAAAATTGATAGGCTTTTCAACCAGGGGGACGCCATTACCAACTTGGGTATTTTGATTCAGGAGGTTTGCAGAAGATGGGAAGGGAGACCAGGCGATTGGGTGTTTTAGAGAGAGAAAGGGGTTTTAGGGTTTTTTTTCTTTAAGAAGAAGAAGAAGAGGTGGTCCGTTTGCAAGTAGCTTCGATCGTGATAATACAAACTGCAAGTAAGAAGAGTAGAATAATTGCAATTATGACACCAAATGTTATGATATCCATTTTCTGCTAGTATTATATATCTGCAACATTTTTCTTCTTCCAGAGATTCTGACTGCTTTTTACTCATTAATATATATATATATATTAGTGACGTCAAGGAAGATGAATTATTAACTTAAACAGAGGGAAGGTGAATTAGGGCTTGGACTATTAATCCACACATTGTCTATATTTTCCATCCATCATTTGTATACTTCTCCTTTTTTTCTTTTGTACAAACTTTTCAAAAGTTTATAGAGAAAAATATTGACATTTGGAAAGAGCCAAAGAGGGAGGGGATAAATTCCCACTATGAAATTGTTATTTCGCCATCTCCGAAAGAGATCGGTCCTAGTCAATCTCGTTTGACCTCCGACATCTATAGAGCCTCTTTTGGGACTGACCAGTCTAAGAGCCACAACCAGGCTTCGGATTGAGGTAGTCTGAGGGTCTCGGACTAGGATCTGAAGGTCTTGGACTGGTTCGAGTCTGAAAACACTCAAATTTTCATTTCATTTCAGTTATTGTTTCTTCTCCGTTCTTTTACTTTATTATATTTTCTTATATCCTATCAAAACTATGAAGTGTCACTGACTTAGAGAGAGAAAAAGTCTTAGAGTGAAAGTGAGAGAGAGAGAGGACTAATCATACAAGAAATGAAGGAGGAGAGAAGACACGAATAATTCAGTTTTGCTTTATCTCTCGATTTAACATAAATTACATTTGGAATCACAAATCATTTTTCACAAGCATTACAAAAAAGATCAGGAGACCGTGAATGCTACGAAGTTAACAAAAATGTATAGGTCACGATTGAAAGAGGTGCGAGGTAGTGGTTGAGATTCTTTGCTTATTTAAGTGACTCATTTTTCGGGAGAAACACAATATTGAAGTTCCTAATGTAAATAATGTGTTCAGGCGTGAATGTCGCCAAATGGGTAATACTCAAGAAATCACAAATATGCATCATTATCTTGTTGAGTTTTTTAGGCGGTTGTGGATATGCAACTTCAGGAGTTAAATAATCGTTTCAATAAAGTGGATATGTCAACAGTTGGTAGCCCAAGTGGTTCCAAGGTGTTGACATAAACTCCAGAAATTCCTGGTACGACAATGTAATCGGTTTCCAAAAAAAAAAGGTGGATAATTAGTTGTTTATTTTTCTAGCTAATATGAATGCAGTCGACCCATTTGCAGCATTTGACGAGCAAAATTTGATTTGTCTTGCTAATTTTCACTCGCAATATTTGGAGTCGACTCATTTGCAACATTCGACGAGCAAAATTTGATTGGTCTTGCTAAAATTGCACCCTCTAATATTCCTCTTAAAATCTTTTACTTACATAGGATAAACAGTGTATGAGAGTGTACACCAGAGTCTTGTCCAAATATTTTCCTTTAGTCAATATACAAACCAAACGAACCACTATTCATCATCAAGTTTTTCCTAAAATGTGGCCTTGGAGCAACTCCCAAATTCAAATTTGGGAGCCCCAGCCCCCCTTCCGCCCCCCCCCCCCCTCCCTCTCTCCCTCCCTCTCTCCCTCCCTCCCCCCTCACCCCTCACGGAGTCCAACCCGGAAGCCCCGGGGCTGGGCTCTCGGTGGAGCTGGGAGCCCCATGCTTCTGGGCTCCCAGTCCCAAATATGGCCGTTGGGGGGACTCCCAACGACCATATTTGGGGTGGATCCCTTAAAAAGGGGATCCACCTCACTTCTTTTTATTTATTTTTTTAAACTAATTTTTTTTCAAAAAAATTAATTATTTTAAATTTGTTTTTCCAATCATTTCTCCAATTTTTCCTTTTTTTTAAATTTTTTTTTTCATAATTCATTCTCTCTCTCTAACATAATATTAAATTTCAATGTTATATCTGAAATTAATAATTTATAGTTGAAAATTGAAATTAAAAGTCCGCACACGTACATCACACACGTATATAATTTAGATTTGAAAGCCCCTCCCGACGTTGGAATTGAAAAAAGCTCCGGGACTTCTAAAAATCAAGGCTCAAAATTGGGAGCCCAAGCCCACATTGGACTTGCCCTTACCTTCCCTAAGCCACAAATCTCTCCAGAACTTACTAGACTCTTCTTCTTCGGCAAAACATTTTAAAAGCAACCAAATGACACGACCGAAATCACACACACATCTCGCCCGCTAAAGTGACACTTCACTCTCTCGTTCTGTCTCTAAAGCTTTTCTCTCTCTAAACGGCAGAAGATTCACTCACTCTTACCAGAAGCAGAAGAAGAAGGGTTTGAAAATTGAAGGAGATTCAGAATGTTTGGAGTTGTCTTCCCAAATCGAAGCTTCCCAATTGACATCTCCACTTTCTCTCAGATCGATACTTTCCATTGGATCCTCGACATGAACACCTTCGTCGGTAACTCCCTCACTTTCTCTCTCTAGATTGCTCTCACTTCCCCTCTTCTTTCGATTCTCTAATCCCTTAATTCTATGGTGGCGCAGGAGAAGCGTACGATGACATAAGAGAAATGTGCATTTTCTTACTGAATGGTTTATCTCTTCCACCCGAAAAAGCCCTAGCTGTATACATACAATCTCCTGGTTCACCTTTCATTTTCTGTGGTGCCATTACTGTTTCTCGTCCTTCAGCTGTATTTTCTCTCTCATGGCCTGAACCACCTGGTGGTCAATTTCAACTTACTTCTTCTGATTCAACTCCCCTTTCTGCCAAAATTGGTGTTTCTGTTGAAGATTTATCATCTTTACCTTCACTTGATGTTACTGCTGAGAAAAAGATTGAACATTTAGCCCTAAAAGTTGGGGAAAATCTTTTCAATTTCATGCAATCTTTTTGTGGTGTTGATGGAAGTCGTCTTATTGTTCCAATGGATATATTAGATCGATGGTTCAAGAAATTTCAAGAGAGAGCTAAAAGAGATCCTTCTTATTTGAAGGGTTTTGTTCTTTGATCTTAAATGAAGGTACTACTATAACTATTAGTATTATTAGATTATTATGAAATGTCATTTGAAGATATGGGTTTAACCCTAAATGAAATTATAACCATCTAATTAGTTGTTAAACCATTTTCTGGTTTTGTTCTTATAATTATTCATTTTGTTCACTAGGGTTGAGGATTATATGTATAACCAATGTTTACTATAAGCATAGATATAAACCTAGTGACGCTAGACTAGATATTGATCTGTGAAAGAAAGGTTTATTGAATACTAATCTAAGTCAATGTCACATTTGTATAACTTAACAGAGTACCTCTATGGGATGTTTGATTGTCGTTTTCGATACCTTAAACCAGCACTGTTCTAATCTAGTGTCAATGTTGATTAGTTTTTTTGACTCATATTTTATTTCTTTTGGGGGAGACGCTTAACTATTTAGTGTAAAGAAAGTCGGTCAACGAGTCAAATACATTATGAATAAGCCGTGACTCTTTGGGTGACTTACGTAACGAGTCAAGGTTCGCTTGAGCTACCACCATAACCAAGCCTAGCATTTTATGATGAAGGTGCAAGTCCTTCACATGAACATAAGTATAAGCAAGTGAAGCAGATTTCCCTAGTGACGTGCCTTTGAGGCGTGGTACTGATTTGCCACAATAAGCTCTTTTAGAATCTGTTTTGCTTTTTATTTTTTGTCGTTTTTCATGAGATATGCAACGATAAAAACATTGTTATTTTGTGTCCGTAAGCTATGTCATGTTTAGAAGCGTTGCACTCAATACTTAATATTCTAAAGTAGAAAACTAGATCATGTTTTCTTTTTATATGAATGCAATGTAAGTCTCTTCGAAATCAATGTACCGCTTTTACCGCCTTGAGGTGATGCCTCACCTTTTGAAAGCTAGCTACTTTGAGTTTTTAGACATTCGAGTCTTAGGCTTTTATTTATTTTAAGTTCAAGGACACCCTCTGGCTACATCAGAATTGCAAAAGGAGGACATGGTAGTCATGAGATCAGTATTTACTCTATGAACAATCGTGGAGGGTGAATTATAGATTTGGCGGTCAGCAACAGTGAATGCTACACAACCTAGAATTTCTTTGTTTGATCGATTAACGAGATGATAAGAGAAGTGAGAGAATAATGAGTTCATTCAAGAGAGTTCCTAAGGCATTGTCGAGATCTATAGAAATGCATATTCACTATTTAGATACTTATTACTAGAGCTAATGTTCTTGTTATTGCATGTCCTGGAAAGTTTAGACTTCTTAAGTCTATTTTTGTTGGTATATTTGCTCTCAATGTAATCTATTTCAAGTCAGCTTCAGAATCTCTTCTGTCGGCTACTCTCTTGTTGTTCTTATTTGTGTGACCGTAATAGTTCATCTTAGTTTATCTTCGATGGTTCCAAGCAAGAGACATAGGATTCTTAGGTTGCGAATAGAGGACGTCTAGTCACTTGAACTGATTTTGATACCTTAAAAAACTTAGGAAATGTCTATAGGTTGATAACTTTTTTGCCTTGTAAAACTTAGGAACATATTCACGATATATTAATAGTTGAAGGCCATTCCGTGTAAGGATGACTGGTTGGCTGGAATTGAAATGTGAAAAGAGGAAATTTAGACTGCTGTTTTGATGAACTTAAGATGGGTTTCTTTTCAATTGTAATTCGGTCTTGAATTAGTTGAGCTTCATTTGTTTATTTATTTGCCTTTTCAACTCTAATGTGTACCATATACTCAACTTTTGCAGTCGGAAAGTAGCTTCTAATCAGATGACTAGCTGATGGAGTTTGACCTAAGAGACTGTAAATTATGTTACAGAGATACTTACTTCGATGATGAATCCTGTGGTTTTCTTTTGAGATTCTTTTATGTGAAACAGCGGTTAGTTTTAAGTTTTCGTGTCAATTGTAACTAGATTTAGGATCTCTTATTGAGCAGTTTGTTTTCTTCGCAATCCTAAAGAAATGGTGGGAGGGAATGGAGCCGTCGTATTTTCTAAATTTTGCTGGCCCCTGTTTGTTGCTTTTGATTCTCTTATCAGTAAGAGTAAGATTGGAGATCCAATTGGTAGGTACATTGTAACGCCCAAGTCTTGATTTCGGTTCGGGTCCATGAAAACTAAGATTTAGAATATATTTCGTCACATGGAGCACATAGAAACAATGAATTTAACTCATGGTGAATAAAATGAATCTTACGCTTCGAAATGGTTAATAACATTAGTTGATACACAGAACGAAGTAAATTTTAAAATGGTTAACTACATCAGTTGATATACAGAACGATATAACGAATCTAGGAAAAATACTAATGATAGTTCTGAGATGATGAACAAAGATTTAACAGTGGCAAATCTTGATTTCTCACCCGAAAAATAATAGCGGGTAGTAGATTTTCAATTATCTTAAGGTCCCAACCGAGACGTATCTAACAAAGAAAACAAGGTGTGCTTCTAAAGGCACCGGGCCAAAAGGATGTTAGCATTCGGAAATTTTATTGAGACTATTGACCCGAGTTCTCTATAAGCACCGGTTTTTTAAGTGGGTGACATTCACCTTCATTTGCTTCTTCCATCTTCTTCTTCCAAAATAAAAAGAATACCAATTCATTTTTTTCCAAAACAAAAATCATGTGTGCTCATCTAGATAGTGTAAGTAAAAAAAATCATTTTTTCTTATTTACTTTCTATTCCTGTTAGTAAATACACAAAATTGAAAAGAATGGGTCCACTCTCTTCTTCCTTCTTCACCAAATTTCATCCACAAAATAAACTCATTTTCTCTCCTCCTCCTTCTCATGTTCATCTTCATCCCTTCTAGAGAGAGAGAGAGAGATTCAGAAAGATTACAAGATTCAGAAAGGTAGAGAGAGAGAGAGATAGAGATGAGAATAAGGGTTTTTAGAGAGAGAAAGATCAAGAAAACCTTGCGAGAAAGAGATAGAGATGAGAATAAGAGTTTTTAGAGAGAGAAAGATGAAGAAAACCTTGCGAGAAGTAGCAGAGGAGCTGGTCATGGTCCAGTTCACGAGAAAGAGAGTGAGGATTGGGATGTTTTTCAAGCCGCGATCAGCTGATCTGTTTGGCCCTCTTAGGTCCCGGATCAGCTGATCCGTTTGGTCCTTCTAAGTCCCGGATCAGCTGATCCATTTGGTCCTCTTAGGTCCTGGATCAGCTGATCCGTTTGGTCTTCTTAAATCCCGGATCAATTGATCCGTTTGGTCCTCTTAAGTCCCGGATCAACTGATCCATTTGGTCCTCTTAAGGCTCGGACTGGTTCAGTCCGTCCAATAGTTTTTGTTTGACTTTGTGATAAATGGATGGAGGTGTTAGGGTTAAGTTGGCTTTGACTGGTGCCTACATAGTTGAACGGTGCTTACAGAGAAATGAGCAGTTGAGCCTGGTGCTAATAGAGATGGATGCTAACAGCCTTTTGGCTTGGTGCCTTTAGAAGCACCCAGAAAATAATAGCGGAGTAGTAGATTTTCAATTATCTAATGTCCCAACCGAGTATCTAACAACAAACAGAGTTCAACAGGTAGAGAACAAGAGCATACTCCCTCAGTCCCAAAATGAACAAGAGCATATTGTATTTAATTTGTCTTTTTTGAACTTAGGGCACTAAATTCAACTAGTTACATAGTTGTATGGATTTGTGCAATTCAATTTCTTTTGATAGGTTAAAAACAATTTTGTGGTATACTAAGAGGCTCAATTGATATTTGTATTTTTTTCGATGAGATTTTTACGTCTGACTTATTGTAATGAGCATGAATCTTCTCACCAAGGTACCCAGACGAATCATGTGGCACATTACTTATGAGCATGAGCAAGTTAACTTCTGATTGGTAAATTACTTCTTAAACTAAAAAGCGATCAACAAGATAATGTAAGTTGTACTAACATATTTTTGTTTGCTTCAACCACCATGTCGAGCCACCCACTAATTTATAACAAATTTAAATCGTCAATCTTTATAGAAATTCAAGAAGATGGTTTGCTAGGTTGTCCGATATCACAACGACAAATTCATGTTTGCATCGTTCAGAATGTCGAACCAGCCAGCCATTTTTAGTTTCGATTCACTTATAATGTAAGTATTTTTCAACTAGTAAACTATTTTCCGTGTGTATCATACATATTCTGTTCAATAAAAAAAAGTATTCCATATACATAATCCCTGTAGTCTAGGGTTACTTTATTGTTGCTTGGAGCCACTGTATAATTGTTATAGTTGTTCATCAAAGTTTAAACTAATTCTAGATCAACAATAGTCTAACTAACATAGTTTTGAAATTGGAAGAGGCTATAAGATAGAAACCAGATGCACTGAACTAAGAAAAGGAATTAAGACGAAGTCTGAACAAAGAGAAGGAATTAAGACAAAGCACAACGTGGAGTGTACCTCTAAAGGCTCTAATCTTAAATAATTAGACTCAAAAATAGTTGACGATAGTATCTGGATTTTACAGCACGGAGGAGAGAAGTCGATCATAGAAGCAAGAGAGTAAGGGGGTGGAACGTATAATTTTAGTCCTTTTCCTCTTTAAACGTCTACTACTAGCAAATGCAAATAATAAAAAGCCCTAGAAAAACCACAACAACAGTATTCACCCTGCCCTATGTAATATGTGAACATGTACATTTTTAACACAAAATATCAATCAAAACCCAACAAACAAAGCTTAAAATCACTACCATGTATATATATGTAGCCAATATATACCAAAACCCCCCATAGATATATCATCAGCTCAGCATTGGTCATCCTCTAATCACTCTCACTTCATCTTCTTCATATAATCATGATGTATTTTATGACAAATCCACAACCGAACCGCTAGTGTACAGTCTTCTTATTCACAAGGTTTACTCTCTACTTCAGTCATGTGTACAATTCCTCTTCTAAATTCATTAGTGTGTAGTTCCATTTTTCCTGCACAAACAAGAGAGTAAATATCAACCATCTTACCCTTGTTTACTAATTTTTTAGGCTACGACTCTCTATACAAACCTGTGTAGACCTTGCATACTATCTGTAAACTTGTGCGAACCTTAAATAGCCTAAACCGAGTGCAAACCTAACATACGGAGCTAAACCTAAAAAATGTTGAGGTGTAATTTTCGGCAATAGAACATCTGGCCCCATGTCTTGGCCATGGATGGGCGTTAGTGGTGTTGAATCAATGGAAGAAATACGGGGTTACGGTGTCCAATATGCACATGTTGCTGGTTTAGCCGAGCCGAAGAGATTAATAAGACAGAAACCGGGTATACTAAAATAAGAGAAGGAATCAAAACGTACCACAACACGTGAAGTGTTCAGCCAAGTGGTGGAGACCCTCTCTCAGAACCATATATTGACGTGTACGACATCGTATCTTCTTTTGATAGATTAACAAAGTTTAGTGGAACTGTAGTCATTCTCCTCATTTCCTTGAAGTGGCCATTTTGTCGTCCAGAATGAGAACGGGGTGTGAGAAGCTCAGGTGTAGCACACCCTACAGAGAGTCGTCTAGGCGTAGCGGGCATGGATCCATTTCCATTTGCACGATGTCCGTTCGTTTGCCTAAAGCTGTTAGTTCTTCTTGGACTAGGCTTAGATCCATAAATGGATTCCTTCTCTGTGAGAAGCAGATCTTGTAACTTCTTTTGATCCTGTTAAGAACATAAATGCCGAAGGTCATTACTTACACAAAGAGAGAAAGATGATTTAGTTACACAGTTAAAAATACAATAATGCCGTACCCTATATCGCCTTTTCTCTTCTTCCTTCTGATGTCTTGTTATTTTATAATCCTCCAACATCGCGACGAGTCGCACCTGGAACGAGAAACAGTAGTCAATTGACTAAATTTAACAATAGATTGCTACTAAAAACCAACGCTAAGGCAGGAGACAGAGAGCGAGAGAGAGACTCACCCCATCATACAGGAATAGCATCTTTCGTTCATTTTCCCACGCTAAGGTTCTGTGGATTAAATTGTCCACCATCGCTGAAAACATTGTAAACTTTTAGCTGCAAATAACAAGTCAGTCTAACCTAAATATGCAAACAACGTGGGACAAGAGGTACCTGGTATCTTGTTTACAGTCACTCGTGCTCGTTCAGCACGTTTTAGATTTATGTGAGCGCCTCTTCCAGCACTATACCGGTTGTCATCCTGAATACCCAGTAAAAGCAATCGATTAGTTAACTCAAGAATTTGCATTTAACAGAACCAATATCAAAAATATGATCTGCAATTAGATAAGCAACTTCATGAGGCAAATACCATTTTCACATGGATAGTAATATGACATAGAAAATGTGGCTTACTTGGTTATAATCTTCAAGCCATCTTTCCTCCTCACAGGCTGCAAGCCACCTGTCAATCCTCTCCATAATTTCTCTTCTATCCCTAGCTTCCTCATTTGCCTTTGTTACTTGCGCCTCAATGTTGCCCAGAAGTTCAGAAGGATCCACAAGACCTGTACATGGATATTGGAACTTATATTTACTTATATTTACTTATCTTGTACAGATTTAGTAACGGGCGTGATGGATTGGAAACCGGGATACTATTGTTGTTTACTTGAAGTCATGTTTGTGGCTACAACGTGACATTTGTGTGTGAATCTTGCATGAATTTGCCCACAATCATTTAGAACCACAAACTACCACACTAAGTAGACCTTTTTTGTGTACAATATAAAATGGTGGATCCAAGAGTTAAAGCAGTATATGCAAAGAAATTGCAAAATTTCAATCTTGTCTCTCCCTGGTTTTCAAGTATTGATTATATTTGTTATAGATGTATTTGCAAACACAGAAATCATGTTATCTGAAAGGCGGTTAATAGTGATGAAAAATGGAGTTTTTTGATTGTCAATCGGAACAATCTGAAAGTTACAAAATTTGCAGAGGGTTGATCTGATTCAGGAAATCAGCCACATGGTCGGACCATTCAGAGAACCGTGTGTTGAAGCACAAAATCAATACCTGAGTCCATCATTGCAGCAGACTTCTCAATGGTGGTGCTTGTATCAGGCTCCATATGTGCTCTTCTACATATTTCCTCTAGCTCTAACCTCCTTTTTATAACTAGTTCTTTCATTCTGCTGGCTTTCAGACTAGTAAGGCTCTCAACCTCCGCAGCTGCCTATGAAGTATGGAACTTTTAATCTCATTCGTTCTTGAAAGCAATTAGAAGAGTCTCAAATGGGTGAACTAATTCAAACCTGCTGAATAATATCGAGTGAAAGCACACCAGCTTCTGTAACTTGTGCTTCTGATGTTCGAAGGATGGACATTACCTTCCTGAATTGACTCCTATCCTCTTCAGGTGAATCCATCAAGTTCCAGAGTTCAGATAGTGATGCCATGATATCTTCCAACTACAGAAGGGATCAAGAATTTCACTAACACTAATTATTGCAATCAAAGCTAGATCAAACACAATTTTATACCTTATGAAGTCGTGTCTTCCTTTCCTGTTTCAACTTGAGAATCATCTGATTCAAATCTTCTAATGTTTTGTCACTGATGTTAGTGGATTTTTCAAGACCTGTCTCATCCAAGCTCGGATGTACTTCACTGACAGTTTTCCCGAAATCCAATCCAAGACCATGACATAAAGAATGCACTTCATTTACATAACTCAGAACTTTATGAAGACGGTCAGACTGCGAAGGAAAAAGACCACAATGACATAATAAATAACAAAAGAAATCAGTAGTTCCGCAATAACAAATGAAACATCACTTTCCCGACGCATACCTTCTCCGTTTGTAGATTGCGAAGCTGTGACTGATATTCATTTAGCTTTCTTAGGGATAAATCTTGTTCACCAAAATCTGCAGAATTTGTTGCGTTATCATTGAGATGACAGTTACCTGAAATTTCTCCATTAATCTTCTCGATTTGTGCCTTTATCTCAGTAAATTGTTTCATCCTTGCATCTTTTTCTGTTTTTAGATCTTCTAATAAAGGAGTAATAGACGAAAGCTGGTCTTTCAATGAAGTCGATCTTTTATCTGTCTGGATCTGCATGTTCCACAGATAGAGTGATGTATGTAAGACTTGTTATTTATAATATGAAACATTAAACTTGGCTGGAACCAAGTAAAATTATTTGACCCTTCAAAGGTGAAATCTGGTTCTTGAAGGATTTTATATTGCATGTATGTTCACAGAGGGAAGTAACATATCCAACATCAACATTTGGTAGGGGTATGGACTCGACGACTGGATAAAGACTAAAAAAAGACGCTTGCTCGTATATTTTTGTCTTTATTATTAGGTTATTTGTTTTACAGACACGTTTTACTTTATTAACGGTTCTTACATTACTTCTGAGTGCGGAAAATGGACTTTCCTTTCAGATTTTGTAGCCCACATGCTTGTATGGTGGGCCAACTACTCGTCTCATGATGTATTTCCTCTTTATGGTTGCTTGATAAAATCAGTGGGACTCTGGCCTTGCCTCTTTTGAGATATTTTTGTATTTGCTTTTATAAAAGAGGGTAGCCTTCACTTTTTGTTGAACTTCGAATCTTTTTCAAGAATTTTAAAAGAAAAGTGAACAGTTATTTCAAAAGTAGTGATGAATAATATCTCTACTGTGTACTGACTCTTTTATTCAATATTTTGCCGCATCAGTTACACTAGAACTATAAATCTAGAAGGAAATAACTAATAGAAAGACACTGTATGAACAATCTCATTTTAGACATTGACACTGGACAGTGCCTTGATTGGAATACTGAAAATGCAACAGAACTACCCTAATAAGAGTGTGCAGACAATGCTACAAGGACATAACCCAAAGATGAACTATTCTATATCTTTGTTCAAAACGACCCCAATATATGGAAAATGAACTACTCCATTTTTGTTCTATCAGTATGAAGAAAGCTTGAGAAGCCTTAACTAGCTGAATTTAAAATAAAATCAAGACGATTATGTCGAGAATGACACCACAAGTATGGTCAGAAAAACAACCAGAGAAGGAATAAGGCTTCAATATACAGGGAGTCCTAGTTTCTTCTTTCCAACCATCAACTTGTAACATGATAGGATTACCATTAATTATAATTGAAGAACGAAAAGTGAACTTGTTACAAGGTAGTTGATCAAGTATGAAACGGGAGTCCTAGCTGTGGTCAAGAATGATTGACATGGAGAACAACGACAATTTGTGGATAGAAACTTCGAAAGAAACATAGTTTTATGCAAATTCAGACTAGTTTTATACATGGAAACACTGGATTTTCAGAAGCACAAGTGCACAGACTGAATGTGGGACGGGTTATAAGTATGGCTACACTGATTAAAATGGACAGAAACTTTGAAAAGAAACACTATCATGCAAATTCAGACAAACTCTGCACTAAGAAATTTCGATATGCAAATGGTTAGCCATACGACACTTCTCCCGTGTCCGTGACCTTCCGAAGTGCCAAGTAGATCACATGGAATTACCACCACATGTTAAAAGCAGTTTTAAAAAGAGAATTCCAGACTTGAAACTATGGAATTTTATTGTTGCTACCCACCATATTAAAAATCCCAAATGATTATCAAAATAACAAGCATCAAAAGAAAATTCATTTGGTTTATAACTCTGGGACCCGCGCCAGAACACATCCGAATAAATGCTTGTCTAATCAAATAATTTGTATTATGCTAACATGACAAAAAGAAAAGTATCACCTAATCCCCTTAGATTTATTTATTCATTTTTTAGCATCTATAATTCATCATTAATACTATATATCTACAGAAAAAATCATAGAAGAATTTCAGACTTGTAGTCAACAAATATAACAATATAACTTATTTGGAGAGACCAAATAACATCACCAAACAACACAATTATAATCAACTCGAAATACAGAATAATTATTAATTGAAGAACATCTATGAAGTAAAGAGCAAATTTATGGTATATACTAATACTAGTAATAAAGATGGTAAATTGATACCTGGGTATGAAGATTAAGCTCCCCAAGAGAAGCCACGAGTAATGCAAGTTCAGCTTCCTTTGAAGCAACAGATTGATGAAGGCGTGCCTTCGCTTTGCTTGCTTCATCAACTTTCCTCTTGTACACTTGTAAACACTCTCTTTCTATCTCCATCAACATGCGATCCTTCTCCGCTTCACTCTCACCCATCTCATTCCATATGTTCTGTTCTCACAACAAAAACCAGAATTAGCTTCAAAATTTCAAAACCCCAGTTCAGGAAATATCAGAAAGAAAATTAGAGAAAGAAAATTAACTAAACAACAAAAGAGAGAAAATTGAAGTCAAATATTAATGAAAAATTAAGAAGAGCTGAATTCTGAGTTATGATTTGCTTAAAAAAGGAAAGAAATTTGAAGTCTTTGAATGAAAATCAAAGGGGTAACTGAATTTTGAGCTAAATTTCTTCTTCCCCAATTGCTGATTCTCTTTTTGGGCAAAACTGAAAAGAAGTGAACTTTGAGCTACAATTTCCTCTTTCTTGTTCTGTTTCTCAAAATTAGCATGACCCGGATACAATTTTCTCTTGAAATCAAGAAAGTTTTATCTTTCTACCAAAACAGAAACAGATTATAAGCCATAAATTCCAAATTTCGGTCTTTCCCAAACAAAATCAAGAGAGAGAGAGAGAGAGAGTTAAAATGGTAAGTAAGGAAGGAAGTAGGGGCCACCTGAAGGTCTCTGAGTAAAGCACCACAGCTGGGTTCCATGTTATGAACAATACTTCTTCCATTATTAGGGCTTTGAAGAAGGTCCTGCATTTCTTGTACGGACAATACTCACTTTGTCTAAAGCTTAAAAGGAAAAGAAAGTAAAGCTGAAAACTTTGAAATCTTATTACTCTCTTCCACTTCTACCAGTCAATAACTCTGAATGATTCAAGACCAGAAACAGAGGAACTAGTTTCAGAGAGAGAGAGAAGGGGAGAGAGATGAACTTTTTTAAGTAAAAGGGGAGTTGAGTAAAAGAACCCACAAAAGAGTTTCGTCAGATCTGGAACCTACATGAACTCCATTAAAGAAAAGTACCCATTTCTTAAGCCCATTGGAGTGAGAAGATGACAACCTTGAAGTCTTGAACTATAAGAGAGAGAGAGAGAATGAATTTTAGAAGACAAAAGTCCCCATTAAGACAAGTAAGTGGAAACAAAAAGATCAGACGACAAAAATCTCCATTAAAAGTATCTCCTTTGAGACAGAGAGAGAGAGAGAGAGAGAAGAGGATTAGGGTTTTGAGATGTGAAATGGAAAAATGAGAAAATTAGTGAGGAATTCTAGGGCATTTATCTTTTCCTTACTAATTTTCTTTGTCCATTTGGTTGGGGATTTCAAAAAATTGTAAAAATAAAAGAAGAGAGAGAGACTACTAGTGTACAGAGTAGAAGTCACTCACAACCTTTTTCCTAAAGAAATTCATGTAACCACTTCAATGCAAAACAGAAAATGGAATATAGAAAGAAAAAGACTATTGCTAATACAACTTCACTTTTACTCTCTTACTCTTCTTACTCTAGTCATTCTTCTACTTTGTAAAGTTTTAATGGCTTAAAAAACCTTAACTTTCATAATAGTGTTAGAAGAGGTTACAAGTCAAAGTCCACTCTAAATCTACATGAAATCAACAGTTTCTATTTTCAAGTCCATTATTTTCTATCTCTTAATAGACTTTTAGCTATTAATGGACGATTAATTCTTATTTTTATCTCTCATAATAGACTTTTAACTCTCAATGGACTATTAATTCTTATTTAGGTCTGAGATATTAGATCTACTCTTATATTATTTTTCTAACTTTGAACATAGTTTTTCATTACCAGAAGACATAAAGACTCCTTTGTGAAAGATTGTCTAAACATATCTAACTATTGAATATGTCAAAGATAAAAAGAAATTATAATAAAACATAACAATCTCTTTTTTTTTTTGTTGAGCAAAAAACATAACAATCTCAGTTGTGATTTTTTTTCTTTCTTGTGTTCAATTTTTCAATTAACGTGGCCTAACAGTATAAAATATGCTAGACAGTTTTGTTAGAACAAACATTAATGAGATAACTATTTTACTGAGTTATGGCACGAAAGCTGGTGATGTTGATATGAAAGAAGCTCGAAAAACTCTCTATAGGACGAAAACAGTGCTACCGAATAGAAGTCTTAAGAAGGGTGGAGTGTATGACAAGAGAACAGAGTTGAAACAAGTTTAACCACTAGACGAGCTAATAGGAGCAAAACAGTAGTATTGAATAGTAACATAAAAAAGGTAGAAATGGGACGACAAGTGTACTAAAGATATTTTCATGGAGATTAACATTTGAAGAAGGATTGACGGCTAAGATTTGTTTAGTAGGTACCAACTGTTACGTTGCTGTTGAAAAAACAAGTAGTATGGGGCCCAGGAATCTTTTATTGTTTGTGGAGACAGAAGAGAGGCGACTCCAACAACAATTCAGTAGAAAATTTTACAATCAGTGGTAGACAGTTGGATATTGGTGTTTTTATTGAATCTGGACCGTCCATTTTTTTCATCATTTTGAAACTTTAGATTGTGATTTCACACGTGGGATATATATATAGTATGTGAGGGTCGACCAGTGATGGACTTATAGGTTTATGAAGTTATAGAACAACCATCAAATGTTGTCCTTGGAAATTTAGCTCAATTTTGAAGACTCTAATCCGGAGACATTTGAAATATCTCAAACGAATAACACAGACATTTCAAGAAATTTCGACACATTTAAAATGTCTCAAACGAATAACACAGATATTTCAAGACATTCTAAATGTCCTGAACCTTTAGCACAGATATTGAGGGACATGAAAATATCCCCCAATGTCCTGAACCACCACCCCCACCCCCACCCCCACCCCCACCCCCACCTGAGTTTTCCATTTTTATCATCAGGGAAACTCCATTAAAATAGGGTAGTAAAAGCCTATGGTTGGGATAAGAAAATGAAAATGAAAAACTTCATATATATAATTAAAATTCTCCTAAGAAGAGAATTACCACCGTCAACATATCTTATTTCAAATACTACCGAAGTTGGAAATGTCTCCGACGTAATGAAAGTAGATAAATCAGGAGGAATTGAAAGACAGGGGATTTTTTAAAAAAAAATAGTACTTGAAATTCGAAACAATGGAAACTAGTCTGGTTCTTTCAACTCTAATTTAACTTGTATATAGTCAATAAAGCATCATAACAAGTTCATTAATCAGTCTAATTGATGTTATTTGATCTTCTTCAAGTGATTGGGAGATAATGATGTTCCAGATCTTGTTGATGCGGAGGAAAATTCAAAAAAAGTTTGATCGACGGCAAAACTCAAAAAAATTGATAAATTCTAAAAGATAGAAAAACTGCACTAAATGCTTTCCGATCAAACACTTGGACATAGAAACGATGAACGATCTCTATCTATAAAGAACATGACCCAGTCCAAGCAAGTTGGTTGCAACTCACTCTCAGTCGAACCAAAAGTCACAAACTTCTGGATTTATTGAAAGGGTGAAGATTGGACATGAAAATATGATTTCATTAGCAACCCATCAACCCACTTTTGATTTTTGCAAAAATAGCCAAGACGAACGAGAAATATAATTTCTTGCATAGTTATGTTTATGGTGGGGTACAATATCTAGTGAGTCTGTTTTACCGTTGAACTACCCGCTTAAATCATTTTATCGATGGTCCAAAAATTTATGTACAGCTTACAATGGCACTAACAACTTCCACTTTTCAATTATGGAGAAAAATCATAGACAAGGTAGTGTTCTATTTGGGTCTCATTAAAATCCCATAATAAATGAAATGCCACACTGGAAACAGTACAAAGCAGAAAGTAAACATGTTTTTTTTTGCAAATACAAAGTAGAAATGTCAACAATAAATGATCCTTTAGAAGTACAACTTTAGAATCACATGAATTTAAAATATGGGAGAAAATATCTAGTATAGGCCAATTAGCAAGCATAAGAGACATAAGACCTGCATGTAGAATGCAAAAGTGGAAGATCATGAACCACAAATTATAGTTCAACAAAAAAAAAAAAAATGAACCACAAATTATAAGTAGGGGGAGTCCGCGTGCTTATCACACTCTCCAAGGATAATTTAAGATTTAACTACGACAAAACATTTTTTTTCAAGAATGAGATTGAAGAGACACAATAAATCCACCACCATTTGGTGTAGCCGTCGGACAATTACTCCGCACTCGGGAGGTCCCAAGTTTGATTCTGTTGAAGTAGAAATTTATGATTATCGAAGTGGAGAATAAATGGTTTTTCGTGTCTGCAATATGATAACTTTAATAATCTTTCTACGACCTTTAGAGTTCAAGATGTTTTTGTAATGATAGTTACCGAATTAATTCAATTTATGAAGTAATATACTCATATTTCATATTACCTAATGATGCAATGACTATTGCTTTATATGACCACAAAGTACTCCTACATCAATGATCAAAAAAATATGATTCACTAACGGACTAGAATTAGTGGTAGATCACTTTATCTCATGGTTTTGTGAGAATACCAGCTAATTGAACTTCGGTAAAGGCATGACCTAAATCACACTAGCTCACTAATGAATAATGATATTGACCCCAATATCTACATGTTTTGTTCCACAAGTTCTAAAGCGATATCTCAGAGATATCAATGGCGTACTCATAATCCCTAATTAAGGGTTCACTTCATTAGAGCATCTCCAATGCAAAACTCAAAAGAAACTCTAAAAATCCTATGTGTCGAGATTAATGTCAATCTCTAATTTTTCTCTTTCCTATTTGTCAAGATTGAGATCCTCTATTCAAAGGACTTCTCCAATGCAACACTTTAAAATTCCAAAAATTAGTTACGTAACATTTTTTTTTCATAAAAATATATGAAAATATTGAATTGGCACTTAGAGATATCTCAAGAGGACACTCTAGAAATGGAGTGTCCTCTTGAGATATCTCTATTCCACCCTCGACACGTCATCTTGGAGAGTTGAATTGAGTTTTGCATTGGAGATGAATTTTAAGATAAAAATTTTGAAAATCCTACATGGCATTCCGAGTTTCTAAGATTGAGATTTGCATCCACAACAAGATATATTGAGCCTCACCAATAACGGGAGATATTATTCTCTTGTTTTGGTAGGGCCAAAGTATTAAGCAACTCTTAGTGTAGGTAGTAGGTATTAATAAATTTTTTTTTTGATGAAGGTAGGTATTAATAAATGGATTTTTCAGTCAGGGGTCCAAAAAGGAGGGGTTTAAATGAAAAAAAATCCTAAGTTGCCTAAAAATGAGGTGCAGGTCCTAATGTCAGGGAAAATATTTGTTTACCTTTTTTTTTTTTTTTTCTTCCTTTATTGCCCCTCGACTTGACCCAGCCCTTCTCTCTCCCACGTTTTTTGAGGGATCATTAAATACCCGTCCCTATCTCACAGGATATCACATCCTTCCTCCCTCATTTCGCGCCAACAGCTTCTCCCTTCTTTCCTTTTCTTTCTCTCTCTAAATTATCAAGCCATTAATCCTGAGTTTCCCCCCATTTTGTCAATTTTTTGGTCGAAATTTTTGAGATCCCGCTCTTTCTCTATTGATCAGTTTCAAAATCTTTGAAAAGTTTTCAAATTTCATCTTCCAACCTATTTATACCACCCACTGTCTTAATATCTTCCAACCAGAATCTGCTCTTATCTTCCAACCTTTTCAGGTAATTCCTCTTAAATGAGCAAATCCTATTTGTCTTCAATGATAGACTTTAAGGAAGCTGAATATTCCATTTGTTCTTTTAAGGAAGATGATAATGCCTTTTAAGGAAGAGGATAATGCCTTTTGTAAATGAAACTTTGACATTCTAAAATGACAGACAAAGTGAAAGGAATATTTTTCTATTCTGTACATTATATTTTCATACCTTAAAAGGCATTATCATCTTCATTTTTCATACCTTCTTTATTCTTCAAACCTTCTTCATTTTTCTTTTCCCTCCAGTATACAATGGATATTGAAGGAATGCTTTCTGGGGACATTGTTGCACGACGTCCTCTCTGGTGAAACAAACTTCAACTTAGTTTTAACAGTATACAATGGATATTAAATTTTGTTTTTTCTTTTCTTTAAATTATCCTTTCATACCTTCTTTATTTTCTCTCTCTATCCAGGTTGGATCGTGATTTTTTCGGCTATGCTTCATCTACTTCTGCTGCAACATCATCAGAATTGATGAACCACAATCAAGCATCTAATTAGTAAGTTTGGAACTAACTTGAACTTTACTGTTTCGTTATTGTTTTACTTAAAATAATAAATTGGTGAGTACACATTTTAATTTACTGAAATCCAAACTCTGCTCAGTACATATTTTCATTTACCAGAAACAAAACTGTTTCCTTACCTAATAATAATTTACCCGTGCCATTTATATGAACCAGTAACAAATGTCTAATAAGTATGTGTGGAAGTCATTACATATTGTTGATTGTTGTGTACTTATAACCAGCTCTTACTTTACGGTAAATCCAATAGTTTTATGGTTCAGTATACATGAATACTTCAAATTTTAGTTAGTACATATTTATGTTTACCGTGAACAAGAATATTTTTAGTAAATATTTATGTTTACCGAAAACAAAAATGTTTCCTTACCTAAATTAAATTCAGATGTCAATGATATGTTTGTTTTGTGCAGTCTCCCACTGGATTTTTCAAGAAATTCCTCTCTATTGGTTGAGGATGCATGTACTGCCATTGTCAGGGCTGAACCTCTAAGGTCTGCTAGCTGGCCTGAGGTGTTTACACATTTGGGGCAGGAATTCCCTGGAGGCGCCAACGCCTTTCGAAATGCACTTGGACGATATTCAATAAAGCACGGGTACAATTTTAATTATTTGAAGAATGATCTTGATCGTATTACTTGCGTATGCAAATCCCCAAAATGTTCTTGGACCATTCACGCTGTGGCTCCTCTGAAGTCAAGGTCAATGTTTGTTCTAAAAGCTTACAACCCTGTGCACACATGCCAAGATTTTATAATGTCAGATAATAAGCCAAGATTATCAACCGAAAGTGTTAGCTTATTAATAGTCGATGACATTAGGGAGAATCCGACCAAAAGTACTAAAGACATTGTCAGATCTTTCAAGAAAGACTATGGAATTCAACTCAGCTACTACTATTCATATAAGGCTCGAAACAGGAGTATTTCTTTGGCCTATGGGGAGGAAGCTGATTCTTATGCCAAACTCAATTGGTATGTTGATGCCCTATCACGTTCTAACCCTAATAGTTTAATTGATCTTGAAGTTGATAAAGATTCCCACCGTTTTGTTCGAATATTTATTGCTCTTGGAGCATGCATCCAAGGTTTCAAGCACTGTCGCCCATTGATATTTGTTGATGGTACTTTTGCGAAAACGAAATACAATGGGTGCATTCTTGCAGCTGTAGCGAAGAATGGCAATGATGGTAAGTATTTTACCAATATTTTCCGTCCGGTACACAATTTTATTTACTGGCTTTTTTTTTATTTCCTGTTCTAACTACTGCCATATGTACTTTGCAGGTTTTTTTGTTATCGCCTATGCTGTCGTTGACGTAGAAAATGATCTAAACTGGACCTGGTTTTTTTGTAACTTGGCGAAAATGGTTGATAATAGTGAGTCTTTGACTTTTATGTCGGACAGGCACAATGGTATTATAAATGCAGTTTCGAACATTTTCCCAACCGCGCACCATTCATTCTGCGTTTGGCATCTAAGAAACAATTTGAATGTACGTGTAAAGAATGGTGCGAAGAAGTCGGACTATTTCCAATCTCTCATGTTTAAGGCGGCTAGAGCCCTTACTATATCGGATTTTCAGAAGTACACTTCTGAACTTGTAGTCATGGGTGGCAATGCTGTGGATGCATTTCTTCACTCTGTAAATCCGGAACATTGGGCTGATGTTTTCTTCCCAGGAAAAAGGTACGGTTTAATATGTTCTTCGCTCTCGGAATCCTTCAATTCGTGGATAAGGGATGAGAGAGTTCTTCCAATAACCGTAATGCTAGATATGTTGAGGATCAAAATTATGAACATGATGAATGCCAGAAGAACTGAGTCGGCAACTTGGGACTCTTTCTTGTGCCCTAAGGTCAACGAAAAAATGCAGTCTAGATTCAACGTTGCCTGTAGCTGGAAGGTAATACAATCAGGTAAATTTGTGTATGAAGTAATGTCCATGCCGAGTCACTCTGTGGACCTTGGGGCTCTTACATGCACATGTCGTAAGTGGCAAGTCCAAGGTATCCCTTGTGAGCATGCCATATTGTGTATTAAAGTGCATGGAGGTGATTCATCATCCTTTTTTGATCCCGCTGTTACAACGGATGCATACTGTAAGACTTATAGTCATTCCATAAATCCTGTCCCATCTTTCGATCAACCAACAACGTTTGAGGAAGCCAGCAAGATACTTCCTCCTTTAACCAAGAAACGTCCGGGCAGACCACGTTCTGTAAGAATTGAAAGTTCTGGGAACTTTAGAAAGAGGCAGCGGATATGCGGTAGGTGTAAGAAGCTCTCTTATCACAACCGTGCTTCGTGCAACGAAGCGATTTAGTGATTGAAATGGTTTTTATATCAGCAGCAAAAACTAGGGGCACTCTACAACTTTGAAAAGCATTTACAGTGTTGGGAGCTTTTCAAATTTTTGAAGAGAGTCACATTTTAGCCTTGTGCTGCTTTGATTTTTTTTGTATATTTTGTCGAACTTAATGTATTTGTGTTTAAAGTCAATGTATTATCTTATATTTTGTTAGTGTGTATTGTGCCTGAACATAATGCATGATATGAAACTTTTAGTTTTATCCAGTACATTTTTCTATTTACCAGAAAGTTTAAGTTTTGTCCAGTAATTTTTTTTATTTACCGGAAAGTTTAAGTTTTCCCAGTGTTCAGAATGTATTTTTTCTAAGTCAAGTCGAGTACATATTTTTATTTACCGGAAATTTTTTTATGTTTTGAGAATATATTTTCTCGAAGGGATTTTTTCTAAGTTTTGTCTAGAACATTTTTTTATTTACCGGAAATTATTTTTTTTCCCGGGTTTTTTTTGGGACAAAATTTCTAAGTTTTGTCCAGTACATGTGGATTTTCAGTAAAATTTCTAAGCTTTTTTGGGAGAAATTTCTAAGTTGTTGTGTCTAGTACAATAATAGAGTTTTGTCCAGAACATGTGGATTTTACTCAAAAATATATTCAGTACAATTTGTTCGAAGTTGTGTTTAGTAAATTTTTTTATTTACCAGAAATAATTTGTTTTCCCGGGATTTTGTTCCGAAAAATTTCTAAGTTTGGTCGAGTACATATTTTTATTTACCGGGAAGTTAAATTTTTCCCGGATTTTTGGATATTTTTTCCTAAGTTATGTCAAGTACATAATTTTGTTTACCGGAAATTTTTTGTTTTCCCGGCATATTTTATGGAAAATTATCAAGTTTTTCCAAGTGAAAACATATTTTTTTCCAATACAAAACTTACAAATTTTCACAATAACAAAACCTTCCAAGTTTTTTCCAGTACTTAGTAACAGTTAACAAACACAAACATAATTTTCACATAAACTATTTATGACCCTTCATTTATCACCCTTCTCCATACCTCCTTTGATTCCTCCAAAATTTTGAAAGTTACTTCTACCCTCTTTCTTCTTGCTTTGTCTGCATAAGTTTCCACCTGCGTGCAGGACCTCGGGAAATTGGACTGGTTGCTTATGTTGAAGATATCCTCCAACTGGAGCATTACGTAGAGTCCACAGTCTGGACTATTTGATTCAAAAATAAAATGTGAGTTTAAAGAAACTCAATAACTACTAAAGTAAGGAAGCAAAATTTAGACTCACCTATCCCCTTGCTGAGGGCAGTCAACCTCCTTTACATAGGATATCTTTTTCGTCATCCTTTCTTTAGCGTATTGCCCACTTCGTTTGCGCGTGCACTTCATCTTTATCAATGTCTCTGCCAGCTGCGATGCAAATTTCTTTGCATTATTGTTGCATTGCTTAGCCAGGTTAGTGTCACGCTGCAAAGAGTTGTAGTGCTTCCATTCATTTTCTTCAAATTCATAGACCAGCAGAGTCCAATGATGACCCTCGAATGAGTCATCAGTGTACGGCGTATTCAGTGGCGCACACAACGTTGTAGTATGATCTTTTATGTATTGCGCTTCCAGCCGTTGATTTAAATTGGCCTCAATACTTGCCTGACTCCGCTCTTGCTTTATCAAGGTCTGCAAACCATTTAAATTCAGTGACTACTATTTACTCAACACTCCGCTGATTTAAATTCAGTATTGGCCTCAATACTGCGCTGATTTAAATTCAGTGACTACTATTTACTCAACACCATTTAAAAATGAATTAT
Organism: Eschscholzia californica; assembly: GCF_041429995.1. NCBI lineage: Eukaryota > Viridiplantae > Streptophyta > Magnoliopsida > Ranunculales > Papaveraceae > Eschscholzia > Eschscholzia californica. Next base: position 12,155,076 of record NW_028238198.1, on the reverse strand, counting down.
ATGTTTGACAAGGAAACTTACAAAAAGCAATGAAGATAGGAAAATAACTTCTTTGTTCACGTCTCGGGCGTCCTGTGCAAGGTGGTCCTCAAACCAGTCTATGATTTGCGAGTCACATCCCCGAACCATCATAAGTTCATCCAAATCTTTTGCTTTCAGGCAATGTTCTTTATCCTTGTTCCAGACTTCGAGGCTGTACATAGAATCCAATCCAGCCACACAATTATTTTCCAGAAAGATATACATTTACTATACAAATTGTTTACCATACATTTTTTTTTTTACCAGACATTTATTTATTTACCAGTTACTGAGTTATTTACCTTGTCCACCCGTATGTCATGAATTCTAGCATTAGTGATTTTTCTTTCTCCTGGACGTAGGGCCATAACCCTCCCTGTCTCCAGTTACTTATTGGTTCTTTCACTTGTTTCTTTATTGTGATCGACTCTATATCAATCAGAGGGAATTTAATGGCAGCTGCTGCTCTGGATGTTTGTTTTCGTGTTCTGGGATTATCCTTGACTCTTTTGATAAGAGATGTTGGTTTAGCAATTGACCCTTTCTGTGTCTTCGATACTACTCGTTTTGGGGGGCTCACGTGTGGTGATTTAATTTTTCTACTTGTTCCAACATGATCCAATTTTTTGGATACTTCTTCCACCGATGCTCTCCCCATTTCTGCAATATCGGCGAAATTCTCTTCAGCTGTTTGACAAACATCATCTCCCTGCTGTGGTGGTGGAGTCCACACAATAATTTGCGTCCCCAAGTTAAGATCAAAACTTGGGAAATCATTGCTGTCATCCTTCATAATATCTGTCAAATAATATGTATTCAGAAAAATAATGTTTTTAACAAACTAGGAAACTTTAATTATTTCACCACATAATTTGGCAACATTACCTCTCTTGGGAGGCATCTCTTTTTGATAAGTATCATCCACCCACCCTGCATGCTCACTAGACAAATTGATATGAACCTCATCTTCATCATCCATCTCATCATTTCCTTCTTCATCCAGCTTGGCTTTCTTTTTTTCCTCTCCCTCATTGCCTTCATCATTTAGCATGCTTATTATACTTTCTCATAAAAAGAATAAAACTGAAAAACAATAATATTTACTGAGAATATAAAATAAAATAGAAACTATTTCATTACCATCTTCATTGCCATCGCTATCATCTTCGTCACTGTCTTTAAGTTGATACTTATTACTCCGATCATTTTTCTTGTCCTTCCTTTCATCTTTCTCCTCTTTCTCATCTTTGTCACTTCCATCCTCGCTTCCATCTTTCTCCTTTTCATCTTCGTCACTGTCATCATCTTGTTCCTCATTATCATCTTTCTCATCATCTTCCTCATTATCATCTTTATCATCATCTTCCTCATTATCATCTTTCTCATCATCTTCCTCATCCTCTTTTTCTCTACCCTCATCCTCACTTTCTTCTCCTTCATCATCTTCTTCTCCCTCTTCATCATCTTTTTCTACACCCTTTCCCCCCTCATCTTTCTTGTCTTTCTCTTTCTCCTCTGTCTTCCCTTTCTCCTGTTTCTTCTGTTTCTCTTCTTTCTCTTTCTCTCCATCTTTTGGATCTTCCATCTTACTTTTTCCCTTACAATAACGTGCGCGTAGCTCCTCCACACTATCCGTAACCTGGATTAGGCCATCTTCTCCTCTAACCTGTTCTTCTACAGGAACTAAAGTGGTTTGAAGGAGTGCCTCATATGCTTTGTAAGAATCATCCCTATCCTCGCACGCTTCTCGCAGTTTTTCTTTAAGTTCAGCATTTTCCTTTTGTAGCTGTTCAATCCTTAGAAGCAATTCATCTACCAGTTCTGTGTTCTTTGGGGCTGACAGCAACTCTTTTTCTTGATCAGTTGGGGGGTACACAAATGATTCACTGACCTGGTTTAATGTACAATAAACCACATTATTTACCAGGAACTAAACATTTACTAGGAAATAATTTTATTTACCAAGAACAAAACAATTTAATGGTTCCTTTTCTATTTACCAGAACAAAACAGTTTCACATTAACACTGATCAAATGTATACCTGTTCTGCAGTAAGATTTGCAAGCTTCTGGTCAAATGTATCATCTATATTGGTCAAAGACCACCTCACGATCCTTGGCACCTCATCCCTAAACCTCTCTTCTCGATCAAAACATGTAGTATGCTCGCAAAACCACACCTATAAAAAACATAGAGTATGAGACACATGAAGTTAAGTTTGAATTTAAATGATAAAAAACATACTCACAGGAAGTAATACAAGGCACCCTGAAGCTTTCAGTGGGTCGTTGGGGTACTTATTGATGTGATCAATTAGGTATGAGTGCACCGCTGTTGGCCAACACAAAGTTTTAATTGATTCCATTGTATGCAAGTTGAAGAGAATACGCATTGGAACCTTGTAACCTGTTAGGGGAGCAAATAAAACACTCGCACAAATATACATGATGATCAGCCTGATGACATCCATGTCATCTACCTCTCCGTTGACAGCATCTCTCAGTGCCTTGGATATTTGTATGCATGATATCATTCCAGGGATTTCACCAAAGTACTTCATACAAAAATCTACTTCAGGCTCCTTTACTGATCGATTTTTAGGGAAGACTTCTCTCGCCTCTCTTGACAATGGCATACCTAGAATTAGGGCCACATCTTCAGGTTTCAGTTCCATTTCTTTCCCCGCCAACGTAAACCTTTCTGTCGAACTAGAATAGAGGCAGAGGATTTCAAAGATAGCCTTGTTGGGTTTCTTTATGTTATCCCAATCTATTTTGTCCTCAACAAAAGCCATCACCAGATTTTTAAATGGAGTCTCGGCTAACAACTCTTTCTGTGTAGTCGACATCTTTGGATATGTGTTCTTCAATTGTCTCCACGTATTTCGAAGGGCATACTTGTAAGCCTTCGGCACCAGTGCTGCCAGGTTGGGTGGTCTATTTTTCCGTTCACCCGTTGAGTTTCCACCTTCTGTTTTTGTTTTCTTTCCTTTCTTTTTTTGGCTGCTTTCTTCTCTCTCTGGTGCAGCTTTTCTCTTGCCTTTCCTTTCTTTCTCTGCATTGTCTTCTCTCTCTGGTGCAACTTTTCTCTTGCCTTTCCTTTCTCTCTCTGCATTGTCTTCTCTCTCTGGTGCAGCTTTTTTCTTGCCTTTCCTTTCTCTCTCTGCATTGTCTTTTACTTCAATGCTCTCAGTACTTTCTACCTGTAAAAAATGTAACCAGGAAAGAATGTTGTGTCACACATTACAACAAACACTTGAAATGCATGCTCATCTTTACAATAAAACAATTTACTGAACATATTACTGAACATATTTTTATTCTCATGAAGAAATCCATATCACTTGGAACAACATAATTCCAGTACAATCAAATATTTTCAAGGAACAAAACATTTTACAGTAAACAAAATTATTTACCAGGAATAAAACAACTTACGGGGCAAAATATTATTCCCATGAAAACTAGACAAATCTAAATCACAGTAAAACAAAATATTTTCAAGAAAAAAAAAATTTACCAGAATAAAAAACATTTACCAGAAACATTTTCAAGCACAAATGATTTTTTGTTCAGTTTCATACCTTCTTCTTTCTAGGACTAGTTCTTCTAGCCAGAATTTCTGCTATCGGTCTTTCCTTTACTGATATCTCTCTATTGGAAGTTGGTTCTATGATAGTCAAACCCTTTGATTTCTTGTTCGTATCTTTACTTTTCACCATATCTGCGTCAAAGAAATGTAAGATTATACACAAATTTTATGGTTTCTAAAAACTTCTAGGGTTTCTAAAATCTTCTAGGGTTTCAAACAAACCATAAGAGATCATTTGTATAAACTTTAAAGGTTTCTAAAATATTGCGTCCCTTCTGTGTCAGAAAGTAAAGTTTTTCACAAATTTTAGGGTTTTAAAAATCTTTTATGAAAGAAACTTTTATTAAACAAGTTTAGGTGGATGAGATAGAAGTAAAACCTACTTGAATCCCTTCACAAACTTGTAGATTATTTCTCCAAACAGACTTGAATCCCTTCCTTTTCTTCAAAATAACTTCAATCACTTTAGAAGTAAAAGTTGAAAGAGGAAGATGCAGGAGGAAGATGCAGGAGGAAGATGACGAATGAAGAAAAATTTGGAGAGAGAGTTTTCTTGAGAAGGAGCAAACTTACCTGGGAAGAGGGACTCGGCGTGGGCAGAAGTAAATGTGGAAGTGACCGTTTGCAGAAACGTCACTTCCGTCCCTCGAAGAAGTCAGAAATCGCGCCAAAAAATTGGCCAAATCCCGGTTGATTTTCAATGGCACGGGGCGTAAATTCGACGAACTTTAGGGTTGTTTCCGTCATTTTAAGTCCAGGCCTGACATTTTGGACCTCTCGTTTATTTATGGGCAACCGTGGACGCCCAGCCCATTTTGGGCCTCCTTTTGGACGTCCAGCCCAATCCCTCATTAATAAATTGGTCATCATTCAAATTGACAGCCCAATCTATAGTGATATATCTTGAGAGACAAAAATAAATATCAAAAGGTTTTGTATTAAAATTTTGAAACCCTGTAGTTTAATTAAAATGTAGCATTGCCCTAAAGAAATTCACACCACACTTGACATTTAATTTCTATGTATATGTATGAATATATTATGTAAAAAAATTATCGATTAAGAAGATTTTTGAGTACCAAAATTGCTTAAACCTCTAAGGATGGTTACGAGTTTCTCATTTTCTATTTTAACTACCACTTCGTCATCAATGAGGTTCACGTGGAGATTAACATTAAATCGTATTTTCAAGAATCAAAATACCATAAATAAGAAGTGGAACTAAAATATTTCTCAGACTATTTTTCCATTAACTATACTAGTATACTATCGTCGGCAAGTCTCTATTTTTAGATCTAGATTTTTGCTTAAATTTGGTCTAAATTTGCTTAAAATGGATAAAGTAAAGAACCCAATGCAATTATTGAGACAACCCTCTTGTTAAGGCATCACCTTTTGCCTATCTGGAGAATTCCAAAATGATTAATAAAAATGATCATTTACTAATTAGAAGAGGATTGGGGTCCAAAATTGAATAAAGAAAACAAAAAGAAACCCTAATAATTCATCTTCAATCTACTTTTATGATTGTTTCATAGAAGTCAGAATCTATAGTTGGAAAGAAAACAAGTATATACTATTATTATTGATATGGTTAGTACTGTAACAGATTATAATCTAATCAAATACTAACCTCTCTTTTGCTTAATAATCATTGAGGAGAATAAGTTTAGTTTTAGATAACTATGTGAAACCATGGACTAGTTTATGGATTATTACTAATTTTCATCTACCAACAATAAATGCCCTAATTGCTTAATGTTTTAACTCTAAATGGCTTCACCTTCATAAAAAGTGGATAAGAGAAGTGAAAGAGGCAATTAATAAAACATATAGACAATCACTAGAGAATAAAAGGCTAAAGTTAGAGGGTAAAAAATCACTAGAAGACAATTTCTGATAAAATTGCAAAGGTATAAGATTGATTAAACAGTATGAAGGCTAAACTTAAGAGTCCACAAAACTTAATTGATTTTCGAAAAACCTAAAAGACTAATATGTTGTATAGAAAAAAAAGTCTAGACAAGCGTGCATCATTTTAGGTGGTTTTGTTTGTACTTGTAGTTGTATTTTGGTGGGTTGGTGCTGGTGGGGAGGGCCTTCTTATAATAAGATTTGGCAGAAAAATGGTCATTTCTTGAGTTTTCATAATTTTTTTTGATAAAACCATAATTTCATTTATAAGCAACCAAGTAGTATAATTTGTTGTTTGTCCTGTCCAATATATCATTTTTAGTGAGTGCGTCTTCAAGCGGATAAGGATGATGATGATGATGCAAACAAACAGGATGCCAAATTAATTTATTAGTGGGTCACTTTTAGTTTCCAAAACACCTTAAGAGAGTTAAGATTTAAGACCACAACCCACTGTGATGGTGGCCCGTATAATAAAATCGCGGAAATAGATGAGAATTGTTAAATTTGTAGTCATCAAATATATTATACAGTAGAAGTTACAGTATTTTTCTTCTCTCGTCAGAGGGCATTCATTGGATTAAATAGAAGATGCTCGTAAAACTATTTTGGATGCGTTTTAGTAAACTCTTGTGCGGACGGACCATGGCATTGTTTTTCTCTACTTTTAGTTTTCTCTTAAACTGTTGGAGTTAGTGTATGGTGCTAGTTCTTTAGTATGTCTTTATCATTTAGAGTCTGTCAAATTAATGTGTCTTAATTAGTGGTTTATTATATTGATTTTTCAGGAGAGTAAGGTCAAATATAATATTGGTCAATATGTAATTTCTATTGCTTTCGAGGTAAAGTGTATATGAGGCAAGAGCAGATTTTTATTCGGATTATGCTAGCGTAAAATACTATGTTGTAAAGGACGTCGCTAAACACACTTGATTTTTGTCCCGTAAGTAGGCGGCTCTATTAGCATCCGTGTGTATTTGAAAACTTGTGATGGAAATACCAAATGAGGACGTGAAACTGTTAATGTCTATCTGCCATAATATTTGATACTTGCCAAAAAGTACCAATCTCAAAAAATAATTTGCAATCTACAATGACCAAAATCTCTGCCGCCATTCGTATTATTTCGAACATGATTTTAGCTCCTTTACCAGAAATGAAAAATAAACGGATCACTTTCTTTATTGAGTTAGAAAACTGTAATTTCTTTCGTAACAATATATGATCATACTGATATACAATAGAAAGACGCTACAAATAAATTTGAAAATTCAAAAAAAATACACGAGATTACTTTTAACAAAAAGAAAAACAAAATACACGAGATAGTAATTAAATAAAATACATGTGATAAAAGATATATGTATCTCTAAACACACGTGTATATATATATTTCATTTTTTTTGTTGAAGTATATATATTTCATTTCATAATATATATATATATATATATATATATATATATATTTCTTTTTCTGCTGAATCATTTGATAAAATTTTACAAATTTAAATTTTCATTATAAGAACTGAAACCAAAAAAGTTTCAAACATAATTAGAAGACAATAACTATCTATCTCTATAAGCAAAAAGTGGTCACAATTCTCATGATTTGGTCCCCCAATCATAGAAGAAGAAGAAGAGGACGGGCCAACTGAGTAAGCCAAATTAGGGCCTCCACTGACCGTTTCTTGGTCGGCGGCCGGCGGGTTTTCACCAGTCAATAATTACGGCCAGTCCATTCAGCCAGACTTTATCTTGTTTGGTCATAAAAGTCAAAGTGTACCACCCATGTACTTGTCAATCTGTATTGCCCTTGTGGGGACTGACCGACTGACAACTACCAATTTGAGAGAGAGAGTCAACACTTCTGACCTGCTCAATGTTTTAGTCTTTAGAAATCTAAAAGGGTGCTGCTACATGCCCTCCTTCATTTTACTCTCGACTTTGCCCCCTCACAGATTAGGCAGTCCGAGGCCTACGAAGAGTGCTAAGAGAAGGTGCTGTTTGTTTTTTTTATGGGTTATTTCCCTAATGGCCCCCTATTTTGTGACCAGCTTCCCGCCTGGCCCCCTACTTTACGAGAAATACTCATATGGGCCCCTATTACCGTTAACTTTAAATTTCCGTCACTCTCTCTCTTCCATCTCTTTTTCTCTCTCTGCCATGTCACGACACCTCATTCGTTAGGCCACCTCATCACCTTCTCCGGCAGAGGTCGCCGGCCGGCCAAATTTCCGGCCGGCGACTTTCAAACTAAAAATAATAATAATAATTTTTTTTTTTTTTTTATCTCTCTCCTCTTTCTAAGAACTCCGGCGAAGGAACCCTTCGCCGGAGTTCGTCTGTTCTCACGAACAGACCAGATTTGTTCGTGAGAACAGACGAACTCCGACGAAGGGTTCCTTCGCCGGAGTTCTTAGAGAGAGAGAGATAAAAAAAATTTATTATTATTATTTTTAGTTTGATGGTCGCCGGCCGGAAATTTGGCCGGCCGGCGACCTCTGCCGGAGAAGGTGATGAGGTGGCCTAAGAGATGAGGTGGCGTGACATGGCAGAGAGAGAAAAAGAGATGGAGGAGAGAGAGTAACGGAAAGTTAAAGTTAACGGTAATAGGGGGCCATATGGGTATTTCTCGTAAAGTAGGGGGCCAGGCGGGAAGCTGGTCACAAAGTAGGGGGCTATTAGGGAAATAACCCTTTTTTTATTTATGTCTGAATCTGGATTGGCTGAATCTGGATTTGCTGAATCTAAAATTGCTGAAATATTTTACAAGTTTGATGTTTGTTTTTTAAATCTGAGTAATGAAATCTGAATTTGGATTTTGACGTTTATACCCCTAATTAGTAAATTGGACCACGATAAAACCTAGTAATTTTTCTCGTCCTTTTCTTGGCTTTATAAAAACCCTAGAAAGTTAGGGTTTTATTCTTTTTCTACTCTCAGACCAGCCTTCGTCTTCATCACTCTTTCTCCAGCCGATGTGAGGCTCTGACTGGATCTCTGCTGATGTTAAAGCTCTCGCCGGATCCCTTTCTTTCAAACGGAAGTTATAGTTCTCACTAGATCTATCTCTCTCTAACCGAAGTTATGGTTTTCTTCGAATCTCTCTTTCTAACCGAAGTTGCAACTCTCATAGGATATCTCTCTCTCACTTTCTAACCGAAGTTACAGATCTCTTTGGATCTCGCTCAGTCCCTTTCCTTCTCTTTCCAACAGAAGCTCGAGAAATATAAACCCTCGCCAGATCCGGCGAGGGTTTCGAACAAGATGGGTGACCGACCCTCGTCAGAACCGGCGAGGGTTCAAAGATCTGGTGCTGTGGTTTCGGTGTTGTTGGTGGTCAGGTTTGTGATAATGGTGTAGTCTGGTGGTGGTTTTGCCGGTTGCGTTATGATCAGGTGTTTCTGGTTTTTCCAATGCTGGTGGCGATGGTTTTGGTTTGACCGGTGGTGGTGATGGTTTGGTTTGACCGGTGGTGGTGATGGTTTGGTTTGTCCAGTGGTGGTGGTGATGGTTTTGTTTGTCCGGTGGTGGTGGTGGTGATTGTTTTGGTTTGTCCGGCGGTGGTGGTGGTTTTGGTTTGGCCGGTGGAGGTGATGGTATTTTGATCGGAGGTGAAATTTTGAATGTGGCAAAAAGATTAAATCACAGGGACAAAAGGGTCATTTGACATATTTCAGACATTTGGCTTATATTTCAGACTTGTTTGAAGTCTGAAATATGTGGGCTCTTTTTCAGCCCAATTCAGACCACAACTCAATTTAGTTAAATTTTCAGATTTCCTTAAATCTAAAAACAAACATCTGAAATCTGAATTGGGTACTAATTCAGATTTCAGATCTGAAAAAATTAAAAAACAAACAGCACCTAAGACTCAAAAGGTGGGGCGCCTTTTCTGAAAATGAAATATTCCATTGACACACCTCATTTGTCTATAGCCACTCCCAATGATTCTTTGGGGCATGGACCGTCTCTGACCACAATGACTAAGATTAGTCATTTCGATCTTTAGTATTAGAAATTTTTAGCATTACAGTTTCTACACAGATCACCCCTAAAAGATATGAGCTGCAAACGGTTGATACTGAAATAACTGCAAAGGGTTGATATTGAACCAAATTTATATTATACTAACTGCAAATTTAAAATCTGAACTTTAAATATATTATTACTGCATAATGTCAATTTTTATAAAAGATCGGAACATAATTTTAGTAAGTTGCAGAAATAAATATCCCATCTTCTGAACACGTCAAACACAATTTCCACTTTCTTGTTCAAGTTGTCTTCTCTTCTCCCTTCATGTTTACGGCCCCGTTAAAAGAATGGTAATTGAGGATGAAGTTACTTTAGAGGAGGGAACTCCTTATCCTCAATGGGATGATTAGTCTTCTCCTTAGGTACAACTTTTGGAGGATTTGATGTACTAGTCTTCTCTAAATCATGGGAACTTTGTTTCTCATCCATCTTTGATGAAGCTGCTAGTTTTGGTGCTTGTCTAGAAGGATAAAACCTACTATCGTTAGGTGGTGGCCTTGAGAATCTAGCAACATTACTAACCGCCGTTCTGGTGGGGAAGAAACTAACTTTATTGGTTCCAGATGATCTGGGCGGATACAGGAGTTCCTCGTTGGACTCCTTCTTCTCTGAATTAGTCCTTTTTGGGTTGTCTTCTTTCCTCATTGCCGGGGTAGCCGACCTAGTCTCATTAGGTGCTTTTCGACCTTGCCAACCTCTATTCATCCTAGCTGAATGTTGGTTGGGCATACAGTTCCGGTTGGAGGATGATGGATGTTGGATGAAAAGAGTAGGGAGTGGGCGGAAGGAAGTTGAACCTTGTTGCTGCAAAGAGTTAAAGAACTTCAAAATCCAAACATCATCTAATGGTGGTGTTAGTGTTTTTCTCTCTCTGGTCAATCTTTCTAAAATTGTAATTTATGGAAACTTACTCGTTGAAAGGAGCTAACCTAGAGATATTATAACCGAGTAAGCACCATATGCAAAAAATTCAAGCAAGTACAGTGTTTTTTTTTCTCAATGTTTGAATCAGAATCGTCTGAGTCTAAATTGTCTGACTAAAATGGACCTGAAGTCAACCAAAATCAGCTTTCAAGAAGACTTAGACAAAAACAAACATTCTGATATCTTTTTGTGGTCAATTCAAGTTGAGAGTCAGATTTCAGATTCGACTTTGAGAAAAACAGACACTGCCTAAGATTTGAATAAATTAAGTTTTGAGAGTAAAAGAATCATATTATCATATGCTCCAAACTCAAAAAAGACTTAGGAAAGTGAGAGAAATTACCACATTGAAGCTGCTCGTTCCTATTCTCCCTGACACATTACCAACTTGAACACGATAAGCAATAGGTATAGCTCGAGGAGGAGTTGAGGGAAAATGGTTCACATGATGATATGGAGAAGGTATCGTTGGACCACTACATAACGACATCCTAGTGTGAATGGCTTGCTGATATTTCACTAGAATCTCCCATTCTATCTCGCTTGCGGATTTAGAAGACGATGGTTGATCAATGGGCTGAAGAGACGGTTCACTCGCAAGAATATAATTTCTCGCAAAATCCACACAGAGGATATTATGGTCATAGTCCCCAGTAAGATCTAATAGAGCTTCACAATACCTAAAACTACCTTGTTTCAATCTTGTACTCTCCTTTAAAGTGTGTTCGAAGAAGTTTTTAAGTTCATTTGCAATCTTTTCTGTAGGTAGTTGAAGGATCCGATGTAGATCTCGTGCTCCATATTCGAAAGCACAAACTATCCTATAGTAATTTCCTGAAAAGAGAAGGTCATATTACACACCATGAGATCAACATTACGGTAGTGTTTTTTTTCTAAGTCAGATATGAAACGTGACTCAAGATCTTAATTGACTAGAGTCAGATTTCATAATATATGCTTTTATTGTACTTGTGATGTCTGATTCGTCTAAATGAATGATTAAGAATAAATGGGTTTATCTGAGTTAGACAATTCAGATTTAGACGAGTCAAACTAGTTAAATTCATAAAAAATGAGAAAATCCTAGTAACTCAAATCCAACTAGGGATATCGAGAACAAGAAGATTATATATGTTACCTTGAGTGATGTTGCCTCCAAGGTTGTTATTTTCCTTCAATGGATCCACTATGTTCATAAACCTGGGTCTGAATGGTTCTGAGTGGGTCTTATGCAAAGAAGGTATTGACAATCTTTCCAACCTGTTTTTCAGGTATTCTCTACTCAACAGTAATTCCCCATCATCATTCTGAGCTGTGAAACCATAAAAAAAACAAGCAATTTGATCGTATATGAGTTGCTTAATAGTAACTTGAGAGAGTTAACTAAACTGTGAAGCTCACGTTAGTTCAGTGATAACATGGCTGCCGCTGTACTGAAGAAACTAGGGTTTGAATCTTACCATTTCTAAAATTGCTAACTTGATAATAGTAAAAAAGAAAAAACGTTTGTTTAATTTATGAATGTTTCGTTAAATTACCCGAGGACGAAGTGGACACTGAGACGGGAGCATATATGTTAACGCAGTTGTTTTCCCAATCAAACTTGCTAAAGTAATCCAAAAACTTGTGTAGAACCTGCAAAACTAATCAAGTTAGCTAAACAAAATCTATAGCGATTTATGAAACCTATGTAGGATCGATCTTTAAGAACTTACCGAAAGTGGGTCGTTTAAAGATTTATGAAATCGTTGGAATATATAAAGGATGAGTGTTTCTAAGGCATAGGTTGTAAGCAGACGATGTTGTCCACCAAGAATGTGGCTTTCGTAGAAACACCAAGCTTTGATTAGCATAATGCTTCGTTTGAAGACATGATTTTTGCCTAGAATACGATCTACCTGCAATATAATCACCATTAACACAACTTAAAATTTCATGGGCCACTTAATTTCCGCATCAAAATATTCGGTTATATACTATTGGTATAAATAGATTTTATTTTTATTTTCTAGTGTAACTGGGGGCGCATCTCTTTTGAGAGGTATGCCCTCATAGGTTACAATGTAGACAAGCCTTTTAGACTCATGGATGGTAGCCTCAACATCTCAAGGGCTCTGTAGGTACGTAGATACATCCTCTTTGCTTTACATAGACACATTCATATATCGACCTACTCCAATGCAGATTGGATCTCCATCAAACGTCTACTACTGGCAGATGTGTCTACGTCCTTCCACATACGGAAGAAGTTCACTTGCATATTGCATGCACGATTCTTTACTAGTGATTCAAGTCGGGCTAATTCTGCGGCATCCACTTCTTTCCAAAATTAGTGGAATCCCCAAAAGCGGAAGAAGTTCTTTGTCGTAAATACCTTATATGCATGGTATCACTCCTAATCCTAGTTCTTATTTGCATGGAATCACTCCTAACCCTAGTCCATTCGCTATTTAAGACCAAGAGCCGTTATTCCATTCATGCAACAACAGGGCATTTCAGAACAAGCCCAGATCAGGCCGATAAAGGCAAGTATTATGAAGGTAGGGCATTTCCCTGTCTAGCCTTGCCTATCTGGTGTCCGTCTATGTGTAGATATGTACCGATGTACGTGTGTGTACATATATATATATATATATATATATATATATATATATATATTATATATTCATACCTCGTATACCTAGTTATCTTAAAAACTGGGGTTTCCTCATGAAAGCAAAATAATTCTAAAAAGCGGAAACTTCAAATTAGCTCCACTTAGCCCCATCAATCCTATATTTGGAATAACATCGCTTAATCGTCCCTCTCATCAACCCTCACACCCGAGAACCGGATCAAACTTGGCCCAAATCTGGAACTTAAAAGTCCCCCCGAATATCTATCTTTCTTTCAAATATCTCTACTGATGCCTTTCATGTTATGACGGGGAAGTTTCATAGGCAATGTCCTTTGTTGTTAAAGGTAATTCTGCTAAAGACAATCCTTTTTATAACATATCTTGGTAAGAGGTAATGCAAGCAAAAGAAGGCAATGCATATTTGAGTTTTGTCTAACGACACAATTGACGCCGTTAAACCGACAACTTTCGACCGAGAATAAATAACTATATTACTTAGACTTAAAGGTGGTGTATTATGTCCTCTTTGTATTTTTTTTTGAATTGTCCAACGTGTCTTGAACCCTTGACCTCTAGGATGGAAGACTATACTTCTTACCACTCCAACCAAGGGTTGTTGACTAAGGATTATGTCCTCTTTGTAGTAAACACGATGACACCCTAAAACATCTTTTCTTGAATGTGAGTTAACAAGATCCTTTCTTGTGCATCTCCCTTGTACTTTGCAGAACTAATAAGCTAGCTAAATACCCCATGATTGAATCCTACAATCTATCACGAAGATATATGATAGCTTCTTTAGAAAGTAGAAACTCCTGTACTGATTTAATAGGCAAGCAGCCTAGAATCATCGACAGAAAAACTATTGGGTGGTCTTGAGTCTCTCTCAGTCGAGACGTTAGCTCAACCGCATACTTATAAATTATCTAAAAAACAATACAAGCAAGGGCTTTCATGGAATTATGTCACCAATAGAAAGACAATCTATCAACAAAAAAGAAAGCACAAATGAGTTTTTTTTTTCATACCTCTTCCATAAAGCATAATGTGGAGAGACCTTCAAATTGATTGAAGGTGATGTCGACCAAGATATTATTCACGCTAAGTTTGATGAGCGGAACCTGTTAACAAAGATAATCTCCTTAATATCAAAAACAATTATTTTTGGAATCCAAACTTGTTTCATTATTTTAGATAAACATTCATTGCCAAAAGTATTATATACAAAAAAATTATTTAGTGGAGAAGATAAAATATTAAAGTAGATTGGGAGCCTAGATTCACTCTTCCAAAATAATAATGTCATTTTACAATAGAACAATATATATTTATATATGTGTGTAATTATTTACTTTCCGGAATTTGAAAGAAAACCCTAATGACATAAAGTAGATAAACATTTTCACTAATGAAAGTTAAATAGTTTGATACCTTTGCTTGGATGAGATTGATAACTTTCACATCATGTTCTTCCTCAGCTTGTTCTTCCTTTTTTAGCAGATTATAGATTTCATTTGCTACCTGGCTAACTCTCATATGAGCACTAATTGTTGTTAAATCTATATCTCCATCCGAAAGATATGTTTTTAGCGGCATTGATCCAGTTTCAAAGACCTTCAAAAAGATAAGAAAAAAAAAGTAAGAATTAAGGGATTTTGTAATTTTTGTTAATAAAAGTAAATTTAACTTTATCTTAATAATTAATTAGAAAATGGTTTTCAATCAAAACCAATGGTTTTTAAATAACTAAAATTGTCGTGTTTATTATGTTGAATTGTGAGTGATATATGAAATAATATCTAATTATCTTTACCGAAAAAAATTAATTGTTAATTTGGTCATTTTGTAAAAATAAGAAGGAGATGGCTGCCCGGTGGTGGTGGGAGGAGAGGAGATCTAATTTTTTGTAGAGGAAATCATGTTTCTCACCGAAATAATTTTATTTCCTAAAAAAGAAATCTTGTTTGCTCGAAACACCCACCCAGATTTAATCGACGCTCAAGTGAGATGTCGCCACTTCAACCAACCAGATGGTTAGGGGAGGGAGTAAATGGAAAAGAAACTGAATTTCTTACGGTTATAATTAGAAAAAAAATAGATTATATATTGAATTTGTTTCACAAGATCCCCTCTACATCTAAGTAAAGAATTAAAATAACTAATTAGCCAAAATACCCTTTCATGTTTTTTTTTTAAATTATCTGCGTGCTTCGAGTCTTTGACTTTTAAGGTGGAAGACTAAACCTTTTACCACTCCATCATGAGTTGTTGGCCCCTTCATGAAACTTATCATTAACTTTTTGACTTGGGTGAGACTAAAAGCACCCCACCAAACTGCTATAGGCACCCGACCAAAGCACAAAATTGTGAGATGTCCCATGTGCAATTCGGGTGCTTGCAACACTTTGGACAGGGGCTTTTAGCGCCTCCCTTTTGCCTTTTAGACTGTAACTTTTTATTGCAATAAAAATCAAATTATGAATTGATAGTGTTGTTTTTTTTTCGAGACAATTGATAGTTGAAAAATGTACCCATAAGTTTATTAAAATTTGATTTAGGTATCCAATGACAAATTAATGTAAAATGAGGAACTTGTACCAAAATTAATCTTGTGAAAGGACATTTCAACAATTTGGTCCCCCCTTTTTTTTGTACCTTCCCTTGATCATAAGTTATGAACAAAACAAACATGATACACGTACGCACCTCGACGCCAATATCAGATTTAATCTTTTTGGACAAGTAAGAAATGATATCTCTTCTTTTGTTCTCATCAACCACAGTGGCCTGAATCTGAGATATCACCATTCTTGTCATTCCCTCTCTTATCTGCCCAATATCACCACCACTACTAGATCTTTGGTTCTCTGGAAACACACAAGGACGACTCATTTTACAATTGAAGGTTGAATTTTTTTTTTGACAAACCCTAGGCAAACCAAAGAAAAGAATATTTCACAGTACTTGATTTGAGTTCTCTAAGAGAGTAGAATTGACTTAAATATATAATACCCCACTTAAATAAGCTTCTTTCTATGTCCTTTGTAGTAAAAGGGGGGCCAGCTAAATTTTGAGGGATTGACTTACCACCACACCTAATTTTCCTTTCTTTACAATGCCAAGAGTCAAGTCTTCTAAGGACCCTTAAATATTTTTACTAATTCTTATCATTCATTGTTATATCTTTTTTTATTCTCATTATACATTTTTTCCCTTTTTAATAAACAACTCAGAAATCACTTTTCTCATTAATTATATAGATTTCAATATTTCTAAATTAAAATGGGAAAGTATATTATGTCACAATACATGTTATACTTGATTTACAGGTTTTTCTAATATTGATATTTAAGGCACATGTTAATTATAAATTATTTTTACTTTTAATAAGTTAAAAATCAACATTTTCTTTTTTACTAATTATATCGATTCTATTTCTAAATTAGAAAAAGAAAATATTTATGTCTAAACACAAGTTAGGAAAACCCATTAAAATGAATATTTTACTAAGATATGTCCCAAAGAATAAAATGAATTCTTGTCTCATTTTTTAAATTAATAATGTTTTCCTTAATAGGGAGGCCTAAATTTTAATTTGTTAAAAAATAAAAATAAAATTGTTAAAAGAACCCTAAAATTAAATTGTTAGTGAAATTCTACTCTACCTCTACAAGTAGATTCATTAAAAACTAAATCGGCATTGAAGTCTTTCTCTTTTTTCTGGTTTAAGCTCATGATCAGAATGACTTGCACCGTTGCAGCATGCCCTAATACACGTTTGGCCCCAAGTATACACCATTGATGAGGAGTAAATTATGTAATAATTTCCATGGGGCGCCTCGTGTTCGGTAAGTTGTTCAAAAAGTGATATGCTAAGCCGAATAAAGAACGGATGTGTTTACATTAACTGTAATCAGATTACTGTGGGGCGCTTCTTTGAATATTTTACCATTTTTTATTTTCATAGAGAAGATAAAATATAAAATCGAATGTTATTCTAATATAGTTCGCCACCCTCTCACTATTTATTATAATCTAGGCCGTCAAGACCATTCAATATATATCATAATACCATAATCGGTATGTGTTTTTCGTAAAGAGATCTAACCTCTTCAACAATTAACTAGGAGAAAAAAGCGAAAGAGAAAGGGAGAAAATTGCCTAGACGAAGAACTACTAAAGGAAGAAGTTTAATTTTTTTTTTGAGAAATTGACTACCTTACAAGACATTGATACATCACGAAGATATGATAAGCACGATAACCGCCTAAGCTAAACCATAAACAGAACTAAAGCCGAACAAGATGAAAGAGACCTGAAGTCCAACAAATTTATTACATTATTTATACTAATAATAACCCAAGTTCAATATTCCCCAAATTTGCACTTTCAGTAGATCGAACACCAGGGACCTCTGC
This sequence comes from Eschscholzia californica, assembly GCF_041429995.1. Classification (NCBI taxonomy): domain Eukaryota; kingdom Viridiplantae; phylum Streptophyta; class Magnoliopsida; order Ranunculales; family Papaveraceae; genus Eschscholzia; species Eschscholzia californica. The sequence goes on along the minus strand of NW_028238198.1, from coordinate 12,137,552 downwards.
ATTGCAGAGTAATGCACTAACCAATAGGACTACCAGTTGTTGGTTGGAAGAAGCTTAATTAACATTTGCAAAGAAGAGAACAAAGGCTAGTTTAGTATTTCATAGGGTTTTGATTGGTTCTTTTAATTCTCTCGAAAGTTATAGTTTAAGTGTTTATGATCTCCTAATGCTAATTAGGATTTCTTCATGTAACAGAATAAAAACGTCACATTTTCGATGTTACATTATGTGGCAAAAAATGTATATAAAAATCATTTCGACAATTCATAAACAAGACTAAAACCTGTTAAACTCTGGAATGTAAATCGAGACAGTCACACCTGTATAATATCTTTCACACAATAGACATCAATCTAATTTGAAATGTAACATCACCAGTGATAGTTAAAAATGTTTCCACCAACCCAAAAGGTGCATAGTCACCCAAACTTGACCAACAACTTTAACATTCTAAGAGGCGCTACCTCTATAATATAAGTACATAAGAGTTTTCACACCTGTAGAAAATCTGTCGTTCAATTATCAGTAGAATTTTTTTTTGGTAAGTCTCAGCCGTAAACAGAGCCACCAAAGCTTGAACTTCAACTTGAACGATCTAAGAGGCGTGTGTTACTTAAACGATATACATAAGACTTTGGTTTTTCTTGTAAACATATAACTTTGAAGCTTGAAGCAAAGGTAATAAAATCAAATTAACAAATAACGTTCCTGATCAAAGTCAAACTTGAAATTTTTTGAAAAAAATTCTGTCTTTTAGTGATAGGAAATGAGTCATTAAGTCAAGGATTTTGTCATTGAAACACTCCCAAAAAATAAAATAACATGAGAGTGATCCATAGTCATTTGATAGGCCTAAAATAGGTCTTATCCCCCAAGTGTAGGGATCAAGTTATAGTACTTCTAATAAGTCCGAAAATCGTTCCAAGGGACAACCAATTTCACCTAAATCTCAAATTAAAACCCCTTTCGAAAATTTAAGCATATCTCATCTAATAACTTAATAAAAACATGAAATATCTAATTATAATGCATGAATGATGAAAATATCATAGAATCAATATGAAATGACAACTAATAAACATTGAAGCTCAATAGAAGGATTTATTAATTAATAACATATCTCAAAATAAGCCCAATTATTGGTTTCCTCTACACCCTATATACAAGATTCGCTCTATCTTGATTTGTACGATCAATCAAAGAGCGTCCATGTCCGCAAATATATGGTTCAGTAGTCATCAAGGAATTGAGGTCATCTTGAAGTGCTTTGAGATTAGTGAAATAGGTTGAAACATCACAACCTTCTTCTTTCAGGTTAGAAATTGCTCTCTTAAGTTGAAAAACTTTTGGAGCATTGGTTTGATGCAACCTATCATAAAGGTTCTTCCATAAGCATTGTCATCGTAAGAATAGAAGAACGTAAAGATTGGTTAACTGAATTGACGAGCCAACTATACCAAGTCATTACATCGTCCCCATAGATGTAATTCGTTAGGATCGGTGGGTTTAGAAATTGTCCCATCAACGAATCTTAATTTATCTTTAGCTCGAAGAGCTTTGATCATTCCTCGAGACCATGAGAAGTAATTATCGCCTGTGAGTAGAGGCGTGATAACGACGGTGGTAGGAGAATCCAAGTGATGAACATCAAACGGTCCACCAGAGATATAAGTAGAAGTCTGAACTGTTTCAAAAATTTCAGCGGAAGTCATTGTTCATTAAAAAAAACTGCTCTTATACCATGTGAAGAGGTTTGAACCTCTTTGTATGGTTGAGTAAACCAACAGAGATGAGAGAGAGAGAGAGAGAGAGAGAGAGAGAGAGAGAGAGAGAGAGAGAGAGAGAGAGAGATCGAAAGCTAAGAGAATAGAGATTACAGGTTAATGCTTTCCTTGTTGTATATATTGCAAGTGTTACATGGGTTGCCTATTTATAATAATACATGAGGTGATAAGTATAAAACTAACTAATGCTTATCTGATAGATACAAGGTTTCCTAAGATATTGAAATACAATCGGATCCACTTGGTCCATTTGGTGTGGCCGAGTGGAGTGGGACCGTGTCCTCTAAGAATGTGCTTGATGACTGACGAGTGGCTTGCTTGGAAAAACTACATATACAAAACAGGCTATAAAGGATGGGGTTTACCACAGTGAGTAAAATGTTTAAATGTGTGCGCGAGACAATGTGACATGTTCTATTGAGCTGTTTAAATGTGCCCGCGAGACAATGGGTACATGTTTTTATGTAGTTGCAATTTTTCATTTACTATTTGGACACATTGTGGGTAACCAAGTAAATTATATACAAATTTTTAGATTGACATCAGATTCTGAAGGGGCTTTTTGGTTAGAGTTGCTATTTTCCTTCAATAGATCTCCACTATGTTCATCGTGAAGGTCTGGAAACCAGACGTCTCCTCTTCTTCACCGGGCAATGAGTAGAGAGAGAGGGAGAGTAGAGACAGAGAAGACAAGAGAAGAAGGGAGAGGAAGAAGAAGTAGGAGAAGAGAGAGGGAGAACAAGAAAAGAGAAGAAGAGAGAGGAGATTTTTTTTAAAATGTTTGAAGACTGAAAAATTGGCCGGACGACAACCTTCATCGAAGAAGATGATGAGGTGGCGAGAGAATAGAGTGGAAGGAAGAGGTGATGAAATGGAAGAGAGAGAGGGAGAGATGAAGTGACTTTTATGTTTTTAATTTTGTTAGAAGTAATTTCATGTTTTTAGTTTTTGGGGGTCAAATCGAACCGTCGAACACTTATTGACTATTGAGGCTAAAAAGGTGAGTTGGTTACAAATTAGTAGTCAAAAGGAGATTATTTTTCATGTTTAACTCATATATTTTTTAATATTTATTAAGTAAAGAACAAAAGTTATTTAGTTTCAAACATAAATTAATCAAAGACTTAAACCTATAACTATCTGAATGTAAAAAAATAACCAAAATTTAATTGAATTCAGTAGACTTTAACCAGTTCGGTCTGTTCTTCAACAGATCCGGTCTGTTCTGTTCTGTTGAAGAACAGACCGTCTGTTCTTCAACAGACCAGATTCCGGCGAAGGGAAACCCCCTTCGCCGGAATTTTTAGAGAGAGAGAGAGATGAGTGAAAAAATTTTTTTTTTTTTTTTTTTTTTTTTTTTTTAAGTTTGAAGGTCGCCGGCCGGAAAATTTTCCGGCCGGCGACCTTCATGTGAGTGCTGACTTGGAGAGAGAGAGAGAGGTGAGTGAATTTTTTTTTTTTTTTTTTAAGTTTGAAGGTCGCCGGCCGGAAAATTTTCCGGCCGGCGACCTTCATGAGAGTGTGACATGGAGAGAGAGAGAGAGAGAGGTGAGTTGGAGAGATAGGTGACGTGGAGAGAGATGAGTGGTGGAGAGGGAAGTGTGGTGGAATTTAGGATTTTGTTTTTAATTTTATTTTGAAAATATATTAATGGGAAGGGTAGTTATGACATTTCCATGAAAATAGGGGGCCATATTTGAATTTACAGAAATTTGGGGGCCATAAAGGAAGCTGGTCACAAAGTAGGGGGCCATATAGGAATTAACTCTATTATTTAATGGGCCACTGTATATGAAACAAAGACTGCAAAAAACAAAATTTACATATTAAAAAATTTGCAGACAAATTGTGTAACATACCAAGATTGTAAAACTGAAGTATCCATGATTTAATTAGCTTATATAATGAAACTCAAAATCTATGGTTTGTGTTTCAGTGAATGTGTCGCAGATTTTCATTAGATATGGTAGAAAATTATCATGTCCTACTATGTCCTGTGAAAATCTGCAGTCATTAGCTCGAGGTCAAATATTAACATTGAGCTTGACCTCATTAAATTGTTTACAAAAGGTAACATTCATCTACCAAAGGTGGGTATCTCGCTCTCTTGTAGGAAGATACACATGTAACCACCCAATTAAAGTGGGCTTTGACTATTCTTAGCAAAATTATCAAATGCTGTTCACAATCAGTTCCACATTTATACTCATATCATATATTCTCTACTTGCAGGTTCTGTTACTAATAATATATCAGTTTGTAGATAATAATGGTGTCTAGAACGGAAAACAAATAAAGCACAAGATTTTCATCTTCATTAAATCGGGGATCTACGAGGAATCCCTTTCCTCCTCTGCAATGGCTTCTTTGGCTTCAAAGTTGTTGAGTCATTAGTAGAGCTAGTACAGTTCTTGTCCCCTTCCATCTCTTGTGGAGAAATCTCATTCGAGTTTGATTCATCAGATACTTGATTCAAAACAAATTGAGGATTGTTTCGAACATTTTGTTCGAAAATTACCGATTTCTGAAATATGTATGAAAAAATATCACATAATGTGTAAAGTCCTTGAAAATTAAAAACTTGGTCCAGTTTAGTTTGTTAACTATACCTTGCAGGCGATGGAACAAAAAAGGTTTTTGCCTGATAAAATTCTCTCACAACCTCCACACTGAGAACCATCATTGAATCTCCACTCTCTCGAGAGTGTTCGAGGATTCAGATATACAGCCATTGCATTGTTGACTACATATGTCTGATTTACAAGATCAGGGGAAAATGTAGAGTCACATATATCACAAAAATATCAGCGGTTGCATCCAATAATCCCTAAATTAGTTTTTTTTTTAAATTATCTTATAACAGGAGTAATTTGGATCAGAATGTGAACATCTCGGCCAATATTTTGTCCAGACGTATAAAATTAACTTCAACCCTAAAAAGAATAGACCTAAAAGTAAAACTCTAGATCGGCAATAACGAGGCAAATCCAGAGTCATACCATTTGAACAAATTCTATAAATTAAATTAGGGTTTTACTGACGGAGAAAGATCTTTTACGATCGATGATAATCCCTATTTTAATCTCTTCCCAATAGGAAAAAATCATTCTCTGTAAATTATAAAACTTTGATAAAACTAATCTTGAGTAAGAAAGGAGAAACAAAGAAAGAAACCTGAATTCCGGAACAATCGAAGTAGTCTTCCATGTCAATAACGCGGACGACATCCTTAAAACAATTATGCCTAATCTGAAGCAATTTGTGTCGATAATGTGCCGATGATGATGGTTTGATACAATGATGGCAAAAGCTATCTTCGCAATCCAAACAAAAAAAATTTCTGCTATTTTTATTTTGTCTCACATGAAGAGGGCAAGCCCCAAAAAAGCTAGAGCTTAGCAAATTATCTAACCAGCTCCCAACCTTAAAAATGTCAAATCAATCAGTAATGAGAATAATTCATATTTATAAATCCTAAATTACAAAAAGAATATAAGAGGAAAACAAAAAACTCACCATTTTACTTGAAATTTAGTTCAGAGAAGTTCAGAGTGAATAAAAATTTAGGAATGAGAATAAAAATTCAGGAATGAGAATATAAATTCTCCCTCTCTACCTCTCTTTCTCTCTCTTACGTCATCCTCCGTGAGGCCAATCAATCATTTGTAAGTAGGCGGGAGTGGAAAGCATTAATGTCATTCCTCTAACAAGGAATAATCAAACGGTTGAAAATTGATTTACTCCCCCTAGTGAAATTTGCACATATGTACAAACTTTTCCAAATTTTTTTTTGTTTTTTTTGTTGAAAGAAATTTTGTTTTTTTTTTTTGAAAACAAACTTTTCCAATTGATTGACCCTATAGAGATGTTTAGCTTTGCAGAAAAAAAAGAGTTGATCAACACAAGAAGATTAACATGGCATGGGCTATAAATTTAGCCCATGGCAAGAAAATGGATAGGGTTCCGACTGAGAAATAAATAGATCGGAAGTTTAATTGGCAGAAATGACGTTGTTGTTCATTCGTCTTTTTTACACAGCATACGAGAAAAGTAGCGTGCTGAAAAATAACGTATAATGAACAAACATTTAGGTAGTATGATATTTAATAATGTGCTATAAAAAATATGAGATTTCTGGAAATAAAACTTTAAAGAATAATTTGTTTCAATTAAGAAAAAAAACTAAATTTTGTGATTTTCTTTTATCAAAAGAGTCTTCTAAAAATAGTCTATGTGATACTATAAATAGACAAACGAATTCGCCTACCGAAAAATTGAATTGGTTCCGATACATGTAGCAGTTATGGTTCCAGAGAGAAACTACAAATGAAACCTAATCAAATGATGATATACTCGATTTCTCTCTTGGTTTAACCATTCTCTTACTGGTTTAACCATTCTCTTACTGGAATCATGTCACTCCTGCGGAATTAATGATAAATTTTTTATCTTAAATGGATAATTTTTATGCTCATGGTAGTTATTTGGGACACGTAGCCCACTTATTGAGGGTGGGTTTTGAGGTGGCCGCCCTTAACTATTTCACTAATGGTGTGTTCGGATGACGGAATCATGACTCCGCGGATTTATGAGTCCTTGGGATTCATGATTCCACAGATTCATGAATCCAAGTTATATTTTTTGGTTTGTCAACTAATAAGAATTCTATGATTTATTTCATTTGAGTATTTTTAAACGCTTCTTTAGAAAAAATATTGAATAAATATTTTTCTTAAAACTCGTTTTTTCAAATATCTTTCCATTCGAGAACTTTCCGTTTTCTTCGTAAACATTTTTTTTTCAAAAATAGTTTTTTCCGAAATCCTCAAAAAAAAATTCTCAATTTTTTTCGAAAACCATTTTTTTCGGTAACCGAAATTCATTAAACCTTTTTTTTTCACGAAAATTGTTGGAAATTTTTTTCGGGGAAAACAGTCTTTGTGAAGCAAAAAAGTTCTTATAAAATTTTAGTTATTGAAAAAATTTTTTTCGAGAAAAAAAAAATTTTCAGTAAGAAAAACGAGTTTGGAGGGATAACAACTGTAAAGGAAAAATCTGTTTTCTGAAAAAAAAAAAGATTTCAGGAAAAAAAGTATTTGGGGAAGAATCGATTTTCTGGGGAAAAAACAGTTGTCGGAAAAATCGGGTTTGGGAAAAAATGATTTTTTGAAGAAAAAATTATTTTCGGGGAAAAAATAGAGTTTTAGAAGAAAAATTATTTTTGGAAAAATAATAATTTTTGGAAAAAAAATAATTATTTCGTAGAAGGAATTACTTTTTATTGATTTTAAGTTTGAAATTTAGGTTTATTAATCCAAAATCCTAGCAAATCCTAAGGGGTGGGGTGGGATTTTGGTCCAATACAAATTTTGAAATTAGGAATTCTTAGGATTCAACAGTCTTAAGATTCTTGGTAGCCAAATAGACCAGGCCTGTTTGACCCAGTGCGGGCTGGACGTCCGCACTGGGCCCACCACGTCAAGGGGCTACTGCATACAGAGGCCTGGATTTAGTTAATAAAATTAAGAGTTAATTCCTATATGGCCCCCTACATTGTGACCAGCTTCCTTTATGGCCCCCAAATTTTTGTAAATTCAAATATGGCCCCCTATTTTCATGTAAATGTCATAACTACCCATCCCATTAATATATTTTCAAAATAAAATTAAAAACAAAAACCTAAATTCCACCTCACTTCCCTCTCCACCACTCATCTCTCTCCACGTCACCTCTCTTTCCAACTCACCTCACTCTCTCTCTCTCTTCAACTCATCCATCTCTCTCCAACTCACCACTCTCTTCTCCGACTCACCACTTTCTTCTCCGATGAAGGTCGTCGGCCGGAAAATTTTCCGGCCGGTGACCTTCAAACTTAAATTTTTTTTTTCTCTCACCTCTCTCTCTAAAAATTCCGGCGAAGGGGGTTTCCCTTCGCCGGAACTGTGGTCTGTTCTTCGACCAAAGTAGATCTAACCAATTAATCCTTCCTCTCTGGTATTTTGCATATCTAACCAATTCATCTTCACTTTAAAGGGATTAACTGAGACAACTTTATTAATTAAACCATAATTTCGTGGCACTTCATCATCATCTCGTTTTCATTCACTTTTTCCGTGTTTATGTCCATTTCCATTTTCTGTCGTCTTCATCTTTTCATTCTCATTTTTCTTTCTTTCCGCACTATCCTTGATTTTCATTTGTTTCTCCTGAGCTTTTTGCTTTACTTCCAATTGCATTTTAGTCAAAGTCCTTCCCTGTTTATGCCTTCTTAGATGGAGACTTCAATCCCAGTCTATCAAAAAAGTTAAGGATACTATCTTTACGCTTTTCATTACCGACACCTGATTGCCCACCGGAGTCTTTCCCACCATTAACCTCTAATAGACTTCTAACCCTAATCCTACTTCTACTTTTATCACTAACCCTAGTTTCCTCATTATTCATAGAAACTTCTATAGCTAAAAAACTTTTCTTACAATTTGGGCAAATCAAATTATGACCAATATTTGTGTAGCTTGTGATTGAAGCACTAATCTAAATTTAATATCATAATCTTTCCTTTGATTTTTATCAGAAAGAACTCTAAAAGCTTCACCAACAAGTTTAAAAGCTTCTTATGAAGCGAAGGAAGTATTTTTATCTGGATGTAAAGTTAGGGAAAGTTTCTTGTACTGATTTTTGATTAAATTAATGTGAGAGAAAATTTCTACCTGAAGAATTTTATACCAATCTGGTGGTGAATCTTTTGATGAAGGTTTTGTTGCTGCTATTAAGATGTTGAAAGTAGTAACCATTGCTGAAATTCCATCAAGATTTGGGTAAAGAGATTTTGATTTTTCAGCATATTTTAGGGCTGATTTTAGTTTGGATTGTTTGTATCTTTCCTCTGCTAGGGTTTTCAATCTCTGAGCTTCTTTTTCTTCTCCATCTTCAATTTCTTCATCTCCAACTGGTTTTACTGCCATTTTTAGAGAGAGGAAAAGAAAGAGAGGAGGAGGTTGGAAAATGAAGTAGAGAGAGAGATAAATTAGGGGTTTTTACTTGATGGGGTGAACGAATGTCTGGGAAGTACAATTTAGCAACTGATATGTACAACTCAAACGTTCTCACACTCGGGTTACACAAAACATAAAGGGCACTGCTTTGGTCGAAGAACAGACTAGAATTCCGACGAAGGGAATCCCTTCGCCGGAATTTTTAGAGAGAGGTGAGAGATTTTTTTTTTTTTTTTTTTAAGTTTGAAGGTCGCCGGCCGGAAAATTTTCCGGCCGACGACCTTCATCGGAGAAGAGAGTGGTGAGTTGGAGAGAGAGGGATGAGTTGAAGAGAGAGAGAGTGAGGTGAGTTGGAAAGAGAGGTGACGTGGAGAGAGATGAGTGGTGGAGAGGGAAGTGAGGTGGAATTTAGGTTTTTGTTTTTAATTTTATTTTGAAAATATATTAATGGGATGAGTAGTTATGACATTTACATGAAAATAGGGGGCTATATTTGAATTTACAGAAATTTGGGGGCCATAAAGGAAGCTGGTCACAAAGTAGGGGGCCATATAGGAATTAACTCTAAAATTAACCACGTTAATAATGACAGAACATGGAGTAGCTCAGCTGGTCAGGGACGTGTGTGTTAATCCAAATGACAAGGATTTGATTCCTCAGTTAGCATTTTTTTACTGTTTTGGGTTCATTGTTCTTGGTTGGGTGGGATCTATAGGCACCATTAGCTATTGTTTTTTGCACCTCTTTAACTATAAAATTCGGAAGTTTTAAGTTTGATTCCCACGGAAGTTGGAATCCATGGTTATTGAACTTGAGTTATTAAAGGTAAAAAATAATGTGATAAGTATGTCGGGCTTTAGCTCTTTCATATTGTTGGGGTTTAGGCCTCTTTCATTATAAGTTTAACTTAAGCGGTTATCGTGTTTATCACATCTTCATGATGTATCAATGTCTTTGTACCGACTACTGTAGTCGATTTCTCAGAAAAAAAAAACAACAACTATATGTGGCGTTTTTAGATTTTCTTTTGATTTTGGCTCCCTGTGAGATTGAGTGCACAGTGGTTAAATCAATCTTTTTTATGCTATGTTACACTGTTTCTTAACCATTTTTATTTTGGATTCGTTTCTTTCAACTTTTGTAGGTTTTTTAAGAAATAGATATCTAAACTAGTATATATCTTCTAAATTATACTCCCTCCGTTCCAAATTAAGAGTCTCACTTTGAAAATACAACTTTTTTTCACAAGTTTTGTTTTTCCATTTTTACCCATATTAATTTAGTAAATCCTTTTTGGAATTCAAGGAATTATGGTAGGGTATTATTTCTCTCACTTCACTTACCATAAGTGACCAACTATTGAAACTATTGAAAATAAAATGAAACACAAAATTAGAAACACAATAAAATGTGATACCCAAATAATGTTGATTTTAAGTCATTATGGAAAGTCGAATACTTTATTAGGGAATGAGCTAGATTTTGGTGTTATTCTACTAAGAAATATTATAATTAGCTAATAATAACTCTAAAATCCAATACAAGGGTATACTTGGAAAAGATAACGATTACATATATATAAAAAGAAATGGGACTCTTAATTTGGGACGGACCACAAAGGAATACGTGACTCTTAATTTGGGACGGAGGGAGTATTTCTTTTTACCATTTTAGGCTGGCCATGTCCATCTATGGTTTTCATTTACCAACTGATAAATTATCTAGCATTTTTGTTTATCTTTTTTTGTAAATTTTATTACACGAAAGACCCATATTCAAATTTCGCACAGGACTCCCAAATTCTCAGCCACGACTCTGAAATAGACTAAGGATTCATGATTCCTCCCAAATCCTACTTTTGATAAGAATTCTACTTAGAAATCCTGCAACCAAACACCCATAAATGTTTGGGCCTAGGTTGGATTTAATTGAAAATTAATGATGTTTTGCCTCTAGTATGTGGTGGTTAAAGGGATGCTTTGCTAGTTCGGGCCAAGGTTGCGCATATCTTTTGAAAATGTTGATGTTGATTATTATGTTATACAATGAACCCTTCTTCAATCTCCATAAAAGTATCTTCTTTTGCTGCTCACTTAACTTGTTAAGAATTAATGTCAAAATGGTTCACCACGATTTGGTTTTCCCAACTAATATGGATATAAAGTGTGGCTTAACGTATACCACGCAGTCTAGTTTATTTGACATGTCATAAATCTGTATTTTAACTTGTCTTACTTTGTTGCAGTCATGGTAACATATACCAATCGTTGGTAAAATATCTAATTTCTAACACTTTTGTATTTTATTTATTGCATTCAACAGCTTTTTGCTTTTATAGATACTAGGATCTCAATTCTTGATTTCAACAAAAATAAAAAGGATGTCCATTCTTTTGTTCACTTTAATTTGACACTTTACTGTAAACTATATCTGCAAGACTCACAACTGCAGATCGTATAAATTTGAAATGAATTACAAAGTGACACCCATCCGTGCTTAAAACAAAATATTCATCTCTAAGATCTAAGACTCAAAAGAAACTCTAGAACTTGCATTTTGACTACAAAATTAATTGATTTGCTTATGTGACACTTAAATAACCAGACCCGAAGAGATTAATTACATTTAGATGAGTTTCAAACTTAAATTTTGCAAATCAATTAGTTTTATATAAAAATATAGATTTTTAGAGTTTCTCTTGAGTGTTGCTTTGGAGAAGGGTTTTCAATAGATTTTTAGAGTTCCTTTTGGGTGTTGCATTGGAGAAGGTTTTCCTATAGAATATCTAAATGGCCAAATAGAAAATAAACCATTTAGAGATCCACTTTCTTTTTTGAGAATTCGACTACGATCTACGTTAGTCGTTAGAAGGCATTGATACATCATGAAGACATGATACGCATGATAACCGCCTAATTTAAACCATGAATGAAAGATGCCTAAAGCCCGACAACATGAGAGAGGCTTAAAGCCCGACCACTTCATTGCAATATTTATTTTATTTATAGCTTAGATTACACGATATAAATCTTGATGGCAAACTGCTTCCACCGAGACTCGATCCCACGATCTCATTGGCTTAAGAGGAGTGTCCAACCACTGCACCAAAAAATTGGTGGACTAGAGATCCACTTTTCATATAGGAATTTTAGAGTAAACATGAAATTCCACTTTTCATATAGGAATTTTAGAATTTTTCTTGAATTTTGCGTTGGGGATGCTCTAAGAGTAACCATGAAAGAACACTCAAACCTTCTTATTTCACTCAAAATTATTTCTCCTTAACAATACTTTGCTAGTTTGGGCCAAGGCAGACCCCATTTTTTTTTTCAAAACGTACATTGTTATAGTATGATGAACTCTTTATGAATTCCCCCACTTTTTTTTTTTGTTGAGATAATGACTTCCCCTTAAAACTATCATATCATTAGTAGTCACCCATTTGGTTAGAAACTAAAATTAAAAATAATCACTATGATTTTTTTTTTATTGAAATAAAATCACTATGATTTAGTTTCCTCAATTAAGTAGATATGAAGTGTGGCTTAACGTGTGCCATGTAGTCTTGTTTATTTTAGATGCCCTAAATCTGCATTATAAATAGTCGTTTAAGAAGTTCTCGTAGAGCGGTAGTCACCACCACTCTCTTTATCTAGTCTTACCTTGTTCTTGTTGCAATCATGGTTATAGATACCATGCAATGGTAAAACATTTGATTCTAACTTTGTGTATTTTATCTATTTCTTATGCAACAACCTTTGTTTTATTAGATACGGTTCTCCTTGACCATGATTATCTTTTTACGAAATTTTATTGTCCTGAATCAACAAGAAGATGGCTTATGGCACAGTATGGTGTAGAATCTTGAGAAAATGAATTTAAGTTGGTAGATTTAAGTTTCACAATTCCCTTCTTTTATCAAACTAAGAAGTACTTTATGATCTCTTTTGTGTTTACAAACTTATCATGTAATAGATGTAAAAGCTGATCTAGTTTCTCATATTGTCAAAATTTTCAGGTTAAGGAGAAGGTCTAGTTTGTAAAAGTTCGATTATCGGATCAACGGTTTACCATATTACTTCTTTATCAACGGCGGCACGGGAGTTTTATCTCTGACATGATATACTTTTTTGTGAAATTTTAAAAGCGCTCAATCTTGTTAAAAATGTTCCACGCATCCCTTTGACTTGATAAATTTGGTTTGACCTTTTTTGTTAGAGTCACCCCAAAATCAATTGACTCCGGCCAAATTTTGTTACGACATTCGACTCAAGATCCACCGAATTAGCTCTAATGTTTTCTGAATCCAAGCGAAACATTTCATTTCATAAGTGATAAAAAATCACAATTACATGGATGATAATTCTTATTTCTCTCCTCTGAAAACTTCATGAGAGTTGCATAACTTTAAATGCAAAGTACCTCATGAAGAGAAAGAAATTGGACTAGACACCGACTCGATAAAAAGACCCTAAAGGTCGAGAATGAAAAGACCCTAAAGGTCGAGAATGAAAAGACCCTAAAGGTCGTGGATGAAAACACCCTAAAGGTCGACAAAGTACAACAATAATAATTGAAAATACGAATAAAGAAAAAAACTAAATTTCCACCCCATTCGTTTTCGCCGGAAACCGCCATTGTCGCCGGAAAACCGGGACAAATTTTGTTGCAAAATTCGTCTCAATACCCATTGATTTCTACTCCAATATTTTGGAGTTAAAATTAGTGAAATTTGTTACAAAACTCAGTCTACGTCCGCCAATTTGAATTCTATGTAACCGTGACGACAACACAACTACAAAATTTGTTCGAGCCCGTCAAATTCGGAATCGGTGAACTTAACCTGATTTGGTTACCAAATCGGTTCATGTCCACTGATTTTAAGTCCAATAAAAGGAAAGTACATGGAGTCGCCAATAACATAGAGTCGGCAATAACACTATGGAAAGGTGTCTTTAAAGTTTCCCTTCACGTTTCCACAAATTTTATTCTCTTCCCTTAATATCTTTGACGATATTTTTTATTTTTAATGGTTAAAACATTGTTAGTAATATTAAATTGATTTAATTTACCCAGAGTATGGTATTGGTTTTAGAGGTTACAAGACATTATTAATCTACATATATTTTCGGAATAACCCTAACATTTTAATAACGCATCTATCTTTTCCTTTTTTTGTTGAAATAACGCATCTATCTAGTCTTTGTTGTGAGATAATTAGATCATGATCTCCCCTGCATATGACAATAACGTTTCTCTTTATTTTACCATGCCAAGAGCTTCAATTGACGAAATGGTTACATAGTCATGAGTGACCAAATATTTGTGCATCTGTAGCGCGGTAATCAATTGACGAAATGGCTTAATAGTCATTAGTGGCCAAATATTCGTTCATCTATTGCGCGGGCAAGACCGCTTTTTTTTACCCAACATATAACAATGTCTACAAGTAGTTATTTAAATTACCCAAAAACTGATTTTACTGATTTTAAGCTACGCCAATACCGCTTTGTGTGCCTTAACACATAGTAGATGTCGTAAGTAGATGATAGAATGCTCTTGCTTAAAGTATTAATACCTAAAATTCTTAGGTTACTAGGGTTTCTTTTGAATAGGGAGAAGCTAATAATTTATATATAAATATATATAGATAGATATGTATAGGTGCTATTCATTTTCAATCTATTGTAATTTGTAAAAGGTCATAACTTTTTTGGAAGACTAGAAGTTCTACTCCCATTATATTTTCATATTTTTCAGATGGAGATATTGATTTAACAACACCTAGTGTTCACATGAGAGTGGACCAGTTAGCAAACGAAATGTATGCTTTGCTAAAAAGAGAAGAAAAAGCTACAGGAGAATATGAGGTGAAAGTTATCAATCACAACCAGGGGCGGAACCAGGATTTCATACTAGACAGGGCAAACCTAAAGTCTCTAGAAACTAAACTTCTACATACAATACGCATGGGTTTACAAATTAATCTAAATAAAACATTAGAAGTAATCTTTTAACTTAAATTTACAAATTAACGTAACATTAGATAAGTCAATTGAGTACCAAAATGTCGATAGATCTTTATCAATTAGTCTACATCTTAAAGAACAAAAAAGGCACATAATTTTTTTTTTTTTTTCGGAAATCAAACTTCATTTAAAGGCCAAAAGGCTAATGAGAATTACATCATGAAGTTTAACATAACAAAGACACAACCAAAACCGGACAAACAAGACAAGTTATGGCCACTTGGGGTGCCTCTAGAGCTGCCTGATCTAGCTGGTGGGCTTCTTCTGGTACAAGCACCACTAACCATCTAAGAGTAGTTTATAACCGATGCTTCTTTCACCTTCTTCTCTTCTCGTCGTCAACCGTGGCGTGCAGATCTCCGGTTAGCGCCTCTGATTCCGGTACATCGGTACAGAGAGTTGTAAGTTGATGAAGAAACTCCCAATAGTGGTCTATGATCAAAACACTCGATCCTGAATAGAACGAAAATAACAAAAGGTCCTAAAGACCAACAAAACAGGCCCTAAAGACCAACAAAGAAACATAACCTTTATTGTACTAAGTAAATAGAAAACTAGGAACTCTTTCTTCTCCCTTGCTCCGCATCACTCACTGGATCGATCTTTGATTCCATAGTACCACCATATGAATGAACCAGTTATTACCCTGTAATTAAGAAAAAACTTTCTCCAAGAGCACCACCGGCGCCACCACTAAAATCCGACGATCGCCCAAAAAATCAACGTCACCCACTGGAGATGATCATCGGATGGAAAATGTTTATTGGTCAAACGACCATAACAGGATGTTGCCCAATTTTGGAGAGACCTTGCAAACAAATCTTTTCAGTATCTAATTCAATTTCAACCTCACTATCTGGTATAAACCCTAATGGAACAAATTCATCTCTCCATTTCTTCCGTATGACAAACATTTTTGATGTCTTTTCTGCATCCGTTGATCTTGCTATCAAGAACCTCATCATCGTTTCATCACTATAATCCTGAGTTGAAATTCCTTAATTTTCTATTGATTTCCTCATCTGGGTAACTATGGTTTCATGATTTTTCTCCATTTCGAAATGAATGATTTGAAAAGTAGAGAGAGAACAAAACAGAACAGAGATGAATGAGGATTAGGGGAGATAAATGGTGGGAGTAGTAAACACTGAAACAGGAATGGGAAGGTCTAGAAGAGAGAGAGAGAGAGAGAGAGAGAGAGAGAGAGAGACTTAATAAAAGTTGGTCCCCCACCATGTAAAGAAATCTCCACAACTATTCCCCTTATGAAATTTTAGATATAGATATCTAAATCAACTGACTTGATCCTATTCTACCCAAATAATGGTGAAGAACACATCAACACATCTGTAATTTAGAGAATGAAAACAAAAGAGATGGGAAAGAAATAGGAAAGAGAGAACCCTAGAGACTATTTATGGAGGAAAAACTAAATAAAAAGGAAGGAAAAAGGGGATCCGGCGAAGGGTTCTCCCTTCGTCGGAGGAACAAACACGAATCTGGTTGTAGAGAGAGAGACGGTTATGGAGAGAGAGAGAGAGAGAGAGAGAGAGAGAGAGAGAGAGAGAGAGGAAATTGAAGGTTATTATCACATAATTTTATTAATCTTTAATCTAAGATATTCGTGTTATAATTATTCAACGACACTTGACGTAGAAAAAATTACATGACCAAGAGTGTATCCAAGCAAAAACAAGATTTTTTCTAGCAATCAATCACTTAATCTTGGGTCCCTCAGTTGAAACTAAAATGATAAAAGAAAAAGAAAAAGAGACAGGGAGATGGATTTGAAATTTTGAACCCATGTGTTGGGTTTGGAAGCATGCACACTGCACCACTAGAGTTAAAGTAAACTTTAGTTAATAGTGGTAGCTTTTCTTGTATATGTGGATATCAGGCCGGGCAACTGCCCAGCCTGGTCTCCACATATTTCTGCTCTGATCACATCAAAGTCAGGGTATCAAACTCTTTAACCTCCGTTAGTGGAAGTGTTTATCTACTTTTATGTCATTAGTGGAATTGTTTATTTTCATTCTATTGTAAAATACATTATTATCTTGTTATCTAATCCATCTCAAAGCTTAAGATAGGGGATGGAAAGAACGTAAGCTTTTGGGACGATACTTGGGCCAACCACGTTCCCTTAAAGAAAGCTTACTCAAATCTATTTCGCCTGGCCAATTTAAAGAAAGGCACAGTCAGCGTGTTCTTTGATTCACAAGCTAATAGCTGGAGGGTGGATCTTAGAAGAGGTCCATATGAATGGGAAGAGGAGGAGGCTAACAAATTCATGAACGACATTGCCCCGTTTTGTCTTTCGGATCACCCGGATTCCAGGATCTAGAATTCCAGTCAGGTAGCTGAGGGGAAAGGGCTTTCTGTAAAGGCAATGGTCACCCTTCTGACGTATGAGGGCAGGGAACCAATGCCGATTTTTAAAGAGATCTGGAGCAATAACACCCCAATGAGAGTAAGTGTATTTCTTTGGACTGTCGTGTGGGAATAGAATTCCTACAATGGACAATTTGAGGCGGAGGGGTTTCATCTCACCTAACAGATGCAACCGATGTGGGAAGGAAAAAGAATCATGTATACATCTTTTCCTGGTATGCAACAAAGTCAGAAGTGTATGGAACAGATTCTTGGGAAACTTGGGGATTGCCTGGACTTTCCCAAGCTCAATTTCGGATTTCATTATGGCGTGGAAAGGGATCAAAGGGAGTAAGCATAAGAAAGCGATCATCAATCTTATCCCCAAAGCCTCGTTCTGGGCAATTTGGAACGCTAGAAACGAAGGAATCTTTAGGGATAAAACTCGGTCGGTGGACCATATCTTCTTCGCGGCTAAATGTCTTATTTACCATTGGAGCAGATCTTATGGGTGGGCCAAAACCTACACGTTCAATAACATAGTGGAAACCTGGGACAGCTTCTTGGCTTCTTTGTAATCTTTTTTCTTTTTATATCCCTGGCTCGTCCCGACCCTTTAGCCCATCAGCCGGGACTAAAGGAGGGACCCGACTTGTGCCAGGTCTTTAGGACTTAATCGTACTTTTCTGTAATCGTTTAATTCCAATCAATATTAATTCAGCTTGATTCAAAAAAAAAAACATTATTATCTTGGACGAAATTTGTTGAACTCTTCAGTGGTCCTGGATAAAAAATTTCACTATTTTCATTCACGAATTTTTATTTATGCTAAGCGAAACTCTTTTATGTAAATGTCGCTTACCTTTCCTTGTTTGTACTCTTCATTGCAAAATCAGTTCATGATAGCAAAACATATTAATCAGTTCAGAAAATGAGGAAGAATTCTTACCTTTCCCCTGTTTGTATTCTTCATTGCAATGTTGATACTTGAATTCTTCCAAAGTGACTGTAATCAACGTTAAAACCCTAAAAATCTATGGAGAAATCAAGCAAATAACAAGAGGTACGAATCCTTCTATGTAGATGAGTGTTGTGTTAGTCATTTCGGGTTAATCTTTCCATCTATATCTCCCGCTCTTTGATCCAAACGAACAGATTCAGGGGTTTCTATCTCTTTTGGTCGAACGGGTTTCAAGGATTTCTCTTTTGAGTTTTGATCGGATATAGTTTTAGAGGGACTAATATTTAATTTTGGGATATTTTGGAAAATAGTGTTTATTCTCCCTAACCTAAAAGGCTTGTTCTCCCTATCTAATGCACTGCCTTTACTAAACATTGCTCTTCCTATACCAAAGACCTTATATAATTATATGTGGAGTGATGATGAGTAGGGGTTTGAGAAGGCGAGTAAGGAAACGTAACCAGACGAAGAACAAGAGTGAAAAAGAGACAGAGGAAGAGAGAACTTGAGGGGGGGGGGGGGGGGGGGTACACAAAAATATGAAACAACTAAGAAATGCATTATTTTTTTGTGTGAATATAATATTTTGATTGTCATTGTTTAGATCTTTTCAAGTGTTAGTTTCATATTATTTGATTTATATAGCAGAAATCTCAACTTAAAAAATTAATATAATTTTTCAAAAGAAAATGTATTAGGGACGAATTGTTATTGTCGAAATTACGATCATTAGCGACAGTTTATATTAAAGATATATGTCCCAATGTGAACTAGAAGAAATTCCCGCTAATCTTTTTGAGGAATAACTACGATCATGACGAAGGGAGGCCCGGGCCCAAATCCACCAAAGCGGTTGTTTTGGGCCCCAACTTTATGAAGGACCTAATGTTCTGGGTTTCGATATCTGTTTTAAAATAACAATTATATTTTAAACAAATTTGTAACTTGATTTAATTATAGCTTAGTAGTTAAGAGGTTAGTTAATGTGCAAAACATGAAGACTTCAATTCCTTTTGTAATCACTTTATAAGTAACTTTATTTCTTTTCTTTTTTTAACTTTTTTTCCAACATGGGGCCCAAATTTTAATTTTGCTTGGGACCTTCCAAATGTTTCGGTCGACCGTAATCGTGCCGTTTGCAACTATCACGAAATACTAATTTGAACAGTTACAACCCGTTGCTCCGATTCTCTTATAATTAAGTCCACATAAAACAAACCTATCTCTAGCTAAATCAATTTCTCTCCCTTACTCCAAATCATGTAGTGGTTATAGACGGTACAAAATTGTCCTGAAAACTCAAATGTAGGGTGGATTTTGAGGTGACCGCCCTTAACGTATGCCATGTATTCGATTTTTGTTGTTGTTGAGAAGTAGTGAAGTTCATTTGAGATGCCCTAAATCTGCATTTTTTTTGTTGAAAGGCTACAAATAACATTAATAGATCAGAGTTTTATTACAATATAAATGGGAAATTAAAGATGGAATATCATTCTAAATTCTGTCGAACCGTCGAACACTTATTGAGGCCAAAAAGGTGAGTTGGTTAGAAGTTAGTAACCAAAACGAGATTAATTCATTTTCAATTACTTTTTTTTTTCATGTTTAACTCACATATTTTTTAATATATATTAAGTAAAGTACAAGAGTTATTTAGTTTCAAACATAAATTAATCAAAGACTTACACCTATAAGTTCAACAAAAAAAAAAGACTTAAACCTATAACTTCCCGAATATTAAAAAATAACCAAAATTTAATTGAATTCAGTAAACTCCATTTATTTGGAGGGGCACATATCCTCTAACTTCGAACTTTTTGGTGATACAGGGACAAGGAATATGGTTGGTCAGACTGAGTGAAAAATATAATATGTGGTTTCTTAAGAACACATTTATATTCCAAACCTGTGAGAGTACAATTACTCAACCAGAAAGGCAGGGGCGGCCCAAGTAGTTGGGAGGCCTAAAGCGAAAAAAAAATTGGGGCCTTTTTTACCCTAGTTATAAAAGTGTTTAATTTTTTGTTGTAACAAATAAATTACTAAATTAGTATAACAAACATAACCAGAAATCATAAACATGAACTATATATTATATTAGGGTATAGCCCGTGACTGTTCGACACGAAAATTTCTATATACATGTTACGCGCTTATCGTCAAATGTTTTGGTCATTCACAGATATTGAAATAAATAAAGTAACTTATTGTTTGGCTTTAGACTATTTAAATTAGCAAGTTTTATGCCATTTCATTTGGTAAGACTTTACGCTATTTTATTTCGTCGGACTTTAGGTCATTTCATTTCGTCGGACTTTAGGCCATTTCAATTCGGATGTTATCGTGCTTATCACATCGTATCGATGAATCAATGCTTTAGTAATGACCATTGTAGTCAATAATAAAAAAAAACTAGTAAAATATATTAAAAATAATAAACTGTAATATCTAGAAGAACAATAATGAAGATTATATTGTGTTGTTTGAAGAGAGAAATGAGGAAAGAGAGAAATATAATCGTTTTTAAGAGAGAGAGGGAGAGAAATAATGTGAGAAGTTATAGAAAGTGGGTAGTTATTTTGTCTTTTAATTATCAATCTTTTAAAGACTCTTTGAAAAGAATGGTTCAAATTCATAAAGAAGAAACGAACGCTCGAGTTTATAGATGCAACTTATGACATGACAAAAAAATTTGTATCATCGATTAGACAGATAAGATCCAATTTACATAGTGATATTTAACTAAATATATTCTGCAAACATTCTCCTAATCTTTTGAGATGTATCCAAACTAATTAGAGTTTGGATTGACACGACCCATGAGGAAAAAAAAGACAGAGAACAGTAAAATTTATAGAGTAAATCGAATATTAAGGAGAGAAAAAACGAGGGTTTGAATGGTTATCGGCATGAAGGCATGCAGAAATAGAAGTTGGTTTGATGTTTCTAACTTATCCTGGGCCCCACTATTTTTAATTGTAAAAGTTGAAACACCCTACCTTTCTAACAGTTACCGTAGGAACTGGGAAGACATTTTGGGCCAAAAATCCAACTCGGTTTTATTCTTTTTCCACTTGGAGCGCCTTTAGTTAAGACGAGTTTTGGGGCCCTTCCACAAAGTGAGGCCCAAAGCAGCTGCTTTGGCTGCTTTGGGCCTGGGCCGCCCCTGCAGAAAGGTGCTTTCATATAAACATGTTAAGAGGTTTAACCCGTCCAGAGGTGATTTTTTTTTAATTGTCCAGCGTGTGCCTCGAACCCTTGACCTCTAGGTTGAAGATTATACCTCTTACCACTCCAACCTAGTGTTGTTGGTTGTTCAAAGGTGATTCAGATAGGCCACCCACCAAAAGATGGTCTGGGACGCGCAACAAATCAGTTTTTGACACTTTAAGGAAACATGTCAAGGTGGATCAACCTGAGGAGCAAGTATGCCAACGTTGTGATAGTCCCACATCGCTCGCGAAAGTGTCTGGAGCCTGGGTTGTAGCTGAACGTTCCAGCTTAGTAAATAACGAAGTCTTTTGGGTGGGCTCGTGGAGCCATCGCCAAGAACAAAATCTCGCACATGCGAGCTCAAGTTTTATACGTCTAAAGGAGAGACAATATCAATAAGGGCGTCACAAATAGTATCAGATTCGATGACGACTCTGTTGGGTTTTACACCCTTCTACTAATGTTTATAGCGGATAAAATCATATGTCTAACATTAGTATCCTTAGGATCAGATGCATAAGCCTATAATAATAATTAAGTAAAACTAGAAAGATGAATACGTCAATCGCTAGTTTTTCCTTCGAACCTTTCCAATTGCTTTTGAGAAGACCAAGAGCTTCAAGTGTAGCTCCTCTACTTGGGACACGAGCAATCAACTTGATCTACCACCTTCTTGTTAGCTATAACTCCAATGGTGGTTGGATGAAGAACTACTTCTTTGACTAGATAGATAGTTGGGAATTAGCTCACTTTCTCCTCTCTACTTGATGTGGTAGAGTAAGAAAGCTTAGAGAGAAATTTCACACCTTATTATCTACCCTAAGAGTCTTTTTATATATCCATAATAAGAGTCCACCTCTAATTTGGTTTCCTAAAAGACCCTTTAGAATAAGATTAAGAAAATTGCCGAAAATACCAACCAGTTGATATTTTCTCAATTCCTTAAGGAGGTTACGTCCAAACCCAGCCAAAATTGGCAGATTTAATGTTAATAACATAAGGAAACGTCCCTCCAAAAATCAGCCCAATCTGAGCCCTAAAAGTGCCCGAATCGGTTTAGGCCCAAAACTCTGATTTTTTGCTTTTTGTACTATCTTTGCCTAATTTCTCTTTAGGCCTATGATATATATTTATGGTACACTCCCATTATTATATCTCACTCCCACTAGTCATATCCTTGATCAAATTGACACTCTTATGTGTAACCCGTTGTAGGATGCGATCGAAGTTAGCCGCGAATTACGAAGTTGGTTTCTAGCTTAAACTCTACGATCCCTAAATCAACCGGACTTGATGATCTTCTTCATCAATTTTCCTAGCCGAAAATTGCTCGCTTGCCACCTTGGTCGAAGGACATCTCCTTCAATACCTTCAGAGTCCCACTTGGACTTAGAACAAGTGCAATGCTCGATTCCCATGTCACTTAGTATCCCATCTGATACGTCACGTCATTCAGACTTTCTTGATCTCGAGTACAATTGTCAAAACAAATGATTAACTTTTAATCCATTTGAGCACGACCATGCATTTTTCAGTTGTTGCTCGTCAAGTGGCCCGAGAACACTGTATCCTAATATAATTAGGAGGACATAATCCATTCTTGTGCTCCCACTCAACTTCATGTCTATCTTGTCCTTCCCAGTATCCGCCTTTATAACCTCCTTTTACGGCGCGGTGTTTAACTGAACCAAAGTCGGGCATTCCTTACATAAGATGAGCTGAGCACTCATGTTTTGTGGAATCTCTCAAATCTTATCTTTTATGAAAAGTATTTTGACGCTTCATCATTCTTGATATAGTTCTCATATTGAGGGTTATCCAGCGTATAATTTCTATTAAACACTCACGTAGTCGAATCGAATATACTATTCCTATAGCCCATGAAACTGCGCTATCCCATCGACTTCCGTGCTAGTCTTCGCGGGTCATTGTTGTCCATGCAATGACCTGGACTAGGGAATTGATAATGAATTACTCCAAGTTCACTTAGTAGGGTTTCATTCATCAGATCACGTATCTGACAAGCCTACTCGGAGCACTTCTTTATCGATGGACTGTCTCTTAAAATACTAAACCAAATTTTAAGGACAAAATAAAATTCCTTTTATTTTATTTTTCGAATGCAAGTAATTAGGTGCATAAACTCTTTTATGAATCCAAATTACATTTGTTGCCATTCTCCAATGCGCTTTATACCAATGCCCCTCACGTGTGAGTCATGTTTGGGCCGAGGTAACAGTTTAGTTAACGGATCTGCAACATTGTCATCCGTGTGAACCTTGCAAATGACCACGTCTTTTCTATCTGTAATTTCCCTGATCACGTGGTACTTCTTTTGGATATATTTGGACTTTTGGTGTGCTCTTGGTTCCTTGGCTTGGGCTATTGCTCAATTGTTGTCACAATAGAGAGTTACCCCCTCTTCTATGCCAGGTACGACACCGAGTTCCATTCTTTTTTATCCAAACTCCTTCCTTTGCAGCTTCCGAGGCCGCTAGGTATTCTGCTTCAGTGGTAGAGTCTGCAATTGTACTCTGCTTGGAACTCTTCCAACTCACTGCTCCTCCATTCAGACAGAAGACGTTACCGGATTGCGATTTGAAGTCGTCTCTATCCGTTTGAAAGCTTGCATCCACATGGCCTACAATTTTTAGTGTATCTTCCCCGTCATATACCACGAAGTGATCCTTTGTCCTTTTTAGGTACTTTAGAATATTCTTGGTGGCGTACCAGTGTGCTTCGCCTGGATTCGATTGGTAACGACTGCACATGCTCAAAGCATATGAGACGTCTGGGCGCGTGCAGATCATGGCGTACATGATTGATCCTATTGCCGAAGCATAAGGTATTTTCATCATGTGTGCTAGCTCATCAGGACTCTTAGGACACTGATCTGTGTTAAGCACCATATCATGTGACATGGGAAGGAATCTTCTTTTGGATTTTTTCACTTCGAACCTCTGAAAAACCTTATCTATATAAGTTTCTTGACTGAGTCCGATCATTCTCCTTGATCTATCCCTATAGATCTTGATTCCTAATATGTATTCTGCCTCCCTAAGGTCCTTCATGGAAAAGCATTTCCGAAGCCAGTCTTTGACTGATTCTAACATCGGAAATTGTTTTCTATGATTAATATGTCATTGACATAAAGGACCAAGAAAACTAGGTTGCTCCCACTAACCTTCTTGTAAACACAAGACTCTTCTGCATTCTTGAGGAATCCAAATTCTTTGATTGCCTCTTCGAATCGAAGATTCCACCTCCTGCTTGCTTGCTTAAGTCCATAAATGGATCTTTTAAGCTTGCAAATTTTTCCAACATTATTGGAATCTACAAAACCTTCAGGTTGTGTCATGTACACATCCTCTTCCAAGTGTCCGTTTAGGAATGCGATTTTGACATCCATTTACCAAATCTCATGATCATAATGAGCTGCAATTGCTAGAATGATCCGAATGGATTTAAGCATTGCAAAAGTGGAAAAGGTTTCATCATAGTCTATACTATGAATCTGTTTGTATTCTTTTGCCACAAGTCTAGCTTTGAAAATGCTAACATTTCCATCCTTGTCGGTTTTCACTTTGAAAACCTATTTGCATCCGATTAGTTTTGCTCCATCGGGCAAATCGATCAAGTCCCATACTTGATTGTCTGACATGGAATCCATTTATGATCTCATGGCCTTTAGCCATTTTACGAAGTTGGGGCTCGTCACAGCTTGGTTGTAGGTACTCGGCTCATTGTCTTCTAACAGTAAGATATCTGTTTTCTGAGCTAATTCCTGGAGCCTTTGAGACCTACGAAGGGCTTGAGCAACTTTTGGAGTGTTCTCAACTATTTGAGATGTCTCCTGCGAATTTAATTCGACTTGTGCGGGAGGTTCCACGAGTTTCTCTATCTCGTCCTCATTATCCTCTTCCATACTTTGTGGATAGATAGGAGCCGCTAAACCTCTTGATATTTCCATATCCGTGTTTATTTGTTGCTCATATCGAATTTCATCGATATCTACATTTCTCCCACTTGTCTTCTTGGAAAGGAATTCCTTTTCAAGGAAGACACCATCTCGAGCAACAAACACTTTGTTCTCAGATTTGTGGTAGAAGTAGTAACCCTTTGTCTCTTTTGGGTAGCCCACAAAGAGACATTTGTCTGATTTGGGTGAGAGTTTATCTCCTTGTAAACGTTTGACATAAACTTCACCAGACTTTGAGAAAAGATAACTTTGGAACCTTTCCAAACCATAACTCGTATGGCGTCTTTTCTACAGCTTTTGACGGAGCACGGTTAAGTGTAAAAGCAGTCGTTTCCAGAGCATATCCCCAGAACGTATTTGGAAGATTGGCTAAACTCATCATAGATCGAACCATGTCTAACAAGGTGCGATTTCTCTTTTCAGAAACACCGTTCATCTGAGGTGTTCCAGGCGGAGTGAGTTGAGAAACTATTCCACAACTCCTAAGATGAGCGTCAAATTCTTGACTCAAATATTCACCACCCCGATCGGATCATATGGCTTTTATTTTCTTGCCAAGTTGATTCTCTACTTCGTTCTTAAATTGTTTGAACATCTCAAACGATTTGGATTTATGCCTCATCAAGTATATGTGACCATAACGAGTGAAGTCATCCGTGAACGTAATGAAGTAGTCATAGTTTCAATGGTTCTTTGGCACGGTCTCCTTTGCCTTTAAAGGAGACCTCGTTTTTACCCATTAAACATGATTCGCACGTGTCGTACGATTCTAAATCATACGGGCCTAGAAGTCCATGCTTATGGAGCTTCTTCATGCGCGTCATATTAATGTGACCCAAACGACAATGCCAAAGGTAACTTGGATTCGAATCATCTGACCGTAGCCTTTTGGTTTCTATGTTAAAGACTTCGTTCTCAATATGCGTTATATAGTGATCGTTGTATAACTTAGCATTGGTATAAAACATTTCACCTTTATATAAAGAACAACGCTGGTTTTTATTAATAGGTGATATCCCTCTTTGTCTAACACTGAGACAGAGATAATGTTTCTAGAAATAGAAGGTACATAATAGCAATTATGAAGTTCCAAAACTAGACCAGTTTCCAAAGGTAGATTGAATGTTCCTACAGCTTTCGCAGCAATCGTTGCTCTATTCGCTACTCGTAGAACAAACTCCCTTTTGGATAAATATTTGTTTCTCTTAAGGTTCTGCACATCAGAAATGATATGAGCACCACATCCGGTATCAAATACCCAAGATTGAGAATCAAGTATATTTGCTAAGTTAACTTCGATAACATAGATACCTTGGTCGGAACTGTGAGTTCCTTCCTTCTTCCCTTTGTTCTTCTGAATCAGTTGAAGTTCTTTCATTGATTCAGACATTCCAATGCCATTCCGGATTGCCTTGGAAGTTCCGTACTTCCTCAACCATGATTTATTTCGGGACATGTCTCTTAATCGATGGATGATTGTGTGCGCATCCATTTTCCTGAATCTCTTTTGAAGATTAGGTTCCATGGTGGCCAACATAAGGCAAGTTACTGAAATTGATTTCATCCGGATACTTTTGGCCTGCTTTTGTTCCTTGATGTGACACGAAAATGTCACATTTGGAGAGCCTAAATTAGACTAATAAGTCATTTTCGAGTGTTATCAATAATATTTTATGTGTTTTTTTCATGTTAGGTACTTATTTTGGAGTTAAGCGTGTGCTTCGGAATAAAAGGAGCGAATTATCACTATCATTTCATTTGCCGAAAATGAGAGAAAAAGACTTCAAGCAAATCAAATGACAAGTATAGTCAATGAAGAGTCCGACGGTGAAAACGGTATTCAATTCGGAGTTCGGACGGGGAAGATATGAAAGAAAGAAGTCCGAGCGTATTCTAGTCCTTTGTGAGAATTTGAAGATGTAGAGACAAGGATGGAGGCACTCTCTTGGTTTCTAAATCAAAGCCCAAGAGCCCAAGGAAGAATGACAAGGAAGAATTATATGGGCACCCTCTCTTTATGGATCCAAGTCAACAAAGTCTAAAGAAATTGACTAAGTCTTGACCTAGGGTTTGAGTAGTAAACACAAGTTGGAGTTTACTAGTCATCATCTTCAACCTTGGAAAAGAGGAAGAGGGAGAAAGAGGAGGCTAAGAGTTTAGGGTTCTTGTTCTTGAGTTGAAAGCTTGAGAGAGAGAGAAAAAGAGAGGTAGAAGGAGGCCGGCCAAAGCTTGGCCGGAATAGTAGCTCGGGAAGGCACAAGGCATCACGGGATGCATCCACAGCAGCTCGGGCAGCCATGGGAGCATAGCGCGCGGGATTGTCTCACGGCCGGGAAGCAGCAACAGCACGGGCTGTGCTTCACGGGAGCTGCTGTTCGGGTTGCCATTAACAGCAACTTAGACCTTCAATGGAGCACGGCAGCTGCTCGGACAAGGCACGGGACAACTCGGCTGCATGAGCATGGGTCGCAGCTGCAGCTGGGGACACGAGGGACAGCGCGGAACGGCTCGGAGCTTGTGCATTTGGCCGGATCTAGAGTTGGCTGGAATCCTCACTTCTTTGGCCGGATTTTGCTAGGTGTTCCGGCAACCTTCTTGGTCCAAAACCTTGGGGCTTTTATTCCCCTCATCCTTGGCTAGCTTCTCATATAGTTTGATTTGATTTTGGGTTAGAAATTTCTAGAGGGAGAAAGCTAGGGTTAGCTTTAATGGAGGTTGTGTTCTAAATGGAGAAGATGATGGTGGTCGCTATGGGGAACCCAGAAAATTGCTAAGGGGAGATCGGCTGAACCTTAAAGACTCATATTTTTCGACGATCTTAGCCTCGAACCACATCGAAAAAGGGGATTCTCTCATCATTTTCTTTCCATTTCTTATTCAATCACCAAGTTTAGCTAACTTTAGTATGTCGATTATATGAGATCAAATGTGATGAATTCGTGATTATGTTTAATATGATTTGATGTTTTGATTACAAATTGATGTTCATTTATTTCGATTATCGTTTCGATCGTATTTTCATGTGTCTTGTCAAGCACTTCACATAGTTAATAGACGAAACGAAGTATTCGATATCGATCGTAGTCTAAGTCATAATTTCATGTGTCTTGTCATGCACTTGACATAGTTAGGCGACTAGACGACACTTTCGATGACTCGGGATTAACCGAATTAGGCGTTTGTTTGACTAAGTATGATCTCTGGATATATGTAGTACTTAGAAACATCTACTTTAGGAGTCGAACATCGATTATACTTCGACACATTAGATTGGATCATACGTAGTCATAGGTTTATCATTATGGATTCCCGGACTTCGACACCTCTCTCGCTTATTTGTTACCCGAATCGAGTCTTACCGTCTCCCGACTCTTGTTCCTCCAACACTTCTCTCGAATCTCTCTCGCCCGTTTACTTTTATTGTTTAGTCTAGTTTCATTTGTTATCTTGTTTTGTTACTCATTCATTCTAAAACCCTCATTTATGTTTGTTTCATTTCCTATTTAGTCTAAGTTAGCTTTTAATATCTAGACCGAGGGATAAGACCCTTCGATATCCAAGCTACCTTCCTATCCTTGGATCGATCCCGGCTTTGCCAGATTACTACTTGATACCTCCGCTTGGGTGTGCAACCTTTTCGGGTGCATCATTCCTCAACCTTTGAGTTCGAAGTTATCCTTGGAATAGGGGTACCTAGTACGCTTTCTTTGTTTATAGATTTGAGAACACGTCTCAATCTCTTTTCCCAATCGAGGAAGTTTTCCATGTTCAAATTATCCTCATCGAGGATTGAACACAGGTTGAAAAGATTGATTTTTTTCATAGTAAAACTACATAAAACAGAAAAAGGATTTTGCTAAGTATTACATTCGATAATTTTCGCAAAAAGTCATTAGTTTTTGCCATATTATTCAAGAAAAACGTCCCTAGTTTGAATAATGTGATTCCGAGATCCCATTTCTCAAGGATTAAGCAGACTATGGCCCTGCCCTTAATTCCCATTGATTTAGGTGAGTGAACTACTTCACTGATCATACTCTATGACTCTTGGTTGATGGATTACATGTTTCATGTTAAATCCATCATTTTGCCTCGAGTATCCAAAACTCTTTTGCTGATCTCGTTGAGTAGAACCATTTAGACATGCATGCCTCTTCTATAGGCCTACCCGCATTGTCCCAAGGTAAAGGAGGTACTCTGCTAAGGCCGACCCACCTTCCTCGAACAAGGGCGCAAAGAGTGTCTTAATTTGGATATGCACTATACTCAAAATTACTTTTTAGGGACTTTTACACTAGTCTAGCGTTTGTTTTAGTGAACTATTTAGCCTAACTAACATCCACGACGTAAAGCGTAAATAAGTACGTAAATGCGCGCGAGAAAGTAAATCAAACACATATGGATCCTAGTATGGCCCCTAACCTAGAAGATCTAATCTCCTTTGGTTTGCTTCTTGTTTCGCCTTTTTGGTTCGTCTAGATCTCCATCTTTGAACCTCCATTGATTTCTCCCACTCGCCTTTGGATTCCATCCTTGAGTTTCTTCAATGGACTCATAAACCCTAAACTCTAATTACAAGACTTAAAATTATTACAAATTATGCACCCATCCGTGCTTAAAACAAGAATAAGAAATACTTTCTATGGCCATACTAGTTTCCGCATTCACATCACATGCAATTATATAATATATCAAGGCTAACAATTATATATGCATGTATATCCGGGAGATATTTTTGTTGACATCTACATGTCATGTACGAATAAGTCTATATCAAAGAATTAGACTAATGGTGCGTCTTGGTTTTGAATTTAAAATTCAATTTAAAGAGAAATTCCGTTTGGACCTCGAATGGGCCGGGTCAATTTCGAAAATATTTGGTTTGGAATCGGGAGAAAAATTGGATAAAACTCCCACTCGAATGATGGTCCCTTTTATGGTCTGAAAAGCCTTAAGAAAGCCCGGGACAAGTCCAAGGCAAATCCCGGCCCAAGCCCATAAAGGGCTCAGACAAAGGTCCGAACATGGCACGGCCCAAAGGGCCGGCATGTCTTGGTTGAGGCCTTCTAGGCTTGGTCTCGTCCTGGCCCGAGCCAGGACGTTAGTCCATGCTCCAGACGCGTCCTAGATGCGTCTGGTGCTGGATCGGACCAGCATATGGTGTCTCGGACCTAGTCCGAGACACCCAGGACCCCAGACGCGTCTGGTGGATAGCAACTGGACGCGTCCACTAGAACTCCAATGGTGGTTGGATGAAGAACTACTTCTTCTTTGTCTAGATAGATAGTTGGGAATTAGCTCACTTTCTCCTCTCTACTTGATGTGGTAGACTAAGAAAACTTAGAGAGAAATTATACACCTTATTCTCTACCCTAAGAGTCTTTTTATAGATCCCTAATAAGAGTCCACCTCTAATTTGGTTTCCTAAAACACCCTTTAGAATAAGATAAAGGAAATTGCCGAAAATAGCAACTAATTGATATTTTCTCACTTTCTTGAGGAGGTGACGTACAAACCCAGCCAATAATGTTTATAACATAAGGAAACGTCCCTAAAAAAAATCAGCCCAATCCAAGCCCTAAAAGTGCCCGAATCGGTTTAGGCCCAAAACCCCGATTTTGGGCTTTTTGTACTATCTTTGCATAATTTCTCTTTAGGCCTATGAGATATGTTTATGGGACACTCCCATTATTATATCTCACTCTCACTAGTCATATCCTTGATCAAATTGACACTCTTATGTGTAACCCGTTGTGGGATCCGATCGAAGTTAGCCGCGAATTACGAAACGATCGTCTTGATTTCTAGCTTAAACTCTACGATCCCTAAATCAACCGGACTTGATGATCATCTTCATCAATTGTCCTAGCCGACAAATTGCTCGCATTGCCACCTTGATCGAATGACATTTCCTTCAATACCTTCAGACTCTTCGCTGACGATGGAAGATTGTGATATCCCACATCGCTCTGGAGAGTATACCGAAGTTTGTGTTATAGGTGAACGCTCAAGCTTAATAAAAGTCGATGCCTTTTGGGTGGGCTTGTGGAGCTTTTACCGATAACAAAATCTTGTACCTGTGGACTGGGACATGAAGTATCTAAAACAAGGACAATATCAATAACTAATAAGGTTAGTCGTGCTGCAGGCGCAAACTGCCAACCGAGGAGGTTTGGAGGTTGTAAAAAAGGTCCTACTGAGTCAGTCTTTAGAGTTCCTATTGTGCTTTATTTAGACCAGCCGAAAATATTAAGTGGGTTAAACAGACCGGCCGAATGGGCCCTTAGAGGTATTGGATTTTCTCACTAGTAGGACCTTCCCAGGGCAACATGCTGCAAAGGCGCCCGTGTCTGGGAAAAGAAAACACCACCCTGGCTTCTTTTTAGATGGCCAACCCGGACGGCCTGGTCCAACTTACACCACTCAACAGACAATACCACAAAAAATGCTTAATGAAGACCGAGTTCTTCATAGGCCAAGCTGACAAAAGTGCCAAAAAACACAAGATCCGTGAACAAGTACCGGAAAGATCAAGAAAACCAGAAAACCTACTATATGAAACAATCAAGAATCTAGATTATGAAACATCCAGGATGTCTAAAATAACTAAAAATATTTCGCCCAAACAACTAATGGATTTATATTATTTAATGGGCCACTGTATATGAAACAAAGACTGCAAAAAACAAAATTTACATATCAAAAAATTTGCATACAAATTGTGTAACATACCAAACATATTTTCTATCCCAACTGAAGTTACCTACAAATTTGCAGACAAATTGTGTAACATACCAAATTGTGTAACATACCAAGATTGTAAAAATGAAGTGTCCATGATTTAATTAGCTCATATAATGAAACTCAAAATCAATGGTTTGTGTTTCAGTGAATGTGTCGCAGATTTTCATTAGATATGGTAGAAAATTATCATGTCCTACTATGTCCCGTGAAAATCTGCAGTCATTAGCTCGAGGTCAAATATTAACATTGAGCTTGACCTCATTAAATTGTTTACAAAAGGTAACATTCATCTACGTACCAAAGGTGGGTATCTCGAAAATTTCCTGATAGAGTAAGACTTGAATTCTAGTCTCTCTTGTAGGAAGATACACATGTAACCACCCAATTAAAGTGGGCTTTGACTATTCTTAGCAAAATTATCAAATGCTGTTCACAATCAGTTCCACATTTATACTCATATCATATATTCTCTACTTGCAGGTTCTGTTACTAATAATATATCAGTTTGTAGATAATAATGGTGTCTAGAACGGAAAACAAATAAAGCACAAGATTTTCATCTTCATTAAATCGGGGATCTACGAGGAATCCCTTTCCTCCTGTGCAATGGCTTCTTTGGCTTCAAAGTTGTTGAGTCATTAGTAGAGCTAGTACAGTTCTTGTCCCCTTCCATCTCTTGTGGAGAAATCTCATTCGAGCTTGATTCATCAGATACTTGATTCAAAACAAATTGAGGATTGTTTCGAACATTTTGTTCGAAAATTACCGATTTCTGAAATATGTATGAAAAAATATCACATAATGTGTAAAGTCCTTGAAAATTAAAAACTTGGTCCAGTTTAGTTTGTTAACTATACCTTGCAGGCGATGGAACAAAAAAGGTTTTTGCCTGATAAAATTCTCTCACAACCTCCACATTGAGAACCATCATTGAATTTCCACTGCCTCGAGAGTGTTCGAGGATTCAGATATACAGCCATTGCATTGTTGACTACATATGTCTGATTTACAAGATCAGGGGAAAATGTAGAGTCACATATATCACAAAAATATCAGCGTTACATACAATAATCACTAAATTAGTTTTTTTTTAAACTATCTTATAACAGGTGTAATTTGGATCAGAATGTGAACATCTCGACCAATATTTTGTCCAGACGTATAAGATTAACTTCAACCCTAAAAAGAATAGACTTAAAAGTAAAACTCTGGATCGGCAATAACGAGGCAAATCCAGAGTCATACCATTTGAACAAATTCTATAAATTAAATTAGGGTTTTACTGACGGAGAAAGATCTTTTACGATCGATGATAATCCCTATTTTAATCTCTTCCCAATAGGAAAAAATCATTCTCTGTAAATTAGAAAACTTTGATAAAACTAATCTTGAGTAAGAAAGGAGAAACAAAGAAAGAAACCTGAATTCCGGAACAATCGAAGTAGTCTTCCATGTCAATAACGCGGACGACATCCTTAAAACAATTATGCCTAATCTGAAGCAATTTGTGTCGATAATGTGCCGATGATGATGGTTTGATACAATGATGGCAAAAGCTATCTTCGCAATCCAAACAGAAAAAATTTCTGCTATTTTTATTTTGTCTCACATGAAGAGGGCAAGCCCCAAAAAAGTTAGAGC
The DNA here is from genome assembly GCF_041429995.1 of Eschscholzia californica. Lineage (NCBI taxonomy): Eukaryota > Viridiplantae > Streptophyta > Magnoliopsida > Ranunculales > Papaveraceae > Eschscholzia > Eschscholzia californica. The sequence continues at coordinate 12,103,836 of NW_028238198.1, read as the reverse complement.
TTAGCAAATTATCTAACCAGCTCCCAACCTTAAAAATGTCAAATCAATCAGTAATGAGAATAATTCATATTTATAAATCCTAAATTACGAAAAGAATATAAGAGGAAAACAAAAAACTCACCATTTTATTTGAAATTTAGTTCAGAGAAGTTCAGAGTGAATAAAAATTCAGGAATGAGAATATAAATTCTCCCTCTCTACCTCTCTTTCTCTCTCTTACGTCATCCTCCGTGAGGCCAATCAATCATTTATAAGTAGGCGGGAGTGGAAAGCATTAATGTCATTCCTCTAACAAGGAATAATCAAACGGTTGAAAATTGATTTACTCCCCCCTAGTGAAATTTGTACATATGTACAAACTTTTCCAAATTTTTTTTTTGTTTTTCTTTTGTTGAAAGAATTTTTGTTTTTTTGTTGAAAACAAACTTTTCCAGTTGATTGACCCTATAAAGATGTTTAGCTTTGTAGAAAAAAAAGAGTTGATCAACAGTAGAAGATTAACATGGCATGGGCTATAAATTCAGCCCATGGCAAGAAAATAGATAGGGTTCCGACTGAGAAATAAATAGATCGGAAGTTTAATTGGCAGCGTCTTTTTTACACAGCATACGAGAAAAGTAGCGTGCTGGAAAATAACGTATAATGAACAAACATTTAGGTAGTATGATATTTAATAATGTGCTATAAAAAATATGAGATTTCTGGAAATAAAACTTTTAAGAATAATTTGTTTCAATTAAGAAAAAAACTAAATTTTGTGATTTTCGTTTATCAAAAGAGTCTTCTAAAAATAGTCTATGTGATACTATAAATAGACAAACGAATTCGCCGACCGAAAAATTGAATTGGTTCCGATACATGTAGCAGTTATGGTTCCAGAGAGGAACTACAAATGAAACCTAATCAGATGATGATATACTCGATTTCTCTCTCGGTTTAACCATTCTCTTACAGGAAATGTCACTCCTGAGGAATTAATGATAATTTTTTTTTATCTTTAATGGATAATTTTTATGCTCATGGTAGTTATTTCGGACACATAGGCCACTGATTGAGGGTGGGTTTTGAGGTGGCCGCCCTTAACTATTTCACTAATGGTGTGTTCGGATGACGGAATCATGACTCCGCGGATTTATGAGTCGTTGGGATTCATGATTCCATAGATTCATGAATCCAAGTTATATTTTTTTGGTTTGTTTGTCAACTAATAAGAATCCTATGATTTATTTCATTTGAGTATTTTTTAAGCGCTTCTTTAGAATAAATATTAAATAAACATTGTTCTTAAAACTCGGTTTTTCAAATATCTTTCCATTCGAGAACTTTCCGTTTTCTTCGTAAACATTTTTTTTTTCAAAAATAGTTTTTCCCCAAATCCTCAAAAAAAAATTCTCAAATTTTTTTTTCGAAAACCATTTTTTTCGGTAACCGAAATTCATTAAACCTTTTTTTTTCACGAAAATTGTTTTTTTACTGAAAAACTTTTTTCGGGAAAAATAGTCTTTGTGAAGCAAAAAAGTTCTTATAAAATTTTAGTTATTGAAAAAATATTTTTCGAGAAAAAAAATAATTTTTCAGTAAAAAACGAGTTTGGAGGGATAACAACTGTCAAGGAAAAATCTGTTTTCTGAAAAAAAAAAGATTTCAGGAAAAAAAGTATTTAAGGAAGAATCGATTTTCTGGGGAAAAAAAAGTTGTCGGAAAAATCGGGTTTTGGGAAAAAATGATTTTTTGAAGAAAAAATTATTTTCGGGGAAAAAATAGAGTTTTAGAAGAAAAATGATTTTTGGAAAAAAAATAAATTTTTGGAAAAAAATAATTTTTGGAAAAATAATCATTTTTGGGAAAATAATCATTTTTGGAATAAAGATAATTTTTGGAAAAAAGATAATTTTTGGAAAAATAATAATTTTTGGAAAAATAATAATTTTTGGAAAAAATATAATTTTTGGAAAAATAATAATTATTTCGTAGAAGGAATTATTTTTTATTGATTTTGAGTTTGAAATTTAGGTTTATTAATCCAAAATCCTAGCAAATCCTAAGGGGTGGGGTGAAATTTTGGTCCAATACAAATTTTGAAATTAGGAATTTTTAGGATTCAAGAGTCTTAAAATTCTTGATAGCCAAATAGACCAGGCCCGTGTTTGACCCAGTGCGAGCTGGGCGCCCGCACTGGGCCCATCACGTCGAGGGGCTACTCCATACAGAGGCCTGGATCTAGTTAATAAAATTAATCACGTTAATAATGACAAAGAACATGGAGTAGCTCAGCTGATTAAGGACGTGTGTATCAATCCAAATGACAAGGATTCGATTCCCTCAGTCAGCATTTTTTTTTACTGTTTTGGGTTCATTGTTCTTGGTTGGGTAGGATCTATAGGCACCATTAGCTATTGTTTTTTGCGCCTCTTTAACTACAAAATTCGGAAGTTTTAAGTTTGATTCCCACGGAAGGTGGAATCCATGGTTATTGAACTTGAGTTATTAAAGGTATAAAATAATGTAATAAGTATGTCGGGCTTTAGACATCTTTCATATTGTTGGGGTTTAGGCCTCTTTCATTATAAGGTTAACTTAAGCGGTTATAGTGTTTATCACATCTTCATAATGTATCAATGTCTTTGTACCGACTACTGTAGTCGATTTCTCAAAAAAAAAAAACTATATGTAGCGTTTTTAGATTTTCTTTTGATTTTGGCTCCCTGTGAGATTGAGTGCATAGTGGTTAAATCAATCTTTGTTTATGCTATGTTACACGGTTTCTTAACCATTTTTATTTTGGATTCGTTTCTTTCAACTTTTGTAGGTTTTTTAAGAAATAGATATCTAAACTATATATCTTCTACAGAAAGTTTTACTCCCTCCGTCCCATTTTGTTTGGGTGTTATTCCTTTTAAGGAAGTCCCAAAATGTTTGTCCACTTACTTTAAATAAGATTTATTTATTACTAGTTCTATTGATGTTTCCCAATCTACCCTTACTTTTAATACTAATAAAAAAATTCTATTGGTTCTACGGTAGGTCCAATGTAGTTTTCATTGTAATACTCTAAAGTAAATATGGGTGATATAGGAAAATACATTTAGTTAGGTAGCAATAAATGAAAATCCTTAATAAGTTGGATCTCCCAAAAGGTCAAACAAAATGGGACGGAGGGAGTATTTCTTTTTACCATTTTAGGCTGGCCATGTCCATCTATGATTTTCATTTACCGACTGATTAATTATCTTTCATTTTTGTTATCTTTTTTTTTTTTGTAAATTTTATTACACGAAAGGCCCATATTCAAATTTCGCACAGGGCCCCCAAATTCTCAGCCACGACCCTGAAATAGACTAAGGATTCATGATTCCTCCCACATCCTATTTTTGATAAGAATTCTACTTAGAAATCCTGCAACCAAACACCCATAAATGTTCGGGCCTAGGTTGGATTCAGTTGAAAATTAATGATGTTTTGCCTCTAGTATGTGGTGGTTAAAGGGATGCTTTGCTAGTTTGGGCCAAGGTTGCGCATATCTTTTGAAAATGTTGATGTTGATTATCATGTTATACAATGAGCCCTTCTTAAATCTCCATAAAAGTATCCTCTTTTGCTTCTCACTTAACTTGTTAAGAATTAGAGGTCGTTTGGCAACACAAAAATAAGTTACTTTTTGACTTATTCAAGTAAAAAAGTAGAAATTTGGTAGTAAAATAATATCGACTTTTTTTAAGTCGAAAATTAGCTTTTTTCTGAAGTTAATTATTTTAACTTCTGACTTCAAGTTGAAGTCATTTTTGGAGACGGAGCGACCGAATTCGCGCGCACGGGAGAGGGAAAGTTCTGTTTTTGGAGGGAACAAAAAAATTCATCCCAATTTATTTTGTTAAAACCCTAGGTTAGTTTTTAGCAGATTTCCTCTCCTCTTCTTCTTCATTACTTCAATCATCACCAAATCTTCAAAAGATTGCAAGTTATTGCAGGTAAGTCTCTCTCCATTTTTCATTTTCTCTCTCTAAATCAAGTTCTGAAACTTATATTGTTTTCATTGTTAGATATCTCTTATTTTCCCTCTTTATATGAAGTTGTGAAAAATAATCTATTTATTTGTTACAAATATTGAATCTGAAATCTTTTCCCTATTTTTGTTGTTGAGATTTTACTTATCATAATTGTTGTAGAGATTTTTCTTTTTGATGTTGTTCTTGAATCTAAAATTGCTAGTAGTAGTAGTAGTAGTAGTAGTAGTAGTAGTAGTAGTAGTAGTAGTAGTAGTAGTAGTAGTAGTAGTAGTAGTAGTAGAAAGAGGAAAGAGGAGTTGTAGTAGTACAAAGAGGATAGAGGAATGAGGAGTTGTAGTAGTAGTGGTATTAGTAGTAGTAGTAGTAGCAGTTGTTAGGAAAGAAGAAAGAGGAGTTGTAGTAGTAGTAGTAGTAGTTGTTGTTGTTAGGAAAGAGGAAAGAGGAGTAGTAGTAGTGGTATTAGTAGTAGTAGTAGAGGGTATTAGTAGTAGTAGAGGGGTATTAGTAGTAGTAGTAGTAGCAAGAACAGTAGTTGTAGCATAGGAAAGAAAGGGTAGGACAAGGGGGTAGAGAGGAAAGATGAGTAGTTGTTAGCGAAGAGGAGTTGTAGTAGTAGTAGGAAGTTGTAGTAGTAGTAGTAGGAAAGAGGAGTTGTAGTAGTAATAGTAGGAAAGAGGAGTTGTAGTAGTAGTAGTAGTAGTAGTAGTAGTAGGAGTTGTAGTAGTAGTAGTAGTGGTACTAGTAGTATTAGTAGTTGTAGTAGTATTAGTCGAAAGAGGAAAGAGGAAAGAGGAAAGAGTAGTAGTAGTAGTGCTAAGTAGTAGTAGAGGAAAGAGTAATAGTAGTAGTGGTAAGTAGTAGTAGTAATAGTCGTTAGGAAAGGAAAGAGGAGTAGTAGTTGTAGTAGTAGTTGTTGTTAGGAAGTAGTAGTAGTAGTAGTAGTAGTAGTAGTAGTAGTAGAAAAAGGAAAGAGTAGCAGCAGCATAGGAAAGAAAGGAAAGCAGCAGCAACACAGGAAAGAAAGGGTAGGACAAGGGGGTAAAGAGGAAGGAAGAGTATTTGTTAGGAAAGAGGAGTTATAGTAGTAGTAGGAAGTTGTAGTAGTAGTAGGAAAGAGGAGTTGTAGTAGTAGTTGTAGTAGTATTAGTAGTAGGAAAAAGGAGTTGTAGTAGTAGTAGTAGTTGTAGTAGTACCAAAGAGGAGTTGTATTAGTAGTAGTAGTAGTTAGGAAAGAGGAGTTGAAAGAGGAGTTGTAGTAGTAGTAGTAGGAAGTTGTAGTAATTGTTAGGAAAGAGGAGTTGCAGTAGTAGTAGGAGAATCGGCAGCAGTAACAGTAGGAAACAGGGTAGCAACGAGAAAAGAGGGCAGTAGTAATTGTTAGTAGTGGTGCAGCAGCAGTAGATTATTCTTTTTCCCCTCATTCTTTTGGTTAGTAAAGCAGCAGCAGTAGATTATTCTTTTTCCCCTCATTCTTTTGGTAGTACTTTGGTATTGGTAGATGTACTACTAGTCGTATTAGTGATAGTAGTAGGAAAGAGGGCAGCAGCAACAGATTATTCTTTTTCCCCTCATTATTTTGGTAGTACTTTGGTATTGGTAGATGTACTACTAGTGGTATTAGTGATGGTAATGAAGATTACTTAAATGATTTTTTCTTTTTTTCATTTCATATTCATAAAAACTAATTTTGTCGATTTACTTTAGATGACTTCCAACCATCATACGTTACCTCCTTATGAATCGGCAATTGCAATTGGTGCCTCTTGGTCTCAGTTTAACGAGACGTATTTTATCGATCTGATGGCCGATAAAGTAACTGCTAATGGTGAAAATAGAGTGATAGGAACATTCTCAAAGAACGAATGGTCGGACATTATGAAGAAGTATTACCAAAGGTTTGGACTGAAGCACGATAAAAAGGCATTTAAAAATAAGATGAATAGTTTGAAGGAAAGATACAAAGACCATAAGAAACTTGTTGACGGAAATACTGGATTGGGTTGGGATCCGGTATTGTGTACCGTCAGTGCAACAAATGAATGGTGGGACAACTATGTTAAGGTAAATTTAATTTTTCATAGACTATAACCGTATCTTTATCATAAAGTATCATATAAATTATTTGAAACCACTTTTTTTTATATAACAGACGCATCCACGGGCGGGTAGATTTCGGAGACATGGTTGTCCTGAGTATAGCAAGCTAGCTATTGTATTTGGAGATACTGTCGCAGATGGGCGTCTCAGAGGATCACATCATAGAGATTTTGGCTCTTCTGATGATGAAATCAGCCCAACTCGGCATCGATCTCGTAGTCCTAATGGTAGTAATGAAAGAGATCAAGGCAGTCCAAATGAACATATAAGAAATGAGACAGTAGAAGAAAACATTGATTTACTCCAACCCCCTTCTCATGCTAATAATGGTGTAGCTCGACGAGGAAGAAGAGACAATAGAGTGTCTGAAGTAAATGAAACATTAAAAATATTAGCTGAGACCTCTAAAAGTAGAATTGAAGAAAGAAACAAATTCACGATGACAAAGTGTGTTACTAGAGATATGATACGTCACAATATGGCTGCACATTATCGATTACCTTTATAGATAGAACTATATTTACATGGTTTTAAATGTTTATAATTTGAAAGTGAATTATATATCGAGTAACTAAATTTTTTATTGTTCTCTGCAAAAAGAGTTGGTTGTTCCGCATTTATTTATTTATTAAATATTTATTTTTTTTTTTATAGAAAAAACATGTGTCACTACTTTATTATGTACAATTATGTTTCGTTTTCATTGTTTATAAAAAATTGACTTATATATATTAGGAGTGAGAATTATGTCTCATTATAATCTGAATTTATTTTATGTAAAATAAACGATGATAAGAAGAATAAAGTAAATTGTGAGAAAATTACGCCAAAAATATAAAAGTTGTTGGCAAACTGACTTTTTGACTTTTTGACTTATAAGTAAGTGTTTTGCCAAACTAACTTTTGACTTTTTTAAAATAAAATAACTTCACCTCGATTTGGTTTTTCCAACTAATATGGATATAAAGTGTGGTTTAACGTATGCCACACAGTCTAGTTTATTTGACATGTCATAAATCTGTATTTTAACTTGTCTTACTTTGTTGCAGTCATGGTAACATATACCAATTGTTGGTAAAATATCTGATTTCTAACACTTTTGTGTTTTATCTATTGCATTCAACAACTTTTTGCTTTTATAGATACTAGGATCTCCATTTTTGATTTCAACAAAAATAAAAAGGATGTCCATTCTTTTGTTCACTTTAATTGACACTTTACTGTAAACTATTATCTCCAAGACTCACAACTGCAGATCGTATAAATTTGAAATGAATTACAAAGTGACACCCATCCGTGCTTAAAATAAAATATTCATCTCTAAGATCTAAGCCTCAAAAGAAACTCTAAAACTTGCATTTTGACTACAAAATTAATTGATTTGCTTATGTGACACTTAAATAACCAGACCCGAAGAGATTAATTACATTTAGATGAGTTTCAAACTTAAATTTTGCAAATCAATTAGTTTTATATAAAAATATAGATTTTTAGAGTTTCTCTTGAGTGTTGCTTTGGAGAAGGGTTTTCAATAGATTTTTAGAGTTCCTTTTGGGTGTTGCATTGGAGAAGGTTTTCCAATTTATATCTAAATGGCCAAATAGAAAATGGACCATTTAGAGATCCACTTTTTTTTTTGAGAATTCGACTACGATCTACGTTAGTCGAAAGAAGGCATTGATACATAATGAAGACGTGATACGCACGATAACCGCCTAATTTAAACCATGAATGAAAGATGCCTAAAGCCCGACAACATGAAAGAGGCTTAAAGCCCGACCACTTCATTGCAATATTTATTTTATTGATAGCTTAGATTACACGATATAAATCTTGATGGCAAACTGCTTCCGCCGAGACTCGATCCCACGACCTCATGGGCTTAAGAGGAGTGTCCAACCACTGCACCAAAAGGTTGGTGGACTAGAGATCCACTTTTCATATAGGAATTTTAGAATTTTTCTTGAATTTTGCGTTGAGGATGCTCTAAGAGTAACCATGAAAGAACACTCAAACGTTCTTATTTCACTCAAAATTATTTCTTGGTAACAATACTTTGCTAGTTTGGGCCAAGGCAGACCCCATTTTTTTTGAAAACGTACATTGTTATAGTATGATGAACTCTTTATGAATTCCCCCACTTTTTTTTTGTTGAGATTATGAATGCCCCTTAAAACTATCATATCATTAGTAGTCACCCATTTGGTTAGAAACTAAAATTAAAAATAATCACTATGATTTTTTTTATTGAAATAAAATCACTATGATTTAGTTTCCTCAATTAAGTAGATATGAAGTGTGGCTTAACGTGTGCCATGTAGTCTTGTTTATTTTAGATGCCCTAAATCTGCATTATAAATAGTCGTTTAAGAAGTTCTCGTCGAGCGGTAGTCACCACCACTCTCTTTATCTAGTCTTACCTTGTTCTTGTTGCAATCATGGTTATAGTACCATGCAATGGTAAAACATTTGATTCTAACTTTGTGTATTTTATCTATTTCATATGCAACAACCTTTGTTTTAATAGATACGGTTCTCCTCGACCATGATTATCTTTTTACGAAATTTTATTGTCCTGAATCAACAAGAAGATGGCTTATCGCACAGTATGGTGTAGAATCTTGAGAAAATGAATTTAAGTTGGTAGATTTAAGTTTCACAATTCCCTTCTTTTATCAAACTAAGAAGTACTTTATGATCTCTTTTGTGTTTACAAACTTATCATGTAATAGATGTAAAAGCTGATCTAGTTTCTCATATTGTCAAAATTTTCAGGTTAAGGAGAAGGTCTAGTTTGTAAAAGTTCGATTATCGGATCAACGGTTTACCATATTACTTCTTTATCAACGGCGGCACGGGAGTTTTCTCTCGACATGGTATACTTTTTTGTGAAATTTTAAAAGGGCATCTCAATCTTGTTAAAAGTGTTCCTCACATCCCTTTGACTTGATAAATTTGGTTTGACCTCTTTTGTTAGAGTCGCCCCAAAATCAATTGACTCGGGCCAAATTTTATTACGACATTCGACTCAAGATCCACCGAATTAGCTCTAATGTTTTGATTTGTTGAAATCGGGACAAAGTTTGTTGCAAAATTCGTCTCAATACCCACTGATTTCAACTTCAATGTTTTGGAGTTAAAATTAGTGAAATTTGTTACAAAACCCAGTCTACGTCCGACAATTTGAGTTGTATGTAACAGTGACGACAACACAACCACATCGAGCCGTCAAATTCGGAATCGGTGAACTTAACCTGATTTGGTTACCAAATCGGTTCATGTCCACTGATTTTAAGTCCAATAAAAGGGAAGTACCTGGAGTCTCCAATTACATAGAGTCGGCAATAACACTATGGGAAGGTGCCTTTAAAGTCTTCACGTTTCCATAAATTCTATTCTCTTCCCTTAATATCTTTGACAATATATATATATATATATATATTTTTTTTTGATGAAAATAGGCATTGCCTATATTTTATTAATGCTCGATAATCAAAGAGAGTTTAGCTTTATCAGCCATCAATTGGTTTACAATGCAAACAGGAGCAACATAAAATTCTAAAGGGACGTCCATAGCAACGTTTGATTGCGAACGCGCCAAAATATGAGCAACTTGATTTGCACTCCTCGGACAGAAAGAGAATTTGCAATCAGGCAACTCTTTAGTTGTTTCCTTCATGTCCATTACCAATGATCTAATTCTCCATGGTATATTTTCATCCTTCCCTGAACATGCTTTAATAACATTTAGAGCATCACCTTCTAATGTGCACTTATACTGGTGAATATCAGTCGCCATTTTCAAAGCAAGTTGAGCTGCCTTCGTTTCAGCCTCCAGGGCTGACGACGTAAAAGTTGAAAGAAGATAAGCCATTACCATTTCTCCCTCTTCATTTCGACACACTGCTGCCATATATGCTTGTCCTTCTTTAAAAGCCGCATCAAAATTGATCTTAAGTTCATCCTTTGGTGGTGGAGTCCAGTTCAAATTTACAACTCTCCCTTGCATAACTGGTTCACTAACCAACTCAATACTTCCAGTCGAGAAGTCGTTTACCATATTTGTTGCTTCAATAATTATCTGCCGGCTGTTATAGTTCGTTCCTTCAAACACTAATTTATTTCGTGCCTTCCACATATACCACATTACACAAATGCGTAAAGCAATAGTATCTTCATTCTCTTCTTCAACTAGCCATTTACATAAAATATTTTGAATGTTTTCCATACCTTCTAACCGCAAGTTTAATGGGGTAGATAGCCAAGTTTCCCTTGCTAATCGACATGTTCAAAATAGGTGATCTATATCTTCTTCTGCCTCTAAACAACAATCACAAATTGTAGATAATGTCGGATTGAATTTAAGCGTTTTCTTCTTTGTCGGGAGAGCATCATGTAGAACTCTCCATAAGAACATTCTTACCCTCGGCGCAAGATTCAACTTCGACCAGACTTTTGCTCAAGATAGATCGTGAGGCAGTTCCATGCTAAAGGACGAAGAAGGCATCTCCTTTGAGATTGTAGTATAAAGAGATTTTGTTGTGAAATTTCCTTTGGTCGTATGTATCCATACTTCCTTGTCTTCTTCCGCTACCTTAGTCAACTGAATTTTTAAAATTTCTCTAGACGATAATGAGTCAAACAATTGTATGATTTTATATTTTTTCCAGCACCTATTCTCATCAATAAGCTCTTCGACAAAAGTCACATTATCCCCCTCTAGCTGTTCGTTTTTCCTTCCCGGCTTAAATCCCCTTAACGTTGGTATCCAGGGGTCTTCCCACACTCGAACTTTTTTCCCATCACTTATCAAGTAACATCTTCCTTTTTCTATAAATTCTCTCATTGCCAATATACTTCTCCATGTCGCGGTCGATGTACTTGTCGGCTTGGCCTTGAATTTCCAAAAATCTTCATGCTTTAGATATTTAGCTCGTAATAGTCGGACCCATAATGCTTGAGGTTCATTCTGAAATCTCCAAACTAATTTCCCTACTAGAGCTTGATTCACAACACCCATATGCCGGATTCCCAATCCACCTTCCTTCTGCGAATTTTGAAGCTTCTTCCAATTTAAAAAGTGCATCTTCTTCTTTTCTTTACTGTGCCCCCACCAAAAATTTCTTTGGCATTTTTCAATTTTTTCTATCACTCCTTGAGGTACTAGATTGGTTGATATATAATATACCGGAATAGAAGATAACTCACTTTTTATAAGAGTAGACCGCCCTGCATGAGATAATGAGTTTCTTTTCCATCCCATAAGTTTATTTTTGACTTTATTTAAAATACCATCATACGAAGAAATTTTATGTTTTGGCTTTAATAAGTAATTACCCAAATATCGATCATTCATCTGCATATCTTTCACTCCAAGTATATGGAACACCATTTTCCTTTTTCCTTCATCACAATTTGTACTCAAGTGTATAGCGGATTTCTGGTAATTTATAAGTTAACCTGAATAGTTCGCATACTCGTCCAATATATTCTTCAAAGACGAAATATTTTTATCTGATGCTTTCCCAAAGAAAAATAAATCATCTGCGAACATTAGGTGGCTAATGCTTGGAGCATATCTATTGACTTTGAGCCCACTATATAATCCATTTGTTTCAGCTTGAACCACTAATTTAGTGAGAGTTTCTGAGCATAATATGAATAGATAAGGGCTAAGAGGGCATCCCTGTCTTAACCCTCTCTCACTGTAAAAAAATCCCTTTGGCCTTCCATTTAATATAACCGAGAAAGAAGCTGTAGATACACAATTCATTATAAGTAAGTGAGTACTATCTATTATACCATACCTCTTCAATACCTCGCTTAGAAATTTCCAATCAATTCGGTCGTATGCTTTCGCCATATCCACCTTAAGAGCAAAAGAGCCTTCTTTTACCGAGGTATGAGCAAGTGAATGGAACATCTCTTGAGCAATAATTAAATTATCGGATATTTGGCGACCTGGCACGAAAGCATTCTGCACTTCGGAGACCATCTGACCCAGAAATGGACGTAACCTGTTCGTCAATATTTTTGCCACAACTCTATACAGGATGTTACAGAGGGCAATATGCCTATAATCAATTGGTTTCTCAGGTGTCTTCACCTTTGGAATCAATGCTATATTTGTATGATTCAGATTTCTTGGAAGATGCCCCGATTCGAAAATAGCTCTAATTTGTGAAGTGACCTCCTCCCCAATAGTTCCCCAACACTTTTTATAAAATATAGTAGAAAACCCGTCTGGTCCCGGAGCTTTACAAGATTTCATATCTTTAATAACCTGCCAGATTTCCTCTTTTGATGGCGCTGCACTTATGAACACATTCTCACTTGCTAGTAGTGGTCGATTCGTTAAAACCAATGCTTGTGGGAATTCTGATATTGGTTCTGCTCTAGATGCCCTGAAAAAATGGTCAAGAAAAACATTAGTAATTTTAGTCGGGTTATCCGACCAAGTCTGATCATCTAACTTCACTGTGAGGATGTTATTTTTTCTTCTTATATTAAGAACAGAAAGGTGGAAGAATCTCGTATTCTTATCAATATCTTGCACCCAGTGTTTCTTTGCTCGTTGTGCCCAAAATACCTCCTCCATCCTCCTCAAGGCTTTGAGTTTCGCCATAACCCGAATTTCCTCTCCCAGCGCCAAGTTTGAAGGTGTCTGATTTTGTATTGTAAGGAGCTCCTCTTCGGCTACCTTAATATTGTGAAATACATTACCTACTCGTTCTTTGCTCCACTTCTTCAGTCTCCTTGCTAGTTGTAAAGTCCCCACTTGTTTGACCCCAATTTTCATTCATCATCTCATCAAATTCTTCATGTAGTGTCCAATGCGCCTCAAATCTAAACGGAGTCGCCCCTTTCAACTTCGCCTTTCTAGTATTTAAAATTATTGGCGCGTGATCATCATTGTACCTCGGTAGATGTTTTACTAATGAATTCGGAAATTTTAGTCTCCATTTCGGATTAGCTAGAACACGGTCTAATCTTTCTCGAATATGATCTTCAATCCTCCTTCCATTGACCCAAGTATAGGCAGGTCCTGAGTACCCAATATCTATTAGCTCACAATCTGAAATCATCTTTCTGAACTGTTCCGCAGAATGCCTATTGAATCCACCGCCACCCCATTTTTCTGCTTCATTAACAACTGCATTAAAATCGCCTATAGCACACCACGGTTCTTGTATTTGAGAATTAAAATCTCGCATAAAGTCCCAAAACTCACCTCTGTCATTTCTGCAAGGGGGTCCATAGACTGCTAGTAAGCTCCATTTTTGTAACTCTCCTACAGTTTTAATTCTAGAGTGTATATGATTTGCCGACGATGACACAGCCTCGATATCCACTTCATCATCCCACAATAGCCAGAGTCCTCCACTTAAACCATTAGACGGTACTATATGATGATTTTATACACCAACCTTCTTACCCAATTTTCTGATGAATTTTGAGATAGTTTTGTTTCGGACAAAAAAATAATTGACGGTTTTATTGCCCGGAGGAATGTATTAACGAACAGAATAGTCGGAGCATTCCCCACTCCCCGACAATTCCAGCTTTGTATGATCATTGAGTGTGCGGCCTTTCTGGGCTGGCCGCCTTCACCCCAACATTTTCCTCAATACCCTGCTCAGTCCGAGCTTTTTTCACATCTTTTCTCGATACTAATGGTGCTGCCACCACCTCTTCTCTAACTCTTTTACTCTTCTTCCCTGCTTGTTCATTGGTCTTGGTTATTAGTTTTGGTAATTCCCTTGCCACTTTCTTCCATTGACCCAGATTCACGGTTTGTTCATGTATAATACTGTTTTGTTGAATCCGTTCAGTAGGTAGTAATAATGCAACATTTAGGGGTCCTTCTCCATCTACATTCATCTCATCTACATTCATCTCAGTGATACAAGGGTTTCCTTGTCCTAACATGACTTCATTAATCTCCAGTACTTGCTTGCACCTCTGTTTGTCATGCCCACCAATACATAATATGCTTTCATTATCAATAAGTTTCTCTCCTCTTTCACCATTAGCATGATCCTCCTTATTGGTAAAATTTCTACCTTTTTCAACTCTCTTCTCAATTTTCACTTTCCTCCTTAATTTCTGCTTTGGCTCCTCTTCTTGTAACCCCTCTAGGTTGTTCACAAGTGATCGAACTATGATTTCGGTAATTGTGTCCTCGTCTAACACACTGGTTCTAGAGTTACTCGTTTGATTCCCAATTGGAAATAAATGTTTTTGTAATTTACCTGTTGTTTATATTTGTGATTCTTGTATAGTCCTGGTTTCTTTTTGAGCTATTTCCTTCTCTTGTTCCTTTTCATTTCCTCTCGACACCTTCATAACTGGTTTATTATTTGATCTTTCAACTCTTTCTTCTCCCACTCTTTTTCCATTGTCAAATCCGAGGTTTCGTTTGAAACTCGCTTTCATGTCATCCGTAAATCTTGGGAGTAATAGAGTTCTTGCTTTTTCTTGCTTTTCACTCGACCATTGGTCTGATATTGCTTCTCGCACCTTTGCTCGCACTTTGCAATCAACCATTACATGCCCAATTCTACCACAATAATAGCAGCATTTGAATAGTTTTTCATACTTGATTTTTAATGGGCATTTCTTGTTATCTGATAAAGTAACTTCTACTTCTGATTTTAAGGTTTTGGTGATATCAATACAAACTCTAATTCTAACATACCTTCCCCATTTAGCAGCTTCTTCCTCTTGAATATCATATGGTTTACCTATTAAAAGTCCTATCTTCTTCACTGCCTCCTTTGTTAGATATTCGACGGGCAAACCATAGATTTGGATGTTGAAATCTGCAGATTTGAAGCAATAATCCGAAGGGATTTTATTTCTTTCACATTTCTCCATAACCAAGAGGTCTTCTTGAATATACCATGGAGCACTTTCTTCAACCTTCTCCCTGTCCGTTGTTAATTCAAACTTAATTAAGTATGAACTCTCATAGAATTCATTAAGCCATATTCTTCCTATTGGTTTCCAAGCTCTCAGCAGAATATCCTTCATCACATTCATATTCATTGTTCGTCCAGAAATGAGTTTAACGGCTAAACTCTTTCTACCATCATCATCAGATTTTGAATCTGCCTTCTCTAACTTTAACCTGCCTTCATTGTCCTTCCCCATTAAGTTCCCCATTAAATCAACTATCTTTTCCAAATCCGTATCCATTGTAGTTGTACCTAATCAAGAAAACAACTGAATCACTTGCCGATTTCTTGTTCCTGAATAACAAGTTCCGGCGAGGAGCAAACTCCCCAAAGAATCGCCCCAATAACGGACGAAGAACCCTAAACCCCTCTCTCTCTCTCTCTAAAAAGATGAGTTATTAGTGCGGAGGAGGAGGAGGAGTTATGATTAAACTAGACATGATATATATATATATATATATATATATATATATATATATATATATTTAATGATTAAAATATTGTTAGTAATATTAAATTGATTTAACTTACCCTGAGTATGGTATATGTTTTAGATGATATATGTCATTATTAATCTACATATATTTTCGGAATAGAAAATGACTATTTGAGTTGAAAATGTTATCATAATGATTAAAAAAGCAGTCATCTTTTTCTATTAACTAAAAGTTAGCAAAATATTATCAGTAATGATACTTAAATTCAAAATAATATAGATAGTGAGGTCATTTTCTATTTTTTTGGATCCTAAAATACCTTTCTACGTTAAAAATTACTTTCTATCTCAAAAGTTCAGAAATTCTTAAGTTTTTTTCTTCTTCTTCTTGGTTCTCCATCTTCTTCTTCTTCTTCTTCTTCAGATCTTAAAGGTTGCTGAATGTTATGCTTTAACAGCTTCAATGGCGGTATTAAAAGTATCAAGCCAAAGCCGAAAACCTTTTCTACTTGGATCTCGAATCTCTGATGCAAAAAAATGCTGATTTGTAGAAGTAAAAGGGCGAAGATCAAAAAAACAACAAGTCGATTCTTCGTCACTGTCAATGACCACCACAACCACTGATGAGAGTACTGATGATGATGTTTATCTCATAGGTTGGTCTTCTATTCCTGTGACGAAAGAAGTGGAGGAAGAATAAAGATTAGGGCTTCAGATGATAGAAGAACTAAGATATTCTTCACATGGGTATGGATGTTGATGGAGCCATTCAAATTAATGGCCATGTTAGGAGATTGGGAGTGAAGGTGGAAAGAAGGAAATGACTCATGATGCTGAAGGAGAGAAAGATGTTATTGCTGTTTTTGAAGTGGGACTGTAGTTTAACTTCGACTCATCACTGTTGACACACATTTGTAAGCTTCTCTATTTATATGTAATACGTATATATATGCTTCAATGGAATTTGAAGTTTTTGATGAAGAATATGATATAGAAGTAGCTAAATCCAGTTGGGGTTTGTGTTGATAAAATGAATAATTTCATAAATATTGGATTCAGTTATTTGGTTGATGGAGCTTTCTAGAGAAGTGAAATCTCTAAGGACATGTTGCCTGATGATGATTCAGGCACGAGTTTCTCTCCATTAGTCAACGCAATTATTGGTATATTAGCAAGTGCTTTTCTTCTTGTGGAAATATGGATTCCATTAGAAGAAGAAATAACCGAAACAACACTGATGATTCGACTGAGAACGAAAATTTACCTAACCAAGAACCATGGCAAGTTTCTAATAGTGATTTAGATGAGTCGTTGATCGAGTCAATAACAGTTCCAAACTTGTTTGTTTAGAGAGGAAAAATTTATATAGATTTGGTTCAAATCTCTTTTGATGTTGATGATTACAAACCCTATGAATGAATAAAATCAATTCCAAACTCAAGATTTCGTAGTCACATACTATTAGTTTACATTCTTGATTTGCAAATCGAGTTTGCAAGATATGCAACTCGAGATTATATTCTGCAAAGTTTGCAAATCATGTTTGCAATCTATATTTTGCAAACACAGTTTGCAGTTTACATTATGCAAACACTTGTTTGCAAAACAGATAGTTGCAAACACATGTTTGCAGAACTTGTTTGCAGAACTTGTGTGCAAAATAGATTGCTGCAAACACATGTTTGCAGAAAAACGTAACGGAAAAAATGCCGTTTTTTTCTAGGTTTTTTTTTCAAAAAAAAAAAATATTGAAAGTGGATCTTGTTAGAAAGCTAATGAAAAATCCTTTCTAAATATATAATTTTTATAGATATCCGACATCTCAAACAAAAATTATATCGATTTAAAGTTTAAAAAAATAATAATAATTTAGTTACACAAAATGACAAAAAAATGTATTTTAGTATTTATATACTTTTTTATCTGAATAATAATTTCCAAATGTTTATGTTTTTTTACTTATTTTCTATATTATTTTGACCTATAGTGTTAAAACCCCTTTTCGGAATAACCCTAATAACATTTTAATAACGCATCTATCTTTTTATTTTAGTGAATATGATTATTATTTTTACGGCTAACTTGAGTGAATATGATTATTCCGTTTTGGCCCCCGATTTGTGACCAACTGGCCGTTTTGGCCCTCAATTGTGTCCGGTAGTTCGTTTTGGCCCCAAAAATTTCCTAATTGGCCCCAAATTTGTTTCAATCTACCAATTCTAAGCCCATGGCATTTCTGTAATTTATTTATTTATTTTTTCCTTGTCCACCTCATCAAACAATTACAACATCACCTCTGTCCACCTCACCCATCTTCTCCGGCGAAAACTTGCCGGCCGGAATTTTTTATTCCGGCCGACCAACTTTACAAAAAAAAACCCCTTTCTTTCTCTTCTTCTTTCTTTCTCTTTCTTCTCTTCTTCTTCTTTCTCTCTCTTCCTCTTCTTCTTCTCTCTCTCTCTCTCTTCCTCTCTCTCTACTACTGTCCGGCGAAGGGGAGGATCCCCTTCGCCGGACAGTAGGTAGAGAGAGAGGAAGAGAGAGAAGAAGAAGAGGAAGAGAGAGAAAGAAGAAGAGAAGAAAGAAGAAGAAGAGAAGAAAGAAGAAGAAGAGAAGAAAGAGGAAGAAGAAGAGAGAGAAAGAAGAAGAAGAGGAGAGAGAAAGAAGAAGGAGATACAATATTTTTTTTTTTTTTTTTATGTTGAAGGTGACCGGCCGGAATTTTTATTCCGGCCGGTCACCATCCGCCGGAGAAGAAAGGTGAGGTGGAGAGGAGGTGGTGTGATGGAGGAGAGATAAGGTGAAGTGGAGGAGAGATAAGGTGAAGTGGAGGAGAAAGAGATAGGTGATGTGGCTTTTGTATGTTTATTATTTTTTTCAGAAATATTTCTATTTTGGCCCCCGAGGATAATTTGGTAAAAAATTTGGCCCTTGGGGCCAAAACGAACTGCCGGACACAATTGGGGGCCAAAACGACCAGTTGGTCACTAATCGGGGGCCAAAACGGAATTAACCCTTAAATTAAAGATCCATTGATAACAGAAATTGTTGTGATGGTGCCTTCACGATCTATCCATAACCGTCTCTCTCTCTCTCCAACAGTTCACAGATCTATATTTGTTCCTCCGGCGAAGGGTCCTCCCTTCGTCGGTTCCCCTTTTTTCTTTTGATTGTAGTTAGTTTCCCCTTCTTTAATAGTTTTTAGGGTAATTACTGAATCATCGGAGTGAAGCAATGTATTCTTGCACGGTTCAAGAGATAGAGAAAGAAAGAGATTTTCCCTCTCATTCTTTGATTCATGGAGGATCTGAGAAATTTCATTCCCTCCCTGCTAATCTACCTATCCGATCAACAATTCAACGGTACTACTTTTATCATCCTCATCTAGACAATATTTCCAAGACGTTCGATCCATTCAATTTGAAGAGTAGTAACCAGCGGATCTGTTAAGAGAGAAAATCGTTCTGTCTCTCAATTTTAGGAGAAATCATGAGTTGACTGATCTCATTGGGCGGAAGTGGTGTCTCTGTTGATGCTAATCAGTTTGTCAATTTTTAGGGCCTCCCTTGATGCTAATCAGTTTCTCAATTTTAGGAGCAGTCCGGGGAATTGTATCTCGGAATCGAGTCTCTTTGTTGTTCATCAGTTACTCAAGTCAAACTTTTTCTTGCCCTGTGTGTCAGTGGTGATGGCGGGTGGTGGTGGAGGTGGTGGTGGTGGTGGTGGTGTGGAGAAAGGAATGAGAGGGATCTTAATAAGTATTTTCTATTTATTAGTACTATAGTTCTCTCCTCTCTCTCTCCATAACCGTTTGTCCACATTAAATCTTCGAGGGTAGTTCATTGTTTCTCCGTCCGTTCGCCGGATTCCTTACTTTGATTCTAACTAAATGTTATGTTTTTTTGTTGGTCTTTAGGGCATGTTTTGTTGGTCTTTAGGACCCTTTTGTTATATTTGTATTATTCAGGATCGAGTGTTTCATCATGGACATCCATTGGGAGTTTTCTACAACAACTTCTCTCTCTACCGATGTACCGGAATCAGAGGGGCAGACCGGAGATCTGCACCTCGACGGTTGACGGCGAGAAGAGAAGAAGGTGGAAGAACGGTTATAAAACTACCCACAGATGGTTAGTGGTGTCTGCACCAGATATGTAGCGCACCAGTTAGATCAGGCAGCTCTAGAGACACCCCAAGTGGCCATAACTTGACTTGTTTGTCCGTTTTTGGTTGTGTCTTTGATTTTTAACTTCATGATGTAATTCTCATTAGCCTTTTGGCCTATTAATGAAGTTTGATTCCAAAAAAAGAATTTGTTGTGAGATAATTATGATCCCCCTGCATATGACAATAACGTTTATCTTTATTTTACCATGCCAAGAGCTTCAATTGACGAAATGGTTTCACAGTCATTAGTGACCAGAAACTATAAAATGTCATTACAATACAAAGAAACTATAAAATAAGGTACATTGCTCCAAGTCTTCGATTTATTCTTCTTTCTAGCCTATTTAGCTAGTTTATCTGCAAGAGAATTGAATTTTCTATTCGTGTATTTGAATTGCACCCTTTCAATCCTTCGTTTCACTTCGTGAATTTTTTGGATGTGAATTCTGGACTGCCATTGGACTTCATGTTTGCTATTTTGTATGTTTTGGATGAAGTTGATGTTGTCACTTTCTATGATGATATTACTGTAATTATGTTCTGCCGCCCATAAGAGGCCATTGAGTATTGCTATGGCTTCACTTTCTTCTCTATTTCTACTTCTTGTAGTAAATGTATGAGCTTCTATGAATTTTGAGTCGGAATCATGGATAATAAGGCTAGTACCTGTTATTTCGTGTACATTGATAAAGGAAGCATCTACATTAATTTTCACCCATGTCGGTTCTAGTGGTTGCCACTTTTCTTGTGAGCTTTAATTCATGTTTGGTTGTGTGATGATGTTTTTAGGGAATGATTGTATCATGTTTATAATCTGAGAAAGTGATTATTTCATGTTGAAAACAGTGATCACATCTAATTTTCCATATGATCCACAGAATAGTAGCAAAGTGAGTTTGATTAGAAGTATTGCTATATTGAGATGTATGTTCCCATGAAAAGATCCATTCTGTCACTGAAATGATGTTCTCCGAAATAATATTAAAGTAGAACCAGATGTTTCTACCCAGAGGGCAGTGAAGAAGCGCATGTTCAATAGATTCAATATCATTGCAATTAGGGCAGTTCAAGTTGTTGTTGATATAATATATTTACCAATTCTTTCTCTCACCGGGAGAGCTTTGGTACATATTTTTCAAATGAAATTTTGAATTCTGGACACAGTCTGGGGGGGGGGGGGAGGGGGAGTTTTTTTTTTTTGTTAAAAGGTAATTATTAGATTAAACACTCAAAATGTCATTACAATACAAAGAAACTATAAAATAAGGTAAATTGCTCCAAGTCTTCGATTTATTCTTCTTTCTAGCCTATTTAGCTAGTTTATCTGCAGGAGAATTGAATTTTCTATTCGTGTATTTGAATTGCACCCTTTCAATCCTTCGTTTCACTTCGTGAATTTTTTGGATGCGAATTCTGGACTGCCATTGGACTTCATGTTTGCTATTTTGTATGTTTTGGATGAAGTTGATGTTGTCACTTTCTATGATGATATTACTGTAATTATGTTCTGCCGCCCATAAGAGGCCATAAAGTATTGCTATGGCTTCACTTTCTTCTCTATTTCTACTTCTTGTAGTAAATGTATGAGCTTCTATGAATTTTGAGTCGGAATCATGGATAATAAGGCTAGTACCTGTTATTTCGTGTACATTGATAAAGGAAGCATCTACATTAATTTTCACCCATGTCGGTTCTGGTGGTTGCCACTTTTCTTGTGAGATTTAATTCATGTTTGGTTGTGTGATGATGTTTTAGGGAATGATTGTATCATGTTTATAATCTGAGAAAGTGAGTTTATTTCATGTTGAAAACAATGACCACATCTAATTTTCCATATGATCCACAGAATAGTAGCAAAGTGAGTTTGATTAGATGTATTGCTATATTGAGATGTATGTTCCCATGAAAAGATCCATTCTGCCACTGAAATGATGTTCTCCGAAATAATATTAAAATAGAACCAGATGTTTCTACCCAGAGGGCATTGAAGAAGCGCATGTTCAATAGATTCAATATCATTGCAATTGGGGCAGTTCAAGTTGTTGTTGATATAATATATTTACCAATTCTTTCTCTCATCGGGAGAGCTTTGGTACATATTTTCCAAATGAAATTTTGAATTCTGGGCACAGTCGGGAGAGACCAAATAAAGTTCCAGTTCGGGGCAATGGGTATAGGGGAATTCATACTAGTGCAAAGATACTTATACATAGATTTAACTGTAAACTTACCAGATTTTGTTAGAGTCCAGATTCTTTGATCTTCTCCAGCTACATAGATAGGAATGGATTTGATCAAGTTCTGAGTCGAACTATCAAAGTTGCTAGTAAGAGCCTCTTCGTTCCAATTGTTATTTATGATCAATTGAGCCACAGTAGTCAGATTGGAGTCATTGCTGTTGTTCTGCGGAGTATTAATATCAGGGATCCAGTTATCAGTCCAAATGTTGATGTTCTGTCCATTATGGACCTCCCAAGTCGTAAGATCTTCGATCTAGTTCAAGTGCTTCCTTATAGTCTTCCAGTTCCAAGAGTGATGTGGCTTGACTGGTCCCGGAATCTCCGTGTGGGGGAAATACTTAGCATTAAGGAAACGAACCCACATCGCACTAGGCTCCACCTTGATTCTCCAAGCTAGTTACTGAGTATAGCTTGATTGTCTAGTCCAGGAAGATGAATACCAAGACCTCCCATGGATTTCGGGAGGCAAATAGAAGACCAAGATTTCGTGCAAATACCTTTGGACTTACCCCACCAGAACGACTTTTGAATAGTCGAAATGCTTTTGCTTATGCCTTTAGGAATGACGAAGCATTGCATTTGGTATCTGGGTACGTTATCGTCGAAATAACAACAGTGCGCCCAGCATGAGAAAGGAATGAATGATTCCATTTCTCTAATTTGTGTTTGATCTGCTAGAGGATGTCCTTTTAAGCCTTGTTCTTATGCGCTCCTATGAAGAGTTGCGCTCCTAGATATTTATCCGATGTGGAAGCATTCTTCACTTTAAGAGTCCGCATGATAATACGCTTGAATTTAGGGTGAGAATTCTTGGAATAGAAAATATTAGATTTCTTGTATTTAATCATTTGCCCAGAAGATTCGCAAAAAGTGTTAAGAATGTTCTTGAGGATGTGAAGATTGTCCAAGGAGTTGCGACCGAAGATAATGCAGTCATCAGCAAAAAGGAGGTGAGAAATAGTGAGGTTAGGATTATTGGTGGGAAACCCCTTGAAAGTCTCAAAGTCGCGTTCCGCTGTAATCATTCTACTCAAGCCTTCCATGGCTAGGGTGAAAAGAAAAGGGGAAAGGGGGTCTCCCTGCCTGATACCTCTAGTCGGAAGGAAAGTGGGCCTAGGACGACCATTGATCAGAACCGCCATCGAAGAAGTAGAAATTTAACTGGTAATCAACTTAATCCAATGCTCCGAGTAACCCAGTTTGGTCATGATATCCGTCAGAAAATTTCACTCGATCCTATCAAACGCTTTAGACATGTCTAATTTCAAGCCAAAGTACCTGTCGCTCCTTACATTCTTTTCATTGAATGAATGATCTCCTGCCCAATGACAATGTTATCTGAAATCTGTCTACCCGGTATATATGCTGCTTGGAAAGGAGTAATGATAGGGTTAAGTGTCTCATTAAACCTATCAGCCAAGATTTTCGTAATGATCTTGTATGTGGTGTTAAGAAGGCTAATAGATCTATAATCTGCAGGGGTCTGAGGAGTAGCCGTCTTAGGAATGAGGCAGATGTGAGTATGATTAGATTCTGAAGGCAAAGTAGCAGTATGAAAAAAATTATGGACTAGGGTATGGATGTCGGGCCTAACCGTGTCCCAGTTGGATTGAAAGAAAAACGGGGGGTACCCATTTGGACCAGGGGCAGCATCTTTCTTGAGACCCTTAATGGCATTATTGATTTCTTCTTCATCCGGAATAACAAAAATTTTATTATTCTGGGTTGGAGTAATGGAATGATGAAAAAGATTAAGGATATCCGGGGCAGTAGTAGTGTTCTCTGTAGTGTTGATGTTAAGGAGGTGTGAGGTGAAGCTAGATTGAATATTGTTGAACCCTTCTTGCCAATGACCATTATTGTCTTTAATTGCAATGATCTTGTTGGTACGGTTACGTTGTATGGCCTGCGAATGAAAGTATTTAGTGTTCTTATCCCCAACCGAAAGGAAGTTATTTCTGGATTTTTCCTTCCATAGGCTCTCTTGGTACCATTGTTCGAGTTGAATGTTCAGGCTCATAGTCTCCTCCTTGTTATTACTATTTTGTAAGTTGTCTGTAATTCTCTTAATATTCATCTTAATATTGCCGAAAACACTTTTGTTCCATTTGGTGAGATGTTTACTTAACTTTTTGAGCTCCTCTTGGATATCTTGGTTAGTATTCCATTTACCCGCAATGAAATCATGGCAATCAGGATGCATCATCCAAGTACGGAGGAATTTGAACGGTTTAGGCTTATTATTAATATTATTAGTGTCAGAAAGAAGAATAGGAAGATGATCAGAGCCTACTGTATCTAGGTGAGATATACCCGAGAATTGGTATAACGTCAGCCACTTAAGATTAGATAAAGCTCTATCTAGTCTCTCTTGAATGAGATTCTCACCATATTGTTTATTACTCCAAGTATATGGACTGCCCTGATAACCCATATATGTTAGCTCAAGATGGCTAATAATGGAGAGGATATTAGAAATGTGAGAGTTAGTAGCGTTAGAGCCTCCTTGTTTCTCCTGCATATCCAGGACATTATTAAGGTCTCCGATGACAATCCACGGCATATTGTTGTCAACCTTGAGAGTGGTAAGAGTTTTCCACGGTTTAAGCTTATTCTTATGATACTCGTAGAAACCAGTAACTATATTATAAAGAGTATTACGCGAGTTATAGATTTTTGCATGAATAATGTTATTATCCGAGTACAGGATGGTGGTGTCTAAATGATGCTTTCAATACTACTAGGCCACCAGCTTTGTTAAGAGGTTCGACAAAGTGACTACTATAGTGTTTATGAATCTTAATATTCTTGTTAATGATATTAGATTTTTTTTTTTTGTCTCTAAAAGAAAAATAATATCCGGGTTATATTTAGTGATAAGATTCAAAAGATGTTTCTTGGTGAGATACTTCGATATCCCTCTCACATTCCAGCTAAGAATGGAGGGGCTCGGGTTCGGGATATTATTCATTATGAACTATACAAGTTATAAAGGCACCCACCCCAGGAGGATGGAGATGGACTCTCACAAACTCTCTAGACAAGTTCCTCCCACCACCCAACAGATAAAGGGGAAATGAACTAAAATGAATAGTTTTTCTACTCGTATAACAGTAGAAATCTAAAACCAAAAACAATTAAAGGCTAAAACAAGAAATGCAGGAAAGTAATAGGGAAGTAAAAGCATATCACTATGTAAACGTAGCTAATAACATGAACGAAATCTATAGATAGTAAGCAAAAGCACATCTATCTTATACTAGATGTGATGAAACAGTACCAACAGTAAAACCAAACTAAACGTCTCGGGATATGTCGTCCCATATACGTGCACCACTAAAACGTAGTTAACCGCAAATTTATATTTCGAAGGCGTACACCTAGTATATATATATATCTATATATATATATATATATCTAAGCCTAATAACAGAAATTATATAAGATATATATATATATACAATCCTTGTGACTAGGACAACTTGTGACTAGGACAAAATGAATGCTCCTAGAGGATGAGTTGGATGATGACTTGGACAACCACATACATCGTTCTCTTTTAATCTGGACCGTTCAAACTAATGTCACGTATAAGGGACCATTGATCCTAACCCTTGGATCCTACTTGACTTAGTCATTGAAATGGCTGCATTAAACCCTTGCTGTTACAATCTCTTCGTCTTTTCTTCCTTCTTTACCTTAACTCCATCTAACTGATTTCTCACCTCTTTCATCTTCTCCCCAAAAAATTCTCCAAACACTTATCCATTGCTTCCTCGCCAAGTCTTTACTCATTTATTTTCATCGGAAAATTAGAGTACACGGTGTGAATTTCTTCCAATTGGTGAAGCACTGGACCATCTGGAATCAGTGGAAACGTCAATCTCTTCGGTAATCCTTTTTTTCTTCTCCAGACCAAACTAAAATTTCCATTTATAATCGATCAAAATCTTTCAAGATCAGTAAAACATCAGTTGTTATGTACTTCTTCTCTTGCTTCGCTTGGTTCAATACTGTTGGTTGGTATGTTCGTAACTTTTATTTGCATTCTTCATTTACTTGGCTTGCTCCTTAATTCTTGAATTTTATTTTTTCTAATGAATATCAAATGATACTAAGAAATTTTCTTCAGTAAAATTCTGTCAAGATTTGGTTTTTCCACTGCATTTTAAATTGCTTTTCTGGTAAAATTAGGGTTTTTTTCCTTCTGAAAATTTCCTAATTAATCTCTTTTAGCCACCAAAAGGGCTTATAAGAAGATAAGTTGATGATGCAAGTAAGTTTATTTTGAATAGTTATAGACTATATTGTTTTTCAATCTTGTTAATTTGACATTTTACCTTTATTTGCTCTATTGTTAGACCGATTTTGTTTTTCAGCGATCTCTGAATTCAAGTAAAAATGCATCAAGTAAAAATCATCTTCTTGTTGTTATTGGATCTTATAATGCTTTTCGGACGCAATACTAATCTGGCTTTACTCTTTAGCTCAGAATCCGGGTTGCAGTTTTACACTTACACATTTGTTGTTAAATGGGTCTATTGAAAGAAACTTAATGGGACATCTTGTTCACGCTATACTAAGTTACAATACTAATCTGGCTTTGCCAGAAGATATGTGTGGTGACCAGGCTATTGTGCCTAACTTCAGGTTTCATTCATCTAGATTTTATAAGCTTTTTTTTTTCAATATTCAATGATTTTTTGCATTTATGTTTGTTTGATATAGATTGTAAAATTTATATTAGTAAAGATGAACTTAAATTAGTTTTCTCGTGTCTTGTAGGTGATATAGTACGGAAAGTTGAAAAGAAATGAGTGGTCATACGTTTTGTAGTTTGCCGGATGTTATTTCTGATCGATTCTTCAGACTATGCTCCCTTATGCTTTGTTAAATTCATACATTTAAATTACTTTCAAATGCACAAAGGTAAGTAAGCTAAACTTGTTTGTAACTTATTTGAATCATGTCCTGCTAATCGAGGAGATAGGCTTGGTTGTGACATCGATGACGAAAATCACATTATGAAGGGCATCTTGAGTCTTGTGAGTTAATTGACTTCAGTTCGTTATTTAGATGGTCTTCTCCCGTTAGAATTAATTATATTAGTCATCAACACATACTACTGATCCGTTATTGTAATGTTGTTTGATTTGTTTTCATCATGGTATCATTCGTTATTTCAATATCCTATCAATGTTGAAATATACAAAGAAAAGTTGGATAAAATTATATTTATATGAATGGTTGTGTTTGAGGTTTGTGGAAGATATACATATCTGATAGATGACTATATGCATTACATTACAATTTACATGTAAATTGAGTTCGAGGAAATACTAAATGTTTTGTCTATGGCTAAATTACTAATCGAATGTCAATCTCTTTGGTAATCCCATTCTTTTCTTGATGATCAAACTGGATAGTTTCACTTAAAATGACAAGGATCATTGAAAATGGTGTTGCATACGAAATTGGTGTGATTTTTGCCTTCTAACATTTTGGAAGGTAAGTTGTTATTAAGTAATTTTCACGAATACTTCATTTTTGTAGCTTATGATATGAAAATTCACTTTTTTCTTTTTCTGATTTAACATATTAATTCAACATGTGTAGAAGAATATAAATATGAGTTTTGGTAGAATTTTTGTGTCTCTCACATGGTTTTTTTCCAGTTTGGGCTTTTTTTTTTGGATTTATGGTTATCTTGTTTCAGTTCCCTTCATTTTGTTTTTGGTTGTTGGCGTAGTTATGTATAGGTTTTATACTTCTGTGTTATGGTCGGATAGAACGAATTTCGATGACATCTTTGCTGGGATGGAAGAGACGACATCACTGACATTACTAAGGAACTACGCTATGGTTACGAGATACTACTTTACTACTGACAATTACAAGAAGCCATGTTGGGTCATATGATGGACAGTGTAAAAATTTGACATTTGCCTTGCTTTTGGTATTAATCCATGTGCAGATTTATCATGGTCGACTCTTGGAGCATTGATGTGCTTTGGACTGAATTAAACAGCGGGTGAGTTTCACTGTTCATTGGTTATCATTTTTTTTCCCCAACATTACATTTGTTCACGATCTTTTCAATATGCAAATCTACATCATCTCGGGCCATTATGTTATTGAATTAAGGCCCCTGGCACTTAATTGATACATATTATGGAAAACCTTGACTACGAGTGGGTGAACTTACCATCCAGAATGAGGAGGCATTTACTTATTTATAACCGCGCATTCAGGGTATGTGTCTTCAGTGTAACTATGTGAATCTAAAAACTTACTTATTGTGTCCGGTAATAAGAAAAAGCATACGAGACGATCCGTTCCCACTCCATCACACCTGTCCGTCACTATAGAAGGATGCGAAAGGTCAATTGTCATTTCAGAAGTATGCTGATTCAATTCCAGTTGAGCTATTTACATTCCCGCATCCCACAAGACAATTGGTATGATGTTTTAAATGAATCAATTAGTCATTGTTTAATGTGTTTTTGGTTTTTGTGTAATTGAAATGGCTTATAGTCTATTTAGGTGTATTCATGTTGTTCACGGTCAAGAGATTGCAAATGGACATGCAAATCAGGCATGTCTCGTCTTGACTTGCTGGATGTTATATGCCAACATATTGAAAAAAAAAATCATGCTAGATCTATTCGAGCAATGCTTTGAGAAGCCTGTCAAACAACAATGAGGAGGAAGAGGAATCAAATGCACGGTTTCAAGATGAGATAGGCAAATCCACTTCGCCTGAAGTTAATATTTTATGTTTTCGGATCTCATTTGATTCAACCATTCCTCATTTTTGTTGTATTCTTAGTGAGGATTTTCATGAAATTTGCAGGTAGTTTCAGGGGACCAGGAAAAAAACCATGATAATAAGAAGGATTAGAATCAGAACACGAACTGAAAGGTCCCTTCATTGTTAGTTTCTTTAATTTTGATTTGTGGGTACTCTCTGCTTGGTCAGTTCATTTTTGATGATTAAGTAATTTTTTATTCTATTGGGTTAAGTTGAGTATATATATTCTTGTGTAGGAAGCTAATGCGAGTGAGAAGAGACACACTGAGGATTGGCAGGCCGCTCCTGTTCAACAGGTTCATCTCTAATCCTCAATATTCAGAAATTTTTAAGTTTCTTATTTGTTATTTATATTGTCCTTTCAAAAGGTTTATCGCTACTTCTCAGTATTCAGAAATTTTAAATTTCTTATTTGTTATTTATGTTGTCCTTTTCTGCTCAAATGATAATTTTGCTTATAGATTGCCCTTGATATGTATTCAACTCTTGTTCACGTTATCGTTGGATAGTTATTTAAGCAATTACTTTACAATAAATTGACAAACACTTATGGGGGAATCAATAATTTCAATCATTGGAAAATGGTGAGATAGTAGAATCCATCTACAAAAAATAATGTGGAGATTACTGGCTTCATTTTCAACACTTTGAAAAACACAAGAACTTCTTTCTTACTAAATATATTCACATTAGTCCATTTAAAGCCACATAGTCATGATCAATTCATTTTAGATCTCTTTGATCAAGTTAAATGAGGCTTTAGCATAAGGGATTGATGGTTACATCTTCACTTGATCTTTATGTCATGATACAATATGGCGCAATGTTTTTTATTTTTTTTGTTAAAAGATGATGCAATGGTTTGATTTGTTGATTTCAAAACTATCCTTTATTTGTAATGTAGTAATTTCTAATAAACTAGAATCCATGTTTTATTATTCAGTCAAATTTTCAACGAGTAATGTATGCTCTAATTTTTTGAAACAGGAATGCTGATTCTACTGGAAGTTAGTTTTAATAACTTTTTTAGTTTACTTGTTTCTTAGTATTTAATAAAGAATTTTAAGTTATTTCTTTATTTTCCATTTGTATAGGAAGAGGAAGTGAGAAACAACGACGGTGGGGAAATTGTTGGTAGAAAAACTCAGGTAAACTACAATCCTATTGTGGGGCATGCAGAAGTCACACCAGAAGAGTATCACGAGGAAGCTCCTTTTATAGAGGATATCAATATAACAACGATCAAATTTCTTCACAAGTTGCTGACATCCACAAGAATTGTATCGCATAATTGTGAAGATTTTGAAGGAATATGGACATAATGGAGAAGATTTTAGGCGAATGTTCAGGATGCCTTCTTCTAAAAGTTATTTTCTTTCCTCATTAAAGGGTATTTTCGTATGGATTTCTTGAAATTCTTCTGCAAGTGAAAATTATTTCCTGAATT
The DNA here is from genome assembly GCF_041429995.1 of Eschscholzia californica. NCBI lineage: Eukaryota > Viridiplantae > Streptophyta > Magnoliopsida > Ranunculales > Papaveraceae > Eschscholzia > Eschscholzia californica. The sequence goes on along the minus strand of NW_028238198.1, from coordinate 12,073,674 downwards.
TACACAAATATTATGCGAGTAATATCTTAAATTGGTTTCATTTATGATTTTCGCATATCTAATTGGTGGTCAACATAATGTTTTGTTTTTATTTAAGTTATTACTTGGTTCAATAATTTTTAATTAAATTATTTAAAAAAACTTAGATTTACTTTGTATGTTAACTTCTTCGTGCTACGTAAAGGGCATTTCCCCGCCCGTAGGGCGGGGATTATGCCTAGTATATATACATATATTTATATATATGATATATCTCCAAATCTAATAATATAACATATAATATTTCTTAATTCCAACAATCATCGATAGAAAAAAGAGAACATTTCTTTCGTAGAGAGGTTTAACGTCAATGTGTACTTTGAAGAATTTAAATTATGTAGATGAATGGGACACGGGGACAAGGAATATGGTTGGTCAGATGGAGTGAAAAATATAATATGTGGTTTCTTAAGAACACATTTACATTCCAAACTTTTGAGAGTACAATTACTCAACCAGAAAGGTGCTTTCATATAAACAAGTTAAGAGGTTCGACCGTCGAAAGGTGATTTTTTTTTTTTTTGAATTGTCTAGTGTGTGCCTCGAACCCTTGACCTCCAGGTTGAAGATTATACCTCTTACCACTCCAACCAAAGGTTGTTGGCCGTCCAAAGGTGATTCAGATATGCCACCCATCAAAAGATGGTCTGGGACTGGCAACAAATCAATTTTTGACACTTTAAGACAACATGTCAAGGTGGATCAACCTGAGGAGCAAGTATGCCAACGCTGTGATAGTCCCACATCGCTCGCGAGAGTGTACCAAAGTTTGTGCTATAGGTGAACGCTCAAGCTTAGTAAAAGTCGATGCCTTTTGGGTGGGCTTGTGGAGCTTTCACCGATAACAAAACTCTGTACCTGTGGACTAGGACATGAAGTATCTAAAACAAGGACAATTTCAATAACTAATATGGTTAGCTGTGTTGTAGGCGCAGCCTGCCAACCGAGGAGGTTTGGAAGTTGTAAAACAGGTCCAAATGAGTCATACTTTAGAGTTTCTATTATGTTTTTTCAGACCAGCCGAAAATATTAACTAGGTTAAACAGACCGGCCAAATAGGCCCTTAGTGGTATTGGATTTTCTCACTAGTAGGACCTACACCTACCCAGGGCAACATGCTGCAAAGGCGCCCGGGCCCAGGAAAAGAAAACACCATCCTGGCTTCTTTTTAGATGGCCCAACCCGGACGGCCTGGTCCAACTTACACCTCTCAACATACTTAGGGGTTGTACACGAGCCGAGCTCTTAACGAGCTGCTCGAGCTCGGCTCGACTATTGTTCGGGCTCGACTCGAATATTAACGAGCCCGAGCTTAACACGAGCTCAAAATCAAGCTCGTTTACATAAACGAGCCGAGCTTAAACATTCTTTAGTGTATCACGAGCTACTCGTGAACAGCTCGTTTAACATACTCTTATAATAGTATAGTACATAATTACGTATTAGTATTGAAACTTGTACATAAAATATCAACCATTAAAAAATTATCGGAATATGAATCATTAATCATTATTATTGTATGTGACAAATGATCATTGAAGTATTTTGATGATTTAGAAAGTTTTAATTTGAAGTATTTTGATAAACAAGCTTAAAACAATGCGAGCTCGAGTTCGAGCTCGAGCTCTTTCAAACTTAAACGAACCGAGCTTAAACAAGTGGACAATTACTCGAACGAGCTCGAGCTCGAGCTCGAGCTCGACAGTCAAATACACGAACCGAGCTTGAACATCTTACTACTCGGCTCGGCTAGACTCGATTACACCCCTACTTAGGGGAGCCACATAATGCACCTAGAAAGACAAAAACACAAAAGTGCCTATGATCAAGGAAACCAGGAAACATACTATATGAAACAATCAAGAATCTAGATTTTGAAACATCCAGGTTGATGTCTAAAATAACTAAAAATATTTCGCCCAAACAACTGATGGATTTATATTATTTAATGGGCCACTGCATATGAAACAAAGACTGCAAAAAGCAAAAATTTACATATTAAAAAATTTGCAGGCAAATTGTGTAACATACCAAACATAATACAAGCATATTTTCTGTCCTAACTGAAGTTACCAAAAAATAACCAAGATTGTAAAACTGAAGAGTCCATGATTTAATTAGCTCATATAATGAAACTCAAAATCTAAGGTTTGTGTTTAAGTGATTGTGTCGCAGATTTTCATTAGATATGGTAGAAAATTATCATGTCCTACTATGTCCCTTGAAAATCTGCAGTCATTAGCTCGAGGTCAAATATTAGCATTGAGCTTGACCTCATTAAATTGTTTACAAAAGGTAACATGCATCTACCGAAGGTGGGTATCTTGAAAATTTCCTGATAGAGTAAGACTTGAATTGTAGTCTCTCTTGTAGGAAGATACACATGTAACCACCCAATTAAAGTGGGCTTAGACTATTCTTAGCAAAATTATCAAATGTTGTTCACAATCGGTTCCACATTTATACTCATATCATATATTCTCTACTTGCAGGTTCTCTTACTAATAATATATCAGTTTGTAGATAATAATGGTGTCTAGAACGGAAAACAAATAAAGCACAAGATTTTCATCTTCATTAAATCGGGGATCTACGAGGAATTCCTTTCCTCCTGTGCAATGGCTTCTTTGGCTTCAAAGTTGTTGAGTCATTAGTAGAGCTAGTACAGTTCTTGTCCCCTTCCATCTCTTGTGGAGAAATCTCATTCGAGTTTGATTCATCAGATACTTGATTCAAAACAAATTGAGGATTGTTTCGAACATTTTGTTCGAAAATTACCGATTTCTGAAATATGTATGAAAAAATATCACATAATGTGTAAAGTCCTTGAAAATTTAAAACTTGGTCCAGTTTAGTTTGTTAACTATACCTTGCAGGCGATGGAACAAAAAAGGTTTTTGCCTGATAAAATTCTCTCACAACCTCCACACTGAGAACCATCATTGAATCTCCACTGCCTCGAGAGTGTTCGAGGATTCAGATATACAGCCATTGCATTGTTGACTACATATGTCTGATTTACAAGATCAGGGGAAAATGTAGAGTCACATATATCACAAAAATATCAGCGGTTGCATCCAATAATCCCTAAATTAGTTTTTTTTTTAAATTATCTTATAACAGGAGTAATTTGGATCAGAATGTGAACATCTCGACCAATATTTTGTCCAGGCGTATAAAATTAACTTCAACCCTAAAAAGAATAGACCTAAAAGTAAAACTCTGGATCGGCAATAACGAGGCAAATCCAGAGTCATACCATTTGAACAAATTCTATAAATTAAATTAGGGTTTTACTGACGGAGAAAGATCTTTTACGATCGATGATAATCCCTATTTTAATCTCTTCCCAATAGGAAAAAATCATTCTTTGTAAATTATAAAACTTTGATAAAACTAATCTTGAGTAAGAAAGGAGAAACAAAGAAAGAAACCTGAATTCCGGAACAATCGAAGTAGTCTTCCATGTCAATAACGCGGACGACATCCTTAAAACAATTATGCCTAATCTGAAGCAATTTGTGTCGATAATGTGCCGATGATGATGGTTTGATACAATGATGGCAAAAGCTATCTTCGCAATCCAAACAAAAAAAAATTCTGCTATTTTTATTTTGTCTCACATGAAGAGGGCAAGCCCCAAAAAAGCTAGAGCTTAGCAAATTATCTAACCAGCTCCCAACCTTAAAAATGTCAAATCAATCAGTAATGAGAATAATTCATATTTATAAATCCTAAATTACAAAAAGAATATAAGAGGAAAACAAAAAACTCACCATTTTACTTGAAATTTAGTTTAGAGAAGTTCAGAGTGAATAAAAATTCAGGAATAAGAATAAAAATTCAGGAATGAGAATATAAATTCTCCCTCTCTACCTCTCTTTCTCTCTCTTACGTCATCCTCCGTGAGGCCAATCAATCATTTGTAAGTAGGCGGGAGTGGAAAGCATTAATGTCATTCCTCTAACAAGGAATAATCAAACGGTTGAAAATTGATTTACTCCCCCTAGTGAAATTTGCACATATGTACAAACTTTTCCAAAAATTTTTTTGTTTTTTTTTGTTGAAAGAATTTTTGTTTTTTTTGTTGAAAACAAACATTTCCAATTGATTGACCCTATAGAGATGTTTAACTTTGCAGAAAAAAAAAGAGTTTATCAACACAAGAAGATTAACATGGCATGGGCTATAAATTCAGCCCATGGCAAGAAAATGGATAGGGTTGCGACTGAGAAATAAATAGATCGGAAGTTTAATTGGCAGAAATGACGTTGTTGCTCATTCATCTTTTTTACACAGCATACGAGAAAAGTAGCGTGCTGGAAAATAACGTATAATGAACAAACATTTAGGTAGTATGATATTTAATAATGTGCTATAAAAAATATGAGATTTCTGGAAATAAAACTTTAAAGAATAATTTGTTTCAATTAAGAAAAAAAACTAAATTTTGTGATTTTCTTTTATCAAAAGAGTCTTCTAAAAATAGTCTATGTGATACTATAAATAGACAAACGAATTCGCCGACCGAAAAATTGAATTGGTTCCGATACATGTAGCAGTTATGGTTCCAGAGAGAAGCTACAAATGAAACCTAATCAAATGATGATATACTCGATTTCTCTCTTTGTTTAACCATTCTCTTACTGGAAATGTCACTCCTGCGGAATTAATGATAAATTTTTTATCTTTAATGGATAATTTTTATGCTCATGGTAGTTATTTGGGACACGTAGCCCACTTATTGAGGGTGGGTTTTGAGGTGGCCGCCCTTAACTATTTCACTAATGGTGTGTTCGGATGACGGAATCATGACTCCGCGGATTTATGAGTCCTTGGGATTCATGATTCCACAGATTCATGAATCCAAGTTATATTTTTTGGTTTGTTTGTCAACTAATAAGAATCCTATGATTTATTTCATTTGAGTATTTTTAAACGCTTCTTTAGAAAAAATATTGAATAAACATTTTTCTTAAAACTCGTTTTTTCAAATATCTTTCCATTCGAGAACTTTCCGTTTTCTTCGTAAACATTTTTTTTTCAAAAATAGTTTTTCCCCAAATCCTCAAAAAAAAAATTCTCAATTTTTTTTTTTGAAAACCATTTTTTTCGGTAACCTAAATTTAGTAAACCTTTTTTTTTTTTCACGAAAATTGTTGGAAATTTTTTATCGGGAAAAACAGTCTTTGTGAAGCAAAAAAGTTCTTATAAAATTGTAGTTATTGAAAAAATATTTTTCGAGAAAAAAAAAATTTTCAGTAAAAAAAAAGAGTTTGGAGGGATAACAACTGTAAAGGAAAAATCTGTTTTCTGGAAAATAAAAGATTTCAGGAAAAAAAGTATTTGGGGAAGAATCGATTTTCTGGGGAAAAAACAGTTGTCGGAAAAATCGGGTTTGGGAAAAAATGATTTTTTGAAGAAAAAATTATTTTCGGGGAAAAAATAGAGTTTTAGAAGAAAAATGATTTTTGGAAAAATAATAATTTTTGGAAAAAAAATAATTATTTCGTAGAAGGAATTATTTTTTATTGATTTTAAGTTTGAAATTTAGGTTTATTAATCCAAAATCCTAGCAAATCCTAAGGGGTGGGGTGGGATTTGGTCCAATACAAATTTTGAAATTAGGAATTCTTAGGATTCAAGAGTCTTAAGATTCTTGGTTGCCAAATAGACCAGGCCTGTTTGACCCAGTGCGGGCTGGGCGCCCACACTGGGCCCACCACGTCTAGGGCTACTGCATACAGAGGCCTGGATTTAGTTAATAAAATTAATCACGTTAATAATGACAGAACATGGAGTAGCTCAGCTGGTCAGGGACGTGTGTATCAATCCAAATGACAAGGATTTGATTCCTCAGTTAGCATTTTTTTTTACTGTTTTGGGTTCATTGTTCTTGGTTGGGTGGGATCTATAGGCACCATTAGCTATTGTTTTTTGCACCTCTTAAACTACAAAATTCGAAAGTTTTAGGTTTGATTCCCACGGAAGGTGGAATCCATGGTTATTGAACTTGAGTTATTAAAGGTATAAAATAATGTGATAAGTATGTCGGGCTTTAGACCTCTTCTATATTGTTGGGGTTTAGGCCTCTATCATTATAAGTTTAACTTAAGCGGTTATCGTGTTTATCACATCTTCATGATGTATCAATGTCTTTGTACCGACTACTGTAGTCGATTTCTCAGAAAAAAAAAAAAAACAACAACTATATGTGGCGTTTTTAGATTTTCTTTTGATTTTGGCTCCCTGTGAGATTGAGTGCATAGTGTTTAAATCAATCTTTTTTATGCTATGTTACACTGTTTCTTAACCATTTTTATTTTGGATTCGTTTCTTTCAACTTTTGTAGGTTTTTTAAGACATAGATATCTAAACTATATATCTTCTACAGAAAATTATACTCCCTCCGTCCCAAATTAAGAGTCCCACTTTGAAAATACAACTTTTTTTCACAAGTTTTGCTTTTCCATTTTTACCCATATTAATTTAGTAAATCCTTTTTGGAATTCAAGGAATTATGGTAGGGTATTATTTCTCTCACTTCACTTAACATAAGTGACCAACTATTGAAAATAAAATGAAGCACTAAATTAGAAACACAGTAAAATGTGATAATCTTAAAATTTAAAATTGGTAGCAAATGTTGGCAGTATTTTATGTTTTGGTATTTTTTTTTTCTTAATTAATCTCACACCCAAATAATGTTGATTTTAAGCCATTATGGAAAGTCGAATACTTTATTAGGGAATGAGCTAGATTTTGGTGTTATTCTACTAAGAAATATTATAATTAGCTAATAATAACTCTAAAATCCAATACAAGGGTATACTTGGAAAAGATAGCGATTACATAGATATAAAAATAAATGGGACTCTTAATTTGGGACGGACCACAAAGGAATACGAGACTCTTAATTTGGGACGGAGGGAGTATTTCTTTTTACCATTTTAGGCTGGCCATGTCCATCTATGGTTTTCATTTACCGACTGATAAATTATCTAGCATTTTTGTTTATCTTTTTTTGTAAATTTTATTACACGAAAGACCCATATTCAAATTTCGCACAGGACCCCCAAATTCTCAGCCACGACTCTGAAATAGACTAAGGATTCATGATTCCTCCCAAATCCTACTTTTGATTAGAATTCTACTTAGAAATCCTGCAACCAAACACCCATAAATGTTCGGGCCTAGGTTGGATTTAATTGAAAATTAATGATGTTTTGCCTCTAGTATGTGGTGGTTAAAGGGATGCTTTGCTAGTTCGGGCCAAGGTTGCGCATATCTTTTGAAAATGTTGATGTTGATTATTATGTTATACAATGAACCCTTCTTAAATCTCCATAAAAGTATCCTCTTTTGCTGCTCACTTAACTTGTTAAGAATTAATGTCAAAATGGTTCACCACGATTTGGTTTTCCCAACTAATATGGACATAAAGTGTGGCTTAACGTATACCACGCAGTCTAGTTTATTTGACATGTCATAAATATGTATTTTAACTTGTCTTACTTTGTTGCAGTCATGGTAACATATACCAATCGTTGGTAAAATATCTAATTTCTAACACTTTTGTATTTTATTTATTGCATTCAACAGCTTTTTGCTTTTATAGATACTAGGATCTCAATTCTTGATTTCAACAAAAATAAAAAGGATGTCCATTCTTTTGTTCACTTTAATTGACACTTTACTGTAAACTATTATCTGCAAGACTCACAACTGCAGATCGTATAAATTTGAAATGAATTACAAAGTGACACCCAGCCGTGCTTAAAACAAAATATTCATTTCTAAGATCTAAGACTCAAAAGAAACTCTAGAACTTGCATTTTGACTACAAAATTAATTGATTTTGCTTATTTGACACTTAAATAACCAGACCCGAAGAGATTAATTACATTTAGATGAGTTTCAAACTTAAATTTTGCAAATCAATTAGTTTTATATAAAAATATAGATTTTTAGAGTTTCTCTTGAGTGTTGCTTTGGAGAAGGGTTTTCAATAGATTTTTAGAGTTCCTTTTGGGTGTTGCATTGGAGAAGGTTTTCCAATAGAATATCTAAATGGCCAAATAGAAAATAGACCATTTAGAGATACACTTTCTTTTTTGAGAATTCGACTACGATCTACGTTAGTCGTTAGAAGGCATTGATACATCATGAAGACATGATACGCATGATAACCGCCTAATTTAAACCATGAATGAAAGAGGCTTAAAGCCCGACAGCATGAGAGAGGCTTAAAGCCCGACAGCATGAGAGAGGCTTAAAGCCCGACAGCATGAGAGAGGCTTAAAGCCCGACCACTTCATTGCAATATTTATTTTATTTATAGCTTAGATTACACGGTATAAATCTTGATGGCAAACTGCTTCCACCGAGACTCGATCCCACAATCTCATGGGCTTAAGAGGAGTGTCCAACCACTGCACCAAAAAATTGGTGGATTAGAGATCCACTTTTCATATAGGAATTTTAGAGTAAACATGAAATTCCACTTTTCATATAGGAATTTTAGAATTTTTCTTGACTTTTGCATTGGGGATGCTCTCAGAGTAACCATGAAAGAACACTCAAACGTTCTTATTTCACTCAAAATTATTCCTCCTTAACAATACTTTGCTAGTTTGGGCCAAGGCAGACCCCATTTTTTTTCAAAACGTACATTGTTATAGTATGATGAACTCTTTATGAATTCCCCACTTTTTTTTGTTGAGATAATGAATTCTCCTTAAAACTATCATATCATTAGTAGTCACCCATTTGGTTAGAAACTAAAATTAAAAATAATCACTATGATTTTTTTTTATTGAAATAAAATCACTATGATTTAGTTTCCTCAATTAAGTAGATATGAAGTGTGGCTTAACGTGTGCCATGTAGTCTTGTTTATTTGAGATGCCCTAAATCTGCATTATAAATAGTCGTTTAAGAAGTTCTCGTAGAGCGGTAGTCACCACCACTCTCTTTATCTAGTCTTACCTTGTTCTTGTTGCAATCATGGTTATAGATACCATGCAATGGTAAAACATTTGATTCTAACTTTGTGTATTTTATCTATTTCATATGCAACAACCTTTGTTTTATTAGATACGGTTCTCCTCGACCATGATTATCTTTTTACTAAATTTTATTGTCCTGAATCAACAAGAAGATGGATTATCGCACAGTATGGTGTAGACTCTTGAGAAAATGAATTTAAGTTGGTAGATTTAAGTTCCACAATTCCCTTCTTTTATCAAACTAAGAAGTACTTTGTGATCTCTTTTGTGTTTACAAACTTATCATGTAATAGATGTAAAAGCTGATCTAGTTTCTCATATTGTCAAAATTTTCAGGTTAAGGAGAAGGTCTAGTTTGTAAAAGTTCCATTATCGGATCAACGGTTTACCATATTACTTCTTTATTAACGGCGGCACGGGAGTTTTCTCTCGACATGGTATACTTTTTTGTGAAATTTTAAAAGGGAATCTCAATCTTGTTAAAAATGTTCCTCGCATCCCTTTGACTTGATAAATTTGGTTTGACCTCTTTTGTTAGAGTCGCCCCAAAATCAATTGACTCGGGCCAATTTTTATTACGACATTCGACTCAAGATCCACCGAATTAGCTCTAATGTTTTGATTTGTTGAAATCGGGACAAATTTTGTTGCAAAATTCGTCTCAATACCCACTGATTTCAACTCCAATATTTTGGAGTTAAAATTAGTGAAATTTGTTACCAAACCCAGTCTACGTCCGACAATTTGAGTTGTATGTAACAGTGACGACAACACAACCACATCGAGCCCGTCAAATTCGGAATCGGTGAACTTAACCTGATTTGGTTACCAAATCGATTCATGTCCACTGATTTTAAGTCCAATAAAAGGGAAGTACCTGGAGTCTCCAATTACATAGAGTCGGCAATAACACTATGGGAAGGTGCCTTTAAAGTCTTCACGTTTCCATAAATTCTATTCTCTTCCCTTAATATCTTTGACAATATATATATATATATATATATATATAGGTGGCCAATACGCGGACAATCGTTTTTCTTATATGGACAACCAAAGCCGTGGCTAGGAATTTGAGGGCCCTGGGCGAAGTTTGATTATGGTCTTTGGTATAATAAAAAAAAAACAAAATCTTTGTACAACGTCTAGTTTAGAGTCTAAGCGATTTTTTTAATATGGTATCTTTTGTATCATGATTTTCTCATAAGTATTTATGTATTGATAGAATAAAAAATACTTAAATCTTTTTTTCTTAAAAACACGTCTAAAGATGAAAGATATGCACCCAAACAACAAAACAGTTTAAAGAAAAAGTTTGACGGAGCATAACTAAGAATTGATTTAGCAATGATCCTCTAAACCTCACAATTATAAGGAAAAGGAAAAAAACAAGTAATGGGTTTCAAACCCGTGTCTCAGGTGTGGAAAACCACAAACTTGACCACTAGAGCTAATGGAGTTTCATGTTAAAGTGTTTAGGATTATTTATATATAATCGGAGTGCGACCATCATAAGAGGTGGGCCTCTTTGGGGGTGGGGGCCCAGGGCGGACGCCCTGCGAGTTAACTATGCTTGATTTAGTTGACTTTGATTTAATAAGGGGACAACCCCATAAAGTCTTAAATACTAATAATTAGTAACTTGTGGACTACTAACAAAAATAATAGTTAAAGATTGAAAACCTAAACTGTCTTCTTCTTCATCTTCTTTCTTCTTCCTTCTTCTTAGTCTTATTCTTCTTTCTTCACTTCTACTAAAAGTAAACTGTAGTTTCTACCATTTTTTTTATCAAACCCTAGATGGCTCTTATTCTTCTTTCTTCACTTCTACTAAAAGTAAACTGTAGTTTCTACCTTTTTTTTTATCAAACCCTAGATGGATGGATGAAGAAGACAAAATCCCTAAATCTGCACCTGAAGAAGTTTTTCCGGACGTTTCTATAATAGGCATTAATGACATTGATGAGGTAAAACAGAACATAACTTGCGACGAAAATCTGGCAAAATCGGACAATTTTCCAGATTTTCGTAGCAACTTAGCTTCTGTTATGACATATTTTCGCAGAAAACCGACGAAAATATTGCATAACAGAAGCTAAGTTGCGACGAAAATCTGGCAAGTTTTCTGATTATGCCAGATTTTCGTCGCAAGTGATGTTCTGTTATGCCATATTTTTGCACAACTCGAATTACCAGATTCATCTTCTTCTTCACCATCGTTTTCAGAGTCGGAACCAACAGATCCATCTTCGTCTTCCACATCTTCTCTGATTTTCTCTGTCATCAGTACCATCTTCTTCGTGGTTGGTTTTAGAGTTTTAGGATTCTAACCTTTGTCTTTGGAAAGATTCTACAACAACTCCCTTGCCTTTGTTTGATGCCATAACCACCAAGCTTCTCTAAGGAATTTCTCTCTCTAAAAATTTGGGATGAAGAACAAGTAATAGAAGAGATGAAGACTAAACTAACCTAGGGTTTATGGAGATAGAGGGAGGTCATCAAATAATACATCTGATTCTAAGAGGACTTGAGTGAAAATAATAGAGAGTTGTCCCCTTAGAAACTGATGTCCATATAAAAATTTAACTTTTTTGCGTTGTCCACATAAGATAGTTGTCCATATAAAAAAAACGGTTATCCGCGTATTGGCCACCATATATATATGAGTTAATTCCTATATGGCCCCCTACTTTGTGACCAGCTTCCTTTATGGCCCCCAAATTTCTGTAAATTCAAATATGGCCCCCTTATTTTCATGGAAATGTCATAACTACCCTTCACATTAATATATTTTCAAAATAAAATTAAAAACAAAAACCTAAATTCCACCTCACTTCCCTCTCCACCACTCATCTCTCTCCACGTCACCTCTCTCCAACTCACCTCTCTCTCTCTCTCTCCAAGTCAGCACTCAAACTTAAAAAAAAAAAAAAAAAAAAAAATTTTCACTCACCTCTCTCTCTCTCTCCAATCAGCACTCTCATGTAGGTCGCCGGCCGGAAAATTTCCGGCCGGCGACCTTCAAACTAAAAAAAAAATTTTTTTCACTCACCTCTCTCTCTCTCTCTCTCTCCAATCAGCACTCTCATGAAGGTCGCCGGCCGGAAAATTTCCGGCCGGCGACCTTCATACTTAAAAAAAAAAAAAAAAAAAAAATTTTTTTTTTCACTAATCTCTCTCTCTCTCTCTAAAAATTCCGGCGAAGGGGGTTTCCCTTCGCCGGAATCTGGTCTGTTGAAGAACAGACCAGATCTGGTCTGTTCTTCAACAGACCTATTCTGGTCTGTTGAAGAACAGACCTATTCTGGTCTGTTGAAGAACAGGCCGATCAACAGACCAGATCGGCCTGTTCTTCAACAGACCAGTTCGGTCTGTTCTTCAACAGACCAGATTCCGGCGAAGGGAAACCCCCTTCGCCGGAATGTTGAGAGAGAGAGAGAGAGATTAGTGAAAAAAAAAAAAAGTATGAAGGTCGCCGGCCGGAAAATTTTCCGGCCGGCGACCTTCATGAGAGTGCTGATTGGAGAGAGAGAGGTGAGTGAAAAAAAAAAAAAAAATTTAAGTTTGAAGGTCGCCGGCCGGAAAATTTTCCGGCCGGCGACCTTCATGAGAGTGCTGATTGGAGAGAGAGAGAGAGGTGAGTGAAAAAAAAATTTTTTTTTTTTTTTTTAATTTTGAATGCTGACTTGGAGAGAGAGAAAGAGGTGAGTTGGAGAGAGGTGACGTGGAGAGAGGTGACGTGGAGAGAGATGAGTGGTGGAGAGGGAAGTGAGGTGGAATTTAGGTTTTTGTTTTTAATTTTATTTTGAAAATATATTAATGTGAAGGGTAGGTATGACATTTCCATGAAAATAGGGGGCCATATTTGAATTTACAGAAATTTGGGGGCCATAAAGGAAGCTGGTCACAAAGTAGGGGGCCATATAGGAATTAACTCTATATATATATATATATATATATATATATATATATATATATATATATATATATATATATATATATATATATATTAATGGTTAATATTGTTAGTAATATTAAATTGATTTAACTTACCCTGAGCATGGTATTTGTTTTAGATGATATATGTCATTATTAATCTACATATATTTTCGGAATAGAAAATGACTATTTGAGTTGAAAAAGTTATCATAATCAGGGCCGTGCCTGAGAATTTCGGGGCCTCGTGCGAAACTTGAATTAGGGTCTTTTGGAAAACAAAAAAATATTACAAACAAAATTTGAAGGTATAGTTTAGAAGTGAGTTTTTGAATGTAGTATTTTTATCATGATTTTAAAAAAATATTTAAATATTTTGATTTTTTTAGTAGTTTTAGATTTATATTTTCAAAAAATGAAAGAAATGCACCTAATTATCAAAAGGTGTAACAGAGTAGAAATAGAGATCCAATTAACAATGTTACCTTGAACATCACAAAACCAAAAATATATATATATATATTTTAATGGTTAAAATATTTTTAGTAATATTAAATTGATTTAACTTACCCTGAGTATGGTATTTGTTTTAGATGATATATGTCGTTATTAATCTACATATATTTTCGGAATAGAAAATGACTATTTGAGTTGAAAAAGTTATCATAATGATTAAAAAAGCAGTCATCTTTTTCTATTAACTAAAAGTTAGCAAAATATTATCAACAATGATACTTAAAGTTTAAAACAATATAGATAGTGAGGTCATTTTCTATTTTTTTGAATCCTAAAATACCTTTCTACATTAAAAATTACTTTCTATCTCAAACGTTCAGAAATTCTTAAGTCTTCTTCTTCTTCTTCTTCTTCTTCTTTTAAGTCTTCTTCTTCTTCTTCTTCTTCTTCTTCTTCTTCTTCAATGCAAAAAAATGCTGATTTGTAGAAGTAAAAGGGCGAAGATAAAAAAAACAACAAGTCGATTCTTCGTCACTGTCAATGACCACCACAACCACTGATGAGAGTACTGATGATGATGTTTATCTCATAGGTTGGTCTTCTATTCCTGTGACGAAAGAATTGGAGGAAGAACAAAAATTAGGGCTTCAGATGATAGAAGAACTAAGATATTCTTCACATGGGTATGGATGTTGATGGAGCCATGCAAATTGATGGACATGTTAGGAGATTGGGAGTGAAGGTGGAAAGAAGGCAACGATCGTGATGCTGAAGGAGAGAAAGATGTTATTGCTGTTTTTGAAGTGGGATTGTTGTTTAACTTCGACTCATCACTGTGGACACACATTTGTAAGCTTCTCTATTTATATGTAATACGTATATATATGCTTCAATGGAATTTGAAGTTTTTGATGAAGAATATGATATAGAAGTAGCTAAATCCAGTTGGGGTTTGTGTTGATAAAATGAATAATTTCAGAAATATTGGATTCAGTTATTTGGTTGATGGAGCTTTCTAGAGAAGTGAAATCTCCAAGGACATGTTACCTGATGATGATTCAGGCACGAGTTTCTCTCCATTAGTCATCGCAATTATTGGTATATTAGTAAGTGCTTTTCTTCTTGTTACTTACTACACTAGTACACTGTCATTTCAAAGTATCGTGGAAATATGGATTCCATTAGAAGAAGAAATAACCGAAACCACACTGATGATTCAATTGAGAACGAAAATCTACCTAACCAAGAACCATGGCAAGTTTCTAATAGTGATTTAGATGAGTCGTTGATCGAGTCAATAACAGTTCCAAACTTGTTTGTTTAGAGAGGAAAAATTTATATAGATTTGGTTCAAATCTCCTTTGATGTTGATGATTACAAACCCTATGAATGAATAAAATCAATTCCAAACTCAAGATTTCGTAGTCACATACCATTAGTTTACATTTTCGATTTGCAAATCGAGTTTGCAAGATATGCAACTCGAGATTATATTTTACAAAGTTTGCAAATCATGTTTGCAATCTATATTTTGCAAACACAGTTTGCAAAACAGTGTTTGCAATACAACTAGTTGCAAACATATGTTTGCAGAACTTGTTTACAAAACAGATTGTTGCAAACACATGTTTGCAGAAAAACGTAACGGAAAACACGCCGTTTTTTTCTAGGTTTTTTTTTTCAAAAAAAAGTACTGAAAGTGGATCTTGTTAGAATGCTAAGGAAAAATCATTTCTAAATATATAGTTTTTATAGAAATCCGACATCTCAAACAAAAATTATATCGATTTAAAGTTCAAAAAAATAATAATAATTTAGTTACACAAAATGACAAAAAAATGTATTTTAGGATTTGTATACTTTTTGACCTGAATAATAATTTCCAAATGTTTTACTCCCTCCGTCTCAAATTAAGAGACCCAGACCTAAATTCCTACAAATTTTTCACATATTTTTTCTTCCACTTATACCCTCATTTGATGCTCAGATTAGTGAGATTCCTCTTTTTGGTTAAATTCAAATTAAATTTCTTTACCAAAAATAAGTGGAAGAAATTTGGATTTTATTTAATGATCAGATTATTTTCGCTAACAATCCAAATTGTTCATGCCTTTGTATGGTATTTTTGCTTCCAAATTGGATGTATTTTTTCTTCCAAATTAGATTGTTACCGAAAATAAATGTTTGAGGAGAAATATAAAATATAAAGATAAAAGACAATGTTGGAAATTTGATGGATTTTATATGATAAAAAAAGAAATCGGTCTTTTATTTTGAGACAAATCAAAAGGAAAAGTGGGTCTCTTAATTTGAGATGGAGTGAGTATGTTTTTTTTACTTATCTTCTATATTATTTTGACCTATAGAGTTAAAACCCCTTTTCGGAATAACCTTAATAACATTTTAATAACGCATCTATCTTTTTATTTTGTTGAAAATAAAGCATCTATCTAGTCTTTATCTTGTAATTATATATAAAAAATGGTATATATATATATATATACTAGGTATAACCCGTGCCTCCGGCACGGGTACTTCAATACTTAAAAAATAAAAGAAAAAAAAGAAGTGGGGCTAAAACTTCTTAGTACTTGAAGATATAACAATCAATCTTAATATAAATAAATAAATAAATCGAAGTAAATCACTGTCAATCGTAACGATTGTATGACTGGATATATATAATATATAAATATATGTATAATATATAAATATATATATATATATATATATATATATATATATATATATATATATATATATATGAGGAATCTGATATCAGGCAAGAGTGATCAAAGAAAAAGAACAACAAAAATCTTCTTATGGATAAAAAAATTCTTTCAAAAGCACTCCCGTGACATTGTCACTAAACCTTAAACAATCGCGCCAAATGAGGAGCATTCACCAAAACAAACTGTTTTAAGGAACACAAGATACAGAAAATGCAAAATACAAGAACTATAAATGCATAAAATCACCTCGAAATCTTGACTACAACTCGACTTCTATCCATGAAATTTGAAGTTAATGAACATTTACCTATTAGAAGAACCCTTTGGTGCATTGATAACCTTATCACCATGGCATTCAACAATAGTCTTCTCATTTCTAAAAGGGTCCTTTCTTGCTCCAGTAGTGAAGAGGTATTGTTATTTGATTCACTCTTCTTAATGGAAATATATCAACATCTTAATGCCTTAGTACACCAAGTGGACACCATCACTAACAGTATACCTGTAAAGAAGATACCGTTTCAGCTGCTTTCAGCTAGTGCATCGACAAGTTATTCCTTCACGCTCTGTAAATGTTGAAATCAATAAAATAAGTACATGAACAACATTACCTTGGAGACCTAGTCAAGGTGAAAGGACCAGGAAAATGAAATACCAAGAAAGGGGTGGCGATTCTTGGTGCAAGTACTTTCTGTTTTGGTGTTTAGCTGGGATCTCTGTTTGTGAAGCTCTCTTTTTCCACCTCGGCATGTTGTATCAACGTTCATATTTCTTCCAACATCTGACAAAAACATTGAAATAGGTAAATAACTCAACTATTGGATGCTATGGAAAAAAGTAGAGTCAGAATTTTTCGTAGGCAATAGAAAAAATGTATGATTGCTCGAATAAAAGTGATCTTCACATATATGTAGCGGAAACACGTTATGTAATATAGAAGTAGTAACATTTAGTAAAGGTCTAAGTAGTCAACATGTTCTTTCTTCAAAAGAGTGTGTTGTAGAGTTTCAAAAGATTTCTCCTTGGACTCGATTGATCCGAATTTCCGCAATTCTATTTCATGGCCTGAAACTGATGTTAGTTAGATTACAAGGTGGTCAAGGATCCTTTCAAATGAAAACAAAAAATCAATTTTGATAAGAATTTCTATAGCTTTGAGAATGTAGGAATTATGTCCGTCTATAAGATCATGTTTTCAAGGTATAAAAGGTTTGGCAAAAGTTAGTATTTAGCATTAAAAATGTGTGATATAAGATAAGTAATGCAATATAAAATCATGTAAACCTAATCTAAATTCTAAACTAATTGTGAACTCAAAATATACTTAACAAAGATATGGACGAACTTAATTCCTACAATTTCAATGTTGTGAAATTCAAAGGCTATTTTGTACAAGCAGTACATAAAACTCAAAGACAAGCATTTATTTCAACATCTGAATAAATAAATTGACGATGAAAGAAACATAAATACTCACTTCTTCCTCTTTGTGGAAGTCGCTCTCACTTACTTAATGTCGGATTACCTCAGACACACTTTTGGGAAGAGAAACAGTGAAATTAGCTTATTTTCAACCACTGCAGAAAAGAAGACAATGGTATGAGCAATTTACACCAAATTTCTCCATTATATATTATCATCCTCTACTCCGTTTACCAATGTCATACAATCTCAGACCAAAATTAATTTTGAGAGAGAAAACAACTAACGGCGAACGAACACATGGGAAATAAGAAGAAAAAGATAAAAGGAAGAGAAACAAATACTATCTAGGTTTCCCGCGTTTGTGAGTCGAAATCAAGAGTAGATATTTTCAAATGAAATCTAGAGAAATGAGTAACTGACAAAATCCAAATAAGTAAAGAAACCACAAAAAATTTGATGCTTGATTATCAGTTGGAATAAAAAAAATTTAATGAAGATGAATCAAGAATATCTCTGCCATAAACTATACATGTATTTGTCACCCTCTTTGTTGGTACTAATTGGGGCCAAATGTGGAACCTGAACACCACTAAGGTAGTAACACCAATGCAATTTCATTATCCATAATCACATTAGGTGGGAAGAGCTTCACATACGCAAAAAGGGCAGCACTCTAGTAAAGAGAATTTCCTATATAATCCAATCAAAAGTGATGGCATTCAATGAGGATTTTAGAGAAATAGCTTGCTTTTAATGAAATAGAAGTATAGGCTTCTCTTTACAGGATGGCCAAACCTAAAAATGATGAAAAAATCAGAAATATAATGATTAAATTTTCACATACTCTTAGCTACAAACTTCCAATAACAATTTCATCATAAGAATAACAATAAACCACTCTCTTTAATTGTAACAAACATAACTCAGAAAACAAAACTATAAGAGAATCACAAAAATCTTACAGATTAAAATACAACTACTGTATAAGAAAATAGGGTTAGGGCTTTCCTTGAATGAACTTACCTCAACAAAGAAAATGAAGAGAAAGAAATGTTTTGATGAAAGAAGAAGAAGATGAATAGAAAGGGACGTTTGAATAAAAGAAAATACCCCTTTCAGAGAATTGGACCATCTTTCTCGAAGAAGTGATGAGAGGGAATGTTAAAGAGAGGAAGAGAAATGGTTTTGTAACGCCCTCCTACTTGAAGATCGGGATTTGAATGGTCATTTTTAGTTGAAGAAATTGGATGTATCATGAATGTATTTTGACCTGGGTGGCAATTTTTACTCTTTTTTTTTTTTTGTCCTACTGAGCTTGTCCTAGTCACAACCCACCTGATTTGTTATATAGATCATACATTAAGGTGACCAGTTAATATACCACAAATGTGAATTTAATTATATTTTAGTGAATATGATTATTATTTTTACGGCTAACTTGAGTTTATAGTTTTTTTTTTCACGACTAACCATACACATTTAAATTAAAGATCCATTGATAACAGAAATTGTTGTGATGGTGCCTTCACGATCTATCCATAACCGTCTCTCTCTCTCTCCAACATTTCACAGATCTATATTTGTTCCTCCGGCGAAGGGTCCTCCCTTCGTCGGTTCCCCTTTTTTCTTTTGTTTGTAGTTAGTTTTCCCTTCTTTAATAGTTTTTAGGGTAATTACTGAATCATCAGAGTGAAGCAATATATTCTTGCACGGTTCAAGAGATAGAGAGAGAAAGAGATTTTCCCTCACATTCTTTGATTCATGGAGGATATGAGAAATTTCATTCCCTGCTAATCTACCCATCCGATCAACAATTCAACGGTACCACTTTTATCATCCTCATCTAGACAAGATTTCCAAGACGTTCGATCCATTCAATTTGAAGAGCAGTAACCGGCGGATCTGTTAAGAGAGAAAATCGTTTTGTCTCTCAATTTTAGGAGAAAGCATGAGTTGACTGATTTAATTGGGCGGAAGTGGTGTCTCCCTTGATGCTAATCAGTTTCTCAATTTTTAGGGCCTCCCTTGATGCGAATCAGTTTCTCAATTTTTAGGAGCAGTCCGGGGAATTGTAACTCGGAATTGAGTCTCTTTGTCGTTCATCAGTTACTCAAGTCAGACTTTTTCTTGCCCTGTGTGTCAGTGGTGATGGCGGTGGTGGTGGAAGTGGTGGTGGTGGTGTGGAGAAAGGAGTAAGAGGGATCTTAATAAGTATTTTCTATTTTATTAGTACTATAGTTCTCTCCTCTCTCTCCATAACCGTTTGTCCAGATTAAATCTTCGAGGGTAGTTCATTGTTTCTCCGTCCGTTCGCCGGATTCCTTACTTTGATTCTAAATAAATGTTATGTTTTTTTGTTGGTCTTTAGGGCATGTTTTGTTGGTCTTTAAGACCCTTTTGTTATATTCGTATTATTCAGGATCGAGTGTTTGATCATGGACATCCATTGGGAGTTTTCTTCAACAACTTCTCTCTCTACCGATGTACCGAAATCAGAGGAGCAGACCGGAGATCTGCACCTAGACGGTTGACGGCGAGAAGAGAAGAAAGTGGAAGAACGGTTATAAAACTACCCACAGATGGTTAGTGGTGTCTGCACCAGATATGTAGCGCACCAGTTAGATCAGGCAGCTCTAGAGACACCCCAAGTGGGCATAACTTGACTTGTTTGTCCGTTTTTGGTTGTGTCTTTGATTTTCAACTTCATGATGTAATTCTCATTAGCCTTTTGGCCTATTAATGAAGTTTGATTCCAAAAAAAAAAAAATTGTTGTGAGATAATTATGATCCCCCTGCATATGACAATAACGTTTCTCTTTATTTTACCATGCCGAGAGCTTCAATTGACGAAATGGTTTCACAGTCATTAGTGACCAAATATTCGTGCATCTGTAGTGCGGGTAATAAATTGACGAAATGGCTTCATAGTCATTAGTGGCCAAATATTCGTTCATCTGTTGCGCGTGCAAGAACGCTTATTTTTACCCAACATATAACAATGTCTTATTTAAATTACCCAAAAAATGATGTTTACTGATTTTAAGCTAAGCCTATACCGCTTTGTGTGCCTTAACACATACTAGTAGATATTGTAAATAGGTGATAGAATGCTCATGCTTAAAGTATTAATACCTAAAATTCTTAGGTCACTAGGGTTTCTTTTGAACGTGGGGGGAAGCTTTGTTTTTTTTGTTGAAAGGTAAATATTAGATTAAACACTCAAAATGTCATTACAATACAAAGAAACTATAAATAAGGTACATTGCTCCAAGTCTTCGATTTATTCTTCTTTCTAGCCCATTTAGCTAGTTTATCTGCAGGAGAATTGAATTTTCTATTCGTGTATTTGAATTGCACCCTTTCAATCCTTCGTTTGACTTCGTGAATTTTTTGGATGTGAATTCTGGACTGCCATTGGACTTCATGTTTGATGATGTTGATGTTGTCACTTTCTATATTACTGTAATTATGTTCTGCCGCCCATAAGAGGCCATTGAGTATTGCTATGGCTTCACTTTCTTCTCTATTTCTACTTTTTGTATTAAATGTATGAGCTTCTATGAATTTTGAGTCGCAATCATGGATAATAAGGCTAGTACATGTTATTTCGTGTACATTGATAAAGGAAGCATCTACATTAATTTTCACCCATGTCGGTTCTGGTGGTTGCCACTTTTCTTGTGAGATTTAATTCATGTTTGGTTGTGTGATGATGTTTTTAGGGAATGATTGTATCATGTTTATAATCTGAGAAAGTGAGTTTATTTCATGTTGAAAACAATGATCACATCTAATTTTCCATATGATCCACAGAATAGTAGCAAAGTGAGTTTGATTAGAAGTATTGCTATACTGAGATGTATGTTCCCATGAAAATATCCATTCTGCCATTGAAGTGATGTTCTCCGAAATAATATTAAAGTAGAACCAGATGTTTCTAGCCAGAGGGCAGTGAAGAAGCGCATGTTCAATAGATTCAATATCATTGCAATTGGGGCAGTTCAAGATGTTGTTGATATATTTTACCAATTCTTTCTCTCACCGGGAGAGCTTTGGTACATATTTTCCAAATGAAATTTTGAATTCTGGGCACAGTCGGAAGAGACCAA
This sequence comes from Eschscholzia californica, assembly GCF_041429995.1. NCBI lineage: Eukaryota > Viridiplantae > Streptophyta > Magnoliopsida > Ranunculales > Papaveraceae > Eschscholzia > Eschscholzia californica. The sequence continues at coordinate 12,051,972 of NW_028238198.1, read as the reverse complement.
ATAAAGTTCCAGTTCGGGGCAAGGGGTATAGGGGAATTCATACTAGTGCAAAGATACTTATACATAGATTTAACTGTAAACTTACCAGATTTTGTTAGAGTCCAGATTCTTTGATCTTCTCCAGCTCCATAAATAGGAATGGATTTGATCAAGTTCTGAGTCGAACTATCAAAGTTGCTAGTAAGAGCCTCTTCGTTCCAATTGTTATTTATGATCAATTGAGCCACAGTAGTCAGATTGGAGTCATTGCTGTTACTCTGCGGAGTATTAATATCAGGGATCAAGTTATCAGTCCAAATGTTGATGTTCTGTCCATTATGGACCTCCCAAGTCGTAAGATCTTCGATCTGGTTCAAGTGCTTCCTTATAGTCTTCTAGTTCCAAGAGTGATGTGGCTTGACTGGTCTCGGAATCTCCGTGTGGGGGAAGTACTTAGCGTTAAGGAAACGAACCCACATCGCACTAGGCTCCACCTTGATTCTCCAAGCTAGTTTACTGAGTATAGTTTGATTGTCTAGTTCAGGAAGATGAATATCAAGACCTCTCATGGATTTCGGGAGGCAAATAGAAAACCAAGATTTCGTGCAAATACCTTTGGACTTACCCCACCAGAACGACTTTTGAATAGTCGAAATGCTTTTGCTTATACCTTTAGGAATGACGAAGCATTGCATTTGGTATCGGGGTACGGCGATCGTTATCGTCGAAATAACAACAGTGCGCCCAACTTGAGAAAGGAAGGAATGATTCCATTTCTCTAATTTGTGTTTGATCTGCTGGAGGATGTCCTTGAAAGCCTTGTTCTTATGCGCTCCTATGAACAGCTGCGCTCCTAGATATTTATCCGATGTGGAAGCATTCTTCACTTTAAGAGTCCGCATGATAATACGCTTGAATTTAGGGTGAGAATTCTTGGAATAGAAAATATTGGATTTCTTGTAGTTAATCATTTGCCCAGAAGATTCGCAAAAAGTGTTAAGAATGTTCTTGAGGATGTGAAGATTGTCCAAGGAGTTGCGACCGAAGATAATGCAGTCATCAACAAAAAAGAGGTGAGAAATAGTGAGGTTAGGATTATTGGTGGGAAACCCCTTGAAAGTCTCAGAGTCGCGTTCCGCTGTAATCATTCTACTCAAGCCTTCCATGGCTAGGGTGAAAAGAAAAGGGGAAAGGGGGTCTCCCTGCCTGATACCTCTAGTCGGAAGGAAAGTGGGCCCAGGACGACCATTGATCAGGACCGCCATCGAAGAAGTAGAAATACAACTGGTAATCAACTTAATCTAATGCTCCGAGTAACCCAGTTTGGTCATGATATCCGTCAGAAAATTCCACTCGATCCTATCAATCGCTTTAGACATGTCTAATTTCAAGCCAGAGTACCCCGTCGCTCCTTCCATTCTTTTTATTGAATGAATGATCTCCTGCCCAATGATAATGTTATCTGAAATCTGTCTACCCGGTATATATGCTGCTTGGAAAGGAGTAATGATAGGGTTAAGTGTCTCTTTAAACCTATCAGCCAAGATTTTCGTGATGATCTTGTATGTGGTGTTAAGAAGGCTAATAGGTCTATAATCTGCAGGGGTCTGGGGAGTAGCCGTCTTAGGAATGAGGCAGATGTGAGTATGATTAGATTCTGAAGGCAAAGTAGCAGTATGGAAAAAATTATGGACTAGGGTATGGATGTCGGGCCTAACCGTGTCCCAGTTGGATTGAAAGAAAAACGGGGGGTACCCATCTGGACCAGGGGCAGCATCTTTCTGTAGACCCTTAATGGCATTATTGATTTCTTCTTCATCCGGAATAGCAATAAGTTTATTATTCTGGGCTGGAGTAATGGAATAATGAAAAAGATTAAGGATATCTGGGGCAGTAGTAGTGTTCTCCGTAGTATTGATGTTAAGGAGATGTGAGGTGAAGGTAAATTGAATATTGTTGAACCCTTATTGCCAATCACCATTATTGTCTTTAATTGCCATGATCTTGTTGGTACGGTTACGTTGTATGGCCTGCGAATGAAAGTATTTAGTGTTCTTATCCCCAACCGAAAGGAAGTTATTTTTGGATTTTTCCTTCCATAGGCTCTCTTGGTACCTGTACCATTGTACAAGTTGAATGTTCAGGCTCATAGTCTCCTGCTTATTATTACTATTCTGTAAGATGTCTGTAATTCTCTTAATATTCATCTCAATATTGCCGAAAACACTTTTGTTTCATTTGGTGAGATGTTTACTTAACTTTTTGAGCTCCTCTTGGATATCTTGGTTAGTATTCCATTTACTCGCAATGAAATCATGGCATTCAGGATGCATCATCCAAGTACGGAGGAATTTGAACGATTTAGGCTTATTATTAATATTATTAATGTCAGAAAGAAGAATAGGAAGATGATCAGAGCCTACTGTATCTAGGTGAGCTATACCCGAGAATTGGTATAACGTCAGCCACTTAAGATTAGATAAAGCTCTATCTAGTCTCTCTTGAATGAGATTCTCACCATACTATTTATTACTCCAAGTATATGGACTGCCCTGATAACCCATATAGGTTAGCTCAAGATGGCTAATAATGGAGAGGATATTAGAAATGTGAGAGTTAGTAGCGTTAGAGCCTCGTTGTTTCTCCTGCATATCCAGGACATTATTAAGGTCTCCGATGACAATCCACGACATATTGTTATCAACCTTGAGAGTGGTAAGAGTTTTCCACGGTTTAAGCTTATTCTTATGATAAGGGCACCCGCAGAAACCAGTAACTATATTATAAAGAGTATTATGCGAGTTATAGATTTTTGCATGAATAATGTTATTATCCGAGTACAGGATGGTGGTGTCTAAATGATGCTTCCAATACTACTAGGCCACCAGCTTTGTTAAGAGGTTCGACAAAGTGACTACTATAGTGTTTATGAATCTTAATATTCTTGTTAATGATATTAGATTTTTTTTTTTTTTTTTGTCTCTGAAAGAAAAATAATATCCGGGTTATATTTAGTGATAAGATTCAAAAGATGTTTCTTGGTGAGATACTTCGATATCCCTCTCACATTCCAGCTAAGAATGGAGGGGCTCGGGTTCGGGATATTATTCATTATAAACTATACAAGTTATAAAGGCACCCACCCCAGGAGGATGGAGATGGACTCTCACAAACTCTCTAGACGAGTTCCTCCCACCACCCAACAGATAAAGGGGAAATGAACTAAAAATGAATAGTATTTCTACTCGTATAACAGTAGAAATCTAAAACCAAAAACAATTAAAGGCTAAAACAAGAAATGCAGGAAAGTAATAGGGAAGTAAAAGCATATCACTATGTAAACGTAGCTAATAACATGAACGAAATCTATAGATAATAGGCAAAAGCACATCTATCTTATACTAGATGTGATGAAACAGTACCAAGAGTAAAATCAAACTAAACGTCTCGGGATATGTCGTCCCATATAATATTTCTTAATTCCAACAATCATCGATATAAAAAAGAGAATATTTCTTTCGTAGAGAGGTTTAACGTCAATGTATACTTTGAAGAATTTAAGTTATGTTGATGAATGGGACACGGGGACAAGGAATATGGTTGGTCAGATGGAGTGAAAAATATAATATGTGGTTTCTTAAGAACACATTTACATTCCAAACTTGTGAGAGTACAATTACTCAACCAGAAAGGTGCTTTCATATAAACAAGTTAAGAAGTTCAACCGTCGAAAGATAATTTTTTTGTTTGAATTGTCTAGCGTGTGCCTCGAACCCTTGACCTCCAGGTTGAAGATTATACCTCTTACCACTCCAACCAAAGGTTGTTGGCCGTCCAAAGGTGATTCAGATAGGCCACCCATCAAAAGATGGTTTGGGACTGGCAACAAATCAATTTTTGACACTTTAACAAAACATGTCAAGGTGGATCAACCTGAGGAGAAAGTATGCCAACGTTGTGATAGTCCCACATCGCTCGCGACAGTGTACCAAAGTTTGTGCTATAGGTGAACGCTCAAGCTTAGTAAAAGTCGATGCCTTTTGGGTGGGCTTGTGGAGCTTTCACCGATAACAAAACTCTGTACCTGTGGACTAGGACACGAAGTATCTAAAACAAGGACAATATCAATAAGTTAGCTGTGTTGCAGGCGCAGCCTTGTTGGGGTCCCTCCTTATAATTAAAGGACTCCTAGTTGGAATAGGATTTCCCTTATTCCTTGTTTGGGGAAAAAATAGAAACTTCTATTTTTTCAAGCCTAAAAAGGAATTCCTATTTCTATTGGTAAACCTCCTTATTTATTATTATAAATAGGGAATGAAAGGGAAGAGATTATACACAACAACTTCCAGAACAAAGAGAAGTCAGAGAAAGAGAGATTTCTGAAGTGGTTCTTTCAAGAGAGATTGAAAGAGCAGAATATTGGTTTGAAGAAAAGAAGATTATTAATCTTGTGAAGCAATTTAGTTTGTGGTTATCCTCTTCAACCTTTAGTAATCTAGGATTTGTTCAAATCCTAAGGAGTAAGAGATTTTATTTCTTTGTTTCTTTGTTCAGTTTATCCACCATAGGTTTGGTGAAGAGTTGTCCAAGAGTGTTTCTACACATCTTGAAGAATTGTGTAACCCATTATTTAATTATAGTGGAAGATTTCTGGACTAGGTCCCGTGGTTTTTTACCTTCTAGTTTGGAGGGGTTTTTTGCCACGTTAAATAATCTTGGTGTCTCTACTTTTACTTTCGCATCGTTTATCTTCATATTCCTGAACAAGTTAATTAGGGTATTTTTCCTAACAAGCGGTACCAGAGCTAAGGTTGGATTTATTGTTCAGAAATATGGAAGTGAATACTAATCGCATGATTAGTTTAGATGGAGAAAACTACTTGATGTGGAAAGCAAAAATGGAAGATTTGTTATACTGCAAAGACCTAGCTGCACCCATTGAAAATCACGGTACAAAACCGATGAAGATAGATGAAGAAGACTGGAAGGTATTAGATCGTAAGGTTGTTGGATTTATTCGACAATGGGTAGAACCCAGTGTTTTTCATCATGTATCGACGGAGACTTCCGCTTATAGTCTATGGAGGAAATTAGAAGAATTGTATGATCAGAAGACAGCTGCCAAAAAGGCTTACTTGTTCAGAAAGCTAGGAAAATTACAATATAAAGAAGGAACCTCAATTGCTCAACACTTGAATGAGATGAAAAGTCTAGTAAACCAGCTTTCTGCAATGAAGTTAGTTTTGGATGATGAGTTGCAGGCCTTACTTCTTCTAAATTCTTTACCAGATAGTTGGGAGACATTGGTGGTGTCTCTTAGCAATTCTGCTCCTGATGGCATAATGCGTATGAATCACGTAACAGGTAGTTTGTTGAATGAAGAAACAAGAAGGAAATCATCGTCAGACGAGTCTCATTCAGAGGCACTTGTTACAGAAAGACGGGGGAGAGGTAAAAGTAGAAAACCTCATAACCGTGATAAGTCAAGGGGGAGATCAAAACCAAAGAAAGAAGTTAGATGTTTTGGGTGTGGAAAAATGGGTCATTACAAGAGTGATTGCAAGAAAACAAAGAAGGAAAATAAAAAGGATGATGAAAAACAAGATAATGTTGCGGCAGTTGCCTCAAGTGATGACATTATCTTACTCTCAGGTTGTGGAGACACTTGCTTAAGTATGGCTGAGTCAGAACCAGAAACGACATGGTTGGTTGACTCAGGTGCTTCGTATCATGCTATTCCATGTAAGGATTTCTTTAACTCTTACAGAACTGGTGACCTTGGCAAAGTCAGGATGGGAAACTTAGGTTTCTCAAAAATCGTAGGAATTGGAGAAGTGAAAATTGAGACGAGCACAGGGAGTACATTGATTCTTAAGAATGTGAGGCATATACCAGATCTTCGATATAACCTAATCTCTACCGGAGTATTAGATGATGAAGGGTACCACAGTCACTTTGGTGATGGAAAGTGGAAGCTCACAAAAGGGTCAATGGTGATAGCAAGAGGGAAGAAGTGTTGTACTTTATACAGAACTCAAGTAAAACTGTGTAAAGGAGAATTGAATGCAGTTGAAAAAGATTCTTCCACTGATCTTTGGCATAGAAGACTCGGGCACATGAGCGAGAAAGGACTTCAAATCCTTGCTAAACGACAAGACTTACCGAACGTAAAAGGTATAAATTTAAACACTTGCTCTCATTGTTTAGTAGGAAAGCAACATAGAGTATCCTTTCAAAGGAATGCATCTGAAAGAAAATCCAGTGTTTTGGAGCTTGTTTATTCTGACGTTTGTGGACCTTTAAAGGTCAAAACACTTGGTGGTGCTTTGTATTTTGTTACTTTTATAGATGATGCTTCCAGGAAAGTTTGGGCATATGCCATAAAGACCAAAGATCAGGTACTTGCAGTTTTCAAGAATTTCCACAACATGGTAGAACGGGAGACAGGAAAATCATTGAAGTGCATTCGCACTGACAATGGAGGAGAATACATCGGGTCGTTTGAAGAGTATTGCAAAACCCATGGTATTCGACATGAACAGACAGTTCCCAAAACTCCACAACAAAATGGTGTAGCAGAACGCATGAACCGCACGATTGTGGAGAGGATCAGATGTATGCTCTCAGAAGCAAAGCTGCCTAAAAGCTTCTGGGGTGAAGCAATGCGTACTGCATGTTATCTGATTAATTTATCACCTTCAGCACCATTAGATGGAGATGTAGCTGAGAGAGTGTGGGCTGGGAAAGAAGTCAGTTATGAACACTTAAGGGTGTTTGGTTGCAGGGCTTTTGTGCATATACCTAAAGATCAAAGAGCAAAGCTTGATGATAAAGCCAAGCAATGCATCTTTTTAGGGTATGCAGATGAGAAGTTCGGATACAGGTTATGGGATCCAGTCGATAAGAAGATTATTAGAAGTAGAGATGTGGTCTTTCTTGAAAATCAAACTATTGAGGACTTTGGGAAAGTTGAGAAGAATGAGAATCATAGTAATGATCTCATTGATCTAGATCCACATATCTCTTCTAAGGTTATGCATGATAATGCAGGTGAAGAACAAAATCATGAAGATGAAGCTCATGAAGATGTTCCTATGGGTGATGATGTTGAGCAGGAAATGGAAGTTCAACATGAACCACCAGCTGAATTGAGAAGATCGACTAGAGATAGAGCACCATCTACCAAGTATCCTCCACACGAGTATGTGATGGTTACAGATAGTGGAGAACCACAGTGTTATGAAGAAGCCATAGATGATGAACACAAGAAGGAGTGGTTGAAAGCTATGCAAGATGAGATTGAATCATTGCATAAGAACAACACTTTTAAGTTGGTTGAAAAACCTAAGAATAAGAAAATTCTTAAAAATAAGTGGGTGTTCAAAATCAAGACCGAAGAAAGAAATTCACAACCACGGTATAAGGCACGCCTAGTGGTGAAAGGATTTGGGCAGAAGAAGGGTATTGATTTTGATGAGATTTTCTCTCCGGTGGTGAAGATGTCCTCTATACGGTTAGTATTGGGATTGGCTGCAAGTATGAACCTAGAAATTGAACAACTAGATGTCAAGACCGCTTTCCTTCATGGTGACTTGGAGGAAGATGTGTATATGGAACAACCAACAGGGTTTGAAGTTAAAGGTAAGGAACACTTGGTTTGTAAGTTAGAGAAGAGTTTATATGGGCTGAAACAAGCACCAAGACAGTGGTACAAAAAGTTTGAATCATTCATGAAGGATCAAGGGTATCACAAGACGACTTCAGATCATTGTGTTTTCGTTCATAAATTTCCTGATGGAGATTTGATTATACTTCTACTTTATGTTGATGATATGTTGATTGTTGGTCAGGATGCTAATAAAATTAGCAGGTTAAAGAAGGAACTAAACAAGTATTTCGATATGAAAGACTTGGGTCCAGCAAAACAAATTCTTGGCATGCATATCTCTCGTGATAGGAAAGCTGGAAAACTTTGGCTATCACAAGAAAGATACATTGAGAAGGTTCTAGAAAGGTTCAATATGGACAAGACAAAACCAGTGAGTTGTCCATTAGCCAGTCACTTCAAGTTGACTCGCGATCAGTGTCCATCAACTAGAAGTGAGAAAGAAGAAATGGAGAAAATTCCTTATGCTTCAGCTGTAGGAAGCTTGATGTATGCAATGGTGTGTACAAGACCGGACATTGCATTTGCAGTTGGAGTAGTAAGCAGATTTCTTGCTAATCCAGGCAAAGAGCATTGGTTAGCAGTGAAGTGGATTTTGAAGTATCTTAGAGGTACGTCTAAAGCTCGTATATGTTTTGGTAATGATAAGCCAGTATTAGTCGGTTACACAGATGCAGACATGGCAGGAGATGTAGACTCTAAAAGGTCCACATCAGGCTACTTATTTACACTTTCAGGGGGAGCAGTGTCATGGCAATCTAAATTACAAAAGTGTGTAGCTTTATCTACTACAGAGGCAGAATATATTGCCATTACAGAATGTTGCAAGGAGATGTTATGGATGAAGAGGCTGTTAGAAGAACTTGGTATGAAACAAGATAATTATGTTATTCATTGCGATAGTCAAAGTGCCATCCACCTCAGTAAGAATTCTAGTTTCCATTCCAAGTCCAAGCATATAAATGTGAGATACCAGTGGATCCAAGATGTTCTTGAAGAAAAGGTGTTGAAGATCGAGAAAATCCATACTGAAGACAATGGTTCAGATATGATGACAAAACCATTACCCAAAGGCAAACATGAGCTATGTAGCAGTGTTGCAGGTTTGGGGATGGTAGGTCCCTCTTCATAAGTCGGGAGGGGGAGTTTGTTGGGGTCCCTCCTTATAATTAAAGGACTCCTAGTTGGAATAGGATTTCCCTTATTCCTTGTTTGGGGAAAAAATAGAAACTTCTATTTTTTCAAGCCTAAAAAGGAATTCCTATTTCTATTGGTAAACCTCCTTATTTATTATTATAAATAGGGAATGAAAGGGAAGAGATTATACACAACAACTTCCAGAACAAAGAGAAGTCAGAGAAAGAGAGATTTCTGAAGTGGTTCTTTCAAGAGAGATTGAAAGAGCAGAATATTGGTTTGAAGAAAAGAAGATTATTAATCTTGTGAAGCAATTTAGTTTGTGGTTATCCTCTTCAACCTTTAGTAATCTAGGATTTGTTCAAATCCTAAGGAGTAAGAGATTTTATTTCTTTGTTTCTTTGTTCAGTTTATCCACCATAGGTTTGGTGAAGAGTTGTCCAAGAGTGTTTCTACACATCTTGAAGAATTGTGTAACCCATTATTTAATTATAGTGGAAGATTTCTGGACTAGGTCCCGTGGTTTTTTACCTTCTAGTTTGGAGGGGTTTTTTGCCACGTTAAATAATCTTGGTGTCTCTACTTTTACTTTCGCATCGTTTATCTTCATATTCCTGAACAAGTTAATTAGGGTATTTTTCCTAACAAGCCTGCCAACCGAGGAGGTTTGGAAGTTGTAAAAAAAGTCCAAATGAGTCATACTTTAGAGTTTCTATTGTGTTTTTTCAGACCAGCCGAAAATATTAACTAGGTTAAAGAAAACACCACCCTGGGTTCTTTTTAGATGGCCCAACCCGGACGTCCTGGTCCAACTTACACCTCTCAACAGACTTAGGGGAGCCACATAATGCACCTAGAAAGACAAAAACACAAAAAATGCTTAAAGAAGACCGAGTTCTTCACAGACCAATCTGACAAAAGTGCCTATGATCAAGGAAACCAGAAAACCTACTATATGAAACAATGAAGAATCTAAAATAACTAAAAATATTTCGCCTAAACAACTGATGGATTTATATTATTTAATGGGCCACTGTATATGAAACAAAGACTGCAAAAAGCAAAAATAATACAAACATATTTTCTATCCTAACTGAAGTTACCAAAAAATAACCAAGATTGTAAAAGTGAAGAGTCCATGATTTAATTAGCTCATATAATGAAACTCAAAATCTATGGTTTGTGTTTCAGTAAATGTGTCGCAAATTTTCATTAGATATGGTAGAAAATTATCATGTCCTACTATGTCCCGTGAAAATCTGCAGTCATTAGCTCGAGCTCAAATATTAACATTGAGCTTGACCTCATTAAATTGTTTACAAAAGGTAACATGCATCTACCAAAGGTGGATATCTCGAAAATTTCCTGATAGAGTAAGACTTGAATTCTAGTCTCTCTTGTAGGAAGATACACATGTAACCACCCAATTAAAGTGGGCTTAGACTATTCTTAGCAAAATTATCAAATGTTGTTCACAATCGGTTCCACATTTATACTCATATCATATATTCTCTACTTGCAGGTTCTGTTACTAATAATATATCAGTTTGTAGATAATAATGGTGTCTAGCTAGAACGGAAAACAAATAAAGCACAAGATTTTCATCTTCATTGAATTGGGGATCTACGAGGAATCCCTTTCCTCCTGTGCAATGGCTTCTTTGGCTTCAAAGTTGTTGAGTCATTAGTAGAGCTAGTACAGTTCTTGTCCCCTTCCATCTCTTGTGGAGAAATCTCATTCGAGTTTGATTCATCAGATACTTGATTCAAAACAAATTGAGGATTGTTTCGAACATTTTGTTCGAAAATTACCGATTTCTGAAATATGTATGAAATAATATCACATAATGTGTAAAGTCCTTGAAAATTAAAAACTTGGTCCAGTTTAGTTTGTTAACTATACCTTGCAAGCGATAGAGCAAAAAAGGTTTTCGCCTGATAAGATTCTCTCACAGCCTCCACATTGAGAACCATCATTGAATCTCCATTGCCTCGAGTTCGTTCTAGGGTTCAGATATACAGTCATTGCATTGTTGACTGCATATGTCTGATTTACAATATCAGGGGAAAATGTAGAGTCACATATATCACAAAAATATCAGTGGTTAAATACAATAATCACTAAATTAGTTTTTTTTTCTAAATTATCTTATAACAGGAGTAATTTGGATTAGAATGTGAACATCTCGACCAATCTTTTGTCCAGGCATATAAAATTAACTTCAACCCTAAAAAGAATAGACTTAAAAGTAAAACTCTGGATCGGCAATAACGAGGCAAATCTAGAGTCATACCATTTGAACAAATTCTATAAATTAAATTAGGGTTTTACTGGCGGAGAAAGATCTTTTACGATCGACGTTAATCCCTATTTTAATCTCTTCCCAATAGGAAAAAAATCATTCTCTGTAAATTAGAAAACTCTGATAAAACTAATCTTCAGTAAGAAAGGAGAAACAAAGAAAGAAACCTGAATTCCGGAACAATCGAAGTAGTCTTTCATGTCAATAACGCGGACGACATCCTTAAAACAATTACGCCTAATCTGAAGCAAATTGTGTCGATAATGTGTTGATGATGGTGGTTTGATACAATGATGGCAAAAGCTATCTTCGCAATCCAAACAGAAAAAATTTCTGCTATTTTTGTTTTGCCTCTCATGAAGAGGGCAAACCCCAAAAAAGCTAGAGCTTAGCAGATTATCTAACCAGCTCCCAACCTTAAAAATGTCAAATCAATCAGTAATGAGAATAATTCATATTTATAAATCCTAATTATAAATAGAATATAAGAGAAGAACAAAAAACTCACCATTTTACTTGAAATTTAGTTCAGAGAAGTTCAGAGTGAATAAATATTGAGGAATGAGAATATAAATTCTCCCTCTCTACCTCTCTTTCTCTCTCTTACGTCATCCTCCGTGAGGCCAATCATTTGTAAGTAGGCGGGAGTGGAAAGTATTAATGTCATTCCTTTAACAAGGAATAATCAAACGGTTGAAAATTGATTTACTCCCCCTAGTGAAATTTGCACATATGTACAAACTTTTCCAATGATTGGCCGAATAGAGATGCTTAGCTTTGCAGAAAAAAAAATGAGAACCGATCAACCCATGAAGACTAACATGACATGGGCTATAAATTCAGCCCATGGGAAGAAAATGGGTAGGGTTTTCACTCGGAAATAAATAGATCATAAGTTTAATTGGTAGAAATGACGTTATTGTTCATCCATCTTTTTTACACAGCGTACGCGCAAAATAGCGTGTTAGAAAATAACGTATTATGAACAAACGTTTAGGTAGTATGATATTTAATATGTGTTATAAAAAATATGAAATTTCTGGAGATGGAAATAAAACTTCAATGAATAATTTGTTTCAATCAAGAAAAAAACAAAATTTTGTGATTTTTTTTATCAAAAGAGTCTTCTAAAGATAGTCTATGTGATACTATAAATAGACAAACGAATTCGTCGAGCGAAAAAGTTGAATTGGTTCCGATACATGTAGTAGTTAAGGTTCCAGAGAGAAACTGCAAATGAAACTTAATCAGATGATGGTATACTCGATTTCTCTCGGTTTAACCATTCTCTTACTGGAAATGTCATTATTGAAGAATTAATGATAAAAAAAAATTATCTCTAGTGGATAATTTTTATGCCCATGGTAGTTATTTGGGACACGTAGCCCACTTATTAGAGGGTGGATTTTGAGTTGGCCTCCCTTAAGTATTTTACTAAATGTTCGGGCCTTGGTTAGGTTTACCGAAAACTAATGATGTGGCCTCTATTACGTGGTGGCTAAAAGGATGCTTTGCTAGTTTGGGTCAAGGTGCTCATATCTTTTGAAGATGTTGATGTTGATTATTATGTTATACAATAGAGGGATTGAGCCATTGGTCCAAAAAGGGGGCCAAAATGAAAATTTCACCCAAAATTGCCTAAAAATGAAAGGGAGGTCCAATGTGTCAGTTTGGGGGTCAAAATTACGTAAAGGGCCCTTAGAAAATAAAGTATTTACCGTTCATGCCATCGAAAATTACAAAATTGCCATCGAAAATTCTCGGGAAACGATTTTTTTTTGAAAATTATTTTATTTACTGGAAATTACAAAATTTGAAAATTTGGGCGGGAAATTATTTTATTTACTGGAAATTTTCGGGAAATTATTTTATTTACTGGAAATTTTTTTCTGTACTAGACATTTTTGCTGGGCGGGAATTTGAAAATTTGGGCGGGAATTTGAAATTTCGTTTGAAAATTTCAAAACTTCGAAAAAAAATATTTTTGACCGGGAAATTATTTTATTTACTGGAAATTTTTTTCTGTACTAGAAACTTTTGCTGGGCGGGAATTTAAAATTTTCAAAAAAATTTCAAAATTTGCCCGGAAATTGGGCGGGAATTTGAAATTTCGTAAAAAAAATTTGGGCGGGAATTTGAAATTTCGTTTGAAAATTTCAAAACTTCGAAAAAAAAAATTTGAGACCGGGAAATTATTTTATTTACTGGAAATTTTTTTCTGTACTAGACACTTTTGCTGGGCGGGAATTTAAAATTTTCAAAAAAATTTCAAAATTTGCTCGGGAATTTAAAATTTTCAAAAAAATTTGAAATTTTGGCCGGGAATTTGAAATTTCGTTTAAAAATTTGAAAATTTCGAAAAAAAAATTTCGTTTGAAAATTTCAAAAAAATTTGAAAATTGGAATTTTTTGTGTAAGGGAAATTATTTTATTTACCGGGAAGAGATGGTTTGCTGGGCGGGAATTTGAAATTTCGTTTTCAAATTTTCAAAAAATTTTGAAACTTTGAATTTTTCGTATACTGGTAAATTATTTTATTTACCAGATATTTTTTTTTTCAGGAAAACGTCAGCATGTCCCGTCCAAGGGCAAGAGGGGAATAACAAAAAAAAATCTGACATTTGGACCTGCAACTATTTTTTGGGCAAGAGTGGATTTTTTTTGGGTTTACCCCCCAGATTTTGGACTGTTGACTCAAAAATCCTATACAATAAGCCCTTCCTCAAGAAAAAAGCATGAAAAACCCACAATATGGGTCTTAAGAGGAAAAAAACCCGACTAAAAAATAATAATGCAACAAAAATCCATTTTTTGAACACTTTTCAAAATGTTGACGACATATATATTTATGTTGTTAACAAGACAACCATATTTTTTTCATAATTTCATTTTTACCCTCATATATTGACAACATATATAAATAGATTGTTACAAATTGTTGACAACATATATAATTGTGTTGTTATAAAATGTTGACAACATGTGTAATAATGTCTTGACTTGTTATAAAATGTCGACAACGTATATAATTATGTTGTTAACAACATATATGATGCATTAGCCAAAATATTATTTGTCCGTTAATGGGTGTGTCAAGTACAAAGGATAATATGCATAACACTTTAATTTTTGCAGAAGACAAATCAAAAAATACTTTAGTATAAATGCTTTAGCCAAATGTTAGCGTCAGCTTGTGTATGTAAAGACAAAATGCGAAACATTTTGTCAAAACAATTTTGAGCAAAAACAAATTTGTTCAGAAATTTACCAAATTGTTGAGAGCAAACTAAGTTTTGTTCAGAAATTTTCAGAAATATTTTTTGACGTTGATTTGGATGGAAATTTTCATTTTGGGGGTAAAATTTTAATTTTACAAAATGGATTTTTTTTAACAATATTATTCAGCTTTAGGCCTAATTTCCTATTATCCCTCAAATTTTGTCTTTTATAATTATCCTCCCCTTCCTGAATCTCCATAAAAGTATCATATTTTAGTGCTCACACAACTTGTTAAGAATTAATATCAAAATGATTCACCAAGATCTAGTTTTCTGAACTAATATAAATATAAATACACCTTCAACAAAAAAAACCTAATATAAATATAAAGTGTGGGTTAACATATACCACGCAGTCCAGTTTATTTGAGATGCCCTAAATCTGCAGTCATTAGTTTTTCAATGTCTCTATTATCGAGAAGATATTTTAAGAGTCATCAACTAAGTTAACATTCATGGTCACCATGTGTTGAATCTTATTTCTGTCCATGGCTAGTAATAGACTTTAGTGAAATACTTCAAAAAACCCAACGAGATGAGATGAATCATCATTTTCAATCTCCACTGATCGATTTTTATCCCTTTTAACGTTCTGTTCTTTTGCTATGCTCTACCAAGAGAGTCGCCGTTTGATGAACTATGCCATTCGTGGCGCATATCTCGGCGAAAGAAGATTCATACTCTCCTCCTCAATCGTTTCTAAAAGCCTCTAGCTTTTTACAAAGTTGAGTTTCTACTTTGATTTTATAAAGCTCGAACTTTTCGATTGCTTCGTCCTTACTCCTTAGTAAGTAGTATAACAGAACCAAGTGGAGTCATCGATAAAGGTAATGAATTACCTTTTTCTACCTCATGTTTGAACCGTTTTTAAGCTCCAGAGTTCATGGTGACTTAAGTCTAAAGTTTTGAACTATGTCTTAGTCATCTTAACTCTGCACGTGTTTGACATGTTCGTCTTGAGTCAATTTCGAGTTTCGAAAATTTAACTCCAAGCTCATTAATTTCTTTAATGACTTATTATTCACATGTCATAATCTTTCGTGACAAATATTGGAGGACTCAACAATATACGCATAATTATTAATTTCATTAATAATAGTTGGCTTCGGCATTACATGGGTAACATTTAATTGAAATAACCCCCCACATAAATGGCCCTTTCCAATATACATCATTTTCTTAAATATGATAACGATATCTGACAGAAAGATTAGTCTGAACCCGTTCTCACTTAGAAGAGAACCATAAATCAAGTTCTTTTGATTGTCTGGAGCATGAAGTACATCGGTCAAAGTCATCTCTATTTCTGAAGTGAATTTTAACACGATCTCCCCCTTTCCTTTGACTTGGGTGGTCGAGCCGTTTTCCTTGAATAAGGTCTCTCCTTCGGCTACCTCTGTACAGGAAGTGAATAGGCTTTTGTCACTACAGATGTGAGGACTTGCCCTAGTGTCGACCCACCATCTCTGGTTGTTAACCAGGTTATCTTCATGTGCCTCTGCACAGAGGTTCATCTTCTGAAGTATCTTAAACATCTTTTCGAATTCAGTAGTCATAAGACAGTGATTCCGATTTTCGGGGTTTTTTTACTAATGAAGATTGGTTATCAACCTTTTCCCTTGATTGCCATATGTCGAGCGACAATCTTTGGCTAGGTGGCCCCGCTTTCTGCAGTTGTAGCATTCGACAAGCCTTTGCCTTTTCCTCGACTTGCCTTTGTTCTGAGATGGACGCTTCCGCTTCAGAGCGAAGTCAGTTCCCTTGAACTTCTCTAGGTTTTCCACGTATGTGGTGTTAGGCTGAAGAACCCGTAGGGTTGTTCTTGTTCTTGCCATTTTTTCTGAAACACACAGAAAATAACCCAGATCAAAATCTTATAACCAGAGAAATAATCGTTATATAAAATGTCTTAAGATTGTTGTTCCTCTGGTTATTAATCGATAAATCGATTTCTCTCTGCCTTGGCTTAATTTAGACAGAGTTTCCTTTCTCTAACTTATAGAGAGATACACTATTAAAGAATAATGATTATCAATATTCCTTCTTTCGGATTAACCGAGATAGAAGTTAATGTAGTCCTTTCCTTAAGGCATTTTACACCCCCGTAACAGTACCAAACGTTAGGGTGTATGCCTTCGGGATACAACGACTTTCCTTTCAGAGTTTTAAGATGGCACTTCTATATTCTGAAAGCGGACAAACCTTTGTAAGTATTATGAGCTCTTCGACTAATGCGGATGATCTTCTAGATGCTTCGGAAATTCAAATTTCATTCAAAACTTCTTTCTTCCTTTTTCTAGATATTCTAGGCAAACCAGAACCTCTAGAAATACTTCCCAATCAGATATTCTAGGCAAACCAGAACCTCTAATTGTTAGAAGGGAAGAGAAGAAGAGAATGAATTGAATTGATGTACTAGATGTTTTATGATTATCACTTCACTCAAAACTTCTTTCTTCCTTTTTCTAGATATTCTAGGCAAACCAGAACCTCTAGAATTACTTCCCAATCAGATATTCTAGGCAAACCAGAACCTCTAATTGTTAGAAGAGAAGAGAAGAAGAGAAGAGAATGAATTGATAAGAATTGGAATGGTTTTGGGTTGTTTATATAGGAGTTGAATGGGTGCATAGTGTCTGTTGGGTTGAAGAGACATATCTCTTCATTTTGAGGACTTAAAACGAAGTCTGAAACAGTTATATAGTCGGTTGGGTTATAGACCGTCGGATCTGGGTCAAAATCTCGAAAAGAACGCCAGCCATAGATGGTGATGGACAAATCCCGAACCGTGCCTAACAGATGAAGAAGGCAACGGTTGGATTAAAAGCTTGGACTTATCCCACCCTTATACCGACGCGGGATGGGACGCAGACCGTTGGATCTATCCGATCCTACGCTGTTAGCAGTGTCCCAACTTTGTCCCGCTCATCATAACACGTTACCGTCAGATCTCGAGAATCCGCGCGGACTGAACGCCAGCCGTCCAGATTTGGATGCGCGTGGTTCGCTCAAACAGCCCCTGATCTAACTTGTCCCGTTTGACGTTTCAGACCCTAACTTAACCAATTTTTCATCCAAACTTTAAACTCGAATTTCTCATTCATCCGGAATCGGATTCGAGTAATTCTTTGCTCTAAATTGAAGAGCTCGATGAGATGAGTGCAATGGCGCATTCCGTTTCATAGTTTGACGAGTCGATTTGAGCAAAAAAATGGCTCCGATTCCAACACAAGTTAGGTCGTCGGCTGGCGACTTGACGTCGTTAGGCCAAATTCTGGTTTTGACATAGCGTTCTAACCACACATTGCCTCCTAATCACGCATTGTCTTTAACCAAACAAATTATCTTTAGCCAGATTGTCTTTAACTTTGGGCGTTGCCTATAAAATCCCCTAATTTTACATGCACCCATCATTTTTGTTATAAACACTCACATCTAAGGTAATTTTTGTTGAAGTCAAAGTAGATGCGAGTGTGGCACGTAAAAATGGCAAGTGTATATGACATTTCTCCCTCCTTCAAGACTACAAGGACTCACATACCTTTCATGTCTACTGGATGAAGAGTAATGAAAGTATCGAGAAATTTTAAATGTACTCGTCATTTTTGTTATATGCACTCATATCTAATATAATTTTTGTTGAAGTCCCGGGTGTCGTAGGTAGAAATGGTAAGTTTATATAACACTTCCCAAGAATATTTCCTCCCAAGAATAACACTTCTATTTACAAATTATCTTTTATTTGTAAATAGAAATATCACATTTTTATGTTCGTAATTACAATTTTTATTTTTTATTTCTTTAATTGTGTTAATTTCTTCCTTCGTAAAAAGATTTATAAATGCATGTCTAATGACCAATTAATTTACCTTTAGTTTTTCGATTATTATTGTGTCAGAGCTATTATTTTCAAACGGTATCACGAGTATAAAGATTTTTTTCTTCGACGTTATTTGGGATCCTTCTTGTTTTTTAATCTATTTCGCAACACTTAGAGGTCGGTATATCTCCTTCGATATTATCAGCTAATTTTTTCTTTCAGCTCTCGATTCAAACTTTTCTAGATAGATTTGTTCGTCTTTTGATTTTCAAGAAATGACCATTCAATGCGATCGAAAGTCTTGGGCATATCAAGTTTGCGATCAAAATAGCATTTACATCTTTTGGCCTTTTTTATAGGAGTGCACCCATTTTTCGCCAATTATAATGTCATCAGTGATTTGACGACCGGAAATGTCAGCTGCTTCCTATGGACAGATTATTTCACTGAAGATAGGTTTAAACCTATTAAAGAGAGTTTTGTAATGATTTTACAGGCGGTGTTAAGGACACTAGTGGGAAGATAATCAACAGGAGTTTGGGAGTAATCGATTTGGCTAGCAGGCATATGTGATTATGGTTAGTTTTTTGGGGGCAGTTTGTTGGTAGTGAAGAAAGATCGAACTATATCTACAATGTTGTTATTCACAGTCTCCCATTTTGAATGATAGAAGAAAGGAGGAAAGCCATCAAGACCCGGAGCGGCGTCGGCCTTGAGGCTATTGGTCGTCATTTCAACCTCTTCTCTATAGAGTTCTATTGTGGGAATCATAGATTGAATTATGAAATAAGTTGAGGATCTCTTCAGACGTAGAGGTATTACTCGAGCTAGATATGTTTTGAAAGTGAGAAGTGGAGATATTAGCAATACTTGCATCCCTCAATATCCATTCACCAATGTTGTGGAGTGAATACTATTATTACAAAAGTATGTGGTCATCTAGCTCAAAATCATTTGGCAATGAATGGAGTGAACGTAGACATTATATTCTTGGTTGCTAGATACTCATTCCCTCATGTGGGACTATTCTTACACGCCCTCTCACGTGTGGCGTTCAGTTGAGCCTACTCCGTGAGTTCTTTTTTTTCGGGTGACGCGGAGCAAGTGTGGCTTTTAAACCTACCACGTGTAGGCCTAGTTCTGACACAATGTTAAGTTTGTGGTCATCCAACTCAAAACTAATTGGCAATGAGTGGAGATGACCTAGATATTATATTCTTGGTTGTTAGATATTCATTCTCCCATAGGAGACTATTCTCACAATTATTGCGATTTCTGTTAAAAGTTGTTGAGTGGAAATATTTTGTATTTTTGTATCCCAAAGTGATGAAATTGTTTATAGATTTTTCCTTCTAGATATTCTCTTGTTGTCTATATAATTTCTCAAGTTTGTTACAAAGGGCAATATAATGGGATTTGTCAACAGTATTTTGTAAGAGCTCAGAAATTCAAGAGACTTGATAGTCGATATTACCAAAAACCAATTTATTTTTATTGACTTTGTTAGTTTTCTCATATTTAATGTTAATTTTCAAGTTTATTTTACATCTCAAATTTGTTATATATGTTTGTTTTTTTCCTTGTGTAAGAAAATTATTGAGTAATATATCTTACCTTTCTCCCTAAAAAAGAAATCCTTCAAGTTATTCTAGGGTTCGTTTGATACGAGTGAAAATGTGAGTAAGAAAGTCGTTTTCTCAGAAAAATCAGTTTTTTGCAGTTTGGTTTGCAATTTTGGGTAAGAAAATCGATTTCTTAAGAAAAAAAATGTGCAAATGGTCTAATTTTTTTTCTCCCACCTTTTTTAGATGCGAAAGTTGATTTCTCACTCTATTTCTCCCCCCTCCTCCCATAACTCTATCCTCCCGTAACTTTCTCTCTATTTCTCTCTTACCGTAACTCTTAATGTTCATCTCTGTCCAATTAATAAATAAATCTGAATTAATAAATAAGGTAAAATTCTAAAGGCACCACCCCCTAAATTCTAAAGGCACCCCTTAAATGCCTAACATTTATATATTAATTAAAGGCCTAATTAATAAATTAAACCTAATTAATAACATTGGTCTAAAGGCACCCCTTAAATGCCTAACATTTATATATTAGTTAAAAGTCCAATTAATAAATAAAATCTAATTAATAAACATTTGTCTAAAGGCACTCTTTTTTTTATGTAGAACGCAACGGAATTAAAAGAAGATAATAAAAGTAAACGAAGAACGATAAAAGAACGAATAAATAACTCGAAATAACTATAAACTTGATTAAACTCAATTGGTTTTTCTCTTCAACATGAATAATAAAGACAGACTGGACTTCCTTTTATAGGATATCATACTTTCCTAGATAGACTCAAACTGGACTTTCCTAAATAATGGAAAGACTGGAATACTGCAACTTCCTAAATAGATAGACTCAAACTAGACTTTCCCAATTAATGGAAATACTGAAATAATGTAACTTCCTAAACCTAGATTCAATACGAATCATACTAAAACTGGGACTTTCCTAAATCTAATCATTATGGCCGATTGGCCTACGTGGTCGATAGATCCACGGCTAAAGTGTCCACGCCGGGTGCCCCTGCATCAGCTTCCCCTTCTCCCACGAGGTTCGTCCCGAACCGTTTCGACGAAGAAATTAATTTGATGCACCCGCATACTATGAATACCACCAAGGCGATTCGGAACTGCCACTTCGAACGAAGGTTGCATTGGAAGTAAAGGATACTAATTTGCGAGAAATCGTCAACTTCATTCCCAATCTCATATGCCACGGGTTCTCGCAAAAATAACTTCAGGGAATCAAGAACATTCATCTCGCCATCTTCCCAAAATTCGTCATTAAGAGCCAAAGTATAAAAGTAAGCAATTTCAATCAAGTATTCGGGGTTGAAATGTGTAGTGTTGATATGACACCCAAAATCTACCTTCCCACGTTCATCTTCATGAACTTTATAGAATATACTTCTATCGCAACATGGCAGCTTATGAAATCCGCGGGTTAATACATCACACTGTCGACGAACCAAAGTTGACAAATCCGTGTATGGGAGCCTAGAATCGATGTTGCATTCACTAAGGATTCCTCTAACATAGTTTCTTATAATCCCTCGCCAAATATCTTTCACTAAATAAATCTCCTTTTGGCCTTCTTCCGGTCTTGTTACAAAATCTAACGAACTAGTCATCTCATCACCACTCGAGTGGTATAGGAGGAAATCAGCTGGTTTCGCCCTATTCTGACTATCTTCAACAGAGAAATGCTTGACTAAGAGATGTTCTTCCCAAGCATTGGTTAAACTCTTGTAGAAAAGAAGTGTATTCGTCTTCTTTGATATCCCATGGTGTTCTTCCTCTCCTGTAATGGTTGTCATTACCATTTTCTCTTGTCACTGATGATGACCAAGTAGTACAGTAAGCAAGTGGATCTACCATCATTCTCTCCATTGTTTCCATCAATTGTCGTACTGTTCTTGCTGTTGCGAACTTGTCCCATAGTCCAATAGGTGTAGAAACTTGAGACCCTCTTTTAGTTTGTTGAGTTGGTTGTGATTTCCCCACTTTCTGCAAATGATTATGGTTTTTTCTTGTATCTCCATATGCACCTGCTTTAATTCTGGTCTGAGTAAAATTTTGAATAGAAAGTGGTCTAAAATGGGTTCCAAATCTAACATGGGTAGGCTTGAGAAAAACCTCCATTTCTTTTAGATGAAAAAGGAATTGAGACACTGAAATTTGATATAGATGAAGCCATTTCTTTTTCTTCACTAAATTTCTTAGTTCAACTAGTGTTTTGAAAGGAGGAAAATTGAAGCATAAGATGAATTGATTAGAAGTGTCGTGCATGGGTGCCTTCTCAAAGCTCTCATTAAGTTTCTGATCATGTATTTTAGGGCAAGGTCCTAGGTCACTCTTAAAGTTGACGAACAGATCATGAGGGCAAAATCCGATTGTATAGCAACCACATTCCTCCTTATCGCCCCAACGAAATTCCTTGGATCCCTGTCGCTCTTCTTCGGTAAGATTGCGAGCTCCAACATCAGAAATCGAGATATTTCCACACTGACGTTCCGAGATCTTTAATTGGTCGTCTTTGATTAGAACATGAGCGCCGGTTCGAACTGCTTCAAGCCAATTGAGTCGGTCAGGGAGTGTTGTAATATTATGGAAGAAATCGCTTTTGACGATCTTTTCAATTGCTGCAACATAAGTATCTTCATCAAGAACGAGATTCTTCCGTTTTTTGAAGTATTTTGGAAGATGGTTTATCAACATCGAACTCCTCTTCGCAAAACGATTCGAGAAGCTTTCTTACAGTTTCTCGTTTAGAACCAACCTCATCTTTTCTTCCTTTATCTTCGACTTTTTCTTCTTTTGCTTCGGAGGAAGATTCATCTTCTTCTTCTTCTTCTTCTTCAACTTCAACTTTTGCATAAACTTCTTTTTCTACTTTGGAGTACGGTTCAGCAACCTCAAACTCATCTTCTTCGTAATCTTCTCTGCCTTCATCTTCTTCTTCTTCTTCAACTTCAACTTATTCGCAAACATCTTCTTCAACTTCTTCATACTCTACTTTTTCTTTTTCCTGATTGAGCAATAAAATAGGCGAGGAAGATGGTTGACGTACTATTGTTTTGATGTTGTCATACATATGTTGAATCTTAGCTAAATCAGATATTAGCGATTCAACCGTTTCGGAAAAAGACGGTTGTGGTGGCGGAGGTGGTGAATAGGAAAGAGAAGATGATTGCGTTGGTGGTGGCGGTACCGAAAATGGTATAAGAGGTGGTGAATATGATGGTGGTGTATAATAAGAGTACGGAGGTGGTGGTGGTGGTGGTGTTTCTATGGTGTTGGATAATAATAAGATGGAGGTGATGGTGTAGGAAACACTGGTGGTGGTGACGGTTGGTATTGACGAGGAGACGGTTGTGGTATATAAGAGTTAGATTGAAGCGTTTCTGAAAAAAAAGGAGACAGTTGTGGAGGGTTTTCTCGTACGGTTTCTCCCGGATTCCAATGATAATTGTGCGAGTCTTTATTCGCATATAAACATGATGAGCATGAGCATCGATTCGTTATCTCTTGATGAGTATAATCTGGTTGATTATAATCTTCTTGCGGGATATAATATGATCGATACTGATTTAAGTTGTCTGCAAAAAAAATTCCAGAATCATTCACCCAAAACTTTGGTGGCTCTGAATACCACATGATGTAGAACGCAGCGGAATTAAAAGAAGATAATAAAAGTAAACGAAGAACGATAAAAGAACGAATAAATAACTCGAAATAACTATAAACTTGATTAAACTCAATTGGTTTTTCTCTTCAACATTAATAATAAAGACATACTGGACCTCCTTTTATAGGATATCATACTTTCCTAGATAGACTCAAACTGGACTTTCCAAAATTATGGAAAGACTGGAATACTGCAACTTCCTAAATAGATAGACTCAAACTAGACTTTCCCAATTAATGGAAATACTGAAATAATGTAACTTCCTAAACCTAGATTCAATACTAATCATACTAAAACTGGGACTTTCCTAAATCTAATCATTATGGCCGATTGGCCTACGTGGTCGATAGATCCACGGCTAAAGTGTCCACGTCGGGTGCCCCTGCATCACTTTTTCTCACCTTCTTATCAAACACCTAAAATTTAACTTTGAGGTAAGAAATCTCTTTTCTTTCTAATGGGAAAGGAAATCGTTTTCTTACCCATATATTTTCTCGCAAATCAAACGGACCCCTATTTACATTTACTATTTTCTTATGCTTTGGATAATTTTGTTAGAAATTGCTAATAAATTTTCTTTCGCAAATTCCATATTTTGCTACACTTTCAGAAATATTAATAATTAATTGCTTGTTAATTTTCATCTTCAGAGTCACTCATCTTGTACATATTTGTTTTAAATAACTAAATGACATGATTACAATAGTGAGTTGCACACTATACATCAAATGGCTTGGATACACCTCAAGGATGCAGTGTGCTTATAATGTCCTCAAACTATCCTACATACACTCATATTCCACCAAAGGCGGCCTTAAAGTCAATATTTATACTCTAATAACACAAAATCAGTAATTATGGATTTCTACTTCCACTGTAAATCGAATTGGTGATTTTTAATTTTTCATGAGACAACCAACCGAACAAGTAATTGTTTATATTTTGTACAGATTCGAAATATTTTATTGATAACTTTTTAGTTTACTTTTTCTACTGTTGCTATGTGTAGATTGAGTATAAAGCTTAAAGGACATTGAAAGAATATTTTAAGGATATAAAAAAAAACCAAGTTTATGTTAGCAATAAGTTATATAATTTTACAATTACAACATTACAGTAGAATATAAACATTTTACAATTAGCCTATACTATAAAGGGTACATTTTCAAACTTGGCCTTGGGTGACCAAAGTCAAGGGTGGCCTTGTATTAAATTATATGTTAATAAATTGGTAGTCAAAATAAAGACAACAAAATAGACCTTAATTTAGTTTTCATATAGTCTTCTTCTAGTAGTAATTATTTTTCTTTGTACAATAAATCCACTAACTAATGAACAAATAATAATAACAACTCAAAAATACTTTTCTTTCTTAGAACATAAAATCCATTAATCAAAACTATTCTTCAAAATGGTCTTTGAATTTGCTTAAAATCGGTTGACTCAATACATTCAGATCGATTTCGATACAAATTCAACAACTTCAACAACTCAGTCACCTTCTCCTTTGTTGTCTCACTACAACCAACTTGTAGCAATAACAAAATCTTCTGAAATGCACCAGCTTGTAAAGCTTCAACCAGAACACCTCCTTCCTTCTTCTCCTCATTCTTGCTTAGTTTCCAAAGAGCAGAAACAGCAAACTCCGTCGCCAAATCCGAAACCCTAAGAAGTTTCTTAACCAAAACTGGGATAGTTAAGACATGATTATAAGCCTTTTCTAAACCTTCTTTCATACTAAACAATCCATCCAGAACACCTAAAGCTTTCTCGGTTATGCTTCGATCCGAGTCAACAAGAATCTCTATGAGTAATGAAACTAAACCCATTTCTGCAAATCTTGATATAATCTTCTCACTTGATGAAGAAGAAGAAGAAGAAGAAACTAGATAGTATATAACTAACAAAGAAGATTTTGTAGTTGTTGGACAAATGGGTTCTTTAACTAGCTTACATAATGCCTCTAGTGATCCATCAATTTCCACGAAATCTTTATGTCGAATATCGGACGATGTAAGAATCTCCTTCATGGCTATAACTGCGTTTCGTCTACTCGAGATACTTCCCGATGTTGTAAACCCTACCAAGGAACGTAAAGATTGGGGTGATCCCAAGTATGATTTTGCTTCTTTATCAAGTGGATATATCCATGTCAATATTGATAAGATTACCTCAAGTAATTCTTCAACTTTGCTATCTTTTAATGAAGAAAATGTATGAAATGAATTTGATAAAACCCTACCCGTTCCGTTCGACACTAAACACAATCTATTTCGTTCGCTTTCTTTACCCAACTTCTTGATTTTTAGAACTAACTCTTGACATTCATTGATATCTCTATGTTGAGTTGAATATGTGATTCTTGAAAGCATATTTAAGACTTCAATATGGGAAATTGGAATTCGAGGAGTTGGTATTCTTTCTATACCATAAGACCTATTTTCGACACACCAATCTTGTATCATTCGACGAATAGCATGATTAGGGATTAGATCCATATTCTTCAAAACTTGGTTTGTAACAGGGCAAGTAAAGTTACCAGCTTCAATCCATTTTTCGATACTATCTCTATCATAAGTTATACCAGTTGATAATGTAACTGGATCTTTCATAAGATCTAGGGAAATCGGACATCGGAAATGGGTAGGAATTGAAACCTCCATAATAGAGTCGTTGGTGTCGGTTAACAACGATATCGGAATCTTATTTGCAGCTGCTGCTGCCTTTCGACGAGCTCTTCGTTCTCTCCATGTTGAAATCATAATTGGGTTAATAGCTACTTTTGATAATTTGGAGAGATCAATACAAGTAGTTTATATGGAGTAGTAAGTAAATCAAGAGCAAGATACCTAGTTTAAGATTAGGGGAAGTTTTGTTAGGTTTGATAATGAACAAGTATAGTTGATGATGTATAAATATATGAATGAGTTGGGGAGTAGTTAGACACGGTTGTAGAATCAAGAAGCAAAGACAAGTTCAAAGTGGTGACCAGGTGTGTGTTTAGAATGAGAGAAAATTGAATGTTGACCATTGAATTTTGAAAAAACTGTAAACGGAATTGAAGAAATCAGCCAAAATTACAACTATTTTTTAATTTGGGGTAGGCAGAATAATGGGCGTATAGGTTTGACCGACAACTGACCCCATAAAACGGTCAACGCGTATTAGTGAACAAAGACCGTCCAAACTTCTCATTTGGGTACGAGTGGGAATTGGGTTGGGGTATCCATGAACATGTAACACTTGAGGTCCCCTTCTAGACTCCTAATTCCTAAACGTATGAAATACGAGAGTTTTAAGAAACAAACCGACTAAAATTAAAATATTTTGCATAAATCTCGCCATAGACAGGTTCAGAGACCCGTTAGTTTGATTTACTACAATAGTACCACGTAATTCTTGAAAAATAATTCTAACCAGTCTACAAAACTGAGTCGTGATTTTACGGTGGATGTTTGAATCGTGACATTATTATTATTATTATTAAGTTGGGTCCCATGGTAATCTTGTTGAGGGATTGAGCCATTGGTCCAAAAAAGGGGCCAAAATGAAAATTTCACCCAAAGTTGCCTAAAAATGAAAGGGAGGTCCAATGTGTCAGTTTGGGGGTCAAAATTACGTAAAGGGCCCTTAGAAAATAAAGTATTTACCGTTCATGCCATCGAAAATTACAAAATTGCCATCGAAAATTCTCGGGAAACGATTTTTTTTCTGAAAATTATTTTATTTACTGGAAATTTGAAATTTTCGGGAAATTATTTTATTTACTGGAAATTACAAAATTTGAAAATTTGGGCGGGAAATTATTTTATTTACTGAAAATTTTCGGGAAATTATTTTATTTACTGGAAATTTTTTCTGTACTAGACATTTTTGCTGGGCGGGAATTTGAAATTTCGTAAAAAAATTTGAAAATTTGGGCGGGAATTTGAAATTTCGTTTGAAAATTTCAAAACTTCGAAAAAACAAATTTGTGACCGGGAAATTATTTTATTTACTGGAAATTTTTTTCTGTACTAGACACTTTTGCTGGGCGGGAATTTAAAATTTTCAAAAAAATTTCAAAATTTGCCCGGAAATTTAAAATTTTCAAAAAAAATTGAAATTTTGGGCGGGAATTTGAAATTTCGTAAAAAAAATTTGGGCGGGAATTTGAAAATTTCAAAACTTCGAAAAAAAAAATTTGAGACCGGGAAATTATTTTATTTACTGGAAATTTTTTTCTGTACTAGACACTTTTGCTGGGCGGGAATTTAAAATTTTTAAAAAAATTTCAAAATTTGCCCGGGAATTTAAAATTTTCAAAAAAATTTTAAATTTTGGCCGGGAATTTGAAATTTCGTTTAAAAATTTGAAAATTTCGAAAAAAAATTTCGTTTGAAAATTGAAATTTTTTTGTGTACGGGAAATTATTTTATTTACCGGGAAGAGATGGATTGCTGGGCGGGAATTTGAAATTTCGTTTGAAAATTTCAAATTTTCAAAAAATTTTGAAACTTTGAATTTTTCGTGTACTGGTAAATTATTTTATTTACCAGACATTTTTTTTTTTCAGGAAAACGTCAGCATGTTCCGTCCAAGGGCAAGAGGGGAATAAAAAAAAAAAACTGACATTTGGACCTGCAACTAATTTTTGGGCAAGAGTGGATTTTTTTTGGGTTTACCCCCCACTTTTTGGACCCCTGACTCAAAAATCCACATCCAATCTTGTTTAACTTTTACAAGTAATTATTAAAAGTAGTTAAATTTATTAGTGATCTTACCTTTTAAGTTTTGATTATTACAAATGACTTTAGTGCTTGTATCTAAACTTATACAAATTGTTATCCTACAAAAACAAGGTAAACAAATGGCAAGGTTTAAGTTTTTTTTTTTTTTTGTTGAAAGTGGTAAGGTTTAAGTTAGGTCTTAGTTTCTTATTGACAGATTTAAATTGGTTTCCAAATCATTACTTGTGGATCTAATTCAAAACCAATCTGCCATATCCCTGCGTACTCAAATGATCAGACAAATCGCGTACCGAAGTCTTTTGGGTGAGTTTGTGGTGCTTCGCCAAGAACAAAATCCCCTACCCGTGACCTAAAGTACGGAGAATATCAATAATAACTACTAAGGCATGGCCCTTACATACCCTTAGCAAAAACAATTACCCTTGGAAGATTTAAATTCAGAGAGGAAGAAACAAACACCACCTTCCCCAATCTCACTCAGCCAAAGCTTAGGTCTCATTCAGACTTCATTGTTCACTTTTCTACCATAATATATATATGTGTATGATATAAAAGTATACCTCAAACTTGAGCAAAGCAAAGACAATCAAACACGGAAGAAAATACAAAGCTCTGCTAATTCTGCAAAACTAAAATAACATTTGATAGACTCATAGACATGACAAACTGGCATTAGATAGATCTGAATCTGAATGATCAAATACACTTTTTGCCTTCTTTTAACCCCTTCTCATAAGCAGGGCAATAAACCCACATAGTCTCATCCTACATAATTCTACATATAAGTGGGATGAAGGTTACTTAGTAATATATATACTTGGATACAGACTTAACTAGTCGAATACGATTAAGACACAAATACACAAACTTGAATACTACACATGGCAGAATCGAGTTCTGTCTAACAAACAAGCAAGCCGTAAAACACTACAGCGAGTAACTCCGCGGGGAACATGAGAGCTACTCAATCATCACTACTCCTATTTATTCTAATCTGCTAAGATTTTGATCCACATAGTTAAACTGAGAAAGGAGCTTTCCTTGTTACTGAGTCTGAGGTGGGGGCTTAGATTCGAAGAACTTTGCAACAGCCTTGTAGAGATTTTCTTCCTCAAAGGGTTTTGAGACACAACCATCCATTCCGCATTTCAAGCACTCCTCGTCCGTTGCCTGAATCACATCAGCAGTCATGGCTAATATCGGCATGTGGTATTCTGCCCTGCCAGATGATTCTCTGCTCTTGATCATATTCTCGTTTGCCATGCTTTCCATCTTTCTAATCAAACAGCTCGCCTCAAACCTGCAATTCAAGATCAGTTCCCCGTCAAACCAAAAAAACTTCATATAATAAGGTTGCAGGGTTGAGAAATTGTTAATGCAAATTAGACAAGCTTTGGATTTCTGAAGGAGTATTCAAAATGCTACATAGAGAATTCCTGTCAAGAACTAGAAACAACTTATTGTAACAAATCTAGTAAAGAATCAAACACTTCCTTCAACTACTCAAAGATGGCAAATAAGATTAGGTTATTGCTGAGTCTTTGAAGCGTATATTCATCAATGATTAGAACACGACCAAGTCGTATGATGCAGCTAAGGTATGTTCATCAACTTTCATTCTATAATTTATAAGGCTGCCTAGGTTTAAAGCATTTTTATGCAAAGGCACCATGAGCTATTAAAACAAGTTACATACGAAAAGAATAGGTTTGTAAAGATTCAAGAAGGTCAAGATATTTCTATACGTACCCATCCATTTCTGGCATATGAATATCCATAAAGCAAGCATCAAAAGTATGTGGCAATTCGAGAAGAGCAAGAGCATCTTTTCCACTCTCAGCAGAAACCACGCGAGCTCCAAACTTCTTAAGAACACCTTCAGCAACTCTACGGTTTACCTTGTTATCGTCAACCACCAAAATACGTTTTGCGTTTAGAAGACTATGAAGAGAACCAGAGCCATTAGGTAGTGCCTTAGCTTGTGGCCTCTTATTCTCCACACCAAGCACCTGATGGAGACATGCTGCAACCGTACTTGGTCTCAGAGGCTTCATGATCACAGTATCAGAAAAGCCTGCTGCTTTTGCTTTAGTAGATTCCTGAGGACTGATGTAAGTTGCGAGAAGGATCAATTTAGGCAATTCAAGTATATGACCTATCTTCTTCAACTCCAATAGCTGTTCAAGCACGCAAATTTTCTCATCCGAGATCCACGAATCTTTCTCAACTAGAATCATGTCCAGTTGCTGTGCACTTCTGAAATGAAACAATGTAGCAAAATTAAGATATCTTTTCCAATATTATGAAACATTGAGATATATTTACAAATGAAGGTTTTCAAGAATCAAGAAAAAGAAAGATAACTGTTGCAAGGAATCATGTAAAAGAAACAAAATGCGCCTAAAAATGTTGTTCGGTGTAATTTTCAACCGTCATGGGAAAAAATGCAGGACAATGGAACATTTCGAGTAAAAGAAATCAAATCTTGACAAAACAAAAACGATTTACAAAAACAGTTTCAGCTTAGTATCTTTCCAAGCAAATAAATGACTTATTATTATTATTATCTAAATTGTGACCTTACCCTGATCTCGAAAAACTATTTTGAGCAGATATTGTAGCAAGCGCCACACTGATACTAGGTGCAATTTCTACCAAGATACCAAGTCTCTTGAGATGATACTTTGTCACAACACCTCTAACTGGTTTTCCATCAATCACAATGGCTTTCATCCCTTTGAAAGCAGTCGGCAATGCTTGTACAAGTGGTCGTTTGCGATTGAGAAGTGAACTAATATCACATCTTCTCAGCTCTACAGTGCATGTAAACGTGCTTCCAATTTGAGGTCGGGTAACGAAGCTTATCTGACCGCCCATTAGCTTAACCAGAGACTTACTGATGCTCAAGCCAACACCAGTTCCACCATAGTTTCTTGATGTAGAACTATCAGGTTGCATAAATGGTGCAAAAACCCTATTTTGTGCACTTAAAGGTATACCGATCCCTGTATCTTCCACACTAATCATTAGAGTCACATTCTCATCACAGTCAGAGTAGAATTCCTCATTTGCAGTAAGCTTAAAATTTTCCCAGCAGTTGCGATGATCAGCAGCCTCGTAACCACTTAATGTATTGATCAGGTTGCCACCTGACACAACTTTTAGGTCACTTGCTACTCTATTTAAGCATAAATCAGCTTTTGAATCCATCATGGTCGCTATAGGTTCAACTAGGCGAACTACAACAAATACATGGCCCTGCTCGGTAAACTGGAAAAGAAAACAAAAGCAGATAGATTGGTCAAAAATTCAGAATTAGCAAATTGGGTGTTTAGATCGGCTTAGTGGGTGCTAATACTCGAAGCTTATTAAGCAAAGTATATGAAGTAATACGTTAGAAGCAAGCCTTCGTGGTGGAGTGTCAAAGTGAGTGTGCATTTTATTATGTGCTAGTCTTGTTAATAAGAACTAAACTATACTTACTTTAACTGAGTTGCCCACAAGATTTGTAATGATTTGTCTGAATCTTCCAGGATCACCGATAAGAATTTGAGGAACTTTATCAGAGACAAACACAGCTAGCTACATTTCCCAATAGATTGTAAACCGATAAGAGGAAATGTGAGAATCCCCGTTCATAGATCAAATAGAAATGCCAGTCAGGTCACATATTTGAAAACATGTAATAACACAACTAAAACGAAAAGGAAAGAAAACCATTGCAATTTTTCCTTTTTATAGAATTTACAAACGAAAAAATAGAGAAACGGCAGAGTTTGGACTCACTTCAACACGCTTGTACCTCGACTTCACGGAAAACATAGACAAAACGTCATCAATGATGGAACGAAGATCAAACGGAACAGCTTCTAGTTCTAGCTTTCCAGACTCAATGTTTGCCCTATCAAGCACTTCATTTGTTAATATTATCAGTTCCTTCCCACATGCTTGAGCAGTTCGAGTGCAATCCAACTGATCTTCACTGAGATCTGTATCTAGAAGCATGTTGAGCATTCCTGCAAGTACAAGTGCAGCAGTTGATAAATTTATGTTCGTAACTCATTCCCAGTATCGAGAAGTTTGGTAAGGAAATTTAAGAGGAGTTGGTCGTACCAAGTACACCATTCACTGGCGTTTTAATCTCATGAGACACAGTTGCTAGAAACTTTAATTAGGCAAGGACGAATGACAAAGACAAACAAGAATCAGATTATTAAAGTGGTCAATCAGCTAAATAATCAAAGCCTTCATCTCTGTTTGGTGTGACAGACCTGAGATTTTGCAATATCGGCAGCTTCTGCTCTAGCTTTGAGCTGCTGCATCGCCCGAAGATCTTCCTCAATTGTGAGAATGTGAATTCCCACGGCATAGAAAATATACCCAATCAACAGAGAGATCACAAAAAATCCATAGGAGAAACTGGCATATGTCCATGGTATGTAGGGATTTTGGAGATATCTGCTCAGATTATCAAAACATTCAGGTATCCAATGTGCAAGAACCTTCATATGCCAAGACACAACTAACTAACTAAGTTGGGCAGAATCACAAATTTCTATCAAGGGGGATAGTATTTTGAAACAGATCAAGGGGGGTTTTTTTATAGCAATTCTAACTCGCCTTAATTAACACAAAACCAGAAACAAAAAAAATCATAATTAGGCCTATAAAGGGATCTAGTGCTGACCTAGTGGACAACCTTGAGCCTTGGACTACCCAACTAGAGCTTCCACCCTTGAATATGGGAAGGATCAGAGATCAGAAGTTCTTACCTACATCGCATTTCGTGCTTTCTGAATGGATCTCCAAAATCGAGCAAACAAGTATGTGAAAGAGACATGTCGCTTTCTGGATGAGGGGGTTCATACATGATCAAAGGTTTTGAAGAATTGGTGACGTCGTAAACATTCACTACTATCGCCTGCCTATCAGCAAGTTGCGCAAGCATATGTTCTACCAATGATTCGACATCAAAGGCTCCGCCAAGATACCTGTATCCATCAGAATAGTCTCTCACAGTTCAAGTTTGGGTACTAATTGAGGAAAAGGAAAGCCAACTGGAAGGTTTTATAATCAGCTAAACAAAGGGTAGATGTCATTACAGAAACATAATAAGCTTGCTTTATCAGTAGCTAGTAGTTACCAGGTGGGAAAATGTAAACAGCAGATTTCATGTTCTCAGTTTATTTACACAATCAAACTTAAACATTTACTTTTAAAAGCTAATTCAGGCTCCTACATAGTCCGCAACTAGCTATGGTCTTCCTCGGTTTTCCTAATCATAGCTATGTGCAGTAATCTAGATCGTAACGTTAGATTGCTAAACTAAACGAAACCAGCATACAAATCAAATTCCACTAAATACCTACCCCAAAATAGTATGTATATATACATAAAGTGTTGGGCAAGTGGCAAGTGCTTATATAGTGTTCGGCAAGCGGCAAGTGCTTATATAGTGTTCGGCAAGCGGCAAGTGCTTACATAGTTAGATACTTCCTCCCCAGAACTTGAAAAGTTAGAAAAGAAAATATGGTGATTCATAGTCCAAAAACAATGAGCCGAAGTACAAATTTTAGCACCTCACTAACTAGAACAAGGAAAACACAACCGAGTGACCAACTGCAAAATAAGTAGTGTTCAACTAGGGCTAAAACTCTGTCTCACCCAGCAGTATTGTGAATACGTTCTTCAACCGTCGCATCCACGGGAAGATCAAAGCTGTAAACTGGGTATGTCAAAACAACCCCCAAATGTAAAGAACCCAAAAGCCTCAATGGGTTAGTAAGAACAGCTTTTCCAGTAGCTCTTGCCTTCAAAATGTTCTCTCTGTCCTCCTGATTCCACAAGATGTAAACAAAATTAAGTAAGAGAAAGCTCAGAAGAAAGCAAACAGTTCAGCCAACATAAAAAAAAAAAAAAAAACTAAACATTAAAAGAGTTACCTCCCCAGACATCACATCCAGAGATTTGATGTGAGAACCAGTTTGCTCTGAGAATATCACCGGAGCATATTCATCTCGTGGTGGCGAAGGTTCCCTCTCCATGGTCTGAATGATCCATCCTTGCTGCTTCTCAAAATTTTCTCTCTCAGAGTGAATTACTCTCTGTGAATAAGTTATTCCACTCAACAATGGTCTCTCAAAAGAAGTTCTAGCTATGTAATAAGCAAAATTTCCCTGCATTTTTAAACCATTTCCACCCATAATCAGGTTAGAAGTTTAGAACAAAACCCAAGTAGTAACATAGTAAAAGAAAGAAACCCAAAACAGCAAGAAGGAAACAAGGTTGAGAGACCTGATCAATGCCGGATGGATCCATGTTGAGATGGAAAATAGAGACAAGGGCAGCAAGGGCTTGAACATAATTAACATTAGCATTGAACTGATCTTGAATCATGCTAGCTCTTTGATCACACATACTAACTAGTTTATCTTTCCTTTTGAGCAAAATATTATCTTCAATATTCTTATAAATAAAGAAAGAAACCCATGCCATTAAAATAATCCAAAGAAGAAAACAGAACTGAATTCTTCTTTTTCTGAAATAGTTTGGCTTTTCTACTACCACCAAGCTTTCATTTAATCCCATACCCACCGTATGGTAGTTTTGCATATTCAAACTCATCACCACCAACACAATTTCTCTCTTCCTAGCTCTCTCTACTCTCTCTCTCTCTCTCTACTTTTTTTCTTACTCTTCTACTCTCCCCTCCCCTTCATTTCTCAGCTAAAAAGAAGAAACCCCTTCCCATTTCAACAAGAAAAGGAAATACTCTTTTCAACAGCCCTTTTTCAAGATAGAAAATCAGGAAAAAAAAAACAAGAACAAAATTTGCCCTGAAGCATAGAAGAGTGGGTTTTCTCTCAAAACAAGGAAAAACCCCTCAAATCCCAAAGAAGCAAATATTAGAAAAAGAAGATGGGTAACTAGATCAAGACAAAAAAAAGTAGCACGTCCACTGTTTTTTAATTCTATTACTTTACTAAGAAGATGAAGATGAAGATGAAGAGATTTGACTATAATAAAATAAGTTTAAGCTGAAGAAAACCCCATGGAAAGACAATGAGAGCCTTTTAACTACCTACCAATCAATGCAAGGAGATGAAGATATAAATAAGGAGTAAACAAGAGAGAGAGATAGATACTCCATA
Source organism: Eschscholzia californica (assembly GCF_041429995.1). Classification (NCBI taxonomy): domain Eukaryota; kingdom Viridiplantae; phylum Streptophyta; class Magnoliopsida; order Ranunculales; family Papaveraceae; genus Eschscholzia; species Eschscholzia californica. Next base: position 12,016,661 of record NW_028238198.1, on the reverse strand, counting down.
TGAGAGTGAAAGAAAGCTATCTGGTTTTAGTGAGAGAGTGGGTTACTGATGAGATTTGAGGTTTCATCTTCGTCGTGTCTGGGTCACGCAAAATCTTGATCGGACCCCTCAATTTTAATGAGAAAATATTCGCTTTATCTCACTTTTTCAGAACAACTGAATCGAATCTCTGGATATTAAAGATACGCTACTGTTGTTGTTGTTGTTGATATCATTGTACTGTTTTTTGTTTTTTCCACTCATTTTTTTTTGGGTTATTTCCCAAATGACCCCCAACTTTGTGACCAGCTTCTTGCCTGACCCCCTACTTTAGCGAAAATACCCATGACTCCCTTTTTCTGTTATCTTTAACTTTCCGTTACTCTCTCTCCTCCATCTCATTTTCTCTCTCTGCCACATCATTTGAGGGCGGCACATCATCGTATTCACCGGCATGGGTCGCCGGCCGGCCAAATTTTCGACCGGCAACCCTCAAACATTAAAAAAAAATAATTCCCCTCTCTCTCTCTGTATAAAAAAAAAATCTCCTTTCTCTCTCTATATCTGGTTCACCATGAACCAGATCTAGAGAGAAAGGGGAAAAAAAAATTGAGAGAGAGAGAGGAGGAAAAAAAATTTATGTTTGAAGGTCGCCGGCCGACGACCCATGCCGGTGAAGACGATGATGTGGCAGAGAGAGAAAATGAGATGGAGGAGAGAGAGTAACAGATAGTTAAAGATAACGGAAAAAGGGGGTCATATGAGTATTTTTGCTAAAGTGGGGGGCACGCCAGGAAGCTGGTCATAAAGTTGGAGGCCATTTGGAAAATAACCCTTTTTTTCAGGTAAGGTTATAAGATGGTGTAGATCAGTCTTATGGAATACTAGTGATCCTGTCCATTTGCAGGCCTCACGACTTTAAAGGTCTCAATAAGGAAGGGTGTTTAAACTCTTAAGAGGAGCACCACACTCCATCTCACCACCGATGTAGGATTGATTTACAACACCCCCTCCCAAAATCAGATCACAATAGAGCGAATCGTGTTAATACCATGTTATAAGATGATGTAAACCGCTTTCCGGACTGCTAGTGATATTGTTTGTTTTAGCACTTCTAGACCTCACGACTTTAAAATACATCACTAGCGAAGGGTGTTTAATCTCTTGAGAGAAACACTACACTCCGTCTCAACACCGAATCTCCATCCCTAGTACCTTTACTTAAACTTAAGAGGGGTAAAAGACTTCAAATAATTTTTTTTACTCCATAGAAGATGAGATGAATGAATTTTTCTCCACAAAAGAAGAAAAAGGAAGGGGAAGAAGAAAGAGGGGTAAAGGACTTAAAATAATTTTTTTTACTTATAGTTAATTTTGTAAATCGTAATTTTTTTCATTATTCTCAATAAGAAAAGGGTTTTTTGAGCTTACCCCCTCACAATTAATTGGTAATTGAGTTTACCCCCTTCAGTAATTGGTAATTGAGCTTACCCCCTTGAATTTAGATTTTCTTGTCATAACTACTAAGGATATGTTTGGTATATGATAATAAAATCAGAAAGTAAATAATATATAAACAAAATCAATCTTTACTAATCATATTCCTGACCAAATCAAACAATAAAATGAGATAGAATCTCTAATATGAATCGTATTGAAGAATAGTTGTTCTTGGCAGTGGCAATTATTTCACGTACGCCAAACATAGCCTTTGTGTTTCTGTCACTAATAGTAAAACCAAGGGGGTAAGCTCAATTACCTATTATTGAGGGGGGTAAACTCAATTACCAATTAGTGACGAGGGGGTAAGCCCAAAAAACCCATAAGAAAATATGTCCTTGAGATTTTACAAAGAAACATGGATTCCCTCAAAATTTTTCTTTATTCCCAAAACCACAACCAAAACTAAGAACAAGTGACGCATTCAAAACTTTCCAACTACACGCACCCTAAACGAAATAAAAATAAAAGTCAAATTATATTGGCAATTGAAAACTTTATGTATTTAAAATTATGTTTTTGAGGTGTGTGTTAGGGAGGCACCCAATCCACCCTAACCCACTTTTTTTCCCCTTTCTACTCATTATTTTCTTTCTTTTTCGTTTGTTTTTCCTATTGGAATCATCATCAACACCTTATCATGAAAACAACTTTGTTTATGTGAGAATGGGAGAAGGGGTAACTAGCAACCAAGAATATAATGTTTAGGTCTTCTCCATTCATTGTCAATTGATTTGAGTTGGATGACCACAAATTTAACAGTTTACAAACCCATCATCATCGATCAATAATGAGGAGTTACAGAGAGATATAACCTTGGTCCAAAACCACCATTAAAAATACTATAAGGAGCCCTACTCTCGGGTTCAGACTAGTCTGAGATGTTTCAGATAGGATAACCTGAGACCTTGCCAAAGATATTGGACTGGTCAGTCCAATACCTTAAGCAAAATTTTAGATTGACCAGTTTGAAACTCAAAGCAAAAGAGATTGATCCGAGTCCAAAGCCTTGCTTTGGGTTCAAAATCTCTCAGATTGATCCGAGTATGAAACCTTGCTTTTAGCCACTACCTGTCCCAACTCACAAGTGAAAGTGCAATGAAAGAAGAATAACGTTAGTGTGACAAACTCTCTCTGTAACCTTTGAACAAATAAAAAGAAAAAGAAACTCTCTCAAACCTAATAGAAGGAGAGGGAGTAGGTCCGAGATGTAAGAGAAGAAAAGAGGCCCCCCCAGCCTCCCCCACTACGCAACAAACCTAATATCACTGTCCCATATCTTATGGACAATGACACCAGACAAACACCTTATCTCTTTATACGAAGTTACTTAATACACCCTTTCATGTGTACTTAACCACGGAAATGCCACAATCCTTGAGCTCATCCGAAACAGCAACCCTTCCTTTACAGTTAAAGGCACCAAACCAATGTGACCGAAAAAGGACCGAATTAATCAAACCAAACTGGACCTATGGAAACCCTATGTCCTTTTGGCCCAACCAAACCCAGCTAAATGAATTTTTCTTTTTTTTGTTGAAGAGCTAAATCGAACTTTCATTATATCATTTGATAAGCCGCTCTAAGCTGATTATATTATATATTAGTATAAAATGTTTTTTATCAATTTAATATCGTATTTTTTAGTGAATGAGTTTACAATTAAATTGTTCACCTGTCGTTTTAGAATTATGTTAGTTTTATGTTGATGATCTCTTTTTGATATATGGTTTTCAAAAATGCGAGTTGGTAAATTACAACAGAGCGGAACTAACGAATGAACTTAATCGGCGGTAGACTTGTTTGGTGTTGCTTTTGTTGAGCCAAAAGTGATTAACATCAAGAAACCCCACTTCCTCTTTCTCATTCATCTCTCTTTTTTCAATCTCTATGAACCTAAAATAATGGGGTCATTTCCAAACAAAAAGTTGCCTTCTTTTCCAACTATATTTTCTTAAGATTCCTCAAGATAAAAAGAGATAACCAGATGGTCCACATCGATAATAGGCTCAGATGGCCACTACTATAAGCCAAGGGAACTCGAGTTTATAAGTAGGTTTACCGTGGGGTTACCTTCATCTACAGTTGGGCTTCACAAAAAACAAATTGTCCTTAAGTACGGAAAGTTATAAGCACATGGTTGTACCATGTCCACACACTGTCAAGTTTGATTTCCTCCATCAGCATTATCATGTTTTTTTTTTTTTTTTGTTGAAAGATCAGCATTATCATGTTTGGTTTGGTCCCTTTCACCAATTTTTATTTTATTTTATTTTGTCCATTCCAATGGAACAAGTCAATTGGTAAACCATAATTTTGTAAGGGTGATTTAGTAATTGAACTCCGTTTATTTAGCGATATTAGGACTACACTCTTAAAATGATTATCGTTTAGGCGTTAACTTCTAAAGGCTAGTTTCACGTCAAATACCTGTTATATGAGGAGCGTGCGACTCACATGTGTCATCTCGAACAAAAATACCCTCGTCTGAAGTCTTTAGATCTTAAAAATTATTCCATGTATCTTACTAGAATAGGTGTCGTCCTTTTGGGTCGTTGACTCGTTTCTGCAGAAAAAAACATATCCATTTTCAACATCACCTTTTTCTATTCGCTCTTATCTATCTCCACTCTCTTTGAAGAGGAAGAGGAAAATGAAGAAGAGAAAGTTCAACAAAAAAAAGAAGAAGAGAAAAATAACGAAGAAGATAAATAGAAAGATTAAAATGAAGAAAGCGAGAAAAAGAAAACTACATACCCCTTAAGAAGGTTGCCAATACGTGGACAACCACATTCCTTATGTGGACAAAAGAAATTTTGGGTGTAAATATATTATATTAATTTAAGGGAATAGACACCTCTTTCTCTCTCTATACTTTCTCCCCTTTACCACCGTCATCACAACGAGATTGGGGAGTGTAAACCCTCACCAAAACCACCCACCCATGAACATCATTCATGTCTATTGTTTATGTGAAACAGTATAATATTTGGTTTATGGGGGTCTTAGGGTTTTGATATTTTGGTGTGATTTTGTTCTATTTACTTGTTATCTAGGGTTTGAATATTAGGACTACACCCCCACTTTTTGAAAACTTTTGATATACACCCCCACCTGGACGGAAACCGTCAACTCAGAGTTAAGTTGGGTGTGTGTGAAACACACGCGCCAACCATGACGATTTTACCCTTTTGTAGATGTTGAAATATTTTGAGCGATTTTGACATACACCCCCACTATTATATGAATTTTTGGACTACACCCCCATTTTTTTGAGAAAACAAAATTTTTCAATTTGCCCTCCAACGATCATCTTTTACCTTTTTTCTTATAAACTTATTTATCTTAGACAAGCTAAAAGATCAAAGCGAAAGAACTTATTTATCTTATATGTCAAATAAGATAAATAAGTTCCTCCCATATAAGATAAATAAGTTCTTTCGCTTGATATCCCAAATAGTTCCTCCCATCTTTTCTATAGTTTGATATCTCAAATAGTTCTTTCGCTTTGACCTTTTCGCTTGTCTAAAATAAATAAATTTATAAGAAAAAAGGTAAAAGATGATCGTTGGAGGGCAAATTGAAAAATTTTGTTTTTTCCGAAAAATGGGGGTGTAGTCCAAAAATTCATATAATAGTGGGGGTGTATGTCAAAATCGCTCAAAATATTTCAACAACTACAAAAGGGTAAAATCGTCATGGTTGACGCGTGTGTTTCGCACACACCCAACTTAACTCTGAGTTGACGGTTTCCGTCCAAGTGGGGGTGTATATCAAAAGTTTTGAAAAAGTGGGGGTGTTATCCTAATATTCGTATAATAGTGGGGGTGTATGTCAAATTCTCCCAAATAAAAACAAATATATTTATTTACTTATGCTAGAATGACCGAGTAGTTTACTATGTTTGGGTAGTTTCTCTGCCTAGATGATATCATAACTTCCCCCCAACTAGTTTATTAAGCAGAAAACCACACAAGTAGCAAAGAATCAGATGAACTCATGGTGATGAATAATAAGCTATTATTTTTATTAGGGTTTTAATATTTGTGATTCATCATATTATAGGATTAAATAATTTAAGATAATTAAAGTTTGTTATTAGACACTCTTGATTCATGAAGAGAAATACCATCAAGGTTGTGGTTGTTGGTGGGACTCGCCTAAGGTGGTAGTGAATTGTGTCGAAAAATTTGCAAGAAACAAAATGTCCGCTTCAAAATTAATTGGTTATATTTACACCCAATATATTTGTCCACGTAAGAAATCTGTTTGTCCATATATTGTCCACCCCTAAGAAAGTGGTTCTCCTCTTTGATAATAATAACTTGTTTCCCCTTCCTCTTCATCTTTCAATAGCTTAAAGTCGTCCGTGGATTTCAGCGCGGGCTACCTTCATCTTCTTTAGGTAACGTGCCTATGTGACTATGTCCATGTGTGAGATTTGTGAACTCTTGTGTGCCTTTATACACTCACCATTTAAAATTACCTTACATCTAAGCGTGAGTGCCTTTAAAAATTCCCTAATTCTATCCATGCAAACTCTATATGGGTTTTCATGAAGGGAAATTCTATAGCCGCCTCCCTTCTGGTTATAGGCATCCTCTATCCGAATTAATCTCTCACAAAATTTGGCTACAGGCACACCCTAATGAAACTTTATCCACACATGGAACTTTTTGTGGCTTTCTCTTGTTCAACCGGCTGGGTGGGGCCAGGAAGGGTTTAAGAGTATGCACATGAAAAATGGACTCACATATATACCATTGAACGATTAAAAAAAAAAAAACGCTATTGTACTAGTCTTTCTTCAACTAACAAACAAGGTATTATTATCAGCCGAGTGAGATGCCTAAAGTGAAGACGTAAAATATTATTAGCCACATTAAATATTTCGATGGGATCCAGTAGATGATTTTCAAAGTAGTTGTTAGAGCTAGTGGGTTGATAATCTTTCTTTTGTGATAATAAAGTTTGTGCAACCTTCAAATAAAAGAAAAGAAGGCAAAGAAATTCCAACTTTTATATTGCCTTGGTTTGCACTGGTTAGAGTCTTAGAGAAAGAAAAAAAGTAGAAATAATGAAAAGTTAGGAACTCAAAGCATAGCTCCAAAAGCATTTAAAAAAGAAAAACATAACTCCAATGTACTTCTTTCCATCAATTTTAAAGAGATTAATTCATCTTGATGCACCACCACTTCCATCAAAGTTAAAATTGTATCAAATTAAAAAAAGCAAATCTAAATAATTTATTAGGCCCTGAAGAAAAAAGCAGAAGACTTTTTATTTATTGGATAGTGAGCATCATCTGATTATTTATATAAAAACCCCGTCTTTCTTTAAATATTTGATAAGTTAAAACATGGACTACCTATTAAGATTTATCGGACATATTAAAATATATAGAAATGTCTGTTCTAGTAGTTTTTAAACTCTTCGTTAGGTTGTGTTTGTTTTCTTTTATTTGTGAGGTGGTATTTCATGACGACCCATTGTTTCTAAATTTTGTATTCTAAACTAGGAAACCAAGATATGTAGAATTATGTTTGTTATGCACTAAAATTCAACCATTATGATTTTATATTTCTGATTTTTGAGGGGATGTGGCTATCTTTCTTATCACAAGCACGGATAACGTTGATCTCATTTTTCTTCATGGCATGTAGCTAGATTGTGGTTTTTTTTTTTTTTTTTTTGTTAAGGTTGTAGCTAGATTGTGGTTGTTATTTGTAAAAGATTTTTCTTTTGTAACGAAAATAGGTCATTGCCTGCTTTATTAGCTACTAGAGCAATAATGAATGTTGGCTAAATCTGCCGCCAACTTACTTACAATGCCACTAAGAACCTCATAGATCTCCAAAGTTTGATTCAAGTTTAAATTACAGTACTTTGCTATCATATGCGCAACATTATTCGTCTCATGTGGACAGTAAGAGAACTCAATCTTCTCAAGCCTTGCAATATCTGATTGGATATCCATCACAATCGGTCTTATTTTCCGTGACACCTCATTCAACTCCTTCGAGGGTACATTTATTACAGTCATAACATCGCCCTCAATACCACACTCATACTCGAGGAGTAGTTGTACAATGAAAAGTGCTAGTTTTGCTGTCCTTATTTTTGCTTCCAAAGGGGAGGGGGTGTGGCAATTGACTGTTAGAGCTATCACAAACTCTCCTCTTTCGTTTCTACAGACTCTCCTCTTTCATTTGTAAAAGATCTTAATTTGCATATTATTTTAGGTGAGATAAACATTTTTGTAATAGACATTATTAAAGTGAAAGTACACTCTATTGGAGGAGAAGACATGTTTGGATGCAGTTTTTTTGATGATATGTTTGGATGCAGTTGAATTAGAAAGATAAGAACACACATACAACTAATTTTTTTTTTTTTGTTAAAAACATACAACTAATTTAAACCTAAAATCTTTCTTAGAAAGACCAACTTAGGAATTAATTTTTAATTATATTCACTTCCTAGTCTAGCACCTACACTATCCTAGGTCTCACGTGGATGTGTGTTATCAGTGCTGATTAATTAATTAAAAGATTAGTTCAATCTTCTATATTACTCTAAACCCCATAATGACACTTGCAAATCCCACCATCTTTTATTTGTAATTAATTCTTTCATATGTTAAGATATCTGACCTACTCACTAGTCACTACTAAGAAATGTATATGCATAATGAGCTAGTTACTTTTTCCTATCCCAGAGTGGGTTCTCAGAATCAACCATTCAAACTGTTTATACTCTAGGGTGGTGCATATTTGTTTTAGCAACCAACCATATAATAATGATCCCATGAAATTGAACTTCTTTAATAGTTGAAGCTCCAGAACTAACTCCTCCCATTTCAACAAAAAAAAAAAAAAAAAAACTCCTCCCAACCAGAGGAGAATGATGTGAAAGGTAAAACCCTCAGGGCACTTCCACAAGGTGCACCACCATTGGTGGATTATCAAAGAAACTCTTATGATTTTTTATTGTTCTACATACGTAGAGTCGTGATTCAAGGAGCTCAAGCTCATACGGTGAAGTATGAATTTGAGTTCATAACCGTTAGATAATAAAAAATGCCAAGTTTGCGGTTGAAATTTCAAGTTCAGGATGGCAAAAACTAGGTTCGTATGTGCTAATGTCACATCTGGAGAGATAAAGACGTACACTACATGTACTGTATATGAGTTTGTATCAATTTCACATGACTTATGTCAAGTGCACATCCGTTACGTCAGACGCTCAAATGTCAGCACACGTGGATTACGTCAAATAAAAAAAAACAGATCATATGCAAGACATTTCAAAATGTGTTTGTGTTGTGCACGGATTTATGGTTTGTGCAAACTAACGAGATGAAGGATCAAACATTTGAAAATATAATGTTTACAAATTTAAGCACTGTGAAAATACCGTATGAAGGATTTGACATTTGAAACGTACTGTGATCGGAGAAATATAGCATTTTGAAGATATACAAAGGAAATATGTTACTGTACAATTTTTTTATGTACCAGAACGTATAAATTTTTATGACACAAAAGTTTGTTGAGGTCACATTTTTTATCAACCCGAACTTGATTTTGCAGACTTGTCCTCTTTCTTTTTCTGAGCCGAACTTCTTTCTCATTGACCTTAGTATTTTAGAAATCTCATCTGAATGGCTAAACAACATTGAAAGTATAGATGCTAATCATTAGTATTTTGTTAATAGTTAGTGTAAAGTGCTAGAGCCTATAAGAATTATAATGATTTATTACAACTTACTAGTAAATTAGATAAACATCAAAATGTTATATGACACTTATTACAACAACATATTCACCCGGACTGCCATGATTTCATAGGTAACAAATGGAATGGTAACTACTTGAATTTTCCTCAACGTATACAAACAAACTTATCCATTTTAAGCAAACACCTATCGAAGTGGAACAGGGAAGTATTCGGTAACCTAGAATTGAAAATAAAAAACACCATAACAATCATTCAAATTACTAAAAATAGCAATGAACTTATTAAACTAAAATCTCGTCTTGAAGAGCTTTATAGGCAACAAGAAAGTCTTTGGAAAGAAAAATCTCGCGATAATTTCATAACTTTAGGAGACAAAAACACAAAATATTTTCACTCTCAAGCCATACAAAGAAATCGTAATAATCGTATTCTGGCAATTAAAGATCACAATGGAGAGTGGCAGGATGGCGTTAAAGATATGTTCAACATCTTCACTAACCACCTCCTCACCATTAACACCCCTTCCAATTGTATTAGCTCTCCCACTATTTTAAATCTCTTCAACCCCATCATAACCCAATCTCAAAATACAAAATTGACAGCAATCCCAGACAGAGCAGAGATTGATCTTGCTATCCAGTGGTTGAAAAAGGATGCCGCATCTGGTCCTGATGGCTATCCTCCTTTCTTCTACCAGGCTAACTGGGATACTGTCAATAAGGATATATACCTTTTAGTTCAAAATTTCTTCCAAACAGCAGAACTTCCTCCAGATACAAATCATACACACATCTGTCTTATTCCCAAAACAGTTGTGCCCCAAACTCCGGCAGACTACAAGCCTATTAGTCTGCTTAATACTACTTACAAAATCATAACTAAAATTTTAGCAGATAAATTGAAAATCCACCTGAACCTCTTCATATCTCCTTTCCAAGTTGCCTTTGTCCCAGGTAGGCAAATATTGGATAACGTCATAATGGGTCAAGAAATTATCCACTCTTTTAAACAAATGAAAGGAGCTAAGGGATACTTTGGCCTTAAGTTAGACATGTCTAAGGCCTTTGATAGAATTGAATGGTCTTTCTTAATTGGTATAATGCAAAAGCTAGACTTTTCGGATCATTGGATCAACATGATTTCCAACTGCATCTTTACCTCCTCTATGTCTGTCCCTATTAATGGTCACCCTGGACCTAAATTTTACCCTTCCAGAGGCATAAGGCAAGGGGACCCCCTGTCACCTTTCCTGTTCACTCTAGCCATGGAAGGATTAAGCCGAATTTTAGAGTCCTTTCCTGCAAACTCTAAATTTTTAGGTTTTCCCACCAACAACCCAAATCTAACTATCTCCCATCTTCTCTTTGCTGATGATTGCATCATCTTCGGTCAAAATTCGATCGAGAATGTGCATAATCTTAAAATCATCCTTAACCTTTTCTGTTCGGCTTCTGGACAAACTATCAACTACAACAAATCGAATATATTCTACTACAAAAACTCACATCCAAAATTTAAACGTATAATCATGAGAACTCTAAAAGTAAATGTTTCTACTTCAGAAAAATATCTTGGAACTCAGCTTTTCATCGGATCCCAAAAAACAAAAATATTTAATAGCATTCTAGATCAGATTGAAAATAAATTATCTAAATCGAACCATTCTTTCCTCTCTCAGGCAGGTCGTACAGTAGTTATCTCTGCTGCAGCGGCAGCCGTTCCCCGATATCAGATGCAACGCTTTGCTATTCCTAAAGGCATAAGCAAACGCATAACGACTTTTCAAAAGTCCTTCTGGTGAGGAAAGTCCAAAGGCATTTGTACGAAAGCCTGGTCGTATATTTGTCTCCCGAAAAAACTATGAGGGCTAAGTATTCATCATCCTCATCTAGATAACACAACCCTCTTAAGCAAACTAGCATGGAGACTCAAGTCTGACCCAGAAGCCATTTGGGTAAAATTTCTAAAAGCTAAATACTTTCCTCAGACTGACTCCCCGGGTCCGGCCAAATCCCATCACTCTTGGAATTGGAAGGTAATTAGAAAATACTATGATCATATTGATAGTCAAATCACTTGGGAGGTACATACTGGGGAAAATATTAACATTTGGAAAGACAATTGGATCCCTGGAGTTAACCATCAAATACAAAATATTAACAATTCTACCCTGACTAGTGTATCTCAACTCATTAGCAATAACGGGTGGGATGATAACATTCTTAGACAAAACTTTACCGATGCAATCAGCAACCTCATCAAAGCCATTCCTATTCAACCTGAAGGAACCGATAAAATGAAATGGAATCTAACTCAATCAGGAAAGCATTCGGTCCGATCCATGTATCAGCACCTTAGTTCGATCAACCAGTCTCTTCCTTCTGAGGAAGTGAACTGGAATTTTATTTGGTCCATTCCCACCATCCCACGCGTTCAGATCTTCATATGGAAAATTTGCACTAAAGCACTACCAGTTCGTCAACGTATAGGTAAGTACATAGGTGATAATTTTATTTGTCCTAACTGTATAGAAATTGAATCCATTGAACATTCACTATTGTACTGCCCCCTTGCGAAAAACATTTGGTTTCACTTTAATATTATCTCGACTAATATCCTTTCTCTTTCTGAATGGATACTTTCATGGCAGAATCCTGATCAACTTAGTTGTACCGGGGATAATATTCATTTTGTAACTATCTTATGGCGTATATGGAAAACCAGGTGTGATCACTGCTTTCAGAAAACCTTATATAATGTTAACACAGTTTAAGATCTTATGAAATCGTTTCCCAGGATTAGTCGCACTCAGTTGAAGGCTCCCTTAGCAACTGTAGCCAGATGGCAACCTCCTCCCCATCCCTTCATTAAACTAAATGTCGATGCATCTTTTGTAAATGTTGAACAGATTATAGGTACCAGCTTTATTGTACATGATTTTCAATCCAAATTTATAACTGCTCACGTGAATACTGCTAGAGCCAGAAACAGTGAGGAAAGTGAGGCATTAGCCATTCTCAACAGTCTTATTTGGGCGAAAGAACATAACCACATGCAGGTCATAATTGAAAGCGACAACATCAGCTTGATCAAACACCTTAACAATCCCAGACATGAAGTACAATGGCAACCGTTGGTACATATTCGTAGCATAAGAAATATCAAGCGCGAACATCAGCAGGTCAAATTTAATCACATCAAGAGAAATGCTAATAATCAGGCAGACAAACTCGCTAAATGAGCTAGAAGGAAGAAGAGATCTAAAGTGTGGAGTTGTATTCCCTATTTTCTTTTACACATGTACTGTAATGCCACTCTGATTGCTTAGTTCTTAATATAATAATCCATAGCAAAAAAAAAACATATTGGTTAATCTAAGGGGGTGCGGGGTGGGGTGGGGGGTTGTGGATCGGGACATTGGGGGACACTTAGAGACTAAATGTTCCGTAAATATTTTAAGACTACATTTGTCCGTAGACAAAATGTCTTTATGGACATTTCAAGACATTTGATTTATAGACAAAATGTCTTGGAGACATTTCAAGACATTTCGTTCATGGACAAAATGTTTTGGGGGCATTTCAACCTATTGAATCTATGGACAAAATATGGAGTGGATATTATTATTATTATTAATATTATTGTTATTATTAAAATTATTATTATTCTTAATTATCTCATCATTGAAGGACAATTAATAGAAATTTATTATTTTAATATTATCATTATTGTCAAATAATATGAAATAATATATTTGTACTCATAATTCAAAAATATATTTTTCGACTTTTGTGAACATCCGTGGATATCTCTACTTCGAAAAATATATTTTTCGACTTTCGTAGACATCCGTGAATATCTGTGGACATTGATAGACATTTTGTTGATATTTATTATTTTGATAATATTACTGTCTTACCATATCAGTGGACATTGATGGACAATTGGTAAATATTTATTATTTAATATAATATTATAATATAATATTAATATAATATAATAATAATATGATATAATATAATACGATATAATATAACAATAATAAGAATAATATAATATAATAATAATAATATAATATAATATAATATAATATAATATAATATAATTAATATAATAGTAATATAATTAATATAATATAATATAATTAATCTGATTTGAGAATAATAATAATTTTTATTATCTTCCTTACTCAAATGTCCCCAAATGTCCTCCAAATTTTGAGAAACATTTTCTGTCCAAAAGCTCTCCAAATTTACACTAAAATGTCTCCAAAACCAATTTGTATTGAAATGTGCATAATTTCGTGTCCCTAACGAATAACACAGACATTTCAGGACATTTGAAATCCCCGACCAATAACACAGACATTTGGAGATATTTGAAATGTCCCCAACCAATAATCCAGACGTTTGAAATATCCCCAATCAATAAGACGGACATTGGGGGACTTGAAAATCTCCCCCAATGTCTCCATCCACCCCCCACCCCCCTTAATATAAAGGGAAATGATAAAGTTACAAAAGATTTTGACAAAAAAAGGTTCTCAACTGATGTGGTGGGTGTGATTTCAAACTTTGACCAAATCTAGACCGTTAAGAGATGAAAATCACAACCGCCACATCAGCTGAGAACTTTTTTTGTCAAATTTTTTTGTGATTCTAGCATCTCTCTGATATAAATATAGGGTATTTTGTTCTAAGTAAAATTATCTAAAGAAATGACGAAGTACTTTCTCGAAATCCTGTGCCCACACTATAATACATGTGTTTGTACTAGAAGATTAGGGGGATGGTGACTGGGCCGGTGTCTCATACGAAAAAGAAGACTAAAATAACGTCACATCAACTCATGTATTTTTCCTAAATACACTTTAATAACATTAATAACTGTTATATATAATCATTTATATAGTTTATAGTTTAACATTTTGTTAATTCTCAAATAATTAATTTATGAAGGATTTCTTGACTAAAGTGGTGAAGAAGTAGGGAGCTCCTCCTTCAAAGCTAATGGAAAAATTCAATTGGAGAGGTTCTCTTAAAATAATGGGAAGTGATGCTTAAACACTTAATTTAATTTAAATTGTGGACCCAAAAGTACTACGAAGTAAGTGTTTCAATCTCAATGAATTTTTTTAAAGATAATCTATCTTGATAGTGGGATCTAAAGGAAGCTATTACTTGAATTTTCAAATGAATTATAGTTGAGTTCTTACCTATTCAACCTAATTTAAGATGGATAACTAATAAGAAAATGTAAATTAAATAAATTTGAAAACTAAGTAGATGGAAGCGCACTCAACAAAAACATATATACTAAAGTCAGTTGAAGAATGATTTGCAAGACCAGGAAGAGAGTTTAAAGAAAATTTAAGTTCATAAAAAATTATAGGAGAGTTATACACAACTTGATACTGCATCCAAACATGATTTTAAAGTATATGAGAAAATACTAAGGTGTCGTTTGGCAACCAAAAGTATAAGTACTTTTGCTTATAGTAGAATTTCTTTTGCTTTAAGAAGTAAAAAATTTCAAAAGTATATTTGGCAAAAATGTTACTTATAATTAAAATAATCAAAAAATTAGTTTGGTAATCCAATTTGCTTTTGATAACTTTATTTTTCTTTTACTTATAGAGATATTTGATTTTAACGAACTTATTTATGATTTACACGATTACTCTTGTATACAAAGTGGTGGTGATATTAGTGGTAGTGGTGGTGGCGGCGGTGCCTTGAAGATATGATTATGGGGTTTGGTGGTGGTCGAGGTATGATGGTGGTCCTAGAGGAATAATGATGATAGTGGCGGTGGTGGTGGTGGAGCTATGGTGATGGTAGTGGTGGAGGTATGATGATGATGATGGTGTGGAAGTACGGTGGTGGTGGAAGTATGGTGGTGGTGGTTGAGATACGGTGGTGGTGGCGATGGTGAACGTATGGTGGTGGTGGCGGATAAGGTATGTGACTGGTAGTGACGGAGGTACGATGGTGAATAAGATATGTAGGTGGTAATGATGGAGATTTGGTGGTGGTGGCGGTATAGTGGTGGTGATGGTGGATAAAATATGTGGGTGGTAGTGATGGAGGTATGGTGGTGGTGAAGGTACGGTGGTGGTGGTGGTGGTGGTGAAGGTAGGGTGGTGGTGGACGTACGAAGGTGGTTGTAGTTGAGGTGTATGGTAGTGGTGTTAGTGATGGAGGTATGGTGGTGGAGGTGGAGGTGGAGGTGCGAAGGTGGTGGTTAAGGTGTGGTGGTGGTGGTTGAGGTATGGTGGTTGGGGAGGTAAAATTGTTGTTGAGGTGGTGGTGGAGGTACAATGGAATGGTAGAAGTTTAGTTGTGGTGGTGGAGCGGAGGTAGACGAAGAAAAAAATTTGGTCAAGTAAAATTTATATATGTGTTGTACATAAGTTTCTTTACATTAAAGTCAAAAGCTAAAAATTTTAACTTAAAAAAAAAGTCAAATTTTAACTTAAGTGAAGTCAGAAATTTTACATTAACAAACTAACTTTTTTACTTTTTTACTTAAATAAGAAAAAAAATTACTTATTTTAGTGTTGCCAAACGACACCTAAAGCGTACACGAGGTGCCCGTGGATAAGGGCACCGACATATCCACATCAGCCAACATCTGACTAGTACTGTATGATACAAAATTAGATTTAGGATTTTAGAGCTGTAATCATATACTTGTAATTATCACTTTAATGGATTACCGATTACCTTTGCTCAATCAATTTTTGTGCTATTCTATCTCATAATTCTGTATGGTATTAGAACTTGAGGGATTTTAAGTTATTATTTTCTTCTTGTTTTTTCTTCAATCCACAATGGCCAGTATCAATTACTTATTTATTATTTGTCATATTCATTGTTTTATTATTGATACTAGATTATATTTCGTGCCTCAGGGCACAGACAGTTGTATTAATCAAGTATGACGAAATTCTGGATCCGACTTTTCATATTTAATATTGCTATATTCTAGATATCCTAATTTTTTGATATTCTTTTCTTTTGTTTCCTTTGCTTAAATTAGTAAATGTGTCGGGCCCATTAGCCCTTAGTTCATGGATTTAATCACCAAGTAAGCCCAGTAATCATGAATTTCTCGGGGCATCCTAGTGACGTATTTTGGCCCATACACCTACTATAGTAAGACTTGTCGCTTAAGGTAGCGTCGGGATACTAACTCAGGGTGAAGGAAATAAATTTTATGGAGTAGGATGAGTTATCTCGCGGTACTTGTACTGTGATGCGCATGACATGATTGATCACGATCAAAGCTGGCGCGAATGTGACAATCAAGATGCTAACTTGTGGTGAAGATGGGGTACCAGAGTGCGTGGAGCAGTAAAAATCCAACCGAGTGGGCCTTCTGCATATGTGCCTTGTGGAGCACTAAAAACCCAGGGGGTGGTGGTGGGGTGCGGGGGGGGGGGGGGGGGGGGGGGGGGGGTCTAACATGTGTCTTGTGCTTATGTTAATGACCTCGTGGGTGGGACGTTGCTAGTGGGCACGAAAATGAGGAATACTTTAGGACGCAACCCTCACAACTGACCTAACATATGCCAAAGGGTATTGGAACAATACATAGCGATAGTGTAAATGTGGCCTCCCATTGGAAGCGGTTTCATATTCTCGTGCCTTGGTTGGGTCGCGGTATATGGAAGGATTGGGCTACTCAAGTTACCACACCTTTATGTATTTGAGTTG
The DNA here is from genome assembly GCF_041429995.1 of Eschscholzia californica. Lineage (NCBI taxonomy): Eukaryota > Viridiplantae > Streptophyta > Magnoliopsida > Ranunculales > Papaveraceae > Eschscholzia > Eschscholzia californica. The sequence continues at coordinate 11,999,724 of NW_028238198.1, read as the reverse complement.
GGCATATGGGAACTAAGATAACGTATGTAAGATGAAATGCTCCTACCCCACATGTGCAGAAGGTAGCTGAGATGTTTATGTGACAAAAGCTTGAGACTGGATGACAAGATTTCATGTGTGACTTGATGTGTTTACGTTACGGTCAATACCCTTTACGATTGGCGGAGTCTATGACTCAATGAAGCGTCATATAGGAGACACGACTGTTACTCGTATGTTGGGAGACAGAGGTATCGTTCCACATTATTGGTGAGACATGACTTGGAGGTCACAAGTAGAATTGAGATATTCGAGAAGATATACTATATACTAAAAAGTAGTTCATATTGCTGCATGGCTAGAACATCAATTTCCTCACTTCAACCATCGCAGTGGGGAGGATTATGCCATTTTTTTTCTTTTAGAAATGGACTACAACCTGTGAGAACATCAATTTCCTACTTCAACCTGTGTAGTCGGGAGGATTATGCCAATCTTTTCTTTTTTTGAAAATAGACTACGATAGTCATTATATGACATTGATATTATCAAGATGTGATAAACACGATAACCGTCTGAATTAAATCACCAACCAAAGGGGCTTAGAGTCCAACAACATACTGAAGAGCTTAAATCTCAACTATCTTATTTTACCTTAATAACTTAAATTCAGTAACCAAGAACTCCACCTCTTAAATAAATTGAACCTGAGACTACAAGCATTTTGGATTATGTGAAATTGTTCAAAGGGTTTGTAACACTAGGCTAGGAAGCCCAATAATTGAATCAATACTCTGCCTTTACCTGACGTGACATGATATAAACAAATACTTAAAAAATATGCAAAGAACAAAACAAAATATGGATGGGAGGATTGAAGGAGTTTCAGGGGACAAAGATGGGTATATTTTTCTCCCTCAGCAGGGCATAGTTATCATCAACTTCGCCCTTTAAATGCTATGACAACCGAAAGGTCAGAGAAACAAAAGTGAAGTTGGTTGGTATTTACAGAGCTACTTATTCTATTTACAGATCTAAGCAAGTTTTGTTGTTGCATTTTGTTTTACTATCGGGAGATCAAATTAAAGATGAGAAATGAAATTTAATTAGAAATCCTGAATCTCCATCCCTTCTTATTTGTCTAGATATGGGCGCAGGTCACCTTTTCTGTGACACGTTTCTATACCATGTCCCTCGTTTTTCTTATTTGAAAAAGATAACTCCTCAGTCCTCACCAAAGTAGCAAGTTGACTTAGGTTTGGTAGCATTGATAAAAAGTGAATTTCCTAAATAAATAGAAACAAAGAGATAATAGGGAAAGGGATGACTTAGGTTTGGTAGCAAAAATAGTCGAATAGCTGAAATTTTAGGTTGTGGAAGAGTTTGTTTATGTTGGTAAATACTCAAAGTGATCAATTATAATGTGTTGTGCTCTTTAAATAAGGGCTATTAAGAGCTTTGTAAATATTAGGGGCGGCCAAGTGTGGATTTACAAGAGTTGGTACTTCCTATTATAAACGAAACTACTGGTATTGTTTAGTTATACTCCTCTCTCTCTCTTGATTCCTGTACGATGTTCATGTTTTATCGTGAGTTGTTTTGACGTTTTCTATTAACAAAAAGCTCATCAGTACAAATTTCATCCACTTTTTTTTTTATTTATCCATTTAGTCTTTCTTTTTTACTCCATCTTCTCTGACATCCCACCATCTTTTCCCCCTCTTGTACCCTTTCAACCTTTGCTTTCCCATAATTAAACAACACTTCCTCTCCCCACTTTCTTCTCTCTCTCTACTTAATCTCTTTTTTCTACTTTCTTTTCATTCTTCCCACCTCTCTCTCTCTCTCTCTCTCTCTCTCTTTGAAATAGAGAAAACCCACAAGCTTGTTTCATCCATAAATGATCTCTCTCTCTCACAACTAAATGAATTCAAGAAAGTATGTACTAACTTCCCCCCATATATGTTTCAATTCTTGACTTTATTTTGATAAGATGATGATGATGCTTTTGAATTTCTAAATTTGATTATGTTCTTTTTTAACTAAATAGAAACTTGGGTTGGGTTCATATATGTGATTTTTTTTTTTTTTGCTTAATTAAGTTTGGGTTTTTAGTATGATGAAAATGTAATTTTAGTTTACTACTTTTGATTGTTGTTCTAAAATTAGGTCTTTGATGTGCCATCTCTTCATGTGTACTTTAACTACTTCTATAAATGAATTCTTTGTATTTATTATGTGTTTAATTGGTTTAAATTCAAATATTTGATCTAGTTTTTCTCTATAAAACCCCACTTTAATCTAGTAATTCCTCCATTAGAGGTCTTAAATCTACTAACCCTAAGGAGATATTAGGTTAACTAGACTGCTACTCTTATCTAGGTACCATGTTTATATTGAATCAGGTACAGATCCATCTACTTCTGTAAACAAAAGTTGCTTTTGGGTCCTAAAGTTTTTTTTGATGTTTTTCTTTAAATGGTTTGCTCTTATGTTTACTGGAACTCGGATCGCTCTGGTACGTGGTATGGGTACGGATACTGATACGCGTTACTCTACCATGTTAACGAATCAGTACTATATACATATCATAGATCTAAAGAATTTGCTCCATTCATCTTGAAACTAGTTCTTGTTAATCCTATCCTAATAAATAGTCTTGACTATTTTTGGCCGAAAAATTTGCTTACAAGAACCAAGATTAGATATAAAGCTCATTTTCTCTCCACTTTGGAGACCAATGTTCGAGTCTTAAATTGCCTGTGATTTCAAGTCTATTTGATCCATCTATGTCTCTATGAGTATTTAGGATCACCCTTTCATGGCTTATATCCATAAGATGAACTAAATCGCCAATCCATTTTTAAGACATTTCTTTTAACCCCATCTGTTTCTATAGAGTTTTATGGCTTTCGGAGTTAAGATCATTGAAGCCTGTTTTTTTCGTGAGATTATTTTCTAAAATTTGGTGTTTATTCCAACTTTAGACTTGTTTTATCTCAGATAAGTAATCTATGTAACAGAGACATCAATAATGAGTTAGTTGGTTTCGAAGAATATGAATTTGTGACAGTTACTTGTCAACAAGATAATATAGGAAAAGATATGGTTAAAAATGTGTGTTTAAATGTGTTTTTGACTTGTATGATGGTGGAATTATTAGGAGACTCTTTTCTGCATAGTAAGTAGACTTTACAAGTACTAATGAACTCCGTTACCCCTTGCTAAGTTCGTTTACTCGATTTGTTTCATAAAATTGCAGGTGAGGAGCAATACTTAGATTTTTCGGGTTGGATAAACCCTTCTTGATATCTGAACTCAATTCTTGCTAGAGTAAGCAACCATGAAACCCCAAATCCCTGACCTTGAAGCAGATGCCTTTTCCGAAACCGAATCAGATGTAGTCAGCCAAGTTGCTTCGAATATATCAACCCAAGAAACCACAGATCCTTCGAAGAACACTACTCGTACTTCCTCCTGCCTTACCGATCTCATAAACCTACAAACAAATCCAGATTCAATGTCCCTTGACTTAACTCTCAACTTCAACTCTTGTGAAGGGAAATTAGGAGAGAGAAAAGAATCAATGGGACTTCCATTGTTGAGCACAAGTGAGAGTAGCAACGAAGCTACAACACGTGTTCCAAGGGTTTTCTCTTGCAACTTCTGTCAGCGTAAGTTCTTTAGTTCTCAAGCTTTGGGTGGTCATCAGAATGCTCATAAACGGGAGAGAACACTGGCGAAACGAGCAATGAGGATGGGAATTTTTTCCGAGAGGTATGCAAGTTTGGCTTCTTTACCGTTAAATGGTTCAGCATGTCGATCCCTAGGAATCACAACTCACTCATCAGTTCATCAAGGGATGTTTTTATCAGAGAGGTCTATTGATATAAGAAATGGTGCACGATTGGATCATGACTACCTTGGCCTTCCCATTTTCATGGAGGATGATCAAGCTGAGTTATATTGGCCTGGGAGTTTTCGACAAGTTCCCGAGGGAGGAGGCGGTGGTAGTTCTGACAGGGATGGTGGTAATAATAGTCTAGGATTCAGTTTGATAGGGACTTCAAATTTGAATTTTGTAACAACGGCTCCGGCGGCAGAGATAGATTCATCATCCACACCGGATCTTACACTGAGACTTTAAGAAGTTGTTGCGGATCTGAGGTAGTATATAAATTGCTTCTGATATGTATAGAGATTATATATGATCCACGGCTGAAGCATTATTATGTATTTGAAGTAAAATTTAGAACAAGAAGTTGTTGAGTGATTTTGTTCTTGTTTCCTGTTGTGATATAAATGTTTCTGACTGATGAGAAATGTGCAGTTATTGATGATTTCTAACTTGTTCTGCTGATATCCTCACTGTTATATCTCTTTTCATCTCTAGGTTTATAGTATTTCTTTGCACTTGCAGGTTAAGAAGTTATGAGCTTTCATCCTAGGGTCAGGATATTACAATAACCACTTTGAGGCGATACGATCAATACCTGAAAACCATTGAATGGCAGGTCGAAATATCGAGCGTTCTTGCTATCACCATAATAGAATACTCTGTCATCAAGATTTTGGGCATATGGCTTAGTACCATAGTTGCAAGGCATTGAAAAGAAATAGACAATGATAGAATTTAGAAGATGCCAAAACTATATGTACTTAGAAGCACAAAAAGATGTTGAATTCGGGAACCCTAAATACAAAAACCAAGCAAAAGAAAGGACCAAAAACTATACCCTAGGCCCTGTAGAGGTGTTGTTGCAAAATATTCTGCAATTTAAAACAAAATTAACTAGAAATATTTTCATGTAACCCTTAACTGAACAATCTATGATTTTTTTTATCTACCGTTCGTTTGGAAGCTTGATATTTCAACGAGAGATTGATACAAACTGGAGCTCATATCAAGCCAGCTGCTTTAAGAGCAGCTTCAAAATCATTGTTGCTCTGCCAATCTGGTATCTGCATTCCAAGAAAAGGAACACAAGAAAGAATTTAGTCCCTCACACTGAAAGATTCTTCGAAATGAACTTATACTGTTTCCGAGATATGAGATAAACCCTAACATTACCTCGACTATGCGATTCCCAAAATGTTTCTCAACTTTCTCCATCAACATATGGTCCATATCTGTGCATAATAAATTGAAGACAGCCCCTGCAAAATAAAGAGACCACACATTTGATGTACAAGTATAGAGTAGCAATACATAGAAACTATAGGACTTTATATCGTTTAATTATAACTATTTGGAAGATATTGTGTTCGGATAGAAATTATGACAAAGCATTAAGATATTTCTATTACTCCCACCATGTGAGATTGTTATGACGAAGGACAAGTAAACCAAGAAAAGCAATCATGGAAGTAAGCAATCGCAAAAACACAAGAGATTTACGTGGTTCGGTTGGTGAAACCTACTCCATGGCGAACAATAGCGAGATGATTTTCACTATGAAAGGAGAAACAAGATTACAAAGCTCACTCAAGAGTTTTAGTATTTGAATATAACTCGAACCGTAATGCTCAGCCGCCTCTAACTCTCTCCTCAAAACGGACTTTATGATACACCCTTTACATTGATATCAACCCCTTATAAGATTAGGGGAAACATAAGTGAATGGGTTGGGCCAAATTTCAGGCCGCGGGAACCATTGCCTTAAAACGGTTTTTTGGTTCACGAACAGGGTTAGACATTGACCCATATTCAAGGAACTTTCAACGGAGATACTTGGGCTCTGATAGGTTCTGTGAACTTCTAAATATTCACAATCCCATATTGTGGGGTTTATGATATGAACAAAATATAATAATCTGAAGATTCTGAACATTAGAAGTCTCAAAATATGGTCATAAGTTTATAACTACAACCTACTATATTCAACTATTCTAATATTGAATTTTCATGAGCAAGTTTATAACTTAAACCTCAATGGATCAAAGAAAGACTTGGTACATTCCCAAGTTTCATCAAAGTTATATGTGATATTAAAGCATTTGACTACATTAACCCGAAAAGGAAATGGAAGATCGAGAGACCCCTAAAAGGCCATAAGTTAGAACTTACCCTTGCGACCGAAACGTCCCGCTCTACCACACCTATGCAAGTAGACCTCATAATGAGGTTCTGATGGATAATTGTACTTGTTCGGAAGATCATAGTTCACAACCACATTAACCTTTCAAAATGAAACAAAGTTAGATCTGAGGATGACGTACACAGAAGAGAGAACTCGTAATTAAAGAAACAGAACTGATTATGCACCTGTGATTGATCAAAACCTCGTGCAAGGAGATCAGTTGATATGAGAACTTTTGTTAATCCATCTTTGAACTCCTTCACTATCTTATCCCTGTTCTCAACAACACTATGAATTGTGGTACATTGCCAACCATAATCCACCAATGATCTATGAAGCGCGCCCGCACTCTTCTTACTATTGACAAATATAATAGTCTGCCCCAATTTTTCTCCTAACTCGAAAATCTTGTCCTTAATGACATGTATCTTTGCAAGTTCATCTGGACAATTCAACCTTATATTGTTTGACTACATCTAGTGAGAGTTCTTCTTTCTTAATAAACAGTTGATTTCCTCCTTTAACCACCCTTGATACGAAATTTTTCACAGCCTCATCAAAAGTAGCAGAAAACAAAAGCACCTGTTGGTAGGCGATAACAGTTAGAAAATATCTTAACCTTAGTAAAATGATAGTCATAACCTAGAATAATACGACAAATTTGTCCAGCATGCATGAGCTACAATAACAATTAACATTGTCAAGCAGACGTTCGGTGCATTTAGATTAGAAAATTTTGGGCTTATTGACTCGGATACTGAACATATATGTTTTCTAGAATCCTAGTGCAAGAGTTTAATGGACTGAAACATTTATACGAATATTGCCAACAACTTAGTTGGAGCGGTAAGAGGTTTAGTCTTCCACCCTACAGGTCAAGGGTTCGAGGCACGCAGACAATTTCAAAATACAAAAAAATAAAAGAAAAACATTTACACGAATATTAAAGAGTTCAAAACTACATCCATCCGATGATACGAAGATGTCATCTAACCGGCTCGGCTGCGCTAAACCAAGCGGGAACAAAAGAACCCCAAGTGTAGTGCATTGCTTTCATTTCGAAATGTTATGGGCCACCAAGCTACTATTTCAGAATTCGAATTTCCAGATAACATATCGTGGCCAAGACCTTTAGGAAAAGGTAAAACAAGAACAATAAGCTCTAAATGACTAATAAGCTAGAGTAAACTTCGTGAATATGTTCTAACTAGTAGCTGCTAACCATCGATTTAGTAAAAGATAAGACCTTGAAAAAGAGATAGCAGCTTGATAAGACTGAAAGACAAATGTAATTCACTGTGAGCTTATCAAATGCTAAATTTAGTATCGATATACCTGGCAATGTGCACTGCTTCTCTCAATATCCTTAATTATTCTCAAAGAGTCATCTTTAAAGCCATCCAGAAAATTAAAGTATTCAAAATGAGAGAACAAGGACAGAGAGTGAGAAAAAGGAGTCAAGTATTGGTGTGTATCATGCATTATGAACTACTCACAAAGAGTAAATGAGCTCGTAGATATTCACACAGAGCATTTACTCAGAAAAAGTAAATACGACCATCATGAATTGATGCATAATAAAATACTACCATAATGTTGATTTTCTTCTTTTATTTAGTTAAGGTCACCGACTGGAAATAGTAGACCTACGACATTTTTTGCCGTGAAGGTGAAAATAACCTTCACAACTAGCATTGCATTTAACTAAATTTGGAACTAAATTTGGTCGGAACGTATCGACCAAGTCAAACTTGCTAAATACATTGCCTTTAAATCAACACTTGATTATCCAAGTGGTAGATGGCGTTGACATAAACTCCAAAATCCTGGAGGTCTTAAGTTCGAATCGAGAAGGTGAATTCCATGGATATTGAATTTAAAGGTATAAATAATGTAGATCGTAGTCGATTTCTCAAACAAAACAACAAAGAGTGTTGCCATTAAAATCTCCCCAATTAAAAATAGAAACTTTGCTCGGAGATATTCCCTCATCTACTATAAATTTATTAGTATCATGGTGTAATTAATTGAATGAACGAACAGAACCAATACGTACGTGGTTTTCTGTATCGTTTTGAGCTGTTTGATTCAATGAACTTTCTCCAACCAATTTGGTATCGTATCCCCTCCATTCAATCGTGCCCTTTCAATAGCATCTCTTCGTTTCTTCCCTAATTCAATTCTCTCTTTTTTTAGTCTTTCTTTTCTTCTCAGATAAAGAAGTGTTGAATAAAGGAAATTAAGGAAAAGGGAAACCTTCTAAAAAAAAGGATTATGAAAGTTAAAGCTCTAAAGTTTCTTAATCCTTAGAATATATATATTTATTACTATAATTAACTAGGAGTAGTTGTTTTCAGGTATGCGTCTGTTCGGTTCAACATCTCTTCCTTCTTTCTCACGCTTCTCCTTATAAAATCGCAACCCTAAAACCCCCCCCCCCCCCCCATTGTCTCTTTCTTTCTCTCTCTAGATTGAGTACTGGTGGTAGGGGCAAAGGGTTAAAGGAGAAACTATAAGGCAATTCAAAGAACACAATTGAAACTAGAGAGAGGAATTCTAATTGAAACTAGTATAAGGTAAACTCTCTTTCTCTCTCTCCACTTTGAAACGTTAATTTTGATTAATCGTGGCATATCCCATTATGAATTGCATCTCCAAGGGTTTTTAAATTTGGTAAATTGGGTTAGAGGAGGACTCAATCCTCCATATTCAACTTTGATCTCCCTCTTTTCTGTCTCTGTCTATATTTAGTAGAAATACAGAGTGTCAAATAAACTAGTAAAACAGATTTTTTTTTTTTGATGAAATAAAACAGATTTTGTTGTCTACCAACAATAACAATTTCAATTCCTCAAAAAAAAAAAAAAAAAATAAAAAAAAAATAAAAAATAAAAATAAAAATAAAAATAAAAATAACAATTTCAATTTAGTTCAACAAAAAAAAAAAAACAATTTCACCCTAAAAAACATGGTTTTATGGGCCGCCTTTTCCCATTATAATACTGGCCTAAAGCCCAAATATATTTAGTGGTCTAAACTGCAATTAACTACATTGTTTATACTTTAATAATTTCAGTTCAATAAACTATAAATTTCACTTTTGTTGGGAATCGGTCTGGGACCTCCAAGAATTTAGGAGTACATGCCTTACCAACAAAGTTATAAGTTGTGTTATGTTAGTGTTCCCTTTTACCACTATACAAATATTTCTTATGGCTAACTCTTCATTTTCTCGTTGAAAAACGCTAAATGGTCCGACTTATGAAGCCAACAACAACCTCAAAGTGACGTGGCCAACCTCAATTAATCATGGATTCCTGGTATGAGGAGTTAGAAACAGTCAGAACAGTGGGGGCCGATTATGTCACCTTTCAGGTCGTGTCTGGCTTTGAAATCGGGTCATTTAACACGGTTTTTCCCATTAGAAGTGCCCCCATTTTCATTGAAAGTGTTAATTTTCTTGGGGTGGGAGTAAAACTCCTGCTATTTACCTATTGGTGGGTTTTTTCATCGCGACGGCCCTGTCAAATTTTTATTTAGGCCCAAAACTTGGAGGCCCAATAGGTTTTACAAGAATTAATTATATTTATCATTTGTATTTTTTGCAGGTGTTTGAATTTTGGTGGCAAAAAGAAGAACAAATAATAAATGAGTAATATATCTCTAATTATCTTCTCATTAGCACTAATATATCTCACACAAGGAAACTTGGTATACTCTTTTGGATGGTGGTCTTCTTCTTCTTCAACCCATGAATCTGATCCTTATAATGATCATAAATATTCTTCTTCCAAGTCTTCAAATGGGGTTGCTCAATTTGTAATTGAACCTCCTAGTGATCCAAAAGGGATAGAATTGGTTGAAAATGCAAGACAAAAACTAGTCGGTCCGAATTCTTGTTGGCAAAATGCTTATAGAAATCTCTTTGCTTCCTGCAATGTTATTCTTATCGACGAAGAGAAAAAATCTAGACTTGCATGGCTACTTAGTGATTGCTTTCGAAAAGATTCGGGTAGGCCTTCTTTTCCTTCTTGTGATACACGTTCTTCTATGATGAAATGTCGTAAAAAGTTAGATGAATCGGAGCACGAAACGTATCTCGAATTCTATCTTCAAACTAATGCAATCTGCCACCAATTACAGTAAGTGATCGTTCTTGAAATCTTGAGATATAATTCATTCGTAGGTGATTTTTCATCTTATTAAGTGTGATGTTATTTGTGTGATAACAGGGCTAGTGCGTTCAAACATGAAACAGAGAGACTAGTAAATGATTTGAAGAAATCAGCTCAATTCGCCGAAGAAAAACTAGTAATCATTGAAGAAAAATCAGACCAACTTATCCAAAACTCAGATCAAATCGAAAAATCCATAAGTACTATTGATCTTCGAACCCAACAAGTAGCACAAACTTCAGAGATAGTTAAAGATCGAATCGACATTTCACTAAAACATTCAAGTATGATTTTGGAGAAATCAAAGGAAATCACAGCATCTCAAACAGAACTTCAAGAAGGTCAGACAGAGATGAGAAGAAATATAGAGTCAGGGATGGAAATGCTTCATGAATCATATAATAACTTGAGTGAAGACATCGAAAAAGTAAGAAAAGAAGCTGTTGAAATAGAAAGAGAGATAAATGAAGTTAGTAATTCAATGTCATTGAAGATGAAAACCCTTCAAAATAAAGCAGACGATATAGGAAATGTTGCTGGTTTATCTTTAGATAAACAAAAACAACTCTTAGATGGGCAATCCACAGCACTTGAAGGACTTGATTTTCTAACCAAGTTTCAGTCTCAAGCACTTGAAGAAAGCAGGTACGAAAACTTCAACGATGAATGAGAATTTAAGCTAACTCCTTTTTTCGGCTAGCACTATTATTTGCATTATCCCACATAACCAAGGCAATAGAAACATGCTAGAATCCATTGGGCCTAATTCTCCTTGAATACTTGCAGGGCTACTTTGCAAAAGTTGGTTGAGTTTGGTCATAAGCAACAAGAAGAACTTCTGCAAAGGCAAGAACAACTTCAACAAGCACATGATCATCTAATCGAAAATTCAAAATCGATATTAGCAGCTCAGGTTTGTTCACTTTTAAACCACTTTGGATGAATTTCACTTGTTTTGAATAATGTGAACTTACTTTGAGTTTTCCAACTATGTTTATTCATGTAGGAAGCTTTCGAAGCCAAACAAGCAAGCATGTTTATAGCTCTAGATAAGCTTTTCACCTTACACAATGCTATATTGCTAGAATCTCGTTCGATAAAAGCGTTCTTCTTTTACTCTTTCGCTATCTTTGTCGTCTACATGCTTACCAGCGCCAAGCAAACATATTCTGTCAGGGCACGTCTTTATCTAGGTAATTTCTCATCTTTCTACATATATGTCTTTCAAATTTTAGATTAAGATAATTACTTATTATGAAGCATTCTTGATTCGTACAGGTTTATGTGCAACTTTCTTGACTGAATTTATAATTTGTCGGTTCGGGCAAGACCTTGATCAACAAACTTGGATAGCATCTAAAGTATTATTGGTTAGGTCATCGTTTTTGGTTGTCGCCTCCATTCAAATTCTATATTCCATTTTTACTTTCAGGTATGCTAATTAAGCTTTTCTGTTTACATTTTATTTTTTTCCATTATCCTGATTTGACTCGTTTGAATGTGAATCGGGTGACTCAAATAAACTCAAAATCAACCCAAATCAGAATCTCATACGAGTCAGACAAAAACAAACATTCTGACCCTGAGTCAATCTAGACATGGAGTCAGATTCTAGATCCTCATAATGAATTCTTTTGTATGAATCTATATTTGCAGGGACTATGAAATCTTGAACCATCAAATGCTATTAACTCTAATGGATAAAGTTAACATGATGGAAAGGAAAAAGCTTATGTCTTTGGAAATGGAGAGTAGTGATATAAATTTTTCATCTTGGATAGATGAAGATATATCAGAAGATGAAGTTGTTAGTCATGAAGATCCTGATTTTGTTTTACCAGAAGAAGTTGCAGAGAATTCACTTGCAACCTTATCATTTTCACGAAAATATGATCTTCGTCCTCGCCTTCGTCGATGAAATAACTTCATCAAATTACACAAAAAAGAAGATTACTTCTCCCTTTCTCCTCTCTTTACAATGGGATTCAAGAAACAATTTTTATATCTTTTGTGATTGGATTACATAGTTGTATCAAATTTGTATACTTAATTACAATAAAATGTTATTATTTATCAAACCAAAACCCTTCACAAAGCAAAAAGTAACAATACTCAAAACATTGTACAATAGTGAAATTCACAAATGGGAATAGATAAAAAGCTTTTTGTTTTATAGGATAAGAAGAATAATTAGTTTTCAAAGACTCGAAAAGCAAGTGAGAAATCAACAGCAATGCCAAAGAAGAGAATGAAAAGTCCAGTGAAGTTTATGAGTCGAGATTCTTTTCCATGCCGAAGTTGCAAGTATGTAGCTTTCTGCATTAGTCCTGTTTCAGCCGTTACTATTGACATACACAAAAGTATCCTACCAGCCACAGCATGCCATCGCACTACCCGGGCCCTCGTTGCTTGTGGCGCTCCGGGGTATCCGAACGTAAACAACCCTATAAACCACTGTGTACATCCACACACACATATATCGTCGACGTAAGATCCTTAGTTCACTGTACATTTATGATGAAAGAAAATGTTGGGGGCACTTACTACTTACCTGGAAACCGTATAAGATGAAAGTACCTAGACCGATCCATGAGTGCAAGCTATACATATCTGGTACTTTTATTTGTCGGTGATATTTGAACACAGCATAGATACCGATGATCCCAAGAGCTATAGATATAAGGTGTATTGTTCCATGAACAAATTTCCTTACTTTCCTCTCTGCCATCACTGTCTTATATGCCATCATTGCTGCTCAAAGTTCAAAAAAAGTATTAGTAGTTTGAATTGAATTCGACAACATGATATTATTTGTATATAACAAACATAAAATATATGATTGGTTCTTATGTATACGTACCTTGTCCAGACATAAATATGAATCCGAAAAACATAAGAAACGGGTGAACCTGTATAAAGAAAAACTCCGTAATTAAATGGACTAGGATGTATGTTAAATGTGTATACAAGTGTACAAGATATATACTTACATTGAAAATTTTGTCGGCAAGAGTTGAATTAATATTCATACCACCACGAAAATGGTACAACCAAGTAAGCATGAGGACAATGGCTGTCGCGCCAAATATGTGTGCTCCAAGAATGCACCATGCGGTCCATGTAGCATACATGGTGGGAAATATAATTAAAGATCGGTCGAGCTTCGATCAATTTATTGATATACCAAGTATAAACCACAGCAGGTTAATCTGATAGTGATTGTTTCTAGTTTTCCCTATATATATATATACATGTCTATTTGGAAGTGAAAGAGAGACTTAAAGATATACATTATATTCCTTAATATGTTTACTTTATTGATATTTTGGTTTTGGTATTTGGGAATAACTTTCTAGAATGAAGAAACCTCGAACTTTAGCAAGGCATCATCAGTGTACAATTTGATTAGTTGAGTTAGCGTACTTCACGTTGATAGGTTGCAATCATATATGTGCCTAGCCCAATTATGCTTTTTTTTAATTGTCAGCGTGCCTTGAACTCTTGACCTTTAGGGCAGAAGACTAAAGGTTTGGCTTTGGTGATTTTACTAATAACTTTTTGTTCAAGAGGCAAGATGAATGTGAAACCGCTAGACTAGTACATTAGAAATTGAAGCTAGTCGTGTTAGAATGATTCACCCTGGCGTAGATTATTCAGATTATCAGTGCCACTAGAGACACACGTACATATATGTTTTCTAATGCGAGAATAGTTTAAGTTGGGTTTTTTTTTTTGAAATTGATAATATATTGATCAAAAGGCACCGTTACAAAGACAGGGTTGAAGGGAGAAATTGAAGAACAAGGAAAGGGAAGAGCCCTAAAATGAAAAGTAGGTACTTGACCCAGTAAATACTCCGAGTAAGACTCGCCTCTATGCCACGAAAGTCTAGTTAATTATCTCCCTCCCATTGTCCACTAGATTGCAAATGGTAATTTAGTTAAAGTTAAGGTGTAGAGGAATAATGGGATGGCTAATCCGAGTAGAACGAGGCAAAGCAATTTCATAAAGCTTTCAACGATAAGTAGTTCACTAAGATATGCTATGTCCATTCCTCCACGGCTCCACGGTCTTACATAAGAAACATTTATTAACCATTGGTTCACCTTCACTAAGATTATAAGTTGAGCTTATGGAATACCCTTTCTTAGCATCTTCATGTCACACTGGTCGAGAGTCCATTTCTTAAGAGAACAAATGACTATCTCTGATTTTACCAAATAATTAATTCGACGAGTAAAGGCGCCTCTGTGTACGACAGAGGGCAAGAAAAGTCGTAGTTCCAGTTGAACGATGTTTCATGGGTCTCCATCATATATGCCACTGATGAATTCTTTTGTAAGGGCAAGGCGCCATAAAGATGGAAATAGCATTCAAAAGGGTTTGAGGTCTTATTTCAACAAAAAAAAAGAAGGGTTTAAGGTCTCACTTAGGTAAAGGGTACTCTAATAAATAGGATTATGATATATATCAAGATTCTTTCCACTCAACTCTATATAATTGTAGCTTTTTTTGTTTGTTGAAAGCTATATAATTGTAGTTGGATCTTTACAAACTCAACATCTAATACATGTGATGATGTGAATAAATAAAGAGTACTTATCTTTTGGATTTTTTTTCATATTCAATCAGACTCCAATATTTTAGAATATTTTCAAGCATCTTAGAACATTCTTCACTGTCGGATCTCATCATCTCGATCTTCCACATATATTACATGTTTACGCACGTATCTCAACAGGTAGATTACTCTTTTTTACTTTCAGGTATGCTAATTAAGCTTTTCTGTTTACATATTTTTTTCCCATTTCCAGGCTTTCATTCATTTGACTCGTCTGAGTCTAAATATGAATTGTCTGATTCAAATGAACTCAAAATTTACCCATATCAGCATCTCAGAAGAACCAGACAAAAACACACATTCAGAAATTCGACTCTGAGTCAATCTAGACTTGGAATCAGATGCTATACCCATACTGAATTTTTGTTTGTATATATTTGAAGGGACTATGAAATCTTGAACTTTCAAATGCTATTAATCGATGCAACAAAAAAAATGCTATTAATTCTAATGGATAAGGTTAACATGATAGAAACGAAAAAAGCTTGTCTTTGGAAATGCAGAGAAGTGATATAAACTTTTCATCTTGGATAGATGAAGTTAGTCACGAAGATCCTAAATTTATTTTACCAGATGAAGCTGCAGAGAGTTCACTCACAACAGGGGTCGGACATGGCCAAAGCGAGCAA
Source organism: Eschscholzia californica (assembly GCF_041429995.1). NCBI lineage: Eukaryota > Viridiplantae > Streptophyta > Magnoliopsida > Ranunculales > Papaveraceae > Eschscholzia > Eschscholzia californica. The sequence continues at coordinate 11,984,240 of NW_028238198.1, read as the reverse complement.
AGCTTCATTTTAGGCCACCAAACATTGGGGCCTCATTGACCTTTAAAGTTGGGGGTGCCCGGTAAAGAAACCAGATTACCAGACTATTAAAGTGGGCCGTTAAAACCTCCGCCCCATAGGCCATAATATCCCTACTTCCTATTTTTTTTTTTTTACAAATCTTATGTAAGAGGTTTAATATTGATTTAACCTCTAATTGTTGACTTATTGTAAATTTTGACCCTCATTTTTATCTACCTATTAAATTTGGTCCAAAAATCCTAATTCCAATGGCTAACTTTAGCTTCCGGTTTCATTTTTCGATTTTACTAATTCTTTTTTAACTATTTTCTTTCATATCCTTTCTTTCTACTTTAAACCATTTTTATGTCTGAAAATGACTCACTCGGAGATAAGTTTCAGTCGATCATCTACTTGCAAGTCACACACATGAGCGCACACACACACATGTACACGCACACACGCTCACCCTCTTTCTTTTTTCTCTCACTTTCCCTCTCATCTTATTTCTCGCTTTTTCTCTCTATTTTTCTTTGCATCTCTTCTTCTTTTTCTTTCTCTTGATCTTTTTTTCAGCCCTATCCCGAATCTGTCCAAGATGTACCGTATATTTCAGATTGACGTTCTAGATTCGTGCCACGTGTTCCGAAAGGTTTGATTTTGACTGAAATTTCGACTTGCGATATATTTAGCACCCGGACTCCGATTTGCTTTCCGTTTTCGCCGTTGGGTTCGTCTTAGAATCTACTTCTTAATAGAGTATAACATTGGTCAGAATTACCAGAATCTCTAAATGACCAAAATAACCTTTTTGTCTCTTTCTCCCGGTTTTATGCGTTTTTCATACTGAACCCTGTAAAGACACCTGAGAAAGAAAAACAAGTAATTCATCAGAGTAACTGCTCGAAATGGACTAACTAACCCGAGTTAAGAGATTCAGATGAGACATTTTCATGTCTCATCAGAGTGCAAACTATACATATCTGGTGCATGTACGCCTCGGTGACATCTGTATACGGGATAGTTATACAAATCTGGTGCATGTATTTCTCGGTGAAATTCGAATATGGCGCAGATACCGATGATCCCAAGACCTATAGATATAAGGTGTAGTGTTCCGTGAACGAATTTCCCTACTTTTTTCCCTACCCTCACTGTCTTATATGCCATCAGTGCTGCTCACAGTACAAAGTAATAAATGGAATCAGATTTTGGTTCTTCCTCAAAACTTCAAATATATGAAAATGAGTGTATAATTCGTGTCCTGTAAGTAAAACCAGTTCTATAAATTCAACTATTAGAGATAAGTTTAGGAGGTGTAATCTCCACATTTGAATATAAATTTAGGAGGTGTAATCATAGTCATTAAAGAAAAAGGTATATTCTAAAAAAATACTCTTAAAGAAAAATTTGAGAGATATACCTTGTCCAAACATAAATATGAATCCAAAAGACATGAGAAATGCGTGAACCTGTATAAAATTTTAAAACAAAGAAATAGAAAAAAGAACTTCGTAATTACATGGATTTCAGGATTAGCTTGAATTCTAAGTACGAATATCAGTAATGTACAAGATATACTTACATTGAAAATTTTCTCCGCACGAACGGCATACATCGTGGCACTAGTTATATCGGTAATTCTCTCACCACGAGTTGAATTGATATTCATACCGTCTCGGAAATAGCACAACCAAGTAAGCATGAGTATGATCGCTGTTGTGCCGAATGTTTGCGCTCCGAGAGTGCACCATACTGTCCATGTAGCATTCATGGTGGGCGATCGAATGAAAGAACGATTGAGCTCTAATCAATTTATTGATATACTAAGTATAAATCACAGTAGCTAGGTTAATCTGATTGTGATTGTTTCTGGTTTCTCTCCATATATGCATGTCTAGCTGGAACTTGGAAGTGAAAGAAAGACTTAAGATATAATATATTCTTTCAAATGGTTTCTTTATTTATATTTTGGTTTTGGTATTTGGGAATAACTTTTTGAAGTGAAGAAACCTCCAACTATCGCAAGGCATCATCAACTGTGTAACATTCGAGCCAGTGAGTTAAGGTACTTCACGTTGATAGGTTGCAACCATATATACTGCCCTATAGAGTAATTGAAGATTACAAGAGATTCCCAGTTACAGTACTTGTTGTATACCCCCTTCTCCCTCCATAACAGTCTCTCTCTCTTCAACCAGATCTGTGTTTGTTCTTCCGGGAAAGGGCTCCCCCTTCGCCGGATCCCCTTTTTTCTTCCTTTTTTTAGTTTTTCCTCCATGAATAGTCTCTAGGATTCTCTCTTTCCTATTTCTCTCCCATCTCTTTTCTCTCTTTTGTTTTCATTCTCTAAATTATAGATGTGTTGATGTGTTCTTCACCATTATTTGGGCAGAATAGGATCAAGTCAATTGATTTAGATATACCTATATTTTCAGAAGGGGAAAAGTTGTGGAGATTTCTTTACATGGCTAATGTGTGCTTCACCATTACAGATGTGTTCTTCACCATTATTAATGCTTAATACTCCCACCAATAGCCCTTACTATTCATCACTTGCGGGTAAGTACTTTTGGCAATAGATGTTTAATTTGATTGTTGGAGAATGGCACAAAACTTAATTCGGTTTATCAATAGCACAGTTCAATTGGGTCAGAAGAGCCATTCGGTTGTGGTAATTGAAAAATCGTCTGATCTACTACTATAGTGTTAAGAATTCTGGATCTCAAGCTTATCCCTCTAGAACTCAAGAATTAAGACTTACAAATTCGAGTCATGAGCAAGGAATTGAATTTCCTTTAATTGAATTAGATATTGGAAAGATTTGTTTGCAAGGTCTCTCCAAAATTGGGTAACACCCTGTTATGGTCGTTTTGACCAAATAATCATTTTTCATCATATGATCATCTCCAGTGGGTGGCGTTGATTTTTGGGCGATCGTCGGATTCTATTGGTGGCGTCGGTGGTGTTCTTGGTGAAAGTTGTTCTTAATTACAGGGTAATAGCTGGTTCATTCATATGGTGGTATTAAGGAATCAAAGATCGATCCAGTGAGTGATGCGGAGAAGAAAGAGTTTCTAGTTGTCTATTTACTTAGTATAATAAAGGTTATGTTTCTTTGTTGGTCGTTAGGGCCTGTTATGTTGGTCTTTAGGGTCTGTTTTGTTGGTCTTTAGGACCTTTTGTTATAAAACTAACCGGAATCAGAGGCGCTAACCGTAGATCTGCACGCCACGGTTGACGGCGAGAGAGAAGAAGGTGAAAGAAGCATTGGTTATAAAACTACCCTTAGATGGTTAGTGGTGGTAGTACCAGATGAAACCCACCAGCTAGATCAGGCAGCTCTTAAGGCACCCCAAGTGGGCATAACTTGTCTTGTTTGTCCGAATTTGGTTGTGTCTTTGTTATTTTATACTTCATGATGTAATTCTCATTAGCTTTTTGGCCTTTAAATGAAGTTTGATTTCCAAAAAAAAAAAGAGATTCCCAGTTACAACAACTGAAATGTATCTCCACTCAAATTACTGAAACAAGGGTATAGTCCCATAACAAAACCGGGTACCTGAAATAGTGAATACTTTGAGTAACACTGGCCTCTATGCCGCGAAAGTCTAGTAACTCCGCCCCCTCTAAGTAGTCCACCAAATTGCAAATGGTAACGCTATAGAGTGGTTTCAAAAAAAGAAAAAGAAAAACGCTATAGAGTGAAATAAGACACAAAATGGGGCTTATCAACTTCTTATTTCGTAAAAAATTAAACTATAGTGGAATAATGTGTGAGGAAAAGGTAGAGTTTAGAGTTCCGATATACAAATTTTTTTGTTGTGAAACACATATAGGCCACATTCTTTAAACTTGTTTCGGGCCTTCGACATCTCAGAGTCGGGCTGGACCTCGTCAATGGTGTTCTTCAATTTCCCAACTTCCTTCCACCTTCTCCCAAATGATTTGTGTGGAAATAAAGGATGTCATTCTGTTGAGGAAAATGTGTACTTTTCATATTCTATTATGAGTTGATGCCAAGAACAACCACCTATTAACTTGTGTAAATTGTTATTTACAACCTTTATTAGTGGCTTAGATAATACTTCTATGACAGAAAGAAAAGTAATTAACCATTTCTCATGCAGATTTTTTTTCTTATACAAAAAATAACGCTGGTGTTAAGTTTGTGGTCATCCAACTCAAAATCAATTGACAATGAGTCGAGAGGACATATTATATTCTTGGTTAATTGCTAGATAGTCTTTCTTTCACGTGGGATTATTCTCACACGTCCTCTCACATGTGACATAGTTAGCCTAACACGTGTTTTTTTTAGAGGGGGCGTGTGAGAATAGTCTCACATGGAAATTGGATTACCACAAACTTAACAAGTGACACGGTTATATGTAAGAATAATTTTAACGCTTTTAACCTTTTTTCTATTTTGATAGTATATATATTCATAAGTATAATATTTAGTAAAAGTTACGGATGGATTTGTTAAATTCACGATTATGTAATAATCGGGGAAATACATTAAATTAATGACACGATAATTTAACGTGGTTCGGTCGATTACTCAAGACCTACATCCACGGAGAAATAACTCTTTATTAATAATTCACCACATACAATTGTATGTGGGTTTGATGGGTTACATTGGTCAGACATAACTCGATGATTTTGAATCCTAGAACCCTCTCCTATTTATAGATGACTTAGGATTTAGGGTTTCCTAGTTTCTGGTTACTAAACTAGGAAATAATACAAAATTTATCTAATATTACCATTAGATAGTTACAAGAGATATTCTGAATATAAGAAACTAAATCTTCACATATCTTCAAATATCTTCAATATTCTGAATTCTTCTTGATCGTCGGATCTCGTCTTCTCGACCTGTCACGTACATACACGTGTTACACACGTATATTATTTCTGCAACTTATCTTTGACCGCCGGATCTCCTATTTTCGATCCGTCTTATGTAACGTATCCTATTAATTAGGATTAGACAAATATAGCTTACTCCGGGTCTTAACTTACTTGATTCAGATTTTAGATGGTTCATTATTGTCTAATTCGTGATGTTCGATTCGTCTTAACGAATTGATTTGGAATTCATTTGAATTAGTCCACTCAAAATCATAAAGTGAGAAAATGCCTGGTAGATCTATCTAAGATGAAATCACTTTTTTCAATCACCATAAAAAAAGGATTTATCTATTCTGAAGTACAAAAACATGTATCTCAAAAATAAGTAATAATGATAGTGAAAGCTATGATTCTTCTCAAACAAAAGATCTACTAGTCCAAGGCTCAGAGGTTTCCAGGTCCTTCTAAAAGGAGTGGTCCAGTTAAAGTTTTGGGACACGGAATCGTCGAGCCGAGTGTGTGGCTTTACCTACTCTTGAGCTCATCTATGTGGTCAAGTTTAAACCATTAGTTTTCATGTGTACTTGAATCTTTATTTGACCAAGGAAAGGACAACTTTTGGCTCATAATATTGACAATTACCAAACTAACCTTACATTTATCCAATAGATGATTCTTTAAGATAATTAATTAATAATTAATATTGTACTATATTATTCATTTTTTTCTACTTCTTTTCCTTTACAAACATAAATTTTAATAACCCTTAAAGTAAAAAAAAAAAAAAAAAAGAGTTGATAATAGTTGGGTTAAATAATTTGAGTTGTCATGCATATTAAAGATGTTACAGTGTTTTTTGGGGTCAGCCTTTTACGTTAACCGTAGCCCTTGTTTGAAACAGAAGAATCTAGTGACACGAGGGGTTATTTTCGTTGAGAGATCAATAATAAGTTGATTTTGCTTAATACGTGAACTTATTGTTCCTCAAAATATTAACTATTATTTAGCTGACATATTATAAGACACGCGATAAATATTAGATGATGATTAATGGCTTTTTATTAGGGCACAACTCTTCATCTATGTTTATGATATTCAACGACACATTAACTTAAATATGATTTTTACATGACGATGTATTTCTCACGTGTTCTCATGTTTCTAGCAAAAGTCTTTGGTGCCTTTGGTAAAACTTCTTTGGCCGTAGCACGGTAGCACCCACCTCATTCAATTGTCGTTTTTTTCGTATATATTTAGTGTCTAGCTTTTTTCTTTTATTTAGAAAATATATTGGGGTAATCCGTAATTACAAGAATATTGAGGACTATTCCACCAACCAATCTCCTATTAAAGAAAATTTTCAATTATTTAGTTTGGATCAGTTAACCCCCCGCACCAAAGACGATCAACGATTGATTTCAGCTCCTTTCTCAAACCCTAACCACAATCTCTCTCTCCCTCTCTCTTCACACCCTCTACAGGAGAAGACTATCTTCACCTATATTAGGGTTTACCCTCTCCTCATTTCTGTGCTATAATGGAAGCAACTGCTGTTCTTCGATCTTCTACTCTAATTCCTAAATCTTCTTCAAATTTTGTTTCCAAATCATGCCTTCTCTCATCAAATCAACCTGAATTTCTTTGTGTTTCTACTAGATTTCGCTCCCCAAATGGATTGATTTCGGTAAAGCTAACTCTTTACCCATAAATCTCTTCTTTGTCATATTGTAAATTTAGGGTTTTTTTTTCTTTGTTTAGTTTCATGAATTCTATCTTGATTCATTTACTAATATATATGTTTTTTTTTGTAAATACAGCATCGTCCCTTAACTTTTTCCCCAAAACAAGCTCAGAGGAGATTGGCTCTTGGTGGAAGAAGAAGTAGTGTTATTAGGGCATCTTCTTCTTCTTCTTCTTCTTCTTCTTCTTCTTCTGATTCCCCAATTGCTCCTCTTCAATTAGAATCTTCAGTTGGGGTATTTTTATCTCAGATCTTGAAAAGTCATCCTCATCTTCTACCTGCTGCCGTTGACCAACAACTTGAACAATTGCAAACTGACCGTGATGCTGAGGAACAAAAAGTAGACCCTCCAACTTCAGGCACAGACCTAGTTTTATACAGGTAAAAAAAACCCTAAGTAACAATTCATTAAATTTTAAATCTTGATTTGAATTGAGAACAATAGAAATCTCTTTATAGCTAGAATTCTTGTATATCTAACAATTGATCTTAAAGCTCAAGCTATTAGTTAGATATTGCATAACTTAGGTGGATTTGAGTAGTATTCTTTATCAGTTCTTTGATATTCTGTACTTCTCATATTGTAGTTTATTACCATGTTAATGTTGAATTGTTTCGAAAGCTAGACACCATTACGTAGTTCATTACGGGATTGTTGTTGTTGTTAAGCCCATGCATGTGTAGTACGAAGAACATGGCCCTAGAGATTGCATAACTAAGTGGGTTGAATAGTATTTTTGAAGTGCTCCTTGGTATTTTGTAGTCCTTATGTTGTAATTCATTAACATTTTAATGTCGAATTGTTTTGAAAGTTTAATACTATCGGTTAAAGGTGCTAGAATGTGTATCATGTTATTAAGAGGGTCGGAACATGATCGGAGTCACCCCACTCATCTAAACTTTGTGGTTGACTTTTGTAGGAGAATTGCCGAGGTGAAGGCTAATGATAGAAGAAAGGCTCTTGAGGAGATCTTGTATGCTTTAGTAGTTGAGAAATTCATGGATGCTAATGTTTCTTTAATACCAACTGTATCACGCTCGTCGTCTGATCCTTCCGGTCGAGTTGATAGTTGGCCTAGACAAGAAGATAAGCTTGAGCAGCTCCATTCTACTGAAGCTCTTGAGATGATCAAGAACCATCTTTCTCTCATACTTGGAAACCGTTTAGACGACTCAAATTCAGTGGCACAGATTAGTAAACTCAGAGTTGGGCAAGTGTATGCTGCGTCTATTATGTATGGGTATTTTCTAAAACGTGTCGATCAGCGCTTTCAACTTGAGAAAACAATGAAAATGCTCCCAAGTGGATTTGATGATGAAGAGAGTGAAATTGTGCATCCTATGACAACTGATAGGGTGGAACAATCGGATAATGATGAGCAACCCAAATCTCATCCAGAGGTATCTTCTTGGTCTGGTAACTTTGGCCAGGGAGGATTCGCAAGTGCCATCAAACCCTCTCGATTACGAAACTATGTGATGTCATTCGATGCCGAAACACTGCAGAGTTATGCTACTATAAGGTCAAAGGAAGCTATTAGCATCATTGAAAAACACACAGACGCTTTGTTTGGGAGGCCTGAGATGGTGATCACACCTCAGGGTACTTTTGATTCTTCAAAAGATGAACTAATCTCGATAAGTTTTGGTGGACTGAAAAGGCTTGTATTGGAGGCTGTCACTTTTGGCTCTTTTCTTTGGGACGTCGAAAGCTATGTGGATTCAAGGTACCACTTTGTAACGAATTAGTTATTTTCCTTCTTTTACATACTCGTTCGAAATGGATACCGTACTTAGTAGTAGGCAAAACTAACGGTTAAATGGAATATTTGTAAATGCTTAAGTTACTAAGTAACTGTAGTGTGTTCATGGAACTGAGCTGCACTTTGTATTTATGTGATTGGAGAACTACTTAGTAGTTAGAGATGGGATGTTTATACTTGAGCAAGATTAATGTATTTGAGAATTGCGATTAAACTCTTCTGATTCAGGTTATCTTGTTCTTATAGCATGCTTCCTGCATTTAAACGCCCTTTTGTTGTCGATACATAAATTGTTTCCGTTCTCTGCTGATATGGTACTCGATTGTTTCCTCTGATAGTTTTTACATCTTTTTGGCCTATACATATTCTGTAGATGTTAGTTATTCGAATGGGTGTAATTTGAGATTATGAGTACGTATTCTGAGTTAAGGTAAACCTGGCTACCAGGGTGGTGATTGTCTTTTCTCTCGTTGTCTGAATCTGACTCAGTCAGCATTAATCTCTGGCCTAACATCCGTGACGGATTTAAACCACGTTTTTTCAACATATTCAGTGCCGCTATTAACTTTGCACCATAGTATTTTTTTTTTTGTTTGAAATTGGAAAGCAAGATAGAGCCCGTATCGATACAAGAAAGTCAAAAGACATCAAAAGTTGTTTGAAATTGGTAAGCGGGATAGAGCCCGAATCGATGCAAGAAAGTTAAAAGACATCAAAAGAACTTAAATACCCTCCGGTTATGACATAAGCCACACTCTTTTCTCATTTTCACTGTCCCTCTGGAATCTGAGTTAACTATATCGACTAATTCATTTGGCAAGTTGCAAACATCCATATAAGCTATCCCTGGGCCAATCCGCATTTTAGAAAGATAGTCGGTTGCTTGGTTAGCTTCTCTGTATACATGTGATACACGAACACTTCGAAACTGGTCGCGGAGTTTTTTAACTCTTTCCCAAATACGTCTCGCCTTCCACGGTAGTTTCTGGTTCCGTTTAGACAGGAAGAGCTTAATATTCATAGAGTCGAGCCCGATATCAACATCTTGAAGGCCAGAGTTCAATGCTAAATTAAAACCCAGTTCCACTGCTTGCAGTTCGTGAATGAATATGGTATCCCATTGGACCTGTGCTGTAGCCGCACTCAATACTAAACCTGCCGAATTCCGAACTAAGGCACCATAGAAAAATTACTAAAGATATAAAGAAGAAAATTAGTGCTTTAGGTGGAAAAAAGATGTTGAAAAGCTTCCAACTAAGGGTCCATGAAAATTAGATGCATATTGTTATCGATTTTTTTTTTCGGGTTACCCGAATGTAGGTTTTAGATACAACTTATCTGGGTCATATACACATTTATTCAGGTATCGAAATGTAAAATGATCACATATATACAGGTTGAAAACCAGATCTAATAGACTTATTAACTGCATCCATTAGTAGCTGGACATTTCTACTAATCTCAGGCCATTTATCATCAGGACAACTCCCATGGTTCTTAATATTCTCAACCAATCTTGAAAATTCTTGCACCATCAAACTCTCCTGAGGAACTTCAGCAACAACTTCAACTTTCTCTGGCTTCACATTCCACCCTAGATGAAGATCGATGAACTTTGCACCAGTTGTGAAGTTAAACGAAGCGATATTTTCTTGATAGGGGATGATGAAATCTTTAACATGAATGGTTCCTTCGGTGCCGTAAATAGCCAAATCCATTGACACATTGGCGAGGAAAGAACAATAGAAAGTAGCAACGATGTCTTCGTCGAGCCAGTTGAAGGAGCAGCCACAGGCTAAAATGACACCAGATTTATTGTGGGAGAGTGATGGTAGAGCTGTTACTGTGGTTGGTAGTTTGTAGTTGGTTGCCCATAAAATGGCACCAATACAGTACCAACCTACATCTCCAAGGGCTCCGAGGGCGTCTAACTCTGGCTTAACCCTAATGTTGTTCTCTAGAAAATCTTCGGTTGGATTATAAGTTGATGTAGTGTATAGCTGATTCGACAAATAATGAAAAAACAAGAATCAATAGTTATTACGTTTTTTCTATTGGAAAGATCATGATTTAGAATGGTTGATTGTTTTTTATTGAGTTGGTCTTTAGGTCCAGTTCGGTCCTTTTTCTGACAAACTCATTAGCCCCAAACCTGACAGGATTAAATATTATATCTTATAATGGAATTATATCTTATAATGGAATTACTTATAATGGAATTACTTAAATTTTTGAAGTCATTCCAATTGAAGCTTTTTATTTCGGAATAATCAATCAAGTTACAGATTTTGTTTTATTGAAATCTATTACTCTTGTTCTCATTCTTGTTGCGATACACTATTGAGTGAAGAAAATATTAGTACATGTACAATTTGGTGGCCTATAGGCACTTCGCTAAATTGGTCTAGGCCCGCCCCACTCTTAGGACCCCCGCGGACTGGGCAGTCCGAGAGCACGCGGACTGGGCAGTCCGAGAGCACTCAGACTGGGTCTAATCCGTGGTACGCTTGAAGAGCACAAACTTAGACTAGTCTGAGTACCCTCAGACTGTTTGGGACTATTTGCTCCAATTTTACCCTAAAATGCTTTTTCTATATCATGCACAAAATTGTGTCACAGAAAAGAAAATTAGCTCTCATCTTGCCTTATTAATCTCCAGAGTGTGGCAACTACATCTAAATACACTACGACTGAGTTCCTGACGCCACATTAGTTATGGGCGCTGGGTCGGGAAAATCAGCCGAGCCAATAGTATTTTCGTATCCTAAAAGCATTTGATATATGTCAATTCATTTGAGTTAGAACTACTATCTACTACTTCTCTAGAGGGTAAACAAATGATTGTCTGAAGAAATTATTTACCGATGATAGCTTTCCAAATAATTGAGGGTTTGAAATCATCTCCTTAATCTTAGAAGTCCTTGGATGATGGAACCACATCGTACCGTCCATAAATTGTACACCGTTCGACTTACATGCCTCCAGTATTTGATCAAGATCAACCACATCTAGAGCCGTCGGTTTCTCTAAAAGCAAATGCTTCTTCTTTTTCGCAGCTAAGACCGCCCATTGCACATGTAAGCTCATTGGAAGCGGCATATACACAGCATCCACAAATGGGTCATCTAAAACTTCTTCATAGCTCCCATAGATCTTTACAGAATCGGGTAACCTGTTTTCTTCTGCGAATTTCTTTGCTTTCTCGATCGAACGACTACCAATTGCATAGAGGGTCGAATTAGCGGCTAGACCTATGGCTCTTGACACCTTCCTGGCGATTTGGGCGCATCCGATGATGCCAAACCTTATAGGCTCATTCTTACCCATATTTTTCTCTATTGAATTTTTTATCAGCAAGTTGAAGAACTGTTATAAAAATTTTGCAACTTCAATTTAGTGTTGTGGATATAGTACAAGATAAAAGGAGTGGACTATTTAGGGCTAGGTAAATCTGGACCAATAAGGACCTGCCATTTGTAAATCAGTAAATGGCTCTTGAATAATGTGGGCTCAATCTAGCCGGACTCCATGGTTATCGGATACCCATGAACCCATGTCCACCTTCTGACAATTTGCTCAAATTTTGTTTGATTTCATTCTTCTTTAAATATAAATCTTATTAATATGACCGAAACTAGTGGATGTGGCAGTACAACGCGGAAGATTTTTGTCCACCTCTTGTCAGAAGATTGGTATGCGCTTGCGATTGTCCTAGGTTACACTGCTATCACAACAAGAGAACAAAGCGATGTAGGATTGATCAATTTAGATTTATTAGTCTGAAATTCGCTTCATTTTAGTTTGAATAGGTAGGTTTCGGCAACCCATTTAACAGAAGGGATGAAACAAGCATACAAACTCTTTACCAACAGTTTAAGAAACCGTTTGGAATTAGCGTGTTTGGCAAAAGCAGGTCAATTATAAAATAAACTCAGATTTGTTTATTTTTATGAACAATAATATAAACTTAGATCAAAAAATATATTACACACCCTATGATATAAATTTATTTTATGGTTTAGACCAAATAGTCAAATGGTGGTGCCTATAAAAAATTCAATCTGAATCCCATCCATGCTGTCAGCCTAGTATTTGAAAAGAATTTATAAAGGGACCTCCACTTTAACCATCTCCCACCCCTAAGGCCCTAATCCTCTTGGCTTGATGCCAACAACTGGTTGCCCAGTTGATTGTGCATCTATTCCGCAATACGAATGTCCCAGATTCGATCCAGTGGAAGTGCAAATCCATATTATCGAACTTGGATATAAAGAAAATAGTTAGATGGGCTTTAGGCCAGTAATTTTGTAAATTTTAGATTCAACAATTATTGTGAATATCACATTGTATTGATGTATCAATGCCTTTGTAATGACGGTCAAAGTAAATATCCAAAAAAGAAATCTTCTTAGCTTGATCATTAACCCTAAAAGTATTTGTTTGGTAGCCCAAGTGGTTCTAAGGTGTTGACATAAACTCCAGAAATCCCTAGAGGTCCCAGATTCGAATCCCAGAGAAGGTGGAATCTTTGGTTATTTGAATTGAGATTATTAAGGTATAAATAATGTGGTGTAGTTGGACTTTAGGCCATTATCTAGTTGGGCTATAGGCCAGGTCATGTTAGAGTTTGAGTGGGCGGTTAGCAAGCTTATCACATCTTTGATGTATTCAATGCCAATTGTAACGACAATGTAATCGGTTCTCAAAAAAAAAATGGTGTTATGGGGAAATAAAGAAATTTTCCGGGGTGTGAAGTTTTGGGTGGAAACAAAAAAAATTACTAATTTTTTGTTTCTCCCAAACAACCAAATCGTATACTCCACTTTTCATCTTCTTCTTCATTTCACCTATCACCACCATCTCCGGCGACTTCCACCATTTCCGGCGAGATCTTTTTTTTTCCTCTCCTTCTCTCTCTCTATCTTCTGCCTCTCTACCTCTCTCTCTCTCTCTCTCTCTTTTGTTTCTCCTTCTTCTTTCTCTAACTGTTCTTTCTCTTTGTCTCCGGCGAAGGGAAGAGCCCCTTTGTCGGAGCTCGTCTGGTTGTAAACCAGATCCCCGCTGGTTGAGAAACCTTTCCCATCTGGTTGCAAATCTGACGAGCTACGGCGAAGGGGTTCCTCCTTTCACCGGAGACAGAGAGAGAGAGCCAATAGAGAGAGTCAGGAGACAGAAGAGAGAGATAGCAGATAGAGAGGGAGTCAAGAGAGAGAAGAGAAAGAGAGAAAGGGGAGAGAGAAGATGCCGGTCGTCGCCGGCGACTTTCTTCCAGCAACTTAAATGTGCGTTTGGTTTGGATTTTTTTAGTTTTCCACCGTCTTCCTTGAAAAAAAAATTTCTTTCCCCACAACGGTGGCCAAAAAAAACCTAAAAGTATTTGTTACATACAAACACTAAGTGACCAAGGTAAGCCTTATCTTTGTTAGGGAACACTAAAAGTGTACCAATATATTTTTTTTTGTGGAAACTGCAATATCATTAAACATTACTTAAGTTACATATCAGATTGTTGCAGCTGGAAGAGACTTGCTTGAACAACCATGATCTAGACGTTTTATGCGTTCTCGACCATTTAGCAAGTTTGTCCGCTTTTATATTAACGGATCGATTAACATACATAAACTTTACATTAACAAAAGAAGTAGTAAGACTCCTAATTTTATCCAAAACATGAACCGCTGTCCAGTATAAGTGATATGTTCTTCGATCGTTTTGGTTCAACGTGCTAATAACATTCTTGGAGTCTCCATAAAAAAGCACACTTCGTTGTCCCTTATCGATGGCCCATCGAACTGCCCACAAAAGTGCCATCGACTCTCCTTCATCTATTGATCGACATCGAATGGCTTTTGATTCTCCAGCAATGCTTTTACCTGTATTATCAAATACAACAAAGGCAATTCCAGCATCTTCAGTAGTCGGTTTAAAAGATGCATCAAACTTTATACATATATCGAACAATTGATATTCCGAAGGGTGTGAATTCAAAGTTGAACTCTCTATAGGTTTCCTTTTTATCATTTGTGCTATCATCCATTTGGCTTGATAGAGAACTCTTTCAATTGAGAGATTAATATTTTGAAAGACTTTTTATCAAAGTGTACCAGTATATTGATTTTAGCAACCATTTAATCGCCCTAAAAAGAATAATAAGGATTTGGTTGATTTTTTAGTAAATATCTGATTAATTAAAAAAAATGTGAATTTCTTATAATTATTTTGGGTCAAAATTATCTTCACTATGCTAAGATCCTAGGTTACAAAAATATTGACTATGGATGAACTTTTCCTTATGGCTCATAGAACTAACTAGGTCTATGTGAATTCTTCCAATTTTTGTTGTGCTAAAAAATACTTTCATCTCTTCTCAAATATTTTATTTGGCAAATATGGGATAAGAAATTAGGGTCTGTTTGATACGTGTGAAAATGGGGTTAGAAAACGGATTTTCGTAAGAAATTCAAATTTCCGTTGTTTGGTTGGACACATTGAGTAAGAAAATCAATTTTCGTAAGAAAAAAAAGTTTGAAAATTGGCCCAAATATTTTACCACCTTTTAGATGGGAAAACTCAATTCTCACTGTTGCGCGCTCTCTCTCCTCTGTGGAAGGGCAGTTATGTAACTTTCCCATTTCATTCTTTCTTTTTTTTCTGGCCGTCATTTTTTCTCGATCTAAAACTCACTCCCTCTCTATCTCAAAAAAACTCTTTCCCTCTTTTGATTCACAGCAAAAAAGGAGATCATTTTATAGGGTTTCATCTCGTTTTGATGATCTGAGATCACTTTATCATTCAAGGTATTACAAAACCAGCAATTATACTTTTAGCAAGACTTGGTGGAGTGAAAAGAATAAGTGGTTTGATTTATGAAGAAACAAGAAGTGTTCTTAAAATCTTCCTTGAAAATGTCATCAGAGATGTTGTTACTTACACCGAACACGCTTGCAGGAAAACTGTAACTGCCATGGATGTTGTTTAAGCACTTAAGAGACAAGGAAGGACCCTCTATGGATTTGGGGGTTAGGGTTTCTGTTTTTGTAGTTGGAATTTTTTTTAAATTTGGGGGTTATGTAAAAAAAAAATGTAAATTAGGGTTTCTTCTGTGGTGGAGAAATGTGAACTAATCATGTTCTCTAATGCAGTTGTATTGCTTTGAAATTAATGAACTGGTTGCTCAATGATTCTCTCTCTTGATTCACATTTCTTCTTGCTAACACCATCATAATCCTTCAATCCTTCTTGCACTTAACACACCCCATCACATTCCTTCTTTCTCATCATATAGAATCACTACTTTGTCATCATCCTATTGAATCTATTTACGAAGATTAGGGTATTTGGGAGAAGCCAAAGGTGACACTGAAGGACTGTAACTCATCCAAAAATGCCATTGCCTCACTGTTGCTCTATCTACCCATCGAATATTTAGAATTTAATTAGAATTTCTGAAGGCACCCTATGTAATATGCTATTAGCACCCTCTTTTACATGTAAAAATGGCGCCAACACTAATAATGAAGAGCGCGTCTAGAATTTCTTCTCAAGCTTTCCAACACGATACCAAACACTGGAAAGGTGATCTTTTCGTAAGAAAAACTACCTTTTCTTTCCCATCCGAAAAAAATTGATTTTCTTACTCAGACTTGCTAACGTATCAAACGGACCCTTATGTTATTATTACTGTTGACTTCATCGTCTATTCTATCTCATGACTACTGCCTAACAAATTATGTTTTTTCTTTCTGTTTTCATTTCAAATTTTTACTCATCACACTAGTACCTAACCAATAATGAATATTTTATTTTATTTTTCTACTCATGACACTGTCCATATAGTAATGACTTTTTTTCTTTCAATTTTTTATCCCATGAAACCATAAATAAATAATAACAAGAAGAATCTAAAAACTATCATGAAAATATTTGTGTGGGGCTCATTGAGGAAAAATTGAGTCAAAATTTCTTACCACCTCAAACTTTGATTCAAAATTTGAAGTATACTCTTAAATGAAGGATCAATAATAATTGTGGCAAAAAATTAATTCGAGTCACAAAAGATGTCTACGAAATTATAAGTGAGGCATTAATATTTTCCAAGTGTTTTGTGTTGTTTCTCTTTTTTACATACATCAACAGAAGACAAATGATGTACTTTCATGGTTTTCTATTATGTTTTCTTTGCAGTTCTTTTGTATTAGTGAAATTAATCAGTAATTCTTATACAACCATGTCTTCAAAATATTTTATTTTTGAAACAAAAAATAAGATTAACAAAGAAGAAAAGACATACGATGTGAATCCCATGAAGTCTATTACTTCTTAGTTTGGTTATTCAACTATTGCACCGGATCAGGACTCAATTAGGGGATAGGATATATCCTAATTTTCTTGTCTCTAAGAGTGTAATTTTCTTGTCTCTAGAGTGTGAGTATCGCCCTATTAAGTAAAAAAAAATGAGAGATTTTGACATTGACCCCCATTTTTATATCAATATTAGGATTATACCCCCGTTTTTTTTGAAACTTTAGATTTACACCCCCACGTAGATGGAAACCGTCAACTCGGAGTTAAGTTTCAAGTGTGTGAACTGCACACGTGAAATAAGACTAAAATACCCCTCATTACATTTCAATTTCCACCTATAGACCATCTTCTTGCTCCACCATTAATCACCTTCTCCGATTACAACGGCAACCACTCCACCTTCACCGAGAACCACCACCATCATCTTCATCTTCTTTTAAATCTCAAAAATCTGCATTTTTTATGCAATTTCAATCTGATTTTGAGTTTTTAGAACTTTAATATATCTAAAGGTGCTTCATTTAGGGTTTGTTTCATGGATTCCGCAACTACTATTAAATGTCTAAACCTTCTTCCAATATCGCTGACATTGTTAGTAGATTTGCTAAAGTTTGCAAGTTCAGATCTGTTGGGTTTCTATTTTCTCAAGTGAAAACCCTAATCACCATTACCAACCCATAAGCAACAAAAATGATTCTAATGATGGTAGTAGTGATGGCGTTGAAGATACTGAATGTAGTGACCATAAAATCCATCCCCAACCCATTGAAGCCCTAATAGACCCCATGAAAATCATTCCCTTATTTGCTGTTTTGAAAGTTAGAGAGAGAGAAAGAAAGTTATAAAGAGAACACTGTGCTCCCTCAACAATCACGAGCATCTATGTTAGCCTTTCGACAACATCAACATGACCGTCACAAGCAGAAATATGCTTCCATCTAAATCAATGATATTAACATCAATACCTTCTTTCAACAATTCTTCAACTCCTTTCACATCTCCTTGGCAAGCCATAAACAATAACTGCGACGTGGAATCTAGGTTTTTAGGAACGGATAGTTCTTCTTTGATTTAGATCGGATGATGATTGTCTCTCAAAACTCTGAAATTCTTAACTTGCAGAAGGAAGATCAAGGATTGGAAAGGAAGAACCAGGTATTAGATACAAAGATCATAAGAAGAAGATAGTCTTTAAGTGGAAATTTAAATGTAATGAAGGGTATTTGTGTCCTATTCCACGTGTGCAGTTCACTCACTTGAAACTTACCTCGGAGGTGACGGTATTCATCCACGTGGGGGGGGTGTAAATCAAAAGTTAAAAAAAAAACGGGAGTATAGTCCTAATATTGATATAAAAGTGAGGGTCAATGTCCAAATCCCCCTAAAAAATTAGACTTCAACTACATTTCTTTCCCGATTTCATTTCTCTCTTATAAATAAGACTATGCGAGCCTTCAGCCTTAATTAGAAATGTGAGGCTACCCCTTGTGTGTGCTATTCTCTTTGAACAAAAATGAATGTAACGATGATGGTAAGGTCAAATACAAAGAATGCGAGAATCTTTGTTTAGTTGAAACAACATCATCAGAAATGGTTAGCTCATTTTCAACAACAAAAAAAAAATGGTTAGCTCATAGTTTCATGGTGTGTTAAAATCTCAATTAGCCCCCATAACATTATCAATGTGCTTAGTTGGCCCTCAATATTATCTATAGTTCCAAATAAGTCTCTTATTTCTGTTACGTTTGCTTCTTACGATAGACTTGTTAAATTTTCATCAGTTTCTCTCTAATTTTTAATACAAGGACATAAACACTTTTGAAGATTCACTGTTCCTTCCAGGGTGACGGCTAAGTATGGATCTGCAACACATCCCCGAGGTGTTACAGACAGGTAAGTTTGAATTGATTGAATTTTGATCACCTTTGAATTGAATTTATGTTTAATCAATCAAGGACTAATAACCTTAAGAGTAATATGAAAAGAGACTAAAAGTCAAAGTATACTCTAGACCTACACGAAATCAATCATCCTTATTTTCAAGTAAACTCTCTCTCTCTCTCTCTCTCTCTCTCTCTCTCTCTCTCTCTCTCTCTCTCTCTCTCTCTCTCTCTCTCTCTCTCTCCCTCCCTCCCTCCCTCCCTCCCTCCCTCCCTCCCTCCCTCCCTCTCTCTCTCTCTCTCTCTTGATGGACTTTTTTTACTCTCAATGGAAGGTTGATTCCTATTAAGGCAGTAAGTCTATTTTTGTAGTTTTTTCTATTATTTTTCGTGTTATTGTGAATTTGGTTAGGAGAACCCCAATCACTGGTCATATAAGGTAATTTCAAGAACTTCTATCAATATGGACAGGATAAAAACTCATTACATCTCATTGAAACATAAAAAAGATGTAAGAAAACGTGAGAGAATATGGAGATGAGGATAAAGGTGAGAGAGAAATAATTGGATAGAAAAATTTGAAACAAAATGGAAAAAATGGTCAAACTTAACAATGAGAATTTAAAGTGTTCAATGAAAAACCAACTTTTCCAATAAAAAGAAAGTTAAGTCAGGACATTGGATAATATTGAATTCGATTAGAAAAATTTATTTTTTTTAATATGGACTCGAGTCATTACATCTTGAAAAGTTTTAAAGCGCCCTTTATAAGTGTTATAGGCAACTCATTCCGTCAAGCTTTCCTTCAATTTTACCTTGAAAAGGCGCCTCTAACACTTAGAAGGAATGCCTTTAAAACTCCATTTACAACATTATAAAACATAAGAATCTATTTATTCCTGATATTGTATTAGTTACTCAAATTTAATAATTTTTTTTTTTTTTTTAAAATAATTTAATAAATTTTTTTTTTTTTTTTGAAATAATTTAATAAATTTATTGTGATAATCGAACTAGAAATCTTAGGTATGTATCTCCATCAAACTTCTGAGGATACTAGGATTTGGACGCTGACCAATTCAGGTAAATTTACTACTAAGTCTATGTACAACTATCTTATCTATGAGCACAGGGACGCAGCAACTATAGACTGGTCTTTTATTTGGAACATCGGAACTATCCCCAGAATAAAAATCTTCCTTTGGAAGTGCTGCACTAATAGTCTCCCAGTTAAAGACAAAATCGGAAAATACATCGGCAACAACTACAACTGCGTTTTCTGTGAGGAACGAGAAACTATGGCACATGCCCTTCTGCATTGCAATTTAGCCAGAGCAGTCTGGTTCCATTTCCATGTGAGAACTGATGAAATTCCGTCGGTTCTGGATTGGATAAAATGTTGGCCTTCCCTTGAAGATAACTCCATGTCGCTATTCGGAAAAATTATGTGGTTCCTTTGGAAAGCAAGATGTGACAAGTGCTTCGGTCGAACGGACAGCACACCGGCACTAGTGATAAGAAAGATTCAAACCTATGTTACTAGCATCCAAGCTATTCATACTACTAAACAGAAGGCTTCTCAGCAGATATGGCAACCACCTCCACAAGATTTCCTCAAACTGAACGTCGACGCCTCTTTCAAAACATACACAGACCCGGCAGGAATAGGATGCATTATTCATGACCCGAAAGGAGACTTCATTAGCGCTATGGCAGAAACCGTCAGAGGTCAAACGGCAGAGGAATGCGAGAGTATAGCACTACTGAGGGCAGTACAATGGGCTAAGGAGCTGGCTATCACCCGCCTAATAGTGGAAAGTGACAATAACAATCTGATCAATCACATCCACGACAGCACCACAACCATCAACTGGCAATCTCAGCGGCATCTGACACATATCAAGGCTCTCTGCAATAACTTCGTGATTATTCAATTCCACTGTAGTCCGAGAAAGACCAATATTCTAGCCGACTCTCTAGCTAAGTGGGGTAGACAACACGAGGTCAATCGGAAGTGGTACTCGAAGGCTAGCATGAACTATGATTTGGAGTTGTAATTTTCTTTCTTTTCTTGCTTTTCCCCTCAACAAAAAAAAAAAAAAAAATGGTAGTCCACAGTTTCAACAAAAAAAAAAATGGTAGTCCACACAAGTTGCTCACAATGTTTTGGGTCATCTGGGAATGGACCCTTGAAGATTCATCATTACCATTATACATTTTCATTTGTGGAACCCACTGATGCCCTAATAGTTCCAGTCCCCATGCGCCTGTTATCTCTTCTTGGGATTGGATACTTTCTTTTTCCTCTCTTCATGTCAGATTTAGTACCATCAATGTGTAACTTATCTGGTTCAGAGAAAGACTTTCTGTTTATAAAAAAGACTACAAAAGAGGAAGTTATGGTGTTATATCTAATCCGGTTAGCATTTAACAAAAAGAAAAATAATCCCATTTAGCTTGTCCTTTGTCAAAGTGCATTGATGAATGAAATTAATGGATAGCAAATCTAAGGCTAGAGTTGTAACCCAAAAATGGTCATCTGTTGTCTAGCAGACTCCTTGCCCTACATTCCTGTCACCCTTCCCACAGTGATATCTCTAAATCCACTCTTTTGACAAACACGACTCAGATGTTCGTGTGTTGTTCTATTTTTACAAAATTTTGTAAAATTTATCCTTAACTGCAGCCGTGAATAATCTCCATATAACTCCGTCCACGCAAATTAGTATCTCTCGACAGACACAACGATTCAGACGTCAGAAATGGAGATTAAAATATCCTACAACGTACCAACTTGCATGCCTTTCTTATTTAAAAAGAAAAATCAATTTGCTTGCTACCACTACTGTCCACGAGAGAGTAAAATAGGAGTAATAAAAAAAAGAAAAAGTAAAAAAGTGTGGGGTAAAGTAGATTTGTTTCTACCCAAAAAGAAAGTTTTGGAATTAGAAGCAAAATTTCACATCTTTTTGTTGATTCTGTACACGAACCCGTGAAATCTAGCAAACTGACGGCGTTCTCGACGGACGTTAAGGTGCATTGAACGCAATCCTGAAATAAAAAGGTAAACTTAACGGCATAAATAACGGCGTTAATAGTGCAGTAAATATCTGATCAGGGCCACCAATTACGCTGACACTGATTAAATTCAGTTTCTCTCTCTCTCTCTAATTTCTTCTTGATCAGTTCTTTTACATGTTGGACGTTTGTTTTCTTGTGTCAGTTAGCTGGGATGGGATGTTCTTCTTTACTGTTATTGAGTTGTGACCGGTGGTTAACGGCTACTTTTGCTGACGTGTACCTTTACTCCATGTCAACCTATGTGTCTAATCTTAGGGCAAGTTCAATGTATACGGGGGGGAGTCCCATGCTCCCGGGTAGGAGATCCACACCACTTTATTTTATTTTTTTTTAAATTTTTTTTAACTGGTTTTTTTAGGTGTCGTTTGGCAACCAAAAGTAGAAGTACTTTTGCTTGTAGTAGAAGTTCTTTTGCTTTAAAAAAGTAAAAAAATTTTAAAAGTATATTTGGCAAAAATGTTACTTATAAGTAAAAAAGAAAAAAAGTTAGTTTGGTAACTCAATTTACTTTTGATAATTTTTTTTTTTCTTTCTCATAGAAATACTTGATTTTTATTTGAATTTATTTATGATTTCCACGATTACTCTTGTATACGAAGTAGTGGTGATATTGGTAGTAGTGGTGGTGCCATGAAGGTATGGTTATGGGGTGTGATGGTGGTTGATGTTTGATGGTAGTGGTGGTAGAGAGTTATGATGGTGGCAGCGATGGTGGTGGAGGTATGATGGTGACGATGGTGGTGGAAGTATGGCGGTGGTGGAAGTACGGTGGTGGAAGTACGGTGGTGGTGATGGTGGAAATACGTTGGTGGTGGTGGATAAGGTATGTGAGTGATATTGACGGAGTTTATGGTGGTGGTGGTATGGTGATGGTGGTAAAGGTGGTGGATAAGATATGTAGGTGGTAATGGTGGAGGTATGGTGGTAATGATGGAGGTACCGTGGTGGTGAAGGTACCGTGGTGGCGGTGAAGGTACGGTGGTGGTGGTGGTGGCGGTGGCGGTGAAGGTGCGGTGGTGGTGGTGGCGGAACGGTGGTGGTGGTGAAGGTACGATAATGGTAGTGGTGGTGGAGCTACGAGGTGGTTGTTGCCGAGGTGTGGTAGTGTGTGGTGGTGGTGGTGGTACAAAGGTGGTGGTGGTAGTTGAGGTAGGGTGGTGGGGGAGGTGCAATGCTTGTTGTGGTGGTGGCGAGGGTTGGTATGGTAGAAGTTTAGTTGTGGTAGTGGAGCGGAGATGGACAAGAAAAATTCGTCAAGAAAAATTCATGCATGACTAAAAATAAAGTTACTTTACTTTGAAGTCAAAAGCTAAAAATTTTAACTTCAAGAGAAAGTCGAATTTTAACTTAAATGAAGTCGATAATTTTTGCTTACCAAACTAACTTTTTGACTTTTCTACTTAAATAAGCAAAAAAGTAACTTATTTTAGTGTTGCCAAACGACACCTTAATCTTCTTATTATTTTAAATGCTCTTTTTTAATTATTTTTCTCTAATTTTTTTATTTTTTTGTGTTTATCTTTTTTGAAATTATCTCTCTCGAATAATGTCATATTTTAATTCATAGTCGAAATCTAATAATTCATAGTCGAAATTTAAAATCAAAATTTCGCACACGTACTTCGCACATGTATATTATTTTGATTTGGGAGCCCGATCCCCACATTGGACTTGCGCTTATAAAACGCGTAAGGGGGTACCTTTATCTCCTACTACCTAACGCTTCTTCAGATTATATCAGCTCCTTTCAACGCAAAACCTAATTAATAAACTAGCGAGATTATCAAATTTGGATTATCTCTAACTTCAGAGGGTTTATTATTCAAAGAAACGAACTTTGAGGAAAAAAAAATGCGTCTGTGATTTTCGAGTTTGAACGATAAAGAAACGAAAAAATAGAATAACAACAAAATAAGAAAGTGCTCAATGTAATTGAAATCTGTTAGTTGAGCCGATTTTGTAGTCAAATATGCTAGAGTCTATCGATTTTAAAGTCTGAAAAGAAATAGGAGTGCCTGTGTATGGAAGGGACAATTTTAACCATCTTCTAGAATATATAAGAGGTTCGAATTAGAGAGCGAGAGACAACAATAACACAATTGGAAATCACCTTCAAAACTTCATGATAAAACTACCACTCACCCATATCATCCTCCCTCTTATATTGTTTCTCATTTAAATCTTCACCTCCATACTAATCTTTTTTTATTTATTGTAGTATCTAAAGCCTTAGCAATCACGACTCCACAGGGCAAAATCTTCAACCACCTTCATCTCTTTTATTCCTATCATTATTTTACTTTTTGATCCTAACATTTATCAAAGGAAGAAAGATATGAAGAAGAACGAAAGCAAAACGACAATTAAGTGACTAACTACTAACATTGAGGCTTGTGTGTCCCACATAGATACTAATCTTACCAAACCTCGTGTGTAAGGTAGGAAAGTCAATTATTAATTATTGAGGGGGTAAATGAACTTAATAATTAAATTAGGTGGTAAAGTGAAAACTTTTTTAAAAAAGAGTTATTTTTACGAAAGGGGCAGACATAAGTACTCATTGATGAGTTTGGAGCATGAAAATGTTATTTTTTTGAGTTTGCAGTGTGAATCAACATTGACTAACTTTACCATAAAAAAAAGTAACAGTGTCAAACAACAATTAACGTTAGTTAACTATCTTTTTAGTCAAGAAAGTGAGATACCCCAAACACCAATTTTACTTGACGTTTGATGCTCCAAACACTAATTTTTCAAAATTCAAGTGTCCCTCATACTATTGTTACAAATTTTTTTTTTTCGAAATCAAACTTCATTTAAAGGCCAAAAGGCTAATGAGAATTACATCATGAAGTTTAAAATAACAAAGACACAACCAAAATCGGACAAACAATACAAAGTTATGCCCACTTGGGGTGCCTTCAGAGTTGCCCGATCTAACTAATGGACTACTTCTGGTGCAGTCGCCGCTAACCGTCTAAGGGTAGTTTTATAACTGATGTTTCTTTCACCTTCTTCTCTTCTCGCCGTCAACCGTCGGCGTGCAGATCTCCGCTTTGCGCCTCTGAATCCGGTACATCGGTAGAGAGAGTTGTAAGTTGATGAAGAAACTCTTAATAGTGGTCTATGATCAAAGCACTTGAACCTGAATAAAAACGAAAAACGAAAGGGTCTTAAAGACCAACAAAAGAGGCCCTAAAGACTAACAAAGAAACATAACCTTTATTGTACTAAGTACAAAAGAAAACTAGTAATTCTCTCTTCTCCCTTGCTCCACATCACTAACTGGATCGATTTTAGGTTCCAATCCAACTTATATGATGTCTAACTTCACTTGGCTGAGTCGACTGAATCAGATTCCCCCAAATTCACATCTTTTTCTTCTTTTTCTTCCACGATTAACTCAAATTCACCGGAGAATTTCTTTGTCTAGATCAAACATGAACTGCTTGGATTATCATATTTTTATTTGGTGTTAATCTCAGAATTACCAATACTTCCTAATCTTCCAATTAATTCTCTCATTCCAATACTATAAGTAGGATTGATAGAAGAATTTGACCCATTGAAATCGTTGAATTTAAAGCAGAGTCAAAGTTCAGAGTTTGCTCCATTGAATCTTCATCCAAACTGTGATTAAAGAGTCTGATCCATAGATTCACAACCCTCTTCTTCGCCACAACACCACCACCACCACCACACTACCTCCATCACTAACCCTACCACAGCACCTTCATGAGAAGTCGGCAGATCTTGCCCTAACAACCAGTTGCACTACCATCGCACCACCACCATCATCATACACTCACTCTCACTAAACACCACCACAGAAACCACATCACCATCACTAAACACCACCCGATCTTGCCATAACCCCCATACGCAACACCACCACGGCACCACCACCACTAACAAACTCTTAGCAACAGTAGATCCAACCCACACCACCACGACCAAATCTTAATTTCAACTTGACAGAGTAAAATCTGTGGAGATGAGAGTTCGTGAAAAGTTTCTTATGGGAGAGAGAAGGATAACTATACAAACTACTAACAAAAAGGAAAAAGGTTCCAACGAAGGGAATACCCTTCGCAGGGGAGCCACAGATCTAGAACGGAGAGAACCAGAGGCGATTTTTTAGAGAGAGAGAGAGAGAGAGCGGTTTTTGATCAATATAATTGTTTTCTTACAAATATTTTTGAGAGATAATCAAAATAAAAATAAATCCTAAATACATCCATAAAATATATTTATATAAATCTAGATACTCAACGTTTCTCTCCGCTGACCACCACTACCATCTCCCTCTCTCTCCATTGTCGTAAATTTAACATCTTTTGATCTTTTTGAACAACACTAAACTACTTTAATATTTATGAACAAATGCATATTTGTGGATGTATTAATTTTTAGATCAATTTTTGTGTGAATGAATGTATACGATAAAATTTTGTGGTCTCACTTTATGTGATATGTAGGTTCTTGCACGAGGTTTATGGATTTATGTGAGTGTGGAGCTTCGTGTGGATATGGTTAATGAATGTAAATAAATGATTTTATTTATTTTGGATATTTCTCAAAAAATTGTAAAACTTGTGGTACGAGCATTTGAATTTAAAAATTAGTGTTTGGAGCATCCCACGTTTTAACTAACACAAAGGCCGACTACAACTGGTAACCCAATTAGTAAGTACATCTACTCTGCAATGCGTGAGATATCATGTTCGATCCATGGTAGTGTAAAATCAGAAATATTGAGTTTTGGCATAAATAAATTATTTTTTGTGAGTTTTAGACAATTTAATTTTGTCGGACATTAGGCCATTAATTTCGTGGACTTTGAGTATTTCTGGTAAAGTAGGGGGCCAGGCGGGAAGCTGGTCACAAAGTTAGGGGCCAGGAAATAACTCTTATTATTATTATTATTATTTTTTATTAACATTACACTGACTTTATTGAAACTGAAGGTTGTGCTTCGCTGTAATTAGTGTGGGCCATTGATTAACGGCTACTTGTGCTGACATGGAGAATAGATGTCACATCAACATGCACGCCTAAGTGGAATTGAATGTTTTAGGTGTTACAGTATACCCACCATATTTATCAGACGCTCTCATATTTGCCATTTATATTATACCAAGTACCAACGGTGCCAGTTCATCGAAAAAAAAAAAAAGTACCAACGGTGCCATCATAAATAAACGTTGGCCAACGGTAGATTTCTTGGTGGGACAAGAATTTTTTTTTTTTTTCTTTTGGAAACTAACTTCATATGTTAAACTTACATGTTTTACACTTACAAAAATTCTTCGGTCGTTTAAGTGTCAATAGCAATTTTTTAAGTGAGATGTAACCTAACCTTTTTTTTTGTTGTTGAGATAAGATATAACTTAACTTTTTTTGCTGAGATATAATGTAACTGGGGGTGGGTTACTATGGGGGATGGCTTCTGACCAAAAAATAAAGTGGGACGGCTTGGTGGGTGTTTAAATAAGAAACCGACTACCGCACTAAAATCAGTAAACAAAAAGTAGCGGCTCTTGGAACAGGGGCGGTTGCCCTTATCAGCAAACACAACTCAACCTCCATCTATTGATGACCCACCTTAATTCTTTCCTTTTCCTAAGTTTTTTAGATTTTGGCCATTGGACCATTTTGCCTCTGTATATGTGGGACACAGAACTAAAGCCAGAAATTTCAACCAAAAAAAAAAAAAAACTAAAGCCAGAAAGAACATAAAGTTTGGGATTTACAATTAATTAGTTTGTTTAAGTAGAGTGGGTAATGTTGTGATGCCACTTCGTCCATAAAATAATACTAATATTTTTCGGAATACAAAAATTTTAAGTTTTGACTTGTTTGTTTTTCTTAATTATACTACAACTTTTTTCTATGTCGACTCTTTATCAGCAAACTTCCATTGCAGATTACCTCTCATACATTTTCTCTCTTTGTCATGCTAATGTAAAAAAATGGCTATCTCTGTTATCAATCAGGAAATATAGACCTTTATGTTGGATCGTCTATCTGATTGAGATTCCGTCTGGATGAACGATATTGCTTCTCCTAATTCTCGCTTCTCGTTCCTAAAAATCTTGGGAAAACTTGCATTGAGTTCGAAAACCTCTCTAACGTTCAAGATAGTCAGATTGCCATTTGCAGTTAAAGAATTGAGTATTGATTGATCCTTGGGGAACGTAATGAGTTTACATTGGTGAGGGTGATGCGATGCCCTTTTATAGGCTACTTTGGGCTGAATGTGATAGACGGCGTAGATGAAGTGATTTTGATCCACCGTTCGGGATTGAGATTACTCTTCGATAGCAGGGTCGTGCCTGAGAATTTCGTGGCCCCGTGCGAAATTTGATTGTAGGTCTTTCGAACAACAAAAAATTCCAAGAAATCGAACAAAATGCAAGATAATTTACTAGTAGATAGATGAAAACTATAGATGGATCCAAATGCATTTTGAAGAAAATAGTCGTGGACCCCCCTACTTTTTGGAAACCTCAGAGCTGACCTGGTTGTATTTTAGGCGGAATCGCGAAAAGTTCGTAGTTGGTTGACCACGAAACCCTCGAGAAGGATTTTTTCATCAACCCTCATCGAGGCATCGAGGTCTAGTTCCAGCGAAGGGAACACTTTTCGCCAGAACTGTGGGAGGGAAAGAAAGATATAGACAGTGAGAGAGAGGGAGATAGAGAAAGGAAGAAATTAAGAAGTAGAAAGTGAGAGAGAAGGAAATAAATCGTGGTGGTGGTGGGGGGGGGGGGGGGGGGTTGGAGGTGATGTTGGTCGGAGGTTGTGTTGGTGGTCAGAAATGAGAATGAAAACACAAGTTGTGTTGCCTCAAAAAATTTGACAAAATCTACAATTTTTATGTAAAAGTTTGTACTAAGAACATTGAAAAAAATCTGTGATTGTCATTTAAAGTTCATGCCTCAGAAAATTTTTCTCCTTCGGCAAAGTTGACCTTGTTGTGCACATCTATAAAAAGGAACTAATACAAATTCAATTACCAAAAAGAGTGCGAAGGGATATAAAAAATAATCAATTATAGTCACTTACAATTAAAATTATTTGATAATCCTATCTTTATGCAAATTCTAGTCAGGAAAGAAGTGTGTAATGATTATATTACATTCCCCCTTAACTTCTATATGTTATATGAATGGTGAATTCTACAAAAACTTCATATAAGCGTGTTCCCTAAGTATCTATATCTATTTAAATGGTACACTGTTGTTGTTACGACATATAAATTACAATATTAACGTTCATTATTTAATTAATGTTCTTATATTATATCACGAGAAGGGTATTTAGAGTACAACACTTGATTTTATTGTAGTACTTTCAAGTGAAAACGTACCACACTCAATTTTATTTTAGTGCCCTCAACTGTCTTATCTATAGTACAATCGACTCTTTTTCACCACTTGAAAATGTGTATTTTTTCGAACAGTGCTAGCCGGTCATTATAATTAGTGGTAATACTTTTTTCTAAACAAACAAAAGTAGAGTTTTGTTTTTGATGAGAAATTGTCTGACCATTTGTTAGGAATATATATAATTTTAATTTATATTGGAAATTATAATTGCTAGTGGATGTTGGTTGGGAAAACTTTTTTTTTTTGGAAAATGTTACAAAAATAAATTCATGATTAAAAAAGTGTGTGGAAAGAAAATGTTGGAATCCTGATATGACAAAGAACAAGTTGATCCTCTCTGTGACAAGAAATATCAGCTATTGTTCTTGTCCATGGAATAATTCATTTGTTTAGGGCAAATTTGTCTTTTTCTTGGATAACACCTTTTATTCTAATTCTAATTGAGGCCTTGGGCAAACGGCCCAAAATCATGGGAAGAATGAGGACCGGGCCCAAGGCAGTCCGGAATTATGGATCAGGTCCAAATTGTCAGCCCCTTGAAAGTGGAAAACTAAAAAACCTTCGATTTCATTGATATTACGGATCTGCCATTCAAAAAAAAGCGCGAAATTGTCTGACGTCAAGTCAGGTTTCGAATGACTCCTCCGCCCCAACGTCACTTCGTCATTACCTCGAGCCCACGCCTTTCAGTTTTGGAAACCGCTCAATCTCTCTCTCTCCATTACTCCTGATTATTCCTCATTCTTCGTCCATTACCCAAAAGAAACCGCTCACTCTCTCTCTCTAAAAACCAGTTCAAAAACTCAAGCTGTTCTTCATTCCTTCGAAATCTGAAGCTGTTCTTCATTCCTTCGAAACACTCTGAAGCTGTTCTTCATAAAAGGTAAGTTTTCTTTAACAAAAAGAAAAAGGATTTTTGAGGGAAAAACCCTAAATCTAAAGAAAAACCCTAAATCTGACGAAAAACCCTAAATATTCCTTCGAAATCTGTTACAAAATTAACTTGGATCCTTACTGTTTGCAGATGGTGAAGAAAATCACAAAAACAACCTCACCAAAAAAAATCGCTACAGAGCCAGCAACCACAAGGTCGAGATCCGTGAAACAAAATAAGATGAAAGAAAAACAACCAACCAGGAGTAGTCCGAGGGGGAAGACGAAGGTACAAAAGTGCACACTCTTTTTAATTTCATGTACACGATCCAGTGATCTAGAAACTTTTTAGTTTCCATGCACAATTTCGTTTTACTTTTTCACAAAGCTTTGAAATATTTTACTGTCCTTTGGTCGAAACAGTAACCATGGTGGATGAAGTCAGTGAATTGTCAAATCTGCAGGTAAATGGGGTGTGAAAACAGAGAAATTCAGACAAAGATTTGATGCATCTTACTTCATTTCTCTGTTTTCACACCCCATTAACCTGCAGATTTCACAAATCACTGACTTCATCCTACCTTTTTTTAGTTTCATGTACATGATCCAGATGTCTAGAAACTTTTTAGTTCCCATGCACAAAGCTTTGGTCAAGATCACTGTCAGTTTTATAACGTCCGTTTTGTAGTTTACTCTTAATAGATAGTTTACTGTCAGTTTTATAGTTTACTCTAAGTTTATTTGTTCCAAAAAAGACAAAGCATACCTTACTGTACAGTAGACATTACATAATGCACTGTCAGTTTTATAGTTTACTGTAAACTGATATGTTTCAAAACAAGCAAAGCATGGCATACTGTACACTATACATTACATAATGCACTGAAAGTTTTATAATTTAGTGTAAATTGATTTCTTCCAAAAAACACAAAGCATAGCATATGATAAACAATACATTACAGTAAGCAATGTCAGTTTTATAGTTTACTGACAATTGATTTCTTCCAACACTCACAAAGCATATGATACTGTACACCATACATTACATAATGCACTGTCAGTTTTATAGTTTACTGTCGGTTTTTAAATTTACTGTAAACTCCTTTGTTCCCGCAGGAAGCTGAACCAAAAATTGTGAAGAATACAAAAGGAAAGAGGAAAGCATCCCAAGAACCGGAGGGTCCTCAACGGAAACAAAAGAAGCCAACAAAACCTCAAGGAGAGGGAAGTGAACAGGGGGGAAAAGAGATGAAAAATCGACCCGACAAACTGAATAGCAAACTCTCAAAGGCATACAAGTGGTCCCTTCGTAAAATTTGGGACCAAATGAAGACCACTTATTTTAAGTTGAGTGACAGACAGAAGGAGTTGTTGGATGAGACTCCTTTCAAATACCTGTTGAGAGCCTTCAATGAAAACAAGCTCGATATGGCAAATCCAGTTCGACCCAACAAAGCTATCTTCGAAATCCTCAGCCTTTACAATACAAAGACTGAAAGATTCACACTTGCAGGCAAAGAGATTCAACTGACAGCAGAGGATGTGGCCCTCATCCTGGGCTTGCCAATGGAGGGGGAAATGGAAGATGTGATACCCAAAACCAAGGTATTAAGGCAACCACAGATTGACTTCTGTATGAAATATTTCGGAGAAATACCTGGTTATGTGACATGTCACTCGGTATCCGAGGCTCTAAACAAAGCCGTAGACGATGTAGATGTGGATGATATGGACATTGTTAAGCTGGTAATCTTATCCCTATCTGCTAATCTACTCTTTGCTTCGAGTACTGGTTACTCCATTCCCCCGATCTTCCTCAACTGCTTGGAATCAATGGAAACAATAAAAAAAGTATCGTGGGCAAGAGCAGTGCACGCGTACATGATGGACAGGATCAGTTGGCACCCACACGATCCAATCAAAGCTTCTGGATGCCTAATTGTCCTTCCTGTAAGTATTATTTTCTTCACGACACTTGGTATATTCAGTGACATTTTATTGGTTATGTAATTGTTTTTATCTCTGAGTAGATCTGGTTCTGCGAGCATACTCTATGCTACGATAGAATAAGCAAGGTGAAGGATGAAGTGCCTCGATTGGTGAGATGGTCTCTGCAAGAAATTGATAAGACATTCGACGACAAACTTCAAAATCTTATTGAGGACCAGGTATAATTCTGCATCTAATAGTTGAAACATATAAACTGTAGTAACAAATTTACAGTCTGTGTTTTAATGTATCAACAGGTTTATAATGTGCTGTCAGTGTGGTAATAAAGCGTCAGTTTTCTAATGTCTTGTCAGTTGTCTAATTTTCAGTAAGTTGTGTTACTTTCTGATGTATTTTTTAAAATCTTGCAGGTATATGAAAGAAGAATCTGGCCAGAAAATGATGTTGAAAGTAGAATTTTGTCAGAAGGAGAAAATCCAAAGAGCTTAACCAATTTGTTGAAGAGAATAGAGAACCAAGAAAGAGAAATCTTTCTTTTGAGACAGGAGCTGGCAAAAGCATGCGAGGAAAGAGACTCAGCTTTAAAAGCTTATTCAGATGTGCTGCAATCACAAGATAGAATGGAAACAGCAACATATGAAGGGGGTCCAAGTCAAGAACAGCTAGAACCTGAGGGGGAACAAACTGGGCAAGCAGCAAGGGAGGAAGAACGAGAAGAAAATGTAAGTGAGAGTGATGGGAGGGAAGAGCAGGATAAAGGACAGGAAAATCTAGAAGTGGAGAAGGAACAAGAAAGAAGTGCAACTGAAAGTGGTGAAACTGATAAACAAGAAGAGGGTCAGGATAAAAGTGAGACAGGAAAGGATGAGGAGAGGAATAAAGAAGGAAGTGAAACTGAAAGTGAGAGTGGAGAAGAAGAAGAAGAGGAGATAGAGAAAAATGAGGGGAACCAGGAAGGTAAGAGTGATAGTGAAAGTGAACGTAGTGAAGAAGAAGAGGCAGTGAGAGGAGTAGAGAAAAAAGAGGTTAATAAGGCAGGGGAAAGTCAGATAAGTGAGAGTGACAGTGAGAGTAGTGAAGAAGAAGAGACAGTGAGAGTAGTGGAGAAAAGTGAAAGTGAGAGTAGTGAAGAAGAAGAGACAGTGAGAGTAGTGGAGAAAAGTGAAATTACTAAGGCCGGAAAAAGTCAGATAAGTGAGAGTGACACCGACAGTGAGAGTAGTGAAGAAGAACAGATGCAGATAGATGAGGGTAAGAAGGAAAGTGACAGTGAGAGTAGTGAAGAAGAAGAGACAGTGAGAGTAGTGGAGAAAAAAGAGATTAATAAGGCAGGAAAAATTCAGAAAAGTGAGAGTCAGACAGACAGTGATAGTAGTGAAGAAGAACAGATGCAGATAGATGAGGGTAAGAAGGAAACTGAAATAAAAGGAAAAAATGGAGAAGAAAGTAGTGAAAGTGATGAAGACAAGACTGAAAGTGAAGAAGAAACAGTGAAAGACGGTGAAGCAGAAAACAGTGACAGTGAAACAGATGATGATGATGAATCGTCCGAGTCAGAGGATCATGCAAAGAAGCAAAAGCATGCCGGCAAAGGAAAAGGCAATCTCTAATTTCCGATTACAGTCAAACTCATTTCAATCAAAGTTAAATAGTACTAAAGAGTAGTTAAGGATAGGATGTTTCATGACATGTTTAGTGTTAGTGGTTATCGTATTAAAATGGCTTGAACAAAGGTACTTTATGACATATTAGGTGGTTCCCTTTTCGTCAAGGTTTTTATGAGCTTATGTTTACTTTAACAGAACTTTAATTCATGTTATTCTGCATATCGTTTAACTAAATGTTACTAAACGGGTACCGGGATTGAGAAAACTTATCGGGAACTTTGCCATGCATCCTCAGTTTTTTTTTTACCAGTAAATTTGAGGATAACAATGACATATATTAATTCCCGATTACATAAAAACAGAGAAATACAAAGAGGACGGAGAGGATGAGAGAGATGACCTTGGGGGCAGGGACGTTAATCTATCGAGCGACGATGACTCCTGGCTTCAGAGAATTCATAAAAGAGAGGAAACACTCAAACTACAACAAAAAGATCAATTGTTAAAAGGTAAGATTCGCATATTTTTGTTTCAAATAGATGAAGTTTATGTTATTATAGTGATTATAAAATATTTAACAAACCTAAGCTCTAACATTGTATTAAATAGATGTAGCAAGTGAAGAGAAGGGCAGTACAATCAGCAACAACCAACTTACGCCACCAAGCTTTGATCTGGGAATTGACTGCACACAAATAGTGGTTTGGACACCACCAGAAGAGGGGATCAGCAAACATAATACTTCCGATATTCTGCAGACACCACCTAATTCTGATTTTGCAGATATAATCAAAATGGGCAAAGAGTCAGTCCAGGAAGTGCTAAAGAAAACTATTTCCCCTCCAAAGAGGGTGGCAAGCAAAGGAGAATCAGGGTCAAAGCCTCTTCAGAACTCTCTTATAAGAAGGGTGAAGCAAAACCCACGTGTGCGGAAAGCGACTTTCAAGGCAGATAAGGGAAAGGAAATTGTGGCTGTGGAACCCATGAATTTGAACAAAGAAGACAAAGAGAGCTTAGGGAACTGGAAAATAGGTGGGCTTTGGCCTTATGTGCTTCAGAAAGAAAGACCTCTACTGCTAGAGTTCTGCCAGAAAGGCTGGAAAAAGTAAGTTTCTTGTAAATATTTTAATTTATTACACATTTGAATGTGTCACGTACATTATTGAATGTCTTGTACATTTTGAAATGTACGGTACAGACTGGAGGTGTGGAAGAAAGATAATGAACACCGTCTAACTGGAAAAGAGTTAGATGATCTAATGATGTATAGGGAGTGCGACTCTCAAATCATCGATTGGTTTGCAGACCACCTCCACAGCAGGCCAGATAACAAAAGCAAAGAGATCATATTCTTGTCAGCCTTGATCTACGTAAGATTGCTTCGAACTTTTTGTATTGTGTTACTGTCAAATATTTCTTAAAATGTATTATTGGTAATTTGCAGACGTTGATCAACCAGAAACGGCACCCCGATACAATAACTGCAAATTTGCAGACCAGAATTAAGGCGCAGTTTATCAAAGGCCATACCTCAGTGTTGTGTGTTCCAATTAACACACCATACACCAATGATGCATACTATGGTTACCACTGGACGCTTCTGGTGTATAGGTTCCATGAAAATGATTGGATACACTATAATTCACTAATCAATGATCGACAGCTCGCTCAAACGTGCAACAAGAATGCAAGGGAGTTTGCAATAGTCCTTGCAGGTGTGTTAAATGAATTGAACTGCGGACGAAAACGACTGAAGAAAAAGATCCCATTTTTAAGGGAAGAAGAATGTCCACAGCAAGGGAAAGAGTAAGTCCCATTCACTTTCCGTTTTATAATGTCCGTTTTCTAGTTTACTGTCAGTTATAGAGTTTACTATAATATGATTTGTTCCAAAACAGTCAAAGCATACCTTACTGTACACTAGACATTACAGAATGCACTGTCAATTTTATAGTTTACTGTAAATTGATTTGTTCCAAAACACACAAAGCATAACTTACTGTCCAGTAGACATTACATAATGCACTAGCAGTTTTATAACTTACCGTACTCTAGACATTGAGTTGTTCTCTTCTTTACTTCTTCTAATGGCTACAACTTGGTATAATGAAAAATTTGTTCTTATCCTGCAGACCGGACTGCGGTCTTTTCGTAATGCTGCATCTGGAAAGAATATTCATACACAGTCAAGACTTTCGCATGCCAGACAGTTGCACGCAGCCCGAACAATTTACCGACAGAGCTAGAAGAATGAGAACGGAGGTGACGTACAAAATTTTAAGGGAGTCACAAAAGGCTTGGAGTAAGATGATGTAAAAGGACAGCTGATAATTGTAAAAAATGTTGTACAAATGTTATTAACTACTGTTGTACTGAAAAATACTTCTGTTTTGTATTATGTTTTGTATTATGCCAGAGCGGATAACTAAGTTAAGGTTTTTAATTTCAAAAACTTCGACCAAAGGTATTTTAGTTAGATAATGTATTGTCAGTTTTATACTTTACTGTCAATGTTTCTGTTCAAATGCACATTCAACTTACATCACAGGTACAAGGCATTACATAATCTACTGCCAGTTTACTAATGTACAGTCAGTTTTATAATGTACTCCCCGTTTGGTGGTGGACATCAAACTTTTTGAAGGGTAAAAACTTGTACAACTTAGACTCATTCATTATGTACAATTTCGACCAAAGGACACAAGATGTGAAAGGTACTGTATGTGCTTAGAAAATATCAAATGCACATACAACTTACATCACAGGTACAAGGCATTACATAATCTACTGCCAGTTTTATAATGTACAGTCAGTTTTATAATGTACTGGCCGTTTGGTGGTGGACATCAAACTTTTTGAAGGGTAAAACTTGTACAACTTAGACTCATTCATTATGTACAATTTCGACCAAAGGACACAAGATGTGAAAGGTACTCAATGCTTAGAAAATATCAAATGCACATACAACTTACATTACAGGTTCTAGGCATTACATAATCTACTGCCAGTTATCTAATGTACAGGCAGTTTTATAATGTACTGCCGTTTGGTGGTGGACATCAAACTTTTTGAAGGGTAAAAACTTGTACAACTTAGACTCATTCATTATGTACAATTTCGACCAAAGGACACAAGATGTGAAAGGTACTCAATGCTTAGAAAATATCAAATGCACATACAACTTACATTACAGGTACAAGGCATTACATAATCTACTTCCCGTTTTACAATGTACAGTCAGTTTTACAATGTACTGCCCGTTTGGTGGTGGACATCAAACTTTTTGAAATGTATTCTACATACAACAGTAGACAACAAAAAGAAACTTACATTTCAAAAGGAAGTGCTAACAAAATACTGGACACTTGAAGAAGTGCTAAACAAAATCATCCACATGAGTGCTAACCCATCACTATATTGGTTCGTTACAAGATGCACGATTATGGGTCGTCAGTTGATTACATCTGCCACACACCCTCTGTCTTTTGGGAAAATACCCGGCACTTTCAATTCGAGTGGTACGAGGTCTACCCGGACGTCGCTTTGTGAGAGGAGGAAGAATCATCGTGTCTGGGTCATATGATTTAGGCTCATCAAACGTAGGTACAGGCTTAACGGGATGACTGTACGTCTTACAATAGGCTTCGGTAGTGAAATTGGAATCAAAAAATGAAGAGGCATCGCCACCGTTCATTTTTATACACAGAATCGCATGCTCACATGGTATGCCTTCTACTTGCCACTTGCGACAAGTGCAGGTCCGTAGCGCCAAATCAACTGAATGGGAGGGCATAGACAATACCTCGTATTGAGCTTCACCGGACTGGACGCACGTCCAACTACAAGCCACTTTGTAACGCAGTTGCATTTCTTTATCTACCTTCGGGCATAAGAAAGTAGACCAACTAGATGACTCCACTCGCCTCTCGTTCATCATATTCATGATCTTCATTCGCAGCATATCGAGCATGACTGTTACTGGCATAACTCTCTCGTCTCGGATCCATGAATTGAAGGACTCAGACAAGGAAGAGCAAATTAAACCGTACCTTTTCCCTGGAAAGAAGGCATCTGCCCAATGAACAGGGTCGACTGAGTTCAAAAAAGCTTCAGCTCCAGCCCCACCCATTACACAAATCTCCCCAGTGTATTTGCTAAAGTCCGAGGCAGTAAGTGCACGAGCCGCTTTGAACATCAATGACTGAAAATAATCTGACTTCTTGGCACCATTTCTAACTCGTAAATTCAAGTTGTTCCGCAAATGCCACACGCAGTAGGAGTGGTTGGCCGATGGGAATACATTCCGAACACCATTTAATATACCGTTATGCCTATCAGACATAAAAGTAAGTGATTCACCAATATCTATACACTTCTTCAAGTTCCCAAAAAACCAGAGCCAGTTGTGATCGTTTTCTACATCAACAACAGCATAGGCAAGAATGAAAAAACCTGCGTACAACACAATGATTGAGTATATACATTACTGTTTCTTGTAAATGTAAGCATGTCTCGGGAACTAACTAATGAACAGACAACTATATGGTTTTCTGACAATTACACAATGTACAGGGAACAGTTTCAAGAGAAATAGAATAATTACCGTCGTTTCCATTCTTCGCAACTGCAGCAAGAATACATCCATTATACTTTGTTTTAGCAAACGTACCATCAACAAATATCAGAGGTCTACAATGCTTGTAACCTTCTATGCATGCTCCAAGAGCAATGAAAATTCTTACAAAACGATGCGACTCTTCATCAACTTCCAGATCGATATGACTGTTAGGATTAGATCGTGACAGAGCATCAACATACCAGGAGAGTTTTGCATAGGAATCAGCTTCATCACCAAATCCTATACAAATTGCCGCATTTCGAGCATGATATGAGTAGTAGTAACTCAGTTTAATACCATAATCTTTTTTGAAGGAACTAACAATATCCTTCGTGCTCTTGGTAGGGTTTTCTCTAATGTCTTCTGCAATCAATAAACTAACAGCTTCAGTCGATAGTCGAGGTTTCCGTACACCAGTGATGAAGTCTTCACAGGTGTGAACGGGGTTGTAGGCTTTCAGGATAAACATAGATCTCGACTTAAGAGGAGCAACCGCGTGTATTTTCCACTTGCACTTTGTACTTTTGCAAACACAGGTGACACGATCGCGGTCATTCTTCACAAACACATAATTGTAACCGTGTTTGATTGAGTATCGACTGAGAGCCTGGCGAAATGCAATCACACCGCCAGGAAATTCTTGACCCTCATGGGTGAATACTTCAGGCCAACTCTCAGACCGGAGAGGTTCTCTTC
The DNA here is from genome assembly GCF_041429995.1 of Eschscholzia californica. Classification (NCBI taxonomy): domain Eukaryota; kingdom Viridiplantae; phylum Streptophyta; class Magnoliopsida; order Ranunculales; family Papaveraceae; genus Eschscholzia; species Eschscholzia californica. The sequence continues at coordinate 11,945,476 of NW_028238198.1, read as the reverse complement.
TGACAAGAGCAGTGGAACCATCACCATGGTTAGAAGGCGGGGGTAAGAAGAAATCACTGGGCGACCTACAAAAATACACAAAGTTTAAAACCAGGAACGGAAAAACTAACCTTACATTTAATTGGGAACCAGACTTTTTACAACTCCCAGTCAAAAAAAGGTATAACACACCAAGTACCGTACCGATTCAACTCTTGTGGAATCATTGAAGTGTATGATCGAGGCACAATTGAAGAATTAGGCATGACAAAACCACATTCCAACCTGCATAAGTTAACGAAATATATAGATATATAGGAAAAGGGAACTGAATAATGTACCGTCAACTATCAAACGACAAGGAAACAGGCGAACGGATCAGGAACTTAAATTTGTACAAAATACTTGACCAATATAATTGAAAGTATAAGGAATGAAAATGTACCGATTCATTGCTTCTGTACTCATTGAGGGTGATGATCTTGACAAATTTGAAGCATTCGAAGGGAAGAATTCAAGTTCAAACCTGAATAATTACAGGAATAAGGTGAAGAGGTGAGTGAAGGAACATGTACAGAGGTGAAGGACACATGTACAGAAAACTGACCAAGTACAACACACCTTGTATAACTACGTGGGAACTACAACATGTACAACCAACTATAAAGCACAACTGGAATTACATACTGACTAATAAATATACCTATTCATTAAGGGTGGTGATCTTGAAGTACTTGATGGGTAGGGACTGCAGAATTCACGATCTGCTTCACGAATGGAATCTTCATTTGACTGGGACGCCATTTCTTCTCTGCTCATTCTGCATAAGAGAAGGTCGGGAACTTTAGAATGTTCTGTAAACTATCAAACCACGAGGGAACTAAATAACGGACATGGAACGTAATAATGTACACTACAGTTGAACAATAAAAACGAAAGTATAAGGAATGAAAATATACCGATTCATTATGGGTGGTGATCTTGAGATACTTGATGGGTGGAGACTGAAGAATTGACGTTCTGGTTCACGAATGGACTCTTCATTACACTGGGACGACATTTCTTCTCTGTTCATTCTGCACAAGAGAATGTCGGGAACTTTAGAATGTTCCGTAAACTATCCAAAGACGAGGGAACGGGCTAACGGATAAGAAACGTAAAAATGTACGGTATAGTTGAACAATAAAAACGAAAGTATAAGGAATGAAAATATACCGATTCATTAAGGGTGGTGATCTTGAGATACTTGATGGGTGGAGACTGAAGAATTGACGTTCTGGTTCACGAATGGACTCTTCATTTGACTGGGACGACATTTCTTCTCTGTTCAATCTGCATAAGAGAAAGTCGGGAACTTTAGAATGTTCTGTAAACTATCCAACGAAGAGGAAACGGGGTAACGGATAAGGAACGGGAAAATGTACGGTATAGTTGAACAATAAAAACGACAGTATAAGGAATGAAAATATACCGATTCAAAGTTGACGTGTTAAGATTAGAGATATGCAATCCGACCTGCAAAAGTTAACTAAACGAAAGTACAGACATATTGCAAAACGGGAACTGAACAATGTACGGTAAACTTGGCCACTGTATATAAACATGTACAGAAAACTGACCAAGAACAAACACTATATAACTAAGTAGAAACTACAAAATGTACAATCAACTATAAAACAAAAAGGAAACTGTATACTGACTAGTAAATATACAAATTCATTAAGGGTGGTGTCTTGAAGTACTTGATTGGTGGGCAATGAACTAGTGTTACAGTAAATCATTAGTTTCGAAGGAGTTGTTCAAAGGATCCTAATATTCATCATTTTGGTGACCTCTGTTGGAAGTACATCCATCAACTTGAAATTACTTCATTCAATGCAAGTAGATGAGTTTAAATGTTTTTGTTCTTGTTTAAGGAGTATTCAGGGCATAAACATGAAAGGGACAGTCAAGCAAAACAAATATGAATGAAATGTAGTGTCTAACTGTTTGTCTTTAAAGAGCAGTGGACCAAAAGAAACATTAAATGATAACATTGAAGGCTAAAAGATGAGATTTAAGAACATTAAAATGATAACATTAAATGATACCATTCAAGGCTAGAAGATGAGTTTAAATGCTTTTGTTTTTGTTTTTGTTTTTGTTTTTATTTTTGTTTTTGTTTGGGTCTAAGGAGTATTCATGGCAGAAGATGAGTGAGGCAAAACACTAGAGTTCCCTTCAAGCCAGGAAGATGATGAACATTAAAATCACTAACCTGATGTGGAAGAACAGTAACAGTTGGTCTTTCAAAAGATGATGAGCTTCTGTCTATAAATAGAGCTAGAAACAATTGATAGATTTTGAGCGGGACAGAAAATTTCAACCCAAAAATTTGGATGAAAAAATGGCGCCATTACAGGAGAGAGAACAGAGGATAGAGAGAGAAAGAAGAAAATAAAGGAGAGATTTGGGCGGGGAGATAAGGGAAGGAAATCAGATTAGAGAGGGAAGGAAATAAAATTGGAGATATTTTCTCCTCATTTAATGCTCCGGATTTGACAATTTCGGCTCATTAATTGCCATGTCAATCGCCCATTAAGGCAGGTAAGGGAGAACCAGGCAGGGCAAAACGGGAAGGGAATAACCCTTAGAAACAGGAATTGTCAGATGGATCTGACATTTTGGACCTCTCCCGCAATTCGGACATGGGCTGGGGCGGAAGCTAATTTACCGGGCTAATTTTGGTCCTCTCCCTCAAAAATCCAATTCTAATTCCTTGGGGTTAATTTCCAAACAGCGTCCTAGTTTATGATCATCTTCACATTTAACTCCTAATTTTGGGAAAATGCCAGTTCAACCTTTTTTTTCTTAAAGTTCCCCAAAAGTGTTCTTGTTCTATATATTATCCTTTACAATTTAATTGCTATAAGAAAAACAAAAGGAAAAATTTAATTGCTATACTCTTTTCAAACTCCATGATTTCTCTTATCTTGATCGTCTACTCAAATATATGGGGATCAAGATGAAATCAAAGTTTGAATATGGACATCATCTCATATTTCGTGAAGAAGTTATACCGTTCTTTTCTTCATCAATAGAAAAAGATAGTGAAACAAAATAGCGGAAATCATATATTACAAAAGATAAGAGGTCATGCAGAAAGCTAGTCATTAATTAGGTGACATGGGAATTAACCCTTATTCTTTTGGGTATTGAGGTCGTGTAGGGTGTATTGTGTACACTCTCTTTGACATGTTAAATTCTACAAAAATGTCAAAGAAAATCAATCACTTTTTAATTAACAAATTAGACTCTCTTTTTGTACTAGAATCGATCAAAATGTTAATAGAAGTCTAACCCACCAAAATCCATGAATTTACAAAAATCACTGACATTCACAAATTTTGAAATGTCTGTAACTGAATACCCCAGACACTCGCAATTTTATTTACAAGGTGTATTTTCACGCCAGACATTTGGGGACCCCCTCTTATTCTTGTGTATGGACTATGGAGGCGGTGTGGGGATGTTATTGTATACAATCTCTTTTTAACATAAACATACTTCTCCCACACTCAATCTCTAGAACTAAAACAAATAAAATAAAATCACAAATAGATAACACTTTCTAATCTCACTCTCTCTCTCTCACTCTGAAAACTGAACCATTTTCAATCCCCAGTCCACAATCCCCACTAGAAAAAGAGGAGCTTTTCCTCTCTCTCTCTCCCCCTTCCTCTCTCTCCGTAGAGATTCGAGCACCTTCAAAAGAAGTGAAGGAAATACTCTTTCATCATAATACATTGAGAAATACACAAAAGAAGAAACACAAACAGAGTTTTGTGACAAGGGAACAAGGGTTTCTTCAAAGGATAAAAAAAAATGAAGGATTTTTATTTGATTTTCTTGCTTGCTTTATCTATTTCTATAGTTCTTGCATCACCACCATCTTCATCAAATTTCAATATCAGAAAAAATTTACCCATCTTGTCATTTGATGAAGGGTATAATCATCTCTTTGGGGATAATAATCTTATGACACTTAAAGATGGTAAAACAGTTCACATCTCTCTTGACAAAAGAACAGGTATTCTCTTCTTGATTCTTCCTCTGTATCTTTCTCTATCCTCTTCTATCTAACCTAGCTAGGGTATTTTACTTTTTTGGAATATACCCAGGTTCAGGATTTGTCTCTCAAGACCTTTACCTCCATGGATTCTTCAGTGCTTCAATAAAGTTACCAGCTGATTACACTGCTGGGGTTGTTGTTGCTTTTTATGTAAGTGACTAATGTCAATTTTTTATTTTATTTTTTCACTTCTTGTTGTGGGAAAAGAAAATCAAAATCAGAATCACTAAAAATTGTTTGGGGTTTTTCCTATTTTCAGATGTCAAATGGGGATATGTTTGAAAGGAATCATGATGAATTAGATTTTGAGTTTTTGGGTAATATTAGAGGAAAAGATTGGAGGATTCAAACAAATATATATGGAAATGGAAGCACAAGTGTTGGAAGAGAAGAAAGATATGGTTTATGGTTTGATCCTTCTGAAGATTTTCATCAATATAGTATACTCTGGACTGAAAATCAGATTATGTAAGATATCTAAACCCTTCTTCTTCATCATCAATCACAACTAGTACTATTACTACTTCTGTTCTCTGTTTTTCTTTAATCTTAATTTCTAATTTAGTCCTTTCTTTTTTACCATATTTGTTTTCAATAATCTATTTCCATTGGAGTAAAGATTCTTCTAGTTTTAGTTGTTTAATGTGACATTTCTTCTCATAACAGGTTAAGGACATGTTTTCTCTATCTAGAATTTTTTCACAAAAGTAGAAACAGAGCTCTCTCTCTCTCTCTCTCTCTCTCTCTCTTCTATGATAGATTTTATTAAAACCCACTTATTGATTCTCTATCATTTAGTTTAAACTTCAATTCTCTATCATTCAATTTGAAATTCAAAAAGTTATCACCCACCTTTGCTTTACAGTTCACATTTTTCTTCAAAAATTTAGAAGATAAAAGAAAAGTTCAAATTTTAGGACTTTTCATATATTTTTTGTGTTCATTTTTTTTTCTTTGTTTTAATCTTTTATCCTTTTCATTTTCTAGGTAAAGTTTGATTTAAAAGACTTTTTTCTCTTAAACCCTAATTATTTTTGTTGTTGTTGTTGTTGTTGTTGTTGTTGGATATATCAGATTTTACATTGACAATGTACCAATTAGAGAGATTCAAAGGAGTGAATCAATGGGAGGAGATTTCCCTTCTAAGCCAATGTCTTTGTATGCTACAATATGGGATGGTTCTAATTGGGCTACTAATGGTGGTAAATACAGAGTAAATTACAAATATGCCCCTTATGTTGCCGAATTTTCCGATCTTATCCTTCATGGTTGCACTGTGGACCCAATTGAACAATTACCCAAATGTGAGAACACCAATGATGATCTTGATACCCTTTCTTCTGAAAATTTGAAAACCCTATCGCGCGAACAAAGATCAGAAATGACAAATTTCAGAAGTAAGTATATGATGTATTCATACTGCTACGATCGCACCAGATACTCATCTCCTCCGACAGAATGTACATTTGACAAACGTGAAGCTGAGCATCTCCGACGGTTTGACCCGGTAACATTCGGTAGTGGGCCTCCAACTCGCCGTGGTAGGAGGCACGGTCGAAACCGTTCGAGTAGAACCGGGTCCTTGATCACCATTTGATATTTGGTGTGGCTGTAATTCTATTTCTTCATATGGGCTTTTTGGGGAATTTGGTTCTTCACTCTTGTGCATATAAAAAGTAAGGGACTATTATTTGGGGATTGTGGTAAGAAATGGGGGTAGTGGTTGATAAAGAAAAAACCTTGTTGATGGCATGTGGGGTGTGGCCTAAGATTTATATTTGTTATAGCCTTATAGATACTCTCCCTCATGTGTTATTTTTATTTTTATTCTTGTTTTAAGATTGATTTTTGTACTCTCTTTGTTTTTGTTCTCCTTGGTATTATTAATAAAAGATTGTTGGTATTTGGAATAATGGCATGTATGGATAATTACACTAGTAGTAAGTGGAAAGTGGGGTTTCATTTTTGTAGCAAGTCCATGACTTTCTTGGAATCATATATTTATACATTTCTCTCAAGATTTCACTCTCCATCTAGATTTGTAGATCTCTCTCTCTCTCTCTCTCTCTCTCTCTCTCTCTCTCTCTATATATATATATATATATATATATATATATATATATATATATATGTTAGATATGTAGTTTTCTTTGGTATGTAGTTTTGTCAAATGCTTTATGAGCTGGAATAGAAGTGTTTAGGGACCATTTCCTGGTCCAAAAGTTTGAAATTTCAGTGGCTCTTATCTTGAATTTGAAGGCCAAAAAATGTAAAAACAACAAATTCCAATCTTTGGGTATTCATTAAAAAAGATCAAAATGAGTAAAAGTAAAATGCATAGAATTTGAACACAAGATGAATTAACAACTATCACATCCAAAATAACCTACCAACTGAGGTAAAACTTAATGCAATTTGTTGGCTTGTGGTATCTTTTGATTCCAACAAAGGGTAAAGGGAATAATAGGTTAAGAATGATATTTTGTTATAGAAAGGTCACATGGTGGAGTTTGTGGTAAATGAAGATCCACAAGGAACTAGAATCCAAGATATGACACATATGAAAGAGATTTCAAACTTCCTATACAAAAGTTGTATGGAATCTCAAATACTCTTGAGTTGAAATTCTGTATTTGTTCTGTTTAAGTCCTATACTCAAACCCAAAAGGTATACAAAATGGAAAGCTAAAGGACTCATACAAGTTGAAACTTTTCTTTTCATTAGTAGAACAATATAAAGGCTTCGGACGCCTTTCGAGCCTGGTAGGACTGGTCTAGGAGGGTAAGAAGGACCATGACAGATAAAATCAGACTCTTCTTTGGGCCACAAAGCCATTTAACAGCTAATCCACCACCCGAAAAAGAAAAAAAAGATATATAACCGGATGATAGCTTGTTGTAGACCCGAACAGTCGCGACGGGCCCGTGGGTCCGTGGGGCTGCAACGACTTGTTGTGGTACTACCCACAACTGGCATCCATCAAAATTCGATATTTGTCCAAACCCATTATGATGATTTCCATTTCAATCCGCAAAAGTTTGAGTCTTCTCTCAAAGATGATGATAACAGATTAGTTGGCATGATAGCTACTATATTGTGCCGCCGCCCATGGAGATTATTATCAAAGATTACCATTCAACTATGTGGATACTATACTGATAAATTAACATCACATGATACAAAAGTCGAATACCACAAAAATTTTAAAGCTTGAAAGGTCTATTCGCCACAATAATTTTTGGAACTTAGGATAAGGAAAGTGACAAAGAAAAAGATAAGTACTCTTGAACAAGTGATATTATTCTCTAAATAAACTCTCAAATACTTGAAAGTTGAAGAAGTTCTAGAAGTTAAAGAAGATGAGGGGAAAACAAATACTTGAAAGTGAAGTTTTATCTACGTGATGAATACTTTTGTTAATTAATAGAGGTGAAATAAAATTAAGCAAATGAGAAACTATACTCTCAAGTTTTTTTGAACATAAATCACAGAGAACGCTTATGGTGGTGAGAACAAAAACAACTTACAAACCTGATAGTGGGACTACACTCTCTAGTGTACTCCGTCTAATAGGACAAGGGTATTTTAGTCTTTTTACCGTGTGAAAAGATGGGAGATATTTGTTGTTTGGACCCCATTTCTTATAATTGACTTGCTGTTTGGAGTTGACAGGTGAAATTCCCCTTGCCTTATTAGCCACCTAAATAACGAAGTGTAACATGGAGTTGACAGGTAAGTTTATTTATCATTTTTGAACAACTTAACAAAGGATTTATCTCATATCATGGTACTATTATGGCATCATTTTTTTCTTTCATTCAAGTGACCGCCATTTTTTTTCGTTTTTTTATTTGCTAATAAGAGGTGAGGGATTCTACATGTAGAGACGAGGACCTGTCTATATTTACGCCGCTTACACGAGGGAGGGTTGCCGGGTTGGGTTGAACCAGAAACAGGGAGGGCACCCTCATCGTTGTGCGCTTTGGGTTTGGGTGTTTTTTTTTTTCACCCTTGTCCCCCTCTATAAATCTTATTTACTGGCTCCTTGCATGAAAAGTACCTAAGTACACCACCATAGTTGTCTCTCATTTAGGTAACATAATGTTAACAGTACATGCGCCTTAGTCTAGGGGTGGGAATCGGGCGGGTACGGGTACCCACGGGTAGTGATAAGTCGGGCTCGGGCGGGTCGGGTAAGTTTCCTCTATGGCCATTCGGGTATCGGGCGGACTCGGGCGGGCTTTTCATAAATTTTCACTGTCCAAAGCCCGCCCAAGCCCACGAAAGGGGTCGGGCCAGTCGGGTTTCGGGCACATCGGGCAGCGGGTAACACATTAAGAAAAGAAAAAAAGAGCAAATGAAGTTTTTTTCAGATCTAAAATTTGCTATTATTTTCTAGAACAGATCTACACTAAATTTGTAGATCATACAAGTTTTAAGTTTCTTTCTACAGATCAGACTTATATGAGTGAAAAACCGAATGAAAAAAATGAAAACGAAATAGATAGAGAGGTCGAGGAGTATCTCAATAAACACATTTACAAATGACAACATCTCGTGTCAATTTCTTTATTCAACTTCATCTTCTTATTACATCTATTTCTTATCTTTATACCACAATCTTAAAACGAAAAAGAATAAGAAGATGAAGAACAAGAACAAGAAGAATAAGAAGAAGCTGAGGTGGCCTTTGGGTTTATGAAATAACTGAAGAGATGAGAATGTGTCTCCCCAAAATTTTGCTCTTGTTCTTCCTCGTGCTGTCTCTCTCTATCATGTGTAAATGGAGAAGAGTAATGAGGGAATGGACTATGGGTTTATGAAAAACGTCCCCACTAGTGCATAACCTAAATCTGACGGTTCAAGGGATGAAGAATGTGTTGGATATTCTTCATCCATTGGCCTATATTGAAAGACCTTGCATACAATAGGAGCCGTATAGGTAGGTTTAAATGGGGTAATAAGCGGGTAACTCGGGTAACCCGTCGGGCATCTCCATACGGGCCCGGGCTCGGGCTGACTGTCGGGCAGGCCTTTCCACCCATGTCCGCCCACTAAATTCTAGCGGGCGGGCGGGTAATACCCACCTTCGGGCGTCGGGCACCCACGGGCTCATCGGACTCGGGCGTTCCGGATCGGATATCGGGCTCTCGGGGTTTTTTCCCACCCCCTACGCCTTACTAGATTAAATAAGTGAAGTACCATTAATATATGGGTTAATTCCGTTTTGGCCCCCATATTGTGACCAACTCACCGTTTTGGCCCCCAATTGTGTCCGGCAGTTCGTTTTGGCCCCAATTTCCTATTTGGCCCCACCATATTTTTGTAAGCTTCTCCATTATACCCTTATGGCAAATTCGTAATTTAAATGTGTTTTCTTTCTCTTTGTCCACCTCACCAAGCAATTTCCACGTCACATTTGTCCACATAAGATCGCCGGAATATGTCGCCGGAAAATGTCGCCGGCGACATCATTTCCGGCGACCACTATTTTTTTTTTTTTTTTTTTTTTTAACTTCTTCTTCTCCAACCATCTCCTTCTTCTTCTCCAACCATCTCCTTCCTTCTTCTTCTCTCTCTTTCTCCTTCTTCTTCTCTCTCTCCTTCTTCTTCTCTCTCTCTTCCCCTCTTCTCTCTCTCTCCCCCTCTTCTCTCTCTGTTAGGTTTCCGGCGAAGGGAAACCCTTCGCCGGAAACCTAACAGAGAGAGAAGAGGGAGAGAGAGAGAAGAGGGGAAGAGAGAGAGAAGAAGAAGGAGAGAGAGAAGAAGAAGGAGAGAGAGAAGAAGAAGGAGAGAGAGAGAGAAGAAGAAGGAAGGAGATGGTTGGAGAAGAAGAAGTTAAAAAAAAAAAAAAAAAAAAATGGTGGTCGCCGGAAATGATGTCGCCGGCGACATTTTCCGGCGACATTTTCCGGCGACCTTATGTGGACAAATGTGACGTGAAAATTGCTTGGTGAGGTGGACAAAGAGAAAGAAAACACATTTAAATTACGAATTTGCCATAAGGGTATAATGGAGAAGCTTACAAAAATATGGTGGGGCCAAATAGGAAATTGGGGCCAAAACGAACTGCCGGACACAATTGGGGGCCAAAACGGTGAGTTGGTCACAATATGGGGGCCAAAACGGAATTAACCCTTAATATATCTAGATAAAGAGTAAAACTCAAAAGATTTCAGCAGGTCAACACTTTTTGGAGTACTTCTTGGGTTGTACTTGTCCAATGAAGCTGGGTTAGTACCCATACTAGTTTTGGGAGTAGTCTAATAAAACTTCGAATAAAAGTATAAAACAATATACCTAGCCCTCCTTATGTGCCAACGGACAAAGAGTATGTATAGGACTGGTGGTTAGACTTCTAGGCCATGTTTGGCGCGCGGGAATGGAATGTCATTCCCGGGAATCACATTCCCGTAATGCGATGCCTGGGAATTAGATTATTTTGGTTTAATGTTTGGTTCAACCAGGAATAGGAATTCCATTCCCGATGGATTCCTAACTTGTTGTTTGGTTTGTGTAGGAATAGGAATGTAAATTTTACGAAAGTCCTGTTATATCCTTTTACTCAAACTACATAAATTATAGGTCAACTTTGTTATATATATTTTAAATAGTTTTGTCTATTCAAATTTATAGATATGAAATAATAACGTAATACACTAATTTAAGTTGTATTTAAAAATTTACTTAAAATAAATAAGGTCTCGACTAATTTTTTTAAACGTTATGAAATCAATTTTTAACGAACAAAGAGAAAGAGAGAAGAAAAAAAAACTAGAGATATGGAGAGAGACTTACGTTTGAGCGAGAGAGGGGGGGGAGAGAGAGGGTGTTGGTATGGTGGTAGTTGAAACCCTAGATTTTAAAATTTTTTTTAGTAAAAATATTATGAGAATTCTAATATTTTATCAAGGATTATTTTGTCCAAAAATATTAAATGAAATCATTCCCGGGAATGGGAATCACAAACCCACCCCCCTCCCTGGGTTTGCTATTACCCCATTTCGGGGGAATCCCATTCCTCCAGGAATAGGATTCCCCCTGCATTCCCGCGAGCCAAACAATAGTCGGGAATGTGATTCCCAGGAATCACATTCCATTCCCACGCGATTCCCGCGTGCCAAACATGGCCCTAGGGTCAGAGCAAGGACAAAATCCAATATACCAAGGTAGAGGTAGTGAAAGTATTTTGTACGTGATAATGGTAAGGTAAACTAAACCAACCACGGAAAAACCTCTAGCATAAACTGAAAAGGTACTTCTATCCTATATATTAAAACAATTCAGTCGGTTATGGGAGGTATAAGTCTGACCGTTAATTTTTATTGAGATTTTGATAAAGATCACATCCGACGGCTGGTATAAAATCATATTCGGGTGAATTAAATTAAAATAGAAAGTTATTAGCGTAAATCGACCAAAATCGGTTAGGATATCCCTACAATAACTACTACCCAAGTATTTTTCTCCTTACCCACGGTTTTCTTTCACCATTTACAACTTATTTATGAGGTAGTTAATATCCTTTCCCTGTTTATTCTCCCCTATCTTCTTTATTTTCTTTCTAAAATCGACATCATCTTTATTACTAAGGGCCCGTTCGATACGCGAGAAAATATACGGGTAAGAAAACGGTTTTCTTTCCCATTAAAAAGAAAGGGGATGTCTTACATCAAAGTAAAATTTTAGATGTTTGATAAGAAGGTGAAACAAGAGTGCCTTTAGACACATGTTTATTAATTAGGTTTTATTTATTAATTGAGGCTTTAACCAATATATATATATATATATATGTCAGGAATTTAAGGAGTGTCTTTAGAATTTAAGGGACTGCCTTTAGACAAATATTTATTAATTAGGTTTTATTTATTAATTGGGCCTTTAACCAATATAAAATGTTAAGCATTTAAAGAATGCCTTTAGAATTTAAGGAAGGTGCCTTTAAAATTTCAATTTATTTATTAATTCGGTTTTATTTATTAATTGGACAGAGATGAATAGAGAGAGTTACGGTAAGAGAGAAATAGAGAGAGAAAGTTACGGGAGGAGAGAGTTATGGGAGTAAGGAGAGAGAGTGAGAAATCAACTTTCTCATCTAAAAGGTGGGAAAAAAAACTATTTGCACACTTTTTGTTTTTAGGAAATCGATTTTCTTACCCAAAGTGGCCAACCAAACATCGAAAAACTGATTTTCCTGAGAAAACGACTTTCTTACTCACATTTTCACACGTATCAAACATACCCTAATTGTTTTATATTTTTTACATCTCCATAGGGTTCTTCTTAGGTATTTTGATCTAAAGGTCATCTCCGGTGTTAGCAAAGAGGGATTTGTCGCGTCTATAGAACGTGGCGGAAACCTAGTTCCATTAAAGATAATAAAACATTTTATCAAAATCATATATTTATAGGTATAAATACTTGAACTCGACATCTTATCAATCTACTTTGACCAGACTAACTCTATTTTGTTAAAAAACTGTCTATTTTGACGGTCCATATAGTGCTATTTTGTCCATGACAAAGAGGATACCGAGAGCAAAGAGGTTCTTTCGTCGATAAAGAAAGGGGTGAGAGATGAGAGTGACCGAAAAAAAAGAGAGATTAGAGAGTGGAAGTGAGATGATGGTAACGATGGTGGTGGTTATAGTGGTGATGGTGAAGAAGATGAAGATAGAGATGTAGAGAGGTGTTCATGAATTTCTTTTTTATGTTTCAAAAAGAATGAATGATCGTTAAATATTTTCTTCTCCTTAAAATATATAAAAAATGCACGGTCACAACTGTATGAATCAATAGCGAGACCCCTGACCATCCATGACCCTAACAATCACATTTTTATACATGGTATCTATACAATGAGTAGGCCTATCTTTTGTAAAATATACCCTTTTGTTCAATAACTATGTAACACTTTCCAAACTTATCTGAAAGGGTTGAGATTATAAAATTGTGTGTATACACCAGGCGCGGGTTATACACTTATACCCTCGTATGTTAGTTTTATGTGCCCTCGGTCCAAAACATGGCTGGCACGGTACATATCTCCCGCACACATAGAGCGAGTCCTTGTGCTTGGGACGCTAGAAAGGACTGGGAAGAAACAACACAATAGACAAACAAAATATGGCGGATACGGAACGTCCTCTTCGTCTCATTCTCCATGATTTCCTTCCCCACCATCTCTGCAAGGTATATTACCTAAACCCTCTCTCTCTAAACTCTCTCTCTCTAAACTCCCTCTCTCTCTCTTTGAAGATGATTATATTGAGAAATCATGGCGCAGGAGCTTGAGTTTATACATAAGAGTTGCTCCACAGTTGGATACAGACCTAATGTTTTCTCCACTACTCTCTCTCATCTCATCGCCACTAACTGTTCTCATCTCCTCCTTCCTTTTGTCTCTATCAGAGGTTTTAAATCTAACTAGTATATCTAATTCCTATTTGATTACTTCAAAATCCTCTTTCATGATGTTTTCTAATATTAATCAATGGCAGAGAGACTGAAGGATAAAGTTGAAGAATTCTTTGGTTGCGAATTTGAGCTTTTCATTGAATTCACTGGCTTGATCAGGTTCAATTTAATCTATCTTCATGTGCTATTTTTCAAATTTCAAAACCCTAGAAAAGGGAGTACAAGATTATAATTGAAAATGGGGAATCCATAATAACAAGTTTGAAACAAAAACTTAAAAACAAAATGGAAAATTTGGAAAATGCTTCAAAATTCTAAAGAGAAATGTACCCGTGATCCTTTTCGCTCAAATATTTTTGAGTGTATGTCTGTTTTCAGAGTTTTCTTCCTGTGGGAAAGCTAGAAATTGTCAGTAATTGCCTGCTCATATTTGAGCATGATTTCAGGTTCATGGCTTGCGTTATATGCAAGTTTCTTCTCTAATATCCTGATATATGACACTTTAGAGTTTGGATTTGGATGCTTCTTTAATTATCACTATTAGTATTTCAGTATATGGTGATACACAAGAACCTATATTACTCGATAAGCATTTCTCAGAACTCACATGAAAGATTCATAAGTTGATTGCCAGTTCATATAAGAAATTATTACATCCATTTTGATTTCTAGACCTTCAAGTGAATATATAAGCACAAATTGCACAAGTCATTGATGTTTCAATGCTAACACATTCTGCACATGTTTGATCATGTCGTTTATGTGCTTGACTTGAGGGGCATGCTTGATGTATGTAATCAACATTAGATGTATTACTATGGTCTTTATCAAAGGAACTGTTCTGGTTTTGGGCTTAAGGTGTCTCTGCATTCTATATTAGCTTGCAAGGAGATGATCTTCTTGACTCTCGTACTTACATCATCTTTTTGAAATGGTCCCAAAGACTTACTTTGACATGATCTAAGGTCAATTTTGATGGTGTGTGACCTTATTTATGTAGATCATTTCTCCCGAAATCAGCTCAGTCTAAGACTTATGAACTTGATATTCTCTTATCGCAAATCATTTATTGGACGAGTCAATTTATTGCTCACCAATCATTGGATTATGGGCTTAACAGATTTTCAACAACGGATGAAATCAGCTCTTGGTTCACCTCCATGAGAGCCCCAAGATAGAATTCTAGAGTCCAGATCAAAGAATCCAGTTTGTATGGTGTTAGATATGCTCATTTGTTAATCTCTCTTCTCGATTATTCTCTTCACATTCTAACAGATAGAACGTGTCCTACTTCCTGTTATGTTGGACGATCGACGCCATTCCATCAAAGTGAAGTTTGATACTTTGATGTTGATGAGCTACTGAATCATGGTAATTAGTTATAATATCCCCGCTTATGAGGGGGGAAAAAAGGAAAACCACGGTATTTTCATTGTAAGATTTTTGAGTTTTGGACCTATACGAATGGTTATCAGTGACAGATTATGTTGAGAGTTTCATTTAATTGTAATTCCATAGATAACACTTAGATAGATTCTTACTTGTGTGTGCTTATGTTTATGAGCAGTTGGACAAAGGGAGCAAGTATAGGATGGCATAGTGATGATAATAGACCCTACTTGAAGCAACGACATTTTGCGGTGCGTATGCAACTCACAATAAGCTATGCAAGCAGGGTCCACGTACACTTACAATCTACCTACAAAGTCTTATGACCAATGGATATCATACTCTGAAAGGACAAGATAGAGGCTGACGTAGTCGTCGGCTTTGGGGGACATATATGGGCACCCTTATCTTTTTAAGTGATTTTATTATTTAGCAACCAAGATTTGGAAATATCTTTTATTATTTAGAAGAATTAGGATAGAAAGTAATTAATATTCGGAATGTAGTTATATTCATTCTAAGTTTCAAAAAAAAAAAAAAGTATTCGGATGTAGTGTTTGATACAACCTAGGAAGCCCATAAGGCAACCATCCTATATATAGGGATCCTTTCTCTTTTGTTTATATTCATTCCTAGGATTATAATCCAACCTTGGTTGCATTACATTTTATCTTTCCCTTAGTTTATTGGCTTCTAGTTTACTTTGATTGGTTGTTCTTAGTTCAAAAGTTCTACTTTTGTGCTTATTAAGTGGTATTTAGAGCCACTTGATTGTTTTTGGATAACATGGTTAGTCAGCAACATCAACTCCTCTTCCGACATTGTTTGAACCACCTTTTGCATATTATCTCAGAAGGTACCTGTTTTTGGTGATTCATGAATGAGGATATATTCTTATGAAATTATGCCTATTGCCGCTAACAAAGTTCTTTTCATTTCATGTTCACAGGTAGTTTGCTATTTAAATAGTTATGGGAAGGATTTCAGTGGTGGACTATTCCGCTTCCAGGATGGAGTGCCGTCTACTGTCGTTCCTATGGCTGGTGTAAGGGCATTATAGACTAAATTATATTAATATAAGACACACAAAACTTAGTATAATGCTGAAACATAAATTATTTGCTTTTGGTATGCGTATTTCAGGATGTTGTTATGTACACTGCTGACAGTTGTAATATCCATTCTGTAGACGAGGTTGGTATTTACTCTACTCTTGCATATCACGAATTAGTTGACTGCTTAGATGCGGTCTGAAGACCTAAGTTACCAATTTATGCCCTATCCTGTAGCATAAACTTCATCTCTACAAGGAGGCATTCGTCCTTTGTAACATGTTATTCTATTTTATTTTGTCCCCTTCTTTTTTCCTAGAGGACGGGATAAACCAATTTATTTACTATTAGTGTATCAACGAATTGATCCTCGAACTCAAACCAGGAATACCTACTTGGGATATGACTAGATCTGAAGCTTTACAATAATGTGAGCTCAGGTATTTCTAGACGACATTTGAGTTGACGTTAGCGGCATGCCATCTGGTTTTGTAGTATTTACAGGTTTTCTGGCAGGAGACTGTTTCTATATGTATCATCCTGGTCTGGTGGCAAAGGTTATCATTAGAATTATCAAGAAAATGAAAGACGGGACAATAACGATGGTCTTAGCTCTCAACACACAAGGCACTGAGATGGTGCACTTTCAGTTTATGGATGTATCACATTTCTTGATTATTCTTGCTCTGGCTCAAGATCCTGGATCTTCATAGCTTGATCCCTGACCTAGTAATTTGACAATAGAAAGTTTAAGGGTTAAGGGTATTCTCAATCACAAAGTTGCCTCATGTTTTGAATGAGCCGGATGAGGACGACAGGGTTTGTATAGTCAATTGATTTTTTTTCTTATGTTCCCACGCTACAAGATCCATAGCCAGAAGAATTTGTTTGTCTTGAGAGGGATACCGAAACAGCAGTGTCTACACTATTACAGTTCACGATTACAGTGTTGAAATCCTTACGGACCTTACCTCCGCGTCGGTTGTTAATCTCATTCCCGGTACTTCATTGATGAAGAAAGGCTCCGCTACCTGTGGTTGGTTTCAATAGTCAGGTTTCCGATCTATTTTTCAGGGATGCTATGATACGGTCACTAGCAATGTTATGGATTTGAACGCCTCACTCGTCATCTTGGACCATCCTCGACAGCTCGATATTGATGCTCTCTACTTGTGCTGTGATAACACATTTTAGTTTCATTTGGAACAAGAAGATAATTACATTGTTGCCAGTTACTAATGGGGCGACTGAGACAGATTCTAGTACGCTACTCAACCTAAGGTCCAGAATTACTTGAATCAAGTAGGGGCGGCGAATCTAGCTGCAGCTACATTAGTAAGGGCAGTGCGCCTTATATTTACTGTTGTTTTGGTGATATCAGTAGTATAATCAACCAAGAAAATGACACACGAATTAGAAGTATTTGCTAGAATTTGGTCTTAGCAGAATATCTAAAGTGAGATCTAATTAGTATATTGTACAGTTATAAGAAGGCTTGCGTAAGCTTATATAAAAGGGGCCTCATGCATTCTTTTATTCATCCAATTACTAATAAACTCCTTTGGTTGCTAATCTTCTTTATATTTTGTTTGTTTCTTGTTCAATTTTAGTTATTAGTTAGATTTTTCTTAAGCTTCCATACGTATAAAAACTTTGTAAATGCAAGTTACTGAAACACATGATCAACAGAAAAGGGACAAAATATGTTCATAGAGAATGAAGAATTAAAATAATCCTCATGGTTCTTGTTTACTTTGTTGTTCTTATTATTCTTTCTCTTTCCATTAACAGATAATTGATGGCGAAAGACTGACATTGACTTTGTGGTTCACCCGTGACAGTGCCTATGATGAGGACGCCAAACTCATTTCCCTTCTCTCCGAAAGATTCTTGTCAAAAAGCGTGGATGAAAAACTTCTTTCTTTCCTTCCATTGCCAGCGCCAAGTAACATGTATTGGTTTTCTCAAAAGGAAGGTTCTGAACACCAATCAGGATATGATATTCGTTGGGCAAGGATATCTCTTCTTGGATATACTTTATATATTCGTGATAACAGTAACTATGATTTGACATCAGATTCATCATTTGGTGTCTCAGAGTTACTTATGCAGCCATTATTGTTAGCTAGAGAAAATACGGTATTAAACAAGGAATTCATCAATGGTTTGCACGCCCTGCAGGTATCTTTCAACTGCATTCTTAACCTTAATCCTTAAATACTACTTGTCGCTTGTGTCGCCTTTAACTATATTTAGTGAAGTTGATAATTACCTTATTGAACTTCAATCTATCAATTTATTGATGATCTATTCTAGAAGGTATCTTTATCATATATAAGGGCGCTCACGCTCATATTTCAATATCGAGCTAAATTTGATGTTTTGAGTCAGCCTAGAAGATCCAGAAGTTATTTGTACTTCGTTGTTTAACTGGAGATTGCACAATCTGTTAATTGTTCAAAAATAAAGTTTATGAATGACGACAACTTAGTTTTTATTGATTGAATGATGATTTGAAACGATAAGCGGAAAAACCATTTCAATAGATTATAATAACTGCGAAGAGTAACCTGTAATTTGCTTTCATTTCAACAGGTAGTGCAGTTTTATACTTGGAGATCCACAGAGTTACAAGGGATAAATGTCAATAAAGAGTCGGGACATGAGGCAGAGGTATCTACATTTTGTTCTAATGAATCGAACGGCCTCAAATTAATCATTCAAGGTGATCAACAACTCGTAAATACAGTTTTCGACTATGGCTCGGCTGATCAAGAGATGCAACCTTCCTTTAGTTGGGACAAATTCTATGCTGCACTTGCTGCATGGGAAGTTTACACCCGTCGGTTGCGCAGAGAACTCATTACAAGCTTACCGCACTGGAAAAATCACGGATCTATCTTCCTTGTGCCGGACTCGATCTTCAACTAGGTATTTGATTAAAAGATATATATATATATATATATATATATATATATATATACACGCACACAACCACATTAGGTTTTTTATGAAAGAAAATGTTTTGGCTTTTCGTCTTTGCATACCCCAATGTTTAAAGTTGTGCAATTGTTAGATTACATTTATTTATTCTGTTGAAAGACGAAGTCGTGGATTTAAATGTTTCGATTCATATGTTTGTATCAATATCGAATTGAATCACATGGTAAATTGAAATTAAGTTGCGATATAATGATATCTTGATCGATCATATATGAAACGTAGAATCAAGTCAATGCTTAGAGTGAGTTGAAATTAAATGAAAACCCCGCAATTTGAACCTTATGATGAATTTTGGTTCATAATATTTCGTGGACGGCATGGTACTATTCAATCATAATTCATATAACCATTCCGTTTTATACGGAAATTGTTAAGATCGGCTTTTTTCTAGTAGAGTAGTACCAAGTAGGATATTAAACGGACGGAGTAGATCTTGATACCCCAATACTTGATTGACTTGTGACGTTATTTACTTGTTTCTTTGTATAAGATCATACTAAAGGTGAATAAATGAAAGAATTTTTTGGTGTATGGCCCAAAAAATAGGACTTTTATTCCTCTCTAATCCCATAAAGGGTATAAAAACCAAAATAATATTACAAATAGATATCTGGTCCATTTGGTTCAATCTAGAGAGAAAACACAAATCCCGAGAATAACTATTAAATATTAATACCTATACTAACCTTTCTTAAATATAAAAACAGTTATAAGATCAAAATCATCAAATATATTTTCCATTTTTATCTCCCTGTTTCTCTCTCCAATCACGTTTTTATATTAAGAAACCGTGATCTTCTCATAATCAGTAAGTTTTCTAACCGAAACCTTATTGTCTCTGCACTCTCTCTCTCTCTCTCTCTCTCTCTCTCTCTTCATCTGATTCGAAAGTAAATCCTCCATTAAATCAGACACCTTGATTCATATTCTTTTGATTTGCTGAAATCAAATCACCATTGTTAATCAGGTAAAACATTAATCAAGTTATTAGTTTTTGTGATTTTGTTTTATTTTATGATAATTGATTATCTCTCTACACCTTAATCTACTGAAAATCTTCCATTAAAGCAAAGAAATTTGTGTTTAATATTCATTAGAGATATTCAAAAACAGTTTCTTAATATTGTTAAACAGGTTAACAATCATCTTCCTAAATGATTCTGTTTCAAATGAATATGAAATTCTTGTCTTTCTCTCTCTAAAAATTTATTGAATGATATATATTTTGATGAGACAATCCTTCATGACTGATTCTTACATATTCAGTATCGAATTTCTCTCTGTATCATCTAATCAAATCTTCATCATTATTCAGGATTTTCTCTCTCTAAGATTCATAACCGATTTTATTATGTTAATGTTAAATCCGTCTTTACTGAAGATAATGCGATTAAGAAGTGTTTGTATCTATGTATTTTGTTACTTTTTAGTAGTTTTAGGTTACAGATTTTTAGATCATTTCTTCAAATCTTCATCAAGGTTTCCGTACAATTTTTGATGCAGAGAAGATCTCGTAAGATTTGTTATAACTGAATGCAAACGATATATAATTTAACATAAATTACGGATCGTTTACAATAAATTACATATCATTTTTTATCCAGAGTAGATCTAGTACGATTTGGTTGTAACAGAATGTAAACGATATATAATTTACACGACATTACATGATGTTTACTGAACATAACACATACATAACGCAGATGTCTTTTGTACGATGTTTTTATAACAGAATGTAAAATATATGTATTTTGTTACAAATTATACATACTTTATAAATAATATCAAAAACATCTTATAAATCTGCATAAATTAAATATAATTTATTCAACATTACGCGTACTTTTTTCACAAAACAGTTGCCGTTTATAGTACAATAAATGTTCCAAAAATTATATGTAATTTATTGCACATTATACATATTTTTTCACATAACAGTGACCTTGTGATTCGAACTAACGTTATGTTTGTCTCCTAACACATTATGAAGTTTAACAAACAGTATGCATAATTTATTCCATTATACATGTCGTTTCTAGTAAATTGTTTGTTTTGTTAACAAATGTATATGTTTTTTTTTTGCAGTTTTCTTGTTACTTATGGAATTTGCTACTGAAGTTGGTCATTTGTTTCCTGGTGGTGCAAAATCATTTGGATATGTTCTTCGACAATATAGTGTAAATGTTGTTTGTCCTGCTCAAGACTACATATGCTCTTCGACAATATAGTGTAAACGATTTTTTGGTAACAGAATGTAAACGATGTGTAATGTAAAAGAAATTATGTGTTATGTAATAGAAATTATGTGTAATTTACTGAACAAGACCCAAATACATTTGATAAATTACGTTGTATACTTGACTAATGATGGTTTATTCGTCATAAATAATACATAATTTACGTATTTGTTTCATAATTTGTATTCGATTTGTATTTATGTATGAGTAAAAACGAAAACAAATGCTGCTTTAATGTTCCCAGAAAAATATACTATTTCCAAAACTGAAAGTTAAGTGAGAGAAAGTGATATATATGTTTTGTATATTAACCCCCAAATCACGCTAAATTGATCCTAGATTGATTCAGATAATAGGAAAGAGAAAATTTGATTTCCAAATCTGTTTAGAGGAGAGAGAAATTATGATTTGTTTCTATCTTTTTTTTTTCTAATAAATCTCCATATTTTTGGCTAATAAATCTCCATATTAAATCTGTAAAGAAGAGAGAGAAAATTGATTTGGGAAAGTTTAGATTTTGTTTCTAAACAGATTATAGAAGAGAGAGAAATTTCGTGAGAATCTAATCGTTTTTTCCTAAATTTATCCTAAAATCAAGGTACATTAAACCGTTTGAAATTTTTGTGCGGCCCCACACATTAAAATCCCGTGAAAAACGACTGGGACATGGAAGGAATTATGTAATATATATTAAGGGTTTTTAGTCCCAAGAGCAAAAGGACTAAAAATCCATTTTTGGGGAAGATTGGACCCTAAACCCTTTTTGAACATTATTTTGGGCCATATACCCACGGACCCATGAAATTGCATTCTTATGCAAATATTACAATAAACTATCTTATAGGCCAGCGCTTTGGGGAATGCTAAATAGTTTCCGGGGTGTGAAGACTTGGTCAAAAATTGGTCAATTTTGTTTGACAATTTTATTTAGGGGGAAAGCAAAATACTTCTCCACCTCACCTCACTCTCTCACCTCACCTCACTCTCTCTCCACCTCACCTCACTCTCTCTCCACCCCACCTCACTCTCTCTCCACCTCACCTCACTCTCTCTCCACCTCACCTCACTCCACCTCACTCTCTCTCCACCTCACTCTCTCCACTTTACCTCACTCCACCTCATTATCTTCTCCGATTAGGTCGCCGACCGGCGACAAAAAAAAAAAAAAAATATTTTCTCTCTCTCTCTAGAAACTCCGGCGAAGGGGTTTCCCTTCGCCGGAGTTCCGGTCTGTGAAGAACAGACCGGATCTGGCATGTTCTTCAACAGACCGGATCTGGCCTGTTCTTCAACAGACCGATCTGGTCTGTTCTTCAACAGACCCGATCTGGTCTGTTCTTCAATAGACCAGTTCCGGTCTGTTCTTCAACAAAACGGAACTCCGGCGAAGGGAAACCCCTTCGTCGGAGTTTCTAGAGAGAGAGACAGTGAAATTTTTTTTTTTCATGGTCACCGGCCGAAATTTTTTCCCGCCGGCGATCTAATCGGAGAAGACAAAGAGGTGAGGTGGAGAGAGAGTGAGATGAGGTGGAAAGAGAGTGAGGTGAGGTGGAGTGTTTTTTTTTTATTTCTCCTTAAAATTTATTTCCCCGGAAAATTTCTAAAATTCTACATATTCCCTTTAAAATTTCACACTCCGAAAACTATTTAGCTTTCCCCAAAGCGCTGGCCATTTTATAATAGGGTTTCTAAGATTAACTAGTTAAAGACAGGATTGGCTCAGTCTACTCCCGATTCTGATCAGACCCACAAATTATTCTTGTAGATTGACCCACCTCAACTACTTTTTTTTTGTTGAGAACCCACCTCAACTACTTGGTTCTAGAACAATATCCTAAAGGGCCAATTGGAGTTGGGTTACTTGTCTATGGTAACTATAGTGGTATTAGTCCTTGAGTAGCCAACCACAAAATTTCTTTTTGGTTTGGTTGTATTATTTCTTGACTAGGCTCACAACCAAAAAGAGAAGATCATCTGACATCCCTACTTCATATAGGATCCAAGATATGCTGTGAACAAGGCTGTCAAGAAAGAAAAGAGACAAAACTAATAAAAGGATAAACTAGGAAGCTTCCTTTAATAGGAGAAGATAAAATAAAAATAGGAATATATTTTTACAATCTTCTCCAATGAAATAAAGCGTAAGATGAGAAAATAAGACGTAAGATTTCTCCAATAAATATTTGTCTATTTGGATTGGTAGAGTTGTGGACTTTTGTAGACATTGAAATGATGCAACTCATTCCCAAAGACATCATAGAAGACAATCTTGGCTTCACACTCTGTCATTTGCATAGACATAAACCCTTGTCCATCATGGAAAAATTTCAGTCCATCTTTCTCTTTTATATAGTCTCCTCTCCATGCTTTTGAACCTCCTCCACTTGTTAAAAATTTTACCCCACTGCATTACCATTGGAAATAAAATTAGAGTTTCATACAATAGTATGATATGAATAAATCAAAACCTAGGGTTCCAATCTAAGTAAGAAGAAATTATTGTCTCACCTTGTATCAGGACTAATGTGCTCTAAGCAATGATCGTGCCCGTTCACATAAAAATCCACATTATATTTCTGCAATTTAAATATTTATGCGACAAATTAGATTAGGTTGAAAAAGTTATACATAAATGATAATGTTAAACTTAATTAACACCATCATTACACTTGTATAATTTTTAATTACCTCAAGAATTGGGAGAAGTTTTTCTACAACTTCTTCAGTATCACCATGGTGTCCTGCAGTTCTAATTGTATGATGACCAACTACAATTTTCCACTTGGCAGTTGATTCTCTCAATGCCACCTCAACATCCTATACAATCACAAAATTAATACACATAATTTGTTTTATTAATAAAATGCAATTAAGAGAAGTTAATTACAAAGTTTTTCAAGTTAATACCTCAAGAAGGTTTGCGATATATTTGTTTCGAGGAGTTATGCCTCTCCAATCATATGTATGATCCTTTGGTTCGGTAAAATACTTTTCTACAAAAGGAGTTGTATCGACGAAGAAAAATTCCACAAACTCTAAATAAATGTAAATACATTATATTAGTTTCCAATATTTTAATATTTGAAATGATAGAAGAATAAAACATTTCAAATGATAATTAAATTAATTAACCTGCATCAAGCAAAAATGATCGCAAACAAAACCATCTATCATCGAACTTCTTAAGCATGGGGCTTAATTGTGCTTCTACATCTCCCCTGTAGTCATGGTTGCCCAATACTGCAAAATATTTCGAAAATAATAAGAAAGCTAGAAAGTTTGATAACAATTTTGTATTAGAAACTTTCAATTTCCAAACTACAAACTAATCTAAAATGGTGTGGTTGAAATTTATGCCTTAACCAAAGAAATAAACTTCTTCTATTTTCTAAAAAATAAAAATAAATGAAAAGACATACCAGTATACCATGGTTTTTGCAAGCTTTCGGCAGTATATATGTTTCTGAATGAATTGTCAAATGCAGGATCATATATTCCAGTTAATCCATCGTCGTAGAAGTTATCACCCGTGGAGATGACAAAATCTATATCTAATTTCTCCCCAACTCTTCCCATCTATAATTTGTGATAAGAATATACAATTTTAGATTTAGAGACCAAATATAGTACAAATAGTCCAGTTATTACTCATTCACCCGTGGTCATCAGTGCTGGATATTCGATATAAATTATAATAAATTATTAGACTATTTAAAAAAATAGAAAAACAAGGCGTACACTCAACGGAACACTATAGAAGTGAATGATTGTAGTTTTAAATTATCTTTTTCGTGATGGCTTAGAAAACTACAAAACAAGAAATAAAATGGTGGTAGAAAATAAACAATTAGTTGGAAATCTAACTAGTTGAACCTGAATACCTCTTTCAACAAAAAAAGAAACCTCAACCTACCTCAGTAGAAATTTTAAAAGGATCAAAAGGATATTCGAGATATCCAAATAGCACATTCTTTTTTGATCACTCATAAACTGTCATTGGAAAAACTTTAAAATATTAAGTTATTAACTACTCTATGATGACTGTAAAAATGGATTTCAAAAACCATACAAAAGTACCTTACGTTTTCTATTACGTATATATACTAGGTATAACCCGTGCCTTCGGCACGGACGCTCGCGTTAAATGTTCTACGCAATATAAAATAGTGGACCTCTTGTTATGAAAAGGGCTGACTTTCAATTTGGATAAAGTAAGTCTTCTATTATCACAATTCGTGAATTTCCTCTTAACAAAAGCAAACCAAACTAAATATTTGAGAATGTAAATCTAAAAATAAATAACATAATACACACAAATGAACTTCTACTAAAAAATTAGAATTGGTTGCCGTCATTATAGAATTTCCATCGGGGAGTGCTACAATGACAAAAGAAAATTGATTTAATTTATGACTTAATGACTCACCTTCACTAAATGATAAAAATGATAAAAAAAAAAAAAAAAAAAAAAAAAAAAATCAAAGTTTGACTACGATCTAAACCATTCTTTTACCTGGGTGAGTCATTAAGTCATAGATTAAGTCTTATCTATTGTACATTTAGCATTTCCTATTTTCAAAAACAAAAACTACACTATTTGTAACAAAATCATTATTATATACTCTTCATTACCTTCTTTGAAATTTTTTCTTTGTAATTCTTTTAACATTGCAAGATTTTTCTTAAATGTAGAACAAAAAAATGATGAGACCAATATAACAAAAAAAAATCAAACATGTTTAAGACGATAGAATTATACTCGGAGTGTACGTCTCTTTAGCCTCTCACGCATTTCTCCGAATAATTACTATACAAATCCCGCCAAACACTAAAGTTTTTTTACAATAGTAAGTGAAAAGTTAAATTGAGAACAAAGTAATAAATCTGAAATGCCAAAACTACAAAAGAAACAAACCTGACAAAGGGTTTATACTACTTATCTCATGGAACAAAATTTCCATAAGATAAGTCGAAGCACCAACAACTCTGTCTTTTTTACCACCACTCCCATTGTTATGTCCACTAATTCTTCTACTGAAAATAATTTAACTCAAGACCAAAATTTGTATAAAAAATATTAAGAATCCTGGCCAACGAATGAACATCAAACATACTTAAGCAGCAAAAAAAACCTTAAAAAGTGGAATCATATTATACTCGTAGCTACTTGAATAAACAAAAACCGTGAGCAATTTCCTACATTGACGAAATAAAAAAGAAAACGATTACCTTGCCAAAATAACTGGTCAAAATAAACAATTACCATGCCAAAATGATGAAGAAATGTTGCCGGCTGAACCCTTCAATGAGTAAAAGGATTTGTTTATGAAGGAGAATAAAACAGACAGGTTGGATACCATCTGAAACTTCTAAGGTTTAAACTGAAAGGTTTTTAGAACCTATTGATCTCACTGGGTTGGCTAATATGCAAGACCTAATATCTACAAACTGAAGAGCAATTATATTTTAATTAGTATTAAGATTAGTGGGTGTAATTAAGATGGAGAAAGATCAAAGGTGAAGACGTTAGGATTTTGAAAAGAGGATAATGACACGTACATAAGAGATAAAAAGGAGTTAGGGGGTTATTGATATTAATTAATATAATTTGAATAGAATTTTATGAGCAATAAATCACCACATTAATTCACGTCATTAGTGTTAGGATTTGATTAGAAATTAGAAGGATCTAAAAGCTACAATTGGAACTGAACCCACATGGACGGTCATGATCTTTAACGGAAAAGAGTTTGAAAGATGAAATCTCAACCGCTCTTTAAATGACGTAATTAATGAGTTTTCAACGTTAATATATTTCAGTCAAAGAATCCAAAGGCTCGTATTAGTGCTGATCTGGAATAGACGGTTAGATTTATCTCATTGTTTGTCCCAGTCAGCATTTTTCAACTTTATGTTTGTCCCAGTCAACACTCTTCATTCTGTTTTATATAATAGATTCATAAATTATCGGCAATGTTACTTCATACGACAAACATGACTCGACAAGACGAAATTGAACAAGACGTCAGCATTCAATTTCAATTTTTAGTTGATCAAACCATTTTTTGTCTAGCTAAGTAGCATTTTTTTTATATAAATTATAGAGGGCAAATCATCTAAGAAAGTAAACAATGACACTCAAAACTCCAACTCAAGACTTCTTTGTTTTGGAGGTGATAAACAATAATGGGGACACAAACCCATGTGGTGTTAGTGATTATCCTATACTTGACCTAACCCACACCCCAACATGTTATTTAGTTGATGATAAAATTAAAAGTTTAGTTGTTTAAGACATAAAAAATTTATCCTTTTCTTGAAGAAATTAGTTGTGTTTAAGGTGAAGTAATAAACTAAATCTAATTACTTGATTTTAGAGCCAATAGATAAAAATATGTTGTAATTAAAATTTTATTTGTTTAACTTTAATTTCTGATCTTAATCTCTATCAGACACGGATTATACCTTTGTATATAACTATTATCAAGTAACTATATTTAATTCGGGAAGGCCCAATTTCCTGTATTTAATTATAGGTGATTTTGGGATGACAGGAATATCACTTCATCAGGTTTGGTTAACAATCAAAATTGGGTTAGGCTTGAAATCGACCTATTAACTAACATGACCTGATTTTGCTAATTACCCATTGACACACCAACCTACAAAATTGCATATAATAGAATCTTTTCTCTTAATATTTTTTTAACTTTTATTCTAAAAAGGTTTTCCAAAGATGAAAAAAAAAATCCAACTTACTTAAATTGTGTTTGATCAATTTAAAAACATAAACCAGTAATTCAAAAAATAAAATAAAATTACTCCGTATTCTTTACTTTTCCTAGAAAATTAATTAAGGCCCTAATTAATAAATTAGCAAGTAGAATGAAACAAAGAAAGAAAAGAAAAGAAAAGAGAGGAAGAGTTAATGGAAGGATGATGACCTGAAAAGCAACATTAGATTGGTTGTATAAACCTTTCCTTCCCCAATCTCCAACCACCAAGAAATTAAGTGAACCATCTTCTCTTCTTGTTTGGTGTTCAAATCTCTCTAGCTCTCCAAAACTTGTTCTCATTAACAAACATAGAAGGACTAAAAGGCATGGTAGAGCCAAGGAAAGTGTATTTGAAACAAAACCCATGGCTCCCCTTAATTCCTTTCTAGAGAGAAAGAGAGGAAGAGAGAAGTTAATTTCTAGAGAGATCAAAATAAGAACTAGTGTTCTTTCTGAGTAGATCCTTTATAAGTATATATAGAGACAGAACAGAGGGGTATATTATATATGGTGGAGTATAAAATATTTAGGACATTAGGTTGGATATTGATATAAAAGGAAATCTTGTTATTGGTGGAGTAGAAAACTGTAAAACACTTATAACAGTAATACCACTTAAATCATCTGCAAGGAATATTGTCTTCGGTAATGTTTTGTCATTATCTAAATTGACTCTAGGTGTTTGAATAGTTTAAATTAAATAAACCTAAAATAAAATTTACCCAGCTGTTTAGATTAATCATACATCAATACCCGGACAAATATAAAAAGTTTAAAATCTAGCTTCAATCAATTAAGAATCCGAACGTGCGCCTCCCAAGCTCCCCCAAGTGCTTGACCGTAGTCAATTCTCGACATCTATGCCCTCCATTTGGATTGACCAGTCCGAGGCAGCTCGATACCTTTTCTTGAGGTCTCGGACGACTCTGTCTGAGTGACCCTTCAAGCTCTCTGTCGCCTGCAAACCTCTAAGATATCGACTGACATCGAACCAGAAACGTATGTCAATCTAAGAACTTGGAGATTAAGAGAGGTAGAGTTTCGTGAAGATTTTACATTATATTATTTCTATATCTTTCAAATATATTATTCTCTATTGTATCTGTGAAAGATATATTGTAATATTAAGAATATATCTTAGTTAGTCTTCTTACCTAATAGAGTGACTCTAAGACTCTATATATATTTTGGTTGTAATCAACAATGAGTAATGGAATAAGAATTATCTCTTCTCTCAAATTCTATCATGGTATCTAGAGCCTAAAAACTCTAACGAGTATTGAATTAGATCCTAGTGAGCTTCCGCAAAACCAGAGGCGGTAGCCAATATCAATGATTACCGCCCGCCGGAGTATTGTCTATTAATTATTATTTTTTTACTGATTTCTAAATTTGTGTTTTTTTCAATCAATTTGTTTAGAAAAAGAATAATAAACTTCTTGATCTAGAATTGTTCCTACTTTTTCCATAGTAGAAGAATGTTTAAGATCTAATGGAGATAAAGAGAGAACGAGTTTTAGATGTCTTACATTACAAAGATACTCCTTCCTTGCAAGTGTCAACAATTTAATCTCATCTGTCAACTAAGTTCATCAAATATAAACATCAAAACCTTGCCTAACTACCTTTTATCTTTCGTTTCTCAAATCTCTCACTTTTTAATTTACCTTCATGCTCTTTAGAGGACATGTGAATTCAATTTTCAATGATTAGATCTTAATCGAGGTAAATTAAATCAAATTCTTCCAAATTTTTCTTTCTTTTCAATCTCATTACAGTAACTGGCTTCTATTCTACAGTTACAATTTTCTTGGATCTTAATATTCTCTCTTTTATTAATCCATATAGCTTTGTCTCTTACGTGGGGTTTTCAACGACCTGACTACTTTCTTGCTGAAATCCTCTTTCTTTCTCATTTTCTTTAAAAAAAAAAAAGAGTTTGACTAATCCATATAACTTTATCTCTCTCGTGGGGTTTTCAAGGACCTCATTGCTTTCTTGCAAAAAAAATTGTGCTAAAAAAAAGAGAAGTTGATCTAGATCTGGTTCTCCACTTCTTCTGTCATGGGTATACAAAGAAATCGGCATCCATTATTTCAAAAAAAAAAAGTTCAAAGACAGGAATCAAACTTTGAAGAAGACTCGACAAATTGCAAAAAGTGTAATTTATATGGCAAGCTAAACAAGTCTAACGACCAGCTTAGCTTGAGGGGGGATGTAAGTGAGATTAACATCTACCATTGGATCGTGAAGACATGAACCACATCTACCATTAGATGATGAAAATTTTACATTACGTTATTTATATATCTTTCAAATATATTATTCTCTATTGTATCTGTAAGAATATATCTTAGTTAGTCTTCTTACCTAATAGAGTGACTCTAAGACTCTATATATATTTTGGTTGTAATCAACCATGAGTAATGGAATAAGAATTATCTTTTCTCTCAAATTCTATCAAGGTTATACCCTTTTTTTCTCTTCGGATTTCTCTAGGTCAACCCCAGGGTCGTGCCTGAAAATTTAGGGGCCCGGTGCCAAATTTTAGTTGGGGTCCTTTAATAATCAAATGTAAATTTTCTTTTTTAAAAACAAAGTAACAAACAAAGTCGAAATAAAACATAAAAAGATAACAAATTGTTTATTAATTAAATCAAAATGTAAGCATTTGAAATTACAATTTTCACTTGAAATTTTCTTCTCTGCATTTTTTTAAGTGAATTTTCCTTTTTTTTACGTGTATTTCGTGATTGAACCAATTTTGCTTCTTTTTTTTCTATATCTCTTCAAATTTTCAGATTTGTGTTTTTTTGGTGCCATAAAAGACCAACAGTTGACAAAAAAATATTTTTACATGAAATTATAGAAATACCGAGAGAAAAAAGATAATTAGTAGAAGAAAAAATATCTTTCTATAGAATTATAGATTTTTTTTTGTTTTTCTTAATTAATCTTAGAAGGAACAATTAGAAATTTAGGGAGAAAGATATAATATAGATTTAAAAAGAGAATTAGTTAGATATATCAAAAGAGAAAAAATGAAGGGAGATTTGAGAGTGATACATTCATGTTTTGTTGGTCTTTAGGACCTTTTGTTGTTTTCATTTTTAATCAGGACAGAGTGTTTAGATCATAGACCACTATTGGGAGTTTCTTCATCAACTTACAACTCTCTCTACCGATGTACCGGAATCAGAGGCGCTAACCGAAGATCTGCACGCCACGGTTGACGGCGAGAAGAGAAGAAGGTGAAAGAAGCATCGGTTATATAACTACCCTTAGATGGTTAGTGGCGGCTGCACCAGAAGTAGCCCACCAGTTAGATCAGGCAGCTCCAGAGGCAACCCAAATGGGCATAACTTGTCTTGTTTGTCCGGTTTTAGATATGTCTTTGTTATTTTAAACTTCATGATGTAATTCTCATTAGCCTTTTGGTCTTTCAATGAAGTTTGATTTCCAAAAAAGAGAGTGATGCATACACATTCAATGAGAAAGCAGTTATAAAAGATTTAACAAACATAAAAATTGGAAATTTTGGAGGGTCGTACAACACATGGTAAGGAAAGTAGAGAGAAGATTTTTCTACATGGGCTGGCAAAGGAATGTAGTGAGAGAAGATTCCTGTACAATTAATTACTCACCCTATAAAACTGTGACTTTCCATAGGTAAATTTAAGAAATTTGTGGTCCCCGTGTAGTTGGGTTGCCAGTGCGGCCGCCCAACCCACACTGGCCTATACACGGGTCTGGTCAACTCTCTTGATTTTTCTTGCAAGATCTTTGAAGAGAGAGAAGAATAGACGAAGAAGAGGAGAGCCGCATGTGGACGCTCCCGTTAAGATTTTAAGACAGATTTCAGTTCCTACTTGCACCAATTCAGATCTTAGTTTTAATATATATTCCACTTGGATTTACTATTTTTATCAAGAACATTAAGACAATGTTTGACGTCCGAAAAATAAATATGACTACCAAGAATAACGATATGGTATTGTGATTTTAGCAAGGGGAATTTAGCACTATTCACTGCTAACGTACGATTAGGGATACCCCCTCTTTTAATTGGAAATGAGTGAAACCCTATTTTTTGCACCTAAAAGTACGAAAATAGCCTCACTCTTGTTATATTTTCTTCTTTTCTCTCTCGTATCCCTTTTGCCGACATAACACTGTAACTTCGATGTTTCCATGAATTCTTGTCTAATTTTTAAGTTCAATTAATAATTTCTCTTATATCTTTTTAATTTTTCGTTCTGTTCATCTTTTCAGTTTGCATTCTTTGGATGTGTACAACTTATAAGTAATAAAAAGAACAAAAGAGATCAAAAGGTCTTCTTCGAAATCCGTTACACTTTGAAACAATAATTTTAGCCTAAAACAAAGAATAATTGAAAGTTAAAATTTTTACTTAGAATTTTACGATTTTTATTTCGAATTATTATGGTTTATTAATTTTAAATGTTAGATGGATGTTGTTGGTAAAGTAGAAAAAAAGAGATAAGAGAGAAAAATGAAAAGTATGAGAAATGAAGATTCATCAACAGAACATCGGTGATGGTACCGTAACAACGAAGGGATACGAGAGATCAAAGAAAAAAAGATAGAAAAAACAATAAGAATAAGTCAATTTTCGTACTTAGGGGCAAAGACTGAGGTTTCCTTAATTTTCCGATTAAAATAGGGCTATCCCTAATTGGACATTGGTACTGAGGGGGTACTGCTAAATCCCCTTTAGTAATTGTAATACCCTATTTTAGTGTTTTAGACAAGAATATAGTTCTTAGAGGCTTATTTTGTCCATAAATTATTTAACTAATTATTTTACTTCTCTTGCGCTAAATGCAGCTTTAGTATTTGTATTTTGCGAAAAAATAGCAAGTTGAAGGAGATATTATTTAGTTATGGGTTAAATTCACATAGACCCCTCTTTATTTAGTGATATTAGGACTTCACCCCCAAATTCAAAAGTGTTCGGGCGTTAACCCCCAATTCCCCTTTTTTCCGTCATTTTCACGTTAAATGGTTCGCGTGTGAATCACACGCCTGATTCATGACGAACCTACCCCTCATATAATCCTCCATCTAATCTAACGGTGACCATTTCATCTCGTGGTCAGCGGTCTAGAAATAACTAGAACTTTTTAATGTATCAAATCAAATCTTTCAACTGTTTCCTTCTTCATTACCCGCGAGAAACGATTGAGTTCCTCAGCTTCCTTTCCTTCGAGTGAGTACAGGTAAACCCTAATTTTTTTTGTGATCGATCACTAAGATTCTTCTCGAAATCGTTAGGGCTTTCTTCCTGGTCACTTCTAAAGTCTTTTCCTCATTTGATTCTTCCTTTTGCAGATCATTTTGATTGAAGAAATAGCTTTCTCTCTCTAACCCTAAGTTTGAACTACCATCGATGGGGAGAAGACCAGGGTCTAGCAGTTCTTTGTAAGTAATCATCAACCTAACTCTAAGGTTATTTAACATGTATATTATGATTGTCATTGGTGAAATAGGTAGAATGTTTCAATGTTCATACAAATAGCCTTTGTTTCTTTTAGATGTACATGATATGGATGATTACCTACCATACTAGGGTTTTTATGATTATATGCTCTGAAATTACCTACCATACAAGTGTTTTTTTATTATCATATGGATATTCATATTATTGTGTGTCATGTTCTTGTTGATTTTTATGATTACATGCTATCATTTGTTCATGTTTAGGCCGAGCAGAGAACTTGGCAAAGAAAATGCTTGTAGTAAATTATGATGGTCATTGGAAGAGTTATATTTTTCCTAGAAAATATTACCGGAGGTGTGAGGACTATATGTGGCAAAATAGCCTTACTTCCAGAGGTTGATGGTGATGAGATTAATATAATTGACTTGGTTCAAAGGATGGTAAGTAGGGACAAAGATCTAGTTAGGCATAACATGATTTTTTGTACTTGAAAAAGGGTAGTATGTGTAAAGTTGTTAAAGAGGCAGATTTGATAACATGGTGGACTGAAGGGGACCTTGACTCAAGAGGAAGAGCACAGTTGTTTCTTGACCACAATCCATCACTAAACTCAACTCCAGTTGGACAGGGTATAAAAACAGTGAAGAAAATAACCCCTTGCTTATTGAATTCTAGTGTTGTTAGGAAGAAATTGATGAAGTATCAAGTCCCAACAATGATAAGACTGAGGTCAGTAAAGTATGTAGGGTTGAAGAACAGAGCAAGAAAGATAGTGAAGATGTGGCAGATAGTGGAAGGAATGATTAGGGAAAGAAGGAAGTTTATGATGTCAACTCAGAGTTTGTTGTTCTTATTGAAGAGGAGTTAGATGATATGCCCAACTTGAATGGTATTGATCCCATGGTTATAGAGTCCATTCCAGAATCAAACTTTACAAATGAAACTAATGTGACTTTTGAACCTCAAATCCCTCAAGACCCTCAGACTAAGGGTGTGCCAGATGAGTTGGATGATCTCCCTGTAGAAGACAGTTATCTTAGTTATAATTCATCCAGTAATGATGATCTCCCAAGTAAGGACAGTGAACAGATTAAACAAGAACCAGACGTAGATTTAGATGAAAATGGTTATAGACCAAGAATTGAAGAGTTTAATGAATTTGTGCAAGGGTCAACCAACATTTACACCAATGAAGAGTCTTTAGAGCACCAAAGGCCTGAGCTTGCTAAGGATGTGCTAACATTAGGCCTTATGTGGGATAATATACTTGAAGCAAGGAAGTTCTTGAGAAGATATGCTGTGGACCAAAGGTTTGACTTCAAATACATCAAAAATGAGGAATACAGGTTAAGAGCCAAATGTGTCAATGCAGGCAGTGGTTGTCCTTGGTTCTTCTATGCAAGGAAGAGTGTGAAGGACAAAGGCTCAATTGTTTTGAAATAACTTGACAATACCCACACTTGTGAGCATAACTCTAGATTGAAGAACAAAATGGCTGATGGTATGTTTGTAGGTGCTGTTGATGTCAAAAATGACCTTTCGTTATATCAACATGAATTGGGAGTTGATGCATGACAACCTCCGTTATGATCTAATATTCCGTCTAGATGATCGATATTCCTTCGATTCCCGCCCCTTCTTTTAGAAACCTGGGGAGAAAACTTGCAAAAAGAAAGAAAACCGCTCCGACGCTCAAGCCAGTCAGGTTGCTCTTTACAGTAAAATAATGAGTAGTGATTGATCCTTCCAGAAGTGGAGTCTGTTAGACTTGTTTAACTTATCCTGAAGAAGGTGATATGAGACCCTTTTATATGCCGAATTAGGGTTTCCCTTCGTAGTTATCTTGTATCTAAGATAAATAGAAATATCCTAAGTTCAAGGATATTTCGTAGATATCCCGCCGAGGTGATAGATTTTCAAGGAGATATTTCCTCCCTTAAGACTCTTGAAGTCCAAGTTGCTTAAACACTTCCAGATTTGTAACTGACTAAGATCTTTAAAGATATTTCGGGATTAAGTAGGTAGGTCAGTGCACTTCTGCCTTCGCAGTTCTGGGCGTAAGGCATCGACCGAACCTACGCGGACCCCCCTCATTCTTTTAGAGACCCCAGGACAGACCTGGTCATGTCGAGGGCGTAACATGGCTGGTTTCCTCTAGCCGACTGATGAGACATGAAAATGTTCCATCTGAATCTCTTAACTTGGGCTAGTTAGTTCATTTCGAGCAGTTACTCTGATGAATTGTTTGTTTCTCTTGTCCAGGTGTCTTCTACGGAATTGAGCGCGAAAAATAGATAAAAACGGGAGAAAGAAACAAATTGGGGCATTCTGGTCATTTGGGGTGATGTGGATGGTCTGGAAATTTTGGTCAATGTTGATACCATGATGAAAATAGAGTTCATGACGAATTCAAAGGCGAAAGCGGAAGTCAAATCGGAGTCCGGATGAGGAAACTAGAGCGGGTCAAAGATTGAGTCAAAAGTAAGGTCAACATTGAGTTGCATTGAGTCTTCGAGTTCATCGAGTTGTAACCAATCAATCCCATTATTGTGGAGATAATATCTTGGACGGTTGATATTTGATATCTTCGGATCTCGATCCACCACGGTCCTTATAGTCTAGTAAGTTCGACCTAGAATTACAACATAGGATGCTCTGATTGGAATATACTAATATTTTTTGGTTATTTATTAAAATTTGGTTAACTTTTTAGCTTAATGTTCAATTAAATTTTACTTATAAACAATTAATTATGGTAATAAAAATTTGAACCCCGAGATTTTTGGAAAAAAGATTCAGCTATATTTGATTATTACTTGTTATGTTGGTTTAGCAATTAAGAAAATATTTAATTAATTTTATTTAGTTATTTTTGTCGAATAGTTTTTTTGAGTAAAATAGTGTGTATATAGCATGGAGCAGAAATACGCACTTGATTGTTGTTTTTGGTGTTAGTTAACAATTTAGGACACTATTTTAATTAATTTTATTTAATTATTTGTGTATAATAATTGTTTTTAAGTAAAATTAGAGTAGTGTATAGTGACATCCAACTTAATTATACACTCAAAACTACAATATTTAACCTATCAAGTTATTATCCTCTCGCCATCCTTTGTTGCTTCCTGTCTAGTCTTAAAAAAAGGGTTTGCTTCTCAAATAGCCCATAAGTTTGTGATCAGCTTCTTGTCTAGCCCTTAATTTTATCAAGAATTTTCAGTTGACCTTTTTTTCAGTTATCGTTAGAACACCGTTAACCATTCTTCAACTCTCTACCCTACATCTCATCACCTCTTTTTGTCACCTCATCTTCTCGCCACCTCATCGTCTTATCCGGCGAAGTTCGCCGGCCGACCAATTTTCCGGCCGACGACTTTCAAATTAAATTTTTTTCTCTCTCTATTTTTTTTTATTTTCTTTCATCTCTCTCTCTCTCTCTAAATACTCTTTCCCTTCGCCGAAGCTAGGTCTGTTCGCTAAACAGACCTAGGTCTGCTCAGGAACATACCTTCAAGGTTTGTTCGTGAACAGATCTGTTCAGCTCACGAACAAGCCTTGCTGTTCTGTTCACGAACAGACCTTCAAGGTTTGTTCGTGAGCAGACCTAAGTCTGTTCAGCGAACAAACCTAGCTCCGGCGAAGGGAAACCCCTTCGTCGGAGTATTTAGAGAGAGAGATGAGAGAAAATATAAAATATTTTTTTTAGAGAGAGAGAAATTTTTAATATTTGAGGGTCGTCGGCCGGAAAATTGGTCGGTCGGCGACCTTCGCCGGAGAAGAAGATGAGGTGGCAGAGAGAGGTGATGAGATGTAGGAGAGAGAGTTGATGACTGGTTAACGGTGTTTTAACGGTAACTGAAAAAGAAGTCATCTGAAAATTTTTGATAAAATTAGAGACGGCAGAAAGCTGATATAACCCTAAAAAAATAATGTAATAATTCATACAACTCACAAGATAGATAAAATGGTGATGGAACATAAAGGAGGGTAAGTATAAAAGAAGACCAATCCGACAAGATCATGAGTGCCCCTTAAAATTGGATATAGCAATTGATTGTGGGTCCAACCCCATTAAATTATTGCAACAAAGAAAAACCAATCAAATTAATGACTGAATATCTCATCCTCATAACGTGTTGTATATTGGTTGCATCGTTCAATCTTTTATACTTACCCGTGGGATTGGTGGGGAGTGAGTCTAATTTCCTATCATATATGGTTGTACACGTGTGACAGTCTAAAGTTGTAAACTATTACAATCAAACTCGTAAAGTTGTTGCAACAAAAAATCTCTCATAAATATAGCTTTGACAACATATTTACATGTCCACCATTTTTTTATGTTCTGGTAAGACATCCTTCTTAAGCCTATGAGATCTTCGGATCGAGTCTCAGTGAAAGCAGTTTATCACCAAGAGTTATCCCATGTAATTTACGGACTGAATAACTCAGTGAAAGCAACTTATCACCAAGATTTATCCCATGTAATTTACGCACTGAATAAAATAGATCTTGGACTTTATGCTATTTGTTTTCGGGTTTTAGATCTCTTTAATTATTAGTTTAATTTAGGCCCGTTATCGAGCTTGTCACATCTTAATGATTTATCAATGCCTACGACTAATGTAGACCGTAGTCGACTTTTCACAAAAAAATTACAACATATTTACATTAGATTTTAGAAAAGATATTGGGTAACAATAAAAATTAATCAAACTCTATGCAAGAATCTTATGTAATTTATCGTAATTTGTGTTTCTCAGGATTCTAATTCATTGAACCGCGAATGACAACAAATCACGTACTCTTTCTACCCAAAGTTTGTGTAACTTTTCTTGTTCTCTAACATTACTCATGTTTTAGATTGTAAATTATACATTTCTTACTAAATTCATTAATTAGACTGGTATATCTCTGTAATTTAATGTTGCGAAATTGCTACGGCTAGGATGAAGTGAATAAAAGAAAAATTGGTTGAAAACACATGTTAGAGTGTGGAATTCTACTTGTGTAGTCACACCTTCACAAGGACCAGGGGCGTGGAAGAGGGGGTGCCATAGGTGCGACGGCACCGGGCCCCTCTCACACACAAGAAAAATCGAAGAAATTGGGGCCCCCTCGAATAACTTATTTCGGTATAAATATTTAAAGGACTAAACCTTTATCATAACTTAGTTGTAGCTCATTTGGTAACCTCCTTGTTTTACAAACAAGAGGTCAAGAGTTCAAATCTCTCTACCTTCATTTTTTTTCTTTTTTAAATATCAATTACAAATATATGCTTCTAGACTAATGATTCAAAGGAAGTTTAATATGTATTGTGTTCGTCCTTTTTTTTTTCAAAAATGATTCTTGAAAATTTGTATAAAATTAAAATTAATGTTTTTTTATCTTGAAAAAAATAAATGGTTGGCAAGTTATTTTGTCATAAATATTTTTTTTAATTGTCTTAAATAGTTTGAAGCATCAAACATATTCAATTGTTATATTCATTCACATTCATCTAAAATATATGAAAAATGAATTTAGTAACCAAAGTAAATTTTTTTGGTTAACTATGATACGTATAAGAAATTTTTTCGTCTTATATTATCGAAGGGCCCCAAATAAAACTTCGCACGGGCCCCGTTTTTCTCAGCCACGCCACTGACAAGGACAAATGTAAAAAACATGTTAGTGTATGAAATTCTACATATTCACTCACCCATCCCAAGTGTGGCAAAGATGATTAGCCTCCTTAACACAGAACATGTAACACAATTGATTATTATTATTATTATTATTATTATTATTATTATTATTATCCCGTGAGTTTTTTCTGTTTGTTTTTCTTAAACACATGAGAATTATAATAGTATATGGATTTTTGTAACATGCCTCCAATAATAGAGGAGGTGGGTTGGAAGCTGGAGGATTCCTCTCTTGTGGAAGGGATCGCCCAAACCACATGGGAGTTGATTTACTCCTATCCTATCCTATTGTTGGTCGGTTCTTAACTTTCTATTTTTGATCCTTTTTTATTTTCTCGATTTGTTTTTTGAGTTCAACTTTTTGATGATTTTATATTTTGATCTAGTTCGGCTTCACTTTTTTCTTATGGATGAATAAATATAATATAATACCTCTAAATGGAAGTCACTCAATATATAAATGGTCCATGCCACTCTATAGTTTAAAGATGGGGGTTAGTCCATGATGCAATCAACCACTTACTATTCTCCTTTCATTTTTGTTGGGATTCTTCCAATATCTTCATCTTAGATTTTTTTTGTGTTAAACCCCTTAACTCTTTTATGGGTTTATCTTTTTAGTCTAGTGTTTGAAATTTTATTAAAGTGTCAAATCTTGAAATGTATTTATCATCGATTTTTAGTTGATTTTTAGTAATTGTAAGACGACTTATAATTAAGTATAGAGTGTAAAATTCCATATATAAAGTATAAAACATAAAATAAATTTGATTGGTTGAGAACTTGACACAAATAAAAGTACTATTACTTTTATTAAAATAATACTGCTTATATATAAGGAGGGGTGGAATTATTTGCCCTTGGTGCTTTTGCATGTTAGGGGGAAGATAAGTTGAAGAGAACATTTGTCGTTAACCAATCAATCATTCCGATTGCCCAGTTTGGACGTGTTTGAAACATTTAAGCATGCGCTATGGGAATGAAATAGAAAATATAAGTCCAAACATTCAGGTATTCAGTTTCGTTTTAATCTTTTGAGGAGGAAAAAGAAGAATTTATGTCTAATTTGAGTTGAAGGCCGCCGGTCGGAGTTTGTCGCTCTGACCGGCGACTACTTGTTGGAGATGAAGGGTGAGGTGGCATGAGGGAGAGATGATGGGGAAGTGAGAAGTGATGAAATTAGAGAGGAGAGCTGAGGTGGAAATAGATGTTTCGAAAAAATTAGGCTTAGTTCCATTTTGGCCTCTACGGGTATTTACGAGAGAATAGAACTTTTTTTGACTTTTGAAGTCCTATCAAACTCTACAGTAAAGACATGGAGTCTAAAGTCAATCAAAATAGTTAAATCAGAGGGCTAATATGCTAATCTACAATAAATTGTCCATTAGAGGGCTAATATAAAACAAAGTTTGTTAGTTTAGGGGTTAAAATCAAACTCTACAGTAAAGGCAGGGGTCTAAAATCAATCAGAACAGTTAAATCAGGGGGCTAATATGCTAATCTAAAATAAATTGTCCATTAAAGGGCTAATATGAAATAAAGTTTGTCAGTTTATGGGTTAAAATCAAACTCTACAATAAAGGCAGGGGTCTAAAATCAATCACAACAGTTAAATTAGGGGGCTAATATGAAAATATTGAGGACTTAAAATGAAAAACACATAAATTTTGATGTACCTGCTTAGTATCAAAACAAAACCACTCCTTATGTTCCCAAATCTCCCACAAATCAAAATCAACCCAATCTCTTCGAACAGGAAGAATATCCCAACTCCTCATCGTCCAATCTCTCTCTCTCTCTCTAAAATTTCTTTATAAACTAGCTGATTAATTCTTGAAGAAGACTAACCTGAAAGGAAGATGATAGATAGAGAAGAAAGATGAAGAAAAATGAAGAAATTTGATCAGGAAAATTGGAAGAAAGATTGAAGAATCCTAACAGAGAAGAAAATGATTGAAGGACCATACCGAATCTTACTGTTCAACTCAATTATTTCTGCTTTTGAAAAAGAAATCATCAGGAACCCATTAGGGTTTCGAATCTTTGCACTGAAATTTCGAGATTTCTCACTTTTTCGAAATTTCGTGTTACATTTCGGTCAAAATCTGACACGAAAAATATGTATCCAATTTTTCCTGGCGGTAGAATGAAATACCGACATATTTCGGCCAAAATGGCCAAAATATGTCGACATTTCATTCTTTAGTTTCTTCTGACAAAAAAACTTAAAGTGGTGGGGTACTAGATGTTGTTAATGAAAGAATTAATGGAGGAACTCCTAGGCTTTGGAAGTTATTGAAGATTTTAGGTTTTTTTTAATGAACTTGACTAATATTGACTTCGTGAGTGTGAGTGAAATTTGACGCGGTCAAGGAAAATCGACCAAGTCAACCCTAATGTTAGTGTGGCGAGTGAAAACGGTGAGTGTATATAAAATTTTCCCTTAACTAATAAATAGTCGGGTCCTTTAGTTATAAGTGAAAACTTTATGGGGTGTATGTGGAAAATAAGCGCCTTTAGAGCATTCACCAAGGTTGTGTTTGATATTAGAGAAATAAGTTTATAGAAATAAAAAAAATTCCTAGAAAATTTTCCATGAAATATATATCGTAGGAATAAGAATTCCTTCTTCTGGTTGTCATTTGCTATTTCTTAGAATTATCTAATTCAGTTATTTAGTTGACAACTAACTTCTATAAATATAATAACCACATGTTTAAATTTTTTAATATTGAATAGAATTAAGAGCTTTTACTTACCTATTATGTTGTCAAAATGACATTTTTACAATATAAGCGTCACGTAAAACCACTTTTCGCTTGACTCTGGAGAGTTTGATATGATAACTTTGGGTGTGTGTAACAATTTTGTGAGCGTGTATAAAATTTCGTAGAAGAAATTCTAAAGGAAATGGAAAGTGTTAAAAACCCTCCCTCAACGCAAATTTTAGAGAAGAGTATGAAAAGGAAAAGTCGATTTTTAATGAACATAGGGGAAGCTTTTAACAACCCAAATGTAATGGACCCACACTTACAGAGCCCAGGCCCATCAACCATATTCTCTATGGCTTCTCTTCTAAACCAGCTAGCAAAGCAAAGGAAGGGTTTCCTCTTGTTTAAGCAGCCATTATTAATTTGGAGCATTTTATGAGAACAAATACTATACTTTTTTTCGTTTGTAACAAAAAAAATTGAAGACATGAGATGGCAGTGGGTTTACAGTATGACTATATACCAATCAAATGTTTTTATATATTTATGGGCACATATGACATTTGGCCTTTAATGTAAGATATCGTAATTTGTTTGTTTTATTGGAAGCATTGCTTTATATGTCTTGTTTTGATTGAGTAAGTTTTTTTGGTTGACCATACTACCCAAACACAATCTTTCTCCTTATAAAATACAATATCACATTTACCAAAAAAAACAAGCCAAATTCACCTTCAACTCCTCTCGAAAATTAACTACTATCATAAGAGGAAATCCAACTCCAATTATGTGTTTCGACTAGAGAGACTAAGGTTCACATGTTACTATTAAAAACAAAATGGCTAGAGTAATAAATTTGCGACAACAAGGATAATATCCTACTACGACAACTTGGGTCTTCACAACGGGTGTTCGAGTCGATGGCAACTAGTCTCCAAGGGTCAGGAGATGTGGTAGCCCACTTTGTTTGGGAGAGCATCCAGAACCTGGGATATTAGTGCAAGCACAAACTTAGTAAGCATCGAGGCAAGACGAAATTTATAAAAGTAACCTCTCTGCTTAACCCTAGAGAGAGAAAGAGATCGAGATCTAGTATCTGGCGAAGGGACTCCCTTCACCGGAATTTCCTCTTCTATGTATTTCTTTTCTCTTTTTTGTCGACTAGTTTTTCTTTTCTCTTCAAACTTAGCATTATAGAGTAGTATGAGAGGAAGAGATGGAGACAGTGGTTAGGGTGTTAGGCTGACTATGGGATCCTAGATCAGAATAGATGACTGTTTTTTCTCAAGTTCTTCCATTTTGGTGATTCTCTCATTTAAGAGAAGTAAATCAAGAAATGGTTATTGAAGGTCTTCATCCAAAATCTGTCAAATGGGTCAAAAAAAGGGAAATTCTAAGTTTGAATTCCAATCAACAAATTAGAATGGATTCTGTTTATAAAATGGGTAATGGTGGTAAGGGTTTGGTGAAAGATTGGGTGGTGGTTAGAAATTGGAGCCGGATTTGGATGTATTATTCGATTCTGATATTGAAATTTTTGTTCAGGAGAAGTTTAAATGGGAGACTGGTAGAAACCCATTTCAGAAGAATGAAATTAGAGAAGATGATGAGTGGTTTGATTCTGTTTTATACTCTGATTTATGTCTACTCAGGCGATATGCAAATCCTCACCATTAACGCCTCAAAATTACAAATTCTACAATTAGCCAAGCATGCAGTGATAATATCTTTCAATATTGTCGACTCCTCAAATTTAGATATCATAGAAGTTGTATCGAATTCTAAGATCGATCCAGTTAGTGATGTGGAGCAAGGGAGAAGAGAGAATTATTAGTTTTCTTTATGCTTAGTACAATAAAGGTTATGTTTCTCTGTTGGTCTTTAGGGCATGTTTTGTTGGTCTTTAGGACCTTTTTGTTATTTTCGTTTTCTATTCAGGACCGAGTGTTTTGATAACGGACCACCATTGGGAGTTTCTTCATCAACTTACAACTCTCTCTACCGATGTACCAGAATCAGAGGCGCAAATCGGAGTTCTGCACTCCAACAGTTGACGGCGAGAAGAGAAGAAGATGAAAGAAGCATCAGTTATAAAACTACCCTCAGATGGTTAGTGACGACAGCACCAGAAGCAACCACCAGTTAGATCAGACAGCTCTAGAGGCACCCCAAGTGAGCATAACTTGTCTTGTTTGTCCGG
Organism: Eschscholzia californica; assembly: GCF_041429995.1. Taxonomy (NCBI): domain Eukaryota; kingdom Viridiplantae; phylum Streptophyta; class Magnoliopsida; order Ranunculales; family Papaveraceae; genus Eschscholzia; species Eschscholzia californica. The sequence continues at coordinate 11,901,449 of NW_028238198.1, read as the reverse complement.
TTATGGATGTGTCTTTGTTGTTTAAACTTCATGTTGTAATTCTCATTAGCCTATTGACCTTTATATGAAGTTTGATTTCCAAAAAAAGTAAGCATCGAGGCTCTCTAGGTGGACTCGTTGACCCCGTATCTGTTAGACATGTCTCTGGGAGTCTAAAACGGGGACAATATTATGGGCTTTTGTAAACAACAAAGAGCACATCTGAGATACTACTATGAGTAGAAAGGTCATATGCATTATATCATTCTTGGCAAAGAAACTTTCCTTTGTCCATGGTTACTATTCCCACCATCTCAATTTAAGGCAATCATATGAAAAATCAAGCTTTTTTAAATATGCAAGCTCAAAAATTAATAGCAGGAAAGACGGTAAAGATTGGTTACCACCAAAGCCCTGATTTTTTTTCTTCCTCTTTTCTTCTCAAATTCCATGAAATGGGTAAACATGCAATGATCAATATGACAAGAAATTGTAAATTTTGCTACTTACCAAGTTACATTAATGCTACCTCAATTTAAAAAAAATGGTCTGATTTATTAATACAAGTAAAACTATTTGCACCCAAGAATATGACTAGCTAGCTAGACTATGATCACATGAATATAACCCCTTGAGAGGACATATACTACCAATTAAGAATATGAGAATTGTAAGAACTCAACCTTGCTCTTTGTCATGCCAGTCTGGTCTTCCTAATGTGAATTCCAAGCTAGGGTTCTTGCTTTCAAGTTGAGATCCTAAAAACCTTTTTGAGGCAATTAAGTTGCATTCCTGTAATGATTTAGAAATTTGTTCAGTGCAATGTTGAAGTTTTATTATGTTTGTTTGACTAATGTAGATGTTCTTTCATATAATAATATAAAAGAGAAACGGTAGGGAACAAGAAAAACTAGGCAGACTCTGTACAACAATCTTATGTAGCTCGCTGTGGTTCGCGCTTCCAATGATTTAGATCCATTGAACCACAAATCACGGCCAGCCACATAGGATTTCTGTCCACAGTCTGCATAATTTTTTTGGTTCCGTAGCATTACTCGTGATAAAAACTACTTAAATTGAGAGTTAGTACCGCCACTCGTTGTTCTTGTTGAGATGATGAGAAGTTTGTCGGTCTATGCGCGTAAACATCACCTGAGCTATTCTGCACCCATGCTCCTCCTCTACTGAAACATCATGTTATAGCTAAATTATAATTCATCTTAAGATTTTCTAAACATTAGTGTGCTCATGAATTTGGTTTTATGAAGCAAATAAATTAGATAGTCGCCAATCAATCGGAAACGACATACTTGGAAGAAACTAACAAAGAGCTACTATATATTGGGTCATCTTTCTTTTTCAGGACTTATAATATCCTAATGCAGTCTTACTCTTTCCGAAAAAACAAGGGCTGGAAAACAAGGGCTGGAGGAGTAGACCATAGACTAAAACTTTTGTAGAAAGGCAAGAGTAGTGATTAGAAGCTAATGAACTAGAAGCAAACAAAGATAAAAGAGCCCTAAAATTTCAGGAGATGGGTCATCCTTGGATGCCTACTCTTTTGAAGCACATATGAAGGCTTTTAATAAAATTTCTTTATGTTGATATATACAATTTCAAGTTCTTGTTTTTCAGATTCCAATGTAACTATAAGCTTGATCATGTATGATTTGGAGGCTCTTCAACAACACACTGAGCATGAATGCACGATCACATTTGGATTCGAAGGCTCTGCCTCTCACACCACCTAGGCCAACAAGCCTATATTTGGTGATGAAGCAACCAACTAATGTTTCTCGAATTCTGAAGCAGGGAGATTTTTAAAAGAATTTGGATAAATTAGGATTTATTAACTTTGTTAGTTTATTATTTTATGGTAGTAAAAAAATATCATATGTAGTAATTTTATGTTTTCGAAAAACTATCTAGATTTTAGATGAGAAAACTATCTAGGTCGTTAAAGTTGTTCTTACGGAAGTCGAGAAATTATATAAATCTGATATTACATCAATAGATTCTCTTTCGTATGAAAATTTTCTACATTACTTCATAAGTTTTATTTGAAGTTGAAATTTTTTATCAATTCAAATCTCTAGCCGACATTTTGAATTTTCATTGTATTTTCCCGCTGTGCCAAGTTCTCTTCATCATTTTCTTCACACCAAGCTTGACATAACATAAATAACCCTAAATTCGTTTGCACCATACTAATTTTTCCATTTTTCTCTCTTTTCTCCATGCTATAACATCTAAATTCGTTACAATTCATGTTTATTTAGGCTTAAGGTAAAACTCTTCTCATCCTAGAGGCTTTTGACTTTACTCCTTCTTCCTTCGTTCGCATTGCAAATATGGTTTGCATGAAGCTCTTTAACTATTTTCTTTCAAATTCATCTATCTTCGTCATTTGATTAGTCCTATGTTCTTTAAAATTCTTTTTGACAATGTCTATACTTTACGAAAGATTTGATTGTCCTTTAATTTTTCTTTCCTACTGCAGAAAGTCTTTCACTCTTTTTTTCTTGAATATTTGATCTAAACCGTTCTTTTACTCGTGTGACTCATCGAGACGAGGATGTTGTCAAAAATCCTTTATACACTTAGCATTTCCCATTCCTAATTCCCTTATAAAAAAATGGAGACTCTTTTCGCAAAATTGTTTCTCACGAAGAATATTCTCAAGTTCACTTTTGTCCACACCTTATGTCTCTAGTGAGAAAACTTACATGCTTCCGCAACCACGCCCAGTTTTTTCTCGAGATCCTTTCCTCCTTTAACAACTCTTTCTCCAACACTACATCATATTCGTTCCTCTTTTTAATCTCGTTCATAGCTTTGTTGGAATATTCTCACATATATAAAAGTATGTGTATGGCTATCCTTAAGTATGGTCAATTCGTATGGTGATGTAATACGATTTACTATTGACCTGAGATATGAAAGTATCATGGAGTAGAGACTATTAGGTAATTTCTAATTTGATAAGGAACCAAATTAGAAATATAAGAAATAGTTCAACCATTTATAGAGGTCACGATCTACATTTGGGTTTATTCTCAATCTCTCCAATATTTGGTTTGAATACGACACCCCTTCATCACAAGAGAGATTCCAAGCAGAAGAAAAAACAAATGGAAGATCACATAATTCCAATCAAGTCACTTACATGAGGCTATGGATCAAAAGGTACACTTTTGCTTCCATTCTCTATAATCTCTTTAAATCTAATAGGGTTTATGGCTATATGCTTATGTTTGTTATTTGGTTTCATCATAATCATCTTGGAAACATAATTAGATTATGATTGTAGGATAAGTTTTATAAATAGCTTTTCCATTACTCTTCTCCAAATCTCTGGCCAAATATTTTCCTTTTACTTTATTTCAATATCCATTCTCACCTCATTCATCTAAGTACTAAATTACTTGTCTCATCAAATTTTTTCGATAATAAATTTTTTCGCTACTTTTCTGACCAGTTGCAGCAATCTTCGAACTCAACTTCAAAACATATCAAATGTTGATATCATAAGCTTATTAACTTATTCCCTTTACTCTTTGTTTAAGGTGAACCTCGTTGAGAGATCTCCAGTTCGCAACCTTTCAATTTTTTTAACTATTTAACTTGCTTTTCTTCGTTCTACATTTGCTTCGATAACTAGAGATCCTGTTTGGGAAGCTTTTCTCGATCTGTTGGTTATTTCTTTTTCATCGACAACATCGTCGCAATGAGTGACGTAGAGCACGTGTAACTTTTAAGCCCATCATGTGTGGGCTTAAATCTGATAGCATGATAAGTTTATGGTCGTCCAACTCAAAACCAATTGGCAATGAGTGGAGACCTACACATTATATTTTAGGTTGCTAGGTCGTCCTTTTCTCATGTGGGACTATTCTCACAAGACTATACTCTATACGGACATTGACTCTCATACACCATTGCATGTTACACACCTCAGAGTATTGTCTCATTTAATGGACAATCTTCCTTGTCCCTTTATGTGTTGCGCCTCTTGGAACAACTGAAATTGAGCCTCTCACCTTGCACCAGAAACAGTCTCATGCATTGACATCAACTATGTCATCTTCCCTGGACATTAGCTTACTATGTGTTATGTATATATAGCACAAATTAGCATGGTATGCAGGACTACATGAAATCAACAATCCACACCTGACATACTCTTGAGAACGTCCTATAATTTCATCAATTTCCCACTACATCAATTGTTGAGTTACTCTAGGAGCATTAATATTTTCATCATCATTCTCTAGTTTCTCATGAGAATGTCTCTTTTCATCATCATTCTTTAGTTACTCACGAGAACGACTATTTTTCTTCTATCATTCTCTATTACCATTGTGATTTTTTAGTTTCACTAAATCCATCTAGTAGGTTCAGCCACATTCATGTTGGTGTCATGTCTCCAAACACTTCAATTTCTCCTTTCCTAAAGAATGTTGGAGATTCAATCACATTTTCTTCTCACCTCCTAACCCTTTGTTTATACATAACATTTGTCTTCAACTTATTTTTGGCGTTCTAATGCACGAAAACATTTCTTTTCCTCCAATAATCAAAAGAATGATACTTTATAGGATTCGGGAATGAACCTTTGGTTGTGATATACCACTTTGTTGGAAAAATTTCGGAAGAACTCTCACAGAGAGAGGACATATGAACATACTATGAACTCGAAATACTACAAAATATAAAACTATCATTGGCAGGGAGTTGTACGGGCTAGAAGTCCATATAGAAAGAGCTCTTAAGATACTAACACACTTACTTTTTCAAGCTTCGTTCTTTTATCTTTTACTTAAACTTACATTCAATTATACTTATCTATAGAACGTACGGACATGGTTTATTTACACGACACTTCGTATTCCTAGCACATTTATAGTTTGACTCTTATTCTTCCATTTTTTGACATTGGACTCTGAGAGTCATTATATTCATGGGTATGTTATGAATAAATATGTCCATTGAATATCTACAACTACCACCATTAAAGACATCTTGTTCATCGAAGGACATAGAGAGACACTTAAGCTATCCTAGGGACATGAAATTAAGCTTTTCCCTACCTTTACTTTATTATACTCCATACTTTTTAAACAAGTCAATAGAAGATGGATCGTTTATCCACCATGGATCGGATCTGTGACCTCTAAGTTTTAGAAGTAGATGCACAACTAATTTGCCAAATATTTGTTCGGTTAGTATTTAACTCTTCGATTTTTTTGAATCTTAGAAAATGTTCACTTGACATTGTATAACTCAAACACATAATGACCCATAGTTCAAATTGTTGTTTCCAACATTACCCTAACTATAGAAACAATCCATGATCAATAAGAAACTTTTATGTTATGTATAAAACATGATAAAGTACCTATTTAATCAATCAAACAAAAGAAAATCTAAATCTTGCCAAGTGTGAGAATAAAACCAAAAGAAAGATTTTAGTAAAGGAAAGTATGAGTAAAAAAGTGGAGAAAGTAAGGAAAAGCTATGTAGCTAGAAACTCACCATCAACATTGTATTTAGAGAGAGAGAGAGAGAGAGAGAGAGAGAGAGAGAGAGAGAGAGAGAGAGAGAGAGAGAGAGAGAGAGAGAGAGAGAGAGAGAGAGAGAGAGAGAGCGAGAGAGAGAGAGTAGAGTTTTAATATAAAATAACATTTGAAAAGGGCAAAGAGAACTGAAAGTCAAGGAGCTCTAATAATATTACTAGTCTTTTTTGTCATATACACTAAGAAAAGAAATTCAATCTCTTCTTGAAGAGAGTGTGGAGTTCTATTCAAGTACAAAAAATTTAATAATAATATTTGAAAAGACAACAAAAGAAGAAGAAGAAAAAGAGAGAAAAGAAAACAGAGTCTTACTTTATCTTTCTCTATCAAACAACTCAATCTTGTATCATTTTCAAACTTGCCTTTTTAAAGCTATTTTAGGAGCTAAAAATATGAAATCTCTAAATGAAATCTTAAAGAGAAAGAAGGAAGAACCACCAACTGAAAAAAGCAAAAGCTCAATTTCACTAGGAACCCATGTTTATTTGCAGTTTATTTTCTGAGTGAGAATCCTATACCAAAAAGTAAGAGTAATGCTAGAGAACAAGAAAAACTAGCTAGGGCAGATTTTGGACAGAAAATTTTATGTGGCTTGTTGTGATTTACGCCTTAGTGGATCAGAATCATCGAAAACACGAATTACGGCTAGACAGATAAGTGATTTAGAGAGAAAAAGTATTATGTACCTTGAGGAAGAAGTATTGCTCCAAAGGGTAGTACTAGTAGAAGGATAATCCATATTATTGTCTTGTTGCAAATTAATAGATCCATCTGATGATGAAGACATTACTACTCTTTGATCATTCAATTCTCTCCTTAGATTTAAATCATTAATACCACCATCTAAGGTTGAGATATCTTCTTCTCCTGAACCATCAGATTGTCCTTATAATAATTTAATCAAAGAAGAGATATTTTAGTAAACTAGAGTTAATTAATAAAAAAAAACATGTAAAGTAAAAAAAAAACTAAAACTAGGGTTAGGTTACCTGAGGAAGGTGAAGGTCTGTCAGTTGTTTTAACAGTTCTATACATCTGTAGAGAGAAGAGGCAAAAGACAAAGTAATAAATTTTTATTAGAAGGAATGAAAATCAAACAAAATCTTTTGGAAAAAAAAAAACAGAGATTCCCAAGATGTAATAAATTATGATGAAAAATAAAATCAAAGGGTGCTACTGTCAACGGTCATTAAGGATAATAGAGACAACATGGATCTCGAGGAATGAATGAATAGTAGATCCTTCTGACCTAAATACAGATAGAAGGACGTTTTCTAGGGATAAGAGTTGTATCATTTTCTCTCTATACTAGAATAGTTAGGGTTAGGGATCTTTGTTTCTGGGTATTACTACTTCATTAACCACGAGGTTGATGTTTGGCCTAGGTCAGTAATTGATTGTATTATTGAGAAATGATGGCTTACTTTTTTCTATCATCATTCTTGTAATCTTGTTCAAACACATACAGACATACTCTCTCTCTCTCCTCTCTCCTCTCTCTCTCTCCTCTCTCTCTCCTCTCTCCTCTCTCTCTCTCCTCTCTCTCTCCTCTCTCCTCTCTCTCTCTCCTCTCTCTAGAAACGAAGCTGTCCCTTGTTATAGAAGATCAGACACTGCACTATTCATTCATTCATTCATTCATTCATTCAATCACTACCTGCCTTTATCGACTTCTGTGCCAGAGTTATGACTTATGAGACCACTAACCAAACAAGGTTAATTAGCCCTAGAATGAGACATATTCTAAGTTTGGTTAGTGTAAGAATAGTCCCACATTGAACTAGTATTCCAACAATTAAGAATATAATGTTTAGATCTTCTCTACTTATCGTCAATTGATTTTAAATTAGATTATCAGAAAACTAACAATTATGCATACCTGTAAATGGCTCTTGACATGAGCTAAAGTTAGATCTTTTACATCCATAAGCTCAAGAACTGATTTTGGAGTTGCCCCTACAAATCATTAGCACACTATAAAATATTAGAATGTTAAACATATACGGATCTAGATTATTTCATTGATTGAGGGGAGATTTGATCAAGAGATATCGAGCGATTAGTTTTCTTAATTACTTTCATGACCGCCGAGGAGTTCTACGGCATGGACGAAACGTGCGTGAAGAGTGCTTGTCCATCGCATCCGGGGTGCCCTCATGCTCCGTTTACTCGGAAGTTTAGGCATGAATCTTGATCTAATCATTCCTTCGGAAGGCCCGATTCCGAATGGATTATGGTTGTAATGAGATTTGAGTGAATCTATTGACAAATACCCATTATTTAACCTTGGGGTTGCTGTCATCTGATAAGGGTTTTGAGAGGAAGGTAAGTTGGATCTTGTTGAGTGCAAAATAGACATGGGTTCTAAAGAAGACCCTTCTCCTATAAATGGCATATCATAAGAGAGATTTGAAGGTGAGAAAGAACAAGAAGAAGAAGAAGAGGAAGAAGATGGTGATGGTGAAGAAGGCCATGTTGATGAAGGATAGGGCATTTGGTAGAATCCCATCTTAGCATCCTTCTCTTTTGATGAGTTTTGCCAAGATGTGAAAGGAAACAAACGGTTATTATAGACTGGAATCCCTTTTATTGGCCTTATCAACCCGTCCAACGAAACCCCGTGATGATGACTTAGTCGGTGAAGATGATTGTTCATCGATTGCCTACTTAAACCATCATGATCTACTTCCTCAGTATCCCTCATGAAATTTCTTCTCCACCGATTCTCGACTTCTAAACCGATATTACTATTAGTTGGGTTTGCAAGTGAGAGTTCAGTATCAGCAACATTAGTTAAGGTATTGTTGTTGTTAAACCCAAAAGCTTCTCGATGTTGGTCGTCCGACTTTTCATCGACGAAAGAGGATGGAGCAACATTAGGTGGGCTTATATGTAATGAAAGATCAGGAGTAGCCATGGAAGATGTCTGAGTGAACATCCCTTAAATACCCACTTTTCTTTTGTTGATTTTAACTCCTAACAATTATAAACCTCCTTGAAACACTTACCACTTCACTTCCTTGACAACAAACTAAGTGGGTAATTTCATGTGATTGGAGCTTAAACTTAGATGAGTACAAAGTGAATAGAACTATGAAATGAACACCTTATTAGGGATAGCTAGAGTCATGAGATAGAGAGTTAGAGAGAGAGAGAGAGAGAGAGAGAGAGGGAGAGGGAGAGAGAGAAAAGGGTAAGGATCAATATGTATGTTGATTGTTAAGCAATACACTAAATAATAGAAAAATCAGAAAGGTATAAGAAGAAAGGAGATGATGATTTGGGTATGTGTTTCTTAGAGAGAGTATATCTTAGAAAATGACACTAGCTAGATAGCTAGTCCTCTCTCTTTCTCTCTCTACCTTTTTTTGTTCTTGTGTGGTTAAAACACGCAAAAGCAGCAAAAAAAATGAAGCATTTCAGTGAGTTCCTTCTCCGGAGACGACGGGTTAAAAATAAAGATAGGTCTTTAGTTTTGATTCCTTTTTCCCCCACCCTCTACGCTTCTCTTTACTTCATTTTTAGTCATCTCTTTACATTCTCTCTCCAAAAAAGAAAAGAAAATTCTAAGCTAAGTTATTTTGAGGGATACTTCCCTTGATATAAAGAAGTACATTAGCCCGAGTCCCATTAACCTAAGTGACCCGTTCTCCCCATTTAGAGGTAAGAATAGTCTGTTAAAAGGTAAGAATAGTCTCAAATGGGAGAAGGACAATCTAGCAACCAAGAATATAATGCTTAGGTCATCTCCACTTACTGCCAATTAATTTTGAGTAGTTTGATGAACACAAACTTAACATGGTATAGCAGCGTTATAGTCAAGTTTGTTGTTAAAAATTCGTTCCCATGGGATGAGAATACCAATAGCTCGAGCAGGTAATAGGTTTAGAAGGTAATCTAACCAAAATGATGGAAGAAGATTAGCTTGGATCAAGAACATGAGTGATATCAAGAAGATGACAGCGTTTTTATTCAGCCACCTATTTTGTTCTGGGGGTATGTGGACATGTGAATTGGTGAATGATCATGATGATGTTAATAGAGAGGTGAGTTCTTTGTGAATAAACTCTCCACATCCATATGTTCTAAAGATTTTTATTAACTGACCAAGAAGATATTCAATTCTTGTTTTAAAATCTTAAAATACATGACGAAAATCAGATTAAGAGAGATAGGTAATACGCAACAAAATTTTGAATAATCATCAATTATGTTTACATAGTAGTTGTAAGAAATTCTAAGAACTCTATCTTATTTCCAATCAATGATTTTCAAGTTTATTACAAGTTTATTTATACTAATGGAAAACAAAAAGAGAAGAGAAAAGAAAGATTAGAAAGTTAGTTAGACAACTAAACCATAATTAGTTGTAACTAACTTTAGTTTGTTTATTCTTGTTGCAGGTTGACTGGTAAGAGGTCTTTGCTTGACTCGGTTTGACCAGAGAGTTTCTTGGTCTTCACTTGACTTGGCATTGGTCTTCTCTTGACTTGACTTTGACTATGGTCTTGGTCAGAATATGACCTAGATATAAAAGGCAAAGTTTTGCCCTAATTCTCATCAACAAAATTTCTTAAACTTTTCTTACATGTTAGAAATATAGTCCAATATAGTCCCACATTGTTCAATTGCTTAAACTTTTCTCTTGTACTACTCCTTATAATGATCTTATGTAATACCTATGAAAATCAATACAAATCACTACAATTCTCTTTTCTTTCATGGTATCAGAGCTTCTAGGTTTTTTTTCTTGGGTTAGTCAATAGAGTCTTCCGCTTGCCGGCGGCGGTAGTCCCATTAATGACTACCGTCCGCCGGACTTTTATCGGTTTTTAGTTCAAGTTTAGTGTTTTTTTTTTTCTTTCTTTCAAATAAGTGTAGTTCTCTTCTAGTGTTGAGATCTAATCATTCTTCAATACTTTTCTCAATAGTATTTGAAGATGATGAAGATTAACAAGAAGATGAAAGATCCAAAGAAGAGTGATTTGTTGAAGAAATCACACGATATACTCTTCAATGATCTCAAGCATTTCAAATGTCAAGTCCTCCACAACATCAAATCTATGTGTATCCATGGTCCATGAAGTTATATTTTGAGAGAAATTGGAAAACTATTAGAGAGGGGGAAAAGAATTCATGGATTTCTTTGTTAGAATAGTTATATACCCCATGTTTATCTTGAAACTATACTTATAATTCTTCAAAATCTTGATTTACAATAGATGCACATGAAGTGTTTGATAGAATGTATCAAAGAAATCATGCTTATTCTCAAAGATGGTTTTCTTTTGATGTTGTTGAAAACATGTTTGTGGGTTCCTTTATGGCAAAAGAGTTAATTCTCTTCAATTGATTTGCTCATACTTCTTATATCCAAGATGAGAACTCTCAAATGTTTGTTACTTTAGTATGCTACTTGGTTCCATTATATTTTCTATAAGATCAAAAGAAGAGGAGACATGAGAAAGAGTATAAATGAAGAATAGAAGTGGGAAGGTCAAGATCGAATGATTGCTAGTGTTTATGTTCAACAACACATAAAATCAAGTAGATCAAAAACTTGAATTGCATTGATGATGGTGGAGTAATAATCATGTGTAAGGGCTATTAAAAACCAAGGTAGGAAGATCTCCAAAACCGGACAATGGTTAGTAATTGTCAATACCTGGCAATGGTGCCAACTTTTCTTCAAGTGAAGAAAAGCAAAATCAACAACAATATCAACATCAACAAAATCAAAACCTAGAAGCTCTGATACCATGTAAGAAATTCTAAGAACTCTATCTTATTTCCAATCAATGATTTTCAAGTTTATTACAAGTTTATTTATACTAATGGAAAAGAAAAAGAGAAGAGAAAAGAAAGATTAGAAAGTTAGTTAGACAACTAAACCATAATTAGTTGTAACTAACTTTAGTTTGTTTATTCTTGTTGCAGGTTGACTGGTCAGAGGTCTTTGCTTGACTCGGTTTGACCAGAGAGTTTCTTGGTCTTCACTTGACTTGGCATTGGTCTTCTCTTGACTTGACTTTGACTATGGTCTTGGTCAGAATATGACCTAGATATAAAAGGCAAAGTTTTGCCCTAATTCTCATTTCGACTCCTCTCTTCTTCTCTGTAAAAACCCTAGATTCACAGTAGTTGTATCATCAATTATGTTTTGAGTTAGATGGTCACAAAGGTATCAGAGCTAGGCTTACACTTGATAGGCTTAAAGTAACACGTGCTCCGCTTAACCCAAAAAAAATACGTGTTAGGCTCAAAGAACACAACACATGAGGGTGCGTGTATGTGAGAATAGTCCTACATGGGAGAAGGGAGATTTAGCAAGCAAGGATATAAGCCATCTCTACTCATTGCAATTGGTTCTGAGTTGGAAGACTACAAATTTAACCGTAGATACTTGGTTCGCTTTCCTATTTTTAAGGGTTGGTTGAATGTCGAAAAAATCTGGGTTAACAAGAAGTCGGTCAAATAAATTAGTACTAGGTCCATAAGTCATTTTATGAGTGCCCAAAAGCTCACGCTTCAATATATTCTACGTAGCGAAAGTTTTCCGCTTTGATGGAGAAATCTTGTTCTATGTAATATAAATTCATTCTATGCAACAAATTTCTCATTTGTATATCACATAATGTTATATGCGTTATACATCTCACTATATACGATTGTACTGTTCAGTGGCAAAATTTTGATTGACCTTTTTTTACATTTTCTTTGTCAAAATTTGAAGGTTACGTATAAAATCCCATGTACATACAAATGTCCTTGTATAGAAAAACAAAAGAGTTTGTAGACGGCATCTTTCGAAATATGTTGAATCATAAAACTGTGCATCTAACCTCAACCATGTGAACCTAACATTAATAAATCAATATATACTAACAGATTTTTATCTTCTGCTCTCAAGATACAACATTTTCACACTCAAATTTAATTTTAACCACCTAAAATGACTTTTTGGTTCCAATGGACTGATTTCACAAGAGTTTTATCTTTTTTTTTTTTTGATGAAATAACAAGAGTTTTATCTTGTGGGTTGATTCCTCATTTTTCTCATATCTTTATTTATGACTATATATAAAACCCTAAGGGGGGTAGTGGAGCGGGACTTTCACAGACTTTCATAGACAAAATGTCCCGTAGACATTTCAAGACATTTCGGATGAGTTATTATAGACAACATGTGTTCATAGACATTTTCAAGACATTGAGAGTTTGTAGACAAAATGTCTTTATAGACATTTCAAGACATTTGATCCATAGACAAAATGTCCTGGGGACATTTTAAGATCTTGAGTCCATTGACAAAATGTGTAATGCATATTATATTTGTGCTAATCAAAAATATATTTTTCGACTTTTGTAGACATTTGTGAATATTTGTGGACATTGATGAACATTTGGTAGACATTTATTATTTTAATATTATTATTATTATTTAATCACATGAAATAATATATTAATACTAACATTTCAAAAATATATTTTTCGACTTTCGTAAACATCTGTGAATATTTGTGGACATTGATGGACATTTGGTAGATATTTATTATTTTAATATTATTATTATTTTTTAATTACATGAAATAATATATTTATACTAACATTTCAAAAATATATTTTTCGACTTTCGTAGACATCTGTAAATATTGTGGACATTGATGGACATTTGGTAGACATTTACTATTTTAATATTATTATTATTGTTTCATCACATGAAATAATATGTTTATACTAACATTTCAAAAATATATTTTTCGACTTTCGTAGACATCTGTAAATATTGTGGACATTGATGGACATTTGGTAGACATTTACTATTTTAATATTATTATTATTGTTTCATCACATGAAATAATATGTTTATACTAACATTTTAAAAATATATTTTTCGACTTTCGTAGACATCTGTAAATATTGTGGACATTGATGGACATTTGGTAGACATTTACTATTTTAATATTATTATTATTGTTTAATCACATGAAATAATATGTTTATACTAACATTTCAAAAATATATTTTTCGACTTTCGTAGACATCTGTGAATATTTGTGGACATTGATGGACATTTGGTAGACATTTATTATTTTAATATTATTATTATTGTTTAATCACATGAAATAATATATTTATACTAACATTTCAAAAATATATTTTTCGACTTTCGTAAACATCTGTGAATATTTGTGGACATTGATGGACATTTGATAGACATTTATTATTTTAATATTATTATTGTTTTTTGATCACACGATGGACTTCAAATGTCTCTTGTTTTTTGAAAGACATTTTGGCTTCCAAATTTGTCCCAAATCCTATTGACTATTATTTTCGAAACCCTAGATATATTATGTCTAGATTATATCAATATCTAAAAATATGATAATTTTATTTTTATTGAAAGTACTCCCCCTCATTTAATGCCTTCACTGTAGCTAATAAACATGCCTTACTAGAATCCAACCCTCTCGGTAACTACAATTGATATGATTGATTGAATCACCCTTCTCTAGTCAAAAACCCTAGAAACCCAAACCTGTACAATTAAAACATAAAATGAAACCTTTGGCACTTTATATTTTTGATATTTGATACTAATTGGTTTATTCTTATTCTAATTGGTTTCTTTTCATCTCTAATTTTCATTCTCAAAGTAAGTTCAATTGGAGATTGTATGCAGGGGCAGACCCATGTGCAGTGGCCCAGTCTGAAATTTCTACAATTTGATGTAAAGACTGTCCAGTCTGGAATTTATACAATCTGATGTAAAGATTGAACAGATATGAAGAACGGCTCTTTTCCGGATTTCTACTGTTTGATGTAAATATTGAAAAGAAATAAAGGAGTAGCTTAGTGGTTGGTTCCTTAACTAATGCAGTGAATGTCACGGGTTTGAATCCCTGGAAACGCAACTTGGCCCAATTTTTGCTCATTTTCTTCTTTGACCCAACTTTGTTTTGTCTCAATTCTCAAAAATGATTCCTATATTTTTACCAATTTCGAAAATAGCCCCTAAAGAAAAAAAATATATTATCTTTTCTCTTTTGTTAGTGATTAAGTATTATCTTAATCCTTTTACCTTAAAGTTTTTAATAGTATTATGGAAGATAAAGGTTTCGCCTCATATTTAAGGTCAATGTCTCTTCTTTTCATCTTCCTCTTGGAGAAGACGAATTTTTTTTTGTAGAGAGGGACTAGTCCTCCGTTGGCGAGCCTCATTCTCCATCTTTTCTCTTTCTCTCCTTCTTTAAATTAATATCTACTTAGTTTCAGATAACAAAATACCAAGATTTGTACATATATGCATAATAATTTGTGAAATTCGTATCGTACACATGTACATAATATTTACATGTTTGATTTATAGTACTTTAAGCTTGCCCAGGCTAGCTGGAAATCCTGGTTCCTCCCCTGATTGTGTGACTATTCTTACACTCTTGAATGTCTCCATATTTACATGAAATAGAAGCTATTTATTTAAGATAGCTAGAAGCTAATTAACTCCGAAGAAACCAGCATTCTGGAGTTATGTTTCACACTTGGTGAAGTATATATGAAGTTTGGTTCTTTGGATAACTCATTTGGATGATTGTTAGCAAAGTAGGGGAAAAGAACATTTTAGAAGGGTAAATAAGACAGCATTTTAAGAATCATATGGGAATAAGAATATTAGGACCCATACACCAGTCTGTCCGTTAGGATTATATACTAACAAACCATGTGGTGGGGCTTGGACGTCTGTATGTACGTGGTAAAAAATACACCCAAATTACCTACCGAATGTTCAAGGACAAATGTTCTGAAGAAAAATACACCCAAATTTCACATTATTGTCGTGCCAAAGAGCATTCCTTATCTACCGTGGGTAGGGGTGGGAATCGGGCGGGTTCGGACGGACTCAGGCAATACATAACCGGACTCGGGCGGATCGGGCAAGAGCAAACCTAGCTCGCATGGAGTTAAAATGTATTTAAAAAAAACATTTTTTTCATATAAAAATAAATAGTTACTTAAGTAACATTTCATATATGATTATTTTTGTTGAACAAAATTAAGATCTGTTTCGGAAAGATATAAAAAATAAAAAAATTCCACTATATCATCATCCACTTACATTCTTACATCATGATCACACCTCACCAGATCAGATACAATTTTCATCAATATTTCTGAAACAAATCATAAATCTGTTTGACCAGACAGATCGATGTAAGATTTCGATCTGTCTGATCAAATAGATCTGACTCATAAATGAGTTCATATCTGTTTCAGAAACTAACAATCAACCACAAAAATGAAAAAGAAAAACATAGTACGTGATTATTTTTATTGTTTCTGAAATAGGTCAAAAAGTTCTTTATCTATTTCAGATCTGCTTCAGAAATTACAAATCATACACAAAATAAAAAAAAACAGTAACAACTAAAATGTACAAACAAAATATAATCAAACTCATCGTTCAAAGTTGATTTCAAATTTCGAAGGCTTGACCTGTACAGTTATACGAACATGGTCGATTTTTGGTTGCTTCATGGTTGATTTTTGGTCTTAAGGTCTTAAGTATTTAGGGTTAGTTCACGATTGATTTATGGTCTGAAGGACTTAAGGATTTAGGGTTAGTTCATGGTTGATTTAAGGTTGTTGTTTGAGTTAGAGAGAAGGAGGCGGAGAGAGAGGAGAGAGATGAGTTAGGTTTAGTCTTAGGGTTTTTGTTTTGTGGACACTTTTATAAGAGGTAAAAAGCCAAGTGGTTTAGATCCAACGACTGAGATATAATTTGAAGAGACGCCCTATCTCAGTCGTTGGATCTATACTATTGCACGCAGATCCTAAGTTGGGTAGCGAGTAGGGTAGCCGGGCGGATCGGATAGTCGGGTACCGGTCTCACACGCGGGCTCGGGTAGGGGTGGGAATTCTACCCGAAAGCCCGATACCTGTCACGTTTACCCGCGCCCGACAATGTCCATGGACGCCCGCGCCCGAAGATGGGTACTACCCGCCCAGCCCGATGATTTTTCGTGGGCGGGCTCGGGAGGAAAGCTCTGCCCGCCACCCCGCCCATACCCGAGCCTGATATGCTCACCCGACGGGTGCCTATAGATGCCAATCACTTTGAGTGTCGATTATACTTCACTATAAAGCCCAAAGTAGATTTAAGGTTTCTACCAAGATATATAAACTACACATTGAAGCAACCCTAATAGTTTACCACATTGAATCTGAAAAACTCGGTAGCATAGAGAGAGAAAAAGAATCTACGTTGTCTCTCTAGCCGTTTCTCTCTTATTTAGTAGACCTTCTTGTGCCAACCTTCTTCTATATTAAATAAGTTATTGAGATCATCTTCCATCTATATGTAGTGGTCAAAATTTAAGATTATTTTGATGTGAAGGAAGAACAAAGAAAACTAATGGAACATACAAAGATAAGAAAAAAAGTGGAAGACAACCAAGTCACATGTTTGCATATATAAATCTATATCAGTTGTTGATTTCTTATAATACGAAATCTGAGTATTTCTTTCATTCTTGATTTATAAGTTTTGTAAAGATTCGGTATCAATTTATTTAGAGAAGCTTATTTGAACAATATCAAATTTCTAGAGTTTCCTGATATGGTAGAAAAATATCAGATAAAGAAACCCGATGCCCGATTTGCCTGAAGCCCGACTTGCCCGATGCTTTAGTGGGCTTGGGCGGGCTTTGATCATAGGAGATTTCAGAAAAGCCCGCCCGAATCCGCCCGAGAACCCGAGTGGACAGAGGAGAAACTTACCCGACCCGCCCGAGCCCGACTCAGAATTACCCGCGGGTGCCCATACCCGCCCGATTCCCACCCCTAGGCTCGGGTAGCGGGCGGTCATCGGACTCGGGTATCAGGAGGATTTATCCGGGCGGGACTCGGATTTGAGCCCCTGTCCGAGTCCTCCTATAAGCCCGAGCCATCGGGCAACGTATGCCCGG
This sequence comes from Eschscholzia californica, assembly GCF_041429995.1. Classification (NCBI taxonomy): domain Eukaryota; kingdom Viridiplantae; phylum Streptophyta; class Magnoliopsida; order Ranunculales; family Papaveraceae; genus Eschscholzia; species Eschscholzia californica. Next base: position 11,883,925 of record NW_028238198.1, on the reverse strand, counting down.
CTCGGGTAGCAGCCGGTTTGCAGGTCTAAACGTTCTTGGCGGATCGGGCCAGGTCTCGGATTCCCGAACGTGGGCGAAGCTGTTAGTAGGCTATCCCGGGTTGCAACCCTGGTCAACCTACTAAAGAGTAAACTAAAGATATCATCTCATCAAATGTATGCCTTAGGTAAGATTGTATGTTGGTCTAAGTGCTCACCTCATTGGCACAAGATGAAGTCTTAGTTTGGCGATTCGATGTGCTACTCATTGGGCATTCGACTTACAAATACAACATCTCCACATTGAAATCGATAATCTCAATGTGATCACGCATCTCCACGATCTTAGCAAATCCATACAATGACAATCAGGCAAACACACTGAAGCAATCCTTAATCTTAAAGAGCAGTTTACCAGCATCAGTGTTTCCTACACTCTAAAACAGAATAACAAGCAGGCAGACTCTCTTACAAAATGGGGTAGGAAACTCCATGAGAGGCGCACTTGACACTCCTTCTCGGACTTTATTTCTTGTTCAAGCTCGCTTTAACTTTGTTGCATCTTCTCTCTCAACAAAAAAAAAAGATGAGTCCCAACAACTGCTTTTTCTTAGTCTTTTTGTTTTTTTTTTTTGGAACCAACAACATAAAAGGGCCTCTTTCACCAAAAGCAAAAAAAGAAAACAACATCTGGGCATGTTTGGTTTCTTATTTCCTAGAAAGAGTCTCAATTCTTCAAATTATATATTTCTTTTCTCTTACACTTTAACTCTTTTCACACCAATAAAAAACAACATATCAAACTATCAATTGCCCGATCATGAATTACAAAGATGGGGATAATGGAGCAATTGATTCGCCGCTGATAATTTTATCTTAGAAAGTAATTTCTAAATATAAACAAGATTCTGCGATTGTAAACTGTTTGACCTAGTGTACAAATTTCTCATTTATATCATACTAATTAGCACAAGAATTTGTATAAAATGAATTAAAAATTCACATGATAAGACATGAAGATTGGAAAATTTATCGTGGCCTCTTAATATGAAAAAAAACTTTTTGGTGACTTTAATTTTTCAGTCCGGGCCTGTATCAATTTCTGGCTTCGCCTCGATTATCTACTATTCACACGTCTAGCCACAAATATGACACATGAAGATGATGTGTGCGTCTTGTCCAAGGGAATGAAACCGGTAAAAGTCCAATTTCAGCATCAAAATCTCACAAAAATTATCTTCTCTTTCTTTTTCTTTTCCCTCTTTCTTCTTTCTTTGTTGACAATTTCTTTTTCCTCTTAAGTTATGGTTCAGCTTTTAAGAACATTAAATCTAAATCTTCCTTTGTTTATCGGTCATTCCCCACTTAAATTAAGGTTTACAATTAAAATATTCTAGAAGTTAGCTTTTTGAAGCAAAGAATTTAAAGCTCCTGGCTCCCCTCCAAAGAAAAGTCCAATATGTGACTAAAAAAATCTAATCATATATGGTGGTCTCTAAAAATAAATTTTAATCTTGCCACTATTGTCCACTATTTTTTGGTGGAGTAGTTGGACAATCTATATGGTATTGAAATCAAATTTAAGTCGGAAGAGTTTATAATAATCAAGATAAAACTAATGAAATTAAGTCTATAAATAAAATAGAGATATAAATAAATGGACTTTCAAGCTTCTAGGATGTAAGTGTTTCTGTATCGTCTTGCCGGCTCAAAATATATTAATTGACAGTTATAATATTCATTCAATTCATGATGTATTATATATTATAATCCATAATGTAGGAATGACAATATATATAACTGATCTCGAGCTCCAATGTAAAAAAAGGCCTGCCACTAACACTTTTTTTTTTTTTGCCACTTTTACACTTGTTAATGGATTTTGATAAATCCCCCCACAGGATGCCTGAATCATATTGGGCATTTGACTTAATAATATGAAGAGAGGTAACTTTGGGCAAAGATTGACTAAAGTTTAGAAACAAAACAAAGAAATAATATTTATCTCGTGACCTTATTAGAAGTCAGTATTAAGGGAGGAAAGGACAAGTGTTTAATACAAAGTAGTTTTGAAGATTAGAAGAGAAGATAGAATCCATAAAGCCATGTGAGACAAAAGATGGCGTCACATGACTTACCATTAATCAATTTAGTTGTTTCAATTGTTATATTGTATTCTTTTTTTAAAAGATACACTTCATAGAGTTGATTAAGCATCCTTTATGTTCCCTAACATTTTTCTTGGGCTCAAGAACAATTGTCTTGAGGGTGGAGTTTTGTCTTCCCTAAATCTTATGTAGTTTCAATTGAATATATATCGGTACTTTTATCCTTAAGTTATTGGCTAAATAATATGCTGGAAGACTTCAAAAAAAAAAAAAAAAATATGCAAGAAGTGATACTCGCTTAGTGTACCTTGCATATTTGAAGAATTTATGAATGTGGGATTACTGCAAGTGGCATGAAAACAAATTCAGACCATCTCCAAGAAAGTTAATGAAGGCTGCCTAGTTATCATTAACAGAGGCTCAAAAATCTCATATTGGGAGGATGCTTGGGTAGGATCTATTCCACCTAAAGAAGAATTCAAAACTATTTGAAAATTCTCAAAGACAAAGATGCCTCTCTCGAGAAAGTGAAGTCGGGCAACTTTTCTTCTCACAATTGGGATCTAAAACTTTCCAGAAGATGTTCTGATATTGAAGTAATGGTGGCATCAGAACCTCAATAACTGGAATCACTCGTTCCTTTCTCAAGCTGGTCGCACGGTGGTTATTTCAACCATTGCGGCGGCCGTACCCCGATATCAGATACAGTGCTTCGCAATTCCTAAAGGAATTAGCAAAAGCATCAAGGCCGTTCAACGGAATTTCTGGTGGGGTAAGTCTAAAGGTATTTGCACTAAAGCTTGGTCTTATATCTGCACTCCGAAAAAACTAGGAGGCCTAGGGCTTCATCTGCCAGATTTGGACAATAAGGCTCTCTTAGCTAAATTAGCGTGGCGACTCAAGACTGACTCTGAAGCTACTTGGGTTAAAATTCTCAAAGCCAAATACTTTCCTAAATCTAATACCCCTGGGCCCGCTAAAGCTCATCACTCCTGGACGTGGAAGACTATAAGGAAGAACTACAGCCTACTTGATGATCTAGCGATTTGGGAAGTGCATTCGGGTGAAGATATAAATATATGGACCGATAATTGGACTCCAGAGAGCAATGGCAGAATTCCAAACATAAATAACTCTAATCTCACTAAAGTATCGCAATTGATCTCACACAACAGCTGGAATACTGAAGTTTTAAGAGAGAACTTTGACATTCATACTCAGAATATCATTCAGTCTATCCCGTTGAATAACGAAGGTAAAGATCAGCTCAGATGGAAACTCACTAAAACGGGAAAATTTACGGTCGCCTCTATGTACCAGCACCTTAGTAATACTACTAACATCAATAACACGAATAACCAGAACTGGAACTTCATTTGGTCTCTCCCAACAATTCCACCAATTCCACGGATCAAGATGTTCATCTGGAAAATCTGCACCAAAGCACTCCCTGTGAAGGACAGAATAGGTAAATATATAAATAATGATAATACTTGTCCAAATTGCACGAGCATTGAATCTATAGAACATGCTCTTTTACATTGTCCATTAGCTAAAAACATCTGGTTTAAGTACAACATCATCGCGGAGAACATTACTTCTTTATCTGAATGGATTTTCTCCTGGGAAAATCAAAAGAATCAATGCTACACTAGTAATAATGTTCACTTTACTACCATCTTATGGATAATATGGAAAGTGAGATGCGACCACTGCTTTCAATATGAATTAAATGATCTCAATAAAATTATCAGAATGATTGATAATTTTCCTAAAACCAGCACCAAATCTGAGAAAATCAGGCAGAATAACAGTGAAAAATGGCAACCCCCGCCAGAAAATTTTATTAAGATAAATGTAGACGCTTCATATACCAATGTAACATCCAATGTGGGAATCAGTTTGATAGTTCATAATGCAGAATCACAATTCATCGCAGCGCAAGTAACATCTAAGAGAGCGAGAAACAGTGAAGAAGGAGAAGCAATGGCTATCTTACTTGGTATCGAATGGGCGAAGGAGAATCAGTATAAGAAGATAATAGTAGAAAGCGATAATATCAATCTAATCAAACATCTATACCGGAAAAGGCACGTGGTGAACTGACAATCGTTAATCCATACACGCAAAATTAAAGAAAGAAGAAAAGACTTTGAAGAAGTGCAATTCAAGTATGTAAAAAGAGACCTAAATTCAAGTGCAGACAAACTAACAAAATGGGCGAGAAAGAAAAAGGCAAGCAAAAGCTGGAAGAATATCCCATGTATGTTAGTTAATAAATATTGTAATAACGTTTTGATTTAATATATGAATACAAGTTCAACAAAAAAAATAAAAATATAATACACCTCTAAGAATATTTTGGTGAATGAAAAGCTCCGTTGATCTAGCTTACCTTTGATTATCTCTCTCTCCCACACACATCTTGCCAACATTCCTGGCGGGCCTTCAATTTTGTTAATCTTAGGTGACGTGTGAATAAATGAAATTTTTTTTAATGTGGGATCCACAACTTTCATGTTTGTTAAACAATCATCTTTTAAGTCTTATCTCTGTTAAATTTTAATTATACATCCTTCTAAACAAACATCTCTCTTCCATGTCACTCCTTGACAAAATCTGTCTGTGCTCGTATTTTTTAGCAGGATTGCCCTAAGATTGATCGTCACTATGTCAATATATACGAGGATTTAATCCGTGCCCATATGGCGCGGACAGTATTTTTAAATGTTACGGGGGTATGTGCACTTTACTTTTTCAGACTGACGGTGTAAATTAACAACAAAGTAGGCAAGAAAGAGTTACGTTCTATCAAGTGTAAAAGAAATAGAATGCTTAAAAGGTTACCGTCAATGCAATAATTAAATAAACACGTTAGAAAATCTCGATATTAAAATGCCTATATATGTTTGGATCGATCAATTTGTTGAGAATCAAGGGTTTAAAAGAGACACAACCTAATAAAAAATAACGCATCATGTGGATTTGTACAATATATATCGTCTGTTTACGTAGACATTGTTATATATAAGGCTTTGGAGTTACATAAACTTATGGTCAAATAAGTTCATCCTTGGAAAGTCTCATGTAGCTCCTCAAACCTTTGTGTCTCCGTTTTGGACACACCTAAGTTTGTACTTGTTTTTTTTCTGAAAGACCTATCTTTGTAGCTGAAAACTAACAAAATTTAATGTTTTGTAACTATGAAATTGCTTTCTATTACTTTTTCATATACCCAAGAGTCAACCAATGTGATGAATAATCTCCTCTCTTTACATGACACTCTGACGGGAGTAGTGATGTTAAAAAGGCCAGGCCGGCCCGGGTTGGGCCCGGGACCGGCCCGTTCCGTACAGGCCCGGCCCGGCCTGGCCCGTACGGAAAACGGGCCTGGCCAACCCGGGTTCTATTCCGGGCCCGGGCTGGGCCTATGGTTTGGGCCCGACGGGCCAGGCCCGGCCCGCCAAACCCCTTTTTTTTTTTTTTTTTTTTTTTTTTTTCATACCTTATTTTAAAATTTTAGATAATTTGAAAACATTCCTTTTCGAAAAGATCTATCCAACAAAATCGTTCCTAAAAGATTCATTTCCATAAAATATTTTCGAAAAATCTTTCCTAACTTGTTAATTTATCTATTTAAATCATCCTCTATATTATTTCCAAAACGTAATTTCTAAAATCACTTTCACGAAATCTTTTCAAAAATCTTTCTTAAACTTGTTAACCTATTTATGTAAATCATTTTCTATTTATATAAATCATCCTCTACTAATTAGTTTCAAAATATAATTTCTAAAATCATTTCCCAAAAATCTTTTCATACAATCTTTCCTAAACTTATTAATTTATTTATGTAAGTCACCCTCTATTTATTATTTCCAAAATGTAATTTCATAAATCAATTCAAAAAACTCTTTCTGAAAATCTTTTCTATACTTATTTATGAAAATTATATCCTATTAACTAATAACTATTCCTAAAATCTTTCCAAAAGTCATTTCTAAATCATGTCATTATTTATAGAAAATCCTTTTTAAAGTTTTAATTTTTTATATTCAAAATAAACAATAGATTTGTATTTTTTTAATTTAAATTTTGGTTTTTCAAAAAAAAAAATATATATATATATATATATTATAGAAAATCCGGGCTGGCCCGGCCCGGCCAGGCCTGGGTCTATACCCAGTCCCGGGCTGGGCCCTTGTATAGCCAACCCGGGTTGAGCCCGGCCTGGGAAATTTTCAACCCGGGTTGGCTAGGCCCGGCCCGGCCTTTTAAGCATCACTAGACGGGAGCATATATTCCATGTGATCTTGCAGCAACTCTACTTGAGAGTGATGTTTTTCCTAATTTATTCCTTTTTCTACATTTTTAATTAAAAACATGGTCACAAGATACAATATCATTGTGTGTTTGGTTGCAGGCAGGATTCCTATTTATTTATTTATTTATTTATTTTTTTTGAAACCAAGGGAACCATTTCCATTAATAAGTGATAAAATCACATTGTTTACATGGATGATACATCATTCTTATTTTTCTCTCTGAAAACTTCATGAGAGTTACATACCTTTAAATGCAAAGTGCCTCATGAAGAGAAAGAAATTGGACTAGACACTGACTCAAACAAAAGACCCTAAAGGTCGAGAATGAGAAAACCCTGAAGGTCGCGAATAAAAAGACCCTAAAGGTCGACAAAAAGAAATAATAATAATACAAATACTAATACTAAAATCACCACCGTAGGCTACACCGGAAAGTCGTTGTCGTCACCGGCAAAACCGTTTTCATCACCGGAAAACCGTCTTCATCGTCGGAGAACCGCCCCCATCGCCGGAGAACCACCACCACAGGAGAACCGTCGTCAATGCAACTTGAAAATGTTGGCTTAAAGAGGAAGATGACAAGAGTATCTAGGAATAATTGTTCTGATTTGTGGGTAGAAAGTCGGGTTGTAATGAAATAAATCAGATCCTCCATGAATCAAAGGAAAGGCCTAGAAAATCTCTATCTCTCATCTCTTTCCTGTAGCAAGAAACCATTGTTTCACATCCTCCAATGATGCAATAATACCCTAGAAACTATTAAAGGAAGGAAGACTGACTACATACGAAAGAAAAAGGTCGATCCGGCGAAGGGAGGACCCTTCGCCGGATCCACAAAACGCAGATCAGAGAAAAATTTAGAGAGAGAGACGGTTTGGTGAGAGAGAGAGAGAGAGGAATAGGTAGGATTCCTATTAAAAGTGGGATTCTGTAAGAATCAAGAAGCCTGTCTATTTGGCTATCAAGAATCCTAGGACTCTTGAATCTTAAGAATTCTTAACTTCAAAATTTGTATTCGCCTAAATCTCACCCTACATCTTAGGATTTGTTAGGATTTTGGATTAATAAATCTAGATTTCAAACTTAAAATCAACAAAAAGAAATATATTTCTTTCTAGAAAACAATTATTTCAAATTTTTTTTTCAAAAATCGTTTTTCCCGAAAACCCGATTTCTTCGACAACCGTCCCCCCGAAAACCGATTCTTCTCCAAATAACTTTTTTTCCTAGAACAAATTTTTCCTTGAAAACTTTTTTGTTCTCCAAATCCATTTTTTTATCGAAGAATGGTTTTTTTTTCTCGAAAAACATTTTTTCTTTCTCGAAAATCGTTTTTTCGATGACTTGAATTTCCTGAACACCTTTTTGCTTCATAGAGACCGTTTTTCCTGGATTATGTTTCGGGAAAAAATTCGTGAAAAAAGTTTCTTGAAATCACGATTATCGAAAAAAATGATTTTAGAAAAAAAATAATTTTGGGGATTTTTTTTTCAGGAATATTGTTTTGAAGGAAAAAACGGCTTTCCGGGAAAACTATTTTTGTAAAAAAAAAATTGTTTACGAATTTTTTTGAAAAACGGTTCCCCAAAAATAATTTTGAAGAAAATGGAGGGTTCTCGAATGAAACCAGTTTCTAGAACAAGGTTTTTTTAAAGAAGTAATAAATCATAGGATTCTTATTAGTTGCCAAACAAACCAAAAAATATTACTTGGATTCATGAATCGTGGAATCCAGAATTCGAAGGACTCATGAATCCGCGGATTCATGAGTCATCCGAACACACCATCACTTCATTGTCGTTGACCCAAGCCAGTTAAATTTTCTTGATATATGGATTCCATTTTTGCAAATGCGCGGATGCATAGACAAGTTCCATTCATGTGCTAAGCGGAATAGGCGTTATTTATACACACAAGTATGTCCCGTGAACATATACACCGGACGCTGAGGTGGTTTCTCTCCATAATGTGTTAGCGGCATATGTTCATGATCTTAATCCTTAGAGATGTGACGCTTGTTCATCCTTAGCTAGTAGGCATGAAAGTGAATAACACTCTACAGACCAAGATGACTTGAAGGTCGCTTGCTGAACAAATGTGCTCAAGAAGGATGGATGTGTGCTCAAAGTTAGTCTCGACTTATCTTATTCTTAACCAAACCAAACAATACAGCTAAATATTGCGATTATGAGCCCCAAATGAAAATGAGGTATTAAACCTGTGAAAATGAGGTATTAAACCGAGTGAACAATTTGAGTGCCTTTACACTACGAAAAAGACATAGTTGTTGTATATAGACATCAATTCTAAGAATCTATTATACGAAGTCGACCAAAGTCCTATTTTTCTAATCAAAAATACTAAATGTTAACTATGGACTTTTGCGCTTTTTACACATGGACTTTTGGGTCACTCCGAACTTGACTTTTTAGACTGCCCTTTATCTTTTCTGGCGATAGATCTCTATCTTATGTAACCAAGCTTTTACCACAAAGGTACTCTCCAAATGTTTACCAACAACCCTTGATTGGAGTGGTTAGAGGTTTAGTCTACCACTTTAGAGGTCAAAGGTCGGAGGCACACTCGCAATTAAAAAAAAAAAAATTTTACCACAAAAGTATGTCAATTTTTCATTAAAACAACCAAGGATATCTCAATATATCATTAAGTAGAAGAGTTAATTGTGGTTTCCTATCATGTTTCGGGAGGACATTTGTTTTTTTTTGGAGAAAGAAATAACATTATAAAAGCAAGATTACAATATCAGTCCTTGAAAACAAAAGCAATAAAGACAGAAGGACTAAAAGGTAATACTAATTATCCTCGAGAAGATCACTTCACGTGTTAAACGGGAAGTACATTTGCTGCCAGATTGTGCGCCAGGCTGTTTGCCTCTAGGGCAAAACGTCGGAGTCACGTGTCGTTCCCTCGTGCTAGCACGTAAACCGTAGATCTGATGATAAAGCCTCGAAGGTATTATAGGATCTGCGGATGAGATTAAGTCCCACATAACCCTAGAGTCTCCCTATACTATATAACCTTCAATGTTCAGTTCATCTCCTAGCTCCAGCGCCGTCTGGAACCCCGTCATCTCACTGTGTAACACCGATAGTGGTTGAAAGTTATTTTTTTTTGAGCCGATGATGTCTCCGTTTGAATATCTTGCTACAGCTGAACATGTAGGTCTGTCCTCTTTATATGATCCATCATAGTTTATCTTTATATTTGCTTGAGGTGGAGGATTCCAACTATCTGCACTCAAAAAATGATCAGAAGATGAAGGTTCTTGAGTACAGGATATATACCTGAGGCTTTCTTTCACTTTCCACCAACATCGCCGGAAATCTACATGAGTTTGTCTGAAAATCACTTCATTTTCTAAGCTTCCACCACTCCCAAATAAGGTTAGTATGAGTATACCACTTTTCACTATTATTACCTTCATTTTTTAGAATGTTCTCAAGTCTAATGTTTGTGTCTCTTTGCATGTTGATGAAATCCGTCTCTCCTGTTATGACTAGGAGCTCTTGAAATTTCGGACAATCGCTAAAGAGGTGGTTAACTGTTTCAATCTCGTCTGTGTTACATATTCTACAGATCTGAGGTATATTATGAACTCTCTTACCTATATTATCCAGGGTTGGAATGCCATTATGTAAGAGTTTCCATATAAAATTTTGGATAGTTGGTTTTAAGTCTTTTTTTTCCAAAATTGACTCCATGGAAACTCATTTAGCTCCTGTGATACTATTGGTAGATTTTTAACCTGTGTATAATACGATTTAGTGTTAAACTTACCTCCTTCTTTTGGCTTCCATACGAGAGTGTCCTGTTGAATTGTTTGAGGTAGTACTATCTTTCTGATGGCTTGAATCGTATCAGAGTCAAAATAGTTAGTAAGAAGGTTCATGTTCCAGCTATTTGTTCCTGGTTGGATTAGATCTGAGACCCAAAAAACATTAGAAGGAAGATTTTGAATCAAACTAGGTAAGTGGTCCATTGTATTTGGGATCCATGGGTCGAATTGGATTTTAATAGATGTTCCGTCACCTATACGCCAAATAACATTTTGTCTCATGATAGGTTTGATCTTTGTTATCGATTGCCAGAAAGGTGACTTGTTTGTGGGACTATCCATAGTCCAAAAGTCATCCATTTTAAAGTACTTGGCCTTAATGATTTTAACCCAAATCGCCTGTGAGTTAGTAAAAAGTCTCCATATCATCTTGGCTATTAAAGACTCATTTACCTGATTTAAAGATCTGATTCCTAAACCTCTTTTATTTTTTGGACTGCAAATAATGTCCCACCTAATTAAGTGCATTTTTTTCTCCCTTGCATCGTGTCCCCACTAAAAATTGCGTTCCTCCTTCTCCAATTGATCAATAACCTGTTTTGGGAGCAACTGGTAGCTAAATGGATAGGTGCAGTGTAGGGATTTATACCCTTCTACTAGTGTTTATAGCGGAAATATGACATCTAATGTCTACACTAGTATTCCCAGGATCACATGCAAAACTAGTAATTAATCTAATGGAGATAGTAGATTACCTTAATCGCTTTTCCCTCGAACTAGTTGAATTGATTGAAGAAGACCAAGAGCTTCAAGTGTAGCTCCTCTACTTGGGACACGAGCAATCAATTTTATCTCCCACCTTGTTGTATAGCTAGCACACCAATGGTGGTTGGATAGAAGAACACCTTCTTCTTTGACTAGATCGATAGTAATGGGAATTAGCTCACTTTCTCCTCTCTACTTGATGTGGTAGAGTAAGAAAGCTTAGAGAGAAATTCCACACCTTATTCTCTGCCCTAAGAGTGTTTATATAGAACCCTAATAAGAATTCACCTCCTTTTAGGTTTCCTAAAACACCATTTAGAATAAGATTTAGGGAAATAGTCGAAAATAACAACTATTGGTATTTTCTCAATTCCCTAAAGAGGAGGTGCCCAAACACCACGAAAATTGGCAGATATAATGTTTATTATATCAGAAACTAACCCTCCAAAATTCAGCCCAATCTGAGTCCTAGAAGTACCCGAACCGGTCTAGGCCCAAAAACCCTGTTTTTGGCCTTTTTGTACTATCTTTGCCAAATTCCTTTTTAGGCCTATGAGATATGTTTATGGGACACTCCCATGATTATATCTCACTCCCACTAGTCATATACTAGATCAATTTGTCACTCTTATGTGTAACCCGTTGTAGGATCCGATCGAAGTTAGCCGCGAATTACTTCGTAATTCGACGATCGTAGTTGGTCTCTAGCTACAACTCTACGATCCCTAAATCAATCGGACTTGATGATCTTCCACATCAATTGTCCTATCCGACAATTTGTTCGCATTGTCACCTTGGTCGAAGGACATCTCCTTCAACTCCTTCAGACTCCCACTTGGACTTAGAACAAGTGCAATGCCTCGATTCCCGTGTCAATTTAGTATCCCATCTGATACGTCACGTCATTCAGACTTTCTTGATATCCGAGTACAACTGTAAAAGACAAACGATTAACTTTAATCCGTTTGAGCGCGGCCACGCATTTTCAGTTGCTACTCATCAAGTGGCCTTGAGACACTTTGTACCTAATGTGATTAGGGTGACACAATCCATTGTTGCGCTCCCACTTAACTTCATGTCTATCCTGTCCTTCCCAGTATCCGTCTTTATAACCTCCTTTTACAGCGCGGCGTTTAACGGAACCAAAGTCGGGCATTCCTTACATAAGATGAGTGGAGCACTCATGTTTTGAGGAATCTCTCCAATTGTCTTTATGAGAAGTATTGACGTTCATCACGAATGATGTACTTCTCATTTGAGGGTTATCCAGTGTATAAACCTTTTACACACCCACGTAGTCGAATAGAATATACTATTCATATAGCCCATGAAACTGCGCTATCCCATCGACTCCCGTGCTAGTCTTCGTGAGTCATTGTTGTCCATGCAATGACCTGGACCAGGGATTTTTGATAATAATTATTCCAAGTTCACTTAATAGGGTTTCATTCATCAGATCACGTATCTGACAAACCTATTCGGAACGTTTTATTATCGATGGACTGTCGTTTAAACACTAAACCAAGTTTAGACGACTGGTGAAATAATTCTTATTATTTCTGATAACGAGAGTTGTAAATCTGAGCCTCTTCCGTAAAACTCCTTTTACCCACTCAGTTTTACTTGTCGAGGTTTAAAATTATACCTCATGCCTTAGACTGTGTATGAATCTCATACTATGTCTAAGGTGACAGTTTAGTTTGACTACCGTGGTAGTCGGTTTTAAACTTTGCTTATTATCAATTAATTTGAAGATTACTATCTTCAACCTTGATAATATCTAGTAATCTTTACTAGGGTTAAGGCCTTTAATTCTTTGTGTAGTATTTGCAACAGTTCCCGGCTTAAAACACTTTTAGCCTACTTTCCTTCCATGTCTGGAAGTTTGCTACGATGACATGTTCAATTTTGTACTACTTCATCCTTTAGCCTTCTAGGATGTACTAAGTAGTGTTTCGATTTTCCAATCCGAATTCGGATGTTTAAATGCTAATCATGTCCAACATGATTGACTTTATGTTTTCGAACATAAATGTCTCTCTCATGCGTGCTAGCTCATCGGTGTCTTTTAGACTCCGAGTTTTGCAACGCCCTCTGTCATGAGTTTTTGGGTCGAAATTCTTTTAGACTTTTCGAGTCTTAGATTTTCTGTTTCGGATCTCAAGCATCTCAGCGTACTGAGTCTCTCTAATCCTATCATCCTTTTGATCTATTCTTATAGATCTTCAGATGCCCAAAATGGCATTTTATCCTTTTGTGTGTGGTCTTTTATTGAGTCAGTTCGTTACTGTTATACAACACCTTATGTCGTACTCAATCTTTTGTATGTACTCTGCATACGGACCCGGAAGGTTTGTTTACTCCCACTTACCTTCTTGAAACTCGTGATTCAAGATTTTCTTCATTCTCCAGGAATCAAATTTCTCTGATTGCCTTTTGAATCGAAGATTCTAACTCTTGCGTGCTTTTAATCTGTCGATAGATTTCTGAAGCATGCTTGTGGACATAACTTGATTGGAAGAATCTTTATTCTTCTTGTCTCGTTTCGGGAAACACGAATGTTTCCATCCTTCTCAGTTTTCTATTTTGGAAAACCAATTTAGGTCTTTTGTTGACTTAAATTATCAAGCTTCATGTCTTGACGAGATATGGATTCCACGATGATTTTGGCTTCTAGCCAAAATCTAGAGTCAGTTTCCGTTTCTGCGCAGGTCTTTTATCTCTTCAGAAATAACCTTTATTTTCTGTGTCTTTGAGATTTGACCTTTTTGGGCTTTTGAACAACAATTTGGAATTTTCTCAACTACTTTGAGATATTCCTTTAGAGACACTTTCACTTGTTTTGAGAGTTCTCCGGCGAATGACATTCGCTTTTGTGCGGTGGGTTTATAAGATTATATCTTTAACCTTTCCTTTTCCAAGGAGTCGCAGTTTGTTGCTCTTGGTCGAATTTAATCGACTTGTACAAGTTTCATGATTGTTCTTCATGACCCTCCATGATTTTTCTCATGATCGAATTAAATCGACTTGTACTTTTCTCCCACTTATTCTTGTAATAATTAGTGTTTTCTCCCAGACTACTAGGTGTGCTAATTATTAGAAGAATACTATCATGAGCAACAAACACTTTGTTCTCTTGATTGGTTATGGAAGAAGCCCAAATTTCTTTTTAAAAAAGAAATTGCGTCAGATATTAGCTAGTTTTGTAATGCTTTTACAAATTTAGCTTTAGACGGAATTTTGGTAAGTGTGAAAACAATCGTTTATAGAATATGTCTCAAAATATTCGGAAGACTGGCTTAAACCCATCTTTGATCGAATTATGCATAGCAATGTTCGATTGCTCCCACTGAATCCACCATCCGTCGGATGTGTTCCATGGAGCAGAGTTGGAAAACTGTTTCTCAACTCCTTTGATGGTTATCAAGTGTTTGACTCAAGTTTTCACTATCTTGTCAAAGTGATTCTTTACTTCGGTTTGTACTTTGTTTGAACCTTTCAAACATTCTGACTTATACTTTATGATTTGTACGTTTCCATACTTCATGAAGTTGTCAGAGTACGTATTTGAAGTTTCTCTCGTTAGCTTCTGCAAGTAAACTTATAGGTCTGCATAACACCGTATGAGTCCTAATAGATTACTAGTCTTTATGCCTTTTGAAAAGGGTGACTTTGTCAATTAGTCCTTAAGACCCAATTGACAATGCTGAAGTTTAATGAGTTTGAATCTCTTGATTTTAGCCATTATCAATGTTAACCTTCAGTTAATTTTATCACTGGTTTAAAACATCAGACGTTTCTAGAAGAACAAAATAATCACTATTAAGTTCTAAGCTAGATCAGTGTCTAAAAGAAGACTTCGATCCCTTTCAGTATCCCTAGCATTACTGCTTCTGCTCCCTCTTGGATCTTTACTTCTTTTAGTCAAGTATGTGATTTCCTTGAGCTCCCACTGAGCCGCTCATCTGGTCTTAAATACCTGATGAAGGAATTTTACGATACTTGTTTTTAACTTTGTTAACAAGGATACGGAATCGGAATTCATAATTCCATTCCTTTTGTCCTCCAGGTGCTAAAGGTAGTTTCCTTTTAAATGGTCTAGCCATTGTTCAGAAACATTCACAGTAATGAGAAATACTCTTGATCATGTACTCGGTAGCTGCTTTTCTTTGATCAAATGTTTGTCTCACTTGACTGATCCTTTTGCCCTTTTGAATTTATTTCTTAGATTCTTTGTACCAAATCTCAAGAACCTTTCTTAGACTGGATATTCCCGTATGTTCTGCTCAGTTTGTTTGTAACAACCTGAGTGACTCATCTAAGGTCTTTTCTATCTTTGTTCAATCAATATTGAATTGGGTGATAGATGTATTCTGTTGTCTTCCGTTAGGATGACTTTCAGATTGCCTTGGAGGTCTCGTACCTCTCCATTTATGACTTCTGTGGGAAATTCTTCCTCAGTTTGTCTTAATGGTTGTGCTAGCATTCATTATTCTTCCAAAGATAATGTTATACGATTGCTTGCAAATGGCTTTTGACCTTCTCTTGTATGAGTCAACATTGGGATTGGGTATTCTAGTGACCTTCCTTTTGAATCTGAGAATTATTCTCGGATTCATTCTTCCATTCTAGGAAGTGGATCAGCATCTCCCTTAGGTGTGATTCAATGTTGAAATCGTTTGTGTCATCTTAAAACTACATAAAGAAATGGCAAAGTTTTAAAACTCGTTATCGTTTTGAAAAACATTAGTTTTCCCACATTATTCAATAAAAATCGTCCCCGATTGAATAAGTGATTCCAAGACCCCAGTTCTTCGAAGTAAAGCGGACGAAGGCCCTACCCTTTGACTCCGTCGTTCCGGGTGAGTGAACTACTTCACTGATCATACCTTATGACTCTTGGTTGATAGATTTCATTAATGAATGACTAATCTATCCTTTTGCCTCGAGTATCCAAGACTCTCTGCGAAGGCCGACCCACCTTCCTCGAACAAGGGCGCAACGAGTGTCTTAATCTGGATAGGCGATTACTCAATATTACTTTTGGGGACTTTTACGCTAGTCTGGCGTTTGTTATAGTGAACTATTTAGCCTAACTAACATCCACGACATAAAGCGTAAATAAGTAAGTAAATGCGCGCGAGAAAGTAAATCAAGCAGACATGGATCCTAGTATGGCCCCTAACCTAGAAGATCTAATCTCCCTTGGTTTTCTTCTTGTTTCGCCTTTTGGTTCGTCTTAGATCGCCATCTTTGAACCTCCATTGATTTCTCCCACTCGCCTTTGGATTTCATCCTCGAGTTTCTTCAATGGACTCATAGACCCTAAACTCTAATTACAAGACTCTAACGATTCGCAGATCGTATAAACTTGAAATTAAAATTAATTACAAAGCATGCACCCATCCGTGCTTAAAACAAGAATAAAGAAATAAATCTATGGCCATACTAGTTTCCCGCATTCACATCACATGCAATCATATAATATATCAAGGCTAAGAATTATATATGCATGATTATCTTGGGAGATACTTTTGTTGACATCACATGTCACATTACGGACCTTAAGTCTAAATTCGAAGAATTCTACTAGTGGTGCTTTCCGGTTTTATCTTTTATGATTTCTAAAATCATCTTTAAGAAAAACTCCGTTTTTGGGCTCGAGAAAGCCCGGGTCAATTTCGGAAAAAATATTGGTTCGATTCTTAATGATTTCATAAATCAATTTAAAGAGAAATCCGTTTTGGGCTATTGGATGGCCCAGATTGATTTTGGAATTATTTGGTTGGAATCGGAAAATAATTTTTTTTGGCAAAAACTCCCACTCGAATGATGATCCCTTTTCGTGGTCCGAAAAGCCTCGAAAAAGCCCGGGACAAGTCCTAGACAAGTCCCGGCCCAAGCCCAAAAAGGGCTCGGACAAGGTCCGGACATAGCACGGCCCATAGGACCGGCATGTCCTGGCCGAGGCCTATCAAGGCCTGGTCTCGTCCTGGCCGGAGCCAGGACGCTAGTCCATGTACCAGACGCGTCCTAGACGTGTCTGGTACTAGACCGGACCAGCACTAGGTGTCTCAGACTAGTCCGAGACACCCAGAACCTCCCAGACGCGTCCAGGAGCTCCTTCGCAGCTGCTGGTCGCGTCTTAGACGCGACCTGGACGCGTCTTCAAGACGCGACCTGGGCGCGTCCTTAGTAGCTGCTCTGGACGCGTCTTCAAGACGCGTCCAGAAGCTTCTGTCGCAGCTGCTGGTCGCGTCTTCAAGACGCGTCTCAGCAGCTGCTCTGGACGCGTCCAGAGGACGCATCCAGGAGCTTCTGGTCCGGCCAGGAAGCTTCCTGGCCGGACACTAGGGTTTTTCAAAACCCTAGTTTCCAAAAAGAAAAAAAAAAAATTTCCTTATGCAACTTTAAGTTGCTATTTTCCAATTTTAAAACTTTTCTTAAATTTTTGAAATTCCTTTTAGAACACTTCTAAAATTTTTCAAAACTTTTAGAAACTTTTTAAATTTTTCCAAATTTGTTTTGAGAGTTTCCCAAACTCAAAACTACTCTTTTTAGAACACTTCTAAAAATTCCAAATCTTTGTTTTTCAAAAGTTTCCAAAATTTAAAAAACAACTCTTAATCAACCCAATTTTGGATCAAAATCTAGGTTTTTGAAATTTTTCAAAGAACAATTTTGAAATCAATTTGAAAAATCTTTGTATCCAATTCATAATTAATCAAATTTTATGTTTAAAACCTTTTTAAATATAACTATCAACATAATCAAGCATGGATTAGTTTGAAATTCAATGAAATTGAGTCTTTTAAAACACTTTTAATCATCAATTTGATTCTCAATTTGAAAATTTATTGAATCCCATCAAATTATGAGTTTAAAATACTTTAAAAAACATCTTTTAAAATACTTTTATAAACTCAATTTTCAAACTATTAAGCATATTAATTAGTTCGATTCTTAGCAAAAACTAGTTAATGGCAAGAGGCTCTGACGCCACTGTTGGGATTTATACCCTTCTACTAGTGTTTATAGCGGAAATATGACATCTAATGTCTACACTAGTATTCCCAGGATCACATGCAAAACTAGTAATTAATCTAATGGAGATAGTAGATTACCTTAATCGCTTTTCCCTCGAACTAGTTGAATTGATTGAAGAAGACCAAGAGCTTCAAGTGTAGCTCCTCTACTTGGGACACGAGCAATCAATTTGATCTCCCACCTTGTTGTATAGCTAGCACACCAATGGTGGTTGGATAGAAGAACACCTTCTTCTTTGACTAGATCGATAGTAATGGGAATTAGCTCACTTTCTCCTCTCTACTTGATGTGGTAGAGTAAGAAAGCTTAGAGAGAAATTCCACACCTTATTCTCTGCCCTAAGAGTGTTTATATAGAACCCTAATAAGAATCCACCTCCTTTTAGGTTTCCTAAAACACCCTTTAGAATAAGATTTAGGGAAATAGTCGAAAATAGCAACTATTGGTATTTTCTCAATTCCCTAAGGAGGAGGTGCCCAAACACCACGAAAATTGGCAGATATAATGTTTATTATATCAGCAACTAATCCTCCAAAATTCAGCCCAATCCGAGTCCTAGAAGTACCCGAACCGGTCTAGGCCCAAAAACCCTGTTTTTGGCCTTTTTGTACTATCTTTGCCTAATTCCTTTTTAGGCCTATGAGATATGTTTATGGGACACTCCCATGATTATATCTCACTCCCACTAGTCATATCCTAGATCAATTTGTCACTCTTATGTGTAACCCGTTGTAGGATCCGATCGAAGTTAGCCGCGAATTACTTCGTAATTCGACGATCGTAGTTGGTCTCTAGCTACAACTCTACGATCCCTAAATCAATCGGACTTGATGATCTTCCACATCAATTGTCCTATCCGACAATTTGTTCGCATTGTCACCTTGGTCGAAGGACATCTCCTTCAACTCCTTCATGCAGTACGGCCCCAGAGTTGATTTTATCAAGACTGTTCTGCCAGCTTGAGTGGTGAGCTTCTGTTTCCATCCTGCTAATGACTTCTGAAATTTCTCTAGCAGCCATTGGTAGTTCCTGATTCCTAATAAGAGCTCCAAGGTACTTAGCATTATCTGTCATAAGGGGAACATTAAGACGATTGACGAATTGCGTAATTATATTATGAAGGTCACCTTTGCTAAAGTACAAGGAAGATTTATCAAAATTGACTTGCTGGCCAGAGAAATTAGAATATTGTTCCATCATTTTGTAAAACTAAATCCAGGTTTTGAATGTTAGCTGTCCCAAATATAATCAAGTCGTCCGCGAATAAAAGATGTGTAGCGCTAGGGCATACCTGATTAATTTGGTATCCTGGAAAGTTTTTATTATGCTCATAATAAGAAATTAAGAGGGAGACTGATTGAGAGGTTAGGATAAAAAGGTAAGGTGATAGGGGACATCCCTGTCTAAGGCCTCTAGAGGCCTTGAAATCACCCTCTAATTTCCCATTAATTTGGATACTAAATCTGGTTGTAGTAACACAGGACATAATCAGACTAAGAATGTTACCACTAATGCCGGAGGCCATAAGGACTGGTTTGAGAAAGTCCCAATTAACACGATCGTACGCTTTGGCCATATCCATCTTAAGAGAGAAAGCCCCTTTTTTAGCTCTAGAATTATCCATAGAGAGAAGTAATTCTTCAGTCACAACTATGTTATCCATGATCTGTCTGTTGGTGACAAAGGCGTTCTGGGTCCACATAATACAATTCTCTAAGTAAGGTCTGATCCTATTCGCTATTAATTTTGTGATGAATTTATACACCGAGTTGCAAAGGGATATTGGCCTATAATCTGAGGCCATATTCAGGTTCCTCTTTTTGGAAATTAAAGTGATGGTAGTGGAATTTAGAGAAGGAAAACCTGTTTGGAAGGCTGCTTTTATGTATTCAATAAGCTCAGATCATATGTATCCCAACTGTGTTGGAAGAAAAAGGTGGGCAGTCCGTCCGGTCCAGGACTCTTCATAGGCCCCATATCCATAACCACCGCTTTTATTTCTTCATTTGTAGGAACCCTTGAGATGTAGCCCAATTGTTCGATTGATATCACCTTGTATGCATTTAGTATCTCGGTTGGGGGTGGAGTTACTGGTTCCACCCTAAATAAATTCTGAAAATATGTTATGAATTCTTGCGAGATTTCTTCCTCTGTATTGATAGTGTGACCGTCATTTAGTTGAAGTTGATGCACTCTGTTTTTTTCCTTCTCATTGTCATAGCCAAATGGAAAGCCTTGGTGTTTCTATCCCCGTTCTTTGCCCATTTAGACCTGGAACGTTGTTCCGCCTTTGTACAATGTAATTCCTCTAAATGGAGGATTTGTTACTCGATATTACTCTCAATTGCTGATGATTCCTCTGTTGGTTGAACTGATTGTATGTCGTTTAGTCTCTTCCTCAAAATGGCTAGTCTATTTTTCAAAATTCCAAAAGCTCTTTTGCTCCAAATTTGAATGGATGATTTTGTCTTCCCCAATTTTTCCTGGAAATCTCCTGTACTGTTTTCCGACGCTGATTGGAAAGTGTTTTGATACTCTGTATGCTTGGTCCAGAACATCTCAAATTTTGAGAGCAAAGTTGTAACTTGTCCTCCTACAGAAAGCTTGACTAGTAATGGAACGTGATCGCTATTATATCTCGGTAAATGAAACACTCCCGCTTCTGGAAATTTAAGTAACCAATTCGCATTGCATAAAACTCTGTCTAGTCTTTCTCTCGTTAAATGATGAGCTGCTTTACTGTTTGTCCACGTATATCCAGGGCCGTTGAATCCCAAATCCATTAAACCTGCTTCACAGATAAAGTTTTGAAAATTAGTCATGAAGGGGATATTATCAGATCCTCCCCATTTTTCTGATCGGGAGGAAAGAGCGTTCTTATCTCCAATACAACAGAATGGTTAAACGTATTCTGGATGGTCGACAGTAATTCAGACCAAAAAGGGGGTCTGTCTTGAACTCTAGGGGGACCATATATACAGAATATGTCCCATGGGTCTGTACTTTACTGCCGTTACCCCTGTTTGGGTTTGAACTTTGCTTCTTTTGATCTGTGCAAGGCTAGACAACATATCACCAAAATTAGTTCGGATAGAAAATTCTTCTCATTGAAATCAGTGTTCCCCACATTTGAGTCAGATGACTGTTCTCCAATGGAGAGGGTGGTGGGGTTTTCTAGGCCAGTCGAACCCAATACTCGTCCCTGAATTCTAGCCGATACAGGGACCTTATAAGCATCCGAGTACTTGGGTGCAATTGCCTTTAACCCACGTGAACGTTGTTCCTCAGAAACATCATATTTGAGGAGGTCAGTAAAAGCCAGAACAGTCGGACAAAACTTTATAGTATGTCCTAGTAATCCACATGAAACACAGAACCTAAGAAGTTTTTCAATACGAATTTCAAGTAGAATTAATTTAGATGGAGATAGTTTTAAGTAAATAGTTGGTGGAAGAGGCTTCTTAAGAGGATATTCGATTTTAACCCTTCCAAAAAGACTCCATTTAATAGCATCACTCGCAGTAGTTGGTTGAAAATTTCCTAAAGCTCCTGCCAATCGATTTATTGTTGAACTAGTGAGATGACCCATTGGGATTCCATGAAATTGTGTCCAGAGATTAACCGTCTCAAAAAGTTGTTCTCCTTGTGGGATATCTGGCCGACAAGGTTGTAGGATGATAAGTTCTTCTTGTATGACCCACGGTGAACTCTCAAGAGCGATCTGCATTTCTGTAGCCGTCATGAATTTCATAAGAAAAACGTTTTCTTTAATCTCTGTGAGTAAGAACTTGTTCGGACCATGAATAACCCGAGTTAATCGCATCACTAATTGACCGAGATCCACTTTTTTCGAACTTTGGACCCATATTACTCCACTTGTGTTTAGCGAAATTTCAAGAGTTTGATCTTCTTCTACTTCTATTGTTGCCGGTGGTTGTTCCCCAGTAGAAAGTTTAGCAAACTGGGTTAGAAAGGCTTGACTTGGTGTTTCCATGATCTTAAAAAGGAGAAAGACAGAAAAACTGAAATTAAAACCAAATTAGAGACTAAATCTCGTGAATTGAAAATCCCCTCCGGGAGGACATCTGTTAAAGATGTAAAAAGAACACATTTAGGTTTTCCTATTATGTTTTTTAAGAGAAAATGTGAGAACATACTTCTTTTCTGTTTAACGTAATAAATTTACTAAAATTAGTGAAGGAAGTTGAACTTCGACTTATTACTAGGGGAAATAATTTGGCCACGGGAATTTACTGACAACTTAGGAGCAATTTACACACTATTTACAAAAGTGTGCTATACATTTTGTTATTTACAATCTTTTTTTTAAAAAGAGGTCCCCAATTGTATATCAACTCCAAGAAAGGACCTTCTTACCTATTAGATTTACCAACAACCCCCAAAATCCTAAATCTCCCTGTCATCTTCTCTGCTATCTTCACTGTGAGCCTACCAAAGGGATTTTTGTATTAATTAACGAGGGGTTAGTTGGAAGTAGTAGGTAACCAGTCACATGGCATATTATATCTCTTTCATTGCTATCAAACTCCAAAGGACTTAAGAAATGGCCTTTCTGCCTCTAGTCCTTTCTCTCTCTCTCTCTGTCTCTAGAGATATCTCTCGTGCATATAACTTTCAATTCTTCAGATGTTAAGATCATATCCTGCCATTCAGAAAAAATTAGTCGGGGCCTGCGTTGAGGACCATATGGGACATGTCTTTAATAAGTCTGGGTCCCTATCAAGGAACATACCTGTTTATCTTTTATGCGGTATCATAAGTAGATCATGTCGTACCATATCAAAATATGCCACGTGATAGACAAAGCATGGCCTATTATGAACATCGTGTCCAAGTGTCGCATTCTAATTAGCAGATGTTTCTCTGTAAATTTTCATATTTTAACCGATCTTCAAAACCATATTCTAAAGAAGTAGGTTCAATTTTCTTCACTGATTGTCTTGATTTTTAATGTTTTTCTTAAAAGATGGAAATAGTTAAAGTTTTACCATGTTCTTACGTAACTGTTTTAGAATATTATATTGTGTTGTTCCTTTGGGCTAAATGAAGCGAGAAATATAGTAGATGCTTCTACCAAATTTAAATTGGTTGTGATAGTCTACATCGTTTATTTTTTTTTTTTTTGTTGAAATAGTCTACATCGTTTATGTGTATGAATAATTTATATTTCCAACTTCAATTTTATGGAAGAGAAATTGTAAATGATCCATTATTGATCAAAATGATGATTTCCTAAATACATTCCATTATCAAGTTATTAGCTTATATGTAAATGGTTAAGAAAGAGAACCAAACAAGTCAATTTTTACAAGAGCATAAATCTCAACCAGGATAATGTCAGAAATTCACAAAGACAACATAAATATGCTGTCAACAGTTGATAGTCCAAGTGGTTCCAAGGTATTGTGATGTAGAACGCAGCGGAATTAAAAGAAGATAATAAAAGTAAACGAAAAACGATAAAAGAACGAATAAATAACTATAAACTTGATTAAACTCAATTGGTTTTTCTCTTCAACATGAAAATAAAAGACAGACTAGACCTCCTTTTATAGGATATCATACTTTCCTAGTTAGACTCAAACTGGACTTTCCTGAATAATGGAAATACTGAAATGCTGCAACTTCCTAAATAGATATACTCAAACTAGACTTTCCTGAATAATGGAAATACTGAAATGCTGTAACTTCCTAAACCTAGATTCAATACGAATCACACTAAAACTGGGACTTTCCTAAATCTAATCATTATGGCCGATTGGCCTACGTGGCCGTTAGGCCACGGCAAAAAGCGTCCACTCCGGGTGCCCTTGCATCAGCTTCCCCTTCTCCCACGAGGTTCGTCCCGAACCGTTTCGATGAAGAAATTAATTTGATGCACCCACATACGATGAACTCTATCATGGCGATCCGTAATTCCCACTTTGCACGAAAGGTGTACGAAATCCGAAGGATAGAGAAAGGGACTAAGTTACCAACTATAAACTGATATCAGTGAAGAAACGTCCAATAAATTTCTACATCATCCATCATCTTGAAATTTGATGAAGAAGCTTGCAAATACTAAATTTTCCTCTACCAAAAAATTAGCCTTCAAATTCATCATCCAATCATCACGAGAAGAGCCAAAAAACGTTGCAAGGCATCGTAAAATTTCTCGAAGATGAACAATCATACTTTCTGTTATATGTTGGATGGCCTCACCTCTCATCTTGGCTTGATTGGTTGCTTTAGGTTGAACCTTTTGAGTTAGGTAAGAAAAGTATTCATGCCCCGGAATGCCAACGAAGTTTTTGAAATTTGCATTAAAAGGTAGCAACCCAAATCTATTAAGTTCAAGTTGAACTTTATCAAAAACTTCTTTCTTGAAATCCTTAGTGCTCTTGAAAACTTCTTCTCTAGATCTTGATGCAATAAGAACCCTAGTGTTACCTTCGACAATTCCTTGAACAAATTCTTTAACAGGAATTGAGTGGCCATTAGCACTAGGATGAATTTGTCTATAATTTATGAGACTTTCTTGATCTTCGACTTGAGGTCGGATTGTAAAGATTGCAAGTAAGACTAAAGTAACTATTTCAGAATGCATAGCAAGAATGCCGAAAGTGTAGTTGATAGGAGAGGAGTGGTGATGGTCATAGTTGTGGTCGTTTCGGAGAAAATCAAGCAATGCTACCATGCTATCTTTCTCATGAATCATCTTCGAAGATAGGTATTTATTGTGAAACTGTACACCGTTGCAAATGGATTTTGAAAGTGTGGTTGTTGGGAAGGAAGCATTGAAGGGCTCAAAGTCCAACTCAAGCATGAAATAATCATTAGAACTCCCATTAACAAGTTCCTTGAATTCTAAATATTCAGAAGTAGTGAGTTCCTTGGTGATTAGAGCCTTCACATTCATACGTATATATTCCCAAACTCCCGACATTAGACGAATAGCAAGTGCAACCCATGGAGGTAAAACTAATGCCTCTTGAGTGGCTCGTAACACTTCTCCAAACACCCCCTCACTTAGCTTATTCTTATCTCCTTCTAGTATTGCTTCAAACTTAGCTAACAAAGGGCAACCAATATGGATGTAGAGATCCTCTAAATCGAGTGAAAGAGTCTCGGCAACATGATGCATAATAGATTGAACAAGCTTGTTCTTATTAAACCTTTCCTCACAAGTCTGAATATCTTCTTCCGCAACTCTTCGCTTACGAAGATCGACATAACCTTTTTCTTTACCAACCGTAAGAACCTTAGCAGGTTCTTGACGTCCTACCTTGAACAAGCTACTCACGCTACGAATATGACAACGAGAGAGTGTAGAAAACAAAATCATACAATCAAAATTATTGTACGCAAGGAGAGAGATATAAGCACCCATATTTGTTTTATTCTTCACTTGAATCATAACCAGAATGTTTCTAGAACATAGAATATCAACTGACTTTGGTTTATCAAGAATGGACTCACCTTCGCAAAACGATTCGAAAAGCTTCCGTACACTGTCTCGCTTAGGACCAACCTCTTCTTTGCTTTCGTTATGTTCGACTTTCTCTTCTTCTACGTTGAAGGAAGATCCATCTTCTTCTACTGCAGTTTCAACTTCTTCGAAATCGTCTTTTTCTTCTTCGGAGTATGGTTCAGCAACCTCAAGCTCATATTTTTCATGCTCTTCGTAATCTTCTTCTTCTTCTTCTTCTCCTTTTATTACTTCTTCATGGTTGATAGAAATAAGAGGCTTCTCCAATCCAGCCAGAGATTGACTAGATTGAAGCATCCAATCATCATTATCCAGGTATTGAGATGAGAGGTTAATCGGGTATGGAGGTAAACCTCTTGGATTACTTGTATCCAACTGAAGTGCATCAATTTGATGTTGATGGAGAGTTGGTTGTGTTGGTGGTGTAGAATAGTAAAGAGAAGATGGTGGTATTGGTGGTGGAGGTGCCGAAGATGGTATAAGAGGTTGTGAATAATAATAGTACGGAGGTGGTGGTGTTGTTTCTGGTGTTTGATAGTAATAAGATGGAGGTGATGGTGTATAACACACTGGTGGTGGTGGTGACGGTTGGTATGGACAAGGAGACGGTTGTGTTGGATAATAGTTCGATTGGAGCGTTTCTAGACAAAAAGACAGTTGTGGTGGAGGTGGTGGTGAATACGGTGGTGGTGGTGTATAATAAGATGGGGGTTGTGATGGGTTTTCTCGTACGGTTTCTCCCGGATTCCAATGATAATCGTACGAATCTTTTTTCGCATACAAACATGATGTGCATAAGCATCGATTCGTTATCCCTTGATGAGTATAATTCGATTGATTATAATCTTCTTGAGGAATAGAATACGATTGATACTGATTTAATTGGTCTGGAAAAAAATTTCCAGAATCATTAGCCCAAAACTTTGGTGGCTCTGAATACCACATGATGTAGAACGCAACGGAATTAAAAGAAGATAATAAAAGTAAACGAAAAACGATAAAAGAACGAATAAATAACTATAAACTTGATTAAACTCAATTGGTTTTTCTCTTCAACATGAAAATAAAAGACAGACTAGACTTCCTTTTATAGGATATCATACTTTCCTAGTTAGACTCAAACTGGACTTTCCTGAATAATGGAAATACTGAAATACTGCAACTTCCTAAATAGATATACTCAAACTAGACTTTCCCAATTAATGAAAATACTGAAATAATGTAACTTCCTAAACCTAGATTCAATACGAATCACACTAAAACTGGGACTTTCCTAAATCTAATCATTATGGCCGATTGACCTACGTAGCCGTTAGGCCACGGCAAAAAGCGTCCACTCCGGGTGCCCTTGCATCATATTGACATAAACTCCAGAAAATCCTAGAGGTCCCAGGTTCGAATACCAGAGAAGGTGGAATATTTGGTTATTTGAATTGGGATTATGAGGGTATAAATAATGTTGTTGGGGTTTATGCCATTGTCTTGTAAGTGTTTGCGTGTTCCAAAAAAAAAAAAAACATAGATATGCTAAAATTTAGGTCAATAGAAAAAAAATTCATTTGAGGTATATAAGAAAGAATTTTTATGTTTAAAATTCAAAACTTAGAGCATTTCCAATGCAAAACTTAAAAAAAAATCTTGAGTTTTTCTTTCCAATACGGCTTAAATTGAGTGTTCTAATTCAAGTAATTCTTCTATGCAACACTCAAAACAAACTCTCTAATAATACACATGTCACACATACATTTAACCGGAAAAAAATAGTTGATAGAAAAGGCTTTCTATATGTTAGTTCTAAATTTAAATTTGATAATTAAGACACTCAAAATAAATCTAAAAATAGAGTTTGTAACTGAAACATCTTAAAATTAAATACTTCTAATTCATCTTAAGATCTCCATTTGCATTTGAGAGGTTTTCTCCCCGCAAAGATTACTTATACACATGAGTCAACCAGCAGAGCGTCAATAAAATCTCGAAAAGTGTAGTCATCAAATATGTGTTAAAGAATCATATCCCAATTTTTTTTTTTATGAATGTGATTAAGAGAAGATCAAATGCAATGGTCAAAATCAGAGATACAAGAAGATAAAGGGGCTCTACTGTTCGGCTCTAAAGTTACGTTATAGTTCTGTCAAAAATTGAGAAGATCTTGCACTTAAAGATAAGCAAGAGCAAAGCTCCAAACGTAATACAGTGCTGGTCACTCATACGATTCTTCAGCTCAAGCTTACACAATATAGATAGAAGAACAATCAAATGATTAAAAAAATGACAGAAAATGTTCTTTATTCAATATTAATTAGATGATTTATTATAGAAGAAATTACAACAAAGAGAACAAGCTCAAAGCAGAAATCCAAGATCTATTGTAGAACAACTTGCAGAGCTAATAGAACGCTCCCCGGAAAGCGAAAGAAGAAGAACAAGAGGAAAACACGGGGAGTTTCACAGAGCAACAACAAACCTCCTTATCTGCCAACAAAGGGATGGGGAGAAGGATAACCTTCACTACTAGATCTGTAGCTGGAGTCGATCTTATCGATTCTACGACCAGCACCGACGCTGAAAGCAGATAAAGCTTGTGGTTAGCATAGTTTTGCTTCAGTTGCCATCCATCTTAGCATAGTTTGCTTGAGTAGAAGTTGCAGATCGTTAATGATGGTATCAAAAAAAAAGTTAACGCCATTATAGTAAAGAACTAAGAAATTTAGGGCGTTTGGGAAGTAAGAAAGGATATCTCATTTGTACTTTGAGTGTCGGTATGAAAAAAGTTGCCCTAGATCTGTTCCAAAATTTCCTACACAATCTCTGTCCTCTGGAAAAGAAACCCTAGAATCCACTTATTCAATCTTTACTTCACGATATAGATTCACGATTTAATTGAAGGGTAATAGGTTCTCGAATTAGGTCAAGTTAGAGAGAGAGTGAAATTGATTGATTAATTGTAATTGAGAGATTTGAGCAGCTTTTCTGACGGCGATTTCGCGATCTACAATGAATAGAGAGAGATTAAAGAGAAAGGAAAGTGATGATGGTAGTGGTCGGGATAATGGTGGTCGGGGTGGTGATGGCCAGCTTTGGTGATCGGAAAAGGAGAGATGAGAAAGAATAATTAGAAAAAAATAACAATTAGAGTCGCAAGCAATGGCGGTTTTCCGGTGACCCTTGCCGATATGGAGAAGAAATTGTCAACAAGGTGTTATTCTCCATAACAATATGAAAATATATTGGTCAACTAAAATTGACCAGTTTTTTAAAAGTCTTTGCATCCCGGATACTTTTCTTATTTTCCCAATTCAGCGACCTTCTTTCTTTTGTTTATTTGTCTCTAGTTGCTTGTTCTAAATATTTTATTTTCTCCTTCAATTATCTTCGTAATTTATCTAACTTTAAATTAAGATATTATATACATATATACTTTTCTATTAAGATTTATCTTTTATTTTCCTTACTACATATTTCTAAAACTTTACTAAGATTTATTTTAAATTTTTGGCATGGATTGCAACTTTGCAAGAGTCATTGCATTCAATATGACATGAACATATAAGTACCACATCATGATATTTACCACATTTTTATGTTCCTTTAGGTTAAGTTTCACATACAAACAAAAATGGTGGAAAGCCTTCATTTTTTTTCTTATTTCCTTTGTTTAAATCTCTTTGCTTTTTCGTCTATTTATTTCCAGTTCTTTGTATTTAAATATTTTGTTTTCTCTCTCGGTTATCATTGTAATTTGTCCGACTCTCAACAATGATTTATTGTTTTTATTAAGATCTATATTTTGTTTTTCTACTAATATTTCTAAAACTTTATTAAGATCTATATTTACTTTTTTTACTAAATTTCTTTGACTCTCAATTATATGATGATTATTTTCAGATGGGAAGTAATTTGGAATATTATGAATTTTAACATTTTGAACTATCACTCGTCTTTAAAAATTAAGGGAATGCTAAAGTTGCAAAAGATTTTGACAAAAGATAGTTCCCAGCTGATGTGGCGGTTGCGGTTTCAAACTTTGACCAAATCTAGGTCGTTGAGAGATGAATATCACAACTGCCACATCAGCTGGGAACTTTCTTTTGTCAAAATCCTTTGTAACTCTAGCATCTCATATTTGTTCCACAATTAACATACAAGAAATTGTATCCCTAGAAATTGCCTCCTCCAAAGCTAGTCATACGAATTATTTTTACTTTATTACCGTTCTTTATTAGTTATTGTTAGTCTTACCTAACGAAAAATTCTGATTCCAACCTCGATTTAACATACATTCATAATACTCTATACTATTTCATGTATTTGTGTCGATAGTTTTTCTTTTATCAATTATTGTGTTTGTTAATTTTTTTTTCGTTTACCATATATTTCGCTCCACTGGGTTCATATGATCAAATCCTAAATCCGTCACTGCATATGGCGAACTCCTTTAAGCCAGTGATGCCCCACATATACAAGCATATATAAATAACACGCGTTTGCTCTAAAAATAGATTTGATTATATTTTATAGCTAAATGCATGCTCGTAAATCCGAGTCTTCTTCGGTTAGATGTGTTATAGGGATCAGTAAATACTGGTAATTTAAAATATGTAGAAGGTCGGTGGAGTGGGAACCAACCTATCTTTTCATGTGGAATTTTTTTCAGATGAAAAAGAAAAGGATACTTGCAAATGAGCCCTACCATTTATAGTTATACCACATATTTTTACAGTTGAGAAGATAGAGAGAGGGTCCAAAGTGAGGGGACCTTAGCATATATAGATGGCCCATGTACTGAGAAAGTGAGCATTAAATGGGAACAGATGAATACTATTCTCTTTTTTTGTCAAAAGATGGATGAGGAGAAAGAAAGAAGAGACAGAAAGAAATGATTTTTAATTCATTACTTTATGATTGAGAAAGAAGAAGGAAGAAGAAGGCCTACCAAAAGAAAGATATTAATAGAGGAGATACCCAAAGAAAGGTACAGATAATTTTAACTTTTTCTCTGACAAAAAGGAAAGAAAAGAAGGTATGAGTAGAGAGTCATGATGGCCTTATGATGGGTATAATCTTGGAATTCTTGTTTTGCTTTTATTTGTGTTGTTTGGAGTTGTTGCCCACTCTGCCCTAGGTGCTGACCTCAAAGCAACTGTGATCTATCAATTACTTCTTTCCCCACCTAAAGAAATTAAGAGAGAGAGAGAGAGAGAGAGAAAAGAAGGTATAGCTAGCTCACTGAACTTTCAAATCACATCTGTGATTCTCTCTCACCCCTCTAGTTCTCGTAATTCTCTCCCATACATATATGTTTAGGGTGTTTCCACAAGCGCTCCACTTTTATTGCCATAGGTCCGGCCATTATGTAAATGAAAGAGTAAATGAATTCAAATATTGATTCAAATCATGAGAGAGATTCCCATATCTTTATCAGTAGGTACCCTACATTTTTAAGCAATTGGTTCGTATGAGTTCGGAGCATTTATTGATTTTTTCTTCCTTTCCTCTCATTTTTTACTTTGATTCTTCTTTTAAGATCTTCATTAAAGTTTTTAGATTCTTTTTTTTTACGTTTTTTTTATCGGTATCATTTTTAGTTTGTTCATTAAAACAAGACTAAAAAAAATTCCAAACGATTTCTTTTCTTATTTAACACCGGTTTTAAATTTTGTAACTCTTTTTTATGATTTTACGTAGTATCTGAAAAGTTTTCGAAGTGGTTGAAGTCTTTAAAAATGTTTGTCATCGATTTTGGGTTGGTTTCGGATTGTTTTTGAGTGGTTTGTAAGTAGTAATGGAAGTCATAAGATTTGAAAAGTTTAAATAGTTTTGGACTTTGTAGTCGGAGAACTTAAGCTAGGTCTTGGAGTGGAACGGGTTCGAGAATATACTTGCTCTCTCGAACTAGACAACAACTGCAGAATTTTGCTGGAAAATTGAATTGAGTAGAGTCGATGACTCTAACAGAACGCCTACGACGAAAAAATGGGGCATCTATAGAGGCACCCAATCTTCAATCTTTTTCATGAGGGGACAATGGTGTTATCCTATCTTTACATTTACTCAGCAGTTATCTATTTTCATCTTACACCATCCAACATAGACAGAATGAGCACATACAATGTTGGAATTGATAATTGGATCTTTGAAATTCATACGAAATACACAACGACACCAGCTTTTAAGGGGCTTTAAAACCCATCTAAAATATGCAAACCACTGAACCCAACTTTATTCGGTGTCTTATAACTACATGAGATAAATTTGGTAACTTCTACTAGGAGTCCAACCCAAAACCTCATTAGAGACCGGAAAAGATACGCAAACCACTGGACCAAATTTCCATGTTTGCCACAAGTCGACAACCTCTACTTAGTTCTTATTGATAGATGTGTTAAATAAACAACATTGTTTTGATGAAATTACTGTTACAAAGCTATAAAATACGACAAGGGCCTTCAGCTGTCTACCTTGTACAAGAATTTCTAATTGCATAATTCAGGAGGTTCAATTAAATTACTCGGATTCTTTCATCTCATTAGTTAGATGAGTTCAACTATTCAAATAGAGGTTGAGAATTAACTAATGGATAACGTCGTCAATTTCCCACTATTGTAATACTTATTTGTTATATTTGATTAAAGAAATCTTTCTTCTTATTTTTTCATTGAAAAGACTCAATTTCGAGTTGAGAAGTACTGATTTGGATCGCTTATGCATATTCACTACTGCAAAATTCTATTAAATATTGAGAAAACCAAATGATATCAGCATAATTTCAAAATGAGATATTTTGAGTTTATAGGAGTACTTATAAGTGTGGGGGTTTAAACTTTAAACATAGTAAGTATTGAAGCTTTAGAGTGGGCTTGTGAAGCCTTTGTCAAGAACAAATGCCTTATTTTTTGGGCTTGGGCTTCGGTTCTAAAACTGATAATTGTTGTAAGCCGTCACAAGTGCAATCAAAGCGACTGGTTTGTTTCTAGTAGTCGGAGTGTGATAGCCTCACATCACCTGCAGAGAGCGTCTAAAGCCTGTTGTCATTGAGTAAAATATGACTACACACTGTCACGTATTACCCGTGCGAACTTATGCTTCAAGACTGAGAAAAAATCGAGCACAAATAAGCCTTTTCCCAAGTTTGCAAAGTAACCTTGACTGTAGGTAAACAATATCCTTTGTTGGTGGAATCACACAAGAGCTCTAAGTCACTAAAATACGTAAGAGATCTAGAAGAGTGCTCTATCCCCCCTAAAACTTGGTGGAAGGAACTCTTCTATTGCCTTAAGAACTCTCCGAAGATTTTTCTGTATGCCCCAAAGGCACAACCTTTTTATGTATCTCAATCGATGTTTCCATAGTTTATAGACGAAAAGAAAAGTCACAAAAGGTTTTTCAAAACAGAAGAGGTCTTTAAGCAATTTGCTTTGGATTTTTCAGTCCAAGCAGGAGACAATATACCTTAATATTATTGATTATTTATTCAAGGGGTCACCCAATCTCAATTGGAAAAGCAAATATGTTTTATCAATCATCATCCTTGTATCATTGTGATTTTATCACTTATTAATGGATATGTTTCCCTTGGATTCAAAAAAATAAAATAATAAATAAATTGGAAAAGCAAATATGTTTTCAATAGGAAATCTAGTTCCGCTTCCGTATTTTTCTTCGATTGGTTTTTCTTTTTTCTTTCTTCACTTTTTTAATGTTTGATCCACCATATTCGGTCTTTATCCTCTTTTTTTTTTTTTTTTTTGTTGAAACAGTGCACTTCTAATATTAAGAAACTAAAACATTCTTACAATACAGATTAACAAGAAAATAAGGAACAGCTTGCCAAGTCTTCGTTCTTTTCTTTAACCTGGACCATTTCGCTAGCTTGTCTGCAGGAGCATTACATTTCCTGATCGTGTGTTTGAATTGCACCTGTTGCAGCCTCTTTTTAACTTCATGGATTTTTTGGATGTGTATTTTGGTTTGCCATTGAATTCCTTGATTGCCATTCTTTAAGTGATTGATGATATTGATGTTGTCACTCTCGATGATGATGGATTTATATTGTTTTGCTTCTGCCCATAGCAGTCCATTTAGGATAGCTATGGCTTCACTTTCCTCACTGGTTCGACTTCTGATAGTAGTTGCGTGGGCTTCAATGAATTTTGAATTCGAATCGTGTATAATTAGACTGGTACCTGCTACAGATTCAACATTTATAAAGGAAGCATCTACATTTATTTTTAGATAGGACTGTTCTGGAGGTTGCCAATTCTGTAGAGAGATAGATTTCTTGTTTTCCGAAGGTGGAATTGTTTTCGGGAAGTTTATAATCATATTTATTATCCTCTTTTTGTTGGTTTGGTAGATCTGATCCAAGATTTCTTGGTCTTGTGCATTGGATCCAAGATATTTTCTTCAAAGACCAACAACTTTTGAAAATTAAAGGCGCCAATAACAGAAATTCGGCCGTTTTTTAGGATTTCCAATTCAAATTTGCTTTAGGCAATTCATGGGCGTCTGTAGAATCCCAAAAAGTATTGAACCTCTGCAAATTTTGGGAGGGGTAGGCCCCCTCATATTACGTTTTTTTTTTTTTTTTTGTTGAAGGGCATATTACGTTTTTCCAATGGTTAACTACGCTTGCCATTTTTGTTTACAAACAGACTTACATATGTTTGACTCGAACTAAAAATAGTTTTTTTTTATTTTTTGAGATAAACCAGAATTTCATTCATAGAAGGAATACAATACAACAAATTACTTAGTTTTGATAGTTTTGACTCCTTTGAGTACAACATGGATTTCCTAAAGTAAATAACAACATGAAACTTACAACAATAAAGACAACATGAAGGGAAAGGAGTACAAGATTGCAAAAATAAAATAAAAAGACCAAGGTCGTGAATTTTATTATTCTAAATTATATATAATCAAGATTTGTGCCTTGATTCTCGAGTAAGTTGAAAAATCATAGCCGCACAAGTTGCAGGCATTCGAATCCTTCTTCTTTGACCTTCAACTTTCGTATGGCGATCTTTGGTTGAAGCCCCTTTTGCTGTTGTTATCTATGTTGCCACCGACATCTCCATCGACAAAACCTAACCTTTTCTCCTTCTCCTGTTTGGTGATTTGGGTGTTGATTTAATTTATCAGCTTTTTCTTCTTCAACTTCTTGATTCTGAATCAAATTCATTATATAGAACAAAAGAAAACCCTAAACCACGATTCCACAAACACTGCATACCCAACAACAGAAAAACAAAAATTGAAAGTACAAAGAAACCGAAAAAAGTAATAGGATTTCTAGAGAGAAAGAAATGTATTTATCTGTACACCCCCAACTTATCTTCTATTAAAAATTTCCTATTAACTATGACAAATCAAAAAGAGTGAAGAAAAGGGATGAAAAAGAAAGAAAAACAAGCCAACAACCCTTGGTTGGAGTGGTAAGAGGTATAATCTTCCACCTAGAGGTCAAGGGTTCGAAGCACACGCTTAACAATTCAAAAAAAAAAAAAAAAACAAATCCTAGATTAAAAGCCCTCTTTTGCTTTGAGAATCTGAACTTCTTATACAAAGAGATAGAGAAATTTGTTTTTTGTTCCAGCAATTACAATAACAACAAAAATAAATGAGAACCAAGCAAAGATCCGAAAACAACACACTAGTAGTAGGAAGGAAATAGAGATCGCCCGAAAAAATCAATGATCTTAAACGGTTTTCTCTCTGTTGTCCCTTCGCCCGAAGAAATCTATGATCTTAAACGGTTTTCTCTCTCTCAAAAAAGAACTAAAAATGGTTTTGACGTGTCTATGGATACAAAAATTGTGAGTATATTTAAAAAGTTCTTGTACAGTTCCAACTGAAGCCTTTACCATAATGAAACCAAGCCCGACAATATAATTGGCTTGACCAAAATAAAATTTAACCGCACCTTTTGCTTGTTATACATTTTTTTTTATACATAGTCTTGCTAGAAACGAAGTAATATTTTATCCATATTTAAAAAGTTCTTCTTCTTCTTCTTCTATCCTTTGTTCGTTGCTCCTGTGTCTCTCTCTCTTAGTTGTTTACTGCTCTATTTCTTGCCATGTCTCTTCACTATTTCTCTATACCCATTTTGATCATTAATCATGGTTGTTTCATTCCAAGACTCCCTCCACTAGATTAGGGTTTGATCAAGTCGAGAAATCCATCAAGAAGCCCGAACTAACGTTCAAATTAAAACCTAAGACCTTAAATGATTTCATTTGAAAACAACAACTAAACCATGAACCCCTCTTAGGATCAAAATCTAGTAAAATTCAAGGATTGAAGAATCTACTTCATCAACAGAGGAATAATGATGATATGAAAAACCCATTTCAAGAATCCAGTAATGGTGGTGGGATGAAGATTCCGAGTGAGAAAACTATTTGTAGGGTTTGTGGTAAATGCTTTCCTTCATTGGAATCATTATCATGTCATATGAGAAAACATCCTGAAAGATCATGGAAAGGGATTAAACCTCCTTCGTTGGGTAACTAGTTCTATAACTGATCATCATTATCATGATAATCGGTAAATCAAATTCTTTTTATTTATCACAATCTTTGAGATCATGGGGTTCTACAAATAAGAGAGTAAGAATCAAATCATCAGATAAAGAGAAAAATAGCCATTGATGCTTTATTAGTGCTGGATAATCTGGTTACTCTTCATTACTCTAAAGAGAACAAAGAGAATACATCAAAAAAGGAAAGTTTCAAGACCTGTTAATACTGAATTTCAGTATAGGAAACCTAAAATTTGCAGGAAAAAATGGAATTATAGTTCATAGGTTGATCAAAAGACAAGTAAAGGTGGGATCAAAATAGGAGATTTTGAAAAAAATTGATGAACATTACGATGAAGAAAAGAAGAAGAAGAAGAGAGAGTACTGTGAAGAGAGGAGGAAGAAGAGACATTTGTTTTTTTCACTATAAGTTGTCAGCCGAAGGTTGCCGGCGAGCAATTTTTGTCGGAGAAGAGAGAGGTGGCATTGCATCTAACCATATTTAATCAACTTTTTCTTGACCAGAGTAAAATACGTTACTTTAAACAAAAAACACATTGCCTTTAAAATTTCTCATTTTTATTGAAAGTAGGGAAGATAAACGATGTGAAAGTAAAAGTAGAGACACCAAGATTATTTAACGTGGCAAAAAACCCCTCCAAGATAGAAGGTAAAAACCACGGGACCTAGTCCAGAAATCTTCCACTATAATTAAATAATGGATTACATAATTCTTCAAGATGTGTAGAAACACTCTTGGACAACTCTTCACCAAACCTATGGTGGATAAACTGAACAAAGAAATAAAAATCTCTTACTCCTTAGGATTTGAACAAATCCTAGATTCCTAAAGGTTGAAGAAGATAACCACAAACTAAATTGCTTCACAAGATTAATAATCTTCTTTTCTTCAAACCAATATTCTGCTCTTTCAATCTCTCTTGAAAGAACCACTTCAGAAATCTCTCTTTCTCTGACTTCTCTTTGTTCTGGAAGTTGTTGTGTATTATCTCTTCCCTTTCATTCCCTTTTATAATGATAAATAGGGAGGTTTACCAAAAGAAATAGGAATTCCTTTTTAGGCTTGAAAAAATAGAAACTTCTATTTTTTCCCCAAACGGAATAAGGGAAATCCTATTCCAACTAGGAGTCCTTTTATTATAAGGAGGGACCCCAACAAACTCCCCCTCCCGACTTATGAAGAGGGACCTACCATCCCCAAACCTGCAACACTGCTACATAGCTCATGCTTGCCTTTGGGTAATGGTTTTGTCATCATATCTGAACCATTGTCGTCAGTATGGATTTTCTCGATCTTCAACACCTTTTCTTCAAGAACATCTTGGATCCATTGGTATCTCACATTTATATGCTTGGACTTGGAATGGAAACTAGAATTCTTACTGAGGTGGATGGCACTTTGACTGTCGCAATGAATAACATAAATATCTTGTTTCATACCAAGTTCTTCTAACAACCTCTTCATCCATAACATCTCCTTGCAACATTCTGTAATGGCAATATATTCTGCCTCTGTAGTAGATAAAGCTACACACTTTTGTAATTTAGATTGCCATGACACTGCTCCCCCTGAAAATGTAAATAAGTAGCCTGATGTGGACCTTTTAGAGTCTACATCTCTTGTCATGTCTGCATCTGTGTAATCGACTAATACTGGCTTATCATTACCAAAACATATACGAGCTTTAGACGTACCTCTAAGATACTTCAGAATCCACTTCACTGCTAACCAATGCTCTTTGCCTGGATTAGCAAGAAATCTGCTTACTACTCCAACTGCAAATGCAATGTCCGGTCTTGTACACACCATTGCATACATCAAGCTTCCTATAGCTGAAGCATAAGGAATTTTCTCCATTTCTTCTTTCTCACTTCTAGTTGATGGACACTGATCACGAGTCAACTTGAAGTGACTGGCTAATGGACAACTCACTGGTTTTGTCTTGTCCATATTGAACCTTTCTAGAACCTTCTCAATGTATCTTTCTTGTGATAGCCAAAGTTTTCCAGCTTTCCTATCACGAGAGATATGCATGCCAAGAATTTGTTTTGCTGGACCCAAGTCTTTCATATCGAAATACTTGTTTAGTTCCTTCTTTAACCTGCTAATTTTATTAGCATCCTGACCAACAATCAACATATCATCAACATAAAGCAGAAGTATAATCAAATCTCCATCAGGAAATTTATGAACGAAAACACAATGATCTGAAGCCGTCCTGTGATACCCTTGATCCTTCATGAATGATTCAAACTTTTTGTACCACTGTCTTGGTGCTTGTTTCAGCCCATATAAACTCTTCTCTAACTTACAAACCAAGTGTTCCTTACCTTTAACTTCAAACCCTGTTGGTTGTTCCATATACACATCTTCCTCCAAGTCACCATGAAGGAAAGCGGTCTTGACATCTAGTTGTTCAATTTCTAGGTTCATACTTGCAGCCAATCCCAATACTAACTGTATCGAGGACATCTTCACCACCGGAGAGAAAATCTCATCAAAATCAATACCCTTCTTCTGCCCAAATCCTTTCACCACTAGGCGTGCCTTATACCGTGGTTGTGAATTTCTTTCTTCGGTTTTGATTTTGAAAACCCACTTATTTTTAAGAATTTTCTTATTCTTAGGTTTTTCAACCAACTTAAAAGTGTTGTTCTTATGCAATGATTCAATCTCATCTTGCATAGCTTTCAACCACTCCTTTTTGTGTTCATCATCTATGGCTTCTTCATAACATTGTGGTTCTCCACTATCTGTAACCATCACATACTCGTGTGGAGGATACTTGGTAGATGGTGCTCTATCTCTAGTCGATCTTCTCAATTCAGCTGGTGGTTCATGTTGAACTTCCATTCCTTGCTCAACATCATCACCCATAGGAACATCTTCATGAGCTTCATCTTCATGATTTTGTTCTTCACCTGCATTATCATGCATAACCTTAGAAGAGATATGTGGATCTAGATCAATGAGATCATTACTATAATTCTCATGCTTCTCAACTTTCCCGAAGTCCTCAATAGTTTGATTTTCAAGAAAGACCACATCTCTACTTCTAATAATCTTCTTATCGACTGGATCCCATAACCTGTATCCGAATTTCTCATCTGCATACCCTAAAAAGATGCATTGCTTGGCTTTATCATCAAGCTTTGTTCTTTGATCTTTAGGTATATGCACAAAAGCCCTGCAACCAAACACCCTTAAGTGTTCATAACTGACTTCTTTCCCAGCCCACACTCTCTCAGCTACATCTCCATCTAATGGTGCTGAAGGTGATAAATTGATCAGATAACATGCAGTACGCATTGCTTCACCCCAGAAACTTTTAGGCAACTTAGCTTCTGAGAGCATACATCTGATCCTCTCCACAATAGTGCGATTCATGCGTTCTGCTACACCATTTTGTTGTGGAGTTTTGGGAACTGTCTTTTCATGTCGAATACCATGGGTTTTGCAATACTCTTCAAACGACCCGATGTATTCTCCTCCATTGTCAGTGCGAATGCACTTCAATGATTTTCCTGTCTCCCGTTCTACCACGTTGTGGAAATTCTTGAAAACTGCAAGTACCTGATCTTTGGTCTTTATGGCATATGCCCAAACTTTCCTGGAAGCATCATCTATAAAAGTAACAAAATACAAAGCACCACCAAGTGTTTTGACCTTTAAAGGTCCACAAACGTCAGAATAAACAAGCTCCAAAACACTGGATTTTCTTTCAGATGCATTCCTTTGAAAGGAAACTCTATGTTGCTTTCCTACTAAACAATGAGAACAAGTGTTTAAATTTATACCTTTTACGTTCGGTAAGTCTTGTCGTTTAGCAAGGATTTGAAGTCCTTTCTCGCTCATGTGCCCTAGTCTTCTATGCCAAAGATCAGTGGAAGAATCTTTTTCAACTGCATTCAATTCTCCTTTACACAGTTTTACTTGAGTCCTGTATAAAGTACAACACTTCTTCCCTCTTGCTATCACCATTGACCCTTTTGTGAG
The DNA here is from genome assembly GCF_041429995.1 of Eschscholzia californica. Classification (NCBI taxonomy): domain Eukaryota; kingdom Viridiplantae; phylum Streptophyta; class Magnoliopsida; order Ranunculales; family Papaveraceae; genus Eschscholzia; species Eschscholzia californica. The sequence continues at coordinate 11,843,871 of NW_028238198.1, read as the reverse complement.
CTTCCACTTTCCATCACCAAAGTGACTGTGGTACCCTTCATCATCTAATATTCCTGTAGAGATTAGGTTATATCGAAGATCTGGTATATGTCTCACATTCTGCAGAATCAATGTACTCCCTGTGCTCGTCTCAATTTTCACTTCTCCAATTCCTACGATTTTTGAGAAACCTAAGTTTCCCATCCTGACTTTGCCAAGGTCACCAGTTCTGTAAGATCTAAAGAAATCCTTACATGGAGTAGCATGATACGAAGAACCTGAGTCAACCAACCATGTTGTTTCTAGTTCTGACTCAGTCATACTTAAGCAAGTCTCTCCACAACCTGAGAGTAAGATAATGTCATCACCTGATGCAACTGCCGCAACATTATCTTGTTTTTCATCATCCTTTTTATTTTCCTTCTTTGGTTTCCTGCAATCACTCTTGTAATGACCCATTTTTCCACAACCAAAACATCTACTTCTTTCTTTGGTTTTGATCTCCCCCTTGACTTATCACGGTTATGAGGTTTTCTACTTTTACCTCTCCCCCGTCTTTCTATAACAAGTGCCTCTGAATGAGACTCGTCTGACGATGATTTCCTTCTTGTTTCTTCATTCAACAAACTACCTGTTACGTGATTCATAAGCATTATGCCATCAGGAGCAGAATTGCTAAGAGACACCACCAATGTCTCCCAACTATCTGGTAAAGAATTTAGAAGAAGTAAGGCCTGCAACTCATCATCCAAAACTAACTTCATTGCAGAAAGCTGATTTACTAGACTTTCCATCTCATTCAAGTGTTGAGCAATTGAGGTTCCTTCTTTATATTGTAATTTTCCTAGCTTTCTGAACAAGTAAGCCTTTTTGGCAGCTGTCTTCTGATCATACAATTCTTCTAATTTCCTCCATAGACTAAAAGCGGAAGTCTCCGTCGATACATGATGAAAAACACTGGGTTCTACCCATTGTCGAATAAATCCAACAACCTTACGATCTAATACCTTACAGTCTTCTTCATCTATCTTCATCGGTTTTGTACCGTGATTTTCAATGGGTGCAGCTAGGTCTTTGCAGTATAACAAATCTTCCATTTTTGCTTTCCACATCAAGTAGTTTTCTCCATCTAAACTAATCATTCGATTAGTATTCACTTCCATATTTCTGAACAATAAATCCAACCTTAGCTCTGGTACCACTTGTTAGGAAAAATAACCTAATTAACTTGTTCAGGAATATGAAGATAAACGATGTGAAAGTAAAAGTAGAGACACCAAGATTATTTAACGTGGCAAAAAACCCCTCCAAGATAGAAGGTAAAAACCACGGGACCTAGTCCAGAAATCTTCCACTATAATTAAATAATGGATTACACAATTCTTCAAGATGTGTAGAAACACTCTTGGACAACTCTTCACCAAACCTATGGTAGATAAACTGAACAAAGAAACAAAGAAATAAAAATCTCTTACTCCTTAGGATTTGAACAAATCCTAGATTCCTAAAGGTTGAAGAAGATAACCACAAACTAAATTGCTTCACAAGATTAATAATCTTATTTTCTTCAAACAATTCTGCTCTTTCAATCTCTCTTGAAAGAACCACTTCAGAAATCTCTCTTTCTTTGACTTCTCTTTGTTCTGGAAGTTGTTGTGTATAATCTCTTCCCTTTCATTCCCATTTATAATGATAAATAGGGAGGTTTACCAAAAGAAATAGGAATTCCTTTTTAGGCTTGAAAAAAATAGAAACTTCTATTTTTTCCCCAAACAAGGAATAAGGGAAATCCTATTCCAACTATGAGTCCTTTTATTATAAGGAGGGACCCCAACAGCCGGCGAGCAATTTTTGTCGGAGAAGAGAGAGGTGGCATTGCCTCTAACCATATTTAATCAACTTTTTCTTGACCAGAGTAAAATACGTTACTTTAAACAAAAAACACATTGCCTTTAAAATTTCTCATTTTTATTGAAAGTAGGGAAGAAGTTAGTGTGAGTGTGACACACAAGAGCATAATCTCAAAATAGATTGAAAGACTAAGGTTGTGTTTGATAGGCCATTTTTCTACATAAAAGAGAAACATTTTCCCAAAAGTTTTAGCTTTCAACGTGTTTGATTGACAATTACGAGAAAATAGAAAATGGAGTCACGTGACTCTTTATTTCAAATATTTCCCTAAAACCTGGGAATCTGTCACCCATCTAATAGAGGAGTAAATTTTTCTCCTCGGCTTTGAAACCCCAACGGAAATAAAAAAAAAAGTAGCCTACACACAAATCTTTTTTCTGTTCACATTCTTTCCATGATGTCCATCATCAACAACCAGAACATATTCTTCAATACTTGCAAATTCTTCACTAATCTCATTACAGAAACATCATCTTCCTCATAAACACACTCAGGATGTAAATCTTCATGAGGAACATTCTCAATCAAAAGAAAATTCCTCACACAATTTCCAAAACAGTTTATGAGCTTTAGGTGAGCAGTGATCTCAATTGCTAACCAAGCAAAATAAATCCATTATCTGAAAATAAAGCTTCCATAGCATAAACAAGAACATCAGCAGCAATAAGAAAATAAGATAGGAGGGTTTAATGAACTTCTCTGATTACAATTGTTCCAATAAGGTTGAAATCTTTTAGGGTTTTACTGGGAATAGGTTTGTTCCTTTTGAAGTTTGATTCAGTGGCGACATAATAAGGAACAACCCACTCATGTTGGTCCATAACCACAAGCCTAATTTAATTGTTTTATTCCCAGAGATTGAAGAGATGGGTATACGGATTAGTTTTTGTTGGAGAAATGGAGTAGGTTGATGACCATTTCTCAAGAGGGAAATTTTATAGGCAATGCTCTTTTTTGTTAAAGGCAATGTATTTTGTAAAATTGACTTAGTCAATTCATAACGACCAATTTTGGTTAAAGCCTTAAAGGCAATGCTATTTTTAGTGCTGATGTTTTTCTCTCTCTTCTTCCTTCTTCATCCTCCTTCATCTTTTTCCATCCTCCTTCATCTTCTTCTCTTCATCTTCCTTCTTCTTGTTCCCTTTCATCTCTATCTATTAGAAAACTAAATTTCAACGAAGGAACAACATGGAGAGAGAGAGGGTGTGTATTTGAGGTACACACCATATTCGTATTTGTTGTAAATACAACCAAGATTAATGAAAGAAAAGTTTAACAAAAGCATATTAGAAAACTAATAAGTACAACAAAGCATATTTGGATATGGAAAGAGAACTTTCTGAACTTTTAATTGATGAACTTTTTTATTAGCTTATCAAGGTGAACAATGATATCATTGATGTGTGGGTGAAGTGTGGCTTGAGGTTGGAGTATCCAATTTAACAATACCTTGTCGTCAGGCGATTAGAGAAAGATGTGAACAAAAAAACAAGACGAGAAGATGAAGAAAGAACAAAAACACAGTCAAGATCGGCGGTCGGGCGATGAGGTCATTAGGTCAAACATTTGTTGAGGGATTGCCTTTTAAACACACATTGTCTTTAACCAAACTCGATATTGCCTTTAGCGAGATTGCCTTTAACGACTTTGGGCATTGCTTATAAAATTTCCCTTCTCAAGAAATTTGAGAACGACCAGAGAAAAAGGCCAAGCTGAAGTTCCTACGTGCATTGATCCATTCTCTTGTTGAATTGATAGGATTGAATCAAGAGTTTTTAGCTTAGCAAACCAAACGGTAGAAAAAGTAGGAGTTATTCTCGGAGAAAATGTTACTTGGAGAAAATAATTCTCGGAGTAAATATTTTCCCAATTTTTTTTCTTTCCCCAAATTGCAATCAAACACAACCTAAGAGTTCGTTTGGAAAGGGGATAAGAAATAAAATATAAAAAGCACTGTTCAAATAAAAAAGAGTTCCAAGTTGACATAAACTCCAGAAATCCTTGGAGGTCCCAGGTTCGAATCCCAAAGAAAGTGAAATCTTTGGTTATTTGAATGGGGATTATTAGGGTATAAATAATGTAGTGTAGTTGGGCTTTAGGCCTTTATCTAGTTGGGCTATAGGCCTTAAGAGTTTGAGTGGGCTATAGGCCAGGTCATGTTAGAGTTTGAGTGGGCGGGTAGCAAGCTTATCACATCTTTGATGTATTCAATGCCAATTGTATGACAATATAATCTGTTTCCAAAAAAAAATTAATAAAAAATAAAAAAGTAAAAAATAAAAAAGAGTCATTTAGATTATGATAAAACAAGACCTATGACTAGTCGTTTTAAATTTACTATCCTATGAGCCACCAATAAAAGTTTTTTTATATAAATTAATGTGAAACACATCCGTGTTTATACACCTTTGTGGGTCCAGCAAAAGTTCTCATTCATTACAGTAATTATATATGAGTAACCGACATATACACCTTATTCTTATGTAGGGGTGGGAATCGGGCGGGATCGGACGGGCTCGGGCAACTATGAGTCGGGCTCGGGCGGATCGGGCTCGGATAAGCCGAGCCCGCGATAGGGAGTCGGGCGGATCGGGCCGGACATAAATCAACATACTAGAGCCCGTAGCCCGTCCGAGCCCGGCTGCCCGAGCGGGTTCAACCGGACTCGGGCCAGACGGGCTCGGGTAATTTGACTTAAAAAATATTAAAAAAAACAATTTGTTTTATGTAAAAACAAATAATTAATTAAAATAACACCAATAGTGGATCTTGTATGGCTTTTAGGGTTTGTGTATAACTTTTAGGGTTTTTATATAAAAAAAAACAAATAATTTGACTTAAGAGATCAATAAACCTAATAGAACAACAGTAAACTATATTCTTCCACATACATTAATAACCAAAATTACCAAAGATTCAATAAGTAAACCCTATTCTTCCAATACCAAGATTACCAAACAATCAATAAGTAAATCATATTTTTCCAGAGACATCAATAACAAAGATCTATAAAGATACATCAATAACCAAGATAACCAAAGATTTAAAAAAATTTGTAACAACATCATCAGATCTATAAAAATCACTACAAACCATTTCCAGATCTATAACAACAATACATCACATTTAAATAACAACAAACCTATTCTTAGAGGTACAACATCATCAGATCCATTATAAAACATTAAAAATCAAAAAAAGAAACAAACTAACTACATAATAACTAATTTCTAAGATGACTTTGAAGCTTAAAGAATCCTCCATTTATAACTTAGAAAAATCATTTGTAGACTATGGAGAAGGGGAGTACTTGAACATATTAGCTTTAGGATCTACAAGATTTGGTCAAAGTGTTCATGAAGGAGAGAGAGAGGGGCAGAGAGAGAGGCAGAGAGAGAGAGGGGCGTATAGAGGGTTAGGGTTCTGTTTAAGAACCTATTTATAGGGTTCAAAGGGTGTTTAGATCCAACGGCTGAGGTCTCTCAACCGTTGGATCTAAACAATCACGCGGATAGGGACGTAGGGTAATAGGGTTGCCGGGTTTATTTTTTAATCGGGCTCGGGTAGCGGGCGGACACTATAGGGCGGGTAGCGGACGGGCTTTTCGGGCGGACTTCATCGGGCTTGGGTAACGGACGGGTATAACGGGTCGGGACTCGGATTTGAGGTTATGTCCGAGTCCCGGCCCAATAAGCCCGATTCATCGGGTCGGGTTAGCTCGGATCGGGTTGGCTACGGACAACGGGCTCTAACGGTCCGGGCCGAACGGGCCGGATCCCGGGGTCTCGGACCGTTTTCCCAGCCCTACTCTTATGTGTCAAATATTTTAAGGTTAATTTTAGTTTGGCTTCTAATTTGCGACTAACTCACTTTTTTGGCCTCCACAAATATTCGGATGTTGATTTTGCCCCACGAACACTTTCCGGTTAATTATTACGTAAGCAAGTTCTGACCCGTATCTTTTTGTTCCCACACTTCTCCTCCGATCAAATCTTCTCTATCGCACACCAAATTCCAACCTGTCAAAGGTGGCTATTAAATGTTCCAAATCTTTCTTCCGAAGACACTTTCATCTCCATTTACTTCTCTCAGTCAATCACTCAATTTTCTCCATTTGCTTCTTCACCGCTCTTAGCTTCTTCTTCACCAGCAATAAGACCTCCACTAAAGTTTCATCAACAAAAATTCAGATTTGTGGTGAATCATGAGATTTGGTTCAGTTAACCGTACAACATGTGAACTTTATCATCTGACAAAGAGATAGACGGAGACAGTTCTTCATCCTCATCAATAACTTCTTCCATTTTCTGTCAAATGAGTGATGAAGCATTTCATTCAGTAATTGAACTTTGAACGTCCCTGAGTTTACAGTTCGTGCAAAATCAAATGCATTGGCACCAGAGTCTTCAAGCTGCTAAGACAAGAGGAGGTAGGGTTAGGAAATACCTTTCTTGCGATTTTCATTCATGTATTGATTTCCAATGGCTTGATAAAGCGAATGATGAAGATAAAAAGTTAGAGATAGATGAACAAAAATATGAACCACAACAAAGATTTAAAAGTGTCGTTTTAACAAGAAAGATGCATCATGCTTTTACTGTGGTTTTCATGATCACTGGGCGAAATATTGTCCATGGGTAGACGCCCCCTGACTTCTTTGAAGCATTTCTTCTCCTCTGCATTCTAGGTCTCCCTGTCGGCATAGTCATTCTTGGGGGGGGTTTGACAATACAACGAGGTTATAAGGAAACACAAAATCAAAAGTTGGGCATCGTAGGGATATTACTAAATATAGAAAGTAATTTACCTCTCCCCATGTTGCTTCAAATGCAATAGGCACAATCTGATGTCCATATGTCGCTCTGTAAGTCTTGACTGTATAGTAGTTGGCACAATCCTATGTCCGATGTCAATTGTGGATCCACTGCATGTAGAAATGACAACCATGTCTTCTTGCATTCATTCTACATATGTCGATAGCTATTAGAAATTTTTTATTCGTAGCATTTACATGCAATATTGATTAACAAACACCTGCATACTTTCCCTTTCAAGAAACAACCATCAAAGCCCAGAACTGATCGACAATCTTTTACAAACCCTTCAATAGATGCACACAAAACATAAGGTTTGTATGTTCTTTGGTGTTATATTTGGGTTTGCAGCAAAGGCGTCCATCAGTTTTTTAGCAATCTAAGTTGAACTAACCATTGGGTTTGTGTAGTTTTGATTCGCAATACATGTGTGCTCTAAGTTACCGTTGGTGAGCTTATACGTGTGATTATCACTAAGAAAAGCAACATACACAAACCAGACATACCCTTCTGCTTTGTATATGAACTTCAATCTTCTCTTCTCATTTCTTACTCGAGTATATGCAAATTGATTATCAATTGCACTGTTTCTAATTCCTACTCGAGTCTGTTCAATCGTTGCCTAAGTCTGACCAAGAACTAAGTCATTTCCTGTTTTGCCCCCATTTTAGTTTTGGCACCCTTCTTCCTCATCTTTATTGTACAAGTCTTATTCTGCGAAAAATGGTCCAGACTCTTCTAATCTTGGATCATATTGATTGGTATCTTCACCCCGACTGCAGGGTAAATCGCCTCCCTCATCTGAATCTTCCCAATTTGAATGATACCTTTATTCAAGATTTACATCACACCCAAAGCTCGACTTTCATTCACTTCTGCATTTATTGTAGGCTCCATATCCGAGCGACCTTATGCACTTCTTTCAGTAACCTTTGATTGTAAATAACTAATTAACAAGCACTTACCCCCAACAGTTTCTCTCAATGCCTCCCTCCACTGATCACCATCAGACAACATATATTCCTCATAATTAAGTGAAGTCCAATCAAAAGCATTTCCAGCTTAACCCCAAATTTGACTAGAGCCTTGAACTGAAGGTGCACCCATTTTCTTAAGACCCCTCACATCTAATTCAAACTGAGTCCCTTGAACAGCAATTCCCTTGCCCACATCTGCTTCTTTCTTTTAGTACCATGTTTCGTTGCAATTTCAAACTGAATCTGGATATCCATTGGATTCTAGTGACATCTAGTTTTCTTTCAATACCTTGTTCCACTGCATTTTCTGACTCTATCTACACATTTATTTGATCATCTCTAACTATATTGGGGTCTCTAACATGATCACATTTGTTTCCATCTCAACCCCTTCTGCATGTGGTTCATCCATATCAGAAGATCGATCACTTAACCATCTCTGTTGTAGGTCCATCTCTTCAGAGCAACCGGTTTAGGATACATCATATAAACAAGTCTATGTAAACATATAAACAAATATTTAGGTAGTCTTGAGGGATTCCAACACCAAACAAGGTATTCAGACTTGTATCATCCATAATCTGAAGTAGTTATGTCTCGAATACACCAACCTGATTCTCACTCTATAGAAACGACCATAGGTCGATCGTAGGCGTGAACATTGGTTGGATAACCGACTTTTTGAGTCTATCCATAGTCCGATCCAAAGGGTTCGGTTATTGTAAATCTCAATCCTAACCAATCTGTTCATGGTTTGGTTCGGTTATCAAATCAAACTTGCATGAACGGTTTGGTTCGATTAGATACCGAACCTAAGATTAAAATTTTACCAAGAACAAAATTTCGAATTTTCAACTTTAAAATATACTATAATTATACTTAGAACGTGCTAAAAATTAATATTATCGCGCAAATCATTAAGTCTACATGTACTTGATTAATTTGACATAGTTTATCAACATTCGAGGAAGAAAAAAAAACGATACACAATTGAATCTCCCCCATCCATCATGCCTAATTATATATTCTTACATATATAATATACAAAAGATAATAATAAATAGGTTGGTTCGTTGTTTTCGGTTATCTGTCAAACAAATCCATAGATCTAACCAAACCCCTTAGTTTTGACCTTTTAGTATCCGAACCAATCCGGATAACCATTGGATTGGTCCACAAACCACCCAAATCTGTTTGAATCGAATTAGTTTGGTCAGTTCAGATATTAAATGTACACCCCTAGTCGATAGTAACACCTCCTTTAGGGCTAGTTTTTCACCTATTATATTCATCAGATGAAACAACGTAAATTTCTCTGAAAAAAGAACTTGATGTCTGGAATCACGATTACTTCTCCCCCAATGTAATCAGATGGACACATCAAGTATATTTTCATCGTCATTCCACTCGCCATCAAAATGAACAATAATGTTGTCAATCTTCGATATTTTGAAGTCACAGAAACCCTCAAGATATATGCAAACGAAACAATACACAACAAAAAGCCCTATAAATAGGAGAACATACAGCGGTTGAACAAAGAGGGAAAAGAAAACTGAATAGAAGAAGTAGTTGCATCCGTTGACCCAACTCCGAGAAGTAAAACTTAATCTAGTTATAGAGCAAGAAGTGGCTTCGGTTGATAGAAAAGGAAGAAAATCCTTAAGCTCAACAGAGAAGATAAGAAAGAAATGCCTCAGGAAGGGAAGGATTAAGTGTAGTAATTAAGCTCCATGACTTGACAGCTCAGGATTAGGCGTGGGTTTGATTTGGTCATAGGGGTAGTCTGGGAATAGGAAATCACAGGTCAGAATGTGTTGACGTAATAAATTACCGAAAAGTGCTCATGGGGGTCAAATCGAACTCCCGGAAAATTACGGGAGCCAAATAGAAATTAACCCAATATCCTAGACTACCATATATACTACACCTTTGTTCCGTCCATATATATAACCAATCTGATGTTGCTTTTCAGGTCATCCTTTCATTATCTCCTCACTTTCTTTTCTGATGGCGGCCATCCCACCAATGGGCCTGACGGCCAACCCAATAACAGGCCCAACGGCCAAGATCCCGTAATAGGATAAGTTCCAGTTTAGTATTTAGGGTTACCATATTTAGAGTCCTAGCAATCAAGGAAAGTATCCTTAGTAGTTATCTTCTTTCTTTATTTGAGTCTATCTAGGAAAGTCTAATCTTTATATAAGAGGAGTCCGGTATGTCTTGTTAAGTACTGAATTGAATCATCAAATACAAAATCACCTTGATTGCATCTTCTTCTTTAATTATTTCAGTTGTTCTTCGTTTATTTATCGTTTAATCGTTATTTTATCCGGTTTATTTCATTAGTTTAGTTTATAACAATGGTGGATTCCATTACTTTTACGCTTCCGCAACAATCTACATCAGCTGGTATTCAGAGCTTGAAAAATCTGGGAACAAAAGATGAAATTTTTTTCATGGATACATCTCTCCTTGAGTGCTGGAAATTTTTTCCACGTTTAGATTGGGATCCCTTTCGAGATTCAAAAAAATTTTATGTTGATCGAAAATATCCAGAAAAAATTAATACCGTTTCTAAAATTCCTCTATTCGACGGTCAATATCATATAAATTTTTGGATTCAACATATGGAAGATTGGTTCATAAACCAAGATATCCACGACGAAGATAAGGTTTTTCTCATCGAATAACATATGTCCGAAAGAATCTATGAACAATTCAATGCTATGCAATGGGGACTCATTAATCAAGGGAAAAAATTCGTAGACGATTGGACTACATTGAAAAGCATCTTCAGGTATGTTTTTCTTCCTTTAGATGAATATTTTTCATATGTGGAGACAAAGATTGAATTAAGTAGACAATTCTCCAATATTACTTCAGTCACCGTGTTCGATAGTATTGAAGAAGAAGTTCTTGACAAAAAGAACAAAATTTTCTCAACGACTAAGGAAAAAGAAGAACAGAGTGAATTATCCGAAATTCCTTCGACTACCATGGTCAATACTGTTGAAGGAGATTTTCTTGATAAAATAAATACTAGTTTTTCAATGACGGAGAAAGAAAAGTTCAATGAGATGAATAACACAAGCTCACACAAATTATTTGCTCCGTATATAATCCCGGGAGAAGAATTAGTTGTTTCGAATCACAAAATTCCTTCGACTACCATGAACAATATTGTTGGAGAGGCCCCTGATAACAAAAATACAAGTTATTCAATGAATGGGGAAGACGAATTGCTCACTTCCACTGCAAGAATGACAACCATGTGTTCATCTTCCATCTTCCTATTTCTCTGAGAACTTGGTCACTTTCATCTGGTTCAAGGTAAGAGTCCCGGTTTTGTCTGTACAGATGACATTGGCAGAACAAAACTTGTAGAGGAAGTCAATAGTAGTAAAACAATTACGTGTTTGGTGCTATCACACTCAGCTATATCAAGTTTAGCATCAAATCATCCACTTTCAGTTATAAAAAATGTTTTAAGTCTTCATGTTATTCTTGATTGTTATGAAAGTCAACAACTTCATGCTATCTCTGAAGGTACTTCTTTAGCAACAACTCTTTGTCTAATTACTGGTGATGAACAAGGACATCTAGGGTTTGTTAATATTGCCAACATTAAAGGCGGTAAAGTTACTTTCGGATCAGCTGCTCTTGGATCTAAACTGGATTTTACATATGCAAAATCTGTTAGACAAATTCCTTATAATATCTCTATTCTTGAAATTGTTTCCCAACTCTTAACACTTACGAAGGGTTTAAAGTCTCATGCCCATGTAATTGTTATAAGAGCTACAAACCGACCAAACGGTATTGATAATGGAATCGGATTGACGACAGTCGATTTGATGAACAATATGGGAAAGATTGAGAGATCTGAAACAAAGGAATTCATGGAGCCATTAGAGGTAGGGGCAGATGTTAGTGTGATTGGTCAATTTGGTGTTGGGGTTCACTATTCTTCTCTTGTAGCAGAGAAGGTTATTATGACAATGAATAAAAGTGGGAGAGAAATTGAGATGTCAGAACTAGTAGAAGAAAAGAAGATAAACAGTAGTAATAGTAAAACCAATCTTTCTTCTACATTAAACGTGAATTCCCTTGAATTTGTTCCAAGAACTAAGATCCAAATTCCAAATTCAGGTTACCCAAACTTACAGTATATTGGTACTAGTAGTGGGTCTGATCGGTTTAACCCTAGGGAACAAAATCCAGTTCAATTGATTTCATATTCTACTCTTACAATTCCAATTTCATTTAAAAATTTACTCAGTGATGATCTTCGATTAGAGAGAGTCAAACAGGTGGAATATCAATTCAGCGATATGAGCTTATTTGCAAGTGATACCATATTGAAGCATATACTAAAAGATCTTGAAGGTTATGTTCCTTTAATTGGTGTTTCGTCTCTTGGTGAAGAACTTCTAGGAATTGCTACAATAAGTCTCTCTTCATACTTGTTCATGTTACTTCACTCCTTCTTGAAGATTGTTAAGTGGCAAATTTTGCCATGGGAAGATGGCACGATCAACATTGTTTATTCTTCACTCGTTGGTCGAAGCCTCGATAGGATGACAAAATACATAGTTGAATTTTTGAGAGAGAATAATGTGGGTATTATGATCCTCTTCATTGAATTACTAGATGACGGGAGATGTAGAAATTTGTTAGAAGTTTGTTTCCTGCAATTGATTTTGCGGGATATTTCACATCATGGGTTTCGGATTCTAGTTGGTGAATTAGTCTATATTTGTCTTTTTCGAATTTTTGACAAATTTCACGCAAAGTGGGAACTAAGGATTGCCTTCAAAATCGTCGTCAAAGTTACCTCCCACATCACTAATATCTACCCGTTTTATCCGGATGAACCAATATATGACGACACCAACTTGGGGACAAGTTGTTCCACAGAGGGGGAGTATGATGGCGGCCATCCCACCAATGGGCCTGACGGCCAACCCAATAACAGGCCCAACGGCCAAGATCCCATAATAGGATAAGTTCCAGTTTAGTATTTAGGGTTACCATATTTAGAGTCCTAGCAATCAAGGAAAGTATCCTTAGTAGTTATCTTCTTTCTTTATTTGAGTCTATCTAGGAAAGTCTAATCTTTATATAAGAGAAGTCCGGTATGTCTTGTTAAGTACTGAATTGAATCATCAAATACAAAATCACCTTGATTGCATCTTCTTCTTTAATTATTTCAGTTGTTCTTCGTTTATTTATCGTTTAATCGTTATTTTATCCGGTTTATTTCATTAGTTTAGTTTATAACAATGGTGGATTCCATTACTTTTACGCTTCCGCAACAATCTACATCATTTTCTTTGTTAGTTTCATTTTTACGTGCTCCATATAGTAATCATACTTATTCATTACTAATATTTTTGGAGGAACAAATTAAGAAGGCTAATTTTTATTATCAATTATGAATGTTATGCCTATATTAACTAGACATTAAGTATTTATACAATTTTTAATCAAATGTTATATAGATGGGAAGAGTAGGAGAGAAGCTAGATATAGATTTTGTCGTCTCTACTGGTGATAACTTCTATAGTAACGGATTATTTGGAATAGAAGATCCAACATTTTATGAGTTCTTCGAGAACATATACACTGCGAAAAGCTTGCAAAAGCCATAGTACACTAGTAAGTTAATTCACTCATTATTAATTTTGTGGGGTATGATAGGGACTTAGTACTTCCCCCATGTCCTATGTAATCAAACTTGTATTAGGCACTTGTGTCTAATCCCTTTATCCTAATGAAGTTTTACTCTTGGTTAAATTTCAATTGAGCAATAGTTGACAACTAATGATAGATGCTTAATGAGGTGCCAACCTAGTTGGGATGTCATGTAAAGCATAGTGAAGATATCACTCCCTAAAACAACTATCCTCTGCTCACCCTACCCTTATTTATCACGGGCATGGATAAAATGTTTTTTTAAAACATGGATAACAATTTTATATTTTTGTTATTGAATATTGATTACAATGGTCACTATAAAGACATTGATACATCGACACAATGTGATAAGCACGATAACTGCCAAAATATTACTGATCTAAAGCCTGACGAAATTAAATACTTTATTTATACCTAAGTTCAATACTTTATTTATACCTAAGTTCAATATTTTTGAATTTGCCCTTTCATGTGGAATCGAACTCGGGACCTTCGCATTGGAGAGTATATGTGCTTACCAACTGGGCTACCAATTGTGAAATATCTTTTTCCACCCTATCAATATCCTTAGGTGTAACTAATAGCTCAATTGGTTTAACCATGGTTTTACTCTTAATGTCATCAATTCAAACACATTAAAACTGAGAAAATAGTCATCTAGAGAAAACAATAATTTAGTAATTAAGAATATAATGTTAGTCGGATAACTATAACTTTAACATAATATCATAGCTAAGTCTATAAGTAATAGATATAACAACAACATATGGTTGCACGTCATCCAAAAACAGACATGTGTTAGACACAAAAAACCGTCACACGTGAGAAAATTTTCCCACATGAAAAAATGGCGAGCTAGCTACTAACCAATGTTTAAATCACGACTATGTTATAATCGGAGATATGAATTTAAAGTAAAGGCACGATATTTAACGTGGTTCGGTCGGATACTCAAGACCTACATCTACGGAGAAATTACTTCATTATTAATAATCACCACATACAATTGTATGTGAGGTTGATCGGTTACATAACTCGATAACTCGATGATTTTAATTCCAAGAACCCTTATCTATTTATAGATGGCTTAGGGTTCAGGGTTTCCTAGTTTCTGATTACTAAACTAGGAAACAATATAAAATCTATCTAATATTACCATTAGATAGTTACAAGAGATATTCTGAATATACTATACTACATATCTTCACAATATCTTCACGTATCTTCAATATCTTCATATATCTTCAAATATATTCTGAATTCTTCTTGATCGTCGGATATCTTCTTCTCGATCCTTCACGTACATACACGTGTTACACACATATATTATTTTTGGAACTGATCTTGACCGTCGGATCTCTTATTTACGATCCGTCCTATATCATGTATCCTATCAACCAACATATTGATTAAGTCTTCCCCACTTATTACCAATTCATATCAAGTTAGATAACCACAAGTTTAACAAAGACAGCTATGGACTTACACAGTCATTACACTTGAAGGCAGGGGGAGCCCACATAGGGGGCGTGGGGGCACGTGCCCCCACAACCCTAATGTGAAGGTGCTTTTGTACCCAGACACATTAAATGTTATGCTACTTATTTGAGCCCAACATTCTGTTAAGCCCACCACTCATTTAAGTCCAATTTGAGTCTGATCATCCGTTATTTATGCAAACCAATATTTTTACTTATTAATCCTCTAAATCACTTTCTACGGCCTTTTAACCCCCAAAATCCCTACTAACTTGGATACAAGCACAAAACGTATAATCGGAACCATTAGAATTACATATGCAGTTCTTCTGTAAGGGATTTTGGCCGATTATTTTTGTTTATTTTCTCTTTTTCTTAGCTATAAAATTAATATAATACCATTACAATTTTCGGGGGGATTTTAGTTTCTTTAATCTTCAAACTATAATTCATTTGAAGACCATTAAATTTCTAGCTTTATTATTCGATTTTGAGGTTGTCCTTTCACTCTATTGCATAATATTTTATGAATTCATTTTTGATGTAATCGAACTATGCATGCGAGAAACGTTACTTTTGTATTTTTTTTTTTTCAGTTAATGTTTGTAAATGGTTGTGTAAATGTATTTAAAGTTTCTTTATATATCAAAAATACATCGATCATGACTCGTTTAATTAATCAACAATCAAATAAAAATACACAATATATTAGAATTCCATAATAGTACAAATTTATAAAGTTATGTTACTTTACATACTCAATTTTCAAATATTGGGGAGAAATTTTGAAGTAAGAAGTTATAGACAAATTATAGATGCAACCTGAAAAACCCGTTTACTTACATTAAAGTGTGCCCCCGTAAAGCAAAAGTTCTGGCCTCGCCACTTGAAGGTTCATAAATCAGTAGAAGTGTGTACAAATTGATCTTAGCTAGCATATGAAAAATCATATTGATCATAAAGTGCTCACAATTTTGCCTAGGAAAATTATAGGTCCTAATTAAATTTTCATTTTGACATTTTTTTTTCATGAAAATGTCATAGTTTTGGGCAATCATGACTATAGATAGGGGTGGGAATTTTGCCCATAAGCCCGAACCCGCCCACGGGCACCCGAGCCCAACGAGGACCATGGACGCCCGCGCCCGTCTCGGGCACAACCCGCCCAGCCCGCCAAATTTTGGTGGGCGGGCATGGGTTAAAACCTCTACCCGCGCACCCGCCCATGCCCGCACCCACTTAAGCTCACCCATTGATAACCAACCAAATTACATCAACTTTATGGGTTGATGAAGCCCAACCGTCCATGTTGCTAGGCTTAGTTGAGATGGTAAACAATATGTTTAAGGGCAATCACACGAACCCAATGCATTTCCAGTGGCCCAAGAGAATTCCTAGTTGAATACTGAAGTAGTCTTTGGCTTTTAGGGAACAAAAAGTGGGATAAGTTTTATTATATCTCATGAGAATTCTTCATTAGTTTTCAATGTGAGATTAAATTCCTAAAAGAAACAATACAAATAATGTCTAATTTTAATCTCACATTGTCTCTTTAGAATCAGGATAGGTGTTTGGAGATTTTATAAAAGGAGAGGAAAAAGTGAATTTTTTCAAGTCATGAGATTACCCGCTACCCGCCCGCCCATACCCGAATTACCCGAGCTTCTTAATGGGCTTGGGCGGGTAATGGACAAGGCAAATTTTAAAATTGCCCGCCCGATTAACCCGCTTACCCTAATAGCCATTGAAATTTTGTGCCCGACCCGCCCAGCCCGATGCTTCAAGTGCCCATGGGCGTCCATACCCGCCCAATTCCCACCCCTAACTATAGAGGTAATGTATCAGCACAGATAAGCCCATTGCTTAGAGAAATCGATGACAGATGGTTCTGTTACCAGTCGTTTTTGCTCGATTCAGGTGAATGAATATTTCACTGTGCTTTATCTTCAAATAACTATCAATAATTATTGACTATCTACAATTTATGATATTAAGATGTTCGCTAACTAGTATAATTTTTGTATGGGTTATTTCCCGAATGTCCTAGTTTATGACCGTCTCCTGCCTGGTCCCCTAATTTATGGGAAATACCTAAATGGTCCCCTTTTTCGAGTTTCCATCATAAGGTTGACAAAGTTATAACTTATGTCCAATTTTACTATTGTATTAATTTTCACTTATTTTGAACGTCCTAGTTGGTCCATATTTATTTCTCTTTCTTCCTTTTTATTGTTCTTGATTTTTTCTTTCTCCTCACCATCTCCATCCTTCCTTTTCTTCATCTCTGAATTTTTCATAACTTGTTTTTCAAGAACAACTGAAATACAAATCAAAGGACTTTTTTGGTAAGTTAGGAACCAACATTAGTATTTAGCACTGCATTTATTTTATGGAGAGTGCAATACTTCAACTAATGGCAGTGCAGCTAAATGCATTTGCATTGATGTGTTCAAGAGAGAAAAACCAGGGTCCATGAATGTCCAAAACCTAGGAATGTTAACACACCATTAAGGAATTAGAATATATGGTTTTGAATATTAAGTGGGTTGGAGTTTGATCAATCAGACACCAATATAACCAGAAAACTAGAGGGAACAATTTAGATCAAAGAAATTGATATTCAGATTGAGCAGAGAGGAAAGAAATCTCCTTGGAGAAGAGGGGATTTTAGGGTTTGGGATAGACTTTTTAATCTTTTGGAGAAGACAGTAGAAATTTGCTCTATGGAAACATATTTAGTGTTCTCCAGCAAATAGTTCCGAAGTGATACAATTAGAGGAAAAATTATTGAGTATGAGGATCGAGATGGATCGAGATCCGAAGATATCCGTATCAGCCGTCCAAAATATATGAAGATATTATTGGTAGTTATCCTAGATAGAGTCCTAGGAAAATAATATACCCAAGCCACTCTATAAATAATAGTGACCTCTATGTATTTTATATTGAACTAGAAATAACCCTGGGCACGGGTAGTTTTGTCAAGCACATCTCTAAGAAATCGTAACAAAACGAAGATCCAAATAAAAATGAATTAATACCATAAATTTACATCATCAAGATATATAAGAATAAAAAAAAGTACAAAAACAAAACAACATTATACCAAAAGGTAAAACTAATTGTACATATGATACTCCTGTGCCATATTTGATCTTAAACATGTGAAAACCTGAATTAGCATACAAAGAATGTCCTCACAAATTCAAACAGACTCCTGAAAGCTAACAAATAGGTCTTTTTTATTGCATCCACATGAAATATAGCATAGAAAGAAGAAACTGTAACATTGCATTCATTTGAGTGGTGGCGTTAAAGATATAAATTCAAGAGCGTGAAAAGAAAATGTTTCATGTGTCATATTGATTACAAAACATTACCTAGACATGACACATTAGTTGTTGCAGAGGTACAATATAATCTCACACTTGGATACCATCCATGTTAAGTGACAATTGCCTAATATTAAACCACAATACATTAACCAAGCACTTTAGCCACAAATGAAAACATGACAACTACCTAACAAAAAGCACTTCCTAGTTTCGGAGAATAGATACAAAAAGGAAAGAAGACAAAAAGGCAGATTACTGAGAAAGACGGTAGATAAAAAAGAGGAGAATATTTGTCAACAACTAATCAGAGCTCATTTAGCTATCATTTCTGTTATCTCTTCATGTTTCAATCCCTAAGTGGTGAAATACATTGGGAGCGGAGAAGGCCAATAGCGTGGAATAGAAAGGCAAACTTATAACTGTTACGAGACAGAAAATTATTTTTTAATATGAGATGAAAGAACCTCAAAATATAAGTTATGGCGAGTAATGTGAACCAACCACCAACAACTAAAGATGAAGAATGAAGCATATACTTCTAGAACAGTGAAAAAGCAGAGATAGTAAAATAGCTAGGCATTCATCACCTTCTGATTAATTAATACAGAGCGACAGATCAAAGATAGAGAGAATTAGAGAAAGTGAAAACAAAATAAGATATGGCGAGTAATGTGAAATTGTGAACCAACCACCAACAACTAAAGATGAAGAATGAAGCATATACCTTCTAGAACAGTGAAAAAGCAGAGATAGTAAAATAGCTAGGCACTCTTCACCTTCTGATTAATTAATACAGAGCGACAGATCATAGATAGAGAGAATTAGAGAAAGTGAAAACAAAATAAGATTTAAGACAACATTAGTATCACGTGGATACATTATGTGATCTCTACTTCACGTCCAACACTTTGTCGCTTTCTGTCTCATTAAACTATTAGTCACCAACAAACAAAAACACCTCAAAATCACCGATGCAAACTTACCAGATTGCACATGTGAAAACAAATTTTTTCCTCGGAAAAGCCGAGTACAATTACATAACAAGTTACACATAATAAGCAATGTCAAAGAGGGCTAAGGGGTCAACTATAAGCAACTATATTTCTCTCCAGAGATCTCATTTTTTCTTTAGAAAAAGCCGAGTACAATTACATGACAAGTTACATATCTCTAAGTTAACTACACATGATAAGCAATGTCAAAGAGGGCTCCAAGGGGTAAACTATGAGCAACTATGTTCCCCTCGAGAGTACAAAGTTTGTTCCTAGAAAAAGCCGAGTACAATTACATAACAAGTTATATATCTCTAAGGTACACGTAATAAGAAAAGACCAAAATCAATATTAGAAGAACAAAAATAAACATCAAGTAATGACCAAAAACTGATAAATTAAAAACCAAAATCAGTTGCTAACCAAATTCATTTACTAAGTACTCTATATATGGAGCGTTATATTGGAGAATCAAACCACCAATCACTAAAAAAACAAATAAAAGTCTAACAAAATATAAGTTGGTTATGTATGAAAGTTGAGAAGAGACTAATATATTCAGACAATTACCTTGAAAAAGATTGGTTATGTGTAGCCACCAGCTACATCAATCGAACATATGTTTATCAAACAAAAGATGTCTTCTTTGCAACCAAAGCCTACCATAAAGAAATTATTCGAAATTAGATTCATCCCTAATACGTAATATAGAGAAGGAGAGATATCTCAATTATTGAATGAAGAAAACAAACATACCATACTCAAACAAATTTAACCTTGCAATAAAGAAGTTAAAAACTTAAAAATTAAAACCTGACAAACCCCTAAATGGGGATGTGGTTACCTCTAAAACAAAACAAATATACGAAAACCTTGTATTAGTTGATTCCTCAAGATGATGTACTCAAAGATTCTAAAAGAAAAAACATAATATAATCAAGAAAACTATATTATAACCTAACCACACAAAAGATTGAGGTTCAAATCTTCTTTTAAGTACAAAGGAGGTTAAAAGTTATACTAAAAGAACAGAAAACCTTCTTGATCACTTATCTCAATCTGATTCAGTAACAACTTACGTCTTACCTGGTAAAATCAAACACTATACAAAATTGAAAGTTATACACAACAGTACAACACCAAATCTACAACTGAAAGAACAAGAACATGCACTCATACTTCTGAAACACAAATCAAGTGAAATATTACAAATCATTTTTTTATTAATAAGAAGATAAGCATGATGGAAAATTTATTCAATGAACTATTAAAATATGAGTGTGTGTTTGTGTGTGTGTGTGTGTGTTTTTTTGTGAGAGAGAGAGAGAGAGAGAAAGGAACCTATTCAGGTGAAATCATTGAGGCATTGTAATGAATGAGATAATTTAGAATAGGGTTTTTTGAGCTTACCCCCTCACAATTAATTGGTAATTGAGTTTACCCCCTTCAGTAATTGGTAATTGAGCTTACCCCCTTGAATTTAGATTTTATGTCAAAACTACTAAGGATGTGTTTGGTATGTGATAATAAAATCAGAAAGTAAATAATATATAAACAAAATCAATCTTTACTAATCATATTCCTGACCAAATGAAACAATAAAATGTGGTAGAATCCCTAATATGAATCATATTGAAGAGTAGTTGTTCTTGGTAGTGGCAATTATTTCACGTACGTCAAACACAACCTTTGTATTTTTGTCACTAATAGTAAATCCAAGGGGGTAAGCTCAATTACCCATTATTGAGGGGGGTAAACTCAATTATCAATTAGTGACGAGGGGGTAAGTCCAAAAAACCCTTTAGAAAATACCAATTATGGAGTGAAAGAAACCATAGAGACAGTATGAAAGTACAACCCTGGAAGTTGAACAGTGAAAAGAACAAAAGGATACAGATACCCACTTAAAAGTCGTTTCAAGAAAATGAAAGAGAGATAAAGGGGGTTATTAGGGTATTAATATTGGGTATTAATTGGAACCGTTACAGAGAGGAACGGTTACAATTTAGTTATGAGAAATAAAAGTTATTAGAGAGAGAAATTAGAGGATTAAATTGATTTCTGTGTTTTCATAAAAAAAAATAAAATTTGATTTCTGTGAAGGGGTTAAATTGTGGAGAGGAAAATATTAGAAAGAGAAATAATTGATATTAAGATGGAGAGAGAGATTATTTAAATTAATGACAGGAGTTACCAAGGGATTATTGGTATGATCCAATGGCCACCCTCTTATCGTACTCAAAAGAACGGTCATGATTTATATAACAGATTCTCAACGTTAATCAGAATTAAGATAATCTAAAGGTTGATTGACTGTAGCTGACGTCAGAGATTAAAGGTTTTATTTACTTTCCCTCGTTTGGTGGGTGATTAAATTAGGGTGGGTAACGGATTTAAGAGTGTAGATCTTATCAAAAACACAACGGACGACCGGATTTGTGTTTCGGCTTGTCCCAGTCAGCACAAAACATTGTGTTTTGTTATATAGATTGAGTTGCATTGAGTCTTCGAGTCTGTAACCAATCAATCCCACGATTGTGGAGATAATATATTACAGCCATCAATGGCTTTCTCCGTGGATGTAGGTCGTGATCCTCCGACCGAACCATGTGAACTATTGTGTTATTTATTTAGTTCCTATCTTCTATTCTACCGACTAACATGAACTTTCACATGATATCATGAGCAGATTTGTTAATCCTGTGTTTTCTTAGCTTCCGCGCTCTTCCGACGATTTTTTCCAATCGTTGTGTTTTTTTGTTATCAAATATCACAAATCAATCCTGATATTTGAATTTTTTTAGCTACCCCTATTATCGCCGATTTTTTCCCCTATCAACCACTTTTATATAGATTCTCAAATTATTCTTGTCATTATCAAGTTCCGACGAAGTCGTTGTGATTGAGTAATCGACTTTGTCGGTATCTTTTTTTTCCCAAGTTTATCTTGTGATTATTTCTCATCTTGTGATTAAGTAATCTTTAAACACAACTTCCGGTATCACCACCATAAGGTTGTTCTTAGGTTTTTAGGCCGACGAACAACTCTCTCTACAACTTTATGTTGGGTTTTACACCCTTCTACTAGTGTTTATAGCGGAATTAAGACATCTAATATCTACACTAGTATTCCCAGGATCACATGCATAAGCCTATGATAATCATTAATTAAAACTAGAAAGATAAATACCTTATTCGCTAGTTTTCCCTCGAACCTCTCCAATTGCTTATGAGAAGACCAAGAGCTTCAAGTGTAGCTCCTATACTTGGGACACGAGCAAACAATTTGATCTCCCACCTTGTTGTATAGCTAGCACACCAATGGTGGTTGGAAAAGAAGAACTCCTTTCTTCTTGACTAGATAGATAGTTAATGGGAATTAGCTCACTTTCTTCTCTCTACTTGATGTGGTAGAGTAAGAAAGCTTAGAGAGAAATTCCACACCTTATTCTCTGCCCTAAGAGTGTTTATATAGAACCCTAATAAGAATCCACCTCCTTTTAGGTTTCCTAAAACACCCTTTAGAATAAGATTTAGGGAAATAGTCGAAAATAGCAACTATTGGTATTTTCTCAATTCCCTAAGGAGGAGGTGCCCAAACACCACGAAAATTGGCAGATATAATGTTTATTATATCAGAAACTAACCCTCCAAAATTCAGCCCAATCCGAGTCCTAGAAGTACCCGAACCGGTCTAGGCCCAAAAACCCTGTTTTTGGCCCTTTTGTACTATCTTTGCCTAATTCCCTTTTAGGCCTATGAGATATGTTTATGGGACACTCCCATGATTATATCTCACTCCCACTAGTCATATCCTAGATCAATTTGTCACTCTTATGTGTAACCCGTTGTAGGATCCGATCGAAGTTAGCCGCGAATTACTTCGTAATTCGACGATCGTAGTTGGTCTCTAGCTACAACTCTACGATCCCTAAATCAATTGGACTTGATGATCTTCCACATCAATTGTCCTATCCGACAAATTGTTCGCATTGTCACCTTGTTCGAAGGACATCTCCTTCAACTCCTTCACTTTAGACGATTCAATACTGTTCCAAAGTTTGTATTCCTCAACAACTTGTTGTTCTCTCTCGGTTATCTCTACTTATTGGAACCGTACTTTTGACCGATCGATTTTCCGGCTGCTCTACTCCCATCATGGAGTTAGTTATATTCTTCAATCACCTTTCTGTGATTTGAATAGCATATTTGTTGCTTCCAGTAATGCTGCTACTCGTTCTTCCTCACTGGATGTTTTTCATCTTTCCTCGATGGGATTGAGATCAAGTGAAGGTTTGTTTCGTAGTAACAGAACAAGTCTCTTCGGTTGCAAGAATGGTGATTCAATCAACCAGTTTTTCTGCAATTCGTCAATTCTTCTACACACATCCAGTACAATTGGAAACATGTGTGTTTTCAGCACCTATTCTAATAAGGGGTCTCCATCATCAAAAAAGGCACATTCATCTCCTTATGGCTATTCTATTCAACCTCCACTTCCCGTTGGATATCCAATGCTAGTGGGTCTAATATTAGCCAATATTGTGAGCAGTGCAAAGTATCAATCATCACCTTTGATTCAATCAAAGACTTGAATCATCCTTTGGTTGGAAGCCCATCCTTATAGTCTACATCATGGCTACTACTCAATCACATTGAGTATGTTTCTAAAGTACGTGGGCACCTCATGTGAGTGATTCATCATTATGCTCAAGACTTTGTCTCTCTCTCTCTCTCTCTCTCGACTTCATCCGAGATTTATCTTTTCTCATCTACCCAAAAAGTTTTCGTGGTATGATAGTCCTCTCCATTCAACGGATGTCACCTCTTCCAATCTTGCCGACTACAAGTAGGTCAGGCCGACTCCGGATTTGAAGCCGATTTCATAGCAAGGATGGATTTCAACATCAGTCAATTTTCAGTCTTTTCTTCTTTAAGGAATCCATTCCACCTGATTCAATCTCCTCTCAAATTTCCAACGTTTTTTCTCTTCTTCCAAGTTATTCTTGTGATTCTCATGAGCAGGTTAATCAATATCTTATTAATCGCCTTAATTTTGCCGTTCTGTCGGCTGCGATGGATTAGCCTTAATCAGTCATTCCCTTTCTTGTCTAAACGGTCTTTGCCGAATCGTTTTTTCTTTCATCCGGATTCAAGCTTCCGCCAGTTCCAACAATTTTTTTGTTGTTGTTGTATTTACCGTTCAATCATCACTATCGTGGATTTGTTAATGAGGAGTCGCAAATTTCCACACGTCATTGATAGTCGCCCTCTAATCTCATCCATTACACCAACTTCAAATCATATTTAGTAGGATATACTACTACAATTTTTGCTTCATCTCGATATTCATCGTATTCAATCTCTCGCCTCCAACGTTGTTTGATGTATTCAATGTTGCGAATTGTTTTTTTCAAACCAATTGAATTTTTGGTTTTTCGAACTTCGTCTCTCCAGCTCACCAAAAATTGGATTGAGAACTTTCTTTTTTTCTAATCGACTTTCCTGGCCTTTTCTTAGACCAATCGAAATCCTTCATCGATTTGGACATCTTCTATTAGCCACCACTGATTTCTTTTTCAGTTTTGTGAGTAATCATCCCTCTTCCTCTCGGTTTGTAATCCGACGAGCTTATCTCTCTCTCTCTATCCCGATCATCCAAGATCGATAATTCTCATGGTGTAATCTCTCTTTGTCATCTCTCTCTCTCGCCCATAACCCTCTCTCTCGGCTATATCTCTCTTCCTCACGATATCACTCGTGGGTTGTAATCTCCCCCTCATGATTTCTCTCACGTGAGTGTGGAATTTCACATGGTTTCGAGATGCTATCTTTCCGTCACCTATCTCTTCTTTTCGTGAGACTATGTCTTCATCATCCTCTTCGTGGATCCACCAGTTCCTCTCTTTCATCATCAACTACATATGGTATTGTTTCCTCTTTAGTTTGTTGATAAATTTGAAGCTCGACTCCCTCTCACCAATTTTTATTCAAGCTCGAGAAAGAAATAAAGCAAAGAAGAAGAGAATGAGATTCAAGCGTACGAATGATAAAAATATTATATCAAGTTTATGTGCGATTGCAAGTTCAAGTTGCAGACAAAGAGTTCAGCACCATTGGCAATTGTTCGACACTAAACCAAAATTAAAGTTCAAGTTCAAGTTTTGAATCCAATCATATGCGAGCAACATCCATTTTTTCCAAGTTCAATATTCAAGTTGGAAACTTCACAAGCTCCGTATTCCAACTTGAGGGGGAGTATTAGAGTATGAGGATCGAGATGGATCGAGATCCGAAGATATCCGTATCAACCGTCCAAGATATATGAAGATATTATTGGTAGTTATCCTAGATAGAGTCCTAGGAAAATAAGATACCCAAGCCACTCTATAAATAGTAGTGACCTCTATGTATTTTATATTGAATTGAGTTGCATTGAGTCTTCGAGTCTGTAACCAATCAATCCCACGATTATGGAGATAATATAATCCAGCCATCAATGGCTTTCTCCGTGGATGTAGGTCGTGATCCTCCGACCGAACCACGTAAACTATTGTGTTATTTATTTAGTTCCTATCTTCTATTCTACCGACTAACATGAACTTTCACAAAAACTAATTGTAATCCTTCCTTTTCATAGTTTGATTTGTATTTCACATACCGTTAAAGAACAACCTATGAAAATTTCAGAGAGACGAAGAAAATGAAGGATGAAGATGATGAGAACAAAGAAAAGTTATAAAGAAGAAATGAAATTAATAAAAATTAAGAGAGAGAAGTGAAGGTGTCACTGACCAACTTTTACTTTTAAAATAAGTGCAAATTAATACAAGGATAAAATTGGAACAGAAAATATAACTTTGTCAGAGTTATAACGAAAATTACTGAAATAGAATCATTTGGATATTTTACGTTCGGGGGTCAGGCAAGAAGTCAGTCATAAAGTAGGGGGTCATTTGAAAAATAACTCCTTTTATATTTTTCTCCCGACTTTGTGGATTTCATCTTTGTCAATACAACTCCTTTTGTGAACAAGTGTTTTACAAAACCTAATCATAAATACGATTGGAATGGTCACGTAACTCCTCAAGATAAGTATGTAGCTAACCTTCTTGAGGTAATAAATTCCCTAATTGTGTTTTGATTAGTACATAAAATTATATGGTTTAAGCATAAGTTTTGTGATAATAGGATGTTGAGACCGCATTGAGGAAATCATCAGGGAAGTGGAAAATCTTAATCGGTCATCATACAATTAGAAGTGCAGGATCAGGAGGTGACACCATTGAACTAGTAGAGAAGCTTCTTCCAATTCTAGAGGTGAAGTACTCCCACTATAGCTTCCAAATCTCATTGGAACCAAATTATAAATGAAACAAATTTTTTTTTTCAAAAGTAAGTCATTTGTCAAGTTCTTAATTTTGATTAATGCGTATATAAAATACAGGTGTATAATGTGAATTTTTTCATTAATGGGCACGAACATTGCTTACAACATATCAGCCCTGCAACCAGATAAGACAATAGCTTTCTTATATTTACGAATTCAGAAAGAAATTCGTAAAAGAACGTGTTGTATTATATTTTCTTGATTGGTAGTTAAGGTTTTAGTTGTCTGAGTGTTTGTTAATCTCCTTTTTCATTTCTATAGAAGTAAAGGAAATAATTTTTCTCCCTATCTAAATCTAGTATTGTGGAGGGAAAAGAATTGGACAAATTTTGAAGTTTTGATTTCTATGTAAAATTTGGAAATGCAGTGGAATAGAGTTCTTGACAAGCGGAGGGGGTTCAAAAACAACGAAAAGTATTGCAAACGAAGTGGACGGATTGAAATTCTACCATGACGGACAAGGATTTATGTCCATGGAAATGAAAAAGAATGAAGCCAGGATTGTTTTTTATGATGTTTATGGCTATCCCTTGCATCATTTTAACGTCTACAAACAACCAAATCTCCCCTCATCTATGTTAGGGATGTGTATTGCAAACAATGAGATTGCTGGGACGTGTCTTGGGAACGAAACCATTGAAGGATAAACTTTTTTTTCAACAATGATGATAGTGAACTTACCTGAATCACTCATTTGCTCACCGTTATAGAATAAGACAAGAGGTGTTTTTGTATTTTTACACATTTTCAGGAGTGTTTGAAAAGACCAACATACACCATGTCTTATTCGACTCGGTTTGATGTGACTGAACTAGTTGAGGAGGTTAATTGCAATCCTTAATCATGATCATTAAGCATGTGAATGATGTGATACATGTTTCGGAGACCATCATAGAGTGGGCGACCACACCAAAGAAGCAGTTTAGTCTCCCAAAAGAGGAGTTTTCAATTTCATAAATGCTACTCGTATTATTATTGATAAGGTGATTGAGCCAAACGCCCCGTTCTTGAGAATTAAGACTTGGATCTCCTACAGAATACAAATGAGTTGCAGGTTCACAAGCCAGTTTCCTCACAATAACCAATTGAATTTACAAAAGGGGGGCATACTTCACTCGATATTACAGATTTTTCATCGAAGAAAATTTCGTATTTATGTTGTTTTCTGGTAAAATTACATGTGTCGTCCACTAGAAAGATGCCACGTAATTTTTTTTTTCACCAAACTGAAATATTCTATTTCTCTGGAATAACTTTTCTGATTTTTTTTTCTCTTTCAAATTTCTATATTTCTTTCCAGTTTCTAATTTGTCCCTAAAAATTTTTTCTCTCTTTTTTCTTTTTATTTCCTTTCACACATATTTTCCTCTCCAATCTCAACAAATTTATTTTTCTCTTTACAACTTTTTCTCTCCAGATTTTCTGTTTTTTATATTATACTTTCTTTCACCACATATATGTTAGACGGAGACTAATACACTCTTAAGAACTCCCGATATGAAACATCAATTTTTTTGACTTAAAATTTCAGGTCGTCCCTCCTTCAATTCTATGCAGGGAGATTTTCTAAAGATATTCCAATCACCTTGGGTATCTGATCTAGTATTTTAGTAGTATAATATTTTTGTTAGTAGAGAATTATTATTTTTAGCAATTTTATATTTTTAGGAAACTAGTATATTTTATTTATTTAGAAGTTGTTTATTAGAGTTTGACTAGGTTAAGGAAACCCTGGTGCTATATAAAGGGACTAGATATAACCCGTGCCTACGGCACGATAAAAAGTTATTCATCATCTTCCTTTTTTTCTTCCTAGTGAAAATCATAAATAAATGTGATTTACTGACGTCAGCCAAAGAGGATATGTCGCGTTTGTAGGAAATGATACTTCAATTTGAGATGCATTGAAACGATTATAACTAAATCTTGTACGAGTTGGTGAAAGTCAGTTTACGTTTCGTGACACAACGACAATGATAGGCCAGAGAGTTATGATGGAACATATAATTATTGAGTTACCAATTAAACGTTTAAAAATTATCATACCACTGAATTGGAATTCCTCACTCCCCGTCTGTAATAAATATTAGAGATGAACCCCTTTTATGTTGGTGCTAATGGTGCGAATTCAATACTAACAAAGTTTAGAAGATGAGATATAGAAATCGATCCAAACGAGCTACCCATCTAAATTAGTATTTCAAAATTTGAACTATTAAATTTATGCTCTTTTATGTTCGTTGTAATAAGCATCCATTTTCGATAAATTTAGGTCAACAACCTATAACTCGTACTTAGCTGTCTTTCAATATTCATTAGTTGAGCGTCTAATTTTTTTTTCGTAATAAATAACCAATACAAATTTCATAGTATTTAATTAACAATGAAGGCGATAATTTAACCAACTTAACAATGGGGATTTAGGCCAAATGTTACTTGGGCTTTAGGCCATAGTTAAGATGGGCTTTAGGCCCGTTCATGTTGCTTGGTAGTTATAGTGCTTATCACGTCTCTGATGTATCAATGTCAATGTAATGACTATCGTGTGTATCGAAGTCAATTGAAAAACATGTATCAAAAACATAACGATGGAAATTTCATAGGCTCGCCAGAAATCTTTGTAATTAACAATGGAGATTTTTGTAATTTAAGAAAGAAAGAATAAGAAGACGAATAATTTGAATATAAGGTTGAGCACTCATCAGAAATCTGAGTAGAATCGAAGTTCGATGAAGATAAAGTGAAGATTAAAACCCATAAGCGAAGTCTTTTTATTAAAATTTGAGTAGAAACTTTTCCCCAATCTAGTAGAAACTTTCCCCAATCTGAGTAGAACATATGAGTAGAACTTTCTTGCTTAAACGAATTTAGAAAGAGATATTTCAAAAAAAAATTAAACCCTTTTATTTCTTTTTTTCTTAAATTAGTTATTTTATTTCTAAGAAGGATACCATTTTTTTAATAAGTTATTTTATTTCTTTTATTTTTAGGGTATATCCGGTGCCCCAAGGCACAATCAGTTGTATTAATAAAATGTGACGAAATTCTAACCCAGTGTTTCTAGAGTCGTTCCACACTATTGTTTTAGGCGTTCTCTCCAAACGTGTCACCCGATTTTCTATATTTAATATTGATATTGATATCGTAATTTTTTGGTAATATTTTCTTTTGTTTCCTTTTCTTAAATTAGTTATTATTTTATTGATAGGGATTTTAATTTCTTTTTTTTTAACTCTTGAAATATATTTTGTTTCTTTTTTTCTTAAATTAATTATTTTTTTCTAAAGACACGGTTATTTTTTTTTCTTGAAATAGGTTATTTTATTTTTAAGGACTATAATTTAAATTTTGAAAGGCCTTCTAGACAATATCATTTATTAATAAAGGATGTTTGTCCCGGTCATCGTTTTCCCTTCTGTTTTATTATATAGATGTAAATGAAATCCAAACCAAATAAATGAAATACTATTGGAACTCCATTATTTTTTTCTTTCAATAATGTTTATTTCTTCCTTCCTTCTAGGGTATATCCCGTGCCCTAGGGCATGGACACTTGTATCAATCAAATGTTACAAATTTATTGTTGTATTTTATCGAGAGATATAGATTTTTATTAGTTATTATTTTTTTGTATTATTTTTTTGTTTCTTTTCTCTTAAATTAGTTATTATTTTATTGAAAGAGAGAGAGAAATTTTAATTTCTTTTTTTAACCCTTGAAATTTATTTTGTTTCTTTTTTTTAATTAGTTATTTTATTTCTAAGAAGGAAACGATTATTGTTTTTTAAATAGGTAACTTTATTTCTGCGAAGGACTATATTTTAAATTTTGAGAAGGACTTCTAAACAATATCTATATAACAAAACAGGTTGAAAAGTGCTGACTGGGACAAACATTGGAGATAAATCCAGCCGTCCGTCTCAGATCAACACTAATGCTCAACCATTAGATCCATCTACTAGCTTCTTGATCAAATTTAGAGTTGATGAATATTAAATGGTGATTATTGCTCATGAAAATGTTATTGATGTCAATAAATGGTGGTTTATTGATAATGAATTCCTAGATTATAACCCCCATCTCTCCCCCAAAATTCATATGCACGTTTTAATGATGTGAATAAATGGTGGTTTGTAATATGGAGAGTTGGCTCATAACCTCATATCAAAGACCCTGTTCTCCTTCATGTTCAAAAAACGGCTACTGTTACTCTTCCTCGCCCCTCTCTATCTCTCAACCATTACATCTCATCAATGGAGGAGCATCAATTACACTACCTATCTATTAACCACACAACCTATTCTTCTAAATTTTCACAACAAATTTCTTTTTCACATTTTACAATTGTTCAAGGGTTTATATATAGTCTCCCCAATCGTTTCCTGGCGGACTCCACCTTCCACTCATTCTACACAGGTTAGTGGTTTTGAGTCCGATTTGATTATTAACCTTTTGATCGGTTTAGTCAATTTGAATTCGATTTTACCGGATCCGAATTGAATTTTTGATCTCTTATTTTGCAGTAGCAGAATGAAGAGATGTTAATCCAGTATTGAAAGTTTGTGGAAGGTCCTAAATCAATGGAAGGTAATGTTTCTTATTTCCAAGTGATTATAGTTCCTTAAAAATGCTCCTAGGTTTGCTTTTTGGTGCTTAAAAATGTAAATAGGACAATTTTACAAAACTTTAGTCAATTTTAAATTCGGTTGTAGTTTGTTAAGTTTAGTCAATTTACAGAACTTTAGTCGATTTAAAGTCGGTTGTAATTTGTGTTTGGAGTGGCACAAGAAAAAGCTTAGTACAGTGGAAAAACAACAATTAAGTAACAACATAATCTTTACATCAAGGTTTTGAAGTGTATGTTTGTTTTCAATTCTTAGTAGGTGACTTTTTACTGTTGTCTTGTGCGTGATCTATATTCCTGTTTTATGTTAGAGTTTGAAGATGTAGCTGCAACGAAAAAAAACTAAACAAGTCATCTCTCTCGGTGAGTTTGGTTTTAATTTATAAAAAGTTATGGACTTAAAAGTTTTTTCAATCCTCGATTATAGACTGAAATCAGTATCTTTCATTTTTCAATAAAATCGGGTTTTTCCTTTTCAGTCATAAAAGATGTGCCTTTTTGTTAACGAAGTTCGAATCCTGCAAAATTGTAGTGTTAGAGTTATCAATTTTTACTCTATATAGCTAAATAAAAGATGCAATTTATGTTCGTTTAGTTGGTCAAAAAGCAAAAAAAGTATGTCTAATTGATACCTTTGGTTTCTCCCCCTTTCTTGTGTTTTGTTTCATCATTTTCTACATGTTTTCTTTCGAAATATACTTTAAAAAACGGAAAAGGAAACGACGACGATAATGGTAGTGGTAGGGGGAACGACGATAAGGTTAAAGACAACGGAAAGGAAAACGATAACAGAAAAGGCAACGTAAATAACCACAGGTTGTGGTACCTCTTCAACTTACAATTTACATGTCGTCGGGCATAACTTTCATATAATAGGCATTCATATTATTATGTTCATCACCTCATGTATTATATTATCAACGAGTTAGTAATGAGAAATTAGAGATATTTTTTACATTTATTTACGACATTTACTGGTTCTGTATAACTTATTTACTTATCTGTGTTGTTGCGGCAACTTCATTGGGAGTTTTCCCGATCTTACTCGGGATAAATATGATCCATCAAGAGAGAAATATTAGATTGTTTTCATGTCGTGGTGAGATATACCTGTATCTTGATTATCTTTGTTTTTAGAGCTTTCTTCTTTATCCGATAAATTGAAATAACAAATCGCAAGATTCCCTACCAACGCCAACTTTTTGTATCGGATAACATTTATTCTCATGTGTGGTACAGATTTCCAAAGTTCGTAGGCCATCAGCTGTGGCGTAATATATCGTGCTTCATGTGGTTGAACACTTGAAATTTCTCCCTCATTCATGGCACTGGGCACTTTGGATATTTACGTACATCTTGAACACCGCAAAGATTTCAAACCAGTAGAATACAGTTTTTCCATAAACTTCGCATTTGATTTCAACATAAGGATTATAAACCTTCAAAATATATATTTTTATCATCAAGATCTTTGATATTCATCTTATGCTCGGATATTATTTTTTGTAGTTATGTGCTATGTGCAGGAGGTGGAAACCATTTTTTGCATCATCTCTTTGTCAGTGATTATGTCGGTGAAGTTCGACGGATAGATGATGGATGGATTGCGAAAATTCTTCCACTTCCATCCAATTATAGCTTGGGGTGGTACTACTTCAACAACACCGTATTTTAATAATCAAAATAAAGCATCGATTGAACAATACATATTCCTTCTTCTCATATAGACTAACTCCTATGTTTTGAAGTCCCAACTTCTACCTTTTGGTTCAGATCCAAAATGAAGCTTCAATATATAAACGAAAACTTGTTTTTCTGCTACCGTGAATTATCTGGGCGACTTGTTTTGGCTCAGCTCTAATCGTGGTCTTTTGAATCATGTCTTTTGAACTATATTCCTTTCATTTTTCTCTCTCTCATTAAGTATGACATTAAAAATCAAAATGAATTGTATTCATCTTTACTTTCTTCCACGTTACCTTCTCTATACTTTCAATTCGTAGATGAAACTTTTCCCTTCCTCATTATTTTCTCTTACAAAGCAATCTTTTCATTTGTTTCGCTAAAAAGATATAAATTCTCATTTCCTCTCTCCAATCAATTTCTCCAATCTTCTCATATATTTTCAAAAACAGAATGAAAGTCCTCTCTTCCTTTCTCATTGCATCTCACGTAGTAACTAAAATTTCTCTCTTCTTTGCAAATGTAAATAGTTTTTCTTTATCCTGTTATTTTGGAGTGTTTAGGAATTGAAATTTCTCCTCATTGGTTTTGTATTCAGATATAGTACTAAATTTCTTCCTATGCATCTTTCTTGTTCGACCAAATGTAAATAGTCTGATTTGTATTAAAAAACCCGACTATTTTTTACCATGACTATCATCAGTATCATGCCTTCTTATGTTTAGTAGTCAATTTATTTAATAATAAATATGCATCTCAACGACATTTTGGCTTGCTATTGTGCTAATTGCAGAGGGTGTGTCTCTTCCTCTTAGAGGAGATAGTATTTTCCTGTTTTTTTTTTCAAACTGGTAAAAGTGTTCCACGAAATTATCCGTGCCGGAGGCACGGGTTATACCTAGTCTTTTATTAAAAAGGGATGTTTGTCTCAGTCATAGTTTTCCCTTCTGTTTTATTATATAGATTTCAGTGGTTGTTTAGTTTAATGAAGTTTGATCAATAAAATTCATTATTTTAGTATCTAATCTAGTTAGTTTTGGTTCTACAAGTCTTAAGACGGAGATCTAAAGGTTTTTTCTGAGTTTTAAAAGTTTTAGACGAAAATGTAATTCTTTACGGAGTTTTCCGCTGCGTCATTGGTTCCGCCCCTGATTACGTGTCAGTAGCTTCTTGTCAACGTATAATGAAATATGTTGGACTGGTACCTTCGACATGTCACCTTTATGATTTTTTTTGCTTTTCAAGAATGACATTACTTTCATTGAAAGAAAACTTCGAAAAAGATTCATGGGATATTTCTATACCTATTTAGTGGGCGGTTCTTTAATCTTTATCGTTTTATTTGGATCAGAATAAGAAAGTGAAGTTTCTCCTTTTTCATGATTTTCACCATTAAAACACCAATATAAAACTTCAATAATTTTAATATGATCTTAGAAGAAGGTAATTGTTTGATTTTGGGATGTTTCCATCGACAAAAAAACTTCAAGTGGTGGGATAGTGAGTGTAGTTCATAAAAGAATTAATGGAGAGTTGTTATGTTCAGGAGTTGTGAAAGATTTTAGGCATTTGTTAATCAGCTTGACCAATACTGACTTAATGGAGAGTGTGAGTAGAATTTGACTCGGTCAAGACAAATTGATCAAGTTAACTCGAATGTGACTGTGACAGGTAAAAATGCTTAATATATATAAAATTTCTGAAAATATTATCTCCTAAAACTAATGATGAAGATGAAGTTACATAAAGAAAAATACCCGGAAGGAGGGGCTTACTCAGAAAAATTGATAATCCAAACTAATAAAAATAATGCTTTTCAAGCTAATTGTGTAGAATTAATTGGGCCAACTCTCCTTAGGAATCATTTTGTAAAGATTATCCACTTCACAAATTCAAATGACAATGGGATGTGGGTTGAAGCTAGTACCTTCACTCAATGCGATTATTATAGTCATTCGACACTCCTCTTTCATGTAGGGTTAAATCAGTCTCAACACCTATCCTGAGACACTATCTATACTAATTGTAATGACCAGAGGATGTGAGAAAATGCTAATACTATGATCATGGTGTAAGGGATCACTAAGCTATTGTTCTTACCTGTCAAGTATAAAAATTTATATGGAAGACTAAAATAAATTAGTGAAAGACTTTGAGATAATGACAAAATCATTTAAAAAATGTAGAGAGAAGACATCAAAATGAGTTGATAAAAGACTTACAATTATGTAGGAATCATTTAATCTTTTATTGGGTTATTTTTTTGGGCCCCTTATTTTGTGTTCAGTTTCTCTTTTGACCTCATGTTTTTCATAAATTCAAGATTGGACCCCTTTAGTTAAGTTTCTGCCAAAGTTTGTTACAATTAGATTTATTTTTCAAAACAACCCATTTCTTTAAATTATTGGGTTTTCTTCTTCAAATCTTGTCTTTCTTCATATCCATCTTCAAACCTCTATATCTACTGCTACCATCATAAATCTACTCATATTTACATTGCTTTCCAGTTACATTTTATTTCTCCAAATTTTCTTTTGACTTCTTTGATTTAGGCGAATCTCTTAAAAATTATCCATCCAATACTATTTTAGTAAGAATTTCTTAGATCCAAGAAGACCTCACAAGTATATGGGTATGTTTGATGTAATTTTATAGATCCATACTAGATCAAGAGAAATTGAGTACATAGTATATAATTAGACAGGGAAACAGGGTGGACTAGTTTGGATGTTGGAACTCTTCTGTTCAAACTCGCAATGCCAAAGGTTTATTTCCAATTAATCCAAAAAACTCTCGCAATGCAAAAGAAGATTTATGAATTTACATCAATGCTTTAGATTTCAAACTAGTTTGGATGTTGGAACTCTTCTGTTCAAACTCGGTGAATATTGTGTAAAATGAACAAATTTTTGCAGTTGTATACTTGAATTAATGTTGGCAGAGTTGGAACACAAGTCAATGGGAGGAGAGAAGTGAAAGGAGTAGAGCAAGAGAGTTCCGCAATCGAAATATCAAATAAAAGATCTTCTTTCACTTAATTTCTCCCTTTCTCTCATTTTCTTATTGTTATTATTTTAATTTCTTTCAAACAAAAATATTGTAGAAAAAAGTGGACCTCCATCAAAGACCGAGGATGAAGAAAGACAACCCTGTGAGAGAAAAAGACAAGTTATTAAAGAAAAAAAAGGGTAATTTGAGAAAATAAATATAAGCCTAACAAACCTTGGATGCCAACTTAAATGAAGTGGGCTAGTTTTGAATGTGTGAAATATAAGGGATCAAAAAAGAGCTGGTTATAAAATAGGGGTCAAAATGGAGATGATTCATTCCTTTTTGGCCCCCAATCTGTGACTAACTCGTCGTTTTGGTCCCCATAAGTGTCGGCAGTTCGTTTTGGCCCTCGGAGACCAAACTTGTTTAATTTTTTCCAAAAATACCCCTTCGGTCAAAATAAAATTAATTTTAAAAAAAATCATAAAACACTAAATGACACATCATCTCCTCTTCTCTAGTCCACTTCATCCTATCTCTCCTATATCTCATTTCTTTCTCTCTCTAACTTACCTTTCTTCTCCGACACAAGGTTGTCGGACAGGTGAGCTCTGGGCAAAGAGACCTTCTACCTAAAAAAATTGCTTCTTCCTTTCTCTCTCTTCTTCGTCATCTTTTTTTTTTCAGATCTTTAAATGCTTCTTTTTCTTTCACTTTAGTTATGAATCCAACACCTTCCGGTAATCTCTCGTTCTTTCCAATAATCTCTCGTTTTTTTCCTAATCTAGAGAGAGAAAATGGAAACTAAGAGATTATACATAACATATTACTTTCATTTCTTAAGATAACAACTTGAAATTTTTAGAGAGAGATATTCATGACTTCTCTTGATGCCTGTACAGAAACAAAAAGATCTTAATAAGAAATTGATTTCTCTGATTTGATGGAGTTTTCTTCTCATTTCAGTCAGATTGCTTACAAGATCAAATATGTACTTCTTTGATGAACATGAAAAAACTACTCAAAAAAGAGGTTGGTTCCTCGTGAAATGGATCGCTCACAGTTCTCGAAAGCAAAGTTGAATCGTTGGAACAAAGCTAGAACCAGAAGATAAATCAGCTTCATCCTTTGAATCTAAAAGTTGAATCGAAAGATAAATTGAACTTCGAAGGCAACGTTGAATCGCTGGGATAGAAATTGAACCCGATATACTTTTTCCTTAATGTAAAAAAACAACTCTTAATCCAGAATGTAAATTACCATGTTTTAGGGTTTTTGAAGTACCAAATATCTTTTTTTTTTCTTTCTTCAAATCCTCCCTTTAAAGTTCTGGAAAATCTTGATTTCTCTAGAGATCTCTTTGAAATCTTAACAAAAGTAAGTTTGATCAACTTCAGAAACTACTATGAACTTTTTTCCCCAAATTTTTTGATGTTGAAGAACTTTGATCTTTAGAATTATTGATTTGCTTGTTGTTGATTTTGTTTACTGAGTTTCTCAAATTATTCTAGAGATGAAGATAGAGAGAGAGAAGGTGGAGGGTTTGATGTGGGCGAAAGAGCCATGTGGAG
Source organism: Eschscholzia californica (assembly GCF_041429995.1). Classification (NCBI taxonomy): domain Eukaryota; kingdom Viridiplantae; phylum Streptophyta; class Magnoliopsida; order Ranunculales; family Papaveraceae; genus Eschscholzia; species Eschscholzia californica. The sequence goes on along the minus strand of NW_028238198.1, from coordinate 11,806,426 downwards.
GAGAGAATGTTGGATGACTTGGATAAATTATTGAAAAGAATCAAAACTACCATAACGCCACAAGGGTATTTTGAAAAAAAAAACAAAAAACAAATAGTTCTTGAGGGTCAAAATGAACTACCGGACACTTATGGGGCTGAACCGGCCAGTTGGCCACAAATTGAGGGCTAAAACGGAATTAACCCAAAAAGAAATAACCGATTTTCTTAATTAAAACTTCTTATCTCGTATGACAAAGTTGACCAAGACATCTAAATAAGAACTATCTATCTGTCTCTCTCTCTCTCTCTCTCTCTCTCTCTCTCTCTCTCTCTCTCTCTCACTCTCTCACCAAGAATGAATCAATGGGTGTTGTTTCTGGTGACTTTCCCGGGCTCCAAAGTTACAAATATCCAACCTCACGGCACTAGTTCTTATCTTGGTGTGTATAGAAATTAAGTTCTTCATTCTCTCCCTATCTCTCTTCTTCATTCTCTCTCTAGAAAGGTATTAAAGGGGGAGCCATGGGTGTTGTTTCAAATGCAGTTTCCCTGGCTCTACCAAGCCTATTAGTCCTCCTGTGTTTGGTAATGAAAACAAGTTTGGCAGAGCTAGAGAGACTTGAACACCAAACAAGAAGAGAAGATAGTTCACTTAATTTCTTGGTGGTTGGAGATTGGGGAAGGAAAGGTTCCTTCAACCAATCTAATGTTGCTTTTCAGGTCATCCTTCTATAAATTATTCTTATTTGTTAATATTTTTGGAGACACAAATTAAGAAGGTTAATTTTAATTACAATATTTATGATCAATTATGAATAGTTATGCCTATGTTAACTAGACATTAAGTATTTATACACTTTTTAATCAAATGTTATATAGATGGGAAGAATAGGAGAGAAGCTAGATATAGATTTTGTCATCTCTACTGGTGATAACTTCTATAGTAACGGATTATCTGGCGTAGAAGATCCAACATTTTACGAGTCCTTCAAGAACATCTACACCCCAAAAAGCTTGCAAAAGCCATGGTACACTAGTAAGTTTATTAATTTTGAGATGTATCATAAGGTCTTAGTACTTCTCCTATGTAATCAAACTTGTATTAGGCACTTGTGGCTAGTCCCTTTATAAGGATTTAGAGCCCTAATGAAGTTGTAGTCTTGATCGGTGTAATTCCAATTTCTGGAGTGTTACAATGACAAAATCCTTACAAAAATTCTTGACTTAATGACTCATTTTCATTAAAAGATCAAAGTTTTTGGAAGTTTAACTTTGATGTGTTCTTTTAGCCGTGTGACTCATCGAGTCAAGGATTTTGCCAAAGATTCTTTGTACACTTGCATTTCTCAAATTCCATTGAGCAAAAAATAGTAGACAACTAACCTGTGCTCACCCTACCCTTAGTTAGCACAAGACAAATCTTATTGATAAATCACAATTTTACTCAACTAAATTATAGACTCGAAATTAAATTTGTATTTTGATATTTTTTTTTTATTCATGAACATGTCATAGTTTTGGGCAACCATGACTATAGAGGTAATGTATCAGCACAAATAAGCCCATTGCTTAGAGATATCGACGACAGATGGTTTTGTTACCGATCATTTTTGCTCAGTTCAGGTGAATAAATATTCCTCTATTTTCTTAAAATAACTATCAAATTATTGATTTACTTTGTTACAATTTCAGATGTTAAGATGCTTGCAAAGTAATAAATATAACTTTTTTTATATTTATTCAGAATTTGTGGATTTCATCTTTGTTGACACAACTCCTTTCGTGAACGAGTATTTTACAAAACCTAAGAAAAATATATACGATTGGAGTGGCGTAACTCCTCAAGATAAGTATATTGCCGATCTTCTTGAGGTAATTTAATTCACTAATCGTGTTTTAATTAGTAGATAAAATTATATGATTTAAGCATTAATTTTGTGATAATAGGATGTTGAGACCGCATTGAAGAAATCATCGGGGAAGTGGAAGATTGTAATTGGTCATCATACAATTAGAAGTGCAGGACCAGTAGGTGACACCATTGAACTCGTAGAGAAGCTTCTCCCAATTCTTGAGGTAAAAAATACTCCCACTATAGTTTCCAAATCTCATTTTTGAACCAAATTATAAATGAAATAAACTTTTTTTAAATACTCATTTGTCAAGTTCTTAATTTTGATTAATACAGGTATATAATGTGGATTTTTTCATTAATGGGCACGAACATTGCTTACAACATATCAGCCCTACCACCAAGTAAGACAATAATTTCTTTATATTTACGAATTCGCAGAGACATCCGTTAAAATCCGTATTGTATTGTATTTTCTTGATTGTTGGTTAAGGTTTTACTTGTTGTGTGTGTTTGTCTTTTATAACCTCCTTTTTCATTTCTATAAAGGTAAAGGTAAATATTTTTCGCGCAATCTAGATGTAGTGGTAGGGAGGAAAAAAAATGAGACAAGTTTTGAAGTTTAATTTCTATGTGAACTTTTGAGATGCAGTGGAATAAAGTTTTTAACAAGTGGAGGGGGTTCAAAAACAAAGAAAAGTATTGCTAAAGAAGTGGATGGATTGAAATTCTACCATGATGGACAAGGATTTATGTCTATGGAAATGAAAAAGAATGAAGTCAGGATTGTCTTTTATGATGTTTATGGCTATTCCTTGCATCATTTTAACCTCTACAAACAACCAAATATCCCCTTGTCTATGTTAGGTATGTGTCCTGCAAACAATGAGATTGTTGGGATGTGTTTTGGGAACAATGCAGTCGAGAAATAACTATCTTATTAATAACACTGGTAGAGAACACCCCTGAATCACTCTTTTGCTCACCCTTTTAGAATAAGACAAGGGGTAGTTTTGTCCTTTTACACCTTTTCGTACGTGTAACAAAATCAAATTACACTTTATCTTATACGTCACGAAGACGAAACAATGTACAAGAGAATGACCGGGGCGGGTAATGTATTTCATCAAAAAAAAAAAAAAGTATATATGATTAAGTAATTACTACTTGTTTCTAAAAGTGATTTTATGTGGTGAATTCTAAAATCCTAGAACTTTTCTCACTTTCTTTTTCCTTCATTTGTTATTTGTTTTCATTAAAAATTAATCTTTATAAATCAGGCTAATTTAAGGTTATAGAGCAAATTCAGCTTGTCTTCGTGGATCCAGGGGCGGGCCCACATAGGGGCCTGTGGGGGCGCAGGCCCCCACGGTCCAAATGTGAACTCCTCTAGTAGTAGTAATAGAACAAGGCCACAAGGGTGCCTCTAGTATTATATTATGACAATCCCAACCTAAGACCAGCCCAATATATTAGTTATTGAAGTAAAAATTTCAATGGGTCCCACCACTATTATTTATTTTAATTAGACTATCACTTTCCAGCCTGGATCCTTACAAATCATCAATTTTTATTGAAAACTCAAATACCCACCTGGATCCTTACAAATCATCAATTTTTATTGAAAACTCAAATACCCACAGATGGACTAACCGTGCAACTGTTGCACCAATCCAATAACGCAATAACCCAACTTAGTCGTAAAACCATTAAACATTAATTGGAATTTTCTAAGTCTATCACTTCCTTTTTTTTTCAGAAAATTCCTATAATTCTTTATGGTTTGCTATTTCTATTCTACTTAAATCTTAGATTGTTTTCTATTCTAATTAAAATTAGGCTTCCAATCTACTATTATATACCAATTCTAATTTTAATCAAATAAGAAACAAACAAATATATAGAAGTTATAAATTTCGGTTCTCAAGCTTTCTTACAAAATCGTAGTCTCATTTTTATTGAAAACAAAGGGATCGTTGATCTTGCAAAAAAGATGGTAGAGAAAAGAAAAGATAAGGTGTACCCGCTTGTTTACTTACTATTGACATTGACATTAACACTTCGAGTTGCAACTGCTACAGTAGAAAGAGTGTTCTCTAGTATGAGTATTGTGAAAACAGATTATGAAATCGAATGGGAGACGAATGGATGAATGATAATTTACTTGCATACATTGAGAAGGATGTATTTGATAATATTAGTAATGAAGTTATTATGCAACGATTTTAGAAGATGAAAACTCGTCGAGGACAACTATAAATACGTAAAATTATTATGACCTAATGAAAGTCATTTTTTTATAGTAAATATTTTTTTTATTTCTTCTTACTTCAATGTGCCCCGACATCAAAAAATTTCTGGCTTCGCCACTGCGTGGATCGTCTTCGATTTTCCCGAGTATATTATAACTTCACATCCGTATACTTGCAAGTAGATACCTTTTTCAGACCCATAATTATTTAACAGAATTTCGTTTGATTTTATCAATTATAGAGGAAGGTCTTAATACTTTTTATTTTATTTTTGTCTTTTATCAAACCTTAGTATCTACTTACTACCCCCACCAATACTCTTCATCCACCACCAAATCACCAACCGACTGCCATTAGCAGCACCAAAGCTGGAGAACCACTTAGAACACAAATAAATTAAAACAGATTGTTTTTTGCTTTATCCATAGAGGAGGTTGACGGTGATGAAGCTATATTAATGGAAGAAATTGACATCATTTTTATTATTATAGGAAGTTGACATCGATGAAACTAACTACGAAATTGCTAGACTTATATTGTGAAGAGGGAAATACCTCTTGAATAATAATAGCTTGAACACAGAGAGAGAAGACAAGAAAGAGAGAGAGAGAGATATGTGAGAAGATTTCTCTGTGTGTTTTATTCATTGATTTACACAAGTATTTATAGGTTTACAAGGGATTTACATATAGAAGTAATTTAGGAATAATGGGAAACTTCCCTATTCATGAATATTGGGAAACTTCCCTACTCATGAATATTACAATAATTAACAACTTTACATAATAGCAAAACTTCTATATTCTAACACTCCCCCTCAAGTTGGAGCCGAAAGGGACGTGAGGCCCAACTTGCCAATAATCGTCTTGAATGCATCAGCTCCTAGTGGTTTGGTAAAGATATCCGCTAGTTGTTCAGAAGTTGGTGTGAAACGAGAAGCGATGACATTTGCTTTGATCTTTTCCCGAACGAAGTGACAATCAATCTCAATATGCTTTGTTCGTTCATGGAAGACTGGGTTATCGGCGATATGGAGAGCAGCTTTGTTATCACAGTGAACCGTCATGGGTGAAGAATGTGTGATGCCAAGATCTTTGAGAAGGTACTTCAGCCATTGAAGCTCACTAGTGAGATGTGCTAGCGCACGATACTCTGCTTCAGCAGAAGATTTAGCAATCGTTGGTTGTTTCTTGGATTTCCAAGAGAGAGGGCTAGAACCCAACATAGTGAAGTAACCCGTGGTAGAACGACGAGTGGAGGGGCATCCAGCCCAGTCAGAGTCACAGTATCCAGTGATGTGCAGAGAACTGGAAGAAGAGAGAAGAAGGCCATGGCCAATGGATCCTTTGACATAACGAAGGACCCGATGAGCAGCATCAAGGTGAGTAGTGCTGGGTTTTTGTAGAAATTGACTAAGATTATTGACCACATAACAGATATCAGGACGTGTTACGGTGAGATAGAGAAGACGACCAATCAACCGTCTGTAAACGGTGGGATCCGGAAGAGGATCACCATCAGAAGGACTGAGGCGAAGTTTCTGTTCCATTGGGAAAGGAGAAGGACGACATGTCGAAAGACCAGAGTCTTTAATGATGTCAAGGGCATATTTGCGTTGACAAAGGAATATGCCTTTGGAGGATCGGGAGACCTCTATCCCTAAAAAATATTTAAGAGGACCCAAATCCTTGAGAGAGAAAGTGGCGTGGAGAAAGGATTTAAGTTTGGAAATGGCGGATTCATCATTTCCAGTGATGACAATATCATCTACGTAAACTAGAACGTATAGATGTACGGAAGATGTGCAGAGAGAAAATAATGAATAGTCAGAGAGGGATTGAGTGAAACCCTTCTTGATAAGGACGGATGAAAATTTTGAGAACCATTGACGAGATGCCTGTTTAAGGCCATAGAGAGATTTCTGAAGGCGACAGACTTTGGACTCCCCCTGTTTGGAGAAACCGGTAGGTAATTTCATGAAGACCTCTTCATCGAGGTCGCCTTGGAGAAAGGCATTATTTACATCTAGTTGGTGGAGAGACCAACCTTTAATAGACGCGATTGATAGAAGAACGCGTACAGTAACTAACTTTGCGACGGGGGCAAAGGTGTCATGAAAATCGAGACCCTCGATTTGTGTGTATCCTTTTGCTACAAGACGGGCTTCGTAGCGTTCAATGGAACCATCGGCTTTGAATTTGATTTTGTAGACCCATTTACATCCGATGGCCCTTTTTCCAGAAGGGAGGTCTATAATGGTCCATGTGTTATTTGATTCTAAAGCGGCAATTTCTTTAGACATTGCCTCACGCCAATGAGGTGATTTGACGGCTTGAGAAAAAGAAGTGGGTTCAACGGTTGTGATTACCGAATTGAGAAAGACTTGATGAGAACCCGAGAATTGTTCAAAATTTAGATATTGAGTAAGAGGGTAGACCACATCAGAATCCGGGTAAGAGTGACAGATGTAGTCATTGAGATGAGTGGGTGGTCGGCGGTTGCGGGATGGCCGTGAAGGATGAATTGGACCATCGGGAGGAGGCGTCCCTAGAGATGTGGGTGCGTGATCGATGGAGGAGGGAGCCGGGCTCTGGCTTTGGTCCGTGAGGAGCCCAGGAGTGCCCGAAGAGGAGTCGCTGTCGGGCTGACTCAAAGCGGAAGGGACAGAGCCGAAAAGCTGTGAGGAAGTGCCTATAGGCACATCAGACGCTTGATGAGATGCTTGACGAGGAGCCGATGGTTATGTCCTCGGAAAATTAAAGGAACCATCATCGTGGATGGAGACCATCGGTCGGTAAGGAGGAGGAGAAGAGATCGAATGTTTAGACAACACCGGAAATTTGTCTTCGTAAAAAAGGACATCACGAGAGGTGATTATTTTACGAGAATTCAAGTCGAAAACGCAATATCCTTTTTGATTGTGGGGATAGCCAATGAAAATACCCGGAGATGCTCGGGAATCTAACTTTGTTTTTACCAAAGGACGTCTAGTAAAGCATAGACATCCAAAGACCCGAAGATGGTCAAATTTGGGAGGAGAACCCAAGAGTTTTTCATGAGGAGAAATGCCTTGTAATGTTGGTGTTGGCAATTTGTTGATGAGATATACTGCCGTTAGAACACATTCACCCCAAAAGGAAATTGGGAGATGGGCTTGAAGATGTAAGGAGCGTGCTACTTCCAGAATGTGTCGATATTTTCTTTCGACGATGCCATTCTGTTGAGGAGTATGAGGGCAACTAGTTTGATGAATAATGCCCTTCTTACGGAACCATGATTGAAGTTCATGATTCATAAATTCCATACCATTATCAGATCGGATTGATTGAATTTTCGGAATAGGAAACGTTCCTTGTCCGGATTGTAAATTGGAGATGGAAGAATCAAATTGAGTTGATATATAATTAGAAAAATTCTTGAGAAATTGAGTAGTGTCGGATTTATTTGACATTAAAAAAACCCAAGTGCAACGAGTAAAATCGTTCACTAAAGTTAAGAAATAACGACAACCAGAGTTTGAGGGGACGGAGAAAGGTCCCCATAAATCCGCATGAATTAATTCAAAGGGACGAGAAGAAGTAGAATTGCTTAACGGAAAAGATAAACGTGTAAATTTGGACAAGGGACAAATTTCGCACGGATTTTTATTGAATGAAACTGATTTCATACATTGAGTTCTTGAAATTAAAGACTTAAAAATAGAAGAAGAAGGATGTCCGAGGCGTCAATGCCAAATATCAGAAACATCTTTATTATATAGACTATTACTAGAAATTGAAAAGGAACAAATCCTAATATCCGTGCGGAGAAAGTATAGTCCTTCATGGAGATCACCAAGTCTAATCCTCGTTTTCGTCACTGGGTCCTGAAAGACACATGAAGAAAAATCGAATGTTACTAAACATCGAAGAGAATTGGTGAGTTGGGAGACAGAAATTAAATTGATTTTAAATTCCGGAACATGTAAAACGTTTTTGAGAATTAAATTTGAATTGAAAACAATCGTTCCAATGTGACGTACTTGAATACGTTTACCGTCCGGTAAACGGACAAAACATTGAGGTGGAGCATCAACATAATGTGAGAAACGAGATAAAGAACTACATATATGTTTGGCGGCACCGGAATCAATAACCCAAGGAGAAGAGAGGAATTGAATGCCTGTAAAGTTAATACCTGCGTCGGTAGATCCTTGAGTAGGATTGGAAGTGTAGTTAGAATGGCGTTGGTGATCGAGAAGTGAAAGAAGACCTTGATATTCCTCTTGAGTTAATGAGGTGGCTAGAGGTGCTCCCGTTGGAGGATCAACCGTCTCCGTTACGGTGGCGGCAAGTGGACCGGTCGGTCGTGGTGGGCGATTTGGCCGAGCACCCGAGTTGGAACGGTTTGGATAACCGTTTAATTGATAACATGTAGCCCGGACGTGGCCATGTTGTTGACAATAGTCACAAAAGGGACGAGCTCGTTTAGGACGTTGAGCATTTGGTTTCTCCATTCGAAAATTTCGTTGATCATTGTTGTATGTTGCAAGGGTGGCGGCTTCCGGTGGATTGGAAGTAGCAGCCATGATATTTTGTTGGATTTCTTCTTGTTTGACAAGAGAATGAATCTTTAGGATTGAAGGAAAAGGATCCATTAACAAAATTTGACTTCGAATTGTCAAAAAACGGTCATGAAGCCCTTGAAGAAATTCCATAGCACGTTCTTGATTAGTACGATCAAGTAACGATTTCCCTTGACCACAAATACATGGATTGATTACCATGAGGGATTGTAACTCATCTTGTAGAGTTTTGAGTTGAGTAAAATAGGAGGAGACATCATGTCCTTCTTGTTTGAAGGATGAAATTGCTCGTTTCAATTGATAAATTTTGGGGGCATTGGTTTGAAAAAACCTTTCATAAAGATTACGCCAAATATCGGCGGCACTTTCATCGTATAAAACGGAAGACCGAATATCCGGAGCAATGGAATTGATAATCCAACTACTAACAAGATCATTACACCTTCCCCATGAGTGTAATTGATTTGGAGAAGTGGGTTTGGGAATAGAACCATCTACAAACCCGAATTTATCTTTTGCCTGAAAAGCCATCTTCATGGCTCTTGACCAAGAGGCATAGTTATCTCCGGTTAATAATGGAGTGATGAGAATAGTAGTTGGTGAGTCAGAGTGATGAACATCAAACACCGGATCAGGTGGAGAATGAGGAGTATAGTCTCCAGAATCGACTTCAGTAGTAGTCATGATAGAAGAAATTGATTATTAAAAAAAACTGAATTGGCTCTTATACCATGTGAAGAGGGAAATACCTCTTGAATAATAATAGCTTGAACACAGAGAGAGAAGACAAGAAAGAGAGAGAGATATGTGAGAAGATTTCTCTGTGTGTTTTATTCATTGATTTACACAAGTATTTATAGGTTTACAAGGGATTTACATATAGAAGTAATTTAGGAATAATGGGAAACTTCCCTAATCATAAATATTGGGAAACTTGGGAAACTTCCCTATTCATGAATATTACAATAATTAACAACTTTACATAATAGCAAAACTGCTGAATTCTAACATATATAACAACAGAGTGAATATATATACTCGTTTCAAGATCGAATTGGTTTTTTATTAGCTACCAAGTTATGGACCAAAAAGAATTTTTGGGATGAAAATTTTTGGGCATTGTCTTCTTCAAAAACTGGACCACTAAAAGGGTAACTTTTCACATGACTTTTGTATCTTGTTGAAAACTGGACTTTAAACCAAATTGGACTTGGGCTCATTATTGAATTAAGTGAATGGTAGAAAACAGAGAGAGGGTTCAAGAAATATTATTAGATTTTAGGGCACGTGGTTCTTATGCAAAAAAAAGAGTTTCTAGTGAGAAAAACAAGTTAGTGTTTGAAGAGTTGTGGTTTAGAGAAGAGATTGGGTTGAAGATGCTTGTGACCTTGTATCCAAGGTAAGTACCAATATCAAAGTTAGTTTATTATTGAAGAATTCATTTTTTTTGTCGAATTATTTGAATGTTTGTTGATTGAAGTTTATTGAATGAAATATATTGAGTTGATCTGGGTATTGGTCTTATTACTTGTGTTATTGTGATTATATACTTCTTAATCTCCAACAATGATATCAGAGCCATGTTATCTTTTCATTTCAACATTTTGAGAATCTAGGATTTGTAAAAAAAAATTGGGAATCTTGAAAAAAACGACAAATATGTTACAATCTCAAATACCTAGGTTAACAAAAGAAAACTATGGGCATTAGTCTATCCAAATGAGTGTATTGTTGGGATCTCAAGATTTATGGGATATTGTTCAAAATGGTTATGTAGGGCCAACTTTATAAGAAGAAACTATTATGAATGACTTGCAAAAAAATGTTCTTAAAGATTCAAGAAAGAATGATAAAAAAAAACTTCTTTCTTATATATCAAGGGATTGATAGTTCTACATTTGAAAAAGTGCTCGAAACAAAATCTTCGAAAGAGGCTTGGAATATTCTCAAGAATTCTTTTAGAGGAGTTGATAAAGTGGTGAAGGCTCGTCTTCAAATTTTGCGTGGTGAATTCGAAAGGTTGAGTATGAATGAAGGAGAAATTGTCTTCGATTATGTTTCAAGGATATTGTCTAATGTTAACGAAATGAAAACGTGTGGTGAAAAATGTGATGATGTTAGGGTGATGGAGAAGATTTTACGCTCTTTGACACGTAAGTTTGATAATGCGGTTATTCTTAGTGAAGAGTCAAAAGACTTAGAACCTATGACGGTGGATGAATTGATGGGAACATTGCAAATTCATGAACAACGAGTGAATAGAAATGTTTCAAGCTCTTCAAATCATTCGATGGATAAAATAATTCAAGCAAAAGTCATGTTAGAAGAAAAACAATATTCACCCCGAAGAGAAAAAGACTATGAAAATTATGGTAGAGGTTATGATAATAGTAGAAGTGGATTTGGAAGCCAAAAAGGAAGAAATCCTTTTAATAGAGGAAAAACAAATGAACACAGAGGAAGAAGAAACTTTACTAGACCTAATAAAAGGCAAGGTAGAGATAAAAGGGATATTGAATGATATAATTGTCACAAACTTGGACATTATAGTAATGAATGTTGGCATAACCACAAAAATGAGGTACGTGAAGATGCAAATCTTGTTAAGAATGATGTAGAAAGCAATGTAGATCCCACATTACTTTTTTCTTGTGATGGACTTGATATTTCGATACTGGTGCAAGTAATCATATTTGTGGAAAAAGAGAATTGTTTGTTGAAGTTAATGAAAGTGTGAAAGAGTGTGTAAAGTTCGGTGACTCCTCAAAGATACCGGTACTAGGGAAAGGTAATACCCTCATTCAACTAAAAAATAGAAATCATAACTATATCTCCGATGTTAATTATGTTCCCGCAACTCAAAATAACATTTTGAGTTTGGGACAACTTTTAGAAAAAGGCTATGGTATAAGATTGAAGGATCTTCATCTCACATTAAGAGATGGAAGTGGAACTCTAATTGTTAAGGTGAAGATGACAAAGAATAAATTATTTCCTTTAAACATTCAACATGGTGATGCAAAATGCTTAAACTCTATTGTGAAATATAAATCTTGGTTGTGGCATTTGAGACTTGGGCATTTAAACTTTGCTGGAAAGAAAGATTTGACAACCAAGAATGTGGTAAGGGGTTTACCATATATTGATCACCCAAATAAAGTGTGTGAATGATGTATCTTTGGGAAGCATCGTAGAACAATTTTTTCTAATGAAGGAAGGTGGATAGCTCACAATCTTTTGGAGCTTTTGCATACCGATGTTTGCGGTCCATTGAAGCCAATGACAAATGAAGGTAACAATTACTTTCTCACTTTTATTGATGATTATAGTAGAAAAATATGGGTATACTTCTTGAAAAATAAATCGAAGTATTTGTAGTGTTTAAGGAATTCAAGAATATGATTGAGAAACAAAATGGCTATGTGATCAAAAAAACTAAGATCGGATAGAGGTGGAGAATTTACTTCAAAAGACTTTAATATGTTTTGTAAAGAACGTGACATTTATCACGAACTTACCCCATCATACACACCACAACTAAATGGAGTAGCCGAGAGAAAACTAAAGATTTTCAACAATATCCTAGCAGAAAGCATCCCATAAAAGAAAGAAAAAATGGCGGTTTGGACTAAGAATTTGGTACAATTGGCAAAGAAGCCACGGAATATCAATATAGTGAAAAAACGAGAATATTCTAAAATTGCAGTTCAGGCCACCAAATTAGCGGTTTCAGTAGGGAATTTTGTTCACCAGCACGGGTGAGTTCACATTTTTTAATAATGGCAAAACTTCATTTCTCTTGTTTGCTTGTTGCAAGCTGTAATTTGCTTGTTGCAAGTTGTAGTTTGGTAGATGCAAGTTGTTGTTTGTTCGATGCAAGTTGTCGTTTTAAATATGCTTGTAATGTTTATATTTGTATAGCTCATTGCAAACAATTGTTTTAAATATGTTTGTAATGTTTTATGATGATTTTAATTTGTTGTGCTCGTTGTAACCTGTTGGACCAATGGGACAAACAGGTGTCCTACGAAAAGAATTAAAAAAATAAACAAAAATAATAATGAACAATCAGCGATTTGTACAAAACAAACAAACATCATTTTGTTCAAGACAATTTAGCAGTTTGTCGAAGACAAACAAAATCGATCAATAATCTCAAGATATATGTAAGGCATTCATGAAAACAAACAGTAGTTTGTTCGCCAGAAATAGAATGTAGAGTTAGAAAATCACACTATTTCGGTTGAAGATGAAGCAATTGGGATTTATTGGGAGGATTCACACGCCATTTTAAACTTCTTATTTCCTTTTACGTAATATCTGCCCAATGAACATTTTCGCTATTATGATATTCTGGTAGTTTTTTTCTGCCATTACTAATTCTTTTGGCCCAATCTACCATTGGACCTGAAAATGAATCAAAATATTTTTGTCTAATAAAAGAAATTAAGGGAAGTTTGACCATATCTCCCTAAAAAGCTTTTGCTTTAGTTAAAAATGTTTCATCAAAGTTCTATAGAATTCAGCTTCTTGTGGTATTTATGTAATTCTCTAGCACAAAGAAAAGGACCTTCTTAGTAGAAAAAAAAAATCAAAATTTTCTCTCTTTCTCTAACCTACTTGTGGCATTTTTGTAATTCTCATATGTGTTAATTATTCAGTATGCATTAGCTTGCAAACACCTTGCAGTACCTTGCAAACACCTTGTAATGTCTTGCGAACACCTTGCAGAGTCTTACAACGATCTTGTAGTGTCTTGCAAGCACCTTGCGAACTTCCAAAACTTTCATGAAATTATCAATTTGAACATAAGCACCTATCATGATTGTCCAAAAAGAAATATTCTTCACAGACATTTCATCAAACAACTTGCAGTGCCTTGCAAACACATTGCAAACTTCCAAACCTTTCATGGAATTCTCAATTTGAACATAAGCACCTACCATGATTGTCCAAGAAGAAATATTTCCCGCAAACATTTCATTAAACAACTTCTCAGCTATTTCAACCAGCTCAAATCTTGTATAACCAACTAACATTGCATTCCAAGCAACGACATCTCTTTCAAACATTTTATCAAACACATTCTTTGCATCAACTATACTTCCACAACTTCCATACTAATCCAACAAAAACTTATGCATGAAACTTGGGGTTCAATTAAATTAGTAACATACACAGGAAATTGAAATTTTCTTTCTTTAGATCTCTATACCAAAAACTAACTCAAAACCCTTAAAATCATCTTCAAACAACACATAAAGAGTTAGAATCACCTAAACCTAAAATAGATTGATAATTTGGTAGCAAAAAAATCGTCTAATTTTCCCTCGCGAAACCTCCCAATTTCCCTCGCTCGTTTTCCCTTTTAGTCGTTGAAAAAACTTCATATTTACTGTGTATGGATTTCCTGATATTTTTAGTCAAAGAAAGGGTATTTTCGACCTTGAGTAAGAGAGTGTATTTAAAATCGTCCTTCAAAAATATTTTGGAAATTTATTCGGGGCCTAGAAAGCTTGTCCTTTTAACAAAAAAGAAAATGAAATTGGGCCTTCCTTTAAAAAGAAACCCAACCTTTATGATAAATGTTCCGTTCATATAGTTGAGTCTTCCGTCCATACAGCAGCAAACTTCTTTTTTGAAATTCATTGGTCCTGTTTGTGTTTGTTAAAGCACAAAAGAGAAAAAGCAGAGACACAGATGTTGATGAACAAAAAGAAAAAGAAACACAAGAAATTGGTGGAAATTTTGTTCTTCTCTTTCTCTTTTATTAGACTCTTTCTCTCTCTCTCTCACACACACACAGGTAGTGTGGGTAGGTGAGCTAGAGATTGATTGTCAGGTCTAATAAGCGAATGATCATTTCTTTCTATGGGTTTCACAAGTGGGGATAATGTATTGGTAATCCCCCAAACCCCCATTTTTTTTTCCAAAATCTTTGTGGTCCATAAATATTTCCTGTCAATTTTCAGGGTTTCTTTTAGAAATTTTGGGTTGTTCTTGTTTGAGTTTTTTGGGTTCAATGGAACTGTTAATCTTTTCTACTCTTTTCAGGATAAGAAAGAAACTGAAATCCCATTTGGAGTTGAGAATGGTTGCAATGTTGGAGTCAGTGGTGTAAATGGAGTGGAAGTAGAATCAGAGTTTAAGCCCATAGGTCATCCACTTGAGCCTTCTGATGAAGATCATCCTGTCAAATGCCCTGTCCCAGATTCTTCTGTTCTCAATGTAAGAATGTCTCTTCTTTTCATTCTTCTGGTAACCTTTTTAGGTCCTGTTTAGATCAAGTAGTTCTATGTTATTTGGTTGAGATGTGATTTTGCTCTACTGAAAGCTTTCCTATTTCCATTAATAGTTTTCTTTTCTTTATCTATAATGTTTGGGATTTTCGAATTCTTATGTTGGATATTCGATGGGTTTGAGAAAAATGCAGTTCAGTGACAAACATTGATAGATTTGGATGTAATTCTACTTGAGTGGTTTATGTGTCCGAGGGACCATTACTAGGATTACATCTCTTATTGCATCGCATTTTAAGTTTTCGACTCATTATTCAAGGCATACAGACCAAACCTGTTGGCTCCCGATTGAGCCGATTAACTTGAATTCAGGTTGTGATAGTATGTCATTAACCATGTGTATTGTGTACGATTCCCCATCTCGATAGTTCTGAAGGCGATATAACACTTGCCTCAATACAATTACATAGTTCCTAATTTAAGCACCACTCCACATGCCGACTCTGTGTAGATCGACACGGTACATTTTTTTTTTCTTTCATGGTATGGGTCTATTCTAGATCACTCCAAGCTTCTCCACCAGACCAGCCTATGCACCTAAAGTACCCGAAATGCCTATCCAGAATCTGTGTGAAGGTGCTACATTATAACCCATGTATTAAAGTTCTTTGTAAGTAATGTAGGTGTAAGTGCATTTTGTGCATATTGGGTTTGGGCGGATGTGAACCTCTATTTCTCAACCGGTTCCACTTTTCCTCCTCCCCCTTTATATTGTTCATGCTAGTAACCACCATGTTAAGATTTGTATTGATATTCTTTCTCATGAGGCATATCTAGAACTTGGTACTTGATTGGCTGATTCTCGCAAATGAAAATTGGGAGGAGGATGCAATTCAAGTACGTTTGATTCGTTATAGATTCATACTTTAATACGGGGTGACTTACTCTGTTATTCGAATTGGAATAGAACTTATCACAATAAATTTCCTAGGTATAGTGCTTATTCAGGAACATGATTTGGGTTCCACGACGATTTTTTTTTTATTATGCTTTCTGTGTCATCATTTTATGTAATTGAGTCTTCAAATGTTTGTATTTCTATCTCGAATATTTTGACAAAGCTTACCTCTTGGTCCAAATTGAGCTGCATTCCTATTATATGATGTGTCGTGAATGACCTGGTGGCGCATAGGTTGCTTCATATTTTGAGACAAGTCTAATAATTATACTTTCTTTTGTGTAAGCTTAACTTATATCTATCTTTTGAATTAAAAGGATGGCGAAATCAAAGAACGGTTCACAGAAACCATGAGGAAACGAGGAGAGCTTCCGTTAGTGGACGAACAAGGTATGATTGTGATGTCTATGGACCCTCCAGCTCGAGCAGTGCGAAAACGGCATCACACTCTCACATGTGACAATACAATATCACCATTATTCCACCGACCACCTCTACCTCCTCTTCCAGCTCCAGGCACCACTATCTACCAAGTGCTTCAGCAATGCAATAATGAGTTTGAACCTTAAACCCACCTCTGGCATATTAATCTTCCTAACTCCCTTGTTCATGACTTCAGTTCTTTCATATCTCTCATGGATTATTCACTACTTCATCTATTTGTGCTGAATTACTGTCTCTGCTGCAAAATTTTATGAGTTTCAAGTACATTTCGTCGTACTTGTAAAACCATTTTCTACAAGTGATGAATTGATAGGATTTTGACATATTACTTTTTGTGTAATTTTTCATTCAAATGGTGGTTGACTCGTTGTCACATTATATATGAACTGAAATACAAAGGCCAAACCACGAAGATCTAAGATCTTATACCTAGCAACTTCCTTCAGCTATATCCTATATGATAGCCTGTTTGGGCCGGCCTGCTATTTATGCAGCCGACTCAGGCCAGTCCGTCCGCACAAATCACTAAATCAGGCTGGCCTACACTGGCCTGCCCATACTTGACAGATGTAGTTGGATCAGCTATTGCGAATCTGATAACTAGTCCTGCTTGAATGCATGACTGGGGCATTTTTTCGTCCGGTCTAATAACTATTGTATGCATTAGCTTACTATCTCAAAGGGATAAAGGTAATATTCGAACTCCAGTCTCTCGATACGAGTTACCACTCAGCGAGAGCTCCACTTTCAAGATATTTTCTATTGGTGTTGACCTAATTGGATCAAAGCATGCTTATCCCATTGGTTTGTATATTGTTATTCCAAACTCACATTGGCGAAAACAAAACATTACTAAAGAGGGTCTAGATAAAATTATAATTATCATTATATGGAATTACATATATACTTTCACCTGAACTATTTCACTTCTTAATACATTTTGATACAATAAAACAGAAACCTACTCCAAGAAATACGTCTTTCTTCTTCTTCGTCTTCTTGTAGTTATCGTTTATTTTATTTATGTTTTACGGTGATAAGGAACACTCACGGGGTACTCCTTGAGGAAAGCGTTTAAAATCGGTGCAGTAGTTATAAATCATGAAATTTTTCTGGACCCATTTGAGTTTTGTTTCTGCCTGCGAATCAAGAGTCTGATCCCACCAACTTGCTTTCCCTCTAGATGAAGAACAAGATGATTTTCCACCTGAAAATATGCAAGCGTTCGCTTTGTATTCTCTGTAGGAAGCAACAAATGGGGCTTGGTTCCAATCAGTCTTGACGAGCCCACCCTTTGTGGCCCAGTTATCCGCGCACCATATGCTTGAATAAAGGCGCATCGGCTGAGATTTAGGGTATGGTACTCCTAAGCCTTCGGCATTTCTGAAGATCCTGATAGGTGTTCCATCTACAGAGAATCTGAAAAAAAAAACATGAAATGTCAAAACGATGTTACTTTATATGACTCTAAGTATCTATTATGTAAATTACAAGTACAGATTTGCAAATTTGTTTAGGTCTAAAGAAGATCAATTACCCGTAAATTGGTACGAATTTTGCAAAATTTTCGAAGTTTAAATAAAATGACAATTGAAATGTCTGTTTTAATAAAAACCAAAAAGAAACTAGATTCCAATAAATTTATACCACTGTCTCTATAAATTCTTCCAAAAACACAAAGTCAACTTACTTGGAAATTCCATCTGTCTAATGATCCAACCAACAATAAGAGGGATTAAAATTTTAGTTATTTCCCTATAGGCCCCTTACTTTGTGACCAGCTTTCCGCGTAGCCCCTACTTTATCAAAAATACCGAGAAAGTCTCTTTTTTTTCCGTTATCTTTAAGTGTTTGTTACTCTCTCTCCTCCATCTCATCACCTCTCTCTGCCACGCCAATTTTCTCGCCACATCATCATCTTCTCTGATAAGGTCGCCCGCCGGTCAAAAATTCCAACGACCTGCCGGCGACCTTCATACTTAAAAGAAATATATATTCACTCTCTCTAAACACTCCGGCGAAAGGAAACCCTTCGCCGGAGTCTGGTCAGACCTTTTAAGTGTGTTCGCAGAGACCACCGGCGAAGGGTTTCACTTCGCCGGATTGTGTAGAGAAAGAGAGGAGAGAGTAAAAAAAATTAAGTTGAAGGTCGCCGGAATTTTTGACCGGTCGGCGACCCTATCGGTGGTGATGATGATGTGGCAAGAGAGTTGACGTGGCAGAGAGAGGTGATGAGATGGAGGAGAGAGAGTAGCGGACACTTAACGGTAACGGAAAAAAGGGGGGCCTTCTCAGTATTATTGATAAAGTAGGGAGCTACTCGGGAAGCTGATTACAAAGTAGGGTGCCTTTAGGAAAATAACCCTTAGAAATTTTAAGGTAATTTTTTAGGAACCAATAGTAACTTGACATGTGTAGAAAGTGAAAAACTTCTCTTTTTTACCTTTTAAGATAAAATTATTTTAGTGAGTTAAAATCCAACTTTTGATGGGAAAATAACAACCCAAGTCTAATCTGTCATTCCCCAACTAAAAAGTGGCAAGAAACAATACTTAACAGTATTTGTTGATGATTCCATAGAACAGAGTAAGTATGAAAATCGAGTCTTGGATCAAACCACAAATAGAATTGTTGCTCTCTCTCCCCCTTCCCTTGTGTGTACACATTTGTGTGTAATATGTATGGCTCTCCACTTACATTCCCTAAAAACTCGAAATCTATTTCGTCGTGTGTACTCCCCTGTGAAGATAACTGCAAACCCATCAACTAAAATTAGCAATAAATCATTTTAACCATCTATATATCGGGAATGAGGAAGTAAATATTGTATCAGTGTTCTTAGAGTTTTGACTCAAAAACTGATATAACATTTTCTCAGTATTCCAATGAAAGTATATACAAGTTAAAGTCAAAGACAGTAAGATTCTGAGTCAAACTTTAAGTGAGGGTAAAACTCCTATATATGTATAGGACGGAGAGAATTTACGTACATAGTAGGCAGTGACAGTACCGGCAGAATTACCGGGTACGACTTTGATTCGCATGTCGATTTGACCAAATAAATACTCATTTTTGGATTGAAAACCGGCACCCGAGATTTTGTCTAGGGATAGTTGTAAGAGACGACCATTTTCAGATACTTTCCCTCTATCTCCTCCCCATGAGATATCTATCTCAGAACCAAAATCAGCTGAAATCAACTGAAAACAAGAAAATGTCAAGAGAGCCAAGAACAAAAAGAGAGAAAAAGAGGTGATCATGGTTTAGTAATACCTAGTAGTAATTGAGGTAGTGTAATATATATAGGGATAGAGAAAATGACGGCACAAGAGGGCAAAGTTATGTAAGACAATAAGAGAGGTTTGGGGTGGTGGTGACTGGTGGGGATGCAGCTGGCATTCTGCATGGCACAGAGCAAATTTAGAGAGAGAAAGAGAGAAGTTAGAGAGATGAATGAGGAAGGGATTGATAATTAGGGGTAAGAATAAACGTTATAGATAATGATTTGTGACGAGTGGTGAACTTCATTGACAAGTAGCTAAAACTGATCAATTTCATTTGCTGACAAGTTTAGGGATCTTTTTATTTATCTCTTTCTTTCTTTTGTATTCAATAATTTAGTGGAATTAGGGAAGTTAAAAACTTGTGCTTTAAGTTTTTGTTGTTATTTTGGAATAGGGAAAATGCTCTGACAAGGAAAATGACCCCTCACTAACCAGGGAACTAAAATTGCTTCTTTTACCATTTGGGTTGAGCTCTTGTTCCCATCAAAGATAAAAGTTAGTGTTCATCCCAAACGTTGGATTTCAATGGCTGAGGTTAAATGGGAGAAAGATGCTTCTTCATTTGGCCCGGTGGCCTGGTGTCACGACCTTTTTGTCCCGTTAGGTCGCCTCGGCATAATATGCCCAACATAGCACATCAAGGTCTGGCTCCTTGAATAGCTCAATCTTCCTTAAGGAATACGATAGCACGACGCACGCCTTGCCGTAGCACGAGAACAACCTGGGACCTGCACATGTCCGTTCAAGTCTGAAAGGTCTGTTGGCACCTGGTGACCAGTTGATTGGTCAAACCCCACTGGCCCGATAGATTCTAAGCGGACGGACGTGGGCAAAGGTTGACTGTCGTCCATACCCGTTTGTTTTCTCTGTAATACATGTTCGTTTATCCGTCGATAGTACCAGCTAATATGTTCGAAGGAATGTCAACCATTAGATGTCTAGGGTTAATGGTAACCGTTCGATTTTGAGGGTAATCATATACAACCTTCGAGATCAGAAGAAGCTCAAATCTCTACTGACGTATGTAAACATTCCCTAATCTATTATTTTATATTTTAATGCATCATGTATAAGGGTCAACAGGTGCTTGTTAGAAAAGTCGGGTACTTTTAGATTTTCCGAAAAACATACCAAGTGCTACGCCCTTTTCCTTCATACTTTCTCAAAATTTTGGTTTTAGAGACACCCTTAATACTTTCAGGAAGCACCTTTTCACACTTTCCATGGATGAAAAATCCAAAACTGGTGAGAAGTTTTATTGATGCCTTCCTTCAACTCTTAAAGACGCCTCCTTCAAGGCAAATTAAACAAGTAACCCTTTTAACACTTGTATGGAGCGCCCATAAGACTTCCCAACCCCCTGAAGTACTTGCCATCTCACTTGAGTGCCCTATGGGGCAGAAGTCTAATGTGGCCAGGTTTACAAGAAAAATTTTGAAGGCACTGAGTATGTGCTTTAGGAAGCTTATCGACGATTCTTTTTGTTCTTCAGTTGACCAATTAACTAGAGACTAATTCGTTACCTGATAAAATAAATAAAATAAGTTTGTTTGTGATCGACAAACAAATGAAGCAAGTATCGTCATTAGACTCTGGGGCAAATAAGCAACCACACAAGTGAAGCCTTCCGACGATAATAAGTATTTTCATGCTATCTTTCAATTGGATAAAATTTTATATAGATCCCTAGGTATGGATTCTAAAGATGAATTTCTCATATATTAGATTCGAAGCAATAAAATATCTCCCTCTGTTAATATAAACAAATACGCGAACTTAAGACGTGAAGAAATTCAAATTGTATTTTCTAATCTTATAATATTTTGGATATTGTTGCATGTTTAAGAGCTCTTATTCTCTTAAATTAATTGATAATCTTATAACCATTTGTAGATATTTAATATAAAATTAAAGAAAAACATGGTCCCTATATGTTCTTTTCAATCTAAGACGTGTTTTTTTGTTAGTGACTTGGAGGTGGGGGACGTGTCGTTGTTGGTTTATCACATTTCAACCTAGCTCTAGTACCATGTTAAATTTTTAAATGTCTAACTTATAATGTATGAGCAATGAATTGAGAGGACTTTGTTATTATAATCTTACTTATACAAATGCCGACGGGTTTTTCTACACAAACATTTCCATTTAAAAGGATGTGTACGAGATACATCTATATGCTTGACCAAACAAATCATCTATACTAATCTTTAGGAGAAATCAATGGAAGAGAGATAACTCACTCATAGAAATCAAATGAATAGGGGCGAGGAGTTCGAAAGAAATACTCCTAACACTAGAATTAACATTGAAGTGTTAGGGAGTTCACTCATCTCGGATACTAATTTTCAATGTGGGACCATTCTCACAACTTTTATCATGAACATCGGTGTATATTTTCAAATACATAATCTTTTAAAATATAGTCTATTTGAATCATCTGAAAATGGAAGCTTATTCCTAGAAAAACAAAATACTTCCAAATAGATCACCAATTTATTAGTATAAATCTAGGCTAATAAGTAGGAAAAATACAAGATTGGTTTGGAAAATTTTCAATTTCCAACAACACTTTTAAGGTACTCTCAGAGATGTGAATTATTGGATTAGCCCATACTCAATCTGCCAAAAATATCACGGGCTCTCTGTAAACCCTTTCCTTGCTTCTCACTTTACAATCTGTGCCCATCTCTCTCTTATCTTTAATCTTTAATTATATCCATCATTTGGTCGGGCTATATCTAACCAATCTATGTTCATTTTTTCATTAACAATTTTGTTATAATTACTCTTATTTTCCTTTTTCTAGCCCAAATTTATATTGTTTGTCACTACTCTTGTTTTCCTTTTTCGAACAAGACCGACAACTTCACAGTTCACACCTAAGAACAAACTTATTTATTCTAATTAAAGGGAAGTAGCAAATTTATTTGTTTGGGTGATTTTTCGAAAGGCGCCTTATTTTGTGACTAGTTTCCGCAAAGTCCTCTACTTTATCAAAAATACCTAGAAGGTCATCTTTCCTCCGTTACCGTTAAATGTTCGTTACTCTCTCTCCTTCACCGGAGAAGAGAGAGGTGAGGTGAAAAGAAAGAGAAATTATTTTTTTAAGTATGCAGGTTGCCGGAATTTTTGGCCGGTCAATGACTTTATCTGAGAAGATGATGATGTGGCGAGAGACATGACGTGGCAGAGAGAGATGATGAGATGGAAGAGACAGAGTAGCGGACATTTAACGGTAACGGAAAAAGAAGTCTACTGGATATTTTTGATAAAATAGGGGACTTCACGGGAAGCTGGTCACAAAATAGGGTGCTTTTCGACAAATAACTCTATGTGTTTTCAAATAATGGTATTGAATAATTTAACTACTTGTGTGACCTGAAAGAGGACGAGGATGGATCAAGCTACTTGTGTCACTCCATAGAGCATGTATAGTTTCTCATCAAGTCATCATGAATTGAACTACGGCTACCAAAATTCACATTAGAGTTGTAGACCAACTCAATATGTAAATATATACTCCCATGTAAATGTATGTAAATATATTTTCATCAATAAAACTTAAAATCAAATTTGATTCTCCCATGTAAATGTATGTAAATATATTTTCATCAATAAAACTTAAAATCAAATTTGATTCATCCAAGCATGTGCTGTGACACTATTCATATGGTTGGTAACAGTGACACCTTTCCCTTCTCCCATCATTAGACCCAAATAGTTACCTCTAGGACTTAATTACACGACAAAGACTATACTTGTGCAGGGCACTGTATCGATTGTGTTTAATTCCACTCTACGACAAGAAGACCCAAACATTGTCTAGGTCTTGAATCACATAAATAAACTTCACCCTTCGATATAAGTAAAAATTTTAAGTTTATCGTTAACCATCGGAGATTAAACTTCTAAACTCAGGAGCTAGAGGTCCCCATCAAAATGCTCTAAAAGAATTGTTCGATGTGTATGGAGAAATTGTGTCTACCACAGACTGAACGCCGGTGTAGTCGACTCCAATTCTACGGATCGTGTCTCTCTCGACATGGTCCGTCCAATGAGAACCGCCCACATCAGCGTTCAGTCTGTTGTCAGCCTCATTTTTCGGGCAGTTTAGTATGTTTCTTCAATGTATCACAACACACATTAGACACATGAATCTAACGCCACACTTTAACAGATTGAGGAATATATTCTAACACAAATCTCCCAACGTGAAGACGTATATATATAGAAGAAGTCCTCTCATCATGTACCATATAATAGATCAGATTTATTCCCTTATTTTAAGGGCAAAACAGTAACTTCACTCATCCCCGTACGGCTTTTATTTAGAGCAGTCAGGTTGATGAACTAGAGAGAGAGAGAGAGAGAAAGAGGGAAAGATAAGATAAAGAAGCACAACAAGCTAGAGAGAGAAAGAGAGTTAGAGAGAGAGAGAATGGCAGGAGGAGAAGGTTCAAACGAGAGCTACAGAGATTGTTTGAGAAATCACGCCGCCAGTCTCGGCAGCTACGCCACCGACGGTTGCGGTGAATTCACACTAAACGATTCTTCACCGGGAGAGCTAAAATGCGCAGCGTGTGGTTGTCACCGTAATTTCCATCGTAAAATCGTTATAGCTAGTAATGTGAGTATTTCAAGAGATAGTTTATACGAAGAAGAAGAGGAAATGATAGAGTACGGCGCGAGACATCTTAATTCAATGAGTTCACATGAGATCGAACGGTCCACAGTTAATAAGAAGAGAAATAGGACTAAATTTACGGTTGAACAGAAAGAGAAGATGCTTGAATTTGCTGAGAAACTTGGGTGGAAGATGATAAGGAAAGATGAGGATAAGAATGGTGATGAAGATCAGATCGGACGGTTCTGTAGAAGTTTAGGAATTAGTAGACAAGTTTTTAAAGTGTGGATGCATAATCACAAGAACATTTCTTCTCCTTCTACTACCACCACAAGCGCCTATGCCAACAACAATGCCTCTTCTCTCACTCAATAAAATCTTTAAATTTTAATTTCTTGTTTTTTTTAATTTACTTTTTCATGTAATTTCTTATTTTTCCTTTTAATTAAATTTTTTTAAGGTAAGTTTTATTATTTTGCTTGGTTTTGGGATGATATTTGAGGGAGAAATTGGGGAAATTCTAGAGACCTTATCATCTTATAACATTTATGTCATTGTACTATGAACATTGATTGATCTTCACACCAAAAAAAAGTCTATATGAAAAGAAAGTTTCGTGCCGTCTTGGCCCTCGTGGCCTAAGCGAAGCTTTGCTTTTCCCTTTGACCTTGGTGGTCGAAAGCGAAGCTTGCTCACCTTTGCCTCAGGGTTAGCCTTGATGATGCATTACTTATGATATTTTTATCTAATGCAGGTGTTTATCTAGACAGGCTAGGTCCGCTCTTGCCTAGTCCGTCCTCGAATTGAGTAAATTTTCAACCTATCTGGTCATTTATGCCCTGTCGGCTAACAGCTCTCCTATTGGCAGGCTTGGGCTGGGCTTGAATATCTTATGGATCGGTCGACCCGCGTGTTCAGATGAGTAAGACCGAATCATACGGGCTGTCAATAAATGGGCTGGTTCGGTCTGGCCTGAATGACACCACTATCATGCTATTAAGCCCACACCCACTCCAAATAGTCCACCACCTCCTGAAGTACAACAATCTTGTCCATAGCCCAACCCTAGGGCTCCGAGACACCTCCAAGCGATGTGGGATTACCACAAATCTCATGACATAGCATATCACAAACATATGTTGTCACTTCAGCGGTTGCCAATTGATTTTGAGTAGGAAACTAACACAAACTTAATACAAGTTAACACAACTAGGTTATGCTTTCTAGCTAAATATTAAGTACTTAAAACTAAAGAAAGAGAAAGATCAAAATGAGAGATATTTTCTCATATCATTTCAATCACCAAATACAACTCATATATGATGTAAGGAGTGGTCTAAATAAGAGAAACACTGATGAACTTAGGATTGCCACATCTCTTGTTCTGTCAAAATACTTTCAATACCAAAAAAAGAAAAGAAACAAAGGAAAAAAAAGTTTCAATTTTTTCATTCATAAATCATAAAGATAGAATTAAATTTGTTTGGTTATTAGTGTTGTTGATGACAGACAAAGCTCCATTGTTTGAAGTATAGAAGTTTCCCATTTGAACTAAACCATTTGCATTCGAATACCCATTATTTTCGTAACCACATAAAATCATTGGTGGATAATTCAATGAAGCTGCAAATGGATCATCTTCAATAACATTAGTTGAACATTCTTTTATCATCATTTGATTATCTTCCTTGATCTTCTTATTATGACTATCATCATCAAAAACTACCCAATTATGGGTAACAATAGTCTTAGACAAATCATTTTTATCGTTCTTTTCGTGATCTTGTTCTTTGAGTATTCGATTATGATGATGGTGGTGGTGGTGATCTTTTGACTTAAGATACATTCTCTTTTTCTCAATAACACCATTCATAATTATCCTTTCAAGATCTCTAATATCTTCGTCGGGTATTTGTTCGACTTTCGGAAACTCTGATTCATTAAGAACTCCAATATCTTTACAAAACTCAAAATAAGAAGATAGTTCTTCACCTTGTGAAGCTGCTTTTTGTAGTACTTTTAATGCCATGGTTGCCTCAACTTGACTTACTCCTAACACACCAACCAAAACACCAGCAATTCCACTACAAATTCGGCTATAAACATCGAAAACTTCGACTATAATACAATCCATAGCTTCAAGAACCAAAGTATAACAAATTATCCCATCTGGTCTAATTTGAATCAACATATCAAGAAGTTTTTGACATCTTTCCAATTCTTCAAGAACTTGAACCATTGGAGCTTCTTTACTTGATCTTCCTTTATGATATTCTTCTAATAAAGTTGCCATGAAAACAGACTTTTGATCAAGAAATGCAAAGTAAGATCTAACAAAAGCACTTAAACTCCAAATCAATGGAGACTTCGAATGACAATCTCGGAAGTTTGATAAGTCGAAAGGAAGACGGCCGATCTTTCTAATGCCGGGTATTTTACAACAAAAAATCCCATGCATTAACATAAGACCTTTAAGTGAAACAACCCAAGATCTAGTCTTATTCATACGTGAAGATAATGACCAAATTAAAGGTTTCATGAAAGTAGGAGAAGTTCTAACCCAAGCAAAGACTCTTTGTGCATTCTTATAATCAACCTTTGATTCTTCATGACTTGTGGCTTTAATGACTGCAGTTTCAAGATCCGGGTTCCGGTTCGACGTTTTTCCAGCCAACTTTGCTAGCAAAATACTGTTTTGATCTTTTAAAACAGCTGAAGCTTTCTTCAATAACTTCATCTGTTAATTCTTGTTCTTTTTCTTCCTTCTTCTTGTTCTTTTATAATAAGTCCTTGATGTTTCTTTTTATGTTATCTAGACTTCCTGTTTTGCTTTCTTTTCTTCCTTTTGCTCATAATTTCATCATGTTAGTACCCAAATCGATCTATTCGATCAATCAAACTCGAAGTTCAATCGATCTTTCAATCATGGGTACCTGAGAAAATGAAAGAAGAGAGAAAACAAAACAAAAACTAGTTTGTATTTGCTCTGATGTCTAGAAATGGCAAAATAGTTGGAAGGTGATTGTTTTTTCTTTTTTGTTTATTGGTTGAGTTTGTTATGTTTTTGTGCCTACCCTTTGTTATTTGTGGTTGGGAGGATGGACTTTTTCAAAGTCAGTTATTGATCTCTTGGAAAAGTATAAATTGGGGTTATTAGTGGATAACATGTTCTCATTTTATTCTAAATTAAGGTAGACTTAAACCTTCTTGTAGCTTCCAACTAAGGAGCATAGTTGCCTATGTGTAAGGGTGTTTGATTTTGAGTTATTGTTAGAGAATTTTAAACTCATATTGGTAATCTTTCAACATGAATTGGGACTCTTACCATCACTTTTCATTTGACTCGGATCACTCGATCGAATGATAATAATATGTACCTTTGACTTTAATGATTGAAAATTTTAAAATACAACTGATTAAAATATATGGTCACAAAGATGTCACATCAACTTATGAGTCAAACTCTGAATACAAACTTTAAAGAAAATAAACATTTCTCGCATAGAAAATTGATTTAGGCAAGGGTTTTCAAATGTGTATGACAATTAGTTGGTGTTCCTCTTGGGTTTAAGGGGAAGGAGTTGACAATCCGAAGATTACACTAGAAAAGATCGAGAAGAAGATGGCACTTTGGAAGAAGAAAAAAGGTGCTCCTACCCTTGGGAGGAAGAAGAATTACGACTCTTGAGGCACGCTAACAACTCAAAAAAAAAGAATTATAACGACTAAAGAAGAAGACAGACTACATAAACTAAACAATGCTAGGCCAGCATAGTTTTGTCTCTACTATTTCCAAGATTGAAAAGAGCATCTTAGTGATTTAGTTTACCTAGCACTGCCCACAAAATTTTGTGATCTAGTTTACCTAGAACTGTCCTGAAAGAATATCAAGGCAAACTGAGTGGTGTTTCAGAAGTCGAAATGATTGAGACGCCTTCCACAGACTTGATTTAGAATGGTGGTGAGGGGTGATCGGGAATGATGATAGTGGCAGGAAGTTGTGGTGGTAGAGGTGAGGGGAAGATGAAGATTAGGGGGCAAAACTTAATCTACTAAAGTTTTGGAATAAAAGTAATGATACTCTCCGAATCAATCTTGATTGGCTAAGTCTTTATGTACCGCAACCTTTATTAGTAAATTTAGGCAACTTTCTTGTGCTCGTTCGATCTTATATCATATCCAAAGAGGCAAAGATTGACCGAAAGGGCAACTAGATGGTATATTCTACAGAAGAGGAAAAAAGGATATGTTCTTCGAAAAATAATCTGTCACGCTTGCCTTATTCATGTGTGCAGACCCAACATCTAACATATTTGGACAGTCCTGACATCGTCTCAACACAAACAGACCCACGTTAATAGAACCTAAACAGCTCTAGAGAGAGCCGCTAACAAGCAATTGCAGAAACCAGAAGAAATACAATGTTTATCCGACTCTTAACTTCAACAAAAATGAAAGCCGAATATAAAAATGTTAACACTTCTGATATGTTGTGAATTTCAGAACACAACTCATTCTCTCAGTCATATGAGCCCTTAAAATTCTAAGCAAGAACAAAATCTACCATGTCATGTTGTCAACCCATCATCAGAGTTTTAAGTCACCATTTGTGCAGATATTCAAACATTTTTAGGAGTAGACTATGAGAATCTACAAAGTTTCTAACTCTATCTAAATTTTCCTCGTCGAGAAGGAAAACTTAAGGTTACGGGAGATGCTCCCAGTCAAGATATCTAAATCCCATAATTACTGTTATTCGATATACATTTCTACCATTAACAAACCCAGAAGAAGAAGAAAAAAATATAAAGAATTTTCATCAGGAAATCTGGATTAGGTATTTAAGTACTTCACAGTGTGGTCTGATAGATGGCATTTATATGCATATGAAGCATCGAAGATTCAAAATCATGAAAATTTCGGTAGGCATGGCAATGGAAATATTTCAGTCGGACCGAAATATTTTGAAATATAACCATCTTATTAGCCATAAAATAAGAGTTACCGTAAAACAAAGTATGTAGTTGAAGCCTATGCACGAAAATGTTACCTGGTTTCTAAACCTCATTTGCTTATATTTCTTTTTCTTCATAAGATTTTTCCAAGGCAAAAAGTAAGAATGTTTCATCAAAAATGACATCTCCTTAAACATATGCCTTATATGTTTAAACATTGAGGCACTTTATAGTATTCCTACTTTTTAGGGCACTGATGAACCTGTCAATGAACTCATGAATCATGGATGGAACGAAAATATATTATGCACTTATTGCATTATAGAGTGACAAATTCGGTAGAGACATAACTCACTTGTATAAACAAATCCATAGAGAAAGCAACTATAAGGTATTTGATCTACTAAACCCACATAACAAAATAAAATTTATTCAAGATCTTGAATGAAATTATAGATGCTTGTAAATATCGCATAAGTACTGTCATCAAAATCAATTCTTACTAACGTCAGGCAAAGAATGGAAAGAAATTTTACTACAAGGGTAAATTAATCAAATCTCATGCATCAACTGATTAGTTGTCACGTCCAAGTAAGATCGATTTTCCTTAACTAAAACAAAAAAAAAAACAGAAGGAAATAAACACGTTCAGTGAACCTGAACGTCTCAATTTAAAAAACATGTAACATGAACTAAGAAAATTTGTTAAAAATAAACTATCCGGTAAGCTTCCTCAACAAGTCAAGAGCATATATAATATATACAGGAGAAACAGGCCAAATGCAACGGTAGAGGTTCATCAACGTACCCACATTGTACATACAGCTATCTGATTGTGACAAACTTGTTGGTACCATGTTTCGCCCAATGAGACCTCAAATCAATTGGATTAGAGAGATTATAACCTTCCCCCATTAGCTTCTCCAAGACCTTCTTAAATGCTCCTTGACTCATTTTCCGACCAGCTATCCTTGCTCCACGCCTTTTTGTGCTCATTGGTAATGGATACATAGATATACTTGTTGTACAACAAGCTGATTGCCATCCACCACAACCCCATCGATAACATTGTTGAGCAACTCCTGTGCAAGAGCAAACTGGTGTAGGAATTCCCGACAAGTCAATTCCATGTATAATCACTCCAGCATTTTGATGTTTAGGAGGCTTTGATCTTTGAATAGAGGTAAGTGTTTCATCTTTTGGCTTCTTTGGTTTCTTTACTTTCGGGGATTTTGGTGTTAATCTTTTCTTCAAAGGAGCGTCTTTTTTAATAACTGGTTCTTCCATTTGAAAGAATCTATCATCATTTGGTGCATCATGTGATTGTGGAGGTGGTTGTGGTGGCATGTGAAACGGTTGATGAGAATTGGATGTTTCGGAAAAATGAGAAAAATTAGGGTTCCTAGATAGCCCATGTAGAAGCTTATTTTCTCTATGGTTCATCCAACCATCATTAATAAAATCCATGGAGGGTTGTGGTTCTGAAACCCCATAACCCCTATGGTGATAACCTCCATTATTAACCATAATTGGTGGATCTCCACCATGTTGATGTTGATGTTGATGATGAGTGAGAAAGGGTTTAACATCTCTATCTACAGCACTTGGCCTAAGCTGTAGACCAAGAAGCCTGGATTGTTCAAGATGAATATGCCTAGGTTGTTCATAGTAACCTCCCCATTCACGTATATCGTCGTCCATTATAGTTAAAGAAACAGAATAATTGAAGCAAAGATTGAAATCTTATCAGCTCAACCAATTTAGATGGCAATCCTGATTAATCTGAAAAAAAAAGCATTGAGAATTGGAATTCAGTCTGGATCCCCAATTCTAGAACTATCAATATAAGAGTAAATTCTTCCATGCTTCAAAATCACAAACAATTGATTCAATGTACGAAATTTAGATAGATCAAACACCCAGATTTTGAAACAATATTAGTAACAAGGGTTCCAATTATAATCTGAAATGGCTCAAAAAGAAACCCCAACTTTCCAAATCTAAGATGTTTCTGCCAAGAAATTAAAAAAAAAAATCCAATCTTTAGGGTATCATTATTGTCCAAAAATATCCGTAAATAGAAATTAAACCATAAAATATATAGATCCATAAGATGAAACGAAATGCTTCTATTAGAGGAAATTTAAATCCTAACAAACAGTATAGAATATAAATGTGCGATTAAGACTTGGGAAAGAGAAAATTAGAGAGAGAGAGAGACAAAGACAATATAGAGAGAGATAAAGAAGAGAGCTTACTTGCAGGTGTGTAAGGTACTTTCTTCACCCCTTAGAGAGAGAAGAGAGAGAGGAGAGAGATGACTGATGAGAGAGAAAAGAGATGAGAGAGAAAAGAGATGAGAGAAAACGATGTATATACCTTGTATTTTCTTTTTTCTTAAAAATGGAAGCTTAACTACATTCATGTCCTTTCAACAAAAAAAAAATACATTGATGTCGCTTAAAGGGATTCCAATTGCTGACCCCATTTCGATTTCGATTTCGATTGCATAATCCAGTTTCATGAGCCACAGACCACATTCGCATATATTTAGCTCATGGAGTTACAATTACGATAACAAAACACGAAGTAAATCGAATGGTATCCTAGTGAAGGACTTTCTGGAGTTTATGTCAACACCTTAGAACCACATTCGCATATATTTAGCTCATGGAGTTACAATTACGATAACAAAACACGAAGTAAATCGATTTCGTTTTCATATTTAGTATTTAAAGTGATTGAGAAAGATCTCTCATTTGTACTTTAAGATAGTCGTTGTATTCATACGTTTGGGAAAGAACATCATATTCTTTGAGAATAATCAAAAAAATAAAGTGTTGAATAGGAACATGAAAACGTGACTAGATTGGTTATCGTTATTCTTCCAGACAAAGTGTAAGAATGGTATAGATTCTAGACCGAAACTAACAAGAACGGTTGGGACAATAGACATCCATCTCGTTCGTACTTTCGACGCCCATAGAACCATCAAAGACATTGAAGTGGCTGTTTCATGGAAATAGGGAGCACGGAGGACAAAGAAATTTTTTTTTTTTTTTTTTGCTGAAAAGGACAAAGAAATTGTTGGAGTTCCATATTTCTGCCAGCTACAACATGTAGTAGTTGATTGATATGCGGACAAATTCAAGGGAAATTCTGAAGGAGCCTCCGACTATAGGAACGGAATGTTTAAAGTTTCCTCCCTCGTGACGAGGTGCCTAAAGAAAAGTGACAGGCGGTTTTAGATTTCTCGAAGTGGGCCCTTCCATGCTATGATTTTGACCAATTAGGTCGGACTTCAAGTGTTTGTAGGTCACCTACCCTTATGTTGACCATTTTTCCATTTCGCTTGATCTTTACTTAAAACGGAAAATACATACTAGATCTAAACTTTAAAGAGTAAATAAATATGACATTTACTGCGACAAGATTAGGGGTGGGAATCAGTCTGAGTCGATCGGTTTTAGACGTAAAATGTTGGTGACCACTGATGTGGCGTTAAAATGCCACATTTGGATCACTTAACTTCGATGAGTTAGTTCGTTTCGGGTTTTATTTCTAACTATTTATGTGTTTTTCTTGGTAGGTACCTTATTTGGAGTTTGACGCTTCATTCGGAATAAAACGGAACATTTATCACATTTTCATCTCATGTGGAAGAGCCGGAAGGAAAGAGCATCAGGGGGTATTTTTGTTATTTTGAGAAAATCAGGGGTTAGATGGAAAGTGGAGTCAATGGTGAACCCAACGACGAAGACAGAAGTCGAATCGGAGTTGGGACGGAAAAGTTACGGAGGAAAGAAGCCGAAAGATATTTTTGTCTTTTCTGAAAATTAGAAGAAGTAGAAACAATTATGCAAGCACCCCTTGGTTACTTAAGGGAGCCCAAAATCCAAAACCCAAAGGCCCAAGAGTTGAAAGAAAAGAGACAAATGAAGAAACTTGTAGGCACCCCCACCCCCACCAAGTGACTTGATTTTAGAGAGTTTTAGTCTTTGGGGTGCCTTTAGAAAAGAAAAGAGGGAAAATAATAAGCAAAAATCAGGTCATCTTCTCAATCAAAGCATTAGGGTTTAGGACTTTTTGGAGAGAAAGGGACTAGTGCCGGCTATCTCTTGGCCGGCAGATCAAAATCGCCGGGAAGAAGACGGGAACAGCAGCTGCAACTCGGGTCTAGGGGTTTATCATTAGTCTTCACGAGAAGCAGCTCGGGTATCACCATTCAAGGGACGAGAGCAGCTCGGTTTTTGAAGTCTTCAGCAACAACTCGGAGAACCAGAGAGCACAGCAGCACGGGATCTTCACAGGAGCAGCTCAAGCTCGGATTGAAGCTAGGAGGGGACAGAGATCGCGGGATTTCACCAGCTGCGGGCACGGGTCTTCACGGGACGGAATATACTTGGCTCGGAACAGTCGGATTTAGCCAGACTCTTATGGAGTTAGCCGGATTTGATCATCTCCTTAGCCGGTTCTTCTAGGGTTCTCCGACCATCTCCTTCGCCGGAAACTTTAGGGGTTTTACTCCTAATGTTTTTGCCTTGCTTTGTCTTATATTTGATTTGGTTTTGAGTGTTGAAATCTTAGAGAGAGAAGGCTTGAAGGTTGCTTTCATGGTGGACTGTTCTTGAAAGGAAGAAGATGATACTGACTGATAAGGGGAGGTCAAGTTCTGCTGAGAGGACACCCATTGTATACTGTTAAGAGGACCCCTGCATTCTGTTACAGGGAGATCGACAGCACTTCAACACATATATTTCCCGTCGATCTTAGTCTCGCCCCTCATCGGAATAGGGAGATTCTCACCTTAACTTTCTTTGTTTTCTTCCCGTTTATTATTTGTATCGCCATGTCTAGCTAACTTTTGTAGTCGGATACTCGTGAAACATGTTTTGATGTGACAAGAGTTTTATTGCTTTTAATGATAAAATCTTCCGGGTTTTTAGACCGTTCATGGACTGGAATCTGAGTTAAACCAAGAGTTCGTTGACCCATCCAAGTACATGGGTGAAGTTAACTAACTTTTTATGCTTATAAGATCATTAGTACTAGTCACTATCGACTCTGTGGATCGAAGTATCCCTCTCATTCGATTCTTGCTCGACTCTTCCCGAATCTCTCACTTTTAGATTAGTTCGTTTTATTTGTTTATTTATCTTAAATCAATCTGAAAACCCAACTTATTATCTTTTCGTTTTTAGTCTGAGTTAGTGCCTGACATTTAAACCGGTGGGTTAGACTCTTTCGGTATTAGTATTACCTTCCTATCTTCGTGGATCGATCCCGGTCTTACCGGGTTATTACTTGACGCCCGTATACTTGCGGGTGGAGACCTTTTAGGGTAACCTTTTAGGCCCATCAACCACCTATTTACTCGGACGATTTCTTTCAAGAATTATTTGCCCATTGACTGTCCAAGACCGTTTATTTTATCGGGCCAGTCGGACGCCGAACGTTCTCAGTCTGGACTTTCCAATTAAAATTTTACAAAAATTTATAAATCATTTGCATTACAGACAAACAAAACTACAGGTTGCAAATGAAAAAGTTTAACAAAAAAAACACAAATAATTATAAAAATAAATTTGATCATCATTTGACAAAATAAAATTAAGACTTGTGTTAATCGTTGAATCTACTATAAGGGCCCAAGACAAAGCACATCCTTGGACAATATGTTGTTGATTCAAGGTTAGCTCCACGACAAAACCATACCAAACACTCAGAAATAGCATCAGATCAACATATTGATCTTGTTTGCAAAAAGAGAATCCAAAATATGTCAAATTATATAAGTGAACTATCAAAAAAGGAATAACAAAAGATGTGGCAGTAGGCACTAGGCACCATCAGAAAGTCACAAGTTTGGAAGTCTGCAAATCAAATGTTATGGGATTGCATCCATTTCTGCATCATTCAATGTCATAGCATCTTGGCATCATTCAAAAACATAACAAGTACCTACAGCATTACAAAACTATTGGGTGCCACCACAGTCATTCAGTTCGTTTGAAACGGTCAATCATTCGGTCCATTTGAAGTTGGTTAGCGGGCGGTCCGACATGGAATTTTGACCGAGACCGGCCCGCCTACTCTTTCGGGCCGGTCGGGTAGTGATCGTTTGACTGTCGGGTGCCCGCGGGCCATTTTTCTCTCGGACGAACGAGTCAGGTAGCGCGGTCTTCTGGATATTTTTTTCCCACAATTAGACAAGCTCAAAGAGTATAGAGAAAATATTGGAATAGGTTTCGTATATGATAAAAAAAAAATTGAGAGAGAGGGAGAGAGAGAAGAATTAGAGAAGGAACAAAAAAAAGTGAAGTTTGTGAAAAAAATTCACATACCCATATGCAATTTTACATTTTCGGATCAATGGATTTTGGTGGGTTGGGTGGGTCTATAAAATTGAGAGTGCCAAAACAATAACGCCTATAGATGTTTTAACCAAGTTAGGATCCAAGGATGGAGAGTGCTAATTTGGGGCCACATCCTTTTACTCCGGTTGAAGGAGCCTTAGGAAATTTGGGCGCCTTTAGAATGTTGTTGATTTAACCAGTGTTTTTGTGATCAATAAAAGTAACATAAAGAACATCATTAACATAAAGAACTCAATATCAGCAATGGGTCTTGAGATCTTATCGGTTCTAATTGGGAAATACTCATTTGGTGGCGAACTTTTATTACCAACCCTCGTCTTGGAGGCCCTTAGCTGTGTATGTTTAATTAGCTCAAATGACTAGCATGGCCATTTAATAAAAGCGCCTCAATCTTTATTCTTTTATGAACATCGCGTCACAAATGT
Source organism: Eschscholzia californica (assembly GCF_041429995.1). NCBI lineage: Eukaryota > Viridiplantae > Streptophyta > Magnoliopsida > Ranunculales > Papaveraceae > Eschscholzia > Eschscholzia californica. The sequence goes on along the minus strand of NW_028238198.1, from coordinate 11,770,471 downwards.
TAGTTAAATAGAAAAAATAGATCAGCTATTGGAATTTGTTCTCTATCAAAGGAACCTCATCATCCATACATAACAAACTGGTATGGTATTATTTATATATACCATGACATAAGAACAATCCAACTTATTTTCATAGTTTTTCTTCTTCCGAGTTTACCCTTATTTATTTGATAACTTTTGTTAGAGTAATTCAAGGATTATCAATCAAATTTGACCATTAGTCATTTAAAGTAACTATATTAATCTAAAAGAAAGAATTTGTTGATTGAAAAAAATCAATTTTTGTATTGGAAAGTGTCAAATGCCTTAATTAGCTTAATTAATGCACCATATATGAAAATATTAAAGAGAGGGTATTCATGGAAAAGTAAGGGATTTTATATGATATATTAGGAATGTGACTCTTAATTTGGGACATCCCAAAAAGAAATAGTGGACTCTTAATTTTGGACGGAGGTAGTATTATTAAACTCTTTTTGTTTCGAAACGCTTCACATCGTATTGTTAAAGACTAGACCAACGAAGATTGAACTCCGCCTAACTACGACTCCATGAAAAGGTACTTAACATAACTACATAAAAGAAACAAAGATGCAGTAAATCTTTGTAGTAAAGCATTTTAACATTTTTTGGCTTCTTTATCTTTATATAGTAGAACCAAAGGTAGTTTCTTCAACAAACAAAAACAATTAGAAAAGGAAAAGTAATAAAGAGATAAGAGAGAAAGAACAAACAAGCTCCATCTCTTCTAACATGCTAAAGATATTTGGATAGACTTCTACTTGCCCTTTAAAAAAAAACTAGCTACTTCACATCATCATATCTCCATCTTTCTCTCACTTGTTCCCTTTATCTCTTTATTCTTCTACTTAGAAGAAAATTATTTCTTTTAATTGAGAGGGGGGTCAAAAAGCATATTTTATCTAATGTGGGCTGAGCTTCTTTTTTCTCTCTCTACTTTTTCACATTTCTACTTCATCTTTTCCTCAATCTTTGTCTTTGCTTTTCTAGTTGACAAGTCCCCTTTTTTGGAAGTAGACCTTCCTTTCCTCCATGTGCCTCCATCACCTTCAACAATGGTAGTGGATCATTTCACATGAAAGACAAAAATATTAGAACAAAAAGTGAAGCTGAAAAGCAGGTGGAGGATGGTAGCATGTCACTCACTTAATACATTACACAAACTAAAGGCTAAAAAGAATAAAGATAAGAAAAAAACAAAGGTGACTATTTACACCATAAAGCTCCCAAGACATGACAGTGTTTGGTCATTCAAAACTTTGTAAAAGAATAGTCTAAAGAACATGAGAAAATGTTTCTTCTCTAAGAGTTTTACTACTTCATATTTGATTCAGAACCTGACGATATAGTATTTTTCTTACCACATACTCTCATAGACTACTTTTTAAATCGCAATGATCTAAAATTAAACGTATAGATTGATGCATTGAGTGAGACTCTGGGTCTATCTTAAATGGTTTTAGAATTTTACAAAAATCATATTTAATTTCTATGTTCATTTTGATTTTTATTTTTCTTTGAACTAGTCTTTGGTGTTGGTCACTATTACTTTCTTCCCTTGTATATATGTCATTTCATGTAGGGTTTGTGTTTGTTAAAAGAAGCCTTGGTATATATAGAGCTAGAGCTCTTGAGAACTATTTTGAGAGATCTTTATGTAGAGCTCTACTTTTGATATTTATGGAGAATTGGCAAAGTCAATCCAAAACTATCAATCAATTACAATAAAGCCCTAATTATTTGCAAGAAGTAATAAAACACCCTGAAAACAAAAATTCGATCCGTTTCACTGTCATCTTCTCCATTGACTCTCTCATTATTCTCTTCCATGTTTCTCTCTCTTTCTCTCTTCGCCCGAAGTTTCTTCATCTAGAAATGAAGGGTTCCTTTGCTTGAAAACCCGAGAGGAAGGTAACTTTATCTACTTCCCTCTAAATTAAATGAAGGGACTTCCTTTTGGAGTTTACACGCGAAGAAATCTTTTTTTTTCGGAAATACTAGAATCAGAAAAGATTTGACAAAAAAATTTATCCAGCTGATGTAGCAGTTGTGATATTCATCTCTCAACGATCCAAATTTAATCAAACTTTCAAATCACAACTGTCACATCAGTTGGGTAATTTTTTTTCAGATGAAGTTTCTTCATATAGATGAAGATGTTCGTGGATATGGATGAAAAAGAGAGACACCGGAGGATGAATGACACCCAATCGGTGAACAAATATTTTGGACGTAACGTAACTATTGTGCGGTCAAATTATTTTGGACCTAATGATCATTAGACCAAATTATTAGACTTGGTGGCTATATTGATTTGTAATGGCTTATTGGCTATTAAATCATATTAATTTGGGCCAAACAACATTATTTTTCTATTCTCATACTATCGAGTCAATTTATTTTCTCATTATTATATTTAGGTCAGGGATAACATAAATAACAACCCCAAAATCTTAAGTGTCCACGACACTTGGGACAAAATTGGGTAAAGATTAATATTTTAGGTTTAGCGTTTAGAGTAATTTGCACAACTCATATAGATATACCAAAATTACCTATTTTAATATGCAGTCAAAATATAAGGAAAACACCACAAAAAAGAATGTGACAAAGTAACCTAAATGGCCCTAATACAGGTATTTAAATAACAACATTTCACCTGCCAAAATGATGAATAAATATGGATAATAAACAACTCATGCAACAAACCATGTGATATATGTACATCTAAAAGACAAAATAATTCAAGTTACTTTTGCCATCAAAGTCAAATTCTCTAAAGATTAAAAAGGGGTTTCTCTTTTTTTCTTGAAAAGCAAGCCTTCCTATTAATAAGCCCAAAGTGATCACAATGAAGAAGAAGAAGAGGTCCATGGAAGGAAAGGAGATACCCAGATGGAAGTGACTAAGGACCTACTTCGGAAGACAGTGATAGCTTCCCAATTCATTTATAAAATATTTTTAATCAGATCAGAGAATTCTAAACACTAAAATTATATTTCTTTTAATCCAACTAGCAAGCATCAATCCGCTAACGAATGAAGGAAAATATATACGGAGTATATTGTTGCTATTAAGATACCAAGATCGAAAAGTACATATACAACTAAACAAGAAAGAGAAAAAACAGAATACTATAGGTTAAAATAATAAAAGAAGCTAAAAACAAACACGAAGACGCAAACAAGCTATACCAAACTAGAAATACTATAACACTAGAAAATGGAAGTCCGCTTGGATAGTGTTGGTTTGTAGATAAAGCGATGACTCTCTCGAAAGAGGAAGGGGTACGGTATCTCAGAAGAAACTGAAAAGAATTTCGGGAAGGGTCCTTCGGTTAGGAAACTATCCTATCCAAATCCAGCCACAAATTCCATAGACACGTCCCAGGGCCTTGGTTGAGAATTTGGAGGGCTTATGCGAAATTTGGAGTGTTTCGTATGGTAAAAAAATTTACAAAATTTCTTTTAACAAAATGGCAGATAATTGATCAGTAGAAAGATAAAAATCATTGTATTTGAAGAAATTAGTCAAGCTTTAAAATTATCATTTCAAAATTTTTCATTTTTATAAGAAATCTAGTATAAAAATCCACAATCACTAGTGAGCAAAATATTTGTTCTTGCTATATCAAATTAGTTTATCACAACAAAAAACATAATTAAATTTTAAATTTTCATGGAATATTTGGATTTTAATATTGTATCATGTTGAATATTCAGTTTGCACCTTATCAAACATGACCATGGCGCGCGGAGATTGTTAGTGAGCATCATGCTCTAGCCTAAAATAATTTTCTTGTATAACATATAATTTAAAATCTAATTGCTATCTTTTGGATATGGTATATTTTGTATAATGATTTTCACATTGTCAAATTTGTTTTAACAACTCTTAGATTTTTATTACTTCAAACGACCAAAGAAATACACCCAAAACGATAAAATAGTTAAGAAAAATGTGAAAGAGCAAAAATATAAAGGACCGCCAAGCCTATGCAGGGAACTAAGAAATGGACCCCAAGTGGTGGGGGCACAGTGTCGGTGCCATGCCTGCACCCCCCATCCACGGGCCTGGTACGTCCCATGGACTCAGCGGAGACTTTGTCGCGGCCGCAACAACCCCCCCCCCCCATCCACGGGCCTGGCGCGTTCCACGGACTCAGCGGAGATTGTGCGCTTAAATCCGATCATGCTAGAGTTGCATATCTTTAAGTAATCTCTTTGGTTAAAGCTTATGGAGGTGTTCTTCGTCTTTCGAAGATACGGGAGGATTGACAAGTTTGAATGGTTGAATGACTTTCATTCCATCGCTCTTCCACTTGTCATTTGGTGGACTTATTGGAGACCACCTAACAATTTAGGGAATAAAAATGAGCATCGACTAACTTAGAGCATCTCCAATGGGATACTCTAAAAGATCTAGTTGTCAAGTGTTAATGAAGATTCTCTTTCCTAAATGTCAATATGGAGACACTCTAATTTTTGTTAGTCTGCAATAGAGATCTCTAAAATACCTCTACTCAATACATATGTCACTCTTCAACTTAATAGTTAAAAAACAAGAGTTTCTATTAGTTAAAATTATTGAGTGACACTTAGAGAGTCTCAAAGAAAGACTCTAATTTTAGAGTGTCTCTCTTGAGAGTCTCTATAAATAAATGTTCCACATCATCATAGAGTGTCTAGTAGAGTGTACCATTGGAGAAGGTCTTTTGACAAACTCCCTAAAAATCCTAGGTGGCACTCTAAGTTTTAGAGTTTGAGTGTCCCATTAGAGATGCTCTTATCATGTGGGTCAAGTTTTTCTTTTTATATTTGGAGCTCATCTCGAAACATAAACATTAGTTGGTTTTTTTCCTGTACAAACTGAGAAACTTTAATTCGCAATTCACTCTTCTATCTAGTAATGTAGTCGTTTGCCTCCTTGACCCTTTTTAAATCAAATATTATTAGTTTTTTTAATTAAAATACTCATTATTTCTTTGAAAGGCGAATGGTAAGGGGAGCTAAGGATTGTTGTTGGGGAACTATTATGGTTGGGGAGCTGCCAAGATTAGTAAAGGGAGATGCAAGTTTTGAGTTATATTTTTAAAGACCTTCTAAGATTCACAATTTAAGGGACTCAAGTGTAATACATGGAAATATATCAAAATTAAAGAAAAGAAAAAAAAACGAGGCCTTCTACTTCCACTCGATCTCTCTTCAAATCGTCTCTCCTAATCTCTGTCCGACTCCTCTTCAATCTTTTCCGGTCATCAAGTACAAAATTCCGGCTAACTCTACCCAAGTATTTTCTCTAATGAAGAAGACATAAACTAAAATCTTGTGAGTTTTTCTTCCCCTTTTAATTTCTAGGGTTTTTCTAAGTTTTATATCTAGGGTTTTAGTGAGTTTTACATCTAGGGTTTTGCTGAGAATTTGTCATAAGTTGCTTATTTGTTTTCCCCTTTTTGTTATACTTAAGATTGTTGTGTTAGCTTCAAAACTTGTTATTTCAATATGTTCTTTGATTTGACTCTGGTACTTAGGCGTTTGGTAAGCTAAATCTTTTATCAACTACTGTAAACAAATGTAGACTACTACAACATGTTATGTACTTAGAATTTTTATGTTTGTTTGCAGAACAAGCGAATTGGTAAACTTTTAGATAATAGGAAAGCTTGTGGTGGCGAAGACACAAACAAACCGATAAGTCCGAAATCGAGGAAGAAAATGCAAGACACCCTCGAAATCATATATTAAGATTCTGCTGAAAAGGGAAATCAAGTCTCAGACGAAAAAGATGAGGATGATTCAATCGATGGCGACGATTCAAGCGATGGGGATAAAGATTATGAGTAAAATTGGCAATAGTATAATTTGATGAATCTCTTTGTGACTATTTTGTAAAGAGAATTGATATGTTATATCTCTAATATAATCATACTATTCACCAAATTTCAGAAATGAGAAGAAACTTTAGTAATGTACCTAGCTTTTTTTTCATTTTTTGAGGTTCTGTTATTACAATGAAGAAATCATGGATATGTGGTCCCTAGGCTGTTTTCACTTTTTTTGTCTAATTTCCCTCAACTGGGGGGAAATTTGTTAAAGAAAATATCATGAATATGTGGTTCCCTAGGGAAAACTTACTGTTTTCACCTTTGTTTGCCTAATTTCCCTTAGCTGGGGGGAAATGTTTCAAAATTTTCCCCAGGGAAATATCTGAACGAACCGAACGGTTCAGCCTCTTTTTGAGCAATTTTTTAAAATTGAAGGAGAAAGAAAAATAAAATTTAACCCGAAAATGTTTGTCTTGGAAGTTTCTTACATCTTGAGATAGATCTTCATCTATAATAACATTGTTTGATTGAGTTGGTGGTTGTTGGTTCAATTGAAAAATATGTTTTTCTTCCATTAAAGAAGCAACATCATAGATATCATGAGACATAATAAACGTTAGTATCCAATAGAGAAGAGAGTGGACTAGTTGCTTACCAGTAATGGTTCTTGTATAACTTGATTGTGGAGAAGAAAGAGAGCTATATTGTTATTGAAATATTTAGGGTTTAAGGAGGAATAGAAAAGAAAAATTACTATCAAAATTTTTAAAATTTTGAATTATATAGTTTTTTCTAATCCATTTATATTCCATTATTTAGTTTCAGATCCAAAAAATAGCTCCTAATACCAAATTAGTATACGGAGCTGTAGTACAAAAAATTGATTTTGTACTACAGCTCCCCAACAACAATCTCCAGCTCCCCTTACCAATCGCCCTTTGAAAATATCAAAATAGACTCTTTCACGAGTCATGTTTCCTTGATATCACCCCACCATAAAAAAGGGGCGGAAGATGGGGATGGATCAGAGTAAAACGAAGAAAAAGATGTGGTGAAAAACTTGGTAAGGTGAAAGAGAAAATAATGAAAAACAGAAGAGGAGATAAGAGAAAAGCAATCTTCCTAGCCAAAATTAAGAAAGAAAAGTAATGGAATTAATGAAATAAGTACGAAAAGGGCTCAAAACCAATTAAGAAGGCAAAAATGCTACTTGATCCGAAAGTGGGAGATGATCACAACCCGAAAACGAATGTGACCAATTCCAATTGATCTGGGTATGTGGAGAGAAAAAGCCCCAGACCAATGGGAGCCAACACATCATTTTTCGGGTTGTGATCGGCTTCCATTTTCAGACTAAATAACATTTCTCTTAACAAGGATTGGTGTGGAAATAAAATCAACTAGTAAAGGTCGTTGTCAAAAAAAAAAGGTTGATGGTCAATAATAACCTAAACAAACTAATAATAACCTGAATAAACCAATGCCCATTTAAATGTAAGCAGTATCGTTTATATATTCCTAATTCCCTACTAACTTAGAGTGTAAGTATTTTTTTTATTTTTTGTTGTAAAAGGAAATACAACACACTCTACAAATCATCTTTAATAAACGAAGGAAGTGAATGCCACGTATTTTGCCTCTGGTTCTTCCTTTCCCATTTTGCTAACTCATCCGCTTTTTTGTTGCAGTCTCTAGGTATGTGGGAGAATCGGATGTTGTTAAACTCGCCCTCCAGGTTCAAAATTTCTGCCAGATGCTTTTTGGCCTGCCATTGTGTAGAGTGGCCTTGATCTTCTAAGTGGGACATAATGTTAATGTTGTTACTTTCTATTTGGACGTGATTAAGCTGAAGGTCTATCACCCATAGTAGAGATGCTTTAATGGCAAGGCTTTCACATTCTTCCGCATTTTGGCCTCTAACGGTGTCTGCTCGAGCCGAAACAAAGTTAGAATCCGAGTCATGAATAATGCAACCTATCCCAGCAGGCTCTGATAAATTTGTGAAAGAAGCGTCTATATTGATCTTGACGAATGGTGTCGATGGAGGTCTCCATTTGTGTTGCTTTGGTTATTTCGTGTTACTGGTTAGCTCGAGTGGTTCTGTTGATGAGGCTCTGATTAACTAAATCGTTTGCATGGGAGATTGCTTGTTAGGGGAGAAGCATGCCTCACACCTACCTTTCCAAGTAAACCATAAAATTTTGGCATATAAGTTTGTTAGTTCTTCATCCTGATCCTTCGAGAGAAGGATCTATTGTTTAACTGAAGAGAGATTTTCCGTTCTGACCTGAAAGTAAAACCAAATTGCTTTCGCATAGTGACAGTGCAATAGAGCATGCTCAATAGTTTCGTTAGATGCACAATTTATACAGGTAATAATATTCCAAAAGAACTTACCAATTTTGTCTTTAACTAGTAAACTGTTGGTACAACACTTCCATAAGGAAAGTTTTATACGTGGTATGATGTTTAAATTCGAAATATATTTCCATTCAATGGTCTCAATATGAGTATCTAAACTGTTCGTTCCTGTGAAGTTGTACATATATTACTTAGAGTGTAAGTTGTTTAACAAAAAATTACTTTTTAAAATAACCCAATTCTAAATTAAACAATCTCACAATTGAACTTAAACTTTGGGCAGGACAAGTACTTGGCAGCATTAATTGAATTACTGTGTATGTTGTGATAAGCCAAAACTTGGATAAAGGTGATAAAGATAGGACTTCAATAATAATTGAATAATTTTTAGGAGTTATCTTTGTAACCTAGTGTAAATTACAAATAGGGTATGTCTTACAATTATTGAACTCATCCATATATAAAGAATATAGGATATTGATCTAAATTGGGGGATAATGGGAGACATTTTAGTATGGAATCAACACTTGCTTACAAAGAAAACAACCCATTCAGTAGAAAACAAACCCAAATTTTGGTCTGTAAAATTGTAATAGGATTAGACATTGATCAACTGGAACCTGGAGGAGGCAGACCTTTGGTTGACAAGACAACCTTAGAATATTGTGTTTAGAAACATCCCATATTCAGTAAATTCTATCTTGTGGGCCTTTTTTTTCTCTTGCCACAAATCCTATCCATATGATTCATTAGGGTGAATTGGCCAAAGGCCAAAAACAAACCCCTAATAGGTTCAACAAAAAAAATCAATAGTCGAGTGACAAACAAATATAAGGAGTAAATCAGGTGCCTGGTTTGCCGTTCCCAAAACTAAAATTTAGTTTAAATTCGAGAAACAATGTGGCATCTCATAAGAAAAAAAACAATGTGCCAATAAAAGTTGTTTGTTTTGGTGCATAAAAATGATCGTACATACCATATACTCTATTGTATGCAACATACTGTTTTGTGTTACTAACGTAATATTAAAGGAAGTTCAACAAAAAAAAAAACATAATATTAAAGGAGTTGTTTGTTTCACATTATGCATTTTATACTGTACACGATACAGTTGTGCATTTGTTTGGTAAGACAATTTAATTGTGCATAAAAGAGCATGTGCAGTGCATAAAAAGCAATTTTATCGTGCATTTCTATTTTTGTAAAATCTATTTAGTGCATCTTCAACTATACATATGTCGTATGGTAGTGTGGGTCTGACATAGACTCATGTGCCATAGATTCATTTATGTCAAACATAAATTCATGCGCTCAGATGTATTTTAAAATTTTGGCCCCCGAAGATGTGAAGTTTTTCTATCTGAATTAACTTTAACCACCTATAATGTAACAATCAGTTTCTCTAATCTAATGTTTTGAACTAACTTTCTATAAATGTTGTGTTAACCTATTTCGCGTTAACCGTGTCTTTTAAAAAAAAAATAAAAGATTTAGATTTTGGTTGAAGAAAACTGTATACTTTCACGTTTAATTATTTATAACAGAAGAATATTATAATAGTTAGAAACAAACAAAAAGAAACAAGAGTTATTTCCTTCATGGCACCCTACTTTGTGACCAGCTTCTTTTTTAGTCTTGTTTTACATAAATTCAAATTTAACCCCCTATTTTCAAGTAAATGCCATAACTACCCTTCCTAATTTCAAAGTAAAAATTAAAAAAAAAAAGAGGTATTACCACCTCACTTATTTTCAAGTAAATGCCATAACCACCCGGAAATTTTTCTCTTTTTATTAAATATTTTTAATATTTTTTTATATTCTTATTTTGAAATTAGGAAGGGTAGTTACGATATTTACTTGAAAATAGTGGACCAAATTTGAATTTATAAAAAATAGGGGGTCAAGAAGGAAGCTGGTCACAGAGTAGGGGGTCAAAAAGGAAATAACTCTATAAACAATCCTATTGTAGTGCATCCGATTAGTTTGTATCTTGGAGATATATTTGAGAAAATTCTTCTTCATTTGTATCTTGAATGCGATTCTTTGGACTCGAGTCTCACTGTTACCCTTTTATTCTTTATAGACTTACTCTACTTTTATACATTAGTTATAGTCTAAACATCTTGCATCTTCTAAAATGTTAGTCACGGACGTTTAATCTACTTCGTTAAATAAGCTTTCAATTTTAGTCTGCACATGTGGTTGGATCAGAACTAGTAAATGACACAAAGAATTTTCATTATGATATAACCAATGATAAGATGATGTTAAGATTTTCAAGATTTTGATATTCAAAAGACAACATGACAATGTTAGTTACAAGAGAGTAATATATGAGTAAAATGAATATTTTTCCACTCTACAAAGGTTAATCAAATGAAAATATAGTTTGAACGAAAACACACATATTAAGGTTTTCAAATTATGTATTTCTTACACACATTTTTTTCTTTTTTGCGGATCATCCTTGTAGTCTTTTTGGATGTAGAAAAAGAAGATATCTTAGATCGATTTGCAAGAATTTCAGTGTAAATGTTCTATTTACACACACACATTATTACCACCCCCAACCCTAATTGTCACTACCAATGCCCTGTAATAATTTTGTATTAAAAAGTCCACCGCCCTTTGGTGCAACGGTTAGGCACCCTCTTAAGCCCATGAGACCGTGAGATCGAGTTTCGGTAGAAACAGTTTGCCGTCAAGATTTATCCCATGTAATTTAGGCAATATATATAGTAAATAATATTATAAATTTGTCGGAGTTTAGGCTTCTTTCATGTTGTCGGGCTTTAGATCTCTTTCATTATGGTTTAAATTAGGCAGTTATCGCCTCATCACATCATCATACTGTATCAATGCTTTGTAACGACTAACGTATATCATAGTCGATTTCTTAAAAAAATATATATTAAAATAATATTTTGTGGAATAATATCTATGAAACTAATTTGTTTAAATGGAATATTTTGGAGAGTAACATATTATAACAGAAATTATTTTTGGTTCAAATGAGAGACTTGAATTGATCAGTAGAACCAAACTTGGATAGACATAAGATAATTCCGTCCCAAAGTAAAAGCAATAAACTTTTTGTTCCAATGAGGCAAATCAAACTTTCTTCTAGCGTTTTGCTCTCGGATGAGGAACAACGGTTTGGTTTCGTCTTAGAGGCAAGCTCATTTTGGTTTTGAAGCCTTGGTCCAATGGAATCAAATTTTCGCCTAGTCCATGACATATGATTTTCTATCAGAGTAGGTGGCCCGTAATTACGTTGAGATTGGGTCGAGATTCCCCTAGCTAGAGCATCGGTTTTTGACCGTACTTTTATCTTTCATTGTTTAAGCCCAAAAGACAACTAAAAAGAGTCATCAATATTGGAAAATGAGACTGTATCCGACACGCGCTCTGATCGAATCGCCATAGACTGACTTGTCAGACCATGATCTAAAGAGAAGGTGGATTTCAACTGTGTAAAATGAACTTATTTGGACTACCGACTATATATCCCTATTAACCATTTCATATGCCATGCCAGGTGGATTTCAACTGTTATGGTCCCACATTGGGAGTGGAGAATCAAAGGAAGAAACTTTTCAGGAAAAACTGATTTTATCTTTGGGGAGTTAGCCTAGCCAACAGATAGGACAACTCAATTCAACGGTAGTTCTTCCTTTTACCTAAAACGAACCGTCAAATCCCCCACTCTCTCTTTTTTCCTCCTTATCTAACGGTAACGACTAGAGAATCTAATGACGCCGTTAATACTTTTAATTCTCACGTGCTAAAGCTGTCACTCACGTGCGTATCCTTTTTGTCTTTCTTTCTTTTTCTCTTTTACATGATTATACAGTGAGGGAGAGAAAGATACGTGTGTAAATATCATGATTATAGCACGAGGTGGTATCTGACTCTGAAAAGGTTTAAATCGTTTAAAGAGATCCAACGGTTGAAAATGAAACCAATGGAGATGTAGAGAGATTATCTTCACCTCGAAGACTACGCAAAAATGTGGAGTAGTAAGTTAATTGATGGTCGCTTTAGCACATGTAAAAATGTGATTTACTCAAAGTTACTCAAAAGGTCTCTTTAACTTTTGACTCATAGATCATAGATGTGTCCTTCATCAAAAAAAAAAGATCATAGATGTGATTCCTGGATAAAGTCAATAACATGGTCTCTTTTTTTTTTTTTCTTCTTGAAAGATAGTCACTCTTTTTTTTACTTTCTAGCCTTTTTAACCTTTCTAATAAACAAAATATTTGTTTTCATGTAGGAATTTTGAGTTACTTTCACCACTAACAAGAACTTTTCTAATGTAAAATTCAAAAACAAAATTGACTTTGTATTGTGTGGCAAGTATCAAACAAAGATTTTTAAATAATAATTTTTAATTGTCTTATATGTTAAGTCTAAATTGAGATTTCTTTTTGTAAATGATACTATTGAAATCTTCAATTCCAATATGTCTAATGAAATACTATAAAAATTATTGAGGGGGCATTTCTCAAGTTGGTAGTTTTGTTTATAATATTGAGTGGACAACTGAGGCTCTAAAGAGAATTTTAAGTATTATTGAGTTCTCTCTTGATACATCTTAGAATTAAATGTTGCTACATCATCTTAAGGCTAAAATCGAGTTTCGCATTGGAGGGAGTTTTTGTAAAATAAATCAGAAAATCTTATGTGACACTTAGATTTTTTAATTTTAGTCTTGCATTTTAGATCTCTAATAATATATAATTATGATAAATTAGTAAACGGTCCAAAAAGTAGCTCTTTAATAGAGTGAATCCATGTTAGATAGATAATAAAGTTATATGAAATCTTTGATGAATCCAAATTCAATTAATGGTCTTGCCCTATTATGATCCTAATATTCAAATAAAACTTCTTCGATTTGTATAGGTTTTTATTCAAAATTATAGCTCCAACTTTGCCTTTTAACACAATAAATGATTAAAGTTTCAAGAGATGAATTCGATGTAGAGAGAGAAAGAGATTATATTGAGATTTGCAATGGAGAGAAGGGCATGCAAGAGGAAGAGAGGGAATATGAGTCAAGTAATGGGTTCGAGTAAACCTTGTTACCTTAGCCCTGAACTAGGATCTCTGCAGATGAAAGATCGACACTTTGAACTCTACTCAGCCTGAATGAAATAACAGTCATATGATCATAGTGGTGGGCAACGGGTCGTGCCGTTGCGGCACGACCCGTTTGACAGTCGTGGCGTGTTAGACACAGTGGCGAAGCCAGAAATTTTTATGAGTGGGGGCACCTCTTTGTTATAGGTAATGAAAGAATTCCACAGTACACGATCAAGCTAGAATCGAAAAGCAAATTCATAACAAAATTTTATTTATAGTTTAGATATCCGAGGTAATTTTGATGTATAACAATCAATCTCTAATTTTCTCAATATGGATCAATCCTCCATCTGGATTCTCAAAATATACTGAAATAAAAAACAAAGGAGGGGATGAAGAGATAATGGTGAAGATTAAGAAGAACGATGCTAGATGATGAAGAAGTGATCGTAATTGAAGAAAAGATGAAGATTAAGTTTTCTTTCTAATAACATGTTTACCAGAGCAAAAGTCTAAAAAAGACAAATTTGAAATTCAAAATACAAGTCACCGAAAAATAAGATAAAATCAAAATTAAGGGGGACGTTTAGAAAACTCATCATCTCTACGAGGCCATTTTCATTAGTTGGTCACTTTGTGGAGGTCAAAATTGAGTTATTCAATTGATAAGAACCAATTTTAAGCCAAACATGACCTTTATAATGTATTTTTAACAAGTAGTCATCTTAAACCAAACAATAATTTCAACTAACTTAAGTAGTAGATATTTTAGAAAAATAACTGTAAGTAGTAGATATTTTCTAGAAAAAAAGAATGTTGTGTGTGGGACTCGATCCCTTGACCTCAAGGTTGAAACATAATCACTTCACCAACTAAGCTAGGGAAGAGTGTTTGAAAAACGAAAATATGTATATATATATATATAGATATATGTATCTAATATAGCGGCAAATGTCGCATAACATTAACGAGCCACGTTATGGTCGTGGGGGCCTGCGCCCCCATGGGTCCCCTATGTGGGCTCGCCCCTGGTTAGACACGACTTTGAGCCATATTGTGTCGTTCCTGTGGCGGTTCCAGCCGTTGTTGTGCGGGGTCGTGGCTAATGGGCCAGTTGTTGTCAAACGTAGCAAAATGAAGCACTAAATAATTTTCAAGTCAAACGTGGTGATCTTTGTTTAAACTTAAGAATCTATGTTTATTTTATTACTTAATAATTTTATTAACTATTAATTTTATCAATTAACAACTACTTTCAACAAAATAGTAATAATATTTTGTAAATTAAGTACCCGTTTCTAACGAGTTAGCGAGTCGTGGCGGGTTAGGAACGCCACGGGCCGTGGCGTGTCGTGTTTCTGTTCCTAACGTGTCGTGGTTGATGGGTCTGGGAGCTTAAAATCTCAGACCCACCACGGCCAGCTTGACCCGTAACGGGTCGGCACGCAACGTTCCCTGCCGTGCCGTGTCGTGTTTCCTTATAAACGGGTCGTATCGGTCCGTTTTCGGGCCCACACGACCAGTTGGCTACCACTATATGATCATGATCTGAAAGATTCTTTTAACAACACGACCACATGGCCTTCATCTAATTGGTGTCTAACCACCACAAAATCACAAATCCTCAACCTATAATAATGGTTAGAGTATAAATTTTAATGAAATGTTTTAATCTATCATCTTCGATGTACGCAAACAGTAGTTTCGCTATACAATAAATGTTAATCCCTCCATCATTTTAAATTGGTTATATAAAACCTAGTTAAGTTTGTGGTTGTGCTACCAATGCATGGGTGGATTGTGGAGATCCTTCATAGTTTGGCCGATTGAGCTATTGCCTTCTCAAATGAGAAATTCCTCATGAAGAATTAGACCTCGGCCCTACGTGGTCCTTCGCACTGTCGGATCGGGTCCTACTGTGGGCGCCAGATGCGAGATTAGGAAATAAATAAAGTAAAGGTAGGAGTATATGGGTTTTCAAGCCTCGTAGGATGACCCTAAGGGTCTTTATATAGCCTTTAGGACCCAAAATGTCTTAATTGCCGATTACAGTGCTTATCCAAATTCATGATGTATTGCATATTATATTCATGTTGTATTGCATATTATATTCATGTTGTATCAAGGTCATTGATATGTAATGACTCTTGGAGTCCAACCTATAAAAAAAGTTCCTTTATAATGTATATTTTATCTTTTTTTCTCGCAAAAAAAATGCTAACAGACAAACACATCTTTCATTTCCTTCATAGTTAATAGAGGACGTGGTAGTCAATGTCAAAAATTAAAATTTAAATAGATAATTTGTCAACTTAACGTCTCTATTATTCATTTATTTAAGTTCAAATGCGCATTTGGTCCAAATTTTGGGGGTTCAATGCACGTTCAGTCCAAACTCGGACAGAAATGCGTTTTCAGTCCAAAGTGTCAAGACAGCTCACACTTTTCTGGTTTTCATTTTATTTATCCCTCTTTTACCCCTCCACGGGAAATTTCCGTGTTTTTCAACAATTTGACGGACGACAGCGAAGCAATTAGTTCCCTGTACATGACGTACTGTCATAGAAACATTCAGATTTTTTGAAAATTCAAAAATGGCGCCATTTTTTGACGAAATTTCAGCCAATTGTTTTGGACCCCGCCCATTATATTTTGTTTCAACTCCTTCTTTTTTCTTATTTATACATCCAAAAATCTTCTTCATCATTCTTATTTTGTTTCACATTTTATCTTCTTCATCTATTTCAATCTCTAAAAACATAAATTTTATGTTCTTTCTTTCTCTAAAAGTTTTATGTTCTTATTTTTGGATGTTCATCATTCTTATTTTATTTCACATTTTATCTTCTTCATCTCTTTCAATTTCTAAAAATATCAAAGTTTTCTGTTATTTCTCTCTCTAAAAGTTTTATGTTCTTATTTTTCTTCTTCACCATTCCTATTTGTTTCACATTTTATCTTCTTCATCTCTAAAAACACCAAAGTACATAACCAAATGGCCAGTGCACAGAACCATTCCCGGTACAGAAGAATATTCTCAGTTCAAAAGTGTCCAGTATTGAACCAAATGGGCAGTACACAGAGCAATTTTCGGTGCACAAGAAAATTCTCAGTTCAAAAATGTCTAGTACATAACCAAATGGCGAGTACACAAAACAATTCCCGGTACACAAGAAAATTCACACTACAAAAATGTCTAGTACATAACCAAATGACTTGTACACAGAATAATTCCCTGTACACAAGAAAATTCCCATAACAAAAATGTCTAGTACATAACCAAATGGCCAGCACACAAAAAAATTCCTGGTACACAAGAAAATTCCCAGTACAAAAATGTGTAGTACATATCCAAAAAATGGCCAGTACACTAAATAATTTCCGGTACACAAGAAAGTTTTCTTGTACAAATCAATGAAAAACTACCAAGAATGAAGAAATTTGTTGAGATTGGAAAGAGATAAGAAATAAATTTGGAAAAATGAACGAAATTTGTTGAGATTGGAGAGAAAAATTTAAAAAGGTTGGAGAGAGAAATATGTGTGGGAGAAAATAAAAAAGAAATAAGAAATAAATCTAGAAAAAAGAACGAAAATGGCAAGTTGGTAAATTTTGCATTGACAATTATGTAAATTCGTGGAAAGTACAGGGTTTGATGTCAGGTGCGTCAGACTATTTTTCAAAAAATTTATCATTTTCTGGAAATTTTTCGGTGGTAATTTTGTAAATTAATGGAAAGTACACAGTCTGATGGGAGGCATGTCGAATTATTTTTCAGAAATTTTTAAGTTTCCTTGAAATTTTTCGATGACCGTTTCGTAAATTTCGAAAAGAAGAAGGGTGTTTCGGAAATTCCACCCCCGACCTGACTTGTTGGACCTGCCCCTCATTCTTTATCTGCAGTGGGCCTGATACATGTTGTTAGGTTGGTTTTGGGTGTTTTGCCCAATGCCTCTTTATTTAGTTAGTTTTATTTAAATCGTCGAATCTCTTATTCTAGGTTTACCTTTATAATTAGTAATTAGTGATTTTCGCTTTGGATATTGGTATTGATCAAACCTGTTGAGATACCCGAATCCTGCACCGACAACCCTAGTTAGGGTCATATTGGGTGCCCAGCTTGACCCATACAAAAAAGGAAAACCAATATTAATTCTTCTCACTTTTTCATTTATGTTGTGTTTGTTTTGTTATCATGATGATTTGGGTTTAAGATATGCATGCATGCACCTCATAATTAAATTGAATGTCCCTTCTGAATCAATTTATCTTGGAATTTTATATTTGGACAGTTTATTCATGACACAGTTGATAATTATCACCAACACTGTCACTGTACGACCATCATTTACAATTTAGGGTTATAACTCTTTTATGATCATCACACTAGTTGGCATAGATTTCCTTCAGACTATCTTCATGAGATTAGCAATTTGTTCTTCAATCTTTTTTCTTTTCTTTTCATTACAAAAAGTTGTTACTTTCTTATATTTACATTTATATATCCATTTCTCTTCTATATATAATCTTATCACTTTGTCATATTTCAAAATGATTTTTTGGTGCTCAAATGTGGTCTAAAAATGTTTTAAAATGTCAAATATTGTTAAATACATATATTAATGGGTCAAAGAATCGTGTCTTGAATTTTTTGAGGGATGAAACAAGTTCTAGACGCAAAATCTATTATTGTTATGCATATGATCTGATATAATTGTGTTGCGTTACATATAAATATAACATGTCATAATACTTATGTTATATGTATAATAATAATAATAAAATAATAATAATAATAATAATAATAATAATAATAATAATAATAATAACAATAATAATAATAATAATAATACAAAATTACTCAGGCTTGAAGAGCCTTCTCAACCCGGGTAGGCCGCCATGCCTCTAAACAGGTCAGGCCTAAATGCTCCGGCGGGCTAAAAGGTCTGCCTAACCTGGTTCGTATCATAGGCTAGTTGAGGCTGGAGCCGCCGAAGTGAAAGGGCAATTTAGGCATGTCTTGAATGGGTCGGGTCGGGTCAGGTCTGGGTCAGACTCGTGGCGGCCCAACCACATCACACCATTATATTTTACTAGTATTGAAGGATAATAAAGGTCTCACTAGTTGGCACAAGAAGAAATGAATAAAGGAGCTTCTTCTCCTTCAATTTCATGGGGAGATTGTGCAGATTCAATGTCATTCTCTCCATCTCCATCTATCTTTTATTTATACAATAAAAGCGTCTTCGAACATAGAATCATGTTTCATGGTGCGAGGAAGAGAAGATGTTTAAATGTTAAATATTTTTCATTAGTTGGTTAAGACCATGTCTTATATCTTGTTGACGTATTACTTAAAACTTGGTCTACTATGTCTAAGGTTTCGAGAGAGTAGGTCGACGCCTCCCTGGTCGACAAAAGAGTTTCAAAAGAAAGAGTAAGAATGGAAGTCTAGCAAATGTGAAGTTAAACTTTAATGACACAATAATCAGTTTGTGTGCCAAATTTGCTAGTTAGAGGCATATAGGGCCAAATGTGCCAACTGGTTATAAAATTGGGAGCAAAAATAGAACTAACTCTATTTTATACATTTAGGCGTTTAGCCAAGGGGTGGGGTGAATTTAGTTTCCTAGAATTGGGAAGAAAATTTAGAGAATAGGGTATTCTTGTGAGTGAGGAAATAAGTATATTTCTCACTAAAGGAAAGATGTATATATTGTACTTACTAGCTCAGGGTATCTATTACTACTTTTCTTTTTTACTTTTTATCTCTAAAAACAACTTTTCATTTTTATTTTTGTTTTTCATTAGGGTGGGGGAATGACCTTTGAGACTCATCACACACCCCACCCATCAAAAACACATTGTCAGTTTCTTCTTTTTCACTTTCCATCTTCAATTCACTTTCTAAAAAAACAAAAGGAAAATGAATGAAAAATCAACCACTATACAAAAACCCTAAGTACACAATTAGAACCTCTAATTTATTAGTAGATTAAAAAACAAAAGCAAAATCTCACATGTAAATAGAGAGATGATTTGATCAATTTGTTTCATAGTTTGTAGAAGCTTTTATCATGGAATCATGTTTTCACTTTTGTTTTTATGATGAGATGCATTAAGAGATAGAGATGAAATCTTTCACTTCTATACACTAGGAAAAATTGTGAAGTTGGTCTTGATGACCAATTATTCATTGGCTACACATTTTATGTGGAATTGGGTTCATATAACAAAAACTTATACTATTATATTGAATAAAAACAAATATAAACAAGACAAAGGCTTAGATGACAATGAATAGAGATAGAGGCAATAATGAGTCATTTGTCCCCCACACCTCAAGAAATAATTTAACGACACATATACCCTATAAGAAACATGGGACTTTTATCCCCTTTATGTATTAAATTTCACCATTGTTCCGGTTGGTATACTAAAATTATATTATTATAATTTGTACATGATAATATAAAAGAGAAATCAAACTAATAACAACAAGATATCAGACTTTTATTTGAGAAAAGAACCATGAGAACTACTATATACTATTAGAGACATAGGTGACAAACATTGAAGTGTGGATAAATGACACTCGTGAACATACTAAATTATAATGTAAACTCTTAGTTATAGGGTACTTCGGTAGCTAGGTGTCTTAGTTTCTCTTTCTCAGGATTTCAATTTTGTTCAAGAAACTGAAATTCTTTTTTTTTTGAATCGTTCAGCATGTGCCTCGAACCCTTGACCTCTAGGTGAAAGATTATACCTCTTACCACTCCAACCAAGAGTTGTTGGCAAGAAACTGAAATTCTATAACCTTGATATGTAAAATTTATAGAATACGAATGACGTGAACGCATCAGAATGATTAAGAGAATCTAACTATGAGCTAAAAAGCATTGAAATAAAACAATTAATACAAAATGAAAAGGATATAAAAGATGGCAAGCTGTTTGGTTTTAATTCATTGATTTGAACATGATAAAAATAAAGCTACTAGCCCATGGCTTATCTTATGGTGTGGCCGACCTAATAGATTCATATTTGGGCTTACACTTATAAACCCTAATGGTTGATGCTTACTAGAGAGCCCTAATTTGTTGGGTACTCTAAAAGAATTCCGTCTATTTTGTAAATATATGTCTACATTGAAAAAAAAATGTTATAATCACTTACAGTTTGATACAATCAATGCATTAATAACGCAATCTGTGTCTTAAAATAATTGATTTTTTTTAAAGTTAGTTGTAGAATGTAGTTAGAAAATCAACACATCTACTTCTGACTTCTGAGTCTAACTTAGAGCAAGACTCGAATTAATCTCACGAATATACCTTGACTACTAGATGACATATTGGCATTATACACCCCATAAGCAACCGTGGTAGGCATGGCCGCATGACCTTTGCTTTAAAAAGAAACCTAACTCAAAAAGACAGGATTTATTCATTATGATGCTTTGGGTATTTCTCTAGCCAAGCCAACCCATATAGTTGCATGATCTCTATGATAAAGTTAAGGGAAGAGAGAGAAATAGAATGTTTAATTAAGAGAGAAAAGGAGATAGTTTAAGAGATCTTGTTTGATTAATGGTTATTTTGTATTTAAAAATTTAAGTTTAATAAGAGATGATTATATTTGGGATCAAAAACCCTTGGGAAGTATGATTGCCAAAGACATTCTCTTCTGATACTGCATGTGTTGAGAATCCTCTTCCCATCATCCACCCATTCCCCCCTCTCTCAATAAACTACAAAATTCATTATTAAACTCCTTTAATTTTGTTTTGTTGTTAATTTTTTAAAATTTATGTTTGATTTACTACAAATCGGCTTACATACACCCAACTTCATAATTGTTGGATCCGTTCTATTCATTCTGTATGTATTAATATCTATCAAAATCTAACGGTCACCCGCTCGTAAACACGTGAAGTCTAAGCAATTTACATTTTTTTATTCTTGCGCGCATTATAAAAATTATCAAGAAAAACAAAACACATACTTCTAAAATTCTTTAATTATTATGTTCTCTCCATAAGAAATTGTTATAATCATGGGATAAAATGGGATTGGCATTTTAATGGAATCATATTCAAACTTCCAAAACTTTGTTTTTATTTTCTTTGTAATATTATTTTGTTTGTAATAATGTCAATTTATTAAGGGAGAGGGAATGAGAAGTGTGTGGAAGAGGGATAGTGGTGAGGGTTAGTTTGGTCCACCACTTGACTAGTCGGGCAGCCACCTAACAAGAGACCATATATTTGGTGTTGCAGGTGCTCTCTTAGATTCTCTTTCAACAGGTGGTACTACTAATGTGCGCCAAATATTGTCATAAAAAAAATATCAGTATAACTGCAGCATCAATTTAGGATCTCCACTTGTGTGGATTCATGTTGTTTACTTATGACAATACGTATTGATCAATAAAGATCTGTAGGGCACATTGATCTGCATATGTGGTTGTGTGGCGAGCCGGTCAGTTCAGTATGCGTACTGATATCGTCTCTGGTTTTTATACTCAGGGCGGAAACCTAAATTGTACGGAATTTTATTTTTGGAACGAACTCTCACAAGAGCAATTAAAACGCATAGACATTCCAATATACTATCTTAGCGCAAGGCTATAGTAGCGTGTCACTATTGTCTCTGTTTTTGACACCTAGACCCAAACCCAACATGGAGGAGATTTTGTTTGTGTCATGGTCCCTCACAAACCATCCAACATGTATAAATGTCCTAAGGTACTTCTAAAACTCTCCCACTATTACACCACAATAACCCGCATATATCTCCCGCGGGCATCCGTTTTTTGGGTTACGCGTGGGAGGTCTATATCTTGGGATTGTTTACGCGTGCAAGATGGATGAAAAAAATCCCGCAACCTGCACATGGGTTTGAGGACAACATTGAGCATGTTGGAAGCTTATACTGTCGTTGTGTATTCTGATAAGTAATCAAATGTGTATCTTCGCCATAATTGAGGCCTACGGGTGTGGAACAAAGCTTCTTACCTTGGTGTCTAAGACAATTTTGATTAGGTAGGAGGCTAGAATCAAAACCCAATACCCACTGGGCTTGCACCTGAGTTTCATCACCCATACACTTCTCACGGTAGCTAGGTCTTTACAAGTTGGAACCAAATAGTTTAGAAGATTGGACATGAACATTGCCAATACTAATTATTTCAATTTAGAAGACTGTTATGCTTGTGGGATATTATTGAGGTTAATTTGGTTGAACGACTTTTTTTGTTTGTGGAAATTGACTACGATTTACGATAGTCATTACAATGACATCGATACATCAAAGATGCTGCCTAATTCAAACTCTTCCAAGAATGGCCATATAACCCAACAACATTGTTTATACCTTAATAACCAAAGTTTTGGAGTTTTAGAATTTATGTCAACATCATGCACCATTTAGGCTACCAAATGTTGACTGGTTGAACGACTCGGTTCCTCGTGTTTTTACCTTCCATTGGATGTGATTGTTTCAATGTAAAATGATTTTTTTTGTAAGAATATGTTATTCTTGAATTAATTGTAATATTTTACCTTTGATTGAGATGTAATTGTTTCTACCTAGAATGATTTTTGTTATTCTTGAATCCTATATCCAATAGTATACAAAAAATTAGTTGTAATGTCTTATCATTGTACCACCTATGGGATGATTTTGTAGTCTAAGGAGTGACAATTACAAAAAATTCGGAGAGAGATTTTTAAGAAAGAATATTTTGACAATAGTATCCAAGTAAAAAAGTGTATTTCATCAAAAAAAAAAAAAAAAAAGTAAAAAAGAGTAATCTTTCTCAAAAAACACAACTAACTTAGCCTAAAAGTTTAGTAGTAATTAAATTAGGGTATCTAAACCTTCTACTAGTCAAATACAACAAGAACTTACTCTACTATATACAAGTAGACTAGTAGAGAGAGAGAGAGAGAGAGAGAGAGAGTTCACACGTGTATTAACAGGGTCTGACCTGTATTTATGCATGCATATTACGGTGTTATGAATCATGAATGTTTGTTTCCTACGGGGATGTTTTTTTTTCCCTGTCCAAAAATGCTTGCTTGTGTGGGGCTCAAGTTTCGAACAATTTGATTAGGTCAGAAAACTCTCTCTCTCTCTCTCTCTCTCTCTCTCTCTAAACATCTCTTTCTCTCTCTCTAACACAAACTAGACCCCTCTTGATATGGGGAGGGGTTTATTAAGGAGAGAGATTTATTTAGTTCAAGCAAGGTAGCTAGTAGCTAGATAGAGTTGAATTAAGAGCCACAGCCCCAAGAGAGAAAACCATAAAGCTGAAACAAAAGTTGAAAACTTAAAGGCTGTATATGTAAGAAAGCTGATTGCCGAAAGATAGAAAAGCTTTTTCTCATGTTCTCCCTCTCTCTAGATCTCTCTCTCTCTTTTCTTCTCTCTCTCTCTAACCTCATTTGATTTCTTTCTTTCTACCCATTACTTACTCCCCTATTATTAAAGTTATTGTTGAGATGAATAGCATCTCCAACTAACTGATCATCAAGCTGCTGCTTCTGCAACATAGGAGGTAGTTTTTGTGTATGTCTGTTTCTATGCTTTAGAGAGAGAGAAAGATCAGCTGGCTAGCTAGCTAGGGTTTACTTACTACTTGTCCTTATAACAAAAAAGAAGATCAAGAAAGAAATTGATGCTGATGTTAAGCAACAATAATAATAACCCTTCTGCTTCAACTATTATTCCTCCTCCTCCTCCTACCCATGATCAAGATCATCATCATCAATTTACTTGTTCAGAAAATGGAAGTAATAGTAAAAGAAAAAGAAGACCAGCTGGAACTCCAGGTTAGTATAATTTTGAATTTTGAGATGTGGGTTCTTCTTCTTCATCTTTAATTCTTTATGATTAATTAATTAATTTTTCATTTTGATAGATCCTGATGCAGAAGTGGTATCATTATCACCAAAGACATTATTGGAATCAGATAGATATGTATGTGAAATATGTAATCAAGGGTTTCAAAGAGATCAGAATTTACAGATGCATAGAAGAAGACATAAAGTACCATGGAAATTGTTGAAAAGAGAAACAACTGAAGTTAGAAAAAGAGTATTTGTATGTCCAGAACCAAGTTGTTTACATCATGATCCTTGTCATGCATTAGGAGATCTCGTTGGTATTAAAAAACATTTCAGAAGAAAACATAGTAATCATAAACAATGGGTTTGTGATAAATGTTCTAAAGGTTATGCTGTTCAATCTGATTATAAAGCTCATCTTAAAACTTGTGGTACTAGAGGTCATTCTTGCGATTGTGGCCGCGTTTTCTCCAGGTACGTACCTATATATATATATATATTCTCTCTTTTGATAACGAAGATTATTAGTCAGAAAGAATGATACCTTAACTAATCAAGGATTCTGATTCCAAGAAATCAATCAAAAGAATGAGGAATTCATTCATTCATTCATTCATAAAGAAAACACACACTAGCTATATAGGTTTGTTAGTTTCTTTTTTATTGGATAATTTGAATCTCACTAGCAATATGTTCTTACTAGGGTTCTGGGTTATTCGGATATTCTTGATAATCTTATATCTCAAGAACAAGTCATGTCTAGCTAGACTTCAAAATCACCATGATCATTTAGGTTTAATGGGCTCCTCTCTTTTTCTCTAATCTTCCTTTGATGATCCTAATCATAATCTCACTGTTAGGCCCTTAACTAATTAAGATAAATATAGTTTCATTCTTGTCATTATTTTTCTTCTTTTTGTTCTACTAATTAATAATTAATACACTAAAAGAAGACTTCATCATCTTTTTCTTGACTTTGTCTCCAAAACCCTTTATTGAATACAAACATAAGATCAAGTCACCAAACAATATAAGTTAATATTCTCTCTACTTCCTACAAATCTAGACATATATTCCTTAATTCTTAAGAATCCTTTTATAATAATATATATAATAATTTAATCTATTTTTTTTTTTTTGTTTTAGAGTTGAGAGCTTCATTGAACATCAAGACGCTTGCACTTCCGGACGTGTCCGATCCGATCTACAAGTACTTCAACCAGCTGCCTGTTTATCAAGAACAGCATCAAGTCCTAGTCCTTCTAGTGAAACCAATTTTAGTACACCTCCTTGGCCAAGTAGTTTGAAGATGAGTAAACCGATGGAGACGAATGTATTCTTACGTCCTGACCGGAGAAATCAAAATACTTTTGCTTCCCCAAATGATAATCATCATCAAAATCTTGAACTTCAACTCTTACCCTCTTCAAATAATCCTCTCATGAACAATATGGGTACTTCTCTTTCCCAAAATCAAGATGAAAATCATGCTACCCAACTTCAACTCTCAATAGGATCACATGACAATAGTGAGAAGAATGAATCAAATCAACCCTCAAATTCGAATAAAAATGGGTTTAGTGGAACATACTGTAGTAGTACTCGGACGAATGCGATATCTATCGATGATCCTGCTGCCTCGAGGATGAAAGAACAAGCAAGAGAGCAACTAAGGATTGCCATGGCTGAGAAGGCATTTGCTGAAGAAGCTAGACAACAAGCAAAGAGACATATAGAATTAGCAGAACAAGAATTTGCCAATGCCAAGAGAATTAGACAACAAGCTCAAGCTGAACTAGATAAAGCTCAAATTATCAAAGAACATGCATCAAAGCAAATCAATTCAACACTTTTACAAATCACTTGTCATTCTTGTAAGCAACAATTCCATACCCCGGTCGCCACTACATCTTCGGTGCTACCCGACGAGAACTCACTTGTAGCTGTTAGTTACATGTCTTCAGCTATAACAGAAGGTGAAGGAGAGAATGATAATAGATCAAATCATCAAGCAAAGATCTCTAAAACATGAAACATTTTCTTTGTTTCTATTTCTTAGCTCTTTAACTATATCTATTCTATGTTTATTTTATTGTACCAAATGGGTGGGGGTTTTGTAACTAGTTTTTTGTGTTAATTTAGTTGTTTTTCTTTTGCTTTGTTTTTTTTTCCAGGGGAAATTAGCTAGCCCTAGATCACTTCCTTCTTCAATTGTTGTTGATCTTCTTCTCTACTTATTATTCCTCCTATGTTATTTGTTACTTTCTCCGAGTTATCTTAATAACTAGTAAATTTTTAAGAATTTGAATCTCTAATTTATATATGTGCAACCCTGGACAATTTAACTTTCTATCACTAAATTTGGTCTGGCACTCTAGCCACATAGTCTGTCTGGGATTTTCGTTGGACATATTATCAGTAAAGATAAATTTATACAATTTTATCATGATATATAAAACAGATCAATGTGTAACCTTTAATTTAAAACTTATAGATTATGGGTTTTGCTAACAAGTCTTTAGGGCAGCATAGCATTCAGTTGTTAAAAAAAGGAGACCCTATAATTCATCAAGAACTATACCTTCACTATGATGAGTGGAGAGACTTATAAAGGAATCACTTTATCTTTTTGTTTTATGTTTTAAAGTGTTAGAGATATGGTATTTGGACTATTTGAAGATTTCTGTAAACTTAGTACAGTCCAATAGGCCATAAATATTACCAACTAGCTGAATTAAGAGAGATAGAGATAGAGAGAGAGAGAGAAAAAAAAATTGTATAGTATATAGTATAGTATATAGTGGTAGATATATCTAATCAAGTAGTCATTTTCAATTACTGGGGTTTCTTCTGAATGTATTGAATGCTTATCATAAAATACACCACCATGGTTTTCAGTGCTGCAATGGTAAGACCTTAATGACCTCTCTGGTCACTCTCAATGACAGTGTCTAGTCTTACTCATCCAAATCCCTCTCTCTCTCTTTCTCTCTCTTTATATGCATCATTTTCTCTCTTTAGACTATCTCTCTCTCATCTTGGAGTCAGGAGCTAATTATATATAAAGGCAGTAGTAGGATCAGAAGTCAGGAAGAGGACCAAATTTATCTCTATATATATGATACAAACATAGACCCAAATCTAGTTAGATTTCAGTTAAGAGACAAATGTAGAGAGAGAATTAACAAGTTAAAACTCCTTGTTTGTGTGTTTATGTTTCATTTTCTCTTTTTTTTTTCTAACTCTGAAAGGCCCAAAGGAAATGACATAAAAGATGACAAGATTCTGATGTGATAGGCATGGGAAATTTAATTTGTCTCATGTTTTTGTTCTCATCTAAAGAGGGGAATAAGGTATTTGTCCCTTTTCTAGATATAGGACTGGCTATAAGAGAAGAGAGTGAGCTTGCTACAAGCACATCTTTTGATATCCTGACATAGCCCAGGCCTGCTAACCCAGTATAATTTGTTGTTTGTGGAGGTGGGCTCAGGGCATATTGGGTGCATTAAGCCCAATATACTCTTTTCTATTTAGTGGAAGTGTTATGGGCACAACTACTTTTACAATTGGCACACACGGTTAGAGACGCAACAAGCAAAATCATGGTTTTACGAGAGGACGTGTATTATTTGTACAAACACTTCATCTTCTTTCCCAAAATTTTCCGACAACCACGACCACCACCACCACCCGTTCTCTCTCTCTAACAACTTCAACTCTCTATCTATGACCATCAATATCTCTCTTTGATATCTAACGGTCACCAAGATTTCCTCCCTTTACAATTCTCGTAGATAGAGTGGTAGATGCATCGTTGTTTAAAGAACCCTAATTCTATCACTCTAAACCGTCGAACCCCCTAACTTTATAACTTGTGACAATTTTTGGACACAAGGCGTTACACTAGCACTTTAGTTCGAAAATGTACAAAGAAATGGCAGTTCTATAGGAACCACTAATATGGTACACTGACGAAGCCAAGGACTTCGGCTTTTTTCTTGCATTTCTGGATTACAAAAGAAAATGAATGAATACCAAGACCGCAATGTTGTTAACTAAATATCCTGGATAGTACGAACTAGTGATTTATTTATAATGCCTTCAAAACACATTTTCTAATTTCTATGACTTTCGAATAATCAAGCTAATGATGATTCTAGTCCTTCACATGAAGAATGTAATTTTGCAATCCTAACAGAATGTTTTGTTGTTACTATTGGTTCCCCACAGTGCTCCAAAGCATGAATAGGTGACACTGGTGCTTCGAGTCATATGACTCATTATCCAAAGGTACTCTCTACTTCTACACCTTACTCTAGCAATGAGTATGTGTTGGTAAGAAGTGGTAAATCAATTGCAATAGCTAGTACTGGTAGCTCTAAGGCAATCAATGCTTCACATGAATTTGATTTACATAATATATTACATGTTCCAAATATCAGAAAGAATTTATTGTCAATTTCAAAATTCACAAAGGATAATGAATGCTGAGTCGAGTTTTTTTTCATGGGGCTTTAGTGTGAAGGATTGGTTGTCTCAGTCTACACTCTTATAAGGACCTATGATCAACAATCTCTATCCTGTTAAGTTGGACATCTTGACTATAAGTCAAGTTGTGACTTTGCTTGCAAATTTGGTTGCACATAGGAGATTTGGTCATCCCTTAGGAGATTGTGTCATACTTTTACTTGATTCTGTTCGCAAATCTAATCAGAACAGGTAACCTCTAAAGAATTGGCTCATTTATACGATTCATGTCTGCTAGGTAAGAGTGTGTGGTCAACTTTTTGAATTATCACCTAGCTTGACTCCTTCACTTTACACTTAATTCATTGTGATATCTGGAGTCCTTCTCCATGGATATAGACTCTAGCATTCGATGATATATTATTTTCTTAGATGATTATAACAGGTACCATATATGGAGTGGGACAAAAGTAAAGATGAATTGAAAATGGTTGAAAAAGGGATAAGTAAAGAAAAATTATAGAAGGAATGAAAAGTAAGAGAAAAAGGTATGGATACATTACAAATAAAGGTGGCCAATACGTGGACAACCGTTTTTCTTATATGGACAACTATCTTATGTGGACAACCAAAATAATTAATTTTTTTATATGGACACCAGTTTCTAAGGGGACAACTCTCTATTATTTTCACTCCAGTCCTCTTAGAATTAGATGTATTAGTTTAACACCTCCCTCTTTCCTCATAAACCCTAAGTAAAGTTTGGTCTTCTTCTACTACTTCATCTTCATCATCAACACAAACTTCTAGAGAGAGAATTTTTTTGGAGAAGATTATGACATCAAACAAAGGGAAGAGAATTGTTGAAGGATATTCCTAACCATAAAGATCAGATCTAAAAACCCTAAAACTCGTTAAACTTTTAAAACCTAGAAATCAAAAATTTCAAAACCTTATATTTTTTTTACAAACAAGTAGAGTTGCTCGTGCTTCGTGGAAAATCGATAAAACACGAGAGATCTTAATTTCTGAGTTTTTGTAAAAAAAAAAAAAAAAAAAATCTGACTTGCCAATTTCGTAGATTTCCTACGAAAATTTGGCAAGACAGAAGCAAACTTGCCACGAAAATCTAGCATATTTTCGTAGATTTCCCACGAAATTCTGGGAATTTCTTCTTCACTTCGATTTTTTGCCTTGAAATCGTTTTGTATTCTTTCAAAACCCATCAATGTAGGGTTTGATTAAAACCCATCTATTAAAACTCATCTAGGATTTGATAAAAAACAAAGGGAAGTAGTAGAAGCTATAGTTCACTAAAAAACAAAGAGAAGTGGTAGAAACTATAATTTAATAAAAAAATAAGGGAAGTGGAGATTGATGAGTTTTATCTTCTTCATTCATCTAGGGCTTGATAAAAAACAAAAGGAAGTGGTAGAAACTATAGTTTACTTTTAGTAGCAGTACAAGAATAAGAATAAGACTAAGAAGAAGGAAAAAGAAGAAGATGATGAAGAAGATGATGAAGAAGAAGACAACTTAGGTTTTCAATTTTGAACTATTATTTTGTTAATGGTCTACAAGTTAGTAACTGTTAGTATTTAAGACTTTATGGAGTTGTCCCCTTATTAAATTAAAGTCAACTAAGTCAAGCATAATTGACTCGCACCGGGCCCGAAAATAGTTGTAAATATAATAAAAACAGTTGTCCACGTATTGACCACCCAAATAAATACATGAATCGGAAAAATTAGATAACTAGGATTATTAAATACTGTATATTTTGGACTCTAAGGTCGAATAGACACCCTAAAGCCTATAATAGGAGCATGAAAGTTTATTAGTAACATCACTTTATTTATATTTTTTAACACAAGTCAATAAATGATCGAATTTGGGACCTTCGAATTTCATGCATGGTTTCGTCTGAAATCATTCTAAATTTTGAACTATTGTATCCAAAGCATACTTACCTTCATTTTTATCTTCTTCTTTTTTCTGTATATTTCTTCATTATCTCCTCTCAAATACTTATGATCTCTTCATTTCTTTTTTAAATCAAGAATGCCAAGAAAACCTTGAGAGAAAAAGAGAGGAAGAAGGAAAGGGTTTGTGGCTGAAATGAAGTCAATTTGCGGATTTGTTGTTATTAGGGTGTTAAGTTTCTTAAGGGCTATTAATAATCACCCTTATGAATTTTTTAGAGTCAATCCCTTGCTATGACTATGAAATTGCATATCAACCCTAACATTAACAAACTAGCCCTATTATTAACCCTAACACTAACAAATCAACATTATTATTAACCCCCATCATAACATTGTTATTTTTTGAGTGTTATCTGTGATAACTAATTCGAGTTAGGCCTGCAATCTAACTATTTTATTGCAGATGAGCCTTCAAATAACTGATTTTGTCTCAAAGTTTATCAATTTTTTCTTTTCATTTTTGTCCCTTACATCATCTCCTTATAACAAATGTTTTTCGTAAGTTTTATTTTCGATAAGTAAATCAATTGTAACACATTTCTATCACTTTCGTAGATTGTAAAATTTTTACACTGAACGAAATATTCCACAAAACATGTCCACTTTCAGACCGACCGAAATTTTCACAGAAAGTGAAATTTCATATCTTGGTCCCTCGCTTGAGGAAAACTTATGTCCCACCAAATGGTGGGAGAGGTTACCCAGTTATTTAGGTGCTTCCCGAGCCCAATAAAGTATAAAACAAGGCCAGCGCTTTGGGGAAAGCTAAATAGTTTCCGGGGTGTGAAGACTTGGTCAAAAATTGGTCAATTTTGTTCGACAATTTTATTTAGGGAGAAAGAAACATAGCTTCTCCACCTCAGCTCTCTCTCTCTCCACCTCACCTCTTTATCTTCTCCGATTAGGTCGCCGGTCGAAAATTTTTTCGGCCGGCGACCATGAAAAAATATATATATATATATATAACTGGTCTGTTCTTCAACAGACCGGAACTCCGGCGAAGGGAAACCCCTTCGCCGGAGTTTCTAGAGAGAGAGAGAGAGTGAAAAAAATTGTTTTTTTTTCATGGTCGCCGACCGGAAAATTTTCCGGCCGGCGACCTAATCGGAGAAGACAAAGAGGTGAGGTGAGGTGGAGAGAGAGTGAGGTGAGGTGGAGTGTTTTTATATTCCCTTTAAAATTTCACACCCCGGAAACTATTTAACTTTCCCCAAAGCGCTTGCCTAAAACAAGTATGAACAGTGGGGCATAGGGTTGGGAATTTGGTCCGAAAACCCGGATCCGCCCGCGACCGTCCGCGACCGAGAGGAGACCGCGACCGCCCGTGACCGAATCGGTCAAGGCCCGTCCGACCGAGAAGGCTCTAGCGGACGGTCACGGACAAAAGGGTCTACCCGGAGGTCCGCCCGTGACCGCCCGCTTTGGGTAAGACCCGCCCGCCCGCACCTTGACTAGAAGATCATGGACCATTAGATTTTCTAGGGTTACACTTAAGCCGTTGGATTTTCCTAAGTTTGAGTATATAAACACGAAAAACCCTAGAATCATTTCTCTTTTGTTTCTTCTTCTCTTCTAGCTTCTGGAATCTCGGCGACTTAATCCCCTAAACCTAAATGGCTAAATCTATTTTCCAAATCTGAAATCCCTAACCCTAAGTACCCTAAATCCTTAATCTTCCAAAGTTCAACCATGTTTAGTCTTCAACGAAAAATCAACCTTCACCCAATCAACCCTAAATCCTTAATCTTTGTTTGTTTTCGTTTGATGAAGTAGTTATCATCTTCAACCCCAAACGATGGTCGATTGAAGATTCAACCCTCTTCATTTTCATCTTCACATCTGGTGATTTAATCCTTTCGGTATGATCAAAGGTACGATCTAAGATCTATATATATATATATAGTTTTTTATTTATTATTATTCTTCTCTGTTTTCTTTTATTGATGATCTTCTCTGTTTCTTCACTTGTAGTTCACTGTTTTCTTACTATATCATCTTCTTCATCAAATCATCACCATTGGCCGTCGACAACTTTTTATCATCAAATCTACAAGATCTATACTTGGTAAAACCCAAAACTTTGATATTATTCTGATTTCTGATATTGTATAATATTTATTATATCCTATTTTCTGATTTTTGTTTTCATCTTATTTGTTATTTCAGGATACAACAACAACACAAACATTATTTCAAGTTTGTTGATATAATCGACTAAATTTTTGGTGTAATATTAAGTTGTATTCTCCAACTGATAGTTTGTAAATTTGTAACTTCATCTTTAAGTAAATTCTAAAATTTCACCTTTTTGTAATTTTTTTTGTAATTCTAAATACCCGAAGCCCGACCGACCGGTGCCCGACATGTCCGGATGGATAAAACGGACACGGGCGGACATTTTGAAGGGAAATTTCCGTTTAGTCCGTCCGTTTAGTCCGCCAGTCCGAGTGGACACCGCAGACTTTTGTCCGTTCCGTCCGGACCGGGAGCAAGTCTGTCTGTGGACTGTCCGTCCGGACCGATTCCCAACCCTAGCTGGGGGTAGGGTTGGGAATTTGGTCCGAAAACCCGAGCCCGCCCGCGTCCGCCCACGTCCGCAAAGGACCGCGACCGCCCGTGACCGAATCGGGCAAAAACCCGTCCGACCGAGAAGGCTTTAGCGGACGGTCACGGACAAAAGGGCCTGTCCGGAGGTTCGCCCGTGACCGACCACTTTAGAGAATGAACGACCGCCCGACCGAATACCCGTCCGTTTATTTGAAACCGTTTAGTCCCGCACCATTGCCCGGAAGAAGCGTGACCATTAGATTGTGTAGGGTTTTATCAGAGTCGTTGGATTTCTTCAGCCTCAGTATATAATTAAAAAAAAACCTAAATCCTCTCATTTCTTTCTTCTCACTTCTGAAAAAAAACCTTAGAAGTGGCTAACCCTAAAATCCTAAATCCCTAATTTCTGAAATCTCTAATCTTCTCGAATCGAGTCATCGACTTTCAAGGCTTCAACAGTTCAAACAATCAATCCTAAATCTCTAATCTTTGTTAGTTTTGATTATCATCTTCATTCTTCTACTGTTCAACCCCCAACGATCAAAGGTACGTTTCAACCCTAAATCCCTAATCTCTCTTTTATTCTTTTTGATTAAGATTTAGAAATATTTTGTGATTCGTATATTATATTTCATCACGTCTCAGAAGGATTTTTGTTCAAACATTTCTTTCTGATTTTGATGTATTAATATGATAAAGGTAAAACTTATACTAACATACTGTTTGGTATGTTTTTGTTTGTTCTTCTTCTTTTGTCTACTGATTCATTCCTTTCTTTGTTTATTGGTTTGTTCTTCTTCTTCATCTTACATAGACTGTGATTATTTTGCATCATAAGATCTATCAGATCAAAAGGTAAAACTCATAACTTCGTTATTATGTTTTCTGATATTCTATAATCTTTTATTATATTATAGTTTTTGAATCATTTTATTTACTATTTCAGGACAACACAACTCATTTCATTTGAAATTTGCAACCACAGAACCACCTCTCTCTGTGAGTATAAATTTTTGTATGAATTTGATGTTTTATGTGTATGTTGTTGTTATTACTATTCGAATGAATTTGATGGCTTTTGAATGAATGAACTATGTACACTGACCTTGTTTTATACAACATATGATGTTAACTCTTAACATGCCCTAGAGAAGTTTTCGGACTTGTTCAAGTTGAGTCGCTTCCTATTGATGATGGTTGATTTAGAGTTGGCAACATGGTCTGATTTAGGTTGTTTACCAAATGATGACAAACTGTAACATTGTAAATATGTTGTTTCTAGATTTCTAGGCATGTTGTAGAGTTAGGAACAACTGAAATAGTTGTTATGTTGTAGGTCATGGACATTGGCAACATGGTCGGTAAAACATGTATTAATATGCTTTCTTATATTCATTTTATCCGATATGGGTTGTTAATGTTGACCGATTGTGATGGCATATTAGGGTCAGTAACTATTTCATTTCATTCATGGTCGTGTGATGTTATGTTAGACTCTTATATTTTGTTTTCTGATTTCTTTTTATATCTTATTTGTTATTTTAGGATAGAACAAGAACACATGAAGAAGAGGACTGCCAAAATCTGGAAAATGTGGGACATCATTGAAGTACCTGATCCTGATAATGCTGGGAGAATTGTAGAAGTTGCGGTCTGTAAAATTTGTGGTGAAAGAACGATATGCGAGTCTAAGACTGGTACGATTGATTTCTTTCGGCATAGTTAAGTTTGTTCGAAAAAGCATCAGGTGGATTTTGAAACTGATTAAGAATGGTGTTTTGTTAATCGTGTGCATTCAATGGTGTCGAAGAATTGAAGTTAATGATTTTAGGCTACTTTGGTACTTAATTTTTCGATTTATCTTCTGTCTGCTTTGTAATTGAATTTTATTTTTGTTACACTTCTCGCTTAGTTCAGACTTCAGTAAATTTTAAATATTCGCCTCTTTGCACGTATTTTATTTCTCATTCCCGAAGCCCGACCGACCGGTGCCCGGCATGTCCGGATGGATAAAACGGACACGGGCAGACATTTTGAGGAAAAAATTCTGTTTAGCCCGTCCGTTTAGTCCGCCAGTCCGAACGGTCATCGTGGAGTTTTGTCCGTTCCGCCCGGACCGGAAACAAGTCTGTCCGCGGACTGCCCGTCCGGACCGATTCCCAACCCTAAGTGGGGGTTAGAAATTTGTAAAGAAACTAATGTCTTATTCTTTATTCCATTTAAGATGCGAGACTATGTCTTATTAACCAATAGCTTATTAGGGGAGAAGATCTATTCAATTCCTATAAACCAATTTCAACTTCAAATCTGAGGTCTGTTGAGTATAGGGAGTGCCTGTAGTGGGCAGTCTTTGCACTGTCGCCTTCCTAGGTGCTTTCAGGGTTGAGGTCTATTAGGTTTTGGGAGTGCTGTCATAGTCGAGTCTTAGAGCGTAGTCTTGGGGGGTGCCTTTTTTTTTAGGTTAGGGTGGGCCTTTTTAAGGTATTCTGTAGGAGTGCTCTCAGAGTCTAATTCTAGAACGCAGTCGTGGGTAGTGCTTATGGAGGCTAGTCTTAGAGCTGAGAACTTTTAGGTGCCCTTCAGGACTTAGGTTAGTAGGGTTAAGGGAGTGCCTGTAGAGCTGAGGTTTACATTCTTTTCGCTTTAGTCTGCTCTGTGGTGGTAGTTAGTTGGAGGTGTCCGTTAGTTTCAGCTTAGGCCTTTGGGTGGTTTCGGCATTATGGATTTAAAGGTGTTGGCCTGGAATGTTAATGGTTGCAATAATTTTGCTAATCGTAAACATCTTCTTAGCCTTATCAAAGCTCACAACCCGGACATTATTTTCCTTTCTGAGACTAAATGCATGAATGTTAATATAGACAAAATGGTGAATACCAATAATATATATAATAAGCATGTTGTTGAACCGGTGAATAAAGCAGGTGAACTTGCCCTTTTCTGGAATACCAATTATGACATGGAGATTATTCATGCTGATATTAATATGACCCATGTCAAAAGTACGCAGGGGATTTCGGGTAGTAAGATTTTTCTCACGGGTTTCTATGGTTGCCCTTATAAAAACAATAAAATGAAACCTTGGGAAAATCTCGCTAGTCTGGCCCCTAGTGACAATACCCCGTGGTTAGTTATAGGCGACCTTAACTGCATCCTTGATCCTTCGAAAAAGTCGGGTGGCCAACCGGCTCATCTTCCTACGATTCAACTGCACAACAATAAGATTAATAATCTGGGCCTCCATGATTTAGGTTATATTGGTTATCCGTATACTTGGACTAATAGACAATTTGCAGGGAATCTGATTGAAGAACGACTGGATAGAGTAGTGGCTAATTACAATTGGCTTAGCAATTACCCGAATTCTAGAATTAATCATCTCGATACTCTGGGTTCTGATCATAACCCTATTCTTCTTTCGACCAAGAATCAATCGCCTCTTGGCCGTAAACCCTTCAAATTCATTCGCACTTGGATGTCTGACCCCAATTGCGCCAGTTTTTATCAATACCAATTGGCTCACTATTCCTAATCCGATTCAATCCAAACTTAATTCCCTTGCCATTAAGCTCTCTAAGTGGAACAAAGAAGTCTTTGGTAATCTGGATACTAATATTAAGCAGCTCACTCAGAATCTTCAGAGAATTAAAAATGCTGAAGTGTTCAAAACTACTTACTCCCAAATCGAAAATCTCCTTCTTCAGCAAAAGAGTCTATGGAAGGAAAAATCTCGAATTGCTAATATCCACTTGGGAGATAAAAAATACTCAATATTTCCATGCCAAGGCCACCACTAGACATCGCCAGAATAAGATTCTGGCCATTAAGAGGGAGGATAATACGTGGGCAAATGATGAAGTGGAAATTGCGATGCTCTTTTCGAAACATATTCAGCAGATTTCCACCACAGCGGGATCTACGATCTCCTCTACTATTACGGGATGCTTCTACCCTCAGATTTCGGATGTGCAAAATGATTCCCTTACTGCGTTTCCGCATTACGATGAGCTTCGGAAGGCTACTTTCTCTCTTAAGCCAGGGGCGGCTCGGGGTCCAGATGGTTTTCCTCCGTATTTTTACCAGTCTAATTGGGATACAGTTAAGGATGACATTCAACTCATGACTAACTCCTTTTTTCAGAACTCTACTTTACCTGAGATGTCGAACCACACTCACATTTGCCTTCTGCCCAAAACTAAAGCTCCTCAATCGCCGGCTGACTACCGTCCTATTAGTTTGCTGAACACCACGTATAAGATCATTACCAAAATTCTGGCTAATAGACTGAAACCCATTCTGACTGATATCATCTCCCCTTTTCAAGGAGCTTATGTTCCTGGCAGACAAATTACTGATAATATTATTATTAGTCAAGAAATTATACACTCCTTCAAGAAAGTTAAGGGAGCCAAAAGCTACTTTGGGTTAAAGTTAGACATGTCTAAAGCTTTTGACAGAATTGAATAGAGCTATCTGGAGAATGTTATGAAACTGATGGGATTTTCTAGCAACTGGATCAATCTCATTAATACTTGTCTTTCTACTAGCTCGATGGCGGTGCTTATTAATGGGCGTCCGGGCAGTACATTCAATGTGAGCAGGGGAATTAGGCAAGGTGATCCACTCTCCCCTTTTCTGTTTGCCATAGCCATGGAAGGTCTTAGCCGTCTTCTAGAGAAAAATCAAAATGCTTCTTCTTTCATTGGCTTTCCCATCCCCAACGCGAACTTCTCGATCAAACATCTCCTTTTTGCGGATGACTGCATCATTTTCGGGCAAAACTCTCTTGAGAATATTTTCAATCTTAAACAAATTCTTAAGGAATTCAGCGAAGCATCAGGTCAGATGATTAACTATGCTAAGTCGAATATCTTTTTCTCGAAAAATGCGCACCCTAAGTTCAAACGGATGATTATCAGAGAACTTAAGGTTCATCAATCTTCGTCTGGGGATAAATACCTAGGCACTAAACTTTTCATCGATCGTAACAAGAAACAAGCTTTTAACTCCCTTATCACCCAAATAAAAAATAAACTTGCCAAATGGCAAACTCATCTCCTCTCGCAAGCTGGCCGCTCGGTAGTTCTATCAACCATCGCAGCGGCTGTTCCCCGATACCAAATGCAGTGTTTTGCTCTTCCTAAAGGCATTAGCAACGGCATTGAGTCTATTCAAAGGACTTTTTGGTGGGGAAAATCCAAAACTTTCCATACTATCAACTGGAATTCTATTTGCAAACCTCGCAAATATGGAGGTCTCGGGCTTCGTCTTCCTCAACTCGACAATCAAGCTTTCCTGCACAAGCTGAACTGGCGTATTATCAACAACCCGAATGCTATTTGGGTCCAAGTGCTTAAAGGGAAGTATTTTCATAATTCTCATAAACCTAAGCCATTTCCAAAAAAAAAAAAAAACCTAAGCCACCCAAGAATCATCATTCTTGGCCGTGGAAATCTATATCGAATTACTATCATCAAAGTGAGAGTCTGATTTTTTGGAACATCAACAAAGGAGAGCAAATCAATATATGGACTGACTACTGGATACCTAATCATCCTCCACCTATTCCGAATGATAGAGGTTGCACCTATGTTCGGGTTTCTCAACTTATTACGAATGGTACGTGGAATTTAAATGACATAAATATGTACTTTAATAATGATATTTGCAGAGCGATACTCAGCATCAATCTAAATCCTAATGATGAGGATAAAGCTATCTGGACACTGATAAAATCAGGTAATTTCTCTCTTAAATCCATGTACAATTTTTTACGTAACAATACACTTTATAATACTCATGATCAGATGGATTGGTTTTTTATATGGAATATGAACACTATTCCTAGGATCAAACTATTTCTTTGGAAATGCTGTACGAATAGCTTACCAGTAAAATCAAAGATTGGCAAGTTCATTGATAATAATTACTCCTATGTGAACTGTAATGAAGAGGAGACTATTGATCATGTTATGCTGCATTGCCCGTTTGCGAAAGCAATTTGGTTTCATTACCAAGTTAGAACTGATCACATCAATACCACTATTCAATGGATTCAGCAATGGAAATCCCTTGAGGAAGAAACTATTAATCTGTATGCTAAAATTCTTTGGTTTCTGTGGAAAGCCAGATGTGAAAACTGCTTTACGACGAATAAACAAAATCCATTACAGATGATAAAAAGGATTAACAACACCACTACTACTCCACTCAGAACTGAGAATAGCATTACCACTAAGTGTCAGGAAAAAACGGTTATACAAACATGGAGATCTCCATCGATACCTTATATTAAAATCAATGTAGATGCCTCTTTTGTTAATTTACATGAACAGGCTGGAATCAGTTACATTATGCGAGATGCAGATGCCAACTTTATAATGGCGGTAGCAGATATTGTACGAGGGCAACACGCTGAAGAATGTGAAAGCTTAGCGATATTATATGGTCTACTAAGCGCGATGCAACTTCAACTATCTTATGTGCATATAGAAAGTGATAATAAAGCAATAATCCAAGCTCTCAATGGTGAGGAAGGACGTATTAAATGGCAATCTCAAAGTATCATCCGACAGATCAAAGACATCAAGGAAAATTTTTCAGGAATTATATTCTCTCATGTGTCTAGGAATGGTAATAATTATGCAGATGCTTTAGCTAATTAATGGGGACGAGCTCACGGGTGTAAGAAACTTTGGAATGATGTTGTCTTTTTTTTTTTTCAGATTTCTAGTTGGTTTGTATTAGACGCTTTGGTTTAATGGTAATTTCCTTCATCAAAAAAAAAATTTCAACTTCAAATCTCATTTTTTTCATGGCAATAATCACTGGTCTGAGTTATTTTAAGGGTCTGATAAGAAGAGTTAGAAGATTTTTCAATTTTACTGTAAGCAAGTTTGGTGAACACGAGTCTAAACAAAAGTTTGTCTGTTTTCAAGTTCAACAACTTTCTATTAGGTTTGTTTGATATCAAGGAAACAATTTCATGGAAATAAAAGAATTCCGTGG
This sequence comes from Eschscholzia californica, assembly GCF_041429995.1. Classification (NCBI taxonomy): domain Eukaryota; kingdom Viridiplantae; phylum Streptophyta; class Magnoliopsida; order Ranunculales; family Papaveraceae; genus Eschscholzia; species Eschscholzia californica. The sequence goes on along the minus strand of NW_028238198.1, from coordinate 11,730,319 downwards.
AAACTCTTTCACGGAACTTGTTCCGTGGAAATAAGAGTTCTTTCGTTTGGTAGTCATTTATTATTTCGTGGAATTACGAACTCTGTTATTTGGTTGACAACTAACTTCTAAGAATATAATATTCAATTAAGAGTTTTTATTTACTCTTATGTAGTCTAAGTGATATTTTTACTTTTGCGAAAATTACATTTTCATCCTTATGTTGTCTAAATTACATTTTTACCCTTATGTTTTCAAAATTATATTTTTACCCATATGTTGTAAAATTATTTAAGCTTGTGTCACTTTACTAATTTAAGGATAAAAATGTCATGTTGATATTATATGAGGGTAAAAATGTCATTTTGACAACAAAAGGGTAAAATGTCAATTTGATATTATAAAAGGGTAGGAATGTAATTTTGGCTATAAATTCCAAAATGTCATTTTGACAACTTTGTAAACATGTCTTTTGGTAAGAATGACAAAAATGTCATTTGCCCAATGTATAAGTAAAAATTTATTTTGCTAAATTTTATGGGTAAAAATATCATTTTGAACATATATGGAGATAAATATTAGGTTTCGAGTATCCGAATAAATTAAAATATTTTTATTTTGATTTTTGACTTTCCACGGAAACTAATTCCGAGGGGGAGCAAGGAATTAAAAGTGGACTATTTCGTGGAAATAGATCCCCTAGGAAATTAAAGTCATGGAATTACACTTCGTATCAAAACGTAGAAATACCTATTTCCATGGAAATTCTTTTATTTCCATGGAAATGGGAGATATCAAACACACCATTAGAAGTACCATCTCATCGAAAGATTAATCATTGTATTATGAGATAAAACAAACATCAGTAACTGTATAGTACAATACATAGTTCAGACGGTTTTAAGGAAAGAAGTACAATGGCCTCAATTAAAACATATATTTCTATTCCTCTAATTTATCATTTTAATTTATTTGGTTTTCGAATCGAAGACAATATAATTTATTCAGAACTGATATGATTTTAAAATAATAAATCCGAAAACATTGAGGGGGGCAAGTTGCAAGTTACCTAGATAGCGGCTGATCCAGAAACTAGGCCTGCATGGGGGTGGAAATCAAATCGAATTCGAAATCGACACTATTACAAAAACTTCTCATACCCTAATCCAAATCAATTAATAAAATTTATGTATAATTAGTTTATGTTTTATGCAACACCAGAGTGACATAGACGAAATATGAGCTCAGACATTCAAGACTCTTTTTGGAGGTGCTCATAGGCAATATAAATTAACTGATCGTCCGGTATCACATACCTCCGACTCGAGGCATTTTTTTTGAACGTATCGGACTCTCGAACTAAATTCTCATGTTCCGAACCCTAAAACCACCGTGGACGTATATTCATGGCCCAATTCGAATAACCCAACCCCACTTTACGCTATAAATAAAAAAGGAGTAGTAATTTTGTGCAACGACTATATTTTTATCTATATTAATCTTATGTCCCTGCTTGCTGGGGAAATGCAGGCCCAATTATTAAGAAAAAAAAATACACAAAAAGTAGAGAGAGAGAGAGAAAACGATAGTGAGAGAGAGAGAAGACGAAGGAGAGAGAAAGAGAGAGCAAATGCTGTGGAGATTTCTTTGTTTTCTTTGATGGCGATGGAATCTATAGCAGACGAGACTTACCAGTACACTTTTCCCCTCATTTCAAATTCTCTCTAAACAAAAAAAAAAAGGTAGTCTTTTTTTCTCATAAAATCAATCTCCTTTCTCTTCTTCAATCGACCGACCGCCTTCTTTGATCCGTAAGTACCCTTGTTCATTTTACCTCATTTCAAATTCTCTCTACTTACCCCTTGTCTTTATTCTCATTTCAAAACTAGGGTTTCTGGTATATTCGCCATCCGGAACTCCGAATATTATTTCCTTTCTCATCTTTATTGAGTGTTTTGGATCTCTGCACTTTTTAGGGATTGGATATTTTTATGGGGGTTAGGGTTTTCTAAGTTAGGGTTTTGAACTGATTTAATCGAAATTTGGATTATTTTTTCAGGTGAGGGACGATTAGAAGTGGTGTGGGGGATTTATAATGGCGGAATCTGTTGATGTCATTTTAGAATTTCTTAGAAGGAATCGATTTACTAGGGCAGAAGCTGCTTTACTTGGGGAACTTACAAAACGTCCTGATTTGAAAGGATCCATTAAGCAACCTAGCTCTGAAGAAAATAGTTCAGCCAATCTGCCAGAAGAAGAGAAATACGACAATAGAGTAGTAGGAACTGTTTCTCGAAATAATAGTAGCGAAGTTTCGAAAGAACTGATTATTAAGGAGATTGAATGTGGTGAAGCTGATAGAAATGGGTCTGATAGCAAATGGAAGACTAGTTCTGTTGTGGAAAGAAAGAAACCTAACGAATCGTCTAATTCAACAGAGAGAAGTTTGAATTTTCCTCAACAATCTGAGGGTACTTCAGCTGATTTATACTCATGGCAATTCAGTCCTAATAATGGTCCTATTGATCTACTTCAGAAAGATCGTGATAGTACAGTTAATAAGTTTTCAGAGCTTCAAATATCCGAACAATCAATGTATTTATCAAAAGTTGGTTCTGCAACTTCAGGAGAAAATTATGGAACTCAGTCAGGTGAGCAGAGAGTGTTGTGGACTGGAAGCACAAGTACAGATGATCTCGAATTGAAACAGGAACAGAATCAGACGAATGATCGTAAGAAAATCGGTAAGGGATTGGAGACTGAGAATCTGTGGACGAAGAATGAGGATCCGAGAAGGTCTTCTTCAGAACAGTGGAAGGATGGTCTTGTCAAGACTGCTTTCCCTTTCCCCAAAGGTAATGCGTTATCCAGTAATGATAATGATCTTAGTTCTAGTGATGTTAGAAATGAAGGAAAGAGGAAAGTGGAGGGTAAAGATATCAGGGAAGCCATGAAGGAGGAGGTGGATGAGGTTGGGATGTCTTTATTTTTCGGAAAGAATCAAGGATTATTAGAGCAACAAAACATGGGTACCTTAGATTTAACACTTATGGCTGAGAACCACAAGGAAGATTATCCAAGGTTACCTCCTGTCAAACTCAAATCGGAGGATAAGTCAGTAAACATTCCTTGGGAGGAAAAGTTTGATCGCCAACCAAAGTTCACTAGTGCAGATAATACCTTTTTGATTGGATCTTTTTTGGATGTTCCGGTTGGACAGGAAATCAGCTCTTCAGGTTTGTTACTTGGAACACTTTGTTCCATTATATTGTGCTGCTATTGTCGTACTCATATGCAACTGCTATAACTTGCAAGCTCTTTGTGCTTTGATTTATCAGTTACTTGCCTTTCTAGAGAAGTTCGCCGGTTTTGTGATTTGAGCTCATGTTGCACTAGGAGCTGGTGTTACTCATAAGTACCAGGAATGTTACTTTGTCCAGTTTAGCTTGACAGAGTGATGTCCTCATTTAAGATGTCTGTAGGAACACAGTGTTGCAAACTTTAATCCATTCCGATTTTAGAATTTAAGATACTCGTTCCAAGTGTGAAGTGACGGTAGGTTTTCCAAGATAATTTTGATTAATGTCCGGTACTGATAATTTCATTTCACAATATATGTTTTCATGTTGCTAAGTATAAGAGTCGAAAAAAGAAATAAGTACATTCTGCTCATAGAGTTGTATCTTTTATCTACAAGGAAAGTGAGCAGACTTTGATGTTTTGAGGAAGATTGAAAACAAAACTTATGTGCAATAAGTTTTCCCGGTTGCTTATAGTTCCCCAATTTTCTGTGAAATGCATGTACTCATAGTCCTCTCAACTCCATCACCCACTACCTGTTGTCCTTTATTCTCGTTATTCTTCCAATTTTCGTTGTGAAGTTGATGTAAATGTGTTGGCCGAAGCTTAAAGGAGGTTTACATATTTAAAAATAAATTCGTAGTAGAATCTCATTGCTCTTGAAACAAACAAAACCAAAATTTATCATCATTTAATCTAGAAAATTATAACGGAGCTCTTTATACAGATAACTTCAATAAACACTCCTAGACCTACTACCTAGTAAAAGTCCAAAAATTGCTACCTAGGATAGCTAATACCACTGAAGCCTTTTTAGATATAAGTAACCCAAAACTAGTGAGTTATGACACTTCTAATTAGCTGCTGACAGCAATTGTGAAGATTGCAAAAGGAAGAAAGTTGTCCTAAATTTTTTCAGTTTAATCAAGAAACATAAATAAAAACAAATAGAAGTGAATGAAACAAAGATACCAAAACTATAGTTGTTTGCGCTGAAAATAACTCTCAAGGAACTTGATGGCCGTCAAAATTCTCTGTGCATTTCATCTTTGACTATATTCAGTGTCAACCATATGCTTCTTTTATGTCGTGTACATGAAATAAATTGCCTGAAATAGTCCATGTGCCTCCAAGGGTTGTTTTATCTAAACACCAGGTTCTCATGGGAGAAAGCTGGTATATGGTTGTATTAATTTCATGCTGTAGGATGACTATTCAAAATTCATGCATAATAAACTAGTCAGTTTAATTCATCGCTTAATGATATGTAATATGTTATAGTGATGACCAAATGGCAAATTTTACCATAGTTATTAAAAAATATGCTAAGCCTAAATTAGAAAGCTGGACACGTAAAGTATCAATTATGCCTCCTTGATCCATGGAAAGTCATCTTGTTGCTTATAACAACATATCATATATCAATGTTTGAAAAAATAGTTTTCCTCCTCGAGGCCGTCAGTGGGTATGTCAATTTGGAAAAGGAAAGAAGTAAAGAACACCGTAATCATTTTTTTTTTGAAAATTAGATTGAATATATTAGGAGAAAAAACTATTTACAGATGGGAGGGATACAATGGGCAATGTCTCACATCATCCATGTATCCCATTGCATAACTACTTCAAGATAAGATACATTCTTAAATTTATCTATTCTCCTAATCCAAGCGAAGATTGTGCCCTTCACGTCTTCAATATCAACTGAAGAATTGAGGTTCTTCTCTTTAAAGATCTTGTTATTCCTGTCGTTCCATATGCTCCATATAATTGCAGCAGGAACTAGTTGCCATACCTCCCTTCTATGCTTATGTTTGTAAAGCCCATCCCATTGAGTAACCATATGATTGATAGAGTTAGGTATGCACCATTGCCCAGTCATGGATTGAATGAAAAAACTCCACAAGTTGGAAGCCACCTTGCAGTGCAAAAACAAATGCTCCAACGATTCTTCCTCTAGCTTACATAGGATACATCTGTTAGGTATCTGGAATCCTCTTCTTTTCAGGGCATCCACCGTAGGTATTTTGCGTAGCAAAATTGCCCACATGAAGAACCCTACCCTGGGAGGCAGAGCTTTTATCCAAGCATAATTTGAAACACATGGCTCGAGCAGGCTGTCATCACTGTCCAATCTCTTGTAGCAATTCGAGACTGATAATGGATCTTTATCCTCGTTGCGCCATACTCTTATATCCGAGCCTTCCCCCCAACTGACATCATGGAGGATTTGTAATAGGTGAACATACTGTTGGAGTTCCCAATCATTCAAATTTCTTCTGACTGTTATGTCCCATTCCCTGCTAGTGTTGTTGGAAACCTCTGCCACGGTTGCTTTTGGTTTCATAGCCAGCCTATAGATATTAGGGAAAGTAGTTTGCAAGGTTTCAGTCCCCAGCCATAAGTCCGTCCAAAACTCAATCTTGTACCCATCACCCAGCCTCCACTTAGTGAGACTATGATACTTTCCCACATTAGCTGTTATGCCTTTCCAAACTCCACACCCATAGGATGCTCTTTTGCACTTATATGTCCATTCCTTATAGCTCCTGCCATACTTGCTACATATAATCTTTTGCCAAAGTTGATCCTTCTCATGATCCATCCTCCACAACCACTTAGTAAGGAGAGCTTGATTCATGTGTGCTAAATTTTTGACCCCCATGCCTCCCTTAGCTCTGCTAGTGGAAAGCTGCTTCCACTTCATCCAGTGAAGACTTTTCTGGTTCAAAGTATTGTTCCAAAAGAAAGAACACATTTTCTGCTCGATGCTCTTGAGGACCCCTTTCGGAATTGAGAACAATGACAGGTAGTAAGTTGGTAGAGCCTGAAGTACTGACTTTAGGAGGGTTATCTTGCCCCCTTTGGACAAAATATGGCCTTTCCATGCAGCTAACCTCTTATTGATCCTTTCGATAACAGGATCCCATAGCTTCTTGGACTTATAGCTTTCTCCCAGGGGCAAACCAAGAACACCGTAATCATATAGAAAGGAAGATATGACATAGCTTGCTATTAAATATTAAGTCACTAAATCTTCAGTATTTTGGTTAAATTATAAATATTGTTGATGTTCTAAACGCTTACACCCTCAATTTTTTGTTGAAAATTAAAACTTTACTGCAGACCTTAGAAAGATTCTAGTTATGATTGGTGTAGAGGGTTTTCAACAGTGTGATGTTCTTAAAACAAATAATTTCATGACTAAGACATAAAATAGGCATTTGTACTCTTGTTCGAGAAAAGAAGAAATAAGTTTATGTACTATAAGTTAAAACAATGTTACCAACTACTCTACTCCCCCTTGCGTACTGTGTACCATATTCCCCGTACTTTTGGGTAGTTTGCAATAGGGTACCCCAAATATGGCACCGAAATTCCCAATCTTAATTAATTGATTCCTTTATCAAACTCTATAAGCTCGATAGTTGGAGTAGTTAACTAGTAGACTTTTTTATTTAGCGAGTTAAGATTTTATGGTTTACGGGATAGAATGTCTGAAAGTAGGAGTATCTATTATATATGCATCATAGAGAGTATATATTGGTTTGAAAACTAGTCCAGAACGTACTGTAACAGAACATAGCATAGTGAAGAGGTATGTATACCCGATACTCACATGGTAGCGTACCGGTACCCGCAACATGTACTGGAGCGATCCGCGTACCAAGTAACATTGAGTTTAATTTAAAGCAGTGATTCTTACATTTCATTCTACAAGTGTCTCCTTAGCTTTACTTTTCTTGCTATTTCGTTCTCGTAGATCTAGAAAAATTTCATTTGCAGAGATTTATGTCGTTTGAATATATAGTCCAGTTATTAGTTCATAAAGAATATGTTCTTTCGTTCTCCTATAGATCATTCACCTATCTGTAAATAATGATATCAGGTGGGAAGAGGACTGTTGGGAATAGTTGGTTATCTGTAAGTCAGGGCATCGCTGAGGATACTTCTGATTTGGTTTCTGGTTTTGCAACTGTTGGTGATGGATTAAGTGATATGATTGACTACCCAAATGAGTATTGGGACTCTGATGAATATGATGATGACGAGGACGTTGGGTACATGAGACAACCCATTGAAGATGAGACCTGGTTTCTGGCTCATGAAGTTGATTATCCAAGTGATAATGAAAAGGGAGTAGGGCATGGAAGCATTCCTGATCGACAGGAAACAGGTCCAAGCAAAGAGGACGACGATGACCAATCATTTGCCGAGGAGGACTCTTACTTCTCCGGGGAGCAGTATTTCCAGGCAAAAAATATTGAACAGGTTGTAGCTTCGGGTGATCCTGTGGGGTTTTCAGGGGCTAAAATATATAGGAGCAATGAGCGAGATATGGTTGTTCAGTATGATGGTCAACTGATGGATGAAGAAGAATTGAATTTGATGCGTGCAGAACCTGTTTGGCAGGGATTCATCACTCAGAGCAATGAACTTGTCATGTTGGGGAATGGTGGGAGAGTACCGAACGAGTGTGAAGGACCTCTACCGGATGATATCTGCATGGAGGATGACCAGCATGGTTCAGTCAGGTCTATTGGTGTGGGAATCAGCAGTGATGTTGCTGATGTTGGAAGTGAACTACGTGAAAGTTTTGTTGGAGAAAGTAGTGAAGGGGACTTGGAATATTTTCGTGACCATGATGTTGGTATTAGTGGTTCTGTACCATATAATCCAGACACGGAAAGGAAACATCGTAACAGGTTGAAAAGAGAAAAGGGAAGGGCAGCTGCAAAACAGCCTGATAAATATATTATGGGACAAGGACAGGGTAACCCTTCAATTGGAGCAAATCATACCGATGCTGGATTTTCTTTTCCACCACCTTTGAGGTCTGGACAATTGCTGCAAGGAGAAGGTAAATCTCCATGGGTAAACAAGTGTGATGTTGGGATTGGAGATGAAGTAAATGATTGTGGTAATAGTTCGATCCTTGCTGATGACAAGCTTGCTCCGTGGAGGCGGAAAAGTACTGACTCTTCACCTGCCAAAAGCTCAAGGGATGAAGATCAAACAAATGCTGTAGGGTCTAATGACTCCACAGTCTCGAATGAGGGATGTCTGGAAAGAGAACATATGGTTAAAGGTGAAGATGATGAAGCTAGTGATGCCAGAGAAGAAGATCCTGTGACAACCTTGGAAGACGAGGAAGCAGCAGCTGTGCAAGAGCAAGTTAGACAGATAAAAGCTCAGGAGGAGGAATTTGAAACCTTTAATCTCAAGATTGTGCACAGGAAAAACAGGCATGTATTGCTCTAAATGTGTTCACCTTTGCCAAGTTTAGATATTATTGTTCATGTGCTAGTACTCTTATTACTTAGACGGCAGTGTCTTTTGCTTGTTTATTTTGAGAAGACCTGTTCCTTTTGAATTTCGTTCCTCTAAAATTTTGCCTGAATCAGTTGTATTTTCCCCCCTCAGAACTGGCTTCGAGGAGGACAAAAATTTCCATGTTGTTCTAAACTCCGTTATTGCTGGGCGTTATCACGTTACTGAGTATCTTGGATCAGCTGCTTTCAGCAAAGCTATTCAAGCACATGACTTGCACACAGGCATGGATGTCTGCGTGAAAATTATAAAGAACAACAAAGATTTTTTTGATCAGAGCCTTGATGAAATAAAGCTTCTCAAGTTTGTTAACAAGAATGATCCGGGTGACAAGTACCATCTTCTGCGTTTGTATGATTACTTCTATTATCGGGTAACATAGAGTTCCTTATAACCACTTTTCTAATTTTGAAGTGTTTACTCTAATTATGTGATTCTTTCTCTTCTTTTTGTGAAGAATGTTTATCTTGTTTTATCATGTTTCTTTACTTGTAGCATAACTCTTACATTTCTCTCATTTCCTGTTAATTCGTGGATAGTTTGTTAAAATGGTTGCTATGTTTCTTGCTAGTAACATCTGAAGTTCGCTGTCATCTTGTATGGGTCATGACGTATATATAATTTGTTTCAAGTCAGCCTTCCCACATTGTTTGTTTCAATTAGTAGAAACTTGAGAGGCACCATGCCAGTAGTGTAAACGTTACCTGATACTCTCCTCCCCCTAGCGTACCGCGTACCCGATTCCCCACACCCTTTTGTGTGAGTTCGTGATCAAGTATCCCAAAATTAGCTTACTGGAAGTTTAGTCTTAATTAACCCAAAGTCTTTGTAGAAAATCTATAAACTCTACCAGTTCAATAGTTAACTACAAGAATTTTTTGAATTAACTTGTTAGATTTTAAGTTTTATGTAGACAAAATGTCTGAGAGTAGGTGTATCTATTATAAATGCATCATAAAGGGTATGTATTGTGTAGGAAAATAGGCCAAACCGCGCAGCAATTGAAACTAGCGCATCGAAGAAGTATACCTCTAGGCTACCCGACACTCACATTGTCACATGATAGGAATGCGTACCCGTACCCGTACCACGCGTATTAGGTAACATTGAGTGTATTACCATACCTGCATCAAAGGAATATGCATATCCAGTTGAAACTTGTTCATGTATCATCAAAGTGGAGACGTCATCTGTTTTGCAAGACTTCATTAGTTGCAGATACTGTTAGTGTTGTCTGTCACAAAAACAAGCTCGGTCTGATTACTTTACGTATATGCAGGAGCATTTGTTAATTGTATGTGAACTTCTCAAGGCCAACTTGTATGAATTTCACAAGTTTAATCGAGAATCTGGAGGAGAGGTTTACTTTACAATGCCCAGGCTACAGGTTTGTGTGTCCCACATCCCAAAAGTTTCAATATTGAAGCCTTGTGCTGATAATTGTTTATCTAATATGGGATATAACTTTGTTGGAATTCTGCATGCAGTCAATTACAATTCAGTGTTTAGAGGCACTTCAGTTTTTGCACGGCCTTGGACTTATACATTGTGATTTGAAGCCTGAAAATATATTGGTGAAGAGCTACAGTAGATGCGAGATAAAGGTCATTGACCTGGGAAGTAGTTGCTTTCAAACAGATCATCTTTGTTCCTATGTCCAGTCCAGATCCTACCGTGCACCAGAGGTTATCTTGGGACTCCCTTATGATAAAAAGATCGATATCTGGTCACTTGGTTGTATCTTGGCAGAGCTTTGCACTGGCAATGTAAGTCATAGTAATCATCCGTTAGTTACATAGTTTAATTATCCATGTCAACTCCAATGCTTATCGTTGTTGCTTCATCTTTTTTAGTGGTCATTAGGCTGCTGTCATCTAGGTAGCATTGAGTTAAGACATGAAAGTTTATCGAATTTAGTTGGGACCTTCTGACTACAATATCCCTAACAAGGAGAAATGTCCCCTGGGATGGCCACAACCCTTAGAGGGATCTGAACTCTCAGCCTCCTATTTGTGAGGGAAGAAACAAGAGCCTTCCCAAAAGTCCTTTATCTATTCAAGCATAGTTGTTTATAGATGTTTTGCTATAAAAAGAGTGAACTGTGGTCCAAGTCTTTCTGCCTGAATTTGCACCTGTTATCTATGACGGACACCTGTCAGTTCGGGTCGTTTTATTAAGGGCAGCCATTGAGTTCCTATTAGTATTTTCACTTCCTTGTGAATGGAACTGTCCTTGACACCTTGTTAGCCACTTAGCCCCCAATATCATTTCTCGAAAATTGTTTAGATAAGTTTTGTTTGTTATGAATTTGCTAAAAAGATATTAACTCATCTGTATGCCTGTGTGCCAGACCTTCCCTGCATGCTCCAATCTGTTTTTTGACAATTTTCCTGTGTCAAACATTCACAAGCCTCATTAAAGATGTCATAATATTAGTTTTATTTGTGCAGGTTCTCTTCCAGAACGATTCTCCCGCAACTTTACTTGCACGTGTCATTGGAATAATAGGCCCCATTCAACAAAGCATGCTTGCAAAGGGACGGGATACATACAAATATTTCACAAAAAACCATATGCTGTATGAACGGAATCAGGTAACTGGTTTGTGTTAGCTCTAGCTACTGCTTTATGAACAAATTCCTGAAGTAGGGTATCAAAACTGTATGCTGTTAAAAAATCAAGCTGGTTTTTTAGGAGAGAGAAGCTCTGACACAGGCGACTTTTCCGGCGACCACCGGGCACACCCAAACCTAAAGATCGCAGCCAAACCGCTCCATCGCTAACGCCATTGCACTGAATACTCATTCAGGTATAGCGCCGACCGGTTTTGCTGAGTGCATCAATAGGATACTGTGTGTCGGGTTTCTAGTCGGAGAAGGGTGGGTTGTAGGTAAGTTCCGGTAGCAACTCCTACCCTCGAGATCGCAGGAAACCAAGTCACCGCTACTGCCATTGCACGGAACGTTGGTTCCGGTATAGCGCCGCTTGGTGACCTGAGTTGCATCAAGAGGGGGTACCGTCTCACCGGTCTTAGTTGCAGACCACCATGAACGGAAAAACTATAAAAATAGAACAGAAGCGTTATCTTCTCTCTCGCTCTAGGAATGGCAGGTGTAGTATTTCGGAGTTAGGTTTCTTTAGGGAATGGTGTATTGATCTTCCGTCCCCTGGGGTGGTAAGTTTATACACATTCCTTTTGGGTTTGGCTAGAGACAGAGATATGAAGGTTCTTGATAGAAAGATGTCTCGGTTTAGAGATGGGTCGTCTCTGTGGCTGTGGGAGAGTATGGTGAACCAGAGAGGTGAATTCATCTGGGCTCATAAAGTAGGTGAGGGCAATAATAGTAAGAAATCGGTTTGTATCCCAAGAGGGACTGCAACCGGCGGGTGGAGGGCTATGGCGGCGGAACTAAAGTTGCTGGTGGAACCTAATACTCAGGCCAAGAGGGTAGATCAAATAGGCCTAGGGAAGAGGGTCTCTCCATCTATTCCATTCTCTAGGATTCACATGGGGAATAAGGAAATATCCAATCCAGTTGTCACCGGTAATAGATTTGAGGTATTAGGGACTACCGAGGCGGCAGCTCAACAGATGACGGCATCATCACTCGGTGAGGTCAGGCGTGCTCCAACGGGCGGGATTTTGAAAAGACCTGAGAGGTCAGATGTCTATAAAGCGCACAGCCTGAGGAGAGGTAAGTACCATAATCCTTCTACTACTGTTTCTCCTCCCTCTGATCTTAAACCCTCATCTGTTTCTACTCTCCCTCCCTCCTCCTCTAATCCCCTTATGGCGTCGTCTGAAATACACATGGTTGACTGGTCTAAGACTATGGTTTGCTCGGTTGAGTGCCCTGAAAGTTCGTGGAAAGATGTTCAAGTGGTGGTTAAGAACATCGTTGGGTCGTCGGACTTTGTCGTACGCCCGTTCTCTGATAAAGACGCTATCATTTGGTCCAAATCCTCCTTGGAGGTTCTTAAGGAAGTGAGGTCGGTGTTACACCCATTTGCTAGGGGTTCTATCTATTTCCGACCATGGTCACCGGACTGCAACTCGGTTAAAATCACTCAACTTCTGGTGGAGGTCCGTATGTACGGAATTCCGTTCAATCTCTGGAATGGAAGTATCTTTTCGGACTTGGTGGCAGATCTAGGAGAAGTGGTGGAGATAGGGGAAGATACCCTGTTTCTCAAGAATCTCAAATACGCTTCAGTTAATGTGGAAGTCAAGAACGGGGGTAAACTGGCCGAACGGAAAGTATTACTGGTGGACGGAGTTGGTTACAACATTGACTTTAAGTCGATCACGATTGCTGAAAAGCACGAGAGTCTTAGATCCCATAGGGATACGGTGGCCCTAACGGAGGTTATACCTCAGGCGACTGGAAGTCCGGTCATGGAGAAGGAGGTTGGTAGCGACAGGAACTGTCCTGAAGGACGGCTGGTTGGTGAAAGTGGCAGTGTTAGTGGGGGACTAGCAGACACGCAGGCGGGTACGGATGCAGAGGAGTTGTTTCCACCCCTCATCCGGGACCCTAGAAAAGGTAAGGGGGTAATTACCCGTTTGGACCCAGAAGAGATTTCAAATAAATTGGCGGGAATGAAGGAAATGATAGGAATTGAGATTCGTCAAGAGATGGTCAAGGCCATGACGGACTTGATAAATAGTGCCAATAAGTGGGCTAAGGGTATTACTTATGTCAGAAAAAGAAAGGGTGCGAACCGCTCGCCACCTAAGTTCAAGGAAGGTCCCAAAAAGAAGGTGGTGCGGAAACCTTCTGGCATCAAGATAGGCAGCAAGAGTGCGGAGGGTAATACTGAGAGCCCGGAAGGTATGTCGGCTAAGAAGTTTGTGAATATGAATGAGGATGAACGTATGGCACACCTTCTCCAAACAGGAGCTGGACTGGGTTTCTCAGGAGCTGAAGAGTATGAGAGGATGTTTAACATCCTTAAGGCGGAAAAGATTGAGCTGGGTGGTACAAGTACAGAGGTTCTTGCAGGGGAGGAAGAAGCCATGATTATTGAACCACTCTCGGTCATTGCTCCTCCACCGAGCCAGGTGCAAGAATGCAGAGAAATAGTGCCATATGTGGGGAAGATAATGCAGGCTGAAGCTGAGGGTTCGAAGGGTAAGAAAGGAAAAAAGAAGAAGGCTAGAAGTGAGGGGAAGAAGACACACAAGGGTCTGGAGGTTAAGAAAAAGAAGTTCAAGGTCAAGAAAAGTGCAGGGGAAGGGGATGATGTAGATCAATGCCCTTAAACATTCTTAGTTGGAATGTTAGGGGGCTTGGCAAGCCAGGAAAGAAGTTAGCTGTTCGTAACTTAGTTAGGAAATATAATATTTCAGTTTTATGTATTCAGGAGACGAAAGTTAGTGACTTTCCTCCTTCTTTGTTTCGTAGTTTATGGGGTTCTGATTCATGTGGGTGGGATGGGGTTCCTTCTGAGGGGGCCTCAGGAGGCATTTTGTGTCTTTGGGACTCACTTGCAGTTAATGTGTGTGATGTACTTAAAGGCAAATATAGCTTATCTATTTTGTTCAAGAACCTTAATGACAATTTTGAATGGGTATTTACTGGTGTGTATGGACCCTGTGTGAATTCCTTGAGGATAGATATGTGGAATGAGTTAGATCTAGTGGCAGCAAAGTGGGATAAACCCTGGTGCCTAGGGGGAGACTTTAACGTTATCAGATTCATTCATGAGAAAAGAGGTAACTGCACTGTCACACCTGCTATGAGGGATTTTGGGGAGTGGATTGATAGGAATAGCCTGTTGGATTTACCTAAGCAAGGAATAGAGTTCACTTGGTCGAATAATCAAGATGACCCAGTGATGTGTGTCTTAGATAGATTCCTTATAAATGGGTTGTGGGAGGACAAATTTCCTGAGGTAGAGCAGATTGTACTACCCAGGCCAACATCAGATCACAATCCAATTCTTCTTAGAACCGAGCCGGAGCAATCGAACCCCCCTCCCTTTCGGTTGGAAGAGATATGGATGCTAGACAAGGACTTTAAGAGTAACATTGCCACCTGGTGGGCGGAGGCCCCTGTAGGAAGCACAGCTGGGCATACTTTATGGGTAAAGTTTCAGTTCCTAAAGGAAAAGTTAAAGATTTGGTCGAGGGAGAAATTCAAATGCTTTTCCAAGAACTTCAACGATCTCCAGAAAGAAATTCAAGAGCTGGATGATAAGGAAGTTTCTCGGAATCTGTCCCAACAAGAATTAATATCCAAAAAATGCTTGAGAGCTGAAATGGATAAATTATTAAGTCTTGAGGAAATTAGCATGCGACAGAAGTCGAGAACTCAGTGGCTGGAGGCAGGAGATAGAAACACTGCTTATTTCCACAAAATCATTAAATGCAGAAGGAGGCAAAACCGGATTGGCGTTATCATGAAGGATGATGTGGTAATTTCTGATGAAGGTGAGATTAGCAAGGAGGCCATCTCATATTTCAGTAATTTGTATGAAGAACCTCGTCTGTGGAGACCAGGGATAAATAATATGCACCTTCCTTCCTTGTCTGGTATAGAGGCTGAGTCTCTAGAAGCTGATATAACAGAGGAGGAAGTGTCGAATGCTATTAAGGAGATGGCTAAAGATAAGGCACCAGGGCCGGATGGTTTTCCCATATCCTTTTTCGTCAGGGTATGGGACATCATCAAGCCTCTGTTTATGGATATGATTGCTGAATTCTCGGAAGGGGCCCAGTTCCATTGGAGGCTCAACCATACTTTCATAGTTCTGATTCCTAAGACTCAAAATAGTTCTAGATTCCAGGAGTTCAGACCCATTAGCCTAGTTGGGGGAGCATACAAGATTGTTGCTAAGGTATTGGCTATGAGGCTGGCAGGTGTTATAGGAAGTCTAATCTCTCCCTTCCAAGGGGCTTTTGTGAGTGGTAGACAGATCTTAGACGGAGTTCTTATAGCTAATGAACTAATTGATTCTAGGAGGAAAGGGAGGACTAAAGGTTTAGTTGTGAAAGCAGACTTAGAAAAGGCCTACGACAGGATCAGTTGGGACTTCTTGTATCAGGCTATGGAGAGGATGGGTTTCGGTTATAAATGGAGAAGCTGGATATACTCGTGCATATCTACAGCCTCATTTTCAGTTCTGATTAATGGAAGACCGTCGGAGGTGTTCCAAAGTTCCAGAGGCATCAGACAGGGGGACCCCCTCTCTCCACTAATATTCCTATTGGTTGCAGAAGTCTTGAGCAACTGTCTTCAAGAGGCAGGAAAAAGGAACTGGATTAAAGGATTCAGAGCGGACGAAAATGGCGATGAGATCAACCATCTTCAGTTTGCAGATGACACATTATTTTTCATTGAAGAGGATGCCAACCAGCTGAGGAGACTGAGGGACATACTAATTTGGTACGAGTTAGCGTCGGGCCTTAAGGTTAATATGCACAAGTCCTTCATCTATAGTGCTACCAAGCTAGATGAGGATAATATGAGCCAGGACATGATTAAGGAGTTTGGTTGTCAGGTGGGCTCCCTCCCCACCACCTACCTGGGACTCCCTTTGGGTGAAAGTTATAAATCCAAAAAGTTGTGGGATCCTATAATAGAGAGGATTAACAAAAGGCTAGCTGCCTGGAAGGGTCAATTATTATCTAAAGGGGGGAAAATAACTTTGTTGAAATCAGTCCTCCAGGCTCTACCCACATACTACTTATCCCTCTTCTCTATACCAAAAGGAGTGCTGAAGATCATTGATAGCAAAATGTGCTCCTTTCTATGGAACAAAACTAATGGTGTTAAGAGTATGCACTGGATCAACTGGAACCAGGTTCGCACTAGCAGAAGTAAGGGAGGCATGGGAGTGAAAAATTTAAAATATATGAACCAAGCACTCCTCACTAAATGGCTTTGGAGGATGGACAAGGAGAGAAACCAGTTGTGGCAGAAGGTTATACATAGTAAGTATGGTGGGAGCTGTGACCTTTGGATTAGAAAATGCAAGAGCACATCCTTTGGATGTGGAGTTTGGAAAGGAATAGTGGCACACCTGAAGGACTATCATGCTATCACTAAATGGGTCCTGGGGGATGGAAGAAATATCAAATTTTGGACGGACAAATGGATTGGGTCGAATAGCTTAAGTATAAGCTTCCCGGATATCTTTCGAGTGGCAGTCAGGCCTATAGCTTCTGTGGCAGAGATGTATAATATTGAAAGCCAATCCTGGGACATTATACTCAGGAGAAACCTTAATGATTGGGAGCTGCAGCAATATGTCCACCTGTTGCAAATCCTTCAGGAAGCAAATTTCTCAGATGAGCCGGATTCTAGAGTTTGGAGCAATGGGGAGAGTGATCCTATGACAGTTGCTAATTGTTATAGAAGGTTGGACATAGATGGTAACATCCTAGAGCCTTGCGTATCCAAATCTGCCTGGATCAAGGCAATCCCACCAAGAGTGGGTTTTTTCATTTGGGCCATTTTAGTACAGAAAGTCCCAACTGTGGATGCGTTGAAAAGAAGGGGCTTCCAAGTTCCTAACAGATGCATCCTGTGCAAGGAAGAGGAGGAATCGGCTGACCACCTGTTCCTCCATTGTAGGGTGGCAGCTGGTATCTGGAACTATTTTGCTAGTTTGTTGAAAACTCAGTGGTGTCACCCGAACTCCATTCATAAGATGATAACTCAGTGGGATGGTTTGGCTAAAAGGAAGCACAGAAAGGAGGTTTGGCAGCTTATCCCAGCTGCTATTGTTTGGAGTATTTGGCATGACAGGAATAGTAAAATCTTTAAGGAAAAGAATCTGAATTCTTTGGTTGACATTGAAGATGTCAAGGGTATCATCTATTCCTGGATTAGGAGAATTGATAAGTTTAAGAATGTTACATACTTGGATGTAGTAGTTAATTGGGAGGCTTGGATGTTGTGAAAGTTCACCTATAGTCTCCCTCCCCTATGTACATAGCTATTTTATTTTAATAATATATTCATTCTAACTTTTCAAAAAAAAAAAAAAAACTGTATGCTGTTCAGATAATATTCTCTACCGTTATTTCTTCATATCTTTTGCCTGATGTAGCATCTCTTTCAATGAGCCCTCAACGAAACGTAGTACCTTTTGTCTTTTTAGAATCTCAATCAGATCTCTTGCAAATTTTTATTTTTTTAAACAGAGTTATTTGAATGCTTTTATCTCTAAGTGGGGTCGTATCTTTAAAAAAGTATGCAAAAAAAAAACAATCTGTTGCATCCTAGTCGTCTGCAAGAATGGAAATCAGAAATTGTCGGTGTTTCCTAGTTGGTGAAGATTTGCCATTTCTTCCATAACCATAATTAAGATCACAAATGCAAAATACCCATCTGAAAGAACATGGCGAGTGTAAAGGATTCCCGTTAAACTAGTGGTATAGTGTTCTCCAACATTAGACATCTTAGTTCTGGTTAATTTGTTACATGTTCCTTGTTTAATGAAATCCCAAGCTGCCCGTTTGCTTCTTTCTATAATGTCTGCCCTTTTTTCTTAGGTTGTGTTTGATAGCAAGTACGCTAGGTTTTGCCTGCCATTTTTCTTAGGTTGTGTTTGATAGCAAGTACGCTAGGTTTTGCCTGCCATTTTTCTTAGGTTGTGTTTGATAGCAAGTATGCTAGAGTTCCACGGAAGTGATCTTACGTGGATGGCAAAGAAGTGTATTCCATGAAATTGCAACCGAAAATAGTTAATGTGGGTTCACTGTTTCGTGGAAAGAAAATTGCAACCAGACAATAAAATTAGCCTATTTCTGTAGAACGCACGCATTTCCTCGGATATGAAGGCTAAGAAAGACAACCTTAATTTTCTCCATTTCCTCTCATTCTAGCAGTTCTATGTTAGTACATTACTTGATAAATGTTATACCCTTAACTATTTACAAACTTGTCTATTTCTCACTTAATGTATTGTTATCAAGTTGTGTATGATATTGGTCGTCCCTGTTGTGTTTTGTAAAATTTCTCATCTAAATGTATTGAAATATAAGTTTCAACAGAAAAGTATGTCAAATCATTACTGGCATTATGTTTAAATTGTTTGTGCATTATTCTTTTCAGGAAACAAACAGGTTAGAATATCTAATACCTAAGAAATCATCCATACGGCATCGTCTGCCAATGGGTGACCAAGGGTTCGTCGATTTTGTTGCTCATCTTCTTGAAGTAAACCCAAAGAAACGACCAACTGCTTTAGAAGCTCTAAAACATCCATGGCTCTCCTACCCGTATGAACCAATATCATCTTGAAGGAATTCCAGTCTAGAACTGACATTTTACAGGTGCCTAAAGAATTTCAGATTGGGTGTCACAGCGAGGAATTCACATCCATCGATCATCTAGTGGAAGCAACCGAGAAAACTGGGTGAGACTATTGTCGAATGTAATGGTGTATTTCTTTTTCAAAGAAGGTATATGTCAGCTGTAACTTTCCAATATAATTTCTCAATGCCTTCAAGAATTGACAGTTTTTTTTTGTTGATGTTGATTGTCCTGGTCTGAAGGGGTTCTTAAATCCTGTTGTGTATTTGATTGTGGATATTTAAGTTTACCCTTCATTGAAATTTCTTATCGAAATACTTTTTGGTTGGTTTGAAATGAACAGAGAACTCAGATATTGGAGCTGAGATTGACCTGGTAAGAAGTAAACAAACACATTTTGATGTATTATTGTAGTTTAGAAGAACTGAATCATTCAAGCTTTATTGATAAGGAAGCAAAATTTCTTTCTTGTTTTATGGCTTTATCTGTGCTGTTGGTGTTAAGCCCCAACCTAGTTCTGAACTTGTATTACTTTTGTATTTGTCATGTTTTTGTATTTTCGACTATTTCGACCTTTACAAGGAAGATTTTTGTAGTCGTTAGAAAACAGTAAAAATGGTTAGGGTGGTAACATGCCGCGGCCATTAATGCTTACAGCGGAATGGGTAACAATGTGATGTGAATTTCTTGGCAGAAACATCAGCAAGGAATTGACTTCAAGAAAGTGAAGTTTTTGCATCTGTTTTCCTATTTTCTTCTTTTCGGCTTTCATTTGTGTTGGTAGCAAATCATAATCCAGTAAGAAGAAAAGAGGAAACTTGAGTTGAAGAGGAGTATGGGTGAAATTTGAAGAAGACTATTTCATCAAATTTGAGGAAACTTATTGAAAATACACCGGCGGTCCTAGGGCTTGGATTGTTACAAGTGGCATTCGAGCAAAAATGGGCCGAGTGTCCATTCACTGGCTGCTGGTGGAGACACCAGTAACTTGTGATACTCGCCCCTTCGGGGTGGCCTTCTCTAAGCTCAGGACATGAACAACCTTGATGTCAATCAATCCCTTCATGTTTCACATAGGTGGAGTAAACCTGTCTTAAGGAAGAACATAGTAAACACTAAAAGTTAGGGTTTCCCTTGAACGGGAAAGATTTACTCTTTTCTAGAACACAGGATCCACCAAAAAAAACTAAAAATTCATGTACTCATGTATTTTCCATTCTTTGGTTGAGCGAACAACTTCACCTATTTTGTTTGTTTTTCAACAACTACCAAGTTACAAAAACAATAATATAACCGTTGTAATTTTGTAATGTCTGTTTTGTTCGACCAAAACAGCAACAACAGTTGCATAATAAAAGAAAGGGTCTATCAAAATGGGTTTCTTTTTTTGATAGGAAGGCTGTAACAAATAGCGGGTAGACGTGCTCTTAAATCTATACCATACGCGTGCGAGTTTGGTCAAATATTATATTTTATTATCTTCTTCTTTTCCTCATTATTGATGGTACATATTTAGTCAGATTCTGGTTCATAAATTTGAAACCAGTTATAGCAACTAAGATGGGCCATATAATTGTTAATATGGGATAAAATAAAATAAAACTATTTGTTCCCTAATAGATTAGCAAAGCAATTTATAGAAGTTAAAAAAAAAAATAAGTTAAACATTCTAGGAGATACTGTGCCTGTGAGTTGGAATCATTAGCAACATATTAGTAAGATACAGGGGGAAGTGAATTGTAATCTTGGATTAGTGTCTTTACTTGGAGAATCATGGGAGAAAACATGATGAGAATTTAAAATCACATATCAATTTCCCCACTGGTCATATTATTTTGAGTATGTGGTTTATAAAAATGTCTTGTTAGTGAGTGTAGCGGACGAAAAAGAATATACCTTTCCAGTCAACATCATTTATAAGCGCCCCTCTCCTTCGTTACTCGGGGGCCTTCTCATCTTAGCGTCAAGGTGATATTTTGCCGTTGAGTTACACCTTTTTTGTGTCCCATCGAGATATATAACTGGTTAGTCTTAAGGGGAAGGGTCGAGAAACTCAATAACGCTAGAGAAAGGGCACTGAAGATCAAAATGACGGGATGCCTATAATGACAATCTTGAACTTGAGAGAAATTTAAAGAAAGAATGAGATTGATAACATAACACGCCCTGCCTGTGTCTCAACAAGGTGGGCGGTAACGAGCTGGTGTTGCCAACTTTTCCATACTCCGTGCCCTGTTTGAAAATGGCTGGTTGATATGCATCATTTATAAATCGGTAGTAATGTCCAAGTGCAGGCGCGAGCCTAGAGGACAAACGAAAAGAGTCTCGTTTCAGGTCCCAGAACCAAGGGCCCTCCCAGGAAGGTTACGGAGAGAGAATTAAATGGATCTCGATTTTATTTTATCTTTATAAAAAATTACCAAAAACAAAAAGTAGTTTACCTTAATCGATAGAAAGTATGTCAGAGAGTCCAAGTAACTCAAGTTCAATCTTAAGCATAAGCAATTTTGGTGTTAAGAAAAAACTGAATAAAGTTCTAATTCGCCGAGTTCCGAACTCGTTGAACCACTTGATCATGAGGTCGGCAATGGACAAACGAGGGCTCTCTCCGAATCCAAACCGATTTTCGAGTAACTCAATCAGATCATTCGATTCAAACTGCAAGTTATGAACACAAGTTCCATGTTTAAATCTCAAATTATGTGCAAAGAAAATGTAAAAACTTTGAAATGATGTTTAATTTCTGGACATGAGAATCAAAGAGTTAGATAAACTTTGGAAAATAAAAGTCCTACTGAGCAAAAGGATGAGAATAGTTAACCTCGCAGTATTTTATAGTTGTACTAAAGTACTTTTTCAGGTAAACATACATTTGGAATGATGTTTAATTTCTTGACATGAAAATCAGAGAGTTCATATATGTTTTTTTTTTGTTAAAAGAGTTGATATATGTTATTTATCACTCACAAGAATATCTTCCATTTTTTAAGAACTTATCAATGTCCGAGAACCACGAGATTATACACATTTATAGAAACGGTATACTTCGATACTTTCAATTATCGTAATCAATAAATTTAAAATCCATTTATATAAACAAGGACCACAAAAATGTACAGTAATTAATTACTGTAATCCGTACCAATATTTTTTAAGTATCGTATAACAACATGTAATACAAGAAATATTTGTTCACAGTAGAAGTACTTTTGCTTAAAAAACATATACTTCTAAAAAGAAATTGTATACAAATCTTTTAAATATAAAACATAAGTAAGAAGAAACAAAAAATTTCGAACTTTTATTCTCATAGAAGTTGTGGCGAAGTTATAGTCGTTTTAGTGGGGATGACTGTAGATGTGGGGTGGTTGTGGTTGAAATCTGTGGTACTGAAATAAAAATGTATCTCAACACGTTACGTACTACTTATTTTTGTGTTACCAAACTACACCTTAATATGTTTTAGTGTTTTTTGTCTCAAATTATTTAACAGTACCACTAGGTGTGGTGAAAACCACGATACTCTTGGAAGACTGCACTGTGACAGTGCCTGCGGGTTAAACGATTCTTCTCTTCAATTTCTCTCTCTTCTCTCCACTCCTCTCCCCTCTCTCTCTCTCTCTACTTTTGGAGCTACTCGGTAAGAAGAACTAGAGAGAGAGAGTCGACGATACCACTAAACCCTTTCTTCGTTTTCAAAACCTCTTAAGAAAAAAAAAGAAATTGTATTTTCATACAGATCGTTTTTGTTAAAGAAGAAATTGAAGGTGAAGAAATTGTATTTTCCCCCTTTCATTTATCCATTTTTTTTCTGATGTTTTCTTCTTTTTTTTGTTGTTGATTTTTAGCTTTTCCTTCTTCTACATTTGTCTTTTCTTCTTCATTTTGACTTGAAAAAAAAACCTAGATTACTTTCTTTCCTTTGTGCCTTTCTTAAAATCAGGGCTTCTATTTTCTTACTAGATGTGGAAATTAGTTTTCACTCAAATCCACATCGTTTTACTTCATTTTATGTTGTTGCATGTCGTTTATGATAGTGTTTTAACAACATTTCTTTGCTATTACAGGATTTTAATTTTGTTATGAACTTCTTATGGGTTTTCCTCATTTTACTTTGTCATTCTTCTTATGGGTTTGGTTGTAAATTTCTTTCATGAAATTAGGTTTAGTTCATGAAGTAAGATGATTCTAGGTTTTAAGAAAATGGGTTTGGTTATACATTTATATACTTGTTTTAGTTTTGGTTTCTGGTACCTGAGGAGTGTTTTTGGTTTGTGTTTGCAGTAGGGTTTAATGTGAAGAAAAAGATGGAGGAGAAATTTTCAACCCTAGTAGTAGATGGAAGAATAACCAGAATCAAATTTAGTTTAGCATCTCATCAGGAAATTGTGAGTATAATGTACAGTTTTTTTATTGGTAATTTCAGAAGTAAGTGATGTTTAATCTTGTCATTACACAAGTTCCAAGTAATGTCGTTGATGTAGTTCGATTTATTTAAGCTAGATGCGTGCTGAAAGATTAGTTCATACTTTGATGATTTTATTTCTGTGTGCTGATCATTTGTTATGATTTTCTAGAACTTAAGTTTACGCTCCTGGATTGATGCTCTTCCCATTCTTGGTTCTTTAATTTGGGATTTTTTTTTCTTCTGAGATTGTTTGTCAACTTAAACAAATAAGTTGGAAGAACGTGGTTTCCGTCGTATTAGAATATGACGATACCTTGGTATCCATGGATACTCCTTTTAGTATTTCTTTTGCAACGTTGGATACAGATACTCATACAAGGGTGTCATACTTATTATGTCTTCGGGGGTGTACCTTCAAGTTGCACACAACTTTCACAACAAATACCAAATTACCATAGTGTATCGTGTACAGCAATAGTTGATCCATCTGTAAAAATTGGTAAATGAAATAAAGGACCTAGCTATGGAAAAAATGTTGATGGGCGCTTCACATTTTGTGATTTTCGCAGTTGATTTATTCTACACCTTGTGCTGATATTGTATACTGATTGCTGTACAAATGACTATCTCACATTGGCCGATACCAAGGGTTTACGAGTGGCATGTGATGGGAACCAAGGTTGTTGCTACTTGACTAAGTTTTCCCCTTCAAGCTGTAGGTTGTATCACTCTTTGGTTCAAGTTTACTAAGTACAGACTAGTGGCAGCCTATTCCAGTACTTCTGTCTAGAACTGCCTAAATGCGTACTTTAAACTTCAGTTTCTCATGGTATCTTGGATTTTATACCAATGCAAACCAGAGAAAGTTCCTAAACCTTATGTTACCATGTTCTTTTGTTTTAATATTGAACTTTCATGTATTCTTCACTTGGATTATAATTACCACGTCTGAAGTCTTAAGATGTATACATAGGTAGTAGTTGATGTATACAATTCCCAGTCGAAATCCAATCATTTTAGTAGTTCGCATTCAATTTCTATGCTAAAGAGGTCGTTTCATTTTCCGGGATATGCTTCTGTACTGCGGCTGTTTAATTATATTTCAGATTTCTACTTCTGATCATGTTCTTATTTTCTTTTTGCAGTGTACATCATCTATAAGTGAGTGTCCAATTACTCACCCCAGTCAGCTAACAAATCCTTTCCTTGGCCTGCCCTTGGAAACTGGAAAATGTGAATCATGCGGGACTGCAGAACCAGGAGCTTGTGATGGTGCGCAACTTTATCATCTGCATTTTATCACATCTGTTGGATTTATTGGGTGTCAAAGAAAATTATTTCATTAACGGATTGTAGTATACACTTGGAGGCACTATTGAAGTACTGTTGGCTAATCATCTTGGTAATAGATCCATTTCTTGTTAGTGCAGGTCATTTTGGATATATTGAATTGCCGATACCTGTGTACCATCCATCACACGTGGGTGAGCTGAAAAGACTCTTAAGTGCGATCTGCTTGAAATGCCTACGCTTGAAGAAGGGGAAGGTACCTTATATCTCCTACCAAGATATAGTTGCATTCCTTGTCTAGCCTGGTATTGTTATGTTGTAAGACGCGTAACATTTTACCCTAAATAAGTATCCTTCGATCATAAGATCCATATGAGAATGTAAGTTCGTTCCATTTTAGCCTCTAGTAACCCTTTTCTTCACAGCTACATGGAGAAGTTAATTTCTGCAAAACTCGAGGTTTTTATGTGCATATTCTAGTCAGCGTGGAAACGGAGATTATTGAGAAGAATGGAGGTAGCGATACTTCCAAACAAGTTGCTGGAAGTACGCCAACCTGAGTTCTTATAAACGACGAATTCAAGCTCAACTCCTTTCCACATCGACTTTTCAGTGTTTTAGCTCCTGTAGTTTTGAATTTGATTTTCCATTTCCTCATTAAAAGATTAAAATAAGCTAACTATTTAAGCCTTCAAACTTTTTGGAGCGTCACTTCCCGTTTAGTACATGTGGAAGGTCCTATATGTTTAACTGATCACCACATTTCAAATTTCTAGTTTAACATGATTGGATACTGGTATAAAGGTTCATGCGTTTAACTGATCACCACATTTCAAATTTTGATATTTATTTGTTTTAGAACCGCCACACTTTTAGAATTCTTTAGCTCATCTCTTTCCTTCAACTTTCCCCTCCTCAACAAGGCTTAAACCTAGATTTATCGAGGGCACACAAGTCTTCTTAGGATTCGGGCCAACTATATGGAACATTGGTACATACAGTTTAGTTCTTTTTCGTGAACACTTTGCTTCACAACTCAAGTTCTTACATGCACCTTCAATATTCAGTTTTGTGAAGGGACTTGAGGCTGACTTCATGCATAATTCTAGATTTGTAATACAAAACAATGACGCGATGGCGCTGCACTTCGTTTACACACTTAAAATATATCTTTTCTCACGCTTTTCAACTGTTAGTTTGTATAATATGGTTTTGTCTTTTCAGATCGGGCAAAATGGTGCAACAAAAAAATCCTTAAGTGTACCATGTTCATACTGTCTGGTAAGCATCATAGAATGTAATTTCAATATGGTGGATTTTGTTTATGAGTGTCATAGCATATTAAGAAGGTATTGTAATGCAAAGCAAAACATACAAAAAGCAACCTGAAAGTGCAAAAACTAGAACATCCTGGTTGCACCTGAAAGTGCAGGATCATATGAAGTTAAATGTGACACTCTATATGCTATTAACAAATGAAGAAACTGTTTTGATACCAGGTTCAAATGATAACTTTCACTTTTGAATCTAACTGATAACTTTGGGTTTGCTCTTGTTTGGCTTCGAAGTTATATGTCATGCATTCTATATTTTCAGTAATACTTGTATTCTTTCGTTCAAAAGACAGTTTTGAAACCAAAAAGTAGCAGAATATTATTCTGGGATATTGATACCTTTATATAGGGCTTGTGCACATGAAAATCAACCCTTAACAAGAACTTGGTTAAACAATTCGGTGTTCCTCTAGGCACCAAAGACTTGCAGGCTTATTTTTAGGATTTAATGATTTATTGAATCAAAATTGTGATAGGCAACATATTTCAATTGGTTTCCTTGGCCAATATATTTCAATTGCTTCGCTGTATATAAAAATATGATATATATATATATATATATATATAAACTTCGAATGAATATTTATTGGAAAAGAATATACATGATATAGGTGGTTAGCTTTGTTGTGTTATCATAGTGTCCCAATTGTGAACAAAATTATTGTAAGACTTAAAAGTAGGTGTTAGAATATATGAATGTCTAGCAACCAAACATATAATGTCCCAATTGGGTATCTAGCAACCAAACATATAATGTCCCAATTGGGTATCTAGCAACCAAACATATAATGTCCCAATTGGGTATCTAGCAACCAAACATATAATGTCTAGGTCCTCTCCACTCATTGCCAATTGGTTTTGAGTTGGATGACCACAAACTTAACATGGTATCAGAGCTAGGCCCACACGTGATAGGCTTAAAAGCCACACGTGCTCCACGTCACCCAAAAAGAAAGAAAAATCACGTGCTAGGCTAAAAAAAAACGCCACACGTGAGGGGGCATGTGAGAATAGTCCGACATAGGAGAATGTGGTATTATGTATTTTAACATTCATATATTCTAACAGTAGGCCAACTCATTTTCCTACTCCAATAAAATAATAACCCTTTAACATCCTCTACGCCTATGTTATATGAGGATTGGAGTATTTGAATATCTTGTTGTTTCTATCGTTCCACAAACTCCAGATGATCGACATAGAAACGAAGTTCCATAGATTAACCTTTGGAGTTTTCAAGTTTTGTCAGTTGGATAGTTTGATCTACTGACTTTGGGAGGTACCAACTGCTGTGGAAATTGTGTATGAAATAATACGATAAGCTTGGTGCCACGGTGCAGTGTAGAAGCAGATGCTTTGAGGTTTCTTAATTATCTTTACATTGTTTGCATCTGTTCACCAGCTGAAATACTCGGCATTTCAGTTGATCCAAAGTTGGAAGTTTTTGTAACAAGCAACCCACACAGTGAAACTTACTCTAGGTGGGATCATTTTCTTTTTCCAAAATATGGCTTGAAATTATACAGAAGTACCTTTGTTTGTCGCATTCATCCTTTGGTAGCATTGTTTTACCGAGAGGTCTTCCTTTCCCCTTCCTTCCGGACTTAGGTATCTGCTTCTTCGTTTAGGTGTTGATCTTCAATTTTGTCCAATAGATGGAGTAAAATTGGGAATTTTCAGTTGAGATTCCTTCTGACTTGAATGTTTCTGCATGCATAATTGATATATTCTTCTTTTTTCCTTCTACATATAATTCAATTTATGCGCACAAGTGTAGAATAGTATCAAACTGTCAATTTCTAAAAGTGAACTTTTTCTTATACAATCTATGATCTCAATGTCTTTCTAGGATATGCCACCGATATCTATAAGGGAAAGTAATGCTAAAGATGGTGCCTTCTGCTTAGAGCTGAAACTGCCGAAGTCAAAATTAAGGGATGGCGTGTGGGATTTCCTGGACAGATATGGGTTCCGCTACGGTTACGAAGAATGTCGAACTTTGCTTCCTTGTGAGGTATGCTATATCTTGCCCATCTTCAATTTTCATGTTAGTTATGCGTTGGTTCATTTTCTTATGGTTTACTATATTGTACTTGTTATTTGCTTGAACTGATAAGCTAACAAAGGGGCTGGTCATACAATTCTTTAGAATTTTGATCCCAACTTTAAGAGACTGTTACGTTGTCCAAATTTTGCTATTGCATGAACTCGAATAAGCATGTAGAGGAAGTTTGTATTTGGTACGATCTACTATTTTAGGGCATTTATAATTGTAAACAAGTGAGAAATATCTAATTCTGTAAAACAAAGTTAAAAAGCGTAACAGTCATTTAAAAGCTTCTTATTTTTTCCAACTTAAGAGAAAGAGTGAGTTTGTATATCAGTACAAATGTAAAGATTTGTCATTTTCTTAATGTCATGGAATATATGATCCCATTAGTTTATTTGGAAAAGCTTTATAAACTGCTTCTGGTGGGACACATTATGAAATTGGAAGCTTTACATGCTCAATAGACTGTTGAAAAGTGCCTCATGGTCCAGCATTTTGATGAAATGGAAGAAATGCTGGCGATTTTTTTAAGCTATAACCCTTCCAGTGATTCTTTGATACATGTTTTTTTTTCTCATTTTTAATCGAACTAACATGTCGGCTTTTATTAGTCAATATCTGAAACCATAGTTAAGAAAACTGAGTTTGTGTGTTATTCTCTATTGCTTACAAAATCAGGTTCTTGAAATTCTGAGAAGAATTACTGCTGAGACTAAAAAAAAGCTCACAGCAAAAGGTTACTTCCCTCAGGATGGGTATATCATACAAAAATTACCTGTACCTCCAAATTGTTTGTCCGTGCCGGAGATTACTGATGGAGTTAGTGTCATGTCTTCTGTAAGTAGTTCCCAGCCGAGTTACTCAGTTTACTGCCCTCATTGGTACTTGTACATGTTATTTGTTTATCATCTTTGCAGTATCTTACTACAAATTTTTGTTCTTTCGCTTTCCAGGATCTTTCTGTTTCAATGCTCAAGAAAGTTCTTAAGCAAAGTGAGATTATAAAAACTTCCAGATCAGGTCCTCCTAATTTTGAGTCGCATGAAGTGGAGGCTAACGAATTGCAGTCAGCAATTCACCAATATTTTCATTTCAGGGGTACTACAAAGGTATGAATGCTTTCCGTGTTTAGATGTATAAAGTCTACTCCTTGACCGTGGGTGATGAATTTAGAAATGCTGAGTAGGAAAATTGTGGTATGGTCGTAGTTGGGTTCCTGACTTACTCACAAGTCAGGTGGGGGTTAGGTGTTGGCTGAGTCAATGACCGAACCCTCAAGCCAGTCTAATCCCGAGTAACTTGCCAAGTCATCACGGCTTAGACAAGGTCCTTTCAGTGGATTAATTTAGTTGTGATCCCTACTGCGGAAGCTTTGGCAAAAACTGATCTATAATAGAATGCATACAAATGACAATGGTCAATTATTATGTGAAGAGATGTCCCTCAAGAGCTTGATAACTTTACGACGATGGTCTTTGAACCAAACTTTTAAGTAATGGGTTCGATCTCCATTAGTGTTTCATGTGTTGTATGCTAGCAGATAAAAGGGACCCATGTTTAAATTTTTTTTTTCCCACCTAGGCGTTAATGGTTTTCTCCAAGAAGCAAGTGCTGCCTTGAGGCACATGCTTCGATGCATAAAAGGTGTGCACTAGTTCTTTTAGAAGAAAAATAATAATTCCTTTTTTAATCTAAAAAGATAACATGATATAGTCTTTTTCACTGTGCTACGATAACATGATATACTCCCTCAGTCCCAAAATGAATGGCCTATTTCGAAAACCCAACATTTTAAGGGAACATCATTAATTAGAGTTTGACTATAAAGAATAACATGATTTTTCCAATTGTACCCTCATTAATTACAATGAAAAAGTTTAACTTAATTTTAAATAAAGTTGTCATTAAATTTATAGTAATGGGTATTATTAGAAAGAGCAAAAAGTTTTCTTTATTTTTAGAAATGGGACACTAAAATGGGACAACCCAAAAAGGAAATTAGGTCATTCAATTTGGGACCGAGGGAGCAGTCTTTTCCACTTTGCTACGATAACAGAAAGACCTAAGTCTGGAACTGAGGGGTACCTTTTCTGATTTCTGCATTTTCTTCCTGATTTTGGTACTTGTACAATATTATTGTTCGTAGTTTATTGCCATTTTCATTCTGTAAATTTGAATTTATTATTTACTTCACAAGGCGCCTCAAGATGTAAATACGAGGTTTGGGATCAGCAAAGAAAACGAGAGTTCTTCTACGAAAGCGTGGCTTGAAAAAATGAAGACTTTGTTCATCAGTAAGGGTTCAGGATTTTCCTCCCGCAGTGTAATTACAGGAGATGTGTACAAAAGAGTTGATGAAATTGGAGTGCCATCAGAAATTGCGCAAAGGATTACATTTGAAGAGAAGGTCACTGTTCACAACAAAGCATACTTGCAAGACCTAGTTGATAAAAAGTTGTGTCTTACATACCGGGATGGTGGATCCACATACTCCTTAAGGGAAGGATCAACGGGCCACACATCCTTGAAAGTTGGGCAAGTTGTACACCGCCGGATAATGGATGGAGATATCATATTCATTAATAGGCCACCAAGTACCCACAAACACTCTCTGCAAGCATTTTCAGTATACATACATGATGACAATACGGTCAAGATCAATCCTCTCATTTGCAGCCCCCTTGGTGCCGACTTTGATGGTGATTGTATTCATCTATTCTACCCACAGTCTCTTGCAGCAAAAGCTGAGGTGCTTGAGCTGTTCTCTGTGGAGCATCAATTACTTAGCTCGCATAGCGGGAACCTGAACTTGCAATTGGCAAATGATGCGTTATTGTCTCTGAAGATTATGCTGAAAAAATCTTTTTTGGACAAAGCAACTGCGCAACAACTAATGATGTTTCTGTCCACTAGTGGAGGCATACAACAGTATCCTGCTTTGGTAAAAGCTAATGGTGCTGGTGCTCATTGGACTGGGTTACAGATATTGCAGAATGTACTGCCCGCAGATTTGGATTGCTTAGGGGAGAGATACCTTATTAGTAAAAGTGAGATAGTTAAATTTGACTATAATAGGGACGTGGTGCAGTCAGTGTTCAATGATATCATAAACAGTGTTTTCTTCAAAAAAGGTTCATCGGAGGCTTTGAAGGTCTTCAACTCCATACAGCCACTGCTGATGGAGAATATATTTGTAGAAGGCTATAGTGTAAGCTTGGAAGATTTTTGCATTCCAGAGGCAATCACGCAAACCCTTCAGAAGAATGTTCAAGGTATTTCACCGCTTCTTTGTCATTTAAGGAGCACATATAACGAAGTGGTTGAGTTGCAAGTGGAGAATCACTTAAGAAGTGTGAAAGTGCCAGTAGCAAATTTCATTCTTAAATCTTCCGCCTTGGGTAATTTAATAGATTCAAAGAGCGAGGGATCCATTAATAAGGTTGTTCAACAAATTGGTTTCTTAGGCCTTCAGCTTTTTGACAGGGGAAGGTTTTATACGAGGACCTTAATTGAGGACATGACTTCGTTTTTCAAGAAAAAGTTTGCTGTTAATGGAGTTGATTATCCTTCTGAGGCGTTTGGGTTGATCAAGAATGGTTTTTTTCATGGTTTGAACCCGTATGAGAAGTTGGTTGATTCCATTTCTTCGAGAGAAGTGCTTGTGCGATCATCTAGAGGATTAACTGAACCTGGAACGCTTTTCAAAAATTTAATGGCCATTCTTCGAGATGTTGTAATTTGCTATGATGGCACAGTTCGAAATGTCTGTAGTAACACTTTAATCGAATTTGAATATGGAGAGGATGCCAAAACTAGTCCCCAGATTTTCTCCCCAGCTGGTGAACCAGTTGGCGTGTTAGCTGCAACTGCAATATCAAATCCTGCATATAAGGCTGTTCTTGATTCTTCTCCAAGTAGCAATTCATCATGGGAGTTAATGAAGGTATTTTTTTCACTTAGCAGTTGATTGGTGTACGTTTCACATTTCTCACTTTCCTAGGCCTTCATCTTTGGTTTATTTATCATCTAACAGTTTGTTCTTCCAGGAAATTCTACTGTGCAGGGTTAATTACAAGAATGATCTGAATGACCGCCGTGTAATCTTGTACTTAAATGACTGCGAATGTGGGAAGAAATATTGCAAAGAGAATGCAGCATGTTCGATTCAGGCTCACTTGAAAAGGAGGAATCTGAAGGACGTAGCAGACAATTTTCTTGTTGAGTAAGTTCTATCTTCATTTCTGAATTCTTTCTTGTCCTTCGTTATTTTTAGGTCATTTTCATTAACTAGTGCTTCTTTAGCAAATATGTTTCTTTGCTGGCATGTCAGTAATATCCTTTTCTTTCTTAATCTCCTTTTTTCAACTTTTATAATTTATATTATCTTGTTATCCCTTAAAAATTACTTCGTTTCTTCTTCTTTTTTCCACTCAATTGACGATCCGTCAGAGTCTATTGGTTTTGCTCCACTGACGATCATGGTATTATAATAACAATTAGCTACTTAATTTTTTATATGAACCCTGCTTTCCCTAACCATCAAAAAATGCCGTTCCATATTTTGAAAGCTGACACTTATCATGTATATATGTCTTTTTGTGTCTTTGAAGCCCAATACTTATGGGGGCCTCTTCCATACACATTGGATGTGCAAGATGACTAGTAGACTATATGTTGTAGTTAATTGATGTGCATGCTGCTGCTTACTTTGTTTATGACAGAAGATCAACTAAGATGTGGCATTCATTTGCTTTCTCTTTCATCCTCGTTTTTTTACTTCAAAAAGTCAGTGTTCTACATTAATAGTTTGCTAGGTTAACTCCACTACTGACTTTTCCAATAATAGATATAAAAGACGAGCTTCTACTGACAACGTTGAAACGGATGCTAGCCTTGTTGGCCATATTCACCTTAACAAGGTTAGTTCTTCTCTTTTCATATAACACTGATTGACCGGGTTTCAATTAAGTACAGCAAGTGTGAATTAAGGAATATTTTTTTGTATATTTGGACAGACACGGTTCAAAGAAGTGGATCTAAGCATGCTTCAAGTTCTTCAGAAGTGTCAAGAAAAAATCAGTTCGATGCCAAAGAAGAAAGACAGACTTGGTCGAATACTCAAAATTCTTTCTTTATCAGTCAGGTTTGTTTTGTAATGCAAATTTGTTATCTGTTTGTCTGATAGATCTTCGGCTACTTTCAGTTGATTGTTTTCTATTAATCTTAAGGATTTCTCAGTCGTTTTATGAAAGACTGGAAGTTGGGTGTACAATTAATTGATGGTTCCTGTTTTAACTTTCAGTGAGTGTTGCTGTTTCTGCGCGAATGATAACGAATGGTCCGAGAGTCCATGCTTACAGTTCTCCTGGCAAGATACTAGCGACTGTTCTTTAGAACAGACTTCACAGTTAATGGCCAACACTATTTGCTCCATCCTGTTAGAGACAATTGTTAAAGGTATCAACAGTTACACTTGATTCTTTTCTAAGAAACATTGAAATTATTTATCAATAACTACTTATGCTTAGTGCGCTCGAGTTCTTTCTGATTCCAACTTCAAGTAGTATTTTAAATTTTCTATCACAGTCGTATTGATGCCCCAAGTATAATTGGCCATAATTTTCCTTATCAATTGTCCAGGGTCTTGGCACTAGTCAAACTTAACAGGTTAAATCCTTTTGTTTCAATTTGCTATAGTGCCTACTTTTTAAAGTTGTTTCCTATCTCGTATGACTACTCAGGTGATCCCAGAGTATACATGGCCAACATAATGTGGGTTAGTCCAGATACGACAACTTGGGTGAGAAGACCTAGTAAGGTTCACAAAGGTGAGCTGGCACTGGAAATAGTTCTTGAAAAGGACGTTGTCAAGAAACATGGTGAAACTTGGAGGATTGTCTTGGATTCCTGCCTTCCAGTCATGCATCTAATTGACACCAGGAGATCGATTCCATATGCCATCAAACAGCTACATGAATTAGTAGGCGTTTCTTGCGCTTTTGATCAAGCAGTTCAGGTATACCATTGTTTTTCCAGAGGACATTTAGAGGTTTTCTGGTTTGTGTGTGTTCTGGTCAAACAGTGGCGTACTTCTAACATCGCGTTTGATTTCTGAAGCGCCTTGCAACATCAATCAGGATGGTTGCAAAAGGGGTGCTGAAGGAGCACCTCATCCTTGTGGCGAATAGCATGACCTGCACCGGAAATTTGCTCGGCTTCAACACTGGTGGTTATAAAGCTCTATTCCGGTCTCTGAATGTGCAAGTACCATTTACTGAAGCTACTCTTTTTGTAAGAAATTATAACTCATTTACTTTCAGACATATTTGTATTATGATTTATAGGGTTGGCACCTTAAGAAATCACAATTGTGCATTTATGTGGTTCTTTGCATTGAGGCAATTTGACTTGCCTGTTCCTTTTGTAGCTTATCTTTTTTCTTTCCGCAGACACCTAGAAAATGTTTTGAGAGGGCTGCTGAAAAGTGTCACACGGACTCTTTATCAAGCACAGTGGCATCTTGTTCCTGGGGCAAGCGTGTGGCAGTTGGTACTGGAGCGCGATTTGAAATTTTGTGGAACAAAAAGGAGGTTAGTTTAGATAAATTTATCATTGGTTGGTTCTGGAATATCAGATAAATATATATTATTTCGCTCTTTAAAAGTTATGCAGTACTTCAATAATTCATATACATATTGGGATTGCTTTTGCTATAATGTGGTTGAGTTGTTTGTTCCTGTTTGCTAGATGGAAATGCACAAAGAAGATGGACTAGATATTTTCAACTTTCTATCGCTAGTGAGGAAAACTTCAAATGAAGGGGAGTTGATCTCCGAGTGTTTAGGTGAAGATATTGATGACATTGAGATGCATAATGGGGATTTTGATCGGGCCTTATCTCCCGAAATACCTGATTGTGGTAAACCCACCTTTGATGACGGTATTGAAGTTGAAGGCAACTTAGAGCAGAACCAAACAGCAGAAGGAAATTGGGGAGGAGGTCCATCACAAGCTGTTGAGTCTGGGGCTTGGGGAAGTTCAGGTGCAGTGGCATCAAAACCAGGGGCTTGGTCTGGGTGGGATAGTAATGATAAAGTTCAGCAATGGGATAACAATTCTAGCAAGGCATCAGAAGAGCCCTCCGGTTCTGGTGGCTGGAATACGATGCAATCCATGAAGCAGCAGCCCCCGCAAGACAAACTCGATGATCCTTGGGCTAAAAAAGCTAGTACTACTAATAACGAAGGTAAAGCTCAGGTCGAAGCTTCTTGGGGAAAACAGAATGGTGAGGATAATACTGGTAGCTGGAATAAAAGTGGAGATAAATCTCAGTGGGGTCAAGAAAAAGGTTCAGATAATTGGGGTACAAATACTGCACAGGAAAAGGTCATTTCTCCACAAGCTTCAGGTGGTTGGGGAAAGCAAGATAAAAAAACAGATACAAGTGGGTGGAACACTTCAACAAATTCAGGTGGTTGGGCGAAACAGGATCAAAAAGCAGATACAAGTGACTGGGGTGGAGGTAAATCTCAGTGGGGCCAAGAAACAGATTCCGGCAGTTGGGGTAAGAATACTGTGCAAAAGAAGATCACTTCTCCAGAAACTTCAGGTGGTTGGGGAAAACAGGATAAAAAAGCAGATACAAGTGGGTGGAATAAAAGTGAAGGTAAGTCTCAATGGGGTCAAGAACAAGATGCAGGTAATCTGGGTACGGTGAACACTTCAACAAGTTCAGGTGGTTGGGCAAAACAGGATCAAAAAGCAAATACAAGTGGCTGGGGTGGAGGTAAACCTCAGTGGGGCCAAGAAACAGGTTCAGACAGTTGGGGTAAGAATGCTGTGGAAAAGAAGATCGATTCTCCAGAAACTTCAGGTGGTTGGGGAAAACAAGATAAAAAAGCAGATACAGGTAGTTGGGGTAAGAATGCTGTGGAAAAGAGGATCAATTCTCCAGAAACTTCAGGTGGTTGGGGAAAACAAGATAAAAAAGCAGATACAAGTGGCTGGAATAAAAGTGGAGGTAAGTCTCAATGGGGTCAAGAACAAGATGGAGGTAATCTGGGTACGGTGAACACTTCAACAAGTTCAGGTGGTTGGGCAAAACAGGATAAAAAAGCAGATACAAGTGGCTGGGGTGGAGGTAAATCTCAGTGGGGCCAAGAAACAGGTTCAGACAGTTGGGGTAAGAATGCTGTGCAAAAGGTCAATTCTCCAGAAACTTCAGGTGGTTGGGGAAAACAAGATAAAAAAGCAGATACAGGTGGGTGGAATAAAAGTGGAGGTAAATCTCAGTGGGGTCAAGAACAAGATTCAGGTTGGGGTACAAATGCCATTCAAGATACTGCAAATCCTCCAACAAGCTCAGATGGTTGGGGAAAACAAGATCAAGCAGCAAATACGAGTAGCTGGAGTAAAAATGGAGGTTCATTACAGTCGGGTGAAGAGAAAGATTCAGATAATTGGGGTAAGAAAGCAAACAAGCCAACAAGTTCAAGTGGCTGGGGATCTGCTGGTACTTCAGAATGGACTAACAATGAACAGCCTTCTCAAGGGGAGCAACAAAGTGAGTTACCTATCAAATCAGGTAGTTGGGATGCTATTCAGGTGAGTCAACCAGTTGCTTCACAAGGTTGGAATTCTTCAGGTAGTGAGGATCAGAGCAAAAAGGAAAATCCATGGACCCCAAGAGAAGAGGCGCCTGTCAAATCACATGCTTGGGGCACTGGTAGACCAGCAGGTTCTCGCCGTTGGGGTTCTGGAAATGATGGAGACCGCAAATTCAACAAGAATCGCCCCCCTACTCCACAAGGGAAACCGGATGATCAAAATAGTTGGAATTCGAATGGGCTCTTCACTGCAACTAGGCAAAGATTGGATCTTTTTACATCTGAGGAGCAAAGCGCTCTTACTGATGTTGAACCCGTAATGCAGTCAATAAGGAGAATCATGAACCAATACAGGTATATTTTGTGAAATTTCTTGGTGAAAAACAAATTCGTATATCAGTTGACTATCTTCTAATATGTACGAGTTCAAAAACTGATTAACCTTATCTGATTATTCTAATCTGGTATTTCTCTTTTGATACTGTGAAGAGAAACCGATGGAGAGCCTCTTTCGGCTGAAGACCAAACATACATCCTCGACAATGTCTTCAAATATCACCCTGAAAAAGCAGCAAAGACGGGTGCTGGAGTTGATCATGTTATGGTAACTGCTTATCACTAGACTTTTAATCATCACCCATATATATAAATATATGTTGCTGTTTGTTAATATCCGTTTTGGTGGTTAACAGATAAGCAAACACGGCACTTTCCAGGACACGAGATGTCTTTACATAGTGTCTACGGATGGACGTAAAGAAGATTTCTCCTACAGAAAATGCATGGAAAATTTTGTAAAAGAGAGGCACCCTGATGTAGCCGAAACATTCACGGGCAAGTACTTCAGAAAGCCTCGTGACCGAGAACCAGGAGCTATGCCTGCTACTCCTGCAACACCAGCAACACCTGCAACACCCATGCAAGAACGAAGAATGGATGAATGAAGTAGAAGGAATGTTTTGTATATCTTGTCTAGTTGTCTTCCTTGCAGTTCTAAAATTATATCCAGCTCTCAACTTTTGATATTTAGATAATGATATCTGTTTCCTTTTTAGGATTTTGTAAATTTGGATTTGAGAGCTAATGTTTTGACAGGGCTGCCTGCTCCTTTACTATGGAGGTTTTTGTTGTTGGCTTTCATGTTTTAATTGATACTTCAGAAGGTAAATTTTTGTGACAGTGATCCGAACTTACAGTCTCCATTAGTATATGAACATGACAAATGTGGCAGCCATGGGAACTTCTAGCCCGTCTGGCGAGTTCCTTTCTATATAAGATAGACTGCTATAGGAAAACCATTATGAAACTATATTCCCTAAATAGGTATTCCTTCCCAATTTTTGTTGAAATTGGAGGGTTGTTTCCACTAAAAGTTTGGACTGGGCTGTTTGGGATGGGCTCACTTCCAAGCCAGATTGGACGGTGGGGCTTGAGATTCCGGTGAATCGGTGATCATTATGGTAGCTGGGCAAATAAGGAGAAAATGGAGTCATGGTTATTAAAGGTATAAAAAATTTAATAAGTTTGTCGCACTTTAGACTTCTTTCATATTGTTGGACTTCAGGACTCTATCATTATTGGTTTAACTCAAGCAATTATTGTGCTTATTACATCTTTATGATGCATCAATGTTTAACACTAGACTACCAGGATCTATACATGAACATATCAATGAACTTGAATAGAAAGAAAATTACCTTTAACCGTTTTCCCACGAACTAAATCCCGACCAGTATTCGGAAGATAAGAGTCCCAATTGTTGCTCCTCTACTTGAGACACCGAGTGTATAACTTGAACTCCCTCATTTCAGTCCGCTAGGACCTTCTTGAAGGTTGAGATGAAGAACTCCTTCTTGACTAGATAATTGAGAAAACTCCTTTTGTCTCTCTCTCTCTCTCTCTGAAATGTATATTCTGAACCCTTTCAGTTGTAAGTAGAAGTCTCACTTCTTTTTTCTGTTTCTTAGATCTCTCTTTTTGAGTTGTCTAAGTTTTCCCTTTAGGTTGTCTAATTAGGTCCTTATATAGAAATTCCTAGAAAAGGTATTTGACCCAAACTAGGATTACTAAAGCCTAATTATAATATGTTTCCCAAAACACCCTTTTAGGGTTCCTTAGTGTGGCCGGCCAACATAGCCCTTTATGGGCTTCCTTGGCCGGCCCCTTGCTAAGGTCGGCCATCACATAGCCGGCCCACCTAAAGCCTCCCCGGGTCCTTCTTTAAGGCCCGGATGTGTTTATCTCTTA
This sequence comes from Eschscholzia californica, assembly GCF_041429995.1. Lineage (NCBI taxonomy): Eukaryota > Viridiplantae > Streptophyta > Magnoliopsida > Ranunculales > Papaveraceae > Eschscholzia > Eschscholzia californica. The sequence continues at coordinate 11,691,512 of NW_028238198.1, read as the reverse complement.
TTCAGACTCCTCTGAACTAATTAGTCTTACTTATAATGGATCCAATCCACTTATGTGCCAGTCTGTTACTAGTCAATTCTCTCCGTTTAAACCATCACTCTTATGTGTAACCCTTGTAGGATCCGGTCTATGTTAGCAACGGATTATCGAAGTTATCCGACGATCGTAGTTGGCTTCTAGCTAAGCATTACGACCCCTAATTGGACCGGACTAATGATCTTCCGAGTAAGGTCATTAAGATCATATTCGCCAAATCGTACGCATTGACACCTTGGTCGAAGGACACTCCTTCGGAAGGATACCATTCCTTCTGACCGAGGGAATATATCATTCATGAACCTCCTAGGTAGTGAGGCCGTCGATCTGAGTGAAATGCTTCCTGAGGATTTTCTAGTTCCAAGAATGGTGAGATTTGGCTGGACTTGGATGCTCAGAGTGAGGATAGTACTTAGCTTTAAGGAATTGGACCCATATAGCATTCGGCTCAGTTTTTAGTCTCCATGCTAGCTTGCTAAGAAGGTTAGTGTTGTCTAGATCTGGTAAATGAATCCTCAATCCATCTAGTTTTTTAGGAAGACAGATATATGACTATGCTTTGGTACATATACCTTTAGACTTACCCCACCAAAACGATCTTTATAATGTCGTAATGCTTTTGCTTACACCTTTGAGAATGGCGAAGCAATGCATCTGGTATCGGGGTACGACTGCAGCAATTGCCGAGATGACAACTGTGCGGCCAACGTGGGAAAGGAAATAGTGGTTCCATTTATTGAGTTTAGTTCTGATTTGGGCAATAATATCATTGAAGACTTTAGTTTTATGAGCTCTTATGAAAAGCTGAGCACCTAGGTATTTCTCCGAGGTAAAAACGTATTTAACTGTGAGTGCTCGCATAACGAGTCGCTTAAATTTAGGGTGAGAGTTTTTGGAGTAGAAAATGTTTGACTTGGTGTAGTCTATCATCTGACCAGAAGCATCACAAAAAGACTGTAAAATGTTCTTGAGATTATGGATGTTGTCAATCGAGTTACGACCGAAAATAATACAGTCATATGCAAAAAGAGGTGGCTGGGGATTTTCCAACCAATATTTCGTATAGGGGGAAATTTTGTTGTTTGGCCTTCTCTTTACTCCCACCGCCTAGACTGCCCATATGACATCCCCATTTCTCACTCTCTCCCGTCTTCACTTGTAGTACAACTTTAAGGGTTTTGAACTTGCTGCAAAGGCGGTAGCTATAAACCCTTTCGAAGAAGACTCGACGCCTTTCTCTTTCTCCCTTCAAATTCGACCTAAAACTTGAGAGGTTCTAGTTTCGAAGCCATGGATGACAGTTTATATGACGAATTCGGGAACTACATTGGACCAGAAATCGACTCTGATCGAGATTCCGACAGAGAAGAAGAAGAAGATGACGATGAAGATATCCCTGACAAACCCTCAGAAGAACAAGCTCAATCTGATGAAGATAACCAACTTTCTGGTCCAAATGGTTGGATTACTGCCTCAAATGATGTTGATATGGATAATCAGATTGTTCTTGCTGAAGATAAGAAGTATTATCCCACTGCTGAAGAAGTCTATGGTGAAGATGTGGAAACCCTAGTTATGGATGAAGATGAACAACCTCTTGAACAACCCATTGTGAAACCTGTTAAAAATCTGAAGTTCGAATTAGGGGTAAAAGACTCTTCTACTTATGTTTCAACTCAGTTTCTTTTAGGTTTAATGTCAAATCCTTCTTTAGTTAGAAATGTTGCTCTTGTTGGTCATATACAACATGGGAAAACTGTTTTCATGGATATGTTAGTTGAGCAAACCCATCATATTTCAACTTTTGATTCCACTAGTGAGAAGCATATGAGGTATACTGATACTAGGATTGATGAACAAGAGAGAAGGATTTCGATTAAAGCGGTTCCGATGTCTCTTGTTCTTGAGGATAGTAATGCAAAATCTTATTTGTGTAATGTTATGGATACTCCTGGTCATGTTAATTTCTCTGATGAAATGACCGCCGCTCTTCAACTTGCTGATGGTGCTGTTTTAATTGTTGATGCTGCTGAAGGAGTTATGGTATGTTGGGTTATCTCTCTTTCTTACAATATTTAAGTTCTCAGAATATTTTCTTTTGTGTAAACACATCTAATGGCTGTTAGTTGTCATTTGTTATATGTTTTTGTTTCGGTTATAAGTACTAGCATTTTACGGGTATAATTGTAGGACACATTGATGAACAACTAGTTGTTCCCACATTGGTTTCTGCTCTTATTAAGTGACATCAGTCCTAAATACGGAGTACCTAATAGTATACGGAGACAAAGTAATACTGAATCGTTTTAGTGAAGGAACATAATAACGTACTAGTGCTTATGGTTTAGAAGAAGAGTTCCCTTGGTTCAAAGTTTACCCAAATTGACGCAAATAAGAAATGATGCGTGGTGAATTCTCTGATGGAGTTATCTTTAACTTCATCAATATAGATTTCATACAAATCAATTATGAGATAGTATTAGTTATCAAGGAGTCAAGGTTAGAGAGTTGGGGATTTAGATGTTCTGTTCATTTTAATATGAAGTTATGAACTTGGTTTAAGAGCTTGGCTTATTGCTCAGGGTACCTATTCTGGATTTAATTTGTTTCTAAACTCGAAATTATTCAAAATAGAGAATTATGTAAAGCTACTAAAATGCGAATATGTTCATAATGGTGTGCCAGGAATACAATATTTTTGTTATTTGACCACAATCGGAGAAAAAAATAGAAATAGCAACTCGAGGTTAGAATGCTCTGATGCTTTTCTTGGTGGTGGTTTTTGATGTATAAAAGTTCATTAGGATGTGCTAGTCTCTCTCTCTCTCTCTCTCTCTCTCAATAACACCTTAAAATAGCTCCGCGATGGAGTGCTAATTTAAGCAATTCTGGGAGACTTTGTGACCAAAACATACTACCTAAGGTCCCAAACTAATAAATGTCAATTAAACTAAATTGGTGCAGAATGATTTATATTCTCAAATTGGTCTTATTTGTACAAAATCTTATGTACTTAGTTAGTCATATTTGTGCTAAATGGTTTGGTTGTCAAACTATCAATAACGAGTTTCTTGATTTCTTGAAGCCTTCGGGGTAATGTGTTCATACCAATACTGAGTTTTTGAATGCTCCTTGGCGGGCCATTTATTGTGTTTTTTGTGCTTAGCTATCTTCATTTGTTTGACAGGATCATGGTAAGAGTAAATGTTTGTTAAGATATATAACTTCGTCAAAATGATGTGTTTGTCCATATTCTCATGGCAGGCAAATACTGAAAGGGCTATTCGTCATGCAATCCAAGAAAGGCTTCCTATTGTTGTTGTGATCAGTAAGGTATGATACGTCTTTTCCCTAGTGAAGTTCTCGTTTCAACTTTCAACTTCTCATATCTTTCCCATTTTAGTTTACTGATCTTCGTTCACTGAAATGATTTTGTAGGTTGACAGACTTATAACCGAACTTAAATTGCCACCAAATGATGCTTACCACAAATTAAGACATATTATTGAAGTCATTAATAATCACATATCTGCCGTCTCCTCTACTGCCGGAGGTGTCCAAGCCATTGACCCTGCCGCTGGTAATGTCTGTTTTGCAAGTGCAAGTGCAGGCTGGTCCTTCACACTGCAATCATTTGCTAAGTTGTATGTCAAGCTTCACGGGGTTCCATTTGACGCTTCAAAGTTTGCATCAAGACTTTGGGGAGACATGTATTATCATCCTGATACTAGAGTTTTTAAGAAGAAACCCCCGGCGAGTGGAGGAGATAGATCTTTTGTGCAGTTCATCCTTGAACCTCTTTATAAAATCTATAGTCAAGTAATTGGGGAACACAAGAAGGCCGTCGAGACAACTCTTGCAGAACTTGGTGTTACACTTAGTAATGCAGCATATAGGTCGAACGTCAGACCTTTGCTAAGGTTGGCTTGCAGCTCAGTTTTTGGGTCTGCCACAGGCTTTACTGATATGCTGGTTCAGCACATTCCTTCGGCCAAGGAGGCGGCAATGAGAAAGGTAGAACACATATATACAGGACCTCGAGATTCTTCAATCTTTAGCTCAATGGGTGATTGTGATCCTTCTGGTCCACTTATGGTTAACATAACTAAACTCTATCCAAAAGCAGACTGTAGTGTGTTTGATGCGTTTGGTAGAGTTTACAGTGGTGAGATTCAGACTGGACAGACAGTACGTGTATTGGGAGAAGGTTATTCACCAGATGATGAAGAGGACATGACTGTAAAAGAAGTAACTAAGTTATGGGTTTATCAAGCCCGTTACCGCATACCCGTAAGCAAAGCTCCTGCTGGTTCGTGGGTACTCATTGAAGGTGTCGATGCTTCAATTATGAAGACTGCAACTCTTTGCCATGCCAATTATGATGAAGATGTGTATATTTTCTGTCCTCTTCGTTTCAATACCCTTCCCGTTGTCAAGACTGCTACAGAGCCTTTGAATCCTAGCGAATTACCCAAAATGGTGGAGGGTCTTAGAAAAATCAGCAAGAGCTATCCTCTGGCCATTACTAAAGTTGAGGAGTCAGGCGAACATACTATTTTAGGCACTGGAGAGTTGTATTTAGATTGTATTATGAAGGATCTTCGTGAGCTGTATTCTGAAGTGGAAGTCAAGGTGTGCCTACTCTACTTCCTGCCCTTCCTTTAGTCCTTATAGCTGAAATTTATATAGTACAACACATTTGTTTGTTAAATAGCCTCGTGTTTTCATATCTACTTGGTGGTGGTGTAGGTGGCAGATCCGGTTGTCTCCTTCTGTGAGACGGTGGTGGAGTCCTCGTCAATGAAGTGCTTTGCTGAAACACCCAACAGAAAGAATAAAATAACCATGGTAGAGAATGGATCTTTCTTATCGAAAGTTTTTCGTTACATATTTACAGTATTTGCTTGAGAAATAAATGCAAATTTTATTTTTGTACTTTAGATAGCGGAACCTCTAGAGAAGGGTCTAGCAGAGGATATTGAAAATGGTGTTGTAAGCATTGATTGGCCTCGAAAGAAACTGGGTGACTTTTTTCAAACAAAATATGATTGGGATTTGCTTGCGGCAAGGTCTATTTGGGCCTTTGGGCCCGAAAAGCAGGTAATGCCAGTGCTTTATTCTAAGTCTTATGCGAAGGCTTATATAATTATTATACTTGCAAATTGAAACTTAATGTGGTTCTCCAAGATGATTTCACTCGCTTCATAGAATATTGCACTCACTTGATAAACTTCAGGTTTTCTTAAGACTTGAATCGCTTTTTGACTAATATCATCTGTTGCCAGGGACCTAACATTCTTTTAGATGATACCCTCCCAAGTGAAGTTGATAAGAACTTGCTGAATGCTGTCAAAGATTCTATTGTTCAGGGGTAAGTGAAAACTGCATTTATTTTGTTGTCTCATGGTTCTGCTTGTTTCATTCATAACATTGCCCATATTTTGTCTACAGATTCCAATGGGGTGCACGAGAAGGCCCTCTCTGTGATGAGCCCATCAGAAATGTGAAATTCAAGATTGTTGATGCGAAGATCGCCCCCGAACCCTTGCATCGAGGTACTGGCCAGATAATTCCCACCGCTCGACGGGTGGCATATTCGTCTTTCCTCATGGCAACTCCACGTCTCATGGAACCTGTGTATTATATAGAGGTAAAAATGACTTGCTCTTAAAAATACTGATGATTAAGAAGGTTGAAGAGGAAGCAAAGGGATATATTGGGAGTCTAACTTGGTCATTCTAATTTCTTCGTTTCAGATCCAAACCCCAATAGATTGTGTATCTGCCATCTATACTGTGCTATCACGTCGACGTGGGCATGTCACAGCTGATGTTCCTCAGCCGGGTACCCCAGCTTATATTGTCAAGGTTTGATGATTAAACATACCGTTTCTTTTAATCACCTTTTAGTAGTTATAAAGAAAAAACAACAGATGTTACTGCTGATTTTTTTATAACGAACTCTTAATACAGTCCAAATAGTACTCTCAGTATCATAAATTGTTCCCTTTTTCCTTTAAATTATGTTTTATGATATACAGGAGATTTATACGTTAATGCTTTCCTTTTGGTTATTTTCTGAAGTTTATTCTCCTTCACATGGGTTTTGATATTTTCTCTATTTATTATTTTCTAGGCATTTCTACCAGTGATAGAATCTTTTGGTTTTGAAACGGATTTGAGGTATCATACTCAAGGGCAAGCTTTCTGTCTTTCGGTGTTTGATCATTGGGCTATAGTTCCAGGAGACCCACTCGACAAAAGCATTGTCCTCCGTCCTCTTGAACCTGCACCAATTCAGCACCTTGCTCGTGAATTCATGGTGAAAACTAGGCGTCGTAAGGTATTTCACTTTTATATTATTGAGTACTACTCGTAGTCCAATAATATTAAACCCTTCGAAGAATAACTTGAAGTAAGGCTGAAATTTTTCGAAGCTCTTTTTAGCCCTCGTGGTTGTTACATAAATAAATAGATTTTCTTTTGCCTTCTGCTTATATTTGGTTGTGTGGAAGTCTTCTTCTGCAATCTCTGTTAAAATAACCACATATGGAGTAGATTATGTATGGAAAAACATAATATTTGTTAAATAAATTCATAAATTAGAAGACTATTATTCTTCAAATGACCTTTTTGTTGCATTTGTGCAGGGAATGAGTGAGGATGTGAGTATCAATAAATTCTTCGACGAGGCCATGGTTGTGGAGCTTGCTCAGCAAGCCGCTGATCTTCATCTGCAAATGATGTAAAGTTCTAAAAAGACACATCTGCTGAGAACTGTGAGAAATTGAGCTTTCTGTTATTGATGCTTAGACGGACGAATGAGGTTTTGTATGGTTGCATCTTGTTCTGTAATGCTGTTTTATTTTTGGTTTATGTAATGCTTATACGGCAGTTGAAACAAAGTTAACATCTCTATCTGTCATGAAAGATTTGATAACTTCTACTTAGTTGAGTAATTGGTATGTCTTAGTTTACCAACAACAGTTGAACAGAGTTTATGGGTAACAAAATATACTTGAGATGCCTAATTGTGAGGCCTGTTTTTTGAAGTTGTAATCAGATAATGTACTTAGTTGTTGGATGTTTCATTTTCTTTCTTTTTGTAGAATAGAAGATATGTTTCTTAATGACATTGATCAATGATCTTCCTTTGTGTGTGGGAAGTTAGTATTACCCTGTCCAAGGAAAGAAGCTGTCTTTATTGAGGTTAGAGACAAACCTGAAAAATGTTTTTTCCAAGTGCAGTTTCCATTTTGTTGCTCTTATATCTTAGGGATGTGTTCTTAAAGTCGGAAATAAGTGGGTCTTTAGTCAACCCATTCAGGTGTTAGGGTAATTCATCTAAGAATTCAGATTTTCTTAAATAAAATAACAAACATCTTAAATTTGAAAAATTGTGTAAACAATAACAACCTTAGTTTGGAAATAGCTTCTTCAGTTTGGAACAGTTAGCTACACAGGTAAAGCTCTATTAAGTTGACTAAATCAATATACAATATAAGTAGCAGGCATGAAAACGTCTTTAACTTTGTACGATCATTAACTTAAAATCCATGAGAAATTATTTCTTCTCTAAGGTTTTGAGCATAAGTAACCCATTTAAGTTTCTTCGACTAATGACAACCATAAACTTCCACATACTGAAGGTCTGAAAGACACAACTCCAGTCTCTTGTTCATGTTTAAGAGGCAAAAGCTTATTAACCCCCACTAGCTTTGGTAACAAAGTCAGATTTAGACACTACAAGGTTTGCATCTCCCAAGAGCTGATTCTCAACTCTTTCAACTCGAAACAAGATTCTAACGGAGTAAGGAAGAAAAGCGGTCTTTGACGGTGTCATCATCCCATTCTAAGCTTTCCCACCATTCCTTCCCTCCAAGAATACCTTTCAAAGTATTAGTTCTGTTGTCAAATGGCAGCTTTTTCAATTTAGGACAGTCATCTACACTTATATATTCTAAAGCGGGAAAAGGCATACTACTCGAACATATGCTCCTTAAGTTCCCTAGATCACACAACTTGAGATCTGTCAGATTTTGAAACAAATTTAACTTTTATGGTCGTCCACTAGAAACCAATCAGAAATTATTTCTTCTATTCCAACCATGAAGGATAAATCAAGGTTTTTAAGGTCCTGAGCATAAGTAAGCCATGTAAGGTTCTTTATTGATTCGCAACCGATGATTTCCACATTTTGAAGGTTTGAAAGACAAGACTGCTTTTGATCAGCTGGCAAAACCAGCTGCTTATTATCCCACACAATCTTTAACTTTGGTAACCTAAACAGAATTAGATGCTCCAAGGTTTGCATTCCCCAAGGGTTGATTTTCAACCTTTTCAACTCATAACAATCTTTTAACTGAAGTTTCTTTAAATTCTTCAAATTAGCAAATCTTAAAGATGGTGATGATTTTGCCAGTGATACAGAGGTGATACCTTCACAAAGTGTGATAGATAGCCTTTTGGTGATAAGTTGAAATTTGGAGGTGCGTACCAACTTTCGAAGAGCTACAAGATTGCCTATTGTGATCTCAAGATCATCCAAATGTTTCAAGCTCTCCAATTCCATTAGACTTGCACAACCCTCCATTTCCCAGTCCTTGAAGTCAGATTCATACAAGTCCAACACTCGCAATTGTGCAAGACAAGGTATCACCCCACTAGGCAATTTATTACTAATTCTCCCCATACGTAAGAACATCAAGTTCGCCAAAGACTTTAACTCGTTAGGAGAAAAATTCGAGCTTGTATAGCATAGATTGAGGTATCGTAATTCAGAAAGTTGACCAATATTTGCTGGAAACATTGAATTTCTATCTATGCTTAGAATTCTAAGTTTAGGCATATTGTCACAAGCCAGACTACCCCATGTTGCTTTTCCTGTACACCCACTTAAAATTATCAAAGTTGACAGATTAGAGCAATTTGTTGAAAGATTAATATTATGACGAGAATCATTCAATACTGATATCTTTTCAGCCTTCTCCCATTCATCCAGTCTAGGTTCTAAACCGACGTCGGCCAAATATTTTCCCTTGTTTCTCCCATAGTCAGAGACTATCCAAATTGCCAAATCTCGAACTACATCATGCATTTTAACATCCTTGAGATCTGAGTTGCTATTGGTCTCCAACAAAGACACACTCCTGAGACTTCCAATGATATCATGACCTTGGTCACGAGCTTCGTCTGTGTTCTCAAAGTCGTCTATGAATCCTTCCGCTATCCAATAGTCGATAAGTTCTTCTCCATCAAAATAATGATCTTCGGGGAACAATGAACAATAAAGGAAGCAAGATTTGATTTTCTCACTCGGTAAATTGTCATAGCTAAACTTTAGAACTCGTAAAACATCATCATCCATACCTGGAAACTCGGAGGCTGACTTACGTAATACATTTATTGCGTGCCTCCATTCATGTACCGTCTTCTTGCTAGCCATAGTTCGACCAATAGTGATGAGTGCTAGAGGTAAACCACGACATTCATTTGCAACAACTGCCGCAAGCTCAGGTATTTGTGGGTGACCATTTATCACTTCTTTTCCTACTTTCTTTTGGAACAGACTCCAAGCTTCTCTCTCTTCTAAGCAGTCTACTTGTATCTTTCTATGGGCTTCCATTTGCCCGCAAACACCCTCAGATCTAGTAGTGAAAACGACCATGGACTTGTTGGTTTCATGAGTACTATTAGAGTCGAAAGCGGGAACTCCTATGCTTTGTAAATCAATCCGTTGCCAAATATCATCCAAAAGCAACACAAATTTCTTGTTTGTCAACACCCTAAATATTTCTCTAGCTGTTGTGGCTAAATTTTGTTCGGCTGGCAGAGTCAAATGAAGTGAATCTATGATTTGTTTCTGAACGTCTTGTAAGTTCATATCTTTAGAAACCACAGCCCAGATCAAAAAATCAAAGTTATGACTCCTTTTGGATAATTCATTGTTGAGTTTCTGCAAGAGTGTAGTCTTTCCAACTCCACCCATCCCATATATTCCTAGAATCCTGACTTGATCATCTTCATTAACAAACTTCCACAACTCTTCAAGCATTGGTTCCATACCGACAACCCCAGCTACTGTTGGCATCTCTTGAATCTGTTCCATACCAAGAGTAGGTCTTAATAATAATGAGCTAGGAATTTAGGTTGTCGAAAGTTCGTTCAAAATAAGTTTGTTGGGCAAGCTATAGATGGTAGTAGTAGATCTTATATTTGCCATGTAAAATGTTTCAAAAGATAAAGTATTTGTGGATAGAAATTTAAGTGGCCTTTGAGCAAATTATATGGTTGGGTTTGGCTTGGAGTTGGATGAGGGGGTGGAGGCATTAAAGTAAAAAGGCTAAGGGCCAGGGACCAATACTATTAATTGACACATTGTTCGTCGACTCGAAAAATATAAGCGTCCATGTTGGATAATGATGAAGGAACATTCCATTGCAAAACGTGAGAGATCTACTAATATTTTGTTAACTCCTTTTATACGCTAATGCGTTCCTCTTGGTTATTTTCTTAAGTTTATCCTCCACATGGGTTTTTGATATTTTTTCTAATTATTATTTTCTAGGCATTTCTTTTTTTTTTTTTTTGAAAGCCATTAATACCAAACCAAGTTACAAAATTCGGACCAATTACAAACTTTGTAAAGTTAAATAAAGGACGAAATGTAATTAATTATCAACTGAGAGGCGAAAAACAGAATAACTTAATGAACGGTGGGTAGAACTGAAGCTGCCAACAAATGAGCGTCCTTGTTATTAATTCTGGGGCAGTATCGTATATCCAGCCGTTGGTTTTGTACTCTTGAACGGATGCCGTTGATTTTATCCACCAATCGCCATGGGATTTCCGGATCAACGGCCACGATTAGTTCGATCAAAACCCTACAATCGCCTTCGATTATAAAAGAGGATAGCTGCAGCTCATTTGCTAGGGTTAATCCCATCTCAAAGCCGGCAATTTCACTGTGAATAGGGGAAATCGGTTCTATCAAACTAGCTCGAGAATTCAAGATAACTCCATTCGAGTTCCTAATCAAGGCTGCACAAGATGCATGTGCTTCTTTGAAGGATCCATCGAAGTTAATCTTTAGTATTCCTTCTGGTGGAGGACTCCAACGATCATCCTGGTCATATTGGTTAGTCGAAAAAGTAGGGTTTTGCAGATGAACATACCTTAATTCTTCCTGTATACTCCAGCAACATCTGTTCAGAGGGTTTTGTTTTGGAAATGAAGATTATTTCTTAATTTCCACCAAAACCACATCATGTAAGTTACTTTGTACCAATTATTCATTCTCGAATTTTTATCATTTAGCACGGCTTTGAGAGTATAAACATGATCTAGTTTGATATATTGCAGATCCTCCACACCTACTTTCTGGATCAAACGATGATATAAAGGACAATCTCCGAAGAGGTGATCTCTGGATTCTAAGGTACCTGAATCACACAACTTACAAATCTGGCTTATATGAGGGATCCTAACTCCTATATTGGTAAGTGTAGGAATACCATTATGAATTAATTTCCTGATAAAGTTTTGGATTTTAGGTTGCATGAATTTCATTTTCCAAAATTGAGACCAAGGAAAGTCTAAAACTTGTTGAGAAATACTCGGATTTACCCTAATTTCCTCATAAAAGGATTTAGATGAAAACTTACCACTCTGAGTTGGACACCAAATCAATTTATCCATTGTATTAGTATGAATAATAGGGATGTTTTGAATAATGTCTGCTTCTTCTTCATTGAAAAATTGTTGGATTAACGATCTATTCCAAACTTGATTTTCCTGCATGATTAGTTCTGAAACATATACAATGTTATGAGGTAAGTTAGAATAATCAGAGGGGACATTATGAGTTCTATTAGGGATCCAAGGGTCTGATCTGATTTTTATAGAATGTCCATTAGCCACTTGCCATATACTATTGTCTCTGATAATCTCCTTGGTATCATTTAAAGATTTCCAAAATGGAGAAGACCCATTTTTTGCTCTATAAGACCAAAAATCCTCATTCTTGAGATACTTAGCCTGTAAGAGTCTAACCCAAATTTCATTGGGTTTAGTTATGAATCTCCAAGTCATTTTGGCTATAAGAGACATATTAACTTGAGCCACCGTTCTAATTCCCAAGCCCCCTTTATGTTTAGGGCTAGTAACAATATCCCAATTAAGGAAATTGAGTTTTTTCTCTGAAATAGAATGTCCCCACCAAAAAAATCTTTCAATTTTCTCTATATGCCTAGATACTGTTTTAGGCATAACTAGATAGCTGCAGGGGTAAGTGCAAAAGGAAGATAATATAGATTTAATTAAAATGGTTCTACCTGCCTGAGAAATAAACTTCTGCTTCCATCCTGATAATGATTTTTGGAATTTTTCAATGAGCCAGTTATAACTCTCTATTCTGTTATCTTTTTTGAGAACAAGAGCCCCCAGTTATTTTTCTCCGTCAGTCATCAATGGAGCATTAAGAGTGCGAACAAAAAGGTTGGAGATATCAGCTGGAACTCCTTTGCTAAAGTACAAAGATGATTTCAAGTAGTTCACTTGTTGACCAGAGAAGCTCCCATACTGTCCCATTATATTCATAACTGTGTTAAGGTTTTCTCTAGTTGCTTTACCAAAAATGATCAAATCATCAGCAAATAGTAAGTGAGTGATGCTAGGAGCTGCTTGATTGATTTGATAACCTGTAAATGTACCTTGTAACTCATAAGGATTAAAAAGGAGTGAGAGCGATTGTGAGGTTAAAATAAAAAGATAGGGCGATAAATGACAGCCCTGTCTAAGACCTCTAGAGCCCCTAAAGTCACCCACCTTACTCCCATTCAATTGAATATTGAACCTAGCTGAAGTAACACAAGACATTATGAGAGTTAATATACGGCCATTAAGGCCAGTGGCTTTAAGTACACGTTCAAGAAATTCCCAACTGACTCGATCATAGGCCTTAGCCATATCCATTTTCAGGGAAAAAGTGCCTTTTTTAGCGTGGGAAGCATGCATGGAATGTAAAAGCTCTTTGGTAATCACTATATTATCCATAATTTGCCTATTCGGGACGAACGCATTTTGATTCCACATAATACCATCCTCTAGATAAGACCTGATTCTATTCGCTATAAGTTTAGTGATGAATTATATACCGAGTTGCAGAGGGATATTGGCCTGTACTCCGAGGCCGTACTCGGATTTCTGGTCTTGGGAATTAAGGCAATAGTGGTAAAATTAAGATGAGGATCGATCAAACCTGTATTGAAGACAGATTGTATGTATGAGGTAAGATCTTCACCAATGATGTCCCAGTTATGTTGGAAGAAGAAGCACGGAAGACCATCTGGACCCGGACTTTTGATCGGTCCCATTTTCATAACCACGTCTTTAATTTCCTCTACTGAAGGAGTTCTAGAGATATCGGCCAGGTGATCAGGCGAGAATACCTTATAAGCAGTAATAATCTCGGTAGGCGGTTCACTTACTGGATCTGCCTTGAATAAGTTCTGAAAATACTCAATAAATTCCTTCGATATACTGTCCATATCTGGCCATCGGACTTAGTAAGTTGATGAATTTTATTCTTTTGTCTTCTAGACGACATAGCTAAGTGGAAAGCCTTAGTATTTCGATCCCCGTTTTGCACCCATCTGGCTCTTGATCGTTGCTCTGCCCTCGTTCTCTCAATATCTTCCAAAAACAGTAATTCTTCTTGAATTTTACTCTCCCGTTTTAATAACTCAGTAGTGGAGGGTAAAGATTGTAGGTCGACCAATCTCTTTCTAAGTATGGTTAGTCTATTCTTAAGAATTCCAAATGCTCTTTTACTCCATACCGTAATTGAGTCTTTAACTTTATTAGTCTTTTCTAGAAAGTTACCCTGAGTATTACTCCAATTTTCTTCGAACACCCTGTTGTAGTTTTGATGCTTAGTCCAATAGATTTCGAATTTAGCAATGGTTTTAATTGGTTGACCAGCAACAGTTAGTTTTAGCAAGATCGGAGCATGGTCACTATTGTATCGAGGTAAGTGGAATAACCCGGCTTCCGGATATTGCATCAACCAATTCGCATCACACAGACTTCTATCTAGTCTTTCTTTTGTCAGGTGGTGTATCGCCTTGTTATTGGTCCAAGTATACGCAGGGCCATTGAATCCTAAATCCAACAAATTTGCATCTCGAACAAACTGTTTAAAATTAGACATAAAAGGTATATTAGAATGACCTCCCCATTTTTCACTTTATATAAAGCATTCAGATCACCAATACATCAATAGGGGTTAGTAATATGTTGAATACCGGTAAGAATATTGTTCCAAAAAACCGGTCTATCAGCAGCATTTGGAGGACCATAAATAAAAAGCATATCCCAAGGATTAGAATAAGGGAATTTGATAGTAGCATGTATAAGGTTAGAAGAAGAGTAGTGTATGTTCAAATTTAATTCACTATTCCAGTGTAATACAAGACCACCACTACGACCTCTAGATGGAACATGATGATAATTAGAAAGAAAATATTTATTAAAACAAACAAGAGGAACATAAGTAGTAAGTTTAGTTTCAGAGAGAAAAACCACAGAAGGTTTAGTCGCTCCTAGGAACTGATTCAAAGTTTCTTTTGTCGGGGAGTTCCCTAACCCACGACAATTCCATGCCAGAACACTCATGGCTTCTGCGGCATTGGGGATGCCGTGACCCTTTCTTCACCTAACACAATTGAATGAGATGATCTCCTATAATATTTGGCAGATCTTTCAGTAACCGGTTGCATGTCTTCATCAACATATCCTACTAAATCTGTTCCTCCCGACTGCCCAGGATTAGTTGTTGACGTTTCCCTTGTAAACAAAGAGTTGTTAAATAGAGTAGTAGAATTATAGGTAGATTCAATTCCTCTCTTTTTATTTTGACATAAAGTAGACAATAAGTCTCCAAAATTGGAATTAACAGTCAAGTCAGGAATGGATTGAGGAACTCCCTGCTTTAGATCAGAACGGACCTCTCGACCGAAAGAGTCTAAGTCCCTAGTTTTATTTTTTGCAGAATAAGGAACCTTAAAATCATCATTGAATTTAGGAATCATAGATCGGGTAATTTGAGTCCTAAGATCTTCGGATATATTATGTTTGAGAAGATCATTGAAGGCTAACATGGTTGGACAAAATTTGATCGTATGTCCCGTAAGACCACACAAAATACAGAATCTAGGTAATTTTTCAATCTTAATAGAAATAGCAATCATTTTAGTATTAGAGATCTTTAAGTAGACTCTCGGAACAAAAGGTTTATTTAATTTAAATTCAATTTTGATTCTGCCGAAAAGACCCCATTTCGCTGCATCTTCTTTAGTAGTGGGATTAATTTGGCCTAGAGATTCCGCTAGTCTATTCACTATAGTGCTGTTTAGATGACTAGGAGGAAGACCATGCAACTGCACCCAAAACCAGGCCGAGTCGAAAATGTGATCCCCAGGCATAACATCTGGGCGACATCTCTGCAAAACTATTAGTTCTTCTTGGATAACCCAAGGAGAACTTTCCAAAGCAATATCGAGTTCCGTCACAGTAGAGAACTTAATAAGAAAAACATTATCCTTAACTTCAGATATATTGAACTTATTTGGACCGTGTATCACCCTCGAAAGTCTAGATAACGCCTGGTTAATATCAACCTTTTTGTCACTTTGAAACCAAATGACTCCATTTTTGACAATATCTGAAGAACTTTCATCAGAATCTACATCTTCTATCACTATAGGAGTAGGTTCATTAGTAGTTAATGCAGCAATCGTTTGGTTTTGAGACGGATTTGAGGTATTATACTCAAGGGCAAGCATTCTGTCTTTCGGTGTTTGATCATTGGGCTATAGTTCCAGGAGACCCACTCGACAAAAGCATTGTCCTCCGTCCTCTTGAACCTGCACCAATTCAGCACCTTGCTCGTGAATTCATGGTGAAAACTAGGCGTCGTAAGGTATTGTCTCTTTTATGTTATTGAGTACTACTTGTTGTCCAATAATATTAAACCCTTTGAAGAATAACTTGAAATAGGGCTGAAATTTTGCTAAGCTCTTTTCAGGTCTCGTGGTTGCTACATAAATAAATAGATTTTGTTTTGCCTTGTGCTTATATTTGGTTGTCTGGAAGTCTTCTGCAATCTCTGTTAAAATAACCACATATGTATCGAAAAACATAATATTTGTTAAATAAATAAATTTCATAAATTAGAAGGCTATTATTCTTCAAATGACCTTTCTGTTGCATTTGTGCAGGGAATGAGTGAGGACGTGAGTATCAATAAATTCTTCGACGAGGCCATGGTTGTGGAGCTTGCTCAGCAAGCCGCTGATCTTCATCTGCAAATGATGTAAAGTTTGTTCTAAAAAGACACATCTGCTGAGAACTGTGAGAAATTGAGCTTTCTGTTATTGATGCTTCGACGGACGAATGAGGTTTTGTATGGTTACATCTTGTTCTGTAATGCTTTTTTTGTTGGCCGCGGCTTTAGAGAATAAAGAAAAATCTTCAGGGAATAAATACTTTCTTTAAAATTGGTCAAATGAGATTGACTTTTTGGTTTCTATATGTTGCTAAGACGCTTCTAATTTTGGGAGTCCAAAAAAAAGATGCAGTCGATTTGTTAGGGTTAGAGAGAGAAACAGAGTTGTTTGTCCCGAGCTAGATTCATACCTTTATACTTTTTCTTCTCTTCTTCTGTACAACTAAGAAGTCTAGTAATGGTCCTGGTTGCTTAGCTTTTTTTCAAACTACGAACAAGTCCAAATGTTTTTTTTGTTGAACAAGTCCAAGTGTTTGCCAATCAAAATAATCTTGACATCAACATAAAACAATATGTGGATTCTCCATGGAACTTCTTGTAGATTATAGATTTCTAACCCAAACCCACTAATCATTAGGCCTAGTAAAGTAACCAAAACAAGAAATTTCTCCATTAGAACAAGTTTCATGGAGAAATTTGACATGGGTTTTCTTGCAGAGATTTAAATTTCATGTTTAGAGAGAGAGAGAGAAAGAGAGAGGGATGAAGATCAGTGGGTATCCAATTTGATTATTCTAATAAGAAGATCAATTGGGTTAGAGAGAGAAATGAAGTTGTTTGTCCTGATTGTGATTGGGGATTTGGTGAAGAGGTTGAAAACCCTTCTCGATCTACAAACGGAGAGGGTTGACGGAGAAGATTACCTGCTACTGCTACCATGTACATGTAAAATGAATACGAGGGGTTAGGTTTCGTCTAAGTAAAATGATATGAGTTGAATTAGCAGTTTCTCTCTCTAGTCCTCTTTGAAAGGGTATGAGTTGAATTAGCAGAATGGGAGATGAAGAGAAAAGATTAATTTTAGTTATGTAAGAGAACAGGAGATGAGTAAAGAGAGGACATGAAGAATAGATTTCTGAATTTCTATAGAGGAAAGAGAGGAGGGAAGATGAAAGAGGAGGGAATGACTTGAGTTAATTTTATTAATTTTTAAGGTATCCCCATAAAAAATTATTCCCTGGAGAATTTTCGGAAAAATCTGGATTCCCTCGAGAATTTATTTCCCGGAGAATTTTCTTTATTCCCCAAAGCCGCACCCTTTTTGTTTCTGTAATGCTTATACAGCAGCTGAAACAAAGTTAACATCTACTTAGTTGAGTAATTGGTATGTCTTACCAACAAAAGTTGAACAGAGTTTATGGGTAATTTTGAGGTTGATAAACTGTTTTTTGAAGTTGTAATCAGATAATGTACTTAGTTGTTAGATGTTTCATTTTCTTTCTTTTTGTAGAATAGAATATATATTTTTTCGAAAATGATATATGACCCTCTTTGTAACTCCCTTTCTTTCGTGGCAAATGAGACAAGCGGTATTTTAGTTTTTTCACCGTGAAGAATAAAATACCTCTTCTGTTATTCCGGCTCGTGTACAAGGGAGTGCACGAGAGAGCCCTTGTATCAGCGTCTATCGAGTAAGTGTAAGAATAAAAGCCACCCGTTTGAGTTTTCAGAAGATGGCATTGATCAATGATCTTTGTTTCCGGGGAAGTTAATATTACCCAACCAAGGAAAGAAGCTGATTTTATTGAGGTTGAGACAAGGAAAAAAGAAAATCATAACCTGAAAAACGTTTTTCAGTGCATTTTCCATTTTGTTGCTCTCTTATGTCTTAGGGGAATTTGGAAAAAGGAAGCCGCTAGTAGCACCCGCTAAAATTGTTGTTAGCCCTTGGATGATGTAGGTACCCCGTAAGGAGTGGGTGCCTACTAAGGAAGCACGCGGCCTGCCCTTTTTTTTTTTTTTTCTCTTCTTCACCTCTTCTCTTTCGAATCACCATTAACACTTTATCATGGAAACAACAATGTTTCTAAATCTATCATCATCAATCAACAATGAGGAGTTAGAGCAAGTCCAAGGCTAGCCGGTCCCGTGCTCTTAATTTCACTTTTTCATTCAAATTTAAGGGCCTCAGTTCAGCCCCTAAAATTCAACTCCAAGGCTAGCCGGTCTCAGGCCCTTAAATTTGGATTTTTAATTTCTCAATTTACTTAAATAATTCCATTAAACAATATCAATTACAAACTTAACATTTGATTAGAAATTTAAATCTACGTAAATACGACTAAACAACAATAGAAAAGTTAAAAATAGCTATAAGGGGTTTCTTGGTTCTTGTGGATGACTGCCGAACCAAGCTTCTCGCGCCGCTATAAGCATCCGTGCACCATGTTCGTCGACAGACCTAACATCAATCCTCAATAAGTCTATCCCATATTGTCGGTCTTTTGCTTGTTTATCGGTTTCTAGAAACCCTTTTTGAATTTCTATAGATTCTTTAAGTGATAACGATCTTTTTTGAGATTCTTCCATTCTATTTTGCCAATATTCCGGCGGAGCATCACACGGCTACTACTTTGTCTTTAGTGGTAGAATTTGTCGAATTTTCTCTGACTTTTGCATTTGCTTTGGCTTGTTTACAACCCATTGGTCTTTCCTCCGATGGATTGGTATTGGAATCTCTTTTCTCGAATGTTGACTCTCCTGGCATGTCTGCCATCCACTTGTTATGCGACATCAAAACTTTGTAAACATGTTGGAATCTAAACATTTTTCCTTTGTGATTGTTTTTAAAAACATCAAGTGCTCTTTGTATCTGAAATAATCAAAATTGATTTAAAGGGATATTATGAAATCAGATAAAAATATATAGATTAAAAGTAAGAAAAATTACCCGGTCATAGTCGTTCTCCCCGCTTTTTGGATTACGATCCTCAAAGTTAACTCTGACAATCGGCATTTATCTCACTGAAATGAGATTTACAACTCTTTTTTGTGCGTTGAGAGTTTGTAATTTCATTAAATTCATCGGTTATTTTTTGCCAAAATACATTAGATTTTTGGCAATTTCCGACAACCGTATCAAACGTGAATTTCAAATAAGAATTAGTAAGTACTATATCTTCATTGGTAGTATACGCAACCCGTTTAGCTTCTTGGTTGAAGTCGTGCCTTCTTGCTCGCAAGAATCATCTAAAGTTTCATCTACCGCCGAGAGAACGCGTGAAGAATCATTAAAAGTTTCATCACTTTCAAATTGGCTAGAGTGATAACCGGGAGTTTGAATGAGATCCATAAATAACTCATTATCATTAAAGGAATCCATTGAAAAAGATTGAAGAAATTGGCAAGAAAGTTGGAGAGATAAAATGAAAGAGAAAGAGTTAAAATAGAGTGAATGAGAGAGAGATGAAGGATGATTTGGGTTCAACCCCTATTTATAGGGGTTGAACCCAAAATCTAGCAGTTGGATTTGCTCCAACGGCAGATCTAGCCCCCCAACATGACCGTTGGGAGCTCCCCAACGGTCTATTGGGAGGGGCCGACTGTTCGTCTAAAGGGACAGATCGGGGGGGCTCAACCCCAACCGACTTGCTCTTAGAGAGATACAAAACTTTGTTTTAGAGAGAGAAAGAGAGTAAAACCAATAGGGAATAACTTTGATTTCGAACCAACCTTGATCTACAATGAGGTGTTGGAGAGAGAAAAAAATTTGATCCAAAATCACCATTAAAAATACTCTGGGGAACCATTACTCACGGACTGGTGCGAGACCAGTCCGAGCCCTTGATTTGGGTTTAGGGCAGGTCGATTTATATTGACTCCACCTGACTTCCAATCCGACCAAGTTGAATCCTTTGCCTTCCGGACCTAACCCGAGTTAAACTTTCAATTTCTGAAAGATACCCCCCTTATTCATTTCCAAGGGAATTTCAGACCAAAAATGGAGGAATCCGAACAACTGTCTGAAGAAAGCAACGAGAGAGAAACAACAACGAAACCCACTCCCTCTTCTCTCTTCCCTCTCTCATCTTCATCACCATCATTACAACCCATCAATACTTCTAACAATCCACAATGGCTATCCAATTCCAGCTTCACCACTGAACTCTCAGTCATTCAACAATCCGTATCTTCTCATTACGAAACCCTAACTACTACCGACCCTTTTCAACTACAAGATGACGACGAACAACAAGAAGAACCTGAGTCTCTTCTTCAACAAACAAAACCTTCTTCTTTCTCTCTTTTAAGTTCTTCTTCTTCTTCTGATTCAGATGAGAGAGAAAGAAATAAGAAGAAGAGGAAAAAGGAGGAAAGGAGACGTAAGAGGAAGAGATCCGGAGAAGATGATTCTTCTTCGAGAAAATCTGGTGTTCGACTTTGGGATGGTTCTGGCATCAAACCCTCCAAAGATTATTACTTTGATTCTCGTGGTGATCTTGATAATTTGGCGTTTGGATCACTTTACAGGTAAATGCGTTTTTTTTTCATTAAGCTTTTGCATTTAATAATTTAGAGGGAATTCATAGTTTATTAAACAAAATTAGCAAATTTCAATCTCCTGAAATATTTTTTCTAGGTTTTAGCAGAATATTTCATATGGGGGTGGGGGTGCTCAATTGTTTAGGTTTTAGGTTTACATGATTGGATTGTTAGGTATAGGTTTCACATTAAAAGATTATAGTAAAGCCAATAATTATGTCTAATTTAATCACAGAATGGATGTTGCTCGATACAAGCTCTGCAATCCCAACGAATCATCTGGACATCAAAAATTTTATGCTTTGCACCGAAAAAAGGATTCTTTATTGGATGGAGAAGTAGATACCAATTATTTGGATACTAAACTAAAATCGGGTGGACGATACTGGTCTATGAAATACTCAGCTTTAGAACGTCACAAGGATTTCAAACGTGTTCGAATTGTTGCAACTCCACACATGCCTGAATTTTCAGAGTTTATTCCAGTATCAGAGATGGGTGATGATGGATCACAAGTAAGTAGTACGCAAATTGAAGAATCTTGGGAAGATGAAGTGTTACGCCGAACTAAGGAATTTAATAGGATGTCGAGGGAATCGCCTAATGATGAAAAAGTTTGGATAGCTTTCGCCGAATTTCAGGATAAGGTTGCTAGTAAGCAGCCACAGAAAGCTGCCCGTCTACAAATACTTGAAAAAAAGATAAGTATATTGGAGAAGGCTATTGAGCTTAATCCAGATAATGAGGAATTACTTATTTGTTTAATGAAGGGGTATCAGAGAAGGGATAGCAATGATGTTCTCCTTAAAAGGTGGGAGAAAATACTTACGCAGAATCCAGGGAGTTACAAGCTGTGGAAAGAGTTTTTGCGAATTCTTCAAGGAGAATTCTCCACATTCAAGCTTTCCAACATGAGAAAGATGTACGGGCATGCCATTCAGGCATTATCTTCTTCATGTGCCAAGCTGTATAGGCAGGTTCTATATTATTACACTTCAGTCTTCATATGTTTTTACGTGCAGTTAATTCCCTCCATTCTGAACCTAAGATTTACGCTTCTCAGTTTCTTTATCATGTAATATTTGTCAATCTCTGGTGATGACCGTGATGTTAACACATGGAAGTTTAAATGTAATCGAAGTATGAACTGAGAATACAGTAGGAAACTAGAAATACAGAAGACAATGTAGAAGAAGACAAAGCAACCAAAGTTTAAATATAATCGAAGTAGTAATAACTTTGATTGAGAAGTGCTACAATTAGAGCCACTTATATTGGGCCTTATAAGGCCCCTCAAATAATAACTCTAGTTTCTAAACAATAAACACGACTCTAGCAGGATCTGGCTAGCCGCTAGCATGAAGTTTTCTTTTAGTGGTTGGACCATTTTAATAGAACTTCGCAATTTTTCAGAAGAAAGACAAAATAAGTTTATAATTTTCTGGTCAAGCTGTTGTTTCTTATGTTATATACTGATTATTGTCTGTGTGCAGGCTACACAAACTGCTAAACCAACCGTGACAGATTCAGCTACAATCCAATTGGAACTTAGTGTCGTCGATATTTTTGTAAGCCTATGTAGGCTAGAATGGCAGTCTGGCCATCAGGAACTGGCAACCGGGTTGTTGCAAGCTGAAATTGAGTACAGTTTGTTTTGTCCTTCTTTGCTCCTCACAGAACAAAGTAAACAAAGACTGTTTGAGCACTTCTGGGATGGAAATGGTGCAAGACTTGGAGAAGATGGGGCTCTTGGGTGGTCGAGGTGGTTAGAGAAAGAGGAGGAGGAAAGGCATAAGGTTATTCGTGAGGATCCTATTCAAGAAGATGAAGGTGGTTGGACAGGTTGGTCAGAACCTCAACCGATAATTAGTGAAAATGGACAAAACCCAGAAAGTCTTGAAGACGATCTTTTGGGTAATGAGGATATTGAGGAAGATATTGAAACTGAGGGTAAACAGGAAGATGACATAGAATCTCTTTTGAAGAAGGTGGGCCTTCATGTCGAGGCTGACGCTGATAAAGATGTAAAAGATACAACTACGTGGATTAAATGGTCGGAGGAAGAGATGATAAGAGATAGCGAGCAATGGATGCCTGTGCGCGGAAACTCTGGTGCTTTCTCTTTTCTTTTCTTTTGCTTTTGTCTCATAATTGTGGTTTAGCATGCATTTGTCTATTTATATCTGTAGGTTCAGGATTTACCTTGAACTTTTGTATTTCATTTAGTTTTGATATACCACATGTATTCCTTGACTAATCAATTGTTTGCACTCAATATGATCATCAAATAGGCGGAGCTTCTGATAATCCATCTGAAAAAGAAGAGGATGAGCAACTTCTAAGAACCATATTGTTTGAAGATGTTAGTGAATATTTGTTCTCCTTGTGCTCAGAGGAGGCCCGCATCTCTTTGGTATCACAGTTCATTGATTTCTATGGTGGGAAGATTTGTCAGTGGTTGGTATTCTTACTAATCTTTCCTTCACATCATTTACTTGCTAATAATTTAGCACTTTTAACTTATATTATGGTTAGTCAATATCTATTTGTAATTTAGATCAAAATATCAAATACTGAAATTAATTCTTGTGTTTCATGCCTTAATCTAAACCATCAAGCTAGTAAAAGTCTGTCCTTTAAGTTCTTCTTGTCATTTTTGGAACATTAACTTTTGAAGACTTTTAAATTAGTGGAAGATCTATGTATGAGGACGTTGGTCGAACTGGTGCCGACAAGTGATTAAATTTCAGTAGCCACTGGGAAGAGAAATATTTAGTTAAAATTATGCAGTCAGTGTGGGTACAATTACAAATTTAATGATGCAAATATATTTCAAGTGATGGACATATCATCTTGTTTTTGTGGGAATTTACTTAAGCACAAGGTCATCCTCTTGATAATCGTATTTAGATAACTTCATGTTGGGCTCGTGGGCGATTATCATTAATGAAGCAGACCTGATGGCTTGGTATTCGGTAGGGATAACAAGAACAAGAAACATCGTTTGGGACTTTGGAGAGCACTTGTTATCTTAAAAACTTGGTTTTTGCTAAATGATAAGGCCTAAATGCTAAATGATTGGTCCTACTTTTTAGACGAATTGTAAGCATTGATCATTGGGTTTCTATTATTATCCCCTTTATCATACACCCCATTTTGATCATTAACTGGCAATTCTTAATTACTTTCATTGTTTCTCCTTTAAAAGTTCGTAAAAACTCTGAAAAGCTGCACTTTTACTGTTTTTCCACATTGGTCTAAACATATGTTGATTGAAATATTTCGTTTACGTCTGAAATATATAGTGAGGGAAATTGTAAGTGGAATGTGTTGTCAGTTGAGTTCAGAACTGAAATATTGGCTCATTTTGGTTTGAAATTTAGCTCCACGGTTGGAAAATGAAATTTTGATTTTGAATGAAAAACATTTCTCAGACTTACAGTTACAGTATGTATATGGCAGTAACGTTATTACTTTACAAATAAAACTTTTGTACTGTGATTAAGTGTTTCTTTGAGTGGACTTAATTTTTCATTTGGAAAAAATGGTAACATTATTCAGTTGGATCAAATGAAATTTTGATGAGCATTAGAGAGTAAAGATATCATGCGTCAATATTGGCTTACTATACCGTTGGAGTCGGCATTTCAGTTGAACAAAGTTCATACTATGACTTTATTTCTAAGTGGGATGAGCTAATGCTGCAATAGTTTCTTTTTAATATATGCAATACCACTGTATTATACCACATTTTATTAATATTAATTCAAGTTTTTCAGAAAAAAAGGGGTTTTCCTCAATCTATGCGGTAAGTGATTATAACCATGTTTTTTCTTCTTGGTAACAGGACATGCACCAACAGTCCAAGTTGGGTAGATAACACCCTAAGCTTAGAAGTGTTAACAGATTCTATTTTAGAATATTTAAGAAGTGTCCATGAAGCGATATCCAACACAAAAAGCAGTTCGAGTACTTCTGCCTTGGAGTATCTTTTAGGAAGCTCAGATGACGTGTCTAAAAGAACTAACATGATGAAATTTCTTAGCAATGCACTTTTGCTTTGTTTGACTGCTTTTCCACGTAACTACCGCTTAGAAGAGGCTGCTCTTGTTGCCGAGGAACTATTTATAACAAGAATGAGTTCTTGTCCGCATTCAGTAACACCATCTCGAGCTTTAGCCAAAGTCCTCTTGAAAAATGATAGACAGGTATTCTTTGTTCTACATAGCCTATAACAGAAGTTATTGTCTTTATCATTGTATAAATGCATTTGTTACATTGACTATTAACATTGCTTTTACAAGTCTTTAGTTTTTCATCTTATAGGGTTTAAGGTATTCTTGTTCTCCACTCTTTGTGCAGATAAGTGTTAAGTTCTCGTCACTTGTGCAACTTGTTAGTTACTTGCATGGTACTTCCTATGATAGTATGGTATTATGATAAACTATCTGCTGGATCATGCTGGTGGTGATTCCATCTTAGCTCCAGAAGCATTGTGCCGTGAACTCTTGTAACCTCTAAATGTTGAAGCCTAAACATGTACCGGAAAGCAATCTAATTTTTTAGATTTAGTTTTTCTATTATGCGGACTATAGTTCTCCTACATCAATTACCATTGACTACAAGAGGGTCTTAAGAGGCAAAGAACAAAAAAAACACTATAATGATTGCTTACCTGAAGAGATCTACTAATACAATACATTCAACTAGGAAAATTAATAGTTTAGATCTATGTAAAATTGACACTTCTTAACACTTTTTCCCATGTTGAATAGTCACAGTGAGTTCAATGATATTATGTGAAAGATGTCATAAATATATTTCGATTATACCGGCACAAGATCGTGTTAGGCTCATAAAATTCAATGTAAAGACTAACAGTGTTTCAATTCAACCCCAATCAAGATAATTGTAGCCTCTTAGGTCATAAAATATAAGCTGCAGGACGTAACTAATATCGGAAACTAGAATATACAGTGTTTCAACCCCTAATTATTTAATAGCAGCAGACTGCTCTTAATCGTTTAACGTATTTAACGCTAAAAGGGGAAACTTGTAAAAGAAGTCGATGTGTTCTTAAAAAATGAACTGACGGTTAAGTGTTAACCTCTCTGAATGTTGACCATCCTCTGGATGTCTTCTAGAGAAGAAAAACTGAAAGCATGTAGTTAAAAGAGGAGAATATTGAAAAGCACGGGCAGACACTTCATTTTAAATCAGTTGTAAATATTTGATGACTCATTTTAGTCATCTATCTTGATTCGTCAATCATTTTAATATGTTGACACAGGATTTGTTGCTCTGTGGAGTTTATGCACGTCGTGAGGCTGCTTATGGGAACATTGATCTTGCAAGAAAGGTGTTCGACATGGCCTTATCCTCTATTGAAGGGCTTCCAACGGTAAGCATTCTATATTTGCTTACTTTATTTGCACGGAAAAGGAAACTTATGATGCCAACATTGGTAACTTAGTTTTGCTAGCAAGGCACCACACTCCCTATCCTTAGCAACAGAGAACTTTCTTCGTTTGGTGCAAGGCTGGTGCTAAGGTCGTTCCTACTCGACCCCGTAGGTCCAAGTGCATTGTGCTTTCATGTAAAAGATGTTATGCATCTTTACGTGCTTGCCCTTTTTATAGTTTTTTTTTCTTTTTAATGATAAAGGAGCATTAGTTAATTGTATCCAAGGGTCTACAACTTCTCATTGTGTTAATGTACTCTGTTTTGAGTTTTACTACAATATAATGAACAGAGCCTGGAATAATATGTATGTGTTTCAAACAAATTAACAGGACCTTCAGTCAAATGCACCTCTTTTGTACTTTTGGTATGCTGAAATTGAGCTTGCCAATTGTTCCGGAGGAGTACCAGATTCATGTGTGGAGCGTGCAACTCACATATTATCCTGCTTAGGAAGTGGTGTGAAATACAGTCCATTTAAGTGCCAACCTTCGAGTCCTCAATTGCTTAGAGCACATCAGGGATTTAAAGAAGGTATCAAAACATTGCGATCAACATGGGCACGTGGAGACATTAAACACGAGTCAATTGCTCTCGTTTGCTCGGCTGCTTTATTTGAAGAGTTGACTACCGGACCGATTGCTGGTGCTGGAGTTTTAGAGGAAGCTTTCTCCATGGTGCTTCCAGGTAATCTAACTTCTTTGGATACTTCTATATCTTAAGTATTCTTTCAATAGATTTTTAAGCTTCCTTTCCAACTACATTTCGACTGTAAACTAGTGAAAGAAAGATTAATAAAGATGTAAACAACCAAGTTTCTCTTTTTGTCAATGGTGAAGAAAGTAACTAGATATGGGCTGTTTAGGCTGTTCTGTTACCTTGTAAACAGTATATCTGATTCAAAGATATTAACTCGTCAATCGTCATGCATCTCTGTGTTGTACTTCAACATTGGTTGAATGTTTAAGTTGGTTATGCTTCGGTTGCTGTCTGAGAGAACTGATAGTCATGACATATTCATCTAAACATTTATCTTACATGTTAATAATTGTTATGTGAATATGAAACATGGTTCTTTTCCTTGGACGTTTTTTTTATGGCCAACGTTGACGAAAACAGTTCTTAAACATTTAGATTTGAGTTGTTAAAGAATTTTTCACTTCACTTGTATGATACTAAGTTATGGTTCTTAACTTAGAGAGAAGGAGCCAGAGTTCTCAGCTCGAACATTTGTTCAACTTCTACTTGAAAATGCTCCAGAAAAACAGCAAGCAGTCAAAGCTTCCGAGAGTATGGCAGTCAGTCTTGCAAGGCTTGCAGATATATCCTTACAGTCCAAAAGTTTTTTCTGCTTTCGTAGAGATCGGCTATCTTTATACAGTATCAAACAAACTTCGGTGGCTATTCGACGAATACTGTCAGAAGTAAGGTTTTCTTCTTGCAATTAACTAATGTCATGTTATCTACAAATTCAATAAATCATGGAGTGAAGTTCTCTATTTGTTTCTCCTTATTGCATATCTATAAGCCCAATAATCTGCGCATGAATTGCTTCTCAAGAATCTTCTTTATGACTTAATGTTGGAAGCAATCACTTTTTAGTTGTTAAACATCTGGTAAAAGCTGGATGCGTGCTTTCCTCCTTTTATTTGCTTTTTTATCTTTATTTTGGACGAAAATTGATTGAATTAATGGTGGGAATAGAAGTTAAATATATTATACTTGTGCGGAAGAAGTCGCAAACTACCAGAGAAAAAGTCATCTCTTAGAATACATTCAACTCTAATAGGGCCCTTCAATTTCTTCTCATCAGATGATGCTAGATGTTACTATCGACAAAATTTTAATTATATCGTCGATACCTGTCTGCTTGTGACTGATCAACTATATCAAGATATAAAGTAGATAGATGCTTTATGGGGGAAATTAGCTACATAAATGTTGTTCGATTTAGAAGACTAATCTCATTTCATCAGTAGTTTCTTTCTCCCACATGTTTGCATTTGCTTGAATGCTGTTTTGTTATCCTCCATTTATGTCAAATAGTCAGTAGTCTTTGTTGTTTAGTATCTCTACTTTTAACTGAACTTCTCTATTTTGCGTGTACTTCAGGAAACCATCTGTTATTGCTTGGCTCTTTGCATTGTCATTTGAGTTGGATAAAGTTGGTTCTCATCATAGAATCCATGGATTGTTCGAGAGGGCATTGGCAAGTGATAAGTTGCAAAACTCGGTTATATTATGGCGGTGCTATATTGCATATGAAATCAATGTTGCATGCAACCCTTCTGCTGCTAAAAGAATCTTTTTCAGAGCCATCCATGCTTGCCCATGGTAAGAGCTTGTTTTTTTATATACCATGAAAATCTGAACTGTTTTTTTTTTTCCGTTACTCCTATCATAATAGGCAAATTTGCTTCCTTCTTCAAATCAAATTACATTTTTTTTTCTCATTACTTGGATATCTTAGGAAGTAGAGTTCAATACCTTAATCCCATTGATTAATGGTTAATATAACAAGTAGCAAAAGGAAAGTCATAATATGAGAATTACTAAGGAACAGATAATGCTATAAATGTTTAGAAGGTGGAGCTAGGACCTAGGTCGAACGGTTAGCGGTGGAGTAGACCTTTGAATGTGACAAATGCTTACCTGTTCTATCTTAACTCCGTCCCTCTCTTAACAGCGAGAAAATCCTTCATCTTATGCACTCTTCGGCTTAAAATAAGTGAAATCTTAGGCTGATCAATGGAAGACCCTCAGAGGTCTTTCAAAGCTCTAGAGGAATCAGACAAGGGGATCCCCTGTCTCCCCTCCTGTTCCTGTTAGTTGCTGAAGTTCTTAGCCAGTGCCTGCAGGAAGCTGGGAAAAGAGGATGGGTAAAGGGTTTCACTGCGGATAATGGAGGAGAAAGGATCAACCACCTCCAATTTGCGGATGATACCCTTTTCTTTATAGAGGAGGATGGCAATCAACTTAGGACACTAAGAGATATCCTCATATGGTATGAAATTTCCTCAGGTCTTAAGGTGAACATGCTGAAGTCTTATATATACAGTGCTACCAAGATAGGCCACAATAATATGAATCATGAGATGATTAAGGAATTTGGGTGCCAGGTAGGATGTCTACCTACCTCGTACCTCGGATTGCCGCTGGGAGAAAGCTACAAATTCAAGAAGCTTTGGGATCCTGTTATTGAAAGGGTCAACAAGAGGTTAGCTGCATGGAAAGGTCACATTTTATCCAAAGGTGGTAAGATAACCCTCCTGAAGTCAGTCCTCCAGGCTCTCCCCACTTATTACCTGTCACTGTTCTTAATTCCGAAAGGGGTACTTAAGATCATTGAGAATAAAATGTGCTCCTTCTTATGGAATCATACTATGAATCAGAGAAGTCTTCATTGGATGAAGTGGAAGCAGATTACCACTAGCAGAGGTAAGGGAGGTATGGGGGTCAAAAACTTAGCACTCATGAATCAAGCTCTCCTTATTAAGTGGTTGTGGAGGATGGACCATGAAAAGGATCAACTTAGGCAAAAGATTATTTCTAGCAAGTACGGTAGGGGCTATAAGGAGTGGACCTATAAGTGCAAAAGAGCATCCTACGGGTGTGGAATTTGGAAAGGCATAATGACCAACCTGAAAGAGTATCATAACCTTACGAAGTGGAGACTGGGTGATGGGTCCAAGATAGAGTTTTGGACGGACTTATGGCTGGGGACAGAAACCTTGCAAATTACATTCCCTGACATCTATAGGCTGGCTATGAAACCAAAAGCCACTGTGGCAGAGGTTTTCAACAATGAGAGCAGGGAATGGGACATAACAATCAGAAGAAACTTGAATGATTGGGAACTTCAACAATATGTTCACCTATTGCAAATCCTCCATGATGCTAGTAGGGGGGAAGGGTCGGATATAAGAGTATGGCGTACCGAGGAAAAAGATCCGCTATCAGTCTCGAATTGCTATAAGAGATTGGATAGTGATGATAGCTTGCTCGAGCCATGTGTCTCAAAATATGCTTGGATCAAAGCTCTACCTCCTAGGGTAGGCTTCTTTATGTGGGCAATACTGATGCGTAAAGTACCTACGGTGGATGCCCTGAAAAGAAGAGGCTTCCAGATACCTAACAGATGCATCCTATGTAAGCAAGAGGAAGAATCATTGGAGCACCTGTTTCTGCATTGTAAGGTGGCCTCTAACTTGTGGAGTTTCTTCATTCAGTCCATGGCAGGACAATGGTGCACACCAAACTCTATAAACCATATGGTAACCCCGTGGGATGGGCTTTTCAAACATAAACATAGAAGGGAGGTGTGGCAGTTAGTGCCTGCTGCAATTATATGGAGCATATGGAACGATAGGAATAATAAGATCTTTAAAGAAAAAAACCTCAACTCTTCAGTTGATATTGAAGATGTGAAGGGCACAATCTTCGCTTGGATTAGGAGAATAGATAAATTTAAGAATGTATCTTATTTTGATGTTGTTATTACATGGATGATGTGAGACATTGCCCAAAGTATCCCACCCATTGTAAATAGATTCTTTTTCTTATATATTCAATCTAACTTTCAAAAAAAAAATCCTAGGCTTTGCTTGATCGAGGCTCATAGAAAATGACAATTGACAACTAAAGTAGAAATTCCAATGATTTGAATCAATCCTCACCAGCAGGATCATCTTCACAAGAAATTAGTGTAGCCAGTTAGGCCCGCTCATCTAAATTCGTTTCTTTGACATTTATATCACAAATTAGATGGAAACATATGTGACGTTTCTCACCGTCATCACCGCCTTCACTAATTGGAGGGTGGGTACGGTTTAAAGGAGATCAGTTAAGTGTGGTAACTGGATGCCAGTTTCTGCAAGAGGAGACTAATTAAATGTGGTAACAGGATGTCTATTTTTGCAAAGGGAAGGTCAATTCATTTCGGTAACCGGAGTTAAACTTTTACTAAAATCAGACGAGTCGACTAAGATAATCAGACATATGTTTGTGATGTCTTACATTCTAACACGTTCGACATAAGCCTTTCCTGGTCACTTCGAAATGTACTCAGATAACTAAATCTCGTGTAACGTGATCAAGGGAACTGTTTGTGCCCTACAGGCACAGGTTACCTAGTCAATATGAATGAAGTTTAAATTTTAATGGGGTATAGAATTTACTCTGAGATGCTTCCTTTAATATTATTTTCAATATAAGACAAAACTAGTTAGGTTATCAGTATGTTTCTGCTTCATGACCTTTCCGTTACTTCTTTGATCCCGGACAGGTCGAAAAAGCTATGGCTTGATGGGTTCGTGAAGTTAAATTCCGTCTTGACCGCGAAAGAGCTTTCAGATCTCCAAGAAGTTATGCGAGACAAGGAATTGAATCTGAGAACAGACATTTACGAAATTCTCTTACAAGATGAGATAATAACTTGAACTTATTTTACTCTGTTATACATGTACTTCAATAGTGTACCTAACTTGTAACATATACTTGTTTCCTCATCCCATTATAAAGCAATTTACTTCTTTGTTCTAATTCTTTTTTTTTTGTTTGTCTTTGTGTTTAATGTTGGAGTTATCAAGAAAACCGAAAGGCATGTAGAGTTGTAGACTGCCCTAAATTTACTAATATTTTGGTATAGGACTTCCACAACTACTGTTTTTATAACAGGTTACAGGTTGAGATTGAGTTTGTATTAATTTGTATTCTGTGATTGATGTGGGATTATCAGAAGATGTGGGATTATCAAAACACAAAAAAGAAGACTAGAGTATTATATTTTCGAACTCCTAAAGTCAAATTCGGCTACCAATTTTATCGACTTTCTATGCGTGAGAATTTTCGTCCCTTAATGTTTTAAGAATTGAGTTGTGATTTTTTTTTACAGGAAAAATGATGTATAACAAATTACTTAATAAAAAATGGCAACCCTTTGTTGAAAATGTTATAATCAAATTGGTTAAGTGACTTTCTGTTATCAGATTTGTACCTACAAACCTTTTTTTTATTTGTTGAACAAAAGTTATACCTACAAACCTGATTTGAATAACTCAATAAAAAGGACAAAATCCAATAAAAATATTTCACTTTTTTGGATTGTCTAGGAGTGATGACTAGCTATGAAAAGATTAACAGCATCTTCTATTTAAAAAAAAAGAAAAAAAATCCTACTAGACAAGTCTATATGAGATTTTATATTTGGATTTAACCGAATCACTACAAAAATATTGTGGACTTCAAAATAGATGTAAAACTATGTGAGTTTAATGATTTAGGATTATACTTCTAGTTCTCATATTCTTGTACATAGAAAAGTTATTAATTTGAAAAAACAAAGAGTAGCCGATGATGTAGCCGACTCGCATATTGGGTCAGATAGAGAGACATAAAAGATCTGTCAACGACAATGTAAGTTGATCACTCACGATGGGGTGGCCTTTTTTTGGTCAATTAATTACTTTTATTTTATTTATTGTCTCAATTACGTAAACACAAATCTTGATCATAAGTTGCTTTAATCATAAAGATTTGATCTTACAACCTCCTGGAGTTTGAGCATCCCACGACTGTATCACAAAGTGTTGGGAAAATGGGTTGGACGGCAAATAACATTTCTAAACAAATAAAAGGGACAAAGGTACCAAAATGTATAGAAGAAAATGTCAATCCTTGTCTAAGATCCAATAAACAAATTTATTTCGTGTGTCTTTGAATAGAGTGATGACTAGCCATGAAAAAGATCAGGAGCATCTTCTGTCTATTTAACTGAAATTTGTCAAACTTTTGATTATTAAATTTCTTCTCTCTTCATCCTACTGATTAAATAAAATACAGTAAGAATGAGTAGTAGGCTTATACCATTTCAGAGCAACAGAGAAACCACCACACATTTCAAATCTCTAAGTTTCTTGGGATCCATTTAGAGAGAGATTTTTTTACAGAGAGATTTTTCAATTAGTTCTACTGTTGTTGAAATCAAAATTAGGGTTTTGATTGGGAAGATGTCTACTGTATCTGAAGGTCCAGTTCCATTTGATGCAACAACTCAGAAAGAGAATATTTCAGAACCAACAGATGCTGTTGTGTTCTTTGGAATTTGTATGGTTTTGGGAATTGGTTCAAGGCATCTTCTTCGTGGAACTAGAGTACCTTATACAGTTGCTTTGCTTATTATTGGCATTGCTCTTGGATCTTTAGGTTTCTTTCTTTAACCATCTCACTTCTTTGCTTTGATTACTAAATTGTACTTTTATCACTTAATTTTGTGCTTGTTTAATGGTTTTGATATGTGAAAGTTATTACTCTTTTTGCTACTTCAATGTGCAGAATATGGTACACACCATGGATTGGGAAAGATTGGCTCTGGAATACGAATTTGTAAGTATATCTTGTATGAAATTCTTTCCATTATTTTTACAAAGTTAATTTCCATGTTTTCGATTATGGCACACGAGGTTGTAGATCAACTTGTTATACATCCCTTCAAAAGGATAGAACTTGAATACTATTGTCATGGCATATTATCATGGCTTTTAGGGTTAGTTTACATGACCTTTAGATGGCAGTTTATGTGCTAAAATTCAATCCTTTGGTATATCGATGTCATATGATGTAACATGATGTAATGAATCTTAAAAAAACAAAAGATAGAACTTGAATACTATTGTTATATGATGTACGATGAGTCTTTCCATCTTTCTATGGTAATGAAGCTCTAGTTGTTGAAGTAGTGTTAGAATTTATGAATGATATGTTTTGGTTTCAAAAATTTAATGAGACATACAACGCGAAGAATACTCTGAACGATGTGTTTTTTTAACCAATTGTCATAGTAAGATGTTGGAGTTCTACTGACAAAGTTTCCTCTTTTACTTCCATTTAGTTCTTCTTAACAAGGTTTACTGGCTTTAATGGACAGGGTCAAGTATTAATCCTGACCTCCTATTGGCTATTTTTCTTCCTGCTCTTCTTTTTGAAAGCTCATTTTTGATGGAAGTGCATCAAATCAAGGTTTGTCTTCTCTTGTCTTTTACAATTCATTTACTGATGAAATTCTCGTGTAATATTGAGTGTAAAAGGATTGTAAATTATAATTTACTCTTCTCTCATCGTAGACACCATATCCCATAATCCAGATGAACATAACACGTTCAAATTTCTCTTTTATCTGTTTTGTTTGTGATATATATTTTTTAATCTTAACTGAACGTCATCTTGGGTTGTTTTGCCATGTTGGATACTTGTGTTAAATACTCTTGTCTGTACTTGTAGCCACTTTAGTTTTTTTTTTTTGATGAGATTGTAGCCACTTTAGTTGGTGTAGTATACATGATAAACCTTGTGTACTTGCACTCTATCATGTTAACGACCATGAAAATACTTCTCCAGGTTCACATTTTTTAATAAAAGAAAGTTTGACTAGAACACATGACCGGAAACTATGGCGTGAGCTAAATCAAGGAAGAGGGTCCCTTGAGTTGGCTATTGGCCATGCTTGGACAATCCTAATTCAACTTTATGTGGTATCAATTTCTTTTAGATGTGGATTAGTCTTTGTTGATTTTCTTTTGAAAAGGTAAAATTGTATTTGATCATTTTTGTAATAGCTTTTAGGGAGTATCTAAGGAGGTCATAACTATTTTTCTTATATCCAGAAGAGAGTCCTAAGCTTGATATCTCGATTCACAACTTTTCTTGCTGCTCCTTAGTTCTTGTCATGGCGGCAATAGAGCAAGGAATGAAAACCGAAATTTCGGCAGGAAATGACCGAAATTTTTGGTTTTATAAAATAGGTACACGATATATCACTTACAGATATATCTTGTCAGATTTTCCATCGAAATTAGTCCAAATTTCAAAATAATGTTGTCCGATTTTCGAATTATTCGAATTTGGGTGGAATCTGACAATTTTTACTAGAAAAAGTGAAAATAATTGAAATTAAAATAAAAGGTAGAAGAGAAGATGCTTAAATTATGATGTTTATGTATTATTGAAGTCAATCAATCTATAAATCCAGACTCCATGGAAACTAAAAATCAAGGAATGAAATTTCGGCCGGACAAAATGGAATGTTTCCTTGAAATATTTCGATTAGTGTGGAAATTTTACAAATCTACGGAAATGGTAGAAATATGATGGAATTGTGCATAACAAGACTTTTCAACCATAACTAAGCATCAAAAAGATGTAATCTTGACTCTAACAACTCTAACAATAATTGATTAAGGTAGAAATGTAAATCACTTGCAGTTTGTTACGTTAAACATTAGTACCACATTGATCTCCTGCCTCCTTCATCACCGCCTTGGTTTGGACGTACATGGGATCCCTTTCCAATAAAATTGCAATACGTTCCCGTGACATGCGATTTTGGAACCAATTTTGATATTGTTGAAATGTGTAGCATGTTTTGTTCCTCATGAATATCCCTTAGTGGTCCTAGTAGGGGATAATGAGAGTACACAAAATAACTTGGTCCTCAAGGCACCAATAGAATTGGTTGTTCATCACCATAACTTGGGTAGTTATATCAAATGATGCGGATGAACTACCGTAACCAACGAGCGATCTTCTATACGCATACTACTGAAAGTCTTCGCAACAAAGTCAAGAGAATTGCTCCAAGACAGAGTACTCGAGACATCCATTTCAGCCAACTGTTTTTTATTTCTACGAGCATATGATATAAGTTTTGATGGTCTCTGTGGTACTTCATGATCCTGATCTTGCGTCAGATGATCAAAGTATTTTTCCTCTGTGCAAGGGACATATCCTTCATATTTTTCATTAGTATCTTCCTCATCATTGTTACCATCGTTATTCAAGCTATTGTGTCTGTTATTCCCGTTCCCACTATCTCGCTAGAAGGTGAAACAGAACCTCACTTATTAGGATCCATCAAACGATTGACATCTTCAGTACGTGATGCCCTAATCTAGGAATTAGCATTTAATACTAGTCGGAGCAATTCGATAATTTGGCCTACTGTTTGGTTCATCCTTTTCTTTTTTGATTTTTCATTCCTTGCCTAAAATTATAGTGAGATTTAGATGCAATAAGAATTGAAAGCAGAAGAGAAGAAACGTTCATATTAATGATTTATTGGGGTTGTGTTAATCTCTTACATATTTATTGGCTTATCACAATGTGCTTCTGGACGAAATACAAACTCTTGAAGTTGGAAGCCTGATGTTTCTTTACACAAGGATGCTTCTTCGAAAAAGTTTGATCTCCGTAACAGCTTCTCGTAAATGGTTGTCTATTGTCTGCCATTTATTTGTTGTTCGAGGCGCTGAATACAATTCACATGTTAGTTATGCACTTAGTTGGTTTTTAAATTGCTCATACCTTGCTTCACTTGAGCATGCACATTGCTTTGCACCTCAGGTGATGTAGACACAGTGCGTCTGCGCCCTTAACTATATTGCTTCTCTAATTTGTGATTTTTACGCTACACATTTCTTCTCCCTCTTGACTTGTCAATGAGGCTCTCACTTTTTATACTGAAAGTGTTGCCTATAGGGTATATAAGTGACCCGCTGTGACAGTTACATAATGATTGATTTTGTTTCACATCATGAGGGTAGCAAGTCCTTCTATCCTTTTTTGTGTTTGTTGCAGAGATGCATGGTCCAGATGCTTATACTTGCTGGTCCTGGAGTTCTGATTTCGACTTTTTGCCTTGGGTCGGCTTTGAAGGTATATGTTAAACCCTCCTGTCTAAGAAAACATCTGAATATTCTAATAGTTTTTTCTACAACTTGCTATAGCTCTTTCCATACAACTGGAGTTGGAAAACGTCCTTGTTGCTAGGGGGGCTTCTTAGTGCTACTGATCCTGTTGCTGTTGTTGCTTTATTGAAAGATCTTGGTGCCAGCAAGAAACTGAGTACTATAATTGAAGGGGAGTCCTTGATGAATGACGGGTAATCAACTGTTCAATAGTTAAATTATTTTCTTCAGTATCAAATACTCTAGCCTGGCCATGTAGATTAAGTGATAAGCTAAGCTGTGTTTATTCGGCCAATCTGGCCTCCTTTAAACAGTTAATCTTTCATTTCCAGGACTGCTATTGTGGTCTATCAGCTGTTCTACCGAATGGTTCTTGGCGAGAGCTTTACCGTTGGAGCCATAATCAAATTTCTAACACAAGTTTCGCTTGGAGCGTATGTGCAACTGCAAACACTATTTTCATTTAGAATTAGACTGTAAAAGTAAAAATAAGGTTGTAAACTCTTTCACGAATCATGATGCAGTGTAGGTATTGGTCTTGCTTTTGGAGTGGCATCAGTTTTGTGGTTGGGGTATATTTTTAATGATACTGTCATAGAGATCGCACTGACGCTTGCTGTGAGCTACCTTGCTTACTTCACTGTAAGATCTCTTAGAAAAGCTATTTTCTTACTTTTGGT
The DNA here is from genome assembly GCF_041429995.1 of Eschscholzia californica. Classification (NCBI taxonomy): domain Eukaryota; kingdom Viridiplantae; phylum Streptophyta; class Magnoliopsida; order Ranunculales; family Papaveraceae; genus Eschscholzia; species Eschscholzia californica. The sequence continues at coordinate 11,653,771 of NW_028238198.1, read as the reverse complement.
GCTATATATATATATATATATATATATATATATATATATATATATATATATATATATATTCCACTTATCTTGTTGGTGCGTTCTTTTGATTTTTTTCATAATTTGTAACAAAGTATGGGCTGCAGTTTCATATATTGCAATTCTTTCATTTATAATGTTGTTCTTATAATATAAGTTGTCTAAATCAAATCATAACTGAACAAAGAATATAGGAAAATAAAACATTTGCACCATATATTTGTTCGACCTGATCATGAAACTGTATCTAGGCTGAAGATGGTGCTGACGTTTCTGGTGTCTTGACAGTGATGACTCTAGGGATGTAAGTTTACTAAGGGATACGGAAAAATCTTCTAATTTTATCAGCGAATATGTTTAAGTAACCCACATCTTATAAAATTTTCTCTACTGGAATTACTATTCGTGGACAGGTTTTATTCGGCAGTTGCTAGGACAGCTTTTAAGGGTGAAGGCCAACAGAGCTTGCATCATTTTTGGTATGCTGCTTATATTCTTTTCTAGGTATAGCTGAAATTGCTGTTGATTTTTTATTAGTTTTTGTTTCAGTTATCTTACTCTTAAAGGAAGTCTCTTTATGTCGATCAATAGTTGGATATGTGTAAATTTTTGTCTTGAAGTATTGAGGTTAAACTTGATGTATCCTGTATGCAACATTAAAAGGAAAGTTAAACAGTAGTGAAGTTGGGGAAACCACTAAAGTGTGTACAGAAGTGAAACTGTGAGGATTTTAGGTTTAATTAAAAATATTGTTTCATGGATCAAAGAGAAGTTGGGGAAGCTACTGAACTTGTAACGCTTCTTGTCTGGAGGGGATTCTGTCCCTCTTTTTGGAGGTATGCATACATCCATGCCACTTTATTAACATTTAGAGGCGAAGTGATCTACATACCTAAAAATTCGCCGACAAATAAAAATAAGGTTGTGATGAAGTGGACATTATGGTCGTAAGAGCATTTTACTCCTAAAATGAGGGCGTTGGGCTTATGGGTGCTTGGTTGAAGGCCTACTAATGAGTTAATACACTGAACTGGGCGAGCATAGATTTTGTTATGTAGTTGAAATAAACTGTAATAGGGATAAATCGAGTTACTAATTGACCAAATTGCACTGATGGAAGTAATGCCGGTGTTAGGATTTTCTTGGGGAGTCAGATTGGGTGGCGCTGCAAGCATGTGTCATGTCTCGCATGCCAAGCTTCTTTTTGTCTTGACCCTTATATTTGGAATTATGTATATCTATTTTTCAGGGAAATGATTTCGTACATCGCCAACACTCTCATTTTCATATTAAGGTGTGTGCTTTTCTTAATCAAGTTAATATCAATATTTTTATGTCGCAAGAATGACTTATTGCTTACACTATTGCTAAACTATCAGCAATAAAAGTTTCAAGAATGAACAACTTGGCTTTTTCATTGATAAAAAAATTGTTGCGGATGAAGTGATATTAAGGGGAACTTCTTACTTTCCAAACAAAAAAGATGAACAAACTGCAATTTGATCATATTTATAGACATTATTCTACGACCGTAAGGGGAAGCTTGAAGTTAAGAGTTCTAATTAGACTCTAAAAAGACTAACTCATAACTAAGAGTCCTGATCGGACTCTTACTCATCCTAAACCATATGAAAAAAAACCCAAAAGCCCTATAGTGATGTATATGGTCAGTCGGTAAGTGCAAGGCTCTAAGGCCCATCTAGCTGGACTTTTGGTCAATGGATTCTCATGCATCATAGCATTTGCACCTATGTTGCTAATGATGACTAATAGCAAAAAAAAAAAATTCTCATTCGAGAAATGTACTGAATATATTATGAGTTCTATAGGCACCATATGCATCCCAATTCGGAATTTGAATCAGGTCAAGAAAACTCAATTATTTGTTTCCACATCCACGTTGATTTTCATCTAATTGGCTCTCTTGTTAGACCATACTATCTCACACTAAAGGGTGATTATTCATTGTTCAATTCGTGAAAGAAAAAAGTGGTTGGAATGTCTGGACTCCTAGCCTCCTATTTGGAAGGAATTGGTGGAGTACCCTAACGTTTTCAGCAGTTCAACTTATCTTAAGAGTTAAGACTTTAAAAGCAAAGAACTTTATGTAGAGAAATTAGTTGGAGTGAACTTTTATCCTAATGCTTTGTCAAATTCTTTTCCCAATCATGTATATCAACTTTTGTATAAGAAATGAACATGTAGTATAACAGACTAAAAAATCTTTTGTGTATCTTCGAACTTTTTCCTCTTTCTGTACATAATCAAAAGATTCAATACAAGTTTAATGTATTTGCATATTTCTGCAGTGGAGTTGTCATAGCTGATGGAGTTCTACATGATGGAAGTTATTTATTCAAGCATGGTAAAGTGCCTTCTGAATTCTGATCAATCTAGATTTTGATATTATTCTCAAACAAGGATTTAAATTTTGGTCACGATCAATATTTAGTTCGGGTTGGAAATGGAAATATGTCTTGGTGGCTGATTCCTAGAGGAGAGTGTTCAGCAACTAGGTAATTATTTGTCGGGCTTAGTAGTGACTAATGCCTATAAATATATGGGCTCTAGTTGAAGCTCTTTTACTTTTTTACATTCATCGATTAACAATCAGTTTGTAAAGATAAGGTAACAATCAAGTGAACAACAAGATAGGATTAGATAAGCTTGCTACCTATAATTAATCCTGAATGGCAGGACTTACACCAACTCGGAGTTGTGGGCCCTCCTGTGTGTACTGCAACATTTAAGAGAGTAATTATGTTTTGGTTTATGCATTTTCATTCTGCTTAAAGATTTCAATATATTGGTTCTTCATTTTTATTTCAGGAACTTCATGGGGTTATCTCGTCCTTCTCTACGTTTTGGTTCAAATTTCTCGCATAATAGTTGTAGGAACATTGTATCCCTTTCTGCGTTATTTTGGCTATGGCCTGGACTGGAAAGAAGCAAGTATTCTTGTTTGGTCCGGTTTAAGAGGCGCCGTTGCCTTATCTCTTTCTCTCTCAGTTAAGGCAAGTATTACATATCTGTTAGTCAATTTTGTACATAGATAATGTTCTTATTTAAGGTATTATTAGTTGGTCTGAATTATTTTGGTTGGTTATGTTTCGTAGTAGCTTTTCAGTATATTTAGCTTCAAGTTAAATTTTATTGGTATTTTAGGTAGAATTATTACTTCAGCATTTGTAGGGCCTCTCCTTTGTACCCTAACTTTTTGCAGTAACTATCTTCTCAAGATTTCATGTTTCCTCTCTTATGATATGGTAGGTGACGTAGGTTACACAGCTTAAGAGCCATCTTTGCCTTGTTGACAGAAAGTTGGATTTGTCTAAAAGTTAGACCATTATGTCTTTGCTCATTTTCATTTCTCTGATATTGTTCAGTAATTCTGCTAATAATGGTTCACACAAGTTTTTACTCTTATTATTCTCGTTATATCTAATAAGTTATATTAGTACCATAACTGGCATTTTTTTTACGAAGTCATATTTTCTTGATTTCAGCGTGCCACTGACAGCTCAAACTTTTTGGACAAAGAAACAGGAACTTTGGTATGTCAGTTCTCCTCATATTTTTCTATAAAATTATATGTTGAAATGGTTATTGGGATCTAAATATGTGCGTAAACCTGAACTTATTTAGTTTTCTTTCCTATAGTGATTGAAATATTTCATCTTTCCAGTTTCTCTTCTTTACCGGTGGAATTGTTTTCTTGACGCTTATTATCAATGGGTCGACTACGCAGTTTTTTTTGCATCTTTTGGAACTGGGTAAGCTATCAACAGCAAAGGTGAGATGATGTGACCGTTGGCCTCCCTTTAAAGGGTAGCTCCCTTAGCATTTTATTATTATTATTATTAGCAATCAAGGGAGTAAAGATTCTTTTAATACGATTATTAGAGAATGATTTAGAAATTTAGTTAAATTAGGATGCAAAGGAGCAACTATATATGGGGTAATGGGGGTACCAGATATATAGCCATTTCCATGTCTCAGAACCCATACTGGCTGGCAATATCCTGCATAGTGTTGATGTCATGCCCCAGAGCTTATCCTAAGGGTTATGAACATCAAGTTGAATAAAGTTTATTTGTAAATTGTATCTACTTTTTTTCCCTTACTCCAAAGGTTACACAACGAACTCGTATTATCTCTCAAGAAAGTACCTAATTTTTTTATCAAAAACTATTTGTACAGATAACTCGAAAAACCTACTAAATCCCCTAAAGCATGGTAAGCAAGACACCATTAGTCTTATGACTGTTTTGTAGACTTTAAACAATTCTAACAAAAACTTATGACTTCCTAAAATACCATTTAGAAACTAATGTTAAAATTTACAAACTATTTCTAAATCAACTTGAAAGCTAATAAACCTAACCACAGTCCGCAAGTACTAAGTTTCTCATAGATTGCATAAATTTGGTTTCAGTTCATTGTACTGTCCACTATTCTTGAACCAATCATGGCATGTTACTATTTAGGGTCTGTCTTAACTTCTACATGCTTCATCTCCACTGCATACAGTTATCTTTACCAGTTTCACTTTCATCTTTTCTATTTCCATATGATGTTAGAGGCGCATAGTGGACTATACAAGGTACGAAATGATGAAAAAGGCACATGAAGCTTTTGATGATCTGGGAGATGATGAAGAACTGGGACCTGCTGAGTGGTCGACAGTGCAGCGATACATTTATTGCTTAAATGACTTGGAAGGAGATCAGATGCACCCACACAGTGTATTAGCTCATGAAAAAATTGGTCGTTCTATGAATTTAAAGGATACGCGGATGCGCCTTTTAAATGGTATGCTCCTGCATTCTTTATCTGGAACTCCATATTTCCTAGGTTAGTAATATTAAAAATAATATTAAAGACCTCTGTTTACGGGGAGGTCGACGTGCCCTACTCCGGTACTAAGTTATGCTCAGAGCCTAACCCACGTTAAGGGCGTCCTACATCTGGCTGATTCACCTTTCTGCTTAGGACATCCTTATTTGTCTCTTTATCTTGTCGTTAGTCTGTTACGCATATGTCGTACCATCCTCTCTACCTTTTATTTAAATTCTTGAACCTAGAAGCTGGGTAAAATTTTCTTTTGAAAAGAAGCTTCGTTCATCTAAGATTCAGATGTAATACAATTCAATAGTTCGGGTGGAATATCTTCTAAGACCCAACGGGGCCGTCTCTATAACAAGACAGAGACCAAGTAGCAAGAATATGGGTAGCCATGCTACAAGTTTGAAAACAAAAACAGAAAATTATAGAATCAAAAGCTTCCTCCGGGTTATGGAAATCAGCGAGTATAGATTGTATTCTCCATGGTGCGGGTTCACTTTCTTCCATGAGGCAATTCACCAAAGTTTTCGAGTTGCTTTCAACGACAACTTGGTTGAAGCCAATAGACAGTTTTTTTTTTTGAAAATTTGAATGAATATATAAAAAGAAAGAAAGTATTTACAGGGTCGGAGACTCTCACGACATCCAGGCCTCCCAATTAGCCACTACATCACAAAAAGAGATATATTTAAAACCCCTAATGTTTCTTGCCCATAGGTAGATAACCTCTTTAATGTCCTCAACGTCTAAAGATGTAGAGAGGTTAACTTCTTTGAAAATCTTGTTGTTCCTATCCGTCCATATGCTCCACAGGATCGTGGCTGGGACTAGGTTCCAGACGGCTTTCCTATTCTTTAGCTTGAAGAGACCTTCCCACTGATCTAGCATTTGGGATAACGTCTTCGGGCGAAGCCAATAGACGGTGCCGTTTCCATGCTCAGTAAAATTGCTGCCGCCTCTGCTTCAATTGAAGTAGTAACATTTAGATGTTCGGATGCTCCTATTTGGTTCTGAGATTCATGATTTCTAATAATTACCAAACAACTTGCAACCCTAGCCAATGAGGCTCCATCAACATTGACAACATTTTTCGGTGGAGGTAGTCGTTTCAGTTTAACAGTTGGTGATACCATTTCTGTTAAAAGTGCAGCATCATATTCGCATTTTAGTAATATTTAGTATTGGTTGGGAAGTTGGACATAAATATACTTTCCCATTAAACATTAATTCTCATTTGCCATATCTATAGGTACTAATTATTTCAGTTTGACAATCTCCATGTCAGGTGTTCAAGCTGCTTACTGGGAAATGCTTGATGAGCAACGGATAAACCAGACAACTGCAAATATTTTGATGCAATCGGTTGATGAGGCAATTGATTCCGTTTCTACTGAACCTTTATGTGACTGGAAAGGCCTCAAATCCCACGTCCACTTTCCAGGTTATTATAGATTCTTGCAGACAAGCATTTGTCCACCAAAGCTGTCCACGTATTTCACAGTCGATCGGCTAGAAACCGCCTGCTACATTTGTGCTGCATTTCTCCGTGCACACAGGATTGCAAGGAGGCAACTGCATGACTTTATTGGTATAATTTCTTCAAGTTCTTCTTCATCTGCTAACTTAACCCATAACTTGTTTCATTGCAAGATCTTTTGATTGGATAGTAGGTTATTTTCTAGTTTCTAACTTTCATTGCTGGCTTGCTCTTAAACATTTCTTCTACCTTCTAGGTGACAGTGACATTGCCTCTTTTGTAATTAATGAAAGCGAGGTAGAAGGAGAAGAAGCACGAAAATTTTTGGAAGAGGTTCGAGTTACATTCCCTCAGGTATGTAATTCAAAAATGTCCTCGATGTATTTCGGTAGATTGTGTTCATTAACTCATAGGTTTGCACTCTTTTTAGGAACAGTGAGTATTGGTTCTAAACTAGATCCTTGTTCTAGTGCTTGGTATTGACTGTTGGAACTCTCCCAGGTTTTGCATGTCGTTAAAACAAGACAAGTAACATATTCTGTGTTAAAACATCTGAGTGATTATGTTCAAAATCTTGAGAAGATTGGAATATTGGAAAAGAAAGAGATGGTTCATCTACATGATGCTGTTCAGGTAGGTTGAGTGGATAGCATTTCATCAACTGTATTCTGTACTTTATTTTCCAAATTGTTCATATTTTGCACTACTCACACTAAAGACAGTAGTTGATCTTGCTGCCAGACCAACTTGAAGAAAGTTCTAAGAAATCCTCCTTTGACAAAGATGCCAAAAATAAGTGATATGCTAAAAGATCATCCTTTGCTGAAATGTCTTCCTCCCATTGCGCGGGAGCCTCTTGAGAGTTCTACAAAAGAATTAACAAAATTGCGTGGAGTAACACTCTGCAAAGAAGGGTCCAAGCCAAATGGAATTTGGCTTATCTCAAATGGAGTCGTCAAGGTAAATCAATCAAGAACACGTTGCGATGTAAATATATATATAATTTGGTGAGTCAGCCAGTGAAAATGTTTGGGGAAAAATTCTTTTTATGCAGTGGACAAGTAAGAATTTGAAGAACAAGCACTCATTGCATCCTACATTTACACATGGAAGTACTTTGGGCCTGTATGAAGTCCTTAGTGGGAAGCCCTATATCTGCGATTTTGTCTCGGAGTCGGTTCTATATGGTTTCTTCATTGAAACTGATAGGATACTTTCTGTGCTCAGATCTGATGCTGCAGTTGAAGATATCTTGTGGCAGGTACAGAATGGCGATTTTATGCCTGTTAATCACTCTTTTTTTCTCTGATATATCACTCGCCTGTATAGTAGAACTTGAAGAGGAATGATGGAGTAAATAAAATTGACTTTTACCAGTTAGGTACTGATAAAACATTAAGTCTGTTGGCTTTAGCATGGTTTTTTCGCCTGAGTTTACCGGATTTATATTCACCAGTGGAACCTAAATTTGCAAGTCGATAGTACCCCTAACATTACCCTGAAAGCGTTTACCTCCCGTACGTGGTACGGGTGCATGTAAGAACGTCCGGTAAGTTAGGGTCAGTGAGCTATTTCCAGTGTGGTACATTTTGGAATATTTTTCTAAATAATAGACTCTTTATGATGCTTATAGAATAGATATACCTATTCCCCACAAATTCTATCTCCATAAAATTTTCTAACTAGGTAACTAGAAATCTTGGTCGACTAGTTGAGCATACAGATTTTCATAAAGAAACTGAGTTAATTAAGGCTGAAATTTTGGTACGCAATATTGCAGTTTCCTTGACTTCCTGGTAAATTGTTTTTGTCTTGAGATATTAGTTTTTACAGTTTGTGGTTTTGTTTGCAGGAAAGTGTCTTAGCTGTTGCCAAAATCTTGCTTCCCCAGATATTTGAGAAAATAGCTATGCAAGATTTGAGATCCCTTGTTGTCGAGCGATCAGATATGAATATATTCTTAAGAGGAGAGACTGTTGAAATACCACCTCATTCCATTGGATTTCTATTGGAAGGATATATAAAAACGCAAAATGATCAAGAGGAAGTGGTTAATTCTCCAGCAGTACTGTTGCGCTCGTATGGAGATCTAGGCTCTCTCAATTTGGAACTATCAGGTAGCCAAATTATTCAGTTTCGCATAAAAATTGTACATCGTCTTATATCACCTAAAACCTCGTAAATTATAATTTATGTTCTCATGTTTATGGTAGGAAGCTTGAAATACCAAAAACAGTAGAGTTACCTATGGGTACTTTTCCAGGATACTGTAAAATAACTAACGGTAGCTCTAGTATCAAAAGATGAAATTGGATAGTGTATTCTAAATCAGATCGGAGTACATGATACAAACAAAAGAAAAAGAAACTATAAAAATATTATGTTATATATGGTGCCGTTGGTAGGCAGGAGATGAAGATTGCAAGAGTTATTGATTTTTGAAAGGTTGGTGTACCGTGTACACTTGACTTATTTCTGATAAAATGAGATCTTATTTCAGTGCAGAATCGGTTAAAATTTTACACATGATTGTTCAATAGGATATGACTTGTTGCATGATACTAGTGATCGTGGGCTAGTATATATTATATGGCTTCTCTTAGTAAATGAGCAGGTGTGTTTGATTTCCCTGCTCATTTGAAGATGATAAAAGGAACTGTTCTTCATTTCTTAATCTTTCTTTAGTGTCAATTCAAACGTCTGCTAAATGCTAATTGAAACACAAGTTTAATCAGATTGGCATGAAATCTGACTCACAGTCTGAATTGACTCGAGTCAGATTTCAGAAATATTTTTTTGTTGGACTCTTGATGTCTGACTCGTCCCCATTTGAGTTAGTCGGTTCAGATTTGGACGAGTGAGATCCAGACAATGAGAAAAATACCACCTCCGTAGTTAATGAGTACCATTAATGGATTTAGAATGTTTGTTTTTGTCTGACTCGTCTAAATGGCTAATTTGGGTTGATTTGGCCCATTTTACTCAGATGATTCAGAATTGGACGAGTTAAGCGAGTCAGATTCAGACAATGAGAAAAAAAAAATAAACAGCACCTCACTAGTGAAAGATACAATTAATGACTATGAATATTGATTGGTTGTAGGTTCCAAAGCAGCAAGTTTCTGCCATCAAGGAACATGGTATCAAGTTGAGACAAGAGCAAGGATAATTGTATTGGACATGGCAGCACTTGATGCTGAAAGCGCACTACAAAGAAGATCATCTTCATGGGTCTCAGCTGCAGCTGAACCTCCTAGATCTTTAAGTAAAGAACACGGTGGTTTGATGAGTTGGCCAGAGAATACCTCCAGAAGAAAACTACCACGTCAACAGTCTGAGGTAATCTCTTGCATACTATCTTTCGTTGGCGTTATTTTGTTCCAATTTCTTAATAAGCAGTGTTATCAGCCAAAATAATCGCAAAAAAACATAGTCTGTTGAATTTCCCGTTGGTAGCCATCCAAAACCGAAATATTTCGGCAATTCAACCGAAATGTTTCGGTTTAGCGTTTGCAGTTGGTGTTAAGTAAAATTACTGTCATAAACTAAGCGGGTGGTTTCTCTGATCAGAAAATGGGCAGAAGCTATAAGCAAACACCAAGCTTCAGAGTTTCTGAGACTAAGGCGTCACACAGTCTATCATATCCAAGAGTTCCGTCACGAAAACAGGTACGTCCACTTGTATCTGTCAAGTCAGAAGGATCTTCCACAGTGAGGAAAGACTTCCCGTCGAAAGACTTTAATGCTCCATTACCAGTTACAAATACGGAAGATCCTCGTGGGGGAGATGATTCCAGTGATGAATCTGGTTGCGAAGATGAACACATTGTCAGAATTGATTCCCCAAGTAGACTTTCTTTCCGACAGCCTTGATGTTTTACTTTATTAATATATAGTAGCATTCTGTTAGTTGTTTAAATGAGTGAAATAAATAAAACCCTAGAATCTGGTTATGTAGTAATGGGTAGTATGTGAATGCTAGTATGGCTATAGAACAATGTCTGTTGTAGTTCTTTATTTTCCCTTAGTTTGCTTTGTTAGCTTCATAAACAAACCATGTATTTACTTATTTTTATGTTTGAGAGATTTAGATTTTGGATGATTCTATACAAGTAAAACTAGCAATTGAATAACATTGACTTCCAAACTAAATTTATTCCAAGCTAATCTTTGGTGAAGTCTTGCTCGAAAAATAGATTTATAACGTAAGTCCCACATTCTCTAACATATGCTGATGTACGGATAAAGACACAGGGAGATGTCAGTAGCTCATTATGGACCTCATGATGTCTAACGGTTCGGTAGAATCCTGCCAGTGTCCAAGAAAGGAAACCAGTTCCGTAGTTTAGATGAAATATTACGAAATTAAGGATGTGAGAAACCTAAGGTTGACCAACTCAAACTAACCTATATGACTGTGTAGGATTCCCAAATTGTTATACTTGCTGAAAGAAATGTAGTTGTTGGTTAGGCTCTCGTATAATATTTTGTAGTCACGAAATTTTTATTTACAGTTTATTTTACTATTTTGTATGAAATTTCTCTAGTCGTTTTAGATATTTGTAACTTATAAGTGTATACATGGATATCAAAGATTTTTATAGTTATTTTATCGAAATTGTATGTGATAGTTATCTTATCGGAATTGTATATCTCTTTTAGCACGCAACATGTATTATCCATATAAATGGAAAAAATCAAAGCTAACAAGAAATAACCAGGATTTGTATTGCTTCTAGCTGAAAACGAAAGATTGGGCCTGGTTTATTCAGCCTACTGAGTATTACGTGGAACTATTATCACATTTGAAAAGCTATCTTAAACAAACAATTAGGTATGTTTTGGACGACTCTTAGATTTTGTTTTAGGTCATGAGTTTGAAAATTTACATTTTAGGCTGTCAACTCATTGTTGACTCCTTTATAGCAGCCCAGGATGAGGCGGGAATAGGGTGCATTATGCACAATGACCAGGCAAATTTCCTTGCAGCGGCAACTTTCACTTGTCGAGGTCAAAATGCTGAAGAGTGTGAATGCGGAGCGATCTTAAAAGCTTTGCAATGGGCTCTTAAAAAAAAGATTGATTACCTACATATTGAGAGTGACAACCTTAATATAGTTCAAAAACTCAACAAGGAAAATGTAGACATATCTTGGCAGTCGGAAAAGATTATAGAGCAAGTGCAACAGCTGGAGGTCAATTTCACAAAGGTGCTATATACTCATATCCCCAGAGAAGGTAACCACAAAGCAGATCATTTGGCCAAATGGAGTAGAAGAAACAAAGGAACCTGGGTGTGGCTTTCTTTATTAGATCTTCCGCAGTAATTGTATAAGTTATTTTAGTTTGTTTTCGTTTGTACCTCAACAAAAAAAAAAAAAAACTCATTGTTGACTCATTTAACTATCCACAAGAAATTAGATTTCAAAGTCGAAAACATGTATCTCTCACTCAACTTCATCATGCATTCACTAGAACTCTAGAAGTTCTATTTGATCCGATTTTATCTTTAGCTCAAGAATGTGACAAGATGAATAAGATGCCATCGAAAGACTTATGAGACCCAAATGAGTGTGGTCCACTCAAAACATCAATATGAAAATTTCGCAGATGTGTATATAAAAGTAGAAGATAGTTGTTTGAGTCGGAAAATAATTATAATAACTAAAAAAGTCTAATTTTTTTTTCAGTTAAGTAGGGCAAAAAGTTATGTGTAATAATAAGTAAAGTTTGAAACTTATATATTTGGGAAGGAATTTAATCAAATAGGTCATAATAATGTGAAAAAGCCGTAAATATTTCGTAATTATTATTCAGGTAAAATATAGGGGTCCGTGGGTATATAGACCAAAATAATATTCAAAAAAGGTTTATGATCCAATCTTCCCAAAACATGGATATTTAGTCCTTTTACATTGTGGACATAATAACCCATTCTTTATGAGATAACTACCGTCCATGTCCCTCCTACAAAAATCACGGGATTTTTAATTTTCTAGGGTGAATTTGGAATGTTTCTAATGTGGGCGTGATTTAGGGGATTTAAAGCAGCTAACGTATAAATCCGAAATTGATTTGTCTCTATCTTCTAATCGTTTTGGAAAGCAAATCTATTTCCAAACAATTCGAAACAAAAATCGTAACCAAATCAATTTTCTCTCTCTTTACAGATTTGAAAACCAAATCAATTTTCTCTCCTTACTATGTAAATTTTTTTCAATTCAAATCAATTTTCTCTCACTTAACTTTCAGATTTGGAAATAGTATATTTTCTAGGATCGATTTAGCGTGATTTGGGGATTAATATACAAAACATATATATATCACTTTCTCTCACTTAACTTTCAGATTTGGAAATAGTATATTTTTCTGGGAACATTAAAGCAACATATGTTTTCGTTTTTACTCATACATAAATACACTTAGAATACAAATTATGAAACAAATACGTAAATTATGTATTATTTATGACGAGGAAACCATCATTTGTCAAGTATACAACATAATTTATCAAATGTATGTGGGTCTTGTTCAATAAATTACACATAATTTCTTTTACATTACACATCTTTTACATTTTGTTACAAAAAAAAAGTTCAAAATCTTCTTTGGTTAAAAAATGGGGCCCATCCATGTACTCTCCATTAGTTTCGTTGACTCACTTTGATTTGATGATTCTCTTTGAAATTTCATCTGGTATATCAAATCTACACACATAAATACACATACATTAAAGAAAAAAAATCATATATTGTATTATAAACTACATGTACAGTTTCGTAAATTATATATAATGTTTGTCAAATTTTGACAACATTTGAAGGTTTTGAGTAGTTTGGTAAACTTATCATGGCTACTGTTTTGGATGAAAAGTACACGTAATGGTAAATAAATAATACATAATTTATGTGCGCTTATACGTAAATTATATACATAATGGTAAGAACATGAAGATATACGTAAATTATATATACTTTATTGCAAAACACAGGAGATTTGATAGTAAAGCGGAGTATTTCTACTAATGAAATGAGTACTGTTTTGGTGTTAAAGCACGGGTAATGTTCTATAAAATACCCATAATTTACTATAAATGTTGGTAATTTACGATAAAGTACATGTACTGTAAATTCTGTTATGAGTAACTGTACAAAAAAACAAATGTTTCATAAATCCGTACGAATTGAAGACCAGATCTAAAGAAAAAAAATGAGAATATCATTAAGTTTAAACTACAAATCTAAAGATATCTGCAATGATGATTGATTGCAATAATGTCAAACTCGAGTTGATGGATTAAACATCAAGATCAAAAACATAAATGAAATTTTAAGAGAGAGAAAGAAAATAAACATCAAACATTCGATTGGTGATTGATAATCTGATCTCACGAAATATCAATAACAACAGAAGATTAAACATAGATCTAAAGATCTTAAACAGTTATGAAAATTTTAGGGTTTTAGTTATGAATCATTGAATAAGGAATAAACATAAAGATCTTAAACAGTTATGAAAATTTTAGAGAGAGAAAATAAACATCATACATTCGAAGTTAATGAATTAGTAAACAGATCTTATAGATATAATTAGGATTTTAGTTATAAGAAGAAATATTAGATATTAACAATGGTGTTTATAAAGATTTCGAAAGTATTAAACCTGATAAATGATGAATTTGGACAGCAATATAATGTAGAAGAAGAAGAAGATTTTCTGAGTTTAATGGAGGTTTGTCAACTGAATCGATTTTAGAGAGATCAAATAAAGAGTTTCCGTTACTGAAAATAATGAAGATATCCTTACTTTGAATAGAAACATGATTGGAGAGAAATATAGGAGATAAATATGGAAAAAGATATGCATAGAATCGGTTTTAGAGAGATCAAATAAAGAGTTTCCGTTACTGAAAATATCCCATGAAGATATCCCTACTTTGAATAGAAACATGATTGGAGAGAAATATGAGAGATAAATATGGAAAAAGATGTGCATAGATTTCGAAGGTAAATTAGTTATAAAATATGGAAAGGTTAGATTAGGGATTATGAAATAATATTTATTCTAGAGATTTGTGTTTTCTCTCTAGATGAGACCAAATGGACTAGATATCCATATATATTATTTTTTTGGTTTTAAAACCCTTTATAGGATTATATCTACTATTAGGACCCGTTTTTTGGACTATAAACCCAAAAATTCTAAAATATATACAAAAATTAAAATTGTGTGACTACTTCCTTAATTTTTTTCTTTAAATTTTAAATATAATTTTTCATTAAATGTCGAATTTCGATAAAACTTATATATTTAGAAACGAATTTTCACTTGTTTTCTAATTAGATCCATTTCCAATAAAAGGTTTTGCAAAACGTAGGCTTGCAAAATGTAAACTGCAAATTTGATTTGCAAGCTTTGCAGAATGTAATCTCGGGGTTGCAGATTTCGCAAACTCAATTTGTAAATCGAGAGAAAAAATATCGAATTTTCTTCTCCAAATCTGAAAATTTTCTTATTTATCATCATCGGATAAATTGTCCGATTTCAAACCGGATTGCACTTCATCTTCATTTCAAAATGCAATAGATTAGATTATAAAGCCATGCTACCATTTTCAAACACACTTTGTTATAGGTACATAATTTTATGTGGACGCTAGTATCCAACTAGGATGACCCATAGTTTATCTTTGGGTTAATTCTGTTTTGGCCCCCTAAGATGACCAACTCAACAAAATGGCCTCCTAAAGATGACCAACTTCCAATTTGACCCCTTTTTTTATTTCTCCGTCATTTTAAACGCCACAAGTTAGTGAGCTAGTCTTTTTGGCCGAAAATGCCCCTGCCCATATCTTCCCGCTCACCAACAAATATTTATGGTTCCTTTCCTCATCAAGTCACCCACCTTCTTCCCTATAACTTTCTCTCTCTCTCTAAACTATTTTATTTATTTATTTTCCTCTCTTTCTCTCTTTAGTTCTTTGAGTGTCTTACTTTCTCTTTAATCTACTCATATGTTTTTATCTGATTTGTTGATTGTATGATAGATTTGAACAATGGGTAGTAAGTGTTTATTAATGATATTGGTATCGATTACTTTAATTTCTATAAATGTTAAAGGAAAGAAGGTTTGTATAAGGATGGGGTATGTATAGAATCTATCTGCTGTTGTATTCAAACAATTTCAAATATATTCAAGTTTACTAGCTAGTTTGAGAATCTATTTGCTAAAAGGATTAGGTATGTAAAGAAATGACACCCTGCAGGGCCGGCCCTACCATCTAGGAGGCCCAAAGCAACTTATAAATGTGGGGGCCTTAATAACTCCCTACTAAGGCTTTACAAAAAAATTATAAACAAAAGTGCACATGAAAGGAGTCGAACCTTGGTCAATTGGGTTGCAAACAATACTTGGACCAATTTACTAATCCATCTTTTGCGTTAGTGTTGTAAAGAAGTAAAGAAGTAAGCCATAAAACTTAACTAGGAGGCCCTTTAAAATTGGAGGCCCAAAGCCACCGCTTTGGTGGCTTTGGGCTAGGGCCGGCCCTGACAAAAACCTTCACAACAAGAAACAAGCTGAAGCAAAATTCGAACAAATTTTCCAAGCTCGTGATGTAATTACTTACTGACTTCCCTATATCTTCTTCTTCCCCAAGTCTCATATCTGGTTGTCTCTCTCTCTCTCCCTCTCTCTCTCTCTCTCAATTTTAAGTGACTAAAAAAAGAGATGATTTACAATTAATATGGTCAAGAAGGTCTCAATGGTCAAGTCCGTTGTCTGGTTCTGGTTGTGGGTTTTACGGTGCATCTGATGCAGGTTTCAATGGTGGTTCATATGAGTTTTTTCGGTTCATCAGGTTTGCATTTGTTAGTTGATTCTTTTTGGAATTTTGCATTTTAATGTTAGCTTTAGTTCCTTAATTGTGCATCATTTAGCTCTCAACCATGCTGATTTAGTGCGGATATGGAAGTAAGGTTGAATATATTGTAATTGACCATTTTTTAACAGATCCTTCAGTACTTGCACTTCTTGTTTCAATTTTGGATGAGTATTGGTAATTCAATTTTGGAAGAAAGAGTTAAAGTGAAGGGGGGAAGATAAAGAGTTGATGTGAAGGGGGGAAGATAAAGAGTTGATGTGAAGGGAGAGATGAAAAATTGAATATTTTTTATTGATTTGACAATCTATAATGAGTGTCAGAACCCAAAATATTTGTTGTTGAGCTGGAAGATAAGGGCAGAGGTATTTTGGCGAAAAAGGACAGCTCACTAACTTTTGACGAAGAAACTGACGGAAATACAAAAAAAGAGGCCAAATTGGAAGCTGGACATTTTTAAGAGGCCATTTTGGTGAGTTGGTCATCTTTAGGGGCCAAATTGGCCAAATTGGAATGAACCCATCATCTTTTGGTCTTTCTTTGGAAAATGAAAGTGGGTTGCATGATAATTTGCCTATAGCCAATCTCACTATAAAATAAATAAATATACAACTTATACTCCAAATCTAGTAATCTACCATCTACTAATCTCTCTCTCTCTCTCTCTAAAATAATCATAAGTACATCTCTGCTCACCTCTGTTCTACAGAGAATTAACATGAAGATAACTACTACCAAGTCTACCAACACTATTACTTTTTCTCTCTACTTACTCCTCTCTTTCAATTTTCTCTCTCTCACAATTTCATCTTCTCAATCACAATCCCTACCACCATACAAAGATCCTAATGTTCCAATTGAAGATAGAGTCTCTGATCTTCTCTCTCGGATGACACTTCCTGAGAAAATCGGTCAAATGACTCAAATCGATCGACCCCTTGCTACTCCTCAAGTCATCAAAAAATTCTTCATTGGTAAGTTAGTAAATTAATTAGATCTTAATTAATTGGGATTAATTAATTAATTGAATCTGATGAATCAAATTAAGCAAGATTTGATTAATTGAATTTAACATGCAGGGAGTGTTTTAAATGGAGGAAGTAGTTCGCCGTCGCCGGATACAACGCCGGCAATGTGGGCGGATATGATAGATGGGTATCAGAAATCAGGGATGGAAACTAGGTTAAAGATACCAATTATATATGGAACGGATGGAGTTCATGGGCATAATAATGCCTTTGGTTCAACCGTTTTCCCTCATAATATAGGATTAGGGGCCGCCGGAGATGAAGATTTGATGATAAGAATTGGAAGCGCCACCGCTTTAGAAATTCAAGCCACCGGAATTCCTTATACTTTTGCTCCTTGTATTGCTGTAAGTTCTTTAATTAATCTCTGTTTGGTTATTTCTTCTTTTTGCTGGTCAAGGAAAATGTTACTTAGGGCTAAACTCTAGCCCGAACATGACCCGTTTTAAGACCGGTATGTCTGAAAGTAGAAAGAGCCGTGATGCTATGTCCGGAAAGTATCCGGGCATAATCCCGGCCGGGGTACTTGGACGGGCATGATCTAGTGAGAGACACCATATGCCGTTCCAGACGCGTCTGACCCTTGGGGGAAGCCCCCAGGCCCCAACTATTTCGGTCCAAGACCTCTCATTAGATCATGCCCGTCCAAGTACCCCGACCGGGATTCTGCCGGGATACTTGCCAGCCATAGCATCATTTTGGAAGTAGAAAATATACATGCCGCGTGATTAGTTCGCTCCACCCATGCTCGGGCTGGAGCCATAAATTCATCATTTTAATTAGTAGTAATTCGAAAGTTATCGTACTTATCACTTCGTAGTGATGTATCTAATGTAATGTCTTTGTAATGACCATCATAGTCAATATTAAAAAAAGAAATTCAAAAGGGTTAGTAGGCAAGAGTGTTGATGTCATGTCACAATTTGACCTTCTTTAAGTGGGTTCATTAATTTCTCACAATAGAATTTGATGTTGGCCCCCTGTATGTAACTAATTGGTTAGTTTAACCCCTAGATGTCCAAACTTGTCATTTTTGGTGGCTTTTTAACAATTATGTTAAGAGAAAGTTGAGCTTTAAAACAAAATTCTTCTTTCTTTAGGGTTTTCTCTTCTTTCTCTCTCGTTTTTAAGAAAGGCCAGCGCTTTGGGGAAAGCTAAATAGTTTCCGGAGTGTGAAGACTCGGTCAAAAATTGGTCAATTTTGTTTGACAATTTTATTTACGGGGAAAGCAAAATAGCTTCTCCACCTCAGCTCTCTCTCTCCACCTCATCTTCTCTCTCCCTACCATTCTCTTTCTCTCTTCTCCGATTAGGTCGCCGACCGGCGACCATGAAAAAAAATAACATTTCACCCTCTCTCTCTCTCTCTAGAAACTCCGGCGAAGGGACCCCTTCGCCGGAGTTTCTAGAGAGAGAGAGAGTGAATTTTTTTTTTCATGGTCGCCGCCCGGAAAATTTTTCGGTCGGCAACCTAATTGGAGAAGACAGAGAGGTGAGGTGGAGTGTTTTTATTTTTATTTTTTCCCATAAAATATATTTCCCCGGAAAATTTCTAAAATTCTACATATTCCCTTTAAAATTTCACACCCCGAAAACTATTTAGCTTTCCCCAAAGCGCTGGCCTTAAGAAAATATGACATCAGAATCATTTTTAAATAATCTAGAATAATACAAGAGACTAAACAGTTCAATCCTCAAGACCACTGAATTGCCCTCTTAGATTTTAGAGATGATGACAAATAAGTACTCCGTGATTACATATTCACGTAAATTTGAATTTTCACTATAAAAGTAAACCACATTTATTAAGTGACTTTGTTCAACAAAAAAAAAAAAAGTGACTAAATTTACTTTGGCTTTGTTTTGTTTTTGGACTAAAGAGAGGCGACATTTTTTTCATAACAATAAGATTGGAAAGGGGTTCCTTCCATTAAGAGAAACGCAACTTTAACCCACCCCAACTAAAACATCTTAATTACGAAGATATCCATACTTAATTGTAAGTATGAAATATGGTAATTAGGTATGTAGAGATCCAAGGTGGGGGAGGTGTTACGAAAGTTACAGCGAGGACACAGATATCGTAAGAAGAATGTCTAAGATCATTCTTGGGCTACAAGGTTTTCCTCCTCGCAATCACACTAGCGGATACCCTTTTGTGGCACATCGGTAAACATTTACTTTTCTTTCTTTTCTTATTAGGAAAATTAATCAGCAAAGATTTAGTAAAAAAAGTAAATGAAATAAAAGATATATTGGTGACATCTCTCGTATGAGAGCCGAGGCATGCTGGTTGGATCCTAAGCAACTGTGAGTCTACCATGACTAACCACATTTACTTCTCAAGTAAGAGGTTTGTATAAACTGTTCTTGCAAAAAAGAATTGCACGATATATAAACAAAGCAAAAGCTAAAAATATCTTTTTTACCCAAACTTTGTCCAGTATATCTTTGGACCTAATAGATGGCTGAGGTTAAAACACAAAATAATGTATTGAGATGGACATATCTTTATTTACATATGGGTTACAAGTGTATCGGAATGCGATGACAAGTGTTGAGAGATTTATCACTTGAGTTGAATTCTCTGTGGGATTTATTTGAAAAAGATTGTTATTCTTTGATTATGCCTAGTTTTATAAAAATTCATTCATTTGGTCATCTATGATGATTGTATTAAAGATAAATAATGTATTGTCAAATTAAATACAACATATCATTTAAAGCTAAACCTACAAAGGTATTGACATGACATCGAAACGAACCTAAAACTAATTAATCTCTTAAAATATGTTGTATGATTGTTCTATCAATAAAATTCATCTTTATAGCCATACAATGTGGAACCAAATCATGATTCTTATTTGATTTAGTGAAGGACCCACTAGGATGAGGAGTCGCCCCGAAACCCCTTGAATGACAGCTATGGTCATCATGACCCTTGCGGACAAGATCTTGAATATAATTTGATTTGATAAAAAACACTCGCTCATCATAAGTAAATAAACAAACAACATATCAATCCTGTCGGATTTAGTCCCTTAGACTATAGATGTCCCTTAGCGTTTTGGCCTTGGATAAATAAAACCCTTCTCGACTTTAGAGAAGAAATTTAAATTTTGTGCACTTACTAAAAAGTGAAAAAAAAAATGATTTCTTGTATTCTGCAACTTCTGTAGTTATGATATTATTATTTGACTTCTATATTACATTCATTGTTAAAGACTAACTGTTTGGTTAGGTATATAGAAGAATTCAAAATTATATATCTAAAATAATTTATCTTGTATTATGATATTAGTAGGCAAAATCGATTGTCTAACAGTGTTTTGCTTTTAAAATGTTCATGACTAGAAACATGAAAATAATGGATGATAGAGACAGGTTCTCATGATCATCTTAATTAGAGAAATTATTTGGAAAAGATGAATTTGTGACTTGTGAGGTCCAAAACATAGCATGTGAAAATGTTTATAATTATAATATTTCATATAATTATTTTTATTTTAAAAAACTTAAAATTACCCAATTTTAAGAGATAAATATGCCTTTAGTCCAATATTTTATCACTACAGGGGAAAATGCTGAATTGATATAAATAACGATGTGAATGTGTATTTATACAGGAAAGAGAAAAAAGTGGTGGGATGTGCAAAGCACTACGCAGGAGACGGAGGAACACAAGGAGGTATAAACGAGAACAACACTATAGCCTCCTACGAAGATCTATACAACATTCACATTAGACCTTATGTCGATGCTTTATCAATGGGTGTATCCACTGTCATGGCTTCTTACTCAAGTTGGAACGGAGTGAAAATGCATTCAAACCAGTTCCTACTTACCCGTCTCCTCAAACAACAACTCGGTTTTAAAGGATTCTTGATCACAGATTGGGAAGGTCTAGATAGAATGACTTCTCCTCCTGGATCACATTATAATAATAGTGTTTTGGCAGCTATTAATGCAGGAATCGATATGGTAATGGTTCCTTCTAGGTATGAAGAATTCATCAATGATTTAACTGACCATGTTGTGAGTGGTCGGATACCCATGTCACGAATCGATGATGCTGTGACAAGGATACTTAGAGTTAAGTTTATAGCTGGGTTATTTGAACAACCTTTTGCTGATCGAACACTCTTAGATATGGTCGGACATAAGGTTAGTTTATTAATAACATTCTTTCTTAATCTATGGTAATGAGGTGGTGTTTGTTATTTTCTCGTTGTCTGAATCGGACTTGTACGAGTCTGAGTCAAATGGGTCCAAAATCATTTCAAAACAGCAGCTATTCGGATAAGTCTAACATCACGAATACGAAAAAATAATCAAACAGTCTGAAATCTAACTCAAGTTAATTGAGGCCTTGAGTGAAATATCAAATCTGACTTAGAAATAAACAAACACTACCCGAGTTTTGTTTTTAATGAGAAATTATGATGTTTACCAAGTTGGTTTGAGTTCTTTGTTATTTGATAGAAACATAGAGAGTTAGCAAGAGAAGCAGTGAGGAAGAGTTTGGTATTGTTGAAGAATGGGAAGGGTGAGAAGGGAATGCTTCCTTTAAGTAAGAAGGCTGCTAAAATCTTAGTTGCTGGAACTCATGCTAATGATATTGGTAACCAATGTGGAGGTTGGACTATAACTTGGAAAGGAAGTGCAGGAAACACTACCTTAGGTAACTCTCTCTCTCTCCCTCTCTCTCTCTCTGAGCCCACTTTAGTTGTCCGCTTACAAGTACGTTTCTCCATCAGAGAGACCAGGATTCGAATCTTTCCTTATCCGTCGATCTTACTACGATTTACTTATTTATATGATTGTAGGAACAACAATACTACAAGGGATTGAAAACACCGTCAGCTCTGAAACAAAAGTGATATATGAGGAGAAACCAGATGAAAATTTCTTAAAGGACAACAATGACTTCTCGTATGCAATTGTGGTCGTAGGTGAGCCTCCATATGTTGAGAGCTCAGGAGATGACAATAAACTCATTTTACCTAGCGATGGCACAGACACGATAAAGAACGTATGCAACAAAATAAAATGTCTAGTGATATTAATATCGGGCAGGCCAGTAGTAATTGAGCCATATGTTGATATGATGGAGGCACTTGTGGCAGCTTGGCTGCCTGGAAGTGAAGCTGGGAGTGGAATTGCTGATGTTATTTTTGGAGATTTTGATTTCACTGGTAAGCTTTCAAGGACTTGGTTTCGTCGGGTCGATCAGTTACCCATGAATTATGGTGACCCGAATTATGATCCGCTATACCCTTTTGGATTTGGACTTGATATGGATTTAGCATCACGTAGAAAACGACATCATAAAACGTATCTTTCTTCATTTATTTGAATGATTAAATGTTGGATTGGGTATGGATTAGATTGTAGAAATTGTAAGGATGATTAGGTTTAAATCTTTAATTTCATATTTAATTAATTAGTTATTTGTGGATATGATTTAAGTACTTAACCTTTTTACTTTTTATGTTTAGGACACTGAGACATGTGATATGTCACCATACCTTGAGGTATCATGACACCACATAGAAATAAGCAAAGCCGGCTTATAGTGAAATATATACTGTATTAGTGTTTTAAGAAAGATTTGAATCATTTGGACTTCAACAGTATTTTTGTCTCTTAATCTTTGGTCATATAAGCTTCTCGCTTACTATCCGAACATTGACATTGAGCAGAGGAGCCTTCCTTCTCTCATATGCTATCTTAGCTCCCATGTGCCTAATCCAAGCACATTAAGGACTTGTCCTTTGAGTAGCTAAAACCACTCTATCGTAGAAGCTCTGGCATATTACGGGTCGGCTTAGATGCATGCACATCAGCACATGTAGCCTTTTCCCCAAAGGGAACTGCGGGAACTATCACCATGTATCATCCCAACCCATGTCCTATATATGGACAAATTAACCCATACAACATACCCGCTAGCATGTGCTAGGCCGACTCTGGGGTTGCGCTCCAGAGTATTGCTTACTAGATATGATGAATGAGTGCCCCGTCTACGAGGTCGTTGACATATGCTTAAGGTACATGTAGGTGAGGGAGATCACTCCCTCCAAATTATGTAAAATTCCAAACATATTTGTTTATATTAATGACACATGTGTCCCTGTGCCAAACTGAATACAACGACTGTTATCATCTCATCTGAGTTGCTGGTCCTCATGGCTCTTTGTTGATCCATCGGCCTGTATGCTGGTATGTGTCATCTTTTCACAGCTTTTACAAGTTAAGAGGTCATGCCACCATATTAGTATCACTGTATCATACTGTATGAAAGTTCATATAATTGACCCAAGCGTTTTAAGACTGGTCTAGTAAGACTAGTTAACTCTTTGGGGGATTGGGCTAACATCCCAAAATGGGCCATGAAATGACAGCCCAGTCCACGGATGCCAGAATATTAGCGGCATGTCCACGACGTCAGAGAGGGAGAGAAAATTTCGAAAACAACCTTCGGGATTTCAAAAATTACGATTCATGCCCACTGAAAAAGGTCCGGGAAATCTTGTACTTTCCACGAAATCACAGAATTGCCGTTACAAAATTTACCAATTTGCCATTTACAACATTCTCTCTCTACTCTTTCCAGATTTATTTTTTATTTTCTCCCATACATATTTCTCTCTCCCATCTGAACAGTTTTCTTTATCTTAAAATTACTTTTCTATTTTTTTCTCTCTCCAATTCCTATTTTCTCTCTAATTTTTAATTAATTTCGAATTTCTCTCCATATTTTTGTTTCTTTTTAAACATATTTTCTCTCTCTAATCTTAACTACTTTCCTCCTCTTAAACTTCCTATTCTTATATAATGGTAGTTCTTTTCCAAAGATCTTGTACTGTAAATATAATTGTGTCTTTCTCTCAAACATTCTCTCCTTATATGATGGACAATTATAAGACATTCCTTCCAAAACGTAGATTATTTTCAATGGAAATTTATAGGACACTTTTGCATGTACTGTACATTTTTTTATGTACTGGGCATTTTCTTATGTTCTGGACACTTTTTCAAAAGAAAGTATAGGAAATTTTATTTTGTACAGTATTTAATAAAATTTCCTATACATTTCTTTCAAAATGTAAACTATTTCACTGAAAATTCATACGACATTTTGTTATGTGCTGGACATTTTTTTATGTATCGGGCATTTTGTTATGTACTGGACAATTTTTGGATATAAAGTATAGGAAATTTTGTTATGTACAGTACATAATCCAATGTCCAGTATTGTGCATTATACTTCATGAAAAAATTCGTTCACAAATTTAGGAAAAGTAAATATGATACAACAAATTCAAAATATTTCATAAAACATAGTGAAATAGATCTGATTTCATTCACATCTTACCAACCTCTTAAAATAAACCGAAGTTTGATCACAAATAGTTGACCAAATCAACAAAGATATTCAATCTGGGTTAAAGATACCTGATTTGTTATTATTCGATTTAATTTTTAAAAACTCATAGATTTTGAATTTAAGATTTTAAGATCCATGTATCCATGAAAAATTAAAGATTTCATCTCTTAAAAAGAACCTAACCGTACGAAACCGATCATAAATCATCAATAATCCTTGATCTTCTGAACCATATGAAGTCGATCTTTTGATCTTCTTTTAGAGAGAGAAAAAAACCAAAAATATCGATTTTGAAAAAAAACATTAAAAGAAACCATTCACCTGGAAAAAGAAGAACATAAAAGTTTTAGATGTTTAAGACATTTGGATATCTAAATAAGAAGGAATTGAAACAAAATAATGAACGCCAAAATTTCAGAAAAAATGGCGTCACATATCAAAATTTGAGAGAGAAATAGATGAAGAAGATAAGATCTGAAAGTTTTAGAGAGAGAAAGAGAAGGAAAATATCCAAGATATAGTGAGAATTTTTTATTTTCAAAAAAGTTTACTTTCCCGCGTTAGTTTGTCAGAAAACGTCATAATGTCCCGTCTAAGGACAAGAGGGGAAGAAAAAAAAAACAAAAATCAGAACAAATTGTCTTTGCCCTGAGATTTGGACCTGCAACGATTTTTTTGGCAATATCTGATTGGGCTTTCATTTACCATCCATTATTTGGACCCCGGCTCATTTTTTTAATAGAATCTCTAGATCTTACAGCAAAAACAACAAATGTCATGTTTGCCTTGGACCTAGTCTACCTTCGAGTAAGAACCTTAAATTATCGATATTGTGGTCTTTTCATTCGATCAACAAGTCATATACAATTAATTAGGCTAATCTCAAGTTTATACTCCGCTTCTCTTTCTTCTCTAGATATAGTGGTTTGAGGATAACAACAATGATATTTTGTTCGACCGTTTGATCTAGCAAAATCCTTAACCAAATTAGTAGACGAACAATAATTAAAGAAAGAAATAGATCTCATTTTTTAAACTGTAATGTACATGAAAAATGCTATTTGCTCCATAACATGTGGGCCGAATGATCTGACATGGCCAATTTGCTGATGTCGCAATCCTATTATGCTGATATCGTATACAAATTTGGCCTTGTTAGCTTTCTTCTTGTCGATTCAATTGTGAGAGGTCTCAGTAATTCGGAGGCCTACAACATTTTGAAGGGGTGCTATTAATCCCTCCCAACCAGAATCGTTTGAAACGCGTGGCCGAGTAAAAAAAAAGGACACAAACAAGTCTAGCGTGTCCTCATCAAAAAAAAAAAAAAGTCTAGCGTGACGCGAGAGTGGGGCTATCCCTAAATCGCGTGACTTCGCGAGTAGAGAAACCCACTCTCTCTCTCTCTCGAGTGAAAAGACGCTCTCTTTCCAGTTTCCACCACAAAAAATGCGAGTGAGACTCATTTCCTCTCTTCTTTTCCATACCCGCGATTAGGGTTCGTTTTCTTCTTCTCGCCTTTCCAAACCAAAACCAACAGACACAAAATCATCCTGTCCTTCTAGTAGATAGAATCAATTCCAAGTAGCTAACCCCACCGATCCTCTCTTCCGGTGGCCGGAAAATAATGACTTCGTCTTACTCCGGCATCATTGTCTCATCAGCTGACGCCGATATCATTGATCTCAATATCTCCTCTCCATTTCACAGGTTTCACCTCCCTCTCTCTCTCTAGGTTTTGTAACTTGATCTAGGTTAAGTAATGTTTGTCACTTCATCAACTCTGAGATAAAACAGTTAAAGTGAGGAATTTTGTATTATTAGGTTTGTTGTGTTTTGTTATGAATTGGGGTTAATTTTTGTTTTTTCAGGTGTTTTGATAAGAGAAACTACTATTACTACTACTACTACTGATCTGTGTAAATTTTTTGAAAAGAATTTTGAATAATTTTATCCATGAATATAGATCTGGAACGTCATCCAGCTGAAAGTGATAGAGATGATCAAAGTCAAGAGAAAGAACTCGAAAAAACTGTAAGAAATTATCTTGAAATGAATGTTGTTGTACATACAGAAATAGGTGGAGATGAGGAGGTGAATCATAATGGGGATAAGTTAGATGTGAATGAAAATGCAGATTTGAACTATTGTGTGAATGATTCTGATAACAATGATGTTACTGAACGTAATCGAGATGTCAGTTTAGAACCTCGAGAAGGGATGGAGTTTGAATCTCACGAGGAAGCTTTTGAGTTCTATAAAGAATATGCTCGGCTTGAAGGGTTTGGTGTTTCAAAAAGAAACAGCCGTCGTTCTAGGATTTCGAAGAAATTTATTGATGCGAAATTTGCATGTTGTAGATATGGAACCAAACAAGCGAGCGATAGAGTTAGCAGACCGAGGACTACTGCCAAAATCGATTGTAAGGCAGCTATGCATGTTAAGAGAAAGGTAGATGGAACATGGTTTGTATATTCTTTTATAAAAGATCATAATCATGAACTTTCGCGAGACCATGCACATTTTTTTAGATGTCATCGAGATTCAAATCCAAACAAGGATAAGTTTCGTAATTCATCTATTGTTGGAGTTCAGGTTAGTGAAATTTGTCCTTTGTTGCCGTCAAGTTTTGGTGGATATCAAAATGGTGATTGTTTTGACGGAGGAAATGATCTTGGTAAAGGCCCACGTCTAGCAATAGATGTAGGAGATGCACAAGCTATGAACGAGTTCTTCGTGCATATGCAGGAAGAGAATCCCAACTTCTTTTATGCATTAGATTTAGATGGAAACCAACATTTAAGAAATGTATTCTGGGTCGATGCCAAGGGTAGGCATGATTATCTCGACTTTTCGGATGTTATTTCTTTTGATACTACATATGCCACAAATGGTTATAAGATGCCAATTGCTCTATTTGTTGGGGTGAATCACCATGGTCACTTTATCTTGCTTGGATGTGCTTTAATTGCAGATATGACGAAGTCAACATTTCTTTGGCTCTTTAGGACATGGCTTAGAGCAATGGGTGGTCAAGCTCCAAAAGTCATAATGACTGAACAAGACAAGGCCATAAAGCAAGTTGTTGAGGAAGTTTTTCCAAACTCTAGACATTGTTTTTGTTTTTGGCATATTTCAAAAAAAATCCCTGATATGATCGGTTATGTGACCAAGCAGCATGATAATTTTATGTCCAAATTCAATAAGTGTGTTTACAAGTCATGGGAAGAAGAGGACTTTGAAAGAAGATGGCGGAAACTGGTTGGTAGATTTGAACTAGGAGAGGACGAGGGGATTCTCTCATTGTATGAGGACCGTAAAAAGTGGGTGCCTTGTTATTTAAGAGATACTTTTTTGGCTGGGATGTCAATATCACAAAGAAGTGAAAGTATGAATTCTTCTTTTGATAGGTATGTGACTAAAAGTAC
The DNA here is from genome assembly GCF_041429995.1 of Eschscholzia californica. Taxonomy (NCBI): domain Eukaryota; kingdom Viridiplantae; phylum Streptophyta; class Magnoliopsida; order Ranunculales; family Papaveraceae; genus Eschscholzia; species Eschscholzia californica. The sequence continues at coordinate 11,625,708 of NW_028238198.1, read as the reverse complement.
CACATTGAAAGAGTTTGTAGAACAATATGAAGTTGCTCTTCATGACAGATGTGAAAAAGAAGCTCATGCTGATTTTGAATCGTGGCAGACAGTTCTTCCATTGAAGTCTCCATCACCTTATGAAAAGCAAATGTCTTCTGTTTATACAAGAGACTTGTTTAAGAAATTCCAAATTGAGGTTATGGGAGCACATGCTTGTCACCCTGTAAAGGAAAAAGAAGATGAAGCAACTGTTACATTTAGGGTGACAGACTTGGAGCAACAACAAGAATTTATTGTGACATGGAATGAGACAAACGCTATTGTTTCATGTTCGTGTCTTTCATTCGAATTCAGAGGCTTTCTTTGTAGGCACACATTGATTGTTCTTCAATTTTCAGGTGTCTTCAACATCCCGGTCCACTATATATTGAAGCGGTGGACAAAAGATGCAAAAAATAGACATACATTAAATCCGGTATCTAATCCTGTTGAATCGAGATGTCAACGCTACAATGACCTGTGTAAACGAGCTATGAAGTTAGCAGAGGAAGGATCGCTATCTCAAGAGAGCTATGATGCCGCATTATTTGTTCTAGAGGAAGGAATAAAGAAATGTGTGACTGAGAATGATTCTCTAGTTACTGCAGGAAAGTACAGAGCATTGACAACACATAATCATTGTAATATTGCGGATAAACATGGTGGTCTGGTAGCTATTCCTCAGGTCACAAAGAGAAAAGGGGCCTCTAAGAGAATACAATCTGGATCAGAGAAGTCAAACAAAAGAAAAGCAAATGGGATAACAAATGTCAGTTGAAATTTACTTGATAGATTTGTGGATTGTCTTGGTTATTACCTATTCTAACGGGATTCGTTCATGTTACAGACAGGGTCAGATCAAACGGGAAGAACTCCTGCGGTGCAAGAGACCTTACAAGTGATGGTATGTCATCAATTCTTGAATTTAAATATTGATTACTATGCATCATGTGTCCACATAGGTATATGGCATCTCGTAACATTCTTTTGCTGTCAAGTTTCTTGAATTTGAATATTGATAGACTTTAATTATCAAGTCTGGACTCTGGAGTTTGAACTTGATAAATAGCCATTAAGTATACAAAAGCAAGACTGCTAGGAAGATATTTCTTGTTCTATGTTTTCATGTACTGTGTGAAATAGCCATTGTTTCAGATTCTCATATTTTCTTTAAAAAGGTTTTGGTTGAAATCACTGTTCATGTCAAAATGAACAGTGATTTCCTCTTCAATAATCATTAAGAAGTTGGATGTTGAATTTCTTGACAGTGGCCATCGTAATCAAAATACTTCGGTCAGTTTGACCAAAATGTGTCGAAAACTAAACCAGATTGTAACCAATGTTCTCCTAAAGCGCATTTGATGATTCTTATAGGGACAACATGAATCAAGAGCACCAAATGCTGATAGTCATTTTGGCACTCAATGGAGTCTCCGCGGGATGGTATGGGATGACATACTACTAAATATGATTATCTTATTATGTTTTATTGTAATATATTTTATCTGAGGTGCACGTACGTGTATACTTATTGTAGGAGCAATTGGGTTCGCGAGCATCAATTGTTAATAACGGTTATCCAACTCAAGATAGTTATCAACGAATGGTATGACATACTGAAGTTAAAATCATGATTTATAGGTTAACACTTAAGATCTTTGAGGGTTTTGTGCATTTATTTATTTGAGAAAATAAAATAGTTTTTTTCTGCTCAACTTGGGAACAGTGGCAACCAAGACCACCATTTATCAGCGGATATTATGGTGTGCAGCAGAGCTTGCTGCCAATGGTGTGTATCATTAGGATTTCAATTGTCAATTGATTAGTTATTAATTGTGTAGAAAAAATGATTACTCATTGAACGCCAGTACATTGTGCTAAAAAATATTTCTTATCGTAGTTATGAATTATGAAATTTATGTACTAAATATTTGCTGACGTGATACTTCTGTATGTCTTTATATTTTTTTCATCGTGTTCTAAAATAGGGTTTCTTACCTATTTCAGGGAACTCAAGTACCAAAAGCACCAAATACTGATAGTTTCTGTGTCCCACAAGAGAACTTTAACGGATTGGTAAAGTATGCTATCCTCATTATATTGATCGGTTGTATTCTACTAATCGTAATAGAGAAGTCAGTTAAATATCAATGATTCTTGAATTTACAATTCACTTCCCTTTCAGGAAGAAATCCAAATTTGAGTAGTTACCCTTAATAGGATTCATGTTATACCGATGTATCATTGTACTTTATAGTACAAAATTCAAGAATTCTTGATAATCAAGAAGACTTGATAGAATTCAGAAAATCTCTAGTGGATAGGTTTCAGATAAAAGAGATTATGGTGGACAACCAGAATGTTATATCTATGAAATATTGATAAGTTTCCGGGACTGGTCAGTCATGATTACGAAAATAGAATTGTAACTAGAATTGGAATTATTCTTAAATAATATCTAAAACAATAAATGATGATTAGAAGCTTATTCAATCCTTTATCATATATTGGCCCATAGGGTAGTAATGTTTCTTTGCTATTCGCGTAGAACTATTTTATCTTAGAACTTTATGATAGCCAAAATTCTGTTTGATGCAAATCCAGTCAATTACAAATCGGCGGCAATTTGCAATAACTCAAATATAAGAAGGTAACAATAGTCTTTATAGTTGTTGTCCTATAACTATCAACTTAATAAACTGAAAAACAAATAAATGTAGACAGCCTACTTATTGGAAACAGCCTTCACTCCATTAGTTTGTAATGATAGTTAAATAAAAAACACGATTTAAGACTTCATGTTTTGCTAATCAAGATTGTCTGGAGTATTAAAAGTAAAAGCGTTGCAAATACTGAACCGCAGAGGAAACTGTGAAAGGGTGATGGTTGTGGAATAAGTAAAAAATGTTAGGTCTTCCTAATAAAAGAGCTTGCTGATGTGTTACGACACATGTGTTAATGACTGATCCATGATCTTATCATCAGACCCAGATATGTAGGCTAAAGCACATGATTTTCTTACGCCAGTTTAATCCACTTTCTGTTATTAGATTTACAATTTTGAGTACAGGAGATAACATGAAAGGGTTATCTTAGAAGCTTGCCAAAAGTTGCATAGTAGAAACTTTGTTGTTTTGGCAACTTCAGAATAGATGAATTGTAATTCACAAAACCAAAAAAGAAGAAAGATGAATAGAAAGAAAAGTAAAACAGTGAAAATAATAAACATGTTATGGAAAGAGTAGTAAGTTCAGTGTTGTTCTCAACGTGATCTCTTTTTTTTCCTGCTTTACAGAGGAACAGATGATTACAGCTGAGGGTCTAGAGATGATGAAGAAATGGGATATTTAAAATTGCAAACAGTATGACGTGGAGAACTTCCCACTAGAGGATATTCAACATTTTCATTATGCTTGCACGGCTCAGTCGAATATACTGAGCATTTTTGGGCAAATGTTTTGTGAAATTATGTATGATATTTGATCTGGTAGCCTGTTCCATTTTGTGTAAGTTGTATCGTTGGTGATGAAAAGTGTAAGGTTATCGAAGAAAAAGGAAAGCTGTAGTATGAATTTTAGGATACCCATTAGAAATATAACTTCAGTACAAGATCTGGAGCAGGAACCTTGTTGTTCGCTCAGACTTTATTTAGGAAGTTTCAGTTACTTATCATGATCATTAAACACTTTTGTTGGAGAAGACCTATCTGTAAATTTCATGGCAATCAAGTTTTTCCCTTTAATAGGGAAGAATATTTTGTTCCTCTTATGGATGTGTTCTGAAATGTTTTTGTACATATAAATATATTTTCTATGTACTATAACTGCATGTCCCATTCAGTTTCACTTGGTTTCCATCCAATATCGATACTCTGGTGAAGAAAAGTTTTTTCTCTTTCGTTATGATAAAAATATATCTGTATTCGTTATGTATTCTATTGTTATAACTGTTCATTTTATGTTGTCTGAATCCGTCTACGAAGCTCTGGTATGAGAATGTTATTCTTTTTCTTTCTTTCTTTTTGTTTATTCATCTTAATGTTTTTATGTTCTGATGAACTTTCACAAAAGGGCGTTTGCAGTTATCGTTAGAATTAGGACACAACCAAGTTTGTGGAGAAGAAAAGAGTTTGTAGGAGTTGGAGCATATTCTTCACGGAGCACCAAGGCAATGCCATCAACATTACCGCTCAGGTTAGAGTCTTGCTTTCCAGTTTCCCCTTTCAATTTATTATGGTTTCCCTATACAGATCTATTTCTTACACAATCTTTACTTACATGATTGTTCACTACTCTGTTGACCCGACATAGAGATGTTTCTGGTGTTGTATTCTTGTGATGATAGTCTTGTCATGGTGTAGATCATTATGTTTCTAAAAATGTCATAAAAAAATTTGTAAACTTAAAAGTGGAAATATAGTTCAAAAAGCTTAAAAGTTACTATCACTATCGATGGGTAATATTTGTTAAATAGAATCTCTAGTGGATGATAATGCTCTAACCAGTAAGTTTTGAAACTCATATATAATATATCAGTGGATATAGGATATGATATTATATTTAATACGATGATTAGTTATCAGAGATCTACTCGATAAGATTTAGAGGCTCGTACAGTGTAAATTACTCGAGTAGATAAAAGAAATCATCTTTAGCGACAAATCCTAAGTCCTTCCCTCTTTCTCTAACTTCTTGTTGCCTTGTTGGAGAGAGACCAGTTATCTCTTAATAAACATAAACCAAATCACTTGATGAGTTAAATTGCTAAGCAATGCTTACTCGGTATAAAATTGCAGTTGAATTGCATTCTGGAAAGTGACTAGGCAATCTGCAATTGGAGATCGGGTTGGTTCCACTAGGGCTACCCATGAGTGCGACTTGACTCACGAGTAACTCGTGAGTCGAGATCCCAACTATTTATGATCTGATCTTCTTTGAGCTGATCATCTTGCCAAAACTACTATTTCTAATCTCCACACAATGCTTAGAAAAGTGTTGTTCTCCCTCGATGTGGTTTTCATTGACAATGGGAGGTAATGCCTCGAGGCGGTAAAGAGGCATAGCGTCAATTTCTCATAATTTAATGTAGTAATAGTCTTTTATTTTGTTAACAGTATACTGAGTTTGTTTATAGTACTACAAAAATTAGTTTTTTGTTAGAAAAGTTAAAGGATATGAATACTTATGGTCACTTCTACCCTTTTGACCATCTTTACAAGGTAAAAAAAAAAGAGAGAAAGCACAACAAAATCATCATTTGTTGCGTAAAAGGACTATATGAGTTGTCACTTGACTGACTTGTCACTTAAAATAACGGTTGACTGTTGCCCCTCTACAGCGTAGCGAGGCGTAAGTTCTGATTCCGTACACCAATATTTTGACTCGAGGCGTGCACATTGATGCACATCTTATTTGCCTTTTTAAGTCTTGTTTCCCTTTAGGTTTCACACAACAGTGAGTGGTCATCCAAAAGAACAAATTTGAATTGAAAATTTAAATGGATGACTATTATATATAGAACTATTTACATGTACAAGGAGAATAACACAGATGGTAGATAATATGGAATGTAATGAAACAAGCTAAGTGGTTCAACCTCTTGTTCTGATAATAGTAACTGTTCCTCTCCCCTGAGTATGGATTTTAGTGAGGGCAACCACGGCTTTCCCTGTCGGGCTGAGCCCATCAGGAGATACACATGTTGAATTGTAACCCATGTCCCCAACCGGATGTCTAATGGGCCTCCGTGGTGGCATAAGTATCCTTTCGTTTATATCATGGAGGGTCAAGTCTCCTTCAATTCCTCCCGGCTTAACCATATCGAATGGATAAGCGATTTTCCTTTTCTCACAACTTTCTGTTAAACAAAAATTAGTTTATGAAGATTAACACAACAAAAACAAGATTACGAAAACTAGACAAGAATTGTCAAAAGTTTAATCAAGAAAGTATGTACTTGAATATGTGGGTGGTGAGTATCTTCCATCTACAGCTTTTGTCAGCGAGTTAATGTAAATGGGTGGAGAGACAGAAGAAATGTTTTCTTGTTGATCTTCAAGTTTTCTGCACTCCAGCTTCTTCTTCACCATTCTTGTAGGTATGTTGTTGTTAATGAACTCATTCTCCAATGAAGTCAAAGGATCTTTGTCGTCTGTGATAAAAATGCAAATTTTCAATAATCGTCACAATTAAACTTAGCTTATCACATATAATGAAGCCATGGTAATGACTTCAGGCTTAAAAACGACACTTTGAGCTAGTTTGCCATAGAGTTTGATGTCATAGTGGAATGATCTCGCATGAAGATCTACTGCTATTAGTTCGAACTTAAACATCACAGTTGAGCTAGAATGCTCATAAAACTGTTTTTATTTTAAATATTCTTTTTTCTATATCTTTATTCACATGTTGTAAGAGAAAGATTTCCAAAATACTTTGAACAAATATTTTCAAATTATTACCCTATCTACCTTTGACTCTCAAGTCAAAATCATTATTGTTATATGTAGTGTTAAAAGACAGAATATAATATTATATCATTTTAAAAGATTAAAGTAAGTTAGTAAACCATTATGAACCTCATATCCTTTTGCCCCTTTTCCTATTACTTACCTGGCTTGTAAAAAATCAAAAAAATAATAATAAACATCATTATCACTTTATTATAAAGTTTCACCATCTAGTTTTTCCTTATTTTCTCCTTTTTTTTCATATATTAATATTTCTGAAATTCAAATCAGAGTATAATTCTAAATTATTTTGTAGTAATGGATTCATTATTAGAGATTCAACAATTATTCACAGTTGTTCCACACTATGAAAATGTTCTTGCAGTCTTTACTCTAGAGGGAGAGAGAAAGAAGGAGATAAAGTAGTGAGGTTACCTTGAATTGACTTATGGTGTTCATCAGCATTCAAGTTATAGTTTGGTGGTGTGACTGGTGTCAGGTAACTAAATTTCTCAGAATCAAATTCATGATCTCCATGGTTCCAACAATTCTGTTAGCATTAAAAATGTACCCATCAGCATTCTCTCTCTATAAGTATATATCCTTTCTCTCTCTAAAATGTAAAGAACCCATGGTAGGAGACAAACCTTAGGAGAATTGTGAACAATTTGTAGATCATGATCATACTGAGGTGATGAGTAAGATAAGAATCTTCTTCTTTTGCAGAGATTGCTCCAATTCATAACTGCATCTTCAAGGTACCCAGTAGACAAAAAAGCAGTGGAAGAATCCTCCATTATCACTGCAACCACAACACAACAACATATGAGAAAACCCAGGTACCCATTAAAATTTATATATCTATAAGACTTTAACTAACAAACACAAGCAAAAAAACAGTGAATATTTAAATACTAAAAGAAGATTACTTACTGTCTTTGTTGAAAACTCCAAAGCTTTGAAGATCCCAATCCATAAAACTGTTGTTACTGCTAACATCACTATATGCCATATCTCTTAATGTTGATGAAGATGTGTTTCTCTCTCTCTCTCTCTCTCTCTCTCTCTCTCTCTCCTCTTTCACTCTTTTGTTGTCAATCCCAAATGGTCTTGGAGTTTGTTTCTATAAAAACATAGCTAGCTAGTTAGTAGCTACAATTTTCTACCTTCTCACTTTGTCATTTATTATTAGGAAAAGGACTACCGAAGTAAACTTTTATGACTTTCTCATGCATTAACATCACCCTGAGTTGATCTTACCCATTGAATTATCAAGATGCAGTATTTGAATTTTTGAATGGTGGTGATTAAACAATGAAAATTATACATGAAGAATGTCTGTGGTGGGGTCCATATTTAAGGACAACTAACTAAACGCACTTTTACTTTTGAAAAAAGAGGTGTATTGGAACAAGTGTTATTAAGAAAGAGGAGTCAGTCAAGAAGAAGAAACCAAAAAAAGTGTGTTTGGGCTAGAGAGAAAAAGAGTGCTCTTGGGATTTTGATTATTTTTCGTGCTTTGTGTATTGACTTTATACCTAATGGGTTGAAATATGACCCCCTGCCTGACACATCTCGGAGGAATTCGGCCGGAGTATGTGGACAGACAGATTATCACGTTTGTTACGTTGTAATGAATGTAGCTAAATACCTAGTTAACTCCTTGGTTTCGATCTTTTCTTCTGAAGGTTTAGTTACATATTTAGATATATATAACTGCATGAAATAATATGATCAGTTGGTGTTTTGAAATTACTTAAGGTATATCTTGAGACTATAATGTAGTATGTTTCTTATTTTTATTGGTCTCCTGATATCATCGTTAGCTTTCATGAAATTGATTTTTCATGATGATAGTATACCATAGTGAAGAAATTCAACTAGAAAAAGATGTACATAACTATACTTTGTTAGCTATTTCTATAGGTTTACTTTTCCTAATTATCCAGCTTTTGTGGGACGCAGAAATCTGCAGCTAAGAAGGGACTGGATAGATTTTTCACAAAACAGTGCCCTGAATCGGTCCGAGTTCAGCAAAGGAAAAGAAAACGAAGAATAGTTCAGAAAGGTAATGGGATCAGACAAGAAAACACTATCAAATTGCAATTTGATTTTGTGGGTCATCATTAGAAAGTGGTAAGAATAATTTGTTGAGATTTTGTTTCTTTTTCGTGCTTAGTGTTAACCTGCCATTTTCTTTTTATAAGTAACTAATGTGCTGTTGATTTGACTAATAGTTATAAACTTGGTGAAAAATAACTTGGTGGGGGATGGAGTGTAACTCCATTGAGTCAACTAGGTATTAGCTAAGAGACTTGAGTCATTTTTTATGAATATAGATTATGATGTGTTCTTTTATTTCAGTTCTCCTTATGACAGTCCCAGGGTTAGGGTTGAACATGAGCTCGGTAATCGCTCGGGAACTAGGGCAAAACAGGTCCGGTGCATTTGACGGTGAGTCTTGCCAGGCAAAGGAGGAAGCCTTTTGTTTTTGGTCCTTGAAGGTGATTCTCAAGGAGGTACGGAAGCGCTTCTAGGAGGAGATATCTACGAATAATATTCTATAATATACTGCGATAGTACTATTTTATCGCCCATCGAACTGTAATTACTGCAGCTGGAGATTTTCCTCCAGATTCTTAGACTGTTGAAAAACAATGAAATCAGATACCACTTGCATGATGATGCAATGAACAAAGATTCAAAATTTTCCACTAAAAGTTGTTTGTTTATTATAATTTAGAGTGGGGGTTGATAATGTAAAGTTGTGATTAGGGAAAAAGTTATGTCTTAATTTGATCTTAGCCATTAGATTAAGCAAGTCTTAATAAAAGAGTTGAACTTTTTTTTAATAGGAAGAGATGTGAATGACTTTATTTTAATAAGTTGTCTGGTATGAATTGTCTACTGAGCAGGTGAGTTTTTGTTCAGCTTTTCTTTCTGATTTTGATTTTTTATTTTCTCATTGAAGATTTCTTTTTCTTGTTTTGTGTTTTAATTTGAACTTTTATTTCATGTTCTTGAAGTGGGTGGGGAGGTAGGGTCATATTCCAAATCTGGCCTAGGGTTCGCGTGATGGTTGTTCTTGACCTACCACTGTTCCCCACAAATCTAACATTGCTTATGTGGCATTTTCATAAATGATTGAGTCTTAATTTTGACTTATTATATAATTCTGATGATTGAAAAGTTGGGAAATAGTTGTATAGACGACCATAATTATTGTAAGAGTTTTGATTTAAGTTATTTCTCGAATTACCCCAATTCTTTATAAGGTGTTTGGTGCTTGCCCTTTATCTTTTCCCAGATGTCAAGATAGTCCATTTTTTAAAGTTTTTAACACACCTTAGTTACTGAAAATCACGACTTTTCTATCGTTTTTATCTTTCTCTTGTCATCTACACTCTTTATCTCTCCATACTTGTATGAAGCTATCATCTCCAGTAGTATAGTGCTACTCGATCCACTGGTATCGTGTTACCAACTCTACTAGTATCACGGTACTGATGAGGGTTATTTCTACTAGACAAGTAAGTTATCGATGAGGGTTATTTCTACTAGACAAGTAAGTTATCGATGAGGGTTATTTCTACTAGATCCACTAATATTGTGTAACTTTATTTTTGTCTAGATCAGGTCCTGAGTTTCTCTCTCTAATCATCTTTATGTCTCACCTAACAACCTCTTTCTTCACCCTGTTTTTTAACCTTTCTCTCTCACCACAACTTTATGAACTTTTCCCCCCTTGACTCGATTAGATGCACCTCTGTTCATTTCTCTCTATAACTCGCCTTCCCCTCTCTCTCTTACTCCCCTGAATTATGATGAGCCAACGTGGGAAGCTCTTCCTTTTCAAGGAGACAAGGACTACTCATCCTATTGATGTGTGCCAATCATAAAATCCATTCTGCCCTTAGAACTCCCCTTTTAGATATTTATAGAGTTAAACATCATTTGTAATAGTGACATTAACTTTGGCAAACTTATTTACCTCCTAAGATCAGTTCAAAATCAATCCTCTTATTTCTATTTTTCGATATCAAAATTTGACAAAACTATCCCTGGTGGGCATAGATTACCCTTGTCTCATATGTTTGCACAAATCATTTAAAACTACCAAATAGAGACCTAATCCAAATAACCTTTTTTTCTATATTTATCTATCTAGTTTCTCTCTTTTGAGATTTGAATCATTCTGTCTCTACATTACCTCTAATTTCTTAATCCAACTATCGGAGTACTTCCCTTACAATTTCCCAAGAAATGCAAACGATATCTTGATCACTTTAACAAACAATAAGAAAACATTGACCAACTCTATCTTCTCTTCTTAACAAGTTTTCTCGCTTTCAAGAAGAAAAAAAAAAAAACAAGTTTTCTCTTGTCCACAAGCGTTTGGTACAGTGGTTGGACACTTGGACACTCCTCAAGAGCCCATGAGGTCATAAGATTGAGTATAAATAACTGGAAGCAGTTTGCTATCAAGATTTATCCTATGTAAATTAGACTATAAATAATGTAATAATTTGTCAAGCTTTAGGCTTATTTGTTGCTGGATTTTAAGTCTCTTTCATTTTTTTGATTAAATTAGACGGTTATCGTGCTCATCACATCTTCATGATGTATGAATGCCTTATAACAACTAACGCATATCGTAGTCGAATTCTAAAAAAAAAAAACAACAAGTTTTCTGTTTATCTCTTATACACCCACAATTATTTTTCAACAATGATAATATTTATTCAATTAACATAACCCTTTGGAAAAATTGGTGGTGTAACTACGGTGTAAGTTCAGATTACTTAATCTATCATTCGCTTTGAGCTAATTGACTATCTTCGATTGTATATACCTGTAAAGAAAATGGCTTTTCCTGTTTAAGCTTTGTAATACATTCCAACCTCCATTCTCTGCGCAAGAGGAATTCCAAGAGCAGGCAATGCAGGTCTGCAATTACTATGTAAAACTTCGTAAAATGCTAGAATAATCTTATCGAACCAGTTAACATTCTTTCCGATATGAAACCTTGTCTTCCCTCGAACATGAACAACCCCTACTAGCTTTGCACGCTCCAAATCCTGCAACTCTTCTTCGATAGCAGATTCAGATATTAAAGATCCTGAAAAGCTTCTTATATGAACCTGTAAACTTTCAATGACTTGATTGATAAGGTTATCTCCTTCGAGATTGAGTGAATCTGCATACCCATACTGTATTATACAACTATAAATTCCTTTCAAGCCTAGTTTCTTCACTATAATCCTTTCATTTTGAGGTACTTTGGCTACCAATCTATACCGCAGAGTCGTGAAAATGGTTACTTTATGTAAAGACTTCATGTTCTGTAAGTAATGGCCTAGAACTGGAGTCAGCCCATCTTGGATATTGCTGTAGAAGAAGCAAATTCCGGGAACCCTCTGAATTTCTGAATTTGATAAGAGAAGTCCGAGGTGATCTAATGTTATTTTGTAAGTCATTTCATACTCTAGCTTCTTTTGCCGTCCATAGAACCAGCCGAACATAATGAAAGCAAGAACTAGAGAAATCGCAAATGGGAGCCATCCGCCTACAAAAATTTTGGTAATGACGGCGCTTACATATACTCCTTCCATAACGAAAAATGTCACAAAGTAGAGTGCTACTAGAAAAATCGGAGTTCTCCATATCATGATCATGACCAATGTTAGTAGCAAAGTTGTGATGAGCATAACTAGACTAACCACGACACCTGCAAATGAAATATGAGAGGATAGTAGAAGTTAGTACGAAGATCCTATGATAAAACAAAAATACAAAAGTTGGAGTAATGCTTGAAAACATTGTCTATTAAAACCTATTGATGTAAAACCGTTCAGGAGTAATAAGAGAAGTGGAAAAATTACTTTCTGGTTTCAAATAACCAAAAACAATTGCTTGTCTTCTCCTTGTCCTGCTATAACATTTTGGTTCTAAAGATAACATAGTTTATGATCTTTAAGCGTTAGGCTTTTGTTTCCAACCATCACTCACAAAAAAGAGTCAGTTTTCGGATTGTTTTGAAGTGGGCCGGTGTAATCACGGGGTAGAACTTGTCTAAATGGATCTCTTGTCTAAATTAAAAAAAGAAAAAACAATTTCTTGTACTATGACTTACCAAAAGCATTTCCAATGTCTTTCCCATCTCCAAATAGTAGTACAACTGATACACAGAGAACCATAAGGATGTAGTTGATCTCTGGTGAGTAAACCTCGCCTTCATTGGAGGGAGAGGTATGAACCACCTTAACTCTTGGGAAATAATCCAGATTTACTGATTGTTTGATAATGGAGAATGTGGCTGAGATTAATGATTGGCTTGCGACAGTTGCTGCGGAAGTTGCTACTATAAACATTGGCCAGTAAACTTTAGAAGGGATAAATTTGTAAAATCCATCGCCATGATCGTTGGGGTGCTTGATAAGATACGCTGTTTGCCCCGCATATGTCAGAACTAATGAAGGATAGATAGTAAACAAGAAGGCTATCTGTTAAGAAGAAATATGTGTAAGTCCTCTTTTATAAGAAAAAGATTGATTGAGAGAGATAGAGGAATTTACTTGAATTGAACTCCGATCAAAATGACCAAGATCAGCAAAAAGCGCTTCGGAACCTGAATGTCACACAAATACATCAACGTTTATAAGCATATAATATGGTTGTCAATTAAAGGTCAACGTTTGAAGACACATGAAGATAATTTACAAAAGATTTTGTTTCGATAGATACCTGTGATGCAGAGAACGGTACCACCAAGCAACTGCCAGCCATCCTTTCCATTTCTATGGAAGAAACTGAAGATATAGTGTGGTGATATAGCCTTGAATATTGTAGGGTAATTATGTATGATGCTATATATGCCAACCATAGGAGTTGTTATTGTCCAGGCACCCATGATAGGAGAGAACAAGAAACTCACTTTTGAAGTACCAAAATGCTGCAGAAGGAACAAAACCACGAGTATAATTGCCGAGAGAGCTTCCACAAGTGCTGCAAAAATGCACAACGGTATGTGATTATAACACCAGAAAATAAAAAAGTACACAAAGAAAAATTCTCGACATCATCTACACACTGTTAATTTGCATAGAGGAAAAAAGGATTGAAGTACCACGTGTTTCTTCAATATATTATCTAGACATTGTCAGTTTTGGTGGTAACATGATATCCACAAAGCTACACAAATTTGCAATTGTATTTACAGTTCTTTTTCTCGAAACCAGAATGCTTACATTTAGTTACAGAAGGAAAAGGAGCTCTTAATCCATCCATGGCCGACAAAACTGAAATATAGATAGCAAAAATGATTAAATTTTGAATAATAGGGATAACAAATGCAACCTGATCAAATGAAGAACGCAATATCCATGGAAAGTAGCAAACCAGAAATTGCTGGAGTAAGTATCCCGTCGCCAATTAACATGCACATTCCAAGCATTGCAATGAAAAGAAGTAATCTTCTTGCAACCAAACTTCCTTCGAAGAAGTTTACTACTCTACTTTTCTTCCTAGTGCTTCCATATGAGCTAGAATGAGAAGCATCTGACATTGAATCACTTTTCGAAGAAAGAATGCTAATATTTGCATGCCTACAAAGTAATGAATACAAGGCAAAAGTGCCACCTGCAATTTATCATCCCAAACTATTTGTTAAAGTTCAAACACAAAAATACAACTAGAAACTCAACTGTCAACTCCAAGGTAGAAAGTAAGATTTATCCTTTCTAATGGTAACTGTTATTTCATGTTTGCAAATCTAACACGAGATGAAAAACCTTCATTTGCAATATGAATTCGACTACAAAAATGACCAGTCACATTAGTAAGGTTCAACTCTAACTCATTTCTTAGTGGTTCGTTAGTGGTGCAATTATCTAGTTACACAGAAGGGTGTCTAGAACCTAGGAGCGAGTCAAAACTCAAAATACACAAAGGTGAACAGATTAGAGAATCCAAATACACATAGCACAATTCTTGAACAGAATACAGACACAGAAACATGTAGAAGCCACTAAAGGAAATCCAGTTAGTTTGAGTGATTATAAACGTGAAGATCATGAGGTCTCTGACTACTCAATCCTTTCACCCCGTTCCGTAACCCGGGGAGCCCAAAGTGACTTAGATCCATTATCTTCTAATTAGAATAGGTTAGTTTGGGTTTTCCCCGTGACCAAGTGACCGACCACCAAGAAACAAGAGGATCACTTCGCCACAGGGTGAACAAAAGCACTGTCCCACATGAGGAGATCAGTGGTAGCCCCTAACAGGTCAATCCTTGAAAATCAGCCTATTAGAGTCAGCCAAAGATCAATCTGTGACAGCAAACTAAATCATAATGGTCTCACTTTTTTCCTCTATATGCCACTCATCCCATCTCACAATCACTTGCATCCTCGAACATGTGAAACTTCCCAATAATAGGCTTTTACTCTTTTATACAATCAAACTTACTTGTTATAGTGATACTCTTTTAATCCTTTTTTCTTACCACTCTTTTCTCTCCTCATACAATATCAATTTAGTTCAAAATCTCAAATACTCAGATTGGTGAAGTAACGGAAACAACTGCTTGCTCAGTTGGTTGTGCATCCACTTCCAGAGGTCACATGATCAAAACTCCGCGGAAGTGGAAAATCATCTTTTATTGATTTTGTGTTATTAGGATTAAAATAACACCCTTTAGGGTAGTTTCTATGGCCTTTAGGGTGTATGAGTGTCTTTACTACAGTCTGATAGTATTTACGAGCATATTCCATCCTTAGGTTATATCAAAGCCAATTTATGATGTATTACGCATGATTATCCATTGTACTCGTGTAATCTTGTTGTAAAGAATGACGAAGTAATACCTTCACCCTGGTCGTCGGCTTGAAGAGCAATACATGCATACTTGACAACACCAATCAGAGTGAGAGTCCAAAACATGATACTGTATATTCCCAAGTAGTCATCTTCAGTTGGAGATTTCAAGTTCATTGATGGGTAAACATATAGTGGAGAAGTAACAAGTCCTCCAAACACAACTCCTAATGTGTTATAAGCAAGAAACAGAGTCTTCCAAAAACTTGGTTCTTCCTGACAATTGAAACAACCAGACCAATATTAAAACTGAATATAGATTATGGGAAAAAGGAACATGCATAAACAAATAGCAATGATAACTCCTATAAAAACCCCAACTTTAATCCATTAGAAAAGGAAAATTAGATAAAACAAATGGAACACACAAATCAAATTCTAAATACCTATTTCAAAACCCTTGGAATACAACTAATCAAGATAACAAAAACAGAGCCTGAGAACCCTAAATTGACATAATGCTATGTTACAAAAACAACAGAATACAACAGAAGAAAGATTGGATGAATTAATGAAGTCTATCCAATGTCTTTGAAAAGAGAGTCCTTGTTACCTTGTTAAGATAGGTATCTGAAATGGGTTCTTGTTGAATGACTATTTCAGTGGGAGAATCAGATGTTTGGAGATCCATCATCATGGAAGTGGTGAAGAGTATGAAAACTCTTCTTTCTTGTTTTCTTCAGAAACTAACCTCATAAAACGAATGACCCAGAATGCCGGTTATATACTTAGGAATTTAGAGAGAGAGAGAGAAAGACTACTCAAGTCATTGTGTTTATCTCACTAGAGGCCGCCAAGTTGAAGAGTCCTCAACAAAAACAAATTAGGGAGACGTAAGTGAATCCACTTTTTTTTTGTTGGAATAGGTTTTGTGGATCTTAAGGATTTGAGTTGACAAGTGCACGAGTGAAGAAGTAGGATCATACCTTTTAGGGTAGTGGGGACTATATCTTTGTTGGGCATCGATTAAGCAATGATGTTACAACCACATAAAAAGATGTTATAAATTCGACCTAAAATCCAAGTAGCTGGTTGGATTTCATCTCGTTTATCAATAGAGAAAATTGGGGCGAAGTTCAACCATTTGATCTACCCCATCTTGTATGGTGGCTCGGATACCATTAATTACGTTGAGCGAGTCAAAAAGGTACATAGATAGATAATTCCATCAAACAAGTTACGTGATTGACCACGTTTCA
The DNA here is from genome assembly GCF_041429995.1 of Eschscholzia californica. Classification (NCBI taxonomy): domain Eukaryota; kingdom Viridiplantae; phylum Streptophyta; class Magnoliopsida; order Ranunculales; family Papaveraceae; genus Eschscholzia; species Eschscholzia californica. Next base: position 11,609,166 of record NW_028238198.1, on the reverse strand, counting down.
TATCGACTATGTTATGCAGTGTGAATATATTGTGTATGTGTATTTCTAACTGGGGTGATCAAACCTAATGCAATTAAAATGGTTGCTTGGGCCCCAACGTAATAAAAAAACGTCATGTTTTGAATTTTGTATGTTTCTTTCGAGATAATAACTATATTCGAAACAGGTTTGTAGCATGATTTATATTTGAACTTAGTAGTTAAGAGTGTATTTTTTTTTTTTTTTTTTGTTAAGATAGTAGTTAAGAGTGTAAATCATAAGAGACCTTAACGTAACAGTAGAACACCTCTGGTGGAGTATTTCCAACACTATCTATGTCTCATATTTTATTTCCATGAATATTAATTTTAATTTACACCTGCACAATCTAATATAGATATCATAGATATTTGTAGAACGAATGTGATGATCAATCCATAGGAGCCCCACTTTAATGTTTAATTTTGGAGCCGTAAATCAAGTTGGTTCTGCTCGAGACTTGCAACTTTTGTTTTTATATATAAATTTTTATTAGAATATTACCGATCCATCTTGAGATTCCACATTAAGGCAAAATCTCCATGTGCATTCCAAAAGATAAATGAATCAAATAAAAAGAGAGGCTATATATGTATATATTTTTCCATTACAAAAGTAATGGTGGTGATAAAGTTGTTCGTCTTAAGAGGAATGAGTTTGATGTCATTTTTGCAAGCAAAAGACTTCCAATACCAATATTTGTCTTGTGGCCTGTGCTGGACGATAGTCTTTCCTCTATTGCAAGTAAGTTTGTGGCCTTTCAAAAAAAAAATGTAAGTTCGTGGCAGGGGCCGGGGCGGCTCAAGTGATGAACTAACTAGATGTTCCAAGTATTTCCAAATAAGTATAAATTGGGTCAATTCCTTATATGACAATACCAGGTTTTCAGAAAAAATCTCCCTATTAAAACTTCTCTAGTCTAACCAACTATTAAGAATACTCATATGTGACAGTTCGACCCACTCGGCCAGTCCTCTACGAACCATTTAGATTACGACATGTTACGTGACCCAGCAGTTTCGACCCTCTCCTCTAACAACTATTAAGATTATGAAAATGCTAGGTTCACCCATCACTTTCGACCAACTTGGTAAATAAGTATAATTGAAGTTCATTGTCTCTCTTTCTCTCTAATTTCAACTCTCTCTTTTCCATCTTCCAAAAAAAACTCCCTCTTTTCTCCACTCTATCATCTCCATCGATGTCAACTTCATTGTAATCTCATTTCTTTTTATGACAACCATTTTTAATTTAATAAAAAAAAATTAATCTTGTAGGAGAAAAAGATGTGATGAAGATAAAGATGGAGAATTACATAGTATTTTTTTTGCATCTTTTTAATTTACATTGACGTGTGTGAAGATTCATTTTTCTCAATATCTTCTAACTTTTTACTTTCTTCATAAGAATAATTAGTGTTTTTTAATTTGTATTGCCCTATATTTATTTTTTTTCTATAGTTTTTTATTTTTATTTCATCTCTTCTTTTTACAATGTTTATTTCTTCCATCCAGGAGGAAAGAAAATAAGAAGAATATTTTAATTTACATGGCCATTGCGTTTAAATGTAAGGTATATATTTACATACAAATCTTGCTTAATGTTTTTTTTTTAATTGTTCAGCGTGCCTCGAACTTTTGACCTCTAAGGTGGAAGATTATACCTCTTACAAATCTTGTTTAATGTTTGTTGCAACTACTTTTAGTTTAGTACAAAAAAACTAATTTATCTTTACTTTTGTAGGAGAAAATATTATGATATAAATAAAAAATAGTAGTACTTTGTAATTCGTAAGAAATGAATAAGAAATTCAATTAGAGAGAGAATGAAAGAATACGACTGATTAGAAGAAATTGTAAGAAATGTAAGTTTAAGAGGGAGACATTTAATATTTTAGCCTTAATTGTAAGAAATATAAATAAAAAATAGTAGTACTGGTGAAAAACGGACCAGATCTGGTCTGTTCTTCAACAGACCAGAACTCCGGCGAAGGGAAACCCCTTCCCCGGAGTGGTTAGAGAGAGAGAGATGAGAGAAAAACAAAATTTGAAGGTCACCAACCAAAAATTTTTCCGACCGGCTACCTTCGTCGGAGAAGAGAGTTGAGTTGGAGAAGAGAGTGGTGAGTTGGCGAGAGAGAGAGAGAGAGAGAGGTGAGTTGGGGAGAGAGAGAAGTGAGTTGGATAGAGAGGTGACGTGGAGAGAGATAAGTGGTGGAGAGGAACGTGAGGTGGAATTTATTTTTTCTTTTTTATTTTATTTTGAAAAAATATTCATTGGAAGGGTAGTTAGGATATTTACATCAAAAAAGAAGGTCATATTTGAATTTACAGATAATAGGGGGCCATAAAAGAATTTGGTCACAAAGTAAGGGACAAATAGGAATTAACTCTTTTATTTTTATGTATTTTTAAATGTGATTTGTTAGTCTCTTTATTGTTTTAAATCCTTTTTTATTCTTTCTCCGATGTTATTTTTTTTGTTTATCTTTTTAAAATTCTCTCTTTTAAATGATGTCGTATTTAAATTTTATAGTTGGAACTAATAATTTGTAGTTAAAAATTGAAACTAAAATCTCACACGTGTATAAATTAGTTTTTTGAAGTCTCTGTCGGGAGTTCGACATTGAAAGAGTTAAAAGACTTCTAAAATTCAGGAACTTCCAAAACTGAGAGTCCAAACCCTTACATTGGAGTTGCACACATGAAGAAAAGAAAAACTAACAACGAAAAATTAATTAATTAACTTTAAGAGAACACTTGGAGCTGGTATTTTCTTTGCAACTATTCTTCTTATCTTTTTATATAATAGGATTCCATTTTGCCTCCCTAAAGATAACCAACTCGCCAAAATGACCCCCTAAAGATGACCGGTTTATAATTTGGCCTCTTTTTCATTTCTCCGTCCCTTAATCCGTTAGTGAGTTGGTATTTTATTACCAAACATACCCTGCTCGTATCTTCTTGGCATTTTAGAATCCCAAGACTCAATATAAATGTCAAATCAATTTACTCTTTTCAATTTCAAGAAACTTACTTTTTTCCTCTCTTTTCGATGAATAAGAAATTCAATTGGAGAGAAAGAAAGAAAGAATACGACTGATTAGAAGAAATTATAAGAAATTAAGTTTAAGAGGGGGACTTTTAATATTTCAGTCGTAATATATAATATATTGGTGACTGGAATTGCTGGAAAATTGAGAGACGTCATTGTTACTTGAGTTACAAAAGTTCTACTCAGCTTTATTTGAATTTAATTGTTTGCATGTGATTTTTCGTTGTTTTTTATACAAGATTTACAGAAAAGAAAAAGATAAAGATTCAATCCTTACTCAGTTTGAAGTATTACACAAAATTTTAAAAAAACCTCAAACTCTTTACACGAGTTTTCTGATTCCTTAAAGGTTATATTGTTTCTCGATTGTATTTTCTATAATTTTTCTAGGGACTTTGGGATGCATCAATTTAGTTTTAACTCATAGGCAAGTTTATAAATTTTATATTTCTCTCGAAATTACATTTTCATTTATCATCCTTCAAAGTGTCAACAAAAGATTTGATGCATGGCCACCCGGCGTGGAGGCTTTTTCCATGACCAAACCGGGCCATAGGCCATCCGGCCATGAAGAGTAGTTTTTAGGAAGTCCCAATTTTAGTATGATTATTAGAGAATTTAGGTTTAGGAATTTATGCTATTTTAGTATTTCCAATAATTGGAAAGGTCCAGATTTGAGTTTAGCTATTTAGGAAGTTGCAGTCTTTTAATTATTTAGGAAAGTCTAATTCAAGTCTATCTAGGAAAGTCCAAAATCCTATAAAAGGATATCTAGTCTGTCCATTATTCTCATGTTGAAGAGAAAATCCCCTTGAGTTTAATAAAGTTTATCAAGTTTTAGAGTTATTTTAATCTTTCTTTTAATTGTTCTTCGTTTATTTATTGTCTTCTTTATTTCCGCTGCGTTCTACATCAAGTGGTATTCAGAGCCATCAAAATTCTGGATTTTTTTTTTCTTTCGTGAAGGTTAGTTTTTGTATATCAATGGATTCTTCGTCTTATAGTGATGAAAGTTTTTTTGAAGAAAGATCGAATTGCGAGGAAGATGATTATATTTATTTCAATGATCGACAAGAAGATAACTTCTCCTACTATGAGGCAGAAAAATTCGATGAGTCGAATATGGATGATTTTGGATACGAATGGGACTATTCAAAACATAACTATGAAGACAAAATTCCAATTGAAGAAAATCATCATAACCAAAAGAAGCATTCGACATGTTCGTATGATTGGGAACCCGGAGACGAATGGGACTATTCAAAACATAACAATGAAGACAAAATTCAAGTTGAAGAAAATCATCAAAAGAAGAATTCGACATGTTCGTATGATTGGGAACCCGGCGACGAACCAAGTAAGTTATATTTTTTTCATTCCCCTCCATATTACTATCATTCTATAGACCAACCAAATCATAACCAGTCTTTTGGAAATCCCGTGCCGACCACACCATATTCACCACCACCACCACCGTATTCTCCTCCACCATATCCACCGCCACCATCGTATTCACCTCATTATGTGACACCAATTCATACCCTGAAACGTGAAGAAAACCCTAGCCCGCTATACCACCCATATGAAAACCCTAGCCATGTATTCAATACCACAAATTTTTTACGCACCCCGGGTTTACACATACCCAATATTGCTGTCCCAACTACAAGCACCACCCAAACTCCATCCCCACACATTCAACACATCTTACCCCAATTCCACCAACCGGTATATGTTAGTGAGTGGATGTATGTGAGTCAATCTAGGCAGATGTGTGGTCCGTATATTCAAGAACAACTATTTGAAGGTTTGTCTACTGGATTTTTGTCCGAAGAACTTCTTGTGTATCCTGTCATTAACGGAAGTCTAATCAACTCTGTGCCATTGAAGTATTTTACGCAGTATCCGGAGCATGTTGCCACGGGTTTTGCTTACTTGAATGCAAACTTTCCAATTACATTAGCATGTAAGCCAACTAGTGGAGTTACTACTTCCTTTGGACCAGCGACGTCTACGAAACCGCAATTGAATAATAGTAGTACTGGTATTGAACAAACTAGTTCGAAATATGATGCTGTCAATTGGACCTCATCTGACATGCCACTGTCATATGAAGAATCATGTTGGGTGCTCGATGATATTGAGGGAAGGAAACGCGGTCCACATTCTCTTGCAGAAATAATTTCGTGGCATCATTATGGATATCTCCCAGATACATTAATGATATACCACAAGGATTGCAGATTTCAACCCTTCCCCCTTTTATCACTTTTTAAGACATGGACAACATATAGATCAGATACAGCGAGATCTATTGAAAGTGTTGAACCAATACCAGAATTTACTTCCATGGAGAAGGATCATAGACATCTCGGTTATGAGGTCAGTGAACTGTCCAAAGTTCGTGTTGTAACAAATAGAATGATTGAGGTTGATGAGGAGAAAATGGATTTCGCTTCTAAAGATGTTTCTTCAATGGGCTCAGTTGCTTCTAGAGATGTCGCTTCTTCATCTGATACTAGAGTATACGGGTACCGACGATATTACCAGCAAATGCAGATTGTAGTTTCATCAATTGAACCAGCAGTTGGGCTTGATTCTGCAAAAACATACACAGATTTTATTCTTATGCTTGCTACACAAACACGTCTTACTAAGAGTCAGGTATCTAACTGGTTCATCAATGATCAAGTTCGGTTATGGAAGCCAATGATTGAAGATATGTACATGGAGGAAACTGAGGTTCAAGTACATAAAGAATTCGAAGACAGATTACGCAAGAACAAACTTAATGAAAAATCGGGTTCCAAGTCCACTGAGAATGATCCCAATATTCGAACCCAAACGTTAGGATTCTTCCTTGGTGGTACGCTTAATGTGGAAGAGATTCTTCAAGGAAGTGAAAAGAACCAACGAAACATCGAATTGCAGAATTATGGGAGAAGTGTACAAGCAATGGTTGCGAAAAACTTAGTTGAGTACTATACAACATTACAAGAGGATACTCAAAACAATACTCAGATTATTGCAATTTCTGAAAATTTACGTACTTTTATTTGGGAACCAGGTGATTCGTTTGTCTTTATTCATTCTCTACAGTTTCATTCTTCATATGACGATCAAAACCTCGCGAAAAGTATTCTAGTTATTATTAAGAGAAAAGAGGCAAGAAAGGTGATGGGTTGGAAGATGAATTTCAAAATCAATTTTTTCACAAAAATGAATATAGTCATTACAATCTTCTTCATCAAACTACAAGATGATGGCAGGTGTAGAAATTTATTGGACGTTTGTTCACTACAATCGATTTCGCGATATTCTTCACATTATGGGTTTCAGTTTATCGTTCGTAACTTGGTCCCTTACTCCATCCGTCGGGTTTCATGCACTTTTCGTACAAAGTGGGAATTAAGGATCGCCATGACGACATTCATCGTATGCGAGTGCATCCAATTATTTTCTTCATCGAAACTGTTCGGGACGAACCTCTTGAGGGAAGGGGATGCTGATGCAGGGGCACCCGGCGTGGAGGCTTTTTCCATGACCAAACCGGGCCATAGGCCATCCGGCCATGAAGAGTAGTTTTTAGGAAGTCCCAATTTTAGTATGATTATTAGAGAATTTAGGTTTAGGAATTTATGCTATTTTAGTATTTCCAATAATTGGAAAGGTCCAGATTTGAGTTTAGCTATTTAGGAAGTTGCAGTCTTTTAATTATTTAGGAAAGTCTAATTCAAGTCTATCTAGGAAAGTCCAAAATCCTATAAAAGGATATGTAGTCTGTCCATTATTCTCATGTTGAAGAGAAAATCCCCTTGAGTTTAATAAAGTTTATCAAGTTTTAGAGTTATTTTAATCTTTCTTTTAATTGTTCTTCGTTTTATTTATTGTCTTCTTTATTTCCGCTGCGTTCTACACAAGATTTATACTGTTTTCTAATGGATGTCAACTTTTTCCTCTACAGATTAGATTGTGTGTCATGGTCTTGGAATGATGGTCTGCTCACAACACAGACGTACATAATTTTGGTTTTGGAGTCTCTGTTGTGAGCTTGAAATTAAAATTGAAAAAGTAGAAGGACTTCCAAAATATAGGGACTTCTAAAAGGGAGAGTCCAAACTCATGCATTGGAGTTGCACTGAGGAAGAAAAGAAAAATTAACAGTGAAAGATTGATTAATTTTAGAGAACACTTGGAGTTGGTATTTACTTTGCAACTATTCATCTTTTTTTATATATAATTTAATACAATTGACAACCACAATAAGAAAATCCTACTAGGGTGAATTATAATGCATATTTACACAGTAGAGGCCAACATAAATAGGTACAGATTTCCATCCTGCAGATAATATGTCCCACCACTCTCTCAGCTGAATCCCGACAGAGTTACATCTTTCAGATTTGTGCGGTCACATAATGTGTTCGGGATTTAGCCCGAAGTGGCCGGGCAGAAGGTCATTTCTCTATATACTCATATAAACTTGTAAGGAAAGAGAGTGGCTTCCTTCAACCTCTAGTCTTAACAATGGTGATGGTTCCTCTCCCTTGAGTATGAATTCTGATGAAGGATATAACAGCCTTGCCTGAAAGACCAGTAGTTCCGTCCGGTGAAACACACGGCCGAGAAGCGAAATCTCCAACAGGATGCCTAACTGGCCTAGTAGGAGGCATGAGGATCCTCTCATTTATATCCTCAAGAGTAATATCTCCTTCTCCTATTCCTCCTGACTTAACTACTTCAAATGGATATACCACTCTAGTTGTTTTCTTCATTCTTCTAGGATGGGGACTCCACTCTAAAAAAAACACAAAGTATTTATAATTAGAAACAATTAAGTAGAATTATTACCCCGATTGGTTCCACTTAAAATAAGCTGAAAACAACTGAAAAATTACGTATTTCTCTAAAATCAGAAAGTACAATTTTGTGGATTTTTCGTATTGCTTTTCAATAAATTAGATTATATACAACAAACATCTATATAATTTGTCAGTTGTCACCATCACCGAACATTCATCACCACCAGTACCACAACAAAAACTCCACTCCACCTCGGATACAACTCCACCACCACCAAAACAAAAACTCCACCCCACCTCCGTTACAACTACACCACCACCACCAACACCTGTCCACGAGACCACCACCGCTCCACTACCACCTCCTCAATACCACCACAACAATTATTAAGAAATTAGGCTGATCATATTGAAAAAAATCAATAGGAAATAATTATGAATCAATTAGTATAATTAATTACCTGATGATGAAGACATAAAAGTGTTGCTAGTAATAGAATTCTTCAACAAATCCTTATAACAACCAGAAGATGAACTATTTTTCATTGTTTTAAATTTGGCAGCTGATATTCTTCCATCTTCTTCTTCTTCTTTGGGATGTGGTGGTGGTGGTGGCGGTGTTCTAATCATCTCCCCCAACGTAATCTCGCTGTCGCTTACACTACTGCTCACTGATGAATTCATCAATTGTTCATCTACAACCAGAACCAAATACAATTTAATAAGTTCATAATACTCAAGAATATATATATATATATATATATATATATATATATAAATGTATAACTTTCATATATATGTGTACCTGAATAGCCATTGACATTTGTGATTTGGTTGAAATAGTTAATATTCTGACATGGGTCACCACTACTCATGCAATTCCAGTTCAAGTTCCAGTAATTTTGCTGATCAAAGAGAAAATATATATTAATTAATTACAAGTTAATTTAATTATAATAACAAAATTAAAAAAAAAATATTGAATGGAAAATTAATTACCAAATTATCAACATCTCCTGATACGTATGTCCCATTGTCATTATCATCCAATAACAACCGTCTACGTTTGCTTTCACATCTCTTTTCCATCAATGCATCTTGTAAATATCCCGAAGACGGTGGGGGCGACAAAAACAACGTAGAATTTTCTTTCATCTCTAATCATACACACATATAAAATAAATAAATTTTGAATCACCTTTTAAAAAATAAACAATAATAATAGAAATAGATAATTAATTACCTATAGACATGTCTGTGTTAAATGGGAAATCCAAATCTAGGGATGAAGGGAAGGAGAAAGCCATTATTAGAGAATTAATAATCACCACCACCACCTTGAAGTTGAAGATATTCAAACCCTAAAGGCAAAGGGGAAGACAAGTATGGAAATAACTCTAGATTGGTAGTAGCTATATTTAAGAAGGAGAAGAATTTTGTTTCTTTTTCTTTTGAAAAGTGAGAAAGAAAAAAAAAGATAGAAGAGTGAAGCAGAAGGAGTCAGTCAAAATCAGTCAACGGGGGGATAAAGTGGGGTCATTGGGATTCGGGTTTGGGACATTTTTGATGGGTCTATGGGGGACTAAATAATTGTTAGGTTATGATGAATTAGATTTTATTGTTCAAACCAAGTTAGATAAAGGTAGTGTCAGTCTATGCTCCCACAAATTTCAAATCTTTCTTTAACCTTTTCTCTTTTCTAGCTTTTTCATTTTGTTCTATGGAAACGGGTCCGGGTATGGGTCATAGTACTAGTAGTGTACTACCAATCCACAATTTATGGTACTTTTTCTTGTCATTGTCACTATGAGTAGTGGGGAGTCCATAAGGGCCATAACCCATACCCATAAGGCCGTGACTTTAAATTTTGAATGTTAAAAATAGTTGGAAGAATTATTGTCATGGGTCCACAAAATAGCATGCTGGTTTCCCTTATGGTAAAGATGTTCAAATTGTTAATAGATTGATTTGAATTTGAGGTTTGATGAATTTTAGCATGGATGATATTATACATGGAAAATTGAATCGTCAATCATTGTAGTTTGGTGCCACATCTAGTTAGAATGCTAGAATTCGCAAATTGTGTGTTTGTGTGTGTGGACGGAGATCACAAAAAGATCGCTCATGGTTGTGGTGAAGGGAGAGAGAATTTGGCCGACGCTACAGGTGTATAGTGAGTGGGACGTTATCTTTTAAATTTTATAATAAAAACTTGGATGTGTGTGCAAATAGTGTGTTTTTGTAATAGTGATTTTGAATTGTGGGCCTTTAATAATGGTTGTCATTTGTAAAAATGATGTGTGCTTCTAGCTCTCCCCTTATGCAAAACTAAAGGGGAAGTTCCATAAAGGTCTTCTATTATTAGTAAAGGCGCCCTGCATTCAAAATTTGTGGGTGATCATATAGGAAGGGGCGCTTTTAGCAATAATTGGGTGTGTGTATATATATAGAAAATCAGGAAGCGAAGTCGAAAGCACGCTTGGAACTTGGAACAAGGGTGTCAGTACTATACTTGTTCGTTCGGCCCATGATAGGGTGGGGGCCGATGGTTGATAGGCTAAGGTGTTGAGTTTGTAAGGTTTCATAGACTTTTACTCTTGCTCTCTTGCTAATTGTTCATTGCTTGTATCTTTTTTTCTTTTGGTTGTCGGGGCCTCGAATCCTTGACATTTAAGGAGGAAGACTAACCTCTTACCACTTCAACCAAGGGTTGTTGGTTGCTTATATCTTTTTTGTTTGAGTGTCCCTTTAAATGACCATGCTAGAAACCTAAGTGACCTCTCGAACTCATACAGATAAGAATTTAGCATTAGTAAAGTCGTCGGAATGTGTTGCAAAGTTGTTGCAAATTAAAAAGTACCTAGAGAACTTAAAGATTAAAAATATTGACTGATCCTATTTCACTAAAACAAACAATTTATAGAGAGTTTGGTTTATCTGTTCCAATTCTCCTTAGAAACCTTTACTTAGGAGGTGAGACGGGAGGGTAGTCACGTTTAATAAAAGGACAATTTGGCTAAGGACCATTCAATAGCTGTTACGGAGTGTAATAGAACCAGGGGCGGATCTATTTGTAATCCAGCCTAGGCAATGGCTCAGGTTGGAATTTGTAAAACTCATAGAGAGGTGTGACAGAATTGAGGTCGTAGCCTAGTGGTAAATCCCTTGTCTTGCGCGCGGAAGGTCATAGGTTCGTACTTCCATGCGGGCATCTTCTCATAATTTTATATTTTTCTTCCTTAACTACGGAGTTAATTCCGTTTTGCCCCACTGTTTTGACCAACTCACGAAAATGATCCTCATATTTTGATTAGCTTCCAAAATAGCCCCTTGAGTAACTTTTTTGTTATATTTTTTTCTTTTTATCGTGATTACATCTCATTTTGTTACCAATTTTATGAGGATAAACAAGAGATTTGGTATTTTCATCATCTCTCTCCTTTTTCACCTCGTGCTTGACGTCGCGTTTGCAAACCTAGATCTTCGTTGGAGAGTCTCATTATCCTTTTTTTTCATCTCTCTCTATTTTCTAACTACTAATCTACTTTGTTTCATGTAAGATTATCAAGATTCATACATAATAGTTTGTCAAATTCGTGCACATATACATATTATTTACATGTTTGATTTACAGTAACTTTGAGCCTGCCCTGACTAGCTGAAAATTCTTGTTCCTCCCCTGAATAGAATATCTTTTTGGAGTCGATTACATACACCCACATGCCAAGTTTGAGAGTTATTTTAGAGGAACAAGTCTGTCACATCACTTAGCTCCTTTGGTCCACTGTTTGGGGGGATACAAGAGAGGAAGATTTTCAGAAATAGGGAAGAGGAAGTTTTCGAGGACGATATATATTGTCATCGACATCAACGTGTTTAATCATTTTCTCTATTTTGTTTTTCGTAACTTGTTAATTATTTATTGAACCATATATTTAACTTCATAGGTTTTTTACTCTCTCCCACTGGTAGAGGTCCTAGAGGATGATTATCCAATGGAAAGGGGGCAAGCAGAGGCGGAGCCAGGAATTGGTTGAGGGACGGGCTGAAATCTGAAGTACATATAGCCATTCAAATTTAAATTTTCGAGTTTATAATTAACTGAATAAGGTCCCAAACGAAAATATGATCTATATAATATTAGAATAACTATTATATATATATATATATATATATATATGTATATCGGCAAAATAAGTACCATGTATCTATCATATACGTACACCAAAAAACGCAAAAAATATAAAAAAAAAAAAAAAAAAGTCGTCGACACCACGACTTCAATATATACCAAAAAGCAGTATAAAATTATTCTAAGTTGTAGCCTTCGGTTCTTTAAGCGGTTAAAATCATCTATTTTAGGTATTAGTTTTATTCTACGAAGTACGAACTCTAAAGAAGAAGTGAAGAAGTTTAGGTATTAGTTTCTATAGTGCTCAATTAGGGGTTTTGGAATCCACACACCACTATTCCAACAACTTAGGTTTTAGTTTCAATGTTATAATTTGTAACTTATAAGACCATCAACACACCATTATTCCAATCAATTTTAGGTATTAGTTTTGTACTCAATTAGGGATTTTGGAATCCACAATTTCACATCTATGTTTTTTCTTCTATTAAATATAAAGAAGAAGTGAAGAAGTTTAGGTATTAGTTTTTATAGTACTCAATTAGGGATTTTGGAATCCAAACACCATTATTCCAACAATTTAGGTTTTAGTTTCAATGTTATACTTTATTACTTATAAGACAATCAACACACCATTATTCCAACCATTTCCAATCAATTTTAGGTATTATTTTTGTACTCTATTAGGGATTTTGGAATCCACAATTTCACATCTAAGTAGTGCGTTTTTTCTTCTATGAACTATAAAGAAGAAGTGAAGAAGTTTATAGTCATTAATCAACTAGTTCCACTTTCACTCTTTTATAATTTTATAATTTCAAAATAGGGTTTGAAAAGATTATAAAAATTATGGACTTACTTGTTGAGTGATGGTCTAAGAGAATAGAAGAAGGATAATAACTTCATTTGTAGCCCCCTATTCTAGATTGAACAACACTCCAAGTCTCCCAAGCCAAGAACAAAGAAGATTTCTAGTAGTAATGAAAAGAGTAAGGGAACCAGGAAGAAAGAGTGTAAAGGAGGCTAAAGAGAATTATGTTTTTTAAGAGCCGGGCTGGGTTACAGGGAGTGTTGGGTTGGGTTACTAAATACTAGGGTTTATGTGGAAAATGTTAGGGTCACACCCGGGCTGCAGCCAGGGTGAGACCACTAACACCTCCGCCCCGGGCAAGTTAGAGATGCATGAGGTATCTGTTTCTAACTTATAAGTTGGAATTTGATATACTATAATCAAACTAAAGCAGAATTAAGGTGATCTACTTGATTAAAAGATTTCCTAATTCCAACTTACTTTTAGTTTCGCTTCTCTTTCTCTTTTTAATTCAATACTTGTCTATATAAGTTGCTAGATAGATCCCCAAGAGCCTAAATTGTGTAAGAGATAAAGAGTTTCTTTATTCAAGAAAAGGGATATATGGATAATCATCATCGAGATGAAAAGGTTGGATCCAAAGGCAAAGTTTGTGTCACTGGAGCTTCTGGTTATCTTGCTTCTTGGCTCATCAAACGATTACTCTTATCTGGGTATCATGTTATTGGTACTGTTAGAGATCCAGGTCTGTCATTCCTCCCTTCCTCTTTCAAAAAAAAAAGCAATACGAAAGACTACAAAAGCAGACCTAAATAAGAATCAACCGTTCATCGACAGTGCAGAAGTCCTTCAAAATAGAGAAAGACTGTTGACTTGAAAATGTAGACAGTTGATTTCGTATATGTCTGGAGTAGGTTTTACACTTTTACTACTAGTCTCTTTTAGCATTGTTATTTTTTTTTTCTTATTGTCTAGATATTAGTCGCTAGAGTCACAACTATCTAAATCTGACTTGTCTAAAGTCTGACTCGTTCCATACTTTATGACTGCATCCAACAAGTTTGAAATAAACAAATTGTACAAGTGAGTAAAAAATCTAAGGAAAAAAACATTCGAAAATCGTACTAATTAAATTAACAACTAAGGAATTTATTATATTTATTGTGTAGAGAATTATGAGAAAGTTGGACATCTCTGGGGACTGGATGGAGCCAAAGAAAGGTTGGAGTTGGTGAAGGGTGATCTAATGGTTGACAATAGTTTTGATGATGCTATCAAGGGTTGTGATGGTGTCTTCCATATGGCATCTCCTGTGTTGATGCCTAACTCAGATCCCAAGTCTGAGATAATTGACCCTGCAATTAAAGGAACATTAAATGTGTTGAGGTCATGCAAGAAAAACCCTTCCCTCAAGCGAGTAGTCCTCACTTCATCTTCTTCAACTGTAAGGGTTAGGGATGATTTTGATCCTCAGATTCCTTTTGATGAATCATCCTGGTCATCCGAAGAACTCTGCCAAAGGCTAAAGGTAGGTCATTCCTAAGACTTGTTAAAATGTGGGTCTTTTTTTCAGTCAATTCAAACATTGAGTTAATTCAGTTAATATTTCAGATTTTCCTAAATACGAATAATAAACATCAGGAACCTGAATTGGGATCAATTTAGATTTCAGATCTCAAAATAAATAAAAAACAAACAACACCTTAATATGATGCCATGTTGTTGTCAAAAGTGAAAATTTTGCTTTCTCGGACCATTTTGGGTCAAATGTCGCCTGCCCAAAGTGTTGTATAATAATCAACCATAAGACACTGGCCAAAGATTTCAGCCGAAGTTAGACTACATCATCAACGTTAGAGATCTTCAGCCAGTTTCTAATGAGATTCATTGTAACACATGTAAAATAGATATGGTATCCACTTTCGAAGACGTTAGCTGAGAAGGCGGCATGGGAGTACTGCAAAGAAAACCAAATCGACTTGGTTACGGTTCAACCTTCCTTCGTCGTAGGACCAAATCTTCCTCGTGATTTGTGCTATACTCTTTCCGATGTTATCGGGTTACTTCAAGGTAATCTCAAGTTCCCCCCATACAAATGTATGTATATATCTTATGTTCAAATCTAATGTCTTAAGAAATTGATTTTGGGTAAGAGGCTAAACAAAAATCAATGATAAAAACAGGTGACACCAAGAAGTTTGGTTGGCATGGGAGGATGGGTTATGTTCATATTGATGATGTAGCACTCTGCCATATTCTTGTGTATGAAGCTCCCAATGCTAAAGGAAGATATCTTTGTAACTCAAAAGTTATCGAAAATAATGACTTAGTTGTTGTTCTCTGGTTATTAATCGATAAGTCGATTTCTCTCTGTCTTGGCTTGATTTAGACAGAGTTTCCTTTCTCTAACTTATAGAGAGATAAACTAATAAAGAATAATTAATATTCCTTCTTTCGGGCTAACCGTGATAGGTGTTAATTTAGTCGAGGCAAGAATAAATTCTCTTTCCTTAAGACATTTTACACCCCCGTAACAGTACCAAACGTTAGGGTGAATGCCTTCGGGATACAACGACTAACCTTTCAGAATTTTAAGATGGTACTTCTATATTCTGAAAGCGGACGAACCTGTGTCAGTATTATGAGCTCTTGGACTAATGCGAATGATCTTCTAGACGCTTCTGAAATTCAAGTTCACTCGAGACTTCTTTCTTCCTTTTCTAGATATTCTAGTCTATCCAGAACCTCTAGAAAAAACTTCTTTAATTAGATATTCTAGGCCAACCAGAACCTCTAATTGTTAGAAGGGAAGAGAAGAAGAGAATGAATTGAATTGATGAAAAATGAAGTGGGTTTGATGGGTTTATATAGGAATTGAATAGGTGTATAATGTCTTTTGGGTTCAAAAGACATAGCTGTTCGAAACCAGGGGCTATAACTGAATTTTATAGGGTCGGTTCATCTAGGGACGTCGGATCTGACTCAAACGCGCGGATAGAACGCCATCCGTTGGATGGGGATTGAAATCCCGCATCTTGTCCCGCCCGGGATTTAATCTGGCCGTTGGATCAGAAAAAGAACGGCTAGATTAAAACGTCTCTCGTGTCCCGCTCGGTGCCCGTCGCGGAGATGAGCGGGACCGTTAGATCTTGTGCAAATCCGCGGAAGGAACGCCCACCGTCCAGATCGGATCGCGTTCTCTTTGCGCGAATGCCCCCCAGCTTGATTTGTCCTCTTTGACAATTTAGTACCTATTTCAACCGATTTTTCGTTCAAACTTTAACCTTGAATTTCTCATTCATCCGGAATCGGATTTGAGTGATTCTTGGCTCTAAATTGTAGAGCTCGACGAGACGAACGCAATGGCGCGTTCCGTTTCTGAGTTTGACGAGTCGGCTCGAGCCAAAATAGGCTCCGATTCCAACAATCCCCCACATGAATGAAAATTTGAGGTTTTATGCTATGATATATGCAGACATACTATACTGACAGACTGACACTGACAGAGCTCATAAGCGGAACTTCGCTGCATCGGAAGAAGGTAGTCTTTCGACTTTGAACCTTTCCTAGTGAATAACTACAAGGTCTACAAGGACGGCAGTGAACTTTACGTCTTGAACTGGGTCCTGGGAATTGTAATCCAAAATAGTTATCACACAGCTAATCCCTTACTAACTTAGGTTCTCGGTTGTGTTCATTTCGGCCCTGAACATTCCCGATTTCGTGTGTGCTTTAGAGAAGTCTGCCTAAACGACCTTCTCACGGAACCGGCATCAATTCACACACATATAGGTTATCCGTACTAAGGTATCCTGCTATACCTCACGTTAGAATCAAGTTCTAAGTTTTCGGATTAATTAAAAGCTTAATGCTTAACCTCTCAACGCAGGTAACACTGTTGTCATCCTAGGAATGGGTAAGAGATAGAGATCTCTTACAGTGTTACTGTCGAGTCAGGATATAGCTTCAGTTGCCCTTTGAACCTAGATCGTGGGATCTCCAGTCATCTAGGTAGGGTTTCACCATGCCTTTACTCATTTACTTAGGCGTTAGCCCCATTCCCTTTGATGATGCAACTACTAACTCTCTAGATAACCCTTTTGTAAATGGATCCGCTAGGTTATCTTTGGATCTTATATAATTTATAGTTATGATCCCTTCAGAGAGAAGTTGCTTAACGGTATTATGTCTCCGACGAATGTGTCGAGACTTACCGTTGTACATCTTGCTTTGTGCCAGTGCAATCGCTGCTTGGTTATCGCAGTGTATGTTGATTGCAGGCACCGGCTTTGGCCATATTGGAATATCTTCAAGGAATTGTCGCAGCCATTCTGCTTCTTCCCCTGCTTTATCTAGAGCAATGAATTCTGAATCCATTGTGGATCGAGCAATGCACGTTTGCTTCGAAGATTTCCATGATATGGCAGCCCCTCCCAGTGTAAACACATAACCACTGGTTGACTTAGTGTCGTCGGTATCTGATATCCAATTTGCATCTGCATATCCCTCTAAGACTGCGGGATATGTGGTATAATGGAGTCCGTACTCCTTCGTCTTTCTTAGATACCGTAACACTCTCGTTATGGCGTTCCAATGTGTGTTATTCGGGTTACTCGTAAATCTACTTAGCTTACTAACTGAGTAGGCTATGTCTGGTCGAGTACAGTTCATTAGGTACATCAGACTTCCAATAATCCGAGAGTACTCTAATTGTCTTACTGCGCTCCCTGTATTCTTCATTAAGTGAATACTTGGATCTATCGGAGTATTCGCCACTTTGAGGTCATCTTTGCTGAATTTTTCTAAGATTTTCTCAACGTAATGCGTTTGAGATAGACTTATCCCTTCAGCCGTCTTGGAAACCTTAATTCCAAGAATGACCTCTGCTTTCCCTAAATCTTTCATTTCGAAAGCATCTTTTTAGTTGTATTAATGACATCTAAATTATTTCCCATAATTAGCATGTCATCTACATACAAACATAGAATAACACATCCTTTAGCAGTTACCTTTGTATAGACACATTTATCACATTCGTTGATCTTAAATCCGTTTGATAATAATGTGTCATCAAACTTTAAGTGCCACTGCTTCGGAGCTTGCTTTAGCCCGTATAGTGATTTCACTAACCTACACACTTTCTTTTCTTGTCCCGGAGCTATGAACCCTTCTGGTTGGTTCATATATATCTCTTCTTCGAGTTGTCCGTTTAAGAAAGCGGTTTTCACATCCATCTGATGAATTTCCAGATTATATAAGGATGCTATAGCTACTAACACTCTTATTGAGGTGATTCGACTAACTGGAGAATAGGTGTCGAAATAATCTAACCCTTCTTTTTGTCGGAATCCCTGTGCGACAAGTCTTGCTTTATACTTGTCTATAGATCCATCTGTTTTCAATTTCCTTTTGAAAATCCATTTGCAGCCTAGAGGCTTGCAACCTGGTGGGAGGTCTACTAGCTCCCATGTATGATTTCCCATGATGGATTCTATTTCACTATTAACAGCTTCTTTCCAGAATGGAGCTTCTGGAGTAGCCATTGCTTCTGTGAAAGTCCGAGGTTCATTTTCTACCATATAGGTTAGAAAATCAGGACCAAATGTCTTAGCTTTCTTTGTCCTTTTCCCTCTTCGAGGTTCGAGTGTTGTTTCCTCGATTTCCATATCATCTTCTTTAGATGTTTCTAGACTTTCCTCTTCCTCATCTCTTACACGTTTTCTACTTTCAGATGAGACTTCTGAATTCTGTTTGAAAGGAAAGATGTGTTCAAAGAACTTAGCATCTCTCGATTCCAGAATGGTGTTTACGTGTATATCTTCGATTTCAGACTTCTGTACTAGAAATCTATAGGCGCCACTATTTATTGCGGGCCCTATGTATACACAGTCCACAGTTTTAGGTCCTATCTTGACCCGTTTAGGAGGAGGGACTAATACCTTCGCCAGACACCCCCACACTTTCGTGTACTTAAAGGATGGCATCCTTCCTTTCCATAACTCATATGGAATTTTACCGGTCTTTCTATGGGGTAACTTATTTAATAAGTGATTCGCCGATAATATCGCTTCCCCCCACAAGTTCTGAGGTAAACCAGAACTTATCAAGAAAGCGTTCATCATTTCCTTTAAGGTTCTGTTTTTCCGCTCTGCTACACCATTTTGTTGAGGTGTATAAGGAGCCGTTGTTTGATGAACTATGCCATTCTTCGCACATATCTCGGCGAAAGGAGATTCATATTCTCCACCTCGATCACTTCTCAAAGCCTTAATCTTTTTATTAAGTTGAGTTTCCACTTCGGTTTTATAAAGTTCGAACTTATCGACTGCTTCATCCTTACTTCTTAGTAAGTAGACATAGCAAAACCGAGTGGAGTCATCGATAAAAGTGATGAAGTACTTTTTACCTCCTCTGGTTTGAACCATCTTTAAGTCACAAATGTCACTATGAATTAAGTCTAGAGGTTCTGTATCTCGTTCTACAGATTCAAACGATGTCTTGGTCATCTTTGATTCTACACATGTTTGACATGTTCGTTTTGAATCAATTTCGACTTTTGGAATTAACTCTAAGTTCATTAATTTCTTTAATGACTTGTTATTCACATGTCCTAGTCTTTCATGCCAAATATTAAAGGACTCACCAATATAAACTGAATTATTAACTTTATTAATAATAGACGCCTTTGGCGTTACAGAGGTTACATTTAGTTTAAATAACCCCCCACATAAGTAGCCCTTCCCAACATACATCCCATTCTTAGACAGGACGAAGTTGTTTGACTCAAAGACTAGTTTGAACCCATTCTTACTTAGAAGAGAACCAGAAACCAGATTCTTTCGGATATCTGGAGCATGAAGTACATCGTTCAAAGTTACTTCCTTTCCTGAAGTGAACTTCAGAATGATCTTCCCTTTTCCTCTGACCTGGGTGGTTGAGTCGTTTCCCATGAACAGGGTTTCTCCTTCACTTATTTCGTTATAAGAGGAGAAGAGGCCTTTGTCACCACAAATGTGACGAGTAGCTCCGGTGTCGACCCACCACTCTCTCTGGTTGTTAACCAGGTTGACTTCAGATACCACTGCACAGAGGTTCAAGTTCTGAAGTTTCTCAGTCACTTCTTCGGCTTCAGTAACCATAGCACACAGGTTCTGAGTTTCGGTATCTTCTATCAGCGAGGCTTGGTCATTCGGCTTCTTTTGTCTGTTGCCGGTTTTGGAACGACAATCCTTTGCCATATGACCTCGTTTGCCACAGTTGTAGCATAGGCCGAACCTCGTCTTTTTCTTCGGCTTTCCTCCGTCTTTAGACAGATGCTTACGCTTCTTACTCGGACCGGTCTCTACGACGTTCACATTCGAGAGTCTTTCAGAGTTCTTCTCGGCAATGCGACTGTCCTCTTCGATTCGAAGCTTTAGGATGAGTTCTTCAAGGCTCATATCCTTATTCTTGTGGCGGAGATAATTTTTGAAGTCTTTCCACCCCGTGGGTAATTTTTCAATTAGGGCTCGGACCTGGAAAGGTTCATTCGTTATCATGTTCTCTGCCTGTAGTTCCTGTAGGAGACTCTGCAGTTCTTGGACCTGGATCATAACTGGTTTTGAATCAGTCATCTTGTAGTCCAAGAATCGTCCTACGATGAACTTCTTGACACCCGCCTTCTCAGTCTTATACTTATTGATAAGGGTGTCCCACAGTTGTTTAGACGTTTCTATAACCGAATATAGATTATAGAGTCCGTCATCTAGACTGTTCAGGATATAATTCTTGCACAAGAAGTCTTCTTGTTTCCATGCCTCTATTTCAGCGGTACGCTGTGCCTCATCCTCTATTTCTGCATGGGTGGGTCTCTCCTCGGTTAAGTATTTAACCAGACCCAATGTCGTTAGGTAGAACATCATCTTCAACTTCCATCGGTTGAAGTCAGTTCCTTTGAACTTCTCTGGTTTTTCCCCATTATTTGTGTTAGGCGGAATAACTCGCAGAGTGGTTCTTGTTCGTGCCATTTCCTTTTCTGAAACACACAGAAAGTATACCAAATTAATATCTTATAACCAGAGAAATAATAATAAAATGTCTTAAGATTGTTGTTCTCTGGTTATTAATCGATAAGTCGATTTCTCTCTGTCTTGGCTTGATTTAGACAGAGTTTCCTTTCTCTAACTTATAGAGAGATAAACTAATAAAGAATAATTAATATTCCTTCTTTCGGGCTAACCGTGATAGGTGTTAATTTAGTCGAGGCAAGAATAAATTCTCTTTCCTTAAGACATTTTACACCCCCGTAACAGTACCAAACGTTAGGGTGAATGCCTTCGGGATACAACGACTAACCTTTCAGAATTTTAAGATGGTACTTCTATATTCTGAAAGCGGACGAACCTGTGTCAGTATTATGAGCTCTTGGACTAATGCGAATGATCTTCTAGACGCTTCTGAAATTCAAGTTCACTCGAGACTTCTTTCTTCCTTTTCTAGATATTCTAGTCTATCCAGAACCTCTAGAAAAAACTTCTTTAATTAGATATTCTAGGCCAACCAGAACCTCTAATTGTTAGAAGGGAAGAGAAGAAGAGAATGAATTGAATTGATGAAAAATGAAGTGGGTTTGATGGGTTTATATAGGAATTGAATAGGTGTATAATGTCTTTTGGGTTCAAAAGACATAGCTGTTCGAAACCAGGGGCTATAACTGAATTTTATAGGGTCGGTTCATCTAGGGACGTCGGATCTGACTCAAACGCGCGGATAGAACGCCATCCGTTGGATGGGGATTGAAATCCCGCATCTTGTCCCGCCCGGGATTTAATCTGGCCGTTGGATCAGAAAAAGAACGGCTAGATTAAAACGTCTCTCGTGTCCCGCTCGGTGCCCGTCGCGGAGATGAGCGGGACCGTTAGATCTTGTGCAAATCCGCGGAAGGAACGCCCACCGTCCAGATCGGATCGCGTTCTCTTTGCGCGAATGCCCCCCAGCTTGATTTGTCCTCTTTGACAATTTAGTACCTATTTCAACCGATTTTTCGTTCAAACTTTAACCTTGAATTTCTCATTCATCCGGAATCGGATTTGAGTGATTCTTGGCTCTAAATTGTAGAGCTCGACGAGACGAACGCAATGGCGCGTTCCGTTTCTGAGTTTGACGAGTCGGCTCGAGCCAAAATAGGCTCCGATTCCAACATTAGTTTCTATCCTCGGAAAACTCTACCCATCTCTACCAATACCTAAAAGGTTAGTTCGATTATATTCTATTACCATAATAATGTGCGGGCATAGTCTCCTTACTACAAAAAGTTGATACAAAAGAGACATTTAAACATAATATATCGGACTTAATGTATCTTACATTGTTTAAAGGTAGAATATGTGTGAATTTGCAGGTTTGAAACCCTTGATAGGCCTTATTATGACTTCAATACATCTAAAATAGAGAGTTTGGGTTTGAAATTCAAAGGATTGGAAGAAATGTTTGAAGACTGCATTGAATCCCTTAAGCAACAAGGCCATCTTCTTGTCTAGAGATTGGCTACCTAACATATCCATCTTTATTATCTCTACAATATTTGAACTCTATTTATTTATATACGTACAAATAAGGCACACTTTGTGAGTGCTTGTTTTTAGTTAAAATACTATTGCAATTTATTTCGGTTTTACTAGTTAAGCTCAAGATTTATGAAATTTATCTTATATTTAATATAACTTTTATAATTTAGAGAACCCAAATGAATTAGCTTGGGCTAGAGTGGAATTGTTCACTTAATGTGTTCGAAAAATAATAATTTTATTAGTAAAAAGTAGAAAAGTATTGTAATATTATGCCCCCTTAAGAATCGTATTAGGACCATACGAGCACAACTTGCAAAGGAATTTTCTAATAAATAGACACATTATGTGAAATTTCGACTTCCCCTGCCTATTATTTAGCTAAATAAGGTTTACGTTTTATGACACGAAAGAGGTAATTTCAATCAACCAAGTTTAAATCTTCTCATTGATTTTAAAGATTTCAAAAATCCAAATTGAAAAGGAAAAAATAGAAAACCCATTAACAAATGTCTTATAATGTAAATCACAATTACTCATAAATTATTGAAAATAATTAAAGAGTGTAAGGACAAAAACACATAAAACAGGGTGGATATGTACTAATTATCAACTCTCTTTCTAGAGTCTTCAAGAACCTCTTTATTCTTCTTGAATGACCTGTCTAAATCTTGGAACATTTTGACATTCCATTTATATAAGCAGTTGCTTCTTCATTCACACTTATCATCATAATCATCCTTTTATTCTTTTAAATACCTACTAAACCCAAAACCCAATACCCTAATCTAATTTGAAAGAATAAAAATATCTAGTACAAATTCAAGAGAGAAAACAGAGAGAGAGAGAGAGATGAAAGGAGGAAGAATATTTGGTATTGGGATTGATTGTTCAGCAAGTAGCAAACAAGCTCTGAGATGGGCAGTAGATAATCTAGTTAATACTGGAGATATTATCATTTTGATTCATGTTCATAAACCAAGCAAGCCTGATCCTGCTCAAAAAATCCTTTGGGGAGACACTGGATCACGTATGTATATAAAAAAAAATGTGTTTTTTTTACTATTTGATTGATTTCTCTGTTTCAAGAATAATTGATTAATGGGTTTTCTCTGTTTCTTTGTTTGTTTGGGGGGTTTTAATTTTTTTAGCTTTGATACCATTGGAAGAGTTTAGAGAGATAAATTTATCAAAGCAATATGGACTCACTCCTGATCCAGAAATTATTGACATTCTTGATACAATCTCAAGAACCAAAAAGGTATTCTTCATTGGTTTGCCAATATCTTATTTTTTCTCTCTAGACTTATTTTCTCTTTTTAGTTATGTTTTAACATGTTTGGAGTGATTGATTAATTAAATAGGTGAAGGTGGTGGCTAAGGTGTATTGGGGTGATCCAAGAGAGAAGCTATGTGATGCAGTTGAAGATCTCAAACTTGATTCACTTGTAGTTGGAAACAGGGGTTTAGGGTTGCTTAAGAGGTATATGTCTCTCTCCCTCTGACCCTCTCTATATGTATATATTGATACTGGCACATGAGGTTAATGGTGTGATTGGACTCCGTCTCGTTTGGCCCGTGTTGCGGCCTGGCTGTTGTTCCTCTGGTTATCATTCGATAAGTCGATTTCTCTCTGTCTTGGCTTGATTTAGACAGAGTTTCCTTTCTCTAACTTATAGAGAGATAAACTTTTAAGGAATAATGATGTATCATTATTCCTTCTTTCGGACTAACCGAGATAGGTGTTAGTGTAGTCGAGGCAAGAATAAATTCTCTTTCCTTAAGACATTTTACACCCCCGTAACAGTACCAAACGTTAGGGTGTATGCCTTCGGGATACAACGACTTTCCTTTCGGAGTTTTAAGATGGTACTTCTTTATTCTGAAAGCGGACGAACCTTTGTAAGTATTACGAGCTCTTGGACTAATGCGGATGATCTTCTATATGCTTCGGAAATTCAAATATCACTTGAAACTTCTTCCTTCCTTTTTCTAGATATTCTAGTCTAACCAGAACTTCTGGAAATACTTCCTAATTAGATATTCTAGGCAAACCAGAACTTCTAATTGTTAGGAAGGAAGATAAGAAGAAAGTGAATTGAATTGATGTTTTAGACGACCTATGATTATTACTTCACTCGAAACTTCTTTCTTCCTTTTCTAGATATTCTAGTCTAACCAGAATTTCTAGAAATACTCCCTTAATTAGATATTCTAGGCAAACCAGAACTTCTAATTGTTAGGAGAGAAGAGAAGAAGAGAAGAGAATGAATTGAATGATAAATGAAGTGAGTTTGGTTGGTTTATATAGGAGTTGAATGGGTATATAGTGTCTGTTGGGTTAAAAGATGTATCCATTCGAAATGAGGGACTAAACAGAAAGAATAACTGAATATTGGAGTCGGTTGGACCCTGGGACGTCGGATCTGGCTAGAAAACTCGGGTGGAACGCCCACCGTTAGATCAGTCCCGAAATGTGCCCACAGATTTGGATGCGCGTGGTATTCGCTCAAACGACCCCTGATCTAACTTGTCCCGTTTGACGTTTCAGACCCTGACTTAACCGTTTTTTCACCCAAACTTCAAACTCGAATTTCTCATTCATCCGGAATCGGATTCGAGTAATTATTTGCTCTAAATTTAAGAGCTCGACGAGACGAACGCAATGGCGCGTTCGGTTTCTGAGTTTGACGAGTCGGGTCGAGCCAAAATTGGCTCCGATTCCAACAATCCCCCACATGAATGAAAATTCGAGGTTTACTATATACAAACATACTATACTGACATACTGACACTAAAAGAGCTCATATGCGGAACTTCGCTGCATCGGAAGAAGGTAGTCTTTCGACTTTGAACCTTTCCTAGTGAATAACTACAAGGTCTACAAGGACGGCAGTGAACTTATCGTCTTGAACTGAGTCCTGGAAATTGTAAACCTGAATAGCTATCACACAGCTAATCCCTTACCGACTTAGGTTCTCGGTTGTGTTCATTTCGGCCCTGAACAATCCCGAATTCATGTGTGCTTTAGAGAAGTCGGCCTAGACGACCTTCCCACGGAACCGGCATCAATTCACACACATATAGGTTATCCGTAATAAGGTATCCTGCTATACCTCACGTTAGAATCAAGTTCTAAGTTTTCGGATTCATTAAAAGCTTAATGCTTAGCCTCTCAATGCAGGCAACACTGTTATCATCCTAGGAATGGGTAAGAGATAGAAATCTCTTACAGTGTTACTGTCGAGTCAGGATATAGCTTCAGTTGCCCTTTGAACCTAGATCGTGGGATCTCCAGTCATCTAGGTAGGGTTTCACCATGCCTTTACTCATTTACTTTAGGCGTTTTTGCCACATTCTCCTTGATGATGCAATTTCAACTCTCTTGTTCACCCTTGTTCTTTACGGATCCGCCAGGTAACTTAGGATTGAGCATAATTTTAATTTATGCATTCCTTGAGAGCAATTGCTTTACGGTGCTAGTCTATTTATTTTAAATTCTCTAGACTTACCGTATTAGTGCCTACGCAACAACTACTTAGGTTTATTGCGTGCACTGGCTTCAATCACAAACAAATATCCTCCAGGAAGTTCACCTACTTCCTTTGCTTTCTCCAAAGCAATGTATCCATCAAGGCCTTTAGGATTACATTGTTGATCCAGCTATGCACGTCTGCCTCTGAGGATTTTGTGATATCGTAGCCCTTAGTGGTTTGTCATATCCACTGTTTTGTATCTGAGATTCGAGTGTTGTCCACATATCTTTATTTTCCTTTATGATATGTACAACCAATTAATACGAGTCTGCTCAGATACCTAAGAACTATTTGTTACTCTGATAACTCTTTCTTGAATTTGTTCAAATTCAAGTATTTATGCTTATCGTGGTTTTTGAGTGGTTATTCTACCATTCTCTGTCTAACCATGCACTTTAGATTATCAATCATGAGTAACGATTCAATTTGGAAAAGCATCGAATCATATCTTCTTAAACACTTTCTTATTCCTAACTAGTATCGTCTGTTATTTTGAACAACTGATTCATGGTTGAATCTTGTTACTTAGTTTAGGATTAGAAGGAAGATTTATTTTCATTTGTGTTTTTCCAGATTTGTTGAGTGAATTAGACATTCACGTCATCACTTATATTCACACACTTGATTTCTCAATCTTTAGTGAATATAACTACAGTTCTTAACTCAATGAAACCTTATTGACCAAACATTCTTATTGGGTAAATCTGGTTTCCGAGGTACTCTATAATTTTCCTCTTTCCACGTCCATATGAAGTTGTATCTTAAGGAGAATATAGAGACTTTTATGCCATTTATAATTGGCATTTTGGTTCCTTTCGGTTCCCCCCACATTTCAAAAGTATTTTCTCTTATTCGTCAACTTGGGTGGAATTTTATAGTATTCCATATAGGGTACTGTTCAGATATGTAACAATATCTGCCCCCACAGTTCTAGGGTAACCATTGGATTCTCCTCTTTGACAAAACTATTTTCGTACACAATTTCTTTAGTGTAGTGTGTTTAGTTTTGTTCTATAACATGATGATTTATGATCATTAGAACCTTGAGATATAATACAAGGTGAGTTTCTCTTTTAACTCTTTCTTAAGTTATATGTCTTAACATGTATACTCCCTTGATAGATTTAAACTGTCGCATGATCATCAAAGTTATCATTCCCTATTTTGTCCTTTATCGTCTCTAGATTTCGTTCATACTCTTGAATCGAAAATCTTACCAAGACCCTTGAATTTACTATTCGAGTCACGTCTAGACCGAATGATGTAATATTCAACTTTACGTCTTATTAACCTTAATTCTCTTGTCTATCCAAGAAGATTAGGTTGCCCTGAGGATTTATAAGGATTATTCTGTAATGATACAGAACTAGGGACCTCCTTACAAAGACTTAAGGATTTATTTATAATAACTCCTGATTTCGAGATCTTTCAGCCAAGGTCCTTCCGTTTAACACATCTGAGGATTCCTTGTCATTCTTAGACAGGCCTAAGGACCTTTTAGAGAATTATTTACCGCCTGAATATGTTATACGAAATAACTTACTTTCTCGAAGACAAGTTTGATTTCAGAATTTTTGCATTCTTCGTCAACTTTGTATTCGAGAATGTTTCACGGAATTTTCATTATCTCAGACCGATGATTTCTTTCGAACAGTTCATCGTCTCGTAGCTATTTGTCTAACGAGAACATTCTGTCATCGACCTTGTATAACCGTTTTGGTTTTGACATTTGTCTTGACACACTTCTTCAATTACTTATGTGGTTGTCTTCTTCGATTCGTCATCGAATTAAACCTTTATGATCATGTATTCATCATTGATCGCTCTCTGTATTCTCGATATACGGTTTCACACCCAGTATTTATGTCGATACTTGGTGGTCAAGGTGTCGCTTAGTTTTTCGATGTCTCTGTTATCGAGAAGATATTTTAAGAGTCATCAATTAAGTCAACATTTATGGTCACCATGGATTGAACCTTATTTCTGTTCATGGCTAGTAATAGATTTTAGTGAAATACTTCACAAAATCCATCGAGATTAGATTGATCATCGATTTTAATCTCCACTGATCGAGTTTTATCCCTTCTAATGTTCTGTGCTTTCATTCTACCAAAAAGAGTCGCCGTTTGATGAACTGTGCCATTCTTGGCGTATATCTCGGCGAAAGGAGATTCATACTCTCCATCTCAGTCGTTTCTCAAAGCCTCAATCTTTTTACAAAGTTGAGTTTCTACTTTGATTTTATAAAGCTCGAACTTTTCGATTTCTTCATCCTTACACTTTAGTAAGTAATATAACAGAAACAAGCGGAGTCATCGATAAAGGTAATGAATTACCTTTTTCCACCTCATGTTTGAACCGTTTTTAGGTTACAGAGTTCATTGTGAATTAAGTCTAAAGACTTGAACAACGTTTTAGTCATTTTTGACTATACACATGTTAGACATATACGTCTTGAGTAAATTTCGAGTTTCGGAATTTAACTCCAAGCTCATTAATTTCTTTAATGACTTATTATTCACATGTCCTAATCTTTCGTGACAAATATTGGAGGACTCAACAATATACGCATAATTATTAATTTTATTAATAATAGGTGCCTTCGGCATTACATGGGTAACATTTAATTGAAATAACCCCCCACATAAGTGGCCCTTTCCAATATACATCATTTTCTTAAATATGATAACAATATCTGACAGAAAGATTAGTCTGAACCCGTTCTCACTTAAAAGGGAACCAGAAATCAAGTTCTTTTGATTGTCTGGAGCATAGAGTACATCGGTCAAAGTCACATCTATTTCGGAAGTGAATTTTAACACGATCTTTCCCCTTCCTTTGACTTGGGTGGTCGAGCCGTTTTCCTTGAATAAGGTCTCTCCTTCGGCTACCTCTGTATGGGAAGAGAATAGGCTTTTGTCACTACAAATGTGATGATTTGTCTTAGAATCGACCCACCATCTCTGGTTGTTAGCCAGGTTATCTTCATGTGCCTCTGCACAGAGGTTCATCTTATGAAGTATATCAAATGATGGGCCTAAAAGGTTACCCTAAATAGGTCACCACCCGCAAGTGTACGGGCGTCAAGTAATAATTCCGGTAAGACCGGTTCGTTCCTCAGAGACTAAGTGAAACCTATTCTAAGACTTGGAAGTAAGACGGTTTTTGTTTTTGAAAATTTAGTTTTTGGTATAAAATAATAAAATGCTAAAACAAATGTATGAACTCAACTGGGGAGAGGACCTAGGATTTTGGAATTCCACTTTGAACTATCATAAATTATTTAACTCTTTTCTGACACGATTCTTTAATTTTATAACTCAACGTCTAGTAAAGTAGTTTTACCTAAACATCGGAAAATCAAACATTTGAAATAAACATATCTAGAATGAACTATGCTAAATTCAAGTCCTAAATAATTGTATCCCAACTATCACCTATCAAATTTCAAGTATAAACCATCAAAGAAACTTACTTCTAAGTATGATCTATCAAGCTCTAAGTATAGACGATGAAGCTACTACCATTATTTTATGGAATCGAAATGAGCATAGTAAAACAATAACGCATATCTTAAGAATCATGAAAAGGAAGAGATTAAATTGGTTACTCATGCTTAAAACTTCACCAACACCGTATAAGGAGAGACATAAACATTAATACCAATGTGATCCTTATAAGTGTCTTGTTATCAATCTAAGAAAATAAAACAAATCCAAGACAAGTAAAAGAAATCACCATGAAGATGCTCAAAATCCCAACATGATGATGATGTAAGTGATGGAGAGTTTTGATAATATTTGGTTCCTCTCACAAGAACCTTTATCAAGTCCCTCTCAAACCCTCTTTAAACACAAGAAATGTGTTAATTGTTCTCTCTGTCTCTTTGATTTATGCTTGTAGAAGAAAATTACAAAGAATAAGGTTAAAGTCTCTCACAAACCCTCCCCATCTCTCTACAATTCTCTCTCTTTTTTTCTCTTTGAATTTATAAAACAGGAGAAGAACAAGAAGAAGATAATGGTAGCTCAGACCTCTCTTTCTCTCTCTTTTTACATAAAAGCTCTCTCTCTCTCTCTCTAAAAATTACTTGAAGCCCGGAGAGGAGAAGAAGAGCTCCCTGTTTTATTGCCCCCAAGATGAGATACCTAAGAAAGTGATGAAGCTCCCCCTTTATACTCCAATGGTTGGCTCTCCCATTGAAAACAGTAGTGAGAAGAAAGGAAACAAATAAGAATCCTCTAAAAATCCCCTAAACCCAGCAATGAATCCTTCCTCTTCATCCTTTCCTTCTCTGATATTTTATGTAGGAGAAGAAGAATAGAATCAGTCCCTGAGTTCTCTCTATATATTGGATTAACTCCTGAAAGATATTGAATTCAAATAATTTCTTTCCCTCTTCATCTCTCAACCAATAATATCATCTTCATGATCCTTCATAAACACTAATTTCTTTCTCTAAAAACAGCCATAGAGATAAGAAATTTCCATTAATCACTCTTTCTGAAAATCTTCTATGAATCTCTCTAGAAATCATCCAAAATCCGCTCCTCTGTTCCAGCTGAGCTTACTATAATCTCCAATCAACTCCCATGATACAACAAAGATAAGATCGTGTCTCTCTCTCTAAAAAAATATTCGAGAAATCATCTTCTTCAGTCATATAAAATCTCCCAATCTTCATTAGCTCCTTGATTTATCTCCAACACCTTCTTTCCCTCTCTAGAAAATTCGGTTCATCAGAGAAGATATAAACCTCCTATCCTCTTGATTTCTTTTTATCTTCATCTCTCTTAAATATTTAGGTTGGAGAAAATCTCTTGCAAGAATCTCTCCATCAATACCCATCCATGATTTGTTTCTTTAATAATTGTTCTCTGGTTAGGTCTATTTCTCTCTCTAGATAAATTAGTAATGAGAGAAGATACCTGCTTGTAATAACTTCAATTCTTTCCCTTCTTGCTTTGGTAATAGTCTATATTGTTATTTTTTTGAAAACTTTCCAAGAGAAAAGGATTACCAAAAATAAGGAAGTCAATCACGTATGGTAGCTGTCCAAGGGAGTCGATTCAGTGCATCTCCGAAGGTTGAAGAAATTTGCAACAACACTTAAGATGGATCCATGTGTTCGGGAATAGCTACAACCGTCGATCTCTCTAGTGCGTCTGAAAAGAGCCCGAAACACACCCTTTACGCCAGAAAGTATCCCGAAACTTATTGGCACCATCGGATCTGATTCCATCTCTTGCGCCACGTGTCTCTAGAGGGATCCGGGTTGACCTTTGGTCAACAAATTAAGACCCGCACTTGACTAGCTATAATTTTCGCATGCGGACTCCGATTCCACTGCCGCTTTCGCCGATGAATTCGTATTGAACTCTACTTTCACATGAGCACTAATATTGATCAGAATACCCTTGTCATAAAAATGACCAAAATGCGCCACAAGTATGTCTTTATGACGATGTTTTCGCATCGAACTCCGTAAATGAGACCTGAGAAAGAAAATCGAACAAATCATCAGAGTAACCGCTCGAAGTGGACTAACTAACCCGAGTTAAGAGATTCAGATGGGACAATTTCATGTCTCATCAAACATCCCCAAACTTAGATTTTGCTAGTCCTCGAGCAAAACAGAAAAATAAAACTAAATCCAGTTCACCACTTTCGTAGGGAATCACGATTGCACTTAGCACGTGCAACAAGCCGTTAAACCTCTAGGTTGCCCTAGAGGACGAGTTTTGTCTCGTGAGGGTTTGCAGTGAATATACCCACAAAATTCAGAACTTTCAAAATCCAGAAGGGTCTAAATATGATATCGAAAAAAAATGTTTATCCGGTAGACTTTCGAAAGTTAATAGAGATGAAATCCAAGTCGACCAAACCATACAAATGCTAAAAATCCCTTCACTAGTAATCAAGACTCGAAGTGCACGTGACTAGCCAATATGAGTATCATTTCAGTTCCGAACAGACAAGACCTCGATTACCGTCTCGATACATTTCGCCTCGACTACTGCCTCACGGTCATACACTCAAAAATTCAAATCACTCAGAAATGGTTCACTTAATGTGCGAGTATGAATATGAAGGAAAACTCAACACATGGAAAAGATGGACTAAAAGTTTGGTGAACGACTGATCTCATAGGAAGGAAACAACCACTAATATGGAATGGGGAAGCAACCAACTCTTCTCACCTGGTCTACTGTCTAACAATGCTTCCTAGAGGTCGATAGATACTAATGAGGATATGACTAGAACTCCTGAGAACTCGACGTCTTCAAATCTTCAAGAACTACTTTTGGATAAACACTTAAACACAAACAAACACTTTTTTCTTTTTTTTTCTATTTCTATTTTTTTTTCTTCTTTTTTTTCTTTTCTCTTTTTTTTTTTTTTTTTTTTTTTTTTTTCATAGTACTTTTCTGGTAATCAAACTCAAATACATAAAGAACTTTCTTGACATTATTCTTTCCTTGGGTATAATTCTCTTCATTTTGCTTCATGCCTTATTCTCAGGGTTCTAACAAATGGATTTCTATCTTCCTCTAGTTGACACTGTTTTCAAGTTTCCAGACTACAAGAGAAAGGTTTACTTCCTGATGACATCCCTAGTGGTTGTAAAATGTGAACTCAAGAGATCAACTGAGCTCTAATGAATATTGCGAGGTTGAGTAGCTCTTCACTCTACTCAGAATTAGCTCAGAAGAGATCACTCAAAACAACAAGAAAGGCTCGGAATCTCACATAGGTTAAGTCTCCACTAATGATCGATTAAGTTCTCTCAGAAAAGTCAACTCTTCACCTATCTAACACTCACATGGCTAGTGCACAGACAACCTCAAGATTCGAAATTCGTGGAAAAACCTTTAGCAAAAGTGTAGTACAACCAACTAGACTCTATAATTATTAACAAGCAAAAATAACTAGACTTACATTTTCAATCCAAAAATTTTTTTGGATTAAAAATTTTGAACCCTTTTGAATTTTTGAAATAAGGACTTAGCAAAAAATTCATTCCCCTATCCCCAAACTTAAACCGAACATTGTCCTCAATGTTCTGAAGACTATGTAAAAATGATAGGATGAGGGAAAGATATTACCTGATTCGGAAGTCCTAAGCGTGGGTTGCCTCCCAAAAAGCGCTAAGTTTAACGTCTTCAGCCAGACGAAACAGATGACTCGAAAAAATAGAAAGAATTATACCTACTGGATTACAAAAGTGTAACTAACTGTAAACCAATAATCGATACATCTGTGGGTCCACCCAAAACACAAAGTTTTTAGTGAACGATAGTCTCACAATTTTGTAACTTGGTGATAGTGTAAGTGAGACTATCAAGAAAGAAGGGCAATCCCCAAACTTAGACGACAATAAGGTCGTTAAGTTTGGCACCGCACTAGAGAGATCAAAAACCGGATAGAAGGGGTCATTATATTGATGATAGATGGAGGGAGAGAGTGTTCCAAAATCTACACATGTATCTGAAAGACAAAATGCACAATTATCTAGAGGACTATCAATGATACCCGGATTTAAACTAGGGTTCTCTAAAACAGGTACTTCGGGTTCCTTCAATGGAGAAACCCTACTATCAGACTCAAAGTCCCTAGAAGTCGGGTCGGATAGACATTCTGTAATCTCTTTTATCACGATGTAATCGGGGTCCTCTAAAAATTCTAGATCATCGTCTAAGTCAGACGGGTCATTACACTCATTTAACAAATTGGTCAACCATGATTCATCGTCCTTAAGCGAGTCAGGCGACTTCAAATCAACAACCTCTCCATGTTGGGACCACGATCTATCCATCTCTCTTTCAATTTTTTTTTTTTTTTTTAACACGAAAACCGAGGAAGCACTACGAAGATCTTATGAAAAGTACCCACTAACAGGGGATTCGTGGGTGATTAGAGAAAGTTACCTCCCGTTCGAGACGGGCGACAACCTTTGCAGACGACCCGGGCCACTCTCCCCGCGAGTGTTCGAACCCGAGGCTTCGTTTGATTTTCGGTTACAATTTAAAAGCCCTCCAATTTAGGGTCAAAACAAAAGAAAGTACTAAAAAGTCTAAGTCTCTCTCTCACCAAAATAAAAACAAAAAAATTAAAAAAAAATGTAAATTTCTTCTTTTGAGGTCCTCCTCCTTGTTGCGCCTCCTCTTTAGCTCCTTAGTGCTCTACACACCAAAAATAGAAAAGCAAGTCAAAGTATTCAAAAAGTCAAAACTTACCAAAAATAAAAACTTTCCAAGTTTAGAAAAAATTTAAAACTAGTCCCCGGCAGCGGCGCCAAAAACTTGATGGGCCTAAAAGGTTACCCTAAATAGGTCACCACCCGCAAGTGTACGGGCGTCAAGTAATAATTCCGGTAAGACCGGTTCGTTCCTCAGAGACTAAGTGAAACCTATTCTAAGACTTGGAAGTAAGACGGTTTTTGTTTTTGAAAATTTAGTTTTTGGTATAAAATAATAAAATGCTAAAACAAATGTATGAACTCAACTGGGGAGAGGACCTAGGATTTTGGAATTCCACTTTGAACTATCATAAATTATTTAACTCTTTTCTGACACGATTCTTTAATTTTATAACTCAACGTCTAGTAAAGTAGTTTTACCTAAACATCGGAAAATCAAACATTTGAAATAAACATATCTAGAATGAACTATGCTAAATTCAAGTCCTAAATAATTGTATCCCAACTATCACCTATCAAATTTCAAGTATAAACCATCAAAGAAACTTACTTCTAAGTATGATCTATCAAGCTCTAAGTATAGACGATGAAGCTACTACCATTATTTTATGGAATCGAAATGAGCATAGTAAAACAATAACGCATATCTTAAGAATCATGAAAAGGAAGAGATTAAATTGGTTACTCATGCTTAAAACTTCACCAACACCGTATAAGGAGAGACATAAACATTAATACCAATGTGATCCTTATAAGTGTCTTGTTATCAATCTAAGAAAATAAAACAAATCCAAGACAAGTAAAAGAAATCACCATGAAGATGCTCAAAATCCCAACATGATGATGATGTAAGTGATGGAGAGTTTTGATAATATTTGGTTCCTCTCACAAGAACCTTTATCAAGTCCCTCTCAAACCCTCTTTAAACACAAGAAATGTGTTAATTGTTCTCTCTGTCTCTTTGATTTATGCTTGTAGAAGAAAATTACAAAGAATAAGGTTAAAGTCTCTCACAAACCCTCCCCATCTCTCTACAATTCTCTCTCTTTTTTTCTCTTTGAATTTATAAAACAGGAGAAGAACAAGAAGAAGATAATGGTAGCTCAGACCTCTCTTTCTCTCTCTTTTTACATAAAAGCTCTCTCTCTCTCTCTCTAAAAATTACTTGAAGCCCGGAGAGGAGAAGAAGAGCTCCCTGTTTTATTGCCCCCAAGATGAGATACCTAAGAAAGTGATGAAGCTCCCCCTTTATACTCCAATGGTTGGCTCTCCCATTGAAAACAGTAGTGAGAAGAAAGGAAACAAATAAGAATCCTCTAAAAATCCCCTAAACCCAGCAATGAATCCTTCCTCTTCATCCTTTCCTTCTCTGATATTTTATGTAGGAGAAGAAGAATAGAATCAGTCCCTGAGTTCTCTCTATATATTGGATTAACTCCTGAAAGATATTGAATTCAAATAATTTCTTTCCCTCTTCATCTCTCAACCAATAATATCATCTTCATGATCCTTCATAAACACTAATTTCTTTCTCTAAAAACAGCCAT
The DNA here is from genome assembly GCF_041429995.1 of Eschscholzia californica. Taxonomy (NCBI): domain Eukaryota; kingdom Viridiplantae; phylum Streptophyta; class Magnoliopsida; order Ranunculales; family Papaveraceae; genus Eschscholzia; species Eschscholzia californica. The sequence goes on along the minus strand of NW_028238198.1, from coordinate 11,573,521 downwards.
AGAGATAAGAAATTTCCATTAATCACTCTTTCTGAAAATCTTCTATGAATCTCTCTAGAAATCATCCAAAATCCGCTCCTCTGTTCCAGCTGAGCTTACTATAATCTCCAATCAACTCCCATGATACAACAAAGATAAGATCGTGTCTCTCTCTCTAAAAAAATATTCGAGAAATCATCTTCTTCAGTCATATAAAATCTCCCAATCTTCATTAGCTCCTTGATTTATCTCCAACACCTTCTTTCCCTCTCTAGAAAATTCGGTTCATCAGAGAAGATATAAACCTCCTATCCTCTTGATTTCTTTTTATCTTCATCTCTCTTAAATATTTAGGTTGGAGAAAATCTCTTGCAAGAATCTCTCCATCAATACCCATCCATGATTTGTTTCTTTAATAATTGTTCTCTGGTTAGGTCTATTTCTCTCTCTAGATAAATTAGTAATGAGAGAAGATACCTGCTTGTAATAACTTCAATTCTTTCCCTTCTTGCTTTGGTAATAGTCTATATTGTTATTTTTTTGAAAACTTTCCAAGAGAAAAGGATTACCAAAAATAAGGAAGTCAATCACGTATGGTAGCTGTCCAAGGGAGTCGATTCAGTGCATCTCCGAAGGTTGAAGAAATTTGCAACAACACTTAAGATGGATCCATGTGTTCGGGAATAGCTACAACCGTCGATCTCTCTAGTGCGTCTGAAAAGAGCCCGAAACACACCCTTTACGCCAGAAAGTATCCCGAAACTTATTGGCACCATCGGATCTGATTCCATCTCTTGCGCCACGTGTCTCTAGAGGGATCCGGGTTGACCTTTGGTCAACAAATTAAGACCCGCACTTGACTAGCTATAATTTTCGCATGCGGACTCCGATTCCACTGCCGCTTTCGCCGATGAATTCGTATTGAACTCTACTTTCACATGAGCACTAATATTGATCAGAATACCCTTGTCATAAAAATGACCAAAATGCGCCACAAGTATGTCTTTATGACGATGTTTTCGCATCGAACTCCGTAAATGAGACCTGAGAAAGAAAATCGAACAAATCATCAGAGTAACCGCTCGAAGTGGACTAACTAACCCGAGTTAAGAGATTCAGATGGGACAATTTCATGTCTCATCATCAAACGCCTTTTCGAATTCAGTAATCATTCGACGGTGGTTCCGATTTTCGGTGTCTTTTGCTAATGAAGCTTGGTTATCGGCTTTTTCCCCTTGACTGTCATATGTGGAGCGACAATCTTTGGCTAGGTGGCCTCGCTTTCTACATTTGTAGCATTCGACAGGCCTTTGCCTTTTCCTCGACTTGCCTCTGTTTTGAGATGGACGCTTCCGCTTCAGAGCGAAGTCAGTTCCCTTGAACATCTCTGGGTTTTCCACGTATGTGGTGTTAGGTTGAAGAACCCGTAGGGTTGTTCTTGTTCTTGCCATTTTTTCTGAAACACACAGAAAATAACCCAGATCAAAATCTTATAACCAGAGAAATAATTGTTATATAAAATGTCTTAAGATTGTTGTTCCTCTGGTTATCATTCGATAAGTCGATTTCTCTCTGTCTTGGCTTGATTTAGACAGAGTTTCCTTTCTCTAACTTATAGAGAGAAACTTTTAAGGAATAATGATGTATCAATATTCCTTCTTTCGGACTAACCGAGATAGGTGTTAGTGTAGTCGAGGCAAGAATAAATTCTCTTTCCTTAAGACATTTTACACCCTCGTAACAGTACCAAACGTTAGGGTGTATGCCTTCGGGATACAACGACTTTCCTTTCAGAGTTTTAAGATGGTACTTCTTTATTCTGAAAGCGGACGAACCTTTGTAAGTATTACGAGCTCTTGGACTAATGCGGATGATCTTCTATATGCTTCGGAAATTCAAATATCACTTGAAACTTCTTCCTTCCTTTTTCTAGATATTCTAGTCTAACCAGAACTTCTGGAAATACTTCCTAATTAGATATTCTAGGCAAACCAGAACTTCTAATTGTTAGGAAGGAAGATAAGAAGAAAGTGAATTGAATTGATGTTTTAGACGACCTATGATTATTACTTCACTCGAAACTTCTTTCTTCCTTTTCTAGATATTCTAGTCTAACCAGAATTTCTAGAAATACTCCCTTAATTAGATATTCTAGGCAAACCAGAACTTCTAATTGTTAGGAGAGAAGAGAAGAAGAGAAGAGAATGAATTGAATGATAAATGAAGTGAGTTTGGTTGGTTTATATAGGAGTTGAATGGGTATATAGTGTCTGTTGGGTTAAAAGATGTATCCATTCGAAAGGAGGGACTAAACAGAAAGAATAACTGAATATTGGAGTCGGTTGGACCCTAGGACGTCGGATCTGGCTAGAAAACTCGGGTGGAACGCCCACCGTTAGATCAGTCCCGAAATGTGCCCACAGATTTGGATGCGCGTGGTATTCGCTCAAACGACCCCTGATCTAACTTGTCCCGTTTGACGTTTCAGACCCTGACTTAACCGTTTTTTCACCCAAACTTCAAACTCGAATTTCTCATTCATCCGGAATCGGATTCGAGTAATTATTTGCTCTAAATTTAAGAGCTCGACGAGACGAACGCAATGGCGCGTTCGGTTTTTGAGTTTGACGAGTCGGGTCGAGCCAAAATTGGCTCCGATTCCAACACTGGCTTGGTCCATCTGTAGGCAGGCCCAAGTTGGTATATCGGGTGGTCAGGCTACCCCAACCCGTGAGCCGGCACAGACTAATTATAAACACGATCAACCGGCCTAACCCCAGCTGGTATAGTCTGTGGTCAGGCCACCCTGGTTGATGGACGTACCTGACCCGACCCACAACCAGTTACAGATCTAGGATTTTGACTTAGGGGTGTGAAGTTATATATTCAAACGGGAAAATATTGCAAACATGATAATTAGTAATCAAACTATTGTATTTGAACCTAGAACTTCTTCTGCCTCAACTAAACCAACAACAGCCATCCTTTGTATGAAAGAGTAATAAGGTTAAAATCACGATTATATAATAATCGGAGATATAGACATGAAATAAAGACACGATAATTTAACGTGGTTCGGTCGAATACTCAAGACCTACATCCACGGAGAAATAACTCTTTATTATAATTCACCACATACAATTGTACGTGGGTTTGATCGGTTACATTGGTCAGACATAACTCGATGAGTTTGATTCCTAGAACCCTCTCATATTTATAGATGACTTAGGATTTAGGGTTTCCTAGTTTCTGATTACTAAACTAGGAAATAATACAAAATCTATCTAATATTACCATTAGATAGTTACAAGAGATATTCTGAATATAAGAAACTAAATCTTCACATATCTTCAATATATCTTCAAATATCTTCAATATTCTGAATTCTTCTTGATCGTCGGATCTCGTCTTCTCGATCTGTCACATACATACACGTGTGACACACATATATTATTTCTGCAACTTATCTTGACCGCCGGATCTCCTATTTTCGATCCGTCTTATGTAACGTATCCTATTAAATACATATCCCCATAAAAAGAAATTCTAACCAATATCAAAGAAAAATGGTCGGAGTCAGGGCCGCACTTCTTTGCACCCATTGGATCTGCCCCTGACCACTACATCAGTTTCTTCTGTACTAATGCCGTGGGTCGTCGGAGCAATATTCGTGGATGATTAGAGAGTTTAGAGAACAAGGCTTTGAGATTAGATAAAGAAGAAGTGATATCCTAATTGTTTCTTTATTGCTACATATAATAAACCTATATATGTACAGATTTTGTCAGGTCTATGCAGATATATATTTTTGGATGATTGGATTTGAATGTAATATGATGATTGCAGGGTTTTGCTGGGAAGTGTGAGCAAGCATGTGGTTACAAATGCTTCATGTCCAGTGACTGTTGTCAAGGGTGCATCCATTTCATCAAAAAAACCAACTTAAACTTTATGGTGTCTCCTCCATTCAACAAGCAATTAGTGTGGTATTTGTAAGCAAATTCAGTGTGGGCTTGACTATAAGTGAGAGTGAAGTGTACTTGCTCACCTAGAATTGTGGGTGCTTAGATAGAACATCAGTTTGATTGCAATTTGATTTCTGGTTGTCAGATTTCTAGCTCGTGATGTTATACATTAATTTCTAGCAATTAGTGTGGAATATTATTTTAAAAAAATATATTTTATTTTCTTTCGAGGCTAAGCATGTTATAAGGGAAAATGACGTACGTATACAAGGCGGCAGCTTCAAGTTCTTTATGGTCCCTTAAAGAACCCCTAGATTGACCATAGCCGTCCAAATAAGAAAGTTTTATAGACGGAAAGTCTTATAGACGAGCAACAGAGATTGCTTCATTTGTCTGGTCCTTGGTCATTTTACAAGCTTATGAAATTTCAGTGAGTCAAAGAATCCAAGGTGGTCTCAAAGCAAACACAACAACTATTTAAAGTGGCACAGCCAAAGAGGCAGAGGTATGGTCAACTTTTCGAGGAGGGTGAAATTATCGTAAACTTTTGGTTTAATACAATCCAATCTTAATACTCCATCAAAGCCTCATCTCTGGTTTAATACAATCCAATGGTTTAATAATACAATCAATTTGAACTCGTAGTAGATAAATCACAGTCATCTTTTTCTAGTAAGCGACAAAATGTAAAAGGAAACACGGAAAGACAATAGAGAGAGAGAGAGAGAGAGAGAGATTATTGATGTTTAACAACTCTTAAAGTTTAGATTTTCCGCTCGCACTTTCCTTCTCCATAATCCTCATCACATGAATATAAAGATAAAAGATTACCCAAAAAGAAGGGAAGATGATGCTCAAAGTTCCAAAGTTCAGACAATTGAGGTGTTAAATCTCTCAATTTGATTTGTGACAATTGTAGTTTCAAATAAGGGAGATAAATGCCATCACTAGCAATAAGCCTTCGGGAAAATAATTAATTCCCTAACAATCTTCAAATCTAGTAATCTGCAAGAGTTTCAATTCTCCTAGTTCTTTCTTACATTAAATAGACTTTTATGCATTACTTATCATATTGTTTTCAAAGCTTGTGAACTTGTTGCTTTGGTATGGACAACCAATAACTAAAACAAGGAAAGATTTTTTACATGTTCTTCTACAGCATAAGCAAGTAATTTTCTATCGATAATCAAAACAAATGCATTTGAGTTTCCTTTAAATGAAATGATTAATGTCATTCTCTCGGTAATTCCACGAATTACACTTTCATTTACCGCAATTGGCTCAAATACCACATCGAGAACGTATAGCAGAGAAAGAAATCTATTTCTTAGTGTTGGAAGGTCTACTCCACTCGGCTAAACCGAGTGGATTAGGTCCACGGTTAGGATAAGGATTCCTAGTATAATTAGATTTCCTAGTATGATTAGGATTGTTGTATTAGATAAAGTTCATTAGAGTTTCATATTTCTAAAACTTCTCCTATGTAAACCTATATAAAGAGATCCATACATAATGTAATATACAAGTTGTAAGTGTTAATAAACAACGTATTTACCTATCTCTCTCTCTCACACGATCAACTCTTCACCATCATCATCTCTCGGTTTACCCGAGACTCTCTCCCACTACACTCGGTTATAACCGAGAAGCACCATTATCAACTCTCGGTCATACCCGAGAGGTTCAAGCTATCAACCTCGGCTACAGCCGAGAGTCCCTCACCATCATCTTCCTCGGCTTCAACCGAGAGCTAACCAAGTCACTTCATCTCTCTCGGTTTTCACCCGAGCACTTCCTCCATAACTCGGCTTCATCCGAGTTTATCACACAAAGGTATTTATCTCTTCACATGGTATAAGAGCCTAAATTTTTTTTTTTGAATCATGACTACTCCCGAAACTTCGGAAACTTCTCAAGTTCATAATAACATCAATAGTGGGCCGTTTGATGTTCACCATTCGGATTCCCCCACTACTATTCTTATTACACCACTTCTAACCGGTGATAATTATTCTTCATGGTCTCGAGGAATGTCAAAAGCCTTAAGAGCAAAAGGCAAACTAGGTTTCGTAGATGGAAGCATCAACAAACCCACCGATCCTAATGAATTAGAACAATGGGGACGATGTAACGATCTCGTTTCTAGTTGGCTTATCAATTCGGTAGACCCACCTCTTCGATCATCCATCTTATATGATGAGACGGCATCCGATATGTGGCATAATCTTTATGACCGATTCCATCAAAGTAATGCTCCAAAGATCTTTCAACTCAAGAGAGCAATTTCTTGTCTTAAACAAGACAATTCCGACGTTTCAACGTACTTTACTAATCTCAAGGCTCTTCAAGACGAACTCAATTCCTTGTTAATCACCGAGCCTTGTACATGTGGTCATGGTCGTTCCTTGGTAGAAAGAACTAACCAAGATAGAGCCATGGAGTTTCTCCAAGGACTTAACGATAGATTTTCATCTATTCGGAGTCAAATTTTGTTGATTGAACCCTTTCCATTATTCATTCCCTTATTAAACAAGAAGAGGTTCAACAAAATCTCATTACTCCTATGAATAACGACTCCAACAACGCTGCCCTTGCCGTTGGGACTAATGAATATAATCAAAACCGTTATAACGGTTCGGAGAGGCAACGTACAAAAAGACCTCGACCCTTTTGTGACAATTGCAAGATTCATGGTCATGATGTTACTTCTTGCTATAAGATACATGGTTATCCACCCAATTATGGTCAACGCAATCGAAACCGCAATCGACAAGACCCTATGGCCAACTCGGTTTTGGATCAAGGGACGGGGGTGCCTACAGCAACTTCATTAACCAATGAACAATATCAAAACGTCCTTGCTCTTTTGGAACGAACCCAACAGCCCACAACTACTCATTCTAACGGCACCAACAAAGATCCTCTTGTCAACTTAACGGGTAAGTATTCTTCTTCTTTTCATCCTCCTTGGGTCATTGATTCGGGAGCCGCTAAACATATTTGTTCAAATCTCTCAAGATTTTCTTCTTATTCCATTGCACCACCGGACTTATATGTTCGATTACCGGATGGTTCCCGAATCAAGGTTGATCACATTGGTACCATCTATTTTACAAATAGTTTTTATTTACAAGATGTGCTTCATATTCCATCTTTTCAATTTAATCTCATATCTATTTCTCAAATATCTAATTCACTTCGTTGTACCGCCCTTTTTGACCGCAATTTGTGTGTTTTTCAGGACCGAACAACGAGGACGGAGATTGGGCATGGTAGTCTTCATGATGACCTTTACTTCCTTCGCACGAAGCGTCCTATCCTTTCGGTTTCAAGTTTAGATAGTTCTAGTCATGAGTCTTTTTCTTTATGGCATTCCTGCTTGGGACATCCATCTTTTAGTCGTTTTCAATTTTTTAATTCTAAACTTCCATGTTTGAATTTTAAATTTTTATCTAATAAAGTACCGTGCGAAATTTGTCCACTTTCTAAACAATCTAGGTTACCTTTCCCACTTAGTACTTCTTCTTCCTCTCATATATTTGAGTTAGTCCATGCGGACGTATGGGGACTCTTTCCGGTCCCATCCACCTCCGGGTGTAGATATTTTTTAACCCTTGTCGACGATTTTTCACGTTGTACTTGGATTTTCCTTATGAGTTCCAAATCGAATGCTAGCAAATTCATCACTAATTTTTTCGATTATGTCTCCACGCAATTCAATTGCAAAATCAAAACATTAAGATCGGACAATGGATCCGAATTCATGAACTCATATTTACAAAATTGGTTCATTGATAAAGGAATTGTACACCAACGTAGTTGTACTTACACACCGCAACAAAACGGGGTGGTTGAACGAAAACATCGCCACATTCTTGAAGTGGCCCGTTCCTTACGCCTTCAAGCGAATCTTCCTCTCTCTTTTTGGGGAGAATGTGTGTTAACCGCCGTTTATTTGATAAACAAATTACCGATACCCAACCTAAAAGGTAAGTCTCCTCATGAAATTATACTCGGTTCTCCTCCGAATCTTTCCCACCTTCGTGTGTTTGGTTGCCTTTGTTATGCCCGAATTCCTTTGGTCAAAACAAAGATGGATGGCCGTTCTTCCACCGGAATATTTCTTGGTTACCCTAATGGACAGAAGGGTTACCGTATTTACGACATCTCGACAAAACGAATTTTTATTTCAAGAGATGTAACGTTTGTCGAAACTCGGTTTCCAATGTCCTCTTCTCCTCCGGTGGAACCACCCCCTCCTTGTCCACCGCCTCATCTATCCATTGAAGACAATGGTACGTTTGCTTTTCCGGCAAACGTACCGAAACACACCGTCCAGACGACGGACAGCAGCTCAGACGAAGCTGCTGTTCTTGTCAGTTCTGGACAGGTTACCAACGCAGAGGTGCCTCCAGACACCCCTGCCAGACCTGCTTCGGGTCTTCAACAGACCACCACTTCGGGGGTGCCTGCAGACTCCACTGACGGGCTTCCCTGTCTAGGGGAGCCTTCAGAGTCAGTCGCTCCATCACCTACCGACACCTCCTCGTCGCCTCCCTCACCGAACGTCATTCCCACTTCGGATTCCGACGACGAGAATTCCGGCCGCCCCAAGAGATCTCGCCGGCCACCGGCCCATCTTGCGGACTACATATGTTCAAATACGAGTTCAATCAAGTATCCACTTGAAAATTATTTCTCCATTAACTCGTTTTCCACTTCCCATCAACAATTTCTCTCTTCGGTCTTAACAACAACCGAACCAACCTCTTTCACTCAAGCAATGAAGTCCTCTCATTGGAAAGAAGCCATGGCCAAAGAAATTTCGGTCTTAGAAGAAAACAAAACTTGGACGATTACCAGTTTGCCACCTGGCAAGAAACCCATCGGTTGTAAATGGGTATATAAAATCAAATTCAAGTCCGATGGCTCCATCGAACGCTATAAAGCACGCCTGGTAGCTAAAGGCTACACCCAAATCGAAGGATTGGATTACAATGACACTTTTGCTCCAGTCGCTAAACTAGTTACTGTACGTGTCCTTCTTTCCATCGCCGCCATCAAAGGCTGGACTCTCCATCAATTGGATGTCAATAACGCTTTCCTTCAAGGCGATTTGAATGAAGAGGTTTACATGAAACTTCCACCCGGGTTTTCCTCTCACGGGGAGTCTAAAGTATGCCGCCTTCACAAATCCCTTTATGGACTAAAACAGGCCTCCCGTCAATGGTTTTCAAAATTTTCATCCATTCTTATCGAACGTGGTTTTTCTCAATCTAAAAGTGACTATTCCCTTTTTACTTTTCGTTCTCACTCCACTCAGATCTATGTTCTCGTCTATGTGGATGATATAATTATCACGGGAAATAATGATCATGCTATTTCCCAGTTAAAGGTATTTCTTAATAAGGCATTCTCCTTTAAAGATTTGGGCCGCCTACAATACTTTCTTGGTATTGAAGTATCTCGCTCATCACAAGACATTTTTCTATGTCAACGGAAGTATGCACTTGATATTCTAAAAGATTCTGGACTAACCGTTGCACGTCCTTCGGAGTTTCCTATGGAACAAAAACTCTACCTCTCTCCCACCGACGGGACACCATTGGCCGATCCGTCAATTTACCGTCGCCTCATCGGCCGACTACTTTATTTAACGGTGACACGACCGGATATCACCTTTGCAGTAAATAATCTCAGTCAATTCATGCAAACACCCAGTCAAGTACACTTAGACGCCGCTCATCGCGTACTACGATACTTGAAAGGTACACTTGACAAAGGAGTCTTCTTATCCGCAAACAGCTCTCTCCACATTACAAGATACTGTGATTCGGATTGGGCTGGTTGTCCTTCAACCCGTAGATCAACTACAGGATATTTTACAATGCTTGGGTCCAGCCCTCTTTCCTGGAAATCAAAGAAACAACCTACAGTTGCAAAATCTTCGGTAGAAGCAGAATATCGAGCTTTAGCCATACTTACATGTGAATTACAATGGCTCAAGTATTTATTACTTGACTTTGGAATTGATCGCTCCGATCTGATGACAATTTACTGTGACAATCGGGCCGCTCTCCACATTGCTGACAACCCCGTCTTCCACGAACGTACCAAACACATTGAGATAGATTGCCACATCGTTCGTGAAAAGATTAAAGACAACGTAATTGCCACGCGCTTCACCAATTCAGATAATCAGTTAGCGGATATCTTCACAAAACCACTTGGGGCAGAACCGTTTAAGAACATTATTGGCAAGTTAGGCGTTACTTCCATTCCCGCTCTAACTTGAGGGGGAGTGTTGGAAGGTCTACTCCACTCGGCTAAACCGAGTGGATTAGGTCCACGGTTAGGATAAGGATTCCTAGTATAATTAGGTTTCCTAGTATGATTAGGATTGTTGTATTAGATAAAGTTCATTAGAGTTTCATATTTCTAAAACTTCTTCTATGTAAACCTATATAAAGAGATCCATACATAATGTAATATACAAGTTGTAAGTGTTAATAAACAAGGTATTTACCTATCTCTCTCTCTCTCACACGATCAACTCTTCACCATCATCATATCTCGGTTTACCCGAGACTCTCTCCCACTACACTCGGTTATAACCGAGAAGCACCATTATCAACTCTCGATCATACCCGAGAGGTTCAAGCTATCAACCTCGGCTACAGCCGAGAGTCCCTCACCATCATCTTCCTCGGCTTCAACCGAGAGCTAACCAAGTCACTTCATCTCTCTCGGTTTTCACCCGAGCACTTCCTCCATAACTCGGCTTCATCCGAGTTTATCACACAAAGGTATTTATCTCTTCACACTTAGTGGTTGTAGATGTGATTCTATTGCCTTAGCTTCGGGAGTTTCTACGTTGATAATAATATGCTTCATTCCTTGTCTAAGTAAACTACACGAGAACTCACAAAATGTAGTCGAGACAGCAATGTGAGCTAGCTATATAATCACGTTATAAATATCATAATTGATTATGATACAAGAATCTTTTTGCATACCGATATTGAAGGCAGATTCTATTATCCCCGGTCAAAACCCATATCTTTCTACCAACTTGTGCAACTATGTTGTTGAATTCACGTACCTACACTAATTCGATAAATAAAAAAACTGGAATCCCGTGTCGATTGCATGATGGGTCTCTACAAAGATATAAAAGTTAGTTCCTTGAGATGTTAATGATTTCTTAGTTTAAATTTAAAACATTGAGACCTCAATTAAAATTATTAATACAACAAATATTTTTAAAATAATATATATCTATTATATAAAACAGAAGGGAAAATGATGACTGGGACAAACATCCTTATTTAATAAGAGATATTGTCTAGAAGCCCTTCCCAAAATTTAAGATATAGTCCTTCGTAGAAATAAAATAACTTATTTAAAAAATCTTTCTTAGAAATAAAATATCTAATTTGAGAAAAAAAAAAAGGAAACAAAAGATATTGTAAGGGTTAAAAAAAGAAATTGAAATCTCTCTCATAAAATAACTAATTTAAGAAAAAATGAAATAAAAGAAAATAAATATAAGTAGAATACCAAAAAATTATGGTATCCACTATATAGCAATAATAAATATTGAAAGTCGTCAAATTTAATTGATACAACTGTTCGTGCCCTAGGACACGGGATATACTCTAGTATATATTTAATAACAATATATTTATTTACGTAAATAATATTTATATTTTAAGTAATTTATTTTACATTTAATATTTATTAACATTTATATATGTATGTTAAGTACATAGTAATATATACATTAAGTATTATTAATACTTCTTGATATTTTTAGTATTGTTGTTGCAGTTTGGATGACTAATTTGAGCACCAATTGCCCAAAATAAATTTTACGATTTTTCTGTTTTTATTCATTTCGAATAATTTAATTTATACGTGATAATATGGTAGTCTAATATACAATAAATATATTTGGAATATGACGTAAACCCATAACTTCTTAAAGAACTAACATAAAATGGTGATAGTTTATCGTAATTTTATACCAAAATAATTTGTTCATAACTATCTTAATGTAAATTCGATGTATACATATACCAATGAAAAAAATGTCAAACCCCCTTTATTTAGGGTTACCCAAAGCATACAATTAATTTTTTTAATTACTTTGTCACTTTTTATGTGTTAGATTTAGGTTCACTCTTTATATTTTTTAAAAAGTTATTAACATGTTTATAAGGGTTCTTAGATTTCGCAAATGTGTAAGAATTTAAATATAAAGAAAACCAACAATTTAGAAGTCAAATCAATTGTATAGTTGAAGAATGGTGTGAGGTGGTTCAGATAACAACCTTAAATCTATGAGTCTTTGTGTGCTGATTGACAGTATTAAAGTTATTAACATATTAAAGTCGTATTGATAAGTTTGTAATTGCCAGTAAGAATGACAAGTCGTAGGTATTAACATCCTAAATAAATATATTTATTTATATTTTTAAGTATTCCATTTATATTTAATATTTATTATTACTAATTCTTAATTACTTTGTTACATTTTTATGTGTACAGAACAAACATATTTGAATGTGGAATACTTAATATATATATATATATATATATTTACTTAGAGTTACCCCAAAGCATACCATTAATTTCTTAATTACTTTATTACATTTTTATGTGTAGGGAACAAATATTTTTTATATATATAAAAAACTACTAAACTTACAACATGACATTAAAATAAAACAAATGAAGTTTTATAAACAAATTATCGTACCCAACTTGAACATTAAGTAAATTTTTCGCTTTTGGCCCAAAATATGAAAACATTTAAAAACATTTCAATATACTAATATGAAATAAATTAACTTAAAGACAAAATTGCACTTACCACTCTTTAAAGTGATTAGAGCAAATGAAATACCTTTAAGCTACTTTTATGTAACTAAGCACGAGCGACTTCATGAAACAACAGATACAACATAAAATTACGAAACAAAGAAGTTGTGTCATAACATTTGCAGATGCGATGAAGTCAATGTGGCGTGCCATTCCAAGTGATCCAAAAGTTCTATGCCAACCTAGTTTTTATGGTCGTATATTGGCCATACTCCACGAGCCTTCTGATGTGGTTGATATTATCCCCACCGAGACATCCATAAGGAGTGTCACGGGAACTCGTAGTTATGTTCTTGGAGAGATTAGAAATTACAAAGATACTGTTTTTATGATGGATATGTAAGTTCAACTAATTCGATTTATACAGGAGATTCTGGTAGTTCGAGTGTGAATCGTCGCATCTATTTTACTCCTATTTTGGGCGTAGGGTGTTACATGAGGATGTCTTAAGGAACAAATTATTTCTCTCTTTTGTGAATGCCAACTGTATTTGTAAGTTGTACCATACTAGTATCATAAATGATATTACATAGTTTAAAATAGAATGAATAACATAATACGTGCTCTTAAAGGATACGATAGAGAAACCTTAAAAAAAAGGTTCATCTTCCTTTAAGTTAAACATAAGGCATAAATTTCTTCATTTCAATTGACAAACATTCTAATCAGTTAGAAACTTGAAAGATTGACATGTTAAAATTAGAAGAAAAAAAAAATTATAACTTAACATATGACCCAAACGGCCAAGCACGTTTTGTTTTCATAGAAATCAACTACAATCTACGTTAGCCGTTACAAGACATTGACACATCATGAAGATGTGATAAGCACAATAACCGTCTAAGTTAAACCAATAATGAAAAAGCCTAAAACCCAACAACATGAAAGAGGTCTAAAGTCCGACAAACTTATTACATTATTTATACCTTTAGTAACTCAAATTCAATAACCATAGATTATATTTCCTCTGGGAATCGAACTTGGAACCTCTAGGATTTGGAATTTTTGTCAACACTATCAAAACATGTTGTTAGTGACGGACCCATAAATTTTTACTTCTAAGGACACATTTTAGTAATAGTAAACAAAAATTTAAAAGAACTAGAAAATATTCATAACATATATATGTAGTTAATTGACTGCACAAGTTTTCATTGACAGGAAATTAGATTATAAAATTCTCAACTTGTAAAAATTTAGTATATTTTTTTTTTAATTTACTCTACTATGAAAGAATTACTAATTCTGAAAAAGAATGTGAAATAAAAGTGGAAAACATAAATTAAAAACTAAACAAAGTGAATGCTGAAAATTATACTATCAAATATCGTTAGTTGATTAAAGATGTGAGTGTGACAGGAAAAAGAAAAATTAAGTGTATGTTAAACTTCTCATAAGATGATAGTGGCCAGAAAGAGTTGAGTTTAGGAGAAATGAATCGTCCATCGGTGGAACCAGGATCTTAAGTCAACCCTGACTAATCTCAAATTAATAGATAATAATTTCACTTGTCACGTTTATACTTTTCTAAACTATAACTTAAAGACATTTTTTTGTGCATATACTATCTATCTATCATTATTCTAACATATATTTAAATTTTCAAATACAAAACAAGTTAGTTTGAGACCTTCACACAAGAATAATGAGACTAAATAATTTCCGGACAAAAGTATAACATAAACAATATCTTAGATAAAGTCTGAAAAATAGGGGTCAAAACTTAATTAGCAAAAAAAATGGTCAAAAATAGATCCTGAGAGTAAGAAAAAAAAACTTGGCTACTTACTGGACTCGAACTAAAGACCTTTGAAGCACAAGAGCAACTGTGGAACCACTTGGCTATTATAGTTAGTGTTACAATTGTCACTCAGTAAACTTAATGTAGTTTTCTTCTGACTAGAGCCAGAGTGCCGCAGACCCTGATGTCGCCCTTTGGCTTGTGGGGGCACGTGCTCGGTGCTCCCACAGGTCCCTTGGTGGATACACCCCTGATGTTTTTTTTTAAATTATCCGCCCCTGATGTTGTGAGATGATATTTTGTAAAACGGGAAAGAAAAGTTCCAAGCGCAAGGTTTGAAGTTTGGTGCACGATGGTCATGATGGCCACTTAGGAGTTAACTAAATGCATTTTTGAGAAAAGAAAGTTTAGAGCCGGAGAGATAAAATCATGGAAACGGCTTGAGAAACAGGGAACCCCTCCTTCCGTTTCAGAAGAAGCAAATTGTGGTTTCCACTATCTCCCTATTATCGAAGGAAGACTCGCTTTGCTAAAGAAGTTTGTAAAAAAGGAATTTCCTTCTTCAGTCAGAAGATCAGTTCTTTTGTCTTATTATCAATGTAGAATATGTGTTGTTAGGGAAGCCAACAAAGATGTACTTCAAATATTATTACACATGCCTTCTTCTCTCAAAATCTCAAATAAAATTATACTCCCTCCGTTTCAAAATGAAAGCCCATTATTGAAACTCACACAATTTATTTTCATTTTGTGTGTTCCCATATTGTCCCTATTAAATAAGAATGCTAGCATTAATGTAATTCAATCTAGTGAATTTTATTGGACAAAAGTAGTGCATGCATTATCTTTCTTAATAAATGCACTTGATATTGATAGAATTAAGGAGGGGTATATTTGTCAAAATATTGTATATGGTCAGGGTCGTGCCTGAGAATTGGAGGGCCCAGTGCCAAATTTCAGTTGGGCCCCCTTTGTATAATCAAATGTAAAATTAAAAAACTTTTCATGTGAAGTTCCACGTATCATCAGCTCATTCGGTCGCTTTTGTGTATGTTAGGGGGTTTGACCCCAAACAACTTTACTGTACTACATATGTGTTTCACATGTTTCATTTATGTTTAAAATTTCAAACAAAAATGTTAGATATAAACTTGAGTAATGTTGTGTTGTGGTTTCCTTTTTGTAGTGTCTACATAGATGTGTAGATTGGAAGACTAATGAACCTCAATATTGAAGAAAAACTATTGTTACAGAGTACTATAAATTCCAACTATTCTTAAAGGAATTCTTTTTAGCAATTGAGGTAGAGATTTAGAAACATTCTTTTCTGGAGTGCTACTGCTATAAAGGAGTTGAGGAGATTCAACCGTTTTGAGTTGAGGAGATTCAACCGTTTTTGGAAGGCAATGAAATTTTAAAGTAAGAGAGAGAAATAAGAGAATAGATGGTGGGATAAACATAGAAAGAGGGTCCTTTTTTTTGTTGAAACAAGAAAGAGGGTCCTTTATAGTCGGTTTTCCCGCATGCACGTGGAGATTTTTTTTTTTTTTGATGAAGGAAAATAACATTACTAAACAAGCAAATACAAAGAGTTTTAGCGTACTGCCGAAATAAAAGAGGGTATTACATTCCACACTTTACTATGACCATATCTTCTACCCCATTTTGCTATCGCATCTGCCTGAGCGTTGCAATCCCTAGGAACGAAAGTGAATATCACACCGTCAAATTTGTTTATGAGTTCTTTAACTTGTTGCATAATCTTCTTGGATTGCCAGTGAAGGCCAACATTTTGACCATTGATGAAAAGTATAAGAGTTTGATTATCACTTTCGATGTGTGCATGAGTGATCTTCAACTCTATGGCCCATTTAACACTGAATAATATGGCAATACTTTCACATTCTTCCGCATTCTGACATCGAACTGAGTCTGCTGCTGCAATAATAAAAGCAGAGTCTTCATCTCTGACGATACAACCTATGCCGGCTGGTTCTGTGCTGTTGGAAAAAGATGCGTCAACGTTAAGTTTTATGAATGGTGTCTATGGAGGGCTCCATGTTTGTTGCTTAGTTTTTTCCCTGCATTTGTTAGTGATAATAGATTCAATCTTAAGAGGCGTAATAGATGTGTTATTTCTCCTGTCAATCATTTGTTTCGGACATTGTTTCTTTATGGTGAAGCAATTTTCGCAACGAGCTTTCCAAATAAACCACAAAATTTTGGCGTATAGTAGGGTCAAATCTTCATCTAGAGTTTTCCATTCATGGATCCATTGGTTGGTGGTGGCGATTTGATCTGTTCGTACCTGAAAGTGAAACCATATAGCTTTCGCGAACGTGCAGTGAAGCATGACATGATCTAATGTTTCATTATCGTTGCAATTTATACAAGAGAACTGGTTTCCAATGTATTTACCTATTTTTGCCTTCACTGGTAGTCCATTAGTGCAGCATTTCCACAGAAATAATTTAACACGCGGAATAGTATTCATATTCCATATAAAAAACCAGTCGGTTTGATCCTGCGTAAGATTCTTACTACCTGTTCGCAGATAATTATACATAGATTTAATCGAAAAATTATCTGATTTTGTTAGCGTCCACATGGGTTTGTCTTCTTGATTGCTTTGAATGTTTATGCTTAGGATTGAGCTGCAGATATCACTGGTAAAACAACTATGTAACATGTTAGTATTCCAGGTATTGTTATCTATAAGTTGCACTACACGTGGAGATGAAAATGCATTCTTAATTAATGGCCAAATTTAAGGAGAAATAAAAATATATTTTACCCTACGACACCATAATTGACGGTTCAGTGGCCATTATACTACTATTTAAATTAATTTGTGGGCCCTTATTAGTTCGGGGGCTCAGTGCGGGCGCCCTGTCCGCACAGAGCCTTGCACGGGCATGTATATGGTATGGGACTTTCATTTTGAGACAATCCAAAAAGGAATAACGGACTTTCATTTTGAGACGAAGGGAGTATCTAATTAACTCAGTTCTCCTTTAATTTCTTACGAGTCAACATTAGTCATTATCTTTCAGAAATTTTTTGTATTTGTATTCCAAGTCATCACGCGAGATCTATCTTTGTTATTTTAAATTTGAACAAAATATTTCTAGAGAAGCCAGTCTAATTTTAAATTATGGGCGTTAGCCGGTTGGTTCTTACCCAGGATATCCTCCCTATCCATAATTGAAATCTATTAAAACTACAGTTTTGCATCCTAGCTGTCTTGATTCCAATTCTATAATGTAAAGATTAACACCAGAGACTATAAAAAGTACGAGTACTGGTCGAATATTGACATCTTATCGATCATCGAGTATACCAAATGGGTATTGAAATCTTACTGCTTCTTATCGAGTAATATCCGATGGTACTACTAATTTTTATCGGAGATAAAAAGAATGGGGATTATCGACCATGAAACAGGCCCAAGTGGTATAGAAATCTTATTGCCTTCAATCGAGTAACATCTTACTGTACTACTCATTTTTTTTATCAGATATAAAAATGAGATCCGGAATTGACATAAACAGTTCTGGGTGATTTCCGGACAAAATTATACAGGTTGACACTAGGGGTGGGGAACGGGCGGATATGAGCGCTCACGGGCACTTGAAACATCGGGTCGGGCGGGTTGGACACCAAATTTAAATGGCTATAGGAGTAAGCAGGTTAATCGGGCGGGTAATTTTGAAATTCGCCTTGCCCATTGTCCACCCAAGCCCATTAAGAAACTCGGGTAATTCAGGTATGGGCGGACGGGTAAGCTCGTGACTTGAAAATGCTCACTTCTTCCTCTCCTTCTATAAAGTCTCCAAACACCTTTCCTAGTTCTAGAGAGGCAATGTGCGACTAAAACTAGAAGTTATTTGTGTTGCTCCTTTTAGGAATTTAATCCCACATTGAAATCTAATGAAGAATTATATGGGATTGTGATAATATAAACATATCCCACTCTTTGCTCTCTCAAAGCCAAACACTACTTCACTAACCCACTAGGAATTCTCTTGGCCCATTGCAAAGCAATGCATTGGGTCCACGTGAGGGTCCTCAAATATATTGTATACCATCTCAACAAGGCTTGACAACAAGAACTGTTGGGCTTCATCAACCCAAAATAACCCAAAAAGTTGATGTAATTTGGTTGGTTATCATTGAACGATGTTAAATGGGTGCAGGCTGGACAGGTGTGCCGTTAAAGGTTTTAACCCATGCCCACCCACCAAAATTTGGCGGGGGCTGGACGGATTGTGCCCGAGACGGGCGCGGACGTACTTTCCTCATTGGGGTCCGGTACCCGTGGGTGGGCTGGTTGAAGTTCATGGGCATAATTCCACTTGACACGGCTAAAACGGGGCATTTCCCGTGCCTCCATTCATTCAGTATACAAAAAAATCTATAGCAGCAACAAAAGACAGGCGAGGCTCAGGTAGTCTCTCCCTTCATTTGAATTTCCCGCCATTAGAATGAAGAAGAACAGTTTATTCTTCATAGCCACCGCCACAGGAGTTGCCGGTCTAACCTATCAAGTAACAGCTATTCATAGTAATAATAAGCCCTTCCCCTTCCAGAACGATATTCCTGAGAAAATTAGGGCAAGCTTCTATGGCGTCGTTCGTTCATCTCGAGCTGTTTTCACTGTACCATTCTATTCTCGCCCTCCTCCCTCTCTCTCTCTCTTTCTCTCTCTTCTTGATTTCTTCTTCTGTTCTGTTAATATGAATAACTTCTCAAATTGGTTATCTCCGATCTTTTTTCTTTTGTTGCAGATCTCTTCCAATGTTGTTGATTATAGATACTCTTTACATGGACTACCTTTGGATTCCGACGACTATCGTCTTAAATCGTCCGAGGTGTTGATCTTTCTTTATTCTTTTCATTTTTTTTTAGGTTAGTGATGTTTAACTGTGGGAAAATTTCATGTTTGAAACCTTACTGATAACGTGGTTAAGAGGACTGAGGATGAGTTTTGAAGTAGAACCCTATGTTATCTAATTCTTGTGCCAAAATAATCTTTTATGTTCTGAGGGTTTCTTGTATATTTAGCAATTACCTTAGGGTTCATAATTTGATTTACAGTTAGGGGTGTCATTTAAATTGTTTTAGAATGCACTATTCACCCCCCGATTCCCCTCTAGTATATAGGCGTGACGTGACTCGACTAACTTCTTCACGCTATTAATGTTGAGAGTTGAGACAATGAGAATAGTATCACGTGGTAAAAGGGTATTGATCAAGTAACCAAGAACGCAATACCTAGGTCTTCTCCATTAGTTGTCAATTGGTTTTGAGTTGGACGTCCACATTCATAACTTAGTAGACTCTTTTACTTACCCTATGCATAGGTTCATCTACGTTCAGCGAAGAGGATACTGAAATTGTGTGAATCCAATAGAGGTTTTTATGTGAAAGCTGGTCAATTTGTTGCAGCGATGCGTCAAGTTCCAAAAGAATATTCATCAACTTTGTCGTCCCTTCAGGATAAGGTATGTAGTTGAGTTTTCATTTATTTTTATTTTTCCTGAAATAACACTCAAGTTAACTTTCTCTGGGATGACTTATAACTCGCTTTTGTTCAATTTTTGTTCATCTTAATGCTTTAGGCGGTTCCTTGTAATTTCAGTGATATTAGAAAGGTACTGACAAGTAATCTAGGAGAAGATCTATCAGCTTTGTAAGTATATCCAACCTTGCGTATTCATGCTTCTTAAAATTCATTGACATTCTTTTTCGTTGTTCAGGTTTTGAGTTATAAAACTATATTGCTTGCTCTAATATGTTTATCTGTTAGCTAATCATCCGAATTAAAAATGAGACTCTTATGGAACTACTATGCTTAAACTGTATTAGTGGTATACTAGAAGATAAAAAAGAAAACAATGATGTAACTTCCTGTTGGTTTGTGTTTACGAAATTTATCAACTACATTTAAGGGCTTCTTATTAGCCAATTATCAATTTCATATTTTCTTTTCTAGCACCCAACTGCTCCATTTAGTAATCCTAAACTCCGTCACATTCATTACCATATAATGTGAATCGTGAGGTGCACCTTGGAGAGACTTCGAGTCACAAACTGTGGTTTTTTATATTCAATATACACTTGTGTTAGCCCTTTTCTCCTGTTTGGAGATGAACATGGAGTTTGCTAGTGTTAATGGTGTTCGTCAGATTTGAGTTATTGAGATGTCTCTTGATATTTTTCATGCTCCTATTGTTTCTTACATTTGGTGATCCACCTGCCCAGCAAGTCATAGGGTGAAAAAAGAAATTGTGAATTTATTCTAGGATGAAGTGAGTCGAGTTTGCATGTACACTCAGTCTGATACTTGTTAGTGCCTTTTTGTGCTCAAGTAAATATTAGTAAAAATAAGCAATACAAATATTATTGTTAATGTTACATCATATGCCTAATTGCCTATTAAACTAACCATGCCAAGTAAGCTATTACTCGTGTTATTGCTTCTTTTATCTCATATTTGGCATTACTTGACTAAATGGTTACATACATGTATATACAGTTTTTTGTCATTTGATGAGCAACCAATTGCTGCTGCCTCAATTGCACAAGTACACCGTGCAGTCTTGAAAGATCATCAAGAAGTAGCAGTTAAGGTTAGTCATATAGACTCCTCTGGGTTAATGGATCAAGGATTCATTGATTGCTTGTGCAGCTGCCAGCGAGGTCTACGTCCTCTTTCTCTTTTTTTCGTAACTCGTTCAGTGTATTGAACCTTTACATTTATTAAAGAAAAGGAAAGAAAATACACAATTTTCTAGATTGGAGTGAGTTTTTATGGATTCTGAAATATTCTTTTCATGAAAAAGTAGGTACAGTACCCTGGTTTAGAGAAGCAAATGAAGATTGACCTTACGACCATGAGTTTCCTTGCAAAATCAGTGGCATGGGTAAGCAAGAGTTGCCTATCCCTAAATACAACATTGCTTAATCAAATTATCTCATTGGTGGCATAGTACCCACTGAAATTTCTTTGTGCTTGTTGTTGAATTGATTGGTCAAATAGTTTTTGCTGAGAATTTTTTTTGTGTGTAATGGGAAATGTAGTCCTTTTTCTAACTATACAATAGCTGCTTACTATAATTCTTTTATGGCATTGCAGATTTTTCCTGAATACCGATTTGATTGGATGGTTTCAGAATTTTTGAAGGCGATTTCTGTGGAACTTGGTGAGTGGTAAATTACTACTTATCGAACTTATCCTAATCTTTTTTTTACCTAAGATATATCGGTTAATCACCCTGTGTAGGCAATTACATGGTAAGTAGCATAGAGAAAAAATTAACAAATTTCTACCTTCTTAAAAGCGAAAGTTTTTCTCCTACAAGCAAAAGTGCTGCTACTTTTTTGTTTGCCAAATGACACTTAGATAAAAAAATTTAGTTCAAACTACATAGAACTATCATTTATTTTGTTAGAAAACTTACAATCTTCAAATAGCTTAGACCGCTAACCCCAGATTTCCCTGTTTATCTTACCCTAGTTGCCCTACTTCTCCGAATTGATTGTAGAGGAATTATTGTCAGCAAATTGGCTTTGAGAGTGAAAATCTAAAAGACATAAATGTCGTCCTCGGTGCTTGTTTCATGTATTACTGTTTTAGGCTTTCCTGCTATAACTGATATGGGTTGCGTCCTGTTTGAGTATGTGAGTCATTCATCCTATATTTCAAAGGCATTGCATGGGCGCTTTAGGTCTAAAACTTGGTCGTAAGAGTGAGGCAATGAAGACGTTTTTTTCATGTGAATATTCGTTATTCACTTTTATAGGTATGGGGGAGAGATACTGGGGTATATATTATGAATATTTCGAAGGCATTGCATGGGCGTCACCTACTGCCTCAGACAACATATCATTAATCCTTCGTTGTGTATACAGTTCACATTATCATTTTTTATGTACAACTTCTATTTATTTTTCTCGTGCATCAAAAAATTACCATCAAGTAATCCAAATCGGCAACTCTAGCTGAATATGAGTTTCCACTAGTTTGTATGTTCTTTGACTAATATGTTGAATCTTGAAATCAGTTCTAGTATAATGTTAGTTTAGTTCTAGTTGTTTACAAACTCTGTTACCTATTAGAGTTGATTCAATCTCATATTCCATTGCGCTACATTAAGTTCTTTAAGTTAAAATTCTACTACTATGGGGACTTCACAGATTTTGTTCAAGAAGCAAAGAATTCTGAGAGGACATCTGAAAACTTCAAAAAGAACAGCATTGTTAGGGTTCCTCGTGTATTTTGGGTAAGTCTTCATTTAGAGGCACATCTTAATTTTTATTTAATTTCTGAGTCTGGTCCAAAATAGATAATCAAGGTTTGTTGGGACTTCTTCAACAAAAAAAAAAAAGGTTTGTTGGGACTTTAGATAGAGAAAGGGCTGAATAGTCCAACTCTTAACTTGCCAAGAATACTTTGCTGGAGGAAATACAGTTTTGGCTGATTTGGGGAAACAAAAGTATTTTTCGGGGAAAAATTTTGGGTGGAACAAAAAAGAATTGGTTTCTCTTTTCTTTCCCCAACACAGTCTCTTCTCTTCACGCTGGCAAGGTTCGCCGGTTGCCTGCCGTCACCTCGTCGGCAATCATCAACAGAAAAAAGTACTTGTTGTTCTTCATCTTCTTTTTCTGTCTTCTCCTTCCACCACCACCATCATCTCTCTCTTCGTCCTCTTTCTTTCCTTCTCTCTTTAGGAGTGAAATAGGAGGAAGAAGAGAGAGAGATGATGGTGGTGGGGGCAACTTTCTGGTGGTGGTAATAGTCGAAGGGGGAAAGGGAAGAAAAAATGGAGAAAAAAAGTTTTTTTTCCTGGTGATGGGTCGCCAACGAGGTGACGACCGGTGACCCTGGCCGGCATGAAGAGAGGAGTCTTGAGGAAATCAGATTTTCTCACCCAAGCATCCTTTCTCGCCAGCGACCCTTGCCGGTGTGAGGAGAGGAGTCTTGGAGAAATCAAATTTTCTCACCTAAACATCCTTTTTTTGCCCAGAACATATTTTTGTTTCCCCAAATCACCCACCCTCCTAAATTTATTCCAACTGTAACATTTGGTTTTAGTACCCAAAAAAGCAAAAGGATTTTAGTATGGATTTTATAAGTTCATGCAACTAGCAGATGAATTCTTTAATCCATGTATTCTATCGAAGACATTAATCTACCTGAAACTTATCCAGGATTTGACAAGCAGTCAAGTATTGACGATGGAATTTTGCCGAGGAAACAAGGTATGGATTGTCAACTTGCTCATTAACTTAATGTACAGCTTGCATGAACTGTGGAGTGTGGACAATGCTAGTTTCATTTAGTAGCACATACAAAAAACAACATCCATGAAAAGATAATGATAGGCAATGAGGTTCATTTTCTAAAATATGTGGACTCCACAATCTGAAAATGAGAAGGGATCCCTCATGCCCAGCACCATCAAATCAAACGGTTTTAGTTGTTGATATACCCAACAAAGGACGATCCTTATTTACCGACATATTTTCTTTGGTTTGGCGTCTTGCACTCATGTTGATGTAGATGCGGCACAAGCTTCTAAACTGGCAACATAATCAACTGAAAAGCTAAAAATAATTAAAGGCGAGAACATTTGATAGTAAGAATACAAAAGATGAATTAGGGACAAGAGTTTTTTATGTGTTAGATGACAAAATAAAAGAGAACTCCCCTTTACTACTAGGAAAGGGCGCGGCCAAGCATGGTTTCTCTTTCCCAAACTTTCAAAATAATATAGAACCGACACTATTTTACCGAAATATCTTGAATAATTACTAGGGTCACCCCTTTTTGGCACCTGTATGTAGTTGTTGACTACATCGCATGTTGTATCAGTATTACTTCAATTGAAGGGCACAAGGATAAGTCAATGACTAAGCACTTACTTAGTGTAGCATCTGGCTGATTGGCCAAGCGAATAACATGCTACATAAGGATTAAATCAGAAGAGTCATGCTAACTGAGTTGGGCTGTCAGCTGAATCTCTGACGTTAAAAAAGATTCCGTCAAACTTTGAATCAATCATTTGAGCACCTAAGTAGATCGTAGATATGAACCTGAATCTTGGGTTGCTAAATCACCCAGCAATATAAGCTGTCTACTCCGTTGTTTTCTGTCAGATTTCCTTCAAGTTGCTCTTGTGCTAATAATAAAATGCTCAATTTTCAGGTGGATGATTTGCAATTTCTGAAGGAGTTTAGGATAAATCCAGAAAAGGTTTGTTTTGTGCTAAATTATTAATTTAAATAGTTTTTCTTAATAATAATCTAGTTTGTATTGTGGGTGGAAGAGAAGATTGTGACCTACCAACCAAGATGCCCTGTGTTGCACTCTTGGACTTCTTTTTTTGCACTTCGATTTTTACAAACTACAAAATACTTTTTATCCGTGAAATGAGTTACCGTTATAGATTCAGAACTCTAATCACATTTAGTTCAATGTTTTTACTAACTTAGCTTTTGGAAATTCTCATTTTTGAGGAAGTCCTTTTAAGTATCTTGTATGCTGAGCAGTTGAAGAATGTATCGATCTGCATTAGTTCGAGTAAATAGCAAAGGAACTACACAAAAGTGGTGAATTTAAATATCTATGTTTTTTTGTTATTCTTGTAAATTTTTCTTTTATGGATATTTATTATTCAGTTGTCTCGAATAAATCCAAGAATTTTGCGTTGCTACAAGGGCCAAATGTCGTTTGGGCCTTAAGTGAATTGGCAAGGTTAGAGATGTCCATGCTTCAAGCTCGGCCTGCTGAGTTTGGACCTCTAGCAAGAAAGGTACAGATCCTGGTTCTAGACATTGGCACAGTCTAGGTTCCGTTTTCCATATTATACATGGGCCCTTCTTTCTCCTCTTCTCCATTGAAACCATAATATTTCATGACAAAATTATGGACGGCCATCTGATGATATGAGTTATGATTTTGGGTAGGATCTTCTTCTGGATCAGTGAAGACGCTAAAACGTGCCTTAAGTGGGCTGATCAATTTTCTTTTTCCTTTTTCACGTTCTTTTGGAACTGATGTCGCCCTATGACCTCGTATGATCTTTTATGAATCTCAGTCAGTTTGTCAAGAAACTTTTTCCCATAGATAGCATTTTATGTTTCTAGTTTCTACGTGTCTGGTACTCAGAATATGTGGGTTGCTAACTTTAACGAGTCGATTTTGTAATTGTAGGTTGCAAAAGCATTAGTAGAAGTGTTTGCTGAAATGATATTTGTCCATGGTTTTCTACATGGTGATCCACATCCAGGCAATGTATTAGTTTCTCCTGAAGGGCGTGGCAGCTTCTCTTTAAGTATGTAATGTATGATCCTTAATATAACATCTTATTCTTTTTATATGATTAAATATTGTTCGAGTAGTTACTAATACTTGAATATCTAAACTTGAAATTCTTGTTTACTGAAGAAATTTGCCTCATCGTATTTTGCTAAAATGTGTAGTTCTGTTGGATCACGGGATCTGCAAAGAGTTGGATGAACAGTTCAGGTTGGACTATTGTGAACTGTGGAATGCGTTAATTCTTTTGGATTCAGATAAGATAGAACGCCTAGGTGAGCGATTTGGTGTCGGAAAGTACTCTAAATACTTCCCTGTCATATTCACTGGAAGAACTATTGACAGGTATAAGTACTTCTCTTATTATTATCATTTTCTTTCAGATTGCTGCATTGCTGCTATACAGGTTTATTTGATTCTATTCTCGAACCTATATTCGTCATATTGAGAGCAATCTAACTGTTAAAAGTTGGACAATTGCATGCTATATGTATTTTAAACTACAATTAACGAAATGTAGCAATTGTCGTTGTATTTAGAGAGTTGTGTACTGGAGGTTCATTTCAAGCTATGAATATTAAGTATGTTAGTTAGTTGAATAAAATCTATGTATTTAGAGAAAACTTCTACTTGAAATTTCATTTTTTTTCATCCAAGTCAAAAGTATAAACCAATGGTAGCAGATACCCTACCCCCTCCCATTGGGTATCGGATTCCCCATACCCTTTTCGGGTGGGTTCTCAATCCAGTATCCAAATTTGGCATACCGGAATCTTCAGCTTTGATTAGCCCAATTCCTTTCTAAGATCTAAATGCTTGAGTGTAGTTGAGTGGTTTACAACAAAAAAAAATTAGTTAACTAGTTACGGTTCGAAGTTTATGTAGATAGAATGCATGAAAGTTTAGAGAAAAATATATTGTTTAAGAAAATAATCCAAAACCTACTGTCACATTCGTACTGAAGAGGTACACCCCTAACGTACCTAATACTCACATGATAGCGTATCGCGTGCTGGTACCCAACACGTACCGGAGCGATTCGCTTGCCAGCTAACATTGGTATAAACTATAAACCTCCTTAGTAGCTTATGTGCTCGTGTTTATATTTGAACATTTAATAGGCTATCATACAACATATTGTTCTTATAATGTGCTTCCAGTAAATCAGCTCTTGGTAGAGGAATGTCAGATGAAGAAAAAAAGACCTTGAAGCAGGAATTGAAATCAGTAAAGATGGAGGACATTTCTTCCTTTATGGAATCTTTGCCGCCTGACTTTATTACAATACTGCGGACAGAGTAACAAACCATCCTTTCAAATAGATTGCAGAAGTTGAACTTCTTTATAACCTCTCCTTTTGTTTAATCATTTAATGCTTCTTGTTTTCCATTTTTTATTTCTGTTCCTTATCAGTGGGCTTCTGAGGTCCATAATTAGCGAACTTGGAGCTTCACAAAGGATCCGACTGCTAGCCTATGCAAAATATTCAGTATATGGTATATCAGAGTTGAATCAAAAATCCGGTAAGCCTATACCATCATGGCCCCTTTTGAAGTCGAAGGTTTTCTTAAGTAGACTTTGTGCCACCTTGTCATGAAATTGTTCTTTTTCCTAAAATGAAGTCATGAATTTGTTCAAAATATGCAGAATGCACAGTAATGTAAAATATCAATTAAAAGAACATTTGATCTGATTTGGCTAATCTAGTTGAGATTGTTTATTTCTTTCATTGATTGACAAATATAAGAAATTGTCCAAATCCATGTCAACCAAGGACGATTTTCTCTTCTTTTCCAATTATCCTACTCTCTTACTCAAAATTTATTCCTGGGTGTATCTATTATGTTACAGTTTTTACGGTGAAGTACGCTTTCTCCAGATTCAAGTCAACTGTTGGTTATCTTCAATTGAGGCTTCTTCTTGGTAAGCTTGCATTTCCTCTTGGAGTTCTAACTTGATTGAAATTGACCACATTACCTAGCACGTGATATGGCAGTTGATATAAGACTTAAATTTAAATTTAATCCGTTCTTACCCATTCGACATCGCCACCTTAGCTTCCATATCATGTGGGCAGGTAAAGGTGGTAAATGTAGGCATCTAGCATTACCCTTCCCTTGCCTGATTGGTACTCAGAAGTCAAAAAGTCTAGCTTACTTACAAATCTTACATTTTTTTTCAGAGGTTCTGGATCTACTTTCTTGGATTCGAAATTTTGGTGATTCATTCATGGGTAGATTGAGAAAGATGCTGGACAAAGTTGTTCACTTGCTTAAAGTCATTTATTCACCCTTGCTGATGTCCTAATCTCTGGAGATTGTTAGAAGGTAGCATGTAGAAATCGGGATATATTGCAGAAACTGAGGGTGAAGAGAAGGAAGATGAGCATTAAGAAGTGATTTAATGGGTTCGTGCTCAAGCTGTGATGCCTCAGCTCAAATCAATAACTGTTTCTCTCACGAGATATAGTTTGCTGCCTGAACATTCCACATGTCCGACGAAAATTTATGAGTGATTTGAAGTCAAAAAGAAATGTGTGAATATGAGTTCATTAACTGAGCCCCTATGGAAGGAAATAAAAAGTTGTGGGTGTAAAAAGGAGAAGATTTTATATATAAAGCGACATTAGGAATTTCGCCATGTTCAGTCGCGAACATTGCTACGATTGTGTATGAGAATTCAACAGTAACTATAGATGAGTTAAATACAGTATTAGATTTACTGAGCTAAGAACTATGGATCAAACTTAATGAGCTAGTAACTTCCATGAACAACTACCCTTATTATGAGTAACAATTTAATGAGCTTGATCAAGATTTTCTTAATACATAAATTTCATCATACTCTACTTTATTTCGAAAAATTTGGGCATCTAAATTGAAGGTTAAAGAAAATAGCCAGTAGCAAATTCTTTAATAAAATGCAAAGTGGAATGAAGATAGAGAATAGATATCACCATTTCAGTGGGCAAAATCCACATTTCTTCTTTTTCACTAAATATAACACCAAGAGAACCAAGTCTTATTATTTCCCTTTAAGATCACTAAAAACTTGTTAGGGTAAGCCCTCAGACTTAAAAAAACATTGATTCTTATACATTATAAATGTAAGCAATAAAACAAAATTTAGGATAAATTAACATTACACTTTGTATAATTAAAAATACTAAATTATGGCACTAAACTACACAAGGAATTAAATTTCATCATATTTCGGTCCAAATTACCAAAATATTTCAATTTCTATCCTTACCGAAATTTAATGAAGTTTCTCTTAACAATTGCCTTGTAAAGGAAATAAATTTCGAAATACTGAGGTCGGTCAAAATATTTCCATGTGTAGCCAAATTTCCACTAACCGAAATTTCATTCCTTGTCACTAAACTAACTACAAGGATGATAACTCAACTTCCTTGGAGCATGGACGGTAAGCAGCAAATGTGTAATCATTGGAGAATGAGCCAGTGTTAAAACATGTTATCCCTGTGTACTTGAATGCTTTCTGCTCACTTCTGTCCCCCAACACTATCTGTTCACATCAGAAAAATGCATTGGGTTAGGGCAAATTTTAAGCTTATGTAAGTACAGATGATCAGACGAGAACTGAGAGAGGAGAAGCTACCGTGTGAGGGGTTGGATACAGCCGAAGGCAATGATCATAGTTCCATATAATGGGTTGAACAGTAAGAGGCAGTGGGCATAGATGGTTTTGGTGAGTAATGGTGGCAACCAACTGCAATTTACCCAATCTTTGATCATTTAGTTTGAATCTCGTACAAGGAAACTTGTTCGTCAAGATTGCAAAATCAAGAGAAAAACAATGAAAAAAAAGTTTCGACTTACATGCTCAAAAGGGTCACTTGTTTCTTCTGTTGAAGGAGGGATCAAGCAGGAACGACGCATTCTATAGAGGAGATCTTGACGAAAGAATACTATTTCCTGAGTGTAGAACTTGATCCTGAAACATTAATAGATCAACTATATCAAAAAGATATGTAATCCATAACTCCACAATCAATTCATGTTCAGGCAGACATTAACAACCTAATAATCTCACCATGTCCTATTAACGAGTTCAGATAGTGCATCATTTCCTACTTTGTTTATGTGACCCAGCAATACAATAGATACATATACAAAGATGGTACACCAACTCCCACTAAGACCTCCCCCTTGACCGCCTCTAACAATCTCACCATTCATTTACCATCATTTTCTCAAGATGCATGTTACAATCTTGAGAGCTTTTGAAAATCTCAAAATAAACACATAAGGAGTCAGGTAGGCGGTCTAATTGAGATGCCCAGCAGCACTAGAGCAGTTGCTTAGCAACTATGTACCCCGGTCATAAGCTGCTCCTCCTTACTGGAGAAATCAAGAAAGAAAAAGAAGGAAATAGAGAAAGAGGTACGAGCTGAGTTACTCGCTGAATTCCTATTTAAGAAGTACTAACTCTAAAGAGTCAGTGGTCCTGTGACTTGACCTATCCAACTGAGTTACTCGCTGAATTCCGAAGTAGAGGTATGAGCTGATCCCAATTTACAAGACGGCTCAGGCCGAGGCCGACTTCTCATGATAAACTAACCTAATCCTAATAGGACTTTAAATTGATAGGTTATGCGATATATTCATTACATTAGCAGCTTGAGCAATCTTTCATCTAACATCTGGTGTGTAAGATAGTCATTGGAATAGGAACAACTAAAACAATTAGTAAATGATTAAGTAAAAGTCAAACAGCAGTTGGTCAATACCGCGATCTGAGGGTAAATGATGAATCAGAAGGCTAACCTGCAAGGATTACTTGCAAAAATCGCATTAGGTATATGCTTTTTGACCTCATCTGCCAGATACTTTGGTAATGCAGGCCTAGGCAAAACTGTTGAAGGACCTGCATGTACAAAATAAATCAAGATTCGGGGCACAAGGATAGGGTAAGAATATGTGAACAAATTCAGGAAGAAAAATTATGTGGTGTTAGATCTAACGTACCTACATCTTCAGGGCCTGGAATAAATAAAAATTGACTGTGTTCCTTTAATCGTGAATGAGACCCAATCATCTCTCCCAGCCTTCCAAACTGTGATCTGCGTACTAGGTTTGTCAATATTTTCTTCTTTTACCACCAGACATCTTAAAAACAGAATTGGATTGAAACTATGCGATCTTTCCAACCTGAGATTTGAGAAAGAATGGAAGGCTAAGTTACACGGACGGGAGCAAAAGTTGCCCATGAAGACAAACAAAGAAGGAACCACCTCCACACTCTCATAACCATCTAATACAGTTGCTAGCTTTTCCATAGTCTGCAAGGACAAGACGATATCAATGCAATTGAGATTAAATTAAACCAGAAATGACTAGCAGAAGGTTAGTGAATTACCTCTTCATTGTCCAGCCAAATATCTGAGAGGATGACAAACATGTCATTAACTGCCTTCTCTTCCAATTTTGAGAGTCTTTGCTGTTCGTAAAAAAAAAGTATTGAATCTCAGCCACTCCAAGCACTTCAAGTAATGAATTATTTGGTTGGTAGTTTTAAATATAAAAGAGGGATTGATGAGGATACCGTTTCTTCTTTTGAGAGGATCCCGCAGCCAAAGAAGTCTTTCCCCAAATGTAATGAAATTGATTCATCTCTGTCCTCCAATGGAGGAAATCCACATGTATTGACCTATAAAATATTTTGCACACAAAAAAACCTTACTTTTTTTTTCAATAAGAACAAGAACAAGAGGTGGGAAATGCCTGCGTAAAGACCAGAGTTGATTTTAAATTTACTAATTCTAGCTCGCATATAGAACTTGTATACACCATAAAGAAAATTTTAACTTAAGCAAATAGATTTTGAACACCAACCAACCTTTGACCTCAAGAGAGAACAATAATCTCGGTTTTAAGTTGATGCTCTTGGGAAATGAAGCTACTTATTAGAAATATATGGGAGAAAGGAATTGAACCTGAAAAGTACCATTTGGAAGCAGTTCGCCTTCAGCTACAACTATAGTATTCTCAACAAAAAATCCCGAAGTAATCTTGTGTTACTTGTTAAAGAAAATGACAGCTTTGCAATTAGGAAAGAAAGAGCAGAATAAGGTTTCATGAGCATTATCAGTCAACGAATTCAATAACAACCATTAATATATAAAACAAAACATGAAACTGCGTCAAGGATATTGCATTCAATAAATCAACTGGTACAGCTGCAGTTAAATCTTCTAAGTAGAAATGACCATCTTCTAGTTGAGAAATTACGCCCATGATCCATCTCCTCCCTGTGTGACCAATCAGTGACTGAATCGGTGATATCTGCAAAATCAAATTTTGGATAACATTATCTAGTTTGACCATTAATTTATGAATTGGTTGTATCTTGTAAGCATCAAAGACTACATCAGAACTAATTGGCATTTGAGAAACAAGTGCACTTAGCTCTACTAAGAACCATATCTACAATCAAAAACTTTCTCTCGACCTCTCCCCACAATCCTTAATTCCTTATAATGCATTAAGCATCGTCATAAACAACAAAATAGATTTTATACCAAAACTTGACAACGTTGATGAATCCTCTTCGTGGTTGTAATTCTAATCATATACACAACAATACCACGAAAGTATACGACAACAAAAATGCAAAATCTGCAAAGAATTCGATTTTTACATTCCATTGATTAGTCATGTTCTTTATGAACTTCTTTTCTCCGTATGAACGTATCTTAATTCATAAACAGCTTATAAACTAAGCCTAGATTGCACATTAAGATATTGTAGGGATTGTCAAGGGCCGTCTTTCTACTTGAATGAAAACCCTTAAAGGAAAGAACATAAAAGAAGAATTTGATAGTATTTCATACCTCACAACTTGCAGTTCCAGAGTTGGCAAAATCAGTATCAAAAGCAGGTTTTGCAAAATGACGATCATGAGAAAGTGTCTGGAACAACAACTGAAACCTATCTCTATATAAGGCAGCTTTAGCAGAAGCATCACCATGAATAGGAAGCTTTCCTGTATGCCTAAAACAAAGAAATTTTCAAAACCCTAATTTACAAAATCACAATAAAGCAAAACCCAGAAATTAAAAACCTTGAAATAAGACTTACTCATAAAACCCTTTCTTGATTGGATCAAAACAGAATTTAGGGATAACAAATGCATCAATAATTCTGAAAGCGGACCGACCACTAGAACTAGGGCTAGCTTCAGAAGCAGCTTCAGCTTTTAATAAAAGAGAGATAACTTGATGAACAGAGTCTTTGTCAAGGATTGAAGAGTTGAGTGATTCTTTATTGATTTCATCAATTAAGAGTCCGATTGCTTCGTCTTGGACGTCTTCATCGAATTCGGTCAAAAAAGATAGAATCTCATCTAGGGCTTCTACCTTTAAGATGTAACCTCTTAATTTGAACTTCTTCTGTACTTTCTTCCTTATTGCAGGAGCCGACATCTCTCTCTCTCTTTCTTTCTCTCTCTCTAAACTCACTTTCTCTCTCTCACTACTACTGTAACTTAAATTTGGGTAGTTTTGTGTGAAGAAAGGGAGGGAAAAAATGAGGAATTTCTTGAAATGAGCGGGAAAGATTTTGAGCGAAAGAAATTATTTTGGCGGAATCCGGAAATGCTATAAAAAGCCCGAGTTCCTTTTACCAGTTTTAGGGTGGAGATCCGGGCAGGTCTGAGTGACACTGAGTTTTACTCCTTGATCGGATTAGGTCAGTCCGGTTCTAAAATTAGTGTTCTAAAATTAGTGTCCAAAATCCGTCTATGTCCGCTGCCTTTTCGGTTGTGTAGGACTTCAGGCTATTTAGGTCTTGGTAAAATTCTAGACAACAAATGGTGCATTGTTATATCACCTGAATTAGACGCTCCCAACTCCACTAAGGTAGAAGACAAGTGTGAATTGTAGGGTTGAGAATGAATAAAGAAACCATTACCCCAAACACGTAAAAGTAGTATTTCAGCGCGACACGCTGAGACCGTAATCACATTTTTTTTAAGGCTATTTTGATAATTTTGTGTTAAATTTAAGATTTTGTTTTTACATTTTTCTTACTTTCAAGTTAAAATTGAAGACGTTTTATCTCATTTTTTAATTTAGAATATAGCATTTCTCTTTACTTGTATGAGATAGTACTTCACTTCTTCTAATGTGTATCGTCCGACAAATACAAACATGTCATAAATGTGCGGGATGTTGGGTACCACTTCAAAATCCATCATCATTTTGAAACACCATTTCTTCTGTCTTACCATCCTTTGGAAGAAGAAAGGTTGGAGTTCAACAAATGCATTAACTATCTGAATTTGGACTCTCAAGTAAGATGTTTCTCCTTAATATTGGTAACTTAATTACTAGCTAATATCCATTCAAAGCTATCCCATGTGGCACCTTAAGATGAAAAATAGTGAACTTATCAATTTATTTTCATAGTTAATCACTTAATTGTTATTACATCACACCGAACTTCCAACTAAGACATTCGAAGAACATTAAAACTGCAAGTAAACGATGAAAGCATATAAATTAAGAACACTCAAATTTCAGATCTGAAAATCCGAAAAATAAGAAAACCTAAAAACACCCTTATTAGCACATACAAATAGTAAAAGAACACAACAAGATCGCTCAACACAGTCTCATTCTTTAACAAACACCATTAGTCTTCTTAGAGTCCACAGCCCTCCTCCAATACGTAATAACTTCGCGTTGAGTCTCTGTCACACTCTTCTTCTTATGTACACGTCCTTCACCCTCTCCCTCTGAGCTTTCAACAACAGCACTAACATGAGCTTCTTTATTCGAAACCCTACTTGGAAGTGTTTGAATCTCTTGCATAACTCTGTCTATATCGGATAGAAGTCGTTCAGCCAAACTCCGGCTAAAATCCTCCCTTATAACTATTCGCATAACTGCAACTTCTTCTGCATCTGCTGGCATGGTGTATGCCGGAATTATCCAACCAAACCTTCTTAAACTTTCGGCTACCTCGAAAACAGTATGTTTGCTGCTATCCTTAAGAGAGAATGCGACAAGTGGTACTCCTGCATCCTTGGATACGATTTCAAAATATCCCAATTTTTCTATGCCGTTGCTTAGCATTTGTGCATTCTCCATACAATTTGCCATGATGTTTTTATACCCCTGCACAAATTTGAGAGACAACGGTTGAAAAAGTTAATTATTTGACATTCAATAAAAAATTTCAAGTAGTAGTTCTTGAGATAATCCCACATTGGTTGTGGAAGGGAAAACTCTTAAGTACTGATGACAAGCCTCACCACTTGAGCTAGCTATTGGGGTGTACGCAAATTTGAGAGACAACGGTTGAAAAAGTTAATTATTTGACATTCAATAAAAAATTTCAAGTAGTAGTTCTTGAGATAATCCCACATTGGTTGTGGAAGGGAAAACTCTTAAGTACTGATGACAAGCCTCACCACTTGAGCTAGCTATTGGGGTGTACGAGAGGGGTTCAAATATGACCCAACACGGTAAATCCGACTTGGGAAACAGATGTTATTGTAATTGATAGAGTTGAAGTTGTCTTGAAACCAAATTTCGGTTTGCCTTATGATAAGGCATGACGTTTCAACTGTCAAAGTTGAAGTTTTAAAATGTACTTTGAGATGAAGAGCTAGTAAAGTTTACCTCAAACCCGAGACGGATGAACTGATAGTATTGCGCAATTATTTGACTCGAACCTGCCAAGTACAACAAAACAAAATTCGTCACGTTTGATTCTATATGGCTAAATTTTTCAACTACATCTAATTTATTTTTGTAACCAATAGCCAGGGTATCCATCACATAGATGAATTGATGGATTTTTAGATAAAAATTGCTGAATTTCAAGTTTCATCAAAAGGATTATCAACAAAGATTGTTCGAAAATGGAAGAGACAGTTCATACTAATCAATGACAAAATGAAGATTACCTTTAGAAAAGTTAAGAGTGAAAGTAGGTTGGTCTGCTCCAAGATAGTTAATATGGAAGATAAGCTCTTCGGGTAAGTCTTCTTTGTTCCTCCAGACAACCCAACCTACACCAGCATAAACGAGTCCGTACTTATGGCCGCTGACGTTAATGCTCTTGACTAATGGAAGTCGGAAATCCCATTCGAGCTCAGGGTATAAGAAAGGAGCTATGAATCCACCACTAGCAGCATCGACATGGATCGGTGTGTCCCACCCAGTTTCTTCATTTTTCTTGGTGAGGAGGTCACTTAGTCCTTTGACATCTTCGAACTCGCCAGTCAAGGTTGAGCCAAGAATAGCAGCAACACAAATAGTATTCTCATCTACCATTTCCACAGCTTTCTCAGGGTCCATCACATAATATCCTTTCCTCAACTTCACTTCCTTCAATTCTACCTCAAAATACCTAGCAAATTTCTCCCAACACACCTATAATATTCACAAGTTATTACATAATTGTGAAGATGTAAATAGCTTCTATATGAATGAATTAGTGAACTAGAAAGATGTAACTGGCAAATGTATATTTGGTTGCAATCCCACATCGCTTGGGTAAGCGTCTGGCGATTGGGCTACCAGTAGGAGCTCAAGATTAGTAAGTCGTCGGGCCTTTTGGCGGCTCGGGGAGCATTCACAAAAAGTAAAACCTTATACCCGTTGGGCTTGGGCCTGCGTGCTGAAGGCATGGTAAATATCCGTAAGTGATGAGCTTAGGTTGCTACATTATAACACTACGTGAGATATAAAGCCGAAAAAAGGAGATACTCAAAAGGTTTTGACAATGAAATATGCGTACAACCCCTGGCTACTACAGTTGAAAAAAATTGTACGTACGCATCAGTTGTCACGTCATGTGATTAAATGTTATAGTCGGTAGAGTTTTGCCATGTCATTACCTGAACATTAGCGCCGGTAACAATATTAGGCTTGTCGAATGGTTTTCCTTCAGCTTTCCTCTTGTTTTGCCATCTTCTCTTGAATGCTAGCCCAGCCAACATAATGGCCTCAGATGACCCAACTGTTCCAACCCCAACAGCTGCGTCATCCTCTCCAACTGGTGCATTGAAGAGGTGGGCTATCATATTTACGCATCGGTTCTGTCAAAGTTAAGAGTTACACAATTAACTCGATACAAACGAAAAAAGAAAGTGAGTCACAAAGTAAATCACTTATTAAGTTACAAATTTCAAAATTAGTTTTGAAAATTATTTCATTATTTTCAAGTTTGAGATCCTACAAGTAAATAGTGAAATAATTTTCAAAATCTAAAAAACTAGAAAAAAAAAAATATATATATATATATAGCCTATTTTCTTTTGGGCCGGTAATTATAAGGCCCAAAATGGGGAAGTTAAAGAGAATCAGGCCCAATACTAAATAATAATGAGGAAAAAACCCAGTAGGTAAAAATACAATTTTACCCTCCAAAATGAAATTTTCCACCCAAATCAGCGTTCTGAACATTTCTCAACAATTCTTGGTTTGCTCTCGACAATTTTGTAAATTTCTGAACAAATCTTAGTTTGTCTCAACAATTTGTAAATTTTTGAACAAATTCGTTTTTGCTTAGACATTGTTTTGCCAAAATATTTTCCATTTTTTTCTTTTGCATTTTACATAGACAAACAAACACAAACATTTTGGCTACAACATTTTTCGATTTGTCTTGTGAAAAAATAAATGATTTTCGCATTTTCTGTTTTGCTTTCGACATAAATATAAAGACTAAAGCATTTTTTATTTGTCCTTTACAAAAATTAAAATGTTATGCATATTATCCTTTGTATTTAACAAATCCGTTAACGAACAAATAATATTTTGACTAATACATTATATATGTTGTTAAGAACATAATTATATATGACGCCAACATTTTATAATAAGTCGGGACATTATTATAGATATTGTCAACATTTTATAACAACACAATGATATATGTTGTCAACATATAAGGGTAAAAATGGAATTATGAAAAAATATGTTGCCTTGTTAACAACATAATCACATATGTTGTGAACATTTTGAAAAATGTTAAAAAAATGGGTTTTTTTTATATTATTATTTTTGAGTGGGTTTTTTTTCTTATTAGGGTCTAGATTTTTGGGTTTTTCACTCATTTTTTCTTTTCTTTTAATATTCCTTCTGATCCTCTTTATTTTCCCAATCGCCCTCTTTCTGAAAAGAAAATTATTTTAAAGACACTTTTGGTAAAAGAATAAAATACTTTTTCTTTAAATTAGCTAAGTGAACTTTACTTTACTTGTGAAACAATCTATCAATTCAGCCAACTAATTAGACAGGTTTCTTAACCAAAAAAAACTAATTAGACAGGTGATTAGGTAAGAAAAATTGATCAAGATCCGAATGGTTTGTGTTGAATT
Organism: Eschscholzia californica; assembly: GCF_041429995.1. NCBI lineage: Eukaryota > Viridiplantae > Streptophyta > Magnoliopsida > Ranunculales > Papaveraceae > Eschscholzia > Eschscholzia californica. The sequence goes on along the minus strand of NW_028238198.1, from coordinate 11,535,273 downwards.
TGTCTATCTAGTGAGCTGAAGTTGATGGTGCACCAACCCCTAGTCTATGACATACACTACATGATAGGCATATATGGGTAACAAAAATAATCCCTAAGACTGAAGTTTTATAGGCAATGCCCAAAGCAACATATTTTTTTTTTTTTTTTTGGCCTAAATACCAAACTTTGTTGGAGGCAATGTCAAATTTGAGGGTGTTTATCACCCACCCCGTCCTTTCATCTTTTTCCGGACTTCCTTTAAAAAGTCAACGGCCGGAGTTCGTCTGACAACTCGTGCCGGCAACTTTTTATTCCTTATTCGCCGGAGAATTTAGAGAGAGTAAAGAGAGAAGAGAAAAATAGAAGAAGATGAGGAGGAGAAGAAGGAAGAAAAAAAGTCATAGTCGCGGGCAGAATTCCAGCCGGTGACTTTCGCCGGAAGAAGAGAGAAGAGAAGAAAACGAGAGACTATCAGCCGGCGATGACCTAAGGGCCTCAATTGTATAGCCAGGTCAAACATTAGTTGGGGCACTGGCTCCGTAGACACATTGCTTTTAACCATGGTAACCACCATGGCTAAAAACACCCTTCTGAGGTATTTAAAGCCAGTTAATCATACCCCTAGCAAATTGTAGACCATAGGATCAACCTCGAAAATCCCAAATCACCCAAAAAAAAAAAGAAAATAATTTTTATGATGAGAGATGATTACTTGGAGTTCAGTGGTGACTGGATATTCATCCATGTCGACATAATTCTTGTTAGCGGCATCCATCATGAGTTTATCACACTCTGGTTCCATCCAAGTAGTGACGAAGGAAGCCAGATTCAACCTAGGGTTTCCATCAAGCATTAATTCATCGTTGATTATCTGGTAGGCAGCTTCTTTAGGTATTGAGTGATCTGCCATCCTGAACTTTGGAAGTGAAGTTCGCACATATCTCGAAGCAAAAGTGCAGTTAACTGATGCTTCAGAATCATTACCGACGGTCGTCGTTAACACCATTTTCTTCGACTTACTGATTAAGAGATCTACTAATTTTAGAGAAAGAAAATGCAAGATTACTTACTCCTCAAGCGTCTGAAAGTAGTAGAGAGAAAACGGATGAGTAGAAAGCACTCGGATGGATGGTGTTTAAAAATGAATAGGGTTTTAGAGAAATAATGGTTGGTCTTGTAGGGTCAAGATGATTGATTGTTAGGTAGTGTTTGTTTCTTTTTTTTTCATTGTTTGAACTTGTTTCATTTGAGTTCAACTTGTAACTATAAAAAAAATATCTGAGTTTGATTGCCGCACCTCTGGGACATCTGAAATAGTATCCGAGGAATAAAGATTTTGTTAATCAAGATTGACTTAAGATGTATCTTTATTTTTAGTCCAAAAATAAACTTCGTTACATTTTACCCCCTAATCTTCATCCTCATCTACGATCCACCACAACCACACTTCTGACCACCGCCATCACTTCTGACCACCGAGTAACACCATAATTGTTTTTTTGTTCTTCTCCCTTCCTCTTCCTCTCCATCTCCTTCTGTTTCTCTCTCTTAAAACACTCCATCAAATCTTACATCTGTTGGATGATGAAGAATACGAAGGGGAAAACCCCATCGTCTCTCGAACTCAGAAGAAGACGAAAAAAACCCCATCGTCTCTTGAATTCAAAAGAAGATGGAGGGGTTTTCTTTTCGTGTTCCCAGCATGGCAGCATATCTGAGATCTTCAAAGATCTGAGTTGAATAAGATATCCACCCACCAGGTTTGAGATCTGCTGGGGTGTTTTAGAAAGAGGAGGGAAAATAAGGTAGAGAGAAAAAGGGGAACGGGGGAAGAAGAAAGAGGGGGAGAGAGAAAAAAATGGTTGTAATGGTGGTGGTGGTGGTGGTTAGTGGTCGGAAGTGATAGTATTGGTCAGAAGTGTCGTTGTAGTGGTGGCGATCATGTGAGGATGAAAATTAGGGAGTAAAATGCAATGAAATTTTTTTTGGATTAAAATTTAAAGATACGTAACTACGGTGACCACGTCTTCATCCCTGTCAAACTATTTTAGATGTTTCAAAACCACGACATTTACCTTTATTCACGAACACAAAAGTTATTCCAATGTGCTCACCCTCATCAGTAAATTTATGATGTTGGCGTCCTTTGAACTATATACATTGACCCAGTCTAGTCTGAAATTAGTCGATTCAGACAATCAAACAAACAATAGGAAAAGAAAAAACAAAACAGGTCACTGAAAAAGATCATGGAGGAAGGTGTGAAAGAAACAAACAAGCACTAACCTTTATCTCACTGTCAACCTGACAAAGAAGGAAACTGAGTGGAGCAAATATCATGGAGGTCATTGATCAATAAGAAAATGACACGTTTGATTATCGACCTTGATATGACACGACTCCCTAGACACCAGTATCTCCAGTTACCGACTACTGTGAACCGACATATTGATGAATGGAATACGGGGAGAAGATGATATGGTGCTTACACGAATTAGATTATTGGTATGGCTTCACTATTCACTGACTGCCACCAACAAGAATAGGGAACGAAACACCGTCGGATTTTACCACGTAATGAGAAATAAAAAATTGTTTTGACATTAGATCGAATAAAGATGATGGTTTCCACCGGTACTGAACAGTCAATGTGCACATTTATATGACTGGTACGTTTGTTTGGGGTTTTAGTGGGGTAGTCTATAGGCGCCCAACATTCTTATTATCAGCACTCATTTACACATGAATGTCCCATCATTCGCTTGCTTCGTAGCCATCAACATTTAGTTGTCGTATCGCAATCAAAAGTAAAAGTATTTTTGCTTGTAGTAGAAGTTATTTTGTTTTAAAAAAGTAAAAGAATTTCAAAAGTAGAAGTTGTTGAAGTGGTCTATAATAATCAACATCAGAACTCTTGGGTTCACATGATCTATTCCCAAAAGAGGTAGATTTCATGGTTTATTGAATTTGGGTCATTGAGGTATAAATAACGTAGTAGTTGGGGTGTAGGCTATAATATAACACTTTAGCTGCACTTTAGGCCCATTCTCGTAAGAATTTTATATTTCGCAAATACCGTGTTTATCACGTCTTTGATCTATCAGTGTCATTGTCATGACTATTATGTATTGAAGGCCATTTAAAATAAAACGACACCATATAGCCATAAGGGTGGGTCCGACTCTTGGACTGCCCCGAGTGTGAGTTGTTCACGCCTGATATGGATTAGGGTCCAGTCTGGATGTCCGAGTATCCTCAGACTACCGTATACGTGAAGCTTTAATTGAGAGGACGTGACTATGACAAAATTTTGATGCCCCTAGAGACCCCACTAGCTATAATGTGAAGCACCTTTCAAAACTTCTCTTTTGGTATAGAGAAAGTACTCCTTGCTGTAGAGAATGGATTGGTAGAGAGTGGGCGAGTGGGGGTACACAAGGAGAATGTGCATATATTTTTTATTTTTTTACCTAACTCCAACCCAAAATTTAACAAAAAATATTAAATTAGAGAGAAACCATATATTCCTCCTCCTTTCTACAACTAAAAGTGTAATATGGCCGTAAGTTAACCACGTACACTTCTAATATCAACTACTCTTCTCCCTGGACTAAAGACTTAGTGTTTAAGTTTATGAACGGCTTTGGAGTCCAATAATTAATGTCATAAAATTGTCGTAGGCCAAGGATCGAGCACAAATTGTAAGAGGATCCATGTGTAATCCGGGGGCTCACATCAATTACGACGGGGACCTTTCGCCCCTCCCCTTTTTAAATTGTTAAAATTGGTTAGATTTATGATTTATAGAAGTTGTATGACTCAAAGGACTTAAAGAAGTCATAGTTACACGTAGATGTTTCACACCAAATGTTGAGTTAGCAAGAATTCACATTTATGAAATTGCCAAACTCGGAGGGATTTCTATATATGTCGAAATCCAACCGCATATTTTCTACCATATATACAGATATATAGTCTGACCATTTTGTTTAGAGGTGCAAGTCTGCAACGTCAAATTTAATGAAATGTTTGTTTACGTATGTTACTGGTCCAACAATCTATGCATGTTATCTCTTGAACAACAATGGTACTAAAATATCTGGCGAAAATGGGGCAGTATCTCTTCTCCCCCATAAATGATTAGAAAGAAAAATCCAAATTGTCAATTTGCAAAATATCTCTTGCAAAAGAAAAAAAAGATTCGCAAAACATCTAGATTGGTTATATGGGCAAGTTAAAATGTACTGGAGTATATCTTATTTGATGTTTGGTAATGAATGTGCTTAAATATAATAAAATGCTATTCTTTGTTGTACTAAGAGCATCTCCAGCCCCAGCCGGGCGGAAGCCATAATTTTGAAATTATGGCCTCCGCCCGATGCTCCAACGGCCAGATCTACCTCTTTTTTTTTGTAAAATTATAAATACAAAAAAATTAAATACAAAATTAAAAATAACTAAAAAATTAAAAATAACTTAAAAATCAAAATCAACATTAAATGTAAATAATATTTTTGTAATTTTAATTAGTTTTAATTTTTTTAAAAATTCAAGAAAAACTTAAATATTAATAATTAAAATACATCCACCAAATGTCGGTCTCCGAATAATTTTTTTTCGAAAAATAGTTCAAACACGTGTTTTATATACATAAAATCACACACGTTTTTCGCACACCAACTAAAAGTGCACACGCGTTTTCCACATGAACTAATTTTCGGCCTCAAGAGAGGCTGGGGCTGGAGCTGAATTTTAGAGGCTGAGTTGAGGCCAAAAATTTTGAGTGAAAAAGTGGTTTTTTCGGTCTAAGACAGACTGGGGTTGAAGATGCTCTAAGATACCTAAAATGTTCTTTCAACAACAAAAAAAAAAAAAAAAAGAAACCCAAAATGTAACCTTTTTTTTTTTGTTGGAGTAGATGAAAATGTGACAATCTCCTTTACCCAATAAGCATTTTATTATCACATTAATTTAGCAAGATGATAGATTATCTCAAGTATCCCATATATAAAAAGGAAACTTTGTCTGTTCACTCATTGGAAATGAAGATTTATTAATTAAACTTAACTTTGATGAGCTCATCAGACGATGGAGATGTCACTTGCTTCCTTTGATTTACTAAAACATTTTCCCGGTGCCATCCTTTCGAGGAACAGATGCGGCTATATCCAGTTTACGCGACTTCCTGATCGAATCCACCAACTGGTCTGCTTTGTCGAACAACCCAAGGAGCCGGCCCGTGTGTATGAAGAGGATCCTTCTCCCTTCCCACTAATTTGCTGGATTCTCATTGATGTCTTTCAACATTCTATAGGCAGCCTTTCCACTAAATAAAGCAAACATCAATCGAAATAATAATTAGAAACCAACTTCCAAAGGAAAATACCCATTTCTAATAGTATTAGATTCCATCTACAATTTTGAAGTGAAAGAATTAAGCAGACGTTCCTGTAAACAGGGTCAAGGACAACTCCTGTTGCTGCAGCAACTTCTTTGACAAAATTAAACTCATCAGAAGTACTCATGTCATAGCCAAGACCTTGAGCCTGTGAATGATAAACTCTGTGGACTAAATCTATTGCAAATGATAAAAAAAATATTAACGTGTTGGGCTCGAAAGGGTTGTCAGGTAGCACTTCAAAACCCCAACCTGACCCGTTGATTTCACCATGACAGGCGGTGAACCCTGCCTTCGAGTTTCTTGTACCCGTGGACAGATTCGGGTGTCCATAACAGGTTTCGGATTCTCAGATTTTTTTTCCAAGCCCTTCCAGGAACTAACCACATACACTCCTGATACACGATAATGTTCTCCCCTGTTTTAGGTCAATGAATTCATGCTCCGTCCGTCCTTTTATAGACGTCCTAAAATGTTTATTTAATTTTCTTTTATAATATTCATTGAAGTATTAATATGATGATAACTACCAATTTAGCTCCAATAAAAAGTTCTAATTGTTCTACGCTTCCACTTCTACCAACGTTATATTTATTGAAATAATATAATATTTAGGAAAATAGTATTATCTCTCCCAACAGATTCAAATAAATTGAAAGAGTACTACTTGGGAGTCCGTAAGGCGGAAATTGATAACATAAAATTGGGGTTTGCAGTGATTTTAAATTTCAACTTTATAAGAGATTACATTTACATGTTGATGTTTCCACATATAAGCATGATGGGAGAACCTCAAGTTTGCAAAAAGGAAGATTCTAAAAAAATGTCAAACACAAAAATTCTTAAAAATATATTGGAATTAAATGGTATATATTTTCGCCCTATGTCCAGATGTATAAACCGACTTGAACAATCCACCATATATATAAAATGCAACTTTGAACAATGTTCATATATAAAATGGAACTCTCTCTATTCATTTATTGGATATGAAGATTTATTAGTTCAACCTAATTTCGATTTGCTCACCAGACGGTTAAGCGATGAGATATCGCTTGCATCCTTTAGTTTATTTAAAACATTTTTCCACTGCCATCCTTTCGAGGAACAGATTCGGCTATATCCAGTTTACGCCACTTCCCAAACGAACCCGCCAACTGGTCTACTTTGTCAAACAACCCAAGGAGCCCGCCCGTGTGTATGAAGAGAATCCTTCTCCCTTCCCACTTTGCTGGATTCTCATTTATGTCTTTCAACATTCTATAAGCAGCTTTCCCACTAAATGAAGCAAACACCAATCGAAATACTAATTAAAAACTAAATGAAACATCAAAAGGAAAATACTCATTTCTAATATTAGATTCCATCTACAATTTCGAAGTGAAAGAATTAAGCTGACGTACCTGGAAACAGGATCAAGGACAACTCCTGTTGCTGCAGCAACTTCTTTGATAAAATTAAGCTCATCTGAAGTACTCATGGCGTACCCGAGACCTCTGGCCTGTGAACGATAAACTTTGTAGATTAGATCTATTGGAAACAATAAACAAAATAATTGCATTCTTTATCTTCAAACAGCGACGATAACTTTCCTACAAGATATAAATACTCAATTTCCATCTTTTACTTACCATAGTGTTAAGTTTGTGGCCATCCTACTCAAAACCAATTGGCAACGAGTGGAGAGGACTTATACTTTATATTCTTGGTTGCTAGTTACCCATTCTCCCATGTGGGACTATTCTCACACGCCCCCTCACGTGTGGGGTTCTTTGAGAGCCTATCACGTGTAGGCCTAGCTCTGATACCATGTTAAGTTTGTGGCCATCCACCTCAAAACCAATTGGCAATGAGTGGAGAGGACCTATGCTTTATATTCTTGGTTGCTAGTTACCCATTCTCCCATGTGGGACTATTCTCACACATAGTTCAGTGACTTTATGTAAAAGTTCGAAGCGACTAGTAGAATACAGAAATAAAAGAATAATAACCTAATCGCAAAAACTGCTTACATCATGAATATTAACTATATCACGACAATTAACATTTGCACCCACTCCATCGAGGAGGTCTTGAACATAGTTGTGGAAGTAATCAGGGGTATCACAAATAGAGAAGGAATGAACCTGCACTTTCAAGGACTCATCAATGAAGTTCATGATTTTACTCAACAGAATTGACAACGTACAGAACAAAAATCACTTACCTTCGCTTTCAAACTACTAAGTGCCGTTGCTAATGACAAACCAGCAGTACTTCCCCCACTACAACAAAAAAGGATTTGTTTTACTTTATCTTTCAGTACGATGACATAATAGAATGAAACATCCGCAGCGAAACACACGAAGAAGCATCATATTATATTATAATAGTCAGTGATGCTTTTCCTAGTTATCATAGTTTCCCTTCTTACGATTCATAAAAAGTTATTAAGGTTCCATTTAAGCATACTTAAATATCATAGTTCAAATTTATAGACTCGCATGTTAAAATCTTCTCTTTAGTCACCACAGCCCAACACGACTTCGATTATCTGATCTACTAAATCAGATATCGATCAAGGACATCAAATCCAAATCCAAGGATATACTCTATCTATAATTCTATATTCAAGTTGGCATACCATGTCATCGCTATGAAAAACATAAGACCAATCAACATTTCTTTGCAGTTTGAGCAAAATCCCGAGGGACTTTTCAGAGAAACTGGCTAGTAATGCATATCCTTACCAGTGGTAAGAGGCAAAATACAAGGCTAGCTAAAATAGTAGTTCATGTATGATTTTACCAATATGAGTTTTGACATTAATAGCAAAAGAGAAAGGAGAATGACCTGCCACATGCTACAACAATGTCATCAAATCTCTCTTTTTCATTCACAGTCTGAAGTTGCGCTTCAATCTCCCTAGCCGCTTCAATATAACCCCTGCAAAAATCATATAGTACCGAGAGTCAGTCAGGTGCAATTTTTTCTTCCTTTAGCGGAGGACACGATCTAACTTCTAGAGTAAGTATATAAGAACCAATATGTTCACTTGTGCAGTATCATCAAATATATTACAATAATTGAGGTCTAGTATCTTTAAGTTTTAAATAATTAGAGAAGTTAGAGGAGTTTTAAAAGAGAATGTTTGAGTGGCTATACAGGGAAGTGCGTGACATTTGCCTCGTGTGTTATTTCATTAAACCCCAGCAAGATTAACAGTTAGATTTTTGAGATATCAATGATTTTACAGTTTCTAATTTCAAAAGGGAGCATGGGACAGAGGCAAAGGAGAGTAGGAGACTACATGATCGATCATAAAAACAAGTTGCAGATGTAAAGTTAGTGATGTCTAGGTAACAGATTGCAACTCGGGGAAGAATACGACAACATTAATCATTTCTCACCAGGTCCCTAGGGAATCTGATCCACCAGCAGGAATTACATAAGGCTTCTTCCCTTCGCGTTCTAATCTCTCTTTGAGTAGATTAGTGAGAGCCTGGAATAAAGAAAGGATGATACAATTATTAGATTGGAGAAGAGCAACCAAGCAGATTACTTCAAAACTAGAAGCATCTAGTTGACAGCCAAGTTCTATTTTTACTTAACAGTGCAAACACCCAAAAAGATCTTGCAACTAGAAGTCTAGAACGACAGGCGATATAAGATGATTTGACATGGAAGAAATGGAAAACCTAGCAATACGTTAGTAGTATTTGGAAATAAAACACCTCAGAAGTGAAAAAAGTTGATTTACAAATGCAGCAGTAAATTGAAGCGTGCAGAGTCTCATGGAAATGATTGACAACAAACTTCTAAAAGAATAGGCAAATCTTGGCCAAACCCAAAATGTTACCTACTTATAAGTGAAATCAAGAGAGGATGAAACGGAAAGACATACCACACTCCCAATTTTCGCAAATTCTTCTTTTGAGACAAGTTCAATATTAGCTCCCACTAAACGCTCAACAAGTAGGTTACCAGTCAATCCAGGATCTTTATCCAATTCAGCCTAGAAAAATATTGAATTCGTCAGCAACCCCATTATTCCTATGTTACATGGACAATTTAGTTCAGTATTATTTTTTGACAAATGTAGTATTCGATGCGGCAGCCAGTAGGTACTTCTGTTGGGGGCCTTCAGGTTATTATGTGAGATTTTGTATGTGCATCTTGATACTTGAGTAGTATCACGTCAAACCCGAAACAAACCACTTTAGGTTAACGTCTTCTGTGTATGATGTAAGATAACTGCATGCAGCTGTATATGTACACACATGTCCTACGAAGTTGGACTTCTTAGTGTATGAACTATGAGAAGAAATTTGAATACTGTCATGATAAGATAAATATTAAAATACATTGATTTGCTCTTATCAACATCTAGAGTTTCCTTAATTACATGATCTCCGTGTATATTGTAACTTATTCAAGGATGTTTACGTACTCATAAATCCATAAATGAAGTCGCTCCTACTGAGTTCGGCATGAAATAGTTACCACATTTACATATACATTTTTTTCTAAGAAGTGGTGGGTTGACTCAGGCCTAGACCAACGAGGTTCAAATCCCGGTCTAAACTACTTAGATCATGTTTATATTTTGCCATTTTCTCAACTAATCCTGTCCAACAACAACCCATACCCGAATCCGAATCATACGCTCCTAAGCTATGACTTAAGTGATTGCTTATGCTAAATAATACTACATTGAAAAGTAAAATAAATAATAACCTTCGGTGTACGAAGTATAAGATGAGAATCGAGATTCAAGTACTTAGCAGCGACAGCAGTTGCTCGACAATGGTTGCTTTGTATGCCACCAATAGTTATAATGCAGTCTGCACCCTGTGCAATGGCTTCTGCCATTGTGAATTCCAGTTTCCTGACTTTGTTACCACTCAATTGCATTCCCAAGAGATCGTCACGCTACATTATCAAAAAATTTCTCTGTTAATAGTAATAAAAAAGATCAAACTTTCTGCAACTTGTCAAATCCGAACATATCCTTGAGCTATGATGTATACAATCAATCACCTTAAAATCGTCTCACCACCCTTTGGTGCAACGGTTAGACACCCCTCTTAAGCCCATGAGGTGGTGGGATGGAGTCTCGGTGGAAACAGTTTGCCACCAAGATTTATCACAGGTAATTTAGGCGATATATATAGTAAACAATATAATAAATTATTAAATTTGTCGGGTTTTATGCCTCTTTCATGTGGTCTGGTTTCATATTGCTTTGTTGAAAAAAATTATATACTTGAACAAAATTTTGATTATCATGAGTGACATATAAAGCATTTTCAGTTATGAAAACTAATTAATTTCTTTCTTTTTATTCATTTTCATCGCCACCTTCACTGTCTGACAATCCATTCTCCCCGGCAAACACCATTATTACCGACAACAATCACATCATAATCATATTCTTCAATCTTCATCCTCTTCTTCAACTTCTCACCACAAACCCCTTGTCTCTCTCTCTATCAAATCCTCCCTTGTTAAATGTTAATACACTAGTATGCCCTGCTTCTTTAGGATTCCTCCCATCTCGTTATCATGCAATATTCTTGGTTGACTTGCCGACACAGACAAGGAGAAGCAATCATCTACCGGCAGTCCCAACCGGGTCACAAAACCCTAATTTGTTTTTTTTAACAAAAAGGAAGGAAAAGGAGAAAAAAAGAGAGGAGATGATGGGTTGGTGGCTGAAGATTAGAAGGGGATGATGAAGATTGAAGATTATAAACATGATAGTTGTCCCATATAAAATGGGGAGTAAGATATAAAAAAATAAGTATTTGTAAATAGGATGGTGCGGACCAGTCTTTTGGGCTGTTAGTGATACTGTCCGCTTTGACAAACCTGAATTTCACGATTTTAAAATGTCTCACTCGAGACGGGTGTTTAAACTCTTAAGAGGAGCACCACGCTCCGTCCCACCAGTCCACCACGATATGAGATTGCTTTACAACAATAAGCACCATTCTCTAGTGAGACCTTTTAAAACCGTGAGGCCGTGAGGCTCAAGTGTGCCAAAACAGACAGTATCACTAGCAGTCCAAGAGACTAGTCTGCACCATCCTATAACAGAATTTAATTTTGTATCTTTCAGTTTCGTTGTCTGGAAATAAATTTACATACACCCACTTATTGTTGTCCACGTAAAAATTTTGATTGTCCATGTATTGGCGGCCAATACAAAATAGTAAAAGCAATATCTAATTTACCTTGATAAAAACTTCAACATTTTTGGGCAAATTGGGTAAATCCCATTTGTGTATAGGAGTAGGTACCTGAAAATAAAAACTCTCACAATTATCATATATAAAATCTAATCCATTGAAAGCCCACTAATTAAAAGCTTATTAGAAGTTAATGAGAGAGAGAGAGAGATTACATGAGCAAGAGAGATGACATGAGAAGGAAGTGGATTGAGATGCTGAGCCCATGAAGGAGGATGATATGGTTTCTTGCTGAGAAAGCCGAATGTCTGATTGGGTACTTCACCTTCCATTAGGGATCAAGTAATAGTTCTCTGATGGAAGTTTAAGTGGTTTCTGATGGAGTCAACTGAAAATGGGCAGAGAAGAACTGATGATTATGATGATAAACCAAGAAGCATTGACTTTTGAAAGTGTAACCCCACATGAGGGTCTTTTAAAAAAAATCCATACAGGAGGATACTTAGCTTGTGTTTGATAGACTTTTTCTCAGGGAAAAAGAAACGGAAAAATCTCTCTAAAATTTAAGGATTATTTTGCAAAAGGGTCATAGATAAATATCGAGTTTTGCGAAAGGGGCATGACCTTTTATTTTTTTGCAAAGGGGTCGTGGACTAAGTGTTGACCAGTTAAGTTCTAACACCGTTAAATTTTAATACCGTTAATTTAACTCCATTACTTAAAAATATATTATTACATTTAAGAAATTTATACGATTTTGTCACTAAGTTCGCAAATGTGGAAAATTCATTCATCCACCTTGAGAAATATTATTTTTCCACATTTTCTAGCTTTACACATTTAAATAATAAATTTCATAATATAATAAATAATGAATAAGTTATAAAAAAAAATTTTACTCGACATAACCATGAGATAGAAAATCTAAAAGCACATGAAAATAACCCTAAACTTTACTCTGTCTACTCAAGTTAAAGAGTTAGAAAGTAAAAGGAATTTAAGAAGTGTGATGAGGATCTGTAAAAAAAAAAAATTATTTAAAAAAAAAACAGAAAACTGACAAAAGAAAACTTAAGCTCTCCTCTCGTCGGCACAAAGTTACATCTACATAACGACGATGTAGATGTAACATTTACGTAACAACACAAAGTGTGATGAGGAATAGTGTCCACCGGATTCACTTGGGGTGACCTAGTTACATCTACATAACGATGTTAACTATTTATGTAACGTGATGTTAAATCTAACATTTATTTAACGGTCAATGTTAGTCCACGACTCTGAGGCCCAAAGTTCTTGCCATTTTTGTTCACATTATGGTCCTACCAAAAAATTCTTCCTCAATCTTGGACCTGAAACTATCTCACCACAAATCTCGAACCCGTTTTGAAGAAAAAAAATCTTCAAAGTTAAGGTTTTAGAGATTGATTTGCTAATTAATGTGCACAATTTTAAGGACGAATCATGTTCAGTTTCTTTTTCTTTGTTCCTTCTCTTGAAAAATATGAAAAGGAAATAGTCCTCAAACAATTCCTCTCTCTCTCTAGTATATGTTGAAATCCAACCGTATATATTTTTGCCATATGTACAAATGTATAGTTAGACCATTTTATTTAGAGGTACAAACATGCAGCGTCAAATTTAATCAAATGTTCACTTATGTATGTGATTTGTCAAACGGTTTATTTATTTTGTTCATATTTTTGTTGCTTATCTTAGTATGTTCTTTGTTCATAAATTTGTTCAGGATGTGGAGTTTCCCAATGTCTGTGTTTTTGTACACATATTTAATAGAGTTATTTCTTTTTTAGCCCCCTACTTTGTGACCAACTTTCTTCTTGACTCCATATTTTTCATTAATTCAAATTTGGTCCCCTTTTTCAAAGTAAATTCCTTAACTACCCTTCCTATAATTATATCTCTAAAATAAAAATAATTACAAAATATCCCTCCACCTCACCTCTCTCTCTCTCTCTACACTCACATCTCTCTTCTCTAACAAGGTCGTCGGTTGGAAAAATATTCAGGTAGGCGACCTTCAAACAAAAAAAAAAATTCTCTCCTCTCTCTCTCTCTCTGTAAACACTACCGCGAAGGGAAACTTTCCGCTGAAACTTTCCGATGTCTATCTCGTCCTGCGGATCTATTATGTTCAATCTTTCCGGCAGAACCCATGCTCCGACTTGTTTTTAATTCTCTAAATTCAAGAACTTCTATTTCTTCTTCCTCAAACTCTCTCTAGAGTTCGTCATTCTGTCTCTCAATTTGTAAACAAGGAGGAGATATTCCCTATAGGACTCAGATGGGGTTCATCTCGTTTGCAAGCAGAGTTTTATTCGCATCGATTTTCATCCTCTCCGCGTGGCAACAATAAGTTCCAGATCTGTTCATGCTTCTCAGATTTGAAACTTCATTTCAATTTGAATGTTTAGATACTCTCTCTTGTGGGGTTTTGTTGATTTTCATGATTACCCTTGTTGGAAAATTGATGTTTTTTGTGTTTCTTGTTCTTTTACTAGTGGGGTTTCTCGGATCTGGTAAGTAGATTTGTGCATGAGGAAAAATTTCAGCAATTGTTTTGCTTCTATGGTGTTTGATTGATCTATTCGAATTGTTTGAAATCTTGGGTTGGTTGATCCGATCTGTAACTTGGGTTTTCTAGATGTGTTATTGATGTTTGTAGTTGCTGTGATTTCTTTGGATTTATTTAGGGTTACCATTTTCATTAAATTTTGAATTGATCTTCATTCAAAATAGAAAAGGATAAGAACAGGGCATGAAAAAGACAAGCAATATTGAAAAAGAGAAGGTAGCAAATTGTGATTTGATTTTAGGAATTCTGAGTTTACCTCCAACTGATTGCAATTTACCTGTTTGGGGAATTGAAATTTTCCATTTTCATGAGATTTGGAATTTGGATTAATTTCAAAGATCATCAATTTCATTTAGAAAATTTCGAGAGTTCAAAAGCTGAAACCACTAGGATTAGGAGAAAAGAAAGATCTTACATAAACAAAAGTTTGAACGTAATAGATCGACCGGGCGAGATAGACATCGGAAAGTTTCATCTGTAAGTTTCTCTTCGGCGGAGTGTCTAGAGAGAGAGAGAGAGAGAGATGAGAGATTTTTTTTTTAAAAAGGTTGTCGGTCGGGTTCGCCGGAGAAGAGAGAGGTGAGGTGGAGTGATGTTTTTATTTTATTTTTTATTTTGAAAATATATTTAGTGGAAGGGTAGTTATGACATTTACCTTAAAAAAAAGGAGTCAAATTTAAATTTATAAAAAAGAGGGAGCCAAGAAGGAAGATGGTCATAAAGTAGGGGGCCAAAATAGAAATAACTCTATTTTATATGAATTTTTTTCTTTTTTAAATCTCTATAGGATTTTAAAGTGTATACATTTTATTTCTCTTTTATCTTCATGTGCATCTGACGGTTCTTATTATAAAATAAAAAATATTCTAAAATTATTATAACGAAATTACAATCTTCACTCTCAAAATTGTGAAAAATTAGAAAAGATACCAAATTAAGGAGTATGAGAATTATGGTTTGAAATTACAAAAAATGTGTAGAATGGGTTTGTGGAAGATGTTTTATGATTTTTTTAGAGGAAGTTAATAGGTGATAATTTTTTTTCTCAACGATGTTAATTTGTTAGTTTTTTTTAAATAATGCACGAAAAAGTCCAAAATTGGGGTCCAAATAGAAAAAAAACATTCGGAATAATTAAGTAAAAAATGTATACTTTTTGAACACTTTTTAAACTGTTCACAACATATATAATTATGTTGTTAACAAAACAGGCTATTTTTCCATAGTTGCCTATTTACCCTTCTATGTTGACAACATATATTAATATATTGTTATAAACGGTTGACAACATAAAGAAAATCGAACTACGGGCCCGTTCTTGTAACGGTTTGGCTTTAGTTGGACTTTAGGCCCGTTCCTGTAACGATTTACATTTGGCAGTGCTTATCACATCTTATTGATGTATTAATGCCATTGTAGTACTATGAGAATCAATTTTGAAAGGCCGCGACTTTGGGGTAATTAAAAATCTACGGGCCGTCAATAAACATTGATTTACAGGGCATATTTTTCTTTTAATCCAAAAATTGAGTTGCAAACATTTTCCCTAATTTTCATCTTCTCTCTCGTTTTCTTATTACTGTTTTCTTGTAAAACTTTTATATTTTTGGAAAATTTATTTAATACTTCTTGTATTTCCCCCTTACACCAATTTAAGATAGGCCAGGAACAATGGGTTGGAATCCGCCCGACCAGGGCAAGGCCTGTCGGGCTTATGTCGTTCATCGAAACGAGCGAGTCGGACTTTGAAACTCTTTGTCCATTTGAGATTTTGGGCTTAATCAGGCGAGATACCTTAAATATTTGATTGTCTGAAACTGTCCAAGTCCATCAAATCTTTCGAGTTTCTCGATTATAAACGGTCGGACATCGAGTTTTCAGTTTTTCATTATTCAAGAAAAGGGTACATCTACACACACACACACACACACACACACACACACACATATGTTTAAAATATATCATCGTGGACTTGTTGCTGAAAAGAAAGGGGTGTTGAGACGATCAATCTATGGAGATATAGCTTCTTACTCAACCTAAAGGGATATTTCCATCGAGACACAATGCTCCATTTTGATGGGCGTAGACCAGGCAGGCTAGGAAGTAGAGCTAATTTAAGCAGGAAAAGATCTTTACATAGGGGACCAGTGAGGGAGTGGGAAGAAAAGAGTAAAAATATTAAAAGGACAGTTGATATTCAAAAAGTTATTAATTAATATCATAAAATTGGGGTTTGTGAGTTTAAACTTCAACTTTATTCAGATGTCGATGTTTCTACACATGAAGCATAATAGGAGACATCAAGTTTGCACAAAAGAAGATTCTAAAAACTTCCCAAAACCAAAAATTCGTAATTGGAACCGTATATATGTCGTCGTATGTCCAAATGTATAGACAGACTATTCTATTTAGAGGGGGTAGGCGCCTAGTACATATGTGCAACATTTAATTTTATCCAACGGTCTATATCCGCTATTTCATGAACAAGAAAGAAAAATGGGAAATTTGGTCAAAACTCCCTAAAAAATTTGGGTTTTGGTTAAAAGGATCTATCAACTTTTTGTAGGCTTCAGCTCCCTGGGGTATTTTTGTAAATTAATTCATATAAGAAAAAGTCTAAACTACCCTTATTTGTTAGAGAAAATTAAAAACTCAAATTTGGTCTGATATTTCCCTCTCTCTATCCCGTCTTTCTCTATCTAACCAGAAAAAACCATTTATCTCTATCCCGTCTTTCTCTATATACGAAGGCAACAAGCGAATCTAGGGTTTTCAACTCCTCTCTATGGATTAATTTTCATTTGGTAAACTCTATTCTTATCTAGTTAAGGTTAGAAGAATTAATAACCTTTTGGTAGTAATCGAAGCACTAAAGAGTTTTCATTTCAAACTTTATGATTTCTAATCCTCTTCCTTAGTTCAGGTATCATCTCTCTCTTACTACTTTATCTCTCACTAATTGTGTATTCTGTTTTCGTATATGATATGTTGTTGTCAATGATAGATATTTAGGGTTTCAAATGATCGTGGTATGCATAAAGTAATAGTTGCTTACCAACTGTTCGTTGAAATTTCTCAACCAAATCATTTTATGTTCTTGTTTCAAATGGTCGTGGTATGCATAAAGTAATAGTTGCTCATTGTTTAGTGCCCTGACTTTAGTTATCAGATTGATTTTATGTTTTATATGAACCAGATTAATCATATTCAGGAATGTGGGGAATCACTGGTTCATTGAGGGATATCATAATCTTTTGTTTATGGGTAGGCAAGATTTGGCTGGTTATTTGGGTGGGTTGTTACATTTTTTTTGTAAAGATCCATGGAAGCTTATCTTTTAATCTCAACTAAGTATTATGAATGCAAACTGATTTCTTTAATTCATGCAAATATTGTGTCTGTGTTGGTCATGAAGTTAATGTCTAATAAGAAGCATTTGAAGATTTTATATGAAACTATAGCTTGTGAGGTCAGGGCATCAACATCTATACTAGCCACGAAGGACGTCGTATATAGGTTAATCATTTATCGTAGTCGACAGGATGAAATCGGGAATTCGACCTCCAAGGGCTATTCATACACCGAACACTTCCCCAAAAGAGGATGTTATTTTCATCACCCAAGCGAAGAGAGCACAGTCTTCTAAAGATGTCTATCTTGTTATAGATATTCCTCCAAACCGATGAGACATAAGTGAGTTTAGAAGCAGTATCTGGAATGTTTGTAGCATGGGTATTCATTTTTGTACTCTATCGATCTTTCAGGAACTTCGAAACTCGAGTCAAGAAAAGAATGAAGTCTCAGGAATATGGGTACTCTATTGATGTTTTAGGAACATGGGTATTCATTTTTTGTACTATATTTGGTGTTTAGAGCTGAAGAATTGTTTAATAACATGCCAGAAAGGAATGAAGCTTCATGGACTGTTATTATTTCGGGTTTCCTCAGGAGCGAAAGATATAGTGACGCACTTCGGTATTTCAATGAAATGTTGTGTGATACTTCGGGTAAACAGAATGAAGCGGTTTTTGTTTGTGCATTATCTGCGTGTGCTCGTCTCGAGGCATTAGATCAAGGGAAATGGATTCATTTATATATATATATATATAAGAGTGGATTACTGCCAAGAAGTTCAAATCTTTCTGCTGCTCTAACTGATATGTATGCAAAATGTGGGAAGATAGAATGTGCTCAAAGTGTCTTTAATGGAACCTCACTGAGAGATTTCTTCACATTTACAAGCATGATTTCAGGCTTATCTGCGTTTGAATAGAGTATTTGTTCTTAATATTTTGATGAATGTGTTGTGAATATTTTGATGAATCTTTTATAGTTTTTTAATTTGATTATGTTGAGTATATATTTGATTACTTATTTGGTCTTATAAATTTAAGTTGCAGTAGTTTGCAAACTGATTTGAAGTGGTTTGCAAACTAATTTGCATTGGTTTGCAAACTGATTAGTGGTTTGCAATCTGATTTGCATTGGTTTGAAGATTGATTTGCATTGTGGTTTGTATTGGTTTGCAAATTGATTTGCAGTTGTTTACATGTCTTCGCAAATCAGTTTCAATTTTTCTTTTTCTTTTTTAAATATTCACAACATGTTTCGTTAAGTCTTTTTCAATAGATGAAGGAAAGATTAAAATCAAAAGATTGAATCTTTTTCGAAAGATTAGTTCTTCACATTTTTATTCGATTAAATGTTTTTAAAATTTCTACAAAAAAGAACGGGGGCTACGCCCCCGACCCCCCCGTAAAAGAACACGTAATAAAAATAGTTTGTAATTCGTCAAAATGTAACATACATGATGTACATAAATTGAGTTCGTTTGTATTGAAGGATGTGCAAGTATTAACATCTAAGTTGCAAAAGGGTTCTAAATTTATTTGGTGACTTTGCAATCTGGTAAACAGTGGTTTGCAATCTAGTTTGCATTCTGGTTTGCAGTGGTTTGCAAACTGATTTGTAGTGGTTTGCAAATTGATTTGCAGTAGTTTGCATTCTAGTTTGCAAACAAGTCAGTTTCAATTTTATTTTTTTCAAAATGTTCACAACATACTCACATGTTTTTTTAAATATTTTTCAATATTAATCAGTTAACAATGAAAGTTAATCGCATCTATCCAACATAAACAAAATAAACACAAAAATTTAAATTATCTAAACAATTCACCCAAAATGAGGTTAATAGAGATTTAACTAAATCAAAGACTTGCTTTTAAACTTAATCTACAACTCTTTCTATTAGATTATACCTTGAAATACTACGAGATTCTCCTTCCATTGAAAGTACATAAACCTTTTGAATCCCTAACCATTATGAAAAGGAATTACAACTTTCTCTCACTAAAATTCTTAAGAAAAAACTAACTCAAAACTCTAAACAACTAAAGAGAATCAATCACAAAATCCTAAAATAGATTGTTGATCACAAAACCACGAAATCCAATTCAACCATGTTGGATAAAAATCGCCCAAATCCCCCATTTTTTCTGGTTCTTCGTTTTTTTATAAAGAAGCAACTAGTTCCTGGTTTTGATTTCAAATTGGTTGTTTGGGTATTGTTTATTAGACAAAGGGAAAGTTTAACCTTGAAAATGTGGGTGTCTTCAAAATTGTCCTTGAAGAACATTTTAGAAAGTTATTTGGGTCCTAACTTTATAAAAACTTATGATGTCTTTTTAACAAAAAAAACAACAAAATTGGGCCTTCGGTCCAATTTCCTGAAGAGAAAAATTGTAGTAGTAAAACTTTTTTTTGGTTGAAGTAAAACTCTTCTTGACTTAACAAGAAAAAAACAAATTAATACATAGGCATGTTAAGATATATTATATCTTTCCTTTCCCCAATAAGAACTTCATTATCTTGTAATTAAGCAAGATGATAAATTATATGAAGAATACCTACTTGACCAATGTACCATATATAAAATAGAACTTTGTCTATTCATTTATTGGATACTAAGATTTATTAGTTAAACACTTAAACCTAACTTCGATCTGCTCACCAGATGGTTAACCAATGAGATATCACTTGCATCCTTTAGTTTATTAAAACATTTTTCCAATGCCATCCTTTCGAGGAACAGATTCGGCTATATCCAGTTTACGCCACTTCCCAATTGAACCCACCAACTGGTCTGCTTTGTCGTACAACCCAAGGAGCCCGCCCGTGTGTATGAAGAGAATCCTTCTCCCTTCCCACTTTGCTGGGTTCTCATTTATGTCTTTCAACATTCTATAAGCAGCTTTCCCACTAAATAAAGCAAACACCAATCGAAATAATAATTAAAAACCAAATGAAACATCAAAAGGAAAAATACCCATTTCTAATATTAGATTCCATCTACAATTTCGAAGTGAAAGAATTACGCGGCGTACCTGTAAACAGGGTCAAGGACAACTCCTGTTGCTGCAGCAACTTCTTTGACAAAATTAAGCTCATCAGAAGTACTCATGGCATACCCAAGACCTTTGGCCTGTTAAGGATAGACTTTGTCAATTAGATCTATTGCAAACAATAAACAAAATAGTTGCATTCTTAATCGTCAAACGATGACGATAACTTTTCTACAGGACATAAATAATCAATTTCCGCGGTGGAATTACCATATTCAAAATATATACAACCATAGTTGGGTGACTTTATGCATGAATTCGAAGCGACAAATAGAACATAGAAATAAAAGAACAATCAATGAATCGAAAAAACTGCTTACATCATGAATATTGACTACATCACGAGCATTTACATTTGCACCCACTCCATCAAGGAGGCCTTGAACATAGTCGTAAAAGTAATCAGGGGTATCACAAACAGAGAAGGAATGGACCTGCACTTTCAAGTACTCATCAACAAAGTTCATGATTTTACTCAACAGAATTGACAATGTACAAGAACAAAAATCACTTACCTTCGCCTTCAAACTACTAAGTGCCGTTGCTAATGACAAACCAGCAGTACTTCCCCCACTACAACAAAAAAAAAGGATTTGCTTTACATTAGCTTTTAGTATGATGGCATGATAGAATGAAACATCCGCAGCAAAATACAATAAGAAGCATCTTATTATGATAACAAAATGAAACGGCAGCTGAGTCAGTGATGCTCCATCTAGTTATCTTAATTCCCCTTTTCAGGATTCCTAAAAAAGTCAATAGATTTCAATTAAGTATACTTAAATTTCATAGTTCAATTTTATGGACTCGCATGTTAAAGTCTTCCCTTCAGTCACCGTAGGCCAACACGACTTCAATTATCTGATCCATCAATACTGAATCAGACATTGATCAAGGACATCAAATCCAAATTCAATGAAGATTTCTTTGCAGTTTTAGGTTTTAGAAAATCCTGAGGAATTTTTCAGAAAATCTGGCAAGATAGTGCAAATCCTTACCAGTGGTAAGAGGCAAAAGACAAGGCTAGCTAAAATAGTAGTTCACATATGATTTTACCAAGATGTTTTGACACTGAAAGTAAAAGAAAGGAGAATGACCTGCCACATGCTACAACAATGTCATCAAATCTCTCGTTTTCTTTCACAGTCTGAAGTTGCGCTTCAATCTCCCTAGCCGCTTCAATATAACCCCTGGGAAAATCAATGAGTAACGAGAGTCAGCTCGCTATAACTTTTTCTTCTTTTAGGTAAGTACATGATTCGGCAATATAACTTCTAGGGTAAGCATATAAGAACTAACATGCGCACTTGTGCAATATCATCAAATAGATCACACCAATTGTGGTCTAGTATCTTTAAAGTTTAAATAACTACAGAACTTAGAGGAGTTTTCGAAGAGAATGTTTGAGTGGCTATACAGGGAAGTATGCGACATTTGCTCGTGTGTTATTTTATCAAACCCAACAAGATTGATACTTAGATCTTTGAGAAATCAATGGTTTAAAAGTTTCTAATTTCGAAAAGGTAAATTCTATGTTGAATCAGTTATTTCTGAATGGGACAGAGGCGAAGGAAACTAAGGTGACCATCAAAACAAGTTGCAATTATAAAGGTGGTGGTTTCAACGTAAAAGATTGCAAATTTATAATCAGAAAAACAGCTTGATGACGAATAAGACGTCATTCAATAATCATTTCTCACCAGGTCCCCAGGGAATCTGATCCACCAACAGGAATCACATAAGGCTTCTTCCCTTCGCGTTCTAATCTCTCTTTAAGTAGATTAGTGAGAGCCTGTTATAAAAAAAGAAAAACGATGATATAAGAATGAAAAGAGCAACCTAGCAGATTCCTTCAAAACTAGAAGCACATTATTGACAGCAAAGTTCTTTTACTACTTAAGAGTGCAAAAGGAAGAACTTCTAGCCCAAAAAGATCTTGGAACTAGAACGTCAAGCGATATAAGATGATTTGACATGGAGGAAATGAAAACCCAGCAATACATTCCAAAGATTACATAGTAAATAAACTTGATTTACAAATGCTTCAAACTAATGTAGCGGTAAATTGAAGCTTGTACAGACTCATGGAAATTATTGAGAACAAACTTCTTAAAGAATAGGCAAATCTTGGCCAAACCCAAAAACTTAACTACTTTTAAGATAATATAAGCAAAACTAAGAGAGGAGATCAGGAGGGAAGGACTTACAACACTACCAATTTTTGCATATTCTTCTTTCGAGACAAGTTCGATATTTGCTCCCACTAAACGCTCAACAAGTAGGTTACCAGTCAACCCAGGATCCCTGTCCAATTCAGCCTAGAAAAATATTGAACTCATCAGCGATCCAATTAATCATACATGGTCAGTTTAGTTCAGTATTATGTTTTTATAGATGTAGTATTGGATGCAGCAGCCAGTAGATACTTTTGTTGGGTACCTTCACATTATTAATGTGAGATTTTGTATGTGAATCTTGATACTTGAGTAGTCTCATGTCAAACCCAAATCAAACAACTTTAGGCTAACGTCTTCTGTGTATGATGTAAGAAAACTGCGTACAGGTGTATATGTGTACTCGTGTCCTACGTAGTTGGACTTCTTAGTGTGTGTACTCTGAAGAAACGAGACTGTCGTGACAAGATAAACACATTGATTTTCTCTTATCAACATCTAGAGTTCCTTAATTACATGATCTCCATATACATTATATCTTATTCTATGTAATGGATCTTGTAATATCTGACCCTTTTCAAGGATGTTTAGGTACTCTAAATCCACAAATAAGGTCGTTCCTACTGTGTTCGGCACAAGATTCAACAACAACCCATACCTGCTTCTGATACATACACTCCTAAGCTATGACTTAAAGGATAGCTTGTGCTAAATAATAACCTTGAAAAGGAAAATAATTATTAACCTTGGAGGTACGAAGTATAAGATGACAATCGAGATTCAAGTACTTAGCAGCGACAGAAGTTGCTCGACAATGGTTGCTTTGTATGCCACCAATAGTTATAATGCAGTCTGCACCCTGTGCAATGGCTTCTGCCATTATAAACTCCAGTTTCCGAACTTTGTTACCACTCAATTGCATTCCTGTGATGTCGTCACGCTACATAATCCAAGATTTTTTCTGTTAACACTAATAAAAAGATATATAAACAAAAGAAACTAAAAAAAATCAAATTTTCTGCAACTTTCAAATCCTAACTTATCCTTGAGCTATAATGTATACACTATCAATCACCCCAAAATCTTTATTCGAAGAAAATTTTAATATTGCTTAAAACTTTGATCATCATGAGTCACGTATAAACCAAACCAAACCAATTTCAGTCATCAGTAACAAAAACCATAATACTGAAATTGCACTTCACTTACGATATTCAAGAAACATGGTGATGAAAATAGAACACAAAATGGGTAAGCTAGGTTTAATTTACCTTGATAAAAACTTCAACATTTTTAGGCAAATTGGGTAGATCCCATTTGTGTATAGGAGTAGGTACCTGAAAATCAAAACTCCCACAATCATCATATAAAAACCTAATCCATTAAAAACCCACTAATCAAACGGTTATAAGAAACTAATTAAAGAGAGATTACATGAGCTAGAGAGAGATTACATGAGCAAGAGAGATGACATGACAAGGAAGAGGATTGAGATGCTGAGCCCATGAAGGAGGATGATAGGGTTTCTTGCTGAGAAAGCCGAATGTCTGATTGGGTACTTCACCTTCCATTAGGGATCGAGTAATCGTTCTCTGATGGACAAGTTTAAGTGGTTTCCTAGTGGAGATAACTGAAAATGGACGAACAAGAAGTGATGATGATGATGATGAAAACCCTAGAAGCATTGACATTTGAGATTGTAACCCTAAACGAGAGATACTTATAGGCTGTGTCAGTTATCTTAGGAGGAGGGTAGGTAGGGGGATGATACTCCAGATTCCCCGCCAAAACTATAAATTAGGTATTTTATTTTATTTTTATTTTTTTTTTGTTGAAGATAAATTAGGTATTTTATTCAATCAATGAATGTTTTTACAGAAACATAGCCAGATGCAATATGGTGATGACTATTAACGGGTACACGCTGCCGGGCAGATTACAATGTTTTTTTGCAAAACTCTAGGATATTAATGTCAATTATTGATTTTGATAAATACCAAAATAGATTATGATATCCCTAAAATAACTACTACTTCAGATATCTTCTCTCTCTACTTTTAGGTTTTAGTGATCGAATAAAATCTGAATATGTTACATGTATTTGATTATATTATGTGAACACAAAATCAAATTACATCCTTACAATCAATATAGAAATTTTTATTTAAATAATGTCATATAAGTTTTTTTTTTTTTTTTGATGAAGCATATAAGTTGATATATACATTAAATATTCTTTCAAAAGATATATATATATATATATATATATATATATACATTAAATATAGTAATGAGGTTTTGTTTTTATGTTCATATTATTTTAAAATAATAATTTTAAAATAGTTTGAGTGGGACCAATAACGATTCACTGATAGACTGCAGTTCCAAAGCGAGCCTCAATTTCACAAAATAAAATGTCTTTTAAGAAAAACATTTGGAGTTTCACCATTGAAACTGCTCTAAAGTGCGTGAAAAAACAATCAGGGCTACCCATATTGCAATTTAGTGGTGTGATCTTTCATCAAAAAAAAAAAAAAAACAAGGCACTGGCCTGGATTGATGGCCTACTGAAAGAAGTAAAACAAATAGTTAGGCAAAGATGGTCTACACAAGAAGTACCATCTGAAACCTAACTCACCAAATTTGAATAGTTTTTCCAACATTGTTATATTGTAAGCCCACGATTTGGCTACTTGGGCTAATCGGACTCGCATATAAATGGTTATTGGGACCAATCTCATACCCCGGCTCTACTGTGAAGTCAAGCTTCTCTTCCAAGAAAAAAGATAAAGCAAATTATAAAAATTAACATTTGCGTGCGAACCTTCAGGTGAGAGACCGAGCAGACTAATTTTTTTTTTTGATGAAAGACCGAGCAGACTACTTGATAAGAAAAAAATAGGGTACAGAAGTAACCCAAAACTTACTACGATCAGGAGACAGAGAGAAATAATACAAACTCGTTAGTAGGCGAAAACGTGAAGTTAATCTTCCCTTAGCTAGACGGTTATGTTGGCTATACGAACATAGCAGATATTATTATTCGTAAACTCGTAAATCCGTAAAATACACGGGTGTTTCAACATCCATTACTACCGTTACATCCATTACCAACACACAATAAAAAGAAAAAGGAAGTATAGAAAATGAAGCTTATGCTGTTTCGTACTTCACTAGAAAAGCTTCATGTATCACAACAAAATTTCGTCCTCAGATGTCTTTTGGACTGTTGATCGACTGCATATTCATCGAAAGAAACGAAATATATTAGATTTAAGTTCCAATATACCGGCTTGGGAGGCACAAGTGATCAACTTCTTACCTTGTTTTCGATAACAACTCCATCGGGAATTTCCAATTTCTCACCCGAATTTGCAGTGATTGTCACATTACCCTTGAAGAAAAATAACATAAAAGGAGTTAAATTTTAATTCATTCAAGTATAAATAGAACCCGAGATCGAAGATCTCGATGATTAATGACACTGAGCGACTTTTTGAGTAAGAAAAGAAGCCGAAAATGAGCAAGTACCTTGAGAGTGATATTAGCACCAAACCATACGTCACCAGTCACTTTCAGGCTATCAAGTTCGATGATACTAGGGATAGACTTGAAGCGAGATAGGAAATTTGCCACCTGAAAATGATCAAAAAGAAAATTAGTTGCAGGAGAAATAACTCTAAAACTAGCTCTTCCCATCTAACCGTACATGAGGAGGAAATTTACCTTCTTAAACTCAGGGCCTAATTCGATGGAAGGATTTGCAGGGTTAGTTCTAGCTTTGTTTCTGATAACGTATCCGTCGGTCAAAGTGTAAAGATCCGACTGTAGAAAAAGATTAACGGGTCGAAGTATAGAAATTAGCATAATTACATGATTAACTTAAATCTATATGTAAATGTTAAAAGTCGGAAAGGTGTTTGAGGTGTACCTGGACAAGAAGCAAATCAGATGTTGCCTTCACTGGAAGGAAACGCGATCTTGGAACATTAATACCGATAGCCTTTTCGAAGAACTGATCAAGGAAATACGATATTAAAGATTATTCTGAAACGGAGCAGAAACGTTTAATACAGAAAAGCGTGTGGATTATGGTACCCGAATGGCAGCTCCTGCTGCTGTTTCCAACTGAAGTACCTTCACTCCATCCACTTCCTGCACAGAAATTGCCGTTCATGTTTGAGTACTAGTTAGTTCGTAAGAGAAAAAAACAGAAAATAAAATATAATATACCTTGGGGTTTGGAATAATCTCCATCTTAAGTGCATCGGCTTCCACCAACCTTTTTATGGCTTTTAAGTTCACCCACCTTAGGAAAAATGAGGTGTTAATATGCTATCAAGGTATAAGATTTTTAGTGTATATAGTACAGATATGCGGGTTTTGATTCACATACAAGTTGTTTGTGTTGAATATCTTGAACTTTTCAATTGACTTGAATTCATTGACCTGGAAGGAAAGAAAGAAAGCATCAGTATAGACACACAGAACAAGAGTGAGAAGGAAATACCTTCCCAGGATAAAGAACATATAAGAAGCCGAAAATGGAAAAACAAGATAAAAGTAAATAAAAACGTTTTGGGATTAGTTTGCTTACATGTTCATCTGCAACCTGAGCAATTTCCAGGAGCTGTACTTTCAATTAACAGGAGATAATTAGAATAAAAAACATGTTAAAAGTAAACAATCTACAGTATTTATGTATTATTATGAGTAAGATGATTGACTTGCCCATTAAATTGTTGCTATTTAAATACCAATATTTTAGGTTTTTGGGTCTTCAAAATCATTAACGAGAAGACCAAGGTCGATGCTTTGCTAAAATTTCATTCTCTTCGTAACAAAAAAATCTTGTGTGGTGTAAAGTACAGAAAACCCCACCAATCATCACCACACTAGCTCGGGTAATTAAGAAATTATGATTCTAGTGAGCTGTGAGACTGTTATCACTACATACCTGGACCTTTCCATCATATGAAATAAGGGTACCACCTTTGACATCTGCCAAAGTTTTTGGAGTCACCTGGGGATATAAGAATAAAAGGCGATCAGATTTCTACTATACTCAAAGAAAAGGTTTGTGTGACGATCAAGTTGAAAGTTTCAAGTACCTCCATACAATATTCGTTCTTGTTGTTAACCAAATGATTTAGGATTTCTATTGGATTCAGTCAAGGAACAAAGTTTACCAACAGGATGTTCCTCAAGGAGAGATTACTGCTACGGCTAAAACAATATGTAGGCCCAGAAACAGTTAAAGCATATAAGAAAAATTCATTCAGAGCAAAAGGATACTTAAGTCAACAATAGCTCCCAAGTTATCCGAGTTAGCAACAAAGACGTACTCTTTGCCCTGAAAAAAAGAAGAAAAGAATTGTAGTTAGACTAGAAAGAGTAAGAAATAAAACTCTGACAGCAAGAAAATACACGGATCAAATGCATACCTTTGCCAATAATGCGTCAAGCTTTCCACTGTTCATCAAGGATGAGAAGACATCACCGTGACCAGGTGGATACCTAATTACAACAGATATGAAACTTTTTAGTGTGATGCCTGCAGATGAGTAGTAGAATATGTTCCATTTTCTTTTAAATCTAATCACTAGCTTTTTCTTTAATAGGAGAATCATAATGGAGTTGATAAACCATAAGCTTAGGCAATGTGCAGCAACCTCACAAGTAATTTGTTTTTAGTGATGTACGTAGTAGAAAACCTTGTTTCAATATTCAATCAGAATGTTATTCGCAAACTCCCACACAAACTCCATTTTCCAGCAAGTTGTGACATCAGTATGTAAAACTCGGACAATAAACCCGTTTACTGGGCAGCAGGTGATACACAATAAAAACTAAAAAGAACATGCATCTCTGATCTATCCTTTCTAGCTTGCTCTTTACATAGACAAACCTTAGATCCCGTGAAGTTTCCAAGAAATAAAGAGTAGAAAAATCTTTTTCAATATACAAATAGTGTTATTCTAGGAATTTAAAGATCTCAAATCCCACCATCAACTTCATTTATCAGCAGTATTTGGTTTCAGTTTATGACATTCGGACAATAACATGCATATATGAGCAGCAGATGATAGACAATGTTGAGAACATACCATCCATCCTTTCCAGTCTGTCCTTTGCATGGCAGTGGCTGAAAGTCTTCAACAACCAATCGAGGATATTGGCTCTGTAGAAACCAGATCAATCATTCAGTTAATGGGTTATCCAGAGAACATAAATTGTTAACTAAGAAGCATAGATTGCTTATTCACAAACCTGATTAAATGTGTGAATTTCAATTTTTGAGTTCGAATATTTCTCCACAATCTACGAAAACAGTCAACTAATTAACTTCGTTGAGAAAATTAGATAAGATTAAGTTAAAAAAATAATAACAATTGATTACCTTCTGGGTATCGTCATGGGTGTTGAAGGAGTTCATCAGGAGTAAGGGAACATTGCATCCATACTTGGAATTGAGAGACTACAAAGTACAAACCAATTGGGAAAACATCAGTTCTATACGATCACACAAATCAAATTAGAAGACAGTAAAGAGATTGCATAAGCTTACCTCGATTTGAATGACAATTAAGTCAAGAAATGTCAACCCATTGCGGACTTCAATAACAGATCTGCAATAGAGAACAAGGATAAGAAATAGAAGAACACGCTTGTAAAAATTACCAATTAATGAATGAGACTTGAGAGTGATAAAGCAATCAGATGTCATAATAAGAGACCCAAACAATAGCACCAATATTAACATTCTCAGTGCTAGTTCAAATATAATTTACATCGGTGCACAAAAAGTTCACATGAACCATTAAGCACATATGGTCAAGTAAATGCTTATGGAGTTTGATTCTTTAAATTAAAATAATAATTCAACATCAAATAAATTAACAAGCTTATGACCCATACTAACTGCTTACCTTATGGTCTTCAAAATTGGTCAAAACTATGAAAAATGTCAATCCTTTATATCTAAGGTTGACTCATCCAAAAAGAAAAGAAACAAAATAAACATAAAACATATATAGACCACTTCATGACACCAGATAACTTCTTACTCACTAACAAATAACATCTTATACACTTCATGGATGAAATCCTCCCAAAGTGCAATCTTTCCAAGTAATAAACAAAACAATCAATTGATTCACCAACATAGATCAAATCAGATCAGATCATAGACTTATTGACAAATTGACTTATTCAATTCAATAATAAATAGATGCACGTGCAAAAATAGATCAAAAGAATTTATACTTTGGACCAGTACATCCCATGGTTGTTCCCAAACCTCCATTGAGCTTCAACACCACTAATTTATCCAAAAGCTTCTTGGTTTCCTCGAGATCTGCATTGATTCAGATAATTATAACATAATACTAAATCAACGAAGTAGAATTGATTCAACATAAACTGAAATTCTATCAGAATTTTTTACCATCAGTAGTAGGTGTTAAAGTTTCATATGGAACAACAACTTCGTCTGTTGGAGTCTTAATCTTACTCCACTCAACATGTTGAGCTTCTCCACTACAAATCCAAGAAAAAACATAAAATCAAAATCTCGATTCAAATCAAATAAACAGATTCAGAAACTGAAACATTTAGATCGAGAATTAAGCTTAATCTAACCTTAAGTAGCGTGAAACAAGATTAATGAATCCTGCTTTCTCATTCTCACTGAAAACACAAAATCAGCAAAATTATCAAAATTGAAACTCAGATCTGTAAATTCACACTTCAAATCTAACTACAAGAAAATGAATGAATAGAGAGATCTTCAAAGAAGTTGAATTCCGCGATTAAATTAGATCTAATTAGGTTTATTTGTTACCTGATCTGATTGAGTCCTGCTGTAGATTCTTTAAGCTTGGTTAGCTTTTCTGTTGCGGTTGCCATTTTTTCTTAGAAAGAGAGAAACGAAAGAGATGATGATGATGTTATTATCTAGAGAGAGAGAGAGAATAAGAGGAAGAAATGGCACAAGAAACGACGTCCTTTAAATGTGAAAATATCGAAACGTTTTTATAGCTAACGGATCTTGACGCCCTGACCGTCAAAAATAAAAATGACACACCATGGATGTCGATCCGGAAGACATGGCGCTATTGTTACGCAAAGGTAGGATTGACGTGGAATGTAATAAAAATTGAAAGTGTGTATTTGGAGGAGTGTCTACGGCCCGGGCCAGTCTACATATTTTTGGGTGTCAGTCCAGATCTAAAGGAGCTTCTGATTTTCATGCGCATTCAGAATCTGAATTTAATTTGATTTGCAAGTCCGTTAGTTTTCATTCTATTTTTCAATTATGAATAATTGATTTCAAATTAGAAATTCGGTACAATTTTGAGAATGAGTATGTATAATACATAAGAATGGAGTGGATCACCCCAAACTAGAGTGAAAAGTCCAACGGTAAGTTGGGCATGGGAGGAGCTGGGAGCCCTGAGGGAGAGGGTCCCTGCCCCTGGAGGAGCTCAGCTCGAGCCACCCTACTAGGCCACAGGGATTGCTGCCTATTTTCAAAATTGATGTTTTTATGGTGAATGAGTACCAAGCCGAGTAATGTCATTCCCACTTGAGGAGGACATTCGTTTTTACAATTGGCATATTCCATGTGAACGGATATACCCCAGTAATTGACATCTCTTGGATGCCTATAAAATGGTTGTCAATTTAATCCCTTCTTGCAATTGGCATATTCCATCTCAAATCATATACCCATTAATTGGCATGTCTTGAATACCTATAAAATGGTTGCCAATTTAATCCCCCATTATCCAGCTAATTTCTTTCTCTTTGTGTCTCTCTTGCATTTTTTATTTCATAATCAAGGGTGAATTCTAGGGAATTTTTCTACAAGTTTTTTGTTAAATTCGAATTCACAATCTATTGGCATTATCATTAATAGCACCATAACTCGTAAGTAAGCACAAAAGCCACTGGAAAGTCAAATTCTGTACAACTCACATCCAATACAAAGTCACGTCCCTCTACAGGAAAACGTATCTTTGGGGCTTAAACTTTTGTGGTGTTTTTCAGGCTACATATATTTGGGTGTGACACATAAAATGGGCTTAATAGCACCACAAGCCCAAAGTAAGCACAAAGTACCAACAACGGGTAGCCCAGTTAGTAAGTGTATCTACTCCGCTATGCAGATATCCCAGGTTCGATCTCGTGGAAGTGCAATTCAAGGAATATTGAACTTTGGTATAAATACAGTAGTTTACGCGGACTTTAGGTCATTTAATTTTCTTGGGCTTTAAGTCAGTGATAATAAGACAGTTATCGTGCTTATCACATCACATCGATGTATCAATGTCTTTGTAATGACCATTTTAGTCTATATTTTAAAAAACTACCAAGAAGTCAATATCTTTTGTATCTCACATCGACTTCAAAATCTCATCCCTATGCAGGAGCACCATCTCTAAGCCTTAAAATTTTAAGGTGCTTTCTAATTGTCATTTTTAAATATTCTTTTGTATTAGAATTCTTAAAACTTTTGGAAACAAATCATTTTTGCATGACGTTATCTAATTGCATAACCCTATTTCTTCTACAGTGCAATTTAGTTTGTATTGTGATGCACCCGAAAATGTTGCACACCCAAGCGGAGGTATCAAGTAGTAATCCGGCAAAGCCGAGATCGATCCAAGGATAGGAAGGTAGCTTGGATATCGAAGGGTCTTATCCCTCGGTCTAGATATTAAAAGCTAACTTAGACTAAATAGGAAATGAAACAAAGATAAATGAGGGTTTTAGAATGAATGAGTAATAAGAGAAGAAATAAACTAATTAAACGATAAAAGTAAACGGGCGAGAGAGATTCGAGAGAAGAGTCGAAGGAACAAGAGTCGGGAGGCGGTAAGACTCAATTCGGGCAAAAATAAGCGAGAGAGGTGTCGAAGTCCGGGAATCCATAATAATAATCCTACGACCACGTATGATCCAATCTAATGTGTCGAAGTATAATCGATGTTCGACTCCTAAAGTAGATGTTTCTAAGTACTACGTATATCCGGAGATCATACCTAGTCAAACAAACGCCTAATTCGGTTAATCCCGAGTCATATCAAATGAACATCAATTCATAATCAAAACATCAAATCATATTAAACATAATCACAAATTCATCACATTTCATCTCATATAATCGACACACTTAGTTTAGCTAACATGGTGAATAAGTAATAAATGAAAAGAAATGATAAGAGAAATCCCCCTTTTTCGATGTGGCTCGAGGCTAGGTTCGTCGAGAAAAATGAGTCTCTAAGTGTAGTCGATCTCCCCGTAGCGATTTTCTGGATTTCCCTTTAAAAATGCAATTTGGGTGTCCCCGAGTAAAAATCAAATTTCCCCATAGCACTCATCATCATCTTCTCCATCTCAAGAACATCCACCATTAAAGCTTCACCAAGCTTTCTCTCTCTAAAGATTTTTCACCCAAAATCAAATCAAACTACATGAGAAGATAGATCAAGACATGGGGAGTAAAAGCCCTAAGGTTTTGAATCAAGAAAGTTGCCAGAACACCACAAAAATCCGATCAAAGAAAGTTAGGTTTCCGGCCAAAATCAAGATTTCCGGCCAAAATCAAGATTTCCGGCCAAAGGAAGCTTAGATCCGGCCCATAGATGCTGTCCCGTGCCATCTTGGAAGAATCCCGAGCAGGTTACTCGCCCTCCCGTGCTGCTGTCCGGCCGTCCCGTGAAGCTGTCCCGAGTAAACCGAGCATGGGAAGCTTCCACGGAAGCTGCTGTCGCGCCGGAGCAGCTGCTGTGCGTTGCTGCTGGAGCATCCCGCGTCCCGTGCTAGCAGCTCCCGTGCTCCCGTGCAACTCTCCCGAGCAGCAGCTCGTGTGCAGCCCGAGCTGCTGCTCGGTCGGCCAAAGCTAGGCCGGCCTAGTGCTGGCCGGTCTATGCTTTGGCCGGATCCTCCTTCTTGCTCTCTTGTTCTCTCTCTATCAAACCTTAGTGATGAAGAACCAAAACCCTAGCCTCCTTTTTTCTCTTTTCTCTCTCTTGTTTTCTTTGGGGAAGAAGATGAATAGTGTCTTGACCCTCCCTTTTTACTCAAACCCTAGACTTAGTCAAGACTTGACTTTGACTCAAACTTGAGTCCATAAAGAGGGTGCCTCCAAAATCTCTTCCTTCTTTAATCTTCTTTGGGCTTGGGTTTTGTTCCTTCATATCTAGGCTCTTGGGTTTTAGACTTGGACTTTAATCTTCACTTGGAAATCAAGGGGGGTGCCTTCATAGAATCTTCATTTCAAGATCGAACCTCGGCTTCTTTCCTTCACAACTTCTCCGTCCGAACTCTGAATCGACTTCCGTTTTCACCGTCGGACTCGTCATTGACTTAACTTGTTGTTTGACTTCTGATTTTGACCAAAATACCCCTGGTTCTCTTTTCTTCCCTTTTGCCGCATAAGATGAAAATGTGATAATTCGCTCTCTTTATTCCGAATTACACGCCAAACCCCAAATAAACTACCTGGCAATAAAAACACATAAAATATTATTGATAACACTCGAAAATGACTAATTAGTCTAAGTTAGGCTCTCCAAATGTGACATTTTCGTGTCACATCATATTGCGTCACAAAATCATATTTACACCTTCAATAAACAATTACTCCTACATTAGAACATGAATTAAGAGTATGAGATTAAAAAAAGAATCAAGAGTAGTGGGCTTATTATCTATTTGTGATTAAGTTTATGCCTTAAACCCATTGTTGAATGTATATTGGGCATATGGCCATCGCCCTTCCAAACTATCTCACGAGGTTTTTAAAATCATCGTTGCCATTTTCTTGAAGTAGTGGTAAAGAATGTGTAAGAATTCCTGTAGGTAAGTTTCAATAAGTTCTATTCCTAAACAGTGAAATACCCAAATCATAACTAACTCGATAATACTCCAAATTTGAAAGAGGCAGCTCGAGTGGCATTTTGTAAACCACTAATTCAAGATGGGTGCTTCTAAAGGGACCGGGCCAAAAAGTTCTTAACATCCATATATACAATCACATTACTCACACAAAAGAGCTAACATGCTCTAACATAACATAAACAACTTTATTTCGTTCTTTTTTTTTCTTTTTGTCTTTCTTTCTTTCTTTTTTTTCACTTTTTCACTTTTTTTTTTTCATAACACAACATCACATAAAACAAACATAACTCACACAATACTATATTCTTGCAATCAACTTTTTCCATTTCATACTTGCTTTGACATTCTTCTTCCTTTCTTCTCATGTCGTCATTCTCGGGATATAAGATGATGGATGGTGATGGAGGATCCGCCTTCCTCTAGTTGACACTCTTATTGGGTTTCATGGACTACAAGGGAAAGGTTAATTCGCTATCCTAATGTCACTCCTAGTGGCTAAGAAAGTTGAGCACACGAGATCAAATGAGCTCTTTTATAAGTTACGAGGTTGAGTAGCTCTTCATTCTACTCGGAGTTAGCGCGGAAGAGTACACTCGAAGGACAATTTAGGCTTTAAGCTCTCACATGGGTTAAGTCTCCACTAATGACTACTCTAGGTCTCTTGGAGATGTTTCTTCTTCACTAAGATGTCACTCCTATAGTATAACACAAACACTCAAAGACTCGACTTTCATGCAAAGACCATTAGCAATCACAAAACTCATCAACTCGACACATATGCATCAACATTCTTAAAACCATCACTACAATCACATGCAAATCTACTCAAAATGTTCAAAATTTTCAAATTTTGACTAATTTGAACCCTTTTGTCTTTGAAACCCATGGTCATGCATTGGTTATGGTCATATCCCGCATCCCCAAACTTAAAACTAACATTGTCCTCAATGTTCTAAGCATACACTCACCAAAAGATAAAGAGGCACATTAATTTAAAGAGAAGAGTGGAGAGATATTACCATAACCGAAGGAGATAAAAGATGATACTACCAAGGCTCATGTATAAAGAGGTTCCAAGTTGATGTTAAGCTCGCGCCATCCCCAAACTTGGAACAAACCACGCCTTAGAAGTAAAACATATAAGAAATGCTCCTAAAATATCCACAAATATAATGAGAATGAAGCACATAAAAAGCAAGACCATATAAAATGACCCCTCACGCGGGATCACTCGATTGCATTTAGCTATGCAATTAGCCTTTGATTCTCTTGTTTTCACACAAGAGCACGAGTTATGTCTCGCGGAGGGTTTCCAGAGATGCTACCCACAAACATCAAGACCCATCTTAATCGGCTAACGATCATATAGCAAAAGACAGAAGATTTGGGGGTCAACCCAAAGAAATCTATATACAAATGCTAAAAGTCTCACAATAATATCAAACGAAAGAAGTGCAAGTGAGACTAGAAGCGAAAAGAGGCCATCTCCAAACTTAGTGGATGCACGGTCCACTAAGTGCGCATAAATGCTAGGGGCGACGACTAAACAGTCGTCAAAAGGATCGACATATAAATGAAGGGTCAGGAAGTCAGTCGAAGGTAAGAAGTCAAACTCAAGCTTAGTGGATATAACATCCACTAAGTCCCTAGACATGCTAGGGAAGACGTCCGAAGTGTCCCAGAAGGGGTCAACAACCGAGTCTGAGATCAGGTGGAAGGTCGAACTAGATTCTAAGGATAAGGCAATAGGCTCGGGGACCAAGTCAAGGTCCATAATTTCCTTAGGTAAATAATCCAACAAGCTATCCACTATCTCTTCAACCACTATGTTATCGACATCCTTAAAGGCATCGGGAGCCTCAAAGTTAGGCATAACACCTTCCATTCTACATAACCCATCCAAATAATCACAAGTGTTAAAGATTGGAAAGTTCAACATTGTGTGATTCCCAAGTTTGCTCGTAGAGCTATCATCCTGAACATCAAAATCTAGTTTAGATTGATCAAGGTCAGATGACAATGGTCCGGGGAGTGAGCAACAAGGGTCATCGGTCAATTCATGCTCTAAGGGTCTATCAGGAGCTTCTTCGACATTTAACTTAAGACTAGAGTTAGGTGTATTACCCTCACCATCATTCATAGTCTCCTCTTGAGTTTGGGGTGCGCAAACCCCTTCCTCGTCGACGATAGGCTCTGACTCAAGTCTATCAACAATTTTGAGAAGCCGTTCCGTGATCTCCGTTATATCTCGATTAAATCTAGTTTGGTACTCTAAAATTGCTTGGAGAGTGTCTTCAGACATCTCCTCGTAATAAGGCACATGAGTATAACTAGACGAAGACTCTCGCGGAACACGGATCATGGGACAATACTCGGTTAAATGGTCTAAGCTCGCACAAATAGCACAAACCGGGTTAATGGTCTCCGAGGTCCTTTCTCCACTACCTTCATGTAGATATCTAGACTCGACTCTTTGAGTATCATCGAGTCGGGAATTGTCATCACTAAATGAACCGTTCATATATGCTTGTCGATAGTCACGAAGACTTCGACGTGGTCGATCAATACTAATAGAACTACGGTCCTCATCAAATGACAAATTCATAAAGGAAAGTGTGGTCATCCCAAATTCTTGTCGATAGTCTCGAAGACTCTTACGGGGTTGATTAACCTCATGCTCATAATTCCTAAAACCATGTTCATGACGAGTCTGACCGACTCCATACATTCGTCGATATTCACCCATGGTCATCCTAGGTCGGCCAGACTCAACTCGCCTATTCCTATCACTAGTCGTAACATTCCTATATAAATTTGAGTAGTCCTGATGACTTGTAGATGGTCGACTAGTGTTGGAAAAGGTTCGCATAAGGTCATTCTCATCAAATGACCAACTTGCCATGCTCTCACAATGTTCAAGGATACTAACACACAATCACAAAATGGGAGCTAACACTTAAAGAACTATACAATCACACACAAGTAAAAAGGATAAGATAGAATGCGATACTATCGAGTGTTCCTCTCGTTTCGTTCGCCTTTCTTCTTAAGCTTCTCGATTCCTTCCTTTTCCTTCGCCTTTATGTCACTTTTGGCTCTTTTCTATAAAACGGTACCTAAAAAAAATAAAAAGATAAGAAAGAAACTACAAAACAAATAAAGAAAAAAAAACGTCTAAGAAAGCAAATAACACGAGACTAATGAACAAAACAACAAACGCTATCCTAACTACTAAACCTATCCCCGGCAGCGGCGCAAAAAACTTGATGCACCCGAAAAGGTTGCACACCCAAGCGGAGGTATCAAGTAGTAATCCGGCAAAGCCGAGATCGATCCAAGGATAGGAAGGTAGCTTGGATATCGAAGGGTCTTATCCCTCGGTCTAGATATTAAAAGCTAACTTAGACTAAATAGGAAATGAAACAAAGATAAATGAGGGTTTTAGAATGAATGAGTAATAAGAGAAGAAATAAACTAATTAAACGATAAAAGTAAACGAGCGAGAGAGATTCGAGAGAAGAGTCGAAGGAACAAGAGTCGGGAGGCGGTAAGACTCAATTCGGGCAAAAATAAGCGAGAGAGGTGTCGAAGTCCGGGAATCCATAATAATAATCCTACGACCACGTATGATCCAATCTAATGTGTCGAAGTATAATCGATGTTCGACTCCTAAAGTAGATGTTTCTAAGTACTACGTATATCCGGAGATCATACCTAGTCAAACAAACGCCTAATTCGGTTAATCCCGAGTCATATCAAATGAACATCAATTCATAATCAAAACATCAAATCATATTAAACATAATCACAAATTCATCACATTTCATCTCATATAATCGACACACTTAGTTTAGCTAACATGGTGAATAAGTAATAAATGAAAAGAAATGATAAGAGAAATCCCCCTTTTTCGATGTGGGTCGAGGCTAGATTCGTCGAGAAAAATGAGTCTCTAAGTGTAGTCGATCTCCCCGTAGCGATTTTCTGGATTTCCCTTTAAAAATGCAATTTGGGTGTCCCCGAGTAAAAATCAGATTTCCCCATAGCACTCATCATCATCTTCTCCATCTCAAGAACATCCACCATTAAAGCTTCACCAAGCTTTCTCTCTCTAAAGATTTTTCACCCAAAATCAAATCAAACTACATGAGAAGATAGATCAAGACATGAGGAGTAAAAGCCCTAAGGTTTTGAATCAAGAAAGTTGCCGGAACACCACAAAAATCCGATCAAAGAAAGTTAGGTTTCCGGCCAAAATCAAGATTTCCGGCCAAAGGAAGCTTAGATCCGGCCCATAGATGCTGTCCCGTGCCATCTTGGAAGAATCCCGAGCAGGTTACTCGCCCTCCCGTGCTGCTGTCCGGCCGTCCCGTGAAGCTGTCCCGAGTAAACCGAGCATGGGAAGCTTCCACGGAAGCTGCTGTCGCGCCGGAGCAGCTGCTGTGCGTTGCTGCTGGAGCATCCCGCGTCCCGTGCTAGCAGCTCCCGTGCTCCCGTGCAACTCTCCCGAGCAGCAGCTCGTGTGCAGCCCGAGCTGCTGCTCGGCCGGCCAAAGCTAGGCCGGCCTAGTGCTGGCCGGTCTATGCTTTGGCCGGATCCTCCTTCTTGCTCTCTTGTTCTCTCTCTATCAAACCTTAGTGATGAAGAACCAAAACCCTAGCCTCCTTTTTTCTCTTTTCTCTCTCTTGTTTTCTTTGGGGAAGAAGATGAATAGTGTCTTGACCCTCCCTTTTTACTCAAACCCTAGACTTAGTCAAGACTTGACTTTGACTCAAACTTGAGTCCATAAAGAGGGTGCCTCCAAAATCTCTTCCTTCTTTCATCTTCTTTGGGCTTGGGTTTTGTTCCTTCATATCTAGGCTCTTGGGTTTTAGACTTGGGCTTTAATCTTCACTTGGAAATCAAGGGGGGTGCCTTCATAGAATCTTTATTTCAAGACCGAACCTCGGCTTCTTTCCTTCACAACTTCTCCGTCCGAACTCCGAATCGACTTCCGTTTTCACCGTCGGACTCGTCATTGACTTAACTTGTTGTTTGACTTCTGATTTTGACCAAAATGACCAAAATACCCCTGGTGCTCGTTTCTTCCCTTTTGCCGCATAAGATGAAAATGTGATAATTCGCTCTCTTTATTCCGAATTACACGCCAAACCCCAAATAAACTACCTGGCAATAAAAACACATAAAATATTATTGATAACACTCGAAAATGACTAATTAGTCTAAGTTAGGCTCTCCAAATGTGACATTTTCGTGTCACATCATATTGCGTCACAAAATCATATTTACACCTTCAATAAACAATTACTCCTACATTAGAACATGAATTAAGAGTATGAGATTAAAAAAAGAATCAAGAGTAGTGGGCTTATTATCTATTTGTGATTAAGTTTATGCCTTAAACCCATTGTTGAATGTATATTGGGCATATGGCCATCGCCCTTCCAAACTATCTCACGAGGTTCTTAAAATCATCGTTACCATTTTCTTGAAGTAGTGGTAAAGACAGTGAAATACCCAAATCATAACTAACTCGATAATACTCCAAATTTGAAAGAGGCAGCTCGAGTGGCATTTTGTAAACCACTAACAGGTTTTTACCATGTACTCTATGACTGCAAAACTTAAATATGTCAATTCACAAACAACAGTAACAGGTGAAAGAAATTCTAATAAATTCTTGAATTGGTAAGAGCCTGGTTCATTCTACTGGAAGGTGCCTTACTATCAGTTATGCACCAAAACTAAAGGAACACAGTGGGAATGGCCAATAATTAATTATAGCGTGGTTGAGCTTTCCTACCAAGCCATTGGGGGGCTAATAATTAATTATAGCGTGGAAGAAGAAGATGGAAGAAGCGAACAAAGATGAACGTCGCCCACATTAAAAATCGGTGCTTATAGAGACCTCGGGTCAATGGACATTGACCCGAGTCAATAAATTTTTTGGATGCTAACAGTCTTTTGGCCCGATGCCTTTAGAAGCACCCATTCAAGATGTATCCTATGTAATTTAGTCTATAAATAATGTAATAATTTGTCGGGCTTTAGACCTCTTTGTTGTTGGACTTTAGGCCTCTTTCATTCTTGATTTAAATTAGGCGGTTATCGTGTTTATTACATCTTCATGATGCATCAATCCCTTGTAACGACTAACGTATATCGTAGTCGAAATCTCAAAAAAAAAATATCAAAATTTATATAAAAGAAAGTGAATACTGAATATTTAGCTTTGCACAGTGTTTGGTATTTGTCCGATTGATGCACTAGAAAGTAAAAATATGTCGGCAAAAATAGGGGTTGTGTAGTTCCAAACCTCATACGTGACCGGTAATGAAAGGAGATACTGCATGAATGTTGATTGTAAGGTGAGACGATAATTGATAGGGGATACTACATGAATAGCAAAATTTTGCAGTGGAAGATACTTCAGGTGAATCTATCAACATTTGGAACGACAACAGTAACAACGAGGGAAGGCTATTAGTAGCTCATGATCAATCTCATGACAAGGAAATCACTAATGTTTCTCAACTTCTTATTAACAATTCCTAGAACCTTGTCTTCCTCAAAGCTTTATTCCATGGTACAATTATCCAAAGCATCCAAGCCATCCCACTCAATCTTGATAAAGGGGTTGAGGTTCATTGGTCCTTACAAAGAAGGTATATTCACTGTCAATTCTCTTTTACTAATAGACATTGTTCTACTTTCATAAAAAAGAAAAAAAATAGACATGGTTCTAAGCAGATCCATCATTCTTCCTTCTTTACTATTCTCTTTTTGAGTTAATTTTTATTTGGCCCCCTAATTTCATGTAAATGCCATAACTACCCCTGCCATTAATATATTTTTAAAATAAATTTAATTAATAAATATCTCTCTCCACCTCACTTCCACCTCACATCCCTCTCCACAACACATGTCTCTCCAACTCACCTCTCTCTCTCTCTCTCCAAGTCACTCCTCTCTTCTCCGGCGAAGGTCGTCGGGCGGAAAATTTTCCGGTCGGCGACCTTAAAAAACCCCTTCGCCGGAGTTTCTAGAGAGAGAGACAGATGAGAGTTTTTTTTTTAAGGTCGTCGGAGAAGAGAGGAGTGACTTGGAGAGAGGTGAGTTAGAGAGAGAGGTGAGTTGGAGAGAGAGGTGAGTTGGAGAGAGAGGTGAGATGGAGAGAGATGATGTGGAGATATATGTGTGGTGGAGAGGTAAATGAGGTGGAATTCAAGTTTTTTTTTTTATGTTGGAAAAATATTTATAAGAAGGATAATTAAGACATTTACATCAAAAAAGGGGGTCATATTTGAATTTACATAAAATAAGGGGCAATATAGGAAGCTGGTCACAAAGTAGGGGGTCAAATAAGAATTAACTCTTCTTTTTATTGTTCCTATATCCTCTTTCCTTTTTCCCATACTGGCCCGGAAAATCTTATGAAGTTGACCCAAGTCAATGGTGTCATTGCTGGGAGGTTTTACAGGCACACGTGGTCTATACCGTACCCCAACAAATCACAATTTTATTTGGTCAACCGACTATGACTTCAATTGTTAAATACAAACCAAAAAAATGAAAGGATGATGAATGTGGGGCAGTTCAGCCGATTCAATCTCAGTCATCACTAGCATCTCTCTCGACCTCCAAACAAAATGAGACCCCCCTTTGGTCTAGAAAACTAGATCAAGGAGCCACCCCATGGGGAGGGAGGGGTAGATGTAAAGGTGGACAAAACTTCTTTTTTTTTTTCCCTTCTTCTTG
Organism: Eschscholzia californica; assembly: GCF_041429995.1. NCBI lineage: Eukaryota > Viridiplantae > Streptophyta > Magnoliopsida > Ranunculales > Papaveraceae > Eschscholzia > Eschscholzia californica. Next base: position 11,492,891 of record NW_028238198.1, on the reverse strand, counting down.
GGTGTAATATTAATGTGTGTTGTGGACTAATAAAAAGGTCTGAATTTAAGGTGTGTGTCATTCATTATCCATGTGTGGGCCAAGTGAAAATCCTGTGTGCGCGCTTAACACATCCCTTCATTGATTATGATCAAGGGGATATTCTATAGACACCCACTTTGGCTATGAGGAGGGACTAAACCCCATTTCTAAATAAGATGGAGAAGAAGCTAAAGAAAGAAATTGAGATTCAATTCTTGAAGACAAATTCATAGGTGTAATAGGTTTTGTGAAAAAAATTAGAAAAGATTCAAAAAACGCAACAATAGAACATTTTGCAACCACTTCGAGACATATTGACCTAAAAGTCTTACAAAGCTTGGAGTTTCGACTACTTAATTTATCATAGAAGAAACAAAAAAACTACGAGGACCTTAATTTTGGAATCCAAGCTCCTATTTGGAACTTCCATGTTTGGATAATGTAGTCAGTCATGTGATATGAATTAGTTTGAGGTGTGTTCTAGGTTTGAGTGGCAAAGGAAACAATATGGCTAGCATCCCAGACGACTAACATACTAAACCAGAAACACGTTATGAGCACGATATTTTCTACTGTGATGTAATGTTACGAAGGTGTTGTAAAGGCTAAAGACCCCACTCTGATGGGAGCTGAAGGTGGTGCTCAGTATAAGAACTAAGCCGGTCCTAATTTTTTTTTTTTTAATTAAGTTGAATCATATTTGTTGGGTTCACATGCTTGACTGATTTAATGAGAAAGGTCTATGAACGCTCTCAATTTCCGACACTGATTGTCATCTTTAGTTAAACTGACTTTAAAGTTTTATAAGCGGCCTTGTGATCCAATGCAATCCATTTTAAGGAAGTTTTATAAGCCGCCCTTTTACACATGAACCTATTCTAAAAAAGTTGGTAGGAGGGATGCCCCAATAGCAGTAAAGGCGCGTTTCTTCCCTCGTTTTAAGCTTATATAAATTTTATCAACACATGAGTTGGTACAACCTCAAGATACTTGTTGTAAGCCAATCTCAATAGTTTTCAAAATAAAATCGCTGTAAAAAGCTGAAATAAATATATCGAGGAGAAAATTTTATATTATCAAAACATAATTACGAGTGACTAATAATCTATTAGTCTTGGTTAGAAGGGCTATTGGGGTAATTGGCCCACAATAGGAAATCAAAAATTCTATTTATCCCTCCATTTTGGTCCCTCCCCAAGCCCTCCGTCGATGTGGCGACATATCACTGGATCATATTTCTCACAATTCTCTCTCCAATTGCTCCACACTCAAGTGATATGTTGCCACATCGGTGGAGGGACCAAAATGGAGGGATGAATATTTTTAGTTAGAACAAACTTATAACGAACTCTAAAAAGAAATTACGATTCTTCGTTCCTTACATTTGTCTCGCACTCACTCTCTGTTGAAAAAAAAATGAACAATTTGTTATGTAAAGTTAATTTAATTTGAATATACCTTAGTTTGAAAATAACATTTGAATTTTAAATTTATGTCTACTAGTTTTTGTATTTGAATTATAAGTTTTATTTCAAATTAAGAAGATGTATCTCTAACACTTTAACTACTTTTATGAAAGGTTGCAAACTTTCATAAAAGTTGTTTCATTCTTTATAAATAAGAGAATTAACAAGAGAACACTTCACTTAGAAAATCAGAAATATCTTTTTATTCTATAATAAGCTCTTAGCCAAATCTTGATTGTTCTTGTGCACCTTAAGTAAATCTTCACATATTACTTTGTGGAGATTTACATAAGGCTTGTCATATCTTGGGAGGCAATTTGCTCATAACCTATAAGTAATCTCAAGTGGAGAGGGAGCAAATATTGCTTTAAGGAAAGTGTATTTAAATACACGTTTCAAGTCTCTACAATCCCTATATTAATTTGTTGTATTACTAAATTTTCTAACACTCTCTTATGCTACCCCTCGAAGTGTGTATATAGCAGGCATTTGTCCGTACCGAAGTGTGTACATATGCTTAATATCTCTGCAGCTGCAATGTCTTAGGCCTTGTACTTGGCCTCTGTGAAGAACTTCTTATAACCCCAAGAAATCAAAATATTCCTAAGAACACATATCGGAGTAGTTTCTTATCCATTTCTTTATCTAATTACACTTGCCTTACATAGTTAAACTACACTGTCTCTCTCACAGGTCCAAAGAAAACTGGAGCATAATAGTCCTCTTTCCCTCTAGATTAATGACTCAGAACTAGAATCCTCTTGAAGTTCCCCCGTAGAGATGTTATTCTAGACACAATAGAATGCTTCTGGCTTTCTCCATAGAGTTAATATTTCAGACTCACGAGAATATGAACCTCTTAATATTGAAAGCACTTGAGAAAACATAATGAGATACAATGTTCATTTGTGTCTTATTTATTTGAATGGAAAAACTGTGAGTATTTGAGACGTGTCTATTGAAGAGATATTGTTACCAAGAGATGTAGCTGTTTGGTGAAGAGATGCAACGGTTCGTCACTAGATTGTGTTGGCTCCAATCTAGACCACACCGGATTTGTTTTGAAATTGCCAGCAAATGCGATCCCATTAGAGCATGCCCGCAAAAATCTTGAATATTAAAGAATAAAGGACTTTTAACATCCACTTTGACCACCAATCATATCTAACAACCACTAGTATAATTTCGTTTAGATGTGATTTGAGGCGTTAGAAATGAGTATATAATTACTGCAAAACGAGTCTCAACCTAACTTTCCCATCTCACCTTATAGTCTTCATATTGATCAATTTCGTCACAAAAATAACTTTTACGAGAGTATCCTACTCATACGAAACTGAAGTTGAGTAATACTTGACTCAAAATTGAAGAGCTCAAGAAGACAAACGCAGTAGTATGTTTATTTTCTGAGTTTGACGAGTGAAACCGATCTAAAATCGACTCCAGTTCCAACAAAAAATCCATCTATTTTTAATGTTGAACAAATCCCTTGATGCATTTAATCTAACACACAAAAGGTGTTTGCATTTTACAAACTCATATATGAAATATGACTTATATTGATGATTTCCTCAGAATGACTTCGGTTTATTTGAATCACAGATATAAAACGTATTGTTCGAAATAATCTAAACTAATTATTGTTTCTCCCCCAAAAACATTAAGTCTCAAATTCACATTAACATCAACCGTCTTTTCCACAAATAATCATTTTCCTCCTATTTTATCTTTCTAGGATAGAATCATTTCTGAATCATAATTCGAACTCTTTTTCAAATCCATTCACATTAACTACTCAACCTCTGCCACCTATAGGCAAGTTTAGACAAATTTTAGTGAACACCTGAATACGAAATAAGACTCATACTAATCTATCTTTTCAAACATTGAACGATTCGTTCCAAAACTGAAAAATAATTTAGTCACAATCAACCAAATTCAAATATAATTATGTTGGGCTCACAAATCTTTTGAGTTGCCCACATAACTTACTAAAATTTGTGGACACCCCAACACTAGCCTGATCCAAACCCTTATTACCAAACAACATTTATCAGATATGATCTTTCTCTATCCTTCCAGAAACTCAAAATATCCGTCCAATTCAGCCAGAAGAGTCTTGAAATTTTGTGAACAGAAATTCAATCAAGTATGACTTTGGTCCCACAACGAAGAGTGTGACTTCACCACCACAACCCTAAAAAAAAATGAAGAAGATAACATTAATTACAAGATAGATAGTTTTAGCCACTTATTTGCCCAGAGATGGCCAACTACCAACCAAATGTTGACACCTTTCAAACGCCTCTTCACTTTTCTTTTCTTTTTTTCAAAATCAAACCAACATATTTTCAAACCCTAGAAAACTTGTGGTCTTTATTTTTTATCAATTTTCTATTACAAACCCAACAACCTAACTCTTGCTTTTTCTTATGGTCCAGAACCCTCCTCCCATTTTCTCTCTCTTCCAAATTTTCTCTCTCTAAAAACTTAGTGTGCTGACGTGGTGAAAAGCGCAGAAGCCCTACTCTACACTTTTTATCCACATGTCCTGGTCATATCACTTTCTCTCTCTTAATATAAATAAGGATTTTTTTTAAGAAAATCTTTTTTATTGGTCAGATTAATGATTTTGAATAGATATATAAATATTATCTTGTCTTTATTGATTGAGACTTCCAACTATATTACATTTTAGCTGAAATTCATCCATTTATACTAATGGAGATATGTATCTCTAGAAATCCAACAAAACCTGGCCCAATAATTTATAATTTTGTGGATCTTCTATTTTGTTTTTGTGCCTCCAAAAGATTTTTAGCCATTTGATCTTTTTATATTGGAGGGGAGTACTTGAGTAGGAGATGTAGTTGGTTTTTTTTTGTTAACTCAAATCATAACTCAGTTGTGTAGGACTCTCAACTGAATGACTGATTTAAGTTCATTTTGTTAAGTATGTGTTTTTTGGTTTTATAATTCAAAATGTTATCCTGTTCAATCGGCAACTTAGGTGGGATTGTTCCAATCATCTCTCTCATATGCAGTAGCTTTAACTTCGATAAGTTATTAGGCAAGGTTTTTTATATTCCGGATTCTGATACCGTATTTAGTGGTCTTGAACATCTTTCGTCAAAACAATATATAAGAGTAAGATTTTCCCTCACATTTACAAATTTACCCCAACCTCTTCCAACAAATGTCGGATTATCCACGCAATTTTGGAAACAACTAAGTCAGGCGGTTCAAATTTAGATGCATTTTCACGATTAGACAAAAACAAACATCACATAAATCTTGGAAGCAAACTCTTTGAGATAAATACTTAGTAGTCATTTTTTTTCTTTTTTTGGGGTTTTTTTTATTTTCTAATTTCGATCAAGCTGACTAGCTGGAATCATCTTAATCGAATAAATCTGAATTAGTTATTCAAACGAAACAAACAAAAGCAAACCACATATATTTAAAAATCCAGACCTAAAGTAAGATTCATATATGACTGAAGAAAATATTGCATGTTTAATCTTCTTTTCCGAATTTATTATTTCAGTAATTATAGCATAGTATATGGTAGCAAAAATGACAAACTTTGATTATAATGCAAAAAAAAAACTAATGTATTTTGTTTGCTGAAAAGACTAACTATATGAACAAAAGGAAAAGTTTTAGTTAATAGCACAGAGAAATTTAATTGAAAGACTTCTAACAAATACTATCACCCCTTCAGGGCTCACGCAAGCAACACAACGCCATCTTCGTCCTCCTAATCTCTTTCACCGCTAATCACCGTCATCCTCATTAATTCTTCTACTACACTATCATCATTTCACCTTCTTCATCCAACACCATTGTCGGACAACAATGATGACAGAGAAGTTCATCCCTCGGTTATAGACGCCGAATGTTTGGCGCATGTGAATAATATGTGATTATTAGGAGATGACTATGAATTTATATTCTAAAACATGTGTTGCTTAGCTTAGTATTTCTTTTTTGTTGAAAGTCTCACTGACTATGAATTTATCTTGTTGGACTATAGACCAGGTCTTGTTAATGTTTGAGTCGGGAGTTATCGAGCTTATCACATCTATGATGTTCAAATGCTAAATATCACGACTTACGTAGATCGTAATCGTTTTCCGAAAAAAAAAACCCAAACCAAGGGTTGGAAAGTATGCCGTTATCTCTCCTGTGAAACCATTAACTAAATAATTTATAGACAAGATACTCACGACAATCATATTCTTAACCAAGGCAAATTTTAAAGTGAAATATTGCAATAATTATGACACATTTTGGGTTTTCTTAGTAACCATATATTTTTTTTCTGTGTGAAACATCGATAAGAATAAATAATTTACCTAACTAAGAAATTTGAATATGACTAAGTCTAAAAGAATGATTATGTTGTAACTCAAAGGCGGTATTGTACTAGACAGTGTTTTTAACTGTTCTTTCCATTCTGTACCCTCGTACCCCATAATAAGCATAAATTCTCCTTTTATAACTAGAGTACTTAAAAACATTATGAGTTGTGAGAGTCGTTGAACTTTGACGGTATAAATCAAAGAGAATTAAGTCAACAATTGGTTGCCCAAGTGGTCCCATGTGTTGACATATACTCCAAACTCTTGGAGGTCCCAAGTTCTATTCCGCGGAAAAGTGGTTTTCATGGTTTATTGAACTTGGGTTATTAATGTATAAATAATGTTGTTGGGCTTTATTCCACAGTTTAATTTGACTATAGGCTTGTTCTATGTTTAAAATAAAACTAGATGTATTTTGTAAGTTGTCAAGTTGGATGGTACCTGTTTGTGTACCACTGTATTTATTTATTTACAGAATACGAAATATAACCAACCAGGGTGAATAACTGAAAGCTTTTCCTACACAATAGAAATGAGATGATTTAAATAAGAGGTTTGACATGATATGATATGAAGAGCTTTTAGGTCAAAGCAAAAAATTATGGAAAAGCTTTTAGGCCGTGGCAAAGAATTTGAGGAAGGCAATGATGGAAGGGGATGCAAAGCTGATGGTCGAGACGATAAACAAAAAGGGCTTACAAGTCGCACGGGATGACAACTCCTATTTGGAAACACTAAGGTAAGAACTTGTAATCTTCGTCTTACATTTTGAATCATTGTATATTTGAGTAAGAAAGGAAAGACAAAAACTAATACTTCAGTTGCAAAACTACTCCTCTATTAGAAATTTGGTTGACTTAGCAAGATTACGTTTATTGTTTCCTTCGACATTTCGTTGCAGCAAACATCTTTTATAGTAAATAAAAGTTTTGAGTGAAAATAAATCGCAACTGATTGAACTTTACTGTTAGAGTTGCAAAAAGAGCTTCTCCAATGTTACTCGAAAAATAAAAAAAAATTCAAAATAGAAAATCTCCATCTATTACAACAGAAAGAACTCACGAATTTTTCAAACCAAAAATAATTTCTTTTTACTGGAGTTAGACATTGTAAAGACCGCCTAAATTGTCTATTTAACGGTTTGAAAATTCAAATTTTATTTCCATTAAAATCCTTAATTTTGAGCACACTACTTAAATGTTAAAAACATGTCAGACTTTAAGTCAACAGATACGAACATTCTTGAATGTATGCTTACAACAAAATCTAGTTGTTACTTTTTAGAAAATCCTACGGATAAAATTCGGATAACATTGTTGTGAAATTGTGGGGGACACTCTACTCCTATAGTCCTATAGAGAATTTTTGTTTTATAACTATCATTAATAGTCACCATTCTTATGTTATGTCTAGAGTTAAAATAGAACAAATGAATGATTTAACATGAAAATCTATTAGATAAGATATGGTTGGATTTGGGTCTACATGAAATTAACTTTTATAAAGACAGCTAATAATAATAAATCGAAAAAAAAAAGTGAAAAGATGAGAAGCCACGTGTTAGAGATTTCGAGCGACGCGAGCCACAAGACTCCTATGAGTTTCTCGAAATTTCCCATTAAAATTGTCAAATAAAATAATAATATCTGACGTGGCACACCCTACTTTTTTCCTACTTTTTCCTTTTTCTTTCCACTTCAATGGGCAATTTTTCATTACTCCCTTTCTTCTCTCTAGTCTTTCATTCCTCTCTCTCTCTATCTCTTCGTTCTTCATACGATTCTGTTTGTTGGATTTAGACAATATTCTTCAACTTCCCTACCGAATCGGACAATTTCAATCCGTTTTTCTTGCAAGTATATTACAAAAAGAAAGATCAAACAAACAACAAGAACGAATATTATTGTGTTTCAAAAGTTTTTATTCATCTGGTTTTCTTCTTTTTGAGTAGTAACGAAACGAACGAGTTGATTGATTTTATCTATTCACAAGAACACAAGTCCTCCTTCTTCTTCTTCTACAGTTTTTCTTGATCTGTTGATTTTCGAGCTTCGAATCTATGACTATTCAGGTACATAAACTTGTTCTAAGCTTATTTTTTATATTAGGTTTTGATTCGATAGTAATAGATGTTTATGAGCGATGAGTTTATCCTAATTAATGTTTTTCTGGTTTCAATTCGATGATCTGATGTTCGAAAACTATCTATTATTTCAGATTTAAGTGTTTATAGTTGAAAGCTGAATATTTAGGGTTCTAATCTTGGAGATACTGTATAGGATTTGGAGTACTATTTGAAAATTGTTAGCGAGTTCTATCAAAATGGAAACTTTTTTTCCGATTCTTTCTTTTTGATTGAGGCGAGAGTTATAAATTTGAACTGATACCCGTTTGATTATATTAATTGGTTTGGACTGAAATATCTTCAGATCTATATTTTTGGTAAAGTGGTCAATTTTTCAATATATATGGTAAAAAATTAAATACACAAAATTCTGTAGCCATTAATAACTTCTTAACCCTACTTCAGAGGAAGTGAAGTTGTCATTTATGAAGGAATAGAGTTTCTTAATTTGTTCACAGTATTTGAGATGGATTAGGACTTGGAACAAGTTAGAAACAAACCTATTTGTTTTGGTATTGATTTTGTGCCTCCAATTTTGGCAATAGTTTGTGTGAAAAAACCTAACCTAACCATGTTTTGTTGGATACAGGACAACGATTGTGGAACAAGTTCGAATATGGATCTCATGGATGACAATAGAGTATGCTCAGATGTTGGCTCCCAATCTGGAAATGCAGTCCAGATGAAGGAGAATTATTCATCCGGAGATGAAAATACCCCTAAGGTATTAATAGTTGCACCCTCTAGAATATCTGCTTATTTTTGTCTTGGATAGGACTTTTCATTTATATTTTTCTTGTTTTAATTTTATTTGGCAGGCTAGGAAGCCTTATACCATTACAAAACAGCGAGAAAGATGGACAGAGGAAGAACACTCGAAATTCCTTGAAGCTCTAAGGCTATATGGTCGAGCTTGGCGTCGGATAGAAGGTATTAGTTTTTCTTGATATCATCTGATATTAAAGCAATTAGATAAGAGATTAGAAAGCTAATGCACTATATGGCCTACAATGATAGATCTCTTGCCTTGCTACCCTAATTGTTCTGCAGCAAAACTAGTGTTTTTTTTTTTATTTCTTGTTCATCTGATAACATTTCTTTGCTTTGGTAATTATGCAGAACACATTGGGTCAAAGACAGCAGTTCAGATCCGAAGCCATGCTCAGAAATTCTTTTCTAAGGTTTACTGCTCTTCAAAGTATCTGTTTTTCATACTAGTATGTTCATGCATTTTGTAAAAGTAAGTGAATTAGCCCATCACTTAAAGACATATAAAACGTTTTTCTCTGGGTTCATTTATATCGTGATTTAGGGTTTTCACTAACCAATTCTGTGTTAATTTTCCAGGTTGTGAGGGAGTCGGGCAGCGATGATACAGGCTCTGTGAAGCCAATTGAGATTCCTCCTCCAAGGCCAAAGAGAAAGCCAGTTCATCCCTATCCTCGAAAACTGGTTAATTCAAACAAAAAGAGAAACTTAGTTTCCGACCAAATAGACAGGTCGGTTTCACCTAACTTATCGGTCTCGGAACATGAAAACGGATCACCTACATCAGTTTTATCTGCTCCTGGATCCGAAGTAATGGGATCCACATTATCAGACCCTCATAGATGTTCTCAGTCACCCTCTTCTTCTGGTGCTGGTTCGAAGCCTGACGGTTCACTATCTACCAAGCAAGACAATGGCAGTCCCTCATCTTCTGCATTACCTGAAGAAGAATACGGATCTTCTTGTGGTTCAGTGAAGAGACAATCTTCTATGGTACTAGTCACACCTTAGTCTTTATTACGTAATGAAAGAGTCTTACTGAAAAATTACTCATGACCTATTTGCTGATTTCTTCTGCATCTGATTGTTCAGGAACATGATTTTTATCCAAAAGATGCAGCATCTGAAGGTGGTCATGTCGCTGATGCACCAACCGTGAGCCTGAAGCTCTTTGGGAAAACAGTCTTGGTGACAGATTCTCACAGGCCATCATCCTCGTCTTCCTCTGGCACAGCCAGATCATCGATCACTGAAAACGAGCAAGAGAACTGCAATAAAAATGATGGAAAGATCTCGGAAACATCACATTTCTATTCAACCCTAAACAATTGTATGGTTGGGTCAGATATCTCCAGTTGGAGTCCGTATAATCCCTCAGTCTACTGCACCATGCCTTTCCAGAATTCACACATGAATCACATGGAAGCTTCTGCAGTTTCTTTGCATTGTTGGGCTATGTATGGGAGTTTTCCGTATCCTTATATGCAATCCAATTCAATTCAAATGCCAGCTTTGGAGGAGAGAGCAGAAAACCAACAAGAACTCAGGGCAGAAAAGAGTGCAGATTCTTTTTACATTGAAAGAGAGATTAGTTCCGATAAGTCTGAAAAGGAAGTTGACCTGTTGCTCTGCTTAAAACCAAGCAAAGCAGTAGAATCAACAGCCGGAAAAATGAATTCCAGGGGATCTCTGAAAGGTTTTGTACCATATAAAAGATGTTACACGGAAAACAACGGACAGTCTATGGGGATTGTCACAGAAGAGAAAGATGGACAAAGAATACGGTTATGCTTATAATATTTTTTGCAGGATATCTGGTTTTCCTGTTAGTTCTTAACAATAGAAAGATCCCTTCGGGTACAAGTGAAGTCACAAAATGTGGTTTGATATCAGCTTCAAATTTTGCCTGAGTGTCGAAATCAAGTGATCTCAGAGATGGAAAGGTGCGAGTAATATCTCACGCAGAAGTGTTTTGCCATGTAAATTATGTAAGATGTAATCTTATTTTCCTTGACTTGCACCTATTCAATGGTACAAGTTATGATGAGTCTGCTGTATTCATGATCCTTTTTAACATTTTTGTATGCAGTCTCTGGTATTTTCCTAAAAATTCATAATTCCACTGGAAGTTGTCAGTTGCTTCTGTGTTATTTAGTACTGATCGGAAGAGCTTGAGATTTTATGTTCTCGGGCAAAACTAAAAGGCGATGTTTCCTCTTGGGTCCATTTAAGCTTAGGCCCACTCTTAGATCGTTGATGTTGGCCCATTTAAACTTAGGCCCGCTCTTAGATCGTCGATGTGGCCAATGATTGGCAAGTTGACGACGCATGGGACTCATCCTTTACATTTTTGGTTTTGGGGAGACAATGGGACTGGAACTTACTCTAATGTGAATGGTTAGTTCAACAAAAAAAGAAAATGTGAATGGTTGCGCGATGGAACTTACTCTAATGCGAAGAGTTTCCATACTCTACAGTGAACGGCTGTGCGCCTGATGACCTCCATTATGTACTAACAACGAGTTTCCATACTCTACGGTGAACGGATGTGCGCCCGCCCGATGACCTCCATTATGTATTATAGTGATTTTTCAACAGTTCGTGATTACATAATCAACTAAATAGTTTTCTTCGCCTCGACGAACTCTCCCCGAACTCACAGAAAAAAAACAGGGCTCTCCACATCAATATCTGCGTTCTGTAAGTCTGGAAAACATAAGGAAAATCTCTCTGGGTTCCTATTTGGTTTGATATCACAGCACCTTTTAACCATTCGTAACCCAAATAGCACCTGAATCAACATAAGCGTGGTATCATTGTTGTCGGAAATTAACAGAGTTCTTTGAAGTTTTTTACATTGCCTGCTGAGAATCAAAATCTAACTTGCTATAGGTTTACTATTACGGATATTGGTAAGCGAAAATTTTGCTTCCGTGTTACTTGTAAGCACTTGAAAGAGTCCAGGTTAGTGTCAATTTTAGTACGAGACTGTTCTTTTTTAAGTCTGAACCCTGAAATCTAAGTCAAATTTTGATTATCTTATTACGTTTAATTTGAGCTTATTCGAACAATGGCAACACAACGTGGAGATGGTAAGTGATTTCCTTCATTGAAGTATGGAACTAAATTACAGAATAATAGTCTAAATGAGAAGAGCTTAATATAGCTATTAGTTAGTATAATCTGGATAAATTATGAAATAAAGATCCTAAACAACTTAATTGGGGTTCGAGTTAATCAATTTTATGAAGCGAATGACTTCAGTAGAGAAGACCAGTGAGATAACCCAATGTGTCGGTATAACTGCCGATATAATAAAAAACTACTTAATCAGTAGCCTAATGACTGGCGAACCCACAGAGGTTGTGTTCCTGCTCTTCACAGGAAACATAGGTATGTTATATATGGTAAATGAGTTTAAAGAGGAGTTCTTTCTACCCGTCTTGGCATACCAATGGTTACGGAATTGATGACGTTCATGGTCATAATAATGTGTATAGAGCCACGACGTTTCTTCACAATGTTGGGCTAGGAGTCACCAGAGATGCTAATCTTGTTAAGAGGATTTGGAGCTGCAACTGCTTTGGAAGTACGACATTCAATTTGCTTTTGCTTCATATATAATGTATTGTCGTTTGCAGGCGAGACCAATGGGTCTGTTTGAAAACCCTTTTATGAGATTTAACTTATGTTGAGCCCACGTTGAATAAAGTGGAAATATGTTTTTTTGTTGTTGAGAAATCGACTACAATCTACGTTAGTCGTTACAAGGCATTGATACATCATCAAGATGTGATAAGCACGATAACCGCTTAAGTTAAACCAATGACTAAGTAGGCCTAAATCCCCGACAACAAAGAGGCCTAAAGCAAGCTCGATCTTGGGAATAAACTGCTTCCACTCAGACTTGATTCCAAGACTTCATGGACTTAAGAGGGATATCCTACCGCTACACTAAAAAAGGAATGGAGGGGACTGACTCTCTATGGGAAATGGGACTTGGTCCCAGTTGGCGGGCCACGTCGGATTTCGTGTCCCAGTGGGACTCCAACTGAGGGTAATCGTAGCTCTGTAATTTTAGTTTCTTTCAAACGAAACCCTAACTTCCTTCCTTGCTACTATTAATCTTCTTCAATCATCATCTTTATTTCCCTTGTCCTGTCAACATGAAGACGAGAGCTTTTCCCTTTCCAGTTAAATTTGGTCTCACCACCAAATTTATCATCATCAAAAACAACAAATTCAAGAAGAAGAAGAACAGAGGAGGTCATATTTATTCTCCTACTACTACTACTAATAGTAAAAGTAAAAGTAAAAGTAAAATTAGTATTGGTATTGATGGAGATTTATTAGCACATGAAATACTAGCCAGATTACCAGTTAAATCACTTGTTCGTTTCAATTCTGTCTGTAAACTATGGAATTCTATTATCCAAAAAGATCGATACTTTATTAATTTACACCTTAAGCGATAAAAAAAAATCACGTAACCCTAGTCTTTTTATCATTGCTACTACAACACCACGACTACGTCGACGACCACGACGACCCCTAAGAAGTAGTAGTAGTAGTAGGTAGTACGGGAGGAATATTGGTTCCAAGTTCTCCTTCTAAGAAGTCATTTATGACAGCTGATCTTATTGAAGGAGGAAGAGGAGGAGCATCCATTAACAATATAACCAATTGGTTTAATGGCAGTTTTTATAAAATTTTAAACCCTATTAATGGTTTGATTTGCTTCATTCAATCTCAATACAACCATGCTTTTAGAATATATAATATTGGTACCCAACAACGATCACCGTGGATTAAGAATTTTTTGAAGGGAACACAGAACTGTTGGGGTGGATCAGAATATCAGTTTGGATTCGATCCTGCTACTAATGAACACAAATTGGTTTGTATCAGGAGGATACGATAATAAGACTATTTATAATGTTTGTGAGGTCTTGACCATTCTAGGCAACCGAGTAGGAGAACACAATAGTGATGAGCTTAATCAATGGAGAAGGATCAATGAAGTTCCACCACATTCAGTGGCAAATCGTTCGGTTTATGTGAATGGTTCTATATATTGGAGCACTTGGGTACTTAAAAAGGGTGGGGTATTTTGGAGCAGGAAATATCGTCCTATACTTATAGTTGCATTTGATGTTGGACCTGAGAAGTTTAGATTTATTCAAATCCCTGATTTCATACTTGATCAACCTAGGGAACATAACGAAGATGCAAATGTTGATTTACTAGAAGTGGGCGGACACGTAGCTCTTCAGATTAAAATGACTAAGTATGTCATAAAGGTATTTATACTTAATGATGAAAAGGAGAATATGACAACATCTAATCTCCAAAATTGGACAGAAATGATTATCAACTTAACTTTTTGTTGGACCAGAGGTACGTTCGTCCGTCTTCATTCAGTACTTGATCAGATAATCTTAATAACTAATTTTGTTGAGCCGGAAGATAAAGAAGGAAACCTTTTGAATGAGTTTGAAACAAAGAAGAAAAGGTCTTTTTCTTTTCATTCTTACAATTGGAAGAAGAGTATGTTTGAAAAGTTAGAAATCAAAGGAATCCCAACTCAATTTTCAATATACCGTTATTTACAACATATGATGAAAGTCTTTTGCCTATTCCAAATTTAAGCAATATTGCAATTCTTCCTCGACTTAATGAACACTATATTTAGCAAACGAGAAGGTGAATAATCGTCTTGGTTTCTTACTATCTCATATATGATATTTGCCTTGAAAATTTTCAAGTTTCCTTCAAATCTAGTTTAATGTGACATAAATTTTTCTCTATTTTTTTTCAAAAGCTAATTTTGAGCCTGTCATATATTTTCTTTCAATATTATTAATCCTTTATCGTCTTTTAATCAGGAATGAAATACTTATTGTTAGTAATTCTATTATATTTCTTTCCCAAGGTTGTTTAAAATTTAGTGCTTGTTTAGGAGCCAGAAAAAAAAATTCTACAACTTCTGCTAAGATACAAACTATGTACCACTAGCTAGCTCTAATAAACAACATTGGTCTTTAACTAGTAGTTGTGGTCTTATTGTTTCTTTTTTAGGGGGACATCACTTTATATTTTTTTTTCACTTCCTCTAAAAATTAGAAGTTTTATTTATCTTTCCACTCTCCGTCTTTTGAGAAGGCTCGTCGGCGACCTATCAACATAAATGACAAAAGTTTTCTTATTCTTCTTCCCCCTTTTCCTCCCACCACCACCACCACCACCATTGTTGGGAGTCTGCCACCGTCACCATCATTATCACTACACATGGTAAGAAATCCAATCTAAGGAGAGAAACTCTTTCACAGACAAAATATTTGAAGAAAAAGTGTCGATTTAGGTTTAATCAATGTCGAAAGCCGCTTTGGCGCTTTTCATTCTCGACGTTGAAGGTTGTGTTCTTGTTTGGCGTGATTATATAGGTGATGTATTTGTGCTTCAAGTCGAAAAATTCTTCGATAAGTTAATAGAGAAAGTGATAATCAATTTTTTTTCTTCTGTTATCTAATAATTTTTGTATAAAGCCGTTAATATTTTCTAATTTATGTTGATGGATAGTCTGTTAAGTGTCGTCGGCGTTCCTTCTCAAGTTACGAATAGAGGAAAGGTGAATACGGTACAATATTAGAAACGAGGGGTAAATAGAGAAAGAATTAGTCGGTTGTTAAAGTTGACTGAAATTGACTAACGAAAATACTCAAAATAGGATTATATTAAAGTTGTCATCTTTAAAGGGCCCATTTTGGTGAAGTTAGTCATTTTTAGAGACCAAAACAGAATTATCCCTAAAAAGAACTTGTACTAGTTTTGCAACAATAGGGTTATTTTAGTCATTACATTAAACCATTAGGCTGCTCATTGGTCAGTCACTTGTTCACACCACCACCAGACTGTCGAACTTTAAAAAGAGCAAGCGCAACTAAAAGAACCCTCTCGTTTCATTTCATCAGAGAAAGAAAGAAAGAAAGAAATTGAGGGCAAAATCCCACTTTCTCTCTCTCTACTGTGACAACAAAAATGTCAGTAAATCTTAACCTAATATTCTTCTTCTTCTTCTTCATCTTAACATTTATACTGTTAACAAAATCAACATTAGCTGATCGTTATTCATCATCATCATCATCAAGTCCACTTGGAGAATGGTCATCAGCAAGAGCAACTTACTACGCTCCATCTGATCCAAGAGACGTTGTCGGTGGTGCTTGTGGTTATGGAGATCTATTAAGAAGTGGTTATGGTATGGCAACCGTTGGATTAAGTAGTTCTTTATTCAATAGAGGTCAGATCTGTGGTGGTTGTTTTGAGTTAAGATGTGTTGATGATCTTAAATGGTGTATTCCTGGTACTTCCATTATTCTTACTGTTACTAATCATTGTGCCCCTAATTATGGACTTCCGACCGACGGCGGTGGTCATTGTAATCCTCCGAACAAACATTTTGTTCTTCCGATTGAAGCTTTTGAAAAGATTGCTATTTGGAAAGCTTCAAATATGCCTGTTCAATACCGCAGGTACATACTTACATACCTCTTGATTTTCTCTCTCTAGAAATGTTTGGATTTTACTGGTTCGTCGTTTCTATATTTAGGTAAAGCTTGTGAATGAATTTATCTGCTTGTTTGTTTATTTCTTTAATTTTATATAATAGATTTTTTAAGCATTTTCCTATCTTGCACCTTTAATGGCGGTGTTTGCTATGTGTACTCGTAACTGGCGTTTTGTATATTTTAGCTAATTTACACAGAGGTAGTGTGGCGTAGGATTAGTATCTTGCGCCTTCTTGTTTAAAACTGTACTATTTTTTAGGGAAAATAGTTGTTTATTTGTGGATTAGTTTAGTACTTCTAGTAAATTGGTGCAAAACTTGCATTTTGTCCTTTGGTGGTGTTTTATTTTAGATTGTCTGAATAACCGACTCATCGATCGTTTAGATGAGTCGGTTATTACGTGTCAGATTAACACAAACATTATGAAATCTTACTCGAGTCATTTCAGACCTATAGTCAAATTTCATACCCGGTTTAGAGAAAACAAACATTACCTTGGACTTGTTAGAAGACTGGAAAAGATATATGGTGTGCAAATGGTTGATGAGACTTAGATGCTCCATATATGGTAAACCACAACATATTTGGGTTTTCACCTCGTTGTGGCTCGATTTATCGAAATAGACTATATCTGGTAAACTAATGTGGCACCTCTGATCAATCGCCTTCCTTCATATACATGCATTCACGTATTACACTTATCTTGTCTTGTTGAGAATCAACTATTATGTGAGGCTACAAACGAGGTCTTGCTAGCTTCATTTGTTGGCACATTTATAGCAATAGAGGTGTTTTTTAGAACACTGTAATTTTTTCTTCTTTTGTTAGGCATCAGTGTCCGCATGTTTTTTTTAGGACACCCGTGCTGTTGTAGTCTTTCCCTCAATTATTTAATCTAATTGCTAAAAAACACACCTATCACAATAGTATTAGCCAGTGTTATAATCAGAATTGTTCGTCGATATGTGAGCTTGAGTTTGGAAGAGCTCAAGTATTTGTATAGGATACAATATAGGACATGTTCATTAAGCCTAGTTGAACAATGCTAGTGTTGTAGAAGGTATCGAGCTCATTGATTTGGCATATACAATTTTTTCCTAGAAAGAGAAGCGAAAATTACATTATTTATGACCAGACAATCAAAGCTTAATGTTACGTAAAACTTATGGACCAAAATAAATGATATTGAGATGGTCTCTTCTAGGATTCTTCTTTTCGTTATTATTTTAAATAACTCTTCTAGGATTCTTCTTTTCCTTATCATTGTTAAGTAACTCTTCTAGGATTCTTTTTTTTTCCTTGTCATTGTGAAGTAACCAGATCTTGATTGTTGAGTTATCTAAATAGCATAAAATTTTCTCTATCTATCTAAACACTAACTAGAACTGCGTGAGGAGGTGCATGAGGAAGATATAGAATGAAATGTAGGCATTGTGGATCACATTGATGCACTTCCTGCTTCAACATCAAATAACCTGTAATTTTGGCCAAACGAGGGAGAAGAACTTCATTTCCACTAATACGTAGTTTCTTTCATGTCAAAAAAAAATCCTTCGTAGACCATTTACTTGAGACCATATTGACCCATTTAATGTTGTCGATTGTCAAGATAGTACAACCTTTATCAATCTATTTGTGATTGTACTAGGGTAAAGCTTAAGTAGTTTCATTTGGAACTATGCATTCCAGAGACTTTGTTAATAAGCTCGGTGCCAGAAATAGTTGGTGTGTGAAGAGATGCTGTTCCCTAACTGATGTAAGCACGTTGGTGAAGGCTTCCTCTGAAGGTTAAAATAACTACTTTCGTATAATTCTTCAAAACGACAATTAAAACTGAAATAAACCTTTTGTTGATACTTCGAATAAAGCAAAGTTGCTAAAAAGATAAACAATCCCCCCAAAAACTATCTTTTGTTTGGGTCAACCATTGCTTTATATAGAAACAGGTTAATTTATTTTGAAATCTTTGTAATTATATTCTTAGTCAAACTGGTAATCTGAAAAATAAGAGGAAATTTATCTAAAGAATCCCAATGATTAAGTAACATATACTATCTAAAAGTATTTCTAATTAGTTGGTGATCGATCGTTAGGAGGTGTCCCTCAGATTCCTGTTCAAAACTTCGTCCCTCTCTTTGAATTTTGAAAGAGTTCCTCCACGAACTCAAATTTGTACCGTCAAGTAAATGGTAGCAAAACAAGTTGTTACCATCCTTTAGGGGAGGCTGGGAGCTCCCTAGAAAAATCCTGAACAAAAAGTCATGTATCTGACTAGTTGTGACCATCCTTTAGGGAAGCATTGAAGATCTTGTTCACATCAGTACCTTCAAACAAATTCCTTGACTAGAAATTGGGTTCATCCTCCGAATATTTGATGGTAAGGAGCCAGCCTCTTGATCAGGGGTGGTGCAAATAAAAAAAGCTTAGTTCTTTATTACAAATTAAGGCCGACATCTTGTGCGTGCGCACATGACCACACAGTTTGTGTCACTAGAAGTTTGCTAGTCGTAAAAACTACTTCATCGAGATCAGTGTGCTGGTGGAACTCCACCGAAACTACTCTTCTTACTACTTTAGTCATCATTCTCTGTATTTGTTCCCCCCTATTTCTCATATCCATTTTCTCCCTTGTTCCTTCATTTTGTTTAGGAAGCTTATCCTGAGAAAGGTAACCCTACTGACATTTTTGCTAGAGAGTACTTATGATTCATAGAGTCCCGCCAGCCCATTCTTACCAACCGAAAAACTTCCTTTGTTATATTACCTCGGGTATAACTAGGTTAGAGGAAACAGTGTACTTACAAAAATCTCTCTGCTAAAAGAAATTTATTCACAGCAATGGTGCTTTTATTGTTTAATAACCGTAGAGTGAAGTAGTTCTTGCAGCCAGACCTGATTAGCTGACCTACTGGCTTGAGAGCTTCAGTAAACACTGAAACAGGACCCACTTGATACCTTACATATTTACTAGATGGTTGCTGCAATTAATCTTGCTTGTGTTTTAAAGACTTTTTAAAGGTGGGACCTCTTAGGTGCATGTTATGTGCAATGATTTTCATTTCTTTTTGTAGGTAACCAAGCAACAAAACTATGATTGAAGCAACTACTTCTATGTCTATTTTAGAAGCATTAATTATTAGATTCTTCATTTTAGTTTTCCTTAATGAATCGTCAAACAATTGAACCATGATTCCTAAAAGTAGCACTTATTGAAATTAAATCATCATTCGCTGCTTAAACATTAAGTTTTTTTTTATCCGTGTGATGACGTTCTTTCCTCGTGATTTTTTAGTATTGGCACATTTACTGACTTCATTCTTTACGAGTAATTTCATTAATTGGAGTTGAATAAAAAATATATCCTCAATAGAGTTCTGTCGACGGTCTCTGATCACAGTTCAAGACAACGAAATACAGTTCTCCTTGTCTTCCCCGTATAATTCTTAATGATACTGTTTTCATTGTATTTTTTGTATAACTCCTAAAAGTTCATCAATTTTGGTTGGGCAGGATAAAGTGCAGAAGGGAAGGAGGAATTAGGTTTGTAATTGACGGATACGGTTTCTTTTATTCAGTTCTGATCAGCAACGTGGCAGGCGTGGGAGATATAATTGCTGTGAAAATAAAAGGTTCAAAAACAGGATGGCTTCCAATGGGTAGGAACTGGGGACAAAATTGGCAAATAAATGCTGATTTAAAGAAGCAATCTCTTTCATTTGAGGTAACTACAAGTGACGGAGTCACACTCGCTTCTTATAATGTTGCACCAAAAGATTGGGAATTCGGACAAACCTTTGTTGGTAAGCAATTTGAATCTTGAAATTCCAACAAAAGTTTGTTCGCTTCGATCAAGTTGTCAATCTTCAATCACGGAGAAAAGAAATTGGTCTATTTTTGTGTATTATTACGTGTATTGGTCTATTTTTTGTCGTTCGGAAAGGTTGTGGCAACTAAACAGGATCCTTTAGTGTGAGAACGGATGTGAACTGAGCTCTTACAAGAAGGAAACGCCAATATTTATGAAGGTGGGGGATATGATATGATGATTGTTGTTGAAATTTGTAGCAGTGTAGAAGGGATAGGGAAAAAACCCTGTATTTTCTTACTACTTCCAGGAAAACATAGTACTACTAAATATGAGAAACCTTTTTCAAGTTATGTGAATATCATTTTGTTATCTATCTTAATTTTGTTTTACTCCGACATCATTATCAATAGAGCTTCTGAGACAACTTGTGCAATTACCAGCAATAGCATTATTTAATATCGGTGTTTGGTGCAGGAAAATGCATCACATACCAAAAGTGAATGTTTTTCCACCTCTAAGGGAATCCCAAACCCAGGGGTGGGAGGGTTTGAGATTTTCTTTCCTTAAGGATTGTGGATTGAATATGCAGACCAGCCTTATGGGTTATTAGTGATACTGCTGGACTTCACGGTTTTAAAAGGCCTCACTAGGGAACGGTGCTTAACCCCTTAAGACGAGCACCACACACTGTCACACCCTGATGATCAATAATATTCTCTATTTGAATTGGATTATGTAGGTATAATGAAGTTGTTGGACTTCAGGCCATTGTCTTTGTTGGGCTATAGGCCCGGTGTGTTGATGTTTGAGTGGGCAGTTATCGAGCTTATCACATCTATGATGTATCAAATGCCAAATATCACGACGTACGTAGATCGTAGTCGTCTTCCAAAAAAAAAAAAAATAATAATATTCTCTATTCATATAACGAGAAAGAAAAAATTTGGAATGTTGTAAGCTACTGCAAATTTATGGAGATTGACACTTACATTAATTAACAATAATACCAAACCGAAAAAAAAACACATTAATAATATAAAAAAAATATGTCTGACGAAATTCACAGTGATGGAAGGAGCTGAACTCGTGCCACTGAGCGTTCAACTCGCTCCAACTCCACCCCGCTGAGCCTTAGTCTTCGCAAACAATTTTACTTTCTTTTCTCTATATTGACCCGTTTAACCTCATTAACTAAGAATAACTTTGACCCGTGGGGGCACGTGCCCCCACGAACCCTTATGTAGGTCCACCCCTGAGAACATCCCAACGGCCCTCCAAAACACCAAATATTGGCGTTATGGAGGGAGGAGACACCAATGGCACGAGAGATCACCAAAGATCTCCTGTGCCATGAATCACTGTTGCGTACCACCATTTTGGTGAGATGTGGGCCCCTCAATTTTAAATTAAAATTTCATCATTTTTTAGTTGTTTCTTTCGTTTTAATCCCTTTGCTCGTTTTAATGTTGGTGTTTGGTCCTCGTAAAATATTTTTATTTGGTCCCCATAAAACAATAAAATGTCGTAATGATCTTAATTTATCATTTAAGTCTTATATTCCTAATTATTATTTCAATAAACTAATTGTTAATTTATTTTATTTAAAAAATGAGTGTTAAAAACGGAAAAAAAAATGAAATATAGTGTGATGAACAGTGATTTGCTGGGACTTTTAGAGTTTTCTCTTTGGGTTCAAAAATTTAAAAACACCAAATAATTTGGTGAAGATTCTTTTTTTGTGATATTTTTAGTGCCAACCATCGGTGATGCTCTGAACATTCCAAAAAAGATTGTGTATATATATGGATTTTTGCAATGATGGTACTAAAACATGCAATGACGACTGTATAAGTAAGCATTATGTTCGAGGGGAGTGCTATTATAGAGACGTTGACGATGGTTCAATTCAATATGATTGTTGTTGTGGTCATATGATTAAAAACTAGAGAAGGAAAGTGCCCTTTCAACCAAAAAAAAAAGAGAAGGAAAGTGTCTGAAATGAATAATTGATAAATAAATGAGAAAAAAACAATGAACTTGTTGTGAAAACTAAGTAAAGTAGAGAGATTAGAGATGAGAGAAAACTAAAGACTAAGAAACACCATATTTGTACCTTAAGATTGTAGTATAATATTCTACTATTTTGTTGTGTCAATTACAATGGATTAGAACACTTTTTATAGGCCCTACAAAGTAAGGACATTCATGGGCATTTACACAAGGAGTTACATGCATACACATGAATGTGCCTTTAAGTTATAGGTTACATATGACCTCATTAGTGTAGATGTTACACATGATAGTAGTGGAAGACAAAATATTACAATACTCCCCCTTGCATTCCACACCATAAGAAATTGTCTCATTAAAACCTTACCAGAAAAACCCTATGGGAAAAACCATGGTGAAGGAAAAAGAGTACAATGTTCTTTAATATCTTCGATTATTTTAGAAGTACATACTGCCTCATTAAAACCTTGCCAAGGAAAACCCTATGGGATAAAACCGTAGCGAAGGAAAAAGAGTACAGTTCGAAGATTTACAATGTAAGATACATTTTCACGTTGTTCACTCCCCCTCATGGATACTCCCTCTCATAGACGTTCAGACGGTTGAGATTGTGCAAGATCACTTAGCCGACGCATTCCGATGTTATAGACTAATTTCTTGAATGTTGAAGTTGGTAAAGCTCTAGTAAATAAATCTGCAAGATTATCACTTGAACGTATTTGCTTAATTTCTATGTCACCGTTTCTTTGCAACTCATGAGTGTAGAAAAATTTAGGAGATATGTGCTTCGTCCTGTCACCTTTGATATATCCCCCTTTAAGTTGTGCAATACAAGCTGCATTATCTTCATACAATACTTTTGGAGTATCCTTGATTGAGGAAAGTCCACGTGTTTCCCGAATATGCTGGATAATAGACCTTAACCATATACACTCACGGCTTGTCTCGTGAATAGCAATTAGTTCAGAATGATTGAAAAAAGTAGCTATTATAGTTTGTTTTACTGATCTCCAGGATATTGCAGTATTACCACTAGTAAATAGATACCATGTCTGTGACCGTGCACTGTGAGGATCAGAGAGGTATCCGACATCTGCATAGCCACATAATTGTGATTTTATTCCTTTCGAGTAAAACAAGCCCAAATCGATTGTTCCTCGCAAATACCGTAGTATATGCTTGAAACCATTTCAATGTCTTTTGGTAGGTGCAGAGCTGTACCTTGCTAATAAATTTACAGCAAATGCTACATCTGATCGGGTACAAGTTGCTAAATACATAAGAGCACCAATTGCACTTAGGTACTTTAACACCAAGAAGGACGGAATGGGTCTTTCTTTTCATTAAGTGAGCGAACAATCATAGGATTACTTAAAGGATGAGCTTTGTCCATGTAAAAGCGTTTTAAGACTTTTTCTGTATATATCGATTGATGGATAAATATTTCATTTTGCAAATGTTCGATCTGTAAACCAAGACAAAATTTAGTTTTGCCAAGATCTTTCATCTCAAACTCTTTCTTCAAATATTCAGCCGTCTTAGTGAGCTCTTCTGGAGTCCCAACAAGATTTAAATCATCTACATAGACTGCAATAATGGCAAATCCATTTTCTGATTTCTTAATGAATACACATGGACAAATTGCATTATTTATATATCCTTCTTTCAAAAGGTATTCGCTAAGGCGATTATACCACATCCGTCCTGATTGTTTCAATCCATATAACGATCTTTGTAATTTGATCGAATACATGTTTGACGATCCTAATTTAGATGTTTTAGGCAAGTTATATCCATCAGGAATTTTCATGTAGATGTCACTATCAAGTGAGCCATACAAATAGGCAGTGACTACATCCATTAGACGTGTTTCAAGACATTCCGATGCTGCTAGACTTATCAAATATCGGAATGTTATTGCGTCCATTACAGGAGAATAAGTCTCTTGGAAGTCTATACCCGGTCTTTGAGAAAAACCTTGAGCAACCAAACGTGCTTTATACCTGACAATTTCATCTGTCTCATTTCTTTTGCGCACAAATACCCATTTGTATCTTACAGGTTTTTATATTTTCTGGTGTTGGAACTACAGGTCCAAATACCTCTCTCTTCGCTAAAGAATTTAACTCAGTTTGAATAGCATCCTTCCATATTGGTCAATCTTTTCCTTGTCGACATTCTTCAATATTTTGTGGTTCATGATCGTCATTATTTGCTATTACATCCAGAGTTATTGCAAAAGCAAATTTATTGTCAGGAATGATTTTGTTTCTTTCCCAACATTCTCCTGTACTAATATAATTAGTTGATAATTCTCTCACATTAGTTTCTTGTGCCTCTTCTAGGGCAGTGAGTTCCATATTGGTGGATTGATTGATCGTTTCAGGTACATGTGTGCTCCGTGCCTCTTCTGAAGGACTATTTATTTTTTCATGTTTCTTTCTTTTTCGTGGAATGGTATCTTTTGCATCAACAGGCCTGCCACGCTTTAACCGTGTTTTAGATACATTTGTATCTTTAAGTTGATCTTTAGGAATATCAATCCGTGTTGGTGTATTAGCAGCTGGTATATGTGATTTTGTTACTTTCACTGAATCTGTGAAAGCATCTGGTGATTGGTTTGCAATCTTTTGTAAGTGAAAGATCCTTTGAACTTCAAGTTCACACTGGCTAGTGCGAGGATCTAGATGAGATAAAGAGGATGTACTCCAAGAAATTTCACGTTTTGCCTCATTTTGTGGCTTATCTCCCCCTAACGGTGGAAATTTATCTTCATCAAAATGACAGTCGGCATATCGTGCAGTAAATACATCACCCGTAAGTGGCTCTAGATACCTTATTGTTGAAGGTGAATCAAAACCAATATAAATACCAAGACGCCTTTGAGGACCCATCTTTGTTCGTTGTGGGGGTGAAATTGGCACATATACAGCACAACCAAACACTTTAAGATGTGATATATTTGGTTGTTGTCCAAATATAAGTTGCATTGGAGAGTATTGATGATAAGCAGATGGTCTAATACGAATTAGAGCTGCAACATGTAATATAGCATGTCCCCATGCCGAACTAGGTAATTTAGCTCTTAACAACAAGGGTCGAGCTATAAGATGTAAGCGTTTAATAAAAGATTCAGCTAATCCATTTTGAGTATGGGTATGAGCTACTGGATGCTCAACAGTAATCCCAATTGACATGCAATAATCATCAAATGCCTTTGATGTAAATTCTCCTGCATTATCGAGACGAATTGTCTTTATTTGGTAGTCAGGGAATTGTGCCCTTAACCTTATTATTTGAGCAAGAAGTCTAACAAACGCAATAGTGCGAGTTGATAATAGACAGACATGTGACCATCGTGTTGAAGCATCTATTAAGACCATGAAATATCGAAATGGCCCACAAGGTGGATGGATAGGTCCACATATGTCTCCCTGAATCCGTTGTGAAAAAACTAGGTGACTCGATGCTTATTTTTGATTGAGATGGTCGAACAATCAATTTTCCTTGCGAACAAGATGCACATGGATAATTGTTTGGTTGAAAAATCTTCTGGTTTTTCAACGGATGTCCATGTGAATTTTTTATTATTCGACGCATCATTATAGAACCCGGATGACCAAGTCTATCATGCCAAATTGCAAGAGTCATTGAATTGAGCTTCTGGTTCATCAAATAATTAGACTCCATAGTTCTTATACTTGTATAGTATAAACCTGAAGCAAAAGATGAAAGCTTTCTAGTATCAACTTTTTGTTTGAGATTATTGAAGTAATACAAAGGTATTCTTTCTTTTTGTCACAAGTTGTCTCAATATGATATCTATTATGACGAATATCTATAAAGCTTAATAGATTTCGTGCAGATTTAGTAGAATATAAAGCATTTGGGATATCAATTTTAGTACCATTTGGTAGTATAACAACGGCTTTGCCAGAGCCTTCTATCAGGTTTGTGGGTCCTGATATTGTGATGACATTAGCCTTGACTAATTTTAGTTGGAAGAAAAAATTCTTGTTCCGCAGAATAGTATTTGTCGTTCCACAGTCGATAAAACATTCATCCCCACAATTTGTTTTGAAAACATTAGTAAACTCCATGCTAATAAGAAACTAAACGAAAAATATAGAAATGTTTTAATATTTTATAATAAAAAGAACATAACAAAAACACAATTGTTGAGAAAGCAAATGACCAAAGCAAAACATAGCCTAAGAAAAAAAATTCTTTCTAAAGGCATATTAAAACTAGAATTTTAGTATAGATTCTAGTTAACATTTCCATTGTTAAGTAAAACATCAAATTCTTTGCTGCTTGGATCTGCAAAAAAATCTGAAACATCCAGATGAGTTTGATCTATGGATACTTCAAATTCTTTACCACTTTGATCTATGAAGTAGTCAGAAATATCTAAGGGAGTTTTGTTCATCGGTACTTCAAATTCTGCCAAATTGGCTTTTATTTCTTTACCTTTCCCCTTCATGCAATTTTGGTAAAGATTAACCAAGTGTTTTGCAGTACGACAAACACGTGACCAATGCCCCTTCATACCACATCAGTGACAATTATATTCACGATGATTAGATGTTTGTACACTTTTTCCTTTGTCATTTTTGTATTTGGCATTATTCCACATCTCGTGGTTTGATGCTAATTTTTGTTCACTTGAATGCCTAATAGGGCCACCACGTTGTCGATTATTATATTGACCTCAACCTCGACCACGCCCATTACCATGTCTGCGTTCACAGTTCATTGATGCAACAACATTCACTTTAGGAAATGGTGCAGTCCCAGTGGGATGAGCATTATGATTTTTCATTAACAGCTTGTTATTTTGTTCAGCAACAAGAAGACAAGAAATTAATTCAGAGTACTTTGTAAACCTACACTCTCGATATTGTTGCTGCATGAGCATATTTGATGCGTGAAAAGTTGAATATGTTCTCTCTAGCATGTCCTCTTCAGTTATATTCTCTCCAAATAATTGTAGGCGAGATTTAATTTTATACAATGCTGAATTGTATTCACTTACTGTCTTAAAATCCTGTAAACGCAAGTGCATCCAATCGTAACGAGCTTTTGGGAGTATGACAGTCTTTTGGTGGTCATATCTTTCTTTCAGATTCGTCCATAAAACATATGGATCTTTTACCGTTAGGTATTCAGTTTTCAGACCTTCATGAAGGTGATGACGAAGGAAAATCATTGTTTTTGCCCGATCTTGTGGGAATGTTTCATTTGCAGCCATAATGGTATTTCCAAGATTCATAATATCAAGATGAATTTCAGCATCTAGAATCCATGTCAAGAAATTTTTTCTCGTAATATCAAGAGCAAGAAATTGCAATTTTGTAAGATTATCCGACATGATCTAAACAATACAAACAAACAAGTTAGATAAATATGTCTAAGAAAAATACTTGCTTATTTTCTTCCTATTTTTTTTTCTAAAAATTTTCATCATTGCATAGATATCAATATGTTCATAATACTATTAATAATCACTATAGATGGACATGGTTGATACTAGCAATTTTAATCATGCATACATAGAAAAAAAATTAATATGAACAACATTAGAAAAAAAATTGTTTGTTAGAGTTTATCTATAATATTAGATGAAGACTATTTCAATCCTATCATGAAAAAGATATATGCTACAAATGCTAATATGAAGAATAGTTATGTCTAACAAAATTACTACCTTCATATCTAATTACTTTTCCTAAAGATGCAAGTGAAGGAAAAAAAATTATTCCTATGTATACTATAAGAATTTAAACTATTTGGAAGCATACTCTCTATGATACTCTAATCTTCTTAAAAAAAATAGTAGAGCTTCGTGCCGATAACGTGTTGTGAAAACTAAGTAAACTAGAGAGATTAGAGATGAGAGAAAACTAAAGACTAAGAACACCATATTTGTACCTTAAGATTGTAGTATAATATTCTACTATTTTGTTGTGTCAATTAAATTGGATTAGAACCCTTTTTATAGGCTCTACAAAGATAAGGACATTCATGGGCATTTACACAAGGAGTTACATGCATACACATGAATGTGCTTTAAGTTATAGGTTACATATGACCTCATTAGTGTAGATGTTACACATGATAGTAGTGGAAGACAAAATATTACAATAGAACTCATATTTTCATATTATTTTCATTTGAATCTTTAATTATTCGCCAAAGAACGTGGGGGTGGGGGAAGACACTTCCGTTTTTTTTGGTTGAAAGACACTTCTATTTTTTTTTGGTTGAAAGACACTTCCGTTTTTGGAGGGGGGGGGTGTCTTTGTTTCTATTTTAGGCTAGACTTATGTCTATTGAAATCCTGTGTAAGGTTCTTGATTTTCTATTTTAGGTTCCATTTTTTTATCTGTTGAAAGTACTTTTCGGGTGTGTTTGATAGCAATTTAGGGTAAGGAAAAAAAACAGAGAAAAAATTACTCGGAGAAAATTTTTCTCCAAGAATTTTTTTCCCCGGAAACACTTTCCACATTTTCTATTGTTTGGTTCATTAAAGGAAAATTTTGTTTTTTTCCATTTTCTTAATTTTTCGCTGTTTGGTTTGCTTGGGAAAAAATATGTTTCCAATTTCTTTACTTTTATCTTATGCTTGGTTAACCAAGAAAAATATATTGTTAAAAATCAAAATAAATCATATTACCCATAAAAGTATATGTTTAAGATGCATATCAACTAAAAAATAAATCATTTTTTCCTATATTACTAGTACTAATGCTAAGTTTAGTCATACTGAAGTTTATCAATTCGCGAAAAAGTGCACTACTTGACCTTTGATTAACCGCTGGTCAACTTTCTCCTCAACCATGATGCTCTTCTTGATTCAGGAAAGTCAAGGAATATACGTGTAAGTTCGGGTTTCTCTCCGAACATATACATAGCGTCTTCAACCTCTTGCTCACTTAAGTTTGGAATGGCCATCAACGCATTTTCCACACCCCGAACTGAAGGAGGTTGAACTGCTTCGGCAAGTTTGTTTGCAGCTTGCGCAAGTAAAATAGATGTTTCATCAGCTTCTGACCGTCGTCTACGTTTTGGCGCTATAAATTGATCTCGATTAACGGAAGTTGGAGAACATAAACCTTCATCTTCATCCACATTGATGGACGTCATATTAACATTTTCACCTATAAAAAAATATTAGAATAGTGTTATGGAAATGATTAAAGATTTTAGAATTGATAATTTTGAATGATTGACGAACCAGGTAGTTCGTAAGAAATATCATCAGCCTCCACTTGTCTATTTCCAGTGGCTTGTTCTGTCCCAACGATGACTCCTAATTTTTCCTGGTACGGGAAACTCTTCGTACGCAAATTTTTTGCATTAGGGTGTGCCTGACAATAAGCATTGTGAAGGGCAAAGTCAAACTTTATTTGTAAAATATTTAAGACAATATAAATTGGAAACGTACCTCCACGTAGTCTTTCCATGCATCGTCGTCCGCCTCAATGCGAAAAGTTACAGAGTTAAAGACAAACCCGTTAGCGTCGATTGCATGTTTCGCGGTAGTATAATGGTTTCTGAATGTTTTCATACGAGCTTTGATGTTGTCAACAGTAATACGGATTCCCGTCTTCTTATATATTTCGTCAATAACTTGTTGATTTCCATTTTTTTTTTCCAGCCAAAATGTAATCATAAAGCGTATTTATTAGAATATCATCCATTATAGTGCTCCATGTCACAGTAGGTTTCTTACACTTTTTGTTTGAATTGGCAGGACCAGACTCAGCAGCCATCTTTATTAACACATAAAGAATCACAATGTCATATATTTTGATAATCTAAAACTAAATAAATTGTGCGATAAAACATATGTAGAAATAATATGATAAATATTTTTAAAAATGATAAAAAAATATTCAACAATATAATGAAACATAAATGAAAAAAATTAACATAACTATAAATTCGAAAAGTTTGTCCACATTTCCTCTGCTATTATATCCCTATTTGCTGTCCAAATTTGTGATGGGACAATATTAATTTCTTCATCTTGCACGAGCTGGTCTACATCTTCAAGTTCGCCTACTTCATCGTCGTCGCTCTCATTATCTTCATCACTACTTATATCATCGGGATCTCTATCTCGTAAGAAATTATGCAAAGCACAACATGCGATAACAATCTTAGCTTGTGTATCAATATCGTGGAATGGTGCATTTCTCAAATATGCAAATCTTTTCTTTAACAATCCTATAGTCCTTTCGACGACATTACGTAAAGATGAATGACGATAGTTGTATAGTTCTTTAGGATTTTGAGGTCGACGGCCAATATGATCTTGGAGATGATATCGTGTGCCACGATATGGTGTGAGAAACCCAGGCACCAACGGAAATCCAGCATCAGCAAGATAATATTTACCTACATTAACATAATTTATTATAATTCTAGTTGAATAATAAATTTGTACCTGACTAATTTTTTTATGTGATATAATATTTTAAAATCACATACCAACTGGAACTGTTAATTTGCGTCCAGGACGAGATACTGCACATCTCAAAAGACGACCGTCATGAGCAGACCCTTCCCACCCAGCTAGTACGTAATGAAATTTCATATCAAACCCACATGCTACAAGAACATTCTGGGAAATATAAGCTTTTCTATTACGATATCTAGGTTGGTCTTTGATAGGAACAGTTGCTCTGATATGTGTACCATCAATTGCACCGACTGCATCCTATAAAATATCTTTGTTATGATTGACTAAATTATTTAGTTGTAAAAGAACAAAACATTCTTGAATCTAGACCAACCTTGAAGTACTCATGCCAAGCTTGTCGACGGCTTCCATCCATCGGTGAGTTAGCAATTGTCGCTGGTTTAACAACATCTTTGTAAAGCCTAAGTACTGTTGACAACACTATATGGAAATACCTACTCACTGTTTCACCTGATCGAATGAATTGAAGAACTGAACTACGATTACGTTGATCGTGCCCAATTGTGTATAAGAATATAGCAACTTGTTCTTCTACTTTCACATGTCGATTGTCAACTAAACCATAGCCTCGTAAGCGTACACATAAGCGTCGAAATGGTTCTCGTTTCATTCGAAGTTGTTCGTGACAATATCGATCACTCTCGGAGTAAATTCTCTGCAATATGCTGTTTCTTTCTTGGTCTCGATTTATGTAAGCTCTCCTATCAATAATGGCATGTCTTCTACGTCGGTTACTCAAATATGTATGTATGATGATAATCATCATAGTACACACAATACGTAACCTTAATTGCGGTGTTTGCATTGTATATTGTTGGTGACGACTATAACAAAAACATTAATTTCTATAAATATCTAATATTTAATTGGTCGTTACATAAAATAAAACATTACATAAAATAATGGTGTATATATATACAACTATACAAGCAATCTAGAAAGAATTTGAAAAAATATATATATTTTTTGTTTTTTCATTAATCAAATATCTTTCACTACAAAGGTTGTGAACAATAAGTTAGAGAAATAAAAGATAAAATAAGGTGTATAAACTGAGTATACTTCCGTTTTACTTGTTTTTTAGTAATTAATTGATTTATGATATTTACTACCAACCTAGAGAGATAAAAAGAAAAAGTTATTGTTATTGATTATTGAACTATTTCTTTATGTGAGAGGGTATAGGCAGTTTCTTGGAGGCGGTTTGTGAAAGATGGCTTGAGGCGGTTTTGGATTCCTAATTGTGTTGGGTTTCTAATTCCTAATTGGGTCGGTGGATGCATTGAGTTTCTAAATCCTTAGTTGGAGTCGGCTTATAATAATATATAAATAGGTGGGTTAAGTGCCATATTAATAATCAACCAAACCAACACCAACACAAGCAACAACAACTCTTCTTTAGAGAGCTAGAGAGAGAGAGCAAGAGTGAGAGAAATTTTTCATAGTTTTTTTTGAGCGGTGTAAAATTTCTCGGTCATCGAAGATTTAGTATAGAAGGTTAATTCTATACGGTACCATCTTGGGACGAACTTGCGGGTTGTGTTAGTCGTCTTCATCTATCCTTCAATAAAGATTTCTTGTTCGCCCGAGGACGTAGGCTTTAAAGCCGAACCTCGTTAAATTCTGTTCGCATATTTGATTTTGACTTAGCTTTTCGATTAATCTTCATAATCGGATCAATTTCTAGGATAGGTTCGATAGCTTCCGCGACTTTTAGTTATAACAATTGGTACCAGAGCCTTGTTGAGATTGAACGAAGAGAAGATGGAATCGAGAAGTGGTACGGTCAAATCAGGGAAATATGAGATAGAGAAGTTCAATGGGAAAAACGATTTTTCTTATTGGCGGATGCAGATGAAGAATCTGTTAATCTCGCAGAAATTACACAAGACGTTGACGGGAAAGAAACCAGGAGATATGTCAGATGAGGATTGGGAGGAGTTAGATCTCGAAGCACGGGCTACCATTATGTTGTGTCTTGAGAGGGACGTGGCGTTCCTAGTAGACGAAGAAACAACGGCGGCGGGTGTGTGGTTAAAATTAGAAAGCAGTTTCATGACGAAAACTTTAACGAATCGGGTCTACTTAAAATCCAAATTATTCACATGTAGAATGGAAGAGGGTTCTTCTATTCAGGAATATGTGAATAGGTTTGACAGGATTATCTCAGATTTGAAGGATATTGATGTTAAGGTTGAGGATGAGGACCAAGCCCTCATATTGTTACTTTCATTACCTAAATCCTATGAGAACCTTGTTCAAACTTTGATGCTTGTTGGTGATAGTCTAACCATGGAAGAGACGAGAAATTCGCTATTAGCGGATGACCTTCGTAAGGTTGCTACTAGCAGTATGGCGTCGGGTGGAGTAGACAAAGAACAAGCACAAGGGTTGTTTGTAACGAGGGGGAGGAGTAATGAAAGGGGAAAGGGAAAGGGCGGGAAATCTAGATCCAAATCTAGAGGCTCTTTCAAGAATACATGTTTTAGTTGTGGTGAGCTTGGCCACTTTAAAGCGACTTGTCCAAAGAGAAAGTTGAAGCAAAAGAACGAAGGCTACAAGGAGAAACAAGAGATGCAAGAGGCGGGATATGTGTCAGAAGAGGCGGACGAATGTTTCTCGGTGACAGAGGTGTCTGAGAAGATCTTCGATAAGTGGATGCTTGATTCAGGGGCGTCACACCATATGTGCCCAAATAGGGAGATGTTTACTACCTATAGGAGTATAGATGGTGGTACAGTTATACTGGGTGATGATAGTATATGTAAAACTGTGGGACTCGGAACAATACGGATCAAGATGCACGATGGAGTGGTGAGAACATTGACGGACGTAAGACACATACCCGATTTGCGGAAAAATCTAATTTCCCTTGGTGTGTTGGAGTGGAACGGTTGTAAGATAATTATAGAGAATGGCTCCATAAGAGTCGTTAAGGGTTCTTTGGTGGTAATGAGAGGTACTCGTTACGGTAATTTATACAAACTTTTGGGGACAACAGTTACGGGAGATGTAGCAGTAGGAATCAGTGGAAGGGATCCAACGGCTAGTACGAGGCTTTGGCATATGCGCCTTGGGCATATGTCAGAAAAAGGTCTATCTTTGATGTGCGGGAAAGGTTTGTTGAAGGACATGAAGAAGCCTTGCATGGAGTTTTGTGAGCATTGTGTGTTCGGGAAGGCACACAGGGTGACGTTCTCTACAAGCAAGCACAGGAGCAAAGAGGTATTAGACTACGTACACACCGATGTCTGGGGACCGGCAAAGTTACCTTCCAAGGGTGGTTCCAGGTATTTTGTTACGTTCGTTGATGATCATTCGAGATTTGTCTGGCTTTATTTTCTGAAGCATAAGAATGAGGTATTCAACACATTCCTGGTGTGGAAAGCAATGGTTGAGAACAAAACTGGTCGAAAGCTGAAGACGTTAAGGTCGGATAATGGGACCGAGTACACGGATGGGGCATTCAAGGAGTTTTGTAATCAGGAAGGCATTGTGAGGCACTGGACAGTAGTAAACACACCTCAGCAGAATGGAGTCGCAGAGAGATTGAACCGTACACTACTTGAGAAGGCTAGATGTATGCGCTCCAATTCGGGACTAGGCGTAGAATGGTGGGCAGAATCTGTTGCTACAGCTTGTTATATTGTGAACAGGTCTTCACATTCTTCTTTAGATGGCGGCATACCTTACGAGGTGTGGTCAGGTGAACATGCAGATTACGGGAGACTTAAGGTTTTCGGTTGTACGGCCTATTACCATGTTAAAGGTAACAAACTTGACAATAGAGCAAAGAAGGCAATTTTCTTAGGATATGCTACAGGAGTCAAGGGTTATCGGCTATGGTGTACGGAAGACAAGAAGTTTGTAATCAGCAGAGATGTGGTGTTTGATGAGTCATCTATTGTAGCTATGGCGAAAGCTACGGTGCCTAGTTGTGGTGATGTTGGGTCTACTAAAGCTCAAGTAGTGGAAGTAGAAGCCGAAGACCAACGGGTTTCTAGGAATCATGATCAGGTGGAGCATCAGGATAATACTCAGGATGAGAAAATTGATGAACCCGATCATGAGGAGGTTCAAGGGGAAGGTACACAAGTTTTACAACAACAACAGCAGGATGTTTCGGTACACACTAGGCCGAAACGGTTATATAAGCCGGTACAGAGGTTAGGGTCAGACAAACCTCTTAGGCATTATGGGCAGGCAAATCTTGTTGAATATGCACTCTCGGTGGAAGACGACGAGCCGGTCACCTTCAAACAAGCTATTACCGCGGAGGATAGAGAGAGTTGGTTGGTTGCTATGCAAGAAGAGATGGAGTCTCTTCACAAGAACAAGACATGGGAGGTTGTCCCATTGCCCGAAGGTAAGTATGTTATTGGTTGTAAATGGGTGTACAAGAAGAAAGAGGATTCTTCTGAAATCAAGGGTACAAGGTATAAGGCAAGACTAGTGGCCAAGGGTTATGCACAGAAAGAAGGGGTCGACTACAATGAGATTTTCTCACCGGTCGTGAAACATACTTCTATTCGGGTGCTATTGAGTATTGTTGCTCACAGGGATCTTGAGCTGGAACAACTCGATGTTAAAACCGCCTTCTTGCACGGAGATTTGGAAGAAGAAATTTATATGGCTCAACCTGAGGGATACAAGGTTGAGGGTAAAGAAAATCAAGTATGTCGTTTGAGGAAGTCTCTTTACGGATTGAAACAATCCCCTCGCCAATGGTACAAACGATTTGATTTTTTCATGCTAAAGCATGGTTTTCGCAGAAGTGACTATGATTGTTGTGTATACATCAAAAAGCTTCGCGAAGGTGACTTTATTTATCTCCTTTTGTATGTGGATGACATGCTTATTGCTTCTCGAAGCATGGTGGAGATAGATAAGTTGAAATCTCAACTCAGTCAAGAGTTTGAGATGAAAGACATGGGCGCTGCAAAGAAGATACTGGGAATGGAGATTAAGAGAGAGCGGTCAAGTAAGAAACTGTACTTGAATCAGAAAGGTTACATCGAACGAGTAGTTTCTCGGTTCGGGATGCAGAATGCGAAGGCGGTGTCAACACCTTTGGCACCACACTTCAGGCTCTCAGGAAAACAATCTCCCACTACTACGGTGGAGAAGGATCATATGGATCGTGTACCGTATGCTAGTGCAGTTGGCAGTTTGATGTACGCTATGGTGTGTACTCGTCCAGATATTTCACAGGCGGTCAGTGTGGTTAGCAGGTTTATGGCAAACCCAGGGAAGACACATTGGGAAGCTGTGAAGTGGGTCTTGAGGTACTTAAAGGGTACCGTTGATACGGGTTTGTGCTTTGGTGGAGACACATGTCAGGTAAGCGGTTATGTTGACTCGGATTATGCTGGCGATCTAGATAGAAGACGATCTACTACTGGTTATGTATTTAAGGTACATGGTGCTCCAGTTAGTTGGCGATCGATGTTACAATCTACAGTTGCGTTATCTACTACGGAGGCCGAGTATATGGCTATGGCCGAGGGAGTGAAGGAAGCATTGTGGTTGTGGGGTCTTCTGGATGATCTAGGGATTAAGCAGGAGTGCGTGGATGTATGGTGTGATAGTCAAAGTGCGATCCACTTGGCGAAGAATCAGGTCCATCATGCTCGTACTAAGCATATCGATGTCAGGTATCACTTTGTACGAGATGTCATAGAGGAAGGTGATGTTTCTCTCATGAAGGTACACACAGATGAGAATCCCGCGGACATGTTGACTAAAGTGGTGACATGTAGCAAGTTTCAGCATTGCCTGGAATTGCTACAAATCGGCTCGTGTTAAGTTGCCCGAAAGGGCGTAATGGCGACAAGGTTTTCTTTATGTGAAGGGTTGGTAGAACTACGGTAGGCTTGATCCTGTAAAAGGGTACGTAGGCAGCCATGGTCATATGGCGCAGTCGGATGAAGTCACAAAAAGAAGATATATCTTACAAGGAGTATCCTGGTGTTCGTCCAAAATTTGAAGTGTATCAAATTGTGTACGAGGTGGAGAATTGTGAGAGGGTATAGGCAGTTTCTTGGAGGCGGTTTGTGAAAGATGGCTTGAGGCGGTTTTGGATTCCTAATTGTGTTGGGTTTCTAATTCCTAATTGGGTCGGTGGATGCATTGAGTTTCTAAATCCTTAGTTGGAGTCGGCTTATAATAATATATAAATAGGTGGGTTAAGTGCCATATTAATAATCAACCAAACCAACACCAACACAAGCAACAACAACTCTTCTTTAGAGAGCTAGAGAGAGAGAGCAAGAGTGAGAGAAATTTTTCATAGTTTTTTTTTAGCGGTGTAAAATTTCTCGGTCATCGAAGATTTAGTATAGAAGGTTAATTCTATACGGTACCATCTTGGGACGAACTTGCGGGTTGTGTTAGTCGTCTTCATCTATCCTTCAATAAAGATTTCTTGTTCGCCCGAGGACGTAGGCTTTAAAGCCGAACCTCGTTAAATTCTGTTCGCATATTTGATTTTGACTTAGCTTTTCGATTAATCTTCATAATCGGATCAATTTCTAGGATAGGTTCGATAGCTTCCGCGACTTTTAGTTATAACACTTTAATTAATTTATTCATGTTTGTAGTTCAATAAATTAATGTTTGTAAAGGGTTTAAATATGAAGTCATTGAACTCTTTTATGGAAAAGAATAAATTAATTAAACCACTACAACCTAGAGAGAGAAAAAAAGTGATTGTAATGAATTAATGTTTGTAAAGGGTTTAAGTATGGAGTCATTGACAAGTTGATTTTTTTTTCTTTGGTGACCTATTGACTGGTTGATTGAGATGGAAGAAAGAGAGCTACAAAAAAGTACAAGCATTAATTGAGGTTGACCAACTTCCTACTACCTACCTTCAACACAAAAAAAAAACTTCCAACTACCTATAGTAGTACAATCTAGAGAGATAAAAGAAGTTAAAAAGATGCATAGAAAAAGAAAGAGAGAGATGAAGGAGAAAGTTACCTGTACTTGAGATAGTTAATGCTTTGTAATTTTTTTCTTCTCTTTTTTTGTGTTTTTGCAGCTTTTTCTTTTTTGATGGTGGAGTCTTTTTCATTAGTAGTTATTTATAGTAGGGTTTTTGTAAAGGGAAAAAGTACGCAACTTTTTTCGGGAATAATTTTTCTTCTATAAAAGAGGGGTCATAAAATTCCCTCTTTTTGAGGAAACTTGGGAAAAAAAAGTCACGTGATGTTCTTTTCTCTTTCTCTAGTTGGTCAATCAAACACATAAAATTTTTCTATTTTAGAGAAAAACTTTCTCTTTTCTCCGGGAAAATAAGCTATCAAACAAACCCGAAGGGTTCTTGATTTTCTATTTTAGGTTCCATTTTTTGTCTGTTGAAAGTACTTTTCAGGTTCTTGAATTTAAAATCGTGTTAAAGATTACAAGAACGTATGATATTATATGTCATGTCTTAATGTGTTATGTGTCATGTGTTAATGTGTTATGTGTCGTGTTAAAGATAACAAGACCATTTTTAGATAGTTTATTTTTAGAAAATCGTGAACCTAGACGCTAAATGGAACCTAACAGGACTTTCAACAAGCTACACTTGTATAAAGTGTTCCTGCTCGTTTAAGATGCGGTCAAAGTTTCAACAGGCTACACTATCTAAAAATGGTCTTGTTATTTTGAGATAGTGTATTTTTAAGTCTTAAAAAGGTAAACAACCTTAAACGGAAGTCTGATTCATGTCTTCTCCATGGTTTGATTAATGTCTTCTGTTTTTTTTCTTGAAACAATTCCAATTCCTTGTCAATACTATCCCAAAGGGGGGGGGGGGGGGGTGAGGTGTCTTTGTTTCTATTTTAGGCTAGACTTTTGTCTATTGAAAGTCCTGTGTAAGGTTCTTGATTTTCTATTTTAGGTTCCATTTTTTTGTCTGTTAAAAGTACTTTTCAAGTTCTTGATTTCCTATTTTAGGTTCCATTTTTTGTCTGTTGAAAGTACTTTTCAGGTTCTTGAATTTAAAATCGTGTTAAAGATTACAAGAACCTATGATATTATGTGTCATGTGTTAATGTGTTAATGTGTTAATGTGTCGTGTTAAAGATAACAAGACCATTTTTAGATAGTTTTTTTAGAAAATCGTGAACATAGACGCTAAATGGAACCTAACAGGACTTTCAACAAGCTACACTTGTATAAAGTGTTCCTGCTCGTTTAAGATGCGGTCAAAGTTTCAACAGGCTACACTATCTAAAAATGGTCTTGTCATTTTGAGATAGTGTATTTTTAAGACTTAAAAAGGTAAACAACCTTAAATTGAAGTTTGATTCATGTCTTCTCCATGGTTTGATTAATGTCTTCTTCTGTTTTTTTCTGGAAACAATTTCAATTCCTTGTCTAATCTAGCCGTTTCCCACTTAGGAAAATAACCCTAATTTTAACTATCTAATAACACAATATAACAAAT
Organism: Eschscholzia californica; assembly: GCF_041429995.1. NCBI lineage: Eukaryota > Viridiplantae > Streptophyta > Magnoliopsida > Ranunculales > Papaveraceae > Eschscholzia > Eschscholzia californica. The sequence goes on along the minus strand of NW_028238198.1, from coordinate 11,453,836 downwards.
ATATATATATATATATATATATATACACACATAGTATTATAGGTATTCGTTGGTAGAATTATATAGTTGAGTTAGAGAGAGAAACAAACTACACACATGGCACATGACACATAACACATTAACACATGGCCCATAACACATTAACACGTAGCTATAAGGTAATTCTGGCAAACCCTTTAGACTTATGTGAGGTGAATATCAAAGATATTTAGACATCAAATAAACCAACTTCTATGTTATCTGCTAATATTTCATGTTTTGTCTGGATTGAGAAGCCACTTGTTTTTACCATCTAGTGTGTATAATGTGGTTTGCCCTAACCCTAGATTTATATTTTTGGTAATATTCGTGATATATATATATATCGTATTGATCATTGATCTCAATTTTCTCTTATATGCAGAAATTTTCACATTCTCAATGAACCTTTATGAACTTTTCGACAGAGGGTTACCAATGTCTTAAAAATGCTTGTGTGCATTCTCACGTAAATTGTGCGAGATTTTTGTATTGTGGACGCAATGGCGAAAATATTTTCAGCTTTAAAGATAAAGTGACTTGGTCAAGCTGGACAAGTAATTCAGATGCCAATGACTGCTACAAGAGAGATGGTCAATTTAATTATGGGATCTACCAACAAGAAGTTAGAGTTACGACTACTCGTAGTAACACTGTTAGATATATCTATTCGGGTTTCCAGGTACTTATGACATATATTTATCATATTTAACTCTTACTTTTGTACATATTTACTACATCGTTCTAATCTGAGTGAAGTCAGTGTACAAAATCCACTATATTTTTAGTAAGCTTGGTTTCCTTTTCTCAGTGGCGTGACTGAGAATTTCGGGGTCTGGTGCGAACTTTTAATCGTGCGCCCTCGATATACAATTAAGAAATGAAAAAAAACCTTATTTCTTAACAACCCTATCTTATCTCAGGAGTAGACTTCAGGCTCAAGCCCCTCCCGCAAAAAAAAAATAGAAACTTATTATCTAAATTTTTGTACAATTAGGTAAAATTATTCAGACAAAAAGAAAAGAACAACTAACCAGCGGTCCATATTCAAATTTTTCTAGACTAAAATAACCATTTGCTAGTGAAACTTCCTGTACTCCTGAAATGCGTTAGTTACTTATAACGTATTGTGAAATGTCTTATTTAAGACTTTCTTTTTATGAGCACTCATATTGTATAATGACAAATATATTTGTTCCTCGGATTTCTTCTTTTCTGTTTCTAGAAACCCTTTCTTCAATTCACATCCGCCGTAAATTCATTAAAGTCACTTCCTCGTACAAAAATCCGTTATGATCTTCCTACTCTTCCAATTCCCTTTCTTCTCACTTAAGCTAAGTTCTCCGAATCTCAATAAATTTCGATCACTAAGTGATAACTGTTTTTTGGTTTCTTCTAAAAATCCAATATCTAAATTTAAATGAATTGAGATTGATTCTGGCGATAATCGCGGGATAATTTGTACTGTAGAATGTTTGTATATTTCCGCCTCTATTAAAAATTATCGAATGCTCACCTTTACCCCTGAAGATAATATCAAACTGGTGATGACAGAAACAACCCATAATTGGAAATTTCACCCATGGACATGGTGATTCACATCTTTTTTGCACATACTAAGTTTTACTTCTTGTGTTCACTCCAACCATGAGAATTGCTCAGTAGATAGATATTCAAGGATAATTAATTTCAGAGAGAGAGAGATGGTTTGTATATTTCCGCCTCTATTAAAAATTATCGAATGCTCACCATTGTTTTTGCCCGATCTTGTGGGAATGTTTCATTTGCAGCCATAATGGTATTTCCAAGATTCATAATATCAAGATGAATTTCAGCATCTAGAATCCATGTCAAGAAATTTTTTCTCGTAATATCAAGAGCAAGAAATTGCAATTTTGTAAGATTATCCGACATGATCTAAACAATACAAACAAACAAGTTAGATAAATATGTCTAAGAAAAATACTTGCTTATTTTCTTCCTATTTTTTTTTCTAAAAATTTTCATCATTGCATAGATATCAATATGTTCATAATACTATTAATAATCACTATAGATGGACATGGTTGATACTAGCAATTTTAATCATGCATACATAGAAAAAAAATTAATATGAACAACATTAGAAAAAAAATTGTTTGTTAGAGTTTATCTATAATATTAGATGAAGACTATTTCAATCCTATCATGAAAAAGATATATGCTACAAATGCTAATATGAAGAATAGTTATGTCTAACAAAATTACTACCTTCATATCTAATTACTTTTCCTAAAGATGCAAGTGAAGGAAAAAAAATTATTCCTATGTATACTATAAGAATTTAAACTATTTGGAAGCATACTCTCTATGATACTCTAATCTTCTTAAAAAAATAGTAGAGCTTCGTGCCGATAACGTGTTGTGAAAACTAAGTAAAGTAGAGAGATTAGAGATGAGAGAAAACTAAAGACTAAGAACACCATATTTGTACCTTAAGATTGTAGTATAATATTCTACTATTTTGTTGTGTCAATTAAATTGGATTAGAACCCTTTTTATAGGCTCTACAAAGATAAGGACATTCATGGGCATTTACACAAGGAGTTACATGCATACACATGAATGTGCTTTAAGTTATAGGTTACATATGACCTCATTAGTGTAGATGTTACACATGATAGTAGTGGAAGACAAAATATTACAATAGAACTCATATTTTCATATTATTTTCATTTGAATCTTTAATTATGATGTGAACTTCAATAATGATGCTAAGAGGTAATTACCTTTAAGCTTTATATTTCGGCTATAGGCTATCGCCCATTGTGAAAGAGATACGGAGATAGAGTAAAAACCAAGAGAGATAAGAGAGAGTTGGAGAAAATATTCTGTGTTTTATTCTTTCATTCTATTGATCTTTATAGTTTTGCAATGGGTTAACAATTAAAGGAACATTACATAGAAAAATACATAAAATCGTAACAATCTCACATAAAAATCACAACCATGCTGACTAAGTGACTAGGTCAATATGGATCACTTTGGCGGTCTCGGCTGGAGCATCTGTTAATGTCGATTGCGTCTGGTGTATGACGTGAGAAGTGGTGCCTTAATAAATGAGGTGGAGGAAAGATTTGATGAAATGGAAAAGAGAAGAAGAATAAGGCGAAGTTTATGTTTTTAATTTTTTTTGGATTAATTTCATTTGGACCCCAAAGATAGTTCCTGAAAAGGTTAAGATATTTTAGGTCCTTAAAGGCCACATCAAACTGTCGGACACTTATGGGGACTAAAACGGTGTGTTGGTCACAAATTGGGGGTCAAAATAGAATTAATCCTATTTATATAGCCAACAACCGATAGCTCAGTTGTTAAGATATGTATCTCGAAATCATCGAGATCCCAGTTTCGAATCCCAACAAAAGTGGAATTCATGACTTATTGAATTAGATAATCAAATGCATAAATAAAGTAGTTTTTTATTTGTTGAAACTCATAAATAAAATAGTTTGATGGGCTTTAGGCATCAACCTTCCAAAAAAAATTATTAACTTTAATTTCTTTTTATCCAACCAAAAAAAGAATAGTTGTAAGCTAATGTACATATAAACTCAAAAAAAAATCTCCAATCCTTGTATGTCGGTCTCCAAATCTTTAAACTTGTCTTTTTACTTATTTGGCATTGTTATTTTAGTACAAATATAATTAGTAATTTTTGGAAATACATAAAATTCTGGTTGAAATTCAAATATTGATGATTAAACAATTAGAGATAAATAGAGTGTCCTCTTAAGATATCTCCACTCTGCCGTCGACACATCATATTTAAATCTTAGTTGAGTTTGCATTGGAGATGATTTCTTAAAGAAAAATCAAAAAATCACATGTGACACTCCGAAAATTCTGCATTGGAGATGCTCTGACATCTACGTTAATTAACATAGTATCAATAAGATTGATGATTATTTGGAGAATAATTTGATATTTGGTGCAAATTATTAATTTTGTTGATACTATTTTATAGAGAATGATATTTTTAGTGTAATAGAAATTTCTCCCCCGATCTGGATATGCTTATGAAGGACATAAGAGAAATTTAAAAAAGTTTAAGAGAGTTGGTCTTTACAAATTTAAATTTAAATTTTTTTAAGGACCTCCTGTAATAGATAAGAAGGAGAAAGATGAGAAGATAGAGATACAAAGTTAGAAGATAGCAGGACAAGGAACTAAACTAGAAATAAGAGAAGAAAAATACCAAGGGACAATCTTGAAAAATTAAAATCTGATTTTTTTCAGTTAGTGCACAGAAAAAACACATTTTATGGGACCAATTAGAAAATAACCATATTATTTTTTAAATTAGGAACATTGGAAGATATACATTTTACAAAAAATCAAATTTTGATTTGGTTAAAGTTCAAAGAATTAATATCTTTCACTTTTTATAAATTAGAAATATTGTGATCGGTAATTAAGTAAACAAAATCAAGCTTTAGCCTAATTATACTGATTTAGAACATCTCCAACGGGACACTCTAATGACCACTCTAAAATTCCAGTTGACAAAGTGTCAATGAAAAATCTCTTTCTTAATATACATGTCACTTTTGGATTCAATAGATAAAAAGTAGTTACAAAGCGAGGATTTATATTGTTAAAAATTTAGAGTGACACTTTGAGTCTCATGAAGACACTTTAGCTCTCTTGAGAATCTGTACTAATAAATGTTTCACATCATCATATTTCTTGTAAAGTGTCCTATTTGAGAAAGTTTTTTAACAAAAAATCTTAATAGATTCTAAGTGATATTCTCTAGTGTTTGAATGTCCCAGTCAAGACGCTCTTCTTATCTTACTTGTTAAGTAGCAAAAACAAAAAGGAATTCATTAGGTTATAAATAGTAGAGAGTATTTGTCTAAAGTATTAGATTAGAAGAAAGAAAACCAAGCTTCAAAAGAATAATCATGTCTAAGGCACTAAATATCCTGTTTGTTCTTTCTCTTATTTTCAGCGTGTCTATGGTCACCTCCGCGGGTACATTTCTTTTCTCTTCTATAAATCTGTTATTTTGATTTCTTTTAAAAAGGAGAGCTTTATTTCATACGATAATGAGAGAAAATCGTCTTTCAGTTTTCTTGAAAACCTTCTTGTTAAAATATAATTACAAAATATATTTTTTACACACAAAATAGTTCCTAAATTATTTAGTAATATGTGACGTGGAAAAAAAGTTGTAAAACAGAAATTGGTTTTTGAAAAGAAAGGTGTTTTTTACTAAAACAGATTTTTAGAATGAAAATGTAGATCTATTTTGTGCTTATCAATATGAAGTGATTATGAGAGACTAGTATATATTTCTTTTGGAGGCACTGATATTTTTGTGATGTATAGAAGGTGATGATAAGTACAACCGCGAATATAACTGTCTCTTTTGGTCTGCTTGCCGCACCAATGATAAGTGTGAATCGGAGTGTCAAGCTTGGGAGTTTGTTGGAGGAAAGTGCAGAGATAGAAAACTTGATAATGGTGAAGTTGCATCCTATTGTTGTTGTGATTACGGACGAGGTAGAAAGAGTGAGAGATACAATTAATTATTCGTGATTCAGGGTTCTATAATATTGATGATGTAACTCACGAATGATTAACCAATTATGAAAAACAATAATATTTTTAATGTTTTTATTATAATATATTAATTTTGTTGATTTGGGCTTAGGTTTGTGGGCAATTTGAACGCATATATCTCTTTGTGAGAGACACGTAGATTTGTGACCAACTTGAATACATATATCTTTTCGAGGGACATGTAGGGGTGAAACCAGACACCGCGAAAAACTAGAGACCGTTGAAAATCAGATCAGACTGGATCATAAAAATCGGACCAAAAAAAGGCGGTCTATAATGGTCGGTCATTTTCGAAATGAATAGTCTTTAGGTATGGTTTGGTCCTTTTTCTGACAAGCCCGTGAAGTCTGAACCGGACCGCATAAATGTCATATATATTATTCATACAATTACTGGTAAAATATTAATCGATAATTAAGTATTATATCTTATAATGGAATTGTGTTTGTTCTCATTCTTGTTCTGATACACTATTGAGCGAAAGAAAAATTAGTGAAATTGTAGTCATTGTTGGATTATATTTATTTGATCTCTTTTACACGATATTAGCCTCAATATAATCTTTTGATTGTTCTTATTTGGTTAAATAAAATTTAAATTAGGTTTAAACCGAAAAACCAGACTGAGAGATCAGTTGTTAAATGGATAGTCTATTTTATTCTGTACGGGTTTTTGGTCGGATTTTTTTACATATAAAAACCAGACCATTATAATAGGTACTAGTTCAAATATGTCAAAAAATCAGTCCACCCAGACCGATTTCACCCCTAGACAAGAGAATGTATGTATAGCCTACAAATAACATATTTCACTGCAATCATCAAAAATACGTTATTTCTGCATTAGGAAATGACTCTTAGTCCAGCTACTATCTCGACTGAATTTCGACTAAAAGATGCGGTCGGGCAAGATCTAAAAAGAACTTTAATTTTTGTCTATAAAATTCATCATGCTCAATACGCTAACTAGATTTTAGCCAAGACATATTCCAAATATAATACGTATCAAGATTGTTCTCCATTTTCGGAGTGTCAAGCTTGGGAGTTTGTTGGAGGAAAGTGCAGAGATAGAAAACTTGATAATGGTGAAGTTGCATCCTATTGTTGTTGTGATTACGGACGAGGTAGAAAGAGTGAGAGATACAATTAATTATTCGTGATTCAGGGTTCTATAATATTGACGATGCAACTCACGAATGATTAACCAATTATGAAAAGCAATAATATTTTTAATGCTTTTATTATAATATATTAATTTTGTTGATTTGGGCTTAGGTTTGTGGGCAATTTGAATGCATATATCTCTTTGTGAGAGACATGTAGATTTGTGACCAACTTGAATACATATATCTTTTCGAGGGACATGTAGGGGTGAAACCAGACACCGCGAAAAATTAGAGACCGTTGAAAATCAGATCAGACTGGATCATAAAATCGGACCAAAAAAGTCCGGTCTATAATGGTCGGTCATTAGTCGGAGAATGACTTATTTATAGTGTCGACCATATTTTTAGAAAACATTTGTATATATAGTTTCATCCATGTCTATTCTTGTTCTTTCAGAAATGAGACTTATTATAAAAAAAAAATACTAGATATGCTTTTTCCTCCCAAAATATTAAAACTTCACAAATCTTTGGTCGAAACATATAGTCAAGAGCTTCTCTTTGTAAAAGCTATCGACGGTTTCCTTTTACTCTTTGTCAAATCTTTGATCAATCTTCACCATTTTCAAGTCAAGTCTTCATTTCTTTCTTGATCCCTAAAAATATTACTCCCTCCGTCCAATTTTGTTTGACCTTTTGGGAGATCCAACTTATTAAGGATTTTCATTTATTGCTTCCTAACTAAATGTATTTTCCTAACTAAATGTATTTTCCTAAACTACATTGGAACTAGTGTAGAACCAATAGAATTTTTTATTAGTAATAAAAGTAAGGGTAGATGGGAGATTTTATAGGCAATGCCCAAAGTTGTTAAAGGCAAGCTTGCAAAAGGCAATTCATAAAATGGTTAAAGGCAATGTGTGTATAGGAGGCAATGCCTCAATCAATGTTTGACCTAATGGCACAATTGACGCCGTTAGGTCGTCGCCGGCTTGCATTCTCCGACCGACCACCTTCATAAATTACCATGACTTTAAATTTTTTTCTTTTTCCTTCCTCTTCTTCTATTCTCTCTCTAAATTTTCTTCATCTCACTTACAAAAACAACACTATCTTCAACAAAATATACTTTCTTCACTGAACTGAATTTTCCTTCCTAGTTGTACAGACTAATGGATTGAAGTTTCTCTCTCTAATTAGTTTCTCTAAAGCGAAGACACCTAATTGGAATCAAACCAGTCATAAAAACAATTAGTTTCTCTAAAGCAAAGACACCTAATTGGAATGAAACCAGTCATAAAAACAAACTAGTAAAGAACACAAACAAAGAAATTTAACCCCACTTCATCCAAAACCACCAGAACTTCTTGCATCTAAATCTTCAACTTTTAAAACCTCAAGAGTCATAATCCACTCAATGATCATTGTACAATCCTATCACCCAATTTCACTTCAAAATCAACATCGAAATGGTTGAATAATATAACCCCAATTGATCCTATGTAATCAACATTAATAACACAAACCACCTACATCAATTGAATGCTTCCATGTTAATCCAGATCTTGGTGCTACAAAGCAAGCACAACCCATTTCACAAAATCGAACAAAATTACAAGACAAGATCAAGAACATAAAAAGAGGGAAAAGATGAACACCATTACGAGCATAAGTTCCTTCAGGAATTGCGGTAATCAAGTCAGTTGAAATTAAGGCTTTTCTTCTAGCAGAAACTTTAGCTTCAGTAGCATTAAAAGGATTGAAAATAGATGAACTTTTTAGTACCCGTTTGGTATTAGGGCATTGTTTCGAAAAAAAAGAGGTTTTTTATTTTACCTGAGAGGCCATAACCGGCTGAAACTGTTGATGCTCTTGAAGGGGTGGTGGCTTGTTCGACGAAAAAAAAGAGGTTTTTTATTTTACCTGGAGAGGTCATCCCTTTGTCGGTCCCACTACATCTTCATTTACATTTTCGTCGAACTATTTTCTTCTACGAATAATACCCCTTTCTCGAAATATAGCTTCAACCTCCACTGTAATTGCAATCTCTTTAGCTTCAATCATGCCTTCTTCAAATGCCACTTCTCTATAACTTTCAAGATAACGAATGAGTATTTCAATTTATCTAACGCAACATTAATATCTATATTTTTGGTTTGAAGTGATTTGCTAACAGAATTTACCATAAACAAAGTTTTCGGTATTTTCTTCACTAATCTTCTCAATAGTCCCACGAAAAGTTAAACCTCTCCTAGCAAGAGTTCTCACAACTCCAATTATCCTCTTCAAATTTTTTTCCAATGTTCATTCTCTTTGTTAAGTTGTTCTTGAATATGTTTGTCAATAGCTTCAACTATTCGCAATGTAATGTCCAATTCATGCCATTTAGTCGAAGTTTCGTAATGGTCTTTACTACATTCATGCTGATGTCAAAAATTGGCCTTCCATCAGATCAACATGAAAAAGGGAGTTGATGCATGACAACCTCTGTCATGATAGTATATTTTGTTATGAGAGGAGGGATTCCTCTGGTAAGTCCTGTTTCCAGCACTGCTTCTGCTCCTCGCTCCTAGCTCCTAGCTCATAGCTCATAGCTCATAGCTCCAACTCTGGTTTCTTTGCCTTTGACTCTTGCTCCCGTTCCTCGTACAACCCTTCAAGCTCCTGTTCGTCGATTCTCAAAGGGGGGAAAACCTGCAAATGGTTCGAAAATCGATTCGACGCTCAAGCCAGTCAGGGTGCTCTTTGCAGTAAAAGAATGAATATTGATTGATCCTTTTAGGGGGCGAGTTATGAGAACTCTGAGTTTCTTGTGATCTTTTTTGGGGTAAGGAGATCGTGTCCTGTGAAGGACGATATGGGGGGCCTTTTATAGGCGATGTTAGGCCGACTGTGATTAGTGGCGGTGGTGAGGCGGTTGCCGTCAAAGCGAAGGGAAAGTTTTCTCTCTTGAGTATCCAGGGTTTCTCTCAGAGTCTATCCCGGATCTTTGATAAGTGAAAGTTTCTAAGTTCAAGGATTCTCCGTAGATATCTTGCCGGTGTGATAGACTCTAAAGGAGAAGTTTCCTCCTTTAGATACCTAGAGTCCAAACTGGCTCAAACACTTCGAGATGTGTAGCCGACTGAGATCTTTCTAGAAGTTTCGAGATTAAGTCGGTAGGTCGCTTGGCGTTGCTGCCTCCCAAGTTCTGGGCGTAAGACACTTGCCGAACCTGTGCGGACCCCCTTACTCCTTTGAAGACCCCAGTCTGATCTGTCCATGCCAAGGGCGTTTTGTAGGGCTGGTTTCTTCTGGTCGACCTCCAAGTTAGGGGAATATCCGGTGGACCACCAGGGTCTCAGCTGTCCTGCTACCTTAAGCCAGGTTGACCCAGTAGACTTCATGTCTGATCTTGACTCTTCAGACGCTAGTCAACGTCTGGATATTTTATGCATCATCATGAGTCCCGCCACTCCTTAGTCGAAAGTAATGAGACTGAGGAGTAGAAGTAACTCGCGTGTTTTAAACATTGAAGACCCTGAGGCCAAGGATCTTACCTGGACCAGAGCTGTTTCGTGAAGCTAGGTCTTTCTTTTGGATTTCCAGAGCTACATATTCCTGAGCTGGGTGGTACCGAGCTGGTAGAGACTGCTGATGGTAAAACCTCTTTTCTCTAAAGTTGTATTCGCCAGAACTGATTCAAGTTGTGTTTGCCTTGGGATGATGTACGCGTGGTTTGTTCTTCCGAGATACGATCCGACCTCTGCTCAAGCAATCAATTTCCTTTCTATGCGTGATTCTGTGATGTCACGTATTTGATCTTCTGATCACGCGTTTTCAGCGCTGATCTTTTGAGTTGTTGTACACGACAGCTATTTCAGCACGCGTAGACACGCGATGCTTTGTCAGTGGGGGGGGGGGGGTCTAACGCGCCTCCTCGAAACCCGCTGATATCCCTCGAATCTGATCAGTCTCGAGCTATGCGTATCTTTCGATCATCATTCCTTTGGGCGTTCCCGAGATGTGTTTGGTCTTTGCCTTTAATGACCCTTCATCCGTTTTCAAGAAGTCTCTTGGCTGTTTCTTTCCAGTATAAATAGCGTACTTTGGTTCTTTAACCCCTCATCACCAAAAGTTGATTAAAAGTATCTTTCCTTTCACACTATTTTCCAACTCTTTTTCCTTTTCTTCTGCTTCCACCGAAGACCGAGATGAGGCCTCTTTTTCGATTTCATACTAGTTACCTGCTTGAAGGATGTTTTTCTGACAATAAAGATAGTTAAGGTGGACTTCTCCATAATGGTCGTGGTGACCCCACGCCCCATTTTGGTAGGTTCCACAAGGAAGTAGGGTTACCAGTGCTGCCTCCATCTGGGGTGCTCAGGGCAAGGTGATGATGACAAGAGGGTTATTCTTTCCTCGGTTGTCTTCTTGTCTTGGCAGCTCTTCTGGAAAGGGGTATCTGGTAACTTCTCAGCTTTTCTCCAACCTAATGGCGTGACTGCTTTTCTAGCCGTTCACGTTCTTTGGTTTTTTTCTTGCCCTCGACTTCTTTTTGAGGGTTTTGTATTTTATTTATTTTTTTGCAATTTCTTTTGTAATAGACATGAATGACTGTTGTAGCTTCGGTGTCCTTTTCTGCAATTTCTTCTGTAATAGATCCCTTTTAAGAATTAATGAAAAGTTACCTTTTGGCATTTATGATTTTGCGCTTCTTTTCTATTTTCCCACGTTTAGGTATGTCTATCCTCCACTTCTCATTCGCGACCTTTCTTGCGACTCTTCGGTGGTCACGCCCGTTCGCAATGATCCACCTTTCCTATAAATAAGCTTGATGGTACTGTTGATTCCCTTATACCTGTTATGACTCTTTTAATGGTTAGCAGAACTCTTCCTGGTGGTGACGAGAGGGTCTCTTTCTACATGGTCCTGAGTGACGACGATTCCTCTATTGAAAACTTGTGCATGGAAGTGGCTGGTAAAGGTTTCATTGAGATCCTTCGTCCTCGAGACCTTTTGGATGACGTCAATCTTTCGGCGTTGGCTGTAGCCCGTCCCCTCTATCCTCTAGTTTATTCATTAATCGGTGTCACAAGCACCTCTGAACCTGCCCTTTTTTCGACGGTCGGGTTTTCGGTTCGCCATCGTGGGGGTGGTAGGTTACTTGTCGTTGATGATGCATAAAATGTCCAGATGTTGACTAACGTCTGAAGAGTCAATATCAGACCTGAAGTCTCTTGGAATGACTCGACTTAAGGCAGCTGGACAGCTAAACACCTGATGGTCCACCATAAGTTCCCCTAACTGGGAGGTCGGCCGGAAGAAATCAGCTCTGCACTAAACGCCCTTGGCATGGATTGATCAGCCCTGGGGTCTTAAAAGGAATAAGGGGGGTCTCCACAGGTTCGGCCCATATCTTACGCCCAGAACTGGGGAGATATCAGCGTTGCACGACCTAATGACTTAATCCCGGACTTTCTAGAAAGATCTCAGTCGGCTTCACATCTTGAAGTGTTTAAGCCCGATTGGACTCCACGTATCTAGAGGACGAAACTTCTCCTTTAAAGTCTATCACTCCGGCAAGATATACAAAGTATCCCTGAACTTAGGAACTTTCACTTATCAAAGATCCGGGATAGACTCGAAGAGAAACCCTAGATACGCAAAAGAGGTAACTTCCCTTACGGTTTGACGACCACCGCCTCACCACCGCCACTAATCACAGTCGGTTTAACTTCGCCTATAAAAGGCCCCCCACTTCGTCCTTCACAGGACACGATCTCTTCACTCCAGAAAAGATCACCCCATACTCAGAGTTCTCACAACTCGCCCCCTAAAAGGATCAATCAATATTCGTTCTTTTACAGCACCCTGACTGTTTTGAGCGTCAGAGCGGTTTTCAAACCCTTTGCAGGTTTTCCCCCTCGAGAACAGACGAACATGAGCAAGGAGCAAGGACCTGGAGCAAAGGAGCTAGAGTAAAGATGCAGAGCAGAGAAGTAGAGCTGAACAGAGGAATCTCTCATCTCTAAACAGAATATACCATCATAACGGAGGCTGTCATGCATCAACTCCCTTTTTCATGCTGATTTAACCGGGAGCCAATTTTCGACATCAACATTTGGCGCTAGAAAGACGGGCATATCTCTAGCAAATCATCAGATTCGGTAACCCGAACCTCACTCAATACTTTTTTAGAACTAACTAGTTTTCCTATAGATCTTCAGGCAGACATGCTAGCAGAAAAACGAACACCCGGTGAAGACCGAGAAGGGTCTTTATATCTCATAATGGTCTCAGCAGCCCTCGAGCGGCTGAAGGTCGAAAGAAAGAAGCAAGAAGAGAAGATAACAAAACTTCGAAGTGACCTAGACATAGCAGAGACTAAGCTGAAATCCCTGCTCAGAAAAAACCCCAGAGCAGCACACAGTCTGAGGGGTCCTACATTCCCGGGAATGGGATCATTCTTAGGGACGAAAGATCTTGCCTTAGCTAGGACTGCTCCTTGAGGCTTCTGGTCGTTGCCTTAGCTACCAGAAGCAAAGTGAGTTTAATTAGGACTCCTCCTTTTAAGTGTTGCCTTTTTGCTAAAACAGAGCTACCTGTTTTGCCGAAGCAAAGTGAGTTTAATTAGGACTCCTCCTTTTAAGTGTCGCCTTTTTGCTAAAATATTTTGTTTATTAATAAAATATGTAGCTTGTAGCGCTACTTCTCCCGCCTAACGACTTTATTCGCAAAATAACTAAAAGCAAATCAGAAGTGATGGTAACCTACGTGGTTCTTGCTTTTCAGTCCTGCATGTCCACCGTGGGATCTCCGTAGAACACTTTATCTTCTCCAACGGTGGCCGGGTTGGTTGTTTCCTCTTCACAGCCTTGGGCGGAGATTAGGTGACATTCTCTGACTACTTCTTGATTTCCTCTGATCGTTCCCATGAGATTCATTTCCGGGATTGAGAATTTCATCATAAGGTGGTCATAGAGATTATCTCCCTTGACTCTCTCAGGAAGTTCCTACCCAATATGATGTTGTAGGCATGCATCTTGTCGACTATGGCGAAATTTAACATTATCGCTGTCTTTGTTTCTCCTTCTCCTATCAGTACGGGTAGCGATGCTGTCCTATCGATTTAGACTTGATTATCGCCGAACCCTGTCAAACACGACTTATATGATTTGATATGGTGAAGACTTACCCCGAGTTTCTGGAAGCATGTTCGGCTCATGACTTCAGTCGAGCTTCCTGTGTCGACTAGGATGCGCCCTACCCTCCAATTGGCTACTACTGTCGTTATCACCAGTGTGTCCACGTGTGGAGTTATTACCCCCACTAGCTCATCATCGGCGAAGACGATGGGCAGCGTCTCTACACTGGGTTTGATAAACAGAACTGGTGGGTTTTTTGCCTCGTTGGCATATATGCGTTGTTCTCCTTTGGTTGTTCCGCCGAGAGTCGGTCCTCCTGAGATAGTATTGATGTTTCCCATAACCCCGATTGGTTCCTCTAAACCTTTGGTTGCTTTCTTGATGGTCGGACTCTGTTCGTCGGAATCTAGCCCAGACCCGATTCCTGCTTTGTTTGACGACCTTTTATTCTTGTATTCGTAGGGTCGTTGCTCCTTCTGGATGTATTTGTCCAGCTCACCTTTCCTCACCATTTCTTCGATGAGGTTCTTGAGATGTTGGCAATTGTCAGTTTTGTGACCGTAGCCTCGGTGGAAGGCGCACCACGCGGTCATGTCTCTGAACCTGAACTCTTCCTTGTCATCGTTGGGTCCGAGTAGTTCCGCTTTTCCTTTCGCTATGAGTATTTGTAAAATTTCCTCCCTCCCTTTCACCGACGGGGTATAGGTGGCGAAGTCAGATATGGGTATTTTGCTTCGTTCTCGTTCCTGTGGGGCCTAACTTGCTCTCGTTTTTTCTTTCGGATCAGTTCGCTTTCATACGGGATGTTGGACAAAAACTTAGGTTGTCCGAGTTCAGCTTATGTGAACATAAAATCAGCTGAAATCATTCATACATACAAGTCAGACAAAAACAAATATTCTAAAATCTGATTCAAGTAAATGCAAACTATGACTCGAGTTTAAGATCGGACTCAAATTTTTTGTTAGGCTAGGAAGTTAAGGATCGGACTCAAATTTTTTGTTTTATGACCAAAATACCTTCATATTTATAATGGCAGGAATCGGACTTCCAAAGAGAAGCAAGAATATCAGCTTTTCAAGCTATCAGATCAATCTCAAACTGGTTGTACTGGCAATCACCCAAACCTCATTCAACTACATCACCTGGGCTTCACCGGAACCTGGCACTAATTGCCGGAAAATCAACTCAACCTAATACGAAAAAACTTCAAGATGCCGCAGAGGCGAGGCGAAAAGCAAGAGATAATTTGGGTACACGTAAAATTCCGTTGAATAATAAACTTCATGACGAATATTGGGCCCCATCTACTCTAACTCTTCCAGAAAAGTTAGGTTTTGTGAATTTGATTGATGGTAAATTAAGATTTTGATATATATTTTTTCTCTTGATTTGCAGGTGATCCTTTGTCAAGGTTTTGTGAATTTGATTGATGGTAAATCGATTTCAAGTAAGTAAACTACAAATTTGATATTGTAAGGTTTTGTATTTATTTTTAACACAGCCTTCTGTTTCTCTAATGACTTCACCTTCATTCATTTACTGCCAATGACGATGAAGATGACCCTTTATCACCTCCACATCATTTGTCATGGCTTTCTCAATTGTGAGTCTTTCACTATTAATTTTATTGTTTCTCCAGTATATATGTAATCAAATTAATGAACTGTGAGCTCTATTATTTTTGGTGAACATCCTCAACCAAGTAACCAATTTTGTCTTCAAGGTTAGCTTATTTTATCTTTAATATATCAGGTTCAATTTTTTGAATTGAACTGGTTTGATCTTCTGGTAGATTGGCCTTCGAAATTCAATTTTTCAGTTTCGCTCACATTATTGTTGACCTCTGCTTTCAGGCAATTTCATCTACTATTTTTAGGTACAAAAATTGAAAGCAACTCAGTCTGAATACCAAAATCATCGAAGCAAGCTAAACGCAACCGATAGTTCCCAATTTTCTCTTCTTTTGGGAGGCTTGGAAGCTATACTCAGTCTGAATACCAAAATCAGGTTCAACTTTAACTCGTAAGTCGTAGCTCACTTCAAAAAAGTGAAGTGAACGGTCATTTTACATGATTGCATTATGGTCCATCCCTGTAATTGGTGATTTTCCTTGTGGTTTACGTGTAGGCGGTGGGATTGTGTTGCGTTGCCAGATGATGTTGATCGTGGCGATGAAGCTTCCTTTAGATTGGAAATAAAGGAGTTAGCATCCGAGGTAATTCTGCAGCTATTTTATTTGCAATAATCTATTTTCATTTTACAACACTATAATTTACTACTGAAGTTTGTCCAGTTAATAACCAGTTAACAACATTGCTTCACTCTAATAAGGACACTGGTGTGTGGTGTCATTACTCTGAAATTGAAATGGTTTTTTCTTCGGTGTATAGAGATTAGGGTTTCTAATGGGTTTTTTCTTTTCAATTTCAGGTGTTTATTGAAATGGTTTTCTCTTTGGTGTATAGAGATTAGGGTTTCTAATGGGTTTTTTCTTTTCAATTTCAGGTGTTTATGAAATTGAAATTGAAGACCAAATCCAAAATTGATTAAGGAAATTGAAATGGTTTTCTAATGGTTTTCTAATGGTTTTTTAGATAGATGTTTCTTTTCTTCTCTTTCAGGCTTATTGAGAAGTTGATAGATGAAATTTGGGGTTTGATGTTTATAAAATCACCTAATTTTGATTTTGTTTTCGGGTTTGTAGGAGGATTTGTTACAAGATGAACCCACACTCTGTATGAAACCAAATCTTCAAATTACTCTCAAGTTCATTAAAGAGATAAGTGGCAATACCCATATGACGAGCAGAGTCGAAAAGATCGATTGGCTCCTTATACTCAAACAGTAAGTTTTTTCTTGGTTTAATAAGAAAGTTCCTCTTAAATTTCATGTTCAGATTTGTGATTCTGTGTGGCAATATGTAATGTGTTTCAAGAATATTTACTTGTCCAAATGATTTGTAAATAAAAATAGTCCACTTGAATTCTATGAGGTAGCTAGGAGTTCGTTTTGTAATGGTTTTTGATTGCATCATTTCTATTCAATTGTCCATTTCAGCCTCCAAATAGCCGCGTCTCAGCCTCTAATTTCTCTGTTTTAAACGTGTTGTCTCGTGTACTCGTACACCAATTTAATACTTTAGACAAAAGAAAGAATTCTGACTGCAGATATTTTCCGAATTTCACAGCATCTCAAAGAGTATTACTAATCTGCTGACCCTTGTCATTGAGCCAATTATAAGCAAATCCTTTACTCTCTTCACCCTGAAATGTTCCTTACTTTTTCCAGAGAACACTTGCTTATATATTTGGATTTGATCTTCACCTATCTTATAGATAGAGGTCCATCTGTTGATAGCCAGAATGCTTAATCAAAATGAGTCGGAAATATTTTCTCTGTTGCTCCATCCTCTCTCAATTCTTCTCAGTTTTTACTTAGTTTACATAAGAAGCATTATAGGGTTTTTAATTGGTTTTTCAAATGATGAAATCGTGCCAGTTAATTATTTTTAATTGGATCATTGTTTTTCAATTAAGGTTCAGAGATTTAGGGTTTTCTTTCTTTGTTTTTTATGGTGATTTAATGGTTTTTAATTGTTGAAATCATGGCAGAAGAAATGGTGAATCACACACCCACATCTTCAGAAAAGAAGATATCTTCGTGGAAGAAATATTTCCCTAAACTTCAGCAAAGAATCAAACTTCTGAAGGTATGTTCTTCCCCAAATCTTAACGGTAGTAATCAGTGACCCAGATATCTTCATGGGTCTCCCTAATCTTCAGCAACCAGATCCTCAGAATAAAAAAAAGTAATCTTCATGGTCCTCCCTAATCTTCAACAAGGAATCATACTTCTCAAGGTAAGATATAGGGTAAGATATTGTTACCGAATAAATTTGTTCTGCCTCTCTATAAAGATTGTTCTGAAAAAAACATTGTGGACCTCTCCACAACTTCAAACTTTGGGTGTTAATTGTCAGGTAGGATATGTCTCTGTCTTTGTCAATTTCATGTCATAATTTGAGTTGATTTAATTCATAATCTGTTCAACAGGTCTGTTATGTCTTCGTCGGCGGAATCATCGTGTGCCTCATCCTCATCCGTCAATCGTCCGTCGTCCCCATCTGTTAATAGCCCACCTTCTCCTTCTTCATCGACATCGACCTCACAATCTCCCACCCGTCAACCTTCACCATCATCATTTGATGCAGCTGTACCAACTATCCCTGCTTACAGGCGACCTGATTGCCCCCGTTGCCACAGACATTGTCCTAACACCGAAAGCGTGAAAGGTGTTAACATGTCGTACCTGAGAGTCTATTGCGCAATATGCCAACGAAAATTCACTTTGTTGGGTGTCAATGCCATTAGCCGCAAAATTATCTACATTTCGACGACAGTTTTAGGTCCTGCTGCATCCAAAGGAAAAGAAGTGGATAACACACTCATGCCTTGATTTTTGTCGCTTTTAGTTACGCTACCCCGTTTATATGTATTTCCCCTCAATAATGCATCAATTCAATCCTTTACATGCAGTTCTATTTAATATTATGTCTTCATATATCATCCTCAATGGTGTTCATTATATCATTAACTTTCATTCTTGTTCGTGTTTCCACTTCAGTTCTTTCAAACAGGTTAACATTATTTTGTATCATAAATGATTAACTAATTGTCATAGAGTTATTTCTTCTTGGGGTAGTTTTAGATAGTATTTGTTGTGTTGGGAAGCTAATTTTTAATTTTTAACTATGTTGTAAGAGTTTGTAATGTGTACTGTTGGGTATGTGTGTTGCTAACAAGTTATTCCTTGCTTTACGGTTCGTGTAATATATATATATATATATATATATATATATATATATATATTTAGATACGTGTACTAATAATCATTTAAATAATTCCCACAACAAGAATCCAAAGGCTGCTAAGAGCATCTCCAATTATGAAAAGCAATAATATTTTTAATGCTTTTATTATAACTAGGTATAACCCCGTGCCCATAGGGCACGGAAAATTCTATTAACACTGTACGTAAAGTGTTTGTATGCGTGCATAATATAAATTCAAAATCTTAATGAAAAATATACTTTCAACATAAAAAATAACATTCACCGGTTATGAAGTCCTTACTCAGCCACCTACCTAGGATATATTTTCTCCATCCCATTTTATTTGCTCACTGGTTTACACATGTTTTTTGTTGATGCTATTCATTGGAGATGTTTGTTTCTTCACTAAACAAACTCAACATTCACGACAAACTCTAAATGTGTTATGATCTTACACCAGTGTAATAAATCAAGAACAAATTTATTTTTGAAGAAGTATGGTTAGAATGGACAGAGATTCAGACATATTTCCCTTTTATAATGACTGAAGAAAAGATTTGATAGTATTTTACGACACTCGCCCCTCAACATTGTAATAACAATTCATTAACATAACAAACTACTTTTTTTTTTTGAAACTACATAACAAACTACTCAATAGAGATCGAATTGTCTCTCTTCCTTGTTACTACAAAGAGAAACATGAGTCTAAAATACAACGCAAAGATGATTATAAGTAGTTGGGATCCATATATAGTAGTGGTGTTACCGGGCTATTTGGATTTATTACTATTTGGGATCCATATATAGTACTCTGTGATGGAACATTAACATATCTGAACATATGTACAAAGTAAACACTAAAAACTTTCATCAAAAAAAAAAAAACAGTGAACACTAAAAAAATTAGGTTTGGATTTATTTTAGGACTAAAATACCATATGGTCTTAAAATGAAAATTTAAGAAATCCAAAAATACATTAGAAGAACCAAAAAAAATGTGGGAAACATAAAAATCAAAATTTACAAAAATCAAATCAAATGCAAATGAATAATAAAAATATTACACATTAAACGAACATATAAAAAAACTATTTATGTTTTGTATGTTGAAGCACTATCATATGAATACTTCCTTTGTATATACTTAGGAAAACCACGATAAAAAATATGTTCAAAGGAGTTCATCGGAACCTTGTGGATACTTTCCCTAATCCTAACTTTCTTGTTTGATGAAAACTATAGTAAGATTTATACAAAAAAATCACTTATGTTTAACATGAAAATTGATAATAATGAATCAAAAGAACAAAATAACATGATTGCCAAGAACTAATTAAAATGATCACTAATTGCAACGTGGTATGTCTCCCTACTCCTTGAAGCTTCAACTTTCTCCCTCTAAAATCTACAATAAAAACACATCAATTACAAAAAATCACTCGTGCTTAACATAAAAGTAGATGATAATAAATGAATCTAAACCAAGATTATGTTCTTTTCTCAAAGTAACATATAGAAATAAGATTCAAACCCTTGATCAAGTTTTGTATATTGATATATGAAATCCATGAAGATATCTGACCTGGACGAAGAAAGCTCAAAGTTGCAATAAGTGACAACTTTAACAAATTACAATTGTATATGAATTTTGATTTACTCAAGCAACCTATCTTTAATCATCTCCGTATTTCATAAGAAGCTAATACTTGATCCATTTTTCCACAAACCCCTTATATAATATGAGAGAGAGAGAGAGATGAGAACGGATCGTAAATAAAATGAATAGTAAGAAAGGGTCAATCGATTACACGTAAATCTCATATTAAAAACAAAACAGAAAACAAATTTTAACAAAAAATTAGAATCAAATTGATTATGAAGCAGCTAAAATAAATAAACAAACACTTACCATCATAATAACTAAACGAAATGATAATCAAAGTCAATGAACAATATGAAACATTTCAAAATGGTAATCCGGGAACAGGTTCAATTGTTTTTTACCTTAGAATCAAATATCATATCCTTTGACGCAACTCTTGATTCAGCCAAACTTGCAATTGCTTCCAAGATATAAGAAAAATGCCTGCAAATGACCCAACTATGAAGACTAAAAACTAATAATAGAGTATAAGTAGATTTGGTCCAGGGAAGAAGTGGAATATGACGGGTGAGAGCCAATTCAAAGGGATTCCAAAATCTAACAATAGATTATATTCAAGTCATTCACATAACAAAAGAAATGCATGCATCATCTAATTCCATTCATAGGCAATAGCTAAAATCTATCATAACATGCTAAAGCTAACCAAGAAAAGTTTTATTCAAATCTAACCTCTAGATGGAGAAACATCATGCCCATTAAAACAATTCCATCGACTAAATCAAATCATGACTTTTCTTGTAGAAACATTTGATAGATTGAAATTTCTTGTTGCAACAGGTGATTTTAACGATCTTGGTGTAAGTGAATCGAGATTCTCGAGTCTGAAACTTGGTTGCTTTGAGTTGCTTGGTTCAGGTTGTCCATGATCAGGATATTGAGTTGGTTACGTGGTGGTGTTAGATAGTTCTTTGTTTCTGTAGATTAAATTTCAGAAAACCGTCTGTTCTTTATAGATTGATATTCAGAATGATTTTCTGAAAGTTCTCGCTCGATCCAGTTCCACCACTATGGGAATTTACCAGCTTGAATCTCCATTAAACCTGTCTCAGTTGATTTTGAAGTTGCTTGAATCAACTGTTGGAAAAGAAGAAAAATCAATTGTATAAATTAGTCGAGATATCCATTCATTTAGACTCCATTTCTATCTGATTATATGATTATTGGTAAGTACACGAGAATAGTCTAACATAAGACCCTCCCATGACCAAGAATATTATATCTAGGGTCACCCCATTCACTGAGTTGGATGCCCGAAAAATTGATATGGTATCACAGCTAGGAGCCCAGAACTGTCCTGACACTGACAGGCCTAACGGCCACGCGTACACTCTTTGGGCCACGAGTGAAGGGCGTGCAGGAATGGCCCCACATGGACAACACGAAGTCTCATAACTTAGAATTGATAGAGCGGCTCTACTCATTGCCAATTGGTCAAGTTGCAACCCCACAAAATTAATCAAGAGAAAGGATAGACAAGTTAAGTGATACAATACCTTGTGGGCCTGAACATAAGCCAAGACTCTTACTCTTTCAATAATAGCCTCTACCTTTCTTTGTAGCCTTGCATCTACTCCCTCCTTTGTGAGCCTGCTATCGTCCCATTCTTCTTGTTGTCCTGTTTCAGACTACATGAAACACTTTCTAAATTTAAATTTTAATAAAAAAAGTACACAAAAAGAGACTTGGGTTAAGGATCAATATATATATATATATATATATATACATATATTCATTCATATGATGTCCATGAAAAGAAATGGCTACAAAAAGCAGTTCTTAAGTATTGTTTGGGCAAACACCACTATGTTGAATAAAGAAAATAACTTGGGGTGAAAATAGAATTTCTAGCAGTCTACCAATTAACAAATAAATGGTTGCAGTCTCCGCAAGCTCTAGCATTAGTAGATGGGATTGGCATATGTAGGTAGGAAAGGCGTCGAAGCAGATTCACTGTTTAGAACAAAGTGGATTTCTCCAAAACACACTCAAGCATTTTAGATTTTCTAGTATAGTTGTAGGTTAATCCTATTATATAGAGAACTCTTGTCTAATCCTTAGAAAATAAAAGAAACCCCAGGCCAAACCTTATACAACTAAATTCATACAAAAAGTCGCCGTTTTAGATAGATAATAACCAAGTAGTTAAAGAGATAAAGAAGCTTACTTTGGTGAGGAGGATATTCATAAGATCACTTTCTGCCTTCAAATCATTAAGGTCTTTTTGTTGACTGATGAAATCTGAAAAAAAAAAAAAAAAAAAAAAAAAAAAAAAAAAAAAAAAAAAAAAAAAGGAGATTTTTCTTGACAACAAAAGTTTCCCTCACAAGAAGCTTCACTTCTCTCAGACATTTAATCAAACACACCAGAGAGTTAAAAATGAATCAAAAAAAGCAAAAGCAGCCACACCTGACCTTTATTTTCCTTGGTGGAAGATATATCAAATATAGCTTCTTGAGCAGACATCGACTCTTGCTCTTCATCTCCATCCACCACCAAAAATGTAGCTTATGAGGACCTCAAATCGCCAGGCGCCAACTCAATCTCCGACATGGTTTCTCCTCCAATCACCTCAATGAGGGAAGAAGGTTCCGACGGACTAACTTGTGCTACACCTATCTCAACAGGTACTATCAACTCAGATTCACCACATGCTTCAGCCCTGGATGGGGATGACTTATCTACTTCAGGCAAATTGACTTCATTTGGAACAGAATTTCTCCGCTATTCGATGCCGATAAATCAGGGACTCATTATCCGTATTAAAAGGTGGTACATATCTGTCGAAGGGGTGCCGATGCATCAGGACTTTCCATCACTGCTGCTCCCTTTAGTATCCTTTTTCTTCCTATACTGCTGGAACTAATACAACAAAAAGAAAAACAAAGATTGCTAAAACAAACTGAAATAAAACTTTTGTGTACAAAGCTGCCCAAATCATACAAAGACTGAGCAGAATCAATCTTCCAAACCAGGAACTTGGGGTGCAGCGTCGGGCGATGCCATAAAATTAGAGATATGAAGAAATCTGACAGAAACTGTACGTACATCAAAAACTCAAAACTTAACTATAGATAGTTAGCAATTAGGGAGGCTCAGAGCATACTCTCCAATATGATTTGAAGTATGGATGCTATTTTCAAGTCCCAATTCCAAAAAAAAAATCATATAGTTACATGTTGAATCAGTAGTGTAGGTAGTGTTCGCTTTTTATTGAGTCGTCTCAATTCTCATGTTGCAATATGAAGAAATAACAACAAAAAAGAAGGATATATGAGATTGAAAGAGCCTAGTGAGACAATGAATTTTTTTCCATTGTTCTAGCATCCTTTAACTTGTTGGTCAATGGTGTAATCTCCTTGTCTTGTTGCTTCTTGAGATATTTCAGAGAAGAAACTGTTATAATCTTACTTTAGAAGTATAAAAGCATGATCCACAGTATAGTTTTCCAGCTTGTAGCTACTGACAATCGCCTCTTCTGTCTTACCTATTGACTATTACTTCTTTCTAGTTTGTCCGGCAGAAAAGTAATTAAAGGACTATACATTGTCATCTAACATTGGATCACAGTATGTAGTTTGGCAATGTGGCCAGGTGAGAAAGAAAAAAGTCCAACTCATTATCTATCCTATTCAAGTAGTTAATTGTTGTAAACCAATGAGGAAAGTTGTTTGAAACATTGAAATCCGGAAAATTATGTAACACGATTATTATAGCAGTTTCATTCATGAATTCTAAATATTATGTAACACGATTATAATAGCAGTTTCAAGAACAAAATATGGGGGGAAAAAACCTTGTTCAGAGAACTCCATGTTTACCACCTTTTCCAGGTCTATGTTCCTTTCCCTAGCATTCTTTGTCTCAAGTTGTTTGAAACATAGTTTTTTTTTTTTTGTATCGCTGTACCTAAATACATACATGAAGAAATGATAAGAACAAAATGAGATAGAGATATTCAAATAATAGCTCATTTGTACACATCATAACAAAATAAATATTTGTCTTTTATGAATCTCGACATTTTTCTCATCATCAACATATAATGACCGACTTGCACAACTCAGACTCCACCCAAGACACCTAAATAATCGTCGTAAGTGTTAATTTTTTTGTTCAAGCTTAGTTTCCGATCAAATGACATTGAAGCTCCTACAAAAGTGAAAAAGTTATCGACATTTTGGTCACCATCAACATACAATGACCGACTTTCAGACTCCATCGAACAAACCTAAATATTCGTCATAAATGTCATCTCTTTTTTGTTCAAACTTAGTTTCGAATGAAATGAAATTGATGCTCCTACAAAAGTAACATCTCATGAATTTAGATCTTAGATCTTCACAGACTCAAGGTTCCAATCACCGGACCCTATTCTATACAGATATACGAACCAAAATGTGTACACACATGACCTATTTATGTTGTAGGCGAAGAAGGAAACTACAATCCACACTTTTCATCGAACACTTATCAGCATATGAACTCTACTTTGAGCAAGAACAGTAAAATCAACCAAACCTCAAATTGGTATACCTTGAACACTAAAATTAATTGGCTAATTTTCAGACATAGACATTTCATCAAACACTTAGCATCATATGAACTCTACTTTGAGCAAGAACACTAAAAACAACCAAACCACAAACCAAATAGAAAAAGGATGAAAGAAACAACCCAACCCAATCAAAAGGGTAATTATGAACAAATCAATTTAGATTCCAACCCAAAAGATGATTTCATATAAGTTAATTACGTCCGAGTATCATCTAATTTTAGCAATTCAACTCAATAGCAATTAAAACCAATTTATTAAAATAAACCCATGATGAAAGATGACAGAAAAAATCCATGATTTTAAACATGCCTATTGAAAAGAACAAAAAGAAAACAGGAAAAAGTTATCTCTACATCGAGTTAATGCGAACCCATAATTAGATTAGCTAAAAACTAAACAGATGAACCAAATTCCAAAATTCATTTCGAAATAAATACGCAAACAATCAAAAGCACCATTCAACTTCAAAGCCGAGGTAACAATTTCACCTCAGAATTAACAAATTTCTCCTTTGTAGGTCCACAAGCATTATAATGTTGATCTCTAAACCTGTAAAATCACAAACAAAATCCGATTCAAATAGCAAAAAAATACAAAAAGAAAAACATGATTCGAAGAGGACACTAAAAACCCATTTTTGTACTCTGATTCTAAATGGTACTGTAGAAAATACACAAAACCTAAATGTTCACTTGTCGTTATCAGAAGATTGGAAGAAGAACTCCACGCCAAACTATCTGTACCAAAACAATCAGTGAGAAACAATTATAAGTTATGAAGAAAAAAATTTCATATTGTAAAACCTAGAGAGAAAAAGAGATATAGCAGTAAGACCTAGAAAGAAAACCCATTTCAGAGAGAGAGAGAACCAGAGTAGGAGAGATCTTAAACCACAATTCATCGATTTATAGTTTGTAACGTCCCAAGAGGCCATGATTTCTTCTGCCATGATTCATAATTTCTACGGCCATAAATTTTCTAACGTCCCAACAGGCATGAAGAAGGTACGGTTCGATCTGTCTTTCGGTGATAATGCGCCAAGGAAGGAAGATAAGGCGCGTAGGAAGATGATGAATCCCAGATTAAGGGTCTTATTTACCTTCTATCATTTAGTGGGTGATTAAATTTGGGAGGGTAATGGATCAAAGGGTGGGGATTGTATCAAAATCCTAACGGACGACCGGATTTGTCTTTCGGCTTGTCCCAATCAGCAAAAAACTTTGCGTTTTATATAATAGATATATTAATTTTGTTGATTTGGGCTTAGGTTTGTGGGCAATTTGAATGCATATATCTCTTTGTGAGAGACATGTAGATTTGTGACCAACTTGAATACATATATCTTTTCGAGGGACATGTAGGGGTGAAACCAGACACCGCGAAAAATTAGAGACCGTTGAAAATCAGATCAGACTGGATCATAAAATCGGACCAAAAAAGTCCGGTCTATAATGGTCGGTCATTAGTCGGAGAATGACTTATTTATAGTGTCGACCATATTTTTAGAAAACATTTGTATATATAGTATTGTAATATCATATTAAAATGAAAATAAATTTTTTTTTTCAAGAATGATTTTAGCTTATTAAGACATTATAATTAAATTATTTCAGAAAAATATTTACCAATTTTAGAAATCTCATACCATTTTATATGCAGAAATAATTCTATCACGAAACTGTAATAAATACCATTTTTGAAGTCCCTACTGTAATCTAAGGACGAAATTAATCTTCACTAATGTAGTTACTTTGGGTTTGTACCACCCCTGAAATAATCTAAAGACGAAATTAATCTTTACTAATGTTCAATTACCATGATGATTGTATTTTGTCTCACGTGCCAAAGGCGGTTTAGCACAAAAAGACAGAAAACTCTTACAACAACTAACAAGGGTTTTTTAAGGGTTATTTCTAAAATGGCCCCCAACTTTGTGACCAGCTTCCTGCCTGGCCCCCTACTTTAGCCAATATTCTCGTATGGTTTCTTTTTCCCGTTATCTTTAACTGTCCTTTACTCTCTCTCCTCCATCTCATTTTCTCTCTCTGCCAAGTCACCTATCACGCCACATCATCATCATCTTCTCCGACAGGGGTCGCCGGTCGGCCAAGTTTCCGGCCAGCGATCTTCAAATATTAAATTTTTTTTCTCTCCTCTCTCTCTCTAGAAAAAAAAAATTTCTCACCCTCTCTCTCTCTCTAAAAACTCCGGGAGCTAGGTCTGTTCGTGAGCAGATCCAGGTATGTCTAGCTCCGGCGAAGGGAAACCGGAGTTTTTAGAGAGAGAGAGAGGGGGGTGAGGGAAAAACAAGGGTTCTTTTGGAATTCTGGAGTCAAAAGTGTTTTACTTAGGGGGGGGTAGTGGTTCAGGACATTGGAGGACACTCAGAGACAAAATGTTCCAGAGACATTTCAAGACATTTCGGGACATTTGTCCGTAGACAAAATGTCTTTATGGACATTTCAGGACATTTGATTCATAGACAAAATGTCTCAGAGACATTTCAAGACATTTGGTTCATGGACAAAATGTCCTGGGGACATTTCAGCATATTGAATCCATGTACAAAATGTGTAGTGGATATTATTATTATTATTATTATTATTATTATTATTATTATTATTATTATTATTATATTATCTCATCATTGAAGGATAATTGGTAGACATTTATTATTTTAATATTATCATTATTGTCAAACCATATGAAATAATATATTTGTACTCATGTTTCAATAATATATTTTTCGACTTTTGTGGACATCTGTGGATATCTGAGGACATTGATGGCGGTTGGTAGACATTTATTATTTTAATGTAATCATTATTGTCTAATCATACGAAATATAAATTTGCCCTACTACTTTGAAAATATATTTTTCGACTTTTGTAGACATCCGTGAATATCTGTGGACATTGATAGATATTTAGTTGATATTTATTATTTTTAATATTATTACCGTCTTACCATATGAAATAAAAAAAATTAATTAATATTTCCAAATATATATTTTTCGACTTTTGTAGACATTTGTAGATATCTGTGGACATTGATAGATAATTGGTAAATATTTATTTTTTAATATAGTTAAATATTAATATAATAATATAATAATAATATAATATAATATAATATAATATAATATAATATAATATAATATAATATAATAATAAGATAATATTATAATAATATGATTTGATAATAATAATTTTTTATTACCTTCCTTACTCAAATATATAATAATAATAATAATAACAATAATATAATAATAATAATAATAATATAATAAGAATAATAATAGTAATAATAATAATAATAATAATAATAATAATAATAATAATAATAATACAATAATGAAATAAAAAAATTAATTAATATTTCCAAATATATATTTTTCGACTTTCGTAGACATCTGTAGATATCTGTGGACATTGATGGACAATTGGTAAATATTTATTATTTAATATTGTTAAATATTAATATAATAATAATATAATATAATATAATAATAATATAATATAATAATAATATAATATAATATAATATAATATAATATAATATAATATAATATAATATAATATAATATAATATAATGTAATAATAATACAATAATATATTAATATATTAATAAGATAATATTATAATAATATGATTTGATAATAATAATTATTTTTATTACCTTCCTTACTCAAATATATAATAATAATAATAATATAATAATAATAATAATAATAATAATAATAATAATAATAATACAATAATGTAGTAATATAATAATAAGATAATATTATTATAATATGATTTGGTAATAATTATTTTTATTATCTTCCTTACTCAAATGTCCCCAAGTGTCTTCCATATTTTGAGAGACATTTTCTCTCCAAAAGCTCTCCAAATTTACACTAAAATGTCTCCAAATGTCCCCAAAAACAATTTGTCTTGAAATGTCCCTAATTTCGTGTCCCGAACGAATAACACAGACATTTGGGGACATTTGAAATGTCTCCAACCAATAACACGGACATTTGGAGACATTTGAAATGTCCCCAACCAATAACACGGACATTTGGGGACATTTCAAATGTCCCCAACCAATAACACGGACATTGGGGGACATGAAAATGTCCCCCAATGTCCCCAACCACTACCCCCCCCTTAGGGTCAAGGGTGCATCTGGGGCGCTTTTAATAGAAATAGGGGGCGTTAATGAAACTTCCTTGTAAGCATTAATGAACCGTTAGATCTTCTGGAACTAATGGTAGATCCTGAAACCACTTTTTTCTTAAACCCTCTTCTTCTCTCGCGATTAAAAAAGTTCAAAACTCACACCTCTCTAACTTCTGAAACCAAACAAGCTCCTCTCTCTCTCTCAACCGAACTCAAGAAGAGACGATTAGGGCAAACTTTCATCTCTTCAAGTTTGAAGGAAAAAACTATTCGTCTTCCTCCTCTTCCTGGTTTACTTAGACCTCTCCGCCGCTCTCTCTCTACTTTAAACCCTAACACCAAACTCTCACCTTTTTAGGGTTTCTCTCTCATTCTTAAACCATTAATCATGCCATCAGCTATGGACATGGAGGATGTCCCAAAGGGAAAGCTTCCTCCTCACTTAGAACTTCAAAGAACTCGTGTACTCTGTAAACCAGATGCTCCCACTCATGTATTCTTCACTCTCTCTAGCTTATTTTCAGATATAGTTGTTTGATTTTTTCTGTTTCTAATTTGCTTTTTTCATGATTTTTTTTTTTTTGGGTGATTGAAGACGGAAAACATCCAATACTCTGGTGCTTATTCGTCGATGGGTGTTGATAATAGTGTAACTTTGAGTAAGTTTCGCGAGAATTTCAAAGTTGAAGTGATTCGACTCAATGAAGATGACATGGAATTTGATATGATTGGTATTGACGCTTCAATAGCTAATGCTTTTCGAAGAATCCTCATATCAGAGGTGCGTAAATTAAGCTGATCAAAGCATA
The DNA here is from genome assembly GCF_041429995.1 of Eschscholzia californica. Taxonomy (NCBI): domain Eukaryota; kingdom Viridiplantae; phylum Streptophyta; class Magnoliopsida; order Ranunculales; family Papaveraceae; genus Eschscholzia; species Eschscholzia californica. The sequence goes on along the minus strand of NW_028238198.1, from coordinate 11,423,945 downwards.
AAAATTTCAACTTTAATTGTTTGTCTTACATTTTTATGTATATTTAATTATGGGTAGATCTTATTTGCTTGATAATAGTAATGATCGAATATATAAGGAAATTGTTTTTTGTTCATCTTCAACTATATGTGTGAGCTTGTATTTGGCTTTGTCTTACATTTAAGTAATGGTTACTTGTTTATGTTGCATTCGAAATATCGGTTTTTAGTATTATTTGGTTTTAATTTGTCGTCCACGTAATCTCTACAGGTTGCGACAATGGCATTTGAACAAGTTTATATTGCAAATAATACGTCAATTGTTCAAGATGAAGTTCTTGCGCATAGGTTGGGTTTAATTCCTATCAAAGTTGATCCAAGGCTGTTCGAGTATATGTCAGGTTTGTTCAAATGTGTATTCATCATTATTTATCTTTTTCTCTTCTTTGGGTCTTTAAGTTTATTGTCATACTGATAAGAGACTCTTTCTCTTTATAGAAAATGATACTCCGAATGAAAAGAATACAATAGTTTTCAAATTGCATGTCAAGTGTGAAAAAGAACGCTTTACAGGTACCATTCTTGTCGATGAAATGTGCTCTCTTAACTATTCTCTTGTCACGTATAACTCTCTCTCTCTCTCTCTCTTTTTATACCAATGAGAATGTGAGGATATAATTTATCATACAGTGAAAACTGATGAGATGAAGTGGCTACCGGAGGGGAGTGAATTTCTACTCGAAACTCAGGGAGCAGACAGAAGTACTGGAGCAAAAACATATACTTCGTTCACTGGCAGCCAAAGCTCACTCCCAGAGTTCTCAAAAAATCCAATTGTCCTTAAGCATCCAGATATCATTGTCGCCAAGCTCGGTCCAGGACAGGTCATCTTGTTACTCTCATGTTCTCTCAATTCTTGACATATTGAAACAAAGCTTTTTTTGTTGTCAAGATAATGCCAGTCACTTTTATGATTGAGTGAGCATTACAATATCAACATATGAGGATGCAAACGTGACTCCTAAAGGATGAGACTCACATGGGCCAAGGAATCTCATGACTAAGCATATGAGTACTTGGGTTTGTGTCAATCCCACTTGTTGCCGAAGTGTTTTTTTATTGTTCTTCTTAACCCTCTATAAGTTGGATGGATCACTTGGTTTTCTGAGGGATTCTTATGCTTGGCTTTATGGTTCCAACGAGAAAGGGTATGCTCTAACGCTTGTAATATATGGCGAAAGGGATTTTCTGAGAGAGCCTTCCTACTAAAGGCGGTGACTCCTTGACCCCTTACTAATGGGCCTCTCCTGGTGGTCGACCACCTCTACCATTATCATTCCATCGTCTAACTTGAATCGAGCATTCTATGTCTAGCTTTTCTATTTCTTCTATCAATAATATATTGAAAGTCAGTGTTCCACTTGATGCTCACATTCTACCTAGCATACTTTGGGGGTCTTCACCTTTATCGCCTCCCACGTGATTTCTGAAGCTTGCATTAAGCCGTTAACATTGCACCCCATATTCTTTCAGTTCTTATTGAACACTTATAAGTTTCATCGGTTAATTACAACTTAGTGAGTCCTTCCTCTTATTTTAATGTTTGACCGCTTGCCCATGTTTTCCGAAGATTCTGAATGTTTCCTCTTAGAATTTCTTCAGTTTCTTTCTATATGTCTTCAATGATTTATTTTTCCAGTAATCTCTTAACAACGTTTTTACACAACCAGGAATTGTATCTTATGTCACAAGCACTGAGATCCCTCAAAAATTTATCTGGGTATTGTTGCAGGAAATTGAACTTGAAGCTCATGCCGTTAAAGGCATCGGTAAAACTCATGCAAAATGGTCTCCAGTTTCTACTGCTTGGTATAGGATGCTCCCTGAGGTAATAAACCCTTTAAGCATTAAAAGTTGACGCCCACTGCCTATTTGCCGGTAAATTGGTCGGTGCTACTTTACTGATCTACGAGAGCTCTTAGTTCTAGTCAAATTTTTGGACGGACTAAATCGGCATCCAGCAACCGTGACCATCAGCTGCTTCTTTTTATAAAAAACTATTCCCAACTCGATTAAAAAAAAAATTCTATTTTCTCTTTTCAGGCAAACTTCACACTCCCTGTTTCTTTATTTTTCTTCTTCTTCACATATTGTTCTATTTTTTCTTGATATTTCTGGTTCAGTCTCAAAACTTCAACTTGGTCAATTAAAAAAATTTTAAAGCTTCAACTTGGTGAATTAAAAATTATACTTGTTTCTTGTAATTAGGTTGTGTTATTGGAAGACATCGAAAAAGGCGAAGCTAAAGATCTTAAAAAAATGTGTCCCGCCAATGTATTTGACATTGAAGATTTTGGCGGTGAGTTATATTTTTTTGTTGTCAAGATTAATTATTCTGAATTGTGTTCTGAACTAATCTTCGCAATGTCCACAAAGATTAGAGGAACAATATTTTTTGTTAATTTTAACACGGAATTATGGTTGTCTCCGATAAAAAAGAAGAAAATATAGTTAGCTTCATTGCTTTGGGATTATTGGGTCATTTAATTCTTATTTGAAAAACTTTTATGAGTGGTCCTTTTACTTCAACTAACTGGTTGATGGTTCTTGTTACTTAATAATCTTTATCAGGGTATGGTTCTTTTTTATGTTTCTTCACCCTATTCGTAATAGAGTTACCTTGTCGAGCAGGTACAAAGAAGGCAACTGTTGCCAGACCACGAGCTTGTACTCTTTGTAGGGAATGCGTTAGAAAAAGAAGCTGGCACCCCAACGACTGGAAGCCCAAAGTCGACCTAAGACGTGTTAAAGATCATTTCATCTGTAAGTTGCTCGACAATGCGTAATCTAATTTTTACCTAGGACATCTTTTATTTTATTTATTTTTTATAACATCCTAACAACAACAAAGATACAATTGTTCCGAAAAAATAAAACGAGAAAAACAGAGGATAATCGTTAGTTAACTAAAGGATTAAAGTGCTAACTGTTAACGTTGGGTCCCCAAATTCAAAGAAGCGAGGGAGTGAGCCAACGTGTTACATTCTCTGGGGCAAAAGTCAATCTGCACATGGAGCGATCTTGGCCGTTGATGCATATTAGCTATGTGATGAGATAGGCACCAGGGATTGCGGCATCTGTCTCAGGGAGAAATGTGACCATTGATTTGGAATCAGACTCCAATATAAAGCTGGCCGGTCTTAACTCTTCGGCTAGGTTATCTCCCAACTCAAACCCCAACATTTCACTGAATCGGGGGGAGACCGCCGTAACCCTCATCGAAACTTGTCGGATTACTTCACCATGATGGTTGCGAGCTACCGCGGCTGCTGCTGCTTCATTGATCTTAAAGGATCCATCCATGTTAATCTTTAGGAGGTAGGAGGGATTTCATCCCGATTCAAGTTAGTGATCGATAACCTGTATAGGAGGCGACAAGGACATCATTTGTTATGTTGCTTAACCTTTTTTACTTTGTGGAACATTCTTATACTTAAACGTAAGTTAGCCGTATAGTGTTAGAATTTTGTCGAAGTGTGTCAAAGGTTCGTCAAATAAAACCACCTTATGAATACTGATAACAATCCAACATCATACGGACTTTCTCAAGTCCTTTTTATGTGAAATACCTTTTTGTACTACACTACTACGTAAGTCACCAGTAAAATACAGAGAATAGAGGACTGTTGATCACGGGAAGTGCCACAATCAGTCACACTATTTGTTACCACCTAGGTCCAATTTTGAAAGTGTAGGCTATTGAGCTGACAGACTTCTCTCATTGACCGGTGCATGCTCAAAATTTTATGTGTTCCATTCATGAGTTTGTTCATCAATAAGCGCTATTTTGGAACAGGTTGCAGTGATTTTCTTACATGTTCTTAAATTTTTGTGCAGTTACCATAGAATCATCTGGAGCGTTGCCGCCAGAGGTGTTATTCACCGAAGCAGTAAAGATATTAGAAGAAAAAAGTGAGCGAGCAATCGCTGAGCTCTCGTGAGGATTTTGATCATTGAAGAAAAGCATACAAGCATTTGAAGTGAAGAATCATCTTGGATGAAACGGAAGCGCCATTCTGTTGAGTTGAAGTGAAGAATCATTTTTTGAAATTCAGTAGGAATATGGATATATGTAACTGTTTCAGAAAGTAAAGAACAGGCATCCTTCTTCAGTGGAAAGAATAGATTAGCATTGTTTTATTGGTTTGGACTTTGGAAACACTAACTTAATAGTGATCGTATTTCTATACTTCTGATCCTTTTTTCGCAACCTATGCACCGATCTATCTTGGGTTTCTTTTCAACATAGGATTCTTTTTTTTTCATAAAAAAAAACGTAGGATTTTTCTTCTTTTTTTATGTATGTCTGACACGTCGACTGAAACCATGGTGAAGGTGGTGGGATGTGGTGGGAAGAAGAAGCAATGCCTGTGTGCTTGGACCGTTTGCTAACAGAGAAGTTAGACGCCAGTCTGGTGCTAATAGAGCTGCCTGCTAAGAGTACGCTGAAGAGGAATGTGATTGCATTGAATAAAGATAAGGCTGTGTTGATCGAAGGTGGGCATAACTGCATAAGTCAATATCTGTTTTGCTCTAGAATAGAGGAATCAAACGACTCAGAGAAGTCGATTCATAAGGTTAATATCTCCTTTCGATGAAATTCAGTAAGACATCAGGTAATGCTTTAATGACTACCAATACGATTAAACTTCAGTTCCATTTTAACAATTAGCAGTTCTACTTTAACCAATACAAATGACTTTGAATGTGATAATACTTGAAACATACTGTACAAAACTTATCCCGAATGAATTTACCACAATAGGTAGTAGCAAGTGGTGTGTTTGATAGTCATTGCAAGTCAAAGACTGTCGATAAGGAAATGCGAGAAAGATTATGATCAAACATGAACATACAGATACTTCAAATTTGATCCATCAGAAGAATCTAATTTACCTCTTCAATATAAAAAACCCAAGTCCGGACCATACAAGGATTCTCCTAGTAGGTTCCACTATCCAGTAAATGAACATCCAGATAGGTTGATCTATACTAAGCTAGTTTGCATGACAATTTTCAGTTTCAACATAAAAAAGCGAAACTTCTCTATCAACGGGCGCAAATGGGTGACGAAGTTGTCGGGAACTAAACCTTAATTGTACTTGTATCATTCTTAAATATACACCGAATATAACTATAAAACCAATAACTTGAAAATATCAACATAACAATAGGAGTTTGTCAGTAAGAACCAAGATAAACTCACCTGCCGACGATCCAACACCAGCCATTCGCCACCTATAAGACAATTGGGAGTAAAGAAAGCCATAATAACTTCGAAACAATTTACATTTTGAATGATTTAACTACAAAACTGAATTTTATATGCAACATGGCTGCATCATCTCTATCTAACAAATAGCAGTTTCTGTGATTTTCTCTTACATTATGAAACAACAAATCAGGATAAGCGTGAAAGACTAAATCGTTTCACACTCACCAGCAAGACACTATCAACACATTAAATGAATACAAAGTTTTCTATGAAATTAAGGAAGATGTAAAGAAAAACTGATCTTGAAGTCTCTATATTTTCTCCCCAATCTTGTACCCGAACTTGCTGATAAAATTCAGCTTATAATCGTTGTTGAGATTCAATGAGCAATGCATTAAGCATAATATGAATTGCAGCTTCATAAACAGCTCCATTATAATGCATCCCATCGACGGTACAACTATTCCCACATTTCCGGCTTAATGTCTTAATATCCAACAAAAGTAACGGCCCCCCATTTTGGCGTAAAATTTTACTCTCAAAAACTTCTTTTTCATAAGCATATCTTGTTCCGAGTGTCATCTTTTCTCTTTTCTCCTCCGTGTTTAACATCAAATCTATCAAGGTTGGCATTCCAAGCCAAAACATATGAGGCGATTGTATCGAACTAGAACCTCTTAACTTTTCATCATCTCTGAACGATGATGAAGGAACGGGCAACATTGACATCACCGATCTCCTCACTGAACCCAAAGAAACACCATAATTCGATGCATTTGATATATGCAACATATCCCATAGTCCTGTTCCCATTACCAAAACAACGGGATAGTGTCGATTCTTCCTAAATTCGATTAATACATCAGTGAGATTTGTAGTATAAGGTGCCCAAATAAAATCTAACTTCAACCCAATCGATTCAATTACAGTCTTATAATCACTATGACGTTTAAACAAGTCCCCTCTGACTAATTCCATCTCACTAGGTTTCAGAATCAAGTTCAACAATGAGAGAACAAAAAGACGAGCTTGCGAATCACCAGCAACAACTACCCATGACCCATTAAGTAGATCAGAAGCATCGAATCGACTTAATTTTTGAAACCCACAAGCATGAACAGGTGTAGATTTTGCCCAACTCCAAGATTCATCATAATTCATAGAAGTATTAATTGAGGTATTTTCAGTATCAACAACCCTAACTGGTTTAACATCCCAAACAATTTCATGAAGAAAAGGAACACAAGAACTCTGATTCTCAATAACAACAGATGAAGAATATGATAAAGAAGATATGAAACTAGACATTGAAGGAAAGTAAGGAGTTAGATGAACACCTATAGCAAGAGTAATGAAGAGAGCTCCACTGAAAAATAGCATTTTGTTTCTACTCAGATGATATCCTGCTAATCCCATTGGAACAAATAGAACAATACAAGCAGCCAATGCACCGAATTGAACAGCACCCACCATTGATCTGATCTTTATAAACTCATTTCTAGGGCTAATCAAGGTAAACCTGCAAAATTGAGATGGAATTGAAATAAATTCTGGGATTCAAAATTAGGGTTTACTATTGTTGCTGTTGAGGATGATGTCCTTTTCGTTGTTGGGGTTTTTTGGGTAACTAAACTTGATTTCTAAGATTAATTAGAAGTTGGCACTATAGATCGAATCGGTTCAAGCTCAAGTTAGCATCTATTTTCATTTCATGATAACGTGCGCTTAACTCAGATAAGGGCTATTTCCATGAAAAACCCTTTCAGACATTAAAATTACCACATTAACCAAATGTAATTTTGTTAAATGGGCAGGGGTAATACGGTCAGTAACATTAGAAATTCTATTCATTCTAACTTGCGCCATTAGGTAACTATAACTTATGATGCTAAAATACGCCATGAATGTGAAAATTAGGGCAAATGTTCAAACATAAGCACTGAAATAATCCCAAATCAAAATTGAGAAACAGAAGAGTCAAAATTAAAGATAACAAAAATTCATTTCAATTAAACATTCAAGACTTCATCAACAATAACCATCCCAATCTCAAATTCTATGCAAGAAAGAAGAAGAAGATCAGGGGATCTGAGACAAGTTTTAACTAAAAGATATACAAAACCTAAAATATTGAAAGGAGATTGAAATAAACCCTAGATGAACCACCGGCACAGATGAACTATCTTGATGAGACAGACTAGAGGAAGTGAGGAAATTAACCACCGAAACCATAAAGAGTTCTTCCTTGACGTTTTAGGGCATAAACAACATCCATGGCAGTCACAGTCTTACGACGAGCATGTTCAGTGTAAGTGACAGCATCACGGATCACATTTTCCAAAAAGATCTTCAAAACACCACGAGTTTCTTCGTAGATCAGACCACTGATCCTCTTCACACCTCCTCTTCTTGCTAACCTTCTGATGGCTGGTTTTGTGATTCCCTGGATATTATCTCTCAAGACCTTACGATGACGCTTTGCTCCTCCCTTTCCTAAACCCTTACCTCCCTTACCACGACCAGACATCTTGTGTTTCTAGAGAGAGAAAAACTCAGAGAAGAAATTCTAGAGAGAGAAATTATGATTGAAGAAGATGATGAAGAGATGATGTTGTTTGGAAGGGGAAATGGGGTTTTTAATAGGCGAGTGTGGTAACATTTTGGGGAAAAGATTTGAAGTTTTGGTTTCGCGGGTAAACGCTTGAATTTTTCAGCGATCCGTGTGAGAGATCTTTCTGATGGTTGGATTAATAATATACGGTTCCGATGCTGTTTCAAATGTTTGCGCGGATTGATAACGTGTATATTTTGTGAATTTATTAATGTTTTCTCTAGTGGTCGAGGAATTTAAAGCTGTGGTAATTTTCAAATGGTCCCCCACTTTTTACCACTCGACTGTTTAGTTTATAGTTTATTAATTTTATATCTAATTAACTTTCTGCTCTCAAAATTAAGAGAATCTTTCATGAGGCTCAAAGTCAATTTTACTCTGCCCCATTTTTGTTAGAATTCTCCCACTTAGAGCATCTCCAATGGTTCTTCTCCAAATGCCCCTCCAAATGAGCATCTTCTCCAAATTTGGGGTCCACTTTTGGAGGGGCTCTCCAATGGTTCCAACTCTATCCACCCCTCCATAACATTTACTACATTATTTTAATCTAACATTTAAACAAAAACACATTTTCTACATACATAGTAAATTAAAAAAGACATAATAATTATATTAAAAATCACTAATATATTAGAAAAAAATACTAAAAAAATTGCATGAAAAGAAAATTAATAATTAAACTAAAAATAGTCTTAAAAAATGACAATATATTGCACTGCTTAAACTTAAACTTCTTCATTAATATGGAGGTAAGTCTCCATTTCCGGATCCATCTCTGCATTCATGAAATTTTTTATTAATGAAAGTTTGTCGTAGTTTTCAGTTTAATTTGTCTTAGTTTCGAGTTGTACTATCTTTTCTATTAATGAAAATTTAGTTATGTTAATCTTTATAAAATAAAATTACAATGTGGAAATGAAACTTAATTAGTACGAGAGAAAAAAATTAAAGCAGGGACTTAAAATGAATAAGTAAGAACTTATACAATAAATTAAGACTAAAAAAATAATTAAAGGATTTAAATTAAACACAAAAAAACAAAAGGACCAAATAAAAAGTCTCATCTCATATGGAGAAGGTGAATAGTGCCCCTTCATGTTTGAAGAAGCACTATTTATGGTTCTTCAAATCTTTGGAGATTTGAAGAACCACTGGAGAAGGATTGGAGCTCCATCCCTCCAAAAGTTGTACTTTTTGGAGGGATAGAGCTCCCATTGGAGATGCTCTTAAAGCAACTCTAATGCTATACCCAGTATTGAGGAATGTGAATTGAGTCTGGTATATCGTGGAAAAACTTTAGTGGACGAAGTGTTTATCTTCTTGGTCGAGTTACAAGACAAAAAATCCATACCGGATTGAAGACAAAACTTGTTGAACACTCGTGGAATACGAAATGTAACGGTGACAGTGAATAGATTTAGGTCGTAAGATTATTAATGTAAAAAGTTAATTGGAGATGTATTTTAATTATTAATGAGTAAAGTTTGACTATAGACTTAAAAAAATTAAAACTAATTAGATATTGAAAACATAGTAATAATCTGGCCGTTCAATACATGACTGTTGATTGAGTCCATTGAAGGCTCTTCTTGGGCTTGAGCCTAATCCTAAGAGGCGCCCATTGGACAAGTCGCGGAGACTCAAAGTTTGAATTTTTGACCTTAACCGACTGACATTAGAGATGCTCTTGGTAGTTGTGTTTCCTTGAACATAAAGAGTGTCCAGCAAAATAACTTTAGGATATAGCAGGCAGAGAATAGAAGTGTGGGGATATTAAAATTCAGTCAATAAAAAGTCTCAAATTGTGTTATTAGAGTACTCCATGAAATATTTCTATTTAACTACCTCGACATCATTTTGGAGATCCAAATTGAGTCTTGCATTAGAGGGAATTTTTAAGAAAAAATTCAAAAAACTCAAAGGACAGACAAATTTTCTGAAATGGAGTGTTGCATTGAAGATGTAAAAAATTTATTTGATTATATTTTGCCCTATATTCTTCATCTTCTCCTCTACTCTACCACTGTAACTTTTGACCACGACGTCCATTTCCGAGCACCTCTTATATCTCCACTTTCTCTTGCATGGCCATTCTTTCTCTATCTCTCACACACTCTTTTGGTGACGGAGAGTGTTCCCCCTTCTCATGCAAAGGAAGCTCCAACCAATGAAAACACTTAAAAACATAGAAGGAGAGATACAAGGAGAGAAGTAAGACACGAGATGGCAGGTAGAAAAGGAGATATTAGTTGTAATCCGATGAGGTGATAGATTGGCTTTCAACATAAACATTGACATTCTCTTAACAAAAAAAAAACATAAACATTGACACTATTTGTCTTAATATTGTCGAAGTATTTGTCCGGTGATGATATTTTTACTCGTTTGATTATTTTATAGTTATTGGCTTATTGCCTTGGTAGTTTTTTATAGGATTTTTGAGTCAACAGTCCAAAATCTGGGGGGTAAACCCAAAAAAAATCCACTCTTGCCCAAAAATTAATTGCAGGTCCAAATGTCAGATTTTTTTTTTTTTATTCCCCTCTAGCCCTTGGACGGGACATGCTGACGTTTTCCTGAAAAAAAAAAATGTCTGGTAAATAAAATAATTTACCAGTATACGAAAAATTCAAAGTTTCAAAATTTTTTGAAAATTTGAAAACGAAATTTCAAATTCCCGCCCAGCAAACCATTTCTTCCCGGTAAATAAAATAATTTCCCTTACACAAAAAATTCCAATTTTCAAATTTTTTTGAAATTTTCAAACGAAATCTTTTTTTCGAAATTTTCAAATTTTTAAACGAAATTTTCAAATTTTTAAACGAAATTTCAAATTCCCGGGCAAATTTTGAAATTTTTTTGAAAATTTTAAATTCCCGCCCAGCAAAAGTGTCTAGTACAGAAAAAAAAATTCCAGTAAATAAAATAATTTCCCGGTCACAAATTTTTTTTTTCGAAGTTTTGAAATTTTCAAACGAAATTTCAAATTCCCGCCCAAATTTTCAAATTTTTTTACGAAATTTCAAATTCCCGCCCAGCAAAAATGTCTAGTACAGAAAAAAAATTCCAGTAAATAAAATAATTTCCCGAAAATTTCCAGTAAATAAAATAATTTCCCGCCCAAATTTTGTAATTTCCAGTAAATAAAATAATTTCCCGAAAATTTCAAATTTCCAGTAAATAAAATAATTTTCAGAAAAAAAATCGTTTCCCGAGAATTTTCGATGGCAATTTTGTAATTTTCGATGGCATGAACGGTAAATACTTTATTTTCTAAGGGCCCTTTACGTAATTTTGACCCCCAAACTGACACATTGGACCTCCCTTTCATTTTTAGGCAACTTTGGGTGAAATTTTCATTTTCGCCCCCTTTTTGGACCAATGGCTCAATCCCTCTTTTTTATATATTTAATTCAGAGTTTGAAATAGGTCGGAGTGCATACAAAAATCTCTCACAAATAACGAATTACTCAATCAAAATTGACTTTGGACACGCTTTTATTTTTAGCCCAAAAGTTTACTTCGTTTCATGTTGACCCCTTATGTTCACATTCACCTATGCTCCGACACTTCAACTTATGATCACCACCACTATTTCCGACCACCTCTTAATTATTTCTCTCTCCCTCTATCTTCTTTTTTTTTTTGTCTTTTTTTACCCCTGAAAATTAACTACAATAGTCATTACAATTGGATTGATACGATCTATAAGATGCGATAAGCACTATAACCGCAAAATTTATTTTTTTTTTGGAAGTCGACTACGATCTACGTATGTCGTTACATTTGGCACTTGATACATCATAGATGTGATAAGCTCGATAACCGCCCACTCAAACACTAACAGGACCGGGCCTATAGCCCAACTAGAACATGCCCTAAAGGCCAACAACATTATTTACACCCTAATAATCCCAATTCAAATAACCAAAGATTCCACCTTCTCTGGGATTCGAACCTGGGACCTCCAGCGCTTTCTGGAGTTTATGTCAACACCTTGGAACCACTTGGGCTACCAACTGTTGACATAACCGCAAAATTTAAACCCTTAGAAGAACACCCTTTAAAATCCAACTAAACTATTGAAAACCCAACTGAACTACTTTATTTTGTACCTTCAATAACTATAGTTCAATATACTAGGGGTGAATATTGGTTAGATAACCAACTTTTGGAGTCCATCCATAATCCAATCCAAAGGGTTCCGTTATTGAATAAACCATTGATTATACCTACGCACGAAAAATAAATTGGGACTTACAAAGTCCTGAGTGTGTATCCTACCAACTGACCTATCTGTTATTGGCTTCTTTCTTCCTATTTCGCTCTCTTTATGTCATTCTCTCTTTCCTTTCCTGCGCATTTTTTTGTCCCTCGCTGTTTGGACGAAGGAAAGTTTTCCGTTTCTCAAAATCTTCTTCATTAGTGAAGAAAGGGTTCTCTAGGAGGTCTCACATTTTCGAGAAAACACAATATATGAAGAAATAGCATTGGTGCTGAACTCTTCCGGGGCCAAATTATTCATGTTATAATGAGACTCGGGGTTAGATTTTGCAATTCTTTTCTGTTAACTTCTTTGCAGGTTTAGTCCTTCTGGTTTAAATTTTGCCTTCTTTTTCTGGACTCAATTATAATTTTCATTTTGAAAGACTCAGATTAGGTTTTTTATTTAGCTCTTCAATTTATTTTGACAAAAAAATTGGAGATAGATAACCTGATAATACCATCAAAACAAATAAAAACCCCAAAGCAGCCAAGGAATCTCTAATTGACCATATCTTTGAAGCCTCAAATAAAGTCAATACCAAAATTGAGAAACAAGTATACACAAATTTTAAAGGAATTAAAGCTTCATATTAGATATCATCAACATTGACCATCAAGATCTAAAGATTTACTCAACTAACAAAAAAGATGAATCTAGATCTAATAGAAGAAGCTTATAACAAAAAGATTTACAAAACCTAATTTAAAGTAAACCAAACCCTAGATTAAACCATATAGAAGATCTGGTAGAATAGAAGCAAGTAAAATGAAAATCCTCAACCACCGAAACCATAAAGAGTTCTTCCTTGACGTTTTAGGGCATAAACAACATCCATGGCTGTCACAGTCTTACGACGAGCATGTTCAGTGTAAGTGACAGCATCACGGATGACATTTTCCAAGAAGATCTTCAATACACCTCGAGTTTCTTCATAGATCAAACCACTGATCCTCTTCACACCTCCTCTTCTTGCTAACCTTCTGATGGCTGGTTTTGTGATTCCCTGGATATTGTCTCTCAAGACCTTACGATGACGCTTCGCTCCTCCCTTTCCTAAACCCTTACCTCCCTTACCACGGCCAGACATCTTGTTTCTAGAGAGAGAAACTGAAAGAAGAAATTCTAGAGAGAGAAAATGAGAGAAGACGAAGAGAGATGGTGGTGCTTTTGGAGGGGGGAAATGAGGTGTTTTATAGGTGAGAGTGATAACATTTGGGGATAGATTTGAACTTTTGCTTTCGCGGGTATTGTGTTTCGTTTTTGTGAGGAATCCGTGTGATCGGTATTAAGAACGGTTGGATTATACATGTACGGTTTAGATGGTGTTTAAATTGTTTGCGCGGATCGATGACGTGTATGTATTGCGATCTATATTTTCATGTGTTTGTGCTTTCTCTGGTTTTCGGGAATCCTCCTTGGTAATTTTGATATGGACCACCATTTTTTACAACTCACTATTTGATTTTCAATTTTGACCGGTTAACCATTTACCTCCACGATTGATCAAACCATCGATTCACTATTAATTTAAAGTAACTTTTACTCCTATTTTATCCCATTTCACGTACTAATGTGAAAAGAAATAGTTTGTGTAACCATTACATTTTTCTATTTTGAGTATTTTATTCTTATTCTTGTCATCGGTAGTAGAGTCAGGGGCAAAAAATAATACATAAAAGGAGATGTGGGAAAGAGAGATTTAGATTGAATGAATTGTAATTGGATAAACAATGAGGAAACTAAAATGCAAAAACTCGTATCTATATTTCTAATACCTAAATCATACAATCAGTGTAAGGGAATCGATTTGATAAAGAATACGGATTCAAGATGCAAATCCAATAAAACTATATAATACATTTTCATGTACTTATATTATTTGGGGAAATGATGGTGGACCGAAAACCACTTGGAGATGACGCACACATAATGGTTTCTCCAATCTTGAGTATCAATGGCTTATTCGTCTTATGATAACAATTTTTTCTCGTGGCAGTTGATGGCCTTCCTGACAAAGCGAGTGAATCTATGTGACGACGACAAAAGAAAACTAATGTCGCGGCCGTAACAAAATAGAGAAATGAGTAAGGCAGATTGGTTTTGATTTTTTTTTCTCTTTATCCGTGAACATGAAAATGAAGACGGAGATAATAGATGGATGGTGATGGAGAAGACGAGAGACATCAATAAAAGGACAAAAAATAACACAAAGAGATTTGAAAATTGGAGTGAGTAACCCGAGTGAATAAAGTGTCTAGCTAATACATGAGAGTTCCAAAAAAATAACGTGAAAACAAAGTCATCTACCCGTGGCATACTTAATTGGCCACTCACCTCGAAACTCTACGCGCATAGTGAGGAACAATGCTACGATCACTTATTGGTGTATCTAGCGTATTACTCTAAGTTGACAATGTAAAATGAAGATTCAGACAAAATAGATGAAACTGACGAGATCAAAACAAATGAAAAAGAGACGGTTGTACTATGGAGGCTATAGAGCAAAATAGGAGAACAATCATTTTGGGGTACACTTACTACTTTGATACTTTTAGTAGCCATCCACTTCACTCGTTGCTACCTAATTTACCACGAACACCTAGCTAGTACACCAGAGGTTCGTCGTATCTCGTGTCTCTCATAGGGAAAGGTCAGTCATCCGTCTCACTACACCCCAAACCCAACAATAATACCACTTAAATGTGCAAAGGGTTTCTTCAACCATCGAGGAACTTAATCAATTATCTCATCAATCAAAGGACATTCAACATGTTTCTCATCTCTTCCCAATAAATAAGAAAGGGAAGAGAACTGAAAGAAGAAAGGGAAGAGAAGAGGAAGAAGAAAAAGGATAAGAAGACGGATAATAGGAAGAAGAAAGAGAGCTGAGAAAACGTTAGGATGGTTGCGTAGAAATGAATGATTGGTTGGAGACAAAAAACAAGAAGTTTTGTTGTCCCTAAAATTAAACAAAAACCACAATTTTGTTTTAAAATTTTATATCCCATAAAATTTACATTTTGTATTGGAAATTTTGTATGGTTAGTTTTATTTTTTGCGCCCGCCTTTACGGTCTATTGTGAGTTCTCAAAGGTGTCTTATTTTACTTCCTATTTGACCTTTCCTCGCGTGCTCGTTCTTGTTACGAGTTTTCGTCTTAAAGATAAGAGCATCTCCAATGGGACACTCAATCTCTAACACTTAGAGTGCCACATATGACTTTTTGGAGTTTTTGTTAAAAAATCATCTCCAATGGAACACTTTGTTACACACTCTATTATGAGTTGGACATATTTATTATAGAGTGTCTAGAGAGAGAATCTCTAAAATGAGAGTGTCTACTTGAGACTCTCTAAGTGTTACTTTATTATTTCAACCAATAGAAAACTTTGCTTTTCAACTACTTTTTATCTATTGAATTGAAGAGGGACATGTGTATTAAGTAAGAGATTTTAGAGATCTCCATTGGAGACCAAACAAATGTAGAGTGTCTCTATATTGACACTAGGAAAGAGAATCTTTATTTGACACTTGACAACTAGATTTTTAGAGTGTTTATTAGAGTGTCCCATTGGAGATGCTCTAAGTCTGTGGCCCTCCAACTCAAAATCAATTGGCAATGAGTGGAGAGAATCTATACTCTATATTGTTGGTTGTTAGTTACCCATTCTCCCATGTCAGACTATTCTCAGACGAAAATGGGTAGAAAATGGTGGGAGTGGGTAGGGAAGCTCAGAAATATGTATGGGAAGGATCTATTCCTCTTCATATACATCTTCGTGAATCTGAGATTACAACTCTTACTTCTCCTCCTCCCGCTCTGGTACTTCCTATCTCTACCCTTCATCCTCTTCGCTAGTTCCATCAATTACGACCCTCATTGGGTCTATTCCTATTTGTATCTGTTGTTTTTTGATCTTGCTTACTTATTTATTGATATTGAATTTAGGTTTCAATCTACACAAATAACCAAGATTAGTACATTAAAAAGCACTCGTGTTAGTTCGCCCCAAAGATTTGTCATATTTTAGCTAAATCAGTAGCCCTAATCCTTAACTGTATTAAATAGGTTTCTTAACACGCATTAGCCGTTTTTAATTGGCAAGGAACTTTTGATTAGGTTTTCTCTAGAATTCTTCACTGACTCTTGCCAACATTGGGAATAAAATATTCAACATTTTTAATCTCCAGTCTAGAAGAATGTAAGCATGTCATTTTCAGAATCCTATGTGCATGGTAGTGTAAATCACTTCAGACAGAGCAGCCTTATAGAGTAAGGTTATGTAAGTATTTGATGAGAATACATAGTAGAGTAACTATTTAGTAACGGGTATGCCCAGAAATATCTCAAAAAGACGTTACCGTTGGTCGATTTTATTTATAGCCGGACCGATCAACTAGAAGATATAAGTGTAAGTTAAAGACTGATATAGTATTTAAGAAGAAAGCATTGACATGACCATATTTAGGTTTTTCAGTATGTGACGGTGCTTCCCAAGTTGCCTTTGCCGCGTTACCCTTCTTAAAGGAGACAATAGTTTCCTAAAACAAACAAAGAAACATGAAAGTTATTTCATGTTTAAGTTAATAATTTCATTGATTAAACAGCAGTATCTAGTTTTCATTTTTTGTGAAGACCAAGTCACCATGACCGTGTACACAATTTTGTAAATTTTATGTAGTTCTTCGTGCCTAGCTATCCGAGTAACTGGAACAGATTGGTATAGCTGGTACCTGGACTGGAATGAAAGAAAAATTGCATGTCCTAGTTCATCACAATACATATAGAGTCCTAGACAATATTTGCATAACCTAGTCGAAAAGAATACTCTTATATGGAGCCTGCCTTTTGAGTGCAGCAGAATGTGTAATTATAGCGTAGTGGCCGTGTGTATAGTTTCAATTAGCAAGTGTTGGTTAGTGGTTGCAGAATTTATTATGCAAAATTTCATCAATTGAAAAGTGACTGAAATACACATTTTTAAGATATAATTTCATACACGAGGACCTTCACACTTTTACATTTGGACTTTGCATGTGATTTTTCAGATTATGGGGCCTCGGATAGGATACCTACGTTGTTGGTGCCTCTAATAAAGCCTTATTTTGGTGGGACACTTTTTCTCATTATCCATTATGTCTTTTTGTTCAGTTAGCCAGGTTACCAGATTCGCGGTACGCTCCGGTATGCGGTACGAAAACGGGTACGCGGTACGCCTATTAGAGTGTATCCGGTACGTGGGGGGTATACCTATTCGGTACGATAATTCGATACATAATTCGATTAATATAAAATTTCTCCCAAAATTCTTCACTAATAATTGTATTTGTAACTAATTCTCCCATTTTTCGGTTGTGTTCATCCCAAAAAATTTCAATTGTGTTCCTACCATTCTTCATGAGAATCGGTTCGCTAGATCGGGCGATCTGGTTCGCGAACGTACCCTAAAAGGGTTCGCGCGAACCAGATCGCGGTTCGCAGGGGGTTCCAGCGAATCTGGTAACCTACTTTGGTTAAATACATGACACCATAAAGAATAAAGCGAAAAAAGAAACTACTCGTTCAAATAAATATTCTTAATGTTGATGTAGATCGAGCTTGTTTTCATATCTTCATCTCTGCAAAACCTATCATCTATGCTGTGCTCTACTCAGCCCAAGTTCCTCTACTAAGACTTTTTTTATACATTAGCCATAGGTCTCATGTTTGGGTGGTTCAAGTGTTGTTTCAATTTTTGGTGGGCCATCTCTTGACTGTTACTTTAACTATCAGAAGTTGAACTTTGAAAAAATTGAGATAACATTAGGAAGTTGTACTAATATCATTATAAGGTAAAGCACCATAAGTTGAATTACACATATGGGGCCGATGGAGACTGCATACTCGTCCTGACTTCAGCTTTCGTGGACGAGGAATCATTTTTTCAACATGAACACGTATGTGGTTGATGAGGAAGATGGAAACTAATTAGATAGAAGAAAGCAAGAGCCATTAAATGTCAAGAAGTGGATGTGGAGTCAGTCCATAAAGCTTCTTCCTAATTTTAGCCTCTGAAATTTTTCTCCTCCTTGATTTCTAGTCATCTTGCCTTGGTTTGAGCTCCGAACATTGATCATGTAAGGACATATTTGCGCTTGTTGCTGCATCCATGGTTGATCCAACTATTCGGCGAAATGCTTTTGGTTGTGGCTCAGACTCTCAGGGATATTCCCTTGCCTGCCAGTTCATTCTTATTTGCTCTGTAGTCACACCCCGACACCAATCAAAGATTGGGGCATTAGCCGAATTACATATTTAGCTATTGAAATGTACCTCTTTCACCAATCTGATATGATAATAGCATTAACTGCATCTTACCTTGAAAAGAATGATATTTGTCAATTTTAAACCATTTAAGACAATTTGTTTTACCACATTATTAAGATGATTATTGAAACCAATGTAGGTCGAGATTATGGAGGGGATCTTCAACTGGACTACGCTAAATTATTGTGTCGACTATTTCAACTTATCTATCCGATTATCACATAGTTGTAAGTTTTACATATGGGTTTGCACCGAAAGACAAGCAATTGGGTCTCTCTCTTTTGAACTTTGAAATGTATGAATCTATAGGAGCTTCTGTTAATATAGTTTTCTTTTCATAATGCAATATTAGGAGGAAGTACTGAGGAGGCATGGTTTGATTCTACCGCAATTTTGGAGTCTGACTGCGAAGAGGATTATCAAAGTGGCCAGGATGGTAATTCACACGAAACACCGTTGAAGTTGTAGGTTCGAGGGCTTTCAAATTAGGGTTCTAAATGTAAAGAGGATCTAATTTTATACCCACTTTTCGTTTTTACAGACGCTGTATCCCTAAATGGATGTGAAGGTGCATCAATTTCCAGCATTTCATCAATGAGAGATGCTAACATCGAAGACCATAATGATAATTTTCCATCAAGAGCATGTACTGACAAGCGAAGTAAACAAACTTTACGAAATTCTCTAGGCGAGGTTGCTAAAACTGTAAGTGCTCGAGTTTCACATTCAAGTGATGCTTATCGCCGCTCAACATCAGAAGACCCATCACGTGATGCTAGGCGATCTGTGTCCCGTGATGAAATCTCTACCCTCTCAGTGGATCAAAGTGACAGGGACCCAGTTGGCATATTGGACAGTTGTGGTATTCTTCCAAATAACTGCTTACCTTGTCTTGCTTCAACCGCGTCCTCAATGGACAAGGGGAGATCTTTAAGCCCGGGTCCGCCAAGTACACGGAGAAAGGCAAGCCGTAGACTTTCCTTTAAATGGAAGGATGGGAATACTAGTTCGAAATTATGTGAGTACTTCATGTTAATATTTATGATTTATTACGCGTGGACCTGATGTATAGTATTCGGCTTCATAATTTGATTCATCTAGTCTTCGAAACCCGCTGCTTCCTTTCAGAGTAAAAAATAAACGTAAGAACGAAAAAGCGAAATAATTATCATGAATAGTGAATACATTCTTTTTCTTCTTCGAAGACTTCCATATCCATTGACCCACTTTTTGGACGGACAAGAGCATCGTTCGCTTACTTGTCTTATATCTGTTTTTAGTTACTACAAAGACGGTCGTGCAAAGGCCACTAGCAGGTTCTCAAGTTCCTTTTTGCCCAGTCGATAAGAAAATGCTAGACTTTTGTCTTGAACATGCCGTTTGGATTCTAAAAGTTTGTTACAAGTAACTTGTTTTAGTAGTAAATAAACCTTATCTTAGTTTGACATTTATACTTGATATCTATGTCAGGGACAAAAAGAAAGTGAATGCTCCTAATTTTGCTGCATATTATCCATTTGGTGTTGACGTCTTTTTGTCTCCACGAAAAGTTGATCATATTGCTCGATTTGTAGAACTTCCTGCTGTGAATTCAGCAGAAAAGTTGCCACCTATTCTTGTTGTTAATGTTCAGGTAGTCCTACCTCCGAATCCTGATCATTCTTGTTCTCTGTCGCCTTCGTACTCCTGATGACATTTTGTTCTAACTTTCTCTTGTCCTGACTTTGTGTTTGCTATCATTCTCTTGGTTCTCCAGGTTCCATTATATCCTGCTGCTATCTTTCAAGGTGACACAGATGGAAAAGGAATTAACTTTGTTTTGTACTTTAATCTCTCCGACACTTACAAAGAAGACATGGATCCTCATTTTCAAGAAAATCTTAGAGTTAGGTGAAGCTTTTATCCTGCCTTTCTAGACATTATATATATATGTTTGTGGTTGTGTGCAACCCGCTTATTGGTTTGTTTCACTCCTTCCTTTTCTTTCATAGAGGATAATTGATGACGAAGTAGAAAAGGCTAAAGGGTTTCCCGTGGATACAATATTACCTGTCTGTGAAAGATTGAAAATATTGGGCCGTGTAGCAAATGTCGAAGATCTACAATTAGGTGCAGCCGAGAGGAAGCTAATGAATGCGTACAATGAAAAACCTGTCCTTTCCCGACCTCAGCATGAATTCTACTTGGTAAGCTTCTCCTTATGGTAGTAGTTATCTGTCGGCAATATTTCTAAAGCTACAAAATGATAACATAGGAGGACCAAACTAGTGCTTCACTTCCGGTCGTCGTAACCCAAAACGGACACCTTAATCCGTTTACTGCCCCACTTGACCCGCCACGGCCTGTGATACACCAATGACCTGCATGCCTCAGATGAAACCTAAGATGTAAATGCGGAAACAAATAGCATTTCGGTATCCTGTGGCTAAAATATATATCTCGAAATTTTGTGCAGGGAGAAAATTATCTTGAGATTGATATTCATAGATTCAGCTACAGATCTAGAAAGGGTTTTGGAGCATTTCTAGACAGATTAAAGATGTGCATTTTGGATGTTGGCTTGACAATTCAGGTAAATTTTCTTTAGCCAGGCGCAGATAGACTAAACGGGCCATACTATTCGAATATCCTATTTTACCCGTGTCTTATATTTGTGTGGTGAAACAGGGAAATAAGGCCGAAGAACTGCCAGAGCAAGTATTGTGCTGCGTACGGTTAAATTGGATTGATTATAATAACTACCAACAACTTGGGTTCATTCAAGAACCTCTATGAAGGAATACTGAAATTTTGTAAGCATTCACGGAAACGATCGTTGGGTATGTGGTAGCTGTCACAGACTATTTGAAGGTTCAATAAACTCGCTGAACAACTTCTAGAGGAACTCAAGCAGAAGACGAGTTTATAGCAGAAGAAATTGTTGCGTTAGGACTTCTTTACTTCTGAGAAGGGATGCAAGAGATATCGACAGGCAAAATGATCTGCACGTTTGTTGCCGAGTTCTTCATTTTTTACTTAGCATGAAACTAATGAGATCTACACAAATAGGAAGCGCTTTAGAATTTTGTATTGGTCAATTCATAATACTTGGCAAATATGTACTTAAGCTATATATATTTTACGAAAATATTTGGGTTACCCACTATTATATTTGCTCTTCTTCTCCATGTTTGTTTCCATATTTGCTTTTCGCCACCATTATTAAGTTGTTATTAGTAAGTGAAGTTAAT
The DNA here is from genome assembly GCF_041429995.1 of Eschscholzia californica. Lineage (NCBI taxonomy): Eukaryota > Viridiplantae > Streptophyta > Magnoliopsida > Ranunculales > Papaveraceae > Eschscholzia > Eschscholzia californica. The sequence continues at coordinate 11,402,277 of NW_028238198.1, read as the reverse complement.
TGCTAAAACTACTGAGATAGTAGGGAGGACTCGGAGGAGAGAGGAAGAGCAAGGAGAGGGAGTGTGAGGGAGTTGAGAGAGAGAGAGACTCGGCAACATATGGTCGGTCCGCCCTACTCTGCTCGCGAGTTTGTGTAAGTCTGTCGGAGATCCCAATTTTTCTGTTTGACAATTATAAAGGTCAAAATGAATCAACAAAAGATATTGGAATTCTCTGCATTTAAGCTAAACTACTTCCTTCTCGAATCTCATTTGTTATGATCATAAATGGGGATTGAAAAATGAATCAACAAAAAAAATATCAAAAAATAAAACGAAACTGACACCTGTGGGATTTGAACCCCTTCCGGACCAGGGCCTAAATCTGGCGCCTTAGACCACTCGTCCAAACTGTTATGTATGGCTGAGGTAATTAGCTGCTACCAATACCACACATCTTGTACCTCAGATCCAACAAAAAATATGAAAAAGAAATTGACAGCTGTGGGATTTGAACCCACGCCCTTTCGGACCAGAGCCTAAATCTGGCGCCTTAGACCACTCGGCCAAACTGTCTTTTATATCTGTAATCTTGTACCTCAGATACTATCACATAGTCAAAATTGTGATAAACCGCATAAAATTATCCTAAAAGTCACTAATCTCTTTGTTACAATAATGAATAAACGATAGATTTTCACCTCACTAAATATTTGATCTTCTGATCTTAAAACTTCCACAATAAATGTACCTACCAATGGAACAAGTTGGCACGTGCAAGAAAATACATCTAAGTATGCAAAATTACACTAGTATGATTTCTCGTAAAGAGTATTAAAGATAGAGGACTTTCAACAAAAAAAAGAAAAATTAAAGATAGAGGAAGACTAAACATTTATTTTATCATTTTACAATTGAAATGTTATTAATGTATCGTTTGGAAATACAGTGGAACTTTTTAATATGCCAATGACGTCTTTTCACAAACTTGGGCTTAATGGTTAGACGTAATGACGTAATATGATGTCGTCGACGAAAAAAAATCAAACAATGAACTATTTAACGGAAATAAATAACAAAAATTACAAGTTTTTCAATACCATAACCCAGAACATGGTTCGATCTACTTTTGTTATTTTGGAAACGGTAAGAGGTGGTGGATTTGTTTTTTTAGGAGATGGTGATAGGTCAAAAATGGCAACCATGGTATAAAAGAAAGATGATGCATGCGTACTTCAATTATGTGATTGTTTTGTTTCTACTACTATTCAAAATCTTGTATAATAAAAAGACTAGACAATTCACCAACCTAATGTTTTTCAAAAAAGAGACATTGTTCCAAGGTTATAAAGTAGGTAACGTGGGGGGTGGGGGAAGACACTTCCGTTTTTTTTGGTTATAAAGTAGGTTGTTTACTTTTTTTTGGTCTTAAAAGGGGGGGGGGGGGGGGGGGGTCTTTCTATTTTAGGCTAGACTTTTGTCTATTGAAAGTCCTGTGTAAGGTTCTTGATTTTATATTTTAGGTTCTATATTTTTGTCTGTTGAAAGTACTTTTCAGGTTCTTGATTTTTTATTTTAGGTTCCATTTTTTGTCTGTTGAAAGTACTTTTCAGGTTCTTGAATTTAAAATCGTGTTAAAGATTACAAGCACGTATGATATTATGTGTCATGTGTTAATGTGTTATGTGTCGTGTTAAAGATAACAAGACCATTTTTAGATAGTTTATTTTTAGAAAGTCGTGAACCTAGACGCTAAATGAAACCTAACAGGACTTTCAACAAGCTACACTTGTATAAAGTGTTCCTGCTCGTTTAAGATGCGGTCAAACTTTCAACAGGCTACACTATCTAAAAATGGTCTTGTTATTTTGAGATAGTGTATTTTTAAGACTTAAAAAGGTGAACGACCTTATTAATGCCTTCTTTTGTTTTTTTCTTGAAACAATTCCAATTCCTTGTCAATACTATCCCAAAGGGGGGGGGGGGGGGGGGGGGGGTTAGGTGCCTTTGTTTCTATTTTAGGCTAGACTTTTGTCTATTGAAAGTCCCGTGTAAGGTTCTTGATTTTCTATTTTAGGTTCCATTTTTTTGTCTGTTGAAAGTACTTTTCAGGTTCTTGATTTTCTATTTTAGGTTCCATTTTTTGTCTGTTGAAAGTACTTTTCAGGTTCTTGAATTTAAAATCGTGTTAAAGATTACAAGAACCTATGATATTATGTGTCATGTGTTAATGTGTTATGTGTCATGTGTTGTTATGTGTCGTGTTAAAGATAACAAGACCATTTTTAGATAGTTTTTTTTTTAGAAAATCGTGAACTTAGACGCTAAATGGAACCTAACAGGACTTTCAACAAGCTACATTTGTATAAAGTGTTCCTGCTCGTTTAAGATGCGATCAAACTTTCAACAGGCTACACTATCTAAAAATGGTCTTGTTATTTTGAGATAGTGTATTTTTAAGTCTTAAAAAGGTAAACAACCTTAAACGGAAGTTTGATTCATGTCTTCTCCATGGTTTGATTAATGTCTTCTTCCTGTTTTTTTCTTGAAACAATTCCAATTCCTTGTCTAATCTAGCCTTTTCCCACTTAGGAAAATAACCCTAATTTTAACTATCTAATAACACAATATAACACACACACACACACACACACACACACACATATATATATATATATATAACACACAATATAACACACACATATATATATATATATATATATATATATATATATATATATATACACACATAATATTATAGGTATTCGTTGGTAGAATTATATAGTTGAGTTAGAGAGAGAAACAAACTACACACATGACACATGACACATAACACATTAACACATGACACATAACACATTAACACGTAGCTATAAGGTAATTCTGCCAAACCCTTTAGACTTATGTGAGGTGAATATCAAAGATATTTAGACATCAAATAAACCAACTTCTATGTTATCTGCTAATATTTCATATTTTGTCTGGATTGAGAAGCCACTTGTTTTTACCATCTAGTGTATATAATGTGGTTTGCCCTAACCCTAGATTTATATTTTTGGTAATATTCGTGATATATATATCGTTATTGATCATTCATCTCAATTTTCTCTTACACTACATTTATGCAGAAATTTTCACATTCTCAATGAACCTTTATGAACTTTTCGACAGAGGGTTACCAATGTCTTAAAAATGCTTGTGTGCATTCTGACGTAAATTGTGCGAGATTTTTGGATTGTGGACGCAATGGCGAAAATATTTTCAGCTTTAAAGATAAAGTGAATTGGTCAAGCTGGACAAGTAATTCAGATGCCACTGACTGCTTCAAGAGAGACGGTCAATTTAATTATGGGATCTACCAACAAGAAGTTAGAATTACGACTACTCGTAGTAACATTGTTAGATATATCTATTCGGGTTTTCAGGTACTTATGACATATATTTATCATATTTAACTCTTACTTTTGTACATATTTACTACATCGTTCTAATCTGAGTGAAGTCAGTGTACAAAATCCACTATATTTTTAGTAAGCTTGGTTTCCTTTTCTCAGTGGCGTGACTGAGAATTTCGGGATCCGGTGCGAACTTTTAATCGTGCGCCCTCGATATACAATTAAGAAATGAAAAAAAACCTTATTTCTTAACAACCCTATCTTATCTCAGGAGTAGACTTCAGGCTCAAGCCCCTCCCGCTAAAAAAAATAGAAACTTATTATCTAAATTTTTGTACAATTAGGTAAAATTATTCAGACAAAAAGAAAAGAACAACTAATCAGAGGTCCATATTCAAATTTTTCTAGACTAAAATAAGCATTTGCTAGTGAAACTTCCTGTACTCCTGAAATGCGTTTTGATTACTCATAACGTATTGTGAAATGTCTTATTTAAGACTTTCTTTTTATGAGCACTCATATTGTATAATGATAAATATATTTGTTCCTCGGATTTCTTCTTTTCTGTTTCTAGAAACCCTTTCTTCAATTCACATCCGCCGTAAATTCATTAAAGTCATTTCCTCGTACAAAAATCCGTTATGATCTTCCTACTCTTCCAATTCCCTTTCTTCTCACTTAAGCTAAGTTCTCCGAATCTCAATAAATTTCGATTACTAAGTGATAACTGTTTTTGGGTTTCTTCTAAAAATCCAATATCTGAATTTAAATGAATTGAGATTGATTCTGGCGATAATCGCGGGATAATTTGTACTGTAGAATGTTTGTATATTTCCGCCTCTATTAAAAATTATCGAATGCTCACCTTCACCCCTGAAGATAATATCAAACTGGTGATGACAAAAACAACCCATAATTGGAAATTTCACCCATGGACATGGTGATTCACATCTTTTTTGCACATACTAAGTTTTACTTCTTGTGTTCACTCCAACCATGAGAATTGCTCAGTAGATAGATATTCAAGGATGATTAATTTCAGAGAGAGAGATGGTTTAGGGCCGCCTGCTAATAGCCCTACCCGCAAATAGCGTTTTAGACGGATTTTAGGTCCAGTAATATTTCGGCAGTTATTGTGCTTATCACCCCGTCTCGTTGTATCAATGCCTTGTAACGACTAACGTAGATCGTAGTCGATTTCTCAAAAAAAAAAATACGTCAAAAACGCCAACAACTAGTAGTCCAGTTGGTTAATGCATCTATTACGCAATGCGGAGGTCCCAAGTTCGATCCCATACAAAATGCAAATCCATTAGTAATTCGACAGTTATTGTGTTTATCACATTGTACCAGTGCCTTTTTTTTTTATAGAGAAAAGATCTCCTACCCATTTCTAGAGTTGAAGACCGACTTTTGCCCAAATTCCTAAATTGTATTTCTTTAGATTTTTTTTTTTTTTTTTGTTAAGAGCAAAATTGTATTTCTTTAGATGAATAACCAATATTACTTTTTTTTTTAGCATTTTAATATATTTTCTACTCATGGTCAACTTCTCATTGTTCGAAGTCGTCAGAAATTAAAGAATAAATAATGAAAGAAGAACAGGGAACGAACGGCTTGTTACGGAGGCAAACGTCAAGTTGTTGTTAACTTAGTTGGAAGAAAAGAAACGCGTTGATCATATTTGGACTCAAACTCGAGAGGTTCGTCCGGTGTTCGGTGTACACTTAAACGACAATATGGAATTTGGAGGAGAAAGAAAGAGTTTAAAGTCTATAGAGAGAGAGAGTGCTGGCCAATGAATCCACCACTAGCCCTAGTTTTTTTTTTGTTTCTGTTAATGGACCTTGATATTTTAACTGACACCTGATAGAGTAGACAGTGTGACACGAACCGCACCGACCGAGCATAAAGCTGCTTCCTCTTCTCACCTCAAAATATAGGTAAAAGTGGGATTTTTCACTTTTACTTGCTTGGGTAATGGAGGTCACTTCGCCCACTCTTCTATTATCTCCATATTATAAACATCTTAAATGATATCCTAGTAGAATATTATATTTTCGGTTAAACCATATACGAGGTAAAAAACACACGGATAAATTCTTGGAATACATACCGACCCCAATTCATGATAAATTATTTTATTATCTCATTTAGTAATCCTTAAGATTGTAATTTATTGTTATTTATATTCCTTTTCTCGTCTAGAATTCTGTTTGAATATTTTTCTTTGCTTTCTTTGAATTTTAATGATTTTTCTCTTGTTTATATATTGGTGGGTTTCTATTAATAGGGGTGCTACTACGCCTACTTTCACAAAAAAAAAAACACTCAATGTGTGTGCGGAATAACAATTAAGGAAAGAGGTTTGGTCGTTAGATGTGAACCCATACAAAAACAATTAGGGAGCCCGACAAGGTTGACAATTTTGTGTAGATCCTTAGAAGATGAGGTTAGGATTTTTACAATTGAAACAAACGAGTACGGACGGGAAGGGGTGAGGTTAAGATGATATTCTTATTTAGAGAATGGTCCTTCATAACAAAAAAAAAAAAATTTAGAGAATGGACCCCCCCTCCTCATGTCTCCATGAGGTACATAATGGTGTTTTACATATGTGTTCTAGTATTGTACTTCTCTTAGACCGTTATGTGTTTGCCCACCACAATGGGAATATATATAAAGATAATTTGGTCTTCATTTTATATTCGTTTTTTGTCAAAACATCCATTGAAGAAAAAGAAAATTAATTTCGTTATATATACGTATATGTGAACATATGACTATGCTGATTGTTTCGTTTCAATCTAATGAAACAAACCGAATTAAGTTTTTGTTTGCAGTCGTATAATTTATAGTCTATAAAGCAAAACACATAGGAGTTTATGTTTTAGTAGATTAGAAAATGACTATTTGGGTAGCAAAACATTTCATAATAACTAAAAAAGCCTCCATCTTTTGATATTAGTCATTTTCTATTAAAATATTAGAGCCAATTAGAAGTTAAGTTTAAAATAATTTGCTTAATTGTTAATCAGGTCAAAATTTTAAAAGAATTTTATTATTATTCTAATATTACCCTTCTTATGTTTTTTGCTCTCTCTCTCCCTTGCTCGACTGAAAATAACTCTTTCATGATATTTCGAGGAATTTCTCTTCTCTCAGAGATTATATACTCTTCCATCTCCAGAATTCTCGATTCTGCCTCAATCAATTGGAACAAATTCACGCCTAAATAGTCACAGACGGATATCTCGACTCAGACCCTCTTTGGCTCAGCTTCCTTTCTTCCTCTCTTAGATCCCAAAAACTTGATTACACTTTGATTGTGTTACAAAATCTACAAAAACCCAACTCATCTTTATGGAATTCAGTGATAAGGGTATTCATAGAATCTGGTTTTGGTCAAGAATTTCTTAGTTTGTACAAAATTATGTTGTGGGGAAAGATCGTCCCAAATGACACAACTTTCTCTATGATTCTTCGTTCTTGTGCTTCACTTTCTGCTACTCAACTCGGACAATCTTTCCATTGTCAGATTTTAAAGATGGGTTTTTATTTTGATTTGTATTTGCAAACTGGGTTGCTCAACTTTTGTGCAAAAACTAGGAATTTAGTTTCTGCAAAGATATTGTTTGACGAAATGCCTGAGAAGGATGTTATTGCACAAAATGCGATGATTTCTGCACTTGGAAAACATGGTTATGTAACTGAAGCTCGGAGTTTGTTTGATGAAATGTCTTAAAGAAACTCATCTTCTTGGAATACCATGATGACTTGTTATTTCAAGTTGGGTGACATGAATTCTGCTCGATGGATCTTCGTTTCCAATCCAGTCAAAGACATAGTTACTTGGAACGGCATGATTGATGTTTTGTTGTAAATCAGAGCAATTGATGGCAGCAAAAGAGTTGTTTGATCGGATGGGATTAGGAAAGAACTCAGTTACTTGGAACCCGATGATACCAGGGTATGTTCAATATAGGGATTAAGAAGGGTTGACATGAGGATCATAAATTCATCTTCATGATTCAAGCCGCATATAACTATGAGAATATGACGAAGCTTTTCTTCAAGTGACGTTACTTGAACTCGTGTTGAAATGCCTTCGCCCTATGCTTAGAAGACTACTTTCTATAACATTAAATGACTCAGTTTGTAGAAGTAAATGAGAATAACCTTTATTGGCCTTTTTACATATCTCAGTATGCAAATATTTGAAACTATTTGAACAATTAGTAGGTAATGAGAATTGGGATGATTGATCACCTAAAGCAAAGAGAGAGAAAAGAGTCGGCGAAGGAAGGTCTAGAGAGCGCGAGAGAACACGATGGGGTATACAAAGGATCAGCTGCTTGACTGATTACAGGTCTTATTCTTATGCTCAGCTTAATGTGTATGAATTTTCGGCTTTTTAGTTTTAATAAAGCAAAGTGGTATGTTCTTAGAAATGGGTTAATAATTCAAATTAATATATGAATCTTGTTGTCCATAGTAGCTCCAGATTAATTTTGGTCGCTATGATCATCCTGTTGTGATGAATGTTGAAGCTCAGCTCAAGTATGGAAATGTGAAAATTCTTTCGTAATCTTGTTGTGATTAATTTTGGTTGTTTTTTAGCAGGCGAAGTATGTTGGGAATTTAGAAGGCGTGAATAAAGTAAAAAATTTGTTCTTCAATGTAAGATTTCTCGATGGCGCCCGAAATAGTTTACATCATTTTGTATGAATTATATCTCAACCCATATTGCGGATAACTTTACGAGACAATTTTAATTTGGCTTGAACAAACTGCTAAGACTCAGTTAGAGGTTTGGTGCAACTTTATGTTGGGTTCCCTGTTCCCATTGATCTTACTTATCAGTTATGTCACCAATTAGTAGTAATGGTCATAACTCACCATCACCGCCATCAACTTTATGTTGGGTTCGTAAATTTTACCCATGCTTGTGCAGTTATCTTTCAATGCTGCAATAACTCCAACAACAACATCAAGATTTTTATGTTTTTTTTTTTGTGTTTTTCAGATTTAGGTTGTAAAGTAATGTACTTTGATAATAGAAACAATATGGAAGCAGAACCAGGAAAATGTAGAAGAACACTTGGGAAAAAATGGAGGTGTTCTAAAGATGTTATTCCAAACCAAAAGTACTGTGAGAAACATATGCATAGATGTTGTTCCACCTCCACCAACCCAACCATTTGGGTTCTCCTCCAAAAAGTGTTCTTCAAAACGGTGGGACTAGTATCAGCAAAGAACCATCTATCTGATTTTTATTTTATTTTTCAGAAATGAGTGATCACTTTTGAGTCCATTTTATCTTTTTCTTTTAAGGGTTTTTTTTAACATTGAGATTTTTTAGTTGAATAGTTAAGCGAGTTTTGGGATTTTGCTTCAAAGAGATGAGACAGGAATTGTTTGGTGGGGTGAAAATTTGTAGGGCTCCACTTTTGATCTCTAAAGTTTAGATAGTGTGAGAGAAATGATAGATTTTATTGTAAGTCTTAGAGATAGGGAGAGTGAAGAATTTGAAAGTTATTGATTGACATACCATATATGCATTTGTACTTGGACTCTTTCTATGTGAGGTTGTTTGTAATTTTTAAAGCTTTTTATATTTCATACATGATCAATTCTTGAGTATCTATTAATTGTAAATGTAAATTATTTATTTAATGAATACAATGAAAATTTTCGTATATAGGGAGAGACCAATACTAGTAAAGCAAGGAAAGTTCTTAGCTGGAAACCAAAAGTTGGCTTTAAGCAATTTGTGAAGATGTAAACGTGTGCAAACTGAGTTTGTAATGTCGCAAATGCAAACTGAGTTTGCATTGTCGCACATGCAAACGCAGTTTGCAAAATCGCACATGCAAACACATGTTTGCAATATCGCAAATGCAAACACATGTTTGCAGAATTTGTTTGCTGAACAGATTGGTGCAAACAGTTGTTTGCAGAACAGATTGTGCAAACACGTGTTTGCAGAATAATGTAAGCGAAAAAATACCGTTTTTTTCTGGATTTTTTTTTTGAAAAAAAAGTATTGAAAGTGGATCTTGTTAGAAAGCTAATGAAAAATCATTTCTAAATATATAAATTTTACTGAAATCCGACATCTCAAACAAAAGTTATATCGATTTAAAGTTTAAAGAAAAATAAAAGAATTTAATTACACAATAAGACAAAAAAAAGGTAACTTAGTCTTTGTATACTTTTTGACCTGAATAATAATTTCCAAATGTTTTGCGATTTTCTACTCATTTTCAATATTATTTTGACCTTTCTAGTTATTACCTCTTAGTAGATTGTATTGGTTAATAAAAGATGTGTTAATTTATTTGGGCACCCTAAAGATGACCGGTTGATCAAAATGATCTCTTAAAGATGCCCAATATCCCATATAACCCCATAAATCACATTTTTAAAAGATTTTGTGATGGCAAATAATTTTAATACCTTTATTCTTGTCAAATTTTTTCCAATCAAGTAAGGCAACCAAATACATAATTGGATCTGAATGTTTAAGGTTATCATCAATCTGGTTTGGATGTGCTTCTCTAAATCTAATTTGAAAAAGGAGACCCTCAATCAGACGAATATAGTTTGGACTTTGTTCTCCAAAACTAAATTCTAGTTTTATTGTTAAAAACACAAGGAAAAAGAAAAGGAGGGAAGTAAGAAGAGATGTGGAGATGAAGGTGAAATGATGGAGATGAAAAATTGAAAATGAAGAGATGGAGGATGAAGATGAAGAAATTGTTTCATCTGCCAACAACCCTTGGTTGGAGTGGTAAGAGGTTTAGTCTTCCACCTTAGCGATCAAAGGTTCGAGGCACGCTGACAATTAAAAAAAATGGTTTCGTCTTTGTAACATTGTCTCTCTTTTGTTTCGCCAATTAAAAATTGAAGAAAAGATGTATACCGTCACAAAATTTCCCAAATGTTATTTAGGGGACTATATTAGAAGTTGGTCATCCTTAGCCTCGAAAAGATTTATCCATAAAACTTTCTAATAAAGCAAGCCATATAAGGACATTTGAGAGGGATTGAGTCTCGATAGAAACAGTTTGTCATCAAGATTTATCCTATGTAATTTAGGTTATAAATAATGTAATAATTTGTCAGATTTTAGGCCTTTTTGTTGTTGGCCTTTAGACCTTTCTCATTCATAATTTAAAATTAGGCGGTTATTGTACTTATTACATCTTCATGATGTATCAATGCTTCGTAACGACTGACGTAGATCATTGTCATATTCCCGGGAAAAAAAATGACATTTGATATTTTTGTCCCCTGTTGTGGATAGTTTTCAAAATTAGGAGGTATGACCAGAGTTTGACCTCAAGCTCACTCCAATGTGACTGTACACATTATGAATGTGATAGCCATGCATATCTTTTTAGGGATTCAATGACTCATAAATTCTAAGTACTACCTTGTTTCTTTAGGGTGGTCCTAGATTTTTACTCATATTTTCTCTATTAGTTCACTATTTGTTTGTTTCTCGTCTTCAATAGTTGCTATCTAATTTGACCATTTTCTCAAGCGCCCATTATATTAGATATAGTATGATATCATATTAAATAGATACACCGACCTAACACGTATAAATCAGGGTTGGTCTACAATCTAGCATGCTCTAAATAGCATGAATTGTTAGTATGTGGGCCAAATTCAAGTAGTAATGGTGAGGGTGCTACCTATCTATCTAATGTCCATGGAGAGAGGGAGGTCCTCTCTCTACTACCTCTTCATTTATATTTGGAATGAATACAATTTTTTTTGGCCAGCGTTTTGGGGAAAGCTAAATAGTTTTTGGAGTGTGAAGACTTGATAAAAAATTGGTCAATTTTGTTTGACAATTTTATTTAGGGAGAAAGCAAAATATCTTCTCTACCTCAGCTCTCTCTCTCCACCTCACTTCTCTCTCCACCTCATCTTCTCTCTACCATTCTCTCTCTCTCTTCTCCCATTAGGTCGCCGACCGGAAAATTTTCCGGCCGGCGACCATGAAAAAAATAAAAATAAAATATTTCACTCTCTCTCTCTCTAGAAACTCCGGCAAAGGGGTTTTCCTTCGCCGGATTTCCGTTCTGTTGAAGAAATTTCTTCTTCCTTCCTCTCTTTCTCTCTCTAGAAATTTTCGCTCTCCAATGGAAGACTACCGATTTGGCGGCGTTGTTAGTAGTGGTTCATCTCTTCAAACATAAACACCGACCTAATCTTTGCATCTCTTGTTGTTTCGGTAATAATAACAATCGAAACCACCATGAAATTTTAGAATCATCACCAACATCAAATGATCAAAAACCTAGTTTGATTAAATCTCCAACTTTATGGCTTAAATCCAGAGTTCATAATCATCAGAATCATCATGAGTTTCCTGAATTTAAAGAAAAATGTAAGAATATGTTCTGTAAGATGGGTAGAGTTCAGAGACATTCAGGTGATTTCAAGTATGATCCTTTGAGTTATGCTCTTAATTTTGATGAAGGTTTAGATGAAATTCAAGGTGATGAATTTCCATCAAGGAATTTTTCTTCGAGATTACCACGTTCGCCTCCGATTCCATCACCACCTGGAAAGAAAGTATCATCTTCGTCGTCATCATCACCATCATCTGTTATGGTTCGTAGAGAGATCACTGCCTATAGTTAGGGTTTCGATTGAAATCGACAGGGATTAATCTATTTCTAATGGTTTACTCTACACATTCCCAATATATAATATTCTTATTTTATGAATTTGAATATCTTTCTCTCATTGTTATAATCTGTATAGTTTTCCAGCCGGCGACCTAATCGGAGAAGACAGAGAGGTGAGGTGAGGTGGAGTGTTCTTTTTTATTTCCCTTTAAAATTTATTTTCCCGAAAAATTTCTAAAATTCTACTTATTCCCTTCAAAATTTCACACCCCGAAAACTATTTAGCTTTCCCCAAAGCGATGGCCTTTTTTTTTCATAGACACATTTATATGGTCCATGAGTAGTCATCATCATGAAAAGGGGACCATCCAACGGTTCTAATGTAATATCACCCCATACACAATATTGTGGGTTATATCTAATGATTCTAGGTTATGGTATTGTCTCACACGTGGATGTCGGCACCAGCGATGGATGATGTTCCCAGTCGACCTGACCAAAGGCATTTTTCCTCATGTGTCAAGATTTAGATAACGAGTGACCACATTTTGATTCTCTAAATTTGACACCTTCATATTGTGTTGTGTGCGGAGGTGCCTTCAGCAAATTCAAGGCGCCCTTATAAGATGTCCTTCCTATATGTGAATAGAGAAGTAAGAGCAAGTCCAATGAGTCCTGGTCCGAGACCCTTAAATTCACCTTTTCATTCAAATTTAAGGGTTCGGGCTCAGACCCTTAAAATCAACTCCAATGGAGAGCTGTCCCGGACCCATAAATTTGAAGTTTTAATTTCTCAATTTACTTAAATAATTCGATTAAACAATATCGATTACAAACTTAACATTTGATTAGAAATTTAAATCTACGACAATACGACTAAACAACAATAAAAAAGTTAAAAATAGCCAGAAGGGGTTTCTTCGTTCGTTTAGATTACTGCCAAACCAAGCTTCACGCGCCTCCATAAGCAACCGCGCACCATGTTCGTCAAGAGATTAACATCAATCCTCATTAAGTCTATTCCATATTGTCGGTCCTTTGCTTTTTTATCGGTTTCAAGGAACATTTTTTGAATTTCTAAAGCTTCTTTCATGTGTACCATTTTTCTTTCCCTTCCTCCATTTTATTTTGCCAATATTCCGGCGCAACCTCACCGGTTACTACTTTGTCTTTAGCGGTAGAATTTGTCGAATTTTCTCCGACTCTTGCATTTGCTTTGGCTTGTTTACGACCTATTGGTATTTCCTTCGATGGATTGGTATTAGAATCTCTTTTCCCGGATGTTGACTCTCCTGGCATGTCTACCATCCACTTGTTATGCGACATCAAAACTTTGTAAACATGTTGGTATTCAAACATTTTTCCTTTGTGATTGTTTTTATAAATATCAAGTGCTCTTTGAATCTGAAAAAGATAAAAATTGATTTAAAAGGATATTATGAAATCAAAAGATAAAAATATATCTATATTGCAAAACAGCTTGGTTGTGACTAGGACAAGCTGACTAGGACAAGAAAAAAAAGAAAAATCTGCCTACTAGATTTGAAGACATACCATGTATTTCACCCTCAAACTTTACTTTGTATTTAACCCTCCATAATTCCTTAGACGTAATGACATTTTATAACCCTCCCAACTAGTCACATTCCTTAACTCATCCCATATAATGGAATTCCAACCAACAATTCTTCCTCCATAAACCCAATAAGTACTCTCACAAAATTTTAATGGTTTTTTTTAAACCTCCTCTACTCCCCCAACAACAAATAAGTTACAAAGTGGTATGAAGAATATTTTCTTTTTGTTGAAGCATATCACAAAATGGGAAATTTCACTTTGTGCACAAACAAAATTAATGTTTGAAGTTACTTTCTAAAAAGAAGTTTTTGTTCGTTCAAAACTAATTAAGTTTTATTTCTCAATTAAAATTCATGGAAAAAAACATCAAAATATATTCTACCATAAAAAAATAGAAAAATTGCCAACTAGATCGACAACTCCATGATTGTTCATCATTTTCTTTTATTTAGTACGAGCCCTGATATCAAATACTCCCTATATTACAATACAACTTGGTTGTGACTAGGTAAGACAAAAGATAGAAAAATTGTCAGCTAGATCGACAACTCCATGATTATTCATCATTTTCTTTTAATTAGTAGGAGCCCTGATATCAAATACTCCATGATTGTTCATCATCCTTTTGAGTTAATCTCCCTCATTTATTGTATCATTCAAATTTCATCCTCCAGAAACCTCTCTTTCTACCACCAAAATTTTTCATTAACTCTCCTTAAAATTTAATGTTCATCAATAGATTAGTTTTGGACTTTAAGCTACTCTAATTCCTCCATAAAAACTTGATTCATTCTCAACTAAAGGACACCAACTTAGTTCATTTGGTTGTTAGTTAACGCAAGTGTTTCTTCCTCCATTGTTCAACATTTTTTATAAGTCAGTATATATAGAGTGGTTTCGTAGCACTCTAGAAGCAAACCGTCGGTTTAACAACTCAATTTAGTCTAATGTTGAAATTAAGATAGAGTGAAACTCTCTAAATCGCTATAATATTTACAGGGATGGGAACACAATGTTATTATGGTACCATTACATTTCTTCCTTAATTGTTTATTATATGTTGTATATGAATCTTATACAAATGTTATATTAGATGAATCGTACACAAATTATGATGTGAATGTCGATCTAGGCCTAGATATTTGGGCACATATAAGATATTCCTAAATTCCAATAGTCAAGAATGAACAACTATTGCTTATTGCTTCTTACTTAAATTCGAGTTATGCACTAATAATATTAATACAAATTTCAATCGTGACTGCAATCTGTCCTAATTCTAGCTATACTTTCTCTTTTCTTCTTCTTCTTTCACACTTCAGTAATATGAGTAAAATTTTTAATCTTGACTACGACCTGTTATAGTTCTGGTTATACATTCTTTTCTCTTGCTTCTTTCACTCCAACAAGTAATAATGTTCATGCTGAAAGAGAAAATAAAATATCATACTTGTGTTTCTGAGGGAATCTCCGTAAATAAGATGGAATGTTGCTTTAAAATTATACATTATATATGATAAAATAGATAAATAACAAGAACAGGCAGAATTTAGCTCATATATGTTGTCTTTTTTGTAATAAAATTATTTACTATAAATTTCAATTTATGATCATTTTTTTTTTAATAAAATTATTTGGGTTCAATTTTTCCTAATTAGTGAGCATATATTGTCTGTCTTACTCTTAAGAAACATGCCCGGAGCAAAAAATTAAATGCTTTACTCCATATCACACATTTTTTCTTTAATTAGTCGTCTTTAAAAAATATCTCCACACATTTGCTCTCAATCCTCAAACACATTTGCTCTCAATCCTCAAACTATACATCTTCATATTAAACGATAATCAATTTATACATCTCTATATTATATGATTCTCATATGTTCATCCACTTTAAAAATAAAATTGTCGAACTTAAGTTAGGAAAGATAGTAAATAATGCTTAACAAATAAATATATATATGATCGCACTATAATTAGGACTTTCACCGTGCCGGAGGCACGGGCTATGCCTAGTAGATTACAAGTAAGAAAAATTATCCGGTCATAGTCGTTCTCCCCGCTTTTTGGAACTTTATTTACTATCTTCAAAGTAGAGATGAAACTTTGACACTCGGTATTTATGTCACTGAAACGATATTTACAACCCTTTTTCGTGCGTTGAGAGTTTGTAAGTTCATTAAATTCATCGGTTACTTTTTGCCAAAACATAGTAGATTTTTGGCAATTTCCGACAATCGCATCAAATGTGAATTTCAAATAAGAATTAGTAAGTACTATATCTTCATTGATAGTATACGCAACCCGTTTATTATATTTCTTGGTTGAAGTCGTTCCTTCAAACTCGCAAGAATCATCTAAAGTTTCATCTACCGCCGAGGGAACTCGTGAAGAATCATTAAAAGTTTCCTCACTTTCAAATTGGCTAGAGTGATAACCGAGATTTTGATTTTGAAGGAGATTCATAAATAACTCATTATTATTGAAGGAATCCATTGAAAATGATTGAAGAAATTAGTAAGAGAGTTGGAGAGATAACATGAAAAAGAAAGAGTTGAAATAGAGTGAAATTAGAGAGAGATGAAGGATGATTTTGAAGGAGATTCATAAATAACTCATTATCATTGAAGGAATCCAACGGCCAGATTTGCTCTCCAATGTGACCGTTGGGGAACCCCAACGGTCCCTTCGGAAGCAAGGGGCCGACCCTTATTTTTCTCAGCCCTCTAACCGTTTGTACTCCAATGAGGAGGATGGGGTGCCCCTGGCCCTTAATTTGAATGAAGGGTCCGGGACCGCTCCCCATTGGACTTGCTCTAAGCCTTTGCTCCCATCGGAAGAAAGTTTTAATCATACCAAAGATTAATTTTATTAATTAAGAGTATTTAACAGCTGGAGTAAGATTAATATTTTATTAATCAATTATAATTTTGGTGTTAGGTTGTATATGTGTACATGCTGGAGAAAGGAGATGGTTGGAAGCTGACAAATTTATTTTCTCCACGTGAGCTTACTTAACTAATTAATATTTTAAATAGAATTTAAAAATACAATTAAACTTGTTGCAATTGAGCTCAACTACTTTTTTGAAACATACTGATTAATCATTAGAATAAGGTTTAACACATTTATCTAACCAATAGAAAGGAGAAAGAATTTACAGAGTCGGGAAGAAGACCCTTTGGGAAACTGAATTTAGTGAGAAGGTCGTGAACATTATTAGATGGGTATGAATTTGATTCAATTGATATGGTTTCTCAGACGATAGAAGCTTGGTGATGATGGGTTGTTGCTAGAAACAAGAGAGAGAAAATATATTCTTTCATCAAAAAAAGAGAGAAAATATAGAGGATGGTTAGTGTTTTAGAGAGAGACAGTCTTTCGAAAAATGCCATCTTGTTTCTGATGTAGTTGGTGGAATAAGTCATCCAAAATCATACCGAAGAACAATCGTTTTTGGAATCTTGGCCGTCACAATCATTTCAGGTATGTCAAATACAATCTTTATATTTTTGTCAAAAATAATAAATCTAAGTGGATAAACTCAATTATTCATCATTGAGGGAGGTAAAGTTAGTTATCAATTAGCGACGAAAGGGTAAACTCAGGTAATCCAATTTTACTAAAAAGAAAATCTTTCTGCTAGTATCCATTTGCATTAAATCGAATAGATACTTCTGATTTAGATGTTCCGTCATCATTATTTATCTTACCTGAAAAAAAAAACAGACTAATATTTGTAAGGGTGGTTTCCGGAGACGTCATTTAAAATAAATAACAAAGATGCTCATCAGACTTTGATATTTGAAAGTTGATTTTCATAGGCCCAACAAAAACGATGAGTAATATGTAATATGTAGTTTTCAGTTTGATAGTTGGTATTCACATTCTCCACATGAATTAAATTGGAAATGTGTTTCCGGTTCAGCTTTTATCCGCAGGTACAGACCAGAGCCGTGTTTGATGGGGGGGGGGGGGGGGGGGATCCTCCCTGGAGCCCCCACCTCAAACGGGCCTACTTTTAATTAATTTATGTATATGTAACGTGGGCATCACAGGTCATGGGTTCTGGTATACATATCTTGCTGACTCAATAGAAATGTGAAAAAATTAAGAAAACAAATTTTTTTTTGAGTTGAACTAAGAAAACAAAAGTTTACCAGAGGTCCTTTTAATTCATATTTTTGTTTCTCGGTTAGAGAACATTTATTTGTATATTTAATTTTGATCGACAAAAAATCAAAGAAACATTTAGGGCCTGTTATTCGTTAAGGTCTTTTCAATAGATCTTCAAAGTCCGGATCTTCAAAGATCCAAAAGTTTTTTTTGTGTTCGCAGACATTTTTTATTAAAATTTTGAAGGTCCAGAATCTTTTAGGTGTTAAAACTTTTTATGTTTCGAGACATTAAAAATCCCAGATCTTTAAGTTCTGGACCATTCTTATTAAAAATTTGAAGTTCTAGATCCTTTTTTGTTAGAAATGTATAAATCTAAGTCGTTCAAACAAATGGTTAAGATCAAAACAAAAGTTATATAAATATTTGTTGTTTCTTTCATTCTCTATTCCTCTCTCTCTATCTAACACTTATGTAAATACAAGACAACATAATTTTTTTTATTCTCTCTCTCACTCTTATGTAAAAAACGAGACGACATAGAAAAAATATCAAATCTCATTTATCTCTCATTATTCGTGCGCAAACGCGAGATGCTATAGAAAAAAGTGAAATATTCTATTGTTTTATTATCGTTACATTTTTCATTTAGAGCCGGAATAATAACTTGGTCATGGTACGTTTTTGCGGTTTTTAAAAGGGAGGATAATTATAAAACCCAAAATTTAAGGGATATTAGGAAATTAGGCCCAAAACTGAATAATATCGTAAAAAACTCATTTTGTGGAAATACAATTTTTCGCTCAAATCAACTTCAAAAATATTTTTGCAAATTTATGAGCAAATCTTAGTTTGCTCTTAACAATTTTGTCAATTTCTGAATTAATTCGTTTTTGCTCAAAAATTGTTTTGCAAAAATGTTTCGCATTTTGCCTTTCGCATTTGAGATACACAATCTGACACTAACATTTTGGTTAAAGTATTTTCCGATTTGTCTAGGAGTGGGAATCGGTCCGTTTCATGTCATTCACCAGATCGGGTCGGTCAGACTTTAAATCTCTCTGTCCATTCAGACTTTTGGGTTTAATCGGGCGGGTTATTTAAAAAAATCTAGTGTCCGAAATCCGTCAAACTTTTCGGATTTCTCGGGTATCGGGCGGTCGAGTGTCGAGTTTTCACAAAAAATATTAAAATATCTCGGTCGGAATAACTAAAATATTTCTATTTCGATGGTACCGAAATTTCTATCGAAACTAAAAAGTTAATTAAGTCTTTCTTAACAATGATGTGTCAAGACCACTTCGCACTTGAACAACAATATATGTATATATATCTATATCTATATTCAGGGCCGACCCAAGTATATCGGGGGCCCCAAGCGAAATTAAAAATTGGGGCCCCATAAAATGGATATTAGAGAAAAGTTAAATAAATTTAAACAGTGCAAATGGTAGGAAGCGAATCCTTCACCTTTTATCCAAGATCTATACTCTTTACCACTAAGCTACACCTTAAATTATTTTCGAAATTGGTTTGAATTATAATTAGTTTTTCTAAAGTTACATACGAAATTGAAATATGAGGTCTTTGATTATTTGGGGCCCAAAGCGATCGCTTTGGTGGCTTTGGTCATGGGCCACCCCTGTCTATATTATACACTTTAATGCTTAAAAATATATATATATATATATATATATATATATATATATATATATATATATATATACATACACACACTAGGTATAGCCCGTGCCCATAGGGCACGAAGAGGTGGGTTCATTACACAATGAGAGATTTTAAATGAAAAACAATAACTACTATCACCATTCAACTTTACGAACTACTAATTTGACTTGTTAAGAAAGTTTGATATCGTAATTGTATGGTAATACTATAAGCATCTAAATTACTCCATAACATAGTTGCCCCGATAGTCTGTTAGAAATTGAGAGGCTAAGGGCGAGAGAAAGAGAAGGGGTTTAGAGAAATAATTTCTATGTGAGAAGGGAATTTGGATGGAGAGATGGAAGAGAGCTGGGGTGGGTTAAATGAGGAAGGATGTGGAGAGGCAGATGAGATGGTTTCGTTACATGGGTTAAAGAGAGAGAGATTGTCTGGACGCTATTAGAGAACCTCACCTTCCGTCCATATTAATTGGGTCATTTGGGTGTAACTCCTCATTGGTGCGATGGTGTCAATTAATGTTCAAAATACTGAGGTTTTCATGTGCCAATATTCCCTAAATTTATTGGGAGGGAGAACCAATAATTTTTCTGGTAGAGTTATATAATTTCATGTTAGTATATTATAGAGTAACTAACAATAAAATGGCTACAAGTTTGTTACTTGCACGGTAGCCCTCTTATTCTCTATAAAATATAGAATGAGAAAGAAATGTAATATGAGATCAATTATCTATCTACACTATAAATGAGAAAGAACTTATACTCGTGTCATTATAACAATTTTTACACTAGGTCACAACCTCGCATTTTGTTTGTTTGTGTACGATAGATAATAAACATACAAGGTCTTCAACAATTTATATATTCGATATGTTGACTATACAAGCATTTATTCATTGTGCCCTCCAAAATGCAAAGCGTGACTTGGAAATTACCATAATTACATGAATGTCTAACTCATCATGATCGTTGTATTTTATTTGTCAAGTGAAGTGTGAATGAGGCTCTGAAGTGAAATTTGAGATGTTGATCCAAGTTGTTCCCTTCTGAATATGAT
The DNA here is from genome assembly GCF_041429995.1 of Eschscholzia californica. Taxonomy (NCBI): domain Eukaryota; kingdom Viridiplantae; phylum Streptophyta; class Magnoliopsida; order Ranunculales; family Papaveraceae; genus Eschscholzia; species Eschscholzia californica. The sequence goes on along the minus strand of NW_028238198.1, from coordinate 11,381,819 downwards.
AGATTTCTATCTGAAAGAGGCAAGACCAATTTTCATTTACATCAATACCAAGAAATAAAAATGCATAACAAACACCACAGCAAAAACAGTCTTAAGAGACAGAATTAGTACAAGAAAAAAAGATAGATGTTTGGGTGAAAGATCTTCGAAAGTCAGAGATCACCAATTCAGTTCCTGTTTCATTTCTTGGCTGTTTAAAACAAGAAAAAAAAGTTAGGAACGTATCTCTTGAAATGCATATCGATGTTTTCAACGCTAACATATTAAGTCCCCTTATATGGTTTTGTGTTCTAAGGGTTCGATCTCTGCTAAAACCGTTGGAAATATTTTCTTTCATCTGATTTGGTTGTACAAGCTCAAAGACACAAACATTACCTACTTCAATATCGTTACGCCAAGTAAGTGCACATCATTGCTTCATTGGGAACGTTATGATAGAGTTGAAATATATATACTTCAGAAAGTGAATTTCGCTTCTTACCTCACGATCCATAAGCATGTCCATCAGACTTGTTATTCCACGAGGAATGGTAAGGATTGCTTCTTGTAATCTAATATGGGAGACCAAAAAAACTTCAAATCCGAGATGTTACAATGAAACAAGGATTCTAACATATATACGCAGGGTTATATAGGATAATAAGGTACCTATTTTGAGAATGTGTAAGTAGTGCTGTCAAAAGCTGAAGTGTATAATATCGGACATAGAAATGTTCCTCTGCCTATTGAAGTACAGAAACAAAAAGATGTGTTTATTGAGAAGCAATCCCTAAATGCATAATAATTTAGACACAACTGATACTTAGCTGAAAAGTATAAAAGCAAGAAGATCTCACCAACAAGCTTAGAAGAAGAGAATTGTTTTCTGCTTCTCTAGATAGCAAATCAGAGTTCATCAATGTCGACTGAACCTCATTGTTTGGTCCACGTGCAGTAGGGATAGGAGTTAAAGCGCTTAAAAGTGTTTCTACAACACCTCGGATCTGCATAAGCTCAATGTAAGAATCAATTCAACACTAGTATGTAACTAAAAGAAACATTACACAGGTAAGAGCAAAACAAGCATGTGTTTCGAGACTTGTTCAATCAAGCATGTGTTTCGAGAAATAAACCAGGCGGCGGACTATCTGTCGAAACTGAGGACACATGAGGGAATGTCAGAATATACGGCGCATGATCTTCCTCCCGAGCTGCAGAAAATAGTGAGAGATGATAAAAGGGGTGCAATTAGAATGCGGTATACTTAGAGTTTTTTGTTGGTGATGTTTTTCTTTACGATTCTTTTGTTACTTTCTTATTCTTAGTTGTTTTTTTGTTCGGGGTCGGGCCCTTTAAACCCGTTGACAAATTCAAATAAAAAAAAAACAATTAAAGAAGGTTGATAATGAAAATTTCCAAAAAGTAAAAAGAAGGGAGATAGCATTGAGTTATCTCTGAAAACGTCATCTGAGGTAAGAGACAATCTGTTTTTCATGTGACACCGAATAAACAGTCGCAATAACGATACTGCTACACAAGTAGTATATAAACAACACTCCTCAGAAGCGAGATACTGCATATCTTCCAAGGAAACCTTATAAGGATAAATTGCTTTAGGAATTGCTTGTCGGACTAATTTTCTTTGAGAGGAAAACTATCGAGTTCACAAGCTGATAAGAATGGTCGATCAAAATATCAAATCAGGGAACTGAAAGCAAAGGCAGATAAAAGGTAAGATCACAAACCATCTCTACATCATCACGCTCTTCCCTTAAGACACTCATAAGCACAGGAAATCCTGTCACAAGTAATAAGTGAAACGGGTTAGACATGTATGGAATACAAGGGTAGGAAACACTAGTTAGTGAGCCTCACAAAATTAAGAAACATACCCATTGCCCCAAATGCTAGCTAGGCAGAAGGGCTCTCTGCGACGATAGATTGAAGTTCAGTCATAGCAGCACGTCTATCCTCTGCTAGGACACCATTGCTTATCCGATCAAGCAACCGTTCAACATGGCTATCAAAAAATAAAAGTACAAGCCAACACAAGATATTGTTTCAAACCCTGCTATTGGTTTGAACTTTGAAACAATGACAACAACATGGAGTCCATATCTTTAACAAGCTATTGGTTCAATACCAGGTCTTGTTAAACTAAGTTGTTTATTTGTATAGCTATTGGTTCAAACAAAGTTTGCTGTAATGGTAAATTATCAAATATGATGAAATTGGTTCAAACTCAGCTTGTTGTCATTCCCAATTAAAACCCTAATAGATTCATCTTTTAATTCAACTAAAAGTAAGAAAATTAACAAGCTTAATTGCCTTTATCTCTAAGAATATTACACCTTTACAAATCTCTCACTGAAATCTCATCAATACATCTCCATCAACATTTCAGATCCAATAATAACAAATGAATAACTAAAATCAAAATTAAAAGAAACTAAAATTTACAACTCAGTTATTGATGACTCGAATTAAATGTTGCTTAGACGTCAAATTTCTCCAGCCTTTCAGATTATGTGCTTCGAATCTAAAAACCCTAGTTTCTTCGCAGTCTGATAGATCCATTTCTTTTTGTAATCGCAACGAAGATTCCAGGTTTATGGTCTGAAAATGACCTTCGATGATGGTTTGGAGTCTTGACAAGATTGGGAGATTCAACAATGGCATAAAGTGAAGAAGACTTCAATGGAGTCTAATCTGCCTTTCTTGCTGGAAGACTTTAATGGAGTCGTAGAGAGAGAAAAAAGATGAAGAGTACTCAGGGTCATTTTTGGACTAAAACAGTTATAAAATGACCCAAATAATAATTACACATATGATTTCAAACACAAATAACAATTACACATATTATAATCACACTTTTTAGTTATTTGAAAATTTTGAGTGTTTTTTTAGTTATTGTGTAAAATATTTTGACTCAAACAATCATATTCCCTTTGCCGAATTCGTGGAAAAGGCCGGCTTACTATACATGTGAAATTATAATACAGATATTTCACCTATACATGTGAAATTATAATACAAATCAAGTTTATCTATTCATAAAAGTGGTTTTTGGGAGTCCACGGTTCCAAAAAAACAAAAGATTCACTTTTCAAATTCACCCTTGTGAATGTTATTGTCAACCGATGATGCGCAGAAAAATAATGGATTAGAGTTTACTCCCTCTATTCAACATAACTCGTTAGAAGATGTTTAAATTGAGCATGTGAATTGCAAAGAGAAGTTTCACTATCCTTTATAGAAAATTAGGGTTGGTGCCCACGTGATGCTTGCTTAATGAGCAGGTGTGTGGATTTCAAAACATTTCCCCTGAAAAAAGTCATCACAATTATTATTCCCCCACAAAGTTAGTCTTTAATAATGAGGAAATCAGCCTAAAAAAGTGTATATGAAATCAGGCTGATCCTTAAGTTTAAGACGGAAACATCAGTCAACAGTTGGTAGCCCAAGTGATTCCAAAGTGTTGACATAAATTCCAGAAAGCCTTGGAGGTCCTAGGTTATTTGAATTTGGATTATGAGGGTATAAATAATGTTGTTGGGCTTCAGTCCATTATCTTGTTGGGCTTCAGGCCATTATCTTGTTGGGCTATAGACCTGGTCTCGTTAGTGTTTGAGTGCGCGGTTATCGAGTTTATCACATCTATGATGTATCAAATGCCAAACATCACGACTTACGTAGATCGTAGTCGTCTTTCCAAAAAAAAAAAACAGACGGAAACATCAAATTTGGAATGACTAAAGTTAATTTCAAATGTGATATGCCACATTTGGTAAAACTGTAAATTATATGTATTGCACATGCGTAAAATATCCTATTATTTAAACAAAATTTCAATATATATAGTTCACAAACTCATAAACTAAGCGAAATACTGAGGACATTTGTAATTGCATAGCCTATGGAAGTAATATTGCGTTTTGCGCTTTACATTTATGTGATGTACCAGAAGAGAACTGATTCTCTACAACTCTATTTTTTTGAAATAAAATACATTAAACATCAAAGCATTTTACAACAAACAACATAGAAAAACAAAATTACAGAACCAAAGAATTGAATAATATAATTTTGATTTGCATAACATTCTTCATTTTGTATCCTGCGAGGTCGACAACTCATCCTGTGAATGATATGGAAATTGATCCTAGTAGTCCTCCTGGTTAATTGAAAGATAAACTTGTACCTAACTTCCTGTAACATAGAAGATGGATTAAATAGACACCCAAAGTTCCAAAAAGAAACGATGATGTCTGCAAGAAGGAACTAAAAAATGATTCTGATTTATCTCGTCAGTACTCTCCAAACACAAAGACCATATCAACTCGAGTTCTAATGAATAGAAACAAGTCAGATACCTGGTACTGGGGATCACCTTCATAGCATGAGTATAAGTACAAAGCTAATCCAACAAATGAATTGCGCATAAAGGTCGAAGTGAAAATGTTAAGGAATTTGGATAAAGAGTTAAATCTATTCGATAACCGAAGACAATAGTAATCGACAAAAAATGATTTGAGACATGAGAAACCAAAAAGGGCCGACAAAAGTGGGAATTAATATCTGAAACATAGTGTCCTCCAGAATCGAAGATGAGATAATAGTAACCTTAAAGTGCTCGTAAGAGAAAGGATATGGGCTCATAAGACGCAAGGGCAATGATAAAGATGTATGCAAATGACTGACACAATAAGAAACCAAATCATGAAGAGTAAACATGGTTGATCAGTAAAGTGGATATCCGATGGAACTAGGAAGAAGACATATGATATCACATAGGGTAGTAATAAATAACTATTTTCACGATAAAATGAGACTTTCCAATCTTAGAGATTAAAATAAAAGACGATAAGATCTATTCATTAAAGAGAAAAAATTCATTATATATACATAAATATATTCCTTCTCTATATATCTATTATAAAAAACGCAAAGTTTTTCGCTGACTGGGACAAGTCGAAAGACAAATCCGGTCGTTCGTTGTGTTTTTCTACAAGTCTTGACCATTAGATCTATTACCTCCCTTAAAAATGAAAATATGTTAATCCATTCAATGTAAGTAAGTAAACAAGATTATTTATTCACCCTCACAAATCTTAACCATCCAAATCTTAAAACAAAATTAAATCCCAGCCTTTGAAACAAAATTAGTTGTCAAAAGTTATGGCCAAATAAAAAACGTACCTTCTCACAATCATTATTGAACCATTAGTGCTAAAAAATAGTGGAGAGAGGGAGTCTTACCACCAGTGAGTAAACCCATCTAAAAATCTATTATATAAAACGTAAAGTTTTTCGCTGACTGGGACAAGTCGAAAGACAAATCCAGTCGTTCGTTGTGTTTTTCAACAAGTCTTTACCACTAGATCTATTACCTCCCTTAAAAAGTGAAAATCTGTTAATCCACTCAATGTAAGTAAGTAAACAAGATTATTTATTCACCCTCGTAAATCTTAACCATCCAAATCTTAAAACAAAATTAAATCCAGCCTTTGAAACAAAATTAGTTATGGCCAAATAAAAAACGTACCTTCTCACAAGCAATATTGAACCATTAGTGCTAAAAAATAGTGGAGAGAGGGAGTCTTACCACCAGTGAGTAAACCCATCTTAAAACCAATTTATGCTGGGGTCCCTCCTTATATAAAAAGGCCAGCGCTTTGGGGAAAGCTAAATAGTTTCCGGGGTGTGAAGACTTAGTCAAAAATTGGTCAATTTTGTTTGACAATTTTATTTAGGGGGAAAGCAAGATAGCTTCTCCACCTCAGCTCTCTCTCTCCACCTCACTTCTCTCCCTCCACCTCAGCTTCTCTCTCCACCTCATCTTCTCTCTCTCTTCTCCGATAGGTCGCCGGTCGGAAAATTTCCGGCCGGCGACCATGAAGAAAAAAAAAAAAAAAATTTTCTCACATCTCTCTCTCTCTAAACTCCGGCGAAGGGGGTTTCCCTTCGCCGGAGTTCCGGTCTGTTGAAGACTTCAACAGACCGGATCTGTTGAAGAACAGAACAGACCGGACTGGTCTGTTCTTCAACAGACCAGTTCCGGTCTGTTCTTCAACAGACCGGAACTCCGGCGAAGGGAAACCCCCTTCGCCGGAGTTTAGAGAGAGAGAGAGAGATGTGAGAGAAAAAAAAAAAATTCATGGTCGCCGGCCGAAAATTTTTCCGGCCGGCGACCTATCGGAGAAGAGAGAGAGAAGATGAGGTGGAGGGAGGTGAGGTGAGGTGGAGGGAGGTGAGGGGGAGAGTTTCTTATTTTGAGCCATATTCCCCATAAAATATGTTTCCCCGGAAATTTTTCAAAATTTTGCATATTCCCTTTAAAATTTCAAACCCCGGAAACTATTTAGCTTTCCCCAAAGCGCTATTCCTAGTTAGAATAGGATTTCCCTTATTCCTTATTTAGGGAGAAATAGAAGTTTCTATTTCTAGCCTAAAAAGGAATCCTATTTCTAATAGAATACCTCCTTATTTATCATAATAAATAGGGAATGAAAGGGAAGAAATTATTCATACTTTCAGGTTAGAGAGTATCCTCCCAGTTGGGAGAGTTACAAGAGAATCCTCTCAGATATATCTTCTCAGGTTAAAGAGAGATAAGAGAGATGAAACAACTTCCAGAACAAAGAGAAGTCAGAGAAAGAGAGATTTCTGAAGTGGTTCTTTCAAGAGAGATTGAAAGAGCAGAATATTGGTTTGAAGAAAAGAAGATTATTAATCTTGTGAAGCAATTTAGTTTGTGGTTATCTTCTTCAACCTTTAGTAATCTAAGGAGTAAGAGATTTTTATTTCTTTGTTTCTTTGTTCAGTTTATCCACCATAGGTTTGGTGAAGAGTTGTGTAACCCATTATTTAATTATAGTGGAAGATTTCTGGACTAGGTCCCGTGGTTTTTTACCTTCTAGTTTGGAGGGGTTTTTTGCCACGTTAAATAATCTTGGTGTCTCTACTTTTACTTTCGCATCGTTTATCTTCATATTCCTGAACAAGTTAATTAGGTTATTTTTCCTAACAAGTGGTATCAGAGCCAAGGTTAGATTTATCGTTCAGAATATGGAAGGAAAACATGAGTGCACTTTACACATGATTCAAGCGAATTCGTGAATAAGAGTTGAATGCAGTTGGAATGTGAGTGATCAGGGGATTCAAGACGTATTAAAGAAAAAAGTGTTGGATATCAAGAAAATCCATATAGAAGACAATACTTCAGATATGATGGCAAAAAAAAATTGTTCAACGGGAAGCATGAGCTACATAGTAGTATTGTTGTGTTTGGAATGGTGGGACCCATTACTATCATTATAGTGGAAGATTTCTGGACTAGGTCCCGTGGTTTTTTACCTTCTAATTTGGAGGGGTTTTTGCCACGTTAAATAATCTCGGTGTCTCTGCTTTTACATTCACATCGTTTATCTTCATATTCCTGAACAAGTTAATTAGGTTATTTTTCCTAACAAGTGGTACCAGAGCTAAGGTTGGATTCATCGTTCAGAAATATGGAAGGAAAACAGTAGTGCACTTTACACATGATTCAAGCGAATTCGTGAATAAGAGTTGAATGCAGTTGGAATGTGAGTGATCAGCGGATTCAAGACTATTGAAGAAAAAAGTGTTGAATATCAAGAAAATCCAAATAGAAGACAATACTTCAGATATGATGGCAAAAAGATTGTTCAACGGGAAGCATGAGCTACATAGTAGTATTGTTGTCTTTGGAATGGTGGGTCCTTTTCATAAGTCGGGAGGGGGAGTTTGTCGGGGTCCCTCCTTATATAAAAAGGATTCCTAGTTAGAATAGGATTTCCCTTATTCCTTATTTAGGGAGAAATAGAAGTTTATATTTCTAGCCTAAAAAGGAATCCTATTTCTAGTAGAATACCTCCTTATTTATCATTATAAATAGGGAATGAGAGGGAAGAAATTATTCATACTTTCAGGTTAGAGAGTATCCTCCCAGTTGGGAGCTCCCAGTTGGGAGAGTTACAAGAGAATCCTCTCAGATATATCTTCTCAGGTTAAAGAGAGATAAGAGAGATGAAACAACTTCCAGAACAAAGAGAAGTCAGAGAAAGAGAGATTTCTGAAGTGGTTCTTTCAAGAGAGATTGAAAGAGCAGAATATTGGTTTGAAGAAAAGAAGATTATTAATCTTGTGAAGCAATTTAGTTTGTGGTTATCTTCTTCAACCTTTAGTAATCTAAGGAGTAAGAGATTTTTATTTCTTTGTTTCTTTGTTCAGTTTATCCACCATAGGTTTGGTGAAGAGTTGTATAACCCATTATTTAATTATAGTGGAAGATTTCTGGACTAGGTCCCGTGGTTTTTTACCTTCTAGTTTGGAGGGGTTTTTTGCCACGTTAAATAATCTTGGTGTCTCTACTTTTACTTTCGCATCGTTTATCTTCATATTCCTAAACAAGTTAATTAGGTTATTTTTCCTAACAAGTGGTATCAAAGCCAAGGTTAGATTTATCGTTCAGAATATGGAAGGAAAACATGAGTGCACTTTACACATGATTCAAGCGAATTCGTGAATAAGAGTTGAATGCAGTTGGAATGTGAGTGATCACGGGATTCAAGACGTATTGAAGAAAAAAGTGTTGGATATCAAGAAAATCCATATAGAAGACAATACTTCAGATATGATGGCAAAAAAAAATTGTTCAACGGGAAGCATGAGCTACATAGTAGTATTGTTGTGTTTGGAATGGTGGGACCCATTACTATCATTATAGTGGAAGATTTCTGGACTAGGTCCCGTGGTTTTTTACCTTCTAGTTTGGAGGGGTTTTTGCCACGTTAAATAATCTCGGTGTCTCTGCTTTTACATTCACATCGTTTATCTTCATATTCCTGAACAAGTTAATTAGGTTATTTTTCCTAACAAGTGGTACCATAGCTAAGGTTGGATTCATCGTTCAGAAATATGGAAGGGAAACAGTAGTGCACTTTACACATGATTCAAGCGAATTCGTGAATAAGAGTTGAATGCAGTTGGAATGTGAGTGATCAGCGGATTCAAGACTATTGAAGAAAAAAGTGTTGAATATCAAGAAAATCCAAATAGAAGACGATACTTCAGATATGATGGCAAAAAGATTGTTCAACGGGAAGCATGAGCTACATAGTAGTATTGTTGTCTTTGGAATGGTGGGTCCTTTTCATAAGTCGGGAGGGGGAGTTTGTTGGGGTCCCTCCTTATATAAAAAGGATTCCTTGTTAGAATAGGATTTCCCTTATTCCTTATTTAGGGAGAAATAGAAGTTTATATTTCTAGCCTAAAAAGGAATCCTATTTCTAGTAGAATACCTCCTTATTTATCATTATAAATAGGGAATGAGAGGGAAGAAATTATTCATACTTTCAGGTTAGAGAGTATCCTCCCAATTGGGAGCTCCCAGTTGGGAGAGTTACAAGAGAATCCTCTCAGATATATCTTCTCAGGTTAAAGAGAGATAAGAGAGATGAAACAACTTCCAGAACAAAGAGAAGTCAGAGAAAGAGAGATTTCTGAAGTGGTTCTTTCAAGAGAGATTGAAAGAGCAGAATATTGGTTTGAAGAAAAGAAGATTATTAATCTTGTGAAGCAATTTAGTTTGTAGTAATCTTCTTCAACCTTTAGTAATCTAAGGAGTAAGAGATTTTTATTTCTTTGTTTCTTTGTTCAGTTTATCCACCATAGGTTTGGTGAAGAGTTGTGTAACCCATTATTTAATTATAGTGGAAGATTTCTGGACTAGGTCCCGTGGTTTTTTACCTTCTAGTTTGGAGGGGTTTTTTGCCACGTTAAATAATCTTGGTGTCTCTACTTTTACTTTCGCATCGCTTATCTTCATATTCCTGAACAAGTTAATTAGGTTATTTTTCCTAACAATTTAAATCTCAGCCTTTGACACAAAATTAATTGTTAAAGTTATGGCCAAATAAAAAACGCCTCTCTGCCCTCATTCATACAAACGTTATTGAACCATTAATGCTAATATTAGTCGAGAGAGTATAGAAGAAAGAGTGATTCCTTCGGTTATCATCTCCATCTAGCTCATATACCGTTCTTCTTCTCCCGAAAACCCTAATGCCTCTTCCTCATCTCTATCTTCAGCTTTCTTCAACTTCATTCCCCTCATTAACTACTCCAGTTTCGTTATTATATATCTCCTGAAGATGCGACTTTCCCTCTCCATAAAGTTCTCCACTTCCCGTATTTCATCTCCATCTTCGTCCCCCCAGGTATCATTTTTTTTTTCGAATTTGATCTTATTTCATCTTCATCTCCTTCTTTGAAGGTATGACTTTTTTCTTCATTTAGGTAATTGTTTAATACATCTGTGTTAATAGATTTGTCTAGGTAATAGATTTGTATAGGTAATTGTATAATAGATTTGGTTTTCGAAACAAAACAGAAAAGTCTTGCACAGTTACAATTTAATAGATTGAGTTTGATAAACTTTTGATTACTCTTTTCTCAATTACTTCAAAAGACGGAAAAACCGATTACAAAGCACTCTTCGGTTTGTCCCTCATAAAACTTTTGGCTGCTTTCGGTATTATTTTCTACTAAATGTAGGGTTATTGACACCATTAGACCTTAGGAGTGTCTGTGTATCGGTGTGTGTTGTAGTAGGTTGTATCTTAAAGCCTGTGTTTTGCGGTTGATTCGTTTTCTAATTTCTCTAGCGTATTGGTGATTGGTGCAGACAAACACTATTGCAAAAGTCATATCTGCTACCATTACTGGTGATACGGTGCTTGCAGCTGCTTACGCGCATTAGCTTCCCTGTTATGGCGTTGAAGTTCGGCTTACACACTATGTCGTATGTATAGATATTGTAATCGTTCTTATTTGTTTGAAAGAATTTCTTGTGCATTCTGACAACAATTACGGACAGTTGGACACTTCATCTTAGTACCAGTAGTTTTCTTAAAAACACTAAAATTGGATGTTGGGTACGAGGGAAATGTTGAGGTAAGTATTGGAACTTAGTTTAACCTAATTGGTCATGCAAATTATAAAATGTCCTTGCAGAAGCGTTACATTCCATTACCACTTTTAATCACTTAAACTCATGTAAACAGGTCTGATAGATCAATATGGGTTACAAATATTTAGTCACGGAAGTCTGACAATATAGATCCAGTTTATAAGAGAAGTTTTTTCAGAAGTTGCTTAAGATCAATGACTTTAGGCATATCTCCAACGCTTGTATGGAAAATTCGGAAATGTTAATTACATTGCATCTTCACCATCGTGTACGGCAGGAGGAGATGAAGCGAGGTGTTGGGTTATAGTTTGTAGGGAAGTATAGTATAAAGAAGGAACTGAGTAAAAAGAAGTGGTTGTTGCTTGGAAATCTTTTGTGTTCCTTAAATGCTTAAAATTTATGTATCAATATAATAAGATTAAAAAAAAATGACTGAACATCTCAATAAGTACTCATTACATGTAGACAATCATAATTTGTTCAAAAAACTATGCACTTTTCGGTAAAATCTCAATAAACTCAACTTAGTCTATGTTATGCCAAAGTTGAGTAGTGGTTGTCACTGTCATCTAATTCTATGTAAAGTCTATTCTTCTATATTTTGAGTTGTAAAGTCTTTTCTTTTATATCTACATGTGAGTTTGTAATTTTCGAATTTGTTTCAAATGTTTCATTTCCCAAATTATCCATCTATATTGTAATTTCTTAGAGTTCTATATATTTGCACAATTCTGATCATCAAATTTTTTGTTTCTGCATAATTGTGAAATCTTAATGAATTTTAATCTCAAGAGTGTAATCATGTTCTTACTAAGTTCAAATTGTAATAAAAATCACAATATACAATCTATAATCTAAAAAAAAAAAATCTATATAATAAAAACTATGACCGAACTTGAAGTTGATTTATTTGAATATTTTAGAGTTGTTTTAGATTGATGAATCAATTCCAAATACCGCAAGAAATTATTTAAATTGTTATTGGTATTTAAATTACGAGTTGTTTATTATCTCAGTTTCGTCTGATGATGTTTTTACAAATATGATGAAGAGTGGAGAAGCGAAAATAAGTCGAAAATGGCCTATATGTAAGGAATGCGATTCACTAATAACATATAAATGTTTGGTTCTTTTTATTTGAAAAGATTGGCAGTTTTTGTTCATCTAATATTCTTATTGAATGTGTAGTTTCACAACCATTACTCAATTCTTTTTAAAAAATATGAATTTATTTTGATTCTTTAGTTGAAACCGTAATCTTTATTTTGATTCTTTCTATAAAATAAAAAACAGTAAGATCTATTCATTATAGAAAAAAAATTCAATATATATAAATAAATATATTCCTTATCTATACATATAAAGAGTGGCGATTCTAAATTAATTATAATAATACTTTCTATAAAATAAAAAACTAGTAAATCTATTCATTATAGAAACAAAATTGATTATATATGCATAAATATATTCCTTATCTATACATATAGAAAGTGACGATTTTATATTAATTCTAAAATTACTTTGAGTTAATTTCTACTTGGCCACCTACTTTGTGACCAACTTCTTTTATGGCCCCTTATTTTTCATAAATTCAAATATGGTCACAAAGCAGGGGGCCAAACAGGAATTAACTCAAATACTTTCTATAAAGATCCGTATAAGTATTTTTTTATTGTTTCTATAATTTCATCATGAACAATATAATTAATTCAAATATGGTAAATTTTGTTTTAGAAAGATTCTTAACTTTAATCAAATATTTCCAACTTCTATACGACATAATATAATATATATACACCTAATACTTCCAGGATTATTCAACACGAATAAGAAGTAAAACAAAGTTAGAGAAGCAAAAAGAATCGATAATGAGTGGTTCAGCAGCAGCTAGTTCAACAACAGGTAGTTCGGCAACAGGGAGTTCAGCAACAGGCAGTGAACTTACTCTACTTAGACCAAGTGATTGGCCAATACAAAAGAAATTATCACAACATGAGATAACTAACAATCGTGTTGCATTACCAGTTAATCTAGTTAGGTCACAGATCTTGCCCTTCTTGGGTACTACAGAAGAAAAGAATGTTAATCTTGTTATATGTGATTATGATGATGGTACTAAATATGATATGATATTAAATCACGATCATACCACGTTTCATTTGAAGAAAAGTGCTGGAATGGCACTCAATGATATCAAGAATTTTGAAAAAGGTCAATTCTTTAGAATGGTTTGGAATGCTAAGAATTCTTGCTTTTACTTCTCTGTTAGGAACGACTAGAGAGTTTAGGGATGAGAGAAAGAGAAAGAGAAAGAGGCACTTGTTTAACTATCAATTTATTAGTATTAGTAGGTTATCAATTTATTAGTATTAGTAGAAAATGGTGATAGGATCAGAACTAGAAAAATATGAAGATTTGATTCTTTAGGTCTTTCCTTATGGTTTGTTTTATTTTATTTTTTTGTTGAACAATGGTTAGTTTTAATTGAATAAATAAATGAATATCAATTTCTATTTTATGTTTTTTTATTGTGTTTTTCCATCGGTGATCGTTGTCGAATACAGTATTCTTCTCTAATGGTTCTAATTCTTTGTATCTATTACATTTACTTCTACATCAATGTGATTCTCTACAACTTTCAATATTTTATGGTTTCTATATCGATTATTATTTTATGATTATGTTTTTCAGACAAGCTTAGTGCCATTTACTTGCTAATTTGCTCTGTTTTACAAATCAAGTTTTCTATTCATAAAAGTGGTTTTTGGGGAGTCCACGAAAAAAAAAAGATTCGATTTTCTAATTCACCCTTGTGAATGTTATTGTCAACCGATGATGTGCAGAAAAATAATGGATTAGAGTTTACTCCCTTTATTCAACATAACTCGTTAGAAGATGTTTAAACAGAGCATGTGAATTGCAAAGAACTGTCCTTTATAGAAAATTGGGGGTTGGTGCCCACGTGATGCTCGCTTAATGAGCAGGTGTGTGGATTTCAAAACATTTCCCCTGAAAAAAGTCATCACAATTATTATTCCCCCACAAACTTGGTCTTTAATAATGAGGAAATCAGCCTAAAAAAGTGTATATGAAATTAGGCTGAACCTTAAGTTTAAGATGGAAACATCAGTCAACAGTTGGTAGCCCAAGTGATTCCAAAGTGTTGACATAAATTCCAGAAAGCCCTGGAAGTCCTAAGTTATTTGAATTGGGATTATGAGGGTATAAATAATGTTGTTGGGCTTCAGGTCATTGTCTTGTTGGGCTATAGACCCGGTCTCGTTAGTGTTTGAGTGTGTGGTTATCGAGTTTATCACATCTATGAAGTATCAAATGCCAAATAGCACGACTTACGTAGATCGTAGTCATCTTTCCAAAAAAAAAAAACAGACGGAAACATCAAATTTGGAATGACTAAAAGTTAATTTCAAATGTGATATGCCACATTTGTAAAATTGTAAATTATATGTATCGCACATGTGTAAAATATCATATTATATAAACAAAATTGCAAAAGATATCGTTCACAAACTCATAAACTAAGCGAAATACCGAGGACATTTGTAAATGCATAGCCTCTGGAAGTAATATTGCGTTTTGCACTTTACATTTATGTGATGTACCAGCAGAGAATTGATTCTCTACAACTCTATTTTTTTGAAATAGAATAGATTAAATATCAAAGCAGTTTACAACAAACAACATAGAAAAACAAAATTACTGAACCAAAGAATTGAATGATATAATTTTGATTTGCATAGCATTCTTCATTTTGTATCCTGCGAGGTCGACAACTCATCCTGTGAATGATATGGAAATTGATCCTACGAGTCCTCCTGGTTGATTGAAAGATAAAACTTGTACCTAACTTCCTGTAACATAGAAGATGGATTAAACAGACACCCCAAGTTCCAAGAAGAAACAGTGATGTCTGCAAGAAATAACTAAAAAATGATTCTGATTTATCTCGCCAGTACTCTCCAAACACAAAGACCATATCAAATCGAGTTCTAATGAATAGAAACAAGTCAGATACCTGGTACTGGGGATAGCCTTCATAGCATGAGTATAAGTACAAAGCTAATCCAACAAATGATCACAAATGAATTGCGCATAAAGGTGGAAGTGAAAATGTCAAGGAATTTGGATAAAAAGTTAAATCTATTCGATGACCGAAGACAAAAAGTAATCGACAAAAAATGATCTGAGACATGAGAAACCAAAAGGGGCCGACAAAAGTGGAAATTAATATCTGAAATATAGTGTCCTCCAGGATCGAAGATGAGATAATAGTAACCTTAAAGTGCTCGTAAGAGAAAGGATATGGGCTCATGAGACGCAAGGGCAATGATAAAGATGTATGCAAATGACTGACACAGTAAGAAACCAAATCATGAAGAGTAAACATGGTTGATCAGTAAAGTGGGTATCCGATGGAAAGGTGAGGTCGAGTATGGCCTATGACGGTTAATGGTTTTCATTGGTCGGATCTGAGTACTAACACAAAAGAGTTAAGAAAATAGAACTTGCGGAAATTAGAATGCAAGCGCAAAAGGTATTGAGATAGAACTAAGCTAATACAAAGGTCAGGAAAGATTTAACATGAATAAAAGAAAATAGTTAGGGTTCATCATCATCATAGTGAGCATGCAAGGAAGATGAAGTATAGGTGCGAAAGAAGTCGCATCAACTTCAATATTGGATGATATTAAAGAGAAACTGTAAAGCTAAAAATGAAAAGAGTGAGGGTCAGATATTTACTTCCCTGGAGTTATCAAGTTTTGAGCATTATGGGTTTCATCTTGCATCAGTTTCCATCTTCGTTGGTCCACATGGTCAGATCTTCTTTGCGAGTGAGTAAGCTTGTACAGATATGAGTTTTCCGTCTGATTCACGTCTTCTTAGCAATTTGATGATAAATCCTAGATCTATGGTTTGTCTTTTGTGTGTTTTTGTTGGTGGTAAAACCTTAGATCTTTGATAATGAAAAGATAATACAGTAAGGGGTAGTTGATTTCTTTTGAGATAGGTAGAGGAATAAGTAAATCAAAGATTAGGGTTCATAAATTGGATTTGGTTTTGGGGGTTTTCCCTATCTCGTTTTTATGTATGTACCTCTACAACTATTATGTATGATTTTTTTGTTCATGGACTTTACATTTTCTTTTTGTCAGTTCGAACTTGACATTTAGGCCCCGCAAGTTATTCTTATTCCGACTTGGACCTTTATCTTATTTATCTTATCCTTTTAGACCCTTTGCCCAATGACCTTAAACAAAATCCCTTTAAATAAATCATCTCACTTTGAAAACCCAAACAAAATCAAACTTTGTACTCTGAAGAAATTCTATAGAGGTTAACAAAAAGGAAGGGTTGGAGAGAGAGAGGGGATTGGTAGATGGAGTTAGCAAATAAGAGTGATCAAGCAACCCAAGCCAAATTTGAAAGCATATCTATGGTTTTGTTGAACCACTAACCCTAAAAGCATCAAATAGTTGATACAATTCAAAATCATGGAAAATTCATGACTCTAACTGAGTTATCTTCTCAATTATCAAATCAACCAGTCAACTCGGACAGATTATACCGAGTCTTGCGTTATTTAGTTCATATGAAATTCTGTCAGAAACATGAGTACTCCATTAATGGTGAATATAAATACTCTCTTTTACCACCTGTAGAGTTTCTGTTAAAGGGTAGTGAGAAATCAATGGTTTCATCAATTCAAGCAAAAACGCATAAAGATTTCTTAGCTCCATGGAATTATTTGAAAGAAGGGTTAATGGGAAATTGTGATGCTTTTGAGAAAGCATTAGGAAAAAATATTTGGGATTATACGAGTGAGAATCATGAAATGAATCAACTTTTTAATGAATCAATGGCAAGTGATAGTAATTTAGGATCATGAGCTTTGGTTAATCAGTGTGAAAATTAATAGGATACGTGATATAATAAGGATCAAGATGAAGAGATCCGACGATGAAGATGATGCAGCCGCATAGGCGTGTGGGCCCACGTCCACGCGTGCCCACACCCTATTAAGTCTATTTAGTAGAAAAGAAGTTACTATAATTTGATATTTCTTTATTTTAAAGTTTCTATGTTTGAGTAGTTTATTATTTTAGGAATCCTAGTTTGAGTCTATCTAGGAAGGTTTATTATCTTATAAAAGGGGGTCTAGTCTATGTTATTATTCACCTTGAAGAGAAATACAATTGAATTATTAAGAATTTAAGTTTAGTTTATCGTTTCTTACAGTTTTCTTTAATTGTTCTTAGTTTATTTTATTGTTCTTTAATTATTCCGCTGCGTCTACATCAAGTGGTATTCAGAGCCATTTTTTTTAACCAATCACAATGGTTAATTCTACCGTTCCTACTCCAACAATCAAAGAGAAGACACCAACTTTTGCCTCCGAATGGGACAACATCAACAAGAAGTTATCCTCGGTTACAAAATTGGAAGAAGCTTTCGAAAATTACAAGAAGGAAACTATGGAAAAATTCGATCAAGTCAATGATTCGATCATGAAGCTATCTAAACAAATCGAAGGCATATGTAAGTCTCCCTCTTTTACCACTACTCCTTCTTCTACTACTTCCATTCAAGCATCATTATCACTTCCAACCACAACACCAACTTCAAATTCCCTACTTGGACAACCTAACACAACCCCGATTCACATCAACCCTACATCACCACTATCACCGGTTTTCCCACTAACATACATAAACCCTTCAACCTCCATGGTCGATACTGTTGAAAGAAATTTTCTTCATAAAATAAATACTAGTTTTTTAATGAGGGATGAAGAGAAATTCGTTGAGACAAACAAAGAAGAAGATGTCCAATTAAATAACACAAGCTCCGACAATTTATTTGATCCGTATATAATTTCGAGAGAAGAATTAGTTGTTTCGAATCACAAAATTCTTCCACATCAAATTGTGTCGTCATTGGTGTTACCTCCTCATTATCATGAACTTATACCGATCACGTCTTCGATACAATGTCCCTTGATGGGGTTTCACCTACTCGATTCTTTCCATTCAAGGAAGAAATTAATAGGACACCGGTTCTTGCTTCACAAAATACTTCTACTATAAAATTGAATTTTTGTGATATACTGGCTAAGGTGGTTCCAAACGTGACAATTTGTGATGAAGTTTTGGTTTATAAGCTTCACGAAGATGAACGTGGGAAAATATCTAAAGTTTTGGTCCATTATTGTCTTCTTCTAATTTTCAGGAACTTTCGTGAAAAATGGGAATTAAGGATCGGTATGGCGAAATTCATCGTATGCGGTTGCATCAAATTGTTTTCTTCATCGAAAAGGATCGGTATGGCGAAATTCATCATATAAAGAGTGGCGATTCTAAATTAATTATAATAATACTTTCTATAAAATAAAAAACTAGGAAATCTATTCATTATAGAAACAAAATTGATTATATATGCATAAATATATTCCTTATCTATACATATAGAAAGTGACGATTTTATATTAATTCTAAAATTACTTTGAGTTAATTTCTACTTGGCCACCTACTTTGTGACCAGCTTCTTTTATGGCCCCTTATTTTTCATAAATTCAAATATGGTCACAAAGTAGGGGGCCAAACAGAAATTAACTCAAATACTTTCTATAAAGATTTGTATCAGTATTTTTTTTATTGTTTCTATAATTTCATCATGAACAATAGAATTAATTCAAATATGGTAAATTTTGTTTTAGAAAGATTCTTAACTTTAATCAAATATTTCCAACATCTATACGACATAATATAGTATATATACACCTAATACTTCCAGGATTATTCAACACGAATAAGAAGTAAAACAAAGTTAGAGAAGCAAAAAGAATCGATAATGAGTGGTTCAGCAGCAGCTAGTTCAACAGCAGGTAGTTCGGCAACAGGGAGTTCAGCAACAGGCAGTGAACTTACTCTACATAGACCAAGTGATTGGCCAATACAAAAGAAATTATCACAACATGAGATAAATAACAATCGTGTTGCATTACCAGTTAATCTAGTTAGGTCACAGATCTTGCCCTTCTTGGGTACTACAGAAGAAAAGAATGTTAATCTTGTTATATGTGATTATGATGATGGTACTAAATATGATATGATATTAAATCACGATCATACCACGTTTCATTTGAAGAAAAGTGCTGGAATGGCACTCAATGATATCAAGAATTTTGAAAAAGGTCAATTCTTTAGAATGGTTTGGAATGTTAAGAATTCTTGCTTTTACTTCTCTGTTAGGAACGACTAGAGAGTTTAGGGATGAGAGAAAGAGAAAGAGAAAGAGGCACTTGTTTAACTATCAATTTATTAGTATTAGTAGGTTATCAATTTATTAGTATTAGTAGAAAATGGTGATAGGATCAGAACTAGAAAAATATGAAGATTTGATTCTTTAGGTCTTTCCTTATGGTTTGTTTTATTTTATTTTTTTTGTTGAACAATGGTTAGTTTTAATTGAATAAATAAATGAATATCTATTTCTATTTTATGTTTTTTTATTGTGTTTTTCCATCGGTGATCGTTGTCGAATACAGTATTCTTCTCTAATGGTTCTAATTCTTTGTATCTATTATATTTATTTCTACATCAATGCGAAGATTCTACTTCTCTACATCTTTCACTATTTTATGGTTTCTATATCGATTATTATTTTATGATTATGTTTTTCAGACAAGCTTAGTGCCATTTACTTGCTAATTTGCTCAGTTTTACAAATCAAGTTTTTTATTCATAAAAGTGGTTTTTGGGAAGTCCACGATTCCAAAAAAAAAGATCCACTTTTCTAATTCACCCTTGTGAATGTTATTGTCAACCGATGATGTGCAGAAAAATAATGGATTAGAGTTTACTCCCTCTATTCAACATAACTCGTTAGAAGATGTTTAAACTGAGCATGTGAATTGCAAAGAAGAAGTTTCACTGTCCTTTATAGAAAATTGGGGGTTGGTGCCCACGTGATGCTCGCTTAATGAGCAGGTGTGTGGATTTAAAAACATTTCCCCTGAAAAAAGTCATCACAATTATTATCCCCCCACAAACTTAGTCTTTAATAATGAGGAAATCAGCCTAAGAAAGTGTATATGAAATCAGGCTGAACCTTAAGTTTAAGACGGAAACATCAGTCAACAGTTGGTAGCCCAAGTGATTCCAAAGTGTTGACATAAATTCCAGAAAGCCCTGGAAGTCCTAGGTTATTTGAATTGAGATTATGAGGGTATAAATAATGTTGTTGGGCTTCAGGTCATTGTCCTGTTGGGGCTATAGACCCGGTCTCGTTAGTGTTTGAGTGGGCGGTTATCGAGTTTATCACATCTATGACGTATCAAATGCCAAATAGCACGACTTACGTAGATCGTAGTCGTCTTTCCAAAAAAAACAGACGGAAACATCAAATTTGGAATTACTAAATTTAAAATGTAATATGCCACATTTGGTAAAATTGTAAATTATATGTATTGCACATACGTAAAATATCATATTATATAAACAAAATCTCAAAATATATCGTTCACAAACTCATAAACTATGCGAAATACCAAGGACATTTGTAAATGCATAGCCTATGTAAGTAATATTGCGTTTTGCACTTTACATTTATGTGATGTACCAGAAAAGAACTGATTCTCTACAACTCTATTTTTTTGAAATAGAATACATTAAACATCAAAGCAGTTTACAACAAACAACATAGAGAAAAACAAAATTACAGAACCAAATAATTGAATGATATAATTTTGATTTGCATTGCATTCTTCATTTTGTATC
Organism: Eschscholzia californica; assembly: GCF_041429995.1. NCBI lineage: Eukaryota > Viridiplantae > Streptophyta > Magnoliopsida > Ranunculales > Papaveraceae > Eschscholzia > Eschscholzia californica. The sequence goes on along the minus strand of NW_028238198.1, from coordinate 11,361,050 downwards.
CTGCGAGGTCGACAACTCATCCTGTGAATGATATGGAAAATTGATCCTACGAGTCCTCCTGGTTGATTGAAAGATAAAACTTGTACCTAACTTCCTGTAACATAGAAGATGGATTAAAAAGACACCCAAAGTTCCAAGAAGAAACGGTGATGTCTGCAAGAAAGAACTAAAAAATGATTCTGATTTATCTCGCCAGTACTTTCCAAACACAAAGACCATATCAACTCGAGTTCTAATGAATAGAAACAAGTCAGATACCTGGTACTGGGGATCGCCTTCATAGCATGAGTATAAATACAAAGCTAATCCAACAAATGATCACAAATGAAATGCGCATAAAGGTGGAAGTGAAAATGTCAAGGAATTTGGATAAAAAGTTAAATCTATTCGATGACCGAAGACAAAAGTAATCGACAAAAAATGATCAGAGACATGAGAAACCAAAAGGGGCCGAAAAAAGTGGAAATTAATATTTGAAATGTAGTGTCCTCCAGGATCGAAGGTGAGATAATAGTAACCTTAAAGTGCTAGTAAGAGAAAGGATATGGGCTCATGAGACGCAAGGGCAATGATAAAGATGTATGCAAATGACTGACACAGTAAGAAACCAAATCATGAAGAGTAAACATGGTTGATCAGTAAAGTGGGTATCCGATGGAAAGGTGAGGTCGAGTATGGCCAATGACGGTTAATGGTTTTCATTGGTCGGATCTGAGTACTAACACAAAAGAGTTAAGAAAATAGAACTTGCGGAAATTAGAATGCAAGCGCAGAAGGTATTGAGATAGGACTAAGCTAATACAAAGGTCAAGAAAGATTTAACATGCATAAAAGAAAATAGTTAGGGTTCATCAGCATCATAGTGAGCATGCAAGGAAGATGAAGTATAGGTGCGAAAGAAGTCGCATCAACTTCAATATTGGATGATATTAAAGAGAAACTCTAAAGCTAAAAATGAAAAGAGTGAGGGTCAGATATTTACTTCCCTGGAGTTATCAAGTTTTGAAACATTATGGGTTTCATCTTGCATCAGTTCCATCTTCGTTGGTCCACATGGTCAGATCTTCTTGGTGAGTAAACTAGTACAGATCTGAGTTTTCCGTCTGATTCACGTCTTCTTAGCAATTTGATGATAAATCCTAGATCTATGGTTTGTATTTTGTGTGTTTTTGTTGGTGGTAAAACCTTAGATCTTTGATAATGAAAAGATAATACAGTAAGGGGTAGATGATTTCTTGTGAGATAGGTAGAGGAATAAGTAAATCAAAAATTAGGACTCATAAATTGGATTTGGTTTTGGGGGATTTCCCTATCTCGTTTTTCTGTTGTACCTCTACAACTCTTATGTACCAGAACAAATGATTTTTTTGTTCATTGACTTTACATTTTCTTTTTGTCAGTTCGAACTTGACATTTAGGCCCCGCAAGTTATTCTTATTCCGACTTGGACCTTTATCTTATTTATCTTATCCTTTTAGACCCTTCGCCCAATGACCTTAAACAAAATCCCTTTAAATAAATCATCTCATTTTGAAAACCCAAACAAAATCAAACTTTGTACTCTGAAGAAATTCTAGAGAGGTTAACAAAAAGGAAGGGTTGGAGAGAGAGAGAGAGAGAGGATTGGTAGATGGAGTTAGCAAATAAGAGTGATCAAGCAACCCAAGCCAAAGTATGAAAGCATATCTATGGTTTTGTTGAACCACTAACCCTAAAAGCTTCAAATAGTTGATACAATTCAAAATCATGGAAAATTCATGACTCTAACTGAGTTATCTTCTCAATTATCAAATCAACCAGTCAACTCGGACAGATAATACCGAGTCTTGCGTTATTTAGTTCATATGAAACGCTGACAGAAACATGAGTACTCCATTAATGGTGAATATGAATACTCTCTTTTACCACCTGTAAAGTTTCTATTAAAGGGTAGTCAGAAATCAATGGTTTCATCAATTCAAGCAAAAACGCATAAAGATTTCTTAGCTCCATGTTATTATTTGAAAGAAGGGTTAATGGGAAATTGTGATGCTTTTGAGAAAGCATTAGGAAAAAATATTTGGGATTATACGAGTGAGAATCATGAAATGAATCAACTTTTTAATGAATCAATGGCAAGTGATAGTAATTTAGGATCACGAGCTTTGGTTAATCAGTGTGAAAATTAATAGGATACGTGATATAATAAGGATCAAGATGAAGAGATCCGACGATGAAGATGTTTCCAAGCAAAGAGATACGTGTGTAGATTTTATATAATTTTCTAGTTTGGTTAGGAAAAACTAGGAAACCCTAAGTTATCTATAAATAGGAGAAGGTTTTACGGATTAAATCAGAGAGTTATGTCTGACCACTGTAACCGATCCACCCACAATTGTATGTGGTGATTATTAATAAAGAAACTATTTCTCCGTGGATGTAGGTCATGATTATCCGACCGAACCACGTTCAATTATCGTATTTTTACTTTACGTTCATATGTCCGATTATAATATAATCGTGAATTTAACAAAAATATTTTCCAAGGAATTCAAAATCTTGTTGATGTTGGTGGTGAACTGGAACTCCTATGAAACTTCTCTGCAACGTCTGATGTACTCTTATGTGGATGTTTTCTAATATGTTGACCGATGAAATTATCGGTCAATTCAATAGACAATTTAGGTTACTAGGCTTTATAATAGCATCTGCGCGGCGTTTTTTTTTTTGTTGAAATATCAAAAAGATCCGAGCGAATTACACTTATGTTCAAAAAGATATAACAATGTCTGTAAATCTACAAACATAAGTGTCAAATGTTTTGATCTCGGAGCAATAAGAGATTTAACTTTAAAATTTAGATAGTTCATTACGTTCCACGTGACATAGTGCAGTATTAAAAAAAATTGTACGTAAGAACTAGGAAGAAGACATATGATATCACATAGGGCAGTAATAAATAACTATTTTCACGATAAAATGAAACTTTCCAATCTTAAAGATTAAAATAAAAGACGATAAGATCTATTCATTAAAGAAAAAAAATTCATTATATATACATAAATATATTCCTTCTCTATATATCTATTATATAAAACGCAAAGTTTTTCGCTAACTGAGACAAGTCGAAAGACAAATCCGGTCGTTCGTTGTGTTTTTCTACAAGTCTTGACCATTAGATCTATTACCTCCCTTAAAAAATGAAAATCTGTTAATCCATTCAATGTAAGTAAGTAAACAAGATTATTTATTCACCCTCATAAATCTTAACCATCCAAATCTTAAAACAAAATTAAATCCCAGCCTTTGAAACAAAATTAGTTGTCAAAAGTTATGGCCAAATAAAAAACGTACCTTCTCACAATCATTATTGAACCATTAGTGCTAAAAAATAGTGGAGAGAGGGAGTCTTACCACCAGTGAGTAAACCCATCTTAAAATCTATATAATAAAACATGTTGAAACATGCTGACTAGGACAAACCAAGAGATAAGTCTGGCCGTCCATGCCATATCAGCAATAATATTAACTGTTGGATTGTTTTGATTAACATAACACATGTCCCGTGGTTATTATTCTAAACCGTCGGATTTTTCTGATTAACGTTGCAATGCCATGTCATTAATGACTCAAATCGTAGGATCATTTAATCGCATTCATGCTCTAAATGCTTTTATCCTCTTGGGACCTTAGATTCATGCTACTGGCACCCACAAACTAAATCAGATCTCCAACCACAACCCAAATTAATCTCTGAATAATATTCCATTGAAAGGTTACCACGAAAATCTGAATTTATTTAGAGATAATTATGATTTGATTAAACCAAAATCAGGCTTCCAAAGTCGATTGGAGCGTTACAACCAAATCAATTTTCCAAAATCGCCTCAAATTCCCCACCATCAAGCTCTTGGATTATTCCATAATTAATTCAAAAGAAAATTACTCACTGAAGAATATTCGATTTTATAGTACGTTACACACAATTATCAGAATAATTTCCATCTTCACATCCTTCCATTCCTCCAATCATGAATGCAAAATTATTAGAAAAAATTTCGTTACAGCGTTACTGGCGCCTTAAAATCTCACATCCTTATTGAGACAATTGCTTCATTCTACAGTTTTAATCTCAACTAAGTTATCCTTCAACTCAGTTTTCATTTTTTTGATGTTAGTAGAAAATGATGACTTAGTCGTTTAATGGATTCAAATGTTCAACTGTTCACCAAATTTTATGGTTTTTTCATGGTTTTTTATTGTCTGGTTCAGAATTTAGTAAATCTCTCGAAGCTGGTTCAGAGAATTTAGTATTTTCTAATGTTCTAATCCTCTACCAACATATTCATTTTGAAATGCTTATCACATGTTTGATGAAATTCTTTAGAGAGTTGGTTATCACATGAATGCTAATTTTTTTGAAGGAAAACGTATTATTGTGTTAAGTATTTTTATGACTTCAGTAGTCCAACAATTAACCAGATGTTTTTGAAAGTCTATGATGAATAATAGGTTAGTTGCTATGAGGAATGCATTATTAACATTGATGTTTTTCAAAAACATCTCTCATTCACCGAGTTTCTTGCTATTATGGATTGTTTAAACACCCCATTGATGATGCTTTTATACACATCGGTGATGGATTTATCATTTTTGTTTGTTGTACAGAGTTGTTGTAGGCAGTGAGCTTTGTGACAACTTGAATCTTCTTGTGCGGCGGTATATCTTGAACTTTAGTTTCTCTTCCATATCTATCTTTTTTGCAGCCTCTAATGTGTCGTTAGTCAATGCATATTATTTAATTTGTTGTAAAATCTAACATTGAGTAATGATTTTTAGTCCACGCACCAATACTCTCTCATAACAATCTATAAAACTTTTTGCTCATCATGTGCATAAGAACCTACATACTCAACATTACCATCTCTCTATGTGATACCTATAGTAGTAGTAATATGTATGTATCACTAATTAACATCATGTGCAAATAGGATGAAGACTGATCTATATATATATATAATTTGGAAGAACATGTGTGTGTGTGTATATATATATATATATATATATATATATATATATATATAATTTGGAAGAAGATAACATGCATATAAACAATTTTGTATGGGTCGAATGATGAGAATCCTGATTTCAATTAAGCATCCATTCCTTCATTTGTTTTCTTTTATAATTTGGAAGAAGATAACATGCATATAAACCATTATGTATTAGTCGAGTGAACGAGAATCCGGATTTCAATTAAGCATCCATTCCTTCCTTTGCTTTCTTTTATCAATCAGAAGGCAGTAAAGCTAAGTTGTAGATCTTTAGTAGTTGCTTCTTATTTGAATTTGATTTTATGGCTTGGAATGAGAGTCAGATATTCAGTAGTTTATATAACTGATCATATAAAAGAAAGTATATAGTTATGTCTGGTTGAACGAAGTTGGTCAAGTTTGGTATACATTACCAATATATCAAGTTCCATTGTGACAAATTGGTCGGAGTCAGCCGATAACAAGAAGTTCAACAAAAATAAGCGTATAGGTCTATCACGAGACATTCCCATGCATCACTGAGATCGCTACAATAGAAAAACAAAAAGATTGGACTTCTAGGTTGCATTTTGTCGAGTTGTGCATACTGGATCAGAAAACATTAGGCTTTATTTGGTTATTGGTTTTAGTTGATTAGTTTTGGTTAGCTACAATTTCCATTTCAAAATGTATATAAGCTTAATCTGTAAACATCGTTTATATCTTCTCTATATTTTCTTTTTTAGGTTCTCCCGATAAACAATGAAGCTTTTAATTTCGTAACACAAAACAAGGTGGTTGAAGTCGCATTTTAAAATTGTGCTCATGTTGAAGAAGCGATAAAGTGTGCCAAGCTGAAATCCTTACAACTAATTTCTTTCCTTTTAATCCTCTTAGTAATTTAGATTCAAGAACTGAAGTGTTTGTGTGGGGTATGTGCAGAGAGGGATAGGATGTTCATGTGTTTATGTGGGGATATGTGGCAGAGAGGTGGTAGGATGAATGAACATGTGAAACTCTTTAAACAAATATATACAACTGTCAGAAATCGAATGAAGGTATCAAATTCTGGATAGAAATTTAATTTTTCCAATGAGAAAGAGAGATCATGGTTAAAATGAACCTATTTCTGTTAATGTTTTATTTGAAATTGTTTCATTTACTAGCTCTTTAAGTGGGCTACTGAAGAATGTTAGGCAATTCAGACTGGTAGGCAATTCGGACTAGGTTTGCATACACCAGAATGATTATCAAGCTGCAAACTCTATAGATAAGTACTCTGAAGATATGCATTTACTTTTGTATTCTACTCGAATATTAATGACCATTTGTTGAATTCATTATTATTTTTATTAATTTAAATTGATTCGAAATACTTTTTCCACATGCAGATTGGTGTTTATACAATTTGGACAAAAATGTTGTTCAATCTTGTCTTCTAACCATTACAAGTTTCGATCAATCCTTAGGAGAAGAGGGTGTTGTAAATTTTCAACAATGGAGTTTTTGTTATGCAATACAGGGAATACCTTAATCTTATAGCTTTCAACAATGGAGAACATATTGTAAACAAATATAAGATAAGAGTGAGGAGGAAAGAGATAAAAGTTTTTCTGTAGAGGATTCAGAATAAACGTTTTATCTTATGGTTTCACTCAAATTCTTTTGTGCATTTTCATCTAGAATAACCGTTTAACAAATCTCACCGTGCCGGAGGCACGGGCTATACCTAGTCTATTATATAAAACGCAAAGTTTTTCGCTGACTGGGACAAGTCGAAAGACAAATCCGGTCGTTCGTTGTGTTTTTCTACAAGTCTTGACCACTAGATCTATTACCTCCCTTAAAAAATGAAGATCTGTTAATCCACTCAATGTAAGTAAGTAAACAAGATTATTTATTCACCCTCATAAATCTTAGAGAAATGCTAGGGAGGGCAGAGATTTGAGGCCTACCCCAGACCTCATGTGACGTGGCGCCTACATGGCGTTCCACCTGTGTTTATAAACTGAATTGGCATTGGGTTCAAATATGCCCTTCAGAAAATTGATATTGAGTCTTTCATTTTACCCAGTTTTCAACCCGATCCCTGCATTTTGCCAATTCATTTTTCAAGTGAGATTCTATGGGAGTCGCTCCAGATGTGATTTTGAGTTGTGGTTTGAAGATTTCTTCTTTCTTCTTTTAGGATTTCTTCGATCTGGGTTGGAAGAACATTATCATACTCTCCATTAATGGGTTCTGTTTTTTTTTTTCTTTCCATCTCTAGACCAATACTGTCATACTCTCCATTAATGGGTTCTTAAGTTTTGATTAGGTGGGTATCTACTTTTTTCAATCAGATGATGTTGGACTTTGTTCCCATAACTTTCCTCAAATGGGTGTATTCATGTTTCCACTTATTTTGTTCATCTTTACATCTTGAAACCCTAACTCTAAGGTTGTGATTGAAGTGACTTGTTAGCATTAAAGAAATTTGCTAGAAATCTCACAAATGGATCCATTGTTTTATCTTGGTCGAATTCATCTATCCCTTGTCAATGGGATGGTGTTATTTGTAACAATAAAACTAGGGTTGTTTAGTTGGTTCTTCCTCACTGAAAAAGATTTCACTGACTTCAAGTGATTAGATGAGCTGAAATTTCTTGATTTTTTTTTATTCTCCTTGAAGATGAAATACCCAAAGATTTCTCTAACTTGAAGAACTTAGAAGTTATTGATGTTAGTCACAACTCACAATATATTATCTAGGTTATCAATCTCAAACAACTTCACTGGTAGTAAAAATCAAATGGTTTTTTATTCTATCTCTAGAATTTCTTGCGGCAAATCGAAGTGATACGTGGAAATGGAGGGCGAAAAATGCTTCTTCTTCTTCACTTGTTGTATGCTGCTGGTTAGAGAGAGAGATTGTGAGTTTTGCTCGACAGAGGGAGGCGGTGATTTGGGTGTTAATCTAATCTTGATCTAGATCATTGATCACGTTCAACGGTCCAGATCAAAACTAAATGAAGGGACCGTGATGAAAACTCTGTGAAGTGGAGGATGTAACACCAAATTTCTCAATACCCTCAGTAAACCCAACGCAAATAAGTTTTTTCATCTTACATGGCGTGCCACGTCATCGACACGTCATATAAGGTCTGGGGTAGGTCTCAATCTCCGCCCTCCCTAGCATTACCATCCAAATCTTAAAACAAAATTAAATCTCAGCCTTTGAAACAAAATTAGTTATGGCCAAATAAAAAACGTACCTTCTCACAATCATTATTGAACCATTAGTGCTAAAAAGTAGTGGAGAGAGGGAGTCTTACCACCAGTGAGTAAACCCATCTTAAAACCAATTTAAATCTCAGCCTTTGACACAAAATTAATTGTTAAAGTTATGGCCAAATAAAAAACGCCTCTCTGCCCTCATTCATACAAACGTTATTGAACCATTACTGCTAATATTAGTCGAGAGAGTATAGAAGAAAGAGTGATTCCTTCGGTTATCATTTACATCTAGCTCCTATACCGTTCTTCTTCTCCCGAAAACCCTAATGCCTCTTCCTCATCTCTATCTTCAGTTTTCTTCAACTTCATTCCCCTCATTAACTACTCCTGTTTCGTTAGTATATATCTCCTGAAGATGCGACTTTCCCTCTCTATAAAGTTCTCCACTTCCCGTATTTCATCTCCATCTTCGTCCCCCCAGGTATCATTTTTTTTTTCGAATTTGATCTTATTTCATCTTCATCTCCTTCTTTGAAGGTATGACTTTTTTCTTCATTTAGGTAATTGTTTAATACATCTGTGTTAATAGATTTGTCTAGGTAATAGATTTTGTTGGAAGAAATTCCAACATATGTGGGCTCACATATGTATAGACATGTGTATGGCTATCTCAGTAAATTGTCAAGTCGTAAAGTGGTCTAATATGGATTGACTTGACCAGTAGGTATCAAAGTGTCATGGAATAAACGTGTAGAGACCATTAAGTGATTTCTAATTTGATGAGGGGCCAAATTAGAAATAAAAGTCTATAAATAGGGGTTATGGTCCCCATTTGGGCTTCTTCCCTAATCTCTACAAGTTTGGTTAAAGTGTGAAATCCCTTCATCACAAGAGAGGTTCTAAAGGAAGAAGAACTAAGTGGAAGATCAACCCTACCCAACCATCTTCAAGCTATGGATCAAGGTACGCTTCCGTGATTAAGTTTAATCTCTTTGAATCTTGTGGAGGTATGTGTAGTTTAGATTATACATGTCATACTCAATGGTATTTGTATATGGTTATATGCATGTATAAGGTTAAATATATTTACTAACAATTGGTATCTAGAGCCACTCCAATTTTAAGGTTCATTGAGAAATTTAGGAGTCTTTGGTGTTTGATTTATCTTATGAACCATATGAAGGTTTTACTGTGTCCAAAATTAAGGTTATCATGATCTTCCATGAAAATTAAGTCCGGATAATTTGTAGATAGGTTATCTAGACATATAAATATTTATATCATGTGATTTGGTTTCATTTCAATGTTTAAGAATCAAAGCTTTGATATAAATTAAGTCATATTGATCTTAGGTAAAATTAGTTTTTGAATTGAGTATAAACTTAAGTTATCAAAGTTTTGTGGAAACCTATTGATTCAAACAAATTATTTATGAAAATTTGGTGTTAAGTTTTTTTTTTTTTTTTCAATGAATTAAGTTCCTGCTTTTTTTAATAAAAAAAAAAAAAAAACCAACAGGGTGGTTTAATTCCCCACTTTAAAGTGGGGAATTAAACGGCACCCCCACTTTAAAGTGGGGTAAGAGCAACTCCAACGTGGGGCTCGGGCTCCCAATTTTGGGAGCCCTGAATTTTGGGAGCCCCGGGGCTTTCCTCAATTCCAACGTTGGGCTCCCAACCGGGGCTCCCAAATCAATATATTATACGTGTGCGAAGTATGTGTAAATTTCGACTATAAATTATTAGATTTCGACTATGAATTAAAATGTGATATTATTCGAGAGAGATAATTTCAAAAAGATAAACACAAAAAAAAACACAAAAATAAAAATTAGAGAAAAATACTTAAAAAAGTAGTATTTAAAATAATAAGAATATTAAAAAAAAAATTAGTTTAAAAAAAAAATTAAAAAAATTAAAAAAAAATAAAATAAGGTGGGGTGGATCCCCTTTTTAGGGGATCCACCCCAAAATAGCCGTTGGGAGACCCCCAACGGCTATATTTGGGGCTGGGAGCCCCCCAGCCCGGGCTCCCATTTGGGAGCCCGGGAGCATGGGGCTCCCAGCCCCACCGGGAGCCCAGCCCCGGGGCTCCCGGGTTGGAGGGCTGGGGCTGGGGCTCCCAAAATTTGAATTGGGAGCCCCAGCCCCACCCACGTTGGAGCTGCTCTAACGCCCCCACTTTAAAGAGGGAGGAGTTACTGCCCCACTTTAATGTGGGGCGTTTTAAAGTGGGGTAAGTGGTGCCCACGTTCCAATATGGAACGTGGGCAGTCCAACGGACTGAGTCAGACAGATCTGACTCGGACCGAGTCAGACAGATCTGACGCAGATCTGACTCGGGCCGAGTCAGACAGATCTGACTCAGATCTGACTCGGACCGAGTCAGACAGATCTGACTCAGATCTGACTCGGACGGAGTCAGACAGATCTGACTCAGATCTGACTCGGACCGAGTCAGACATATCTGACTGAGATCTGACTCGGGCCGAGTCAGACAGACCTGACTCAGATCTGACTCGGGCCGAGTCAGACAGACCTGACTCAGATCTGACTCGGACCGAGTCAGACAGACCTGAATGGTCTGACTCGGTTGAGTCAGACATGTTTGATTGGTCTCAGTCAGACAGATCATTTAGTGTGTTAGACCGGTCTGACTTATTGAGTCAGACAGATCTGACTGGGTCAATTACAGACCAAATTAAAGGTTCTTTTTGAACATTTATTTTGTAAAATTTAAACAACTAATAACTGATACATCCCTCAAATAATATCCGACATTCGATAGAACTAATTGAAGTAAAATGTCGCCAAAGTGACCTCTTTTATGTAGATTAGTTCCATGACAATGTTGGAGTAGGTTGTGTATATGTAAATTCATGCGGATATTAAGTCGACCCAAAGGTAGTTTAATATTTGGCCGAACTACATATACACCTGCGGTGATAAATGTGAGATGATTGTAAGGTGTCCATGTGAATAATGAGTCGGTCCAAAGATAGACTTATTGTTTGACAGGATTTATCGTCTATGTTTGATTACTGCAACAGAGATGCCACTTACAAATTAGTATTACTGTCCAAAGACTTGATGCTAATGTTGTGCTCGGTATTCTGCTTTGTATCTAGTTATTGTTTAAATTTAAATCTTACTTTAGTTATGATGTGAACATGTAAATTTATTATGTCTATTCTCTGTGTAGTTGCTGCAAATATACCAATGAATGCTAACAACATTCCCATTCTCAATGGGAGCAACTTTAAGGACTGGAAAGAGAGCGTTCTGATCGTTCTGGGCTGCATGGATCTGGATCTTGCACTTAGGGTGGAGCAACCTGCCCCTCTTACGGATGATAGTTCTCCTGATGAAAGGAGACACTATGAGAGGTGGGATCGCTCCAATCGCATGAGTCTCATGATCATTAAGCGCGGCATTCCAGAAGCTTTTCGAGGCGCAATCTCTGCTGAGGTAACTAAGGCCATTGATTTCCTTGCCGAAATCGAAAAAAGGTATGAAAAGAACGATAAGGCAGAAACAGGAACGCTTTTGGCGAACCTGACTTCTATGAGGTATAAAGGCAAGGGAAACATAAGGGAGTGTACATCATGAAGATGTCTCATATTGCTTCCAAACTTAAGGCACTGAAGCTCGAGCTGTCTGAGGACTTACTCGTGCATTTGGTAATGAATTCTCTTCCTGCACAATTTGGTCAATTTAAGGTCAGTTACAACTGTCAGAAGGAGAAGTGGACTCTTAATGAGCTCATTTCAAACTGTGTGCAAGAAGAGGAAAGAGTGAAGCATGAGAACTCTGAAAGTGCTCATTTGGCTAGTACCTCAAAAGGGAAGGGCAAGAAAAGGAATAAGGATAATGAAGCTGCTAAGGGTCCAGAGCAAAAGAAGCCTAAGGAACAAAACGGTTGTTTCTTTTGTGGAAAACCTGGGCATATAAAGAAAGAATGTACCGAGTATGCCACTTGGCGTGCCAAGAAGGGGTTGTCTGAGCTACCGAAAGCCAATTGATGGTGAAAGATACATCTATGTGGGAGACGGGCAGGCGGTAGAGGTCGAGGCAATAGGTCATTTCAGGATGTTATTAGGAACTGGATTTTATTTGGATTTGAAAGACACTTTTGTTGTACCGTCATTCAGACGGAATTTGGTTTCAGTTTCTGTTTTGGACAAATCCGGTTATCATTGTTCATTTGGAAACAATCAGTTTAGTCTTTCTTTAAATTCAAATAATTGTGGTACTGGTTCCCTAAGTGCTTATGATAAGCTATACATCCTTAAAGACAGCAGCTTACATCCTTAATAGAGTACTATCTAAAGCAGTTGCTAAAACACCTTATGAACTTTGGACTAGGCGAAAGCCAAGTCTTAAGCATTTACATATTTGGGGATGTCCATCTGAGGCAAGGCTTTATAGGCCAAATGAAAAGAAGTTGGACTCCAAAACAATAAGCAGCTACTTTATTGGATACTCCGAGCGATCTAGGGGCTACAAATTTTATGATCCCACAAGAAAGACTATTTTTGAAACGGGAACTGCAGTATTTTTTGAGGATGTTGAGTTTGGGGGGAGAAATACGGTTAGGGACATTGTCTTTGAGGAAGAATCAGTTATGATTCCTACTACTACTTCTGACAATGTACCAATTTCCTGCGTACGATTGTCGAAGAAGGAGGTTTGGAACCCTCAGAAGACAATGTTGAACAACTCCCCACTCCAGTTCAGGAAGTTGTTCCTGAAGGACAAACTCAACAACCTCAAGAGGAAGTGCCATTAAGGAGATCCAACAGAGAGAGGATAAGTGCTATTTCAGATGATTACGTAGTATATCTCTAAGAACATGAAGACACTGGTGGATTGACAAAAGATGATCCAATCAACTTTCGTCAAGCCATGCAGGATTCTAACTCTGAAAAATGGATCAACGTCATGAATGAAGAATACAAATCAATGCAAGACAATCAAGTTTGGGATCTTGTCCCATTACCTGAAGGTAAGAAACCCATTGGTTGCAAATGGATTTTTAAAATCAAAAGGGATTCGAAAGGTAATGTGGAGAGATATAAGGCTCGTCTTGTGGCTAAAGGCTTCACTCAAAAGGAAGGCGTAGATTATAAAGAGACTTTCTCTCCGGTTTCCTCGAAAGACTCTTTCAGAATAATTATGGCACTTGTAGCACATTTTGATCTTGAGCTACATGAAATGGATGTCAAAACGGCGTTTCTCAATGGAGACATTGATGAAACAATATATATGGTTTGCAAATTAAAGAAATCCATCTATGGGCTCAAGCAGGCTTCCCGACAGTGGTACTACAAATTTCATCAAGTCGTAGTCTCATTTGGTTTTGAGACAAATATTGTTGAGGATTGTGTGTATCACAAGTTCAGTGGGAGTAACTTGGTATTCCTGGTTTTATATGTCGAAACCATGAGACCCCCCAGTCGCTAAAGGAGACAAATTTAGTCTAAACCAGTGCCCTCAAACCAATCTGGAAATTAAAGAAATGCAACAGATTCCTTATGCTTCAGCAGTTGGGAATCTGATGTATGCTCAAGTTTGTACACGTCCAGACATAGCATTCATTGTCGGTATGTTAGACAAATATTTAAGTGATCCTGGAATGGATCACTGGAAAGCAGCCAAAAGGGTTTTCAGATACTAAAAGAGAAATAAAGATTATATGCTCACATACAAGAAGTCGGATCCTCTGGGAGATCATAAAGCATTTGATTCCGACTATAGTGGATGCAAATAATTACAAAATCAGTATAAGGCTACATTCGTCTATTTACTGAAAGAGCTATGTTAGGAAGAGTGTTAATTAAACACTCATAGCTTCTTTTGGATCATGTAATAGAACTTGTAGCAGTTTTAAGACATCCAATTTTGGATTAGGATTGCAGTATTTTGTCACTAAAAATGTCATTCTAAGGGTATTAAAATACCATTAAAGTCATATTGTGACAATTATTTTGCATCTGTTTCATATTAACAACAATGAGAACTAAAATTTAAAGTTCTCGGTTGTGAATAAAAGAACATAGAGTGGGTTTCTTATAGAGCATATTAAGACAAACTCCATTATTGCGGATCCGCTAACTGAGGGATTAACACCGAAGGTATTTAATGAGAACATTGTTCTCATTGGTGTTATATCACTATATGGTAATAAGGTTTAGTGGGAGTTTGTACACATATAGTTTGGTGTTATTTAGACATTGCTCTATGTTTGGGTATTTTCTGCAGAAATAAGGTATTCAGTTATTTTACACTCTGTGATATTATGTTAAGGTCGATCTCAATAAAGTTTCGGTAGGACCAGTTGGAAATAGGCATGGTAAGATCACATTGCATGTAATTTCCATGCTACGCGTCCATGATTGATCTATGTCATTTGGTTATGTTGGTATGTGTGACTACTGATGGATTTAGTGACGATTGAATGTTACGAAAGTCCCTTTAATCCCATACTAGCACAACTGATGGACCAGATTGTTTGGGATACCTAATATTTGATAGCACATTTTGAGCTCATAAGGATGTACACATTTTTAAATAGCATATGTGGCCCAAGTGGGAGATTGTTGGAAGAAATTCCAACATATGTGGGCTCACATATGTATAGACATGTGTATGGCTATCTCAGTAAATTATCAAGTCGTAAAGTGGTCTAATATGGATTGACTTGACCAGTAGGTATCAAAGTGTCATGGAATAAACGTGTAGAGACCATTAAGTGATTTCTAATTTGATGAGGGGCCAAATTAGAAATAAAAGTCTATAAATAGGGGTTACGGTCCCCATTTGGGCTTCTTCCCTAATCTCTACAAGTTTGGTTAAAGTGTGAAATCCCTTCATCACAAGAGAGGTTCTAAAGGAAGAAGAACTAAGTGGAAGATCAACCCTACCCAACCATCTTCAAGCTATGGATCAAGGTACGCTTCCGTGATTAAGTTTAATCTCTTTGAATCTTGTGGAGGTATGTGTAGTTTAGATTATACATGTCATACTCAATGGTATTTGTATATGGTTATATGCATGTATAAGGTTAAATATATTTACTAACTGATTTGTATAGGTAATTGTATAATAGATTTGGTTTTCGAAACAAAACAGAAAATTCTTGCACAGTTACAAATTAATAGATTGAGTTTGATAAACTTTTGATTACTCTTTTCTCAATTACTTCAAAAGACGGAAAGACCGATTACAGAGCACTCTACGGTTTGTCCCTCATAAAACTTTTGGCTGCTTTCGGGTATTATTTTCTACTAAATGTAGGGTTATTGACACCATTAGACCTTAGGAGTGTCTGTGTATCAGTGTGTGTTGTAGTAGGTTTAAAGCCTGTGTTTTGCGGATGATTCGTTTTCTAATTTCTCTAGCGTATTGGTGATTGGGGCAGACAAACACTATTGCAAAAGTCATATCTACTACCATTACTGGTGATACGGTGCTTGCAGCTGCTTACGCGTATTAGCTTCCCTGTTATGGCGTTGAAGTTCGGCTTACACACTATGTCGTATGTATAGATATTGTAATCGTTCTTATTTGTTTGAAAGAATTTCTTGTGCATTCTGACAACAATTATGGACAGTTGGACGCTTAATCTTAGTACCAGTAGTTGTCTTAAAAACACTAAAATTGGATGTTGGGTACGAGGGAAATGTTGAGGTAAGTATTGGAACTTAGTTTAACCTAATTGGTCATGCAAATTATAAAATGTCCTTGCAGAAGCGTTACATTCCATTACCACTTTTAATCACTTAAACTCATGTAAACAGGCCTGATAGATCAATATGGGTTACAAATATTTAGTCACCGAAGTCTGACAATATAGATCCAGTTTATAAGAGAAGTTTTTTCAGAAGTTGCTTAAGATCAATGACTTTAGGCATATCTCTAACGCTTGTAAATGTTAATTACATTGCATCTTCGCCATCGTGTACGGCAGGAGGAAATGAAGCAAGGTGTTGGGTTATAGTTTGTAGGGAAGTATAGTATAAAGAAGGAACTGAGTAAAAAGAAGTGGTTGTTGCTTGGAAATCTTTTGTGTTCCTTAAATGCATAAAATTTATGTATCAATATAATAAGATTAAAAAAAAATGACTGAACATCTCAATAAGTACTCATTACATGTAGACATTCATAATTTGTTCAAAAAACTATGCACTTTTCCGTAAAATCTCAATAAACTCAACTTAGTCTATGTTATGCCAAAGTTGAGTAGTGGTTGTCACTGTCATCTAATTCTATGTAAAGTCTATTCTTCTATATTTTGAGTTGTAAAGTCTTTTCTTTTATATCTACATGTGAGTCTGTAATTTTCGAATTTGTTTCAAATGTTTCATTTCCCAAATTATCCATCTATATTGTAATTTCTTAGAGTTCTATATATTTGCACAATTCTGATCATCAGACTTTTTGTTTCTGCATAATTGTGAAATCTTAATGAATTTTAATCTCAAGAGTGTAATCATGTTCTTACTAAGTTCAAATTGTAATAAAAATCACAATATACAAGCTATAATAAAAAAAAAATATCTATATAATAAAAACTATGACCGAACTTGAAGTTGATTTATTTGAATATTTTAGAGTTGTTTTAGATTGATGAATCAATTCCAAATACCGCAAGAAATTATTTAAATTGTTATTGGTATTTAAATTACGAGTTGTTTATTATCTCAGTTTCGTCTGATGATGTTTTTACAAAAATGATGAAGAGTGGAGAAGCGAAAATAAGTCGAAAATGGCCTATATGTAAGGAATGCGATTCACTAATAATATATAAATGTTTGGTTATTTTTATTTGAAAAGATTGGCATTTTTTGTTCATCTAATATTCTTATTGAATGTGTAGTTTCACAACCATTACTCAATTCTTTTTAAAAAATATGAATTTATTTTGATTCTTTAGTTGAAACCGTAATCTTTATTTTGATTCTTTCTATAAAATAAAAAACAGTAACATCTATTCATTATAGAAACAAAATTCAATATATATACATAAATATATTCCTTATCTATACATATAAAGAGTGGCGATTCTAAATTAATTATAATAATACTTTCTATAAAATAAAAAACTAGTAAATCTATTCATTATAGAAACAAAATTGATTATATATGCATAAATATATTCCTTATCTATACATATAGAAAGTGACGATTTTATATTAATTCTAAAATTACTTTGAGTTAATTTCTACTTGGCCACCTACTTTGTGACCAGCTTCTTTTATGGCCCCTTATTTTTCATAAATTCAAATATGGTCACAAAATAGGGGGCCAAACAGGAATTAACTCAAATACTTTCTATAAAGATCCGTATAAGTATTTTTATATTGTTTCTATAATTTCATCATGAACAATAGAATTAATTCAAATATGGTAAATTTTGTTTTAGAAAGATTCTTAACTTTATCAAATATTTCCAACTTCTATACGACATAATATAATATATATACACCTAATACTTCCAGGATTATTCAACACGAATAAGAAGTAAAACAAAGTTAGAGAAGCAAAAAGAATCGATAATGAGTGGTTCAGCAGCAGCTAGTTCAACAGCAGGTAGTTCGGCAACAGGGAGTTCAGCAACAGGCAGTGAACTTACTCTACTTAGACCAAGTGATTGGCCAATACAAAAGAAATTATCACAACATGAGATAAATAACAATCGTGTTGCATTACCAGTTAATCTAGTTAGGTCACAGATCTTGCCCTTCTTGGGTACTACAGAAGAAAAGAATGTTAATCTTGTTATATGTGATTATGATGATGGTACTAAATATGATATGATATTAAATCACGATCATTCCACGTTTCATTTGAAGAGAAGTGCTGGAATGGCACTCAATGATATCAAGAATTTTGAAAAAGGTCAATTCTTTAGAATGGTTTGGAATGTTAAGAATTCTTGCTTTTACTTCTCTGTTAGGAACGACTAGAGTTTAGGGATGAGAGAAAGAGAAAGAGGAAGAGGCACTTGTTTAACTATCAATTTATTAGTATTAGTAGGTTATCAATTTATTAGTATTAGTAGAAAATGGTGATAGGATCAGAACTAGAAAAATATGAAGATTTGATTCTCTAGGTCTTTCCTTATGGTTTGTTTTATTTTATTTTTTTGTTGAACAATGGTTAGTTTTAATTGAATAAATAAATGAATATCTATTTCTATTTTATGTTTTTTTATTGTGTTTTTCCATCGGTGATCGTTGTCGAATACAGTATTCTTCTCTAATGGTTCTAATTCTTTGTATCTATTATTATTTATTTCTACATCAATGTGAAGATTCTACTTCTCTACATCTTTCAATATTTTATGGTTTCTATATCGATTATTATTTTATGATTATGTTTTTCAGACAAGCTTAGTGCCATTTACTTGCTAATTTGCTCAGTTTTACAAATCAAGTTTTTTATTCATAAAAGTGGTTTTTGTGAAGTCCACGATTCCAAAAAAAAAAAGATCCACTTTTCTAATTCACCCTTGTGAATGTTATTGTCAACCGATGATGCGCAGAAAAATAATGGATTAGAGTTTACTCCCTCTATTCAACATAACTCGTTAGAAGATGTTTAAACTGAGCATGTGAATTGCAAAGAAGAAGTTTCACTGTCCTTTATAGAAAATTGGGGGTTGGTGCCCACGTGATGCTCGCTTAATGAGGGGGTGTGTGGATTTCAAAACATTTCCCCTGAAAAAAGTCATCACAATTATTATTCCCCCACAAACTTAGTCTTTAATAATGAGGAAATCAGCCTAAAAAAGTGTATATGAAATCAGGCTGAACCTTAAGTTTAAGACGGAAACATCAGTCAACAGTTGGTAGCCCAAGTGATTCCAAATTGTTGACATAAATTCCAGAAAGCCCTGGAAGTCCTAGGTTATTTGAATTGAGATTATGAGGGTATAAATAATGTTGTTGGGTTTCAGGTCATTGTCCTGTTGGGCTATAGACCTGGTCTCGTTAGTGTTTGAGTGGGCGGTTATCGAGTTTATCACATCTATGCGTATCAAATGCCAAATAGCACGACTTACGTAGATCGTAGTCGTCTTTCCAAAAAAAAAAACAGATGGAAACATCAAATTTGGAATGACTAAAGTTAAAATGTGAAATGCCACATTTGGTAAAATTGTAAATTATATGTATTGCACATACGTAAAATATCATATTATATAAACAAATTTGGATCGATTACACGAACATTTCAAAATATGAATTCTCGGAGAGGTCAAATGCGTTTGTAATTGTTGATGTATTATTAATTAATGAATATAAATGCGCACTCCCTAAGTGAAAATTCTGGATCCGTCCCTGTCCATCTATATTGTAATTTCTTCGAGTTCTATATATTTGCACAATTCTGATCATCAGATTTTTTGTTTCTGCATAATTGTGAAATCTTAATGAATTTTAATCTCAAGAGTGTAATCATGTTCTTACTAAGTTCAAATTGTAATAAAAATCACAATATACAAGCTATAATCTAAAAAAAAATATCTATATAATAAAAACTATGACCGAACTTGAAGTTGATTTATTTGAATATTTTAGAGTTGTTTTAGATTGATGAATCAATTCCAAATACCGCAAGAAATTATTTAAATTGTTATTGGTATTTAAATTACGAGTTGTTTATTATCTCAGTTTCGTCTGATGATGTTTTTACAAAAATGATGAAGAGTGGAGAAGCGAAAATAAGTCGAAAATGGCCTATATGTAAGGAATGCGATTCACTAATAATATATAAATGTTTGGTTATTTTTATTTGAAAAGATTGGCATTTTTTGTTCATCTAATATTCTTATTGAATGTGTAGTTTCACAACCATTACTCAATTCTTTTTAAAAAATATGAATTTATTTTGATTCTTTAGTTGAAACCGTAATCTTTATTTTGATTCTTTTTATAAAATAAAAAACAGTAACATCTATTCATTATAGAAACAAAATTCAATATATATACATAAATATATTCCTTATCTATACATATAAAGAGTGGCGATTCTAAATTAATTGTAATAATACTTTCTATAAAATAAAAAACTAGTAAATCTATTCATTATAGAAACAAAATTGATTATATATGCATAAATATATTCCTTATCTATACATATAGAAAGTGACGATTTTATATTAATTCTAAAATTACTTTGAGTTAATTTCTACTTGGCCACCTACTTTGTGACCAGCTTCTTTTATGGTCCCTTATTTTTCATAAATTCAAATATGGTCACAAAGTAGGGGTCCAAACAGGAATTAACTCAAATACTTTCTATAAAGATCCGTATAAGTATTTTTATATTGTTTCTATAATTTCATCAAGAACAATAGAATTAATTCAAATATGGTAAATTTTGTTTTAGAAAGATTCTTAACTTTATTCAAATATTTCCAACTTCTATACGACATAATATAATATATATATATACACCTAATACTTCCAGGATTATTCAACACGAATAAGAAGTAAAACAAAGTTAGAGAAGCAAAAAGAATCGATAATGAGTGGTTCAGCAGCAGCTAGTTCAACAGCAGGTAGTTCGGCAACAGGGAGTTCAGCAACAGGCAGTGAACTTACTCTACTTAGACCAAGTGATTGGCCAATACAAAAGAAATTATCACAACATGAGATAAATAACAATCGTGTTGCATTACCAGTTAATCTAGTTAGGTCACAGATCTTGCCCTTCTTGGGTACTACAGAAGAAAAGAATGTTAATCTTGTTATATGTGATTATGATGATGGTACTAAATATGATATGATATTAAATCACGATCATTCCACGTTTCATTTGAAGAGAAGTGCTGGAATGGCACTCAATGATATCAAGAATTTTGAAAAAGGTCAATTCTTTAGAATGGTTTGGAATGTTAAGAATTCTTGCTTTTACTTCTCTGTTAGGAACGACTAGAGTTTAGGGATGAGAGAAAGAGAAAGAGGAAGAGGCACTTGTTTAACTATCAATTTATTAGTATTAGTAGGTTATCAATTTATTAGTATTAGTAGAAAATGGTGATAGGATCAGAACTAGAAAAATATGAAGATTTGATTCTCTAGGTCTTTCCTTATGGTTTGTTTTATTTTATTTTTTTGTTGAACAATGGTTAGTTTTAATTGAATAAATAAATGAATATCTATTTCTATTTTATGTTTTTTTATTGTGTTTTTCCATCGGTGATCGTTGTCGAATACAGTATTCTTCTCTAATGGTTCTAATTCTTTGTATCTATTATTATTTATTTCTACATCAATGTGAAGATTCTACTTCTCTACATCTTTCAATATTTTATGGTTTCTATATCGATTATTATTTTATGATTATGTTTTTCAGACAAGCTTAGTGCCATTTACTTGCTAATTTGCTCAGTTTTACAAATCAAGTTTTTTATTCATAAAAGTGGTTTTTGTGAAGTCCACGATTCCAAAAAAAAAAGATCCACTTTTCTAATTCACCCTTGTGAATGTTATTGTCAACCGATGATGCGCAGAAAAATAATGGATTAGAGTTTACTCCCTCTATTCAACATAACTCGTTAGAAGATGTTTAAACTGAGCATGTGAATTGCAAAGAAGAAGTTTCACTGTCCTTTATAGAAAATTGGGGGTTGGTGCCCACGTGATGCTCGCTTAATGAGGGGGTGTGTGGATTTCAAAACATTTCCCCTGAAAAAAGTCATCACAATTATTATTCCCCCACAAACTTAGTCTTTAATAATGAGGAAATCAGCCTAAAAAAGTGTATATGAAATCAGGCTGAACCTTAAGTTTAAGACGGAAACATCAGTCAACAGTTGGTAGCCCAAGTGATTCCAAAGTGTTGACATAAATTCCAGAAAGCCCTGGAAGTCCTAAGTTATTTGAATTGGGATTATGAGGGTATAAATAATGTTGTTGGGCTTCAGGTCATTGTCTTGTTGGGCTATAGACCCGGTCTCGTTAGTGTTTGAGTGTGTGGTTATCGAGTTTATCACATCTATGACGTATCAAATGCCAAATAGCACGACTTACATAGATCGTAGTCGTCTTTCCAAAAAAAAAAAAACAGACGGAAACATCAAATTTGGAATGACTAAAAGTTAATTTCAAATGTGATATGCCACATTTGTAAAATTGTAAATTATATGTATCGCACATGCGTAAAATATCATATTATATAAACAAAATTTCAAAATATATCGTTCACAAACTCATAAACTTAGCGAAATACCGAGGACATTTGTAAATGCATAGCCTAGGGAAGTAATATTGCGTTTTGCACTTTACATTTATGTGATGTACCAGAAGAGAACTGATTCTCTACAACTCTATTTTTTTTTTAAATAGAATACATTAAACATCAAAGCAGTTTACAACAAACAACATAGAAAAACAAAATTACAGAACCAAAGAATTGAATGATATAATTTTGATTTGCATAGCATTCTTCATTTTGTATCCTGCGAGGTCGACAAGTCATCCTGTGAATGATACGGAAATTGATCCTAGGAGTCCTCCTTGTTGATTGAAAGATAAAACTTGTACCTAACTTCCTGTAACATAGAAGATGGATTAAACAGACACCCAAAGTTCCAAGAAGAAACGATGATGTCTGCAAGAAAGAACTAAAAAATGATTATCTCGCCAGTACTCTCCAAACACAAAGACCATATCAACTCGAGTTCTAATGAATCGAAACAAGTCAGATACCTGGTACTAGGGATCGCCTTCATAGCATGAGTATAAATACAAAGCTAATCCAACAAATGATCGCAAATGAATTGCGCATAAAGGTGGAAGTGAAAATGTTAAGGAATTTGGATAAAGAGTTAAATCTATTCGATGACCGAAGACAAAAGTAATCGACAAAAACTGATCTGAGACATGAGAAACCAAAATGGGCCGACAAAAGTGGAAATTTATATCTGAAATATAGTGTCCTCCACGACCGAAGGTGAGATAATAGTAACCTTAAAGTGCTCGTAAGAAAAAGGATATGGGCTCATGAGACGCAAGGGCAATGATAAATATGTATGCAAATGACTGACACAGTAAGAAACCAAATCATGAAGAGTAAACATGGTTGATCAGTAAAGTGGGTATCCGATGGAAAGGTGAGGTCGAGTATGGCCTATGACGGTTAATGGTTTTCATTGGTCGAATCTGAGTACACAAAAGAGTTAAGAAAATAGAACTTGCGGAAATTAGAATGCAAGCGCAGAAGGTATTGAGATAAAACTAAGCTAATACAAAGGTCAGGAAAGATTTAACATGAATAAAAGAAAATAGTTAGGGTTCATCATCATCATAGTGAGCATGCAAGGAAGATGAAGTATAGGTGCGAAAGAAGTCGCATCAATTTCAATATTGGATGATATTAAAGAGAAACTCTAGAGCTAAAAATGAAAAGAGTGAGGGTCAGATATTTACTTCCCTGGAGTTATCAAGTTTTGAACATTATGGGTTTCATCTTGCATCAGTTCCATCTTCGTTGGTCCACATGGTCAGATCTTCTTTGCGAGTGTGTAAGCTAGTACAGATCTGAGTTTTCCGTCTGATTCACGTCTTCTTAGCAATTTGATGATAAATCCTAGATCTATGGTTTGTCTTTTGTGTGTTTTTGTTGGTGGTAAAACCTTAGATCTTTGATAATGAAAAGATAATACAGTAAGGGGTAGATGATTTCTTGTGAGATAGGTAGAGGAATAAGTAAATCAAAGATTAGGGCTCATAAATTGGATTTGGTTTTGAGGGTTTTCCCTATCTCGATTTTCTGTATGTATCTCTACAACTCTTAAGTACCAGAACAAATGATTTTTTTGTTCATTGACTTTACATTTTCTTTTTGTCAGTTCGAACTTGACATTTAGGCCCCGCAAGTTATTCTTATTCCGACTTGGACCTTTATCTTATTTATCTTATCCTTTTAGACCCTTTGCCCAATGACCTTAAACAAAATCCCTTTAAATAAATCATCTCACTTTGAAAACCCAAACAAAATCAAACTTTGTACTCTGAAGAAATAGATCGTGTGACCAAGATTTAACGAAAAACACAATAGACGGACAGATTTATCTCTGGGTGTGTCCCAGTCAGCACAAAACATTGTGTTTTATTATACGGACAGAGATAAAGTAAGCAGTGTCTGTAGGAGTGATAAAGTAAGTTGTTTTTGAAGAGAGATAAAGTAAGTAGTCTTTGTAGGAGATATAAAGTAAGCAGTCTCTATAGGAGAGATAAAGTAACTTGTAGGTTGCTTGCGAGGGAATTTGATTCAATGTATGAGAGAGAAGCATGTTTGCTTTGTTGTCAGAAAGAAAGTAAGACTATGTGAGTTATTAACCAATTGTCAGATGTAGTGGTCGATAATTGGATGCTTGTATCCTTTTTTCCTTGGCCATCTTATAGTGTTTTGTGGTCTTCAATGTGATAACGTACGGATCTGTCATCTTTAAATACGGATAGCGTAACCCCCTATTCTCCATTTAAGTATATGTTGGTGATATCCAGACATATTGGTAATATCCTTGATTAGTTGTCATCTTGAATGACTAGTAAGTACTAACGTTTTCAACAGATATATGGGAGAGGAAGTCTGCTTAGGAGGTGATGATCGACCTATTTATCCAGGTTAGACTCTTTGTCAAAAGCGCGTGTGCATTTTTTTGTTGCTTCGATTTCCCGAAGATGAATGGGTCGGACCCATTTGTCATTTAGTTCATGGGCTTGGTTGGCATGTAAGTTTGTTGATCATGGATCTCTAAGGGCACTCTTAATAACGGATTTTGACCTATACACTCTCTCTTTCTCCTCTCACCGGCTAAAGAGAGGATCCCCCTTTGCCAACGTTTTGGCTTACCAGACCCTCGACTGGATCTGGAGTTCTAGATCTAAACGACAAGAGCTACTAAACCATATTCAAGGTTTGGATCGTCCCCTTGTTTATTCATCGATTTCTTCTATGCTCTTCCCCACCAATATCCTTAATCACTGAATCAAATTTGCTCTTACTTTCAATAGCATCTCAGCCCATGTGTGCATGTATTAAGAAACATATTGTGATTGAGGTATTCATTCTTTTGTTATATTACCTACTCTTCTTTCCTTATAATTGTGTGGAAAAAGATTATCATCTATCCTTGATATTTTCTTTTTTGTTTTTATTGTAGGAACTTAAAATATGTGTAATATAAATGATAAGGGCTTATATCTCTCACATTTTAAGAAGCGGCTAGTTTTTTTAAAGGACGATTTGTTAATATAACACAAATGTGAATATAATTTTCTTTTTTGTGAATATAATTCTTCTTTCTACCACTAATTTTAATTTTATGTTTTTCACGACTAATTATTCGCGCATCTAAATCAGGGTCGGTCCTGGGCCTAGGCAACCCAGGCGCCTCTGCCTAGACCCCAATTTCTACACCATCATATAAAGAGTATTATTATATTTTTAATTTGTTTATGCATACACATATCAAGTCTGTAGGGTAGTAGAGGGGGTAGATTAGTTTGTTAAGAGAACCAAAGTACTAACTACCTCCATATTTTTAGTTTCACCACACGATTGTAAGCAGTTTTAGGTTGAGTAACTTATGAAAAATGTATTTTTATTTATTTACCCTCAATAGTAATTAGAAATAACCTCTATGTTAACTTCTCAAAATTGAGTTAAAGGATTAGTATTGTCATTTATATTTTCCCACCTAGAATAGGGGAGAGAGTCGTGGGAGGGAGAGAGAGTTGCACAAACCTAATTTAGGAAATGGTGGATTGAGTTTCCGTATTAGGGATTAGTTTTAGGTTGCTACCACTTAGAGCATCTCCAATGCAAAACTCAAAAAAATCTCTATTCGTCCTATTTGTCAAGTTCCAATTGAGATTCTCACTCCTAGGTGTCGAAAATAGAGATCCTCAATTCTTGTATGTCTCCAATGCAACACTCTAAACTCTTTTATTTTACTTACGTGTCATGGTTATTTTTGTAAAAAATAATTAGTTATTTTGGAATTATACGAATACTTGATTTCTATTGGTTGAAATTTAAATATTGATGAGTTGGACAATTAAAGATATCTCAAGAGGACACTCTGAAAATAGAGTGTCCTCTTGAGATATCTCTATTCCACTCTCGACACATCATCCTTGAGATCTTAGTGGAGTTTTGCATTGGAGATGGTTTTTTAAGAAAAACTCAGAAAATCCTATGTGGCACTCCGAGTTTCTAAGATTGAGTTTTGCATTGGAGATGCTCTTAATCTTCATCTTCTCCTCCCTCTAACTTTGTTAATTTTCATTTCATAGATTCTCATTGTTTATCCTTCATCCAGTTCCATAGATAATAATAGTTTTGATGTTTTATTAGATTTTTGCCAAGAGGTTCAATAATTTGTGCATTCTTCATCAAGTTTCAAAGCTATGTCGAGTTCCATTGTATTATGTGAAAGAGAAAATCAGTTAAAAGACAAGAGAGGGAAAAATAGAATGGGCAAGATTTATCTTATTCTT
The DNA here is from genome assembly GCF_041429995.1 of Eschscholzia californica. Taxonomy (NCBI): domain Eukaryota; kingdom Viridiplantae; phylum Streptophyta; class Magnoliopsida; order Ranunculales; family Papaveraceae; genus Eschscholzia; species Eschscholzia californica. The sequence goes on along the minus strand of NW_028238198.1, from coordinate 11,334,308 downwards.
TAATTTCATGCTCTCTCCTATCAATTTTCACTTCAGTGTTATGTAGATCTATGAGTTTCCTCGTGAGGATGTCATTAATGTTGTTGTCTTTGTATTTATGTTTCTGAAAATTAATTAAATATGTTGTTAATTTGTTGCTTCTAATGTATGTAGATGTTTGGAAATGTTCTTTAGGAGTTGCTAACGAACTTATCTACCCACTTTTGTCTTTAAGGATAGTTTTTCTAACTCTCTAATTTCATGGACTAATCTCCTCACATTTAGGAGGCAGTCAAAACTATAATTCATAAATCTCTTTCATTTAGCAAAGGTAAAATTTCGGTTGGAAGTAATTAACACTCCTCTTCACAGTTTATTTTTGTTAATTAACCTCTTTTTTTCTTTTTGCAGGTAGTACGATCTCAAAGAAATCTGTCATTCACATAGAAGTTCTTATCCATTGTCATTGTCTCATGAGGATATATAATTTGTTAATTTCTTAGAACGTTTTGGATGTAAATTTGAAGGACATTGATCAATTTGTTAGAACGTTACTAAATGTTGTCTGAAAACTTTTAAGTCCCTCCAATGCCAACTACTTTTCTTTTTTATCTTTTTTTTTGGGTTTTTTGTACGATTTCATTATAAGAATTGTCCTAAATCGTCAACCAATAACACATCAAAATGAGTTAGCAAAGAATGATAAGACTTAAAGAACAACAAATTTATTCAAGAAATAGAGAAAGAACCATCTCCATATTTTTCCTTATGTGTTGTTTTTCATAGTAACGTTAATTCAATGTTTATTTTACATCTACCTAATTATTTTACTCTAATTACTAACTTTTTAGTTGTGTCGTCCTTTCATTAAAGATTACGGGTTGTTACTATAATTTATTTTCTTTCAACCATAGTTTTTGTACTCATTTATTTAATATATTTTTCTTATGTTTTTATTTTAAACAAGTGTCTGTGGCATTTTACTAGCATGGTCAATCTTGCCGCCTAACACATAAAACGCAAAGTTTTTTGCTGACTGGGACAAGTCGAAAGATAAATCCGGTCGTTCGTTCGATTTGATCTTAAATCTTGGCGGTTAGATGTATTACCCACCTAAAAAATATCAAAATTATTCACTCACTCCGGGGAAGAAGGTAAACATATTGACGAATCTGGACCGTTGGAAAAGAAAAAACTTTCTACGTGTTCCATCATCTCCACCGTTACTATCTTCCTTCTTCACAGTCCCTGATCTGGTCCGCTGAAATGTATAGGTGTCCACTTGAGATTTTTCTAGCCGTCCGATCCCAACATTAATGCCTTAATGGTAAGGTTTTTCAGTTTCAATTTCACAGGAACATTAATGCCTTAATGGTAAGGTTTTTCAGTTTCAATTTCACACGAACATACTTCTCCTTTCCCTCTCTAAGTCTCTCTCTAATCAAAGGAGCAAATTTGTAACTGAAATGACTATGTAATGGGAAAATGGAATGGGTCGGTTTTGATTTTTTCTTTTCGAATTCTGTCTTTGTAACCCCCTTTTTTGCAGCATTTTAAGTTTTATAGATATTTGCAGTGTTTAATCATCGTTTGGACAACTCCCTCAACACAACGAATCCAAAAAACTAATAAGACCTACTACTTGTTTTTGATAGATTCATTAATAGTGGTGATCAGTTTCTTGGTATTTGGTGTTTTTCTAGATTCGGTTTGCTGTTTTTGGTATTTTGTTTCTTGGTATTTTACTGTGATTAGTGTTCTGATTTATCTCTCTTCATGTTTCTATTTTGAGGGTTCAGAGGAATCAAGGTGAAGAAAGGTATGGTTCTGATCTCTTTAGCTAAACCTTAATCACAGTGAGTGGGAGATATTTTTTTTTAATTCAATTCGAATGTTTATTACTACTTAATTAGGGTTCTGATATACTCTATATATATCATAATTTTTTTACTTTCAATTTTGTTACTTGGTTAGAAATGTTTAATTGGTTGAAAAGTGTTTGATTAGTTTGGTCTGTCTGTTAAAAGTTCATAACCCTAAAGCTATAACACCTATGGTAGAGACAACTGAAGCCTTCTCATAATCTAAGTGAGTCAAATTTAAGTTTTGTTATGAATCTGGATTTCCTCTTTAACTCAATGCTATACTGCCCTAGAAATTTAAGCAGTACATTTTATACGGTTTTTTGTTAGGCTTCGCTCATAGAGAGTAATGGAATCAACTGTTCTTTACTACTAAACATCTTGGATATACTACTAACTTGGAACATCTTGCCCTTTTACTTCTATTACTGCTGACTTGTGACTATAATTTCATATTTTCATCTGGTTTTTTCTACTTTCTTCTCTTTTTTTCAGGGCTCTGCCGGAAACTTCGTTGCACTCTTTGTTCGATATGTCATCATGGCACACATTGCTGAGATGTATACGCAGAAATCTGGTACTATATACATCAAAATGCGCTATCCTATTATACGCAGAGATCTGGTACCATATGCATCATGGCACAAAATGCTGATATGTATACGCAGAAATCTGGTACTATATCCTCTGTACAAGTAAGCTTCCAAATTTCCGTCCGAATATGAGAGATGTGGTAAACAGGTTGATGTTGATCCTTCTATAGTAGTCATAACTGCTGAAAAAATCAGAAGTATTGATAGTTTGTAAGTTTTTCGTGGTATGAAAATCGCGTTACCGATTTTTTTTTCAGAGTTCAACTTAATGGGAGCGTGTCAATTTTCTGGAACATCATTTGTGCACAGAATGTTGTCGTGGATTCTATATGATGAGGCAGATAGGTAGGTTTTATTTAGTAGTGCAACGACAATTTCTGTTTCTTATTTATTTCATTTTGCAGTTCAATGTCGTCAGTCTCTTTCTGCAGTTCATTAGATGTATTATGGGACTGACCAACTAAATGTTAATTAATTAATAATGTATGTGGCATATGATGTTAAATTTGCTTATCCTTCTTCATATCAACTTTAATCAGCAATCCATTGTCGATAACGACAATTGGTTTCTCCTCATCCATTGTCTGCTTTCTAACTCAACCTGTTAAATTTATAGAAAGCACCCGAATTTATCCAGATTGTTGCAACGTTGGGGTTTCCATACAACATCTCGAAGACTCGTTACTCTATGTTTATCAAACAATTGGCTGCTATAGTCTACTTTTCTAGGCATATATTAAATGAACAGTGAATCAGTAATTGGTGCAAGTATGTTCATAAAAGACTAATATTATTTGTATTTCTAATAGTTTGATGTTTTTGGTTGCAGCATGTTCAACCTTGTATTTTTGCATGTATTGGGTGTGCCATTTTGATGTGGAGAAAACTTGAATAAACTATTACTTCGTCTTCGAATTGGCTCTTTCCAAAGATCTTACTTACGGAGGTACTTCATGATTTGTACAACATCAATTATGTCATCACTATCTCTCCAAAATGAGGACTTACATGGGAAGTATCATTGCCATTTATTATAGAGATTGGTTTTACATTTTCCTTATGTGTTTTGAGTTTTCTGTTTATTGTGATATTTTGGAATGTCAAGTTGGAATCAATTACCAAGTGAGATAAGTTGGTAATTTCATGTTACATCATTTGGGTAATCTGGAAAGGAAGAAATTGTGCGATCTTCGAATGGAAATCCGTAGATGTTGATCTCTTTGAGTTATTGATTCCCTTATGAGTCATGAAAGTCTTTTTTAAAAAGTGAACAAAAAACATCTGTTTTTTTTTAATGTGGTTTTAGTTCAAGGAGCTGCTGGGGATGCCAAATAACTGATGATGGTCTGTACAGAATATCTTTATCCAAGTGTGTCGGAAACCTCATATAGATATCCTTATGGGGTATGTCTGGTATCACAGATACTGGTGTAGTTCATTTGGTACGTAACGATTTATACTCTTTGTACACAGACCCAACACATATATAGACTTGGGAAAGTTGAAGTGTCAATTTGTTACTGGACTATGTTTTTGCAGGTTTCAAGAGCTGCTTCCTTGCAATTAGTGAAGTGTTCGTACATAGTGCTTTCAGTTAATCTTATTGTTCACCTCAAGGGTGGAAACATGATTTCTATCGAGGAAGACTGGTTTGAATAGGCTGCTCTGATTAAGTTGACTCTGGAGTCTGGACTATAAACTCCCAAATAACTTAAGTGGTGTCTTTTTTATTTGTCTGAGTCTGACTCGTCCAAGTCTGAGGTCGTCTGGGTATGACTTGTTTTATTCCGACTTAGTTTATTTTTTTACTCAAATCGACCAGAAATCTGACCGAGACAGCCATAGAAAGTTAGAAACAACAAACAAGGCAACCCCATGAGTCATATTAAAAAAACAGTCTGAAATTCGACTCGAGTCAATTCACATTACATATTATGTCAGGCCTTCTAAAGAGAACCAATACTAAGGTACCCTGGTCTAGCCCATCAGTAGTTCAACCTATGATTCACCTGAAAGGATTGGGACGAATTATTTAGTTAACATTGTTTCTTTCGTCTGTTGCAGACTACTGTTTTATGGAGTTGTCGCCACGTTACTGAGAGTGGGCTTCTCACGCTTGAAAATAACTGCCTTAAGCTCGAATCATGCAATGTTTGGGGATGAGACTTCCATCAGCTAGCTTCATTGGTTTGCTTCCTATCACACCTGCTCTTCAGATAAAACCTAGAAGTGAGCATCTAAATGTTGGAATTGGTCCTCTTCCTCATCTATGGCCAATGCCATGAAGTTGTGAATTTACACTTCTATCACACCATTGAGTTTTGTAAATATCATTTATGTAATCACCTTGGTGAACACTCATTCTCAATGTTTGCTTGACACTATCTATACTTGTAAGATATAATTATAATAATTGGTTCACCTGTAATAATTGGATACATAAGTCAATCCTACCAATAAAAGAGTTTTCTTTTTCTTTTATTTATAACAAATTTTGTTGAAGGTTGGGCATCAAGTATCATCTCTTTTTTTTTTTTTGATGAAAGATAATAAATTAAAACCAAGCGTCTATTACAAACCCACTAGAAATCAGAAAAGAAAGAGACAACATCATTCCAAAGTTTCTTACACCCGAAAGCACGTCCCCGTTTGGCTAACGCATCTGCATAACTATTACTGTTCCTAGACACATGAGAAAATATAATTCCTGAAAAGTTATCCTTGATGTCTTTGATCTGTCGAATGATACTATGCGATTGCCATTGTATACATCCTTCCTCACCATTGAGAGCTTGGATTATTGCTTTATTATCACTTTCTAAGTGCACATAAGATAGTTGCATTTGTCTCGCGCTTAGCAGACCATGCAGTACCGCTAAACTTTCACATTCTTCAACATTTTGCCCTCGAACACTATCTGCTACCGCCATAATAAAGTTGGCTTCTGCATCACGCATGATGTAACCAATTCCTGCCTGTTCATGTAAATTAACAAAAGAGGCATCTACATTGATTTTTATATAAGGTGTCGATGGAGGTCTCCATGTTTGTATAACCGTTTGATCTTGACCCTTCGTGGTAGTGCATTTCTCAGTTCTGAGAGGAGTAGTAGTGGTTTTGTTGATCCTTTCTATCATTTGCATTGGAGTCTGTTTAGTCGTCGTAAAGCAGTTTTCACATCTGGCTTTCCACAGAAACCAAAGAATTTTAGCATACAGATTAATAGTTTCTTCGTCCAGGGATTTCCATTGGATTATCCATTGAATAGTGGTACTAATGTGATCAGTTCTCACTTGGTAGTGAAACCAAGTAGCTTTCGCAAACGGACAATGTAACATGACATGGTCTATGGTCTCCTCGTCATTACAGTTCACACAGGAGTAATTATTACCGATGAATTTGCCGATCCTTGATTTTACTGGTAAGCTATTCGTACAGCACTTCCAGAGAAATAGTTTGATCCTCGGGATAGTATTCATGTTCCATATAAAGAACCAGTCCATCTGTTCATTCGTATTGTAGATAGTGTTGGTACGTAAAAAATTGTACATGGATTTAAGGGAAAAGTTACCTGATTTAGTCAAGGTCCATATAGCTTTATCTTCATCGTTGGGATTTAGATTGATGCTAAGAATCGCCCTGCAAATCTCATTAGTAAAGTACATATTAATATCAGTTAAATTCCATCTACCGTTCGTAATTAGTTGGGAAACTCGATCATAGTTACAACCTCTATCATTGATAATAGGTGGAGGATGGTTAGGTATCCAGTAGTCAGTCCAGATATTGATTTGATCACCTTTGTTAATATTCCAAAAAATCAGACTCTCGCTCTGATCATAGTATTTCGAGATAGATTTCCAAGGCCACGAGTAATGATTCTTGGGGGGTTTCGGTTTCTGGGATTTATGAAAATACTTCCCTTTCAACACTTGGACCCAAATAGCCTTCGGGTTGCTGATAATACGCCAGTTCAGTTTGTGAAGGAAAGCTTGATTGTCTAGTTGCGGAAGGCGAAGTCCAAGACCACCATATTTGCGAGGTTTGCAAATAGCATTCCAGTTGATAGTATGGAAAGTTTTGGATTTTCCCCACCAGAAAGTCCGTTGAATAGACTCAATGCTGTTGCTTATACCTTTAGGAAGGGCAAAGCACTGCATTTGGTATCGGGGAACAGCCGCTGCGATGGTTGATATAACTACCGAGCGGCCAGCTTGCGAGAGGAGATGAGATTGCCATTTGGCGAGTTTATTCTTGATTTGGGTGACAAGGGATGTGAAAGCTTGTTTCTTATTGCGATCAATAAAGAGTTTGGTACCGAGGTATTTATCCCCAGACGAAGATTGATGGACCTTAAGTTCTCTGATAATCATCCTCTTGAATTTGGGATGCGAATTTTTCGAGAAAAAGATATTCGACTTGGCGTAGTTAATCATCTGACCGGAAGCATCGCTAAATTCCTTCAGAATTTGCTTCAGATTGAATATATTCTCTAGAGAGTTCTGCCCGAAAATGATGCAGTCGTCAGCAAAAAGGAGATGTTTGATCGAGAAATTCGCATTGGGGATGGGGAAGCCAATGAAAGAGCTTTCATTTTGATTCTTCTCAAGAAGCCGACTAAGACCTTCCATGGCAATGGCAAACAGAAACGGAGAGAGAGGATCACCTTGCCTAATGCCCCTACTTACATTGAAAGTACTGCCCGGACGACCATTGATAAGCACCGCCATCGAACTCGTAGTAAGACAAGTGTTAATGAGATTGATCCATTTGCTAGAAAAACCCATCAGATTCATAACACTCGCCAGATAGCTCCATTCAATTCTGTCGAAAGCTTTAGACATGTCTAGCTTTAGACCAAAGTAGCTTTTGGGGCCCTTAACTTTCTTGAATGAATGGATAATCTCTTGACTGATAATAATATTATCAGTGATTTGTCTGCCAGGGACATAAGCTCCTTGAAAGGGGGATATGATATCCGTCAGGATGGGTTTAAGTCTATTAGCCAGGATTTTGGTAATGATCTTATACGTGGTGTTCAGCAGACTAATAGGACGGTAATCAGCCGGCGATTGCGGAGTTTTAGTTTTGGGCAGAAGGCAGATGTGAGTGTGATTCGCCATCTCCGGAAGCGTGGAATACTGAAAGAAAGAATTGGTCATGAGATGAATATCCTCCTTAACAGTCTCCCAATTAGATTGGTAGAAATAAGGAGGGAAACCATCAGGCCCTGGCGCCGCTCCAGGCTTCAGGGAGAAAATAGCCTTCCGAATCTCGTCGGAATGCGGAATAGCAGTAATAGACTCATTTTGCTCATCAGATATCTGAGTTTCGAAGCAACTGGTAATTTTTGAGGAGAAAATAGAACCCGCGGTGGTGGAAATCTGCTGAATATGTCTCGAGAAAAGCATCGCAATTTCCGCTTCGTCATTCACCCACGTATTGTCTTCCTTTTTAATGGCCAGTATCTTATTTTTACGAAGTCTAGTGGTGGCTTTGGCGTGAAAATACTGAGTATTTCTATCACCCAAATTGATATTAGCAATACGAGATTTCTCCTTCCAAAGACTCTCCTGCTGAAGAAGAAGATTCTCGATCTGGGAGTAAGTATTTCTGAACTCTTCAATATTGTTTATCTTCTGAAGATTCTGCGTGAGCTGTTTGATTGTCATCTCCAGATTTCCGAAGACTTCTTTGTTCCACTTTGCGAGCTTGATGGCTAGAGAATTAAGCTTGAGCTGAATTTGAATGGGTTGTTTGAGCCAAGTGGAATTGATAAAACTAGCGCAATTGGGGTGAGACATCCAAGTGCGAATGAATTTGAAGGGTTTTCTGCCAATCGTCGAATGATTCTTGGTAGCAAGAAGAATAGGTTTATGATCAGATCCTAGAGTGTCTAAATGGTTGATTCTAGAATGCGGGTAACTGCTGATCCAATTATAATTCGCCACTGCTCTATCCAGACGCTCTTCAATCAGATTCCCTGCAAATTGCCTGTTAGTCCAAGTATACGGGTACCCAACATAACCTAAGTCATGAAGGCCCAGCTCATTAATCATATTCTTATGCAGCTGAATCGTAGGGAGATGCGCCGGTTGCCCACCCCGCTTCTCCGAGGGATCAAGAATACAGTTAAGGTCACCTATGACAAGCCACGGACTATTACCACTAGGGGTCAGACTAGCAAGACATTCCCAGGGTTTCATTTTATTATTTTTATAAGGAGACCCGTAGAAACCCGTGAGAAAAATCTTACTACCCAAAACATCCTGTTTAATTTTGACATGGATCATATTAGTATCAGCATGAATAATTTCCACGTCAAAATTGGTATTCCAGAAAAGGGCCAGACCTCCAGCTTTATTCACCGGATCGACCACATGCTTATAGTAAATGTTATTGGTGTTCACCATTTTGTCAATGTCAACGTTCATGCATTTAGTTTCCGAAAGGAAAATGATGTCAGGATTGTGGTCTTTAATCAGACTCATGAGATGTTTCCGGTTAGCAAAATTATTGCACCCCCGAACATTCCAGGCCAACACTTTTAAGTCCATAAGTCCGAACACCCTAACAGTCCATAAGTTGATGCTAGTTTATGGATAAATTACGAGTTACTATAATCTATAATTATTGTGGCTAACATAAAAAAATTATGGGTGTTTTGCTTGAGTGAAAAGAGAATTTTAGAGAATCATATCCTAAATAATTGATTAATCTTTTTTCTATTGTTCAGCGTGTGCCTCGAACCCTTGACCTCTAAGGTGAAAGCTTATACCTCTTACCACTCCAACCAAGGGTTGTTGACAGTAGTTGATTAATCTTAGACTAGGCATCTCCCGCGCCCTGCGGGTGCGGTCAATTCCGTTGGGCTTAAGCCAGCCGTGGTCAAAAATTTCGTAGTACAAGCATAGTCTGTTCAAGCATTCACTCAGGGTGCACGTAACACGATGTCTACGTAAACCCCGCGATTGCCGTCACACCTAAACGTGCTAGCATCACATGATTAAAGAACATGCACCATAGTGCTAGCACGAGGTTGCGTTCCGAAGGACCTAGGTCTTCTTCGCCCTAATGGCATTGCTAGGTCGTCTTCTATCTAACAACTAAGATTTTAATAATTAATTTCTTAGAATATGTTTCATATGCTTGCTCTTTATCTTATTACTAGGGTATATCCCGTGACCCACGTCACGAACAACATCAATCAAATTTGACAATTTTCTTTTGTTTCTTTTTTCTTAAATTAGTTATTTTATTGAGAAATAGAGATTTCAATTTACTTTGTTTAACCCTTCTAATATCTTTTGTTTATTTTTTCGTAAATTAGTTATTTTATTTCTAAGAAGGACACACTTTTATTCAAAGAGAGAGATTTCAATTTCTTTTTTTATAACCTATGCAATTTCTTTTGTCTCTTTTTTCTTAAATTAGTTATTTTATTTCTAAAAATGACACGGCTATTTTTTTTAAATAAGTTATTTTAGTTCTAAGAAGGACTATATTCTGAATTTTGGAAAGAGTTTCTAGACAATATTCTTTATAAAAAAAATGTTTCTCCCTATCAACATTTTTTCCTTCTATTTTATTATATGGATTCTTTTGAAACTTTATGGGGAATACAGAATACATTATTTTGAAATACTGACATGAGTCCATGTAGCTCCACCAACATATTTGAATACTGACATGAAAGTCCATAGACATGACTTAAACAAAATTTGTTTTAAGAAAAAGGCAAGATTTTGGAACACTCTCATGTTTCTCTAAAAAAATGATATGATTGTGACAACTTATTTTCACTAAACAAAAATTAACTGAAATGAGCAGGTGCTAATTCATTCTTTTATTTTATTACTTGTATTGTATATTGAACAAATTAATAGATGGACATTCAATAGTTCAACAAAAAAAAAAAGTTCAACAAAAAGAAAAGATGGACATTCAATGATTATTGTAAAGCAAATGTGTTATGTCGGAGGGCCACTAGTGTTGTGTTTATTAACCACGTGTTCAAAATATATTTCGCTTCTAACAAATAAAAATGCAAGCGTCTCTTAACAAAAAAAAATAAAAAATAAAAATGCAAGCGTTAAATTGTGATTAAAAAAACAATTGTGATCGATGATCTATGGTATAATGAGGAAACCCGAAACCCTAGTTACAATTGTTATTATGTGATCAATAAAAAATACACTTGTTATTATGTGAGAAAGAATAGAAAACTACGAAAATAAAAAACAATCATCATACAGATAAAAGTGTTATTGTTACTGTATTATAGTACATTAACAACTATTAATGGTAATGAGAAAAATGTTCTTCGAAAATAGTAAAATCTAACAGATAACAATGACTATGAAAAAATTATCGGTTGTATTAACAAAAGATGGAATCTAAAAATAATGCATGAAAAGAAGTTGAGGTTATCACAATTGTTTTTTATATTGACTAGTTTTGGAACACGGTGTGAAAGAGAAACGTTATCATTGTTAACATTTTAGTTTATTATTACAAATTCAAGTTTGGAATTAGATTATGATATATTCTCACCCATGAGTCAATTATGTTGAATTAAAAGATACCCTACAGGATATCTTTTAAATTTCGCATTTTGGAGACTATACCATCTGTATGTTTATATGAAATACTTTTTTATTATTTTTTAATTTTTTTCTTATAGAATATAATAATATCCGTGTCTGGAATCATATGATCATATTTTGGATCCAAAGTTTTATTACAAATATATTGATCTGAACTCTCGAACATCCGCAAAAAAAAATCCAAAAAAATAAATAGTGGTAGGCTCCGAAGCTTTCTTCCTTCTTTACAATATAGTGAGGTTTACATAGTGTTCTCACGACATCATTGTCAAACTACACTTTCAAAAATAAATCATTTAAATTGTCAAAGAATTGTTAATTTAAAAATTTTCGGACTTTGCAGATAACTTTATATCTTGATTAGAAAAGAGGGAAATGGGTAATATTAAACTACAACCAAAATGATTTACATTTCGTCTCATTAATTATATATAGGCGTTACAAGTACAGTAAACCGTGGAAACAAGAAAAGAAAGATCTAGACGAACTTAATATCTAGGAGTGGGAATCGGTTCGGACGGGCTGGAAACGGACACTAAATCAATCGGTCCGAGCAGAACGAGCACAAGTTCTAAGTGTCCACTCGGATAGACATTTCAGATTTTTCTCCAACAAAGTGTCCGTCTGTGACCGTTTTGATAGTCAGACAAACCGGGTATCGGCCGATCGGGCAAACTGGGTATCAGTCGGTCGGGCACCAGTCACTAAAGAACAAATAAAGAAATTTTTATTCCAAAATTAAAAATATTTAGTAGATAAATACAACTTTCTTAACTCTCACTTTACAACGTCAAAAAGTAAATGAATACAAATTAAAGGATAATCATTGAGATTTCTCATTCTCATGGATACGATCGGTTCTATTCTTTTTCTCATGGATTACGATCGGTGTATTGTGGATCCTAGGTTACTGTTGACACGTTGTAGCTAACAAAGACAAGATTAAGACAAGTGATTTTTAGAGTTATATATTTTTACTCTTGAATCTAACATTTGTAGCTAACCCCACAAATCTAGAGACTTAAAATCAATCATATAGACGGGCGAGTATAACATAAATGGACGGGTATGGACTGCTTCGGTCGGGCGGACTATATAAGCGGACGGACTCAGTTGGGTCACCAGTAAGGACCTATGCCCGCGTCCGTCCGCTTAAGCTCTTTCAGTTGGGTGGATACGGACCGATTAAGAAAAGTGATTTCTAGAGTTATATATTTTTACTCTTGAAATCTAACAATTGTAGTTAACCCCACAAATCTAGAGACTTAAAATCAATCATATAGACGGCCGAGTATAACATAAACGGACGGGTATGGACGACTTCGGTCGGGCGGACTATATAAGCGGACGGACTCGGTTGGGTCACCAGTAAGGACTATGCCCGCGTCCGTCCGCTTAAGCTCTTTTAGTTGGGTGGATACGGACCCATTCGGGCATCGGACGGTCACGGACCCTTCAGACTCGGACGGTTGTGGGCGACTTCCGGGTTCCGGGGCCAAAATCCCATCCTTACGTGGACAAAGATAAATTAGGAATTCTGACTTAATTACATTGCACACAACTGTAAAATTAAGGGTTATATCCATTTTGGCCCCCTAAAGATGACCAACTCGTCAAAATGACCCCCTAAAGATGACCAGCTTCCAATATAACCTCCTTTTGAGTTTTTCTGTTAGTGAATTTTAGTCAACTTTAACAGCTGACGAATTGTTTCCTTTTATACCCCTCTTTTAAAAAAATCTACAATATTTGTCTTTTCTCCCTCTGTCGATGAGGAAAGTCGTCGGCGACGGCCGTCACCTCACCAACGACGGTCGTCACCAGAAATAAGAATTTTGTGGGCCTACATTTTTTTCTCCCTCTTATAAAAAAATCTACCATATTTGTCTTTTCTCCCTCTTTTAAAAAAATCTACATTTTTTTCTTTTTCTTCTTCCTTTTCCCTCTTTCTCTCTTCTCAAATTTTGGGGATCGGAATCTAATTGTGCTTCATTTATCCAGAAGGCAACCTTAAGAATTCTTTATCAAATCGTTTAGAAATTTCTTGGTCTTCATCAGATCGGTAGCAACAAGATCGAAATTTAGTACATGCGGACATTTTGTGGGTCTTCATCAGATCGATGTGCTTTCGCTGTGTGTTATGCCTGGAAAAAAAGAACGATGATGTAGATGAAACGTCCAAGTGAATTTTGATTTCATTGTGCTTCATCAGATCGATGAGTCTTCATCAAGAATTTCATTGTGCTTCAACCTAAAATTTGATGATGAATTAACGAATTTCTATGTTTTAAAACGTCCAAGTGTTGAAGAATTTCATTGTTCATCCATAGAGAAGAATAGTAACAACCAGATTAACCCACTTTCTCTGTTTGTCTCTCTAGATTTTTCATCCAATAAGTCCATAAGATTCTCTAGATTTCTCTCTCTAGGTTTGCTCTTTATCTTTAAATCTTGTACTCAAAATCCCTGATTTTATTATTTCGCATGTAGTTGTTGTATCAAATTAGGGTTTTGATTTGTGATTGAAGCTTGAATCTATAAAAAAGGATAGGGTTTTTTGTTGTTGGAGCTGGGAGTTAATGGTGATAACTTGAAGGTTTGTTTCTCAAAAAAAAAAAGGTTTGCTCTTTCTCTAGAATAATCATCAACCACATCAAGGGATCCTCGAGCACTTCTGGTGACATCTGATTTACAACCTTGTTGATAATTTCGGGTTTCCTCACTACGATCAATCTTCACATCAAGAAAACATACACAAAGAAAGTGATGGAGAAGATAGAGAGAGATATCCCCAAAATTTGAGAAAGATAGGAAGAAATAGAAAGAGGGAAAAGGAAGAAGAAGAAAAAGAAAAAAAACGTTTTTATTTTATATTATTTTTGGTGACGACCGTCGTCGGCAAGGTGACGGTCGTCGCCTGAGATATGGTAGATTTTTTTAAAAGAGGGGTATAAAAGGAAATAATTCGCCAGCCGTTAAAGTTGACTAAAATTCACTTACGGAAAAATTCAAAAGGGGGCTATATTGGAAGCTGGTCATCTTTAGGGGGCCATTTTGGCAAGTTGGTCATCTTTAGGGGACCAAAATGGAATTAACCATAAAATTAATCACCTATCATTGGCCGCTTATGTAGACCAATAAATGTATGCCATGTCTTCTCTTGAAATAAGAAAGACTTCACTCCACATATTATCGTTACTTTACTCAAAACCAATTGACGATGAATAGAATAAAAAACATATTTATATCTACGAGAATATCCTACGTCTTCTCTTGAAATAAGAAAGACTTCCCTCCACAAATTATCGAATGTATGATTCTAATATTTGTACCCATTTTGAGTTTCTATCCATTTCCTTGTATGTTAGAGAATTTCTGATAAATTCAGCTACTTCTGTAACAACAAATCCCTCATCGGTACTGTGGTTTTTATGCATTTTGTACAATTTCATCACTTGATATTACCCATAATGGGTTCGTAAATATTTCATGGCCTCAGAAGTTTTGGACCTGAATTCGACGCCATCCAAGATGTCGTTTCTTCAACGAGCAGATCAACTTCCTTTGAGATTCGTGCACAAAGGATATTCGAGTCAATGCCTAATGTGTTTCCAACTTCTCTACCTAATGTTTCCCATGGCGTTCCCACTGTTAGGTTTGCCAAAAGCTCGCTTCCTCGGTTTACAGCCTCTGCCATTGCTGGTGGAACATCTGGGAGAACCTGCAAGTTACACATTGTTCGAGTTCAGTTGAGGCATTTAAATTATATAATGAACTTTATGTATCTCTTCAACCACGCTTATAAGGTTAAAGAACTGTTTTCACTGTCTATAGTTCATTAATATTTCAGTAAAAGATAAAACAGCCGTACCGGGAAAATGATCTAAATAAAGACTAGGTGGCAAAAATGAGTTTTTCTTTAAAAGACTGAGTTCTTTCAGAAAAAGGCAAAAAGAAAAAAGTGAGAGGATGTCTTCGAGAATTTGCTGTTACTTTCCATTTTATCGACTGTTTTATAAGCACTGAATTCAAACAAGAACGTTAGGTCACCTGTTGCAATGGAAAGTCCATGATCTCCAGGCAGTGTACGGATAGACATATCCAGTAGTGAACTTACAGCAGATTCTGAACTTAGAACCTGTGCAAGTGTTGGAGTGTCGTCTATGGTGTCATCTTTGAAGTTTATTAGAAGATTTCTTGACACTCCATAATACGACTTTATCTGCAAAAATTGCAGGCATAGGCACGTTTAAATTTACTACCAACATTTAAATGAATAAAATATAATAAGAGGTTTTATTCTTGCCCAAGAGTAATACAAATATACTTTTCATGAGTTCCAACTTAGGATCCATGAGTCCTACAAAGGTCATGAGCTGATTGTCCTAGGACCTTATCTACCGGGTTCATTTTGAAACATATAAATCTGCATTACGTGAGTTTTTGGGTGATTTTTGTGAGTTTTTTGTATGTAAATTTTAAGTCACATTTCTTGAGTTGTTAGGTTTTGCCCATACCCATATGGATATCTTACCTACGTAAGGAGCATGTGGTGAGGGGTGTCATATGTGCGGGTGCCCAAAGCCCCTAACACTAGAGCCTCCTAATCGAGACGAATGTGCACTTTATTATTTAGCTGGGTCAAATTACGTTTTCAAAGTGTTACCTTTCACAACTGCGATATTTATTTAGAATTTCATATATCGTGATGAAACACATTGCAAATGCAGTTCAAATAAATCATAGACATTTAGGTGTTTGAGTTGTGGTTTTGATTTACAGTACAATTCTGCCAATGAATATGAAGAAAAACATGGGCTCTTATTTCCGAAAGTAAAAGAACCAGGTGCAGAACTAGGGTTTCGTCAGTGGTGAAACTCTTCGACCAGGTTACCTCCTTTCCGTTTATTCCTTCAATTGTAATTTTCAAATTTCTTTTTTTCAAAATGGATGTTAGATCTTGATTGATCGTATTCAATTTCTTCTAATACTTCTATTAATTTCATTATGTTTCTCATGTTACAAATTTTAGTCAAATGTGATATTTATTTGATGATTCGACAATTAGGTGTTTCTCATTTCCGAACGGGTTAACATTAAAATATTTGTCATGGTGTAACTCTTTTGTCAATGCACAACAACATTAGTTAGGGTTAATTGTATGAGGAAGAAGAAAGGGTCTCTTTAGCAATAACAAGTGCACCTTTACAAGTTCCCTAAGGTGAATAAGCTATAACCTTTTGTGTTAAATGACTATTGAAAATTAAGCTATAAGGTTAAGTTTGAGTACTTCTATTTAGTGTTATTAAGATAAGAGTGTTAGTTAAGTAGAAAGAGAGAAAAAAATTAAAGACTCCTTCACATTCTTATTCTTGAAAGTTGACATGTTATATATAATAATCCACCTATTTGCAGGTCAACTCAAAGCTTAAGTTATATTTAATAGCTAAATACCATCTTTCAAGACTTCAAAGTTTATGGTGAAGTTGATATTTAGTTCATTTTGTTATAAAAATTAGTCTAATGTCTCTAATTATCTCAGTTCCCCCTCTCTATATAGTTTGCTAATTTTTTTGGCATCTTTGTCTCTACAGTTTGTGTGAATTCTTTGTCTGTTAAAGTTCAGTCTGACTTCATCCTTCATTGCAACTGTCGCAGGTAAATATTTTGTCAGTCTTGCCATATAAGTATCACCTCTCTCTATATATATATAGTACGTGAAAAAATTGAGCCTATTTTTATAATAGATAGTGTAACTTGGTCCTTTATTGCAACTCTCTCAGGTGAATATTTTGTCGCCCTATACAGTTTGCTGTATTTTATTGTCTTTTTACCTCTACATTGCTACTGAATTTTTGGCCTCCTAGGCTTCAGTGTGGTTTAAGTCATTATTTTGTTGTTCTATCACCATTTGGCTCTTAGAGTTTAGTAAAGCTTCGAGAATCTATATGTTTAAGCTTGCATCTTGCCGATTTTATTTTTTGAAGAAATATGTGTGAAAGGTTACTATTTGTTGATTTTGGCGTTTGAAACGATTCATCTATTATGACTAACTCAAAACCAACATTAGCTGAGTTCAAGATTTCATTCTTATTGTTTGAAGCCTCTCTTTATATATTTTGGTACTGCTTGGCTTACTGAATGTGATCGATTACTGATTTGTACGTTTGTGAATAGGTTCTCTTACTCATCAGCTCAATTTAGGGTTTGCTCGAGCGAATGGATTTATTAAAGAAAGAACCTCCTGCAAAAAACTCATTGGGGTTCATAATTCGTTGAGCGAAATTCAACACTTAAATATCTTCACAAGTATATCTACAAGGGTGAAGATTGAACGACTGGTTGTGGAAGGAACCGCGAAAGGTTTGTCACAATAACCTCTTCCAGAAGATCGTACGGTTGGGGTTGTGGAAGCGACAAACGAGATTCAAAAGAGTTCTATTTTCTTATATGAAATGTTTATATGTTTGAACCTATTAGCTTAAAACTATTTTCAAATTGTGAATTTCAGTTGGAGTTTATTTGTGCTACTCGGTTTTTGTGGGTAAGTGGATTTTTAAAATTGAATTGCATAAATTGAAATCGAGATATCCTCGCGTTACTGTATTTGCATTAACTGTAACCATTAAAGCGTTCTATTTATTTTGGAGACTTAACAGAACACGACTCATTTTTGCCTATTTTTGTTGTTAATTTACACTGTCAATCTGAAAGTGAAAAATCAACACCCTCGCGTAACGCTTGAAAATACTGTCTGTGTCTGTAAATTTACACTGTCAATCTGAAAGTGAAAAATCCACGTCTTCGCGTAACGTTTGAAAATACTGTTTGTGCCCTACGGGCACGGGTTACACCCTCGTGTATATATATATATATATATATATATGATGGGAATGATGGATGACTGAGATTTAGTAGTTAAGTTAGTTCCATGTTTGTTGATATTGTAAATGCATGTGTAACAAAAGTAAATAGCGTGGAGAATTATAACTTATTAGTAGTTAAGTTAGTTCCATGTTTGTTGATATTGTAAATGCATGTGTAACAAAAGTAAATAGCGTGGAGAATTATAACTTAATTTAATAGTTAAGTTAGTTCCATGTTTTTAAGTCAAAAATGGGAAATTTTGTTTATGGGAAAATGTCACAGGTGGTTCGCTTATCCAACCGATCCAAACCGTTCATGCATAGTTCGGATCGGTAACCGAACCATGAACGGATTGGTTCGGATTTAGATTTGAAAAAACGAACCCTTCGGTTTGGACTTTGGATTGACTCAGAAAGTCGGTTATCCAACCGATGTTCACCCCTACCACCCACCACCCCAACCTCTCTCTCTGTCTCTCCAAAACTTTGACTCTTATTCTTTATCTTCGATCGAGGGTCTGAAATCCTCGACCAAGGGTCTGAAACCCTCAAGAAGGGTATCATCGGAAATCCTCCTCGCGGGTTTTAAGGGCTTGAGAAATCGTAATGGGTTTCGCCAAAAACCTTGCCTTTGATGGATAAAGAGAGTCAAAATTTTAGAGAGAGAGAGATTATCTTTCTAATTAAATTATCAGACTCACCGGGATTAGGCACGGAAAAATCTCACATATAACATCATTTTTGTATTTAAATCTGTGAAATTAGGGTTTTGAAGATACGAGAAATGAGGGATTAGGGCAAAATCCTCTAGCTTTTATATTTAGGTCTATCTTGACCAAGTCTTCAGTCAAGCCAAGTCTATATATGGAAGTTCTCTGCCTAGTCAACCTTGACTCCAGCTCTATCTCTGACCAGTCAATCTCGACTTCATCCTATATATAAAAATAACAATAAAAGTTAGTTACAACTAACTTAGTTTAGTTGACTAACTAACTTTTCTGTTTTCTCTTCTTCTTCTTCTTGTATTTTCATTAGTATAAATAAATGAATGTAAGAAACTGAGATTTATTGATTGAAAAATAAAATTCGAGTTCTTAGAGCTTTCTCACATGGTATCAGAGCTAGGTTTTCTTTGGAATCCAAAAGCTAGGGTTTTCTCTTCCAGAACTCAATAACAATCATTATCTCGCAAAACAAACAAGAAGAACATTTAACATTCAGAAAATTTAACATTCATCATCGAAATTCAGAAGATTCTCATCAAAATTCAGAAGATTATCATCCCCATTCAGAAGTTTTATAAACATTAACAAAAGATTAGAAGATTACTTACAGTTTTTTCAAGCATTTCTTCAAGCATTCTCTTCAATGGCTTCAAGTACAGGTAATTTGCCTCCAATCTCATCTGTTACTAGTTTCATTACTGAAAAGTTAGATGATTCTAACTATCTCATGTGGAAAGACCAAGTTGAAACTCTTCTTAGTACTTATGAGTTACTAGGGTTTGTCACTGGTACTATTGAGGAACCTCCACCACTTAAGCATATTCATTGTGTTGAGAAGTAAATCCAGACTATCAACAGTGGAGAAGTAAAGAAAATTTTGTCAAATCATATCTGAAAAGTACTCTATCTAAGTCTGTGTATTATGATACCTATGGTCTTCAAACAACAAAAGAGATTTGTAACTATCTGTTTCTTACAAACAATGAAAGTCTTGAATCTCAAAAAGACCAATTGAGAAGAAAACTACAGACTATTAAGAAAGGAAATTCTACCATTTCTACTTATCTTAGAGAATTAAAACAACTTTCTGATTCATTACTTTCTGTCAATGATAAGGTAAATGAATCTGAGTTAGTTAGAATAGCCATTTAGGGTCTAAGTGTTGATTATGATCAAGTCACCATTATTGTAAGAGCAAATAATGAGCATCTATCTCTTGCTCAACTCAAATCCAGACTTATTCAACATGAACAGTGGCTATTATCAAGAGAAGTAGACCGAGAGGCCTATTATGTAAGAAGATATAATCAACAACAACAATCAAGACAAAGTTTTAAACCTCCACCTTCTTACTATAAACATCAATCCTCAATAAAGAAAGATGATACTGTCTCATCTTCTCAGGTGTCTGTTCCTTCAAATCAACAATATAAAATGAAAAGAGCTGATGATTTTGATTTCTCAAAAGTTCCTTGTGGAATTTGTAAGAGATGGGGTCATTCAGCTGGTGTTTGTTATTTCAGATACCAACCAAATAAAACTCATATGGATTATCATTCTGAATCTCAAGATAAGCAAGATTCTTCTATAAACAATACTGACATTGTGCCAGATTCTCAGTCCTATCTTTATGCAGATGAAGCCTTATTAGAATGTAATAATGGTGAGCTATATGATACTTATCCTCATTTTCAGGGCAATCAAAGTTCAAATGATGATGATGTGTTTCAGGAATGTCATACAGCAATTGTTACTGATATAGCAGAAGATGTCTTTTTTTATTGTGAAACAAATAATAATACAGCAGAGGAATGTCATGTTGTTACTGAGACTGCATCTGTACAAGATACAACCTGGTTGGCAGATACAGGGGCTAGTAGTCATATGACTCACAGTGCTTCAACTCTAAGTTCAATTAAATCTTATAAAGGTACAGAAGCAGTCATGGCAGGCAGTGGTAAGTTTGTACCTATCATAGAGACTGGGTCTTCCACACTTTCTACTGCTACCTATACCTTTGAGCTTAATAAGGTATTGTATGTTCCAAATCTCCAAAGAAATCTTTTGTCTATCTCCAAATGTACTAAAGAAAACTCATGTTCTGGCAAAAGGTCCTATGAAGCAAAATCTTTATCCTATTAGTATTCATAACAGTATATTGAAAGATATATCTTTTTCAGCTCACCTAGCTCTTACTGCAGTACATTATGATATATGGCATGCAAGATTGGGTCATTCCCATAGTGGTATTATAAAACAACTACATCATTAGAACAAAATTTCACTATCTTTTACAAATGAGAAAATTCTCTGCAAATCTTGTGTCATGGGTAAAAGTAAATGTCTTCCATTTGAGGATTCAACTACTACAACTAATACTCTTTTATATTTGGTCCACTGTGACATTTGGGGACCAACCTCTATTGCAACACCAAATGGGGCCACATTCTATTCCTTGATGATTTTAGCAAACACAGTTGGATATGTGTTATGAAAGCTAGGTCTGACAGTACAAAATGCTTTATTCATTTCAAAGCTGCAGTTGAAAATTTATGAAAGGAGAAGATGGTGTATTTTTCAGTCTGATGGAGCTCCAGAACTGAAACAGGGTGAATTCAGAAAGTTTTTAGACACAAATGGCATCATTTTCAGGTGTTCTTGCCCATACACTCCACGCAAAATGGCAAATGATGAGACATGGAAATGTCCCATCTGAGTCTCTTAATTTAGACGAGTTAGTCTCTCTAGAGCAGTTACTCTCACGAATTACTCTCTTTTATGTTCAGGTACCTTTTTACAGAGTTACGCGTGCAAAACGGATAAAGTCGGAAAGAATACAGACTAGGGGCATTTTGGTCATTTGTTGACTCTGACTTCTTGGTGAGGATTAGTGTTCTGATGGAAAGTAGAGTCCATGACGAGTCCGTAGGCGAAAACGGAAGTGAAATCGGAGTCCGGAGCAATAAAATATTCAAGGTCAAAGTTTGGGTCAAAGACAGTTGACCAGATCAAATAGGACACGTGGCAAGCAGACGCGAAGAAGATCTAGCGGTCCAAATCGCTAGCGGGACCTATTCTGTCACGGTGGGACGGCTTCCAGGATTTCTAAACGTCTTCGATACCATGTTTCTCGAAGCAGTGTAATTGCGTGTGCCCGAGTGCATCCAACGGTTGAAACTCTTCATGCACACATGGCGTCATCAGCAGTGGGCGTTGCACCTTGATTCATCCAGCCGCGAAGCACAGAGTCTCCCATTCTTATAAATCAAAACCGTACGTGATTTTCTTCCGCCCTTATCTTCTCAACTTAGATTTAAACAGAGAAGGAGGAGTAGAGAGATGAAGGAGATATGGGGAGATTGATTCGAATTTAAATAGAGAGAAAGATTGAAGAAGATATTCTCGTAAGAATCAAAACGGAAATAGAGAGAGATTTCGATTAGCTTTGGGCTATAAAACAGAGAGAAACAGAGAGCTAAAAGGGGGAGCATCATCACTGATTTTAGAGAGAGAGAAGTAGAGTTGAGTCTCGGCTGGGAGCATCATCACGGATTTTAGAGAGAGAGAGAAGTAGAGTTGAGTCTCGGCTGGGAGCATCATCCTCCTCTCGAGCTCAACTACAAACAGAAATCAGAGAGAGAGTTTGGATGATCGGTTTTATAGAACAGTTTAGAGAATGAGAGTTGGACTCTCGGTTTTAGAGATATAACAGTAGAGAGAGAGAGAAGTTTTTAAACCTGAATCATTATATTTTGTTTCTTTTTCGATTGTAATCTCTTTGTTTGTGAGAGATAGAGAGATTACAGAGAGAGAGATTGTAGAGGGATCAATAACAGAGAGTATTGTTTAGAGTTTTTAAATCAATCAATCTCGGTTTTATTCTTGTTTTCTTTCTTTTTGTTTCTTGTTTAGTGAGAGAGCAAGAGATGACATAGATAGAGAGATTAAAGTAAGATATAAAGAGAAAAACAGAAAGTTTAGAGAGAGAAAGAGAGTTAAGGAAGGTGAGAAAATAATTTTCTCAGAGAGGAAAATATTTCCGGGAAGACGAGAAAATCGTTTTCCCAGAGGGTGCGTTTGGCAGAATCTCGGAAAATCAGAAGGAAATCACTTCCTTAGGCTCTGTTTGGTGGGAAAATCACAGAAAAGTAAGTTTCTTTCTTCTTTTTTCTTACATTACTTCAAATATTTATCGTTTCTAGCATGAGTAGCTAAGTCCTTTATATCTAGGGTTTTAGATGAGGTTTTAATAATTATTCTAATGATAAATTTATTACAGTTTTTATTATTTTAACGATAATATCTTCCGGGTTTTTAGACCGTTCATGGACTGAAAATCTGAGTTATACAAAGAACTATCGAATTAGACCAAAATTAATTTGTCCTTAGAATTGTTAAGAAAACGGATTCGAAAACCCTAGGTTCCCTTTTTCTGAATACCTACTTATTTCTTTATTTATTCTTGAGTTTTATATTTTATTTCTATTTTACTATCATCAAACCAATTTTAAATCTCAATAGTTTTAAGGTTAGAATTTAGTTTAACTTAGTCTCTGAGGAACGAACCGGTCTTACCGGAATTATTACTTGACGCCCGTATACTTGCGGGTGGAGACCTTTTAGGGTAACCTTTTAGGCCCATCAAGTTTTTGGCGCCGCTGCCGGGGACTTAGTTTAAATTTAATCTAATTTTATTTCTATTTTTTAGTAAGTTTATATTTTTGGACACTTTTACTTGCTTTTCCGTTTTTGGTGTAGAAAAACACTAAGGAGCAAAGGAGAAGGCGCAACAAGGAGAGGAGCTCAAGAAGAAGAATTTACATTTTTTGTTATTTTTTATTTTTATTTTATTTTTTTTTTGTGAGAGAAAGACTTTTAGACTTTCTAGTTTTATTTTTTATTTTTAAGTTTTGACCCTAAATTGGAGGGCTTAATTAAATTGTAACCGAAAATCAAAACGAAGCCTCGGGTCGGAACATTCGCGGGTCATCTACAAAGGTCATCGCCCGTCTTGAACGGGAGGTAAATTTCTTGAACACCCACGAATCTCCTGTCAGTGGGATTTGGTGTGAATTCGTGTGCCTAATTGCTTTGATCGAACTGTTAGTGTAATCATTCTAGTAAGGGCACTAACCCAGTTACAAGATAAGAAACGGATTTCATCACCGTTCTCTTGCCCACATAGGTAACAACATTCACGAACCCAAACCTCACTTAAAAAAGCTAAAATATAATTTAGACATCAGCCCCTAAGGTATCGAGCTCATAAGACCCTTCAAAAACAACTCAGGAAATTGACTTTTATCTAGGCATTCTCAGAGGAAAGTTTGTAAACAATTCTTGTCAAAAAGGCCGCCTCGAGAAAAGGAAACGTTTGCCGAAGGAAGACGGCTGTCACAACGTTCATCGTTGGTTGTCTTCCTGGAGAATTGTTTACCGACTACTCTGATCGAGTAACCTTTATAACAGTCAAAGTTCAAGTGTTGTGGCGAAGTAGGAGCTGTCTAGCTTTTTAGGTGAATCTGACAAACCCACTCATTGCTAGATTTTGTCTAGGTTGCTTGGTGAAGTCAGCCTGATTGTGTTTGCTTTCCTATAGGATCTTCGTAGGGCTTCCTCGGTTTTCGGTCTAAAAAAAAAAAAAAAAAAAAAAAGAGAGAGATGGATAGATCGTGGTCCCAACATAATGGCAGAAGGGACGAGAGTTCTTCAAATCTACCATGGTGGTATTTAGCAAATGGGCAGAATAGTGGTAGTCATCCTAGAGACAATGTGCATAATGATGGTCGTAGGAATTATTATCAACCTCAAGAAGGTTATGAACCATATTATAGATATCCTGACAGATCATCTTACATGCATTATAGTAGAGAGTCTTATGCTCCAAATGTGTCCCAACCTCAATGGGAAAACATTGAAACTAATGACTCTTACATGCAGTATAACGAAGAATTTTATGCTTCACACGTATCTCAACCTCAATGGGATAACGGTGAAACCATTGATCCTTCATCTTTAGCATCACCTTCGTTGGCCGAAACTATGAGTATGTTAAAGAAGGTTCATGAAGAGTCTATGAGTGCGCTAAGGAGGATTAATGGAGAATCTTCTGCTCCACACGTGTCTCAACCTCAATGGGATAACGGTGAAAAGGTTGACTCTCCATCTTTAGCATCATCTTCGTTGGCCCAAACTGTTAGTGATCTTCAAAAGAGTACTTTCGAGTTTTGTCAGACTTTAGAAGAGAAGAATGACAATACCTATAGAACTCTACAAGAAATAACAACTAGTATTATAGAAGAAGATCACCATGAGAATGTAGAGTACGGTCCACAGTGTCCTGTGTACTATGATGACGAGGATACAATTTTAGAGGAGTATAGTTCTCCCGACAACATCGTTATTGAGACTAAAATCTCAGAAACGATGGATCCCGATATTGAGATATCCTCTCATTGTATCGAACTTGAAATACATTCAGACCATAATGAAGAGTTCACTAGAGTTGAAGATGATTTGAAGTCGTTTGACTCAACTGAGGATGATGAATCATGGTTGACCAATTTGCTAAATGAGAGGATTGACTCGCCTGATTTAGGCGAAGATTTAGAATTCTTTAGGGACACCGATGATAACATGATAAAAGAAATTATAGAAGGACTATCTAACTCGACTTCTAGGGATTGTGAGTCTGATAGTAGGGTTTCTCCATTGAAGGAACCCGAAGTACCTGTTTTAGAGAACCCTAGTTTAAGTCCGGGTGTCATTGATAGTCCTCTAGATTGCTTTGTATTTTTTCCCTCAAAACCATGTGTAGATTTTGAAGCACTCACTCCCTCTGTCGATCATCCATATGAAGACCCATTCTATCCGGTCTGTGATCTCTCTGGTGCAGTACCAAACTTAACGACCTTATTGTCGTCTAAGTTTGGGGATTGCCCTTCTATCTTGATAGTCTCACTTACACTATCACCAAGTTACGAAAATGTGAGACTATCGTTCACTGAAAACTTTGTGTTTTGGGTGGACCCACAGATGTATCGATTATTGGTTTATAGTTAATCACATATGTGTAATCCAGTAGGTATAATTCTTTCTATTTTCAAGTCATCTGTTTCGTCTGGCTGAAGACGTTAAACTTAGCGCTTTCTGGGAGGCAACCCATGCAGAGGACGCTGAACCGGGTAATATCTCTCCCTTCACCCTGTTATTTTTGCATAGTCTTCAGAACATTGAGGACAATGTTCGGTTTAAGTTTGGGGATGGGGATTGAATTTTTATTTTTAGTCCTTATTTCAAAAATTCAAAAGGGTTTCAAAATTTTTCAAAATTTTTTAATTTTTGGATTGGAAACGTGAGTCTAGTTGTTTTTGCTTGTTAATAGTTATAGAGTCTAGTTGGTTGTACTATGCTTTTGTTAAAGGTTTTTCCACGAATTTCGAGTCTTGAAGTTGTCTGTGCACTAGCCATGTGAGTATTAGATAGGTGAAGAGTAGACTTTTCTAAGAGAACTTAATCGATCATTAGTGGAGACTTAACCCATGTGAGATTCTGAGCCTTTCTTTTTGTTTTGAGTGATCTCTTCTGAGCTAATTCTGAGTAGAATGAAGAGCTACTCAACCTCGCAGAATTCCTTAGAACTCAGTTGATCTCTTGAGTTCAAATTTTACAACCACTAGGGATGTCATCAGGAATGCAAACCTTCTCTTGTAGTCTGAGAAACTTGAAAACAGTGTCAACTATAGGAAGATAGGAAATTAATCATTTGGAACCCTGAGAATAAGGCATGAAGCAAAGTGAATAGAATTTTACCCAAGGAAAGAATAATGTGAAGAAAGTATGTTATGTATCTTGAGTTTTATTACCAGAGTCAGTAGCAAAAAAAAAAAAAATGAAAAAATGAAAGAAAAAAGTGTTTATGTAGTTTTGTTTGAGTGTTTACCCCTTGAAGTAGTTCTTGAAGATTTGAAGACGTCGAGTTCTCAGGAGTTCTAGTAAGATCCTCATTAGTGTCTATCGATCTCTAGGAAGCATTGTTAGATAGTAGATCAGGTGAGAAGAGTTGGTTAGCTTCCCCATTCCATATTAGTGGTTGTTTCCTTCTTTGAGATCAGTCGTCCACAGAATTTTAGTCCGTCTTTTTCATGTGTTGAGTTTTCTTCATATTCATACCAACACATAGAGTGAACCATTCTTGAG
Source organism: Eschscholzia californica (assembly GCF_041429995.1). Lineage (NCBI taxonomy): Eukaryota > Viridiplantae > Streptophyta > Magnoliopsida > Ranunculales > Papaveraceae > Eschscholzia > Eschscholzia californica. The sequence goes on along the minus strand of NW_028238198.1, from coordinate 11,307,478 downwards.
TGACTTTGATTTTTGAGTGTACCGTGAGGCAGTAGTCGAGGCGAAATGTATCGAGACGGTAATCGAGGTCTTGTCTTTTCAGAACCGAAATGATACTTATATTGGTTAGTCACGTGCACTTCGAGTCTTGATTACTAGTGAAAAGATTTTTAGCGTTTGTGTGGTTCGATTGCTTTGGATTTCATTTCTATTAACTTCCGAAAATCTACCGGATGAACATTTTTAGTCCACATCATATTTAGACCCTTTTGCATTTTTTATTTTTGAATTTTGTGGGTATATTCACTGCAAACCCTCACGAGACAAAACTCGTCCTCTTGGGTAACCTAGAGGTTTAACGGCTTGTTGCACGTGCTAAGTGCAATCGGGCGTCAAGTAATAATTCCGGTAAGACCGGTTCGTTCCTCAGAGACTAAGTTAAACTAAATTCTAACCTTAAAACTATTGAGATTTAAAATTGGTTTGATGAAGTAAAATAGAAATAAAATATAAAACTAAAAAATAAATAAAGAAATAAGTCGGTATTCAGAAAAAGGGAACCTAGGGTTTTCGAATCCGTTTTCCTAACAATTCTAAGGACAAATTAATTTTGGTCGAATTCGATAGTTCTTTGTATAACTCAGATTTTCAGTCCATGAACGGTCTAAAAACGCGGAAGATATTATCGTTAAAATAATAAAAACTGTAATAAATTTATCATTAGAATAATTATTAAAACCTCATCTAAAACCCTAGATATAAAGGACTTAGCTACTCATGCTAGAAACGATAAATATTTGAAGTAATGTAAGAAAAAGAAGAAAGAAACTTACTTTTCTGTGATTTTCCCACCAAACAGAGCCTAAGGAAGTGATTTCCTTCTGATTTTCCGAGATTCTGCCAAACGCACCCTCTGGGAAAACGATTTTCTCGTCTTCCCGGAAATATTTTCCTCTCTGAGAAAATTATTTTCTCACCTTCCTTAACTCTCTTTCTCTCTCTAAACCTTCTGTTTTTCTCTTTATATCTTACTCTAATCTCTCTATCTATGTCATCTCTTGCTCTCTCACTAAACAAGAAACAAAAAGAAAGAAAACAAGAATAAAACCGAGATTGATTGATTTAAAAACTCTAAACAATACTCTCTGTTATTGATCCCTCTACAATCTCTCTCTCTGTAATTTCTCTATCTCTCACAAACAAAGAGATTACAATCGAAAAAGAAACAAAATATAATGATTAGGGTTTAAAAACTTTTCTCTCTCTCTCTCTCTACTGTTATATCTCTAAAACCGAGAGTCCAACTCTCATTCTCTAAACTGTTCTATAAAACCGATCATCCAAACTCTCTCTCTGATTTCTGTTTGTAGTTGAGCTCGAGAGGAGGATGATGCTCCCAGCCGAGACTCAACTCTACTTCTCTCTCTCTCTAAAATCCGTGATGATGCTCCCCCTTTTAGCTCTCTGTTTCTCTCTGTTTTATAGCCCAAAGCTAATCGAAATCTCTCTCTATTTCCGTTTTGATTCTTCCGAGAATATCTTCTTCAATCTTTCTCTCTATTTAAATTCGAATCAATCTCCCCATATCTCCTTCATCTCTCTACTCCTCCTTCTCTGTTTAAATCTAAGTTGAGAAGATAAGGGCGGAAGAAAATCACGTACGGTTTTGATTTATAAGAATGGGAGACTCTGTGCTTCGCGGCTGGATGAATCAAGGTGCAACGCCCACTGCTGATGACGCCATGTGTGCATGAAGAGTTTCAACCGTTGGATGCACTCGGGCACACGCAATTACACTGCTTCGAGAAACATGGTATCGAAGACGTTTAGAAATCCTGGAAGCCGTCCCACCGTGACAGAATAGGTCCCGCTAGCGATTTGGACCGCTAGATCTTCTTCGCGTCTGCTTGCCACGTGTCCTATTTGATCTAGTCAACTGTCTTTGACCCAAACTTTGACCTTGAATATTTTATTGCTCCGGACTCCGATTTCACTTCCGTTTTCGCCTACGGACTCGTCATGGACTCTACTTTCCATCCGAACACTAATCCTCACCAAGAAGTCAGAGTCAACAAATGACCAAAATGCCCCTAGTCTGTATTCTTTCCGACTTTATCCGTTTTGCACGCGTAACTCTGTAAAAAGGTACCTGAACATAAAAGAGAGTAATTCGTGAGAGTAACTGCTCTAGAGAGACTAACTCGTCTAAATTAAGAGACTCAGATGGGACATTTCCATGTCTCATCAGCAAAGCAAAGAGCAAACAAAGACACATCACTGAACTAGGTAATACTATGTCTTTTCACTGTCATTTACCAAAATATTTATGGTATGATGCTTTCAATACTGCTGTATACATCATAAATAGGATACCCACAAAGCAACTTCAGGGTATTTCTCCACATGAGACACTTTTTCATGTGTCCCCTGACTACTCTCAATTCAAAGTATTTGGTTGTGCTTGTTTCCCACATTTAGGAATACTTAGACATGATAAAATCAGTTCCAAGAGTGTTTCCTGTGTTTTTCTGGGCTATAGTAGTGAACACAAATTATATAATATTATGATCCATCTAGTAAGAGAATTTATATATCTAGACATGTCATTTTTATGAAGGTACTTTTCCTTATGCCATCATCTCTCAGACACAGTCTAGTGGTGATCAGCAAATGAATCCACATATATCATTACCTCTCCCTTCTTTGCTTCCTATCCAGTCTTCTTCCACTGAATTAGGGACACCTAGTAATTCTACTAGTACACCAACAAATTCAATATCTAGAACTATTAGATCAAGTGAATTGGGCATTTCTAATTCTAGAACTACCAGCAACTCAGCTTGATCCAGTTCAGATTCGGCAGATAGGTCAGGTCACTACTAGAGGGAGAAATGGTATAATCAAGAGTAAACAGCTTCCCTCTGATTTTGTGGCTCAATATACATCCCCTCATACTTTAAATGTTGCATATTTGTCCATTTTACAATTACCCACTGAACCAACATCTTACAAAGAAGCAGCAAAACATATTGAATGGACAAAGACTATGCAAGAGGAATATCAAATACTTTTAGACAAGGAAACTTGATCTCTAAGACCATATGTTAAAAGTATGAATGTTCTTGGTTGCAAGTGGGTTTTCAGACTTAAGCAGAAAAGTGATGGTAGTATAGAAAGGTACAAGGACAGACTTGTGGCAAAGGGTTTTCATCAACAAGAAGGGGTTGATTATGCTGAAACCTTTAGCCCAGTAGTTAAGTCAAATACAATCAGAACAGTTGTTGTTACTAGATCTTGGCATATAAAACAATTGGATGTGTCAAATGCTTTTCTGCATGACACACTTGATGAAGCTGTCTTTATGGTTCAAGCATCTGATTTTATTCAATCAGGAAAAGAATCATATGTCTGCTATTTATATAAAGCTCTTTATGGGTTAAAACAAGCACCCAGAGCCTGGTCCACAAAATTTGCTACTTTTCTATATTCATATGGTTTTCATAAGAGCAAGAAAGACCATTCAATGTTTGTGCTTCACTCAAGCACAGGTACAATGGTCTTGTTATTGTATGTGGATGATATCATCCTTACAAGTAGTTCTGTCACTCAGATCAACTGCTTAATCAATGATTTGAGTGTTGCTTATAAAATGAAGGATTTGGAGCCACTAGCTTATTTTTTGGGTATAGAAGTTACTCATAATCAGCAGCAAAGGTATATGATGCTCACACAAAACAAATATGCACTTCAATTACTTCAGAAAGCAGAGTTGTTAAATTCCAAACCTTCAAAACTACCAGTGTCAAATGGTCAGCGGATCTCACTTACAGATGGGGATGAGCTTCCAAATCCAACTGAGTATAGAAGTTTGGTGGGTGCCTTGCAGTATCTCATGCACCTTAACTCGTCCAGACCTCTCATTTGTCGTCAATTATGCAGCACAGTTCATGCACAAGCCAACAACTACTCATTTAGTACTGGTTAAAAAGATCTTAAGATGTGTTGAAGGTTCAATGGGTTCTGGTCTTAAAATCTCTCATGGAGATTTTACTTCCTTAACAACCTACTCAGATTCTGACTGGGTTGGTTGCCCTGACTCGCGTAAGTCGACAGGAGGGTACTGTGTGTTTCTTGGATCGACTCTCATCTCATGGTGTTCGAAGAAACAAGCTACTGTCGCTAAATCCTCAACAGAAGCAGAATACAAGGTCTTATCAAATACGGCTACAGAAATGGTTTGGATCTCGTACCTTATGGATGAACTTGGTTGCACTATGAAGAAGGCCTTGCTTCTTTATTGTGAAAACATTAGCGCCAAGTATTTAGCCTCAAAATCCGATCCTTCATGCAAGAACGAAGCATATCGAAGTGGATTTCCATTATGTTTACACCCTTTATTCTCTCTAGATCAATCACAATATATTCATAATATTCCTTTGATTACTAGAATTATTCTTTTAGATTTGATTTTTGAATTTTAAATCCATGTAATCTGTCCATATATAGATGTATTGTATTACTATATAATGAGAACCTCACACACTGATTTAGTGTGCAAGAGAAAATTCAAATATTTATTTCTCTACACCGTTTAACTTTAGATTCTGAATCTTCTGCCTTCTGGTTGGCTAATGAGGCCACAAATTCTACATGTTGTCTACCAAGTTCAGCTTCTTTCAGAGTTACCTCCATTCGCTTCATACATGCGATTACTTGACCAACTGTCGTCATATTTTCAGTCACCTCTTTCCGCAAGCTTGTGAACTTAATACGTATGTCACTTGGAGACAAAACACCAGGAATATCATTGGTTAATGACTTCCATGCCATTAGTTCATTCTCCAACTTTCTCACATCAAATTGAGTCTCTTATTGTTTAAGTAACTCGAATTTCGCACACTCTCTTCAATCTTTTTCTTCCAATAATTTTTCTTTTAATAACTCATTATTTTGATGAGATGATTTCAACTTCCTTGCTTCCTCAACTTCAGACTCATAGTTCCTTAATTTTTCTTGCAACTGCTTCACCAAAATTCTTGTATCTGCAGAAGTACCTTCTTGAGATAGAGAGCTAGGACTTGATAGTTTCTTCCCCACTTCGCACTTTTGGTGCAGGCACTCGTTTAGTTGATTTATGAGATTCTCTAACTGCTCCACGTAGCATAGTTTATCTCTAAAGTTCTCCCTTTTCGTTTTTACGTTACCTGTAGTGACTACCATTGTTGAAGCTTGCCTAACAGTTGGATTTTCTTCCTCTGTCTCAACTAGTGCAGCTACAAGGGGTTTCTTAGAGTTTTTATTTCGATTATGATCCCACCACTCAGGATAACCTACTACTCCCTCTGTCCCAAAAAGAATGACCTATTTTGAAAACCCAACTTATTAAGGGAACATCATTAATTGGTGTTTGACTTTCAAAAATAACATGGTTTTTCCAATTGTATTCTCATTAACTATTATAATTTACAATGAAAAAGTTGAACTTACCTTTAAATAAAGTTGTCATTAAATTTATAATAATTGGTATTATTGGAAAGAGCGAAAAGTTCATTTCTTTATTTTTAGAATTAGGACACTAAAATGGGACAACCCGAAATAGAAATTAGGTCGTTCATTTTGGGACTGAGGGAGTAATTCATAACAATGATTTTTGGTATGACTAGTTTTGTTGCAGTGGGTAGGTACACTTATAGAAAGATTTGTCGGATTGACAAATAGCTTTAACAATATTATTTTTTGTCTTATTTCGAATCATCATTGCGGAAGCATCAGTTGTTCCAGATTCATTGTTCATCGGTGTGCGTCGAATTAGCTCTCGACGAACCAAAGGATAACATCCTTCTAAATGAGAATGGGATCCTTTCTCAAAATTTCACCATGAATTTGTTCAAATTCACCATCTAACCCTGCAAGAAAAATATGCACACGTTGTCGTTGAATTGATTTATGATAAGTTTTTTCCATGATCACTTTATCACGGTGATCTAATTCACTAAAGATCTCAACCAGTTCACCGTAATAAACCGAGAGTATATCCTCCCATTCTGTTTGGCAGAAATGTCCTCTGATTCAAAGAGAAGGCTTGCAATTCATTAGATCCATCATAAAAAGTTTTAGATAAAGCTTTCCAAATATCACGAGTTGTAGGTAAAACGAATGTATCTTTTCATAATTTCTGGAGTCATAGACATCAACAACCATCCTTGACTTTTTGATTTTCTGCATACCACTTCTCATATTTAACGTCATCTTCAGCAGGTGGTAATGAATTACCTCGAATAAACGAAAATTTTTCTTTTTCGGCAATATGCATCTCCATGATTTGAGACCACATATCATAATTTTTTTCATTCAACATAATCACTAAATTAAAGGATCCTCCTGACTGAAAAATTGTACCAATTGTCTGATCCATATTTTCTACTATAGTAATTATGAGGAAAAATTTATATTAGAAAATTTTAGAAATTGAATCTTTGAGACGATGTGTTATACCAACTCAAAGATTTGTAAATTGTGGAACAATATAGATCACACAATAACAATTAAAGTTGTTGTTTTGTCTTTTTGCCTTCTTTTTAATACCAAAACTGATGAAGGATTTTTTTTTCCTTCTTTCAAATTAAGATAGGAAAAGAAGATGAAGGTTCCTTCTCCTTCAATCGACAAATTTTTTCACAAAAACAAATTTAAGATCGTTAGCTCTGGTACCAAGTTGAAATTGATCAAAGAACTTGTTTTATTCCTTGATGGTTTACAAAGAAAATATAAGACTCTATTTATAGAGTTACAATACCACTAGTTTCTAATTTTACTAATTCCTAATAGTTTACTAGTTTCCAATAGTTTTATGCTAATATATTTACTAGTTCCTAATATCTTACTAGTTTCTAATATTTGATATTTCCTAATATTATTATATGGTATATTTTAACATATGGAAAGATATTCAACAAATTAAAAGCTAAGATGACATACTATCATATCTCAATATCATATCAATATCTAGTTGGTGAAATGCTATCACAAGAGGAAGGTAAGATACATAGAAGAGGTATTTGAAGAGTTAAGTAGCACCCCTAGACTTGACAATCTCTAAAAGATGAAATACTATCAGTAGATCTCTTGATTATATGGGGTTGTTCCAAGGCTCTTCAAGGAGCTCGCAAGCTGAGATAAGCTTTATTTCAACCCACAATCTTGAGACTCTTCCAGGGATATAATGGCCTTCTTCATCATAGTTGAGTAGCCCATAAACTAATAATGATCCAGAGAGAGGGAGTCGAAAGAGAAACATAGTTTGTACATGTGATCTGCTTCTATCTCTTTGTCAGCTCATAAACTAATTTAGATATGATGGAACTAATTGATATTTAGATACTGATTTAGATATTATGAAACAACATATGATCATGAAAACACCAAACTAATTCAGTTTGGACAAATTTGATTCCACTTTGAAGTGAGGTTGCATAACCAATTCAACCCGAATTCTTTTTCATGATTTATTATTTAAGTATACTAAGAAAAGTTAAACCCAATAAAATTAAGAACCATATAACCATGAAAACCCATTTTAAATGAACATTTCTTGCAGATAGTAATCAAAATAAGCAAAATTATGTGGAAATTTGACCTATTTATTCCAGCAAACTAGCAAGTACATAAGCAGCAATTAGAAGAAGTAAATGAACAACAGTTAGGGAAAATCTGATCTATTCCAATCTGCTGAGCTTCCTTTAGTTGAAGAACCTAGAGAATTTTGATCTGAAGCACAAATGAAGTTTTAGGTTTTATGTTCTAAGTTCGGCCTAGGATTAATATGGCAGAGGGAGAGGAGAAAAAGACATGTTAGTCGTGTGAGAGAAGATGATCTAGGGTAACATGACAAGGGAAGAGGGAGAGAGAAGATCGATGATCGAGGGGTTGACTCGTTCAATCAAGAGAGAGAAAGAGTCGTTTAGCAGACCCGTGTTTTCTAATGGTTAGAAAACCATTTTACCACCTATTCTATGGTAAAATATTTGTAAGGATTTTCCAACCTTTTTTTCTCATAAGAATTCGGTTTTCCCAACCTTTTGTTCCTATCAAACAGCGGAAATCCAATTTCGTAAGAAAATCGGTTTCTCGCAGTCCTTTCCCATGTATCAAACAGACCCTTAGTTACCTAAGAGCATCTCCAATGCAAAACTCAAAAAAATGTATGTTTATTATACGTTTCAATGAAGATTTGCACTCGTATGTAGGGAAATAGGGATCCTCAAAAAAAATTTGTCTCCGATGCAAAACTCCGAACTCATCTTATTTACTTATGTGGCATAGTTACTTTTGTAAATAAATAATTAGTTATTTAGAAAATTATTGAATACTTGGTTGAAAATCAAATATTGATGAGTTGGACAATTAGAAATATCTCAAGAGGACACTCTATAAATAGAGTGCCCTCGAGAGATATCTCCATTCCACCCTTGACACGTCATCTTAGATATGCGAATAGAGTGTTGCACTGGAGAGAGTTGTTAAGAAAATTCTCTAAAAATTATATGTGAAACTCAAAATTTCTAGAGTTAATTCCTATATGGCCCCCTACTTTGTGACCAGCTTCCTTTTTGGCCCCCAATTTTTCATAAATTCAAATTTGTCCCCCTATTTTTATGTAAATGGCGTAAATACCCTTCCTAATTTCTAAATAAAATATTAAAAACATATTTATTTCCACCTCACCTCTCTCTCTCTCTCCACCTCACCTCTCTCTTTATCTCTCTCCACCTAACCTCCCTCTCTCTCTCTCTCCACCTCACTCTGTCTTCTCCGATTAAGTTCGCCGGCCGAAAAAATTTTCGGTCGGCAACCTTTAAAAAAAAATTCTCATCTCTCTCTCTCTCAAAAGATTCCGGCGAAGGGGTTACCCTTCGCCGGAATCTGTTGGTCTGGTTCAACAAAAAGACCTTCAGATCTGAAGGTCTGTTTCGAGCAGACCTTCAAAGGGTCTGCTCGAACAGACCCTTGAAGGTCTGTTCTGAACAAACCTACGAAGGTATGTTCTGAACAGACCTTCGAAGGTCTGCTCGGAACAGACCTAAAGGTCTGGTTCAACAGATTCCGGCGAAGGGTAACCCCTTCGCCGGAATCTTTTGAGAGAGAGAGAGATGAGAGTTTTTTTTTTAAGGTTGCCGGCAGGAAATTTTTCCGGCCGGCGACCTTGCCGGGAAGACAAAGAGGGAGAGGTGGAAAGAGAGAGATAGAGAAAGAAAAGTGGAGAGAGAAAGAAAAGTGGAGAGAGAGAAAGAAAGGTGGAGAGAGAGAAAGAAAGGTGGAGAGAGATGTGAGGTGGAAATGAGGTGGAATGTATTTAATTTTATTTTGAAAAATTATGAATAGGAAGGACAATTAGGACATTTACTTGAAAATAGGGGGTCATATTTGAATTTACGAAAAAAATGGGGCCATAAAGGAAGTCGGTCACAAAGTAAGGGGCTATATAGGAATTAACTCAAATTTTTAAGATTGAGTGTTGCGTTGGAGATGCTCTAATTTACCACAAATACCTGAGTGGTACACCAAAGGTTGGTCGTGTCCTATTTTCTCGTAGGGGTATATCATGTCAACCGTCTCGCTACACCTCAAACCCAACTATAACACCACTTAAACGTGCAAATGGTTCCTTCAACCATCAAGTAACTTGATAAATTATTTCATCAATTAAAAATGTTCAACATGTTTCCCATCTCTTCACAAGAAATAAGAAAGGGAAGATAAGGGAAAGAAGAAAGGGAAGAGAAGAGGGAGGAGAAGAGAAATAATAAAAAGAAAAAAGAGAGCTAAGAAAATGTTGCGATAGTCACGTAGAAATGAGTGTTCGGAATGAGTGGTCGGTCCGGGATGAAAAACAAGAAGTCTTGTTGTCCCTAAAAATTCAACATAAACCACATTTTTTGCTTTAAAATTTTATATCCCATAAAATCCGACAAAATCTATATATTCTCTTGAAAATTTTGCGCCCGCTTCTATGGTCTATGCGAGTACTCAAAAGGTGTTTTATTTGTTCACGGGCAACATTAAACTACAGGAAAGAAGCTATTGAGGAGGGGTGCCAACGGGTCGGTTCCGATTCGGGTATCTCACTACCCAGAACCGGAACCTATTAAAATTTACAGTTCCGGATCCTAGCGGTTCCGAGTCCGGTTTCATAATTTAAGGATCTAGAACCGGAACCTATAAAAACTGCGGGTACCCGTCGGGTATCGGATATTTATTGATTCTTTTTAAGACTTCTTATTTAATCATTTTTAATGCTAATTAGGAAGGTTATACTTCATTCAAAAACTCAGATAGTTTTTGTAAAACCTATTTAATAAAAGATACATGAATGAGTTATTAAAATTTTATAACAAATCTCATTATTATATATTATAAGTTGCAATAAAATTTGTTATTGAATATGATTTGATTACCAATTAAGAATGTTATGTTAAGTGAGAAACTCAACGACACGATTAGAAAATAATTATCATACAATAAGTAATTAGGACCTTAAAATTTGTGAAAATCAACTAATTACGTATTAAAGTTGGGTATCAGATACCCATCGAGTACCCGTCGGATATACCCAATAAGTACTGAAATCTTATCGGTTCCAATCGGGTAATACCCGTCGGGTATTAAATTCTTATCAGATATCAAAATAAGGACCCAAAACCAGCATAAACTGTTCCGGTTCCGGTTCCGGTTCCGGTTCCGTTCCGGGTAAATGGGTACCCGTTGCCACCCTATTGACCTTTCCTCGCGGGCTTGTTCTTGTTACTCGTTTTCGTCTAAACACTCCGTATTCTTCCCTAATTCACATCAGAATATCAGAATATCAGAGAGAGAGAGAGAGAGAGAGACTAGAGAGAGAGAGAGAGAGAAAATGGTGGGAGTGGGTAGCGAAGGTCAGAAATATGTATGGGAAGGATCTATCCCTCTTCAGATACATCTTCATGAATCTGAGATTACAACTCTTCCTTCTCCTCCTCCCGCGTTGGTATTTCCTTGCTCCATCCTCTCCACTACTTCCATCATTAACGACCCTCATATTCCTATTTGTATCTGTTGTTTTTTGATCTTGCTTACTTATTCATATTTATTTTTCCCAGAAATATGTTCTATTTTTAGCAAAATTTGCAGCCCTAATCCTTATTTGTATTAAATAGAGGTTTCATAATAGTATATAATTTAGTTAATTTTAATTGGTGAGGAACTTTTGATTAGGTTTTCTCTAGAATTCTTCACTGACTCTTGCCAACATTGAGAACAAAATATTCAGACACATGTTTAGTCTTCGATCTAGAGTAATGCTAACCTATGTGCATGGTAATGTAAATCACTTAATAACTTTAGCAGCTTATATGCTAAAGTTATGAGAGTATTTGATGAGAATATATAGTAGAATAACTATCTCGTAATGGGTATGTCTAGAAATATCTCAAGAAGACATTGCCGTTGGTTGATGCTAGACTGATCAACTAGAAGCTATAAGTGTAAGTTAAAGATTAATATAGACTTTTCAAGAAAGAAAGACAGACATAACCCAGATTTCGGTTATTCATTATGTAACTGGAACATATTGGTATAGCTGGTACCTGGGTTGGAGTGAAAGAAAAATTGTACGTCCTAGTTCATCACAATACATATAGAGTCTTAGACAATATTTACGTCAAATAGTTGAAAAATACTCTAATGTGGAGTCTGCCTTGTGAGAGCAGCAGAATGTGTAATTATAGCGTAGTGGCCTTGTGCTTAGTTTCAATTAGCAAGTGTTGGTTATAGTTGCAATATGCAAAATTTCACCAACGGAAAAATGTCTGAATACCCACATTTTTTAGCATGATCTTCACACTCTTACATTTGGACTTTGCATGTGATTTTTCAGATTATGGGGCCTCGGATAGGATACCTACCGTTGTTGGTGCCTCTAATAAAGCCTTATTTCAGTGGGACACTTCCTCCAGGCGCAGACACTGTTTGGTTTGACTACAAAGGGATGCCTCTGAAGTGGTATAAATATTTTTTCTCATTATCCATTATGTCTTTTTATTCAGTTGGGGTAAAGCGTAGTTTGGTTAAATACATGACACCATAAAGAATAAAGCGAAAAAAGAAACTACTCGTTCAAATAAATATTCTTAATGTTGATGTAGATCGAGCTTGTTTTCATATCTTCATCTCTGCAAAACCTATCATCTATGCTGTGCTCTACTCAGCCCAAGTTCCTTTACTAAGACTTTTTTTATACATTAGCCATAGGTCTCATGTTTGGGTGGTACAAGTGTTGTTTCAATTTTGGGAGGGCCATCTCTTGACTGTATGGTAGGATTAAAGCCTTCCCATTGTCACTTTAACTATCAGAAGTTGTACTTTGACAAAATTGAGATAAAATGAGGAAGTTGTACTAATATCATTATAAGGTAAAGCCCCATAAGTTGAATTACACATATGGGGCCGATGGAGACTGCATACTCGTCCTGACTTCAGCTTTCATGGACGACGTATCAATTTTTGCACATGAACGCATACGTGGTTGATGAGGAAGATGGAAACTAATATGATAAAAGAAAGCAAGAGCCATTATATGTCAAGAAATGGATGTGGAATCAGTTCATAAAGCTTCTTCCTAATTTTAGCCTCTGAAAATTGTCGCCTCCTTGATTTCTAGCCATATTGCCTTGGTTTGAGGCTTTGGGCTCGAACTTTGATCATGTAAGGACATATTTGCGCCTGTTGCTGCATCCATGGTTCATCCAACTACCTGGCGAAATGCTTTTGGTTGCGGCTCAGACTCTCAGGGATATTCCCTTGCCTGCCATCTCATTCTTATTTTCTTTGTAGTTATACCTATTAAAGGTCGGGGCATTAGCCGAATTACATACTTAGCTATTGAAAATGTACCTCTTTCACCAATCTGATATGATAATAAACCCGCATTAACTGCATCTTAGCTTGAAAAGAATGATATTTTTCAATTTTAAACCGTTTAAGACAATTTGTTTTACCACATTATTAAGAGAACGATCGTGAAGTAGATTCTTGCTCGTCGCTTGCAGGTATATACCAACAGGAGTTCTTTTTGACCTTCTCTGTGCAGAACCAGAAAGGCCTTGGAACTTGACGGTACGATGTTTGAATTTGCAGACCTCTTTTCATATACAATGCAGTTTAAAATTTCAAGTAAACAGTTTTTCTCGTTGACAACATGCATGGAAATATGGTACCACATCACTACCATTACATCAGTTCTTCTCACAGTGAGAAGTTGATAGTCTGTGCCATCTTTACGCCATAAAAGCTTTTCTCCGTCTTACACTAGCATAGGAAGTTTTTAGAAATCATCTTTAGTCAGTGGTTACATCTTCTTTAAATGGACTTCATAGTTTCTAACTTTCTATGTCAATCAATGGAAACCACTTCTTGTCCTCTGGACTATGAACTGTATTTTGTATCTAAGTTATTAAAGTCGATATGTCATATGCTTCCATTTCTTATTCGCAGAGCAAGTTGACTTAATATGAATGTTTAACAGGTTCATTTCAGAGGATACCCTGGAGATCTTCTGAGTCCTTGGGAAGGTGAAGACAGCGTGAAGTGGAGTTTCATTAATTCCTTAAAGGAGGTTAGGTATTGTTTGAAAATTGTTTTTGAACGATTTTCTTTACGGTTAAAGTTAGGATCTGAAAAACTTTGTTTTATCATATGTTTAAGTTTTCAATTTTTTCTCCCTTAAGCCAACCTAGTTATTGCCATCTATATCATTAAATTACTTCATAATAAATGGTTGGTCTATGCTATTTCGGTCTGTTTTGGCCATTATGTGAGATCAAGTTCAATAATCTTGTTTGAAATATGGCATTCAGCTATAGCTCATAGATAAGTCATAAGAAAAAGGTAAATACATTCAGCTATTTGACTTGGCTTATTAGAGGGACTCTATAGCATCATAAAGATGACCCTTGGAATATTCATCATTTGAAATATGCGTTAGCCCAGACGGTAAGCCGAAGCACGAAAGGCATTTGTCCTCATGCCTCAGCCGACCGAAGAATAGAAAGAAATTCTTTTTACTATTTACCGCCCGGGTCTAGACGTCTTCCAATCCGTACTCCCATAGGGCCTAATTTCCCGACCAAGATCTGCTTTCATTATATGGGCAATACCGATCTACTTTAGTAGATCATATGGATGTAGAAATAGCTTCTGATTTTGATGAATTGGAGACATCTCTTTTCCATTTCCATTTACCCAGTTCATATCTTTGTTTCGTGTGTTCCCGGGAGGAATTCGATCTCTTCAATCTCGGAATACCACCTATTAGATGGAAGAGAAAATTCTTTAGTGATTGGTGATTTTAGTATTAAAAAGCACTTTTGAGCTTAACACATTTTGCGAGGCAAAGCGATGCGTCAAAGCACACGTCTCAAGCCGGTGATAGGCGTAATACACAGTTTGCTAATTCGCTGTAATGAATAATCATTATTCATCACGACTCACGAGAAACTAAGATACGGAAGACCAAGTGGCCCAGGTCTCTTGTCAGGGCTTAGAAAAAGGTGCCTAACATCCATTTGCATGATTATGTTTGTGAACTTCGTTAATTTATAAATACACTGTCCTATGAACATATTTGCATGGTTATGTTTGCCAAACTCACACAGAGGGACATGTAGTGAAGCAAGTTTTCTGTACTTGTGTGTTTTAATTTTATCAATATCTTTTATAATGTGTTAATGAGTTAGTGCTTACTGCTGAGTACTCTTCCATTTGATCTTTGAGTGCTTGAAAGTTAAGCAAAATAGACTTTAATCAGATATCGTGTTTGCTGTGTAAGTTGCTTCTGTGTTCTCACACTACCTACTTTCTTCAGGCAGCGTATATAATCAATGGGAACTCCAAGAATGTCATGAACATGTCCCAAGTTGATCAAACTGATCTCTGGCGGTCTATATTAAATCGTATGTCTACTTCCATCTTAAAGAATCATAATTTGTTCAGAGCTTGTATTAGTGATTGTTTTTTGAAGAAAAGAATGAATAAATTGAAGATAAATATAGTACAATAGGTAGAAAGGCCTACTAATACCTGCCTACCCATGTAAAAACAACTATACTACACAGGCAGACTGATAATCACCATGTAGAACAATGCCCACCCTTTTCAACAGCAAGGTCAATAAAGATATCTGATATTCTGAGTAGGTCAGTCCTGAATTACTCCAATAGTAAAGGATTGTGAGCACCCCGAGGATAGACTTCTCCTAGTAGACTCTTCCCGTTCAGAAATGGCCTTGTATATCTCTTTGTACCCTTTTTCCCAATCTTCAAAGCTTTCTCCCTCTCTTAGTGATGTAGATTTAAGCCATCTGTGGTGGAGGGATTTGACTATGAGACTTTGACTACTCCAGTTGGCCGTTCTATTAATGGATATTAATAATGACCACAAGCATCTGACCTTCTACGATGGCGACCACAATTACCGTAATTTTGATTTCCGTCAAACATGATGATTGGAAAAGCTAATTAAGAAAGGCGTTGGATGACAAGCAGATGGCAGAAAAAGTAATGCTATTATGGTTACCTTTTTGCATGTGCAAGTCAGCATTTTTCATTATTGATTAACATATATATCTTTGTCATCAGGTGACATGGAGGTGTACCTCAGGATATCATCAAAGCTTAAGCTTGGAACAGTTGGAGAAGACCATGCAAAGAAAGTGATGTCACCTCGTCAAGCTGATCCTGAATCTACTGGCTCAAGTCGATCAGGTTCGTCCTACTAATTCAAATAAATAAGTCACATGTTCTATGTTAAATTTTCAACTGATAGCCTTTGGTTACTCATTAATTTATTAATCACATAATGGACCATGCAGTTCGACTTTATGTTGGAAACTGACTCTAATTGAAATGCATGCCTGAAAAGTCATTGAATGTGAATACAATCTAATAGTTTTGTTTAATTGAACTCAAATAAAATGACACCAAGGTGTTGTTTAACACTTTAACTTCAGGTTTAGAGTGTGCGTTCTTAGTTAATTTTCAAATAAAACATTTTGTGGTAAGGCATTCTAAGTTACCCATAAGTGATAAAGCTACCACCTGTGTCAATGCCAGTAATAGGAAACATGTGCATCTCTCTCTCTCTCTCTCTCTCTCTCTCTCTCTCTCTCTCTCTCTCTCTCTCTATATATATATATATATATATATATATATATATATATATATATATATATAATATATATATATATATATATATATGTATATTATTTGGATTATGTTATAGTCTTATTATTAGAACTCTGGTCAGGTAGAATTCCTGTTCGTTTGTACATACGAAATGTCGGGGAGTATATTGGTGATCTTGAAGATGTGCCTCCACTTGATAGCTGGGACAGAATATCATACGTAAATAAACCTGTTGAGGTTCACAGGGGCGAAGAAGGTATGCTTACAACCTCTTTTATGGGCATACTTAGAATTGACTCCGATATTGTGAATGAGTGCGACCAAAACTGAATCACTGATTATAAACAAAGTATTTGTGCGAAAATTATGGGCAGAACTTGTTGACTATAGAACAGTTCAACTAACCCAACACATCTTTCATGATATCTAAATTGATTTGGTGTAGTACACATCAAGAATGTTTAGCATGTCTGGGAACCAACAAATAGCTTCAATAGGAAAAGTTTTTAGTATGAGATAGTCTTGTGTTTTAAGATGATTATAACGGAGGTTCAGGATTCTTAAAAGGGTGGGATGAGGGTCAACTAAATGGACTACTTTACTGAAGTATCACACATGACTTACATCCATGAAGGAAAAAAGTAAAGTTTCAAATAGAGTTGAATGACAAAACTTGATATGCCTCATTGTATAAGACATTATATGTAGCTCTTGAGTCTTGAAGGCCGACTAATCTTATGTTGGTTGTTTCAATGCCAAAAAAAAAAACTATGTTGGTTGTCCCAAGGCTGACTTCTGTGGTAGAAATATGACACTTTTTCTTGCTTCCCTATTTTGTTTACATTACCTCCATTGCAGGTCCCCCTGTGTCAATGAGTACCCAAGTACCACAATGAACCCAAAACTGATTTCCCTTAAAATCTAGTTCGACATATCTGAGAACGAGAACTAGACTGCTACACGTTACTTTGATAACCAACGACACTGAAGCCGTCAAAACATCATCGCTAAACTAGTTTGGAACAACTTTCTTTCTAGTCAAGAATTTAGGCTACAGTAGAGTAGGTTGCCCACTGAATTCAGTTGTATGAATCATAGATAGATTATACATATAATGTCGATGAATAACCTACAATTGTAATAGAGTGAGATCTGATAGTTTATCACCCTAAAGAAGAGGACTGACGTGATAATATGAATGTTTTGAGCTGCAGGTAAAATCTTTACTCTACAGGATGCAGTTAAATTCCTATTACCCGAGTTCTTTCCAGATGAGCCGTCAATTGATGAAGAAATTTCGAGAATGGCACTTGAGGGTGAACTACAAACTACTGAGAGTAATACGGGTGACCAGGATGTGAACACAAATACTGCAACAAAAGCAGAGGAAGGAGCATCTACATTCCCCCCTTCCATTAAGTCTGAAATCAAACTGATACGGATCCAAGGGATTGAACCCAAGTTGGATATTCCCTTCTCGTGGGTAGTAACAAACTTGATGAATCCCGAACACTTCCTTCATATCTGCGTTTGCGTCGGTGTTTCAGAAAATCCTTCAGAAACAAGGTGACAGCAAATCACCATCCACCATCTGTGTTATGTGGGATCTTCATTTCATTTTAGCAATCTTTGATTATATTTCATTGTGTATAAAAATGTACAGAAAACAAAAGTTGGGTTTGGGATCTTTAGTCGTGCACATTTTAATTCCTCTGTCTACTGGTTGTGATTTAGAGTTTGTATCTGATCAATTTCAATGATGAGGTAAAAAATTTTAATTTTGGGTTAGGGCTGTTCAATGAATATTTTCTCAATGGAGTAGCACGGGGGATAGGAAGTGGGCGTTCCAAAGGAAAATGCATATTACAGTTACCGTGTGACACGATCCTGAAACCTCAGTTTTCACTCTTGAGAATTAAGTACGAAAAAAGTGAGCATTGAATATATGGTCTTAAAGTGTCACATAATTAAGTCATTGAGATGTTTTCTTGGATATGTAGATATAATAGCAATCACTTGCTCTGGTTTTATTTATGTTTATGAGATGTTTGAAGGGAAGTGAAGGCTGAGTGCCCAAATTTGTCACTTTGGATGAAGAGATATATGGAGAGAGAAAGTGTTGCCAAATATCTTTGTGACCTTTGCATTAGGAAGAAGATTCATGGCCTTTAAATCATTTCAAGATCCTATTTATGAGAATATCTTTTTTGTTTCCTAATATCAGTGTTAGTAGCTCCATCTTCTTCTTGGATACTTTTTTAATTCACTTTTTGGAAGTAAAAGGTGGTATTTAAAGTAAGGAGAAATAATCATGGGTTACTTGGTGAATACCAGTAACAAGAAGAAAACCTGCTTTATGGAGATTTTGCTTTTTAGTAGATGACAAGTGACTATTATAAAAAATAAAATAAAATCATAATAATATTAAGGCCATGATGCTTCATCAAGCTTGAGCTTACAAAATGTAGATTGGGTTCACATACAGTCTAGATGAGATAATTTGTTGATGAAATTTTGATGGGCTTGACCCCTTGGGAAGAAACTTCTTTTTGTCCTAGAAAAAAATTGACCAAATCAAAGCTGATTAGTGATAATCAATGAGAAACTTTAGGGGTCTAGTAGCTAATGGCTTTCCATTGTAGACCCAAGAAATTCTCTCACATGGAAGATGATTAGTTGGGAAAACATGAATTGGTTAAATAATTGAAAGCTAGATAGAAGTAAAAGATGATTGGGTAGGGGCTTCCATGAAGATGTAAAATTGCTATTAATCAAAGTATGGTTGGTGGAACCATCTTGGTTGGTTTGGTGGGTCTCCCTTGAGATGAGATTAGAATTTGGGTTTGGGAAAAATATATATATATATATACACTTACCATTTCTCGAGTCACATTCACTTGTCACTTGACTTGGTCAGTTACGTTGACTAAATCAATTTATATTCCCACTTACCGCCACCACCATGTTTTTTCTCCCATATTGTTAAAGCTCCTCAAACTCTCTATCTAACTTTGGGTTAAATGAAAAAATTTCTTTGTCAGAACTCACCTGTCTCGGACGAAGAGAATCTAATCTGTTCATAAAGAAAAAAATTTGAAAAAAATTTAAAACCTGTATTACTGGAGATGAAAATGAAAATGAGGAGAGATTTGGAGGAAAAAATGGTGGTGATAGTGGAAGGTTACGATGAAGAGAAGGTAAGGAGAGAGATGATGTGTTTTTTCATTTTTTATAATTACGAGGTTTAGAAATTTATTTTACAATGTTACAAAATCAGTTTTTTTTTTTTTTTTTGCTTGTTGTGTTCGAGCGTTCTTTGTCATTATCAATATGTTTTAACGTTCCTCCAGTCTTATAATTTCTAACTAATCTCGATCGAGACGGGACAAATAATGTTTTAAAGATAATGTATATCGTACACATTTGTGATCTATGTACCTCTTATTTATATTTTCGAAAAATAACTTTTTCTAGCAATTACAACCTTGTGGGAATACTTGGTGCATCCGACCAGCTGGTTGTAACATGATGGTCAAGTATCCCATTTTTCCCTTCAAGGCCAATGCAAACATTTGATTCTACCACCTCTACATCCTTAATTTCCAGCCTTATATGATGTTTGTTGTGTAATCGTTTCCAGGTTTTGTAGGACAATTTTAGGGATTTAAGTTTTTTATGTTTTGATATTCAGATTCAATATAATCTAAAGCCTCCCCACGTAGTAAGGCTGGATTTTATGTATATATGTATATTTTTTTTTGTTAATAAATGTATATATGTATATATGTATGGAATATGAATATTGTCAATTTGTTACAAAACAATATCATCTGTGTAAAATAGTGGAGAGACAAAGGGATCCCAGAGACAAATTGTCAGGTGTTTTTAGTTAGGGTTTGACAAGTCTGAACAACTGTAACAAGTGGGAAGAGACAGTATAATGAATGAGTTTATGAATAGTTTTAGCTTGTAGTAGGCACTTGGCAGACACTCTTAATCAATTTTCTATGTCATCACACTCTTTTAGAAAAAACTATTTGACAAAAAAACCTATCTATCTACAACTTTCTTAGACTTGGCTGGTTCCATGTGACTTTTTTTTTTTATGAAATGACCATTCAACTTTATATGGTCTTTCCTCAAATATTTCTTTTAGGTCAAAGTATATTTTGCTCCATTCATTATTTTAAAATAAGATTTGATCTATTATTTTATTTTATTTATTATATAGTGTAGCTAAAGATCTTCCATGATCTGGGATAAGACCTGAATAGATGAACATAGATTTGCTTTTACTTAATTGTTGTTTTTTGTATTCCCAAAAATTTGAAATAGAACACCTCATTCATGTTTTCGTGCAAAACTATCAAAAATCAAGAGCACAACGAAGAGACGTACTGATACGTTGAGCTCGATCTGTGAGGCTCTGGATTGCCATCTGAATTCTGACCAACAACGTTTTTCCTTTTGTTCTCTTAACACACTTACTTTATGTGAACCAGTAAATGGAATTTAAAGGTAAAATTTGGTACTAGTGGATTATGACACTTATTGCACATTTGGGAACAAGGGATACAAAATAATATTGGGAGATTGTTTCTTTGCTAATGCATGTCTGTGTGTGCATGCATGCATGTCTAGCTGTTGTCTCAAACAAAAATTCATACAACTATGTACATTGTAACTTGTCCACTTATGTATTTTATAAATATCATTTTGGATTTTTATGGGCTCAACTTTTATGTCTCCAACCAACTTTCAATTTCATGATAATTTCAAGATTTATGATCATCAATGTCAAATTAAGATGCATCTATTATTTTTTTTTTTGTTGAAAAAGATGGATCTATTCTGTGTGCATGTATTTTAGATTTATGATCTTAGAGAAAAGATGGCTGAAAGAGCTCCAAGTAGCGAGTGTGCCACTAGACACCTACGGGCCTAGCCGGCTATGGGCCCCTTAGCACTCTATCATTCTCTCATCACCATCCTTACTATAGGTATGTAACTTATGTCTACAGTATAAAATATTTTTTTTCTACTTGCTGTGGGATTAACTTTAGCTAATACATTTATTTAGCCCTCTACCCAGCGACATCAACTCCAGAAAATTCACTGATTTGAAATCGTTTTTTGACAAACTTTAGATTCTGAATAAAGAGCTCTAATCTAAAATATACCTAGAGCCAATAAAGAGATAAATGAACCCACCAGGATTCCAATGGCAACACTAACTAGGTAATTCCTCTTTTTTAAAGACAAATGCTAAACGAAACTGCATAATTGCTTCATAAAGCTATTTGCTAGACACAACTATTTATTTTTTATTAAATTGCTAAACAACACTAAAGATCGATTTATTGTTTTATCTAGCAAATAATTTTTTGAATCTTAGATTGCTAAATACAACTATGTTTTGACTTCCCAAAATTATTTACTAGACACAATTTTTTCTTTTATTAAATTATCAAACAAAAATAAAATTGGTTGTATTAGTGTTGTCTAATATTTTAAAAAAAATACTTAAACGTGTTATAGGTTTTAAAAAAATATACATTATTTTTATGTAGTATGATTTTATGAAATATACATTATTAAGGTTTAAACTAAGCTTAAAAATATACATAGTGATTTTATGTTGTATGATTTTATGAATATACCATGTGATTTTATTTTCTTTTGAAAATATATCCGTTAGATTTTTTTTTGTTGAACAATACCCGTTGGACTTGATAAACCAAAATTCTAATCTATAAATACCCGTTGGACTTGATAAACCAAAATTCTAATCTATAAACACGATTTGATTTAATGAAACATACACTATTAAGGTATAAACTAAGCTTGACTAAGTCATAGTAGTTAGGGTTATAGAAGATACTTGGTGATGTATGATTATATGAATGAATATCCGTTGGGACTTTTTTTTGTTGAAAATATACCCATTGATGAGGAACCAAAATTTAAACTAAGCTTGACTAAGTCATAGTTATTAGGATTATAAAAGATACTATCTCTATCTCTTTGAACCCAATATTTTTTTGAGAAAAAATTCGGTTATATTTGATTTTTTTTTTCTTTGGATTTTACCTCAAATAACAGCTTGGAATGCTCTGATTGAAATATAATATTTTTTTGTTATTTGTTAATATTTGGTTAACTTTTTAGTTTAATGTTCGAATAAATTTTATTTATAAATAATTAATTATGGTAATAGAAATTTGAATTTTGAGAAAAAATACAATTATATTTGATTTTTTTTCTTTTAGTGTTGGGTTTAGCAATTTAAGACAAAATTCAATTAATTTTATTTAGTTATTTTGTGTAATAATTTTTTTAGAGTTGTGTATAGAATGGAAGAGAGATTCGGTTATACTTGATTTTTGGTGTTGGTGTTGGTTAGCAATTTAGGACACAATTTTAGTTAGTTTTATTTAGTCATTTTTTTCTAATAGTTGTCCTTAGCAGAATTGAAGTTGCATATAGTAGCATCCTTTTTAAATGGGAGAAATCTTTTTTGACTAAAAATAGTGTTCATAGGATATCACTAATTGATTCTCTTTCTTGTTATAAAATTTAGATTTCAATACTTCTAATATTCCAATAGAATTTCATACCTATTTTACCAATAAAAATAAACACATTTGTTAAAACTAATCTTTAGTATTTTCATGATGTCTATAATTAAATTTGTTCTTATATTTATAATCCCATAAATTCACCTTAGCCACAATGATTCAGGACAAATAATTAAACATTCTAAAAATGTTAGGTCAATAATAAGTAATTCATCATTTTCCCAACTATACACCTAAAAAAGGTAAATGAATAGGAATATAAATCTTAAAAAAAATATTTTCTAAAATGAGCAAATTTGATTGTGACCATTATTCAGCCTAGGCATAGGAACAGACCGACGGAAAAAAAAACCAGCCCAATTTCCTGTCTTCTCTGTTCTGTTTTTAGTGCTCTTGTTTGGTGTAAAATCTAATATAAAAACTGTTATTTACTTTATTTTATTATTTTTTTCTCGTGTGTCTATTGTTTTTTTTTCTTCGAGAAATCGACTACGATTCACATTAGTCGTTACAAATCATTGATACGTCATGAGGATGTGATACACACAATTCTGCCCTACGACTTCATAGACTTAAGAGGAGTGTCCAATCACTACACCTACAACTTTTGAACGGATGGACTTGTGTGTCTATTAATGTTTCCAAGAAAGATGATAAGTTATGGGGATGTATAAAAAAAGGAGATGGATGCACATGGATGCACACGGGTGAATGGATTTCTTCCAGTTATTTTAACCAAGTTCTCTTTTCCCTTTTTCAGTCTCTCTCTCTCACCAAGCACGAAAAAGAAGAAGAAAACACAGTCTCAACTCTCTGCCCATAACAATTGATGATTTATCACAATCAAGAGAGAGAAAAAAAATATTACCCTCTCTCTCTCTAACTCCTAACTCTCTCTCTCTCTCTCTAAAACCCTCTCTTTCTCTTTCTCTATTACTCTGCAAATGTAGCAGGGGAATCTGTTACCTTAGAACTTACTTCTCTTCTTACATTCTCTTATAAAGGTTCCTATTTATGAAACAAAACCCTTATTTCCTCTCTCTACTATTCTTGTCTTTAATTTCCATGAAAAATCTAACTGGTTGTTGTTAACAAACAAACAAACATAGAAGAAAAATGGGTAAAGATTCCATGACAATAACAATGACACCATCAACCACCACCAACACATCAGGAGTTCCTCTTGACAGAGAAATTGAACAGGTTTTTTCTTTTTTTGCCTAGAATTTCCATTTTTCTAATTTCTCCAATCCATGAAGATTTTAAGTTCTTCTTTATTTATTAAGGGTTAAATTTAATTTCCATTTTATTCTATTAGACATTGAAAAAAAATGATTTGTTGTTTTTGTTCTTTTGTGGGAAAAAGTGAGATGATTAATGTGTGAAAATAGTGTATATACTATTACTCAATTTGGGTTCAATTAGCATTTTTAATCAACTTTGAAAAAGATGAAAAAAATGTTTTCTTTTGTTTTGGAAATTGAGAGGAGAAGTTCTAAAAATTATCTCATTTGAGGATGGGACAATTCAATTTAGTAAAGTTAGGTTATGATCCTGCAATTTTTGGGTAATTAGAGAACTCAAAAAGTTGAGAAAACTCAAGTAAATGAGAAGGGAATCAAGTAGTTTTAGTTTAGAATACTTGTTAATTGAAGAGTTCAAATTTGCTTGATGATTCTTTGTAAGGAGATTACTTGGACTCAAGTATTGTTTATGTGCTTATAATTAAGTTATATTAAACATATTGTATTGTTCGATTTTTAGTAGCTCAATTCATATAATGATTGGTTCATTAAGTGTATAATTAACTTTGGGGTATGTAAATTCTTATGTGTAAAAATGTAAGTATTGAATGTTAAAAATAAACCCCATATCGAAAAAGTCATACAATTTTAGTAATCTTGATTCTAGTTGCTTATATTGATTAGCTACTCTAGTATGTTCAAATTTATTAGACATTTCATTAGACCGTTTCGGTTAGGACTATCTCCATTTCAAGTAGAGCTTGTCATTGTTGGTCCCCGTCTATTGTTGACAAGTTATTTTGAATAAGAAGTATTGTGAATTTGAGATTTACTAAATTGTTTTGTAACCCGTGAAGGCGATTGTCGCCTTGAAGAAGGGTGCACAACTTTTGAAGTATGGAAGAAGAGGAAAGCCCAAATTCTGCCCTTTCAGACTTTCAAGGGTAAGATTGTCATTTTTCTCATGGCTGAAGTACTTCCTTCTCCTTTCTCTTAGTATCTACTTCTTCAGCATGAGCAATGACTAAATTTAATGTTTCAGGATGAGAAGCATTTACTATGGTATTCTGGAAAAGAAGAAAGGCATTTGAGTCTGGACTCGGTTACAAAAATAATTGTTGGACAAAAAACTGTATATCATCTAACTTCTGTAATTCTGGTTTCGATTATATTATATTATGAAATCTCTTAATCATACCTTTTTTTTTTTTACTGCAGGTGAATTTTCAAAGACTGCCTCAACCAGAGAAGGAGTCTCAATCCTTTTCGCTCATCTATGCAAATGGTGAACGTTCGCTTGATTTGGTAGACTCTTGTTTTTTTTTGTTTCCTTCTCATGCCACAAATTATCTATTTTTTGGTTATCATGTCTTTGTGTTTCGAGCTCTATTTCGCTTGAGAAAATATATAGTTTGAATTTTCGGAGCTTTTCCTATATCTTTATGTTTCTTTTTGGTTAGATATGCAAGGACAACGATCAGGCGAAATGTTGGTGTGTTGGTTTGAGAGCTCTAATCACTAGGTCTCACCATTCTAGACCTTTGGGTACGTTGAGAACTCGAAGAGGCGCTCAAAGCTGTATCAACAGTCCAGCCGGATTTTCTCGACGAAAGCGTAACCTAGGAATTCTAGAGGACCCTCCTGAACTTTTCCAGGTTTAAATCCAAACTGATCTTGTCTTTTATTCTAGAAATTTTCATTCTTCAATAATCTGATGGTGGTAATACATTTTATAAGGCGCGCAGCTTATGTGGAAGTCCAACACGGTTAGTAGCAGAGAGATGTTTATCAGATGGCTTGGCATACACTTCAAATAGCTATTGCTCTGCCGAACCAAGAACTTTCTCAACAGAAACTGACTTACTCGATAATGTCGTAAAGATAGAAAGAGAAATATCTGCTAGCCCAGACCGACTAATGGGTTCGCCTAGTCCATACGCTTCTCCTGCTCACGCATTTCCACTAGCGGAGAGAAATGATATTTTAAGAGATGTATTTATGTGGGGAGAAGGGATAGAAGGAGGACACTTAGGCCCCCCTGCTGATATAATATTTTCGCATAATAGTACATCATTCGATTCTCTATTACCCAAATTACTTGAATCAACTGCAAGATTAGATATAAAGAACATATCCTTCGGAGGAAAACACGCCGCCTTGGTTACAAAGCAAGGAGAAGTCTTCTGTTGGGGACAGGAGAATGGGGGAAGATTGGGACATAAAAGTAACGTGGATGTTTCTCACCCGAAAATCGTTGAATCCTTAAGCGGTTTTCATGTAGAATCTGTTGCTTGCGGTGAATATCATACATGTGCTGTGACACTTTCCGGTGAACTTTACACGTGGGGTGATCACAATGGTGTCGGTACTCTAGATAATAGTAGCAATAGTTTTAAGTGGGTTCCGAGGAAAGTCTATGGTCCTTTGGATGGTTTACACGTGTCTAGTGTTTCGTGCGGGGAATGGCATACGGCAATTGTTTCCTCATCCGGGCAGTTATTTACTTATGGGGATGGAACTTTTGGGGTACTTGGGCATGGTAATCTTGAAAGCGTTTCTCAACCAAAAGAAGTTGAATATTTGAAAGGGCTAAGAGTTAATTCGGTTTCATGTGGAACATGGCATATGGCTGCTATTGTGGATAAAATGTCTGATCATTCGGAGAGCAACTCTCCTAGTGGGAAATTGTTTACATGGGGAGACGGAGATAAAGGAAGACTCGGGCATTTCGGTCAAGATAGAAAGCTCTTACCTACATGCGTTGAAAGTCTTGCCGGTCATGATTTCGTTCAAGTTTCTTGTGGTAGAATGCTAACTGTCGTATTATCAAATACCGGTATAGTCTACACTATGGGAAGTTCGGCTCATGGTCAACTAGGGAATCCACTGGCTAAATATAAATCGATAGCGATAGTAGAAGGGAAGCTTAAAGGGGAAATAGTTAAGGATATTTCGTCGGGATCATATCATGTAGCTGTCTTGACGACTAGGGGTAGAGTCTATACTTGGGGAAAAGGTGCAAATGGACGATTAGGTTTAGGAGATACCGACGATAGAAACTCTCCAACTTTAGTGGAGGCCTTGAGAGATAGACAAGTTGAAAAAGTTATATGCGGGTCTAGTTTTACAGCGGCAGTTTGTTTGCATAAATCGATCTTCCTTAGTGATCAATCAACTTGTAGTGGGTGTAAAATGGTTTTTGGGTTTACAAAGAAGAAACACAATTGTTATAATTGTGGTTTTCCGTTTTGTCGTTCGTGTAGTAGCAAGAAGGTAATAAATGCAACATTGGCACTAAATAAGGACAAACTTCATCATGTTTGTGATTCATGTTTCAATAAATTGACGAAGTCGAAAAATTCAGATAGACAATCCTTGATAAAACAAGAAATCCCCAAGATAAACACAGATCGGCAAGATTCAATTGCACCACAACCTTCACCTAGACTTTCTAGTCGCGTCGATGCTAAATTTGTCGAAGGGCAGGCGTTTGATAAGCAAGGGTTCAACAAGAAGATTGTGGGTCCTGTTTCACATCTATCAAGTGGATTACCAAGATGGGGTCATGTTCCGTGCCCTGTGTCATTTACAACTTCTGACAGAGATTGGTCCACAACATCTTTAGATCTTACAAAGATTGAACCATCGGCTGTTTCTTCGGGGTATGCTGGAGTTCCTCCTACCATGAAACCAAGGAGAAGCTTATCAGATCCAGACGCAATACGTTCGGAAGTGCAAAGGTTAAGAGCTGAGGTAAGTTTTCCATTTACGGGCTTAAAAAGTATATACGTTTCTGTGTCTCTTATTGTATATGAAGTTATGCCTTATTTCAAGGAATTGAATCATTAAACTCATTGATATTGTAATAGGCTAAGAGGCTTCAAGAACAATGCCAAGCAAAAAGTGACATGCTTAAACAATATCAACAAAAGGTTGATGAGACGTGGTTGCTAGCCAAGGAAGAAGCCGCTAAGTGCAAAGAAGCCAAGGAAATAATCAAAGTTTTGTCTTCTAAGGTAATCTTCTGACCTTCGACATCCTTCTAGCTCATTTCGTAGATTGTATATCACATTTTAATGAAAAAGACCAAGTCATGCCTGTGCTAATGAAACGGCTCTGATCGGTAATCAACAAGTTATTATACTGTATAATGTAAACAACTGATATAAAATTCATTGACATTTCGAATCATGGTTAGATAAAAAATGAGATATAGACGTATATTCATTTTTCTAATATGAAATCCTCATTGTCTTGTAAATCTTGTTTGATGCAGCTGTATACAATGTCGGAAAAGCAGTGTGAAAGGAGAGAATCAAACGTGATATCTGTACTATCTGAAGGTGTTCATCTCTATCTACCTCAAATCAGACCAATCTGTACAGATGCTTTAAATATGGAGGATGAAGGATCGATGCTTTCGACTACTCAAGTGTCTCCTATAGTTGGATTACCTCAAGAAAGACTACTAGATGATTTATATAACTCACCTATTCGATTCCGTAATACACTCTCAACTACCCACCAGAGAGATAAATCGGATGGTTGTGTTATATCGGATCCTTCTGTCGAAGAGTCTAATTTTAGACAAAATGTTAGTAAACCATCAAAGTCAGAATGGGTAGAGCAGGATGATCCTGGAGTTTATATCACTTTCGTGACTTTGCCGAGTGGACAAAAGGGTCTCAAGCGCGTGAGATTTAGGTAATCTTCTCATTCCATGAGCTGAATTTCCCATCTGTGATATCTTAGAACTTTCTATCTAAATCTCTATGCAAATGTATAACCCTTTCGGATTGACTTAAAACAAATTTTTTGTTCGTTTGTAGTCGAAGGCGATTCAGTGAGAAGGAAGCAAAGAGATGGTGGGAAGAGAATATGTTAAGAATTTACAAGAAGCATGACATTGAAGAAATAATCAGTCCAGACAGAAGCAATTTGTGAAGCTGAAGTTTCTCTAATGTTTTTTTCCGTATGCCCATGGCACGTGTCGATGACACATTATGTGTTTGCCAAAAACAGGATTTCAACTGAATCGGATCGATAGGGGGTTGGAGGTGAGATGATTGTGAATGGGTGAAAAGGATAACTGGTTGTGGAGAATTGGATTTGTTCCTTTGGTTTTAGAAGGTGGATTTATCTAAGTTATTAGTTGTATAGGTTTTATGTTCTTTAACAGGGAATTGTTTTATTGTTTATTTTTTTGTAATCCTTGACCAAATACAAAACACAATTTATTACAAAATCTAGGTCTTCAATGGGCCTCACTTGCCCCCAAAAGTGATTTCCGGTTTATCTCACTGCAAAAGCTAGTTCAAGGGGTGATGCTTTTTTTCAAACTTATAAATTGATTTCGGGTTTATCTCACTGCAAAAGCTAGTTCAAGAGGTGATGCGTTTTGATTGAAAAGTGTGACAAATGTTTCTCTTCGAAAGAGCAATCTCCTATGCAGGTTATCACCAATATCCAAAGTTCATTTACTAGTCCAGACCGCAGACAAAGCAAGCAAGACAACATCCATCCCCTTTGGACTCCTCTCGAAACGCCATTTCTCAAGTGCAATGTGGACCCCTCCTTCTCGTCTCTTTTAGACCCAGCCGGCTATGAATGCATCTTTCATGATGACAATGCGGACTTTATAATGGCGATGGCTGACTCGATCAGAGGTCAAACGGCAAAAGAATGTGAATGTCAAACCATTTTACAAGCAATGCAATGGGCGGCACACCTTAAGATCACTCATCTACACACGGAAAGCGATAACCAAAACCTCATCCGCTACCTGAACAACAACAGTTCGGCGACAGATTGGCAATCGGAGAAATTCATGGACGACATTGATAACCTTAAGAGACATTTTGATTCCATTAAATTCACCCACATCCCGAGGGATCAAAACAATTTAGCGGACAAACTCGCAAAGTGGGGCAAGAAAAATCTCTATAAGTGGACGTGGCACTTCCTTCATAAGCTTCAAGACTATCTGGGTGCTTAGTTTCCTTTTTTTTTTTGTCAACAAAAAAAAAAAAGTGACCACCACCCCCTCAAACAACCAACATGAGACTAAACACCAACAACTTTTCCTCTTTTATTCCTTAAATTCAATAAAGTTGGAGAGTAATGAATGTGAGGTTGTCCTTTATAGGAATCAATATCATCTATAGGCAGTGAAAGGCAGGTGTGAGGGGTGTTAACAATTTAGGAATGTATGACCCAATAGCCCACATAGATCCATTTATGCTGACTTTGCAAAGTTTGAGAGAAAATCTTATAAGCACCGCTCTAGAGGCATGCTCCACAAAAATAATGCAAGGCCATAAGCACCGCTCTAGAGGTATGCTCCACAAAAATAATGCAAGGCCATAAGCACCTTCATAATCGAGGTCACCAAATCAATGTCCTGAAAAATATCGATAATTTATTGATTCTGCGTTATTAAAAATATAATTACTGGCCTATAAGGTAGTTTCTTTTGTTGTTGAAAAATAAGGTAGTTTGTACAACCATTTATACGTATTAGCATATATCATGTAAAATAGTTTGTAAGACCTTTAGAATGTTTGAGTGTCGTTTGAACAATTTATGTTACTAACATACATATTCTATCATTTTGATGTGGACAATATATAAAAGAAAAATGAATGGATAACAATGTTATTATGGTAAGAGAAGGAATGAGTCATTTCTTATAGGAGTGTTTTCATAACAATTTTTCCCTCTTTTATTGTTAAAATTCATGTGAGCAGAGAGAATGTGGAAGTGCAAAAGCAAGGCTGCAATTTTTAGGGATCAACATTTCATCCATAGTCTTCATCAAAAAGAAGAAAAACATTTCATCCATAGGAAAGGAAAGGTGTGTGGTGGTGGGGGCATTTCCTTTCGGCCAGATATTCTTCCTTTGATCTATTAAAAATAAAACCCTAATCTGCTTTTCTTTACTAAACAATGACTTAAAAAAATAATAATTCAATATTATATGTATGTGGAAACTACATATAATATTGAATTCGATCCACACTCATCATAACATGGATTTTACAAGATTTTGATTCGATCCACACTCATCATAACATGGATTTTACAACTCAAGATTCACAATTCCTTAATTATATGTTGGATAAAGTCTAGATTAGAATTCTCAAACAAACTTTAGTTTTCCCATAAATACATTATACATCATAACGTATATGTCAATTGTCAATTCATGGTGTATCACTTTTAAAATTTCAGTTGAAAAATGGAGATCCGTCAGTTTTGTGTTGGTCTTAGTTAAAAGACATCATTTTCGGGCTTACCTAAATTGTACAAACATGTGTGAATTTGTGCGATTATGTTCAGAATTTGGATGAAATTACACAAACCATACTCTTGCAGGTTTGTAATCTGTATACCCTCTGCGTAATGAGCTAAACCCAAAAAAATTGATGAATTATGTTAGACAAAATTAAGAAATTTTGGCTTTAGAGAGTTCTGAACTATCTATCTAATTTATTTTACATCTACTACAAATAAAAACACATGTAATGCCAAAAACATCCCTAAAGTGGGCAGTTAGAAGAGAGAGAAAGAGCCAGGTGGTAGAAAAATCTTGCTTCCGTTTTTAGGGTGGCGCCTCCTCAATGGGGTAGTTACCCATAGTTATTTTTCCATGGTTTTAGTTTTTCCCTCTTTTCTTCTTCCATTTCTCTGTTTCTGTAGATATTATGTGGTGGAGTCTTGTGATGTTTGGTGGTGATCGATTTGCTCATGGAGATGCGATTGGTTTTGTGATTGATGGGTTTGGTGGTTGTGGTGGGGGTGGTTTGTGGCTACATCCGGTGGGGTTTAGTGATGGTGGTTTGGTAGAGACATGGGATCTGTGATGATGGTTTGTGATGGTGGTGGGATGGTGGTGGTGTTGGACAGGAGGGTCTGGTAAAGGGTGGCGGTGGTGGTATTTGTGGTGGTGTTAAATGTTTTTAGAGGGTGGTGGTTGATGGTGGAGGTGGTGGTTCAGAGACAAGTAGAACAGAGAAATTCTTTGTTTGGTGGCAGCGGTTTTCCGGCGAAGGTTTCTGGCGACGGTTTTCCGGCAACAGTTTTCCGGTGACGGCTGTGGTTTGCCGATGACATTGTTTTTTTTCATTTTTTTTCTTTTTTTGTCGACTTTTAGAGTCTTTTCATTCGCGACCTTTAGGGTCTTTTCATCCGTGATCTTTAGGATCCTTTTATTTTTCGACTTTTACGGTTTTTATTGAGTCTGTCTAGTCCAATTTCTTTCTCTTCATGAGGCACTTTGCATTTAAAGGTATGTAACTCTCATGAAGTTTTCAGAGGAGAGAAATAAGAATTCATCCATGTAAACATTGTGATTTAGTCACTTATTAATGGAAATTGTTCCCTTGATTTAAAAAAAAAAATAAAAACACATGTAGTTTTAGACTTTAATATAATGGCCCGTCGGAGATTTTTTTATCATAGTTTGTTTAGAGTTCTTCTTATTGGCCTTTAGGGCGATTATAAATACTTTTTTGTTGTTTAATGAAAGATATGTGCATATTTTCAATCATAATGGAGATGTCTTAGTGAATTTTTACAAAGAGAATTATATCACATTATCAGTCTCTTGTACCAATTCTTCAAGTCCCCCATTAACAATCAAGAAGCTTGGAAAGTTGGATCATGTGGGGTGAACTTTGTTTTTGTCTAGCCATGTGGGAGGAGGCGGGTTGGGTTGGGTTGGTGTGCATGGTTTGGTGCCCCACAGGCCCCATGCCTATACTCTTTCCTGCATGTGATTAATGATTTAATTCTAATTGATTAATAGTACAATATTCTGTTTTCTATCAAAAAAAGATAAATAAAAATGAAATGTTCTTGAATTTATGTACAATCTTCTAACTATTATGAGAATAACTTCTTGCAAGCATAGTTTCAATTATAGAAATTAGCTACTAAGGATATGATTCTAGTGAGATTTTAATGTCTAGATAAACTTGAAATTTAAAACCAGACAAGTTTTTGAAATTTATTACTTCATCATTGTAATCTAGATTAGCATATTTACATATCTTACAAACTGAAAGTTGAGTAACTGCCAGGGAAGTCAAACTTCTGATCTTTGAAGAGCTAAATCATGAGGTTAACTCTCAAAAATAAGAATAAATGTTGATTTCTTTAAATTCTTCAAACCAATTTTTCATAATTATCTGTCATTATGGACCGTGATTACAATACATCAGAGACAACCATTTATTATTATTATTATTATTAACTTAACTACATAACGATCACAATTCGTGATATTTGAACACATATACTAAACGACTCATCATTTGTGTAATTGTATCTTACAAAATTGAACTTTAATTATAAATCATGAATGTGGTACTGAATGTTAAATACGTCTCTACCGGATAATTGAAAAATCTAAACTTCAAACTGAATCAATAAAAATATTTAGTCATACGAGGAACACATATGAATTGATTAAAAACATAACGGTGAAGAAGGCACATTTTCTTTAGAAATGAGGTAATTTTACGAGTGATGCGATATTTTACAACTTAAACTAAGGAGAGGAAATATATTCCAAACCTAAATACAAAATTAATAGTGATGTAAGTGAGAGAGGAGGAGAAGGAAGGGAGGCATAAACTAGAAAAGGAGAAAAGAACCTAAAGATACATAGATTGAGGAAAAGCATTGGAATAGGGAAGAGAAATTGAAGAATAGTGTTCAAAAGTATGAGGGACCAACACAAGTGATCCTGTTCTCTCACTCCCTTTTTACGTCACATGTCAAAAGCTGGTTCCCTTCTTCCATTGCTCGTTTGACGACCGTAGTCTTTCAAATCCTCGGCCCCTATCTGGATAGTGGCCCACACAATTATATCAGGATCCCACAATACATGGGCCTACTGCCCAGTAGGCTATGCATCTCGTGGCATACTCAAAATTCAATAGTCTTGGGTTCTTGGTCTTGGAAAGTGTGGTCTGCCCAAAGGAGCAACTGGGGTCTGGGTAGAGATATTTGTGGGCAGTTTCTTCTAGATTATTGAATATAGTTTTTTTTTTTTTTTTTTTTTTTTTTTTTTTTTTTTGAAACCATTGAAACCCTTTTCATTCATAAGTGATTAAATCACTAATTTACATGGCAAAAGTAATTCCTCTCTGTTCAGCGACATGAGAGTTACATAAGTAAATTCTAAGAACTTCGAATGTAAAGTACCTCGTGAGGTGAGAGAACTTGGACTAGACTCTGACGAAAAAGATAGAAAAAAGATGAAAGGATCCTAAAGATCACGAATAAAAGAACCCTAAAGGTCAACAAATTATTAGATAAAACAAAACAATAATTTAAATCTCCGTCGCTCGTCGCCGGAAAACCGCCATTGTCGCCGGAAACCGTCGCCGGAAAACCGCCGTCATCACCGGAAAACCGCCACCACTATAGAAAAAACCGCCGTCATCATCGGAAGACATAATTAACTCAGCAAGTCTCAACGAGTCAATTCCTTCTTCTTTGTTACAAGTATTCGCCAACCACCATTGAAGAACCGGCAAGTTTACAAACCCTAGTTTATATCTATCATCTTTTGGAATTGCAACTCCCGGATCAGATTTAAAGACAGATAATTCTCTTGGCGTTACAAAGCCATAATAGACTTGTTTATCAAGTTTATTCTCTTCTAGATTCCTCGACTCTTCTTAGCCTTTTTCTCTCTCTCTCTAAAAATTGCTTTTCTACAAAAGCACAACAATCTTCATCTCCATCTTCTTACTCATAGAGAACAAGAAGAAGAAGAACCAGATATGGATTTGTCAGAGAGGATGAAGAAATGTCAAGATTATATGGAATCTTTTAGAAGAAGAACGTCGTGAAGAACAGAGAACAACAACCCCCATCCTTCTTTCTTGTCAACGCCGCCACTTTAAGATTTCGTCTTCAAGAAGCAGTAATACTTTGAGAGATAAATTGTTGTTTGTACACGTACTAATTTTTAGGGTTTACCAAATCCTAGAAAAAATCGGTGGGGAATGGTGGACATTGGTAAAGCAATATTTTCCAGATTTTATTATTATAGGTCTAATAAGATAAAGCAAACTAGCAAAGAGGAAGATCCGGAGGAGGAATCCCTCCTCCGGAAAACAACAAGATCTAAGTTTCTCTCTCTGAAAAAACGGTTATTTCTCTCTCCCCATTATTGAATATAGTTTGATAGAAGGTTAATAGACAAAATGTCTTGTGGACGTTGCTAAAGACATTTCAAAATAGTGGGTCTACAGATAAAATATGTAAGGGACGTTCTTTTTTCACCACCACTTGTTGCAATAGTAGGTGCATACAGGAAGTCCCAAGTTTGATTCCAATATCAGTGGAAGTCTATAATTTTTTGAATTTGAATACAAATAAGATAAAAATATGAATAACTGACTTTCATGTCCCAAATGATGCTTTAGTTGTATTTATACGGATCTTAAGACCCAAGATGTCTTCGAGATGATAGTTATTGAGTAACGTCGTGTAACAATATAGTGGACTTTTGAGCCATATTGAAAAGACTGTAATAATAATGTATTTTATTGATATTTCAATATGTACTTTTGATAAAATGACTCAAATAAAAACAAGGGTTCATGGATATAAGGTCCAAAATAATGTTCAAAAAGAGTTTAAGGTCCAATCTTCCCAAAAAAATGGGTCCTTTTGCAATTTGGACATAGAGACCCTTACCATATAAAACCAAATTCCGTCCATATCCCCGTACAGATTTCACGCTTTTTTTTAGTTAGGGTCGGACCAAAATTGAAACAGCATTTTTGTTGCGTGATTGGGGGGATTAAATAGGAACTAACGGATAT
Organism: Eschscholzia californica; assembly: GCF_041429995.1. NCBI lineage: Eukaryota > Viridiplantae > Streptophyta > Magnoliopsida > Ranunculales > Papaveraceae > Eschscholzia > Eschscholzia californica. The sequence continues at coordinate 11,271,620 of NW_028238198.1, read as the reverse complement.
TTCCAAATCAATTTTCTCTCTCTTGTTTACAGATTTGGAAATCAAATCAATTTTCTCTCTCTTACTACGTAATTTTTTTTGTCGATTCAAATCATTTTTCTCTCACTTAATTTTCATATTTGGAAAGAGTATATTTTCTGGGATCAATTTAGCGTGATTTGGGGGTTAATATACAAAACGTATATATCAATTTTTTTCACTTAACTTTTAGATTTGGAAATAATATATTTTTTGGGATCAATTTAGCGTCATTTGGGGGTTAATATACATAACCTACGTAAGACTACGAAACTAAAATCTGATGGTAGGAACAAAATATTTACTGAAGTTGGTCAGTTGTTTCGATTTCCATCAGAGAAGATTCAGTTCGTTCGTCAAGAATGATTTAAAACGTGTAACTGCTGTTTGTTGAATGACTCAGATAGTTGAGAAGATACTGCAGTGTACCTGTATAAAAAACATTAAGTTCTGGTATAAATAATGTGAACCATTGAATAAATTATGTTGTATACATGACAAATGATGGTTTCCTCGTCATAAATAACACATAATTTGTATTTGATGTGTGGTTATGTATGAGTAAAAACGAAAACAAATGTTGTTGTAATGTTCGTACATTGTACATAATTTATGAACATGTTTCATAATTTGTAAGGGATGTTTGGTTATGTATAAGTAAAAACGAAAATTAAATGAGAGAAAGTGATATATACGTTATGTATATTAACCCTCAAATCACGCTAAATTGATCCTAGAAAAATGGACTCTTTCCAAATATGAAAGTTAAGTGAAGAGAAAGTGATATATACGTTTCGTATATTAACCTTCAAATCACGCTAAATTGATCCAGAAAATATGCTCTTTCCTAATTTGAAAGTTAAGTGAGAGAAAGTGATATATACGCTATGTATATTAACCCCCAAATCATGATAAACTGATCCGAGAAAATATAATCTTTCTAAATCTGAAAGTTATGTGTGAGAAAGTGATATATACGTTTTGTATATTAACCCCCAAATCACGCTAAATTGATCCCAGATTTGGTCCTTGATCTGATTCGGAAAGAGGGAGATTCGATTTGGTTTCCAAATCCTGAAAGGATGAGAGAGAAAATATGTTTTGAAAAATATCCGTTATTCCTATTTAATTCCCCAAAATCACAGTAGAATGTTGCTGTTTCAAATTTGGTCTGACCCCAATTTTAAATTAGCGGGAAATCTGTTGGGGACATGGACGAAAATATTTATTATATAGTAAGGGTTATTATGTCCCAAGTGCAAAAGGACTAAAAATCTTTTTTTTTTTTGTAAGATTGGACCATAAACCCTTTTTGAAAATTATTTTGGGCCTTATACCCATGGACTTTTCTGTTAATATGATCGTGATTGGAGAGAGAAAGTGAGAGATAAAAATGGAAAACCAATATTTGGGGATTTTGAAAGAAAATCAATTTTTGTTTATATAGAAGGTTAGATTAGGTATTATGATTTAATATAAATTCTAAGGATTTGTGATTTCTTTACAGATGGATACAAATGGACTAGATATCCATTTATGTTAATATTTTAGTTTATAAACCTATTTTAGGAGAGAGGATTAAAAGTGTGTTTAATGGTAGATTTTTGGATCATAAGCATAAAATTTCTGAAAGCAAATATGTGAAAAATTAGTTTGTATGTACTTTAGATCCCTTTGAAATTAAATCAAGGGTTATCTTGCTCTTTTTTGCCTTTCAACCAATGAGAACTCAATTTTCTCCTGTTATACTAAAGGAAAAGCTTATCCCTTCCCAGATCATCCAAGGCTGGTCGTATTTGACTCATCAAATCTGGGTTTAGAACAAAAGAGATGAGAACCATTATAATAAGCATGTGTGAAATACCACTTCCAATTCTTTCCTATTTTGGATTGGAGAAGATAAAATAATCGGCGATCATTGGTTTGGAGTCGGCGTGTGAAATGAGAAAAGAACAAATCATCCGCCGAAATTCAGTTAAGGAGGTGATAGTGATACTCTTGTCTCTTTCCAACCATAAGTTGAACCTGTCTTTAACTATAAAATTGAAGGGTTATTTTCAATTTGATCCCAATTTATGACCAACTAGAAAATTTAGTCTATAATTTGTTGACTTAACAGAAAATTTAGTTTATATTTGTTCGACATTCGAAAACCATCTCAATTACCATATCCCGGTAATCCGACCTATCAATTTGATTTTATTTTCTTTTACTTTTTCTTTCAAAAGTATTTTATTCCTAACATTTGTTTCCTTCTTTTTTTATCGGAAATCAATTGTCAAAAGACGACCGACCAACCGACTATATGTCGGCAACGATCGATCAACTGACTATATGTTGGCGATGACCGGCCAACCCATCTGCCGACGACATTCAACAAATCTTTTTTTTTTCTCTCCTCTTCTACCTTTCTCCTTCCTCTACCACGACCATCTCTCTTTACTATTTTGGAATGATGGAATTGTATAGGGTTCAGATTTTAATATATTACAAATTGAGGTCTATATTGGAATCAAGCCAAAATAGAATTGGCCGGCTATCGTTTCCAATCATTTATTTCCATGTGTCATAAGGTTCCAATGAAAGTACAATACATCAAGTATGGGATCTTTTTAACTCGGTTAAGAGGGAGAGAGAGAGAGAGAGAGAGAGAGAGAGAGAGAGAGAGAGAGAGAGAGAGAGAGAGAGAGAGAGAGAGAGCTTGAAGTGAAAGATAAGAAGAATCTCTAAGGTAGTCAGTGATGGAAAGACATGTTTAAAAAATTAAAAAGAAAAGCAAAAGAAAAGAGACAAAGATGAAAGAGTCGATGGGTAGACGGCCGGCCTTTTCTTTTCTTTTTGTCTCTTCTTATATACTCCCTAACTATTTCCATTATCCCATCCTCTCTCTCTCTCTCTTCCAACCTCTTAACTCCTCTTTTGGACCTTCTTCTCACCACAGGTACTCTTCTGGCCTCTCTTTCTCTCTCTTTCTATCATATGATCTCTTGTTCATTTGTTTGATATTTCATTGTAGGTAAATTGTAGAGTGTATACTTTCAAGTTGGTGATCCTTGTAATTCTTGGTCACCCTCAATTGCCTTTTCAAAGTTCTACCTACAATCACTCTTTATACATATATATAGAAGAAGGTCCAAAATCTCCACAAAGTCATTTCTATTTTACTAATGGCACCTGTATCCTTGCCTCCCGGTTTCCGTTTCCATCCGACCGATGAAGAACTCGTAGCTTATTATCTTAAAAGAAAGATTAATGGAAGGAAAATTGAATTAGAAATCATCCCCGAAGTCGATCTCTACAAATGCGAACCATGGGAATTACCAGGTATATTTTTTTTATGTACAGTAAGATTCGAACCCTGGTCTTTGAGAAGTTTCATGCATGATTGCCAAAAGGAATGGATATATAATAATTTGAAGGGCATGCAATTTAATAAGAACCATATATTTGATGTGTGTGAAAGCATTGACTGATAAAGAGATTATTGTTGCTTTGCTTTGTATGAAGAAAACAAAAAGATAAAGTAGAATACATAAACTACTTTCACTCCTTTGAATGACAATTAAGTCCAAAAATTGCAACTTAAACTTGATTTCATAACTTGCTTAAAAGTTGTTTATGATCAATGTGTCTCCATAAGAAGACTTCCACCCCTCAAAGATTAACCCTTCTATTCTTCTTTTTGTTTTCAGTATATTACTAGCTTGCTTTTTTTATTTCCTTTGAATTATTCTTTTTTGATAAGATAAGCTTTCTTAAAGTATAAAATTTCATGTCGACAACACGATCGTTTTTTTAGTTTTGAGATTAATAACCTAATACTTCATATATGATATTAATTAACTTTTTTTGCTTCTTGGACTGTTTTTTGCAGAGAAATCATATTTGCCTAGTAAAGATCTCGAATGGTACTTTTTTAGCCCTAGAGATCGCAAGTACCCTAATGGGTCAAGAACTAACCGGGCTACTCAAGCTGGTTATTGGAAAGCCACAGGTAAGGATCGAAAGGTGAACTCGCAAATGCGTGCTGTGGGCATGAAGAAGACCTTAGTTTATTATAGAGGACGGGCGCCTCATGGTACTAGAACTGATTGGGTTATGCATGAGTATAGACTCGACGAAAAAGAATGTGAAACAGCCTCTGGCTTACAGGTGCAATATTCTTACAACTATTTCTTTTTATCAAGTTTTCGAACATGTATATGCAATAAGAAACAGAAACCCTAGTCAAGGTTCCTGTGATCAACTCTATGTACTTTTCCTTATGTAACTTTGATTGTCACTTTAATACACGTACATTGCGAGTAAGATTGCTAACTAGGGTTATTGAGAGTTCTTCCCTTACAATCTTTTCCAATTTTCTTCAGGATGCTTATGCGCTTTGCCGTATCTTTAAGAAGAGTGCATTAGGACCTAAAACTGGGGAGCAATATACTACTACTAGAAGTGTTAACCATTATCAGCAGCAATGGACACCTACTCACCATAATCGTTTACCTAATGTCGAAATGTCCTCCAATGGAAGAGCAGAAGATGTGGAATATAATGGCTATCCTTTCCCAACAGAGGCTAGCTCAATGCAAGTTGTTCATCATGGAACTTCGTCGTTTGATTTCAATGGTTCAAGAGATGGGAAATGGATGGAATACTTGACAGATGATGCATTTGAAACCACAACCCGACCATTTCCTAGCCATGGACACACAGCTTATCTCCCTTCTAAGGTAAAAAAAAATATCATTTAAGAGGGAATTCTATCGATTTACAACTGCATACGTACTTATAATATAGCTTGATATAACTGTTCTTGCAGGTTGACATAGCATTAGAGTGTGCAAGGTTACAGCATAGGCTCTCATTACCTCCATTAGAGGTTGACGATTTCCCCGACTTCGACTTCAAGGACCCAAACTTGCTGCCACAACCCACGGAACCTTATCGGCGAAATACTAATGGAGGTGATATCTTGCAGGAAATACTTTCAGTTGCTGGTGCCTCTCAAGAATTGATAAACCAGCAACCAAGTTATCACCAAGAAACATGGCCTTCTGGAGATTATTCTAATTACTTAAATGAGTTTACACCTTTACCTGAAATTGGACAGACGGAAGGTCGCCAACTTGGGGGAAATATCGGTTCCTCGGTTTTACTAGAGAAGACATGGCAAGAAGAACAGACAAGGTTTATAGATATAAATGACTTGGAAGAAGAGTTCAAGACTGAAAGCAGGATGGTGGAGAATCTAAGAGGTGTAGGAATGTCAAGCAAAGATTTAGAGAAGGTATGAATAGTCTTCTAAAATTCATTTCGATTGAAGAGTGAACTAATTAATTAAGATCAATATCGATATTCAAAATTCGGGTTACTTTGATTTCAGAAAAAGAAAATCTTAAACAAACTCTTATTTGTTGGATCAGATCATGTTGGAAGAACATAGGATGGTTCCTACAGAAACTGTCTCAAATTTCCAAAGAAGAGAGGAGGAAAACATGAGAGGTTTCTTTCAAAATCTCATCTCTTTGTTATTTCTTTAGTAGCTAGTGTGTCATTTTTAACAACTTCTTCAGAGTATTTGATTGAAAAAAAAACTAAAATTACAGGAGAAACTATCCAAAACAACAATTATAATCACTTTAATGAGGATGATGGAGATGATTTCTCACTTGGGTTTGTCAACAATGAACAAGAGGGAAACATGGATAACTTCTCAAGTATGCCAACTTTTGAAGTTTATGAGAAGATTGAAGTTAATCATGGAATGTTTGTTTCAAGTCATCAAGTAGCCGAAACATTCTTTTACCGAATAGAGCCCTCAAAGACAGTTAAAGTTCATCTTAATCAAGTAACAAACTACCCGATTACGAAACCAAAAGCAAATATTGCAACGCGAGTGAAAAATCGAAGTTCATCTAACATTAGTAACACTAAAGTCATTAAAACCAATAATTCAACCAAGTCGAAGACATGGACAAGTTTCGACCTTATAGGGGAGACAATGAACGTTATCATTTTTATCGTTGCAATGTTATTAACTTCTATCTACATTTGTGAAAACCGGGTGAATGCGGAAATAAGAGATGGTTTGTCTATGAGTAGCAAAGCTATAATGGATCAAAGAGAAGAAGGTTGTGAGTTTCATGAGGCCAAGAAGTTGAAAAATGTTGGAGGGGCTAAATGGGGCAGTGTTACTGACAAGAAGAATAACATTTGGTTTTCTAACATTAAAGAAGGATATATTTCTTGTGAGTTTTTGAACAAGAAATGGCCTTTCTTCGCAACTGTCGTGGCTCTCTTTGCATTAGGGTTTCACAATATCACATGCTTCCCTTAACAATTGACAGTCTCTTTGTTCTCTTTTATACTTACAGTGTAATACATTTAATCATTAACATATATAATAACCTAGCTATACATATTTATAGCTTCTAGTACTGTTTATTTCATTTATAAAGATTTATTGATTTGTCAAGACAAATACTTGTCAGTTTCCACTTTATTAGCATCTTGTTATTCTCTCGTTTTTCGTGTCTACGACTGGATTAATAGCTCGCAGCCTACAATTCCTGGTGAAAGAACAACATTTCTAACAAAAATAAATAAATCGATAGCTATATGTTTTGCTGATCGTGAACATCATGTAAATCTAAGTGCACTGGTATAATAAAATAAGAATTCTGACTATTATTTGTTACTGTTACGAATCTCAGAACAATAGTAAATTAAAATTAATTATTGATTCATATAAGAAGTATACGAGCATTCTAACAAAATATTATACAGGATACTAATTTTTTTTTTGAATCCAAGTGAAACAATTTCATTTCATAAGTGATAAAATCACAATGTTACATGGAATAATTCTTATTTCTCTCATCTGAAAACTTCATGAGAGTTACATACCTTTAAATGTAAAGTGCCTCGTGAAGAGAAAGAAATTGACTCGATACTGACTCAAAAAAAGCCTTAAAGGCCGACAAAAGATCCTTCCGGTCGAGAATGAAAAGACCCTGAAGGTCGAGAATGAAAAGACCCTAAAGGTCGACAAAATAACGGAAAAAAATTAAAAAGAGTCATCGTCGTTGTCACCGAAAAACCGTCGTCGGAAAACCGCCGCCACCATGGAGAAACCATCAACCATCCCAGATCTTCCATTAAATCTCCAATCTCTTATCATCACGGAGACTTCCATTACATCTCCAATCTCTTATCATCACGGAGACTTCCATTGCATCTTGAGGATCATATAATGTTGGAAGCACCCATACAATCACTGAAAACAAAAAGATGGCTACTAAATTGCCGTTTCTTTTCTTTGTATAAAACACTGGAAGCAAAAAGATGGGTACAAAACCGATCCGAAGAAATAGGAATGCAACGAGTAATTAAGAACAAACTTGATCTTCAACCATTAAGAACAAATCTGAATAACTCGAGTATGTCCTACAAACGAACAGTTCTTAAGATCTATTTTTGTAAAGAAAATCGAACCACTAGATCTAATACTGTAAACCTTTTCGTCTATATGAAGTGGGCGATTAGATGAGAGGTATTGGATCTTCGAAGTTAAGATTTGATGAGTGAAGATGGTACAGTTGTAGAAACCCTAGATTTGAATAATGTACAAAGGGAAAGAGATAATTTCGGCTTCTTACGGAATGATTTTCGAAAAGGATAGAAGACAACGATGGAAGATGACGATGAGTGAGAGAGAGAGAGAGAGAGAAAGGGAGAAAGGGACAAAACCCTCGCCGGATCTGGCGAGGATTTCTGAAAAAAACCGGTTACTTAAAACTCTTTGTTCGTAGGAGAGAGTAAGAGGAGTTTTTAGAGAGACCTTAATCCAGGATACTAATTGAGAATAATAATCGAATTGAAAATAACTTAACAGAAAATCATAAAATGAGCAAAGGACAAAGACGAGCGGGTCGTTCTTTCCTTTCGAACTAACAGTATTACGATTGCCTCCTAGGATAGGATTGTGTTACCTTTCTGATCTAAAAGTTCTCTAGAGATCGGTGAACTCTTGCAACCAATATGAATATCGTCTTGATTCTTTCTCTCTAGATACTTGTTACTTCGAAAAGTGAGTAGAATAGTATGAGTTAGGTAGTGTCGTAGTGGTGAAACCGGTCGGTCCGAGTGGTCTGACTTTTTGACATATTTGAACAGGTACCTATTATAATGGTCAGTTTTTATATGTAAAAAACCGACCAAAAGCTCGTATAGAATAAGAACACCCATTTAAAATTAGTCTTCGGTCCTGTTTTCCGGTTTAAACCTAATTTAAATTTTATTTAATCAAATATTAATAATCAACAAATTATATTGAGGTTAATGTCCTGCCCAAGGGATCAAGTTAATATAATCCAACAATGACAACCATGAGATTTTTGGATGAATCTCCATGTTTGCGTTAATGGCTAATTTAGGTGATCTTAGTTTCAACTGAGTTAAACATTTAGATTAAATTAAGGCCCTAATCTTCATCTTCTCTCTCTCTTTCTCCCTCTCCCTCTCTCTCGTTCTCTTACTTGCTATCTCTCTTTCTTTCTCCCACCGTCCCACATTACCTCTCTCTATTCTTCCCTCACTCTCTCTCATCATCTCTTTCACTCTCACTGACTATCTTTGTCGTTCTCACTCTAAATCTTTCTCTCTTTCATTGTAGATCACTCTCGTCTCTCTCATTGTAGACATATCTCTCTGTAGATCAGTTTTTTCTTTTTTTTATCTCTCTCTCTCTTTGTCTCACAGTCTTTATCTCTCGTTCTTGCATTCTCTATCTCTCCCTCTGTCTTTTGCGGTTTGTGTAGGTCTCTCTGTGGAGATCACAGAGTTCGTGCCCATGGAACGTTTTCTAGCCACAAGATGGTCTGGGTACAAAACGTTTTTGTGGCCACGAAATCTTCGAAGGGTTTCACGAAAAACCCTCATCCAGGTCCGCTTCTGGCGAAGGGAACACTTCCCTTTGTAGGTGCAGTGTCTGAGAGAGAGAAAAATAATAATCAGAGCTCGATCAAGAGACAAAGAGAGATTAAGAGAGAAACAATGAGAGATCGAGAAACATAGATAGTGAAAGCAATAGAGAAAGAGTGAGAGAGACCGAGAAAGAAGATAACCATAAGTGTGAAAAGAGAAGAAAAAAAGAGAGAAGATGAGACGATGGTGGTGGTGGCCAAAATGGTGGTGGTGGGAAGTTGTTGTGGTGAAGGTGATAGAGAAGATGAAGATTAGGGGAAATGTTTGATCAAGTTAATTTTTAAGTTAAAGAATAACATTCCTCCGAGAATGTACAAAAAAACATGGATTCCCTATAGAATTTATTCTCCGGATATTATTCCTTATTCCCCAAAGTCGCGGCCATCTTTTATTGCTCCGAGATCAAAACATAATAACATCCAACCACCATCCATTTGACACATAAGTTTGTTGATTTACACACATTGACACATTGTTATATCTTTTTGAACATAAACTGTAATTAACTTGGATCTTGTCCACCACCCTTTGCGTGTAGCGATAGAAAATTTCTCTTAAGCTCATGAGGTCTTGGGATCGAGTCTCGGTGGAAGCTGTTTATCACCAAGATTTATCTCATGTAATTCATACACTAAATAGAGTAAGTGTCGTCGGGATTTAGGCTCTTTCTTGTCGGGCTGGCCTTTTTAATAATCGGGTTAACTTAGTCGGTTATTGTGTTTATCACACATGAATGATGTATATGCCTTATAACGACTAACGTGGATTGTAGTCGATTTCTCAAAAAAAAAAAACACGATTCCATCATGAAATATAGTATGTCCGGCCTGATCTTTCTAGAGGCATATTGGGCACTGCTTCTTTATTTACAGCAACAACAACGTCACCAATATGAGCATTACGGCGATTACTAGCTCCTATGATTCGAATACACATCAATTCTCGAGCCCCGCTGTTGTCCGCTACATTTAAATGGAATTGCAGAGGCCCATTCAGGAACAAGAAAAGAATCTTTTTGGCACATAATGGATCAAGAGATGGAGGAAGTTTTAAAAGAGTCCCTGATAATTGTTAAATGCGGCTCTTATTCCGGCCAATCAAGGAGGTGCAGCAGATAGTAGCTGATCGTCGTGCTCAAGCTCATCGCAACTCGCCACTAGAGATCGAGTACTTAGTGAAGTGGAAGGACCTGCTAGTACTGTTAAAGTCCCCTCTCTCAAAAATAACTTAAAGGAAACTAATAATAATTATAATTATAATTTAAAGGGAAACTTGTGAAAGACGGAGGTGCCTCTATCACTTATTTACACTTAAATTCTCCTTTTTAAACTTATATTTGAATTTCTTGATAACACCTTGTTAGTAAATAAGCCCACTGTACCAATTGAATGTAAAATAAAGTTTTTTGTGAGTAGGAAGGTTAGATCATATTTTTATCATTGACGATTCCAATTAGATAAATATATCTTTGACGTTATTACGCTTTTCGCATAACCGCCACTCTTTTAGGCAGTGCAAAACTCAAAGTGTGGAGCTCAACTCAGCATGCTTCCATCCTCTGTCTCTTTGGTCAGAGTGGGGTCTTCGGGCAAAGCTTTGTTTTTTTTTATGTACACCAAAGTCCAAGGTGCCTCGAAAAATTGTTCTAACCTCTCTACAACTGCTTTGGTTAGAGTAGGGCTCAGGTGGTCATGTGTTTGGGTCCATCTCTCTACACGAATTTTTCCGCAATGATTAAACTCAAGAAATAAAAATCAACAAGAATATGAAACCCACCTTGATAATCTTAAAAATCTACTATAAAAATCATCTTCAAAACTTTGAAAGTTGAAACTATAAAAAACTCTAGAAATCCTCTTTCAGACTTTGTGTAGCGCCCCAAATCCCAAATCTCAAGCTAACCGCCTTGAAATCGAAGATTTGAGACCTTCAAACTGGATCCACGAGCAACACCTACCATGAGTGCACAATAATTACCTGAAAAACAAAATAGCTGGGTTAAAACCCAACTGCAGTAGATTTCCTCAAACCTAAGTCTCGGGTAGGCAAGCTCAATCCCCAATCAAGGAAGCATTGCATTCATATTCATTATTGGCATTATCTGAAATTTAACGGTGAATACTAACATAATATATCAGATTTATCCAATCCCTCTCGAAACTAATAATTTATGTCATTTGATTAATTATTAGGTTTTCCGGTTCTCGTATTATTTTAATCTAATACTAACCCTGATAATACAACGATCTTTTTTTTTTTCAGCAGATAGAAAATAGCATGCCTTTAACTAAGGTAAACCTTTATGGCCACAAACTTGACATGTACGTCGACAACCACATTATGTCGAAATACACAATCATCAAACTCTTGTTCAGGTATCTCAGACCAATACACAACAAACATTGACTCTTATCAAGACTTACAAATAAACTCACCAAACAATTCAAGTCAACAACACATGACAAGTCAGAAGGGATGATGCACATAGTAGATCCTCACGTGGATCGCAATCTCAAACAAGCAAATAAAAATATTAATTAACAAACATAGGCTCACCACTAGAAGGTATCTACCTAGGAAATACATTGCCTAAAGAACAGAAACCATGTGAATTATCTCAATAAATTCGTCCATCGGAGACTGTTCTGACACCTTGTACGAAAACAATCATAACTTCTCACTCGAAAATCGGATTAATGAACCGTTTGAACTACTAAAAAGTAGACGAACAGACCTTTCCAACCATATAAGAATCAAACTTAGATAAATTATATATCTACACCAGATTTAATTTTAATATAAACCGACGTGCAGTAGACACTGTTCTGGCACCTTGTACGAAAACTATCGTAACTCTTCACTCGGAACTCGGATTAACGAACCGTTTGAACTACAAGAAAGTAGACAAACAGACCTTTCCAAACATATAAGAATCACACTTAGATTCATTATATATCTACACCAGATTTAATTTTAATATAAACCGACGTGCAGTAGACACTGTTCTGACACCTTGTACGAAAACTATCGTAACTCTTCACTCGGAACTCGGATTAACGAACCGTTTGAACTACAAGAAAGTAGACAAACAGACCTTTCCAAACATATAAGAATCACACTTAGATTCATTATATATCTACACCAGATTTAATTTTAATATAAACCGACGTGCAGTAGACACTGTTCTGACACCTTGTACGAAAACTATCGTAACTCTTCACTCGGAACTCGGATTAACGAACCGTTTGAACTACAAGAAAGTAGACAAACAGACCTTTCCAAACATATAAGAATCACACCGAGATTCTTCATATATCAATACCAGATGTAAGTTGAATTTAGACCAAAATATTGTCCTCTCTATATGTTTTATGAAATTCTAGATAAAACTAGTCTCTAAGCCATTTAATCGTTCTTTCATGTGATTAACAATACTATACCTATCATAGAATAAATTGAAAGAGCTTACAAAAAAATTAGGAGATAGAAAATCTACTTCTTTTCGCGTTAGATGACTTTAAGACCACAACCATGGCTTGTTCTCTCACTAGAGAACTCTATTTCCATCACTTTTCTTCTTTATTCCTCCTCCCGTCACTAAGGAGCGGCTGCACCCTCTTTCTTTTCTATAGGGTTTCCTCAAAAGTGAAGAGAAATAGGGTTTTTAAACCCACCAGTATTTCATCTAAACAAAACTGACCTAGACTTTTATGATTTCCACCCAATTTGGTATATCAAGAAAATAGGGGTGTTACAATCTTCCACCCTAAAAAGAGGATTTCGTCCTCGAAATCAAACATACCACAATCACAAACAATATGCAATCAAGTGTAGCAAATGCTAGAACATAAATGTTATACAAGCACAAGAAATACAACACAACTGAAGTCAACCTGTTACACGGTTGAAAAGATTCATACAATACAACTTCCCTTTTGGAGGGGCATAACCAATTTTTTGAGGTCCACAAGATAGCTTCACTTAGCATCCGTGTTTGCATCGACTTAAACCTCTCAATAAACCATTGATACCTCCCAAAGAGGGGATCCGTGCAACACGAGCACTTTACATATGAGCAGGAGGCGAGCCAAGCTCTAGTTGGTAAATTACTTCTCAAACTAGAAGTATGTGGTCCACAAGAATGAACTTGTGTTTGCATCGATCATCCTGTCGAGCCAACCACCGATCACTTATGGATTATAACCGTCAATCCATATTAGAACTCAAGCCCCTGGTCCACTGGGTTGTCCAATGTCACATTGACAAACCCGTGTTTGCAATCGATCCACATGTCGAGCCAACCAGTCTTAGTTCAATTCATTACTTCTCAAACTAGAAGTATGTGGTCCACAAGAATGAACTTGTGTTTGCATCGATCATCCTGTCGAGCCAACCACCGATCACTTATGGATTATAACCGTCAATCCATATTAGAACTCAAGCCCCTGGTCCACTGGGTTGTCCAATATCAAATTGACAAGCCCGTGCAATCGACCCGCATGTCGAGCCAACCAGTCTTAGTTCAATCCATTAACGAAACTCAAGATCATGATCCACCAAGTTATCCAATATCGCGTTAGTAACTAGTGTTTGCAATCGATCCACATGTCGAGCCAACCATTCTTGGTTCACTCCATTAAGTAGAACTTAAAATCATGGTCCACGAGGTTGTCCACTATCACGACAACAAATTCGTGTTTGCATCGACCCACATGTCGAGCCAACCATTCTTAGTTAACATTTTCTCATCGAAACAAATTTTTAAGTTGATTCATAATCAACTGATACACTATCACACAACACACATTCAAACAACCCAAAACCCCATAAAAGTAGGGATTTTCAGTACCCTCATGTATATCATAAATATATGTATTGCTACAATCACAATCACATACCTTAGGTTTGACATCACGGTCAAATAAGACATTTACTCGCACGCATCAAAAACAAAAAGTACATCACATCAATAGCCATTATCCTTCCCATAGAAAATTTGCAATCACAATTTAGATTCCGAAAACACAAAGACAACTTCTTTCAAATTTTCACAAGAAAGCAATTCCAAAAGCACATTCTAGATTCAACCGGTTGTGCAAGACACTAATTAAAGTGTTCATAACAATGACGTGTCTAACGACGACAATCAAACCCACAATACAACCCTAGGACCACTAAACCTAGAGCTCTGATACCACTTTGTAGCGCCCCAAATCCCAAATCTCAAGCTAACCGCCTTGAAATCGAAGATTTGAGACCTTCAAACTGGATCCACGAGCAACACCTACCATGAGTGCACAATAATTACCTGAAAAACAAAATAGCTGGGTTAAAACCCAACTGCAGTAGATTTCCTCAAACCTAAGTCTCGGGTAGGCAAGCTCAATCCCCAATCAAGGAAGCATTGCATTCATATTCATTATTGGCATTATCTGAAATTTAACGGTGAATACTAACATAATATATCAGATTTATCCAATCCCTCTCGAAACTAATAATTTATGTCATTTGATTAATTATTAGGTTTTCCGGTTCTCGTATTATTTTAATCTAATACTAACCCTGATAATACAACGATCTTTTTTTTTTTTCAGCAGATAGAAAATATCATGCCTTTAACTAAGGTAAACCTTTATGGCCACAAACTTGACATGTACGTCGACAACCACATTATGTCGAAATACACAATCATCAAACTCTTGTTCAGGTATCTCAGACCAATACACAACAAACATTGACTCTTATCAAGACTTACAAACAAACTCACCAAACAATTCAAGTCAACAACACATGACAAGTCAGAAGGGATGATGCACATAGTAGATCCTCACGTGGATCGCAATCTCAAACAAGCAAATAAAAATATTAATTAACAAACATAGGCTCACCACTAGAAGGTATCTACCTAGGAAATACATTGCCTAAAGAACAGAAACCATGTGAATTATCTCAATAAATTCGTCCATCGGAGACTGTTCTGACACCTTGTACGAAAACAATCATAACTTCTCACTCAAAAATCGGATTAATGAACCGTTTGAACTAATAAAAAGTAGACGAACAGACCTTTCCAACCATATAAGAATCAAACTTAGATAAATTATATATCTACACCAGATTTAATTTTAATATAAACCGACGTGCAGTAGACACTGTTCTGGCACCTTGTACGAAAACTATCGTAACTCTTCACTCGGAACTCGGATTAACGAACCGTTTGAACTAATAGAAAGTAGACAAACAGACCTTTCCAAACTTATAAGAGTTACACTTAGATTCATTATATATCTACACCAGATTTAATTTTAATATAAACCGACGTGCAGTAGACACTGTTCTGACACCTTGTACGAAAACTATCGTAACTCTTCACTCGGAACTCGGATTAACGAACCGTTTGAACTACAAGAAAGTAGATAAACAACCCTTTCCAAACATATAAGAATCACACTTAGATTCATTATATATCTACACCAGATTTAATTTTAATATAAACCGACTGTAGTAGACACTGTTCTGACACCTTGTACGAAAACTATCGTAACTCTTCACTCGGAACTCGGATTAATAAACCGTTTGAACTACTAAAAAGTAGACAAACAGACCTTTCCAAAAATATAAGAATCACACTGAGATTCTTCATATATAAATACCAGATGTAAGTTGAATTTAGACCAAAATATTGTCCTCTCTATATGTTTTATGAAATTCTAGATAAAACTAGTCTCTAAGCCATTTAATCGTTCTTTCATGTGATTAACAATACTATACCTATCATAGAATAAATTGAAAGAGCTTACAAAAAAATTAGGAGATAGAAAATCTACCTCTTTTCGCGTTAGATGACTTTAAGATCACAACCATGGCTTGTTCTCTCACTAGAGAACTCTATTTCCATCACTTTTCTTCTTTATTCCTCCTCCCGTCACTAAGGAGCGGCTGCACCCTCTTTCTTTTCTATAGGGTTTCCTCAAAAGTGAAGAGAAATAGGGTTTTTAAACCCATCAGTATTTCATCTAAACAAAACTGACCTAGACTTTTATGATTTCCACCCAATTTGGTATATCAAGAAAATAGGGGTGTTACACTTTGAAACCATAAAAACCCTAGAAATCATCATCAAAACTTTAAAAGTATGAAAAACCTTATAAACCCACCCTAGAAATCCTCTTTAAAGCATGCAAAAATCTAGAAATCTTCTTCATACTAAAAAAATAAAACCTTTGTGAGAGACAGAGAGAAAGAACCAGTCCGAGACCTTGGTTTTGGGCGAGGATTGACAAGTCATAGGCCCAAAGCATGGCATCGGGTTGGACAGTCCGAATGCTCCCAGATTGGACAATTTGAGTCTGTTCGGACTGAGGCAGTGCAAGATTGTGCTTTGAGCCTCGGACTGGACAATTTGAAAGGAGAGCGCCTACAGTTGTCGCCAGTGGCGGATTTACATGCAACTTTGTTAAAATTTATTACATGACTTATATATTTTAAATAATTAAAATTAACAAAAGTTAGCAATCTATGGTGGTGTGTGTCGCAACTTATACAGAACTTGATTTGTGGTGCAATGGTTATAGTTTCTTAGTAACAGTATTAGAGACCTGTGTTTGAGTCCCACAATCAACATTTTTTATTGAGGAATTTTAAGTTACACAAAAACTTTGATTATATTCAAAATCACCATAAGATATTAACTTGTTCATGGAGGAGTGGTTAGAACTGTTGCATAAGGTTGGAGTTGACCTTGTTGTGATCATGAGTTCAATCCCCTCAACCCTCTTTTGTGTGGTAACTGGATTTTTTTAGACATTTAAATAAAGTTCCCTAAATGTTTTAAGTCTTTCTGAATACAAAAAGTCTAAATTATAAATGAATCCCAACTAATTAAGAGGTCCCATAATTTTTTCCAACAATTTTATTTTTCATAAATTCATAATTACTTATTAAAAATTTCTAAAATCTTAGGAAGGTCGGATCTCTATTCTATTGAATGATTTTTTCTTTGTTTTAATACAAAGTACCAAATAAAACTAATAGACCTCAAGAACTAAGTCTCCACCAAAACAATCTTATGATTTTTGTCATCCTTTGAAATTATAATAACTCATAAGGGAAAGGCATGCAGATTGAAGAATATAAATTAGTCTTTAGATGTTGTGCTTTACTAAAGACGTCTCCCAATTCGACAGAATTGGTGATGCTGCTAAAAAATTGTAGATACGGAAGCTTATTTGTCTTTCGACTTTAGCACTAGTCTTATCTGTTGAAACATCTACAGTGAGAGATCATTTACATCAATGAACCTCATCAAAAGCAAATCGCGCAATCTAAAGAGTGATGAATGGTTGAGTGTATGTCTGAATACATAGATAGAAATTGATAATGAGATAACAATGAAGAACTTCCTAACAAAGAAAATTCATAGAAGTCAATTATGAATGTATGATTTATAAATTTATGACATAGTCTAAAACGTTAAGTTTTTTAATTTCTTGATATCAAATATAGCTATTAATTTTATCAATAACTTATTTTATTTGCTTAAGTTTGTATTGTTGTAATTTTTATAATGAACACAGTAACTTTTTAGACCTTCCTAAAGGTATATTCTAGATATGTAGTTGTGGGGTTTGACAGTGGTCAAACTCTTTTGAGATAGAAACGTGAAATGCTTGCATAAAATAGGATACTAACATCATAATCCTTTATGAACAAAGAAATATGAAAGAAGATAATTTATAATACATTACAAGCATATAAAGGCCTCGTTTGGGTACACACACACATATATATATATATATATATATATATATATATATATACACTAGGCATAACCCCCGCACTACGTGCGGGGGCTATGCCATTTACCAAATGTGAGTTGTAGAGTATTGAAATTGGTACAACTGGATACAATTTTACTTACCTAACGCATCGTATGTATTTACCGATACAACACATTATATACGAGTTAAAAATGATTAGTGTTGTGCTTCAAAAAAATATCGACAAAGTTGTTTGTGTGATGAGTAGGATAAAACAAATACAACTTGAGCAAAAATGCAAGAATATCTATAGTTTGTAATGACATTCAAATGCCGAAAGTGAACTCCAGTCTCCGTATGCATGAGAAATTCGATAAATTTGTTTATCTCCAATAACCAACAACTACAAAAGTGAAAAATTAAATACTAAGAATAAAATACAAACCTTAGCTTTACATTCACTTGTAAACATAATAAAATTGCGTTATCAGTTAAGATCGGCCACAATACTCTCCGTAGCGCTCTTGCTTCACATAAATAATTATCTGCAAGGATATAATAAATGATTGCCTGAGGGTGCATAAGGGTAAAAAAAGACAGAAACAATTTAACTTATTATACAACAATTGAGGGGAATGCCATATGTAGCATCTTGTGAAACACCAATTTTTAATACTAAAAATTTCTTTCTTACCTCGAAAGTGGCGGCCAAGAATTGCTCCTCGCTTTAAAAATTCCCCTAATTTAAAACTGTTTAGTAAAACTGTTTAGTGGAATTGAGAAATTACTTGTAAAGTCATTAACCAGTCTTATTTTTCTTAGTTTTATTCTTTTTTTTTCTCCATGTTTGTTTTTATTTACAATTGATTTTTGTTCAATGTACACGTATGCACAACTTCATATAATGTGGTAGACAGAACACTGAGCACTACTGACATTGTCCTTAAACTGCCAGTAGTATGAGACATTGGCTCTGGTCACAGGCTTCCCAACAAGGTAGGTTGCATTTTGTCCAAATTTGTTGTTTTGGCAAATTTGTTGTTTTGGTGGCGCAATCACCATACTTCCATGTTTGCTGGTAAGGAATGTTTCAAGTTCTTCTAAATCTATTGTTTTCTTGAGGCAATCAATCTACTCTTAGACTTGCTGGTATGTACAATTATTGGAGTTTTGAAGTGGTTTTATTTGCATCGGTCTGACGTTCAGTTATTTGTTTGTTTCGTATAGGCTTTACTTATGTATGTTAAAGATGTTATTTTAAAATTTTCTATTAGATTTCTTTATATGATTTTTATGTCATTTTAAAATTTATTTTATTTGTTTGTTACTTTTTTATTTTTGTTTTGATTTCTTTGTGTAAATGTATGTATTAAATAGTTCTAATTTATTAAAAGATAATTGTGTAAGGTTGGTATAAGGCCCACGACTTCGTTGACTGTGGTTGCTAACTATCTTTGCTAATAGGACTTGCAACGTTCATATTTTCGGCCAGTTAAGTTTCTCATTTCTGTTTTCCTTTTCATGTTCTCTAAAAATATTTTTTTTTATCATCATTGAACCTTAATTAGTTTAGGTAATAATGGATATCATAGTGAAGTCTTGTGCAATGAACTATTTATTTCACGCAATTCGTGACATTATGGAGATGATTCTCTAAAAACATACTACTTGTAGACAGATACATAATTCTATGTAGAAAAAGTTTGAGGCAACACAAGAGTAAAACGACAACATTTACAAGCCCTTCGATAACTTATGCACACGAAACAAGAAGAGTATGTCGATAATTATTTCTCAAAACCATACAATAGTAAACAAGACATGATTCCAGAGTGAAAAAATTAACTAAGGATCAAATTTCTTTTATGAATAACTCCTAATTCCTCTTATGTTGAATGCTTTATTGAAGAGTCAAAATACCTAGATGAACTATTAGTTGATAAGTTGAAAATTTCATTGTTGTTCAAGAACAGATAATGATAGAAGACTCATTTGAAGAACAAACTTTGAAGGCTTCTAACTCACGGTGAAAATTCTCTAGAAGAGGACTAAGAGGTTGTGGTAAAAGTAGTACTAATTAACTCGTAACAATCTGAAATATCATATTTTATTTTCATGTATAACATCATATGAATTAAAAAATCGTAAAAGATTTGGCTATGTCTACTATGGTTAACTCTCTACAATAATATTATATTTTCCGCATTGCATAAAGGGCATTCTCCCGCCCGTAGGGCGGGAGTTATGCCTAGTATATATACAAACCCATTCGTTCTCACCTCTGACCTCATTAATCACCTTCAATAAATTTGATTATCTCTCTTAAAACAAAAAGCAAGCTCCAGACAAGTTTTAATGGCGGAAACAAACCCTAATAATCATTCTTCTATCGATCCAAAAAGTGGTTTCTGTTCATCAACTAAAACCTTTCACAGTCTTCGACCTCACGTTCCTCTTCCACCATTAAACTCTCCTCTCTCTATTCCCGATCACGCTTTCTCTCTCCTCCGCAAATCTCTATCATCTTCTTCTTCATTAACAAACACAACTTTCCTCATCGACGCAACTACCGGAACTCGCGTTTCTTACTCTGATTTCATTCGCTTAACTGAAACCCTAGCTTCTTATCTCCAAAACTCCATTGGTCTTTCTAAAGGCGATACAGCTTTCATTCTCGCTCCTGCTCTGGGAATGCCCTTTGCGCAACGCGACGTGATATGCATTAAACTTATTGGACATGTAATCTAGATAAATTTACTCTGATAAAACACTGTATATTGATGGGTTTTGCTTAAATTTAAAAGAGTCAAGAGCAGAGTGTGATTTACTATATCGATAAAGAAACTCTCAAGAATTTTAATGTCAGAAAAAGACTTATTCTTTAAGGTACGACCAAACTTCTTTTTATCCACCTTATTATCTCATCCACTGCACTCTCCTGGTTCTTCTACTTCAACTGCCCTTTCACTTGGTCTGACTTGTGAACACCCCAACATCTTCTTCGTGTTTGGCTACTCCTTGTTATAAGTCCAAGTAGTTTCCTAGATATATAACATGTGCTTGCGACACATGGTATTTGTTGGACACAATTACCTGATGAGAAAATACAACTGTTTAGTGCCACTCCAAGTTCATTTGTCTGACTTTTTTTTAGCAGTGTTCTAGTAGTTTTTATAATTCCAGTACCTACTCTGCAACAAAGAGACAATGGTGAAAAGAATTAGAACTCCATATTAAGAAAAATATGAAACTTACATATGAAGCAAACCAGAAAGTAAAACACAAAAGAATTGCGAAATAGAAATAAGAATTAAAGACTAAACTAAGAGTTTGTAGAATTATCATCACCAAACAAAGCGACAATTCCTAACGAGTATCAAAGCAAGGAGTTTCAAATTACTATTTTTGATAATGGAAAAAGATGAAACAATTTGGAGCAAAAGAGGGAAATAATTACCGAAGAAGAAGAACAAAGTAACTACTTGATCAAGAGGAGGAACATCGGTGAACAATTCAAAAGGCCAGCGTAATTATTAAGGATTTGACAGAATTAAGCATTAAAGTTGGTTTCTAACTCCTTATTTGTGAACACTTGGACTTAACTCAGAATAAAAATCAGATGGTGTAGGTTTATCCAAGTACAAATCTATTCTGCTTACAGATAAAATTAAAGTCATGCTTGAGACAAACCAATGTTACCAGAAGTCCAGAACTCATTGTAGTTTGGTTTTCAGTTGTAGTCTTAGACAGACAGTCAAAGATAGCTAGATAGAAAAAATTAGGGTGATAACCCCATAATTTTAGGCAACCAAGAGGTAATATAAGTTTATTACATGTTAAATAGAAAATCACCGGAGTATACATCTTAGAACAATTTTCCTTTCTAAGTTACAAAAAACTCCCTTGAAGGATTGTAAGACTGGCGAGTTCTTTTACTACATTGAAAACAACTACAACATGCACAAAATGGCCATCTTCGTAAGGAGAGTGGACAGCTAGAAAAATATGTTTGGATATAACAAATATGTTAGTCAATGTATTTGAAAACCTATTTTGATAGAAAATAATAGAGAACAAGACATTAAGTGATTCATTTGGGAACTAAGAATTAAGGATGAAGTTGTGTGCTACCAAAAGAAACACAAGTCGTTCAGCAATGTGAAAACTTGAATGGGAGTTGTATAAGAAATCTTTGTACCTGCTGTCAAAGAGGTGAAGAACTTCAAATTAGACAATGAATAAAAATAATAATAAACTAAAATGATACATTAAACATGAGCTATGAAGTTAATTGATGAATAAAAAAACTATCACGACAAAAAAAACCTAAAAAATCCTACAATATCAAGATGGATAAGTTAAATCTCACCAG
The DNA here is from genome assembly GCF_041429995.1 of Eschscholzia californica. Classification (NCBI taxonomy): domain Eukaryota; kingdom Viridiplantae; phylum Streptophyta; class Magnoliopsida; order Ranunculales; family Papaveraceae; genus Eschscholzia; species Eschscholzia californica. The sequence continues at coordinate 11,249,492 of NW_028238198.1, read as the reverse complement.
ATCATAAAATTCAAATGAAAAAACATATTAGTCAGTGTAACTTATAAAGAAATTGTACCTGAAAGAGATGGTTGATCTTCGGATCAAATGGTTTTAGTTTTGCTAAAATCTAAGTCATTGTGTCATCTTAAGAAATAATATTTTGTTCTGGTAGTGGGAAGAGATTGGGGAAAAATGGCAGAGATGTAAGCTAGGATGAAACAAACAAACAGAAAATAAACAATGTATTGAAACTATGGTTACTTGAACAACTAAAAATCCAAAAGATACGCAAGACAACATTAGAAAAGTCAATTTACTCACTCAAGTAAAGAAAAGTGGAAGCTAAAAGATGTTTACAAATTTTAGATAGATCCAAAACGAGAACCTTGCAAATTAGAGAAAAGAAACTGCACTTAGTAACAATTGAGATGATTTATATTCTCTCCCTTGATTCTCCTCGCCTGGTTAATGACAATAACGGAATCAAACTACTATACGGTCGTGCACAAGGAAACAGAGATAATGAAAAAAGGACAGCTTACCATAAGTTTGTGATGGGGCTCATCTGTATCGATTAACATCTTTTTGTACGGGTATACAACGTCCATGATAAGAAGCGGCAAGACATGGCTGTTTGAGTGTTTCCAACTTTCGTGCTCCGATTTCCTTTCAGTATATTCCTTTGGAAAGTTCTTCTTTATGATGTTATCCAATGCCAGACTAATAACCAATACGAGAACTTGAAAATGATTGGGGTTTCAATGGATTACTAATATGACAATAGAAGAGGAATACCATTTGATATTATCGACTAAAACAGAAATTTGATAAATGGGCAAATAGTAGGAACCCAATAGATTTATCACAAGCAATTTAGAACAATAATATGGTATCTCTCCTGAAATCTGAACTAATATGAAGATTATATGAAGTGTTGTATTATAATTGTATCGAGTTGTTACTACAGGGAAGGTAACTCTGGAACAAAAACAAAAAAGATTGTCAAAGGAAGACGAAACTATGCCGGGTACAACCTTCAATTTCCACCACATAAATTTTAAACGAATACACATAATTCAACAAAAACATTAGCCAAATTTACTATCAAATATAAGAAAAATTGTGGAACATCTAACAAAGTATCCATAACATAAAGCTGTACACCAACCTTTGGAAGTCCAGTACTCCCACTGGTATACATAATAACTGCAATATCAGCTGACACGGGCAAATCGGCATCAACAGGGTTTTCTCGGCCAATTTTCTCCACTTCAGTAAATGAAGTAATTGTCCAGCTAGTGCTTTGCAACGAGAATTCTGATGGGATCCCATACTCATCAATGTATATTACACGTTTTACTGTGTCAAGCTGTCCACTTATTTCTGCAAGTTTTTTAAGTTCTTTTTGCCCACATATGACAGTTGAAACTTCCGTCTGCAAACCAAGAAGGAAACATGAACAAAGTTAGATTCACATCACAATTTAAACTCAAAGTATTAGACAGGTATGAAGGCCGAAGGTGCCACAATCTATAAAACTATATGTAATATAACCATTATCTATATGACGTGGGCACCCAGTATGCCCCTCTTACCAAACCTGCCCGTCTCCTGTTTAGACCTATGCAGCTATGATAACAAGAAAGTAGAAACAAGTTAGTCATTTATAAGGTTCCCTGTTCAGTTGTTCCATTCATCTCCAGATCTTCTCAACTATTTTTCAACTAAAAACATATTAGATGTATGTGATATACAAAATATATATATATACGTATAAGTTCATAAATATATTCTATATTGGGAGCTCCAATTTAGAGTAACTCAGCTCGCTTGGGGCTCGGACACTGAGTAGGGACCGAGACCGAAGCAAGTACTTAGTTTTAGATTCCTCTGCCCAACCTTGTGCCTCACCCCTGACAACCTTCACTCTAGTTTGTAAAGGTAAACGGCAATACAGAATACAACTAATAAAACTAACCCAAGACATATGTTGATGAATCTTTGTGTATCACCAGATAGAGGAGCCCCTCCAGAAAGCAGGAAGCGAATGTTTCCACCCAGAATTGGTCGAACCTTTTTGAAAACAAGAATGTTCCACAGAATCCTCTCGAGTCCCCACGCCCCAAACCAACTTCGGTTCATAGCTAACAGTCTACGACTATACGCAATGTCAAAAAGTTTCTTGGAAAGACCACCTTTTGTATCTACCTGAAATGTCATAAGAAATCAGTAGTCATTTTATTAATCTTAAACTTTTCTGTCTCATTTCGACAAACCAAGCTGGCTGAGAGAGAAGAAACAAATAAGCATTGCTAAACAGACCTTTCTCCTCACACCATCTCGAACACGATCAAGAATGGCAGGCACTGCAGTCATCAAAGTTGATCCTAGCATAGAAGCATCCCCCTTTGTTCCCCTTTTTATCTTGTTTGATGTATCAGTAAGAATCAAAGGTGATCCATATCCAATTGAACTACCAACAGCAACCATTACATTCTACACTACAATGTCCAAATTAGTTGCAAGTGATAATAGTCTTAACTAAGATACTAAAAAATGAGCATCAAGTTCTCTCACTTCGCAAGCTCGGGTGATTACAGAATCAATTGTACCTCAGCAGCTAGTTCTAGAATATGAGCTAATGGTAGGTATGCTAAGTACACGTCTTTGCTTCCGAGGCCAGGAACAATAGTCATGACTGCAGAAATTGTAGCTAGCACGTTTCCATGGGTCATCATTACTCCCAAAAATAACATCTGATATTTACTAAAATCTCTTCAATTAAAAGTTCGTATAAAAAAATATAAATTTTTGGAAGTAGGAAAAAGTATTGGATGAACCACAAAACAAAATAAGCAAGTTGCTAGTTAAGTAAACAACTACGGTACCATTAATTCTATTCCCTTCAAACATCTTCTTCTTTCCAACATTCTGATTGAGGCATTTTATCAAACATCTTGGCCACAATTTCTAATTTACAAGATATAATATCTAAAAATATCTGGTGAAGCTCAGATCCAATTAAATGGGCGAAATGCAAATAGAAAAATAATATTAAAATGGAAAATCAGAAAACAAAAATTTATATCTTCTGTGATGAGGTTTTCACCGCTATCTTCTTTGTTGATTCGTCATGAAGATTTCGACGTATTTTTCTCTCACCCGTGCAACATCTATGGAGTGAAAAGATGTTTCATAGGAGACTATTAGGTGAAGAAGAGTAAATGAGGAATTTACTGAAATCTTCACCCTCTTCTGACATAAAAGAGGCAATGAATAATGAAGCAACATATTCACGGAAGAACAGTCAGGAATACCATCGGACAGGAAGGATTGAACGAATTTACAGAGAGATGAGAGGTTTTGGCGTTTCAGTTTCACAGAAAGAGACGTGCAGTAGTAGTATGTGGGGCGTTACATCAAAGGGTTGGATCCACGTTAGATTAGAGGGTAGGATCAATGTATATTAATTATGTCCTAGTGTCATGTCCATATATCTAGATTTTATCCTAGTCATATTGCCAAGTCACATTCATTTACATTAATTATGTCCTAGTCATAAGGATCTGTTTTGTATAATAGATATATATATATATATATATATATATATATATTATCAGTTCTATTAGCCCATGAATAAAAGCGTTATTTAAAAATCCACATCGATCACAATGCAAAGAACAAAAAAAACATAAAATAGAAGTATATATTCCTTCATTATTCAAATAAAATTAACCATAAGAAAATACATCAGGATTCAAATCTTCACATGTTCTTTGATCCTATCAATGATTTATCCTACTAATTAATACTCATAATATTTCTAGCTACCCAAATACTTCTTTCTCTTTCTCTCATCCCTAGTTTCTCTATTCGTCCCTAATACAGAAGTGAAAACAAGAATGAGTTTCGTTCCAAGCCATTCTAAAGATTTGACCTTTACAAAATTTCTTGATATCATTGAGTGCTCTGTTGGAAATTAAAAACACTTGCACAAACAAAGAAGAATAAAGAAGATATTTAACTTGAATTGAATTACTTGACTTGATTTGATCTAAAATTAACTACAAAGACTTGTCTATTTATAGACTAAAACTTCAAGGACTAACTAAGACCACTAGTAAAATCATCCCACTAACTAGCACATTAACCCACTTACTAGTACATTAACTCCACTAACTAGTACATTAACTTCACTAACTAGTACATTAACCCCGCTAAAGTTAACTCTATAATTACTTAACCAATAAAATATATCTACTCATTAATTTTGAGTTTAAATAAATTTAACACCCTCCCTTAAACTCAAACGACATAATGTCCATCATAATCTTCAACTTGAAAGATAAATGGACCTTCGATGGCTTAATAAAAATATTAGCCACTTGTTCTTAAATTTAAAACTGCATATTAATCTGGTTCTTGATCATACTCTTTCACAATTAATTTGTCTACTTGACCATCATCTGATTTGTACTTGTTTTTGAAAGACCATTTCAACCCAATTGGCTTATTTCCTGTGGGAAGATAATTTAACCCTGAATTATCATTTTTCTCAATTGAATGAATTTCGTCATCCGTAGCTGAAATTTGCACCACATTTTTTCTGATTCTTTAAAAGTGATAGGATTGCAATCTGCAAAAAATGCAAAACTTGCAAAATCTTCGTCAGAATCATCATTATCATTGGTTACAACGTATTCATCAAATCTCGAAGACATAACTGTTGGGATTTACACCCTTATACTAATGTCAATGGCGGAAATAAGACATCTAATGTCTACATTAGTATTCTCAGGATCACATGCATAAGCCTATTATAATACTAAGCAAAACTAGATAATCGATTACCTTAATCGCTAGTTTTTCTCTCGAACTTTTCCGATCGCTTTTGAGAAGACGAAGAGCTTCAAGCGTAGCTCCTCTACTTGGGACACGATCAATCAACTTGATCTCCCACCTTGTTGTTTAGCTAGCTCACCAATGGTGGTTGGAAGAAGAACACCTTTCTTCTTGACTAGATAGATAGTAATGGGAATTAACTCACTTTCTCCTCTCTACTTGATGTGGTAGAGTAAGACAGTTTAGAGAGAAATTCCACACCTTATTCTCTGCCCTAAGAGTGTTTATATAGAACCCTAATAAATATCCACCTCCTTTTAGGTTTCCTAAAATACCCTTTAGAATAAGATTTAGAGAAATTGTCGAAAATAGGAACTATTGATATTTTTTCAATTCCCTAAGGAGGAGATGTCCAAACACCACGAAAATTGGCATATATAATTTTTATTATATCAGCAACTAACCCTCCAAAATTCAGCCCAATCCGAGTCCTAGAAGTACCCGAACCGGTCTAGCCCAAAAACCCTGTTTTTGGCCTTTTTGTACTATCTTTGCCTAATTCCTTTTTAGGCCTATGAGATATGTTTATGGGACACCCCCATGATTATATCTCACTCCCACTATTCATATCCTAGATCAATTTGTCACTCTTGTGTGTAACCCATTGTAGGATCCGATCGAAGTTAGCCGCGAATTACTTCGTAATTCGACGATCGTAGTTGGTCTCTAGCTACAACTCTACGATCCCTAAATCAATCGGACTTGATGATCTTCTACATCAATTGTCCTATCCGACAAATTGTTCGCATTGTCACCTTGGTCGAAGGACATCTCCTTCAAACTCCCACTTGGACTTAGAACAAGTGCAATGTTCGATTCCCGTGTCAATTAGTATCCCATCTGATACGTCACGTCATTCAGATTTTCTTGATATCCGAGTACAACTGTAAAAGACAAACGATTAACTCCTAATCTGTTTGAGCGTTGCCACGCATTTTCAGTTGCTACTCATCAAGTGGCCTTGAGACACTTTGTACTTAATGTGATTAGGATGATACAATCCATTCTTGCGCTCCCACTTAACTTCATGTCTATCCTTTCCTTCCTAGTATCCGCCTTTATAACCTCCTTTTACGGTCCGGCGTTTAACGGAACCAAAGTCGGACATTCCTTACATAAGATGAGTGAAACACTCATGTTTTGAGGAATCTCTCAAATCTTGTCTTTTGAGAAGTATTTGACGTTCATCAAGAGTGATGTACTTCTCATTGAGGGTCATCCAGTGTATAAACCTTTTACACACCCACGTAGTCGAATCGAATACACTATTCCTATAGCCCATGAAACTGCGCTATCCCATCGACTCCCGTGCTAGTCTTCGTGAGTCATTGTTGTCCATGCAATGACCTGGACCAGAGATTTTGATAATAAATATTCCAAGTTCACTTAATAGGGTTTCATTCATTAGATCACCTATCTGACAAACCTATTCGAAATATTTTATTATCGGTGGACTGTCATTTAAATACTAAACCAAATTTAGCGACTGTGAAATAACTCTATTATTTCCGATAACGAGAGTTGTAAATCTGAGCCTCTTCGGTAAAACTCCTTTTACCCACTCAGTTTTACTCGTCGAGGTTTATTCCAAATTTACCTCATGCCTTAGACTGTCTATGAGTCTCATACTATGTCTTAGGTGACAGTTTAGTTTGACTACGTATGTAGTCCGTTTTAAACTTTGCTAATTATCAATTAATTTGAAGATTGCTTTCTTCAACCTTGATAATTTCTAGTAACTTTTACTAGAGTTAAGGCTATTAATTCTTTGTGTAGTATTTGCAACAGTTTCCGGCTTAAACAATTTTAGCCTACTTTTCTTCCATGTTTGGAAGTTTGCTACGATGACATGTGCAACTTTTGTTCTACTTTATCCTTTAGCCTTCTAGGATATTCAAAGTGGTGTCTTCGGTTTTCCAATCCAATTTTGGATGTCTAAATGCTAATCATGTCCAACATGATTGACTTTATGTTTTCGAACATAAATGTCTCTCTCATGCGTGCTTGCTCATCGGTGTCTTTTCAGGCTCCGAGTTTTGCAACGCTCTCGGTCATGAGCTTTTGGGTCGAAATTCTTTTAGATTTTTCCGAGTCTTAGATTTTCGGTTTCGGATCTCAAACATCTCAGCGTACTGAGTCTTTCTAATCCTATCATCTTTCTGATCTATGCTTATAGATCTTCAGATGCCCAAAATGACATTTTATCCTTGTGTGTGGTCCTTTTTATTGAGTCAGTTTGTTACTCTTATACAACATCCTATGTTGTACTCAATGTTTTGTATGTATTCTGCATACGGACCCGGAAGGTTTGTTGCTCCCACTTACCTTCTTGAAATTCGTGATTCAAGAATTTCTCCATTCTTCAGGAATCAATACCATTTGACTTTCTCTGTGAATCGAAGATTCTGACTCTTGCGTGCTTAACCCGACGATGGATTTTTCGAGCATGCGGACATAACTTGATCGGAAGAATCTTATTCTTCTTGTATAGTTTCGGGAAACATGAATGTTCCATCCTTCTCAGTTTTCTATTTTGGAAAACTAATTTAGTTCTTCCGTTGACTTAAATTATCAAGCTTCATGTCTTGATGAGATATTGATTCCATGATGATTTTGGCTTCTAGCCAAAATCTAGAGTCAGTTTCCGTCTCTGCGCAGGTCTTTTATCTCTTCAGCAATAACCTTTATCTTCTGAATTTTTGAGATTTTTCTTTTGACCTTAAGGGCTTTTGAACAACAATTTGGAATGTTCTCAACAGCTTTGAGATATTCTTTTAGAGACACTTTCAACTACTTTGAGAATTCTCCTGCGAATTACATTCGCTTTTATGCGGTAGGTTTTTAAGATCCAATCTTTACCTTTTTCCTTTTCCGAGGAACCGCGGTTTTACTGTCTTTCAACAATTTTGTTGCTCTTGGTCGAACTTAATCGTCCTGTACAAGTTTCATGATTGTTCTTCATGACTCTTCATGATTTTTCTCATGATTGAATTAATTCGACTTGTACTTTTCTCCCACTTATTCTTGTAATAATTAGTATTTTCTCCCAGACTACTAGGTGTGCTAATTACTATAAGAATACTATCATGAGCAACAAACACTTTGTTCTCTTGATTGCTTGTGGAAACAGCCCAAATTTGTTCTAAAGAAATTGCGTCAGACTTGTAGCTAATTTTGTAACGCTTTTACAAGCTTAGCTGTTAGACGGACTTTGGTAAGTGTGAAGACAATCGTTTCTAGAATATGTCCAAAAATATTCAGAAGACTGGCTTAAACCCATCTTTGATGGAATTATGCATAACAATGTTCGATTACTCCCACTGAATCCACCATCCCTCAGATGTGTTCCATGGAGCGAGTTGGGAAACGATTTCTCAACTCCTTTGATGGTTATCAAGTATTTGACTCAAGTTTTTACCACTCCAATCTAATCGGAGGACTTAAACTCTCTTGTCAAAATGATTCTTTTACTTCAGTTTGTACTTTGTTTGAACCTTTCAAACATTCCGACTTATACTTTATGATTTGTACGTTTCCATACTTCATGAAGTTGTCAGAGTACGTATTTGAAGTTTCTCTGGTTAGCTTCTGCAAGTAAACTTATAGGCAATGGCGAGGCCAGGAGTTTTTTGATGTGGGGGCACATTTAAGTCAAAGGAAATAACAAACTCGTGCGCTATAAGAAGTGACTTTTATTGATTTATAAAATTTTACCTATCATCGCGATTTTCTTCTAAATTCTTGTCTTTGTTATTTTCTTATAAATTACTACGAAACGTCTTGAGTTGTGACGATTATTAATCCATAATTCTTCTCTTAAAATGTCTCTCTATGATTTTTTTCGGAACCAAACATATATAATAGGATTAGTTTATGAAGAATTTATTGAAAATAAAAGGTTTTACTATGTCGCCTACCTTTAACTAATGATCGATTGTTATTACTGATATTTTTTTCGTGGATCGAAAAATTGAAACATATTGAAAATACCAACTATAAGCCTATTCAAAATTAATAATAAGTTAAAATTATTTTGAAGTTAATCTAGAAGAAACTAATCACTAAAATATTTTAAAAATTTGAGAAAGATAGAGAGAACTTAGTTTTGAATTAAACAAATTGAAGATATAATAAATCTCAATTTAATTTAAATAAGATGAGAATTTTTGTCTTGACTAAAGTTGTTTCGGCAAATTTTATGACGGTTTCGTAAAAATTGTATCCTTATATGTTTTCAGTTTGGGTTGGATTTAAATTAATATAATCTTATGATGGTGGATGAAAATTTATTTTGAGTAAAATTGCGACAATAGGGATTTAAATTAACCGTGGGATACTGCGATGTATGAGTGGATGGTAAATTCCTTTTTTTCTCATAAAAGTGTTGGTAGTTGGTAGTACTTGGTACTCTCCGTTAATGGACCGTCATAAGTGGCCAAGCATTGGTTGTTAAGTCATTAATTAAGTTGGGTGGGTTCCGATTAATGATGGACTGGACTGTTGGATTATTGATAGGATGGGTTATTAATAACGGGCTGGTAAGTTAAATGGTTAATTTGAGACACTTACAGGATGTACTAAAAGCACCTCTTTATAGAAGCACCTCCTAATAAACTAAAGAACTCACATATGGGTCTGTAGGGGCACGCGCCCCCACAGGCCCCTATGTGGGCTCGCCCATGCTTATAGGTCTGCATAACACCGTATGAGTCCTAATAGATTACCAGTCTCTATGCCTTTTGAAAAGGGTGACTTTGTCAGTTAGTCCTTAAGACCCAATTGACAATGTTGAAGTTAATGAGTTTGAATCTCTTGATATCAGCCATTATCAATGTTAATCTTTAGTTAATTTACCCCTGGTTTAAAACATCAGATGTTTCTAGAAGAACAAAATAATAATTATTAAGTTCTAAGCTAGATCAGTGTCTAAGAGAAGACTTCGATCCCTTTCAGCATCCCCAGCATTACTGCTTCTGCTCCCTCTTGGATCTTTACTTCTTTTAGTCAAGTATGTAATTCCCTTCAGCTCCCACTGAGCCGCTCATCTGGTCTTAAATACCCGATGAAGGAATTCTGTGATACTCGTTTAACTTTGTTAACAAGAATACTGAAACCGGAATTCATAATTCCATTCCTTTTGTCCTCCAGGTGCTAAAGGTAGTTTCCTTTTTAAATGGTCTAACCATTATTTGGAAACATTTACAGTAATGAGGAATACTCTTGATCATGTACTCGGCAACTGCTTTTCTTTGATCAAATGTTTGTCTCACTCGACTGATCCTTTGCCCTTTTGAATCTCAAGAACTCTTTCTTAGATTCCTTCCATCGAATCTCAAGAACTGTTTCTTAGATTTCGATGTTCCCGTCTGTTTTGTTCAGTTGTTCATAACAATCTGAGTGACTCATCTAAGGTCTTTCCTATCTAGGTTCAATCGATATTGAATTGCGTGATAGATGAATTCTATTGTCATCCATTAGGATGAGTTTCAGATTGCCATGGAGGTCTCGTGCCTCTCCATTTATGACTTATGTAGGAACAATTTCCTCAGTTTGTCTCAATGGTCGTGCTAGCATCCATTACTCTTCCAAAGAGAATGTTATATGATTGCTTGCAAATGGCTTTTGACCTTATCTGGTATGAGTCAACATTGGGATTGGGTATTCTAGATGCTTTCCTTTTTGAATCTGAGAACTATTCTCAGATTTTTCCGTTCTAGGAAGTTGATCAGCACCTCCCTTAGGTGTGATTCAATGTTGAAACTGTTTTCATGTGTCATCTTAATTCTACATAAAGAAATGGCGAAGTTTTAAAACTCGTTATCGTTTTTGAAAAACACTAGTTTTCCCACATTATTCAATATAAAATCGTCTCCGATTGAATAAGTGATTCCAAGACCCCAGTTCTTCGGAGTAAAGCGGACTAGGGCCCTGCCCTTTAACTCCGTCGTTCCAGGTGAGTGAACTCTTTCACTGATCATACCATATGATTCTCGGTTGATGGATTACATGTTTTAATGTTAAATCCATCCTTTTGCCTCTAGTATCCAAGACTCTCTTGCTGATCTCGTTGAGTAGAACCATTTAGACATGTAGGCCTCTTCTTTAGACCAGCCCACGTTGTCCCAAGGTAGAGGAGGTACTCTGTGAAGGCCGACCCACCTTCCTCGAACAAGGGCGCAACGAGTGTCTTAGTTTGGATAGGCACTTTACTCAAAATTACTTTTGGCGACTTTTACGCTAATCTGACGTTTGTTATAGTGAACTATTTAGCTTAACTAACATCCACGACATAAAGCGTAAATAAGTAAGTAAATGCGCACGAGAAAATAAATCAAGCAGACATAGATCCTAGTATGGCCCCTAACCTAGAAGATCTAATCTCCTTTGGTTTGCTTCTTGTTTCGCCTTTTGGTTCGTCTAGATCTCCATCTTTAACCTCCATTGATTTCTCCCACTAGCCTTTGGATTCCATCCTTGAGTTTCTTCAATGGACTCATAGATCCTAAACTCTAATTACAAGACTCTAACGATTCGCAGATCGTATAAACTTAAAATTAAAATTAATTACAAATTATGCACCCATCTGTGCTTAAAACAAGAATAAAGAAACACTTTCTATGGCCATACTAGTTTCCCGCATTCACATCACATGCAATCATATAATATATCAAGGCTAAAAATTATATATGCATGATAATCCGGGAGATACTTTTGTCGACATCCCATGTCACATTACGGACCTTAAGTCTAAATTCGAAGAATTCGACTAATGGTGCGTTCTCGTTTTATTTCTTATGATTTCTAAAATCAACTTTAAGAAAAATTCCATTTTGGGTTCGATTCTTAATGATTCCATAAATCAATTTAAAGAGAAACCCGTTTTGGCCTTCCGGGTGGCCCGGATTAACTTTAGAATTATTTGGTTGGAATCGGAAGAAAATTTGACAAAAACTCCCACTCGAATGATGGTCCCTTTTCGTGGTCCGAAAAGCCTCGAAAAAGCCCGGGACAAGTCCCGACCCAAGCTCACAAAAGGGCTCGGACAAGGTCCGGACATGGCACGACCCATAGGGCCGGCATGTCCTGGCCGAGGCCTACCAAGGCCTGGTCTCGTCCTGGCCGTAGCCAGGACGCTAGTCCATGCACCGGACGCGTCCTAGACGCGTCTGGTGCTGGACCGGACATGCACTAGGTGTCTCGGACCTAGTCCGAGACACCCAGAACCTCCTAGACACGTCTGGTCGAGTGCTCTGGACGCGTCTCAGACGCGCCCAGGAAGCTCCCTTGAGCTTCTGTTGCAGCTGCTGGTCGCGTCCAGAAGATGCGTCTAGGAGCTTCCTGGCCGGACACTAGGGTTTTCCAAAAACCCTAGTTTCCAATTTTTTTTTTCTTTTGCAACTCTAAGTTGCTAAATTTCCAATATTTATACTCTTTCTAAATTTTTGAAATCTTTTTAGAACACTTCTAAAATTTTTCAAAACTTTTAGAAACTTTTAAAATATTCCAAATTTTGTTTTTGAGAGTTTCCTAAAACTCAAAACAACTTCTTTTAGAATACTACTAAATTCCAATTTTTTTTTTGTTTTGGGGAGTTTCCTAAAACTCAAAACAACTCTTTAATCAAACCAATTTTGGATCAAAATCTAGATTTTTGAAACTTTTTTCAAGAATAATTTTGAAACCAATTTGAAAAATTCTTGAATCCCATTCAAAATTAATCAAATTTTATGTTTAAAACTTCTTTTAAACATTACAATCTATTTAAAACAAGCATAGATTGGATCGAAATCTTGGGTTTTGAAACACTTTCAAGAACGAATTATGAAAACAACTTTCAAGAACGAATTATGAAAACAACTTTCAAGAACGAATTCTTGAATCCCATTCAAAATTAATCAAATTTTATGTTTAAAACTTCTTTTAAACATTACAATCTATTTAAAACAAGCATAGATTGGATCGAAATCTTGGGTTTTGAAACACTTTCAAGAACGAATTATGAAAACAACTTGAAGAATTCTTGAATCTCATTCACAATTAATCAAATTTGTGTTTGAAATACTTTTAAACACCATTATCTATCTAGAAAAGCATGAAATTGGTCCAAAACTTAGATAAGATAGGCTAATTGCAAGAGGCTTTGAAGACACTGTTGGGATTTACAGCCTTATACTAATGTCAATGGCGGAAATAAGACATCTAATGTCTAGATTAGTATTCCCAGGATCACATGCATAAGCCTATAATAATACTAAGCAAAACTAGATAATCGATTACCTTAATCGCTAGTTTTTCCTCGAACCATTTCGATCGCTTTTGAGAAGACCAAGAGCTTCAAGCTAGCTCCTCTACTTGGAACACGAGCAATCAACTTGATCTCTCACCTTGTTGTTTAGCTAGCACACCAATGGTGGTTGGAAGAAGAACACCTTTCTTCTTGACTAGATAGATAGTAATGGGAATTAGCTCACTTTCTTCTCTCTACTTGATGTGGTAGAGTAAGAAAGCTTAGAGATAAATTCCACACCCTATTCTCTTCCCTAAGAGTGTTTATATAGAACCCTAATAAGAATCCACTTCTTTTAGGTTTCCTAAAACACCCTTTAGAATAAGATTTAGGGAAATTGTCGAAAATAGCAACTATTGATATTTTCTCAATTCTCTAAGGTGGAGGTGTCCAAACACAACGAAAATTAGCAGATATGATTTTTATTATATCAGCAACTAACCCTCCAAAATTCAGCCCAATCCGAGTCCTAGAAGTACCCGAACCGGTCTAGGCCCAAGAACCCTGTTTTTGGCCTTTTTGTACTATCTTTGCCTAATTCCTTTATAGGTCAATGAGATATGTTTATGGGACACTCCCATGATCATATCTCACTCCCACTAGTCATATCCTAGATCAATTTGTCACTCTTATGTGTAACCCGTTGTAGGATCCGATCGAAGTTAGCCGTGAATTACTTCGTAATTCGACGATCGTAGTTGGTCTCTAGCTACAACTCTACGATCCCTAAATCAATCGGACTTGATGATCTTCTACATCAATTGTCTTATCCGAAAAATTGTTCGCATTGTCACCTTGGTCGAAGGACATCTCCTTCAACTCCTTCAATAACTTGAATACAAGTTGAACTGGGACATAATTCTGGATTTGAGTTTTTATGAATATTTAGAGAAATAGGTGGAATCTCAATTACTTGAGATTCTGAAGCTACTATCAATATCAATTTTTATTTGATGATCTTCTTTAACAAGACAGTCCCAAACTGCATCTTCATCACTTTCTACCGAATAATCATTTAAATCTTCATCCGAATCTTCATCTGAATCTTCATCTGAATCTTCATTTATTCTGAAAGCTAATCAAAGAATTTCTCCCTCTTCTACATCATCTTCAGCAAAGTTAGCATGCTCTGAGTATTTTTTGTAAACTCTACATTCTGACTTATAATGACCTAATTTTTTAAACGAAAACATCTAAGTTTAGATTTGTCATACCTTCCAATTCTTTTGGATTCTTTACCATGGCTCTCTTCACCATTAGAACAACCTTTTTCAAGAAGAGTCACTTTGCTTTGAAAAGCTTGTTCAATAAACCCTGCAGCAGCTCTCTAGTTCATCTTATGTTCATGAGAACATAATGAACTCATCAAACCTTCAACTAACATAGTTGAGAGGTCTTTTCCTTCCTCAATTGCAGCGACAACATAGTCGAAACGACGTGTCAATGATCTCATGATTTTCTCAATAACACGTAGATCAGTTAACTTTTCACCATTAACCCGCAATTGATTAACAATAGATTGAACTCTAGAAATATAATCAGAAATATTTTCTGAGTTAATCATATTAAGAGATTCGAATTCACCTCGTAAAGTGTGCAACCTTACATTTTTTACCTTCTCATCACCCTTGTAGGATCTTTGCAACAAATCCCACACTTCTTTAGCTGTTTCAACTCTTGAGATTTTCTCGAAGACGATCTCATCAACAGCTTGATAGAGAAAGAACAATGCCTTCTTATCCTTCTTTATGTTCTCTCTCAAACTATCTTTTTGGACCTGAGAGAGAGCTTCCTGTGCTACCTGATCAACTGGTTCTACATACCCAAATTCGACAACCTCCTAAATTTCCTGGAAGCCAAATAATGCTTTCATTTGGATAGACCATTGATCAAAAATTTTCCCACAAAATCGCGAAAGCTGAGGTTGGATTGATCCATTCATTTTGTAATTCGGTTAGTAATCACAAAATAATTCTAGCTCGGATACCAAATGTTGGAAATTAAAAATACTTGCACAAAAAAAGAAGAATAAAGAAAATATTTAACTTGAATTGAATTACTTGACTTGATTTGATCTAAAATTAACAACAAAGACTTGTCTATTTATAGACTAAAACTTCAAGCACTAACTAAGACCACTACTAAAATCATCCCACTAACTAGCACATTAACCCACTTACTCGTACATTAACTCCACTAACTAGTACATTAACCCCAATAAAATTAACTTTATAATTACTTAACCAATAAAATATATCTACTCTAATTTTGAGTTTAAATAAATTTAACATGCTCTTCCACCTCTTTTCTTCGAATGAAAGAATTTAGTTTCTCTCTGTGAAATCATATCATATTTAAAACCAAGATCATAATCATATAGAACAAGATTAACATTCTCTTCTGTTGTTGTAGTACCCAACAAGGGCAACATATGTGAGTATGTGACCTAACTATATTAGTAGGAAATGAAACACGATTGAAGCCAATCACTACTACTCGTTATTGATTCTTTTTTGCTTCTCTAACTTTTTCTTCTTGTTATTCCTATTGAATAATCCTAGAAGTATTATGTGTATATATATTGTATTATGTGGAATGGAAGTTGAAAATATTTTATTAAAATTAAGATTCTTTCTAAAGCAAAATTTACCATATTTGAATTAATTTTATTGTTTATGATGAAATTATTGGACTTGAAAAGAAAAAATCGAAAATACTTATATAATTCTTTATAAAAAATATTTTTAGAATAGTCCACTCTCTCTATACATAGAGATTTATGTATGTATTGAAGATATTATTTGACTAAAATTAGGATTCTTTCAAAAACAAAATTTATCACATTTGAATTAATTTTACTGTTTATGATGAAATTATTGGACTTGAAAAGAAACAATCGAAAATACTTATATGATTATTTATAGAAATTATTCTTAGAATTAATTTAGAATAGTCACTCTCTCTCTCTATATATATGTGAAGAGGGAAATACCTCTTGAATAATAATAATAGCTTGAACACAGAGAGAGAAGACAAGGAAGAGAGAGATGTGTGAGAAGATTTCTCTGTGTATTTTATTCATTGATTTAGATAGGTATTTATAGGTTTACAAGAGATTTACATACAGAAGTAATTTAGGAATATTGGGAAACTTCCCTATTCATGAATATTACAATAATTAATAACTCTACATAATAGCAAAACTGACTAGGGTAAGTCTTGCTCCCGAAGATTGTCTCTTGGTCGGTGCTATATCCTAACACTCCCCCTCAAGTTGGAGCCGAAAGGGACGTGAGGCCCAACTTACCAATAATCGTCTTGAATGCATCAACTCCTAGTGGCTCGGTAAAAATATCCGCTAGTTGTTCAGAAGTTGGTGTGAAACGAGGAGCGATGACATTTGCTTTGATCTTTTCCCGAACGAAGTGAAAATCAATCTCAATATGCTTTGTTCTTTCATGGAAGACTGGGTTATCGGCGATATGGAGAGCAGCTTTGTTATCACATTGAACCGTCATGGGTGAAGAATGTGTTATGCCAAGATCTTTGAGAAGGTACTTCAGCCATTGAAGCTCACTAGTGAGATGTGCTAGCGCACGGTATTATGCTTTAGCAGAAGATTTAGCAATCGTTGGTTGTTTCTTGGATTTCCAAGAGAGAGGGCTAGAAGCCAACATAGTGAAGTAACCCGTGGTAGAACGACGAGTGGAGGGGCATCCTGCCCAGTCAGAGTCACAGTATCCAGTGATGTGAAGAGAACTGGAAGAAGAGAGAAGAAGGCCATGGCCAATGGATCCTTTGAGATAACGAAGGACCCGATGAGCAGCATCAAGGTGAGCAGTGCTGGGTTTTTGTAGAAATTGACTAAGATTATTGACCGCGTAACAGATATCAGAACGTGTTACGATGAGATAGAGAAGACGACCAATCAGCCGTCTGTAAACGGTGGGATCCGGAAGAGGATCACCATCGGAAGGACTGAGACGAAGCTTCTGTTCCATTGGGAAAGGAGAAAGATGACATGCCGAAAGGCCAGAGTCTTTAATGATGTCAACATATTTGCGTTGGCAAAGGAAGATTCCTTTGGAGGATCGGGAAACCTCGATCCCTAAAAAATATTGAAGACGACCCAAATCCTTGAGAGAGAAAGTGGTGTGGAGAAAGGATTTAAGTTTGAAAATGGCGGATTCATCATTGCCTGTGATGACAATGTCATCTACGTAAACTAGAACGTACAGATGTACGGAAGATGTGCAGAGAGAAAATAATGAATAATCAGAGAGGGATTGTGTGAAACCCTTTTTGATAAGGACGGATGAAAATTTTGAGAACCATTGACGAGATGCCTGTTTAAGGCCATAGAGAGATTTCTGAAGGAGACAGACTTTGGACTCCCCCTGTTTGGAGAAACCGGGAGGTAATTTCATGAAAACCTCTTCATCGAGGTCGCCTTGGAGAAAGGCATTATTTACATCTAGTTGGTGGAGAGACCAACCTTTAATAGACGCGATTGATAGAAGAACGCGTATAATAACTAATTTTGCGACGGGGGCAAAGGTGTCATGAAAATCGAGACCCTCGATTTGTGTATATCCTTTCGCTACAAGACGGGCTTTGTAGCGTTCAATGGAACCATCTGCTTTGAATTTGATTTTGTAGACCCATTTACATCCAATTTCCCTTTTTCCAGAAGGGAGGTCCGTAATGGTCCATGTGTTATTTGATTCTAAAGCGGCAATTTCTTTAGACATTGCCTCACGCCAATGAGGTGATTTGACGGCTTGAGAAAAAGAAGTGGGTTCAACGGTTATGATTACCGAATTGAGAAAGACTTGATGAGAACCCGAGAATTGTTCAAAATTTAGATCTTGAGTAAGAGGGTATACCACATTAGGATCCGGGTAAGAGTGACAGATGTAATCATTGAGATGAGTGGGTGGTCGGCGGTTGCGTGATGGCCGTGGAGGATGAATCGGATCATCGGGAGGAGGCGCCCCTAAAGATGTGGGTGCCTGGTCGATGGAGGAGGGGGCCGGGCTCTGGGATGGATCCGTGAGGTGCCCAGGGGTGGCCGAAGAGGAGTCGCTGTCGGGCTGACCCGAAGTGGAAGGGACAGAGCCGGAAAGCCGTGAGGGAGTGCCTATAGGCACATCAAACGCTTGATGAGAGACTTGACGAGGAGCCGATTGTGATGTCCTCGGAAAATTAAAAAGTACCATCATCGTGGATGGAGACCATCGGTCGGTAAGGAGGAGGATGAGGGATCGGATGTTTAGGCAACATCGGAAATTTATCTTCGTAAAAAAGAACATCACGAGAGGTGATTATTTTACGAGAATTCAAGTAAAAAACGCGATATCCTTTATTCCTTTTTGATTGTGGGGATAGCCGACGAAAATACCCGGAGATGCTCGGGAATCTAACTTTGTTTTTACCAAAGGACGTCTAGTATAACACAGACATCCAAAGACCCGAAGATTGTCAAATTTGAGAGGAGAACCCAAGAGTTTTTCATGAGGAGAAATGCCTTGTAATGTTGGTGTTGGCAATTTGTTGATGACATATACTGCCGTTAGAACACATTCACCCCAAAAGGAAATTGGGAGATGGGCTTGAAGTCGTAAGGAGCGTGCTACTTCCAGAATGTGTCGATGTTTTCGTTCGATGATGCCATTCTGTTGAGGAGTATGAGGGCAACTAGTTTGATGAATAATGCCCTTCTTACGGAACCATGATTGAAGTTCATGATTCATAAATTCCATACCATTATCAGATCGGATTGATTAAATTTTCGGAATAGGAATCGTTCCTTGTCCGGATTGTAAATTGGAGATGGAAGAATCAAATTGAGTTGATATATAATTAGAAAAATTCTTGAGAAATTGAGTAGTGTCGGATTTATGTGACATTAAAAAAATCCAAGTGCAACGAGTAAAATCGTCCACTAAAGTTAAGAAATAACGACAACCAGAGTTTGAGGGGACGGAGAAAGGTCCCTATAAATCCGCATGAATTAATTCAAAGGGACGAGAAGAAGCAGAATTGGTTACGAAAAAGATAAACGTGTAAATTTGGACAAGGGACAAATTTCGCACGGATTTTTATTGAATGAAACTGACTTCATACATTGAGTTCTTGAAATTAAAGACTTAAAAATAGAAGAAGAAGGATGTCCGAGGCGCCAATGCCAAATATCGGAAACATCTTTATTATATAAACTATTACTAGAAATTCAAAAGGAACAAATCCTAATATCCGTGCGGAGAATGTATAGTCCTTCATGGAGATCACCAAGTCCAATCCTCGTTTTTGTCACTGGGTCCTGAAAGACACATGAGCAAAAATCGAATGTTACTATACATCGAAGAGAATTGGTGAGTTGGGAGACAGAAATTAAATTGATTTTAAATTCCGGAACATGGAAAACGTTTTTGAGAATTAAATTTGAATTGAAAACAATCGTTCCAATGTGACGTACTTGAATACGTTTACCATCCGGTAAACGGACAAAACATTGAGGTGGAGCATCAACATAATGTGAGAAACGAGATAAAGAACTACATATATGTTTGGCGGCACCGGAATCAATAACCGAAGGAGAAGAGAGAAATTGAATACCTGTAAAAGTTAATACCTGCGTCGGTAGATCCTTAAGTAGGATGGGAAGTGACGTTAGAATGGCGTTGGTGATCGAGAAGTGAAAGAAGACCTTGATATTCCTCTTGAGTTAATGAGGTGGCTAGAGGTGCTCCCGTTGGAGGATCAACCGTCTCGGTTATGGTGGCGGCAAGTAGACCAGTCGGACGTGGTGGGCGATTTGGCCGAGTACCCGAGTTGGAATGGTTTGGATAACCGTTTAATTGATAACATGTAGCCCGGACGTGGCCATGTTGTTGACAATAGTCACAAAAGGGACGAGCTCGTTTAGGACGTTGAGCGTTTGGTTTCTCCATTCGAAAATTTCGTTGATCATTGTTGTATGTTGCAAGGGTGGCGACTTCCGGTGAATTGGAAGTAGCGGCCATGATATTTTGTTGGATTTCTTCTTGTTTGACAAGAGAATGAATCTTTAGGATTGAAGGAAAAGGGTCCATCAACAAAACTTGACTTCGAATTGCCGAAAACGGTCATGGAGCCCTTGTAGAAATTCCATAGCACGTTCTTGAGTAGTACGATCAAGTAACGATTTCCCTTGACCACAAATACATGGATCGATTACCATAAGGGATTGTAACTCATCTTGTAGAGTTTTAAGTTGAGTAAAATAGGAGGAGACATCATGTCCTTCTTGTTTGAAGGATGAAATTGCCCGTTTCAGATAAATTTTGGGGGCATTGGTTTGAAAAAACCTTTCATAAAGATTCAGCCAAATATCGGCGGCACTTTCATCGTATAAAACGGAAGACCGAATATCCGGAGCAATAGAGTTGATAATCCAACTACTGACAAGATCATTACACCTTCCCCATGAGTGTAATTGAGTTGGAGAAGTGGGTTTGGGAATAAAACCGTCTACAAACCCGAATTTATCTTTAGCTCGAAGAGCCATCTTCATGGCTCTTGACCAAGAGGCATAGTTATCTCCGATTAATAAATGAGTGATGAGAATAGTAGTTGGTGAATCAGAGTGATGAACATCAAACACCGGATTAGGTGGAGAATTAGGAGTATAGTCTCCAGAATCGACTTCAGTAGTAGTCATGATAAAATAAATTAATATTAAAAAAAAATTGAATGGACTCTTATACCATGTGAAGAGGGAAATACCTCTTGAATAATAATAATAACTTGAACACAAAGAGAGAAGACAAGGAAGAGAGAGATGTGTGAGAAGATTTCTCTGTGTATTTTATTCATTGATTTACATAGGTATTTATAGGTTTACAAGGGATTTACATATAGAAGTAATTTAGGAATTTTGAGAAATTTCCCTATTCATGAATATTACAATAATTAACAACTTTACATAATAGCAAAACCGACTAGAGTAAGTCTTGCTCCCGAAGATTGTCTCTTGGTCGGTGCTATATTCTAACAATATATCAGGTAAGGATGGAAAACCAGTGGGCAAAGAATACACATATCAAAACCCTAATTAACTAGCTCCAGTTTGTGTGTTTGAATTAGAAAAAGAAAAAGGTCCTACCGGGAGTCGAACCCAAGTCGCTGGATTCAAAGTCCAGAGTGCTAACTACTACACCATAGAACCCGGATATATTCCTGAGGCTGTTAAAAGTTATTTCGGTTTGCTTCATCTGATATAAATTGTAGAAGCGGTGCTCCGAAAATAATAGAAGATTAGAATTTTCAATTACAAAAAAAACATACTCAATCTGTGTCTTGCGACTCTCACTTGAACCCTATGTGAGAGAAAAAATGTTTCTCTCTCTTCTCACATGTTCAGTCACATGCAGTTCAATTGGGAGTCCCAGGAGGTAGATTGAGTAGCCTTGCTGCAAACTAGATACGAATTCATCACTCCAACCAAAAGAACTTGGACCACATAAGAAACTTCGAATGTCGACGAATCCAATTAAAATTCGCCGGTGTAAACCGGTCTCCTATTTTGATTTTTGTTTAAAAAACGGATTCCTTAGTATTATGTATGTGCAATGGTGTGTGATATGGGAGTAGTTAGTGGGAGATGGGTGGAATTGGGATGCACATGATTAGAATGGGAGAGACAATTCACTCGCTAGGAGATAAAAAGAAAGAAAAGTAGAAGACAGGACAAGACAATTGGCCCCTCATAGTCACGGCCTCACGGGTGTTCTCTTCCTCCACCTCCTTCTTCCAATACCAAGTAAAATATTGAAATTAGGTCTAGGTAATTTGTTGTTACTCTGTGCCTCACTAACCTGTTATCATCTCTCTTTGCCCTACTTTACCATCACCACCAAGTTAACTACCTATTCAACCAATATTTGTTTCTAGTTTGTGATGCCTTGGGATAATGCCTTTTTTTTTTGTTGAAACGCCTAAGGATAATGCTAATACCTCCTGCCAACACTACCATTGGTAAGCCTGTAAGCGGTAACTTATCGGATCGGATATAGGTATATCCTATACAAATTTTACTTTTTTTTTTTGAAGTAATCATCAGATTATTCATTAGAACTATTGTTAATTACAACATGATGATCATTAGGATGTCTCTCATCCACATGGATGGTCTTTCCTGTTGTTCTAGCTATTTGAACTAACCTATCCGTTCTATTGTTTGCATTTTTTCCTATGAAGGTGAACTGCAACGTTTCAAAATGTTTTCTTTTGTTCAATATTTGAACAATTAGCTCCATCGTTGTCCAAAGGTATTCAAATTTTCTCCCATACAGTGCATCTATAATCTTTTTGGAGTCTCCTTCTAGAATTAATCTGGCGATGTGTTGATTCTTTGTCCATTGGATTCCAGCGAGAGCTGCTATAGCTTCTCCTTCATCCACCGATCTCAGTCTCATTACCATAGTTTCAATATTTTACTTGGTATTGGAAGGAGGTGGAGGAACAGAACACCCGTGACTATGAGGGGCCTATTGTCTTATCCTGTCTTCTTTTTATCTTTCTTTTGTATCTCCTAGTGAGTGAATTGTCTCTCCCATTCTAATCAAGTGCATCCCAATTCCTCCCATCCTCCACTAACTACTCCCATATCACCCAACATTGCACATACGTAATACTAATGACTCCCTTAAACAAAAATCAAAATAGGAGTCCGGTGTATACCGACGAATTTTAATTGGATTCGTCAACATTCCAAGTTTCTTATGTGGTCCAAGTTCTTTTGGTTGGAGTGATGAACTCATATTTAGTTTGCAGCAAAGCTACTGAATCTGCCTCCTAGGACTCTCACTTGAACTGCATGTGACTGAACATGTGAGAGGAAAGAGAAACTTTTTTTCTCTCACATACGGTTCAAGTGAGAGTCGCAAGAAGTGGGTTGAGTATATTTTTCTTGTTTAGTTTGTGATTGAAAATTCTAATCTTCTATAATTTTCAGAGGACCGCTTTTACAATTTATATCACATGAAGCAAACCGAAATACTAAAATAACTTTTAACCGCCTCAAGAATATATCCGGGTTCTATGGTGTAGTGGTTAGCAATCTGGACTTTGAATCCAGCGATTTGGGTTCGACCCCCGTTAGGACCTACCTTTTTCTTTTTCTAATTCAAACACACAAACTGGAGCTTCCCCAATACATTCCGTTAGTTACTTAGGGTTTGGATATGTATATTCTTTGCTTCCACTGATATATATAGAGAGAGAGTGGCTATTCTAAATTAATTCTAAAAATAATTTCTATAAAGAATCATATAAGTATTTCGTTTCTTTTCAAGTTCAATAATTTCATACAATCTAATTAATTCAAATATGGTAAATTTTGTTTTACCATATATAAAATAATTTCAATAAAGAATCATATAAGTATTTTCAATTGTTTCTTTTCAAGTCCAATAATTTCGTCATAAACAATAGAATTAATTCAAATATTGTAAATTTTGTTTTAGAAAGATCCTAATCTTAATCAAATAATATTTCCAATATATACATAAATCTATATTTATAGAGAGTGATTATTGTAAAAATATTTTCTATAAAGAATCATATAAGTATTTTCGATCCTTTCTTTTCAAGTCCAATAATTTCATCATACACAATAGAATTAATTATAATATGGTAAATTTTGTTTGAGAAAGAGTCCTAATTTTAATCAAATAGTATTTCCAATATATACATAAATCTCTATTTATAGAGAGTGACTATTCTAAAAATATTTTCAATAAAGAATCATATAAGTATTTTTCTTTTCAAGTCCAATAATTTCTTTTCAAGTCTAATTCAAACACACAAACTGAAGCTTCCCCAATACATTCCGTTAGTTACTTAGGGTTTGGATATGTATATTCTTTGCTTCCACTGGTTTTCCATCCTTACCTAATATATTTTTCTAATTCAAACACACAAACTGGAGCTTCCCCAATACATTCCGTTAGCTAATTAGGGTTTGGATATGTATATTCTTTGCTTCCACTGGTTTTTCATCCTTACCTGATATATAGAGAGAGTGACTATTCTAAATTAATTCTAAAAATAATTTATATAAAGAATCATATAAGTATTTCGTTTCTTTTCAAGTCCAATAATTTCATACAATATAATTCATTCAAATATGGTAAATTTTGTTTTACCATATATAAAATAATTTCAATAAAGAATCATATAAGTATTTTCGATTGTTTCTTTTCAAGTCCAATAATTTCGTCACAAACAATAGAATTAATTCAAATATTGTAAATTTTGTTTTAGAAAGATCTTAATTTTAATCAAATAATATATCCAATATATACATAAATCTATATTTATAGAGAGTGATTATTGTAAAAATATTTTCTATAAAGAATCATATAAGTATTTTCGATCGTTTCTTTTCAAGTCCAATAATTTCATCATAAACAATAGAATTAATTATAATATGGTAAATTTTGTTTGAGAAAGAGTCCTAATTTTAATCAAATAATATTTCCAATATATACATAAATCTCTATTTATAGAGAGTGACGATTCTAAAAATATTTTCTATAAAGAATCATATAAGTATTTTCCTTTTCAAGTCCAATAATTTCATCATAAACAATAGAATTAGTTCAAATATGATAAATTTTGTTTTAGGTTAATCAAATATTTTCAACTTCCATATCACATAATATATATATATATATATACAATACTTCTAGGATTATTCAATAGGAACAAGAAGAAGAAAAAGTTAGAGAAGCAAAAAGAATCAATGGATATTGATTGGTCAATACAAAAGGAATTATCGGAGAATGAGCTACGCTTCAATCATGTTACATTTCCTACTGACATAGTTAGATCACATATATTGCCCTTGTTGGGTGGTGTAACAGAAGATAGGTCACATCCCTCATTGGGTAGTACAATAGAAGACAATAAAGACAATATTAATCTTTTTTTGCATGATTATGATCTTGGTGTTGCATATGATATGATTATGATTTTAAAGAGACAGAATAATGTCTTTTATTTGAAGAAAAGAGTTGGAAGAGCACTCAATGATATCAAGAAATTTCGTAAAGGTCAAATCTTTAGAATGGGCTGGAGTGAAACTAGTTAGTGTTTTCAGTTCTGTGTTAGGGACGAATAGAGAGACTAGGGATGAGAGAAAGAGAAAGAGGTATTTGGGTAGCTACAAATATTATTAGTTTTAATTAGTAGGATAAATAATTGATAGGATCAAAGAACATGTGAAGATTTGAATCCTGAGGTATTTTATTATGGTTAATTTTATTTGAATAATGAAGGAATATATACTTCTATTTTATGTTTTTTTTTTGTTTTTTGCATTGTGATCGATGTGGATTTTTAAACAACGCTTTTATTTATGGGCTAATAGAACAACTGATAATATATATATATATATATATATATATATATATATGTGTGTGTGTGTGTGTGTACCCAAACGAGGCCTTTATATGCTTGTAATGTATTATAAGTTAGGCCGCGGCTTTGGGGAATAAACAAAGATCTCTGGGGAATAAAGACTTAGTCTATTGAGTCAGACTTATGAGACATATTTTTCACTTAGTCCAGAAATTCACTTAATTGAACTATACTCCATAATCTTCATCTTCTCATCAAGACTTTTTTTTTATGAGAGTTCTCATCAAGACTATTACCACCATTTAAGACCTATCATCATTGTGACCACCGACCACCACCTTCCAATCCTTTTCCAAACTCAGACTCATTGGAGAATCATTCCATCAACCATCACAAAACCCTAGCAAAAGTAATACACCACCACCACTACATGAAACCCTAACAAAAATAATACAGCACCTCCACTATATGAAACCCTAACCCCACTTTTCTTCTTTCCTCAAAACCACTGGTTTAACAATAGTTGATAGTCCCTCTTTTTCAACCGCTTCTCCTATCCCTTAATGGCTCAATTGACTCTAGTACAATCTCAAGAATCTTTATCTTCTACTGATGAAGAGAGAGAAAAAACCCTAGATGAGTATTTGAGTTCCTATCAGGACTATGTCAAAGCCCTAAAGAGGTGACGGAAGTCAAAATCGAACTTGGGAAAATAAAAAAGCAATCTCAACAGCCGATAGCTTAATCGAAGGGAGAAGTCGAATTGGGTTCCATCACTACTTAGGAGAAGTCGACTGCGCTCCAACCCACTGAAAAAGAATTGGGTTCTTTTCAAATCCCATCTTTTCATTAACTTGGAGATGTTAAGAGATCTAAAGTACTGAAGATTAGTTCTCAACAAGATGAAGGTCATAAACAATTTCAAAGTACTGAAGATTAGTTCTCAAGGGCATCCTTATTGCTTTCAAATGATCTTTGAAAATACTTTGAAACAGTGAAAGAGAGAAATGGAATGTGCAGTAGACAATGACTTTTCTTTATGAAGGAGAAGGTGATGAGAAGATGAAGATTTGAGGGCAAAATTCAATCAAGGAATTTTTTGGACCTAAAAGTAAGTATGTATTATAAGTCAATTTTGTTTGACAAATTCTTTATTCCCCTGAGATTTTTGTTTATTCCCCAAAGCCCCCACCTATAAGTTATCTTCTTTCATATTTTTTTGTTCATAAAGGATTATGACGTTTGTATCCTATTTTTTGCAAGCATTTCACGTTTGTATCTCAAAAGAGTTTGACCACGGCTAAACCCCCACAACTAGTGGCGTATCCAGAATATACTTTTAGGAAAGTTTAAAAAGTTAGTGTGTTCATTCTAAAAATTACAACAATGCAAACTTAAGCAAATAAAATAAGTTATTGATAAAATTAATAGCTATATTTGATATTAAGAAATTAAAAAACATTACGTTTTAGACTATGTCATATATTTATAAATCATACATTCATAATTGACCTCTATGAATTTTCTTTGTTAGGAAGTTCTACATTGTTATCTCATTATCAATTTCTATCTCTGTATTCAGACATACACTCAACCATTCATCACTCTTCAGATTGCGCAATTTACTTTTGATGAGGTTCATTGATGTAAATGATCTCTAACTATAGATGTTTCAACATATAAGACTAGTGCTAAAGTCGAAAAACAAATAGACTACTGTATCTACAATTTTTTAGTAGCATCACCAATTCCGTCGAATTGGGAGACATCTTTAGTAAAGCACAACATCTAAAAGACTAATTTATATTCTTCAATCTTCATGCCTTTCCATATCTACCTTCTGAGTTTATTATAATTTCAAAGGATGACAAAAATCATAAGATCGTTTTGGTGGAGACTTAGTTCTTGAGGTCTATTAGTTTTATTTGGTACTTTGTATTTGAACAAAGAAAAAAATAATTCAATAGAGTAGAGATACGACCTTCCTAAGATTTTAGAAATTATTAATAAGTAATTATGAATTTATGAAAAATAAAATTGTTAAAAAAAGTTATGGGACCTCTTAATTAGTTGGGATTTATTTATAATTTAGACTTTTTATTTTAAAAAATTTCGACTTAAACCATTTAGGGAACTTTATTTAAATGTCTAAAAAAATCCCATGAACAAGTTAATATCTTATGACGATTTTGAATATAATCAAATTTTTTGTGTAACTTAAAATTCCTCAATAAAAAATGTTGATTGTGGGACTCGAACACAGGTCTCTAGTACTGTTACTAAGAAACTTCAACCATTGCACCACAATCAACTGCTGTATAAGCTGCTGAGGCAAATCACCATATATTGCTAACTTTTGTTAATTAAAATATATAAGTCATGTGATAAATTTTAACATTTGAGGGGGGGGGGGGGGGGGGGGGGGGGGGGGGGTCTATAGACCCCCCTAGGTTGCATGTAAATCCTCCACCGCCGACAACTGTAGGCGCTCTCCTTCCGAATTGTCCAGTCCGAGACTCAAAGCGCAATCTCACACTGGCTCAGTCCAAACATACTCGAATTGTCCAATCTGGGAGCATTCGGACTGTCCAACCCGATGCCATGCTTTGGGCCTATTACTAGTCAGTCCACGCCCAAAACCAAGGTCTCAGACTGGTTCTTTCTCTCTCTCTCACTAAGGTTTTATTTTTTGAGTTTGAAGAAGATTTCTAAAATTTTGGATGCTTTGAAGAGGATTTCTAGGGTGAGTTTATAAGGTTTTTCATACTTTCAAAGTTTTGATGATGATTTCTAGGGTTTTTATGGATTCAAAGTTTGACAGAGGATTTCTTGAGTTTTTTTTATGGTTTCAACTTTCAAAGTTTTGAAGATGATTTTTACACTAGATTTTTAAGATTTCTATGGTGGGTTTCATATTCTTGTTGATTTTTATTTCTTGAGTTTGATCATTGCGGAAAAATTCGTGTAGAGAGGTGGACCCAAACACACGACCACCTGAGCCCTACTTTAACCAAACAAGTTGTAGAGAGGTTATAACAAGAGATAATAACTATTTATTAGGTCAAAAAAAAAAATGCAAAATAGTTGGAAAGACACATAACATTTGGAAATTATCAAAGAGGTCAAAAAGATCTCGAGAGTGTCCCGAAAATGTGAAGTGTCATCCTTGCCCTTAACAAATTTGCAAATGACGCGCCTATCCAACATATTTAGGAATTTTTAGAAATAAAAAGATTAAATCTTTCTTCTTTCCCTCGCGATTCAGAGACCCTTGAGTTTCCACAGTGAAATCTTCATTCATCTTCATCTTCTTCCGCGAATTTTAGGGGTTCTAAAGATTATTATTTCTCTACAATCGACTAAATCAACACTAAAGTAAGTATATCTTCACTAAATGTTTCGATTTCTTTAGGTTCTATCCAACTTTCTGTTCCCATTTCTTTAGATTTGTAAACCCTATTTATTTGATTTTATGTTTATGAATGTGGTTTACAAACAACTTTTAAAGTAGCAGATTTACCTAATGTCTTTAAAACCTAATATATCTTTGACTAGCAAACCCTATTTGTAGTTGTAGATCTGCAAATAGGGTTTGTAAACCCAAAATATTTCATCGTGGTTTTTGAATGGTTTCCGATAACATGATTTGCAAAAATATTTGCAACTAGAGTTTACAAACCCTTTGCTAACACTATTTGCAATAATAAAACTGCAAACAATTGGTTTAGAAAGAATTTATTGTTTTAGTGCTATTTTAAGTGGATTTTGCAAACACTATTTACTATAATAGCAATGCAAATAGTTTCTCATGTTGTGCTTTTTTTTAAATGGGTTTGCAAACACTGTTTGCAGTGGTAGAACTGAAGTGTTTGAACGTTGTTGCTTAGAACTATTTTAAATGAATTATGCAAACACTATTTGCATTAATGGTTCTGAAAACAGTTTTGTTTACTGCTTCTGCAATTAGGTTCTCTTGATTGTTTATGCAGAAAATGGTAAGCTAAAATAGCAGGAAATCAGATGATGAAATCAGATGATGAAATCAGATAGTACCGAGGCTATGCAATCCGATAGTACAGATATTGTGATATCAGATACTACAAAAGTGATGAAAACAGCTAGTAAAAAAGTTGTGAGAAAAGAATATCACACTTACAACTACAGTAGCACAATGAGGAAAACAACAATGTTCATGAAAAAGATAGGTGGTAAAATGAAATTTGAACATTGTAATTCACTTTCGGAAACTCTTTTTGGTTCACTTTTTCAAGCT
This sequence comes from Eschscholzia californica, assembly GCF_041429995.1. NCBI lineage: Eukaryota > Viridiplantae > Streptophyta > Magnoliopsida > Ranunculales > Papaveraceae > Eschscholzia > Eschscholzia californica. The sequence goes on along the minus strand of NW_028238198.1, from coordinate 11,219,643 downwards.
TTCTATGATGAAGAAATAGAAGCAACCAATTTAGAACGACCAATATCAATTATCTATGAGTTTGTCAAAAGATACAATATAGAAAAGGAAAAATTTGAATGTGGTAAGTTAGATATAGAGTTTAAGGTAGATGATGTGCCTAGGAATGCGAATAAGAAGGTGTACTTGTTTCACCATTTGAAGGAAAAAAGGATGAAGAATTTGTTAGTAGATATTTCAGGAAGGCGTATAAAGTTTCTACAACAACCATAGAATCAGCAATTGAAGTTTCTTTGTAGAAGAAAACGAGAACACAGAAGATTTTGTGAAGTTGATGAGCATGCATATCTCTTCATCTTTCCTGTTTGCAACACAAGCTGGAACGACTATACAAACATCGTTCACGAACTTGTTAAGGTCAACGGAGGGTATAAACTCAATTTTATGGCCTACTGTAATACATAATTACATGATGAGGTTGATTGAAGAGAATGTCGACAGACCAGCCAAAGCTTCAGGATGTCTTCTTCTTTTACCGGTAAATTAATTTTTGTTCATCTTCATTCACATTATGTAATTTACATAGTTTTCTCCTCCTAATATGTTTGTGTTCAAATTATGAAGTTCTGGTTTTGCGAACATTCGAATCTTTATAGAAGAGTACATCAGAAGAATGACAGACGTCGTCGCATTATTAGATGGAGTCTTGACCACATGAAGTTAGATTTTCTTGAAGCTCTGGAAGATGTGACAATTAACCAGGTATATTATATTTAATTTTGCAAATCAGTAACTTGTGTACTAGGGTTACATACTGTATTTTTCATAGATTGTTTGCGATGTTGAATGCATTCTGTAATTTTCAAAATACATTGTTTGAATTTCAGCTCTCCGAAGAGTTTTTGTGCCTCTTTCAGAAAGTGAAGAACTTCTAATTACTGATGGGATATTGACTATGGCCGATGAAATTGATGTTTCTAATTGGAAACATCTTGAAGATAAAGTTCAAAAGTTAGAAATTCAGTGTGAAGATCAAAAGAAAGATTTGAAGATAAAAAATGAAGAAATCGAGAAGTTGAAGGAAGATTTGAAGAAAAAAAAGAAGAAATTGAGAAGTTGGAAGAGGAAATATGTTGTGTAAGAGAATCAAACATGATTCTAAATAAAGATATTAAAGAACTAAATACTTCAATAGAAGCTATGCGCAATGAGGAGGTTGAGGAGAACACATCAAAAATGAAGATCCCTAAAAAAAAGTGGCTTCAAAATCAAATACAATCAGTATGGAGAAAAATGTTACTGTTAGTCATGAAATGACTAAGTTGAACACAGAAGTTGATACGTCTAAGTATCAAAAAGGAAAGTTCGATGAAACTTCAGACTTCGTGACACCAGCGAAACAAGTTAAGACAAAGAAGTTAAAAGTTATGAACAACAAATCAATAGGTTCATCAATTGAGAAAGTTAGTGTTCAAACTAAGGAAAGTACAGAAAAAAAAAGCAGCTTCATCAATTGAGAAAATTAGTGTTCAAACTAAGGGAAGTACAGAAAAGAAAGCAATTGAAGATGGCAAAAAGGAAAGTGAAACTAGTAACAAAGAAATTGAAGCTAGTAAGAAAGGAAGTGGAGATTTCGAAAAATGGGAAGTTCTGAAATATGGAATTGGTTCACTAAAGAGGAACTCAAACAATTAAAGGATTCTATGCATTGGCAGACAAGAAGTAAGTACCTCACTTTAAGTTTTACAATTGAATTCAAACTCTATTTTTCTGCAAACAGTGAGTTGCAAATTGTATGCATTTGCAGTTGCAACCATATATCTGCAAACAATTAGTTGCAACTCTGTATGTGCAAACAGTTGGTTGCATCTTTTTTCCTGCAAACAGTTGTTTGCAACTCATTGGATGCAAAACATATGGTTGCAAAATAGTGTTGCAAGTGGTTGCAAAATAAGTGATTTTGTTGAATATTTTTTTGTAGTTCAATTGCTTGGGATAAAAACAAAGAGTTCTTGATCTGTGGAGAATAAATCGAGAGTTTGATTATGAATGAATTTGTTGATAGTTAAATTATTGATTGGTATCTAGAATACAAAGTGGGAATAGTGAAGGATATGGCTGTTTTCAGCTCAACAATATGGGTAAGATATTTCAGACAACTATATTTTCTATTTAGTTTTGGATTATTTATATAATTAGATGAACGTTAATTTACATGTAAACTTTAATGCAATTTGAAGCTTCGCAACGGAACATATCACAACTACTTACTAAGAAACTCAAAGAAGCTTTTAAGAAGAAACGCGACTGGTTCCTGTTCTCATTAAACACAAGTGTTGATGACAATAGTAAGGAAGGTTGCCATTGGCATCTTGTTGTTTTTGATAGAATTGATGAAATATGGTATCATTATGATTCCTTGAAGAAAACTCCAAAAATAAGTATAAGAAGTGGAAGGAAGCAAAGAAGTTCACAGTCATGTTGCTGAACATAATTAATGAAGCTGGACTAACTAAACAACCACTGAAATCAAGTCCAAAGCTAACCAAAGTTAACTGCACAAAACAGAACAACTCGTGAGTATAAAATTCATTTTGATTTCATTGTTTTGGCATATAAATGATGAGTACTAATTAGTTAATAATATAATGTAGGATTGATTGTGCACTGTATGTGCTTCTGTATGCTGATGTTATAAAAAATGGAGACAGTCTTTTGTTTAAGGCAAACTGGCCGGAAGAAATGCCAGAGAAGGCTTCAAGGAAGAGAGCTGAAATTGCAGCTGCAATTTTGAATGATTCGACAAACAAACCCTGGGTTGAAAGAACAGTTAGTAATGAAAATGTCGATTGATGTTTTAACTTGATGTATGTGAACAACAGAACAAGTATACAGAACTATGCAACCAATTGTTTGCATATTTGAAAATTTCCAAACTATATTGATGTTTGCATAATTGTTTGCATATTTGACAATTGATAACTAGTATATTTACTAAAAAACGTTTGTAGGTTTTAAGGCCAAAACAATATTTCACAATTTAATTTCAAAAAAATCGGGGGCTACGCCCTATTCAACTACATAACTTTTTTAAAAGGGGCAACCCCAATCAATATATTTTTTATAAAATTTGTTAGAGCAAAACACGAATTTATTTTTCTAAAAAAAACGGGGGCTACGCCCCCAAACCCCCGTAAAAATATATGGAATTTAAATTTAGAAAACGAGGGCAACGAAACACCCCATCAAAATTTATGAAAAAAAACATAATGATTATGCGAAAAACTCAAAATTTTTTGTACACAGATCGCTACATGCTTGCAGTAGTTGGAAACAACCTCGTTTGCATAGGTGGAATGTGCAAACACGTTTACATAGGTGGAATGTGCGAACACGTTTGCATAGGTGGAATGTGAGAACACGTTTGCATAGGTGGAATGTGCAAACACGTTTGAATAGGTGGAATATACAAACAGATTTTCATAGGTGGAATGTGCGAACACGTTTGCATTGGTGGAATGTGCGAACACGTTTGCATTGATGGAATGTGCAAACACGTTTGCATAGGTGGAATGTGCAAACACGTTTGCATAGGGGGAATGTGCAAACACGTTTGCATAGGTGGAATGTGCAACGACGTTTGCATAGGTGGAATGTGCTTGCATGACATTTGCAAACACGGTGCAAATATGTGTTTGCACACCATATTTCCAATCAGGTGCCTATATACAAACCTAAAAAAGTGTACCTGCAACAGTTTCAAGCAAATTATCTTTGCATACATTTAACCACAAAAAAGTTCATATTCAAATGTCAAATAATCCTTTACATGAATAACAATAAAGAAATGAATGTCAAAATTAATCTTAATTCAATATTGCTGCACACGTTCTTTTGTTGTGATGCGATAACTTGCCACAACGTCCACATTTTCTCTTATTCATAAACTTCGCTGCTCCAGCACTCTCAATTCTCACACTCCTTGGCCTACTAGGTTGTCTCTTATTTGATGGTGGATTGATTATCATCTCATTTGCTGAAAACTCCTTGAGTTCATCACTGTTTGGAATGGGGATAATGACGTGTTCATAAGTTTTCTTGAAGCTCTCGGTCGTAAAATATTCTTCAACAAATTTATCCATAGGTCGTCCATCATACTTGATAGCTATTATAGCATGCTCACATGCGATGCATTCAACTTGCCATTTCAAACACGAACAGTAGAACGAACTCAAATCAACTAACTCACTTGGTGTTGAAAAGATCTCATATACAAATTTCGATGATTTTACAACCTTCCATGTAGAACCAAACTTTCGCCTTTGTCTTATGATTTTATCTATCTCTGGACACCACAAACTAGTCCATTTTTCAGCTAGTTCAAGTCTTGTTTGCATCATTTCCATCATCCGTATACGAATGGTTTCTAACATTAGAACTATCGACATGCTCCTTTCCTCCCTAATCCATGAATTATAACTCTCACAAAAGGATGAACAAACCTCACCATACCTTTTACCGAGAAAATAAGAGTTTGCCCACTTTTCAAATGGGCAATTCTTAAAGAAACCCGTCAAACGTCTACAACCTACTAACTCCATCTCTTTAAAATGAATGTTAAATTCATCCTTAGTCAACGCACGAGCAGCCCGATACAACAAAGACTCAATGTAATCTGCTCTTTGAGCACCATAACCAATTGCATTAACTAAGTTGTTCCTAATATGCCACACACAATAACTATAGTGTGCATTTGGAAAAAGATCACTAACTCCTTTGATAATACTCGGGTGACGATAAGATAAGAAAGTATATGTACGACTTCTATCTACAACACGAGCCAAATTCTCCAAAAACCAATTCCAATTTGAATTGTTTTCAACACTAACAACAGCTAAAGCAATAGTAAAAAATCCTGAAAATAAAACGTAATTAAATATATAAATTGCAACTAAAAGATTGGTTAAATAAAACCATATAAGTTCATTAACTTAAGAAATCATACCAAACATGTTTGCATGACATATATTTGCAGAGGTTGAACATGCAAACATGTTTACATGACATATATTTGCAAATATGGTTGCAGAACACCCAGATGCAAACACCTGCTTGCATAACAAAACATGCAAACAGGTGTTTGCTTACCACACATTGTTCCAATCAGGTGTGCATACAGAAACCTAAAAAAGTACCTACAACAGTTTCAAGCCATCTATCTTTGCGTACATTTAACCAGAAAAACTTTTTAACTATTTATAACACATACTATATAAATTCATGAACTTAGAAATCATACACCTTCATTACCATTCTTTGCACAAGCTGTTAGCAAAGTCCATTTATATTTGGATTTAAGATGCGTCCCATCAATCCAAATAACAGGCTTGCAGTACTTAAAGCCATGAATACAAGCCTCGTATGCTATAAAAACCCTTTCAAACTGATAAATGTCCATATCAAGTTGTAGCTGCACATAACTACCATGATTCAACTTCATAATGGCCTACGTATACCAATCAAGTTTAGCATACCAAGATTCCTCATCACCTAATGCAGAATGAAGTGCTTTTTTCTTTGCATTGTAAGCAATATGGTATGGGATTTTAATACCATAATCTTATTGAAAAGTAGTAATAATAGCTTTGTTTTTCTTCTTTGGATCAACCTTTACTTCACTTTCTATGAAATTAGATACAACAGTAGAATGAACTGCTGGCTTGTTTATATGAGTAAAACCTCCACCACAAGTGTGGTCAGGAACATATTTCTTCAAATAAAATAACAATGATATACCAAACCTTGAACAACCATGAACCTTCCACCCACAATCCTGAACCGGACATAATGCTACTACCCGATGAGCATGGTTCCTCTTCATTCTATATCCAAAACTAATTTTGATGGAATATCTATTCAATGCAAACCTAAATTGATCAGCACCTCCTTCAAACTTGTCACCAACTTCGGTAAACACAGATCCCCAAGATTCAGACCGGAGAGGATATTGGAACAACTTCGATGAAGAACCAGCTTGAGTAAAACAAGATGACACACTAGATGACTCAACTAAATCCATCTTCTGAACATGAAAACAAACTGTTAACAATGATGCAAATACAAAAACAATATTCTACCCAATTGTGCAAACACCAGTTGCAGAACAAAATTCATCAGAAAATAAATGTGCTCATTCATCTGAACCAACAAAACCATGTATGAAAATAATCAAACACACAAAAGAAAAAATAATCTATAATAACATCAAATAAACAATTCAGATTTAGGTTTGAAGATTCATCAAAAATTTGTTAACAATACTGCAAATACAAAAGTGATGTTCTACCCAATTGTGAAAACACAATTTGTTGCTCTACCCCAATTTTGCAAACACAATTTGCACAACAAATTAATCCGAAATAGATATTTACTTGATCATCAGAACCAACAAACCATGTATGAAAAAAATCAAAACAATAAACATAAAGCAATCTATAATACAAAAAATAAACAATTCATATATAGGGTTGAAGATTCATCAAGTAGATAAAGGGATATAAACAGCAAACAAATAAAAAGATAAATTATAATCTATTATATGAATAAAACTAGGTTAAAGATGAAGAAAACAAACTTACAGTAAAGAAGATGAAGAAGATGAACTTACAATAAAGAAGATGAACTTACAATAAAGAAGATGAAGAAGATGAACTTAGGAAACGAATGTGAATAGTTGATGAACAAATTATGGAAAGAATCAGTGAAGTAGATAACTTCGACAATATGAAAAAACCTTAATTCTTTGTATAAAAAGAAAGCTAAGAGAAGATGAAGACCTAGAACTACATATGAATCAGTGAAGGAAGAAAGAAAACTTCATATCATCATCTTCTCTTCGTCTTCTCGATCAAAAATCTCTGCCTTAGTTTTCTCCCGTCGAGTTGCAGCCGTAAGGAGAGAGAAAGAGAGAGACATAGCAAAATAGAATAAGGGTAATACGGGAATAATGAAAAAACTCTTTTCAAATTTCGACCTTAATAATAATTAGTGAAATTATTTTAAACCTAACCTCTAGTTAGCCTTAATATTTTGATAGAAAATGAGTAATAGTAAAAGATTAGGGCTTTTTTAGCTATATTGAAATTATTTACTACCTAAGAAGTCATTTTCCATTATAACAATTTTCCGAGGCACCTTGAACTTTGGTGTAACATAAAAAAAGCTTTGCCCCAAGACCCCACTCTGACCAAAGAGACAGAGGATGGAAGCATGCTGAATAGAGCTCCACACTTTGAGTTTTGCACTACCTAAAAGAGTGGCGATTATGCGAAAAGCCTGATAACGTCAGAGATATATTTCTCTAATTAGAATTGTTAATGATAAAAAATCTAACATTCCTACTCACAAAAAAACTTTATTTTACATTTAATTGGTATAGTGGGCTTATTTACTTCCAACGTGCTATCAAGAAATTCAAATATAAGTTTAAAAAGGAGAATTTAAGTGTAAATATTAGATGGGAATTTAAGTGATAGAGGCACCTCCATCTTTCACAAGTTTCCCTTTAAATTATAATTATAATTATAATTATAATTATTTCCTTTTAAGTTAATTTTTAGAGAGGCGACTTTAACAGTACTAGCAGGTCCTTCCACTTCACTAAGTACTCGATCTCTGGTGGAGAGTTGGGATGAACTTAAGCACGACGATCAGCTACTATCTGCTGCACCTCCTTGATTGGCTGGAATAAGAACCGCATTTAACAATTATGAGGGACTCTTTTACAACTTCCTTTATCCCTTGATACCTTGTGAGCCAAAAAGATTCGTTTTTTTTTTTGAGAAATCGACTACGATCCACGTTAGTCGTTATAAGGCATATACATCATTCATGCGTGATAAACACGACAACCGCCTAAGTTAACCCGATTATTAAAAAAGCCTAAAGCCCGACAAGAAAGAGCCTAAAGCCCGATGACATTTACTTTATTTCGTGTCTGAATTACATGAGATAAATCTTGGTGATAAACTCCTTCCACCGAGAATCAATCCCAGGACCTCATGAGCTTAATTGCTACACCAAAGGTGGTGGACAAGATCCAAGTTATTACACTTTATGTTCAAAAAGATATAACAATGTCTGTAAATCAACAAACTTATGAGGCAAAGGGATGGCGGTTGGATGACATCATGTTTTGATCTCGGGGCAATAAAAGATGGCCGCGACTTTGGGGAATAAAGAATAATTTCCGGGGAATAAATTCTATAGGGAATCTAAGTTTTTTTGTACATTCTCGGGGGAATATTATTTTTAACCCAAAAATTAACTTGATCAAACATTTCCCCCATAATCTTCATCTTTTCTATCACCTTCACCACAACTACTTCCCACCACCACCGTTTTGACCACCACGATTGTCTCATCTTCTCTCTTTTTTTATTCTCTTTTCACACTACTGTTATCCTCTTTCTCGGTCTCTCCATCTCTCTCTCTCTCTCACTCTTTCTCTATTGCTTTCACTATCTATGTTTCTCGATCTCTCACTGTTTCTCTCTCAATCTCTCTTTGTTTCTTGATCGATCTCTAATTTTTTTCTCTCTCTCAGACACTGTCCCTACGAAGGGAAGTGTTCCCTTCGCCAGAAGCGGACCTCGAGGAGGTTTTTCGTGAAACACTTCCAAGATTTCATGGTCTCAAAATATTTTGTGGCAACAAAAACGTTTTGTGGTCCAGACCATTTCATGGCTAGAAAATGTTTCGTGGACCGACCGGTTTCACCACATCCTTTACCTAAATTTTCTTCATAAATTTTCCCTGAACTAGTGCATAGAAAGACTACCAGATCGAGAATGACTACCAGATCGAGAAACCAGTCTTATAGTAATCCCACAGTCCATTGTCCTTTAACATAAATTTTCTTCATCAATTGAACATGAGAAGACCTAGGCTCCGACATGAATTGAGCAGCGTAGTTTACAACATAAGCTAAGTCAGGTCTTGTCGTAGTGATGTATTGAAGACCACCAATGATACTTCTATAAAATGTGGGATCTGAGACAATAGTTCCATCAGACTTAGAGAGTCTATTTCCACCAGACATAGGAGTGCAACTTGGTTTTGAATCGAGTAAATCCGCCTTTTCTAGCAAACCAAGAGCATATTTCTTTTGGGTAAGAAAGAGAGCAAAAGATTCAGCTCTAGTCACCTCAATTCCCAAGAAAAAATGGAGAGGATCCAACATTTTCATAGCAAACTCTTTACTTAATGTAGCCACAAGAGTTGTCATGAGAGAATCATAACTTCCAGTTAAAATGATATCAAGTAACACCATCATAACAGACTCAGTTTGCTGAACAAACATAGAGTGATCATGAGCACCTCTTTTGAAATCAAGTGTGAGTAAGAAAGACCCAAATCTCTGAAACCAAGCTCTAGGAGCTTGTTTCAAACTATAGAGACTTTTATGCAAGTGACAAACATATGAGGGGTACTTCAGATCAATGAAACCTTGAGGCTAAGTCCTATAAACATTCTCATGAAGAATTCCATGCAAGAAAGCATTAGTTACATCAGACTGTTGAATCTTCCACCCATTTGAAACAACCACATACAGAACAATCCTTATTGTAGCAGCCTTAACCACATGACTAAAGGTTTCAGAATAGTCCAAACCATCCTTTTGATGATATCCTTTTGCAACTAATCTTGCTTTGTACCATTCCACTGAACCATCAGACTTATATTTCACTTTAAATACCCATTTACAACCCAATAGGCTCATAGAAGGATCAGATGGAACAAATGACCAAGTCCCATTACTTTTCAAGGCTTGAAACTCCTCTTTCATAGCATTTACCCATTTGGGATTAGAAGCAACTTCTTTGAAAGTAGCTGGTTCCTTAATATGAAGAAGTAAAGTGAGAAATGACTGAGATAAAGGATGTCTGATAGAGAGGTGAGAAATGTAATCATGAATACATTTAGACATAGAAATACCATTTCTAGATCTGGTAGTCATTCTATGAACTAGTTCAGGAGCAGATGACCCAGTTACTGAAGTGCTAAGCTGTGGTGAGTGCTAAAATATAGACATTAGAAACAATGAGAGTTATAGGAACCACAGGTAATTGCAATGTAATGGGTGTATCTTCAGAAGTAGAAGGAGCTGAACTAGAAGCAGCAAAAGGGAATGTTGTTTCTTCAAAAATGACATTCCTTGAGATATAAATCTTCTGAGATTCCAAATCTAAGCACTTATAGCCCTTGTGAGAGGAGCTATAACCAATGAAAACACATTTACAAGACTTGGGACTCAGTTTATTTTGCCTAATAGCACCTAAATGGGAATAACATAAGCAACCAAAAGTCTTTAGAAGAGAATAATCAGGTACTTTGTAAAATAATACCTCATAATAAGGTGACTTCCTTTGAAGAAGTCTAGTAGGAAGTCTGTTAATAGTGAATACAACAACTGAAAATGCTTTAAACCAATAACATTTTGGAGAGCTCGACTGAAACAGAAGTGAATTGCCCATCTCAGTAATTTGTCTATTTCTCCTCTCAGCTCTTCCATTTTGTTGAGGGGTATAAGGACAAGAGCTTCTGAACAAAATGCCACATTGATCTAAATACTCTTTGAAAACCCCTTTAGATAATTCAAGAGCACCATCACTCTGAAAATACTTAATGAATGTTGAAAATAGGTTCTCATTTGTGGCTTTAAACAGCTTGAAGTATTTTAAGCTATCAGACTTAGGTGCTGTTTGTTTTTTTGTGGGTGGCTGAATTTGAATTGGTTGAATCTGAATTGGCTGAACTGAATTAGTTGAATCTGAAATTCTGAATTATTTTATAATCAAGATTTTTTTTTTCTTAATCTGAAATCATTAAATCTAAATTAGATTTTGACATTTATTCCCCTACTTAACATTTTGGACTAAAAAGTAATTTAGCTAAACCCTAAACTCTTATCCGTTAGAAAAGGAAAATCAATTAAAAAAACCTTAAACATTCATATCTCTTTTTCCATCTTTCTCGGTCTCTCTCTCCTCTAGTCTCTCCGGCGAGTATCTCTCTCGTCTCTTTCTCTCTGACTCTCAGGCGAGATCTCTCCCACTTTAACTCTTCGGTAAGAGTTCTCTCTCTCTATCTCTCAAACTCTCTGGCTTTCTCTTAGTAACTCTCTTTCTCTGCCTTTCAATTTTTCCGGCGAGAGTTAACCTTATTTTCTGTCTCTCTTGGTCCATATCTCTCTTTCTATTTAACTTAAGATCTGGCGAGATCTCTCTCTCAAACCGTCCCCCTCTCTCTCGCTGATCGAGGATCAAACAGGTTCATTCTCCCCCTCTCTCTCTCTCCCTCTACATGTAGTACGATGGTGGTTACCTTTGGTTGTGGTGGTCTGATGGTGGTTTTGTAGTGGTGGCAGTCTAGTATTGGTTTTGCAGTGGTGGTGTTTGATGAGACATGAAAATGTCCTATCTGAATCTCTTAACTCGGGTTAGTTAGTCCATTTTGGGCAGTTACTCTGATAAATTGTGTGTTTCTCATCCCAGGTGTCTTTTACTGAGTTCAGTGTGAAAAACGGGAGAAAAACACGCCTAGGGGCATTTTGGTAATTTGAAGATTATGGTAGTCTGGTGATTAGGTTAATGTTGATACGCGGATGAAAAATATAGTCAAAGACGAATCTGCAGACGACAACGGGAGTCAAATTGGAGTCCAGATGAGTGAGTTATTACAGGTCCAAGTTCTGGTCAAAGTCAACCAATCAAAGACCAAGACAGACACGTGTACAGGGCTAATCGTGTGTGGGCTATTTTCTGTCATAAGGAGGGTGCGCATTGGGATTTTTGGTGTCCGTGATTCCATGTAACCTGGCGCAATATATCTCCGTGTACCAGGGAGCATCTAATGGCTGAAATGATATTCACGTGATCTTGGCTTGCGTTGCACCTTAATATATAGCTCCGTGAAGTACTGAATTGTATCCTCCTCCCAGCAAATACACGTTGGTTAGGGTTTGCCCATCTCCTTCCTTTTCTCTAAATCTCAACAGAGAACATGAAAGGTAATAAATCTTTTCCTAATAGAAAGATTAAAGGAAATGGAAGTGAGATATAAAGAAGATATTTACAGAGAATACAAGAGCATCTCCAATGCAAAACTCATAAAAATCTCTATTCATCCTATGTGTCAAGTTCCAATTGAGATTCTCACTCCTAGGTGGCCTTAATAGAGATCCTCAATTTTTTTTTGTCTCCAATGCAAAACTCTAAACTTATCTTATTTACTTATGTGGCATAGTTATTTTTGTCAATAAATAATTAGTTATTTTAGAAAATATAGAAGACTCGATTTCTATTGGTTGAAAATCAAATATTGATGAGTTGGACAATTAGAGATATCTCAAGAGGACACTCCGGAAATAGAGTGTCCTCTTGAGATATCTCTATTCCACCCTCGACACGTAATCTTAAAGATCCAAATAGAGTGTTGCATTGGAGAGGAGTTTTAAGAAAAAACTCTAAAAATCTTAGGTGGCACTCAGAGTTTCTAAGATTGAGTGTTGCATTGGAGATGCTCTAAGATTGAGATGAGGTTGATATTTTTACACAAAGATCTATTCTTTACTCCATATATAAACAGAAAGATAAAAATTGGTGAAGGTTATTGAATCAGAAAATATTCAGGAGAGGGGATTCAGTTGGTATTCCTTAGAGTGTTAATGAGAGATTAAGTTGGATTGATAAAAGATGGAAAGTTAAACGGTACAGCCTACCACTATTTTCTTTCTCTCATCTCTCTAAAGAATTTTAAGAAACAATCTAGAGAGAATGAAGAAGGTGTTGTGCTCGGTTATAAAAATATATTTAGAGAGAGAGAGAGAGGAGTTGAAGATTGAGTTAGAGCTGGATATCTCTGTAGATTAAGAAGGTTTTCAAATCAGGAATTTTGGAGAAGATAGGATTGGATTTAGATATTTGAGAAAGAAAGCATTGGCTGGAGCATGATCTAACTTCTACAGAGAAGGTTAGAGATTTATCTTCAAAACAGTGAAGAATATTTTTAGAGAGAGATATTTTCTTTCTCTTCTCTGGTTCTTTAAATGAAACAGAATCAAGAGATGATTTAGAAGATAATATAAAGATATATGAGATATTTCTTCATCCCTTTTTCATCTTCTAGAAAATAAAGACAGCAGAGAAGAATCAATAGAGTGATTTCAGAAATAAAAAGAGAAACAAAACATATTGAAATTAATGGAAAGATGACCGAGAAGAGATTAAGATAAGATATTTTCTAGAGAGAGGAAGAAGGTGGGCTGCATATATTCGAATAGAGAGAGAGAGAAATTAATGAAGATTTGTTTAGAGATTATATAGAATATGGATTCGGCTGAAAGATAGAAAGAGGAGAAATAGTTTTTCTTTTGGAAGATTATGAAGATGAAGAAAGAAAGGGAGATGATGGAGGATATTTTCTTCATTCTCTTGGCTGGAAATTTAGGTGAACAGAGAAGGAAGATTCAAACCTTTAACAGTAGAGAGAGATTTCTTTCTCTTAAAGGCAGATATATTTTTATCTAAAAAGAAAATCCGGCCATCAGGGTATAAGAAGAGAGCTTCATCAACTGATCAGGGCATCTCATCCAGGGGAGGATCATCTCTCTAGCTCAATTAGAACAAAAAATCAGAGAGAGAGTTGCAAAACAACACAGAGCATCAACTTGTCATCATCTTATCTTCATAACTTTTCTTTTCTTTGTGAGAGAGTGAAGAGAGTGATTGTAGAGAGATGGATAGTGAGTTCCAAGAGAGGAAAGCTTAATATTTTTATCATCTTTTTTGTAATCATATTTGTTCTTATTCTTTTAGTGAGAGAAAGTGAGAAAGAGAGACTGAAGAGAGTAAACAGATTTTGAAAAGAGGTGGTTGTTGTAGAGAGAGAGAAAATCGGGATCTATTAGTCTTTTGTGAGAGAAAGATTAAAGAGAATGTTAAGGTGTTGAGTTTTTTATGTCTTTGTGAGAGGGATTTGATAAAAATCATCACTCCATCTTTATCTCTGAGAAGCAACCAGGAGAATTAATATTTGGTTATCTCCTTCACTTCTATCTTTGGTTTTGTAATAAGTTCATTATTTACAACTGATAGGATTTTTATGAGCAACTAGTTTTCCAATCTAGAGTGTTTGATGAAATCCATATTGTTATTTACTTTCTAGGTGTGATTAAATTCGAGTCAGAGTAATATTTTGGTAGTTCATGTCTAATTTGCATTGTTCTTGATTATTGATTGGTTCATTCACTATTCATCTTTCTTAAGTTGATATTCCATGCTTAGAATAAAATGCTTTGATGGGTTATACTTCTTAGTTGATGCATAATAAACGAGCAATTAGTATATAGGGAATGATGTGATGAGTCATGAAAATGCCTCATTTCAATCTCTTAATTGGAGCTAGTTTGTCCATATCGAGCCGTTACTCTGATGAACTGCTTGATTTTCTTTCTCAGGTGGCTTTTACGGAGTTTAGTGTGAAAAACAGGCAAAATCGGGAGAAATTGATGTTAGGGGCATTTTGGTCATTTGGTGACAAGGGTAGCATGGTAAGTTTGGATAATGTTGATGCTCGGATAAGAAGAGGGGTCCATGACGAGTCCATGGGCGAAAACGGGAGTCAAATCGGAGTTCGGACGAGCAAATTAGCCAAAGTCAAAGTTGGAGTCAAATTTGGTTGACCAAATCTGATAAATACACGTGGCGTGCAATCTGACGTAAGATGGAATTTTCGGTACACAGTTGGGCTGTGCGGGACGGGTCACGGGATTGCTTAGGTTTTCCGCTACAGTAGTCCCGGAAGTAAGTTAATACGGTACTCCCACCAGGATCCGACGGCCACCATAACTTAGCAATACGTGGCTCCATGTGAACGTGCGCTACACCATCTTGTTGGCTACCCGCGAAGCACAGTAGTGTCCATCCCCTAACAAACAGTACGTGAACTGTTTCTCTATATTCTCTCCTCCCATTTTTCAAATCTTTTTTTTAAAAATTCAAAACAGAAAGGGATAGAGAAGAATTGGGGAGTCGGTTAGAGGAGAGATACGATTGGTCTTTAGGTCTATAAAAACAGAAGAGTTCGGCTGAAGATACGGAACGAGTTGATAGAAGAGAACAGGGATGAGCTAAATAATCATGAGTTTTAGAGAAAAGAACAGGGTAGAGAGAGACAGAACCGGAGCTTAATATTTGTGATTTTTCTTGATTTTTTATTTTTCTTTTTGTAACCTCTGTTTCTTAGTGAGAGAGAGAGAGATCACTGAGGAAGAGAGAAAGTTAGAGAGAGAGACATAGAGATATTGTAGAGTGAGAGAGACTCGGTTGTGAAAATTAATTTCATCTCGGTTTTATTTTTATTTTTTCTTTCTTCTTTGTTTCCTGTTTCTTAGTGAGAGAGAAGTAGATTACAAAGAAAGAGTGATTAAAACAAGAGATAAAGAAGGAAAGAGAAAATTAGAGAGAGAAAGAAAGTTGAAGAAGATGAGAAAATAGCTTTCTCGAGAAGAATCCATTTCCGGGAAGACGAGAAAATCGTTTTCCCAGAGGGTGCGTTTGGCAGAATTCTTGGAAAAACAGAAGGAAACTCAATTTTTCTACTTTTTCTCCCATATTTTATGTAGTTAAACGTCTATCTATCATTATGAGAAACTAATTTTTCCATCTAGGGTTTAGATGAAGTCTATAACGAGAATTTTATCGATTTGATTTATATGCAAGTCAATTTTTAGATTAAATCTTCATATCTTTTAAAGTTCTTATTGATTTTAATGACAACATCTTCCGGATTCTAGAACGTTCATGTGATAGAACCCGAGTAAAACAAAGAACTTAGTTGACTAAGGCAAATACATCGTCTTTAGGATTATCATGTGGACGGATTCGAAAACCCTAGGTTCCCCTTTTCTGAATATCAACTTATTTGTTTTCTTTTGAGTTATATTTGGTATTTTTTATTTGAATCATATAACCAAGCAAACCACTTTTGAAAATCACAATAGTTTTAAGATTAAATTGAGTTTGACTTAGTCTCTGAGGAACGAACCGGTCTTATCGAGAAATTACAACTTGACACCCGTGCACTTGCGGGTGTAGACCTATTTAGGGTAACCTTTTAGGCCCATCATGATGTATGTAACTTCAGTATTTATCGTTTTAATAAAGGTATCTTACGGACTTTAGACCATTCGTGTTTTAAAGCCTGAGTAATAAAAGTAACTCGTTGACTCATTAGTTCACCTTTAGAGTTGTTCCGTGGATAGATTCTGAATCCTTAGATCATCTCCCCATTTGAGTTCATCATTTATCCGTTTTAGTATTTTATTATTTTATCAAAAAAACCCAATTTTAAAAAGAAAAATCGTGATACTTCCAAGTCTTAGAATAGGTTTGACTAGTCTCTGCGGATCGACTCGGTCTTACCGGACTTATTACTTGACGCCCTTATACTTGCAGGTATAGACCTATTTAGGAAACTTTTTAGGCCCATCAGTGTTGGTGGTATGGTGGCATTGGTATTGTAATCCGATCACTAGTGGTGGTAGTGGTGGTGATCACTAATGGTGGTGGTGTGGTTTTTGCCGGTGATTTTGCAGGTGGGGGTGGTGGTTTTGCAGTGGGTGGTTTTGTTGGTGGTAAAATTTTGAAAATGTGAAGATTTAACAAGGGCAGAAGCGTCAGAAGCGTCAGAAGCGTCATTTGACAAACTTCAGATGTTGGGCCAAGATTTCAGACTTGTTTTGAAGTCTGAAATAAGTGAGCTCTTTTCAGCCAATCCAGATCATGCCCTAATTCAGATAAATTTTCAGATTTTCTTACATTTAAAAACAAACATCTGAAATCTGAATTGGGTTCCAATTCAGATTTCAGATCTGAAAAAACAAAAAAAACAAACAGCAACTTAAACCCAATTCAGATTTCAGATCTGAAAAAACAAAAAAAAAAAACAAACAGCAACTTAAATTTCAGAGGATGAATCCATAAGAACCTAATGAAATCATCTAAGAACAAGATGAAGTATTTGTCACCTGTGACGCTCTCTCGAGGAGAAGGACCCCAAATGTCACAATGTATTAAGTACATAGGGGATTCAGTGTAGCTCTCAGAGATAGGAAAAGGTAAAAGTTTACTCTTAGCTATTGAACATGATTGACATAAACTCTTAGGTGGTTTATCTTGAACAGAAATCAATTTCTTTCTTGAAAGAAGATGAATAATGGTGTCAGAAGTATGACATAATCGAGTGTGCCAAATAGAAAATGGTGCAGCTAAAGAGACAACATAGCTTTGATGAGAATCATCGTCTTGAATTGCAAATATTATAGGATATAAATGATTTCTCACTCTACCTTCATTCAATATGTCATTAGACCATAAATCTCTTATTTGATATCCCCAAGGAGTAAACTTCATTAAACATTGAACATCAATTGTCATGTCTGAGCCCTTTTATTCATGCTGATCTTTAATAGTAGATGGATCATTAGTCATATGGCTGGTAGCTCTAGTATCAGCTAGCCAGGCCTTCTCAATTTCAGTATTATGAACCTCATTAGAGATTATATCTTTTGATGGTAAAATTACTACCATATTTGCTTCTTCAAAAGCAAAATCTTCTGAATTGTAGTTTAAATTTGACTCATACAATTCCTTCTCAGTGGGAGAATAATTTTCCATTTTATCATTTTTTAGTTCATCTGTGCTTTCATAGAGATGAATTCCAGCAAAGTTACCTTACTTAGGTTTGAATTGTTGAGGAATCTCTTATGTTGTGAATTGATTTCGTTTTTACTTTGTGGATTCGTGAGAGTATCATCAGGAGCATATCTATAACGACACTTAGATACAAAATGTCCCTATCTCTTACATATACCACATGGAATTGTGGAAAAATCAAATGCAGAAGATGAATCTCCTGAATTTTGATTATTTGAAGAATAACTTTTATAGAATTGAGAATATGATTTACCTTGATCAGATGGATGATAATTTCTATATGATTGATAGGATTGAGAAGATCGATTTGGATTATTAGACCTATATCCAGATTTAGGAGGAAGATTCTTCACATAATAGGCTGAACTCTCATCTTCTTGAAGTTGAGTTTTCATCCATTGTTCATGATGGATTATACTAGTTCTTCATTCAGCAAATGATATAGTTGTTCCTCGATTGTGAATAGCAATCACAAAAGGTCGATATTCTTTACCTAGACCTTTTAAAACTATGCGACTCAACTCCTTATCAGATAATCTTTCATTAACAGCTACTAAAGAATCAGAAAACACTTTGATCTAACGAAGATAATCAGTAGCTGAAGACTCGCCTCTTTTGATATTTTGATTTGCTCATGAAGAGAAGCAATTTTAGCCTCATATTCTTCAACGTAGTTTAACTCAAGAAATCTCCAAATTTTTCTTAAAGTCCGAAGACCAAGAACATCAGAGGAAATCGAATGTGTAAATGTTGCCTTCATACAAGATTTAACAAAGTTATCGGTCTTCTGCCATTGAAGATAAAGAGGATTAGGAACCTGAGTATTGTTTTCAATGATCGATTTGACTAAAATTTCAACAAAACCATCGACAAATCCATATAGATCAGTACTAATTAGAATAGCTTTGAATTGATCCTTCCAAATCAGAAAATTAGATCCATCAAGTTTCTCAAAAACAAAACTAGCTATATTGGTAATAGAAGTATTTGGTTGAGAAAGATTTGGAGAAGAAACTGAGTGTGATGAATGAGAAGCCATTAGAGATCAATGAAGAAGTTGTAATTTCTAGTTAGAGAAAGTGATTTTAGATGGTGTTTGAAGGAAAAAAATCACAAGGCTCTTATACCATGTTAGAAATTAGAGAATAGAGATATTTCATTAATTCTCAAAAACAAGATTACAGATAATATTCGATTCATTGAGCTTATATAGCTCTTACAATTCAGTTAGAGATAAAGAGAGAGTAACAAATTCGGTTATAACAACCATAACTACCAAAGTTAGTTTAGATTTGTTAGTTATGGTTGATTATTCCATCCATGCTATAGGCAGCAACTGACTAAGTATTCTTACACTTATATTTTGACACTTGAGTAACATCTTCTTCTTCCTTTAGCTTTAGTCTTCATACACCTATATTACACTCTAGTGTATTCACTGTCAAGATTTATTATTTACATCTAATGGTTAAAAATTTTAAGGAAAGATTTGAAGTTTTGTTAAAAATTTCGGATATAGGATATTATCTGATATCCGTTCATATTGTAGGATTCAGATATTGATTAATAATCTCCGTCGGATAATTATCGGATACGGATATTCAGATAGCTTATCGGATTCGAATACAGATATGCCTATATCTGATCCGATAAGTTACCGTTTACAAGCTTACCGATGGTAGTGTTGGAAGGAGGTATTAGGATTATCCTAAGGCATTACAACTAGAAATAAATATTGGTTGAATAGGTAGTTAACTTAGTGGTGATGGTAAAGGAGGGCAAAGAGAGATGATAACACATGGTTTGGTTAGTGAGGCAGAGAGTAACAAAAAATTACCTAGACCTAGTTTCAATATTTTACTTTTTCTTTTTCTTTGAAGGTGATAGAGAAGATGAAGATTACAGGGGAACTGTTTGATCAAGTTAATTTTTGGGTTAAAAAATAATATTCTCCCGAGAATGTACAAAAAAGCATGGATTCCCTATAGAATT
Organism: Eschscholzia californica; assembly: GCF_041429995.1. Lineage (NCBI taxonomy): Eukaryota > Viridiplantae > Streptophyta > Magnoliopsida > Ranunculales > Papaveraceae > Eschscholzia > Eschscholzia californica. The sequence goes on along the minus strand of NW_028238198.1, from coordinate 11,199,895 downwards.
TATTCCCCGGAGATTATTCTTTATTCCCCAAAGTCGCGGCCATCTTTTATTGCTTCGAGATCAAAACATGATAACATCCAACCGCCATCCATTTGCCACATAAGTTAGTTGATTTACAGACATTGTTATATCTTTTTGGACATAAAGTGTAATTAACTTGGATCTTGTCCACCACCTTTGGTGTAGCGGTAGAAAATCTCTCTTAAGCTCATGAGGTCTTGGGATCGAGTCTCGGTTGAAGCAGTTTATCACCAAGATTTATCTCATGTAATTCAGACACTAAATAAAGTAAATGTCATCGGGCTTTAGGCTCTTTCTTGTCGGGCTTTAGGACTTTTTAATAATCGGGTTAACTTAGGTTGTTATCGTGTTTATCACACATGAATGATGTATATGCCTTATAACGGCTAACGTAGATCGTAGTTGATTTCTCAAAAAAAAACGAATCTTTTTGGCACACAAGGGATCAAGGGATAGAGGAAGTTTTAAAAGAGTCCCTCATAATTGTTAAATGCGGCTCTTATTCCAGCCAATCAAGGAGGTGCAGCAGACAATAGCTGAGTTGTGCTCAAGTTCATCCCAACTCGCCACCAGAGATCGAGTACTTAGTGAAGTGGAAGGACCTGCTAGTACTGTTAAAGTCGCCTCTTTAAAAAGTAACTTAAAAGGAAAATAATTATAATTATAATTTAAAGGGAAACTTGTGAAAGACAGTGGTGCCTCTATCACTTAAGTTCCCATCTAATATTTACACTTAAATTCTCCTTTTTAAACTTATATTTGAATTTCTTGATAGCACCTTTTTTTTTAATGAAATTCTTGATAGCACCTTGGAACTAAATAAGCCCTCTATACCAATTGAATGTTTTTTTTTATGAAGTAGGCTTTAGCCTTATTTATTCATTTGAAAATTCAAGTACATTTGTGTTACTCTCCAATTCTAACAAATTCATAATGCAATCAAGAGGTTCTAGTTCCTCCCATTGCTTACATAGTTTAAGAGTTAATGTTTCATGTGCTAAAGTATGAGAAATCTCATTAAGATCTCTAGAAATATGATGAAACTCCACCTTTTCGAATTGTTGTGTTTCACTTTAAATATCCTTGAGTATGTTTCTAATTTGCCAAGGAGCCTTACCATTATTCGTTTGACAAACTTGTATAATCGTGCTTGAATCTCCTTCTATCACCACTCTTCTATGTAAGAGCTTCCTAGCCAATTTCAATCCCATTAAAACAGATTTTGCTTCAATCTCAAGTGCATTACCTGCATTATAAAATTCGGATTCTGCTGCCACGAATGTATTGTCATAACTCCTTATCACCACAGCTGAAGCTCCATCTCCATTTTTGAATGAGCCATCAACATTAATCCTCACTTCATCCAACATTAAAGTGACCCTTCTTGCTCTTTGTACGTGGGCATAGGTGTGTGTGTTATTCAAGTCTTCTTCTTTCTTCATATGTTTTTCATAAATCATGAACAACTCTACTGCTTCTTTTGTAGTTTTCATGACATCGGGTTTTACGTTTTCAAATATCTTTTTATTCCTTGCCTTCCAGATTGCCCAAATTAAGTAAGCACTCATCTTCACCCCTTGATCTTCTCCTTTATGTTCTATCCATTCATTAATTTTATCTTCTATAGTGTGATTTTCTTCAAACCGATAACCTAAAGGAGATCGTAACCAAATTTCTTTTGCAAAATGACAATCTTTAAATATATGATTAATATCTTCATCGTAATCTTCACACATCGGACATAACTTCGCTTCTATATGATTGAAGCGAAGAGCTTTGAGTTTTGTAGGGATTGCATCATTCAACACTCTCCATATAAACATCTTCACTCTTGGGATCACCTCAAAATTCTTCCATAATCTTTGCCATTTGAAGTTTACGATAATACTCGTATTGCTATTCGAACTTGAAGGTTGTTGTGAAGCTATTGATTTATACAAGGACTTTGCCGTGAAGTTTCCTTTCTCAATAAAAGTCCAAATGATGAGTATGTCTTCACTTGCAGAATTTCCAAGCTGGATTTTTAAGATTTCTCGAGCTGAAATCCTATCAAGAACTCGATGAATTAGATTTTGATTCCACTTCTTCGTATCTTGATCAATCAACTCTTTTACTGTATACAAGTTCGGAATTTCAACTTCTTCATTTTTCCCTGGTCTAAACCCTTTCAATATTGTGGTAACCCATGGGTCTTCCCATATCTTAGTGTTAACCCCATTGCCTATGCTCATACATCTTCGTGGTTCTAACTTTTTTCTCATCTCCATCATGCTTTTCCAAGTGCTTGTAACATTGTATTTATATGTATAAGACCAGAAATCCTTATGTTTAAGATATTTGGCAGTCAATAATCGGACCCATAACGCATTTTTTTCGGTCTGAAACCTCCACACAAATTTTCCCACCAACGATTTATTTACTATAGCCATGTTCCGAATACCCAGCCCTCCTTGTTTCTGACCTGTTTGTAACTTTTGCCAACTCATGTAGTGCATTTTTTCCTGTTTCGCATCATGTCCCCACCGGAAATTTCTTTGATGTTTTTCAATTTCATCAAGAACTTTCTTTGGGGCTAAATTTGTAGACAAAAGATATATCGGGATTGTAGCTAGTTCATGTTTTAACAAAACCGTTCTTCCTGCATAAGATAATGAATTCCTTTTCCAACCTGATAATTTAGAGGACATCTTTTCTATGATAAAATCATATGAAGTGCATTTGTGCTTGGGTTTAAGTAGAAAATTACCCAAGTATTTGTCGTTGTGTTCCATCTCTTTCACTCCCAAAATATTCATCACCTCCATTTTTCGATTTGATTGGCAATTGTTGCTGAACTGTATGGATGACTTATGATAATTTATTTGTTGCCCAGAAAAGCCTGCATATTGTTCTAGAAGGTCCTTCAGTTGATTAATATTGTTGTCGGAAGTCTGGCCAAAGAAAAATAAGTCGTCCGCAAACATAAGATGGCTAATTGACGGCGCATACCAATTCCAATTAGAGAAATAGATCTTTGACGTTTCGTGTGTTTGGGTCCACCTCTCTATACGAATTTTTCCGCAATAATCAAACTCAAGAAATAAAAATCAACAAGAATATGAAACCCACGAAAGAAATCTTAAAAATCTAGTGTAAAAATCATTTTCAAAACTTTGAAAGTTGAAACCATAAAAAAACTCAAGAAATCCTCTGTCAAACTTTGAATCCATAAAAACCCTAGAAATCATCATCAAAACTTTGAAAGTATGAAAAACCTTATAAACTCACCCTAGAAATCCTCTTCAAAGCATCCAAAATTTTAGAAATCTTCTTCAAACTCAAGAAATAAAACCTTAGTGAGAGAGAGAGAGAGAGAACCAGTCCGAGACCTTGGTTTTGGGCATGGACTGACAAGTCATAGGCCCAAAGCATTGCATCGGGTTGGAGAGTTCGAATGCTCCCAGATTGGACAATTCGAGTCTGTTCGGACTTAGGCAGTGTGAGATTGCGCTTTGAGCCTCGGACTGGACAATTCGAAAGGAGAGCGCCTACAGTTGTCGACCGTGGCGGATTTACATGCAACCTAAGGGGGGTCTATAGTCCCCCCCCCCCCCCCCCTCCCTCAAGTGTTAAAATTTATCACATGACTTATATATTTTAAATAATTAAAATTAACAAAAGTTAGCAATATAAGGTTATTGGCGTATCAAGAGAAAGAGAAGGAAATCTCCGACAGATCAAGAAATAGGAAATAAATCCTAAATAGATTTCCTGTATAAATTCTTTCTATGTTTGTAATATATACAAAACCCTAATGTAATACTATATATACAACTTATTAATAATACAAATTACCTTTTCAACTGCAATTGCTCTGTGTTCTTGTTCCAATATTCACTGCAGGACATCTAATTTCACATGGTATCACGAGCCTAGGTCTTCTTTTTGAACGATATTATTATCTCCGGCAACTTATTGGTTCTTATTTCATCTCTTGACTCATTGCGTTGATCAGGTCAGCTTCCTTCCTCGATTTTTTTCTGTCTTCTCTATTATATAGTTTCAATTTCGATTCTTACCTCTCTGGTCTGATTCGATTTTATTCCCTGTTCAAAACCCTTATGCCTCAGACCTTACTGGTATGACTTTGGTGAAACCACACCCACGACCTATTTCGAGGTCTGTTTTTTTTCCATCACTATAGTTTCTAGATCACCACTGCCGACAAAAGAACACCAACTTTTGTTAACTTTCTCCCAGAAACTCCAGTGCAATATCCAACCAACACACAGAAAGAAATCAAGAGACAGAGAGAAAGAGACAACACAACGGATTTAGATTGCGACGACCAGAAACTCATTAGTAATGGTTGTTGAATAAAACCCACTGTAGTCTTCATCTCTCTGTCCCATAGTTGCTGCCCCTTTTTATCCTCACATCCACTGATTTTTATTAATCTATAGATTTGATCAATTGAATCCATTATTAACTATAGACCCAACCATAGATTTGAGTTTTTTTTAGGAGAAACATCTCTAACCACTGTAGAAGTTGATCCCTAACTAGGTTTTTCATTTGTGACTATTACATGAGACTTAGAAAGATGATCTTCTCCCATTACTGAACCCTAGAAATCAGAACTTAAACACAAAAAAAGAAAAAAAAAAAAAAACTCATTAGCTTACTGTTGGCTAATTCCTTTTCTATTACTGTTTGGGTGCATTTATTTGATTTCTTGTTGGGCCTATCTATTCACACTTTGGTCCAACATTAAATTTTCAATACACACTTGTTGGTACATCTAGCCTGTTCTTATTACTTATTATTCGGATTTCACCACTTGGACTTATCCTGTGTGTGTTTGTAGATTAATTGCTTTCTTATTTCTCATTAATTATTTTAAATTAATTGTTTGATTCTCTGACTATCTGTACAGTCATGAACCCTGACACTACAATTCTCTCAGACACTAACGTCTCTGATGACTCTTCAGCGATGGAAACAAACGTCTCGGCCTTGGTCAATTCTGAGGCTTACTCTATTCATCCATCTGATAACCCAACTTCAGTGTTTTACTCACCAGCACTTTCTGGAGATGATTATGCCCAATGGGCTCACGGCATGACCATGGCCTTAGCTGCTAAGAATAAAGAAGGCTTTATCGATGGGTCTCTTCCAAAGCCCACAGACCCTACTGCAGCTACTTTATGGACACGTTGTGATGTTATGGTTAGAAACTGGATTCTGAATTCTGTGTGCCCTGAAATTCGGAAGAGTTGTATGCGATGCCCTACTGCTCTCTTGATTTGGAAATTTTTGAAGGAACACTATTCCCAATCGAATAACCCATACATGTTCCAAATTCGTAAGAACATTGCTTCACTTCGCCAAGGTAACTTGACTGTTACCTCTTACTTTTCCACAATGAAGTCTCTCTGGGATGAACATGACACAGTAATGCCTCCACACCCCTGTGTTTGTGGTGCTGGTAAGGGTATGCTTGAATATGTTAACAAAATTCACATCATAGAATTTCTCGAAGGCCTTCATGATCGTTTTTCTGCTGTTCGAAGTAGTATTTTACTTCTAGACCCTTTACCCCCTTTTGGTAGGGTGTATAATTTGATTAAGCAAGAAGAGCAACAACAACACATAACTGCTGGTGCTCCCTTTGACTATTCGGCTCTCGCTGCCAAGGTGACTGCTTCCCAGTCACAACAGTCAGATTCTTCCAACCGGGGTAAGAAACCTCGCCCTTACTGCGAGGCTTGTGAACGACACGGACATACTATTGACCGTTGCCACAAAAATGTTGTTTGTGACCACTGTAAGAAAACTGGTCACCCCGTTGAACGGTGTTTCATTCTCCATGGTCGAGCTGATCGTTCTCAAGGTACTAAGCGATCTTTGGCGGTTTCTGGCGCGTCTACTTCGGGCTCTTCTCCTGCTCCGACTATCTCTAGAGAAGACTATGATAAAATCATGTCTCTTATTCATGGACCTTCTCCACCTCCTGCAACTACTCCCCTGACAGGTAAAATTAATTTAACACTTTCTAGTTCATGGATTGTTGATAGTGGTGCTTCTAACCACGTTTGTCCCTCATTGAGTGTTTTTACTTCTTATCAAACTGCTCCCCCTTCCCTTTATGTTCAAATACCCGATGGGAGCACCCTTTTAGTTCAACATGTGGGTAAAGTTATTTTCTCTGACTCTATCTACATCGACAATGTCTACCACATTCCAAGTTTTCAATTTAACTTGATTTCTGTTAGCCAATTAAGTAAATCTCTTAATTGTTCAGTCACTTTTAACCCCACTCGTTGTGTTTTTCAGGCACTTTCGACGAAACGGCTGATTGGTCAGGCTGATGAAGATGGGGGTCTCTATTACTTACGTAATACTTTTCCAGCACTTGCATTCAATAAGTCGCTCGACGTTTGGCACCGTCGCCTTGGACATCCTAGTTTAGGCCGTTTACGTTTTCTTTCCAAACGTTTTAATTATATTTCTATTCCTCATTCGGATAATTGTACTGTTTGCCCTATGGCAAAACAATCTAAATTACCTTTTAATAAAAGTAATTCTATTAGTACTTTTCCTTTTCAATTAGTACATGCTGATATTTGGGGACCTTTTCCTGTCCTATCACTTTCAAATAAACGTTATTTTCTCACTTTAGTTGATGATTATTCTCGTTACACTTGGACCTTTTTAATGCAATCTAAGTCTGAAACAAAGTCTTATTTAGATTTTTTCTTCAACTTCACAATTAAACAATATCGGAAATCTATCAAATCGATTTCTTCTGATTTGGGTCTCCCTAGCATGTGCCCTATTCAGACATTTCGTTCTGATAATGGAACTGAATTTCTTACAAAGGAACTTCAATCCTGGTTCCAATCAAATGGCATTATTCATCAACGCAGTTGTGTCTACACTCCTGAACAAAATGGCGTGATCGAGCGCAAACATCGCCACTTACTCGATGTCGCTCGTGCCTTGCGTTTTCAAGCTAATCTCCCCCTTTCTTTTTGGGGTGAATGTCTCAAGACGGCTACGTATCTTATTAACAAGATGCCTACCCCGCTTCTTTCTCACAAATCTCCTCATGAGCTCTTATACGGTGCCCCGCCGGACTATCAACTTCTTCGGGTGTTTGGTTGCTTATGTTTTGCCCACAACGTTCATGCTACAAACAAATTCGACCAACGAGGAAAACCAGGCATCTTTGTAGGCTATCCTGTCGGCAAAAAGGGCTACACAATTTATGATCTCGAGAGTAAGACTCTCTATGAATCACGACATGTTCGCTTCTTTGAGGATAAATTTCCCTATTCCACAGTCTCCCTTGATTCTTATGAATCCCAGAAATATACTCCATTCAATCTTCATATTGTGGATGATCACATTGAATATCCCCCTCCGACTTCTGCTTCACCTAACCCAGTCGTGCTTTCTCCGCCTTCTCCTGCAGGTTCCCCTGCAACTTCCCCTTCTAGCAGTGAAGCCCCAGATACACCTCCCTCGCCTACATCAATTTCAGCTGATTCTCCCACTCCTTCTAGGCAGGTGGATAATCTAGGCGATGATCCTGATATGCACTCTTCTACTTACCAGCAGTCTGACGCCTCACTTCCTTCCGCGCAGACTGATAACTCGCTTCCTCCCGAGCTACTCCCTTCTCGTCCTGTTCGGGATCGACACCCGCCGAGTTACTTGGCTGATTACATTCTTGCAAGTTCTGAATCTCACCCTTCACGGACTCCCTATCCATTAGTTGATTATCTCACTTTTGAGACCTTCAGCACCCCTCATCGGGCCTTCCTAACCTCCGTCATCACGACGGATGAACCTAAGTCTTACAAAATCACTTCCACTTCCCCTATCTGGCGTAACGCCATGTCTAAAGAAATTTCTGCACTCGAGACCAATAATACTTGGACTCTGACTCCCTTGCCTTCTGGCAAGAGACCTATTGGCTGCAAATGGGTCTACAAAATCAAGTATCGTTCTGACGGTTCTATCGAACGTCACAAAGCACGCCTCGTTGCAAAAGGTTTTACCCAAATAGAAGGCGTTGACTATCATGACACATTTGCCCCTGTAGCCAAAATGGTCACAGTCCGTGTCTTATTATCCCTTGCTTCCGTTCAGGGATGGCCCCTGCTTCAATTAGACGTGAATAACGCTTTCTTACAGGGTGACTTAGACGAGGAGGTTTACATGACCATTCCCCCTGGTTTCAGTAAAAGCGGTGATAATCGCGTTTGTCGCTTGAACAAATCCCTTTATGGTCTGAAACAAGCCTCTCGTCAATGGTTCGCCAAATTCTCATCTGGCTTACAAGCTGAGGGCTTTGTTCCATCTTCCTCTGACCACTCACTTTTTTGTTATTTCCGTGGTTCAACTTCTATTTACATTCTTGTTTATGTTGATGACATCATCATCACCGGCAATGACCCTAAGGAAATTCATTTCCTTCGCCTCCGTCTTGAGAAACGTTTTTCTCTTAAAAATTTGGGGCGCCTTCAATATTTCCTTGGCCTTGAGGTTTCCCGGTCTCCCAAGGGTATTTTCCTATGTCAACGGAAGTACACCTTGGATATTATACGAGATTCTGGTCTCCTTGGTGCCAAACCTTGTTCATTCCCTATGGAACAACGCTTAAAATTTCTACCTACTGACGGCACCTCTTTGGATGACCCAACTCCTTTTCGTCGTCTCATAGGACGCCTTCTTTATGTTACTGTCACTCGTCCGGACATTGCTTTTTCAGTGAACTATTTAAGTCAGTTCATGCAGCACCCCCGCTCAGTTCATATGGATGCTGCTAATCGAGTTCTACGCTACCTTAAAGGTACTCTCAACTACGGGATTCTCCTATCTTCAGCTAGCACTCTGACCCTTTCGGGTTTTACCGACTCTGATTGGGCAAGTTGTCCCACTAGTCGTCGTTCTACAACTGGTTTTTTTACCATGCTTGGTAATAGTCCATTGTCGTGGCGTTCTAAGAAACAACCGACGGTTTCCCGATCTTCTGCTGAGGCAGAATATCGTGCTCTTGCTTCTCTTACTGCGGAGCTCCAATGGTTGAAATACCTGTTTCAAGATCTCCGCATTTCTATTCCAGAACCATTTTCGGTTTTCTGTGACAATAAAGCGGCTATACACATTGCTGCCAACCCGGTCTTTCATGAACGCACCAAGCACATCGAGATCGATTGCCACTTTGTTCGTGAAAAGGTTACATCGGGCCTCATTCAGACTCATTACATGCGCTCTGCTGATCAAGTAGCTGATATCTTCACCAAACCTCTTGGTTCTGATCAATTCCAACGACTTCTTTCCAAGTTGGGCTTGACTCAGATTTCTTCCCCTGCTCCAACTTGCGGGGGGGTATTGGCGTATCAAGAGAAAGAGAAGGAAATCTCCGACAGATCAAGAAATAGGAAATAAATCCTAAATAGATTTCCTGTATAAATTCTTTCTATGTTTGTAATATATACAAAACCCTAATGTAATACTATATATACAACTTATTAATAATACAAATTACCTTTTCAACTGCAATTGCTCTGTGTTCGATTGCCACTTTGTTCGTGAAAAGGTTACATCGGGCCTCATTCAGACTCATTACATGCGCTCTGCTGATCAAGTAGCTGATATCTTCACCAAACCTCTTGGTTCTGATCAATTCCAACGACTTCTTTCCAAGTTGGGCTTGACTCAGATTTCTTCCCCTGCTCCAACTTGCGGGGGGGTATTGGCGTATCAAGAGAAAGAGAAGGAAATCTCCGACAGATCAAGAAATAGGAAATAAATCCTAAATAGATTTCCTGTATAAATTCTTTCTATGTTTGTAATATATACAAAACCCTAATGTAATACTATATATACAACTTATTAATAATACAAATTACCTTTTCAACTGCAATTGCTCTGTGTTCTTGTTCCAATATTCACTGCAGGACATCTAATTTCACAAAGGTGATGTGCCTCGCAGCTTATACAGCACTTGATTGTGGTGCGATGGTTAAAGTTTCTTAGTAACAGTACTAGAGACCTGTGTTTTTTTTTTTTTTTGTAATACTAGAGAACTGTGTTTGAGTCCCACAATCAACATTTTTTATTGAGGAATTTTAAGTTACACAAAAAATTTGATTATATTCAAAATCGCCATAAGATATTAACTTGTTCATGGGATTTTTTTAGACATTTAAATAAAGTTCCCTAAATGGTTTAAGTCGAAATTTTTTAATTTAAAAAGTCTAAATTATAAATAAATCCCAACTAATTAAGAGGTCCCATAACTTTTTTTAACAATTTCATTTTTCATAAATTCACAATTACTTATTAAAAATTTCTAAAATCTTAGGAAGGTCGTATCTCTATTATATTGAATTATTTTTTCTTTGTTCTAATACAAAGTACCAAACAAAACTAATAGACCTCAAGAACTAAGTCTCCACCAAAACGATCTTATGATTTTTGTCATCCTTTGAAATTATAATAAACTCACAAGGTAGATATGGAAAGCATGAAGATTGAAGAATATAAATTAGTCTTTTAGATGTTATGCTTTACTAAAGATGTCTCCCAATTCGACGGAATTGGTGATGCTGCTAAAAAATTGTAGATACTGAAAGTTTTTGTAAATCTCAAGAACTTCTTGTTATATTGAAACTTGAAGATTACAATTTCTTATTGTATTACTCTTATCATCTCTACTCTTATATATACAAAAACCTAGAGAGAGAAAGTGAATCAGGTTAGTTAAGTTTCTTAACAGACTTAACTAACAGCTTAACAAGAATTACTCTTAAGTAATTATAAAACGTGTGAACCACACGATAGTCATGGAGTGCGCCTTTATAGTCTATGACCTGTGAGTAACCAGTGAGTGCCCATACCCCAACTTCTCTAACTCTAAAAGTTAGGTAAGTTCGTTGATTGCTTGTTCTTCCTTGAACCACCTTGTTCTTCCTTGAGTTCTTCTGAGTATATCTTACATCCCCCCTCAAACGAAGCAGGAGACATAGGAAAATGCATGAGTTTGGAGCTCAAGTGTTGAAACTGAGACACCATAAGTCCCTTGGTAAAGATATCAGCAAGGTTCTCATCTGAAGCAACAAACTTAATAGCTAAAGTGCCATTCTTCACCAAGTCTCTGATAAAATGAAAGTCAATCTCAATATGCTTTGTTCTTGCGTGGAACACAGGATTGTAAGCCAAGAATTTGGCTCCCATATTATCACACATAAGATTAACTGGACATGTAATTTGCTGGTGAAGTTCATCTAGGAGATAGCTGATCCACATGAGTTCAGATGTAGCTAGAGACAAGGCTCGATACTCTGCCTCTGTTGAAGACCTACTCACTGTTGTTTGCTTCTTGGATGACCAAGACACAAGTGTGGAGCCAAGAAAAATGCAATATCCACTTGTAGATCTCCTAGTGTCTGGACAACCTCCCCAATCAGAGTCTGAAAACCCAGATAGACTAGATAGGTCACCTGCCTGAATCAAAATTCCAGCTCCAATGGTACCTTTTAGATACCTTAACACCTTTTTGAGCAATGTCAAGTGACTAGACCTTGGTTCCTGCATAAATTGGGACAGATAGTTGACACTAAATGTCAAGTCTGGTCTAGTCATGGTTGCATATTGTAACCCACCTATCATACTTCTATAGAAGATAGGATTATCAATTAGATCACCATCCAATTTAGATACCCTTTTTCCACATGAAACTGGAATTGAACTTGGTTTACAGTCCATGAGGTCTGATTTGTGTAAGAGTTCCAGTAGATACTTTGTTTGGGAGAGATGGATATGAGAAGAATTCTGCTGAACTTCAATGCCCAAAAAGTAGTGAAGGTTACCCAACCTTTTCATTGCAAAAGTCTTGGCAAGATCAGTAACCAAATCATCCATTAAAGCCAGAGAAGTACCAGTGAGTATAATGTCATCCACATAAAGAAGGAAGACCATCATATGCTGAGAAGAGCTGAAAACAAACATTGAGTGATCTGAATCACTTTTAACAAACCCCCAGGAGCAGAGATAGATGGCTATCTTGTTGAACCAAGCTCTTGGGGCTTGTTTCAACCCATAGAGTGCTTTATGAAGATGACAAACAAAATCAGATTTTTGATCATCTATAAACCCAGGTGGCTGCTTCATATACACATTCTCTGACAAGTCACCATGGAGAAAAGCATTTGATACATCTAACTGATGTATAGGCCAGCCTTTTGAAATTGCTAAGGTTAACACTACCCTTATTGTTTGCATTTTGACCACTGGACTAAAGGTCTCTTCATAATCTATTCCTTCTTGCTGATTGTAGCCTTGAGCAACCAGCCTGGCCTTATACCTCTCCAAACTCCCATCAGACTTATACTTAATTTTGAATATCCATCTACATCCAAGAACATTCATGTCTGGTAACCTTGGAGTGAGTGACCAAGTATTGTTTTTCATAAGTGCTTGATACTCAGCATTCATAGCTAATAACCAATGTTCATGTTTGCTAGCTTCCTTATAAGGATAGCACAATGACCCAAATACCTTAATCATATCATAACTTGGGCATTTTTGAAACAAGACCTCATAAGGAGTTAGAAAAGAGAGAACCTTACTTGGAGTCCTGTTGATGATGTGTAACACCCCTATTTTCTTGACATACCAAATTGGGTGGAAATAATAAAAGTCTAGGTCAGTTTTGTTTAGATGAAATACTAGTGGGTTTAAAAACCCTATTTCTCTTCACTTTTGAGGAAACCCTATAGAAAAGAAAGAGGGTGCAGCCGCTCCTTAGTGAAGGAAGGAGGAATAAAGAAGAAAAGTGATGGAAATAGATTTCTCTAGTGAGAGAACAAGCCATGGTTGTGGTCTTAAAGTCATCTAAGGCGAAAAGAGGTAGATTTCCTATCTCCTAATTTTTTTGTAGGCTCTTTCAATTTATTCCATGATAGGTATAGTATTGTTAATCACATGAAATAACGATTAAATGGCTTACAGATTAGTTTTATCTAGAATTTCATAAAACATATAGACAGGACAGTATTTCGGTCTAAATTCAACTTACATCTGGTGATGATATATGAAGAATCTCGGTGTGATTCTTATATGTTTGGAAAGTTCTGTTTGTCTACTTTCTAGTAGTTCAAACGGTTTGTTAATCCGAGTTCCGAGTGAAGAGTTACGATAGTTTTCGTACAAGGTGTCAGAACAGTGTCTACTGCACGTCGGTTTACATTAAAATTGAATCTGGTGCATATATATAACGAATCTAAGTGTGATTTTTATATGGTTGGAAAGGTCTCTTTGTCTACTTTCTAGTAGTTCAAACGGTTTGTTAATACGAGTTCCGAGTGAAAAGTTACGATAGTTTTCGTACAAGGTGTCAGAACAGTGTCTACTGCACGTCGGTTTATATTAAAATTGAATCTGGTGTAGATATATAATGAATCTAAGTGTGATTCTTATATGGTTGTAGAGTTATGTTCGTCTACTTTTTAGTAGTTCAAACGGTTTGTTAATCCGAGTTCCGAGTGAAGAGTTACAATTGTTTTCGTACAAGGTGTCAGAACAGTCTCCGATGGACGAATTTATTGAGATAATTCACATGGTTTCTGTTCTTTAGGCAATGTATCTCCTAGGTAGATACCTTCTAGTGGTGAGTCTATGTTTGTTAATTATTACTTTTATTTGCTTGTTTGAGATTGCGATGCACGTGAGGATCTACTATGAGCATCATCGCTTCTGACTTGTCATGTGTTGTTGACTTGAATTGTATGGTGAGCTTGTTTGTAATTCTTGATAAGAGTCAATGTTTGTTGTGTATTGGTCTGAGATACCTGAACGAGAGTTTGATGATTGTGTCTTTCGACATAATGTGTTTGTCGACGTATATGTCAAGTTTGTGGCCATAAAGGTTTACCTTAGTTAAAGGCATGATATTTTCTATCTGCTGAAAAAAAAAAAAGGAAAGATCGTTGTATTATCAGGGTTAGTATTAGATTAAAATAATACGAGAACCGAAAAACCTAATAGTTAATCAAAGGACATAAATTATTAATTTCGAGAGGGATTGGATAAATCTGATATATTATGTTAGTATTCACCGTTAAATTTCAGATAATGCCAATAATGAATATGAATGCAATGCTTCCTTGATTGGGGATTGAGCTTGCCTACCCGAGACTTAGGTTTGAGGAAATCTACTGCAGTTGGGTTTTAACCCAGCTATTTTGTTTTTCAGGTAATTATTGGGCACTCATGGTAGGTGTTGCTCGTGGATCCAGTTTGAAGGTCTCCAATCTTCGATTTCAAGGCGGTAGCTTGAGATTTGGGATTTGGGGCGCTACAAAGTGGTATCAGAGCCAGGTTTAGTGGTCCTAGGGTTGTATTGTGGGTTTGATTGTCGTCGTTAGACACGTCATTGTTATGAACACTTTAATTAGTGTCTTGCACAACTAGTTGAATCTAGAATGTGCTTTTGGAATTGCTTTGTTGTGAAAACTTGAAAGAAGTTGTCTTTGTGTTTTCGAAATCTAAATTGTGATTGCAAATTTTCCATGGGAAGAATAATGGCTATTGATGTGATGTACTTTTTGTTTGTGATGCGTGCGAGTAAATGTCTTATTTGACCGTGATGTCAAACCTAAGTTATGTGATTGTGATTGTAGCAATACATATATTTATGATATACATGAGGGTACTGAAAATCCCTACTTTTATGGGATTTTGGGTTGTTTGAATGTGTGTTGTGTGATAGTGTATCAGTTGATTATGAATCAACTTAAAAATTTATTTCGATGAGAAAATGTTAACTGAGAATGGTTGGCTCGACATGTGGGTCGATTGCAAACACGGGCTTGTCAATTTGATATTGGACAACCCAGTGGACCAAGGGCTTGAGTTCTAATATGGATTGACGATTATAATCCATAAGTGATCGGTGGTTGGCTCGACAGGATAATCGATGCAAACACAAGTTCATTCTTGTGGACCACATACTTCTAGTTTGAGAAGTAATGAATTGAACTAAGACTGGTTGGCTCGACATGTGGGTCGATTGCAAACACGGGTTTGTCAATGTGATATTGGACAACCTAGTGGACCAGGGGTTTGAGTTCAAATATGGATTGACGATTGTAATCCATAAGTAATCGGTGGTTGGCTCGCTTCCTGCTCATATGTGCTCGTGTTGCACGGATCCCCTTTTTGGCAGGTATCCATAGTTTATGAAGAGGTCTAAGTCGATGCAAACACAAGATCATTCTTGTGGACCACATACTTCTAGTTTGAGAAGTAATTACCAACTAGAGGTTGGCTCGCCTCCTGCTCATATGTAAAGTGCTCGTGTTGCACTGTGCTCGTGTTGCACGGATCCCCTTTTTGGGTGGTATCCTTTGTCTATTGAGAGGTTTAAGACGATGCAAACACGAATGGTAAGTGACGCTATCTCGTGGACCCCAAAATTGGTTATGCCCCTCCAAAAGGGAAGTTGTATTGTATGAATCTTTTCAACCGTGTAACAGGTTGACTTCAGTTGAGTTGTATTTCTTGTGCTTGTATAACATTTATGTCCTAGCATTTGCTACACTTGATTGCATATTGTTTGTGATTGTGGTATGTTTGATTTCGAGGACGAAATCCTCTTTTTAGGGTGGAAGATTGTAACACCCCTATTTTCTTGACATACCAAATTGGGTGGAAATAATAAAAGTCTAGGTCAGTTTTGTTTAGATGAAATACTAGTGGGTTTAAAAACCCTATTTCTCTTCACTTTTGAGGAAACCCTATAGAAAAGAAAGAGGGTGCAGCCGCTCCTTAGTGAAGGAAGGAGGAATAAAGAAGAAAAGTGATGGAAATAGATTTCTCTAGTGAGAGAACAAGCCATGGTTGTGGTCTTAAAGTCATCTAAGGCGAAAAGAGGTAGATTTCCTATCTCCTAATTTTTTTGTAGGCTCTTTCAATTTATTCCATGATAGGTATAGTATTGTTAATCACATGAAATAACGATTAAATGGCTTACAGATTAGTTTTATCTAGAATTTCATAAAACATATAGACAGGACAGTATTTCGGTCTAAATTCAACTTACATCTGGTGATGATATATGAAGAATCTCGGTGTGATTCTTATATGTTTGGAAAGTTCTGTTTGTCTACTTTCTAGTAGTTCAAACGGTTTGTTAATCCGAGTTCCGAGTGAAGAGTTACGATAGTTTTCGTACAAGGTGTCAGAACAGTGTCTACTGCACGTCGGTTTACATTAAAAGTGAATCTGGTGCAGATATATAACGAATCTAAGTGTGATTTTTATATGGTTGGAAAGGTCTCTTTGTCTACTTTCTAGTAGTTCAAACGGTTTGTTAATACGAGTTCCGAGTGAAAAGTTACGATAGTTTTCGTACAAGGTGTCAGAACAGTGTCTACTGCACGTCGGTTTATATTAAAATTGAATCTGGTGTAGATATATAATGAATCTAAGTGTGATTCTTATATGGTTGTAGAGTTATGTTCGTCTACTTTTTAGTAGTTCAAACGGTTTGTTAATCCGAGTTCCGAGTGAAGAGTTACAATTGTTTTCGTACAAGGTGTCAGAACAGTCTCCGATGGACGAATTTATTGAGATAATTCACATGGTTTCTGTTCTTTAGGCAATGTATCTCCTAGGTAGATACCTTCTAGTGGTGAGTCTATGTTTGTTAATTATTATTTTTATTTGCTTGTTTGAGATTGCGATGCACGTGAGGATCTACTATGAGCATCATCGCTTCTGACTTGTCATGTGTTGTTGACTTGAATTGTATGGTGAGCTTGTTTGTAATTCTTGATAAGAGTCAATGTTTGTTGTGTATTGGTCTGAGATACCTGAACGAGAGTTTGATGATTGTGTCTTTCGACATAATGTGTTTGTCGACGTATATGTCAAGTTTGTGGCCATAAAGGTTTACCTTAGTTAAAGGCATGATATTTTCTATCTGCTGAAAAAAAAAAAGGAAAGATCGTTGTATTATCAGGGTTAGTATTAGATTAAAATAATACGAGAACCGAAAAACCTAATAGTTAATCAAAGGACATAAATTATTAATTTCGAGAGGGATTGGATAAATCTGATATATTATGTTAGTATTCACCGTTAAATTTCAGATAATGCCAATAATGAATATGAATGCAATGCTTCCTTGATTGGGGATTGAGCTTGCCTACCCGAGACTTAGGTTTGAGGAAATCTACTGCAGTTGGGTTTTAACCCAGCTATTTTGTTTTTCAGGTAATTATTGGGCACTCATGGTAGGTGTTGCTCGTGGATCCAGTTTGAAGGTCTCCAATCTTCGATTTCAAGGCGGTAGCTTGAGATTTGGGATTTGGGGCGCTACATGATGTAAGTTGCTGTGGCAAAAGCATGAAACCAGAAGTGTTTGGGCATGGATGCCTGAATCAATAGTGTATTACCCATGGAAGTAATCTGCATGTTCTTTCTTTCTGCCCTACCATTTTGTTGTGGTGTGTAGGGGCAAGAACATCTGAAATGTATGCCACATTGACTTAGATACTCTCTAAATTCTCCTTTACTCAATTCTGATGCTCCATCACTCTGAAAACTCTTGATAGAGTAAGAGAACAACTTCTCATTGTGTCTTTTAAAATGTTGAAAGCATTGAAGGCTTTCTGATCTTACTTTCATTGGGTATATCCAGAAGAATCTACTGAAATCATCAAGGAACAAGATATAATACTTGATCCCAGTAGGTGTGATTATGGGTGATGGACCCCAGATATCACAATGGACTAGTTGAAGTGGTACAGAAGATGAGCTCTCTGATATTGGAAATGGAAGTCTTTGACTTTTTCCCATTTGACAAGAGGAACAAATGCTATCAATGTTCCTTTCTGATATTTTGATCTTGTTATCCTTTTCCAATGTTTGAATTATCTCTTTAGTTGTATGTCCTAGTCTATGATGCCACATTTTGGCTGTAGCTGCAGTAATATAAGCTTCTTCCACTCCTTCTTGTGGGGTAAAGTAAGGATTCATTTCAAAATCAATGCTGTATAGATTATTCTTCATTGGTCCATCTGCTAACACTTCTTTAGACCATAGGTCTCTAATCACAAAACCCCATGGGAGAAACTCAACATCACAGAAGTTTTCTTTTGTAAACTTTGATATAGAGAGAAGGTTCTTTTGTATATTGGGTACATGTAGTACCTTCTTAAGTTGAAATAGGCTTGAACCAGCCATGAGTGTGGCTTCTCCAGTGCTAGCAATGCTCATACAATTTCCATCTCCTATCATGACTCCATTTGTTCCTTTATAGGGGATACTATGATTCAGCATACCTTGAGTATTTGTCATATGACTTGTTGCTCTTGTGTCTGCTATCCATCTTTTGTTTTTGTCAATTTGAGGGGATGATAGGTTTGCTTCCTCCATGAGAGACATTTTACTGTCAACAAGAGCACCAAAATGTGCTTGTTCATCTTCATTATCTTGAACTTCAAATCCCTCATTCTCTTCTTCTTCTTCTTCTTCTTCTTCCTCAATTTCTTGTAAATGTAGATTAGCAAAATTCCTTTGAATGGGTCTGTTGGAGGATTCAGAGAAGTCTTTGAATCTCATTCGCATTGCCTAGCTGTATGTCCCCACTTATAGCAAATACCACATGGAATAGTAGTATAATCAAAGAAATTGTTCCTTACTTGACCTTGAAACTGTCTTGGTTTGGGTTGGTTTCTCTGAATTAAGTCAAGATTTCTCTGAATTGGGTTGCTTTGATAAGATTCAACACTTTGCTTTTGTGGTGAGAATCTTTGATTTGCTTTGAATTGGGTTGCTCTATTTGGAAGTCTTTTCACAAAATAGGATTCACTCATCTCTTCCTGAGGCTCTTGTTCTTTAAGCCATTGTTCATGGTGTATTAACCTACTTCTTAGCTCAGCAAAAGTTAATCCTTCATCTCTATTTTGTATAGCTATGATGAATTGAGAGTATTCTCTCCCTAGACCTTGTAATGCTATTCTAGCTAACTCAGCATCACTTACTTTGTCATTAACAGCCACAAGTGAATCAGCTATGGTCTTGATTTTACTTAGATATTCAGACACAGAACTAGGGCCTTTCTTGATGTTTTGAATTTTGTGTCTCAATGAGGATTTTTGAGCTTCAAATTCTTGAAGAAAAACCAATTCAAGATAGGACCAAATTTCTCGAGAGGTTTTGAGTCCTAATATATCTGATGCTATTGATTGAGATATGGTAGCTTTTATACACGATTTTACAAAGGAATCTGTTTTCCGCCATTGAAGATAGGCAGGATTAACCACATCTTGTCCATCAACAACAATCAATTGTGATGGTTCAGTATATGTTCCATCAATATAGCAGACTAGATCATTTCCTATTAGGGCATTCTCAATTTGATCTTTCCATATTAGGAAGTTTGATCCATCTAACCTAGCAGAAATTAAACTAGTAATGTTTGCATTGTGGGTAATTTGATTTGGATTAGTATTCATACCTTGATGTGGATGAATTTCCTTTAGATGATTTTCTTGTCTCTGGTTCTTTCACACAGAAGATCGAAGAAGAAGAAGATGATTGCGTCTCTGGTTCTTTCACACAGAAGATTGCAATCTCGTTTTGTCCCAATTTAGGTTTTCAAACTTCTTGATTTGAAGTTGAAGATCACTATTTAGGGCTCTGATACCATGAAAGTTTTTGTAAATCTCAAGAACTTCTTGTTATATTGAAACTTGAAGATTACAATTTCTTATTGTATTACTCTTATCATCTCTACTCTTATATATACAAAAACCTAGAGAGAGAAAGTGAATCAGGTTAGTTAAGTTTCTTAACAGACTTAACTAACAGCTTAACAAGAATTACTCTTAAGTAATTATAAAACGTGTGAACCACACGATAGTCCTGGAGTGCGCCTTTATAGTCTATGACCTGTGAGTAACCTGTGAGTGCCCATACCCCAACTTCTCTAACTCTAAAAGTTAGGTAAGTTCGTTGATTGCTTGTTCTTCCTTGAACCACCTTGTTCTTCCTTGAGTTCTTCTGAGTATATCTTACAGATACAGTAGTCTATTTGTTTTTCGACTTTAGCACTAGTCTTATATGTTGAAACATCTACCGTGAAAGATCATTTACATCAATGAACTCATCAAAAGTAAATTGCGCAATCTGAAGAGTAATGAATGGTTGAGTGTATGTCTCAATACATAGAAATTGATAATGAGATAACAATGTAGAACTTCCTAACAAAGAAAATTCATAGAGGTCAATTATGAATGTATGATTTATAAATATATGACATAGTCTAAAACGTAATGTTTTTTAATTTTTTAATATCAAATATAGCTATTAATTTTATCAATAACTTATTTATTTGCTTAAGTTTGTATTGTTGTAAATTTTAGAATGAACACAGTAACTTTTTAAACCTTCCTAAAAGTATATTCTGGATACGCCACTAGTTGTGGGGGTTTGGCCGTGGTTAGACTCTTTTGAGATACAAACGTGAAATGCTTGCAAAAAATAGGATACAAACGTCATAATCCTTTATGAACAAAAAAATATGAAAGAAGATAACTTATAATACATTACAAGCATATAAAGGCCTCGTTTGGGTACACACACACACATATATATATATATATATATATATATATATATATATTATCAGTTGTTCTATTAGCCCATAAATAAAAGCGTTGTTTAAAAATCCACATCGATCACAATGCAAAAAACAAAAAAAAAAAACATAAAATAGAAGTATATATTCCTTCATTATTCAAATAAAATTAACCATAATAAAATACCTCAGGATTCAAATCTTCACATGTTCTTTGATCCTATCAATTATTTATCCTACTAATTAAAACTAGTAATATTTGTAGCTACCCAAATACCTCTTTCTCTTTCTCTCCCTAGTCTCTCTATTCGTCCCTAACACAGAACTGAAAACACAAACTAGTTTCACTCCAAGCCATTCTAAAGATTTGACCTTTACGAAATTTCTTGATATCATTGAGTGCTCTTCCAACTCTTTTCTTCAAATGAAAGACACTATGCTCTCTCTGTAAAATCATATCATATGCAACACCACGATCATAATCATATAAAAAAAGATTAACATTGTCTTCTGTTGTATTACCCAACAAGGGATGTGACCTATCTTCTGTTACACTATCCAACAAGGGCAACATATGTGACCTAACAATATTAGTAGGAAATGAAACACGATTGCCAATCACTACTCATTATTTATTCTTTTTGCTTCTCTAACTTTTTCTTCTTCTTGTTCCTACTGAATAATCCTACAAGTATTGTGTATATATATTGTATTATGTGGTATGAAGTTGGAAATATTTGATTAAAATTAGGTTTCTTCCTAAAAGAAAATTTACCATATTTGAATTAATTCTATTGTTTATGATGAAATTATTGGACTTGGAAAGAAAAATACTTATATGATTCTTTATAGAAAATATTTTTAGAATTGTCACTCTCTATAAATAGAGATTTATGTATATATTGGAAATATTATTCGATTAAAATTAGGACTCTTTCTCAAACAAAATTTACAATGTTTGAAATAATTCTATTGTTTAGGAAGGTTAGATCATATTTTTATCATTAACGATTCCAATTAGAGAAATATATCTTTGACGATTATTAGGCTTTTCGCATAAACTAAATATGAGTTTCTCTTTCCTCCCACATGTTCAGTCACATGCAGTTCAAGTGGGGGTCCCATGAGTTGAGTAGCTTTGCTGCAAACTAAATATGAGTTCATCACTCCAACCAAAAGAACTTGGACCACATAAGAAACTTCGAATGTCGACGAATCCAATTAAAATTCGTCCGTATAAACCGGACTCCTATTTTGGTTTTTGTTTAACGTGATTTTTGTTTAACGGAATCATTAGTATTACCTATGTGCAATGGTGGGTGATATGGGTGTAGTTAGTGGGGGATGGGAGGAATTGGGATGCACATGATTAGAATGGGAGAGACAATTCACTCACTAGGAGATAAAAAGAAAGAAAAATAGAAGACAGGACAAGACAATTGGCCCCTCATAGTCACGGGTGTTCTGTACTTCTGTTCCTCCACCTCCTTCCAATACCAAGTAAAATATTGAAATCAGGTCTAGGTAATTTTTTGTTACTCTGTGCCTCACTAACCTGTTATCATCTCTCTTTGCCCTACTTTACCATCACCACCAAGTTAACTCCCTATTCAACCAATATTTATTTCTAGTTTGTGATGCCTTAGAATAATGCCTTTTTTTTGGGTTGAAACGCCTTAGGATAATGCTAATACCTCCTGCCAACACTATCATTGATAAGCCTGTAAACGGTAACTTATCGGATCGGATATAGGCATATCCCATATCCGTATCCGATAAGCTATTCGATAATTATCCGACGGATATTATAAATCAATGTCTGTATCCGATAATATTAACGGATATCAGATAATATCCGATATCTGAAACTTTAACAAAATTTTAAATCTTTCCTTTAAATTTTTTGCCATTAGATTTAAATAATAAATCTTGACGGTGAATACAGTGGTGTGTAATCTAGGTGTATGAAGACTAAAGCTAAAGGAAGAAGAAGGTGTTACTCAAGTGTCAAAATATAAGTATAAGAATACTTAGCCAGGTGGTGCCTATAGCAAGAATGGAATAAGCAACCATAACTAACAAATCTAAACTAACTTTGGTAAGTTACGGTTGTTATAACCGAATCTGTTACTCCCTCTCTCTCTCTAACTGAATTGTAGGAGTTATATATGCTCCATGAATCGAATATTATCTGTAATCTTGTTTTTGAGAATTAATGAAATATCTCTTGTCTCTAATTTCTATCATGGTATAAGAGCCTTGTGATTTTTTTCCTTCAATCTTCATCGAAAATCACTTTCTCTCACTAGAAATTACAGCTTCTTCATTGATCTCTAATGGCTTCTCATTCATCACACTCAGTTTCTTCTCCAAATCTTTCTCATCCAAATACTTCTATTACTAATATAGCTAGTTTTGTTTTTGAAAAACTTGATGGATCTAATTTTTTGATTTGGAATGATCAATTCGAAGCTATTCTAATTAGTACTGATCTATATGGATTTGTCGATGGTTTTGTTGAAATTCCAGTCAAATCGATCATTGAAAACAATACTGAGGTTACTAATCTTCTTTATCTTCAATGGCGGAAGACTGATAACTTTGTTAAATCTTGTATGAAGGCAACATTTACACATTCGATTTCCTCTGATGTTCTTGGTCTTCAGACTTCAAGAGAAATTTGGAGATTTCTTGAGTTAAACTATGTTGAAGAATATGAGGCTAAAATTGCTTCTCTTCATGAGCAAATTCAAAATATCAAAGGAGGTGAGTCTTCAGCTACTGATTATCTTCGTAAGACCAAAGTGTTTTCTGATTCTTTAGTAGCTGTTAATGAAAGATTATCTGATAAGGAGTTGAGTCGCATAGTTCTAAAAGGTCTAGGTAAAGAATATCGACCTTTTGTGATTGCTATTTACAATCGAGGAACAGCTATATCATTTGCTGAATTAAGAACTCGTATAATCCATCATGAACAATGGATGAAAATTCAACTTCAAGAAGATGAGAGTTCAACCTATTATGTGAAGAATCTTCCTCCTAAACCTGGATATAGGTCTAATCATCCAAATCGATCTTCTCAATCCTATCAATCATATAGAAATTCTCATCCATCTGATCAAGGTAAATCATCTTCTCAATTCAATAAAAGTTCTTCTTCAAATAATCAGAATTCAGGAGATTCATCTTCTGCATTTGATTTTTCCACATTTCCATGTGGTATATGTAAGAGATAGGGACATTATGCATCTAAGCGTCGTTATAGATATGCTCCTGATGATACTCTCAAGAATCCACAAAGTAAAAAAGAAATTAATTCACAACATAAGAGATTTCCTCAACAGTTCAAACCTAACAAAGGTAACTTTGCTGGAATTCATCTCTATGAAAGCACAGATGAACTTAAAAATGATAAAATGGAAAATGATTCTCCCACTGAGGAGGAATTGTATGAGTCAAAATTTGACTACAATTCAGAAGATTTTGCTTTTGAAGAAGCAAATATGGCAGTAATAAAGAAAGAGATCGATCAAGAAACAAAGAGACATTGAGAGAGAAACAGTGAGAGATCGAGAAACATAGATAGTGAAAGAGAGATTGAGAGAGAGAAAAAATTAGAGATCGATCAAGAAACAAAGAGAGATTGAGAGAGAAACAGTGAGAGATCGAGAAACATAGATAGTGAAAGCAATAAAGAAAGAGTGAAAGGAGAGAGATGGAGAGACCGAGAAAGAGGATAACAGTAGTGTGAAAAGAGAATAAAAAAATGGAGAAGATGAGACAATGGTGGTGGTCAAAATGGTGGTGGTGGGAAGTTGTTGTGGTGAAGGTGATAGAGAAGATGAAGATTATGGGGGAAATGTTTGATCAAGTTAATTTTTGGGTTAAAAAATAATATTCCCCCGAGAATGTACAAAAAAAGCATGGATTCCCTATAGAATTTGTTCCCCGGAGATTATTTTTTATTCCCCAAAGTCGCGACCATCTTTTATTGCTCCGAGATCAAAACATGATAACATTTTTATATCTTTTTGAACATAAAGTGTAATTAATTTGGATCTTGTCCACCACCCTTTGGTGTAGCGGTAGAAAATCTATCTTAAGCTCATGAGCTTTTGGGATCGAGTCTCGGTGGAAGCAGTTTATCAATAGAGATTAATTCTATTGTTTATGATGAAAATTTACCATATTTGAATTAATTCTATTGTTTATGACGAAATTATTGGACTTGAAAAGAAACGATCGAGAACACTTATATGATTCTTTATAGAAAATCATTTTAGAATAGTCACTCTCTATAAATAGAGATTTATGTACATATTGGAAATATAATTTGATTAAAATTAGGGTCCATGGGTATATAGACCAAAATAATGTTTAAAAAGGGTGTAGGGTCCAATCTTGTCAAAAAATGGATTTTTAGTCCTTTTGCTCTTGGGTCTAAAAAGTCTTACTATCTATACAACAATTACATCCGTGTCCCAAACCATTTTCGCGGGATTTTAAATTGTGGGGTCGGACTGAAAATTTCAACGGCTTAATTAACCGTGAATTTGGGATAAATTATAGGAAACAAAATCGAAACTTTTCCAAAACGAAACGTTTTCAAAAACCATAACCCAAATCTTCGAAACGCCATTACCAGAAACTAATCAAACGCTGAAAAGAAGGAAATCAAATTTGGGCGTGATTTGGGAGATTTATTAGCAAAAAACGTATAGAATCAAATCATAATTTCTCTCTCCTCTAAACAGATTTAGAAATCAAATTTTCTCTCTCTTCTTTACAGATTTAGACCAAATCAATTTTCTCTATCTTACAATGTAATTTTTTTTCGGTTCAAATCAATTTTCTCTCACTAAACTTTCAGATTTGGAAAGAGTATATTTTCTGGGATCAATTTAGCGTGATTTGGGGGTTAATATACAAAACATATATATCACTTTCTCTCACTTAATTTTCAGATTTGGGAATAGTATATTTTTCTGAGAACATTACAACAACATTTGTTTTCGTTTTTACTCATACATAAATACACATCAAATACAAATTATGAAACAAATACGTAAATTATGTGTTGTTTATGACGAGGAAACCAACATTTGTCATGTATACAACATAATTTATCAACTGTATGTGTGTCATTTCAATAAATTACACATAATTTCTTTACATTACACATCGTTTACATTCTGTTACAAAAAATCGTTTACACTATATTGTCGAAGAACATATGTAGTCTTGAGCAGGACAAACAACATTTACACTATATTGTCGAAGAGCATATCCAAATGCTTTTGCACCACTAGGAAACAAATGACTAACTTTAGTAGGAAATTCCATAAGTAACAGCAAAACTACAAAAAGAAAACATATACATTTGTCAACAAAACATATAATGTATAATGGAATAAATTATGCATACTGTTTGTTAAACTTCATAATGTGTTAGGAGACAAACATAACTTTAGTTTGCATCACAAGGTCACTGTTATGTGAAAAAATATGTATAATGTGCAATAAATTACATATAATTTTTGGAACATTTATTGTACTATAAACGGCCCTTGTCTTTGATGCTTCCTCTGCTCATGTTATAAAAAACATCGTTCAGAAGCTGTTTGTAACAAAATACATATATTTTATAGTCTATAATACTAATAACATTGGTTCAAAAAATGATCCCAAAACTTACTAGTGATGAGATGTTATAACGGGTTGATGACTAAGAAATTGATGGTCCAGATCTAAAGATATAGTAATAGTCTAAACAAGACAAATCTTTATACCCAGACCATGACTCTGTCACACTTTATATAGAAAGTCATCACCCACCCACCTCCAAGTATGTAAAAGCTGCAAATCTCACATTCATAATGAACACATTAATCTCACCCTACCCACACTAGACTAGACTAAACTAGGCTAGATTCTTGAAGTTTAAGTACCAAGACCATAGAAGAATAAAGTAATCTCAGTTTATCTCACAATGTTTACTTCTTCTTCAATGCAATTCTACTTTGTGTTATGGGGATTGCTGATTAATGGATACAGCTTGTTGATCTCTGTGAATGGTGAGAGCAATAATATTGAAAATAGAAGTAGTCTTGATGAAGTGGTTGTAAATGAACAAGTACTAAAGGTATCATTATTATCATCATCTGTTAATGGTGGGGCAAATATATCAGTAGTACAAGATGCAGAAAACTTTCATATATATTATGGTCAATCCTTCAAAGTTATCAAAAACAATGGTGATGGTAAGAACTACCTTCTTATTCAGGTACATACTCATCCCCCCCACTCTTCAATTATTCTTGATCCCATTTCTTGTTCTTCAAACTCTAATCTATGAGCTCTCTCTCTCTCTCTCTCTCTCTCTGGCCACATTTAGATTTTATCAGTTTCACTCACCACTAGCTAACATACTCAAACCACCCGTACAAATGTACAATTGATGATTCCGAGCCGGTCGATTGAGATTTGTTCCAAAGGACAAAATATATTTTACATATCCGATCATAATGTATGAAAATCCATAGAAATATGCCTAAACAGGCACAAATTTATGTACTAAATTTTAAATAGGATACTAGAATTAAAAATCAGCCTAGAGAATTTTGACCAATTTACTCTTAGTTCCATACCAATTACTATATCTTATCAAGATCTTCACTATTCTGATATATTTACTAATTGACTTAATTATTGTTTGTTTCCTCTGCTCCCTTTCAATCTCAATTTTTGGGCCTCTCGTTCTCTCTGTTATCTCGTATGCTCATAGAGTCACAGTGTCTCTGTTTAATGGTCATAAAAACGGGTTCCAATTCATGGACCAGACTCATTGAGTGAGGAAATGGGTCTGGGCTATGGATTAAGGATGCAGGCCAAAGCCTGCCTGTCATCACATTTGGGCCGGGTATCGGCTAATCGTGAGCCTTGGGCTACTAAAATGAAGCCCGACCTCAGACCGCTTGTTAACTTTTATCATTCTTAATTCTTAAGATATAGTTTCACATTTAGAATCAATCATGGCCTTAGTATTAGTTATGTTCTTACTCCTTAGCAAAGTTAACCCATCAATATTTGGTCTAATTGATAAATGATTGTATGTTGGATGTTTAAGAGCAATTCAAGGATGGCGAATAGAACAAAATACTGTACAACAAGAATCAAATCATTTGTTATACCACTCTCTAACTACTCCATCAACACTGACTACTTCCCTGGTAATCTTTCAACCTTCTTTTTGTTTATTATATATATTAGTAGCTTAAATAATTTTTTCACATAAAATCTAACAATATTTTTTTTTTTCGAATGGCTTTGAATTTTTTGCAGTATCATTCTTCGAGGTGAGCATTTGTACTATTTGTAAGTTGAAAATGTATTCTTTTATTGCTAGGAAATTTGAGATTGGTACACCACCATATAAAGAGTCTAAATGGTCTCGCATGCAACATAGAGGTTGAGGGTTCGAATCTCCCTTCTACTCATTTCATGGAGATTTATGCCAAACTTAAAGTTTTAACTTCAAGGTTGTGCAGTCGAAGGGGATGGGCTACCCGAGAAAAATTGCATACTTCTTGTTGAGACACTGAAATATCATATACATGAAATTTTTACTCACATTGCTTAGGACGATATTTTACCAAATTTTTAAGACAGATTTGAGATTGGACTCAAGTCAAATTTCAGAATATTTTTTCTGACTCGTCTGAATGTCTGACTCAACCAAATTTGAGTAGTATTGTTGTTGTAATGAAAATGGGCAAGAATGATGGAGAATGAATTGAATGCAGCTATTAGGAGTGGCAGGAAGTTTGAAGGGAATAACATCTGAGTCAGTGGCGTCTGAATGCGTATTAAAATCATATAAGGACGGAGAAATTCAACTTCTAAACAACACTGACTCGCATAAACTTTCCATCTTCTCTGCTTACTTTACTAGCACCAATGATCAACAACAACAGCACCATCAACTAGCTTGCAACTTTGCTACGTTCTTACCCTTCGACGAAGATACTCCCCTCCAGGTACTTTTACCAATTACAGTATCTGTGTTTTTTTATTGTCTGAATCTGACTTGTCCGAGTCTGAATTGTCTTAATCTAGACCCGTCCGAGGTTGACTTGTTTGAGTAAAGAGCTCAAAATTCATTTTAGGTTATTTCAAACAATGTACTTCTAGTTAAGACTTATTTTATGTTACACTCTTTTCTAGCGAGCGGAGTGGATCAAGTACTTGGGAGTTTTCGCAAACTTGGAAGATAGAGCAAATCAAGTCTACCAGGCAGTTAAGTCCTAATCTCTTATTTTTTATTTTTTCTCCTTTGAGAATTTGGCTATGAAATTTTGATTTATTTTTGTTATTGTTTTATGAAACTGTGAATTTTTGAATGGATGTATTTGAATTAGGTTAAAGAAAATTATATGTGTTTGACAAAAGTTGGAGAGAGCAAAACCACCTCTTTCAAACCAGTTGTAGCTTGGCTTTGGTTTAGCCAGGTTAGTGCAAATTATTATTGAATCCAAGCAGATCCTTAACTAATCATCCATCTCTCTCATTCCTTTTTTATTGGACTTTGTAGGATGTTTGGTATTTCACTAATGAACCATACAAAATGAAGGTATGAATTTCATTTTATTTTCTTAGGTGGTTTTTTGTGTTTATATTGTCGCAAGTTTCGTAATCTAACTTATTTTAATCAAGAGTCAGTAGTCATTTCAGGTTCATTGAGATAATAAACTCTTAACTCAATTTTGTTTTATGTTTGATTTAGATAGACTTAAAATCAGTCTAAATCAGTATTTCAAGTGAATCAAACACACAAGCCAAAAGAAAAAAACATTTTGAAATTACTCTCAAACACGAGTTAGATCTGAGTTAAGATAAAACACCACCTTAGGATGTATGTCTAGAGTATGTCTGGATTTTCTTATTCTCTATCATTTCTCTTTTTAGTTTTTAGTGAAAAATGATAGAGAACAAGAAAATCCAAACATACTCTAAACATATATTCTATGTGACTTGTTGTGATTCGTGTTTTTGATGATTCTGTTCACTGGACAACGAATCACGGCAAGCCACATAGGATGTATGTCTAGAGTATGTCTAGGTTTTCTTATTTTCTATCATTTCTCATTTTTAGTCCTTTGCCAAATTAAACTTAGCAAAATTAGTTTGGTTTTCCCTTAAAGTTATCTTACTGCAAAATACTCTATGCTATATACGAAAAATTAATTAAAAACAAAAAACAGTATGTGACAGATGCAGGTGGAGAAAACGTAGACGAATCAATAAACAAAAATATATATAACATTTCGATCCCCGATGACTTGGACGAGCTCCATGCTATCTTATGTGTAAGTTTTATGAAAAAAAAAACAGCTTTATTATTAGTGTAATAGATTATTTTTGTTGAATTTATTTGCCTCTTTTTTCAGACTGTGGATGTAGTGATTGATGAGACCTATACTTCACATCCACTTGAATATAGTCTCTCAACATTTCTTCAAAATATCAAAGTTGATAATGAAAATAAAGATCAATTTGATTTTACTTTTCTTGAAAAGCAAAGTCTTTGGAGATATGATAAAAGGATTCAAGATTCAAATTCTATTGGTAAGTGTTATTATATTTTTCATGAATATAAATTGTAAAACTTCTTCATTCTACCTTTAAATTTTCGATAGGAAAATTAGTTGGGTTATAAGTTTTGGTTCTTGTTGGGAAAGCAGATTGGTTCAATGGTGCTGTCTCTCAGCCTCAGCTTGTTCTAGCAGATCTCTTGGAAGCTTTTTTCCCTACAGGAAACTACACAACTACTTACTTGAGAAACCTTGCCAAGGTTATTACATTTTATTTCAATAACTTAAGTTTGAGACATAAATAAACAATTATATTACCATTAAGATGTATTGGGGGGATCGACTCCGGATTTTCCAGGGGATCATTCTCACTTCCCCGTCCGTCTAGTGGTAACGTCTCTCCATGACAAAGTCTCTGGGGTGCCAATGGCGCGACTCAAAAACGGGTAGTTTTGGGTCGTAGCCGCACACAAAAATGTGTAGTCATCTATGGCACGGTGAGACTACATACCCCGTTGGCGAAGCGTTGGCATGCTGGCACAACACGGCCCACTGTATAGGGTTTAGCAATTTGGCAGAGTTCAATTTCACTAATTCATCTATATTCAAACCCCCCCGTGTCAAATATAATATTTATACATAGCCCAAAACAGCTACGCGAATAATTCGGATTAAACTCCAAAGTTCATAATTTCAGACATACAACTAATCTGAAAGCTGGAGCTAAGGCTAAGATCGATACAGTCTAATCCCGAGCCTGAACCCCCCCTGAGTTACTAAGATAGATCGGCCGATCTTGGTGTGTGTGTTTGTGTGTGTGCGCGCGCGTGTATTATTCATTAAATTCTGACTATGTTTCTTTTGTGTGTGGTACAGGAGGAGAAGGTATTAACAATTGATCCAGAGATGTGCAATAGAGAGAGCTCTAAACCAATGGAACCTATAATGGTTACTTGCCAGCCATGAAGATGTCATGTTATTATTCAAACTTTTCATTATTTTATTTTATTTTTTTGTATTTGAGATTTGAATAAGGTTGAAAGTAGTTTTAGTGCATGAAAAGGGTGTGTAACTAGTATTTATGTAGGAATCAAACAACTTCACAACAACATTTATCTATTCTAACAACTTGATATGTTTGAGTAGATCACATAATATTAAGTAGCTTCTTCAATGAAGTTACAAAATCTCATAGAAGAGGTCAAAATGGATCAGCTTGAACTTGGGAACAACCATCATCAATTGCACCATGAACAAAGGTTAGACCCCCTTTTATTGGTTCAGAAAGATTGTTTGGTCCGAAATTTGGAGTCAATCAAAGGCCGAAGGCTGATGTAGTCAGTCAGTCGGGGTATGTGAAAGAGAGAAATGCCCTGACTCGATCAAAGGTCGATGGCTGATGTAGTCAGTTGGTCGGGGTATGTGAAGAGAGAAATGCCCTGACCAATGAGAGCCAGTAACATCACTCTTCAGCCTATGATCGATATAAAATTTCGGGCCAAATATTATTTCTTTATATTAATGATTTAGCGAGAAATTTCAAAAAGAAGACCTTCGTCTTAAATTTAAGAGGAACTACTATTAGTTGTGTAGCGAAGACACAACTAGTTAGACCACGCCCTAGCCCATGGGAGTTGACTGAATCGTCTTTAGTTGTGGTATATGGTATGGGTTGATAGAGTTGCGGTCTCGGTTGACTTTAGCTTACATATTAACAAAATAATTTCTTCGATGTTAAATTACTAGGGTATATCCTGTGCCCTAGGGCACGGACACTTATATAAATCAAATGTTACGAAATTTATTTTATATTTTATTGAGAGAGAGAGAGAGATTTTTGTTAGTTATTATTTTTTTGTTTCTTTTCTCTTAAATTAGTTATTATTTTATTGAGAGAGAGAGAGAGATTTTAATTTCTTTCTTTAACCTTTGAAATTTATTTTGTTTTTTTTTTCTTAAATTAGTTATTTTATTTCTAAGAAGGAAAGGATTATTTTTTTTAAACAGGTAACTTTATTTTTACGAAGGACTATATTTTAAATTTTGAGAAGGAGTTCTAGACAATATGCATAATTAAGAAAGGATGTTTGTCCCAGTCATCGTTTTTCCTTCTGTTTTATTATATAGATTTTCTTAAATTAGTTATTTTAAATTCGTTTTTCTAGGGTATATCCCGTGCCCTAGGGCACGGACACTTGTATCAATCAAATGTTACGAAATTTATTGTTATATTTTATTGAGAGAGGGAGAGATTTTTTATGAGTTATTATTTTTTGTATTAACTTTTTGTTTGTTTTATCTTAAATTAGTTAATATTTTACTGAGAGAGAGATTTTAATTTCTATTTTTAACCCTTGAAATTTATTTTGTTTCTTTTTTTCTTAAATTAGTTATTTTATTTCTAAGAAGGAAACGATTATTGTTTTTTAAATAGGTAACTTTATTTCTACGAAGGACTATATTTTAAATTTTGAGAGGGACTCCTAAACAATATACATTATTAAATAAGGATGTTTGTCCCAGTCATCGTTTTTCCTTCTGTTTTATATAATAGATATGGATTGATGGGCCAGAACCGTTACGCAATCACTAAAATGTATATTTTGAGTAAACCGTGAGACTTCATTTTCATCTTCTTATACTAGTAAAGAACACCCCATATAACTATGACCATAATTGTTAGGTTGAAGGGTAAAGTTGCAATTATAACAGGAGGAGCCAGAGGGATAGGAGCAGCCACAGCAAAGTTATTTGCAACCAACGGAGCCTCTGTAATTGTAGCCGATATCCTAGATGACCTGGGCCATACTTTAGCAGATTCAATTGGTGGTTGCTACATCCATTGCGACGTCACAAAAGAATCAGACGTCGAATCAGCCGTTCATTTAGCACTAACATGGAAAGGCAAACTAGATATAATGTTCAATAATGCAGGAATATCGGGTGAAAACGGTAGCATCTCAACCATTGATATGAACGTCGTTAAAGACATCATGGCAGTAAACATATATGGAGTTGTTCATGGCATCAAACATGCATCTAAAGCTATGAAAGAAAGAGGAAAAGGAGGTTCGATAATTTGTACTTCAAGCTCAGCTGCAGTTATGGGAGGTTTAGCTTCTCATTGCTATACACTATCAAAGGCTGCAATGTTAGGGTTAGTAAGAAGCACAGCTTGTGAGTTGGGCATTCATGGAATTAGGGTAAATTGTATTTCACCTCATGGAGTACCCTCAGAGATGTTAGTGAGTGCTTATAGGAAATTTCCAGGGAATGAGGATATTAGGGCAGAGGAGGTTAGTAAGATAGTTGGCGAATCAGGGAGTTTATTACGAGGAAGAAGTGGTAGTGTCGAAGATGTTGCTCAAGCGGCCCTTTTTCTAGCGAGCGATAATTCAGCTGGTTTTGTCACTGGACATAATCTTGTGGTTGATGGGGGATTTACTTCGTCCTATATGAAATTAAACATGATATATAAGTAACAATTATGTCTTATCGAACTACTTGTTGAAGTAATATTTATTTCTTTTACATCCATAAATATAATTTCTAGAATTTTAAGTTAGAAGGTGTTAAGTTGAGGCACTCGGCAAAAGACAAATTCCTGCAAGAAGCAGGTAGAGACGAGGTGATGTTTATTTTTTTCCTGTTATTTGAATTTGATTCGTCTGACTCAAATAAAAAAATATAAACCTAAATCGTCTAAAATCTGACTCGAATCGCTTAAAAAAAACTGTGTTTCTCTCTCTCTCTCTTTCTCTTCCTCTCTCTTCCTTTTTCATGCACGAGGATCGACCACCTTACAACTCTCCCTACTGAGTCACATCAGAAGCATGAATAAAAGAAACAGCAAGAACTATATGGATTTTAACACAACCCCATGTTTGAACTCGTTTAGGGCAAAACTTCTCTCTTCAACCATAGAAGCATAAAGAAACAAGTATAATGCCAAACTGTTGGGTGGTTTTAGGTGTCTTACCTTCTATCTCTCTCCTTCTCTTCTTCTGTTTCACCATCAAAATCAAATCCCCCTTGTTATTACTCTCCAACAATGCCATTCTCATTGATAATTCGATTCGATCACAAACCCAATTCAGCGTCCTACTCGGGATACTAACTAGACCTGACTCCTATGATCGTCGACATTTTCTACGCCTAATTTATGGCATCCAATCATTGAAGAATGTTGGAGACCAAAAGGATACCCTCACAAGTAGGGCAGCTGAGTTTATATAGAAGAATACATAGGGTTATGAGTTCCAAGAATGCCCTTGAAAAGGGACAAAAACAAATAAGAACATTCACACTCTTAACACACGCTTAACACTAACATAATCATCATTAACACTTAACATCCCCCCTCAAGCCGAGCGTCGTGTGACAAGAGAGAGCTTGAACCTTAAGTCATTGAACCTTGAAGAGGAGAGTCCTTTTGTAAATATGTCAGCCACTTGTTCACTACCAGGTAAGAACTTAACCACCAACTTCTTGGCTGCTACTTGTTCTCGAACAAAATGAAAATCAACGGAAGCATGTCGAGTTTTGGAGTGTAGAATAGGATTGACTGCAAGGTAAGTGGCACTCATGTTATCACAGTGAACAATGGGAGGGGCTTGAATCTGAAAACCAAATTCTTGAAGCAAATTTTTCAACCAAATTACATCTACACTTGTGCGAGCAACAGCTCTATACTCTGCCTCAGCTGAAGATCTTGCCACTGTTGGTTGTGTTTTGGAAGACCATAGTATCAAATTTGGGCCAAGAACCAGAGGTAGATCTTCTGTCATCTGGAGAGCCTGCCCAATCTGCATCAGAAAATCCCAAGATAGGCATTGATATAGATTTTCGAATGCAAATCCCTTCATTGATGGAGCCTTTGAGGTATCTTAATATTCTCTTTGCTGCAGTTAGATGAATTGAAGAAGGAGAAGACATGAATTTGGACACTTGATTGACAGCATAGCAAATGTCTGGTCGTGTCATAGTGAGGTATTGCAATGCACCAACAAGGCTTCTGAATGGATATGAATCTGATAAAGGCTCTCCATCAAGTTTTGATAGCTTCTTACCAGATAGAACAGGTGTGGAGACTGGTTTGGAGTGTGACATACCAAACTTTTGCAAGAGATCATTGATATACTTTGTTTGAGTGAGAGTAATTGATGTTGAATCTCTAGATGCCTCCATTCCTAAGAAGTATTTAAGATCCCCCATATCTGACATATCGAATTTGGATTTCAACCTCTGAATTAGTTGATGAAGCTCAGGAGAAGAGGAGCCAGTCACTATAATATCATCCACATAAAGTAATAAAATGGTTAACCCTAGAGATGAATTATGATAGAACATGGAAGGGTCTGAAATTGATTGATGAAAACCTAATTGAAGTAGGAAGGAACTGAATTTAAAATCCCAAGCTCGAGGAGCCTGTTTAAGACCATACAGAGCTTTACTTAATTTGCAAACATGATTAGGAAATCTAGGATCAATAAAACCTTTGGGTTGATTCATAAAAATAGCTTCAGACAAATCACCATTTAGGAAGGCATTCTTCACATCAAGTTGTCTAACAATCCAAGAACCTGAAATTGCAAGAGATAATACAGCTCTAATGGTGGCTGGACGCACCACAGGGCTAAATGTTTCGTCGTAGTCTATCCCATGTTGTTGGGAGTATCCTCTAGCTACCAAACGAGCCTTGTATCTTTCAATTTGACCATCAGCTCTCTGTTTCACCCTAAAAATCCATTTACAGTCAACAATGTTCATAGTAGAGTCTTTGGGAATAAGGGTCCATGTTTTATTTTTATGGAGAGCAGACATTTCTTCCTCCATTGCTTGTAACCAATGTTTATGCTTCGAAGCTTGAAGAAATGTAGTAGGTTCATCAAACTCCGAAGTAATGGCAGTCTTTGAAATAGAGTGAGAAACAGAGCTTAGTAAGACTTTAGGTTTTCGAGTCCCATCCTTAGTTCTAGTAATCATAGGGTGAGTGGATGTCGTTGAAGATGTTTTAGATTGAAGAGATGTTGATGGAGGGTAAAGGATAACTGGAGAAGATGATGTCTGGTTATTTGGAATTGAGTTAGTTGGAGAAGACAACGAGTGATTTAGGGCATTAGTGGTGGGCTCAGATAAAGCTGACTGGACTATAGCAGAGGGGTTGGTGTCCAATTGGACGTCAGAGCCAGCAGAGTGGCTGTCGGGTGGAGGGGTAGGTGGAGAATGAGTGGGTGAAGGAGAGTGAGATTGAACTCCTAGCGGAACCGTTGGATTATAAGGTGGGTGAAGATCACCAAGGTGAGGGGAGCGCAAGATTTGATGGGTAGGAGGACAGATAAAGCCTGGGACAGGTGGACCAGTTGGACCAGTTGGACCGGAGTCTCTGAGTGGGACTGACCAAGTCAGTGAGAGTGGAGGGAAATTAGGGTTTTTAAAAAGGGGAAAGCTCGAATTAGGGTTTTGAAAAGGGGAAAAATTCGAATTAGGGGAAGAAGATGACGACCAAAAGGGGAACTGAAATTCATCAAAAATTACATTTCTAGAGATATAGATTCGAGATGAATTGATGTCTAAACAACGATAACCTTTATGATTGATGCTATAACCTAGAAAAACACAAGGTTTAGATTTGAAATCAAGTTTAGAAGATCGATAAGCTGTGAGGTGTGGAAAACAGAGACAACCAAAAGATCGGAGAAAATTATAGTTTGGTTTCTTGTGAAACAATTTTTCAAATGGTGAGATACCTTTATGAACCGATGAGGGAAGTTGATTAATTGTGAAAATGGCTGTCTGAAAAGCATTTGGCCAAAATTTAAGAGGTGCAGAGGACTGATGAAGAAGACAGAGTGTTGTTTCAAGTAAGTGGCGAATTTTTCGCTCAGCCACTCCATTCTGTTGGGGAGTGTGGGGACAAGTTCTGCGATGGATAATTCCATTTTGAGTAAGAAAATCAGAGAATTCATTGCTAATGTACTCTCCACCTCCATCAGTTTGAAAATTTTGAACAGACTTTGAGAATTGGTTTTCAACCATTCGTTTGAAATTTTTAAAGTGAGAGAATACTTCTGATTTGTTCTTAAGAAAGTAAATCCAAGTATACCTTGTGTAATCATCAACAAATAATAATACAAAACGATATCCTAGATTGGATAAAGTAGGAGATGGTCCCCAAAGATCAGATTGGATAAGCTCATTAGGAAACTTTGATTGATGATTAACAGAAAGAAAAGGAAATTGATGGTGTTTACCCAAGACACAACTATCACATTTAAACTTAGTTATTACAGAATTAGATAATGGTAATAAATTTTGATTAACTAAGAACTTAAAATTTGAACTGTTGACATGTGCAAGACGACGACGCCAAACTTCAGAGGAGGTGCGAGAACCAGGTGGAACAGACTGAGTAAAAAAGTTGAGAGAAGGAGTGCACATGGATGGAGGAGATACTTTGAATAGACCATCAGACATCTTGCCTTCGAGGAGTGTCTTCCCTGTGGGAAGGTCCTGAACCAGAAAACCATGGCGATGAAAAAAAGCAACACAGTTAAGATCAACAAGAAGTTTAGAGAGAGAGATAAGATTTTTCTTGAAAGAAGGAACAACTAGAGTATTTTGAAGTATAATATTAGAATAAGGAATAAGATATTTACCAATACCAGTGACAGAGGCTGTGTTGCCATTACCAACCATAACACTTTCAGGAAGAGGAGCATCTGAACGAGAGATTTGAGAAGCTGCATCAGAAGCTATATGAGAAGTAGCACCCAAGTCCACATACCAATGTGGTCAGCAGTAATGGAATCAATCCCTAAGGCAGCAAAAGACTGATTCAGCTCATTTGTTCGATTGAGAGAATAACATTGATGAGCAGAGTGGCCATACTTGCCACAATATTGACATATAATGGATTGTCTGGAAGGAGGTGGACCAAGAACAGATTGCCTTGAATAACCACCTCTATTGGAGTTTCTTCCACGACCACCTCCTTTGTAGGAAGAGCGACCACGATAACCCCTATTGAAATTCTGATTGGGGTTGTAAGAACGAGAATAAGAAGGTGATGGGGATGAAGGTGGTAAAGGTGTTTGAGTAAGAAGAGCTGTCGGGTTAGGAGATGAGGTTGAGATAAATTGAAGTCTGAGTTCATGAGTAAGGAGAAGAGAATGTAGTTCAGAGGATGAGGGAGGGGTGGTTCTAGTAGTGACAGAGGTCACAAAACTTTCATATTCAGATCCAAGACCAGCAAGAACAATAAGAACTAGCTCATCATCTGCAACAGGATGACCAATGGCTGCTAGTGAATCAGATAAAGTTTTGAGTCGAAGAAGATACTCAGAAACAGAGAGAGAGCCTTTCTTTGAAGTTTGGAGTTGAAGTTTCAAGTTCATAAGTCTAGCAGAGTTAAGAGAAGAGAAGGTTTGTTCAAGTGATTCCCACACAGCTTTGGAAGAGGTTAGGCCAAGAACTTGAGCTAAAATAGGCTCTGTTAGAGTAGCATTGAGCCAGGAGAGAAGCATTTGGTCCACTCTGTACCAGTAAACATACTCAGGATTTGGAATAGAGGAAGAACCAGTGGATGAAGAAGGAAGAGTAGGAGATGGTGGGGGAAGAGAGCCATCAACAAACTTGAAGAGGTCTTGAGAATGAAGGATAGGTAGGAGTTGGCTTTTCCAGAGAAGATAGTTTGAATTATCAAGACGAATGGAAATGAGATTGGCAATGTTGGTTAAGGTAGGAAGAGTAGAGATAGTAGTGGAAGGTGTTAGTATTTTTCAATACTAATGGTTATGTGGACCTAATATGAGGTTCATAATATATAATATGTTGGCTATTTCGATTGAGGGTCCTTAGTGGTCTAATTAATTATTATGTGGACCTATTTAATATCAGTTATATTGTGTGGGGGGCATATTATAGATATGCATTGTGTAGAGCCCTTGAGTATTATTACTAAAGAATGATGGGATCTTTGGTAATAATTTGGATAACTTCCAATAACTGGTTGGGAGTTCCGATTCATAAATGGGCAAATCCCTGAACCAGACAGATATAACTCTGATTTTGTTCTCTTCCCATTAAGACAAAATTACTACAGAGATCTCTCTAGGTTTGGAAGATTTTGCTTCATCATCATCATGGCTTCTAATGATTCAGGTTAGTAAATCATTTAAATTTCATCTCTCTGTTCATCAAATATGACTCCTGGATTTCATTGTTTAGACTTGATAATATATTTGATTCTTGTTTATAATGATGATATATCCCAACAAGTGGTATCAGAGCCACTATTTGTATGAATTTTTGAGATGATTTTATGTGTTCTGTTCACCATATTTGTGATGTTTAAGATAATTCGTAAGAAACTGTTTTACCTTTAGATTATCCCTAAATCTGTTAGTTTATGTGACTATTTGGGAGATCTAATATTTTATAGAACATCAGTAACTACCTTTATTTTTAATAATAAAGATCTTGAATGTTATCTTCCGTGATTCGGTTGATTTAGGGAGGAATAATAGAAATCGTAGTTATTTTTCCCTTATTCCTCTCCCCTTATCTCTATTTGAATATTTGGGTAGTTGAGAGATATTGGGGTAGATAATATTCTTATAAATTCTCTGATGATTATTACTTTTGAAGAGAAAATTAAGTATTAGATACTGTTAATTTGGTTTAATGATTCTGTTAAGTGATTTAGGGATACATAAATACTTGATTAATTTTTGTCTCCCCTAATATAAAATTATATTATGTTAATAACTTTTAATAGAGATTCCGCTATATAGTATCCCTCTCTCATGGAATTATGAATCAAAATTATTCTGGATACAGTAACATTTTTTAATACTTTTGGTTCCAAATATTTAGTTATATGTTTGGTTGATTATTATGGATGTTTAATTAAATTTGGGTGGAATTTCAAAAATGTCTCTGTTTATACATATATTTGAAATTCTTTATTTGATTATCATGAATTGACATTTGTTATACATGAAATATATTGATATATGTTGATACATATTGATAACCATTGTACATAAGGTTAGGCTATTAATTTAATCTTGTATCAAAATATTATTATTTTATTTTCACAAGAACTTAGATGGTTATTGCACTGATTATGACATTGAACTGACATGTCACCAAAGTGACCCCTGTTGGGTAAAATGTCATAGTTGATGCAGATAAACATGTCTTAGTCCATGTGAAGTGATCGGCCCAAAGGAAGGTCACTTTTACCGGTCTCAGGGAAGCCTTAAATTGCCTTATGACGAGGGTATGTGGTATACTTAGTTGTCATGCGAATATTATGTCGGTCCAAAGAAAGGCATAATATTTGGCAGATCTTGTACCAATATCCGAGAGTATCACTAGTATGTTACTGTCTCTGTCCAAAGACTAGGTAGTAATGTTACACTTGATATCTTGAAATGGGCCCACAAATTGCAACTTTTGTTGTTTTCAATTGTTGTTAATTTTTGTCTGATGTAATTTGAACTCTAATTGAGCATATATGTATTTTGTTATTCTTTATTTTATAGTATCTGCAGTATCTGCAAACATGAACAACATTCCTGTGCTTAACGGCACAAATTTCAAGAAATGGAAAAAGCACGTGATGATTGTGCTTGGTTGTATGGATCTAGATGTTGCTCTCAGGACTGACCGCCCAGCACCTCTGACAGACTTAAGTAACTCTGAACAGAGGGTC
The DNA here is from genome assembly GCF_041429995.1 of Eschscholzia californica. Classification (NCBI taxonomy): domain Eukaryota; kingdom Viridiplantae; phylum Streptophyta; class Magnoliopsida; order Ranunculales; family Papaveraceae; genus Eschscholzia; species Eschscholzia californica. The sequence continues at coordinate 11,158,923 of NW_028238198.1, read as the reverse complement.
GCTTTTGAAAAATGGGAAAGGTCTGACCGTATGAGCTTAATGATCATGCAAAACTCAATTCCGGACTCAATAAGCAGTGGCTTGACTGAGACGAGTGCTAAGGAGTTCCTTAAGCAACTTTCTGATCGCTTCACAGCGAGTGAGAAGGTGGAGATAAGCACTGCATTAACAAAGCTTGTCACCATGCGGTACAAAGGAAAGGGGAACATAAGAGAGTACATTATGGAGAAGTCTAATCTGGTTTCCAAACTCAGGGAACTCAGATTGGAACTATCAGATGACATCCTTGTTCATTTGATCCTCATTTCACTTCCTGCTCAATATAACACACTGAAGATCTCTTACAATACTCAGAAGGATAAATGGAGTTTGAATGAGCTTATAGCACTGTGTGTTCAGGAAGAAGAGAGGATCAATAGGGAGATGTCTGAAAGTGCTCACTTAGCCTCGACCTTAGGAGTCAAGAAGTTTGCTAAGCGAAACAAAACTAAAGGTAAAGCAACTGCAGTGGGTGGAACATCACAGACTAAAGCAAAAGAAATACAGGTCTCAGGACCTTCCTGTTTCTTTTGTAAAAAGACTGGTCATGTGAAGAAGGATTGTTCAAAATTCGCCGCTTGGCGTGCTAAGAAGGGTATATTTCTGAACTTTGTTTGTTCTGAAGTTAATTTAGCTATTGTACCAAGTGACACATGGTGGATAGATACAGGAGCTACTACTCACATTAGTGTCACTATGCAGGATTGTCTCCACTACCGAACGCCGTCTGATGGTGAAAGATACATCTTCGTGGGCGATGGAACTATGTTTAAAGTGGAAGCTATTGGTGTTTTTAGAATTCAATTATGTACTGATTTTTATCTGTATTTAGAAAATACTTTTGTTGTACCGTCATTTAGACGGAACTTAATTTCTGTTTCTTGTCTGGACAAATCTGGTTTTACTTGTTCATTTGGAAATGGATTATTTAGTATTTCTCTAAAGTCTGATATTGTTGGTACTGGTAACTTAATTGATAAATTGTATCTATTAAACACCATAAAGTCTAATTGTGATGAAAATTTACATATTAGCACTTTGGGTACAAAGCGGAGATTAGCTAATGAGAATTCCAGCATATTGTGGCACAAACGATTAGGTCACATCTCTCAGGAGAGAATCAAGAGACTTGTGTCTGAAGGAATTCTTGACTCCCTTAACGATTCTGAATATAAAATTTGCATAGAATGTGTTAAGGGCAAACAAACAAACAAACGAGGTAAAGGCGCATATAGAGCTACTCAACCGTTGGAACTAATACATACAGATATATGTGGTCCATTTCCTAAGGCATCATCGAATGGACAACGTTATTTTATTAGTTTCATCGATGATTACTCGCGCTATGGATACCTTTACCTTATCCAGGAGAAATCAGAATCACTGGACAAGTTTCAAATCTTCAAAGCTGAAGTTGAAAACCAACTCGGCAAGAAGATTAAAGCTGTCAAATCTGACCGTGGAGGTGAATACTACGGCAGATACGACGGTTCAGGAGAACAACGTCCAGGACCATTCGCCCAATATTTGAGTGAGTGTGGTATAGTCCCTCAATACACCATGCCGGGAACTCCAAGTCAAAATGGTGTAGCTGAGAGACGAAACCGTACCCTCAAAGACATGGTACGAAGCATGATTAGTCATTCTTCTTTACCAGAGTCACTATGGGGCGATGCCCTAAAAACTGCAGTTTATATATTGAATAGAGTACCAAGTAAAGCAATAACTAAAACCCCTTACGAGTTATGGACAGGCAAGAAACCTAATATTAGGCACTTGCATGTTTGGGGTTGTCCAGCTGAGGCTAGGCCTTACAAGCCTAACGAAAGGAAACTGGACTCGAGGACAATTAGTTGTTATTTTGTTGGTTACTCTGAAAGATCGAGGGGTTATAAATTTTATGATCCCTCAAACAAGGCATTCTTCGAAACAGGGAACGCTAAGTTCATTGAGGATGTTGATTACAGTGGGAGTAGTCAAAATAAAGGAATTGTATTTGAGGAGGAGTATGCAAATACTTCTCCTATAGTCACTACTGACAATGATCAAGTCATAGTACCTCTCATTGTTCAGCCCGTGAATCAAGGTATTTCATCAAATACAATCATACAGACTAATCCTGTAGTAGATGAGGAACCCTTCCCTATACAAGCTGGACAAGCACCTTTGGAAACAGAGGAAGTAACTGTGGAAGTCCCAAATCAACAACCTCAAGTTGAGGAGCCACTTAGAAGATCCACTCGAGAAAGAAGAAAGGCAATTTCTGATGATTACATTGTCTATCTTAATGAGCACGAATATGACTTTGGATTGGAAAACGATCCAACTTCTCTTGATGAAGTCAAAACGAGCTCAAATTGTGAAAAGTGGATTGAGGCCATGAAGGAAGAGTTAAAGTCTATGGCTGACAACGATGTTTGGGATCTTGTCGAGTTAACTAAAGGGGCGAGGCCAATTGGTTGCAAATGGATTTTTAAAACCAAAAGAGACTCAAAAGGTAACGTTGAAAGAGATAAAGCACGTCTTGTCGCTAAAGGCTTTACACAGAAGGAAGGAGTCGACTTCAAAGAGACATTCTCGCCAGTCTCTACGAAGGATTCTCTAAGGATTATCATGGCTCTGGTAGCTCATTATGATTTGGAGCTTCACCAAATGGACGTAAAAACAGCGTTTCTTAATGGAAACATTGAAGAAACCATATATATGATACAACCTGATAATTTTGAGTCGAGTAGCTCAAAACAGCTTGTATGTAAGTTAAAGAAGTCCATTTATGGCTTAAAGCAGGCGTCCCGACAATGGTACCGGAAATTTGATGAGGTTATTACCTCCTTTGGCTTTAAGGAAAATATCATTGATCAGTGCATATATCTCAAGACGAGTGGGAGCAAATTCATTATCCTGGTGTTGTATGTAGATGATATTCTACTAGCAAGCAGTGATATAGGCATGTTGCATGAAACTAAGGTATTTCTTTCAAATAATTTTGAAATGAAAGACCTTGGAAATGCTTCATTTGTTTTGGGTATTCAGATAGACCGAGATCGCTCAAAAGGCATCCTCAGTCTTTCTCAAAAGGCTTATATCGATAAAGTTCTCCAACGCTTTGGCATGGAAAAGTGTTCACCAGGAGACACACCTGTGGCAAAAGGTGATAAATTTAGTTTGCTCCAATGTCCAAAATTGAATCTTGAGAAGAAGGAAATGGAGGCGATCCCATACTCGTCTGCAGTTGGGAGTCTTATGTATGCACAGGTCTGTACACGTCCAGATTTGGCCTTTATTGTAGGAATGTTGGGCAGATATCTGAGTAACCCAGGTCTAGATCATTGGAAGGCCGTAAAGCGGGTTATGAGATATTTACAGAGGACGAAGGATTACAAGCTCACCTTCAGGAGAAACGATCACCTAGAGATCGTAGGATACTCCGATTCAGATTTTGCTGGATGTATTGATAGTAGAAAATCAACATCCGGATACATTTACATGATGGCTGGAGGAGCTATTTCTTGGAAAAGTGTTAAGCAAACTCTTATAGCCTCTTCAACCATGGAAGCAGAGTTCATAGCTTGCTTTGAAGCATCTAATCATGCTATATGGCTTCGAAATTTTGTCTCTAACTTGAAATTGGTCGATAATATTGAACGACCAATGAAGATTTATTGTGACAATAAGGCAGCCGAGTTGTACTCAAAGAACAACAGAAGCTCTTCGAAGTCTAAGTACATCGACATAAAGTATCTTGCGGTAAAAGATCGAGTTCAGAATGGTTTAGTGTGCATTGAGCACATTGACACAAACTCCAATATAGCTGACCCGTTCACTAAAGGTCTACCGCCTAAAGTGTTTTGTGAACATGTGGTCCGTATGGGGATTCTAGGACCCCTTGATATTATTGATTAGTGGGAGTTTATTTGTTCATTTTATTGGATCCTTCAGTTTATGTTCTTTGAACTTAACGGTATTTTGTATTAATCTTGTACAAGTTTTAAGTTTTAATAAAAGTATGTATTTCATCTCAATATTTTGAACTTCAGTACTACAACTTTCTATTGAGGAATCATTTGGAGAAAGTTGGACTCTGTGGAGTCGCTGGATTAGTTGGAAATAGGCATGTATAGATCACATAACATGTAATTTCCAAGCTACACATCCACACTTGATCTATGTTGTTAATTACATTAGTAATGTGACCATTAAAGGTCTAGTCATGAACAAATGCGACGAACGCCGTTTTGATCCTTTGCTGATGTGATTAATGAACCAGATTGGACGTGATATTTCTAAGCTCAGAAATAGCCTTTTATGCGCGCACTAAAGTTTTTCGTATTATATAACTCAGAATCATATAAAGTCCAAGTGGGAGATTGTTAGTATTTTTCAATACTAATGGTTATGTGGACCTAATATGAGGTTCATAATATATAATATGTTGGCTATTTCGATTGAGGGTCCTTAGTGGTCTAATTAATTATTATGTGGACCTATTTAATATCAGTTATATTGTGTGGGGGGCATATTATAGATATGCATTGTGTAGAGCCCTTGAGTATTATTACTAAAGAATGATGGGCTCTTTAGTAATAATTTGGGTAACTTCCAATAACTGGTTGGGAGTTCCGATTCATAAATGGGCAAATCCCTGAACCAGACAGATATAACTCTGATTTTGTTCTCTTCCCATTAAGACAAAATTACTACAGAGATCTCTCTAGGTTTGGAAGATTTTGCTTCATCATCATCATGGCTTCTAATGATTCAGGTTAGTAAATCATTTAAATTTCATCTCTCTGTTCATCAAATATGACTCCTGGATTTCATTGTTTAGACTTGATAATATATTTGATTCTTGTTTATAATGATGATATATCCCAACAGAAGGAACAGGGGAAGAAGGAGTAATAGAGATTGGGTCAGCTGGACTTTCGAGAATGGGTGGGTTAGATTGTTCGATTGGAGTTGCCATGGAAGCAAGAAGAAGAAGATGAAGACAGCAAGAAAAGGAGAGAGGAAGAAGATGGCACTGAAAACTTTAAGATCTTTTAGCTTGATACCACGAAGAATGTTGGAGACTAAAAGGATACCCTCACAAGTAGGGCAGCTGAGTTTATATAGAAGAATACATAGGGTTATGAGTTACAAGAATGCCCTTGATCAAGGGACAAAAACAAATAAGAACATTCACACTCTTAACACACACTTAACACTAACATAATCATCATTAACACTTAACAATCATCTCCTATAGCTGAAGTCGACGTCAGATTTGTTTTCTGTAACTTAACAAAGAACGAACAGCGGGTATTTATAGGTCTAGAGATAATCCGATTCGATGATATTATCATACTAAACTGCACTGAGAATATGAACTCCGGTAAAACCTATACGTACTTTTCACCTCCATCTAAGATTCTACCTCGTAGATATGACTACGTAATGAAAGTCGATGATGATGCGTTCGTAAGATTGGTTCCATTGGGATTGTCTCTGAAACCTTTACCTAGAACAGACTTATATTATGGATTTGTAATTCCTTGTACTAGTCAAAACCCATTTGTTGATTACATGTCAGGAATGGGGTTTTTGTTATCGTGGGATCTAGTCGAATGGATGAGAGAATCTAGTATACCGGCTAATTACACAAACCGACCAGAAGATAAGCTAGTTGGGAAATGGTTGAAGATGGGGAATAAAGGAAAGAACAGGTTTTCAAATAAACCTGCTATGTATGAGTATCCTGGTACAAATTGTAAGTGTTCACACCAACTTATACCAGAAACTCTGGCAGTTCATCGGATTAAGAGGTGGGATCAGTGGCTAAATGTACTAACCTTCTTCAATGTAACAAAGTTGCTTAAGCCTTCAAAATTGTATCATCTTGGTTGAAGCTTTAGGACATAGTTTTTTTTTTACATTGTTTACATCCTCTGTAAAGGCGTAAAAGACTTGATTTAGGATTAAACCATATACTAATTTGATCACATGACAAGAACTTTTAAACGAAATCGATTCCAGACAGATTTATGAATATTTGTTTTTTTCTAACGCGTGATGTCTGACTCATCTGAGTGACTAATGTGGGTTGATTTGGGCCATTTGAGTCAAAAGATTCAGATTCAAACAAAGAGAAAATAAAAGACCACCTAAGTCATCCCTAAGTGAAATGACTTCAGTAAGGAAAATCTAGATTCCAAGATTAAGAAACTAGATCACAATATATGTAGTTAAGGGCATACCGTGAGAATATAGCTGTAGGAAATTCCACGAGAAAATAGCTGCATAAAATTCAGCGAAAGGTCGAGTTAAATCTTTAGTTCCTTCAGTCTCCGAAAACCTTCTAGAAGATAAATAAAACCAATCATGAGTTATTCACAAAAATTAGATGGAAGACCAAGAAATCAACATAGGTTAATATTTAATCACCTTTTTCTCCTCAGATTTGGTAAACATGAGCAAAAAAATGGAAAATATTTTATTGGGAAGTGGAAACAAATTTAGTATTCAGGACTGCATATAGACCACCTTAAGTTCTTCAGGTTGCTCTTAAATACTAGGATAACATGAGATGGGAAAGCTTACTGCAAGGAAAAGGCACAGAGAGCCAACTGTAAGATAAGCTATGCCTATGAAATCATTTTTCCCGCCGATCCAACTTGTGGTTGAAAGAACCAACTTCTTTTTACCTCCAAAACTATACGTATTGTAGTTGTTTTCTATCACTACTGTTATCTTATCATTAGCTTTAAGTGGAGTCTCTATCTTCCCATAGAGCTTCCGGAAAGTCGGCAGCCCGCAGTTCGCATCCAAACCATAAATATTAGGATCACCCGATCCATAGTCCACCCGATGACACACTACCAGCCGAGACCCACACAGGACTCGGTCAAATGGGAACAATAGTTGGATATGTATAGTTAAGATTTTATGTATATTTTGTTAACAAAACTTAGGGTTTCTTGTATTATTATATATACTTGTATTATCTTCACATGAAATGATAAGATAGAATATTAAATATTCAAACTCATTTTGTTCATCCTCCTTCTCTCCCTCTGGGTTACTGTTTGTGAAAAGGTTAAACCTTTGATTGATAAACGCACTCGAGTATGACCGAGTGAAGATGAAGGTGATGATCTTCTCGGTTGATAACCGAGAGAGAGTGAGAAAGATATTAGTCTCGGCTATAACCGAGAGAGTATGTGACAACTCTCGGTGAAGCCGAGAGTGATGATATGAAGCTCGGGTATAACCGAGAGAGAGATGAGTGGAGCTCTCGGTTATAACCGAGGATTGTTGATGATGATCTCGGTTGAAGCCGAGAGATGAAGATCGGTGAGCTTGTTGGTTGTTGTGTGAGAGAGAGAGAGAGATAGGTAATTACCTTGTTTATTAACACTACAACTTGTACATTACATTATGTATGGATCTCTTTATATAGGTTTACATGATAGAGTTTTAAGTTATCAAAACTTATCTAAACTAATCCTAAACTAATCTAAACTATAATCCTAATACCTAAGGAATCCTAGTTGTAGTAGGATTCCTATTTGGACCAAGTCCACTAGGTTTGGCCGAGTGGAGTGGACCTTCCAACACTCCCCCTCAAGTTAGAGCGGGAATGGAAGTAACGCCTAACTTGCCAATAATGTTCTTGAACGGTTCTGCCCCAAGTGGCTTTGTGAAGATATCCGCTAACTGATTTTCTGTACTGGTGAAGCGTGTGGCAATGACGTTGTCTTTAATCTTTTCACGAACGATGTGGCAATCTATCTCAATGTGTTTTGTACGTTCGTGGAAGACGGGATTATCAGCAATGTGGAGAGCGGCCCGATTGTCACAGTAAACTGTCATCGGGTCAGAGTGGTCGATTCCAAAATCAAGTAGTAAATACTTGAGCCATTGTAATTCGCATGTGAGGATGGCTAAAGCTCGATATTCTGCTTCTGCCGAAGATTTGGCAACTGTGGGTTGCTTCCTTGATTTCCAGGAGAGAGGGCTGGATCCCAACATTGTGAAATATCCAGTAGTGGATCTACGGGTTGAAGGGCAGCCAGCCCAATCCGAATCACAGTATCCTGTGATATGGAGAGAGCTGTCTGCGGATAAGAAGACTCCTTTATCAAGAGTACCCTTCAAGTATCGTAGAACGCGATGAGCTGCGTCTAAGTGTACTTGGCTAGGTGTTTGCATGAATTGACTGAGGTTGTTTACGGCGAAGGTGATATCCGGCCGCGTAACCGTTAAGTAAAGTAATCTGCCTATGAGACGACGGTAAACTGACGGATCTGGTAAAGGTGTACCGTCGGTGGGACTGAGACGGAGTTTTTGTTCCATGGGAAACTCAGAAGGACGTGCAGCGGTGAGTCCAGAATCTTTCAAAATATCAAGAGCATATTTCCTTTGACATAGAAAAATGTCTTGTGATGAGCGAGATACTTCGATACCAAGGAAGTACTGCAGACGGCCCAGATCTTTTAGTGAAAAGGCTTTATTCAGAAATATTTTTAACTGGGAGATAGCATGATCATTATTTCCCGTGATAATTATATCGTCTACTTAGACAAGGACATAGATTTGAGTGGAGTGAGATCTAAAGGTAAAAAGAGAATAGTCACTTTTAGACTGAGAAAAGCCACGTTCGATGAGAACGGAGGAAAATTTTGAAAACCATTGTCGAGAGGCCTGTTTGAGACCATAGAGAGATTTATGGAGACGACATACTTTAGACTCCCCCTGAGATGAAAAACCGGGGGGTAATTTCATGTAAACTTCTTCATTAAGGTCGCCTTGAAGAAAGGCGTTATTGACATCCAATTGATGGAGATTCCACCCTTTAATGGCGGCAAGAGAAAGAAGGACACGAATGGTTACTAATTTAGCAACTGGAGCAAAGGTGTCATTATAGTCCAACCCCTCGATTTGGGTGTAGCCTTTGGCTACTAGGTGGGCTTTATATCGCTCTATAGACCCATCGGATTTGAATTTAATTTTATACACCCATTTGCAACCGATGGGCTTTTTGCCGGGTGGTAAACCAGTGATTGTCCGGGTTTTATTTTCTTCCAAGGCTGAGATTTCCTTGGCCATGGCATCTTTCCAATGGGGGGACTTCATTGCTTGAGTGAAAGAGGTTGGTTCGGAAGACGATAAAACCGAAGAGAGAAATTGTTGATGAGAATTGGAAAACGAATTAATGGAAAAATAGTTTTCAAGAGGATATTTAATAGTGTTTGTATTTGAACACACATAGTCGTCTAGATGACTAGGTGGGCGGCGAGACCGAACCGGTCGGCCGGAATCGGCAACGACGGAGTCGGAGCTCCGGACGTCGGGTGAAGGATTCGGTAATGAAGAGTCATTGCTCGGTGGTGGAATAGACCGTTCTGGAGGCACACCAGGACCGGGGTCTTCATTACGGTCTGCTGAAGGCACCCCTGTTGGGGAAGGCGGTTCATTGTGAGTTGGACCTGAAGTCGGGCCAGCAGGGGTGTCTGAAGGCACCCCTGTCGCTGAATCCAGACTCCCGGGAACAGGAACAGCAGATTCATCAGTGAATCTGCTGCTGTCCGGCGGTGGGATGGATTGAATTTTATCGTTTGCCGGAAAGACAAACGTGTCGTCGTCGTCGATGGAGATGAAGGGTGCCGGACGCGAGATAGAGGGTTGTACCATCGGTGTGGATGACATCGGGAATCGGTTTTCAATAAAGGTCACATCACGTGAAATATATATACGTCGGGTGGAGATATCATAGATTCGATAACCCTTTTGTCCATTTGGATAAGCAAGGAAGATGTCGGCGGAAGAACGAGCATCCATCTTAGTTTTGACCAAAGGAATTCGGGCATAACAAAGACATCCGAATACACGTAAGTGTGAAAGATTCGGAGGAGAACCCATGAGGACTTCATGAGGTGATTTTCCATCAAGAATAGGTGTAGGTAACTTGTTAATGAGATAGACGGCGGTTAGAACGCATTCTCCCCAAAAGGAAAGAGGGAGATGAGCTTGAAGACGTAAAGATCGTGCCACTTCAAGAATGTGACGGTGTTTGCGCTCAACAACTCCGTTTTGTTGAGGTGTATAGGTACAACTACGTTGGTGGGAAATTCCCTTTTCAAGAAACCAACGTTGTAGAGAATTATTCATAAACTCGGATCCATTGTCCGTTCGAATTGTTTTAATGTTACAATTGAATTGTGTGTGAACGTAATTAGAGAAATTCATAATTAACGTATTTGAGTCCGATTTGGAACTCATGAGAAATATCCAAGTACAACGTGAAAAATCGTCAACAAGGGTTAAAAAATAACGACACCCGGAGGTGGAGGGGACCGGAAAGGGACCCCATAAATCCATATGTACTATGTCAAATATACTTGAAGAAGTAGTAGTACTATTTGGAAAAGGTAAGCGACTTTGTTTTGAAAGAGAACATAATTCGCACGGTACTTTATTTGATAAAAAATTAAAATTCATACATGGAAGTCTAGAATTAAAATATTGAAAACGTGAAAAAGATGGGTGGCCAAGACGGCAATGCCATAAAACAAAAGACTCATGACTAGAATTATCTCGAACTAGATTTGAAACTGAAAGGATGGGACGCTCCGTGCGAAGGAAATAAAGGTCGTCATGAAGACTACCATGCCCAATCTCCGTCTTCGTTTTTCGGTCCTGAAAAAGACACAAATCACGGTCAAATAGGACGGTACAACGAAGTGATTTAGAAATCTGAGATATAGATATGAGATTAAATTGAAAAGAAGGGATGTGAAGAACATCCTTTAAATAAAATCTATTCGTAAAATAGATGGTACCAATATGATCAACCTTGACCAGGAGTCGTCCGGTAATCGGACATATAAATCCGGTGGTGCAAGGGAATAAGAAGAGAATCTTGAAAGATTGGAACAAATATGTTTAGCGGCTCCCGAATCAATAACCCATGGAGGATGAGAAGAAGAAGAGTACTTACCTGTGAGATTGATGAGGGGATCCTTGTTGGTGCCGTTAGAGTGGTCGGTTGGTTGCCTATTGCGGTCCAATAATGCTAAAATACCTTGATATTCCTCATTAGTAAAAGATGACGCTGCAGGCACCCCCGAACCGTTATGGTTCATGGCCGAACCATTGTTGTCCATAACCGAGGCAGTCACGGCATCTTGTCATGTTCGGTTCCTTTCACGTTGACCATAGTTGGGTGGATACCCATGTAATTTGTAGCATGAGGAAACATCATGTCCATGAATTTTGCAATTTTCGCAAAAAGGTCGAGGACGTTTAGTACGTTGTCTATCGGAACCGTTGAATCGGTTATGTGAGTAATCGTTGGAACCAACCGCAAGGGCAGCAGTATTAGAGTCAACATTCATGGGAGTAATGAGATTTTGTTGAACCTCTTCTTGCTTGATAAGTGAATGTATTCGAAGAATTGAAGGGAAGGGTTCAATTAACAAGATTTGACTCCGAATTGATGAGAACCGGTCATTAAGACCTTGAAGAAATTCCATAGCTCTATCTTGGTTGGTTCTTTCTACCAAAGAGCGACCATGACCACATATACAAGGCTCGGTGATTAGCAAGGAATTGAGTTCATCTTGAAGTGCCTTGAGATGTGTAAAATACGTAGAAACGTCTAAATTCTCTTGTTTGAGACAAGAAATAGCTCTCTTTAATTGAAAGATTTTAGGAGCATTGGTTTGATGAAATCTATCAAAGAGATTCTTCCATATATCGGATGCCGTCTCATCATATAAGATAGATGATCGAAGAGGTGGGTCTACCGAATTAATAAGCCAACTAGAAACGAGATCGTTACATCGTCCCCATTGTTCTAATTCATTAGGATCGGTGGATTTATCGATGCTTCCATCTACGAAACCTAGTTTGCCCTTTGCCCGTAAAGCTTTTGACATTCCTCGAGACCATGAGGAGTAATTATCACCGGTTATAAGTGGTGTAATAAGAATAGTAGTAGGAGAATCCGAATGGTGAACATCAAACGGCCCACTATTGAGATTAGTGTGAATTTGAGAAGTTTCCGAAGTTTCGGGAGTAGTCATGATTCAAAAAAAAAAATTTGAAGGCTCTTATACCATGTGAAAAGGTTAAAGCTTTGATTGATAAACTCACTCGAGTATGACTGAGTGAAGATGAAGGTGATGATCTTCTCGGTTGATAACCGAGAGAGAGTGAGAAAGATATTAGTCTCGGCTATAACCGAGAGAGTATGTGACAACTCTCGGTGAAGCCGAGAGTGATGATATGAAGCTCGGGTATAACCGAGAGAGAGATGAGTGGAGCTCTCGGTTATAACCGAGGATTGTTGATGATGATCTCGGTTGAAGCCGAGAGATGAAGATCGGTGAGCTTGTTGGTTGTTGTGTGAGAGAGAGAGAGAGATAGGTAATTACCTTGTTTATTAACACTACAACTTGTACATTACATTATGTATGGATCTCTTTATATAGGTTTACATGATAGAGTTTTAAGTTATCAAAACTTATCTAAACTAATCCTAAACTAATCTAAACTATAATCCTAATACCTAAGGAATCCTAGTTGTAGTAGGATTCCTATTTGGACCAAGTCCACTCGGTTTGGCCGAGTGGAGTGGACCTTCCAACACTGTTCTCTCTCTTCTATCTCTCGGTTCACTATCACTAATCAAGAGGCTGACACTTCTTCTGGTACTACTTTACCACCTGTTTCCACTCAATCATCACCGGTGTTCGATGTCCACCATTCGGACTCACCAACCACTGTCCTCATCACTCCTCTCCTATCCGGAGATAACTACTCGTCTTGGGCTCGTGCCATGAAAATGGCTTTACGTGCAAAAGACAAACTTGGATTTGTTAACGGTACCATTCCTCAACCATCACCTCCCTCTGAACTTCATTCATGGAATCGGTGCAATGATCTTGTTGCGAGTTGGTTAATGAACTCTGTATCTGAAGATATTCGCTCGTCCATTTTGTACGATAACAATGCAGCCGCTATATGGCAAAATCTTCACGATCGCTATTTCCAGACTAATGCTCCGAAGATATTCCAATTGAAAAGAGCTATCTCTTCCCTCAAACAAGAGGGATTCGATGTTTCATCATACTTTACTCATTTGAGAACATTACAGAATGAACTTTATTCTCTCATGGTCATCGAACCATGTATATGTGGTCACGGGAAGTCCATCTTGGACCGTTCAAATCAGGAACGTGCGATGGAGTTTCTCCAAGGATTGCACGATCCCTTCTCGGCTATTCGTAGCCAGATTATTTTGATGGACCCTTTCCCATCAATCTTACGTATCCACTCACTCGTGAAGCAAGAGGAGGTGCAACAAAATATTTGTGCTCCTCTTCCCATAAGCAACGAAGTTGCTACCCTCGCGGTTAGTCACCATGATAGTCAACCTTTTCGGTTTGACAAGTTTGAGAAACCGAGACCTAAACGAGCAAGACCTTACTGTGATCATTGCAAACAACATGGCCACCACATATCCACGTCATATCTCCAGCAGGTTCTTCTAGCAACTTCGCTTACTCCAGACCAATATCAATCACTCCTTACTATGTTGGACCAACAAAAACAGACTGGAGGCACCTCCACTGCAGGCACCACAGCTCCATTTATTAACCTAGCAGGTATGACGTTTCCTTCTTCTTCTTGGGTGATAGATTCAGGAGCAGGGAAACACATTTGTGTTTCCCTTTCTCGTTTTTCAAATTATTCTAAAGCACATCCCAATTACTTTGTTAAGTTACCCGATGGTTCACGTGTTCAAGTGCTTCACATTGGTTCCGTATTTTTTACTAATACGCTTTATCTCACAGAAGTATTACATATACCTTCGTTTCATTTTAATTTACTGTCCGTCTCTCAATTATCTCGCTCACTTCGTTGTACCGTGATGTTTGATTGTGGACTTTGTGTCTTTCAAGACCGCATAACGAAAGTGACGATTGGACATGGTGATCTCTATGACGGGTTTTACTTCCTTCGCACGGACAATCAAGTTTTTCAAGTTTCTAGCTTAGTTGATTCTAGTTCTAGCAATGTTTCTTTTAGTGTATGGCATTGGCGTATAGGCCATCCATCCCTTTGTCGCTTTAAGTATTTTAGTTCAAGGATTCCATGTATGAATTTTTTGAATTTTAATGATAATAAGATTCTGTGCGATATATGTCCTCGTTCAAAGCAAACTCGTTTACCCTTTATTTCTAGCACTTCTTCTTCTTCTCATTATTTTGAACTTGTTCATGGTGATTTATGAGGACCCTTTTCGGTCCCGTCTACTTCGGGTTTCCGTTATTTCCTTACTCTAGTAGACGACTACTCTCGTTGTACATGGTTGTTCTTATTACATTCCAAATTCGAGACCACTAAAGTACTCATTAATTTTTTCACATATGATAATACACAATTTCACACCACCGTTCAAAAATTTCGTTCCGATAATGGTTCGGAATTCGTAAATTCCAATTTTCAGTCTTGGCTACTTGATCATGGAATCATACACCAAAAAAGTTGCCCGTATACTCCTCAACAAAATGGAGTAGTAGAACGTAAAACATCGTCATATACTTGAAGTCGCACGATGTCTCCGTATTCAAGCACATCTCCCTCTTTCTTTTTGGGGAGAATGTGTACTTACAGCAGTTTATTTAATAAATAAACTTCCAACACCTATCCTTCATGGTTTATCACCTCATGAACGTCTTTTAGGTTCTCCTACGGATCTTTCTCATTTACGCGTTTTTGGTTGTTTGTGTTACGCACATATCCCATTACCAAAAACAAAAATGGACCCAAGGGCTTCACCTGGTCTCTTCATTGGTTACCCAAACGGACAAAAAGGATACCGTATATTCGATCTCAATTCACATCGCATATTTGTTTCTCGAGATGTAGTGTTTAGGGAAAATTACTTTCCTCTTTCGTTTCCTACCAACACTACCTCACCTTCACCACCGCCACACATTCCCTTCGTGTCCATTTCCGACAACGGGTCTTTCTTTTTTCCCACACCTCAATCAGCAGGGACTAGGTCTCCTCCACCTGCTTCTTCGCATTCTACTGACTTCATGCTTCCGCAACAAGAGGTGCATATAACGCCTCCTACTGTTCTTCCGGGCGCGCCTTCAGATGACCCATCTCCATCTCATTCTCTGTAGGCGCCCACTCCCTCTTCACCTGGTTCCTCAGCCGAGATACCATTAGATCCTATCAAAGATTCTACAGGCACCACCACACTTGCCCGACCACAACGCACCAGGAAACAACCGGACCACCTACGTGATTACGTATGTTCCAGTACTTCTTCTATCGTATACCCTCTTGAACACACTTTTTCCATCAATTCCTTTTCGGCTCCTCATAAGGCCTTATTAACTTCCATTCTTTCATCCAGAGAACCTTCAAATTCTCTGAAGCAATGACATCTCCTCATTGGCGTGAGGCAATGTCCAATTAAAGCATTAGAATCAAATAAAACATGGTCCGTTGTCCCATTACCTTCAGGAAAACGACCCATTGGCTGCAAATGGGTCTATAAGATAAAATTTAGGTCCGACGGTTCTATTGAGCGCTATAAGGCTCGTTTAGTTGCTAAGGGATACACTCAGATTGAGGGCCTAGACTATACTGACACTTTCGATCCTGTTGCTAAACTAGTAACGGTTAGGGTTCTATTATCAATCGCTACCATCAAGGGATGGTCCCTTCATCAACTAGACGTAAACAACGCTTTTCTTCAAGGCGATTTACATGACGAAGTCTTCATGAAATTACCCTCTGGTTTTTCACGACAGGGGGAGGCATCTGTCTGCCATCTTCGTAAATCATTATACGGCCTTAAATAGCCTCTTGATAGTGGTTTTCTAAGTTTTCTTCTGTTCTCCTTCACAAAGGATTCAAACAATCCAAATCGGATTACTCTCTTTTCACCTTCACCTCTTGCACCACTTCTATTTACGTCTTAGTATACGTAGATGATATAATTATTACAGGAAATAATGAATCAGCAATTTCCAAACTTAAAAGTTACCTCGACCACACTTTTTCTCTTAAAGACCTCGGTTCACTTAAATATTTTTTAGGTAGTGAGGTTTCTAGATCCTCTCATGGACTCTTTTTATGTCAACGGAAATATGCACTAGATATTCTCAAAGATTCTGGTTTAACTGCTTCCAAACCATCTCCTTTTCCTATGGAGCAAAAACTCTGTCTCAAACCCACTGATGGGGATCCACTTCCAGATCCTTCTGTTTATCGTCGCCTCATTGGTCGTCTTCTCTATCTAACTGTCACTTGCCCTGACATTACTTTCGCAGTGAATAATTTGAGTCAATTCATGCAACATCCAATGACTACACATCTCGACGCTGCACATCGAGTCCTTCGTTATATCAAAGGCTCCCTTGGTAACGGTATTTTTTTATCATCTTCCAATTCTCCTCACCTTACGGGATACTGTGATTCTGACTGGGCTAGTTGCCCTTCCACACGAGATCAACTACTGGTTATTTTACCATGTTGGGCTCTAGTCTCTTGTCCTGGAAATCTAAGAAACAACCAACGGTTTCCAGATCCTCTGCTGAAGCAGAGTATCAGGCCTTAGCAGTACTTACTTGTGAGCACTACAAAAACGAAGACCATTTATGACGGAAAGGGTCCGTCGAAAATAAAGGTAAAGCCGTCGGAAAAGACTTCTTTATTCAAACTAAGATTTTGTCTCAAATGTCACTTAATCTAACAAAAGATAATTTTGTTACGGTGAGAGAAGGTAAGTGGACAAACCATTAAATCTTCTTTATACGTTTCTGTCTTCTAGGTTTTGACGCTCGGAGAATGAAGGTTAGAAGAGAAAACCGTGTTGGGGACTCCCTTAAAAAGAAGAAGAATTGAGCTTTGAGGATTTAAATAGAAGTTGGAGATTTTGAATACTTTTACGGGAATTAAGGGTTTAGATTTCAAATATGGTTGTAATTGGATACTATCTTATCATTTACTTCTAAAATTTCTACCAATGGCTAAGTTTGGTTCATATACATCCCTCAAAGTTCTACAATGCTTGAACTACAAATAAACGTATTGTTCTTTGTTTAACTGTTCATCACCTAATATCTATAAAGACGCAAAATGTCTTTACTGCAATATATACCACCGCATAAAATATTCAAAGAATTTTACCGTGCCGTAGGCACGGGTTATAATCTAGTTTATATAATAAAAACAGAAGGGAAAACGATGACTGAGACAAACATCCTTTTTTCATAAAGGATATTGTCTAGAAGGCCTTCTCAAAATTTAAAATATAGTCCTTCGTAGAAATAAAGTTACCTATTTAAAAAACAATAATCGTTTCATTCTGAGAAATAAAAATACTAATTAATGAAAAAAAAGTAACAAAATAAATTTGAAGGGCTAAAAAAAGAAATTAAAATCTCTCTCTTTCAAAAAAATAATAACTAATTTAAGAGAAAATAAACAAAAAAAAATAATAAAAAATAATAACTAATAAAAATCTCCCTCTCACAATAAAATATAACAATAATTTTCGTAACATTCGATTGATACAAGTGTCACTCTCTCTATATATCAGGTAAGGATGGAAAACCAGTGGAAGCAAATAATATACACATCAAAACCCTAATTAACTAACGGAATGTAATGGGGAAGCTCCAGTTTGTGTGTTTGAATTAGAAAAAGAAAAAAGGTCCAACAAAGAGTCGGACCCAGGTTCGCTGGAGTCAAAGTCCAGAGTGCTAACCACTACACCATAGAACCCAGATATGTTCCTAAGGCAGTTAAAATTTATTTTAATAGTTCTGTTTGCTTCATGTGATATACATTGTAGAAGCAGTCTTCTGAAAATTATAAAAGATTAGAATTTTCAATCACAAACTAAACAAAAAAAAAACAGACTCAACCCGCTTCTTGCGACTCTCACTTGAATCGTATGTGAGAGAAAAATGTTTCTCTCTCCTCTCACATGTTCAGTCACATGCAGTTCAAGTGGGAGTCTCAGGAGGCGGATTGAGTAGCCTTGTTGCAAACTAAATATGAGTTCATCACTCCAACCAAAAGAACTTGGTCCACATAAGAAACTTCGAATGTGGACGAATCCAATTAAAATTCGTCGGTATAAACCGGACTTTGGTTTTGATTTTTGTTTAAAAAACGGAGTCCTTTTGTTTAAAAAACGGAGTCCTTAGTATTATGTATGTGAAATGGTGGGTGATATGGGAGTAGTTAGTGGGAGAGGGAGGAATTGGGATGCACATCAATCCTATAAGCTATCTGAATGTCCGTATTTCGATAATTATCCGACGGATATTATAAATCAATATATGAATCCGATAATTCCGAAACTTTAACAAAATTTCAAATCTTTCCTTTAAAGTTTTATCCATTAGATGTAAATAATAAATCTCAACCATACATTTTATATATTATTATAAATAAATTTTAATTTTAATTGTTTTTTTATATTACTTATCGGATACGGATATTTATCAGATCGAATATTAGTGTATCTGTATCCGATATCTGATAAGAAGATATCCGATAAAGAATATCTGAATTATGCCAAACTTGAAGATTTGTGCCAAACTTGAAGTTTTAAATTCAAGGTTGTGCAGACGAAGGGGACGGGCTACCCGAGAAAAATTGCATACTTCTTGTTGAGACACTGAAATATCATATACATGAAATTTTTACTCACATTGCTTAGGACGATATTTTACCAATTTTTAAGACAGCTTGAGACTGGACTCAAGTCAAATTTCATAATATTTTTATCTGACTCGTCTGAATGTCTGACTCAACCAAATTTGAGTAGTATTGTTGTTGTAATGCAAATGGGCAAGAATGATGAAGAATGAATTGAATGCAGCTATTAGGAGTGGCAGGAAGTTTGAAGGGAATAACATCTGAGTCAGTGGCGTCCGAATGCGTATTAAAATCATATAAGGACGGAGAAATTCAACTTCTAAACAACACTGACTCGCATAAACTTTCCATCTTCTCTGCTTACTTTACTAGCACCAATGATCAACAACAACAGCAACATCAACTAGCTTGCAACTTTGCTACGTTCTTACCCTTGACGAAGATACTCCCCTCCAGGTACTTTTTCCAATAACAGTATCTGTGTTTTTTTATTGTCTGAATCTGACTTGTCCGAGTCTGAATTGTCTTAATCTAGACCCGTCCGAGGTTGACTTATTTGAGTAAAGAGCTCAAAATTCATTTTAGGTTATTTCAAACAATGTACTTCTAGTTATGACTAATTTTATGTTACACTCTTTTTTAGCGAGCGGAGTGGATCAAGTACATGGGAGTTTTCGCAAACTTGGAAGATAGAGCAAATCAAGTCTACCAGGCAGTTAAGTCCTAATCTCTCATTTTTATTTATTCTCCTTTGAGAATTTGGCTATGAAATTTTGATTTATTTTTGTTATTGTTTTATGAAATTGTGAATTTTTGAATGGATGTATCTGAATTAGGTTAAAGAAAATTATATGTGTTTGACAAAAGTTGGAGAGAGCAAAACCACCTCTTTCAAACCAGTTGTAGCTTGGCTTTGGTTTAGCCAGGTTGGTGCAAATTATTATTGAATCCAAACAGATCCTTAACTAATCATCCATCTCTCTCATTCCTCTTTTATTGGAGTTTGTAGGATGTTTGGTATTTCACTAATGAACCATACAAAATGAAGGTATGAATTTCATTTTATTTTCTTAGGTGGATTTTTGTGTTTATATTTTCGCAAGTTTCGTAACCTAACTTATTTTGATCAAGAGTCAGTAGTCATTTCAGGTCCATTGAGATAATAAACTCTTAACTCAATTTTGTTTTATGTTTGATTTAGATAGACTTAAAATCGATCTAAATCAGTATTTCAGAATCAAACACACAAGCCAAAAGAAAAAACATTTTGAAATTACTCTCAAACACGAGTTAGATCTGAGTTAAGATAAAACACCACCTTAGTCAATGTCATTTTATCCTACAGGGTATTTTTAGTGAAAAATGATAGAGAACATGAAAATCCAGACATACTCTAAACATATATGCTATGTGACTTGTTGTGATTCGTGTTTTTGATGATTCTATTCACTGGACAACGAATCACGGCAAGCCACATAGGATGTATGTCTAGAGTATGTCTGGATTTTCTTATTTTCTATCATTTCTCATTTTTAGTCCTTTGTCAAATTAAACTTAGCAAAATTAGTTTGGTTTTCCCTTAAAGTTATCTTACTGCAAAATACTCTATGCTATATACGAAAAATTAATCAAAAACAAAAAAAAGTATGTGACAGATGCAGGTGGAGAAAATGTAGACGAATCAATAAACAAAAATATATATAACATTTCGACCCCCGGTAACTTGGACGAGCTCCATGCTATCTTATGTGTAAGTAATATGAATAAAAAAACAGCTTTATTATCTGTATAATAGATTATTTTTGTTGAATTTATTTGCCTCTTTTTTCAGACTGTGGATGTAGTGATTGATGAGACCTATATTTCACATCCACTTGAATATAGTCTCTTAACATTTCTTCAAAATATCAAAGTTGATAATGAAAATAAAGATCAATTTGATTTTACTTTTCTTGAAAAGCAAAGTCTTTGGAGATATGATAAAAGGATTCAAGATTCAAATTCTATTGGTAAGTGTTATTATATTTTTCATGAATATAAATTGTAAAACTGTATAGAGTCATTACAAAAAATATTGACTTGTAGATTTCGACCCCTACTGGAAAGTCTGATTTCAGAAGTCCAAAATGCTTTCGTACCTAGTAGACAAATATCAGATAACATTATTGTGGCACGGGAAATTTTTCACTCTATGGCTAATACCTCAGCAGCAGATGGATACTTCGCACTAAAGGTAGATATGGCAAAGGCATATGATCGGGTAGATTAGAAATTTCTACATGATGTTCTAACCCGATATGGTATTATAACGAAATCATTACTTCTTATTATGAATTTTGTAACGACATCATCTTTCTCTATTTTACTGAATGGAATACCTAAAGGTTTCTTCTATAGTGAGCGGGGATTAAGACAAGGATGTCCATTAAGCCCTTACTTATTTATATTATGTTCAGAAACACTCACCAAATTAGTGGTTCAGGCAGAAACTGACGGTTTATATTGTGGGCTGAAATTAAATCGATACGCTCCAAGTGTAAATCATTTGATGTTCGCTGATGACTTATTCTTTTTTTGCAAGGCATCGGAAACTAATGTTACACAGTTAAAGCAAATCCTGGATTCTTATGCGTCTTATTCGGGACAACTTATAAATTATCAGAAATCATCTGTGAAACTTAGTAGGAACTAAGAGTCTACTAGAAAGGAGATGGTAACCAACGGGTTAGGACTTCAGGAAATGAAGAATGATGATAAGTATCTGGGGAATTTTCTTCTCAAACCAAAACACTGGAAAGGAGATGGTGACCAATGGGTTAGGAGTTCAGGAAATGAAGAATGATGATAAGTATCTAGGGAATTTTCTTCTCAAACCAAAACACAAGATCAAATCATATGATTTTACCGTGGACAAAATTGAAAATAAATTAACGGGTTGAAAAAGGAAGACACTCTCACACGCGGGAAGAACGGTCCTTCTCAAAAGTGAGTTGTCCTCCATACCTATTTATTTTCTATCTACTAATATTGTTCCGAAAGGGGTGATCGAGAATATTGAGAAACACCAAAGAAATTTTTGGTGGGGGCATGATACAGAATCCGTGAAAATGCATTATCTTAGTTGGAGGAAGTTACAAGCCAGTCAGAAAAATGGAGGACTAGGAATCCGTAATATGGGCTTGATGAACAAAGCAATGGTTGGCAAATTGGTGTGGAGATTCATCACAGAACCAAATGCTTTATGGGTTCAACTATTGAGAGCCAAATATCTTAAAAGCTCTGATTTTTGGTGACATAAATCCAAAGCTCCTTGTTCAAAAACTTGGAAAGGTATGCTATCAATGAGAGAGTTCATTAAGGAAAGATTCTGTTTTGCGGTAGGAGATGGTGCGAATATTCGTATTTGGGAAGATCCATGGGTTCCCATCTTGAGGGGTTTCAAGCCAGGAAAAAGAGTGGAGGAACAAGGCATACCAAAACTATTTCGAGTTAAGGACTTGATTAATTCATCCGGAGAGTGGAAGAAGGAAGTAATAGTCGATGTGTTCGATGAAATCTCAGCGAGAGCTACACTTCAAATTCAACTGAGTACATGAAGAAGGATTGACAAAGCCATATGGGTGCATACAGAAATAGGAACTTCCTCGACGAAATCACTTTACAAATCAATTGAGAAAGTTATCCCCTCATCAGCCGAAAATTGTTAGTTATCTTCAACTTTCTCCTGGCATTCTTTTTTGGAAAAAATTATGTGTGTTACCAAGAGTCAAATTCTTCATTTGGCGGTTACTACTGTTGGATTTTCCTCCTAGTGGGGAAACCTAGTTGGGTTTGGATGAAGAAACCAAACCCGGGCCCGAGTCGAGTTTCTTTGGATCGGTTACTTATGACGGTGGAATTAGGATTAAGGGAGAATCCATAAATACTAACTTAACCTAATTTAGATGTGTGCGTGAAGCACCAAAAGGGGAGAACACAATTATAAACGCACAAGAGAAGAAGGGAGAGAAGGAGGTTGCCGAGAAGAGCGGGGCAGAACTTTTTCAGCACAGGTAGTCTTCATTGTTCAGAAAATCCGACGGTGAGTTCTTCTTCGATTAAGCTGAAATTTGGCAGAACTGTTCTTGACATATTCATCTAGTATTTTTACAGAGGGATCGTTGATTGATCGCTGGAATCCTAGTGAATTTAGGGTCGTTTTGGACTGCAAATTTCTGGGTTGTCTTTTTGTTCTTTCTTGTGAGGGTTTCTCCGTGTTTCTTCATGTTTGAGATTGATTCTTTTAAGAAGGGTCTGAGTCTCGGTTGGACGTAGTCTGTAACTACTTTGCTTATTATAGTTGATTTGGTTGGACTACGAGTCCCGTGGTTTTTACTTCTCACGTTGAGGAGGTTTTCCACGTTAAAAATCGTTGTCTTATTTACTTTCAGTTTTTGTTTATTGTTCCCACATATTCTTCTGTATTATCCTCGTAACTAGCACAAAGGGAAAAAATTTATATTCCGCTGCGCCTAAGTGCCCGTTTTTCCCAACAACTACATCAAGCTCTTCCCACAAAAGACCGGGCTCTTAGGTTCAATTTTGTGGTTTCGAAGCTCTGTCCTTTTTGTTATCAAAAGGAGGAGACTATAGATCATTTATTCAGATCTTGTATACTGACAAGAGAGGTCTGGAATTGTTCATTATTGTCTCTAGGATTAGAAGAGGCCTCTTGCATCCAAGAGGTGTTACTAACCTGGTTCAAAGAAGAAATAGATGAGTGCAAAGTGAAGCTGAGAATTTACACTATGTGGTGTTTATGAAAAGCTCGAAATAAACGAATATTCGATGGAGTGTTACCTTGTGTTTTTACTATAGTCCAACAAGCTACGAAAATGGGAGATGACGACAACTTGTTGGTCTTAAAAGGGGCTCCTGCGAAGGAACCGAGGCTACCATCTAACTCGGTACGTGGGTCCCCTCCCCGAGAAGGTGGGATTAAAATTAACTTCGACGCAGCAGTGAAAGACTGCAGGGCTGCACTCGCGGTGGTAGCTAGAGATTGTAAAGGATTGTTTTTAGCTGCTATGACAGAAGCTATAGTGTCTGGTGTCCTAGTGGCTGAGACAATGGCAGCTAAATTGGCAATCATTTTAGCCAAGAATTGGAACTACACGAATGTAAATTTGGAGGGGGATTCGATACAGGTCATTTCGGCGTGTAAACGAATGGAAGAAAAGCCCCCATGGCGTATTGAGCATATCATTTCAGATATACAGTTGGAGGTTCAGAACTTCGATGATATTGAATTCGGGCATTGTGGCCGGACGAAAAACACTATTGCCCATTTACTTGCAAAATATGCGTTTTCAAATAATGTCACTCATAGTTGGGAGTCTTCGAACATTCCATCTTGCATTGTAAGTGAATTGGCGACGGATTTAGCCAATATTTCGTTTGAATAATATTAGGCTTCAGCCTTTCATCAAAAAAAAATATGTATTATCAGTTGTTCTATTAGCCCGTAAATAAAAGCGTTGTTTAAAAATCCACATCGATCACAATGCAAAAAACATAAAATAGAAGTATATATTCCTTCATTATTCAATTAAAATTAACCATAAGCATATACCTCAGGATTCAAATCTTCACATGTTCTTTGATCCTATCAATTATTTATCCTACTAATTAATACTAATAATATTTCTAGCTACCCAAATACCTCTTTCTCTTTCTCTCATCCCTAGTCTCTCTATTCGTCCCTAACACAGAAGTGAAAAAGAGAAAGCTTTTCATTCCAACCCATTCTAAAGATTTGACCCTTACGAAACTTTTTGATATCATTGAGTGCTGGTCCACCTCTTTTCTTCAAATGAAAGTAATTATTTTCTCTATGTAAAAGCATATCATATGCACAATCAAGATCATAATCCTTTAGAAGAACTTTAACATTCTCTTCTGTTGTAGTACCCAACAAGGGCAACACATGTGACCTTACTACATTAATAGGAAGTGCAACACGATTGTAGGTTCTCTCTCGATCTGTTAATCTCTTTTCTATTGGCCACTCAATATTCATTATTGATTCTTTTGGCTTCTCTACTTTATTCCTATTGAATAAAGTATTACATGTATATATATTGTATTATGGGTATGGAAGTTGGAAATATTTGATTAAAATTAGAATTCTTTCTAAAAAGAAAATTTACCATATTTGAATTAATATATATAGAGATTTATGTATATATTGGAAATATTATTTGATTAAAATTAGGATCTTTCTAAAACAAAATTTACCATATTTGAATTAATTCTATTATTTATGATGAAATTATTGGACTAAACAATCGAAAATACTTATATGATTCTTTATAGAAATTATTTTATATATGGTAAAACAAAATTTACCATATTTGAATTAATTCTATCGTTTATGATGAAATTATTGGACTTGAAAAGAAACAATCCACCTGTACTTGTATGATTCTTTATAGAAATTATTTTATATATGGTAAAACAAAATTTATCATATTTGAGTTAATTCTATTGTCTATGATGAAATTATTGGACTTGAAAAGAAACAATCGAAAATACTTATATGATTCTTTATAGAAATTATTTTTAGAATCTATATCTATTATATCTATTATAATAAAACAGCTCATCTATTATATAAAACAGAAGGGAAAACGATCACTGGGAAAAACGTCCTTTTTTAATTATACATATTGTTTAGAAGCCATTCTCAATCTATAGTACAGTCCTGTTTAAAATTTACAAAAAATTGAAAACATATAAATTTACAAAAATTGAAATGACTTATTTACTAATTTAAACTAACCGGCATAATTGAAAAAGGAAAGAAAAAGAAACCTAAATTCGTCTCATTCCATCTCTCTCTCACTAAATAAAATTGCGGCATATTCATTTAAATAAGTTATTTACTTATTTAAAACATAACTTAAATAAGAAAAAAAGGAAGAAAATCAAGGCTGGTTTTAGAAATAAAGGAAAAGCGAATTTTAGGGCAAGAAACCTAATTCGTCTCATTTCATCTCTCTCTACATTTTTCTCATTCCATCTCTCTCTCTCTAAATTCGTTTGTACATTCCATCTCTCTCTAAATTGGTTTGAGAAGCAAATTAGTATGAATTAAGAAGTAATACATTTTTTTTCATTCTGTTAAATTACTTGCATATTTCTACTAAAGATTTATGTTGTTCGATTGTCAATCTAGAACTCTAAGTTATTAATCCTTTGTAGTTATGGTTTATGTTGTTCAATTGTCAATCTAGAGTTTTTAATCCACCAGAGACTCTAAATTACTAATCTTTTGTACTTTTCTTAATGTTGTTCAATGTTCTTCATGCCTTATTTTTGTTTATGCAATTCATGCTTCTTTTGATAAATTTGAACTATGAAAATTTGTGACAATATTTCTAGCTTACCTATCTTGTGGTATTAAACACTATAACTCTTAGATATAATGTTTGTCAATTATAGAACTAGGACAGTGTGGCAACCACATCGAAGTGGAAATAAACAACACAAGCATAGCTTCGTCTAAATCCCTTAATTATGAAGTTAAACAGACAAGTAATAGAGGGGCAAGAGATAAACATCAAGTCCAGTGCAAGAAATGCTTGTTGAAGTATGAAAGCTGAAAGAAAATAAGTTCCATCTGTGCTCATTGCTTCATTGAATTGATGATATATCATTGCCTAAAAGATGACCTTCCAAAGTTGAACACTAAGGTCTGATTTGAATTAGGAATTGCATAATTCTATATCAACATGCTTTAAACTTGTGGGTGTATGTAAGATTAGCAAATTTTGAGCATTATATTTTTTTTCCCTTATCACATGTTCAGTCACATGCAGTTCAAGTGGGAGTCTCAGGAGGCGGATTGAGTAGCCTTGTTGCAAACTAAATATGAGTTCATCACTCCAACCAAAAGAACTTGGTCCACATAAGAAACTTCGAATGTGGACGAATCCAATTAAAATTCGTCGGTATAAACCGGACTCTGGTTTTGATTTTTGTTTAAAAAACGGAGTCCTTTTGTTTAAAAAACGGAGTCCTTAGTATTATGTATGTGAAATGGTGGGTGATATGGGAGTAGTTAGTGGTAGAGGGAGGAATTGGGATGCACATCAATCCTATAAGCTATCTGAATGTCCGTATTTCGATAATTATCCGACGGATATTATAAATCAATATATGAATCCGATAATTCCGAAACTTTAACAAAATTTCAAATCTTTCCTTTAAAGTTTTATCCATTAGATGTAAATAATAAATCTCAACCATACATTTTATATATTATTATAAATAAATTTTAATTTTAATTGTTTTTTTATATTACTTATCGGATACGGATATTATCAGATCGAATACTAGTGTATCTGTATCCGACATCTGATAAGAAGATATCCGATAAAGAATATCTGAATTATGCCAAACTTGAAGATTTGTGCCAAACTTGAAGTTTTAACTTCAAGGTTGTGCAGTCGAAGGGGACGGGCTACCCGAGAAAAATTGCATACTTCTTGTTGAGACACTGAAATATCATATACATGAAATTTTTACTCACATTGCTTAGGACGATATTTTACCAATTTTTAAGACAGCTTGAGACTGGACTCAAGTCAAATTTCAGAATATTTTTATCTGACTCGTCTGAATGTCTGACTCAACCAAATTTGAGTAGTATTGTTGTTGTAATGCAAATGGGCAAGAATGATGAAGAATGAATTGAATGCAGCTATTAGGAGTGGCAGGAAGTTTGAAGGGAATAACATCTGAGTCAGTGGCGTCTGAATGCGTATTAAAATCATATAAGGACGGAGAAATTCAACTTCTAAACAACACTGACTCACATCAACTTTCCACCTTCTCTGCTTACTTTACTAGCACCAATGATCAACAACAACAGCAACATCAACTAGCTTGCAACTTTGCTACGTTCTTACCCTTGACGAAGATACTCCCCTCCAGGTACTTTTTCCAATAACAGTATATGTGTTTTTTTATTGTCTGAATCTGACTTGTCCGAGTCTGAATTGTCTTAATCTAGACCCGTCCGAGGTTGACTTATTTGAGTAAAGAGCTCAAAATTCATTTTAGGTTATTTCAAACAATGTACTTCTTAATAGATAAGAAGTTATAATATGAATTGTGAGAACTGAGAAGTACTGGATCATCATGAGATACATGGGATCATACCCATAAGTTGTTAAGAGGAAGTACAAGTTTATATAGAGAAGGAAAAACAGAACTTTACCTAACTCTCTAACTGACTTTTAACTACTAACAAACTTATAACTAACTCTTAACAACTTATGGGTATGATCCCATGTATCTCATCATGATCCAGTACTTCTCAGTTCTCACAATTCATATTATAACTTCTTATCTATTACTTCTAGTTAAGACTAATTTTATGTTACACTCTTTTTTAGCGAGCGGAGTGGATCAAGTACATGGGAGTTTTCGCAAACTTGGAAGATAGAGCAAATCAAGTCTACCAGGCAGTTAAGTCCTAATCTCTCATTTTTATTTATTCTCCTTTGAGAATTTGGCTATGAAATTTTGATTTATTTTTGTTATTGTTTTATGAAATTGTGAATTTTTGAATGGATGTATCTGAATTAGGTTAAAGAAAATTATATGTGTTTGACAAAAGTTGGAGAGAGCAAAACCACCTCTTTCAAACCAGTTGTAGCTTGGCTTTGGTTTAGCCAGGTTGGAGCAAATTATTATTGAATCCAAACAGATCCTTAACTAATCATCCATCTCTCTCATTCCTCTTTTATTGGAGTTTGTAGGATGTTTGGTATTTCACTAATGAACCATACAAAATGAAGGTATGAATTTCATTTTATTTTCTTAGGTGGTTTTTTGTGTTTATATTTTCGCAAGTTTCGTAATCTAACTTATTTTGATCAAGAGTCAGTAGTCATTTCAGGTCCATTGAGATAATAAACTCTTAACTCAATTTTGTTTTATGTTTGATTTAGATAGACTTAAAATCGATCTAAATCAGTATTTCAGAATCAAACACACAAGCCAAAAGAAAAAACATTTTGAAATTACTCTCAAACACGAGTTAGATCTGAGTTAAGATAAAACACCACCTTAGTCAATGTCATTTTATCCTACAGGGTATTTTTAGTGAAAAATGATAGAGAACATGAAAATCCAGACATACTCTAAACATATATGCTATGTGACTTGTTGTGATTCGTGTTTTTGATGATTCTATTCACTGGACAACGAATCACGGCAAGCCACATAGGATGTATGTCTAGAGTATGTCTGGATTTTCTTATTTTCTATCATTTCTCATTTTTAGTCCTTTGTCAAATTAAACTTAGCAAAATTAGTTTGGTTTTCCCTTAAAGTTATCTTACTGCAAAATACTCTATGCTATATACGAAAAATTAATCAAAAACAAAAAAAAGTATGTGACAGATGCAGGTGGAGAAAACGTAGACGAATCAATAAACAAAAATATATATAACATTTCGACCCCCGGTAACTTGGACGAGCTCCATGCTATCTTATGTGTAAGTAATATGAATAAAAAAACAGCTTTATTATCTGTATAATAGATTATTTTTGTTGAATTTATTTGCCTCTTTTTTCAGACTGTGGATGTAGTGATTGATGAGACCTATATTTCACATCCACTTGAATATAGTCTCTTAACATTTCTTCAAAATATCAAAGTTGATAATGAAAATAAAGATCAATTTGATTTTACTTTTCTTGAAAAGCAAAGTCTTTGGAGATATGATAAAAGGATTCAAGATTCAAATTCTATTGGTAAGTGTTATTATATTTTTCATGAATATAAATTGTAAAACTGTATAGAGTCATTACAAAAAATATTGACTTGTAGATTTCGACCCCTACTGGAAAGTCTGATTTCAGAAGTCCAAAATGCTTTCGTACCTGGTAGACAAATATCAGATAACATTATTGTGGCACGGGAAATTTTTCACTCTATGGCTAATACCTCAGCAGCAGATGGATACTTCGCACTAAAGGTAGATATGGCAAAGGCATATGATCGGGTAGATTGGAAATTTCTACATGATGTTCTAACCCGATATGGTATTATAACGAAATCATTACTTCCTATTATGAATTTTGTAACGACATCATCTTTCTCTATTTTACTGAATGGAATACCTAAAGGTTTCTTCTATAGTGAGCGGGGATTAAGACAAGGATGTCCATTAAGCCCTTACTTATTTATATTATGTTCAGAAACACTCACCAAATTAGTGGTTCAGGCAGAAATTGACGGTTTATATTGTGGGCTGAAATTAAATCGATACGCTCCAAGTGTAAATCATTTGATGTTCGCTGATGACTTATTCTTTTTTTTGCAAGGCATCGGAAACTAATGTTACACAGTTAAAGCAAATCCTGGATTCTTATGCGTCTTATTCGGGACAACTTATAAATTATCAGAAATCATCTGTGAAACTTAGTAGGAACTAAGAGTCTACTAGAAAGGATTCAAGATTCAAATCATATGATTTTACCGTGGACAAAATTGAAAATAAATTAACGGGTTGAAAAAGGAAGACACTCTCACACGCGGGAAGAACGGTCCTTCTCAAAAGTGAGTTGTCCTCCATACCTATTTATTTTCTATCTACTAATATTGTTCCGAAAGGGGTGATCGAGAATATTGAGAAACACCAAAGAAATTTTTGGTGGGGGCATGATACAGAATCCGTGAAAATGCATTATCTTAGTTGGAGGAAGTTACAAGCCAGTCAGAAAAATGGAGGACTAGGAATCCGTAATATGGGCTTGATGAACAAAGCAATGGTTGGCAAATTGGTGTGGAGATTCATCACAGAACCAAATGCTTTATGGGTTCAACTATTGAGAGCCAAATATCTTAAAAGCTCTGATTTTTGGTGACATAAATCCAAAGCTCCTTGTTCAAAAACTTGGAAAGGTATGCTATCAATGAGAGAGTTCATTAAGGAAAGATTCTGTTTTGCGGTAGGAGATGGTGCGAATATTCGTATTTGGGAAGATCCATGGGTTCCCATCTTGAGGGGTTTCAAGCCAGGAAAAAGAGTGGAGGAACAAGGCATACCAAAACTATTTCGAGTTAAGGACTTGATTAATTCATCCGGAGAGTGGAAGAAGGAAGTAATAGTCGATGTGTTCGATGAAATCTCAGCGAGAGCTACACTTCAAATTCAACTGAGTACATGAAGAAGGATTGACAAAGCCATATGGGTGCATACAGAAATAGGAACTTCCTCGACGAAATCACTTTACAAATCAATTGAGAAAGTTATCCCCTCATCAGCCGAAAATTGTTAGTTATCTTCAACTTTCTCCTGGCATTCTTTTTTGGAAAAAATTATGTGTGTTACCAAGAGTCAAATTCTTCATTTGGAGGTTACTACTGTTGGATTTTCCTCCTAGTGGGGAAACCTAGTTGGGTTTGGATTAAGAAACCAAACCCGGGCCCGAGTCGAGTTTCTTTGGATCGGTTACTTATGACGGTGGAATTAGGATTAAGGGAGAATCCATAAATACTAACTTAACCTAATTTAGATGTGTGCGTGAAGCACCAAAAGGGGTGAACACAATTATAAACGCACAAGAGAAGAAGGGAGAGAAGGAGGTTGCCGAGAAGAGCGGGGCAGAACTTTTTCAGCACAGGTAGTCTTCATTGTTCAGAAAATCCGACGGTGAGTTCTTCTTCGATTAAGCTGAAATTTGGCAGAACTGTTCTTGACATATTCATCTAGTATTTTTACAGAGGGATCGTTGATTGATCGCTGGAATCCTAGTGAATTTAGGGTCGTTTTGGACTGCAAATTTCTGGGTTGTCTTTTTGTTCTTTCTTGTGAGGGTTTCTCCGTGTTTCTTCATGTTTAAGATTGATTCTTTTAAGAAGGGTCTGAGTCTCGGTTGGACGTAGTCTGTAACTACTTTTCTTATTATAGTTGATTTGGTTGGACTACGAGTCCCGTGGTTTTTACTTCTCACGTTGAGGAGGTTTTCCACGTTAAAAATCGTTGTCTTATTTACTTTCAGTTTTTGCTTATTGTTCCCACATATTCTTCTGTATTATCCTCGTAACTAGCACAAAGGGAAAAAATTTATATTCCGCTGCGCCTAAGTGCCCGTTTTTCCCAACAACTAAAACAAGCTCTTCCCACAAAAGACCGGGCTCTTAGGTTCAATTTTGTGGTTTCGAAGCTCTGTCCTTTTTGTTATCAAAAGGAGGAGACTATAGATCATTTATTCAGATCTTGTATACTGACAAGAGAGGTCTGGAATTGTTCATTATTGTCTCTAGGATTAGAAGAGGCCTCTTGCATCCAAGAGGTGTTACTAACCTGGTTCAAAGAAGAAATAGATGAGTGCAAAGTGAAGCTGAGAATTTACACTATGTGGTGTTTATGAAAAGCTCGAAATAAACGAATATTCGATGGAGTGTTACCTTGTGTTTTTACTATAGTCCAACAAGCTACGAAAATGGGAGATGACGACAACTTGTTGGTCTTTAAAGGGGCTCCTGCGAAGGAACCGAGGCTACCATCTAACTCGGTACGTGGGTCCCCTCCCCGAGAAGGTGGGATTAAAATTAACTTCGACGCAGCAGTGAAAGACGGCAGGGCTGCACTCGCGGTGGTAGCTAGAGATTGTAAAGGATTGTTTTTAGCTGCTATGACAGAAGCTATATGGTGTCTGGTGTCCTAGTGGCTGAGACAATGGCAGCTAAATTGGCAATCATTTTAGCCAAGAATTGGAACTACACGAATGTAAATTTGGAGGGGGATTCGATACAGGTCATTTCGGCGTGTAAACGAATGGAAGAAAAGCCCCCATGGCGTATTGAGCATATCATTTCAGATATACAGTTGGAGGTTCAGAACTTCGATGATATTGAATTCGGGCATTGTGGCCGGACGAAAAACACTATTGCCCATTTACTTGCAAAATATGCGTTTTCAAATAATGTCACTCATAGTTGGGAGTCTTCGGACATTCCATCTTGCATTGTAAGTGAATTGGCGACGGATTTAGCCAATATTTCGTTTGAATAATATTAGGCTTCAGCCTTTCATAAAAAAAAAATATGTATTATCAGTTGTTCTATTAGCCCGTAAATAAAAGCGTTGTTTAAAAATCCACATCGATCACAATGCAAAAAACATAAAATAGAAGTATATATTCCTTCATTATTCAATTAAAATTAACCATAAGCATATACCTCAGGATTCAAATCTTCACATGTTCTTTGATCCTATCAATTATTTATCCTACTAATTAATACTAATAATATTTCTAGCTACCCAAATACCTCTTTCTCTTTCTCTCATCCCTAGTCTCTCTATTCGTCCCTAACACAGAAGTGAAAAAGAGAAAGCTTTTCATTCCAACCCATTCTAAAGATTTGACCTTTACGAAACTTCTTGATATCATTGAGTGCTGGTCCACCTCTTTTCTTCAAATGAAAGTAATTATTTTCTCTATGTAAAAGCATATCATATGCACAATCAAGATCATAATCCTTTAGAAGAACTTTAACATTCTCTTCTGTTGTAGTACCCAACAAGGGCAACACATGTGACCTTACTACATTAATAGGAAGTACAACACGATTGTAGCTTATCTCTCGATCTGTTAATCTCTTTTCTATTGGCCACTCAATATTCATTATTGATTCTTTTGGCTTCTCTACTTTATTTCTATTGAATAAAGTATTACATGTATATATATTGTATTATGGGTATGGAAGTTGGAAATATTTGATTAAAATTAGAATTCTTTCTAAAAAGAAAATTTACCATATTTGAATTAATATATATAGAGATTTATGTATATATTGGAAATATTATTTGATTAAAATTAGGATCTTTCTAAAACAAAATTTACCATATTTGAATTAATTCTATTATTTATGATGAAATTATTGGACTAAACAATCGAAAATACTTATATGATTCTTTATAGAAATTATTTTATATATGGTAAAACAAAATTTACCATATTTGAATTAATTCTATCGTTTATGATGAAATTATTGGACTTGAAAAGAAACAATCCACCTGTACTTGTATGATTCTTTATAGAAATTATTTTATATATGGTAAAACAAAATTTATCATATTTGAGTTAATTCTATTGTCTATGATGAAATTATTGGACTTGAAAAGAAACAATCGAAAATACTTATATGATTCTTTATAGAAATTAATTTTAGAATCTATATCTATTATATCTATTATAATAAAACAGCTCATCTATTATATAAAACAGAAGGGAAAACGATGACTGGGAAAAACGTCCTTTTTTAATTATACATATTGTTTAGAAGTCATTCTCAATCTATAGTACAGTCCTGTTTAAAATTTACAAAAAATTGAAAACATATAAATTTACAAAAATTGAAATGACTTATTTACTAATTTAAACTAACCGGCATAATTGAAAAAGGAAAGAAAAAGAAACCTAAATTCGTCTCATTCCATCTCTCTCTCACTAAATAAAATTGCGGCATATTCATTTAAATAAGTTATTTACTTATTTAAAACATAACTTAAATAAGAAAAAAAAAAGGAAGAAAATCAAGGCTGGTTTTAGAAATAAAGGAAAAGCGAATTTTAGGGCAAGAAACCTAATTCGTCTCATTTCATCTCTCTCTACATTTTTCTCATTCCATCTCTCTCTCTCTCTAAATTCGTTTGTACATTCCATCTCTCTCTAAATTGGTTTGAGAAGCAAATTAGTATGAATTAAGAAGTAATACATTTTTTTTCATTCTGTTAAATTACTTGCATATTTCTACTAAAGATTTATGTTGTTCGATTGTCAATCTAGAACTCTAAGTTATTAATCCTTTGTAGTTATGGTTTATGTTGTTCAATTGTCAATCTAGAGTTTTTAATCCACCAGAGACTCTAAATTACTAATCTTTTGTACTTTTCTTAATGTTGTTCAATGTTCTTCATGCCTTATTTTTGTTTATGCAATTTATGCTTCTTTTGATAAATTTGAACTATGAAAATTTGTGACAATATTTCTAGCTTACCTATCTTGTGGTATTAAACACTATAACTCTTAGATATAATGTTTGTCAATTATAGAACTAGGACAGTGTGGCAACCACATCGAAGTGGAAATAAACAACACAAGCATAGCTTCGTCTAAATCCCTTAATTATGAAGTTAAACAGACAAGTAATAGAGGGGCAAGAGATAAACATCAAGTCTAGTGCAAGAAATGCTTGTTGAAGTATGAAAGCTGAAAGAAAATAAGTTCCATCTGTGCTCATTGCTTCATTGAATTGATGATATATCATTGCCTAAAAGATGACCTTCCAAAGTTGAACACTAAGGTCTGATTTGAATTAGGAATTGCATAATTTTATATCAACATGCTTTAAACTTGTGGGTGTATGTAAGATTAGCAAATTTTGAGCATTATATTTTTTTTCCCTTATCACATGTTCAGTCACATGCAGTTCAAGTGGGAGTCTCAGGAGGCGGATTGAGTAGCCTTGTTGCAAACTAAATATGAGTTCATCACTCCAACCAAAAGAACTTGGTCCACATAAGAAACTTCGAATGTGGACGAATCCAATTAAAATTCGTCGGTATAAACCGGACTCTGGTTTTGATTTTTGTTTAAAAAACGGAGTCCTTTTGTTTAAAAAACGGAGTCCTTAGTATTATGTATGTGAAATGGTGGGTGATATGGGAGTAGTTAGTGGTAGAGGGAGGAATTGGGATGCACATCAATCCTATAAGCTATCTGAATGTCCGTATTTCGATAATTATCCGACGGATATTATAAATCAATATATGAATCCGATAATTCCGAAACTTTAACAAAATTTCAAATCTTTCCTTTAAAGTTTTATCCATTAGATGTAAATAATAAATCTCAACCATACATTTTATATATTATTATAAATAAATTTTAATTTTAATTGTTTTTTTATATTACTTATCGGATACGGATATTTATCAGATCGAATATTAGTGTATCTGTATCCGATATCTGATAAGAAGATATCCGATAAAGAATATCTGAATTATGCCAAACTTAAAGATTTGTGTCAAACATGAAGTTTTAACTTCAAGGTTGTGCA
Organism: Eschscholzia californica; assembly: GCF_041429995.1. Lineage (NCBI taxonomy): Eukaryota > Viridiplantae > Streptophyta > Magnoliopsida > Ranunculales > Papaveraceae > Eschscholzia > Eschscholzia californica. The sequence continues at coordinate 11,123,081 of NW_028238198.1, read as the reverse complement.
GTCGAAGGGGACGGGCTACCCGAGAAAAATTGCACACTTCTTGTTGAGACACTGAAATATCATATACATGAAATTTTTACTCACATTGCTTAGGACGATATTTTACCAATTTTTAAGACAGCTTGAGACTGGACTCAAGTCAAATTTCAGAATATTTTTATCTGACTCGTCTGAATGTCTGACTCAACCAAATTTGAGTAGTATTGTTGTTGTAATGCAAATGGGCAAGAATGATGAAGAATGAATTGAATGCAGCTATTAGGAGTGGCAGGAAGTTTGAAGGGAATAACATCTGAGTCAGTGGCGTCTGAATGCGTATTAAAAAATCATATAAGGACGGAGAAATTCAACTTCTAAACAACACTGCCTCACATCAACTTTCCACCTTCTCTGCTTACTTTACTAGCACCAATGATCAACAACAACAGCAACATCAACTAGCTTGCAACTTTGCTACGTTCTTACCCTTGACGAAGATACTCCCCTCCAGGTACTTTTTCCAATAACAGTATCTGTGTTTTTTTATTGTCTGAATCTGACTTGTCCGAGTCTGAATTGTCTTAATCTAGACCCGTCCGAGGTTGACTTATTTGAGTAAAGAGCTCAAAATTCATTTTAGGTTATTTCAAACAATGTACTTCTAGTTAAGACTAATTTTATGTTACACTCTTTTTTAGCGAGCGGAGTGGATCAAGTACATGGGAGTTTTCGCAAACTTGGAAGATAGAGCAAATCAAGTCTACCAGGCAGTTAAGTCCTAATCTCTCATTTTTATTTATTCTCCTTTGAGAATTTGGCTATGAAATTTTGATTTATTTTTGTTATTGTTTTATGAAATTGTGAATTTTTGAATGGATGTATCTGAATTAGGTTAAAGAAAATTATATGTGTTTGACAAAAGTTGGAGAGAGCAAAACCACCTCTTTCAAACCAGTTGTAGCTTGGCTTTGGTTTAGCCAGGTTGGTGCAAATTATTATTGAATCCAAACAGATCCTTAACTAATCATCCATCTCTCTCATTCCTCTTTTATTGGAGTTTGTAGGATGTTTGGTATTTCACTAATGAACCATACAAAATGAAGGTATGAATTTCATTTTATTTTCTTAGGTGGTTTTTTGTGTTTATATTTTCGCAAGTTTCGTAATCTAACTTATTTTGATCAAGAGTCAGTAGTCATTTCAGGTCCATTGAGATAATAAACTCTTAACTCAATTTTGTTTTATGTTTGATTTAGATAGACTTAAAATCGATCTAAATCAGTATTTCAGAATCAAACACACAAGCCAAAAGAAAAAACATTTTGAAATTACTCTCAAACACGAGTTAGATCTGAGTTAAGATAAAACACCACCTTAGTCAATGTCATTTTATCCTACAGGGTATTTTTAGTGAAAAATGATAGAGAACATGAAAATCCAGACATACTCTAAACATATATGCTATGTGACTTGTTGTGATTCGTGTTTTTGATGATTCTATTCACTGGACAACGAATCACGGCAAGCCACATAGGATGTATGTCTAGAGTATGTCTGGATTTTCTTATTTTCTATCATTTCTCATTTTTAGTCCTTTGTCAAATTAAACTTAGCAAAATTAGTTTGGTTTTCCCTTAAAGTTATCTTACTGCAAAATACTCTATGCTATATACGAAAAATTAATCAAAAACAAAAAAAAGTATGTGACAGATGCAGGTGGAGAAAACGTAGACGAATCAATAAACAAAAATATATATAACATTTCGACCCCCGGTAACTTGGACGAGCTCCATGCTATCTTATGTGTAAGTAATATGAATAAAAAAACAGCTTTATTATCTGTATAATAGATTATTTTTGTTGAATTTATTTGCCTCTTTTTTCAGACTGTGGATGTAGTGATTGATGAGACCTATATTTCACATCCACTTGAATATAGTCTCTTAACATTTCTTCAAAATATCAAAGTTGATAATGAAAATAAAGATCAATTTGATTTTACTTTTCTTGAAAAGCAAAGTCTTTGGAGATATGATAAAAGGATTCAAGATTCAAATTCTATTGGTAAGTGTTATTATATTTTTCATGAATATAAATTGTAAAACTGTATAGAGTCATTACAAAAAATATTGACTTGTAGATTTCGACCCCTACTGGAAAGTCTGATTTCAGAAGTCCAAAATGCTTTCGTACCTGGTAGACAAATATCAGATAACATTATTGTGGCACGGGAAATTTTTCACTCTATGGCTAATACCTCAGCAGCAGATGGATACTTCGCACTAAAGGTAGATATGGCAAAGGCATATGATCGGGTAGATTGGAAATTTCTACATGATGTTCTAACCCGATATGGTATTATAACGAAATCATTACTTCTTATTATGAATTTTGTAACGACATCATCTTTCTCTATTTTACTGAATGGAATACCTAAAGGTTTCTTCTATAGTGAGCGGGGATTAAGACAAGGATGTCCATTAAGCCCTTACTTATTTATATTATGTTCAGAAACACTCACCAAATTAGTGGTTCAGGCAGAAACTGACGGTTTATATTGTGGGCTGAAATTAAATCGATACGCTCCAAGTGTAAATCATTTGATGTTCGCTGATGACTTATTCTTTTTTTTGCAAGGCATCGGAAACTAATGTTACACAGTTAAAGCAAATCCTGGATTCTTATGCGTCTTATTCGGGACAACTTATAAATTATCAGAAATCATCTGTGAAACTTAGTAGGAACTAAGAGTCTACTAGAAAGGATTCAAGATTCAAATCATATGATTTTACCGTGGACAAAATTGAAAATAAATTAACGGGTTGAAAAAGGAAGACACTCTCACACGCGGGAAGAACGGTCCTTCTCAAAAGTGAGTTGTCCTCCATACCTATTTATTTTCTATCTACTAATATTGTTCCGAAAGGGGTGATCGAGAATATTGAGAAACACCAAAGAAATTTTTGGTGGGGGCATGATACAGAATCCGTGAAAATGCATTATCTTAGTTGGAGGAAGTTACAAGCCAGTCAGAAAAATGGAGGACTAGGAATCCGTAATATGGGCTTGATGAACAAAGCAATGGTTGGCAAATTGGTGTGGAGATTCATCACAGAACCAAATGCTTTATGGGTTCAACTATTGAGAGCCAAATATCTTAAAAGCTCTGATTTTTGGTGACATAAATCCAAAGCTCCTTGTTCAAAAACTTGGAAAGGTATGCTATCAATGAGAGAGTTCATTAAGGAAAGATTCTGTTTTGCGGTAGGAGATGGTGCGAATATTCGTATTTGGGAAGATCCATGGGTTCCCATCTTGAGGGTGATGGGTCATGAAAATGTCCCATCTAAGTCGTTTAATTTAGTCGAGTTAGTTCGTTTCGAGTCTTTATTATAATAAAATGGTTGATTTTCTTGATTAGGTGTGTTTTGTGGAGTTAGGTGTAAAAAATGGTTAAAAACGAGGAATAGATGCATAAAGGGTATTTTGGTCATTTGAGGTCAAGGACATTCTGGTAATTTGGCTAAGGTCAGTGCGTGGTTGAAAAGTAGAGGTCGAGACGAGTCCGTAGGAGAAAACGGAAGTTAAATCGGAGTCCGGACGAGTTAATTGTGCTAAGTCAAAGTTTCAGTCAACTGCATTTGACCAAGTGGGACAAAATCGGGTTCAATTCGGGCAGGTGGGACAACAAAGGATGTGGTGGCGTCCTCTGGTTCAGGGCGCAAGTTAATTCCGTGTAGCGCGAAGCGTATTAGCTACTTTGAGGGATGACAGCTTTGGTACTTCCAGCAGCAACGTACTTCAGTGGCCCCAGCTACGTGTCGTCCAACCGGGCCGTTCATCTCCGTGCTATTCTAAATCGGACGGCTTCTGACTATGGCACAACTTAATAGCGTGGATCAGCTCACACAATAGTGCTCAATTTCCCAGCTTTGGAGACAAGTAACGACAGACCTAATGCATTAATTCTAAAGCGACACTTGGCGCCCCCATATTCACAAGAGGGGTTGGGCAAAAGGCCCAAAATCAGCCCAACAATATGAATCAGGCCCACTGCAGATAAAGAATGAGGGGCAGGTCCAAAAAAGTCAGGCTAGGGGTGGAATTTCCGAAACACCCTTCTTCTTTTTGAAATTTACGAAACGACCATCGAAAAATTCCCGGGAAACTCGAAAATTTCTGACAAGTAATCTGACACGCCTCCCATCAGACTGTGTACTTTCCATAAATTCACAAAATTGCCATCGAAAAATTCCCGGGAAATTCGAATTTTTTTGGAAAATAGTCTGACGCACCTGACATTAAACCTTGTACTTTCCATGAATTTACAGAATTGCCATTACAAAATTTACCAACTTGCCATTTTCGTTCTTTTTTCCAGATTTATTTCTTATTTCTTTTTTATTTTCTCCCACACATATTTCTCTCTCCAATCTCAAAAAATTTCGTTCTTTTTTTCCAGATTTATTTCTGATCTCTTTCCAATCTCAACAAATTTCTTCATTTTTGGTAGTATTTCATTGATTTGTATAAAGAAATTTTCTTGTGTACCGGGAACTATTTAGTGTACTGGTCATTTTTTAGATATGTACTACACATTTTTGTACTGGGAATTTTCTTGTGTACCGGGAATTGTTCTGTGTACAAGTCATTTGGTTATGTACTAGAAATTTTTGTAGTGGGAATTTTCTTGTGTACCGGGAATTGTTCTGTGTACTCGTCATTTGGTTATGCACTAGACATTTTTGTACTGGGGAATTTTCTTGTGCACCGGGAATTGTTCTATGTACTGGTCATTTGGTTTAGTACTGGACACTTTTGAACTGAGAATTTTCTCCTGTACCGGAAATGGTTCTGTGCACTGGACATTTGGTTATGTACTTTGATGTTTTTAGAGATGAAGAAGATAAAATGTGAAACAAATAAGAGTGATGAAGAAGAAAAATAAGAACATAAAACTTTTAGAGAGAGAGACAGAAAACTTTGATGTTTATAGAGATTGAAAGAGATGAAGAAGATAAAATGTGAAACAAAATAAGAATGATGAACACCCAAAAATGAGAACATAAAACTTTTAGAGAGAGTAAGAACAGAAAATTGATGTTTTTAGAGATTGAAAGAGATGAAGAAAATAAAATGTGAAACAAAAAAGAATGATGGACATCCAAAAATAAGAAAATAAAACTTTTAGAGAGAGAAAGAAAAGAAAATTTATGTTTTTAGAGATTGAAAGAGATGAAGAAGATAAAATGTGAAAAACAAAATAAGAATGATGAAAAGAAGATTTTTGGATGTATAAATAAGAAGAAAGAAGGAGTTGAAACAAAATATAATGGGAGGGATCCAAAAAAATTGGCTGAAATTTCGTCAAAAAATGGCGCCATTTTTGAATTTTCAGAAAATCTGAATGTTTCTCTGACATGACGTCATGTACGGGGAATTAATTGATTCGCTGTCGTCCGTCAGATTGTCAGAAAACACAGAAATTTCCCGTGGAGGGGTAAAAGAGGGATAAATAAAATAAAAACCAGGAAACTGTGAGCTGTCCTGACAATTTGGACTGGGTTCTAATTTTTTTTTTGGGCTGGGGGTAATGCTTATTTACCCTCCATTTTTTGGGCCTCTCCCTCAAAAATCCTAACTAATAAGGGACACTAATTATTAAAGGAAAGAGGTGATAAGGATAGATGACAACTTCCTGTTTTGATTTGTTGGCTGTCAAGAGAATTATAATGTGTATCATGGTACGTTGTAAGAGATTATCACGGGACCCCATTGAATCAGCGCCACGTGTTACGGAAATATCGGATTTTGACCTAAACTTTGACCTCGCCTAAATTGCGCGTCCGGACTCCGATTTGACTTCCGTTTTCACCTACGGACTCGTCATGGACTCTCCTTTCATCCGAGTATCAAAATTTCCAAAATCAACAAATGACCAAACTGCCCCTCATGCATGTCTTTCTCCCGATCTTGACTATTTTTCTCACCGAACTCCGTAAAAGACACCTGAGAAAGAAAATCAAACAAATCATCAGACTAACCGCTCGCACTGGACTAACTAACCCGAGTTAAGAGATTCAGATGAGACATTTTCATGTCTCATCACCCCTCCAGGTACTTTTTTCAATAACAGTATCTGTGTTTTTTTATTGTCTGAATCTGACTTGTCCGAGTCTGAATTGTCTTAATCTAGACCCGTCCGAGGTTGACTTATTTGAGTAAAGAGCTCAAAATTCATTTTAGGTTATTTCAAACAATGTACTTCTAGTTAAGACTTATTTTATGTTACACTCTTTTTTAGCGAGCAGAGTGGATCAAGTACTTGGGAGTTTTCGCAAACTTGGAAGATAGAGCAAATCAAGTCTACCAGGCAGTTAAGTCCTAATCTCTCATTTTTATTTATTCTCCTTTGAGAATTTGGCTATGAAATTTTGATTTATTTTTGTTATTGTTTTATGAAATTGTGAATTTTTGAATGGATGTATTTGAATTAGGTTAAAGAAAATTATATGTGTTTGACAAAAGTTGGAGAGAGCAAAACCACCTCTTTCAAACCAGTTGTAGCTTGGCTTTGGTTTAGCCAGGTTGGTGCAAATTATTATTGAATCCAAACATATCCTTAACTAATCGTCCATCTCTCTCATTCCCCTTTTATTGGAGTATGTAGGATGTTTGGTATTTCGCTAATGAACCATACAAAATGAAGGTATGAATTTCATTTTATTTTCTTAGGTGGTTTTTTGTGTTTATATTGTCGCAAGTTTCGTAATCTAACTTATTTTGATCAAGAGTCGGTAGTCATTTCAGGTTCATTGAGATAATAAACTCTTAACTCAATTTTGTTTTATGTTTGATTTAGATAGACTTAAAATCGATCTAAATCAGTATTTCAAGTGAATCAAACACACAAGCCAAAAGAAAAAACATTTTGAAATTACTCTCAAACACGAGTTAGATCTGAGTTAAGATAAAATACCACCTTAGTCAATGTCATTTTATCCTACAGGGTATTTTTAGTGAAAAATGATAGAACAAGAAAATCCAGACATACTCTAAACATATATGCTATGTGACTTGTTGTGATTCGTGTTTTTGATGATTCTATTCACTGGACAACGAATCACGGCAAGCCACATAGTATGTATGTCTAGAGTATGTCTGGATTTTCTTATTCTCTATCATTTCTCATTTTTAGTCCCTTGTCAAATTAAACTTGGCAAAATTAGTTTGGTTTTCCCTTAAAGTTATCTTACTGCAATATACTCTATGCTATATACGAAAAATTAATTAAAAACAAAAAACAGTATGTGACAGATGCAGGTGGAGAATACGTAGACGAATCAATAAACAAAAATATATATAACATTTCGACCCCCGATGACTTGGACGAGCTCCATGCTATCTTATGTGTACGTAATATGAATAAAAAAACAGCTTTATTATTTGTATAATAGATTATTTTTGTTGAATTTATTTGCCTCTTTTTTCAGACTGTAGATGTAGTGATTGATGAGACCTATACTTCACATCCACTTGAATATAGTCTCTCAACATTTCTTCAAAATATCAAAGTTGATAATGAAAATAAAGATCAATTTGATTTTACTTTTCTTGAAAAGCAAAGTCTTTGGAGATATGATAAAAGGACTCAAGATTCAAATTCTATTGGTAAGTGTTATTATATTTTTCATGAACATAAATTGTAAAACTAGTTCATTCTACCTTTAAATTTTCGATAGGAAAATTAGTTGGGGTATAAGTTTTGGTTCTTCTTGGGAAAGCAGATTGGTTCAATGGTGCTGTCTCTCAGCCTCAGCATGTTCTAGCAGATCTCTTGGAAGCTTTTTTCCCTACAGGAAACTACACAACTACTTACTTGAGAAACCTTGCCAAGGTTATTACATTTTATTTCAATAACTTAAGTTTGAGACATATAAATAAACAATTATATTACCATTAAGATGTATTGGGGGGATCGACTCCGGATTTTCCAGGGGATCATTCTCACTTCCCCGTCCGTCTAGTGGTAACGTCTCTCCATGACAAAGTCTCTGGCGTGCCAATGGCGCGACTCAAAAACGGGTAGTTTTGGGTCGTAGCCGCACACAAAAATGTGTAATCATCTATGGCACGGTGAGACTGCATAGCCCGTTGGCGAAGCGTTGGCATGCTGGCACAACACGACCCACTGTATAGGGTTTAGCAATTTGGCAGAGTTCGATGTCACTAACTCATCTATATTCAAACCCCCCGTGTCAATATAATATTTATACATAGCCCAAAACAGCTACGCGAATAATTCGGATTAAACTCCAAAGTTCATAATTTCAGACATACAACTAATCTGAAAGCTGGAGCTAAGGCTAAGATCGATACAGTCTAATCCCGAGCCTGAACCCACCCTGAGTTACTAAGATAGATCGGCCGATCTTGGTGTGTGTGTTTGTGTGTGTGCGCGCGCGTGTGTATTATTCATTAAACTCTGACTATGTTTCTTTTGTGTGTGGTACAGGAGGAGAAGGTATTAACAATTGATCCAGAGATGTGCAATAGAGAGCTCTAAACCAATGGAACCTATAATGGTTACTTGCCAGCCATGAAGATGTCATGTCATTATTCAAACTTTTCATTATTTTATTTTATTTTAGTGCATGAAAAGGGTGTGTAACTAGTATTTATGTAGGAATCAATCAAAGGCCGAAGGCTGATGTAGTCAGTCAGTCGGGGTATGTGAAGAGAGAAATGCCCTGAGTCGATCAATGGCCGAAGGCTGATGTAGTCAGTTGGTCGGGTATGTGAAGAGAGAAATGCCCTGAGCAATGAGAGCCAGTAACATCACTCTTCAGCCTATGATCGATCTAAAATTTCGGACCAAATATTATTTCTTTTTATTAATGATTTAGCGAGAAATTTCAAAAAGAAGACCTACGTCTTAAATTTAAGAGGAACTACTATTAGTTGTGTAGCGAAGACACAACTAGTTAGACCGCGCCCTAGCCCATGGGAGTTGACTGAATCGTCTTTAGTTGTGGTATGTGGTATGGGTTGATAGTGTTGCGGTCTCGGTTGACTTTAGCTTACATATTAACAAAATAATTTCTTCGATGTTAAGTTATATGGATTGATGGGTCAAAATCGTTACACAATCACTAAAATGTATACTTTGAGTAAACCGTGAAACTTCATTTTCATCTTCTTATACTAGTAAAGAACACCCCATATAACTATGACCATAATTGTTAGGTTGAAGGGTAAAGTTGCAATTATAACAGGAGGAGCCAGAGGGATAGGAGCAGCCACAGCAAAGTTATTTGCAACCAACGGAGCCTCTGTAATTGTAGCCGATATCCTAGATGACCTGGGCCATACTCTAGCAGATTCGATTGGTGGTTGCTATTGCGACGTCACAAAAGAATCAGACGTCGAATCAGCCTTTCATTTAGCACTAACATGGAAAGGCAAACTAGATATAATGTTCAATAATGCAGGAATATCGGGTGAAAACGGTAGCATCTCAACCATTGATATGAACGTCGTTAAAGACATCATGGCAGTAATATATGGAGTTGTTCATGGCATCAAACATGCATCTAAAGCTATGAAAGAAAGAGAAAAAGGAGGTTCGATAATTTGTACTTCAAGCTCAGCTGCAGTTATGGGAGGTTTAGCTTCTCATTGCTATACACTATCAAAGGCTGCAATGTTAGGGTTAGTAAGAAGCACAGCTTGTGAGTTGGGCATTCATGGATTGTATTTCACCTCATGTACCCTCAGAGATGTTAGTGAGTGCTTATAGGAAATTTCCAGGGAACGAGGATATTAGGGCAGAGGAGGTTAGTAAGATAGTTGGCGAATCGGGAAGTTTATTACGAGGAAGAAGTGGTAGTGTCGAAGATGTTGCTCAAGCGGCCCTTTTCTAGCGAGCGATAATTCAGCTGGTTTTGTCACTGGACGTAATCTTGTGGTTGATGGGGGATTTACTTCGTCCTATATGAAATTAAACATGATATATAAGTAACAATTATGTCTTATCGAACTACTTGTTGAAGTAATATTTATTTCTTTTACATCGATAAATAAAATTTCTAGAATTTTAAGTTAGAAGGTGTTAAGTTGAGGCACTCGGCAAAAGACAAATTACTGCAAGAAGCAGGTAGAGACGAGGTGATGTTTATTTTTTCCCCTTACTTGAATTTGATTCGTCGGACTCAAATAAAAAAATATAAACCTAAATCGTCTAAAATCTGACTCGAATCACTTAAAAGAAATGTTTTTCTCTTCTCTCTCTTTCTCTTTCTCTTTCTCTTTCTCTCTCTTCCTTTTTCATGCACGAGTATCGACCACCTAACAACTCTCCCTACTGAGTCACATCAGAAGCATGAATAAAAGAAACAGCAAGAACTATATGGATTTTAACACAACCCCATGTTTGAACTCGTTTAGGGCAAAACTTCTCTCTTCAACCATAGAAGCATAAAGAAACAAGTATAATGCCAAACTGTTGGGTGGTTTTAGGTGTCTTACCTTCTATCTCTCTCCTTCTCTTCTTCTGTTTCACCATCAAAATCAAATCCCCCTTGTTATTACTCTCCAACAATGCCATTCTCATTCATAATTCGGCTCGATCACAAACCCAATTCAGCATCCTACTCGGGATACTAACTAGGCCTGACTCCTATGATCGTCGACATTTTCTACGCCTAATTTATGGCATCCAATCATCTCCTATAGCTGAAGTCGACGTCAGATTTGTTTTCTGTAACTTAACAAAGAACGAACAGCGGGTATTTATAGGTCTAGAGATAATCCGATTCGATGATATTATTATACTAAACTGCACTGAGAATATGAACTCCGGTAAAACCTATACGTACTTTTCTTCTCTATCTAAAATTCTACCTCGTAGATATGACTACGTGATGAAAGTCGATGATGATGCGTTCGTAAGAATGGTTCCATTGGGATTGTCTCTGAAACCTTTACCTAGAACAGACTTATATTATGGATTTGTAATTCCTTGTACTAGTCAAAACCCATTTGTTGATTACATGTCAGGAATGGGGTTTTTGTTATCGTGGGATCTAGTCGAATGGATCAGAGAATCTAGTATTCCGGCTAATTACACAAACGGACCAGAAGATAAGCTAGTTGGGAAATGGTTGAAGATGGGGAATAAAGGAAAGAACAGGTTTTCAAATAAACCTGCTATGTATGACTATCCTGGTACAAATGGTAAGTGTTCGCACCAACTTATACCCGAAACTGTGGTAGTTCATCGGATTAAGAGGTGGGATCAGTGGCTAAATGTACTAACCTTCTTTAATGTAACTAGGTCGCTTAAACCTTCAAAACTGTATCATCTTGATTGAAGTTTTACGACATTGTTTCTCTACATTGTTTACATCCTGTGTAAAGACGATAGAGACTTGATTTAGGATTACACTATAGACTAATTTGATCACATCAGCCAGATTTCAGAATATTTGTTTTTTCCTAACTCGTGATGTTTGACTCGTCTGAGTGACTAATTTGCGTTGATTTGGGCCATTTCAGTCAAAAGATTCAGTTTCAAACAATGAGAAAATAAAATACCACCCAAGTCATCACTAAGTCAAAAGGACTTCAGCAAGAAAGATCTAAATCACAACTTATAGTTAAGAGCATACCCTGAGAAAATAGCTGCAGGAACTTCCACGAGAAAATAGTTGAACGAAATTCAGTGAATGCCTTATGGTGGATTTAGTTCCTTTTGTCTTCAAAAACCTTCATCCAGTCTGAAAACGCATACACGGAGCTTAACTGTTGGTTTCAGGAGATGCTGCCTACTAGAAGATAAACAGAACCATCACAAGATCTTCAAAAGATATCCGCTGCTTAAGCCCCTACTCTCCTCAGATGGTCAGATGTGGTAAATTTAAGCATAAAAATGTTATTGGAAGTTCGAAAATGAGAAACAAATATAGTATTTAGGACTCATTAATCATTATAGAACCATCTTGAAGTTCTTCAGCCTTCATGATTTATTATCATAGATTATGAAAAAAAAAAAAACATGAATGGGAAAGCTAACACAGATTCACCAGCCCAGGAAGACGAACATAATAAGATGAGATGATATATTCCATAATAGTAAACTTATCTACATTATGATTCCAAATATCTTTTCATTCTTTCATATATTGGAAGTCTCGAGCATTAACAGTTACAAACGTCGACCGGATAATATTACTTAATGATAGAAGACTACAGACTGCCAGTATCCAACATGTTATTTAAATAGATTTGTCAGTTGTAATTCAAGTGACCAGATGGGTTTCTGTTCCAGGACAAGAAGGATGGATCCCCTAGAGGCCTGCAGAAACAAAAAGGCAAAACAAAAATACCTTAGCTCCGAACTTTCTAACCGACAACAAACATATATATATGTATACCATATATTATATATAATATGTGTGTGTGTAGACACACTAAAATTTATAAGGCATTTACAGAAGTAAAACATTTGATCAAGCTGAAATGGTGAGTGAGGAACCCTAAAGATGTAAAAAGAAGATCAACATGAATGAATTTGTTTAATGATCCAAAAGAATGGCAGATTATTTGCTCCATTGTAAAAGCTGACTCAAATTTTCCTTAGATATATTGTTTTTTACTTCGAACATAACCTGAAGTAGACTATCAGTGTAAACAGATATTAACTATCATAAGAGAACGACTCACCTTGGCTTGACCACGTACACAATGATGAAGCTTACTGCAAGGAAAAGGCACAGAGAGCCAACTGTAAGATAAGCTATGCCCATGAAATCATTTTTCCCGCCGATCCAACTTGTGGTTGAAAGAACCAACTTCTTTTTACCTCCAAAACTATAGGTATTGTAGTTGTTTTCTATCACTACTGTTATCTTATCATTAGCTTTAAGTGGAGACTCTATCTTCCCATAGAGCTTCCGGAAAGTCGGCAGTGCCGCAGTTCGCATCCAAACCATAAGATCCTCTTGCTCGCTCAACTGACAAAGTCAACATATGAAACCAATTATAGTTGAACTATCACGGGAAGAAAAACTTTAAGAAAGAAAACTAAAAAGAAAGGGGAAGTACAGCAAGAGACTGCCAATAATCCTTTCATCCTTTATTAGGTGGTGTTTGTGTTCTTTCAGTTATAGATCTGAAAGCTAAGTGAAGATCTGAATTGGATCGAGTAAGGTTTCAGAATGTTTGTTTTTCATCTAACTCCTGTGTTTGGATGGCTGACTGGCTTGACATATTTTAAGTCCAAATGAGTTAGACAAAAAGATAAGTCTGAATTAAGATCTCATTTTCTTAAATAACCTGAAATGACTATAGTGCCCCTAACTGGAACAAGTCAGAATCAGACGTCTAAGATTCAGACTAGTCATACTCAGGCTACTCAATTTCAGACACTAAAAGAACACCGCGCTACATCCTTCTCAGTTCTCACCCATCTACGAAAGACGGAAAAAGATAATAACTTACTGGTTTGCTGGCATTAAGTTTGCCACCCCCAATTAATCCTCCAGCTTGGAAATTTTGAGGATAGACATCCTTACCAAACTTGCTATTTTTGTCACTATTCCAGGCTATATTTTTCTTGCTTACTTCTAACACCTTGTTATTCACTGAAAAGCTATACGTATCATTAAACAAGCTCCATGCTATGAGTCCACAAGGAACAATTGCTCCTCCTCCTCTCCAACTCTCAGGATCACAATCCTTCGATGGACTTCTGAAGTTTGTATCACGCAATTGTTTGTCACTTCTGCTTTTAACATATCTACAAACATATATTTGAACCACAACTTAATACACAGTAACACAAGCAAAGTTCAGATCTATCAGTGATGAAGTGGAATACAAAGTCATTGATATCACAGCCATGCAGATAATAACATTGTAATGAGATCATTAAATTTCACAAGAAGCCATCAAAATATGAAGCTTCTATTGAGGTAATCTAATCGCTGAATCTTGACAGACCATTGACATAGGTCCAACTTCCATAATCCTCCATAACTTAAGCACATAATAATATGTTCCATCTAGATGGGAGTTCATATGCCTACTGCAGTCCAGTGTATAACGAAATATCTATGTGATAAATACACGCAAAAGTATTATAAACACAGGACAATAAAGGTACAATTCGTATAAGTAGTTAACTATGTAAAACACAGGTTATAAAGGATTTGAAACATCCTTCGCCAATATTCTGAAAACGGTTTTGAGGCTGTCTCGCTGTAAAAAGGATAGCGTGTGTATCAAAATATAGATATTTTGGGTAAGATACCAGTCATCAAAAGCTGTCTCATTTGTTAAATGCATACACCTCATAAAGGTATCTTATGATTAATAAGTATTCCACATCTACAGCACCTAATACACCAGCCAGTTACTAACTTAATAATCAAAGAATGCAATTAAGAACTAAAACTTAAAGAAAATAATACATACCGGCGATGGTTCTGATAAAAGTTATCAAGCTCGTAATAAATATAGACTGGACCACTCATGTTCTTGGGCACCTGAAGAGTGAAGACATTTAATCCATCTTTGTAAATGAATACTATAGTAGTTTTCTTTATTCATAATCACTTTTAGAACCAAAGAATCGAATAGGAAATGAACTCACAATAATAGTTCTGGTGCAAGTCTTGTTAGTCTCACTGCTTTGTATAAACGCGAGTTGCTTGCTGTTATAATCTGGAGGCAGACACTCTGAATCATAACGGTCTACAATTTCAACCACCTGCTTGTGAACCTTACAATATGTTAAGAATCATAAAAAGCAACTGTGTTATAGGGAGACAGGAATGAAATATGTATTACTTTTTCTGACGCAAACAAGGAAGCAAGACCGATTGGAATGAAGACAACACCAACAAATACGAAAGTTGTAATAACCTGAAAAGACTCAAGTAAATAATAAGAACCAAGTTCAGAATCAATTAACCGAAAACGTATAGCGCCACAAATAAGATGGTATCTCATATTGATAGTCTTCATGTTCAGCAAGACATTATCTTAACTTACCCATCCCGGTGTTAGAATTGGCTTACAAGCAGGCAGCTCTTGCTGGGTAAACCTAGAATCTGGAATAAAAGAAGAATCCAGCTTTCAGCTTATACTTGGTCATTCTTTACTTGTCAGAGAAAAAAAGTAATTGTTATATCATTATCATTGATCAAGAAAAGAACTCAGAAACTACAGAAATGGGTAACATGGTAGAACTCAAAGTGAACAAGGTCCTCATTAAAGGTGATCATAAATCTTGTGGGTTACGAAGTTCTCCCACTATAAAGGATCTCAACCAAACCATTAGACACAGAAGGTTTCAAATTGATGACCGGTTGCTGGTAAAGTTCTTCGTGAGATCTTCCCTGTGATGGAATACGCTTTGAAGTACCAACTAGCCGTAGATTAAGGATGCTTTCAGATTTCAACTAACCCAGTTAACATGAAAATGAAAAAAGACAGCAGCGATAACAATGTAGCAGTTTCACATGTTTAAATGTGCCAATGTTCGCATAAATTGACCCTTCTTTTCATACATTACGACATCCAAAATCGCCAAGAAAACATTTCCAAGTATCTAGGTCTATTGAAGCTATGTGAGGTTCTGGGTTGTTAAAGTTAATGCACCAATCAAATTTATAGACAACGAAATCTATCGATCAAATTAAAGCCATCACCCACATACCAAAATTACAAACTGGTTTCCTTCTAAAAGAGACAAATATAATCAGAACGTATCCCTCATCCCCAATTCAATCAAAGTTTCAAATCACAAACCTAATAACATCATTATGGTTTAAAATTTGTCAGAAATGACACTACAATATGATTTCAGGGTTTCAGTTTGAACTCGTCAAATACAGAAATGCACACCCAAAACTTGAAGAACATAGATTTTCATGATATGAAGAAGTATTATTACTTGGGGCATTTTAAAATGTGTTTATTGAATGCCCTAACGTGCTTAAATCATCATATAAAATGCACAAAAATGACGAACAATTCATGAACAAAACACTACACAAGAAGTACAAAATCTACGCAAATTGCACACAGAGAGAGAAGGGGGAAGGGATCGAACATTTGGGTTTCTTGGAATTTCGATTTGGAGCTGAAGAATCAGACGCTCCGTCTGTTCCTTTCGGTGTCGAACTCATCTCGCGAAGGATTTGAAACTCGAAACCAGGAATTGGCGATCTCTCAGGTAAACTGAGCCGGTGAGCAGTGAAAACCAAGATTCTATAAAACAGATAGAAGTTTGTTATCCAATGCATCAGGTTTTCATAAGAAACTTTAATACCAACCAGAATAAGGAAATTGTCTTCAAGTTTAATATCAGCCAAAAAAGAACAGAAAAATAAAGGGAGAAGTGATTCCATGAGGCGGTCCAACAGATTAAAGAACAACTATACACCACCTTAATCTATAAATTGGATATTTGACTAAGTACCAATTTTATAGGTTTGTGTTTATATCCATAAGCTACTTCATGGTGTATAGACCTTAAAACGCTCGTGATATCATCCGTTAATAAACAAACATATAGCTAGGTTGGATATTAGTTAAGCCTAAGGCAAAAGTCATAAAATAACTTGAAGCTCTAACGCTCTTTTTTTATACTACCATGAAAATCGAACAATGTTTTGAGTGGAATAATAAAATCATGAAATTATGACAAACTAAAATCCCACAAACTACTTAAGATGATCTTTTAGAATGAAGTAATATAATATGTCAAAAATAAGGATACTCCAATTTATGGGAACAATAAATGAGGACATGAGCGCACTAATCGTGCGTTGAGTACACAAAACAAACGGACAAGGTGGGCACAGATTTCATTGTAGTTTTTTTCAACTCGTATGCTCTTAATTTCATTCTAAACTTTGATAGTTAATTTCAAGAAAATCTCGATTTTTTACTCTGAACCGAAGGCATTACTCAGTCCATGGATTTCTAATGTGGCCTTAAACACTAAAATCGGTTGCCTAATTTTCAGACATGGGTAGGATTACTCACATCGATAAGTAAAGTCATTGGTGTACAAAAATTTCCCGTGTTTCAAGATATATATATATATATATATGTGGAGTATAACGAAGAAGGAAACTACAATCTATTCATTTCCCGTATATAACTTGGAAGTTAACGTTACTGTCCCAATCTATTTGTATGAGATAACTCTAAATATGGCATGGTGTCGCCTTCTATAACATGATTTATTTGATGAACTCGTAAGTTATAGGATTTCCAAATGAACCGAAACTAAATATAAATTGATTATGTTTAGGCTTTACTTGTTGTACCTGAAGGTCATATTTGTACTATCACAGAATCAATTGTAAAACAAAAGATCGTTGTTATTGGATTAAGGCTGTAAAGATTTCAAACACTTAGATACAAAAAAGAAGGATGCCATGTGCATCAACCCCTAAAGTTCATGTGACAATCATAACTCTTTCAAGTCTCAACATATATGAAGAACTGAGAGGCAAGTAAGATTTACCATTCAAATAATCCTTAATTTCTGGAATACCAGATCTTGTGAGCAAACAGTGTTGCTATAAAGAACAACAACAGAAGAAACCAAACACTTAATCTATATTTTGACATTCAAAGGTCAAAAGAAATAAACCAAAAAGTAGTGCCAAAATAACATTGAAAATATTTATTGACTCTCTTTCAAACCAATAAACAACTCCAAATTCAATCTAAATTATCATAGATCCTCTGTTTTTTGTTATTCTTCCTTCTTGTTATCTTTTCAATCTTCTATCAAGCAGAAAAATATACATAATTCTACACCAAAGTCTTTCTCCCGCACAAAAAGTAACTCTCATTGACCTGACAACCCAAACAAAGATTGCATTTGCCAAAAAAGAATGGGTATTCAAATAAAATAGATAGGGCACAAACCATAGCAATTCCAACCGAGCGGCAGCAGCAAGAGAAGAAAGGGATTAAGAAGAGACAAATAACTAATAAACCATTGGTTATTCAATAGCATTTACACTAATAAACCATTGGTAATTCCATAGGAAGAGTTTAATTTAAATTTAAAGTGAAAGGTAAATAAATAGCATTGGATTTTGGAACACTTCAAATTGGTACAACAATTCGTCTATGAGACATTTCATCAAACACGTCATCAGCAAAACTCAATTTTGACGAAGAACACTAAAATGAACCGAAACTCAATCGAAATTGATTATGTTTATGCTTTAATTTGTTGTTTTTGAAGGTGACATCGCTAAACAATCTGGACCCAGACTTACTGAAGAACATTCAATCCGTAAGAACACAAACAAAATTGAAAGAAATAAAAACCTTGTCGGCGTCAACTGAAAAACATAAAGAGTTGTTACCTTGATTATGATGAGATTTGATTTGGGGAAGGTGAGATCTTTCACTTCTTTCTCAAATTAAAGAACAAGTTCATAAATCGAAACATAGACGAAGTTAAGAAGAGATCAAATGAAGATTTCAAATTAAATTGGCCAAAGAAAATAATAGGATTCGCCGATTGGAAGAGATTCACACCGCCAACTCCTTTAATTTTTCCGGCGAAACGAAGAGAATCAATGGCTGGGATACAAGTATTGAGAGGATTTGTTAGGGGAGAAGATGAAGGAGGAGGTAGAGAATTTTGAGAGGTAGGGAGTTTTGGGCCCGGCCCTGGGCCCAAAGACAATGCTGAATATAACATAAACTGTTGTAGATAACATATTTTCTATTACAACATCAGACAATGTTAGTTCGACAAAAAAAAAAAACATCAGACAATGTTGAATGTAGCGTGCATTCAATATTTTGCATTTTACATTAAACACAAGGCATTTGTGTATTAGGGCTGATTCATAATGCATAAAAGTGGACGCAATGTATAGTGCCCATGCAACATGCATCTTCAAATGCCGTTTCACATCATGTGGTGTTTGATATAAAGTCACCACAAACATAAATCTAATTAGGGAAGTTTTATAGCAGTCTCCCACAAGTGTTATAAGCACCTCCTTCACAAATTCCTCCTCAAATTTACTTCGAAGGAGGCGCCTATAACACTTATAGGGAACCCCCTTTAAAACTACCTATCTATTTACGCTAAATCCACGTAGATTTTGTGCAATTAATATGATTTACCTTTTTCTACCTTTTTTTTTTTTTTGTTGAAAGTACCTTTTTCTACCTTGGAGATGTGACATACTTACATTACCTTCAAATTGAGCTCAACCCACTATGAACTGAACTCTCAACCAAAAAAACCCCACTATGAACTTTCCTTCACCCAAAAAAAGAAACCCACTATGAACTTGACAATTTTAATCACCTTGACAAAATCCCCAAGTAGACTTTTGGACTGATTTCAAATTTTTTTTTTTCATGTGGACTTTCAGGGCTATTGGGTGCGTCTGTGGATTTATTCCGAGTTTTTGGTTACATACTCTACAAGCACCCACAGAGCACCAACACATGAAAATAGATCGCCAAAACATACACGTCATCGATCCGCGCAAATACTTTAAACAACATCCTAGCCGTTTACTACTAATCCAACCGTTCAAATGTTTTTTGACACGGATCGCCTAAAAAGAGAGCTTCAACCCGCCAAACCAAATATTCAAACGAAATCTCCCCCAAATGTCATCACCTATAAAAACCCCATTTCCCCTTCCAAATCACAACATCATCTCTTCTTCATCTTCCTCAATCATCTCATTTTCTCTCTCTAGAATTTCTTCTCTGAGTTTCTTCTCTCTCTAGAAACACAAGATGTCTGGTCGTGGTAAGGGAGGTAAGGGTTTAGGAAAGGGAGGAGCAAAGCGTCATCGAAAGGTCTTAAGAGACAATATCCAGGGAATCACAAAACCAGCCATCAGAAGGTTAGCAAGAAGAGGAGGTGTGAAGAGGATCAGTGGTTTGATCTATGAAGAAACTCGTGGTGTTTTGAAGATCTTCTTGGAGAATGTCATCCGTGATGCTGTCACTTACACTGAACATGCTCGTCGTAAGACTGTAACAGCCATGGATGTTGTGTATGCCCTAAAACGTCAAGGAAGAACTCTTTATGGTTTCGGTGGTTAAGTTTCTGATTTTCTTTATTCATGTCAGTCAAGATCATGTATATGGTTTAATCTAGGGTTAAGTTGAATCTCCTTTTATGAATTTTAGATTTTGTTTAAAAACTTCACTTAGATCTAGATTCGTGGAGAAGGATCTGTGATGTTGATGAAGTTTTGAATGTTCAATGAAATGAAAATGAAGTTTTATTCTCTTTAATTTATGTGTTCTTGTTTCTCATTTTGGATTCGAGTTACTTTTAGGGTTTTATTTTTTGAATTTTTCATCGTCCTTCACCCTCCTGGAGGTCTTCATGGAAAATTAGGGTTTATTTTGAACCTTGCTACCCGCATAACCACCACCATCCTGATTAATTAATCTCACACACCTGAATTCAACATGCTTGTTTCAGGTACTTGTTAAATTTCATATGTTGATTAATTTCATAAATTTGTCATTTATTGGATTACAAGTTTGTTCATTGAAATTTCTATTCAATTCCAGAACTAAACACCTACTACTCATGGATTCAACTCTAGCATTGGTGAGCCACTGAGAGAAGGTAATAGCATAATCCCACATTGCTTGAACATTCAAGCTGGTATAAATAGTTTAGGCAATTTATTTGTAGTTGTTATTGAACAAGAATGGCATTTTGCAAACCCGACAAAGTAGAGCAATTTTATCAACAAAAAGAGGACAATTTTATTAACAATCACAACCAAGAACAATTTTTACTTTTGAATCCCAACAATTGAGGGAAACAAGTTTTATTTACCAAATCCAACAACATATCTGGATTTGACTATATCAATACAAGAAACTAATGCAATTTTTTAATGAGGTAAGAAAGAATAAAACCACACAGAAATAAGATGAACCATCGATGCGAAAAGAAACGAGTTTGGTTCCCACTCAATGAGCCAACTCTGCCGACCTTCTTTTCACCTTGTATGATATCTGTAGTCTCAACACCTGCAGCTTCTTTAGGCCTGCGAATTAAGGCTCTTTTGAGTGGAAGCATTGCAGGAGCCTAAGACCATTTGCAATTTAACCGAATATCCTAAAATAAGTTGTATGTTTCAAATAAGCAATTTTACCAAATTGTATCTAAACAGGAGTAATACCCAGATTCTAAATAAGTCGGCTTATGTCTTACCTTTGAAGTCGAGATTCTGATCGCCTGTTATTCAACATAAACGTTAAAATGTTAGTATGATTGTCGTACACAAGAATGAGGATTAAGAGCTTGTCTAGGAAAGCTAGTAAGAGTTAATAAAATGTAAACATGCCTTGTTGGCTGAGGTTTAATTTCTGGCTTTGGTGCTGGTAGTTGAGGAACGTCACTTGAAATAGCGACATTCTTTGCCTACAAAATATTCAAATGAGAGAGAATGTTATTGTTTTTCCGGGTTCCTTAATTTTTTTTTGGTTTCATGTTTACTACATTGTAAAAAGAACTAACCAGCTTCTTGAATTGCAGATTGTAGAGCATTTGGATGTATCTTTGTTTTGCTTGCTTTTGATCCTTGTTTAGTTGTTTCCAGAAGCCGTAGATTGATCCCATGTTCAATACTTTGTTTGCGTAAATCTTCCAAGTATAACTAAAAATTTAACCCGTTAAAGGGAAAATTAAAGAAACTTAAGAAGTCGAAGCATAATGACTGAAATATGTAAATTATATCTAGATTCTAGAATTTTTTGGTTTTCATCGATTCCGATGATTGATTTTGTTAAATTACCATTCATAGATACGTTTGAGACCGGCTGTGGACATTTGGTTCCAGTATTCAGGATCTTCCTTGCACTTTTCGAAGAAATTAGCAATCTTGTCGCTAGATTCATCTCCATTATTGGGATCAATATGAATCCCTGATTCACCATCGACAATGATTTCAGCTGGACCTCCCTGATTAGTGGCAATAGTAGGTAGCCCACAGTTCATTGCCTCAATAACTGTAAGACCAAATGCTTCATATAAAGCAGGCTGCACAAAAGCCCCCTTTGTGTCTGCTATACAACGGTAAAGCTCTCCGTTACGAACTCTGTCGTTTTGAGCAGCTATCCATCTTATCTGACCTTTGAGTTGGTATTTCTCAATAATGGTATGCATCTTTTTTATTTCGGCAATTTCTTCTCTGTCCTTTGATTTTGATGGGTCAAAGAAACCGGCAACAACCACAAGATTAACCAAATTTCTTAGCCTCTTGTTCTTTCCGTACCACTCGGTTAATCCTGTAATGTTCTTTACTGTATCAAGTCTAGCCATCGAGAAGATGATTGGTTTTTTCCTGTCTGAAAGAAACCCACTGTTCCAAGAGAAGTTTAGCTGTCAGAACTATGGGCTTAAAATTGATTTTGATTATAATGAACTTACATGTGGACGCTGTTTTCGTCCTTGCTATAGAGTAGTTCTTCAATTGCTGGATGAAATGCGGTTAACCTCTTCTGTTTTTGTGTGTAGGGAAAGTAGACAGATTGATCTGCCCCTGGAGCAGCAATATTGAACTTGGGATCAAAGACGTTGATGCCGGATACTACTCGACAAAGACCGGGCATTGTGAATGCAGCATGTCTTTCGTATTGCCCAGGCCTATCCTTGCTGTGAAAAGAAGCATTGGGGCAGTTGTTAGAATCGATTTTGTTTTATAACGAACTTGACTCGTAGTCAAATGCCTATTGACTAGGCCCGGTGAAGTAAGGTATTACCTTCCCGCTATTTCTTGATATGTGCTAGTAATGATAAAATCTGTGCTATTCATTGCAATCATGTCAGCTGTGAACTGGCAAGAGAAATGATACTTTGGGTCTAGTTCCTTCCACTTTACATCCGAGTCTTCATACTTGGTTTTTTCTAGAGCATGAGCTATAGTTCCCTATATTGAGCAATAAGATGTCAGTAATAGTAACTTTCATCAATAGCCACTGATTCTTTTTGATACAAGAACAATATCCCACCTGAGTTATCCCAAGTTTGCTTGCCATTAGAGAGGCTACAAGGTTCCCATCAGTGTAGTTCCCGATTATGAGATCCGGTTTCCCTTCCATGTGCTCAAGGACTTTCTCTGTTGCATCCTATAGTTGAGACGAAAGATCATCAATGAATAACGCATACACAGATGACAACTAGGTGAAATGAAGTATATCAAGTTAGTTATGGGTCGGATAACTTGCCTGACAAAACCTCTCAAGGTAAGGGTAGATATCGAACCGAGAAACCCATTGTTTGAGAACCCCATTTTCGGTTTTAAATGGAACCCGAAGAATGTGGGAATGTTTGGTATCGAGAATGGGTTCCAACTCTTGGTTGCATTTAGTACCTTTAGCGTCTGGTATCAATCGTGTAACCTGTGTTGAAGTGCAGAAAATGAGCCCTCGCCGACCATTTAACTAGTTTTCTATATAGAAAGGATTGTGATCTTAAACTCACCACAACAATCTGAGGCTTCACATTCAATCCTTGTCTTTTAATTCTATTTAGTAGTTCCTCTTCCATGGCCCTCACTTGATCCAAGATGTATACAACCTGCTTGATAGCAAAATACTGTGAAGTTAATTGATAGATTTTAGATCCAAGATCTTTTAATATTGAACAGGGTGATCGACTTTTTACCTGACCACCGGTATCAGGCAAACCAAGAACATCTGCTTGACCGAAGTACCCATGGGGTGAGAAGATAACAATGTTGAAGATTGTTGGAATTCTACCAAAAAACTTCTCCATGTTTTGAGGATCCGGTGCTTGAAGTACCTCGGAAAGTGAATGAATAGTCTCTTTAACTGTTTCTGCAGTGTCACCCCAACCTTTCTCGAAACCCCATTCAAGAAGTCTGAAAAATATAGAAAAGCCCATTATCTCTTTAGGCCAAATCATCTGATTTTGGTCTTTATACTCTGAAGGAAAACTTCATTAAAAGAGTACCTATGTTCGAATTTCTGATAAGGTGTTTCTTTGGGAAGTGAACATATGAATACTTCTGCTACTATCAATCCCGTCTGAAGCTTGTTGACAGTGTTTAGAGTGTTGTTGATCATAAGCTTCTGCAAATTGAAAAAAGAAAATTAATATCATCAAGTTGTTGGGTTTCCTTCCAGTAAAACGACTATTTTTATTGTTTTTAAGCAGGTTTCTTTTGTTTATACTTGTCCTTCATGATTCAGAGCGAGCAAGAAGTCTAGCAATGGTTTTGCTTTCTCTGAATCTCCACTCAGTTTCGAGGACATGAACTTTGAGACATAATTTGTTCCATTGCCGATTGAGGATGATAGGGTAACACTAGGCATTGAAAAGTCGAATGCTCCAAAATCTACTTCCAATGCATTATCATCTTTCGCCCTGTATATTGAATAATTTTATCATCTACTAACTATGAGGTAGTAAACTACATTTATCATTCTTGTCTCTTCATAATTCCACGAGTTTATATTCAGATGATCATATATATAACATACCATTTCTCATCAAAGATCGTTTCTTTGAATTTCAGGTACTCCGATGAAGTTATTTCCTCAACCGCTAGATCATCAGAATTAACCTTCACAAATTCCCAGAATCCGGGGTTGGGTCTTACTGCAAATGCAATATATGGAGGAACAACAGCTGCCTCCTGCAATTTTCAGCGTAAAAACAGAGAATCGGTTTACTGTGATTCTAATTCTGCAAAATGAGTGGAGAAAAGACCGAAAAAAGTTGATACCTGAGTTGAACAAAGAATGAAACCAAGCTCCCCTTCTAAAACCCTTGCCCTTTCAATCTTATCATCTATTGATTTCTCCATTTCATCCATTAAATTTTGCAGTTTCATCAATCTTCTCCCCTTTGCAACATATCTAAATATACAGAGTGAAATTTCAGAAAGTATAACACTTAAATAAAGAGGAAATTGTTGTGATGAAAAATCAAGTAAAGGTTGATGAAGTTTGGAAACTCACCTAGTAAAACATCTCTTCATTTGATATCGGCTGCGTCTTAAGGCCTCGGGCATACTATCGGCAATGGAGTCCGACCGTTTAAATGCGGATGATGCCATTAAAGAAGAAAGGGAAAACCCAAAGTTTTGAAAAGATTAAAGGTCTTGAATTGAGGAAGAGAAGATGAGTTAGTGTTTGTAAGAAACAAGAGATGAAATGAGAATTTATAGAGAAATTGATGTTTTCTAGGATTGAAAGATTATTAGTTTTTATTTGATAGGAATAAGAAAGAACCAATCTTGAAGCAAGAAAGGAATTCAACATGAAGAAGAAATTCTTAGTTTGAACCAAATTCATGTTTGCTTTCAATTTTGTAAGAGGGAAAGAATTCTTTGTTATCTTCATTCTTTTCTTCTTTGGTTTAACTTTCTTTTCACATATTTTATTAAACTTTACGAGCCCAAATTGCACAGTTGGGAAATTTTATACGCACCATTTCAAGTGTTGGTGGGGTGTGACTAGCAAAATTTGTTGGGTATATAATCACTTTGGGTGACCCGGATGGTTCATGGGTATATAATCGACACCAATCTGAAGGGGCTCATGAACTTCCTATCCTAGGTCAGACCAAGTTGATAAGGTCTTCCTTTTTTTTTTTTTTTAAATCATTGTATTCCTTTTTACGCCACCATTTTGATCTACTAAAGGCACCCATATCAAATCACATCGACTTCGGAGTAGCGGATTAGGACTAGGGAAGTTGTTACGGTTATTCAAACTCACACTTAAATCTATTTTTACCCTAACACTTTCACTTTCACTTTTCCTTTATACATTTGTCTGTCTGATGTCTTCACCAATTTTCGTGGGTAAGATGAAATCATTTATACACTTAGGGTAGTGGATTGGGACTTTTGTGGACATTTAGAGTGACTGGGAACACAAAGACAGTGGCCATTAATGGCTTCGCTTGTTTGCTGCTTAATGTTCATAAAAGATCGAGCTCTATTCGTCCATTTACTGTGGAGTCAGAGCAGATCGATCAGGTCCGTCCGTCCTTATACCACATCCATGAATTCCACATGCTTGCCTCATTCAGGTATCTTTTGCATTAATTTCAATAGTTGCTAAATTTTTTAAAAATTGTTCTAGGTTTGTCATCCGCACTTTCTTGAACATTCACTTTCACATTGATAGTACCAAACAAAACCTAGTAAGAAATTAATCACAACCCACGGTTGTATCTGAGGTTCAATTTCTGGCCGTGGTATATGTCACTTGCAATAGCCAAATTCTTCACCTAAAACATGGTCACAAGAACTAACAAGCTTCTTGAATTGCAGATTGTAGTACAACATTTGAATGTATCTTTGTTTTGCTTGCTTTTGATCCTTGTTCAATTGTTTCCAGAAGCCGTAGATTGATCCCATGTTCAATACTTTTTTTGCATAAATCTTCCAAGTATAACTGCAAAACAATCTCCGAAAATTAGTAAAAATAACAAGTCTAAACACAAAGATCAAACAAGTATCTAGATTGTACAACTATTCGATTTCGATGATTAGGTTTGTTAATTTACCATTCATTGATACGTTTGATACCGGCTATGGACATTATGTTCCAGTGTTCAGGATCTTCCTTGCATTTCTCGAAGAAATCAGCAATTTTGTTACTAAAATCATCTCCATTATTTGGATCAATATGAATTCCTGATTGACCGTCGATAATAATTTCGGCTGGACCTCCTTGATTAGTTGCAAAAGTAGGTAGTCCACTGTTCATTGCCTCGATAACTGTAAGACCAAATGGTTCGTTTAAAGCAGGCTGCACAAAAGCTCCCTTTGTGTCTGCTATACAACGGTAAAGCTCTCCGTTACAAACTCTGTCGTTCTGAGCAACTATCCATCTCATTTGACCTATGAGTTGATATTTCTCAATAATTGAATGCATCTTTCTTATTTCAGCAGTTTCTTCTCTGTCCTTTGATATTGATGGGTCAATGAAGCCGCCGCCAACAATGACAAGATTAACCAAATTTCTTAGCCTCTTGTTCTTTCCATACCATTCGGTTAATCCTGTTAGGTTCTTCACTATATCAAGTCTAGCCATCGAGAAGATGATGGGTTTTGTCCTGTCTGAAAGGAAGCCACTGTTCCAAGAGAAGATTAGGTCTTAGAAATTAATTACTAAACTTATATTAGCTTGTAACGGGTTTAAATCGATTTTAACTGTAAAGAACTCACAGGTGTTTGTTGTTTTCATCCTTGCTATAGAGTAGTTCTTCGATTGCTGGATGAAATGCGGTTAACCTCTCTTGTTTCTGTGTGTAGGGAAAGTAGACAGACTGATCAGCCCCTGGAGCAGTAATGTTGAACTTGGGATCAAAGACATTGATGCCTGATACGACTCGACAAAGACCTGGCATTGTAAATGCAAAATGTGTTTCATATTGTCCTGGCCTCTCCTTGCTGTTGAAACAGGTATCAGAACTCAGAATCAATTTTGGTTTATAACAAGGTCGAATCAGAGTCAAATATTCGTGGATTAGGTCCTGTGAAGTAAGATTTTACCTTCCCACGATTTCTTGGTATGTGCTAGTGATGATAAAATCTGTGCTATTCATCGCAATCACATCAGCTGTGAATTGGCATGAGAAATGATATTTCGGCTCTAGTTCCTTCCAGTTTACATCTGAATCTTGATACTTAGTTTTTTCTAGAGCATGAGCTATAGTTCCCTATATTAGGAGAAATAAGATGTCAGTAAAAGTAACTACACCACTAATTCTTTTCAATTGATGAACGCCATCCTACCTGAGTTACTCCAAGTTTGCTTGCCACTAGAGAGGCTACAAGGTTCCCATTGGTGTAGTTTCCGATTATGAGATCTGGTTTCCCTTCCATGTACTCAAGGATTTTCTCAGTTGCATCCTATAGTACAGAAGAAAGAACACCACAAATGAATAATTTATGTACAAATGATAAATAGGTGGGATGGCGTATGTCAAGTTAGTTAGATAACTTACCTTAGAAAACCTCTCAAGGTAAGGATACATATCGAAGCGAGAAATCCATTGTCTAAGAATACCGTTTTCGGTTCTAAATGGAACCCGGAGAATGTGGGAATGGTTAGTACCGAGAATCGGTTCCAATTCTTGGTTGCATTTAGTCCCTTTAGCATCTGGTATTAGTCGTGTAACCTGTGTGGAAGTGCAGAGAATGAGTCTCCGTGAGCCACCTAATTATTTTTTTTTAATCCATGACAAAGCATTTTAGATTGTGACATTTAACGCACCACAACAATTTGGGGCTTTACATTCAGTCCTTGCCTTTTAATTCTAATTAGCAGTTCCGCTTCCATGGCTCTCACTTGATCCAAGACATATACAACCTGTATAATAGCACGCAAAATATTGCGAAGTTAATTGATGGGTTTCATAACTTAGATACAAGATACTATTTATATAGTGAACAGGGTAATCGATTTTCACCAGACCGCCGGTATCAGGCAAGCCAAGAACACCGGCTTGGGCAAAGTATCCATGGGGTGCAAATGTAACAATGTTGAAGATTGTTGGAATCCTTCCAAAAAACTTCTCTATATTTTGAGGATCCGGTGCTTGAAGTACCTCGGAAAGTGAACGAACAGTCTCTTTAACTGTTTCTGCTGTATCACCCCAACCTTTCTCGAAACCCCACTCGAGAAACCTGAAATCATAGGAAAACCCAATAACTTTTTACGCATATTATCTGATTTTAATCTAGATACCTTGATGCAAAAACATATCAGAAGGGTACCGATGTTCGAATTCCTGATAAGGTGTTTCTTTGGGAAGTGAAGAGACAAATACTCCTGCTTCTACCAAACTTTTCCGAAGCTTGTTAACAGTGTCAAGAGTGCTGCTGATCATAAGCTTCTGCAAATTGTAAGATTAACTTGTTAGATTTCCTTACGCTAACAATTATTCTTCTTGTTTTGTAATCAGGTTTCATTTTTCTATACTTGTCCTTTGTGATATAATGCAAGCAAGTGGTCTAGCAATGGTTTTGCGTTCTCGTGATCTCCACCCAGTTTGGAAGACATAAATTTTGTGACATAGTTCACTCCGTTCCCGATTGAAGATGGTAAGGTAATAGTAGGCATGGTAAAGTCGAATGCTCCGAAATCTACTTCGAATGCATTATCATCTTGTGCCCTGTAAGTCAATTTCTGATTAGTTACGATGCAGTAAACACCATTTATCGTTCTATCGTCTTCGACAATCCGTTGAGTTTATATTCATATACTTACCATTCCTCATCGAAGATCGTTTCTTTGAATTTCAGGTATTCCGAAGAAGTTATTTCCTCAACTGCTAGATCATCAGAATTAACCTTTACAAATTCCCAGAATCCGGGGTTGGGTCTCACTGCAAATGCAATATATGGAGGAACAACTGCTGCCTCCTGCAACAGAGAAAGACTTGGTATGTTGTGAATTTAGTTTCTTAATTCTTTCTTCAACAAAATTGGAGAAAAGAAAAAAAATATTGATACCTGAGTTGAACAAAGAATGTAACCAAGCTCACTCTCTATAACCCTTGCCCTTTCAATCTCATCGTCTACGGATTCCTCCATTTCATCCATTATATTCTGAGGTTTCATCAGTCTTCTCCCTTCTGCAACATATCTATAAATAAATATAACATCAGAAGAATGATGAAAAATTTAGTAGTAAAAGTTAATGAATTTTTCTGGAAAACCACCTAGTAAAACAAGTCTTCATTTCATACTGGCTCTTTCTCGAGGCTTCATGCATAGTATCCGCAATGGAGTCCGACCGTTTAAATGTCCAAGAAGCCATTATAGAAGAAAGTGAGTATCCAATGCTTTGAAAAACTGAAAGGTAGTAAGTTCATGAGGAAGAAGAGATGAGTCAGCTTTTAAGAAGAAACTCAGTTATGAAATGAAAATTTATAGAAATGGTTTTTTATAGGAAAACAAAGAAGCATCTCTGAGGAATTAAATAAATTCTGTAGTAGAATTGTGTTGATCAGCGTGCCAGCGACAATGGCCGCTTTGGTATTTTAGGGTCTCACGACATTAAAATGCATCTCTAGAAAATGGTGTTTAATTTCTTATAAGGAGCACGACACTTCTATTAAGTTCGTAGTCATCCAACTCAAATCTAATCGGTAATCACTTGAGAGGACATAGAAATTTAATTCTTGGTTACTAGATCACCCTTTTCATGTACGACTATTCTCAAGTGCTCCTTCACGTATGACGTTATTTGAGCCTAGCACATTTTTTTTCTTTTTTATGGATAACGTGGAGTACGTGTGGGTCTAACTTTGATACCATGTTAAGTTTGTAGTCACCTAACATAAAACTAATTGGCAATGCGTGGAAGGATCCGGACAATATATTCTTGGTTAAGAGATTATCTCTTTCTCACGTGGGGCTATTGTCACACGCTCTTCCACGTGTGACATTGTTTGAGCCTAACACTTTTTTTTAGATCACGTGGAACACGTATGTGATTTTTAAACCTTTCACGTGTTATATGCTTGACTACGAAATTATCTTTTTGACTCCCTCCCACAAGTGAGAATGCTATTACTAAGAATTCAACTTTAACTGAGTAATCAGAGGGCGTCCCATCCATTTTGCTTTAACTTGTGTTTTTTGATAATGATAGGATTGGACCTTTTTGGTTTTAAATTGTTTTCCACTTTCATTGTTTTCTTATTTGGGTTAGTGGTTAACCCTTTATCTCTTTACCAGCTAATACAAACATTAGTAGGATATTACAATTGGCCCTATGCTTCAAGTGTCCGTTGACCCGCTTACCCTAATAACGAAAGAAGTTCAGTGCCCGATATGTCCGACCCGATGCTTCAAATGCCCGCGGGCGTTCATATCCGGCCGATACCAGTACCACCCGTAGTTGTACACACCATTGGTTAATCAGTTAATGGCTAAGTATTATTGGTGTGTGTCACAATAACCTGCCTTAAGTTGTCACAGTGGAATTACACATCAAAGCAACTTACACCAAATCCTTCTTTTTTGTTGAGCCATACCAAATACAGCGAGCCGCCAATACTCTGGAAGTTTTAGGGGCAATGTCCAAACATGTTAAAAACAATGTTTTTCACCCAAGACTTGGTCAAAGGCGCCCTGGAAGTTTTAGTGGCAATGCCCCTTCTTCGTGACCTTCGTCAGGGTGAGATAGAAGAAGAAGAATATTTGTGTCAATTGGAAAACCCTATCACTTTAAAGAACCATGGAGACCAAATCATGAAGATGGATTTCAGCTTCCAGTAAGTTTGGATCTTAACTCACTCAAGTCGTTGGCATTTGGTACTACTGTCTCATACTTTAAAGAACCATGGAGACCAAATCATGAAGACCCCCCCTCAACAAAAAAAAAAAATCATGAAGACCCATTTCAGCTTCAAAGAAGTTTGGAACTTAACTCACTCGAGTCACTGGCATTTGGCAGTATCTCATTTTAAGAACTTTTAGGTCATTGTAATGCATTTTACAAGACAAATTAAAATGATTGTATCGAACGACATTGTCAGTTCAAACGAAATGTTCAAAGGAAATGGAGAGTAAGTTGATGAGAAGGTAGAAAGAAAAAGAAAAGTAGATTTTTGAAAATTGAAAAAAAGTAAATGATTAGTTTGATATGTTATAAAAAGCCAGCTCACCACCATACGAAAAAATGCCAGGAAAATGAAAAAAGAAGACCAAATTAGAAGTTGGTTATCTTTAAAAAGTCATTTTGGCCAGTTAGTCTTTAGGGGTTAAAATGAAATTAACTCTAAAAATAGGTCACCGCTTTGGGGAAGCTAAAAAGTTTCTGGGGGAGACGGTGGAAAACCAAAAAAACTCATCCAAACGCACCTTATCTCTCTTCTCCGGCCAACTCTCCCTCTCCGGCGACCGGATCTCACTCTCTCCTCTCTTTCTCTCTCCTCTCCCTCTCTTCTCTGTATTTTTCTTTTCTCTCTCTCTAAGTTCCGGCGAAGGGAATGGTCCCTTCGCCGGAATCTGAAAAAAAAAAGGAAAGAGAGAGAAGATGGAAGAAAGAGAGAGATGAAGAGAGATAGAGGAAAGAGAGGGATGAAGAGAGAGAGAGATGGATGATCGGAGTTATCGCCGGAAATAATGGTCGCCGGAGTTGATGTTGGTGAGAAAGAAGATGGTGGAAGAAGAAATGGGTAGTGTTTGGAAGAAACAAAAAAATTTATTTCCACCTAATTGCCCCGGAAATTTTGTTTATTTCTCCAAAACACTGGCCTAAAAATAATGGTTACAGTTCCAAGGCGGGGAAGATGGTGGTATTTTTGCAGAAAAAGGATAAGCTAGAATATCTAAAATCTATGGCCCATTAAACATTCAGTCCCTCCAAAAGTAGAGAAATCTTACCTAGTCCCCATAAAACCATCATACCATAACAAATTTTATGTACCCATACGGATTCAATTTTTTCATGTACCCCATAGCAAATTCAAAGCCTAAACCTCTCAACAAAAAAAAAAAAATTCAAAGCCTAAACCCATGTTACATCCAGACCATTGTGTTGCGTGATTGTTTCGCTGATTGTCTAAATCTGACTCGACTGAGTTGCGAGCCAAAATGTTTGGACCAAGGGTTTAGAAACTGGTAATTGAATATGTTTCAAATTTTAATTGACAAATAGCTTTACTCTTATCAACTCTTAATTGTTCAAGGGCCAACGCTTTAGGGGAAAGCTAAATAGTTTCCGGGGTGTGAAATTTTAAAGGGAATATGCAAAATTTTGAAAAGTTTCCGGGGAAACATATTTTATGAGGAATATGGTTCAAAACAAAAAACTCTCCCCCTCACCTCCCTCCACCTCATCTTCTCTCTCCACCTCATCTTCTCTCTCTCTTCTCCGATAGGTCGCCGGCCGGAAAATTTTCCGGCCGGCGACCATGAAAAAAAAAAAATTATTTCACTCACTCTCTCTCTAGAAACTCCGGCGAAGGGGTTGAAGAACAGACCGGAACTCCGGCGAAGGGAAACCTCTTCGCCAGAGTTTCTAGAGAGAGAGAGAGAGAGTGAGTGATTTTTTTTTTTTTTTTCATGGTCGCCGGCCGGAAAATTTTCCGGCCGGCGACCTATCGGAGAAGAGAGAGAGAAGATGATGTGGAGAGAGAAGATGATGTGGAGGGAGAGAAATGAGGTGGAGAGAGAGAGAGCTGAGGTGGAGAAGCTATTTTGCTTTCCCCCTAAATAAAATTGTCAAACATAATTGACCAATTTTTGACCAAGTCTTCACACCCCGGAAACTATTTAGCTTTCCCCAAAGCGCTGGCCTTGTTCAAGTGGTTTTGAAAGTGTTAGACCCAAATCTTTAAAATCCTAGAGATTCCAAATTAAATTTGTAGAGGAGGTGTAATCTATTGTTATTAAAGGTATAAATAATAAATTTGTTGGATTTTCAAAAAAAAAAAAAATTAACCTCCAAGCGTTGCAACTGTCACATAAGCTATAAATTTCCGGAAAAGTATGACCAGCCTGCTTCTTTGTTTCTCAATTGTTCCATCAGTAGGTTTCAAAAAATTTAGACGAGAAATGATTTTTTTCCCTCTTCAAAGTTTGACTCAAAAGTTGATTCTCCGTATTGTTCACACAGTTTTGAAATTTAAAGGCATGTCATTGGCAACTAATGTATGGAATCAAACTCAAAATGATTATAAAACTCCCCTACTACATGATGGTGTCCCATGGTAGCTCCTGGTATTTGTTTTTAGGGTTTCCACCCACAGCAATTTCAATCTTCATGTGTATCAATTCTTGCCCAATACTAACTGTCTTCCTTAATTACCTTATAAAACTTTATTTTGCTAACCAAATTTTTCGAAGTTCAATGGCATTTGGTTATTCCTGGGGGAAAAAAAAAATTAACAACACTATTCCTTAGTATTCAATTGCTAGAGAATTCAAGTAGATGGAGGTTCCAAAACTAGTTTTCATTAGTTCTCATGGAGGAAAGATGATGGACAGAAATATTATCAATAACATTTGTGCAATAACAAATACAATCAGTAAGGATTTGTTTATACCTGATCCTCCATTCAACTGCCAACTTCCATCTCTCTCTTGACCTTATAGCCTTCTTAGACAATTGTAAATCGTCGACATCACCCGGCTTCGGCAAATTGGTGGCCTGAAAGAAACCACCCATTTCGCCTTCGAAAGCCAAGATCATCTTTTTAACTTCATGAAATGAAGGCTGATCTTGAATTTTCTCGATGTATTGTAAAAGCAAAATATCGTCTTCAATTGAAGTTGGCAATTTTTCTAGAAGAATATGACAATTCTTTTTCACCCATTTCATAACCGATATCTCGTTCTCAGTGGAAAGTTGAGCTCCTGAGTATGCAAGGTGACCAACAGATTTTCGATTGTTTGGTGGAGTTGCCCACAAGCGTAAGGCTGATAGTAGAGCAAACGATGGTTTTCCGTCGTGTCCGACATAAATTGAGTCTTTAGGCCATGAATTGGAGTTCATGTCTGGTTGCAACTGAATGAAGACCTTATCGTTCAGATTCGATTTAAGCAGAAACCCATAGTGCTCAAGTAGTTCTAAATTTGTGTATGTTCCATAGCCTAATAGAACCTGCAAATATGACAAGTTTGAACATTAATGCTCTTTAACATAAGCTCATAACCTTGCTCTACTCTCTAATAGTAACAAGAAAACTTGAAGAACTATAAAGTATTAATCTTATTCGCATAAATTGAGAAACTTTAGCTCATAGTTAAGCTCTTCCGTAAGCCGAGCATACCCTTACACATATTCTTCTTCCTCGCCTTTAGGAACTTCGGATGGCGTGAATACGTAAAAGGTAATGAAAGCGACCGTTCTGAGTAGCATCATGGCTTCGGCCCGGCCTTAGCCTTTTGACTGAAAACAGTTCCCCACTAAAGATTGCGAAGAAGATTCTAGATCTATTCTCATGGTAGCGTAAATTAAAAGAGGAAAATCATTCAGGTTGTACCTGATCTCCTTTTCTGTAGCTCTTCCTGGCATAAAAGCAATATGCCTGAACATCTTCCTCATAACCAGCATCAGTTAACCTCTGTGAACTGATTCCAGAGAAGGAATTTTCTATCCAACTATCGATCTCTTCGGCATAAAACAATTCCTCCCCAGGGACAGCATAATTAAACAAGTCACCCACAGGGCATAAACATCCAGCACAATCCCATGGTACATGCAATGTACGAGAGGATATCTTCAAGCAAAATTAAGAGTTTAATGAGAGAAAACGATATAAAAAGCCAAAATGGTTTCATTATTCTATCCAAGGTTACCAGATTCGCGGTACGCTCCGGTACGCGGTACGAAAACGGGTACGCGGTACGCCTATTAGAGTGTATCCGGTACGTGGGGGGTATACCCATTCGGTACGATAATTCGGTACATAATTCGATTAATATAAAATTTCTCCCAAAATTCTTCACCAATAATTGTATTTGTATCTAATTCTCCCATTTTTCGATTGTGTTCATCACAAAAAATTTCGATTGTGTTCCTACCGTTCTTCATGAGAATCGGTTCGCTAGATCGGGCGATCTGGTTCGCAAACGTACCCTAAAAGGGTTCGCGCGAACCAGATCGCGGTTCGCAGGGGGTTCCAGCGAATCTGGTAACCTTGATTCTATCAGATGTAGAAGGTCGAAAGTGGATAGACCCGAAAAGTTTGTGCATTTGTAATCCAGTAGTTGACCCGGTTAGAAGAGAAAGAAAGGACATAATATTTTTTTAGAGATTAAGGTCATCGAAAGTTTTTTTTTTCCAGAATGTAACAAAGTTACCATTTCTAGATTTATTGAAGGGTCCACTTTTCTTGGCTCGTCCAGGACTTCGAATTTCAATTCGTGATTAATATTAGTAACCAAAATAAACTTGAACTCAATCGATTATCAAACTACAAAAAAGATACAGACTATCAATTGAATTACCAGAATTGCATTATTTTTCAAGGCTACGGAGATATACCAAAGGTCTAAAATAACCATTCACTTTTTGGCCAGATCCAAATCACGGGCAAATCGTATTTGTTTATACTGAAAACTAAGACCTTGACTGGAGCCACTAGACATAGAAAAGACTCACCGTTGCTGTTGACCACAGCCATGACTTAAAAGTTAGAAGTTGAGGCCTGAGCTCGAGTTCCTGCATAAGAGGAATAGCGTCTCTCCACTCACTTTCAGCTTTAGATATAGCTCTTTCTGTAGCCCAGATTGCATCATCAACCTATCAAACCAACAAGTAAAGTTACTAAACACTCTATCAACAATTCATTTCAACCTTCAAATTCCGAAAATGAAAACAAAAGCTTCATAATTGAACTGTACTTGTAGAGCTTGAGTCTCAAAGTGAGTAAAGCCCGGTAGGGTTTCGTACTGGCGTGGAAGCTGCATTAAGTAAGGGTACCACAAAGAAGACTTCCCTTTACCCATTTCAGCTAATAAACATACACCCAAAATCTGTATTTACATCAACAGTAAACACAACATTAGTCCATTGTACGTGCAACAACAATAGGTTTACGTATAGGGTTTCGAGAACATTCGACATTTGATAATTATATACGAAAAATTCAGAACAAAAGTACTAATAAATCATCATCCAACATGAGATACAGGTACAGGGTTTAGCTAGGATATTCGATGAGGAGAAAGAAGACAATGAAAATACCTGGGTAGAGGAGAGATGGGGATATCTCTTGATAGAAATAGATAGCTTTTGATCTCTTAACATGAGACTTTGAGTAGTCATTAGAGCAGATTTGGGTACTCTGAGGATAAGTTCATGTTTCCTAAGATCACGAGCAGCTGCTAAACCTCTTCTGCATATGCGAAAGCACGGTCACGACTGTTAGATATAATGCACTTCAAAAACACGGATTAAATCGAAAAGTGACGATAAAACAAGTGAGAGCAAGAGAACTCGAAAAACTTACCCTCCGGCCTCCGGGAACTGTGAAATGAAGAGGGATTTGCCCAAACAAGATGATACTGAAGGAGATGTAAGAAGAGCTTCAGAGTGCAAAGGATTTGGTGGAGAATCTGTAATTCCAAGCTCTTTTGCCCATTTCAGAAATTTTACCAAGCTTTCTTCTTGCTTTTCTTCCATCTCTCTCTCTCTCTCAACACACACACACACAATACAGTATACACCCTTCACAAGTAGAAGCTACAAACTACCCATATTTAAAATTTATACCGATTGATCACATTGACTTACAAAGAAATGGAAAGATATGATGATGTTTTCAAACAAAAACTAACCTTTTCAAAGACTTCATCTTGAGGAAGATATAAAATTACAAGTACCCATTTTGATTCAATAGCTTAGAAAGCACCTGAAAAGCTGAATAAAGAATCTCAGTGGTGAGAATATAAGAGAAACTGAAACATTAGAAACTCAAAAAAAAAAAAAACCAATTTGGGCGAAGTAAAATCTTCTACTATATGTTAATCTAAAAGGGTTTTTAAATACACATAGAGAAATAGGGCTTACTGGGGAAAATACATCCTATTTCCATGATTATCTGCTTCCTCTTTGATGAAGACGATTGAAGGCCACCAAAACCTTTACTGAGTTGCGGCGTGTGAAAATCAAGTTGGAAATTAGATTTTCTCACACTGTTTGGTAGGTACTTAGAGCAACTCCAACGTGGGGTTCGGGCTCCCAATTTTGGGAGCCCCTGAATTTTGGGAGCCCCGGGGTTTTCCTCAATTCCAACGTTGGGCTCCCAACCGGGGCTCCCAAATCAATATATTATACGTGTGCGAAGTATGTGTGCGAAATTTTGATTTTAAATTTCGACTATAAATTATTAGATTTCGACTATGAATTAAAATGTGATATTATTCGAGAGAGATAATTTCAAAAAGATAAACACAAAAATAAAAATTAGAGAAAAATACTTAAAAAAGTAGTATTTAAAATAATAAGAATATTAAA
Organism: Eschscholzia californica; assembly: GCF_041429995.1. Classification (NCBI taxonomy): domain Eukaryota; kingdom Viridiplantae; phylum Streptophyta; class Magnoliopsida; order Ranunculales; family Papaveraceae; genus Eschscholzia; species Eschscholzia californica. The sequence continues at coordinate 11,085,098 of NW_028238198.1, read as the reverse complement.
AAAAAAATTAGTTTAAAAAAAAATTAAAAAAATTAAAAAAAAATAAAATAAGGTGGGCCCAAAATAACCGTTGGGAGACCCCCAACGGCTATATTGGGAGCCCGGGAGCATGGGGCTCCCAGCCCCGGGGCTCCCGGGTTGGAGGGCTGGGGCTGGGGCTGGGGCTGGGGCTCCCAAAATTTGAATTGGGAGCCCCAGCCCCACCCACGTTGGAGCTGCTCTTAGGTGTATGAAAGTCAATTTCTAAGGGGAAAAAAAGGTGTCCACATATTTTTCCCACTTTTTGCACGGGAAAACCAATTTCTTACTCATTCTTAGAACATTTTATTTTGGTTCGCCAAACATAGCTTTATGTTTCAAGTCCATCGAATGTCCATTGAACTAGAACTCTCACAGATTGATTCTCGTCAAATTCCAGCGTTTGGTATCGAGTAGGAGAAAGAAAACTTAGAGAGAGAGAAAATGGAGGTAGAAGGATCATCGAAGAAGATGATAGCAACACAGGAAGAGATGGTGGAAGCTAGGGTTCCGATACCATACAGAGATCAATGTGCTCATCTTCTCATCCCACTCAACAAATGCAGACAATCTGAATTCTATCTTCCATGGAAGTGCGAGAACGAACGCCACATCTACGAGAAGTGCGAGTACGAACTTGTCATGGAAAGGTTACTGAAGATGCAGAAGATCCGTGAACAACAAGAGCAGCAGAAAAAACAAGGAATCCCTTTCATTCCCACCACTGCCAATGTCTGATTCATCTTCAGGTAATAGAGCCCCTTCTCCCTCTTTATTCGATCTAATTCAATAACTTTTAGTTAGGCATCCACTATATACAACCCCTACTTATTTGACAATCATATACTTTTAGGGTTTTTCACTCTAGTGTTGTTCAATTTGATCTATTTATGTAATATTAGGTTTATGATTTATATCATCTGGAAAGGTTCTGTTTTTAGGTCTATGTATTATCGTCTAAATGATCGGTTTATCTCAGTTCTGTATTGATTTAATCTGTTTCTGGAAGGAAAATACATTCTGTATTGACCTAGTAACAAATCATTAAAAAAAATCGCAACTCAAAAACTGATGAAATATGAAATTTGGAGTCTTTGACTACTGTAATGTTACATGGAAGGTGTTGTTTTAGCTTGGGAGACTTCTCTTTTATTGCCTCAACATGCTTATGAAAGAATTTGTAGTTATGGGCATATGGTATTGGTGCTACCTATACCACTTGAACTCCCTCTGTTATGAGTACGCCTGTGATTCTTTTGTCCTTCAAGATTACGTGTACCCTCTCTTCCGGATGAACCGTGCAACATCTTGCGGATTCACTTTCTGTGTCTTTTTTTGATTTTTTCACCATTGTCAATCCCTCCCACTGATCCAAGCAATTTATTACTCCTCCCGACATGCACCAGCTTTTCCCGAAGCTTCTAAACCTTATTCACCACTGTGGGATGTATCATTAGTTGGTTGACCGGTCCCGAATCCTTGTCAGACACAAAGTACCTATTTACATGGTTCTCACCTCTCTTGGTCATCATATCCACAGCTGGGAGCTTTTCCAGACAGGTGCCCACAATGTGAAGCCTACTTCGGTGGGAATTGGCTTCGCTTAACTTGCTCAGCCTGACTCACACATTCCGTATATGTTCCTGTTGGGCGAGTAATCCGTAGTATGTCTTTATGCCTTAATGGTGAAATTTTCATCATCAATGTTCTTCCATCTGCATTTATCCTATTTAGTAGAGATGCTTATTCATTCCAAAATCTTCAGGACCTATCCAACTTGCTCGATCTCCCAGTCCTTGATGTTTCTTGTGAAGTGCAGATTCCATCTGATTACTTTGTGAATGTAGGACAGAACTCGAAAATCTATCCTTCCTTTTTGGTCAACAGAGCAAATAAGGAGGGGAAGAGGTTCTTGAGAGGGGCTTCGTATTACCAGTAATGATGCTGGAATTTGATTTTTCTCCCTGTCTCCCACCTTTTCTCGGGAGAAGGCAAAGAATCTATTCATCTTGTTACATATGCTCTCCATACTTCTCAACTAGGATTCTAGTCCAGAAGGCACCCTTTTCCTCCCAAATGTCCAAATCCATCTGAGAGCATAGTTCATTACCTTCAAGTTCTTCACTCCTAAGCATTCTTTTCAGCAGTCCACAGATCGTCTCCTAGACTACCCACTGGATTCTCTTTTCTTCCTTTTTCTCGCTTAAATGAGGATCTTTAGCAATGTCCCTGAGATAGATATAGGTACACTAGCACTGAGGTAAAATTAATCGTGCTTCTGGACGATGTCGTCAAGGGCGACAAGTGGGGTGAGTGTGGGGAATGTGCAATTAATAAGGTGGATCAAAACATGTGGGATGCATCAGTGTATAAAAACTAGGGATAAACCTACCCTGTCGTAGGTAATACCTTTGTGCGTGTAAAGATAGTAATCTACCGATTGAGGAAAACTGGAAAACTATGCTTCTCAAGAAAGTGTACTTGGTGACTATTATAAGTGTCTCCTAGTTATATTAAAATTAAAATATTACTGGGTTGTATTATACCACTACATATTTTGATTATATTAACACTACCTGGTTGTGTCGTACTCGTACCCCTTATATCACCTGGTTATATCAAACCCTAACATGGTTATGTTTATTAGGGTGCATGGGCCTTGTGATGTCTCGCAGTATATAAAATTTGTAAGTAAACCTTCATAAAAGAGCATTAGAGCACAATGGACTTGGACTTTTGTGGGAGACCATTGAATCTATACTGGAAAAGTCGAGCTGTCCAGTTCAAATATTTAGAGTTAATCCCCAGGGTCACAATATCAAACAAATCTCTAGTTGTAAATATCTCCTTTAAAATCCTCAACTACTCAACAATTATTAAGTTTAAAGTTAACTATACCAACAAGTTTAGTCGCACAATTTCCTCACTTTAAGATCATATTCTCACCCGTATGGCCGTATCTATATGTATGTAGAGAATATAACCCCTTTCTTTCATCTTCAATCGATTTAGTAATCTCCCCTAAAATCAATCCCAGGCTCAATATATCTCACAATTTTGTCTCTCCCTCATCTTTATATTCTTTTGTATGACGGCCTTTTTTCTTCATTGAAGTTGCCTCCATAATTCTCTACCCTAATTCTGCTTCCCTCATCTTTATATAGGCTATCTTGAGATGCTACCCTTCCCCGTTATTTCAGGGGCGAAGAGAAAATATCATTTTTAACTTTCTTTTCTCTATCCTGGACCAGAGAAGTGACCCACTAGCGTTATATGCTATGGGGACTTTATTCATTTAATTTATATTTACTTTTGCTCTCTCCTCCTTGATTTGATTAATAAATACATGTTATACCTCTATATTTGATTTGATTTAATTTTTGTAAGGTATTGCTCGCTCCAGTGGAGCCTGGTTTATACCTAGATTACTCAGTAGTATAGAATGAGGCCGTGAGTTTAACCTTACCAAAGAAAGAGAAAAAGGGCCCAGTCCACCTAAACTAACCACCTTTAGTCAATTGGAGGTATTAGTTTTAGTGTGCTCTCTTTCACTCTCTCCGCTCGTTCACTATCTTTCCACTGATTCACACAATAACAAACTGTCGTTCCTGTGACCCTTTTCATGTATGGGCTACCTATGGAGGTAGCAAAACTTCTACTCAAAAGGTACGTGTAAGAAATTCGTGAATTAGATGCAGGTGCATCTATGTGCCGCCGTGCAGTACTGAGTTACAAGAACAAATAGATTTTCCTATAGGACTTGATATTTGTGCTGCTGTGGTTAAGCTAGTGATTGCTGGTCGTCCAGTTGTTCGGAGTTCAACATGATTGTAACAGTGCTTCCATGTTAAAACAAACAACAATTTTGTCACTGCCGTTTACAAATGGTGGATATTCAGTATTTTTCTTACACCATCTCTCTCCTTTTTCTCTCGCTAGAGCCATTGGGTTTCTCCATTTATCTCGTTCATCAATATTTTAAAATGGATTTCCATCTCAAAGAAGTTTACTCTGGCCCGCTCTATCACATTGGTGGTTGGAAGTAGCAGGATATTGCTCGATAACTTGACCCTCTATTCCTGTAAAGTGTACCAACATGCTTTTAAGCCACACATGATTTTTTTTCCTCTTTAATATATTACCAACCAAACTTGTAAGTTGTAAGTAAAAGAGCTCACTGCCTGACTGCCCAAGGTCACCCGCTCTGATAACTTATCAAGCTTGGGCTAGTTCTGGATACGAGATTTCTTAAATTATTGCAGTTCCACGTTCCACAAGCATGTGTTGTGATTGTCCTAAATCTAACTTGTAGTATTTCCTAGTGTTGTTTGGTGACCGAGTTACACAGAACAGGTAGTGCTTCTCTGTTTGTCCTGCTAGTATTTACTTTCTCACTAGAGCTTGATCAGGGGATAGAGACAATTTTTTTTTCCTGGTTTTGAGTACGATGGTTTTGTTGGGAAGTCGCATTAAGGTTATTCGAGTGTTTAAATATGGTTTTAAGTCCAGAAGCGGTTCGTTAATAAGGCGAAATTTAGTCTCTGCGAAGCACTAATGCGACACTAGCATATGCCTCGTTTAATCCATCAGTGCTAGGTCAGTAGGCCCCATACATACATCCCCCTTTGGATATACTCTCCATGTTTTCTCTCAAGGCCCGAGCTTAGGAAGGTATATAGTTTCGTAACTCCCTAACAACAACAAAGCAAAATGCTATCTACTATTATATGAAGACACTAAAAAGTTTAATAGACTTATTGTGTATTTGTATCACTCTATCAATCATTACCTTTTCCTCCTTGATCAAAGCGCCCGAGACCCGGAAAAGTCAAGAGATAGAAACAAGACATTACTTTAGATAGATACATGGAAACTAGTCACAATGAATCTAGATTAGTTTTAAATTGACTTCTATTGAAAGCTGAAAAAGTAAAAATGGAGAATATATGTTGGCGTTGGTTCACATTCTGTCCAAATAAAAAAAGAAATATTCAAAGCAGTCGGAATGGGAAAAGGTCACCGGAAGTTTCTTAAATTTGGCCCTATCAATCTGTGATCACTGCTGCTAATTGCCGAATTATTTCTGGAATTATGTTCCTTTTTGACTTTAGGTATCTATCTTTCAATCATTGTGTTATTATATTTTTGAATGATTTAGGTGGATCCCATCACTGAATTTTTGCTGCAAAAGTGTCTTAAGATTTCTTAGAATTTATTTGAAGACCACGATACATACAAAAGCATTGGGGTCGGTCATTTTAATGTATTATAAGATACATAAGTATGTGTTTGCTTCTACCGTATGATGCAGTGGATTCTTCTGATTTCAACATAGTCCTACGCGTATAAGACTTGGACTCCATGGACTTGCAGTTGTATACCCACATTATATATAATCTATCGTCGTATTCGATATTCTCGTGATGCAGCAGATTCTCATGATGTTTTTGACATACATATACATTTTATTCATACTGGCAATACTTATGTTGCTTACGATGTAAATCGGTGGATACTATTTGACAGCACGATTTCTTTTTATATGCTAACATGGAATTTCATTATTGACAGGAAATCGGGTTTGACATCTAAAATTGAAGGATCCTTGAGTATCTATTCACCATCTATGATTGGAGACTATTTTGAACTGTTAGTATTCATGAAACGACGATCTTCTTTTAATTTGTTTGTTTTTCTTGAATGATCTTCTGTTGGTTTGTTGGGTTTTGCTGACTTTTTAGTTTATTAGTGGAATAAGTAAACTCATACTGAATTATCATGTGCTGAAATCTGAGTTTTCTCGTATAATAAACTTCATTTGAGGGAAAATGATTTTGTGGCCCCGCAGATACTTGAATTGGGCTTTTGATTCTATGGGCTCGACGTGTTTGACTCTGGTTACATATGATTGGTTACTATAACCATAGACAATAATGTGAATGATCAGCTTGACTAGCCAAGGCTAACCACTGTTTTTTCTTTCTAAGATTTAGGGCTCACACTAACCATCGGTCTTTTAGCTGTAATCGTTCTGTTATGTTACGTTGTGTGGTCGGATATTGTGGTTTGTTATTAGACCGTTGATTCACCTACTTACCTAAAAGGCGGTCCATTATTGAGATAACTATTGAAGGTGAGACAATGTCAGCATTTATACAAGTTTGAATATCATAACCATTCGATTTTTGGCCTATCAAGTTACTTCTTTTAGTCGGTAATCTACGTGTAAAGACCGAGGAATTAGAAAGCTGAAGAAAATAATCAAGAAAACCTAATTTATTCATGCAATGTATCTGCAAGTTTTGAATACCTAAAATGTTTGAAACTTTTGATCTTCTACCTAAAGTTGGGAATGAAAGTCTTAAACCAGAGGAAAGGTTATAAGTCTAATGACCCCACTTTTCAAACCAGCCTGTAAATATGCATGTTACTTTATAACAAAGGATTTGGAAATCCCATGCATAAAAGAGCACACAAGATCTCAAAAGAAACCAAAAAAGAAAATGAGAATAAAGAAAGATATTCAAAGATAATCTTACCTACCTAATTTAATATGAGAAATGTCAAAGAAGATGTCTTTTCATAGACATTTATGAAGCCTATGAGAGTATAGAGGAATGTAGAATGAAACCCTAAAGAGGGAAAAGGCACATCCTTATCTTCTTGATTTTATCTAAAAGTACCAAAAGTATTTCCAGTTTAGCCTAATACTTATCTACTTTTAGGTTAGCAGTTTGAAATTAGGCATACAGCTCTCCCAAGCTCGATATAATTGTTGGTAAAAAGAATTAGTCAATCTTTTTGTTTCAATCTATTCTAATTGATTACTTTGTCCCAATGGAATTTCATTTTGGACTATGAAATACGTTGGCAATAACAGATAAAGAAAATGAGTCTGAAAAATGTAACTTCCTGTTGTTAAATTGAAAATTATGATATCAATCACTTTCCATGACGTAATTACACTATTACATAGAGGAAAACAAATCTTAGCTAGTTGTCCAATAAAGCTTTCTATAATCTGATAATTGATCGTAGGTTATTTCTGTAAAAAACGCGTATCCGTGAGTCTTCCAAACAAGCGTGTACTTCCACTGGAAAGATATATTAAAAAGATTATCTAAGATTTTCTCACTGAATTTCATTGTTCGTTTAATATGGAATGGAGTGACAAAACAGTAACACTCCTCTTGATATCATAAATCCTTTGGCTATAACATTAACAAACATGGGCCAATATCATTCTATTTTATTGTTCTCAAACGATGAGAAAGAAATACAAATAAATTTATTGATTCATTAAATGAAAAAAGAAAGTACTCCAAATTTAAGATCTGCAATTAAAAAAAATTACTAATACATACTAAACAACCTTCTAAATTTTTGTAGAGAACACAAGAAGGCTATCCTCAACATTATCCCTAAAGTAATCATATGGGCGATTTGGAATGCTAGGAACGATGGAATTTTCAGAGATAAACCCCGATCACCAGAATACATCTTCTTCGCGGCTAAATGTGTTATTTACCACTGGAGTAGATCATATAAGTGGGCTAAAGGATTTTCATTTAATTGCATAGTTGAGGCGTGGGATGCTTTTGTTAAGTCGCTCTAAAGTTCTGATATCTGTTTTGGGTGCGGGGTTGTTTGTTGTTGTGACCTTTTTGCGCTTGTTTTCGCTTATGTTTTAGGGTTTTCTTGTTTTTGTTTTTGTCCTCTCTTGCCCTTGGCCTCTCTGCCGAGTGCGTTTTCTATTTGTATTCCTGTTTCGGCCTTCATATTAATTTAATCAAATTATTCAAAAAAAAAAAATTTTGTGGAGAGAATGAGTGCTAAAGATAGACAAACCAATAAAAAAACACATAAAAAGCATAAAAGTTTTCAAAGATTCTTGGTAATTAACAAATTTCTTTGGGACAAGATCATAATGCATGTGTCTCATGCTATTTGTATTTTGTATTAATATAATAATAAAAATTTGTCTCCTTATAATATAAGTAATGATATGCATATGATGATAATACGGATCTTTGACTCTCTTAATTCCTTACAAATGTTACAAAATCAAAACCCTAAATTAAATATTTAATGTATGACCTTTCCGTTCTCATTCTTCCACATCATTCCATCTTTCTCTCTGGGTATCTCTTTCTCTATCTCAAATCAATTCTTCCCACATAATATATTATATAGAAGTTGGCATATGAGGTAGACATCAATTATAGATCCCTAGATTTTTCTAAATTCCATATAGTCAATGACCCACAATGTGAAAAGGATATTATTTTACTAACTTATGAATTAATTATACAAATCATGCATGACTTTCTTTCTCTCTATAGTTATTCCCCATAGTCAAAAGAATTACATGGAGAAGGTATAAAATTCTTGAACACTTACTCTCTTAAACACTTTTTCTATCTGTGAGTTAGGTGACCACCAATTAGCCATGCATCTCTTGCCAACTTATCAAGGACTCCCAAGAGAATTATGGAGACAAAAGGCTCCTAATTACCCCTCATTTTTCTGAGCCCCTTCCCTTCTTGTCCTACCTAACTTCAATGATAGACTCTTATCTCATTGCTAATGTAGATATAGTCTTATGATATTTGATTATACACGCAGTTGGAGCGCTGAATTGAAAAACAATTACGTATGTTCCAAACAAATGTGTTTTCTAACCATCTAGAAAAACTGAATTAGATACCTAGCTAATGACAAAAGTATGGCTTCTAGTCATGTATAATGTCAATTTACGTGATCTAATGTTTGACTTGGTTGAAAATGATTTCTTACCTATTATATTAAAACAATTCAATTGGTTATCCAGGGGATAAGTCTGACCGTTCATTTTCTCTACGAGATTTACCTTTGATTAGATCGAACGACTGATATAAAATCCTCTTTAATGTAATTTGTCTTAAGAAATAAGGGTATTAGTGTAAAGAATTAATTATCTTGAATATTCGGTAACAATCTCCCTAAAATAACTATATCTCAGGCATCTTCTCACTCGCGATTGCACATCCACTTTCCCCTTAATTTTAGTGATTCGGTTAGACTTCTAAATCAGTTCAAAATTGTATAAATACGGTTCACCTTCTCTACTCTTCAAACACATGGTTATCACTCTCTCCTGTAATTTTATCTGACTTATGTTGTGATTTAAATTTATTTTCTTCTCCTCGAAGGCGTTAGTCAAGAGGGATCTTCCCCGTCCTACAAGGAACCTAGTCTTTCTAATGGGGAACTCAAGTCATTTAGAAGTATGATTTAGCATATTTTTTTTCCTACACGGATTGTTTTCACATTACACCTAAATAGGTAGTTGAGAAATCATAACAATATCAAGATAAGTGTAAATTTATTTTGTAATGTCTAATCTCACCGACACCTTAATATTCTGCATACACTTAAACCTAATATAGTTCTATAGTTTGTTTAGTGGTTCACAATAGATCGTCTCATGGGACATGAAACGTCTAGCAACCATATATAGTGTGTCAATGGTGCCACATACTCAGCTAGTATGGTCCCAAAAGGGTTGGTGTGGCTAAACCTTGATGACACACATCATGAGGTTCACAACCATATGTTGACATTCATGCTCTAGTAAATTGTATCAAGATACAAAAGCTTGCCAACCCCTTTTGAGCACCACAAACCATCCCCAAACGGGTCGGATTATTCTACGGTGAATTTTTATACGGCTCCGCCCCAACCCATTATGAACACTGGGGCAAAGTACTTAAAGAAGATAAAAACTAAATGAGATGCAGATTGGAAGATTCAGGGTTGTGTTTTGGCTAGCGAGTGCGGCCAACTACTTAGACTGCCACGCACCGCCTGGTTTGCATCCCGGACAGTTGGCGATGACTATTTCGAAACACGCATTGTTGGCTAACGGGGTAAATCGATCCGACCCGACCCGACGGTTGTGAGTACTTACTCTGGATTCTTTGTGGAAAGAGACAAAAAAAGATGAAATGAATGCTAGATATAATGGAAAATCTTCTAGATACCCAACCCCCCAAAGATGTAAATATAAATAAATTGCACACTTTTCTAGGTATTCATTCATTCACTACTCCTCCTGCTTCTCTTCCTGCTACACACGCCAATGAAACCGGCGTCCTCGATGCTCTCCTCCTCCTCTCAATCCATAATAATAATAATAATAATAGTAACAAACAAAACTAAGGGTATTTTGGGAAATATAAAAAAATACATTCATCATCATTCTTTCTTTTGTCAGGAATTTTCCATCATTCCCTTCTACCCCCTCTGCCTGCCCTCCCTGCCTTTTTCTGATTTCTTTTCTTTTACCCCCTTCCTACTTTCTCATTTATTGTCTTATCTCCCTAATAAAGGACCTTAACTTATAAATATTCTTTTTGTTCCATTTTCTCATATTCCCCATTTTACCCCTATTATTACTTATACTAGTCTTGTTCTAGTATGTAGTATTTACTACTTGCGTGTTTACGTGGCATTCTCTCTCTCTAACAAACACTTTCTCTCTCTAGTGTTAATAGAATAGGATAGGATAGGGGAATTTGATTATTACTTGTAGATTAGGGTTTTTGGTTTGGAATTGGGAGGCAAAAAGAGGGAAAAGGGTTTACTTTGTAACGTCCCTTCTTTAACTTCCTCTTTATTTCTTCTGACACGGCGCCGTCTTTGCTCTTAATTATATCTACTAATACAAGCTGCTCGCTCCTCTTTCACGTATTGCCACGTGTTACTTTGATCATTTCTTCTTTCATCTAGGACCGTTGGATTTTCTGATGGTCAATATGAGGGTAATGCAACGGTAGAAATTACTTATTGTGGTCGACGAGTCGATCACTAGACCTTTGACCAACGAATCATGACACTTGTTGGCGTGGATCCGGTTGGGTAAAGAAGGGTTGGCATAGACAAAGAACTAGAACAACATCATAAGGGTATATTTGATGACATTTTTAGATGTATCAACCACACACATACCTACCCATACATATATTTCTACTAGATCAAAGATCCAAATACTAGATAAACTACCATGTGGTGTATATTACAATAAATTTGTTTTCTCTTTTGAAACACAAGCTATACACAACCAATTCAGATAGTATGGAGTTAAAACGCATCATATATATCGATTAGATGCATATTTTAAATAAAATAAGTGTATTTCGAGTAACATTGAAGATGAATATATATTGAATTTCTTTTCTTTTTTAACTAGTTGAGGTTCTTCCTAACCTCTCATGAGAAGGTGTGAGTTGAAAACAATATATCTATCATAAAAACGACACAATAATTTAATATCCTGACTTAGTTTAAATAAGTTACGGTACTGATACTAATCATAACCAATCAGTATATCAAACTAGACGGTTAGAAGAGGAAATGTGAAGATCAACCACATATTTGAATTTTGAAAGACGCTGAAGTTTTTATTTTTCAAGCGATGTTACCTTTAAAGATAGATACTCTTAATGAACCAAAGTTTATTTTTATTAATTTTTTAGACAAAACTATCTAAATGTCTTGTAATACTAAGGTTTCTGCAAAAGATTTATGTATTTGAAGAACGTTGAAGTTTTTATTTTTTAAGTAATGTTACTTTTAGAGAAAGATACTCTTAATGAACAAATGTTTATTTTATTCATTTTTAAGACAAGAGTACCTAAATGTTTTGTAATACGGATGCTTTTTTTGAAGATTTATGGGCATAGAAAGTTGTTGAGACGATTTTACAACACATGTTAACATAAAATTTTCTTGAAAATGTCATTTACGTAGTTGTTGCAAGTCTTGTTTATAATTAAGTTATGACCCACACCCATAATACCTTTCACTTTATTTTTGTATTTATGGTTGTTACAAATAAGTTGGAGTAGACCTTTTTGGGCTCTTTTATGGTCTAAAAAACGATTTTAGTATTAACCAATTTTCTCTAGAAAAACCTTATAACAACTGTTTTTTTTCTTGTAAAATTTAACCACATTTATGAAACTTTTGTTTTGGTTCCCTTGTGGTGAAAACTCTGAAAAGAGATCACACTATGAGACGAAACAAAATTTGGTCCCAACTCTTGAGTAAACTGTAATAAAGTCAAAATAAAAAAGTTAATGAGATGAGAAGAGGGGTAATATGGTCATTTGAAGTTGTCTTATTGCTGCAGTTTATCTGTGGCTCTGTTTCTACTTACTGCAAAAACAAGAATAAATTTGTTGTCTTCTTTCCCTCCTAGTCAAAGAAACTTGATTATGACTTTCTTCCTCTCTGGCATTTGACAAATTTACCCCTCATGAATGCTCCCTGGTTTCCCCTAGTACAAAATTTGGACCTATGGCAGAATAAATCCCTAGCTTTTGCTACAATGTCAAGGAGCCTGCCTGGTTCTTTTCACCACCTCTACTTGGTCATAGCCAAAATGGCCAGTTGTTTTACTTTATGAGTGTAAGTTAGATGTAAAAATAAATCCACCCATAAATAAAGTCTGACTTGTGTCAATGAAGGCCAAGTTGAAAAGGATGATCCTTCCAAAGAAAGTGAACATATTTTCTACATTCTCCTAATTACCCTTAGTAAAGATAAAAGGATGGAGAAGGGGATTTTGTTTTTTACAATTTGGATTATAAGTGACATTTGCTTGAGATAGTTGTATCTCTATTTATTTAAACATTTATCTATCTACCATTTATATAAAACATGTTGATTGGAATTTCAAGTTTAAATGTGCCACCAATCATGCATGTCGGAGAAATATATAACTACGGTATACAGACTAAACTTTTTTGTTGGACAAGACTAGATTTTTTCATCTTAATAGGTGAAGAGGAAGTAAAACACTAGCTCGTTATTATCAAAAAATAAAAATAATTAATGTTAAGGTTTAGTAGGGAACACATATTCTTTTAGAAATCACATATGTAAATACATAATACAAGTTCTCATGAGTACTTGTTCTTTTCATGGTTGTAAATTTATATTAATGTTTTTTGCCTCAATTTGCACTGAAGAGTTCTCTGGATTTTCAAAAGGGAAATTTGGTCTAATTTTCTTACAAATTTTTTGTTTTGGTGTAAAAGAATCAGTCCAACTTTTTAGTCTTCAACTTATTCGTTACGCTTTTAATTTGCAATACTTTGCGACAACTTTACAACACCCTTTCGACAACTTTGCAATGATTTGTAACCTTGCAAAAAATAATATAACTTATGAGAACTTGTATTATGAACCAAAATACGAAGTATAACAAATATCAAATATCTGAATTAACCATTTTGTTTTCTTGAAGTATAACAGAGTCTCTTCAACAAAATAAAATAAAGAGTTAATTCCTATATGGCCCCCTACTTTGTGACCAGCTTCCTTTATGGCCCCCTTTTTTCGTAAATTCAAATAGAGAGAGAAAGATGATTTGGGAAGAGAGGTGAGGTGGAGAGAGATAAGTGGTGGAGAGGGAAGTGAGGTGGAATTATGTTTGTTTCTTTGATTTTATTTTGAAAAAAGATTTTAAGGAAGGGTAGTTAGGACATTTCCATGAAAATAGGGGGCTATATTTGAATTTACGAAAAAAAGGAGGCCATAAAGGAAGCTGGTCACAAAGTAGGGGGCCATATAGGAATTAACTCTAAAATAAATTAAAACAGAGTCCTTTTCAAATTGAAACCAGTACAAAAAGGTGAATTAATTAAAGGGGGACCTGTTCTTTAACCAAAGGGATAATTTTCTAACTTACAAGAAGAAACACATCATATCTCAAGTAAAAGAGAGGAGAGAGAGAGAGAAAGAATTCTGAAACGTCTGCATGAGGTGATGATTTTATTGACCAGTACATTTCCACAGGGGAGACAGATAGACGTTTCAGTGATATTTTAGAGCATGTTCAGACTCCCCATTCTGACTCATCTCTCTCTCTCTACATACAACTTCATTCTAGAGAGAGAAACTCACAAGTAATAAGAAAATAATGTCTGAAAAGCTATAGTAGCTAGCTACGCCAAGAAAGACAATTCAAATTTAAATTAGGGTTTTCTTTTCAAAAGTCGGCACCGTCTTTATTATATACGAAATTGATTTCTTGATGGAGTGGGTATATATTGAAAGCATAATTACAGCCCATAAACTTACTTATAGGTCTGAAATTATATACTCCTACATAGCTAGGTTTGTGAGTTTCTTATCTTGTTGCTGGTCAATTTATTCATCTAATCGTTGACCTTTTTGACAAGAAAGATGAAGAATTTCAGTAAGGATTATTACTTTTTCTCTTATATATTTAATACAAATGGTCCTTAACTTTGTGACTAGCTTCCTGCCTGGCCTCCTACTTTAGTAATAATTCTCGTATAACCCTTTTTTCTGTTATCTTTAACTTTCCGTTACTTTCTCTCCTCCATCTCATTTTCTCTCTCCGCTACATCATTTCAACACGCCACATCATCGTCTTCACCGACAGTGGTCGCCGACCGACCAAATTTCCGACCGGCGACCTTCAAACTTTTTTTTTCTCTCTCTTCTCTATCTCTCTCTAGAACAAATCTAGAGAGAGGAATGAAAAAAAAATTAGAGAGAGAAAAAAAAAGAAAAAAAATTGAAGTTCGCCGACCGGAAATTTGGTCGGCCGGCGACTTGCCGGTGAAGACGATGATGTGGCGTGCTCAAATGATGTGCATAGAGAGAAAATGAGATGGAGGAGAGAGAGTAACGGAATGTTAAAGATAACGGGAAAAGGGGGCCAAACAAAAATTATTACTAAAGTAAGGAGCGAGGCAGGAAGCTGGTCACAAAACTGGGGGTCATTTAGAAATAACCCTAATTAACAAGAAGAAGAATAAGAATTTGACCTATTCAAATTATTTGGAAGATTTTAGAGAGAGGGAAAGAGTGTTAGAACTCTTTTTAATTATTATAGATTTAATTATGAATATATTTCTTCACATTTTAATTACTCTTTTCAGTCTCTTTAATGACTCAACTATTATGTTAGGTTTGGTGCCTGCACAGGCAGTAAGGAGAAAGAGTCTAGGTTTTCATGACCCGTGGAAAAAGCTGACAGTGTTATTTTGGATTTTACTAGTTATTATTATTATTTTATTTTAATTGCTCGGGGTTATTTTTTGTTCAAAGACCGACTACTTAAGTTACGACTAGTTTTTCTCATCGAAAAAAAAGTTATGACTAGTTTAAACTTGCATTTGTGTGTTTTTGTTTAATTCAGTTGATTACTGTTTTTTTTAAATTGCTGCTCGCAATGGCATATAAGCGGCTTTAAAAAATTTACATGTCTCCATATATCAACTATTTCAATTTGTCAAAATAGTCGCCCGTGATGTTCGATTTAGTAAAAAAAATAAAAATACAACGTTTAATCATTTTCACTCGTTGTCAATTGGATTTGAGAAAAAAAGAAAAATACACTTGTACACCGACAATGTATTTTTCTAAAGAATCATGTGACCCATAGTTGCACACTGCCACAATACACACACGAGTACTTGTGCACACGACCAAGTAAAATTTGTTTGACTTCGATAACACGTACTCATTAACTTAATGTGCAAAGTTGAAATGATCGTACCCACATGTTATTAGTACATAGGTAAACCTGTGAATTGCTTGTCAGTGGATTTGAGTCGTTTATCGTCTTCTATGTATTTCTCTGTAATATTTTGACTGCCTTCTTAGCACCCATTAAAACACCATTAATGATGCTATCCCCGACCATGTATCCAGACAAGATTTTGGCCGGGATATTGGTGGAGCATAGCATCACGACTCTTTGAACACTTCTCTTTAAAGGTGCACCGGACTCGAAGGCTCGAAGTCACCAAAACTATTGGTTTAGACCTGGACATAATTCTACAAGGGTCTTATATTTTGAATATCACATGTTTTTCTCAAAATAATAATAATAATATTTTAAATAAAATTCATAACATAATGTTAGATGTAGATCAATGATTATGAGATAAAATTTTGCACAAGAGATCAAGAGTTCTAATTCTCTTTTACGCAATATTGAGAATTTCATTTAATTTCCTACCTTGCACCAAATAGGGACCGAAGGGGTCCAAATTTTAACTCTGCTTTGGACCTTCTAAATGTTTAAGTCGGTCCTAATTTATTTATGTGTGATATTTTGTAACTGCCTTTCTGTTAAGTGATGTGAGCATTGGTGGACTTTAAACCTATAAAAATGTGAATATACTATGTTAAGTTTGTAGACATCAAATTTAAAGTCATTAGGTGACTAGAAATGACCTAACTATTATGTTTAGTAAGTGACAATTTTATTAAGACAACATTAAAATATAGATTTATCTTAGTAGGCAAATAATGAATGCATTTATTCTTTTTTGAGGAGAGTGAGAAAGTAGAGAGAATAAAACGAGTAAACAATGGAAGTTTAATGTCTCACGTCAAAATGACAAAAAAGTTGTATTATAACAAGCTAGGGTGAGATCCAAGGTTAATTAATTAGAATTAGAATAATAGTACAAACTAATTATAAAATTATCAAAGAGGAGAAAACTAGAAAGAAAGACTGTGAAACGACTAGGGATGAAGCTGGCCGACAGTGCAGACTGCTTCTCTCTACTGTCTATGCATGCGTATAAAATTATATTTTGAAGTACAAATGAGTAGCCTATTTCAAATAACAAACGTTTTGTGATCATGACGACGTTGTTCTTATTTGAGAAGAGAGAGAGAAACTAAAAAAAAAAGTAGATAGAGAGATTATAGAGAAAGAGAAACTAATAGAGAGAGGTCACCTATATATAAAGGGACACCTTGGTATGTATTCGGCCACTTACCAAATTCTAATGAGTTAATTCCTATATGGCCCCCTACTTTGTGACCAGCTTCCTTTATGGCCCTATTTTTTCGTAAATTCAAATATGGCCCCCTATTTTCAAGTAAATGACATTACTCCCTTCTTCATTCTAAATTTAAAACATTTAAAAAAAGTTATTTCCACCTCACCCCTCTCTCTCTCCACCTCATCTCTCTCTACAACTCACCCCTCTCTCTCTTTCCAACTCACTTTTCTCTCTCTCTCTCCAACTCACTTTCATCTTCTCCGATTAAAGTCGCCGGCCGGAAAATTTTTCGGCCGGCAACCTAAAAAAAAATAAAATAATAATTTTCCTCTCATCTCTCTCTCTCTCTAAAACTCCGGCGAAGGGGGTTTTCCTTCGCCGGAGCCGTGAACAGACTTCGCCGAAGTTTTTAGAGAGAGAGATGAGAGGAAATTTTTTTTTTTTTTGGAGGTCGCCGACCGGAAAATTTTCCGGCCGGCGACTTTAATCGGAGAAGATGAAGGTGAGTTGGAGAGAGAGAGGAGTGAGTTGGAGAGAGAGAGGAGTGAGTTGGAGAGAGAGAGGAGTGAGTTGGAGAGAGAGAGAGAGGTGAGTTGGAAAGAGAGAGAGGTGAGTTGGAAAGAGAGAGAGGGGCGAGTTGGAGAGAGAGATGAGGTGGAGAGAGAGAGAGGGGTGAGGTGGAAATAACTTTTTTTAAATGTTTTAAATTTAAAATTAAGAAGGGTAGTAATGACATTTACTTGAAAATAGGGGGCCATATTTGAATTTACGAAAAAAAAGGGGGTCATATTTGAATTTACGAAAAAAAGGGGGCCATAAAGGAAGCTGGTTACAAAGTAGGGGGTCATATAGGAATTAACTCAATTCTAATCTTAAGAAGTTATGTCCCTTTTAACAAATGGTGAAGGAAAATCTCACTATTACCCCTTTATTTCGTTCTCTTAGAGGAAGCACCCTCTCGTCTACGTCTTCACCATCGGCATAGGGTCTGTATTACCACCGTCATTATTATTGTAAATTCGTGATTACCGCTACTTCTAATGTGGTTCTTAGTAATTGTAATCTTTTTCTTCAAAATTTACTTCAAGGGGTAAACTCAATAGTATTGAGAAGGTAAGGTCATTAAATTGTTAAAAATTTTATGCACTTACGTGTAAAATAACATCAGATGATGACGGAAAGTGACTTCCTGTGATTCGTCTTTGAATATCGAGTTAGTGTTCCACCGTACGTGCAAAGATGACATTATATCTAGTCGATTCAATGTTGCAGATTGAATCACTGGCTTAAATGGCGTCATGTGGTAGGGTTGGTATTATAATATTTTCCATCGTAGCGGATATAATCCTATCTTACGACAAGACAAGCGAATATCTGGAGTTAGCTAACTTCCAATGTAACCAACATTTCTCTCAAACAAGGAGGAGTTTAAGGTGTCAATCATACTTCTGCAGACCCCCATGTTTGGGATCAGGTTGTAGAGCTTGACTCGGATCCACACTTCTACTAGCCTTTAAGTCTTGATTGAGCTTAGGTGCACGTAGTAGAGTACTTTTCGTTCCACCTCTCTCTTGATTTATACAAAGTTTCATCGATGTTTATCTAGAAATCCAGCCGTTTATGTTAATCAATTGACTTCTTTGACTGGTCAAAGCTTGATAATGATATTTGACTAAGCAACATCATTCACTTATAAAAAGTAGAGATGTCCTCATACAAATGATGTCACAAACACCACCACTTAGGCTTCCCTATACCAGCAAGGCAGCAACCGAGAGAGAGAGAGAGAGAAAGAGAGAGAGAGAAAGAGAGAGAGAGAGAGAAAGAGGGGTAATAAAGTAATTTTGGGTATGAGAAGAAAAACTGGTAGGGGGAAAGGAGGAAGAGGGTCAAAGCTTATAAATAAATAATAAATATAATTAGGAGAAGAGAAAAGAGAGAAGATCAGAAGCTCGTGATGAGAATTTTCTTTCTTTGCAGGGAAACAACAGCAGATCGTCAGTCCCTCCAAAGGAATTTACAGTCCCTCCTTCCTTCGTCCCTTCCTTTTCTCGTGATTTGATCGTTTTCTCTCTCTCTCTACACTTTTTGTTTTTTCTCTTTTTGCTTGCTTCTTCTATCTTCTTTAAATAAGTTACTAGACGAAACCCAAGGACCCCATTTATTTATTTACCTCTCTTTCTCCCTAACTATCATCCTCTTCATTTCTATCTGTGAGAGTTTTTTTTTTCTTTCTTTTTGATCATTTCTTCTCTTTGGGTTGAAAGGAATTAGATAAAAAAGATTATAGAAGAAAATGGGTAGTTGTGGAAGGAATGGAGCAGTAAGACAATATGTTAGGTCAAAAGTTCCTCGTTTGAGATGGACTCCTGATCTTCATCATTGTTTTGTTCATGCCATTGAAAGACTTGGTGGTCAAGACAGTAAGTAGTTTTTCTCTTCTCTCTCTCTCTCTGTTGATGACAATATCATGATGAAGGGAATGAGCATATATTATATATGGTGGTTGTTTTATGTAGAGGCTACTCCTAAGCTTGTTCTCCAGTTAATGGATGTTAGAGGGTTAACTATTTCTCATGTCAAAAGCCATCTTCAGGTATACTAGTATATTTTTGTTCATCTTCATCTTCATCTTCTAAATCAAACTAACTATTTCATGAGTTTTCTGATTTGGGTTTTCTTTACTTTTACTATCAGATGTATAGAAGTATGAAGAATGACTTGACTAGTCCAGGTATGAGATGACTTTTCATACAAGAGATTTTGATCTTCTTCAACTATTAATTACTTTCTTTGTTTCTCTCTCTCTCATATTAAAGCCACTACTTCATTCTAGGGTTTCCATTAAAGGTTATTTTATAAGTCAAGTTTGTAAACTCAAATCTTTTCTTATTGTTTCTACTGTTAGTAAAATCCTTACTTTTAAAGAAAATGTTTCAACTATCTATAGTGTGTCCCTTGTCTTTAAGTTATCAATTGTCATCATCTCATTTGCTTTTTTTTTTTTTTTTTCTCTCTTCCCTTTATTTCTTACTTTCTTCACAAGTGTTAGTAGGTAATAAAGCTGTTTTCATTTCCTTAATTGTTGAGATAAAAAGAAAACCCATATCTCTTTCAAACACTTCTAAAACTAGCTAGTACTCCTAATTTGAATCACTCATCAAACAAAAACCCATCTTCCCCTCTCTCTCTCTCTCTCTATATGATTTTAAATTCTCTTTCTTGATCCCTTTGAACTACCCTCACATCAAAACTTGTCAAATAGTAGTTAACTATAGGCTCATTTTATTACTATTATTATCTAAACCATAATAGAAGAATAATTAATTAGTGCTAATCCCAACTTTTTTTTTTTATTATACTCTTTGCAGATTTTCATCAATCCCAACTTAGAGATAACTCATTTGATGATCATGATGGGTGTATTGATGAAGAAAATGATCATAATGATATGGATTTTTTTGCATCTTCATCAATATCAAAACCCATTAATCAAGACTCCAACCATCACCACTCTTTGATTTACAATGACCATCTCCAACCAAAAAGGTACTTATATTTATAAATTTACCATATCATATATACTATTAACTTTCATGAATAGTATTTTTTTTTTTTTTAAATTCTACTCTTTGATCCTTTTATTTTATTGATATGGGGGGTCTGTTTGGTTTTGTGTTTGTCTCTTAAACAATAAAACAAAAGAGCAATGATGGAAACAAGTTCATCCAAATCAGAAAAATGTCAGCAAGAATTCAGTGATGATCAGAGGAGAAGATTATGTGAGACAAATAATGCAGTTTCTTCAATATACTATTGTGATAATTATGAACAACAAAATCACTATTTGGTTGATGATCAAACAAAAGGTAGTAGAAGAATAAAAGAGAATAATGGTTTATTGAGACCATTAGTGGCAGAGAATGAGTTTCCCCATACAAATACAAACACCACACTTTTCTCTTCTTCTTCTTCTCCTTATCATGTGCCAGATGATCTTGTTAAGCTCAATGCATTAAGATACCCTGAAGAATCTGAGTTCAACAAGGTACTATAATGTACCCCCACCTTTTATTCTCTCTAACTTTCTGTCTACATTTTGTGATTTGTTCTTGTTTTGGTAATTCTCTTGAATCACTTTTTGATATGTCCATTTTTATTCTTTGTTTTTTTATAGTCATGGGATATAGTTGGGTGAAATGACACTTTACCACTCTATTTTTGATAGAGAAAATAGACCATACAGGCACAGAAATCATGTAGATATATATGACATTTTCTTGTCAAGAATATTTTGTTGACCTAGTTTGTGTCACTCTCAAGCAAACCCATCACAAATCATGTTATTTATTTAGGATTTCGAGTTTAGGGTTGTTGATCTCTTCGAGATTGTTAAGAGTTATAGAAATCATCGGTACAAATTAATACTGCCTCATAAGTCTATATACGTACGCATTGGAGAATGTATTTATACATTTTGTATACCTAATCCTAAATATAATCTAAGTTAAGCTACTAGTTGTATCATTATACTAGCAACATTTTTATTGTAGAAAGTATTTTTGTCTCTTACAAGTTTATTTGTTATTTTTCGTTTATGTGATTAGTTTGGATTTTATTTTTCATGTATTTATAGTTAATGCAAGGAAAGGAACAACTACTTGCATCTGCAAGAAAGCGGAAGTTCGGGTTTATTGAAAGCCAAGCATTTTCTAGCATGACACGACCCAAGAACGAAGAACACGAAAAAAGAGTTGGTTGTGAATTGTCACTATCACTTTCATTGCTTCCATCGACTCAAAGGAGTAATGCATCATCAACTAGTGAGATTAGTGACGTTTTTTCGACTAATTCAAGATTGAATTTTAGAGACTATTCTGCAGGCTCTTCTTCCTCAATGCAACAAAAAGATATAAATTTAGATCTCTCTATATCTCTTTGTGGTGTTTAAATATATTAGAACCCTTTGTAAATCTCTTATTTATCTACTTAAATATTACTAATTTTTCTCATCTCTCTGTTTATTATTTTTTTTGAGAATTAGACTACGGTCTACGTTAGTCGTTACAAGGCATAGATGCATCATGGAGATGTAATGGGCACGATAACCGCCTAATTTAAACTGAGAATGAAAAAGGCCTAAAGCCCGACAACGAAGAGGCCTAAAGCCCGACAAATTATTACATTATTCATAGCCTAAATAAATTCAGGGCCGGCCCTAGTATATTGGGGGCCCAAAGCGAAATTAAAAACTGGGGCCCATACAATATATATTAGAAAAAATTAAATAAAATTTAAACAATGCAAAGTGTAAGAGTCGAACCCCTTGACCTTTTATTCAAGATCTAAACTCTTTACCACCAACCTACACCTTAAATTATGTTTGAAACTGGTTTAAAATGTAATTACTTTTTCGAAACTTATATGCGAAATATGAAATATGAGGCCCTTGATTATTTGGGGTCCAAAGCGACTCCTTTGGTGGCTTTGGTCACGGGCCACCCCTGCCTAAATTACATAGGATAAATCTTGATGGCAACTGCTTCCACCGAGACTCGATTCCACGACCTCATGGTCTTCAGAGGGGTGTCCAACCATTACACGAAAGAGTGGTGGACCTCTCTTTTATTATTACTCACTTTATCTCTCTTGTTTATTGCATGTTTTGCATGCTATTAAATTATGGGAGGTCACTTTTTACATGAAAAAAAATCTAAATTTAAATGTTTATATCATAGTATGAGAGACTTTGTGTTTACTAACGGAATCAATATGATGAAAGAAAAATGACTTTTTGGGGTTCAAATACATCATCATATAAAGGCATATTTGTGATGTAAAAGGGGGAAGGAATTTTGAGAGAGAATCAATTCTTTTTTTGAAGGTACAAGAATATATTAAGGTCAGCATGAATATTATGAGTATTGGTTTATTTTGTTCTCTTGTTTGTACATAAATATATCATGATATTTGTCTCAATAGAAGAACCATCTTCCTAGAATCCATAAATTTCTTTGCACGCCTAAGAGAATAAGGAATATTGAATATTTGCTTGTGTATGAAAATATCGTAAAATCAAAAGACTACACTTGAGATGAGGCAAGAAACCGTTTCAATTCAAAGTTTTCAATGAAGTAATAATTTTGGTACAATTTTTTGGTTGGAAATAAGCAACGAATTGAGCACCTACGATAAGATTTTTTTCACGCTAGAGAAACACGTGGTTAGGCTTTTAGTCTACATCTATATATAGGAGAATGGTGCGTGTTTTGATATATTTGATTATACGGAGATTATAGCAAGAACATATACATTTATAAGGTCTCACTTGCTAGTTATGAATGAACCTTTATTGGCGACAAATTTATTCTCCAAACTGCACAAATTTTATATCAAAGTACTGAAATAGAAAAGAAAGGGTTAATTGTATTTCTAATACGAGACGCTAAAATCCATTACATTTGGGGAACTACCATGACGTGCAAAAGTATGACTCGCCACCATCTTCATGTGTGACGCTTGCACTCAGACTTGGGTTGTCTTGTACAAGTCTGTCTTTACCACGGATTGACCAAATTATATTATCAGACTAAGGCAACCAAAATCATCTCTTGACAACCGAACACAAAAACTTCCTCATTAAGCGAACGAGAACTATAAAGCAAACTATAATTGTGCGCATTTTAAGTCGCTTTAAGTCGCTCGTCCAAAGACTCTCACCCTTATTTGACTGTGGTCATGCATAAGATATTTACAAAGGGATTTTCTGACCCGTTTCAGGAACATTCTCCAATACTCTAAAGTCTTCATGAAGCTTCCATAATCTTTCAGTCTCCTCTCGAGTTCTCCATGGTCTTCTAGAATGTTTAGAACCGTTCCACCTCTAGAATTTTCCTTTCCACCTCTCGAATTCTAACCGTGCTATTTCGTGTGGCAGAAATTTTTGGGCATGACATCACACCCCTTCAAATGCGAGTCGGACAAAGAATGGGACACAACGGATTGAACTGGGTCAACTATGATGGTCCAGTTCAGTAAATGAAACCTCCACCCTGTTTAATCAAATTCGACGGGGTTTTGCGTCTCTGTTTCAACTTCCAGTTTATGATTTTTCTTAGAATTTCTCGTCCCTTATGTTTTCAAGTTGTGCAATTCGTAGAAGGTTGTATTTCTTGCATTATTTTGATCTTCCCTTCTTTTATATAAATTTCAAGTTATTTAGAATTTCTTACTTAGAAGATGACATGTTTCTTCATCTCGATAAAAAAATCGGTCCACTTCGTAGTCAAACTTCGGAAAGCCCCAGTCTTTTAGTGAAATATGAGTCATTATGTCATCTCTAAGTAATCCTCTAAGTAATTGTAGTGTCTCCCTATAATCTATCCTTCTTTTCCTTACAGACATTTTAGTTTAGGGTCCCCTATAGATGTCTGTTTTCTTACAGACACGCAATGGTTATTGGTACCCTTAAAAACTCCCAAAGACAAGGAAAATTCTATAGACGCCCCTACAAAACTAAAGGCACATCTCTATAAAAGTCAATCCATCTCTTAAAAAAAAGTCAATCCATCTCTTTAAGTCGTACCCCTAACACTCTATTTGTACTTTGGTTACAAAAATTCAATAAACCCAAATCCAATCTTTTATTTCAAGAAGTCTCAAGACTCAAATACAACTACAACCAATTAATGATACATGTTCCTTGTGCACGGTTGATATTATATTTAGTTTCCCATAAGTTTCATGACTTTTTTCCAAGAAGGCCGATTAGAGATGTCTTCCCACCAAGCATTCAAATGCTTCCTTTCTTGCACAAGATGACTCTTCCCAGCTTCATTCACTAGGTATCGAATACTAGGAATATGGCTCAGATCAGCAAGTGTGAATGACTCTCCAGCAAGATACTTGCTCTTCGATAGTCGATCTTCGTATATATCGAACACCTTCTCAAGCTTTTCCTCAGATGTTCGAGCTAAGGATGCATCACCGGGTTGACCCATTCGGGGCAAAATTACGAGTTGAAATACGATAGTAAAGACCAAGTCATTGTAATTGTGTGCTTCAACTTCAAGCCATTGATCCACCAATGCTCGCTCCTCCAATGTGTTACCTATAAGATTCGAACCTTGGTCCGCATATTTTGTTGCATAGTACCGTATGATCGCCCTAGATTCTATAGAAAATATACCATTAGTATGTCATTTGGGCAAATATTAAATGCAAACTTAAACCTAGAATTGATTTTAGCTCTTCTAATTTTTAAAGGTCGATCATACCGAAGAGCCTGAAATCGCCATCCTCTATAGCAGGAACTTGCCCAAATGGCTACAAGCAGAAGAAGATTGTGGAAAAATTATGCAAAAGAAGTTCAGATATACAGAATTGGCAAACGAGGCATGTATAAAAGAATTATCGCTTAGTACCACTCACACCACTTGACTAAACCAATCTATAAAGTTATAAGTGTTTCACCACCAAGGCATACAATTGTACGTTCGGACTGGTCATAGCAAAAATTGATAAATCGTTAGTGCCGTTGCTCACATGATGTCTATTCACTTTCGAAGGAACAATGATAAAGGTAGCAAAAGACGAATGTGCCCTTCACAGTATATGTGGAAATTTAGGATTTGAAGGTGGAAAAGAAAGAAATAACATTAAATGGAGGCAAGATCAAATCTTACTTGTCGATTGAGGAACTCATGTTTTTTATGCTCACCGGTAGGCAAATCTACATGAATGAGTTCAAAGTCGACATCTTTTTCAAACAAGCAAACCATCACTCTCTGCGGACAAACAGCGTTAGCGGCACCAAAAACTTTCACCGCCATTGTTGCCTAATTCTTGTTTAAGTCTCACTAGTTATATCACCAATTCAACAGAGAAAAACAAGAGGGAATGGTTTTTTTTTTTGAAGCTTATCCAAGACATTTTATAGTGAAGGGGTCTTTTGGGTTTTATGTACAATACTGGCTGGGGGTTGGCGTATGACCCTTGGCTTGTTCTGTTCCTTTGACCAACAAGTTGTACTAGTTTGAATGGGGGCTCAGAGCTCTTTATTTCATATGGGGGATGGGTTATATTTATCATTCAAGCTACTGGTTGCTGGCTATCCACTTGTTTGGTAGTTAAGAATTGATAGTGGTGACATATGCTTTAAGAAATGATTGTGGTGAAAATTTTTAAGGGAAATTCTAAAAGAGAAACGGTGGATTTTGTCAAATTTTTGGGAGTACAAAATTTGAACGATAAATTTTAGTTCTTGTCAAATTTTCTGGAGCAACAAAACTTCTTATTCTTATTCTCATCCCCGACCACCTATTTTCGGCCACCACCTCCGACTACCCGTTTCTAGTTACCACCTCCTACCACCACCACCACCACCACCACCACTATTTCTCTCCTCTTTCTCCTCATTTCTTCTTCCTCTTTTCCTCTCACCACCGCTTATCTTTCTCTTCTCTCTCCTCCTCATTCTCTCTATCTATTCTGACAAAGGGGAAGGTCCTCTTCGCGAAAACCCCAATCTTGCTAGTGTTTCCATGGACTAGATAGAAACTTGGTTAGGAGATTAATCCCCCAAACCAATATGGGGATCCGGTGAAGGACACCCTACCTTCTGCTGATATTGATAGAGAGCGACAAAGGAGGAGAGACAGAGAGGAGGAAAGGGAGAGAAAGGAAGGACGAGATGGAGGGAAACGAAAGAGAAGAGAAATTATGGTGGTGTTCGTTGGAGAGGAAGGATTTGAAGACATTAAAGGTTGACGATAAATGCTGACGTCCTTTTCTGGAGTGGACCGAGAAGATTGGTGGGGGCGGGGGAAAATAAAAACCGCAAGAATTTTATTCAAAATTTTGTACTTACAATTTTTCTCGTTTCTCCAAAACGATAGCCACATGTTGGACTTGTATTAAAATAATTTTACAAGAAAACTGTAAATTTTTATATCTCCTATTTCCATGGAAATAAAAGAATTTCCATGGAATTAGGTATTTCCAGCAATTAATACAAAGTATAATTTTGTGGTTTTAATTCCCTGGGGAATCTATTTCCATCAAATAGTCCACTTTTAATTCCTTGCTCCACCCTAGGAATTAGTTTCAGCAGAAAGTCGAAAACCAAAATAAAAATATATTAATATATTCGGATACTTGAAACCTAATATTTATCTTCATATATGTTCTAAATGACATTTTTACCCATAAAATTTAGCAAAATAAACTTTTACTTATACATTGGGCAAATGACATTTTTACCCTTCTTACCAAATAACATTAGTACAAAGTTGTCAAAATGACATTTTGGTCTTATATAGTCAAAATTACATTTTCATTCTTTTATAATATCAAATTGACATATTTAACTTTATATTGTCCAAATGAGATTTTTACCCCGTATAATATCAAAATGACATTTTTACCCTTATGTGGTTTGAATGACATTCTTACCTTTATCTTGTAAAATGACACGTCTACACTTTTATATTGAAATGACAATTTTACCCTTTTATATTAGTAAAATCTCTTTTTTTATCTATATGTTGTCAAATTTACATTTTTATCTTGTTTTATTCACAACTTGACATTCTTACTCTTAAATTAGTAAAGTGACGCAAGGTTAAATAATTTTACAACATAGGGGTAAAAATATATTTTGAAAATATAAGGGTAAAATTATAATTTACAACATAAGGAAGAAAATGTAATTTTGGTAACATAAAAGTAAAAATGTCATTTTGACTACATAAAGAGTAAATAAATATTCCTAATTTAATATTATACTCGTAGAAGTTAGTTGTCAACTAAATAACCGAGTTCGTAATTCTACGGAATAATAAATGACTACTAAATGAAAGAACTCTTATTTCCGCAAATTAAATTCCGTGGAAGACTTTCCATGAAACTCTTTTATTTTCATGAAATTGTTTCCCTGATATCAAACACAACCTAAACATAAAACAAAAATGAACTAGAAAAACATTGTCTACACAAAAGATTCTCGTACAATTGTTGTAATAATACACTCAGTATGAATACGGACTTTGGGTATTCGAACTTATCCTAGCGCATGTGTATAAATCCCATCTCTTATTCCAAGGTACACAAAAACCACTGGTAATATGAAAATGTTAATTATTCCACGTATCTCTCTAGAGTAATTAAGACTGGTAACTCTAGTTCAAAGTATTCTAATACATGTGATCTTCCATGATATAGAGATATATCAAAGTCAAATTGCTAAACTAGTGTATCTAAGTAATTATTCTGTAATCATATTCACGTCTCTCAATTGGAGGAATACCCAATTGAGTGAATTGATTAGTGGTTAAGTTGAGTTGATTAGAATCCAAATTGCTGACTTTGTTTATCTTTCGGACCAAGATCTCAAATATTAACTAGTTATTTAAGATGGTATAAGGGTCCAGCAAACCAAAAATGGTGAATTAGACCCAAGACCAGCTCTTCTTTAAAAAAGAATTGCCCATACTTCTTCAGTTTGGTCTCTAGGTCAATAATTTTTAGATTTGGGCCCTTGTTCAATACTTTCTTTAAGGTTGAGTCCCCAGTGTAAATTTGCGTAAACTTCTATAGACCTATTCAAACCGGGGCGACTCAACCGTAAAAAGTGCGATTTGTGCACAAACCTAACGAAACCTCAGCTGACCGGCACAAGGGATTTAAAGCCTAAAAAAAATTTATTGGATCATTTTTTATAATAGGAATTGGCTTAAAGAAGTTCTTTTATTTCCAACCAAAACTCAAGTAATATCTAACATATAACCTGGCCCATCTTATACTCTTCCAAGATAGGATCAAATCATATGTTGAAGTTTGCAATGTTGAGCTTCATTGTTTAAACCACTTTGCTTTCAAATGTATTCAATCTTACACACATATATATATATATATATATATATATATATATATATATATATATATATCTAATTTAGAAAATTTACAACATGTTGATGACTTCTTTCCTGACTATTATTATATTATGTAAAGCATATATAATATTATATCCTATACCTATATATTAAGGTAGCTCATAGCTTTAAATATAAACTAAAATTTATTTTTTGAGTTGTATCTACTCAACCGGAAAACGTATAGTCACCTGAATCATGTGTCAAATGCCAGGCTGCCAGCACAAACAACGAGCTTATGGCTTGTTTTCGATGTAAAATACACCAATGACAATTAATAATAAACAAAATGGAAAAAGAAATAAATGAAAAATGGAGACGAAAAAAAGTTAACACTTTAATCTTTCAATATCAAAATAATTTTTAGTTTTTGTAAATCAAATTTGATTACATTTTATGTCGTTAGCTAGGTCACGTACAAATTGATTAAAAATAGAATGGTCAATATATGGACAATCAAATATCTTACATGGACAGCTATTTTGGACCCTCAACTATGCTTCACTTAGTTGACTTATACTCAATAAGGGGACAAAATTACATGGACTAAAGTATTAAAACAATAATTAATACGGATCATAATTAAATAAAATAAAGGGTTATTTCCTTAATAGTCCCTAACTTTGTGACCAGCTTCCTGCCTATTCCCTAACTTTATCGAAAATTCCCAGAGGCTCCTTTTTTCAGTTACCGTTATAACACCGTTAACCAGTCATCTTTTCTCTCTCCTACATCTCTTCCTCTCTCTCTCTACCACCTCATCTTCTCGCCACCTCATCGTCTTCTTCGACGACCTTCAAACATAATTTTTTTCTCTCTCTTCTCTCTCTCTCTAAAAAATTTTTTTTTTTAAAAAAAAAACCTCACCTCAAAAAAATTTTTTTAGAGAGAGAGAGGAGAGAGAAAAAAATATATTTTTTAATGTTTGAAGGTCGCCGACCGGAAAATTGACCGGCCGACGACCTTCACTGGAGAAGACGATGAGGTGGCGAGAAGATGAGGTGGTAGAGAGAAAGGAAGAGATGTAGGAGAGAGTTGATGACTGGTTAACGGTTTCTAACGGTAACTGAAAAAAGGGGTCATCTGAGAATTTTTGATAAAATTAGGAGCTAGGCAGGAAGCTGGTCACAAAGTTAGGGGCTATTAGGAAAATAACCCCTGAAATTTTGTTATATAGATGATAGATCATATGGGTAAAAATGCTAAAAATATATGGACACATCTCCGGTGAGCTTATAGTGTACCCATGTGGCCGGTAATTATAAGGCCCAAAATGGGGAAGTTAAAGAGAATCAGGCCCAATACTAAATAATAATGAGGAAAAAATCCAGTAGGTAAAAATACAATTTTACCCTCCAAAATGAAATTTTCCGCCCAAATCAGCGTTCTGAACATTTCTGAACAATTCTTGGTTTGCTCTCGACAATTTTGTAAATTTCTGAACAAATCTTAGTTTGTCTCAACAATTTGTAAATTTTTGAACAAATTCGTTTTTGCTTAGACATTGTTTTGCCAAAATATTTCGCATTTTTTTCTTTTGCATTTTACATAGACAAACAAACACAAACATTTTGGCTACAACATTTTTCGATTTGTCTTGTGAAAAAATAAATGGTTTTCGCATTTTCTGTTTTGCTTTCGACATAAATATAAAGACTAAAGCATTTTTTATTTGTCCTTTACAAAAATTAAAATGTTATGCATATTATCCTTTGTATTTAACAAATCCGTTAACGAACAAATAATATTTTGACTAATACATTATATATGTTGTTAAGAACATAATTATATATGACGCCAACATTTTATAATAAGTCGGGACATTATTATAGATATTGTCAACATTTTATAACAACACAATGATATATGTTGTCAACATATAAGGGTAAAAATGGAATTATGAAAAAAATATGTTGTCTTGTTAACAACATAATTACATATATTGTGAACATTTTGAAAAATGTTAAAAAAATGGGTTTTTTTGACATTATTATTTTTGAGTGGGTTTTTTTCTTATTAGGGTCTAGATTTTTGGGTTTTTCACTCATAAGAAAAAAACCCACTCAAAAAATAAAGCAATTAGGTACTATTTTTTTTTTTTGTTGAAATAAGCAATTAGGTACTAGGTTCCATTCTCATGGAAAGTGTAAATACATAAAACATAGATTTTGGGGTAAATTTAAAAGTCTAGGCCTCTCTTAGTTTACCGTTCCAAAAAAGTAGCAATCTATTTTTGTTGGTTTATTATTATTTTTGTTAAGATTTTTCTTCTCAAGTAAAATTGACTAATGGGAGAGTTCGGCCAAAGGCCTAACACACAATGAATAAGTGACCCATTGACTTATTACATTCCAAGTCAAAAAGGCAGTGGGTGTGGGTGCAAGCCAAGCAACCATCATGAGTTTACTAAACCATTAAATCTCTTTCTCTGCATCTTTTATATATAAACCTAGCCTAACCAAGTTCAAGTTAATCTGATCACTAGACATTTTCCTTGAGAATCTCTTCATCTCTAGTGTTTTACTTTGGTCTAGCTAAGATAAAGTTGTTACTTGTCAGGTTCTTTCTTTGGACAAAGAATCATCCATAACATAACAATGACAATGATACAACGAAAAACATCGATGACGATGACTTTGGTTGGTAAAAACTCCGATGTTCTCCACGGCTCTAGTAACGTCGTCCGCCGGATTATGGTCTTCACTCTTTTATTCGCAATGATCGCACTGCCTACTCTCGTCCTCTACAACGCTGCTTTCCCACTACAACTTTTCGGCCGTTCTTCTAAAAGCATGATCGACACATCTCCGGTGAGCTTTTACTATTTTATCCATTTAATCAAGTTGGTGCACTATGAGATTAATTTGCAAGCAATATAAAAAAATGCTAAGTAATCTAACAAAGTTGATTGACTCATGAATCTATCTAACTAGTGGACTGAATTGGCGAATTTGTGATAAGAAAAATTCACAATTTTTTACTTATTTAGATTATTTTAATATTTCTCGTTGAATTTTTCGAACTTTTAATGTTTGTGTAGGATAGCGAAGAAGGAAAACTAGAGAGAGTGTTAAAATCGGCATCGACGAAAGATAAAACAGTAATATTAACAACACTAAACGAGGCATGGGCAACTCCAAATTCAATATTTGATTTATTTTTAGAAAGTTTTAAAATAGGAGATAAAACAGAGAAGTTATTGAAGAATTTAGTGGTAATAGCTTTGGATGATAAGGCATATAAACGTTGCTTGGAGGTACATTCTCATTGTTATGCACTTACTGCTGAAGGAGTTGATTTCTCAGTGGAGGCTTATTTTATGAGTCGTGATTATTTGAAAATGATGTGGAAAAGAATCGATTTTCTTCGAACTGTTCTTGAGTTGGGATATAACTTTCTTTTCACGGTAATTAAACTCTAATTCTTACTCTTAACTTTTATAGTATAACGAGGGTATAACCTGTGTTCGGCAGCACAGACAGTTCTATCAAATTTTATATAATTTTTGGTTTTTAATTTGTCGTTCAGGATGCAGATATAATGTGGTTTCGTGATCCATTTCAACGCTTCTTTGAAGACACAGATTTCCAGATTTCAAGTGATAATTATGCATTAAACAATTCTTACAGTTTAAACAATATGCCTAACGGAGGATTTGTTTATGTTAGATCAAATGAACGATCCATACAATTTTACAAGTTTTGGTATTCTTCAAGAGAAACGTATCGTAATAAACATGACCAGGCTGTGCTTATGCTAATTAAACATGATCCGTTCATTCAAAAAATTGGATTGAAAATTAGATTTTTAGACACACTCTACTTTGGTGGATTTTGTGAGCCAAGTAAAAACTTCAATGAAGTTTGTACTATGCATGCAAATTGTTGTTTTGGTTTAGATGCCAAGATTCATGATCTCAAGATTATGCTTGATGATTGGAGAGATTTCATGGCTTTGTCCCCATCTCTTAAGACCTCATGGAACTCAACTTGGAGAGTGCCCCAAAATTGCAGGTAATTCATAAATTCTTTTTTATATATAATTAGGCAAAATTAACAATCTATGTATGTATTTTGTATCTTAATATAATATTTGTCGTTCATTATATTTCATTGTTACTTGCAGTCTTGGAGCTTTTGATCATCATTACCGACCCAAGAAAATCCTAGAAGCAAAGGATTGATAATGTAAAAAATTTCATTTGTCAATTCGGTTATGTACGCAATAATCTTCATTTTTCTATGCATGACTTTATGTTATAGAATGGATCAACAAACAACAACTCAATTAATATGTAATAGGTTGTCCTTAAGTCAAATCTAATTGGCTGAAGTTTTTACGACTCGTAGAATATTTTGGATGCCTCAAAGTAAGTCAAGGCCTTCAATGATAAATACTAGTAGTTGAATTTATCTATGCCATAGCCCATAAGCCCATAACTGAATTACTTAAAAGTCATGATATTAAAGTGAATGTATTTTTGGAATACTTTTATTTAACTACCACCAAATGGTCACATAGATCCAATTTGAATTTTGTTTGAACAAATTTTTGAAAGAAAATCTCAATCTTATGTCCTCTTACTTTTAAAAGTTTTTTCATTGGAATGATCTTACTAGCGATCAATTTTTTTTCAATTTAAATAAATTGGAATAACTCATTTGTGAAGGAAAAATTAGAAGCTTGAAAAGAATAGTTTTATAAATGATTTTTGTTGAGATAAAAGTAATCCACTAGAAAAAAAAGAGATAAGAAAGAATGGGCCGTGGAGTTAGTAGTGGTGGAGGCGACGAAGCTCCAAAGGCATCCGCTCCGGATTCTCAGCCTGCGGATAATGAACCTCCAAAGAGGTCTTCTCCTACTCCGCAGCAAGTGGATGTCACTAAGCAGATTCCGGCGGGTATCCATGGAAACCCTGCAAAAAATTACCACAGGGCAGATGGTCAGAACACCGGCAACTTCCTCACTTATGTTTCTTATCTTGTTTAAGTTCTTCCTATTTTCGTTAGTATCTGTTTCGAACAGTTGTTAGACTTCAAATAAACATATATCTTTGCCTTAATGTGTCTACAATAATGGATTTCAGCAGAGAGAAAAATAAAACTATAAAGTTAGCAAACATAGTTCCTATTTTTCTCTCCTTGAATGAATATCGGAAATGAAACTTTTGGTACCAACAGTGGCAGGTTTACTCAGGGTAGTTGATTGGTCTTGATTTTGGTTCTCGTTTCACGTCAACATACTTCCCTTGCATTTTTTCATCTCGGAAATTACGTTATTTCTTCTAAACCGTTCTTTTGTTTGATTCCTCCTGATGGTACAGAATCGTCCTTCGACTAAAGTCCATGCTGCCCCTAGCGGTGGATTGTCTCTGGGCTACCCTTCGGTGATGCTGGTAAATAAAGCATCTTCCCTCAAGCACGGAGATTACTGATAGAGATTCTCCTTTAATATATAAAAAGGAACGATTTCCTTTCTTTTACGATTTCACAGACAAATACATAATGTCTGTTACATATAATATTGTAGTATATTTAAGCAGTCAGACACTTGCTGAATGGATCTGTTGTGTGGTGATCTCTTTTCAGTTGAATCAAGGAACTCCTATTCTCTGATGCCTTGTTCGTTCTTTTATTATTCATTTGAGCATTCAGAGAGCTTTCCGTGAGCGATTTCGTTCAATCATGTATATGAACTTGGATCTGACTGCTCTGATTTTTGAATGTTTATCTTTTTGTTCAACTCAATCTGATTTTAGGTTCATTTCAGTCGACAAAGTAGGTCTAGATGAAGATACCATTATATGGAATATTGGAATATCCTTAAATGACAAAAAGACTTGGGTTATCGACTTATGCTCGTCTTTTCTTCTCTAAATTTGACTTGTCTGTGTGGAAATGTCTAATTTGACTTATCTATCTGGAATCGACTGACTCAAATGAACCCAAGTATTCTGAATTGTCTAACTATATTGCTTCACCCAAATCGACTTAAAACACAATCAGGACAAGCCATCTCTCTGGACTGCTAACTGAATCAATTTTTTTAAGTCTTTGGTCTATAATTGAAGTGAACCATGCATCTTTCGGGAAGTTTTTGTAGGCATGCCCGAACTTGTTAAGGACAATGTGTTTTTCACCCTTTGAAGGTGTTTTTACCACCCACTTCTTTTTGTCTCCCTCTGACAAAAAGTCTCCTTCCGACCACGACCTAACCGTCGACTGGTTCACCAAACCTTCGAGTCTAGAAAATGAGACCTCCAATGAAGGGGAACCCAAAGAGATGAGGAGTAGGAGGAGGATAAGAAGAAATTTTAAAAATACTCTTGGGGATCTAGATTTGGTCCCGGACTGGTCCTCATTCCACAATCTTGCTTTGGGCTTTGGACGTGTCGATCTATATCTTTTATACCCGGGTGCGCCATGTTTGCAGTCAAGGGATATTAACCTTAGTCATTCTCCTTGGGGGTGCTAACAACAATTTTTGGGGGCTTTTGGCCGCTCCCTGATGATTTCTTTAAAAACCTACTCCCTCCGTCCCATTTTGTTTGACCTTTTGGGAGATCCAACTTATTAAGGATTGCCATTTATTGCTTCCTAACTAAAAGTATTTTCCTAAATTACCCATGTTTACTTTAGAGTATTACATTGAAAACTACATTGGAACTAGTGTAGAACCAATAGAATTTTTTTATTAGTATTAAAAGTAAGGGTAGCTTAGGAAACCTCACTAAAACTAGTAATAAATGAGTCTTATTTAAAGTAAGTGGACAAACATTTTGGGACTTCCTCAAAAGGAATAACACCCAAACAAAATGGGACGGAGGGAGTATTAACAATTAAAAAAGAAAACCTATACACAAACCAACATAAAAAGGAAAAAGAACACAAACCAACGAGTTACTTGTTTCTCAAGAAAAATCCACGCCAGAACTCGCCAGCGAGGGAGTCTTGATTTGCAGAGGCAGTTCGAGTTCGCGAAGCAAGCGAAATCGAAATCCGGTTGTCTGAAAGGAATGTTATTGAAATTATCAACTTCAAGAGACTTTTAGGGTTTGTCGATTTTTAATTCGGTTCGAATCTTCTCCTCTTAATACTAACAATTTTACTCGATTTTAATCTTTTAGGGTTTGTCGTTTTTTCCAATTATATTTGATCATATTTCTTGTTTTTCACGAGACTTCCTCCTCTTTCGATAGGATGATTTGACTGTTTTTTTATGTGGGTGAAATAGGGTTTATCACATCAAGAAACCTTCAAGAACTCAATATTAGCGATCAAACAGTTCCAGACAATGAATACGGCGTTACTGATTTCAATCTTTTAGGTTTGTCACCTTTTCTTAATTCGATTCAGATAATTTTTGTTTTTCAAAAGGTTTCTGTGCTTCTGCCTTCGATTTTGTAAGGGTGACCTAATCGTGTTATTTTGGTGTGGATGAAAAAGACTAAACACATCATAAACTCTTTCAAAATCCAAGCAATTGATTTCAATCTTCTAGGTTTTAATAATTGATTTCTTATTACTTGATCCACTCACTGTAACTTCTTGTTTTCCAAAGGCTTCATAGTTTTCTGTTTTCGTCGTTGATTTTGAGTACGATCACGTGAGATTTTGATTGAAAAAACTGTACCAGATATAATTGTGGGCTCTAAGGTACAAAAAATCTAAGTTGGTGCCAATGAAAGTGGGCAGTTCTATTTCCAAATCTAAGTTTTTTTTTATTTGAGAAATTTCCAAATCTGAGTTTTTTTTATTTGAGAAATTTCTCAATCTAAGTTGGTGCATATAAATGTGGGCAATTCTATTCATAAAATCGATGTCGGGGCATCTAAATGTGGGATATTCTATACAAAATATGTTGGTGCATATACATGTGGGCAATTCTATACAAAATATGTTGGTGCATATAAATGTGGGCAATTCTATACGCTCGATGTCGGTGTATCTAAATGTGGGCTATTCTATACACAAAAATGTCGGCAATTACATAAAATCTATGTTGGTGCATCTAATGTGGGCTATCCTATACACGAAATTTGTTGGTGCATATAAATGTGGGCAATTCTACACATAGGAAGATGTCGGTGCATCTAAATGTGGGTTCTATTCTCAAAATATGCTGGTTCATATAAATGTGGGCGATTCTTACGAATAAAATTGATGACGGTTCATCTAAATGTGGGCAGTGGGCTATTCTATACATAGAATCTATGTCGGTGCATCTAAATGTGGGTTATTCTATACACGGTGCATATAAATGTGGGCAATTTTATCCACGGAATCATGTCGGTGCATCTAAATGTGGGCTATTTTATACACAAATGTGTTTTTTTGCATATAAATGTGGGCAATTTTATATATAAATTCGATGACGGTGCATATAAATGTGGGTTATTCTGTACACAAAATGTGTTGTTGCATATAAATGTGGACAATTCTATACATAGAATCTATGCCGATGCATCTAAATGTGGGTTATTCTACACACAAAATTTATGTTGGTGCATATAAACGTGGGCAATTTTATTCATAGAATCGATGTCGATCCATCTAAATATGGGCTATTTTATACACAAAATATGTTGGCATATAAATGTGGGCAATTCTATTTTCTATGTCGGTGCATCTAAATGTGGGTTATTCTATACACCAAATTTATGTCGGTGCATATAAATGTGGGCTATTCTATACCCAAAATATGTTGGTGCATATAAATGTGGACAATGTTATACATAAAATCGATGTCGGAGCATCTAAATGTGGGTAATACTATACACAAAATTCATGTTGGTGCATATAAAAGTGGGCTATTTAATACACAAATTTGTCTATTGTTTGGATCTTGTTGCAGCAACTAATGCAAGAGTGCAAAATATGAATAGAGCTAGTGGAGTCGCTTTTGGTGGTTCATTTTCTAATCTTTGTTTGGGTTTCAACTCGGTCGATTTTGTAAGATTGCACCAATTGATAAGGAGAGGCTTAGCTAAAAGTTGCCCACTTGTTGATTCTACAGCTGAGAAAGCTAAATGGAGAGATTTCACAAATATTCCTGGAGGTCATAGCTGATCATTACAATATACTTCCTTTTGACATAGTGCCCAAATTGTATTGATCTTAATGACACCAATACTCCCTCCAAGTTCTGCAAGATATTACCAAAATATTGACGATTCCGTCCGTCAGTACTCTTTGATTTCACCCGAACATAACTTGCTGAGCAGTCTGTCAGACTCTCATCGACTGAACACCTACCATTGGAGTCGTTCGTACACTCTTCCTCCAATGCAACATATGGGAGGACAGCGGTGAAGGTTTTCCATTTTCATAACATTTGAAAGCGAAGAGTAATGAAGAAGCTTGTGTGCGACGAGGTAAAGGCTTCCATTTGTGTGATACAGTAACGTGTAAAAGCCAGTCAAATTTAAGTTATCTGATAGTGCAAAATTGTATACGCGGGTATATGTCGCTTGAGTTAGTGTGATGGTCATGTTTGAGCTCGTTGCAGCAACTACTACAAGATATCATTGGAGCCATTGGAGTGTCCATTGATGATTTATCAGTTCGGGCTGGAGTTCATTGGACACCAACTGACTCACATTAATTTTGTTTTTAGTGTTTCTGTTTGGTTGTTCGTTAATTGACTTGACGCAACAGTTGCTTTAGACACGAAAACTCATTCCATGACAAGTTGGCATCTCATGGTTACTGTTCTCTTTATGTGGTGTTATGGGTGAAACTATTCAACACAACCCTAAATGACACAAGAGCTACCGAAGTTTGGGAAACTTAATTGCACATCAATTGTATCTCAGTTTGGTTTCAACTATGTTGGCTTCTACCAGTAGCTTTAGACACGAAAACGCATTCTATGATAAGTTGACATCTCCGGGTTACTTCCTGTTCTCTTCATGTGGTGTTATGGATGAAACGATTCAACAAAACCCCTTATGACGCAAGAGCTGTACGGAGTTTGGAATACTTAATGGCGCATCAGTTGTATCTCAGTTCACGTTTCAACTCTGTTGGATCCTACCAGATACTTTGCTTACCTTAGTAGTTAGAAATTGCTTTCAGTAGTATCAAGTTCTTAACTTTCGTTACCTAATAATGGGACTACAACTATGAGCATCGATTTTTGAAAAGTTTTCGTCTTCTAATTGGTTATTAATACAAGATTTGTGCTTTTATGTGCTAAAAGTTCTGTGGGTTTGTTTATTTAATATTAACTTGAGTGGAATTCCACAATCTGATCACTAAATAATGTGGGCTTCTTGATAAGTTTAGGATTATTCAAATATCAGTTTGATCAACTCTTAATCATGGGCTAGTAAAAAGCTTCCATTTTTAAGTTGGTCATCTCAAATGCATGGGAATTTAGTTAAATGTATGGCCTTGTCATGTACTTGATGGAGTATGGTTGTTATTTTCATATGCAGTTATGCTTGACTTCTGATATCCTGATTCCTGATATTGGAAGGTCCGAATCACCACTTTCCTGTCAATTGTACCTATTTTGTGGACGTAGATGTAAAAGCCAATGCCCTTCCTGATATGCCACGAGTTATGGTTCACTATATTTTGCATTTCGACATAAATGATAAATGTACTCCTCTAGTTTTAGGTTCTTGTATTGTATTCTTGAATATATCATGTTCAATGGGTTCCCTTTTTCCCTTTTCTTTTGACGCAAACAAATCAGGGTGTGTGGCTTCGGAACTTTCTTCAATTCTTGATAATGGACTTATTGGTTTTCATTTTTACAGCTTTTAGGCAAGGATTGTTATGAACTGATATTGCATTAGACAACATGTTGGGATGCGAATGCTGTGAAAAGATCAATGAGTACTTGTCATTTGCAGGGGAAGAGCCACAAGGAATTGGTGTCACCCAATGGTTGTTAGTAACTCAACCTTCTTGTTTTTCCGTAAGATATGGCCATACAATTTCTTCTAATATGACATGTTGTCATTTTTAGTTACTAGTACATTCTTACACTTCAAATAGTTTCAACCTTATTGTTTCTGGTGACCTTCCTTAGAGTTCACAATAATAACGACTAAAGAAGGCAGAAGATTATTGTTCTCCAAATATCTTTCTATCGGTTCAGTTTTGAAAGATTCGGTGATTACCGTTATACTGCTTCTTGGAAAGCTGCTTGTTCTGCAACTAACTTGTAGTTTGATTGTCTACAAGCTTTTATATCCCCTTGTTTATTTTTTCTCTACTTTGCAAATGTAGCACTATATCATGAATGTATTCCCTATTTGTAGCAATCCTGACCAGTCACAAAAACTTGGAAACAGCGAGGATGCGTCTGTTTGATGTGTGGATTGATTTTGCGAACCTTAGATCTGAAAGCTATAGTGAGAACAGTCGCATTCCTACAATGGTAAGAACACAGGAAAATAACCATTTTGAATTTCTAGTTACCTGTTCGTGGCACGGTTATAAATTAGTATTTTTGCCGAATACTTAAGATTAGTTGTTGTAAGTTGTTGATCTCTAACATATTACATGGTTTCCATGTTTGGAACTTGTGGTTTAGTTGATATTAGTAATTGATGTTAGTGTTATTCTTTCCAGACAGTATATGAGCTTAATTGACACATGCCTATCTAATTACTTCAGGAGTTTGGCACTGCTAAAGAGGATGCATACCGAAGGGATTTAACGATTAACAGGTTGTTGCTCTATACTGATTCTGACCGTGAAATATGTCGATTACATAATTGATTTATCCTGCAGAAATCTGTAGAAACAGATAGTGCATGTTCCTTACTCATAAAAGAGAGGCATTATTATCCAGAATTTTATGACTACTTAATGCTCACTTGTGGATTTGTCATGATAGTAAATTAATAATACACATTTTTGTTTCTCGTATAGTTTGTTTTATAACATCAACGTTGATTCAGTTGAAGATTTCACTGGACGAGGTTAGAGTTGGTGAACTTTCTTATATGATGTATGCACTTAAATTTTATAAAATTGGTTTGTTAAGACATCGTCTTGTTCAGGTGCAATGGATCTAAGATCAGGAAAGATAGTGACTCCTTTACCTCCAAAGGAAACATTGTTGGATGGTCCTCTACGAGTGCTTCGAGCTATCCGTTTCGGTACTATATGCTCCTATTTTCGCTTTGTTGTTCATATATATATATATATATGAAAAATGCTGTGACATTCATATTTCTTTGAAAATAATACTTATCGATTTTATCTATATTTTATTAGCTTCTGGTTGATCATGAAATAAATTCACTAGAGATTATTGTCTGAAACTAGGTGTAAGTTGGGTGTCCATACAGAGCTGGGAAACAAATTTCGCAACTTGCAGTTTTTTTTAGTATGGACTACTATCTAGAATAGTCAGTACATGGCATTGATACATCATCAAGATGTGATAAGCACGATAACCGCCTAGTTAAACTAGGAATGAAAGAGGCTTGAAGCCCAACAACATACTAAAGAGGCATGAAGCCCGACAAACTTACTACATTATTGATAGAGATGAATGGCAGCAACTGTTTAAGGCATATGGGAGACGTCAAAAGAAGGATTGCCAGATCGAAATTCTGATTTATCGTGTCTTGCATGAATGGCCCACTTAGAACCTTGAATAATGCGGGCCTGATCCACATGTCTTTGTGGAGATTCTACTAGTTTCTAAGTATTAGGATGGTTAAGTGTCTTTAATGTCTTTTAGTGTCTCTTTAATGTCTTTAATGTCATCTAGTGTCTCTTTAATGTCTTTTATGTCCTAGGAGTTTAGAAGTTTAAAAGTCTATAAGTATGGGATATTAAGGGTCAGTTTTAGGCTATATATAAGGGTTGTATTCTGCTGTTTGAGGACAGACAGAGAGTATTCCAGCAGCTAGTTAAGCTTTATGTGTTTGTGTGATGCAAATACCCCAAAGGTGTGATGCCTAAGGGCTCTAGGAGTGATTCCTAGTTTGTACTGGTGTGATACTAGTGCGATATTTCTTATATCTATAATATAATCAAGTTATTTTCTTCCTTATTTCCAACTTCCCATTTCTGTCCTACATCAGTTTGGTATCAGAGCGAGGTTACATGATGGCAACTAGATCCGGACTTAGGAGAAGATTAACTGAGAATGAACGAGACGATATCATTTTTGAAATTACAGAACGACTCAAAGACGTGCAAACCAGACTAGCTAAGATGGAAACTCGAACACACCATCTTGCTAAACATCCTGAAACTCCAAAAGGAGATGAGCAAGCCGGAAATAATGAAGAGAAAGCTCTAGAAAATGAAACTTTATTTGATTATGGAATCTATGAGTGTAATGACCTAGAGGAGGAAGAAAATAGTTCCCATGTATCTGTTGTTGGACTCGTTACCACATCTCTAACAGCGGAAAACGAAGAAACTAAAGACATTGTTGATCATCAAAGTGTTTCTATCGAGGTGGATTCCCATCAAGGATATTGGATTAATTGGAAGGGGCACCCACTTACTGACTATACAAAGATTAGATATGATGAGTTCAAAGTACTTGACGAAGACCTTCATGCATTTAACTCGCCAGAGTTGAGCTTTCTCAAACCCGGGAGAATTGATAGAGATGATGAGTCCAAAGTACTTGACCAGGACCTTGATGAGAAATTTTATGCATTTAACTCTTCGGGGTCGAGTTTTCTCAAGCCCGGGAGAATTGATAGAGATGAATGGCAGCAACTGTTTAAGGCATATGAGAGACGTCAAAAGAAGGATTGCCAGACCCAAATTCTGATTTGGCGTGTCTTGCATGAATGGCCCACTTAGAACCTTGAATAATGCGGGCCTGATCCACATGTCTTTGTGGAGATTCTACTAGTTTCTAAGTATTAGGATGGTTAAGTGTCTTTAATGTCATTTAGTGTCTCTTTAATGTCTTATAGTGTCTCTTTAATGCCTTAAATGTCCTTTATAATGTTTTTTAGTGCTATAGGAGTTTAGAAGTTCAATAGTCTACAAGTAAAGATAGCAAAGGTGGGTTTTAGGCCTATATAAGGCATGTAATTCTGCTGTTTGGAGGACAGACAGAGAGTATTCCAGTAGCTAGTTAAGCTTTATGTGTTTGTGTGATGCAAATACCCCAAAGGTGTGATGCCTAAGGGCTCTAGGAGTGATTCCTAGTTTGTACTGGTGTGATACTAGTGCGTTATTTCTTATATCTATAATATAATCAAGTTAGTTTCTTCCTTAATTCCAGTTTCCCATTTCTGTCCTACATCAGTTTGGTATCAGAGCGAGGTTACATGATGGCAACTAGATCCGGACTTAGGAGAAGATTAACTGAGAATGAACGAGACGATATCATTTTTGAAATTACAGAACGACTCAAAGACGTGCAAACCAGACTAGCTAAGATGGAAACTCGAACACACCATCTTGCTAAACATCCTGAAACTGCAAAAGGAGATGAGCAAGCCGGAAATAATGAAGAGAAAACTCTAGAAAATGAAACTTTATTTGATTATGGAATCTATGAGGATAATGACCTAGAGGAGGAAGAAAATAGTTCCCATGTATCTGTTGTTGGACTCGTTACCACATCTCTAACAGTGGAAAATGAAGAAACTAAAGACATTGTTGATCATCAAAGTGTTTCTATCGAGGTGGATTCCCATCAAGGATATTGGATTAATTGGAAGGGGCACCCACTTACTGACTATACAAGGATTAGATATGATGAGTTCAAAGTACTTGACGAAGACCTTTATGCATTTAACTCGCCAGAGTCGAGCTTTCTCAAACCCG
The DNA here is from genome assembly GCF_041429995.1 of Eschscholzia californica. Lineage (NCBI taxonomy): Eukaryota > Viridiplantae > Streptophyta > Magnoliopsida > Ranunculales > Papaveraceae > Eschscholzia > Eschscholzia californica. Next base: position 11,041,559 of record NW_028238198.1, on the reverse strand, counting down.
GGAGAATTGATAGAGATGATGAGTCCAAAGTACTTGACCAGGACCTTGATGAGAAATTTTATGCATTTAACTCGTCGGGGTCGAGTTTTCTCAAGCCCGGGAGAATTGATAGAGATGAATGGCAGCAACTGTTTAAGGCATATGGGAGACGTCAAAAGAAGGATTGCCAGATCGAAATTCTGATTTATCGTGTCTTGCATGAATGGCCCACTTAGAACCTTGAATAATGCGGGCCTGATCCACATGTCTTTGTGGAGATTCTACTAGTTTCTAAGTATTAGGATGGTTAAGTGTCTTTAATGTCTTTTAGTGTCTCTTTAATGTCTTTAATGTCATCTAGTGTCTCTTTAATGTCTTTTATGTCCTAGGAGTTTAGAAGTTTAAAAGTCTATAAGTATGGGATATTAAGGGTCAGTTTTAGGCTATATATAAGGGTTGTATTCTGCTGTTTGAGGACAGACAGAGAGTATTCCAGCAGCTAGTTAAGCTTTATGTGTTTGTGTGATGCAAATACCCCAAAGGTGTGATGCCTAAGGGCTCTAGGAGTGATTCCTAGTTTGTACTGGTGTGATACTAGTGCGATATTTCTTATATCTATAATATAATCAAGTTATTTTCTTCCTTATTTCCAACTTCCCATTTCTGTCCTACATCAATTATTTATACCTTTAATATCTCAAATTCAATAACCATGGATTCCACCTCCTTTGGAAATCGAACCCGGGACCTCCAGAATTTTGGAGTTATGTCAACACTTCCGACCACTTGGGTGACCAAGTGTTGAAACTTGAACGCAAATTGCAGTTGTAACAGCTATGCTTCATGGTATTTGCGAGGGTAAAATATTCATTCAAACTCTAAACAAATGTTTCTCTAAAGTGAATACTAAGATAGTTCATAATACTTTTGAGCTGTACTGATAATACATTTTAACGCCAATCTCGGCTAACTTGTACACCAGACTCATCACCTAAATCAAGATGACACATTCTGCCATCGATAATAGCTGTTGACATGTGACTGTTAGATTCTATTGACTTCACTATGTATCTTAATCTATTATTTTCAGTAGTAGATTCATTTTATTTATCATGATATGCACTTAGGCCTCCTTTGGTGATATTGATTTGTGGATTGTCTTCAGTCTTCATCCCAAGTCCGAGCCTGCATTATCAGAGGGATCCAACGGGTTTGCAACTACCTGGTGTTGCTATTTTGCTTTTCGGTATCTGAAATTTAGTTTGAAGTCACAGAATTCCTCATGAGTACGGTTGAGAATATTAGTAGAAAGTTATGGGTGATAGTTTGCACATATGGACTAACACATCCTGCAGCTGTTAACGTTAAAAATGTTGAACAGCTGAGTATTTACTTACTATGAAAGTCTCTTGTGTTTCACCACAGAGTGGATAAGAGATGTGGTATAGGTCATGTAACTTTCTGTCGGCTCATTCGGTTACCCTTGACGACTAATTTATCTTTACCTTTATTATATTCAGAGCAATTATGATCTACCAAGTTGCATTGTTTTTCATCTCAATTTATATCTACATATATGGGATGGTTGCTAAAGATTACTTAGAATCTCTGTAATTTTTGTGTGATTTGTAGAATGAGCAAACAAGGCGTTACTTGTACTTGAACCTGTTTCTTCCTCTTCGAAAATGAGTATATTTAGGCAACAAAGCGAAAAAGGTAAGATCTTAGTTTAGCTCTTCTTATTTCTTTGATATTAGTTTAGCTATTCTGATCTCTCATTGATGATTTACATGTGGTTTAAAGGTTGTCTATATGGGCCCCCTTTACATTTATTCCTTTGGTTATGTAGGATTGCTTTTACGAAAAATTGAAGGTTTTTGGCGTGTTGCTCTATTGATTTAACCAACGTTTCTCCAGACAAGCAGATTGAGTTAGACGAGCAGAGTTTGTTCAACAATGTCGAAAGGACCGTCATTGGACCAGGTACAATCACTATTTTTTTTTTGAAAATTTGAATTAATATTAAAACAAAGAGAGAACTATACAAGGGGGAGAGAGTGGATCATGGACAAACACACGGAATCCACGCCTCTCAGTTACCGACAACATCTACATAGGACACGAGTTTAAACTTATCAAGACAACTAATCCAATTATAGATCGTTCCTTTTACGTCGTCCACATCTAGATTTGAGTTTGCATTAGAGTCCTTAAATATCTTGTCGTTACGATTCTTCCAAAGGTTCCAAATGATAGCGACTGGAATTAAGTCCCATATATCCTTCTTAGATTTCGGCTTGCGAATCCCCTCCCATTGATCGAGCATGTCGTTGATAGAATTTGTTGTACACCATTGAGTCTTCAAAGACCCTATGAAGTAAGACCATAGATTATCAGCAACTCCACAATGGAGAAACAAGTGGTTTATGGACTCCTCTTCTGATTTGCACAACACACACCAGTTAACTAGTTGAAAGCCCCTTCTCTTCAAAAGATCCACCGAAGGAATTCTGCCTATGAAAGTGGCCCACAACAAGAATCCGACTCTTGGAGGGATGATCTTACGGTTGATAACTTTGGTTAGGTTCGGATGTATTATTTGATCCTCTGGTTCCAGTAACAATTAACACTCCTTTACTGACATCTTCTTACTATCCACCGATCTCCACACCCTCTTATCCGGCGAAACACGGATCTGAAACCCTTGAATCACCTCTAGAAGTTCGAAGTATTGCCGAATCTCCCAATCATTTAGGGTCCTTCTAGTGATGATTTCCCACGCATTGAACTCCTTATTGAACATGAGATTAACTGTTGCCTCTTTATCCACTGAGCAAAGCTTGAAAAATCGGAAATCGGGACTAGTCGGTCGACCCGGGCCTAGCTACTAGTCGGGACTACAACGGGACCAGTCGGATTTAATCGGTTAATATAAAATAATATATACTATAATATATCATATGTAAATTATGTATATATTATAAATTATATAATAGAGATTATACATAATATATGGAGTATATATATAATATATCATATATAAATTATATATATACATAATATAAATTATATAATAGATAGATTACTTCCATAATAAAACTAACTAAAATTTGTGCTAAAACTCATCCTCATTTTCCTCCTAGATTCATTACTAAGTTCAGAAAAAATTGCTTTCAAAATTGACAACCAACAATAAAATAAAATTGGCAAGAAATTTAACTAATACTGACTTCAATATTTGTTTCCAAATTCGAAATCTTTCAATGTTAAAGATAGAATTTTTTTTTTAAAAATTTTAAATTCAAAAGGGTATATGGTAATTACAATTTCCAATTTAGTGCACTCTCGTCAAGATTTTCTACCAAAGTTGGTCAAGTTTCTTTCCAAATTCTTATTTATTTTAGGTTTAAATATGATAATGGTAGCCTTATTTTTCCAAGAAAATTATCTTTCCAAATTCTTATTTATATTAGGCTTAAAGAGAGGGTTCTAGAGAATAAAAAATATAAAGAAAAAACAGAAGACAACTTTCTGCAGCTGTAGAGAGAGAAAGAAGACAAAAAAAGAGAGAGGGAGAGAGAGAAAAAAGAGATCGAGGAGTAGAAATAGAAAGAGAGATCGAGGGAGAGAAGAGCAGATTGAAGACTTCTTCATGTTTCTCTCTCTAAAATAATGAGGTAGATTGAAGATCATACTAACCCTTGAGAAACCCTAAACAAAATAAGGGTCGTTTTTTTTTTTCTGCCCAGCCGAGTTATTCGGCGCCTAGCCGTTTCGGCCCTAGTCGGCTCCAGGCGCTGACTAACTCGGTCTTGGAAATCGACTAGGGCTTCATGCCCTAGTTGATCTGCTACCTTCCGACTACCGTGTGATCGGCGCCTAGCCGCCGCCTAGGCGCCGATTATTAAAGCATTTCCAATTTGGGAGGAGAATAGCAAACTGATGGACAGATCCCCCCTTTTGCAATCTCAGTGGCTATGCTTTAAAAATCGGCGGCTAGGCGCCGATCACACGGTAGTCGGAAGGTAGCTGATCGACTAGGGCATGAAGCCCTAGTCGATTTCCAAGACCGAGTTAGTCAGCGCCTGGAGTCGACTAGGGCCGAAACGGCTAGTCGGCTAGGCGTCGAATAACTCGGCTGGGCAGAAAAAAAAAAACGACCCTTATTTTGTTTAGGGTTTCTCAAGGGTTAGTATGATCTTCAATCTACCTCATTATTATAGAGAGAGAAACATGAAGAAGTCTTCAATCTGCTCTTCTCTCCCTCGATCTCTCTTTCTATTTCTCATCCTCGATCTCTTTTTTCTCTCTCTCCCTCTTTCTTTTTTTGTCTTCTTTCTCTCTCTACAGCTGAAGAAAGTTGTCTTCTGTTTTTTCTTTATATTTTTTATTCTCTAGAACCCTCTCTTTAAGCCTAATATAAATAAGAATTTGGAAAGATAATTTTCTTGGAAAAATAAGGCTACCATTATCATATTTAAACCTAAAATAAATAAGAATTTGGAAAGAAACTTGACCAACTTTGGTAGAAAATCTTGACGAGAGTGCACTAAATTAGAAATTGTAATTACCATATACCCTTTTGAATTTAAAATTTTAAAAAAAAAATTCTATCTTTAACATTGAAAGATTTCGAATTTGGAAACAAATATTGAAGTCAATATTAGTTAAATTTCTTGCCAATTTTATTTTATTGTTGGTTGTCAATTTTGAAAGCAATTTTTTCTGAACTTAGTAATGAATCTAGGAGGAAAATGAGGATGAGTTTTAGCACAAATTTTAGTTAGTTTTATTATGGAAGTAATCTATCTATTATATAATTTATATTATGTATATATATAATTTATATATGATATATTATATATATACTCCATATATTATGTATAATCTCTATTATATAATTTATAATATATACATAATTTACATATGATATATTATAGTATATATTATTATTTTATATTAACCGATTAAATCCGACTGGTCCCGTTGTAGTCCCGACTAGTAGCTAGGCCCGGGTCGACCGACTATTCCCGATTTCCGATTTTTCAAGCTTTGCTTAGTGGCTTCATAAATGAAGGATTTCTTCGTGTTTACCTTGATGCCCGACGTTAGCTCGTACCAAATGAGGATATCCCTCAATTTCGTGATGTTGGTCAAGTCCTCATCAAGGAAAAATAGTGTGTCATCCGCAAACTGAAGGTGGTTGATTCGCCTGCCCGAAGAACCCACTTGGAACCCCTTAATCCAGTCTTTATCCTCTGCTTGCTGCATACACTGACTTAACACCTTCCCCACCAGAAGGAAAAGGAGGGGAGAGATGGGATCGCCTTGTCTGATTCCTCTCGGGCTCTGGGAGACTTCGGAAGGTCTTCCATTGACTATCACTGAGAAAGTAGCCGAGGAGATGCACGAATAAATCCAGGTTCTCCACTTGTACCCGAACCCCATACGGTCCATCATGTGATAGACAAAATCCCAGTTGATACGATCATAAGCTTTCTCTAAGTCTGCTTTAATGATGGGACCCTTCTTGCCTTGTCTTCTCCTAGAGTCGATTAGCTCATTAGCTATCATTACATCTAGGATTTGCGTACCACCCACAAAGGCCCCTTGGAAAGGAGAGATCAGCTTCTCCATAACTTTAGCAATTCTAGATGCAAGGATCTTATAAATGATTTTGAAAGTCCCACCTACCAAGCTTATGGGCCGAAAATATGAAGAAGAGCTGCTTTTCTTCTTAGGAATCAACACAATCCGAGAAAGGACCCTTGAAAAGGAGAGATCAGACTTTAGAAGGTATAATCACTATAATATCTGTTTGGTCTTTGTGATTCAAAAGTCTATGTGGACAACCCACCCAGATTCGGCAGTTCTAATCCGGATTCGGCGATTCTAACTTCTTTTCCTCAGCCTTCAAATATCAACTATCCTTGTACATGTGTCATAAAAGCCATATGATGTGAAAATATATTACGTGCAGGGCTTGAAAATGTGTGGGAAATGAAACCGTTGGTTAATGCGAAAGAAATCAATAATGTTTTGCAGCTAGATTGGCAGCTTGCTCATCCCTCTGGCACTTCAGAGGAATGCCTTGATTGGATGAGAGAGTATCATTTGAAACGTACCAAGATGGTTCAACTCTTGAACTTGATTTATCTCCGCTGATGCTGTTTACATCAAAAAGCCAACATGCCCGAACTACCTCCTTTCTACTTCGACAAAGTCGTGCTAATGGGAAAAAGGTGATTTCACAATGCAGCAGCTCTTGGCGGTGATTTCTTCTGTGGAGCTAACTTATTTGGTCTTCTAGCACTAACGACATCCATTTTAGGTTGCAGGTAATATACATATATATATATATATATATATATATATATATATCTTTTCAAGGTTTGTAGAGAAACCGTTACAATGCTGAAGACAAAGAACCATGGCTTAAGACGCAGAACAGTCTTGGTCATAGAAATAGTTGCCATGGAGAGGGAATTGATTTTCGTAGTGGTAACTTGATAATATCTTAATTTATTACGTAGTTCGGATATTTCTAGTCCGAGCAGAAAATGATAGTTACTTAAGCCTTCCACTTAGTAGGGCAAGGTTCATACACTTACAGTATGAAATATCTTTAATATAGAAATCATATAACAATATAAACAAAACTATAGAGAGAAACCAACAGAACTTCATACATAGATGACTTATCCAAATTCCATGAACTTTCAAACCCTCTTTCCAATCCTCACAGGGGATCTGGTAAAACATAGTATCCGACCGCCTCTTTTACTGTCAGCCGGAACAGGTGGGTACAACCTCATGCTCTCATAGAGCGAGGTGTGGATGTATATCATGTCCTCACATCGTTGTAGCCGTCTTGTTCTTCTGATATATGTTCTATCTCCTTTATTGTCTCTTCTTCTGCTTTCGGGTGGCAAGAAATTTACCAGAAAAACCATGTCAAAGCTGCTGAAGTTGTGTCCTGACCTACTAATATAAAACTAATAACAATATCTATCACAAAATCATCATTCAACTCATTTTTATTCAAGAACCTTGACAGAAGATCATTAAGCTTCTAATGCAGATTTCTCTTCCAATTCTTGTTTCTTTTGTCTTACAATAGTTCTTGCAAATTGACCATCATTACCGACCCAAGAAAATCACAGAAGCAAAGGATTGATAATGTAAAAAAATTCATTTGTCAATTCTGTTATGTTCGCAATAATCTTCAATTTTCTATGTACGACGTTTTGTTATAGAATTGATCAACAAACAACTACTCAATTACTATGTAGTAGGTTGTCCTTAAGTCAAATTTGATTGACTAAAGTCTTTATAGCTCAAAAAAATATTTTGGATGCCTCAAAGTCGCAGCATTCAATGATGATTACTGAACCTCTGCCATAAATGAATTACTAGGTCTGCCTTCTGTGTAATTGGCAAGTGAACTTACTTGCTATTCCTTTAATATCAAAGGTATGTTTTACACACTTTCATAATGATAATTTTATTGTTACTTCTTAAAATATATCTTCTGTCGACCACGCCACCACCACAAAACCAACACGACCTCTACGACAACCCCTATACTACCTTCACTACACTTCCGTTGACACATGTCATGGTCCCGACTCCACCACCCTAACCACCACCTCGACCATGCACTAACAAACGTCCACTACCACAACACGAACAATTGAAAATAAACTTTTTTCTACTATGGAGTAAGGACTATATTCTAGTTTCTTGAGATGTAAAAACACTTGTAAAAACACTTTTCACCTAGCGTGGCCAAACAAGCTATTGAAACACAATAATATTGTTTGTAAAAATCTCTTGAAGTAATATATATATGGGTAAACAAATGGAGGCTTTTTATTTTTTTTTTATGAATACCACGTCCATTTGGATCACATATTTTATATCCCTTAGGATGACGTTTAAGAGTTGTTATATGACCTTTAGGTGCTCAAGATGTTTTAAATCAGGTTGTTAAATTGCTTATCCAACTCATGAATCTTGAGGTACCTTGTATTATTTCTTCAGTATGTATCATTGCCTTATAATGACTTTTGTAGTTTATGTAAAAGAAATTCTTATCCTAAAACATTTTAGTATGTTAAATTATTTGATATTTAGGAGCCCATTGCTCTTTGAGAAAATTTTTGTAATTTGAGGGATCCGGTGCAACGGCGGCACCCCCTCAAACGTGCCCCTGGGCCTAGTAGCATTTCCCCTTATTTATATAACTAAATAATTCGAGAAACGAACTCAATAAACATGCAAGTTCTTTTGTAACATAAGAGAGAAGCATTTACTTGCATTCAAATCCGAAACCTCCTTCCATCTCTTTCAGAATCAAATAAACCAATTTGGAAACAGATTTTTTTTTTTTTTGAATAAACCTTTCATTCATCAAAGAACAATGTCCACAATTAGTAACATTACATGAAGGATTACATAATAATTGAACTTGAAAGGGGCAAAAACACATGTTGCCGATATTTTGGACTTATGTTGAATGCGCTAAATCAAAACGCGTCAGTGGTGCTTGCTCTTCTGGTGAATTGAATGGTAATTGAAGGCCTAGATTCTCAACGCTTGGTTTCATTCCGTTATCTCCGAGGGATGTTGTATATGCCGTCCGAGGAAGAAAATACCAAATCTTTGGAATCAGACTTCAAAATATCTTTTGAATTCCTTGATCCTATTTTAAATCTAACCCCAAACTCCACAGAATTTTGGAGTTCAATAGAAAAGAAAAGAGATTCTAAGAATTACAAGATAGCAACAATAAAGTAACAAAACTCTAAAGGTTACGAATCAAGGACCCTAAAGGTCACAAATTAAGGATCATATAAGATCAACAATAATAAAATTATACTAAATAAGTAGTAATATGACGATACTAGAATGAATGCCATCCAACATAGAGATTATGATGTCGATTATCTTCTAGTGATTTTATACTTGAAACACAGATCTTCGTTATTTTTTATACACAATATGTGCCTCTTTTGATAGATCTATTTTCTCTCTCTAGGAGTACAATCTCAATTTTCAATTAGAGAGATTTACCACAATCTTCTAAAGTTCATCTTCATCTTCGTTCAACACTGATGCAAAAATCGATTCTCTTTTAATGGATCTAACTTTTGATGGAGAGTTGTCGATTTGGAACTTATTTCTGTCGAATCATGAAGTTTAAAGTGAATATTAACTGAGAAGATGTATAGAAATGGAAGACCAGGGATAGATTCTGGAGTCGGTTTGAGGAATTGTAGGGAAAAAATCAAAGATTCAAACGAAAAACAGCCAATAACTGCTCCGGGAGAGGAATTAGGAGGTTGCGCCACCAACCCCTAAAATCCCTCGGCTGGAAACAGATTTTATCTCTTCCTCCCCTCTAATATGTTTTGATTGATCTAGAGAAGAAGACCAAAAATAAGATTAAAATCAAATAGTTATGTTGGGTGGCACCGAAAGTACCTCCAAAAAGCTTTCCGATCAACAAAGACATATATATAGGCGCCGTGTTCTGACGTTCTTTGTGTTATTCGCCGTTATAGTATTGCATTTTCTGGTCTTATACAACACGAAATATTCTTCTGTATTTCTCTCTTCTCTTTCTTCACCAGTAAGTCCTATGTTTCTTCTCTGTGATCTTTTCGATTTCTGTCTGTTCCGATGGGATCAGGATAGGCTACAGGGCTTATAGTTGCCCCAGTTATTGTTAAAAGGCGCCTCTTTCACGCACTCAACTCACACAAATTGGGAGCGGAAGACGCCTTTAACACCAGAGTGAAGTGCCCATAGAACTTTCATAGTGTAAGTTTTGTTTTAGAGAAAGACTCAAGGCCCAAATCTCTACTTCATTCGGGCATATCCTGGGAAAGTTTAAGTGCACCCACCATTTTTGTTATATATACGTCTAAGATATTTTTTGTTCAAAGTCGAAGGATATTGGTCGGGCAGAACATCACAGTTATTACCAAATATTCGTCGGGACACATTTTATAAAAAAATACCCACTTTAGAGACCCCAAACACCTGGGCCGACTATGGGAATATACCAAACAAAGAAAAACATACTGTATATTAATTCGATTTTATTACTAAACTATAATACCCCTATTGTAGGAAAATGAAGTTAAATTGAAGAGGGTTTTGAAGGAGGCAGCCATGAAAGATAATACTGTTATATTAACAACATTAAATGAAGCATGGGCAGCCCCTAATTCAATATTTGATGTGTTTCTTGAAAGCTTTCGAATTGGAAATGACACTGAGAAGTTGCTAAAGCATTTAGTGATAATAGCAGTGGATCCAAAAGCATATAATCGTTGCTCAGAAATTCATCCTCATTGCTTTCGACTTACCACAGAAGGTGTCAATTTTACTGCCGAGGCATCTTTTATGTCCGACCGTTACTTCAAGATGATGTGGACAAGAACCGAATTTCTTCGAAGTGTTCTTCATATGGGATTTAGCTTTGTTTTTACGGTAATTTTATTTTATATTCTCACATAAAATTAAAGATTTTCAGCTCAAGCTAAAATATTATTTGTTCTCGTTTTTGTTTTAATGTATAGGATGCCGATATAATGTGGCTTCGAGATCCATTCAAAAGATTTCTTGAGGAGGCAGATTTTCAAATTGCTTGTGATGCTTACTACGGCAAATCTGATGATATAAACAACAAGCCAAATGCAGGGTTCTTTTATGCTAAATCCAACAACAGAACTAAAGAATTCTACAATTATTGGTGTTCCTCGAAAGAACTCTTCCCTAGTTTGAATGAGCAAGATGTACTTGATATTATAAGACACGGCAGAATCTTCAAAACAATTGGTGTGAAAATGAGATATCTCGATACTGCTTACTTTGGCGGATTATGCAGCCTCCCAGTACCTAAGTTGACAGAAGTATATACCATGCACGTAAATTGTTGTTTCGGTCTAGATAATAAGCTTCATGATCTTAAGGTTTTGCTCCAAGATTGGCGAAAATATTTGTCATTAAAACCGTCTTTTAAGGGACCATCGACATCGAGCATACCACAAAAGTGCAAGCAAGACGATATTAAGTGGAAACTGAATTGAATATGCTCGATTTATTTTATTCTATGTAATTTATATATTTCTTTTGTGTCATGTTCTTTTATGTTTACAATGTTTTTTTTTTAATTTTTAACAAGTAAAAGTTCAATTTTGTTCATTGGTATTTTTCTTCTTTCTTATATTATTAATTTATAAGCTTATGAGCTTCAATTCCTTGCAGAGTTTTCGACTTCAAAGGAAGAAACTTGAGGGTATAGTTCTGTTTCTTCTACTACAATATCTGTTAAGGTAAAACTCACTCTCCCGGAAAAATTAGGGTGGACTAGATTCAACAAACAAATGGTATTAGTGGTGCCTACAAATATGTACAGATTTGGAGTCTATAATTTGGCCCGGCCCATTAAATCAGCTTTGCCCCTCCTCCTCTTCCCATTTGTAAGTCACTTCATTTCTTTTTCTTCTTATACAATGTACAAGAAATAATTAGAGAGAAAAAGAAGTTAGGAAAAGAGAGGATAAAAACATTAAATAGAAACATTGAAATTGAAAAAATCCTAAGTAAAATGATAAATGTTCAACCATGATACAAGGCCACACTCGCAGATGAATCCCAGCCGGATGACGTATCTGGGCAAGATTTATTATCTCTCTAAATCTCGCCCGATCATGTCACCTGAAACGAATTCACCCACGAGAGTGGTCGGGCATAGTGTCATTTTTCTAAATTGTTATAGCACATTCTGTTAATGGGGATGAATAATGTAAAGTAAGAAGAGCCTCATGGTTCCCTTTTGTAACCCATTGATTTTGGTTTTTGGAACATGACAATTTTAATATAATTCCTGGACTTTTATGTCCTCAAATAAATATTTGTAGATCTAGAATAGGAGCGAAAGAAATTTTAAGCTTCAATTCTTTTATATATAATTAAATTGGGGAATACTTACTTCACGAAATAATCCAAAATTAATGAAAACAAAACTAAAAACAAACTTCTTGCTGTCGTCTATTTAAATAAAAAATTCAGCGTAAAATATGCTTAATTAGCGACATACGCACGTAAATAAGTTTTATAAATTAATATAACATACTTTACGACTCCCAATTAAGCACTTTTATGACTTCCTCTACTTATAAAAAGCCCAAATTAGATTGTGATCGATCAAATTTTGTTTCTAGTGGTTGTTTTGATTCATGAGGATCAGATTCTTCTAACTTTATTTTAATTTTTGGGAATAATAAATAAAATAAATGATTTCACAATTCATTTAGATAATCTAATTGCTTAGTTAATCAGATAAAATATATAATTTATTGATACTGGTTGACAGAATTGTTTTATACTGTCAGGTCTCAATTATTAACAAATAGTATAATTTTCATTTGAGATAACTTGATAGATAGTGAACTTAGGAGTAAATTATGTCTGACCTAAGGAGTTTATTACTATGGTATAAAATTAGGGGCCTCCTTTATCAATTTATAATATCCTTAGATAAAAAATTGAGGTTGACTTTGACTATTTTGAAAAGTTAAATCACTTTCAAGATGAAGGTGGTTTTGGTGAAAAGTTAACTTCATCAAGGATATTTGAGTAAAAAAGAGAAAGAATGAAAGTTGTTGAAGTATATCCATTCATGGTCAAATACTCAAATTATTCAGAATATCTACTTAAAATTGGAGCAATAAACTTGGAGAAAAGCAAAGAGAAAGTCATTTGGCCGTCAGGGGTATTCTAAACTTTATATACTTTTTTTTTTTGTTGAATCTAAACTTTATATACTAATCATTAGAGTTTTTTTTTTTCAACTTATCACCCTCGATAAGGTTGGAATTCATCCAAACAGAGTCTTGGAACAACTATCCATCTGGTCCGTCGGAACGGATACAATTCAGACTTGTCCGCTTGCATAGTCGGACATACATTTTAGGTTTTCTATGTGGAGGTGCATGATCATGTTCGTTTATCTTGTCAGACATGTTGGACATTGATTGGTCATGTACCAAGTATTGAAGTATACCCATAATTTGATAACAAAATGCAAGAAAAATCATCAATTTCATGACCTTAGGGAACACTAACAACAGAATTAAAAAAATCATAAATAAAAAGATCATCAATTATAAAATCCTTTGGTGATGATAAAAATGCACGGTGTCAACATTTTAGAGTTAGGGAGGTAGAGAGTCACGTAAACAAATGATTCAACACTTCCAATGAGAGGAACATCTTAGAGAAAAATCAGAAGAGAGGGAAACATCGATTATGATTAAAGGTTAAGATTTCATCGTTGAAAACTAAAAAAGACAAGAGTGGAAGATAGTCGAAGAAAAGAGGAAAAAAAAGGTTGGGCTTCTTTTGATTTGAGGGTTATATCATAGCCTAATCTAATCTAACACTACCATCTTACCCTAAACATCTAATGGTTCATAATGATTCTAACTTCTGGGTGGGTATTACAGACGAGTAAACAAACAACCTAACATGACGGACTATGGTGGTACGACGGGTAGGCCCCATTGCCCGCGTCCGTCCGCTAAAGTATATCGGGCGGGCAGATTTTGACCAGCTCGATTACTGGGCGCCGACGGACCCTTCGAACGTGGGCAGATTTCAGGCTTAGTTAGGTTTCAGGCCGCAGTCCATAATTCCACCCCGACCTTGAGGAAAATGTCCTCATTATTGTGTTTAGTTCACCTACTCTCCAAATTTTTACATAGTAGTTACTCCGTATCTCTCAATTTTATTCCATCTCTCACCTATCTTACTCAGGTTATGTTGCTAAAAGTTTTGTAATGTAAATTTTGATAATCGATAATATTATTTGACTCGAAAAAATGAAGTTGAACATATCCTGAATCGGTGTGTCTAGCCCCTATTGAACAAACTGTTTCTCTCTCTAAATTTGTCCAACGACAGTCCACCACATCAACATCGACCTGTAGTGGCCCCCTTTTTTGTACGTCATTTAGCATTTCTCTTGCGTTAAAGTATATATAGGGTAAAAAGATATTAAATAAAAACTAGTTCGGTGGCGAATGTTTTCTCTCTTCTATTGAGATAATCTTTCTCTTCTTCTTCCTCCCTTCTTTCTTTCTCTCCCTGCCTCTTCCTCCTTTTCTATCTCTTCGTCAGAATATTAGACGAGTTTGAGATTTGGGAGGTAAACCTAGACGAACTGGTCATCAAGGTTTAGATCCAGATGAAGAATTTGCCTAGGTTTCTAGATCTCAGATGAAATGTTTGTTTGGAATTTTTTTTTATCTCAAACAGACATTCTGTCTTCGATTTAAACCCAGACAACTAGTTCATCTGGGATTTAAACTCAAATGTCTAGTTTGTTTGGGTATCTAGCTAGATATAAAATGAATTGTTGGTCTAGGTTTACCTCACAAATCCCGTACTGCTTTGGGATTTTGGAGGTTCCGACAAATGGTAAATCCCCTTCGCCGAAATCAGAGAATAGGAAAAGAGAGAGAGAGAGAGATATCGGATGAGGAAGAAGAAAAGACAATGAGAATTAGAAAGAATACGAGAGAGAGAGAGAGATGATGGTGGTGGTGTTGGAAGGGGAGAAAGGAAGATGAATGAAATATATATTCTTTTTAAAAAATATTAGTGATGGGTCGTCGGCAAGGTGTAAGTTGGGCGTCACCGATGACATTTCTCCGCGATGGGACGAGAAAAGGTATGGATGACAAGTTTTTTGAAAGGAAGGATTGGAACGTAAAAAACCGTTAACTATTAAAGTTAGACTACTATTCACTAACCAAAAAATAAAATAAAAGGTCAGCACATTGAAAGTAGTCAACTTTAAGAGACCATTTTTGGTAAACTTGTTATCTTTAGGGACGAAAATAGAATTAACTCTAAAATATAGTATTGTGAAAAGATAAGATGAAGAGGACCAAGAGGGGATGCATCCCCAGTAAGGCCCGCTTGTCTCACGACAAACAATAGAAGACACCAACAGAAGAGACATACAGAACTCATGAAATAAATCACAGTAAATAATTCCTCATTTAAACTCTCCCTCTCCCCTGTCTCTCTCTCTTTCTCTCTCTTCTCCCTCTATGTGTCTTCTCTGTGTCCAACTATTTCTCACAATTATCACAAAATAATACTCATAATTGAGCTAGAAGAGAAAACCAATAAGACCATAAATAACATAAAAATAACTTCATAAAGTTATTGTTATATAACATATAATAGTAATAAACTATGAAAAATGATAGGAACTAAGAAAAAATAGACAGACTCTAGGCAGAGATTTTGTTTCTGCTGGTTCTGGTCACCGAACCGCAAATGACAAAAAACTACATAAAATTAATTAGTTGAAAAATAATTTTAATTTAACATGCAATAATCACATGCATTACAATTAGTGTGGGATGGCAAGAGTGACCACACTTGTACTATAAACATATTCTCAAAACATGCAACCACACACATGTATATATGAAACTATGATCTTGCATGCAACCACACATGTATGTATATTTATGCATGAGAGAGATAGAGAGAGAGAGAGAAAGATAAATAAAGTATTGTTTTAAGTTTAGTTTATAGTCTTCATTAATTCTACTACAAAACCAAAACACCTACCCACAAAAAAACTAATTAAAATTCAATTTAAATAAAACTCCCATAACATATACGAGAGATATGATGAAAACCTTAATAATTAAAACACATGAAGGTAAATAAAAAAGAAACCACAACTAGCAAAGTAGGTCAAATCCAAGTTGATCAGGTTACATACCTAATTAATGAAATTTCATTCATTGTTTCTCCTTCATTATCAAGATAATTTCTTCCTGCAACCTTACTACTGCAAATTCCCTCCTCCAAACGACCTATTCGCCGTAACAGACTTCATATCCGAATCCATAGAACCAATATCGATACCGTGGTGTTGTTGTTGATGTTGTTGTTGTTGTTGCTGCTGTTGTTGTTGATCTCTCTGTGATATACCACTACTACCCATCGTATTTCTTACCGTCCCGCCAACACCAAGAAAGTCTCTTGTTAATCTATCTGATCCACCAATGCTCATAGTAAACTGATTTTGTTGCAATTTAGTTTGATCATCCATGTTCGATAAGTTATTTGGCTTACTATTATTATGGTGTTGTTGTTCCAAAGAAATTCGGTTCGTATTGAATCCACCAAAGTTGTTTGTTTCTTGACCATGAGATATACCAGTGCTAGTACCATTTCCTCCAAATGTGTTGATCCCAGTAGTAGAGTTGTTGCCACCAAAAATTGAAGAATTCCCATTTGCAAGAGAATTCATTAGGTCTTGAAGATTATTTTCATTTTCAATCTGTGATCTTAAACTATCTCCACCACCGTTACTACCAGAACCACCACCACCACCAAAACTTCCATGAAAGTTAGTAGACAGATGTGGCCTATTATCTGATCTTCCACTCGTCGAAGACGAACTGCCAAAGCCTCTCAACAAAGAAGTATTGCCACTTGTAGTTGAACCCATTTGAGCAGCTTTTTGAAGTAATGCAGTGGCTGACATTTGAGGGATTACATTATCATTTTGCACTGAAGCATTGTATAGTGAAGAAACATTTGAACCAGCTAGGTTATGGTGATCACCCATCATATTTCCTGTAAATATGGTAGTTCCTTGATGATCACCACTAGGGTTGCTTGGACTATTGTTATACTGATCAGCTGGTAATAACAAACTAGAAGAGGAGATATGGGTGTTGTTGTTATTAGCATTTGTGCTAGTTGTGCTGCTGTTCGAGAAGAAGCTGAGATTGAAGAGATTAGCAGCAGCATTGGTAGCTGAGGTGGAAGAGTTGTTCGGATTAGGGTTTTGGAGTTCAGGTAGTTGCATTAATCCATGGAATGGTTTGTTTTGGAGTAACCCATGGTGTGATTGATGAGTTTCTTGATCAAGAAAATCTTGGTTTGAGTTGGGGAGGAAGAAAGCTGATGAGGGTCCGGTTTGTGAAGCTCGAAACGGTGAAGGAGCGGAGGAGGACATGAGATGATCAAATTGAGTTCCCCCGGCACCTCCAAGTCGTAAAAGATCACTTGAAGGTTGGTTATGATCTTGTAATGAAGACAATTGAGACCCAACTTGAGATAACCCTAACCCCATGTTGCTATTACTTCCATATAGATGGCTTCCTATGGTGCTTAAACCGGTTGGAAGCCTAGCACTCTCTTGAGCCAATGCATCACAAAAAGCTCTATGGGTTATGAAACTATCGCGCCTGAAAAACCCGAAAAACATGAGATGATTAGTTTCACTATTTATAAAGAAGAATTTAATACTAACATTACTTAAGGAAAGTAGAGGAAGATATTAATGTGAAAATAGAATAATCATATGTTAATTAAAGATTAAATCAAAATTTAGAAATTACTTAAATTTAGAAAAATTATTAAATTTTATATCAACTTGTGGAAGAAATTATTGACTAAAGAGGGAAGAACATAAAATGAAAACCTAGAATACTAGATACATAAGTAGGAAACAATTAAAATACAGTTCATAAGGTTAATTTACCTTACCAAGAAGAAGGAATATTATGGGAATAAGAGAGAGAAGAAATAAGAGAAAAAATAATAATTTTTCTTGAATTTGAAAACCATATAGTATCAATCAATCAATCAAAAATTCCTATTTAGAGAACTGACTCAACATTAAATGTAACAGAAGAATTTTATCAAAATTGATGAAAGTAAACCCATCAATAAAACAACCCAGATTCTAGGACTTGCTTCATTAAATGCAAAAAAGAAAAACCCATGATTTTTTTTTTTACCAAAACCATGAAAAACAAAGCTTGAACCCAAATTTAGAACCATCTTCTTGACTTAATCCAAAACCCTAGTAGAATATTTTATTTACTTGTAATGCAATAGAGAGAATCCATGTTCTTTGTTTCAGATTTTTGAAGATGACCCATTTTTAAATTGTAACCCCACTATGCATGTTGTTTTTACCAAAATCCATAACCCTAGAAACTTATATAATCAAAGAGGGGAACCTGCAGGAACTCAGCCCTGATCACATCTAGCCAATTCACAAGAGAACAAATGAAACCTGCTTCTGCTAAAACAACCACCACCTTTCGTTAACCTAATGGAACCACGTGAAGAGGAGGAAGGGTAAAAATAATAGTATAAATTAGGGCGGTAGTTCCAAGAAGAAACAAAGAAAAAACTGTACCCTATTTTTATCTCTTTTTCTTTCTTTCTTTCTTTCTACCTCTATTAACCTTACAAGTTTCAGAAATGATTCACGTGTGAGCAGTCTTATTGATACTCACTTACACGTATAAAACTTGTAGTTCCCCTTGTATATACTACTAGCCCTAGATATAGTACTTACTAGTGGAAGAATCTTGAAAAGCTAACTTAAAGTCATCAAGAAGAAGAAGAAAATATAACTCCTCTCCTCTTTATGATGAATCCAAACAAAAACACACATAAAATTAAAAAAAAAACCTCTAACTTTCATGGCTTCCCCTCACTCCAATTTTTTTTCTCTTTCTATGGGTAAGTAAGATGAGAATCTAAGAATTCTAAACACAACCCAACAACAACAATCAACAAACTAATTAAATTAAACCTAGCTAGCTAGGACGTCAAGGGTTCGAGACACGCTGAACAATTCAAAAAAAAAACTTAGCTAGCTAGGTGAAAACTCATGTACTACATCTGAGTAAAGAGTAGTAATTATGAATGAATGATTGAACTTTGAGAAATGAATGATTGAATTTTGATAATGAATGATTGAATTTTGAGAAATGAATGGAATATTGGAAATTGGGTTTAAGAAGAAGAAAAAGATAGGGTTAGAAGATGAATAGAATTACCTTGAGAAGAGAGTACCACAATCACATCTGTATTCTCTAGTACCACAAGTTTTAGAGTGAGCTTTCCAATCAGATTGAACAGCATATCTCTTAGAACACTTATCACACTTCCATTTCTTCTCACCATGTTTTCTAGAGAAATGTTTCTTAATACCAGTGAGATCTCCAAGTGCCCTAGATGGGTCATGATGTACACAAGTAGGTTCAGGACACAAATAAACTCTTCTCTTCACCTCTTTTGTTGTCTTCTGCTTTAGCTTCCAAGGTAGGTTATGTCCTCTTCTGTGAAGCTGTAAATTTTGCTCCCTTTGAAACCCTTTGTTGCATACCTCACATATGAATCTGTTTGTAGCCATTAGAGTCTTGGGAGATAGTGCTATCACTTCTGCATCCGGATCTGTTTTTAAAAAATTATAATTCAAACAAGAAGCCAAAGAAAAACAAAAAAAATTTATTAAAAAGTTTGAAGAAAAAATTAAAATTTAGGAAAAAACAAATACCCATTTCTACTCATCTCTATCTATCACTTAAGTTCCAAAATTAAAACCCTTTTTTGAGTGGATTATGGAAGAAAAAGACTAAGGTACTTGTTTTTTTTTTTATAATAAGTTGACATTTTTTTTCCTTTTATGGTTGGTCATATTATCATGAAGAGTTATAGCTACTTGCTTGGTGTTCCTGGGAGATTCCTCTTTTTCTTCTGAGGTGCTGTTGTGGTTGGAGCTGTTGATGAAGTTGGTGTAGTTGAAGACTGTTGTTGTCTAATCATCTGGTTATTCTGATCTTCCATTTTCTATTATCTTCCCTTGGGTTTTTCTCAATCTTTATCTTTCTTTCTCTATCTCAAATCTTGAATCAACCAAAAGAAATCTCTTCTTGTTTCTGACCTTATCTTCCTCTTGAGAAGAATTGAAATTTGTATATTGCTTATATGACTATATATCTAGGGTATTAACTCAATACTGCTGTTAAAGTAATTTCTTTCCCTCTTATAAGAAAACCTCCAAACTTCTTCTCTCAACCAAAAAAAGTTGATATGTGATGAAAATCCAAGGGAAAGTACAGTTGATTGATGATCACAAAAGCATCATGAGGATGTGCTAGCTTAGATATACACTATAATTAGTCAGAAGACCTGCAGTTACCTCAATCCTCTGTGTAGTCCTCTCTCTCTCTCTCTCTCTCTCTCTCTCTCTCTCTCTCTCTTGTTTGTTGTAAGGAGAAGCAAACTAGAGGGTTGTTGTTGATGTGTTAGAGCATCTTCTCTTCATCTATGGTTTGGTAACCATACATACATAAAATGAATTGATATACATACCATGTGTTGCTAATTTAGATGTATATTCACTTAGCAGCTTTCATTTTAAAAATTACCTTTTTCTTTCTTAATTTTCATATATCAGCTATCCTTTCAGCCATAAATTAAGATGAAAAAAAATATATTAATATTAATGGCAGTAGGTATCTACAGAGCTCCTTCTTGTATTTGGAGAACTCCTTATATACAAATATTTAAAGATCTCTTCCAAATGAACCTAAAAGTATTTACCAATGAGAATAAATGGCCTCATTACCCTAGGGATGTAACAACAATCCTACAAACCTAAAGTTTTGTCTCTTTCACAGGTGATAATTGATGATCGAAATATTGGTCACCAGTCGACTAAGTCAATAAGTCAAGAAAAGACCAAAAGTCAAACGGATCAATCCGCGTCAAGTCACCAGAGAGGTGAACTTGAAAGAACTCTGCACTTAATCCCATGACTAGGAGTGAGTATGAGTATCCTAGGCGCCTAAGCCTTACCTTGACTTTAAATATAATCAGGTTTATCCTGGATTTTGGAGAAGTAAGGGAAGTATGCGAAAGTGGGGCCGATTCCTTAATCCCGAAATATGGGGACAGAAGCATGTCTAATACTTTCCCATCCTGAGCCTGAATTCGATCCAAGATTCAAGACGGAAAGTACCTTAAGTAACTTGGGACACAAGAAGCCCATAGGAAGAAATTTTTCCCACGAAATCTACAAGAACATCAATATGATTTACTGATGTCAAAATTTGTCTTCTTGGAATCAGTCAAGGTGTTGAGACTGCTATGTTGAATGCCGCTTAGCTCCTCACAATCTGGGGGGTGAAACCTGAAAGGAACTCGGAAACCTCTCCGACGCTCAAGACAATCAGATTTTCCTTGCAGTTAAAATATTGACTATTTCTATGCAAAAAAAATATTGACTATTGAGTGAACTCGAGTTAAGGAGTTGTGACTTACTCGTTGTGTGTCTGCTTTGAGATGATTCGATTCCTTTTATAGGCTTCTTTGACCGACTGTTGATAGGCGATGTTGATGAGACGGTTGAGATCCACTATGTTGGATTGAAAGTAATATTTCATAGTCTTCAGATATTAAATTTCCTCTTTCGGATTATTCTGTATGTTTAGTTATAGAAGTTACCTTGTTCAAGGATACTTGATAGATTGTGTTTCCGAGCTTGTAGATTTTTAGAAGAAGTTTCTACCTTACGGGGCTTTGGAAGTCCAAGTTTAATAAATACTTAAGATCCGATCCTCACCGCCTGAGATCTTTGATAAGATTCAAGACTAAGTCGGTAAACCATTAAGCACGTTTATGCTCTCCATGTTTCGAAATTGGGGTATCGACCCCACTTACGATGACCCACCTAGTCTTCTCTTAAATCCTAGGGCAGATCTGGTTTTATTTGAGTCAAGGCACGACTTAGGCGCCTAGGATGATCATACCGACCCCCCAGTTCTTGGCTTGAGTGACATAGCTCGTTCGGATTCAACATCCTTGTTAACTTGATACTGGTTGACCCGTTAGGCTCTAGGTCTTTCTTGACTTATTGACTGTAGTCTACAGATGACCACTTTTGGATCATCACAATCTATCAAAAATACGAGACATCTTCAAACAAAGAAAGTTATTTTACCACGACTACTAAATAGTAATTTCATCATAAGATGGTGGATCTTCACCACCTCATCACAGCCACTCATCTTCAGTAGGCTAAACGAGTCTATATAAAGAAACAGGTTCACCTTAAACTGGTAAGCAATCAATAAAAGGTTAAAACTCTAACTTCGGGCTTAACTTCAATTCAGTTATTTAACTGCAAGAACCCTTAACTGGATAAAATTTCAGAGGGTTTCGAGTTCCTTGTAGGTTTTGTCCCTGAATTACACGAAGCAGTTCGAAGTTCATAAGCAACAATCTTTTTTTTTTTTATCCTGAATGATAACCTAGCCATTTTTAGACATCATCAATAATTTCAATCATGATCTCTTCTGGCTTTCTTTTTGCCTATCTCAATTTCTCTATTTGCCTTTGATGACTAAAAGGCAAATCGTTCCTTTGTCTACCTGGAAAAAGAAAAAACCTTTTTTATTTTCTTCTCCCGTAACGATTTTCTTCTTCTAGAAGTAGATGGAAGGAATTCTTCGTTAAGGTTTCTTTTATTAGGTGAAGATGAAGGGAGGGCGGAGGGAGAAAAAGAAAAAAAAAAACTAGGAGGAAAAGGACTCTGATGACTTCCCTGACTAGCAAGTTATACAAATGAGGTTCGATTAGAATTTGGGTTTGCCCTTCACATTCTTACTCTAGCCTCTTTGTTGATATGGACATAGGAAAAACTTAAAAAAAATTTAGAACGTTAGCTAAAACTCGAAAACTGACTCAAATACAGAGAAACTATTGAATTTTATTAACTGAATTGAATGAACAAAACTACTAGAGGACTCTCTTTATATGTTATTTGGATTCGCCAATCCGAACAACTTCTATTAACTTTTAAAGAAATGAAATATAGCAGAGCCTAAAAAAAAAAAGAATAGGAGACTAACAATAATATTAATTATCATAAAAATATCATTTTGGAAGGTCTAAACGATATAATATGGCCTTAAAACGATAAAGTTGATGGTGATGCTCTGAATTTTGATCAAACCCCAAATGCGCTTAGTAGACGTGTTACTCTTCTGATAACAGTAATCCAAAAGATAGTGGAATTTGAGAGTTTAAATGATCTTAACGAATGTGATGAGGATTTTAAAAAGATTAAATCCAAATGTAAAAAGAGAAACCTATAGAAGATTTTTTTTATTAAGTATTTGTTCAAGCAGCAAAGGCCTCTACATTAGATCTTCGAATAACAATTTTTATCGAAACAAATTTGTTCATCTGCTTATGAGTCGAGTTCACTTTATCCCTGTCTTGTCTTAATTAAGACAAAGTCTGGGTTGAATTAGGGAACTTCTCTTTCTCTAAGCTATATAGAGAGGGACAATAAGCAAATACTGACTTATCAGTAATCCTTCTTTCAGATTAACCGATATAGACAAAATTAATGGAGGGTAAGAAGAAGAATTTATGGAGTCGGGGCGAGAATAAATTCTCTTTCCATAAGACATTTTACACCCCCGTAATGGTACCAATAGTTAGGGTGTATGTATTCGGGATACAACGACTATCCTTTCAGAATTTAAGCTGGTACTTCTATATTCTGAAAGCGGACGAACCTTCATAAATAATATGAACTCTTTGCCTGATGTGAATAAATCTTCTAGACACTTGGATGTTATAACTTCACTCGGATACTTCTCTCTTCGGAATTCCAGACACAGTAGAATACTGATCTCAGAAGAGAATGAATTGAATGAAAAATGAAGTGGGTTTGGGTTGTTTAAATAGAATTTGAATAGGTACATGTGTCTTTTGGGGTCAATGGACATATCTCTTTAAAATGGTGGACTTAACTTGAAATAACTGCCCATATTAGAGTGGGTGGCAATCTGAAACAACGGATTCGGCTCAGTAACTCGGGTGGAACGCCTGCCCTTAGATCTATACTAAATAGAGCCCAACAGATGAAGGAAACAACCGTTAGATTGAAATGTAATGAAACCAACTCTTATCTCGAAGCAGGCATGACGCGGGCCGTTGGATACTTGCTGATCGAACGCTCTTCGCACCGTCTGAGGAAATCCTGAAGCTATCAGCGCGCATCCGTTAGATTTTCTTCTAACGCGCGGGTTGAGCGCGAGACGTCCAGATCTGGACGTGCTCATTTCGTCCAGATGACCCCCAATCTAACTTGTCTCCTTTGACGTTTTAGTTTCTAACTTAACCGATCATCTTCCAAACTTTAGACTTGAATTTCTCATTCATCTGGAATGGGGTTCGAGTGATTTTTGGCTCTAAATTGAAGAGCTCGACGAGACAAACGCAATGGTATGCCTCTTGAGTTTGACGAGTCAGGTCGAGCCAAAATCGGCTCCGATTCCGACAAACAATCGTTAAAACAAAAAGTACGTGAACTCGTTTAGCTCCCCGAGTGTAAGAGTGAGCTCTATAAATAACAATAGCCATATCAATTGGTAAGAGAGAGAGAGAGAGAGGAGTGGTGATGGGGCAGAAGGGGTGGAGAGAGAAGGGTGTTGGGTATTCATGCTACTCTCACGCAGGCTAGTATGTCGTTATGTGCGACTGATTGGGGCCACCGACCTGTAGGCCTTACCCTCTCCCCTCTCTCTCTCTCTCTCTCTCTATCTTCACTAATATCGTATCTTCTCATCCATGTCAAGACAAACCCACCTTCATCACCATTCCCCACCAACAGTGAACAGAATTTACTAATTTTACCAAATCCATATATAATCCCTGTATACTTTTTCTCAACGCATATAATATGAATTATATATGAAAATAAAACTGGATGGGACCTAATATTGTAGACGAGATTTACTTCTAAAATGTGAAACGCTCTTTCATGAAGTTGTAATCAGGTTGGTTGCTAGAATTTTGAATTGTCAAATTAAATGTTTTTTTTTACGGTATTTTCTCAACACTAATTGGTAATTAAGTTTATCCTCCTCAATAATTGATAATTGAGTTTATCTCTTTAGACTTATTATTTTTAGTAAAATACTAGAGTCATGTTTGATATAAATGTACTCGAATTAATTTTAAATTAGATAATTTAGGGACAATTTTTTTTTAAGAATTATGTTTTTGACTAAACCTCACACTAAAGTAATGTATTACAATTAATAAAATCACGTTATGCAATCAATATTCTTGGTAGTCATATTCTTTTTCCACGCGACATATATTTTTTTGTGTTTTAACAAAAATAGCATGTCCACGGGGACAAACTCAATTACCTGTTAGTATTGAGGGAATAACCTCAAAAAACTCAATTTTATTTGGAGTCCTTTATATAATAACTTAAAACTAATTTTTTTTAACCGTAAAATGATAAACTAGTAATTTAAAAGTATTTAACCATAATAAGATCTAAGCAATTAAAAACATATAGAAATCATCATAATATAATAAAACCCTTATTACCTATCAAAAAAAATTTACGGGTTTTGAAGGGACTTCAATTTGATAGTCCAATTATCAATGTAAACATTAATTTTGTCTCCTTCGTTAATCTCAAGCTATAGGTGTTTTTTTTAACTTCAAGAATTATAAAAGTTATGGCTTTCCATGAATCTTTATGCTTTGATGTTTTCTGTTTTTTAGGGAACCAAGAAGATGTCGTGATCTTATACTTATCATCAATGATTTTTCTCCATAGCCTTAGGGGCTCATTATCATATCTCTACGTCCATTTGTCAATGAGAGCTATGTTCATCAATTTCATGTTCTTTATACCCAAACCTTCTGACTTCTTGCTCAATTTGATTTTTGACTAGACCACCCAATGATGCTTCCTCTTGTTAAAAGTTGTTCTCAATCGGAAGTTACGAATAATGCACTCAACTTTCTCTCAAATTGAATCTGTCACTAGAAATAAAGTGAATCTTGAAGGAATTAATAAAGTTTTCTATTAATATTATGTTTGTCTTTGGCTGACCTTAAGTAAGACCTAAAGGTTCTTATCAAAGACTTATACGAATAAAGGCCAAAGTAGGTGATAGGCAATTCTTTTTAAGTACTGGATATCATTAAGCAAAGTTAATTCAATATCGATGCTTTATTCAATTGATTCCCAATCCAGTGAGAACTTAAAACTGTAATAATATTAAATACAAAGCATTAATCTGATCTGTGTTAGCTTGCAGGAACATAACTGTATCGTCTGCGAATTGCAGGTGAGATATCTCCATACATTGCTCATTGACCTTGGCAACATGAATGTTATTAGAGGCAAGAGCTTCATAGATTAGTTCTGAAAAGATTTCTCCCAGCCTAGCCCATTGTAGCTTTTAAAGAATCTAGTTGTTCTCCATTAAGAAGCACTAAAAATGAGTTGAAACTGAGTCTTGTTTGACCCATATTCTCCATCTCAATTTGAACCCCATCTTATCGAGTATTTTATCTATTTATCGTCAAAAGCTTTTTCAATATCCAACTTGAGAATCAGACCCGGAGATTTTGATTTGGGAATGGAGTCGATAACCTCCAAAGCTATTAAAATGGAGTCCTAAATTTGTCTCTTGGCTACACAGGCTCCTCGAGTTTATGATGTGAGGATTTTGAGAAGCTATTAAAGTGGAGTCTAACCTATATTTCCCACTTGATAGAGAGTAACTAGGAAAATATATACAATCATAGAAAAAATGTAGGGGATTCTTTCAGTGATGATGCATGGAACTTCCACTTCTCTCGTCCTATCAAGAATTCAAAGATTTGAAAATTGTAAACTCTCCTTACTGATACATCTGGAGCTACTATCTGACTCAAATCAAACTCACATTCTCGAGTTTGACTCCCTGATTGTCGAGAATTTTCTGCTATCTATCAAGAACTCAAAAAATAATCGACATTCTCTCAAATAAAAGTCCACAAACAACCTTGTCACAAGGAATTTCCTACGAAAGTCTCACTCCTCCTTTGGGCTTTGATTGGTGAAGGTGTTCCTACAATGGGCTTATAAGAAGAGGATTTGCTGCCCCAACAAATGCTCCCTTTGCAAGATAAATGTGAGACTTCAACTCATCTTTTCCTCAAGTGCCTCTTTACTGCCAAGGTTTGGGAAGCTATCTACTTAAACTTTAATATTCATAACAATACCATTTTAATCCGTCATCTTCTAATGGAGTGATAACAGCGTAAAGTTACCAGATAGAAACTAATTGTTTTGTTAAAAGTCTCATCTACTACTAGAGTACTGGATTATTTCTCAAATCTGTCTTAAAAATACTCTCTTTAGTCAATTAACTGGAGATGGGGATGCCATATGTAGGCTTTAAGTCATTTGTAAATGATATTTGTTTTGTATTGTTGGTTGTAGGGGTTGGTTAGCCATCTTGGCTTCCACCCCCGCTTTGAGTTTCTTGATGGATGATACTCTTTTGCCTCCTCAAAAAAAAAATTACCGGTAGAGTAGTTTTCAGATTCAGTGGTTTAAAAACTTTGTGGCTGTTTTTCCCTCTTTTTTTATTAGTGAAAAATAGAAGGACAATGAAATTTCGTGCAAATAATAAATATAACATTAAATTGAAGCATTGAAAATTTAATTTAACAACCATTTGGAAGTTGGAAACATTTAAAGTTACGGTTTTATTTCGATTTTGTTAGTCATGAAAAGATTTTTTGCTGAACATAAAGTAATCTAAAAATAAATACGTTGATTGTGAATATAAGTGAATTATTTTCTTCACTTAAAGATCTTTAAGTGAAAGGGATTAGTTTTTTTTTTTTTGTTTTTGAAAAATCAGCTACTGTCTACGTTAGTCGTTATAAGGCATTGCTACATCAACAAGATGTGATAAGCACGATAACCACCTAAGTTAAACTAAGAATGAGAGGGGCCTAAAGATCGACAAACTTATTATTATTATTATTATTTATACTTTTAACAATCCAAATTCAATAATTATGGATTCCACCTCCTCTGGGAATCGAACACGAGACCTCCAAAATTTTTAGAGTTTGTGTCAACACTATCAACCACTTTGGCAACCAAGTGTTGCCGTGAAAGGGATTAGTTGGGCTTGGAATACTTAAACATAAAATAAAGAAAGGTTTAATTGACCTCAAGATATTTCTTTTAATTTCATTCACATAAACTAAAATAAAAACCCATAATCAATTAAGTAATCGGATCTTACGATAAAAGCTGCAACATTAACCTTAAACCCCCAAATTTTGAGAGGAAGAAAAAAACATAAAGGAAAATAACCAACATCATTTTCTCATAAAGACAATTACCATCTATTGCAATCGAGGAGAAATTCTAGGTCATTTCAAACTTTGATTGATAAAAAATGAAAGAGAGATAAACATGATTCCAAAAGATTTTAGTGAGACGTATGTTGTTGTTCGCACTGGAATTAGCCAATAATATATTATTAGTTTTTCAGTTTCTTATTCCAATTCTCGTAAAATAAATGATGAGGGTTTCATTTCTAGTAATAGTTTTAAGATGGCGACAAGATGTTTTATAGGATGCGTAAATGATAAGATAAATTTGATTATCTATTGATGGATTTGCAAT
The DNA here is from genome assembly GCF_041429995.1 of Eschscholzia californica. Lineage (NCBI taxonomy): Eukaryota > Viridiplantae > Streptophyta > Magnoliopsida > Ranunculales > Papaveraceae > Eschscholzia > Eschscholzia californica. Next base: position 11,013,205 of record NW_028238198.1, on the reverse strand, counting down.
TGGTTGCGGGCTTGCAATAGGTTGTAGTGGGTTGCATGACAACAGTCAATTTCAAAAATGTGTATATTGCATTGGGGTTTGCAATGGGTTGTCGTGTTTTCCAATGGGATGATAAATTTTTTTTTTGAGATATCGACTAAGATCTACATTAGTAGTTACAAGGCATTGATATATTATGAAGATGTGATAGACACGATAACTGCCTAAGTTCAACCACTAATGAAAGAGGCTTAAAGCCCAACAACATGAAAGAGGCTTAAAGCCCAACAACATGAAAGAGGCCTAAAGCCCGGCAATTTTATTACATTATTTATACATTTAATAACCAAAGTTCAATAAATCATGAATTTCACTTCCTCTCGTAATCGAACCTGGGACCTCCATGTTAGGACTTTTAATACTAATAACTAATGTGGACTATTATATGTATTATGTAATTAATTACATTAGGGACCATAAAATATTAGTTTGAAGTGTGGGGAACATATTATCAATATGTCATGTGTAGAGCCCCCAAAAGTAATTATCAAAGAATAATGGACTCTTTAATAATTACTTGGATAATTGCTAGTAACTAATAGTAACCACTTAGGCAGTTCCCATTTTATTTAGGTCAAATCCCTAAACCAGAGAGGAGACGTGATTTCCCAACCCCACTTTTGAGAAATCAGAAACAACGTCCACTCTCAAAGTTTAGAAGATCTTGTCCAAATCATAAGGGTAACACTACAATCTGATGTATCTTCAAGCTGTGGATTTGGGTAAGTACCTACAACCTTTTTGAAAAACTAAGTTTCTTGAAGATTAATTTCGATTACTTCTCAACTTAACTGATTGTTCAATTACACAAGACCTTCTTATATAACGAAGGTTTAGAGAGAGATAAAGGAACTTAACCACCTCTTAACTAACACTAACAGACATCTTAACTAACACTAAACAATACTACTACTATACGCGCACACTTCCCGGCTGCCTCGTTATAATAATGTGGGCGCTTCATTTTAAGAGTGGGGACGCGCATATACTTGAAGCCGTTAAATCAGTTGAGTTGCTCTTCTTCATCCTTAAGGTGTTCGACCAAATGCCTAGAGGGTGACTCTCTCTTACAGCCCCCCTCAAACTCATGATCTGAAGTGGAGAGAAGCATGAGTTTGCTTCTAATGAAATCAAACTGCGAGAAGAGGATACCCTTGGTGAATATGTCTGCCAAATTCTCCTCAGAAGACACGAACTTGATGTTCAAAGTAGAGTTCATAACCAAGTCTCGGATGAAATGGTAATCTATCTCGATGTGCTTAGTCCTAACATGAAAGACCGGATTGGAGGCCAAAAATTTCGCACCCATATTGTCACATGACAGACTAAGTGGGGTAACAATTGAAACACCAAGTTCTTCCAACAAGTAAGATAACCATAATAACTCAGAGGTTGCCATTGATAGAGCCCGATACTCAGCCTCAGTTGAGGACCTAGAAACAGTAGCCTGCTTCTTAGAAGACCAAGACACTAAGGAAGAACCTAGAAAGACATAGTATCCACTTGTAGATCTTCTAGTATCCGGACATCCTGCCCAATCCGAGTCAGAAAACCCTTTGAGAATGGACACATCTCCTGACTTTATGATAATGCCTGCACCAATAGTCCCTTTCAAGTACCTTAACACCTTCTTGAGAAGAATCAAGTGAGCAGTCCTTGGCTCATGCATAAATTGGGACAGATAGTTGACACTATAAGTCAAGTCAGGTCTAGTCATGGTGGCATATTGCAACCCACCAACCATGCTCCTGTAGAATATAGGATTATCAATAAGATCACCATCAAATTTTGAAATCCTCTTTCCTGCTGAAATAGGAACCAGACTAGGCTTAGAATCAGAAAGTCCTGACTTGTCTAACAGCTCAAGAGTGTACTTAGTTTGAGTAAGAAGCAATGAGGAGGGAGTTCTCTGAACTTCAATACCCAAGAAATAGTTGATGTTGCCAAGCCTCTTCATAGCAAATTCCTCAGCCAAAGCAGCAAACAACTGATCTAAGAGAGATGCTGAGGTACCAGTAAGGATGATATCATCCACATATAGAAGGAGGACCATCATTTGGCCAGCAGAGATGAACACAAACATTGAAGTGTCAGAAGCACTTCTAATAAAACCCCAATTTTGAAGATAAGTAGAAAATCTTGTAAACCAAGCCCTTGGGGCTTGTTTCAGGCCATAGAGAGCCTTATGAAGGTGACACACAGAGGTAGGAGATTGAGGGTCAGCAAAGCCTGGTGGTTGTTTCATATAAACAGTCTCAGTAAGATGCCCATGAAGAAAGGCATTTGACACATCAAGCTGCTGAATAGGCCAATGATGGGAGATTGCCACAGTAAGAATCACTCTAATTGTTTGAATCTTGACCACTGGACTGAAAGTCTCAACATAGTCAATTCCTTCTTGCTGAGAGTACCCTTGAGCTACAAGCCTAGCCTTGTATCTCTCAACAGTCCCATTTGAATTATACTTAACCTTGAATACCCACTTACAACCAAGTACATTCATATTTGAAGTTTTGGGTATGAGAGACCAAGTTTTATTTCTCATCAAAGCCTGAAATTCATCCTCCGTTGCCTTCTTCCAATTTGGATCCTTAATAGCACTCTTATAACTTGTGGGTTCTGGTATAGAAGGTAATGGACCCTTATGAACAGAAGTAAAAGCATGAGGGACAGAGAAGTGGGCCACATGATCAGGGATGGACTTGGGTTTAACAATACCACTTTTAAACCTTATCTGCATAGGATGAGAGTTGAATTCACTAGGTACTTCTTCTTGAGGTGGATCAGGTATAGTAGGACTATGTGATGAATGAAGAGAAGGGTCATTAGCTTCTGAGGTTGCAGTGGAAGGAGAAAATGGAAGTGCTTGATCATCTAGAGAATATGTGGAATGGTAAGATGGAGCAGACATGTCCACATTGGATGGAAGTGAAGGGAGCTGGAAAATTTGATAAGTAGGAGTGGTAGTGGTGACTGTGTCTAAATTAGACTTGGGTGCTAACTTACTTGTAGCATAAGGGAATGTAAATTCATCAAAAATGACATGTCTTGAGACATATTCTCTTCCTGTCTCAATATCAAGACACTTGTATCCCTTGTGTGTGGGACTGTATCCAATGAATACACATTTAGATGATTTGGGACTTAGCTTATCAATCTTGGTATTCCCCAAATAAGGATAACAAAGTGATCCAAATACTTTGATCATGGCATAATCAGGTTGTTTATCAAAGAGTAGTTCATAAGGGGTCTTATAAGAAAGGAGCTTACTTGGGGTTCTGTTTATGATGTAAGTGGCAGCTGCATAGGCATGAAACCAGAACTCTTTTGGCATGGAGGCTTGAAATAATAATGTATTCCCCACAGATGTAATTTGTCTGTTTTTCCTTTCAGCCCTACCATTTTGTTCAGGGGTATATGGGCAGGAGCTCCTGAACACAATCCCACACTTAGTGAGATGAGTGTGAAATTCTCCTTTGCTAAGTTCAGGTGCTCCATCTCTTTGGAAGAACTTTATTGGTAATGAAAAAAACCTTTCATTTTGTGTTTGAAAATACTGAAAACACTTTAAACTCTCTGACCTAACCTTCATAGGGTATATCCAAAAAAATCTGCTATAGTCATCAAGAAAGAGGATGTAGTATCTTATTCCAGTCTTTGTGGTGACTGGGGCTGGTCCCCAAATGTCACAGTGAACTAGCTGAAGAGGAGCTGATGTTGTGCTACTAGATATGTGAAAGGGAAGTTTCTGACTTTTCCCTAGCTGACAAGATGAGCAAACATCTTTAAAGTTCTTAGATGTGATCTTAATTCTCTTTTCTCTTTCTAGGAGCAGAATTACTTCTTGAGATGTATGTCCTAGTCTGTTGTGCCAAGTCTCAGCAGTACCTCTTGCTAAACAAGCTATTTCAGTATCTTCCTTAGGTGAAACATAAGGATTCATTTGAAAGTCAATGCTATATAGATTATTCACCATTGGTCCTTCTCCTAAGACATCTTTGGACCATAAGTCTCTAATAAGAAATCCCCATGGAAGGAATTTTACACTACAAAAATTCTCTTTGGTGAACTTTGAAATGGATAGAAGGTTCTTCTGTATTTGTGGGACATGAAGTACTTTCTTAAGATGGAAAGTGTTTGGACCAGTGGCTAAATTTGCTTGGCATGTGCTAACAATGTTTAGACACTTGCCATCTCCAATCATGACTCCATTAGTACCTTGATAAGGAGTAATAGATTGCAGATTCTCTTGAGTGTGTGTCATGTGGTTGGTTGCTCCTGTATCAGCTATCCACTTCTTATCTTTTTCATTCAAGGATAGATAACTCTTCTCATCTTTTTGAACCTCAACTTCTTGCTCAGCCCCAAAATGAGCTTGTTCCTCTTCTTCCTCTTGTAAATTTGAGTTATCTTCCTCCTCTTCTTCATCTTCATCTATTTCTTGAAGATGAAGATTAGCAAAATTCCTGCTAGCTGATCTTGAATTCTCAGAGGAGAAGTCCTTAAATCTTAACCTGCATTGTCTAGCTGTGTGACCCCATTTGTAACATATCCCACAAGGAACTGTGGTGAAATCAAAAAAGGCATTTCTTGGCTGAGAAGGAGCTCTCATATTGGACCTAAATGATGGTTTTTGACCATTTTCAAGACTTTGGGTCTGGTTTGAAAACCTCATAGCTGATGATCTAGTGTTACTTCTGTTTTGAAATTTCTTAACAAAATATGACTCACTTGGATCCTCACTTGTTTCTTGCTCTTTTAACCACTGTTCATGGTGAATTAACCTACTCCTTAGTTCCCCAAAGCTAAGTACACCATCTCTATTCTGAATGGTGATAACAAATTGAGAGTATTCCTTCCCTAGACCTTGAAGAGCTATCCTAGTTAATTCCGAATCACTGACTTTGTCATTAACTGCTACAAGGGAGTCAGCCAAATTTTTGATCTTACTCAAGAATTCAGAAATGGAGGAAGACCCTTTCTTTAAATTTTGAAGTTTATTTCTTAAAGAAGATTTTTGAGCTTCAAATTCTTGAAGAAATACCATTTCCAAATAACACCAAATGTCTCTTGAGGTCTTTAACCCTAAAATATCAGAAGCAATTGAATGGGTAATGGTTGCTTTTATGCAAGACTTCACGAAACTATCTGTTTTCCTCCATTTAAGATAGGCTGGATTTACCACCTCTCTTCCATCCTCTACAACTAACTGAGAGGGTTCACTCAAGGTGCCATCAATGTAGCACACTAAATCGTTTCCAATCAGGGCATTTTCTACCTGATCTTTCCAAACCAGAAAATTTGTTCCATCTAATCTAGCAGATATTAAATTTGTAAGATTCGGATTATAGGTTACCTGATTTTGATTTGGATTCATCTTTTCAATGGTTGAAGTTTGATTTGCTTAATGGTGATGGTGAAGAAGAAGACTGTATCTCTGATTCCTTGATGACAGAAGATCAGCTCCCTTTGTTGTTTCTTGATTTCAATCTTTCTTGAAAATCGATTTCTAGGGTTTCTTTATGGCTCTGATACCATGAAAAACTAAGTTTCTTGAAGATTAATTTCGATTACTTCTCAACTTAACTGATTGTTCAATTACACAAGACCTTCTTATATAACGAAGGTTTAGAGAGAGATAAAGGAACTTAACCACCTCTTAACTAACACTAACAGACATCTTAACTAACACTAAACAATACTACTACTATACGCGCACACTTCCCGGCTGCCTCGTTATAATAATGTGGGCGCTTCATTTTAAGAGTAGGGGCGCGCATATACTTGAAGCCGTTAAATCAGTTGAGTTGCTCTTCTTCATCCTTAAGGTGTTCGACCAAATGCCTAGAGGGTGACTCTCTCTTACACTTTTACATTTTTTTTAATTCGTAAAATAGAGATCTTAAGTTATTTTCATTATTTGTATTATTCATAATTTATATGCATGAGTAATGAAAATTACATCCGTCCAGAATTTTGGATGATAAAGGTTTGTTGTGGGTCTCCAATTGATCGTGGTGGTTCATTTCATTGAGAGTATACTAGTTAATTTTAACCAGGGGTGGCCCGTGACCAAAGCCACCAAAGCGGTCGCTTTGGGCCCCAAATAATCAAAGGCCTCATGTTTCATATTTCATATGTAACTTTCGAAAAACTAATTATATTTTAAATCAATTTCAAACACAATTTAAGTCGTAGCTTGGTGGTAAAGGGTTTAGACCTTAAATGAAAGGTCAAGGGTTCGATTCTACCATTTGCATTGTTTAATTAAATTTTACTTAATTTTTTTCTAACATCCATTGTACGGGTCCCCAATTTTTAGTTTCGCTTGGGGCCCCCGATATACTAGGGCCGGCCCTGATTTTAAAAAATGTTGCACTAGGTTTGCCGTGGGGTTGCAATGGTTTGTGTTTGGTTTGGGTTTGCATTGAGCTAGAAGATTTTCTAGGTGGAATATTGAGAAACTTTTTGGTGAAGAGTTGTGGAGGAGATGATTCTCTGTAAGAGTACAAAGTTTCACATTCACTTCATAAATGGTTTAGGAAATACAGACGTTTTACAATAGTATTTATATAAACACAAAATAGAAGAAAATATTAGTTAAAGGTGTTCGTTGTTCTTTGTTGATTCAGGAGTTTCTTAGCTATATCACTCCATTGATCCTTGTCGATTGATGTATGATCATAATCATGTTATGTTATTAATACCATGTTTGGAAATTTTAGAAGTATAATGATACAAAATTCTGCTTTTCGTATAAAGTGTTCTATAATAATCACAAAATCAACCAGAGATTAGGAGCGACGGCCTACGTTTTCTGAATTTTTGAAGAGAGCAAAAATTTTAGATAGAGTCGACCCGTCCATGGACCATTTGGGCGGTCTATTCCAACTATTGTTTGATTTCATCTTCGGTGGCTCTCTCGTCTTTGTGCATGGAAGTCGTTGGTTGGGCTAATAATGTATGTCTAATTAAGTCTAGAGAGTGATTTGGACTTCAACATAAACATTTTATTCATTTAAAATGTGGTTTGACAAGTATTAAACTCAAACGTACAAGTACTGCTCATAGTCCAAGAAAAGGATGAATTCTACTTACCACCTACAATTGGACGAAAATTATGAAAAGTAAACAATATGAGACACCTTTCTAATTAAATTATTTTGAAGTGGATATATAGTCGGATTAAAATACTTTGAATTTTTATTTGGCGGCTTAACTTATTTATTACTACTATATTTCAACTTCAACTAGTTGAGAGAATAAATGTTCATATTCCAGATTCACCAAATTAAGTAAGACATACAAATATACAATGTAAATATAAATCAGTATGTAATGACTTTTGATTTTTCTCACATTTATTTGTGTCCGAGTTGTTAAATTTTTGACATGATATTTGCATTTGGTTACTGTAACGTAATATATTTAGGTTGTGGCCTGATACCATTGCCTTTCGCTGTGGCCCTTTTAAAAATTTAATTGAGTAAGCAAATTTCTTTTTTACACATTTTATCATAAATTATGCATTTCTTTTTTTGTGATGGTAGAATTGTATGCAAGGATTGCTAAGGTTGCAATTACAAAGTGAAAAGAACACTGAAAAAAAGGAAGATTATGCAAATTTTAATTGAATAAGTTAAAAAAAAAAAAGACTATTTCTAACAATGGGAACATGTAAGTAACTTACCAAAATTTTGTATGAGAGTCAAGAGATCGAATCCACCTCTAAGCATCATTAGAATTTGCCACCAACTCTTGGTTAGAGTTGTAAGAGGTTTAGTCTTATACCTTAGAGGTCAAGAGTTCAAAGCACACTGACAATTCAAAAAAAAAAAAAAAACTTACCAAAATCTAAATATATTTAATCACACATAAATTAGGACTAGAAATACTTCCCGGAAGATGCTAGAGTGCCCAAATTTTTGGGCATTTTAATGCCCAGCTGATGTGGAATCACTAAAAGACAAGGTTTTTCAAAGTTTGACTACGGTGGGGACCGCTTTTGTTTCTAAATGAGGAAATATGTCACCCTCTAAGTACCAATTTCTAAGTCACTCTATCATTTCCCATACTTCCCAAGGTTTCTCTAATATACGGAAATAGTAAGTGAAAACGACAAGAAACTAAAACTCATTTGAAGCTTCAACTCTTCATAATTCTTTATATATATATATATATATATATGTATGTATGTATGTATGTATGTATGTATGTCTATCGAACAATCTTCAATTCAAGAAAATATCCCAATGCTCTTCCTGAAACTAAAAACCTAATTGGATTATAAGGATGGATGCAGATGCCTCATGGAAGAAGTCTTTTAAGAGAAATATATGAATGATCACAAAATATTGCTATACATTAAAAGATTTATGCATGTATCATCTTTATATATATATCTTTTTAACTAAGACCAATATGAATAAAAGATTATCTGAAATAAAATCAGGCCATTCACATGATAGCCAGACCAAAGAAATGGTCCAGGGTCGTTCGACAATGGTTAATGAAAATATCCATCCGAGTTGCCGGATATGGAAGAGTAAGGGAGTAAGTGTAGTGGACCATTAATGTACTAATTGATTGATACATGTAGGTCTCACACTCTTTTAACATTTTCTATTCACATGTCTTCCTTAAATAGTACCCACTCTTTTTCATCCTTAAATTAGGGCCAGAAGTAAAGGATATATAATAGATAAAATCAAAATAAGATATAATTTCACCACATTTTTGCCTTAGTTAGGTTATTAAACTAATCTATGTTCATGTTGTAAAAATAACATAGGTTATAATTCTACATTTGTCTTATGTAAAAAAGTAGTTGCATTTTTTTTGAAACTTCAAAATTGTGAAACAATGGTGATCTAGAAAACATTATTGAAACAGGGTCTCGATTTATTTACGATCTTTAAAGATCTTTTTCCATATACGTAACTTTCATTGAAGCTTAGTTGGGTGAGCGAAGCATAAAGTTTTTATGTTTTAAACTTAAAAGTACAAAGAAAATTGCATCAATAAATATAACCAATGTGTGAAAAAGTGTATCTTAAGAAAATAACATAATAACTAAATTTTGTAATAGTTGTATATAGCTTGAGGGCGCACATAGACATTAGCCTATAGGTGCAAATTCGAGTTGTGCTAGGCAAACTTGACTTTTGATGCATGTAAATAACTGCTAAGAATCGAGACTTTATAATATCAAAGTTGATGACAACACATATATAATGGTGGGTACTGACAATTTGTCGCTTAACTCTAGAGATCGCCTAGTCGCCTAGAGTCTACTCTAAAGTGCAAGTTCAAATTTAGTAAATATTCAGATATTTTGGGTACTCATTTGTAAGTCAAGATATAATTGACGGAAAAAGAGAGGGAGACAGAAATTATGGGCGTGAAAGTGGCATGAATTGCCACCAATCCTTAGATTCACGCCACTTTCTCTGTCTTGATGAAATCAGCTCGAATCCAACCCGTTGGATTCGATTCACGCCACTTTCACGCCCAGAAGTGTCGGTCTCCCTATCACTGTTGATAATTGAGAGATGCTGATCTATTCAAATTTTTCGTTTGGGGTGGGCTTTTCACAAGGTTAAGTGGGGTGAACTCTATTTGAGAAATACATTTTAAACCATGGAAATGGAATAACTAAAATCAATGGGTTGAAATTCTATTTTAGAAACCTAGTTTGAATATGCCCCCCTTTCAGGACATCAAGTCTTTCAAACTAAATTACTCTTACCAAATATATGCTTCATTGAATATAAAGTGAGTTGAATTTAATATTGTAGTTGAAGTATCATTTTGAATTGAGTACATCTAGTTTCTAGGGTTCCTCCTTAACAAAAAAAAAAAAAAAAGTTTCTAGGGTTCCTTTAGAGGAAAAATAAATATGCTAGATTTTTCAACTCTCTAATTAAAGTACAAAAAAAAGAGGTTATTTCAATCAAACCACATGAAATTCCAACCACCAACATTCAAAGAGTCTATCTTGTGATACTAGATTGTATTTTTACCCATCAAACTCTTTTGTCTTTCTGTTTAATTCTTTGAAGTATAAATGTGGGTTTGGGAATGTAGATTAGATTTTATATCAAAAGAAAATAGATTTGGTAAACAATTAATAACCAAAAAACAAAGAAATAGTTACTATTATAATGACAAAAGTATAGGTGAATTGTTATAGTTGTAGTTAAGAACTATGGTCAAATAAAATGAGTCCTCAATTAACAACCCCATTTTTGTTGTTGAAAATCATTTAACAACCCTAGAATGCTCCATTGTGTTTGAAGTTTCCAGGGTATGATGGTCATGAGAGTGATGTATGTCGATATCCATCCATGTACAATCAATGTAATGGCTGAGTCAACAAATTTTTTAAGGTGCCACACTCGGACAAGGTCAACCGTAGAGGTGTCGAACGGGTCGGTTTCGGTTCGGATATCTCACTAACTAGAACCGAGATCTATTAAAATTTATGGTTCTGGTTCCTAGCGGTTTCGGTTCCTTGATATAAGTATCTAGAACAAGAACCTATAAAAAGTGCGGGTACCCGACGGATGTCAGGTATTTATCGGTTTTCTTTAAAACTTGTTATATAATCATTTTTTTATAGTACTAATTAGAAAGGTTATACTTCATTAATGATTCTAATTATTGTTACTAAAACTTATTTGAGAAGAGATAGATGGTCAAATTATAAAAGATTTCAAGAAATTTTGTTATTAAATGTTTGAAAGTTGCTATAAAATTTGCTAATGAATATATTTTGATTATCAATTAAGAATATTGTACTGATTGGGGCATTTAAATGATGTAATTAGTAAATAATTATAATATGAAAAGTAATTCACAGATTATACCTTGCAAAAATATCAATTAATCACATATTAGAGTCGGGTATGGGATGTCGATCGGGTTTGCGTCAGATATACCAAATTATTATTGAAATCTTATTCGTTCCAATTGGGTAATATTCTTCGGGTATAAAATTATTATCGGGTACTAAAATGGGCATCCGGAACTGGTATAAACAGTCCGGTTCGATTTCGGATAAATGGGGTACCCATTACAACCCCCAGTCAACCCCCACTACTTTTTAAGTGTTAAATTTCTAGAAAGCATCTGATAAAGAATTGAATTGTCTAAGGTTAGTGTTTATTTTTTTCATCCGTTTGAGTCGAAATCATCCGATTGAAGTAAACTCAAAATCAATTCAAATCAGCTATTCACATAAAATAAAACATCACGAATGAAACCCCCACCTCACCTCTCTCTCTCTCTCCACCTCATCTTCTCTCTCCCTACCATTCTCTCTCTCTCTCTTCTCCGATTAGGTCGCCGGCCGGAAAAAATTTCGGCCGGCGACTTAGTCGGAGAAGAGAGAGAGGTGAGGTGGAGAGAGAGAGGTGAGGTGGAGAGAGGGAGGTGAGGTGAGGTGGAGAGAGGGAGGTGAGGTGAGGTGGAGGGTTTTTTATTTTGAACCATATTTCCCATAAAATATGTTTTCTCAGAAACTTTTCAAAATTTTGCATATTCCCTTTAAAATTTCACACCCCGAAAACTATTTAGCTTTCCCCAAAACGCTGGCCTTTTTTTAAGTGCTTTCCCTCCTAAACAAAAAGAAACACTTCTTGATCCTGGGAAAAAAATCCAAGAATCCAGAACGCATCATGGAAACCCGACCTGTAAGGTCCATGGACATCCGAAATCTGAATGTGGGTCCAACAGGACCAATTTGTTGAGATAAGCTAGACAGTTTCGGATTTTGAAGTGCTACACGGTATTCTACCCAACAAGAATAGAAGGAACAACCTAAGGGAGGGTCAGACCCAAGTGCTTCTAACCCCTGATCTAGAAGTCATTCACACGTGTTTGACTACTCCCCCAAAGGACAATTGGACTTTCCGGAAGACCATTACATTGTACTCATTTGATCTTTAAAGTATGTTTTAAATCATATACCCACACATATACATTACAAAGATTGATTAAGTACATTTTGTATATTTTCACCCCCAAAGTGATCGATAGTTAATTAGTTTTGACCAGGTCAAGATGTCAGTGAATGGATTTGACTTACACATGTCATGCTAGCTTCGCCTACACGTACAAAGAATGTGTCTTTAATAGAATTGATAGATATATAAGCAGGAACAAACTCAATCACCTGAACCCAACTCTATCTAGAGAGATACTAATAGAGAAAGCGATACGAGTTTCATATTCACTTTGAACTCTGTATAGTATAGCCTAGATGATATTTGAATCTGAGTAAGCACTACTCCTGGTCTGACAAGAGAGACAGAACAAGAAGGTCTGCAGAATTAAGCTCGACACTTTGAGTTCCAAAAGAATTGCGATTACGCACAAGGCTAAATAATGCCAAAAATAAAATCTGAATTCAATCTTTAGAACTTTATTAATTTCTCCCTAGATGGATGTATATTGAACTCAGTTCAAAGAACAGTCTGTCTTTACTGTGATTAAAAATGCACCAGGTGGGGGCATCAGTACGTAGGACAAGTGTTACTAATGAAATCAAACTAGTCAACCTGGGAAAATGAAAAACTTGAACATTTATTGAGATCAGTTATAGTGACTCAATGCTGACATCTCTCTCTCTCTCTCTCTCTCTCTCTCTAAAAGAAGAAGAAGAAGAAGAAGAGGAACAAGTTCATGGGTTATTGATCAGTTTTAACGTTTAGTCTAAATGTTACCTGAACTGAATTAACAATCTTTAACGTGGATTCAAAGGCTAACTATCTATAAATGACAGAATTTGAAGAAAAAAAAGGACTGAATACAGTAAAAGAATAATTATCGTTTAGTCCCCAATATGGACCAACTTTTCTATTTAGTCCCTAAGAAATTAGTTAGTTATCGTAACTGGTAAAAAAAAAAAGAGTTCACACGAGTTCAGACAAGTCCATTGTGCGGTCGACTTAGGTGCTGTTTGTTTTTTTTTTTTGTCTGAATCTGAATTTGCTGAATCTGAATTTGCTGAACTGAATTTGCTGAATCTGAATTTGCTGAATTGTTATAAAAGTTGGATGTTTGTTTTTTTATTCTGAATTACTATGTCTGGATTTTTATTTTGACATTTATAGCCTTGCAAGTGAATGAGGTCTATTTTTGGTCCCTCTCTATCTAATTCTCTCTTTCCTCCTCTCCCATGTCTGTCTGTACGAGCAGTTTGTCGACTGAACGATTTCATCAGTCTCCATTGAACTCCATGAAAGAAGAAATTCGAGAAAACTGAGATAAACCTGACTACAAATACTGGGTTTCATTCTACTGTTAATAATGGAGATAGATGTAGAAGATTGAATGGGGGAAATGAGATTTTGGATAGGATTAGGGATTTGAAGACCCAAATAGCAAGGAAGCTGGTCAATCTCGTGTGGGAAAACTAATGCATCTGGTGGGAGCTCTGTATTTTGGTTAAGATTAGGGATTTGAAGACCCAAACTTTTTTGCACTCTGAATTTCTTTTTTTTTCTTGAAAGGAAACCCTAGAACACCTCAAACACTTGGTCGACTGAAAGTATCTAGTATGAGCTCTTGGTCGAGTGATCATTTACTACTTCGCATGAGAACTTCGATTTCATCACTTTAATATCTCAGATTGAAGCATTTCCACTTTCTCTCTCTAAACTTCAACTATTTTCTTACTCTCCTTTTATCTGAGTTTCGACAGAGAACCCCTTGCCGGATCCGGCGAGGGTTCAAAGAAAGACCTTCCGGCAAGTGAGTGAGAGAGTGGTGATGGTGGTAGTGTTGTCGGTGGTGGTGTGTCACTGTGTTGTCGCTGGTGGCGGTGGTGAAAAGCAAGAAGATGAAGAGTACTTTTGTTTTAGAGGGTATAATCGTCATTCACCAATTTTCAGATACCGTCCTTCCGTTTCAGACTTCTTTTGAAGTCTGAACAAAATAAGTTTTATTCAGCCTATTCAGATTTGTAGGTCATTCAGCCAAATTTTCAGATTTGGTTAAAAACGAAAAACAAACAGCTTAAATCTGAAAAGAGACCTAATTCAGATTTCAGGTCTGAAATTTAAAAAAAACAAACAGCACCTTAGTATTAGATTAGATTTTGGTTTAAATTAGGATTTTTTCAGGGGGGGCTTTGGTTATTATTTTGACTTTAAAAACTCACTTTGGATTAACGATACAAAAACCCAAGAAGAAGGAATATTAATAACTCAGAATCACAGATGGAAAAGAAAATTCATAAATAACTTAGCCACCGAGATTGAAGAACGGTCGTGTTTGTCAAGATTTAAATGACTACCAATTGGATCCATTAAAATGAACTTTTGTTTTCAATTTCATGCTTGTTTGTCAAGCATCAACTTTCGCGGTGAAAGAATCACCCACAATTTCTTTTGAGAAATTGGTCATGAACTCATGATGTGTTTCATTCATGCATAATATCATGAACAATAGATACAAATTTTTAACTGCTACTTAATATGAACAATATTCACAAAAAAATAAATAAATAATATGGACAATAAGTCTATAAAAGTATCTTTTTTTTTTTGATGAAGATCTATAAAAGTATCTATAATAGGTTGTTGAAGTCTAAATGTACGTGTTAAAACTTTGCTAGTGCCGCAAGCTCAGACCCTTCCATAGTCAAAGTTTTAGGTGACGTCCATATTAGCTCGGCTCCAAGTATGTTTTAGGACAACTGCATCAGAGGGGCTTTAGTTGTTGAAACCTCAAGACTGGCTCGACTCAACTGAAAAGAGCTCATAAAATTAGAACCACATAAAAAAGTGATGTCCACTTCAAGACTTGCCACTGACTCTTGTTTGTAAAAGTCACGTCCCATAGTTCAACACTTGAGAGTTGCACTTTTTTTATTTTCCACATGTTCCATCGATCGAAGAAATACAGACAAGTGTCTTTAATACGGATTCAATTATTCAAACGTTTGGCTATGTCTCTGACACAAAAAGATATTCTCTATATTTAAAATTAGGAGTTTTCTTTTTTTTGGAAGTAAAAAAAAAAAAAAAAAAAAAAACCCTAATTTTGAAAGATATTTTCTAGTTATTTAATATTAGGAGTTTCTATATTTCTAAATATTGAGTCCTAGTTGATGTCTAATTAAGAGTCCTAGTTAGAGTCTAATTTGTTTGGTTGTAGCCTATATATATATGGTTGAGTTCATAGTAGTTAGGATATGAATATGAATCTTGAAAGTTATTAATAAAGTTATCTATTAGTATTATGTTTATCTTTGGCTGGCCTAGAGAAGGACTTTAAGGTTCTTATCAATTGGTATCTAGAGCAGACGCTCATATCATTCGCTTTTGCATTACTTTTATCTTCGTTAGAGAACCTTATTTTTGGTACAAATTCAAAAAAAAAAAGAATGGAGAAGCAATTAGGTGAATTGGTGGAGAAGATGGCTGAGATGACGGTAAGATTGGTCGATTGATCGACAATAGAGAGATTGTGTCTCAAGAGGTGATCGTTTTAAAGGTGAAAAGTTATATTTTACACGGTCTAACGGATCAGATGTGGAAGGATGGATTTTTCAAGCTGAACAATATTTTGAATTTTATAACATTGCACAAGATCAAAAGATTCAGTTTGCAATCAATTACTTGGATGGAAAAGCATTTCAATTGTGTCATTGGGCTAAAAGAGGTATTCGTACATGAGAACAGTTTGTTGAAGCGGTTGTAGGTCGCTTCGGGAGAACGACGTATGAAGATGCATGGGTTCCACTAGCAAAATTACGACAAACAGGGTCCTACTATAAATATCAAGAAGAGTTTGAGCGTATTTCAAACATGGTTAAGGAGCTCTCGAAAGATAAAGATAAGACAGAGAGATAAACAACCAAAGCAGAGGAGAAGAAAGCTAGCAGAGAAAACAAAAAAATCTCAAAGAGAGACGACAACGATGCCATCCTGATGAATATACAAAAGATGAACCCAAAACGAAGAAAATTCACATTGAAGAATGTTCCTAGACCTTCTCCTCGATCAAATTGTTCGATGAACATCAATCCACTGAAGGAAACAAAACTGATCATATATGGAGGATATTCCAAACAAGTAGCATCTAATAAGAGTAACTGCTCTGAGAAGGGAAGTTCTACAGTAAGAAGAGCGTTTCTGAAGTTATCTCCAAAGTACTATGCTTCATACAAAATATTGGTAAAAATCGATTCGTAGTGTATCGTTTGGAATTACCAGAGGGAACTAAGATTCATCTTGTTTTTCATGTTTCTGTTTTGAAGAAGGCACTTATCCTCAATATTGCAATTGATGACGAAATACCAATTGTCGAAGATGAGGGAGACCCGGTGTTAACTATGATCAAGAACATCGATCCTTGAGGGCAAGAATGCTGTCAAGGGAGGAGGAATGATAGAGAAAGATATTCTCTATATTTAAAATTAGGAGTTTCTATACTTTAGAAGATATTTTCTAGTTATTTAATATTAGGAGTTTCTATATTTTAGAGTTCTAAGTAATTTAGGAGTTTCTATATTTCTAAATATCGAGTCCTAGTTGATGTCTAATTAGGAGTTCTAGTAAGAGTCTAATTTGTTTGGTTGTAGCATATATATATGGCTGAGTTCATAGTAGTTAGGATATGAATATGAATCTTGAAGTTATTAATAAAGTTATCTATTAGTATTACGTTTATCTTTGGTTGGCCTAGAGATGGACTTTAAGATTCTTATCAGTCTCCAGAAGTAAACTCCAACTTGATTTTGAAAATATCAATTAGACGATAATTAAAGTGGAAATATTGAAAAACAAAAGGTTTGCTCGGACAATTAAAACCACCATGCAACACTTACACGAGGCACGCGCTTTAGTTTTTTTTGGGTGAGTTAGTTCGGTAGATTTCGCCACTTATAAATATTAAAATCGTCCGTTTACATCCAAAAGTAGCTCTCTAAGTACACACAAGTGTTCTTCTTCTGGTGACGACTTTCACCAAATGTTCCAGATCACGGGAAGACGTGTTTTTTTGCCAGTCTAACAAGTCTCTACGTGTTAGACATGCATGTGACGATTCACTTTCGTTTACTTTCTTATACGCGTGTGTTATGTATATAACATTTTTTAGGAAGATGCTACAATTACTTAAAATTTTACTTAATCTTTGACATACTGACTCAGTTTCACTAAAAAACTTTTTCAAAGTTTGACTACGATCTAGACCATTTCTTTTACCCGAATGAATCAGCATGTCAAAGATTAAGTAAAAGTTCCTATCTAAATATAGTATTTCCCCTTTCTACCTTTGGATGATGATGGTTACTTGAGTGTTCTAAGATTTGGTCATATTGGATATCTTGATTTTTCAAGTATCATGGCGTAAGGTGAATCCCTCCCTCCCTACATGAAATTTCTTGGAAGGGAATCCGATTCCCCCATGTACGTGTAACAATATCTGGATGCTTGTGCTATCATAATGACATGCATCATTTTATTTCTTCTCAGATTCTTATTCCCAATTGAAATCTATTCTTGAGACTTTAGTTTCCAATTGGTTAGCCATAAGCTCATAACATAAGTCTCATATATATATATATAAGTATATATATATATATATATATATATATATCTTTGTATCCGTACTATGTTTAATCTTCGGGAAATAATTATATTGCTAATTTGACTAGTTAGATTTTTGTTTGATTAGTTGTTTATAACCAAATAATATACAAGTTTGAGTTTAATAACTAAACAAATTTTTGTTTAGATTTCTAGTGGGTTTTTTAGTCTGGACAATAGTGATTCCATTGGAAAATGATAACAAGGAGTCATCTCCAATACAAAAGAAATTATTCCAAATTTGTGTATTATTTTGTTTCATTTTTATCTTGCAGCTGCTTTGGATCCTAGGTAGAGAGGGTCTACAAGGCTTGGGCTCACTTTTTTTTTTTTGATATAAAATGTGCTCTAGGAGAAAGTTTGGTAGTCTTAGAATGAAAGCCAGTTTGAAGCCCACTTCCCATTATTACTCCACTCCTTGTCCCAAAATTTATTAGGGTTAGTTTCAACTTTCAAATTACCATCAAATGGGAAGAGAGAAAATTGACCCAATGACCGACAAGTAACCAACCATATCAATCTAATCATTCAAGTAAAGTCATTCAGGCTTTATAGAGTATATAAACATATTGCTAAATGAAAAACTGAGACCTTCAAAAAAAAAAAAAAAATGAAAGACTCGGACTTGTAATCACTATATAGATTTGACAATACTACTTGTCCCGGTAAATATGTTCTGAAAGGACTCGATAAAACAAAATTTGTACGTGGTGTCAGCATGGTGTCAACAATTTCTACGTAGTAATACCATTTCTATCAGGCGAAGTAACATTTTCATTATACCTACACCACCACCGTACCTCCACCGCCACAATGCCTACATCACATTATCTCCAAGACTCCAACAATACTACCATGACCACCATCACGACTACTACCACTTTTGCCAAGTCACTCATCATTAAAATTATAATGAAAAAAATCAAGCATCTCTATAGGAAAATAAAAATAAAAATATGAAAGTAAATTAATTATGAAAAAAGTACACTCAGCCCGCCTCTTGGGACTCTCAATTGAACCGCTTCTCTCCTGTCACATGTTGAGTCACGTGGAGAGAGAATCCCTTATTTATCTCACAGGTGGTTTAAGTGGGAGTCCCAAAAGGCGGGTTGTGTAGTCTTGTTGTTAATTATGTAATCAAACTACCTTTTTGATTGTTTTTATTTATAAACGACAATTTTGTCAATTATAATTCATAGTTTATTTTATTAAATCAAAAGTACTTCTACTACAACAGTACTTAACCAACTAGTACATTTGACTACAACGTTTTATACACCCTAATACCATACAGCTTCCAAAACGGACAGCTCTGACACACGAATGTAAACTCATGATTATTACAAATAACACCGTCATAGTGTGATTTATGATGATCCCATTAGTTTATTGTTTGAGTTCAGTTTAAAATAAGATTAGTAGAGATTGATTTTGTCCTTTTAATTATCTGATAGACAACAACAAGAAAAAGATATCACAAAATCACCCATCTCCTAACTTCGATATTCTTCCCTATGAGAAAATTATATCATATTGGACCTAATACGTTACTGCGTAGACAATATCGTTACAAAATACGATTTCTAATAATCTAATTCTATTCATGCACACCAACTTGGCCTACAAGTACTGTAATAGTTGAATGAGTGGACAGTGTACTAAATGAAACAGTGGTGAGAGAATTTTGCATACATAGTGGTGGGTGTGTAGAGAGAGAGAGAGAGGTACACATATAATATTTGGGCTTGCCTGTTTAAGGGAGAAATTAGCAGAGAAAGATTGTCCTTTCTATTTTATCATCATCATCAGATGATCCTTGCGGTTTGTAAAGATTCCCCGTCTCTCACGGTGTCGACGTGTCACTGGACCCCATTAACAGAAATGTGGGTCCCACTAAAAACTCAAACTCGTGAGAGGAATCCTTGCCGGCTAATTAGAACAAAGAACACCACCCCATGCCATCATCCTCTTATCCTTTCTTTTTCTCAAGAATAAATTTATTATTATTTTATTACCCAAAAATTAATTATCTCCTCTCTATTTTATTCTTTTATTCTCTTTCATTAATTTTATGTTTTTCATATTTTTCAAAATAATATCACTTTGGTGTACCTAACACATTTCTAAAATAATTTTTCTTTAAATTATTTGCATCGCACTTTTCCGAAAAGAAACTATAGAATTTTGTAAACACAACATATACTATCTGTATAACTTCTTAGGGGCGTATACAACATCTCTTCTAACTAAAGACTTCTAAATACATGTATGCCTTAGATGAACTCGAAGTAATTGGAATACGGAATAGGTGTTAGTTCCAACTATTCCTATAATATGACCAACTAAAACATTTAACTTTTACCTTTTTTTGTCCTTTTAGAAAATTGGCCTCCAAAATCACCTTTTTGATCACAATTTGGCCACAAAATATAATTTCCAACTTCTTATTCCCTTTTCTTACAAAAATATTTTTCTCTCACCAATCAAAATTTCATGTCTTCTTTGGGCTTTATCACAGAACCCATCTTTTCTCTCTCCGGTAAATCCTGATTTCATCAAACCCTCCCTCTTAATTTCATCGAATCAATAGCGATTAGCACCTAAACTTATAGGATTTTCTTTACACAAACCTTCATCCTGAATTTCATATAAAAATGGGGTTAGATGATTAACATGAATGCATGTGGTTGCCTGTATATTGCATGTGAGAGATGGCGACCGGAGACCAAATACATTTAGCTTAGGGCATTCATTGGTGGGAGCCACCATTGATACTTTTCTTGGAAGGATGCCTAGAGACTGTCTCTCTTTGATAGAGAAGTTTATAGTAAAACAGGTCATGAGTAACAGAAAAACCTTCTTTTCCATGCTTCAATTTCTATAAAAGGGAGGTAATTCATGTAGAGTAGTTAATTGGTGTTGGATTTATAAAAGCAGAAAAACCCTCATGGAGTTCACGGGCTAAACTATTTACTCATATCATTACAACCAAAAAAAAGATTCCTTTTTCGAACTCTTTCAAATAGAAAATATTAAGGAAAATGTTATCCGGTCTGATTTTCGTGTGAAAGATATAGCCTCAAAATGACGTGGTATGTCATATCATTACACACTACTTTATTGTATTTGGGAATGAAATTTAATTGTATTATTTATCAAGACATAACTACTTTATTGTATTTGGGAATGAAATTAACTTGTATGGTAAGAGGTTTACAAGGGTCAAGGGTCTAAGGCCTACTAGCAATTCTAAAAAGAAAGAAATTGTTTGTACTATTATCCTTGTACCGATTATCAACAAAGTTTCTTATTTTGAGATGAAGGACTTGTAAAAGTCGTTAGTAATGGTTAGGGAGCTCATCTAGTACATAGCATGCACCACCACAATCTAAACAGTTGGATTGAAATAGTTCTTTGTATTTCTTAAATGTTGGATTTTGATAAAATTGAAATCGCTATAAATGTTAGAGTCCAACAATTTTTTTTTTTTTTGTTGAACTAGTTAGAGTCGAACAACTAGTATTCAAATCTTTATAGGCAGAGATATTGATGAGAATAGGATTCTTTGTTATTTTTAAATGTATAATGTTGTATAGGACGGAAAATGAGATGGAGAGAAAAAAGCCTGCTAGAAGGTCTAGATATATGTTGATGTACCTCTTATGAGTCATGTCATCTCTCCTCTATAAAGGGTTGATGTAACAAATATCAATCATTCACCAACATGAATGACACACTAACTGTTAGCTTTCAAACGCACTCTTTTGTCCTTTCAACATGACATATATCTCAAAACTTTCTCATTAACATCTAGTAAGTCTTTAAGTTTTACATATCTTTTGAGTTATTTTACATAAGAGGGGTTGGGCAAAAGGCCCAAAATCAGCCCAACAATATGTATCAGGCCTACTGCAGATAAAGAATGAGGGGCAGGTCCAAAAAAGTCAGGCTAGGAGTGGAATTTCCGAAACACCTTTCTTCTTTTTGAAATTTACGAAACGACCATCG
Organism: Eschscholzia californica; assembly: GCF_041429995.1. Classification (NCBI taxonomy): domain Eukaryota; kingdom Viridiplantae; phylum Streptophyta; class Magnoliopsida; order Ranunculales; family Papaveraceae; genus Eschscholzia; species Eschscholzia californica. The sequence continues at coordinate 10,991,558 of NW_028238198.1, read as the reverse complement.
AAAAATTCCCGGGAAACTCGAAAATTTCTGACAAATAATCTGACACGCCTCCCATCAGACTGTGTACTTTCCATAAATTCACAAAATTGCCACCAAAAAATTCCCGGGAAATGCGAATTTTTTTGAAAAATAGTCTGACGCACCTGACATTAAACCTTGTACTTTCCACGAATTTACAGAATTGCCATTACAAAATTTACCAACTTGCCATTTTCGTTCTTTTTTCCAGATTTATTTCTTATTTCTTTTTTATTTTCTCCCACACATATTTCTCTCTCCAATCTCAACAAATTTCGTTATTTGTTTCCAGATTTATTTTTGATCTCTTTCCAATGTCAACAAATTTCTTCATTTTTGGTAGTATTTCATTGATTTGTATAAAGAAATTTTCTTGTGTACCGGGAACTATTTAGTGTAATGGTCATTTTTTAGATATGTACTACACATTTTTGTACTGGGAATTTTCTTGTGTACCGGGAATTGTTATGTGTACAAGCCATTTGGTTATGTACTAGAAATTTTTGTAGTGAGAATTTTCTTGTGTACCGGGAATTGTTCTGTGTACTCGCCAATTAGTTATGTACTAGACATTTTTGTACTGGGGATTTTTCTTGTGCACCGGGAATTGTTCTATGTACTGGCCATTTGGTTTAGTACTGGACACTTTTGAACTGGGAATTTTCTCCTGTACCGGAAATGGTTCTGTGCACTGGACATTTGGTTATGTACGTTGATGTTTTTAGAGATGAAGAAGATAAAATATGAAACAAATAAGAGTGATGAAGAAGAAAAATAAGAACATAAAACTTTTAGAGAGAGAAAGACAGAAAATTTTAATGTTTTTAGAGATGGAAAGAGATGAAGAAGATAAAATGTGAAACAAAATAAGAATGATGAACACCAAAAAATGAGAACATAAAACTTTTAGAGAGAGTAAGAACAGAAAATTGATGTTTTTAGAGATTGAAAGAGCTGAAGAAAATAAAATGTGAAACAAAAAAGAATGATGAACATCCAAAAATAAGAAAATAAAACTTTTAGAGAGAGAAAGAAAAGAAAATTATGTTTTTAGAGATTGAAAGAGATGAAGAAGATAAAATGTGAAAAACAAAATAAGAATGATGAAGAAGATTTTTGGATGTATAAATAAGAAGAAAGAAGGAGTTGAAACAAAATATAATGGGAGGGATCCAAAAAAATTGGCTGAAATTTCGTCAAAAAATGGCGCCATTTTTGAATTTTCGGAAAATCTGAATGTTTCTCTGACATGACGTCATGTACGGGGAATTAATTGCTTCGCTGTCGTCCGTCAGATTGTTAGAAAACACAGAACTTTCCCGATGAGGGGTAAAAGAGGGATAAATAAAATAAAAACCAGAAAACTGTGAGCTGTCCTGACAATTTGGACTGGGTTCTAATTTTTTTTTTTGGGCTGGGGATAATGCTTATTTACCCTCCATTTTTTGGGCCTCTCACTCAAAAATCCTTTACATAACCCAAACAAGAGCAAGGTTTAGGACCTATTTGGATGAGGAGTGACCCAAACAATAGGTCGAGTGATTATTTTATTTTGACAAATTCGTGATAAATTGGAATTTGGAGGACTAACCCAAACAAGAGGTTTCAGTGCTGCCGTATAAGAAGCTATATATGGATCGAAAAAGTTATTCCCGGAAAGGTTTTCCTTTTTTGTAAGGTATGCAGTTTCATCACAAAACTCCGGCCATAGACACTTTTAGTGGAGGGTCGTCTACGTGCATTCTTTTAACTCGTGGGCCTCCCTTTCCCTTAGCACCCCAAGGATTGGGGATGTCCGGGGCCCGAGGGTATTCAGACTGTGCATGATCTATGATGGGCTTGAACAATACGTATATGGTTCAGTCCGGGTGCCCTCGTACTGCCCCATTTTGTGGGCCTCAAACTACTCTGTATGAGGCCCGTGGAGAGTGTCAAGAGAGAAATGGGCTGCGAGCAAAAGGACAAGGTGCCTTCAGAGGCACCCTTTAGCGGAACGTGGTCTCTTGTTAGTCAATAAGTGCAACATTTGCAAGAGAGTGGACGAAATGACAGAGAATTCACTTGTTCAATGTTCAGTTGTGACCGCTTTTTGGAGTTATTTGTCCCACTTTTTGCTGGGGATTGAGAATCATTTCAGTTATTCAACTTTTATGTTCGATCAAGATTAATCAGTCGGAGTTTATGAGAGAATTTCGCTCAATGACTTTGCCTTTCGCAATTTAGTGGACAAATAAAAGGAAGTGAAATAGCTTTACATTCGGAGTGGTGGAACTTAACCAGTTTGAGACAACGTATCACTTGGGTCAAATTCTTTTTTTATATGTACCGGGTGCTTCGTTGTCTTATTTTATAGGGGCTAGGTGAGAGTCGTAAGGTTTCACTTGAGAAACTATAGTCTAAAATATACAATTTGAGTCATTTCTGCACTTCCTGTTTAATAAAGTTGGTCATCTGTTGGTAGAAATGATACAATAGGATCAATGCAATGATAGGACATTTTAGATTTGCTGTTAATAAAGGCTGTTGCATTGGATACCACATCCATGGAAGAAAGAGAGATTTTCTGTATTCTGTCTTTTGGAAATCAGCTTTTCTTTCCATGTTTTATTGCATGTGACTTAGGGATGTGTTTGGAGACACAAAATCATCCCACACGATTTGAAGTTTCATATCAATCTCTCTCCTGTCAGCAGGTCCACTACTAAAAAAACTCCCAAAAATGTGACTTTAAATAAGGTATGTTCAACCTTTTACATGCTTTAACCATAAATCAAACCCGAACTCCGACCCAACAATCCTTAGTTGAAGTGATAAGAGGTTCAATCTTCTACTATAGAAGTCAAGGATTCGAAACATGCTGACAGTTCAAAAAAAAAAATATCCGAACTGAAATACGTGTCAATTGTCTTGACGTCGTCCTTGCTTTTCTCAGACTTATCATCAGCAGTCTGTTCAGAGTTCCAAACTCAATTGAAATAAGTTCCTTTATTGAACGAAAAGATACTCGTCATTAGAAATGGAAAGAATAAGAAATGGAGGAAGGGAAAGAAGAATGAATCGGCCACCATCAAAATGAGAAGACAAACTAATCTAGGTTGATATGTAGAGGGTATTTTTTGAACAAAAACAAATTCAAAATGACCTGAATGATAATTAAAGACAACTCTTTACATAAGTCAAAACTATACATGATTTGTTTTCCAAAGAGACACCAGCCTTTGTGCGTCATGTGTCTAATATTTTGATGAATAATATATTTATGGTGTGTTTGGTTGCAGGATTCTTAAGTAGGATTCTTAAGTAGGATTCTTATCAAAAGTGAAATTTGGTATGAATTATGAATCCTTGGTCTGTTTGGCTACCAAGAATCCTAGGACTCTTGAATCGTAAGGATTCCTAATTCCAAAACTTGTATTGGATCAAAATTCCACCCTACCTCCTAGGATTTGCAAGGATTTTGGATTAATGAACCTAAATTTCAAACTTAAAATCAACAAAAAATTATTTCCTTCTACAAAATCATTATTTTTTTTCAAAATTATTGTTTTTTTTCAAAAATCATATTTTTTCTAAAGACGTTTAAAAATACTCAAATAATAATAAATCATAGGATTCTTAGTTGCCAAACAAGCCAAAAAATATTACTTGGATTCATGAATCCAAATGACTCATGAATTCGCGGATTCATAATTCCGCCATCCAAACACACCATTAGTTAGCTTATAAACGATTCCACCTCGACGTATTTATTAGTCTATTTTGCTAACTCATGTTTCAACAATCAGCTAGTTTACCATCTTCGGCCAAGGAAGTATTCGAAACATTGTATTACCTACGGGATTTAATCTTATATGGTCCATACGGCAAGCCCAAATGCTCCAAGGTGTAACAAAATGGGAAATCTATACACACCTCCAACTTGGCTACGCGCCCTAGAGTCGGCCATCTCTGAAGTAACTGGGTGAAATGGTCTCGGCAACCAAGGCTTTAGGGTGCCAATGGTACCCTTTTGCATTAAAGGTAGACGAACGCTTATAAAAATGCCTCCTAATACATAAAACGGTTCAGATATGTTCTACAATCACCCATGAATTCATCTTTATATTCAGAATAAATTTGCATCTGAAAGAATGCCATTTTCAGGTGTAAATCAAAATAGTCACCAGAAACTAGAAGAAACAACTAGTCAGAATTTAATAACCATTCCTCAATTTTGATTAGAAGTGCCTTACTAGAATTGATCAAATACAAATATTTCATTCATACAGAACAATTTAACCCCTTTGAGGTACCAATATTGTACTATAAACTAAAATCTATTGACGAAAACACAAGTCCCTACTGCTACTCCTAATAGTTTATCGCATCGACTAATCCAATGATACGAATTCAGACTCCAGTATAATAGTAAAACAATGTGAGAATTACAGCAACAATTGCACATGCTAGGAGCCTAAGATTACTTTGGTATCTCTACCTGTCTATCTTTAACATACCACTGTCTTTCCTTCCTGCTTTCACTTGATCTTTCTACCATCTTAGAAATCAGTTCTTTGAAAATTCATATTTTAAAAAATTTGAACCACGAATGAGTATTATGTATGGTCAAATATACTTATCGATCTTTCGAAGCATAAAGTATCTTTACCGTAGCAAGATCGCTGAAAGTATCTCTCCCATAGTCTTCTCAGGCATGTCTATTTCATTATCCATTTCCACGCCAGACTCAAGGACTGCAGCATCAAGAACCAGTTTTCTCTTTGCTATCTCATAAATGTTCTCATCTACGGTTTCCTTCGTCACAAGTCTGAAAATTACATTTACACGATAAAACTTGAGTTCTAAATGGCTTATGAGAATAAGTAATATGGATATTGTAAGTGCCGTTTCGGAATTACGACTGTGATTGGTATTTACATGCAAGGCTAGTATATTTGATTTTATTTTGGAAGGTCAAAGAATATTCTTATGTTTACAGTAGCTAACAATTTCTATGTCTAAATCGAATACCGACTTCGAAACTTACAAATACAAGTCCAGCGTGAATAAAAGTAGGACCTAAGATGTAGACATTCTGCAACTATGAAAGCAATATCTGTTTTGGAGAGGAAGAGTTTATATACCTGTATATGGTGACAGGTTTCGTTTGCCCAATACGATGGCAACGATCTTCGGCCTGTCGATCCATTTGTGGGTTGAAGTCCATGTCATGTATAACCACAGTATCTGCTCCTGTTAAATTCAATCCTTGACCACCAGCCCTTGTTGATAACAAGCATGCAAATATAGAAGTGTCATTGTTGAAATCGTCCACTATATTTTGCCTTTCTGAAACCTGAGTACTGCCATAAGAGAGTGATTTAGAGATATTCCCGAGAAACAACATATGTAGTATAGAAAAATGAAACCCTGAATATTCCCCGTAAATCAGTCAATATGACGTGGCTGTAGAATGTTTTGTTTGGGAACTTATACGCCACTTGTTCTGACACCCGGTCAACATGTACCTTAGAACCACTCATCGGTATTCATGGAGATAATGATAATCCACATGGCTGATTCTTATCTGACTATAACAACTCAAAATACAGAGTTCTGATAAAAAATAAATCACAATCATTTAAGACTTCGGACCATAAAGCTGACTTAGTTGGACCACTTCTTATTTGCTGTTACCTTTAACATACTTCAAATGAGGTTAAAAGTTTTAGAACAATTTAACATGGTTTGAGAATGACCTACATGGCATCGATATCATCATTACAAATATCGACCTTGGACTATTCTAACACAGTCACATAACATAAGAATAAATGGTAATAGCGCTGCCGAAGATAGATATGTTGTTAGAAAGGTTCTCCCTCTTTTACTCAAAACAACACATTAAGAAAGTGAGAAAAGCTTAGAATCAGAAATACAAGAGATCATGGAAAACTTATCTAAGAAATTTTTGAGAAAAATAATTGGTTTCATTATCCTGTTGGGTAGTGTATGAACTAAAGGGAAAGCCAAAATCGTAGCAGAAGAGGAGCAGACCAGTCAATGTCTGATATAACTTCATATATGTTATACTAATAAGAAATGAAGAGTAAAACATGAAGAAAGGAAACACATTCAAACTTTCATCAGTTTTTAAAGAAAGTTTAAAGTTCCACTTAGCACTCAAAACAAGCTCAAGGTTCCAACAGTTTCACCAACCCTTGGAAAGAGAACGATACAAAACCATGCAAGTTGGAAGTCATGTTTCAAGATCTATACAGTTCTGAAATCATATATACGATAATGAAGACACCTGAATCGTAAATAACAAAATAATTGGTCCTAGTTCCAACAAATTTTAAAATATGAAGAAATTAAAAAAACAAAGCTAATTTGTATTTTATGTCAAGCAGCAGAAGTTCAGTAGTACCTTCCATCAAGGCGTCTATATGTCACACCAATGACATCTAAAGCCCACTCTAAGATATCAAGCATAGAGGTCCATTGGCTGAAAATCAAAACTCTGTGCCCATCTTTCTTCAGTGACGGAAGAAGTTTAGCTAATGTCTGCAGAATGAACATAGGAAAGCAGCTTCAAAGTAAGAAAGAGATTCCAGGTTACACACCTTTTTTAATTGTTAATCGAAGTGGTATAAATCTTGAAACATTGTTTTTTTTTTTTTTTTTTTTACGTACCAGGCATTTTGCTGAAAGGAGTACATGTTCATCTTCAAGAGTTCCTTTCGCTCCAACACCAAAATACGACACCAGAAGCTGCAATATGTTAATTGGAAAAGAAAATACAGTTTTCATCAGGTAAATGATTAGAATGCATTCATAAATTAGATAACTTCAGTCTGCTCTTTTTCTTTCTTCCTTTCTCTTCCCATTTTTTTGTTTCTCTTTTAATACTTCTTTCATACAGTTCGCAGGTTCTCAGATTTTGGCTAATTGAGTTTGTGAATGTAATATTCCTGCCATTTCCAAGAGTATCCGAGGATTATATTGTATTTTATTTATCATTTTAAGCTTTATTTTTATTTTTCCAAGAAAGCAAATTATTATCAATCATGTCAAACCATAACAAAAGATTTTTTTCCCTCTCAAAAATTGGGATATGATTCCTAGTCTGATCACGTGTGATGCCCTTCGAATTTTAAGGCCAGCATGTTCAATTTCCGATGATGAGATGCATCTAGCAGATCATATATGATCATAAACAACTACGGCAAACAAAGGTCAAGGCAAGCCAGATCTCGCTTTCCTATAAAATGGACAAAGTCAACTATTATACTAAGAAATGAGAAAGTAGTTGATCAGTAAACGAAAATTACCCTGTGAATGGAGAAGTCATTATAACTCTTAAGTTCCTCAATTACCCTTTCTACGGTACATTCAAAGCCAAATGCACCTTTTGGGTGCAGTACTCTAGCATAACGAACAACATCTTTGTCACTGTAAATGCGTCTCACTAGTAAAGGATGATTTGCTATCTGAGATAAGAACATACAAAATTAATAACAAACAAAGAAACAAATAAGATCTTTAGGAAAGAGAATGATATGAATAGTTCACAATACTCTTTCTTATATGTAAGACAGATAAATCCAAACCAGCACCTTGCGGAGTTGAACAAAATAGTTAGAAATTTGACGCTGTGGAAGAACTCCAACAATACTATTTGGGACGGTAAGCTGAGAAGCCTTCGCCAGTCGAGCTTGAGAAGCTGCACGATACTCTTCAATAGCTTCTCTATAGGCATCATCTTGCTTCGGTTTCATGAATACATATTCAACCTAAAGTACTTATTCTATCAGAACTGACATATAACAATCTGAAGAGAACTTAAGGGTGCAGATAGGCATCTCAAAGACCTAACAAATTAACAGTCGATGACATCTATAAAACAGTAATTTACATACCCGCTGATTTTTTGGGACGAGTTGTTGCATCACATCAGACTTTAGGCGTCTCAAAATAAACGGTCCTAAAATGGACTTTATACGAGCAATCAACACTCGGTCTTCGGCATTTAATAGTTTTTTCAGGTCCACATCTCCAGTTGCAAAGAGATCAGGCATCATGAACTCCAACAATGACCACAGTTCCTGCACATTACTCTGTTAATTTTACATGTGCTAGCTATTAAACTTAGTGTGCTGGTAAAGGATTTCACCCAATAGCCACATGCAGGGAAAGAATGGTATTATACAAAATATTAGCAACATTTAGTCCATTGGAGCTGGATAGGGGTGGGAATTGGGCGGGTATGGGCGTCCATGGGCACTTGAAGCATCGGGCTGGGCGGGTCGGGCACAAATTTTCAATGGCTATTAGGGTAAGCGGGTTAAGTGGGCGGGCAATTTTGAAATTCGCCTTGCTCATTACCCGCCCAAGCCCATTAAGAAGTTCGGGTAATTCGGGTATGGGCGGGCGGTAGCGGGTAATCTCATGACTTGAAAAAAAAATCACTTTTTCCTCTTTTTTTTATAGAATCTGGAAACACCATTCCTGATTCTAAAGAGACAATGTGAGATTAAAACTAAACATTATTTGTGTTGTTCCTTTTGGGAATTTAATCTCACATCGAAAACTAATGAAGAATTCTCATGAGATATAATATAAACTTACCCCACTCTTTGTTCCCTCAAAGCCAAAGACTACTTCAGTATTCTACTAAGAATTCTCTTGGGCCATTGCAAAGCAATATATTGGGTTCGTGTGATTTCCCTTAAGCATATTGTTTACCATCTCAACTAAGCCTAGCAACATAGACAGCTGGGGCTTCATCAACCCATAAAGTTGATGTAATTTGGTTGGTTATCATTGGGTGAGGTTAAGTGGGTGCGGGCATGGGCGGGTGCGCGGGTAGAGGTTTTAACCCATGCCCGTCCACTAAAATTTGGCGGGCTGGGCGGGTTGTGCCCGAGACGGGCGCGGGCGTCCATGGTCATCGTTGGGCTCGGGTGCCCGTGGGCGGGTTCGGGCTCATGGGCAAAATTCCCACCCCTAGAGCTGGATAGCATGCAGTAAGAACTGACATACTCAGTTTGTAATGGAAGTAAAACAGGCAAAACTCGTATCATGAGAGGCTTGATGGTTAACATCTTGAAAATGAGGAGATTCAAAAACTCTTCGTCTTGGTTGATTTCACATTTTTATTGGAACTAAAGGTTCATGATTTCTAACCATAACTTTTCAATTTTTGCAGCAAACTTAAAAGAGGGAGTTTCTCAACAATTTACATGTAGATCATTTTGGAGTGGTGTCCCTGTCAGCATAAGACGCTGTTTTGCATTATGCGCAACAGCCTTTAGGTTTTTCCACCTATAACTGTTTTTATCCTTCAAAGCATGAGCTTCATCCATCAGCACACAACTCCATCGCCAACGCTTCAGCACTTTGCGGTCATCCTTCTGTTGGGCACTGTAAAACAAGTGTTTGCACTCCAAAGAATTACACTCACTGACTCACACCAAAGATACAATCAAGGTTTTTGTTGTAGACTTCATTTCCATGAAAATGGGCAAGCTTTAGAGAAATTAGCAGTTCCCATTGTTTTGGTTGCCATATTTTTTACGTAGAAGTGTAATTTGTAAAACCATTAACTTAATAGTGTGACGAGAAGTGTGATGTTAATAAATTTATTTGCTGCCTGGAAGAAATTGTTCCTACGGAACTAGTAGGTATGAGCATATTTCCATGGAAATGACTTCCTTGCTATCAAACACAAGTTAAGGTAATGCAAGAGAAGTAAAACAGTTGAGAAAAACCTGTGTCGCTCAAAGAGTGAGTAACAAACTAAAAGCACATTAAATGGAGGAGGCAAACCAGCCTTGGCAATAACGCTCAACTCCTTTGAATGTGCCGCTCTTCCAGCCCCATGGTATTGCAATACAGAAAAAGATGGGCACCATTTATTCAACTCTCTTTCCCAATTTTCCAAAAGAGAAGCAGGGCAGACAATTAAATGGGGTCCATAATCATTGCCTAGATGTTTCAACAGAGTTAAGTATGTGATAGCCTGCCAGAAAATGACATTATTACACAACAACTTAATCAAAATTCGTGAATCCATAATTTATTAATTTACGAATCAGATAGGAAAGTATATGAAGGCCCAGCATACCTGGATGGTTTTACCAAGCCCCATCTCATCGGCCAAGATGGCTGCACAAGAAAAGATATAAGTGAACTCGTAGATTCCACCTAAGCTACTCTAATAGAACTTTTACAACTCTCATTAAATTTAGAAAAGAAGAGCTAAGAAATGACACGTGTTCCTTCTCAAAAAGAGTTTGGAATGTGCTAGAACGTAGAGGAGGTACTTGGATGCCATTATGTTTCAGTTAAAGCAAGATACAACCTTATCATTCATAAATGACAATAGATTGACTGATCCACAGTCCCCAGTTGACCAATATAACTAGCTATTTTATGCTCTGAAACAAATTTAATCCCTGACTAAGTATCTTAGGTGTTATAGCTATAAACAACATTTCTTCTTTTACTCTTTACACAATAAACAAATAAAATGCTTCTCTTACAATGATTCTACATGAATAGAAACATGACTAAGCAAACCAATAAGTTGTCTTTTAAAGCTTCTCACTATGCAACACTTTTTAGAATTTTGAGATGGTTGTTGAACTTTGGTAGAGATGTAAACCAACAAGGAGGCTCACGGCCAAACATGGGCTCAGATGTGTCGCATCAGTACAGCATTATAGAAAACGTAGGAAAAGAGGTTCTATATTCTTAGATTCCTAGTAACCAAGTATCTCCTATGTGCTTTTTTTCTATTACAGTTCCCGCTGCTAGATTTAATTTATGTAACTACAAACATAATTATTAAGTTTTAATATGTATATAATATTATTACAATGAGATTATTTCTTTTTTGTAGTAAGTCATAAGGTAAAGATGGCCAATGCCTCGTAAGTCCTAAGGTAAAACAACACCAACAAGAGTGGGAGTAAAACATGAACAGTAAGAATTAGAAACTCAGTAGCCTAGCAGCCCTGACGCATATAACGACTATAGACCAGCCAAAACTTAGTAAATCGTTGGTCACTAACTCAGGTACATGTCTAACTCCCCTCAACTCGCCGAATCTCGGTTCTGGCTACCTAATCGGTTAACTTCATGATCACCTCTAGGTACCCCCAAGGCCAAACTGAGTCCAAAAACTTGCTAATTGCACTACACTGCCTACGTATCTTTTTTCCATCTACATGTTTTCTTTCGTTCCTCTTTACTCTTTAGATCCCGCTCCAGACTTCCTGCATTATTTCCCTCCCCATGTGATCTTTCATTCCTCTTTACTTTTCTCTCTAGTGTTATTTCCATCTCCTTTCTTTTTCATCCTCCATAAACTAATTAAGAATGAGTAATATATGTGAATTCTAATAAACTGAGAGTACAGTTATGGAAAAACTTTATCCCAAATGAACAGCCAAAGTTCATTAGATGATCTTACTTCTCTACCCATATGTAAGTGAACTATTCATATAAAATTTCTGCTAGCTATAATGAGGGTTAGCATCCATAAACTTAACTTTACTTCTATACTGAGGACCAAAAATGTAGTCTTTCACATGAAGGAACAATATGTAAGTGGTACTAAATAAACAAAATACCTCCACCAATGTTTTTCTTGTTTAAAAGAAGGAGAAAATTGACACCAACAAGTTGGTATGGTTTAAGTATTGGTTGAAAATCCGAATCTTTCGATGCACAAGCAGCATTAATATCATCCTGAACAAATACAAACCAGATTAATAACCTAACCCCATGAAAAGAAATGAACTTGAATGCAAAATTATAACTTTACCTGAGTAACAATCCTCACAGAAGAAGATTCAGCTTCGGAATATCTATCACACGACGCCATTGATGAACCATAAAGCTCTTTCCTCAACTCCACCGATATTTTTGCACATTTCTGCAAAGCTTTGCCAACGACATCATCTTCGTCTTCTTCATTTGCCGGAATTTCAAACACTTCCGCAAAATCATCGTCGCTATCTTCGTCAACAACAAATCTCCGACCTCTATTTGTCGGAACACGAGTTTCCGTTATATCAACATCATCATCTTCTAAATTTTCAGCAATTACAACTTCATCTTCTAAATCTTCAGAAATTCCTAAATCATCATCAGTATCTTGAGCAATTTGAACATCATCATCACTACTTACAATAACCTCAGGAATTTCACTTTTCTTCGAGCCATAAGAAAACGATTCTATTTGAGGAGGAGATTTTACTTTATTGAGAATCCTCTCCGGCTTAAAATCCGAGTGTTTCTCCCACTCGTCGTCGGAGATTTCATCAAAAACGCGCTTCATTTCATCTTCAGCTGAAACCTTGACTAATATTACTTCCAATTTATCAAAACCATATAAAATCTTGTATGATAACTAAACCCTAAATTTCTAGGGTTTAAGTGGAGAAGGAAATCGGAATGAATGTGAATGAAGAAAGGATCTTTTGTTGGGAAATTGAAGAACCGCCAGTTTTCTTTCCGCGAATTCAGACCCTTTGGTAGCAGTCACTAGTCGTAATAAAAGGCCCTTTGACGATGGAGACCGTAGAGAGGCGCAAATGGTAAATTAGATCCGTGGTGGTGTTCAAGGGAAGTACAGATTTGGTCCGGTCTGATTGCTTTCGGACTGCCCAAATCTGTGGAACGAGAAGAGTAAAATGACGAGTTGTCTATCGAAGCACCCATATTTGGGGGTCATTTGAAAACACAAACTCACCAAAGGTACTTTGACATGTCTAGATTGTCCGATGTATGGGTTATAAGTGCGTACTCAAAACTTTGAAATTGTTGAACTATTTTAAGAAGGCTCGTGGAACTTTCGCTTGGAACACAATTATGTAATCATTGGGTTTGATTTCGGTGGTGGGACAGTACTAGTAACAGTCGAGGTTTCTAGTATAATAGACGACATCAAAAATGAGGATGATTCGTCGCTAAGTAGAGAGGGATGTAATAGTTTCATATTGTTTGGGATAACGATCAGAGTCTTGATTATCGTGAGTGTGTGCCTGAACTTAGTAAATGTCACAGGCTTTTGATTGGGCTCTTGGAGTTTTCATTAAGAATAAAATCCTGTATACTTGATCATGGGAATAAAAAACGAAAAAAATATCGATAACTAACTTACTTGAGTGTTAATTTCCTTTATTCTTTTTATATACATTCACATATTTGTTCCTAGTTAATATAATAATTTTGTGTTCGATATCAGTTCACTATGAATTTATTTGATATTATCTCTAAACTTAGGTGAATCCAAAACACACACACATTTAAAGTCTATATCAGGTACAACATCAATCCATTCTATGGGTCCTCTACACAACACCGCTTTCTTGTGAGCTGGGTACGGTCGCCCATTCTCTATTTAGGCTCCTAGGTTGTAACACTATTTTGGAGAGGAACGCCATTCTAAGATAGTTCTTACAAAAATGTTGTGAATGCAAAATCTAGAAAGAATAGTGCAGTGACAAATGACATCGATTAGCTTTCTTAGTGTCGGAAAGTACTTTACCGAGAACTTAAATGTTAGAAATAGTTAGAATACGATATTTGTAGTTGAACTCATATTGTCTTACAATATCTTTCAACAAAAAAAAAATCTTACAGTACCACGCTAGATTTATGTGCGCCGTTGTGTCAACAGGGCGTGGGGTGTTGAATTGAGCAATGGAAGCCTCTATAATAGTTGTTTTGGTTATTAACAATAACAAACTCCAACTATTTAGACAACCCAAATTCTCAAGTTGTTACCTATTTATAGTATCTTGTTAGATTTACAGAAAAACTATTAGTTACCCCAATGCCTATTTAAACACCACCTAAATCAACCACCACTCATCACCACTCCCTCCACCACCACCACCATGGCCAATACTAAAACATGGCAGAGAAACATTGGTATGATCATCAAGATAGCAGTTTTCATGGCATTATTTTCAGAGGTATCTTCACTTAAAAATTCAACAAGTTCTTCACTTAAAAATTCAACAAGTTCTTCACTTAAAAATTCAACAAGTTCTCCACGTTTACAAAGATTTACATTTAAACGAACGATAATGTTAAAAAATCAGTTAGAGGAAGGAAAAGAAGCGAATGTTTTGTGCAAAACAGGAGAGATGATAGTTGTCGACAAAGTTCTGGAAAATGGTGATACAACAACATGGAAATTTATACCGAGTATTTTCGGTACATATTATGATTGCTTAGTGAGTTGGGGAAATAAGAAAAGAGATTTTAGTATTTATAATGGAAAAGGTGCTCCACAAATCCCATGTCCAATAGGTTATTGGAGTATTAGAAATGATGGTATTTATTATTATCCTGATTGTTTTCAAAATGGAAAAATTAAAAATTGGATTATGTGGTACCCTTATGAATAATTAGTGTTTTAATTTCATTGTATATATTGGTCAAAGACCCAATTATGTGTATTCATCAGATGTTAATTTAAATTAAATTAAATGGCAAATAAGCTAGATTGTTTAATTAGGAATATTATTGTTATTGTGTTTGCATTTTGCATTCTTGTTTAGTTCTTGGATAATTATGCAAGTTGTCAAATCCAGTTGAATTTTGTTTATTAGGTTTTCCTTGAGCCAAAATTGAAAATGAAATAAATTCCGAGAGGAAGAAAAATGAGAAAGTTAATCACAATTACCAGAACCCAAAACCCCATCCACATGGGGCTCCAATAACAGGGATTGTATCATGGCCTGAGCTCTATCAAATGGAGTCGAGCTCTATCAAATGGAGTCGAGCTCCATCATGATGCGAGCAGAGAAGAAATAACTAGGCATAAACACAAGTTTTTTTTAATGCATTCTAGTGCTCCCAACATGTCATGGGCCGAGACTAGGTATGAGCACAAGAAGAAAGACTCGATTAGTCAATATTTCCAGACAAATTTGGGTCGTGGTTTTGGGACATCCTAAACAGTGTCCGAGCTAATAAAGACTTCGCTCATCTAGATTTGACCTAGGAAAAAAACCTTGTTTTAAGTCTAATAAAATCGACTTGCTTGTATTTTACCTCCTAATCTCCATCTCTCATCCGATCACCGCCCACCACCTCCGAATAAGAAGAATAACAGAAAAAAGGGTTGGTCGAGGGTGGTGCTGGTTGGAGTTGTTGGTGGTCGGTGGTGGTAGTCAGAAGTGTTGGCGGGTAAGGTGAGGTGAAAATGAAGATCAATGTGTGAAATTCAATCAAATCAGTTTTTAGAATAAAAATCATAATGCCCGTTTAGTCAATTTGAATTGCGTGAGTCTACTTTCTTCTGAGGCTATTTATGTTGGGATTTTTGAGTGAAAGGTCCAATTTTTGGGGGGTAAAACCAAAATAAATCCAATCTTGTCAAAAAATGAGTTCCCAGTCCAAATGTCAGGACAACTCATTGTTTCCTGATTTTTTTTTATCCCCCTCTTGCCCTTGGACGGGACATGCTGACGTTTCCTGAAAAAAAAAACTGTATGGTAAATAAAATAATTTCCCGTACACAAAAAAATTCAAATTTTCAAATTTTCTTGAAAATTCAAACGAAATTTCAAATTCCCGCCCAGCAAACCATCTCTTCCTGGTAAACAAAATAATTTCCCGTACACGAGAAAATTCAAATTTTGAAATTTTCAAACGAAATTTCAAATTCCCGCTTAGCAAACCATCTCTTCCTGGTAAATAAAATAATTTCCCGTACACAAGAAAATTCAAATTTTTAAATTTTTTTGAAAATTTGAAATTTCCAAACGAAATTTCAAATTCCCAATACAAAAGTGTCTAGTACAGAAGAAAATTTTCGGTAAATAAAATAATTTCCCGGTCAGAAGAAAATTCCCGGTACAAAAGTGTCTAGTACAGAAGAAAATTTCCAGTAAATAAAATAATTTCTCGGTGCGTCAGACAATTTTTCAAAAAAATTTCGTTTCCCGAGAATTTTTCGGTGGCAATTCCGTAAATATTTGAACAGTACAGATTCTGATGGACGGGTTGTCAGATTCTTTTTCAGAAAAAAAATCGTTTCCCGAGAAAATTTCGATGGCAATTTTGTAATTTCCGATGGCATGAACCGTAAATACTTTGTTTTCCAAAGGCTATTTCGTCATTTTTTTTCCCAACCTGACTCTTTGGACCTGCCTTTCATTTTTTGGCTACCTAGGATGGGAAACCTATTTCCTCCCTCATTTTGGATGGTTCACCCAATCCCCCTTTATGTTGCCCCATAATCTTGTGTAATTCTGATTTTCTTATAAAAATATACAACATAGGATAATAAAATATTTAAATATATTAATTAATACAAATCTCACAGACTGGAAAGTTAATTTAGATTTATCAAAATTAATAAATTAAAATAATTAAATAAAAGGGTATCTTTTTTGTTGTTGAAAATTTGTTTTCTTTTTAGTTGAAAGAATTGTTGAAATGAGAAAGGGGTATCTTAGCACGTACACTTTTAACCTAGGCCATCGCTTTGGGGAAAGCTAAATAGTTTCCGGGTTGTGAAGACTTGGTCAAAATTTGGTCAATTTTGTTTGACAATTTTATTTAGGGGGAAAGCAAAATAGCTTCTCCACCTCAACTCTCTCTCTCTCTCCACCTCACTTCTCTCTCTCCACCTCATCTTCTCTCTCCCTACCATTCTTTCTCTCTCTTCTCCGATTAGGTCGCCGGCCGGAAAAATTTCCGACCGGCGACTATGAAAAAAAAAAAATCACTCACTCTCTCTTTCTAGAAACTCCGGCGAAGGGGTTTCCCTTCGCCGGAGTTCCGGTCTGTTGAAGAACAGACCGGAACTGGTCTGTCCTTCAACATACCGATCTAGCCTGTTGAAGAACATACCAGATCTGGTCTGTTCTTCAACAGACCGGAACTCCGGCGAAGGGAAACCCCTTCGCCGGAGTTTCTAGAGGTGAGGTGGAGAGAGAGTGAGGTGAGGTGGAGTGTTTTTTTTTTATGTCCCCTTAAAATTTATTTCCCCGGAAAATTTCTAAAATTCTACATATTCCCTTTAAAATTTCACACCCCGGAAACTATTTAGCTTTCCCCAAAGCGCTGGCCTTTACCTAAATTTAGATCTTTTTAGTAAGGTTAAATTCAATTTGTGGTCACTCAAAAACTTGGTCCTCATATTTTGTCCATTTTCCCATTTGATCCTCAAGATACAATCTCGTTAGTCAAATTTAATACTTCATATTTTTTTGCCCTGACTTTAGGGAATAAAGAAAATTCTCCGGGGAATAAAGAATTAGTCAATAAAAATTGATTTAGATGGCATATTCTTCTTTTAATCCAAAAATTGACTTCATCAAACATTGTCCCCTAATCTTCATCTCATCCCTCACGTCATCTCTCTCTCTCTCTCACCATCTCTTTCACTCTCACTGACTATCTCTTTGGCGTTCTCACTCTAGGTCTCTTTCTTTCATTGTACATCACTCTCATATCTCTCGCTGTAGATATATCTCTCTGTAGATTAGTTTTTTTGTCTCTCACAGCCTTTATCTCTCTTTCTTGTAGCCTCTATCTCGTCCTCTCTCTCTTGCAGTATATATAGATCTCTCTGTGGAGATCAAAGAAGTCGTGGCCAGGAAACATTTTGCAACCACGAAACGTTTTGTGGCCACGAAATGGTCAGGGTCACAAAATGTTTTGTGTCCACAAAATATTTCGTGGCCACAAAATACTCGAAGGGTTTCGCCAAAAACCATCCTGGAGGTCTGGTTCTGGAGAAGGGAACACTTCCCTTCGCCGGAACAATGTATGTGGGTGAGAGAGAGAGAGAAACAAAAATGAACGATCGAACAAGATTCAGTAAAAGATTGAGAGAAAAACAGCGTGAGATCGAGAGACATAGATAGGGAGAGCAATATAAAGAAATAGTGAGAGAGAAAGAGGGCAAAACCGAGAGAGAGGGTAACAATAAGTGAGAGAGAAGGAGAAATGAGAGAGAAGAGGAGGCAATGGTAGTCAAAATGGTGGTAGTGGGAGATGATGATAGAGAAGATGAAGATTAAGGGGCAATGTTTGATCAAGTTAATTTTTGAGTTAAAAATTGATATTCTCCCGAGAATATACAAAAAAACATGAATTTCTTAGAGAATTTATTCTCCGGAGATTATTCTTTATGCCTCAAAGCTGCGGCCATATATTTTTTTCTAATCTTCATTTTACGCAATTGTCCTTTGAACGTAAAAGAAGTTGTCTTCATTCATATTTACGTTAAAGAGGATTTTAAAGTCTACTTTTGTGCACTGTATGAGTATCTTCTTATCTCCCTGGCAAGCGTCTGGATTGGATATATAGCACGGTTAAAATTAGATTATCTTACTATTCCGGCATCCCCTGCATTTTTCATAGGCCAACGTTTTAGGGAAAGCAGAAAAGTTTTCGGGGAAGACGGTGGAAACCCTAAAAAAATCAAACCAAACACTCCTCTATCTGCCTCTCTCTCTCTCTCTCTCTTTCTCTCTTCTTCCCCTTCCCCCTTTTTTTTTACATTTCCGGCAAGGGGTTTTCCCTTTGCCGGAACCCTTCGTCTGGTTTCCAGACGAAGACGGGGTTTGATGCACCCGAAAAGGTTGCACACCCAAGCGGAGGTATCAAGTAGTAATCCGGCAAAGCCGGGATCGATCCAAGGATAGGAAGGTAGCTTGGATATCGAAGGGTCTTATCCCTCGGTCTAGATATTAAAGCTAACTTAGACTAAATAGGAAATGAAACAAAGATAAATGGGGGGTTTTGATTGTGAGAGTAACAAAAAGAATAAAGCAAGCAGAAAACTAACTAAATAATAAAAGTAAACGGGCGAGAGAGATTTGAGAGAAGTATCGGAGGAACAAGAGTCGGGAGACGGTAAGACTCGATTCGGGCAACAAATAAGTGAGAGAGGTGTCGAAGTCCGGGAATCCATAATGATAAACCTACGACTATGTTTAGTCCGATTTAATGTGTCAAGGTAAAATCGGTATTCGACTTCTAAAGTAGATGTCTCTAGGTACTACGTATATCCGGAGATCATACTTAGTCAAACAAACGTCTAAATCGGTTAATCCCGAGTCATCGAAAGTGTCGTCTAGTCGCCTAACTATGTGAAGTGCATGACAAGACACATGAAATTATGACTTAGACTACGATCGATATCGAATACTTCGTTTCGTCTATTAACTATGCGAAGTGCTTGATAAGACACATGAAAATACGATCAAAACGATAATCGAAATAAATGAACATCAATTATAATCAAAACGTCAAATCATATTAAACATAATCACGAATTCATCACATTTCATCTCATATAATCGACACACTAAAGTTAGCTAAATATGGTGATTGAATAAGAAATGGAAAGGAAATGGTGAGAGAATCCCCCTTTTTCGATGATGGTTCGAGGCTAAGATCGTCGGAAAATATGAGTTTTTAGTTGCAGCCGATCTCCCCTTAGCAATTTTCTGGGTTCCCCATAGCGACCGCAATCATCTTCTCCATTTAGAACACAACCTCCATTAAAGCTAACCCTAGCTTTCTCTCTCTAGAAATTTCTTGTCCAAAATCAAATCAAACTACATGGGAAGCTAGCCAAGGATGAGGGGAGTAAAAACCCTAAGTTTTCCGGCCAAGAAAGTGGCCGGAATACTTAGAAAATTTCGGCCAAAGATGAAGAAATTCCGGCCAAGACAAGATCCGGCTAGTTCTAAGCATCAATGGGGCTGCGGCTGCTGTCCCGAGCCTAGTGCGCGCCTGCAGATGCGTCTCGGAGCATGTGAAGCTTCTCGTGGATGCGTCCTTGCTGCTGTGGAAGCTGCTGCAGACGCTGCTGTTCGTGCCCGGCTACTGGTGCACGCTTCCCTGTTGCTGCTGCGTGCTAGACCGTGCTGCTCCTTGCACATCCGAGCTGCAGGTCCGAGCCGTTGTTGCTGCCTGAGCTGCTGTTCGTACTCGCAGCAGCTGCTGTTCCCGAGCTGCTATGCTCCCGACTTGGCCAGCCAAAGCTTGGCCGGCCTTGGTGATGGCCGGCCTAGCTTGGCCGGCTCCTTCCCTCTCTTTCCCTCTTTTCCTTCAAACCCTAAAGCTCTCTAACTCCAAGAACAAGAACCCTAGCCTCTTGCCTCTTTCCCCCCTTTTCCAAGGTTGAAGATGATTCAAGAAGAAGATGAATAGTGACCTTGACCCCCCAACTTGTGTTTCCTACTCAAACCCTAGGGTCCCTTGACTTAGTCAAACCCATAAGGCTATTTTGACTTGGACCATAAAGAAGGGTGCCCATAAAATTTCTACATCTTTCTTCTTCTTTTTCTTTGTGGGCTTTTGGCTTGTCTTTGGGCTTGACTTCACTTCAAATTAGAAACAAAGGAGAGTGCCTTCAAATAAAGACCTTGGCTTCTTTCTTCCGTATCTTTTCCGTCCGAACTCGGAATTGACTTCTGTTTTCACCGTCGGACTCGTCATTGCCTCCACTTGTAATTTGATTTGCTTGAAGTCATTTTATCTCGTTTTCGGCACATGAAATGATAGTGACAATTCGTTCCCTTTATTCCGATTTTCATGTCTAACTCCAAAATAGGTACCTAACATGAAAAACACATAAAATATTATTGATAACACTCGAAAAGGAATAATTAGTCTAAGTTAGGCTCTCCAAATGTGACATTTTAGTGTCACATCAGGGTTCCTTCTCCATCATCAGGTCTCCATCTCCATTTCAGATATTCATCGTCAGGTTTACCATTTCCTTGACAGTTAAAAGCTTCATCAACATAAGGACAAGAACCAGGTTGATAGATCAGATACTCTTCATCCCTTACCCATTTCCCTTTAAAAAAAATCACATTTATTCAACATACTCATTTCCCCATAAACCCCCATTAAGAAACCATTCTTATGTTGTGTCTCAATATCAGAAATCAAATTAATTGATGTTGTTCCAAAATCAGAAAAGAAAGTGGGGGTTTGTTTCTGTTGTTGTAGTTAGAGGTGGTGGTGGTGGTGATGAAGGTGGGTTTGGAGATTGGTTAGATGGGATTAGGTTATCTTCATAGAGTATAAGAGAGGGTTGATAAGTTTTTTTGCTGAAGAAGAAGATACAAATGAGTAAAAATAAAAGTAGTGATGATAAGAAAAGGGTTAATGCTAATGAGTCTCTATTGATGTTGAGAGAGGGAGAGGAAGAGGGAGAGTGGATAAGAGGGGAGAGGAGAGAGAGAAGAAAGGAGATAAAAGAGAGAGGAAAGAATAATGTTGATGGTGATTGCCGGTATTAGTGGTTGAAGTCGCCGGAATCCGGTAGAGGTCGCCGGAGTTCTAGTTGAGATGACAGGAGAAGAAGAAAGAATAAAAAATTAAAAGGGTAATGTTTGGAAGTAACAAAAAAATTTTGTTTCCACCCAAAACATATTGCCCCGGAAACTTTGCTTATTTCCCCAAAACACTGGCCTTTTCATAAGTGATATGTTACATTTGTTGGGGGTTTTATAGATCTCTATCTTGCTATACATTAGAATTTCATAGTGCAAACTCATCCTCAAGTTTAGCCATTACATTGTTTTTGTTGTTCTTAATTTAAATTCCTAATCTTGGTAGTTTACTATTATCTACCTAAATTCTAAATTACTACTTTGTAAAAGTAAACAACAATACAACCACATATGTTATATTTGACAAAAATGTTAGCATAGAAGTGTACAACAACAACATACTTTTAGGTTTGGTTAGGCCACAAATTTATCTTTTTAATGATTAAATTATTTCAAACTTTGTGTATTATTTTACTGCGAGTACTTCCGCTAGGTCTCATATATTTTTGTACAAAAAGAGGGTGATTAAAGCTTGACATTGGCTCCCTCGACTCTCAACCACGGTCCTGGTAATTTATTTCTTAGTAATAAGGTTTTCTACATTTGCCTCTACAACATATTACGCGGCGACCTTTTATTATGAAGATAAAATAATTTTGTTCAAACTAGAAATCTTAAAACTGATCCGTTAGAAAATTTGAAATATGATTTCATTGAAAATATAAACATATTTTAATACTGTTAAAAACATAAATTATTTAAAGCATACCATCTGTGTTTGATATATATCAGAAAGATATTGGATCGTTAATTCTTACTAATTTTAACAAGTAAATCTTAACTATTAAGATTCTGCCAAATCTAAAAAAGTGAAAACAATTTATGTATTTAATATGTGACTAGAGGCGGTGGTTTGAATTTGGTGGTCTAATTCCGTAGTTTGGTGGTTTTCTAGTGGTTTTTCGATGGGGTGGTGGTGGTCTGTTTTGTGGTCTGAGATGGTGGTGGTTTTGTAGTTTGGTCATGGTGGTTTCCTGGTAGTGACGGTGGTCTCTTCGTAGTGACCGTGGTCTCTTCGTAGTGACCGTGGTCTCTTCGTAGTGGCGGCAGTCTTTCAGTGGTGGCGGCGATATTTCGATGATGACGACAGTGGTTCTCTTGTTGGAGGCAACTTATATTCTTGTACAATAAATTTTATGATCTTTAGGGTCTTTTTATTCTCGATCTTGATGATCTTTTCATTTACAACCTTTAGGGTCTTTTCATTTAATCTTTGTCTTGTTATTCCTTTCCCTTCATGAGGCATTTTACGGTCGAAAGTTCTGTATAGAATTTTACTTATGTATCTCTCATGTAGTTCTCAGAGGAATTAAAAATGGCCGCGGCTTTGGGGAATAAAGAAAATTCTCGGAGAATAAAGATTAGTCAATAAAAATTGATTTAGAGGTCATATTCTTCTTTTAATCCAAAAATTGACTTGATCAAACAACGCCCCCTAATCTTCATCTTCTCTCTCTCTCCCTCTCTCTCTCTCACTCTCACTTTTTTTTTTCTCTCTCTCTCTCTCTCTCACCATTTCTCTCACACTCTCTCACCGTTTTTTCACTCTCATTGACTATCTCTTTGTCGTTCTCACTTTAGATCTCCCTCTTTCATTGTAGATCACTCTCATCTCTCTCTTTCATTGTGGGTCACTCTCATCTCTCTTGTTGTATACATATCTCTCTGTAGATTAGTTTTTCTTTTCTTTTTTCTCGCAGTCTTTATCTCTCTTTCTCGCAGCCTCTATCTTGTCCTCTCTCTCTTGTGGTATGTATAGATCTTTCTATGGAGATTACAGACTTCGTGCCCACGAAATGTTTTGTGGCCACGTTTGCAGCCACGAAACTTTTTGCAACCACGAAATGGTCAGGGTCACAAAACGTTTTGTGTCCACGAAATGTTTTGTGGCCACGAAATACTCGAAGAGTTTCGCCAAAAACCCTCCTCGAGGTCTGGTTCCGGCGAAGGGAACACTTCCTTCGTCGGAACAGTGTCTGTGTGTGAGAGGGAGAGAAAAACAATGAGAGATCAAGCAAGAAACAATGAAAGATTGAGAAAGAAACATCGAGAGACATAGATAGGGAGAGCAATAGAGAGAGATAGTGAGAGAGGGGGTAAGAGTAAGTGAGAAAGGAGAAGAAAGAAAAGAGAAGAGGAGGAAATGGTAGTCAAAATGGTGGTAGTGGAAAGTTGTGGTTGTGATGGTGATAAAGAAGATGAAGATTAGGGGGTAATGTTTGATCAAGTAAATTTTTGGGTTAAAAATAATATTCCCCCGAGAATGTACAGAAAAACATGGATTCCCTAGAGAATTTATTCCCCGGAGATTATTCTTTATGTCCCAAAGCCGCGGTCTTAAAAAATCTCAAACCATGTAATGTTGTGGATTGATTTATACTTATGAATGAAATTTTGGTTTTACTCAAAAAAAAAAAAAAAAAAAAAAAAAAATGACTGAAGGCGCCTATAGAATTTCCAAACATTCGTGTAAAACGAGGAACGACGAGAAGCGGACACTACTAAGATATTCATCTGCCCAGCTGTATAAATCAACTCCCCCTCTCCTCTCCTCTCCTCTCCTCTCTTCTTCTAATTTCTGAACTCCTTCCCCAAACCCTAGATTTTATTTATCGCAAATTTAATCTGAATTCCGATCTCTGAACTTGAGATCTTTGATTTTCGTAGTTGGAGTTGAATTCTGATCGAATAATGGCGGAAAGCGGTTTATCTGCGAATGAGAAACAAAGTATGGTATCGTCTTTTCTTGAAATTGCTGTTGGTCAGTCAGCAGAGATCGCTACTCAATTTCTACAGGTAATCAATTTTTTTTTTGTTTTTTCAAGTCAAACCCTAGTAATCTATGAACTCTTTTGATTTTTTAACTACTGATTTTGATCATCTAATCATGTCTTCTGGTTTTATAAAATCTTTGATTTTGAAACTATTTATCAGTCATCAGAGTCTTGTAGATATTGGTTGAGTTTAGGAGTTGGAATTGAACAAGAGTTTAAAGATTGTCTTGCTAATTAAAGAAGCTGTTCTTTATAATTGTTTCCCCTTTTTCATGTTCTATTCAATCAACCAAACTTCAATTTTCATAGTTGAAGTCGAATTTTGATTAGGGATACTCTAAAACACCTTTTGAAGAGAGCAACTTGTGGAGACTTCCATGCATTATGCTCATTCATTCAACTACTTAGACACAAACTTGTCCTTGAGGTTCCACACTTGGAGTTTTCTTTATGACAATTTGATGTTTGGTTTCATGATCCACTCAGTTACATAATGAGATTCCAAATCGTACGTCATATTTGTTAGGGCAATAGTTTTTTTTGAAGGAACACTTCCAAATTATCGTTGCTCCCCTATATCTTGACTAAGTTCACATCCCAAAATTTTTGAAAACCGTTCACATCCCAAATTAGTAATTGAATTTGTAGAAGAGTACCCAAGGAAAAGAATGTAGCTGGAAGACATTCATGATCACCCCCAAATTAGAAGATACTCTAATACAGTTTGGGTTCCCTTTTCATAAACCCCAAGTAACTTTAATTCAAAGTTTCAAAAAAGAAGAAAAAACATCAAGTAACTTCAAACACGTAAAGTATCCCTAATAGTAGAGGCACGGAGTTACTAACTTCTCATGTAATGCGAATAGAAACTTGCACATTTATAACAACTTAATGCGGCAAAACATCAAGTACGTTAAGCAACATTTAATAATCCAAGTAAGGAATTTTTGGGGACATTCATGCAGGTAGAACACACGTACGACACATATGCGGACTGGTACAACTATGTCATGTTCTGACATAACCAGGGTATACTTATAATAGGGTACAATTAACTGATTCAGTACACTTTCTTCACAAGTTAAAAGGTGCTATTGATATTCCTCAATATGCGGACTGCCTATGTAGCGTCCTCGAAGACGTTGCTTTGTCTCACCTAGCATATAAATATATATTATGCTTTCTGATTTTCCACAAAATCTCCTGATTCTCTGATAATAATTCAAAATAACTCTAACTATTCCAAGTTAAAAGATAACAACAATGCCTTCGACCCGAGTCGCTCCTCTTGGGTGATTGAGCAGTCCCAACTGCATTATTGTTGTGTCTTAGATGTATATGATTTGGTACTGCATATCAGCATATGCTTGCATATAAAACACTCCCATGCCTGCACACATATCCGTTAGTTAGCCTCGTTAGAAGTACAATACAAAATAATTGTAGCTCTCCATTTGATTACAACTTATTGATCGTGAAATTCGTTACTTCTGTTTTTAGTTTAACATGATTTTTGTCAGTCTTTTTGATGTTAAATTGTGAGTGGGCGCTTCTGCAAAGGTTTCAAATAAGTTAAGAAAATAATTATTTCCACATTGTAGTCTTCATTTACTATTAGCTCTTTGTTAAGATATGACACTAAATTCTCAAATTAGGTTCCTACAGCGAGCAACCCCTCAATATATATAAGAAGACCACACCCTTCTCAAACTGTTTTTCTAACCAAAACAAGAAAGGCAGTCCAAATTATAATACATTATAGTAGTAAAATGAAACTTGTTTACCAAGTATCCATAAATAGAATTTTCTAAAACTAAAATAACAGAAACCTAAAAAAAGCAAAATTGTGCAATCAAGTTGAAGGAACACGATGACAGTGATGGTCGCTTAACCGTGGTTGTACAACTTTACACCCAAATTATGTACAGTCCACAGAGATCACTTCCTCCTGAAGGAATTTTCTGCTTCTCAAGTTTTCGATCTTGAAGTTGAAAGAATGATAGTTGTAAGTGGATTTTCATATAATTTCTTACTACTGTTTAACATAATATCACATAGAAAACCCACTAGAGTAAAATTTAGACATAGCAGAAATGGAATAAGTACTTCTGGTTGGTGTTTTAGGTTCTTGTCGATACAATTAATGGAATTACTTCTCCTAAAGGCAACTGAGATATGTCGTCAAACTTTTAAAGAGGTCCACTTACTCTACCGCCAGAATCCTTCCTGTTTATGGGTACCATGTCGTCTATCTTATCGAGATTCAGGCACAACACTAATGTCAATTATATTTTCTAGCCTTCAAAGCAAAATTTGAGCGATTGTCCTATATGTTTTATATCTTTGACCGTATAAGTTTTAACCAATTGACTTATCTTCTACAACTCGTGCAAAAATCTACGGTTTCAGGCCACAAGCTGGAAGCTTGAAGAAGCTATTCAGCTGTACTATGTTGGGAACGAGAATGGTGGTTTGGCATCATCATCTTTTTCTGCACCAGTAGACAATGTTCCACCATTGCCTAATCAAACTTCAGGGTAGATTGAAGATTCATTGTCATTTTGAACATTAATGCATTAATCTATTATCTTTGTATTTATTTCCCAACCCCATTTTATTTGCAGAAGAGAAAAAGAAACTGGACATGCAGTGCAAGATGCTGGAAGTGAAGAAGTGCGCCCTCCATTACCTGTGAAAAGAGATATATTGTATGACGACGCCATGTATCGGTACATTCCTCACCTATTGTTTTTCTTTATTTCCCCACACAGCTTCTTGTTACAAATATGGGGAATATGTTAAGCCTTTTAAGCTTCTAACAATGCTGCCAGTTAATATTTTTTTGCCTTTATGGTTGAAGTAATTCCTTATAATCAAGTCTAATACCTTTCTTCTGTTCTTTTGTATTGCTTATGGAAGTTGTTTTTTTTCTCAAGCATGAATGCTTAATTAAGGTTCAACAATGAGAACAGTCGTAAGTTGGTAACTAAGAAACCAAGGTTCATAAATTTCAAAGGTTGAAGTAGTTTAATAGGAATAAGGAAACAAAATATTTGTTCAACCTAAGCTTTTAATCTCAAAGAAAGAAGCTAATCGGCCATGTAAGAACTAGAAGTAGGCTTTGTTAGTCAAGGCCTAGTCAGAAATTGTGGGCGATGTTTACGTAATTAGCAATAATTCTATACCATATATATGCCCTTGTAAGAAATAACACCATAAAATGACAAGATACAACTGGATTCTGGTATGTAAGTAAAACTAGAACGCTACCTTATAAGTTTAGAAAAGATCTAGTCTTAGTACTACGCCATCAATTTGTCAACCCTCAAATGATTTTACACGGTGCTCCACTACTAAAAATAAAATAAAATTCATTGTGTTTTGGAAAACGTTTACTTTTACTTATTTAAAGTAACTCTCCCTAATAAGACAACTTTTTTACTGACTTGACATAATAAAAGAGGAAATTAAGTTTAATAACATGTACTCGCTGATTAAATTAGACAACTGCGTTGGATACTTAGTTGATGATTAAATCCGTTTGAGAACTTAGGCTGTGGCTAGCAAAACTATTCGAGTCAGGCAAATGGAGACTTGGACGAATAGAGACTGCTAGTTCGAAACTTCAATAACGTATACCATATGGAAATTATACAGTATCAATGCTAAAAAGATCCTTTGTACTTTTTGAGTTGATGTGGTTTATGTTCTCTCATTTTGTGGGCCTTATGCATTATATCTTGAAAACGTTCTCTTGTGTAACAGAGCTTCAAGAATGGCACCCTCCCCGCATGAAATGGGTTCAGTAGTTGCTTTCCGCAACTTTAACGAGGAGATGAAACGCCCAGGAGTTTGGGGGTCTGAGCAAGGTGCCACCTCAGCAGCCGATAGTTCCCGAGATAATCTTGCTTCCCTTTATCGCCCTCCTTTCCATTTGATGTACCAAGGATCCTTTGAAAAGGTAACATGGTTAACTTCAAGAAATTGACTTTTGTTTTAAATATTTAGCTTATGCGGAGTTTATGTTTCTATTGTTAAACAAAAATTGAACTGTAGCTTTAGTTATTTAATTGGTCTAGAACTGGTTTATTTGTTGCATGTTGCAATTTGTACAGTTTTTTCCTGGTTTGTTTGTCATTAAGAATACTGGCTTGAAGATTTCCATATATTTTCGTAAGCATTAAACTGATTCGTAAGAAGTGCTGAATGCATGTCTTAAAGCATATTTTTCTGAACGGTATAAACCTTCTTTTCTTAGATACTAAAGAATAATATTCCCTCTCTCAATACAGAAATTTTGACTTGGCATAAATTTTCATTTATTTCCTTAGATGTTTCTGTGTTATTTCAACTGTCCGAAAATCATATATGGCAGGCAGTTGTTGCCATTTCTCTGTTCCCTGTGTTAATGTGTTATCTTACTACGTCGTCTTTCACCTATATGTCTTTATCTGTCTGTGGTACTGATTTTTCCTACAAATGAAGGCAAAGCAATTGGCTGCAGAGCAGGATAAGTGGCTGATAGTGAATTTGCAATCCCCGAAGGAGTTTTGCTCTCACATGGTAGTATCTTCTATATACTCCTACCAGTTTGTGCATTCTCTTCTTGTTGCTGGCACCGCTGATATTTGAAATTATTTTTCTCTGTAGCTGAACCGTGATACTTGGGCAAATGAAGCTGTGTCTCAGACTATCAGCACTAACTTCATCTTTTGGCAGGTATATATGTTTCTAAGTTTCTTATTGTATTTACAAGTTATAGCTTCAAATTTTTTCTTCGTGAGACCTCTTCTACCTGTTTTTGAATTTTTGAGTCGGGATTATTATCTGTCTAAATTCGGTTTCCGGTCTAATGACACGTTTCATTACTTATGCCAGAATATTGAGCGCTTTACTGCTTTGATTTATGCAATTTGCTGACCTTTTATGCTGTCGTGTTGCTTAGATAGAGTTTAATGCATGTAGCTGCGGTAAAGTAGACAAATAGGTTATACAATTAAGCTTATAGAGAATTACTAATGTAAATTTGTTGGCGGAAGCTTCAGTGGAGGTTCATTGTCGTTAAATTTTGAAAACTAACTATCAGTAACTAGAATCCAAAAGTCGTTCTAAAAACAATGATTGAAACTGAATTATACTCTTAATTAATGCTGAAAAATGAATAACTTGTACTTCCTCTCTCTAGAGCGGAGAATATAAAATAAACCCAAAGATAATCTAATCCCTGATCTTTATAAATTAATACCATTGCTGAAAACTAATGAAGAACCATAAATAAATTGAAAACTTAATCATATTCCATTCCGTCGGCTACACATGTCTTATTCATAGGATAGGGATTCACTTTCCTAATCACGGATGGAGTGCCTCTCCTATCAGTAAACATGTATAGCCAGTTTTCCAGGGAGCCAGATGATTGAAGTTCAATTATGATTCTTCATTAGTTTTCAACAATGTTACAAGTTTATGGAGGTTAGGGTTTAGATTGATGTAAGTTTATTTTACATTTTCAGTTCTCTCGAATACATTATGTATTTCAGCATTATCTAAAAGTTTATTTCAGTTTTAGTTACTTGTTTAAGGAATCCTATAGAATTTTAGTTATTCTCAAATGATTGTAAACTTCTGTTGAAGGTTTCTCAATGAGTGTACATAAAAAAAAGTATTTCTATTTCTGAATTAGCACCCCAGTTAATGTAGGAAACTATCCCAAGTATTATCTAAATTACTAACTAAAAGAATAGATAACTATTTTAGCCAACTGATGATGGCCGACCCTTGGGGGTGTGCTCCTAAGGAATCCTTGGTTCACATCAATTACACTATCTTGGCGGTAAGAAATTTCTTACCTCTTAAGCCAACCTTTTTACTGCTATCCTTTTTTTTCACACATATGGTTCATAGTTGTGTAGACTCGCAAGAGGAAGGGAGACTTCCATAACAATACTGTCTGGAGTTTTTGTGTCACTTCCATAATAGATAAAATTTTGCTTCATGATCACGAGTATTTATCCTTTTATCCCCAGGAATCAGGACTTGTGTCATCTACATTTGCATTGGATAGGCTTTTAGGTTTGAGCATCTCATTTGAATGTTCATTGAATTGCTTTCTCCTGGGTTTTATTAGCTTGTAGATTATTCCTACTTAGGGAGCTGAGTAGAGCTCCAGATTGAAAATTACATGGTCTTACTATTTTTTAAAAATAATATGCGAATGATGTGCCAAAAAGAGAGTGTTTTGCCTCAACTGTGGTTGCGCCTTCTTATTTATGGCTGCTAAAACCACTGACCTAGCTCTCGCAAATTAGTAGTAGTTTGCTTCCATTTCTTTGATGAGACGAAGCGTAGCATCAAGGTCTAACCTCGATTTCAAAGATTCTAGATAACACACTATGTGCAAGGAAAATTAACAACACTTAGTTACATAAGCAAGTCAAGTAGTTAACAAATACAATTACAAGTTTTAGGTGACGAGTAATATAAAATACAGTGGATACCTACTTTTAAAACCTTATAGTCTACTCCCTAGGTACGCCAACCATCCTCCAAGGCGTTCTTTATGAAGTGTACGATGATGATGATAAAGAGTTTTCACTTTCTTAACCCCTAGGGGTTTGTAAATTCGTTTTCCTTTTCTTAATTCAATCAAACTATTAAAAAAAAAAAATGATGATAAAGAGTTGTGCACCTTTTTTTGGTCAAGGAGGCATATCGTCCAAGGGATTGAAACATTGAAGAAGTCTCACTAACCATTTCTGATCTATTTATATAAATTTTTTAACTTGGTAGTATTTTTCTTGCCTAGCGAGCTGTTGATCTTTGAATTTTTGGCGTAACTTATTATGATTCTCACAGTTCATCTGAATTTTTATCCTAAATATTCCAGGTATATGATGATACCACTGAAGGAAGAAAAGTTTGCACCTACTATAACTTGGTTTCTTTTCCCGTAGTTCTTGTATTGGACCCCATCACGGGGCTAAAGATGCGTGCATGGAGTGGAATGATTCTACCAGAGAGATTATTGGAGGTGTTGCTTCTAGCATATATCACATTCTTCATTGATATCTTTTATAAAATGCTTAACCATAAATAAGGGTTTTATTGACAATTTACTAATGTTGTCCTGGCAAAAATTGAATAATTATTATATCTCGTTTAGGATCTATTACCATTCATGGATGAGGGCCCCAGGAATAATCATGTCACTGTTCCTCATAAACGTCCAAGAGAAGCTAATCAGACATCTGTTCATAAAGCATCACAAGGTATGTCAATTTCTATGCTTTTTCACTGTTTTGTTTTACATCCTGATAGGTGTTTCTGCCGATTTTGCTTTGAAGAGGAGGGTTGGTAAAATTGGACTTGGGGAGTCAGGGCAGATGAACATTTAAATCTTGTTTCACTTGTGTTGTCTGTTCACGTATGTCATTTAATTAATTTCCTCTTTTATTTATCTTCTTTATTTTCAACGAAGCAGGTTTATCTGGAAAAGAAGAAATCACTGAAGAGGATGAGGAGATATTACGAGCATTGGCAGCTTCTATGGAGAACTTGAAAGACCGTGTTGATCCGGTTTCGACAAATGAAAATGAAACCAAGATTGAGGAGCCAGAAACCACCTTCACTAAGCCCGCATATCCTGAACTCCCTGAAGAACCAAAGGGCGACAGGAAACTTCTATGCAGGGTTGGGGTTCGCCTTCCTGACGGGCGTAGGCTTCAACGGAATTTTCTGCGAACAGATCCAATACAGGTATGATTTGAATTTCTTTGCGTACCATGTGGTGACAGATCTGTAACTTGACCAATAAAGTCTGTTAGGATAAGACTAAATTGCAATGACAAGCCTTTGAGCCATGAATTTGGGGTTTCAAAAGGTACAAAACTACAAATATACCACAGTTTGTAGTATCTCATTGTAACCTAAATTCCCTGTCAGGTATCACGAGCTTCAAAACCCGAACCACAAGAACGGATTCAGAACCAGAACTTACTTCGTAGTGATTCCGGTTCGGGTTGTTGAGTGTTCAGTAACCTGACCAAGTCTCACCCAATAACACCCCTATATCCAGAACCTTATTCTAACTCCCTAGTGGATTGTTGACAGCTTAATCCCCAAAGCAAGTTTACAAATTAAATCGTTCATTTTCCGCAAGTACTCAACCTTTTCTGAATAGTCTCACTGGGCTTGTGTTTCTCCTGGATTGTTTGTCTGATTATTTGGTGGTTTTGCAGCTACTGTGGTCTTTTTGCAGCTCTCAGATTGATGAAACAGAGGTCCGGCCGTTTAACTTGACACAAGCCATCCCAGGTGCATCAAAGACTCTTGATTATGAAAGCAAGCTAACTTTTGAGGAGTCTGGGTTATCAAACTCAATGATCTCAGTTACTTGGGATTAAAAAGAAACAAGAAAAGTATGGTTTCTCGATCTTCCATCTCCGAGCAGAAAGAGAAGAATTTCGGACACCATTCTTCTGTGTCTGTTGTGGTATTTTAAGCAACAACAACCTATTATACCGGATCTGCTCCAAAGTTTTTGTGCAGGTAGAACCTGTGTCTAATCTGTTTTATATCTTCATATAGTTGGATCGCTGTAAATTATCTTGGTATTTTGGGGGTTGGTGTTGAATCAGTAAAACTTCAATTAAACTTTTTAATCCTTGGAGGTGGTAATTTTGAAAGACAGAAGAGACCACCAGCTGGTTCTCCAGGCTATTGTAGTAAGATGGCTCAAGGAGAACCCATAAAGAACTTCAAAGTTTTTATGAAAATTAAGACATTTAGGTTATCATGGTCTCAAGTGGCCAAACCCATCTTTACAGATTTTACTCCCCTTTCTATGATTTTAGAGGAATAGCTTCAGTTTTTCTGTTCGATCGTAAATTTCATTTGTGGAATTCTCGTATAGATGATACAGTTCTATGGAACACAGTTTCTTCAGTGGAGGTGCGACCTTAATAATATGCCCTTTAGGTGTCAAATGTGTATATTACCTTTGTATAGTTTTCAACTTAGTTTTTCTGAAATTTTGAATGTCCATATGACAAAAATAAGCATGCATACGGGAGCTAGCATTTGCTAAAGTTTTTCTTGCTTAATAGTTGATCCCCCATCCCCTTTCATACATCTCAGTCTAATATTGCAAGTGTAAGAGCAACCCCAATGGGAGCTCAGTCCCTCACGGGTCCGTCCTAACCGGGGAGCCCAGGGGCGGGCTACCTACAGGGCTAGGAACCCATCTCCAAATATAGCCATTGCCTCGCCCCCACCCCCTCCGATGGCTATATTTGGGTGGATTCCTGAAGGAGATCCACTTTATTTTGTTTCATTTTTGTTTTTTTGCTTAAAATTTTAATTTCAACTTCTTTTTCTAATTTATTTTTTGAAATCTTTTTTTGTTTATCTTTTTAAAATTCTCTCTAGAATTATATTAGATATTATATTTAAAATTAATAATTCTTAGTTGAAAATTGAAATCAAAATTTCACACACATATCTATCTGATTTGGGATGAGACTATGGGAGTCTTTCATTTGAGAACCTGACATTGAAACTGAAAAGTTCATGGACTCGGGAGCCCGATCTCTTCACATTGGTGTGGCTCTAATGAAGATGGGGGAAGAATCCTCTACCCCGGCTCTCTCTCAACTAAACTTAAACTGGCATTGTTTCATACGGAGTATTATTTTGTAAAAGAGAATAACATGATTAGCTAAATGACTAACGTGTCTTTTAACAAAAAAAAAAAGACTAACCTGTCTTGGCTAAGTTGATACCTCTAGGTTATTTTGTAAATGGCTCTCTTGTAAGCAGTTTTCCACCTAGTCCCCTACGTTATGTTAAACACTTTTTTGGCTCTCTTGTAAGCAGTTTTCCACCTAGTCCCCTACGTTATGTTGAACACTTTTTTTTTGATGAAGGTTATGTTGAACACTTTTTTTTGTCATTTTAATACATTGACTAGAAAATCAACTTATCACTTTCTCAAAACACTTCTCTTTAATTCTTTTCTTTTACTTTTTATTTTCTTTCTTTCTAGCACCTTTTCGTCTTCTTTCTCCTCCTTATACAACCACCGCCCGTTGATTATGTTTTTCTTTTCATTTTCTCTATCGCTATGTTTTCTCCTCTATCTCTTCTCTTTTTCTCTCCTATCACTTTTTTCTCTTTCCTCTTTCTTTGTCTTTTTTTCATGTCTGCTCTCTTTAAGCCCTCTCTTGTTTCTCTCCTATTCTCTCTCTTGTTTTTCTGTTCGGCAAAAAGAGGAAGAGAATTTCTCGCCGAAGTCTTCATCTATTAAATCTAAACAAACTTATATTCATCTGATTTTACTAGACAAGGTCTGGTAACTAGATAAAACATCGTCTGGATCAGGACCTCTAGATCTAGACGAGAAGTCCAACGAAGGGGTTACATTCCCTTTCGCTGGACAGAGTGACAAGTGAGGTAGAAGGAAAGAGAGTGATGAAATAAAAGAGATGAAATGGAGGGAAAACATGAGAGGAAGGACCCGTTAGGAAGGTCAATACAGATGACAAAAAGAAGACCATTTGGGTATTTTAGCATAAAGTAAGAAGTTAGGCGGGAAACTGACCACAAATTAGAGGGAATAAGCCTAATTAATGTGTACCGAATGAATTGAATAGTTAATTTATTACGACCCTAATTTTGAGTATGTTTACTCGAGATGGTTCCAACACTGCTCATTTTTTCTCTTAATTTGTCACATATTTAACAATTATTTTGTGGGAGGTCTTGGAGAATCAAATTACTGTCGATCTGGGACAGATCCAAAGTTTCAACTTACAGGGTGTGAAATTATATAAACTGTATTTTCTTACAAACGCAGAAATTAACAAAATAATTATATTGATTAATTAATTATATTAATACATCAAAGATTTTCAATTGACTCCTACGAGATTTTCACGTTTTCAAATGTTCACATAATCGACTAACTTTATAGCTAAAAAAGTTCTTTCAATGGAGACAATTGCAACCAACAAAGTTGTTTATGTAACATAGTTATTTTGATAAATTTAAGAGTCCATGGGTATATAGACCAAAAAAAATATTTGAAACAAAAATATAATCCAATCTTCTCAAATCCTAGATATTTAGTCCTTTTGATAAAACGACCAAAGTATCCATACTTTAAAATAGTTATACCCTACATGTCCTTTGTAGAAAAAACAACATATTTAATACGTGAGGGCTAAATGGGGAATTTGTGAAATGATTGGGAGTGATTTAAGGGATTCAATGAAGCAACGTTCGGGAAAGAAAATCAATTTACAGATTCACTTCGTTTCTCTCTCTACTCGACCGTTACGGGATTCCATGATTTAAGGGATTCAATGATTATGGAGTTTTTTCGTTTTTTTTGAAAATATTGATTTTGTTTATGGATTTATGTAATAATAAACCTATTTTATTGATTGTTTTGTTCTTGTGTATGATATTGAAACAGATCTTACACATAAATTTCTCGTACTTTACCTAATATATAAAAACACAAATATTGTGATTTGGGTATTTATAATTTTTCATTAGACTTGGGAATGCTTATAATGGGTAAAGAACAAAATCGTTTCCCTTAAAATCTATCATTTGTATGATACATTGGAGTATTTGATTAATAAAAAACGCATACTTTATTCGAAGTAAGTAATACTTTGGGGTTTATGGTTTTATATTTTTTTGTTTCGATTGAGTTGATATGAAGTAAATTGCAATGTCCCTTTTGTGCAGGTTAACAGTAAAAAAAATGGCACCAAAGTCTAAAACTACAGCATCTTTATCTAAGGAAATTTCGAATGTTAGAAAGAGTCCTTCGAAAAGGAAGGTTGTTGTTGAAGAAAATCAAACCAAAAAAAATCAAAGACAAAAGAAACAACATTAACTGAGGTATATATAGTGGATGTCGTGTACCATAAAGTATTTAAAGATAATAATGTATGTTACAATTTTTAGAATGGAACATTATAATGTCTGATAAAGTATATATACTTTATGGTAAAGTCATTAAATTGTAACTTGATGTATTTTTTTTTATGTTGTTCAGTTTGGAGGGAGTTCAAAAACAGTTAAAGGTAAGAAGAAAGATAATCAGCAACAAATTGTTAATTTGGTAGGAGAGCAGAAAGTAATAGCAACAGTGAAGACATCTCTATTATTCAGATATTCTCTGAGTAAACCCATAACCCTGATTAATAGATTGCGTAGTTATATGACAGAAGAGATGAAAGAAGAAATAAGCAACACTCCTTTCAGCAAGCTGTTTGATTGTATGGCTTTGTTTTTTTTATTTGATTTGATGATTCTGCTTGGAAATCTATCTGTGATATCAAAATAAACCATTTTGATCAAAAAAACATAAAAAAATTGAAATAAATGTAATATAAAGTACTGACATATTATGGTAAAGTATATTAAATTAATTACAATTAATATAAAGTTTGAAAAAAAGATTGACATCTATATTAAAGTACTGGAAATTTATCATATGTAAAAACGAAATGTATGGATTATTTAGATATAATTTCAGTACTTTATGAATGTAAAAAGTTTAGAATACCTTGTTTAAAAAAAAATGTACTATAAAGTACGGTAATGTATCATAAAGTACACATACTTTATAATAAAGGTCAGAATAAACAGAGGACAAACTTTTCCATTTATTGTAGAAATTGTATTATAAAATACGCAAAGTTATCGTAAAGTACATGTACTTTATATCCAGAGAAAACAATGAATCTGAATATACCGCAAATCTGAGTCCGTCAGTGAAGATGAATCTGATCTGAAAAAAACTTCAGTAATGATTAAACGAAAATCTTAAGATACATACCACGAAAATTGGAAGATATAGAACATACCTAGATTGAATAAAACATTAAATATGATATAAAGATCAAAGATTTCATTATTGATATTAAAATTTTAGAGAGAGAGAGAGAGAAGTTTAGACTTCCATTTCAGATCTATCAAAGATGGAAATATATATTATTAGAAAGATCTACAATTGAATCGTTTTTTCAGAAATAATACATAACAATTTGATACAGTTTAAAAAATTAATTATTAGATCTTAAAAATGAATCTAAATACAAAACAGTAATATCAAATACATGAAAACAAAAACGAAATCTTACAAATGAATGTTCTCATTATGATTTTAGCAAAAATAATTACCTTCAAGAATTGATCTTCGATAAGTTTAATGGAGATGAATGTAGAGTTCTGATGTTAATAGTGGTTAAACAACTAGGTTAATGTTCTTGAAAATGAGATATACTATATTACGGTTACATATTAGATTTGTTAATATTTCTTTCATTATAATTCTGATTGGAGAGAGAAAGATGGAGACAATTAAGGAAATGATATATACATGATTATTTTGGCAAAAACGGTTACAAAATATATGGAAAGGTTATAATAGGTATTAATAAGGATTAAATATTATAGAGATTTGATATTTCTCTCGAGATGAATACAAATGGACTAGATCTCTTTTATGATGATTAATTTGGTTTTTAAATCCTTTTTAGGATTATAGAGGATTAAATCTCCTATTAGGACCCTATTTTTGGTCTATAGACTCAAAAATTATAAATTTAATGAAGTGCATACATCATTCATTATATGAATATATGACCTTTTGCTACGACCAAACACATAATCAAAGAGTATATTTTCCAGTTACGGGATACCTCGTAGCCAGAAATTTATGGCTAAGCCATTTGCGGCATCACTATTGGTTATATACTATTTGTCATAGCTAAAGCTCATTTGCTACATATTTGTTCATTTACTACGAATGTGAGCCATAACAAAAGTCCTTCAATTTGTGCATACTGGTAAATTTTTTTGAGATGGTTCAAGGGGTGCGTCCGCTGTTGGAATACGTGTGTATCTAATACAACTATCTAGTGTTCTAAGCGGAATCTCAAACATCTACTATATGTTAACACTAGATATTTATGTGACTTAATGTAATTTGTATTTTGAGAATTCCTATATACTGAACTAATCACGATAAACCAAATACGGGGTAAAAATTTTTACTTTAAAAACCCCATAAAAAATTTCGACCTAAATGTACTAGTTTTGTTCTCTAACACTTAACAAAAATGTAAACAAGACGGTGACATATAGTCCATTTGAGAGGGGCGGTTGGATCTTTTGACTTTCTGAAAAGCAAATACTATTAGGAACACAATATGACCGTCTCGTCTCGTCTCGTCTCGTGCGTCCTCTTCAAGGAAAAAAACTCACAGTTGAGAACTTGAGATACCATTACAACAAATTATTGACTACATATTTTACTCGGAAATTCTCTCTCTCTCTCTCTCTAGACTCATACATCTCAACTAAATTTCATCAACTAAACACAAATCGAAGCAATTTTTTTGACTTTGATTTTCTATGGCTACCGTAGGAAACAACAATCTCAATGCGAAACTTGTAAGTCAAACCATCAAATTAGGGTTTCAATTTTAATCATCCAAACTCTAATCTCTCTCTCTCTCTCTAAACAAATAATTTATTGTAATTCTATAGGTTTTGCTCGGAGATATGGGAGCAGGAAAATCTAGTCTTGTTTTGAGATTCGTAAAGGGCCAATTCCTTGAATTTCAGGTACTTTTCACAAAATTCACTACGGATTGATTCAGATTCTGTTTACTTTTTGTTCAAGAGATGATCGATTTGTTTCTCTGGTCGAATTGATTCGATTCAATTCGTGTTGTGAAATATTGATAGGAATCGACAATTGGAGCAGCGTTTTTCTCACAGACTTTGGCTGTGGATGATGCAACGATCAAATTTGAGATTTGGGATACGGCTGGACAAGAGAGATATCATAGTTTGGCTCCTATGTACTATAGAGGAGCTGCTGCTGCTATTATTGTTTACGACATAACTAACACGGTTTGATTTATTCAATCTGATCTCTCTTCTATTTTCAATTATCATGATTTTCATAGTTATCATCCTTTACCTGTAAAAAGTTGTAGCCTTTTTTGTTTGATCAGTAATTGAAGATCAAATTTAGGGGTTTATATTAGAATTGGAAGTAGCAAGTAGGTGGGTTTTAATGGATTGTTTGTGTTCTTTTTATAAATTTTAGGAGTCGTTTGCTCGAGCTAAGAAGTGGGTGCAAGAGCTTCAAAAACAAGGTGTGTTTATAAATTTATTGTTTGATTTCAATACATAATGAGATGAGGGATTGAGGGTAGAAGCAACTTAGCTTTTTAACTTATGGAGTCGATTGTGTTGTTTCTTTTCTCACTATTACTTCTTGTATGCTTGGATGGTTAGGTAATCCTAACATGGTTACTGCACTTGCTGGAAATAAAGCCGACTTGGAAGATAAAAGGAACGTGACAACAGAGGTGAGTGTCGTTTCTTTTTAGTTCATTTGGATTCTATCCTGTTTTCTCTCCATAAAGATGTATAGATGACTCTTTTACTAAATCTGCTAATACAAAAGGGTAGATGTGATTTTCCTATTAAGTTCATTACCTATTGAATAATGAGAACGCCATTACTTTAATCAATTAACTAGTTCACCGAAACACAAATACCAATGATGATCATTACCCAAATAAATTGATCGACTATTAGCATATAACGATAGTAGATGCTCTCTTTATTAACAAAGTCATGTGTCTAGACCTCGTAGACAATGTATACATCCTTTTTGAATGTATAGACGAACTATGTATTCAGAGTTCTTGATGGTGGCCACCGTGCCATATATATTGCTTTGCAGTTTGCAGTACAGTTGTAAGATAAATGACTGTTGCATTCGAAGTCTGTTCCCATTGGTTAGAATCTACGGCTAATGTTACCTTGAATGCAAATTTCGTTATTTTGGGCCGTGATAGGTTTTGGACTACTATCCAATACAATTAATATTTCTTTGATGCATGCATAAATGCGGCGCTCAAATATTTCATTTCTTACAAACTTAAAATAAACTGTAGTTAACTAGTTAATCATACAGCTTTTCAAATAAAAGATTTGGTTAATAAATATTGAGGAGAGTGCAATGTTGAAAATCTGACTCACTTCATCTTTCTCAACTTTTAAATATAATTTATTCCTGCTGTCATTCTTTGGTTGGGAATGGTTTACAGTTCCTCTTGTTTTCGTATGATCTATTTGCTACTGAACTTGTTGAAACTTAATGCTCTTGCAGGAGGCACGCTTATATGCGGAGGAGAATGGTCTTTTCTTCATGGAGACCTCTGCAAAGAATGCTACCAACGTTAATGATATATTCTACGAAATAGGTAAATATTTATTTTGAGGTTTAGTCCTATTGACAGTAACTAAAGGAATTTCATTGGAAATTATTTTTTTCGATAGCTATGGTTAACTTTGATATTTGGGGCATAGCTGCTAATAGTCCATTACCATTCTCTTGAAATATAATGAGTTTAAGGGAAGTATTGTTACCATAGCATCTGCGGTATCAAGGTCGCCAATTTTTTTTTAATAATGTGATGACGACTGAAGGTGGTTATTTTTAGTATTGCTCAATGCTCATACTAGTATTATCATCATTAGTTTTGAGAGTGCATAAGCCATGAAAGCATCGTTAACCTTTCGACCCCACCCTAGATTCTGCTGGATTCCTCAAATATCACAGTTAGAAGAGACATACAAAAACATTGTGATTAGATCTCATGCTTACTCATCTTCTTAGTCAGTTGCACGGAACTATTGATTAGAAGGGCATCTGGAAGGATAGAAACAACATCTTCAAGGACTCTAATCCTTATAGTGTTTTAGAAGTAGAAGATATTCTCAGATTGTTGTTCCATTGGAGTAGATATACAGATTGGGCGAAGGAAAAATCATACTATGATTTTGGCAATAGTTGAGAGTATCTGATGATGTAACATAACCAACTACTATTTCTGTATATTCTTTTTCATTAATATTAGTTCAAAATTTCAAAAAAAAAGGTTACTGATCAGAAGAATCAGCTAAGTTCCTGCACAAATAGTGATGTTTCTGGAGACAAATTTATGCTCTAAACACATCATCTTTTTTCAGTATAATATTATGATATAGCAGTAAAAATGGGGTTTTTATGCTATATATTAGCAGTTTGATTGTGCTTTGGACATATATGGAAGTATGTTGATATGAATTTTGCTTTGATATCTTTTAGCTTCATGAATTACATCTGGTGATACTACTAGTTGTCATTTTGTAGTCTGACTTGGTTGTTCTGTGGTTTGGTGCATCCAGCAAGGAAGTTGCCTCGTGCTCAGCCTGCTCAAAATCCAAAGGGGATGGTTCTTGTTGACAGACCAGCAGACAGAACCCAAGCTGCATCGTGCTGCTCTTAAAGTATATTCTTGCTACCCTTTCCATGTTTGTTCTTAAAATGAAACTTTCCTTTTATTTACTTATACTGTTCTTTTTTGCTTAGGTTTAACTAGTCGCGATAAATTGTTTGAATAACAAATTCAAACATTTAGCAGTCCATAAGTCATAAGTGTCTAAAAACCAAGACAGTGGAATGCTGACAGAATTTTGTTGATCCACCAGTTTCTCATTTACCTTTGAAGTTTGAACTATTCTTACTGAATACTAGTTTATTTCCTCCAAATATGTTTGTAGGAACATACTTTTAGAACATATTATGAGAAGATCTATTTGGTACTGTTGTTAGTATTAAACAAAAACAAAAAATGTGTCTGTTTTTATTTCAGATCGTCGTAAGTTTACTGGGACTCTTATTCGGAACTGATGTGAAAAAAAAAAGTTTCTTATATAACAGACTTCGTACCACATTGTTTAGGAAGACATTGTGGACTTGGGTTGTACTGTTACACCTTGTCTTACATATTAGTTGGGCCTTTTAGGTGGGTTTGGAACCTGATTTGGTCAGTTCGAGAAGTCTGGGGTGCTCTAGGGCCAATTTTGGTTCCTAAATCAAGAACATGGGGCTAGGGCGTAGTATTGATATGGTTGCTATAGCGGTAATATTGTCAGTATATCATAGCCAACGCCCCAATCTATGTTTTCATTGCTGATAAAAAAAAAAATTAGAACTGATTGGAAGGCCATGTTTGTTTTCGTTCTTGTGTATTATGTTAATGTGATGATATATTGCTTTCCTTCACCAGGTGTGTAATTACTGTGATATGACGCTTCAAATGATTTAGAGAAGGGGTGGGACTCAGAAATGATAAACGAGCTCATTGGACTGGTGATCTCTCTCTCTCTCTGTCTTCCGAATTTCCCTAGCCTCTAAGGTTTATTAAGCGTGGCTCGAATATGTGTTACTGAATCCTGTAAATGTGTTAGTATAGACTACAGCGTGTACTTGAGACTGAAAATGCTGCATTGACATGATATTCAATTGATTGTCTTAAACCCATTCTTGATTTCATGTACAACTTCAGTTCTCTCTCTCTCTCTCTCTCTCTCTCTCATATATATATATAACCTGAAATGAAGGGTCACTAAAAAAATTAAGAACCCTTGTATTTGAAAGTAATGAAGTGAATCCTATTTGGTTAATCAAAATAAGTTCATGAACGTTGGATTTACTTGTTGCATATACATATCTAGTTCAATTTGCCCAATACCCTAATCTTGAAAACACATAGTTATGTGTAAATCAGTTTCGAAGATAGACTTTGAGAGGCAATGAAATGCAATTAGGTACTACGAATAACATTTGATGAAATAGGTCAAGAACAGTCGCACCGACTTGTGAGGCAAACTTGAGTAGCATTGGCTGTAACAGTAAAATGAATGTGTAGGTATGTGTAAGAATAAGTTTGTTTTGTATGCAACACAAATCAAATTGTGTGAAGTTCACAGTAAAACGTATATAGGGTTATTTACGGTTTGTTTAATGCAATAAGGTAACAATGTAATGGAAAGACGATTTTTTTGGGTGAATCACAAAAAATGGTATATGCTAAAATAATATGTTTGGTACATTTCAAAATTTGTATTCTTTTAGACTTTTGATTTATTTTGTGTTGATAGTAGACATATTGTGTTATTAGAGTTCATATTTTAAACCTTCCACCCATATTGAACTGATCTCTCTACATATCTCCATTTTTTGGATACAAGTCCTCTAACAATTTTTTTTGGTGATTATAGCATAAGAAAAAGATGAGGTAAAAAGGAAATGCAATCCATGAAAAAGACTTGTCCATGACAATATCTTGAAAAGTTCAAAACTTAGATTTTCCATTGGCTTAATAATGGTGAAAAGAAAACAATAATTTTGGATGGGGCCTATTACTTAACGACAACTTCCACAGTCGATCATAAAAGGCTAAACAAGTACTCTATAGCTAGTCCCATCCCTGCCCTATCTGTTTTCACCCACAATTACTAATCAGACCTCGTG
The DNA here is from genome assembly GCF_041429995.1 of Eschscholzia californica. Taxonomy (NCBI): domain Eukaryota; kingdom Viridiplantae; phylum Streptophyta; class Magnoliopsida; order Ranunculales; family Papaveraceae; genus Eschscholzia; species Eschscholzia californica. The sequence continues at coordinate 10,947,990 of NW_028238198.1, read as the reverse complement.
ATTGTACTTACTTTGCAGAGAGCTCTTCTCTGTGACCACATGATTTAGAAGATGAAATAAAATGAAGATAAACCAAACAAAATGACCTATCTCATCAAATAAAATGGGGAGCCAAGTTGTTGTCTGCTATTTGCCGAAGTTAAACCAATATGATTTGGTTAAACCATGAAGGTGAGTCAATTAAACAGTCAATAAATAGACTTCGTTTAGTTTAGTTTAATTTGATTCGACTGAGTTCGATTCGACCAAACTCAATTAATCAAATTAACCATTAGAATAGAGTGAAATTACAAAAAAAAAAAAAAAATCGATGTTAGGAAATTTAAAATCAATCATTAAACCATTGTAGGTTTGAATCCTTAACAAATTTTATTTATTAGTTTACAACATGAATTAAGTATTAGTTATTGATTATAGTTTTATATAAACTATTTCGGTCGGTTCGAATTAGATAGTTATCAGAAACCCTGGACGAAGCTAAATTACATCGAGATCAGTTTAACAGGTATTCAGCCGAATCAAACCAAACATTATTCAGTTTCCGTTGGCCTCAGACTCTACGTGGGCTTTAGACAGGCCCAAAAATAAAATGAAGGGGTCGTCTTTTCCAACTAGAAAAAAGTGATCTAGTAACCACCAATATAATGGTTAGACCATCTCCACTCATAACCATTAGTTTTGGTTAGATGACCTCAAACTTAACAATAATGCAAATGAAGAGCAACTAGGTGTTTAGTCAAACTATATGCATCCTAATTTACGTAGTTGAGGTCTTAAGTTTGAGTCTTGGTAGTAGTAGCTTATTTTCACATTTTCTCATATATAATTACTAGCCATAATCCGTGCCTGCTACGGCACGATGTGTTCGTTGAACACTTTACACATTGAAAGACAATATGTTCGTAATGCTAGGATTGCAATTTGTGGTCTTACACAGTGAAATAGAGGTAAAAATATGACTATGAAAAAAACATAAAATTGAAATAGTATATTATTTTTTTTTTGTTGAAATAGAAATAATATATTATGAATGTACATTAACAATGAAGATATAATAAAATATAATGGTCCATGAAATAAACATTTATAACTAATATATAATATCATACGAATGAATGTAGTAGTTTTTCACATAAAAAAGATGTGACTTCTAATAAGATATTGATAAATAGAGAGTCTTTTACTAAAATTCAATTTTTACTTTGTTTTTTTTTTCTATTTTATTCCTTTGTCTAATTTCTTCTTCATCGTTTCAAATACACCAATGACACGAAAGATCATTTACATAGCCGTTAAGAGTTTAAGTGCCGCATTTAGGTTGGCTAATGTGCTTATTTGTCAATCTTGCATGTGTATACAATATTTTTTTTATCAATATTCTTTCCATCTTTCTTAATTTTTTTTTTATAATATTTTCATGATGTATCTTGTAAATATGTAATGCCTTTTTGAGGCTTTACTGTGAAAAAAAAAAGGGAATGAAGAGACATCAATTAAAACCCTAAAATAATTTAGTTGAAAATTAAATTATTTAATTAATTAAATAATCTTTGAGTACTAATAATGTTCAATTTCAAAAAATACTTTACTATTACAGAAAACTTAGGTTGGCGAGGTGAAATCGTGGTTGGTAGATAAGGCGCAGGGAAAGGGGTGGGTACGCTGTTATAATCCCGGAAGACTCCTGTTCATTTTACATACTCTTTTACAATTTTTGGATTATCGTAGTCCAAAAATCTACAATTAAACGCACATTTAGTCCACCCTAATATTAATACAGAACTTTAAGCTTAAATAATAATTATAATGGATATTTAGTCCAGATTGACCCATCCGGGGGTGGGAATCGGTCCGGACCGGTCGGTATCGGACTCTAACTTCATCGAACCGGTCGACTCGGACATAAACTGTTGGCGACCACCTATTTACTCGGGCGGACTCGGACGGTCACTCTCAAGAATTCTTTGTCCATTGACCGTCCAAGACCGTTTATTTTACCGGTCCAGTCGGACACCGGACGGTCTCGGTCCGGACTTTCCAACAAATTTACTTAATTTAGAACTTTATTCTTATTACCACAAACAAAATTACTTACAAATGAAGATGTTTAGCCCAAGAAATCAAAAGTAAATATAAAAAAGAAAAAACACAGTTGATCATCATTTGACAAGATATAATTAAGCCATGCACTAATGTTTGGTCTTCCAGAGGACTATATGACTATAGCCAACGATCATCATATATTCATATGTCTATAAAATTCAACGGTCAACTTCTAAAAATGAGACAGTTTAGTCGGTCAATCTATTCGGTCACTCGTACCGGTCGGTCAGCGGTCGGTCCTTCGACATAGAATTTTGACCGTGACCGTCCGCCAATTCTTTCGGGCCGGTCGGACATTGACCGTTATGACCATCGGGTGTCCATGGACACTTTTTATCTCAGTTGAACGGATCGGATAACGGTCTTCCGGATCTTTTTCCCACCCCTACCCATCCCTATAGAAAAAACAGATCTTTATCATTTCTATTTAATCATAATACCCATTTTAACCTTTTATATAAGAAAAAACCTACTTTTGAAAATCAATCCTCAAAATTTTCTTTCTTTTTTTTTTCTCAGATTTTTTCGATTGATTTCAAACTTACTATCTGTTTCGCAATATACACGTTATTTACTATCAATTACGTATATTTCTACAACAAAACACATTTAGTATAGTTAAAATATGTCTAGATGTCAAAGTTACAGTTTTTTTTTCTGTTTATTAATTCTTGTTTTGTTTCATAAATAACGTGTTATTTATTGTTAGAGTTACTTTATTTCATTTTTTTTATACGTGTCATACATAACATATTATGTATCAACAATGTTTCTTCTAAAAAGAAAAATGACTAAAATCCTATTTTCTGGGAAGATTGGACCCTAATTCCTTTTTGAATTTTATTTTGGACCTAAACCTGTGGACTCTTTTTTTTATAGGTAAGTTCCTATATGCCCCTACTTTTTAATTAGCTATTCTATTAGCCTTTTATTATTTTATTTTGACCTCTATTAACAGATTAGTTCAACTTTTAATTTTTTCCTTGTAAATTCATCGTTGACTCTCATAAAGATTTTTAGACGGTATACAACTTATTATAATTGAAAGTGCCCCTACAAAGGCATTTTTCGAGGTCCGTCACTGTTTTCAACCCAAGTAAATCACTATAATATTAAATTAAGGCTGTTAGGATTATTATTACCCGGTTACGAAGATAAAAATATCTGATCGTTTCATGTCATTGGCATATTTAAAAACGAGTGAAGAAGAAACTAGACAAAGAAAGAAAACATAAAGTAGAAAAAAGAAGAAGAAAAAGAAAATGGACAAAGCAAGGAAAACGACAAGACAAAGGAGAATTTGTTGTGGATTATACCAAGTGCCTCCCGACCACAGAAAAAGTTGACCCCCACTTATACTTTTATGTGCACATGGTGTATTAGATTGGCTTTGTATTTCTTTTTTTTTTGTTAAGAGGTTCAAATCACATTAAGAAATTAAAGTGTTGTTACAATACAAAGGAACTAAAAAGTAAGGAATTCTACTCTAAGATTCAGATTTGTTCTTCTTCCTAGCCCGCTTCGCGAGCTTGTCCGCTGGCGTATTAAATTTCCTGCTAATGTAGTTAAATTTCACTCTATTTATCTGGTTTTTGATTTCATAAATTTTCTTGATGTGAACTCGCGATTGCCATTGAACCTCATGCTTGGAATTCTGGATATTTTGGATGATATTAATGTTATCACTTTCTATGATGATATCTTTATAGTTATGTTCAGCCGTCCAGAGAAGGCCATTTAGAATAGCGACAGCCTCGCCTTCTTCACTATTTCTGTTCCTGGATATAGACGTATGAGCTTCTATGAAATTTGCTCCAGCGTCATGAATAATTAGACTAGTACCTGTTATTTCATTCACATTAATAAACGATGCATCTACATTGATTTTCAACCAAGAATATTCTGGAGGATTCCATTTAGTTTGTATGGGTTTGTTTTTGTTATTATTTAAAAGCACCTTTTTTGGAAAGTTCTTAATCATTCTGATAATATGGGAGAGGTCATTAATTTCATATTGAAAACAATGATCGCATCTAGTTTTCCATATTATCCACAAAATAGTGGATAAAAGGTTCTGATAAGCCGCGTCGCTAAATTGAGGGGTGTGTTCCCATGAAAAGATCCATTCTGTCAAATTCACAATATTTTCTGAGATAATATTAAAATAGAACTAAATATTCTTTGTTAGAGGACAATGTAAGAGTGCGTGCTCTATAGATTCAATCTCATTACAATTTGGGCAAAGTAGATTATTATTAATAAATTTCCTGATTCTCTTCCTAACTGGGAGGGCTTTAGTACAGATCTTCCATATAAAGATTTGAATTCTAGGAACATTGGGGAGATTCCAAATAAATTTCCAATTTGGATTAAGAATTGTGGGGGAATTCATACTAGTGCAAAGGTAATTATACATCGATTTAACTGTGAATTTACCCGATTTTGTCAGCTTCCACATCCGCTGGTCTTCTCCTACCGTACAAATAGGGATTGATTTGATTAGGTTTTGTGTCTGGTGATCAAAGATATTATTAAGGGTCTCGTCATCCCATCTATTGTTATTAATTAACTGTGCCACCTTCGTTATATGAACTTCGCTATTGGTATTCTGCGGAAGATTACTATCTGGGATCCAATTATCCGACCAAATATTAATCTTATTACCGTTATGGACCTCCCAAGTCGTTAAATCTTCAATCTGATATAGCTGTTTACTAATTGTCTTCCATAGCCAAAAGTGATGGGGTTTTACAGGGCCTGGGGACTCTGTACGAGGAAAATACTTAGCTTTCAGAAACCGAACCCACATAGCATTAGGTTCCGCCTTAAGCCTCCAGGCTAATTTACTGAGCATAGCTGAGTTGTCTAGCTCAGTACGATGTATACCCAGCCCTCCCAAGGCTTTAGGAAGACAAATGAACGACCACGATTTCGTACAAATGCTCTTAGACTTACCCCACCAGAACGACTTTTGAATAGTCGTAATGCTTTGTAGGTCGAATTAGTTTGGCTAACCGCCTAACCCAAAGACAATAGTTTAGTAAGGGGATTGGAGTAGGCTACCGTGAGACAAAAATTTTTCTTTCTAAAGGATCGATACAGAACTATCATATGTCGAAGATCAATATTGAAATCATTTCAGAAAGTTTTTCTTTTACTTTATCCGTGTCAACAACATTTCGACATACCTCACTTTTTTAGAGCGTTATCTCATTTTTAATCAAATTAATTTTTTTCCTCTTATATTTTCATCCGATGGAAATACACAACCATTAATAAAACTTGTTTATTAAAGAACGTGTTTTACACATTGTTGTCCTATTTTACGAAATTTATGCTGACTGACTATAAATTAGTTAAAGTGGTACTACCGATTAGAGTCTATACTTAAATAAAATCTAAAGACGCAGAAAGGCAGAGAACCAAACTACAAAAACATAAAAGTGTTGATAACAATCTCATATAGGTTAATGTTAATCTCACATAGATTAATGTTAATTAGACTGAGAACTGAAGTGATAAGATTTAAAGGCTCTTGTGGTTAATGTACTCACAACCAACTAGTCGTGGTTAGGTAACATCTATAAATTTAATAAGTTTTTTTTAAGGCAATGGGCAAAGCATAGGAGATTATTTTCATAGCATCTAGCGTACAGATTATTCAGGGGTGCAACCTATAATACGTGCGGAGTGTAAAAACTATCTGCAGACAAATTTGTAGTATAGACAAGGACACCCACATCCCAATCGGTTACAAGAAAGGGACCAACCCCTAACAATATCTAGGGGTCACAAAAATTTTACATCCGATGACCATCATGTAATTAGGTTTAGTATTTATATCTGTAACTATATATAGTTTTTTTTGAATTGGTAAGTGTGTGCCTCGAATCCTTGACCTTTAAGTTGGAAGACTTACCTCTTACCACTTGAGCCAAGGATTGTTGGCTCTCTATATAGTTGTATTAGTCCTTAATAAAATACTACTTTTGTTCAGATTATAGTTGAATAGCCCTTGCATAAGCTATCCATCCTAATACTATAATACGATTGAAGAATGGATATGATTACAAAGAGATATATGAATTAATCTGGCCCCTCCAATTGGAGGATAAGGATATGCTAGCTAGGACATCAAGTGGGAGAAAATCCACCAAGTAAGAAGTACTACCAATCACGTGTTGCAGAATCATCATGTACAAATAGTAATTGGGTGGGTTATCCAATCAAACATCACCTTTATTATCTACTAATAATCAAAGTTTAAGTTAATTAATTTTTCCCAAGTGCTTATAAAAACAGCTTATAAGTTGTTCACTTTCAGACATCAATTCTTCTCAACATCTCTCTCAAGAATATTTCATTTCTCTCTTCTCTCTAATTAGGTTTTAACTCAATGGGTCGACGTAACATCTCAGGATTTTCAGTCTACACTCTTCTTGTTCTCACTTTGCTTCTCCTTACCACTACTGGTGGGTTGGTTCTTCAATTCTCTCTAGCTAGTCCATTCAAACAACTAAATTAATTATCTATTAAGTTAACTTGACTAACCAAAATAATTACATTCTTCGTTTATTTATACGTCACTGTAATTAAGTGGTAACATATATATCTCTCTACTGGTTAGAACGGAGCTCCAAGCTTTTCGTTTTCAAAGAATTTTATACATCTAATTTTTGATTAATTGGAGTATGTTTTATATTTGATATAATAATACTAATAAATCTGTTGGTTACTAATTTTAGAAGAGATGGGGGCAGAAGCGAGGACATGTGAGACACCGAGCAACAGATTCAAGGGGATATGCGTTAGTAATAAGAACTGTGCAGCTATTTGCAACACCGAAGGGTTCCCTGAAGGAGATTGCAAGGGCTTTCGTCGACGTTGCTTTTGCACTAGACCTTGCCTTGAAGGAGATGTCAAGAACTAAGATGTCATATGGATATGATCATGAATAATGTGTCTTGCCTAACTAGCTAGTACTACTAGCTAGTGAGGGTTTAGTTAGTACGTTTGGATTAGTAAATGAAGATGTTAAGGGCAATTAGGTGTTTGCATGACATCTTCTAGTCTGTTTAGTTTAATTATTAGATTTCGTAATCCAATTTATCTGCAAGATTTTGTGTTATGGCATGACCTCTTCAGTTTAATTGTTGTGTTTGTCCCCCTTAATTTGTCTAATGTTGAAGCCATTGGATTTGAACAAATGAGAAGATAATGAAAAAGAACACAAAAAAGATATCTTGTCCAAAGTGTGAGAGAAATTTTGTTAAACAAAAAATAATTAACTTGGGGTTTGGATTTCCGAAGAAAGTTGGTGTGAATATGAAACTCAAAAAGTTGGATAGAGTTTAAGAAATTAGATTTCAATCAATATTTTATTTTTAGGATAAATTGGAGCAACTCTTTCTAAAGGGGTATATGCAGAACTATTTTACATCCAAGATCAGTACTGAAATCATTCTAGAGGATTTTTTTGACTTTGTCCGTGTCAACAACATTTGGACATAGCTCACTTTTTTTAGAGCAGTTATCTCATTTTTAACCTCCAAATTGGAGCTCAATCAAAATACATTTTGTTTTTTCTTTTATATGTTCATCAAATGGAAATACACATACATTAATAAAACTAGTTTATTAAAGAACTTGTTTTACACATTGTTGATATATTTTACGAAATTTATGTCGGCTGACTATAATTTAGTTAAAGTGGTACTACCTATTACAGTCTATACTTAACTAAAATCTAAAGACACCGAAAGGCAAGAAGCATACTTAAGGAAAGCTACTACAAAACAACATTGGAGGATAACACATTGGCCAAACTACAAAAAAATAAAAGTGTTGATCACAATCTCATATAGATTAATGTTAATCTTAAAACAAAATAGAAAAATCTGGAACAAAGAGAAGTAAGACTTAAGCAAATAGGCAAACAGTGGATACTTGAGAATTCTTTATTTCTGCTTGAAGAAATCTGAGAAAACTAACTAGATACATATCATATTTATAGTCATAAAACTAACAATAAACTCCTAAAAAGCTGCAACTACTTAGACTACCTTCCTAATAATTCTGTAACCAATACTTCATGACTTGACTGCTACTAAAAACTAGGAACCAGTTATTTGACTAAGTAAACAGAAACTTTAGTACGTAGATGCACTAATTTTTAACACTCCCCCTTAGTGCATCCTCCCGATCAAGAACTCCAAGAGCTGCTCTGAGATGTTCAAACTTAAGATTTACCAAAACCTTTGTAATTATATCTGCAACTTGATCATTTGTAGAGACTCCTATTAGCTTAATTTCTTGGTCCAATACTTTCTCTCGGATGTAGTGGTGACGAACTTCAATATGCTTTGTCCGAGCATGAAAAACCGGATTGGAGGCAAGCTTAACAACACTTTCATTATCACACATGATTTCGACCACATAATCAAGTTTGCAGAACATGTCTTGTATTAATATCTTCAACCACACACACTCTTGTGCAGCCATAGTTGCTGCCACATATTCAACTTGTGTGCTGGATAATGCAACCACCGATTGTTTCTTGTTGCACCAAGACACCATAGCTGAACCGATACTAAAGCAATAACCTGAAGTTGAGTGTCTATCATTTTTGTCTCCAGCCCAATCTGCATCAGTGAAGCCTTTTAGACAAAACTTTTGAGTCCTCTTGTACATAAGACCATACTCAAGTGAACCCTTCACGTAACGAAGAATTCCTTTTGCTGCCTCCAAGTGACTAAACCTTGGGCACTGCATGAATTGGGAAATTACACCAACAGAGTAAGCAATTTCAGGCCTTGTGATAGTCAAATAAATCAAACTGCCAACCAATTGCTGAAATTTCCTGACATCCTTTAGAGATTCTCCTTCATCTTTCATCAATTTGAGATGTGGCTCCATTGGAGTAGTTTTTCTTTTGACTCCCCCATGCCAAAAAGATGTAACAACTTCCTTGCATAGCCCGTTTGAGAAACAAAATACCCTTGACCTAATTTTTCAATTTCTAGACCAAGAAAACAACTAGTCTCTCCTAGGTTCTTCATCTCAATTCGAACAGAAAGTTCATTTTTCAGCATTGAAATTTCAACATCATTATCTCCAGTGATGATCATATCATCTACATATAATAAAACCATCAAATGCAAATTTGAATCTGATTCAATAAATAAACTAGAGTCTGCATCTGAAACTTTAAAGCCGCAAAAGATAAAGTATTGAGCAACTTTACCATACCAAGCACGTGGTGCTTGTTTAAGGCCGTATAACGCCTTCCTTATTCTACACACATGGTTAGGATATTGCTCCGCAACATATCCTTTAGGCTGCTCCATGAATACTTCACGATCCAACTCTCCATAAAGAAAAGCATTTTTTACGTCAAGTTGCCATAACTTCCAATTTTGGAAACTGCGAGAGAAATAATGGTTCTTATTGTTACCATCTTTGCCACGGGACTAAATGTTTCTTCGTAGTCCAATCCGTAACTTTGAGAAAAGCCACGTGCAACGAGTCGAGCTTTGTATTTTTGAACATCTCAATTTGAATTTTTCTTTAAACGGTAAACCCATTTGCAAGTGATAGGCTTGTAGTTTTCTGGTTTCATCACCAACTCCCATGTCTGATTCTTGTTCAATGCTTCAATTTCTTCTTGCATCGCAGCTTCCCATTCTGGACGGTCTTTGGCTTCTTCGAAACTTGTTGGTTCTTCATCTACTTCTTCTATAAAGAAGCATGAAGTGATTGCACACAACTGAACCTCGTAGTCTTTGAGGTAATTTGGTTGTCTTTTCTGCCTTATAGGTCTTCTTTCAACTTGTTGAACGTTGCCATTTGAGTGGCAATCAGCTGGAGATTCATTTGTATCTGAATCTGGTAAATTATTTTCAAAAACAGGCTGCTCTTGATCATCACTAAGAATTACTTCCTGCACATAATTTTTCTGGGCTGAATAACAGGTGGAAATCTCATCAAATACAACGCCTCTAGAAGTGACGAACTTTTTGGTTTCTGGATTCATACACCACATCCTTTCCTGCTGGAATCATATCCCACAAAAACACACTTTTTTGCTTTCGGATCAAGTTTGGTTCGATTTGATTTTGGAATGTGAACATAGCAAACAGAACCAAACACACGAAAGTAATTTACATTAGGTTTTAGTCCATACAAAAATTCGAAGGGAGTTTTTTCTTTACTTGGCCAAGGTAGTAATCTATTTATCACATGACACACACATTGAATTGCTTCATCCCAAAGTTCTCGTGGAAGACTATTGTCGTGTATCCATGAGAGACTTGTTGAAGCGAGATGTGTCAACTTCCTTTCTGCTACCCCGTTTTGTTGAGGAGTATTAAGACATGTCATTTGTCTTTGAATACCATTTTTCTCACAATACTGAAAGAAATCATCAGACATAAACTCTCCACCATTGTCACTTCTTAGAAATTTTATTTTCTGCCCGAACTCTTTCTCTATGGTGTTTTTGAACTCTTCGATTTCAAGAACTTTACCCATGTATATCTTGAAAAGTCATCTACCAACACCATAACATAGGAATATCCACTATAACTTGGTGTTTTGGTTGGTCCCATCAAGTTTGTATGCACTAATTCAAAAGGAGATGATCTACGATTGGATGAGCTTTTAAACGGGAGGCGATGTGATTTGCCAAATTGACATCCTTGACAAATCACATCTTCATGTACGTCCTTCAATGTTGGCAGTCCATCTATTAATTTGTTAGAAGAGATTTGCTGCAGCATTTGATAGCCCAAATGACCCAACCGAGCATGCCAAATTGCTGAGTTGTCCGTTTGGCTTGTTTTCTTCACATAGGCTTCCCCTGCTGCCAAGACAAACAGAGACCCTTTCTTCTTACCAGTCAAAACAACATTACCATCTATTGTCTTCACATTATCAAGAACTTTTACATCGTCTGGCCTAAACAAGACATAATTTCCAGAGTTAGTAATTTGAGAAACTGAAATTAAATTTCTCTTCAAACCTGGAACATGAAAGACGTTGTCGAAATTGACGACTCCTTCATTTTCTACTGGGTATATGGAATTATCAGCGGTAATAATAACCCATTCTTCATTATGTTGTCGCAATTCTGAAAATAATGAATCATCTTCTGTTACATGATAATGTAACAGAATCAACAATCCACTCTTCATTGCCCCTTTCATGGTTGAAAAGAACTTCACCAGGGACTGTTTTTTCAGCAACATGGTTCCTTCTTTCAGCTACTTTTACGGTGAAACACTGCTTCCAGTTGAGTGATTCATTACTTTCTTTTTCACTTGCAGCATTTACCGTGGAGAGCTTCACTCTACAATTTTTTTTCACGTGTCCAATCTTACCACATCTATAGCACTTGAAAGACTTGTTGTTTTGTGAGCTTCCTTTAATTATTTTTGTGTTTGACCATTTTTCATGGTTCTTTTTTCCACCCACTAGTTTCTTATGGTGTTTCCCCTTGGAGAAGAGTGCAACATCTGAATCAAAAGTCTTCTCCATTTGCTTTGCCAATGCCTCTTGATTGGAAAGCATATTTTCTAACTCTTCGACTGAAGGTTGCTTTGCCCATCCTTGAATAGAGGTAACAAAAGGAGTGTACTCCTTCTTCAATCCACGAATGAGAAATCTCGGTAATCTGCCTTCACTGATCTTCTCATCCGGATCCAATTTTGAAATTTCAGCACAAATACTCTTAATTCGTAAGAAATATTCAGAAATAGACATACCTCCTTGTTTAACATTGCTAATTCGTTCTCTAATTATTGCAACCTGGCTCTATTCTTTTGAGAGAACAACCTCTCTAGTATCTCCCAAACTTCCTTTGGTGAGCTAATATCACATACATGATCAATGAATTCTTTTCCAATTGAAGTCCTTAAGGCAAAAAGGGCTTTACCACATTCCTCCATTTCCTTCGTGGTTCAACATTCTCTGTATTATCAACTGAAATTTCTGCTTCACCAATGACGAGTTCCCACAAGTCTTGACCTTGAAGATAAGCCTCCATGCACATTCTCCAATACTTGTAATTTGTCCCTACAAGTTTCTCAACACCGAAGTGTTGATTCGAGCTACTTCCCCCATTTGCAAACTCCATAATGCAATAAGAAACTTTCCCTCTTCAACTTTCAATCCTCTCCAACAAGAGAAACCAGCTTGATAGACAAGAAGAGAGAAAGTAATTTCAAAGTTCCAGAACCTGGCTCTGGTACCATAAAACAAAATAGAAAAATCTGGAACAAATAAAAGTAAGACTTAAGCAAATAGGCAAACAGTGGATACTTGAGAATTCTTTATTTCTGCTTGAAGAAATCTGAGAAAACTAACTAGATACATATCATATTTATAGTCATAAAACTAACAATAAACTCCTAAAAAGTTGCAACTACTTAGACTGCTTTCCTAATAATTCTGTAACCAATACTTCATGACTTGACTGCTACTAAAAACTAAGAATCAGTTATTTGACTAAGCAGAAGCTTTAGTACGTAGATGCACTAATTTTTAACAAATCTCACATAGATTATAGACTGAGAATTGAAGTGAGATTTTTTTTTGTTGTTGAGATAAGTGACATTTAAAGGCTCTTGTGGTTAATGTACTCACAACCAATTAGTGGTGAGGTAACATCTATAAATTTTATTTCAACAAAAAAAAAACATGTATAAATTTAATAAAGTTTTTAACGCAATGTGCAAAGCATATGAGATTATTTTCATAACATCTCTTGGGCAGATTGTTCAAGAGTGCAACCTATAATATGTAAGCGTAGAAGCTATTTGCAGACATATTTATAGTACAGACAAGGACCCCCACATCCCAATGGTTACACGAAAGGGACCATCCCCTTACAAGATCCAACGGTCACAAGAGATTTACATCCTATGATCATCATGTAATTAGGTTTAGTATTTATATCTCTTAACTATTTTCTCTCCATTTGGATCTTCACAAATTTCTTTAAATGGTGAAGTTATTGCAGTTTATTGTGGAATGCCTACTTTCCCCTTTACCATTCATGAAACTTACAAGAACAGCCTTATGCCCTTGAATGAGCTATTCCATCCTACATTCCTACTACTAATAGGATTGAAGAATGGATATGATTACAAAGAGATATGTGAATTCATCTGGCCCCTCCAATTGAGGATAAGGATATGCTAGCTAGGGCATCAAGTGGGAGAAAATCCACCAAGTAAGAAGTACTGCCAATCACGTGTTGCAAAATCATCATGTACAAATAGTAATAAGGGTGGGTATCCAATCAAACATCACCTTTATTATCTACTAATAATCAAAGTTTAAGTTAATTAATTTTTCCCAAGTGCTTATAAAAACAGCTTATAAGTTGTTCACTTTCAGACATCAATTCTTCTCAACATCTCTCTCAAGAATATTTCATTTCTCTCTTCTCTCTAATTAGGTTTTAACTCAATGGGTCGACGTAACATCTCAGGATTTTCAGTCTACACTCTTCTTGTTCTCACTTTGCTTCTCCTTACCACTACTGGTGGGTTAATTGGTTCTTCTCTCTAGTCTCTAGTCCATTCAAACAACTAAAATTAATTATCTATTAACTTAACTAAGTAACCAAAATAATTACTATATTCTTCCTTCATTTATAAGTCATTTTTTGTTAACGTTCACTGTAATTAAGTGGTAACATATATATCTCTCCACTCCACTGGTTAGGAAAAAGTTTGGATCTTATCGTTTTGAAAGAATTTTATACATTTGATTTTTTTTATTAACTATGTTTTAAAATTGACATAATAATACTAATAAATGTGTTGGGTACTAATTTTAGAAGAGATGGGGGCAGAAGCGAGGACATGTGAGACAGCGAGCAACAGATTCAAGGGGATATGCGTTAGTAGTAGGAATTGTGCAGCTGTTTGCAACACCGAAGGGTTCCCTGAAGGAGATTGCAAGGGCTTTCGTCGACGTTGCTTTTGCACTAGACCTTGCCTTGAAGGAGAGGTCAAGAACTAAGATGTGATCATGAATATTGTGTATTGCCTAACTAGCTAGTATTACTAGTTAGGTTTAATTTGTACTTTTGGATTAATAAATGAAGATGTTAAATGCAATTAGGTTTTTGCATGACATTTATGGTATCTAGTAGTCTGTTTAGTTTAATGTTTAGATTGTGTAATCCACTTTATCTGCAAGTTCAGATTTTGTGTTATGGCATCTCATTAGTTTAGTTTTGTTTGTTGATTCCTAAAATTAAGCTCTTGGCTGTTAATATCTCTCTCTGTCCCCCTTAATTTGTCTAATGTTGAAATAATTTATTTGAACTCTAGGCCATTGGATTTGAACAAATGATAAGAAAATGAAAAAGAATAACACAAGAAATTGTCTTGTACTCCAAAGTGTGAGAGAAATTTTGTAGACAAAACATAATCAACTTGGGATTTGGATTTCCAAAGAAAGTTGGTGTGAATATGAAACTCAAAAAGTTGGATAGAGTTTAGGAAATCAGATTTCAATAATATTTTATTTTTAGTATCTGGAGCAACACCTTTCAACCATCATGTTGTTTTCGATTGGTGTCTCCGGTGGCATTGAGTTAAGCCGCCTAGGCTTGAACCCCAAATGCCTCATTTATGTTATTTTCTAGATGTTTTGTTGCACATCTTTTAAATTCATCGTGTTAGATATCACAGTCTATGGGTCTTAGTGTTAAGTTTGTGGTCATCCCTCACACGTCCCCTCATGTCTGACGCATTTCAGTCTAACATGTGTTTTTTTTGTGATGTAGAGCACGTGTGGCATAACTCTGATTCCATGCTAAAATTGTGATCATCTAACTTAAAACCAATTGACAATGAGTGAGAAGACTTAGACATTATATGTATGGTTGCTAATTAAATACCCCTTCTCCATGTGGGACTATTCAGACACCTAGGTTATTCTAGTGATGGAGCCTCGTCCCAAAGTTACATTTTACAGGATCACATTGGAGAAGTCTATTACCTACCATTGCTCGGCCTGATATAAAATTTACCTTTAATTACGTTTTCTAGACATCTAGTTCATAGGGAGCCCTAGCATCAGCTAGGTTGCATTCATAAATGTAGATTAGGCCATGATCATGGAAGGTCCAGATTATTACTATTTTGCTTATCTCTGTTTCGTCCTCAAATATGGAATATTCATCGATGTAGCCTATTATTCGAAGAAGAATATAGAGCAATATGTCTCGATGTACAATCAAATTTATTTGATAATATTAGTGCTCTTCTGCTAAAAATCTTATAATTGACAAAAATGTCTAGCATAACGATATATTCACCATCATTTCCCACGTCAATGGTGCCTTGACATATGCTGGTACTTAGAATACACTATCAAGACATATGGTTCAATTACGTGGGAAAATATCTCATTGCCATCTAATTAAATGCGAGGAGAACTAACTAAGAACAACATAATTCTACAATATTAAATGACAAAATCGTTTCAACAAAAAAATGTTAGAGTATAAAGATCGAGATGAATCGAGATCCGTATCAACCGTCCAAGATATATGAAGATATTATTTATACTTATCCTAGATAGAGTCCTAGAGAAATAAGATACCCAAATCACTCTATAAATAGAAGTGACCTCTATGTATTTTACATTGAGTTGAGTTGCATTGAGTCTTCGAGTCTGTAATCAACCAGTCCCACGATTGTGGAGATAATATAATTCAGCCATCAATGGCTTTCTCCGTGGAAGTAGGTCGTGATCCTCCGACTGAACCACGTAAATTATTGTGTTATTTACTTTATGTTTACCTCTCTCTATTACTCGATCTCAATCTCCCTTTCTCCTTCTCGGCTTCTATCCGAGCTCACATCACCATCCCACTCGGCTTCACCGAGTTCACCTCTCTCTCTCTCGACTTCATCCGAGACGAACTTCTATAGAGGTTCATACCTCTTCACAAAAAGTGTGCCACAAACACCATAAAATAAAACATAAATATTCTACGCGTTCTTAAACATTTCATTTAAGAATAATATATTCATCGCCCACGTGTTGAGTAACTCCTGAAATATCTTCTACGTCTACTTTTTTCTTCATCATTTTATCTTTTTTAATAAAAAATTTCCACCCAATTCTATTCCTTTTCAACCCATACCGACATATTTGTGGGGAGATGACATAAAATTAATACACGTACCACTACGACAAAAGTGATCATGATATTTCTAGGGAAAAGAAGTCAAGGATAACCACATAAACTAAAGGAGTGTGATCTGAATTATTGTAGTGGTCTGCCATTTTTAATTACTTTATTTTAAAGTGACTTTCTTTTATATCAACTTTAACAAGCCTATATAAGGGACATCTAATGAAACTGATTTCTTACCACATTCTCTTACTCTTTCCTTAGGTTTTTCCAATAACGTAGTAGTTTCATTTCTTCATTCTTGCTATCAAATGGCGCATAGTAACCGTGTGTTTTCTGCCACTACTATTCTCGTACTTATGTTGCTTCTAATTGCAACAGGTTCGTTCTTCTGTAATTTTTAATACGTAGATGTTTTTTTTTTTTGTAAAATATCGACTTATTACGTGTTATATTTCCGATATTGTTGGTACGTCATTTTCTTGTGAAACAATGGAATAATAATGTCCTATGTTTGTAAATCTATGGTAAAATTAGGTAGTGGTTAAATTTTAGGTTAATATGGTATTTATGATAGTTATCATGCATCTCACTAATTAGTAATTTAATATAGTAAAATTTGTTTGTTGATGATTAAATTTTGATGGTAATAATGAGCAGAGATGGGAGCAAAAGTGGCAGAAGCAAGGACATGCGAGTCCGCAAGTCAGAGGTTTAGAGGAATATGTGTGAGTAAAAGAAACTGTGGTGCAGTTTGCAACACTGAAGGGTTTCCTTCAGGCCAATGCCGAGGCTTTCGTCGTCGCTGCTTTTGCAATAGGCCTTGTCGCGAAGAAGAAATCGAGACCTAGACCCCTAGTTACATGATATTTAGAGTGGTGTGCCGTGTGACAATGATGTAAGAATAAAGAAATAAAATGTTTGGAGTGTACCATTATTGTGTGTCTCCCTTACTATTGTCTAGGTCATCTTTCGTTGATCCTTCTCAAGAAAAAGAAGAAAGTCATCTTTTGTTGTTGAGTCTACTTTGTTACATTGTTCTTAAGTTGGGTACCTACCCTTGTGTCGTATTTTGAGTGTTAAATAAAACCACTACCTTCTATACTGATATGGCCTATGCCATGATTTCATTCTAGCTAGAGCTGAGTCAAGTACATTTTTTATATGAAAAGTTTATCTAAAAGGTTTTATTGTTTGTAGAAGATGATGATATTTTTTGTTCGAAAACAGTTGCTTTATATTTTTATCAATTTATAATAAAACAATTTCTTTCGACTATTGACATGCATAAAATTTGAGAAGACAAATTTCGTATTTAGGTTTGTGACAATTCAAAAAAATTGTGGACATGAATCTTTTTGTTGTACCAAGTAATTGAAATAAAATATGGTAGACATATCACGCTAAGTTCGCTAAGAAGAGATAGGTAAGATGCCTCGTGGTGGTTGAAGTGGTAATAGCAAAAGAAAGAAAATAAAAAACAAGAAGAAAAAGGAGAGAAAAAAAGTTGAGAGTTTAAGACCGGTCGACAACCTTTTTTAATGATTGGCTCTAGATAAGCAAAAAATAACGAGTCATGAAGTGGAAGAAAGAGAAATAAACAGGAGAAATAAGAATAAAAAGAATATTATTTCTAACACAAATAATTGAAATACAACATAAGAAGGGTTCAATTGAAAAAACAAAACAAAACAAACTTTGACTATTGAAAAAAATCTCAGACAGAACCTGGGTGAGTAATGGTTACAGATTGAAGGCCCAAAAAGAATTAACCATTGCCCAAATTTGCCCTGAAAGTGGCGCCTCTTACAATTAAAGTGGGTGCCTTTAAAAATTTCCTCCTCTAAACGACAAGAACTCTAAAAGAAAAGGTTGATATGAGAGGAGTTGAACTCCACGCTAGACAAACTCAAGATATAGTTTAACCTAACTACGCTAATAGTAATAAGGTAATTGTATTTGTTTGGTGACGGTGAATCTAACATAGGTGATAGCCTGAGTAATAAGATAAATGTATTTGTTTGGTGACTGTGAATCTAACATACGTGATAGCCTGAGTTCTTTTTTTGTTGAAAGACGTGATACCCTGAGTTAGTCTCCACATAATCCCCATTTTATATGGGTTTCTCTATAAAACAAAGAAATTTATTCTTTGTTTGGTGACTTCTGTGGATCTATTGTTGTAACCTCTTGCTTTGAGTTTGGTTTGATGGATGATGGTTGATGGGTGGAACACTAAGTTTTTCTCCTTTGAAGATCTTTGCATTTCGATTTTTCCAGTATCTCCAGAGGAGGTAAGTTATAAACACCACCCATCTCTCTTCAGTTGTATGTTCTATTAGGTATATTACTAACTCAATTGGATTTGTATGAAGGAACATTCTGGAAACTAAAAGCTCTGTCTATCGTTGTTGAAGTAATTTATTTGAACTCTAAGCCATTGGATTTGAACAAATGAGAAGAAAATGAAAAAGAACAACACAGAAAAAAAATCTTGTCCAAAAGTGTGAAAGAAAATTTTCTTAGACAAAAAATAATTAACTTGGGATTTGGATTTCCAAAGAAAGTTGCTATGAATATGAAACTCAAAAAGTTGGATAGTGTTTAGGATAGGGTGCTTCCAAAGGCACCGGGCCAAAAGGTTGTTAGCGGGCAGACTCTATTAGCAGCAGGCCTAATAGCTAATTTCTCTGTTAGCACCGACTCCATCTTTAAGCACCCGACCTTATCTAACCTAAGCCTAATCTCTATCCAAATGTCACAATTTGAAAAATTTGAGAAAAAATCTTCATTTTGTCTCTTTAAAGCTCAAAACCAATCCCCCATCAATCTCCTCACTTAATCTTACTCGATTTTGTCAAATTTCCAAACTGATATTTTCTCTCTAAGCCTTGGGAAGAACCAAACCTCTCCTCGCCAAATTGCTCATAATCTCACGAATCTCTCAGAAATATTGCTCGCAATTAGTTCTTTCACTCTCTAAGTGTTAGACTCAACAATCATTTGGTGAAGATAGATAATGATGAAAGATGAAAATTTTAATTTGTCCTAAAAATCTATCGAACAGACTGGACCAGTCCGGGATCTAAGAGGACCAAACGGATCAGCTGATCCGGGACTTAAGAGGACAAAACGAATCAGCTGATCCAGGACCTAAGAGGACCAAATGGAGCAGCTGATCCGGGACCAAAGAGGACAAAACGGATTAACTGATCCGAGACCAAAGAGTACCAAACAGATCAGCTGATCCGGGACCTAAAAATATCGATGATAGTGGACATTTACTGCTTTTAAAAAGATGGTATAACACAGTTTAAAGATGAATATCTCACCCGGATTCATGGTTCTATTTATTTGAGTGGCCGTCCGTAGGGGTCAATATGGTTGCCAGAGAATGTCAGTAGTGGTGCACAACCTAGAATTTTTTTTGGAACAAAAAAGGAATTTGCTTTGGAAGAAGAAGATAAAAGAGGACAAGGGAGGTGAACTTCACCCAAGTTAGTTGACCGGGTGTTTATAGAGAACTCAAGTCAATGGTTATTGACCCGAGTCAACGAAATGGTCGTTCCCTAACAACCTTTAGGCCCCCGTGCCTTTAGAGCCACCCTTTAGGATATTGGATTTCAATCAATGTTTTATTTATAGGATTTGGAGCAACTCTTTCAACCATCATGTTGTTTTTGTTTGGTGTCTCGGTTGGCCTTGAGTTAAGCCACCTAGGTTTGAACCCCAACTGCCTCATTTATGGTTTGTCAGCGTTAAATTTGTGGTCATCCCTCACACACCCCCCTCATATGTGGAGTATTTCAGTTTAACATGTGCGTTTTTTTGGTAACGTGGAACACGTGTGACTTTTAAGCCAATCACAAGTGAACATAATTCTGATACCGTGCTAAATTTGTGGTCATCTAAATCAAAACCAATTGGCAATGAGTAAGAAGACCGAGATATTATATGTTTGGTTGCTAAATACCACTTCTCCATGTGGGACTATTCTTACAGGATCATACTCGAGCCTCTTCCAAAAGTTACATTTTACTGTATCATAGTGGAGAAGTCCATCATCTCACCATGTCTCGGTCGGATATAAAATTTACTGTTAATTACTGTCTTCTAGACTTCTAGTTTTTAAGGAGTGATTGGAGCCCTAGCATCACCCCGGTGCAATCTGTGTACTGTCTCTCTTATAGTTGCATTCATAAATGTAGATTGAGCCATGATCCTGGAAAGTCCAGATTGATACTATTTTGCGTATCTTTGTTTCTTCCTCATATATGAAATATTCTGAGAACCTATTATTCTAAGTTATTCTTTTGAGGAACAATATAGAGCAATACCCGTATCCACCATCATTTCCCACGTCAATTGTCTTGATGTACAATCGAATTTATTAGATAATATTTTGTGCTCTTCGGCTAAAAATCTTATAATTGACAAGATGTCCAGCGTAACAATATTCACCATCATTTCCCAAATCCCACATCAATCGTGCCTTCACATAAGGTGGTACTTAGAATGTACTATCAAGACATATGGTTGAATTAAGTGCGTACAATATCTCATTGTCATTTGATTAAATGGGAGGAGAACTAATTAAGAACAACGTAAGTCTGTAATATTAAATGACAAAAAAAAATGTACCACAAACACCATAAAATAAAACATAAATATTCTACATGTTCTTAAATATTTCGTTTAAGAAGAATATATTCATCGCCCATGTGTTGTGTAACTCCAGAAATAGCTTCTACTTCTACATTTTTCTTCATTTTATCTTTTTAGTAGTTTTTTTCACCGAATTCTATTCCTTTCCAACCCATACCGGGATATATAGTATGTGGGGAGATCCGGAGATGACATAAAATTAATACAGATATCACTACGACAAAAGTGATCATGATATTTCTAGCAAAATTTGAAAAAAAGAGAGGAAAAAGAGTTAAAGAAGTCAAGGATAACCATATATACCGAAGGAGTGTGATATGAATTATTGTAGTGGTCTGTCATATTTAATTACACATATCACATATCACATATCACTTTATTTTGGCCGCGGCTTTAGGGAATAAAGAAAATTCTCCGGAGAATAAATTCTCGAAGGAATCTAAATTTTTTTGAAAATTCTCCGGGGAAATATTTTTATGGGAAATACAAAATACATGTTTTTGAAAGTTCTCCTCTATCTCATTTGTTCTCTCTGCCACTTCATCTTCTCGCCATCTCATCATCTTCTCCGACGAATTTTCCGGCCGGCGACCTTCAAACATAAAAAAAAAAAAAAAATTCTCTCTTCCTCTCTCTCTCTAACACTCGAAGGGAGACCTTCGCCGGAGGTCTGGTCTGTCCATGAACAATAACTCAACTCTCTCTCCTATTCTCTCTCTCTCCTGTCCCCACTTTTCCCATTATTGCAACCATCGTGTCTCTGACAATAACTTGCAATATCGCCTTTGTTTGTTAGTTTTGGGGCACGTAAATACCATCATCATCATCTGCCCGGCTTGTCCGTGTTCTGTAAATGCCCAACAGTTGAATTGATTCTGGGTTTGATTTTCCAAGGAGTTTTCTGTGACTGTTTTTTTATACTGGGTTTTAATCCTTGTGTAGAATTTGGGTTAAGAAGTTGAGGGATGTGGTTTGTGTTTGGGAGTGCTGATATTTAAGATGACAAATGCTAAACGAAGCTGCATAATTGCTTCATAAAGCTATCTGCTAGACACAACCATTTATTTTTTATTAAATTGCTAAACAATACTAAAGATCGATTTATTGGTTTTATCTAGCAAATAATTTTTTGAATCTTAGATTGCTAAATACAACTATGATTTAACTTCCCAAAATTATTTAATAGACACAATTTTTTCTTTTATTAATTTATCAAATAAAAATAAAATTGGTTGTATTAGTGTTATCTAATATTTTAAAAAAAGATACTTAAACGTGTTATAGGTTTTAAAAATACTTTTTTTGAGTCTATAGACTAAAAATAGGGTCCTAATAGGAGATTTAATCCTCTATAATCCTAAAAAGGATTTAAAAACCAAATTAATCATCATAAAAGAGATCTAGTCCATTTGTATTCATCTCGAGAGAAATATCAAATCTCTATAATATTTAATCCTTATTAATACCTATTATAACCTTTCCATATATTTTGTAACCGTTTTTGCTAAAATAATCATGTATATATCATTTCCTTAATTGTCTCCATCTTTCTCTCTCCAATCAGAATTATAATGAAAGAAATATTAACAAATCTAATATGTAACCGTAATATAGTATATCTCATTTTCAAGAACATTAACCTAGTTGTTTAACCACTATTAACATCAGAACTCTACATTCATCTCCATTAAACTTATCGAAGATCAATTCTTGAAGGTAAGTAATTATTTTTGCTAAAATCATAATGAGAACATTCATTTGTAAGATTTCGTTTTTGTTTTCATGTATTTGATATTACTGTTTTGTATTTAGATTCATTTTTAAGATCTAATAATTAATTTTTTAAACTGTATCAAATTGTTATGTATTATTTCTGAAAAAACGATTCAATTGTAGATCTTTCTCATAATATATATTTCCATCTTTGATAGATCTGAAATTGAAGTCTAAACTTCTCTCTCTCTCTCTAAAATTTTAATATCAATAATGAAATCTTTGATCTTTATATCATATTTAATGTTTTATTGAATCTAGGTATGTTCTATATCTTTCAATTTTCGTGGTATGTATCTTAAGATTTTCGTTTAATCATTACTGAAGTTTTTTTCAGATCAGATTCATCTTCACTGACGGACTCAGATTTGCGGTATATTCAGATTCATTGTTTTCTCTGGATATAAAGTACATGTACTTTACGCGTACTTTTTTCACAAAACAGTTGCCGTTTATAGTACAATAAATGTTCCAAAAATTATATGTAATTTATTGCACATTATACATATTTTTTCACATAACAGTGACCTTGTGATTCGAACTAACGTTATGTTTGTCTTCTAACACATTATGAAGTTTAACAAACAGTATGCATAATTTATTCCATTATACATGTCGTTTCTAGTAAATTGTTTGTTTTGTTAACAAATGTATATGTTTTCTTTTTGCAGTTTTGTTGTTACTTATGGAATTTGCTACTGAAGTTGGTCATTTGTTTCCTGGTGGTGCAAAATCATTTGGATATGCTGTTCGACAATATAGTGTAAATGTTGTTTGTCCTGCTCAAGACTACATATGCTCTTCGACAATATAGTGTAAACGATTTTTTGGTAACAGAATGTAAACGATGTGTAATGTAAAAGAAATTATGTGTTATGTAATAGAAAGTATGTGTAATTTACTGAACAAGACCCAAATACATTTGATAAATTACGTTGTATACTTGACTAATGATGGTTTATTCGTCATAAATAATACATAATTTACATATTTGTTTCATAATTTGTATTCGATTTGTATTTATGTATGAATAAAAAAGAAAACAAATGTTGCTTTAATGTTCCCAGAAAAATATACTAATTCCAAAACTGAAAGTTAAGTGAGAGAAAGTGATATATATGTTTTGTATATTAACCCCCAAATCACGCTAAATTGATCCTAGATTGATTCAGATAATAGGAAAGAGAAAATTTGATTTCCAAATCTGTTTAGAGGAGAGAGAAATTATGATTTGTTTCTATCTTTTTTTTTCTAATATATCTCCATATTTTTGGCTAATAAATCTCCATATTAAATCTGTAAAGAAGAGAGAGAAAATTGATTTGGGAAAGTTTAGATTTTGTTTCTAAACAGATTATAGAAGAGAGAGAAATTTTCGTGAGAATCTAACCGTTTTTTCCTAAATTTATCCTAAAATCAAGGTACATTAAACCGATTGAAATCCCAAATGAAGTAGGTTTAGAGAGAGAAAGTGTCTTTATGAAGATTGGTATCCAATCTGTTTCGGCTGAATAAAGATCCCCCACAAATCACGCCCACGGGTTTTAGGAAAGTTTCCTAAAACCCTCGTAAATTCAAAAAACCCGGGGTTTTTTGATTTGGGATACATTTGGTATTACCTAATAAATTAGCCATACTTTATACCCTTCTTGTAAAAGGACCAAAAATCCATAATCTAAGAAGAGTGGTCTATAGACCTATTATCAAATTAATTTTGGTCTATATACCCATGGACTCTTAAAAATATATACATTATTTTTATGTAATATGATTTTATGTAGTATGATTTTATGAAATATACATTATTAAGGTTTAAACTAAGTTTAAAAATATACATAGTGCTTTTATGTTGTATGATTTTATGAACATCCCATGGGATTTTTTTTTTTTTTGAAAATATATCCGTTAGATTTTTTTTGTTGAACGATACCCGTTGGACTTGATAAACCAAAATTCTAATCTATAAATACCCGTTGGGACTCTTTTTTGTTGAAAATATACCCGTTGATGAGGAACCAAAATTTAAACTAAGCTTGACTAAGTCATAGTTATTAGGATTACAAAAGATACTATCTCTATCTCTTTGAACCCAATATTTTTTTGAGAAAAAATTCGGTTATATTTGATTTTTTTTCTTTGGATTTTACCTCAAATAACAGCTTGGAATGCTCTGATTGGAATATAATATTATTTTGTTATTTGTTAATATTGGTTAACTTTTTAGTTTAATGTTCGAATAAATTTTATTTATGAATAATTAATTATGGTAATAGAAATTTGAATTTGAGAAAAAATACAATTATATTTGATTTTTATTTCTTTTAGTGTTGGGTTTAGCAATTTAAGACAAAATTCAATTAATTTTATTTAGCTATTTTGTGCAATAATTTTTTTAGAGTTGTGTATAGAATGGAAGAGAGATTCGGTTATACTTGATTTTTGGTGTTGGTGTTGGTTAGCAATTTAGGACACAATTTAGTTAGTTTTATTTAGTTATTTTTGTCTAATAGTTGTCCTTAGCAAAACTGAAGTTGCATATAGTAGCATCCTTTAAGATTGTCAATCAGATCAGGAAGGAGAATTTACAACTTTAAGATTTATGGGGGGTTTTGTGAAATTTTAGTTTTAGGGTTTCAAAGATGGGATTAGGTGGTCCTAACTCCTCTTGACTGATGCTATTCAAGTGGAAACATGGGATGTGGGAAAATCAGAGGTAAAGAAGAAAAGGAAAGAAGTTGTCCAAGAAGAAGAAGATGAGGATCCTGGATGTTGGATTAAATTCAGGTTTATAGGTAGTTGTTTTCCCTCAAATCCAAGGTTAACAGCTCTATTAGTGGAGCAATTACTCATTAACAGACCAGATCTTGGATGTGGGAGACCCGGTCAGACCATGGACAACCCGGATCTGGTTTGTCCATGGACAGACCAGACCTCCGGCGAAGATCTCCCTTTGCCGGAGTGTTAGAGAGATAGAGAGGAAGAGAGAAATTTTTTTTTTATGTTTGAAGGTCTCCGGCCGGAAAATTGGCAGGCCGGTGACCTTCGCCGGAGAAGATGATGAGGTGGTAGAGAGAGGTGATGAGATGGAGGAGCCTTCTATAATTTGTTTTATTTTGAACTCCCAACATTAGAAGCCCCTTAGCAATAAAAAGAAACATAAAAACAGGGACGGAACCAAAACTAAAGACTAAGGGGGGCCAATGTAATACGAACTCGGTTGTTTTATTTGACAATTTATTTAAATTTTATATATAGCCGGTTTTATATATATTTTTTCAAATAAAAGTCGTAACACCGGTTGAAATTATGATTTTGTTTGACCTCATTTTACTTCAGTCACTCAAGAACGTCGTCTAAATAAAAAAATTTGAGACTGAACTTTTACTAAACGAGTCACGATTTGCTTTAATTGTCCAACCAATGTGAATGGTTCATCCATTTCTCAAACTCAAAAAGAAAATTGAAATTTCTCGATAATAAGTGACGAGGCTTTCAACAAAAAAATATGGTTAGTGTTTTTTAAATTCAAAAGTTTCATATTACAGATATTTAACATGACTTGAGTAATTGATCTCATTCTTTTAGAAGTTGTAGCAGAAAGTAGATAGCATATATAACATTTCGAAACACTCCTAGTAAAGTCTTAAAAAACTAAGCATATAACTTAAAATTTATGCTATTACAAGGGTTCGAACCCAGGTCACTGGGGTTATTCACACATTCCAACCAAACAGCCAATTACACCTTATCAGTATGATTTACTTATTCTTTAAACTATTCGCGTGGTCTAATTTTGGAATATAAGCTCCCTTCGGGCTACGGCTAGGCTGAGGGGGGGCCATGGCCCCCTCAGGCCTAGCTGTAGTTTCGTCCCTGCATAAAAGTCAATCTTATTTGACTAATTTTAAGAAAAGTCTTTATTCCCCGGAGAATTTTCTTTATCCCCCAAAGCCGCAGCCTTTATTTTAGGCCAGCGCTTTGGGGAAAGCTAAATAGTTTCCCGGGTGTGAAATTTTAAAAGAAATATGTAGAATTTTGAAAATTTTCCGGGGAAACTAATTTTATGGGGAATATTTTCTAACACCTCATGTATTCGCCACCTCATCGTCTTCACCGGTGAAGGTCGCCGGCCGGTGACCTTCAACCATAAATTTTTTTTTTCTTCTCCTCTCTCTAGATCTGATCTATAGAGAGAGAGGAGACCTCCATTGGAGGTCCGAGCAGACCTTCAATGGGTCTGTTCGGACCTCCAATGGAGGTCTGGAACAGACTCATTGAAGGTCTGTTCGGACCTCCAATGGAGGTCTGCGAACAGATCTTCAAAAGGTCTGTTCGGATCTCCAATGGAGGTCTCCTCTCTTTAGATCAGATCTAGAGAGAGAGGAGAAGGGGAAAAAAAAATTTATGGTTGAAGGTCGCCGGCCGGAAATTGGCCGGCCGGCGACCTTCACCGGTGAAGACGATGAGGTGGCGAATACATGAGGTGACAGAGAGAGAGAAGTGAGGTGGAGAGAGAGAGAGCTGAGGTGGAGAAGCTATTTTGCTTTCCCCCTAAATAAAATTGTCAAACAAAATTGACCAATTTTTGACCAAGTCTTCACACCCCGGAAACTATTTTGCTTTTCCCAAAGCGCTGGTCTTATTTTCATTTGCCTTTCTTTTCAATCAACTTTAACAAGCCTATATAAGGGACCTCTAATGAAACTTCTTCTTTATCACATTCTCATTCTCTTTCTCCCCCTTAGGTTTTTCGAGTGACTTAGTAGTTTCATTTCTTTATTCTCAACTATCAAATGGCACGTAATAACCGTGTGTTTTCTTCCACTACTATTCTTGTACTTATGTTGCCTCTCATTGCAACATATTCGTTCTTCTCTTAGATGTTTTTATAAAATATCAACTTATTACATGTTATATTTCCGATATAGTTGGTACATAATTTTCTTATGATACAATGGATTAATTATGTCCTATGTTTGTAAAACTATAGTAAGATTAGGTAGTCGTTAGATGTTAGGTTAATATTGTATTTATGACCGTTATCATGAATCTGACTAATATGTAATTTAATATAGTAAAAATTTGTTTGTTGCTGATTTAAATTTTATGGTAACAATGAGAGGAGATGGGAGCAAAAATGGAAGAAGGAAGGACATGCGAGTCACCAAGTCAGAGGTTTAGTGGAATATGTGCAAGTGATAGAAACTGTGGTGCAGTTTGCAACACTGAAGGGTTTACTTCAGGCAAATGCCAAGGCTTTCGTCGTCGCTGCATCTGCAGTGGGCCTTGTGGCCGTGGTGGTGGTGGTGGTGGTGATGGTGGTGGTGGAGAAATCGAGAACTAGACAACTAGTTACATGATATTTAAAGTGGTGTGACAATGATATAAGAATAAGAGGGAATGGATATGAAAGATCCAAAATTGGGCCCAAAATAAGAGCCCAACTCAAACTCGGACAAAATTGTAAAGCAGGTCCAATGCGTCAGACCAGGAGATGAAATGTTCGAAAAATCCTTATTCTTTTCGAAATTTACGAAATTGCCATAAAAAAGTTTCCCAGAAAAGCGAAAATTTCTGAAAAACTAGCTGACACACCAGGCTGTCAGACAGTGTACTTTCCACATCTTTACAACATTGCCACCAAAAAATTTCCGGAAAACACGAAATTTTTTGAAAAATAGTCTGACGCACTGACATCAAACCTTGTACTTTCCCACACAATTACAGAATTGCCATTAAAAATTACCAACTTGCCATTTTCGTTTTTTTTTTCAGATTTATTTCTCTTTTTATTTTCTCCTACACATATTTCTCTCTCTAATCTCAACAAATTTCTCTCTCCAATCTCAACAAATTTCCTTTTTTTTCCAGATTTATTTCTTATCTCTTTAAAATTAAATTTTCCTCATTTTTGATAGTTTTCCATTGGTTTGTTTTCATATATTCTGTGTACTGGGAATTTGGTTATGTACTAGATATTTTTGTACTGGGAAATTTTCTTGTTTTCTGGAAATTGTCTTGTGTACCAGGTATTGTTCTGTGTACTCGGAATTTGGTTATGCACTAGACATTTTTGTACTGAGAAATTTTCTTGTTTTCTGGAAATTGTCTTGTGTACCGGAAATTGTTCAGTTTACTGGGAATCTGGTTATGTACTAGACATTTTTATACTGGGAAATTTTCTTGTGTACTGGAAATTATTTTGTTTACTGGAAATTTGGTTCTGTACTAGACATTTTTGTAGTGGAAATTTTCTTGTGTACAGGGAATTGTTCTGTGTACTGGTCAACTTTAAACCAATTTCTTTTTTCTATAACCAAATCTTTCCAAAATGTCAAATAAAATAAGAATGTGAAACAAACTTTCCAAAACGTGAAACAAAATAAAAATGATGAAGAAGATCTTGGATGTACTGGTCAACTTTAAACCAAATATTTCTAAAATGTGAAACAAAATAAGAATGATGAAGAAGATCTTGGATGTATAAATCTGGAAAGATCTGGAAACAAAATAACTTAAAAAAAGGATAGAGATGAAGAAATAAATAAATCGATTGAAAGAGATGAAGAAGATAAATAAGAACATAAAACTTAAAGAGAGAAAGAACTGAAAACTTTGATGTTTTTAGAGATTGAAAGTGATGAAGAAATAAATAAATCGATTGAAAGAGATGAAGGAGATAAATAAGAACATAAAACTTAGAGAGAGAAGGAACGGGAAACTTTGGTGTTTTTAGAGGTTGAAAAAGATGGAGAAGATAAAATGTGAAGCAAAATAAGAATGATGAAGAAGATCTTTGCATGTATAAATAGGAACAAAGAAGGAATTGAAACAGAATACAATGGGTGGGATAAAAAAAAATGGCCGAAATTTCGTCAAAAATGGCGCCATTTTTGAAATTTCAAAAAATCTGAATGTCTTTCTGTTGTGACGTCATGTACGGGAAACTAATTAATTCGCTGTCTCGCATCAGAGTGTCAGAAAACTGGGAAATATCCCGTCCAAGGGCAAGAAGGGGAGGAAAAAAATAAAACCAGGAAAAAGCCCAATTTTCTGACATTTGAACCTGCTTCACATTTTTGGCTGAAAATGGATTGGGCTCTCATTTACCCCCAAAATTTGGATCTTTCACTCATTTTTTGTGAATAAAAGAAATAAAATGTTGAGTGCAATTAAATTTACATTTGAGTGTACCACTATTGTGTGTCTCCCTTACTATTGTCCAAGTCATCTTCTGTTGTTGAGTCTACTATGTTAAGTTGTTTACTTAACACTAAACAACAGAAAGATGCCTTAGACAATAGTAAGGGAGACACACAATAGTATTCGACTTTCGAATTTTAAATCAAACAGGTACCTTTTATACTAGTATGGCCGAAGTTATGATTTCGTTCTAGGTAGAGCTCTGAGTCAAGTAAATCTTAGGAATGATATTTTTTCTAAAAAGTATTATTGTTTGCGAAAGATGATGATTTTTTTTGTGCCATAAGAATTGCTTTACATATATACCATTTTATAATAAAAAATTTCTTTTGACTGACGACCGTTGACATACATAAAATTTGAGAAGAAGAAAAAATTTCGTATTTAGTTTTCTGACCGTTCAAAAAAAATTGTAGACATATTAATCGTTTGTCGTACAGAGTAATTGAAACAGAATGCGTTAGACATATCACGCTAATTTCGGTAAGAAGAGGTTGGGAATTGGCCTAGTGGTGGTTGAAGTGGTCATAGAAAAAAGAAAAAGAAAATAAAGGAGAAGAAAAAAAAAAGAAATAGAAAAGGTTGAGAGTTGAAGATGGCAAACTTTGTTAATGATTGGCGACATATAAATAAACAATAACGAGTTATGAAGAGGAGGACAGAGAAATAAATAAGAGATAAAAAAAATTATAACTTTCGAAAATAATTGAAGCACAAATAAGAAGGGTTCAATTAGAAAAACAAAACTTAATGTTTAGAAATAATCTCAGGCACAAGTACACAACTGGGTGAGTGGTTACATATAAAAGGCCCAAAAAGAATTAGCCATTGTCCGTAAGGAAGTTTTAGAGGCGCTCCTTATAAGTGTTAAAGGCACGTCCTTCCCTCGCGTACTCCTAAAAATTTCCTCTTAAAGAGGCGCCTCTAAAAATTAAATTAGGTTCCTTCAAAACTTTCTTTAAATGAAAGAAACTTCAAAGAAAAGGTTGATATAGGAGGAATTGAACTCCCGACTAGACAAACTCGATATATAGTTTCAACTAACTAAGCTAATAGATGAAGGTAATTGTATTTGTTCCGGGACTATGTGAATCTAACCGAGCGATAGCCTGAGTTAGTCTCCATGTAGTTCCCCCTTATATATTAGTTTCTCTATAAAACAAAGAAGGTTATCTCATTAGTTATTTGTATTTAAACAAGTAAAATAATTGCACGATCTAAAATTATGGCAAAAATATACTACAAAGAGTTGAGAGAAATCCAATGGCAATTTGAGTCAAGATGGCAGGGTGAATTTGAGAATCCGTTTCTCGTCTCCATAATTATAAGTTCTTCAACTTCATAGATGTGAATTTCTATTGTTTACGCGGTGGACATTGAAGGAATAAGAAATTCAGTTTCAAAACACTAGTTATTTTTTATTTTGTCATCTCCCTTGTTATTTTTTGCTTTATCGAAGACACGACAAGGAAGTAGGGCAAACTCGAGGGACGGACAAGGTGGGTATCGACTAATCAATAGTCACAAAATGAACTCCACACTCTAATCATTTGTGAAGTTACTAATCAAAATAATGTTTCTAGAAAAAACATAAATGAGGCGTTATGGTTTCAAACCTAGGTGGCTTAGCTCAAGGCCAACCGAGATACCAACCGAAAACAACATGATGGTTGAAAAAGTTGCTCCAAATCCCATATTCACTGGTACCAGGGTGGCTGGCTAGAATTTCTTTCTTCTCTTAGATATTACATTTTGTTGCACAACTTCTATCTTCATCAAGTTAGTCTGGCTAGTCTATCAAGTGTCTCATTAGATTAAAATATATGGGAGTTTTGTAAAGAGGAGAATCCTAGTAAAATTAGAACAAGTAGGCCAGACCCTAGAGGTTCCGCATCTTCGGGCCCTACGTTTATTCTAGAGATGGGGCCCTCTTCCCAATGTTACATTTTACAACATCAATAGTGAGAGAAGTCCGTTTTCTCACCATCACTCGTCCGGATATAAAATTTACTGTTAATTACGTCTCCTAGACTTGTAATTTATACGAAGCCTTAAACACTTGTGAGAATAGTCCCACATAGAAGAAGGGGTAACTAGCAACCAAAAATATAATGTATAAGTCCTCTACACTCATTGTCAATTGGTTTTGAGTAGGACGACCACAAACTTAACATGGTATCAAAACTAGGCCCACACGTGATAGGCTTAAAAGGCACAATGCTCCACGCCACCCGAAAAAAAACACGTGTTAGGCTCCACGCCACACATGAGGGGGCGTGTGAGAATAGTCTCACATGGGAGAAGGGGTAACTAGCAACCAAGAATATAATGTATAGGTCCTCTCCACTCATTGCCACTTGGTTTTGAGTTAGACGGCCACAAACTTAACAACACTCCCATTGCAAAACACTGACGCCTATACTTGATAATTCAAGACGAGATCTTGGGATTCTCTCCCAAATCTGTTTGGAATTCCCCTGCTCCTCTATCGCTACTGTTATGCATCGCTAGGAATCTGTCTACTTTGTCGCTTATAGTTGCATTCATAAATGTTGATCAGGCATGATGACATAATACTGCAAGGTCTAGATTTGGCTATTTTGTTTATTTGGGTTCCTTCCTCAAATATGGAATTCTAAGGAGTGGCTATTAGTCTGAGGTCTTCTTTTGAGGAAGAATATAGAGCGATATTTGTGGAGTACCATCGAATAGGTTATTCGATAACACCAGTGCTCTTCTGCTACAAAACCCATATGCAGTAATTCACAAGTACTCTAGCATAACGATGGAAATGTGACTGCAGTCTAGCATTTGTTTTAGAAGTATCCAAAACCTAAAGTTTAAAGTTGAATTCAACCGAGTAAGTACCACAGTTGTAGAGGCCTGATGTAAAACAAACTGTGAGAATAGTCCCACATGGAAGAATGGATATCTAGCAACCAAGAATATAAGTTATAGGTCCTCTCCACTTATAGCCAATTATTTTTTAGTTGGATGACTACAAATTTAACACAAACAATATCAATGTAATTAAAGTTGGATAATACGACCTATAATATTGAATGACAAAATCAACAGACAATGTGCCACAAACACCACAAAACAAAACATAAATATTCTACGTGCTCATAAAGATTTCGTTTAAGAAGAATATATTCATCTCGCACACGTATTGAGTAACTCCTGAAATAGCTTCTACTTCTACATCTTTCTTTCATTTTATCTTTTTAGTAATTTTTTCCACCAATTCTACTTCCTTTTCAACCATACCGACATATTTGTGGGGATATGACATAAAATTAATACACATACCACTATGACAAAAGTGATCATGATATTTCTAGCAAAAGAGGA
Source organism: Eschscholzia californica (assembly GCF_041429995.1). NCBI lineage: Eukaryota > Viridiplantae > Streptophyta > Magnoliopsida > Ranunculales > Papaveraceae > Eschscholzia > Eschscholzia californica. Next base: position 10,914,734 of record NW_028238198.1, on the reverse strand, counting down.
AAACAGAGGAAAAAGAAGTCAAGTATAACCGCATATACCAAAGGAGTGTGATCTGAATCATTGTAGTGGTCTGCCATATTTGTTATTTTATTTTAAAGTGCCTTTCTTTTCAATCAACTTTAAGAAGCCTATATAAGGGACCTCTAATGAAACTTCTTCATTTATCACATTCTCTTTCTCTTTCCTTAGGTTTTTCCAATAACTTAGTAGTTTCATTTCTTATTCTCGCTATCAAATGGCGCGTTGTAACCGCGTGTTTTCTGCTACTACTATTCTTGTACTTATGTTGCTACTAATTGCAACAGGTTCGTTCTTCTCTATTTTTTAATTTTTTTTTTCCTAGTACGTAGATGTTTTTATAAAATATCAACTTATTACGTGTTATAATATTTATGATATTATTGGTACCTAATTTTCTTATAAAACAATTGATTACTTATGTCGTGTGTTTTTGAATCTATAGTATAATTAGGTAGTGGTTAGATTTTAGATTAATATGATATTTATGATTGTTGTCATGAATCTCACTGATTAGTAACTTAATATAGTAAAAATTTGTTTGTTGATGATTAAAATTTGATTGTAATAATGAGCAGAGATGGGAGCAAAAGTGGCAGAAGCAAGGACATGCGAGTCGGCAAGTCAGAGGTTTAGAGGAGTATGTGTAAGTAAAAGAAACTGTGATGCAGTTTGCAACACTGAAGGGTTTCCTTCAGGCCAATGCCGAGGCTTACGTCGTCGCTGCTTTTGCAATAGGCCTTGTCGTGAAGAAGAAATCGAGAACTAGATCCCTAGTTACATGATATTTAGAGTGGTGTGACAATGATGTAAGAATAAAGGAAATAAAATGTTGAGTGCAATTAAATTTGCATTGGAGTGTACCACCATTGTGTGTCCAAGTCATGTCATCTTTTGTTGTTGAGTCTACTTTGTTACTTTGTTTTCTTAAGTTGGGTTTCTACCATTGTGTCGTGCTTTTGGGTGTTAAATAAAACTGACACCTTCTATACTGGTATGGCCGAAACCATGATTTCATTCTAGGTAGAGTTGAGTGAAGTAAATTTTTGAAATGAAAATTTTCTCTAAAAAGTATTATTGTTTGCAAAAGATGATATATTTTGTTCGATAAGAATTGCTTTAAATTTTCACCATTTTATAATAAAGAAAATTTCATTTGACTGTTAACATGCATAAAAATTTTGAGAAGAAGACAAACTTCGTATTTAGGTTTGTGATAGTTCAAAAAAATTGTGGACACCAATTGTTTCGTCGTACCGAATAATTGAACCAAAATGTGGTAGACGTATCACGCTAATTTCGGTAAGAAGAGGTAGGGGAGAGGTCTAGTGGGGTGGTTGAAGTGGTAATAGGAAAAAGAAAAGAAAATAAAGAACAAGTGGAAAGAGGAGACAAAAAAAAGTTGAGAGTTGAAGATCGGCAAACTTTGTTAATGATGGGCGACATACAAATAAACAATTAATAACTAGTGGTGAAGTGGAGGAGAGAGAAATAAATAAGAGATAATTTTTTTTTTTTATAACTAACGAAAATAATTAAAACACAAATAAGAATGGTTTAATTAGAAAACAAAACAAAACAAAACAAAACTTGATGTATAGAAATAATCTTAGACAGAAGTACACAGCTGGGTGAGTGGTTAGATATTGAAGGCCCCAAAAAGAATTAACCATTGTCCGAAAGGAAGTTTTAGAGACGCTCCTTATAAGTGTTAAAGACACATCCTTCCTTCGCATACTCATCTTCAAAATTTTCTCAGTAAGAAGCGCCTCTAAAAAATTAAATTAGGTGCCTGTAAAACTTTCTTTTAAGTGAAAGAAACTTCAAAGAAAAGGTTGATGGAGGAATTGAACTCCCAAGTAGACAAACACGAGATATAGTTTCAACTAACCAAATGAAAGTTGATATGGTAGAGATTCAATTGTTTATCGTTTTTTTTTTTATCTTCCTTAAATGTTGATAAACTATGTTGAATTAATCATGTAGATGATACATGTAGACTTAATGGTTTGTGAGATAATACTAACTTTTAACACGTTTGAAGTATAATTATAGCAAGTTTAAAGTTGAAAACTCAAATTTTTTTTCTTGGAACAATTTTGACATTTGGTTCGGTTATTTAACTGAACCAAACCATGAGGAGATTGGTCCGAATTGGATTTTACAATAACCAAATCCTTTAAATCGGACTATGGATAGGTTCAAAATGTCGATTATCCAATCGATGTTCACCTTGAAAAACCTGAGTTACTCTCCACATAGTTCAAATAACCGAAACAAACCATGACCGGATTGGTCCGGATTGCGATTTACAATAACCGAACCCTTTGGATCGGACTACGGATAGGCTCACAAAGCCGGTTATCCAAGCGATGTTCGCCCCTAAAACCCTGAGTTAGTCTTCACATAGTTCCCCTTTATATACGAGTTTCTCTATAAAACAAAGTAAAATAGTTGTACATCTAAAATCATAGGAAAAATAAGCTAGAAAGAGTTCCGAGAAATCAAATGGTAATTTAAGTCAAGATGTTAGAATTTACATTCTACCCCTTCTCCGTAGAGGCAGGGTCATTTGAGAGATCTGTTTCTCTTCTCCATAATTATAAGTTCTTCAACTTCATAGATGTGAACTTCAATTGTTTAATCGGTGGACATTAAGGGAATAGGAAATTCAGTTTTAAAACACTTGTTATTCGTACTTTATCATCTCACTTGTTATTTTTTACTTTATCGAAGACAAGACAACACGAAAGTACGACAAACTCGAGGGATGGACAAGGCGGATATGACCGATCAATAGTCACAAAATGGACTCCACACTCTAATTATTTGAGGGCGCGCATTATGTGCAGAATAAAGCATGTTCCTCTGTGACCGTCATATTAAATTCCATGATCAAATATGTTCTTGAATTACATTGTAGTTTTATTAATTTTATCAATACGCTTTTATTTTGGCATTATAGTATACTTCTGAGATATTTAGTGATAGGGTGAACGTAAAGTACCGGCATTAGTATTTGCGTCATAAACTAACGGTTGTTAACGACCGTCAGTAGTCAACTTGGTCAAGGGTTAGTCCGTGACTCAGACCCTATAACGGACAAACTCTTGACCCAAACGCTAATTATTATACTTTTTCTTGACCCAAATACTAAATATCCCTAAAATAAACAAAGATATACAAAGAATACGGGATAAGTATAAGTTAGTTTAGTTAAGAGTCTTCGTATCTTCAAGTAGGGACTGTCCGCATCTCCCTTCATGAATGTTGACATGAAATGCATGAGATGATCTAGGTCCGGGTCTCAATCCATTTGGATCAGGGTGCCTATAGCTGTAATACTACCCCTCATGTTGGAGCAGGTAAGGATGTGACACCCAACTTGTCAATAATCTTCTCTATATCATCCGCACCCATAGGCTCCGTAAGCGAGTTTTTCTGAAGGGAATGTGAGTGAGGAGTAATAAGCTTGGATTTTATCTTCTCATGGACCAAGTGGCAGTCAATCTCGATGTGTTTGGTGCATTCGTGGAAGACCGGGTTGTCGGCGATGTGTAATGCAACACGATTGTCACAAATGGACGGGCATTGGAGTAGAATGATCAAACCAAGATCACGAAGTAGGAACTTAAGCCACTGAAGTTCACAAGTGAGAGTGGCTAAAGATCGATATTCAGCCTCCGCAGAATAACAAGCGATAGTCGAATGGTTCTTGGATTTCCAAAAAAAAGGGCTAGAGCCCAACATAATAATGTATCCAGTTGTCAAACGACGAGTGGAAAGGACAACCCGCTCAATCGGAGTCGCTAAACTCAGAATGTGGAGAGAAGCGGATAAAAAACTGTCATTATCAATTGCCCCTTTAATATAACGACGGTGGGTCGCATTAAGATGAACAAAAGTGGGATTTTACATGAATTGGCTAAGATTATTGATAGAAAAAGGAGATATATGGTCGGGTGACCATAAGATATAAAAGACGAACGATTAAACGTCGATATATAGATGGGTCAGAGAGGGTTACCTTCAGAATCATTCATGCGGAGCTTTTGTTCCACAAGAAAGGAAGACGGTTTTGAGGCAGTTAGACCAGAATCATGAAGATAATCAAAAATATATTTTTGCTGACACAGAAAAATACCTCGAGAGAATGAGAGACCTCGATCCCGAGAAAGTACTGAATACTACAAAGGTCTTTTAAGGAAAAAACCTTGTCAAGGAAACCTTTAAGGCGAGAAATTGCAGTATCATCATAACCAATGATGATAATGTCATCCACATAAACTAGAACCTGAAGAGAGAAAGATTTGTAAGTAAACAAGGATTAGTCCGTCATGGACTAAACGAAGCCATGACGAACAAGAAACAAAGAAAATTTGGAGAACCATTTTCACAGGCATGTTTGAGACTTCATAACGAATTATGCAACCGACAAACACGTTGTTCCCCCTTACTGCAAAATCTCGGGGGTGGTGTCATGAAGACTTCTTTATCGAGATCACAATGAAAAAAGGCGTTATTGACATCAAGTTGACGAAGATACTGCTCTTTAATGGTAGCAATGGAGAGTAAAATGCAAATGGAGACCAACTTGGCCACGGGAAGGAAGGTGGTATGATAATCGAGACCTTCAATTTGTGTGTATCCCCTTGCAACAAGACGTGTTTTATATCGTTCCATAGAACTATCAGATCAAAATGTAATCTTGTATACACATTTAGAGCCAATGTGGCGTTTACCCGGTGGTAATGGGACAAGAGACCACGTGTTATTTGTCTCTAAGGCTTGAATTTCTTTAGCCATGGTATCCCGCCAATAGGGAAAGTTCATTGCGTGAGAAAAGGAAGTGGCCTCATAATTTATTAGAATGGAAGCGATGAATAATTTATGGGACGAAGAAAAACGTTCAAGAGATGTAATCAGAGACCTGCCCAACACCCCTTCTTCTTTATAGTTCCGTTCCGTCAGTCTTTGGTCGAGCTAGCTCTCTCTCTTCAATTGCATTTCCTTGGGGAGCCATTTTGGAAATGAGACCGCTCCGAAAATGACCCCCATGCTACTTTATTTCACATATTTCATTTAGATGCTCCTCTGCCCGGGGCAACGGCTTTCGCTAACGCGCGCTCTGGAGTTGCTTGTTGTGTAGACTGAAAAGATCTATTTATGAGCTCAAACAGTCACCCAGGGCGTGGTTTTCAAAATTGAGTGCAGTGCTGTTTTCATATGGCTTTAGACGGGCGTACTCGGATCACTCTGTTTTTGTTACTTCATTCATTCCGGATGCTCGCCGAAGTTTCCACACCTAGTTTCCAAAGGGGCGTAAGCGGGCTCATGCGGAGCGGCACTAAGTGGCGGCTGAATACGGAATGGTTTATGACGTCTACTAAAAGGGGGACGCGATCCGAACAAGCTACTACCGTGGAACGCGGGACGAACAAGGAACGAAGTCGCTCGACCACCGGGAGAGGCCCATTAGTAGGGGTCAAGGGCGGGGCTAACTTAACTCCCCTTCTCGAGGGAAAGAAGTACGAAAATCTCTTTATTTTCTCCTCTCCTCCCCAAAAAGTGGATCCCTTTTGATGACTTGCAGTCGGTAGTCATTCTAATCAGTGGTTGGTTTTTTGTGTACCAGGTAAGGTGGTGTGATAGTGACCAGTTCGGATTGGGTATGCAATCACAGAACGGGGTGATGGAAGTGCATTGCAAATAAATTTGTAAAGGTGAGATGGAGGTTTACGAGCTCACTGCGGTCGGGCATAGACAACAGGGCCATGGTCTTTCGTAATCGGGTCAGAGGTGGATGGATCGGCATCCGAAGTGGGCGGAACAGGGCCTGAAACAGGAGGGAGCTGAGAATGAGCGATGCTTGTAGCAAAGTCCAGAACAACATGCCCAATGGATGTACCCCAAAAGAGAAACAACAGGTGGATCGGTGCCTGTAGAGGCAACGGGGTTAGAGGTGCCTGAAGGCAAAAACGATACATTGGGCCGATGGGACAAAGTCGAGGATGTGGGTAAAGACGTTGTGGCGCCTGGACAAAATCCAGAAGGCGACATGAGGTTAAAAGAACCATCATTGGCACTGTAGGGAATGGACTCATGATTACAATCTGACTTCGAATAGTAGAGAACCTGTCATGACGTCCTTGTACAAACTCCATTACTCGTTCTTGATTCAAACGGTCGATGAGGATTTTTCTATGAGCGCATATACAAGGCTCAATATCCATTAACTCCTGAAGTTCATCCCGAAGGGATTTCAAGTGAGTGAATTATGTGAACACATCAGAACCCTCTTGTTTGAAATAGGAGATAGCTCACTGAAGCTGGAAAACCTTAGGAGCATTCGTCTGAAAAAACGATCATGGAGATTTCTCCATGTGTCGCTAGCGGAACCATCATATAAGATTGATGAACGAATATCTGGTGCAACGGAATTGATTATCCAACTAGCAACAACATCGTTGCAGCGGAATTGATTATCCAACTAGCAACGACATCGTTGCAGCGTTCCAATAAGTGTTGATGGGTCATGAAAATGCCCCATCTGGTAAATTAGAAATATAAGTATATGGGCTAAAATCAGAGTTCAAGATGAACCTGTCGGAGGAATTGAAAGTCAAATCGAAGTCCTGACGAGTAAGTAAGCTAAAGTCAAACTTGATCAAATGCAGTTGTCTGGTGGGATTCTTTCGGTCACCTTTCTGGCAAGCGGGACAAGGAGAACTACGTGGCGTAACTCTAAGGCATGAGTATCGTAATTCTATATACCGGGGAAGTAGCAAACCCAACCTCATGAGTTTGCGATCTGGTTTTGCCGATGCAACTTATATCCCATAGTCCTGGTCGATCTAAACTGTTTAGATCAACACACTCCCTAATCGACGACTCCACATAGTCCGGGTGTTATACACCCGTTTCAAGGTAGCGCGGTACAACTTAGCCTCCGTGCTCCCACAACCAAAATCTCCTCCATCTGTCCAGATCTCTGCAAGATTCAATCTAACCACTACTGTTTGATGCTGCACCTCATCTCATCAACCCTGAAGCACATTAGCACCCGAACTTCTCATCCGTTTCCTCAGCCGCCACAGGTCCTCTAGTGCTTCACATTTAGGGTTTAGTATCTTTTAAATCTCTCAAATTACCACTTTACCTCTCTTTTGGTTCCCACCCATTGACCAAGACCAACAAACAAGTGCCTATAGCTCTAATACTTTTCAACGGATATAGACATAGTTTTGTGGGGACTTGACAAAGAAGATTAATCCACATACCACTTTACAAAAATTATCAAGATATTTCTAGCCAAAGAGGAAAAATAATTAAAGAACTGGTCAAGGATAACCACATATACCTAAGGAGTCTGATCTGAATTATTGTAATGGTGGTGCCATATCTAAATACTTTTCTATGAAGTGTCTTTTCATCAACTTTAATAAGCCTATATAAGGGATATCTAACGAAACTGATTCCTTACCACATTCTCTTTATCTTTCGTTAAGGTTTTCAATAACATAGTAGTTTCATTTCTTTATTCTCCCTATCAAATGGCGCGTAGTAACAGTGTGTTTTGTGCGACTACTATTCTCGTACTTATGTTGCTTTTAATTGCAACAGGTTTGTTCTTCTCTAATTTTTTAATATTCTTTTTTCCTAGTAAGTAGATGTTCTTAGAAATTATCGACTTATTAAGTGATATTTCCGATGTTGTTGGTGGTACGTACTTTTTTTTATAGTATAATGGATCAATTATGCCCTATGTTTGTAAATCTATAGTAAAATTGGGTAGTTATTAGAATTTAGGTTAATCAATCAATATACATATGGCATTTATGATAGTTAACCTGAATCTCACTAATTGGTGATTTAATATAGTAAAAATTTGTTCGTCGATTATTAAAATTTGATGGTAATAATGAGCAGAGATGGGAGCAAAAGTGGCAGAAGCAAGGACATGCGAGTCGGCAAGTCAGAGGTTTAGAGGACTATGTTTTAGTAGCACAAACTGTGGTGCAGTTTGCAACACGGAAGGGTTTCCTTCAGGCCAATGCCAAGGCTTTCGTCGTCGCTGCATTTGCAACAGTCCTTGTACTGAAGAAGAAACCAAGAACTAGATCTCTAGTTGCATGATATTTGGAGTGGTGTCAGGATGATGTAAGAATAAAATAAAATAAAATGTTCAGTGCAATTAAATTTGCATTTTAATGTACCACTATTAGCTAGTAGTAGTACATTGTGTGTCTCCCTTACTATTGTCTAAGTCATCAGTCTACTTTGTTATGTTGTTTCTTAAGTTGAATAAAACTGATACCTTCTACTCCATATTGGTATGGCCGGAGCATGATTTCGTCCTAGGCAAAGCTGAGTCGAGTAAATTTTATACAATATGAAATTTTTATTTCGAAGGTACTATTGTTTGCGAAAGATGGTGACACTTTTTGTTTGATACCCATTGCTTCATATTTTTACCGTTTTATACTAATAACTTTTTTTAACTTCCTTCCATTGACATACATAAAATTTGAGAAGGGAAGACAACTTTCGTATTCAGGATTGTGATAATTAAAAAAAAAGTGGGCATTAACTCTTTTGCCATGGCAAGTAATTGAAACAAAATATGGTAAATATATCAAGCTAATTTTCGCTAAGAAAAGGTAGGGGACAGGCTTGTGGTGGTGGTTGAAGTGGTAATAGAAAAAGAAGGAAAATAAAGAATAAGAGGAGAGAAAAAAGTTCAGAATGGAAGACCAGTCGACAACTTTTGCTAGTGACTGGCGACATATAAATAAATAATAACGATATCATGAAGTTGATGAGAGAAAAATAAAAAAAGAACAAAAAGAAAATTATGACTAACAAAAATAATTGGTGTACAACATAACAAGAGTACAATTGGAAAAACAAAACAAAACTTGAAGCCTAAAAAGAATCTCACACACAATTAGATGAGTGGTTAGAAGACCCAAATAGAATTAACCATTGTCCAAAAGGAAGTTTTAGAGGCCCCTTAGAAGTGTTTTAGATGTGATAAGCTTGATAACCGCCATCCAAACTCTTACAAGACCGGGTCTATAGCCCAACTAAACCATGGCCTAAAGTCCAACTACATTATTTATACCCTAATAATCTCAATTCAAATAATCAAAGACTCTACTTTTTTTGAGATTCGAAGCTGGGACCTCCAAGGTTTTTTGGAGTTTATGTCAACACCTTGGAACCACTTGGGCTACCAACGGTTAACGCCCCTTATACACACTCCTCTTCAAATTTGCCTTCAAATTAGGCGCCTCTAAAAATTAAACGGGTGTTAATTCCAAAAATAGAAAAAAAAACAATTAAGCGGGTGCCTTTAAAACTTTCCTCCTCTAAATCAAAGGAACTAAAAAAAGAAAGATGATATGATTGGACTCAATATCCCCATTAGACAAAATGAAGATATAGTTTCAACTAACTAGGCTAATACATTGTATTTGTTTGTCATAATGTGAATCTAACCTAGTTGATTGCCTGAGTTAGCCTCCACATAGTTCCCCTTTATATATGGGTTTCTCTATCAGACAAATAAGGTTATCTAGATAGTTTTGTAATCAAGTAAAAGAATCTTGATCTAAAATTATGGAATATATACATATATATATATATATATATATATATATCTTTTAATTCTCTTTGTAATTTGATGTTGACTCCCATTAACTTTGTTAGAGTCATTTTCTCCATATTATTATGTAATAGTCCCACATTGCTTACAAGAGTGTCCAGAGACTGGGCTATATGTGTAAGCTCAAGCTTAGTAAGTACCGAGACCTTTTGGGTAGGCTTGTGGTGCCTTTGCCAAGGACAAAACCTCGTACCTGTGAGAGGTGGTTAAAGCGGGGACAATATCGGCAACTGCTAAGGCTTGGGGCGTTACATATTATGCCTTCTTTTTTATTTTATTTTCTTATATATATGAATATATCATATTTCAGACTTTTTTTTTAACTCCCTCTACAATCTCTTCCCTTAACTTCTTTAAGAACGTAAAATGTGGTGAACATTTTCGAGATACAAAGGGTTCTCTTTCTTTTGAAATTAGATTTACACTATTATTTTTTATAACTCAGATGTATATAAGATTAATTATTTATATTGAGAATTCAGTCAATGCAACTCACAAGTTACCAGTAGGCGAGTTGGTTCGGGGGTATAGCTATACAATAAAAATAACACTTGCGTGAACGTCACCTCGAGATCTTGGATAATTAAAAGATTTTTATTCTAACTAATGGTGCCCCCCGCCCCCGCAACTAATTCGAATGAAATAATCAAATGGAAGATTATATCAACACATTAAAGTCATCTACATAAAGATATGGACCAAAAGGTATATTTTCTATAATCTGTTTGACTCTAATAAAATTTATTCTATGTGATTATGTTTGTTATTTGGTTTACTCATAATCGTCTTAGGGGGGGGGGGGGGGGGGTAGTGGATTGGGACTTGTAGGGATTTACACCCTTCTACTAGTGTTTATAGCGGAAATATGACATCTAATGTCTACACTAGTATTCCCAGGATCACATGCAAAACTAGTAATTAATCTAATGGAGATAGTAGATTACCTTAATCGCTTTTCCCTCGAACTAGTTGAATTGATTGAAGAAGACCAAGAGCTTCAAGTGTAGCTCCTCTACTTGGGACACGAGCAATCAATTTTATCTCCCACCTTGTTGTATAGCTAGCACACCAATGGTGGTTGGAAAAGAAGAACACCTTCTTCTTTGACTAGATTGATAGTTAATGGGAATTAGCTCACTTTCTCCTCTCTACTTGATGTGGTAGAGTAAGAAAGCTTAGAGAGAAATTCCACACCTTATTCTCTGCCCTAAGAGTGTTTATATAGAACCCTAATAAGAATCCAACTCCTTTTAGGTTTCCTAAAACACCCTTTAGAATAAGATTTAGGGAAATAGTCGAAAATAGCAACTATTGGTATTTTCTCAATTCCCTAAGGAGGAGGTTCCCAAACACCACGAAAATTGGCAGATATAATTTTTATTATATCAGTAACTAACCCTCCAAAATTCAGCCCAATCCGAGTCCTAGAAGTACCCGAACCGGTCTAGGCCCAAAAACCCTATTTTTGGCCTTTTTGTACTATCTTTGCCTAATTCCTTTTTAGGCCTATGAGATATGTTTATGGGACACTCCCATGATTATATCTCACTCCCACTAGTCATATCCTAGATCAATTTGTCACTCTTATGTGTAACCCGTTGTAGGATCCGATCGAAGTTAGCCGCGAATTACTTCGTAATTCGACGATCGTAGTTGGTCTCTAGCTACAACTCTACGATCCCTAAATCAATCGGACTTGATGATCTTCCACATCAATTGTCCTATCCGACAATTTGTTCGCATTGTCACCTTGGTCGAAGGACATCTCCTTCAACTCCTTCAGACTCCCACTTGGACTTAGAACAAGTGCAATGCCTCGATTCCCGTGTCAATTTAGTATCCCATCTGATACGTCACGTCATTCAGACTTTCTTGATATCCGAGTACAACTGTAAAAGACAAACGATTAACTTTAATCCGTTTGAGCGCGGCCACGCATTTTCAGTTGCTACTCATCAAGTGGCCTTGAGACACTTTGTACCTAATGTGATTAGGGTGACACAATCCATTCTTGCGCTCCCACTTAACTTCATGTCTATCTTGTCCTTCCCAGTATCCGTCTTTATAACCTCCTTTTACGGCGCGGCGTTTAACGGAACCAAAGTCGGGCATTCCTTACATAAGATGAGTGGAGCACTCATGTTTTGAGGAATCTCTCCAATTGTCTTTATGAGAAGTATTGACGTTCATCACGAATGATGTACTTCTCATTTGAGGGTTATCCAGTGTATAAACCTTTTACACACCCACGTAGTCGAATAGAATATACTATTCATATAGCCCATGAAACTACGCTATCCCATCGACTCCCGTGCTAGTCTTCGTGAGTCATTGTTGTCCATGCAATGACCTGGACCAGGGATTTTTGATAATAAATATTCCAAGTTCACTTAATAGGGTTTCATTCATCAGATCACGTATCTGACAAACTTATTCGGAACGTTTTATTATCGATGGACTGTCGTTTAAACACTAAACCAAGTTTAGACGACTGGTGAAATAATTCTTATTATTTCTGATAACGAGAGTTGTAAATCTGAGCCTCTTCCGTAAAACTCCTTTTACCCACTCAGTTTTACTTGTCGAGGTTTAAAATTTATACCTCATGCCTTAGACTGTGTATGAATCTCATACTATGTCTTAGGTGACAGTTTAGTTTGACTACCGTGGTAGTCGGTTTTAAACTTTGCTTATTATCAATTAATTTGAACATTACTATCTTCAACCTTGATAATATCTAGTAATCTTTACTAGAGTTAAGGCCTTTAATTCTTTGTGTAGTATTTGCAACAGCTCCCGGCTTAAAACACTTTTAGCCTACTTTCCTTCCATGTCTGGAAGTTTGCTACGATGACATGTTCAACTTTGTACTACTTCATCCTTTAGCCTTCTAGGATGTACTAAGTAGTGTTTCGGTTTTCCAATCCGAATTCGGATGTTTAAATGCTAATCATGTCCAACATGATTGACTTTATGTTTTCGAACATAAATGTCTCTCTCATGCGTGCTAGCTCATCGGTGTCTTTTAGACTCCGAGTTTTGCAACGCCCTCTGTCATGAGTTTTTGGGTCGAAATTCTTTTAGACTTTCCGAGTCTTAGATTTTCTGTTTCGGATCTCAAGCATCTCAGCGTACTGAGTCTCTCTAATCCTATCATCCTTTTGATCTATGCTTATAGATCTTCAGATGCCCAAAATGGCATTTTATCCTTTTGTGTGTGGTCCTTTATTGAGTCAGTTCGTTACTGTTATACAACACCTTATGTCGTACTCAATCTTTTGTATGTACTCTGCATACGGACCCGGAAGGTTTGTTTACTCCCACTTACCTTCTTGAAACTCGTGATTCAAGATTTTCTTCATTCTCCAGGAATCAAATTTCTCTGATTGCCTTTTGAATAGAAGATTCTAACTCTTGCGTGCTTTTAATCCGTCGATAGATTTCTGAAGCATGCTTGTGGACATAACTTGATTGGAAGAATCTTTATTCTTCTTGTCTCGTTTCGGGAAACACGAATGTTTCCATCCTTCTCAGTTTTCTATTTTGGAAAACCAATTTAGGTCTTTTGTTGACTTAAATTATCAAGCTTCATGTCTTGACGAGATATGGATTCCACGATGATTTTGGGTTCTAGCCAAAATCTAGAGTCAGTTTCCGTTTCTGCGCAGGTCTTTTATCTCTTCAGAAATAACCTTTATTTTCTGTGTCTTTGAGATTTGACCTTTTAGGGCTTTTGAACAACAATTTGGAATTTTCTCAATTACTTTAAGATATTCCTTTAGAGACACTTTCACTTGTTTTGAGAGTTCTCCGGCGAATGACATTCGCTTTTGTGCGGTGGGTTTATAAGATCATGTCTTTAACCTTTCCTTTTCCGAGGAGCCGCAGTTTGTTGCTCTTGGTCGACTTTAATCGTCTTGTACAAGTTTCATGATTGTTCTTCATGACCCTCCATGATTTTTCTCATGATCGAATTAAATCGACTTGTACTTTTCTCCCACTTATTCTTTTAATAATTAGTGTTTTCTCCCAGACTACTAGGTGTGCTAATTATTAGAAGAATACTATCATGAGCAACAAACACTTTGTTTTCTTGATTAGTTATGGAAGAAGCCCCAAATTTCTTTTAAAAGAAATTGCGTCAGATATTAGCTAGTTTTGTAATGCTTTTACAAGCTTAGCTGTTAGACGGAATCTTGGTAGTTTTGTGAGAAGCTATGTCTAGACTAAATGGATTTTGGAGGATAGAGTTTGATTCGTGTTCTTCATCTTAATCCTTTTGGACACTCCAAATATGGATAGGTTAGAAGTACGTTTGAAGATCAATCTCTGTTTTTGACTCAAGGCTTTGTTTCTTGTCAGTTTGATTCATGTTTTGGTTATAGTGGACTTGTTGTCCTCATCCCTTTCGATTGGGATGAACCTATCTTATAGGTTTTTGACCAAGTTTAGAATCTTTTGGTATAGTTTGTTAAACTTAGCACTTATTAACATCTCAATTTAGAAATAAAGTTCTTTATTGATTCTCCATAATACTTAGTACAGAGATGATGTTAAAAAACTAGAAAACGATTAATCTAGAATAGTGCCTAAAGTAGACTTCGATCCCTTTCAGCATCCTTAGCAGTCGAGGCTTCTGCTCCCTCTTGGATCTTGTCTTCCTTAGCCAAATACTCAGTTCCCAGCTGCGCCTGTTCATTCACAATGAAAGGGCAATTTTAGGTATTACATACCATAATTTGGGAATTTTACAATATTTGATAAGTTAACTGTTTATACCTGAATTGGAAGCTACTGTTCCATTCTTTTTGTCCTCCAAGAACTTAGGGCAGTTTCTTTTCCAGTGGCCTATGCTACTGCAGTAGAAACATCTTGACGTAGATTGAATACCTTTGTTTTGAGGTTTAGCAATACGTTTGCCTTTTCCTTTTAACGCGGGTTTCTTCTTCTGCCTCTTGTTCTCTTGAGCCACAAGAATCTTATTCTTTGGCTCCAAGTCCATTGTTAGTCGTTCTGCTGCCTGAAGCATTGCATCAAGTTCCTCTAAAGGCTTGTTCCATCCATTCATCGCATATTTCATCTTAAATAGATTGAACCCTTCATGAAGTGAATAGAGGATCATGTCAGTAGCCGCCGATTGGCTAACAGGAGAACCCAGCTCTTCTAGTTTAGCAAAGAGTTCTATCATTTGCCGAACATGAGGACCTACTGGTTTTCCTTTCTCGAGGCGCAGACGCAATAATTTACTGGTTGTATCAAACCTCTCCACTCTCGCTTTGCTTCGGATTGAATCCTCAGTTTTCGGAGTGATGGAGGGGACTTCCATGTTCAGAGGTTTCTCGTTAAGAGTAGCCTCCATGGCTGATAACAATCGAGAAGTCATTGATTCTGGTTCTGCCCTCTTTTGATCATCCTCTTGATGCTCTATTTCCTTAGCAGTCAAAAAATCCAAAAATGGATAGTCTGAGACATTTAGCTTGTTTTTAAACTCTCCATCCAATATTTGAAGTATCTCCCGATTCCTTCCTTCATGGATGTTTTCGTTTAACACCTTCCTTAGGTATGTTCCAAGGTCGAACTTGTTTCCTTGTGTCATCTTTAAAACTACATAAAGTAATGGCAAAGTTTTAAAACTCGTTATCGTTTTTGAAAAACATTAGTTTTCCCACATTATTCAATATAAAATCGTCCCCGATTGAATAAGTGATTCCAAGACCCCAGTTCTTCGAAGTAAAGCGGACGAAGGCCCTACCCTTTGACTCCGTCGTTCCGGGTGAGCGAACTACTTCACTGATCATACCTTATGACTCTTGGTTGATAGATTTCATTAATGAATGACTAATCTATCCTTTTGCCTCGAGTATCCAAGACTCTCTTGCTGATCTCGTTGAGTAGAACCATTTAGACGTGTAGGCCTCTTCTATAGACCTACCCGCATTGTCCCAAGGTAGAGGAGGTACTCTGCGAAGGCCGACCCACCTTCCTCGAACAAGGGCGCAACGAGTGTCTTAATCTGGATAGGCGATTACTCAAGATTACTTTTGGGGACTTTTACGCTAGTCTGGCGTTTGTTATAGTGAACTATTTAGCCTAACTAACATCCACGACATAAAGCGTAAATAAGTAAGTAAATGCGCGCGAGAAAGTAAATCAAGCAGACATGGATCCTAGTATGGCCCCTAACCTAGAAGATCTAATCACCCTTGGTTTTCTTCTTGTCTCGCCTTTTGGTTCGTCTTAGATCACCATCTTTGAACCTCCATTGATTTCTCCCACTCGCCTTTGGATTTCATCCTCGAGTTTCTTCAATGGACTCATAGACCCTAAACTCTAATTACAAGACTCTAACGATTCGCAGATCGTATAAACTTGAAATTAAAATTAATTACAAAGCATGCACCCATCCGTGCTTAAAACAAGAATAAAGAAATAAATCTATGGTCATACTAGTTTCCCGCATTCACATCACATGCAATCATATAATATATCAAGGCTAAGAATTATATATGCTTGATTATCTTGGGAGATACTTTTGTTGACATCACATGTCACATTACGGACCTTAAGTCTAAATTCGAAGAATTCTACTAGTGGTGCTTTCCGGTTTTATCTTTTATGATTTCTAAAATCATCTTTAAGAAAAACTCCGTTTTGGGCTCGAGAAAGCCCGGGTCAATTTCGGAAAAAATATTGGTTCGATTCTTAATGATTTCATAAATCAATTTAAAGAGAAATCCGTTTTGGGCTATTGGATGGCCCGGATTGATTTTGGAATTATTTGGTTGGAATCGGAAAATTTTTTGGCAAAAACTCCCACTCGAATGATGGTCCCTTTTCGTGGTCCGAAAAGCCTCGAAAAAGCCCGGGACAAGTCCTAGACAAGTCCCGGCCCAAGCCCAAAAAGGGCTCGGACAAGGTCCGGACATAGCATGGCCCATAGGGCCGGCATGTCCTGGCCGAGGCCTATCAAGGCCTGGTCTCGTCCTGGCCGGAGCCAGGACGCTAGTCCATGTACCAGACGCGTCCTAGACGTGTCTGGTACTGGACCGGACCAGCACTAGGTGTCTCGAACTAGTCCGAGACACCCAGAACCTCCCAGACGCGTCTCCAAGACGCGTCTGGTCGAGTGCTCTGGACGCGTCCTAGACGCGTCCAGGAAGCTCCTTCGCAGCTGCTGGTCGCGTCTTCAAGACGCGTCTCAGCAGCTGCTCTGGACGCGTCCAGAGGACGCATCCAGGAGCTTCTGGTCCGGCCAGGAAGCTTCCTGGCCGGACACTAGGGTTTTTCAAAACCCTAGTTTCCAAAAAGAAATTTTTTTTTTTTTTATGCAACTTTAAGTTGCTATTTTCCAATTTTAAAACTTTTCTTAAATTTTTGAAATTCCTTTTAGAACACTTCTAAAAATTTTCAAAACTTTTAGAAACTTTTTAAATTTTTCCAAATTTGTTTTGAGAGTTTCCCAAACTTAAAACTACTCTTTTTAAGACACTTCTAAAATTCCAAATCTTTGTTTTTCAAAAGTTTCCAAAATTTAAAAAACAACTCTTAATCAAACCAATTTTGGATCAAAATCTAGGTTTTTGAAATTTTTCAAAGAACAATTTTGAAATCAATTTGAAAAATCTTTTGAATCCAATTCATAATTAATCAAATTTTATGTTTAAAACCTTTTTAAATATAACTATCAACATAATCAAGCATGGATTAGTTTGAAATTCAATGAAATTGAGTCTTTTAAAACACTTTTAATCATCAATTTCATTCTCAATTTGAAAATTTATTGAATCCCATCAAATTATGAGTTTAAAATACTTTTAAAAACATCTTTTAAAATACTTTTATAAACTCAATTTTCAAACTATTAAGCATATGAATTAGTTCGATTCTTAGCAAAAACTAGTTAATGGCAAGAGGCTCTGACGCCACTGTAGGGATTTACACCCTTCTACTAGTGTTTATAGCGGAAATATGACATCTAATGTCTACACTAGTATTCCCAGGATCACATGCAAAACTAGTAATTAATCTAATGAAGATAGTAGATTACCTTAATCGCTTTTCCCTCGAACTAGTTGAATTGATTGAAGAAGACCAAGAGCTTCAAGTGTAGCTCCTCTACTTGGGACACGAGCAATCAATTTGATCTCCCACCTTGTTGTATAGCTAGCACACCAATGGTGGTTGGAAAAGAAGAACACCTTCTTCTTTGACTAGATTGATAGTTAATGGGAATTAGCTCACTTTCTCCTCTCTACTTGATGTGGTAGAGTAAGAAAGCTTAGAGAGAAATTCCACACCTTATTCTCTGCCCTAAGAGTGTTTATATAGAACCCTAATAAGAATCCACCTCCTTTTAGGTTTCCTAAAACACCCTTTAGAATAAGATTTAGGGAAATAGTCGAAAATAGCAACTATTGGTATTTTCTCAATTCCCTAAGGAGGAGGTGCCCAAACACCACGAAAATTGGCAGATATAATGTTTATTATATCAGCAACTAACCCTCCAAAATTCAGCCCAATCCGAGTCCTAGAAGTACCCGAACCGGTCTAGGCCCAAAAACCCTATTTTTGGCCTTTTTGTACTATCTTTGCCTAATTCCTTTTTAGGCCTATGAGATATGTTTATGGGACACTCCCATGATTATATCTCACTCCCACTAGTCATATCCTAGATCAATTTGTCACTCTTATGTGTAACCCGTTGTAGGATCCGATCGAAGTTAGCCGCGAATTACTTCGTAATTCGACGATCGTAGTTGGTCTCTAGCTACAACTCTACGATCCCTAAATCAATCGGACTTGATGATCTTCCATATCAATTGTCCTATCCGACAATTTGTTCGCATTGTCACCTTGGTCGAAGGACATCTCCTTCAACTCCTTCAGGACTTTCACAGACTTTCATAGACAAAATGTTCCGTAGACATTTCAAGACATTTCAAAACATTTCGGATGACTTTTTATAGACAACATGTCTTCATAGACATTTTCAAGACATTGAGTTTGTAGACAAAATGTCTTTATAGACATTTCAAGACATTTGATCCATAGACAAAATGTCCTGGGGATAGACATTTATTACTTTAATATTATTATTATTGTTTAATCACATGAAATAATATATTTATACTAACATTTCAAATATATATTTTTTTCGACTTTCGTAGACATCTGTGAATATTTGTGGACATTGGTGGACATTTGGTAGACATTTATTATTTTAATATTATTATTAATGTTTAATCACATGAAATAATATATTTATACTAAACATTTCAAATATATATTTTTCGACTTTCGTAGACATCTGTGAATATTTGTGGACATTTGGTAGACATTTATTATTTTAATATTATTATTATTGTTTAATCACATGAAATAATATATTTAATGTTATTGTTTAATCACAAAAAATATATACTAACGTTTCAAATATATATTTTTTTCGACTTTCGTAGACATCTGTGAATATTTGTGGACATTGGTGGACATTTGGTAGACATTTATTATTTTAATATTACTAGGGTATATCCCGTGCCCTAGGGCACGTACACTTGCATCAATCAAATGTTACGAAATTTATTGTTATATTTTATTGAGAGAGAGATTTTTATTAGTTATTATTTATTTTTTTGTTATATTTTATTGAGAGAAAGAGAATTTTATGAGTTATTATTTTTTGTATTATTTTTTTGTTTCTTTTATCTTAAATTAGTTAATATTTTATTGAGAGAGAGATTTTAGGGTATATCCCGTGCCCTAGGGCACGTAAACTTGCATCAATCAAATGTTACGAAATTTATTGTTATATTTTATTGAGAGAGAGATTTTTATTAGTTATTATTTATTTTTTTGTTATATTTTATTGAGAGAAAGAGAATTTTATGAGTTATTATTTTTTGTATTATTTTTTTGTTTCTTTTATCTTAAATTAGTTAATATTTTATTGAGAGAGAGATTTTAATTTTTTTTTTTAACCCTTGAAATTTATTTTGTTTCTTTTTTTCTTAAATTAGTTATTTTATTTCTAAGAAGGAAACGATTATTGTTTTTGAAATAGGTAACTTTATTTCTACCAAGGACTATATTTTAAATTTTGGGAGGGACTCCTAAACAATATACATAATTAAATAAGGATGTTTGTCCCAGTCATCGTTTTCCCTTCTGTTTTATATAATAGATTATTAATGTTTAATCACATGAAATAATATATTTATACTAAACATTTCAAATATATATTTTTCGACTTTCGTAGACATCTGTGAATATTTGTGGACATTTGGTAGACATTTATTATTTTAATATTATTATTATTGTTTAATCACATGAAATAATATATTTAATGTTATTGTTTAATCACAAAAAATATATACTAACGTTTCAAATATATATTTTTTCGACTTTCGTAGACATCTGTGAATATTTGTGGACATTTGGTAGACATTTATTATTTTAATATTATTATTATTGTTTAATCACATGAAATAATATATTTATACTAACATTTCAAATATATATTTTTCGACTTTCGTAAACATCTGTGAATATTTGTGGACATTAGTGGACATTTGGTAGACATTTATTATTTTAATATTATTATTGTTGTTTGATCACATGAAATAATATATATATACTAACATTTGAAATATGTATTTTTCGACTTTCGTAAACATCTGTGAATATTTGTGGACATTAGTAGACATTTGGTAGACATTTATTATTTTAATATTATTATTGTTGTTTGATCACATGAAATAATATATTTATACTAACATTTCAAATATATATTTTTCGACTTTCGTAAACATCTGTGAATATTTGTGGATATTGGTGGACATTTGGTAGACATTTATTATTTTAATATTATTATTGTTGTTTGATCACATGAAATAATATATATTTATACTAACATTACATGATGGACTTTAAATGTCTCTTGTTTTTTGAAAGACATTTTGGCTTCCAAAATTGTCCCAAATCCTTCACAAAATCCATCAAACTATGAAGTCCACCAAAGTCTGGGACATTTTGGAAGACAATCGAATGCCTCAGACTTTCATAGACTCTCAAATGTCTGGATTTGAATGCCTAAGACTTTCGTGGACTCTCAAATGTCTGGATTTGAATGCCTCAGACTTTCGTGGACTCCCAAATGTCTGGATTTGAATGCCTCAGACTTTCGTGGACTCCCAAATGTCTGGATTTGAATGCCTCGGACTTTTGCGGACTCTCAAATGTCTGCGAAAGTCTCAATCCAATACCCCCCCCCCCCCCCCTTAGAAACAAGATAGACTATGATTGTACGCATTAATTTGCTAACGTTTCTAACACGTACCAGTATGACAAAAAATGATCAAGATATTTCTAGCAAGAGAGGAGTGTTAAGTTTGTGGTCATTCAACTCAAAATAAATTGGCAATGAGTGGAGAGGACCTAGACTTTATATTCATGGTTGCTAGATACCTTTTCTTCCATGTGGGGCTATCTCACACGCCCCCTCACGTGCGGTCTTCTTTGAACCTAACACGTATTTTTTTTTTCGGGTGACGTGGAGCACGTGTGGCTTTTAACCTTTCGTTATCACTGCATTTGCACCCGTCATTGTACTGAAGAAGAAATCAAGAACTAGACCTCTAGTTACATAATATTTGGAGTGGTGTGACAATGATGTAAGAATGAAAGAAATAATATGTTCAGTGCAATTAAATTTGCATTTTAATGTACCACTATTAGCTAGTAGTAGTACATTGTGTATCTCCCTTATTACTGTGTCTAAGTCATCTTTTGTTCTAAAAACACAAATCTCTTATACAATTAAACAAACAAAAATATAATCCACTTCGTGTTCCATATGGTTTATTTACTAATTAAGATTATATATTCTTCATCATTCGCTTAATAAATTGTAATAATCAACCACTCGGAACAAATCAATAATAATCACATCTAAATAGTAAAGGCGACCACACAAACAAAGGGTACTCCCTAGATTAAGAAATAGAGGTTAGGTTTTTATCTCACATATCCGATTTGGCCATTCCTTATAATGAATTGGGTTATTTCCCAAATAGTCTTTAACTTTGTGACCAGCTTTCTGCCTAGCCCCTAACTTTATCAAAAATTCTCAAATGACACATTTTTTTAGTTACCGTTAGAGCACCGTTAACCAGTCATCAGCTCTCAATCCTACATCTCATCACCTCTCTCTGTCACCTCATCTTCTCGCCACCTCATCGTCTTCTCCGACGAAGGTCGCAAGCCGACCAACTTATCGGCCGACGGCCTTCAAATATTAAAAAAAAAATTATTTTTTTATTTTCTCTCTCCTCTCTCTCTAAATACTCCGGCGAAGGGGCCTTCGCCGGAGTATTTAGAGAGAGAGAGAGAGAGAGGAGAGAAAATAAAAAAATTGAGAGAGAGAAGAGAGAAAATAAAAAAAATTAATATTTGTATTTGTTTCGGAACTATGTCATAATGTGAATCTAACCTAGGTGATTGCCTGAGTTCTTTTTTTTATGAGATAAATTGGAATGTGATTGCCTGAGTTAGCCTCCACATAGTTCTCCCCTTGTATATGGGTTTCTCTATGAAACAAAGAAGGTTATCTAATTAGTTATCTAATCAAGTAAAAGAATCTTGATTTAAAATTGTAGGAATTATATATTATATATATATATATATCTTTGATTCTCCTTGTAATTTGATGTTGACTCTCATTACCTTTGTTCGAGTCATTTTTCTCTATATTATTATGTCTTCTTTTTTTATTACATTTTCTTATATATGTATATATTATATTTCTGACTATGTTTTCTTAACTCCCTCTACAATCTCTTTTCTTGACTTCTTTAAGAACGTAAAATGTGGTGAACATTTTTCGAGACATAAAGGAGTTCTCTTTCTTCTAATAAGATTTAAACTATTATTTTTTTTATAATAATATAAGACTAATTATTTATATTGAGAATATAGTCAATGCAACACAGGGGCTACCAGTAGGAGAGTTGGTTAAATAGCACTCCCGTGAACGCCACCTCGAGATTTTACATAATTTAAAGTTTTTTATTCGAATGAAAAGAATAACCAAATGGAAGATTATATCAACCCATTAAAGTCATTTATATAACGCTATGGACCAAAAAGTACGCTTCCGATTATGTTTTCTATAATCTCTTTGACTCCAATGAAATTTATTTTATATGATAATGTTTGTTATTTAGTTTAATCATAATCGTCTTAGAAACAAGATAGACTATAATTGTACGGATTAATTTACTAACATTTCTAACACGTACCATTATGACAAAAATGATCAAGATATTTCTAGCAAGAGAGGAGAACCACTTTCAACAAAAAGAAAAGAAAAGTTTTCAACAAAAAAAAAAACAAAAAGAAAAGAAAAGAGGAGAACCACATGTACCAAAGGAGTGTGATCTGAATTATTGTAGTGGTGTGCCATACTTAAAGTACTTTTCTTTGAAAGTGTCTGCCTTTCAAAAAACTTTAACAAGCCTATATAAGGGACCTCTAGTGAAACTGATTCCTCACCACATTCTCTTTCTTTAGGTTTCCAATAACTTACTGGTTTCATTTCTTTATGCTCGCTATCAAATGGCGCGAAGTAATCATGTGTTTTCTGCCACTACTATTCTTGTACTTATGTTGCTTCTAATTGCAACAGGTTCGTTCTTCTCTAATTTTTTTAATGTTCTTTTTTGCTGGTACGTAGATGTTTTTAGAAATTATCGACTTATAATGAGATATACTTCCAATATTAGTGATACGTAATTCTTATAGTATGATGGATTAATTATGCCCTATGTTTGTAAATCTACAGTAAAATTAGATAGTTATTAGATTTTAGGTTAATATGATATTTATGATAGTTATCGTGAATCTCCCTAACTGGTAATTTAATAGAGTAAAAATTTGTTTGTTGATGTTTAAAGTTTTATGGTAATAATGAGCAGAGATGGGAGCAGAAGTGGCAGAAGCAAGGACATGCCAGAGGACAAGTCGGACGTTTAGAGGACTATGTGTTAGTAGCACACAATGTAATGCAGCTTGCAACACAGAAGGGTCTGGTTCAGGCCGGTGCACCTTTCGTTATAACTGCATTTGCAACCGCCCTTGTACTGAAGAAGAAATCAAGAACTAGACCTCTGGTTGCATGATATTTGGAGTGGTGTGACAATGATGTAAGAATGAAAGAAATAAAATGTTCAGTGCAATTAAATTTGCATTTTAATGTACCACTATTAGCTAGTAGTAGTAGTACATTGTGTATCTCCCTTATTACTGTCTAAGTCATCTTTTGTTCTAAAAACACAAATCTTATACTATTAAACATACAAAAATATAATCCACTTCGTGTTCCATATGGTTTATTTACTAATTAAGATTATATGTTCTTCATCATTCGCTTAATAGATTATAATAATCAACCACTCGAAACAAATCAATAATAATCACATCTAAATAGTAAAGGCGACCACACAAACAAAGGGTACTCCCAAGATTAAGAAATAGAGGTTAGGTTTTTATCTCACATATCCGATTTGGCCATTCGTTATAATGAATTGGGTTATTTCTCAAATAGTCCTTGACTTTGTGACCAGCTTTCTGCTTAGCCCCTAACTTTATCAAAAATTCTCAAATGACACATTTTTTTAGTTACCGTTAGAGCACCGTTAACCAGTCATCAGCTCTCAATCCTACATCTCATCACCTCTCTCCGTCACCTCTCTCCGTCACCTCATCTTCTCGCCACCTCATCGTCTTCTCCGACGAAGGTCGCAAGCCGACCTACTTTTCGGCCGACAACCTTCAAATATTAAAATTTTTTTTTTTTTTTTATTTTGTCTCTCCTCTCTCTCTAAATACTCCGGCGAAGGGAAACCCCTTCGCCGGAGTATTTAGAGAGAGAGAGAGAGAGAGGAGAGAAAATAAAAAAATAAAAAATTTGAGAGAGAGAAGAGAAAAAATAAAAATAAAATTAATATTTGTATTTGTTTCAGAACTATGTCATAATGTGAATCTAACCTAGGTGATTGCCTGAGTCCTTTTTTTTATGAGATAAATTGGAATGTGATTGCCTGAGTTAGCCTCCACATAGTTCTCCCCTTGTATATGGGTTTCTCTATGAAACAAAGAAGGTTATCTAATTAGTTATCTAATCAAGTAAAAGAATCTTGATTTAAAATTGTAGGATATATATATATATATCTTTGATTCTCTTTGTAATTTGATGTTGACTCTCATTACCTTTGTTCGAGTCATTTTTCTCTATATTATTATGTCTTCTTTTTTTGTTACATTTTCTTATATATGTATATATTATATTTCTGACTATCTTTTCTTAACTCCCTCTACAATCTCTTTCCTTGACTTCTTTAAGAACGTAAAATGTGGTGAACATTTTTCGAGACATAAAGGAATTCTCTTTCTTTTAATAAGATTTAAACTATTTTTTTTTTATAATAATATAAGACTAATTATTTATATTGAGAATATAGTCAATGCAACACAGGGGTTAACAGTAGGAGAATTGGTTCGGAGGTATAGCTATACAAAAATAGCACTCCCGTGAACGCCACCTCAAGATTTTGCATAATTTAAAGTTTTTTATTCGAATGAAGGGGATAACCAAATGGAAGATTATATCAACCCATTAAAGTCATTTATATAACGCTATGGACCAAAAAGTACGCTTCCGATTATGTTTTCTATAATCTCTTTGACTCCAATGAAATTTATTTTATATGATTATGTTTGTTATTTAGTTTAATCATAATCGTCTTAGAAACAAGATAGACTATAATTGTACAAATTAATTTACTAACATTTCTAACACGTACCATTATGACAAAAATGATCAAGATATTTCTAGCAAGAGAGGAGAAACACTTTCAACAAAAAGAAAAGAAAAGAGGAGAACCACATGTACCAAAGGAGTGTGATCTGAATTATTGTAGTGTGCCATATTTAAATACTTTTCTTTGAAGAGTGTGATCTGAATTATTGTAGACTTGTAGTGGTGTGCCATACTTAAGTACTTTTCTTTGAAAGTGTCTGCCTTTCAAAAAACTTTAACAAGCCTATATAAGGGACCTCTAGTGAAACTGATTCCTCACCACATTCTCTTTCTTTAGGTTTCCAATAACTTACTGGTTTCATTTCTTTATGCTCGCTATCAAATGGCGCGAAGTAATCATGTGTTTTCTGCCACTACTATTCTTGTACTTATGTTGCTTCTAATTGCAACAGGTTCGTTCTTCTCTAATTTTTTTAATGTTCTTTTTTGCTGGTACGCAGATGTTTTTAGAAATTATCGACTTATAATGAGATATATTTCCGATATTAGTGATACGTAATTCTTATAGTATGATGGATTAATTATGCCCTATGTTTGTAAATCTACAGTAAAATTAGATAGTTAGTAGATTTTAGGTTAATATGATATTTATGATAGTTATCGTGAATCTCCCTAACTGGTAATTTAATATAGTAAAAATTTGTTTGTTGATGTTTAAAGTTTTATGGTAATAATGAGCAGAGATGGGAGCAGAAGTGGCAGAAGCAAGGACATGCCAGAGGACAAGTCGGACGTTTAGAGGACTATGTGTTAGTAGCACACAATGTAATGCAGCTTGCAACACAGAAGGGTCTGGTTCAGGCCGGTGCACCTTTCGTTATCACTGCATTTGCACCCGCCCTTGTACTGAAGAAGAAATCAAGAACTAGACCTCTGGTTGCATGATATTTGGAGTGGTGTGACAATGATGTAAGAATGAAAGAAATAAAATGTTCAGTGCAATTAAATTTGCATTTTAATGTACCACTATTAGCTAGTAGTAGTACATTTGTGTATCTCCCTTATTACTGTCTAAGTCATCTTTTGTTCTAGGTAGAGCCGAGTCAAGTAAGTTTTTGACATGAAATTTTTATCCAAAAGGTACTACTGTTTGCAAAAGATGATGACACTTTTTGTTTGATAACAATTGTTTCATATTTTTACCATTTTATAATAAATTTTTTATCTTTCTACCATGACATACATAAAATTTGAGAAGGGAAGACAACTTTCATATTTAGGATAGTGATAATTCAAAAAAAATTGGGGACATCAATTCTTTTGCCTTACTAAATAATTGAAACAAAATACAGTAGACATATCACGCTAATTTCGTTAAGAAGAGGCAAGGGAGAGACCTCTAATGGTGGTTGAAGTGGTAATAGAAAAAGAAAGAAAATAAAGAACAAGAAGAAAGAGGAGAGAAAAAAGTTGAGAGTGGAGGACAAGTCATAAAGTCAATAACTTTTCTAGTGATTGGCGACATACAAGTAAACAATAAAAGTTGAGAGTGGAGGACAAGTCATAAAGTCAATAACTTTTCTAGTGATTGGCGACATACAAGTAAACAATAACGAGATCATAAAGTCGATGAGAGAAAAATAAATAAGAGATACACCCCAACATGTTTAGGGAGCGCCATATGACAACAGGTGGTTAGGCGGCACGAGCCGGTGTACACGCTCTTCCGTAGTTATATACAAAAATTACCTTAGATGTGAGTGTATATAACAAAACTGGTGAGTGTACTCAAAATTTCTCTAAAAAGAATCTCAGACATAGTTAGGGGTGTTCGTTGGTTCGGTATCCGGTATTTTGGTGTCATCCGTTACCAAACCACTCATGGTTTGGTTAGTGATTTTTCAAACCGTTACCAAACCGGTCAGAGTTTGGTTCGGTTAGTAACCGAACCATCATAAGCGGTTTGGATACTACTGGATACCAAACCATCCATAAAACGCAATTTGTTCTCCATGAAAATCGGCGAATCGAGTTACTTTCTTCATACATTGAGGTATAAAATCAAGACAACACTCCTGAAAAATCTAGAGAAACAATCAAACTAAGATAATGCATCAAAAAAACATTTGAAACATGAAAGACATGTGCAGGTCCCCCGCTGAAATATTATATAGTAGCTAGTAACATTGATGATACATGAATTGTTTTAATCTTATACTAGCTAGTAACATTATATTGTAGTAGTGTTGTTGTTTTGTATGGGTAGTAGTTATTCTTATTTATAGCAACTTGATGAAAGATATGTATTTGTATGAAATTATAGAGATATGATAGATGTATTTTAGAAAAAATTATGTAAATATATAATTATGTATATTAATTGAACTTGATTGGTTCGGTTTGGTTTTAATGGTTCCTAAAAAGTGCATCCACTTACCGAACCAAACCAGTTGGTTTTTGAAAATCTACAACCGTACCAAACCACTCGTTGTTTGGTTTGGTTTGAAAACCGACTGGACCGGTTTGGATTGGTTTGGTTTGATTGGTTCGGTCTATTTTTGCACACCCCTAGACATAGTGGGGTTAGTGGCTACAGATTGAAGGGCTGAAAAGAATTAACCATTGTTCAAAAGCAAGTTTTGGAGGCGCCCCTTTTAAGTGTTAAAGTTTTAAAGACACGTCCTTGCGGCACATACTCTTCTTCAAATTTGTCTTGAAAGAGGCGCCTCTAACAATTAAAATGGGTGCCTTTAATAGTTTCCCCCAAGTGAAAGAAACATTAAAGAAAAGGTTGATATCTTCCAACAAAAAAAAAAAAAGTTGATACGAAAACAGTTGAACTCCTGCCTAGACAAACTCGAGACATAATTTCAACTAACTAGGTTAATACCCGAAGGTAATTGTATTTGTTTCTGGACTATGTTTAATTTGGGCTGCTCACGTTGTTCCTCACGTGCAGGTTATCCGTTGTGCTTAGGGGTGAAAAAAAAAACTTGTGAGCCCGAATCCACCCATGATTGTCTGGGACCGCGCGCCCAGTGTCCGAGACGGATGGCCGACCGACTAGAATTAGCGGGCGGTCACAGACACAAGGCCTTATACGACATACGGTCCGAGTCTGACCATTTAATTGTCCTCCCGACGACCCGACTGTACGAGCATATGACTACTTGTGTGTGTATATATATATATATATATATATATATATCTCTCTGCATATATGTTAACATGGTATATACGTATGGTGTGGGTGTTAATTATGTGTGCGGGAGTCATAGAGAATCAACCAATAGGTCATGTCCAAGTGCATGGCCCAATATTTGAGTTTCTTCAAGTCACGTTGGGGACTTTCACTTGTAAGAACTGTTGGTTTGTGAATTAAAGGAGCTCCGACGCTCAATTAATCCCACACCCGGAGTATTCGATTTTGGTGGAGGTTTGGCCACATTTGCCCGATGTTCAAATCTCCGCAACTGAAATGGTGGAAATGCCCGCTGCTTTCTGCCCGGAACATACGCGCCGCGGACACTCCAATTTTGTAAGCTGTCCGTCCAAGCCCACCCGACTTCCATCATCAGACAAGAGACTTAGGTGTCGAAATGTCCTGTCCAACAGGGGAAGTGTTTGTGATTCGTGGCAGTCCGTCCAGAACGTTTCCCATCCCTAGTTGTGCTTATGACTTAAGACAAATATAATTAGACGGTCGTGAATTCACATTAATGTTTTTGTTGCATAAAAGAAAATTTAAAAACAAAAACAAGCAATTAGACATTGCATAGTGTACTGGAATTTCACTTTTTTTTTTGTTAATATCTTAATTATAATAGAGATCAATTTCACTATCTTTTTTGGTAATGTATTCCTAAGTTCTTTATTTAGAACTTAGGATGGTTGATCACCTCACATAATTGAAATTGTAAGGAGCGGTTTTCTCTTTTGTCGTTATCATCATCATCAATCACCTCATATAACACTTTTTGGTGGTTTCCCCATAATGGGAAATGATTAAGATGTCACCCTAACTTTTTCATATAAATTAGTAACGAGGTCATTTCTTGGTGTCCAAATGGACGGCTAGATCGCTTTGATTCCAAGTTTAGATTGCCTTCCAAGGATATCTAATGGTCAAAAGTAGAAAGGTGGCATCTTATTCTTTGGTACCTTGAAAGTTAAGATGCTTGGTTGAGTGGATTAGCATGTCAAATTCTATTTAGTGGTGAATTATGAGAGTGGAATGTTATCTAAAAACACAAATCTTATACTAGTATTAAACAAAGAAAAATACAACCCACTTTGTGTTCCATATGGTTTATTTTCTAATCAAGATTATACATTCTTCATCATTTGTTTAATAAATTATAACAATCAACCACTCGTAACAAATCAATAATAAATGCGACCACACAAACAAAGGGTAGTCTCTAAACTTAGAAGTAGAGTTTAGGTTCTTTATCTCACATATCCGATGGGTTATAATGTATTTTGTGTTGGAATTGGATCCAATTTTGGATTAATTCAAGTCGTCAAACTCAGAAATGAAGCAAACCATTGCGTTCGTCTCGTCGAGCTCTTAAGTTTAGAGCCAAGAATCACTCAAATCCGATTCCGTATGAATGAGATATTCAAGTCTGAAGTTTGGACGGAAATTTGTTAAGTTAGGGACCAAACGACAATAAAGAAATGTTGGTTTGAGGGTCATTTGCGCAAGTTTAGATCTAACGGCGCGCGTTGAATCCGCGCTCATCCAACGGCTCGCGCTAATCCCTTGTCGGGCACAGAGTGGGATAACCCTGGTCCTCATCTAACGGTCGATCTCCTTCAGATGTCGGGCTACCTTCGGTATACGTCTCAATGGATGGCGTTGCTTCTAAGTTTTTGAGAGCAATCTGATGGTCCAAATCTCAACCGTCACGAACTGTAGGGAATTAAGTGATGCGTCACTTTTAGTTCTCAACAGATGCGTCCCTTAACCAACAGAAATGTCCCAAATGCATGTGTCTATTCGAAACCTATTTATAGGACCCAAATGAACTCCAAATTTCATTTCGTTTTTTTCATAGCATCAAGCATTATTAGAAGTTCATTTTAGAGAGTTTAAGAAGATCATTTGATAGAGTATTCACAGAATTTCATAAGAAGGATGTCCGATCCATTCGCATTAAGTCAGAGGTTAGTATACTTTCAAGTTCGACTGCTTTCTGATTCGAAGTACCATTGAATCGAAAGGTAATCGTTGTATCCTGGGAGACAAACGCTGGTAACTGTTTGGTACTATACAGGGCGTCAATTGTCTTAAGGAAAGAGGAATACCTCGCCTCGATTAATATCTTCTTCTTCTAATCCTTGATTTTTCTTTTTCTTTTTAGTCTATCTAATTTCTTAATCAAAGACATCTTGATTTTGTAAAATCAGAAGTGTGTTGATTTTTAAGTAATAAATCAGTAAAGAAGGAATACAATTCTTCTTTCCAATCTTAAATCGATAGTGAGATTCGACTACGAATCATCTGTTCTAGATAACAAACATTATCGGTTAGAAATACGAAAGATATTGAGTTGTTCTGTTCCTTAGTTTTTCTCCATTAATTTGAAAAGAAAGTAATTTTGATTGATTTACAAATAAAATCAAAGTAGTAACCAGTTTCACCAGTGATTCGGTTATAGACTCGCTGAGTCAACTCGTTGAATCGGTACACCGAAACCGACATTTTGGGTTCCAATGCTAGGTATAGTAGGAACCAGAACCAAAGTGTGACGATTTACAAAAAGAAGGTTTTATAAGGGTGACAAATGTGGGGTAGAATCAAAACCGGATTTGTCAATCACATATAACAGTTGGGTCGTTCAGTGTTGTTAGGTGCAGGGTTCAGCCCACCACTTGGCTCTAACTAAATTATGGGCTCACTTTAACCAACCTGCCTGCTTTAACCTCTCCTCTCGAGTGCCTAAGAGGGATCAATAATACTCCTAGGAGTAGGGTTGCAATTCAACTCCTACCTTAATTCTTGTTTAGCCCTTGAGATGTAACTAACTCGTCTTTTAAGCACCCCATACCTCGTCCCTTTAATATTTGATCAAGTTCAATCCTGACGGACTGTCACGAAAATATAAGATCAACTTTTATCATTTCCAATCCTACCCTTCAATTATTTTTCATATTCTTCTTTTTTATTCTCTCTTCCATCTTCATCTTTCCTCTTCTTTCTTATAGAAGATCCCATCCGCGTTAGGAGTGAATTATAAACCTTTTTTATTTGGGATATCACTATCAAATGGAAGTCATCCGCAAAGTATCAAGTATAGATGGAGTCTTGAGGAAGAGTGTGAAACATAAAAGAAAAGAGAAAAGAAAAGAGGAGAAAGAAGAGGGGTAGAACAAGAAATGAAAAAAAATTAATTAATTTTCTCCTAAAGACCAGTTAAAGAGGGGTCAAACAAGCTATTTGGTCATATTGCTGGGACTAAACACAATTTTTTCTATTATGAATTAATTTGAGTTGAACACCACAAATCTAGCATGATATTAAATAAAGTCCACATATGGTAGTCCCAGTAGACCAATAACAATTCTTTTATTCAATACGTATCACCTCAAAATTGTCATACCTACCCCATAATTATCTCCATGGTGACTAATTAACAATATGCGACTTGGTTACGCGATCGCTTTATCTTTATTTGTGAGGATTACTGGATTCGTTCTCACTACTGAAGATAATTAAGTTCCACATTTATGTATTTCCTTCTATCATCACCTAACTATTTGTTATACAAACATCACAAAAATAGTTATCATTGCGTCACAAACACATCGAAAATAACAACGAAATAAACCGAAAAGATCAAGTGGAACTCCATCAAGTTGAGTGTATGATTTCAGCTGCCAAGCCCCCACAAAAGAACAAATTAGTTACCAAATATGTATGCTATATGTCATAAATGGGAAACAAAAATATAACCCAACTCCAAGGAGTAGGAATAACTAGCTAGCTATAGCTTATAGGACCAAATCTTGGTTAATATGCTTTAAACTTTTTCTTATATATAAATAGACTCCATTATCACATAATACAACATATTCCACCAAAAGACTACTCCTATACTCATCCATCCATCATGATGAAAGGAGAAGATCATCTTCATGATCAATATGAGGATGATGAAGAGCTCCAAAAGCTAGTCATGATTAGTAATGGTGGGTCTAAATTAGAAAATCAAAATCCTACCCACACCAAAACCACCACCAGCACCACCACCACCACTGGGATGGGGAAGCTAGAACTAACAGTGGATGAAGTTATAGAAGAGTATGTGGGTACATTTGGATTGTCACAACTAATTCATGTTTTCTTGGTTTCATTAGCTTGGATTTTTGACTCTCAGCAGTCTCTGATTACTATCTTCAGCGACGCCCAGCCGTCCTGGGCATGCAAGGGTGGTGGTGGTGGGAATTGGTGTAGTAGTGGTAATGGTGAATCAGTTTGTGATTTAGTAGGAGGGAAATGGGAGTGGGTAGGTGGGAAAGGAAGTTCAACAATAGCTGAATGGGGACTTGTTTGTGACTACAAATTTCTTGCTAGTATACCTGCTTCCTTGTTCTTCCTTGGTTCCCTCTTTGGTAATAAGTTCTCTCTAATCTCTATCTCACTAAACTATAAAATTTTCCGGTTTCGTAAAAACTCATACCATCAGTTTACCATTTCCTAAAATTGGAATGAACTCATTGAAACCAAACTACTCTCAAAACATTACATATTTTTCAGGATCTCCTTAACTATATGGTTTTCACTAATTCAAGTGCATTGGTTTGAGCAGGTTCAGTGTTTTATGGGCGCCTAGCCGATGCTCATATTGGAAGGAAGAAAACAGTTCTCCTCTCATGTCTTCTAACCTCCATAACTGCGTTCTTGACATCCTTCTCACCAAACATCTGGGTGTACTCGCTCTTTCGTTTCTTAAACGGGTTCGCCCGATCTGGTATTGGCATTTGCTGCCTAGTCCTATCAACTGAAGTTGTCGGACGAAAATGGCGTGGACAAGTTGGCCAATATGGGTTCTTTTTCTTCACTCTTGGTTTCCTTTCTTTACCCATAATTGCTTATCCTACAAGAACAAACTGGAGAAATATGTATCGAATAATATCCTTTTTCCCGTTCGCTTATTCAATTGTAGTCCTTCCTTTTGTATCTGAATCCCCTCGGTGGCTCGTCGTTAAAGGAAGGATGGATGAAGCCATGGATATTCTTAACAAGTTAGCAAAACTTAATGGGAAAACATTACCTAATAACTTCACCATTTTAAATCCTTCACTTGTTGAAACTAACCAACCCGGTTCGACTAAGAGTCTATGGTCTGCAAGATGGGCAAGAAAAAGAATAATAACTTTGATGATGGCTGGTTTTGGTGTGGGATTTGTTTACTATGGAATCCAATTAAATGTAGAAAACTTGGATTTCAATCTATACTATACAGTAGCTTTAAATGCTATGATGGAGATTCCGGCAGTTTTCGTTGGCAGTTTACTCTTGACCTACATGAATCGTCGATTACTTCTCTCATCATCTGCCTACCTTGCTGGATTTTCTTGCATTTTATGCATTTTCTTGTCAAGAAACAAGAAAACTAGTGAAGAAGAAGGAAGACATAAATCAAGAGGAAGTTGGGGTCAGTTAACTGCAGAAGCTGTGGGGTTTATGGCAGCTTCAACAGCATTTGATGTACTATATATTTACGCAGTCGAATTGTTCCCAACGAATGTGAGAAACTTCGCTGTTTCATTGCTTCGTCAAGCATTGATGTTGGGTGCTTCACTTGCTCCTCTTCTAGTTGCTCTCGGACGATTAAGTCCATCAATATCGTTCTTGATATTCGGAGGTCTTTCACTCTTAAGTGGATGTTTGATGTTTTGTTTGCCTGAGACAAGGAATTCCCCTCTTTATGAGACATTAGAACATCAAGAGGAAGAAGAAAGACTAAGTTCAAGTTTAGATTCAGGATTAGAACTAGGAAAACAATGAAGAATAATTAGTTCATTGTCCTTGACATTCTTGTAAGGTTATTATTTTTGTTTTGATCGTATAAAAAAAACAACCCTTTGATGGAAAGATCTCATTCAACTGGATTTTGAAATTGGTACACATCAATAAGATCCACAGACTAATCGAAAAAAAACATGGCAAGAGCGGGGACAGTAAGATTTGAACCCTAGTCTCCACAACAAAGACGCAAGCGTGTCATTGCAAAATCAGATTTAGTCCCACTACTTCACTAGTTTTAGTATATTGGTTAAACAAAATTGTGGTACTATTTTCATTAAAAAAAAACTAAGTCAAACAAACCCAACAAGTTCATATTGAATAAATCAATCCATGTCCAAACTTGCTGCTCAAAAACATTGTAATTATACTTCCTGCTAAATTGATGGGAAATACC
The DNA here is from genome assembly GCF_041429995.1 of Eschscholzia californica. NCBI lineage: Eukaryota > Viridiplantae > Streptophyta > Magnoliopsida > Ranunculales > Papaveraceae > Eschscholzia > Eschscholzia californica. The sequence goes on along the minus strand of NW_028238198.1, from coordinate 10,879,804 downwards.
TGCTTTTTTCATCAATTAATGAAAATGCAAGTTTTCTTCGAAACAAACAAATAGAGAGACAGCTTATATTCTAGAAATTTGGAGAGGAACCATTGATTCTAGAGTTTCATCCTGTTGCGAGACGAGTTGCATGAGTTCCAAGTTGCCTAGTTGCTGGAGAAGATACCTTCGGCAATCTTCTGCAGCCATTAGTCCTGCTGAATAAGCACCGTGTACAGAACCAGTGTGATCCATACTCACAGCCTCCCCTCCAAAGAAGAGATTACCCACTGGAGCTTGAAGCTTCTCATATAAATCGGAAGGCTTGCCTACTAAATCGTAAGTGTATGAACCAAGTGAATTTGGGTCAGTTCCCCAGCGAGATACAAGGTACTGGACCTGGACGAGCCAAACAATATCAATAACCAAATTCAGTATAAGCCGCGACATACGACTATTTAGAGGTCATCCGAGTATATATCCCAATATGTCTAAAAGGTGGATCATACTACTTAAAGGGAATGGAAAAAGCTTGTAGTGTGAAGACAATAAAAAATAATATGATAGTGGCCTTAAGTGAGCTAAAAACAACTTACTGGCTCAGTTGCATCTGGGAGCATCTTCTTGAGTTGAGACATCACAAAATTAGCAGTAGCCTCATCTGCTAACTTCTCGATATCATAAGCAAACCGTCCGGCTGCCATATATACTAGAACAGGGTGCCCTGTTGCTTTGTGTAGATTAAGAAAATAACCACAGGCATATGATGTTGGTGCAACAATTCCTAATAATTCAACATTTGGCCAAAAGACTGTATCGAAAAGCAAGGCAATCTTGTTTTCATTACCAACACCAAGATCAGAAATAGCATCTACTTTCCACTTAGGTAGCTTTGGCTCAAACTCAATCAGATCTGCTTTGAGTACCCCATGTGGTACAGTTATAATAGCAGCATCCGCGGAAAATTTACTTCCATCCTCTACAGATAGTATCACTTTATTAAAGCCAGTTGATATCTTCTTAACCCTAATCATGAAGATAAATGGAAATTATAAATAAACATCACAAGTGAAGTTGATACTATACAAGTTTTGCCATGAAGGAGAAAAATGGAATGAATGCAAGCGTACCTATGATTCAAGCGAATATCAATGTCCTTTGAGAGTGCCTTTATTACAGGGTAATACCCTTGAATCATAAGCCCATGACCACCAGAAAGGACTTCCTCCTATACGCAGGAAGAATCCTTAACCAGGTCAGCAATCAGTGATAACAGCAAAGTAAAATTTCTTGGGCAACAATTCAAGAGAGGAGCAACATTATACTTCCAAAACCAAATAAACAGTCAAAAAAGGAAACTATATCCAGGAGGTCTTTTATTCAAGGTAAATTTTATACAATATCAGTTCAGTTTTGGATAGTAACACATGGAATGATGACCAACTCATATCCCATTAACAAGACACTACTGCACATGAGCTCTTTCCATATTCTAGCAGGACAAACTCATCTTTTAATTATTTTATATTCTTCACAAGAAAAGTCCGTCCGGATTCGTCTTTTCCACATCAATTCAGAAGTTAAATGTAAAAAAAAAAGACACTATTTAATATACTTGTAGGGAAGGGAAATTTGAGCAACCAGGACAGAATCCATAAGTTTCCACAATATATTCAGTCATATCAAGAAAACAAAAGCTCCGTGATGTAACTTGCCTGGTCCCAATTTTTCAATGAGATCATGTCTGCATCAGCAGCAAACCACGCTTCCATTCTGCAAATATACCACTGCAAGACTTCATTGGCTAGCCCTTCTCGTCTACAAAAAAGAATGAGGGAACCCTTCAGCCATAGTAATAGAATTCGATTCAGAAGGAAGAAACTAGGGAACCTGATACCTTAGGTTAGGGTTGTTCTCCAAAACCATTGAAATAGCATCGAAGACAGACATATCATCATGATTTCCGTCTCTTACTTTCTCTGTCTGGTGAAGCCAATGAGTATAGTAGTTAATGTATTGCAGAAGTGAAGTAACTAAGCAACTAACTAGTTAAAGGACCAAACAGTTTAAATTTAAGGAATGGAGATTGACCTCTTTCAGAATTCTCTTAAAAGTTTCTCCAACTTGAATGACAAGCTGTTGAGGGACTTGGTTCCCTTCCATATCAAAAAGCACATAGCTGCACATTGTAGAGGCCGATGCTCAATATTCGTAGGTCATTTGCAACATATAATGTCATAAAATGTAAAGAGGGGAAGCATCTTGTCTCTTTTCGTCTCGAAGTGATAATATAGATACATTTCTTTTCTCCATTAACACATTACCAGGAATATATCCATAGTGTCCTTTGTATATAGCCCAGGTTAGAAATCTAGAGCATTCAATTCATTAGCAGCCTTAGAAAGTTCGATAACCCAAAAGCATATGAATTTGGAATACAAAAAATAGCTCAGATATTGAAATGGTACTGGCGAGTTATACGTATCTCAAACCAAAATGACAAGATCAGACAGAATAAAAGTACCTCTCTAAGTCATGGTCATATAGTACAGAGTTGTCACCACTAGTACGGTACATTGAAAGGCCTAGACATCGGATAAGTGGAGCCAGGGAGTTTTCGTTGCATACTCCATGTAACCTGAGTTAATAGAGAAGAAAATTGATCACTGGATGCAATATAATCTTCTACATTCGTTTGCAGTTGTAATCAAACTATAGTATACATTCCTATGCACTTATAAACGGAAACTAACATTTTCAGCACTTGTAGGTAGACTTATAATGAGTGGTTTTGACTTTTATTAGATGAGTCTACAGATATTTTCATACAAATGGTCTCCCGTCAATTGAGATCAGCTTTCCACAGTGACGTGGAGGCCATTCTCAGCAAAATCCATCCCTTCGGTAAGCATGTCATTTAGTAACTCAAAAAAACTCTGGAATTGGATACAAATTCTTATACAAATACAACAAATAATAGTACGCTAACAAGTTCTTGGGTTTTGGTGTGAGTATTTAACGAAGGAAATGATACTGAGAATCAAACATACTTACCATGAAGCGCCCATGTCTATAGGACAACCGAATGAGTAATCAGTATGAATTCGACCACCGAGTCTATCTCTTGATTCCAACAAGGTAACCTGACCAACACGACAGCACCAAGAATCAAATACAGCAATGAGATATTCACTATATACAATAGCGTTTCTCTCGTTGTTGGTCGTCTGTAAAGAACCAGCTTCGAGTTTGTGCATAGTATGAAATACATCTTAATAGGCATATATGTATGTTTTCTCATCCATTACCTTGAAAGAAGCATTGCGAAGGGCACGAGCTGCTGCAATACCTGAAATTCCCCCACCTATCACAATTACTGATGGAGGGGAAGATTGTATATCCAATTGCGAGAAAAGTGAACCTAAACACATAAAGCAATAACCGAAGAAAATAGACAATTAGGTTACGTTTTTTTACAATTTGGACAATAACATTAACAGCATCAATATCTTTTTGTTTGTTAGACACTTGAGACTTCATATTATTGATATGTGCTTTAAACCGCCACGAGGCGATGCCTCCCTTTTGCGAGAAACTCACATTGAGGGTTAAAAGTGCAGAAACATCTAAAGTATGGATCCATCCTTAATTGTTCAAAGATACCTTTACTACTTTCATCATAATTCTAGCCATTCAAAACATAATACAGCAATCATTAAAGAAAGTGATCGATCCCCAGTTATGATTGTTTGACAACAAGAAATTGAAGAAAGACAATTGGCATGATTAAAGCAATAATTAAAGAAAGTAGTAAATGGGCATTCAAAATTCTTACAAAAATCAAGTAATCAAGATCTATCCAAATAACAATTTCGAGAATTAAAAGATTAGATCAAACATACCCAGGAGTACATAATTAAACAAGAAAGTCAAAATTAAACAAGATTAGATCAAACATACCTAATAATGAATCAAATTGGTTGAATTCTAATCACCAAAACTAACAATTAAGCATTAAAAAATACATGAAATTGGATGAGGAACAAAGGGGTTATAAAACTTACCATCAGTCAAGTTTTGATTAGAGAGAGAATCTTTACTCTCCATTGAATTGAATTAGCAAATCAATATAAGAAAATTGAGAAAAGAATAGAGGGTAGAAAGAAAGAAAGAAAGAAAGAAGAAAGAAGATGAATGGATTAGAGAATTAGGGTTTTATAGGAATAAAAATGTAGGAAATGAAGAGAAATGAATGATAGAGAATAAAAATCAAAAGACCGACCATGAATAGACTTGAATTCGAGGAACTACGTAGCCTGTCAAACCAGCTCATACTCTCATAATAGATGAAAAAACTATTATGTGAATGAATCTATACTCTAGAGAGAGAGAGAGGAACGAAGAGTTTTTAGAGAGAGAGAGAGAAACCAAGGAAGGATGGAAGGAAGGTTGAATTTGGTTTTATTGTTGATTGATTCGCATCGAGATCGGAAAACAACGTTATCTATTTCACTACTAATATAATTCTCTTGCTTATGGGATTTTGGAAGTTAGAAATAGGATTATATAATTAATTTATGTAAGGCCAGAGCTTTCGGGAAAACTAAATAATTTTCGGGATATAAAATTTTAAAGAGAATATGCAAAATTTTGAAAAGTTTCAGGGGAAACATATTCTATGGGTAATATGGTTCAAAATAAAAAAACCCTCCACCTCACCTCTCTCTCTCTCCTCCGGCCGGCGACCATGAAAAAAAAAATTCGTTCACTCTCTCTCTCTCTAGAAACTCCGGCGAAGGGGTTTTCCTTCGCCGGAGTTCCGGTCGGTTGAACTGGTCTATTTTTCAACAGGCCAGATTGGTCTGTTCTTCAACAGACCGGAGTTTCTAGAGAGAGAGTGAAATTATTATTATTTTTTTTTCATGGTCGCCGCCCGGAAAATTTTCCGGTCGGCGACCTAATCGGAAAAGAGGGAGAGAGAATGGTAGGGAGAGAGAAGATGAGGTGGAGAGAGAGAGAAGATGAGGTGGAGAGAGAGAGGTGAGGTGGGGGGTTTTTTATTTTTCTTTCTAACAACTTACAAAATAAAATTGTCAAACAAAATTGACCAATTTTTGACCAAGTCTTCACACCCCGGAAACTATTTTGCTTTCCCAAAACGCTGGCCTTTATGTAAATACCCTCCATTATGCTTAACATCTTCATGTGACTCGCTTTCAACAAAAAAAATCTTCATGTTAGCCAGAGTGACATGTTTCCACTCACCTAAAATGACAACTCAATAAAAAAAACGAGAGAAAAGAATAGTCACTGTGTCGGTTTCTACGGTGAACATCTCAAGAAGATTGAAGATAAATTTACAACACCAGAGAAAAGAACGATCAAGATTTCACTTTTAGTAGTATAATATTATTGATGTAATTTTATTATTGTCGACCTTTAGGGTCTTTAATCTGTGACCTTGAAGGTCTTTTCATTCTCGATCTTAAGGATCTCTTTTTTCGACTTTTAGAGTTTTTTTTTTAGTTTGTGTCTTGTTAATTCCTTTCCCTTCATGAGGCACTTTACATTCGAAAGTTCTGTGAACTTTACTTATGTAACTTTCATGTAGTTCTGTGAACTTTACTTATGTAACTCTCATGTAGTTCTCATAGGAATAAGAATTATCTACCATGTAATCTTGTGACTGTCATCACTTATGAATGAAATTATGGTTTAATTAAAAAAAATTGTTTCTATCTCCCTTCTCAAAATATAATTATGTTTCAGAGATCAGGACGAATTCTTTCAACAAAAAAGAGATCAGCACGTATTAGATCACTTGGATTTCATCTTTTCTATGGTCAAACAAAAAGAATATTCAATCCATTTCTCGGGACTCCTACCTGAATCTTATATGAAAGAAACAATGATTCATCTCTCCACGTGACTGAACATGTGTGAGGAATCCCACGAGGTGGGTTTTGTAGGCTTGGAGATAGTCAAATATGTCAAAATTTGTAGAGGATGAAGCAGCTTCTCAATTGGTTAAACATAATATTTTCTTTTTTAAGTCAAAGTAATATCTATTGATTAAAGTTAAGGATATTACAATGAGAAAGAGTGCAAGAAGAAAGACAATTGAAAATACAAGTATTTGCCTTTCTAGAGTTAATAGCAAGATTATGAGCTAAGATGTTGAACTGCCTATTAACAAACAAAAAAGACACTTGATCTAGAGAAGAAGCAATGTTCTTAACTTGTTTCAAGACATTCTTGGCAGTCCAATGTATCGAGCTTTGACGACCATTCAAAAAGTTGGAGACGTTAGTCGAATCTCCCTCCAAAACAAGTCGATTAATATTGTGTTGCCTTGCCCATTCTATACCAAAATAGCATGCTTTACTCTCCCCTTCATCTACTGATCAACTCAGGAGCTTGGTTGATCCTTTGGCAAGCTGTCTACCTGTGCAGTCTGTTATAGAAATGGCAATGAAAGTAAGTAAAGATGATCTGTCCCAAGCTGCATCATAGTTAATTTTGAAATAACCTTGGGGTGGTGGAGACCATTTGGTGATAACAGGTGGTTGATTTGGTTGGAAGGTGTTAAGATTCATTGTTTGGACAGAAACAAAATGATAGGCCTAAAATAGGTCTATTCCCGCAAGTATACGGGGTCAAGTTATAGTACTTCTAATAAGTCGAGTTTCGTTCCAAAGGACAAGCTATTTTATCTAAATCTCGAATTACACCTCCTTTCAAACTTTTGATTTGATTTGGAAACTACTATGAAAAAAAAAGAAAGCAATACTAATAGACTAATGAGAATGAAATCAAGATGAGAAGAAGAATCTAGGGTTTTCGATTTCACCACATAAATGGACTACTTAAAACATGCATTAATTAACAAATCCCTTTTCTCATGTATTACTCAAAATCTAACATAATAAACTATTTAGATTTCGGAATATATTCTTTAATAACACAATTCAAAATCAAGAATGTATGATTGACTACCATATAAAACTAATTTCCTACACTATCATTCAAGATCTAAAAGGCATATCTCATCTAATAAATCATTAAAATCATGAAATATCTAATTATAATACATGAATGATAATAAGGTTATAGAATCAACATGAAATGACAATCAATAGGCATTGAAGCTCAAAATAAGGATTCATTGGTTTATAACATATCTCAAAATAAGCCCAAATATGGGTTTCCTCTACACCCTAGATACAAAATTTAGCTACTCATGGAATCTAAAATAATATTCATTGAATTCATAAGATAAATGGAATTACAAAAGATTAATGGAAAGAAATCACCAAGAATGTTCACAATCCATACTCCCATGTATCTCCATTTTGATGTCCAATTTAAGCTCCAAGTGTCTCAAGAATATTACCCAAATCTCTAAATAATAGCTTATTAGAAGATAAAAGAAGAGAAATTTAGAAGAGAGATAGAAGAAGAAGAGATTTAGAGAAGAAGGTATGGAGAAATTAGAAGGTTAGAAGAAGAAATTAGAGTAGAAAGAAAATGTAGAGAAAAGATGAAGGTGGTAGAGAAAGTAGAAGAAAAGAATGGTGGCTAGGGTTTTTAGTTGAGAAGAGGTAGAGAGAAAAGGAGGAAAGAGAGGCTAAGAGAGGAAAGAGAGGCTAAGAGAGGATTGAGAGGGTTTGCAAGTCTAGCCTTTAATGGAGGAGCAAGAGATTTATTTATAGAGTTGGGTTAGGGTTTTGGTTGGGTCAAATGGTAAAATGTGTGAAGATGAGGGTTAAAAGGGTAAATAGAAAGGTTTAAAAGGGCAAAACCCTAGTTAGGCTGGCGGCTAGGGTTTAATGTTGGATTTCGGTTTGATTTGGTGTGGCCGGAATCATGGTGTTAAGTTGCGGAAGGAACAGCAGCCGTCGATTCTCACGCGCACGGATCTGGAGTGACGATACAAGGCCACGTGTCTCGGAGCACGGTACTTAAACTGCTTCGGGTGCACGGGATAATCAATAAAACACGGGATGCACAGGAGCCGTCCGATCTTGATGACGCGGGAGGTTGCGGCCAAGATTATAACGTGGGAGCAGGACTACTGGAGCAAGCTGCGACGCGCTACACTGAATCAGGCTTATAAGGGCCACTTCGATGTCCAGCGGAAACACGGGATTTCGATGCTCCGACCTCCGAACTACGACACGTGTCCCTAAGCATTCCGCGGGCCAGAAACTTGCCCGACATTGTACCGAATGCTGACCAAATGTTGACCTGACTTTGACCTTGGTTTATTCCTTCGTCCGGACTCCGATTTGACTTCCGTTTTCTCCTACGGACTCGTCTCGACCTCTACTTTTCAACCACGCACTGACCTTGGCCAAATTTCAAGAATGTCCTTGACTCCAAATGACCAAAATACCCTTATGCATCTTTTTCTCATTTTTAACCGTTTTTCACACCTAACTGTGCAAAAGACACCTAATCAAGAAAACCAACCATTTTATTACAATAAAGACTCGAAACAGACTAACTCGGCTAATTTAAACGACTCCGATGGGACATTTTCATGACCCATCACAAAACTATCTATTGAGGAGTAAAGAGTTGGGAGATCAAGTCTTTTGTCCTTAAAGACTATCTCACATCTTTGTTTCCATAAGTGCCAAATAATGGTTGATAAGGTTTCTAAAGGGTTAAGAGAATTGTTATATTTACTGTTAGAATCCTTATCACAATGAAGATTAAACCATTCCTCAAAAGTTGTTGACCCAGTATGATGCTGATGGGAGGGCATGAAATGTTTAACTACTTCTGGGGTGACTTTGCAATTTTGAAGAAGATGTATAATTGATTCCTCAGCTTCATTGCAAAGAGGACATAAAGTGGAGATTCTGTCCATATATCTTTTAAGAAGCAAATTAACAGGAAGTATACTATGAGCCATTTTCCATAGGAACAGTAAGATTCTCGGATGAACTCTAAGTGCCCATATTTGTTTCCAAATTGAAGTGGTGACAGGTGTTTGAGTTGGGCTGGAGTAAGTTAAGTGCTTATACATAGAGGAGACTGAGAATTTACCATCTTGAGTGATATTCCATCTAAGAGTATCCTGATTAGAGGAAATAGGAATAGATAGGATTCTTTCAATGTTATCAGGTTGGAAAAGAAGCTAAAGTAGTGGAACATTCCAAGTTGATGAGGAGGTGATAAGTTGAGAGACCCAAATATAATCTCTGTTAGAGTTTGAGTGACCTAAAGGAGGTATTCCTGGAATCCAAGAACTGTCCCATATGTTAATATTTTGACCATTTCCAACCTCCCAGGAGATGTGTTGATCCACTATATGCTGGTTTTTTGCAATATTTTTCCATAACCAAGAAGCACTTGAAGGAGTGGGTAAGACTGAATTTGGATGGAACTGATATTTGTCAGCCATGAATTTAACCCATATAGAATTTGAATTGTTCCTGATATCCCAGTTAAGCTTGCTTCTTAATGATTGGTTATCAAGGCTAGTATCTCTAAAACCCAGACCTCCTAGAGATTTTGGTTTGCATATAGAATTCCAATTTTTCAAATAAAGGGTTTTAGTATTTGTCTTAGTTCCCCACCAGAAGTCTCTCTGCAGAGATGAAATAGCATTTATAACCTTTTTAGGAAGATTAAATAATGCCATCTGGTATCTAGGGGCAGCAGATAAAGAGGACTTGATCATCTCACCTCTACCTGCCTGAGAAAGGAGGTTTTTTTTCCATATGCTAAGCTTCTTGTGTAATTTCTCAAGGATTGGAAGAAAGGGGGTTATTTTTTATCTGGAAATGAAAATATTAGTTCCAAGGTAAGGATCTTGTTGGTTGATATGCTTTACTTTGAGAATTCTGGATACTATTCGACAGTGTTTTCTGTGAGCATTTGAACTGAAGAACAGACCACTTTTGTTAAAGTTTATCATTTGTCCTGAAGAATTTCCAAACTTCTGGAGAAGATCAAGCAGATTATGGACAGAAGGTATATCCATCTTAATAAACAGCAGACAATCATCAGCAAATAAGAGATGTGAGATAACAGGAGATGTTCTAGAATGTTTGAAACCTTGTATTTGCCCCAGGGATTGAGCATGGTGGAGCATTCTGCTTAAAGCTTCCATGCAAATTATGAAAAGATAGGGGGAGAGAGGATTTCTCTGTCTTAATCCTCTAGAAGGGCAGAAGTAAGGTCCAGGGATGCCATTCAGAAGAACAGAGGTTCTGTTGGTAGAGATACATTGATGGATTAAGTTGCAAAACTTTCCTGAAAACCCCAGCTTACTAAGAATGTCTAGGAGAAAATTCCACTCTACTCTATCAAAAGCCTTGCTCATGTCCAATTTCAAACCAAGATATTTTTGTCTACCCTTTTGATGCTTCATAGAATGAGCAATCTCTGTAGCAAGGAGGATGTTGTCTGTCCCATGTCTCCCAGGGACAAAAGCTGATTGATGGGGACTAATGAAAGAATCTAACAATGGTTTTAGTCTATTAGCTAGGATCTTTGAGATGATTTTATATGTAGTGTTACAAAGACTTATGGGTCTGAAATCAGTTGGTTGAGAGGGATTAGGAGTTTTTAGAATGAGAGCTATATGGGTTTGGTTTATATCAACAGCAATACTACCAGATTGGAAGAATAATTGCACCATGTCAATAACATCAGTGGACACTACATCCCAATTTTGATGGAAAAAGGAGGCAGAGTAACCATCTGACCCAGGGGATTTATCAGCCTTCAGGCTGTGGACAGTTTGCTCAATTTCCTCAGCAGAGGGTATGGTAGTTAACATGAGGTTGTTATCCTCAGTTATGCTGTGGTGAAAGAGGTTCTCCAGGAAAGTGGGAGGAGAGATGGTTTGGGAAGAAAGGATAGAGTGAAAATGAGTTTTAAGAATTGATTCCATTTCTTGATTGTTTACCACCCATTTTCCTGCCCCATTTCTAAGACCTCTGATTATGTTGTTTCTAGCTCTAGATGAGGCTAAAGCATGGAAAAACTTTGTGTTTCTATCTCCTAAAGTGATAATCTTGTCTCTTGATTTAAGTTTCCAGAACCTCTCCTGAGTATCTAGCAGATTATTCAAGCTTTTTAATAAAACTGTGTATTTGCTTTTGTCTCTACATTCTTGTAATTGAGCTGAGGTATCTCTAATTTGATTCGGAAGAACATTATAATGGTGCTTATTCCATTCTTGAAGGATAGGCTGGAGTCCTATCAGTTTGTTATGAACTTTAATAGCTGGGTGAGAGATATCATAATGAGACCAATGAGAGTTTATTAGAGAAACAAAATCTGGGTCTTTGAACCATATAGGATTGTATCTGAAAGGCTTGTTCCTACTATTAGGTTCTGTAGTAGTGTGGAGAAGTATGGGGTGATGATCTGAACCTATCCTATGAAGATGAGTAGTTTTAGTGTGAGGGAAAAGGTTGAGCCAATTTTGGTTTGCCAAAGCTCTATCTAGAAGTTGTTCAACTAAGGTATTGTTGTTTTGATTATTAGTCCAAGTGTAAGGGGAACCTAGATAAGGTAACTCTAAGAAGCCACTCTCAAGAACTGGAGTTGTAAGAAGACCTATTTGCTGGCTGGAAGGTGCAATACCTCCTCTTTTCTCATGAGAGTGGAAAATAATGTTAAAATCCCCTATAATAAGTTGAGGCAAACTCTTAGTATCTGTGTGCTGAAAGTAGTCACCCATATTATTCCAGAAGTCCATCCTATTCATACTGTTTGGTTCTCCATAAATGAACACAAGAGAAATTTGACAATTATCATGTAGGGTATTAGTAGTAATGTGGATCCAATTTTTATTCTGATGAAGAATTTGAACCTTAAACTGACTTTTGAACCCAATAGCCAAACCTCCACTCAGACCAACAGGAGGTTGAGTAATATAGTTCTCAAAGTGATAGGAAGATAAAAGGCTAGTAACATAAGAATCATTCTTCTTTGTTTCTGAGAGGAAAAGAAAATCAGGATCATGAAGTCTAACAAGATTATTAAGATGGTATCTAGTTACCTTTCCTCCCAAACCCTGGCAATTCCAGCTAAGGATGGAGATAGGATATGAATCATCCATGACTAGAACTTTTATACTTAAGATAGAAAACAGGATATTATAGGTAATGGTACTGTATTTTAAATTTTTAAAATAGCTAATATAAGGATGAGTGTATACCTGGTTGGTTGTAGAAGGTGGGGTGCTGCCTTGACCATTTGTGGGGTGTTGATTCTGAATCACAGTATTACTTTGATCCTGGGAGCTGACATTGCAGTTGCTTTGATGATTCTGAAACTGTATAGTAACATCTTGTTGAGGTTGGGTAGTGGTACAGTTCAGTTGAATCATCATTTTTTGCTTAGGAGTACGATTCTTCCTGGACTTGGATTGAGTATGTTGCTTTGCTGTTGATTGAGGAGTAGCTCCAAAGAGATGATCAAAATTTATATCCGGGAAGGTAGTTGGGATATAAGGGATATCTGTTGAGGAGAAAGGGGCACAAGAGAAGGGTTTATCAATTCCTATTGAAGTAATAGGACCATTACTGAATTCGGAAGTCCATGTAGAGTTTAGATGATTGAAGGATGATGGGCCTAAAAAGTTTCCTAAATAGGTCTACACCCGCAAGTGCACGGGTGTCAAGTTGTAATAAATTCCGGTAAGACCGGTTCGTTCCTCAGAGACTAAGTGAAACCTATTCTAAGACTCGGAAGTAACTTGGTTTTTGGTTTTGATGAGGTTTTGGTAATAAAATATAAAATATTAAAGTAAAATTACGGAAAGAAAATAATTACAAATGATACAAGGAACTCAAATGGGGAGAGGATCTAGGGTTTAGGAATTCACCACATAAAATTACCTTTAGAGCAAATAATTATCTAATTAATTCTCTTTTTTTTTTATAACTCAGAATTTCGGATAATGAACTATCCTAATTCCGGGAGATGTTTTCGTTAAAACCGAATAAAACATAACAATGTAATCATTTTATTTTAAATAAATAAATTTCTAAACTACTATTTATCAATTAATAAGTATGAATCGTCAAATGATTTAACATAAGCACGATGCATCAAATCGAAAAGTATAAATAGTGAAAAGAAAATCTATTTATCAAACTAAAACGAATTAAACTATGAAGCATTAATCAAGAGTTAATCAATAAAAATTATATCTCTAAAAGGTCAAAAATGGGTTTCATCGTAAAACCCTAGATGGAGAGTCTTAGCTAATCATGATCGAGATTTAAATAAATATGAATAATAAAAGAGAATGGAAGAAAACTTATCTTTTTCGCTATTTCCAAACCAAACAGGGCCTTAGGGAAATAATTTCCTTCTGTTTTTCCCAAAATTCCGCCAAACAGACCCTTAGGGAAAACTATTTTCTCGTCTTCCCGGAAACGATTTCCAGGTGAGAAAATAATTTTCCTTCCCTGGTTTTTCTTCTCCTTCTCTGTTTTCTCTTTCTTTCTCTTTCAATCTTCTCTCTTTATCTCTCTAATGAACACAGAAACTCTCTCTTAATCTTTACAACCGAATATGATGAAGAAAGAAGAAAAAAATAATAATGGAGTTTTATAACTTAAATTAAATCTCTTTCTCTCTCTACAATTCAAGAGCTTCTCTCTTACTAACTCTTTCAATCTCTCCTTCTCTCTCTCACAAAGAGAAGAATCAAAAGAAAAAGAAACCTAACAGTAAACTCTCAAAAACTGTTTCTCACTCTAGCTCTCGGTTCCATTAATGGCCGAATGGAGAGATGATCTCGGTTTTCCTCTGTCTCTCTGTCTTTCTCTGGTTCTAGCTTCTCTCTCTCCCTCTAGTCTTTCTGTTGGTTGAGCTTAAAGAGAGGGCTCCCAATCCCAGTTCCCCCCTTCCTCTGTCTCTGTTTTCCTTTATCATTTCATGGCCGAATCGAATCTCTCTCTCTTCTTTCCTTTCTCTTCTTTTCTTTCCTTTCTTCTCTCTTCTTTCCTTTCTTCTCTCTTCTTTCCTTTTCTCTCTCGGTTATAAGAGAAACTTTCTCTGTTTTGAAAAATCTCGATTTGAAGAAGAACAACTCTCGGTTCTAATAAAAGGAAGAAGATGACGATGACGTCAGCTGACGTCATCGAGTCGGGTTGGGCTGTCCGGGTCACGAGTATAGCTTGGTGTACCTCTGGACGTGACAGAAAGTAGCCCACTTTGTTTCTTGTCCCTCTGATTACTTTGCTCGATGCGCACCACGTGTCCTTCTTGACTCTTGGTCCACCAAATTTGACCCGAACTTTGACTAGCTCTATCTTACTCATCCGGACTCCGATTTGACTTCCGTTTTCGCCTACGGGTTCGTCTTGGACTCTACTTTCCATCCGAGCACTAATACTGATCATGAAATCAGAATCACAAAATGACCAAAATACCCCTAATCTGCATTTCTCCGACTTTTATCTGTTTTGCACACAAACTCTGAAAAAGGTACCTGAGTAAGGAAACACAAGCAAAACATCAGAGTAACAGCTCGAATTAGACTAACTAGTCTAAATTAAGATATTCAGATGAGGCATTTTCATGACTCATCAAACATCCCCAAACTTAGATTTTGCTAGTCCTCGAGCAAAAATAGAAAAATAAAACTAAACCCACCTTCACCACTTTCGTAGGGAATCACGATTGCACTTAGCACGTGCAACAAGCCGTTAAACCTCTAGGTTACCCAAGAGGACGAGTTTTGTCTCGTGAGGGTTTGCAGTGAATATACCCACAAAATTCAAATATCTCAAAATTCCAAAAGGGTTAAGTATGACATGAACTAAAAATGTTTATCCGGTAGATTTTCGAAAGTTAATAGAAATGAAATCCAAATCGACCAAACCATACAAATGCAAAAAAAATCTCTTCACTAGTAATCAAGACTCGAAGTGCACGTGACCAGCCAATATGAGTATCATTTCGGTTCTGAAAAGACAAGACCTTGATTACTGTCTCGATACATTTCGCCTCGACTACTGCCTCACGGTCATACACTCAAAAATTAAAGTCACTCAGAAATGGCTCACTCAATGTGCGAGTATGAGTATGAGAAAAAACTCAACACATTACAAAAGATGGACTAAATTTCTTTATGAACGACTGATCTCATAAAAAGGAAACAACCACTAATATGGAATGGGGAAGCTAACCTACTCTTCTCACCTGATCTACTATCTAACAGTGTTTCCTAAAGGTCAATAGAAACTAGTGATAATGTGAACCAGAACTCCTGAGAACTTGACGTCTTCAAATCTTCAAGAATTTCTTCGAAGGATAAACACTTAAACTAAACAAACATTTTTTTCTTTGATTTTTCTATTTCTTTTCTCTTTTTTTTTTTTTTTTTTTTTTTTTTTTTTTTTTTTTTTTTTTTTTTTTTTTATACGACTCATAATACAAATACTACTTTCTTCACATTATTCTTTCCTTGGTAATATTCTCTTCATTTTGCTTCATGCCTTATTCTCAGGGTTCTAAATGATGGGTGAGGTTCCTATCTTCCTCTAGTTAACACTATTTTCAAGTTTCTCAGACTACAAGAGAAAGGTTTGCTTCCTGATGACATCCCTAGTGGTTGTAAAATTTGAACTCAAGAGATCAAATGAGTTCTTCTTTCAATATTGCGAGGTTGAGTAGCTCTTCACTCTACTCGGAATTAGCTCAGAAGAGATCACTCAAAACAACAAGAAAGGCTCAGAATCTCACATAGGTTAAGTCTCCACTAATGATCGATTAAGTTCTCTCAGAAAAGTCTACTCTTCACCTATCTAACACTCACATGGCTAGTGCACAAACAACCTCAAGACTCGATATTCGTGGAAAAACCTTTAGCAAAAGTGTAGTACAACCAACTAGACTCTATCACCATTAACAAGCAAAAACAACTAGACTCACATTTTTAATCCAAAAATTTAAAATTTTGAAAAATTTTGAACCCTTTTGAATTTTTGAAATAAGGACTTAGCAAAAAATTCATTCCCCTATCCCCAAACTTAAACCGAACATTGTCCTCAATGTTCTGAAGACTATGCAAAAAAAATAACAGGATGAGGGAAAGATATTACCTGATTCCAAGGTCCTATGCGTGGGTTGCCTCCCAGAAAGCGCTAAGTTTAACGTCTTCAGCCAGACGAAACAGATGATTCGACAAAATAAAAAGGATTAACCTACTGGATTACAGATATGTGATTAACTGTAAACCAATATTCGATACATCTGTGGGTCCACCCAAAACACAAATTTTTCAGTAAACGATAGTCTCACATTTTTGTGAATTGCAGAGAGTGCATGTGAGACTATCAAAGAAGAGGGGCAATCCCCAAACTCAGTGGATGCACAGTCCACTAAGTAACTATAAATACTTGGACCAATGACTAGAAAGTCATCAAAAGGATCGACATAACAATGAAGGGCCAATATATCCGTCGAAGGCAGAAAGTCATCTGCAAGCTTAGTGGATAAAATATCCACTATTTCCATAGACGTTCTAGAGGAGACATCTGAAGTGTCCCAAAAGGGATCAACAACCGAGTCTGAGACCATGTGAAAGGTCAAACTAGACTCTAAGGGTAAGGCAATATGCTCGGGGATCAGGTCAGAGTCCATGGTTTCCTTAGGTACACAGTCTGACAAAGTATCTAACATGTCTCTAACGTTATCAATGTCCTCAAAGACATCTGAAGCCTCGCAGTTATTCATAATATCATGCCTTCTTAGCTTTTCATCTAAGACTGACTCCTTACAAATCTCAAATGTCGGAAAGTTAAGAATTGTGTCATCCCCAAACTTGCTCATTGAGCCATCATCTTGAATACCAACGTCTAGTGTAGTCCGATCATGGTGAGGCGACACGAGTGGAGGAAACAAGTCAACATCAGACCTTTCAGGCTCTAGGGTATTATCAGTAAATTCATCGACATTTAACTTAGTACTAGGGTTAGACGTATTAACCTCGTCATCGTACCTAGTACCTTCCTGAGTTTGGGGTTGTGAAACCCCTTCCTCGTCGGCGAATGACTGTGACTTAAGCATCTTTACCTGTTGAGTCAAGGACTCGATCTCCTGCTTTGTTTGAGTCACAAATTGTGACATCATCTCAATAAGACGACTCTCGGACTCTGATCGAGATCTATCTTCAAGAGTCTCCTCATAATAAGGCTCACTAGTGTAATTAAAATAAGACTCTTGATAAAAACTCCCACCGTATATATTAGGATCATACCTGTCTCTAAAGTCATTGGTCTCAGAATAGTGTGGACTATAAGGTCTCTCATATATATTTGGCGTCGGACCATATCCATCGCTAATCGGACCATCTCTACACATTTGCTGATAATCTTCTAATGTCATATGAGATCGATCAGGCTCATATGGTCTACTCCACTCACTAATCGGACTGTTTCTAGACATTCGTTTATAATCCTGAAATGTCATACCCGGTCGGTTAGGCTCGTCTCTACACATCTGTTGGTACTCTCCTAGGGTCATACCAGTTCGGTTAGGCTCAACTAGCCTATTCCCCTCGTTAAGTCGTTGACAATCTCTTAGAGTCGTACCACGTTGGTTAAGCCAGTCTTTACGCAACTGTTGGTATTCTCTTAAGGTTATATCAAGGTCATCATCATCAACAGGGTACGTCCAACCATTAGAAAAATGCGCCATGATGATCAGGCACGATCACAAGATGGGAATTGACACTTGCAAAAACTACACTCGATTCCTTTTTATTGGTCCATTTTTTTTTTTTTTTTTTTTTTTTTTTTTTTAACACGAAAACCGAGGAAGCATTACTAAGATCTTATAAAAAGTACCCACTAACAGGGGATTCGTGGGTGATTAGAGAAAGTTACCTCCCGTTCGAGACGGGCGACGACCTTTGCAGACGACTCGGGCCACTCTCCCCGCGAGTGTTCGAACCCGAGGCTTCGTTTTGGTTTTTCGGTTACAATTTATGCCCTTTAAATTAGGGTCAAAACTTAAATCCAAAAATAAAGTCTAGAAAGTCTAAAGTCTCTCTCTCACCAAAAATAAAATAAAATAAAACTGTAAATTTCTTCTTTTCGACTCCTCCTCCTTGTTTGCGCCTTCTCTTTCGCTCCTTAATGCCCTGCACACCAAAAATAGAGAAGCAAGTCAAAGTGGCCAAAAATAAAAACTTACCAAAAATAAAAACTTTCCAAGTTTAGAAAAAATTTTGAACTTAGTCCCCGGCAGCGGCGCCAAAAACTTGATGGGCCTAAAAAGTTTCCTAAATAGGTCTACACCCGCAAGTGCACGGGTGTCAAGTTGTAATAAATTCCGGTAAGACCGGTTCGTTCCTCAGAGACTAAGTGAAACCTATTCTAAGACTCGGAAGTAACTTGGTTTTTGGTTTTGATGAGGTTTTGGTAATAAAATATAAAATATTAAAGTAAAATTACGGAAAGAAAATAATTACAAATGATACAAGGAACTCAAATGGGGAGAGGATCTAGGGTTTAGGAATTCACCACATAAAATTACCTTTAGAGCAAATAATTATCTAATTAATTCTCTTTTTTTTTTATAACTCAGAATTTCGGATAATGAACTATCCTAATTCCGGGAGATGTTTTCGTTAAAACCGAATAAAACATAACAATGTAATCATTTTATTTTAAATAAATAAATTTCTAAACTACTATTTATCAATTAATAAGTATGAATCGTCAAATGATTTAACATAAGCACGATGCATCAAATCGAAAAGTATAAATAGTGAAAAGAAAATCTATTTATCAAACTAAAACGAATTAAACTATGAAGCATTAATCAAGAGTTAATCAATAAAAATTATATCTCTAAAAGGTCAAAAATGGGTTTCATCGTAAAACCCTAGATGGAGAGTCTTAGCTAATCATGATCGAGATTTAAATAAATATGAATAATAAAAGAGAATGGAAGAAAACTTATCTTTTTCGCTATTTCCAAACCAAACAGGGCCTTAGGGAAATAATTTCCTTCTGTTTTTCCCAAAATTCCGCCAAACAGACCCTTAGGGAAAACTATTTTCTCGTCTTCCCGGAAACGATTTCCAGGTGAGAAAATAATTTTCCTTCCCTGGTTTTTCTTCTCCTTCTCTGTTTTCTCTTTCTTTCTCTTTCAATCTTCTCTCTTTATCTCTCTAATGAATACAGAAACTCTCTCTTAATCTTTACAACCGAATATGATGAAGAAAGAAGAAAAAAATAATAATGGAGTTTTATAACTTAAATTAAATCTCTTTCTCTCTCTACAATTCAAGAGCTTCTCTCTTACTAACTCTTTCAATCTCTCCTTCTCTCTCTCACAAAGAGAAGAATCAAAAGAAAAAGAAACCTAACAGTAAACTCTCAAAAACTGTTTCTCACTCTAGCTCTCGGTTCCATTAATGGCCGAATGGAGAGATGATCTCGGTTTTCCTCTGTCTCTCTGTCTTTCTCTGGTTCTAGCTTCTCTCTCTCCCTCTAGTCTTTCTGTTGGTTGAGCTTAAAGAGAGGGCTCCCAATCCCAGTTCCCCCCTTCCTCTGTCTCTGTTTTCCTTTATCATTTCATGGCCGAATCGAATCTCTCTCTCTTCTTTCCTTTCTCTTCTTTTCTTTCCTTTCTTCTCTCTTCTTTCCTTTCTTCTCTCTTCTTTCCTTTTCTCTCTCGGTTATAAGAGAAACTTTCTCTGTTTTGAAAAATCTCGATTTGAAGAAGAACAACTCTCGGTTCTAATAAAAGGAAGAAGATGACGATGACGTCAGCTGACGTCATCGAGTCGGGTTGGGCTGTCCGGGTCACGAGTATAGCTTGGTGTACCTCTGGACGTGACAGAAAGTAGCCCACTTTGTTTCTTGTCCCTCTGATTACTTTGCTCGATGCGCACCACGTGTCCTTCTTGACTCTTGGTCCACCAAATTTGACCCGAACTTTGACTAGCTCTATCTTACTCATCCGGACTCCGATTTGACTTCCGTTTTCGCCTACGGGTTCGTCTTGGACTCTACTTTCCATCCGAGCACTAATACTGATCATGAAATCAGAATCACAAAATGACCAAAATACCCCTAATCTGCATTTCTCCGACTTTTATCTGTTTTGCACACAAACTCTGAAAAAGGTACCTGAGTAAGGAAACACAAGCAAAACATCAGAGTAACAGCTCGAATTAGACTAACTAGTCTAAATTAAGATATTCAGATGAGGCATTTTCATGACTCATCAAAGGATGAGTTATCTTTGTGTTTTTTCCACAACTGTTCCAGTCCTACCAGAAAAGAGTCAGTATCCTCATAGATAGTTCCCTTAACAAGACTTTCATCACTCAAAAGTTTCCTTTTTTCTCTGCTATCCATCTTTGTAAAATCCAACAGTTGCATTGGCTCCTTTCCTTTTCCCGAATATGTCTGTTTTTTAGTTGAGGGCTGAGGAGATTGATCAGTTGGTTCTCTTATAGTGATACCAGGCCGAGGTGTAGGTTCCTTGAGAAAAGCTTTAGTCCAAGTAGGAGAAATGACATTTCTTGTGGGCTCCTGAAATCTAGTGGTGTGTATAATAGGAGGGGTAGTAATGGTGGTGCCTATAGAAGCTTGAGGTTCAGATTCTTCAATTTCAATGGGATTTATGGAGACACCCTTATCAGAAGAAGAAGAAGTGGGGATGATGCTTGAGATGAGTGAAGGGTTTGAATAGATGAGAGATTCTAAAGTGGTGGGGAGCCGAGTAGCCTCTCTAGCTATTGGTTGTTGATTTGGTTCAACAATATCCTGACATGTGAATGGGGAATGATCTATGATTCTACAGTATAAACATGTTGACTTGGGGAATGGGAAGAATCTATACTCAATTCTAATTTTATCTCCATCTAATTGCACAAAAGTACCTGTCGGACAAGGTTTGGTAACATCCCAAACCACATCTGCTTTGACCTTGTCTCCAGGTAGTGATCCCCATTGAGCCGGGAAGAAACGGAGTACATGTCCAAGAGGACTCGAAATAATCCTGAGATCAGACTCATATTGCAAACATTGAGGAAGAGGAGACAGTTGGACAGAGAAAATCTCATGCTTGAGAGGGATTGTTTCCGGATCAGTGTCAACCTCCATAACATGCAGGATTAGAAGATAATCCAGAATGACATATGGTTTATTAATCAAGGCCCTGTCTCTATCCTTTGTCACTTTGAAAGTGAAGATAAAACAGTTTTGTCTGTTTGGAACAACCTCAACTGTGTACGGGAAGGAGACCTCCCACTTACGCTTAAGCTGGTTTTGTATTTTGTAGAGAGGGATGAAATGATGGCTACATAACCCCCGATAAAGCCACCAACTTGGCCATCAACCTCATATGTGACTAGTCCCAAGTTTTTTTTTTTTTGAATTGACTAGTCCCAAGTTTGGCTCACTAACTTTATAGATTCTTTCAAACAAAAAAGAAACTTAGTCAATTCTTTCCTGCAACTAGTGTTTGCATCATTAGTTGATGATTTCACGATAATAGTGAGTGAATTAATGGTATATGTCAATTTTTTATTTTGAAATGGGGTATATGTCAACTTGGTGTTAAATTAGATAAAGGCAAAAAAAGGAAGATATTCTTCTTTTAAATGGTTGACCTTCGAATTAATGCTCGTATTTTTCTTTTTTAGGTGGAGTACTTTCGATTAGTTACACATGTATGTTTAACAAGTGATCAATTTGACACTAAGTTGTCATATTTGATTCAGTACATGTGTTAAGGATAAATATCAATTAGTTCAAGGGTATCTTTGGGCGCTATTTGCAATTAGTGGGTAAACTAAATGTTCATTTTTTTTTTCTCAATATTTGTGTAAAGCAATATGTAATCAAACACTAATATCTTGTTAATTTACTTAATTATGTTACAGGGTCATTATTGTAATTTCACATCCTTGAATATTCTATAAATACAATGGTATCTGCCCTAGTTAGGGCATCTCGACTCAATAGTGTTTGCATGGTATCAGAGCTTAGGGATTAGAGCTCTCTCCTGCTTTTCAGTGCCGCCATCCCTCTTCCTCTTCTTCTTCTTCTTCTTCTTCTTCTTCATTTCTTCATTTCTTCACTGCCTCTCATCCTCTTTACCCTTCTTCATCTACTCTCTGTTTCTTCTTTTTTTTCAAATGGCAAGCTCAGCGGCTAATCAATCATCTCCTACTATCAATTCCTCAAACCCAACTTCTTCCTATGTTTTTGCAACCTTCCCCACCCTCACTAACATTTCTAACTTAATATCCATTCGTCTTGATAGCTCCAATTATCTTCTATGGAAAAGCCAGCTTCTCCCTGTTCTTCACTCACAAGATCTATATAAGTTTGTCAATGGTGATTACCCTCCACCACCTGAGTTTTTAACCTCTCCAACTGAAGGTACTTCTTCTACAATTCCTAATCCAGACTTTGTTTACTGGTATCGAATCGATCAAATGCTCCTATCATGGCTGAATGCCACACTCACTGAACCCATTTTAACTCAAGTCTTGGGGCTTACTTCTTCTAGGGCTGTCTGGCAATCTCTTGAAAATACATTCTCATCCATTAACTCAGCTAGACTTATGAATTTGAAATTGCAACTTCAAACTACCAAAAAGGGATCCCTCTCTGTTTCCGACTATCTTCTTCGCCTAAAAACCTTATCAGACTCTCTTGCAGCCATTGGACATCCAGTGGCTGATGATGAGATGGTCCTCATCATCCTTTCTGGTCTAGGCCCTGAGTATGAGAGTTTTGTCACCTCAATGACAACTAGAATTTCACCCCCAACCTCCTCTGAACTTCACTCTCATCTTCTTACTCAAGAATTTCGTCTTCAACTTCTTAACCCCATTCCCTCTCAACCAACAGCTCTTCTTACTCAACAATCTCAATCTCCTCGACCTTCCTTCTCACCTAACAGAGCATATCGAGGTCGTTCTTCTTACAGAGGGGGTTATCGAGGTTCTCACAGAGGATCCTATTCAACCAGAGGAGGTTATCAACGTCCCTTCACTAACTCTGTTTTAGGCCCTCCACCAGGTCGTCAAGCTATCATTTGTCAATATTGTGGAAAACATGGCCACACAGCACGCCAATGCTACAGTCTTACTCGATCACATGACATTGCTCAGTCCTTTGCTGCTCTAGGTCTTGACTCTCTCTCTTCTGATCCCAATTGGTACGTCGATTCAGGAGCCACCTCCCACATTGCCTCTGATAATGTTTCGGTTCTTTCTCGTTCTGATGTTCCTGCTCCAGACCAAGTAATGGTGGGAAATGGAAATACAGCCTCAGTCAGTGGTGTTGGTAATTTTTCCCTAAACCCTCATCTCACACTTAAAAATGTCTTAATAGTTCCTTCATTTAAAAAGAATTTAATCTCCATTTCTCAATTACTTCGTGATTTTAACTGTATTGTTCTATTCCATCGTAATGGATTCTTCATTCAGGACCTTCCCACAGGGAAGATACTCCTCGTCGGAACGATTGAGGATGGTCTGTTTCGTCTAACTCCTGCTCCTTCACCATCACAATCCTTCTTTACTCAGTCCCTCTCCAATGGCAGTCGCACCTCATCAGATATTTGGCACTCACGTCTCGGTCATCTCAATTTGCAGAGTTTAAATTACCTAATTAGCTCTAATGCTTTACCTTTAACAAAGTCTGTAATGACAAACACTAAGTGTATTAGTTGTATTGCTGGAAAGCATCATCAATTTCCTTTTTCCTCTGTTATTCACTCTACTACTAATCCAAATGAATTGATTCACTCTGATCTGTGGGGTCCTTCTCCATCTACCTCTGCTTCTGGATTTCGTTTTGTGCTTTTGTTAATTGATGATTTTACACGATTTACTTGGCTCTATTTTATGAAAAATAAGTCTGAGGTTGAACAACATTTTCGAAATTTCAAGACCATGGTTGAAAATCAATTTTCAAACCCAATCAAAACACTACAAACTGATGGTGGAGGTAAATATATCAGCAACTCCTTTGCTTCCTTCCTTCAGCAACAGGGCATTATTCATCGAAAATCTTGCCCTCATACACCCCAACAAAATGGGGTGGCTGAGAGGAAAATCAAACATCTAGTCGAAACCTCCCTATGTCTTCTTCACCAGGCCTCTGCTCCTTCTTCCCTCTGGCCTGATGCTTTCCAAACTTCAATCTATATAATAAATCGGCTACCAACTAAAATTCTTGATGGTATTTGCCCCTTTCAAAAATTAACAGGGAAACCACCTGATTACACATTTCTTCGCACCTTTGGGTGTCGCTGTTTTCCTCTTCTTACCCCCTACAGATCATCAAAACTTGATTACAAAACAAAATCCTGCATTTTTCTAGGTTATAGCCCTGCCCATAAGGGCTATCGATGCCTTGATGAAGCCTCTCAGCGTGTATGCATTTCGAGAAATGTTATATTTGATGAATTGATTTTCCCTTTTTCGTTTCAATCTCAACGGTCGTCTTCTCCATCTTCCTCTGTTCTGCCTCCATTAAGTCTTACTTGGTTTTTAAAACCAGCTCTCCCTCTCTCTTCGTCTCCTGACCCACGAAATCAATCTATCCATTCAAACCATGCACAACCCGACCCATACCCAATACCCAATACCCTTACACGTGTCCCATTACAACCAAGTCGACCGTTAAGTTCTGCGGGACCACTACTGTTGTCCTCTCCTTCACCCATTTTAAATTCCAACCCTTCTAATCTCAACCGCTCATCTCAATCAACTTCACCCACAATTCCAGCTGTTACCTTGGCCCCACCTCTTTCACCACCAGTACGACACCTACCAAGCACCACCACCTTCGTCGAACCAACCTCCTGTCCTCTCTCACCAACATTCCGTCCTTCTGAGATTCCATCTGTCTCTCCTCCTCTACAACCGACTTCTGCACTACCTCAGTCCTCTGATCATCTTGTTCCCCCTCCTTCTCATCCTCCATTATCTTCATCCTCTAAACACCCCATGATAACTCGAAGTAGGGATGGCACCCGAAAACCTAAAATTTTATTTTCTAGATCTACTGTTTCTATCCCTTCAAATAAGTCTGCCATCAGTTCGATTCTTGAAGAACCACATACTTTTCTTCAGGCTTCGAAGCATGATTATTGGCAAAAAGCAATGGCTGAGGAGATCACTGCTCTTCATAAAAACAATACTTGGACTCTGGTTCCATCAGATCCCACCATGAATCTTGTTGACAACAAGTGGATTTATCGAATCAAGCAAAGATCAGACGGATCAATAGAAAGATTTAAGGCTCGATTGGTCGCTAGAGGTTATACACAACAGCATGGAATTGATTATGAAGAAACGTTTAGCCCATTCGTTCGACCAGCAACAATTAGGGCAATTCTAACTCTTGTTATCAATGGAAATTGGGGGATAAGACAATTGGACGTCAAAAGTGCCTTCCTCAATGGCGAACTTCATGAAACAGTTTTTATGACTCAACCGAAGGGATTTGAAGACAAGAATTTTCCTAATCATGTGTGTAAACTAAACAAGGCAATTTATGGGCTAAAGCAAGCTCCAAGAGCTTGGCATCAACGATTCAGTAATTTTCTGTTTCAATTAGGCTTCATTCAGTCGATTTCGGATCCCTCAATGTGAAGGAGTTGAAGGAGATGTCCTTCGACCAAGGTGACAATGCGAACAATTTGTCGGATAGGACAATTGATGTGGAAGATCATCAAGTCCGATTGATTTAGGGATCGTAGAGTTGTAGCTAGAGACCAACTACGATCGTCGAATTACGAAGTAATTCGCGGCTAACTTCGATCGGATCCTACAACGGGTTACACATAAGAGTGACAAATTGATCTAGGATATGACTAGTGGGAGTGAGATATAATCATGGGAGTGTCCCATAAACATATCTCATAGGCCTAAAAAGGAATTAGGCAAAGATAGTACAAAAAGGCCAAAAACAGGGTTTTTGGGCCTAGACCGGTTCGGGTACTTCTAGGACTCGGATTGGGCTGAATTTTGGAGGGTTAGTTTCTGATATAATAAAAATTATATCTGCCAATTATCGTGGTGTTTGGATACCTCCTCCTTAGGGAATTGAGAAAATACCAATAGTTGCTATTTTCGACTATTTCCCTAAATCTTATTCTAAAGGGTGTTTTAGGAAACCTAAAAGGAGGTGGATTCTTATTAGGGTTCTATATAAACACTCTTAGGGCAGAGAATAAGGTGTGGAATTTCTCTCTAAGCTTTCTTACTCTACCACATCAAGTAGAGAGGAGAAAGTGAGCTAATTCCCAAGCTATCTTCTAGTCAAGCAAGAAGAAGGTCTTCTTATTATCCAACCACCATTGGTGTGCTAGCTATACAACAAGGTGGGAGATCAAATTGATTGCTCGTGTCCCAAGTAGAGGAGCTACACTTGAAGCTCTTGGTCTTCTTCAATCAATTCAACTAGTTCGAGGGAAAAGCGATTAAGGTAATCTACTATCTCCATTAGATTAATTACTAGTTTTGCATGTGATCCTGGGAATACTAGTGTAGACATTAGATGTCATATTTCCGCTATAAACACTAGTATAAGGGTATAAAACCCTACAGTGGCGTCTGAGCCTCTTGCTATTAACTAGTTTTTGCTAAGAATCGAACTAATTTATATGCTTGATAGTTTGAAAATTGAGTTTATAAAAGTATTTTAAAAGGTGTTTTTAAAAAAGGTATTTTAAATCATAATTTGATGGGATTCAATAAATTTTCAAATTGAGAATCACATTGATGATTAAAAGTGTTTTAAAAGTCTCAATTTGATTGAATTTCAAACTAATCCATGCTTGATTAAATTGATAGTTATGTTTAAAAAGATTTTAAAACATAAAATTTGATTAATTTTGAATTGGATTCAAAGATTTTTCAAAATTGTTCTTTGAAAAATTTCAAAAACCTAGATTTTGATCCAAAATTGGTTTGATTAAGAGTTGTTTTTAAGTTTTGGAAACTTTTGAAAAACAAAATTTTGGAATTTTAGAATTTTAGAAGTGTTCTAAAAAGAGTAGTTTTGACTTTAGGAAGCTCTCAAAACAAATTTGGAAAAATTTAAAAGTTTCTAAAAGTTTTAAAATATTTTTAGAAGTGTTCTAAAAGGAATTTCAAAAATTTAAAAAAAGTTTTAAAAATTGGAAAATAGCAACTTAGAGTTGCATAAGAAAAAAAAAAAAAAAAATTTCTTTTTGGAAACTAGGGTTTTGAAAAACCCTAGTGTTCGGCCAGGAAGCTTCCTGGCCGGACCAGAAGCTCCTGGATGCGTCCTCTTAACGCGTCCAGAGCAGCTGCTGAGACGCGTCTTGAAGACGCGACCAGCAGCTGCGACAGAAGCTTCTGGACGCGTCTTTGAGACGCGTCCAGAGCAGCTACTAAGGACGCGTCTTGGAGATGCGTCTGGGAGGTTCTGGGTGTCTCGGACTAGTCCGAGACACCTAGTGCTGGTCCGGTCCAGTACCAGACACGTCTAGAACGCGTCTGGTACATGGACTAGCGTCCTGGCTCCGGCCAGGACGAGACCAGGCCTTGATAGGCCTCGGCCAGGACATGCCGGCCCTATGGGCCGTGCTATGTCCGGACCTTGTCCGAGCCCTTTTTGGGCTTGGGCCGGGACTTGTCTAGGACTTGTCCCGGGCTTTTTCGAGGCTTTTCGGACCACGAAAAGGGACCATCATTCGAGTGGGAGTTTTTGCCAAAAATTATTTTCCGATTCCAACCAAATAATTCCAAAATCAATCCGGGCCATCCAAGAGCCCAAAACGGATTTCTCTTTAAACTGATTTATGAAATCATTAAGAATCGAACCAATATTTTTTCCGAAATTGACCCGGGCTTTCTCAAGCCCAAAACGGAGTTTTTCTTAAAAGATGATTTTAATCATAAAAGATAAAACCGGAAAGCACCATTAGTTGAATTCTTCGAATTTAGACTTAAGGTCCGCAATGTGACATGTGATGTCAACAAAAGTATCTCCCAAGATAATCATGCATATATAATTCTTAGCCTTGATATATTATATGATTGCATGTGATGTGAATGCGGGAAACTAGTATGGCCATAGATTTATTTCTTTATTCTTGTTTTAAGCACGGATGGGTGCATGCTTTGTAATTAATTTTAATTTCAAGTTTATACGATCTGCGAATCGTTAGAGTCTTGTAATTAGAGTTTAGGGTCTATGAGTCCATTGAAGAAACTCGAGGATGAAATCCAAAGGCGAGTGGGAGAAATCAATGAAGGTTCAAAGATGGCGATCTAAGACGAACCAAAAGACGAAACAAGAAGAAAACCAAGGGAGATTAGATCTTCTAGGTTAGGGGCCATACTAGGATCCATATCTGCTTGATTTACTTTCTCGCGCGCATTTACTTACTTATTTACGCTTTATGTCGTGGATGTTAGTTAGGCTAAATAGTTCACTATAACAAACGCCAGACTAGCGTAAAAGTCCCCAAAAGTAATCTTGAGTAATCGCCTATCCAGATTAAGACACTCGTTGCGCCCTTGTTCGAGGAAGGTGGGTCGGCCTTCGCAGAGTACCTCCTCTACCTTGGGACAATGCGGGTAGGTCTATAGAAGAGGCCTACACGTCTAAATGGTTCTACTCAACGAGATCAGCAAGAGAGTCTTGGATACTCGAGGCAAAAGGATAGATTAGTCATTCATTAATGAAATCTATTAACCAAGAGTCATAAGGTATGATCAGTGAAGGAATTCACTCACCCGGAACGACGGAGTCAAAGGGTAGGGCCTTCGTCCGCTTTACTTCGAAGAACTGGGGTCTTGGAATCACTTATTCAATCGGGGACGATTTTTATTGAATAATGTGGGAAAACTAATGTTTTTCAAAAACGATAACGAGTTTTAAAACTTTGCCATTTCTTTATGTAGTTTTCAGATGACACAAACGATTTCAACATTGAATCACACCTAAGGGAGGTGCTGATCCACTTCCTAGAATGGAAGAATGAATCCGAGAATAATTCTCAGATTCAAAAGGAAGGTCACTAGAATACCCAATCCCAATGTTGACTCATACAAGAGAAGGTCAAAAGCCATTTGCAAGCAATCGTATAACATTCTCTTTGGAAGAATAATGAATGCTAGCATAACCATTAAGACAAACTGAGGAAGAATTTCCCACAGAAGTCATAAATGGAGAGGTACGAGACCTCCAAGGCAATCTGAAAGTCATCCTAACGGAAGACAACAGAATACATCTATCACCCAATTCAATATTGATTGAACAAAGATAGATAAGACCTTAGATGAGTCACTCAGGTTGTTACAAACAAACTGAGCAGAACATACGGGAATATCCAGTCTAAGAAAGGTTCTTGAGATTTGGTACAAAGAATCTAAGAAATAGATTCAAAAGGGCAAAAGGATCAGTCAAGTGAGACAAACATTTGATCAAAGAAAAGCAGCTACCGAGTACATGATCAAGAGTATTTCTCATTACTGTGAATGTTTCTGAACAATGGCTAGACCATTTAAAAGGAAACTACCTTTAGCACCTGGAGGACAAAAGGAATGGAATTATGAATTCCGATTCCGTATCCTTGTTAACAAAGTTAAAAACAAGTATCGTAAAATTCCTTCATCAGGTATTTAAGACCAGATGAGCGGCTCAGTGGGAGCTCAAGGAAATCACATACTTGACTAAGAGAAGTAAAGATCCAAGAGGGAGCAGAAGCAGTAATGCTAGGGATGCTGAAAGAGATCAAAGTCTTCTTTTAGACACTGATCTAGCTTAGAACTTAATAGTGATTATTTTGTTCTTCTAGAAACGTCTGATGTTTTAAACCAGTGATAAAATTAACTGAAGGTTAACATTGATAATGGCTAAAATCAAGAGATTCAAACTCATTAAACTTCAGCATTGTCAATTAGGTCTTAAGGACTAATTGACAAAGTCACCCTTTTCAAAAGGCATAAAGACTAGTAATCTATTAGGACTCATACGGTGTTATGCAGACCTATAAGTTTACTTGCAGAAGCTAACGAGAGAAACTTCAAATACGTACTCTGACAACTTCATGAAGTATGGAAACGTACAAATCATAAAGTATAAGTCAGAATGTTTGAAAGGTTCAAACAAAGTACAAACCGAAGTAAAGAATCACTTTGGCAAGATAGTGAAAACTTGAGTCAAACACTTGATAACCATCAAAGGAGTTGAGAAACAGTTTCCCAACTCTGCTCCATGGAACACATCCGACGGATGGTGGATTCAGTGGGAGCAATCGAACATTGCTATGCATAATTCGATCAAAGATGGGTTTAAGCCAGTCTTCCGAATATTTTGGGACATATTCTATAAACGATTGTTTTCACACTTACCAAAATTCCGTCTAAAGCTAAATTTGTAAAAGCATTACAAAACTAGCTAATATCTGACGCAATTTCTTTTAAAAGAAAATTGGGCTTCTTCCATAACTAATCAAGAGAACAAAGTGTTTGTTGCTCATGATAGTATTCTTCTAATAATTAGCACACCGAGTAGTCTGGGAGAAAACACTAATTATTAAAAGAATAAGTGGGAGAAAAGTACAAGTCGATTTAATTCGATCATGAGAAAAATCATGGAGGGTCATGAAGAACAATCATGAAACTTGTACAAGTCGATTAAATTTGACCAAGAGCAACAAACTGCGACTCCTTGGAAAAGGAAAGGATAAAGATATAATCTTATAAACCCACCGCACAAAAGCGAATGTCATTCGCCGGAGAACTCTCAAAACAAGTGAAAGTGTCTCTAAAGGAATATCTCAAAGTAGTTGAGAAAATTCCAAATTGTTGTTCAAAAGCCCTAAAAGGTCAAATCTCAAAGACACAGAAAATAAAGGTTTTTTCTGAAGAGATAAAAGACCTGCGCAGAAACGGAAACTGACTGTAGATTTTGGCTAGAAGCCAAAATCATTGTGGAATCCATATCTCGTCAAGACATGAAGCTTGATAATTTAAGTCAACAGAAGACCTAAATTGGTTTTCCAAAGTAGAAAACTGAGAAGGATGGAAATATTCATGTTTCCCGAAACTAGACAAGAAGAATAAGATTCTTTCAATCAAGTTATGTCCACAAGCATGCTTCAGAAATCTATCGACGGATTAAAAGCACGCAAGAGTTAGAATCTTCGATTCAAAAGGCAATCAGAGAAATTTGATTCCTGGAGAATGAAGAAAATCTTGAATCACGAGTTTCAAGAAGGTAAGTGGGAGTAAACAAACCTTTCGGGTCCATATGCATAGTACATACAAAAGATTGAGTACGACATAAGGTGTTGTATAACAGTAACGAACTGACTCAATAAAGGACCACACACAAAAGGATAAAATGCCATTTTGGGCATCTGAAGATCTATAAGCATAGATCAAAAGGATGATAGGATTAGAGAGACTCAGTAAGCTGAGATGCTTGAGATCCGAAACAGAAAATCTAAGACTCGGAAAGTCTAAAAGAATTTCGACCCAAAAACTCATGACAGAGGGCGTTGCAAAACTCGGAGTCTAAAAGACACCGATGAGCTAGCACGCATGAGAGAGACATTTATGTTCGAAAACATAAAGTCAATCATGTTGGACATGATTAGCATTTAAACATCCGAATTCGGATTGGAAAACCGAAACACTACTTAGTACATCCTAGAAGGCCAAAGGATGAAGTAGTACAAAGTTGAACATGTCATCGTAGCAAACTTCCAGACATGGAAGGAAAGTAGGCTAAAAGTGTTTTAAGCCAGGAACTGTTGCAAATACTACACAAAGAATTAAAGGCCTTAACCCTAGTAAAGATTACTAGATATTATCAAGGTTGAAGATAGTAATCTTTAAATTAATTGATAATAAGCAAAGTTTAAAACCGACTACCACAGTAGTCAAACTAAACTGTCACCTTAGACATAGTATGAGATTCATACACAGTCTAAGGCATGAGGTATAATTTTAAACCTCGACAAGTAAAACTGAGTGGGTAAAAGGAGTTTTACGGAAGAGGCTCAGATTTACAACTCTCGTTATCAGAAATAATAAGAATTATTTCACCAGTCGTCTAAACTTGGTTTAGTGTTTAAACGACAGTCCATCGATAATAAAACGTTCCGAATAGGTTTGTCAGATACGTGATCTGATGAATGAAATCCTATTAAGTGAACTTGGAATAATTATTATCAAAAATCCCTGGTCCAGGTCATTGCATGGACAACAATGACTCACGAAGACTAGCACGGGAGTCGAAGGGATAGCGCAGTTTCATGGGCTATATGAATAGTGTATTCTATTCGACTACGTGGGTGTGTAAAAGGTTTATACACTGGATAACCCTCAAATGAGAAGTACATCATTCGTGATGAACGTCAATACTTCTCATAAAGACAATTGGAGAGATTCCTCAAAACATGAGTGCTCCACTCATCTTATGTAAGGAATGCCCGACTTTGGTTCCGTTAAACGCCGCGCCGTAAAAGGAGGTTATAAAGACGGATACTGGGAAGGACAGGATAGACATGAAGTTAAGTGGGAGCGCAAGAATGGATTGTGTCACCCTAATTACATTAGGTACAAAGTGTCTCAAGGCCACTTGATGAGTAGCAACTGAAAATGCGTGGCCGCGCTCAAACGGATTAAAGTTAATCGTTTGTCTTTTACAGTTGTACTCGGATATCAAGAAAGTCTGAATGATGTGACGTATCAGATGGGATACTAAATTGACACGGGAATCGAGGCATTGCACTTGTTCTAAGTCCAAGTGGGAGTCTGAAGGAGTTGAAGGAGATGTCCTTCGACCAAGGTGACAATGCGAACAATTTGTCGGATAGGACAATTGATGTGGAAGATCATCAAGTCCGATTGCTTTAGGGATCGTAGAGTTGTAGCTAGAGACCAACTACGATCGTCGAATTACGAAGTAATTCGCGGCTAACTTCGATCGGATCCTACAACGGGTTACACATAAGAGTGACAAATTGATCTAGGATATGACTAGTGGGAGTGAGATATAATCATGGGAGTGTCCCATAAACATATCTCATAGGCCTAAAAAGGAATTAGGCAAAGATAGTACAAAAAGGCCAAAAACAGGGTTTTTGGGCCTAGACCGGTTCGGGTACTTCTAGGACTCGGATTGGGCGAATTTTGGAGGGTTAGTTTCTGATATAATAAAAATTATATCTGCCAATTATCGTGGTGTTTGGACACCTCCTCCTTAGGGAATTGAGAAAATACTAATAGTTGCTATTTTCGACTATTTCCCTAAATCTTATTCTAAAGGGTGTTTTAGGAAACCTAAAAGGAGGTGGATTCTTATTAGGGTTCTATATAAACACTCTTAGGGCAGAGAATAAGGTGTGGAATTTCTCTCTAAGCTTTCTTACTCTACCACATCAAGTAGAGAGGAGAAAGTGAGCTAATTCCCAAGCTATCTTCTAGTCAAGCAAGAAGAAGGTCTTCTTATTATCCAACCACCATTGGTGTGCTAGCTATACAACAAGGTGGGAGATCAAATTGATTGCTCGTGTCCCAAGTAGAGGAGCTACACTTGAAGCTCTTGGTCTTCTTCAATCAATTCAACTAGTTCGAGGGAAAAGCGATTAAGGTAATCTACTATCTCCATTAGATTAATTACTAGTTTTGCATGTGATCCTGGGAATACTAGTGTAGACATTAATTTTCCTAATCATGTGTGTAAACTAAACAAGGCAATTTATGGGCTAAAGCAAGCTCCAAGAGCTTGGCATCAACGATTCAGTAATTTTCTGTTTCAATTAGGCTTCATTCAGTCGATTTCGGATCCCTCAATGTTCTACAAACAAGCTTCGACAGGTATTACTATCTTATTACTCTATGTTGATGATATAATTGTCACTGGCTCCTCGAAAATTGATTTACAGAGTTTCATTTTGTCTATCAAATCTACATTTGAAATGTCTGATTTGGGAGACCTAACCTATTTTTTGGGCATGGAAGTGTTTCGTGATGATAATTCAATCACACTAACACAACGAAAATATACATTGGATCTTCTTAAAAGATTTGGTCTTCTTGATTCGAAGTCTGTAAATACTCCGGTTCTCACTGGTAAAAAGTTATCTAAACTTGATGGAAGTCCTCTCTCCAACCCTCAAGAATTTCGAAGCCTCGTCGGAGCCCTCCAATATCTTACCCTTACCAGACCGGATATTGTTTATTCCGTCAATCAAGTCTCGAAATTCATGCATCAACCAACTACACTCCATTGGATAGCTGCCAAAAGAATTCTTCGATACCTCAAGGGATCACTTACTGTTGGTCTTCGACTACGATCGGCCACTGACCTTCCATTACTTGGTTACTCCGACGCCGATTGGGCTGGTTCGCCGGACGATCGTCGATCAACCACCGGCTCATGTGTTTTCCTTGGTCCAAACCCGATTATGTAGACCTCTAAAAATCAGCCCACAGCGGCCCGATCCTCCACCGAAGCAGAATATAGGGCAGTGGCCCATACGTGTGCCGATATAATTTGGTTACAGAATTTATTAAAGGAGTTGGGCTTTTCTTCTACACGCACTCCTATCATTCACTGTGATAATATAAGCACCACCTATTTGGCTGTCAATCCTGTTTTACACTCTCGCACAAGGCATGCATCTATCGACTTTCATTTTGTTCGTGAACAAGTTAAATTTGGAAACGTTCGAGTTCACTACTTGTCGGGTGACTCTCAAATTGCAGATTTATTTACCAAAGGTCTCTCCAGCTCTCGGTTCAATGAGTTGAGTTTCAAGCTCTCACTGGTGCACCGTCGTTCGGCTTGAGGGGGGGTGGGGGGGGGGGGGTGTAAAGCAATATGTAATCAAACACTAATATCTTGTTAATTTACTTAATTATGTTACAGGATCATTATTGTAATTTCACATCCTTGAATATTCTATAAATACAATGGTATCTGCCCTAGTTAGGGCATCTCGACTCAATAGTGTTTGCAATTTGTCCTCGTTACAATTTTATATATCTAGCCTTTGTATCACTTTTCAAGAGATTAAAGAGGCATAAAGTTCTCTTTCAAGTTTGGCTAGTCTCTTCTTAAAAGGAAGAGCAAGAGGGTTGAGAATAAATAAAAACAAAAAAAAAAACGATTTCACAGTCAACTAACAGAACAATTTAATATGGAGCCAACTCGTCTACTATCAATAAACTAAGAATGGTACGTACGAGTTGGGGACGACATGGGTGTTATTTGAGAATTAACTTATTTTCTTATTAATAACAACTCTCTTTATTAAGCAAAAGAGATCTTCACACAATCTGAACCATTGATAGGTTAGTGAGGTTTCACGATCTTGGTTTCTAGTGCCCCATAATATTTAGATATTGTATTATTGGCTACTAAAATATCTTTTTTATATGAAAATATCCTCCCATTCCAACCCTTAGGTTTTTGAATTGATTGTAACTTGTAAGTCATAGTGTCTTTTTTTTAGATTACATTAATATAATATGTAGCATTTTCAATTTGATTTGGTGCAAGTCCTAATTCTTTGTTTCAACTTTCAAAGGTAAAACCCATCTATTTGTAGACATGTGGTAACTTTTTTTTTTAAGTAGAATTACCATAGGAAACTAATTGCAGATGAGACAATTCGTGCGACAATAAATTGTTGGCGGTGTTAAACATAAACGAGTGATAATTAGCATTACTTAATGTAATACCGAATATGGACAAACTTACACAAAAAAAATAATAATAATATGAAGAAAAAGTATGGTTGGTTTCAAAGCAATCTGGCTGCTTGCACAAGTTGCAAACAGGTTGCAAAGAGGAAGGAAGAACATGCACATGTTATTTATCTTAAGTGGTGGTAGGTAGTGACTGCACAATAAAGCACGGCTGGCTTTTATCGGTTAACTTCTTGGATTTTTTCGTTTTTGTTGTTTGTTTGTTTCTTTTTCTCTCATTCTCTTTCGATGTATATTAGGCCAATCCATCTTCTTTAGAATACAACTAGATATGACATGGTTTTATATCCTGTTAGTTAGGTACCGTGGAATATGTAACTTGTTAGCTTTCAGATACCAAAGTATATGTAAACATAGATATGATGTAGTTTGAAATTTCACAAGTGTAATACATAAAAACTTGTACGTTATAATTGTATGAACGATTGTAGACAATATTTGACTCAGTTATCTTCTTCTCCTTCTAAATTTCGGTAATCTACAAATCTTCTTCTCTCTTTCCCTCGGCACAACGTGAGTATACTTCGGGAAGTTCTGAAGGCACCTCCCTCCCTACTTGTTAAAGCCTTTAGAGTTCTCCTTGGGCTTTGGACCTGCTGGTTGGGATGCTTCCTGTAGAAAAGCACGCAGCGAGAAAGACAGTACCATACGAGGTAGCATAGATCGGCAGGGCAAGAGGCAAGAGCCATCCAAAAGCCATTAAAGGTAAGCGCAGGCGTAGTCTTTAAGCCGTTCTATTTTCTTTGGTTTACCCATAAACACCTGGAGCTCCGGTAGCTAAGGCATAGGCAAGAGCGAAGACAAAAACAAAGGCATAAGCACCGGAAGCAAAGGTAGAGGCTGAGGCACCTAAGGCAGCTGGAGTTAAGGCAGCGGGATAGACACTTAATCGAATGGACTTTGTTGACCCTTTACTTCAAGGGATGCAATGCAACTAGAGAATCTGAAACAAGCTAGTGAACTGGAAGGTATGCCGTCCATGCTCCTATCTATACTGCAGCTTTCACTCTACCAATTGGATCCTCATCTATATTTGGATATGAACCTAAACCAGTAACTGAATCCTTATCTGGCAAGGCTACTAGCTATCGGCCTGTAAGGTATGCGTAGCGAGGTAGCTAATCATACATGTGGCTCACATTCCGAACAGGAGGGCGAGTCCCTACTCGCCTCCATTCAAATGGGAATTTTATTACCCTCACCTCACCTTTCTAATCGTAAAGTCACATTGTCTTTGACTTTGTCCAAGTTAAGTCAAAGTTTCCCTCACACTCCGGCCATCATCTTCCATAGACAAAAATCGTTGAAGCTAATGCCAGTAATGATGACAAAAATGGTGAGTGTGTACAAAACTTCCCAAGTTAAATCTTGGGAAACTTAAGGTTATGCACACACAACGCCCAACTTACACTTTTATCATCACACACCCCACCTTTTTCTTTATTTTTGGCGGAAAACTTCATTTATAGACACTCACTCGAAAGTAGCAAACTCAAAATCTTTGGTAGTTCGTCATTCTCACTTTTGAAAAAATCGTCGTGGACTTGCTGCGGTCATGCAAATGGTGCCGGGAACCATGGCTTCAAGAATAGTCAATACTCAATCCCATTAAATAAAGATTGATACCAAGATTATATCACGAATCGAAAAAAAAAAAAAATCAAAATTTGACAACTAAGAAATAAGTCAAGATATTTGAAGATCTACAAGAGATATTTCAGTTCTTCCAACTATCTTTATAATATTGTTAACAACTCTTGGTTGGAATGGTAGGAAGTTTAGTCTTCCACTTTAGAAGTCAAAGGTTCGATGCACGCTGAACATTCAAAAAAAAATTATCTTTATAGTGTCTTGTAATTATAGTTGTCCTATTATCTAGGAAACTAAGAAATACATAAATCAATCTGAAGACGTGGTTCTAGGTATTTTTATACAATGAAGTACAGACAATGAATGTGACCAGATTAGTAAAATATATTTTATATATATATATATGACTTTCTCTGTAGATTTAGTTGTGGTTTTAACGATCGATCTAGGTTAAATCGTCATTTCTATTTTTTATTTTTTGTTGAAAGAGGTTAAATCATCATTTCTATGATCCATGCAAGGGAATTAGAGACAAAGCGTGCAACCTTCCTATAATCCTATGTGAATGTGAACCATGACACTGCCTTGGTGGGTCAAAAAGAGAAATATGCATTGGTGGGTCCAAACTCCAAAGGGAGGAAAAACACACTTGTTATACAAAAAAGGTGTGATAATTTCATCAAAAAAAAAAAGGTGTAATAAAATCTGGTCCATAATGTAGTAGGATATTCTATCACTTAAAAAGTAATTAGTTGATGAGGATGAATTAATTTGAAAAGGATAGATCAATCTTATCCTTTTACATTTCATCACATTGTACAATGGGTGGGTGTATTTGATTCATGACTAACCAATTGAAAAAAAAAGGCTACCTATAACTAGATAACTTAGAATCCAATCACCCAAATTCTATGTACACTTCCCATATATGTAGCCTTCCAAAGCCTTCACATTTTGTATGAAAATTAAGTTTGGTTGAGAGTTTAGTCATCTTGATCTAGTTTTTAGGTTTCCTTGTAAACGGATGGTGGATTGGTGTGAAGAGTTGAAGTATAATTATCATTATCAAAGGAAGAATGGGTTGTTCTTCTTTAATCAATCAACAAAACAACCATGGGATCATGGAGGATCATAATCAAGAACAACAAAATGATCATAGTGATCTTTATTCATCTTCATCAAACAATTCAAGTACTTCTACTTTGTCTGATTTAGTGGAAGATGCAACATCAAATGGTCATAGCCATCATCTTCAACAACTTGGTTCTAGTAGTACTAGTAATAGCCCTTTACATGAGATGTCTTCTCTCTTCCAACACCTTCCCCTCAAGTAATAACTCTCTCTCTCTCTCTCTCTCTCTCTCATTACTTGTAGAATTTAAATCTTTTGAGTATACATTGCTTTAGTCATGTCACAACCAAAATCGAGGTTATTTCAGACAACGAGATTTAACTTCGACTTACTGTGTCTGATTAATGAATTCAAAATCAATCAAAATCAATCATACAAATGATTACGTGCACTCTTCACAAAGAAAAAACTATTTTAAAATTATGACTCTTATTAATTCAAATCTCAATTTATATTCTAGATATGGAAAAAAAACACTAGTAGAATATGTATTTTAATTTGGTTTGTTTGTTATAATAGGAGAGGGTTATCAAAGCATTTCCAAGGGAAGTCACAATCATTCACATCCTTGAGTGAAGTAAGAAGCTTAGAAGACTTGGCAAAGCCTGAAAATCCATACAAGAAGTTGAAAACATTGAAGGGTTATTGTGCTGATCACAAAGACAAAGTTAATTCTTCGTCCTTTTCAAGAACTTGTTCATCAAAACCTACAAATCTCATTTCATCATCACCAAAGAAGAATTCAATGTCAAGGGGTTCATATTGTTCTTCATCTACTCTAATTAGCCATGCAAATGAATGTGGTAATAGTAGTAATAGTAGGTTGTTGTTTGGTAATAAACCCCCAATTTCTCCACAAAAAGCTACTACTTACTAAGGTCTGGTTTGTATAAAAGGTTATACTGTATAAGCAAGATCTTATATAATTGGATTTCTAGAAAATATGATACTTTGTAAGAGTGATCTAAATCAATTCCAGTCATTGTTAAGATAACAAACTAATTGGGTTTGTATCGAATGGGTA
Organism: Eschscholzia californica; assembly: GCF_041429995.1. Taxonomy (NCBI): domain Eukaryota; kingdom Viridiplantae; phylum Streptophyta; class Magnoliopsida; order Ranunculales; family Papaveraceae; genus Eschscholzia; species Eschscholzia californica. Next base: position 10,840,348 of record NW_028238198.1, on the reverse strand, counting down.
AAATAGTTCGTGAAAACGTCATTTTAGTGAAGCTTAGGAGTCAAAGAGTTTATTAGTCAAAATATGAAGACTAACGGGGAATCAGTCAAAATATGACACCCCAATGAATTAGTCGAATGAAAGAGAAACATAGATCTAGCTTTAGTACTAATCAATATAAAATGAGCTCTACTGTCACGAACTTAACCAATAAGCTCTCCAGGCTGAGCCTAATCAACTTCATTTTGGATTTATATAAGACAATGTTCTTCCTTTACAGAATCAATGGGAACAGAGTTCGTTCTAACACGAAGAAAGTAGAACAAAACCAGTAAAAGAGCCGAAGAGTCGTTCTTCCTTTACCGAGACAACTACTGAACCGAATTAACTGATTGGACCACACGTTGAGGTTTCATTTTCGGAACATCTATCGAACCAAAACTCTCTTCGAACCGTTTTGCTTGAATTTGTAAACCAGCATCCCTCAAAGCATACATAGCTGATTTATATAACCTCAAATCTAGTCCAGTCCCATCCATCTTCATATCCTGTAAGAGTTTGAGCAATTCATCAATCCTACTAGTCTTTGAGAATACTCCTACCATAATTCCTGCCATTGCTCTATCAATCAAACCTCCATTCATTCTATATTCCTTATAGTACTTCATACATTCATCAAATTCTCGAGCTTTACTATACGCGTTAATTATACACGTATAACTAACTTTATCCGGAGCTATTTTTCGACGTTTCATCTCTTTCCATGTCTTCTCAACTTGTCTTAAATTGTTCACTTTTCCATGCATATCCATTAATGAATTATATACCCAAACATTTGGTTCACATCCTCTTTCTTTCATTTTAGCTACAATTTTCATGGCATCTCTTATTCTCCCAATCTTTCCATACATTGAAACCATACTTGAGTAAGCAACTACACATTTAACAAAACCCTTATTTTCCATTTCAGTAAACACTAACTCTGCTTTTTCATAGAACTCTAATCTACAATAAACATTTATAATTGAAGCATAAGTTACTTGACCTGGTTCGTACCCGGATGAGATTAAACCTTCATAAACCCTAATTGCTTCACCAAGACCCCTTTTCTTTGAATACCCATTAATGATAGCACAAAAAATACAATCTGAAACCCTAATATTTATCTCCTTCATTGTTTGAACAATCTCTAATGTCTTCTCCATTAATCCTTCTTCTACATACATTAATACAAGTTTCAAGAACAAAGCAGGATCTTTTACCAATTTCTTCTCATTTGCTTCTTTAAATAGTTCCTCTGCTACTTTAACTTCTCGAATTTTCGCAAACGAACAAATCAATGATGAATAAATTAATGAATCCTCTGTTATTCCTTTACTTTTCATTTCTCTAAATAAATCTAGGGCTTCAAAAGCTCTTCCTGATTTTCCTAAAGAACTGAATAAAATCAAGTAAATTTGACTTGAATTTGGATAACAATCTAGGTTTTGACTCTGAAATTCATGAAATAGAGATAAAACTTCCTCTGTTTTACCAATTCTGTAATAAGCATCCATGATTTGAATATAACAATCACAATCAAGTAAAACCCTAGCTGATTTCATCTGATTATATACAGTAATTGTACTACTATACATATGAAGCTTGTTATAACCTTTCATGGCTGTTTCAAATGCAGAAACAGCAATTTCTTCTTCAGATTGAAAAATTTCAAGCAAGAACTCTACAATTTTGAATTTTCTTGCTCTAACACAACTACTTAACAATTTCGAACAAGTATATCGATCAGGAAGTAACTTAAATTTCTTAAAATCAAGAATGAGCAACTGAATTGAATCCCATTGTTTATGTCTAAGTAAATACCTGATTAGATTCTTGAATATCAATTGATCTGGTCGAAATTCGATTCGTTCTTTAGCTTTTTGGTAGTAATCAAAACAGAGAGGTTCAGTTTGAGGATCTTTACAGAGATTACACAAAAACTCATTCAAATTATTTTGGTCTAATTTTAAAGAATCTTGAAGGTTTGGGTCAAATTGAAAATTGGGTAGATGATCATTTGTTGAAGATTCTTCTAAGAGTGGGGAAGGAGAATTGGAAGAGTTAACAAAGAGAAATGGACGAGTTGAACAAGGGAGAGATAGAAAGGAGATGAAATTTGATGAGGAAATTAGGGTTTTGGTGAGTGATTCTTTACTGGAATGGGTGGAAGTTATGAACCACTCAGAAGTTTTTGGAAGAGCCATTAGAGAGAGAGAAGAAGATGTTTGGATGTGGTTATATATATACCTTATCCCATTTGAATCTTTTTCACTAGAAGTGTATCAAAGGAACCACTAAATAGGTGACAGGTGGAACATGTAAGAGATTAGAATTTTTATTCCAAAATGTTTGGCAAAAGTCCTTTGATTTTGATTTGTTTAACTTACCCCCAAACAAAATGCATAACTTGAAGATGCCCCATTTCTAATTGGTAATGGGACAGACCCAGTTACCCACTGTGACACCAATGGAAAGTGGAAACCATGTTCATTTGTGAAGCAAACTGTATTCCTCTAGTCTTTCTTCTTTATCATCATCTTCAAATCCTTTGTCATCTCTATCTATCGCCATTTTTCTCTATAACATTAAGAATTTGAAAAAGATGAAGAAAGATACTGGAATGATGCAAAAGGAATCTGAAGATAAGAAAAATTTGATGATAAAGTAGGAGGATTTGAAGATGAATGGGTAAGATTTTGGAAGGGTATTTTAATCACACACTAATAAATTTAACTGATTTCTTACGGTTGGACGGCACAAGTCTAATTTCCATATTCACCCCCAAGGAAGAGTAGTTATTGTCGAACTTGTGATTGGTGATGATGTATATCAAAATGATGAAGTAACAAAAACCATTTCAGAACTCAAAGTCAAACTTGGATGATGAAGAAACTACAATCATACAACCATAGTAAAGCCGCCTTCGGTGGCATTGATCATACAAACACTAACCTAGATTCTCCCCCATAGTTGTTTACATATTGATAAGTGTGAAAAGTAACAACACAAACCAACTAATCTTATTTGAAGAGTTACATAAGTGGAAGGGAAAACTGTTTATGGGTTTCATCTGCAGATACAAACATGACATGACCTTAAGAAGTTGATGAAATCTCTCGCCTATCTTTAAAAAGATACCTTGATATCAAGCAATGCCATCAATTGGGCGACGAACTGAGGGTGTCCAGGCCAAGCTGCTCCTGTCACCAAATTGCCGTCCGTGAAGCAGCTGTCTATTGGATCAGGTGCTAACCATGTTGCTCCTGCCAATACCACATTCAGCTTTACTGCTGGATACGCCGTGCACTTCCTTCCCTGCATTGGATTTCCAGATAAAACAAGTGTAAGAAACATGTCACTACTGAAGGCTTAAACCATTAATCATAAGGAAAATTCTGTAGGCACCTCTTATATGGCTCTTAAACGGCGGGTGCCTTTGACTTGGGTCAATGGGGCAGCCAAGTGAGGTGAACGCTGACTGGACGGAGCCCAAGCTCCGTCCAAATTAACCTTTAATGGAGATGGACTTCAAAGTCAAAGGTACTCAGAGATGCCAATAGCCAATCAGGGGGTCCCTAGACCACCTCAGACAAATTTTTCACCAAATGAGCCTCCCGAGCGGTCGAACTCCAACTTATAAAACCCAGATGGAATTTAAGTTGGGGAAGTCGTGTTAATTCATGCAAACCTAGTCAGTAAGAATGATAAACTAAACAACTTAGTCTCAGCCAATTATATAGGGCGATCTTTCCTAATCCACACTACGTAAGAGTCTAAATTGCATTCCACTTTGCATATTGAATCACCATTACCATCTAAGAAACATCATACGGTGTATATCTTACCTACTTGAGCGAGTAGCAGGAAGGCTTTAAGAGATTAAAAAAGATTACCTTCAGAACACCAGCAGCTGATAGAATTTGTTGCCCATGGCAGATGGAAGCAACAGGCTTTCCTTCATTCATGAAATGCTTCACCAAGGTAAGTACTTTCTCATCCAATGCAAGGTACTCTGGAGCTCGGCCACCAGGAATAACGAGTGCATCATAACTAGAATAGTCTAGACCTTTGAAGCTTGCTGTCAGAGTGAAATCATGACCTGGCTTCTCGCTGTAAGTCTGATCACCTTCAAAATCATGGATAGCTGTTGGGCAAGTATCCCCTGCTTCCTTTTTAGGGCAAACTGCATCGACATGGCAACCAAGAGCTTGCAATGACTGAAATGGTACCTGAACCTCATAATCCTCCATGAAGTCCTGTAATATTTGCACCAGAAATGCAACTAATCCTCAAAAATATCTCAGAAGACTGAACATAATAGTGGGTTCGCATGAAATAAAGGTAGTATTCGGAGATGCCTTTTTTTGCGTTACAGTTATTTAAATATGTGGGGAGTGTTTAGTACCCGAGAAAGTGAACATTTCAATAATGAGTTCTGTTTCGCTACATCATTACCCGTTTCAGGAGGATCCCTTTGATCTCACAGTTCCACATTATTGTAAACCTTGTAAGAAGGCTCTCAACGCAAAATAACAACTAGACTCGAGTATAAGTATTAATACAGAATATGTTTAGCTCATGGTACAAAATTTCAGTATATTTCAAAGAAGTGAATTAAAATTTTCCATGTCGGACGCAACCGATACAGTTTGATCTGAACCGATAACTTCAAAAAGCCAAAAACCTAAGCCCGCTCTAGTAGCAGCTGATCCAAGCTTAAAGAAGAGTTTATAATTTATTTTATAATAACAAAACGTTTCATTCTTTAAATACCATACAGAAATTTGCACTTACCCCACAAAGGAACAAAATCTTCTTATCTGAACCAGAAACAGTGCCTCCAAGTGCTTTCACAAAAAGCAGAATAAACTCAGGGTGTCCTTCATATGTTGCCGCAGTTATAAGATTACCATCTGCAACACACGCGGACATTGTTTGTGCTTCAACCCATTCAGAACCTGCAGCAACGAGCACAGGCTTCACAGCAGGAAATGCCGTGCACCTCCGTCCTTTCACCAATCCTGCAGCAGCCAAGATCAACTGCCCATGGCAAATAGACGCAATTGGCTTTCCAGAATCACTGAATTTGCTGACCAAGTTCAGAACAGATTCATCGAGAGCAAGATATTCGGGAGCCCTTCCTCCTGGGATAACTAATCCGTCATACTTGCTCACTTCAAGTTCATCAAACGTAGCATTCAGTGTGAAATTGTGACCTCGTGACTCACTATAAGTCTGTAATCACCAAAAAAATTAAATGACCATCAAACAACATTCACTAATTGTATAATTCGCAACTTGTCATCTGATATTATACACAATTCAGGGCAAAAAGAAAAGACACATTTCCCACACTAGGTTTTAGAGTCTAAGCTATACAATTTTGTGTGTATTTCTGAATTCTAGACCTAAATCAGAAATTCATATAGTAACGGTGACTATCCAAAATCAGTTTGAGTAAATATCCATGGAGATGATCGGCCACTTCAAAACCTACCAGAATCTGACTCAATTCGAGTTAAACAAATTAAAGATTCTTAACTAAATAAGGCAAAACTTTGAGAAAGAGGGAGAGAGAGATAGGGGAAATTAGATAGAAACCTGATGGGAAGAAAGTTGATGAACGGCGGTGCGACAAGAATCGCCGGCTTTCTTACCGGGACAAGCAGCGTCAACGGAGATACCGTAAGCTAGCAGAGATTGGAATGGAACCATAACCTCGTAATCTTCCATGTAATCACCGCAAAGAATCAGGACATTTTTCCCCATTTTTAGTTTCTAGAGAGAGAAACAGTTCAGTGATGAGAGAGAGAGAGAGGTTAGTAGAGTGGAGAAGAAGATGGGATAATCAAAAACTGATTTTTGTGAAGTCAATTGTTGTTTTTTTTTTTTTTTTTTTTTTGAAAGCCTTTCATTGAATAAAACAGGGAGTCCAAGTACAATACAAAGAGGACTAAACGAAACTTTAACAGAAAGGGGCTGAACTCAAAGTAGCCGAAATTATGGACTTAAGATAGAATGCGCTAAGTCATGCGCTGCTGTGTTACATTCTCGACCCGCAAATTGGATTGTTACGTGGGTGGGACGGAGTCTTCCACGTGTATGGTGGATTTCGTTGGTTATTCTCCAAGGGAACTCTTGATTAATTGTCATCCGATAAGAAAGTAACTAGGATTTTGGAGTCAGATTCCACTACAAAGGAGGCACCTCCTAATTCTTCAGCCAAATCTAATCCTGCTTCCACCGCCATTAGCTCACTATGTAAGGCAGATTTAAGGGTGAAGATCTTTGTTCTGGTTCCCACAATAGTTCTTTCATGATTATTGTTGTGAAGTTGTATGTCTTACACTGCCTTCGCCTTCATGGGTGGGCCGTGGGCAGATAAAACTTTTGGTTCAACCCACTAAACTATTAAACTTTTTTGTGTTATTAGATCCCAAAGAATCTTTATATTTGGGATTATCAAGGTAAAAAAGTAATGTAATTGGACTTTAGGTGATAGTTATTTAGACTTCAGGTCATAATTTAGTTGGCTTTTAAGTCTGTTCTTGTTAAATTTGGTAGTATTGTGCTTATCACATCTTTGATGTATCAGCGCCATTGCTCATTGTAATGACTATCATTCATCGTAGACCATTTCAAAAAAAAAAATCTTTATATTGATTGGCATTGATACGTTATAATTAATATACACTACATAATAAATTTGAATAAACACATAACGGCTACAGGAAATTGGGCCGAAGGCCCAATTTTTTGTTTTTTTGTCAAAAAGAAATCTCATCTTTATATAACTTTTCAAAATGTTCTTGAAGGACAATTTTGTAGGCACTCGCATTTTCAAGGTCAAAAATACCCTTTGTGTGATGAAAAATACCAAAAAAATCAATTTTTTCATAAATTATGAAGTTTTTTTTTACATAAAGTTTGCATTGGATTACATTGTCAATGGTGACAGTGTGACCAATCTGAAAGGCTTTGGCTTGAATGCCTCATGAAAACTAGCCATTCGAGTATATACACTTAGAGATTGAACAATGTTTTTTTGGTTAATTTTGTTTTGACCCCTATTTGTGACCAACTTGCTATTGCATCCCTGTAAGTGTTCCACGGTTCGATTTGGCCCCTAACGACAATTTCACGGGCCAAAGTGGAATTAATTCCCAAAAACATTAGAAACAAAGCCACCTCATAATCTTTTCCAACCAAAGTCGGCGGCAAACCTAATTTTTCGACGACCTTCAAATTTAAAAAAGAAATTATTTTTTTAACTCTCATTTGTCGGAGATAGATAGAGAGAAGAAAGAAGTGAGAGGAAGAAGAAGAATTTTTTTTTTTTAAAGTTTGAAGGTCGTCAAAAAATTTGGACGGTGGGCAACATTCGACGGAGAAGATGATGAGGTGGCGAAATTGATGGAGTGGAGTAGAGAGGGAAAGATGAGGTGGCTTTAGGGCCTCTTTGATACTTTAGAAAGTCTAAATAAGACAAACAACCTTTTTTTGATGGGAAAGGAATCAGTTGTATACATACTTGAATTGAACTTTAAAGTGTTTGATAGGCTAATAAGAAGAGGGTGAGTGCCTTTAAAATGTCATGACATCTTCTTATTTTATACCAATTCACTAGGGTGCCTATAGAAGATTCGTCACCATCTTCCCTCTAGAAAATTCAGCATCATTTTCTTCATGCTGTTAGCAGAGAATGAAGCTAAAAATGCTAGGGAAGTTTTATAAGGCCTCCCCAATTTTGTTAAAAGGCCTCCCCATGAACCATTTTACTTACTAAATTATCACTGAGGGGAAGCCTTTTAACAAAAATGAGGGGGCCCTATAAAATCTCCCAAAATGTTATACTTCGGATTGAGGAAAGATAAGTTGGTATAATGATTAATCAATACTCCCTGGTTGGATCTTCCAAAACATAAGTTGGTATAGTGATTAATCAATTGAGAAAACATAACTTTTGAATGAGGAAACATCATCCATCTTGAGAATCATCTTGGATTTAGCTATGATGTTCTTCCTCCCAATTGATCTTTCAAATTCCACGACTTTGCTTCTTCTGCTTCAATTGATTAGAGAGAGGGAGAGAGAGAGAGTTCAGACTTTTCCATTTTTTAGGTGTGGTAGTGTATGTGACAAAGAGAGAAAGGGACCGTAACATAAGAGGGTAAGAAAACAACTTTCTTATGTATTAGGTGGGAAATTTTCTTCGATCTTTTTCCCACTTATTTTTACCATGGGAATTCGATTTTCCCAACCTATTTTCTAACGTAACAAACGGACTCTTAATGTTTGTAAAATTTTAGGGAATTAATTCCACTTTTTCTCTGAAGATTTTTTCTAGAGTCCATGGGTATATAGACCAAAATTAATTTGATAATAGGTCTATAGACCATTCTTCTTAGATTATGGATTTTTGGTCCTTTTACAAGAAGGGTATAAAGTATGGATAATTTATTCTGTAATACCAAATGTATCCCAAATCAAAAAACCCCGGGTTTTTTGAATTTACGAGGGTTTTAGGAAACTTTCCCAAAACCCGTAGGCGTTATTTGTGGGGGTCTATATTCGGCCGAAACAGATTGGATTACAATCTTCATAAATACACTTTCTCTCTCTACACCTTCTCGTTTTGGGTTTTAAAGAAAATCATCCGGATTTGTCGAAGAATTACCCTAGATAGATCGTTGGAAACAGAAAGTTTGCATCCTTTCATCTTCTCCATTCATCTTTTTCATTGAAGAACCTCTTCAGGTGAAAAGGTAAGCTGGTTCATAAACCCCTTTTCGTTATGAAATAGATTTAAATCGAAACGTGAGGTTCTTTTCGTTGAAATCATTATAAATAGTTGTTGCATGTCATTTTAACTTACTATTGAAGAGGATTTGTTGATTTTGGTAAAGATTTCTCTGTAAATAGGAAGTTTCTTTTCGGTTTAATGGAGATTCAAACAGATTTAGGGTTTTTTCGTTCGTTCTTATTTTAAAAAAAGGGGTACAAAATCGATTTTGTTTCATGAATAATAGATCTTTAGATGTTTTTGAAGATACTCTCGAAATTAAAATCTTTAGTTTTACTTGAAAAACCTAAATCTTCTTTTTAAACTTTTATTTCTGTTTCATAATAAGATACCTTTGTGTTAAAAAAAACATATAATTTATGGAAAATGGAACCATTATTTTTGATTTAGGGTTTAATGAATTTTTTGATCTTGGTTTAGGGTTTAATGAAAAGGTTGTTTATTGCAGCAAAAGGTTGAATATGGCACCTAAAGGTAAATCTAAATCGAATGTTACTGAAGAAACAAGCACATTAAGAAGGAGTCCAATGAAAAGAAAGGCCACTGTTGAAGAAGTAGTTGTTAAGAAGAAATCAAAAACTAAAGAAACATCAGTATCTGAGGTAATGTATTTGGAATATGATATAATTTATTGATATTGTGAAGCTACATTGATAAATTATGATTAATTTACATATATGTGTTGATCTTTTAACAGTTTATGGCTTGTTGTATATACAAATTTGTGATATACATTAAAATATTCATTCTGTATATAGGATTTTTCGTCCTGTTAGGTAAAGTATTCGTACTTTACATGATTTATGTTATAGTTTACAATTGTGTTTTTTTGTAATATTTTGCAGGCTGGTGGTAGTTCTAAAAGTTTGAAGTTGAAGGACAAAGGAAGCTCTAGTAGGTGGGTTGATATAGTAGGGGAACAGAAACTAATACCGGAGCAAAAGACATCGGCACTATTCAGATACACCCTTAGCAAACCAATTGAGTTGATCAATAGCATCCGTTCCTATATGACGGAAGAAATGAAGGAGGAGATAAGCAAAACTCCTTTCAGTCAATTGTTTGATGCTATGGCAGAAGGTACAATATTAAGGGAGAATTATACTAGTCGTCCAACAATTGCCATTTTGGATGTTCTTTGTCGATATAAAAAATCGTCAAAGAAATTTGTTATTGGGGGTATTGAGATAAAATTCAAACCTGAAGATGTATCTTTATTGTTGGGAATGCCCATGGAGGGTTCTGAATATGAGGCATTCCCTAAGAAAAATGATCTAGATCCTATGAAGTGTGCGTTCTTGACCAAGTATTTCAAGGAAACACTTGAAGCATCAAGAAACAAAAATATGGGTCTTTCAAGTGCTGTTGTTGGGAATGCACTTCAAAAATGCGTGAGGAACAGTGAACCAGCAATAGAATTTGTTGGTCTTCTAATTATGATGTTTTCGGCGAGCTTCCTGTTTGCCACTTTGGCTGGTTTCACTGTATTGCCTAGCATTTATAAGAACATTCAGTCTAGAAGAGCAATCAACAGGGTGTCATGACCAAGAGCCATACACTCATATATGATGGAAACGATCGACAAACATTCAGAAGACCCAACCAAAGCATCTGGTTGCTTGTTACTTTTGCCTGTGAGTAAATTTTTTACAACCCTCTGTTATATAAATTGCATATTATTTCATATAAAGTATGAATAATTTACATTTCTTATTTTCCTTTAGTTCTGGGTGTGCATGCATACTAATCTGTATCCGAAAAATTCACTGAATGCAACAAGATACCCAAGGTTCTTGAGGTGGTCTGTGGATGGATTTAGTAATGGGATGGAAAAAGATCTAGCTGCACTTGTACCTGAGGAGGTAAAATCAACTTTTTATCTGTACTTTCATTGATTGAAATTTAAATTCTTTACAAATGTGTAATATTTGTTTAAAAAGTATATGTAATTTATTATAAATTACATATACTTTCACAACGTTGTTGAATTCATTTACAGAACACTCTGTTATTTATGTAAATTTTTACATACAGGTTTATGAGGATGTTGTGGATGATGTGAGTGAAGAAGAGAAGGAACTGTTAAAGTTTACTGAAAAGGTAGTTGTGGAAATACCTTTTGAAGAACAGTTGAATAACTTGGAGATGATGGAAGCACTCAGTAGAGAAGTGAATAAACAAAGAGAAGAATTAAAGAAAAAGGATGAGGAACTTGAAAGATTGAGGAATGAAGTAATACAACTGAAGTTACTTTTAAAGTCGGAACAGAGGGATGAATCATTGATTCATAATGATTATAATGAAGGAATTGGTGGAGATAATGTGGAACAGAATGAGGAGGAAAATAATGTTGGGGATAAAGATAATGTCAATGATGAGAAGATTGATGGAGTACAACTTGATGATAAAGTTCAGGAAGAAGAAAATGTTGAAGAACAACAACATGAAGGTCATTAATTATAAATACTTATACTGAATTCATTTATAATTGATGGTAAATTATGCATACTTTACAGATACATTTATAGTCACAGGAAAAAATGATATATACTGTTTTGTAAATTTTATGACAAATGATTTTTTTTCACATGATTTTTGTTGTCAGATGATGATGGAAACGTGCCATGCACAGCCATTGTGTTGGTGCATAATGAGGAAGAGCAGAATTATAGTTCAACTCCCAATTTTGATTTGGGAATAGATTTCACAAATGCACCCGACTTCACCGACGTTGTTCAAGTTGCAAAAACCTATCAAGAGAATGCTGAAATAGATAGTCTGATAGATGATGACTTTGTCCAGACAACTCCAACCACAGTAAAGAAGAAGAGAACAAAATCAAAAGCTGTTAAGGGTGGATCGGACAAAACAGTTGATCCGGTTGAAACACCAAAACAGAATTCGCTTATTAAGAGAATCAAACAAGCTCCCAGAACAAGGAAACTCACTGAAAAGGCCGAGCCAAAAGAAAAGGCCGAGAAAGAAAAAAAAAGGAGATTGCGAAAAAGGAAGTTGTGAATGTTGAAGAATTGGATAAAAAGGGGAAGGGAGTTTCGATTGATGATGATGAACCACTTAGCAACTAGAAGAAGAGCAAAGTTTGGAAGAAAGTGAAAGATAATGAGAAGGGTCTGCTTGAGGAGTTTAACCAAGGAGTGAAGATGAAGTAATGAATTAGAAGTTTAATACTTGTCTATGTCTATGTTATGAAATGTTTTGTTGTTTGTGTTACATTATGATGATTGTAACAAACATAATCTGTTATCTCTAATATAATATAAATATTTTGCTATAAATTCAGTTTTTTAAACTAACAACAATTAACATGCAGAACAATTGTATGGGAATCAAATCTGACAAGTGATGTTAGAGGAAGAGAGGTGAATTGGCTTATGATGAACTGTGAAACCGATGCTCAGCTTATAAATTGGTGGTCAAAGCATCTATCTTCCAAAGTTTTAAAAGGGACTGGACAAGTGTTCGTTCTCGCTTCTGAATTATGGGTAAGTTTTAATTACAGAATTCATAATTTCATAATAGAAAAGTTTTTATCTGTATACATTACATATTTTCTAAAGATGAAAGGTTTAGAATGATTAGAAAAGTATGTATATTTTATTTAATATATGTATTGTCTGTCATAAATTATAAATACTTTATTGAAAAGTATTCGTATTGAATGATACAGTATGTTGTTTTTATTTGACAGACAATGATAAATTGCAAGTCAGCTCAGTCAAACATAGACCCCCACCTATCAGATCGGTTAATAAATGAGGCTGAAAGAGGGCTTATATCTTATATAGTTGCTCCAATGTGTCATTCGATGATTACAGATGTTAGTAGGGGTATTCATTGGACTTTGTTAGTATTTGATTACTTTGATCAGTCTTGGACCCATTACAACTCGTTATTCTTTGACACAAAGCTCCGTAAACAATGTGAAGAAAATGCTGCAAGATATGGACAATACATATTAGATGTGCTTCACAAAACTAAATATGTGAGTCCTGAATTTAAGAAAAAATGTAAGATTTCGAAGACGCCGTATGATCATCAACAAGGAGAAAAGTAAGTACAAAATATTTCACACTTTTGTGATTACTGTAATGCATACAGATAGTTATATAGTTTATAAATTATTTTGTGGTTACATAATAATTGTTATATCAATGATTGACAGTGCGGATTGTGGACTATTTGTTATGCTTCATATGGATTTAGTATTCATGAAACATTACAAATGGGGAGTACCGGATGAATACCTTGCGCACGATTGGATTGAATTAGCTCAGCGTAGAAGAGCAGAAGTGACGTACGAGGTATTGTATGAAACCAGAGATTTGTGGAAAAAAAACTTTAATATAGTTTAAATTAAAGTATGGTTTTATTTTTTGGATTTTAAAATAGTTGTAATGAATTATATTTGACAGTTTCAAGTATAAAATATTTGGATGGGAACTGTAATTTTTAATTAAAATATCATATTTGTTGAAAAAATGTATGAAATTTATCAAGTTTCTTCTTTTAATTTATGATACAAATATGAATAACGTGTTGATAAATAACGTTATATGTAAGACACATGTAAAACAAATGAAATAAAGTATGGACAACATGAAACAAAGTATGAAACTTTAACAATGAATAACAGTCAATTTATGAAACAAAACAACAACTTTTAAACAGAACAATTATGTGACTTTAAAGTCTATACATACTTTAACTAATTTGCACCAAATACATCAATTGTACTGTATTTGGTGTAATTGGTGTTCTTTAATATTAACCACATATGTTAGGCAAGGTTCATACCAAAACCGCTAAAGTATACCCTTTTGATAGAGAATAAAAATAGAATAGTGAAACAAAATGTAGGAAAAAAAGATTGAATGTTCATTAAATTATTTGGATTGAAAGTGTAATGTAACATATGTAAATACATCAAATGTTTGCCCTACATGTTTTGCGATTGTGGTAAGAAGGTTGCTTACACCTACCACATATCCTTAATTTTCTTGGCATATTTCCCGAGCTCTCGATTCGTACTGTTCTTGGACGACCTGGTCTACGACGAATCAACGGTGGGAGAATTTTGGTAGCTTCATAAAAAATCCTTGGTTCATCAACATTGGATATAGGCATTATATGTTCCTGGTAAGTCTTCACATAAGACTCCGTTGTCCAAATAGGATCGTAAAAACAATCTTGTTGGTCTTCAGACAAGCTTTTAATGCACAACATTGCGTGCTCACAAGGAACACCATCAACTTGCCACCTTCTACAAGTACAAGAAATCTGTAGAAGATTAACACAATGAGAAGGTTCTGAGTAAACCTCGAATATGAATGAGGCTGCCTGGGCAATATTACAAGTTGCAGCACTATCATATTTTGCTTTCAACAGATCAGTGATGGTTGGACACAAGAATGTCGTCCATTTTTTAGACAATTCGCATGTTGTGTTCATTTTGTTCATTATATGAATACGAATTGCCTCCAACATTGCTGTAATTGGTAGTCCACGAGCATGACGAATCTGATTGTTAAAGGATTCTGATAGTTGAGATGATATCGCTGTGTATCTGTATAAAAAAAAAGTATGTAAATTTTATTATATTTTTTTATAAAATGAAAATTATTTTTATAAAGAATAAATAATGTACAGAAAAGATGTATAACTGCTGTGCCAAGTACATGTTATTTGCATAACAAAGTCAGTACTTTATACGGTAAAGTACATAATGTTCTAAAAAAAAAAAATCAATATAGATAATGAAATGAATATACTATTTTATCTGATCGTACCTTATACCGGGAAAGAAAGCATCTGCCCAAGAAGAAGGGTCTAAGGATTGAAAAAATGCAGCAACTTTTGAACCACCCATCTGTATCATCTGGTTAACAGTTGCGTGATATTCAGACTCGGGAAGAGCTCTAGCAGCCTTGAAAATTAATGTTTGGAAGAATTTTGATTTTCTAGCTCCATTTGCCAATCTTAAATTCAGATTGTTCCTTAGATGCCAAACACAAAACGAATGGTGTGCTGTCGGAAAAATGTTCTTAACACCGTTGATTATACCGTTGTGACGGTCTGAAATAAAGATATAAGTCTTTTCCATATTCAGAGCATTGCGCAAAATGCCTTAGAAACCAGTCCCAATTTTGGTCATTCTCAACATCAACCACAGAATATGCTAACGGAAATAGACCTGTAATTTGAAAATATTAGAGTGAAAGTACTCTATATTTAAATATTTATCAAGGATACTACTGTAAAGTTTTCATAATTTATGGTATATTTAAATTAATGTACATAAATATAAAGTATGAAAATCTAAAAAAGCATATAAAATTGTAGGTAAAGTTTTCATAATTTGTTGTAAATATATAGTAATGTACACAGAAAAATGTAATATGATGTTGAAAAAAGAGGATACTTTTTATATTAAGTTTGATAAATTTAAGAATGTTCAGAATTTACCATTGTTACCGTCTTTAGCCACAGCAGCCAGTATGCACCCGTTAAAACGAGTTTTGCAAAAAGTCCCATCAACATATAAAACTGGTCGACAATATTGGAAGCCAACTATACAAGCATGTGGTGCAATGAAAATTCTTTTAAATCTCCGAGACACCTCGTCAACTTCAAGTTGTACTATGCTGTTTGGGTTGGTACGTGAAAAGGCATCAACATACCATCTAAGTTTTGCATAGAAATCTCCTTCTTGACCAAATGCTTCATTCATTGCTATTTTCTTCCCCTCGTAAGTGTAGTAATATGGAAGTTGGACAGCGTAATCTTTCAAGAAATCTTTCTTCAGACTTGCTGTGGAACGATCTGGACTTCTTGTAACCTCATCTAAAATAAGTTTCCCAACAAATGAACTGTTTATTTTTGGTTTCTTGTTCTTCTTAATGAAATCTTCACAGTCATGTTTCATTTCCATGTCTTTCAAAATAAACATAGATTCGCATTTCAATGGAGCACATCCATGTACTCTCCATTTGCAATCTTCAACAGGACATACAGCAGTTACCCGCTTCGAATCATTTTTAATAAATTTAAAATCATGGCCAGTATTTATACTATATTGCCGAAGAGCAAATCGAAAGGCTTTAGCACCCCCGGGAAATAATTGACCAGGTTCAGTAAACATTTTATCCCAACCATCGGATTTTAGTATCGTCTTCTTGCTTTGTAGTGATGAATCTGCTTGAATCTCCATCTGTTCTGTAAAACATAATATTAAATTATTTGATATTGATTTAATAATTATGGATATTTTTCAATACAGAAAAATTGTTAAGATACGTAAACAATTCAAACTGTACAGAACAAATTACGTACTTTGTTCTGTATGTATGAGAATAGCAGTCAATTGTAAAAAAAGTACGCATACTTTGTAGCTTGTAAAACTATAATTTATACCTATTACAAATTTTTTACAACACTATGTCAGAAAGTATGTATAATTTGTAATGTATTTTATATATGTACATGTTATTTACAACACCATATTAGTAAAAAGTATAAATAATGTAACATAAATTATACATAATGTATACTACAGACAAAGTGTTTTCCATACAGATCTGAGATTAAATAACTGGAATATAATACCCATCATTATCTGTACTATCAGTTCAATTTGATCTGAAGATAATCAAAGATGTGAAACATATAAATATTTGAATGAAAACATCAGATCTAGATTACATGGATTCAATAAAAATGAAACAGAAATATCAAATACATGAAAAAACACTTTAGTTATAGAAGATTACAGCAATACAGATTCATATTAAATGATATGAAAAAGATGATCATTTGATATTTATCAAATCTTCAATATGAATCGTTAAACTATAAGCCAATATACATAAGATTTTAAACCTGAATAGTTGTGGCTAGAATAAAGAGATAATCAGTAAAAACCCTAAATAACAATGGAGGTTGTGATGATAGCTCTTGATTGAATACTAATCAATGGAGTTTTTTACAGCTGGGCGAGAGTTTAATGAATGTTTAATGAAGATTTCATTTTTAGAGAGATAGTGGGAAAGTTACTGGATTTCGGTTACGGAATTATAGAGAGAGAGTTGTTAGTTACATAAAAAACGTGATTGGAGAGAGAAAGTTGAGATAAATATGGAGAGAAATCTAATACGGTTTAGAATGAAAATCACGATTAGATATTAAAAGAAGGTTAATATAGGTATTACATATATAATAAGTATTATATGGATTTGTGTAATCTCTCTAGATGACACTAAAAGGACCAGATATCTATTAAGATTATTATTTAGGTTTTCAAATCCTTTTTAGGATTATAGAGGATTAAATCTCCTATTAGGACCCTATTTTTGGCATATAGACTCAAAAATTATTTTTTCTATTCCCCAAAATGGTGGCTTTTTTCTTTAAATACAAAAAAAAAAACAGAAGTTGCATAATGGAACTCGCCACCTCTATATCACAAAACAAGTATCCGACCAACTAAGTTGCCTTGCTTTCGTGTTTGGTAACAACCTTCTCGCTATATACTCTGATTCTTTAAATTTTCTAGAGAATGGACCCATGGGAGAGGGAGGTCTGGTGCGACTGCACCTGCCGCACCTCCTCACCCACACCCCCTGGTACCCGAGTCCATTAGAGTCTGCGGGTTTCCGAACCCCAAAGGCAGGTTTAGCCTGACCGCTCCGACGAAATAAACGGAACGAGCTCGGGTTTTGAAGTGCTACTCGGCATCCCGTTCGAGCCCACCCGTTAATATTTACCCGACATAACCCGCTTAATAACGTCATCCATATATACGATAATACATATGTACATTGTATGTATGCTTGTTTGTATGTATAACATATATATAACACATAATTATACATTACTAGTTTACTACATATAAGTACGATGGTGGACTGGGGATGTGACGGTTGTATGGTAATGGTGACCGAAGTGATAAAACATGGCAGTAATTAGCCGGTGAAATAATGTATAAAGTAGATTTGTAATATTTTTTAAATATTTTAATTATATAACACATATATATATATATATACATATATTGTTGTATGAGGTGCCCTTTGAGGCTTTGACGAGACATTGTTAAGAGAAACTTAACAAAATTTCAGTCGATAAAAATTTAGATCCCATGGAAATAGAAATAATTTGGTCACTTCGACCGAGATATTTTAAAATTTTGGTGAAAACTCGATACTCGATCGCTCGATACTCGATCGCTCGATACTCGATCGCTCGATACTGGAGAAACCCGAGAGGTTTGATGGACTTGGACGGGTTTTGGATACAAGAATTTTGTAAATCACCCGGCCGATTAAGCCCGGGAACCCGAATGAAGAAAGAGTTTCAAAGCCCGACGACCCGGAAAATGATATGAACCCGACCGGCCCGAATAGGATCGATTCCCACCCCTAGAGGCTAGAGGTAGGTGGTTTTGGAGTGAGAGCATCAAAAGGGAACTCAACATTTTCCCCTCATCGTTATCGGCTACTTGTTTCTTTTGTTTCACTTCTTTTCTCTTCCACAAACACCTACAATCATAAACCCTAATCGCCTCAACTTCTCTCTCTCTGTCTCTGCATTTTAGGGTTTTACTCCAGGTTTAGGGGTTTGCACTAGAAATGGATAACATTTCAAAGCGGAAAAGAGACGAAGAACCAAATCATTTCGAGAATGGAAATTTCGATTTCTCTATCCTCGAAGCTGTTGAGAAAAATAACAACTCTATCGAAGTTCTAGACCTAAAAACCCTCAAGAAAATTGTTTTAGCCTTTGAACGTCGTCTTAGAGACAACATTGAAGCTCGATTGAAGTATCCAGATCAACCAGATAAGTTTGCTGATTCTGAAATTGAACTTCACGAAGAGGTTGAAAAGCTCAAAATCCTTGCTGGTGGACCAGAGCTTTATCCTGAGTTAGTAAATCTCAATACAATTCCATCAATTCTTGGTTTGTTAGGTCATGATAATACTGATCTTGCTGTTGATGTTGTTGGTTTACTTCAAGATTTGACTGACGAAGATGTTTTAGAAGATAATGATGAACCAGCTAGGGTTTTAGTTGATTCATTAGTTGAAAATAATGCTTTAGAATTGTTAGTTCAGAATCTAGGTAGGCTATCTGAAACTGATAATGATGAGGTAACTGCAATTTATAATACACTTGCAACTATTGAGAACATGATTGAGGTTAAACCAGCTGTGGCTGAATTAGTATGCGAGAGAACAAAATTGTTGAGGTGGTTATTGGGTAAGATTAAGGTTCGAGAATTTGATAGTAATAAACAATATGCTTCGGAAATTTTGGCGATTCTTTTGCAGAATAGTGTAGCTAATCAGAAGAGATTAGGGCAGATGAATGGTGTTGATGTTGTTCTGCAAGCTGTTGCACTTTATAAATCGAGGGATCCGAGGAGTACAGATGAAGAAGAAATGGTGGAGAATTTGTTTGATTGTTTATGTTGTTTGTTGATGCCAGTGGAGAATAAGGAGAAGTTTGTGAAGGCTGAAGGGGTTGAGTTAATGATCATTATAATGAAACAGAAGAAATCTGCGTATGGTTCTGCAATAAGGGCACTTGATTTTGCAATGACGAAGTACACACCTGCTTGTGAGCGTTTCGTGGATGTTTTAGGGTTGAAGACAGCATTTGCGGCTTTCATGGGTAAGGCAAGTCCCTGCTCTTTTCTGTTTTTATTCCCCTGTTCGATTACTTGAACTTATATTTAGTATATTAATTTGGTGTCACTGCAAATAACTTTCTTCATTAGCCAATGTCACAGCGAATGTCCAATCCCCTTTTCTTGTCTAGCAATGGTTGTGTAGTGATTAAATTAAGGGATTGTGTACATAAGTTGAGCACTACTAAATATAATTGCCCAGATTGAACGTGGCACCTTTCACCTCTGATAACCTTATTAGGACCCTTTCTTAAAATGATGATATGTAACTAAGTGAAAACCTAAAATCACATAATGACATGATTATAGAACTTCTTTTCTAAATTATTGTATAAAGTTTACTATTTCGGCTAATATGTGAAGGGATTGAGCTTCTTTAAAACAAATGATTATTTTTATAGTTTTATCTAATTGGGGCTTGTTTTAATAATTAGATTCCTTTGAGCAAGAAAAATAAAAAAGAAAGCTATCAGGAGGAATTGGAAGAACGTGTCATATCTCTCATTGCGTCACTATTCGGTAAGAACATATGATATCTCTCAATGCATCACAGTTGCTTCTTAAATTTTATATTTTGAGAATTCTATTTTTCTATCTACATGTATCTTCTGTGTTGGAGGATTTGTGTTTTAGTTCATGGTTCTTTAACCAAGTATTAAATACCCCCGTAGTCCTTTCGTAGGTACCTGGGCATTGCTATTACTTATGAATGTTCATTATCAGTGATACTGTGAAACAAGATTAAAGATTTAACTCAAATTAATACCCCCATAGTCCTTTAACTAAGTATTTATTACCCCCATAGTCCTATCGGAAAATGGCAGCCATATTGACACTGGGTGGAAGCGGAACAAGACTTTTTCATTCTAATTAATAAATTGCATGATAGAAACAACACAAACAGAATAGAAGTTCTTTATGAACTCTTCTTTTCTTTGCTTTGTAATGACCTAATTGTTGTCAGCTTACCAGGTTTTAGAAAAAAGTAAAGTAGAAACTAGTAGCTGATTCCTATTAGTTGTATCAGACCAAGAAACTTTAGAATTGCTCCACCAGTGGTATTGCATGAAAAGGTTAACTTTCGGGCTACTGTCTTCACTGATTTTCTGATACATTGATCATTCCTAATTCCCCAATATCATCTCGCACAAACAAGTATCATATAAATCTGGGCGAAAGATGTACCTCTAAGACACCCCAAGTTAACATGTTAGTATTAAGAACTCCCCAGCTACCCCAGAAACTAATCCACTCCTACGATGTCACTAGTACCAAAAACTAGCAATCTCTTATATCCCAATTTTAACCTTCAAAATCAGCTTAAATTATCTACGTAACTATTGTGGACATCTGTATTTTAATTCCATCTCTTGTGAACAGCGGAAATCTAGATCTGTATCACATCCAAGTACAATATCAAACAGATAACCTAGACAACTTAAAGCTGTGATATACACAGTATTCGTTGCCCCTCATCCATAACCCAAATAGTTCTAATTAGGTTTCTCTTTATCTCGTTTTTCACCTTCTCAGTTAGACGGTTAGTGCACATCAATCAAAAGTTAGGTGTACTGTGTACAACCACTGGCTGATTAGACCCATGTTAAAGATCTTATATGATACGAGTCTTGGACAGAGACGGTCACAGTAGTGGTACCCATGTGGCTAGGTAACCTAGGTTCCTTAATGATGTTACCTGTGAGCTTCTCATTTAGCTCCAGGTTGACGTAAAATATCTTCCCATCTGGGACACTTGGTACCCAACTTGCTTTTACCATATCTTTTACTGAGTATGATAAGGGCAGTCTCATGAAAATAAATAAATAACAAAAAAAAGAGTCTTCAACAAGTCATGATTATAACATTGTATCTATAATCTATAAATTATAGATCCACTTAGGATTTGTTTTGTTGGGGATTATGAAAAATAAACTCGTCGTTCACACTGCAGTAATGCTCAATTGAAGTGTTTCATCACTTTTTTCCCTTTTGGTTTATCATTAGATTCTTAAGGTAATAAGATATCTTCCAATTTTCAGTTTAAAGGACCGTTTGCGCAATGGTTCCATCATTTTTTAACATCTTCTTCCAAGTTCTGAACAATGACAATAAGTGATTGAAACTGCTGACTGGTCTCGTTCAGGTGGCATTGTTCGGGGTTCAAGAAGGGAGAGATTGTTGAGCAAGTTCGTGGAGAATGAGTGTGAAAAAGTAGACCGGCTTATGGAGCTTTACATGAGGTAATGTCCCAAACTGTTGGGATACGTTCACTTGTGAGTAGGCTCCTATCAAAGCCAGAAACTGTTTTTGAATTGCTTCTGTCAGTTTCACTAGACTAAATATTATACCTTGAGGTGGCTTATTATACGAGTATTTTTTTATTTGAACAAAGACATTAATCTAGCTTATGTGGGTATCTGAAATGTTAATATCTTGCAGATACTCGGATAGAGTTAAAGTGGAGACAGAACGAATGGACCAGCTTGAACTAGATGATTTAGAGGTTACCTCCTTTTATTTCTCATGATATCAACATGTGGTTATTACATAATTCACTTTTGAGGCACATAACTTTAACTACGGGTATTGTTTCTATTGTAACATGGCACTATACAGATGGATGAGGATGAACGCTACAACCGAAAACTGGAATCTGGGTTATACACTCTTCAGGTGAGCAGCATCCACTCTGCCTTTGAAACTAGAAGAGTGGTTGAGCTATTTTTTCTGTTAATCTTTTTTTTTGGGTAAGACTGAGCAATAGAAGTACAATTCTTTTCTTCAGCCCGTTTCCTTTTATTAGAAATTCCGAAGATAATATTGAGATAATATTAAAAGCAAGAGCAGAAAACTATACTATATTATACTAGTGATTGTGGCATTATGTTTATATATTCTTTTGACCCGGGTGTCCACTATGACTTTGCAGTTAATTGCTGTTATTCTTGGTCATCTTTGGTCATCTGAGTAAGTGTTATCATCTATGGTCTGCCACATCTCTCTTTCACGGTTGGTTTTAATCCAAGGCCTTTACCTATAGCTCCAAGAATGGTAACGGTCTTTACTCATCATGCAGGCACCCTCGAATAAGAGGAAGAATTGAACTACTACTGAAGCAGCAAAAGTTGACGAAGAAAGATGTGCAGGATATTCTCCAAGTATATTTCTAACTCGGTTGCCTTTTTTTCCTTTTAAAAAAAATATTCACCAGTAACGAAGCCATTCTCATTCTAATTTTTGAATGTATAACAGGAATATCATGACAATATCGGTGATGTGGATGGACCGGAAGAGAAGGAAAGATCCCAAACAAAAATCCAGAAGTTCATCTCTGCATTTTGAGCCCAACTAAATGATTCTGAGCCGAAGTTGTAGCAATCATGGAAAGTAGTTGTTGTAGGTCTTAGCATGCCAATAGTTAAAGCTCTTTCAGCTATGTTCATTCTTAAAGCGACGGAGGCATGTATTTGGTTGAGATGGAGTTGAGTGAAATAACTGTTTATATAATGGTAGCAAATTGTTGGAGTTTTCAAGAGATTCATATATCACCTTGAATGATTTTTGTCATTTTAGGAAATGTATTACATCCATAATTCTGAGCTATTCATGTTTAATGGTAAAAATGCTGATTTTTCATCATCCTTTACTGTGGAGTTTTTTTTTTTTTTTTGATGAAGGACCTTTACTGTGGAGTTGAGCGAGGGTAAAGAGAGCCTCAAAAAAAGCCAATTGTTATAATATCCCTCTTGAGGCACTATTCATGTATATCAAGCTGGAACCTTGGTTTTTTTTTTCAAAAGATCAAGCTGGAACCTTGAGGCACTGTTCTTGAATCTTGATGTTTGTTATCTAGATCGAATCTTGATGTTTTAATTTGCATGACAGATGGTATAGAACTTTGAAGAAGAAACTGAAAAGATTGAGATTGAAGATGTTATCTTTTGCTTTAGAATTCCCCTATCAGGCGTGTCGTGATTTCTTTTTTTGATACTCTATTTATGCTTTCGATTGATTTGTAATTGGCCCATTGGGATCTGAGGTTAATATTGAAGCATTCATAGTTTCATAA
The DNA here is from genome assembly GCF_041429995.1 of Eschscholzia californica. Classification (NCBI taxonomy): domain Eukaryota; kingdom Viridiplantae; phylum Streptophyta; class Magnoliopsida; order Ranunculales; family Papaveraceae; genus Eschscholzia; species Eschscholzia californica. The sequence continues at coordinate 10,816,753 of NW_028238198.1, read as the reverse complement.
TTGAAAAGAAATAGATCTCATTGCAGACTGATTACTTTCGAAAATATAGCAAAACTACTTAACATGTCTATCTATTACAAGCTTAAACATTAAACCATTGGCTCCATTTAGTCCCCTCCCAAGACTAATTGAATCAAACTCTGGTTCACCTCGCAAGACTAAGTGAGTCGAACTCGTATAACAATTCTGGATACTGGTTATCTTGGGTACTCTTCGGCAGAACAACATCTTGACCTACTTCCCAACTCATCGGAACTTCCATATCCCTATAAAAGAAAATACAGAACCAACAGAATACTTGTCAGAACGTTAAAAAAGAAAACAATTCACAGTCAAGCTTCCACCAATTATAAACCTGTTTTTCTACATTAAGTAAGAACCAAGTGAAAGAATAAGATAGATTACGGCATACCCTTCGAGACACTTGAACTGGCAGTAGTTTCTTCTCTGGATTGAATATTCCCCAAATAAATCTTCGAGTTTTTTGGCCAGCTCGGGTATCTCCTTTTGTGGTCGAATATCCAAAACTTTCATTACCTGCTGAATGTAGCATTCTGTATTTTCTTTTTGAACATCTACAGTCCAAACAAGGCTCAGATGTTCATTGATCTTGTTCTGTTTCAATAGCTCAGATACACTGTTGTCGATGTTTTTTAGGGTCTTCTGCTTTGAGGAACGATCACGCCATCCACTTGATAGCTTTATCAATAGATCGACTACTTCAATCCGAGTCTTGGCATTCTTTATTTTACGAAAAGCATTTGAAAATCCATTTCCAAAGACAACCTACAAAACATAGACAAGTGAGCCTGAAAGGGCTTCATTAGTTCAACTTCAGATAGATAACCAAAGGGAAGCATTACCTTCCATCTTGCGTCGCTAAAAAGTAGAGAATACATAGCTTGTAAGTCAACAAATGGGTCGCGCTTGACAAAGTCGTAGAGTATTGCTCTAGATAATCTCTTGTCATCTTCGGCATAAAAATAACATTCACGGTCCTTTGCATCAAGTACTAATTTCCTCCAAACTGAATCACTTTTGATTAGAGTTTGCCCGTCTCCCACAATCCACAGACAGTATCTTGCCCTTGTAAGAGCGACATTTGTTCGTTGAGGATTGGAAAGAAATCCCACTGACCCTTTCAAGTTGGACCGAACGGTAGACAAAATTATGACATCTTCTTCACCACCTTGAAACCCATCAACAGATCGAACGCTCACCATGAAATCACTATTTGATCCATATTTGTCAAGTTTCTGTGTGAGTGCAAGTACTTGTTCTTTATATTGGGATATAATACCTATACTCACCTTCTGGTTTGTCGAAACACTTGCTGCATTTAACCAAAAACTCACTCAAGGAATAAAGAAGTTAACATTGTTATATGTATGGAATAAGAGTTGTCAAAAAAGATTACCTTTGAAAAGATTTTCAACTACTTCACTAATCACTGCAACTTCCAACATATTTTTACAGCTATGGGTGGTGCCGAATTCCTCGTCCCCGTATGAAACATCTATGAATGAATAAGCTCCATACATATTTCCTTGAAGCAATTCTCTTTTATAACTTTCAACTCTGACATTAGGGGCATCTGAAATCTGATTGTCGTAAAATTCAGCATTCGGGAACGCGCTTATGGATGGATGCATTCTATACTGAGTACTTAAAAGATGCCTTTGATAGCCCAAAGACACCAATCTCTCAAAAAGACTTCTTCCGAATTGAGCCTCTTCAGAGATCTAGCAAACAAAAAATAATTCCAATATTAGAGAGTATTAGCATCATCCTGCATTGCCTGGGCAGTAGAATGTGCGTAGTAGACAACTTTCGGCAGTCCTATCTTACAAGTCGGTTTTCAAGGAGTGTTAGGCACAAGAGTTTGTGATGGAATAAATAACAAGTCAAAAAAACAAAAAGTAATAGCGATAGAGTGTACCTTGCTCTGGACTAGAGCGGGCAACTGACGTTCGTCACCTATGAGAATCGCGTGTCGAATATCAGGAAGACGCAAGGGAATGGCTGACTCGCATTCTTTAAGTTGGGCAGCTTCATCGATCACCACTACCTTTGTTTTCTTAATTTTATATAACTTCGCACAGCCAGAAGAAGTACAGAAGATAAGGCAAGCATTTTGCAAGCAAAAGTCTCTCAGTGAACCTTTCACAACTTTGTAAGAAACCGAAAATTTTCCAATGGATTTAAGACTTTCAAGGCATTCCTTTTTTGTCTTACTTAACAGGAGTAAAGACGAGTCACAGGTATTGTCGACAGTATTAGAGTTGGAGAATAATTCCATCATGTTTTTGTCCGTCAGAGAGTCACTATCTAGCAAAACTCTCAAAAGCTCAAGCAACTCAAGGGCTCTATACATATCTTCCACCATTTTGACAGGAAGTAATGAGGTTGGCATGTGAGTGCAGATATGTCTTATACAATTTCTTATTTTCTTCCGAATGAAACCAAATTCCGTTCTTACAAAGTCCCTGATTGTAAGTGCACTATCCAATGTTTTATCCTGCATTTCTTCACACTTTCTCTCTTCCAAGTAGTCAAGGTACTGCCGATTTGCTTTTCTAAACAAACATCTCATTGATTCGAAATACGTGCCCTTTCCGTTAAGCATCCTAAAGCACTTCTTTAGTTTTTTAACACGATAATCGAAAAAGATATCTTGTAAATGTTCACGTTCATCAATCTTCATTCGGTCCTTATTCCCAAGTAACACTATATCTCCCAACCTATAACCTCCATATTGCATTTCTTCCCTAACAATTGCTAATAACCGAGAAGCGACTTCAACAACTGCATTGTTAGTCGGTGCACATATAACAGTTTTGCAGTTCATCTTTAAAAGAACAGAAAGAAGGGTCCCGACTGTTTTCGTTTTACCAGTGCCCGGAGGACCCCATATAAGCTTTACAGAGTTTTTATGATTACATCCCACTGTCGAAATAGAGTTTAAAACTGCATCAAGTTGAGTATCGTTCAAATTATACGAATTCAAGCCCTTGCACTCATCTTTCTCTAGGACAGAATGAAGTTCTTGAGGACAAATACCGCAGCTTTCACTAACCTGTAAAAAGAAAATATGAATAGAATAAGCAAATTTGACTTTAATACGTATTTGACGGTTAACAACAGATTGGATGTTGACATGATCGGGTCAAGCTCCCGTCTGTCATTATATTGACATTAGAGGTCCTTATTAGCATAATCCCACGTTGCATGAGCCAGTTTAAAGAAAATTGGGCACAATGGGCTGGACACTAGAGGTACTTGTTAGCATTATCCCACATTGGTATACAACTCTTCGGCAAGGCTTTCCTGTCAAGCCGATTCTAAAGGAGAGTTAGGCCCAACGGACTCTAACAGTACTAAGTTTGGAAAATATCCACGAAAAAAAAACAAGCATAAAAGCAAATAAGACTTACCAGAGGAGAAGCACATAAAATCTGCTCAATTATGTTTGAGTTGCCGCTATGAAGAGCTTGCCATATACGATCATATGGTACTATATTCATAACAGAAACACCAAAAAGCGGTCCAATCTTTTTCTTCCGACCTTGTAAGTCCACAATCGGTTTTGATGCAAGGATGTGGATGGTCTCAGTGAAATATTTTCTTTTATACGATCTCGATAACACTACAGCAGGAAGATATGGCCTTTGGGTTCTGTTCAAATCATCAATAGACGAGGGTCTTATATCCGAGAAAGCAATTATATCATAAGGGCATAGAGAGTCAGCGTTGTCAACAGTCAATTTGTAATACAAGTCGTTGGGTGCTTTATAGTTCTTAGCTCTCTTGACTGATAAGATTCTATAGACAGGAGACTGACTCAGGTTGCGTATACTTGATAAGAATTCCGTATGTATTTCTTCGAGAAGAGGATTACAAAATGAGTTCAAGTAATCCTTCACCGACGAGAACGTTTCTGGAATTTTTCCCACCTGCAGAACAATGAAAAAAACAATACATCTTCTCATTAGAAACTAAACGAATAAATCTGCTTGCTATAGCGGTTGGAACAAAATTTCCGGAACTAGGCCCGGATATATATATATATATATATATATATCAATGGACCGAAAAGATGATATGACACAACCAAGTTGTGTTTCTCGAACACGAATAAGACTTTTCAAGTCAACCATTGTAATAACCACTATAAACACACTTTAACATTAAATGAATAAGTAGTAATGTAGCATCACTTAGGTCTCACTTCAACATTTTCAGTATAAGAAAGTTTAGATGTAAAATGTGGGAATATAATCAAGAGGTTTATATCGTTTGTTTAGCCCCACTGTAGAGAGACAAACAAAAAGGGGGATGTAGCTCAGATGGTAGAGCGCTCGCTTAGCATGCGAGAGGTACGGGGATCGATACCCCGCATCTCCATTTCAAATCTTTTTTTTTTCATTCTTGTTTTAAAAAGAAGAAACAAAATGGGTTTGTTTGTTCTTAACTGATTTCGATCATGAGAAATGAATGATAGATATTATTGAGAAGAGAATGAAATAAGAAAAAAAAGAATGGGAAATACTACCTTGTCTTGATAAAGTAGTTGATTTTTGACATCTTCCAAAGTCCAAGATAGTATAACTTTTATCAGACTAGGAGGAGGAGGGGGTTCAATTGTTTCTGTTTTAACACCACCATCACCACCACCAATACCACCACCACCACCAAAACCACCAGAAGAAGAAGCCATTATCATCAAAATCACCCAACTCTCCTTCCTCTCCAAAAAGGGGTTTTCAAGTTAGTTTTGTTTACTTTTGAAACTAGATGAAGAAAGACCCTTGGATAAAAGCATGCACAGAGTGTCTATAAATTAATATTCTAGGAGTACTAGTATATTACTTTTATAGTACAAGGAATCAATCAATCATCTGGTTTATTTTTCATTTTAATTTCTTGTGTTTAGACTTTAAAGAGAGAGAGAGAAAAAGAGAATTTGAAGCGTTTATAATAGTACCTAATGATCCAAACCCACCATTAAATTACAGAATGTGACTCACCAACTTCTATTTGGAGCTTAATTACACAATGTGGCTTACCAACTTTTATTTGGACCTTAATTACACCATGAGAGAAAACCCCACACCCGCCTTTAAAATACGGAAAGACCCACACTCGTTAGAAAATGTGAATCCAGTCCACTCACGTACCGAACGAGTTCAAGTTCAACGCGAATAGGAGGACTTTACCGTACACTCTCTGGTGTACTCCCCTTGTCTTATTAGCCACCTAAGCAATGAAGTGTACTCCACGGGAAGTTACCTTTATTATTTTTGGTTCAAGTTTTCTTTGCAGCCTAGTAGTAGTTCCTGGTGAATGAAGTTCAATGGGTAGATGACATTCATCGAAAGGGACGGAATCGGGAGTCAAAAGCAAGGGGGGCCAAATGTACATGTGCAATTAAACATTTTTTCTTCGATCTAAACTTTTTACGTGTTTTACCTAAGTTATCAGTACATATGCACACTACTTACACCAAATCATGGAAATAATACAACGAAAAAGTGAGAATTAATTCTTATGACGATCTTTTTGTCGTACCTAATTTATCCTCGTGCTTTGAAACAATAACAAAACATAAATCAAAATAAAACTCAAGTGTATTCGAAGAAACGAAAGGCATCTTTTTTCCGAAGTTTAAGCCACATCTAAATTTAATAAGAAGTAAGAGTAGATAAATGTCAACCAAACCAAGTCCAAACATGAAAAGTAGTAAACATGGAAAGAGAGGTCAATAAGAATCTCATCTAGACTTCATAGTCATGTTCAAGTGATGATTTTGTTCACCCAGACTATTAAGGCACCATTAAATATCCCACATTTGGCCTTACCCATGTTGAGGCCAGGAGGGGCCATGGGCATGGCCCCTCCTGGCCTCAACATAGATACGTCATCGACAACTCCAAGTTCGTTCATTATAGACTGAAATATAGAAAAGTTTAGTCCGAGGACTTTACGTGTATATATACCTCCGAGAATGGTAACGAACTTTACTCTTGCAGGCACCCTCGAATAAGAAGAAGAATTGAACTACTACTGAAGCAGCAAAAGTTTACAAAGAAAGATGTGCAGGATATTCTCCAAGTATATTTCTAACTCGGTTGTCTTTTTTTTTTTTTACTTTAATAAAATGTTAATTTGTGTAACAGCAATATCATGACAATATCGGCGATGTGGATGAACCAGAAAGATCCCAAACAAAGATCCAGAAGTTCATCTCTGCATTTTGACCCCAACTAAATGATTCTCTGAGCTGAATTTGTAGCAAGCATGGAAAGTAATTGTTGTGGTAGGTCTGAGCATGGCATAAAAATACCAGTAGTTAAAGATGCATGTATTTGGTTGAGGTGGAGTGGAGGTGAATCTTGATGTTTCTATTTAGACATTAAATTCTCCATCTCCCCTTCACTCAGTACGGCTTTAGTAGAGTCTTTGACTTAAGGCATTGGCCGACAATAACCTAATTGCGCGTTGAAAAACTGATGTTCTCCGTTAGGATGAGTCTCTTCAGCATCAACCAACTTCCCTCATTTTTCTTTATATCATATTCATAGAGGTCATTCTTTCGTATTAAGAAAGACTTTCTTGTTTCAAATTAAGTTTGTTTTTATTGGTCGTAGTTTTATCAGACCATCATTTGTAATACAATATCGCAATGGTGTCAATATAATACTATAGATTTGTTGTTTACTTTCGTCAGAAGGACACTTATGATATTTCATTTGGCATTTGTAATTTTAAATTGCAACTTGATATTTATATAATAGTATTCGGTAGTATTTCCTTTTGTTATTCTTATATTACAGGCAAGACTATCTAGCTCTTCTTCATCACCAAATTTACAAACCAAGCTATTTCTACCATTACTTGAAACTCAAATGAATATTGTGACTCCTTTCACCAACCTCATATCTTGTCTATGGGGTTATTGTTATCCTCACATTACCAACCTCCGCAACCTCAAAACAAATCTCAATTCTTTGAGATCTAAAATTGGTCAATTGGAGAGTAAAAGAACAGATGTCATGAACAAGATCCTTCTTGCCGAGTCAGACTTAGCAGAACCAAAGGAACGCACTAATGAAGTTAAGAATTGGCTCGGAAGGGTTGAAGCTATAAAGCTAGAAGTTGATGGAATTTTACAACAAACAATAACTACTCAAATACTCATACTTAGCAACTTAGTGATTGAAAAGTTAACAACACTGAGGGAATTGATTAGTGAAGGAGAATTTAGTGTTGTTGCTGAAAGATGTCTACACCAACAGATTCAAGAGATACCAATAGCAGCTGGGGTTGTCGGTATGGAACCAAAGCTTGAAGAATTGTGGAAGTTTGTTAATGAAGATGATCAAGTTAGAATATTGGGTATACACGGGATGGGTGGAGTTGGTAAGACTACCCTCTTGAAGAAACTCAACAATGAGTTTTCCAAAAGGAGCCATAACTACGATTTTGTGATCTGGGCTGTAGTTTCTAAGGATCTGGACTTAAAAAAAGTTCAGAAACAACTCGCGGATTCCCTTCGGTTGACACTGCTTGGAGAACCAGATTTAGACAGAGCCGCTAAAGAAATATTCAGGGCGTTGACAAACAAGAAATTTGTGTTGCTTTTGGATGATATTTGGGAACGCATTGATTTACAAAGTATAGGAGTTCCTTCTTGTGACTCCACTACTCATGAAACTAACAAGTCTATGGTCGTTTTCACTACTAGATCTGAGGGTGTTTGCGGGCAAATGGAAGCCCGTAGAAAGATGAAAGTAGATTGCTTAAACTGGAGCGAAGCTTGGAGTCTTTTCCAAGAGAAAGTAGGAAAAGAAGTGATAAATGGTCACCCACAAATACCTGCGCTTGCGAAAGTCGTTGCAAAAGAATGTCGTGGTCTACCTCTGGCGCTCAACACCATTGGTCGAACTATGGCTAGCAAGAAAGCGGTACATGAATGGAGGCATGCGATAAACGTACTGCATAAGTCAGCCTCAAAGTTTCCAGGTATGGAATATGAAGTTTTACGAATTCTAAAGTTTAGCTATGACAATTTAGGGAGCCATAGAATCAAATCTTGCTTCTTGTATTGTTCATTGTTCCCCGAAGACCATTATTTTGATGGAGAAGTACTTAGCGACTATTGGATTGCCGAAGGATTGATAGATGATTTTGAGAACATAGACGTGGGAATAATATTAATCTTAGTTTTGTTAATCGTATAAGGATTAACAAAATGATATAGTGAATCAGTTATGAATGATTCTTAGGATTAACAAGTGAATCAGTATATGTGAGAATAATATTAATCTTAGTTTTGTTAATCGTATAAGTTGTAGCAATCATGGAAAGTACAATTTAGGGAGCCATAGAATCAGTTATGAATGATTCTCGTAATAATATTAATCTTTCAACAAATTGCTCTAATCTGTCAACTTTGATACTTTTACGTGGGAATACAGGAAAAGCAGCATGTGGTAGTCTGACTTGTGACAATATGCCTAAACTTAGAGTTCTAAGCATATATAGAGATTCTATATTTCCAGCAAATATTGGTCAACTTTCTGAATTGCGATACCTCAATCTATGGGGTACAAGGTTGAATTTTTTTGCAAACGAGTTAAAGTCTTTGTCGAAGTTGATGTTCTTACATATGGGGATAATTAGTACTAAATTGCCTAGTGGGGTGATACCTTGTCTTACACAATTGCGAGTGTTGGACCTATATGATTCCGATTTTAAGGACTGGGAAATGGAGGGATGTCCAAGTCTAATGGAATTGGAAAGCTTGAAACACTTGAATGATCTTGCGATCAAAATAGGCAATCTTGTGGCTCTTCAAAAGTTGGTAAGCACCTCCAAATTTCAACTCATCACCAAAAGGCTATCTATCACACTTTGTGAAGGTATCACCTCTGTCTTACTGTCAAAATCTTCACCATCTTTAAGTCTTTCTAACTTGAGGAATTTAAGAACACTTGAAATTCAAGGTTGTGAAAAGTGGCAAGAGTTGAGAATCAGGCCTGGGGGGATGTAGACCTTGGTGAATCTAATTCTGACTTTGTTACCTAAGTTAGAGAATGTGTGGGATAATAAGCTGGTTTGGGCCGCTGATCCACTTAAGCAGTTGCGCAGACTTCCAAACATTCAACGTGTGGAAACATCTACGCAGGAATCAATAGAGTTCCTTACCTGTCTTACTTATGCTCGGCACGTTAAAAGCGTTAGGTTGAGCGGGATAGATGAAATAGAAGTAACAAAATTAGTGAGTTTCTAGTGGACGACCGTACAAAGTTAATGTGTTTTCGAGTCTGACAAATCTGTTGTTGTCTTATCTAGGGAACTTAAGGAGCATATGTTCGAAATATCGAATAGTTTGGCTTCCCCCATTTTGGAATATATATATGGGTAGATAAGTGTCTGAAATTGAAGAATCTACTGTTAATGTATAAATTCATGTTTTGGTGTAAATGTCTTTTTCTCTTTTACTTAAGGTTACATTTGTAATTGTACATCTCATCTTCTTCTATATATACAACTCATGCCCTACAATTGAGGGCATCTTGATTCTCTAAATTACATGGTATCACAGCCACCAATCCCTAAGAAAATTCTTTCGTTTTTTTGTGCCCTCAAGTCTTCTTTTTCTTCCTTCGTCTTTGTTCTTCAAATTTTTTTTAAGCTTTTCCGTTTTCTTCAATGGCTGGTTCCAAAGAAAACCCAACCTCTTCCCCTACAGTTCTCTCCTCTCCTCCAACTCCTACCCCTACTATTGCTACGTTACCTTCTCTTCAAAACTTTGCTAATCTGGTTTCTATCCGTTTGGACAATACAAACTATCTCCTCTGGAAAAGTCAGTTGTTACCTATTCTTCACTCTCAGGATCTCTTCAAGTTCGTCGATGGCACATTTCCTCCTCCTTCTGAGTCTCTGGTCACTTACTCTGAGTCCTCCACTTCTTCCATTCCTAACCCAGACTATGTGTAGATCAAATGTTATTATCTTGGCTCAATGCCACTCTCACAGATTGTGTTCTTCGTTTAGCATTTTGGGGATTTTTGAAAACATTTAAAAATATTTTGAAGACATTTTGAGTTCTGTTTCAAAAATTTATGATTTTGTTGACGACATTTTGGGTTCTGTTTTAGACATTCAAGGGAATGTTGATTATTTTTTTAGTGTTTTTCTTGGTAAAAAGTTTTTGTTCTTCGTTAGCATTTTGGGGGGTTTTCAAAACAGTTACAGTTATGTTAAAGACATTTTGGGTTATGTTTCAACATTTATGGTTTTGTTGTAGTTATTTTGGGCTCTGTCCTAGACATTCAGGGGTTTGTTCTTCATTTAACATTTTGAGGGGTTTTTGAAACATTTAAAAATATGTTGAAGACATTTTGGGTTCGGTTTTGAACATTTATGGTTTTGTTGGTGACATTTTGGGTTTTGTTTCAGACATTCAGGAGAATGTTTATGATTTTTTAGTGTTTTACTTGGTAAAAAAAAATTTGTTCTTCGTTTAGCATTTTGGGGGGTTTTTGAAACATTTAAAATTATGTTGAAATATTTTGGGTTCTGTTTTAAACATTTATGGTTTTGTTCAGGACATTGTGAAGAATGTCAACTACAATGTTGGACATGTTCATAACATTTTATGATAAAGATAACAAAAATTCATTTTTTGTTCTTCAAAATATATGAGATGCAGAGACAATAAACAGTTTGTCTCAAGAACTAAACAAAATATGAAGAAACAATCAGTTATGGAAAATCTTAAGGTGCGTTTTTACATTGTTGACACTCTTTTGACTGAATAATAAATTTACAAAATAAGAGTTAACCATGTAAGGATCCATTCACTAAACAACATGAATTAGAATGTTTGGAACAATATATAAAATTCATAGACAAAAGGAAGAGTTTCTAAGACAAATAAGCAACATATGCAAACATTCTAATTAATGTTGGAGAGATACGGAAGAATAACAACTACAATTAGGCTCGACATGATTCACAAACTAGCTTCTTATCATTATTTTGAGAAGTAGCAAGTGCTCTATCCGGTTCCATAGATGCAAATTTTGCAAGTGGAATGAACAAATGATTATTGCAAGTGGTCATCTGAGTAAGTGTTATCATCTACGATCTGCCACATCTCTCTTTCATGGTTGGTTTTAATCCAAGGCCTTTACCTATAGCTTCGAGAATGGTAACAGTCTTTACTCATGCAGGCACCCTCGATTAAGAGGAAGAATTGAACTACTACTGAAGCAGCAAAAGTTGACGAAGAAAGATGTGCAGGATATTCTCCAAGTATATTTTTAACTCGGTTGCCTTTTTTTCCTTTTAAAAAAAATATTCACTAGTAACGAAGCCATTCTTATTCTAATTTTTAAATGTATAACAGGAATATCATGACAATATCGGAGATGTGGATGGACCGGAAGAGAAGGAAAGATCCCAAACAAAAATCCAGAAGTTCATCTCAGCATTTTGAGCCAAACTAAATGATTTTGAGCTGAAGTTGTAGCAATCATGGAAAGTAGTTGTTGTAGGTCTTAGCATGCCATGAAAATGTTGGGGTCCCTCCTTATAATTAAAGGACTCCTAGTTGGAATAGGATTTCCCTTATTCCTTGTTTGGGGAAAAAATAGAAGTTTCTATTTTTTCAAGCCTAAAAAGGAATTCCTATTTCTTTTGGTAAACCTCCCTATTTATCATTATAAAAGGGAATGAAAGGGAAGAGATTATACACAACAACTTCCAGAACAAAGAGAAGTCAGAGAAAGAGAGATTTCTGAAGTGGTTCTTTCAAGAGAGATTGAAAGAGCAAAATATTGGTTTGAAAAAAAGAAGATTATTAATCTTGTGAAGCAATTTTGTTTGTGGTTATCTTCTTCAACCTTTAGTAATCTACTAAGGAGTAAGAGATTTTATTTCTTTGTTTCTTTGTTCAGTTTATCCACCATAGGTTTGGTGAAGAGTTGTCCAAGAGTGCTTCTACACATCTTGAAGAATTGTGTAACCCATTATTATCATTATAGTGGAAGATTTCTGGACTAGGTCCCGTGGGGTTTTACCTTCTAGTTTGGAGGGGTTTTTTGCCACGTTAAATAATCTTGGTGTCTCTACTTTTACTTTCGCATCGTTTATCTTCATATTCCTGAACAAGTTAATTAGGTTATTTTTCCTAACAAGTGGTACCAGAGCTTTGGTTGGATTTATTTTTCAGAAATATGGAAGTGAATACTAATCGCATGATTAGTTTAGATGGAGAAAACTACTTGATGTGGAAAGCAAAAATGGAAGATTTGTTATACTGCAAAGACCTAGCTGCACCCATTGAAAATCACGGTACAAAACCGATGAAGATAGATGAAGAAGACTGGAAGGTATTAGATCGTAAGGTTGTTGGATTTATTCGACAATGGGTAGAACCCAGTGTTTTTCATCATGTATCGACGGAGACTTCCGCTTATACTCTATGGAGGAAATTAGAAGAATTGTATGATCAGAAGACAGCTGCCAAAAAGGCTTACTTGTTCAGAAAGCTAGGAAAATTACAATATAAAGAAGGAACCTCAATTGCTCAACACTTGAATGAGATGAAAAGTCTAGTAAACTAGCTTTCTACAATGAAGTTAGTTTTGGATGATGAGTTGCAGGCCTTACTTCTTCTAAATTCTTTACCAGATAGTTGGGAGACATTGGTGGTGTCTCTTAGCAATTCTGCTCCTGATGGCATAATGCGTATGAATCACGTAACAGGTAGTTTGTTGAATGAAGAAACAAGAAGGAAATCATCGTCAGACGAGTCTCATTCAGAGGCACTTGTTACAGAAAGACGGGGGAGAGGTAAAAGTAGAAAACCTCATAACCGTGATAAGTCAAGGGGGAGATCAAAACCAAAGAAAGAAGTTAGATGTTTTGGTTGTGGAAAAATGGGTCATTACAAGAGTGATTGCAGGAAACCAAAGAAGGAAAATAAAAAGGATGATTAAAAACAAGATAATGTTGCGGCAGTTGCCTCAGGTGATGACATTATCTTACTCTCAGGTTGTGGAGACACTTGCTTAAGTATGACTGAGTCAGAACCAGAAACAACATGGTTGGTTGACTCAGGTGCTTCGTATCATGCTATTCCATGTAAGGATTTCTTTAACTCTTACAGAACTGGTGACCTTGGCAAAGTCCGGATGGGAAACTTAGGTTTCTCAAAAATCGTAGGAATTGGAGAAGTGAAAATCGAGACGAGCACAGGGAGTACATTGATTCTTAAGAATGTGAGGCATATACCAGATCTTCGATATAACCTAATCTCTACCGGAGTATTAGATGATGAAGGGTACCACAGTCACTTTGGTGATGGAAAGTGGAAGCTCACAAAAGGGTCAATGGTGATAGCAAGAGGGAAGAAGTGTTGTACTTTATACAGGACTCAAGTAAAACTGTGTAAAGGAGAATTGAATGCAGTTGAAAAAGATTCTTCCACTGATCTTTGGCATAGAAGACTCGGGCACATGAGCGAGAAAGGACTTCAAATCCTTGCTAAACGACAAGACTTACCGAACGTAAAAGGTATAAATTTAAACACTTGCTCTCATTGTTTAGTAGGAAAGCAACATAGAGTATCCTTTCAAAGGAATGCATCTGAAAGAAAATCCAGTGTTTTGGAGCTTGTTTATTCTGACGTTTGTGGACTTTTAAAGGTCAAAACACTTGGTGGTGCTTTGTATTTCGTTACTTTTATAGATGATGCTTCCAGGAAAGTTTGGGCATATGCCATAAAGACCAAAGATCAGGTACTTGCAGTTTTCAAGAATTTCCACAACATGGTAGAACGGGAGACAGGAAAGCCATTGAAGTGCATTCGCACGGACAATAGAGGAGAATACATCGGGTCTTTTGAAGAGTATTGCAAAACCCATGGTATTCGAAATGAACAGACAGTTCCCAAAACTCCACAACAAAATGGTGTAGCAGAACGCATGAACCGCACTATTGTGGAGAGGATCAGATGTATGCTCTCAGAAGCAAAGCTGCCTAAAAGCTTCTGGGGTGAGGCAATGCGTACTGCATGTTATCTGATCAATTTATCACCTTCAGCACCATTAGATGGAGATGTAGCTGAGAGAGTGTGGGTTGGAAAAGAAGTCAGTTATGAACACTTAAGGGTGTTTGGTTGCAGGGCTTTTGTGCATATACCTTAAGATCAAAGAGCAAAGCTTGATGATAAAGCCAAGCAATGCATCTTTTTAGGGTATGCAGATGAGAAATTCGGATACAGGTTATGGGATCCAGTCGATAAGAAGATTATTAGAAGTAGAGATGTGGTCTTTCTTGAAAATCAAACTATTGAGGACTTCGGGAAAGTTGAGAAGCATGAGAATCATAGTAATGATCTCATTGATCTAGATCCACATATCTCTTCTAAGGTTATGCATGATAATGCAGGTGAAGAACAAAATCATGAAGATGAAGCTCATGAAGATGTTCCTATGGGTGATGATGTTGAGCAAGAAATAGAAGTTCAACATGAACCACCAGTTGAATTGAGAAGATCGACTACAGAGAGAGCACCATCTACCAAGTATCCTCCACACGAGTATGTGATGGTTACAGATAGTGGAGAACCACAGTGTTATGAAGAAGCTATAGATGATGAACACAAGAAGGAGTGGTTGAAAGCTATGCAAGATGAGATTGAATCATTGCATAAGAACAACACTTTTAAGTTGGTTGAAAAACCTAAGAATAAGAAAATTCTTAAAAATAAGTGGGTTTTCAAAATCAAGACCGAAGAAAGAAATTCACAACCACGGTATAAGGCACGCCTAGTGGTTAAAGGATTTGGGCATAAGAAGGGTATTGATTTTGATGAGATTTTCTCTCCGGTGGTGAAGATGTCCTCTATACGGTTAGTATTGGGATTGGCTGCAAGTATGAACCTAGAAATTGAACAACTAGATGTCAAGACCGCTTTCCTTCATGGTGACTTGGAGGAAGATGTGTATATGGAACAACCAACAGGGTTTGAAGTTAAAGGTAAGGAACACTTGGTTTGTAAGTTAGAGAAGAGTTTATATGGGCTGAAACAAGCACCAAGACAGTGGTACAAAAAGTTTGAATCATTCATGAAGGATCAAGGGTATCACAGGACGGCTTCAGATCATTGTGTTTTCGTTCATAAATTTCCTGATGGAGATTTGATTATACTTCTACTTTATGTTGATGATATGTTGATTGTTGGTCAGGATGCTAATAAAATTAGCAGGTTAAAGAAGGAACTAAACAAGTATTTCGATATGAAAGACTTGGGTCCAGCAAAACAAATTCTTGGCATGCATATCTCTTGTGATAGGAAAGCTGGAAAACTTTCGCTATCACAAGAAAGATACATTGAGAAGGTTCTAGAAAGGTTCAATATGGACAAGACAAAACCAGTGAGTTGTCCATTAGCCAGTCACTTCAAGTTGACTCGTGATCAGTGTCCATCAACTAGAAGTGAGAAAGAAGAAATGGAGAAAATTCCTTATGCTTCAGCTGTAGGAAGCTTGATGTATGCAATGGTGTGTACAAGACCGGACATTGCATTTGCAGTTGGAGTAGTAAGCAGATTTCTTGCTAATCCAGGCAAAGAGCATTGGTTAGCAGTGAAGTGGATTCTGAAGTATCTTAGAGGTACGTCTAAAGCTCGTATATGTTTTGGTAATGATAAGCCAGTATTAGTCGGTTACACAAATGCAGACATGGCAGGAGATGTAGACTCTAAAAGGTCCACATCAGGCTACTTATTTACATTTTCAGGGGAGCAGTGTCATGGCAATCTAAATTACAAAAGTGTGTAGCTTTATCTACTACAGAGGCAGAATATATTGCCATTACAGAATGTTGCAAGGAGATGTTATGGGTGAAGAGGTTGTTAGAAGAACTTGGTATGAAACAAGATAATTATGTTATTCATTGCGACAGTCAAAGTGGCATCCACCTCAGTAAGAATTCTAGTTTTCATTCAAAGTCCAAGCATATAAATGTGAGATACCAGTGGATCCAAGATGTTCTTGAAGAAAAGGTGTTGAAGATCGAGAAAATCCATACTGACGACAATGGTTCAGATATGATGACAAAACCATTACCTAAAGGCAAACATGAGCTATGTAGCAGTGTTGCAGGTTTGGGGATGGTAGGTCCCTCTTCATAAGTCGGGAGGGGGAGTTTGTTGGGGTCTCTCCTTATAATTAAAGGACTCCTAGTTGGAATAGGATTTCCCTTATTCCTTGTTTGGGGAAAAAAATAGAAGTTTCTATTTTTTCAAGCCTAAAAAGGAATTCCTATTTCTTTTGGTAAACCTCCCTATTTACCATTATAAAAGGGAATGAAAGGGAAGAGATTATACACAACAACTTCCAGAACAAAGAGAAGTCAGAGAAAGAGAGATTTCTGAAGTGGTTCTTTCAAGAGAGATTGGAAGAGCAGAATATTGGTTTGAAGAAAAGAAGATTATTAATCTTGTGAAGCAATTTAGTTTGTGGTTATCTTCTTCAACCTTTAGTAATCTACTAAGGAGTAAGAGATTTTATTTCTTTGTTTCTTTGTTCAGTTTATCCACCATAGGTTTGGTGAAGAGTTGTCCAAGAGTGCTTCTACACATCTTGAAGAATTGTGTAACCCATTATTATCATTATAGTGGAAGATTTCTGGACTAGGTCCCGTGGTTTTTTACCTTGGGAAAATGGTTGATTAGGTCAATATATTATTAATAATAACTAAAAAAACATGTAACATTTTATATTAACTAAAAGTTACCAAAATAATATGAGTATTGATGCATAAGGTTTAAAATAATATGAATAATTATTATTAAGGTCATTTTCTATTTTATTCTTTCCCTAAATATCCTTACTCATTTAAATCTATCTTCTCTTTAGAAAACTCATAAACTTTAGGGGTTTCTTCTTCTTCTTCTCCCATTCGTTCTTCTTCTTCTTCGGTTCTTCTCCTTCTTCATCTTTGTTTCAATGTGTACAATTTTTTATTACTTGATAAAACTTATGTTCTTAGAGATAATATACGAGAATATTGTTATCTCCTTTGTTCAAGTTTTCTACTACCACCATAGAGTAGCTCGTGTTTTCATCTCTTTATCTCTTTAATACCACCACCAGAGATCTAAGAGCAGTTCGGGTTTTCAAACTCAGTTTGCATTGTACGCACATGCAAACGCAGTTTGCAATATTGCAAATGCAAACACATGTTTGCAATATCGCAAATGCAAACACATGTTTGCAATATCGCAAATGCAAACACATGTTTGCATAACAGATTGTTGCAAACACGTTTGCAGAAAAACGTAAAGGAAAAAAACGTCGTTTTTTTTCTGAGTTTTTTTTTTTTGAAAAAAATATTGAAAGTGGATCTTATTAGAAAGCTAATGAAAAATTATTTCTAAATATATAATTTTTATAGAAATCCGACATCTCTAACAAAAGTTATATCGATTTAAAGTTTAAAGAAAAATAAAAGAATTTAGTTACACAAAATGACAAAAAGAGTATTTTAGTATTTGCACACTTTTTGACCTGAATAATAATTTTCAAATGTTTTGTGCTTTTCTACTCATTTTCAATAATATTTTGACCTTTCTAGAAATTACCCCTTTTACCTTCTAGTTTGGAGGGGTTTTTTGCCACGTTAAATAATCTTGGTATCTCTACTTTTACTTTCGCATCATTTATCTTCATATTCCTGAACAAGTTAATTAGGTTATTTTTCCTAACAGAAAATACCAGTAGTTAAAGCTGAATGTTGAGCTATATTCATTCTTAAAGCCACAGACATGTATTTGGTTGAGATGGAGTTCAAGTGAAATAACTGTTTATATAATGGTAGCAAATTGTGGTGTTACGAGGAGTTTTCGAGAGATTCATATATCACCTTGATTCTAATTCTCTGCTAAATTTAAAACAAGTGTTTTCTTCTTGTTGGTTGAATGATTTTTATCATTTAGGAAATGGATTCATCCATAATTCGGAGCTAGTCATGTTTAACGGGAAAAATGCGGATTTTTCGTCATCCTTAACTGGCAGAGTTATGGGTAAAGAGAGCCTCAAAGAATCCAATTGTTATAATATCCCTCCACTCTTGAGGCACTGCTATTGTATATCTAGCTTGAATCTTGATGTTTGTATCTAGAAATGATATAGAACTTCAAAGAAACTAAATAGATTGAGCTGGAAGCTGTTATCACTGGAGTGTGGTGATATCTTTTTTGATACTCTATTTATGCTTTCGATTGATTGTCATTCGCCCATTGGGGATCTGAAGTTAGATTTGAAGCTTTCGCAGTTTCATAATTTAAAAGACATCTCATTGCGGACTGATCGCCTTTGAAAATTTAGCAAAATTAGTTAACATGTCTCTATCTATTACAAGCTTAAACATTAAACTATTCGCTCCATTTAGCCCCCTCATCCCAAGACTAATTGAATAAAACTCCGATAATAATTCACCTAGCAAGACTAAGTGAATCAAACTCGGATAACAATTCTGGATACTGGTTATCTTGGATACTCTTCGGCATAACACCTTGACCTATTTCCCAACTCATCGGAACTTCCATATCCCTACAAAAGAAAACACAGAACCAACAGATACTTGTCAGTTATCCGTTAAAACAACAATTCACAGTCAAGCTTCCACGAATTATAAAGTCGTTTTTTCTACCTTAAGTAAGAACCAAGTGAAAGAATAAGAAGATAGATAGGTTATGGCATACCCTTCGAGACACTTGAACTCGCAGTAGTTTCTTCTCTGGACTGTATATTCCCCAAATACATCTTCAAGTTTATTGGCCAGCTCGGGTATCTCCTTTTGTGACCGGATATCCAAAACTTTCATTACCTGCTGAATGTAGCATTCTGTATTTTCTTTCTGAACATCTACAGTCCAAACAAGGCTCAGATGTTCATTAATCTTGTTCTGTTTCAATAGCTCAGATAGGGTCTTGTCGATGTTTTTTAGGTTCTGCTTTGAGGTACGATCGCGCCAACCACTTGATAGCTTTATCAATAGATCAACTACTTGAATACGGGTTTTGACATTCTTTATTTTACAAAAAGCATTTGAAAATCCATTTCCAAAGACAACCTACGAAACATAGACAAATGAGCCTGAAAATGCTTCATTAGTTAAACTTCAGATAGACAACGAAAGGGAAGCAACTTACTACCTTCCATCTTGCACCGCTAAAAAGTAGAGAATACATAGCTCGTAAATCAACAAACGGGTCGCGCTTGACAAAGTCGTACAGTACTGCTCTGGATAATCTCTTGTCATCTTCGGCATAAAAATAACATTCATGGTCCTTTGCATCAAGTACTAATTTCCTCCAAACTGAATCACTTTTGATTAGAGTTTGCCCGTCTCCCACAATCCACAGACAGTATCTTGCCCTTGTAAGAGCGACATTTGTTCGTTGAGGATTGGAAAGAAATCCCACTGACCCTTTCAAGTTGGACCGAACGGTAGACAAAATTATGACATCTTCTTCACCACCTTGAAACCCATCAACAGATCGAACGCTCACCATGAAATCACTATTTGATCCATATTTGTCAAGTTTCTGTGTGAGTGCAAGTACTTGTTCTTTATATTGGGATATAATACCTATACTCACCTTCTGGTTTGTCGAAACACTTGCTGCATTTAACCAAAAACTCACTCAAGGAATAAAGAAGTTAACATTGTTATATGTATGGAATAAGAGTTGTCAAAAAAGATTACCTTTGAAAAGATTTTCAACTATTTCACAAATTACTGCAACTTCCAACATATTTTTGCAGCTATGGGTGGTGCCGAATTCCTCCTCCCCATATGAAACATCTATGAATGAATAAGCTCCATACATATCTCCTTGAAGCAATTCTCTTTTATAACTTTCATCTTTGACATTAGGGGCATCTGAAATCTGATTGTTGTAAAACTCAGCATTCGGGAACGCGCTTATGGATGGATGCATTCTATACTGAGTACTTAAAAGATGCCTTTGATAGCCCAAAGACACCAACCTCTCAAAAAGACTTCTTCCGAATTGAGCCTCCTCAGAGATCTAGCAAACAAACATAATTCCAACATTAGAGCGTATTAGCATGATCCCACATTGCCTGGGCATTAGATTGTGTGTAGTAAACAAGTTTGGGCAGTCCTTTCTTACAAGACGGTTTTCAAGGAGAGGTAGGCACAAGAGTTTGTGAAGGAATAAATAACAAGTCAAAGAAAAAAGTAATTGCGATAAAGTGTACCTTGCTGTGGACCAAAGCGGGCAACTGACGTTCGTCCCCTATAAGAATCGCATGCCGAATACCAGGAAGACGCAAGGGAATGGCTGACTCGCATTCTTTATGTTGGGCAGCTTCATCGATCACCACAACCTTAGTTTTATTAATTCCTATCAACTTCGCGCAGCTAGAAGAAGTACAGAATATAAGGCAAGCATTTTGCAAGCAAAAGTCACTCATTGTATCTTTCACGATGTCGCGAGAAACTGAAAATTCTGAAATGGATTTAAGACTTTCCAGGCATTCCTTTTTCGTCTTACTTAATAGGAGTAAAGATGAGTCACAAATATTGTCTATAGTATTAGAGTTGGAGAATAATTCCTTCACGTTTTCATCTGTAAGAGAGTCACTATCTAGTAAAATTTTCAAAAGCTCAAGCAACTCAAGGGCTCTATACATATCTTCCACCATTTTGACAGGAAGTAATTGTTGGCAATTTGAACCATTGCCTTGGTTCAACCATTGCCTTGGTTGAATTAAAATTAAAAGAGACACATCCTTAGGATCATGTCTTTCTATATAGATGTCTCTCCATATAGTCACAATCATCTCTATATATACATAATCAGATTTCATTTTAGAAATAGAAAAATCAATTAGTTTCTGAGTTAAGAGTTTGCATTAGAAGTAAAAGAAGTTAAGAGAGTTCTCTACGTATTTGGTTCGAAGTTTCTTGAAGAACTTAGTGCTGCGCTTCAAGAAGGTAAGACTGTTTTATCCTGGGAGACGATTCGTATATACAACCCGGCTTAGCACCATTGCGGGACGAATAACGTCTTAAGGAGAGAGTATCCAATACTCGACTCGGTCATAAAATTATACTTTATATTGTTGTTAGTCTGTTGCATAATTTGTCGAACGGAATCATTATCGAATTGTGTGTTCGAGAAGGACAATTAAACTAATTAGTCCAACAATCTTAAGACGTTATTCCTTAATGAAAATACCATTCGACAAATTGGACAAGTTAGTTCTATAATACTATAATGGTGGACGAGATAATTTAGTGTTACTGTTATATTGACAAAGTAATCTAAGGCATAAAAGAAAGTTAGATACTGGCATTTATCTATGTGGTGTTATTTCTAAATCAAAGTTTACATATAATTTATTAGTTACTGTCCTCAATAAATCGTAGACCCCTAGTTGCTATTAGACAATTTGTATTGATGCATGTTGCATGGGATAGGCACTGTTAGAACTTAGTAAGTTTAATCTTCCTTTTGGTTGCCTGTACCAACTCATCTAGTTTTAATTGGTTCATAGACTCTCTTTCTTAGTTAGTATTAAATTCAAATAATATAATACTACAAAAACCAAATAAAACCCTCGGTGTGCGTCTCTGTTAGAAACAGAGCAAGTCTATTTGACTCTATCTCTTTAAATATTAGCATGAGAATTAAACCTATACACTCTCTGCCTGTCTTCTTTGATTCTTTGGAAAAAAATATTGTGGATCCCTGTTCTATTTAATTAAGTGATAATCTGTCGAAATAGCATACCTTGGTGATTTTGTAATCATCTAAATATTGACTTTGGTATTCTTATCACATCTCAGTTTCGGTTAATGTTTGTAAGTGCTTTATTCACTCTATAATTTTAAATTTAAATCAATTACTTATTGTTTATTGTCAAGACGGTATACAATCAAGAAAAGTATACAATTTACTACCATATTCTTATTAGTCTGTGAATTGTGTATTCAACAGACAATGGCAAGTAATACCGGAAACAATGTTCATGTCCCTCCAACTCATGTTGCACACGGAGAAAAACCTGAGAAGTTTACTGGCGCCGATTTTAAGAGATGGCAACAAAAGATGTTGTTCTATTTGACCACTCTTAACCTTGCTAGGCTGTTATACGAAGAAGCACCCACTCTCAAGGAAGATGGGTCGGATTTTGAGAATGTGGCTGCAGTAGATGCTTGGAAACATTCTGATTTCCTTTGCAAAAATTACATTCTCAATGGTCTCGATAATTCCTTATACAACGTTTATAGTCCGATTAAAACGGCAAAAGAATTATGGGAATCATTAGAGAATAAGTATAAGTCTGAAACTGCCGGAGTGAAAAAATTCATCATAGGAAGGTTCTTGGATTTCAAGATGACAGACCTTAAAACTGTCATTAGCCAAGTTCAAGAATTCCAATTAATTTTACAAGAATTAAAGGCAGAAAAATTGGTGATTAGTGAATCATTTCAAGTGGGAGCAATCATTGAAAAATTGCCACCATCTTGGAAAGATTTTAAAAATTACCTTAAGCATAAACGCAAGGAAATGGACTTGGAGGACTTGATTTTAAAATTGAGAGTTGAAGAAGATAGTCGTCTTGCCGAGAAAAAGAATGAGAAGCCTTCTGAAATCTCAAAAGTGAATGTGGTTGAAGGGGGGCTGAAAAAGAAAAGGAAATTTTCCGGTAAAGAAAAATATCATGGGAACTCTAAGAAGTTCAAAGGTACTTGTTACAATTGCAATAAGAAAGGACATCTTGCCAAAGATTGTCGCTCCAAAACTTGGAAGAAAAATTTCAAGAAAAGAAAGATGGAAGACAAAGTGATAGATAACTTGTCTGATGGTGTCAAAGAGATTAATTTATGTGCCGTTATTTCTGAAGTCAACTTGGTAAATAATCCAAGAGAATGGTGGGTAGACACTGGTGCTACTCGTCATATTTGTTCAGATAAAGGAGTATTCTCATCTTATAAAAAAGTAGAAAACGCTGAACCTTTATTTATGGGAAATTCGGCAACATCCAAAGTTGAAGGCACCGGGACAGTCATACTTAAATTCACATCTGGAAAGGAAGTAACTCTGAAAAATGTGTTTCATGTACCCGACATCCGAAAGAATTTAGTTTCTGGTTCTTTATTAAGTAAGAATGGTTTTAAACTTGTATTTGAATCTGATAATTTTATTCTTACTAAGAATGGGATGTACGTGGGAAAGGGGTATTTAAGTGAAGGTCTGTTCAAGATGAATGTAATGACCATTATTCCTAAGATTAATAAAATTAATGATTTTGCTTATATTGTTGATTCGTGTATGAAGTGGCATGAGAGGTTAGGACATGTTAATAATGATTCTTTAAGAAGATTAATTAACATGGACCTTATACCTAAATTTGATTTAAATACCAATCATAAATGTGAAGTTTGTGTCGAATCAAAAATGACTAAGTCGTCTTTCCGTTCAGTTGAAAGAGACACAGAACCGTTAGAACTAATACATAGTGATATATGTGACTTAAAAACGGTTCAGACAAGAGGTGGGAAAAAATACTTCATCACATTTATAGATGATAGTACCAGATATTGTCATGTTTACTTATTAAGAAGTAAAGATGAAGCCGTAGAAAAATTTAAAATATATAAAAGTGAAGTTGAGAATCAACTCGATAAAAAGATTAAAACTTTACGAAGTGATAGAGGTGGTGAATATGAATCGCCATTTGCTGATATTTGTGCTGAAAGTGGTATTATCCATCAAACAACGGCTCCTTATTCGCCTCAACAAAATGGAGTCGCTGAAAGAAAAAATCGAACTTTAAAAGAAATGATGAACGCATTACTTATAAGTTCAGGATTACCCCAAAATTTGTGGGGGGAAGCTTTGCTTTCAGCAAACTATATTTTGAACAAATTGCCTCATAAGAAAAAGGATAAAACTCCTTATGAGTTATGGAAAGGAAAAAAGCCTTCTTATAAATACCTCAAAGTGTGGGGGTGTTTAGCAAAAGTGGCGATTCCTACACCGAAGAAGGTCAAAATTGGACCAAAAACTATCGATTGTATTTTCATAGGATATGCACATAATAGTAGTGCATACAGATTTCTCATACATAAATCTGAAATTCAAGACTTACATATTAATACGGTAATCGAATCAAGAAATGCTATATTTTTTGAGGACATATTTCCATGTAAATTAGACGATGAGAAAAGTTCCAAAAAGAGGAAATTTGAGTATATTAGTAACAATGAAAATACAAACCAAAATGATAAAGAGAATGTGGTTCAAGAACCACAAGCAGGAGAAAATAAAGAGGAACTCCGAAGAGGCAAGAGACAAAAAATTGCCAAAACATACGGTCCGGATTTCCTCACATATTTGTTAGAACAAGAACCGCAAACATACAAAGAAGCAATGTCTTCTCCTGAATCTCAATTTTGGAAAGAGGCCGTAAATAACGAAATTGAGTCTATCCTTCAGAACCATACATGGGAGTTAGTAGATCTTCCACCGGGGTGTAAACCATTGGGTTATAAATGGATTTTCAAGAGAAAATTAAAAACGGATGGTTCTATAGACAAGTACAAAGCGAGACTTGTCGCAAAAGGATTTAAACAAAAAGAAGGATTAGACTATTTTGATACATATTCTCCTGTTACGAGAATAACATCAATTCGGGTATTAATTGCTATAGCATCTCTATATAATTTAGAGATACATCAAATGGATGTTAAAACTGCTTTCTTGAATGGTGAATTAGAAGAAGAGATCTATATGGAACAACCGGAAGGGTTTATAGTACCCGGTCAAGAAAAGAAAGTTTGTAAATTAGTGAGGTCACTGTATGGGCTGAAACAAGCACCAAAACAGTGGCATGAGAAATTCGACAAAGCCATGTTGTCAAATGGTTTTAGTATTAACGAGTGTGATAAATGTGTCTACACTAAATCTACTACCAACGGAGTTATAATTCTATGCTTGTATGTAGACGACATGTTAATAATGGGTAGCAATTTAGATATGATCAAATCTACAAAGAAAATGCTATCAAAAGTATTTGATATGAAAGATTTAGGTCAAGCAGACTTAATTCTTGGAATCAAGATATGTCGAACTTCTAATGGAATAGTTTTATCTCAATCACATTATATTGAGAAAATTTTAGAGAAATTCAACAAAAATGATAATCAAGTTGTAAAAACTCCAGTAGACCTTAGTCTACATCTAACTAAGAATACGGGTCATAGTACTAACCAATTAGAATATTCTCGGATAATTGGTAGTTTGATGTATCTAATGAATTGTACACGACCTGATATTGCATACTCAGTAAGTAAATTGAGTAGGTTTACGAGCAATCCAAATACAAGTCATTGGAGTGCTCTGATAAGAGTTCTTAGATATTTAAGATATACTAAGGAGTATGGGTTACATTTTACCAAATACCCTGCAGTTCTTGAAGGGTATACTGATGCAAATTGGATTTCAGATACAAACGATTCTAAATCCACAAGCGGTTATGTTTTTACTATAGGTGGTGCATCAGTTTCTTGGAAGTCCTCAAAACAAACTTGCATAGCAAGATCAACCATGGAGTCAGAGTTTATTGCTTTAGACAAAGCTGGAGAAGAAGCTGAATGGCTTCGTAATTTTCTAGAGGATATTCCAATTTGGCCAAAACCGGTGTCTGCTATTAAAATACATTGCGATAGTAAATCGGCAATTGGCAAGGCACATAATAAAATGTATAACGGAAAATCTCGACACATACGTCGAAGACACAATACCGTTAAACATTTGCTCACAAGTGGAATTATAACAATTGATTATATAAAATCAAAGGATAACCTAGCGGATCCATTTACAAAGGGGTTATCGAAAGAGCAAATGTACAAACTATCAAGGGGAATGGGCTTAAAGCCTAAAGTAAATGAGTAGATCGCAATAGAAACCCAACCTAGTTGACTGGAGATCCCAAGATCTAGGTTCAAAAGGGACAACATAAATGTGAAATACTCGCCAGTAACACTGAAAGAGTCATTCTCTTACCCATTCCTAAGTATCAGTGTTGCCTGTCAGGTGATAGGATAAGCGATGCTTTTAATGATGCCTATATTCTTGTGTAAACAAGTGGGGTACGTCAGGGTACTCTTCATAGGACATCACCTATGTGAGTGTAGAACTGATGCCGGTTCTATGAGAATGTCTTAAGGCGGAATTCTCTAAAGCACTCATGAATCCAGGAGTTGTCCAGGGCCGAAAAGGACAAAACCAAAGAATCAAATATGTACGGAAGAAGTTGTGTGTTGGCTATTGTATCGACTTACTGCGAAAATTGAATAGTTCAAGACATCATGTTCACTAATCAATTAGTAAGTCCGGTAGTCATACACTAAGGAAGGTTCAAAGCCAAAAGCCACCTCTCCTGATGCAACAACTTTCATTTGAACTCTCTTAGTTAGTATGCATTGTCAGTTTGCATAGTCTTCATATAGAATAAATTTTAATTCATGTGGGGGATTGTTGGCAATTTGAACCATTGCCTTGGTTCAACCATTGCCTTGGTTGAATTAAAATTAAAAGAGACACATCCTTAGGATCATGTCTTTCTATATAGATGTCTCTCCATATAGTCACAATCATCTCTATATATACATAATCAGATTTCATTTTAGAAATAGAAAAATCAATTAGTTTCTGAGTTAAGAGTTTGCATTAGAAGTAAAAGAAGTTAAGAGAGTTCTCTACGTATTTGGTTCGAAGTTTCTTGAAGAACTTAGTGCTGCGCTTCAAGAAGGTAAGACTGTTTTATCCTGGGAGACGATTCGTATATACAACCCGGCTTAGCACCATTGCGGGACGAATAACGTCTTAAGGAGAGAGTATCCAATACTCGACTCGGTCATAAAATTATACTTTATATTGTTGTTAGTCTGTTGCATAATTTGTCGAACGGAATCATTATCGAATTGTGTGTTCGAGAAGGACAATTAAACTAATTAGTCCAACAGTAATGAGGTTGGCATGTGAGTGCAGATTTGTTTTATGCAATTCCTTATTTTCTTCTGATTGAAATCAAATTCCATTCTCACAAATTCCCTGATTGTAAGTTCCCTATCTAATGTTTTATCTTCGATCTCTTCCCATTTTCTCTCTTCTAAGTAGTCAAGGTACTGTTGATGTGCTTCTTCGAGCAAATAACTCATTGAATCTAAATACTTCCCCGATCCATCAAGCATCTTAAAGCACTTCTTTAGTTTTTTAACACGATGATCGATAAAGATGTCTCGTAAATGTTCACGTTCGTCAATCATCATTCGCTCCCTATTCCCAAGTAACACTATATCTCCCAACCCATAACCTCCATATTTCATTACTTCCCTAACAATTGCTAATAACTGAGAAGCGACTTCAACAACTGCATTATTAGTTGGTGCACATATAACAGTTTTGCAATTCATCTTTAAAAGAACAGAAAGAAGGGTACCAACTGTTTTTGTTTTACCAGTGCCCGGAGGACCCCATATAAGCTTTACAGAGTTTTTATGATCACATCTAATTGCCGAAATAGAGCTTAAAACCGCATCAAGTTGAGTATCGTTCAAATTACACGAATTCAAGTTCTTGCATTCATCTTTCTCTAGGACAGAATCAAGTTCTTGAGGACAAATACTGCAGCTTTCACTAACCTGTAAAAGTAAATAACAATAGAATAAGCAAACAGACACTACCCTTTGACAGGTTTCAAACCAATTAATACGTACCTCTGATGTCCTTATTAACATCATCCTACATCGCACGGGCATTAGAATTGGTAAAGTGGACAAGTCTTTGCCAGTTTTGGAGAAAATTAGGCCCAATGGGATGAACACCAGAGGTACTTGTTAGGATTATCCCGCATTGATTGGTATAAAACTCTTGGGCAGGGCTTTCCGGACAAGCTGATTTTCAAGAAGAGTTAGGCCCATCGGACTCTAACATTACTAAGTTTGTAAAATACCCACGAAAAAGAAACAAGCATAAAAGAAAATGAGACTTACCAGAGGAGAAGCAGATAAAACCTGCCCAATTATGTTTGAGTTGCCGCTATGAAGAGCTTACCAAATACGATCATATGGCACTATATTCATAACTGAAATAGCAAAAAGTGGTCCAACATTTTTCTTACGACCTTGAAATAAAACAATCGGTTTTGACGCAAGTATGTGGATAGTCTCAGTAAAATATTTTCTTCTATACGATCTCGATAACACTACGGCAGGAAGATATGGCCTTTGGGGTCTGTTCAAGTCATCGATAGACGAGGGAAATACATCAGAAAAAGCAATTATATCACAAGGGCAAAGAGAGTCGGCATTGTCAACTGTCAATTTGTAATAGATGTCGTCGGGTGCTATACGGTTCTTAACTCTCTTGACTGATAAGATTCTAAAGACATGAGACTGACTCAGGTTGCTTATACTGGAGAAGAATTCGGTATGTATTTCTTCGAGGAGAGGATTACAAAATGAGTTCAAGTAATCCTTGACGGACGAGAACGTTTCTGGAATCTTTTCCACCTACACAACAATGAAACAAACAATCCAGCTTCTCATAAGAAACTAACAAAAGAAATCCACTTGTTTGCAGCCGTTGCAACAAAATTTCCGGAACTAGGCCCGAAAATATGTCAATGGACCGAAAAGATGATATGACACAACCAAATTGCGTTTCTCGAACCCGAATAAGACTTTACAACTCAACCATTGTAATAACCACTACAAACCCACTTTAGCCTTAAATGAATTAGTAATGTAGCATCATTTAGGTCTCACTTCAACATTTTGAGTGTAAGAAATATTTAGATGAATAAGATGTTTATTACAATGGTAAGGAGTTAAGGAAAAGGGGGATGTAGCTCAGATGGTAGAGCGCTCGCTTAGCATGCGAGAGGTACGAGGATCGATACCCCGCATCTCCATTACAAATAATTTTTAAAGAAGAAGCAAAGTTTGTTCTTAACAACTGATTATAATGTTCGCAAAATTTATTATACTAGATTTATCTCATTGTTTGTCTTTGGTATAGGTTTTTGTTTGTCCTAGTCAGCACTTATCATCCTATTTTATATAATAGATGTTACGGACAATTGATTTTCTTAAATTAAATAATAATTCCTAGATCCACTATTTCCAAATTTAATAACCGCAGAACCTAAAGTTAAAGCAATATTCACACTTTGTAAACCCTAAATATCATGTTTTCATTTTTTTTTCTTCTTGCAAATGGGTTCGCTAGATTTAGCGATCTGATTCGCGTACCCACTCTAAAAAGGTACGATCGAACCAGATCGGAGTTCGCTCTCCAAATGACCGAATCTGGTAACTATCCCTAACAGACCCTTATGCTACTGCCTACTGGCAAAATCATAGCTTCTTCTGCTATTTCCTATCATGGGGACCTCGATTACGCCCACCATCTTTTCCGTCACCTCCCCAATCGTTCTACCTTCATTTGGAACACCATGATTAGAGCTTTTAGTGAGAGAAACCAACCCTTTAAAGCATTCTTTCTCGACAAACAAATGCTTGATTTTGGTCTCTTACCCAACAATTATACCTTCTCTTTTGTTCTTAGAGCTTGTACGGATCTCACTGATGGTTTCACTGGATCTGAGGCTCATTCGCAAATTGTTAGACTTGGGTGGGAATCTTATGATTTTGTTCAAAATGGGTTGATCCATATGTATTCTAATTGTTATTGTATTGATTATGCTCGTAAATTGTTTGATAAAATGCCATGATTAGTGGGTATTCGAAAATAGGAAAGTTGGAAATTGCCCTGGAGATGTTTGAGAAAATGCCTGAAGGAAATGTTGTTTCTTGAGTGCTACTATCACTGGATATGTACAATTAGGGTTGTTCAAAGAAGCTTTACAACTTTTTTAATGAGGTGCGACTTGCTGGAATCAAACTGAATCACGCAGGAATTGTCGGGAGCACTTACTGCTTGTGGGTTTCTTGGTGCTCTTGACCAAGGTAAATGGATTCATTAGTACGTCGACCGAAACAAGATTCAATTGGACAGGATTTTAGGTACTTCTCTTATCGATATGTATGCGAAGTGTTGTTGTATAGAAACAGCAAGTCAGGTATTCAATGAGATGTCCGAGAGAGATGTATTTGCTTTTACTTCAATGATTTCTGGTTTAGCAAATCATGGAAGGAGTAAAAGTGCAATTGAGTTGTTTATTAAGATGGGAGAAGATGGAGTTAATCCGAATGAGGTAACATTTATATGTATTTTAAGTGCGTGGAATGGGTCTTGTAGAAGAAGGGATGAGGTTCTTCAAAAGCATGAATGAAGTTTACGGAATTGAACCGAGGATTGAGCATTATGGGTGTATGGTGGATTTATTGGGGCGAGCCGGTATGCTTGATGAGGCAAAGAAATTGGTGAGTGAAATGTCGATGGAACCTGATTCTTACGTATTAGGGGCATTGCTTAATGCTTGTAGAATGCATGGGGATGTTGAATTGGGAAAAGAAATGGTTGAGAGGTTAGCAGATAGAAGTCTTGATCATGTTTGTGTTCATGTTCTGCTTTCTAACATGTATGCTTCGGCTAATCGGTGGGAAGATGTGGCGAAGGTGAGAGTGCCTGGATGTAGCTTGATTGAAGTGGACTGTTTAGTTTCTGAATTTGTTGCAGGAGATATTGTCTCTGTTTTGCTTTTGATTAATAATCAATTGAAGTCCTCACAAGTTGATGAGGAAGTAGTCACGGAGTTAACCTAATTTTAGTAGATCTCTCAGGTTTTGCAACGGAATGCCCCTTCGTCATGTTCCAACACGGACACTTATATTTTGCCAGGCGATGAACAAAGTGTAGGAAAGACAGAGAATCACCTGACATGGGTTACATTCCAAACTCCACTACTTTGAGAGGCTTCGAATCTATACCTACTCTATTCGCAGTGTTGTTTTAATGACAAAATTTTCCAAGGTAAAGAATCATTATCAATGGAGAGGATTGTCGTCATGGTGAAGTATTATCTGCATCTTTGGGGATCACAAACTTTTGCTTTTCGTGTTTTGAATTGGATTTGTTTTGTTTAACCTTATCATTTGTAAATTAAGTTGCAACTTGGTCTCAAGGTATCTTGTTTAGCTTTTGTTTTCTAGTATTAGTTTGGGATATCTTGTGAAATGGGCATAGAGAAGGTCCCGAGTGATGAGTCCAGAATACAAATACAAATTTAAAAGTTTTTGACTTGAAGGCATTGCCCGACAATAACCTAATGGGCGTCGAAAAACTGATGTTCTCCGTTAGCATATGTCCTTCGCCAGCAGACAATTTGCATCTAATTTCAAACTTGATGGACTCCGAGATGTATCCGGCCGCCTGGCCCTTAGCCTTTACTCCAACCCAAACCCAACCCTATAATTTGATCAAAGCCCACTTAAATTTCTCTCCACAGATACTTTATCTTTTGAAACATTCTACACCACAAATATATGATCTACTTTGAACTATCTTTCCCCAGCTCAAATTCCCACTTCATTGAGACTTACTTTACCAACTTCAACTTCTATCACCAGATTTACAAACCAAGCTATTTCTACCATTAGTTGAAACTCAAATCTCGATCAAATGGATATTGTGACTCCTGTCGTCGACCTCATATGTCGTCTGTGGGTTTGTTGTTCTCCTAGTCTTACCAACCTCTGCAACCTCAAAAGAAATATCATTTCTTTGGGATCTACAATTGAGCAATTGAATAGTAAAAAAAGCGATGTCACGAACAAGATCGATCGTGCCGAGTCAGACTTAGTAGAACCAAAGGAACGCACTGGTGAAGTGAAGAATTGGCTCACAAGGGTTGAAGCAATAGAGCAAGAAGTTGCTGGAATTTTAGAACAAACTCAAATACGCGATTCACGTGGTTGTTGTTGTTGTTATTGTCCTAGTCGTTCAAATAATTGTTGGACTGATTACAAGCTTAGCAACTTAGTGATTGAAAAGCTATCAACAGTGAAGGAATTGATTAGTGAAGGAGAATTTAGTGTTGTTGCTGAAAGATGTCCACATGAACAGTTTCAAGAGATACCGACAGCAGCCGGGGTTGTCGGTATGGAACCAAAGCTTGAAGAGTTGTGGAAGTTTGTTAACGAAGATGATGAAGTTAGAATATTAGGTATATATGGGATGGGTGGAGTTGGGAAGACTACACTCTTGAAGAAACTCAACAATGAGTTCCCCAAAAGGAGTCATAACTTTGATTTTGTGATCTGGGTTGTTGTTTCTAAGGATCTGAACTTAAAAAACATTCAGAAACAAATTACAGATTCACTTCGGTTGAATCTGCAAGGAGAACCAGATTTAAACACAACAGCTAACGAAATATTGAGGGTGTTGAGAAAGAAGAAATTTGTGTTGCTTTTGGATGATATTTGGCAACGGATTGATTTACAAAACATAGGGGTTCCCGCTTTCGACTCTAATAGTAGTACTCATGAAACCAACAAGTCTATGGTCGTTTTCACTACTAGATCTAACGTTGTCTGCGGGCAAATGGAAGCCCATAGAAGGATGAAAGTAGATTGCTTAAATTCGAGCGAAGCTTGGAGTTTGTTCCAAGAGAAAGTAGGAAAAGAAGTGATAAATGGTCACCCACAAATACCTGCGCTTGCAAAAGACGTTGCAAAAGAATGTCTTGGCCTACCTCTAGCGCTCAATAGTATTGGGCGAACTATGGCTAGCAAGAATACGGTACATGAATGGAAGCACGCGATAAATGTACTACATAAGTCAGCGTCAGAGTTTCCTGGTATGGATGAGGAAGTTTTACCTATTCTAAAGTTTAGCTATGACAATTTACGGAGCGAAAAAATCAAATCTTGCTTCTTATATTGTTCACTGTTCCCAGAAGATCATCATATTAATACCGGAGAACTTATCGACTATTGGATAGCCGAAGGATATATAGACGACTTTGAGAACATAGACGAAGCTCGTGACCAAGGTCATGACATCATTGGAAATCTCAGGAGTGTCTCTTTGTTGGAGGAGGCCACACTGACCTCAGGTATCAAGGATGTTAAAATGCATGATGTAGTTCGAGATTTGGCAATTTGGATAGTCTCTGATTATGGGAGAAACAAGGGAAAGTATTTGGCCGACGTTGGTTTAGAACCTAGACTCGATGAATGGGAGAAAGCTGAAAAGATATCAGTGATGAATGATTCTCGTCATGATATGAAACTTTCAACAAATTGCTCTAATCTGTCAACTTTGATAGTTTTAAATGGGGGATTAGCAGAATTTAGTCTGATTTGTGAGAATATGCCTAAACTTAGAGTTCTAAGCACATTTGGAATTTCTTTGACGAAGTCTCCACCAAATATTGGTCAACTTTCTGAATTACGATACCTCGATCTAGTGCATACAAGATTGAATTTATTTCCAAACGAGTTAAAGTCTTTGGCGAAGTTGATGTTCTTATGTATGGGGGATATTAGTAATAAATTGCCTAGTGGGGTGATACCTTGTCTTGCACAATTGCGAGTGTTAGACATGTTTTTTTCTGACTTCAAGGACTGGGAAATGGAGGGTTGTCCAAGTCTAATGGAATTGGAAAGCTTGAAACATTTGAATGAACTTTGGATCAAAATAGGCAATCTTGTAGCTCTTCAAAAGTTGGTAAGCACCTCCAAATTTCAACTCATCACCAGAGGGCTATTTATCACAGAATGTGAAGGTATCACCTCTGTCTCACTGTCAAAATCTTCACATTCTTTAAGTCTTTCTAACATGAAGAATTTAAGAGAACTTCAAATTGAATGTTGTAAAAAGTTACAAGAGTTGAGAATCAGTCCTTGGGGTATGCAAACCTTGGAGTATCTAAATTTGAATTGGTTACCAAAGTTAGAGATTGTGTGGGATAATAAGCAGATGGTTTTGCCAGCAGCAGAGGTTCTTTCAAACCTTCAAGTTGTATATATTAGTGGCCGTGGAATTGAATCAATAAAGAACCTTACATGGCTTACTTATGCTCAGGACCTTAGGAGGCTTGATTTAGCCCACATGGATAGAATAGAAGAAATAATTTCTGATGGGTTTCTAGTGGACGACGACCATACAAAGTTAAATTTGTTTTCAAATCTGACAAATCTAGGGTTGTCTGATCTACCGAACTTAAGGAGCATATGTTCAAATAGTTTGGCTTTCCCCGTTTTGAAGGAGATCGACATAAAATTCTGTCCTAAATTGAAGAAGCTACCACTCGACAACAACAGTAACAAAAATAATACTTTAACAAGAATTTGCGGAAATCAGGAATGGTGGGATAGTTTAGAATGGGATGATGACACCGTCAAAGACCGCTTTTCTTCTGTTGCAATCTTGTTTTGAGTTGAAAGAGTTGAGAATCAACCCTTGGGAGATGCAAACCATGGAGTATCTAAATTTGGCATAAACCATTTCACTTAAATCATGAGCTGGAGTTGTGTCTTCCAGACCTTCAAAAATGTGGAAGTCTATGGTTGCCATAAACCATTTCACTTAAATCGCTTACTTATGCTCAAAACCTAAACCATTTCACTTTTTTTTTTTGTTGAAGTTAAAGCATTTCACTTAGAGAAGATGGTTGGAATAGAAGAAATAATTTCTCATGGGTTTTCAGTGGATGATCTCACAAAGGTAAAGACGTTTCTACCTCTGCAACTTATATGGTTGATTGATTTAGCCAACTTAAACAGCATATGTTCCCATACCATGTAGTTTATATCGGTCTCTGTTTCGGTCTGGCCAATCTCTTGTAATCCTGTTACTAATGTTACATTATAAGGCAAAAGACCTAAAATGTCTTCTTGTGTTCTTTTCTTTACTTCTTCTTAGTTCTTAATTTTGGGTTGTCTTCTTTATAATTTGTATTCCTAATCTACGAGAACTTTCAAAGTTTATACAAGATAAAAGACCTAAAATATCTATATTATATTATTGCTAATTATCATAGATTGATTGAGAATATAATAAGTAAAGAAGATAATAAATAGTTGGTACGCAATTAGGATTTAAAATTTAAAAAAGAAAAAAGTCCAAAATATTCGAAACGGTTGTTCGGCGGAGTCAAGTAGGTTCATCTCGGTCTCGGTCTAGATCGGCCGAGATAGACGAGAAACTCGAACCCTAACTCAGTGTTTCGGTCGAGTATCATATTGGAGAGATCCGAGACTGAGTCGAGATACGAGATTCTCGGCCATTTGGGCCGACACAGGCTATTTAGTTCCCCTACTCGGCCTTACCTTTTTTTGGATGAAACTAGAGTAGATGTACTCCAAAATGAAGAAGGTATTTGCAAACTCAAGCTATGGTAGGAAGGCTTAGAATAGGAAGATGAATCAAAAGGTCAAAAGTTTTTTCGAGCCAGAACGAATGGACCAGCTCGAACTTGATGATTTAGAGGTTACCTGCTCTTGTTTTTCATGAAACTTGTGGTTATTACATTATTCACTTTCAAGTTTTGAGCCACATAACTCTTAACTGTGGGTATTGTTTGTATTGGTAATATAGCAATATACAGATGGATGAGGATGAACACTACGACAGAAAACTGGAGTCTAGGCTATCTATTACCCTGTCTATCTATTACACGTTTGTCTTCCCCTTCACTCTGTATCGAGTTTTTATTTTTCCCGCCATTGCGTTTTTGTCGTCCTCAAACTCTGACCCCTGTGTTTCACCAAAACAATCATCTTTAGATCTTGGATAGGGGGTGTTAATACATTCATAAACACTCGGTTGAATAAAAGAAATGCTAGTAAAGAGGTAATCTTACTCGGCCACTGAGACGTTTAGTTCCCTCCCAAGACTAAGTGAATCAAACTCAGATAACAATTTTGAATACTTGTTATCTTGGATACTCTTTCGCACTAAAACATCTTCTTCCCAACTCATCGGAACTTCTATATCCCTAAGAAGAAACCACAGAACCAACATAATACTTGCTAGTTATACGTCAAAACAACAATTAACAATGTTAAACTTTAACGATTTATTTATATGAAAGAATAAGAAGATAGATTATGACATACCCTTCAAGACACTTGAATTTGCAGTAGTTTCTTTTCTTCACTGTGTATTTGCCAAATACATCCTTGAGTTTTTTCGCCAGCTCGGGTATCTCCTTTTGCGATCGAATATCCAAAACTTTCATTACTTGGATGTACATTGTATTTACATTTTGAACATCTACAGTCCAAACAAAGCTTAGATGTTCATTAATCTTGTTCTGTTTCAATAGCTCAGATACAGTCCTATCAATGTTTTTTAGGTTCTGCTTTGAGGAACGATCACGCCATCCACTTGCTAGCTTTATCAAGAGATCAACTACTTCAATCCGAGTCTTGACATGCTTTATCTTACAAAAAGCATTCAAAAATCCATCTCCAAAGATAACATACAAAATGGAGACGAATGAGTCCAGTAATGCTTTATTAGTTCAACTTCAGAAAGATAACGAAAAGGAAGCAACTTATTACCGTCCATCTTGCTTCTCAAAAAAGTGGCCAATACATAGTGTTTAAATTAAGAAATGGGTCACGCTGGACAAGGTCGTATAGTATTGCTCTGGATAATCTCTTGTCATCTTCGGCATAAAAATAACATTCACGGTCCTTCGCATCAAGTACTAATTTCCTCCAAACCGAATCACTTTTGATTAAAGTTCTCCCGTCTCCCACAATCCACAGACAGTACCGTGCCCTTGTAAGAGAGACATTTGTTCGTTGAGGATTGAAAAGGAAACCCACTGACCCCTTCAAGTTGGACCGAACGGTGGACAAAATTATGACATCTTCTTCACCACCTTGAAACCCATCAACAGATCGAACACTCACCACGAAATCACTATTTGATACATATTTGTCAAGTTTCTCTGTGAGAGCAAGTACTTGTTCTTTATATTGCGATATAATACCAACACTAACCCTCTGGTTAGTTGAAACACATGCTGTATTTAAACAAAAACTCATTCAAGGAACAAAGAAGTAAACACTATTATATGAATGAAACAAGAGTTGTAAAAAAGGATCACCTTCGAAAAGACTTTCAACTATTTCACAAATTACTACAACTTCCACCATATTTTTGCAGCTATGGGTGCTGTTGAATTCCTCGCTCCCATAAAAAACATCTATGAATGAATAAGGTCCATACATATCTCCTTGAAGCAATTTTCTTTTGTAACTCTCATCTTTGACATTAGAGGCATCTGAAATCCGACTGTTGTAAAACTCGGCATTTGGAAAGGCGCTTATGGAAGGATGCATTCTAAACTGAGTACTTAAAAGATGCCTTTTATAGCCCAACGACACCATTCTTTCAAAAAGACTTCTTCCGAATTGAGCCTCCTCAGAGATCTAGCAGAGAAAAATAAACCCAACATTAAATATTAGCATTATCCCACGTTGCCTGGGCTTTAGAAATTTTAAGTCTACCTTGCTGTGGACTAGAGCGGGCAACTGACGTTCATCGTCAATGAGAATCGCGTGTCGAATACCAGGAAGACGCAAGGGAATGGCTGACTCGCATTCTTTAAGTTGGGCAGCTTCATCGATCACCACTAACTTTGTTTCCTTAATTTTATATAACTTCGCGCAGCCAGAAGAAGTACAAAATACAAGGCAAGTATTTTGCAAGCAAAAGTCTCTCATAGACCCTTTCAGAACTTTGTAAGAAACCGAAAATTTTCCAATGGATTTAAGACTTTCAAGGCATTCCGTTTTTGTCTTACTTAACAGGAGTAAAGACGAGTCAGAGATATTGTCGACAGTATTTGAGTTGGAGAACAATTCAATCATGTTTTGGTCTGTAAGAGAGTCACTATCTAGCAAAGTTCTCAAAAGCTCAAGCAACTCAAGGGCTCTATACATATCTTCCACCATTTTCACAGGAAGTAACGAGGTTGGCATGTGGGTGCAGATATGTCTTATACAATTTCTTATTTTCTTTCGAATGAAACCAAATTCCATTCTTACAAAGTCCCTGATTGTAAGTTCACTATCCAATGTTTCATCCTGCATTTCTTCACTTTTTTTCTCTTCCAAGTAGTCAAGGTACTGCCGATTTGCTTTTTTTAACAAATATCTCATTGATTCTAAATAGGTGCCCTTTCCGTTAAGCATCCTAAAGCACTTCTTTAGTTTTTTAACACGATAATCGAAAAAGATATCTTGTAAATGTTCACGTTCATCAATCTTCATTCGATCCTTATTCCCAAGTAACACTATATCTCCCAATCCATAACCTCCATATTTCATCTCTTCCCTAGCAATTGCTAATAACCGAGAAGCGACTTCAACAACTGCATTGTTAGTCGGTGCACATATAACAGTTTTGCAGTTCTTCTTTAAAAGAACAGAAAGAAGGGTCCCGACTGTTTTCGTTTTACCAGTGCCCGGAGGACCCCATATAAGCTTTACAGAGTTTTTATGATCACATCCAATTGTCGAAATAGAGTTTAAAACTGCATCAAGTTGAGTATCGTTCAAATTCTACGAATTCAAGCCCTTGCATTCATCTTTCTCTAGGACAGAATGAAGTTCTTGAGGACAAACACCGCAGCTTTCACTAACCTGTAGAAAGAAAATAAGAATAGAGTAAGCAAATTTGACTTTAATACGTATTTGAAGGTTAACAACAGATGTAATCTCGCTTTTGTCGGGTCTTGTTTCTCGTTTCTTGTAATCTGTCGTCGTTTTCGCCGTTTAGGCTTGTACTTTCCTTTCCCTTTTCCTCTTAATTCAATCACCTTATTAAAAAAAAACAGATTGGATGTTGACACGATCGAGTCAAGCTCCCGGCTGTCATTATATTGACATTAGAGGTCCCAATAAGCATAATCCCACGTCGCATGAGCCAGTTTAAAGAAAATTGGGCACAATGGGCTGGACACTAGAGGTACTTGTTAGCATTATCCCACATTGGTATACAACTCTTCGGCAAGGCTTTCCTGTCAAGCCGATCTAAAGGAGAGTTAGGCCCAACAGACTCTAACAGTACTAAGTTTGGAAAATATCCACGAAAAAAAAAACAAGCATAAAAGAAAATAAGACTTACCAGAGGAGAAGCACATAAAACCTGCTCAATTATGTTTGTGTTGCCGCTATGAAGAGCTTGCCATATACGATCATATGGTACTATATTCATAACAGAAACACCAAAAAGCGGTCCAATCTTTTTCTTCCGACCTTGTAAGTCCACAATCGGTTTTGATGCAAGGATGTGGATGGTCTCAGTGAAATATTTTCTTTTATACGATCTCGATAACACTACAGCAGGAAGATATGGCCTTTGGGTTCTGTTCAAATCATCAATAGACGAGGGTCTTATATCCGAGAAAGCAATTATATCATAAGGGCATAGAGAGTCAGCGTTGTCAACAGTCAATTTGTAATACAAGTCGTTGGGTGCTTTATAGTTCTTAGCTCTCTTGACTGATAAGATTCTATAGACAGGAGACTGACTCAGGTTGCGTATACTTGATAAGAATTCCGTATGTATTTCTTCGAGAAGAGGATTACAAAATGAGTTCAAGTAATCCTTCACCGACGAGAACGTTTCTGGAATTTTTCCCACCTGCAGAACAATGAAAAAAACAATACATCTTCTCATTAGAAACTAAACGAATAAATCTGCTTGCTGTAGTGGTTGGAACAAAATTTCCGGAACTAGGCCAGGATATATATCACATCAATGGACCTAAAAGATGATATGACACAACCAAGTTGTGTTTCTCGAACACGAATAAGACTTTTCAAGTCAACCATTGTAATATCCACTATAAACCCACTTTAACAGTAAATGAATAAGTAGTAATGTAGCATCACTTAGGTCTCACTTCAACCATTGTAGAGCGCTCGCTTAGCATGTGAGAGGTACGGGGATCGATACCCCGCATCTCCATTTCAAGTAATTTTTTTTGTTTTTGCATTTAAAGAAGAGACAAAATGGGTTTGTTTGTTCTTAACTGATTTCGATCATGAAATGAATGATAGATATTATTGAGAAGAAAATGGAATAAGAAAAGAAAGGGAAATACTACTACCTTGTCTTGATAAAGTAGTTGATTTTTGACATCTTCCAAAGTCCAAGATAATATAACTTTTATCAGACTAGGAGGAGGGGGTTCAATTGTTTCTGTTTTAACACCACCATCACCACCACCACCACCACCACCACCACCAGAAGAAGAAGCCATTATCATCAAAATCACCCAACTCTCCTTCCTCTCCAAAAAGGGTTTTCAAGTTAGTTTTGTTTACTTTTGAAACTAGATGAAGAAAGACCCTTGGATAAAAGCATGCACAGAGTGTCTATAAATTAATATTCTAGGAGTACTAGTATATTACTTTTATAGTACAAGGAATCAATCAATCATCTCCTTTATTTTTCATTTTAATTTCTTGTGTTTAGACTTTAAAGAGAGAGAGAAAAAGAGAATTTGAAGCGTTTATAATAGTACCTAATGATCCAAACCCACCATTAAATTACAGAATGTGACTCACCAACTTCTATTTGGAGCTTAATTACAAAATGTGGCTTATCAACTTCTATTTGGACCTTAATTACACCATGAGAGAAAACCCCACACCCGCCTTTAAAATACGGAAAGACCCACACTCGTTAGAAAATGTGAATTCAGTCCACTCACGTACCGAACGAGTTCAAGTTCAACGCGGATAGGAGGACTTTACCGTACACTCTCTGGTGTACTCCCCTTGTCTTATTAGCCACCTAAGTAATGAAGTGTACTGCACGGGAAGTTACTGAAAATTTATCTAATTCTCTTTGATAAAACTCTGTAATTTTATTAACTCTCTTTTTCAATCAATCTATTACAAAGAAGATGATCTCAATTTATATCATCTAGAGAGAGAAGGAAATAGTTTGTTACAGAGAGAGAGAGAAAGATTAATTGACTTTCTTAATAGTTAGTTAAGTTGTTAATCATAACAACTTTCTCTAACTACTACTTTAATTATAACTAACCTTCTCTAACTTCTTATTTAACCAAACTAACTATTTGAGTTAGCTTTCTTATTGAGTCAGCTAAGACTAGACAGCTTAGTCAGATCTCTTATTAGCTTATATAACCTCTAATTCTCTAATATCCCCCTCAAGCTATGCTTCTTCAAAGTGCATCAGCTTGTTCCTAAGAGTGGTGAAGCTTGGGAAAGGTAAACCTTTGGTGAAAATGTCAGCCAGCTGAAGATGAGTAGGGATATACTTGATCTGAAGTGAACCATTAGCAACTAGATCCCTGATGAAATGATAATCCACCTCTATATGCTTGGTGCGAGCATGAAATATAGGATTAGAGGCAATATGCTTTGCTCCTTGATTATCACAGTAGATGAGAAAGGGTTTAGATAA
The DNA here is from genome assembly GCF_041429995.1 of Eschscholzia californica. Classification (NCBI taxonomy): domain Eukaryota; kingdom Viridiplantae; phylum Streptophyta; class Magnoliopsida; order Ranunculales; family Papaveraceae; genus Eschscholzia; species Eschscholzia californica. Next base: position 10,775,259 of record NW_028238198.1, on the reverse strand, counting down.
TGGCATATGAAGCTCATCTAAGAGATAGCTAATCCATAAAATTTCAGTAGTAGCCACACTTAGAGACTTATACTCAGCCTCTGTAGAAGACCTGGCCACAGTTGGTTGCTTCTTTGAAGACCATGATAAGAGGGTAGAACCAAGAAAAATACAAAAGCCAGTTGTTGATCTTCTAGTATCAGGGCATCCTGCCCAATCTGAATCAGAATAGGATTGAAGAGTAGTCAAGTTACCTGGATTAATGGTGATTCCAGAGCCAAGAGATCCTTTCAAATATCTCAAAATCTTTTTGACAATAATAAAGTGAGATGATCTTGGCTCCTGCATGAATTGAGCAGTGTAGTTAACTGCATATGAGATGTCTGGCCTTGTGAGTGAGAGATATTGTAGAGCTCCCACAATGCTTCTATAGGAAGAAGGATCAGATAGGATATCACCATCTAGTTTTGAAACTCTTGACCCACTAGCAACAGGTGTTTTGCTGATTTTACAATCCAACATTGAAGCCTTCTCAAGTATTTGAAGAGTGTACTTCTTCTGAGTGAGTAGAATAGAACCAGTACCATTTCTTCTTAGCACCTCAATCCCCAAAAAATAATGTAATTGACCAAGATCCTTCATAGCAAATTCTAAGCTTAAGGTCTTGATGAGAGATTCAATCAAAATTGAAGATGACCCTGTAAGTATAATGTCATCCACATATAGTAAGAGTACCAATACCTCATTTTGCTGAAGAAGAAAGAACATAGAATGATCTGTAGTACTCTTAGCAAAGCCATACTTGAGAAGAAAATTTGCAAATCTAGTAAACCAGGCCCTAGGTGCCTGCTTTAACCCATATAATGATTTGTGTAATAGGCACACATGATTCCTATTAATTTTATCAACAAATCCTTGTGGCTGAACCATATAAACCCTTTCATCTAAAACCCCATGTAAGAAAGCATTGGATACATCAAGTTGTTTGATAATCCAAGACTTGGTAACGGCTATGGTTAGAATGAGTCTCACTGTTGTAGATTTGACCACAGGGCTGAAAGTTTCATTGAAGTCAACCCCATCTTGTTGGTGATAGCCCTTAGCAACCAAACGAGCTTTGTATCTTTCTAAAGACCCATCAGCCCTCTGTTTCACTTTGTAAACCCATTTACATCCTAGAACATTCATAGATGAGTCTCTAGGAACTAAAGACCAAGTATCATTCTTTTGTAAAGCTAAAAATTCATCTTTCATAGCATTACACCATTCCACAGATTTAGATGCTTCCTTGAATGAAGTTGGTTCATGAAATTTTTGAAGAACAGCCACAAAAGCAGATGAAAGAGGATGATAAATGGAATAATTTGCAACAAAATCAGGAATGGACTTTGGTTTTTGAATACCACTCTTTGACCTTGTGGTCATAGGATGAAGTGATTGAGATGAAGATGTTGAAGTGTCAATATTAAGAGAAGACACAGCTATCTGAGTAGGCTGTTCAGACCCATTTCCAGAAGTGGAAATAGTTGGTAGTTGTAAAGGCTGTGCCTGATTTTGGTAGTGAGTAGTAAACATAGGAATAGAAAGTGTAATTTCCTTGGGTAGTGGAACAGAGACTGATTTAGACTTGTCAAAGCAATGGTCTTTAAAATAGAAGGAAGATTCATCAAATATCACATGTCTAGAGATGTGCATCCTATCTAAACTAATATCATAGCATTTGTAACCTTTATGTATAGAACTATAACCCAAGAAGATGCACTGTGCTGATTTAGGACTGAGTTTATCTTTTCTAGAATGAGCTAGATAAGGATAACATGTAGACCCAAAGACCTTCATGAATTTATAGTCTGGTGCTTTATGAAAAAGACATTCATAAGGAGATATGTTTTCTAATATAGGTGTAGGTAACCTATTAATGATATATGCTGAAGTAGAAAATGCATCAAACCAGAACTTTTTAGGTAAAGAGGAGTGAATAAGTAAAGTATTACCCATTTCAGTGACATGTCTGTTCTTCCTCTCTGCTTTACCATTCTGTTGGGGAGTGTATGGGCAAGAGCACCTGAATACAATCCCATTATCATCTAGAAATCTCTTGAATTCACCCTTTGCCAACTCAGGAGCACCATCACTTTGAAACTTCTTAATTTTGGAGGAGAGAAGATTCTCATTAGAAGCTTTAAAATGTTTAAAGCAATTCAGACTGTCTGATCTTACTGTTAATGGATATATCCATGAAAACCTACTATAATCATCAATGAAGAGTATATAATATCTAATTCCAGAGGATGTTGGAATTGGTGCTGGACCCCATATATCACAATGAATCAATTCAAGAGGGAGTGATGATTTTGAAGATGAAGAAGTAAAAGGAAGACATTTACTTTTACCTAGTTGACATGAATGGCAGACATTCTCAAGTTGCTGAGACTTAAATTTGATCTTGTCTTCATGATTCAATTGAAGTAATATAGCTTTTGATGGATGTCCTAACCTTGAATGCCATAGATGAGGATCTAAGCATTTTATAGCACTATGAGCCTCTAAAGGAGTACTGTGTTTTGTAAAATTTATAGGATATAGATCATTAACCATAGGACCCTCAGCTAGAATTGAACCAGACATAAGGTCTTTGATGTTATAACCCCATGGAAGGAACTCTACTGAACAAAAATTCTCATTTGTAAACTTGGAGACAGATAACAAGTTCTTCTTTATATTGGGTACATGAAGAACATTCTCTAGTTTAAAAGGATGAGAAGAGATAGATAGAGTAGTATTACCTGTTTCCATTATAGGCAAATACTTTCCATCTCCAACCATGACTCTTTCTTTGCCTTTATAGTCTTTTGGTTCACATATGATAGACTTATTGTTTGTCATATGGCTGGAGGCCCCAGTGCCAGCCAACCAAGGAGTTGACACTGCCAAATGACATTCTTGAATTGAATCACCTCCATCAAATGTAGAAGAACCAGATAAGATAGCCATATTACATTCAGCAACCACTATGTCCTCATCATTATCATCTGAAAAAGTTTCTTCAAGTTCTTTTGTATCATTATCATCTTCCTCTTCCTCAATATGAAGACCAGCAAAATTAGGGTGATATGGTTTGTTTGCTTTAGGCTGAGCATATCTAAAGAAACAATTTGCAGCCATATGACCCCATCTTCTACAGATTCCACAAGGAACTGTAGCAAAATCAAAATTTTCAGCTTTTGGACCCAACTTAGGACCTTCTGTGATGTTCTTACCTTTATTAGGGTTGGAGTAGCTCAATTTGACCTGATCTTGATGAAGATCATGTGTGGTCTTACTATAATTTGAATGATTTTGATAGGGTTTACCCTGAGGTTTCTGCCTATTATCATTCTTCTGTCTATATTGTGATTGTCTATGAACAAAAAAGGCATTTTCTGGTTCCTCTTTGTGATTCATTGAGTAACCATTGCTCATGGTGTAGTAATTTTGACCTAAGTTCAGGAAATGTAATTCGTCCTTCTCTAATATTCATAGAAATAACAAATTGTCTATAATCTTTCCCTAAACCTAGAAGAGTAATTCTACAAAGTTCTTTGTCTGTTACCTTATCATTAACTGCAATTAGGGCATCAGCAAGAGATTTGATCTTCCTGATATACTCCCCAATAGTTGAATTTCCTTTCTTTATAGATTGAATCTGTGAACGAAGTAAATCTTTCTTAGCTTCGAACTCTTCTGTGTATATGAGATCAAGATAAGACCAGATTTCATAGGCCGATTTTAAACCAAGAACATCTGATTTGATCTCAGGTGAAAAAGTTGCTTTTAAGCAAGATTGAACAAAACTATCCTGTTTCTTCCATTTCTTATACTCGGGATTCAGAATTTCTCTATCATCTTCAACAATCTTCATAGCTGGTATTTCAATGGAGCCATCAACATAATCTATTAAATCAGCACCATATAAAATCGATTCAACTTGATCCTTCCAAATTAGGTAATTCGATCCATCAAGCTTATCAGATACGAAATTTGCTATATTGGAGATCGAGTGATGGTGATTAGAAGAAGAAGAAGCAGAAGCAGCAGAATTGGTTGTGGGATTCATTAGGTTAGAAATCTGATACCATGAAAATTTATCTAATTCTCTTTGATAAAACTCTGTAATTTTATTAACTCTCTTTTTCAATCAATCTATTACAAAGAAGATGATCTCAATTTATATCATCTAGAGAGAGAAGGAAATAGTTTGTTACAGAGAGAGAGAGAAAGATTAATTGACTTTCTTAATAGTTAGTTAAGTTGTTAATCATAACAACTTTCTCTAACTACTACTTTAATTATAACTAACCTTCTCTAACTTCTTATTTAACCAAACTAACTATTTGAGTTAGCTTTCTTATTGAGTCAGCTAAGACTAGACAGCTTAGTCAGATCTCTTATTAGCTTATATAACCTCTAATTCTCTAATAGTTACCTTTATTATTTTTGGTTCAAGTTCTCTTTGCAGCATAGTAGTATTTCCTGGTGAATGAAGTTCAATGGGTAGATGACATTCATCGACAGGGACGGAATCAGGAGTCAAAAGCAAGGGGGGCCAAATGTACATGTGCAATTAAACATTTTTTCCTTCGATCTAAATTTTTTACGTGTTTTACCTAAGTTATCAGTACATATGCACACTACTTACACCAAATCATGGAAATAATACAACGAAAAAATGAGAATTAATTCTTATGACGATCTTTTTGTCGTACCTAATTTATCCTCGTGCTTTGAAACAATAACAAAACATAAATCAAAATAAAACTCAAGTGTATTCGAAGAAACGAAAGGCATCTTTTTTCCGAAGTTTAAGCTACATCTAAATTTAATAAGAAGTAAGAGTAGATAAATGTCAACCAAACCAAGTCCAAACATGAAAAGTAGTAAACATGGAAAGAGAGGTCAATTAGAATCTCATCTAGACTTCATAGTCACATGTTCAAGTGATGATTTTGTTCACCCAGACTATTAAGGCACCATTAAATATCCCACATTTGGGCTTACCCATGTTGAGGTCAGGGGGGCATGGCCCCTCCTGGCCTCAACATAGATACGTCATCGACAACTCCAAGTTCGTTCATTATAGACTGAAATATAGAAAAGTTTAGTCAGAGGACTTTACGTATATATACCTCCAAGAATGGTAACGAACTTTACTCTTGCAGGCACCCTCGAATAAGAAGAAGAATTGAACTACTACTGAAGCAGCAAAAGTTGACAAAGAAAGATGTGCAGGATATTCTCCAAGTAGATTTCTAACTCGGTTGTCTTTTTTTTTTTTTTACCTTAATATTTAAACACACAAGCAACTAAGCCATTCTGGTTCTTAAATCTTACATCAATGGATAATGTGCACTCAAGACTTACCAACCCTAATTATAATTTTAAAATGTGTAACAGCAATATCATGACAATATCGGCGATGTGGATTGTCATCGGCGATGTGGATGAACCAGAAAGATCCCAAACAAAGATCAAGAAGTTCATCTCTGCATTTTGACCCCAACTAAATGATTCTCTGAGCTGAATTTTTAGCAAGCATGGAAAATAGTTTTTGTGGTAGGTCTGAGCATGGCATAAAAATACCAGTAGTTAAAGATGCATGTATTTGGTTGAGGTGGAGTGGAGGTGAATCTTGATGTTTCTATTTAGACATTAAATTCTCCATCTCCCCTTCACTCAGTACGGCTTTAGTAGAGTCTTTGACTTAAGGCATTGGCCGACAATAACCTAATTGCGCGTTGAAAAACTGATGTTCTCCGTTAGCATGAGTCTCTTCAGCATCAACCAACTTCCCTCATTTTTCTTTATATCATATTCATAGAGGTCATTCTTTCGTATTAAGAAAGACTTTCTTGTTTCAAATTAAGTTTGTTTTTATTGGTCGTAGTTTTATCAGACCATCATTTGTAATACAATATCGCAATGGTGTCAATATAATACTATAGATTTGTTGTTTACTTTCGTCAGAAGGACACTTATGATATTTCATTTGGCATTTGTAATTTTAAATTGCAACTTGATATTTATATAATAGTATTTGGTAGTATTTCCTTTTGTTATTCTTATATTACAGGCAAGACTATCTACTTCTTCTTCATCACCAAATTTACAAACCAAGCTATTTCTACCATTACTTGAAACTCAAATGAATATTGTGACTCCTTTCACCAACCTCATATCTTGTCTATGGGGTTATTGTTATCCTCACATTACCAACCTCCGCAACCTCAAAACAAATCTCAATTCTTTGAGATCTAAAATTGGTCAATTGGAGAGTAAAAGAACCGATGTCATGAACAAGATCCTTCTTGCCGAGTCAGACTTACCTATTCTTCACTCTCAGGATCTCTTCAAGTTCGTCGATGGCACATTTCCTCCTCCTTCTGAGTTTCTGGTCACTTACTCTGAGTCCTCCACTTCTTCCATTCCTAACCCAGACAATGTCTACTGGTCTCGAGTAGATCAAATGCTATTATCTTGGCTCAATGCCACTCTCACAGACTGTGTTCTTCGTTTAGCATTTTGGGGATTTTTGAAAACATTTAAAAATATTTTGAAGACATTTTGAGTTTTGTTTCAAAAATTTATGATTTTGTTGACGACATTTTGGGTTTTGTTTCAAACATTCAGGGGAATGTTGATTATTTTTTAGTGTTTTTCTTGGTAAAAAGCTTTGTTCTTCGTTTAGCATTTTGGGGGGTTTTCAAAACAGTTACAGTTATGTTAAAGACCTTTTTGGTTATGTTTCAACATTTATGGTTTTGTTGTAGTTATTTTGGGCTCTTTTGTTGTAGTTATTTTGGGCTCTGTCCTAGACATTCAGGGGTTTGTTGATGAATTTTGGGTGTTTTATTGGGTAAAAAAACTTTTGTTCTTCGTTTAACATTTTGAGGGTTTTTTGAAACATTTAAAAATATGTTGAAGACATTTTGGGTTCTGTTTCGAACTTTTATGGTTTTGCTGGTGACATTTTGGGTTTTGTTTCAGACATAGAGAATGTTTATGATTTTTTAGTGTTTTACATGGTAAAAAAAAAATAAATTGTTCTTCATTTAGCATTTTGGGGGGTTTTTGAAACATTTAAAATTATGTTGAAACATTTTGAGTTTTGTTTTAAACATTTATGGTTTTGTCCAAGACATTGTGATGGAGACTATCCGGCAGGTGGGCCTCTCGGCCAAGACACATTGGAGCCCAATGGCTAAATTGCTATATTAATATAGTTTCCGTATTTTAGTATTATGAGTTTCTATAATTACGAGTCCTAGCAATCAAGGAAAGAGTCCATAAGTTATTATCTTCTTTTATTTTCTTCCCTATTTGAGTCTATCTAGAAAATAATAATCTCTATAAAAGAGAAGTATGGTCTGTCTATTGATTCATTGAATTGAATATTGAATAAAATCCTCCTTGATTGCATTGTTCTTCTTATTATTGTTTAGTTTGATCTTGTTTAATTTAGTTATTTAGCAATGAGTTCTTTAGTTAATTCGCTTCCGCAACAATCTACATCAGCTGGTATCATGCCCTCAAAATCCTGAGGAGAAAATAGCAAATTTTTTTTCTTCACCAACACATCCTGAACGAAACAAGGTGTTTAAATCACGCCTAACAATTAACAACAAAGTTTGCGACTTCATAATCGACAACGGTAGTGAAGAAAACATGGTTTCTAGTCGTTTGGTTGCAGTACTACAACTACAGGCAATTAATCACCCAGTTCCTTATAAAATAGGTTGGATATCTAATCAGAGAGAGTTGTCAGTTACTAAACAATGCTCGTTTTCCTTCTCCATCGGCACTCATTACTATGATACAATTACTTGTGACGTGGTGGACATGGATAATTGTCATATTATATTTGGAAGACCTTGGATTTATGACGTAGATGCTACTCACCATTGTAGAGATAACACCTTCGAATTCCTTTGTTTAAATAAACGAATTTGTCTTCTACCATTATCGGACGAACACCTTCAACAACCGACGAGGAAGGATGATCGGTCTCAACCGACAGCAACCGAACCGAGGGGCTTCCTCCTAGCAACGAAGGATTCTCCCACCGTCGGCAACCAACCACCACCGGAGGTCCAAACATTGCTCGATGAGTACAATGATCTCAACCCCTCCTCTTCCAAACCGTCGTTACCTCCATTAAGAGATATACAACACCAAATCGATCTCATACCTGGAGCTAACTTACCAAACTTACCACATCACAAGATGAGTCCGCATGAGCATAAATTACTACAAGAACAGGTGGAAGAATTATTGAACAAAGGTTTTATACGTGAAAGTCTTAGCCCTTGCGCAGTTCCAACATTATTAGTACCAAAGAAAGACGGAACCTGGCGAATGTGTGTTGATAGTCGGGCTATTAACAAAATTACAATTAAATACGGTTTTCCGATTCCAAGACTTGAAGATATGTTGGATCACCTTTCCGGGGCTACAGTATTCTCAAAAATTGATCTAAAAGCAGGTTATCATCAAATCCGTATTCGTGAGGGAGACGAATGGAAGACAGCTTTCAAAACAAAGGAGGGCCTTTATGAATGGTTAGTTATGCCCTTTGGACTCTCTAATGCACCTAGTACTTTCATGCGATTCATGAATCAAGTTCTTAAGCCTTTCTTGAATAAATTCGTGGTTGTTTACTTTGATGATATACTCATCTTCAGTAAATCTAGAAGTGACCACCTTCAACATATTAGAGAAGTTTTCGACGCAATGCGTCTTAATTCATTATTTATGAATGTTCCGAAGAGCCACTTTTTCCTCAATGAGGTATATTTCTTGGGTTTTCTTATTAGTAAAGAAGGTATGAAAGTTGATCAGGCAAAAGTTCGGGCAATTTCTGAGTGGCCGACCCCTTCATCACCATCTGAGGTACGTAGTTTCAACGGTTTAGCTTCTTTCTATAGAAGATTTATACGAGACTTCAGTACTATAATGGCCCCTTTAACTGATTGTTTGAAGAAAGGAAAATTCTCATGGGAAAGTCAACAGGAAGAGAGTTTTAACTTAATTAAACAAAGGTTATGTTCAGCTCCGGTATTAGCTTTTCCGGATTTCTCTAAATTATTTGAATTGGAATGTGACGCTTCAGGCCTGGGAATTGGCGCAGTTCTCTCCCAAGAAAAACGTCCTATAGAATTTATGAGTGAAAAACTCGGTGAAGCCCGTCGTAAGTGGACCGTGTACGAGTCCAAATTTTATGCCCTTTACCGAGCATTGAGACATTGGAACCGTTTTCTAATTGGTGTGGAATTTGTGTTATATACGGACCATAAAGCATTACAAACATTGAATGATCAACGTACCGCTGACCCAATGCATATGAGATGGATTTCGTATATTCAAAGATTTAATTTTGTGATTAAACACAAATCGGGAAAGACTAATACGGTAGCCGACGCCTTGAGCCGGCGAGCAAGTCTCTTAACGACTATGGCAGTCCACGTTCCGGGATTCGAATCCCTTCCTACCTCCTACAAAGATGATCCGGATTTTGGACCTATTTGGGAGGCTTGTACTACAAACCGGTCTACGGGTGAGTTTTTTATTTCTGACGGCTATCTTTTTCATGGACAGCAGTTATGTATTCCTAATTCTTCTCTTCGTGAACATATTATTCGGGAATTACATAATGAGGGTCATGTGGGAAGAGATAAGACTTATACACTTGTGTCTGATCGTTTTTTTTTGCCGAAATTACGACGGGATGTAACCCGTATAGTTGAACGTTGTTATACATGTCAGACTAGTAAAGGTAATACTTAGAATACAGGTCTTTATACACCACTACCGACTCCGGTAACTATTTGGGAAGATTTGTCAATGGACTTCGTACTTGGTCTTCCCCGTTCACAGAAAGGTAGGGATTCAATTTTAGTAGTGGTTGATCGATTCAGTAAGATGGCTCACTTCATCGCTTGTAAGAAGACAGATAATGCTTCTAACATTGCGAATTTATTTTTTTGGGAAATTGTTCGTCTTCATGGCTTACCGAAGAGTATTGTTTTCGATCGCGATGTGAAATTTCAAAGCCACTTTTGGCGATTTTTATGGAAACGTCTCAATACTAAATTAAATTTCAGCAGTACTTGTCACCCCCAAACTGATGGGCAAACTGAGGTTGTTAATCGTTCATTAAGGAATTTACTTCGTTGTATTACACGTGACAAGGGAGTTAACTGGAAAACTGCTCTTCCGCATGCCGAGTTTGTGTACAATAGTACTATTAACCGAACGACGAAGAAGGCTCCGTTTGATATTGTGTATACGTCCACCCCTAAACACGTGTTGGATCTAGTCCCACTACCGATTATACCGGAATTCGACTCCAATGCCGAGTCCCTAGCATCGTCCATCATCCGCCTCCATGATGAGGTTCGGCGGAACATTGATTTGGCTAATTCAGCATACAAACTTTCGGCCGACAAACATAGGACGATTCGGTCCTTCGAAGTGGGTGATTCGGTTATGGTCCATATTTCTAAACAAAGAACTCCAGCCGGGACTTACAAAAAGCTTGGTCAAAAGAAGTTCGGCCCTTTCAAGATTCTTACTAAGATAAACGACAACGCGTTTATTATCGATCTTCCTCCGGAATTCAATATTTCGTCCACGTTCAACATCTCCGACATCTTTCCTTATCACCCGGATGAACCTATTTATGACAACTCGGGGACGAGTTCTGCCTCGGTGGGGGAGTATGATGGAGACCATCCGGCAGGTGGGCCTCTCGGCCAAGACACATTGGAGCCCAATGGCTAAATTGCTATATTAATATAGTTTCCGTATTTTAGTATTATGAGTTTCTATAATTACGAGTCCTAGCAATCAAGGAAAGAGTCCATAAGTTATTATCTTCTTTTATTTTCTTCCCTATTTGAGTCTATCTAGAAAATAATAATCTCTATAAAAGAGAAGTATAGTCTGTCTATTGATTCATTGAATTGAATATTGAATAAAATCCTCCTTGATTGCATTGTTCTTCTTATTATTGTTTAGTTTGATCTTGTTTAATTTAGTTATTTAGCAATGAGTTCTTTAGTTAATTCGCTTCCGCAACAATCTACATCACATTGTGAAGAATGTCAACTACAATGTTGGACATGTTCATAACATTTTATGATAAAGATAACAAAAAATCATTTTTTGTTCTTCAAAATATATGAGATGCAGAGACAATAAACAGTTTGTCTCAAGAACTAAACAAAATATGAAGAAACAATCAATTATGGACAATCTTAAGGTGCGTTTTTACATTGTTGACACTCTTTTGACTGAATAATAAATTTACAAAATAAGAGTTAACCATGTAAGGATCCATTCACTAAACAACATGAATTAGAATGTTTGGAACAATATATAAAATCCATAGACAAAAGGAAGAGTTTCTAAGACAAATAAGCAACATATGCAAACATTCTAATTAATGTTGGAGAGATACGGAAGAATGACAACTACAATTAGGCTCGACATGATTCACAAACTAGCTTCTTATCATTATTTTGAGAAGTATCAAGTGCTCTATCCGGTTCCATAGATGCAAATTTTGCAAGTGGAATGAACAAATGATTATTGCAAGTGGTCATCTTTGGTCATCTGAGTAAGTGTTATCATCTACGATCTGCCACATCTCTCTTTCATGGTTGGTTTTAATCCAAGGCCTTTACCTATAGCTTCGAGAATGGTAACAGTCTTTACTCATGCAGGCACCCTCGATTAAGAGGAAGAATTGAACTACTACTGAAGCAGCAAAAGTTGACGAAGAAAGATGTGCAGGATATTCTCCAAGTATATTTTTAACTCGATTGCCTTTTTTTCCTTTAAAAAAAAATATTCACTAGTAACGAAGCCATTCTTATTCTAATTTTTAAATGTATAACAGGAATATCATGACAATATCGGAGATGTGGATGGACCGGAAGAGAAGGAAAGATCCCAAACAAAAATCCAGAAGTTCATCTCTGCATTTTAAGCCAAACTAAATGATTCTGAGCTGAAGTTGTAGCAATCATGGAAAGTAGTTGTTGTAGGTCTTAGCATGCCATGAAAATACCAGTAGTTAAAGCTGAATGTTGAGCTATATTCATTCTTAAAGCCACAGACATGTATTTGGTTGAGATGGAGTTCAAGTGAAATAACTGTTTATATAATGGTAGCAAATTGTGGTGTTACGAGGAGTTTTCGAGAGATTCATATATCACCTTGATTCTAATTCTCTGCTAAATTTAAAACAAGTGTTTTCTTCTTGTTGCTTGAATGATTTTTATCATTTAGGAAATGGATTCATCCATAATTCGGAGCTAGTCATGTTTAACGGTAAAAATGTGGATTTTTCGTCATCCTTAACTGGCAGAGTTATGGGTAAAGAGAGCCTCAAAGAATCCAATTGTTATAATATCCCTCCACTCTTGAGGCACTGCTTTTGTATATCTAGCTTGAATCTTGATGTTTGTATCTAGAAATGGTATAGAACTTCAAAGAAACTAAATAGATTGAGCTGGAAGCTGTTATCACTGGAGTGTGGTGATATCTTTTTTGATACTCTATTTATGCTTTCGATTGATTGTCATTGGCCCATTGGGGATCTGAAGTTAGTATTGAAGCTTTCGCAGTTACATAATTTAAAAGACATCTCATTGCGGACTGATCGCCTTTGAAAATTTAGCAAAATTAGTTAACATGTCTCTATCTATTACAAGCTTAAACATTAAACTATTCGCTCCATTTAGCCCCCTCATCCCAAGACTAATTGAATAATAATCCGATAATAATTCACCTAGCAAGACTAAGTGAATCAAACTCGGATAACAATTCTGGATACTGGTTATCTTGGATACTCTTCGGCATAACACCTTGACCTATTTCCCAACTCATCGGAACTTCCATATCCCTACAAAAGAAAACACAGAACCAACAGATACTTGTCAGTTATCCGTTAAAACAACAATTCACAGTCAAGCTTCCACGAATTATAAAGTCGTTTTTTCTACCTTAAGTAAGAACCAAGTGAAAGAATAAGAAGATAGATAGTTATGGCATACCCTTCGAGACACTTGAACTCGCAGTAGTTTCTTCTCTGGACTGTATATTCCCCAAATACATCTTCAAGTTTATTGGCCAGCTCGGGTATCTCCTTTTGTGACCGGATATCCAAAACTTTCATTACCTGCTGAATGTAGCATTCTGTATTTTCTTTCTGAACATCTACAGTCCAAACAAGGGCTCAGATGTTCATTAATCTTGTTCTGTTTCAATAGCTCAGATAGGGTCTTGTCGATGTTTTTTAGGTTCTGCTTTGAGGTACGATCGCGCCAACCACTTGATAGCTTTATCAATAGATCAACTACTTGAATACGGGTTTTGACATTCTTTATTTTACAAAAAGCATTTGAAAATCCATTTCCAAAGACAACCTACGAAACATAGACAAATGAGCCTGAAAATGCTTCATTAGTTAAACTTCAGATAGACAACGAAAGGGAAGCAACTTACTACCTTCCATCTTGCACCGCTAAAAAGTAGAGAATACATAGCTCGTAAATCAACAAACGGGTCGCGCTTGACAAAGTCGTAAAGTATTGCTCTGGATAATCTCTTGTCATCTTCGGCATAAAAATAACATTCACGGTCCTTTGCATCAAGTACTAATTTCCTCCAAACTGAATCACTTTTGATTAGAGTTTGCCCGTCTCCCACAATCCACAAACAGTATCTTGCCCTTGTAAGAGCTACATTTGTTCGTTGAGGATTGGAAAGAAAACCCACTGACCCTTTCAAGTTGGACCGAACGGTAGACAAAATTATGACATCTTCTTCACCACCTTGAAACCCATCAACAGATCGAACGCTCACCAATAAATCACTATTTGATCCATATTTGTCAAGTTTCTGTGTGAGTGCAAGTACTTGTTCTTTATATTGGGATATAATACCTATACTCACCTTCTGGTTTGTCGAAACACTTGCTGCATTTAACCAAAAACTCACTCAAGGAATAAAGAAGTTAACATTGTTATATGTATGGAATAAGAGTTGTCAAAAAAGATTACCTTTGAAAAGATTTTCAACTATTTCACAGATTACTGCAACTTCCAACATATTTTTGCAGCTATGGGTGGTGCCGAATTCCTCCTCCCCATATGAAACATCTATGAATGAATAAGCTCCATACATATCTCCTTGAAGCAATTCTCTTTTATAACTTTCATCTTTGACATTAGGGGCATCTGAAATCTGATTGTTGTAAAACTCAGCATTCGGGAACGCGCTTATGGATGGATGCATTCTATACTGAGTACTTAAAAGATTCCTTTGATAGCCCAAAGACACCAACCTCTCAAAAAGACTTCTTCCAAATTGAGCCTCCTCAGAGATCTAGCAAACAAACATAATTCCAACATTAGAGCGTATTAGCATGATCCCACATTGCCTGGGCATTAGATTGTGGGTAGTAGACAAGATTGGGCAGTCCTTTCTTACAAGTCGGTTTTCAAGGAGAGGTAGGCACAAGAGTTTGTGAAGGAATAAATAACAAGTCAAAGAAAAAAGTAATTGCGATAAAGTGTACCTTGCTGTGGACCAGAGCGGGCAACTGACGTTCGTCCCCTATAAGAATCGCATGCCGAATCGCATGCGGGAATGGCTGACTCGCATTCTTTAAGTTGGGCAGCTTCATCGATCACCACAACCTTAGTTTTATTAATTCCTATCAACTTCGCGCAGCTAGAAGAAGTACAGAATATAAGGCAAGCATTTTGCAAGCAAAAGTCTCGCATTCTTTAAGTCTCTCACCAACTTCTGTTTGGGGCTTAATTACATAATGTGGCTCACCAACTTCTATTTGGAGCTTAATTACACCATGAGGGAAAACCCCACACCAACCTTTTAAATACGGAAAACCCACACTCCATAGAAAATGTGAATGCAGTCCACTCACATACCGAACGAGTTCAAGTTCAACACGGATAGGGGGGCCGTACACTCCCTGGTGTACTCCCCTTGTCTTATTAGTCGCCTAAACAATGAAGTGTATTGCACGGAAAGGTAGCTCTACTATTTTTTGTTCAAGTTCTCTCTGGTGAATGAGGTTCAATGGGTAGATGACATTCATTGACAACTCCAAGTTCATTCATTATTTAGTCCAAGGACTTTATGTATAGCTCCAGAGAATGGTGACGATCTTTACTCTTGCAAGTTGCAGACACCCTCGAATAAGAGGAAGAATTGAACTACTACTGAAGCAGCAAAAGTTGACAAAGAAAGATGTGCAGGATTTTCTCCAAGTATATTTCTAACTCGGTTTTTTTTTTACTTTAATATTTATACACACAAGTAACTAAGCCATTCTTGTTCTTACATTAATGGATAACGTACACTCAAAACTTACAAACCCTAAATTTGGGAAATGTTGTTTGGGGTGAAAGCCCCAAAGCGAAAGAAAAAGCGACCCAATCACATGCACACACGTGGCAAAGAAAACTGCGTGATTCTTCGAATTTTCAAAATCTTATATTTTTGTCCCCCATTTGTCCGTGTTTAGGTTTCAGTTCCTCCGCATTTTAACTTTCAATCCCTCCGCATTTAGCTTTCAGTCCTTCCGTGTTTGGCTTTCAAAAATAAGATTATATATCCAACAAACCTACGGCCAATAGATCCTATTTTATCACTTTCGTTTACTTTTATTTTTGAGTAATCGACCACGATCTATGTTAGTCCTACAAGAAAATGATACATCATGAAGATGTGATGAACACGATAACTGCCTAATTTAAACCATGAATGAAAGAGGCCTAAAACTCGACAAATTTATTATATTATTTACTATGTATATTGCCTAAATTACATGATATGAATTTTGATGGCAAACCTTTCCACCGAAACTCGTGCCCATGACCTCATGGGCTTAAGAGGGGGTGTCCAACCGCTAAAGGGTGGTGGACACTTTCATTTTCTAATTAAGTTCTGGAAACCGTCAAATTGCCTAAACCCCATAGCATCTTTATTTTTGGGTTCACATTTTATAACATACGAATTTGATTTCTTCCAAGATTAATCATAAACTACTTCTAATATGATTCATTGCTTATTTGGAAAAAGAGTGTAATTGCACGATAATAATCTAATAAAGGGTTTTTTGAGCTTACCCCTCTTAACACTAATTAGTAATTGAGTTTACCCCCTTTAGTAATTTGTAATTGAGCTTACCCCCTTGAATTTAGAAATTTTGGCAAAACTACAAGGACATGTTTGGCATGGGATAATAAAATCATAAATTACAACCAAAATTAATCTTTGCTAATCATATTACCGACCAAATCAAACATCAAAGTAAGGTGGAATAACTATGAGGAATTATATTGAAGGATAATTAGTCTTGGTATTCACATTTATTTTACGTACGCCAAACACAACCTTTTTGTCTTTGTCAAAAATAATAAACCTAAAGGGGTAAGCTCAATTACCCATTCCTGAGGGGGTAAACTCAATTACCAATTAGTGATGAGAGGGTAAGCTCAAAAAATCCTCTAATAAATTCACTCACTTTTTGGTTAAATTGAGAAGAGTTCATAAAATTTTAGCAGTAGTTTCTTGTAGTAATTTTAGCAGTAGCCATCATTTATAGGTTAGGGATCTGAACCTAACGTTGTTGATGTCGGGCAACTTTATTTTTAGGTTAGGATGAGATTCCTATGACTATGGAATCTGATTGTAGCTGAGGCAAGCAATCCAAAAGTACAAGTATTCATTAATATTTAGAGGTTCATGGTGGTCTAAGTTGGTCGATGGAGGCGCACTTAGCCAAAAACCAAGAGACAGGGGGAGATCTGTTTGTGGTCTGAGTTTATTTTTGTTAGATATGATCTGAATCGTTGAAAAGATCAACGATCCAAATCTTGTTTTTGAAAGCCAAACACGGAAGGACTGAAAGCTACCGATTTTGTAATGTCAAGAAGACAGAAGATGCAGAAGCGGGAAAGTCGAGAGAAAATAACGTAAAGAACTGACAAGTATCTCTATAAGAAATGGGGATGATGAATCGTCGTCAGATTCTGTGAAGCCTGAAACAAATAAAGTCGAGGCTTAACCAAAAGGGGAGTCGAAGACTCTACTAAAGCCGGTGCTTGGGAATTGACTAGAGGTGGAAGCGGAGACTCGCCACAAGACCTCCAACAACATACTAATTCGTAACGTTTAGGGATGGAAAAGGTTAGTAACGAAGATCAAGTTTGCAAATTAAAAAGATTAGAGGGCAATGGGGATACTAGTTATTAATTAGGGGGGGCAAATAGAAACAACCTAAAACGGCTAATGTTGCACCAATTCACCAAGTATTTGAAAGGGGCGGTAATTATAAGGCCCAAAAGTTGGGACCCGAGAGAGGATCAGGCCCAGTGTAAAATAATAATCATAAAAAGACCCACTTTGTAAAAGTACCTAAATACCCTCCTTAATATAAACTAAAGACTTTCGTGTCCTGGCTGATTAATAAGAACCAAAAAATTTCTCTTTCTTTCTGAACTTTACTAAACAATCTCAAACCTATCTTCTCCTTCTTCTCTCTCTACTTTTCTCTCAAAACATTTACATCAGTTTCTTCACTCCATAAAATTCTCATCAAATTCTTTTTATTTTTTATAGATGTGGTACCATTGAGGATTTGAGTAACAAAATTAAAAGTTAATCTCCATCATCTCTATCAAAATTTAATCTT
The DNA here is from genome assembly GCF_041429995.1 of Eschscholzia californica. Lineage (NCBI taxonomy): Eukaryota > Viridiplantae > Streptophyta > Magnoliopsida > Ranunculales > Papaveraceae > Eschscholzia > Eschscholzia californica. The sequence continues at coordinate 10,757,516 of NW_028238198.1, read as the reverse complement.
GTCATTCTCTCTCTCTCTAGAAAACCAAAAACCATCTTATCTCTCTCTCTCTGCAAATCGTTTTTGAGCTTTAATCTCCATCATCTCTATCAAAATTTCGACTGAAATCCAGATAAACTAAGGTATCTAAAATCTTTTGTTAGGGTTCCGGTTTGAAAAGGTTTTTTTCATCGGTTCGATCTTGGTTTTGTTACTCGATTTTTAGGGTTTTGGTTTTATTACTCTATTTTTCATCGGTTCGATCTTGAAAAAACTAGGGTATTTAAAATCTATTGTTAGGGTTTTGGTTTTGTTACTCGATTTTTAGGAGAAAAAGAAAGATTTACTGTTGAATACACAACAATTTTATGTGGGTGTTTCTTAAGATCTTCATCATGTTCAACAAAATCAAAGATTTTTATGTATTTTTTTGTCTTGAGATCTTCATCATGTTTCTTAAGATCTTCATCATGTTTTGATGTGTTTTTAAGAATATAGATTTTGTTCTTCAGAAATATTTAATGTGTAGAAACATTTAGGTCTTCCCAGAACACATTTGATATGTTTTAACAAATTTTGTTCATTTTGGATGGTTTGTTCTTCAGATCTACATATAAAAGATCCTGGTTTGTAAACATTTCTGGTTTTTGTGTTACTTTATGTTAGTTTTATTCCTATTCTTTGTTTTCAAAACTTGAGGGTTTGTTTTTCAAAAACCACAATACATTTGTAAACAAGTTTACATGTTGAAAATATTTTGGGTTCGTTTTCAGACATTTTGGGTTATGTTAAAGACATTTGGGTTCCGTTTCAAACATTTATGATTTTGTTGTAGTTATTTTGGGTACTGTCCCAGACATTCAGGGGTTTGTTGGTGAATTTTGAGTTTTGTCCCAGACATTCAGGTGTTTGTTGGGGAATTTTGGGTGTTTTACTGGGTAAAAAAGATTTTGTTATTCGTTTAGAATTTTGGGGGTTTTGGAAACAATTAAAATTATGTTGAAGATATTTTGGGCTCTGTTTCAAACATTTATGGTTTTGTAACGACATTTTGGGTTTGTTTTTTAGATATTCGGGAGAATGTTGAAGATTATTGAGTGTTTTACTTGGTAAAAAAACTTGTGTTCTTCGTTTAGCATTTTGGGGGATTTTGGAAACATTTACAGTTATGTTAAAGACATTTTATGTTCTGTTTCAAACATTTACGGGTTTGTTGTTGTTATTTTGGGTTCTGTTCCAGACATTCAGGGGTTTGTTGAAGAATTTTGGATTTTTACTATGTAAAAAAACTTTTCTTCTTCGTTTAGCATTTTGGGGGCTTTGGGAAACATTTAAAAATATGTTGAAGATATTATGGTTTCGGTTTCAAACATTTATGGTTTTGTTGACGATTTTTTGGATTCGTTTTCAGACATTCGGGGGAATATTGATGATTTTTTAGTGTTTTACTTGGTAAAAAAAACTTTATTTATTCGTTTAGCATTTTGGGGGGTTTTGGAAACATTTACAATTATGTTAAAGACATTTTGGGTTCTGTTTCATAGATTTACGGTTTTGTCGTACTAATCTTGGGTTATGTCCATGACATTCAGGGGTTTTGTCGTACAAATGATTATATGCAGTAGGAATAAGGGAAAATGCTCCAGACATTAAAACGAATGTTATCAGCATTTCTAAAAATGTTTAGAAGAAGTGGAAAATGTCAAAGATATTCTCATTCAGAATGAATCCCGAATATGAAGAGCAAAAATATACATTTAACAATTGATAAGTAAAAAAAGAATCTAAACAAACATGTTTTTGTTTGGAAAAGTGAATTCATGTTGCATGAAAAACTTAATATTTGGTTGGAGCATATACTGAAGTTGTAAATTGAGGAACTCTATTTTGAAGGATCTCTATTTTGAAGTTTCTAATTTGCTTCAAGCCAAAACTAATTTGTTCGGAAATATTTGTGAGGTTGTAAATTTGCTTGAAGCATATATGAATTTGTTCAGAATTAGAAAATTATTGAGAACAACCAAAGATTTGTTCAAACACATTTTTGAAGTTGTAAATTTTCTTCATGCAAAAGCTAATTTGTTCGGAAATATTTCTGAGGTTGTAAATTTCCTTGGAGCATATATGAATTTGTTCGGAAATAAATAATTATTAAGAACAAACAAATCTTTGAAGTTGTAAATTTTCTTCATGCAAAAAAATAATTTGTTCGGAAATATGTTTGAGGTTGAGAACTTCCTTGGAGAATATATGAATTTGTTCGGAATTACAAAATTATTGAGAACAACCAAAGATTTGTTCAAACACATTTTTGATGTTGAAAATTTGGTTGGAACAAAACCTAATTTGTAGGGTAATAACTTTGACGTTATAATAGTATACTCGAACACAAAACTAAATGTTAGAGAGTTCAGAAATAAAAGTTAAAACATCTAAAAATTAGGTAGAAGGCAAAATAGATAATATTCATAACAAAATATTGTGGACAATCACAAAGGAAAATTTATCTTCCATATTCACTTGAAGAACCAACTTTTCACTGAATTGTAACAATCTTGTCTTCTCTTCACTCTCTGGTTCCAGCTCCTCCTTAACCTTGAAGAACATATAAACGATTTTATTATCTGAACAAAGTAAAATATTTCACAAAATATATGTCATATTATCTAAACATATTAAAATATGCTTCATGCACAACAGGACCAATATTGGCTAATGCAGACAAAGTTTCGTATGCAAGTAACATATTTTAGGTATTTCAAAATATATCTGAATATGTTTACATCCAAAAAGAAATTGTCTCATCCAAATGGAAACATATCTAAATTTGTTGAAATCCAAATAGAAATTGTTTCTGAAATTACCTGATTTGCTTTCAGCACATCAATTTCTTTCTTCAAACCTGCAAAGAAGTAAAATAAAACATGAAATCTGAAAAACATGAAACATCAACGAAAACATACAGATGAACAAGAAAGTTTTATCAAAAACGAAATTTTAGAAATAGAAAGTTCAAAGAAAAAATTGAAAAGGTTCAATGAAAGGAAGGTGCAATGAAGATGATAGTATGAAAGGAAGGTGCAATGAAGATGAAAATGAATCTAGAAAGAGAAAGTTTAAAGAAAATATGATGAAGATGAGATGAAGAAAGAAACCAAAGAAACTTTATGTTTTCGAAAATGTGGTTGTGCAAAGAATAAACCTAACTAAGTGACAAAAACAAATTTTATGCATCATGATTCAAATACAATGTCCTTAAAAAAGAAGAATTTTTAAGTGAAAACCCCACTTAATATTTTCTAATTCTTAACACAACAATATATGCTTCGGAAAGCATAAAAGAATCTGAACAAAAAAGTTTGTGTTTGTAGAAATGAAAATATGTTTCATGAAATTTATGCAAAACAAAAAGCAACTTTCTGAGTTCCTTCAAAAATATAAAGAAAAGTAATGTGTTTAAACTGGACACACAAAACATATTAGGTTTTGCTTAGGACATAACTTGGTGTGTAACGAAAGATGAGTTTAAAAACCAAACAAATATTATGAAAACAGAAAACATGAATTCACAAAAAGGAAAATGAAACATGAAATCTGAAGAAACAAAATTTTAGAGACAGAAAGTTTAAAGAAAAAAAAATGGAAAAGAAATGAAGAACAAAGAAGGTTCAATGAACAAAACATGGTGTTGATGATAAAGATGACGAAGATGAACACAAAATGGTGTTGATGATAAAGATGAACAAAAAATGGTGTTGATGATGAAGATGAACAAAAAATGATTTTGATGATAAAGATGATGAAGGTGCAATGAAGATGATATGATGAAAGGAAAGGGAAATGAAGATGAAGATGCTTAAAATGGTTTCTACAACAAATTTAAAATGCTTAAAACATATATCAATCTTTGTAAGGCACAAAATCTAAATTTTTGTCGTAACATTTATAAAAATCTATATTATAAGGGAGGAGGGTATCTTTTTCCCTCCTCCCAATGGTCCAGATTTCACCTCCCATCTTATAAAAGACGGTCGAGATTGAATTGTTAAAGTTTGATGGCTTAGATTAGCATTTGAAATCAGTTAAGGGATGAGATCAAAACAAAAGGCATCTTTGAAGATGCCATTTTTCCTTTCTCAAGAGTCAAGCCCAGGTAGCCCCAAAAAAGCACTTCCTTCTCAATCCTCATCTCATTCCCGCTCTCACTCCCTCCTCTATTCACGTTTTTCTTATTGATGTGGCCATTCAATCTCTGTTGAAACCTTTATCCTCACTCTCGTTCTTTCTCACTAATTCAAAGCCATCAAGGCATCAACACCTCTTATTTCTATTCACTTTGGGGTTGAAACATCGGTTGGGTTATGGGGCAACCTAAGATTTCTGTTGGATGCTACGATTTTGAGTTAATTACATATGGGGTAAGTTACAACTTTGAGTGATTTTCTATCATCGATTTGGTTGGAATGCATTTAGTTCTGCACGTCAAGTGTTTGACGAATTGTCCCACTAAATTTTCTTATATTCTTTTCTCTTTATATATTTTCTCATCAATTTGTCTCATCTCTACTTTTAGGTATTCTTTTTTAGTTTAATCCTTTCATGCTTTATGTATTCTTTTTTGTTTATATGTAAGAGGGTGAATCCATCTTTAATTAGCTGAATTCAAAGAGTTAGTCCAATAATTTGTCGTCATTGCATCGTCAATGTACTTCACAGTTGACATTAACGATTTGGTAATTTGTTGGTATGAAAGACTAACACTTTAAAATGGTAAATATGGAAGTAAACATGCTTTCTTAGGTTATTAACTATATCTTGCTTTGTATGTTTACGTTTTTATACTAGATCTTTTCTCAAAATTTCGATGCAACTCTTGAATTTGGACCTATTTATTGAAACTTCAATGTGTATCAAGAGAAAGAAGGTTATCAAAGCAAAGAGGTTAGTTTCTATGTTTTCTCCTCTCACTATACTCTCTATATTTGAGAGGAGAAAATTACTTTGGTGATGGATTTGAAATCATTTTCCTCTTTATTATGGTTATTGCAGCTCACTTATTTTGCTTACACACAAAGTAGTTAATGTGATGTGGGGATTTTGTATGTCTTATCTCCACCACATTTGATAAGAAAGATGATACGAAGGTCTTGCAACAGTTTGTAGACATGGTTGTTGGAGCTTCTCTTCTTCTATTGTGACTCAAGCTGATTTGAAATAACTTCTTGCAGTAAATCTGACTTAATGTTTGTCTCAATGTTATTTCTTACTTTGGTATTTTCAATCGAAGTCTAATTTTAATTTTACAGAATTAAAAAAATCCTATGATGTACGTCTGAAGACCTTTTTTGAGTAAAAGCATTGTACTTTCTCTCTCTCCCTTTCTCTTATTATGTTTTTGTTTGAGAGGTTTACAATAAGCACTATACTCAAAGTAACTAATTCTTCCACAACCACGTAAATTTTTTCTTACGGTTAAATTCATTTGTGATGTTCTCGCTTATTAAAAATCTATAGTTACTTTACCAGGTTAGAGTGGCTACTTCACCAGACTAGGATGTGTTCAAAGTCCACAAATAAAAATGGAGAAAGGAAAGATGGGGAAGTTAGTTGTTTAGGTTATTGATCATTTTTGCTATTATTTACTTGGAAGATGTCGAGTTCGGCCTCGACCTCTCTCACCTTCCTTGCAGGTATCTCTTCATCTTTTTCTCTTTCACAGTGACTTTAGGCCTCTCCGTCTCTATTTCACAGTGAACTTATGATCTAGGGTTTCCTTTTCAATCGTTAAAACTATTGTTCAAGGTGTTTGATTTGTTTAGGGTTTTGATTTTTTTTATCCAGGGTTTCCTTTTCAACCGTTAAAGCTCTTCATACTTTATCCGTTTGTTTACTGAACAAACCCCTCAACTTACTGAATCTTGCTTTTGTGATCAGGTTCTCTTACTCATCAACTCATCTTGAGTTTAGTTCGAATGATTACTGAATGGATTGTCAAAGAAAGCACTTCTTGCCAAAGCACTCTTTCGGGTTCAAAGTCTATTTCAGGGAAGTTCGACGACTAAATATCTACACAAATATATCTTCAAGGGTAAAGATCGTACGACCGTGGTTGTGAAGGTCAAGCAGATTTGTCGAAAAAAGAACCTCCTGTAAATGATCTTACGATTGTGGTTGTGGAAGCGTCATACGATATTCAAAAGAGTTCCGAACTTATGTTAAGACGAGGATTTGTAAAATCAATTTTGTTGGACTAAAATGACATCTTCTAATGTGTTGATTTAATATTTCAAGTTCGATCTATTTTCTTATACGCACTTCACTTAACTCACATGATAGAACTGTCCGTGCCCGTCGGGCACGGGTTATACCCTCGTAAGTAAATATTTATGAGTTTGCTCACTGTAATAACAACGTACTGACGACATATTTAAAAATGCTTAGAACAAAAGTCAATCTGTTTGTTGAAAATCAACATGTGCTAAAAACGTAATTTTTAGAGAGAGAAACTGAAAAGTAGATCTAAAAGTGTACATTTGTTTTCTTAGAAAAAAAAATTTGTGGATCTTTTTCACTATGTTAGAAGAAAACTAGACAAAAAACTAAAGATGTAGATAGTTTGTAGAAAGTTTTAAAAAAAACTTTGAAAAATGATTTTGAATGAAAAAAATGAATAATATAGAAATTTGAAGAAGATAGATTGAAAAGAGAGAAACAGAAAAAGATGGATGATGCACAATACATCTGTTGCAACAAACTTATGATTGTATGATGATGAAGATTAAAGAAGAAGAAGAAGATGAATATTAAGAAAGATGAAGATGAAGATTAAAGAAGATGGAGATTAGAGATGAGTACATCAAAGAAGATGAAACATTAAAGAAGATGAAGATGAAATTATAACGGTAGTTCAACGGTCGGACTTCGTTTCCAACAAAACCAATTTCATGTCCGATCACCCAATTCCTGTAGAGAGAGAGAGTACACTGTTGAGTGTAGAGAGAGAAAGGAGAAAATGAAATTTTGGTTGAATAATAGAAAGAGAGGGAAAGAGGTTATATATATATAAGGGTAAAAGAGGGATTATCTAAATATATGGCTTCCTAGAGATGGGAAAAAGCACATTGAGATCCGAAATTGGGTTTGATTAGGATTTATTTTGAAAAAATGGGTTTTATAAGTAATAATAATCTATGGTGGGCCAAATCCTAGTTAGAGACCCATTTTTTGGACTTTTGAGTAAAAAATTCTATTGAAATCAAATTATCAAACAAGAGAACTCTCTGAAAAACTATAATGCTATATTGAAGTTTCTATGAACTTTATTAGCTTATGATAGTTGTGATTACAAAACAAAATAGAATTCAACCCCTCTTTATACTATTACAAAACCAGAGAACTATTTAGAAAGAGAGAAACTGTTTAGAGAGAAAAGAGATTAACTAACAGAAATTAGTTGTAACTACCTGTTATTAGTTAACAACTAATTCACCTCAGGTACTTCACACATGTAACACAAGTGCTTCTAAAATCTTCCAAGTAGTTCATGTCTTGTGTGAGACCCATTCTCACGTGAGTGCCTCTAGAACATGGTAGGTAATTCAGTTAGTCATCACCTTGTTCTTCTTTACTTCTGTTCTTCATATCAGCTAGGTTAACTCTCTCTTACACTCTCGCTTACTTGGATCAACCATGGCTAACAATGAAACAAATTCAATCACATCTCATCCTCTCTGGAACCCTAACAGACCCTTATGCTACTGGCAAAATCATAGCTTTTTCTGCTATTTCCGATCATGGGGACCTCCATTATGCCCACCATCTTTTCCATCACCTCCCCAATCCTTCTACATTCATTTGGAACACCATGATTAGAGCTTTTAGTGAGAGAAACCAACCCATTCAAGCATTCTCTCTCTACAAACAAATGCTTGAATTTGGTCTCTTACCCAACAATTATACATTCTCTTTTGTTCTTAGAGCTTGTAATGATCTCACTGATGGTTTCACTGGATCCGAGGCTCATTCACAAATTGTTAGACTTGGGTGGAAATCTTATGATTTTGTTCAAAATGGGTTGATTCATATGTATGCTAATTGTAATTGTATTGATTATGCTCGTAAGTTGTTTGATATTAGTTCAAACAGAGATGTGATTTCTTGGACTGCCATGTATGTGAAAATAGGACAGTTGGAAATCGCCCGGGAGATGTTTGATAAAATGCCTGAGAGAAATGTTGTTTCTTGAAGTGCTATTATCACTGGATATGTACAAATAGGGTTGTTCAAAGAAGCTTTACAACTTTTTAATGAGATGCAGCTTTCTGGAATCAAACCGAATCATGCAGGAATTGTCGGAGCACTTACTGCTTGTGGGTTTCTTGGTGCTCTTGATCAAGGTAAATGGATTCATTCGTACGTCGATGTGTATAGAAACAGCAAGTCAGGTATTTAATGAGATGTCTGAGAGAGATGTATTTGCTTTTACTTCAATGATTTCTGGTTTAGCAAATAATGGAAGGAGTAAAAGTGCAATTGAGTTGTTTATTAAGATGGGAGAAGATGGAGTTAATCCGAATGAGGTAACATTTATATGTGTTTTAAGTGCGTGTAGTCGAATGGGTCTTGTAGAAGAAGGGATGAGATTCTTCAAAAGCATGAATGAAGTTTACGGAATTGAACCGAGGATTGAGCATTATGGGTGTATGGTGGATTTATTGGGGCGAGCCGGTATGCTTGATGAGGCAAAGAAATTGGTGAGTGAAATGTCGATGGAACCTGATTCTTATGTGTTAGGGGCATTGCTTAATGCTTGTAGAATGCATGGGGATGTTGAATCGGGAAAAGAAATGGTTGAGAGGTTAGCAAATAGAAGTCTCGATCATGTTTGTGTTCATGTTCTGCTTTCTAACATGTATGCTTCGGCTAATCGGTGGGAAGATGTGGCGAAGGCGAGAAGGAAGACGGAGGATAAAAATATGAAGAAAGTGCCTGGATGTAGCTTGATTGAAGTGGATCGTGTAGTTTCTGAATTTGTTGCGGGAGATATTGTCTCTGTTTTGCTTTTGATTAATAATCAATTTAAGTCCTCAAAAGTTGATGAGGAAATAGTCATGGAGTTAACCTAATTTTAGTAGATGTAGATCTCTCAGGTTTTGCAACGGAATGTCCCTTCGTCATGTTCCAACATGGACACTTATATTTTGCCAGGCGATGAACAACGCGTAGGAAAGATAGAGAATCACCACTACTTTGAGAGGCTTTGAATCTATAGCTACTCTATTTGCAGTGTTGTTTTAATGACAAAAATTTCCAAGATAAAGAATCATCAGCAATTTAGAGGATTGTCGTCGTCGTGAAGTATTATCTCCATCTTTGGGGATCACAAACTTTTGCTTTTTGTGTTTTGAATTGGATGTGTTTTGTTTAACCTTATCATTTGTAAATTAAGTTGCAACTTGGTCTCAAGGTATCTTGTTTAGCTTTTGTTTCTAGTATTAGTTTGGGATATGTTGTTAAATGGGCATAGAGAAGTTCCCGAGTGATGAGTCCATAATACAAATTTAAAAGTTTGTTACTTGAAGGCATTGGCCCACAATAACCTAATTGCGCGTTGAAAAACTGATGTTCTCCGTTAGCTTATGTCCTTCGCCAGCAGACAGTTTGCATCTTATTTCAAACCCGGTGGGCCCACAAATACTTTATCTTTTGAAACATTCTACACCACAAATATATGATCTACTACTACCGCCGCCTATTTTGAACTATCTTTCCCCAGCTTAAATTCCTACTTCATTAAGACCTACTTTACCAACTTCAACTTCTATCACCAAATTTACAAACTAAGCTATTTCTCTACTATTACTTGGAACTCACATCTCTGATCAAATGAATATTCTGGCTATTCTTTGGCAGATTTTATGGGGTTATTGTCCTCCTCTCATTACCAACTTCCTCAACCTCAAAAGAAATCTCAATTCTTTGAGATCTACAATTGATCAATTGGAGAGTAAAAGAAAGGATGTCATAAACAAGATCGATCGTGCCAAGTCAGACTTAGCAGAACCCACTAATGAAGTTAAGAATTGGCTCGAAAGGGTTGAAGCTACAAAGAAAGAAGTTAATGAAATTTTAGAACAATCAATAATTACTCAAATACTCTTACTTAGGAACTCAGTGATTGAAAAGTTAACAAAAGTGAAGGAATTGATTAATGAAGGAAAATTTAGTGTTGTTGCTGAAAGATATCCACAACAACAGATTCAAGAGATACCGACAGCAGCTGGGGTTGTCGGTATGGAACCAAAGCTTGAAGAGTTGTTGAAGTTTGTTACTGAAGATGATCAAGTTAAAATTCTAGGTATATATGGGATGGGTGGAGTTGGAAAGACTACACTCTTGAAGAAACTTCACAATGAATTGTCCAAAACAAATTTGGTGATTTGGGTTGTGGTTTCTAAAGATATGAACTTACAAAACGTCCAGAAAAAAATCGCAAAATCACTTAATTTGACTCTGTCAGACGAATCAGATTTAGACACAACAGCTAGAGAAATATTCACGGTGTTGAAAACAAAGAAATTTGTGTTGCTTTTGGATGATATTTGGCAACGGATTGATTTACAAAGCATAGGGGTTCCCGCTTTCGACTCTAATAGTAGTACTCATGAAACCAACAAGTCTATGGTCGTTTTCACTACTAGATCTAACGTTGTCTGCGGGCAAATGGAAGCCCATAGAAGGATGAAAGTAGATTGCTTAAATTGGAGCGAAGCTTGGAGTTTGTTCCAAGAGAAAGTAGGAAAAGAAGTGATAAATGGTCACCCACAAATACCTGCGCTTGCAAAAGACATTGCAAAAGAATGTCTTGGCTTACCTCTAGCGCTCAACACTATTGGTCGAACTATGGCTAGCAAGGAGACGGTAGGTGAGTGGAGGAACGCAAATAATGTATTACGTAAGTCAGCCTCCGAGTTTCCTGGTATGGATGAGGAAGTTTTACCTATTCTAAAGTTTAGCTATGACAATTTACGGAGCGAAAAAATCAAATCTTGCTTCTTATATTGTTCACTGTTCCCCGAAGATCATATTATTGATACCGGAGAACTTATCGACTATTGGATAGCTGAAGGATATATAGACGACTTTGAGAACATAGACAAAGCTCGTGACCAAGGTCATGACATCATTGGAAATCTCAGAAGTGTGTCTTTGTTGGAGGAGGCCACACTGACCTCAGGTATCAAGGGTGTTAAAATGCATGATGTAGTTCGAGATTTGGCAATTTGGATAGTCTCTGATTATGGGATAAACAAGGGGAAATATTTGGCCGACGTTGGTTTAGAACCTAGACTCGATGAGTGGGAGAAGGCTGAAATGATATCAGTGATGAATTATCCTTGTCATAATCTTAATCTTTCAACAAATTGCTCTAATCTGTCAACTTTGATAGTTTCAAATACAGGATTAGCAGAATTTAGTCTGAAATGTGAGAATATGCCTAAACTTAGAGTTCTAAGCATATATAGTAAAGTTTCTATATCTCCAGCAAATATTGGTCAACTTTCTGAATTACGATACCTCGATCTAGGGTATACAAGATTGAATTTATTTCCAAACGAGTTTAAGTCTTTGGCGAAGTTGATGTTCTTACGTATGGGGGATATTAGTAATAATTGCCTAGTGGGGTGATACCTTGTCTTGCACAATTGCGAGTGTTAGACATGTTTTTTTCTGACTTCAAGGACTGGGAAATGGAGGGTTGTGCAAGTTTAACGGAATTGGAAAGCTTGAAACATTTGAATGAACTTGGGATCGCAATAGGCAATCTTGTAGCTCTTCAAAAGTTGGTAAGCACCTCCAAATTTCAACTCATCACCAGATGGCTATTTATCAGAGACTGTGAAGGTATGACCTCTGTCTCACTGTCAAAATCTTCACATTCTTTAAGTCTTTCTAACTTGAAGAATTTAAGAAAACTTCAAATTGAATCTTGTGAAAAGTTACAAGAGTTGAGAATCAGTCCTTGGGGTATGCAAACCTTGGAGTGTCTAATTCTGGATAGATTACCAAAGTTAGAGATTGTGGGGGATAATAAGCAGATGGGTTTGCCAGCAGCAGAGGTTCTTTCAAACCTTCAATTTGTAAGTATTAATGGCCGTGGATATGAATCAATAAAGAACCTTACATGGCTTACTTATGCTCAGGAACTTAGAAGGCTTACTTTGGTCAACATGGATGGAATAGAAGAAATAATTTCTGATGGGTTTCTAGTGGACGACGACCATACGAAGTTAAATTTGTTTTCAAATCTGACAGATTTACGGTTGTCTAATCTAGGGAACTTAAGGAGCATATGTTCCAATAGTTTGGTTTTCCCCGTTTTGGAACATATATTGGTAAGTTCGTGTCCTAAATTGAAGAAGCTACCACTCGACAACAACAGTAACAAAAATATAGTTATTTATGGGGAGAAGGAATGGTGGGATAGTTTAGAATGGGATGATGACACCGTCAAAGACCTCTTTTCTTCTGGTGCAGTGTTTGTTTGAGTTGATAGAATTAAGAATCAACCCTTGGGAGATGCAAACCTTGGATAATATGCAGCTGGTTTTGTCTAGTCAACATGAGCTGGAGTTGTGTCTTCCAGACCTTGGAGTATCTAAATTTGACTCTGTTACCAAAGTTAAAGCATTTCACTTAGAGAAGATGGTTGGAATAGAAGAAATAATTTCTCATGGGTTTTCAGTGGATGATCTCACAAAGGTAAAGACGTTTCTACCTCTGCAACTTATATGGTTGATTGATTTAGCCAACTTAAACAGCATATGTTCCCATACCATGTAGTTTATATCGGTCTCTGTTTCATTATAAGGCAAAAGACCTAAAATGTCTTCTTGTGTTCTTTTCTTTACTTCTTCTTAGTTCTTAATTTTGGGTTGTCTTCTTTATAATTTGTATTCCTAATCTACGAGAACTTTCAAAGTTTATATAAGATAAAAGACCTAAAATATCTATATTATACTATTGCTAATTATCATAGATTGATTGAGAATATAATAAGTAAAGAAGATAATAAATAGTTGGTACGCAATTAGGATTTAAAATTTAAAAAAGAAAAAAGTCCAAAATATTTGAAACGGTTGTTCGGCGGAGTCAAGTAGGTTCATCTCGGTCTCGGTCTAGATCGGCCGAGATAGACGAGAAACTCGAACCCTAACTCAGTGTTTCGGTCGAGTCTCGTATTGGAGAGATCTGAGACTGAGTCGAGATACGAGATTCTCGGCCATTTGGGCCGACACAGGCTATGTAGTTCCCCTACTCGGCCTTACCTTTTTTGGATGAAACTAGAGTAGATGTATTCCAAAATGAAGAAGGTATTTGCAAACTCAAGCTATGGTAGGAAGGCTTAGAATAGGAAGATGAATCAAAAGGTCAAAAGTTTTTCAGGAGACCCGATACAAATCTAACTAAATTAAAACTTATGAAATCATCCTGAGATCACTACGATATCAGCTTTTACGAGACAGAACGAATGGACCAGCTTGAACTTGATGATTTAGAGGTTACCTGCTCTTGTTTTTCATGAAACTTGTGGTTATTACATTATTCACTTTCAAGTTTTGAGCCACATAACTCTTAACTGTGGGTATTGTTTGTATTGGTAATATAGCAATATACAGATGGATGAGGATGAACACTACGACAGAAAACTGGAGTCTGGGCTATCTATTACCCTGTCTATCTATTACACGTTTGTCTTCTCCTTCACTCTGTATCGAGTTTTTATTTTTCCCGCCATTGCGTTTTTGTCGTCCTCAAACTCTGACCCCTGTGTTTCACCAAAACAATCATCTTTAGATCTTGGATAGGTGGTGTTAATTCATTCATAAACACTCGGTTGAATAAAAGAAATGCTAGTAAAGAGGTAATCTTACTCGGCCACTGAGACGTTTAGTTCCCTCCCAAGACTAAGTGAATCAAACTCAGATAACAATTTTGAATACTTGTTATCTTGGATACTCTTTCGCACTAAAACATCTTCTTCCCAACTCATCGGAACTTCCATATCCCTAAGAAGAAACCACAGAACCAACATAATACGTGCTAGTTATACGTCAAAACAACAATTAACAATGTTAAACTTTAACGATTTATTTATATGAAAGAATAAGAAGATAGATTATGACATACCCTTCAAGACACTTGAATTTGCAGTAGTTTCTTTTCTTGATTGTGTATTTGCCAAATACATCCTTGAGTTTTTTCGCCAGCTTGGGTATCTCCTTTTGCGATCGAATATCCAAAACTTTCATTACTTGGATGTACATTGTATTTACATTTTGAACATCTACAGTCCAAACAAAGCTTAGATGTTCATTAATCTTGTTCTGTTTCAATAGCTCAGATACAGTCCTATCGATGTTTTTTAGGTTCTTCTGCTTCGAGGAACGATCACGCCATCCACTTGCTAGCTTTATCAAGAGATCAACTACTTCAATCCGAGTCTTGACATGCTTTATCTTACAAAAAGCATTCAAAAATCCATCTCCAAAGATAACCTACAAAATGGAGACGAATGAGTCCAGTAATGCTTTATTAGTTCAACTTCAGAAAGATAACGAAAAGGAAGCAACTTATTACCGTCCATCTTGCTTCCCTAAAAAGTGGCCAATACATAGTGTTTAAATTAAGAAATGGGTCACGCTGGACAAGGTCGTATAGTATTGCTCTGGATAATCTCTTGTCATCTTCGGCATAAAAATAACATTCACGGTCCTTCGCATCAAGTACTAATTTCCTCCAAACCGAATCACTTTTGATTAAAGTTCGCCCGTCTCCCACAATCCACAGACAGTACCGTGCCCTTGTAAGAGAGACATTTGTTCGTTGAGGATTGGAAAGGAAACCCACTGACCCATTCGGGTTGGACCGAACGGTGGACAAAATTATGACATCTTCCTCACCACCTTGAAACCCATCAACCGATCGAACACTCACCACGAAATCACTATTTGATCCATATTTGCCAAGTTTCTCTGTGAGGGCAAGTACTTGTTCTTTATATTGGGATATAATACCAACACTAACCCTCTGGTTAGTTGAAACACATGCTGCATTTAAGCAAAAACTCATTCAAAGAATAAAAAAGTAAACATTGTTATATGAATGAACAAGAGTTGTCAAAAAGGATCACCTTTGAAAAGACTTCCAACTATTTCACAAATTACTGCAACTTCCACCATATTTTTGCAGCTATGGGTGGCTTTGAATTCCTCGCCCCCATAAGAAACATCTATAAATGAATAAGGTCCATACATATCTCCTTGAAGCAATTCTCTTTTGTAACTTTCATCTTTGACATTAGGGGCATTTGAAATCTGATTTTTGTAAAACTCGGCATTTGGAAACGCGCTTATGGAAGGATGCATTCTAAACTGAGTACTTAAAAGATGCCTTTTGTAGCCCAGCGACACCATTCTCTCAAAAAGACTTCTTCCGAATTGAGCCTCCTCAGAGATCTGGCAAAGAAAAATAAATCCAACATTAGAGAATATTAGCATTATCCCACGTTGCCTGGGCATTAGAATTCTTTAACTGTACCTTGCTGTGGACTAGAGCGGGCAACTGACGTTCGTCACCTATGAGAATCGCGTGTTGAATACCAGGAAGACGCAAGGGAATGGCTGACTCGCATTCTTTAAGTTGGGCAGCTTCATCGATCACCACGACCTTTGTTTTATCAATTCCATATAACTTCGCGCAGCTAGACGAAGTGCAGAATATAAGGCAAGCATGTTGCAAGCAAAAGTCTCCCACCGAACCTTTCATAATGTCGTTAGAAACCGAAAATTTTCTAATGGTTTTAAGACTTTCAAGGCATTCCTTTTTTGTCTTACTTAACATGACTAGAGACGAGTCACAAATATAGTCGATAGTATTAGAGTTGGAAAATAATTCCTTCATGTTTTCATCTGTAAGAGAGCCACTATCTAACAAATTTGTCAAACGCTCGAGCAACTCAAGGGCTTTATACATGTTTTCCACCATTTTGACAGGAAGTAATGAGGTTGGCATGTGAGTGCTGATTTGTTTTATACAATTCCTTATTTTCTTCCGAGTGAAACCAAATTCCATTTTCACAAAGTCCCCGATTGTAAGTTCACTATCTAATGTTTTATCCTCCATTTCTTCACATTTTCTCTCTTCCAAGTAGTCAAGGTACTGCTGATTTGCTTTTTTGAGCAAATATCTCATTGAATCTAAATACTCGCCCTTTTCGCTCTTTTCGCCCTTTTCGCTCTTTTCGCCAAGCATCCTAAAGCACTCATTTAGTTTTTTAACACGGTAATCGAAAAAGATATCTTGTAAATGTTCACGTTCGCCGATCTTCATTCGATCCTTATTCCCAAGTAACACTATATCTCCCAACCCATAACCTCCATATTTCATTTCTTCCCTAACAATTGCTAATAACCGAGAAGCGACTTCAACAACTGCATTGTTAGTTGGTGCACATATAACAGTTTTGCAGTTCATCTTTAAAAGAACAGAAAGAAGAGTACTGACTGTTTTCGTTTTACCAGTGCCCGGAGGACCCCATATAAGCATTACAGAGTTTCTATGATCACATCCAATAGCCAAAACTGAGCTTAAAACCGCATCAAGTTGAGTCTCGTTCAAATTACACGAATTCAAGTCTTTGCATTCATCTTTCTCTAGCACAGAGTCGAGTCCTTGAGGACAAATGCTGCAGCTTTCACTAACCTGTACAAAGTAAATAAAAATAGAATAAGCAAATTTGATGTTAAAGATTTGACGTTAATACGTATTTGATGGTTAACAACAGATTTGACATTAATAGGTATTTGATGGTTAACAACAGATTTGACGTTAATAGGTATTTGATGGTTAACAACAGATTTGATGTTGATATGATCGGGTCAAGCTCCCGGCTGTCATTATATTGACATAGAGGCCCTTATTAGCATACCCCAAATCGCATGAGCATTAGAATTAGTACAAGTCTTGGCCAATGCTTTCCTAGCGAGCCAGTTTTGAAGGAAGTGAGGCCCAATGGGCGGGACACTAGAGGTATGTAACTCTTCGGCAGGGCTTTTCCGGCAACCCGATTTTCAAGGAGAGTTAGGCCAAATGGACTCTAACAATACTAAGATTGTAAAATACCCACGAAAAAAAGAAACAAGCATATATAAAAGAAAATGAGGCTTACCATAGGAGACGCACACAAAACCTGCTCAATTATATCTGTGTTCCCTCTATGAAGAGCTTGCCATATACGATCATTTGATACTAGATTCGTAACACAAACAGCAAAAAGCGATCCAATTTTTTTCTTCCGACCTTGTAAGTCCACAATCGGTTTTAATGCAAGGATGTGGATAGTCTCAGTAAAATATTTCCTATTATACGATTTCGATAACACTACAGCAGGAAGATATGGCCTTTGGGGTCTGTTCAAGTAATCGACAGACGAGGGTGTTACATCGGAAAAAGCAAGTATATCATAAGTGCTCAGAGAGTCGGGATTGTCAACTGTCAAATCGTAATAAAAGTTGTTTGGTGCTTTATGATTCCAATCACCTCTCTTGATTGATAAAATTCTATAGATAGGAGACTCACTCAGGTTTAGGGGTGGGAATCGGTCCGGACCGGTCGGTATCGGACTCTAACTTCATCGAACCGGTCGACTCGGACATAAACTGTTGGTGACCACCTATTTACTCGGGCGGACTCGGACGGTCACTCTCAAGAATTCTTTGTCCATTGACCGTCCAAGACCGTTTATTTTACCGGTCCAGTCGGACACCGGACAGTCTCGGTCCGGACTTTCCAATAAATTTACTTAATTCAGAACTTTATTTTTATTACCACGAACAAAATTACTTACAAATGAAGATGTTTAGCCAAGAAATCAAAAGTAAATATAAAAAAGAAAAAACACAGTGGATCATCATTTGACAAGATATAATTAAGCCATGCACTAATGTTTGGTCTTCCAGAGGACTATATGACTATAGCCAAAGATCATCATATATTCATATGTCTATAAAATTCAACGGTCGACTTCTAAAAATGAGGACAGTTTAGTCGGTCAACCTATTCGGTCACTCGTACCGGTCGGTCAGCGGTCGGTCCGCGGTCGGTCCTTCGACATAGAATTTTGACCGTGACCGTCCGCCAATTCTTTCGGGCCGGTCGGACACTGACCGTTATGACCATCGGGTGTCCATGTGTCACGTGCATATTGTTGAGCATGCATATGACGTGACGAGTGCTAGGAGCACGTACGAGCATATAGGCCGTAGGGCCGAATACGAGGTCGAGATAGGGCAAGAGTGCCAAGCAAGCTTCCTTAGGCCATGCACGGGACGTCCGTGGCATTCAAGACTTTGTCAAGGATACGAAGGGTCATTTGGACGAGAGTATGCCTGGTTAAAAGGATTGATGTTTCCTTGTGGAAATAGGCAAAACAAGAAGTTTGCACCTTAGGAGGGGGTGGTCTCCCTTCCTCATATGCATCCAGCATATGCCAAGACCTCGTGGATGGGAGCTCGCCCATCCTTAGCATGGTATGCACGAAAGTGAGCATCCTCGTGGCGCAACCCATGAGGCCGGCCTAGCGTATGCGGGAGAAGCATATTGCACGGGTTCCCTTGTCATAGGAAATGGCTCGGGACAGTACCTGGAGATAGGTTACTGCGGGTTCCTTTGGAAAAGGTGTTGCATGTTCTCATGCCATGGCGAGGCGTGCGTCGTGCTAGCATATTCCATAAGGAGGATTGAGCTATTCAAGGTGCCAAGCCTTGATGTGCTATGTTGGGCATGAGGTAGCTTATTAGAGATGGATGCTCCTATGCCCAATGTCCGGATGGTAGCCGAGATGATAGGTGACGGATGCTTGAGACTAGATGGCAAGATCCGCATATGCGGCTTGGTGTGCTCCGCACATATGTTGGTATCCTTTATAGTGGGCGAGAGTCTATGACTCAAGGAAGCGTTGTACGGGACGGCTCGAGCTATGCTCGTAGTTTGGGACACGTTGGTGTCATGCCGCATTATTGGTTGGGAACCAAGATGACTTGATAGTCGAGATGCTCCGAATATGTTCGGGAAGGCTGGCTATGTGTTAGGAGGGAATACATAGCGCCGCACGGTACGTTAGGATTTGATATTCCGCACTATCGACCCGTGTCTTTGAGCATAATATGCCGGGTCGACCTAACGTGACAAAAAGGCCGTGACAATTGGTATCAGAGCCTGAAGAGATACAGGCTAAAGATATATTACCCTCTGATACCTATTTGACAATTGGTATCAGAGCTTGAAGAGCAAGCTAATGGATTGTGTTCTGATCCCATATGAGAATTGTGATCAGAGCTTGGATGACAAGCTAGAGTATTGCGCTCTGATCCTAGATGAGAAATGGATGTCAGAGCCTGAGCTGCAGGATGGAGATGCACGAGTGAAGATGTATTGCATCCTGATAACCATTTAACAATTGGTATAGCCTAGTGGATAGGCCAACGAGTATGTTGCTCTGGTCCCAGTGATTGGTGGACTTAGAGCTTGATAGCTTACAAGATATGTTCCAAGAGCCTAGTGATTGTGGCAAATGGATATGTTTTGGGAGCTTGAGAAGACAAGCGCGAAGATATGCCTAAGAACATGTGGTATGTTTGGAAGCATACTTCCAGAGCCTGGACGGCAGGTTCAAAGAGATGGTATCGATGCTCGAAGAGTTGACGAAGAGCTTAGTGATTCTCCCACTATGGTATGTGGTATACTGGAGTGTGTATGAAGAGCTGTGTTGAGAGCATGATTTCCAAGAGAGATGGCTTTCAGAGTGAGATGCATTCAAGATGATAGGGTCTCTGAAGCTGTGATACAGGATGGGACCTTTGTTAAGGGATGCATGGTGCATAAGGCGACGAGAGTTCCGACGGAAGGAATAGGCCGTGTGCACGGATGCTACGGTGGTAGCTATACTGGGGTCTATGTTCCTTTGAGATGAAGGACATATGCGAGATATGAGATGGAACCGTATTGACACAAGAAGTCATGTGCAAGCTGTGAGAGTTCAGTGTGACTTGGTGTACAAGGAGGTACCATATATACTTGAATCCTTTAGGGGTAAGGGCAGGTGCAGAGATGGGATGAACCGAGAATGGCACGGTGAGTCGGGTGCGAGCTTAGTGCAGTAATGCTCAGTACGATTTGGTGCGCATTGGGTACATCATATGTTAGAGTCCTTGGAGTGGACAACAAGTTTGGTATGAAGTGTACCAAGATGGCAAGTAGAGTCAGGCTGAGAGCTTGTGGTAAGCTAGTCTGAGTAAGCTTGTTGGATTGGCATCCAAGAGTGGAGCTATGTTGATCCGAGTAATACTTGAGCGTTAGAGCAGGGTATGGCAACAAGGTGTTGAAGGATACTCTCTTATGCTTAAGCCGAAGGTAGCATCGAGTGACTTGTGATGTTGTGAGTTCAAGCTACTTACAGAAGACAGAGGTCAAGAGTAAGATAGATGGACAGAGTACATCGTTGGGCAAGTTGGTGCTAGATCAAGTTGTGCTTATGTAGTATGGTGCACGATAGAGTTCGGCACGGAGCATTGTAAGCGCATTTGAGTTCCAAAGAGAACGGACTCACTTGAGATGAGACATGGATATGCTAACACAGTTGTGTGAGGTATGTCGCATGAGTGCTATAAGCCGAAACCAACATTGAAGCTTATGGACATATTAGTGTGAAGTCTAGATGACAGATTCACGAGACCAAGTAGAGTGCTGATGGTAGTTGGAACCGAGTTCAAGCCGTCAAGTAATATGAGGGTCGTTGTATCTGAAGTGGATCGACCCATGTTTGAGTTATGCATTGGAGGTAAGTTGGAACCGAGTTCAAGCCTACAGTGTGCAATGAGTACGTGGTGACTGAGAAGAGATCAGCTCACGTTTGGGATTCCAGGATGGTGTGTCGTGGTGACATTAAGCATCGTCCAATTCTGGTGATAGTTGGAACTAAGTTCATATCGTCAGATACATATGACAACGTCGAGTTTGCAGTTGAGTTGTAAGCCGTATGGTGCTGCATGAGATGTGTTGGAACTTATGCGGTGGTACGTTCGGATGTGTTCAAGAGGGACACGAGCCTACCAAGATGCTCGGGTTAAGGAGCATCGCCAAAGATTAAATGGCAAGTGTGTGTCTGGATGTAGTCAAGTGGACGTTCCCAAGAGTATGCCAGTAGTGGATGGTTTGGTACCATGTAGTTCTCGTGGAGAGAAGCTACCTTGCTCGTTTAGTGGACATCGAAGGCAACACGACAATTTCCCGAGGAAGGGATGGCACGGATGATGCCGAGCGCACGAGGCGCAAGCGCGGAGGCGCACAAGCAGAGGCTTGGATGAGTTGCACAGAGGTGCAGGTGCAGAGGCACAAGCGAGGCAAGGGTCGTCGAGAGAGGGGCGACATTGCGAAGAGTTCAAGTGACATACACTCAAGGGTGCAAGTAGTGATGCTTAGGTACCAGAGTGCACTTGATGTGAGAAGCCGGAGGGCGTAATGAGGGTCTCAATGAACAAGCAAACCAAGGAGTCAGAACGTGGAGTACATGGGTACGTTGGGTCTGATCCAGAGGTGAGTGACATTGAAGACGAGTTGCTTCGCGATGGTAACATTGTGAGCACATGGCAAGACGCAGTGGCGTCGAGATGCTAACTCGGGTGAAGGCAACGGTTGCTGAGGTACCGGGGTGATGAGTTGTGTCGTAGTTCACTGCGATACGCATGGCAAGATTGGTCACAAAAGCAGAGATGGAAGGTGACAATCGAGATGCCAACTCGAGGTGAAGCCGAGGAGGTGAGGTACCTGAGTTCGAGGAGCGGCGGAGGCTGCATGAGAGAAGCGACATTGAGCATGGATGAATGGTAGAGAAGACCATTATCCTAACGCATCGGAGGATGCATTGCAGAAGATTGAGTTAACCCGGAGGGGGAACCTGCGCGACGAGACTGCGTAGTTGAGTTCGCACGGAGGTGCGGTCTGCCGAAGACATGAAGGTGCAGTGGTAGCATCGTAGTGGGGCAGAGGATTGAAGTACTCCAAACTTAGTCGACGAGGACGTCGACATTACAAGTGGGGGAGTATGTCACGTGCATATTGTTGAGCATGCATATGACGTGACGAGTGCTAGGAGCACGTACGAGCATATAGGCCGTAGGGCCGAATACGAGGTCGAGATAGGGCAAGAGTGCCAAGCAAGCTTCCTTAGGCCATGCACGGGACGTCCGTGGCATTCAAGACTTTGTCAAGGATACGAAGGGTCATTTGGACGAGAGTATGCCTGGTTAAAAGGATTGATGTTTCCTTGTGGAAATAGGCAAAACAAGAAGTTTGCACCTTAGGAGGGGGTGGTCTCCCTTCCTCATATGCATCCAGCATATGCCAAGACCTCGTGGATGGGAGCTCGCCCATCCTTAGCATGGTATGCACGAAAGTGAGCATCCTCGTGGCGCAACCCATGAGGCCGGCCTAGCGTATGCGGGAGAAGCATATTGCACGGGTTCCCTTGTCATAGGAAATGGCTCGGGACAGTACCTGGAGATAGGTTACTGCGGGTTCCTTTGGAAAAGGTGTTGCATGTTCTCATGCCATGGCGAGGCGTGCGTCGTGCTAGCATATTCCATAAGGAGGATTGAGCTATTCAAGGTGCCAAGCCTTGATGTGCTATGTTGGGCATGAGGTAGCTTATTAGAGATGGATGCTCCTATGCCCAATGTCCGGATGGTAGCCGAGATGATAGGTGACGGATGCTTGAGACTAGATGGCAAGATCCGCATATGCGGCTTGGTGTGCTCCGCACATATGTTGGTATCCTTTATAGTGGGCGAGAGTCTATGACTCAAGGAAGCGTTGTACGGGACGGCTCGAGCTATGCTCGTAGTTTGGGACACGTTGGTGTCATGCCGCATTATTGGTTGGGAACCAAGATGACTTGATAGTCGAGATGCTCCGAATATGTTCGGGAAGGCTGGCTATGTGTTAGGAGGGAATACATAGCGCCGCACGGTACGTTAGGATTTGATATTCCGCACTATCGACCCGTGTCTTTGAGCATAATATGCCGGGTCGACCTAACGTGACAAAAAGGCCGTGACACATGGACACTTTTTATCTCGGTCGAACGGGTCGGATAGCGGTCTTCCGGATCTTTTTCCCACCCCTACTCAGGTTGTTCTTATAACTTGAGAAAATTTCAGTACGTATTTCCTCAAGAAGAGGATAACGAAATGAGTTTAAGTAATGCTTAACCGACGCGAATGTGTCTGGAATCTTTTCTACCTGAAGAACAATGAAACAAACAATCCAGCTTCTCATTAGAATTCTAGTGGTTGCAACAATATGTCCGTCTGGAATATATATATATCAATGGACCGGAACCCATTAGTTTTCTATTTGCAAAGATGAAATGAAACAAGCAAGTTGTGTTTCTCGAAACCCAACGGAATAAGTTGTTTTGCAATCAACCATTGTAATAAACATGTCAAAGACCATAAACCCACTTTAGCCTGAAATGAATAAGTAGTAATGTAGCATCATTTAGGTCTCACTTCAACATTAGATGAATAAGTTAGGTTTGTCTATTACCATGGTAAGGAAATAAACAAAAAAGGGGATGTAGCTCAGATGGTAGAGCGCTCGCTTAGCATGCGATAGGTACGAGGATTGATACCCCGCACGTGGACGGAAAACGTTAACTTCCAGTTAAATGTCACTTGTGCGAATCGCGCGTGTGAAACATGACAAAAATGCCCTTATGAATGATCTTGACATTGACCCCCACTTTTATATCGATATTAGGTCTACACCCCCGTTTTTTTTAAACTTTTGATTATACCCCAACGTGAACGGAAAACATTAGTTTTAGTTTAATTTCAATCGTGCGAATCACTCAGACATGTGAATCAGGACAAAATGTCCTTATTTTAATTTTAATTTTCATCTCAATACCTTTTTGTCTTTCTTTCATTAATCAACTTTATCAACCACAAACAACTATTCCCTTCATCGACTGACCACCTTCATCATTGTCTTCATCTTCTCTGACCTACGCAACCATCAGCACAATCTTAATCTTCACAACTACTTGAACTAATTTTCTTGATAATGAATCTTATAATTTTCATCACCTCCAAGTCCATCATTATTAGCATTACACAGACAATGATTTTTGCGTAATTTTGTGAAAAAAGGTATCAACAACGTATACATCTTAA
Organism: Eschscholzia californica; assembly: GCF_041429995.1. Classification (NCBI taxonomy): domain Eukaryota; kingdom Viridiplantae; phylum Streptophyta; class Magnoliopsida; order Ranunculales; family Papaveraceae; genus Eschscholzia; species Eschscholzia californica. The sequence goes on along the minus strand of NW_028238198.1, from coordinate 10,733,244 downwards.
AATGGAGTCATCTCATTTGAAAAACACGAACCAAAGTATCAACAACTTATACATCCCTAAATGAAGTCATTTATTTTAAAAAAAACATGGACCGCATTGAGCTTGTCTTGAAATCATGACGATCTTCGGCTATTGCCACCGCCAAAACCACCACCATCATCATCTTCTTAATCAACTCACAAATTTGATTTATTCTATGAGGTGATCTCTAACTCCATTAGCTCTAATCAACCAGAGAAAGCATACAACTTTGATCACTAACTAAAACTCCTAAGGTTGATGATGGTTGTGATGGTGGCTTGTGAAGATAAAGATTGTGTTGTTGGTTGTGTAGGGGGTGGTGTGAGCCGATGAAAGGTAATGGTCTATGTGGTTGATGCAGTTGATTAATATAAAAAAGAAGAAGAAGATATTGTAAAGGAAATTAAAATGTAAATAAATATTTTTGTCCTGATTCATATGTGTGAGTGATTCGCACCGATGAAATTAAACTAAAAACTAATGTACTAATGTTTTCCGTTCACGTCCGGGTATAAATCAAAAGTTTTAAAAAATGGGGGTGTAGACCTAATATCTATATAAAAGTGGGGGCCAATGACAAAATCATACATAAGGGCATTTTTGTCCTGATTCACACGCGTGATTCGCACAAGTGACCTTTAACTGGAAGTTAACGTTTTCCGTCGACATGGGGGTGTAAATCAAAAGTTTTTAAAAAACGGGGGTGTAGTCCTAATATCGATATAAAAGTGGGGATCAATGTCAAAATCTCTCTTTTTTCTTTCATTTTATTATTATTATTATTATTTATAAAGAAGAAGCAAACTGATCGGTCATCAAATGAATGAATGATCTTTCAACAAAAAAAAAATGAATGAATGATATTATTGAGAAGAAAATAAGAGAAGCATAATTAATAGATGGGGAAAATACTAGTACCTTATCTTGATAAAATAGTTGATTTTGTAAACAGGAAATTGGGCTGGAGACCCAATTTTTTGTTTTTTTTTTGTCAAAAAGACAAGTTATCTTTTTTTCCTTCTAGGCACCATGAAAAGTTTGGAAATAGGCTTGAAGGACAATTCTAAAAATCCCTTAATTTTGTATACCTGAATTGACCTTTGTATAAAGGAAAATTTTAGAAACACCCTCAGATTTTCCAAAAACCCTCACATTTTATATAATCTTACTTCTTAGTTACTTATTTTGTTAGGGTTTGATTTTGCGAAGCTTTGCAAACTGATTTGCAAACTGGTTTGCACTACTTTGCAAATTGGTTTGCAATCTGGTTTGCCTTGCAGAGCTTTGCAAACTGATTTGCAAACTGATTTGCAATCTGGTTTGCCTTGCAAAGCTTTGCAAACTGGTTTGCACTAGTTTGCAATCTGGTTTGCCTTGCAAACTAGTTTGCACTGCTTTGCAAACTGGTTTGCAAACTGGTTTGCAAACTAGTTTGCAATAAGGTCAGTTTTGTCTTTTCCCTATATTAGATAATTTACAAAAATGCCACAGGGAGCTGAAGCCCATAAAAAATTGTCCAATCCTTTTTAACCAAAGGCCAAAGTTTTTAGGGAGTTTTGGCCAAATTTCCCTTTTGTAAATCTTCCAAAGTCCAAGAGAGTACAATTCTTATCAGACTAGGAGGAGGGCTTTCAATTGTTTCTCTTTTAACACCACCATCACCACCACCACCACCACCAGAAGAAGAAGACGAAGAAGAAGCCATTATCATCACAATCACCCAACTCTCCTTCTCCGGGCTTCCTCTTTTAAAAAGGAAACAAAAAAGGGTTTTCAAGGTTTGTTTATTTTTTAAAGTTGACGAAGAAAGACACTTAGATAAAAGCATGCACAGTGTCAACAATATAGTACTAGTAATAATATTGCTTTAATAGTACAAGGAATCAATCACCTACTTTACTTTTTTTCATTTAAATGGTGTGTGTGTGTGTGTCTTCAGACTTCAGATAGAGAGTGTGAGAGAGAATTTTAAGCCCTTATAAGTAAGTATTAATGATCAAAACCCACCATTAAGTTAAACATAATCTGACTCACCAGCCTCTATTAGAGCTTAAACAGAGATTACCCCACACCCACCTTTAATATACCGGAAAACCCACCGCCGATAGAAAATGTGAATTCAGTCCGCTAACATACCGAACGAATTCAAGTTCTCTTTGCAGTCTAGTAGTAGTAGTAGCTCTTGAAGTCTTGGTGAATGTGGTTCAGAGTGTGTAGATGACATTCATTGACAAAACAAGTTCATTCATTGTGGACTGAAATATAGAAAAGTTAAGTCCACCACCCATGATCGCTTTCAACTCATATGACCCATTAAAAAAATATGGAGCAAGTCTTTCTTCTTCTTTTAGTAATTCAAAAGCTTGGGACCATTCCGCTTTTGAGATTCTCTTTTAACGCTTCCTTCCTATGATATTTCTTACTAGTGAAGCAAAAGGAGTTGCTTCCCTTTCATCACATAATTTTTTATAGTCTACTAGGGTAATTGCTTTTCCTACCACCACCTAAAAAGAGACCAAACATCCTTGAAAAATATACAAAAGATTTTTGACAAAATCCCTGACTCGATGAGTCACACCGGTAAAAAGAACGATCTAAATCAAAGTTAAACTTTGAAAAAATTTCGGCTAAATATAGATCGTTTTCGGACATAGTGGGGAATTGGGGGGCGTTTATTTCATCGATGTAATTTCGCTATTGTCGGGTCTTGTTTCTTTTTTGTTTTTGTTTTTTTGTGTTTTTTGTTTTTGTTTTTTTTCTTTTGGGGAGTCGGCTTGTGGGCTTTGCCTCCTCTGTCATTGTTTTCGCCTCTTAGGCTTGTACATTCCTTTCCCTCTTCCTCTTAATTCAATCACCTTATTCAAAAAAAAAAAGGTTCAATGGGTAGATGACATTCATTGACAACTCCAAATTCATTCATTATAGACTGAAATATAGAAAAGTTTAGTCCAAGGACTTTACGTATAGCTCTGAGAATGGTAACGATCTTTACTCTTGCAGGCACCCTCGAACAAGAGGAAGAATTGAACTACTACTGAAGCAGCAAAAGTTGACAAAGAAATATGTGCAAGATATTCTCCAAGTATATTTCTAACTCGGTTGTCTTTTTTTATTTGAATTTAATATTTATACACACAAGTAACTAAGCCATTCGCATTCTTACATTAATATCATGATAATATCGCCGATGTGAATGGACCAGAAAGATCCCAAACAAAGATCCAGAAGTTCATCTCTGCATTTTGACCCCAACTAAATGATTCTCTGAGCTGAATTTGTAGCAATCATGGAAAGTAGTTGTTGTGGTAGGTCTGAGCATGCCATGAAAATACTAGTAGTTAAAAGCTGAATTTTGAGCTATATTCATAATTCATTCTTAAAGCCACAGAAGTATGCATTTGGTTGAGGTGCAGTGGAGCTGATTATTGATGTTTCTATTTAGACATTAAATTCTCCATCTCCGCTTCACTCAGTACTGGATTTTGATTTATTTATTTTTCCGCCATTGCGTTTTTGTCCTCAAACTCTGACCCCTGTGTTTCACCAAACAAATCATCTTTAGGTCTTGAATAGGGGATGTTAATTCATTCATTCATAAGCATGACTCCTTCAAATAAAAAAAATAGTAAGATGCTTAAAAGATTGTCTCGTAAGTTCAGTAAAGAGCTAATCTTACTCGGTCTCTGAGACGTTTAATTCCCTCCCAAGACTAAGTGAATCAAACTCGGATAACAACTCTGAATATTTGTCATTTTGGATACACTTTGGCACAACAACATCTTCACCAACTTCCCAACTCATGGGAACTTCCATATCCCTATGAAGAAACCACAGAACCAACAGAATACCCGTTAAGCTTTAACGATTTATATACCCGTTATTTCTACCATAAGTAGCAACTATATGAAAGAATAAGAAGATAGATTATGACATACCCTTCAAGACACTTAAATTTGCAGTTGTTTCTTTTCTTGATTGTGTATTTCCCAAATACATCTTTGAGTTTTTTGGCCACCTCGGGTATCTCCTTTTGTGATCGAATGTCCAAAAGTTTCATAACTTGGATGTATTTTTTATTTACCTTTTGAACATCTACCGTCCAAACAAAGCTTAGATGTTCATTAATTTTGTTCTGTTTCAATAGCTCAGATATGGTCTTGCCGATGTTTTTTAGGTTCTTCTGTTTTGAGGAATGATCACGCCATCCACTTGATAGCTTTATCAACAGATCAACTACTTCAATTCGAGTCTTGACATGCTTTATCTTACAGAAAGCATTCAAAAATCCATTTCCAAAGATAACCTACAAAATCCAGAGAAATGAGTCCCAAAATGCTTCATTAGTTTCGTTTGAGAAAGATAACGAAAAGGAAGCAACTTATTACCTTCCATCTTGCGTCTCTAAAAAGTAGTGAATACATAGTTCGTAAATCAACAAATCGGTCACGCTGGACAAAGTTGTAGAGTATTGCTTTAGATAATCTCTTGTCGTCTTCGGCATGAAAGTAACACTCACGGTCCTTCGCATCAAGTACTAATTTCCTCCAAACTGAATCACTTTTGATTAAAGTTCGCCCGTCTCCCACAATCCACAGACAGTACCGTGCCCTTGTAAGAGAGACATTTGTTCGTTGAGGATTGGAAAGGAAACCCACTGACCCATTCGGGTTGGACCGAACGGTGGACAAAATTATGACATCTTCCTCACCACCTTGAAACCCATCAACCGATCGAACACTCACCACGAAATCACTATTTGATCCATATTTGCCAAGTTTCTCTGTGAGAGCAAGTACTTGTTCTTTATATTGGGATATAATACCAACACTAACCCTCTGGTTAGTTGAAACACATGCTGCATTTAAGCAGAAACTCATTCAAAGAATAAAAAAGTAAACATTGTTATATGAATGAACATGAGTTGTCAAAAAGGATCACCTTTGAAAAGACTTCCAACTATTTCACAAATTACTGCAACTTCCACCATATTTTTGCAGCTATGGGTGGCGTCGAATTCCTCGCCCCCATAAGAAACATCTATAAATGAATAAGGTCCATACATATCTCCTTGAAGCAACTCTCTTTTGTAACTTTCATCTTTGACATTACGGGCATCTGAAATCTGATTTTTGTAAAACTCGGCATTTGGAAACGCGCTTATGGAAGGATGCATTCTAAACTGAGTACTTAAAAGATGCCTTTTGTAGCCCAGCGACACCATTCTCTCAAAAAGACTTCTTCCGAATTGAGCCTCCTCAGAGATCTGGCAAAGAAAAATAAATCCAACATTAGAGAATATTAGCATTATCCCACATTGCCGGGGCATTAATTTTTTTTTTTAAGTGTACCTTGCTGTGGACTAGAGCGGGCAACTGACGTTCGTCACCTATGAGAATCGCATGTCGAATACCAGGAAGACGCAAGGGAATGGCTGACTCGCATTCTTTAAGTTGGGCAGCTTCATCGATCACCACTACCTTTGTTTTCTTAATTTTATATAACTTTGCGCAGCTAGAAGAAGTACAGAATATAAGGCAAGCATTTTGCAAGCAAAAGTCTCTCATAGACCCTTTCAGTACTTTGTAAGAAACCGAAAGTTTTCCAATGGATTTAAGACTTTCAAGGCATTCCTTTTTTGTCTTACTTAACAGGAGTAAAGACGAGTCAGAGATATTGTCGACAGTATTTGAGTTGGAGAACAATTCGATCATGTTTTGGTCTGTAAGAGAGTCACTATCTAGCAAAGTTCTCAAAAGCTCAAGCAACTCAAGGGCTCTATACATATCTTCCACCATTTTCACTGGAAGTAACGAGGTTGGCATGTGAGTGCAGATATGTCTTATACAATTTCTTATTTTCTTTCGGATGAAACCAAATTCCATTCTTACAAAGTCCCTGATTGTAAGTTCACTATCCAATGTTTTATCCTGCATTTCTTCACTTTTTTTCTCTTCCAAGTAGTCAAGGTACTGCCGATTTGCTTTTTTTAACAAATACCTCATTGATTCTAAATAGGTGCCCTTTCCGTTAAGCATCCTAAAGCACTTCTTTAGTTTTTTAACACGATAATCGAAAAAGATATCTTGTAAATGTTCACGTTCATCAATCTTCATTCGATCCTTATTCCCAAGTAACACTATATCTCCCAATCCGTAACCTCCATATTTCATCTCTTCCCTAACAATTGCTAATAACCGAGAAGCGACTTCAACAACTGCATTGTTAGTTGGTGCACATATAACAGTTTTGCAGTTCATCTCTAAAAGAACAGAAAGAAGGGTACCAACTGTTTTCGTTTTACCAGTGCCCGGAGGACCCCATATAATCTTTACAGAGTTTTTATGATCACATCCAATTGTCGAAATAGAGCTTAAAACTGCATCAAGTTGAGAATCGTTCAAATTACACGAATTCAAGTCTTTGCATTCATCTTTCTCTAGAATAGAATCAAGTTCTTGAGGACAAATACCGCAGCTTTCACTAACCTGTAAAAAGTAAATAACAATAGAATAAGCAAACAGACACTGCCCCTTAACAGGTTTCAAACCCGTTAATACGTATTTTGATGGTTAAGAACAGATTTGACGTTGACACAATCGGTCAAGCTCCCACCTGTCATTATATGGACATTAAGGTCCTTATTAACATCATCCCACATCGCACGGGCATTAGAATTGGTAAAGTGGACAAGTCTTTGGCAATGCTTTCCTAGCGAGCCAATTTTGGAGGAAATTAGGCCCAATGGGATGAACACTAGAGGTACTTGTTAACCTTATCCCACATTGATTGGTATATATCTCTTGGGCAAGGATTTCGTGACAAGCCAATTTTCAAGGAGAGTTGGGCTCAACGGACTCTAATAGTACTAAGAAACAAGCATAATTGCATAAAAGAAAATGAGACTTATTCACTTACCAGAGGAGAAGGACATAAAACCTGCTCAATTATGTTTGAGTTGCCGCTATGAAGAGCTTGCCATATACGATCATATGATACTATATTCATAACCGAAATAGCAAAAAGCGGTCCAATCTTTTTCTTATGACCTTGAAAGAAAACAATCGGTTTTGATGCAAGGATGTGGACGGTGTCATTATAATATTTATATGATTTCGATAACACTGCAGCAGGAAGATACGGCCTTTGGGGTCTGTTCAAGTCATCGATAGATGAGGGAATTACATCAGAAAAAGCAATTATATCATAAGGGCAAAGAGAGTCGGCATTGTCAACTGTCAATTTGTAATACAAGTCGTTGGGTGCTTTATAGTTCTTAGCTCTCTTGACTGATAAGATTCTATAGACAGGAGACTGACTCAGGTTGCTTATACTGGAGAAGAATTCGGTATGTATTTCCTCAAGAAGAGGATTACAAAATGAGTTCAAGTAATGCTTAATCGACGAGAATGTTTCTGGAATCTTTTCTACCTGCAGAACAATGAAACAATCAATCCAGCTTCTCATTAGAAACTAAACCAATAAATCCACTTGTTTGCAGCCATTGCAACAAAAAGTCGGAACTTGGCCCGAATATATCAACGGGCCGAAAAGATGATATGACACAATCAAGTTGTGTTTCTCGAACCGAATAAGACTTTTCTAACTAAACTATTGTAATAACCACTGTAAACCCACTTTAGCCTTAAATGAATAAGTAGTAATGTAACTCATTTAGGTCTCACTTCAACATTTTCGAGTAGTAGAAAGTCTAGATGTAAAATGTGGGAATATAGTTAAGATAGGGTTAGTTTATTACAATGGTAATAAAATAAACGTCAAGGGGATGTAGCTCAGATGGTAGAGCGCTCGCTTAGCATGCGAGAGGTACGGGGATCTTTACCCTGCATCTCCATTTCAAATCTTTTTTTTTTATCATTCTTTTTTTAAAAAGAAGAAGCAAAGTTTGATCATCAAATTAGTATTATGAGCAATGATCATGTATTTATGTTATTGAGAAGAAAATGGAATAAGAAAAGAAAGGGAAATACTACCTTGTCTTGGTAAAGTAGTTGATTTTTGACATCTCCCAAAGTCCAAGAGAGTATAACTTTTATCAGACTAGGAGGACGTTTGATTGTTTCTGTTTTAACAACACCACCACCACCACCAGAAGAATTAAAAGAAGAAGAAGAAGAAGCCATTATCATCACAATCACCCAACTCTCTCCTTCTTCTTCTCCTGGATTCCTCTTTAAAAAGGAAACAAAAAGCATGCACAGTGTGAATAATTTTCTAGTACGGAGTTGCTTACTTTTTTTTTTTTGTTGAGATACGGAGTTGCTTACTAGTGAAGCAAAAGGAGTTGCTTTCCCTTTCATCACATAATTTTTTATTATATTCTACTGGGGTAATTGCCTTTCTTACCACCACCTAAAAAGAGACCAAACATTCTTGGGAAATGGTAAGTGTACAAAAAAAAAAAAAAAAAAATTGACAAAATCTTTGACTCGATGAGTCACCCAGGTAAAAGAAGGTCTAGATCGAAGTATAAAATCCTCCCTAATATGGAATCGATCTTGAAGATACATCTATAAAAGAAAAGGTAAATGATGGTTTGCCTCAAGTGGACAAGTGAGTTTTACCCATGTTTCTCTCTTTTAATTGGTTGGGTAAAATCTAGCAATCTACCTCAGATTTCAATCCACTTTTTAGGACAACACTTTTTAGGACACAGCCTATCAGTTGAAAAATCAGACATTGAATGATGATGGCTATGTGATTTAACCTAAATACCCACTTTCAAACAACTCTAAAAGGATTTATAAGAAATGAAACCAACAACATTTAATGTATCAGGAGCTTATATAACCCTTTTCTTCCAACTATTAAAATTTCTTACAACATTATGCTCACAAATGGGTCTTACAAACATAATCAAATCAAGCAGAAGAGACTCAACTATCTGCTCCTTCACAATCTCTGCAATTTGATCTCAACCAACAGCCAGTAGTAGTACTCTCCGAACATTCTGTCTCCTTCCAGACTCAGAAAAATGGTAGGAAAACTGATAATAAATCATCCGGTGAACTTCTTACATACTAGCAAGCTCGGTATTCCAGAAAAAGAGATAGTTTCTGTACAAGTATATCACGTGTACCATATAGGGGTTTGCTATCAAAGATCCAATCCTTATCGAGAATTCCTCTTTTGGCGCTTCCGATCATTTCGTCATGGAAAACGGAGACAATGCTGTAGATTGATGTCCTCAGTACATCAGCCATTGCATAAGCTTTCGCATGCAAAGGTCCACCTCTCTTCTTGCTCGGGAAACTGGTCGGTACGTCTCTTCTACCTGTACTCAATGGAGCCCATTGGATACTTCCTGGGCCCATTAAATGAGGTGCCTGTAGAGTAGTCTTCTTCCCCATGCATGCCTCAACAGCAAGCAAGCATGACATTAGAGTCGAGACGACTGAAGCATTGCAACCACCAAGTTGAGCAACACCAAATCTGTCGTCCTTGTGAGAACGGCCCGTCAGCGCTGCTACTGTCCGTGCACACCACATATATAGCTGTGAAGTACTTTGTATTAGACACAAGTATCTATTGAATTCTGAATAGAAATAGAACATATATAAGTAGTGGATTGTCGATGAACATTTGCAACTGTCATGAGTAGTGACTAACAAGAAGCGCGATACGAATGATGCATGGAAAACAGGCAGCACGCAGGAACTTTTATTAGTCCAAGTGCCTTATAGCTAGAGTCCAAATTTAGAAATAAACGAATTGAAATGTCATAAGTTGTAACAGAATAGCAAGTCAATAACTCAAGACTAACATGAGCACAGTGTTCTGATAGCGAGAAAATAAGCAAAGCTACGTCCTCGGAGAGTTCCTCTTTCATCATCAAATGAAGGGTCTAATAATAGAGAGATTCTACGACCAACAAGTTATCAAGCAAGCGAATTGATGATGAAGCAACAAAAAAATTGTTTTAGAAACCAGCATACATGGGTGTGAATTCAGATTCCATGATTCTACATTGCACGTCTAATAGAAAATCAAACAGCTCACTCATTGTGGATGCATATATACTGGTTAAATTGCAAGTAATTAGAACTATCACGTTTTTAGGTATTTTTTATTCTTCATATAATATTATTAATTATATATGCAAATAATATAGTGTATCATATAATACTCAAACATTACTGTCACACTAGCACTTGGAATATAGGCATTGAAAACAAATTTTTAGAGGAAAGACATGTAACAATCATGATTACAAGGGTGACAAGTGAGGCCATGAGTGTTAACGGAGTTCTATGGATTCGAGAGAGTAGATCAATAGTAGTACCTGGAAGTCATTGAACGCTTCATGGAGCTTTGAGTCAATTCGAGTATCAGTTGGTGAGCGTAACTGTTGGGATATTTGGTCAGTCTTGTCCAAAGAGGAACCTTCCAAACCCTCAGCCAGCTTTGATGTGAATTCTTCTAAAGGTCTCAAGCACACAGCTACAACTCTTCTGTAAGTATCGCCAGATTCTTCAAAAAAAGCAGCCCGGCGCCAGAGATCGACATTGCTCTCACAGACCATACACAGATCAAGATAAGCAAGATACTGCAGAAGGGACCTTGGAGAACTCTCCTCTAAAGCTGCAAAGAGAGGTTCACTTGGATTTGTTTCTGCTGCAGCTGAACCTTTTGATGGTGCAAATACGCATCTCTTGGTATGTAGGACCTGCAAGAAACCCCAAATAAATCAAATTAATTGAGCAGGAAGGAGAATCCATTTTGTTTTCATTGTGTAACCAGTCACATGCATCTCTCCATACAATCTTGATTCATCAAGTTGCCAAACAAGATATTTTCTCTGAACACAGAAAGGCCTCCTGAACCACCCATTTATGACACACACGGATTCAGAGGAAGGGGCATTTGGCTCATAACAAAATGGGCATTATCTTATTTCATCTTGCTATATTTATTTGTCAACAAACTGTCAATTACCATTTTCAATTTAAAACCAAATTTCTTCTACAACAAGTAAATAACACCAAAACTGGAGGAACAAAACATGGAAAAGAGCGTCCAAAGTAGATGATATACGGACAAAGGTATCATGCTAACCAAATCACAGTGATTTGACATCCTTTAACTGCAGAATCACTAAAAACCTATACGCAGATTTCCCAAACAGCCTTGTGAATGTTGCAGGCAAAATCATCTACATACTTGAAGGTGCTATACTGCTATGTTTTTAAAACTGAAAAGCCACCTCTTCCTTTCAAATATATACATGTTTTTTTTGTGGGTGGTGAAAATACACGAATGAAGCAATCTCGAACATGCGGAAGCAAGAGAAGCTTAATATGGAAATTGACAATAATGAATACACTAAACATGATCAAACTACATATATAGAGAAGCAACCTGATGCAAATGATGACTTAGTTCCCAGCAAAGTGAAACTGCTGAACTTCCAACAAAGAAGACAATTTGATCAGCTACAAAAACCCATGCTGCGCCCTGGGTCTTGAAACGATCGGGAAGAAACATCATGAGCACAGCAGAACATATGAAAGAAACACTTGATAGCTTTAAAGCCTGCGCAACTGCTGAAGGGAGCCCCATCTTAAAGCTGAAAAAAGGTGTCCGCTGAAGATATGAAAAAATTAGAATAACATGGACGAGAAAATGGGAACATAACAAAGGACTACTAGAAACCATGAGTGCACTGACGACTCTACTTCTTTCGAACAAGGGGCACTATAAAGACAAGTGGGTTAAATAACAAGTAATATAAAAAAATTGTGAAACTTAAACCAGTTTTAGATACAATATTAGAAAGCTTAAAACTTCAAATACAATTGAATCATGACTCATACAGCTTCATCGATCAGGAGAACCAACTCTACACGCAAGATTTCCCCACTTGTTGCATCACTAAAACTGTTATTTACCACCCACCTCATATAGGTTCAAACATATATACGAAAAATGACGATTCTATCAAAGTTTCAGTTTACAATTAGATTGAAATAATATGTAGACCACTCTGTATCATCTCGATGTCGGAATAAAGTTAATAGACCAATTTTTTGGTGATCATCTGTAGATTATTCAGCTGAAAACTACATAATGTGACGACAACAACCCACTAAGTATTACTTCTATTTGAACTTGTCAACTAAACTGCAGTTATAATAACCTCGGAAATAACGACATTGTAACGAAACTCCACATTGAGCTATCTACAAGTACTTGTGTAGTTGTGTTGTGCTATTACATTTCTAGCCACTACTTTACTCTTACATTAGGCTTACACCTTATCATTTATCAAGATTATGCTTTTGAATAACCGATTAGGATTCCACACGATCTTGTTACAATATCTTTAGTTTCATTTCAATCATAAATGGTAAAGGATTATGAAAACTAAAACAACAACTTCAAATTGAAACTAACTTGTTCTAAGTTGATTCAGATACTACTGATAATCGGAAAAGATAAAACCCATCTCTGATGATAAACATAATGAATTCCATAAATCAATCCAAACAAAAACCCTCTAAACCCTAACCCAATTGCTCGGTCTCCATCAAACACATCAGAATTTCGGCAAATAGAAACAACAGAAACAAACCCAGCCAAAGAAGATGAAAACACAAAGAAGGTAAGACCTAAAGAAGTCTTGAGTCGTTGACGGAAACTAAGAGTAAAAAGGTCAGAAGTTCGGCCGCCAACAACCGAGTTGATAAGAAATCGGAAGATTGAAAGAGCTAGTTCAGGAAGTGAAGCGTGATGTTTAGGTTGAGGAGAAGAGACGCAAGAGAGATAATAAGAGAAGAGAAGATGAGAGAGATGAAAAGTTAAGAAAGAGATAATAGTAAGGAGAGAGAAAGAGAAAGGGTTTTGAGTGAAAAGTGAGAGAATGAAGGTTTTGCAAAAGATGAAAATGATAGAAGAGTGAATAGATTGCCATATTAGAAACCCTAGAAATCGATCTTTGATGATTTCTGATGATGATGAAGAAGGCATTTTACTTTTCAGGTTTTTTGGAGAAACACAGTAGTGAAGACGAAGAGAGAGAGAGAGAGAGAGAGAGAGAAGAGAGTGTGAAGCGTGAACGAGGGTTTAATGGAGAACTCGATGTTTCGAGGGAGGCGGGAATGGCAGGAAGTAAAATGTCATTTTTGCCCGCTACTTTTTCATGAAAGTTACGAAGTTTTATGGGCACCCGTTCCCTAGAAAGCCCAAGACAACCAACCCAAATCCATGTTCAGCTATTTAAGACCGTCTGGCGCACCATTTTAGTTTGGCCGCGGCTTTGGGGAATAAAGAAAATTCTCCGGGGAATAAATTCTCGAGGGAATCCAGATTTTTTTGAAATTTCTCCAGGGAATAAATTTTTATGGGAACACAAAATACATTTTTTTGAAAGTTCTCCTCCATCTCATCTGTTCTCTCTGCCACTTCATCTTCTCGAGACCTCATCATCTTCTCCGGCGAAAGTCGCCGGCCGGCCAATTTTCCGGCCGGTGACCTTCAAACATAAATTTTTTTTCTCTCTCCATCACTGACGGTTCTAACGCTTGGATTTGCAACGGTACTAATTTCTGTTGTCTTTCCTTCTCCTCCTTATCAGATTTCTAATCTTATATAAGACTTCATTAATGAAGCTTCATGTCCTTTTTTCTATTCGTTCTTTGTTGTAGCTTCGGAAAATGAGGTTCAAGGAAGAGCAAGCCAGTGGGATCAACCAGTTTCGGAATACATTGAGATTGCGGAGAGTATTTAGGGTTTCAACAGCCTGGGTCAACTTACAATTTTGTTGATGCTGGGATGGTCATAGAATAGTAAGTAAACTAAAACCCTAATGTAAATTCAGTTGGGGAATGGCGTTTTCTTTCATTGGAACCTTTTCCCTTGTTGATTAGCTTGTTTATTTCAATTTTATTACTAATTGATTTGTGATTGTACCCCTTAATTTAGCAATGTTTTTAGTTAATCTAAAGACTAGGGGTTCAGGTATACCAAGAACACACTTTTACCCATGTCATTATTCACCTAATTTTCTATGCAACCATGACAAATATTTGGGAGGAAAGTAAAATGAACTTGTACTTTCATGAACTAATGGAATACTAAGGTTAGGTTACCTTTGATGAACATAACTAGTTCTTTTTCTCTATCTAAAATTTCAAGCAGTAAACAGGTATGCCTAGTTGTACTGGTGGTGAAAGATTCCATTAAACAAGCTTCTTATTTCCATAAAAAAAAAATTAGAGAGAGAGAGGGAGGAGAGAGAAAATAATATATATATATATATATATATATATATATATATATATATATATATTTTTATGTTTGAAGGTCGCCGGCCGGAAAATTGGCCGGCCGGCGACTTTCGTCGGAGAAGATGATGAGGTGTCGAGAAGATGAAGTGGTAGAGAGAGGTGATGAGATGGAGGAGCCTTTTTTATAGCATCTTCTAAAATTAGAAGCCCCTTAGCAATAGAAAGAAACATAAAAAGTCAATCTTATTTGACTAGTTTTAAGAAAAGTCTTTATTCCCCGGAGAATTTTCTTTATTCCCCAAAGCCGCGGCCTTTAGTTTTTACGTTCGTTGGACTCTTCTGTAATTTTGTTCAGAATATCATTTTCTACAATTGCATCGGTGGCGATATGTAAATAACCATTAACAAACGCAATGTCATCTACTTGAGTATAACGCTTAGCATAAATGGATGTATTCGGCATTTCATTAAAATAAAAAAAAAATTGATCTTCTCTTTCGAAAAATCAACTTGATGACAATTATTTAACATATTTCCAAACCTATCAGTATCATTAAAATAAGGGTTTGGATTAATCAATGAAGCGAACAAAAAATTAAAATAGATTAAGATTGATAGAGAGAAAAAAAATAGATAAGAAAAGAGAGAAGTTAGATTGACAGAGAGACGATAGTGTGAAGGGTGAATAAAATAAATTGGGTGGATCTCCGATTAAGGAGATCAAACCCATTATTACCATTTGGAGCCCCCAACGGGAAGCCCAACCCATGAGCTCCACGGTTGGAGGGGTGGGGTGGGGTGGGGTGGGGGGTTGGGGTCCTAAATTTGAATTTTGGACCCCAACCCACTCTACTTTGGAGTTGTTCTAAGAGCAATCCTAATGTGTTGGGACTCCCAAATTTAAATTTGGGAGCATTGGATTCTACTCCGGGGAGCTCTGGGGTCGGGCTCCAGCCCCATTAAATTACCTAGACACCCACCCCATTTTACCTCCTCTTATTTTATTCTTTTTCTCTTTTAAATTATTTAAAATTTTCTTTTTGATTAGGTTTAATTTTTTTAAATGTAATTTTTCTGTAATCGTTTCATTGTTTTAAATTCTTCTTAACATTTTCTCTACTTTTTTTTGTTTTTCTTTTTAAAATTCACTCTTTCTATAATAATATAAAACTTAAATTTTATATTTAAAACCAATAATTTATAGTTAAAAATTGAAATCAAAACCCAACACATACATAATTTGGAGCTGCAAAATTGGGAATCCGATCCCTGCATTGGACTTGCTCTAAGCAAATTCAACAGGAATTGCAAAACGAGGGCCTCCCATCCTATTTTGGAGCCTTTAAAATATAAAAACCTATAAAACTTTTAACTCCAATAGAGACTACTAAATGAGGGGCAACCCAAATTTAATATGTTTTGTACGTCTGTTAAATTTTGACACCAAATATATAAAAGGGAAGTTTATAAGCATGTTCTCAGTTCGCAAACATCTTTCAAATTTGTCTGGACAGGGACATCTTTAACACTTTTAGAACACCTTTAAAATTTGGGAGATTCGCTGTTTTGACCCCCTCTTTTTATAATTGACTTGTTGTTTGGACCCCTTTTTTTCCAGAGTTGCACTTTAGACTCCCTTTTGATGAAATCACTGGGGAACATTCCGTCTCCATAGTTATACTTTAAACAATGCCCAATCTACGCTTATATAATCAGTATTGCACTTTGAACTCCCTAATTTATTTAACTCATCTTCTTCCTCACAAATCTTAATTACTAAATCTCCCTAATCACTTAGAGGGGGTTTCGATACAACGTAATTTATCCAATGGTTCATACTATTTATACCAGAACTTAATGTTTTTTACACAGGTACACTGCTATATCTTCTCAACTATCTGAGTCATTCAACAAACAACAGTTACATGCTTTAAATCATTCTTCACAAACTTGAAATCATGTCATGTGTTTATACCATACTGTTGAAGAGCGAATCGAAATGTTTTATCGCCACTAGGAAACAACTGACCAACTTCAGTACAGATTATATCCCAACCATCAGATTTTAGTTTTATCTTCTTCCCTACGTTGGATGATTCAGTAGGAATTTTTATAAGTAACAGCTAAACTCAAAACAAAAATATAAGTAATTGTCAACAATATGTATCACTTATGAAAAACTACAATGTAAATTGTTATACAGTATATGTACTGTTTAATAAATTTCATCGTTTGTTCGATAAAAAACATAACTTTAGATTGAATAAGACGGCTACTGTTATGTGTAATAAATTACACATAATGTTTGGTAAATGTATTATAATTTAAAATCTGTTATACAGAACTTTAGTTTGAATAACAAGGCTACTTTTGAAAAAAATATGTGTTATGTGCAATAAATTACATATAATTTTTTGTAAATTACACATTGTTTACATTCTGTTACAATAATATTGTACGGAATCTTCTCTGGTTCAAAAATGGTACAGTTACCTGGATCTGATTACAACAAATGTTCTAAAAATCGACATCTGTAACCTAAATCTAATAAAAAATAACATAATACATGGAGAAAAACAATACATATTCGAAGATAATGAATTGTAAATACGGATTTAACATTAACATCATAAATCGGTTATGAAGATCTTAGAGAGAGAAAATCCTGAATAATGATGAAGATTTGAAAAGATGATACAGAGATGAAAACGATTATAATAAAAATCATGGATATCGTTAAAGATGATGATGAAAACATTAAATAGAAAGATGAATCTTGCTACTTTAACATTAGAAGCAACTATTGATCTTAACAATAATTCGAACTGAATCTTTGATGATGACAATGGTGATAACCGATAGAGATTTTAGCTGGTCCAATAGATTGGAAGGAGATTACGAGCTTCAAAAATGGAGATTGAATAGAGGTTTTCGTTTTGGACAGAGAAAACTATTGGTTTCGGTTTTAAGAATAGAGAGGATAAAAGTTTCTGATAATAGGAAGGAGATTGGAGAGAGAACGTGGGAGATAAAAAAGAAAATATGATATTTGGGGATTTTGATTGAAAATGTGGTTTTGTTTATATTAGAAGGTTAATTTAGGTGTTATGAATTAATATGAAACCTAGGGATATGTGTTCTCTCTAGAGATGGATCCAAATGGACTAAATTTCTATTTATGTTAATAGTTTGGTTTATAACCCCATATTGGGATTAGAGAGGATTAAAGGTATGTTTAAGGGTAGATTTTTGGATCCTAAGCCCAAAAATTATTATATATATTCAAAACGCGTTAAGTGTTTCAAAATAATTCAGCGGGTTATAACCTAGTATATAATATTTTATGATCATACTATATAACTATAAATAATTATAGAATTTTATTTAGTAATAACATATATAAGTATATAAATTATATAATATTAAATATAATTTTATTAAACTATTTATAATTATATAATATCTATCATAATTGAGATTTGATCATACTGCATACTTATAATATTTAATTCAATAATAACATATATAATTATATAATTTTAAATATAAGTTTATTAAACTATGTGTAATAGTTAAATATTATTATTTTATGAAACTATTTATGCTATAGTTGTTTTATTACATTTAATTCAGTAATAACATATATATAATTATAACCTAATATTAAATATAATAATTGAGATTTGATTAAATAATTATTTAATGTTATATATAAATATTTATAGTAACATTATATTATAAAGAAATAAATGAAGAAAGAAATGAGATAAGAAAATTTTTCCTTTACAACACAGCAAAACGAAGATTTAGCTTACAACTTGTTCATCTCTCGTTTAACTCTATAGAGAAGAGCCGCTAGCTTTAGACTAGCAAAGTTGTATTCTGAAATAAGTATGATTCAAGTAAGTAGTTTGATGATTAGCAAGATTGTATTCCCTGTCCCAGATCTTCCTGAAATAAATGTAATCCCGGGTTAAGCAAGACAATTTGTTTTTTAAATATTTATATTTAAGTTAATAAACATTTTTTTCGCAAGTTTTAAAAAATCTTATTTAAAAAAATTAAGTTAGAGATTTTTTTTTCTTTTTTTCTTTTTCATCCCCTTCTTTAAATATTTGTATTTAAGTTCTTTAAATATTTATACTTAAGTTCTTTAAATATTTATATTTAAGTTTTAAATATTTAATAAGATATTTATGTCTTAATTAGAAAATTTAAAAAACTTAAGTTAGAGAAGAAATTTATGGTAAGCTTTAGAAAATCTTATATAAAAATAAATTTAGGTAACTTCTTAAGTTGGAGAAGAAATATTTATATTTTTATTAAGGAATTATATCTTATTTAAGTATAGAAAACCTTTTCCTTTTAAGTTAGATAATACGTATAAAAAAATTTAATTAAGTTTCATAAAAAAAAGATTATGTAAGAGGGTGTTTGATTTTTTAGCACTTACAAGTGCTACCACTTACTAAGTGATAATCACTTAGTAAGTGATATCAAATGTAAGTGCCATGGCGTTTGTTTTTCATCTGTTCTAAGTGCTTGATTTTAATTTTTATATTAATTTTAAATGTTATAAAAATGAAAAATTGTCTGTTTTAACCTTGGTGTATTTACACATTAGCATTTTATACTAATTCCTAATAAGTTCGTTAGTTTAGGTAAAAGAAAATTACGGTTTACTAATGTTATGTCAAAAATAATAATCTTAAATAATTAAGAATTATGAAGGTGAAAGAACTTAGTTGTATCATGGAGTTTGTGTGTTCCATGATTAGTGAAAGAAGAGATGTTAAAAAAAATTTAAGAGGAAAACTTAGGTGAATGATGAGTGAAGAGAGAGAAGAGTCATAGGGAAAGCCATAAAAAGATTTTGTATTTATCAATTGTTTAAGATTTTCTTCTTAGTTAAAATTATATTGGTAATTACAATATTAGGAGAAGGATAGAAATGTCTTTTTTAGCACTTACAAAGTAAGTGCAGAATAATAAGCTCCAACTTGGAGCTTACTATTTTGCACTTACTTTGCCACCACTTAGAAGTGATTTTCACTTATTAAGTGAAAAAACAAACGACCTAAAATTGCCGGCCCGCACTTAATAAGTGAAAATCACTTAATAAGTGCAAAAATCAAACACCCTCTAAGTTTGGAAAATCTTTTCCTTTTAAACATGAGAAGAATTTTTCGTGAACACTATAAGGCTTTTAGGTAAATTTTATTTTGTTTTTATTTACTTTTAATATTAGGTAAGTTCAATTTATTTTAGGCAAATAAATATCACTTTAGTAATAGGTTTCTTTTAGGTAAGTTCTATTACAAATAGTTTTATATTTGTAAGGCCAGTGTTTTGGGGAAATAAGCAAAATTTCTGGCGCAATAAATTTTTGCTGGAAACAATTTTTTTTTGTTTCCTCCAAACATCACCCTTTCAATTTTTTATTCTTTCTTCTTCTCCTCTCATCTCAACTAAAACTTCGGCGACCTCCACCGGATTCCGACGACTTCCACCATTAATGTCGGCAGTGGCGAAGCCAGAAACTTTTATGAGTGGGGGCACTTTTTTGTTATATGTAATGAAAAAATTCCACAGTAAACGATCAAGCTAGAATCGAAAAGCAATTTCTTAACAAAATTTTATTTATAGTTTAGATATTCCGAAACAATTTTGATGTATAACAATCAATCTCTAATTTTCTCAATATGGATCTAAGATCTTTCCTCCAACTAGATTCCCAAAATTTACTGAAATAAAAAACAAAGGAGGGGATGAAGAGATATGGTGAAGATTAAGAAGAACGATGCTAGATGATGAAGAGGAAGTGATCGTAATGGAAGAAAAGATGAAGATTAAGTTTTCTTTCTAATAACATGTTTACAAAAACAAAAGCCTAAAAAATACGATTTTGAATTTCAAAATACAAATCACCGAAAAATCGGACAAAATCAAAATTAAGGTGGACGTTTAGAAAACTCATCATCTCTACGAGGCCATTTTATTTAGTTGGTCACTTTGAGGAGGTCAAAATTGAGTTATCTCAATTAATAAAATCTAATTTTAAGCCAAGCATGACCTTTATAATGTATTTTTAATAAGTAGTCATCTTAAACCAAACAATAACTTCAACTAACTTAAGTAGTAGATATTTTAGAAAAAAAAAATTCTAGAAAAAGGAATGTTGTGTGTGGGACTCGATCCCTTGACCTTAATGTCAAAACATAATCACTTCACCAACTAAGCTAAGAAAGAATTGTGTGTAAAAAACGGAAAATATATATATATAGATATATATATATATATATAGATATATGTATCTAATATAGCGACAAATGTCACATAACATTAACGAGCCACGTTAGGGTCGTGGGGGCCTGCGCCCCCACGGGCCCCTATGTGGGCTCGCCCCTGAATGTCGACGATCACCATCAACATTCTTCTTTCTTCTCTCTCTTTACTTTTCTCTCTCCTCTTACCCCCTTCACCGGAAACTCGTCTGGATCTGGTTCTTCCTGATCTAGACGAAGAAACCACACCTTCGTTTGGAAACCAGACGAAGGGTTCCGGCGAAGGGAAAACCCCTTCACCAAAACTGTTAAAAAAATGGAAAGGGGAAGAAGAGATAAAGAGGCAGATAGAGGAGAGGAGACGAGAGAGGAAAAGAGAGAGAGGGAAGAGAGGATAAGAGAGAGAAACCCGTCGTCGTCGGCCATTTTCGGCCGATACCTTCATTCCGCGACTTGAGGTGGAGTGTTTGGTTTGACTTTTTTTGGTTTTACACCGTCTTCCCCGACAACTTTTCTGCTTTTCCCAAAACGTTGGCCATTTGTAATATTTTTTTTTTTAATTTACACTTGGGATTAGATATTTTTTAATTGAATTTCATATTTAAAAAAAAAAACAGATTGGTCCGACCAGGCCCGTGTTTTGCCCGGCCCGAGTCAACTCTCCGCCCCGAACTGGGCCATGGGATTGGCAACCAAAGATTGGCACGGGACTATCTTGCTCGGGTTGCTTGGGGCGATGACCGGACGACCTACCTGTAACTCGGCTTGGACCACTTTATTTCGGGTCGGTCGAACCCGATAAACATCACTAATTCAAACAATGTACAATTAGAGTTGTATTTACTCCCAAGTGTTTGAATACAAAAAAAATCTGAAAATGGAAATTGAGGTTGGGAGAGTTGATCCCATAACCTCCAACATGTAGAACTGAAGTCTCGCCAACTAGGCTGAATAAACTATGTAAAATATGAATATCACAACGCTCTCTTACAAATTACCAGTCAAGTCTCTAGTAAATACTGGTGGGTTGACCCGGACTATAACCGGATCAACCTACCCCTCAACAAGGCTTAATTTGGAACAGACACCAAACTTATTAGTATACGTCTTGAACATATCATCAAAGCGCTTCTGTAGCGTGGAGATCTCCTCCAAAAGTAACAGATCCAAAATCCTCATCACTTGGTTACGATCTTCGATATCAACGCTACAAATTAATAATGTTCAGACGCTCGACTTTGTATTGTTGGACAAGCTTGAACTAGCCGATGCAAATAGACTTTGTCTTCACTTTCTTTGCTCGCCAACCTTTAGCGAGTTTTAACAATTCATTAGCAGCAGAATTCCATGTTTGGGGTTCCACCAACTTTCGAAACGACTTCATGAAATTATCACTGAATAGAACCTTCAAGAATTCATATAGTCAAGGACCAAAAATGGAAACAAATCAAAGCAAGAACTTTAAACTATTAACATGAACATAGCATGATGCCATGATGTGAATCTGAGTGTGTTGGTAGAAGAATTTCTAGGGATTTAAAACTGTTTCTCTATGGAGCAAAAGATACCATGGCTT
Organism: Eschscholzia californica; assembly: GCF_041429995.1. Lineage (NCBI taxonomy): Eukaryota > Viridiplantae > Streptophyta > Magnoliopsida > Ranunculales > Papaveraceae > Eschscholzia > Eschscholzia californica. The sequence goes on along the minus strand of NW_028238198.1, from coordinate 10,711,120 downwards.
TCCCAGTTATTTATAGACTCAAGGATAGTTGAAGAAGAACATAATATGTTCATTTCTTCTTTTTTTGTTGAAAGATGTTCCTTTCTTCTTGCATTACATAACGAACTAACATAGCAAGTTGCGTTAAGGTTTAGGAGAAAAACAATGGATGGTTGTACTTACATCATCTTTAGATCAATGGTAAATAAGAAATATAAACTTTAGGTGACGCCTCAGTTATACCAAGTACTGTTAAGACTGTCGCTGGGTCATTTCTAATCTCTTTTTAACACCCCATTAACATCAACTAAGCCATTAAATCAAATGAGAATGAGCTTTTTTCCAAGTCTCTTTTATATTCTTTTAAAGTTGAGGCATTTCTATTTTTCCTAATCTCTTTTTTACCCTTCTATTTTGTCCTGCCTTGTCATAAACTATTGACAACATATATACATATGATGTAAATAAGATTGATCATGTTAACTGTTTTTACTGAAATTCTTTCTCCATATGTAATTATAAACTGTTGAGAACATATATAATTATAAAACGTTGACAACATGTATAAATTATTTTTGTTTTGTAAACGTGTTTGTCAGAAACAAAAGAAAAGAAAAGAAAATGCAGAACTCGTTTCTTTGTTTACAAGAGAATTTCAAAATGCATTAGCCTAACTATTATTGTCGGTTAATAGGTTTGTTAATTTGAAAGGGTGCATAACATTTTAATATTTACAAAGGACAAATAAACACTGCATTAGTCTAAATGTTTCCGCTGAAAACAAAATACGGAAACCATTTCTTTTTTACAAGACAAATCGAAACATGCTTTAGCCAAAATGTTACTGGCACTCAATGTATCTGTCAAATGAAAAAAAATTTAAAGCAACTTTGAACAAAACCGAGTTTGTTCATAAATTTTACAAAATTATTGAGAGCAAACTAAGATTTGTTTAGAAGTTTTCTAAAATATTGATTTGGGTGGGAATAGTAGTAATTAGTAAGGACAAACTCCACCACAAGTTTCATTTCGGGAGTAAAACTGTACTTTTACGAAATGAGTTTTTTTTTTAACTATCATTCAAGATTGGACCTTGCTTCGTATTATCTCCCAAAATTTGAGTTTTTAAAGGCCGCGGCTTTGGGGAATAAACAAAATTCTCCGGGGAATATATTCTCGAGGGAATCCAGATTTTTTTGAAAATTCTCCGGGGAATAAATTTTTATGGGGAATACAGAATACATTTTTTTGAAAGTTCTCCTCCATCTCATCTGTTCTCTCTGCCACTTCATCTTCTCGACACCTCATCATCTTCTCCGGCGAAAGTCGCCGGCCGACCAATTTTCCGGCCGACGACCTTCAAACATAAAAAAAAAAAAATTAAAATTAAAATTTTCTCTCTCCTCTCTCCGTTCCAAAACTTAACCTGATCATTAGATGAATCCTATGCATAACGATTATCTAAATGGCATTATTAGAATTGGAATAGGAGAAAGAAAAAGTTCTAAAATATCAACAAGAGCAAGAAGGTGATCAATGACTCAGACGTTGTTTCGATCATGTTATGTACAATTTCAATTAGAAATAGGACTGGGAGAAGAAGAAGAAATCTTAAACAGAATTACCAACTATTGAATTGACACCTGAACCCTAATTTGATTGAAAATTTGTTACTATTTGTCAATGATTTTGGATCATAGATTTCTAAGAAAACAAAAAGCAAGTTAAGATAATGAGAAGCCAGCCATGGAACAAATCAAGACAACCCAATTAGAGATGAAATTACAAACAAAAGGTGTGATTAACAAATTAAGCTAATTAGGTTATTATTATTACCTTTAAAGGAAGGGAATTGCTTTCCATTTTTCTGGTAGAAATCTCTAATAGACACCAATGTTCTCCCATTAAAATCATGAACAGTAACCCTTCTTTTACTTGATAACAGCACAACAATTAAAACCACACAACCCAAACTAGGGTTTTGTTATTTGATCCAAATCTTCTATTAGGGTTTAAAGACTAGGGTTTTTTTGAAGTGAAAAAAAAAAATCTTATTATGTACCTTACAAATAATGACACCATCATCACTTTTCTCACCAATCTTTCGCTTCTTCCTCTTTCTCTTCTTCTTTTTCTCCCATTAATGATGGCGGTGGTGGTGATGGCGGTTTCTCTGTTGATGCTGGTGTGGGTGGTGGTGGTGGTATTACTGTTGCGACGGCGGTAGGTGGTATATGATGTTCTTGTTTTACTTCTTCCATGGAAATGAGAAACGATTCGATAACGTTTCTGACGAATTGCTTGAGTTTTGGAACGGAGAGATCAATGCCCAGTTTATCGGAAGCAATACGTCGAACTTTAAACTCAGTCGTCTCATCCATGTCTGCTTTTTTCAAGATCTCAATCAATGTTTGTGAGATTTTACTCTCAATGATAATTTGTTCCATGTTCGTGAGAAAATACAAAAAAAAAAAAATTTAGAGAGAGAGAGAGGAGAGAGAAAATAAAAAAAAATTATGTTTGATGGTTGCCGGCCGGAAAATTGACCGGCCGGCGACTTTCGCCGGAGAAGATGATGAAGTGGCAGAGAGAGGTGATGAGATGGAGGAGCCTTTTTATAGCATCTTCTAAAATTAGAAGCCCCTTAGCAATAAAAAGAAACATAAAAAGTCAATCTTATTTGACTAGTTTTAAGAAAAGTCTTTATTCCCCGGAGAATTTTCTTTATTCCCCAAAGCCGCAACCTTTTTAAATTACATACCCAATTAGAAATTGGGCATAATATACTTCCTTCCAATTTATTTAAAGATAGATTTGTAAATTAGATTATAATTTTTTCTTCGTAATTAGGATTGCCATTTCTGTATTTCTAATTGCGTCAAATTCTCTTGTTGTGAAAGTCTATAAATACTAAATGCGTCTTCTCAAAGAAAATACTTTTGATTTTCAATTATTATTTGGCTGGAACTCTTATTTGACATCGTGGGGATTAGTTTGTTTTCGAAATTATTTGGGGATTTATTTTCGTCCTTTCTAAGTTTTCTTTTTGCTGCATTCAGAGGTCAGTATCTACTCTGCAATATTATCATGTTCTTTTTTAGATTTCGGATCTGGCTTTTCTAGGCAGTTCCGTTGTCTTTTATTTTGATTATTTTCACTAAATCTAATCAGACCAATAAGGTCAGATTCAAATTTCACTTTAGCACGCTAAGCCCGATGAGATTTACTCCCTTCCCCGACGTATAGGAAAAGATTTTCTCTCAATAATCATGGGCAAATTTGAAACTTCTTTCGTCTCGAAGGTTCTCGGTTTCCCAAGAGTGTTTTCTTTTACCAACGCAAATACACTTCGGACAATTTTCGCGACTCTGATCTCTTCAGAGCAAAATCGAGTTCCTTTACTAAAAACAATATTGAAGTTGTTACCTGCAGACAATATGCCTTTATGTGATCCTACTTCATTCTGTCGTGTAATTGGTCTATTTATCTATGCATGTCACTACAATTAGGCTCAACATATATTTCTTCAGTGAATTATTTGATTCACGCAACATCCTCGTTCTTTATACATATGGTTACCGTTTTTGTATCTCCAATTATGCAAAGAATTTTTTATTGAAAAGCCCAAAAAATGAGGTCAAATACTAAATTAGGCCCACCATAGATTAATAATGCCTACAAAACCCATTTTTTAAAAAATAAACCAATATCAAACCCAATTTCGGATCCCTAGGTACATTTTCCCATCTCTAGGAACCCATTACTTTAGGTAATCCCTATTCTACCCTTTATATATAACTCCCAGATTAGAGATTTTCTTCCCCTCATTATTTCCATTATAAACTCAGTTTTTCTTTCCTTCTCCAAAACTTTCCTTCATCTGCTCTCTCCTCTTTAACAACAAAAAAACTTTCCTCCATTATTCCCTCTCTCCTCTCTCTGCTATCTCTCTCTCCTTAACAGCAACGAAATATTAGTCGAAAATGTTGTTTGATTTGGGAAAGATTTTGGTCATCTTCAAGCTTCATCTTCTTCAACAAAATCATCATCTTCTTCAACAAAATCGTCATCATCTTCTTTAACTCATTTGCAATAACAGTCAAGGTATGTCCATCTCCATCTTTAATCTTTTATTGCAACTTAATGAATGATTACTTGTTGTTTCATCTTCCTCATTTCTTCAAACTAAAACATATTTTCTCAATTTCATCTTCACTTCTTGTTTTCTTTAAACTTTCTCTCTCTATTCATCTTCAATGCATCTTCATTTCATATTAAGAATCTCCCTCTCTCTATGTTCATCTTCATTTAATGAGGTTTTTCTTGATGTTTTAGAGAAAAAATTCAGATCTAAAGATTTTAAACACCATTAATGAGGTTTTTCTTGATGTTTCTAGAAATTTCATATCTGAGTATTACTTCCTCATTAATTAATTTCTTAACATAGTGAACAACTTTTACAGATTTTTTTTTTAAGAACTGAAAAAGTACAAACTTGGATCTATTTTTCGATTTCTCTCTCTAGAAATTACGTTTTAGTAGATATTGATGTTTAACAGACAAATTGACAAGTATTGTAAGCATTTTAGAATATGTTGTTAGCACAATGTTAATACAACGAGCAAACTGAAAAATGTTTTTTGTATTTTTATAGTTGTTACCATCAAAATCCAGATTTTGTGTCTTACAAAAATTGATTGGTGTTTTAAGCATTTTAAATATGTTGTAGAAACAATGTTGATTCAGGGACCAAACTCGAAAATGCTTGCTCCAAAAAAACTCGTTCACATTTTGATCTTCCGTACATGTTTCTCTCTCCTATGTTTTTTTTCTACATATTCACTTAGTGATTGTGTTTTTTAACTTGTATAAATATTTTCGGCAATGATGATTTTTTGGTTGCAGTTCCTTGGTTGATGTTTGCAATTCCTAACTTGCTATCAACATCTTCTTAGATGTTTATGTTTTTGCAATTATGCTTTGAGCACGAAACTATTATTAGCAATAAAGATTTAATTACTTCATTTGTCATCCTTCTCTCTGCAAGTACATTAATGTTCCAAACAATTTCAAATATGTTTTAGTTATACCAAGGGTTTGGTTTCTTTTATTAAGTTGCTCTCTGATAGCTTTTATTTGTTTGGGACATATTTTAAAATGTTACTGCGCGTTTTCAGAATAATAATCAAATTGTGAAATGTTGACAACATTTATGTTTGTGTCCAAGTTTGCATGCTATATGTTTTCGGAAAATTTCTGAAGCTGATAACAATGTTATAATTGTCCTATGCAAGGAACCATTTACTGCCATTAAGCGGAAAGAAAAGGGAAAAATGAGAAGGAAACAAAGGTGGTTGAAGGAGTGGGGAAAAACATCCTTGGGATAAAAAAGTTGTCCAGATTAAATGTACCTTAAAGTCGGGCTAGAAGAAACTTGCACAAAGAAAACGGGCAGAATTGACAACTTTAACGAAGATTGGAAAATTAATGAAAATAATTGTTTTCGTGTCAACAAAACTCAAAATGTTTTGGATTCTTAGAGTGGGATTTCTTCTGTAACTACATGTTTATATAGGTTGGATTTTGTTGTGAGGAAATTTGCAGATGCTTTTGCAATAAGCTTCTTTTGTTTATTGCAAAACCGAAAAAACAAGAGCAAATTTGTTTTCGCTTTGAACAAACTGAGATGTGTCAGAAGTATTTTGATGTGTTGTATTTGTCAATATGATTTGTTCGATAATAGTGTTCTGTTTTATTTTATTTTTTTTTGTTTGCAAAAAAATGGATGTTATCTTCGAACAAAATCGGAAATGTCGATAAAACTGACTAAATAAATCAAACATTTTCGAGTTTGCTCGTTGCATGAACATTGTTTCTAAAACAAATTTAAAATGTTTAAAACATCAATCAATTTTTTTTTAGGCACAAAATCTGGATTTTGGTGGTAACATCTATAAATATAAATAAAATATTTTTAAGTTTGCTCGTTGTATAAATCGTACTAACGACATATTTTAAAATGTTTTAGTATTTCTTGGTGGCTTTTAATGTTTATAAATTTTCACAACATTGATGGATATTCGAGTGCATATTTTGCTCGTTGTATAAATTTTCAGATGTTGTGAACATAATTAAAAATGTTCAGTATTTCATGGTGGCTCTTAATGTTGTTAACTTTTGACAACATTGAGGCTTATTTGGTTGCATATTTTGAGTTGTTTTCATCACTTGTTATTATTTGTTCGCATATTTGTGATTTCTCTAAGTTATTTGGTATTTGTTGTAAACATTTAGTTAAAAATACTAGTAGTATGCTCAATGTAATAAGAGATTTGATTATGCTTAAGCAAATACAAAATTGTTCTAAGATAGGATTTTTATGTTACTTACAAACTAGAAAACAAAAGAGCAATTTATATGTTGCTTAGAGCAATGTGATATTTGTCGGAATTAATCCGGTATGTGTTGTATATAATCATTATTTACAACTTTTGGAAGAATTTGAATATATGAATACAAAAACGATGTTTCTCATAGCATTTTATTTAATGTTTTGTGGAACTTCGATAATGTTGAAACCATTATGAGATGAGTAAACAACAAAATTTCAAGTATTAATAACAAAAAATTTGTAACAAAAATGTTTACAAAGTTCTCCAATCTCCTTTAAATCCTATTATCTTCAAGGATCAAGAATGTCATTTTTGTCTTTTTTTTCTGGGTCACTTCTTTCTTTTATGATTTCAACTCCCCACCTTCTTTCTTTTATAATTTCTTTCTCAAACTTCAATCTCCTTATCATCTGACTTTCCTTTTCCATTGTTCACAGTATACACACCTTTGCATAGGACATTTAAAATTATGTTAGCATCACAATCAGAAAGGACATCGACATTCTAATATCTATTCCAAACATATATTAATTTGTGAAAGCAATGAAATCATTTTCAACCAATTTTTGACATGCAAACACAATTATATTAAAAGTGTAAACATTTACTAAAATGTTCACATCATATATAGAATGACACAGAGCACTCATAAATGTTGTGAAAAGTTATTAACATTAAAAGCCATTATGAAATACTTAAACATTTTTAAATATGTTGACAACAAAATGTAAAAAGACTAATACCAACAAAAAAAAAAACAGGTTAGTCTAAAACATATGAAAAAATGTTTACTACTAAACACCAAATTAGAGCAATCACAAATATGTAAACAAATAATGCTAAATGTTGAAAACACATCTCACATAAAATGCAAAAGTTTTTTCGAAACATTTTCATAAATGTTCACAAGCACTCAAATTTCGAAAGAACCATAATTATCCATGTTGTAAACACCCACGTCAAAAATCCACCCTTTGTACTAAAATATTTATGAATATGTTCATTAAACCAATGTCTTTGCAACTAACAGATAGAAAAGTGTCACCATCTTTCTGAATCGTCTGCAGACGAAGAAATGTTAAAGACATATCTTTAAGAATCAAAACAAATTTTGACATGTAAACAAATCGAACCGAAAAGTTGAAAAAGGAGACAAACTTTCATGGTGAATTCTTCAAAAAAAAAAATTTGTGAAAACACTTATATTTTTCGGAAGATCTCTTCAATATTTCTCAAACGCCAAATTTTTTTAACAATAAAGAAGAACATGAACAACTATTTTTTTCCAAAATATTTCATGATTCAACAACAAACCTATTGTTAAGATCAAAACCCAACTCTTAAGAACAAAAATTCTATATATTAGAAAACCTAGCTTCTTGAAGACTATGAATGAAACAATGCTAATTAATCTCTTTATGAAGAGGGTTACTCAAGAAATGTAGAAAGAGAAGAAGAAGATGCAAGAGTCTAGTATTAAAATGTAGAAAGATAAGAAGAAGATGTAGGTTTATTTTGGAAAAGAATGAAGAGAGAGAAAGTAAAAAAACTTGGGTTATATGGGGACGATTTTGGTCTTTTAATTTTTGGGAAAGTAAAGAGAATGAAGAAAGAGAAAGTAAAAAAGAAATCTTGGTTTTTGTAAAAAGAAGACTGACCAAATTAAATTGGATGAGAAAGTGGGTGGGATTTTATGGGGACGATTTTGTGTAACAAAGGGTAATGTGGTACTTTTACAGAGTGGGTTTTTTTCTCATTAATATTTAAGATCGGGCCTCTTTTCTATTATCCTTCATATTTTGGGCCTTAGAATAACGGGCCCTTATGCAAATGTGTCTTATTCTAAAGTTTATAAATAGAGTCCATGGGTATATAGACCAAAATCATTTTCATAATAGGTATATAGACCAATCTTCCCAAAATATGGACATTTAGTCCTTTTACAATAAGGGCATAAATAACTCATACTTTATTGATAAATACCCTCCATGTCCCTCGTCAAAAAAATCCGGGGTTTTTAAATTTCGGAATGAATCCGGAAAGTTTCCCAAACCAGGAGGCGTGATTTGGGGAAGATATTTAGGTTACAAACTGAAAAGATTTAATAGGAAGTAACGGATCAAGGATATTTTCCAAAAAAGATTTTTCGAAACAGATTTGGAAAACGGATATTTTCCAAAACAGATTTTCTCTCTCATCCTTTCAGATTTGGAAACCAAATCTATATATCACTTTCTCTCACTTAATTTTCAGATTTGGAAAGAGTATATTTTCTGAGATCAATTAGCGTGATTTGGGGGTTAATATTCAAAACATATATATCAACTTTCTCTCACTTAACTTTCATTTTTTACTCATACATAAACACACATCAAATACAAATTATGAAACAAGTTCGTAAATTATGTGTTATTTATGACGAGGAAACCATCATTTGTCATGTATACAACGTAATTTATCATATGCGTGTGTGTCATCCATTATGTACCATTGAATACTTAGATTATTTTCTGACATAAATTACTTGTTTTTTATGTCATGTTAGGAAATGTACCATTGAATCCATTATGTACCATTGAATACTTAGATTATCCATTATGTACCATAAATTATAGTAACTTGTTAGGAAATGTAAATCTGAAATCATGTTTTTTGTTATAAAGCATGTGATTTATCATAAATTATGTATACTGTATAGTAAATAACACAACCTTTGTACGACTGAAAGGAAATTTTATTGAACAATAATCTGTGTTTTATTGTAAATGAAAAGAACATAGTAGACTAGGTAACTTAAAAACAAACTCCGTCAAAATGTTGCCCGAGCTCTCGATCCTTACTGTCTTTGGTCTTCCAGGTTTACGGCGAATCAAACATGGTAGTGTTTTTGACTCTTCATTAAATGTACATGGTTCATCGAAGTTAGGGGCAGGGTTTATATGTTCCTTGTAAGTCTTCACGTAAGACTCCGTTGTCCAAACAGGATCATAGAAACAATCTTCTTCATCGTAATTTATACTTCTATAGTTTATGTGATGATTCTGTAAGAAATTCCATCAGTGCTGGTTTACTACAAGAAAAAAAAACATATGTATTAGTTAAAAAAAATTATAATAAAATTTACATACATTAATAATGAAACATTTAATAAAAAACAAATGAGATGGATCATAAATAACAGGTACAGATCAATAAATTATGTATAATGTATGGAAAAGTACAACTGTTTATTAGGTTAAGAGAAGTTTTATATGCTTGTCATGGCCACTGTTCTGGTAAAAAAAGGACGTGTAATGTTGGAGAAATTTTTCATACTTTACGAACCTTTGATCATTAATACTATCATCTTACGTGAAATGTATGCAAATTGTATCGGAAAGTATGGTAATTTATCGTAACGTAACTGTAATTTTTATTCTGTTACAAGAATAAAAAAGGATAAACATCAAGATATTATTAGCAAATTTTATCAGAAAACATGGAAAGTTATCGTAAAGTACCTGTACTTTATATTCTGTTATAGGAATAAGTGTGGATAATCACAAAGATCAAGAACTGTACGGACAGATGATTCTGATCTGCAAAAAAAACAAAAAAAAGAAGAGGATTTAACGTAGATCTGAAGAAATATACAATGAACATTGGAAGGAGAAATAACATACTAACATTGAACAAATCATTAAATAAGAAATAAACATCAAAGATCTTAAAGAATTATGAAAGTTTTAGAGAGAGAAAATATAAATCTTCCATTCGAAGGTAGTTAAGATTACAGCAAAACAGATTCAAAGTTATTGAAATGGAAAAAAGAAAAGAAAGACCTAAATCAAGATTTGATGTTTTCAACGATTCTATATGAATCTTTAACCTATAAAGCAATAAAGATAAGATTTTAAACCTGAATAACAATGGCTAGAATAAAGAGATAAACAGTATAAAACCTAAATAACAATGGAGGTTTTGATGAAAGCTCTTGATTGAATATTAAACAATGAAATTTTTAACAGCTGGTGGTGAGTTTAATTTATGTTTAATGAAGATTTCGTTTTTAGAGAGAGAGATGGAAAGTTACCGGATTTCAGTTACGGAATATTATCAACATAGTAGTTAGTTACAATTCAAACGTGATTGGAGAGAGAAAGTTGAGATAAAAATGGAAAAAATATCTTTAACAGTTTAGAATGTAAATCACGTTTTGATATTAAAGAAGGTTAATATAGACATTAAATATTTAATATGTATTATATGGATTTGTGTTTTCTCTCCAGATGAGACCAAAAGGACTAGATATCCATTTAAATTATTATTTAGGTTTTGAAATCCTTTTCATGATTATAGAGGACTATATCTCCTATTAGGACCCTATTTTTGGTCTATAAACTCAAAAATTATTATAAATATTTGTAAATTTTGTCAATGGAAATATCTTTAATTTTCAATTGTTATCGTGTCAGAATTCATATCTTTTCAAAACTAATCATTACAAGAATTTTGGAAGGCCGCGGCTTTGGGGAATAAAGAAAATTCTCCAGGGAATAAAGACTTTTCTTAAAACTAGTCAAATAAGATTGACTTTTTATGTTTCTTTTTATTTCTAAGGGGCTTCTAATTTTAGAAGATGCTATAAAAAAGGCTCCTCCATCTCATCACCTCTCTCTGCCACTTCATCTTCTCGACACCTCATCATCTTCTCCGGCGAAAGTCGTCGCCGGCCAATTTTCCGGCTGGCGACCTTTAAACATAAAAAAAAAATTTCTCTCTCCTCTCTCTCTCTCTAATTTTTTTTCTCTCTCTCTCTAAAACTGTTCTAGAGAGAGAGAAGGTCTGTTCTCAAGACCCTATGCTTCACTATCCCCTTCACATCGGGTAAGCTCAAACCTCATCTCTCTCTCTCTCTACACTTTCATCTCTCTTAAAAAGTTTCTTCTCTTCAAGCTTCGCAGAACTAACAGAAGAAGATCCTTCACTTGCATACCGTCTTTTCTCAGAACCTACCGTCTTCTTACCACTCTTCGATGACGGTGCTTCACTTGCTCAGGTTAAAATCATATCTAAACCTAATCGATTGTCTAGGGTTTTATGTTCTCGTTGATCATCTCTTTTCTTTTTGCGATTTTCAGCGGATCGTTTTGGATGAGGAATTTGAGAATCCCAAAAATATATGTTTTAAGGAGTTTGTTCACATTCGAATCAATATCAGTGGTTCTCCTTTGGAATCTCCAGGTTTGATTAGGTCTTTCCAGATTGTTGATTTTGAGTTCATCTTGAGTTATAATCATTTTGATTAGGTCTTTCCAGATTGTTGATTTTGAGTTCATCTTGAGTTATAATCATTTTGATTAGGTTTCTTTTTTTTTATATATTGATAGAGTCTTTCCCTAGCATTGAGCGTGTGAGAGTGAAACATAGGGGAATTCTTCTCACTCTTAAAGGTACTGTAATTAGGTCTGGATTTATTAAGATGATTGAAGGTGAAAGAGATTATGAATGCCGAAAATGTAAACACAGGTAAATTTTACTTCTTCATATGTTTTTTTTGTTCATTGAATATGAGGCGAGTATTTCATTTTGATTTTTTTTCTGTTATCTTTTTTATAATAATGTCATCAGTTGGATTGACAAATAGTGTGGAGAAGATGGCCGGCCGGAAAATTGGCCGGCCGGCGACTTTCGCCGGAAAAGATGATGAGGTGTCGAGAAGATGAAGTGGCAGAGATAACAGATGAGATGGAGGAGAACTTTCAAAAAAAATGTATTATGTATTCCCCATAAAAATTTATTCCCCGGAGAATTTTCAAAAAAATCTGGATTCCCTCGAGAATTTATTCCCCGGAGAATTTTCTTTATTCCCCAAAGCCGCGGCCTTTTGGAAAGCCAAATTAACTTTAAAGAGTCTTGATGAAGGTGTTATTAAAAGAGAATTAAACTCACGTTTTACCAAAAATAAGAGCAAGTCCAAAGTAATAGCGGTTGTGCTCTCAAATTCAAATTTGAGAGTCTAAAGTCTAGCCCGAGACTTATTGAACCAGGGAGCCCCGCTCTCTCGGGCTGTCATTTGGGAATCCGGAGTGGGGGGCTCCCAGTCTCATAATGTGGTCATTGGGGCTCCCAAATGGTCAAATTTGGAATGGATCACCCCATTTGTTTTATTTTTATTTTGTTTTTTTCTTTAAATTTATTTATTGTTTTATTTAAGACTCCATCTTTCGAGACCAAATTTAAAGTTTATATTTGGAACTAATAACTAATTGAAAATTGAAATCAAAATCCTACACTCGTACATCGCAAATGTACATATTTGATTTTGAGAGCTCCTATAATTCAGAGACTTTCAAAATCAAACCGAATTTGCTCTTAGGGCCCTATTAGTAAATTGGTAATAAACAAGATGGCAAAAGGTGAATTAGCTTAGAAATGAAAGAACTTACCAGGGCGGGAGGGCCAAAAACTCATCGGACTCGCATGTGTGAAGAGAGAGAGAGACTTTCAAACTTCACGTAACAGCCGCTACATAATCAAAGTATCATCAATAAGGAAGCTGGACAATCAAAGCCCCCCCTCCCCCCCCTATCTCTCTGTATATATATATAGGGTTTAAAATTGAATCATTTATCACCAGTACTTAGCCTTCTAGGCCTTAACTAGCTTTACCTTTTTATATTTTAAGTTTGGATAGTTCTCAGTCCCCCCATTCTCCCTTCAACTGAATAGAGGTATCAGTTAATACCCAACAAATTCTTTTGTTAAATTCAATGTTGCTGCATCTTCATTTTCTTCAATGGAGTTCCCTTTTTTTTTTTTGCATACTCTACTGCTGTTGTTTGAAGAATACATGAGAATGAAGTCCGAATGCATATCTGGTTCCATGAAACAGGAATTTATTTAATATATCAAACTCTTAGCTTAAAGAAATTTGTCTAAGTGACTTGATTTTTTTTGTTATAGTAAGAAAAGAAAAACCGGATAAATGCAAAATGTATAAAAGATGTTGATTTAATTTTTTTTTTACTTGTTGCCTTAAGTAAAAGAAGGTCTAATCCTAGTCAATTTTTGAATTCTTTTGTCTCTCATCGGGTCATCAAATCAAAGCCCTTTTTTATACACATAACACGCACGTTATTCATAAATATCGACAACCATTGCCCAAAAGACCCTTGTTGCTCCTTCAGAAAAACAATCATTTTTCGAAAAAAACTCCTTCAAGAAAAAGAAATAAATCCTTTTAGAAAGCAAGGTGTTTTAAGGGGCTAATCTGGAATCTAATCATTTCAGGGGGCTAAAAATAAAATGAACCCAAAGACTTTTCATATTTTCATTGAACAGTGGGAGCATTTAATGGTATTGGGTATTTCTGTCCCATCATTTCCTTGTAATAGCAAGTCTTGGAGGGGCTAAAAAGACGATTCATTTTGCCGCCATATTTGTTAAACATCAAATAAACAATACTACTACAGTAGAAAAATCAAATCAAAGTTCTATTTATAGCTTTCATCTGAAACATTACAAGTCTGATAAAGTAATCTGTTTCTCTGTTAATAATCTTCTTTGGGTAAATTTATTTCATGGGTTCTTCTCAAAATTTCAAGTCTGATACATTTTTTATTTCTACTCTGTTTTTTTACTTTATAATAATGTTTGATTTTCAGGAAGAAAAGAAGTTTGATTAGAAATTAGAAGAGGAAGATAAAGTGGGGAGGTATCAGTAGTTGTGGTGGTGAAACAATGGCTTCTTCTTCTTCTTCTTTTAGAAGTAATAATGAGTCTCTTTGGTATGATTTGTCTGAGTTGGTGTTTTCATGGACTCTTGATGATATATTCAATGAAGAACTCTTCAAAAACCAGGTCTCTCTCTCATTTCTCTCACTAGATTTGCATATTTATGTCTTAAACCTTCCTATTTTATAGAAAAATAATAGAAGAGACTACAAAAATAGACCTACCCGGGACCTTAATCGGAATCTATAGTTTACCTAGAGTGAAAAAGTCCATCCAAAAGGGAGAAACTGAGTTGACTATAAAATGGAGACAGTTGATTTCGTGTAGGTCTGGAGTATGTTTTGACTTGTAGCGTCTTGCACTGCTCTTATTTGTATTTGTTCATTTGTAATATTACTAACATAATCTAAAACAAGACATGGTTTATGTTACTTGTAGATGGTGAAAATCCCGGACAATTTCCAATCAGTAAAACATTATCTATCCTCTTATAGACTACCATTGCTTGAAGAAACTCGTGCCGAGTTGTGTTCGAAAATGGAGGTGATATCCGAGTCACCATATGCTGAAGTAATCTCGCTACTAGAATGTAAACCTGGCGGATCGTTCTTATATGATATTCAGATGGATTCTTGGAAGAACCATTCTAGTGAAAGTGGAAAAGAGCGTTTTACGCCCAAACCCATGGACCTTCTAGTTTTGTCTGACGTAGTACCCGAGAATGTTTCAGACTTGGAGCGGGTTGGGAAGACATGGACATTTGCTGTTGTCAAGAGAGTTGGTGAAGAGTCTAACGATGAATTGGAAGGTAACTCGTCTATACGTTTAAAGATACAAACTTCGAAGGCTATCGAAGCTAAAGAGGGCATGAGGAGTTCTGTTTTTGCCGTGTTTCTCATTAATATGGTAACAAATACTAGAATATGGACGACATTGCACTCCTCTCGGAACTTGGAGATCTTCAATGAAATTCTATGCACCAATTCTGAGGTAAGACATGAACACTAGTTTATCACATAAGACGATTTAACGTGAGAAGTGCTTTTTTTATGATCGAACCAACTATACGAAGAAAGTGACTTATAGTTTCTTTGTTTTGTTTATTTTATGACAGGTTGAGGAAGGCGGTGATACTTGTTCTGAATCAATACATAGAATATGGGTCGAGAAAGTTCGTTCAAGACTATCATTGACTCTTAATGAGTCTCAAACATCTGCAGTTCTTAGCTCAATGTTGGCAGTTCAATGCAACCACAAGTCCTCGGTGAAACTTGTTTGGGGTCCACCAGGGACGGGAAAAACGAAAACACTTAGTATTTTACTTTATACTCTCTTGAGTAAAAATAGATCACTTGTTTGTGCTCCGACAAATATTGCTGTTAAAGAAGTTGCTTCTCGTGTTCTAAAGCTTGTGAAAGAGCCTTATGATAAGGACTTAGATGAGGACAACTCATTTTGTTCATTGGGTGATATACTCTTATTTGGGAATAGGAATCGGCTCGAAATAAATGATGAGCTTGAGGATATTTATTTGGATTATCGTGTGGATAGACTTATTGAGTGTTTTGCCCCACTATCTGGTTGGAAGAAATGTTTCAGATCTATGATTGATTTACTTGAAGGTTGTGTATCTCATTATCAATTATTTGTTGAGAATGAATTAATCAAACAAGAAGATAATGAAGATACTCGTAAGGATCAAATTTCACTTCTCGAGTTCCTAAGAGATAGGTACACAACTATAGCATCTCCACTGAAGAGATTCGTTACACTTTTATGCACTCACCTTCCTAAAAGGCTTTTTTCAAGTCATGATTTTCGGAACTTGGTATACCTTATCGATTTGCTTGGATCATTTGGAAACTTTTTGTCTCAAAATAATGTGATTGACAAAGAACTAGAAAAACTCTTTTCTGGTAGTTGTGAAGCATTTACGTGCTCTATTGCCGCTTCGCTTTATAAGATGAAGAACGAGTGCATTGATATCCTTGAATCTCTCAGTGATGCTCTTGGGGGTTGCCTTCCAAAGTTTACGACCCATGCATTGGTAAAGGAGTTCTGTTTTCAATCCGCATCCCTTATTTTGTGCACTGCGTCTAGTTCATATAATTTGCGAGCGGTTGAAATGGATCCTTTGAGCTTGTTGGTTATCGACGAAGCGGCACAATTGAAAGAATGTGAATCAACTATACCATTAAAACTTGGAGCTAAACATTGCATTCTTATCGGTGATGAATGTCAGCTTCCAGCAATGGTTACTAGTAAGGTAATATTTTAGTTTTTACGTTCTGTTTTTGTCGATAATTTGGTAAAAAGATACCGATCAGTGAAACTTAAGATTTTCTTCACTCTGTCTTTGTTAGGTTTCTGATGAAGCTGGATTCGGAAGAAGCCTTTTTGAACGGTTGAGCTCATTAGGACATCCAAAGCATCTTCTCAACATGCAGTACAGAATGCATCCTAAAATAAGCTTGTTCCCCAATGAGAAGTTCTATTCGAGCCAGATTTTGAACGCTCCAAATGTTTGCAGCAAAAGCTACGAAAGAGAGTATCTTCCTGGACCAATGTTTGGTCCTTACTCATTCATTAATATTACAGAGGGGAGAGAGGAACTCGATGGTGTTAGTCGTAGCAGAAGAAACATGGTGGAGGTAGCCGTGATCAAGAAAATAGTGCGGAACCTTTTTAAAGGTACAATATTTATTAGCTTATTTTACGAGTAATGCTCCAATTCACTTCAATTATTCATGGTTCTAATGGAAGAACTATTCGTCTTTACAGCATGGAATGGCTCAAAAAAGACGTTAACAATTGGTGTTATATCTCCATATGCTGCTCAAGTTGCTGCCATAAATGAGAATATTGGACAGAAATATGAAAAGGTTGAAGGATTTGATTTGAGGGTGAAGTCTGTTGACGGTTTCCAAGGTGGCGAGGAAGACATTATCATAATCTCTACTGTAAGATCTAATAGTGCCGGATCGATTGGATTCTTATCGAATCGTCAACGTGCAAATGTTGCTTTGACAAGAGCCAGGTAGAGTAATTTTTTGTAATATAATTTAGAAAAGACGAATTGCTTTGACAAGAGCCAGGTAGAGTAATTTTTGGTAATATAATTTAGAAAAGACGAGTCCTTTACTACTATGTTTACACGCTCCGTGTTGTTATTGCAGGTACTGTCTTTGGATTTTGGGGAACGGCCGAACTCTCACTAATAGTGGATCTTGCTGGACATTATTAGTTAATGATGCAAAGAACAGACAATGTTTCTTCTCTGCTTCTGAAGATAAAGACCTAGCTAAAGCAATGCTGGAGTCGAAGATGGAGCTTGATCAGTTAGATGATTTACTCAATGCAGATAGTATGGTATTGAGGTATTCAAAACTTCACGATGGAAGGTAAAATTATTTCTTGTTTTTTTTCGGGTAGATTTTAGTTACATCATACATGCAAATATTTTAAGTTCATGCCGTAATTTGTGTCAATATCTGCAGGTTCTATTTAGTGATAATTTCAGGAAGTCATTTGGGAAATTGAAGTCATCCCGGACACAAAAGTCTGTTATAAATACACTGCTTAAGCTTGCTAGTGGGTGGAGGCCAAAGAGGGTGGAGGCCAAAGAGGGTGAAGGCTGACTCCATTTGTTTAGGCTCCTTCAAGCTTGTCAGACAATTTAAGGTTGGAGGTCTTTATATTATCTCGTCGATTGATATAGCCAAGTACGCTAAATATACCCAAGTGATGAAGATCTGGGATCTATTACCTTTGGAGGAGGTACTGCAATTACAAAAGCGTTTAGACGACATCTTTCGTATGTATACCGATGATTTTGTCAATCTTTGTAAAGTGAAGCATATTGAGGGGTATGTATAGTTTATGATTCTTTTATCTTAATACTACCCTTATATTGCTATTAAATTGATAACTGTTTCATGCAGAAACATGGAAGTACCAAAAACTTGGGAAACATGTGATATTGTTCGGTACAAGACTCAATCAGTAAGCGGCTTGAGTATTGGTGTGTCAGATGGAACAAGTTACGTCGAAAATTCAAAAGTCAGCGAAAGTCTTTTACTGATGAAATTTTACTCCTTATCGTCTGGTGTTGTGAGCCATTTATTGTCGGGGCGTGATGGCAGAGAACTTGATCTTCCTTTTGAAGTAACAGACCGAGAGTTGGAGATAATTCTTTTCCCTAGAAGTACATTTATTCTTGGAAGGTCTGGGACGGGGAAAACAACTGTTTTGACAATGAAGTTGTTTCAAAAGGAGCAGCAACATCATTTCTCTTTAGAAGGACTATGTGATGGTAATGGTGTCTCCGTACGAACTCCTTCCGAGAGTGTTACTAGTGATGAGACCCTTGGAGATACTAAAAAGGCTGTCTTGCGCCAAATGTTTGTTACGGTCAGCCCGAAACTATGCTATGCTGTCAGGAATCAAATTGCAAACATGAAGAGGTAAGTAATTACATTTGTAGGAGAACTCTTATTTATCTTTGGCGAACACTTTCTTGTATTCTATTGATTAATTATTTATTGCAGTTTCATATCTGGGGGAAAGTCTTCATCTGCTAGCAATTCGTTTGATATGCTTGATATTGATGATGGATTTGAATTTGGTGATATACCCGATCGGTTTACAGATATTCCACCCCAAAGCTATCCACTTGTTATAACATTTCAGAAGTTCCTAATGATGCTTGATGGAAGTATGGAGAGTTCATATTTTGATAGGTTTAATGATGTAAGAGAACTTTCTCACGGTAAAACAGGAATTTCTACGACATTTGCCTTACAAGCTCTCATTCGAACAAAGGAAGTTAATTATGACAGGTTTCATTCCTACTATTGGCCTCATTTCAATAGTCAGTTGACTAAGAAGCTTGATAGCTCAACAGTTTTCATTGAGATAATGTCTCATATAAAAGGGGGTCTAATTAGCGGACGAATACCTGATGGTAGGCTCAGTCGTAAGGAGTACGAATTATTATGTGAAGGAAAGGTTTCTACTTTGAACAAAGAAAGAAGACAGATGATTTATGAAATCTTTCTTGATTATGAGAAGAAAAAGCTAACAAATGCCGAGTTTGATCAAGCGGATTTAGTCATTGATTTACATCGAAGGTTGAGAAGTGGAAACTTTAGAGGCGAAGAGATGGAATTCGTCTATATTGACGAGGTTCAGGATTTGACAATGAGACAAATAGGCCTTTTCAAGTATATATGTAGAAATGTTGTGGAAGGATTTGTTTTCTCTGGTGATACGGCCCAAACTATAGCAAGGGGAATTGATTTCAGATTCCAGGACATAAAATCTTTGTTCTACAACGAGTTCATAATGGGATCAGAAAGTGAAGCTCGTTCTCGTGGGAAAGAAAAAGATCAATGTCGTATCTCTGACATTTTACATTTAGACCAGAACTTCCGCACTCATGCAGGTGTTCTAAAGCTCTCTCAGAGCGTTATTGATCTTATATACAGTTTCTTTCCAAACTCTATTGACGTTTTGAGCCCTGAGACAAGCCTTATATATGGAGAAGCACCTGTATTGCTGGAATCGGCAAATAATGAAAATGCTATTGTAACTATATTTGGCAACAGTGGAAGTACGGACGATAAGAGTATAATCGGGTTTGGAGCAGAGCAGGTTATTTTAGTACGTGACGATATGGCAAAGAAAGAAATCGTTGAACTTATTGGAAAGCAAGCTCTCATTTTGACTATTCTAGAGTGCAAAGGCCTTGAATTTCAGGTAAATGGTTGTCTGATTTCTTCTGCATTATTGGTTACTGAAAACCTGAACTATAAACTGTCATTGAAAATAGTTTTTATACAATTTTGATGTTTGGTTCCATTTTGATTGTTTTATATGCTTACTCTTCAAGCTACAAATATGCAGGATGTTCTTCTATACAACTTTTTTGGGTCGTCTCCATTAAAGAATCAATGGAGAGTTATTTACGAATACATGAAGGAACGAAACCTGATTGGTCTAACTGAACTGAACTCACCGAGCTTTAGCAAAACAAAGCACAAACTGCTTTGCTCTGAACTGAAGCAGCTTTATGTAGCTATAACTCGTACAAGGCAAAGATTGTGGATCTGCGAGAACGTGCCGGAGTTCTCGAAGCCTATGTTTGACTATTGGAAGAAGCTATGCTATGTACAGGTTCGAGAACTCGACGAATCACTTGCACAGGCTATGCAAGTGGCAAGTAGCAAAGAGGAGTGGAGCGCTCGTGGTATAGAGGTTAGCCAACGAAATATTTCCTCACGAGTTTAGCAAGACCCCTACCTACTTGACCAATGAACACTTGTTTTCTTTTTGTAGTTATTCAATGAGGGTAATTTTGAGATGGCAACAATGTGTTTCGAAAGAGCCGGAGATTCGTATAAGGAGAAATGGGCTAAGGCTGCAGGGCTTAAAGCATCATCAGATCGTATCCGTGGTTCAGATCCAGAGCTTAGTTGTGTAGCTTTGCTAGAGGCTGCTAAGATTTATGAAACAATTGGGAACGCTGAAATTGCTGCTAAATGTTATATCGACTTAAAAGAATTCGAAAGGGCAGGTAAAGAATAGTTCTTCCTTGTAAGTTATAGAAGAGTACCTCTTAAGTGTAGTTGTGTAAATTGCCGTTTTGTCTTTTCGTATTTCATTACAGCTAATCTCTATATGGAGAAATGTGGAGGGTTGAGGCTAGAGGATGCTGGTGACTGTTTTTCTCTAGCTAAACTTTGGAGTAAGGCTGCTGAAGTATATTCCAAGGCCAATTGTTACGCGAAGTGCTTGTCGGTTTGCGCCAATGGAAATCTCTTCGACACGGGGCTTCAGTTATTAGATTACTGGAAAGAAAGTTCAGAAGATATTACGAAAAATCAAGACTTGAAAGAAATGAAAAAAGAGTTTCTTGATAGATGTGCAGTTCACTATCATGAATTGAAAGATACTATTAATATGATGAAGTTTGTTCGAACATTCGATTCTATGGACCTAAAACGAACATTTTTGAACTCTCGTGGTTATCTTGTCGAGCTTATGTTCCTAGAGGCGGAGTCTGGATATTTCAGTGAGGCTGCTAACATAGCAAGGCTCAAAGGTGATCTCCTTTTTGAGGCTGATATGTTTGAGAAGGCTGGGTTGTTCAAAGAATCATCCAGGACCATTCTAAACTATGTCCTTAGCAAGTCTCTCTGGTCAAATGGAAGCAAAGGTTGGCCAATGAAGAAATTTACGGACAAGGAGCAGCTTCTAGCAAAAGCAAAGTTGATAGCAGCGAAAGAAGATGATATCTTTCATGAATATGTTTCTATGGAGTGCGAAGCACTAACAGAAGAAGTTAGTAATCTGTCACAGATGGGAGATTGTTTACTTGTTTCTAAAAGGCTCGGAAATCTTCAAGCCGAAATTATATTTTCATGGAAAATTCTCGATTTCCTTATCTCTATTGCTCCTCCAAAGTATGAATGAAATGATAATGTGATCTTGAATCCAGTGAGTTATGTTGAAGATTCAATGCCCCACAACAGGCCCTCTGTTGATACATTGGTTTACTTTTGGAGTTTGTGGAGGGAGAAGATTGAAACCATATTAAAATGCCTCGATGCTATTGAGAAAGAGCCCGAAAACGACTACAAGAGCTATGAGGATTTGTGCCTGGGCTACTTGGGTGTGAGTAAACAACACGGTGATCAAACTTTCTCTTATCGGTTGCTAAATGCTAATTCCTACTGGAGAAAGGCTATCAACGAGAAAACCCTTAGCAAGAAAGGAGATATGGTTAGTATGGATGTTAACCAATTTGTTGTTGCTGCTCGGAGTTATTGGGTTTCCGAAATCCATACTGTTAGTTTGAAGACACTGGAGAAACTGGAATTCCTGCACAAATTTTCTGTTAGCAATTCTTTCTCAATGTTTCATCAAGGTACCTGTGTACTCCGTATATATGAAGTCTCAAGGTGGGTGAAGGAATTTAAGATTTGTCACAAGCTTCCTGGGGCATTTCTGAAGAACTTATTGTCTTACAGGCAGCAGTTCTTCGATATTTTATATAATATGGATTGGAAATCAATAATGATGAAAAATACGATGGCTCTTAGATCATCTGTGCTATCCAAGGACGTAATCGAGGAACTTATAATTGAAGATATGAGTTCAAGAGGCATATCACATGGTCAAATTGGCAGGGTTGCGATGCTAATTTTTATGTCTGGGAATCTAAGTGAGAAGGCATATCAAGTGATTGTGAAACGTTTGGATCTTGACCTGAAATGGAAATCATTCATTGGGCAGCTGAAAGAGAACTTGGAATCTGGATTTAATCCGTCTCTAGCGGTCAAGTTTCGCTATGCGTTAAATGATACATTTAGAGCTAATTGGAGGCGAGAGTTCGATTATATTACACCAAGTTGCTTCGTTTATCTTCTAGAACGTCTTCTTTCGTTGGTGTTATCATGCCACAGGTTTTATTTCACAACAAAGTCTTCTCTTATTGAATCTTTGTCGTGTGAGAATTGGAAATGCAACCCAAAACATTTTTCTCAATCTGAACTCGATGCATTCTCAAGATCATTATATGAATTTATAGCGCAGGTTCTCGATCAAATTCTTCCACATAAGGTAGTGACTTTGGAGTGGGTTGCAAAGACAGATAAAGCAGCCGAAAAGGACTATCCTTTGCTGGTAAGGAGGATGGTTATCTTGATTTGCTTGATTTGTGTGAATTCTGGGGAGTATTTTGATGATTTGCTATTCCGGCTACTAGATACACGAGATGTTGCTTCCCAGCTGCCACAGCCATTCTGCGGTATCCTTAAAAGAAAAAATAGGAGATTTGATATTTTACTTGCCGAAGCACTAAAATCAGTTGAGAATCCTCTTGTGATTCTTAGTTCAGGTAACAATCGGCAAGGATTCCAGTGCCCAAATGCCCTTCTTATTGATATGGATTTGGTTCGAAGCAGAGAAGCACTATTGGAAGTGTTGTTCCCCAAGAATGACAAAAGTGGAAAAGGTGATTTGGAGACCAAAACCTCGGATGGTATAAATATTTCCTCTTGCTGTCCTGATGAGCTGAGTCATATTGAAGTTCTTCCTAGTTCTGATATAGCCGTTGAAGAAAAGACGGCCATGGATAAGGAAAACCAAAATGGAGACGAAGAATTTGATTCCCGAAAGAGTTACGAGGGGTTTTGGAATACAATTGATGTTTTGAAGCTAGAAACAGAGGATGAGAATGGGAAAGCAGTATCCTTTACTTCTAAGAAATTACAGATGAAGGTGAGCTGAAATTTCTATTCAAATGCAAATATGCATCTTTTCTTTAACTTTTCCGTTGAACTTAATAGGAGCTTTACTAACGATGTTTACTTTTGTTCCGTTTAGTTGGAGATAGACGAGTGCATTCGTGTTCTTGATGATGTGATAAACCACTCAGAACAGGGTTTAACTCAAGATATCTCCGAGGAAGTAAAAATCATGCAAGCAGACTTGAAGCAAATCTCTTGTACTTTGAGTCTTGGGTAAGTTCTTTGTCAAATTTGTGTTTATATCGGCAAATTATCTCTCATTTTTGTATGTTTTACGAATTCTTTTTCTTCTTTTTTTTAGTGACGAAGAAGTAAATGAGAAGATTTTAAGTATTGCTACACTTTGTAAGAAGCTGGACGCCGGGAGACCAAGATTAGAACCACTTTTAGATCTTCACTTCTCGCTGAAGAAAACAGATGTTCTTACGGAGTCTTATTCTCAAGTGAACGATTCACCACCGAAAGAGGAGATAGATAATAACAGCAATGACAGAATGAATAACAAGAACAAGGGGAAGGAAAAATCAAAGTCCAAGAAGAAGAGTAAAAAGAAAGGAGGCAAGAAAAAGAAATAGGTGGTAGGCAAGTTTATTTGTTTGTGTTATTATAGTTTTGTTGTGCTTTTCTTAATGATTTGGTAATCTATTAACATATGTATTAAAATTTAACCAACTCTAAAACTAATAGTATATGAATTTGGTAATAGGATTCCCTTGAATTGCTAGTGTTATTAATAAATATTTATATTATATATATATATATATGTGCAAGAATATGTTAATTGTATAAGAAGGAAATTCTTTGATCTACGATGAGGAGTTAGAGAGAGAAAGAACTTTGATTCCAAACCCTCGACCCAAAACCACCATTAAAATTACTCTCGCAAACCTACTCTCGGACTGGTAAGTCTGAGACCTTAAGCAAAGTTTCAGATTGAGTAGTCTGAGACCAAAAGCAAGCGCACATATTGGTCCGAGTTCGAGGCCTTGCTTCAGGTTTCAGACGGGTCGATCTGTGTCCGCTTCGGGGTCAGTTTGTTGCTTGAGAAAATCATGTATGAAAATTATTTATCCGAAATCTTGAATCCAGTGAGTTATGTTGAAGATTCAATGCCCCACAACAGGCCCTCTGTTGATACATTGGTTTACTTTTGGAGTTTGTGGAGGGAGAAGATTGAAACCATATTAAAACGCCTCGATGCTATTGAGAAAGAGCCCGAAAACGACTACAAGAGCTATGAGGATTTGTGCCTGGGCTACTTGGGTGTGAGTAAACAACACGGTGATCAAACTTTCTCTTATCGGTTGCTAAATGCTAATTCCTACTGGAGAAAGGCTATCAACGAGAAAACCCTTAGCAAGAAAGGAGATATGGTTAGTATGGATGTTAACCAATTTGTTGTTGCTGCTCTGAGTTATTGGGTTTCCGAAATCCATACTGTTAGTTTGAAGACACTGGAGAAACTGGAATTCCTGCACAAATTTTCTGTTAGCAATTCTTTCTCAATGTTTCATCAAGGTACCTGTGTACTCCGTATATATGAAGTCTCAAGGTGGGTGAAGGAGTTTAAGATTTGTCACAAGCTTCCTGGGGCATTTCTGAAGAACTTATTGTCTTACAGGCAGCAGTTCTTCGATATTTTATATAATATGGATTGGAAATCAATAATGATGAAAAATACGATGGCTCTTAGATCATCTGTGCTATCCAAGGACGTAATCGAGGAACTTATAATTGAAGATATGAGTTCAAGAGGCATATCACATGGTCAAATTGGCAGGGTTTAAAGTTTTAAACCCTATTTTTTTATCCGTGTCTCTTGAGATGTACTGCGAAAACATAAAAAATAGCCGCTTTCTTCGTCGACCTCCGACCGGGTTTGCAACATTCATCATCTTTACCTCTCTTATTTCCATCTTTTTTTTTGCCTTTTCAGTACTTATCTTCTCTAAAATATCAGTTTGCAGCTTGTCTAATCTTGTATTTGAATTACTACTACAGTTTTTTAGTTTTAACCTATGGTGTTCATATATGTAGTTATGTACAGGATGAAGGTTTTAACCTATGGTGTTAATATCTCCTTAGATTGTTCATCTTTTGGTTTAAGGATTGTTGACATTTGGAGTCTTAAGAGTTGTTTTTATCCCTCTTATTTACCTATGGTGTTAATATCTCCTTAGATTGTTAATTTACCTAGTCACTACTAACTTGAACTTTAAGGTCAAAGCAAATATTTTGGTTTAGTAATTTTATTAGAGTTGCCAACAGCCCCAACACCAAGATGACTATTGATAGTAGCAATTATATGTTAATTCTGGCATATTGAATTCTTGTTTAATTATTGAAAACAAACAAATTAGGGCAATATTATTCTAGCTTATCATGCTTTCTTCTAAAAACAGGGAAGATGTACCATCATCAGAGTGGTGGATGAGGTGTAACGAGGTATGTGATATCCTCTTCTTTCTTTAGACTTTAGTTTCTTGTGGAAGTCATTTTGAATTGAAAAAGAAAAAGAAAAAGAAAAAGGAAAAGAAAAAGAAAAAAGCAGTTACTGAATCTGAAAGCAGCAGCTAAAGTCGTCGGAGGTGCTTTTGATGCTAGTTATATTTGTGTTTTGAATTTAGTTAGTTTGTTTTTGAATTGTTCAGTGTGTGCCTCGAACCCTTGACCTCTAGGTGGAAGATTATACCTCTTACCACTCCAACCAAGGGTTGTTGGCTTGAATTTAGTTAGTTATTTGCTCGTACGTCCATGTGGGAGACATATGTAAGCATGAGTAGTTAGGGTTATGTATGAGTGACCTGTCTAAGGGTAGTTCTAAGAAATTATGTCTTAGTTTATAAATAATGATGGTAATCTCCCGGCAAAATGGGAGAAAGAACCAAGTTTTTGAAGTTTGTTAGTTTTACAGTGATTCCTCGAACTTTGGTGTGTAGTCACTTGATCGGATTTTAAGAAACTGTTTCGGGTGCGAGTCAACAGTAAATTAGTATGTTATTCTGATGTTTGGTTTTGATTAGTAATGATGTTGATGTCCAAACTATTTCCTACATTTTTTCTCTTAACCAACAATTATGCAATGTTGATTGTTGAATTCAATAGTATGCCTTAATAAAGGCTTGTGGCATGTGAAACTCCTCACAGAATCATTTGGCACACCTAATGAAATGGGTCGTGTGGTTGAGAGGGTAGATGACAAAGTTTGGACACACTCTTCCCCAGTACACTCACAGAGGTGTGTGTCATGCTGACTGCTGGTAATTTTTTACTAATTCAGGGATACGATAAAATTCTTTTACGCTTTACATGAAATTCAATAATATTTTGGTAAATCTCAAGTGTTGGAGTGGTTGATCACATATATGTATATTCACACAAACTGATTTTTGATAGCCACCACTCACCATATGAATGTAGGGGTGGCAATTTGGTCCGAACCGGTGGGTTTTTTCCCGAACCCGCCCCTAATGGAACGGCTTTTACCGCCCCGTTTATTAAATGGGACGGTAATGGTATGAAGATAAAACCATTTACCGGGTTCGGGGCGGGTTTGGGATTAGGTAGTAAAACCCGCCCCGCCCCGATTATATATGTTATGTATTATATATACAATAGGTTTCTAAAACTTTTTATCTTATATCATCAATTTAACTATTTTATATTTTATATTATGTAATAAGTTGTAGTGTTTATAGTTGATAAAACCAAAATGTTATAAAATTTTGTTTATAATATTTATATTATTTTGATTAATCTAACTTATTTGAAATAAAAATATGAAATTTATGTTTAAATCCGACCCGCCCCGTACCGTTTCATGTCAAACGGGGCGGGGCGGGTCGGTAATGGTTAAGTCATTTCTAATCGGAACGGGTATGGTAATTAAATACCCACCCCGATTAACTATTGGGACGGGAATGGTAAAACCCGTTTACTAACGGGACGGACTTGGGAAAGAGGTAACCCGTCCCAAACCCGCCCCGTTGACATCCCTATATGAATGGCCGATGGCTGCGGTATTGGTAAATAAAGAAAATTCTCAGGGAAATAAAAATTTTAGTTAATAAATATTGACTCAGGGATATATTTTTCTGTAGTCCAAACATTGACTTGATCAGAACATTGCCCCCTAATCTTTATCTTCTCTCTCTCTCCTATTGCTCTTCCTCTCCCGCGGCCCATCAGATGAAGGGTTCAACCACAAGGTCCAAGATAATTTATTCTTTGGTTCTCAGCAAACCAGAACCCCATTCTCAAGAGATACAAGGAACTCGTGAACCCGATCCAGATGATGGCCTTTACAAATGCTGGTTAGGAAATGAGGAAGAAACTGAAGCTTCTCTGACAAAAAGCAACACTATCAGGAAATGGGAGATGCTAATGAACCTCCTGTGAAATATTTATACGAGGGAAATAAAAAAAATTAGAAGAAACGAGTGCGATGATGCTATTTCAGATGAATATAACAACAACGAGATTCTAATGGAACCTGAGAGAAACCAAGGATAGGTTTCTGTTACTTCAGAAAAAGGTTTTTTAATTCAGACGGGTAGTTGGAGTCAGGTTGAAATGGAAAATACAACTAACAGAATCGCCAACAAAGGGTTGGCGGTTATTGTGCTTATCACATCTTCGTGATGTATCAATGCCTTGTAACGACCAACATAGAATGATGTCGGTTTTAAAAAAAAAAAAAACTAACAGAATCAACGAACGTGGTAGTGGTGCATTAAACCCTACTTCCATTATCATTAACCCAAAAGTTGATACTAAGAGTTGAAACAGGATCAAGTAATGTAGTAATTTCTTGTACAGGCGGTGATAGTTTAGTTGAAAGCGAAGGTGGCGTTGTTACTGCTAAGCCAATTTTTTGGAAAATAAAAAGGACCAATGGTTGCTGATGATGACTCTGTTCTCCGAATGTTTTCCAGATAATGTTTTCCGTGATGAACTTGAACTCGTTCGGTACGTGAGTGGACTGAATTCACACTTTCTATCGAGTGTGTGGTTTTTCCGTATTTTAAAGGCGGGTGTGGGGTTTTCCCTCTAATAGAATTTGGTGAGTCACATTGTGTAATTTAATGGTGGGTTCGGATCATTAATACTTATAAGCAGATGAATGACTGCATCAAGAGAGATTCATCAGGTAATCAGGTATTATAGCCACTCCTAATTCTCTTTCTCTCTCACTTTAAAGTCAAGCACAAAAAATTAAAATGAAAAATAAAGCAGATGATTGATTGATTGATTCCTTGTACTATAAAAGTAATATACTAGTACTACTAGATGATTGATTGATTCCTTGGACTGAATATTATCGACGCGTTTCCATCCGTATACTTCATTGTCGAGTTTCAAAAGTAAACAAAACCAAGGGCGGAGCTATGTGGGGGCTAAACCTGGCTGTAGCCACTAGCCAGGGTTGAATTTTGGGTATTTATGAGAGTGAGGCGAGGTCGAGGAGTAGATTGTAAGTAACTCAGTTGGTTAAAGTTGTCTCCGTCCACCAACGATGTCATTAGTTCGAGTCTATGCATCTTCTTCTTTATTCTATTATTTGCATAAAAACTTAGGTACCTACAATAACACATATATAATGGTGCTTCCTAATGCTTCTAACAAAGAGCAGTAGAATCCAGTAATCCTGAATGCTGGGTCTCCAGTGATTTTTCTCTTGTTGGTTCCCATACAGAGTCAAGAACAGTACCTTTTGCCGAGAAGCCAGAGGAACGGAAGGAACTTGAAAATAAAGAACCGGTTACGGAATCTAAAAAGAGGCAACTAAAAATTTCGTGGCAGATTGAAACAACAGGTCATGGAGGCTCAACGTGGCGAAAAACGAGCACACCGAGTTGTTTTTGGGCCGTGCCATCCATTGGGGAACTCTAGACCTCTTCTGTCCTCTCAAGCACAGCTAGGTTTCAATCCTCCAAAATGAACATTGTTCAAATTATATATCATTGATCAAAGAGACATCAACAAACTAGTAATTTCAAGAGTGAATATTCCTAGTAAAGACGACAAGCTAATTAGTTCGAATTTACTTCAAACTTCAGTCTAAAAAAAAAGGAAATCAAAATTCACAAAACATCCTTAATAACACTTCTTAGCTCTTCTCCACTTATTTCGATCTTTCAATTCGAAGTGACGCAGCGGAAAACTCCCAAAAGAATTAGATCTTCGTCCAAAATTTATGAAACTCAGAACAAGTCTTAGAACTCCGTCTAAAGACTATAGAATCAAAACTATAAGAAGTAATACTAAAGTACTGAAATTTTATTAGTTGAATTAAATGACAGAAACAACTACTATACCCTCTTTATATAAGCCTAGGGGTTCCTAGTCTTAGAGGGTGTTTGATTTTTTAGCACTTACAAGTGCTACCACTTAGTAAGTGCTACCACTTAGTGATATCACTTGTAAGTGATATGACGTTTGATTTCTATCACTTCTAAGTGCTTGATTTTTGTTTTTATATTAATTTTAAATGTCATCAAAATGAGAAATTGTCTATTTTGACCTTAAAGTATTTACATACTAGCATTTCATACTAATTTATTATGCTCGTGAGTTTGGGTACAAGAGAATTACGATTTATGAATACTTTATGTTGAAAATATTAACCTCAAGTAATTAAAAATTATGAAGGAGAAAGACCTTACGTTGCATGATGAGTTTGGGTGGTTCCGTGATTAATGAAGGAAGAGATGTGAAAAAATTTTAAGAGAAAAACTTAGGTGAAGAATGAGTAAAGAAGGAAAAGGGTCATTGATAAAGTCATAAAAATATTTTTTACTTATCAATTGTTTAAGATTTTCTGTTTAGTTATAATTATATTGGTAATTATTATATTCGGCATGGATAGAAATGTCTGTTTTAGCACTTAGAAAGTAAGTGCAAAAAAATAAGGTTCAAATTGGAGCTTACTTTTTTGCACTTACTTTGACCCCACTTACAAGTGATATTCACTTATTAAGTGAAAAAACAAACGGCCCAAAATTGCCGACCCGCACTTATTAAGTGAAAATCACGTAATAAGTGCAAAAATCAAACACTAGTTTCCGAAACCTAATCAAATTCAAATAACAAATTCTAAATAAATAAAATACTAGAATCTAAAACCTAAAAGGTTTCTTAAAAATATAAAACTGCTAAAATTAAAAATTCTCTACTAAAAAGAAATATGAATCTACTAATGGTGTGTTTGGTTGCAAGATTCCTAAGTAGGATTCCTATCAAAAGTGGGATTTAGTAGGAATCATGAATCCTTGGTCTATTTGGCTACCAAGAATCCTAGGATTCTTGAATCCTAAGGATTCCTATTTCCAAAATTTGTATTAGACCAAAATCCCACCCTCCCCCCTAAGATTTGGTAGGATTTTGGATTAATAAATCTAAATTTCATACTTAAAATCAACGAAAAATATTTCCTTCTACAAAATAATTATTTTAAGGGTTATTTCCCTAATGGCCCCCAACTTTGTGACCAGCTTCCCGCCTGACCCCCTACTTTACGAGAAATACCCATATGGCCCCCTTCCGTTATAACACCGTCACTCTCTCTCCTCCATCACGTTTTCTCTCTCTGCCAAGTCACGTCACATCATCTGTTACGCCACCTCATCATCTTCTCCGGCCGGCAAAACTAAAATCGCATGATAAACGTTTTTTCCCCGAAAGCCAATTCTTCCCAAATAAATTTTTTTCCCGAAAATCCAATTTTTTTTCCAGAAAACAAATTTTTTTTTTTCTTAAAACTGTTTTTACTCCAGATCCGTTTTTTACCGAAACATTGTTTTTTTTTTCTCAAAAAATATTTTCCCGAAAACTAAAATCGCTTGATAGAGACTGTCTTTTCCTTTCCCAAGAAAAAATGGTAGAAAAAAAACGGTTTCCGAAAAAAAAATGAATTTCGTGAAAAAATACTCAAATAATAATAAATCATGAGATTCTTATTAGTTGCCAAACAAACCAAAGATATACTTGGATTCATGAATCCGTGGAATCATAAACCCCAAGGACTCATAAATCCGCAGATTCATGGTTCCGTCATCCAAACACACCATAAAATAACTTAATATGATGATATCTAAGATTTTCAGAAATCTTCTGAAAATCATTTTCTGAAAATTTCCCTGCATCAGTCTCCTCCACTTCAAAAAAACTCGCCTCGAGTTTACTGATTGATTGGAAGGCTATCTGGAATGGTACACCCCTGAGAATACTTTGTCGTGAATTGTGCATGGGAATCACCAAACTATCAGATTGGAAGACTTTATTAAGTCACAAGAAAATTTCTGACTATACTTGTCATGCGATTCAAACTCCCTTTTCACCCCAAAAATAAACTTGTACAGATCATGATTATAGTGATTGAAAATTATGAACTTCGATGAAGGCTTTCGAATAAAATTACTTGTCAATCCATGTAAAACAATTTGAGATTCGCAAAATTCTGAGAACGGATCTTCGTGTGAAGGAAATTTAATTGGATTAAAGTCTAACTTGCGAAGTTTCTCACCTTCTTTTGAATCAACTTCCTTTGACTCAATTTGAGATTCGCAAAATTCTGAGAACGGATCCTCGCCCAAAAATTCTTGAGGAGTTTTTTTTTAGGAGAGAGAGTGTGGGCTGATGTCAGCAACTCTTTGAGTTTTTCCCCTTTCTCTTCTTTCAACTCGAGAAGGAAAACCCTAGCTACCAATTTGAATCTGATACTCGATCCAGCACAGCTAGTAGAAATCTTCATTAAGCTATCACCACGATAACATCATCTTGAATTTCATTTTTGGTTCATATTTACAATATCCAAAACCTAGATCCAGACTTTCATCATGGAGTCATGACTACTTTGCTTCTTTTTCTGATATGTGATTTTTCGAAGCAAGAAGATAAAATCAATCCCCAGTAAACAAAGAATCCGATTCAACAATTGCATGTGCGAGAAGGAGGAGACCTTCATCAACTAGGGTCCTCAACAACCAGGGTAGTCCTTTTAAATTAACTTGCAACACCCTTAGGCTTTTGGTTCTAATTCAACTGCTATTGCATGAACTTTGGTTCTAATTTAGCTACTATTACATGATCTTTGTGTTCAGCTTTGTTATTGCCTTGGTGGATTGGTTGAATATTAAGTGGTTTATGAAGCTTTTATGAAGTTTCTAGGTGTCGTCTGTGTGTTCAGGTCTCTTATCTAGTCTTGCATGTGAATCCCTTTGGTTTCAACTTATATCTCATCATCCCTCTCTTCCTTGTATTAATTTTCATCTTCCCTATTTATCTAGTGTTTTTAATTTTGTTTTAGATCTGGTTTAG
Organism: Eschscholzia californica; assembly: GCF_041429995.1. Classification (NCBI taxonomy): domain Eukaryota; kingdom Viridiplantae; phylum Streptophyta; class Magnoliopsida; order Ranunculales; family Papaveraceae; genus Eschscholzia; species Eschscholzia californica. The sequence continues at coordinate 10,678,404 of NW_028238198.1, read as the reverse complement.
ATCTCATGTATACCTAAATGAACTAGATCGTTTATCTTTCCTTTAGTATTAGTCTATTATATGCATCTTGGATCATCACAAGATTCTAATTTTTCTTCTTCTAGTATCACTACTTGCTATGTTATGTATCTTGTTCTCTCCGGAAAATCTAGCTTGTGTTTACTATGTTATGTACCTGCCTTCTCTGGGTCTGCGATTAGGTAGCTGCGATTATGGTGTTGATACTTTGGTCCTCCTTGTTTAATCTATTATGCTAATCTTATCTGTTTTGGCTTATGTAGAGTTAATTTTATTTTCTTTCTAGTTTTTTTGTTGTTCTTTTTCTGTTCTAGTTGCTGCTTTCCTTGTCTGTTCTTCTCCTCTCTTTTGTTCTGCCGTGTTCGAGCCTCTTATCCCTGTTCCTGTTCTGTTTCTTGGGCTTTTTTGTGGGGTGCCTTTAGATTAGTTTTATGGACCATCCTAAACCAGACCTATCCATTTTAGCCTGGAATATTCGTGGTTGTGGGCAATACTTAAATAGAAAGCATCTTTATCGGCTTATTAAGAACCACAAACCTGACTTTATCTTTCTCTCTGAGACCAAAAGCACAACTAACCACCTTAATCAAATTCTCAAATTATTTGCCAATTATAATCTGGTAGTGGTTGACCCAAAAAATAAAGTCGGGGGTCTTGCCCTGTTTTGGACCAAGGATTATGAGGTCAATACTATTTATGTCAACGATAATATGATTCACGCTAGATGTACCCACAATGATCATGGAAATAGTTTTGTTCTGACTGGCTTCTATGGAAGCCCTTATCGGAAAAACCGTATGACCCCCTGGAACACTCTTAGTAATCAGAAGGTTGAGACCACGGTCCCATGGGTGGTCATGGGCGACCTCAACACCATCTTACACCCGTCGGAAAAGGATGGTGGTCGACATGAGATCACTAGTCAAGTCACTAAAATCAACCAGGTAATTAATGACCTTGGTCTCAGGGATGCGGGTTATAAGGGCACCACCTTTACTTGGACCAACAGACAATTTAAAGGCACTCTCATTAAAGAAAGATTAGACAGAGCCCTCACAAATCACTCCTGGCTTATTGACTTTCCTTCTTCCCTTGTTACTCATCTGTCGGGAGTTGGTTCTGATCATATTCCTATACTTCTGACTACCTCGGCTAATGCTAATCTCGGTAAGCGCCCTTTTAAATTCATTAGAACTTGGATGTCCCATCCGGATTGTGGCGACTTCATCCGAGATCACTGGCCGCCCAATCTCCAGTCAATCCAACCGAAGCTTAACCACTTAGCGATTAAGCTGGCTAGATGGAACAAGCTTGTGTTTGGTCATCTCGATACCAGGATTCACAATCTTACTGAGGCAATTCAGCATGCGGACAACCATAAGAAACTTCACGATTTAAATCAACAACTTGAGGAAGCCTACAATCAGCTGGAGAGTCTTTGGAAGGAGAAATCCAGAAACGACAATATCAAACTGGGTGATCAAAATACCAAGTTTTTCCATGCCAAAGCTATTAATCGGAATCGGAAGAACCGCATTACGGCAATTAAGGACACTAATGGTATGTGGGTCCAGGAAGACTTAGATATTGCAAACATCTTTACTACCAATCTCTGTAGTATCTCCACTACTTCTGAATCGATTATCTCTGAAGAATTACTTGACCTCCTCTCTGGTCAAATCCCTGACTCTTCTAATCTTGTCCTTATTAGTGTTCCTTCGGAACAGGAGATCTTTGCTTCCGTGAAGTCTCTTAAAGCCGGTATGGTGGATTTATTGGGGCGAGCCGGTATGCTTGATGAGGCAAAGAAATTGGTGAGTGAAATGTCGATGGAACCTGATTCTTACGTAGTAGGGGCATTGCTTAATGCTTGTTGAATGCATGGGGACGTTGAATTGGGAAAATAAATAGTTGAGAGGTTAGTGGGTAGAAGTCTCGGTCATGGTGGTCTTCCTGTTCTTCTTTCTAACATGTATGCTTCAGCTAATCGGTGGGAAGATGTGGCGAAGGTGAGAAAGAAGATGGAGGATAAAAATCTGAAGAAAGTGCCTGGATGTAGCTTGATTGAAGTGGATTGTGTAGTTTCTGAATTTGTTGCAGGGAGATAGATCTCATCATCTTATGGATGATATTGTCTCTGTTTTGCTTTTGATTAATAATCAATTGAAGTCCTCAAAAGTTGATGAGGAAATAGTCACGGAGTTAACCTAATTTTAGTAGATCTCTCAGGTTTTGCAACGGAATGCCCCTTCGTCATGTTCCAACACGGACACTTATATTTTGCCAGGCGATGAACAAAGTGAGGAAAGATAGAGAATCACCTGACATGGGTTACATTCCAAACTCCACCACTACTTTGAGAGGCTTCGAATCTATAGCTACTATATTTGCAGTATCTTTGGGGATAACAAACTTTTGCTTTTCGTGTTTTGAATTGGATTAGTTTTGTTTAACCTTATCATTTGTAAATTAAGTTGCAACTTGGTCTCAAGGTATCTTGTTTAGCTTTTGTTTTCTAGTATTAGTTTGGGATATCTTGTGAAATGGGCATAGAGAAGGTCCCGAGTGATGAGTCCAGAATACAAATTTTAAAGTTTTTGACTTGAAGGCATTGGCCGACAATAACCTAATTGGGCGTTGAAAAACTGATGTTCTCCATATGTCCTTCGCCAGCAGACAGTTTGCATCTAATTTCAAACTTGATGGACGATTGGACCCAGAGATGTATCCGGCCGCCTGGCCCTTAGCCTTTACTCCAACCCAAACCCAACCCTATAATTTGATCAAAGCCCACTTAAATTTCTCTCCACAGATACTTTATCTTTTGAAACATTCTACACCACAAATATATGATCTACTTTGAACTATCTTTCCCCAGCTCAAATTCCTACTTCATTGAGACTTACTTTACCAACTTCTACTTCTATCACCAGATTTACAAACCAAGCTATTAGCTATTTCTACCATTAGTTGAAACTCAAGTTTCAATCAAATGGATATTGTGACTCCTGTCGTCGACCTCATATGTCGTCTGTGGGTTTGTTGTTCTCCTAGTCTTACCAACCTCTGCAACCTCAAAAGAAATATCATTTCTTTGGGATCTACAATTGAGCAATTGAAGAGTAAAAAAAGCGATGTCACGAACAAGATCGATCGTGCCGAGTCAGACTTAGTAGAACCAAAGGAACGCACTGGTGAAGTGAAGAATTGGCTCACAAGGGTTGAAGCAATAGAGCAAGAAGTTGCTGGAATTTTAGAACAAACTCAAATACGCGATTCACGTGGTTGTTGTTGTTGTTATTGTCCTAGTCGTTCAAATGATTGTTGGACTGATTACAAACTTAGCAACTTAGTGATTGAAAAGCTAGCAACAGTGAAGGAATTGATTAGTGAAGGAGAATTTAGTGTTGTTGCTGAAATATGTCCACATGAACAGATTCAAGAGATACCGACAGCAGCTGGGGTTGTCGGTATGGAACCAAAGCTTGAAGAGTTGTTGAAGTTTGTTACTGAAGATGATCAAGTTAAAATTCTAGGTATATATGGGATGGGTGGAGTTGGTAAGACTACCCTCCTGAAGAAACTCAACAATGAATTGTCCAAAACGAATTTGGTGATTTGGGTTGTGGTTTCTAAAGATATGAACTTAAATAGCGTTCAGAAACAAATCGCAAAATCACTTAATTTGACTCTGTCAGACGACTCAGATTTATTCACAACAGCTAGAGAAATATTCACTGTGTTGAAAAGGAGGAAATTTGTGTTGCTTTTGGATGATATTTGGCAACGGATTGATTTACAAAGTATAGGAGTTCCCTCTTTCGACTCTAATAGTACTCATGAAACGAACAAGTCTATGGTCATTTTCACAACTAGATCTAACGTTGTCTGCGGGCAAATGGAAGCCCATAGAAGGATGAAAGTAGATTGCTTAAAATGGAGCGAAGCTTGGAGTTTGTTCCAAGAGAAAGTAGGAAAAGAAGTGATAAATGGTCACCCACAAATACCTGCGCTTGCAAAAGACGTTGCAAAAGAATGTCTTGGCCTACCTCTAGCACTCATCGTTATTGGTCGAACTATGGCTAGCAAGAATACAGTAAATGAGTGGAAGCACGCGATAAATGTATTACGTAATTCAGCTTCAGAGTTTGAAGGTATGGATGAGGAAGTTTTACCAATTCTAAAGTTTAGCTATGACAATTTACGGAACAAACAATACAAATCTTGCTTCTTATATTGTTCATTGTTCCCCGAAGATCATCATATTGGTACAGATGATCTTATCGACTATTGGATAGCCGAAGGATATATAGACGTCTTTAAGAACATAGACGAAGCTTGTGACCAAGGTCATGACATCATTGGAAATCTCAGGAGTGTGTCTTTGTTGGAGGAGAGCTACGACCCCTTAGGTCGCAAGGGTGTTAAAATGCATGATGTAGTTCGAGATTTGGCAATTTGGATAGTCTCTGACTATGGGAGAAACAAGGGAAAATATTTGGCCGATGTTGGTTTAGAACCTAGACTCGATGAATGGGAGAAGGCTGAAAAGATATTAGTGATGAATGATTCTCGTCATAATATTAATCCTTCAACAAATTGCTCTAATCTGTCAACTTTGATAGTTTTAAATGGGGGATTAGCAGAATTTAGTCTGATTTGTGAGAATATGCCTAAACTTAGAGTTCTAAGCATAGAAATAGCTTCTATGTCTCCAGCAAATTTTGGTCAACTTTCTGAATTACGATACCTCTATCTATCGTGTACAAGGTTGAAGTTATTTCCAAACGAGTTAAAGTCTTTGGCGAAGTTGATGTTCTTATGTATGGGTTATATTAGAAATAAATTGCCTAGTGGGGTGATACCTTGTCTTGCACAATTGCGAGTGTTAGACATGTATTATTCTGACTTCAAGGACTGGGAAATGGAGGGTTGTGCAAGTTTAACGGAATTGGAGAGCTTGAAACATTTGAATGAACTTCATATCACAATAGGCAATCTTGTAGCTCTTCAAAAGTTGGTAAGCACCTCCAAATTTCAACTCATCACCAGAACGCTATGTATCAGAGACTGTGAAGGTATCACCTCTGTCTCACTGTCAAAATCTTCACATTCTTTAAGTCTTTCTAACTTGAAGAATTTAAGAGGACTTAAAATTGAATGTGAAAAGTTACAAGAGTTGAGAATCAGTCCTTGGGGTATGCAAACCTTGGAGTATCTAAATTTGAATTGGTTACCAAAGTTAGAGATTGTGTGGGATAATAAGCAGATGGTTTTGCCAGCAGCTGATCAACTTAAAGAAGAGCAGTTGTTGTGTCTTTCAAACCTTCAGCATGTGTACATTAATGGGTGTGGATCAATAAAGAACCTTACATGGCTTACTTACGCTCAGGACCTTAGAATGCTTACTTTGGTCGAGATGGATGGAATAGAAGAAATAATTTCTGATGGGTTTCTAGTGGACGACGACCATACAAAGTTAAATTTGTTTTCAAATCTGACAAATCTAGTGTTGTCTGGTCTAGGGAACTTAAAGAGCATATGTTCGAATAGTTTGGCTTTCCCCGTTTTGAAAGATATCCTCATAGTAGACTGTCCTAAATTGAAGAAGCTACCACTCGACAACAACAGTAACAAAAATAATACTTTAAAAAGTATTTCTGGGAAGAAGGAATGGTGGGATAGTTTAGAATGGGATGATGACACCGTCAAAGACCGCTTTTCTTCTGTTACAAGCTTCATTCGATTTGATAGAGTTGAGAACCAGCCCTTGGGAGATGCAAACCTAGGGAGTATCTAAATCTGACTTTGTTACCAAAGTTAGTGGGGGATAATTAGCAGCTAATTTATTAACATGTGTTACATGTCTATCTGTTACACGTCCGTCTTCCCCTTCACTCTGTATCGAGTTTTTTTTTCCCGCCACTGCGTTTTTGTCCTCAAACTCTGGCCCCTGTATTTCACCAAACAATAATCTTTAGGTCTTGGATAGGGGATGTTAATGCATTCATAAACACTCGGTTGAATAAAAGAAATGCTAGTAAAGAGGTAATCTTACTTGGCCACTGAGACGTTTAGTTCCCTCCCAAGACTAAGTGAATCAAACTCAGATAACAATTCTGAATACTTGTTATCTTGGATACTCTTTCGCACTAAAACATCTTCTTCCCAACTCATCGGAACTTCCATATCCCTAAGAAGAAACCACAAAACCAACATAATGCTTGCTAGTTATACGTCAAAACAACAATTCACAATGTTAAGCTTAACGATTGATGCATATGAAAGAATAAGAAGATAGATTATGACATACCCTTCGAGACACTTGAATTTGCAGTAGTTTCTTTTCTTGATTGTGTATTTCCCAAATACATCTTTGAGTTTTTTGGCCAGCTCGGGCATCTCCTTTTGTGATCGAATATCCAAAACTTTCATTACTTGGATGTGCATTGTATTTACATTTTGAACATCTACAGTCCAAACAAAGCTTAGATGTTCATTAATCTTGTTCTGTTTCAATAGCTCCGATACAGTCCTATCGATGTTTTTTAGGTTCTTCTGCTTTGAGGAACGATCACGCCATCCACTTGCTAGCTTTATCAAGAGATCAACTACTTCAATCCGAGTCTTGACATGCTTTATCTTACAAAAAGCATTCAAAAATCCATCTCCAAAGATAACCTACAAAATCGAGACGAATGAGTCCAGTAATGCTTCATTAGTTCAACTTCGTAAAGATAACAAAAAGGAAGCAACTTATTACCGTCCATCTTGCTTCTCTAAATAGTGGCCAATACATAGTGTTTAAATTAAGAAATGGGTCACGCTGGACAAGGTCGTAGAGTATTGCTCTGGATAATCTCTTGTCATCTTCGGCATAAAAATAACATTCACGGTCCTTCGCATCAAGTACTAATTTCCTCCAAACCGAATCACTTTTGATTAAAGTTCGCCCGTCTCCCACAATCCACAGACAGTACCGTGCCCTTGTAAGAGAGACATTTGTTCGTTGAGGATTGGAAAGGAAACCCACTGACCCCTTCAAGTTGGACCGAACGGTGGACAAAATTATGACATCTTCTTCACCACCCTGAAACCCATCAACAGATCGAACACTCACCACGAAATCCCTATTTGATACATATTTGTCAAGTTTCTCTGTGAGAGCAAGTACTTGTTCTTTATATTGGGATATAATACCAACACTAACCCTCTGGTTAGTTGAAACACATGCTGTATTTAAACAAAAACTCATTCAATGAACAAAGAAGTAAACACTATTATATGAATGAAACAAGAGTTGTAAAAAAGGATCACCTTCGAAAAGACTTTCAACTATTTCACAAATTACTACGACTTCCACCATATTTTTGCAGCTATGGGTGCTGTTGAATTCCTCGCTCCCATAAAAAACATCTATGAATGTATAAGGTCCATACATATCTCCTTGAAGCAATTCTCTTTTGTAACTTTCATCTTTGACATTAGGGGCATCTGAAATCCGACTGTTGTAAAACTCGGCATTTGGAAAGGCGCTTATAGAAGGATGCATTCTAAACTGAGTACTTAAAAGATGCCTTTTATAGCCCAGCAACACCATTCTCTCAAAAAGACTTCTTCCGAATTGAGCCTCCTCAGATATCTATCAAAGAAAAATAAATCCAACATTAGAGAATATTAGCATTATCCCACATTGCCGGGGCATTAATTTTCTTTTTAAGTGTACCTTGCTGTGGACTAGAGCGGGCAACTGACGTTCGTCACCTATGAGAATCGCATGTCGAATACCAGGAAGACGCAAGGGAATGGCTGACTCGCATTCTTTAAGTTGGGCAGCTTCATCGATCACCACTACCTTTGTTTTCTTAATTTTATATAACTTCGCGCAGCCAGAAGAAGTACAAAATACAAGGCAAGCATTTTGCAAGCAAAAGTCTCTCATAGACCCTTTCAGAACATTGTAAGAAACCGAAAATTTTCCAATGGATTTAAGACTTTCAAGGCATTCCTTTTTTGTCTTACTTAACAGGAGTAAAGACGAGTCAGAGATATTGTCGACAGTATTTGAGTTGGAGAACAATTCGATCATGTTTTGGTCTGTAAGAGAGTCACTATCTAGCGAAGTTCTCAAAAGCTCAAGCAACTCAAGGGCTCTATACATATCTTCCACCATTTTCACAGGAAGTAACGAGGTTGGCATGTGAGTGCAGATATGTCTTATACAATTTCTTATTTTCTTTCGAATGAAACCAAATTCCATTCTTACGAAGTCCCTGATTGTAAGTTCACTATCCAATGTTTTATCCTGCATTTCTTCACTTTTTTTCTCTTCCAAGTAGTCAAGGTACTGCCGATTTGCTTTTTTGAACAAATATCTCATCCATTCTAAATATGTGCCCTTTCCGTTAAGCATCCTAAAGCACTTCTTTAGTTTTTTAACACGATAATCGAAAAAGATATCTTGTAAATGTTCACGTTCATCAATCTTCATTCGATCCTTATTCCCTAGTAACACTATATCTCCCAATCCATAACCTCCATATTTCATTTCTTCCCTAACAATTGCTAATAACCGAGAAGCGACTTCAACAACTGCATTGTTAGTTGGTGCACATATAACAGTTTTGCAGTTCATCTTTAAAAGAACAGAAAGAAGGGTACCAACTGTTTTCGTTTTACCAGTGCCCGGAGGACCCCATATAAGCTTTACAGAGTTTTTATGATCACATCCAATTGTCGAAATAGAGCTTAAAACTGCATCAAGTTGAGTATCGTTCAAATTACACGAATTCAAGTCTTTGCATTCATCTTTCTCTAGGATAGAATCAAGTTCTTGAGGACAAATACCGCAGCTTTCAATAACCTGTAAAAAGTAAATAACAATAGGATAAGCAAACAGACACTGCCCCTTAACAGGTTTCAAACCCGTTAATACGTATTATATGGACATTAAGGTCCTTCTTAACATCATCCCACATCGCACGGGCACTAGAAGTGGTAAGTGGACAAGACTTCGGCAATGCTTTTCTAGCGAGCCAATTTTGGAGGAAATTAGGCCCAATGGGAACACTAGAGGTACTTGTTAACCTTATCCCACATTGATTGGTATATAACTCTTGGGCAAGGATTTCGTGACAAGCCAATTTTCAAGGAGAGTTGGGCCCAATGGACTCCAATAGTACTAAGATTGTAAAATACTCACGAAAAAGAAACAAGCATAAAAGAAAATGAGACTTACCAGAGGAGAAGGACATAAAACCTGCTCAATTATGTTTGAGTTGCCGCTATGAAGAGCTTCCCATATACGATTACATGATACTATATTCATAACCGAAATAGCAAAAAGCGGTTCAATCTTTTTCTTATGACCTTGAAAGAAAACAATCGGTTTTGATGCAAGGATGTGGATAGTCTCATTATAATATTTATATGATTTCGATAACACTGCAGCAGGAAGATACGGCCTTTGGGCTCTGTTCAAGTCATCGATAGATGAGGGAATTACATCGGAAAAAGCAATTATATCACAAGGGTAAAGAGAGTCGGCATTGTCAACTGTCAATTCATAATACAAGTTGTTGGGTGCTTTATAATTCTTAGCTCTCTTGACTGATAAGATTCTATAGACAGGAGACTGACTCAGGTTGCTTATACTGTGGAAGAATTCGGTATGTATTTCCTCGAGAAGAGGATTACAAAATGAGTTCAAGTAATGCTTAATCGACGAGAATGTTTCTGGAATCTTTTCCACCTGCAGAACAATGAAACAATCAATCCAGCTTCTCATTAGAAACTAAACGAATAAATCCACTTGTTTGCAGCCATTGCAACAAAAAGTCGGAACTAGGCCCGGATATATCAATGGACCGAAAAGATGATATGACACAACCTGCAAGTTGTGTTTCTTGAACCCGAATAAGACTTTTCTAACTCGACCATTGTAATAACCACTGCAAACCCACTTTAGCCTTAAATGAACAAGTAGTAATGTAACTCATTTCACTTCAACATTTTGAGTAGTAGAAAGTTTAGATGTAAAATTAGTATTATGAGCAATGATCATGTATTTATGTTATTGAGAAGAGAATGAAATAAGAAAAGAAAGGGAAATACTACTACCTTGTCTTGATAAAGTAGTTGATTTTTGACATCTTCCAAAGTCCAAGATAGTAAAACTTTTATCAGACTAGGAGGAGGACGACATTGAATTGTTTCTGTTTTAACAACACCACCACCACCACCACCAGAAGAAGTAAAAGAAGAAGAAGAAGCCATTATCATCACAATCACCCAACTCTCTCCTTCTTCTTCTCCTGGATTCCTCTTTAAAAAGGAAACAAAAAGTTTTGTTTACTTTTGAAATTTGATGAGAAAGACCCTTGGGTAAAAGCATGCACAGTGTGAATAATATTCTAGTAGTACTAGTATATTGCTTTTATCGTACAAGGAATCATATCAATCAATCAATCATCTCCTTTATTTCTCATTTTAATTCTTTGTCTGTAGAAAGAATTCTACCCGCTTATAATGATCTTTTGCAACAAAAAAAAAAAGTATTAATGATCCAAACCCACCATTAAATTACACAATGTGTCTCACAAGCTTCTACTCATTAGAGCTTAATTAGACCACGAGGGAGGAGGGAAAACCCCACTCCGGCGTTTAAAATAGGGAAAAACCCACACTCGATAGAAAATGTGGATTAAGTCCACTAACATACCCGATCAAGTTTCAACAAAAAAAAAAAGCATACACGATCAAATTTAAGTTCTTTGCAGTCTAGTATAGTAGCTCTTGGAGTCGTGCGCGAATGTGGTTCAATGTGTAGATGACACTTGACAACTTTAAGTTCATTCAGTATACACTGAAATATAGAAAAGTTTAGTCCACCACCCATGATGGCTTTCAACTCATATGACCTCATCAATAAAATATGGAGCAAGTCTTTCTTCTTCTTTTTTTAATTCAAAAGCGTGTGGGGGTATTCCTCTTTTGAGATTCTCTTTTGACACTTCCTTCCTATGATATTTCTTACTAGTGAAGCAAAAGGAGTTGCTTTCCCTTTGGTCACATAATTTTTTTTATCATATTCTACTGGGGTAATTGCTTTTCTTACCACCACTTAAAAAGAGACCAAACATTGTTGAGAAATGCTAAGTGTACAAAAAAAATTTGACAAAATCTTTGACTCGATGAGTCACCAAGGTAAAAGAAGGTCTAGATCGAAGTATGAAATCCTCCCTAATATGGAATCGATCTTGAAGATACATCTATAAAAGAAAAGGTAAATGATGGTTTGCCTCAAGTGGACAAGTGAGTTTTACCCATGTTTCTCTCTTTTAATTGGTTGGGTAAAATCTAGCAATCTACCTCAGATTTTGATCCACTTTTTAGGACAACACTTTTTAGGACACAACCTATCAGTTGAAAAATCAGACATTGAATGATGGCTATGTGATTTAACCTAAATACCCACTTTCAAACAAACAACATTTAATGTATCAGGAGCTTATATAACCCTTTTCTTCCAACTATAAAAACTTCTTACAACATTATGCTCACAAATGGGTCTTACAAACATAATCAAATCAAGCAGAAGAGACTCAACTATCTGCTCCTTCACAATCTCTGCAATTTGATATCAACCAACAGCCAGTAGTAATACTCTCCGAACATTCTGTCTCCTTCCAGACTCAGAAAAATGGTAGGATAACTGATAATAAATCCTCCGGTGAACTTCTTACATACTAGCAAGCTCGGTATTCCAGAAAAAGAGATAGTTTCTGTACAAGTATATCACGTGTACCATATAGGGGTTTGCTATCAAAGATCCAATCCTTATCGAGAATTCCTCTTTTGGCGCTTCCGATCATTTCGTCATGGAAAATGGAGACAATGCTGTAGATTGATGTCCTCAGTACATCAGCCATTGCATAAGCTTTCGCATGCAAAGGTCCACCTCTCTTCTTGCTCGGGAAACTGGTCGGTACGTCTCTTCTACCTGTACTCAATGGAGCCCATTGGATACTTCCTGGGCCCATTAAATGAGGTGCCTGTAGAGTAGTCTTCTTCCCCATGCATGCCTCAACAGCAAGCAAGCCTGACATTAGAGTCGAGACGACTGAAGCATTGCAACCACCAAGTTGAGCAACACCAAATCTGTCGTCCTTGTGAGAACGGCCCGTCAGCGCTGCTACTGTCCGTGCACACCACATATATAGCTGTGAAGTACTTTGTATTAGACACAAGTATCTATTAAATTCTGAATAGAAATTGAACATATATAAGTAGTGGATTGTCGAGGAACATTTGCAACTATCATGAGTAGTGACTAACAAGAAGCGCGATACGAATGATGCATGGAAAACAGGCAGCATGCAGGAACTTTTATTAGTCCAAGTGCCTTATAGCTAGAGTCCAGATTTAGAAATAAACGAATTGAAATGTCATAAGTTGTAACAGAATAGCAAGTCAATAACTCAAGACTAACATGAGCACATTGTTCTGATAGCGAAAAAATAAGCAAAGCTACGTCCTCGAAGAGTTCCTCTTTCATCATCAAATGAAGGGTCTAATAATAGAGAGATTCTACGACCAACAAGTTATCAAGCAAGCGAATTGATGATGAAGCAACAAAAAAATTGTTTTAGAAACCAGCATACATGGGTGTGAATTCAGATTCCATGATTCTACATTGCACGTCTAACAGAAAATCAAACAGCTCACTCATTGTGGATGCATATATACTGGTTAAATTGCAAGTAAGTAGAACTATCACGTTTTTAGGTATTTTTTTATTCTTCATATAATATTATTAATTATATATGCAAATAATATAGTGTATCATATAATACTCAAACATTACTGTCACACTAGCACTTGGAATATAGGCATTGAAAACAAATTTTCAGAGGAAAGACATGTAATAATCATGATTACAAGGGTGACAAGTGAGGCCATGAGTGTTAACAGAGTTCTATGGATTCGAGAGAGTAGATCAATAGTAGTACCTGGAAGTCATTGAACGCTTCATGGAGCTTTGAGTCAATTCGAGTATCAGTTGGTGAGCGTAACTGTTGGGATATTTGGTCAGTCTTGTCCAAAGAGGAACCTTCCAAACCCTCAGCCAGCTTTGATGTGAGTTCTTCTAAAGGTCTCAAGCACACAGCTACAACTCTTCTGTAAGTATCGCCAGATTCTTCAAAAAAAGCAGCCCGGCGCCAGAGATCGACATTGCTCTCACAGACCATACACAGATCAAGATAAGCAAGATACTGCAGAAGGGACCTTGGAGAACTCTCCTCTAAAGCTGCAAAGAGAGGTTCACTTGGATTTGTTTCTGCTGCAGCTGAACCTTTTGATGGTGCAAATACGCATCTCTTGGTATGTAGGACCTGCAAGAAACCCCAAATAAATCAAATTAATTGAGCAGGAAGGAGAATCCATTTTGTTTTCATTGTGTAACCAGTCACATGCATCTCTCCATACAATCTTGATTCATCAAATTGCCAAACAAGATATTTTCTCTGAACACAGAAAGGCCTCCTGAACCACCCATTTATGACACACGGATTCAGAGGAAGGGGCATTTAGCTCATAACAAGATGGGCATTATCTTATTTCATCTTGCTATATTTATTTGTCAACAAACTGTCAATTACCATTTTCAATTTAAAACCAAATTTCTTCTACAACAAGTAAATAACACCAAAACTGGAGGAACAAAACATGGAAAAGAGCGTCCAAAGTAGATGATATACGGACAAAGGTATAATGCTAACCAAATCACAGTGATTAGACATCCTTTAACTGCAGAATCACTAAAAACCTATATGCAGATTTCCCAAACAGCCTTGTGAATGTTGCAGGCAAAATCATCTACATACTTGAAGGTGCTATACTGCTATGTTTTTAAAACTGAAAAGCCACCTCTTCCTTTTAAATATATACATGTTTTTTTTGTGGGTGGTGAAAATACACGAATGAAGCAATCTCGAACATGCGGAAACAAGAGAAGCTTAATATGGAAATTGACAATAATGAATACACTAAACATGATCAAACTACATATATAGAGAAGCAACCTGATGCAAATGATGACTTAGTTCCCAGCAAAGTGAAACTGCTGAACTTCCAACAAAGAAGACAATTTGATCAGCTACAAAAACCCATGCTGCGCCCTGGGTCTTGAAACGATCGGGAAGAAACATCATGAGCACAGCAGAACATATGAAAGAAACACTTGATAGCTTTAAGGCCTGCGCAACTGCTGAAGGGATCCCCATCTTAAAGCTGAAAAAAGGTGTCCGCTGAAGATATGAAAAAATTAGAATAACATGGACGAGAAAATGGGAACATAACAAAGGACTACTAGAAACCATGAGTGCACTGACGACTCCACTTCTTTCGAACAAGGACACTATAAAGACAAGTGGGTTAAATAAGAAGTAATATAAAAAAAATTGTGAAACATAAACCAGTTTTAGATACAATATTAGAAAGCTTAAAACTTCAAATACAATTGAATCATGACTCATACAGCTTCATCGATCAGGAGAACCAATTCTATACGCAAGATTTCCCCACTTGTTGCATCACTAAAACTGTTTTTTACCACCCATTCATACAGGTTCAAACATACATACGCAAAATGAAGATTCTATCAAATATACAGTTTACAATTAGATTGAAATAATATGTAGACCACTCTATATCACCACGATGTCGGAATAAAGTTAATAGACCAATTTTTGGTGGTCATCTGTAGATTATTCAGCTAAAAACTACATAATGTGACCACAACAACCCACTAACTATTACTTCTAATTGAACTTATTGGCTAAACTGCAGTTATAATATCCTCAGAAATCACGACATTGTAATGAAACTCCACATTGAGCTATCTACAAGTACTTGTGTTGTGGTATTACATTTCTAGCCACTACTTTACTCTTACATTAGGCTTACACCTTATAGAGATTATGCTTTTGAATAACCTATTAGGATTCCACACGATCTTGTTACAATATCTTTAGTTTCATTTCTAATTGAAACTAACTTGTTCTAAGTTTATCCAGATACTACTGATATAATTTGAACAATCAAAAGTTGTTTACCTGGATAATCGGAAAAGATAACACCCATCTCTGATGATAAACATAATGAATTCCATAAATGAATCCAAACAAAAACCCTCTAAACCCTAATCCGATTGCTCGGTCTCCATCAAACACATCAGAATTTCGGCAAATAGAAATAACAGAAACAAACCCAGCGAAAGAAGATGAAAACACAAAGAAGGTAAGACCTAAAGAAGTCTTGAGTCGGTGACGGAAACTAAGAGTAAAAAGGTCAGAAGTTCGGCCGCCAACAACCGAGTTAATAAGAAATCGGAAGATTGAAAGAGCTAGTTCAGGAAGTGAAGCGTGATGTTTAGGTTGAGGAGAAGAGATACAAGAGAGATAATAAGAGAAGAGAAGATGAGAGAGATGAAAAGTTAAGAAAGAGATGATAGTGAGGAGAGAGAAAGAGAAAGGGTTTTGAGTGAAAAGTGAGAGAATGAAGGTTTTGCAAAAGAGGAAAATGATAGAAGAGTGAATACATTGCCATATTAGAAACCCTAGAAATCGATCTTTGATGATTTCTGATGATGAAGAAGGCATTTTACTTTTCAGGTTTTTTGGACAAACTCAGTAGTGAAGACGAAGAGAGAGAGGAGAGAGAGAGAGAGAGAGGGAAGAGAGTGTGAAGCGTGAACGAGGGTTTAATGGAGAACTCGATGTTTCGAGGGAGGCGGGAATGGCAGGAAGTAAAATGTCATTTTTGCCCGCTACTTTTTCATGAAAGTTACGAAGTTTTATGGGCACCCGTTTATTAGAAATAGTGGTGGGCGTGTTGTGGCGGCACGGTCCGTTAACACGCCACGAACACGCCAGGCATGGCTTTGAGCGGCGTTAAAAATTGGAGCCCCATATGCGGCCGGTTTGACTATTTTGGATCCGGGCCGCCCCTGACTGCTTTGAGAAAGATGATAACGATACATTGCATAACATCATCTCAACCTCCTTAAATTTTCTACAACATGATTGTTGTTGTGATGATGGAATTCTGCATCATACGATTTTGCAAGAAGTAGGTTTTCCTTTGCTCATTTGTTTGATTTGACAAAGGCACTAGTTATACTTTCTGAAGGAACATGAGAAAGTAATCAGAAACATAATTAAGAAAATGAAAAATGAAATCAAACGTCCAACAATGGAGGTCTTTGAAGATTGAGATGAAATAATAAAAATGAAGACGAAACAATCGGGAAAAACACGTGAGAAATAAGAAACTTGGTCAAGTATTGGAAGTGCATATAGCAAAGGGCACCTCCCATAATCAATCAACCACAATACTTATAAAATAATCGACCTTAAACTGAATTAGGCCCGTAATTTGTTTACTTTTTGAAATCCGTTTTTTTCAGATCACCTCGAATCAAGTCCAAACTAATTCCAAACACAGAACTCTGTGTTGCTTTTTCCATCTTGAGGCAGATCTATTTCTTCTTAATTTCCTTTCTTCCCTTCTAATTTTCTTTCACTTGTTATAAACTATTGATAACATGTATGGTTATGTTGTTGATAAGGCTGACTATGTTAACTGTTTTTACTGAAATTGTTTCTCCATATATAATTATAAACTGTTGACAACACATATAAATATAATATAATTATAGAACGTTGACAACATATATAATTATTTTTACTCTGTTAACGTGTTTGTCAAAAGCAAAAGAAAAAAAAATGTATAACACATTTTTGAGTTAATTCCTATTTGGCCTCCTATTTTGTGACCAGCTTCTTTTATGGGCCCTTGTTTTTTATAAATTCAAATATGAATGTTTTAATGTAAATGACATAAGTACCCTTCCTATATATATTTTTTAAATAAAATTAGTTATAATACATGAAATTCCACCTCACATCTCTCTCTTCCTCACAAACTGATCCATGTGTTCGCGATGTCAAAATAAGAGCTCTAGCCAAGTAATAATTGAAAAACAAAAGTATTTTATTTGAGAAGATGCATTTAATATTTATAGACCTTCACAGTAAGGGAATTTGACGCAATTAGAAATACATAAATGGTAATCCTATTACAAAAATAAAAAAATGAAAATCCACTTTACAAATTTACCTTTAAATAAATTAGAAGGAAGTATATTATGTCCATTTTCTAATTGTATCCGTAATTTAAAAATCCCAAATTTGGAGGATAATAAGAAGCAAGGGCCAATCTTGAATGATATTTACAAAAAAAAAAAATCATAAAAGTACAACTTTACCCCCGACACGCAACTTGCGGTCGATTTCGTCCTCATTAATTACTTCAATTCCCACCCAAATAATTATTTTGAAAATTTCTGAATAAATCTTAGTTTGCTTTCAATAATTTCGTAAATTTCTGAACAAATTTCGGTTTTGCTCAAAAGTTGTTTTGAATTTTTTTTTGTATTTTACAAATATATAGATTGCACTAACATTTTGACTAAAATATTTTTCTATTTGTCTTGTAAAAAACGAAATGGTTTCCGCATTTTGCTTTCGACAGAAACATTTAAACTGATGCATTTTTTATCTGTTTCTTGCAAAACTAAAAAGTGTTCTTAAACAGGCCGACTTCGATGAAGGAAAACCCCTTCGCCGGAGTGTTTAGAGAGAGAAATGAGAGTTTTTTTTAGTGTTTAGGTCGCTCGCCGGAAAAAATTTCGGCCGACACCCTTTGTCAAAGGAGAGAAAGGTGAGTTGGGGAGAGAGACAGAGAGAGGGGTCAGTTAGAGAGAGAGATAGGTAAGTTGAAGAGAGAGGTCGGGTAAAGAGAGAGATGTGAGGTGGAAGCGAGGTGAAATTTCATGTGTTATAATTAATTTTATTTTGAAAAAATGTATATAGGAAGGGTACTTATGACATTTGCACAAAAAATGAAGCTATATTTGAATTTATGAAAATAGGGAGCCATAAAAGAAGGTTGGTCACAAAGTAGGGACAAATAGGAATCAACTCCACAATTTTTTGTTTACAAGACAAATTATAAAACGCATTAGTCTAAATATTATTTGTCCGTTAATAGGTTTGACAATTTCAAAGGGTAATATGTATAACAATTTTTTTTTGCAAGAGACAGATAAAAAACGCATCAATTTAAATGTTTCTGTCGAAAGCAAAATGCGGAAATCATTTCTTTTTTCACAAGACAAATCGAAAAATGTTTTAGTCAAAATGTTAGTGCAATAATTCTGTTTTGACCCCCAATTGTTGACCAACTCACCGTTTTGGCCCCCAATTGTGTCCGGCAGTTCGTTTTGGCCCCAAGATCCACTTTTCAGGCAGTGCTGACATCATCAAGGAATAAGAAATACTTTTCTATACCTGAATTACCCCTCTGACCAAATCAAAACTAAATTCCAAGTTGTCAAATCATTTAATCCTAATTTCTTTTCCCAAGGCCCTTTCTTCTCCATTCTCATATCATTTCACATTCTTTCTCTACATTTTCTTCTTTCTCTCTCTATTTTTTCCTTCTCTCAAATCTTAGTCAAGCTGTTTACTTACTTGAAGTGTTTATCTTCTAATATGTTTACTTACTTGAAGTTGCTTCATTATCACATAATGGAACTATAGACCCATTAACCCCATTTTTTGAAGTGTAGAAATAGGTAGATTAAGTGTAGTAATGGCAGGACAAGAATAAAGAAGACTACAAATTGAAGTTGCTTCATTATCACATAATGGAACTATAGACCCATTAACCCCATTTTTTGAAGTATAAAGTGGTGATGAAGTTATTGAACAATCAAGAAGAGCAAAAACATTTTGATCTATAAATGTAAACGGTGCATCCCAACCAAAACCTTTACTTGGTTGAGTTGATGAACAAGTTGACATAGTTGGATCTCTGTAACTGCATCCAACAAAAAGTAGAGAGAGAAAGAAGAAAATGTAGAGAGAAAGTGAAATGATATGAAAATGGAGAATAAAGGGTCTTGGAAAAAGAAATTAGGATTAAATGATTTGACAACTTGGGATTTTGTTTTGATTTGGTTAGAGGGGTAATTTAGGTATAGAAAAGTTTTGCTTATGCCTTGATGATGTCAGCACTGCCCGAAAAGTGGATCTTGGGGCCAAAACGAACTGTCAGACACAATTGAGGGCCAAAACTGTGAGTTGGTCAACAATTGGGGGCCAAAACGGAATTAATCCATCAATATATTTGTCAAATGCAAAAAAATTTCAAAACAACTTTTGAGCAAAACCAAAATTTGTTCAGAAATTTACGAAAGTATTGAAAGCAAACTAAGATTTATTGAGAAATTTTCAAAATATTTAGGGTTATTTCCCAGATAGCCCCCAACTTTGTGACCAGTTTCCTGCCTAGCCCCCTACTTTGTCAAAAATACCCAGATGGCCCCCTTTTTGAGTTACCGTTATAACACCGTTAACCAGTCATCACTTCTCTTTCCTCCATCTCATCACCTCTCTCTGTCACCTCATCTTACCACCACCTCATCGTCTTCACCGGCAAAGGTCGTCGGCCGGCTAATTTTCCGGCCTGTGACCTTCAAACATAAAAAAAACTTTCCTCTATCCTCTCTCTCTCTCTCTCTAAAAAAAATTATTCTCTCTCTAAACACTCCGGCGAAGGGAAACCCCTTCGCCGGAGGAAGGTCTATTCAACGACCTTAGATCTCATAAACACTCTTCTTCTGCCTAACTTTCTGACAATAACCACTCTTCCTCTCTGTCAAAATCTCATGAACCATCAATTCCAAATAAACAAAAAAAGCAAAATCAATGCCCCACTTCAAGATTCAATGTCAAAAGCAAATCTCAGAATGTTTCTCATTAGCCAATCCAATTGAACAATATGTTGAAATATCTTTCTATATGTTAAGATATCCCTTATAATATTAGGAAATATCAAATGTTAAAAACTAGTAAGATATTAGGAGCTAGTATATATATTAGCATAAAACTATTAGAAACTAGTAAAATATTAGGAACTAATAAAATTAGAAATTAGTAGTATTGTAACTCTATAAATAGAGTCTTATATTTCTTTTGTAAACCATCAAGGAATAAAACAAGTTCTTTGATCAATTTCAACTTGGTACCGGAGCCAACGGTCTTAAATCTGTTTTCTGAATTTTTTTTTTTTGTCGATTGAAGGAGAAAGAACCTTCATCTTCATCTTCTTTTTCTATCTTAATTTCAAAGAAGGAAAAAAATCCTTCATCAGTTTTGGTATTAAAAAGAAGGCAAAAAGACAAAACAATAACTTTAATTGTTATTGTGTGATCTATATTGTCTCACAATTTACAAAACTTTGAGTTGGTAGAACACATCTTCTCAAAGATTCAATTTCTAAAATTTTCTGATATAAATTTTCTTCATAATTAATAGAGTAGAAAATATGGATCAGATAATTGGTACAATTTTCAGTCAGGAGGATCCTTTACTTCAGTGATTATGTTGAATGAAAAAAATTATGATATGTGGTCTCAAATCATGGAGATGCATATTGCTGAAAAAGAAAAACCTTCGTTTATTCGAGGTAATTCATTACCACCTGCTGAAGATGACGTTAAATATGAGAAGTGGTATGCAGAAAATCAAAAAGTCAAGAGATGGTTGTTGATGTCTATGACTCCAGAAATTATGAAGAGATACATTCGTTTACCTACAGCTCGTGATATTTGGAAAGCTTTATCTAAAACTTTTTATGATGGATCTAATGAATTGCAAGTCTTCTCTTTGAATCAGAGGGCATTTTCTGTCAAACAGAATGGGAGGATACTCTCGGTTTATTACGGTGAACTGGTTGAGATCTTTAGTGAATTAGATCACCGTGATAAAGTGATCATGGAAAACGAAAACGAAAACGATATTGTATCTTATCGTAAATCAATTCAACGACAACGTGTGCATATTTTTCTTGCAGGGTTAGATGGTGAATTTGAACAAATCCGTGGTAAAATTTTGAGAAAGGATCCCATTCCCGATTTAGAAGAATGTTATGCTTTGGTTCGTCGTGAGCTTGTTCTACGCACAACGATGAACAGTGAATCTGAAACAACTGATGCTTCCGCAATGATGATCCGAAATAAGACAAAAAATAATATTGTTAAAGCTATTTGTCAATCTGACAAATCTTCTTATAAGTGTACCCACTGCAACAAAACTGGTCATACCAAAAGTCATTGTTATGAATTAGTAGGTTATCCGGAATGGTGGGATCATAATCGAAAGAAAAACTCTAAGAAACCCCTTGTAGCTGCACTTGTTGAGACAGAGGAAGAAAATCCAACTGTTAGGCAAGCTTCAGCAATGGTAGTCACTACAGGTAACGTAGAAACGAAGATGGAGAACTTTAGAGATAAACTATGCTATATGGAGCAGTTAGAGAATCTCAGAAATCAACTGAACGAGTGTCTGCACCAAAAGTGCGAAGTGGAGAAGAAACTATCAAGTCTTAGCTCTCTATCTCAAAAAGGTACTTCTGCAGATACAAGTATTTTGGTGAAGCAGTTGCAAGAAAAGTTAAGTAACTATGAGTCTGAAGTCGAAGAAGCAAGGTAGTTGAAATCATCTCATCAAAATAATGAGTTATTAAAAGAAAAATTATTGGAAGAAAAATACCGAAGAGAGCGTGCGGAATTCGAGTTACTTAAACAACAAGAGACTCAATTTGATGTGAGAAAGTTGGAGAATGAATTAATGGCATGGAAGTCATTAACCAATGATATTCCTGGTGTTTCATGTCCAAGTGACATACGTATTAAGTTCACAAGCTTGCAGAAAGAGGTGATTGAAAATATGACGACAGTTGGTCAAGTAATCGCATGTACGAAGCAAATGGAGGTAACTCTGAAAGCAGCTGAACTTGGTAGACAACATGTAGAATTTGTGGCCTCATTAGCCAACCAAAAGGCAGAAGATTCAGAATCTAAAGTTAAACGGTGTGAATTGATGATCAATTGTCTTACTAAAGAAACAAAAAGATTAAAAAAGGAGGCTATTGAATTGAAGATGCACAAGAATGTGGAAATATAGAGAACAACGAAGCAAGAAACTCTTATTTAGGAATTGGAGGCATCACTTGGTAGGAAGGAATCTTCCATCAAAGAACTGCAAAGTAAATTATCAAAACAAAAGGAGATCATGGCTCACCAGCATAACGAGATAAACTTGCTCAATGAACGGCTAAACAACGAAGCACAAAGGCTAAAATCATTGGAGCAGGTGAATGACAAGCTCAGTGAAGAAATTTATGTTTTAAAGTCTAAGTCGGGCCACGATGACAGTTTCAAGTCGAATATTTTTGCAATTGGCAGACAAGTTGGGCATGTGCGATATCTATGCACCAACTTGAGGGGGAGTGTTAAAATATCTTTCTATATGTTAAGATATCCCATATAATATTAGGAAATATCAAATATTAGAAACTAGTAAGATATTAGGAGCTAGTATATATATTAGCATAAAACTATTAGAAACTAGTAAAATATTAGGAACTAGTAAAATTAGAAACTAGCAGTATTGTAACTCTATAAATAGAGTCTTATATTTCTTTTGTAAACCATCAAGGAATAAAACAAGTTCTTTGATCAATTTCAACTCAATATAGACAGAGAAAGTAAAAGCAAATCTTATAATGTTTCAGAGTCCCGTTTGAATCACCATCAACAAACCCTAGGTCCACCACAATCACCACCGTCATAAATTGCAACCCTAAATCCAAATCCTATCGAAGAAGATGAAATTGTGGGTAAATTGAAAAGCAATCAATTATTTGAACAAGAAGAAGCTGTGATTTCACTGAGAAAGATCACAAGAACAAAAGAAGAAATTTGTTCTTCCCGGTTACACCACTCATTTCTCATGATGATGGCTCATCAAGACCTGATTTCTCAACTATTATACCCAAACCTATAAAGCTGATGATAAATCGAATCGAATTAGATAAAGGGTTATGCCAATACAGAGAGAGAGATTAAGAGAGAGGGGGCTATGCCTATACAAATCGAATCGAATTGCAAAGACGAACATGAGTTGGATCTGGTTACTGCTGAGTTTCGTGATGCGCCTAGTTTTGGTGGAACAAATACTTAATCGATTAATACCATTTCCAACTCTACTCATGGCAAGATTTCTTGAAGCAGACATAGCCATTAACCCTAACGAAGAACCAACAAAACCTACAACTGAATCAGTTCTTGAAGTAGTAATAGATATGAACTGTAAAGATGTGTCCATTAATTTCCACAATAAACTCAACCTTGGAACTTTTCTTGCCATACCAAGTTCTTGCAATACCGATTCATGGATTGATATAGGTTGATTCTTATCTGATCTACCTGAGTCATGGGCAGCTTTGAGTATATGGAACTATAAAAATGTGTTTACTTTATAAGTAAGAGGGGCATCAAAATTGAAAGTGGACTCGCTAAGACAACTCAGTTAATGGATCAGACGTTTCCATGGCTCGGTATCCCATCGGTTCCAGAGGTATTTAGACCATTTGGGTTACACTTTATGTATGGAATCGGTGGAGGGAGAGAGATTGAAGAGAGAGACAAATTAGTAAGAGAGAGAGAGAGCAGGAGAGAAAAAATTTTGAGAGAAAGAGAGAGATTAGTTAGAGAGATAATAGGAGAGAGAATTTCTTTTTTTTAATGTTTGAAGGTCGCCGGTCGGAAAATTGGCCAGCGGGCGACCTTCCCCGGTGAAGACGATGAAGTGGCGAGAAGATGAGGTGGCAGAGAGAGGAGATGGAGGAGAGAGAAGTGATGACTAGTTAACGGTCTTATAACGGTAACTGAAAAAGGGGGTCATCTGGGTATTTTTGATAAAGTAGACGGCTAGGCAGGAAGCTGGTCACAAAGTTGGAGGCTATTTGGAAAATAACCCAAATATTTATTTGGGTGGGAATTGAAGTAATTAATGAGGACGAAATCGGCCGCAAGTTGCGTGTCGGGGGTAAAGTTGTACTTTTATGATTTTTTCTTTTCTAAAATATCATTCAAGATTGGCCCTTGCTTCTTATTATCCTCCAAATTTGGGGTTTTTAAATTACGGATACAATTAGAAATGGACATAATATACTTCCTTCTAATTTATTTAAAGGTAAATTTGTAAATTGGATTTTCATTTTTTTTTTTTGTAATTGGATTACCATTTATGTATTTTTTAATTGCGTCAAATTCTCTTACTGTGAAGGTCTATAAGTACTAAATGCATCTTCTCAAATAAAATATTTTTGTTTTTCAATTATATTTGTCTAGGGCTCTTATTTTGACATCGCGAGCACAGGGATCAGTTTGTTTTTCGAAATTGGTTGGGGATTTATTTGCGTCATTTCTAAGTTTTCATTTTTCTGCATTCAAAGGTCAGTATCTATTCTTCAATATTATCATGTTCTTTTTCAGATCTCAAATCAGGTTTTTTTAGGCAGTTCCATTTGTCTTTTATTTCGATTGTATTCACTAAATCTAATCAGACCAATAAGGTCAAATTCAGATTTCACTTTAGCACGCTAAGCTCGATGAGATTTACTCTCTTCGACAACGTATAGGGAAAGATTTTCTCTCAAGAATCATGGACGAATTTGAAACTTCTTCCGTCTCGAAGAGGTTCCCGATTCACCAAGAGTATTTTCTTTTTGCCAACGAAAATGCTCTTTGGACAATTCTCACGACTTTGGTCTCTTTAGAGCCAAAACGAGTTCCTTCACTAAAAATAATATTAGAGTTTTTTTTTGTTGAAAGAAAAACAATATTAAAATTGTTACTTACAAACAATATGCTTTTACATGATCCCGCTTCATTCTGTCGTCTAATTGGTCTATTTATTTATGTCACTATACTTAGACTCGATATATATTTCTTCAGTAAATTATTTATGTTGCGCAACATCCCCGTTCTTTATATCTATGGTTATCGTTTATGTATCTCTAATTATACAAATTTTTCTTCTTCTATAGTTTATAAATATTTGTAAATTTTGTCAATGGAAATACCTTTAATTTTCGTCATAACTCTTACTCCTTTAAAAACTAATCATTTCAACACTTTTGGAAAGCCAAAATAAGTTTAAAGAGTGTTAATGGAGGTCTTATTAAAGGGGATTAGACTCTCATTTTACAAAAAATACAAGTAAGTCCAAAATAATAGAGGTTGTGTTTCCAAATTCAAATTTGATAACCTAATCTCAAACTCAAGACACATTGAATCGGGGAGCCTAGGGGTTGGGAGCCCTAACCCTCGCGCAGAGGCGGACCCACGTAGGGACCCGTGGGGTCACGTGCCCCCACGGTCCCATGGTTTAAGGCTAAGGGTCCTAATAGTTATGGTTATATAGTGAACGCTCCAGATTTTTGTCATCAAAGAATAGTTAACATATTGGTAGTACCCTGTGTTGTCCACTTCCTATATGCCCCCTAGTTTGTAATTAGCTGTGCTTTTAGCCCTATATTTCTTCATTTTAACACCCTATTTGCAGATCAGTTCACTTTTTGGTCTTTTTTAGATGTACATTCAGTGACTCCCATTAACATTGTTAGAGATATTTTTCTCAATATCATTCTTATGCTTTTTTTATGTTTAATAGTCTTATACATATATATATATATTATATATATACATATATATGTTATTTTCTGACTATTTTTCTAAAATGAGTTTGTCCACCCTCGTTCCTTAACTTCTTTATATATAATTCGAATGTGTATAAGATTACTTACTTATATTGATTTCAATCAAAATAACTCACAAGACAATAGTGGTTGAATTGGATTCGAATGTAACGATAATGTACAAAGATTACTCGCTTTACATTACATTAAAAATTTTGGACGATTTTCGTTCTAACTAAAAGTGCCCCCAGCTAGAAAAATTCCCGAGTCCGCCACTGCCCTCGCGGACTGTCATTTGGGAGCCCACCGGGGTGGGGGGCTCCCAACCCCATAATGTGATTGTTGGGGTTCCTAAAGGGTTAAATTTTGGGTGGGTCACCCCATTTTTATCTATTTTTTTATTTTGTTTTCTCTTTAAATCCATTTATTGTTTTAAATCTTTCTTTATTTAATTTTTTTCAAATTTTTATTGTTTCTTCTTTTAAAACTCTATCTTTCTAGAATAATATCATATTTAAAGTTTATATTTGGAACTAATAACTAATTATCTCATAAAAAAAAAAACTAATAAATAATTGAATCTCGAAATCAAAATCCTACACGTACATAATTCGGATTTGGGATTTGCTGTCGAGAATCCGACATTGAAGCTGAAAAAAATTATGAGTTCCTAAAATTTAGAGATTCCCAAAATTATAACATGAACACTTACTCAGGATTTGTTCTTAGGGGCCAAATAGTAAATTGGTAATAAACAAGATGGCAAAACGTGAATTAGCCTAGAAATGAAAGACCTTACCGGGGCGGGAGGGACCAAAAACTCATCGGACTCCCATGCGTGAAGAGAGAGACTTTCAAACTTCATATAACAGCGGCTACATAATCAATAAGGAAGCTAGACAATCAAACTCTCTCTCTCTCTCCCCATGTATATATACTTATATATACTTATAGGATCTAAAATTGAATCATATTCTAGTGCTCTCTTTTGTGCATGACTTATCACCCGTTCTAGGCCTTGACTAGCTTTACCTTTTCATCTTTTAAGTTTGGATAGTTCTCACTTGTCCCCATTCTCCCATCAACTGAATAGAGGTATCATTTACCTAATGATTTCTTTTGTTAAATTTGAGTTTGTTGCATCTTCATTTCCTTCAATGGAGTTTACTTTTTATTTTCTTTTGCCGTCTTGAAGTGTTGTTGACTGAAATCTGAATGTAACAAGTTTTTTTTGTTACAATGAGAAAAGAAAAACCCGAAAAATGCTAAATGTATAAAAGATTTTGATTTTGATTTTTTTACACTCCCGCTATTCATAAATATATACATCGTTTGCACGTTATATATATATATATATATATATATATATATATATATATATTTTAAAGGCAAAAACTGGATCTATTTTCTTACCCATGAGACTCTTGTTGGCTTGTTGCACCTTTATTCTTCCTTCCCAAATTACCCTTGTTGCATCTTCACAAACAAAAACAATCATTTCAAAGAAAAAACTCCTCGAACAAAAAGAAGTAAATCCTTGTATAAAGCAAGGTGTTTTAAGGGGCTAATTTGGAATCTAATCATTTCAGGGGGCTAAAAATAAAATGAACCCAAAGACTTTTCATATTTTCATTGAACAGTGGGAGCATTTAATGGTATTTGGTATTTCTGTCCCATCCTTTCCTTGTAATAGCAAGTCTTGGAGGGGCTAAAAAGACGATTCATTATAACTGCAGTTTAGTTGATCAGTTCAAAACTTCAAATAGAAGTAATAGTTAGTGGGTTGTTGTCGTCACATTATGTAGTTTTTAGCTGAATAATCTACAGATGATCACCAAAAATTGGTCTATTAACTTTATTCCGACATCGTGGTGATATAGAGTGGTCTACATATTATTTCAATCTAATTGTAAACTGTATATTTGATAGAATCTTCATTTTGCGTATGTATGTTTGAACCTGTATGAATGGGTGGTAAATAACAGTTTTAGTGATGCAACAAGTGGGGAAATCTTGCGTATAGAATTGGTTCTCCTGATCGATGAAGCTGTATGAGTCATGATTCAATTGTATTTGAAGTTTTAAGCTTTCTAATATTGTATCTAAAACTGGTTTAAGTTTCACAATTTTTTTATATTACTTGTTATTTAACCCACTTGTCTTTATAGTGTCCCTTGTTCGAAAGAAGTAGAGTCGTCAGTGCACTCATGGTTTGTAGTAGTCCTTTGTTATGTTTCCATTTTCTCCTCCATGTTATTCTGTTATAACTAAAAGTCGCGGAAGCTATCGAACCTATCCTAGAAATTGATCCGATTATGAAGATTAATCGTAAAGCTAAGCCAAAATCTAAATATGCGAACAGAATTAACGAGGTTCGGCTTTAAAGCCTACGTCCTCGGGCGAACAAGAAATCTTTATTGAAGGATAGATGAAGACGACTAACACAACTCGCAAGTTCGTCCCAAGATGGTACCGTATAGAATTAAACCTTCTATACTAGATCTTCGACAACCGAGAAATTAAACACCGCTCAAAACTATGAACAAAAAATTTCTCTCTCACTTGCTCTCTCTCTTTAGCTCTCTCTAAAGAAGAGTTGTTGTTGCTTGTGTTGGTGTTGATGTGAATTACAAGCACTCAAACCCCCTATTTATATTGGATATCCACCGTCGTAACAAGCCCAATAATAGGAACATGGGTTTCTAAATTTTGGGTAGTTTCCAATTATGAGCAATTTGAGTCCAATTTGGAAAAGGATTACTAAACCTCCTTTCTCACCAATTACCAATTTGAGCAATTTGAGCAAATTTGAAACTGCCTCTCACAATTCTCCACCTCGTACACAATTTGATATATTTCAAATTTTGGACGAACACCAGGATACTCCTTGTAAGATATTTCTCCTTCTTGTAACTTCATCCGACTGCACCATATGACCATGGCTGCCTACGTACCCTTTTATAGGATCAAGCCTACCGTAGTTCTACCAACCCTTCACATAAATATTACCTTGTCGCCATTACGCCCTTTCGGGCAACTTAACACGAGCCGATTTGTAGCAATTCCAAGCAATGCTGAAACTTGCTACACGTCACCACTTTAGTCAACATGTCCGCGGGATTCTCATCAGTGTGTACCTTCATGAGAGAAACATCACCTTCCTCTATGACATCTCGTACAAAGTGATACCTGACATCGATATGCTTAGTACGAGCATGATGGACCTGATTCTTCGCCAAGTGGATCGCACTTTGACTATCACACCATACATCCACGCACTCCTGCTTAATCCCTAGATTATCCAGAAGACCCCACAACCACAATGCTTCCTTCACACCCTCGGCCATAGCCATATACTCGGCCTCCGTAGTAGATAACGCAACTGTAGATTGTAACATCGATCGCCAACTAACTGGAGCACCAAGTACCCTAAATACATAACCAGTAGTAGATCGTCTTCTATCTAGATCGCCAGCATAATCTGAGTCAACATAACCGCTTACCTGACATGTGTCTCCACCAAAGCACAAACCCATATCAACGGTACTCTTCAAGTACCTCAACACCCACTTCACAGCTTCCCAATGTGTCTTCCCCGGGTTTGCCATAAACCTACTAACCACACTGACTGCCTGTGAAATATCCGGTCGAGTACACACCATAGCGTACATCAAACTGCCAACTGCACTAGCATACGGTACACGATCCATTTGATCCTTCTCCACCGTAGTAGTGGGAGATTGTTTTCCCGAGAGCCTGAAGTGTGGTGCCAAAGGTGTTGACACCGCCTTCGCATTCTGCATCCCGAATCGAGAAACTACTCGTTCGATGTAACCTTTCTGATTCAAGTACAGTTTCTTACTTGACCGCTCTCTCTTAATCTCCATTCCCAGTATCTTCTTTGCAGCGCCCATGTCTTTCATCTCAAACTCTTGACTGAGTTGAGATTTCAACTTATCTATCTCCACCATGCTTCGAGAAGCAATAAGCATGTCATCCACATACAAAAGGAGATAAATAAAGTCACCTTCGCGAAGCTTCTTGATGTATACACAACAATCATAGTCACTTCTGCGAAAACCATGCTTTAGCATGAAAAAATCAAATCGTTTGTGCCATTGGCGAGGGGATTGTTTTAATCCGTAAAGAGATTTCCTCAAACGACATGCTTGATTTTCTTTACCCTCAACCTTGTATCCCTCAGGTTGAGCCATATAAATTTCTTCTTCCAAATCACCGTGCAAGAAGGCGGTTTTAACATCGAGTTGTTCCAGCTCAAGATCACTATGAGCAACAATACTCAATAGCACCCGAATAGAAGTATGTTTCACGACTGGTGAGAAAATCTCATTGTAGTCGACCCCTTCTTTCTGTGCATAACCCTTGGCCACTAGTCTTGCCTTATACCTTGTACCCTTGATTTCGGAAGAATCCTCTTTCTTCTTGTACACCCATTTACAACCAATAACAGACTTACCTTCGGGCAATGGGACAACCTCCCATGTCTGGTTCTTGTGAAGAGACTCCATCTCTTCTTGCATAGCAACCAACCAACTCTCTCTTTCCGCCGCGGTGATAGCTTGTTTGAAGGTGACCGGCTCGTCGTCTTCCACCGAGAGTGCATATTCAACCACATTTGCCTGCCCGTAATGCCTAAGAGGTTTGTCTGACCCTAACCTCTGTACCGGCTTATATAACCGTTTCGGCCTAGTGTGTACCGAAACATCCTGCTGTTGTTGTTGTAAAACTTGTGTACCTTCCCCTTGAACCTCCTCATGATCGGGTTCATCAATTTCCTCATCCTGAGTATTATCCTGATGCTCCACCTGATCATGATTCCTAGAAACCCGTTGGTCTTCGGCTTCTACTTCCACTACTTGAGCTTTAGTAGACCAAACATCACCACAACTAGGCACTGTAGCTTTCGCCATAGCTACAATCGATGACTCATCAAACACCACATCTCTGCTGATTACAAACTTCTTGTCTTCCGTACACCATAGCCGGTAACCCTTGACTCCTGTAGCATATCCTAAGAAAATTGTCTTCTTTGCTCTATTGTCAAGTTTGTTACCTTTAACATGGTAATAGGCCGTACAACCGAAAACCTTAAGTCTCCCGTAATCTGCATGTTCACCTGACCACACCTCGTAAGGTATGCCGCCATCTAAAGAAGAATGTGGAGATCTGTTCACAATATAACAAGCTGTAGCAACAGATTCTGCCCACCATTCTACGCCTAATCCCGAATTGGAGCGCATACATCTAGCCTTCTCAAGTAGTGTACGGTTCAATCTCTCTGCCACTCCATTCTGCTGAGGTGTGTTTACTACTGTCCAGTGCCTCACAATGCCTTCCTGATTACAAAACTCCTTGAATGCCCCATCCGTGTACTCGGTCCCATTATCCGACCTTAACGTCTTCAGCTTTCGACCAGTTTTGTTCTCAACCATTGCTTTCCACACCAGGAATGTGTTGAATACCTCATTCTTATGCTTCAGAAAATAAAGCCAGACAAATCTCGAATGATCATCAACGAATGTAACAAAATACCTGGAACCACCCTTGGAAGGTAACTTTGCCGGTCCCCAGACATCGGTGTGTACGTAGTCTAACACCTCTTTGCTCCTGTGCTTGCTTGTAGAGAACGTCACCCTGTGTGCCTTCCCGAACACACAATGCTCACAAAACTCCATGCAAGGCTTCTTCATGTCCTTCAAAAAGCCTTTCCCGCACATCAAAGATAGACCCTTTTCTGACATATGCCCAAGGCGCATATGCCAAAGCCTCGTACAAGCCGTTGGATCCCTTCCACTGATTCCTACTGCTACATCTCCCGTAATTGTTGTCCCCAAAAGTTTGTATAAATTACCGTAACGAGTACCTCTCATTACCACCAAAGAACCCTTAACTACTTTTATGGAGCCATTTTCTATAATTATCTTACAGCCGTTCCGCTCCAACACACCAAGGGAAATTAGATTTTTCCGCAAATTGGGTATGTGTCTTACGTCCGTCAATGTTCTCACCACTCCATCGTGCATCTTGATACGTATTGTTCCGAGTCCCACAGTTTTACATGTACTATCATCACCCAGTATAACTGTACCACCATCTATACTCCTATAGGTAGTAAACCACTCCCTATTTGGACACATATGGTGTGACGCCCCTGAATCAAGCATCCACTTATCGGAGATCTTCTCAGACACCTCTGTCACTGAGAAACATTCGTCCGCCTCTTCTGACACATATCCCGCCTCTTGCATCTCCTTTTTCTCCTTATAGCCTTCGTTCTTTTGCTTCAACTTTCTCTTTGGACAAGCCGCTTTAAAGTGGCCAAGCTCACCACAACTAAAGCACGTTTTCTTGAAAGAGCCTCTAGATTTGGATCTAGATTTCCCGCCCTTTCCCTTTCCCCTTTCATTACTCCTCCCCCTCGTTACAAACAACCCTTGTGCTTGATCCTTGTCTACTCCACCCGACGTCATACCGCTAGTAGCAACCTTACGAAGGTCATCCGCTAATAACGAATTTCTCGTCTCTTCCATGCTTAGACTATCACCAACAAGCATCAAAGTTTGAACAAGGTTTTCATAGGATTTAGGTAATGAAAGTAACAATATGAGGGCTTGGTCCTCATCCTCAACCTTAACATCAATATCCTTCAAATCTGAGATAATCCTGTCAAACCTATTCACATAATCCTGAATAGAAGAACCCTCTTCCATTCTACATGTGAATAATTTGGATTTCAAGTAGACCCGATTCGTTAATGTTTTCGTCATGAAATTGCTTTCTAGCTTTAACCACACACTCGCCGCCGTTGTTTCTCCGTCTACTAGGAACGCCACGTCCCTCTCAAGACACAACATAATGGTGGCCCGTGCTTCGAGATCTAACTCCACCCAATCCTCATCTGACATATCTCCTGGTTTCTTTCCCGTCAACGTCTTGTGTAATTTCTGCGAGATTAGCAGATTCTTCATCTGCAACCGCCAATAAGAAAAATCGTTTTTCCCATTGAACTTCTCTATCTCATATTTCCCTGCTTTGACCGTACCACTTCTCGATCCCATCTTCTCCTTCGTTCAATCTCAAACAAGGCTCTGATACCAATTGTTATAACTAAAAGTCGCGGAAGCTATCGAACCTATCCTAGAAATTGATCCGATTATGAAGATTAATCGTAAAGCTAAGCCAAAATCTAAATATGCGAACAGAATTAACGAGGTTCGGCTTTAAAGCCTACGTCCTCGGGCGAACAAGAAATCTTTATTGAAGGATAGATGAAGACGACTAACACAACTCGCAAGTTCGTCCCAAGATGGTACCGTATAGAATTAAACCTTCTATACTAGATCTTCGACAACCGAGAAATTAAACACCGCTCAAAACTATGAACAAAAAATCTCTCTCTCACTTGCTCTCTCTCTTTAGCTCTCTCTAAAGAAGAGTTGTTGTTGCTTGTGTTGGTGTTGATGTGAATTACAAGCACTCAAACCCCCTATTTATATTGGATATCCACCGTCGTAACAAGCCCAATAATAGGAACATGGGTTTCTAAATTTTGGGTAGTTTCCAATTATGAGCAATTTGAGTCCAATTTGGAAAAGGATTACTAAACCTCCTTTCTCACCAATTACCAATTTGAGCAATTTGAGCAAATTTGAAACTGCCTCTCACATATTCTAATTTTTTCATATCTTCAGCGGACGCCTTTTTTCAGCTTTAAGATGGGGCTCCCTTCAGCAGTTGCGCAGGCTTTAAAGCTATCAAGTGTTTCTTTCATATGTTCTGCTGTGCTCATGATGTTTCTTCCCGATCGTTTCAAGACCCAGGGCGCAGCATGGGTTTTTGTAGCTGATCAAATTGTCTTCTTTGTTGGAAGTTCAGCAGTTTCACTTTGCTGGGAACTAAGTCATCATTTGCATCAGGTTGCTTCTCTATATATGTAGTTTGATCATGTTTAGTGTATTCATTATTGTCAATTTCCATATTAAGCTTCTCTTGCTTCCGCATGTTCGAGAATCGAGATTGCTTCATTCGTGTATTTTCACCACCCACAAAAAAAACATGTATATATTTAAAAGGAAGAGGTGGCTTTTCAGTTTTAAAAACATAACAGTATAGCACCTTCAAGTATGTAGATGATTTTGCGTGCAACATTCAGAAGGCTGTTTGGGAAATCTGCGTATAGGTTTTTAGTGATTCTGCAGTTATAGGATGTCAAATCACTGTGATTTGGTTAGCATGATACCTTTGTCCGTATATCATCTACTTTGGACGCCCTTTTCCATGTTTTGTTCCTCCAGTTTTGGTGTTATTTACTTGTTGTAGAAGAAATTTGGTTTTAAATTGAAAATGGTAATTGACAGTTTGTTGACAAATAAATATAGCAAGATGAAATAAGATAATGCCCATCTTGTTATGAGCCAAATGCCCCTTCCTCTGAATTCGTGTGTGTCATAAATGGGTGGTTCAGGAGGCCTTTCTGTGTTCAGAGAAAATATCTTGTTTGGCAACTTGATGAATCAAGATGTATGGAGAGATGCATGTGACTGGTTACACAATGAAAACAAAATGGATTCTCCTTCCTGCTCAATTAATTTGATTTATTTGGGGTTTCTTGCAGGTCCTACATACCAAGAGATGCGTATTTGCACCATCAAAAGGTTCAGCTGCAGCAGAAACAAATCCAAGTGAACCTCTCTTTGCAGCTTTAGAGGAGAGTTCTCCAAGGTCCCTTCTGCAGTATCTTGCTTATCTTGATCTGTGTATGGTCTGTGAGAGCAATGTCGATCTCTGGCGCCGGGCTGCTTTTTTTGAAGAATCTGGCGATACTTACAGAAGAGTTGTAGCTGTGTGCTTGAGACCTTTAGAAGAACTCACATCAAAGCTGGCTGAGGGTTTGGAAGGTTCCTCTTTGGACAAGACTGACCAAATATCCCAACAGTTACGCTCACCAACTGATACTCGAATTGACTCAAAGCTCCATGAAGCGTTCAATGACTTCCAGGTACTACTATTGATCTACTCTCTCGAATCCATAGAACTCTGTTAACACTCATGGCCTCACTTGTCACCTTTGTAATCATGATTATTACATGTCTTTCCTCGGAAAATTTGTTTTCAATGCCTATATTCCAAGTGCTAGTGTGACAGTAATGTTTTGAGTATTATATGATACACTATATTATTTGCATATATAATTAATAATATTATATGAAGAATAAAAAATACCTAAAAACGTGATAGTTCTACTTACTTGCAATTTAACCAGTATATATGCATCCACAATGAGTGATTTGAGTTTCTGTTAGACGTGCAATGTAGAATCATGGAATTTGAATTCACACCCATGTATGCTGGTTTCTAAAACAATTTTTTTGTTGCTTCATCATCAATTCGCTTGCTTGATAACTTGTTGGTCGTAGAATCTCTCTATTATTAGACCCTTCATTTGATGATGAAAGAGGAACTCTTCGAGGATGTAGCTTTGCTTATTTTCTCGCTATCAGAACACTGTGCTCATGTTAGTCTTGAGTTATTGACTTGCTATTCTGTTACAACTTATGACATTTCAATTCGTTCATTTCTAAATTTGGACTCCAGCTATAAGGCACTTGGACAAATAAAAGTTCCTGCATGCTGCCTGTTTTCCATGCATCATTCGTATCGCGCTTCTTGTTAGTCACTACTCATGATAGTTGCAAATGTTCCTCGACAATCCACTACTTATATATGTTCTATTTCTATTCAGAATTTAATAGATACTTGTGTCTAATTACAAAGTACTTCACAGCTATATATGTGGTGTGCACGGACAGTAGCAGCGCTGACGGGCCGTTCTCACAAGGACGACAGATTTGGTGTTGCTCAACTTGGTGGTTGCAATGCTTCAGTCGTCTCGACTCTAATGTCATGCTTGCTTGCTGTTGAGGCATGCATGGGGAAGAAGACTACTCTACAGGCACCTCATTTAATGGGCCCAGGAAGTATCCAATGGGCTCCATTGAGTACAGGTAGAAGAGACGTACCGACCAGTTTCCCGAGCAAGAAGAGAGGTGGACCTTTGCATGCGAAAGCTTATGCAATGGCTGATGTACTGAGGACATCAATCTACAGCATTGTCTCCGTTTTCCATGACGAAATGATCGGAAGCGCCAAAAGAGGAATTCTCGATAAGGATTGGATCTTTGATAGCAAACCCCTATATGGTACACGTGATATACTTGTACAGAAACTATCTCTTTTTCTGGAATACCGAGCTTGCTAGTATGTAAGAAGAAGTTCACCGGATGATTTATTATCAGTTATCCTACCATTTTTCGAGTCTGGAAGGAGACAGAATGTTCGGAGAGTACTACTACTGGCTGTTGGTTGAGATCAAATTGCAGAGATTGTGAAGGAGCAGATAGTTGAGTCTCTTCTGCTTGATTTGATTATGTTTGTAAGACCCATTTGTGAGCATAATGTTGTAAGAAGTTTTAATAGTTGGAAGAAAAGGGTTATATAACCTCCTGATACATTAAATGTTGTTGGTTTCATTTCTTATAAATCCATTTAGAGTTGTTTGAAAGTGGGTATTTAGGTTAAATCACATAGCCATCATCATTCAATGTCTGATTTTTCAACTGATAGGCTGTGTCCTAAAAAGTGTTGTCATAAAAAGTGGATCGAAATCTGAGGCAGATTGCTAGATTTTACCCAACCAATTAAAAGAGAGAAACATGGGTAAAACTCACTTGTCCACTTGAGGCAAACCATCATTTACCTTTTCTTTTATAGATGTATCTTGAATATCTTCAAGATCGATTCCATATTAGGGAGGATTTCATACTTCGATCTAGACCTTCTTTTACCTGGGTGACTCATCGAGTCAAAGATTTTGTCAAATTTTTTTTTTGTACACTTACCATTTCCCAAGAATGTTTGGTCTCTTTTTATGTGGTGGTAAGAAAGGCAATTACCCCAGTAGAATATAATAAAAAATTATGTGATGAAAGGGAAAGCAACTCCTTTTGCTTCACTAGTAAGAAATATCATAGGAAGGAAGTGTCAAAAGAGAATCTCAAAAGAGGAATACCCCCACACGCTTTTGAATTAAAAAAAAGAAGAAGAAAGACTTGCTCCATATTTTATTGACGAGGTTATATGAGTTGAAAGCCATCATGGGTGGTGGACTAAACTTTTCTATATTTCAGTGTATACTGAATGAACTTAAAGTTGTCAATGAGTGTCATCTACACATTGAACCACATTCGCGCACGACTCCAAGAGCTACTATACTAGACTGCAAAGAACTTAAATTTGATCGTGTATGCTTTTTTTTTTGTTGAAATTTGATCGGGTATGTTAGTGGACTTAATCCATATTTTCTATCGAGTGTGGGTTTTTCCCTATTTTAAACGCCGGAGTGGGGTTTTCCCTCCTCCCTCGTGGTCTAATTAAGCTCTAATGAGTAGAAGCTTGTGAGACACATTGTGTAATTTAATGGTGGGTTTGGATCATTAATACTTTTTTTTCTGTTGCAAAAGATCATAAAGAGATATTCATCAGGTATTATAAGGAAAGAATGAGTGAAAAACCCAAAAATCTAGACCCTAATAGGAAAAAAACCCACTAAAAAATAATAATGCTAAAAAAACTCATTTGTTGAACATTTTTCAAAATGTTGACAACATATGTAATTATGTTGTTAACAAGACAACATATTTTTTTCATAATTCCATTTTTACCCTTATATGTTGACAACATATATCATTGTGTTGTTATAAAATGTTGACAATATCTATAATAATGTCCCAACTTATTATAAAATGTTGACGACATATATAATTATGTTCTTAACAACATATATAATGTATTAGTCAAAATATTATTTGTTCGTTAATTGATTTGTTAAATACGAAGGACAATATGCATAACATTTTAATTTTTGTAAAGAACAAATAAAAAAATGCTTTAGTCTTAATATTTATGTCGAAAGCAAAAAAAAAAATGCAGATCCATTTATTTTTTCACAAGACAAATCGAAAAATGTTGTAGCCAAAATGTTTGTGTCAGTTTGTCTATGTGAAATGCAAAAGAAAAAAATGCGAAATATTTTGGCAAAACAATGTCTAAGCAAAAACGAATTTGTTCAGAAATTTACAAATTGTTGAGACAAACTAAGATTTGTTCCGAAATTTACAAAATTGTTGAGAGCAAACCAAGAATTGTTCAAAATTGTTTTGACGTTGATTTGGGCGGAAAATTTTATTTTAGAGGGTAAAATTGTATTTTTACCTACTGAGTCTTTTCCTCATTATTATTTAGTATTGGGTCTGATTCTCCTTAACCTCCCAAGCGCTTAGAATTCTTTCTAGTGACAAAAAATTAAAATGAGAAATAAAGCAGATGATTGATTGATATGATTCCTTGTACTATAAAAGCAATATATTAATTTATAGACACTGTGCATGCTTTTACCCAAGGGTCTTTCTTCATCAAGTTTCAAAAGTAAACAAAACCTTTTGTTTCCTTTTTAAAGAGGAATCCAGGAGAAGAAGAAGGAGAGAGTTGGGTGATTTTGATGATAATGGCTTCTTCTTCTTCTTTTACTTCTTCTGGTGGTGGTGGTAAAACAGAAGAAGAAGTAATCTGTTTCTCTGTTAATAATCTTCTTTGGGTAAATTTATTTCATGGGTTTTTCTCAAAATTTCAAGTCTGATACATTTTTTATTTCTACTCTGTTTTTTTACTTTATAATAATGTTTGATTTTCAGGAAGAAAAGAAGTTTGATTAGAAATTAGAAGAGGAAGATAAAGTGGGGAGGTATCAGTAGTTGTGGTGGTGAAAAAATGGCTTCTTCTTTTAGAAGTAATAATGAGTCTCTTTGGTATGATTTGTCTGAGTTGGTGTTTTCATGGACTCTTGATGATATATTCAATGAAGAACTCTTCAAAAACCAGGTCTCTCTCTCATTTCTCTCACTAGATTTGCATATTTATGTCTTAAACCTTCCTATTTTATAGAAAAATAATAGAAGAGACTACAAAAATAGACCTACCCGGGACCTTAATCGGAATCTATAGTTTACCTAGAGTGAAAAAGTCCATCCAAAAGGGAGAAACTGAGTTGACTATAAAATGGAGACAGTTGATTTCGTGTAGGTCTGGAGTATGTTTTGACTTGTAGCGTCTTGCACTGCTCTTATTTGTATTTGTTCATTTGTAATATTACTAACATAATCTAAAACAAGACATGGTTTATGTTACTTGTAGATGGTGAAAATCCCGGACAATTTCCAATCAGTAAAACATTATCTATCCTCATATAGACTACCATTGCTTGAAGAAACTCGTGCCGAGTTGTGTTCGAAAATGGAGGTGATATCCGAGTCACCATATGCTGAAGTAATCTCGCTACTAGAATGTAAACCTGGCGGATCGTTCTTATATGATATTCAGATGGATTCTTGGAAGAACCATTCTAGTGAAAGTGGAAAAGAGCGTTTTACGCCCAAACCCATGGACCTTCTAGTTTTGTCTGACGTATTACCCGAGAATGTTTCAGACTTGGAGCGGTTTGGGAAGACATGGACATTTGCTGTTGTCAAGAGAGTTGGTGAAGAGTCCAATGATGAATTGGAAGATAACTCGTCTATACGTTTAAAGATTCAAACTTCGAAGGCTATCGAAGCTAAAGAGGGCATGAGGAGTTCTGTTTTTGCTGTGTATCTCATAAATATGGTAACAAATACTAGAATATGGACGACATTGCACTCCTCTCGGAACTTGGAGATCTTCAATGAAATTCTATGCACCAATTCTGAGGTAAGACATGAACACTAGTTTATCACATATGACGATTTAATGTGAGAAGTGTTTTTTTACGATAGAACCAACTTTACGAAGAAAGTGACTGCAAATTTCTTTGATTTGTTTATTTTATGACAGGTTGAGGAAGTCTGTGATACTTGTTCTGAATCAATTGATAGAATATGGGTCGAGAAAGTTCATTCAAGATTATCATCGACTCTTAATGAGTTTCAAACATCTGCAGTTCTTACCTCAATGTTGGCAGTTCAATGCAACCACAAGTCCTCGGTTAAACTTGT
The DNA here is from genome assembly GCF_041429995.1 of Eschscholzia californica. Taxonomy (NCBI): domain Eukaryota; kingdom Viridiplantae; phylum Streptophyta; class Magnoliopsida; order Ranunculales; family Papaveraceae; genus Eschscholzia; species Eschscholzia californica. The sequence goes on along the minus strand of NW_028238198.1, from coordinate 10,638,607 downwards.
TTGGGGTCCACCAGGGACGGGAAAAACGAAAACACTTAGTATTTTACTTTATACTCTCTTGAGTAAAAATAGAACACTTGTTTGTGCTCCGACGAATATTGCTGTTAAAGAAGTTGCTTCTCGTGTTCTAAAGCTTGTGAAAGAGCCTTATGATAAGGACTTAGATGAGGATAACTCATTTTGTTCATTGGGTGATATACTCTTATTTGGGAATAGGAATCGGCTCGAAATAAATGAGGAGCTTGAGGATATTTATTTGGATTATCGTGTGGATAGAATTATTGAGTGTTTTGCCCCACTATCTGGTTGGAAGAAATGTTTCAGATCTATGATTGATTTACTTGAAGGTTGTGTATCTCATTATCAATTATTTGTTGAGAATGAATTAATCAAACAAGAAGATAATGAAGATACTCGTAAGGATCAAATTTCACTTCTCGAGTTCATAAGAGATAGGTACACAACTATAGCATCACCACTGAAGAGATTCGTTACACTTTTATGCACTCACCTTCCTAAAAGGCTTTTTTCGAGTCATGATTTTCGGAACTTGGTATACCTTATCGATTTGCTTGTATCATTTGGAAACTTTTTGTCTCAAAATAATGTGATTGACAAAGAACTAGAAAAACTCTTTTCTGGTAGTTGTGAAGCATTTACGTGCTCTATTGCGGCTTCACTTTATAAGATGAAGAACGAGTGCATTGATATCCTTGAATCTCTCAGTGATGCTCTTGGGGGTTGCCTTCCAAATTTTACGACCCATGCATTGGTAAAGGAGTTCTGTTATCAATCCGCATCCCTTATTTTGTGCACTGCGTCTAGTTCATATAATTTGCGAGCGGTTGAAATGGATCCTTTGAGCTTGTTGGTTATCGACGAAGCGGCACAATTGAAAGAATGTGAATCAACTATACCATTAAAACTTGGAGCTAAACATTGCATTCTTATCGGTGATGAATGTCAGCTTCCAGCAATGGTTACTAGTAAGGTAATATTTTAGTTTTTACGTTCTGTTTTTGTCGATAATTTGGTAAAAAGATACCGATCAGTGAAACTTAAGATTGTCTTCACTCTGTCTTTGTTAGGTTTCTGATGAAGCTGGATTCGGAAGAAGCCTTTTTGAACGGTTGAGCTCATTAGGACATCCAAAGCATCTTCTCAACATGCAGTACAGAATGCATCCTAAAATAAGCTTGTTCCCCAATGAGAAGTTCTATTCGAGCCAGATTTTGAACGCTCCAAATGTTTGCAGCAAACGCTACGAAAGAGAGTATCTTCCTGGACCAATGTTTGGTCCTTACTCATTCATTAGTATTACAGAGGGAAGAGAGGAACTCGATGGTGTTGGTCGTAGCAGAAGAAACATGGTGGAGGTAGCCGTGATCATGAAAATAGTGCGGAACCTTTTTAAAGGTACGATATTTATTAGCTTATTTTACGAGTAATGCTCCAATTCACTACAATTATGCATGGTTCTAATGGAAGAACTGTTCGTCTTTACAGCATGGAATGGCTCAAAAAAGACGTTAACAATTGGTGTTATATCTCCATATGCTGCTCAAGTTGCTGCCATAAATGAGAATATTGGACAGAAATATGAAAAGGTTGAAGGATTTGATTTGAGGGTGAAGTCTGTTGACGGTTTCCAAGGTGGTGAGGAAGACATTATCATAATCTCTACTGTAAGATCTAATAGTGCTGGATCGATTGGATTCTTATCGAATCGTCAACGTGCAAATGTTGCTCTGACAAGAGCCAGGTAGAGTAATTTTTGGTAATATAATTTAGAAAAGACGAGTCCTTTACTACTATGTTTACACGCTCCGTGTTGTTATTGCAGGTACTGTCTTTGGATTTTGGGGAACGGCCGAACTCTCACTAATAGTGGATCTTGCTGGACATTATTAGTTAATGATGCAAAGAACAGACAGTGTTTCTTCTCTGCTTCTGAAGATAAAGACCTAGCTAAAGCAATGCTGGAGTCGAAGATGGAGCTTGATCAGTTGGATGATTTACTCAATGCAGATAGTATGGTATTCAAAACTTCACGATGGAAGGTAAAATTCTTTCTTGTTTTTTTCGGGTAGATTTTAGTTACATCATACATGCATATATTTTAAGTTCATGCCTTAATTTGTGTCAATATCTACAGGTTCTGTTTAGTGATAATTTCAGGAAGTCATTTGGGAAATTGAAGTCATCCCAGACACAAAAGTCTGTTATAAATACACTGCTTAAGCTTGCTAGTGGGTGGAGGCCGAAGAGGGTGAAGGCTGACTCCATTTGTTTAGGCTCCTTCAAGCTTGTCAGACAATTTAAGGTTGGAGGTCTTTATATTATCTCGTCGATTGATATAGCCAAGTACGCTAAATATACCCAAGTGATGAAGATCTGGGATCTATTACCTTTGGAGGAGGTACTGCAATTACAAAAGCGTTTAGACGACATCTTTCGTATGTATACCGATGATTTTGTCAATCTTTGTAAAGTGAAGCATATGGAGGGGTATGTATAGTTTATGATTCTTTTATCTTAATACTACCCTTATATTGCTATTAAATTGATAACTGTTTCATGCAGAAACATGGAAGTACCAAAAACTTGGGAAACATGTGATATTGTTCGGTACAAGACTCAATCAGTAAGCGGCTTGAGTATTGGTGTGTCAGATGGAACAAGTTACGTCGAAAATTCAAAAGTTAGCGAAAGTCTTTTACTGATGAAATTTTACTCCTTATCGTCTGGTGTTGTGAGCCATTTATTGTCGGGGCGTGATGGCAGAGAACTTGATCTTCCTTTTGAAGTAACAGACCGAGAGTTGGAGATAATTCTTTTCCCTAGAAGTACATTTATTCTTGGAAGGTCTGGGACGGGGAAAACAACTGTTTTGACAATGAAGTTGTTTCAAAAGGAGCAGCAACATCATTTCTCTTTAGAAGGACTATGTGATGGTAATGGTGTCACCGTACGAACTCCTTCCGAGAGTGTTACTAGTGATGAGACCCTTGGAGATACTAAAAAGGCTGTCTTGCGCCAAATGTTTGTTACGGTCAGCCCGAAACTATGCTATGCTGTCAGGAATCAAATTGCAAACATGAAGAGGTAAGTAATTACATTTGTAGGAGAACTCTTATTTATCTTTGGCGAACACTTTCTTGTATTCTATTGATTAATTATTTATTGCAGTTTCATATCTGGGGGAAAGTCTTCATCTGCTAGCAATTCGTTTGATATGCTTGATATTGATGATGGATTTGAATTTGGTGATATACCCGATCGGTTTACAGACATTCCACCCCAAAGCTATCCACTTGTTATAACATTTCAGAAGTTCCTAATGATGCTTGATGGAAGTATGGAGAGTTCATATTTTGATAGGTTTAATGATGTAAGAGAACTTTCTCACGGTAAAACAGGAATTTCTACGACATTTGCCTTACAAGCTCTCATTCGAACAAAGGAAGTTAATTATGACAGGTTTCATTCCTACTATTGGCCTCATTTCAATAGTCAGTTGACTAAGAAGCTTGATAGCTCAACAGTTTTCATTGAGATAATGTCTCATATAAAAGGGGGTCTAATTAGCGGACGAATACCTGATGGTAGGCTCAGTCGTAAGGAGTACGAATTATTATGTGAAGGAAAGGTTTCTACTTTGAACAAAGAAAGAAGACAGATGATTTATGAAATCTTTCTTGATTATGAGAAGAAAAAGCTAACAAATGCCGAGTTTGATCAAGCGGATTTAGTCATTGATTTACATCGAAGGTTGAGAAGTGGAAACTTTAGAGGCGAAGAGATGGAATTCGTCTATATTGACGAGGTTCAGGATTTGACAATGAGACAAATCGGCCTTTTCAAGTATATATGTAGAAATGTTGTGGAAGGATTTGTTTTCTCTGGTGATACGGCCCAAACTATAGCAAGGGGAATTGATTTCAGATTCCAGGACATAAAATCTTTGTTCTACAACGAGTTCATAATGGGATCAGAAAGTGAAGCTCGTTCTCGTGGGAAAGAAAAAGATCAATGTTGTATCTCTGACATTTTACATTTAGACCAGAACTTCCGCACTCATGCAGGTGTTCTAAAGCTCTCTCAGAGCGTTATTGATCTTATATACAGTTTCTTTCCAAACTCTATTGACGTTTTGAGCCCTGAGACAAGCCTTATATATGGAGAAGCACCTGTATTGCTGGAATCGGCTAATAATGAAAATGCTATTGTAACTATATTTGGCAACAGTGGGAGTACGGGTGATAGGAGTATAATCGGGTTTGGAGCAGAGCAGGTTATTTTAGTTCGTGACGATAAGGCAAAGAAAGAAATCGTTGAACTTATTGGAAAGCAAGCTCTCATTTTGACTATTCTAGAGTGCAAAGGCCTTGAATTTCAGGTAAATGGTTGTCTGATTTCTTCTGCATTATTGGTTACTGAAAACCTGAACTATAAACTGTCATTGAAAATAGTTTTTATACAATTTTGATGTTTGGTTCCATTTTGATTGTTTTATATGCTTACTCTTCAAGCTACAAATATGCAGGATGTTCTTCTATACAACTTTTTTGGGTCGTCTCCATTAAAGAATCAATGGAGAGTTATTTACGAATACATGAAGGAACGAAACCTGATTGGTCTAACTGAACTGAACTCACCGAGTTTTAGCAAAACAAAGCACAAACTGCTTTGCTCTGAACTGAAGCAGCTTTATGTAGCTATAACTCGTACAAGGCAAAGATTGTGGATCTGCGAGAACGTGCCGGAGTTCTCGAAGCCTATGTTTGACTATTGGAAGAAGCTATGCTATGTACAGGTTCGAGAACTCGACGAATCACTTGCACAGGCTATGCAAGTGGCAAGTAGCAAAGAGGAGTGGAGCGCTCGTGGTATAAAGGTTAGCTAACGAAATATTTCCCCACGAGTTTAGCAAGACCCCTACCTACTTGACCAATGAACACTTGTTTTCTTTTTGTAGTTATTCAATGAGGGTAATTTTGAGATGGCAACAATGTGTTTCGAAAGAGCCGGAGATTCGTATAAGGAGAAATGGGCTAAGGCTGCAGGGCTTAAAGCATCATCAGATCGTATCCGTGGTTCAGATCCAGATCTTAGTTGTGTAGCTTTGCTAGAGGCTGCTAAGATTTATGAAACAATCGGGAAGGCTGAAATTGCTGCTAATTGTTATATCGACTTAAAAGAATTTGAAAAAGCAGGTAAAGATTATTTCTTCCTTGTAAGTTATAGAAGAGTATCTCTTAATTGCAGTTGTGTAAATTGCCTTTTGTTTTTTCGAATTTCATTACAGCTAATCTTTATATGGAGAAATGTGGAGGATTGAGGCTAGAGGATGCTGGTGACTGTTTTTCTCTAGCTAAACTTTGGAGTAAGGCTGCTGAAGTATATTCCAAGGCCAATTGTTACGCGAAGTGCTTGTCGGTTTGCGCCAATGGCAATCTCTTCGACACGGGGCTTCAGTTATTAGATTACTGGAAAGAAAGTTCAGAAGATATTACGAAAAATCAAGACTTGAAAGAAATGAAAAAAGAGTTTCTTGATAGATGTGCAGTTCACTATCATGAATTGAAAGATACTATTAATATGATGAAGTTTGTTCGAACATTCGATTCTATGGACCTAAAACGAACATTTTTGAACTCTCGTGGTTATCTTGTCGAGCTTATGTTCCTAGAGGCGGAGTCTGGATATTTCAGTGAGGCTGCTAACATAGCAAGGCTCAAAGGTGATATCCTTTTTGAGGCTGATATGTTTGAGAAGGCTGGGTTGTTCAAAGAATCATCCAGGACCATTCTAAACTATGTCCTTAGCAAGTCTCTCTGGTCAAATGGAAGCAAAGGTTGGCCAATGAAGAAATTTACGGACAAGGAGCAGCTTCTAGCAAAAGCAAAGTTGATAGCAGCGAAAGAAGATGATATCTTTCATGAATATGTTTCTATGGAGTGCGAAGCACTAACAGAAGAAGTTAGTAATCTGTCACAGATGGGAGATTGTTTACTTGTTTCTAAAAGGCTCGGAAATCTTCAAGCCGAAATTATATTTTCATGGAAGATTCTCGATTTCCTTATCTCTATTGCTCCTCCAAAGTATGAATGGAATGATAATGTGATCTTGAATCCAGTGAGTTATGTTGAAGATTCAATGCCCCACAACAGGCCCTCTGTTGATACATTGGTTTACTTTTGGAGTTTGTGGAGGGAGAAGATTGAAACCATATTAAAATGCCTCGATGCTATTGAGAAAGAGCCCGAAAACGACTACAAGAGCTATGAGGATTTGTGCCTGGGCTACTTGGGTGTGAGTAAACAACACGGTGATCAAACTTTCTCTTATCGGTTGCTAAATGCTAATTCCTACTGGAGAAAGGCTATCAACGAGAAAACCCTTAGCAAGAAAGGAGATATGGTTAGTATGGATGTTAACCAATTTGTTGTTGCTGCTCGGAGTTATTGGGTTTCCGAAATCCATACTGTTAGTTTGAAGACACTGGAGAAACTGGAATTCCTGCACAAATTTTCTGTTAGCAATTCTTTCTCAATGTTTCATCAAGGTACCTGTGTACTCCGTATATATGAAGTCTCAAGGTGGGTGAAGGAGTTTAAGATTTGTCACAAGCTTCCTGGGGCATTTCTGAAGAACTTATTGTCTTACAGGCAGCAGTTCTTCGATATTTTATATAATATGGATTGGAAATCAATAATGATGAAAAATACGATGGCTCTTAGATCATCTGTGCTATCCAAGGACGTAATCGAGGAACTTATAATTGAAGATATGAGTTCAAGAGGCATATCACATGGTCAAATTGGCAGGGTTGCGATGCTAATTTTTATGTCTGGGAATCTAAGTGAGAAGGCATATCAAGTGATTGTGAAACGTTTGGATCTTGACCTGAAATGGAAATCATTCATTGGGCAGCTGAAAGAGAACTTGGAATCTGGATTTAATCCGTCGCTAGCGGTCAAGTTTCGCTATGCGTTAAATGATACATTTAGAGCTAATTGGAGGCGAGAGTTCGATTATATTACACCAAGTTGCTTCGTTTATCTTCTAGAACGTCTTCTTTCGTTGGTGTTATCATGCCACAGGTTTTATTTCACAACAAAGTCTTCTCTTATTGAATCTTTGTCGTGTGAGAATTGGAAATGCAACCCAAAACATTTTTCTCAATCTGAACTCGATGCATTCTCAAGATCATTATATGAATTTATAGCGCAGGTTCTCGATCAAATTCTTCCACATAAGGTAGTGACTTTGGAGTGGGTTGCAAAGACAGATAAAGCACCCGAAAAGGACTATCCTTTGCTGGTAAGGAGGATGGTTATCTTGATTTGCTTGATTTGTGTGAATTCTGGGGAGTATTTTGATGATTTGCTATTCCGGCTACTAGATACACGAGATGTTGCTTCCCAGCTGCCACAGCCATTCTGCGGTATCCTTAAAAGAAAAAATAGGAGATTTGATATTTTACTTGCCGAAGCACTAAAATCAGTTGAGAATCCTCTTGTGATTCTTAGTTCAGGTAACAATCGGCAAGGATTCCAGTGCCCAAATGCCCTTCTTATTGATATGGATTTGGTTCGAAGCAGAGAAGCACTATTGGAAGTGTTGTTCCCCAAGAATGACAAAAGTGGAAAAGGTGATTTGGAGACCAAAACCTCGGATGGTATAAATATTTCCTCTTGCTGTCCTGATGAGCTGAGTCATATTGAAGTTCTTCCTAGTTCTGATATAGCCGTTGAAGAAAAGACGCCCATGGATAAGGAAAACCAAAATGGAGACGAAGAATTTGATTCCCGAAAGAGTTACGAGGGGTTTTGGAATACAATTGATGTTTTGAAGTTAGAAACAGAGGATGAGAATGGGAAAGCAGTATCCTTTACTTCTAAGAAATTGCAGATGAAGGTGAGCTGAAATTTCTATTCAAATGCAAATATGCATCTTTTCTTTAACTTTTCCGTTGAACTTAATAGGAGCTTTACTAACGATGTTTACTTTTGTTCCGTTTAGTTGGAGATAGACGAGTGCATTCGTGTTCTTGATGATGTGATAAACCACTCAGAACAGGGTTTAACTCAAAATATCTCCGAGGAAGTAAAAATCATGCAAGCAGACTTGAAGCAAATCTCTTGTACTTTGAGTCTTGGGTAAGTTCTTTGTCAAATTTGTGTTTATATCGGCAAATTATCTCTCATTTTTGTATGTTTTACGAATTCTTTTTCTTCTTTTTTTTAGTGACGAAGAAGTAAATGAGAAGATTTTAAGTATTGCTACACTTTGTAAGAAGCTGGACGCCGGGAGACCAAGATTAGAACCACTTTTAGATCTTCACTTCTCGCTGAAGAAAACAGATGTTCTTACGGAGTCTTATTCGTAAGTGAACGATTCACCACCGAAAGAGGAGATAGATAATAACAGCAATGACAGAATGAATAACAAGAACAAGAGGAAGGAAAAATCAAAGTCCAAGAAGAAGAGTAAAAAGAAAGGAGGCAAGAAAAAGAAATAGGTGGTAGGCAAGTTTATTTGTTTGAGTTCCAATCTTATTGGAAGAGAGGCAGTTACTTTTGTGTTATTATAGTTTTGTTGTGCTTTTCTTAATGATTTGGTAATCTATTAACATATGTATTAAAATTTAACCAACTCTATAACTAATAGTATATGAATTTGGTAATAGGATTCCCTTGAATTGCTAGTGTTATTAATAAATATTTATATTATATATATATATGAATTTTTGGGTGTATGGCCCAAAAAATAGGCCCTAATAGGACTTTTAGTCCTCTCTAATCCCATAAAGGGTATAAAAACCAAAATAATATTACAAATAGATATCTGGTCCATTTAGTTCAATCTAGAGAGAAAACACAAATCCCGAGAATAACTATTAAATATTAATACCTATACTAACCTTTCTTAAATATAAAAACAGTTATAAGATCAAAATCACCAAATATATTTTCCATTTTTATCTCCCTGTTTCTCTCTCCAATCACGTTTTTATATTAAGAAACCGTGATCTTCTCATAATCAGTAAGTTTTCTAACCGAAACCTTATTGTCTCTGCACTCTCTCTCTCTCTCTCTTCATCTGATTCGAAAGTAAATCCTCCATTAAATCAGACACCTTGATTCATATTCTTTTGATTTGCTGAAATCAAATCACCATTCTTAATCAGGTAAAACATTAATCAAGTTATTAGTTTTTGTGATTTTGTTTTATTTTATGATAATTGATTATCTCTCTACACCTTAATCTACTGAAAATCTTCCATTAAAGCAAAAAAATTTGTGTTTAATATTCATTAGAGATATTCAAAAACAGTTTCTTAATATTGTTAAACAGGTTAACAATCATCTTCTTAAATGATTCTGTTTCAAATGAATATGAAATTCTTGTCTTTCTCTCTCTAAAAATTTATTGAATGATATATATTTTGATGAGACGATCCTTCATGACTGATTCTTACAAATTCAGTATCGAATTTCTCTCTGTATCATCTAATCAAATCTTCATCATTATTCAGGATTTTCTCTCTCTAAGATTCATAACCGATTTTATTATGTTAATGTTAAATCCGTCTTTACTGAAGATAATGCGATTAAGAAGTGTTTGTATCTATGTATTTTGTTACTTTTAGGTTACAGATTTTTAGATCATTTCTTCAAATCTTCATCAAGGTTTCCGTACAATTTTTGATGCAGAGAAGATCTCGTAAGATTTGTTATAACTGAATGCAAACGATATATAATTTAACATAAATTACGGATCGTTTACAATAAATTACATATCATTTTTTATCCAGAGTAGATCTAGTACGATTTGGTTGTAACAGAATGTAAACGATATATAATTTACACGACATTACATGATGTTTACTGAACATAACACATACATAACGCAGACGTCTTTTGTACGATGTTTTTATAACAGAATGTAAAATATATGTATTTTGTTACAAATTATACATACTTTATAAATAATATCAAAAACATCTTATAAATCTGCATAAATTAAATATAATTTATTCAACATTACGCGTACTTTTTTCACAAAACAGTTCCGTTTATAGTACAATAAATGTTCCAAAAATTATATGTAATTTATTGCACATTATACATATTTTTTCACATAACAGTGACCTTGTGATTCGAACTAACGTTATGTTTGTCTCTTAACACATTATGAAGTTTAACAAACAGTATGCATAATTTATTCCATTATACATGTCGTTTCTAGTAAATTGTTTGTTTTGTTAACAAATGTATATGTTTTCTTTTTGCAGTTTTGTTGTTACTTATGGAATTTGCTACTGAAGTTGGTCATTTGTTTCCTGGTGGTGCAAAATCATTTGGATATGCTCTTCGACAATATAGTGTAAATGTTGTTTGTCCTGCTCAAGACTACATATGCTCTTCGACAATATAGTGTAAACGATTTTTTGGTAACAGAATGTAAACGATGTGTAATGTAAAAGAAATTATGTGTTATGTAATAGAAATTATGTGTTATGTAATAGAAATTATGTGTAATTTACTGAACAAGACCCAAATACATTTGATAAATTACGTTGTATACTTGACTAATGATGGTTTATTCGTCATAAATAATACATAATTTACGTATTTGTTTCATAATTTGTATTCGATTTGTATTTATGTATGAGTAAAAACGAAAACAAATGCTGCTTTAATGTTCCCAGAAAAATATACTATTTCCAAAACTGAAAGTTAAGTGAGAGAAAGTGATATATATGTTTTGTATATTAACCCCAAAATCACGCTAAATTGATCCTAGATTGATTCAGATAATAGGAAAGAGAAAATTTGATTTCCAAATCTGTTTAGAGGAGAGAGAAATTATGATTTGTTTCTATCTTTTTTTTTCTAATAAATCTCCATATTTTTGGCTAATAAATCTCCATATTAAATCTGTAAAGAAGAGAGAGAAAATTGATTTGGGAAAGTTTAGATTTTGTTTCTAAACAGATTATAGAAGAGAGAGAAATTTTCGTGAGAATCTAACCGTTTTTTCCTAAATTTATCCTAAAATCAAGGTACATTAAACCGTTTGAAATTTTTGTGCGGCCCCACACATTAAAATCCCGTGAAAAACGACTGGGACATGGAAGGAATTATGTAATATATATTAAGGGTTTTTAGTCCCAATAGCAAAAGGACTAAAAATCCATTTTTGGGGAAGATTGGACCCTAAATCCTTTTTGAACATTATTTTGGGTCATATACCCACGGACCCTATATATATATGTGCAAGAATATGTTAATTGTATAAGAAGGAAATTCTTTGATCTACGATGAGGAGTTAGAGAGAGAAAGAACATTGATTCCAAACCCTCGACCCAAAACCACCATTAAAATTACTCTCGCAAACCTACTCTCGGACTGGTCAGTCTGAGACCTTAAGCAAAGTTTCAGATTGAGTAGTCTGAGACCAAAAGCAAGGGCACATATTGGTCCGAGTTCGAGGCTGCTAAGATTTATGAAACAATCGGGAAGGCTGAAATTGCTGCTAAATGTTATATCGACTTAAAAGAATTTGAAAGAGCAGGTAAAGATTATTTCTTCATTGTAAGTTATAGAAGAGTATCTTTCAAGTGTAGTTGTGTAAATTGCGGTTTTGTTTTTTCGAATTTCATTACAGCTAATCTTTATATGGAGAAATGTGGAGGATTGAGGCTCGAGGATGCTGGTGACTGTTTTTCTCTAGCTAAACTTTGGAGTAAGGCTGCTGAAGTATATTCCAAGGCCAATTGTTACGTAAAGTGCTTGTCAGTTTGCGCCAATGGCAATCTCTTCGACACGGGGCTTCAGTTATTAGATTACTGGAAAGAAAGTTCAGAAGATATAGCTAAAAGTGAAGATTTGAAAGAAATGAAGAAAGGGTTTCTTGATAGATGTGCAGTTCACTATCATGAATTGAAAGATACTAATAATATGATGAAATTTGTTCGAACATTCGATTCTATGGACTTGAAACGGACATTTTTGAACTCTCGTGGTTATGTTGTCGAGCTTATGTACCTAGAGGCGGAGTCTGGATATTTCAGCGAGGCTGCTAACATAGCAAGGCTCAAAGGTGATCTCCTTTTTGAGGCTGATATGTTTGAGAAGGCTGGGTTGTTCAAAGAATCATCCAGGACCATTCTAAACTATGTCCTTAGCAAGTCTCTCTGGTCAAATGGAAGCAAGGGTTGGCCAATGAAGAAATTTACAGACAAGGAGCAGCTTCTAGCAAAAGCAAAGTTGATAGCAGCGAAAGAAGATGATATCTTTCATGAATATGTTTCTATGGAGTGCGAAGCACTAACAGAAGAAGTTAGTAATCTGTCACAGATGGGAGATTGTTTACTTGTTTCTAAAAGGCTCGGAAATCTTCAAGCCGAAATTATATTTTCATGGAAAATTCTCGATTTCCTTATCTCTATTGCTCCTCCAAAGTATGAATGGAATGATAATGTGATCTTGAATCCAGTGAGTTATGTTGAAGATTCAATGCCTCACAACAGGCCCTCTGTTGATACATTGGTTTACTTTTGGAGTTTGTGGAGGGAGAAGATTGAAACCATATTAAAATGCCTCGATGCTATTGAGAAAGAGCCCGAAAACGACTACAAGAGCTATGAGGATTTGTGCCTGGGCTACTTGGGTGTGAGTAAACAACACAGTGATCAAACTTTCTCTTATCGGTTGCTAAATGCTAATTCCTACTGGAGAAAGGCTATCAACGAGAAAACCCTTAGCAAGAAAGGAGATATGGTTAGTATGGATGTTAACCAATTTGTTGTTGCTGCTCGGAGTTATTGGGTTTCCGAAATCCATACTGTTAGTTTGAAGACACTGGAGAAACTAGAATTCCTGCACAAATTTTCTGTTAGCAATTCTTTCTCAATGTTTCATCAAGGTACCTGTGTACTCCGTATATATGAAGTCTCAAGGTGGGTGAAGGAGTATAAGATTTGTCACAAGCTTCCTGGGGCATTTCTGAAGAACTTATTGTCTTACAGGCAGCAGTTCTTCGATATTTTATATAATATGGATTGGAAATCAATAATGATGGAGAACACGATGGCTCTTAGATCATCTGTGCTATCCAAGTACGTAATCGAGGAACTTATAATTGAAGATATGAGTTCAACAGGCATATCACATGGTCAAATTGGCAGGGTTGTGATGCTAATTTTTATGTCTGGGAATCTAAGTGAGAAGGCATATCAAGTGATTGTGAAACGTTTGGATCTTGACCTGAAATGGAAATCATTCATTGGACAGCTGAAAGAGAACTTGGAATCTGGATTTAATCCGTCTCTAGCGGTCAAGTTTCGCTATGCGTTAAATGATACATTTAGAGCTAATTGGAGGCGAGAGTTCGATTATATTACACCAAGTTGCTTCGTTTATCTTCTAGAACGTCTTCTTTCGTTGGTGTTATCATGCCACGGGTTTTATTTCACAACAAAGTCTTCTCTTATTGAGTCACTGTCGTGTGAGAATTGGGAATGCTACTTAAAACGTTTTCCTCAATCTGAACTCAATGCACTCTCAAGAGCATCATATGAATTTATAGCGTGGGTTATCGATCAAATTCTTTCATATAAGGTAGTGACTTTGGATTGGGTTGAAAAAACGGATAAAGCAGCCAAAAAGGATTATCATTTGCTGGTACGGAGGATGGTTATCTTGATTTGCTTGCTTTGTGTGAATTCTGGGGAATATTTTGATGATTTGCTATTCCGGTTACTAGATACACGAGACGTTGCTTCCCAGCTGCCACGGGCATTCTGCGCTACCCTTAAAAGAAAAAACAGGAGATTTGATATTTTACTTGCCGAAGCACTAAAATCAATTGAGAATCCTCTTGTGATTCTTAGTTCAGGTGACAATCGGAAAGGATTCCAGTGCCCAAATGCCCTTATTATTGATATGGATTTGGTTCAAAGCAGAGAAGCACTATTGGAAATGTTGTTCCCCAAGAATGACAAAAGTGGAAAACATGAGTTGGAGACTAAAACCTCGGATGGTATAAATGTTTCTAGCAGTACCTATAAGTCGAGTCACATTGAAGTTCTTCCGAGTTCTGATTTACCCGTTGAAGGAAAGAAGGCCGTGGATAAGGAAAACGAAAATGGAGACGAAGAATTTGATTCGCGAAAGAGTTACCAGGGGTTTTGGAATACAATTGATGTTTTGAAGTTAGAAACAGAGGATGACAATGCGAAAGCAGTATCCTTTACTTCTAAGAAATTGCAGATGAAGGTGAGAATTTCTATTCAAATGCAAATTTGCATCTTTTCTTTAACTTTTCCATTGAACTTAAAAGGAGCTTTAGTAACGATGTTTACTTTTGTTTTGTTTAGTTGGAGATAGACGAGTGCATTCGTGTTCTTGATGATGTGATAAACCAATCAGAACAGGGTTTAACTCAAGATATCTCCGAGGAAGTAAAAATCATGCAAGCAGTCTTGGAGCAAATCTCTTGTACTTTGAGTCTTTGGTGAGTTCTTCGTATAATTTGTGTTTATATTGTTATATTATCTCTCATTTTTGTATCTTTACGAGTTTTTTTCCTCTTTTTTTTTAGTGATGAAGAAGTAAATGAGAGTATTTCAACTATTGCTAAACTTTCTAAGATGCTGGATGCCTGGAGACCAAAACTAGAACCACATTTAGATTCTATCTTCTCGCTGAAGAAAACAGATGTTCCTACGGAGTCTTATTCGCAAGTGAACGATTCACCACCGATAGAGGAGATAGATAATAACCACAATGACAGAATGAATAACAAGAACAAGGGGAAGGAAAAATCAAAGTCCAAGAAGAAGAGTAAAAAGAAAGGAGGCAAGAAAAAGAAATAGGTGGTAGGCAAGTTTATTTGTTCGAGTTCCAATCTTATTGGAAGAGAGGCAGTTATTTTTGTGTTATTTCAGTTTTGTTGTGCTTTTTCTTAATGATTTGGTGATCTATTAACATATGTATTAATATTTAACCAACTCTATAACTAATAGTATATGAATTTGGTAATAGGATTCCCTTGAATTGCTAGTGTTATTAATAAATATTTATATTATATATATATATATGCAAGAATATGTTAATTGTATAAGAAGGAAATGCTTTGATCTACGATGAGGAGTTAGAGAGAAAAAGAACTTTGATTCCAAATCCTCGACCCAAAACCACCATTAAAATGACTCTCGCAAACCTACTCTCGGACTGGTCAGTCTGAGACCTTAAGCAAAGTTTCAGATTGAGTAGTCTGAGACCAAAAGCAAGGGCACATATTGGTCCGAGTTCGAGGCCTTGCTTCAGGTTTCAGACGGGTCGTCCGGACAATAAGTCTTCGGGGTCAGTTTTTTGGGTGAGAAGGTCAATTTTCTATTGGAAAAGAAGTTCTTATCTCTCAATCTCTGTGCTCTTCTTCTCTCAATCTCTAATCATTCTCATACATAAACCAGATTCAATCAAACTTTAAATCCAAAAAGATGCATAATTTGGGGATTTTAAAGGCACGCCATAATTTAGGGATCCTAAAGACGCATAACGTATTTTCACATCTAAAGTTTTCCCGCGTAAAGAAACTGACCCTTTTACTAGCGCCCCTTATTATGGTTGTTATAGGGAGAGGGGTGTTTTGGTCTGTACAGGAGTATTTTTCTTGCAAATCCCCTTCAAACTTCCAAAAAGATGGGAAAAGGGGTTTAAACTAAACCCTAATTTTTTAATCCGTGTCTCTTAAGTTTGCAAAACAGAGAATTGTTAGCGGAGAAAGAAAGAAAGATCAATGGACATGAAGGAGTTCATGGAAGGGCTTGAGATGTACCGCGAGAACCTAAAAAATAGCCGCTTTCTTCGTCGACCTCCGAAGGTTTTAACCTATGGTGTTCATATTTGTAGTTATGTACAGGATGAAGGTTTTAACCTATGGTGTTAATATCTCCTTAGATTGTTCATCTTTTGGTTTAAGGGTTGTTTTTAGGAGTCTTAAGAGTTGTTTTTATCCCTCTTATTTTAGGCCTGTTAATTTTACCTAGTCACTACTAACTTGAACTTTAAGGTCAAAGCAAATATTTTGGTTTAGTAATTTTATTAGAGTTGCCAACAGCCCCAACACCAAGATGACTATTGATAGTAGCAATTATATGTTAATTCTGGCATATTGAATTCTTGTTTAATTATTGAAAACAAACAAATTAAGGCAATATTCTAGCTTATCATGCTTTCTTCTAAAACCAGGGAAGATGTACCATCATCAGTGTGGTCGCTGAGGTGTAACGAGGTATGTGATATCTTCTTTCTTTAGTTTCTTTTAGTTGTTTTATGTCTTCTTTTTCTTGCTACTATTAAATATAGTGGCTTAGCATCTTGGCCTTGAGTAGGCAACACAAATTATATAGATATAGAGTGACCTATGTAGTCCGTCTCAGCCGAGATGGCCGAGTATCTCATGTCTCGGCTCGGTCTTCTTTCCGAGACGAGACGAGACTCGGCCGAAACACCGAGTTAGGGTTTGGCCGAGTTTCTCGTCTATCTTGGCCCATCGGCCGAGTCGTACTGCTTACCTCCAGACCGACAGAAACCCACTTGTAGCCTCATAGATGAAGAAGACGATGAAAAAATCTTGATGAATTTTCATTAATTTGAAACTTTGCCATCGCAACACCAACGTGGGGCCAATATAGAAATATAAGATTATGGTAGTGAATTTGAGGGTGATAGGGATTAAGTGAAGCAACATAGCTTAGTACTAATAGTTATTATATTTAATACTTATTAGTTATTGAATACTTATAAAGTATGAACTTCGTTATTTATTTATGTCATTGAAGTGAACTCTTATATTTGTTTATTGTGAACGATTGAAGTAATTTTAAGTTTTAAGTTCAGGAGAGTTACGAGGTAACGAGGAGCCGTGTAATCTTCAGTGTTAAGTTTTAAGTCAGGAGAAATTTTAAGTTTGGTTCAGGTAATAGCGTAACACTAATAACAAGATTACACGAGATTGGTGTGGTTAACTAATAACAGGGGATTGGTGTAGGAAAATATTGTACCTGCTGTCTCGCCCGAGTTTCACGGCCTGACCGTGACCAACTACATAAAAACGCCCTTTCTTTATTCTTCATTTCTACCTGTTGTTCTTTATTTGCTTTTATTTTGTTTTCGTCCCATAAGATTGAAGCAAATGTAGGAATTACTTTGTAGAATATAAATTACTGGTTTTGAATATTTCATCACCATTTCATTGTTTTGTACAGCTTTTAACGTATGAACTTCCGAGTACGAGGCTTTTGCCAGGACGAAGAGGTTAGTAACATAACTAATGGGATTGCTTTGGTTCTGTAGGTAAAAGTAATTTGTGTCACTAATGGTTGGATCCAGATATAGCCAAGAAAACAAATCTGATATGTTTGGTGCTATCACTCAATTTTAGTCTAAGATAACTGGCGGCAAAAAAGCATTGTAGAGGATTAGTTTCCTTCTTTCGTAAGGATCGCGATATAGGTGTTCTCTTTTCCCTTCTTTGATGCTGTTTATTTCGAGAAACACTTACAAACGTAGTTTAACTAAAAATATTACTTCGATGAAGTTTATTTCTACTTCATTTGCATAAAAACTTAGGTACCTACAGTAAGACATATGTAATGATGCTACCCGTGCCTTGAGAGTGGTAGTTAGGCATCAATATCTCATAACTAAGAAAGTTCTCCTTTGATTCGTGTAATAGACAAGGAGCAGACAAATTAGTTAAATGGGCAAGGAAGAAAAACGCGAATAAAGAGTGGAAGAATGTACCTTGTATTTTAGTTAATAAATATTGTAATAACGCTGTTATTTAATCTATGAAAGCTAGTTCAACAAAAAAAAATTAACACCAAATACACCTAATTTTCCTCTCTTTGGTACAAAAGAAAGGTCTGAAAATAAAAATTGAGGTTCCGAGAGTTGACCCCATGACCTCCAACATGTAGAACTGGAGTCTTACAAATTACAAACCAAGCCTCTATTAAATATTGGTGGGTTCATCGCGATGTGGTTGAGAATATGGGGGTTTGTGCGATATTTTAATCGAAACCCCTTATATCGATGTAGGACAGTAAAAAGAAGAAGCGTATACTCAAAATAATTTTATTCAAAACAAATATGATGTACTTATTGTAATTGATAAATTTTTTTATTTTTTTTTGGTGAAAGAGGCTCACGCCCTAATTTATTCAAATAAGTTTGAGTTACATTATGGTTTTGTTCGAAAAATAATATACTAACAATGTTAGGCGGTGTTTCATGACAACCCCATTGTTTACAAATATTGAGTTCCAATGCTTAGGAGACTAGTGTGTGCGCAACTTTATTTGTTGTGCACAAGGTGTATCGGAATTCAACTATCTCCGACCTTTCCTTTTCATACATGATCTCTGATATAATATTCCCAATTCTCCATGGAATGTGACCATCATTCGTATTGCAAGTCCGAATAACGGTGATTGCATCTCCTTCGATAATCACTTTGTTAAGATTTAATTTGATTGTTAGTTTCACACCCAAAAGAACTACAATTGCTTCTGTAATATAATATTATCCATTACAACAAATTAAACATATGATTACAGAATCTATAACAACAAATATTTATAGTTTTTGCTTAACAATCAATAAAAAAATAGAAGGAAACAAATACTAATTCCATTGAGAAAAAAAATCAAACGAATAGTTTTCGTCACTCTCAAACTTTTCAAACTCCGAAACTCTCTCTCCACATTCTTTTGATATTTTCGTCAGTAAATTGCTAGTTGATCTGAAACTAATAGTTTCAAAGGTTCCTTGTCTTAACTTGATTCAAGCTTTTCGTTACCTCTAGATTTTAATTCGTCTATTTGTTTAGTTTGATAATCAAGGAACTTCTTCAAAGCTAATTCCAGGATCTTCTCTTTTATTCCTTTTGTTGTTGGTGTTGTTTTTGTTCTTTTTTTTTGCATAAAGTTGTTTCTGTTCTTCCACTGAGGGCACCCGGCTCTCTGCTAGGTAACTTGGACGACTTACCGACCATCAAAGCCGTCGCTACGGTTATCAGAGTAAAGAAATCAATCATATTTAAAAAATCAAACCAGAATATTTAGTTACAGGAGCAACTCGCTAGTGGTAGGAAGGCACCATTAGAAAAGGTCGCGGCTTTGGGGAATAAAGGAAAATCTCTGGGGAATAAGGAATTAGTCGATAAACATTGACTTATGAGACATATTTTCTTTTAGTCCATAAATTAACTTGATAAAAAATTGCCCCATAATCTTCATCCCCTCTCTCTACTTTCTGAATTTGTTTCAGTCATTACCATTTACGCAATTAGGTTTTCAGAAAACAAAATCATCAAAATGAAGAAGTTTGAAACATAAACTTCTCTACACGGTTTCAACCTTTTTATGTTCTTACCTTCTCTCTCTCTACTGTATCTGAAAGTTCATGGAAACAACCAATCGTCTGAAAGGATTTGGTGCTGCAGTATTAACTACCGCCTGAACTAACTGTTCTCTGAAATCAGAGATCCAATTTTATCTAAGAACAATAGAGGAGACGTTGACAACATCAAGAAAAAGATCGCTGATAGCAATGGTGTCGTTGCAGCGAGAGATTCAACAATCTGCTTTAATGGGAACAAGCGTTATTAATCCACTTGATGTTCTTGTCGTTGGTGGTGGCGCCACCAGTTGTGGTGTGGCTCTTGATGCTGCCGCTACAGGACTTTGTGTTGGTCTCGTTAAACAAGAGGATTTCTCTTCTACAACATCTTCTAGGTCAACCAAGCTTAATCATGGAGGTCAGGTTTTTTCCTTTCTTTTTTGATTGATGACTTACTTATAGTCTTCAATTCGTTTGGTTTTTATTATTTGATTGGAGAACATCTGGTAGTTTGTTTTATTAGCATTATGATGTGTTTGTGGCTATGAATGATAAATTGGTTAATTCACCGGAAGAATGCTTCTGTATTATATGGTGATTGAGTTTTGATTACCTCTCTTTTATAATTGAGAGGAAATTTATGTTGTTTATTCGTTTTTAATAGGTCATTTGGTAGAGAGTGAAAGAGAGAGAATGATAGAGAGAAAAATAGTGAGAGAGAGAGGGTAATCGAGAGTGAGATGAGAGAAGGGAAAATAGGTTGCAATGGTGGTCGAAATGGTGGTGTGGGAAGTTGTGGTGGTGAAGGTGATAGAGAAGATGAAGAATAGGGGACAATGTTTGATGAAGTTAATTTTTGGACTAAGATAAAATATTCCCCCGAGAATGTACAAATAAACATGGATTCCCTAGAGAATTTATTCCCCGGAAATTATTCTTTATGCCCCAAAGCCGCGGCCTTAGAAAATTTCAACTAGTTTAGAAGTAGCAAATATGAATTAAAAAATCAGCCCTTTATCTATTTAAAAAATCAGCCCTTTATCTATTTACTAGTAAGTGTCCAACCCCAAGGTATCCATGAGAATGAATCATCCTCTAATAAACTCCTTATAGCAGTAATGTTGGGAGTCTGTTTGTGGTTGTCTCCTGTCTGAACTGGGTGGCTCATAACGCAATGGCGTGTCATAACGCACGGCCATTTCGTGGCAGATTGACACAACGGGTTCTACTGCGCCAATAGGAAAAATGATGGGTGTGTCGCGCGCTTCCTATGGGCCAACATGGCCCAATAGGGAACTCTAGATTGAACCAAATTTGCAATCCTTTCAAGCACAACTGGGTTCCATACTAAAAAATGAAGACTGCCCAAATGTATCACTAATCAAAAAGATATCAACAAACTAGTAATTTGAGTAGTGATACAGAAAAAAAAAAACTAAGAAGTTCGGATTGCTTTAAAATTTCAACAAGTTTGTAAGAGAACCCCAAATTCAACAAAAATCCTTAAAATATTTTACCTCCCCTACTTGTGGTTAGGAATATTCTGCAAAAACCTTCAACCTCAAACTCTTTAGCAGAAAATTTTCGACCCATCTCAAATTGTTCCTTAGTTTCCTTGTTCTTATCAAGTAATGTGTAAATTACACTTTGACAGAAAAATGGTGTGGAAACTAGGGTTTAAGATGAAAGAAGTAAAGAAGAGATTAGGGCAAAATGAGTCTTACATACAGTCAACAAGTCTAGCCCTAGTCTCTCAGTCAACAAGTCAAGATCAACTCCAGCAGACCAAGTCAACATGTCCAGACTTGACTTCCGTTGTGTCTAAAGGCACCCTGAATTGAAAACAAGAATGTTAGTTAGGAGAACAACTTTATTGTTTTCAGTTATTTGTTTTTCTGTTTTTCAATTTCTGTTTGTGTAACTGTTTTTCTTCTCTCCTCTATGTAAGAGAAGTGTAAACCTGAAAGAGATTATTGGAAATTAATGAAGTAATATTCCCATATCAAACACAAAGGATATCTCCTTCCCAATTCATATTTCCCTATTTGTAAACAATATATTAGTTTCCATCCTTTGTAATTAGTTTCATCCTTTGTAATTAGTTTTCCTAATTCTGTTTTATTCAATTATGCTAAGTTCTCTCTTTGTAAATGATATAACTACATGAATACTCAATCAATAAATTTTACCTTTTGATCTCAATTATTCTTGATCTGAATCGTTCTTGTGCAACTACATAATTTTCACATGGTACCAGAGCATAACGTTTCTTCGGGATTTATCAAGGCCCTTTGTTAATCATCTACAAAGTTCGCAGGAATTCTTATTTTCTTATTAATTTTCGATCATTCCACATCAAAAGGTCAGTTTTTTTTCTTTAACATTCCTTTTCTTTCATTAGAATCAGACCCAACTAGGTCTGATTTTGTTTTCAAAATTAAGTATTTTTTATATATATCCAGACCTAAATAGGTCTGACATTCACCTTCTACCAGAGTAGAACGGACACATAACTATCCGATTGCTGAATTCTATGATTCAAATCTAGCACAAAGCAATTTTTGGTTATTTTAGTCTTCATTTCGACAACAGTCCACTGTAAGTCGACGTTCTTGACCGGACGCATAACTATCAGATTTCTAACAATAATTGAAATCAAGCTAGATTTCACTTATCTGGCATCCTCATATGTGATTTAGACACTCTCATAGCACTCACCATTGATTTGCTTTCACAGTGGGTGACATTTTCTTAAAAAAAAAAAAAAGCTCTCTAACTTTTTCTTTGAGTTTCACAAACAATCGACTTAAGGTTTGATCGATTGACTTATACTTTCAAGGGTGGTAGCTCTCATAACACTCACCATTGATTTGTTTTACAGTATGTAAAGTTTCTTTCAACAAAAAAAAAAAAAAGTTTCTCTCTCTAAGTAGTTTCACAAAGCATCGATTTAAGTTTTCATCGATTGACTCATACTTTCAAGGGTGGTAGCCCTCATTACATCACACAAAGTTTCGTTTGTTACTTCCATTGACATTTAAACAAGCAAACACACCTTCTCAGGGACCCGTAGACAGTTTGGCCCCAGTGTCCTACTTTAATGGTTTGTTCAGAAAACGAGCCAACTTCGCTTTCTGTTCCAACTGTCCTTTGGTGTGTTCACACTTCACAACAGACCTCAAATGCATGCTTCAGAAGGCTCTCTGGAAACAGTAATTACAATAAGGGATGCAAACTCATGAGTCATGAGATCAATACAAAATAACTTCTCCTATGAAGAATGCAAATACCACCGCCGTTTCCTTTTCGGTTGATGAGAAGTGCTACTTTCCCCCACCAAATATTTCGACTTCAAAATTAAAACAGTGTAGATCCGGACGCCCAAAGTACTTCAAGGGAAAGATGATTGTGATGTTCTTTTATTGGAGTTTGAAAGAGAGAAGGAAACTCCTTGTTGTATAAGGGTCCGTTTGATACGTGGGAATTGTTGGGAAAAAAGTGTTTGATTGGGATGTCGAGAAATGGTGGGATGCCTTTAGAATATCAGAGACAATTCTTTTGTTCACCACATAACTGCGGGTGGCTTTAAAATTCGTGACCATCTCTCTTCCAAAACCCTAATGTCTCGAATTTCTTAATCATCCTATCTGCAACCTTAATATTTTGAGGGTGCAACAGAAATTGAGGGTTCATCGGAAGCAAATATTTACCAATAAACCGCGATGTTACAAGTAGTGCAGCTTACTAAGTCATACTAATATGGCCTTATTGATCAAGTCTTCCACGAATCTAGGATTTGAATTAGTCAATAAGTTTGTTATGAGTCCAAGCTTTTCAGAATTTTTAGGAGATAGTTATGACACTAATAAAAGTAGTAGAAATATGTTGCTACAAGTCAGTCGTAAGTAGAGAAGTGTGTGTGAAGTCAGTTGTTTGTTTCTTCCATTGTTATTAATAAAATTAACTCTTCTCCATATCTTGTTTGTTCTATTGACTGTACTTTGCTATAGTCATTTTTGTGTTATGGTACCAGAGCAAGGTTGCTGATAAGGTGTTTGAGTTTATTACTCAGTGAATATAGTTCTTATTATTAGTTGGTGAAAGAGTCATTTAGCCTCTCAAGATGAATGGTGGGAATGGTTCTTCTCAAGCTGCTGTTGACAAATTGGTCGGGAACAACTACAACTATTGGAGGTTATGTATGGAAGCTTATTTACAAGGGCAAGACTTGTGGGAGCTTATCTCTGGTGCTGATTCGGTAATTCCAGAAGACACCCCACAAAATGCGGATCTACGACGAAAATGGAAGATTAAATGTGGCAAAGCTTTATTTGCTTTGCGAACTTCGATTAGTAAGGAATGCATTGAACATGTTCGTGATTTGAATTCACCAAAACAAATGTGGGAGACACTTGAACGGTTGTTCACTCAAAAGAACACGATGCGACTACAATTTTTAGAGAATGAACTTGCTGCAATGGTTCAAGGTAACCTTTCGATTTCAGAGTATTTTTTAAAAATGAAAAATTTTTGTTATGAAATTTCAGAACTGGATATGGAGGAACCCATCAGCGATGCACGTCAGCGTCGATATCTAATTCGTGGTCTACGGAAAGAGTTTATGCCATTTATTTCTTCATTTCAAGGGTGGGTAAACCAACCTTCAATCGTTGAGCTAGAAAATTTACTCACCAATCAGGATGCCTTGATGAAGCAGATGACCAACAAACCCCAGCCACAGGTGGATGATCTTCTCTACACAAGAGATCAAAGAAAAAATGATCATTCTTCAAAGCGTTACACAAATGATGGCAAGCTATTTAGAGGTGAAGATGATGGTAGCAGCAAAACCTGTAATAGATGTGGAAAGTTGGGACATTTCAGGCGTGACTGTCGAGTAAAAGTGACATGCTCCAGATGTGGCAAATCAGGTCACATAAAGAAGAATTGTCGGATTCAACTTGATAATGAGGAAGCAAATTTAATAAATGATCCTAAAGTATCCGACGAACCAGAATGGGAACAATGTTTCTCCATTGAGACTATTGATGTTGACAATGTAGCGTCTATTGTGCAATCGACCGACACAAATAAAGATGTGGCTGATTTTATAGATTACAAAAGTGAATGGATATGTGATTCAGGTTGCTCACATCATTCAACTGGAGATGTTAGCTTACTCTCAGATGTGCGTCCACATACAGGAAAACGAGTTATTGTGACAGCCGATAATTCATTACATCCTGTAATGAAAGAAGGAAACATTAATCTCAATGTTGAAGGGAGTCATGTCAGTGATGAAGGTATTGCTCTCAAGGATGTTTATCATGATCCTGGTTTAAAGAAGAATCTTGCCTCAGTTTCTCAGATAACTGATACGGGTAAATATGTTTTGTTTGGTCCTGGTGATGTAAAGATTCTTGTGAATTGTTCATATGCTACTGCAGATGTTCTTTTTACAGGAAAAAGAAAGAATTCTTTATATGTTTTAGCTGCAAGTGAAGAATATATTCGAAAGACAAGTCAGGGTACTAGTCCTTCAATTTGGCATGCTCGGTTAGGCCACATTGGCTATCAGTTGCTACAACAGATCTCTACAAAGAATCTACTTGATGGTGTTCCTCTCTTTAAAGATATGAATATAAATGCAATATGTGTTGGCTGCCAATACGGGAAATCCCATCGACTCCCTTTTCCGAAATCGACGAATCGTGCTTCTTCCTTATTTCAGTTAGTTCATTCAGATTTGATGGGTCCTACAAAAACACCAAGCTATAGAGGTTTTCAATATGTGATGGTTATAGTAGATGATTTTTCACACTTTACGTGGGTCTATTTCCTAAAATAGAAAAGTGAAGCTTTTCCTCAATTCATCCAGTTTAAGATGCAAGTGGAGAGAGATTTTGGCTATAACATCAAGTGTTTGCGAACTGATAATGGAGGTGAATACATGGCTAATGATTTCTTTTCATACTGTGAGTCACATGGAATTCAACGACAAATGACATGCCCGGATACGCCACAACAAAATGGTGTGGCGGAACGAAAATTAGCCCATCTCACTGCTGTTTGTCTTTCTTGGCTACACGACAAGAACCTCCCAAGGGAATTATGAGCAGAAGCTACTCAATGTGCATGTTATGTTATCAACAGATTGCCCTCATGGCCAGGTAAGGAATTATCTCCCTTTGAAATACTTTATGATATTAAACCAAATGTAAGTAACTTTCGAGTGTTCAGATCAATATGTTATGTTCATATACAAAAATGTGACCGAACTGAACTTGATCTAAAGGCTCGAAAGTGCATTTTTGTTGGATATGATCTTCGTCGAAAAGGTTGGAGGTGTATGGATCCTGAAACAAAACAGTCAATTACTTCTCGTGATGTGATCTTTGATGAGGTATCAACGCATTATCCTGCTGTCCATATGAGAAGTAATTCGACCAATCTTAAGCCTTTTTCGAGCAACACAAATTGTGAAGAGTTAAGGAGGACGAGTTCTTTATTTGAAGCACCAATTCAGCAAGAAGCACCCCCTAATCAAAGACCAACAAGGGAAAGAAGACAACCTAATTATCTAAATGATTATGAGGTTCAACTGAACTATTCTTCGGTAACATCATGTTTCTTGATGGGATTAACATGTGAAGATGAACCTAGATGTTACAAAGAAGCTCAAGGGATAGTTGAATGGGAAGCTGCTATGATTGAAGAAATCGAAGCTCTTCATAAGAATAATACATGGGAATTAGTATCAAGGCCAAAAGATGTTGAGTTAGTATCTTGTAAGTGGGTTTACAAGTTAAAGAAGAAGGCAGATGGGACAATCGACAAACACAAAGCTC
The DNA here is from genome assembly GCF_041429995.1 of Eschscholzia californica. NCBI lineage: Eukaryota > Viridiplantae > Streptophyta > Magnoliopsida > Ranunculales > Papaveraceae > Eschscholzia > Eschscholzia californica. Next base: position 10,612,335 of record NW_028238198.1, on the reverse strand, counting down.
GTTTGGTTGCACGCGGTTTTTCACAACAATATGGGTTGGACTATGAAGAAACATTCAACCCCGTTGCAAGATGGTGACAGTTCGGACTGTTATTTCAATGGCAGCATCTAACAGTTGAATATGTGGCAACTTGATGTAAAGAACGCATTCCTATACGGTGAGTTGGATCGTGAAATTTTTATGGAGCAGCCCCAAGGTTTTGTTTCACATAAGCATCCTGATCATGTGTGCAGACTTAAGAAAGCATTGTACGGTCTTAAGCAAGCTCCACGCGCCTGGTATGGTAAAATTGCACAATATTTATCGTTTTGTGGTTTTCGTTCCTCAAGTTCAGATCCGAGTTTATTTGTGAAGAGTAATTCATCCATGTGTATTATACTTTATGTCGACGATATGATTATCACCGGTGACAACAAGGATGAAATTTCACGTCTCCAAGACGATTTATCTATTCGATTTGAAATGAAGAACCTAGGAGAGGTCCATTCCTGTCTTGGTTTGGAAATTGTTAAAACAGATGGATATTTTATTTCTCAGGAATCTTATGCTACAAGTTTGTTGAGTCGCGTTGGCATGGCAGATTCAACACCAATCACCACACCAATGGAACCGCAACTCAAGTTACATAAAATTGAAGGAAAACTACTAGACGATGCAACAAAATATCGTCAACTTGTAGGTAGTCTGTTTTATTTGACTATTACAAGACCTGACTTAGCATACTCTGTTGGAATTGTATCTCAATTCATGGAAAACCCATGTGTTGGTCATCTAATAGCAGCAAAGCGGATTCTTCGTTACGTAAAGAGTACATTGCAGTTTGGTCTTTTATATAAATCAAAGATATGTTTCTCTTTACATGGTTACACAGATGCTGATTGGGTTGGTGATGTTATAGATCGACGTTCAACCACAGGATATTGCTTTAATATTGGTTCTGCTGTAGTTTCTTGGTGCAGTAAGAAGCAACAAACCATCTCTCTTTCAAGTACAGAAGCCGAATATGTTTCAGCCACCATGACAACACAAGAATGTATTTGGCTTAAGCGTTTACTTCAAGATATTGGGGTTGTTATTAATTATCCAGTTCCTATAAGTTGTGATAATGAAAGTGCAATCAAGCTAGCTGGTAACCCCGTGTTTCATGCTCGGACAAAACACATTGAGGTTCATCATCACTTTGTTTGTGAAAAGGTGTTAAATCAAGAAATTGTATTACAGAAAATTGATACAAATGACCAAGTTGCTGACATATTTACTAAAGCTCTTCCACGAACTAAGTTTGAAGTCTTCCGGGATGCTCTTGGCGTTAGTCATCGTAAGTTTGCACTAAGGGGGGTGTTACAAGTAGTGCAGCTTACTAAGCCATACTAATATGGCCTTATTGATCAAGTCTTCCACGAATCTAGGATTTGAATTAGTCAATAAGTTTGTTATGAGTCCTAGCTTTTCAGAATTTTTAGGAGATAGTTATGGCACTAATAAAAGTAGTATAAATATGTTGCTACAAGTCAGTCGTAAGTAGAGAAGTGTGTGAAGTCAGTTGTTTGTTTCTTCCATTGTTATTAATAAAATTAACTCTTCTCCATATCTTGTTTGTTCTATTTATTGTACTTTGCTATAGTCATTTTTGTGTTACGCGCTCCTTGTAATTAGGGATTCATTGAAATCAAACCGAAATCTTGTGATTTGGGTTCATAGGAAGCAAATCGAATTATTAGATTTCCAATCGTTTCGCCTTGAGGTATAAACTCATCAGTTGAACCTCTTTGAAAACAACTTCTGTTTTGTCAACCTTCTTCATCTATCAAACTTGCTGCAACTCATCAGTAGATGTTGGTGACAGTGAAGAAGAAAGAGCAACGAATCGACTGTTGGGTTGAGAAATTTGGGCGTTTTGGGTTCAAGTAGAAATTAGGAGAAAAAGAAGAGAGTACAATTGAGAAAGCCATAATTTTTCTCTCTTTAAATTCAAAAATGGGTATTTGAAGGTGGGATCAAACAAAATCATGTTAGGTGTTCATTGGGGCTTCATCCATGCTCTTGAATTCTGATCATGATAGAAGCAACATGCAAACTAGGTTTAACCTAGAGTATTCTTGACACACCCTCCCTCCCACTACAAAACATTACTAAACCCTAGCTTACTTAGCCAAAATCTTTCTCTCTCTTTGAATTATCGGCTGAGGGAGTAGTGATAAGAGGTCAATCATTAAAAGAGAAAAGTTGTATTTTGGTGTTTGATCTAATAATATCAGAGAGCTCAGAGATTGAGGGAAGAGTATTCCAGAGAGAAGAAACGAGATAGGCAGAGTGAAGTGAGACGAAGGTGAAAGACAGATATGAGGAGAGAGAGCGTGCTTTTGGATTGAGTAAGAAAACAGTTTTACCACCTTTTAGGTGGTAAAATCTTTTAAGTTATTTTCCAACCTTTTTTCTAATCAAAAACAATTTTCTAATGCTTTTGACTTTGCCAAACAATGGAAAATAGATTTTCTAACGTCATTTTCTCACGTAACAAACAGACCCTAACAGATCCTCTGTCCAAAGAATCCATAGAGAAATCACAGAGTTAGGGCACACACACTAAAGGAATAGATCTTTTTTTTTTGATGAAAATTGGCATTAGCCTTAACTTTATTCATGGATTGGAAAAGAGTTAATGTTGAGTTTATCTGCCCCCAACTGGCTTACAATACAAACTGGAGTTTGATTAGAGTTCCATACATTACTTTCATTTGATATGAGAGCTTCTTTTGCTAAAGTATGAGCCGCGCAATTAAAATTTCTTGAGCAGTAAGTGAATTCTATATCATGTCGTTGATTGAGTTCGGATAGTATATCAGTCATTATTGGACGAATTCTCCATGGTATACTCTTCTCGGTCGATAGACAACTATTAATCACCACCATCGCATCACCTTCAACAATAGCTGGAAATTTGTTCACTTGTTTCACTAAATTCAATGCCAATTGTGCTGCTTTTGCTTCAGCCTCTAACGAGCAAGATGCCGCAATCTTACTAGTTTCAGCTGCTACAAAATTTCCATTAGAGTCCCTACACACCACTGCTGCTGCCGCCTTTCCATGAATGAAGGCAGCATCAAAGTTGAATTTCACTCCTCCTGCTTTCGGTGCTTGCCACGACGATGGTGTTTCGCCATTCTTCTCCCTTCTAGTCTGTCTATTAGGGCCATTGTCGGTCTCTTTAAAATCATTGTGCATTAGTTTTGCTGCATGAATAATGCCTCCTATAGACGGTTTTATTCCTTCAAACAACCATTTATTTCTCGCCTTCCATATAAACCACACAATATAAAGCTTCTCCGTACTTGCATCTTCTTCTCTGCTTCTTTCGATCCATTCACATAGTATATCAATGAAGCGTGACTCATCGACAATTCTTATGTCTAAGGAATAAGAAGCCCATATTTCTTTCGCCATTTTGCACCGTTTAAATATATGATCCACATCTTCATCTTCTTCCTGGCACCATGTACATGTTTTTGATATATGGTCACTAAACCTGAGAGTTCTCATTTTTGTGGGTAGTGCATTGTGTAAAATTCTCCATAAGAAAAATTTTACCCTCGGAGCAACCTGTACTTTTTTCCAGAATTTGTGCCATGTTAATCCACTTGATAACTCCATATGAAAAGACGTTGTTGGCTTCGTTCTCTCTATAGATTGATATAGAGATTTGGCAGTGAAAATCCCCTTGTCTGTGTGAACCCAAACAATTCTATCATCAGTACAATTTTGGCTTAATGGTATTTGCAATATGGCTCTACTTGACAACTCGTCAAACATCTCCTCAATCATCCGCTTTTTCCATTGCCTATCTTCATCAATCAGCTCACATACCTTCTTAACACGGATCTCCTCTTGGTAATCTTCATTTCGACCTGGTTTAAATCCTCTTAGGTTTGGTACCCAAGGATCTTCCCATATGTTTATGTTTTTACCATTCCCAACTGAATAACACATACCTTCCGCTATATTTGATCTCATTTCTAACATACTGCGCCATGTAGAAGTAATTGGTGATTTAGGTTGGTAATTCCAGAAATTTATATTCTTAAGATACTTCGACTTTAAGAGTTGAACCCAGATCGCCTCAGGTTCCATTAGAAATCTCCATACAAGCTTTCCTACTAATGCCTTATTCACACTCCCCATATCTCTAATTCCAAGGCCACCTACTTCTTGACTAGCTTGAAGTTTCCTCCAATTCAGATGATGCATTTTAAAAGTATCCGTGTTATGTCCCCACCAAAAATTTCTTTGCTTCCGTTCAATTTTATCTATAACCCCCTTTGGTGCAATATTATTCGAAAGAAAATAAATAGGAATGGATGATAACTCACTTTTCAAGAGAACCGTGCGACCCGCGTGTGATAATGTATTTCTCTTCCAGCCGGCTAACTTCTTATCTATTTTTTGCACAATAAAGTCATATGATGACAACTTGTGTTTTGGCTTTAACAAGTAATTGCCTAAGTATACATCATCTTTTTTCATTTCCTTCACCCCCAAAATATTTAGTACCATTGCCCTTTTATCCTCATCACTATTAGCACTAAAATGTATAGAGGATTTCTGATAGTTAATAAGTTGACCCGAATAAGAAGCATAAGAGTTGAGAATTCCTTTCAATCCAATACTATTTGTTTCTGACGCTTTCCCAAAGAAGAAGAGATCATCGGCGAACATCAAATGGCTAACACTTGGTGCCTGTCTATTCACCTTAAGTCCATTGTATAACCCATTAGTTTCAGCTTGTATAACAAGTTTAGTAAGGGTTTCTGAACATAAGATAAATAGATAAGGGCTTAACGGGCACCCTTGTCTCAGTCCTCTCTCGCTATAGAAAAAGCCCTTGGGTCTTCCATTCAATAATACCGAGAAAGATGCAGTAGTAACACAATTCATAATTAGTCGATGAGTATTGGCAATAATTCCATTTCGAATAAGTACTTCACTTAAAAACTTCCAATCAACCCTGTCATATGCTTTAGACATATCAACCTTCAACGCAAAAGCACCATCTTTTGCCGTTGTGTGTGCCATAGAGTGGAAATTCTCTTGTGCAACAATAATATTATCAGCTATTTGTCTTCCCGGTACAAAAGCATTCTGTGTTGACGATATCAATTGTCCCAAAATAGGACGAATTCGATTGGTCAATATTTTGGTAATGACTCGATACAATACGTTACACAAAGAAATAGGTCTATAATCAATAGGGGTTTCTGGATTTGAGACTTTGGGAAGAAGAGCAATATGAGTATGATTGAAGTTACTTGGCAATACTCCTTTGTCAAAAATATCTCTGATTTGATTTGAGACTTCATCACCAACAATGTGCCAACATTTCTTATAAAATAATGCAGGAAACCCATCTGGACCCGGTGCTTTGCATGACTTCATCTCTTTTAAAACACCCCATATCTCATCCTTCGACGGAACAACACTAATCATCAAGTTGTTTGTAGCTGAAATCGGTCGGTTTGTCAATTCAAAGGCATCTGGAAACGGAGTTATTGGTTCTGCTCTGGAGGCCCTGTAAAAATGATCAAGGAAAACATTAGCAATTTTAGTTTGGTCAGTAGACCATGATTGATCTGCCAACTTAACAGCAAGAATACTATTTTTTCTTCGACGATTAAGGACCGAAAGATGGAAAAATTTTGTATTGCGATCATTGTCGTGCACCCAATGCTTCTTCGCCCTTTGCGCCCAAAAGCTCTCTTCCATTCTTCGTAGTTCCATTAGCTTCTTAAGTATTCGGTTTTCCTCCTCCATACCCAACCTTGAAGGTGACTGATTTTGAACTTCTAATAATTCTTCCTCAGTTTCCTTAATTCTTTTAAAAATCTGACCCACTTTATCCCTACTCCACATCTTAAGCGTCTTCGCCAATTGAGGTAATTTATGTGTTACCCCTCCTCTTGCTTGCTGCCAAGAATTTTTAATCACTTCCTCGAACTCCTCATGTACTGTCCAATGCGCCTCAAATCTAAAAGGGATACCACCTTTAATTCTAGGCTTCGATGTGTTAAGTATAATAGGTGCATGATCACTGTTAACTCTAGGGAGATGCTTCACTTGTGCATCGGGATACCGTACTCTCCAATCTATGCTCGCCAACACACGATCCAACCTTTCTCTGATATGACTTTGTATTTCTCTCCCATTCGACCAAGTATAGGCTGGTCCCGAATATCCAATATCAATCAACTCACAATCCGTAATCATATTTCTGAATTGTTCTGTAGCTTTTTGATTTAACCCTGCACCTCCCCATTTTTCTGCTACACTCGTTACACCGTTAAAGTCTCCAACTGCACACCATGGTTCCTGCATTTGTAATTTAAATCTTCTCATGAACTCCCAAAATTCTTCTCTATCATTAGCACAAGGAGGCCCATATACACACAACAAATTCCACTTCTGTAGGTTACCTACTTCCTCAATCTTGGAGTGTATATGATTTGGTGAACTAGAAATTATCTCCACCTTCACTTCATCATCCCATAATAGCCACAATCCACCACTAAGCCCCAAAGAAGGTACAATATGGTATTTCTTATAGTTAAGCTTTTGTATCCAAGTTTCAGATGATAATTGAGATAGTTTAGTTTCAGACAAGAAAACAATGGACGGTTTAATTGCCCAGAGGAATGAATTTACGGACAGAATTGTCGGAGCATTCCCCGCTCCCCGACAATTCCAGCTTTGTACAATCATCGTGTTAGCGGCCTTGAAGGGCTGGCCGCCTCTACCCGTACTTCAGTCAAGTTGTCTGTGTCATTCTTTCCTCTCTTCCTCTCTTCTTCCTCTGAGTTTTCATCAACTAAACTAAGAGAACGACTTCTTTTCTTATTTTTTATCATCTCTGTATTTTCTTTCAACTCTCTCAGCTTTGGTTCCGTCTTCTTCCCTGGTCCTCTTTTGTACTTTTTCTGTATTTTCCCATTATCTTTTTCTCCTCCTCCTCCTTTAAGTGCATTCTTTTTCATTATTCTTTGTTCCATGTTCCCTGTATTGGTTTGTAGTTTATTATACTCTCTTAGATTTGGTGACAACTCTATACCAATTTGGCTCTTCCCATTTAACCCAACCACAGTCATTTCATTTGTTGTAAGAATGGGTATGTTTGCTTCTGTTGTTTGCCCCCCTGCGGTTTCCATCGGGTCATCTTCTGCTATTTTATTTGATGATATGATAGGATTTTCCTGATGTGGATTTGGTCCCCCTTCCATAACTGTTGCAATCCGAGTACGAGGTATATTATTCTCGTCCATAATTGTTTCATATGTGAGAATATGTGTTTTCCTTAATCGTTCCTCCTTAGTTATGGAACGTGCATAATCTTCTGATTCTCTACTACCCAAATGAGGTAACTTTCTCGAATTACTGGATTCTGCTTCCTTTGAATTTGATTTTTCTAGATTCTCTTCGGCCCTTCTCGTCGGAATCCATTTCCGGCTCTCTTCTCCGATTCCTCTTTGCCGGAAATCAATCTTTGTATTATTTCCAAAGTCCGCCTTCATAACATCACTGAATCTTGGTATAAGGAGCTTCTTAGCTTTAGCTTTTATATCTTCCGGCCAATTATCTGATATTTTCTCTCGTATCTTTGCTCTAGTAATACAATCCGCCATTAAGTGTCCAATTTTTCCGCAAAAGTAACAACATCTTATAAGTTTCTCATATTTGATTTGTATTGAACTTTGTCGTTTGTCTGGTAATTCAATAGCTATCTCACTTCTTAGAGCCTTGGTTACATCAATACGAATTCTAATTCGAGCGTACTTACCCCACTTAACAGTTTCCTCCTTCTGAATCTCCCTTGTGATGCCAATTAGGTTACCAATCTTGCTTACTATTTCAATTGTCAAAAACTCAATTGGTAACCCATGAATTTGTATATTGAATTCAGTTTGATCAAATCGGTAATCTGATGGGAGTTTGTTTCTCTCACATCGTTCCCAAATCAATAATTCATCCTGTAAGTACCACGGTGATCCTTCTTCCACTTTCTCTCTATCAATTGTTAATTCAAAAGTAATTAGGTAAGAATCCCCATGAAAATCCTTCACCCAAAATTTTCCTACTGGTTTCCAGACTCCCATTAGTGTCATCTTCAATACATTAGTAGTCATCTTCCTTCCTGAGATTAATTTTATTGCCAAGCTTTTTCTTGCTTCGTCTTCTGAGATTGCATCATCCTCTGATAACTTGAAGATATTTTCATCTTCCTTCCCCATTAAAGCCCCCATTAATACCACCACAGATTCATAGTCATCATTTCTTATCTCTATATCTCTATCCTGCCGATCGTCCATCCCTTGTGAATAGATTCCGGCGAGAAGCTTTCCTTCTCAAAAAATGGTTCTCTCAACAGAAGAGGGGGAGAGAGAGAGAAGAGGGGGAGAGAGAGAGAAGAGGGGAAGAGAGAGAGAAGAGGGGAAGAGAAAGAGAAGAAGAAGGAGAGAGAGAAGAAGAAGGAGAGAGAGAGAGAGAGAAGAGGAAGGAGAGAGAGAGAGAAGAAGAAGGAAGGAGATGGTTGGAGAAGAAGAAGTTAAAAAAAAAAAAACGGTGGTCGCCGGCGACATTTTCCGACGACATTTTCCGGCGACCTTATGTGGACGAATATGACGTGGCAATTGCTTAGTGAGGTGGACAAAGAGAAAGAAAATACATTTAATTTACAAAATTGCCATAAGGGTAGAATGGAGAAGCTTACAAAAATATGTTGGGGCCAAACAGGAAATTGGGCCCAAAACGAACTACCGGACACAATTGGGGGCCAAAACGGCCAGTTGGTCACAAATCGGGGGCCAAAACGGAATTAACCCTTCTTTTTTTCTGTTGAACAATGCAATTTGATTCTTGTTAAAATCTTGTCAGAAAACCAGTAGACAAAAACATGGCAAAAGAAAAAGAGTACAAAATCTAAGTACTACTGATGCGGAATTCTAAACATGATAATACACATCCACAATGAATATTATATCTTGGATCGATGTATACTTATATCATTAGATTATTCATGCATCACGTTCTGATGTCTTGTACAATGCATGCTGAATTATCTATTTGAATGTGATGCAACAGTCACAACAAATAACATCAGAATGACTAAGAAAATATTATCAAGATTGTTTGGCAGGGTGGTGGGAGAATGAGGTGCGTAAAATAGGGATTAACACACATTTAGGATACTTTAATTTAATTTAATTAGTGTCAGTGTCTCCAAATTAGGGTTCAATCTATCTTCAATTGAAACTAAAATCGGCATAAGATTAGGGGTGAGAATCGGTCGGGTTCGGACGCCCACATACAATTTTTCTTCGGTCTCAGACGGATCGGACTCATATATCTTAAGGGAGCTAAAGATCTTTGGGCGGATCGGGCCGGTCATTTTCCAAATTTGAGGTGCCCGCGACCCCTTTGTGCCCTTTAACCTGATCGGGCTTCTTCGGTCACTGGCCGAACAGGTTCTGAGTTACCCGAGATAAAAATCATCAATAATAAAAATGAATTTTCTAAATTTCATTTATAAATATAAGACAAAATACATCAAAACGCATTTACACCAAAAAATATAGATAAAATTAGAAATTACATAAATAATAAACAGAAGCCAAAAACTTAAATAACAAAGAAAGATGCATTCCCAAATCTTCAAGTCTGACTTTCATCTGCAAAGAAAATAGAAATTGTGTAAGAAAAGAAAATAGTTCAACACCAACATATAAATCATATAATTATAATATAACTAATTTACAGAACTTAAATCTATTTTCAACACCAAAAAAATAGTTCACATCATCACCACGAGAAAAATTATAGATCTGATATATAGATATGTTTCAGAATATACATCATGGCAAAAAAACATATCTGATTCATGAAAAGTAACAGTTGGAATTTAATTCTTTAAAAGAATACATCAAAATAGATTTGTTGAAATTTAATCCTTTATAAATATAGATTTGATTTTCAATAATGATCTCCATCTAAAGAAAGCAAATGTTGTCTCCATACCGTTTTTCTCTGTTTCTTCAGAAGTCCTTTTGATCTAGACATATTGAGTTATTTACATCAAAAGTCGAATCAACAAAACCCCTAGAAGGTTAAACTCTAAAAGTCCTAATAGGTTAAACCCTAAAAGAAATAGTCTCCGAACCGTTCTTCTCTCTTTGTCTTTTTGTATGTCTCTTTTCTCTTAAACTCTAAAATGCTCTAGAAAATAAAGAAAGAAAAGTAAAAAAAACTAAGTTTATATATTTAACTCTAAATATGATGGGAGAAGGTACGAACCTAAGCCGTTGGATCATGGTACCTAAACCTGACGGGTTCTAAATTCGCGGGCTCTCGGGCGGACTTATTGGGTCGGACGTCGGACAGAGAGCTCTGCCTGTGTCCTGACCGCCAGAGCCCGTCTAAACGGGCCGGTTGAGCCCACCTCGCCCTTTTTCCGGTCTTCGGATCTTAGCGGACCAGACGCTTATTGCCAGGTCTCGGATTATCGGACCTTTTCCCAGCCCTACATATGATTGGGGTTTTAGTAGAGAGAGATATAGCGACAACAAACTCTCCTTTAAAAGACGGGAGTTAATTAAAACCCTACTTTTATCCGTCTGTGTTGAGTTTGCAAAAGAGATAATTGTTAGCAAGAAATATCAATGAAGTTGAGCAAGGAGGAAAGGGTTGAGCTCTACCGCAAATTTCTTTACGGTCCATCTCCCATCTGGTTTGCAAACATTCATCTCTTATTTCCATCCTACTTTTTCATTACTCTCTTTTTAGCTAGGTTTTCCATCTTCTACGTTTTCCACTAATACTGTTTTTTGTACTTCTTCTTATTTTAGGGCTATTAATTTACATAGTAACTTGAAACTTTTGTAGTGTAGTAATTTTGTTCGAGTTCCCAGCACCAACATGAATATAGATATTATATGTTAATTCTGGCAGATAGAATTCTGATTTAATTAATGATAAGAAAAAGAAAGAAAAAAAAAAGACTAATTCAGCTTATCAATTGCTTTCTTCTAAAACCAGGGAAAATGGCCCATCAGCTTACTCAGGTAAACCAAAATGTCTGGAACAGAGGGCGAAGTTGAGGGTATGTCTCTAGTTTCCTCTTGATCTTTCTTTAGTTTCTTGTCCTTTCTTTTCTTGCTACAAACATAGAGCCCCCGCTTAGCATCTTGCAGGCCTTGAGGCAACACAAATTAGATCCGACTGACCTCAAAAATTTCCGCCATCGATGTCACCATGGCTTTTAAGAACCCCGACCACATCCGAGGACTGCATCTCGCAATCCTTGGCGGAAAGCTACCCATTCACCCAACCAAGTTTGGTTTCTCAAATTATCTCGGAAAGGTTTTTAGCAGATCAAGAGTTTTCTTGTCATTTAATCCAAAGTTATATTTTTTGTTAGTCTAGGGGCAATCAGTGTCTAGAATCCTGACCTTCTATGCTTTTACTAGTGATTGATTGGGAAGCTTTTGGGTAATATTGTGATTTTTGTCAAGTATTTGGGTGTGGGTCGCCTTAGGTTACATCCTTCGTAGTTCATCCACTTTTATGTTTATATCTTTCTTAGTTGGCTTTCCGAGCGTCTTGGCTTGTTTTTTTTTTTTTTAATTTTGGGAGTTACTACAACTTTTCTGTTTCGATACATTCAATCTGAGTTTCAAAAAGAAAGTTATCTATTCGTTAGTATTTTTATATAAATGTGACCAATTAGTCTGTCTTATTTATCTAGCTATGTGCCAATCATGAAAAAAGTCCATATTTATTCTTCATTTCTACGTGTTTGTTCTTTCTTTGCTTTTATTTCTTTTCTTCCCATAAGATTGAAGCAAATTTATGAATTGCTCTGTAGTATATAAGTTACTAGTTTGAGTATTTCATTGCTATTTCATTGTTTTGTGCAGTCTTTAAGGCGTCTAACTGTGGACTTGCCCTACATTTCAAGTAATGGAGGTTAGTAACACAACTAATGGGATTGCTTTGGTTCTGTAGTAGGTAAAAGTAATCTGTGTTACTAATGGTTTGGATCCAGATATATATATATATATATCCAAGAAACAAATCTGATGTTTTTGGTGCTATTATTCAATTTTAGTCTAAGAGCTTCTAGAAGATTATTTTCCTTCTTTCATAAGGATCGCGATAGTCAGACGTGTATACCGGAAAAATAGAAGAAACTGTTTTCTTGTCTCTTTGCTTCGCCTTTTTTAGTGTTCCTAATGCTTCTAACAAAGAGCAGTAGAATCCAGTAATCCTAAATGTTGGCTCTCCAATGATTTTTCTCTTGTTGCTTCCCTTACAGAGTTTATAGTAATGCCTAAAAAGCCAGAGGAAAAGAAGGAACTTGAAAGTTCAGAACCGGTTACCGAATCTGAAAGCAGCAACTAAAGTCGACGGTGCTTTTCATGGAGACAACTTTTGGCTTGCAGATTTAACTTGAAAAAACACTTATTTCTATATATGTTTAGTTTTTATTAGCTAGTTATGTTTTGTCAATGACACACTTGAGGATGTGCTTTGTAATGCTTTGATTACTAATAGGTTGTCTCCTACGATGATAATTTTCTTTTTAGAACCCTTTCCTCTGCCTATACTCAGCCTGTTTAGCCGTGGCATATTGAAACAACTCAGTGTGGCTAAAAACGAGCACACCGAGTTGTTTTTGGTCGTGCCGTCCATTGGGGAACAACTCTAGACCTTTTCGGTCCTCTCAAGCACAGCTAGGTCCAACCCTCAAAAATGAACATTGTTCAAATTATATATCTTTGATCAAATAGTGATGTAGATTGTTGCGGAAGCGTAAAAGTAATGGAATCCACCATTGTTAATAAACTAAACTAACGAAATAAAACTGATAAAATAACGATAAATAATAAACTTGATTAATAATTAACTTGGTTGATAATATTCTCTGATCTGGTTAACAAAGACAGACTAGACTTCTCTTATATAGAGATTGTACTTTCCTATATAGCCTCAAATAAGGAAATAAGATAACTACTAATAATACTTTCCTTGATTGCTAAGACTCATAATTATGGAAATCCTAATTACTTAATTATAGAAACTACGCTAATGTAGCTTCTTAACCGTGAGGCCCACTATCACCATGGCCGTGAGGCCCAATAGGAAGATGGTCTCCATCATACTCCCCCGCTGCGGAACAACTTGCCCCCAAGTTGGTGTTGTCATAAAGCGGATCGTCCAAGTAATGAGGATATATATCAACGATGTTGAAGGTAACTTCGACGACGAGTTTGAAGGCAATCCTTAGTTCCCACTTTTCACGAAAATTGCCGAAAATCCGAAGAAGAAAAATATTGACAATATCACCAATTATAATGTGAAACATATATTGCCAAGATACTCGCAAAAGCAATACCAACGTAGATACGTCTAGTAAATTGCGACATCGTCCGTCGTCTTTTAGTTTGACGAAAGAGGTCACATATACAACCTGTCTTGTTCTTGGAAAAACAATGGATGGCCATGAAGATTGGTTTGTATGATTCTTTGAAGTTGAAAGCCATGAAGAAATCAATGGAGGATAAAGTATTTTATGATTCGACACAACTAATTCGTCTCCCGGAATCATATATGGATCAAACAACTTATTCGAGCTTGTGATAGTCAGTTGAATTTCTTCTTCTTGATCTGTCTCATCGAAATTTTCTTCCTTCATTATTGAAAAACTAGGATTTTTTTATCAAAAACCTTTCCTTCAATAATATTGACCATGGTAGTCGAAGGAATTTCGGATAATAATTTGTTCGATTGGATTTGAGATTCTATAAAAGATAAGTATTCATCTAAAGGAAGAAAAACATACCTAAAGATGTTTTTCAATGTAGTCCAATCGTCGACGAATTTTTTTCCTTGATCAATGAGTCTCCATCTCGTTGAATTTTTCATAGACTCTTTTAGACAAGTGTTGTTCGATGAAAAAAACCTTATCTTCGTCATGGACTTCTTGGTTTATAAACCAATCTTCCATCTGTTGAATCCAAAAATCTATATGATATTGATAATCAAACATAGGAATTTTGGAATCGACATTAATTTTGTTTTGATCTTTTCGATCAACATAGAGTTGTTGTGCATCTCTTAAAGGATCCCAACCTAAACGCGGAAGATTATTCCAACATTCAAGATGAGAAGTATTTAAAAAAAATTATCTGTTCCCAGATTCTTAAAGCTATGAATACCAGCTGATGTAGATTGTTGCGGAAGCGTAAAAGTAATGGAATTCACCATTGTTAATAAACTAAACTAACGAAATAAAACTGATAAAATAACGATAAACAATAAACTTGATTAATAATAAACTTGGTTGATAATATTCTCTGATCTGGTTAACAAAGACAGACTAGACTTCTCTTATATAGAGATTGTATTTTCCTATATAACCTCAAATAAGGAAATAAGATAACTACTAATAATACTTTCCTTGATTGCTAAGACTCATAATTATGGAAACCCTAATTACTTAATTATAGAAACTACGCTAATGTAGCTTCTTAACCGTGAGGCCCACTATCACCATGGCCGTGAGGCCCAATAGGAAGATGGTCTCCATCAAATAGACATCAAAAAACTAGTAACTTCAAGAGTGACTGTTCCTAGTAAAGACAACAAGCTAATAAGTTCGAATTTGCTTCAAAATTCTAAACAAGTCCGTAGAAAAAAAAATCAAAATTCAACAAACATCTATATAACAATTCAACTAGGTTTTTTTGCCATGTCATAAGTGGCATTTATAAATCTTAACCTTTCAATTTTTATTTGTGAATCTTAAATGTTGATACACAAACATCCAATCCATCTCACGGTTATTAATGACTTAATGTAAAGGATACAAAAAAGTAGGAGTACTAACTACCTAATAAAAATATCCTCAATACTATATGTTAATTTCTAAAAATTGAGTTAAAGGGTTAGTAGTGTAATTTACATTTTCCCATCTAGAATAGGGGAGAGAATCGTGGGACGGAGATAGAGTCGAGCAGACCAAATAAAGAAAATCTTGCATTGATTTTCCCCTACCAGTCGATCTTTATCTTCTCCTCCCTCCAAATTTGTTCTTTTGCCTTGGTTTTTCTTTTCACATGGAAACAATGAAGAATCATTTAATTTGTTAATTTTTATTTCATAGATTCACATCCTTTATCCTTCACCAAGTGTTAGAGCAATAGTATGTAATGTAGGGGTTAATTAGTTATGTTCTGTAAGGGTTAGTTGGCTAGTGTTCCCACTTGTAAGGACCTAACTGTAATTCCTGTCTCACTCTACTAGTATAAATGGAATGGCTGCCCTATTTGGGGTATGCTCGAATTCACTCACTATCATGGTATCAGAGCCGCCTCTCTGATTCTCTTGGGTCTTGTGACTTTCATCTTCTTCCTCATCTTCATCTTCTTCTTCTTCTTCGTCTGCTATTCTTTTCTTTCTTTTTCTTTCAATGGCTGACTCTACTTTTCAAATATCCTCTCCCGATGGTACCTCCTCCTTCCCCACCTCTTCCACCTCTGTTTCATCTCTTCCAACACTCACTAACATTGCCAATCTTGTTTCCATTAGATTGGATAATACCAACTACTTACTCTGGAAGAGTCAGCTCTTACCTATTTTACACTCTCAAGACCTTTATAAGTTTGTTAATGGCTCTCACCCTTCACCACCTGAGTTTCTATCAACCAGCTCATCTTCTTCCTCTGCTCCTGTTCCTAATCCTGATTTTGCATACTGGTACAGGGTTGATCAGATGCTCCTCTCTTGGCTTAATGCCACTCTTACAGAGCCAATACTCACTCAAGTTCTTGGATTGACATCCTCGAAAGCAGTCTGGGATTCATTAGAAAAGAGTTTCTCCTCTTTCAACTCGGCTAGACTTATGAATCTTAAGCTTCAATTACAAACTTCCAAAAAGGGATCTCTCACCATCTCTGAGTTTTTCCTTCGTCTCAAAGGAATCACTGATTCATTAGCAGCTATTGGCCACCCTGTCTCAGATGATGAGTTGGTTCTCATAGTCCTATCTGGTCTTGGATCTGAATATGAGGGATTTGTCACCTCCATCACTACTCGGCTTATCCCTCCCACCTTCTCTGAACTTCACTCTCAACTTCTCACCCATGAATTTCGTCTTCAACTTCTTCATTCATCAAACCCACAACCCACTGCTCTCTACTCTCAACACCCTTCACCACCTGTAACTTCAACTCGTGGTCGTGGTCGAGGCTATGCTTCTCGAGGTCGTGGTCGTGGGTCCTTCTCTGGAAGAGGTAACTTCAGACAACAATCTCCCTCTGTTCTTGGCAAACCACCATTAACTTGCCAGTATTGTGGAAAGATTGGTCACTCAGCACGTCAATGCTTCCATCTCACTCGACAAAATGACCTCTCTACATCATTTGCTGCCTTGGGAATTGATTCTCTTCCACCAGATCCAAATTGGTATGTGGATTCAGGTGCAACCTCACACATAGCATCTGATAATGCTTCTTTAAGCTCTCGGTCTGATATTCATCCTCCTGATCAGGTTATAGTGGGTAATGGCTCCTCTGCTTCTGTCTCGGGTGTTGGTAACTATTCCCTAACTCCCTCTTTTACTCTTCGAAATGTTCTTATTGTTCCCTCCTTTAAGAAAAATCTAATCTCCATCTCTCATCTTCTTAAAGACTTCAATTGTCAAGTTGTTTTTAATCGTGGTGGTTTCTATGTTCAGGATCTTCAATCCATGAAGATACTCCTCGAAGGCACGATTAGAGATGGGCTGTTTCGTGTCTCAACCACCATCAATCCTTCTTCATCCTTCTCTCTTTTTGCTCAATCAATGTCCACTGGTACTCGAGCAACACCAGATGTGTGGCACTGTCGTCTTGCTCATCTTCATCAAAGAAATTTAAATTCCCTAATTTCAAAAGATGTTTTACCATTATTTACATCTAAAAAGAACAATTCTATATGTATTGGGTGTATTTCAGGCAAACATCATCAATTATCTTTTAAGAATGTTCAACATACATCTGTTTATCCTAATGAGATTATACATAGTGATGTTTGGGGACCATCACCTGTTCTTTCTAAATCTGGTTTTCGTTATTTCTTGCTCTTAATTGATGATTATACAAGATTCACATGGATTTATTTCATGAAAAACAAATCAGAGGTTCCTTTTCATTTCAAAAACTTCAAAGTGTTTGTGGAAAAACAATTTTCAAACCCTATAAAAATTTTGCAATCAGATGGAGGAGGTGAGTATATTAGCCATGAGTTTTCAAATTTCCTAATCACAAATGGAATCCATCATAGAAGATCTTGCCCTCACACACCCCAACAGAATGGGGTTGCTGAAAGGAAGATTCGCCATATTGTAGAGACATCTCTGTGTCTCCTTCATCACTCTTCTGTTCCAAAAATCTACTGGCCAGAGGCTTTTAAAACAGCCGTATACACCATTAATAGACTTCCCTCTCATGTTCTAAAGAACAAATCTCCATTTGAAATTCTGTTTAATTCGAATCCTGATTACACATTGTTTCGGATTTTCGGCTGTCGTTGCTTCCCTCTCCTTACTCCATATCGATCTTCCAAACTTGATGTCAAGACCACACCATGTGTGTTCCTCGGCTACAGCTCTCAACATAAAGGTTACTTGTGTCTTGATGTCACCTCTTCACGAATGTATGTCTCTCGCAATGTTATCTTTGATGAGACTCTGTTTCCATTCTCATCTTCTTCACCTGGTTCGTCTTCTTCTCCAAACAGCCAATCTTCTCCTCTAATATTACATCGGACGGTCCCTGATCTTCCTTTGTCTTCTAATCTTAACCGTTCGTTATTATCCAATCCAAGCACTCGGTCTCCACCCACTCCGCGAATTCCACCTGGATTTGAGAATATTCGTCCCACTCGTCGTCCTCTCTCCACTAACACTGTCCAACGGTCGTCTGACTTGTCAGTGGTCCCACCCCTAACGGCTGCGTCTCCTTCTGGTCTCCACGTCCACCCACCGACCACTACTGACGTGGTCCCAAATCAGGACGTGTCCACCGCTGCTGCTCCTAGTCAGAGTGGTGTTCCCCACGCTACCTTTCCTCTTTCTCCTTCTTCTTCCACAGAAAATCAGCCCTTACTTACCCAAAACCCTAATTCTGTTTTGAATCAAATCGAGCCTCCTTCCTCTCAAAACCCTAAACCAACCTCAATTTCTTCCCATCCAATGATCACGAGGAGTCGAGATGGAACCAGAAAACCCAAAATCCTTCTTACTACTAATTCTTCTTCAAGTTTTCTGTTGCAGGAACCTCATACATTTGCTCAAGCCTCGAAGGTTCAACAATGGGTATCGGCTATGGAGGATGAAATCAATGCGTTACAAAAGAATAATACGTGGACTTTGATCCCTCGTAATCCCAATATGAATTTAGTTGACTCGAAATGGATTTATAAGATAAAACAGAGGCCAGATGGCTCTGTTCTTCGCTACAAGGCTCGCCTGGTAGCTCGTGGATATTCACAACAAGCTGGGATCGATTACGACGAAACCTTCAGCCCAGTGGTTCGTCCTGAAACAATACGAACGGTTCTCTCTCTAGCAGTAACTGGTAATTGGGAAATTAGGCAATTGGACGTCAAAAATGCTTTTCTCAATGGGGATCTCGATGAAGCTGTGTACATGTCTCAACCAAAGGGGTTTCTCAATCCTGAATTTCCTACACATGTCTGCAAATTGAACAAGGCTCTCTATGGTTTAAAGCAAGCCCCTAGGGCTTGGCACAAGAAGTTCAGTGATTGTCTTCTCAAATTGAATTTTACACAGTCGATCTCTGACTCTTCAATGTTCTATCTTCGACGATCAAATTCGATTATCATTCTTCTTCTCTATGTCGATGACATTTTGGTTACAGGGTCTTCATCCACTGATCTCATTCAACTAATTAAACACCTCAAATTATCATTTGAAATGACAGACATGGGTGTTTTGAGTTACTTTTTAGGGATGGAAGCTTCAAGGGATCACAGACACCTAAAGTTAACACAGAAGAAATACATTAATGATCTTCTTCATCGGTTTGGACTCAATTCTTCGAAACCAATATCAACACCTGTAATTACAGGGACCAAACTATCGAAATCAGCAGGTGTTCCACTTGAAGATCCTCAAATTTTTCGAAGTCTGGTTGGAGCCCTACAATACTTGACATTAACTCGTCCGGACATCACTTACTCCGTCAATCAAGTCTCCAAGTTTATGCATAAGCCTTCTTCTACTCATCTAATAGCTGCAAAGAGAATCTTACGTTATCTAAAAGGGACAATTGATATTGGTCTCTGTTTTCAAAAAGCTTCAAGTCATCATCTTCTTGGCTATTCCGACGCCGATTGGGCAGGATCACCGGATGATCGTCGATCCACCACTGGTTCATGTGTTTATCTTGGACCTAATCTCATCATTTGGGCATCAAAGACACAACAAACAGTGGCGAGATCATCCACAGAAGCCGAGTTTCGGGCAGTGTCTCATACTTCAGTCGAGATTAAATGGCTCCAAAATTTACTTCGTGAGTTAGGAATCAAGGTTACTTCAACTCCAGTCATATACTGCGACAACATCAGCACCACTTACTTGTCTGTTAATCCAGTTCTTCACTCCAAGACGAAGCACTCTGCCATTGATTTTCATTTCGTGCGTGAGCAGGTTAAGGATGGCAGCCTCAAGGTCCATTATCTTCCTGGTGACTCCCAAGTAGCTGACATTTTCACTAAAGGCCTCTCCTCAACAAGATTTGCAGAGCTTCGATCCAAGCTTTCACTCATTAATGGCGTTCAGCTTGAGGGGGGGTGTTAGAGCAATAGTATGTAATGTAGGGGTTAATTAGTTATGTTCTGTAAGGGTTAGTTGGCTAGTGTTCCCACTTGTAAGGACCTAACTGTAATTCCTGTCTCACTCTACTAGTATAAATGGAATGGCTGCCCTATTTGGGGTATGCTCGAATTCACTCACTATCACCAAGTTCCATAGATAATAATAGTTTTGATGTTTTATTAGATTTTTCTGCCAAGAGATTCATTAATTTGTGCATTCTTCAAGTTTTAAAGCTATGCTGAGTTCCATTTTATTATAAGGGAGATAATCACCAAGAGAAGAAAAAAATAGAATGAGCGAGATTTATCTATTTCTTTAATTTCATGCTCTCTCCTATCATTTCTCATAGTTCGGTGTTATGTAAATTTATGAGTTTCCTCTTATTAATGGTGTCTGTTCTTAAGGGTGTTATTAATGTTGTTCTCTTTGTATTCATGTTTCTGAAAAATAATTAACTATGGTGGTAGTTTGTATGTATGTAGATGTTGGAAATGTTCTTTAAGAGTTACAAACCAACTTATCTACCCGCTTCTCCCTTTGCATGCATTTTTTCTAACTCTCTAATTTCATAGACTAATCTCCTCATATTTAGGACGCAATCAAAACTATATTTCAAAATCTATTTCATTGAGCAAAGGTAAAATTTTTGGTTTGAAGTAACTCTCTTCTTTTGCAGTTTTTTTTGTTAATTAATCCTTTTTTTTCCTTTTGTAGGTAGTATAACTTCAAAGGAATCATTTGTTCATCCACATAGAAGTTCTTATTCATTGTCATTCTCACGAAGATATATAATTTTTTAATTCCTTAGAATGTTTTGGACGTAAATTTGAAGGACATTGATCAATTTGTTAGAAGGTTACTAAATGTTGTCCGAGAATTTTTAAGTGACTGCAATGCCAACGGTTTTTCCTTTTTGTCTTTTTTTTTGTATGGTTTCGTTGTAATAATTGTCCTAAACATGAACAAATAATCTATTATATTAAAACAGCTCGGTCGGTTACTCAAAGTATAAGTCTGACCGTCCATTCATTGTGTGGTTTTTGAATCTGACGGATGGAAATCAAAATCTATACGGTTTAAAAAGTTGTGTAATTAAGTTCCCTAGCTGAGGTTATTTCTGTCATTTACTTAATAATTCCTATTTTTTCTCCCACATACATTAAGAAGTTACAAACTATCCACTAAAGGCTCTCTCCCCCACATGTATCTTCCATTACACCCACGTACTTCATTTCTAAATTAGTTTTCCCAACCCTTCTTTCTCTCTCAAATATAAACGTCCATCTTTTCATCAACAAAATCTTTTCATACCTAAAGTAAAACAATAGTATCATAAAATCTCCACCCATGCAAGATTTTCTCTTAGGGATCTCTTCTTCTTCATTTGAGTGAATTTTTTCTCTAGTGTAAAAAGAAGCTCTCAACTCTATTTTATTCAATAATTGTCTTGTCTTTACAATTCTCTTTATATAGAAAAGGATTAGAGAAGAAAGGGTGAAAAAAAACAGTTATACAACTAACAAAAACTAATAACAGAAAACTGAATTGAAACAATAAAGTTTGTTAACAATCTTTCTTGTTTCTATTTCAGGTGATGGTGGCCTTTAGACAGGAATAGAAGCTGCCTTTAGACAAGTCTTGGAGAAGTCACTTTGGGCCGGTCCTGTTGACTGAGCTTGGTCAATACCTGTTGACATATGACCAATTCATGTTGACCAAATATAAACTCAAGTGTTGCCCTAATCTCCTCTTTATTCTCTTACCAGGAAACCCTAGGAAACCCTAGTTTCCACAGCCCCCCTCAAACCGATGGTGAGGAGAGACGAAACACCATCAGTTTGTCTCGAAACTTTTGAAATAAATCTTCTGATAATCCTTTCGTAAAGATATCTGCAAGCTGATCTTTTGTTGGGATGTGATTAACCAATACCGATCCATTTGCAACTAAATCCCTAACATAATGAAAGTCGACTTCAATGTGCTTCGTTCGGGCATGGAAAATAGGGTTTGAAGCAAGGTATTTTGCGCTGATGTTGTCACAAAACAGATGGAAAGGTCGATTTAGAGGAAGTCGAAGCTCATCCATAAGGTATGATAACCACACCACCTCTGTAGCTGTGTTAGATAAAGATTTGTATTCGGCCTCTGTAGATGATTTCGCCACTGTTGCTTGCTTTTTCGAACTCCATGAAATAAGACTCGACCCTAAGAAAATACAATATCCCCCTGTTGATTTTCTCGAGTCAGGGCATCCAGCCCAGTCTGAATCTGAATAGGCAGTAAATGTAGTAAGATATCCTCTGGATAAAGTAATTCCAGACCCCATTGAACCTTTTAAGTATCTTAGGATCTTTTTAACTACTACTAAATGTACTGTTGTGGGTTTGTGCATGAACTGAGCCGTGTAATTTACTGCAAAAGACACATCTGGTCTGGTGAGAGTAAGATATTGCAAGGCTCCCACAAGGCTTCTGTATTCAGTGGGGTTTGAGAGCTCATCACCCTCTGTAAGTGAAACTCTTTTCCCACTAGAAACTGGTAATTTTGATGGCTTTGAATCAAGTAAATTTGATTTCTGAAGAAGTTGTAGGGTATACTTATTCTGTGTTAGAAGTAATTTCCCTTTGGTTGCATCAGTAGATACTTCAATCCCCAAAAAATAAGACAATGGCCCCAAATCCTTCATTTTGAAGTTCTTGCTTAAGTCACTGATAAGAGTAGTAATATGAGAGATTGAGCTTCCAGTCAAAATGATATCATCAACATAAAGTAGTAATATCATTGTTGTTGATGCCTGATGATATGTAAACATTGAATGATCTGACTTACTCTTTTGAAACCCATAAGTCAGAAGAAAAGATGCAAATTTGTTGAACCATGCTCTTGGGGCCTGTTTTAGGCCATATAGGGCCTTATGGAGATGACAGACAAGCTTCTCTGTTCCTGGTTTAACAAAACCAGGTGGTTGAATCATGAATACATCTTCATCTAAAACTCCATGCAAGAAAGCATTAGAGACATCAAGTTGTTTTATTTGCCAATCTTTTGTGATAGCTATAGTAAGAATCAGCCTGATAGTATTTGCTTTGACCACTGGACTGAAAGTTTCATCATAGTCAACCCCCTCTTGTTGATGAAACCCCTTTGCTACAAGTCTTGCTTTGTATCTCTCAATAGTTCCATCACTCTTTTGCTTTATTTTGAATACCCACTTGCACCCAAGTACATTCATATTATGTTGATAAGGAACTAAAGACCATGTTTGATTATCAATGAGAGCTTGATACTCCTCATTCATGGCTTGAACCCATGCAGTATGCTTAGCTGCTTCCTTATAACTTGACGAGGGTGTAACCCGTGCCCGTGGGGCACGGTCAGATATTTTGAATGCATTAAAAAGTTAAACATACAACCTTAAACATTT
Organism: Eschscholzia californica; assembly: GCF_041429995.1. Lineage (NCBI taxonomy): Eukaryota > Viridiplantae > Streptophyta > Magnoliopsida > Ranunculales > Papaveraceae > Eschscholzia > Eschscholzia californica. Next base: position 10,588,993 of record NW_028238198.1, on the reverse strand, counting down.
ACGAAGATAAACATGAATTAACACCCAAAATCAATTTAAGTAAACAAACGTCAAAAATAGTCAAAACCAATTTATTAATCTTGTTACAGCGTATAGATTAGACCCTCAACACCATATATATACTCATCCCCTTCGTATGCCTATTGAGCTCGAGTTTGAGTCTGAGCTTGGTACAAAAGGATCAGTTATCTTTGTTGTTCACATCATGCATTGTTGTTTTCTTTCATTCGGCAACTCGTGTCTGTCATTTGAGTAACTGCCCTGGCAGGAACACAGTCTCTAGGGCCTTGCACTGCTCTGAATTCAAAGATTCAGGAAACTCCACAGTGAAATGTATGTATAGTTTTCCCCTCACGAATGGTCTTTGGTACATCGATGAATTCCTCATCATTTATCGCTTTGAATAAATCTGCATATTTATTTTGTAATTAATTTTAAGAAGACCACCACAAAATATCCTGCACACTATATTTGAAGTAATCATCTGGTACTTTATCTTCGAATACGGCCAGACCCATGAGTTATAGGATGAAAATTGAAGAAGTGGTTAAAATTTGCTCTATCATTTATAAAATCTTATGAGAGCAGCCTTATGATTCAAATTGCATGAATTATCTCCTAATTGTTGAAATCGGAAGACCTCAAGATTCAGGAGAGTTTTGTGCTTCAAAATCATGCGCTCGTGGTAATCGATTTCCGATAATCAACTCTCTTATGTACTCGATAAATCAACATAAAGAACATCTAAGTTAAACTTAAAATATCATCTAAAAAAAATCCAGCTAAAAGAATCAACAATGCTAACCTTTCCCCAAAAATTTCTAAACTCAGCCAGAGAGGATGCTAAACCGAGTGATCGAACACAATAGCTAAAACAATGCAACCCTAAACTTCACTAAAAACCAAATGAAATGCAAACTATGTGCTTATGATATCAAATATAAAGTCTAAATGAAATACAAAAGCAAAAAAACAAAAAGAAAACAAAGAAGAAAGACGATACCTTTGTTCATATGAGGGCAGTAACCTTCAAATTTGTCAGAAATGAAACAAATAAAAGTTAGATCAAGATAAAAACTAAAAAATTAACCTTAAACTCAAAAATTATACAAAAGCACTAAAATCTTTCTCATATAGTAGAACAGATACAAACTAATGCACCCCCTTCATAATTCTAAAAGGTAATGTATTGTTACTACAAAATGAAGCTAAGTTATTTTGATATTGTTGGTAGAATAACTGCAAAGATGAACTGTGTTAAAATGAAACAAAACCAAAACAAACAACCCATGAATCTCGAAAGCCCTATTTCCAATACCAGAGACCACAAAATGAGTTTAGCCAAAATTGATTTGGAGTTGTACATAGCTTGAAAGGATTTCAGTTGTAGGCTTATTGCGGTACATAGCTACAAATCGAGAAAATCCTATTTACAATTTCAGAGAAAGCCTTATTTTTAAACAAAAAAAACCCTACTCACAGAATCAGATAACCCAAAATGAGTTCAAAGAAAGTGGGTTTTGTGTGATACAAATCTGACTTAAGGTATAAGATACAAATTGACTGGCATGTCTTACTAACACCAAATCAAATTTGAGAGAGGAATAGAGAACCTACATGAGAGAGAAGATGACTATGAGAGAGAAACATGTATTAGATACAAATCGACTGCGTAGCAAAAAGAACATGACTGAGAGATAAGTTGCAGTTTTGAAGGAGAGAACCTGCAATTTTAAAGGAGAGAAAAAGGGAGTGAAGGAGAACCTGCGTTACAAAGAATTAAAAGATCAAATAAACTTTCAGATGCAGAAGAGCCGAAATAAAGCTAAAGTAAAGTGCTTACAGTGGAATAATTTGATTTAGATTTCGGGAGAGATTAAAGCTCACATGTTCGATAGAAAGTAGATGACCTTGAAATTCGACTAATTTTAAAGCCCTAAAAAGAAAACATTGATCAATGAAAATAAAAGATGATATGTCTCAGATAAAGTTCTGCCTAATTCATCATCACAAATCTTAAAATCAACAACACAACAAAAATCAAAATAGACCTAATGAACCAACCTATATCCAAATCCACGCCAATAAGGTCGAGCACACTATTTGAATGAGCATTAATTACAATCAAGCAACTGTTTTTGGTATTCATTAGTCATGTTAATCACTGTTCACCCACCTCAACGACATAATTCTGATACGAAACACTTACAAATAGAAGTAGTCATTGAACAATGCAGAAGTCGTATGGGTCTTCTTTAGAACAATCTCTTCATCCAAGTGTCACATTTACGGTACCTGAATATCGTTAAAGAAATTAGTAATATATAAGATCCTACATTGTCAATGTAATACCATCATCACGAAAGATCTTAGCATGGAAAGGTGTTACATGGGCTTATATTTATTGTAGTTAAAACTGCTACGAAGACTTGTTATTTTTATTGTTATTAACCGTTAGTGACATTAACATATAGTAAGAAGAAATGTGGAGTAGACCACGTTTACCACGAAAGTGTGTTAGAGAAAAGATTAACAGCAAGAACCGAACTAACCAATGGTCGATCTAAAGAGCGATTAAATTCTATAATAATCACCCATGATTATACCAACCAGTAATGAAGTTTCAAATTTCAATATAAAAATTCCAAATACTCCTTAAGAATTTATATAACAGCTACATATATGTTTACCAAAACCATAAACGTCGAACATATAATACAAACTCAAGCCCATCTCACTATTAACCTAATAAGATTGTGTTGCTACGACTACATAATCTTAAAAGATAAAGGAAAATATTTTCCCCATAACCATTATCCAGGATCAAACAATTACATAGTACGCTTTGAGAAGAACCAAACAGAAAAGCAATAGTTGACCAACTATCAGCACGGATGAGTATACGTTGCAATCATACATGTCTTCGTGGAGTAAAAGAGCAAAATAAAAAGATGAAGTGAAACCTAACCAAACTCCCAAATGAAAGTCTTTAAGTTGTAGAAAAAAGAACATGTCGTCAATAATGAAATATACGTATGGAGTTCAAATAATCCTACAGAGCAAGGAGAAAATGATGAAAAATCAGCTAAGAATAACAATAGATTGAACAAACTTACTTGAGTACTGCGAGATATCGACGGTGCTCTCTGATGTCAAGTAAAAAACACCTTCAACATTAAACGACCAAAAGCTGTAAAAGTGGAACACAAAACAAAAAAAAACACTAAGAATGGAGCCTAAATTAATTGAGATGCCATAACTTTACCTGGTCAAATCAACATCTAAATCGGCCATAAGCTGAAGTCGACCGATAAGTGTTCATTCTTTTGGTCATCTCTTTTAATAAAAGAAGAGGTAAAAAATACATGTGACATGACCTAAAAGAAGATGATCGAGATAGACAAAAAGAGAAAATTAGTGAACATACGCCTTGCAAACAAATAAGCTTAAACCTTTGAATATTTGTGTCCCAACTCTTATCCATATAAGGAAAAAATGTAGACGGCATAAAGAAAGAGGTGTTGAATTTGGTCCAATTACCTTGAGTTTCTCTCCCGGCGGTTAGGGTTTACACATATCTACTTCTCTCCAGATGGTTAGGGTTTACTGGTATTCTCGTCGCCATACAATGTGTTGTGAAAGCATCACTTTTCAGTTCTGAAATTGAAAAGAAAGAGGTGTTATTTCACTCTCTAAGCATCCGTTTCTCAACATTACTATCATAAATGGGATGTCTTTGACTCGGGGGGATCGGCTCGGTTTGTCCCTGATCTGGTCCATGAATTACTTGGGTTGCTCGGGCGATCCCAACTGCAAAGTTCACCACCAAATGGATACAGTGCTGTCAATTCTGATTCTATAGTTTTTCGAGGCATAAAGAAAGTTAGGAATTCTGAAAGCTGAAATGAAACAATCAATATAAAAAGATGGTATTTCATACTTAGAAGTTTCATCAGTATAAAACTACAAATCCACAAAAATTCAACCATAAAAGTCAGTAGATTAGCTATGATAAAATAACCTAGCCACTTGAGATAATCCAAATACATATAGAAATTTGCTAATCATCATAAAATGCATAGATAGAAACAAAATTCAACATCAAAACCCTAAAGTAACTACAAATGATAATTTATCAGTCAGGAAACCCTAATTGTGTTATGAACATGAGATTTGTTAAAAAACAACCTAAATAGTTAAAGAACACTTACATAAGCAAGATCAAGCAGTAACAACTTCACAAAATCTATATATTTGAAGAACACTTACATAAGCAAGACATTATTCTCCTTGGCTTTAGTATTCCTCAAACCCCTAAATAGTTAAAGAACAGAGAGAGAGAAAGACGGGTTTGAAGAGGGAGCTTCACTTTCTTTCTTCTTTTACTGGGTATTCATCACGTTTGAGAAAGAGAGAGAGAGAGAGAGAGAGAGGGACAGAGAGGTAGAGAGCGGGAGAAGAACTGGAGAAGTGGCGTGACTCGTGAGTCAGTAATGAGAATGAGCGGGAAAGGTCCTTCAAAATAGGGCATCTTTGAAATATGCTGTTTTCAATTTCCTTTATAATCTAAACCCTTGGATCATTTGTAAACCCAATCAATACCATCCAATTTCTAGAAATTAAATCGCAGCCACTCTTTATAAGTTGCTTAGATTAAATCTCAACCATTGGGAGGAGGGAAAAAGATACCCTCCTCCCTTATTATATAGATGGTTCAGAGGGTAATTGTAAAATAGACAAATAAGCAACATCTAATGTGTGAGGGGATGTATAATGAGCCACAAAATCAGTAGGTAGCTGTTTACTTTTGATAATTCCATTCCTGCCTCTTGTTGTAACCTGATTAGGCTGTGTAGAGTGTAATGGTACTATTGATGCTGCTGGTGTGCTAGTTGATGTACTAGTAATGCCCTCATCATGTGAAGCCAGACATCTAGAGACTGAATTAGCTGGTGAACTAATAGATATATTAGGTGTCCCTAATTCAGTAGCCCTAGGTAAAGGTTTATCAATAGGAGGCAGTGGTAATGAAATGTGTGGCTTTATTATCTGATCACCACTAGACATATTGTTGTTGAGGTTGACATAAGGAAAATTGTCTTCTTCAAAGGTAACATGTCTAGACATATAAAGTCTTTTTGTTAAAGGGTCATAGCATCTATTGTGACGCCCCGTGTCCCAAAATAGACACGACCACGCCCCGGCAATTCACAGACGAGACAAAAATCCGGCAGAGTCTCCTCTGTAAATCGAACCGGTCGCACCTGTAAAACCTGTCATGCAAACCATACACTTGCATATACAAGCATAAACTATAAAGCGGAAGCTAACAAACTCAACTCAGTTTCGGGTCGAAACCCGAACCACAAAAAGAACTATAAAAGCCTCTTACACACCGATACAACTTATAAACAACTCTAAGTTTTACGTATATACATATTAGAGTTTGTTCCTGCAATAAATACATAACTTTAAAATAACGGAAAGCCAATAAACAAAACCAAAGAAAACGACGCAACATCTCTAGCCTCGTCAGACAAGATCACCGGCTGGAATACAACTCCGCCTCGAGGCTACGACAAAGCACCTGCACACTAACAACTGGTAGGGGGTCAGAATACTCACCGACACGAGTTATTCTGGTAGAAGACCAATCCAAAACCCATCCAAAACCCATCACGTTTTCAAAAGTTCATTTACTAAGTTGTAAACATCGTGACAAAACGAGTTATCAAACCAATTACCATATATACTATATACAAAACCGTTTTCCTTAATCTAACAAGCAATAGCAGTGATTAGCTGCCCACCCATGGTGCGCTCCCAATAGGAGGAGAGTTCCTCAGGAGAACCTAGAGTGCGTTAGATAGTACCAGCCCATTTATGGCACTAGCTAATGCACTACGTCTCCTCGAGAAAGAGACTTACCCCTAGCCGGTAAGTCCCTCTCCCACTAAGGGACTCCGCAATCATTGAAGAGTTTACCTCATGATACATATATACCTTAAGTATCTAAATAAGTTTTTGATCACCGAGTTCGAATAAGAGAGCCGTCACCCAATACCCATGGAAGGACCTGAACCTCATTCTCTTCGGTACCCTGTCATGCATCTAATGCAATCTTTTAAAATCAGTTTCATTCATTTATCAAAATCCATATTCTCATTCTATTCATTATCTTATCAAACACGGAAGTGGAACAACCAATAGCCACATCACACACAAAGCAGAGGGATCCCAATCAATGTCGCCTCCCCAACGAGCGGTCAGGGTGTACGGCCCTGAGCCTCGAGCTAGAGGCACGAGCACCAATGGCCAGCAAGTGAAGCACTCTACTCCCACAGGTCTCATGACTAGTGTCGCCCACCTCACAGGTCTCACACGGTTCACACCCGTGTTCACATGTCATCCTACCCTCAATGGCTACATGCCCGTAGGTTGACATAATCCGCAGTCGGGTACATACAAGAAAATCCCAAGTAGTTCGCAAACAGTTCGAAAAACATTTCTCACATCGCATCAAAACAATTCAAGCATATTTCAATTCATCACTTAAATATCGAGTTTCATGCTCCCTCAATCTAGTTATAATGATGCATATATAACTGTAGAACCTAAAATATTTCATTATCTATAAAACCATGCTAAGAAATGGATTCAGAACCCCTACCTGGCGGTACTTCTGCTCCGCCGAAACCGTAGCATCATCGTCAACGATAAGCTCCGGCTCCCCCCTCTACCAATCCATAAATAAAAGAGATAAACATTAGGTTCTTCGATAAGAACCTTCATACGACAAAAACAATAATTAAAAGAAAACGATGAAATCTTTAAAACAATAGCAAAACCGCTAACTCACGAAGACTTCAACTATAACCGAATATCGATTCATCTTCTAACTTCATAACCATGCCCAATCGGGGTCGATCAATCACTGTTTGAACTGACTTATAACCTTAACATTTAGTCATTAAATGTATTACCCAAAATCCAAGTGAATCGCCTTTGAAGTTTGCAAAAATACAAACAACAAAGCAGAATTTTTCCTAACTGCGCACTGTTTGGTAAAACAGTCATAATTCTTTCGTCCGATATCGAAATGACTTGTACCATACCTTTTCGGAAAGCTAACAACCTAAGCTACGACTTTCGTGTTTTATGAAAGTACGTACGAGCAACATATCAATCCCAGATTGGCTCGGACAGTAGGTTTAATTCAGTCCCTCGAGTTGTCGTTCGATCGATAACCTATATCACATAATCTCTCTAAAGTTTCTTTTATATCAAAATTGTATAATTCTCAACTAGATAAACCCTAAAACAACATGAATCATCAAAATCCCCAATTTTCATAAACCTTAAACCCTAGAATTAAGAATTTTGACATTAAATCATCGAATTGGTTGATTTCTTACCTTGATTCGATTGAATTCTAGTTAGGATAGCTTTTCCTTGATCAATCCTTCACAAACTTCTACAAATTCGAAGCAACAAGACTCCATTAAAATCAAACAAAGCTAAAATTCTGTCTAGAGAGAGAAATAGGATCTTACTTACCAAAATTCCACAAACCCTAGCTTGAATCAACTCATTGAAGTTGAATTCAACAAAAAATCAGATTTCCCCTTGAAATCAACTTGAAATCTCCATAGAAATCGAATTTTCTTTCACCCAAACCCTAACCCTCAATTTCTGTCGAGCAAAAGAGGGATAAAAAGTCTGATTTTTCTTCTCTTATCCATTCCCACGGATTTACAGTTAGGTCCCTGTTTTTGTCCTGATTGCAAAATACCCCCTAAATTGTCCGCTTTGCTGATTTGGTCCCTCTTTTGACTTGACCTAAATGTCACATAGTCCCTAAACCAACCTTTTAAAACACGGGATGTTACATCTATAACCCTTGTGTTCATTGCTATAACCTAGAAACACACATTGAACACTTTTTGGACTAAGTTTGTCCTTTCTAAGTTCTCCTAGATGTGGATAACAGGCACATCCAAATATTTTCAGAGATGAATACTTAGGAGAATGATGAAAAAGTGTCTCATATGGAGTATTGCCTTGTAGAGTTTTTGTGGGAAGTCTATTTATGATATAGACTGCAGTAGAAAAGGCATCAAACCATAATTGCTTTGGTAAAGAGCAATGAAAGGAGAGAGTATTACCTAGTTCTGTGATATGTCTATGTTTCCTCTCAGCCTTTCCATTTTGTTGTGGAGTATAAGGACATGAACACCTGAAAAGAATACCACATTTGTCCAAGAATTTTCTGAATTCACCATTCTTGAGTTCTGGTGCCCCATCTGACTGGAAATATACAATCTTTTCCTTGAGAAGGTTTTCATTTGTGGCTTTGAAGTGACTGAAGCATTTTATGCTGTCAGACCTGAGTTTCATTGCATAAATCCAACTATATTTGCTGAAGTCATCAAGAAAAAGTATATAATATCTTGCACCATTTGGAGTGTTAACAGGGGCTGGTCCCCAAATATCACAATGGACCAAATATAATGGTGTATTTGTAGTGGTAGAAGAATTTTCAAAAGGCAAACACTTGCTTTTACCTAGTTCACAAGACTTACAAAAAGTCTTATCAATTTTAGTAGATAACTCAATTTTGTGTTCTTCTTGAAGTTGTTTTATAACACCACTGTGAGCATGTCCTAATCTAGCATGCCATATATGATACTGTGATGCTGTCTGAGATAAAAGGGCTGAACTTACTCTATGTTGTAACACCACATTGTGAACTTCTATTGGATATAAATTGTTTTTGACTGGTCCCTCTGCTAGAATTTGTTTAGAGTGAATATCTTTAATAGTATAGCCCCATGGTAGAAACTCAACTGAGCAGGAATTGTCTTTGGTAAACTTTGATATAGACAACAGATTTCTTTTTAGGTGAGGAACACATAAAACCTTATTTAGGTCAAAATCATGAGTAGAAGTAGACAATTTTGACATACCAGTGCTAGAGATAGGCAAAAATTTGCCACTGCCCACCATAACTGCATCTGACCCAGTATAGGGATGAATAAGAGTAAGATTATCTTCACTATGAGTCATATGACTGCTGGCTCCTGTGTCAGCCAACCAAGATTTATCCTTGATTGAGGAGTCTGTAGAAACATAGCATTCTTCATCATGTGTTTCACAATCATAAAATATTTCATCATGTAAATCTGTTGTCATAATAGCTGTATAGCATTCCTGAAAATCATCACCATCACTGCTATAATGTGTGATAACAGCATTATTACACTCCAGCATACCCTCTTCTTCATAAGGATAAGATTTCATTTCTGCATTTTCATCATTATTGCATTCAACTATATCTTCTTGAGGATTGTATGCTTCAGTATGATAACTTGGGTAGTTTCTGTTTGGCTTATACCTGAAATAGCACACATTTGGTGTATGTCCCCATCTTTTACAGAGACCACAAGGGACTGAGGAGAAATCAAAATCCTCAGCCTTTTGACCTTTTAATTGATTATTCATGGAAGAATTTCCCTTAGGAGGAGAACCCTCTCTTTTAGCATAAGCTTGATTTTTATAATAAGATGGAGAAGGTTTATTTTGCTGTCTTGTGGGTTGTCTTGAATTATATCTCTTAACATAGTAAGCTTCTTGGTCAGTTTCTTTTTGAATTAGCCACTGCTCATGTTGAATCAACCTTGACTTTAAATGGGCTAATGTTAGTTGCTCATTATTTGCCCTAATAGCTATGATAAACTGATCATATTCAGAACTTAACCCATGTAATGCTATCCTTACAAGTTCAGACTCACTGATTTTATCATGAACTGCTGTTAGAGAATCAGCAAGAAGTTTTAATTCTCTAAGATATTCAGAAATAGAAGCATTACCCTTCTTAATATTCTGTATTTTCCTTCTAAGTTGATCTTTTTTTTTATTCTAGACCCTCATTATTGGTAAGATCTAAGTAATCCCATATCTCTTTTGCAGTCTTTAATCCATAAGTGTCAAAGTATACAGATTTTGACAAAGTGCTTTTGATGTATGATCTTACAAAACTTTCTTTTGTTCTCAAAATTAAAAAATCTGGGTTTACTTGTTCTACACCATGAATGATCTTAAGCTGTGGGGGTTCTTCTATGGTACCATTAACAAACCCTATCAATTCATATGTTCCAAGTAATGTTTCAACTTGGTCTTTCCACATTAAAAAGTTACTATCATCTAGCTTTTCTGTGATAAAGCTAGTTACAGAAGATATAGGTGGAAGATTACCTTGAATAGTAGCTGCCATGATAAGAAAATGAAGAGATGATCAAAGAACCAGGAGAAAGCTGGAAGATGAGTCTGAAAAAGGAGTAAGTGATTCCAATCACTTAGTTTGTAGCTTGAATTTGATCTTTATTATCTAATTTTGATCTTTGTTGTATAAACTTGATATAATCTTTGAGTATTGATCCATTTTAACTGAATTTTGATCTTTGTTGTTTGTTTTGCGAGATTGTGGACTGATTGTTCTTGAGTTGATGAGCAGAAAACCTAGCTATGGATCTTTAAAAACTAACTGATACCATGTAAAAAGAAGCTCTCAACTCTATTTTATTCAATAATTGTCTTGTCTTTACAATTCTCTTTATATAGAAAAGGATTAGAGAAGAAAGGGTGAAAAAAACAGTTATACAACTAACAAAAACTAATAACAGAAAACTGAATTGAAACAATAAAGTTTGTTAACAATCTTTCTTGTTTCTATTTCAGGTGATGGTGGCCTTTAGACAGGAATAGAAGCTGCCTTTAGACAAGTCTTGGAGAAGTCACTTTGGGCCGGTCCTGTTGACTGAGCTTGGTCAATACCTGTTGACATATGACCAATTCATGTTGACCAAATATAAACTCAAGTGTTGCCCTAATCTCCTCTTTATTCTCTTACCAGGAAACCCTAGGAAACCCTAGTTTCCACATCTAGGTTAGGTATTTTTTCTACAGTTTGAAATTTTGTTACTCATATTATTTTCGTTTTTTTACGTTCTGTTGCAAATTCAATGTGTTCTTAATGGCAACTTCTCTACCTTTTCTGCTTCTAAGTTTTCTGATTTCAAGTTCCATTTTCTGATTTCAAGTTCCGCATATTATATAGTTCGGGGCTAATTTTGCTTGCTTTGTAGTGTGCAGGAGGCTTTAAAGTAATGAACAGTAGCATATTGATATGAAGAAACAAATTTCTCTAATATTTTTGCTTTTAGACATCTCTCTTAATTTCTCCAACATTTTGAATCACATTGAAACTTCTTTAAATTATTTCACTCCTTTAAATATCTCTTGATTTTCTCTTTCTTTAAAGTAGTTTGAGTGGTAGGTTCATTCAAATCTTTCTAAATTTAATTCATTTGTCTTCAATGCTGCCACATTATTACTGTTTATTTTGCTGATAGATTTTTATTTACTTTTTACAGGGATTACAATGTCAAAGGAAGAAACATCAACAAAATAAATTTTAGCAAGTTTACTCTCCATTAGAAATTTTACAATTACAATTTGTCAATTTCTTTTTTATTGTTTTTATATTTTTATCTTTTAAATGTAATTTTAAATTTGAATAATCTCCTCCTCACATAATTTCTCCCTTTTATTTTAGAGATTTGGTTGGAAACACATGATGATATAAAATCTTTTTATGTAAATGGACTCAAAAGTGAAGGGTATTGATGTCAATAAATAAATAAATAATTTTTTTTATCTTTATTTTCTTAACTTCTTACTCTTCCATTTTCGTTGTCTTCTTCACTGTATATAATTGACAATGATATTCATTTATGTTCTAATTTTCATTGTCTGCTTTTTATTTGTAGGCAGTGTTTTCTCTGTGCAATGAAGAAGAACAACAACCCACCTGCATTCGTAAATCCTGTTATCAAGGTTGAAGGACTGGACATAAAGGGCCTCCACATTAATAATTTTTGGATGTTTTTTTCTTCCATTGATTCTCTTTTTGTGTGTGATCTCTATATTTGATGTGACTTTATCATTTAAGAATTTGTAAACAATGCAAGTTTGTATAACTTTGATTCTTTTTGGTCTCGCTGATTCCATAATGTATTTTTTATTTTTTTAATCTCTAATGTTGAATCTCATTGTATTGTGATTTTTTCTAGGTTATTGTTTAGAGATAGCAAAAATTACTGCAGAAACGAATTTTTAAAGTTGTTTGACAATCCAAGTTACGTCTTTTTTTTTTGCAGAAACGAAGTTGTTATTTATATCAAACTAGGTTCCCACCGCGCCCTACGGGCGCGGTAGATCCCTCTTGGCTAACGCCGTCGAGACAGACAGACAGATTACATGGTCCGATTTTTTTCATGGCGAGCATACATCTACGTGTACACGTTCCAATATGTCCATTTTCACATCATATGAGGTCAAGTGGGTATCAGTTATCTGAAATTATGTACCGATTTCGTATGAAATCGTGTACTGATTTCAGATCACAGGTATTCACATGTCGCCAAAAGGTGTGAAAATAGACATATTGGAACGTGTACACGTAGATGTATGCTCGCCACGAAAAAAATTGGACCATGTAATCTGTCTGTCTGTCTCGACGGCGTTAGCCAAGAGGGATCTACCGCGCCCGTAGGGCGCGGTGGGAACCTAGTATGTTAAAATGACAAGACTTAGAGCAACAAAAGAGAAGGGTAATAGTGTCAAAACTACCCAAATTAAGTTCCTCGATTTTCTCCCACCTCTCGATAACTACCTTATATCTAAAACTACTAATAATTCTAAAACTACCTTATATTCTACAGCAATAAATTATAAATTCCTTGAATTAATCCAAACTAATTTAAGTAGTTACATTCCCTCTCTCAATGTGGATTCCACATTCAGTTTCAGTCTCATCTTTAAAATTTCATCTCTCTCTATGCAGAGACTCTTTCTAACTCTACAGCAGGCCAACAAATCCAAAAAAATAGCAACTACTTCATCTTCCATTTTTCTGATTTTATGTAGTTCCAATCTGCTTCTTCTTCCATTTTTCTGATTTTATGTAGTTTTATTGTTGACTAACCATCTCCTAATCTCTTCTCTTTCTTCAAAGAATTGTTATATTGTAGTTCCAATAGTAGATTTTAATCATTCACGGTTTAATCTTTATGATTTTTCTAATCCATCTGTTTTCGTTTGTTATTTAATCTTTATAGTTCTTATAATCCATCTGTTTATTTGTTTTATTTATAGGTTGAAGTTTTCATTGATTTACTGAGTTTAATCTTTATAGTACTTTTTTACTGTTTCATTATATTTTTACTTTTTTTTGTACTAATTTTGTTTCCTACTAATTTTATTCAGATATAAGGACGTAATGCAGTCTTGCTATAGAAGTGTTTGAAGAAATGTGTACACTCAAATTTTATATCTAATTAATCTTCTTATTTTCGTTTTATTCAGAAGGGTTCGTTAACTCAATTCGTATATAAGGCCATCCATGCTCTTCCTGTGAAGCTGTTCGAAGAAATGGCACTCAAGTTGGTGTGTTTCCTCTTTCTCTCACTTTCAGTTTTGGTGTATTCTTTAATTTTTCGAGTCTAATGACATTTTCCGAGTTCAAGGTGTTCGAAGAAATGACACTCAGGAAAGAGAAATGTCATTAACTCGATAATGACTTTCATTTTTTATTCCGTGTTTTGATTCTCTGGACGATCATCTTCGCCTCCATTTGTATGAGATTTGCAGATTTGGAGGTATTAAGTTATGATGGTGCACAAGTTGTTTGACAAAATACTTCTTAGATACAAATTTAGTATGTTAATGCGCGCACTTGGAGAAATATTGAGAAGAGTAGTTGCTTATTCTTTTATGAGCTTAATGTATTTTTCCTTTTATGAGAATAATGTATTTGTTTCTCTTATATGTTGAAGAGCTTAATAATAATATGAAGTTTGATGGTTTAATACTTTTTTTCTTTCTCCCTTTAGTTTTTTTTTTTTTTTTTTCAGTTTTTCTTCGATCTTTCAAATTTTAGACAAACCTAAAAAGCTTCCCCCTAGCATTTAGAAAGTAAAAAAAGTGAAACCCCGTCGAACTGTCCAGATTAACACAAACAAAATCAATCTGACGACACCAGTGTATAACTAACTAGGTTCCCACCGCGCCCTACGGGCGCGGTAGATCCCTCTTGGCTAACGCCGTCAAGATTGATAATGGTTTGGCATCCCGTGTCGAGCATACATCTACACATGTATGTTCCAATATCTCTATTTTCACATCATGTGGGGTCAAGCGAGTATCGGTTATCTGAAATTATGTACCGATTTTTATTCAAGAAAGAGAGAAAAAACCATCTCCATATTTTTCGTTGTGTGTCGTTTTCCATAGTATCCTTAACTCAATGTTTATAATACATTTAAATAATTATTTTACTTCCATTACTAATTTTTTAGGTTTTAATTTCTGTAAACCTCAAAATATAAAGATTTAGATTTTAATTTGTTTTTACAGTAAAAATGTCTTTTTTAATTTACATTTTCTTATGTTATTATGTACAAATTAGGAGTTACAGTTATTAAAATTATTGTGGCTAACATAAAAAATTATGGGTGTTTTAGTTGAGTAAAAAGAGAATTTTACATAACCATATCGTAAACAATTGATTAATCTTAGACTAGGTATCTTCGGCGACAAATTTATTCAAGAAAGAGAGAAAAAATCATCTTCATATTTTTTCGTTGTGTGTCGTTTTCCATAGTAATGTTAAATTCGATGTTTATTTTACACGTAATTATTTTATGGGAAATTTTAAAAGGCCCCCCCGCTAAAAGCGCCCCTCATTATAACCCATTTGGTTATAGGGCCCTCTCTACAAAAGAGCACCTCCTTCATCAATATTTGACCTAACGGCAAAGTTAACGCCGTTAGGTCAAACTTAACCCAAGACCGGTCATGTTGACCACGCCACATCATCATCTTCTCCGCGGCCGGCCAAACTTCCGGCCGGCGACCTTCAAAAATTTTTTTTTTTTTATTCTCTCTCTCTCTAAAAACAAAAAAAAAAATTTTGTTTTTAGAGAGAGAGAAGAGAGAATAAAAAAAAAATATATATTTGAAGGTCGCCGGCCGGAAGTTTGGCCGGCCGGCGACCCTGCCGGAGAAGATGATGATGTGGCGTGGTCAAATGATGTGGGTGAAATACACCTTTAAAGGGGGTTTTTTTCACCCATTCAAAGAGGGGGCCCTTTAACCAAGCTAAGTCAAAGGTTTTTTACTAAGTCAACAAAACCATGGGGAGGCCTTTTAACAAAAACGGGGAGGCCTTTTAAAATCTCCCTTATTTTATTCCCATTACTAACTTTTTAGGTTTTAATTTCTGAAAATCTCAAAATATAAGGATTTAGGTTTTAATTTGTTTGTAACCATTCTGTCTTTTTAATTTATATTTTCTTATATTTTCATGAACAAATTACGACTTACATTAATCTATAATTATTGTGGCTAACATAAAAAAGTTATGGGTGTTTTGGTTGAGTAAAAAGAGAATTTTACATAATCATATCTTAAACAATTGATTAATCTTAGACTAGGTATCTCCCGCGTCCTGCTCACGCGGTCAATCCCGTCGGGTTTACGCCAGTCGTGGTCGAAAATTTTCAAAGTACGTGCATCCGAGGGAATGCTTGAAACAACCGTGCTTGTACTTTGAAAATTTTCGACCACGACTGGCTTAAGCCCGACGGGATTGCTCTAACACATTTAAAATCTCCGATATTAATAATTGTTACGTAGACATCGTCTAGGTAGATCTTTAATTTCACTCTGGTTCCTATATTCCAAGTGTGATGACAGATCAAGTTGGTTATATTAATAATTGTTATGTACTTATGACAATCCACAAAAACCAAAATTATATCAATACAGACGTGCTAGCACTGTAGTGTCTGTGTTTCGTCGTATAGGGCTAGCACGTCTAGGTTTGGGCTCGGTCTGGGTGACGTTAGACGACGATTTACGTAGACATCGTGTTACATGCACCCTAAATGAATGTTTAAACTCGTTATGCTTGTGCTACGAAGGTTTTTTAACCCGACTGGCGTAAGCCCGACGGGACAATTCAGCTATAAAGGAGTCACTTCTTAGGTTATTCTTTGAACTTTGCCCTTGGTCTTGTTTCCATTTTCTATCTCTTCTTACAACTTGTCTATTTTTTTAATCTTCCCTTTCTAAATCCAATCTCTTCCTTTATTTATTTCATTCTCTTTTTTCTTTTAATCGGAACATAAAAATCAACCTCTTCTGTTCATAGTGGCCTTAAGAAACCATCTTAAATAGAGTCTCATGAAGATAACTACTTTATTGTGTTTTTTTTTTCAGAGAACCATGTTGCAAATCCGGTGAGGGTAAGAAGGGAGCAGGAAAAAGAATAACATAGAAGGAAATTTATTCCTCTTCAGTTTAGGTCTCCTTCTATGCTCTATCTCATGTCTAATCTCTACGTAGCTTTATCTATTATGAAATTTCTCCGAGAGAAGAGAAGAGAGAGAGAGACAAAAATAAAAGAGAAAGAAAAGGAGACATGTTGGAAAAATGGAGACACCTTATTAGCATGAGGGTACCGAAATACACTTACCCATGATTTTTGATTGGATGATTCGAGACTAAACAACTCGCGTGAAATGATAAATACCTTCCTCTTGTTGGTTGATTCCTTTTCATTCCTCATCCTTTAGCCAATTATCACCACGATCTACTTGAGTAAGAGGATCTTCTAATTGTCCACCTTCAAAGTAAAGGGAAAGGGAGAGAGAAGGAAAATTGGTTTTCTCAAGCGAGTTTTCTCAACCTATGTCTAAACAATGTGATCGACTAAGACATGTTTGGTTGTGGTGGGTTGACTTTGGCTATTCATAAACATGTTGTCCTACCCAGCAGGGCAAAAAAGACAGATAATGTGTGACTTTCTTAAATAGACTCTTAAGGAGGGGTGGGGGGGGGGGGGGGGGGGGGGGTCGTGGTTGGGGATTTGGAATGTCCCTCCAAGTCTGTGTTATTGGTTGGGGACATTTTAAATGTCACCAAATGCATGTTTGTGTTATTGGTTGGGGACATTTAAAATGTCTCTAAATGTCCGTGTTATTCGTTTCAGACATTTCAAATATCCTGAAATGTCTGTGGTATTCGTTAGAGACACAAAATTAAGGGCATTTCAAGACAAATTGGTTTTGGAGACATATGAGGACATTTTAGTGTAAATTGGAGAGCTTTTGGAGAGAAAATGTCTCTCAAAATATGGAAGACACTTGTGGACATTTCATTAAGAAAGATAAAAATAATATTATTATCAAATTAGATTAAATAATTTATAATAAATAATATATAAAAATATTAATTATTATAATACTTTATTATAGTAGTAATGATATTATTGTCATTACTATATTATACTATTATATTATTATAATATTATCTTATTATTATATTACTATACTATATTATTATTATCTTATTATATGTTACTATATTATTGTATTATTATTATATTATATTATTACTATATTATTATTATATTATAGTAATAATGATATTATTATCATATTACTATATTATATATACATTATTTTCTTATATTACTATATTATTGTATTATTATTATATTATTATATTATTGTATTATTATTATTATATTTTTTAATTTTATCTTAATATTATATTACTATGTTATATTATTATATTATTATACGTTACTATATTATTGTATTATTATATTATATTATAGTAATAATGATATTAATATCATATTACTATATTATATTATTATTATATTATTATATTATTATATTATTATATTTATATATTAGTATACTATATAAAATAATACATATTTACCAATTGTCCATCAATGTTCACAGATATCTACGGATGACTACCAAAGTCGAAAAATATATTTTCGAAATAATGGTACAATTATTTTTATTTCATATAATTAGACGATTATGATAATATTAAAATAATGAATGTCCACCAATTGTTGATCAATGTCCACAGATATCTACGAATGTCTATGGAAGCCGTAAAATATATTTTTTGAAATAGTGGTACAAATATATTATTTTGTATGGTTAGACAATAATGATAATACTAAAATAATAAATGCCTACCAATTGTCATCCATGATAATAATAATAATAATAATAATAATAATAATAATAATAATAATAATAATAATAATAATAATAATAATAAAGTAACAATAATAATATCCACTACGCATTTTGTCCATGGATTCAATATGTTGAAATGTCTCCAAAACATTTTGTCTATAAACCAAATGTCTTGAAATGTCTATAAAAACATTTTGTCCATGAATCAAATGTCTTGAAATGTCTATAAAGACATTATGTCTCCAGACAAATGTCTCGAAATGTCTTAAAATGTCTCGAAATGTCTACGAGACATTTTGTCCACGAAAGTCCTTTCAAATTTTCAAAAGTGATGGTTCCTTGTAAAGACAAAAACAACACAAATTCCAATTCCTTTGAAATTCCAAACAAACAACAAAAATCCTTAAAACTCTTACCTCCTTTCTTTTTGAAAGGTAGCAGAAGGATAACAGTAGGGTTTGTTTGTTTTCTATATATATAATTTTTTTTATGAAAGAAACTCAAGCCTTAATTTATTCAGATAAGTTTAAGGTTACAATATGATTTTTTTCGGAAAGTAACATACTAACAATGATAGGTGGTGTTTCATGATAACTTCATTGTTTACATATATTTAGTTCCAATGCTTGGGAGACTAGTGTGTGAGCAACTTTGTTTGTTGGGCGCCAGGTGTATCGGAATTCAATCCTCTCCAATCTTTCCTTTTCATTCATGATCTCTGATATAATATTTCTGATTCTCCATGGGATGGGGCCATCATTCGTATTGCAAGCCCGAATGACGGTGATTCCATCTCCTTCAATAATCACTTTGTTAAGATTTAATTTGGTTGCTAGTTTCACACGCAAAAGGATTGCACTTGCTTCTGTAATAATCGCATTTTCAACAATATAATAGTCGGAAATCGTTGCCCCGAACTCTCCATTTGTGTTTCTCATAATTGCAGTTGATGCCCCATCGCCATGTTTGAATGCCCCATCAACACTTGTCTTGTGATACCCTGGAGGTGGAGGTAACCAGGTAGTGACTTGATGGTGATCTTGAATTGGACTCGTTGTTTGACTATAATAATTGAGATTTGATCGTACTGTATAACTATAAATAATTATAATATTTAATTCTATAATAACATATACAATTAAATAATTTTAAATATAACTTTATTAAACTATTTAAAATATAATTGTTTTATAATATAGTTGTAATTTATAATCATACTATATAACTATAAATAAGTATAGTATTTAATTAGTAATAACCTATATAATTATATAAATAACATAATTTTAAAAATATTTTTATTAGACTGTTATAATAATTATATATTGTTTTTTATATATATAAATACATATGTAATAATTGATATTTGATGAAATCATTATTTAATCTTATATATAAATTATATTATAAATAAAAAAAGACGAGAAATAGACTATATAAAAATATATTTGATAATTGAGATTTGCATTGTACCTAATTTTTAGTCTCATCCGCATACGTCTTAAACATATTATCAAAGCGCTTCTTTAGCGAGGAGATCTCCTTTAAAGGTAGAAGATTAGAAATTATCGTCACTTGAGTATGGTCTTCGATATCAATAGTGGATACGATGTAAAGATGCTCAACTTTGTAAATTTGTACAAATATAAACTAGCCAATGCCACTAGACTCTCTCTTCACATTCTTTGGTCACCAACCTTTAGCGACCTCTAACAATTCATTAGCAACAGAATTACATGTTTAAGATTCCGTCGGCTTTCAAAACGACTTCATATAGTATTAAGCAACAAAATTACATGGTGTCGGTTGAAATTTTAAATTTAATAAAAACTAATGTTTAATTAAAAACTAATGTTTTAATTAAACTAATGTTTTAATTAAAACATTAGTTTAATTAAAACATTAGTTTTTAATTAAAACATTAGTTTTTATTAAAAACTAATAAAAATTAAAATTAATAAAATTAAAATTAATAAAACTTAAAATTAATATTAAAATTAATAAAAATCCATGTTCCAAGTAGAAATTAATAAAAAATAATGTGCGTAAACAAGCTCTAAATAGTATCAAGTAAAAAGAAAGACAAATGATAAAAAAAAAAAACAAGTTGCATGATTGCTCCAAAAAAGTAATTGCTAGATACAACGGTTTTTTTCTTTATTAATTTGCTAAACGACACCAAAAGTTTAGTTCATTTATTAAATTGTTAATAAAAATAGAATTTGTTTGATTGGTGCTATATCTAACAAATATTATATTGAGAATCTCAAAAAAAAAAATTCCAATTTAAACCCAAAAAAATAATAAATATAAAATAGATAACATTTCTTTTTAAATTCTTTTTACTAATTTGACTATAATACAATCTATTTTATATTATTATTTTTAAAAGATTGTCAATTTGACTCTAACATACTCTATTTATAAACTCCCAAGATTTTTGAAAAAAAAATCGATCATATTCGATTTTTTACTTGTGGTGTTGGTTTAACAATTTAGGACAAAATTTTATATTTAATTAGTTTTATTTAGTTATTTTTGTCTGATGGTTTTTTCTTTTTAAATAAAACTGAGTTGTGTATAGCATAGAGGAGAAACTTGTTATACTTGATTTTTGTTTTGAGGGTTGGTGTTTTATTTAACTATTTTAATTACTTTATTCGGTTATTTTTGTGCAATAGTTTTATTTTTACGGTCAAATTGGTCAAAAGAAATATTTACAACTGATCAAATTGGTCATATTTGTAGGTCTTAAATCTCGTCACATTCACAGATTAAGCGGGAGATCAAAAATCTAAAAATCTATTTCTCGTCGTGTATTCAAACAATATACTATTAGAGTTGTATTTACTTCAAGTGTTTGAATATGCATTGACTCATCATTGTTTTATTTCTTATGAGGGGTGTAGTGTAGTCTATTATGTAGTTGTGCTTATTATGTTCTATTATGAATTTTACTGGTTTCAACAAAAAAAAATCTTACTATATGTGCAGATTGTAGTCCGAGCCCGTCCGCGCCCGCCCGATTCCCACCCCTAATTATTAACTAAGATAAACTAGATTGACTAGCTTTCTCCAAGAGTCCTTTTAAGCCCAAAAAGACACCTTATATATGTGCAGTGGTACCCACCCTTGTACCAAACCATTCTACGAATAAGAGTAAAGAAATCAATTGTTCTACAAACCAAACAAGAATATTTAATTACACGGGCAACTCACTTGTGGTAGGAAGAAGCGATAAAAAAAAAAAAATTCAAGCTAGTTTGACAGTAGAAAATTTATATTTAAAAGTAACCCCTTATCTATTTACTAATGTGGACTAAAAGGTGAAAGTAGAAGTCACACATATAAATATATAATCAAAGATCGGGTAACTAGAAAACATCTAGTAAGTGAGAATGCGTATGTTCAACAAAAAAAAAGTGTGAACGCGTATGTTCAACAAAAAAAGTGTGAATGCGTACATATCCATGAGAAAGGATCATCCTAGAATAAACTAGAGAAACTATTTGTACCACTAAGGTTGAGATTTTGCTATGTGGTTTTGTCTCCTGTCTAAATGGGGCAGGTCATAACGCGCTAGCCTTTCAAGCCTCTAGATCTGGCACGACCAAAACAGAGAAAAGAGGGGGAGGGAAGGAAAATTGGTTTTCTCAAGCCGAGTTTTCTCGACCAATGTCTAAACAATGTGATCCACCAAGACATGTTTGGTTGTGGCGGGTTGACGTTGGTTGTCCATAAACATGTTCTCCAACCTAGCGGAGCAAAAAGCGGATAATGTGTAACTTTTTTAAATAGACTTCTATGTTGTACCAATTTTTCTACGAAAGTGTTTAAAGTACATCCCCATTGACTCTCATGAACCGCGTATCCAACATGGATAATCGAAGGGAGTGAAACACGGAAACATATAATATTGCCTACTGTCGTATTCGGGGCGGTAATAAAAAAAAATGAATAGGTAATAATCAAATAGACATGTTAAGTAAATTAGCTTGGAGAATCAAATCGGAACCAGAGGCAATGTGGGTTAAATTCCTGAAAACCAAGTATTTTGAGAAGACAGATAACCCAGGACCGGCGAAACCGCATCATTCCTGGATCTGGAAGAATATTAATAAACATCACAAACTAATAGAGAACCACACGATTTGGGAAGTGCATAATGGAAACAGTATAAACATTTGGACTGATAATTGGATCCCAACGCTCTCAGCAATACCTCAGAACCAGAACTCTAACCTTCAAAAGGTTTCTCAACTAATACACCAGGGTAACTGGAACGAAACCATCCTGAATAATGAATTCGACAACGAAACAAAAAATTTAATTTTAGCTATCCCCATAGCTTCTGATAGCGACGATCAAAGGAAATGGACCCTAACCAAATCAGGAAAATTTAGCGTGAAATCGATGTACCAACACCTAAGTTTAAGTAGAAATTCTCCCCAACCCCAGACCCCTAATTGGAACTTCCTCTGGTCACTCCCGGTTGTTCCCAGGGTCAAACTGTTCCTTTGGAAAATTTGTACTCAAGCACTCCCAGTCAGGGAAAGGATCGGTACATACATTGATAACAACAGAATATGCCCGAATTGCAATGAGATTGAATCAATAGAACATGCTATTTTGCACTGCCCCATTGCTAAAAACATATGGTTCTATTTTAACATCATTTCGGAAAATATACCATCCGCACGTGATTGGATCTTCTCTTGGGAGAACAAGGATCAGAACGAATACACTACTAACAACATCCATTACGCTACTATAATGTGGAACATTTGGAAATTTCGATGTGACCATTGTTTTCAACATGAAATCAATAAAATCGACACGATGATCGCCATTATAAGTTCATTCCCACAAATCCACATAGTGAACGAGACAAAATCCAAACTTATTCAGGAAAAATGGACCCCCCCTGAAACTTCGTTCTTAAAAATTAATGTAGATGCATCTTTTATAAATACCCAGAATATTACTAGAATCAGCATCCTGGTTCATGATAACGAATCTAAACTGATCGAAGCAGTAGCTTACCCGGTAAGATGTAGAAATGCAGAGGAAGGTGAAGCTATTGCCATCCTCAAAGGATTACAATGGGCAGAATCTAATGAATACAAAAAAATTATTATCGAAAGTGACAATATGAATATCATCAAATACCTTCAGAAAGGAAAGAATAATATACAGTGGCAATCCCTTTCACATATGAAAACTATCAAAGACATAAAGAAGAGACTAGAAACAGTGGAATTCTCGCACACAAGCAGGAAATTCAATCAAGCAGCGGACAAAGTGGCAAAATGGGCAAGGAAAAAAAACAGATCGAAGGTTTGGAAACATGTCCCTTATTTTCTATGTAAATTATATTGTAATAAAACTCTTATTCCTATTTAATATATATCTCCTTCAACAAAAAAAAAAAAAAAAAAACTAGTGATTTCAAACTTTCCGAATTGATAGATTCTTGTAAAGACAAAAACAACAATAATTCCAATTCCTTTGAAATTCCAAACAAGCAACAAAAATCCTAAAGGCTCTTACCTCCTTTCAATTTTTCCCCTAGAAGACACTGCAAAAATCCCTCCACCTCAAACTCCTTAGGAGAAATTTTACTACCCATCTCAAATTGTTCCTTAGCTTCTTCATTCCGACCTAATAATGTGTAAATTACACCTTGACAGAAATATGACCTATAATCTTTGGGATCTTCCTTAGCCAAATCTTGATAAATTTTCAATGCCTTTTCAGTTTTCTTCTTGAGAAACAGACATTGAGCAAATACAAACATAATATCACGATGGTCGTCTTTAGGGTCCATTTCTTTCATATAAAAAAGTAAGGCTTCTTCAAGCTTGTCAGTTAGAGCTTCAACTTCTCCAATTTGATCCATTAACAAAGCATTTTGAAACAAAGCATCAAAAGAGATTAGACTTTCTTTTAAAATCTTCTCTAAAACCTTTCCAACTCCGAAACTCTCTCCATATTCTTTTGTTAATTTGGCTAGTAAAAGTTTCCCTTGAATAAGTGCTAGTTGATCTGAAACTAATAGTTTCAAAGCTTTCTTATCTTTAGTTGATTCAAGCTTTTCTTTACCTCTAGATTTTAATTCGTCAATATCTTTAGATTGAGAATCAAGAAACTTCTTCAAAACTAATTCTCCAATCTCCTCTTTTATTCCTTTTGATTCTTGTTGTTGTTGAAGATCTTGTTGTTTTTGTTCTTCAACTAAGGGCACCGGAGTCTCTGCTCTTGCAGGTAACTTGGACAACTTACCGATCATCAAAGCCGTCGCTACGGTTATAATGAGAGTTCCGGCCGTGCTCTTAATCTTCCGCAGAACAGGGGTTTTTCCGGGTTCAACATTGAAAGATGATGATGAGGCCCTAATGTTAAATCTGGATTGGGGATTGGAAGGAAAATGTAAATTGGATCTGAAAAATGATAGTGATGTTTTTGGATTGAATTTTGAAGGAGATAAGGGAAACCCTTGTAGTGTGAGAGATCCTGTGATCAAAGAATCCATGGAAATATGTTTGTGATGGTTCTTCTTCGATTGAATTTTGAAAAATGTAAACTCTTCCCACAAACCAAATGATGAAAATGAGGTTTTTAAACATTGACTCTGTTTACTGTGTTTGGGAAAATTTAAAGCTCATCAACTCTTGGGTGGCCTAGAAATCTGACCAACTAGCTCATTCGGCCTCCAAAATGTTACTGTTTGCCTATTTTTTTTTTTTTTGTTGAGAAGAAAACTAAAGACACAAGGACTACACAAAAGAAGACAGTAAGGAGACTGGTAGATCTGATCGAGCTAGCCAAATCCAGGTTCCCCCATTCAGACGACTCCATTTAGCCAACTGATCCGCTCTAGTATTTCCTTCCCTGTTGATGTGAGAGTAAATAATTCGGACGAAGTTTCCTTCAAGCTGACGAATTCTGTCGATGAGTTTGATTGTTTGCCAACCAATATCTGCCTGTTTCCCATTGAGCATCTGAACGATATTACTATTATCACTTTCAATATGAAGGTAAGCAATATTCTTTGAAGCCGACCATTGAAGCGCTTTGACAATTGCCCAGCATTCACATTCTTCTGCGTTTTGGCCTCTGAAGTTACATGCCGACGCAGCTAGAAAATTGGCTTGATCATCATACACAACATAACCAATGCCCGCAAATTCTTTACCATCCACGAACGAGGCATCTACATTAATCTTGATGAAAGGCGCTATCGGAGGAGACCAGAGGGAATTCCTATTTAGCCTTACTTTTAACAATGAAGTGTGAATCTTGAGGTCCAAACAATAGAAGATTATATTAAGGTCCTCAAACTAAGCATCTCTCTAACAATCAAGTCAATTAAGACAAACTAGATTGACTAGCTTTCTCCTAGAGTCTTTCAAGCCCACCCGCCCTATCGATCTATGATTCTAAGAGTAAAGAAATCAATTGTTCTAAAATCAAACAAGAATATTTAATTACAGGGGCAACTCACTTGTAGTAGGAAGACACGATAAAAAAAAATTCAAGCTACTTTGCAGTAGCAAATTTAATTTAAAAGTAGCCCCTTTTCCATTTACTAATGTGGACTAAAAGGCGAAAGTAGAAGTCACACACATCCAAAGTCGGGTAACTATAAATCATCTAGTAAGTGTGAATGCGTACATATACATGAGAACGAATCATCCTAGAATATCTGTTTCATGTCTAAATGGGGCGGGTCATAACGCGCAGGCCTTTCAAGCCTCCAAATCTGGCACGGTCCGTTTTGTGGCAGAATTGGCACGATGGTTTCTACAGTCTCAGTGAGCAAAAATGGGCGTGCGGTGCTTCCTTTGGACCAATATGGCCCGATAAGGAACTCTAGATTGAACCAAATTTTCTATCCTTTGAAGCACAAATGTGTCCAATACTCATACATGAACACTATCCAAAATATATCACTAATCAAAGAGACATCATCAACAAACTAGTAGTTTCAAGAGTGACTTTCCAAATACAAAGAACAAAATAAGAATTCGGATTGCTTTAAAATTCAACAAGTTTGTAAGAGAACCCCAAATTCAACAAAAATCCCTAAAATATTTTTACCTCCTCTTCGACTTTTTTTTTTTGTTGAGAACCTCCTCTTCGACTTAATCATTTGTTTTGAGTTTTCGACTTGTGGTCACGAATATTCTGCAAAAATCTTTCAACCTCATCAAACTCTTTAGGAGAAAGTTTTCGACCCATCTCAAATTGTTCCTTCGCTTCGTTGTTTCGATCAAGTAATGTGTAAATTACACCTTGACAAAAATATGGCCTATAATCTTTGGGTTTCTCCTTGGCCAATATTTGATAAATTTCCAATGCCTTTTCAAAATTCTTCTTAAGAAACTCAACTTGAGCAATTACAAACCTAACAGAACGATCTTTTTTATATTCAGTTTTTTCTTCATTCAAGTTTAGGGTTTTCTCAAGTCTGTCTATTATAGCTCCACCTTCTCCGATTTGATCCATTAACAAAATATTTTGAAACAGAGAGTCAAATGGGATTGGATGTTTTCTCATAAAAGACTCAATAATCTTTCGAAGGAAGAAGTTGTTGCCAAATTCATTTAATATACCTGTGACGACAAGTTTCCCTTCAACTAATGTTAGTTGATCTGAAACTAAACTTTTTAAAGCTTCCTCATCTTCAACTGATTCAAGTTTTTTTCCAAGTACAGATTTGATTTCTTGTATACGAGCATTAACAAACTCTTTAAAAGACCATTCTTCTTCACTTTCATCATCCTCTTCTTGATTATTTTGTTCTTCAACAAAGGGTACCACAGGAATCTCTCTTCTTGAAGGTAACTTGGAGAATTTAACTATCATCAAGGCTGTTGCTACTGTTAGAATGAGAGTTCCTGCAGTAACTTTGATCTTCCAGAGGATAGGGTTTTTAGGGGGTTTAGCATTGAGGGCTGATGATGATGATGATGATGAAGCCCTAATGTTAAACCTAAAATGAGTATTAGAAGGAAAATGTAGATTGGAAGTGAAAGATGATTGTGATGTTCTTCGATAGGTGGGATTTGAAGGAGAGAAGCTAACTCCTTGAGTAAGGCCACCTCTAATCAAAGAATCCATGGGAGAGATTAGAGATATAGACAAGAAAAAATGTTTCTGTCAAAATAGGTAGCCCTAATGTTAAACCCTAAAAAAATATTTTCAAAAGATGGAGCAATGATAAAGCCACCCAAAATCAGGTCGATATGGAGAAAACCTAATCAACATTTGGATTTTTCTCATAATTTTGAAAACAATTTCATAAAAAAGTGACCATTTCTTAATCAATTAGAATAGGCGGAGCGTAATTTCTGGTTGGAAACAAAAATTGGCCTCCCAAGCTGGAAGAACGGTACTAATAGAATCGGTCCTTGTGCCGAATTGTACCTACCCTTTAAGCTACCAAGCATTGCCAAAACAAATTATAAATCAATTAGAATAGGCGGAGCGTAATTTCTGGTGGGGGCATTCGGAAAATGAACATAAACTTCATTTCATAAAATGGGATATTATTAGCAGTCCCAAAATTAATGGCGGATTAGGCATTCGGACTTTAGAACATGTTAATGAACCATTACTAGCTAAAATGACATGGAGATTTCTCACTGACCAAAATGCTATTGGGGAATTTGGTCAAAACTCCCTAAGAAATTATGACTTTGGTTAAAAAGGATTCATCAAAGTTTTTTAGGCTTCACCTCCCTGATGGCAATTATGTAAATTTCAGTAAAAAGACCAACCTAACCCCAGTCTAAGAAAATACCTTGCAAACACCTTGCACTGCCTTGCAAACACTTTGCACTGCCTTGCAAACACCTTGCAGAGCCTTGCAAACACCTTGCATGGTTTGCAAACACTTTGCACTGCCTTGCAAAGCCTTGCAAACACCTTGCAGAGCCTTGCAAACACCTTGCATGGTTTTTGCAAACACCTTGCATGGTTTTTGCAAACAAATTGCAGAGCCTTGCGAACACCTTGCAGAGCCTTGCAAAAACTTTGCAGAGCCTTGCGAACACCTTGCATGACTTTTGCAAATACCTTGCACAACCTTGCGAACACCTTGCAGAGCCTTGCAAAGCTTTGCAAATACCTTGCAGAGCCTTGCAAACACCTTGCAAACACCTTGCAAAGCCATGCAAATGGCTTGCAAATTAGTTTCTGAATTGATTTAACATGAAATTTGTTCAAATTATTATATATTGTCTAATAGAATGGTGTATCGAAAAACTAGCTAAAACCCCTACAAATTCATAATAGTCATTTTATAAACTCTAGCACCATCATTTTACATTTCTTCGAAAAACTTCCAAAGCTTTCATGAAATTCTCAATTTGAACATAAATACCAATCATGATTGTCCAAGAAAAAATATTTCTCATAGGCATTTCATCTAGCAACTTTATAGCTATTTCAACCTACCTAAGTCTTGTATAACCAATTAACGTTGCATTCCAAGCAACAACATCTCTTTCAAGCATTTTATCAAACACATTGCATGCATCAACTATACTTTCACAACTTCCATGTAAATCCAACAAATAAGTTTGAACATAAACATCAAAACTAACAAATTGTCATCCATCATTCATAACTCAATGAAAATAAAGCAATGAAGAAGTTGGATTATACCCTACACTATCAAATTCTCTTTCCATTGAAAGTATATAAAACTTTCTCTCTCTAGAATTTAGAACCAAAAACTAAATCAAACCCCTTAAAAACCTCTTCAAACAACAAGCAAATAGATTAAATCACCAAAACCTAAAAACATCAACCTATCTTATAGCCAAAATCAATTCAAACCCTAGAAATTCTAATCGGCGTCGACAATCCAACTTGGTTCGTTCATGAGAAAAACTCAAGTTCCTAATTTTTTAGTTAGATTATTACTAGGTATTTCTAATTGAATGAAGGGTATTTTTGACTCTTAAAAAGTTGGTGCTTTTAAAAATGTCCTTCAAGCCTATTTTTAAAACTTACTTGGGGCCTAGCTAGTAAAAAAGATGGTTTGTCTTTTTAACAAAAAAATACAAGAAATTGGGCCTCCGGCCCAATTTCCTGAATGCTATTTGGGTTAAACTCCTAAAATCTAAGTATGTGAAAAATGACGACTTTTGGAGTTCAGTCAACCCTACCAGTATCTCCCCATTTTGGAGCTCGATTTCAAAAACTAAAGAGACCATCAATGCTAATGTGGTGTGGCTTATAGGAGATGGACTTCTGTTAAAATTTTAACGGATCCTTGGATTTTGGAAATAGAAAATCATCGCCTCACAATCACACAGGATTTGCCTACTAACATCTTTTGGGTTTCAGATCTTATGAATGCAGGGACTAATATATGGAATGAAACAATTTTGTATCATTATTTCGATCAAACAACAATAGATGCAATCGTCAATATCACATTACCTCTGAGATCACAGAAAGATAAATTAATTTGGTGTCCTACGGAAGGGGAAAATTCAGTACTAAATCTTATTACAAGCAAATCAAGCTTCTACCTGAATTACCTGAAAACGCAAATTCATTCCCTTAGAAACAATTCTGGAAGAAAAGTGAACTTAAACCCACAACCCAAAATTTCATATGGAAGATCATTCAAAATGGGATACCAACACTAGCAAATATCGCAACAAGGGTTCAGAATATACCTTTCTTTTGTCGAATCTGTGGTACAGATGAGCCAGAAACAGAGATACACCTTTTTTGAGAATGCAGTAAATTTAAGGAGTTGATAATACACATAGGTATTACAGACCTACAACATTTAGATGTTAATCCTATAATCAGACTAAAAAACATTCTGTTAGAGGAAGGTAATACTAGTAGGAAATGGTATTTATCAACATAAATTCTTTGGGAATGGTGGAAGATGAGAAATGAGTTGATATTTCGAAATAATCCAGTCGATATAAACAGATGTCGATGGAACACGAAGGAGAACCTCAGGTATGTCTCTCTGCTTCAAGATTCAATTAAATCTAACTATGATTTGAGTGTCGCAGTATGGATCCCCCCAAATCCAGGAACTATCAAACTAAATTTTGATGGAGCATGTACAGAGAATCGAGCTACAAGCGGAGTGTTAGGGTGAAGAGACTTTATCGTTGAAGGTGATGCTAGGGTTCTCTTAAACCTAATCAAAGTCGTCGATCTTGATCCACTTGAGAGAATCCGTCATTTAATCGACGGTCTTAGATCTCGCTCCTGTGCTCTGCACGTGCGTACTTCGTTTTGTCCGAGAGATGCAAATCAAGAGGCCCACCTGTTGGCTCATCCAAATTAGGTCCTCGAAATTGTCCTGCGACGCTTCTAATCCTTGGTGCTAACTTCTATTACTTTTTAGTCCTCGTGCGGCTGTTGTTTTTTTTATCTTTCACCCTCCCGGGTCCTGAACTATGTAATATGTTTTATGTATGGATTTTACCTTCTCAAAAAAAAAAAAAAAACCAGTTCAGTTAGATTACTTTCTTAGCCCTTAAATTTACAAAATTGTTGATTTTCATTAGTTGGAGTGTATATTTTTTCAAAATAATTTTTGTAAGGAGTAAAGGTCTAGATTTATTTCTTGTAGTCTACGTATTGTCCTTTTATAAGCACTACCGGCAATTAGAAAGAATATAGTATTTGTCATGCTTGTTCGTTACAAGGCATTGATGCATTATTGAGATGTGATAAACACGATAACTGCCTAAGTTAAACCAATGTAATCCATAGACAGTTTGGCCCCCAATTTAACGGTTCGTTCAAAAAACGAGTTAACTTCACTTTTTGTTCCAACTGTCCTTTTAAGGTTCACAGCAGAACTCAACTACACGCTTCAGGAAAAAACGAGCTAACTTCACTTTGATCCCGACACCCCAAAGGACTTCACCAGATCATTTTTGCTCTAGTTTGGGTGCCTAGATTTGAACTTTTCATTACAAATGCTGTCAAAGTTGTAAACTTTTGTGGAGAAAGAAGCACTGTTATTATATGATACTGAGAGTCTGAGCATTAAGATCTGTGGTCTTGTGTAACAGGCCAAAATAGGGAAAGTTCGAACTGAGTTCTGGCAGAACTCGAATTGCATGTCGTAAGCTAAGGCTTCACCAGATTGGGCTCAAAGAAATTCCTACTCCTGATAAGCTATGATGGCAAATCAAAGAACAGAAAGAAAGATAATAGGGAAAGTTCGAACTAAGTTTCGGCAGAACTCGAATTGCATGTCGTAAGCTAAGGCTTCACCAGATTGGGCTCATGAATCACTCCCTAGTAACTCTGGGAGTCTGCTAATGTAGCATGACCCAATCTAAAAAATTATACTAACAACATTTCTTGGGCGTGGAAGTAATCGATGTTCGACACATTTCTTCTACAACTTCATTTGAGAGTTACATCTTTCTTCTAATGGGATCGCCTCACTTTAAGAAAACTCAGAACTCAGATCGAAATGCTATAATAACATGATGTTCCAACTTACCATTTTACTAGTTACATTATGTGAGAAGGAATCACACAAGAGGATCTTAACCATGGAGGCACAACTTGCTAAATCCTAGCAAGACATGATAATCAAAATGTAATGCTAGTATAATTATGATTTACGAGTATTCGAATACCCACTTCCGTTTACTTGGAAATCATCAAGTATCTAAATTGTCAAAGATATCCATGAGTCATGACAATGAATCATCTTAAACCCTAAATACCAATATATTTGACCAATCAAAGAGACATCAACAAGCTAACTAATGAAGATAACATCACATATTCCAATTGATATAAAATTCTAAACAAGTTTATAAAGAGACAACAAAATTCAGGGGTTTCATCATTCATAGAGTTCTTAATAAAACTAACCTCCTCCCTCATTATTCACTTACTCTGAAGTGCTCCTAACTTGAATCATTTTCAACTTTTCGAATCCGTCGAGAAAAGTTGCTTCCTTGACAATGGTGTCTGGACAAATCCCTCAACCTCAAACTCCTTGGGCGAAAGTTGCCGACAAATCGCGAACTGTTCCTTAGCTTCGTTGTTTCGATCAAGTAATGTGTATATTACACCTTGACAGAAGTATGGTCTATAATCTTTAGGATCTTCCTTAGCCAAATCTTGATAACTTTTCAATGCTTCATCAATATTTTTTTGAAGAAATTGAACTTGAGCAATTATAAACCTAACATCACGAGCTTCTTTAACTTTTTGTTCTTCTTCAGCAA
The DNA here is from genome assembly GCF_041429995.1 of Eschscholzia californica. Taxonomy (NCBI): domain Eukaryota; kingdom Viridiplantae; phylum Streptophyta; class Magnoliopsida; order Ranunculales; family Papaveraceae; genus Eschscholzia; species Eschscholzia californica. The sequence goes on along the minus strand of NW_028238198.1, from coordinate 10,556,619 downwards.
GAATTAGGGCTTCTTCAAGTCTTTGAATTACAGCTTCACCTTCTCCAATTTGATCCATTAATAAAGCATTTTGAAATAAAGCTTCAAAAGAGAGTGGATTTTCACTCAGAATTTCCTCAAACACTTTTCTAGCTTCTGATTTTTCACCTAATTCGTTTAGTAATCTTGCCATTACAAATTTCCATTCAACTTCTGATGGTTGAGCTGAAACTAAACGCTTCAAAATAGTTAGGGCTTCTTCATCTTCACCTGAATCAAGCTTTTCTTTAAGTAGAGATTTTAATGCATCAATTGCTTCAGAATGAGATTCAAGAAACTCAGTCAAAGGAGATTCTTTGATTTCATCTTCTCTTTCTTCGAATTCTTGTTTTTGTTCTTCATCAACTAGGGGTACCGGAGTCTCTGCTTTTGCAGGTAAGTTAGAGAATTTACCGATCATCAAAGCGGTGGCTACTGTTAGAACGAGGGTTCCGGCGGTACCCTTAATTTTTTGAAGGATAGGGTTTTTTCCGGGTTCAGCATTTAGAGATGATGATGAAGCCCTAATGTGAAACCTAAGTTGAGAATTGGTAGGAAGATGTGAATTGGAAGTGAAAGATGATAGTGATGTACTTCGATTGGTATTTGAAGGAGAGAAGCGAATTGCTTGTGGGAGAGGTCCTCTCCTCAAAGAATCCATGGTGGTAGATTAGGGTTTTGGGTGGGGGTTTTACAGAGGAGGAGGGAGGGAGGATAAAGGAGATAGAGTTGTTGAATTTTTATTTGAAGATCACACTCACTACTCACAATAGTGGTGAATCACGTGAACCCATCACGTGTTCACAACTCACAGACAGGGTGTTGCTAAAGGCACTCGACTTTTGTGTGGTTAGCGGACGGTCCTATTAGTATCCGGTTACTCTTTCTGAAAATCTGTGAGTACTTGGGGGTTTTTTCTTGGCTGAAAGTCGGTTCAGAAAAGGTTATAGTTGATAGTTTTGAGAAGAAAAGAAAGAGGATACCACTTAAAATCTGGACACTTATCAAATGTTTGTGTCAAGGTTAAGCCACCTACTTATTGCACAAAGGTCTGATAATTTTAGCAGCAACCACACAATATTTAGCATTCGCGTTTCTTAAGTTAAGAGTCACTACCGAAATTATAGAGCCAATAACTAGAAAAGTTACATGGACAGTAGGCAAAAAAAATAAAAACTAATAAACTCTTACTCTCTTAAAAAAAAACTCTTACTCTGAATTTGATTGAAGAAGTTCTCAAGAGTGTAACATCCATAGTTATAAGAAGCAGTTACTTTGGGAATATTGTTTTGGTTGCGAGGCACAACCACAAGAAGACCTTTGGTTTTGTTTGGGGTTTTTCTAACCAGACAATAAAGTCCTTCAACAAAAAAAAAACAGACAATAAAGATTTCGTTCTAAAAAAGGGTGGATCCCTAATCCTCCTTCTTTTCATACAAAAGGTTATGACAAAGAGAAACCTCATGTTCGTTCAAGAGGGAGAAAGATAAGAGAGAGGGAGGAGGAGAGCAAGAGGTAGGGGAAGAAGAGGAACCATATGACAAAGAAAGAGGTGTTAGCATCTGGAAGTGGAAGTGGTAGTGAAGATGAAGAATTGACCAAGTCTTGTATATCTCGAAGTCGCTAGAAGTCAAACCCGATTGACCAAGTCAAACAACGATCATCTGAAATGAATATAGTATAAGGTGTGTGATTTTGGGGGACCAAATTTAGTTTTTTTTGTTGAAATGGGACCAAATTTAGTTGAGGGTATAAAGAATATGGGGCAATCTAATTTAAGCTAAATTTGCTAGTGCAACCTAATTTTAATCCAAAAAACTAACATGTTTGTCTTTTACCTCCTAATCTTTTATCTTCACTATTGCCACCCACCATTTTCATCTTTTATCTTCACTATTGCCACCCACCATTTTCAACCTCTGCACCCTTCTCATTCACCTCCCCCCCCCCCCCCCCCCCCCCTCCATCTCACCCTATTTCTTTTTTCTTCTCCCCCTTTCAACCCCCCTCTCTCTCATCGGCTCTCCTTCTTCTTTCTCTATTAAAACTATTTTTTTGTTTCAACACAGAAAACCCGTCTCTTCGCTACAATAAAGAGGAAAGAGAACGCAAAGAGAGCGAAAAATAGTACTCCAGTGGTTGGAGGTGGTAGTCGAAGGGATGGGTGGTGAAGATGAAGAAATAGGGAAGAAAGGCAAAAAGGTAAAGTACAACTTTTAGGACTTAAAATTAAGTTGTCATTTAATCTACTTGGACCAAATGAGATTGACTTAAGAAAACACCCACAACTAAAAAGTCTAAAACTATATGCCCCACACCATGCACCTAAATCAATGGTGAGATTGTTACCTACGGTATGCAGGGAGTAAAGTGTCCAAGTTGTAGCTTGACTTTGGCCTCATTTGAATAAGTAAAAGTTTTCTGCAATCCACTTAATTGGACATCCTAAACCCAACCACAGAAACAGGTACTCCCAACTCTATAGAGCTTCCTCACCTTATTATATTGTTGTGGGTTTATGTTAGTTTAGTAAAAAAAAATGGTGACCAATACGTGGACAACCAATTCTCTTGTATGGACAACTATTTTCAGGTCCAGTACCAATCAACTATGTTTGACTTCATTGACTTTGATTTAATAAAGGGACAACTTTATAAGGACTCCAACAATAAAACTACTTAATGTGAGGACCAATTAAGAAAACCTAGAAAAATGAAGAGAGATAAACAAATAATGTTTCCTTCACAAATTTTCTCTCTCTAATTATCTGTCAATCTAGTGAGAACCAGTTAAGAAAACCTAGCAACTTCATCTTCTATCCTTCTCTATTTCTCTCTCTAAAAACAATCAAAAACAGAGAAACCCTAAAAGCCATCTAAGTACCCCATCTGTCAAGCAAACCGTTCCGTTAATGTGATGCATACACACACAAGTCTCTCTAATGATGATAGAAAACTTGTAAACTGTCCCTTGATTAATTGGTGGAAAACTTTTGTAATACACACACAAGTCTTAAAGTTTCACTTTTCTTGCTAAGTATGGGCATAAGAAAAATTGTATCGTATGGGCTTTGTGTAAGACACAGATAGTAGTAAGATCTAAAAGGAGTAGTATGATACAGATCTTTGGACACAACAAAGATATCAACAATCACTAATGGTTCGATAGTTTTTATCAAGAACTTAAGTCTTCCTGCGACCTTTCTTTGCCCTAAATAAATAAGCCAACCATGTTTATGAAAAACATAAATTTTTATCAAACAATATCCTTTTCTTACTAGAAAAAAAAGAGAAACGAACACTTGATCAATCATATACCTTCATATCAACCCTAAAATCTCAAAGATTCCACATGTACCTTTCATTAACTTCCTCTCACTAGAAAAAAAAATCGCTCTCTCTCTCTAAAAATATTCAGTTAAAATAGAGATGAAAACTGCGACCATGTTTTCGAATTATTGGTAATTACTTCATTATCGAATTTACAGTATTAGAGATACCCATTATCAAAATCCTAATCAATAATGTCTCTCTAAATTTTTTCTCTCTCGAAAAACTTGTTGGGTGATGAAGAAGAAGAAAAGTCTAGGGTTTATGGAAAAAAATAAGGAGGAGTTAAAATAAAAAATTCTAATTCTCGAAAGACTTGAGTGAAAGATAATAGTGTGTTGTCCTCTTAAAGACGGTTGTCCGCATAAAATTTTTAATTTTCTTGATTGTCCATATAAAATAGTTGTCCATATAAGAAAATTGGTTGTCCACGTATTGGTCACCAAAAAAATCCAAAAGTGACAAAAAATACTGCAACTTCGAAATAATTGTTTAATCAATAGAATTACAACTTTTTGTTTGTAAATATCAACATACTTTAAAGGGTATGATTCTGTGTCTCGAACCCTTAACCTATAGGGTGAAAACCGATTTTTTTTTTTTGATGAGATGGTGAAAACCGACTTGGTAATCAATTCAATTTTGATTGTTGACATAGAATTACAAGTTTACAACTTTCAACAAAAAAGAAAAGAAAAAATAGAATAGAATTAGAAAGGTGTTCTTCTTCTCTCTTTTTCCTACTTTTGAACTTACATTCACTGATATATTTTTTAATTTTTATTTCATCGTTTTTCTAACTTTTTTATTTTATTTTTCTTCGTTTTCCTTTTCAATTATTTACACCTAGTTTTTTTTGTCACCAACAACCTATAGTTTGCCACCTGCACAAGCTGTTTGTTTCTACCATTAATTTTCTTTTTTCGAGAAATCGACTACGATCACATTTAGATGATGTGATAAGCACGATTAATATCGAAATACTACTGGATCTAGAGCCCGATAAACCTGAGACCTCTGCATTGCAGAGTATATGCACTAACCAACTGGGCGAATCATTATTTTTTAGGAGACAAAAAACTAAACAAACAGTTGTTTAAGCAAAACAGAGCTGAACAATCAAATCAGCTCTTCTAACGAAACAAAATAAAATTATTAATAGCCATTTTCGGTTACACTATCAAACTAGAGAGGGAGGGAGAGTTTTTGGCATCAAACTTGACTGCCTCAATATTTATGAGCATGTCACAGAAATAAATTATAATTCAATCAGTTTAAATACAGTGAGAAGGTGTTCTTCCAGTGATACAGAACAAAATGGGAAAAAGAAAAAAAATAGGTCTCCCCACTGTTACCAGGAAACCCATTATCTAACACAAGTTTCTCTTATGCTGCAGTCATGTACTTGAAAGAGCATTAGTAGCCAATCTAATCTTAGTTTTCTCGCTTCTTCTCTTTCGCTCTCTCTCAAGGGAACATTACACCAATCCTCTTCGCAAAGTCATCATCGTCTGAGAATTCCTCTTCTGCTTCTTCCAAATTGAAATCAGCTTCCTCGGTCTTGAAATTCTCATCACCCTCAACGGGCTCGTAGTCATATTCCCCATCTTCCTGAACATCTGTTTCAGATTCTTGTTCTTCCACTTTGTCCATCAACATGGCGTCTTCTTCCTGAAACTCACTATCTTTCTGTCCAGGAAAATGGGTTTCATGTGCTATGTCATCATCACCTTCAGCATGGATCAAACCTTCTTCTGCCACATCTTCTTTACTGATTTGACCTTCTTCTAGCGTTGGCTCAAATGGCACCTCACTCTCTTCTTCTGGAACTTCTCTAGTTCTTGATCTGGTACCAGGAATTTCTTCACCCTTTCTTCTAAACCCGGGTTCCTCTTCATTGCCAGAAATTGCATCATCTCCAGAACTTCCTGCTTCTCTTTTCCTCTTCAGAATCACACTCAAAGGCTTTGGACCATCAAAAGAGTGGGAACCTTCTCCCGATTCTTGGTAATTCACAAGTTCTCTGGTAACGGGTTTGCGATTATTCTGAGCAGGAACCTTTGACCCTTTTAGCTCTGCGAGGCTTTTCGGACCAGCAAAATTTAGTGTGTTGGCATCTACCTCATCTCTCTTGATTGGTGCTGCCCTGAAATTTCTCCCCTCTATGTTAACATCTTCATTTGTTCTTCGTTTTATTGTGTCCTGGAGCCTTCCCTGGATGGAATATACCGGTATCCTGCTAGGTGATGATATTCTAGCCACATCTCTTACCCTAGCAGACTCGCTCTCTTGATGAGAACCACTGTAGTTCTTACTGTCAGGCGAAGATCTCCCTGGGATTTTTATTCTACCTTGTAAGCGATTACTTCTTATGGAGCTCTCCCGCTGATTTGAACGGTGTGGGTCACTACGAGAATGATCACGGATTCTCTCATCCTCGACATAACGGCCACGGACATCCGTTCTGTAAAATGCATCACGGTGATCGGGACTAACAGCTGATCTAGATCCATTAATCTTCCTGTGTTTTAGCCGATTACGAAGATCTGATTCATCAGTCTGACCGGGGCTCTCAGCTCCTAAGTATCCCCTCCTTTCTGATATAAGTGGCCTCTCAGATGCTCTATCAGATGAAGGCCTACGTTGTTCCTTAACATACGGATCTCGCGTTCTCCCATATGACCCATAACCACGAGAATTGTCATAACTCTCTTGGTCAAATTTTCCAATAGAACTGTGATCAGAGGATCGCCTGAAATCAAGATCATTGTTATTGTCCCCATCCCTTTTCTTAAGACCTGTCCTTCCAATTTCATCCTCGTTGTGGAAGTAATCAGAACCCTGGACGTCATTATCTACAAGAACATCAAAACCAGGAGAGGAATCTGCTAAAAGGTCATCAGGTTCTTTACCATTCTGAGGGATACGAAAGTCCATTGGATTAGCTTGGCGAGAATGGTGAGTCCTACTAACTAATTCTGAACCAACTGAAGGATAATTTGTGGCCTTATACCTCGGAGCCTCATTGTAGAAAGAGGATGTCACAGGCACCATTTTCTTACCTGCTACTCCATTTGTTGGGAGTACAAGTTCCGGTCTTGATGGTGGTTTGGATGTGGATGGTATTTCAACTGGCTTTATACTGTTCCTTTGCTGTGGGGTAGTACACCTCTGAAGGCCTTCCACAGGCTTCTTGGGGATATGGTGATCGATAACAGATATAGGCACTCTTGTTGCCGGTGGCTTAGGGGCAGAATTATCCACAGGAAGTGGTTCATGCATGAAGGGACATCGATCACCCTTTAAACAATGCCCGTTCTGGAAGTAATAGCAAGGGGTAGCTTGCTTCTGGGGTTTCACTTGATTACTGAAGTTAGCCGCAGAATTGTGGGTTGTGGGCAACTGTGTTGATGCTGCAGCAACCGACGGAGGCAGAGATGATTTTGCCGAAGTTGGAACTGCAGTTCCGACCAGACCATCAAGCGGCTGAAAGACAAATTTAGGCATTCAGGATACTCTCGTAATAATGATTAATACTAGCATCAAAGATAATAATATAGAAGAATCATTCTTGAACATCAAAAACTGATATACTGTCAGATTTTTTCTACTCCAAGCTTATAAGAAAAATCAGATGTATTTTAAGAAGAGGAACGAGAAATACTATTTGTATTGCCGTTAAAGTAGAGTTTGCAAAACTTACTGGATGTCGGAATGGACATTTTGGGTTCAAGCAATTGCTGTTCATCCAATACCAGCAATCCCGCGGATTCATTCTAGCCTCTTCACTGTGGCGATACTCGCATTCAATCCCCTGTGAGAAGGCATAAAAAGGAAGGCTCAAAACAGAGGCTTATAGGACATATTCTAGTGATAGTGATACTAACTGTATTAAGAATAAACAAAAGAACTTCTCTAGCTATCATTACAGCAGTTGCAGTATACTAATTACACAAAGAAGAAAATAAACATCTCAAATATGAAAATTTCTGATGTTGATTAGTTTCCATGACTACAATGTGAATGATAATACTGCTTCACATCATAGGCACATACAACAATCAAAACCTGTTATAAATTTACAGTGATTTATTTGTTAGGCATAGACATTATCCTGACTTCCTCATCTATTGGTCGCTCAGATGCAAATCAAAATAAATTTGTTTCAGAGTAAATGAATGAAGGTATTGTCATATATATTATTCATAGAAACAGCAGATCCGGGAGATTTCTCATTTCTCTAACTATAAGTATAAAGCAGAATTTTTACGAGCTCTTTGCAGGATTATCCATTTCTGGAAAACGATAAAGTTAGTAAATATATAGAGAATATCAACGACACTGAAATTGCCAATGAACATAAGCCTTTCTAGAACACCAAACTATTTGGGGAAAGCTTCTTTTGCAAATCACGCGTATATTTCAGCGAGAAACCGACACTATCTCGGAATCTCCAATTACTACTGCTAAAAAGTTTGTACTATTTATAACTATATTAGGCACACGTGTCGGTAGGAGAGTACTGAGGTAGAAGACCATTTTGGGACAACTGAATGGTCAATTAAGGAACACGACAAGAAGTTCCACACGTTAAGTTATATAACGCCAAAGATACTAACCAAATTCTCATTAAATAAGGATTCCTGTTCCACAAATAGATGAATAATAGCCATGAAAAATCAAGGCCAACTAGTATGGAATTGATCAAAACAGGGTTCAACAAAAATAGCATCCTCTCGAAGGAGAGCTGCCTAGAAAAGCTTATGAGAACTTAGAGCCGGTCGTCATTTTGGTGGCACATTAAGGTTTTTTTTTTTTGCTTAAAAGACGACTAACTTTCACATTTCAAACAAAAATAGTAGTAGTGATCAAATTTTACGTGAAATCAGACCCTCCTGGATTAATAAGATAAGGTCAAATTTCTGGAAAAGAAAGAGTAGTAGCAGGAAACTAATTAAACCCTTCCCTAGAATGATATAAAAACCTCACCTTTCTCTTCATCATGTACTCAAACTGGATCTTTAAGAGTAAAAGACTTCTATTTATCGAAAACAAATAACGGGGGAGATGGGTAATTTTCAGTCCTAATCACTAAGATCTAGCTACTCAACTCCACCGCAATTAGGTTCCGATGATACTTTATCTAATCTACTTCATTTTCTTGGCAGAAGAGTTCCAAGATGCAACAACACTTATTAATCAAAGAAGCACAAAATAAAATTGATAAAACCCTAGTTCCTTATTAGGCGTTAATTCAATCCACACACCAGTTCGATTAAAACCCTAATCCCACAAAATCCCGATATTATTTTAAGATAAAGAAACACGACATACGCTGAGAAAAACCCTAAAAATTATAGAAACCCAAAAAGATTCTACCTTTTTGCAAGTCAAAGGAGAAGCGAGAAAATAAACGCAATCGGTATTACGCTTCAAGGTCTCATCTTCAGCCGGTTTTGTTGTTGTTTGAAGATTGCTCGAATCTTGAGTCGTCCCCGTTTTCATGGCTTCTCTAAAAGAAAGAAAATCTGACTACAAACGTCTAGAGAGAGAGAGAGAGCCAAGAAAAGAAAGTTGCAGATAGAGAGCCGCTACCTAAAGAGATAAATTAGGGCAAAAGAATGGAGAGGGAAGATCCGATCTGAACTTATTAGAGAGAGATATCAGAAAATCTAGTCACGTGATGAGAGAGAAAGTGAACAAAAACGAGATACTAGCCAGAGACAGAGAGTAGAAATAGTTGGGTAGTTTGAGCTACAAGGGCAGATCACTTCTCTGTGTCTAGTCTTTTAAGTGGATGACTTTCTAATTTCAGTACCGACCTTTGTAATTTGGGTTGATTCTATTTTGGCCCCTTAAAGATTATAAACTCATCAAAATTGACCTCTAAAATGAGTAACTTTGAATATGACTCTCTTTTTAATAATTCTGTTAGTAAACTTTAACAGTTGACTTTTTCTCTTTTACCCTCATTTTCAGAAGTATTTCCCTCCATGCTCTTTCTCATAGGGGTGGCCCTTCTAATCGAACACTAAAGATGTGTTGTGGCTTCTAGAAGGTGGTGGTCCGAACGAGGATTTTCTAGCTTTGACCCCTAAAATCGACATTATTATATTTTGATACGATGAAATCTTCTTGATTTCTATAGAAAAATCATAATTTTGGTTGTGGCGCGATTTGCTAAGAATTAAAATAAAATTGATTTTGTAAGATTTAGTTTCTTGAAATGAAAAAGGTACCTGTTGTGGTTGAAACATGTGCCACGTAGTCATCTTTATCTTGGATGCCCTAAAATTGACATTATAAATACTAGTTTATGAAGTTGTCGTAGAGCAGCCGTCACCACATTTCTCTATCATTCCTTGGTCTACACTATACCTTGTCGCAGTCATGCTAATAAAGACCAAACATTGGTAAAGTATTTGATTTCTTACAATTCAATTGTAGTTTGCTATTGTCTTTAACGACTTCTTGCTTTGTTGGATTTCTACTCTGGTTATGTTTTTGTTGATTCTCGAATTTTATGGTTATGAAATCACAAGAAGACGACCAATGACACAATATGACGGAGAACCTGAAGGAATGCAATTGTGTTACTAGAGTTCAATTTCAATGTTTTACTTCGGTTTTGATAGTTTTTTTTCTATCTTGTTTTAGAAGGTTATCATGTAACAAATTTAAGTGAAATTTATCATGTAGTAGATGTAATTAAAGTTTATCACACAATAGAAATAAACCCTAATTTAGTTATCTCCATTGTTATTATTTTTAGGTTAAAGATAAAGTCTAGCAGGAAAAAGTCGATCATCGGATCAACGATTTATCATATTACTTCTCCTCTTGTGGTTATTCTCTCCCAAGGGTTGATTTTCTTCCCTAGTATCATTCACCTTCAATGTCTGCCTTCATATGCTATGAATTTCTCTTTACTAATATTAAATTGATTTAACTTTTCAAAGCATGAGAATGAAAATATTGGCTCAGGATATATTTGGAAGGAAAAAAATATAAACTGACCAAAATGTTAATTAGAGATATTATTTTACACACAAGTCACACTTATACTTAACAAAACATGGAATTTTTAGTTATTTCAAAGGACCACAACCTTTTTTTTGTTTATTATGCCTATTGTATGTTTTGGCTCAAAATGAGTTCTCTCACAAACCACTATAATCGATATATAGATCTTGATTCATTTGTGATGATTCAAATGTTGTAGGAATAGATTAAATGATGTCACTGCTAAACTAAAGAGTGTTTTCGTTGGTACAAAACCTCATTTAATCTCCGAAAATCTTAAAAACCCTTTAACCTCTTTCTTTACTTAATTTGCTGATTTAGAAGAGAGTGTACACAGAGTCTTTAATATAGGGCACTGATTTGAGGAAATAAGAATATTATCTGGGGTGAAAATTTTTGAATGGAAGATGTAAAATTTAGAAGATATTCGAGAAAAAAATTTTTAAAGGGAAATAAGAATATTATCTCTTTCTTCCCCGAGAAAACCCAAAAAATTATGGAGCTTGGACGGTTTTTTGAAACTGATTTTTGGTAAGTTATTCGTCCCATAGTCCTGGTAGACATAGAGTTCTAGAACCAGACCGGTCCACCCCTATATTAGTTGGCATGTCTTCTTCCTAACAAGAAAATATATTAATATGGGTCCACGGGTTTTAGACCCAAAATAAAATTTAAAAAGAGATTAAGGTCCAATCTTCCAAAAAAAAGGGATTTTAGTCATTTTTCCTTTTGAAACAAACATTGTTGATACATAATGTGTTATGTATGATACATATAAAAAAGAATGAAATAAAATATGAAACCTTAATAATAAATAACACGTTATTTATGAAACAAAACAAGAATCAATTAATAAACAGAAAAATACTGTAACTTTGACATCTAAACATACTTTAATTATACTAAATGTGTTTTGTTGTAGCAATATACGAAATTGATACTAAACAACGTGTATATTGCGAAACAGATAGTAAGTTTGAGAACAATCGAAAAAATCTAAGAAACACAACACAGAGAATTTTAAGGATTAGTTTTCAAAAGTGGGTTTTTTCTTATATAAAAGGTTATAATGGGCATTATGATTAAATAGTTGATAGAGATCTGTTTTTTCTATAGAGATGAGTCAATTTAGACTAAATATCCATTATAATTATTATTTTGGCTTAACATTCTATATTCATATTAGGGTGGACTAAATGTATGTTTAGATGTAGATTTTTGGACTAGGAACCCAAAAATTATATAAATATTTGTTGACTGTAAATCTATATAATAAAGTAGGTTGAAACGTGCTGACTAGGACAAACCCATGATAAATCTTGGTCGTTCGTTTATATCATGATAAATCATGGCCTTCCTTACGTAACTCTAATTTATTGCTAATGACATTGGATGTTTAATTAGTTATAACTATTCTATTGGACGGTCAAAATCATGGCATTACGACTATCTTTTTGCTTATGACCGTTTCCAATCCACACTTCATGCAAAAATTAATGGGCCTTTTAATGCCATGGAATATGGTGATCCTAATGCTAATTAAGTTGCAATATAATTTATTAAGATTTGAGTAAGAAATTTGATCTAGACTTGGACGGTCAAAATCATGGCATTACTATTATCTTATTGCTTACAACCGTTTCCAATCATGGCATTACTAAAATGAATCCCATGTTTAATGCCCTGCCGTTAGAATATGGAAGGTGGGGTTAAATTTCAATGAAAAGAAATTAACTGCCCTTAATTGGAAAAATTGATTAGAAGAACATGGGATTCTTCCCCCAAAAAATCGATGCATCCATTCTCCTTCCTGCCGTTACCATCTCTTCCCCGTAATCCATTCTTCCACCAGACCCTTTCTATAAAGCCCAGACTCAAGAGATCCTCAAAGTCCATTCTCAATCCACCATTAGAAGATGAACATTAAGTGAGAGTCTTTATCTCGATTTGTGATGGGGAAGCTTCTTTTTGAGGTTGTTACATTTTCTATTTCTCTCTATAAAGTTTTCTCTATCTAAAGAGCAAAGTTAATAATGGTTTTGTGTGGGCTTTTTTATGATGTACTTTCACTTTTAAATTTTGCAAAAATCTCCAAGGACGAATTCTTCAATAAGTTACCTCTCTTTTATGGTTGGCAATTACAAATGACACTATCTCCATTTACTTCTATATATTTAAACCAATAATTGATCAATAATCTGAATTTGCTTCAGTGCTTCATGGCTATTATTTGAATAACTGGTTATGCTCTTGAATTTTATTTTTATTGAATAGGTGGTATATCTACCGAGCTTGAAATACCGGACCTGTTTCGCTCAACAAACTTCCCTTAGTTACTCGGTTTACTAAGGAAATTGCACGAATGATTTTTGAGAATCCAATTACGAAACATGTACTGACATATAATCAGATTTTTCTTTTCAACATTTTGAATGGTTGAAAGAAGGTCTTTGAAGCTTTGATAATTAAAATTCTCAAGTGAATTTTCATTTTGGAATTATTTTATAATTGCAGGTTATCTATGTTCGCGTCAAACTCGACGATGGAGTTGTAGGGATACCACATTCAGGTTTTTTTTAGCATCAAGGGAGACCATCTCAGTGTGTTTTTTCTCTTGATTTTTTCACTTTGATTTCTGATTTACACTTCAAAATTTTCATAATGTAATTCATTTGCATATAGATTATTCTTATACCCGAAAGAAAGATGGCAAACAAGTACTTTTTCTACAATGAAGTCACATATCATAATATAAAAGTTGGATTCCTTTTACTTATTTAGAGCAACTTATTTTCATCACTTGGGTTTTGCCTGCCAATGCATTCACAAATGATTTTCTTGAAGGCAAACTTACACCTTTCTACAAGTCCAATCCTATGCCGAGATTGTAAGTTTTTAGTCCTCATTTTTCTGGTGATTCACTTGACAAAATAATTTTATACTTTTCCCTTTTGTCGTTCGTGAATGAGCACAAAATTATGGACAATGGAGACATATAGATAGTGGTAGTGAAAATATTCGATAAGATTGTGTATGAGTCAAAGAAAATTCTTCTTGAGACATCTGACTATCATTCTTCCGGATGATTCATATTTTTTTTTTTACTTAGCTTACAATCTCATTTGATGAATTGGCATTGATCCATATGAATGCACCACGTATTGTGAATATTGCATAAAGTCATATTCGACATTTCATATTCCAGTTTAGCTTATTCTATTGTGGGAAAATGTGTTAAATGAAAACGATAATACTTTTTGTCATACTAATGCATGTTGATGGGTTCCCCGCATTTTTTTTACCCCCTGCAGGAAATTTAGTGAAAGAATTGATGTACCAAAAAGAGTAATTAGGGAAGTTACTTAGAAGTCGCATTTTTGCTGGGACAAAGAGAAATTTCGTTGAAATTGTCGAAAATCTAAAATACCGTGCTTCAATTCCTTCCAAGAGCGTCAACACTGGGTTGCCCAAGTACTGGATAGTGTTTGACATAATACAATTTTTTATTGGATAATTTGCAGTGCTAACAAAAAGAAACAAACAATTAACAAGACAAACGAATTATGCTTTGTTGTTGTGTGTCTCACGTATGATGTGATCTTTTCTTTGGAATTGAATCTCTTCCTTATCAAGTAAAGTGCAAAATTTGTCTGGTTTTGGTGATTTTTTGAAAAAGTGATGATACATTGTCGATGAAAGTCGGTAGTTTCCTCCGAAGAAATTGAGAAGAAAATTGATTATTTTTATCGGAACTTCAATTTCAATCATGGTATTTGTTATATACTCAATGATCACAGTCGTGCCGAAGGCACGGGTTATATCTAGTCTATTATATTAAAACAACTCAGTCGGTTATCCAGGAGATAAGTCTCATCGTCCATTTTATTTTAGAGATTTGGTTGGGAAGACTAAAAAAAAAAAGGGTATCTATGTAAATCAGTCAAAATTAGTTAGAATAACTACTACTCACATATTTCTCTCCCTATTTTTTTCTTGCAGGCATTACATCTTTGAAACTTTATTCAAAATTTTTTTAATCAAATCTTTAATCAAAAACGAAGAAATTTTATTAAAAAAAAAAAAACAACAACAAAAGAAATCGATCTCCCAATTTTTTTATCAAATCTTTATTGTTAGTGATTTTTTATATGTTCATCCTTCACATAATTTACCGGCGAAATCGAGAGGGATCTGTCCAAAACCTAGTTTAAACCAATAACTAAAGAGGTCCTAAAGCCCGACAACATCTACTTTATTTAGGGTCTAAATTACATGGGACAACGTATACTACTTTAGGGTTTTTTGGGCTTACCCCATCGTCACTAATTGGTAATTGAGTTTACCCCCTTCAATAATGGGCAATTGAGCTTACCCCTTTGGATGTAATATTAGTGACAAAAACACAAAGGCTATGTTTGGCCAGGGCCGGCCCTGACTTTGTGGTGGCCCGAAGCGAAGTCTAAAAATGAGGCCCCTTGTATTACCATAAAATCGAAATTCACTTTAAGTCCTCGTGAACCTAGGCCGACCTTAGCCCCTTGTATTAGAAGATTTATCTAGAATAAAATGAAGTTTATCTAACTTAAATTCTCGGCATCCATTGATGAGAAAAACATAATTTGTCTGTAAAGAGGAATACAATTTGGAAGGGTTGAAAATCCTAGTGTTTTTGCAACTCCCATTTGATATAACTCAACAGAAGGAAAAATGATGGAACCATACAAAAACAGTGCTTAAGTTAATTGTGTTTTAAAAATATAACGGAATAAAAACTATGACAATTTTAATATATAACAACAATAACGATAATGAACATTAACGAAATAAATGACGAAGTCAAAAAGAAAAATTATAAAAGAGAAAAAGGAAAAGTAACTAAAAAAGTAAAACTATGTATCTACTAACAAATTATATTTTTTTATTCCGATTACAGAAATGAATATTGTTATAGCATAACTATAGACATTCTATCTTAACAAAAAAAAATATAGACATTCTGATAAAAGTATAGAGAGATCTACTAAAGTATCGTGAAACAAATAGGGTAGCTCATATCCTAGCAAAATCCGCTTATGCTACTGTTTTAAATGAAATTACGAATATGAATCAAATTCCAAATTCTGTAGTAATTCAGTTGGAGACATATTATTTCAATATTGATTCAAATTCAAGTAGTTCTTTTTTTTTTTTTTTGATGAAGAAAATTCAAGTAGTTAATAAATTAAGATATTAACCTCTTTCATAAATTCTCTAAAAAAAAAGATGGCTCTCAAGTCTCAACAAATAACTTTCAACAACAAAAAAAAAGAGTTAATTCTTATATGGCCCCCTACTTTGTGACCAGCTTCCTTTATAACCCCCTTTTTTTTCGTAAATTCAAATATAACCCCCTATTTTCAGGTAAATGTCATTCCTACCCTTCTTAATTCTAAATTTAAAACAATAAAAAAATTATTTCCACCTCACCCCTCTCTCTCTCTCCACCTCATCTCTCCCTACACCTCACCCCTCTCTCTCTCTCCAATTCACCTCTCTCTCTCTCTCCAACTCACCCCTCTCTCTCTCTCTCCAATTCACCTCTCTCTCTCTCCAACTCACCCCTCTCTCTCTCTCTCTCCAATTCACCTCTCTCTCTCTAACTCACCCCTTTCTTCTCCGGCAAGGTGGCCGGCCGGAAAATTTTCCGGCCGCCCACCTTCAAACTTAAAAAAAAAAAATTTCTCTCTCCTCTCTCTCTCTATTTTTTTTTTTTAAAATCTCACCACTCTCTCTCTCTCTAAAACTCCGGCGAAGGGAGTTTCCCTTCGCAGGAGGATCTGTTCGTGAACAGACCTGCTGTTCACGAACAGATCTGTTCACGAACAGAAATCTGTTCGTGAACAGAGAACAACTCTCTGTTCACGAACAGAACAACAGGTCTGTTCAGGAACAGATCCTCCGGCGAAGGGAAACCCCCTTCGCCGGAGTTTTAGAGAGAGAAAGAATGGTGAGATTTAAAAAAAAAAAATTAGAGAGAGATCTAGAGGAGAGAGAATTTTTTTTTTTTTTTAAGTTTGAAGGTGGCCGGCCGGAAAATTTTCCGGCCGACCACCTTGCCGGAGAAGAAAGGGGTGAGTTGGAGAGAGAGAGAGAGGTGAGTTGGAGAGAGAGAGATGAATTGGAGAGAGAGAGAGAAGGGTGAGGTGTAGGGTGAGATGAGGTGGAGGGAGAGAGAGGTGAGGTGGAAATAATTTTGTTTTAATGTTTTAAATTTAGAATTAAGAAGGGTAGTAATGACATTTCCTTGAAAATAGGGGGTCATATTTGAATTTACGAAAAAAATGGGGCCATAAAGGAAGCTGGTCACAAAGTAGGGGGCCATATAAGAATTAACTCAAAAAAAAAGTCTCAACAAATAAAGAAACTTCTTTCATAACTTCAAAAAAAAATAAAAAATATAGAGTGGTGGAGATTGGGATGGGGGTAGAATTAGTGACCTAGATTTAAGTGATAGATAGGTAGTAGAGATGGAGCGGAGCCCGGAGAGATACACAATCACAACTTGTTAGCAGACACGTGTCGACAGTCACAAGGTTAGATATTTTTTGAAAAAAAATTGGTGGGCCCCCTTTTTGAAAAGATATAAAAGCAAGGTTGCTGCATGTTGATTGTGGGTGCTCTCATACGGTAGTTACGAGATGGTCCGGGTTAAGAACAATTAATTGGTAGAAGTGGTTACAGGCACTTTTGTAAGGGATTGAGCCATTGGTCCAAAAAGGGGAAAAAAATGAAAATCCCACCCAAAGTTGCCTAAAAATGAAAGGGAGGTCCAATGTGTCAGTTTGGGGGTCAAAATTACGTAAAGGGCCCTTAGAAAATAAAGTATTTACCGTTCATGCCATCGAAAATTAGAAAATGCCCATTGAAAATTACAAAATTGCCATCGAAATTTCTCGGGAAACGATTTTTTTTCTGAAAAATAATCTGACAACCCATCCATCAGAATGTGTACTGTTCAGAAATTTACGGAACTGCCACCGAAAAATTCCCAGGAAACGAAATTTTTTTTTGGGAAATTATTTTATTTACTGAAATTTTTTTTTCTGTACTAGACATTTTTGCTGGGTGGGAATTTGAAATTTCGTAAAAAAATTTGAAAATTTGGGCGGGAATTTGAAATTTCGTTTGAAAATTTCAAAACTTCGAAAAAAAGATTTTGTGACCGGGAAATTATTTTATTTACTGGAAATTTTTTTCTGTACTAGACACTTTTGCTGGGTGGGAAGAAAATTTTGCCGGGAATTTAAAATTTCGTTTGAAAATTTCAACAAAATTTCGAAAAAAATATTTCGTTTGAAAATTTCAAAAAAATTTGAAAATTGAAATTTTTTTTGTACGGGAAATTATTTTATTTACCGGGAAGAGATGGTTTGCTGGGCGGGAATTTGAAATTTCGTTTGAAAATTTCAAATTTTCAAAATATTTTGAAACTTTGAATTTTTTGTGTACTGGTAAATTATTTTATTTACCAGGCATTTTTTTTTTTGCAGGAAAACGTCAGCATGTCCTGTTCAAGGGCAAGAGGGGAATAAAAAAAAACTGACATTTGGACCTGCAACTAATTTTTGGACAAGAGTGGATTTTTTTTGGGTTTACCCCCCAGATTTTGGACTGTTGACTCAAAAATCCCTTTTGTAAATATGTGGCTCCTAAAAATTTGTGGCCCAAAGTTAGGCATTGCTCGCTTTGGGCCAGGGCCGGCTCTGTGTTTGGCGTACATGAAATAATTGCCACTACCAAGATCAACTATTTATAAAGCTATCACTTTTTAATTTTGATAGCCTGCCTAACTTTGTAAGCAATACGACTTCTGAACAATGATTCTTAAACTCTAATGTTTGAAAATGAATACTCAGAAAATGCTAACAATCGATGTAATTACTGCTTTAAGTTTCTTTCTATCTAATAAATCAGAAAAAAAAACTTATCTTCTCTCAATTATAAACTTAAAACTAAATAACTAAAAATGAAATGTAATATATGTCAGAAGAGTCGAGGATACTTCTATCCTTTAGACAATTTACACCTTGTATATTAGTACCAACAGTAATGGTGTATTTCTCCCAGGATAAAACGGATTATCCATCAAGTTAAGAGATGGTACTTCTTAATTTTGATAGTTTGTCGAACTTTTTAAGCAATACGAACTTTTAAAAATGATTCCAAACTCTAATGCTTGAAAACGAATACTCAGAAAATGTTCCCAAGAGTCGCACTTATATGTTGGGTTTCGGGTGTAATCTTGACCGTCAGATGACAACGGTCTAGCGCCCTGAAGTAAAGCGCCAAATGCGTCCATACGTCCATGTCACGTGGGGTTTACGTGGTGCAAACCACGCAAAGCACCTTATCGTTTCAAAGAATCTAATATTAGTACATCAAAAGGTCTATATAAGGAAGTAGAACTTGCCTTATTTTTTTCAATATGTACTAACGATAAAATTACGCTTTGTAGTTATCCTTTCATTATGTCCTAAGTAAATCAATGATAACTCATTCATAAGAATTTGGAATTTGACAAACTTTATATCTAAATTCAAGAACTCTACGAGTCGAATCCAATGATATGTCTTACTCTTGATTTGGACCACGTATAGTTGCCCAGATTAATAAAAAAAAAAGACAGATCCAATTTCAACAAAAAGAAGCGGAGAAGAAGATGGTGATAGAGCTTAAAATTGAGAAGACAAAAGTAATAGGGACAAAAACAAAAACAAAAACAAAAACAAGGAAACAAGAAAAGGTCCCGCGTTACAAAATTTCAAAGGGTTGGAAACCCAAAAATATCTTCCAAACATACCCTTTTATCTCTTCTCATTTTTTAACTCTCTCCTCTTCTCTCGCTTTCTCTCCTTCTTCTCTATCTATTGTTGGAAGACCGATCTGGTTTGGGAGAGCCCCCCTAAACGAGATCGACTACTGGTTGGAGGAAAGGTTTGAAAAAAAACGTGGTGGAGTTGTTGCCAGAGTTGATGGTGGTAGTGGGAAGGGAATATGGAGTAAGAAGAAAATGTAAAAACATTAAGGGTGTAAAAACAAAAAATTACGAAAAAATTGTTTCCACCCAACTTTGTAGCCCGAATTCTTTTTTCTGCAAAGCATGAATATATTGAAAATTTTGATTTTTTAGTCAACACATAGAAAATATATTGTCTCCGCATTTTCTCTAACTTAGGGAGCCACACAAGAAACTTGTCATACTTTAGGGCCCACTCGGAATATAACACTAAATTAAAAGTGCAAGACAATATCTTTTGCTAAATTAATAATTTTCTCTAGAGCATAAAGCTTTATTACATGGTAAAAGTGAGATCTAATATAAAAAAAGTGCACATCATTCCTGATTTTCAAGACGCAATATAATATCAGATTGTTCTGAGGTAGGCTGGCCAATGCAGTCTTTGAGGCAGATAAAAGGGCATTTGAGCTTGGCAAAAAATCCATCATGCGTAGCAATACAAGTGAGCAGGCAAAGCTTGTAACATTCCCCATAGGATGCTGAACTCTGCGCAATACACATTCCAAATACTAGAACCAACAAAACTAGTATTCCTCTCACATTTCTTCCTTCCATTTGTTATTGTTTGTGAAGTGACCCTAGTTTTCTATTTCCCTCCAATATACCTCAACCTTTTTCTATAAACTTTGTTGGATATATGAATCAAAGATACCTCTTATTTATAGGCTTTAATTATCATTTCACCTCAAATGGAGAATAATATTTTGGTGATAACAAATATTTCCTAACTTTAATTAACAATTTAGTTACTATATTTCCTTTTAAAAGAACAAATCAATGGAGTAAAATATTAATAAATTTTGACCTTATCATGCTACTCATTGCACACTTAAAACTATCAAACAGGTTCTAGAAACTCATCAAATTTGGTGAAGAGAATCAAGTAATCCAGTTTTAGAATCAAATGCCTATTTCAAAAAAGAAAAGAAAAACACAAGTCAAATGCCTGAAATAAAAAATACATTTTATTTATTAACATATAAATCAAGATAACATTGTTGCAAAATTTAACCATTTTCTAAATCTAGCAATGTAGTACTCAAAATCAATAAGATTTTGATTCATGATAAAGATTACTTCCGGGACAAAGAGAATATCATAAATATGACGGCAACAATGAAAATTAACCAAGGTAGCGCATTTGTTTACTTCCAGCCTAACCATTATTTTTTGTGGAACAGCAAACCGATATTGAGCCCTTCAATGGTCGAATACTTATGGAGGCCAAAAAAATCGTTGTACACCAATAGAGGCCAAAGATTCAATTGGTCACAAATTCAAGATATAAGTGATTTAAACTTATAATAAAAGGCCGCAATTTTGGGTAATAAAAAAAACTATTTCGGGCATAAACACTTTGGTCAACAAGATTTGACTTAAGGTCATATTTATTTTTACTCCAATTTTTTTTTTTTTTTGCCCTCCATTCTCCGTCTTCCTCTCTCTCTTGCTCCTCTTCTCTCCCACTCATTTCTCTCTCCCTCCCTCAGGAAATTAACCTAAAAGAAACCCAATAACAAAACCCCTAAACTTACAATAGGGAAATAGATAAAATTAAAACACCCATAACATATCCAACTTTCAAGTCTTACCTTAATTTAATTACGTAAAACCTTTCAGAAACATCAAACATACAATAGTTACTATTCCAATTAGAGGATTCAGCTTTGCCTAATATGTAGATTATGAAATTTTGATCCAAAAGAATTGAAAACCTAAAATCACTTGAACTGCATAAAAGAATCAATATCCGAACAATAATCTCCTAACCCACACTAGATCTTTTTCAGTATTACCCATTAACAAAGAATGGATCCAATTGAATGATTAGTGTAAATAAATTTGTCGTCATGGATGAAACCGACCAGCGCTTTGGGGAAAGCTAAATAGTTTCCGGGGTGTGAAGACTTGGTCAAAAATTGGTCAATTTTGTTTGACAATTTTATTTAGGGGGAAAGCAAAATACTTCTCCACCTCAGCTCTCTCTCTACCTCACCTCACCTCACCTCTATCTTCTCTGATTATGTCGCCGGCCGGAAAATTTTCCGGCCGGCGACCTAATCGGAGAAGACAAAGGGGTGATGTGGAGAGAGAGTGAGGTGAGGTGGAGTGTTTTTTCTTCATTTCCCCTTAAAATTTATTTCCCCGGAAAATTTCTAAAATTCTACATATTCCCTTTAAAATTTCACACCCCGGAAACTATTTAGCTTTCCCCAAAGCGCTGGCCATGAAACCTATGGACCTTGACAATGAATTCGTCCATAGATTCATGCTCTTTCTCGAACAGTTTGCCCTTTGAGAGAATGCTCTTATCAGGAAGAAAAAGTGTTCTTAAGGAAGAAGCAAGTAAAGTATCCTAACTTATGAAAGAAGCCATAAAAAAGATCGATGGATTTTTGGAGAAAGAGAAAATGTGGAAGTACTGGTCGGTGGTCGAAATGGTGTTCGTGGTGGAAGATGAAGATTAGGAGTCAAAATATAACATTGCCAATTTTTTTACTCAAAATAAATATGTTCCCTAAGTCAAATCTAGTTGATCAAAATCTTTCTATCCTACCAGACTTTTCTTTATACTCCAAATTAATGGTCTGATAAAAAGATTAAAAAATGTAAAGAGGAATAGAATTTGTAAACACAAAATGTTTTCATACACAAATAATACTTACATGGTAAAGGGAAAATCATAAAGATCACGACAAACGAATAAGTACCCAAGATAACACATTTGTTGACTTCCAACCTAACTAATATTTTTGGTGAACCATTAATTTATTTTCGGCCCTTTGATAGTGAGATATTTATGAAGGTGAAAACAATTTCCAGGGCACCCATAGAGAGGCCAAATGGCCAATTGATCACAAATTGAACAATAAAAGTGATCTCACCCCAATAAAAATCTATAAAATTGGAAACAGAATTTCGTAAAAGGAAACTATGTGAAGTGTTAGCTAATAAATTATGTAGGGTTAACTTTTATCTATTGTTTGCTTAATGAATCTCAAACGGGAGGCTCAAGAAATACTCCAAAAATATTTTGTGTGAAGTGTCAATTTTTCTTTTCTACAAAGCATCAATGTATTGAAAATTCTGACTCTTTAATCAATACATAAAAAAAATATCCTTCGCATTTTCCCTAACTTAGGGGGCACACAAGAAACTGGTCATACTTTAGGAGCCACTCAGAACATAAGACTAAATTAAATATCCAGGACAACATATTATGCGGAAGTAAAAATATTTGCTTTAGATAAAGCTTTATTACAAGGTAAAAGTGAGATCTAATATAAAGAAAAAATACACATCATTTGTCATTTTCAGCACACAATATTCCCATTCCTAGCAATGCTTACTCAACTGATGTAGTAACTTTGTGAGGATTAACGGCAGATTGTATTGAGGCAGGCTTACGATTGGCGTCTCTGATGCAGCTAAAAGGGCATTTGAGCTTGGCAAAAAATCCATGATTTGTAGCAAGACAAGCAACCAGGCAAATGGTGTAAGATTCCACAGAGGCTGAACTCCGCCCAATGCACATTCCAAATACTAGAACCAACAGAACTAGTATTCCTCTCACACTTCTTCCTTCCATTTCTTATTTTTGTGAAGTAACCCTAGTCTATATAACAAAACACATTGGTTGTGACTAGGACAAGCTGACTAGGATAAAAAAAGAGAAAAATTGCCAACTGGATTTAGACCTTAAATTTAATTTTCATTACTTTGGTAGATGTTAATCATTCAATTTTTACCCTTAATTACTCCAATGTATTCTTAACTACCGCATGCAAAAGCAATATAGAGAAAATACACTTATGCCAAAACTCTTCGTGTTCTTTCTCTTCAATTTGTCTTTTTACAGTTTTTTGCCTTTCAATGGTACAAAAATTTATGATCAATTTCTTTGATCATACTCTAAAGTTAAAAAAGTTTTTCCTTTTCAATGCAAAAAAAGGAATTTAAGTTGGGTATTTTATTTCTGAAATTGGTGAGAATTGGAAGTTCAAAAGCTAATTCAATTTCGTAGATTTCACACTAGATCTTATTTAAGTTCCAATACACATTTTTGTGAACTTGAAAGTTAAAAATTACTTCAAAAAGAGTATCATTGGTGCTCCTGTCTATTTCGTCATTGTTCTTGAATACCTTACTGCAAAATTAAATTTCTTTTTAGTGATTTGAATTTTTTTCCACTTTGATTCTTAGATTTCTGATTTTCACTTTTGCGAATTATATCTTTCAAAATCTTCGTTAAGATCTTCCAAACGGGTATGTTCACTTCAATTTTTGTACTAAGCTTTATATTCGGTTTCTTGTTTTCTGGAATTGATATACCAACGAACAATCATAAAGGGATTGATAATACAATTTATGGTATCGGTTCTTCATTTGTTTTCCTTTGATAAACTTGAAATTTCAACCTCAGACTCTCTCTCTCTCTCTCTCTCTCTCTCTCTCTCCCTATATAAATATACATCGTTTATAATTATGTTTGTGTATTTTATTGTCCATGATTATTAAAGAATCATGGTTGGCGTCATGCCAACTGTAAAGTAATACCAATGCGCACATATCCCTCTTCATGTAAGGATGAGCAGTTTGATTATCTCTTCAAACTATTTTTCTGCATATATATCTTATCCAAGTTGTTGGTGTGCACTCATTGTCAAGGTTGCCTCCAATTCTTTTTTTTTTGTTGAAAGGCATGTGTCTAATTCTTGATGTGGATGTAGACATGTCAAGTGTAATGTGTTGGTGTCTTCTAGAGTATAAACTTATGTGTGATAAAGTTTCTAACAAACTGTAATTGATTATATATAATTCAAAGCTCCTAAATGATATCATGAATTCCAAATTAACTTGCATATTAGATCAAACTTATCATAACTATATTATTTTATTTCCCGCTTACCTTTAGAAACTGTTTTGGTTTGGGTATATTTCATTTCTTTGCAATCAATAGTTTGTTTTTGAAATTAGATTATCAAATGTTTAGTTTGGTTTGTTTCTAAACAAGAAATCAAATAATGATAAAAGGAGATCTACTGATCGAGTACATTTGCAAATCAAGGTCATTCACCGTGGAAAATATAAGAGAACAAGAAAACCAGCAGAAACCTTAAGTGACTTGTTTTGATGCGTCTCCAATATTCTTAGAGCCGCTAAACTAAGAAACACGACAAGCCACAATAGATAACAAGTTTTGTGAGTGTCTAACAATTTGGACTATATTTTCTTTTTACTATACCATGTGGCTCCTTCATAAGAGATGATATATTTTTGTCAGAACTTTTGTTTCAAATACGTAAATACTCGACGAGAGCTTCCGTGCCGGAGGCATGGGTTAGGCCTAGTAAATTTACAAAGTATAATTAAGCAAGTGGAAATAGATATCTAAACAACATCAGTAACTTAGTTCTACAATAAGTTCTTCCAATGCAAAATGTAATGTCAAAATAAAGGAAACGGTTTTCATGCATGGTGATTCATCACAGTTCTATGCATGTTTAGAATTAATGCAGTTCAAACCACTTAGAGTTACATAATATAAAATTTGCATGTACATAGAGTTTGTGACTTAAGTAGAGATAGAGAGAGAAAGCAAAGAGAAGTCTGAGAATTAAAAAAGATACCCTTGAATTCCAATCACGGTTTGTGATAGGTTTAGTAAAGATGAACATGAAGCAGCCCAAAATATTCCCCTTCGGTTACCCTCCATGTTGTTTCTGCTAATCATTGAGAGATGATTATGGCGGTGATCGGATTTGGTGATTGGAAGAGGAGAGATGAGAAAGAAATTTAAAAAAAAAAAATTATTGTCGTCGGTAGAGGCAGTTCACCGGCAATATTTGTCTGTATGGAGAAGAAATGGAGAACAAAATTTTATTCTCAATAACAATTAGAAAATATATTGGTCAACTAAAGTTGACTATTTTTTATTAATTAAGTCTTTGCACTCCGGATAATTTTCTTATTTCTCCAAATCAGCGGTCTTAATATATTATTAAAATTACGAGATATAAAAAGTGGAATATTTTATATTTATGAGAAATTAGTCATATTCATAGTATACATACATATAATCAAATAAAAAAATAAATCTAATGCAGTAAAAGTTCCACTTCTACATTTTCTTGTTTACAAAAATATTGTAGTTTGGATGAAAATGTAATGATAAATATGTTAATTTGTAGTTGATCATGAATTGTTCTTTCTCGGGAGCAGGAATAAAAGAAGAAGCAGGAAAAACAACAACTTCCGGCGGAAAATACAAGTAGTGGTGGGAAGTGGGAATAAAGACAGAAATGGAACTGAGAAAAATTAGAAAGATCGCATATTGGAGAAAGAATTGGAGAAACTAGAGTATGAACGTAATGAATCATGAATCAGGATGAAGGAAGAAATTAATTGAAAATACTCAGATGAACTCCTTCTATCCGTTATTGTCACATGTCCCTTAAATTCTTTTTCCCTCTCTTCCATCTCATCACCTCTCCCTGCCACGTCATCCCTCTCTGACTTCTCATCATCTTCTCCGATAAAGTCGTCGAACGAGAAAAATTTCCGACGACCTTCATCCTTGAAAAAGAAATTGTTTCCTTTTTCTCTCTCCCCTCTTGGGGAAACCCAAACCCTTAAAACAGTACCATTCCAGTATCAAGTTCAGACACCATTGGGATATTAAGTTAATGAGTTGGAAAACAACTATATTCCTAATCAAGAAATATCTTTTGGAACATCATTAGGGGAGGAAGTTACTGAAATGGCGAACACCGAGGATAGCTACCGCCTTAATCAGGGATCTCTTGAAGCACCATATCCATATGAACATGAAGTTTATGAAATGGAGGATATCAATAACCCTAATCAAGAAATATCTTTTGAAATAGAAGTTTATGAAATGATGAAAATAAGTGAAGAGAACTATCATCCTGGTCAAGAAATACCAGTTGAGACACCACCATTTTAATATGAAGCTCAGCAAATGGAGGATAACACTAATCAAGATATATCGGTTGAGAAACAACCATTAATCCAGCAAGAAATGGACAAACCTGATGCAAAAGAAATAGCATATGATGATTTATCATTTGTTTTCCAAGAGTTCAACATCTCTATGATTTACTAGAAAGTGACGATTAATTGGTTATTATATGAACATCCCTACAATCCTGAAAACCGACCTTGTTGAGCATTCTAACCAAGTAAACGACTTGGAGACCCACAACAGTAATGAAGTTGAAGCTTCAGATCTAGGGTTTAGGTTTCCCCCTAGTGGAGAAAGAGAGAAAAAAGAAACCAAATATATATATATATATATATATATATATATACTAGGGTATAGCCCGTGCCTCCCGACACGGCAACCTTGGTATAATGTTATGTCCTGGTCTTGCGTTACTCAGTGAAAGGTTTAGAAGGTGGTTAAGCAAAATCGAGATGTGTAGAAATAAAATAAAAATTACATAGGGAAGAGAGCAAATACACATGAAAAAGGACATGAAATTGTACAAACTTTCTATATTTATCTACCAGATTGGCTAGTTGCTTTCGTGGCTCAAGTAACAACATGATACAAGCGTACAAAAATGAAGTGACTTTACTGAAGAACATAAACAATTACAAATAAATTTTATGAAAAACAAAAACGTACGTGAATCAAACTTAGACAATTTAGGTCTTTTTCAATTTAACAAAAAAAATAACAAATAACCATACCAACAATACCCAAAAACATACATATCCATAATGTGTTAGGACTGTAGTAACCAAATGTGTAAATGTGTTGCCCATTAAATGAACCAAAAGAAGTCAAATAGTTCAAACTCACATGTGTAAACGTGATGTCCATTAAAATGAACCAAAAGAAGTCAAATAATTCAAACTCAAATGAAAGTACACATATTACAGTAGGATTATGGGCAAAACAGAGATTTTGTTACTTTTAATTAAGAACAAATTCACCACGTTTCTGTATCTTTATATAAATTAAGATCATGAAACACAAGTAGAATGTAGTCGAAACGAAAAAAAGTACAGTAGAACATAATTATAATTCTTTGATAACCATATACATCATACACGATAATACATTTTCTTAACAATTACAGATCAATTAATGATAGTTTTTTTCCTCTCGCTTACAATGCTTACTTTCTACAGTAAATTAGATTCACCAAGAATGTTCAACCATAAACAACAAATCAGCAGCATAACTCATTGCATTGTCACCATTTTCTTCACCATACTCATAGGCAACCATAAATTCCACCCATGATGCCTCATGGTCCAAGAGTACGATGACTGTCAACCTTCTCCGCAACCATTTACATCCTCGCTTAACCATATGACAGTAGACAATTCCATATTTGTTTCAATGGCTCAGCCTGACAGCATATAATGTGCAAAGGGAGAAAGACTTAATTCTACATTACCAGATCCTATCTCATTGACAATGGCTTAAGCGACCTGTGATGCGAAAAGACCGAGATTTTCTCCATATCCATTAGTTCGGTCATTGATTTGATTTTTCATAAACAAGTCGATTAGGTAGCCATTGCTAATGACCACATCAAATTTCCACTCCGTCAAAACCTTCACACAACAAAGTTAGCCTTATTAGAAGGTATAGAGTTCATTAGATACAAAAATAAAATAAAAGTTTCATCATTGAGTAAAGATTTTTTTTCCCATAATAGAACTTCATAACTGTTTTTCAATCTTTTAATTAGCTTTGTTCTTGTGCCATGATAAAAAAATTAATGCAAAAGTTTCCGTTAGGTAAGAAAAATATAACGGGCTCTATAGCGTTCCTTGCAACCACTCTGAAGTCATGAATTATTTGTGGAATGTCATCGATCCTTAACTTTCGTGGAAAATTGAATTCTGTTGAGTTCCCATTCAATCGACGTTGGGGTACCAATGGCATTTTACATATACATGGTAGATCGAAGGAACATGTATGCATCTGAGTAATCGTGTAGTTCCAATACTTGCTTAAGCTAGGCATTTAAGGATTTGTTTTGATTGTCATTTCGAAGGTTGAGAGGTTTATTATTTATTTGTAAAAGACTAATGTTGTTATTTTGCTGAATGCCATCACCAAGTAGCTTTGATGTAGTAACTCAGTTGGAAAAGACTATTGAAATTAAGGAAGAGACTCATGGTCATTAATTAAAGGAAAATGTTACAAGTTTGAAGCTAAGCTGAACAACAAATTCTTCCAACATGCCAAATTTGGCAGTAGAATACACCCCCTTTGGCATGAACATTGTCCACAATAAGTTTGCGTGCTTCTACTAGCTTCTTTATCCAAATACAAGGCGTATCTTCATACCTGAAAGAATGAATGAAAAGATATAAATAGTCAGTCTCAAAGAGGCCTTAAACGATATAGAACAAGTGTATAACTATTGTGCTTGGAATTCCAATCTAAATGACAATCTAGTTAACAGTGTTTCATAACTTCAATGGTCCAAGAACGTTCATATCATGGGTTCATATCAGTCGAAATTCTCATAGACATGCAAGTTGCCTACTCAAAACCTTGTATCTCTTACTGATTCAAGCTATCATTTAGATGCAGCCCACCTAAGAAGTGCTTTAATACATTTAGGTTGAAATTTATTAGCTAAATTATTTTTTCAACATAATTTCCAATTTACAAGTTACCAGCAAACATCTCAATTACAATGGAGCACATAGTTGGTAGGGTTAAGCCTTTCACTTTGACCTAAGAATACCATGGCCTTGGATTGGAAGAAGCTTCGGCCACCAATCTTACATGCTTCAGCAACATCTTAACTTCAATATTTCAAGTATCAATTCGCCTAATTTTTTCAGCAGCTGTACTGCATTCTCGAACTTGCTGGTTTTTTCATCATATATTCACTCAATCATTTTCAAGACAATTAGAATTATATATATATATATATATATATATATATATATATAGAGAGAGAGAGAGAGAGAGAGAGAGAGAGAGAGAGAGATAGGGACGAGAGTTAACATTTTGAATGCCATATCGACTTGGGCTCGGACGAAAAATGCTTAACGTTCAAAGAGCATCCCAAAGATCAATGTCTTTCTTTGAGCACACGAATGGAATGTATGAAGTTCGAGTATGTTTGATAGATTGGTATTAGCTTCCTGAAGATGATGGAGTTTCCATGAGGCTTTTGTTTTGCATACAAACAACTCCAAGTGCAACTCACTATCGTCCTTTTAGATGTATGTTTCTTCAAATTAAAATAGTCTATCAGAACGAAACTTAAACAAAGAAATGAAGCCTCGATTAGGGGGTATACAAGTAACCTATATGAGTATAACCTAATACAACAGAGATCATAATTCAAGCAAACAATCCAAAGAAGAATACCAATAAAAATAAGTGATGATCAGGGTCTAGATTCTGTTAGATTTCAAAGAATTGAAAAATGCTTCTCACCTCTATGAGAATTGGATTCAAATAGACTGTTGACTTATTGAAATTGTCGATGCAGATTCAATTCAAACATCTATTGAAACTCATTGCCGGTAGAGACAGATAGACAAGAGTGTATTTCCTATTCTTCGTCACGAGAGAAAGCCTGCTGTGCTTTTTTCTGCAAAAAACAGTCAAACCATAAACCATTTCTATCTGAGAGATTACAGAAAAAAAAATTGGTGGATCAGGAGATGTGATAAAACTTACAGGAGATGTGAAAAGTGATTTAATCCAGATTAGGCAAGATTAAGAGCATTTAGTACAATAGTTGGTAACTGAAATCCTAAACCAAAGAATAAATACACCAGCGTTTAAGAAGAAGGTAATGGTTTGAGAGGTTGGGAGATCTAAAGCCCCTTCAACTTATGGGAATCCCAGAAAACCCTCACTCATGAACCCATAACAGTAAAGTAAACGAAAACCATAAAATTGAGAGAAAGGAGATTGTAAAAATTAAGAGAAAGAAGATTGACTAATACCTTAACTTAATCTGGATCTCCCAGTCTGATTCTGAAATGAGAGATAGAGATAGAAAATCGAGAGAGGGGAAGAAAGAAATAAAGAGAGAGTATGTAATACTGATGGAAAGTGCAAGGAAGAAATATTAAGATTTAAGCGTACGTGGGGATCCGGGATTTGAAGGAAAGTAACGGATGGAGTTAAAGAGTCACTCCTCTTCCCGATTTGAAGAGTTATTTTTTATTTTTTTCGATTTGAAGAGTTTGATATGATTTAAATGGTAGGATTTAATCTGACCCAAAACAAAGGCTAGATTTCTGAGGGTTTAAAAACTCACTGAACGAATAAAAAAAATAGCGAGGAGGTAAGAAATCTGAAGGCCAATACTAAAAGATAAACTAAACAAACGGCTGGATTTATGCAGGAGTGTGTCCCAGTCAGCACCCATTCACCTGTTTTATTATATAGATATTCCCCCCGTGGAGAAAGAGAGAAAAAAGAAATCAAAATATATATATATTTTTAAGTACGAAGGTCGCCTGAAATTTTGGTCGGTCAGTGACCTTATCAGAGAAGATGATACCTATCATGTATGTACAAGTTTTTACGATAATGTTAAAATTATTTTATCAATTATTTATTGTTTTTTATGTCTCGATTTGTTTCATTGTTATATACATTTTTTCAATTTTAAAACTAGTGGGGGTATGGTATTTTTTTTTAAAATCTGAAAACGGAGGGATGTTGATGTTGGAAATGAAAGAATGCACCACTTTTCTTTGGCATTTACCGCCATGCACATAGTGAGACTTGGTGAATGGGTATGATATCCATTATGGATGGATACATCCCATCTCTTCCTTTAATATAAATTAAGTGCCTTCATCATTTGGACAGGAGATCCAACAGAATTTCTCTCTCTCTTGTTTTCATTTTCTAAAAATCATACCAACAGTCAAAGTGTTTTTGGAATTTCTATCAAAATATTTTGGCAAATTGAGTGTCGTATTCTTTTTGGCATTATCAGTTATATATTTCGGAGTGTTCTGGGACTTGGTCAAGGCATACATACTTTGAACTAAGATAGTTGTCAAAGACTTCATCGTATCCTGAAGGCATAATTCCATACCCGTTGTGTACTCATGGTTTTACCAGAAGAGGGTGAATTACTCTCTAAAAGAATCGATACTATCGAACTTTGAAGTTTCGTGTATAACAACATCAATACATCAATTTGTGTTTTTCCATTTCAATTATTAGCAATATATTTTTTAACACAAGTATACTGGTTTCTCGAATGGACCAGCGTGGCCGTGCTCTACCATTGAGCTAGTAGACTGTCGACCAAGCCCCAACGGGGGGCTTGTTGTCCCAAAAGCAAGAGTGTCTCTCTTTTCCCTTTACATTCCTATGTCTTACTAAATTATTTCAGTCAATCAATATCGATTTTTTTTAGAGGATGATGTGTTAATTTCAAAAAAACCTCTCTTCCATTTTTGTCTAGCTCATAGAGAGCGGGGTGAGAGTGTTAGCTGGAACTTGAGACACTTATCAATATGAGTTTATAATGGTAAGTGTATATAAAATTTGATATTTGGAGTGACACTTTTAATTGAAAACTACATATGGGTGGTGGCCTTTAAGAGCAACTCTAATCCAAGAGGGGCTTAGGCCTACAAAACCATTTTCTCTATCCCAAATTAAATCAAGGTGTTCAACATCAAAAAGTAACTCTAACCTAAGAGGATGTTAGGCCTAAGATTTGTGCATGTATAAGAAATAAGTGCGTGAATATTTTGTGGGTGTGTGAAAAACGTGTGTGGTCTTGTGTACGTGCGAAACACGTCTATATACTATTTTCAAATAAGAAAAATTCAGATTTTGAAATTTCTACCTTTTCTACTCAATCGATTTTCATATATTTACGTCTACCATCTACCCAACTAAAACATGAATACGGGTACCTTCAAACTTTTAACTATATCTACTCACCTAATAACCATATTAATTGGTCGTTGGGAAATTTATGACTGTTTTGCAAGTTTTAGCAGACGAAAAAAGGGCGGTGACTATATGAGCTTGAGCTCATACCAGGAGGTAGCGGTGATTATATGAGCTTGAGCTCATACCAGGAGGTATGAGCTCTAGCCATCTACGATTGGGATTACCCAAAGAAACCGTGAGATGTTGAAAGTTTAGAGGGATACAGTTCATATCCCTTATTTTTCTCCATATATTTAGGCTAGTAACTATTGTTCATGAAAATCCAATTATTTACTAAGTTGCCACTAGTGCACTTTTTCACATTCACTGATTCAATTCGTGCCCTTCTTTTAGGTGGATGTTTTTAATTAATTGACATCCAATATAGCCACATTATTTTATTTTCTTTCAAACGGACCCCGTTTATTACGTTCGCTTAGGGTCCCCAAAAGTCAGAACTGATACTTAAAAGTTTTTGACGTCGTTGTCGGTGATTGATTTTACGAATTGATTTAAACTAGTTGGTTAGGAACCTATTTACTTTATAAAAAAAATAAAAATAAAAATAATTTTTATTTTATTTTTGGGATACTTATAAATTTTGGAAAATTTATGACTGTTTTGCAAGTTTTAGCAGACGAAAAAAAGGGCGGTGATTATATGAGCTTGAGCTCATACTAGGAGGTATGAGCTCTAGCCATCTACGATTGGGATTACCCAAAGAAACCGTGAGATGTTGAAAGTTTAGGAGGGATACAGATCATATCCCTTATTTTTCTCCATATATTTAGGCTAGTAATTATTGTCCATGAAAATCCAATCATTTCCTAAGTTGCCACTAGTGCACTTTTTCACATTCACTGATTCAATTCGTGCCCTTCTTTTAGGTGGATGTTTCTAATTAATTGCCATCCAATATAGCTGTTATAAATCTTTGATTTATGGTGGCTGACCACCACACTTTGGTAACTCCCACCACCATAAGTTCTCCACCATTATTTGTATTCAAGCACCATTGATTATATGTAACTCTTGTATTAGATATGTAACTCTTCAAAGGCCTATATAAAGAGGTCTCTAGCTAATGTAGCAATGTACCAAACTAGTGTACCAATGTACCTAATATACCAATATATCAAAGTAGAGAAATCATCTACAAACATAAGAATACAATTCTAGTTCTTCTTGTCTACAATCTCTTGGTTAATATATTTCTATTGTTTTTCTTCTTCCCTCCTTTATTTTTCACAACACGTTATCAGCACGAATTGCTCTATCATCAATGATCAAAGGGAAGAAGAAAGTTTTCACTTATTGATCAAGATACAAACAAATCAAACATGGGTAAGTTTGGTCAATTGTAATTGGTAAATCAAAAGGTATTTGCACATTTCTTTGTTGAATTTTTAAGCTTGTTATTCTTATTTATCTCTAACCATTGATTTTGTGATTGTTGAGGCATAGTGAATCATATCAAAAGGATATTAGAGTTACATAGCTGATAATGATGAAAAGGTTGGTATTGATCTATTAATAAGGATATTTCCAAAGTGGATATTTAACCATCAAAATTTGGCTAAGATCAACATCTATTGGTATTACCAAACCTGAAGTTTGGTGTATATACTTCTTCAAATCTAGACATTTCTAAAATGATTATTAGAGTAAAAAAAAAAATCTCAAAGGATGTATCCCTTATGAGTCGGTAAATTGTCACCTAAAAGGGTAAACCCTTGAAAAAACAAATTTATCTACGCATTCCTGAAGAAAGACAAATACTGACTTTTCAGTATTGGAATTATTTTCCATTGATTATTAAAGGATTATAATTGAACCATGGTAAGAAAAATCCTACACCGAGTTCAGATTGGAAATAGAGTGACAATATTGAGAATCTCATTTTACTATTCCAACATAGAGTTCAATTAAATTTGAAAAAGTTCTTCATCGTGGAACATGTTCTATCGAGCCAATATAAATTGGTATTAATCTCTTAACTAATGTTTGATTTTGTAAGATGAAAATTTAAGTGCCTATTTTGATAAATCTTTTACAGATCATGAAAGTCAATAATTTTTAAGATATGAATCTCAAGGATGATGAAATTATCTCATATAAATACTTCAATTCTCCCCTCTTATTAGATCTGTTAATAGAAATTCTTTCAGGGAGAAAAATTTAACCATCTGATTTTGGTTACAATGAAATTGAATCATCTATTTGTACATGAGATTACCAAACCTGAAGTTTGGTGTGTGTGAAATAAGTCTTCAAATCTCAAAATTTCTAGAAGAGTTTGAAGTATAAATTTTCTATGAGATGATAATAAATCAAATCACTAAAGGACGAAAATATACCACTATGAGTTGGTTAATCATCACCACGACAGTAAATCATTGCAGAACAAATTAAATTGGTTTACTCAATCCTGAAGAATGAAAAATATTGATATTTCAGTATTGGAATTACTTTCTATTGATTATTAAGAGTCCACAACTGAACTTGTAAGAAAAATACTTCATCGAGTTCAGATTGAAATGAAGTGGCAAAAATGAACATCTCATTTCACTGTATCAACATACAGTCTGATTAGATTTGAAAAAGTTCTTCACGGTGGAAGACAACCAATTTTTGTGAAATTCTTTTAAGGAGAATACAATATCACACCTTTGGTTGCACTTGTATCGCAATAAAATTTTCATCAAGTTGTGATAATATCTTCTTACGTGTCTATGGATGACGACGAGTTGAAAATTATTGGAAAATAAAATTTTTTGAATATCTGCTTTCATATTACACCTGAAGTTATAATACACAAAGAAAGTGATGATGGATTTTAATAAAAAAAAAAAATCGAATGAAATGACATCTCATATGTAATCAATCACACCTGAAGTTGTTATTAGAACAAATTGCTCACACCTGAAGTTGTGATTAGATAATAATTTTGGTCCAACAAATCATACGGTATAAAAATAGAAATCAAAATTTGCCTGAAGCAATTGATTTCCCTTTCGTCTATGTCGCCTCCTTGAAGTATGTGCACATAAATAAGACGAAAATCTATCGACATTAGGGGGAGGAAGTCCTATATTAAATGTCGTAAAATACTTGATATTGATCGAGTCCCCTCATTTGGAATCAATATACGAAGATTTATACCTCCAAATTTTAATAGTTTCCAGAGCTTAATATTCTCATACACGGATAAAGGTCATGGAAAATGATCAAAGCTAATCAAAGTAGCATTACTCCTAGAGGAATAATTTTATAAAAGAATCTTCCTGAAGAGGCTATAACATTAGAAATGAATATGTGATTCATATTCCTAATAAAATTCCTCGAAGAGGATATGTGTAAAAAGAGACATTGGTCTTTTACTTAGGCACATACATGAGATTATTAAACGATGTATGATGTTAAAATTTGAGAAATCAAATAAATCATTTCAGACGATGTATTTATGAAAATACTAGCTACTGGGAGCATGTTGATCCCGAGTTACTATAAGTAATTGGTAAAATTTTGATGAGATAGTTCATTATTTTTAGATTTTTTACAAAAATTTTAAGTGTTCAGACATGAAGTCGAAGCACCAACCAAGAGTTACCCTGAAGGTAATGAAGTAGACATATGTTAGAGTTGAATTATAAAGGATTGATTAATCCTATTGTGACTCCTGAAGAGTTTATCAAAGTTTGATAGTAGACTAGTAGAGTATTGAAAAAGATTATTCGAGCAAAGAAAAATTTGAAAATAAATATGTTCTGATATACTAAAAGGCTCCAACCTTAAAAGCAACTCATTTGTCTCGATCTATCATCTGTCATGAAATTAAATTCAGGTCCAGAAGTACCTAATATTTACAGACAATACATTACATATGTTGTAATGTGATTTCAGAAAACAACCATCATTCATGTATAAAATGTCAATCACGTTGTACTCTTTTTCCTTCGCTAAGGTTTTTCCCATAGGATTTTCCTTGTAAAGGTTTTAATGAGGCAACTATGCGTACTTGAAAATTGTTTTAATTTTTTAACAGTTGTAGTCTTTTTCCTTCGTTCAGGTTTTGCCCGATCGGATTTTCCTGACAAGGTTTTGGCGAGACAACAATATTTTAAAACAATAGTCATCGAATGATGAATTTAACACCTCCTATGCATGTCAAGTGGATTGTACAACGAAATGTGATAAGTACATCAATTTCACAAGATGTTATAGTTATCTTACTGATATACATGATACACAAATACGAATCACTAAATAGTGACTTCAATTGATATCCCAGAAGGATTT
Organism: Eschscholzia californica; assembly: GCF_041429995.1. Classification (NCBI taxonomy): domain Eukaryota; kingdom Viridiplantae; phylum Streptophyta; class Magnoliopsida; order Ranunculales; family Papaveraceae; genus Eschscholzia; species Eschscholzia californica. The sequence goes on along the minus strand of NW_028238198.1, from coordinate 10,519,967 downwards.
AACAAGCTTCAATTTAAAGTATACATGAACTTTAAGGCATTATATAAATGCAACTTGAAATGTCAAATGCTACTCATTATATTTTTGTGTATATATATACCAATAGGAAGATGACGATAAAAAGTTGAACAATGCCCTCAACCTTCATGAGGGGGAGCAAGTTTATGAAGACACTATATACTATATTTTCACAAAGTACTCTTTTTCCTTCGTTAAGAATTTTTCCCATAGGGTTTTTCTTAACAAAGTTTTAATGAGGCTGATTATGTGTTCATCAAAGATGTACATAAACAAAGAATTTGTACTCTTTTTCCTTCACTATGGTTTTGTCCCATTGGGTTTTCCTAGTAAGGTTTTAATGAGGCAATATCTGATGTGGTGGACATCCAGGGGGGGTGTTATAAATCTTTGATTTATGGTGGCTGACCACCACACTTTGGTAACTCCCACCACCATAAGTTCTCCACCATTATTTGTATTCAAGCACCATTGATTATATGTAACTCTTGTATTAGATATGTAACTCTTCAAAGGCCTATATAAAGAGGTCTCTAGCTAATGTAGCAATGTACCAAACTAGTGTACCAATGTACCTAATATACCAATATATCAAAGTAGAGAAATCATCTACAAACATAAGAATACAATTCTAGTTCTTCTTGTCTACAATCTCTTGGTTAATATATTTCTATTGTTTTTCTTCTTCCCTCCTTTATTTTTCACAACAATAGCCACATTATTGGATGATTCTTCTCCAAGTAATTTCATGTCTTAATTTTTATTTTTGTTTCCCAAAAAATTAGTATAACCTTTTATGGAATTTCACGATTTTATTTTCTATTTACTTATAGAGTTTCATTTTTTTTTATTTTTCAGTAGTTTGGAGAATTTCTTTAACTTAAAACTCATAACATGTTTAATTGCTCCACAATTTTAACTTTTTTTTACCCCATCAATTGTCGAAATTGAACAAATATGAAAAAAAACCACCATAGAAATAAGTGATAAAAAAAAATTAACAATTTGAGACCATAATCATATAGTTCATAAATTAAAATTAGTTGAAAATTAAACTCATAATTTGACAAAGTATTTGCAAAATTCTTAGTAAAATTGATTATCTACTAGAGAATTCCATGCCTCACTTTTCGGTCCAACCCAATCTGCCCATTCAAATGCACAAGGTAGACAATATCGATGCCAACCTTTATATATTTTTTGAATTGGAGCATATTATTTTAGAATTGCCTTGACAAAGTGATTTTTCCTCTCGGATATTACAATTGCAATAATCTTTGGCTCTTCTGAAACACCACCCCTAAGTGGTGGATACGTAACATTTTGAGTTTCTGATAGCACACACAAAGTACAGTTGAAAGTAGTAACAAATAAACAACCCATATCAGGTAAAGTAAACCAATGGCCCTCACCACAATATTCTTCGTAATAGTCAAGTAGTTTTTGGATATATATGTATCGATCAAAACCCATATGCTCAGAAAATATAACTTCATTTTCTTTTAATGTCTCAAGCATTTTCTTACGAATAATTACCCACCCATCTTCTTTGTTCAAACCTAAAAGTTCTGCACAACACCTGTATCCACAATGTCCATCCCCTGCAACATCCTCTAACCTTTCAATCACATGTTGTTTAACCTTTACACCCAATTCGGACAATAAACTCTCTAACACCCATTCATCAGACACATCTTTTAATATGAAATCTTGACTTACATAACCCATCTTTTTTGTGTTTTGGTTATGACAACTTAACGATTGGTCAAAATCTTTATCAATATCGGAATAAAAAGAAATTATTTTCCTGTCCCATTGTGAGGTGTTGTCTTTTATTTCATGTGGAAGATCCTCGTTAAGGTCGGGTAAAAGAATTTTCTTCTTCTTATTCACTGCATGAGCATCAACCATGTAGGGACCCTTCAAATAATAAAGACCATTAGTGAATTAAAAACAATTCTTTCTAATTACGTATAACTTAAAACTATTGTTACCTGACTCATTAGAATGTCGTTACTTTTGGTAGAAATTATGTGTTTATCATTACCACTGCGACATAAAATACAAGTTTAAAGTTGGTAAGATTTTTTTCGTTGATTCTAATAAAATTTATACTATATTCTAATTAATACTTGACTGAGTGTTGTAATATTTCTGGCTTTTCTTCTTTTTTTTGTATTTAGAGAAATCTTCTTTGATGTTGTGTGCATGCTCCGTAAGCTACACAAATACCGAATAAAAATTACCAATATTTTAACACACTGTGTCAAGATAAACACTTTATTAGGGACCATAAATAACAAACCTCTCCGCAACCCCTTTAGATTTTCTTTTTGCACTTTGATCAACAATCTTCTTCGGCAACCGATCAATCCAAGATTTTATTTTTTTTCTCCGGCCTTTGTGCTTAACAAGAGGTGGTTTTAGCAATTGTATTTCTCCTTCGGTGAACTGTTAATCGTACTTTCTTTAGATATATTAGTTGTCTCATTCTTCATTGCACTTTCGACTTCTTCTAATGCATTATGTAATATATTCATTGTCACCTTATGCAATTCAATAGATGTTGCACCTTTAGTTGAAATATTAATTGCTTGTTGACAAAGTTTACTATATCTAATAGTAACACTTTCATTCAAGTCACATATCACTTCTTTGCCTTTTTCATCGATCACCGGTCCATATTTTGCATATATTGTCCATCTCTTTAATATGTACTGGATTGGAATACTTTGAACATCTTCAACTAAAAAGATCTTAAGAATATGTCTACATAAATAACCTGCAAATTCGAAAAGTTGACAACTACAAATTGTAGACATGTCAAGAGAGTCAAAAGTGACCATACGTGTTGCTTGTTTGTATTCTGGTCTCCATACATAATATCTAGATTTTGTCCCATCTCTTCCTACGAATTCACGTCGGTATGAAATACCCTCGAAAAGTTGACTTTGAAATTTTTAAAAGATGGTTCTTGTGTAAATTTTTGCTGCTTGTTTCTCAATATTTACTGAAAATCTCAAAGCTCTTGTTTTATGATTGATCTCGTAGTCTTCATCATTTTGCGCTTGTCTTCTAGCTAATACTGCCCTTTCATATTCTTTAATAAATTCAGCTAAAGGTAAACTCTTTTTCAAGTACCCATCGAATAAGGAATGGATACTTTCACTACGTTTAGTTGTATACATTGCTGCGCAAAATATATCTCTTGTATAAACTGATGCCCATTTTTCTTTTTCTTTTTTGAAATAACTTTGTCAATCAATTATTATTTTCTAAATTTTATCTTTTCAACATTGCTTCCCATTTAAGTGAAACTCTTCAATTGTCTCATTTCCGTACAAACAATTATTAAAATCACGAGTAAAACCCTTGTGTTCATGAATAATATGAGGTAAATTCTTCATTGCATTTTTACATATATGCCACAAACAATAACGATGTCACGTACCTGGTAATACTCTCGCAATGGCATTCCCTATAGCAGATTCTTGATCAGTAAGAATCACTTTTAGTTGTTTACCGTTCATTGATCTCATTCATGTTTCCATTACCCACACGAAAGATTCTTCTGATTCATTATAAACTAATGCACCACCAAATAATATTGTTTGACAACGATGGTTGATGCCGACAATTGGGACAAAGGGCATGTCATACTTGTTCGTTCCATATGTAGGATCGAAACAAACAACATCTTCAAAGTAATGGTAATCCATCCTTGACCTAGTATCAGTCCAAAAAAACTTTGTTATTTAACCTTCTAAATTAACTTGAATAGATAAAAAAATGACGGGTTCTCCATATGTTGACGTTCAAAATAATCAAGTAAAGCTTCTGCGTCACTCTTTACATGCTCTTCTTTCCTCTTTGCATTAAAGAAATTTCTCGCATCCCTTTCTGTAAATCCAACATTGCGGATACTTCCAGCTTCACGCGCCATATAATTCATCATAAGATTTGTTTTCATACCCGCTGAACGCATGTTATTTATCATTACTCCTTGACCTTCTGTTATCTTTCTTTGTGATCGAAGTTTATGTCTTTTGCTTGGAGTCACAAAATTGTGATTGTGTTTTTCTACAAATTGAGTAACTACCCATTTAGTTTCTGCTCTCAATCTTATAAAAATCATTGTTTTGCAATCCGTTCGTGTCTCACAATGATTCTTTTTTTTGTCTTTAACTTTTTCAGATGAAGTAGAGTTACACAATCCCTGTAGTGAACAACAATACTTTCGACCTATTATTGTGTTGGTGCGGTTGGATTTACACGTTGAAAACTTTCGGACACTAAATCCCATCTTGGATGCATATTGATTATAGAAGTTGTAAGCTTCATCAGGAGATTCAAATTCCATGCTAATATACGACCTAAATTCATTTATCTCATTATGGATATCATCGTATTTTTCTTCTTGAACATCTCTTTCTAATTCTTCATGTTCTTCGTTGTTTATATGAGTTAATTCACCATCTCTTTCATGTGCAATGTAAATTTCATCTTTTTTCTCACTATCAATATCTATATGTTGGGGTTCACCCTCATTAATATTGAGAAACGTACCATTTTGTGGAAGCATGTTATCGGAGATGGAAGAACTTGTTTACAGTAGAGGCTAATTACTGTGAGATTTCGTGAAGAAGTAATTTTTTTGTATAGTTAAAAGTTAAAATTTCGATGCAATTAAACATGTTATGAGTTTTTAGTTAAAGAAATTTTCCAAAATACTGAAAAAAAAGAAACTCTATAATAAAATAGAAAATAAAATCGTAAAATTTCATTAAAGGTTATTACTAATTTTTTTGGAAACAAAAATAAAAATTAAGACATGAAATTACTTTGGAGAAGAATCACCCAATAATGTGGCTATATTGGATGGCAATTAATTAGAAACATCCACCTCAAAGAAGGGCACGAATTGAATCAGTCAGTGTGAAAAATTAGTGCACTAGTGGCAACTTAGTAAATAATTGGATTTTCATGGACAATAGTTACTAGCCTAAATATATGGAGAAAAATAAGGGATATGAGCTGTATCCTTCCTAAACTTTCAACATCTCTCGGTTTCTTTGGGTAATCCCAACCGTAGATGGCTAGAGCTCATACGTCCCGGTATGAGCTCAAGCTCATATAATCACCGTCCCGAAAAAAATCAAAAGTAGAAAGAGTGGAGCAAAAAACAAAGATTTAAGAAGTTTAAAAACTTTTAGTTCAGATTTTTTTTTTTTAGAAACTTTCATTTTAGCTAATTTAGGAGTAGTTATAGAGTTTTGTTGTAATTAGTTTTGATCTAAATTTGGGCACACGTTTAATAATTAGGAAAGAAGGGCGACAAATATCTTGTCTCGGCCTCTCGGTTTCGTACACTAACAGGGTAGTTGGTTGGTCGAGTCGACTACAACTAATTCATCCACCATCTTGAATGGAAAGTACGTTTTTCTTATTACCGACCAATTTCCTCAAAGTAGGTTGTTGATTGTTCTTGTGTGCATACTTATTTGAGGAACTGCGTGGTTTGATTGTTTTAGTAAGGGCACTTAGCCATTACAAAAAAGTCGGATTTCATCACCGGTTCCTTGCCCACGTAGAATTCGTCATTATATGCAATCCCAACCTTACTTAAATTTAAAATGATTTAGACATTGGCCTTAGGGTGACGAGCTTATAGGACATGCTTAACAAATCTCGGACTCGCATGTTATTTTGCTACTCCTAGGAACAGGGAAACGAGTCAATCTCTATAATTCTTTTCTAAAGCCGCCTCGAGAAGAGAAAAAGTTGTCAGGTGAATGGTTATCACACCTTTTATAGCTGGTTGTTCAAAAGAGGATTCTTGATCCTTGTACCGTGATGGAGTAACCTTGATAAATCATAGATCAAACTTTGCTAAGAAGTAGGAGATGTCGATATTAATTTAGGTGAAATTGACAACCCCCCCTATTGCTATTAGATTGATTTTGTTTAGTCAGTTTCATTGTATCTTTTCTTTTAATTTTGGGTCTTCGTATCGCTAGTAAACTTGAACAGTTGATTGTTTTTTTCTTTTACCCTCATTTTCAGAAATATTTCTCTCCATGCTCTTTCTCGTTGGGCGGACCTTCAACCTTCTAATCGAACACTAAAGATGTGTTGTGGCTTCTAGAAGGTGGTGGTCCGAATGAGGATTTGCTAACTTTGAGTCCTAAAATTGACATTATTATATTTTGATACAATGAAATCTTCCGGATTCTATAGAAAAATCATAATTTTAGTTGTGGTGCGATTTGCTAAGAATTGATATCGAATTGATTTTGTAAGATTTAGTTTCTTGAAATGAAAAAGGTACGTAGTGTGGTTGAAACATGTGCCACGTAGTCATCTTTATCTTGGATGCCCTAAATTTGACAGTATAAATACTAGTTTATGAACTTCTCGTAGAGCAGCCGTCACCACATTCCTCTATGATTCCTTGGTCTAGCCTATACCTCGTTGCAGTCATGCTAATAAAGACCAAACATTGGTAAAGTATTTGATTTCTTACAGTTTTGTTGTAGTTTACTATTGTCCTCAACAACTTCTTGCTTAGTTGGATTCTTACTCTGGTTATGTTTTTGTTGATTCTGAAATTTTATGGTTATTAAATTACAAGAAGATGACCAATGACACAATATGATGGAGAATCTGAAGGAAATGAAATTGTGTTACTAGAGTTCAATTTCACGTTTTACTTCGGTTTTGATGGTCTATTATCTTTTCTATCTTGTTTTAATTTAGAAGGCTATCATGTAACAGATCTAAGTGAAATTTATCATAAGTAAACCCTAGTTTAGTTTTCTCCATTGTTATTTTTTTTAGGTTCAAGATAAAGTCTAGCGGGAAAAAATCGATCATCGGATCAACGATTTACCATATTACTTCTTCTCGTGGTTATTCTCTCCCAAGGTTTGGTTTTCTTCCCTAGTATCATTCACCTTCAATGTCTACCTTCATATGCCATGAATTCCTCTGTACTAATATTAAATTGATTTAACTTTTTCAAAGCATGAGATCGAAAATATTGGCTCAGGATACATTTGGAATGAAAAATAAATATAAACTACCCAAAATGTTAATTAGATATATTATTTTATACACAAGTCACAGTTATGCATAACAAAACATGAAATTCTTAGTTATTTCAAGGGTTATTTTGCAAAAGGGTCATTGATAAGTACCGGGTTTTGCGAAAGGGGCATGACCTTTTATTTTTTGTAAAGGGGTCGTGGACTAAGTGTTGACCAGTTAAGTTCTAACACCGTTAAATTTTAATACCGTTAATCTAACTCCATTACTTAAGAATATATTATTGCATTTAAGAAATTTATACAATTTTGTCACTAAATTCGCAAATGTGGAAAATTAAGACTTCCACCTTGAAAAATATTCTTTTTCCACATTTTCTAGCGTTGCACATTTAAATAATAAATTCCATAATCTAATACATAATGAACAAATTATAAACAAAATTTTTATTCGACATAACCATGAGATAGAAAATCTAAAAGCACATGAAAATAACCATAAACTTTACTTTGTCTACTCAAGTTAAAGAGTTAGAAAGTAAAAAGAATTTAGGAAGTGTGATGAGGATCCGTAAAAAAAAGATTTTTTTTTTTTTAAACTAGAAAACTGACAAAAAAAATTTAAGATCTTCTCTCGTCGGCACAATCTTTTTGTAAAACTCAATCAACAACACGTCTTTCAATTTCCACTGAAAATCGAAGGTGGAAGAAAGAAAAAAAAAAGATGAACTGGAAGTGCTCTCTTCGTGCAAGAAAAAGTGACGGCATAAGTTTGATCAATAGGTCTTAATCATCCAAGACGAGGAATAGTGTCCACCGGATTCATTTGGGGTGACCTAGTTACATCTACATAACGATGTTAACAATTTATGTAATGTGATGTTAAATCTAACATTTATTTAACGGTCAATGTTAGTCCACGTTCTATTCGCAAAATAATAAATAATCATGCCCCTTTCGCAAAACCCGGTACTTATGTACGCCCCTTTTGCAAAATAACTCTTATTTCAAAGGACCATGGACGGATTTTTTTTTTTCTGTTGACAGTTTTTTTTTGCCAGCGCTTTGGGGAAAGCTAAAAAGTTTCCGGGGTGTGAAGACTTGGTCAAAAATTGGTCAAATTTGTTTGACAATTTTATTTAGGGGAAAGCAAAATAGCTTCTCCACCTCACCTCTCTCTCTCTCCACCTCACTTCTCTCTCTCCACCTCACCTCTATCTTCTCCGATTAGGTCGCCGGCCGGAAAATTTTCCGGCAGGCGACCATTAAAAAAAAAAAAAAAAAAAATTTTTTCACTCTCTCTCTCTAAACTCCGGCGAAGGGATTTCCCTTCGCCGGAGTCCCGGTCTGTTGAAGAACAGACCGGAACTGGTCTGTTCTTCAACAGGCCGCCTGTTGAAGAACAGACCAGATCTGGTCTGTTCTTCAACAGACCAGATCGGGTCTGTTGAAGAACAGACCAGTCCGGTCTGTTCTTCAACAGATCCGGCCTGTTGAAGACCGGATCTGTTGAAGAACAGACCGGACTGGTCTGTTCTTCAACAGACCGGAACTCCGGCGAAGGGAAACCCCTTCGCCGGAGTTTCTAGAGAGAGAGAGAGAGTGAAATTTTTTTTTTTTTTTAATGGTCGCCGGCCGGAAAATTTTCCGGCCGGCGACCAAATCGGAGAAGACAAAGAGGTGAGGTGGAGAGAGAGTGAGGTGAGGTGGAGAGAGTGAGGTGAGGTGGAGATAGAGTGAGGTGAGGTGGAGATAGATTGAGGTGAGGTGGAGTGTTTTTTTTTATTTCCCCAGAAAATCTCTAAAATTATGCATATTCCCTTTAAAATTTCACACCCCGGAAACTATTTAGCTTTCCCCAAAGCGCTGGCCTTTTTTTTGTTTGTTTATTATGCCTACTATATGTTTGGACTCAAAATGAGTTTTCTTACAAAACGCTATAATCAATATATAGATCTTGTTTCATGTTCGATGATTCAAATGTGGTCAGGATAGACTTCTCGGGAGATTTTTAGTTTTGCATTGACATGAAACCTCACTTTATTTTTTTGTTCTTTTTTTTTGTTGAATTACATGAAACCTCATTTAGTCCCCAAAAATCTTACAAACTTGTAACTCCATTCTTTAATTAATTTGCTGATTTAGAAAAGAGTGTACACAGAGTGGCCTTAATATTTTACTAAAATTATGAGATACAAAAGTGGGATATTTAAGATTTATTGGAAATTAGTCCATATACATAGTATACATACATAGGATCAAATAGAAAAATAAAACAAATGCAGTAAATGTTCCACTTTCTACATTTTTTTTACAAAAATATTGTAGTTTTGATGAGAATGTAATGATAAATAAGTTAATTCGTAGCTGATGAATGAATTGTTCTTCTCCCTCAGGAGCAGCAATAAAAGAAGAAGTAGCCAAAACAACAACTTACGCCAAACGAAAGAGACAAAATTGAGATCTAATGGTAGTTATGGCGAAGTTTGTATTTGAGAGCACCAACACAAAAGGAATACAAGTACTGGTTGGAAATGGGAATAAAGATAAAAATGAGACAGAGAAAAGGAAATGGACTATGATTTTAACCCTAATCAAGTGATGGAGACTCCATCAAGATGGGCCTCACGGCCGAACTAGTTAGAGGGCCTCATGGCCGAGTCAATTAGGGTTAGAGTTTAGGAGTTTTCATGTTTTAGTATTTCCTACTAAGTCTAGGTTTAGAAGTTTCTATATTTGAGTATCTTTGATATTTAGGAATCCTAATTTGAGTCTATCTAGAAGTTTCTAAGTTCCTATAAAAGGAAGTCATGTCTGTCCTTGTTATTCAGATCAGAGAATATTATGAATCAAGTTTATTGTTAATCAAGTTTACCGTTTTGTTCTTCACTTTATCAGTTTATTTACGTATTTTATCAGTTTATTTACGTATTTTATCATTGTTATAATGGTGGATTCCATTACTTTTACGCTTCCGCAACAATCTACATCATCAAGCAATGTCAATTGAAACAGTACCATTGGAGTATCAAGTTCAGACACCATTGGGATCGAACTAATCAAGAAATATCTTTTGGAACATCATTAGGGGATGAAGTTACTGAAATGGCGAACACGGAGGATAGCTACCGCCTTAATCAGGGGTCTCTCTTGAAGCACTGTATCCATATGGAGATGAAGTTCATGAAATGGAGAACATCAAAAACCCTAATCAAGAAATATCTTTTGAAATACCATTCAATATTGATGAAGTTTATGAAATGATGAACATAAGTGAAGAGGACTATTACCCTGGTCAAGAAATACCAGTTGAGACACCACCAATTCAACATGAAGCTCATCAAATGGAGGATAACCTTAATCAAGAAATATCAGTTGAGAAACAACCACTAATCCAGTTTCAAGAAATGGACAAACCTGATGAAAAAGAAATAACATTTGATGATTTATCATTTATTTTCCAAGACTTCAACATCTATGATTTACTAGAAAGTGATGATTATTGTATGAACATCCCTACAGTCTCGGAAACTGACCTTGTTGAGCAATCTAACCAGGTAAACAACTTGGAGATCCACAACAGTAATGAAGTTGAAGCTTATCATGGAAGATGATGAGGTGGCGAGAGAGATGACAATGCGGAAGGGGAAAAGGAAAAAAAATTTAACAGACATGTGACGGTAACAGAAAAGGAGACTTTCTGGATATTTTCGATAAAGTAGGGGGCTACGCGAAAAGTTTGTCAAAAAGTAGGGGGGCCATTTGTGATAACCTGAAATAAAATAATGAGAAGATGTGGGGGAGATAGATTTTATCAAGAGGAAAATCAAATGCGTTCAAAAAAAAGAAAAATCAAACAGTGAGGCTAGGTGAACCGCCCAAAGGAACCTCGCGTGACTTCATTCATGAGGAGAGAGAAATAGGGGGTTCTCTCTCAGACGGTTTGGGTGGCGGTTCCTTCGGGCGGTTCATTTAGAGTTTTTGAAAATCAAATGTTACAATTTAAAATTCTTCTCCAGCCTTTAATTTTTTTTCACATGATAACCAAAATAGTTTACTTTCCTCGTGATAACCAAGCTAGTTTACTTTCCCCAATATTCAAATGATAGTTAAAACATCTCTAAGGGGTAGTGGATAGAGATATCTAACTGACATTCATTAATGGTGTGTTTGGTTGCAGAGTTCCTAAGTTAGATTCTTATTAAAAATGGGATTTGCTAGGAATCATGAATCTTTGGTCTATTTGGCTACCAAGAATCCTATGGATTCCTAATTCCACAATTTGTATTGGACCAAAATCCCACCCAAACCCCCCCCCCCCCCTCAGAATTTGCTAGAATTTTAAATTAATGAACCTAAATTTCAAACTTAAAATCAACAAATACATTTTTCCTTTTGCAAAATAATTATTTTAGAAACACCATTTTTTTTCCCCAAAAATCTTTTTTTCCCAAAATCTGATATTTTCGACAAGCATTATTCCTCCGAAAACCGATTCTTTCCCAAATATTTTTTTTTCCTTGAAAACTGTTTTTTCTCCAACCCCATTTTTACTGAAAAAACTCGTTTTTTATCCTCGAAAAATATTTTTTTGATCACTGAAATTTAATAAAAAAAAATTTGCTTCATAAAGACTGTTTTTCCCGAACTGTGTTTTTCCCCTGGAAAAAACGGTGCTCGAAAAAAATTCGGTTTTCAGGAAAAAAAATGATTTTCGGATGACGAAAAAAATGTTTTTGGTAAAAGAAAATTTGGAAAACGAAAAAAGTTAAAAAAAAAACGGTTCTCGAAAAAATCACGAAGAAACAGAGAGTTCTCAAGTGAAACGACATTTGAAAAACAATATTTATTCAATATTTTTTTTCTAAAGAAGCGTTTAAAAATACTCAAATAATAATAAATCATAATTAAGATTCTTATTAGTTGCAAAACGAACAAAAAAATATTACTTGGATTCATGAATCCGCGGATTCATGATTTCGTTATCCAAACACACCATGAAAGAATTTTTACAGGACATTCTGAAATACTTTAAATCATTTAGTCCATACACAAAATGTCTTCTAGACATTTGGTCAACAGACAAAGTGGTCACTTTGGACCCAAATTATGGCAGGGCCTAAGAATGTTAGGTGTGTTGTGAAAAATAGAGGGAAGGTGAAAGAAGAAAGATAATGAAAATATAGACCAAGAGATAAAGACAAGAAGAACTTGAATTTGCATTCATATGTTTGTAGAGAATTCTCTACATTGGTACTATGGTACATTGGTACACTTAGGTACATTGCTACATTAGCTAGAGACCTCTTTATATAGGCCTTTGAAGAGTTACATATCTAATACAAGAGTTACATATAATCAATGGTGCTTGAATACAAATAATGGTGGAGAACTTATGGTGGTGGGAGTTACCAAAGTGTGGTGGTCATCCACCATAAATCAAAGATTTATAACACTCCCCCTGGATGTCCACCACATCAGATATTGCCTCATTAAAACCTTACTAGGAAAACCCAATGGGACAAAACCATAGTGAAGGAAAAAGAGTACAAATTCTTTGTTTATGTACATCTTTGATGAACACATAATCAGCCTCATTAAAACCTTGTTAAGAAAAACCCTATGGGAAAAATTCTTAACGAAGGAAAAAGAGTACTTTGTGAAAATATAGTATATAGTGTCTTCATAAACTTGCTCCCCCTCATGAAGGTTGAGGGCATTGTTCAACTTTTTATCGTCAGCTTCCTTTTAGTATATATACACAAAATACAATTTGTAGCATTTGACATTTCAAGTTGCATTAGTATAATGTCTTAAAGTTCATGCATACTTTAACTTGAAGCTTGTTAATCCTTTAGGGATATCGATTGAAGTCACTATTTAGTGATCCGTATTTGTGTATCATGTACATCAGTAAGATAACTATAACATCTTGTGAAATTGATGTACTTATCACATTTCGTTGTATAATCCACTTGACACACATAAGAGGTGTTAAATTCATCATTCGATGACTAATGTCTTAAAATAGAGTTGTCTCGCCAAAACCTTGTCAGGAAAATCCAACGGGACAAAACCTGAACGAAGGAAAAAAGACTACAACTTTTAAACAAATTAAAATAATTTTCAATACGCATAGTTGCCTCGTTAAAACCTTGATAAGGAAAACCCAATGGGACAAAACCTTAACGAAGGAAAAAGAGTACAACGTGATTGACATTTTATATATGAATGATGGTTGTTTTCTAAAACCACATTACAACACACATAATGTATTGTCTGTACTATATTAGGTACTTCGGGACCTGAATTTCCATGACATATGATAAGTTAAGACAATATGAGTTGCTTTGAATTATAGTCTTTTAGTAATTCAGAATATGTTCATTTTCAAGATTTTCGTTACTCGAATAATCTTTTTCAATACTCTACTGTCAAACTTTGATAAACTCTTCAGGAGTCAAAATAGGATTTATAAATCCTTTATAATTCAACTCTAACATATGTCTACTTCATTACCTTCAGGGTAACTCTTGGTTGGTGCTTCGACTTCATGTCTAAAGACATAAATATTTTGTAACAAAAATCCATAAATAATGAAATATCTCATCAAAGTTTTACCAATTACTTAGAGTAACTCGGGATCAACATGCTCCCAGTAGCTAGTATTTTCATAAATACATCGTCTGAAATAATTTATTTGATTTCTCAAATTCTCACAGCATACATAGCTCAATGATCTCATGTATGTATGTACCTTTGTAAAAGGTCGGTGTCTCTTTTTACACATATCCTCTTCAGGAGATTTTATTAGGAATATGAATCACATTCATTTCTAATTTGATAGCCTCTTCAGGAGGAAAAATTATTCCTTCAGTGTCAAAGAGTATATGTCACTTTGATCAACTCTGGTCATTTTCCATTACCTTTATCTGGATATAAGCATATTAAGCTCGGAAAAATATTAATATCTCGAGGTAGCAAGTTTTCCGTATATTGATTCCAAATGAGAGAAACTCGATCATTTTCAAGTATTTTACGACATTGAATATAGGACTTCCTCCCCCTAATGTCGATAGATTTCCGTCTTATTTATGAGCACATACTTCAAGGATGTGACAAAGACGAAGGAAAAATCAATTGCTTTAGGCAAATTTGTTTTTTATTTTCATATCATATTTTCCGTTAGAAAAAAATTATTATCTGATCACAGCTTCAGGTGTGAGCAATTTGTTATAATATCACAACTTCGGGTGTGATTAATTACATGTGGGATATATCATCTTCATGTGATTTTATTTTATTTTATTTATTAAATCCATCATCACTTTCTCTTTGGTTATTACAACTTCAGGTGTAATATGAAATATGATAATCAAACAATTTTATTTGTCAGGAATTTACAACTCATCACTGTCTACAGACACGTAAGAAAATATCATCATCACCTGAATAGATATTCTGGATTTCGACTTAATATATGATGAGTTTCACAAAAATTGATTACATTCCACGATGAAGAGCTTTGTCAAATTTAATCAAACTATACGTTGGTATAGTAAAATGAGATTCTCAATTTTGTTACTCCATTTCCAATATGAACTCGGTGTAGGATTTTTCTTATCACCGTTTAATTATAATCCTTTAATAATCAATGGAAAATAATTCCAATACTGAAATACCAGTACTTGTCATTCTTCAGGAATGTGTAGGTAAATTTGATTTCCAACGGCTTACCCTTTTTGTTGACAATTAATCAACTCATAGGGATATATCTTTTCATCCTTAGAGATTATTTACTCTAGTAATTCTTTTAGAATTTTCTAGATTTGAAGAAGTATATACACCAAACTTCAGGTTTGGTAACCTCATATACAAAAAGATGATTCAGTTTGATCTTAATCAAATTTTGGTGGTTGAGTTTCCTCTTCGGAGAAATCTTCTTTAGCAAACCAAAATATGCACTTATGATATGTTCATACAAAAATAAACATTAGTTATGAAAGTAATACCAATTTCTTTTTAAATCATAACTTACCTTGACCTTACCATCGAATGAATCACATTAACATTCATATTTGATCGCAATGTTAATTATTTCATTATTAGCATGTATGCAATTCTCATATCCTTCTCATATGATTCAATATTTCTTAGCAACAATAAAATAAATGGTTAGCGATAAATAAGAATGAATAGTTTGTAAATTCAACAAAGAAAGGTTCAAATACCTTTTAACTTACCAATCACAATTGACCAAACTTACCAATCTTTTATTTGCTTATAACTTGATCAAGGAGTGAATAATTTCTTCTTCCCTTTAAGCATAGAGCAATTCGTGCTGATAACGTGTTGTGAAAAATAGAGGGAAGGTGAAAGAAGAAAGATAATGAAAATATAGACCAAGAGATAAAGACAAGAAGAACTTGAATTTGCATTCATATGTTTGTAGAGAATTCTCTACATTGGTACTATGGTACATTGGTACACTTAGGTACATTGCTACATTAGCTAGAGACCTCTTTATATAGGCCTTTGAAGAGTTACATATCTAATACAAGAGTTACATATAATCAATGGTGCTTGAATACAAATAATGGTGGAGAACTTATGGTGGTGGGAGTTACCAAAGTGTGGTGGTCATCCACCATAAATCAAAGATTTATAACAAGGTGGAGTTTAATACAAGTTAATAGTTAGCAGTAAATACTATGTGATTTGTTGTGGACTGTCTTCGTTTTTGCTTGTAGTTCTCGGCGGCTGAGTTCAAATTTATCTTTCCACTCACACCCAAAACTTTTATTTATTGTAAGTTTTGAACTTTTGGTGGGTTATGTAAGGAAATATCCAATCCCTGTTGGGGACTTGCGGTAAAATTCAATGAAGTAAATTTTTGGGCTAAAGAAAGTCTTAAGTCAATCTTGATTGACTAAGTCTTTAAGCCTCGATAAATGTTTTTTTTCCTTAAAAGGCCCCAATTTTACTAGTCGATTTAGGCTTATTATACGTTGAAACCGACCCTGGTTAAAATGTCATGTGCACATTTTTAAGGTTGTGTTTGATAACAGAGAAACAATTCCATGGACATAAAAGAATTTTCACGGAACATATTCCACGAAAATAAAATTTTCTTTTGTTTGGTTGTCATTCGTTATTTCGTTTTATTGTTTGATACACAGTTTATTTCCACAGAAATAATTATAATATACACCAAATTCTTCGAGAAAATTAACAAAAATATTTAAATAATATCTTTTGAAATAAATTTAATGTACATAATAAATAAAATCAAACTTATTAATCACCAAAAATATAAAATCTGAAGTCCCTATTTAAAGTAAAGAATACAAATGAAAGTTGCTAAAATAATTCAAAATTACGAAAAGATTTATTCTGGTAATTTTTTTTAACTCCATTATTTTATTAGAGACTCTATGTCTTTTCTTCCATATGACTGAGAGGGGTAAGTACTTTGGTACATCAAGTACGTCTTCATTAATGGGGATTAGCACAAAAAGCTAGTTGTAACCCTTTAAAAAAATAATAGTCAATGGTAATAAGACTACTATCAAGTTTTTGAAATGTTTGATTGGTTAGTAAGAAAATAATAGGTGTGTCTTTAAAAGTCACGTTCCCTTCATTTTTCACCAATTAAATGAGAGATGCCTTTAGAATTTCGTGGTTATCTTTACTTATCTCGGAAACCCTAATTTATAAATTTCACATCACCAAAACCCCCAAATTTCTGAAATTTCAAGCAACACCATCCAAACTTGATAGCTAAAAGGTTGATGGAGGATCAACAAGGACAGTTTTCATGAAAAAAATTTAACCGGGATAGGATTTCACGTAAGACCAAATGCCATTAGCTCTTGATTCAACTTCTCTACTCCATAATTTCTCTGATTCTGTTATTAATATCATCATCAAACCTAAAATCCAACTAAAACATCTCGATTCCTCTTGCCGTTAAAGGAATCGAGAATAAAACAACTCATGGAGACATTTTATAGTGAAGATGAACTTGCAGTGATTCTTTTACCAATTAGGGTTTTCAAATTTGGTTCATGGCTACTACATAAAGAACAAGACGAACCTGAGGATCACCAGTTAGGGTTTTGAAGCCCGACTCGTGGGTTTCATCGATTCTTTTACCCATATATGAATCTAAATTCTTGCTGAAATTTGAAGCAGATCGAATCCAATTAGTGGGTTTCACCCTCGATTCTTTTACCCATTGATTAAAATCTTCTTTTTGCTGAAATTTGAACAAATCGAATAAGAAATTTGAAGCAGATCGAACCCGATTCTTGCTGAAATTATCTCGCTCAAATTATCTTCTTGTTGAAAAAGAAAGTCTAGAGAAAGTCTGAAACAGGAGGAGAGAGTGTGTGGCCTTGAGGGTGAGAAATCCACTTTCTCACCTTCTTTGTGAGAAAAATAAACAAGCTTTTTTCCCACTTTTTTTCTAACAAAAAACGACTTTCTCACAATTTTAACCTTGTCAAACAGTGGAAAATCGATTTTCCCACATAATTTTCTTACGTATCAAACAAACCCTAAAAGATATATAGGTTAGAAAAAGTAAAAAAGAGAAGAAGAAAGAAACTTACTTGTTTGGAGATAGAAATTTCTTTTTAATCTGTGTTTCTTCTTTAGAGCAAACAATGACTTTTGAAGATGGAAGGTAAATAAGTAGGGATTAGAGTTCCAAATACACAGAAACACTATTTCTATAATTTTCATGGAAATCAATTCCTAGGAGAGCAAGGAATTAAAAGTGTGGTATTTCATGAAAATGAATTCTCAGAAAAATTGAAGCAGTGGAAATATACTTTGTATCAAACGGTGGAAATACCTATTTCCATGGAAATAGGTTATACCAAACACACCCTAATATTATTAATATTATTATTATTATTATTATTATTATTATTATTATTATTATTATTATTATTATTATTATCATCATCAATAATCAATGTGATTATTATTATCTCATCCTAAAATAAGTACCTTTAGGTGTAGACGAGGGTTTTTAGGTGGACAAATTTAAAGACACTGTTCATTCAGTCTAGAACTAACCTAGACGTAAATTTAGAGTTTTTATACGCGACATTTCCTATGTTACAAACATAAAAAAATCAATTTATAGTTCCTACCAGCCCCCCCACAACAGATATCCTAGTTACCTCTCTAGACACAACAAGCATGGTCGCGTTCTACTATTGAGCTAGTAGACTGTCGAGCAAGCCCCCAATGGGAGGCTTGTTGTCCCAAAAGCAAGAGTGTCTCTCTTTTCTCTTAACATTCCTGTGTCTTGTCTAAATTATTTCGGTCAATCTTATTTTGGAAATATCGATTTTTCTTTTTTCCCCTGAATAGATTATGTATTAAGATAAAATGGTTATTACAGTATAGATGAGAAAGAGGAGCACGGATGGAATTCAAAGATCTCTCTTCCTTAGAGCAAGTCCAACCAGGGGTTGTCCCAGGCCCTTAAAACCATTTTTTCACCCAAATTTTAGGGTCTCAGCCCTTGAAATTCAATTCCAACCACAGTCTCTCTTGGGGCCCTTCATACGTGCATGTGGGAAACGTGTGTGTGGGTTCTTTGTGGGTGTGCGAAGAACTTGTGTATGTACGAAACACTTGTTCTAACTATTTTCGAAATGGTCTAAAAAAAAACTATTTTTGAAATAATATTTTTTCTAAGGTTGAAAAAGGCCGCGACTTTGGGGAATAAAGAAAAGTCTCCAGGAAATAAAAAATCTCTACAAAATTAGTCAACTGAGATTGACTTTTTCTTTTATCTAATTGTTGCTATAAGGGTTCCAATTTTAGAGTTAAACAAACTAAATTTTCAGAAGATCCTATAAATGAATTTAGAAAGAACTTTTAAAAACTGAAGCAAAATCTTTCGAGGGTTCTAAATTCTAAACTTCTTCCAGTTGTTTCTTCTTTTTTCATCTTGTATTACAAAGTTTTGTTTTCTTCTAATCCCTAAATCCTAAAAACATGAAGAACAAACCTAATGTGTTTAGAAGTGAATATGATTTAGGGTTCAAAATTAACTAATTTCTAGGGTTTAGAATGTGTTTATCTTGGGGAGGATTAGTGGATGAAGAAACTTGCTTTGGACATCCCATGGAAGATATATTAAGAACTTCAAGATATTTTGTTTGGTGATTTCTAGGGTTTAGAATATTTTTTTTCCTCTTTATCTCTCTAACTTTGTTGTTAATGTTAGAGAAATAAGGTTAGTAGGTGTTGGAGATTTGGGGAAGATGAGTAAGAGAAGTGATGGAGAAGGAAAAAGATGAGATGAATGAGTTTTTCTTCGGAGAAGAAGAAAGAGGGGAAAATAAAATAAAAAAAATTCAGATTAATTTTTTATGTTGTAATTTTTTTTTTGTATTCCCCATAAAAAATTGTTCCCTAGAGATTTTTCAAAAGAAACATGGATTCTCCGGAGAATTTATTCCCCGAAGATTTTTCTTTATTCCCCAAAGCCGCGACCTTGCAAAATTATTCGGGAACCGACACGTAAGATTTTAAAAAACATGTGAGTTTTTATTACATTAAATAATGTGTGAGTTTTTGTTAGATTTTATAAGAAAGTTAATCAAAATAACAATTTTTAATTTTTTTTTGTTTTTTTGTTTTTAAAAACGACCGTTGGATCACATCCACCGTTGGATGTGATCCAACATATGACCGTTTGAGACCTCCCTAACGGTCATATGGGGATGTTCAGCCAGCCCTTAATAAGGGTCGGTTGTGGTTGGATCGGTGGAGAGGGGCCCTTAATTTGAATTAAGGGCCTCATACCCCACCGGTTGGACTTCCTCTTATGTTGTCTAGCACATAGAGAGTGGGGTGAGAGTAGTAGCTGGAACTTGAGTTGCACGTCTGACTTGGTCACTTTAATTTGACCAAGCTAAAGTCAATATGAGCTTACAATGGTAAAAAATGGTGAGTGTATATAAAATTTGACATTTGAAGTGACCGTTTTAATTGAAAACTGCATATTCGAGGTGGGCTTTAAGAGCAACTCCAATCCAAGAGGGGCTTAAGCCTAAAAATTATTTTGTACCCAATAAACAAGGTGCTCAGCCTCAAAAATCAACTCTGACCAAAGAGGGGTTTAGGCCCAAAATTTGTGTATGTGTGAAGAAACGCATGTGTGAGTTTTTTGTGAGTGTGTGAAAAACGTGTGTGATCTTGTGTATGTGCAAACACGTCACTATTTTCAAATAAAATAAATCTAAATTTTAACTTTTCCACTTTTTTTACTCAACCAATTTTCAGATATTTACATCTACCATCAACCCAACTAAAACATAAATACATGCACTATCAAACTTTTGATTATATCTTCTTCAACTTCATCTTACATACTCACCCAATAACCATATTAATTGATTAACTTCCTCATTATCTATAAATACAACCATCTTTCATAAATACTCATTCAACTTCATCTTCTTTTATAGCTTAATTTTATCTTCTACTATTATCTTCTTTATTTGTTTACAATGAATTACGATTTTAGTTTAGTAAACCGGATACTTGAATAGGATGCCATGGCTCGAAAAGAGAAAGATGATGATCGTAGAATGTTAGCAGAAACGAAAAGGAACGTTATATGAAAACGTATCCGTCATGTTGGTTTTGTTTCGAGTCATCAAATGATAGATCGTAATAGACAAACCGGTCATGAAATCATTACGTACTAGTTAATTAAATATGAGTTTAATTATAGATGTAAATTAATTAATTAATGTAATAATTATATTTGAAAAAAAATTAAGAACTTGGTCGTTGAATTGCTCCCAACAACCAAATCCCCCACGTAACCGTTGACAGCCCAACGGTCATGTGGGATTGGTTCTTAGTTGACTCTATATCAAGTGTCGACTGAAAACCCCATTGGGACTGAGTCTCAGCTCAACCAGAGGGCAAGCTCGGAGTCATGGTTGAAGCCCAAAATTTGAATTTTGGGCCTCACACCCTCATGTTTAGAGTTGCTCCCATTCTGTTTGGCAGAAAATGTCGTCTGATTCAAAGAGAAGACTTGCAATTCATTAGATCAATCATAAAAAGCTTTAGATAAAACTTTCCAAATATCACGAGCTGTAGGTAAACGAATGTATCTCTTCATAATTTCTGGAGTCATAGACATCAACAACCATCTCTTGACTTTTTGATTTTTTGCATACCACTTCTCATATTTAACGTCATCTTCAGCAGATGGTACTGAATTACCTCGAATAAACGAAAGTTTTTCTTTTTCAGCAATATGCATCTCCATTATTTGAGACCACATATCATAATTTTTTTCATTCAACATAATCACTGAATTAAAGGATCCTCCTGACTGAAAAATTGTACCAATTGTTTGATCCGTATTTTCTACTATATTAATTATGAAGAAAAAATTATATCAGAAAATTTTAGAAACTGAATCTTTGAGAAGATGTGTTCTACCAACTCAAAATTTTGTAAATTGTGAGACAATATAGATCACACAATAACAATTAAAGTAATTGTTTTGTCTTTTTGCCTACTTTTTAATACCAAAACTGATGAAAGATTTTTTTCCTTCTTTGGAATTAAGATAGGAAAAGAAGATGAAGATGAAGGTTCTTTTTCCTTCAATCGACAAAATTTTTAACAAAAAATAAATTTAAGATCGTTGGCTCTGGTACCAAGTTGAAATTGATCAAAGAACTTGTTTTATTCCTTGATGGTTTACAAAAGAAATATAAGACTCTAATTATAGAGTTACAATACTACTAGTTCCTGATATTTTACTAGTTTCTAATAGTTTTATGCTAATATATTTACTAGTTCCTAATATCTTACTAGTTTCTAATATTTGATATTTCCTAATATTATTATATGGGATATCTTAACATATAGAAAGATATTTCAACACTCCCCCTCAAGTTGGTGCATAGATATCGCACATTCCCAACTTGTCTACCAATTGCAAAAATATTCGACTTGAAACTGTCATCATGGCCCGACTTAGACTTCAAAACATAAATTTCTTCATTGAGCTTGTCATTCTCCTGCTCCAACGATTTTAGCCTCTGTGCGTCGTTGTTTAGCCGTTCATTGAGCAGGTCTATGAAGTTGTAGGTAAACGAAGGTATCTCTTCATAATTTCTGGAGTCATAGACATCAACAACCATCTCTTGACTTTTTGATTTTCTGCATATCACTTCTCATATTTAACGTCGTCTTCAGCAGGTGGTAATGAATTACCTCGAATAAACGAAAGTTTTTCTTTTTCAACAATATGCATCTCCATGATTTGAGACCACATATCATAATTTTTTTCATTCTACATAATCACTGAATTAAAGGATCCTCCTGACTGAAAAATGGTACCAATTATCTGATCCATATTTTCTAAAAGAATTTAACCGACATGTGACGATAACAGAAAAATGGGACCATCTGGGTATTTTTGATAAAGTTAGGGGCTACGCGGGAAACTTGTCATAAAGTAGGGAGCCATCTAGAAAATAACTCAAATTCAAATGATGAGAAGCAATTGGGGAGATAGATTTTATCAGGAGGAAAACCAAGGGGTCATGGGTAGGAAGTCCAAAAGTTAGGTAAAATTCGGCCAAGGTCCACCCTTAAAGATCTATAGGTTTTTAGTCCTTTGTCTAAAATGCTCAAAATACCATCAGTCAACAGACTTGATACATCTGGTAGTTTGTATAATGCATCTGGTAGTTTGTATATCGCATCTGGCAGTTTGTACAATGCATTTTTAAATGTGTAATCCATTTTAGTCTATTGTTTTAAGTTCTTAGCATCTGAAAAATTAGGTTACGAACTATGCATTAATGACTTTGTATGAATCTTAAATGCAATGCATTTCTAATTCAATGTTGGTATATTGTATCTAGTAGTTTGTACAATGCATTTTTAAGCGTGTAATTGTATCTGGTATATTGTACAAACTATGTGAATAATGTATAATAATTCTGAAAAATGCATAGAGAGTCATAAGTAATGCTTGAAAAACATGATCAATAATGTAGGGTACAAGTTATGCAATGTTACAGTGATGGTTAAATTATAAGATACAAATGAAGTATACATTGTATGTAATGTATAGTACAACTAATACATTGCGACTATAATGGTTAAAATATAAAAGAAGCTTGAAGAAAATACATTGTATTATCATTCCTTCCACATTCTGAAAAATGTACATATTGTAAATCATTAGTCAATTTCTTGATCTATATCTTCAATTTTTAGAAACTTATAAAGTTCATCCATCAAGCCCTCATCAATGAACTTACAAAATCCCTCAAATTGTATTTGACTAAACCCAGGTATTATAGACAGTCCCTCATTTCTATCCTGGAGCATCTTAAGTTTATCATTTATTGCAAAAATCTCATTATTGGCACATTCTTCATCGAACCAAAGGGATCAATTTAGCAATGATGGAATGTATATGCTGTTTACTGAATCACATGAGATTTTACCCACTCCGTATCATATATGTAATGTATCAAATACGTGTGAGCGGAGGAAATGAATAAAAAGAATTTTCTACTCAAATTAAAATTTGCAACAGATACAAATTGATAAAACATTCCTGGAAACGTAATTATGCCGATTATACTTTTTTGGAGTCTTGTTCTTGTATAGAATATAAAAAGTCGTCCGATTTCTACCTATTATTTTGATATTACAACCCGATTAGGCACTAGAAAATAAATGAATTAAGAGTTGATCTGTTCTTTATGAATGAGATAAAGACAGAATAATGAGGAACTGTACAATATAGAGTTTCTTTTTTTTAGCACTTAACTTTTTTCGCCGATTCAATTGTTTAAAAAAAGATTCGTAGAGAAGAGAGACAATTTTACCCATTTGTTTTTTGTTAATAAAATTCGTGGAATATGATTGAAGTATGTAAGGGAGGTTGCATTTAGTAAGCACTCGCAGATCTAGCTATCTAGCTATCCACATATCTCCTGTCCCAGTTCTGCTTGGAACAAGATGGGACGTGCTATATCATGATTTCAATTTTCGATTCAATGAAAAATTGAAACACGATAATTCCCTAAAGTTGGATGAAGAATTTTTTTTAGTGCATTGGGATCCGTTTTTGGACTAGATGTTGGTTTATAATTTGTTTGTTGGCTTTTGATTCATTTTGGGAGATGAATGGACTATTAGTACTCATAAGGTCTTTTTTTGGACCTCTCACCCATTTTTTCTTTTTTCGAAAATCAAATGCTATAATATTCTTCTCCGAGCTTCAATTTTTTCATAGGATAACTAAAAATAGTTTACTTTTCTCGATATTCAAACGCTATTTAAAACATTTCTAAGGGGTAGTGGATAGAGACATCTGACCAACATT
Source organism: Eschscholzia californica (assembly GCF_041429995.1). NCBI lineage: Eukaryota > Viridiplantae > Streptophyta > Magnoliopsida > Ranunculales > Papaveraceae > Eschscholzia > Eschscholzia californica. The sequence goes on along the minus strand of NW_028238198.1, from coordinate 10,495,499 downwards.
CATGGACGAAATGTTTACAAGACATCCTAATATACCTAAAATCATTTGGCCCATAGACAAACTGTCTTCATAGACCTTTAACACGTGTTGCAAATGTCTAGAAGACATTTGGTCAACGGACAAAATCAAGGCTGACCCTGGGCCAAAATGACCAAAGTGGTCACTTTGGACCCAAATTCAAGCAAGGCCTAAGAATGTAGTTGGAGTTTTATATAATTTAATTGTAGCAGTAAATACTATGTGATTCGTGGTGGAGTGACTTATTTCCTGGTGTGACCTTAGTTCAAGTTTATCCTCCCACTCACCCCCTAAACTTTCATTTATTGTAAGATTCAAACTCGATTGGTGGGTCAGTGTAAGGAAATATCCAATCCCCATGGAGGGTTTAGGGCAAAAGGAAAAGTCTTTGAGACAAAAAAAAATATAAGTCAATCAGGATTGGCTTAGGTGACATATGTTTCTTTTAGTCGAAAAATTTACTTGATTAAATTTCACCTCTTAATTTTCGTCTTCTCTTTCATCCTCTCTCACACAGTCACACTTTAGTCGAACGAAAGTGTTTTCTTCGCCGGAACGGGACCTCGAGGAAGGTTTCTGGTGAAACCATCCTCAAGGGGTTTGTGGTTGGTCAGCCACGAAACGTTTTGTGGTCGACCAACCATGAATATCACAGGGGTGGCCGACCACAAAAAGTTTTGTGGCCCCCCAACCACGAACTCTAAGATCTCTACAGAGACCGCAAGAGTTAGGGAGAGAGAGATCTCTACAGATAGGGGTATCTACAGAGAGAGAAAGAGAGAGAGAGAGAGAGAGAGAGAGAGAGAGAGAGAGAGAGAGAGAGAGAGAGAGAAGTAAGAGATATCTACAACGAAAACGAGATACAGAGATCTAAAGAGAAAGACCTAGAGAGGAAGGGTGGCAGAGAGATAGGCAGTGAGAATGAGAGAGATAAAAAGCGTGAGAGAGAACGATATATATATATATATATATATATTGATTTCGCCCTTTCGGGCAATCCTATTTTGTGAAAATGTTGATTTTTTCTTTTTGAAAGGATGATGTATTAATCTAAAAGAGAAAGTGGTTATTACAGTATAGGTGAGAAATAGGGGCAGGGATGGAATTCAAAGATCTCTCTTGCTTGTGTTGTGCAGCTCATAGAGACTAGGTTGAGACCGTGAGAGTGGTAGCTGGAACTTGAGTTACACTTCTGATGGGTCATGAAAATGTCCCATCTAAGTCGTTTAATTTAGCCAAGTTAGTCGGTTTCGAGTCTTTATTGTAATAAAATGGTTGGTTTTCTTGACTAGGTGTCTTTTGCAGAGTTAGGTGTGAAAAACAGTTAAAAACGAGGAAAAAATGCATGAAGGGTAGTTTGGTCATTTGGAGTCAAGGACATTCTGGTATTTTGGCCAATGCGAGTATGTGGCTGAAAAGTAGAGGTCGAGACGAGTCCATAGGAGAAAACGGAAGTCAATTCGGAGTCCGAATGAGTGAAAAATGCAAAGTCAAAGTTAGGTCAACATTTGGTGCACATGTGGTCAAGTTTCGGGACACTGTCGGGAAGGATTCAGGCACGCGGTACACTGACGAACACGTGGCGCATTGTGAAGGTCGGCGTATCAAATTCTCGTATTCCCACTATGCATCGAAATGGATCCTATACGCATGATCCAGTGTAGCGCGTCGCAACTTAACTCCATAGTCCCGCTTCCACGTTTTAATCTTAGCCGTTAGGTTCCGCGTTTTCTGGATCGCACGGCTCGTCCTTTATTCTTATTCCGTGTTGCCCGAAGTAGCTAGATTCCGTGCTCCAGGACGCGTGGCTTTCTCGCGACCCTCCAGATCTGTGCAGCCCTCATCCGACGGCTTATATTTGTGGCGCATTATAATATGGTGAATCGGCTACACCCTAGCATCCGAAATTCCAACCAGAAACCCTAGCCGCCACTACACTTGTGTATTTTTAGGGTTTTATATTTTAAACCCCTAAAAATTCCAAAAGCAGCCCTCAGCTATCCACTTTTTACCACTTTAACCCCAACCAAACCCTAACTCTATATAAAGACTTTTAGAGAACCAACCAAAGCTCTCCTCTCTTATTCTCTCTCCCCTCTTAACCTCTCTCTCCTCTTTTAGCCTCCTTTTCTCTCTACCTCTTCTAAACTAAAAACCCTAGCCCCCCATTCTTTTCTTCTACTTTCTCTACCACCTTCATCTCTTCTCTACATTTTCTTTCTATTTCTAATTTCTTCTTCTAACCTTCTAATTTCTCCATACCTTCTTCTCTAAAATCTCTTCTTCTTCTATCTCTCTTCTAAATTTCTCTTCTTTTATCTTCTAATAAGCTATTATTTGGAGTTTTGGGTAATATTCTTAAGACATTTGGAGCTAATATGGGCTATCAAAATGGAGATACATGGAAATATGGATTTTGAACATTCTTGGTGATTTATTTCCGTTAATCTTTTGTAATTTCATTTACTTTATAAATTCAACGAATATTACTTTAGATTCCATGAGTTGCTAAATTTGTATCTAGGGTGTAGAGGAAACCCATATTTGGGCTTATTTTGAGATATGTTATAAATCAATGAATCCTTATATTGAGCTTCAATGCCTATTGATTGTCATTTCATGTTGATTCTATAACCTTATTATCATTCATGCATTATAATTAGATATTTCATGCTTTTATTGAATTATTAGATGAGATATGCCTTTTAGATAATGAATGATAGTGTAGGAATTTAGTTTTATATGATAGTCAATCAAATATTCTTGATTTTGAATTGTGTTATTAAAGAATATTATCCGAAACCTAATTAGTTCATTAAGCTAGGTTTTGAGTTATAAACAAAAAGTGATTTGTTGATTGAATGCTTGTCTTAAGTAGTCCATTTATGTGGTGAAATCGAAATCCCTAGATCTTTTTTCTCACCTTGATTTCATTCTTATTAGTCGATTAGTATTGTTTTCTTTCTTTAAGTAGTTTCCAAATTAAGCCAAAAATTCGAAGGGGGTTTTTAATTCGAGATTTAGGTAAAATAACTTGTCCTTTGGAACGATACTCGATCTTATTTTAAATACTATAACTTGACCCCTACACTTGGGGAATAGACCTAATTTTAGGCCTATCAACTTCTCAAGATGAGTTTATAATAGTAAAGACTGGTGAGTGTATATAATTCACTACAAAAAGTCGGAGCTTTTGAAATTATCTATTTGTAACGGCCATAGAAAAGCCGTTATAAAAAGCCCGTATCAGTTACGGCCACTTTTGGCGCCTATATTTCATTGTTGTGATGGTTTTATGAGATTACAACCGTCACAAAACCCAAAATAACGGCGTCATAGGTATGTACTAGTAAATTACAGCCGTGATAATTTTTATACAGTTTGACAAGGGAGATTTTCTCATTGGGAACCATTCAACAGGTGATGATTCAATCCATCTCAATCACAAAACCCTTGTTTATTGAGTAGCAAAGATTATAGGATTGTTAGAATTCTAGGGTACTCGAACATATTATAGAAACTAGTACCTGACGACCTAAGGAGGCAAACTCAGATCTTGTTTCAATTTTTATTTGTTTTTCTTTGTCTGTTTTACTTTCAGGTTTTTGTGGTGGTGGTTGTGGAAGGGGCAGGGAGTGTGTTAATAAGGAACCAACAATGTTGAGGTCTAGTAAATATCTTGGAAGTCAGGGGTGCCTACGGGTGAAAAAAGGTACTCACGCATCTTTTCTTACAGATGGAGGAAAAATAATCGTCTCGATGAAAGAGATGTTCTTTAACTCCGTAATCTAGAATTAGCTTCTTAAACCCCTAGGTTGCCCTAGTGGACGAGTGTGGTCTCGTGAGGGTTTCCATAGATGACACCCACAAACATCATGGTTTCAAATACACAAGGGTCCAAAATCCAAATCGTAGATAAGCATGATATAGTAAAGGGTTTAAGCATGTCAACACATAATGAATCAAGTAAATAAGCTCTTGTAAAAGCTAAAGGCCCCTTCACTAATGATCTTACCCTAAAATGCAAGTGTCATACCATAATAAGCACATCTATGTTCCGAAGTCACAAAAACTTGATTCCCAAGTTAGTACATTTCGCCTCGACTTCGGCCTCACGGACATACACTCCAAAAATGAAATCACTCAAGAATGGTTCGCTCGTATGTGTGAGTGTGATCACGACTATAGACTCAACACATAAAAAGAGGTGAGGACAACATTTTGGAACGAATGATCTTCGAAAAGGAATTAGCCACTAATAGAGTGGGGAAGCTCACTCACCCTTCTCACCCATTCTACCCTCTAAAAATGCCTTCTAAAGTTTAGTGGATACTAGAGATGGATGACGATGGTGGATTCCCGAGAATTTTGACCTCTTCATTATGGTAGAACCTCTTAAGCATCTCAACATTTGTTTCTTGCTTCGAATACTTATTCATGAACAAAAACACCAACACATATATACAATCACATCACTCACACAAAAGAGCTAACACATGCTCAAACATACACAAAAATCACTTTTTTCACTTCTTTTTTTTTCCTTTTTTTTTTCATAACACAAATTCAATCAACCAAAACAAAATACTACACACACAACTCTATTCTTGCAATCAACTTTTCACTTCATACTTGCTTTTGACATTCTTCATTCTTTTATCTCATTTATTCATTCTCGGGATATAAGATGATGGATGGTGATGGAGTATCTGCTTTCCTCTAGTTGGCATTCTCATTGGGTTTCATGGACTACAAGGGCAAGGTTAATTCGCTATCCTAATGTCACTCCTAGTGGCTAAGGAAATTGAGCACACGAGATCAAATGAGCTCTTTTATAAGTTACGAGGTTGAGTAGCTCTTCATTCTACTCGGAGTTAGCGCAGAAGAGTACACTCGAATGGCAATTTAGGCTTTGAGCTCTCACATGGGTTAAGTCTCCACTAATGGCTACTTTAGGTCTCTTAGAAATGTTTCTTCTTCACTAAGATGTCACCCACATGGCACAACACAAACACTAAAAGACTCGACTTTCATGCAAAGGCCATTAGCAATCACAAAACTCATCAACTCGACACATATGCATCAAAATTCTTAAAACTATCACTAGAATCACATGCAAATCTACTCAAAATGTTCAAAATTTTCAAATTTTGGCTAATTTGAACCCTTTTGTCTTTGAAACCCATGGTCATGCATTGGTTATGGTCATATCCCGCATCCCCAAACTTAAAACTAACATTGTCCTCAATGTTCTAAGCATACACTCACCAAAAGATAAAGAGGCACGTCAATCTAAAGAAAAAAGTGGAGAGATATTACCATAACCGAAGGAGATAAAAGATGATACTACCAAGGCTCATATATAAAGAGGTTCCAAGTTGATGCCAAGCTCGCGCCATCCCCAAACTTGGAACAAACCACGCCTTAGAAGTAAAATATATAAGAAGCGCTCCTAAAAGATCAACAAATATCATGAGAATGAATAACATAAAAGACATGACCACATACAAATCTACCACTAACGTGGGTATACACGATTGCATTGAGCTATGCAATTAGCCTTTGATTCTCTTGATTTCCTACAAGAACACGAGTTATGTCTCGTGGAGGGTTTCCAGAGATGATACCCACAAACATCAAGACCCATTAATCGGCCTAACGATCGTAAAGCAAAAGACGAAAGATTTGGGGGTCAACCCAAAGAAAGCTATATATAAATGGTAATCGACTCACAACTGTGTATAAACCGTAAAGTGCAAGTAAGACGATTGAAGAAAATAAGCCATCCCCAAACTTAGTGGATGCACGGTCCACTAAGTAAGCATAAATGCTAGGGTCGACGACTAAGAAGTCGTCAAAAGGATCGACATACAAGTGAAGGGTTAAGAGGTCAGTCAAAGGCAAAAGGTCATATGCAAGCTTAGTGGATAGAACATCCACTATGTCCATAGACACTCTAGGAAAGAGGTCTGAAATATCCCAAAAGGGATCAACAACCGAGTTTGAGATCATGTGGAAAGTCGAACTAGACTCTAAGGGTAAGGCAATAGGCTCGGGGACCAAGTCAATGTCCATGGTTTCCTTAGGTAAATAGTCCGACAAACTATCCAACATGTCACTACCTACTACGTCATCAATATCCTCAAAGGCATCTTGAGCTTCATAATCAATTATAACATCATGTACAGCATCTAAGACTGACTCCTTACAAGTGTCGAAAATTGGAAAGTTCAAAATAGTGTCATCCCCAAACTTGTTCATAGAGCCACCATCTTGAATTTCAAAGTCTAATATAGTTCTATCATGATGAGACGACACATGTTGAGGAAACGAGACAACAAGTTTATTAGTTTGTTCAAGCTCTTGGGTCCTCTCAGTTGATTCGTCGACATTTAACTTAGTACTAGGGTTAGACGTATTACCCTCGCCATCGGACCTAGTACCCTCTTGAGTTTGGGGTGGTAAAACCCCTTCCTCGTCGGCTAATAACTGTGACATCATCATCTCTAATGGATGATTTAGAGATTTTAATTGATGATTTAGAGACTCAAACCTCTGATGTAACTCTTGTTGCATTTGAATCTGCGTCTGTTCAAATCGATCTTGTGTCTCTTCAAGTTGTAACATCATTTCAGTCAGACGACTCACAGACTCTAATTGAGATTTATCTTCAAGAGTCTCTTCATGATAAGGCTCACAAGTGTAATTAAATGAAGACTCTTGATAATAACTCCCATCGTACATACTAGGATCATACCTGCCTCTAAAATCATTGGTCTCAGAATAGTGTGAAATGTAAGGTCTCTCATACATATTTGATCTCCGACCATATCCATCACTAATCTGATCGTCTCTACACATCCATCGGTATTCTCCTAGGGTCATACGAGATCGGTCAGGCTCAAATGGTCTATTCCCCTCACTAATCGGAGCATTCCTACACATCCGTTGGTATTCACCTAAGGTCATATCAGGTCGGTTAGTGCGGGGAATCCTCGAAATAAGCTCATCATCATCATCAAATGGCCAACCGTTATAAGAACGGGCCATGATCTCACAGTATTCAAAGATGGTAACACATAATCACAAAATGGGAACTAACAATTATAGAACTAAACAATCACACAAGTAAGAAGGAAGAGATAGAATGCGATACTATCGACTTTTCGCTTTACTTCTCGATTCCTTCCTTTCCTTCGCTCCTATGTCTCTTCTGGCTATTTCCTTGAAATGGTACCTTAAAAAAAATAAACTTAAGAAAATAGAAAAACAAATAAAGCAAAAATGTCTAAGTAAGAAATTAACACTAAACTAATGAACAAACCAACAAACTATATCCAAACTACTAAACCTATCCCCGGCAACGGCGCCAAAAACTTGATAGGCCTAAAAATAGGTCTATTCCCGCAAGTATACGGGGTCAAGTTATAGTATTTTAGTAAATCGGGAAATCGTCCCAAGGGATAAGTAGGCAATTTCGGATATTGACGGCAAGTTTAGCCCAATAATCAAAATGTCAATATCTAACTTAGACTAAAACACACACACACCCCACTCATAAATTTGATTTGATTGACATGTAAGAAATAAGAAAACGAAAAAACTAAATAAACTAACTAAGAGAGAGGTAAGAGGATATCTAAGGTTATAAAATCCACCGCATAATTTCACTTTATAAAACAAGCACTTAATTACTTAAATCTCTTTTGTATTTACTCGGGATCCAATATAATGAACTATTTGGATTCCGGATGATATTCTAGATAAAACAATTTTATAATTACTAATTCTAATTGTCTTCCTTATAAAGATTCGGATCACTTAACTATTATTCATCATCTAAAAAGCATACTCCATCTAACAACTTAACGAAAGTATGAAATATCTAATTATGAGGCATGAGTAATGGAAAGAAAATCCAATCCATATAGATAAACAATTAATAGACATTAAAGCACATCAAAGGATTTAATTAATCAAGAACAAGTATTATAAAGATCCAAAATGGGTTTCATTCACAACCTTAGATTGCTAAATTAACTATACATAGAATCTAGAGTGACATTCATTGACATTGTAAAATAAATGAAAATACTAAGAAATTAATGGAAAGAAATCACCAAGAATGTTCAAAATCCATATTCCCATGTATCTCCATTTTATCCAAGATTTGCTCCATTTGTGTTCAAGAATTGTACTCCAAGAAATCCAAGTAATGGCTATTTTATTGCAACTCAAATAAGAAAAAGAAAGAGAAGGAAGAAATTAGATGTAGAAAGAAGTTAGAAAGAAGAGATGAGAGGGGATAAAGATGATAGAAGAATATGGAAGAAAGAAGGAGATGACTATTAATGGAAGAAAGAATAATGGTAGAGAAGAAGTAGTAGTAGAGAAAGATGGTAAAATAATGGAGAAAATTGATTTAGTAGTAGAGAAGAGAAAAAGAAATAGGTAAGAGGGGATTGAAAGAGGAGAAGGAGATAGAGAAGAGGGAAGGTAAGGGCATAGAGAAGAAGGATATTGAGAGGGTTTGCAAGTCTAGATTTTAATGGAGGATCAAGAGTTATTATATAGGTTTAGGGTTTTTGGTTGGGCTAAATAGGTAAAAACTGAAAAAAGGAGGGTCATTTTTGGATTTATAAAACCCCTAAACAGATAGTGAGGCGGCTAGGGTTTGGCTGGGGTTTCGGATGTTAAGGTGTGGCCGAGTATAACTTAATAGGGTGAAACGAAGCAGCAGCCCTTGGATGGAAGAGAGCACGAGATCTGGGTGGACGGGAGAGAGCCACGTGGCCGGGAGCATGAAGACTAACCAGCTTCGGGTTGCAAGGAATAATAAGCAATGGAGCTGAATCGCAGCAACCGTTGGATCTTGATGACGCGGGAGGTTGCGGCTGCGATTAAAACGCGAGCAAGGGACTACCGAAGCTATAAGCTGCAACGTGGTGTATTGGAACGTCTTCCCGGCAGAGAGATCTCGTGCGTTGATCTGAAGTACGCGGAAGGCAACGGACGAGATTAAAACGCGGTATCAGGACTACCGAAGCTCGCTGAGACGCGCTACACTGGATGATTCACGATGGTCCCACTTCGCTGTTCAACAAGAATATGGAATTTAGATGCGATGGCCTCCGTTGTTCGCCACATGTCTACCCGTGTACCGCCCGCCAGAATACATCCCGAAAATTGACCGAATGTTGACAAATTGTTGACCTGACTTTGACTTCACATAATTCTCTCGTCCGGACTCCGATTTGACTTCTGTTTTCTCCTACAGACTCGTTTCGACCTCTACTTTTCAACCACGCACTAACCTTGGCCAAATTACCAGATTGTCCTTGACTCCAAATGACCAAAATACCCTTCATGCATCTTTTCCTCGTTTTTAACCATTTTTCACATCTAACTCTGCAAAAGACACCTAATCAAGAAAAACAACCATTTTATTATAATAAAGACTCGAAACCGACTAACTTGGCTAAATTAAACGACTTAGATGGGACATTTTCATGACCCATCAGCTTCACGACATATGAAACTACGTTAATATATGCAAACACGGTATACTTTTTGAAAAAGCAAGAAGTAGTATAGTGAAACTTCACTTTCAGGCCCAAACACTGGAGGAGACTTCACAGGACCTTTAAAATAAAAATTGGAAGTTCAATATTTTAGTCTTGTATTCACATAAGCCTGTCCTCTGTAATCTGTAATTATCTTCTACTCTTTTCAGCCTGTCATTTCTGTTGGTTTCGGTGTACCGATTCAACGAGTTGACTCAGCGAGTATATAACCGAATTATTGGTGAATCTGATTACCATTTTGGTTTTATTTGTAAATCAAGCAAAAACAATTTCATTCCAAATTAATGGAGAAAAACTAAGGAATAGAACAAGTCAATATCTTTCGTATTTCTAATCGATAATGTCCGTTATCCAGAACAGATGATTCGTAGTCGAATCTCACTATCGATTTAAGATTGGAAAGAGGAATTGCATTCCTTTTGTGTTTACTGATTTATTACTTTAAAATCAACACACTTCTGATTCAAAAAAATTAGAATATCTTTGATTAAGAAATCAGATAGACTGAAAAGAAAAAGAAAAATCGGAGAATAAGAAGAAGAAGATTTTTAATCGAGGCGAGGTATTCCTCTTTCCTTAAGACAATTGACGCCCAGTATAGTATCAAATAGTTACCGGCGTTTGTATCCCAGGATACAACGATTAACCTTTGATTGAATGGTTCTTCGAATCAGAAAGCAGTCGAACTTGAAAGTATACTAACCTCTGACTAAATGCAAATTGACCAAACTTCTTGCTTATGAAACTCCTTGAAAACTCTGCTAAATCTTTCTCTTAGACACTCTAATATGATCTTCTAACAATACTTGATACTCCGGAAAAAACGGAATGAAATTTGGAGTTCATTTGGGTCCTATAAATAGGTTTCGAAGAGATACATTCATAAGGGACACTTCTGTTGGGTTTAGGGACGCATCTGTTGAGAAAGTAAAATGACGGGTCACTTCTTTACCAACAGACATGTCGGTTGGGATTTGGACCGCCGGATCACGCTCAAAAGCGCGTAGGAAACGCCCTCCATTGGATCATGAGATGAATCCCGAAACTTAGCCCGACAACTGAAGGAAATCAACCGTTAGATTGAGGTTCGGGAGATGTCCCACTCTGTGCCCGACACGGGCTTAACCAGATTCATTGGATCTTGCGCATTTGCGCGGAGCGAACGCCAACCGTCTGACCTGGGCGTGTTCGCTTTGCTTAAATGGTCCCCAAACCAACTTTTCATTATTGGGACTTAGTCCCTAAATTAACCAAACATCGATCAAACTTCAGACTTGAATATCACATTCATCCGGAATCGGATTTGAGTGATTCTTGGCTCTAAACTTAAGAGCTTGACGAGACGAATGCAATGGCTTACTTCGTTTCTGAGTTTGACGACTTGAATCGATCCAAAATTGGCTCCGATTCAAACAGTTTCATCCTCGACTACAGTTTCCCTTGACCTCAACAAATCCCTATGGAAGAACAAAGGTAAACTTAATCGTAGTAATTTGATGTATTTGCACCTTATTAATTCCTCCTCCAATGGTATTTTACTTAACTGAAGTCATGAAATAATTATCCAATTGCTTTGTTTCAGACTTGGTATTTTGTTATTTCTTACTTACAATATTTCACTTGATGGAATTTCAGATTTCTAGGCAAATTGATGACCACAATAGAGGAAAAGAAGTACCATGAAGTGAAGTTGAAAGATAGCTTGAAGGAGTTGGTGGCAAGACACTTGGAGCTCCAAAATATTATACGGAAAGCTTTCCCCGTGTCTGTTTTGTTAGAATTCAGTATTGATTTGTATTGTTCTTTGCAATTAAACATCAAAAGCTGCAATTTTATAGCTGGTTTCACTCTTTTTGCCTGTTTTTCTTTTTGAAAAAAAAATAGTCTATTTATAACGGCCTGACAATGAGCCGTTACAAACACCCACTTTTTTGTAACGGTGTTAACTGTTGGAGCCGTTACAGAACCTATTTGTAACGGCTTACAGTCGTATAAATGTATTAGCCACGAATTTCACAACGGCTTCTAAATTATTTGTTATGGTCGGTGCCGTTACAAATGACCTTTTGCAACGGATTTTTGTAATTTGTAGTGGTATAAATTTGATATTTGGAGTGGCGCTTGTAATTGAAAACTACATATCGGTGGTGGCTTTTAAGAACAACTCCAATCCAAGAGGGTCTTGGGCCAAAAAAAATATTTTTTCTACCCAAAATAAAATGAAGGTGTTCAACCTCAAAAATCAACTTTAACCTAAGAGGGGTTTAGGCCTAAAATTTGTGCATGTGTGAGAAAGACGTGCGTGAATTTTTTGTGGGTGTGTATAAAATGTTTGTAAACTTGTGTATGTGCAAAACACGTTTGTAAACTATTTGCAAAATAATAATAAAAAAAGATTTTGAATTTTCCACTTTTTCTACTCAACCAATTTTCAGATATTTACGTCTACCATCTACCGAACTAAAACATAAATACATATACTTTCAAACTTTTAATTATATCTACTCACCCAATTACTATATTAATTGATTAACTTTCTCATTACCGATAGATACAATCATCTTTCACTACACACTCATTCAACTTCATCATCTTCTTCTATAACTTTCATCTTCTGCTGCTTCTTCGTTTGTTTACAATGACTAACGATTTTACTTAGTAACCGGATATTTGAAGAGTATGTCATGGCTCAAAAAGAGGAGGATGATGATCACAGAATGTTACCAGAAACGAAAAGGAAAGTTATATGAAAACGTACTCGTCATGTTGGTTCTGTTTCAAGTCATCAAAGGTTAGATCGTAATAGACAAGCGACCATAAAAAATTAACTAAATATGAGTTTAATTATAGATGTAAACTAATTAGTTAATGTAATAATTAAATTTTAAAAAAAATTAAGAACAATCTTAGTCGTTGGATTACCCCCAACAACCAGATCTATCCCCTCACATGATCGTTGAGAGCCCAACGGCCATGTGGGATTGGTGCTCAGTCGACTCTACACAAAGAGTCGATTGAGCACCCCCCTTGGGACTGAGTCTCAGCTTGGAGTGAGGGGTTGAGGCCCAAAACTTGAATTTTAGGCCTCAGACCCTCATGGTTAGGATTGCTCTCAAGGGTGATGATTCAAGTAAGGTTTCGCCTAATGAGGACCACAACAAATAGTGATCGCATCTTTTGAACACATTATTCTTCCAAACAACGAAATCTTCCTGATTCTTGTTGCAATTTTTCATTATTAGTTTTCACACAACTAGTCAAGAATTAAAATCGAAATGATTTTGTAAGATTTAGTTTCCTAAAATAAAGAATTATACAGTGTGGTTGAAACGTGTGCCACGTAGTCTTTTTTATCATGGATGCCCAAAAATTGACATTATAAATACTCGTTTATGATGTTCTCATAGAATAGTCGTCGCTACATTTCTCTATAAATTTTTGGTCTGGTTATACTTTGTCGTAGTCATGCCTCAAGAGACTAGATATTGGTAAAGTATTTGATTTCTTAATTTTTTTAGTGTATGTATGTCCTTTTTATTTTCCCCAAACTATATGGTTTTGAAATAACGAGAATCCCAATAACACAATGTTGGAGAATTTGAAGAAAACAAAACAGAGTTCATTTTTACATTTTCCTTTAGTTTTCATCTTATCTTAGATTAAGATTTATTTAATTAGAAGTTTATTATGTAATAGATGTAATCCTTAATGTAGTTTTTCTCCTTTGTCAAAATTTCCAGGTTAAAGAAAAAGTCTAGTTAAAATATTTATCGTACCAACGATTAATTACCATATTACTTCTTGACTGATGGAGGTTGGGGCATCTTTTGCTATGGGATTATTTTTTCTCCCAAGGTTCGATTTACTTCAGTAGTATCATTTACCTTCAATTTCTATATTCACACGGAGGATATTTTAGTGGTTACAAATGATTGTTATTTTAGAAATAATCCTAATGGGCCTTTTCACCTTTGAATGACAGGCATGTTTGACCTGTAAGAAATTCAATTGATTTTTTTCTAAATCGATTTGTTTTTCCTATTTTCTCGTTTACACAAAAAGAACGGAAATATAGAGAGGCCTTCCTAAGCATACAATAATGATTTCATAAAAAGGTCGCTGGCGGAGAATGTCTATTCTGGCTGATTTTAATGAAAAAAAAAATCAAATGAAGGAATAGTTAATAGATTTATGGTGATCTCAAATGAGTAAAATGACATGCTTGGGAGCAATCTTGTTCTATTAAAGAATTTATGCTTTAGGAAGTAACATTGCATGATGCACCTTATTGCTCTAAGTTATTGGTTTATGGATGCCTTCTACAGCCGCTTGGAGAACTTTGGTGTCTCTTCTGTGACGATGCTCCAAATTCCTCATTAGAGTGAGTTTGTAATAGATGAGAAGTAGAAGAGAGGTGTATTGTTTTACTGGATCAAGATGAGAAGCATGGGAATATAACCCATGGTTGTTATGAAGTTGTTATTGTTGGTCATTAGTTTGTTAGGAAACAGTTGTTTGTTATTTTCTGTTTTCTCTCTCTCTCTATAAAACCATGTAATCTTAACTTCATAATCAATGAGAATCGTTTGCAACTAGTTTGATCATTACCTTATTTGATGTCTAATTCCATTATCTTGAGTTGAAAGTCTATGGTTGAATCACTTTAATGTCAATAGCTCTAATAGTTTTCAGGTATGCCCTATCTAGGGTTATATTCTCCGTTGAAACATACCTTAACCTCAAAACTCCATAAATATGTTCGCCTTCACTCACAGAGCTTTCCAACACGAGGGACTTGATGACTACAGATTAGCATTCATTTACACAGGCTATCATATATCGTGTTGGCGTTCCAGATTGATTTCTTTTAACTCATTTACTGTTTTTACCGTGTACTTGAACCAAATTTACTTACTAACGGGCGACTAGAATTAAGTTATACTCCATTCTTTAGTTCTCCTTCTTATGCTTTAATGTTTAAATCTTTCAGGGACGCGGAGGTGGCCCCAATTTCTGCTATATCTTCCAATGCAGTTGATGAGATGGTCAATGATTTTGTCCGTGCGGGTGCCAACAAGTTTCCAGTACCTTTAAGTGTTTAATAGAGTATGAGAATGGTTTCTGTTATAAGTTAATCATAAAGTTGTTAAGTTGTTAAAAGGTAGTTATGGTTAGTTAGGAAGTTAGGTAGTGGTTATAAGTTTGTTACTTTTGTGTTTCATCTTTTCTCTTTCTTTCTTCTTATAATATGTAATCTATAAATACCAAGATGGATTATCAATAATACAACTTTCATTTCCCTCATTCTATACTCTTATATGGTATCATTGTCTCTATCATCTTCTACCTTCTCTCACTACTTTCTCTCTCTAAAACCAAAGCTTCCGCTAAAACACCATTAAACCTGCAACTTCTTCAACCAAAACCATTCTCAAATGGCGACTGATTCATCATCAACTCCTCATATACCTGAGATAAAGCTAAACACAACTCAAAACAACAGTACTCCTAACTTTCAGATCTCAAATATCACTAATTTCATTTCAGTCAAACTCAATGAAACAAATTACCTGATCTGGAAATATCAGTTTGAAACAATACTAATCACAACAGACCTCATTGATTATGTTGAAGGTCTTATTCCTGAACCAGAGAAGCAAATCACCATTAATAATGTGTCAATTCCTAATCCAGAATTCGTGAAATGGAGGAAGATTGATCGTTTCATTCGGAGTTGTATTAAGGCAACACTTACTGAATCAATAGCTCGAGAAGTTCTCGGTTCTAAAACTTCTTCTGAGATTTTGGAATAATCTTCAGACTCTATATTTTCAAGCTTCTCATGCTAAGAAAGGATTACTCATGAATCAACTTCAAACTATCACAAAAGGTTCAGATTCAATGTCTGCTTATCTAAGCAAGGTAAAGTTAATCTTCAATTCTCTCTCTGCTATCAATGTTCAAATCAGTGAAGAAGAGCTAATTCGACATATTATGAATGGCTTAGGTAGTGAATATGATCATTTGACTGTTTTTCTTGAGAATAAAACTACTAATATGTCCCTTTCCGAAATCAAATCCTCTTTTCTCAATCATGAAGCTAGACTAAGTAGAAAACAGTCTGAATCGAAGTCGAATTCATTTCTTGATCCACATTCTTCCTCTGCTCTTTATGTCCAATCTCCAAAACCTTCTTATCATCATAATAAGAACAATCAACATAGAAATTCTACTACTTATTCTCAAAACCAGTACAGAAATGCTTCTCAAATCACATCTCATTCTCATGAGAAATGTCAGATATGTATGAAGATGGGACACACTACCAACAGATGTTGTTTTCGATACAAACCATCAAGAAACAGTGAATCACCTAACAGCAATGCATCCTCTTCATCTTCTGCTCCTCAAAATAACTCTAGTTTTGCTGGTCTTCATATTGATCCATCAATAGTTGAATCTCATCCACAAACATTCATAGAATGGTTTCAGGATACTGGAGCATCTTCACATATGACAGCAGATCCCTCTCTTCTTTCTAATTCTGAAGAACTTCAAGAGAATCAAAGCGTAATGGTTGGTGATGGTCGAAAAGTCTCTGCCACACACAAGTGTATATCTGAAATCCCTTTGATTCAATTTACAGCTAAATTTAGATGTTCTATGTGTTACAACCTTAGCTAGAAATCTTTTTTCTGTGGCTAAGTTTACGAAAGATAATGATGTCTCTGTTGAATTTTTTTCATGGGGTTATGAAATTAAGGACTTAAACTCAAAGGCCCTGCTCCTTAAGGGGAATGTTGAAGGCAATCTCTATCCCATAAAGCTTCCTACCACTTCTGCCTGTTCTTTCAATACAATAGCTCCTGCCTCTGCTCACTGGCACCCAAGGCTCGGACATCCATGTAATAAGATCAGTACTTTTCTACAGTCTCATGGACATCTATCTTTACCTAAAGACTCTTCTTCTACAACTTGCACCTCTTGTGTTCTTGCAAAGAGCAAGAAGTTATCTTTCTCCCACTCAAGCAGAGTTACAACTCATCCTTTAGAAATGGTGCATTGTGACATTTGGGGTCCAACTCCTGTGACTTATAAATTTGGTTATAGATATTATATTTGTTTGTTGATGATTACTCTCGATTCAATTGGATTTATCCTTTAACTTCAAAGTCTATGGCAATTGAATGTTTCAAACACTTCAAAATAATGAATGAAAAGTTTTTTTTCTTCTTCTATAAAAGTATTTCAATGTGATGGAGCAAGAGAACTAACAATGGGTAAGTTTAAACAATTTCTTGATGAAAATGGTATTACTCTTCATAGCTCTTGTCCTCATACCCAAGAACATAATGGGTTAGCTGAAAGAAAGCATAGGCACTTGACAGAAATGGGTCTTGCTTTATTGTTTGAGGCAAATTTACCCAAAGATTTTTGGTTTGAAGCCTTTCTCACTGCTTCTTATCTCATTAACAGACTACCAAGTAAAGGTATAGGTATGTCATCTCCTTTTGAGTTACTATTTCACAAATATCCAGATTATTCTTTACTTACAACTTTTGGTTTCCTTTGCTTTCCTCACCTAGTTCCTTGTAGAGAGGACAAACTTTCACCCAAATCCAAACCATGTCTAGTTTTAGGCTATAGTCCATTACACAAAGGTTACACATGTTATGATCTTCTTACTAAGAATATATATATATATATATCAACACATGTTGTATTTGAAGAATCAGTATTTCCTTGCAAAAATATTTCATCTTTTATCCAACATCCTGAGTCCTCTACTTCTTCTACTATTACCCTACCTATAGACATCACTATTCCATTAAACCAACCTAAGGTTGTTGTTCCCTTAACATCTTTATCTTTCCAAAATCAACTTCCACCTGCTCATTCACCCACTAACATACTCAATGATTGTAATCAGAACCTCAATACTTCTTTGCCTGTTCCTTGTCAAGATTCAGTCGAGCATTCTTCTTCTTCTTCTGAACCAAGACAAGTAATTCTCCCTCCCACTCACAAAATGACTACTAGACAAAGGCAGGAGTCACTAAGCCCAAATTATTTGGAGATTTTATTACCAACTTAGTGACTCAAGTAACAGAACCATAATCTTTCAAGCAAGCTCGTACTGATCCTCTATGGTTTCAGGCTATGAAGGAAGAATTTTGTGCTCTTCAAAAGAACAATACATGGACTCTTGTTCCTTATGAACCTCACATGAATGTAGTTGGGTGTAAATGGGTGTTTAAACTTAAGCAAAAGTCAGATGGCTCTATTGACAGATATAAGGCCAGACTAGTGGCAAAAGGTTTTCACCAATAGGAGGGTATAGATTTTAATGAGACTTTTAGTCCAGTAGTGAAAATGGCTACTGTGGGAACTGTGTTGACTATAGCAGTCACTTATAACTGACACATTAGACAATTAGATGTGTCTAATGCTTGGTAATTTGAAAGAACAAGTATACATGGTACAACCTCCTGGTTTTGTGGATCAAACACAACCCTCAGCGGTTTGTTTACTTCGAAAATCGCTCTATGGGCTCAAGCAAGCTCCTAGAGCTTGGTTTGAGAAATTTAGCTCATATCTACTACAAGTTGGGTTTCAAAAGAGTTTAGCTGATAATTCAATGTTTGTTCTTCAATCATCTAGAGGATCTCTTGTACTTCTTGTATATGTAGATGACATTATCTTAGCTGGGTCATCTGAAAATTTGGTTTCTTCCATGATTGATGATTTAAAGCTTTACTTTGCTATGAAAGACTTAGGTCCTCTGCACTATTTTTGGGTATTGGAGCCAACCAAATGGGAAAGGATGGTTCTTTATTTCTGGCCCAATCCAAATATACTATTGATGTTCTTCAAAAATCAAATATGCATTGTACACCTATTGATACTCCTGTTTCATCAACACCTAGATTATCTCAACATGATGGTACACCCTTATCTGATCCTCAAGAATGCAGAAGTATTGTTGGTGCTCTTCAATACCTTACCAATACTCGACCTGATCTTACTTATGCAGTCAATTATGTCTGTCAATTCATGTAAAAACCCTCTGATCTTCATTGGAAGGCAGTTAAGAGAATACTTAGATACTTAAGGGGGTCTTTGGATTCTGGGATTACAATTAAACCATCTACATTATCTCAATTATCTGCATTTGTTGCTTTTTCAGATGCTGATTGGGGGGGTTATCCTGATACAAGGAGGTCAACTACTGCCTTTCGTACTTTCCTTGGTCCTAATCTTCTTTCATGGCAATCGAAAAAACAACCTACTGTGGTAAGAGGTTCAGTTGAGGCTGAGTATAAGGCTATGGCAGTGGCAGCGTCTAAACTATTATGGCTTTCATATCTAAGGAAAGAACTTGGTTTCTCTGTTTCACATCTTCACTTGATGGCCGATAATTTGAGTGCTCATTCCTTAGCTCATAATCCTGTCTTTCACGCCAGAATTCAGCATACTGCTCTGGACTATCATTTTATCAGGGAGCTGGTTGCTGCTGACAAACTCCACCTCTTCTTTGTTTCCTCCAAGAATCAGTTAGCAGATATCTTTACCAAGGGACTTGGCACTTCTCCTTTTTTGACTCTTAAAAGCAAGCTTATGCTTCAAGATCTCACATAAGCTTGAGGGGGACTATTAGAGTATGAGAATGGTTTGTGTCATAAGTTAATCATAAAGTTGTTAAGTTGTTAAAAGGTAGTTATGGTCAGTTAGGAAGTTAGGTAGTGGTTATAAGTTTGTTACTTTTCTGTTTCATTTTTTGTCTTCCTTTCTTCTTATAATCTGTAATCTATAAATACCAAGATGGATTATCAATAATACAACTTTCATTTCCCTCATCCTATACTCTTATAGTGTTATATGACCATTTGCAGCGAGCTCCGTCATCAACTTCCAGCAACTCCAACGAGCAAGGGGATGGTTCTTTATTCAACAATCAGAGGAGATCCCCGACTATACATGATGACATCCGCACTCGCCTATATCTTCTTTCTAGATTTTAGTTGTCATTCTTTTCTCTTACACTCACTATATTTTTGTTGCGATGAAACCTAAACAACCAAGAAAAGTGATAGAGAAATTAACAATCAAACAGAACACAAAGAAATTTACGTAGTTTGGTATGTTAACCCTCCTCCACAACGAACAACGGCGTGATTATTTCCAATATGATAAGAATAACAACTTACAAATGATTCGTTAGAATGATAAGATATTCTCTTGGATTTTTGTTTATACAGCCGCAAGAAACCCTTATACCATGACTACCACCGATTTCATCGACATTCTCTTTCTAATTTCGAAATATATACACTGATACCCTTTGCATTGACAACCGCCTTAACAGAAGCCCGGCCTCTAAGATCAGGCCTACTTCTGCGATCAACCCTGCTTTTGAGATCCACCGTGCTTCGGAATCAACCCTCCTAAACGGGTCTAAAATATTTTGTGTACATTTCAATATATTTCCATAGACAAAATATGCAGTCGACATATTATTATTATTAAATATTATTATTGTATTATTATTATAATTAATATTAAATTGAAATGAAATCAATGTGATTATTATTATCTCATTATAAAATAGTACCCTTAGGTGAAGATGAGGGGTTTTAGGTGGACAAATTTAAAGACACTGTTCATTCCGTCTAGAACTAACCTGAATACTAAAGTTAAAGTTTTTATACATGACCAACATTTCCTATGTTACAAACATAAGAATCAATTTATAGCTCCTAGAAACCCCCCACAACAAGTATCCTGGTTTGGTCTCTAGAGAGAACTAGCATGGCCGTGGCTAGGGGTGGGAATCGGGCGGATTCGATCGGATTTGGATTCTTGAATTTCGGGCACAGATGGATTGGGCTCAAGAGCGAACTACCCGATCGAGATATCGGGCGCTTCGGGTCGGGCAAACATGAGTCTCTTTGTGCCCACGGCCTAGTTTTGCCCGAGAGCCAGATCGGGCGGGCTTTTTAAATAAAAAAACTAAAAAAAAAAGTAATAAAAACATAATAATAATAAAACAATAAAACTTAATCAAAAATATCAAGAAGTTAAACTTATTTTCCTCCATTAATCTCTAAACAAAAATTACATCAAAAATTGAGATTTTTTCACAAAAAGTTACAGAGATTGAACTTAAGGCGTTGGATTCTCGGGAACCATCTCTGGAAATCCGTCGTTCAAAAGTCAAATTGCATCATACTAACGTTAAGTTGGTGTTTCCACCAATCTTTCAGACAAACACAACACTCCAACATTTTCGGAGTTAGACTGCTTTTATAATCACCCAAAATTCTCTTTTCCAAAGAGAAGGCAGACTCGGAAGCAACAGTAGAAACCGGGACAGTAAGAACATCACGGGCAATTCGAGATAAAATCAGGTATCTTTTCTCATTTTCCCTCAACCAACCTAATACGTCGAACATTTCAAGACCATCATGTAACTCAAAGATGTTCATCATCTCTTTAACCCTCTTATATCTCAGAAAAAAAATATTATACATCTCTGAAACAGATCATCAAATAGATCTGTCTCAGAGATGTCCATCATCTTTTATCATAAAAAAAACACTTCTTATTTCATTCAACTCTGAAATCAGAGACGTTTAAATCATCTGTTATATAAAAAAAACACTTCTAATTTAATTACAGTTTTAATCATCTTTTATCAAGAAAAAAAACCACTTCTAATTTCAATACATCTCTGAAACAGATCAAAAGTAAATCTGTTTCAAAGAAGTTTTAATCATCACTTATCAAAAAAAAATTCTAATTTCATTTCATCTCTGAAACAGATCAAAAAGTAGATATGTTTCAGAGTAGTTTTAATCATCATTTATCAAAAGAAAAAAAATATAATTACTTCTATGAAACATCAATAAATCACTTTATATAAATCATAAATCATATTATTCTTTAAATAACAGTAATAATCACCTAAAGTTATATTCTAAAGCATCAAAACACCTCATATCATCGGTGTATCAGCCAATCAAAAAAGAAAAATCAGAAATAACATATTACTAGTCTATTAGAGATAATCACCTAAAGTTATATTCTAAAGCATCAAAACACCTCATATCATCGGTTTATCAGTCGAATATTATCTTTAGGATCAAAAAAGAAAAATCAAAAATACCATATGATTAATCTATTAGAGATTGGTGTTAGTTGTTACTATGTTGCATTCAAGGAGGAAGGAGCAATGGACGACGGTGGATGACGGGTTTCGGCTTTTGGGGTGGAGGACAATGGGCGGCGGTCGGTGGAGAAGGAGGGAGGTTGCCGTCTGCTAACTTGATTGGGTCTGTTTAGAAAATGAGTTAGGGTTTCTAAAGGGGGGATAAGGGTTTTAAACCATACTTATAGAAGATAGTTTTGATCCAACGACGGGTGATGCTCAATCGTTGGATCATATTATCTGATGGGCAGGCAGGTATTATATACAGGCGGGCAGGTCTAGGCTTATTACAGGCGGGTGGTTCGGGTGGATTATCGAGCGGACGAGTATCGGTTGCCTAACGGGTATGATATATTTATCTTTTTCATATTTTAAATTTTTTACTTTTTCTACCTATCGAATTTTCAGATATTTACATGTACCAGCTACCCAACTAAACATAAACACATGGACCATCAAACTTTTAATTATATCTATTCATCTAACAACTATATTAATGCATTAACTTTCTCATTATCTATAAATACGATCATCTTTCACTACACACTCATCCAACTTGATCATCTTCTTTTATAGTTTCATCTTCTACTATTATCTTATTTATTTGTTTACAATGAATAACAATTTTACTTTGGTGAACTGGATGTTTGAAAAAGATGTTGTCGCTCGAGAAGGGGAGGGTGATAATCGTAGGATGTTACCAGAAACGGAAAAAAAAGTTACTTGAAAACGTACTTGTCATGTTGGTTCTATTTCAAAACATTAAAAGATAGATCGTAATAGATAAGCTGGTCACGAAACCATTAATGTACTAATTAATTAAATATGAGTTTAATTATAGATGTAAACTAATTAATTAATTAATTAATTAATTAAATTTTAAAAAAAAATAGATTAATTTCAACCCTTGGATGACCCCCGGCAACCAGATATATCCCCCGCATGACCGTTGGGAGCCCAACGGTCACGTAGGGTTTGTTTTGAGCCTCAGCTCAGCCCCAAGGGGCCCAACAAATTTGAGCCTCTTCCTCTCATGGTTAGAGTTGCTCTCATGGTTGGTGGCTCAAACGAGGTTTGCTAATATGGACCACACCAAATTATGGTCATGTCTCTTTAAATATGCTATTTTCTGATACAGCGAAATCTTCTTGATTTTTTATTAAATTTTTTATTCTTGATTTTCACACAACTCGTCAAAAATTAATATCAAAATGATATTGTAAGATTTAGTTTCTTAAAATACAAAAGTACACAATGTGGTTAAAACGTGTGCCACGTAGTCCTCTTTATCATGGATGCCCTAAAATTGACATTATAAATACTCGTTTATGATGTTTTTATGGAACAGCCGTCGCTACCTTTCTCTATAACTTTTTTTGTCTGGTTATACTTTACTGTAGTCATGCTTCTAGAGACCAGATATTGGTAAAGTATTTGATTTCTTAATTTTTGTAGTTTGTTGTTATCTTGAAAACCCTCTTTGTAGATGGTGGTCTCGTCTACTCTGGTTATGTTTTTGTTGATTCTGAAACTATATGGTTTTGAAATAATGAGAACCCCAATAACACAATGTTGGAGAAGGTGAAGAAAATATATTTATGTTAGCAGAGTTCATTTTACGTTTTCCTTTAGTTTTCATGTTATTAGATTAAGATTTATTTAATTAGAAGTTTATCATGTAATAGATGTAAACGTTAATTCAGTTTTCTCCTTTGTCATTTCCAGGTTAAGAAAAAGGTCTAGTTAAAATATTTACCGGATCAACGATTTACCATATTACTTCTTCACTGATGGAGGGGGGGGTATCTTTCGTTACCATCGTCTTCTCCCCTGAGGTTCGATTTTCTTCACCAGTATCATTTGCCTTTAATTTATGTCTTCATATGTTACGTAATTTTTCATTAATATCAAACTCTTCTAATTTTCTCGTAGTATGCCGATCTTTTTAGTGGTTAAATGATTGTTGAGATATATTTATTCTAGAAATAATTCCCTAATGGGCCTTCACATTTGAATAGCAGGAATGTTTGACCTTTTATGTTTTCTACTAGGGTATATCCCGTGCCCTAGGGCACGGACACTTGTATCATTCAAATGTTACGAAATTTATTGTTATATTTTATTGAAAGAGAGAGATTTTTATTAGTTATTATTTTTTTTTTGTTTCTTTTCTCTTAAATTAATTATTATTTTATTAAGAGAGAGATTTTAATTTCTTTTTTATTAGTTATTATTTTTTATTATTTATTACTTTTTTGTATTATGTTTTTGTTTCTTTTCTCTTAAATTAGTTATTATTTTATTGAGAGAGAGAGAGATTTTAATTTCTTTTTTTAACCCTTGAAATTTATTTTGTTTCTTTTTTCTTAAATTAGTTATTTTATTTCTAAGAAGGAATGATTATTGTTTTTTAAATAAGTAACTTTATTTCTACGAAGGACTGTAATATAAATTTTGAGAAGGGCTTCTAGACGATATGCTTTATTAAAAAAGGATGTTTGTCCAAGTCATCGTTTTCCCTTGATTCGTATAATTATGTTTGTAACCCTAATATGAAGTACATGATATAAGAGCTTGCAACAAAAAAAACATATGAGCTCACTGTCACAACATTGCCAACTTGGCCAAAACTTTACTCCAAGACATCACAGCTGTTAATCGACGAATCTCCTCTTTCTTTATTTTATTTGGATCTCTAATATCATCAATGATAGCCTCTCCTACCTCTTTTTTTTCTCCATCACTTGAAACAAAATTTCAATTGATCTTTTTCCTAAATGGATTTGTTTTTCCTTTTCCTCTCCATTTCTGGTGTACTCTGAGATGACGACCACGCTTCTCAGTTGCACAAAAGAACCGAATTCCCCAGCCACTAGAAAAATAGCAAATTCTTGACGATTTCAGAGGACCATCAATGTTCACTCGCAGAACAACAAGGGTCCTTCATACTGTCGCTTTTGCTGTAGCAACATCAACAGAAAAGAGACAGTTTTATAACGGTCGTTGAAAATAAGCTAATGAAGCTTTCCCCTTACGAATTTACAATCTTATTTACCCATAATGTGTCATTTTGTGCACCTGTCTTGTGTATGAATTGAAATTTAGGGTGACTAATATGTTTAGGCTTGGTTGTTCTTCCACAACCTTGTTGCATGTAGAAGTCATGTCTTTGCTATTTGTGTTCTCCAACTTTGCATTTATAATGGTGGAAGAAGGTTCTACCTGGGATAATATTGTTTCGATACCTAATTACTTTGTCACTATTTCCAATACTGTATGTTTTTAGATATATAATCTTGTTTGATCTACGATATTATCTGAATACCTAATTACTTTATTTCATACAGACTGCGTGGCATCTGCCTTTAATTCAAAGGCCCTAACTGTAGCAAAGTCGAGAAGGGGCGGTGGCTTTTCGCTGAACCACTTCTTATGGGTTTATGGCTGGTTCTTGTTATATCATGAGTCATTGCTGTGTTTTGTTTTTTTTTGTTGAAACTAGTCATTGCTGTGTTGTAATTTTAATAGTAATCAAAACTAGCAAAATTAAAGGTAATGTTAAATTGAGCAATACTCAGGTTGAAATACAAATTTTTAAATTTGTTTTTTAAATGGTTGAATAAATATTCGTTGAGTGAGAAAGCTTTTGGAGGGATTTTGTTTACAAATAAATTTTTGGTTGAAACACACATTTTTAAATCTGATTTTTCAACAGTTATTTACTTCTATTTCAACTACATACTTTTCAATCTGGTTTAGGTATTAGTTTTAGATTTAAGGTTTGATCTAGTAGATTATTTTCAGGGACTTTTCTATAAATTTAAGTCTTTACTTCTAAATATGAAATAGTTTCTCTTTAAATAACCGGCTATGTAAATTACTCCTCACTGCTCGTAAATACCAATGACCTTGAACTATTATCCTATATCTAGAAAAGCGAGTGAAGGAAAAGGAGATGAAAGAAGTAAAACATAACATACGTTTCATATTTAACTATTGACATTTACAATAATTTTGTAATTAACACATTAAAGAATGGTTGTTAAGATTATGTAATATTTCTTTGTAAAAAGAATATAGCTTTATTCATTGGAAGTTTTTCGGGACTTTAGAACATAACAAAATTAAAGAAAAACAAATAATCTCTCTTCGAGCTGCCATAACTGTCGATCGAGGGTTACTTGACATTTCTCTCCGTACGGTAAAAAGAGAGATAAAACATGATAGAGAGACAACGGAGGAAAGAGAGATAAATTTTTTGTGGAGATGGTAGCAGAGCGTGACTCGCACTTCTAACTTGCTCAAAGTAAATTGACCAAGTCAAACTCGTGAGTTTATAATGGTAAAAATAGTGAATGTATATAAAATTTCAATTTAGGGGTGCCACCTTTAATTGAAAACTAGGTATGTGTTGTAGCCTTTAAAAGGTGGCGTCTCAAACCGTGTTTTGCTTGTTGTGGACCACAACGTAGCGTGGGCGTATCTTTCGAACATGTTATTCTCCAATACAGTGAAATTTTCCTGAATATCTATAGCAAAAAAATTAATTGTAGTTGTCACACAATTCGTCAGAAGTTAATATCAAAACAATTTTGTTTTTTGAGACAACTATAAACATCGTATTATTTATCGTTCATGAGATTACAGATGAGAAAACAAAATAAACACAATTTTGTAAGATTTAGTTTCTGAAGATAAAGGTGTACAATGTGGTTGAAACGTGTGGCACATAGTCCTCCTTATCTTGGATGCCTTAAAGTTAAGATTATAAATACTCGTTTATGATGTTCTCATAGAAAACCGTCACCACCTTTATCTATAATTTTTCTATCTAGTCTATACTTTGTCGGAGTTGTGCTTTTAGAGACTAAATGTTGGTAAAATATTTGATTAATTTCTTAATTTTTGTAGTTTACTGTTACCTTGAAAACCCTCTTGCTCCATTAGATGTTGATTTCCTTTATTCTGGTTATGTTTTTGTTGATTTTGAAATTTCATAAATTTTGAAACAACAAGATCCCAATAACACAATGTTGGAGAATTTGAAGATAATAAATTTATGAGTTCATTTTATGTTTTCTTTCCATTTTCATCTTATCTTAGATCAAAATTTTCAAGTTAAAAAAAGGTCTAGTTGAGGGTTTAGCGAATCAACGATTTACCATATTACTCCTAAATTGTTTGTGGTTGGAGTTGTTTTGTTATTGGGATTTTTCTTTTCCCAAGGTTCGATTTTCTTCACTAGTATCATATAACTTCAATTTCATTCTCCGTTCACAACACACACTTCTTATTAATATTAAATTGATAAAATTTCTCAAAGTAAGAGGATTTACAATGTTATAGGATGGTTTGGACCAACCTTTTGGGCTGCTAGTGATACTGTCTGTTTTAGTATAGTTAGGTCTCACGGTTCTAAAAGGCCTCAGGGAAGAGTGTTTATCCTCTTAAGAGGAGCACCACACTCCGTTTCACCACGAATTGTTGCCACAACACACCCTCCTAAGACCACATCACAGTAGAGTGAATCGTGTTGATAACATGTTATAGGATAGTACGGATCAGCCTTCTAGACTGCTAATGATACTGTCCGCTTTGACACACATAGACCTCACGGTTTTAAAAAGCCTCACTAGGGACGGGTGTTTATCCTCTTAAGAGGAACACCACACTCCGTCTCACCACCCATGGAGAATTGTTAATGTTGCCACAACATACAAATCATTGTTGATGTATATCTATTTTAGAAATAATTCCCTAATGGATCTTCACATTTGAACAGAAGGCATGTTTGACCTATATTCTTTTTCAATAGATTTTTCAGGTTACCCCATTATGGGTTTGGCTAGAAGAAATGGGGTTCCCTAATCTCTGCCTGTCGTACCCTTCCATTACAGTAACTCCAACCCGGGCCTGGCTGAGGTCAAAAATTCAGATTTTTGCCCTCAGCCAGGCTCTCCAACCCCAGTCGGATGGGGCGAAGGCCCCAGCCGATGCTTCAGTCGCCCCTAACATTAGGGGCGACTGAAGGTCCCCAACATGACCGTTAGGGACTCCCAACGATCATGTTGGGGATGATCTTGGCCGTTAGAAAAAATCCAACGGCCAAGATCTTCTCCTATTTTTTTTCGTTTTTTTAATGTAATTAAGTTTTAATTTTTTTTCAACTCTAAAAAAGACTTCCACATTAATAATTAAAATACATTTAGCGAAAGTGTCGGTCCCCGAATAATTTTTCAACCTTGAAAAAAAAAATTTATTTCGAAAATAGTTCAAACACGTATTTGATATATACACAAAACCACACACGTTTCTCGCACACTAACAAAAACATCACACACACATTTCTCACGTAAATAAATTTTCGGCCTCAAGAGACTGGGGTTGGAGCTGAATTTTTTAGGCTGAGCTGAAGCCTGAGGCTAAAAATTTTGGGTGAAAAAGTGATTTTTTTCGACCTAAGACAGACTGGGGTTGGTGTTGCTCTTAGACGGGTATAGAATTATGCCTCATATTGTTGCTATAGGCGGTCCATTTACAATAAATCTCTAAGACATTTTGTTTCCCCAAGGGCACCTATATCAGTAATGTAAGTTGGCCTACTGACCTACCCAGTACCCACTTACCCCAATTTTTATGTACTAACATTTTTCTCCCTTCTTTTTACTCCACTTCTGATAAAATATATTACCTTACTAAAGAAAGCAAACTATAGTGGATTATGGCCTAAGAGTTTAATCAATGGGTAACAAATTGAAGTAAATAAGTCATAAGGAGGATTTGAACCGCACACAAACTACACCCTCAACCACTCAATCCCAGACTAGACTGATTACTTAATAGGTACATAAGTCAGCTCTTTACTCGTTAGGATGCCTTAAAATGTTAATATGATATATGTCATGAATCAACTCAGTAATCACGATTGTTAAGATCACTCTTTACATTGCAGGTTCGGAAAAAGTGTCACGACTCCTGTACATTGATGGTAACGGGGCAGACTAAATCAGGATGAAGCGGACAAAATTGCAATAAGAAACCTGATTTCACTTCATGCATCGGTAAGACCAGAATGAGGAAACATACCGATCGGGACTTGTGAATTATCGAAGGGAGGTTCAAGTCAAAACAAATCCGATTTCAAGAACACCAACCCCAGCAGGAAAATGAAGAAGGTATACGACCAGTTTTTCGTATGTAATCTGCTTGTTGTTCAGTTTTTACGCCTCGACTGTTTTTCCTGGCTTCCGCAATTGCTCGCTTTTCTTCAGCTTTATGTCTTGTTGCTGCTAGCTTGTTCATTAGCTTCTCATGAGCTTCTGCTCTCATTCTTTCTACTTCAACCTGATCCATATAACCATTTATCGCAATTAATACATGGTGAGTTTTATGATTGATTAGAAATCGATAGTCATAAGTTATTTTTCAAATGCTAAGATTGCTTATAGATTAGAATAGACAACCTTTATATATTATGAAGAGGACAGACTACCTTAGATTTCTAGCATAGCACCTATTACTCTTTAGATACAATCATACAAAATGGAAACAAAGGAAGGGATGGGAAAGGACTTAATTAGCTTGAGTTCCAAAATAGTAGATCTCCGTGTGATACGGCAGGAAGTCGGTACCATTTTAGCATATCCTCAAAAGATATACGGCGTATTAGCTCGAGCTCATGTCCGATGTCTGAGCAAGATCTCATCAGATCATGGCTCAAGAAAACGAGAATTCAGGAATCTGGATAAAAAGTCTAGGATCTGTCATTTTTTCAAGAAACGCAATTGAGTAAAAGTCGCACTTCACACTCAATGGGAAGTCTTAGAATCTAACATACTAATCAGGACCACTATCCCTAGAATCTAACATACTAATCAGGACCACTCTATCTAACGCACACAAACGCTAGGATAAAAATTGAACTACCCGACCATTTCTTGGAAGTGTTGACCAAAATCCAAACTGCAACAACACCACAACTCGGACTACATAATAGAGAAACTACAACCTTAGAAGCTAATGTCACAACACTTACTAGTGATGGAGATAAAAGACTGAAAAAAAGCAATAAATACAAATTATATATGGTACTGTAATAGTTTAATATACGTAGAAATTAGGAGAACAGAGAAATTTATTGATCTTTTTTCAATCTGACAAACAAGATCCAAGAAAGAATAAGATTAGTTGCTCGAGCGGAGTAGATCTGAGGAGAAACTTGTCCTATGGTGCTATGGGCTACAAATCAATATGGTCAATGCAAGTTGAAACTTAAAAGAAACTAAGTATAATATGGTCAATGCACACAAATCGTGTAAATCTTTTTCAAATTAAGGTTGTGCACACGATGTAGTGGTTGGAGCACCCACACTTCAATAAGTAGTGAAAGTGCAATAATACCTCAATTTTTCTCATTTCAGCTTCTGTCTCTGCTTTTTGGTGATTTTCCCACACTTCTATTTTGATTTCTTCACGCTTATATCTGAATAAAAAATATCCACCATCAGTTACAAGTTTCTGCAAGATATGGAGTACAAATAAAAGAAGAGAAAACTCCAAATGGAAGTCACCTGGCCATATATTTAGCTTTCTCTGCCTCTTCCCAAGCTGCTGCACGGGTATCAATAACACTTTTAGCAACTTGATCATCTGAAACATTCCTACGTGAAGTCGACGCATCCTTGTCTTCATCTTCTTTGCTTGCCCAGGCAGCAATATTCATCTTACCAAGCTGAGCTCCAAGTGCTACTATTTCTCTCCTGGTTTTCTTCTGTAATTCTTTCTCAGACAACTCCTTTTTGTTAGGATCTAGCTGCCCATCGGCTATTTCGACAGAAGATGTAACACGTGTATCCCTTCCGGGAGTTGTTGGTCTTGACGAATTGGGACTTCGTATTGGTGTTGTTGCTCTAACAGGGGTTCCAGTCCTGGATGGTTCCTGACTAGCAATTGGCGTCATCTCCGTACCCATATCCCTCATAGACACAGATCTAACTGTTGATGGAGGTGGAATGAATGCTGTAGCACTTTGTAGTGATACAGATGAATCATGCCGGCTAAGACTTACTGCACAAATTTACCAAAATATACGCTCAGCTTGATGTTGGTGCTGAACAAACATCAGTACTTCATAAAAGGATCTATGGAGCATTATAAGAGATAACAACAATCAACTCATTCAAAATAAAATAACTGCCACATTATCAGCTATAAGTTGAGCCCCACAATTAACGTAATATATACTACGCCACAGATAATATCCACATTAACAAAATAAATTACTATCCATCACTCCAGGACTCGAGAAATCTAACTTTGGAGAAAATAAAAGTAAAGACTTGCACCCACAATATCGTAATGCCCAATACTTAAACGTAAAAATAAAGAAACTTGTCTTATAAAACTATAACAGAATGCGGAGATCGCGCCATTCAGAAGGATCACACAACATGTTAGTCTAGGGGAATATAAATCTGAAGGCAAGACTAGTCTCGACTTGACACACAAACGGTCAAAGAAATGGTTCAACTGCCAAAATAACTAAATTTCAAATTCAATTTCTCACCTTGTTGGTTTGGATCTATTCGCTTAGTATCTGCTTCTTCAAAAGTAACTGATTTCTGCTCTGGAACTTCAGTTACAACCTTAATTGTCGTCTGCCGACTTACATACCCAAGGAGGCCTGTTTTCCGCGAACCAACTGGTTGACCTTGAGATTGCCCCGTCTTAGTCCGGTTTGACGTAGGACTCGCGATCCATTTCTGGGCATCGTCCCATTTGGAAGGTGCCGGTTTGGATAATGATGAGAATGGAACTCTATGTGGTGCTCTCTCTGCTTTCTGAAACTCAAAAGCAGATGATGGTATACTGGCACTATCATACCCACCACTATCATAATCTAAAGAACCATCTTTGTGAGATCTAATTCTTGAATTAACAATATTTTTTTGTTCTTTTGTTCGACGATCAGTTGTCATATCAGAGGCTAAAGTTTCCATCACAACCGAGGAATTCGAGCATCCAGGAAATTCGCTTACCATATCTACATCCTTGCAACTCTCAGAAGTGCTTAAACCTAAGGACATTTACATTTTAATTGAAAATTAGGGCTCTTAATAGTCATCCTAAATCAAACTAGAAGACGAGAAGCGAATCTCTTACCTCGATTGTCGATCTCACTGAGTTCAGATCTTAGAGAATACTTTGATTCCACTTCTTCTTCTTCTTCTTCCTTCCTCTTCTTCTCGATTCCTAAAAGCATACTTCTTAACCTAGCTGGAGAAAATCCACCACCCTGAGAAGTAAAAACAATCCAACACAAACACAAGTCATCAAGAGAGAGCAAGAGACAGAGAGAGATTTTAAGAAGCATAAAGCATTTCTGCCATGAAACACCTAAAATTTCAGCTCAAAACTCGAGAAACTCAATTTCTAAAAGATATCAAAACAATAAAAGATACTAACTGATTCTTACAGATAAAACAACGACACTAACACTTGATGATGAAGTCTAATTTAGGGTTTCGAAACTGTGAAACATCCAAATTAGAGTCTGAAATTGACTACTACTCTATTAATAGAAACTTCCAAAGGAAGACGACTTTGACAGATCAAATACTAAACCAGTTTAAGTTTCATATTATCGAAATCATAAAGAGATCTTGAAATTGTTGTGATCTTCTTCTTCGATAAATCATTGGGAAAAGAGAAAGGCAAAGAGAGCCAAAAGGTAAGGAAGAAAGAAATCGAATAATAACATAATAGTAATCTTTAAAATACCTACTACCTGAGGTTTTTCGATCCTTTCGTAATCCATTTAGGTTTCTTTCACCACAAGCAACTTCTCTCTCTCTCTCTCTTTCACTCTAGTTTCTCTCTCTAAAACTCATGAGCTCGGTGAGTGTGTGAGTTGACAGTAGCTGCTGCTTATTTCGTCCATGACTGGTTCATGTCAACCAAATTAGCAGCTACTACTGTGACTGAGTGTATTTTACTCATGATTCAGATTAATATTACCCCTTGTTACTGATGTTATTAACGGAAATGCCACTGATGTTTTTAACCGTTGGAACTTGGGAGTACATTGATATAAAGTAGTACTTCGTTGGGAGACTAATAATTTACATCTTCATATCCCACTTTAGGAATGTTTGGTTAACGTTTACCAGTAGATAAGTTTTATAGATAGGATATTTACACCCAAATTCTTTCAAATGACTTGGTCTTGTTAGGTTTAGTGTTGTGGTTCAAATGTTTATCTCTCCACAATCTAAGAGGTTGTGGTGTGGGTTCGGGTTGCGCTTTCATTCAAGTCGACTTTGTATGTATAAATAAAGTAAATACATACCTTTTAGGGTCACCTTCACGATCAATTTCTATGTTCTTTGGATTAACATATAATTTGTTAAGAATTTATTCAATCTTTCAAAGCAACTAAGACATAAGACACGACGTTTCTTATTCAAAACTTGGATGTAACTGTGATATATGTTATGTGACGGAGTGATCCTTCAAAAAAAACATGAGTCCAAAAAAAAACAAGGGGAAAATCAAGTTCACGTTGGGTGGAAATATCCGACCTAAAAGTGGTTGGTTAAAAAGTTAAACATGGTAAGATGGGGGATGGGCTAATCTAAAAATCAGCCCAAAATTAAGGTAAATTAGATATTAGACAAAGAAATATTTGAGATAGATATCCAAACCTCTTTCTTAAAATTGCTTACATTGAAGTCGCATTTGTTAAACAAACTCCAAAACTTAAAAGAAAATTTATTCACTCCATAGTAATTCAAGTGGGTAGATAACATGAAGTTGATCTTTTGTGAAAGCAAGTTTTAACGATGGAGAAAGATCGATGAGACGATAAACAAATCTAATTTTGGGATAAAATAGGAGTTGATAAATGCATTTGTTAGTAAATGCTAACATGTATGTCTCTAGGTTTGTAGTTTTCTAGTAGTAACTTTGAACAGCAAAGAATCAAAAATCCCTTAAACTAACATTTTTAATGAGGTGGTGGTTGGTCAAAGAGGGAATCTTTGGGGCAAGAAAGAACATCCATTTTGTGAGAGAGAGAGAGAGGTGAATAGGTGATCAAACACATTGAAGATGAGGGAGGAGGGAGGGACCCACACAAATAATTAGAGTGTTGGAACGGCGGGAGGAGCTTCAAATCTGACCAACTTTGCTTTTGCCGCTTCAATGACCAAACTTTGACCAAATTATTAATTACTCAGTATTATTAGTCTTATTTTAAATCAAATAATAATAAGATAATAGTAGAAGCATTGTTGTACTCTGTCAATGTCTTCCATGCAAAAAACTCCTGACCCTACTGTCTCATCCATGTGGGGTTTGATCGGCTCGACCTGGCCCCCATTAAACAAAATCTGAACATGATCTGTTAATTCATTCTCAAATTAATTTATTCAAAATAACTGAACTAGTTTTCTTTGTTAAAAACAAATAATTTTGGTATAAATTACACTAAAGTTCACTTCAATTTCTTTTTTGTTGAACTAGTTCACTTCATTAAATCTCATCGAATAGATACCATTAACTCCCTGATTTAGTGTTGTAAGAAGATGATTTTATAGGCACCCACGGGGCATATCCATTGGGTTGGGTTTGGGCTCGTGCAGATGGTTGGGTGGAGTAATTTACTCAAACCCGCTCACTAACATGTAGCTGCCCGGGGTACAACCAATTGGGCTCACGTGTCCACGGATCTCGTTCGAATCAGGTGAACGTGTCGGATATCGGGTTTTTGGGCATTTCCCCCACCCCTACACTTTATCATCTAAGAAATACTTACTATTTAGTTGATCAAAAATTAAGTATGAGATCTAATCGGCAATGTAATCATGCACGGAGTCAGGATTTGAAATCACACCTGACTAGACTAAAGTTACTATAAAACAAATGGTTAAAAGAAACTTTTTGTTTTCGTGGATCTCTTGTTTGGAAGACGTAAGTTTAGTGTACTTACAATTGGTTAACTAAGTTAATTAACGAGCATGTATCTTAATATTTTTCGCCAAAAGTCATTCGATAATTGAACGCTAAAATTTTTATTAACCGTAAGAATAATGAATTTTTTAACAATGATTGAAACGGCAGAGATTATCGTTAATGTTATTTTGTCATCTTTACGGATCCATGGTAAATGTAGTACAATCTTATTTCATTGACGGCATATAGTTTTGATTAAAGCGTAAAAGAACCAATGCAGCAGGAACAAAACTGAAAATTGTATCTTGTGAGAATTGAAACTCCAGACGCAAATCACCATTAATATTACTTGAAATAATAGAACTAGTAAAACAATTTGTTATAAGTGTAGAAACACTTTCCATATTAAAAAAAAAAAAAAAATTAAAACAAAAATGATAGGGGAACCGACACTTTGGGCAGATGGCTGACGTGGCGTAGCCACATCAGCCAATTTGCTAAGCTGCTATGTGTATTTGGTTTCTTGCGTTTTTTTTACAGTTCAGCCCCCCCCTTTTTTGAAGTCTTACATTTTCACCCCTTTTCGTAGGAATTAATCTGGACCTTTAAGTTGATCAACAGTCCAGATGTGAATCACCCAAAATCTCTAAATTCTGGACTGTTGAACCCCAAGATCTCTCTTCTTAACTCAGTGGTGCAAGGAGTTGTGTCCAAGTGCTTGGTGTGCATCAATGCCTCTTGCATTGGTTTACAGATCCTCTACCAAGGAATCGTTAAGAGCATCTATTTCTCTTGCATTGGCTTACTAATGACAAATTACATGTCCACTATAATACATGTAATCAGATATTACTTAACCTGCAGTTTTAAGTAGAAAGACAATTAAAATTATACAACCATGAACATTACAGTACATAACATGAGTCTGCTATTACATAACACTATTTTTTAAACTACTAAACTGATATTACATAACACTAACTTTTAAACTACTAAACTAACAAATTTATTGTTTATGCATTTTTTACTTCATCTCGGCAATTTTTTTAAATTGTGTCTTGAAGTAATCACATCGTATTTTCGGATACATCAATGCCTTCAGAGGTTCCAACTCAAACTTGGCCATTTTTTTCCGAGGTGAGTGTGATTACGTCATCTTCGCTTGTAGAAGCTTCTTTCAAAAGTTCATAATTATAAGTAGGTAGCTCATCAATATCTCGACGTTACATCTCTACACAAAACATCACTATTATATTCAAAGGATGATAAAAAAAGAGTAACATATTTATGTAAAGAAGGAAAAGAAAAAGTATACTGCATTCAGACACTTGACAAACCATCAATCCAAATTCTTGCTTGTTTTCGCAAGAAATAACTTCAAAAGCTTCACCACAAACAAATTATCTTTTCCTTCCATCTATCATTCATTCTTTGTCATAGCAATATCAACAAGCTCATACAATAAGTTCAACAAAAAAAAACAAGCTCATACAATAGTGTTATCGACAATGTCAATCAATGTAAACTATATACCAACCATTTCATATGTTTTGCTATAACTAAATGGATAATGAACAATGAAGAGATATGAAGATTGAAGCTCATCGATCCTTGTCACTAAGAAGATCCATAGTTGGGCTGAGAAGATAAAACCAATAATACTTGAGAACTTCTTGCATTCAAAATTTAGTTGAACAGTAATCTAAGAAGGGTATGAATTGTATAATTATAACAAAAACACTAATCTAAGCAATGGAGCATACAAAAACCTATAATTTGAGCAAAAATTAACCTAATCCTATAAGATTCTGTAAGACTACAGTAAACAGTAGTATATTTTATGGCACAACTACTTCTTAGGAAAAGAGTATTGAGTTCCTTACTGGTAAACAAGCAACAAAATTCCAGCCACACATAAGTCTATAACAAACCTAAATAAGGATTAA
The DNA here is from genome assembly GCF_041429995.1 of Eschscholzia californica. Classification (NCBI taxonomy): domain Eukaryota; kingdom Viridiplantae; phylum Streptophyta; class Magnoliopsida; order Ranunculales; family Papaveraceae; genus Eschscholzia; species Eschscholzia californica. The sequence goes on along the minus strand of NW_028238198.1, from coordinate 10,458,792 downwards.
ACAAAAACCCTGAAGTAATAAAAAAATTCATAGCTTGAAGCATTAATACAATATACTCAAGATTGCTCGATTTGAATCCCTAAAGTAACAAACCAGCATTTCACTAAAATTTCAGTGGTGTGGTTATTCATCAAGATGGCTTGATTTGGTTAGTGAGATGAAGTGAAGAAACCTTCGAGCGCCCTCAAGATCCTCGTTTTGAAACCTTCGGTCACCTCTCTCTAGATATCGATCTGTAAAAGAGATTTGAAAACCTAAGTTGTAATGGTGGTTTTGGGAAAAACTGGTTTTTATCGATGAAAAGAGGAAGAAGAGAGACCTTTGGGTTCAACTGTCCAAAATTTAGGGGTTTTGGGTGATTCACATCTGAACCGTTGATCAACTCAAAGGTCCAGATTAATTCCTACTAAAGGGGGTGAGATGTAAGACTTCAAAAAAGAGGGACTGAACTGTAAAAATATGTAGGAAACAAAAAAACGCAGACCAGCTGGGCAAGTTGGCTGGCGTGGCTACGCCATGTCAGCATCTGCCCAGGGTCTGCCCAAAGTGTCGGTTCCCCTATCATTTTTGAAATTAAAATTGGGGGTGAGACGTGAATTTTTTTTTTTTTTGATGAAAAGGTGAGATGTGAACTTAAGACCTTATGTGTGTGAGGTAACTGCTTCACCACTAAGCTATTCATTACTTCATGATATCATCTTTCGTATACATGATAAAAGCATCCCTGGTGGCATGTTACTTACTGATTATCATCTTTGAGATATTTGGGAAACCATCCCTGGCTGCAGCCAGGGATGGTCTCCAAGTACCTCCGCCCATGAATGTAACAACGTTTTTATGAGAAACGAAGTATGTCCCATTTTCCTTTTTAGTTATAAGAATAAATACCATTCAAGTACACATCAAAGTAAAATTTTCATCAAAAAAAAAAATTTTGACTTTACCCTCTCAACACTAGTTGGTGATAGAGTTTACATCCTCGAACTTTCTTTTTTGGCAAAATAGTAGAGTTATGTTTGACTTGAAAGAATGCGGACAAAATAAGTCTATACGAACCATATTTTTGACTAAACCCAACTCTAAAGTAATATGTTACAATCACTAAAATCACATTACCCGATTATTCTCGGTAGTCATATTTTTTTCCACACGTCAAATATTTGTTGGAATCGGAGCCTAATTTGGCTCGAGCCGACTCGTCAAACTCAGAAACGGAACGCTCCATTGCGTTCGTCTCGTCGAGCTCTACAATTTAGAGCCAAGAATTACTCAAATCCGATTCCGGATGAATGAGAAATTCAAGGTTAAAGTTTGAACGAAGATCGGTTGAAATAGGTACTAAATCGTCAAAGAGGACAAGTTAAAATAGGGACCGTTCAAGCGAAGCACGCACGTCCTAATCTGGACGGTAGGCGTTCAATGCGCGGGATTTTGCAAGATCCGACGGTCGCGCAGATGAGTGGGCGGGATAGCTTCGGGCCGAGCGCAGAAGCGTTGGATCCTCGCGGATCCAACGGTCCGCGCTAATCCCGTGTCGGGCAAGACGCGGGATCCCACCAGATCATCATCTAACGGCCGAGCTTCTTCTCTGTTGGGCATCTCTCGGGCACGCGCGAACCGCATCTGACGGCCAGCGTTCCGTCCGCGTTTTCAAGCTCGATCTGATGGCCCAAGATGAACCGACTCTTAATATTCAGTTAAAGTCCCTAGTTTCGAACAGCTATGTCTTTTGAACCCAAAAGGCAAATGCACCTATTCAATTCCTATATAAACCCACCAAACCCACTTTATTTTTCATCAATTCAATTCATTCTCTTCTTCTCTTCCCTTCTAACAATTAGAAGTTCTGGTTAGCCTAGAATATCTAATTAAGAAAGTATTTCTAGAAGTTCTGGTTAGACTAGAATATCTGGAAAAAGGAAGAAAGAAGTTTCGAGTGAAATTTGAATTTCCGAAGCATCTAGAAGATCATCCGCATTAGTCCAAGAGCTCATAATACTGACAAAGGTTCGTCCGCTTTCAGAATATAGAAGTACCATCTTAAAATTCTGAAAGGTTAGTCGTTGTATCCCGAAGGCATTCACCTTAACGTTTGGTACTGTTACGGGGGTGTAAAATGTCTTAAGGAAAGAGAATCTATTCTCGCCTCGACTACATTAACCGAAAGAAAGAATATTGATAAATCATTATTCTTTAATTGTCTATCTCTCTATAAGTTAGAGAAAGGAAACTTTGTCTAAATCAAGCCAAGACAGAGAGAAATCGACTTATCGATTAATAACCAGAGGAACAACAATCTTAAGACATTTTATAACGATTATTTCTCTGGTTATAAGATATTAATTTGGTTTACTTTTGGGGTGTTTCAGAAAACGAAATGGCACGAACAAGAACTACTCTACGAGTTATTCTGCCTAACACCAACAATGGGGAAAAACCAGAGAAGTTCAAGGGAACTGACTTCAACCGATGGAAGTTGAAGATGATGTTCTACCTAACGACATTGGGTCTGGTTAAATACTTAACCGAAGAGAGACCCGCCCATGCAGAAATAGAGGATGAGGCGCAACGAACCGCTGAAATAGATGCATGGAAACAAGAAGACTTTTTGTGCAAGAACTATATCCTGAACAGTTTAGATGACGGACTCTATAATCTATATTCGGTTATATAAACATCTAAACAACTGTGGGACACCCTTATCAATAAGTATAAAACTGAAAAGGCGGGTGTCAAAAAGTTCATCGTAGGACGATTCTTGGACTACAAGATGACTGATTCAAAACCAGTTATGACCCAAGTCCAAGAACGGCAGAGTCTCCTACAGGAACTACAGGAAGAGAACATGATAACGAATGAACCTTTCCAGGTCCGAGCTCTGATTGAAAAATTACCCACGGGGTGGAAAGACTTCAAAAATTATCTCCGCCATAAGAATAAGGATATGAGCCTTGAAGAACTCATCCTAAAGCTTCGAATCGAAGAGGACAGTTGCATTGCCGAGAAGAACTCTGAAAAACTCTCGAATGTGAACGTCGTAGAGACCGGTCCAAGTAAGAAGCGTAAGCATCCGTCTAAAGACGGAGGAAAGACGAAGAAAAAGACCAGGTTCGGCCAATGTTACAACTGTGGCAAACGAGGCCATCTGGCTAAGGATTGTCGTTCCAAAACCGTCAAAAGACATAAGAAGGCGAATGACCAAGCCTCGCTGGTAGAAGATACCGAAACTCAGAATCTATGTGCTATGATTACTGAAGCCGAAGAAGTGACTGAGAAACTTCAGAACTTGAACCTCTGTGCAGTGGTATCTGAAGTTAACCTGGTTAACAACCAGAGAGAGTGGTGGGTCGACACCGGAGCAACTCGTCACATTTGTGGTGACAAAAGCCTCTTCTCTTCTTATAACGAAGTAGGTGAAGGAGAAACCCTGTTCATGGGAAACGACTCAACCACCCGGGTCAGAGGAAAAGGGAAGATCATACTAAAGTTCACTTCAGGAAAGGAAGTAACTTTGAACGATGTACTCCATGCTCCAGATATCCGTAAGAATCTGGTTTCTGGTTCTCTTCTAAGTAAGAATGGGTTCAAACTAGTCTTTGAGTCAAACAACTTCGTCTTGTCTAAGAATGGGATGTATGTTGGGAAGGGCTACTTATGTGGGGGGTTATTTAAACTAAATGTAACCTCTGTAACGCCAAAGGCGTTTATTATTAATAAAATTAATAATTTCGTTTATATTGCTGAGTCCTTTAATATTTGGCATGAAAGACTAGGACATGTGAATAACAAGTCATTAAAGAAATTAATGAACTTAGAGTTAATTCCGAAAGTCGAAATTGATTCAAAACGAACATGCCAAACATGTGTAGAATCAAAGATGACTAAGACATCGTTCAAATCAATAGAACGAGACACAGAACCTCTAGACTTAATTCACAGTGATCTCTGTGACTTAAAGATGGTTCAAACCAGAGGTGGTAAAAAGTACTTCATCACCTTTATCGATGACTCCACTCGGTTTTGTTATGTTTACTTACTAAGGAGTAAGGATGAAGCAATCGATAAGTTCGAGCTTTATAAAACCGAAGTGGAAACTCAACTTAATAAAAAGATTAAGACTTTGAGAAGCGATCGAGGTGGAGAGTATGAATCTCCTTTCGCCGAGATATGTGCGAAGAATGGCATAGTTCATCAAAGGGATATTTAGTGTTTGGGTCAAGGATAAGTACCGATTTTAGTGTTTAGGTCACAAGTTTGTCCGTTATAGGGTCTGGGTCACGGACTAATAGTTGACCCCTTGACTAATGACGATAGCTAACTACCGTCATTAGTCAACATGGTCAATGGTTAGTCCGTGACCCAGACCCTAAAGCCAGTATTTATCCTTGACCCAAACACTAAACACGAGCTGATGTGAGCCGTTCTAAGTCCCATTTGTTGCTGCCATGAAAACCGAGTTAGTCCCTTGAAATCCCAAACTCGAGGGTGCTTCCATGAACCTCCAAGCTGCTGCCACCTTCCATGAGCCGAGCTCAACTCCTTCTTCCCGTGTCGGCGTAAGCATTGGCCGGTCGGCCAAGCTTTTGCCGGTCATCTCTCTCTCTCTTTCCCTCTTTTCAAGCTCTCTGAAACCCTAACTCTCAAGAACCCTGGAAAACCCCTAACTTCAGAAAACCCTAGCTTTTCCCCCCTTTTCATAATACAATGTGAAGATCTGTTCATTTACTCATCTAACAACTTTCGATACAATTGTCATGGATTCACATCTAAAAAAACAAGGTAAAATCAGATCTAGAATCTTTTATTAAATTAAAACAATTTTATCATCGATTACGTCTTGTTTGGAAACAAAGCTATCTTCTTCGGTCTTCCATAAATTGAAAAATCATCATTCGTTTCCGCCATGGCTAAATTCCAGAACTACGATATCTACGATATAAATATATCAAATGTTACTGATGATTCTGACCTAAAAATGCTTCTTCTTCAAACAACAAAACGATTAGTTATTTTTATTAAAGATTTAGATCTATATTTGAATGAGAAATCAACATCTATAAGTTTATCAGGAATTTTGAATTTCATGGACGAAATTTTCTCTACTTGGTTGAAGAAAGAATCATGGTGATTACTATGAACAACAAAGACCAAATTGATCCATCGATCAATTTTAAGACCTGAAAGAATTGATGTTCAAATCCTTTTTCTGATTTTAATGCGTTCAAATTTATTTCTGTCTTTGGAACGGCTCACAGCAACGCTATTTAGTGTTTGGGCCAAGGATAAGTACCGACTTTAGGGTCTGGGTCACGGACTAACCATTGACCCGTTGACTAATGACGCTAGTTAACTGCGTCATTAGTCAACGTGGTCAATGGTTAGTCCGTGACCCAGACCCTATAACGGACAAACTTGTGACCTAAACACTAAAACCAGTACTTATCCTTGACCCAAACGCTAAATATCCCTAACGACGGCTCCTTATACACCTCAACAAAACGGTGTAGCAGAGCGGAAAAACAGAACATTAAAAGAAATGATGAACGCTTTCTTAATTAGTTCTGGTTTACCTCAGAATTTGTGGGGGGAGGCGATATTATCGGCGAATCACTTATTAAATAAGTTACCCCATAAAAAAACCGGTAAAATTCCATATGAATTATGGAAAGGAAGGATGCCATCTTTTAAATACACGAAAGTGTGGGGGTGCCTGGCGAAGGTATTAGTTCCTCCTCCTAAACGGGTCAAGATAGGACCTAAAACTGTGGACTGTGTATACATAGGGCCCGCAATAAATAGTGGCGCCTATAGATTTCTAGTACAGAAGTCTGAAATTGAAGATATACACGTAAACACCATTCTGGAATCAAGAGATGCTAAGTTCTTTGAACACATCTTTCCTTCCAAACAGAATTCAGAAGTCTCATCTGAAAGTAGAAAACGTGTAAGAGATGAGGAAGAGGAAAATCTAGAAACATCTAAAGAAGATGATATGGAAATCGAGGAAACAACACTCGAACCTCGAAGAGGCAAAAGGACAAAGAAAGCTAAGACATTTGGTCCAGATTTTCTAACCTATATGGTAGAAAATGAACCTCAAACTTTCACAGAAGCAATGGCTACTCCAGAAGCTCCATTCTGGAAAGAAGCTGTTAATAGTGAAATAGAATCCATCATGCAAAATCATACATGGGAGCTAGTAGACCTCCCACCGGGTTGCAAGCCTCTAGGCTGCAAATGGATTTTCAAAAGAAAATTGAAAACAGATGGATCTATAGACAAGTATAAAGCAAGACTTGTCGCAAAGGGATTCCGACAAAAAGAAGGGTTAGATTACTTCGACACCTATTCTCCAGTTTGTCGAATCACCTCAATAAGAGTGTTAGTAGCTATAACATCCTTATATAATCTGGAAATTCATCAGATGGATGTGAAAACCGCTTTCTTAAACGGACAACTCGAAGAAGAGATATATATGAGTCAACCAGAAGGGTTCATAGCTCCGGGTCAAGAAAAGAAAGTGTGTAGGTTAGTGAAATCACTATATGGGCTAAAGCAAGCTCCAAAGCAGTGGCACTTAAAGTTTGATGACACATTATTATCAAACGGATTCAAGACCAACGAATGTGATAAATGTGTCTATACAAAGGTAACTGCGAAAGGATGTGTTATTCTATGTTTGTATGTAGATGACATGCTAATTATGGGAAATAATTTAGATGTCATTAATACAACTAAAAAGATGCTTTCGAAAACTTTCGACATGAAAGATTTAGGGAAAGCGGAGGTCATTCTTGGAATTAAGGTTTCCAAGACGGCTGAAGGGATAAGTTTATCTCAAACGCATTACGTTGAGAAAATCTTAGAAAAATTCAGCAAAGATGACCTAAAAATGGCGAATACTCCGATAGATCCAAGTATTCACTTAATGAAGAATACAGGGAACGCAGTAAGACAATTAGAGTACTCTCGGATTATTGGAAGTCTGATGTACCTAATAAACTGTACTCGACCAGACATAGGCTACTCAGTCAGTAAGCTAAGTAGATTTACGAGTAACCCGAATAACACACATTGGAACGCCATAACGAGAGTGTTACGGTATCTAAGAAAGACGAAGGAGTACGGACTCCATTATACCACATATCCCGCAGCCTTAGAGGGATATGCAGATGCAAATTGGATATCAGATACCGACGACACTAAGTCAACCAGTGGATATGTGTTTACACTGGGAGGGGCTGCCATATCTTGGAAATTTTCAAAGCAAACGTGCATTGCTCGATCGACAATGGATTCAGAATTCATTGCTCTAGATAAAGCAGGGGAAGAAGCAGAATGGCTGCGACAATTCCTTGAAGATATTCCAATATGGCCAAAGCCGGTGCCTGCAATCAACATACACTGCGATAACCAAGCAGCGATTGCACTGGCACAAAGCAAGATGTACAACGGTAAGTCTCGACACATTCGTCGGAGACATAATACCGTTAAGCAACTTCTCTCTGAAGGGATCATAATTATAAATTATATAAGATCCAAAGATAACCTAGCGGATCCATTTACAAAAGGGTTATTTAGAGAGTTAGTAGTTGCATCATCAAGGGAAATGGGGCTAACGCCTAAAGTAAATGTAGATGACTGGAGATCCCACGATCTAGGTTCAAAGGGCAACTGAAGCTATATCCTGACTCGACAGTAACACTGTAAGAGATTTCTATCTCTTACCCATTCCTAGGATGACAACAGTGTTGCCTGCATTGAGAGGTTAAGCGTTAAGCTTTTAATGAATCTGAAAACTTAGAACTTGATTCTAACGTGAGGTATAGCAGGATACCTTATTGCGGATAACCTATATGTGTGTGAATTGATGCCGGTTCTATGAGAAGGTCGTCTAGGCCGACTTCTCTAAAGCACACACGAAATCGGAAATGTTCAGGGCCGAAATGAACACAACCGAGAACCTAAGTAAGTAAGGGATTAGCTGTGTGATAGCTATTTTGGATTACAATTCCCAGGACTCAGTTCAAGACGAAAAGTTCACTGCCGTCCTTGTAGACCTTGTAGTTATTCACTAGAAAAGGTTCAAAGTCGAAAGACTACCTTCTTCCGATGCAGCGAAGTTCCGCTTATGAGCTCTGTCAGTGTCAGTCTGTCAGTATAGTATGTCTGCATATATCATAGCATAAAACCTCAAATTTTCATTCATGTGGGGGATTGTTGGAATCGGAGCCTATTTTGGCTCGAGCCGACTCGTCAAACTCAGAAAAGGAACGCGCCATTGCGTTCGTGTCGTTGAGCTCTACAATTTAGAGCCAAGAATCACTCAAATCCGATTCCAGATGAATGAGAAATTCAAGGTTAAAGTTTGAACGAAGATCGGTTGAAATAGGTACTAAATCGTCAAAGAGGACAAGTTAAAATAGGGACCGTTCAAGCGAAGCGCGCACGTCCTAATCTGGACGGTAGGCGTTCAATGCGCGGGATTTTGCAAGATCCGACGGTCGCGCAGATGAGTGGGCGGGATAGCTTCGGGCCGAGCGCAGAAGCGTTGGATCCTCGCGGATCCAACGGTCCGCGCTAATCCCGTGTCGGGCAAGACGCGGGATCCCACCAGATCATCATCTAACGGCCGAGCTTCTTCTCTGTTGGGCATCTCTCGGGCACGCGCGAACCGCATCTGACGGCCAGCGTTCCGTCCGCGTTTTCAAGCTCGATCTGATGGCCCAAGATGAACCGACTCTTAATATTCAGTTAAAGTCCCTAGTTTCGAACAGCTATGTCTTTTGAACCCAAAAGGCAAATGCACCTATTCAATTCCTATATAAACCCACCAAACCCACTTCATTTTTCATCAATTCAATTCATTCTTTTCTTCTCTTCCCTTCTAACAATTAGAAGTTCTGGTTAGCTTAGAATATCTAATTAAGGAAGTATTTCTAGAAGTTCTGGTTAGACTAGAATATCTGGAAAAAGGAAGAAAGAAGTTTCGAGTGAAATTTGAATTTCCGAAGCATCTAGAAGATCATCCGCATTAGTCCAAGAGCTCATAATACTGACAAAGGTTCGTCCGCTTTCAGAATATAGAAGTACCATCTTAAAATTCTGAAAGGTTAGTTGTTGTATCCCGAAGGCATTCACCCTAACGTTTGGTACTGTTACGGGGGTGTAAAATGTCTTAAGGAAAGAGAATCTATTCTCACCTCGACTACATTAACCGAAAGAAAGAATATTGATAAATCATTATTTTTTAAATTGTCTATCTCTCTATAAGTTAGAGAAAGGAAACTCTGTCTAAATCAAGCCAAGACAGAGAGAAATCGACTTATCGATTAATAACCAGAGGAACAACAATATTGTCTTATCTATTATGGAGGGGAGTAAACTTAGTTATTCAAAAAGTCATTGGCTTTTATGGTGATTAATTACTCGGATAAAAATGACTCAATTCTTTGATCAGTAACTAAATAGAAAGCGATGGAGGAAGTAGTGAGTTGTTGCTACACCTTCGAGATAGAAAAAAAAGCAATGGAGGAAAAGTGAAGATGAAGATTAGTAGCGACAATATACAACTTAGTACATTTTAGGCTAAAGAATTAATAGATTTTTTAAATTAATTTTTCTTCTCCAAAAACTTTTTTAGTATTCCCGAAGTCCTGCCCTTTAACTTGTATGTAAGGTCGAGAGTTTTTTTGGGGTGGTTTGAACTGGTTATTTAGAATAATAATATTGATCTCAAAGTTTTGTGGTATGTTTTATGAAATTTACATGAAATGATGAGGGGCGGAATTTCTCTCTTGCATTAATTTAAATTTTGACAGCTTCTCAATTTCTGGTTTTGATTTTGTTAGTTTGAATTCGTATGCACACTATAACTTGTCACGGTGGAATTGCTGAGCCAGAGAAAGGTCAAAGTCTTTTGTTTATTTCCTTGTGATATTCCTACAAGGAGAATAGGCGCATCTTCAATTACTGCCCAACTTATGAGAATTGCAACTTGACTTTGAGAAGATTAAACTTCATATTGTCATCATTTTGAGCGCGTTTTTTTGTCTAATCTCATATGTTATGGCTGAACTAATAATCAGACGTAACTGAATGAATAAATCCTATGATCCAATTTATATTTATAGAGTAAATTAGAATTTCCTAATTTTTCTTTTAAGTTTCTTAACTAATTTTAAAAAGTAGACAATACCTATTTAATAATAATTATTATAATAGCTAATTACAAAAGATATCCTAATTATGCGAAACTATCTTCAAATATCTCGAAATTTTGTTGATCATCATCGGAATTTTCCTATTCTAAATCCGGTCACCTCATTCACTATGTCACACTAATTCTCATTAAAATCTCATCCATGCCTTTGGTTCAAGTAATAAACACCCAAGTTCCCAACCAATCACATTCATGAGTCATGGACATGAGATCCACTTAGTCAACTCATAGATAACCTTTTTTTTAGTTGAAAGACTCATAGATAACTTGGAAGGCAAACTTTTTAGGGGGAGGGATTTGATATATTCTTGCTACCTAAAATTTTCAAGCCTTGACTTACATGAAGTAGTCTTATATTATACTATTAGGGTTAATACTAGTTGTTAACGTGTTTGTATATATTAGTGGGTCAAATAATTTCCTTCAATGGGGATAAGCCTCGAGTTGTTATTGATCATTATCTCTATAAATAGAGTCTAATAAAATTGTAACAGTATCAAATTTAATTCAATTGGAGTCTATATATATATATCTTTACCTAGAGCTCAATTAAAATCAACTTTTATTGCTCATCTTCTTCTTCTTCTTCTTTTGTTCTTGTTGCTACTAGTACTGCTAGCTAGAATTCGAATATGGGTTACAAGGTTGCCAAAGCCTCAGAGTACCTAGTGATAACCGGTTTCAGAATACCCGATATCAAACTCGCGAAAAAAGCATGGATTCTACCAGGCCAATCTTGCAATGTATTCGATGTTTCGCCTGTCAATTACACTTTCGACGTTCAAGCGATGAGTTCCGAAAAACTTGCTTTCCTCCTCCCTGCAGTTTTCACAATCGGTCCTCGTATTGAAGATGAAGATAGTCTCTTAAAATACGCGAAACTTCTCTCGGGTCATGACGGTAATTCTAGCCATGTTAAAGAGCTAGTTCAAGGTATAATTGAAGGTGAAACTAGGGTTCTTGCTGCTTCAATGACTATGGAAGATGTTTTTAAGGGTACTAAAGAATTTAAAAGAGAAGTTTTTGAGAAAGTTCAACTTGAACTTAATCAATTTGGGTTGTTAATTTATAATGCAAATATTAAACAACTTGTTGATGTTCGAGGTCATGAATATTTTTCGTATTTGGGTCAGAAGATTCAGAATGAAGCGGCAAACCAGGCGAAAGTCGACGTAGCCGAAGCTAAGATGAAAGGTGAAGTTGGTGCTAAGTTAAGGAGTGGGCAAACCTTACAGAATGCGGCGAAAATAGACGCCGATACGAAGATTATTTCGATACAAAGACAAGGAGAAGGGCAAAAAGAAGAGATTAAGGTTAAGACTGAAGTCAAGATTTTTGAGAACCATAGAGAGGCCGAGGTTGCTGAGGCTAATGCTTCTTTGGCTACTAAAAAGTCAAAGTGGGCTCAGTTAGCACAGTTGGCTGAGGTTGAAGCAGTTAAGGCAGTGGCAATTAAGGAGGCTGAGTTGCAAAGGGAAGTTGAATTGAAGAATGCTTTGACTCAAACTGAAAAGCTCAAGGCTGATTTTCTTAGCAAAGCTAGTGTTGAATATGACATCAAGGTAAGTTTACTAACAAACAAAATTTTTTTACGCTAGAGTTTTACTCAAAGTCTGACTCAGAAACTGATGAGACATCTTTTTGACCACTAACTTCCATTAATGATTTCGATATCTTAATGATTCAAAATTAAAAGCCTCAGATTGTATCGTCAATAGATCGAGTGAGATTGTAAGTCGTAACTCGTAAGTAATTGTTGCAACCCCAGATCCTTGGTTTTTTTTTTTGGGTATTGTTTTGGCCCATATACCCTTAGTCAAATAGGGTATTTGAAAGAGATTCTTTTGGGTGTATTTTTGTTTTAAAACAAGGGGCTATTTTTTATATAGCCATTCTGTTAGAGCTATTTGACCTAATTTTACCTTACTTACCTTTTACATCAAGCAAGCAATAAATCTTGGCTGTCAATTTTTTTGTATAATTAGGTCAAGCTTAATGAGTCACTGTAGGAATGTGACTTCTATTCTTAGGTTGGAGACTTTTGAAGTTGGGGATGAAGTTTCATGGAAATTACCTCTCCTCAAGAAAATCTGTCCAAATAACTTTCCACTAGCATTACTCCACAAAAAAATGTCTAAAAATTATTGTTCTGACCTCTAAATTAGAGTGTTTGTTAGAGATTGACCCATATTTGTTTAATTTATTAGAGTTGAGATGGGAAACTGTCAAGTGGTACCCATGTACATAATATGTGTGGAAAATTAACAATATAACTTTTCGAAAGACTTTTGAGTGCGACCCTTGAAAATATGAAATAATTTTTTCGACTTAGACCATTAGGAGTGGAGTCTTGATGACAATTTGGTGGAGTTTGACCTCTAACATACACCATCTTAAGTCTTATAGGGATATGATATGAAATTGACATATATGTCTCTCTACCGGGGGATACTCGGTTTGAATCTTACTGTTTCTCAAAATAATAAATTCTTTCTATGTGTTAAAATTTCATTGTCCACCAATGAAATAAAATCAGGTACAAGAAGCAAATTGGGATTTGTACAAGAAACAAAAAGCAGCAGAAGCGGATCTATATGAGAAGGAGAAATCAGCCGAGGCGCAAAGGCTTGCTGCCGAAGCACAACTATATGCTAGACAACAAGCGGCTGACGGAGAAGTATACGCGAAAAGAAAAGAAGCAGAAGGTTTGGTTGCTTTAGCAGAAGCTCAAGGCATTTATGTTGGAACTCTATTAAAAGCTTTCAATGATAACTATGGTGCATTAAGAGATTACTTGATGATAAATGGTGGAATGTACCAAGATATTGCCAAGATTAATGCTGGTGCAGTTCAAGGTTTGAACCCTAAGATAAGTATTTGGACTACTGATTCTTCTTCTTCCGGCGGTGGTGGTGTTGGTGGAGATATTACCGGTGGTGGTGGTGCTGGAGGAGCGATGAAGGAGATAGCAGGAGTATATAAGATGTTACCACCGTTGTTACAGACGGTGGAGGAGCAGACAGGGATGACTCCACCAACATGGTTGGCACGTTCTACTTCTACTACTAATACTAAATCGGCTTGGAATTAATCATTTAAATATTACTTACGTTACCGATCTGAAATATTATAATAGGTAAGTTCTTGTGGATGGGTTATTTTGTGTTTTAAGAGTGATTGTGTTTGGCAAGTCGTTTAAAAACTTAAAAGTTATTGTTTTTCGGGGTTTGGTCTTTTATGTGAGTTTAAAGTTCAAAGTATGTTTGCTTTTGCTCTCGCTCGCTCTGACTCAAGAATTCCTACCAAAAGGTTGTGTTCGACAATGAAAATGATGTTTACTTTGAGGGCAATCTAGTTTTGAGTTTAAAAATCAATTTATTATTTTTTTACCGTCTAATCTTCTTGATGACGTGAAATACCAGTGGAGGTGTCCTTGAACATCGTAATATGTTGAGAGGTTCCATTCTAGGACTAGTGCTTGAACAGGAATAGGAGCCAAGTCTGTACGTACTCTAGTCAAGTCGATCCCAAAATTTGATGGATCAAAACCTTGGTTTCCCACACCTAGAAATTGTGAATCTAGGTTGGGTTGGTGCCAGTTTGGGACTAAACTTACTATCGAGCTTACCTGAGTTCGCGGGCGAGGCATATCCAGTACCAACATTAGCGAGCCCGTTTGCACGGAAGATTGGAAGTCCAGTATTGAGCATGGGAAAACTAAAGCCCGTTGGAGTCTCTGAGTTGTCGATCTGATGACTGGTTTCTCCTCTGAAAGTTCTATGAAAATCCAACTATCGAGACTGTTGTGTTAGAAAGGTTGTGAGTCTTACACACTCGATTTGCAACTAAAGCCTAATATCAAACACCACGAAGATGAACAACTTTGTAGATAGATTTACACTTAGAGATGAATTAATTACAACTACTTCTCTCTAAATAAGGAGATAACAATTATGAACAACCTCTCTCTTATAGTAGGAGAAATACTATCAACTCTCTTACAAAAGGAAAGACAAGTATTTAGAAGAAACTATACTATCTTTCTAATACTAACTCATTTCTCTTCTCTTAGCTTGTTAATAAGATGGAATGGATGGGATGAGAATGGGATGATTTGAGTTCCTCCTCTTCATCTCTTTTTATAGTAGGAAGTGTGAGATATGGTGTAGACACCTCACCACATGAGGAGTTTCATTAAGCTTGTGATGTCCTCTTGAGAGATGGACACTTCAAAAGATAAGAGACTTCTCACCTAGTTTAGGTGTCTCACTCACCATGGGTGTTTCATCTTGTTTGACACCTCACATACATATATAGTTGACACCACAAGCTTGTTGATGCCACCTCAAGTTTCAAACTAAGTAGCTTTACATTCCTAACATATTGGTTCCAGCAGTAGGACTGGCAGGGTAGCCAGAAATGTTTTGGATAAAATTCTGAGAGGTAGAATCATTGATGACTCTTTCTTAATTACAAGGAACAGATGAAGGAAGAACACGAGATGGAGGAATATCTAAGACACTCTTTGGAGGATTTGATAGAGAACCAAGGCTAGAAAAGTTGTTGATGACATTCTGAGACCTTGGAACATTGATGTTGTTGTTTGGAGAATTCGGTCTCTCTTGAGTAGATAAGGATCCGATTTGAGAATTTTGGCCATGAACCCGATACTCCCATCCTCGAGTAGATGATAGTCCAGTTTGAGAATTCTGTCGTTGTAGAGTAGATGGTGGGTGGATTTGAAGATTTGTACTGCAAACTGGGCTTTTTCTTTGTTGCAGAGATGGTGATCCAACTTGAAGTTGTGAGGCATGAAATGGATATTGTCTTTGTTTGGTAGATGAAGATCCACTTTCAGTATTCGGCCCATGACTTGGTGTCAACGATAATAAGCTTTCAGTATTCGGCCCATTACTTGGTGTCGACGAAAATCAACTTTCAGTATTTGGCCCATGACTCAGAGGTATCAACTTCTGTCTCACGATATTTTGGACTATTGGTCCCATGCCTTTAGTAAATCTCATCAAACTCTCATTATATCAAATACCACCATTACACTAAAGAAGAACAAAAGAGAACATTATACTAGTAAGCAACCAATATATATATATATATATATATATATATATATGTGTGTGCGTCTAACGTCAGAAGGACTAACCGTCACAAGTTGCTTCGAACTCTCATAGACAGTTGAAGCTAAAGACTCATTCTGACTGAGAAATTCGTCTCAAGGCCTAGATATTCGTCGACTTACATCTACATCAGAAGCAGATTTTCTACCTGTTAAGAATGAATTAAACGAGAAGTTAAATTCGGCCTATTGTGACTCGGATTGTTGGAAAACTTTATGAATCATTTTCAAGCAAGTTAACACTCAAATTTCAACTACTCGTTCTATTAACCGACATTTTCACCATCGCTCGCTAATTATGCAAAGTCAACTTAGATATTGGATTGAGGACAATAAAATTGATGGACATAATCAAACTTTTCATATTAAATCAATAGATCAGGCAATAATAATAATAATGTAATAATAATAATAATAATTTGTATAATAAGGCAGGAGAGTGTCTTTTCTAAAATATACCCTCGTCTTCAAAGGGTAGATCATACCTCCCAAAGTTATCTCCAAAGATTGATATTACACCTCTCAAATTTATATCCACAAGTTGTGATTACACCTCCTAAACTTATCTTCAAGAATTGTCTCCAATAACTATAGTTACACCTCCTAAAGTTATCTTCAAGAATTGAAATGTAGAACTGTTGGTGCCCACCGGGTACTGGTTATACCCTCGTCAGTCGACACCGGTTACAAAAGTAATGTACATTAATTTGTTGATAAGATATATTCTACAACGAATAAGAAGTCATAAATTTCACCGTGAATGAAGTCTATAAAGACTTTTCCCAAAATCCTGGCCTTTAACTTTTAATTAAGGTCGTCAAGAAGAGTTTTTTTGGTGATTTGAATTGGTTATTTCGAATAATAATGTTTTCCTGAAAGTTTTTGGTAGATTTTATGAAATTTACATGAAATGATGAGGTGTAGAACTTCTTTCTTGGATTAATTTAAATTTTGATAGGTTCATCTCGATTTCTGGTTTTGATTTTGTTAGTTTGAATCGTATGCACACTGTTTCAACAAAAAAAAAAGAATCGTATGCACGTTCTAACTTGTCACGGTGGAATTGGTGAGCAGAAAGAAAGGTCGAAGTCTTTTATTTATTTTCTTGTGATATTCCTACCAACGAGAATATGTTTATCTTCCTTCAATTCCTGCCCAAATTATGAGAAATTTAACTTCAGTTTGATGAGAAGATTAAACTTCATACTGTCATCATTTTGAGCGTCGTGTTTTTGTTCAATCTCATATGTTGTAGGTGAAACTATTTTCGAATATCTCCAAATCTTGTTGATCAATGCGGTCATGGAGGATTTGAAACCTTGACCTTTTGCAAGTATTTCTGAATTGACGCAGCGGAAAACTCCGAAAAGAATTAAATTTTCGTCTAAAACTTTTAAAACGTAGAAAAAACCTTTGGATCTCCGTCTTAAGACTTGTAGAAGTAAAACTAATAAGATTAAACTAAAATACTGAACTTTATTGATAAACTTGAATGAATAAAATAACTCCTAGGTCCCCCTTGTATAGACTTAGGGTTTCCTTAACCTAATCAAACTCAAATAACAATTTCTAATAGTAGATTCTTAAACCTAATTAAATTCTAATAACAACTTCTAAATAAATAGGATACTAGAATCTAAAACTTAGAAGGTTTCCTAAAGATACAAAACTACAAAAACTAATAATTCTCTACTACAAAATATTATACTACTAATAGATTGTAAGATATCCAAGATATTTGGAATATCTCATGAAAATATCCCTGCATCACGAATATATCTATTAGGCATACAATTATGGGCCAAAACAATAGTTTTGGTTGCTTTATGCACGGGCCGCCGCACAGTTATTATCCATGCCTTTGTTATTAACACCCAATCAATAACATTCATGAGTCATGCACATGAGATCCACTTAGAGGGTGTTTGATTTTTGCACTTATTAAGTGATTTTCACTTAATAAGTGCGGGCCGGCAATTTTAGGCGTTTGTTTTTTCACTTAATAAGTGAATATCACTTCTAAGTGGTGTCAAAGTAAGTGCTAAAAAAGACATAACACCCCTCCGAAAAATATAAAAATTACTAACTAACCAACTAAACTCTTCTCAAAAAAAAAAACCATTATAAACTTAATTAATGCCTATGCCTATAAACCAAAACCAAGAACTTGCCCTACCCATTATAAACCACAGAAAGCGTTGCAACTTACCACACACCTATATATACCTATACCAATTTGTGCCCTAACCAAAACCCGAAACTTGCTTTGCAGGTTACCAACCCCTAATAACTTGCTTTGTGCCCTAACCAAACCTATATTAAAACGTAAAGTCACTGCCCATTACAATACTAGTCTTCCTAATTAAATTGTGGAGAAAATTTGAAGAGACAATCTAGAGAGAAGAAGACTTTTAGAGAGAGATAACAACTTTGAGGTAATCTTTTTCTATCATGGTTTAATTAAGAATATTTGGGTTTATAGTCCAAAAAACGGGTGCTAATAGTAGATATAATCCTCTCTAATCCTATAAAGGGTTTTAAAACAAAAAAATAATATAAATGGATATCTAGTCCATTTGGTCTCATCTAGAGAGAAAACACAAATCTCTAGAATAAATATTATTTCATAATCCCTAATCTAACCTTTCCATATTTTATAACTGATTTATCTTCGAAATCTATGCATATCTTCTTCCATATTTATCTCTCATATTTCTCTCTAATCATGTTTCTATTCAAAGTAAGGATATCTTTATTATTATCTCCCATATTTCTCTCCAATCATGTTTCTATTCAAAGTAAGGATATCTTCATTATTTTCAATAACGGAAACTCTTTATTTGATCTCTCTAAAACCGATTTAGTTGACAAACCTCCATTAAACTCAGAAAATCTTCTTCTTCTACATTATATTGTTGTCCAAATTCATCATTTATCAGGTTTAATACTTTCGAAATCTTTATAAACACCATTGTTAATATCTAATATTTCTTCTTATAACTAAAACCCTAATTATTTCGCTCTATTATAAAACGTATCAGATTTATGATACATATCTATAAGATCTGTTTACTAATTCATTAACTTCGAATGTATGATGTTTATTTTCTCTCTCTAAAATTTTCATAACTGTTTAAGATTTTTATGTTTATTCCTTATTCAATGATTCATAACTAAAACCCTAAAATTTTCATAACTGTTTAAGATCTTTATGTTTATTCCTTATTCAATGATTCCTTCATAGTTAGTATGTTATGTTTGCACCCAGTGATAAATATTTCTTTAGATCTATGTTTAATCTTCTGTTGTTTCTGATATTTCATGAGATCAGATTATCAATCATCAATCGAATGTTTGATGTTTATTTTATTCTCTCTCTTAAAATTTCATTTATGTTTTTTATCTTGATGTTTAATCCTTCAACTCGAGTTTGACATTATTGCAATCAATCATCATAGCAGATATCTTTAGATTTGTAGTTTAAGCTTAATGATATTCTAATTTTTTTCTTCAGATCTGGTTTTCAATCCGTACGGATTTATGAAACATTTGTTCTTTTGTACGGTTACTCATAACAGAATTTACAGTACATGTATTTTATCGTAAATTACCACAATTTATAGTAAATTATGGGTAATTTATAGAATATTACCCGTGCTTTAACACCAAAACAGTACTCATTTCATTAGTATAAATACTTCGCTTTACTATCAAATCTCGTGTACTTTGCAATAAAGTATACATAATTTACGTATATCTTCATGTTCTTACCGTTATGTATATAATTTACGTATAAGTGCACATAAATTGTGTATTATTTATTTATCATTACGTGTACTTTTCACTCAAAACAGTAGCCTTGATAAGTTTACCAAACTACTCAAAACCTTCAAATGTTGTCAAAATTTGACAAACATTATATATAATTTACGAAACTGTACATGTAGTTTATAATAGAATATATGATTTTTTTTTTCTTTAATGTATGTGTATTTATGTGTGTAGATTTGATATACCAGATGAAATTTCAAAGAGAATCATCAAATCAAAGTGAGTCAACGAAACTAATGGAGAGTACATGGATGGGCACCATTTTTGAACCAAAGAAGATTTTGTACTTTTTTTTTGTAACAGAATGTAAAGGGTGTGTAATGTAAAAAAAATTATGTGTAATGTAAAAGAAATTATGTGTAATTTATTGAACAAGACCCACATACATTTGATAAATTATGTTGTATACTTGACAAATGATGGTTTCCTCATCATAAATAATACATAATTTACGTATTTGTTTCATAATTTGTATTCTATGTGTATTTATGTATGAGTAAAAACGAAAACATATGTTGCTTTAATGTTCCCAGAAAAATGTACTATTTTTAAAACTGAAAGTTATGTGAGAGAAAGAGATATATATGTTTTGTATATTAACCCCCAAATCACGCTAAATTGATCCTAGAAAATATACTATTTCCAAATCTGAAAGTTAAGTGAGAGAAAATTGATTTGAATCGAAAAAAATTTACATAGTAAGAGAGAGAAAATTGATTTGGTTTCCAAATCTGTAAAGAGAGAGAAAATTGATTTGGTTACAATTTTTGTTTTGAATCGATTTGGAAATAGATTTGCTTTCCAAAACGGTTAGAAGATAGAGAAAAATCAATTTCGGATTTTTACGTTAGTTGCTTTAAATCCCCTAAATCACGCCCACATTAGAAACATTCCAAATTCACCCTGGAAAATTAAAAATTTCGTGATTTTTGTAGGAGGGACGTGGACGGTAGTTCTCTCATAAAGATTGGGTTATTATGTCCGTAATGTAAAAGGACTAAATATCCATGTTTTGGGAAGATTGGATCATAAACCTTTTTTGAATATTATTTTGGTCTATATACCCACGGACCCTTTAATTAATTTATTGTTTGACGATTATTTTGGTGTCTTCATTATGATTGTATTGTTTTTTTTTTTTTGAAGGATCATGATTGTATTGTTTAGTTAAATATTTATTTATTTAAGAAAGAATGAGAAGGTATACAAACTGATACAGTGATACAACATAGAAAAATGATATTGTATTGTTTACAATATTCATACTTAATAAAATCTATCCTAATTTTTTCTCCATACACATAAAATCAATTGTTCAATAAATATTATTGTATATGCTTTGTAACACAACAAATCACTCCAAAAATAAATATCATTGTTTAGAAAGACATACTCACTTCATGAACAACCTTCAATCATAAACCTTATGATTATAAAAGGAGTTTTAGAATAATAATTGAGAAATTTGAATTAGTTATTAATCTATTTGTCTGTTTACTTCTATTGTATGAGAAGAATGTCGATATTGTGCGTAAAGAATCTGCCGAGAAAGAGACAAAAAAAAATATACAAATCTGAAAATTGAACCCAACAATGGAGAAGGATTTCATCGATTTATGTTTAGATTCAGTTGCGATTTTCGGATACGCTGGAAGTTCTCTAAAGTTGGTCTAACATTATTAAGGAGTTGAATACTAGATACGGTCAAAATTTTGACCATAAGACCCTTAAAAATAAGTGGAATTCTCTAAAGGGCGGGTATATGGTCTGGAGACAACTCACACATAAGACTGGTCATGGTTACAATGCTGATCAAGGAACATTCGACTGGCCTGATGAGATATGGAAACTTTAATTGAGGCAAGTAACATATTTAAGATAGATACTAGTTTATTAAGTTTAGTACAATATAAATATTAATTTATTTTCTTTCTTTTTGCCAATGCAGAAAGACAAGAGGGTTGCAGAGTTTAGGAATCAACCTTTAAATCATTTTAAGGAGTTGGAGAAACTCTTTGAGGGTACACTCTCAACTGGAGAGACTGCTTATAGTCCAATTCTATTTGATCAAGATGTCCAGGATGATACATCAAAGGATGACTATGATAAGTTCACTAAGAATGAAAGTGAAACTTTTGTGGATCTTGACAAAGATGACTATTTTTCAAAAAATAATGATGTTTATGTAAAAGATTATGCTATTCACCAAGTCATACTCTTGAAAAGTCTCAAGGTTCAGGAAAAAGAAAAAGATCAAGTGCGGAGTATAGTGAATTACTTGGAATAATGCGCTCTCATGTTGAAGGCTCCAAAGCTGATAGAGAAATTCTTATGAAGAAAATCGAGCAAGAACTTAAAGAAGATGCGATGAAGGTCATACCTAATGTTCAGTTAGATAAAAAAAATTTATGCGGGTGCTACAATATTGCTTTGTAAAAATACTGAATTGTGAAAGGCTTTCATGATGCAAGAAGACGTAGATGATAAGGTAATCTTTTTAGAAGAACTAGTGAAACAATCATAGGGTCGAATTATTGTTTATTTATTTAGGTTTCTTTTTTTTATTCTTTAAGTTTGTTCTTATAAGATTCTTATTAAATTTAAAATCATAAACTAGAATTATATCTTATCAATTTAGGATGTGAAGTTTGATTAATTATGATTGATTTTTTGAATAAATTCTACTAACAAAAGTTACAAAATTAAGAGATTTTATGCAAGAATAATCTAGACCATTTACATTTTTTTAAGCACTTATAAGTGATGGAAAACAAACGGCATTGCACTTGTAAGTGATAAAAAATAAACGGCGTTGCACTTATTAAGTGATAGCACTTTATAAGTGATATTCACTTAAAGAATCAAACACCCTCTTAGAGGGTGTTTGATTTTTGCACTTATTAAGTGATTTTCACTTAATAAGTGTGGGCCGGCAATTTAGGCCGTTTGTTTTTTCACTTAATAAGTGAATATCACTTGTAAGTGGGTTCAAATTAAGTGCAAAAAAGTAAGCTCTAACTTGGAGCTTATTTTTTTGCACTTACTTTCTAAGTGCTAAAAAGGACTTTTTTTCCTTCTCCGAATATAATAATTACCAATATGATTATAACCCAAAAGAAAATCTTAAGCAATTGATAAGTAAAAAAATCTTTTTATAAATTAGCGATGACACTTTTCCTTCTCACTCATCCTTTACCTAAGCTTTTCTCTTAAATTTTTTTCACATCTCTTCCTTCATTAGTCACGGAACCACCCAAAGTCCATGATGCAACGTAAGTTCTTTCTCCTTCATACTTTTTTAATTATTTGAGGTTAATATTTCCAACACAAAGTATTCATAAACCGTAATTCTCTTGTATCTAAACTCGCGAGCACAATGAATTAGTGAATTAGTATGAAATACTAATATGTAACAAGGTCAAAATAGATAATTTCTCATTTTTATGACATTTAGAATTAATAAAAAAACAAAAATCAAGCACTTAGAAGTGATGGAAAACAAACGCCACAGCACTTACAAGTGATATCACTTACAAGTGATATCACTTAGTAAGTGGTAGCACTTAGAGCAACTCCAATGTGGGGCTCGGGCTCCCAATTTTGGGAGCCCCTGAATTTTGGGAGCCCCTGAATTTTGGGAGCCCCGGGGCTTAGAGCAACTCCAACGTTAGGCTCCCAAGAGGGGCTCCCAAATCCAAAATATGCACATGTGTGGTGTATGTGTGTGAGGGTTGTGTTTTAAATTTTGGCTCTAATATATTAAATTTCAAATTTTTTAAAAAATGGGGGGGAATTTGAATTTCAAATTTTAAAATTTTGGGGGGAATTTGAATTTCAAATTTTAAAATTTTGGGGGGAATTTGAATTTCGAATTTTCCAAAAAATTTGGGGGGAATTTGAATTTCGATTTTTTTTTACTTTTTGTTCACCTATAAATACAATCACTTATCCATTAAGTTTTCTACATCTTGTTTCTATATTCTCTACATTTTCCTTCTACATTCTTTCCATCTTCTCTCTCCCTTCAATGGATGATAATTTTGAGTTAACAAATATGATCATTCAACAAGAGTTGGAAGATAGGGAAGAAGATGAATTTTTATTTGGATTGTATCTATCAGAGTTACAGGAAAGGGAAAGGGATCAACGACCACGTTCCCGTCATGTTGGTTCTGTTCCGGGTCATCGTACGATAAATCGTAACAGGAAAGATGGTCATGAACGACTGATGCGTGACTATTTTGTTGAGAATCCAATTTATGATGCTGCTACATTCCGAAATCGATATCGCATGAGTCGTGATTTATTTCTTCACATCCTCAATACGTTGGTTGCTCATAATCACTATTTTGCACAAGAGCCAGACGCCTTCGGCAAAATGGGTTTATCGCCACATCAAAAGATAACTGCGGCTATGAGAATGCTTGCTTATGCCACACCAGCAGATGCAATTGACGAATACCTTCGACTTGGAAAGACGACTACAATCGATTCACTACGACAATTTGTATCAACGATCGTCAATGTGTTTGGTCCTCGTTACTTAAGGTCTCCTAATGAATCTGATATTTGTAGGCTTTTAACACTTGGTGAAAAGCAAGGATTTCCTGGAATGCTCGGTAGTATAGATTGTATGCATTGGCGATGGAAAAATTGTCCGACCTCATGGCACGGACAGTATACTGGCCATTGCCACAATCCAACAGTCATACTAGAAGCTGTTGCATCGTCGGATCTTTGGATTTGGCATGCATTTTTTGGGTTGCCTGGATCATTGAATGACATCAATGTGTTGGAGCGTTCTCCGGTGTTCGATGCAATTGCCACAGGTAAGGCTCCAACTGTTAATTTTGAGATTAATGGTAAGCATTATGATACGGGTTATTATCTCGCTGATGGGATATATCCACAATGGGTTTGTTTTGTTAAAAGCATACAAAATCCGTTTACTCCACAAGAACAATATTTTACGAGACGTCAAGAATCGGTAAGAAAAGATGTTGAACGAGCCTTTGGTGTATTGCAAGCTCGATTTGCTATCATCCGAGAACCGGCACGTCTTTGGGATGTAGAAACACTAGGTGATATCATGAAGGCATGTATTATATTGCATAACATGATAATCGAAGATGAAGGACCTAATGCGACTAATGATTTTGACGGAAGTATTCCAGAAGAAGTGGTTGTTGGGGGAAATGAAGAAATGTTTAATCGTCTTGGTCGAGTGACAAGCAAAGATTTGCATACACGATTAAGGGCAGATCTTGTACAACACGTGTGGAATACTAAAGATCGCAACGACTAAACGGAACTATTTCCGTTATTATGTATTTCGATTATGTGTTTGTAGGGAGTTATTATGTATTTCGATTATGTGTTTGTAGGGAGTTATTATGTATTTCGATTATGTGTTTGTAGGGAGTTATTATGTATTTCGATTATGTGTTTGTAGGGAGTTATTATGTATTTCGATTATGTATTTGGTTTTCAATCAATGAAGTGCTATTTAAAAAAAATACATAAATTCCGGGTTTAATAAAAAACAACTAAAATTCATACATAACCAAAACAACTAAAATTCAAACATAATCAAAACAAAAAACAAAGTCATACATAATCAAATCAACTAAAATTCATAGATTTTTCTTTTGCCAATTTGAGATCAACATCCTATGAAGAGCAAGTTGTTCGGGAGTCATGTTCGAAGTATCTTTGCCCGCCAAGTCTATCCCCATTTGCCACACTTTAGCGTCTACTTTTTTTTCTTCAATGGCTAATTCTTTTTCTTTCATTTCTAATTGTTTGTTTTGAAGTAGTCGATTTTCTTTTTGCGAAATAATGGCTTCATTGATAAGTATATCTCTACTATCTTGTTTCTCCATTTTCTCTTTCCAAAATTCAAGCACCGCGGAAATTTCACTACCTTTGGATTTATCTCTAGCCTCCTTGCTTGCTTTTCTTCCAAGTGGTCTTTGTTGGGTTATTGAGGGAGATCCTTCGTCTTGGTCAAAAGAATTTTTTCTTTTGTGTGACGAAGATTGAGATAAATTTAATGACCATTTGGGATGGTCTTTCAAAATTGTATAACAATGTTCGAACCTAAAATCTTTGTTGCCGTTTTGTTTAAACATCGCCTTTGCGGATTTTATCTACAAAAATAAAATTTTAAAATTTCAAATATGTGTCAAAAATAAATCATAATGTTGTCAAAATGTAAAATAAGAGTAATTACCCGATCATTATCATTTTCTCCGCTTTTTGGGTTCCTTTGCAACAATGCCAAATACCCACAAAACTTCGCGCATTGCTTGTTAATTTCGCCCCAACGACATTTAAGACCTTTTGGTACACGATTTTGATTTGTACGTTCGTTGAAGTGTTCGGTAATTTTGCTCCAAAAAGTACCCCCTCTTTGATCATTACCAATAATCGCATCGGTGGCAATATGCAAATAAGCATGAACGAGCAAAATATCATCATCATTAGTATAACGCTTACTAGAAACCGACGACATTGGTGTTTCATTACAATCAAGACTTTCTTCGACCCTTTCTTCGAACCCATCATTGGATAAATTAACTTCATCGACATAATTGAAATCGGAGTTCAACATTTCCACATAGCCTAAATTATGTAAATTGGCATTTGGATCCATTGAAAAAAAAAAATTAATAGAGAGAGAGAGGAGATGAAAATATGAAATAGATAGAGAGAGAGGAGATGAAAATATGAAATAGATAGAGAGAGAGAGATAAAATAGAGAGAGAGAAGGAGCATATGAAAAAAAATTGGGGTGGGAGCTCCCAACTAGCCGTTGGGAGTTCCCAACGGGAAGATTATTGGGGCTGGGAGCCCCCAGCCCGGGCTCCCATTTGGGAGCCTGGGAGCTTGGGGCTCCCGGGTTGGAGTGGTGAGGCTGGGGGCTGGGGCTCCCAAATTCAAATTGGGAGCCCCAGCCCCATGCACGTTGGAGCTGCTCTTACAAGTGCTAAAAAATCAAACACCCTCTTAGTCAACCCCTAGATAGTTTTTTTTAGGTGACCAATACGTGGACAGTCGTTTTTCTTATATGGACAACTATCTTATGTGGACAACCAAAATAATTAATTTTTTTATATGGACACCAGTTTCTAAGGGGACCACTCTCTATTATTTTCACTCAAGTCTTCTTAGAATTAGATCTATTATTTTAACACCTCTCTCTTTTCTCCATAAACCCTAAGTAAGTTTGGTCTTCTTCTACTACTTCATCTTCATCATCAGCCCAAAATTCTAGAGAGAGAATATTTTTGGAGAAGATTATGACATCAAACAAAGGGAAGGGAATTGTTGAAGGATATTCCAACCAGAAAGATCAGATCTGAAAACCCTAAAACTTTTAAAACCTAGAAATCAAAAATTTCAAAATCCTAGATTTTTTTTACAAACAAGTACAGTTGCTCGTGCTTCGTGAAAAATCGACAAAACACGAGAGATCTTAAGTTCTGACTTTTTGTTAAAAAAAAAAAAAAAAATTCTGACTTAGCCAATTTCGTAGATTTCCCACGAAAATTTGGCAAGACAGAAGGAGACTTGTTACGAAAATCTAGCATATTTTCGTGGATTTCCGACGAAATTCTAGAAATTTCTTCTTCACTTCGAATTCTTGCCTTGAAATCGTTTTGTATTCTTTCAAACTACCCAAACGAAAATACAAAATAAAATTAAAAAAGTTAGAGTTTTACCTCATCAATGTAGGGTTTGATTAAAACCCATCTAGGGTTTGAGAAAAAACAAAGGGAAGTAGTAGAAACTATAGTTCACTAAAAAACAAAGAGAAGTGGTAGAAACTATAGTTTACTAAAAAAATAAGGGAAGTGGAGATTGATGAGTTTTATCTTCTTCATTCATCTAGGGTTCGATAAAAAAATAAAAGGAAGTGGTAGAAACTATAATTTACTTTTAGTAGCAGGAAAAGAATAAGAAGAAGACTAAGAAGAAGGAAGAAGAAGATGAAGAAAAAGACAACTTAGGTTTTCAATTTTGAACTATTATTTTGTTAATGGTCCACAAGTTAGTAACTGTTAGTATTTAAGACTTTATGGAGTTGTCCCCTTATTAAATCAAAGTCAACTAAGTCAAACATAATTGACTCGCACCGGGCCCGAAAATAGTTGTCCATATAAAAAAACAGTTGTCCACGTATTGGCCACCTTTTTTTATTGAAACACTCGTTAGATAACTTGGAAGACAGACTTTTTAGGGGGAGGGATTTGATATATTCTTGCTACCTATTAGGTTAATACTAGTAGTTGTTAACGTGTTTGTATATGTTAATGGGTCAAAGAATTTCCTTTAATGAGGATACGGCTTGAGTTGTTATTGATCATTATCTCTCTATAAATAGAGTCTAAATAATGTACTACTCTATCAAATTTAATTCAATTGGAGTTTATAAATATCTTCACCTAGAACTCAATTAAAATCAACTTTTATTTTTCTCATCTTCTTTCTTTTGTTCTTGTTGCTACTACTAGTACTGCTAGAATTTGAATATGGGCTACAAGGTTGCCAAAGCTTCCGAGTACCTAGTGATAACCGGTTTCAGAATACCCGATATCAAACTCGCTAAGAAAGCATGGATTCTACCAGGCCAATCTTGCAATGTCTTCGATGTTTCGCCTGTCAATTACACTTTCGACGTTCAAGCCATGAGTTCCGAAAAACTTGCTTTCGTCCTCCCTGCAGTTTTCACAATCGGTCCTCGTATTGAAGATGAAGATAGTCTTTTAAAATACGCAAAACTTCTCTCAGGGCACGACGGCAATTCTAGTCATGTTAAAGAGCTAGTTCAAGGTATAATTGAAGGTGAAACTAGGGTTCTTGCTGCTTCAATGACTATGGAAGATGTTTTTAAGGGTACTAAAGAATTTAAAAGAGAAGTTTTTGAGAAAGTTCAACTTGAACTTAATCAATTTGGGTTGTTAATTTATAATGCAAATATTAAGCAACTTGTTGATGTTCGAGGACACGAATATTTTTCGTATTTGGGTCAGAAGATTCAGAATGAAGCAGCAAACCAGGCGAAAGTCGATGTAGCCGAAGCTAAGATGAAAGGTGAAGTTGGTGCTAAGTTAAGGAGTGGACAAACCTTACAGAATGCAGCGAAAATAGACGCGGATACAAAGATTATTTCGATACAAAGACAAGGAGAAGGGCAAAAAGAAGAGATTAAGGTTAAGACTGAAGTTAAGATTTTTGAGAACCATAGGGAGGCTGAAGTTGCTGAGGCTAATGCTTCTTTGGCTACTAAAAAGTCAAAGTGGGCTCAGTTGGCACAGTTAGCTGAGGTTGAATCAGTTAAGGCAGTAGCAATTAAGGAGGCTGAGTTGCAAAGGGAAGTCGAATCGAAGAATGCTTTGACTCGAACCGAAAAGCTCAAGGCCAAGTTTCTTAGCAAAGCTAGTGTTGAATATGACATCAAGGTAAGTTTACTAACAAACTTTTATTTTACTCGAAGTCTGACTCAGAAACCGATATGACATCTTTTTGACCACTAACTTCCATTAAGCCTAAGATTGCATTGTCAATAGATCGAGATAGAAGGTAAGTCGTAACTCAGTAAGTAATTGTTGCAACCGGAGATCCTTTATTTTTTTTGAGTATTGTTTTGGCTCATATACCCTTAGTCAATATGGTATTTGAAAAATATTCTTTTGGGTGTATTTTCGGTTTAAAACAAGGGGCTATTTTTTTATATAGCCATTCTGTTAGGCTATTTGACCTAATTTTACCTTGCTTACCTTTTACATCAAGCAAGCAATTAATCTTGGCTGTCAATTTTTTGTATAATTGACAGAATGTGACTTCTATTTTTTTTTTTTTTGTTGAAAGAATGTGACTTATATTTATGAAAATTACCTCTCCCCAATAAAATCTGTCCAAATAATTTTCCACTACCATTACTCCACACAACAAATGTCCAAAAATTTATTGGTCTGACCTCTAAATTAGAGTGTTTGTTAGAGATTGACCCATATTTGTTTAATTTATTAGAGTTGAGATGGGAAACTGTCAAGGGGTACCCATGTACATAATATGTGTGGAAAATTAACAATATAACTTTTCAAAAGACTTTTGAGTGCGACCCTTGAAAATATGAAATAATTTTTTCGACTTAGACCATTAGGAGTGGAGTCTTGACGACAATTTGGTGGAGTTTGACCTCTAAAATACACCATCTTAAGTCTTATAGGGATATGATATGAAATTAACATATATGTCTCTCTACCGGGGGATACTCGGTTTGAATCTTACTGTTTCTCAAAATAATAAATTCTTTGTATGTGTTAAAATTTCATTGTCCACCAATGAAATAAAATCAGGTACAAGAAGCAAATTGGGATTTGTACCAGAAACAAAAAGCAGCAGAAGCGGATCTATATGAGAAGGAGAAATCAGCCGAGGCTCAAAGGCTTGCTGCCGAGGCACAACTCTATGCTAGACAACAAGCGGCTGACGGAGAAGTATACGCGAAAAGAAAAGAAGCAGAAGGTTTGGTTGCTTTAGCAGAAGCTCAAGGCATTTATGTTGGAACTCTATTAAAAGCTTTCAATGATAACTATGGTGCATTAAGAGATTACTTGATGATAAATGGTGGAATGTACCAAGATATTGCCAAGATTAATGCTGGTGCAGTTCAAGGTTTGAAACCTAAGATAAGTATTTGGACTACTGATTCTTCTTCTTCTCCCGGAGGTGGTGGTGTTGGTGGAGATATTACCGGTGGTGGTGGTGCTGGAGGAGCGATGAAAGAGATAGCAGGAGTATATAAGATGTTACCACCGTTGTTACAGACGGTGGAGGAGCAGACAGGGATGACTCCACCAACATGGTTGGCACGTTCTACTTCTACTACTAATACTAAATCAGCTTGGAATTAATCATTTAAATATTACTTACGTTACCGATCTGAATTATTATAATAGGTAAGTTCTTGTGGATGGGTTATTTTGTGTTTTAAGAGTGATAGTGTTTGGCAAGTCGTTTAAAAACTTAAAAGTTATTGTTTTTCGGGGTTTGGTCTTTTATGTGAGTTTAAAGTTCAAAGTATGTTTGCTTTTGCTCTCGCTCGCTCTGACTCAAGAATTCCTACCAAAAGGTTGTGTTCCACAATGAAAATGATGTTTACTTTGAGGACAATCTAGTTTTGAGTCTAAAAATCAATTTATTATTTTTTTACCGTCTAATCTTCTTGATGACGTGAAATACCAGTGGAGGTGTCCTTGAACATCGTAATATGTTGAGAGGTCTTAAGATAATGTTGAGATGATTATCTCTTATGAAATGAGCTAATTAACCATCTCATCTAGGAACCATTTCTGTTTGCCAAGTTGAATATCTTCTTCTATTTCTCATCAGAAAATGCCTCACGCCTTATGGCGGTCTTTGCCTGCAATTCAAGATATCGTTTGTATGTTAAGTAACCAACAAAAACACGTATTGGATTTTACAGGTGTTAATTCAAGACGACGATGATAGTGTTGGTATAATGTCATCGTTTGCAATCTCTCGGAGACAGAACACTCAACAAAGACAGGTTGCACAGAGCAAAACTATAACTCAGAAAAGAAAGCACAAATCAATAGTAATAATGCCATACACGTCCTTAATAACCACTGAGAATTCTTTCCTCTCGCGAACTGCAAAACCAACAGCCGCTTGAGTGTGTAAGATATTCATGATCAGGGTTTACAAATTTATATATTGAAAACATATCTAATTGTATAACAACACTAGTTTGAGAGAAATGTACACAAGAAGAACAAAAACTATGTACATATCGGAAATGTCGTTTACAATACAACATCTAAATGTACCCAAAAGAGTAGTATATAACACTGTGAGAGGCGGTTGGTGTTAGGCGGTTTGAGTATACCTTTTCTTTCTCATTACTGTCATTTATCGTAGAGTAAGTTTTGTCGTTTTGCCGTTTGCTGTTAAGGTATAAGTCGCCAGTTGAATGCATACCTTTTCTTTCTCATTACTGTCATTTATCTTCGTGGCCGTTATCTGGAACACTTGTGGGTTGAATTGGCCTTCAACATTTGAACAGCATAGTCAGACCTTGCATCTCGACTGTATAATGGCTATGTTTGGGGTTAAGGTATAGTTGATCTGTGTGGTAATCTAGCACATTTTAAATCAATACTTCAAAGTCAGGTGCATTATTTACATGAACTATAAATTTATAGTTTCCATTGTTAGATGGCTCGACTATATGAATGGGCATTTCAGCATGTAACTTGTCTATCTTACGATTACTTTACTTTTGTGCTGCTTGATGAAGGAACGATTGGTGTAGTAGCATCCCTTGTTATTGTTTCCGTCTGAAAGCTATAATACCGAAAAAAAACAACTACTTTGCTTCAGTAAAATATTACTTATGGGTCTTTATCCTCTCATGTGGGGTGAAACTGAAATTCTTACCACTACATTTTCATAATGCGAGTGCTACACTATATGCTCGGAGTCGTGGCTGGTCGTCATTGGTTTCTAGAAAAGTCCGAGGTTGTTCCTTCTCATGTTTACGGGCTCTTTTAGCTGGTCATCGTGGTTGTGCCCGAAGAAGACACATTTCTTTGTGAACTCCTAATCAAAAAATGTATCTGGATGCCCACCCACTAAAAACAAAGTTTTGATATTTTGCTTGTAGAAGCTCATCCCCAGGACCGGCAGCCATCTAGAGCAGCAGAAGCCTTCCTAAGATGAATAGCTGCAAAATAAGTTGTAAAAAAGTCCTCCGCTGCTTCCAGTGGCTCCACCCACGTCACGCCAATAACTAGAAGTCCCTCCTATCACCTGACAATCTCAAAGGTCCTGCTGCTCCCAAAGGCTTCATCCTGACATGACAAAGGTTGTTGTCCCTTTGATCACCAAAGGCTCCATCCAGCTCACACCAATAGCAGTAAGTCCCTCTGATAACAACTGAAAACTCTAAACTTCCGCTGCTCCTAACGTCCCAGCAGACGGCTTATCCCTCCTATTGCGTGTTTGTGACTGAAATTGCTTCCCCCGATCGCTTATGTATGAGTAAGGGACGAATGAAGAATGAAGATATTGACTATGTGGTGAATCTACTGGTTTTAATTCTGTTTTCTGATAGTATCTTCACAGGAAGCATATATGTCACAAACACCCGCAACAAAGTAGTCGTAAGATGTGTTGTTTGTCTGTCTCTGCAGAACACATGAATAGTTTGCTCTCGAGGATGCTAGAGCCACTGGTGAGACGGTGCAACCAAGTATGTGTTGTTTGACGAGTTGTGTATTTTGGGTTTCCAAGATTACACCGACTTTCCTCTCCAACTAAACTAATGTTTTGTGTTGTACTCGTACTTGTGTAGTAGTTATTGATACAAAGAATTGATATATAGGCCGACACCATCCTGGTGTCCCAGGGATCTTACGGTCACGTGTGTTGTTGTCTCTTTTGTTAAAGGTTAAGTCCAAAGACATCGTCGGTACCCGCAAAAATATTAACAGGTGGAGGTTTGACATCCGATCAACGACCCGGTCCAGCTGACTTCTTCACCCGCGATTTCTTACCCTCACATCCTCCAATTTTCTTTTTCTCTTTTGTCTATCTCGGTTAATGTGAAAGAAGGAATACTGATAATTCAGTATTCACTTATAGCCTATCTCTCTATAACTCAGAGAAAGGAAGGTTATCCACTTCGACCCAAAACTCTGTCTTTATCTAGACAAGTCAGAGAGAGATCGTAATCTCGACCATAACCAGAGAAACAACAATCTTAAGACATTTTATTACTCGATTACTTTTTTGGTTATAAGGTATTGACTTGGTTTATTTTCTGTGTGTTTCAGAAAAAATGGCAGTTACCAAGACAACTTTACGGGTTCTCCCGGCTAACTCCACCTACACGGAAAAGCCAGAGAAATTCAAGGGAACAGATTTCAACCGATGGAAGTTGAAGATGATGTTCTATTTGACTGCGTTGTGTCAGATAAAATATCTAACAAAGGAGAAACCAACCATGCTGAAATTGAGGATGAAGCACAACGAACCGCTGCTGTAGGCGCATGGAAACAAGAAGATCTTATGTGCAAAAGATACATCCTGAACAGTCTAGACGACAGACTCTATAATCTCTATTCAGTTCCAGAGACGTTTAAAGAACTGTGAGACACCAGAAAAGAAGTTAAAGGTAGTGAACAACCAGGAAAGAAGTTTGTTCGGTATTGTTTCTATTTATTTGTTTATTCGTAGTTGGATGGTTTGTTTTGTGGACTGTTGGAATATTCACTTGGGCAAGAGAAAATTAAAACACAAGACAGTAGGGTATCTATAGCACTTCAAAAAAGTTCTATCATTAATTTCACCACTACTCAGAGGAAAGAAACAGGAAGTATAAGTAAGAGTTACAAATAAAATATCAGTCAATTACATAGACTAGTACCATAAATATCGACTAAAAATAAAGCCGATGTAACATAAATATCGATTAAAATAAGACACCGCAACAATAAA
Source organism: Eschscholzia californica (assembly GCF_041429995.1). Taxonomy (NCBI): domain Eukaryota; kingdom Viridiplantae; phylum Streptophyta; class Magnoliopsida; order Ranunculales; family Papaveraceae; genus Eschscholzia; species Eschscholzia californica. The sequence goes on along the minus strand of NW_028238198.1, from coordinate 10,425,076 downwards.
AACCAAACCACCTTACTGTTAGAAGAGAGTTTTGTCATTGTTAACTGGTAGAAGGCTCTCTGAGAAAGTAGTAACATAACTTCCTGTGCACAAATGTGGAACCGAAGAGGGAATTCCACTTACTTCAAACTCTCTCCAGCTACCCTTCTTCCAATTGTAGGAATAAAAAGACACACATTCCTTCCTCCCCACATCTTTATCACAATTTCGTCCCTCAGATGATGTTAAGATAATTTCGTCATCTGATCCTACAAACTTACAAAACCTAACACCACATTTCTCTCCTAAACTAAAAGGCAACGTCATACTACCCGCCTCACTCCATCTTCCATTATTATTACTTGACAAGCTCCAACCACTAACAGTAGGCGTTATATTGATTTCCTCTTCCAACTTGCAATCGTCATCTTCATATATATGCATCTTGAACATACAATTGGTCATTCTAACCAACATAGCTAAACGTCCACCCACTTCTAATAAATTAACAAGCTCACCATTTTTAGTAGAATATGAATCACTGTAGAGGGGGTTGAAATCCCTTTTGATGTCATCTCTAGGTTGATCAAGGATGAAATCAGGGACCGTGATTATCCTGAACTTCTCCATTCTTACATCAAATGCCAATATGCATATAGGACGATGTTTACTGTCCCAGACGCCATAATGAAATCTAAAACTGCTCCAATAAATAACACCATTCACATGAACAGATCCATTCGTTGGGCGGTAAGGGAGGTCATCTGGGACCTCTTCGATCCTCCTCCATCTATTATTGCCATTAATACCTTGAGGTCTTACTGTCAATACCTCACAAATCAAATATTTTCGTTCAAATTCTTTGGAGAAAACATTCCACAAACAGACCAATTTTTGTTCATTAGAGGAAGGATCAAAACCAAATTGGTAGTTAGGCGTCGCATTGGTATAGTTCTTCATCCAACAGCGAGGGATGCCATTATCACCTATTTCTTCGGATAACAATGATGATTGAAACCATGGCGACAATTCTCTGGTACTGATATTCCATATACGAACAGCATACTTGTAATTTGACTCAATGAGACATATTAAACCGTTTAAAGGGTTCGAAACGAAATCGTAAGAGTTCGAATCCACCTCCCCTACTGTATCAACCACAACAACATTTTTGCTGTTGTTGTTGTGTTGTTGAAACAAAATTAGGTCAGCTGTAATGTACGACTCATTATCATGCCCTTTGTCCCAACAGAACATTTCATTACTTCCATCAACATACTCGTTCTGATTTACCTTTGGCGGCCTAGTTATATTTGGCGGGGGGAGAGGTACAGGATTGATGATAAATAGACGACGAAGGCTCGTCTTAGAACGGTTAAGAAGGTGTGAAGCAATAAAGTTTTGATCTTTTTCAATCAAGGAGCCCCATCTCTTCGAAACAGTCTTAAAACGAACAAGGGATTTCACAGGGAGTCTGGTTAGTATCTCAAATACGAACCAATCATCAATAATGGGTGGACTAATACTAGTAGTATGGGTTGAAATAAGAGCACTACTACTACTACTAGTGATAGTAATAGTATTGGGGGATTTATGAGGAGGGGGTTGAACAAAATAATCATGGGGTGTGATTGATCTGAATAACTTACTACTTCCTGCTGCATTCAAAAAGGCTAGTATAGGGAGGAGGGCATAAGTAAGAAGAATCAACTTGTGGTGGGCAGAATCAGATGAGGCGGATGCCAATTTGTGTTTTTCATGAATGGAAGCCACCAAGTAAAAACCAAATTGTTTAAGTCTACTACTGCTAGATGAATTTCCCACCATCATTAGCATCATCATCTCCATGATGAGTAAGAAGAGGTCTTGTTTGTCTTGCTTAAAGAAGAACAAGGTTGGAGGGACTATTAGTAGATCAATTTCATCATCATCATGACACTGAGTAATATTCTTCTTCTTCTTCTTCTTCTTGTTGATGGGATTAAATTTCAAACTGTTAGGGGTAACTTCAATTTCTATCCTTCTATGATTCATTCTCCACCTACCCTAGTTTGAAGATCCAACAACTTTAGGGTTCACGAGAGAGAGACAGAGAGAATTAGAGTCCCTCTGGTTTCTATTGTCTAGGGGAGAATTACTGAAACCCCCAATAATGGGTTTACTGAAACACCCACTTTATTAGTAATTACTAAAACCCTGCAGGAGAGAGAGAATCAGTGGTTAGGATGAGTTGAAGATGTAGGGTGTCTTTTATGCCCTAACCCCAACGGTTCAGATTCAATTATACCAAAACACATCCAACGACTCACTCAATTTTATCTTTGCCTTCATTCCTTTTTGCCCCCTTCTAGTTTCCTCTTGGACCCCTTTTTGTATTTGCCCCCTACTTTTTGGCTATCTTCTTATTGCCCCTTTTTGTATGTGGCAATCGCAACGAGGAATTTTACCCCTATAATGCAATTTTGAGTCCACCGCCATTTGGTTTATGGTTGGGCATCCACTCTGCGTACCGGGGAGTCCTGTTTTCGATTTCCTTCGAAGTTAAAATTCATATTTTGTGGAACTTATCTTTATCCAACTCATGATGTAACATTTGATCAAACTTTTTAAGTAAATGTGTCTGTCAATTATGTTTTAATTACCATTTAGTCTTCTTAATTGAAGACCTTTCTCTTCCCTTAGCGACATTTTTTCCCGTCTTTTTCATCTTAAAACAAATCTAGGGGAGCTTCTTCTTCTTTGGTTTATAACCTTTCGGGCTTTGTAGTTTTACATAGACAGAAAGATGACTTCATCGCAACTTGAGAGATAGATGCTGGTATTAGTGGTAGTGACAGTGGGTGTTGATAGTCATGGTGAAAAAGATGAAGATAGAGATGGAGAGAAATGTCGGGTTATTTTATCTTCTTTCTTATTTTGAGATGAATCTGATATAAAAAAATATTATAGGTTTAATATGTTTGTAAGTTTTTTATTTATTTACCCGGGGAAATTTCAAATTTACAAGAACTTTTAGAATCGTCCTTAGTTAATGTTATATTGTTGTTTAGTCAACATCCCCTGGATGGAGTGGCTCGTCGGCTCGAGGTAGGTTTTCACACATTCTTTTTAGCATGTTATATTACCTTTCTAAAAAACGGTTATTTTCTGTAGTGGATTCTAAAACCCTGTACTTAAAAATTTCCCAAAGGCACCCGGTGTTTCTGTAATTGGCGCCCCTCTCTTGTGTAAAAAGGCGTTTGCAGCCACGTAGTGGAGTTGTTTTCCTCTATTGTTAATCGGCAGAAGGCTCTTTGAGAAAGTAGTAACATAACTTCCGGTACAGAGCTGAATTTGATCTGTTACTTACTTCTTATAAGTTTATTCAAGTTTAGTTTAAGGCCAACTCATCTGATGAACGGTTACTATCGAGCTTACCTGAGTTCACGGGCGAGACATATCCAGTACCAAGATTAACGAGCCCGCTTGCACGGAAGGTTGAAAGTCCAGTATTGAGCATGGGAAAACTAAAGCTTGTTGGATGATGGGCCTAAAAGGTTACTCTAAATAGGTCTACACCCGCAAGTGCACGGTTGTCAAGTTGTAAAATTCCGGTAAGACCGGTTCGTTCCTCAGAGACTAAGTCAAATTTCAATTCTAATCTTAAAGCTACTATGTCTTCAAAATAGTGGTTTGATTGGTAATATGTTTTTTCAAATAATAAAAAGATAAATAGCAATTAAAAATTAAATAATACTAAAGTTGATATTCAGATAAAGGGAACCTATGAGAAGGGAGAATCTAGGGTTTCAGGATCCACTTTAGCAAATATGACATCTGACTTATGCAATTTAGATCTTCTTCTTTTATAACTCAAGGAAGAATAACCAACCTCGGATGATCTTTACTTTTCAGGACACTTACTTTAAAACTTTCAATTTCGGTACATAAAATCACTGGTACTCTAACTATTAGATATCAAACGTAAGCATGATACATTAAAGACCTAAAGCCTAAATATGAACCATCAAACATAAGTATAACTAATGAAAGGGGTTATCGTAAAAGATACGCGAAGAAATCAAAGTATTTAAGCAGTTAAAAGAGATTAAGTCAGAAAATCACATAAAACTAAAGCTTAACCTTAACCCTAGATCGGGAAAGTTAGTTACACATGATTGATGAGAGTATTATAATGATTAAAGAGAAGGAAAAGAATAACATTAAAGAAAGGAAAAGAATCGGAGAGAAAACACCTTTTTTCGCCTTTTTTTTTCTTCTGCGCAGCCAAACAGAACCTTAGGGAAAATTATTTTCTCGTCTTCCCGGAAACGATTTCCAGGTGAGAAAATAATTTTCCTTCCCTGGTTTTTCTCTTTCCTTCTCTGTTTTCTCTTTCTTTCTCTTTCAATCTTCTCTCTTTATCTCTCTAATGAACACAGAAACTCTCTCTTAATCTTTACAACCGAATATGATGAAGAAAGAAGAAGAAAAAAAATAATAATGGAGTTTTATAACTTAAATTAAATCTCTTTCTCTCTCTACAATTCAAGAGCTTCTCTCTTACTAACTCTTTCAATCTCTCCTTCCCTCTCTCACAAAGAGAAGAATCAAAAGAAAAAGAAACCTAACAGTAAACTCTCAAACTCTTTCTCACTCTAGCTCTCGGTCATACTTTAATGGCCGAATGGAGAGATGTTTAATGATTTCTCTGGTTTCAGCCGTGAGCTCCTCTTGTGATGATGATGTACTGTTCTTCTCTGTCCCCCAGCCGAGTATATCCTTCTTTTTCCTTTAATCCTTCGGTTATAAGAGAAGAAAACCGATTCCCAAATCCTTCTTTATTTTCTTCTTACCATTTCTGACTAGTTCACTTTCCATCTCTGTTTCATTCTTTCCTTCTCTCTCTCGGTTTCTATCTTTCCATCTTTACAACCTTCCATTCTCTAATTTATCTTCATAATATTCTTCGATTTCTCACTTCTCTCTCCATATGGTCCATCGCGGAGTATTTTAAGAGGCTGCAACGCGCTTCAGATTGACCCACATGTATAAAAAGATTCGGTGGCCATCAGATTTCTAGGAAACGAATCTGGATGGTTGGATGGACTGGGGAGTACGGTAGAAACTTGCATGCGGGTATACGAGATTATGCAGTCTAAAAGTTCCCGAAGTACAACTTTCTGTAACCGAAGAGAGCCCTCACCCTATCTGAGCCGTCTGCTATGCCTCCCTCTTATGCGCCACGTGCCCACAAGCTGATTTGGTCAACCGATTTATACCCCAACTTTGACTAGCTATGATTCTCCCGTTCGAACTCCGATTTGATTTCCGTTTTCACCCACGGGTTCGTCTTGGGTTCTACTTTCACATGAGCACTAATATTGACCAGAATACCCTTGTCATTAAAATGACCAAAATGCCCCTCAAGTATGTCTATATCAACGATGTTTTTGCATCGAACTCCGTAAATGAGACCTGAGAAAGAAAATCAAACAAATCATCAGAGTAAACGCTCGAACCGGACTAACTAACCCGAGTTAAGAGATTCAAATGAGACATTCTCATGTCTCATCAAACATCCCCAAACTTAGATTTTGCTAGTCCTCGAGCAAAACAGAAAAATAAAACCAAGCCCAATTCACCACTTTCGTAGGGAATCACGATTGCACTTAGCATGTGCAATAAGCCGTTAAACCTCTAAGTTACCCTAGAGGACGAGTTTTGTCTCGTGAGGGTTTCCAGTGAATATACCCACAAAATTCAAGAATTTCAAAAATACAGAAGGGTTTAAATATGATGTGGACTAAAAAGGTTTATCCGGTAAACTTTCGAAAGTTAATAGAAATGAAATCCAAGCTAACCAAACCATACAAAAGCTAAAATTCCCTTCACTAGTAATCAAGACTCGAAGTGCACGTGACCAGCCAATATGAGTATCATTTCGGTTCAGAACAAACAAAACCTTGATTACCTTCTCAATACATTTCGCCTCGACTACTGCCTCACGGTCATACACTCAAAAATTTAAGTCACTCAGAAATGTTTCACTCAATGTGCGAATATGAGCATGAAGAAAAACTCAACACATTACAAAAGACGGACTAAATTTTTGGTAAACGACTGATCTCATAGAAAGGCAACAACCACTAATACGGACTGGGGAAGTTAACCAACTCTTCTCACCTGATCAACTGTCTAACAATGCTTCCTAGAGGTCAATAGACTATAATGATGATGTGACTAGAACTCCTGAGACCTCGACGTCTTCAAATCTTCAAGAATTACTTCAAGGGATAAACACGTAAACAAAACTACACAAACACTTTTTTTTTCTTTTCTTTTTCTATTTCTTTTTTTTTCTTCTTTTTTTTTTTTTTTTTTTTTGAAACAAATCAAAATACACATCTTACTTTCTCAACAATTTCCTTGGGTATAATTTTCTCCTCTTTGCTTCATGCCTTATTCTCAGGGTTCTAACATATGGATTTCTATCTTCCTCTAGTTGACACTGTTTTCAAGTTTCTTAGACTACAAGAGAAGGTTTGCTTCCTGAGGACATCCCTAGTGGTTGTAAAATTTGAACTCAGGAGATCAAATGAGTTCTTTCAATATTACGAGGTTGAGTAGCTCTTCATTCTACTCAGAATTAGCTCAGAAGAGATCACTCAAAACAACAAGAAAGGCTCAGAATCTCACATGGGTTAAGTCTCCACTAATGATCGATTAAGTTCTCTCAGAAAAGTCTACTCTTCACCTATCTAACACTCACATGGCTAGTGCACAGACAACCTCAAGATTCGAAATTCATGGAAAAACCTTTAGCAAACGGATAGTCTGACCAACTAGACTATATAACTATTAACAAGCAAAAACAACTAGACTCACATTTTCAATCCAAAAATTAAAAATTTTGAAAATTTTTAAACCCTTTTGAATTTTTGAAATAAGGACTTAGCAAAAAATTCATTCCCCTATCCCCAAACTTAAACCGAACATTGTCCTCAATGTTCTGAAAACTATGTAAAAAATAACAGGGTGAAGGGAAAGATATTACCTGATTCGGAAGTCTTAAGCGTGGGTTGCCTCCCAGAAAGCGCTAAGTTTAACGTCTTCAGCCAGACGAAACAAATGATTCGAAAAATAGAAAAGATTATACCTACTAGATTACAGAAGCGTAACTAACTGTAAACCAATAATCGATACATCTGTGGGTCCACCCAAAACACAAAGTTTTCAGTGAACGATAGTCTCACATTTTTGTAACTTGGTGATAGTGTAAGTGAGACTATCAAGAAAGAAGGGCAATCCCCAAACTTAGACGACAATAAGGTCGTTAAGTTTGGTACTGCACCAGAGAGATCACAGACCGGATAGAAGGGGTCTTCATATGGATGGTAGACAAAGGGAGAGAGTGTTTCAAAATCTACACATGGTTTCGAGGGACAAAATACAAAGCAATCTAGATGACTATCAATGACACCCGGACTTAAACTAGGGTTCTCTAAAACAGGTATTTTGGGTTCCTTCAATGGAGAAACCCTAATATCAGACTCACACTCCCTAGAAGTCGGTTTAGATAAACCTTCTATACTCTCTTTGATCGCGATGTACTCAGGGTCCTTAAAGAATTCTATATCCTCACCAAAGTCAAGCGAGACAATGGTCTCATTTAACACATTTATCAACCATGATTCATCGTCCTTAAGCGAGTCAGACGACTTCAAATCAACAACCTCTCCATGTTGGGACCACGATCTATCCATCTCTCATTCAATTTTTTTTTTTTTTTTTTTAACGCGAAAACCGGGGAAGCACTACGAAGATCTTATAAAAAGTACCCACTAACAGGGGATTCTTGGGTGATTAGAAAAATTACCTCCCGTTCAAGACGGGCGACGACCTTTGTAGACGACCCGGGCCACTCTTCCCTTAAGTGTCCGAACCCGAGGCTTCGTTTGATTTTCGGTTACAATTTACAAGCCCTCTAATTTAGGGTCAAAACTTTAATCCAAATATTAAAAAAAAAAAAAATTAAGAAAGTCTAAAGTCTCTCTCTCACCAAAAATAAAATAAAATAAATAAAACTGTAAATTTCTTCTTTTCGACTCCTCCTCCTTGTTTGCGCCTTCTCTTTCGCTCCTTAATGTCCTACACACCAAAAATAGAGAAGCAAGTCAAAGTGGCCAAAAATCAAAACTTACTAAAAATAAAAACTTTCCAAGATTAGAACAAATTTTGAACTTAGTCCCCGGCAGCGGCGCCAAAAACTTGATGGGCCTAAAAGGTTACTCTAAATAGGTCTACACCCGCAAGTGCACGGTTGTCAAGTTGTAAAACTCCGGTAAGACCGGTTCGTTCCTCAGAGACTAAGTCAAATTTCAATTCTAATCTTAAAGCTACTATGTCTTCAAAATAGTGGTTTGATTGGTAATATGTTTTTTTTCAAATAATAAAAAGATAAATAGCAATTAAAAATTAAATAATACTAAAGTTGATATTCAGATAAAGGGAACCTATGAGAAGGGAGAATCTAGGGTTTCAGGATCCACTTTAGCAAATATGACATCTGACTTATGCAATTTAGATCTTCTTCTTTTATAACTCAAGGAAGAATAACCAACCTCGGATGATCTTTACTTTTCAGGACACTTACTTTAAAACTTTCAATTTCGGTACATAAAATCACTGGTACTCTAACTATTAGATATCAAACGTAAGCATGATACATTAAAGACCTAAAGCCTAAATATGAACCATCAAACATAAGTATAACTAATGAAAGGGGTTATCGTAAAAGATACGCGAAGAAATCAAAGTATTTAAGCAGTTAAAAGAGATTAAGTCAGAAAATCACATAAAACTAAAGCTTAACCTTAACCCTAGATCGGGAAAGTTAGTTACACATGATTGATGAGAGTATTATAATGATTAAAGAGAAGGAAAAGAATAACATTAAAGAAAGGAAAAGAATCGGAGAGAAATCACCTTTTTTCGCCTTTTTTTTTCTTCTGCGCAGCCAAACAGAACCTTAGGGAAAATTATTTTCTCGTCTTCCCGGAAACGATTTCCAGGTGAGAAAATAATTTTCCTTCCCTGGTTTTTCTCTTTCCTTCTCTGTTTTCTCTTTCTTTCTCTTTCAATCTTCTCTCTTTATCTCTCTAATGAACACAGAAACTCTCTCTTAATCTTTACAACCGAATATGATGAAGAAAGAAGAAGAAAAAAAATAATAATGGAGTTTTATAACTTAAATTAAATCTCTTTCGCTCTCTACAATTCAAGAGCTTCTCTCTTACTAACTCTTTCAATCTCTCCTTCCCTCTCTCACAAAGAGAAGAATCAAAAGAAAAAGAAACCTAACAGTAAACTCTCAAACTCTTTCTCACTCTAGCTCTCGGTCATACTTTAATGGCCGAATGGAGAGATGTTTAATGATTTCTCTGGTTTCAGCCGTGAGCTCCTCTTGTGATGATGATGTACTGTTCTTCTCTGTCCCCCAGCCGAGTATATCCTTCTTTTTCCTTTAATCCTTCGGTTATAAGAGAAGAAAACCGATTCCCAAATCCTTCTTTATTTTCTTCTTACCATTTCTGACTAGTTCACTTTCCATCTCTGTTTCATTCTTTCCTTCTCTCTCTCGGTTTCTATCTTTCCATCTTTACAACCTTCCATTCTCTAATTTATCTTCATAATATTCTTCGATTTCTCACTTCTCTCTCCATATGGTCCATCGCGGAGTATTTTAAGAGGCTGCAACGCGCTTCAGATTGACCCACATGTATAAAAAGATTCGGTGGCCATCAGATTTCTAGGAAACGAATCTGGATGGTTGGATGGACTGGGGAGTACGGTAGAAACTTGCATGCGGGTATACGAGATTATGCAGTCTAAAAGTTCCCGAAGTACAACTTTCTGTAACCGAAGAGAGCCCTCACCCTATCTGAGCCGTCTGCTATGCCTCCCTCTTATGCGCCACGTGCCCACAAGCTGATTTGGTCAACCGATTTATACCCCAACTTTGACTAGCTATGATTCTCCCGTTCGAACTCCGATTTGATTTCCGTTTTCACCCACGGGTTCATCTTGGGTTCTACTTTCACATGAGCACTAATATTGACCAGAATACCCTTGTCATTAAAATGACCAAAATGCCCCTCAAGTATGTCTATATCAACGATGTTTTTGCATCGAACTCCGTAAATGAGACCTGAGAAAGAAAATCAAACAAATCATTAGAGTAAACGCTCGAACCGGACTAACTAACCCGAGTTAAGAGATTCAAATGAGACATTCTCATGTCTCATCATTGGAGTCTCTGAGTTGTGGATCTGATGACTGGTTTCTCCTTTGAAAGTTCTACGAAAATCCAACTGTCCATGATTGTTGTGTTAGAAAGGTTGTGAGTCTTAGACACTCGATTTGCAACTAAAGCCGAATATCAAACACCACGAAGATGAACAACTTTGTAGATAGATTTACACTTAGAGGTGAATTAATTACAACTACTTCTCTCTGAATAAGGAGATAATAATTATGAACAACCTTTCTTTTATACTAGGAGAAATACTATCAACTCTCTTACAAAAGGAAAGACAAGTATTTAGAAGAAACTATACTCTCTTTCTAATACTAACTCACTTTCTCTTCTCTTAGCTTGTTTATGAAGATGGAAAGGATGGGATGAGAATGGGATGATTTGAGTTCCTCATCTTCATCTCCTTTTATAATAGGAAGTGTGAGATATGGTGTAGAAACCTCACCACATGAGGTGTTTCATTAAGCTTGTGATGTCCTCTTGAGAGATGGACACTTCAAAAGATAAGAGGCTTGTAACCTAGGTTAGGTGTCTCACTTACCATGGGTGTTTCATCTTGTTTGACACCTCACATAGATATATAGTTGACACCACAAGCTTGTCGATGCCACCTCAAGCTTCAAACTAAGTAGCTTTACATTCCTAACAGGTTGGTTCCAGCAGTAGGACCGGCAGGGTAGCCAGAAATGTTTTGGATAAAATTCTGAGAGGTAGAATCTTTGATGACTCTTTCTGAATTACAAGGAACAGATGAAGGAAGACCACGAGATGGAGGAATATCTAAGACACTCTTTGGAGGATTTGATAGAGAACCAAGGCTAGAAAAGTTGTTAATGACATTGTGAGACCTCGGAACATTGATGTTGTTGTTTGGAGGATTTGGGCTCTCTTGAGTAGATGAGGATCCAATTTGAGAATTTGGGCCATGAACCCGATACTCCCATCCTCGAGTAGATGATAGTCTAGTTTGAGAATTATGTCGTTGTAGAGTAGATGGTGGTTGGATTTGAAGATTTGTACTGCAAACTGAGCTTTTTCTTTGTTGCAGAGATGGTGATCCAACTTGAAGTTGTGAGGCATGAAATGGATATCGTCTTTGTTTGGTAGACGAAGATCCACTTTCAGTATTTGGCCCATGACTTGGTGTCAACGACAATAAGCTTTTAGTATTCGGCCCATTACTTGGTGTCGACGAAAATCCACTTTCAGTATTTGGCCCATGACTCAGAGGTATCAACTTCTGTCTCACGATATTTTGGACTAATGATCCCATGCCTTTGGTAAATCTCATCAAACTCTCGTTATATCCAATACCACCATTACTCTAAAGAAGAACAAAAGAGAACATTATACTAGTAAGCAACCAATATATATATATATATATATATATATATATATATGTGTGTGTGTGCGTGTGTGTGTGTGATGTCAGAAGGACTAACCGTCACAAACTGCTTCGAACTCTCATAGACAGTTGAAGCAAAAGACTCATTCTGACTGAGAAATTCGTCCGAAGGCCTGGATATTCGTCGACTTACATCTACATCAGAAGCAGATTTTTCTACCTGTTAAGAATGAATTAAATGAGAAGTTAAATTCGGCCTATTGTGACTCGGATTGATGGAAAACTTTATGCATCATTTTCAAGCAAGTTAACACTCAAATTTCAACTACTCGTTCTATTAACCGACATTTTCACCATCGCTCGCTAATTATGCAAAGTCAACTTAGATATTGGATTGGGGACAATAGAATTGATGGACATAATCAAACTTTTCATATTAGATCAGTAGATCGGGTCAAATTAATAATAATAATAATAATAATAATAATAATAATAATAATAATAATTTGTATAATAAGGCAGGAGAGTGTCTTTTCTAAAATATACCCTCGTCTACAATGGCTAGATCTTCGTCTAAAACTTTTAAAACGTAGAAAAAACCTTTAGATCTCCGTCTTAAAACTTGTAGAATTAAAACTAATAAGATTAAACTAAAATACTGAACTTTATTGATAATTTGAATGAATAAAACAACTCATAGGCCCCCCTTATGTAGACTTAGAGGTTCCTTAACCTAATCAAACTCAAATAACAATTTTTAATTAATAAAATACTAGTTTCCTAAACCTAATTAAATTCTAATAACAACTTCTAAATAAATAAGATACTAGAATCTAAAACTTAGAAGGTTTCCTAAAGATATAAAACTGCCAAAACTAATAATTCTTTACTAAAAAAAATATTATACTACTAAAATAACTAGTTTTTAAGATATCCAAGATACTTGGAATATCTCATGAAAATCTCCCTGCATCACGAATATTCTATTAGGCATACAATTATGGGCCAAAACAATAGTTTTGGTTGCTTTACACGGGCGGCCGGGGCACAGTTATTATCCATGCCTTTGTAATTAACACCCAACCAATAACATTCATGAGTCATGCACATGAGATAGTCTTATACGGAGTATTATACTATTAGGCTAATACTAGTAGTTGTTAACGTGTTTGTATGTTAATGGGTCAAAGAATTTCCTTTAATGGGGATAAGCCTTGAGTTGTTATTGATCATTATCTCTATAAATAGAGTCTAAATAATGTACTACTCTGTCAAATTTAATTCAATTGGAGTTTATAAATATCTTCACCGAGAGCTCAATTAAAATCAACTTTTATTTTTCTCATCTTCTTTCTTTTGTTCTTGTTGCTACTACTAGTACTGCTAGAATTCAAATATGGGTTACAAGGTTGCCAAAGCTTCCGAGTACCTAGTGATAACCGGTTTCAGAATACCCGATATCAAACTCGCTAAGAAAGCATGGATTCTACCAGGCCAATCTTGCAATGTCTTCGATGTTTCGCCTGTCAATTACACTTTCGACGTTCAAGCCATGAGTTCCGAAAAACTTGCTTTCGTCCTCCCTGCAGTTTTCACAATCGGTCCTCGTATTGAAGATGAAGCAAGTCTCTTAAAATACGCGAAACTTCTCTCGGGTCACGACGGTAATTCTAGCCATGTTAAAGAGCTAGTTCAAGGTATAATTGAAGGTGAAACTAGGGTTCTTGCTGCTTCAATGACTATGGAAGATGTTTTTAAGGGTACTAAAGAATTTAAAAGAGAAGTTTTTGAGAAAGTTCAACTTGAACTTAATCAATTTGGGTTGTTAATCTATAATGCAAATATTAAGCAACTTGTTGATGTTCGAGGACACGAATATTTTTCGTATTTGGGTCAGAAGATTCAGAATGAAGCAGCAAACCAGGCGAAAGTCGATGTAGCCGAAGCTAAGATGAAAGGTGAAGTTGGTGCTAAGTTAAGGAGTGGACAAACCTTACAGAATGCAGCGAAAATAGACGCGGATACAAAGATTATTTCGATACAAAGACAAGGAGAAGGGCAAAAAGAAGAGATTAAGGTTAAGACTGAAGTTAAGATCTTTGAGAACCATAGGGAGGCTGAAGTTGCTGAGGCTAATGCTTCTTTGGCTACTAAAAAGTCAAAGTGGGCTCAGTTGGCACAGTTAGCTGAGGTTGAAGCAGTTAAGGCAGTAGCAATTAAGGAGGCTGAGTTGCAAAGGGAAGTCGAATCGAAGAATGCTTTGACTCGAACCGAAAAGCTCAAGGCTGAGTTTCTTAGCAAAGCTAGTGTTGAATATGACATCAAGGTAAGTTTACTAACAAACTTTTTTTTTTACTCGAAGTCTGACTCAGAAACCGATATGACATCTTTTTGACCACTAACTTCCATTAAGCCTAAGATTGCATTGTCAATAGATGGAGATAGATGGTAAGTCGTAACTCGTAAGTAATTGTTGCAACCGGAGATCCTTAAATTTTTTTTTTTTTGAGTATTGTTTTGGCCCATATACCCTTAGTCAATATGGTATTTGAAAAATAATCTTTCGAGTTTATTTTCGGTTTAAACAAGGGGCTATTTTTTTATATAGCCATTCTGTTAGGGCTATTTGACCTAATTTTACCTTACTTACCTTTTACATCAAGCAAGCAATTAATCTTGGCTGTCAATTTTTTGTATAATTAGGTCAAAGTTAAAGAGTCACTGTAGGAATGTGACTTCAATTTTTGGGTTGGAGACTTTTGAAGTTGAGGAAGAAGTTTCATGAAAATCACCTCTCCCCTATAAAATCTGTCCAAATAAATTTCCACTACCATTACTCCACACAAAAAATGTCCAAAAATTTATTGGTCTGACTCTGACCTCTAAATTAGAGTGTTTGTTAGAGATTGACCCATATTTGTTTAAATTATTAGAGTTGAGATGGGAAACTGTCAAGTGGTACATGACAAAATTAAGAATATAACTTTTCCAAAGACTTTTGAGTGCGGCCCTTGAAAATATGAAATAACTTTTTCGACTTAGACCATTAGGAGTAGCGTCTTGACGACAATTTGATGGAGTTTGACCTCTAAAATACACAATCTTAAAGTTTTATAATGATAGGATATGAAATTGACATATATCATACATATCTCTCGACTCTCTATCGGGTTACTCAATTTGAATCTTACAGTTTCTCGGAAAAATAAGTTCTTTCTATGTGTTGAAATTTCATTGTCCACCAATGAAATAAAATCAGGTACAAGAAGCAAATTGGGATTTGTACAAGAAACAAAAAGCAGCAGAAGCGGATTTATATGAGAAGGAGAAATCAGCCGAGGCTCAAAGGCTTGCTGCGGAGGCACAACTCTATGCTAGACAACAGGCGGCTGACGGGGAAGTATATGCGAAAAGAAAAGAAGCAGAAGGTTTGGTTGCTTTAGCAGAAGCTCAAGGCATTTATGTTGGAACTCTATTAAAAGCTTTCAATGATAACTATGGTGCATTAAGAGATTACTTGATGATAAATGGTGGAATGTACCAAGATATTGCCAAGATTAATGCTGGTGCAGTTCAAGGTTTGAAACCGAAGATAAGTATCTGGACTACTGATTCTTCTTCGTCCGGGGGTAGTGGTGTTGGTGGAGATATTACCGGTGGTGCTGCTGGAGGAGCGATGAAGGAGATAGCAGGAGTATATAAGATGCTGCCACCGTTGTTACAGACTGTGGAGGAGCAGACAGGGATGACTCCGCCAACATGGTTGGCACGTTCGACTTCTACCACTAATACTAAACCCGCTTGAAATTAATAATTTAAATATTACTAAGTTACGGATCTGAAATATTATAATAGGTTAGTTCTTGTGGATGGTTTTTTGTGTTTTAAGAATGATTGTGTTCGGGAAGTTGTTTAAAAATTCAAAAGTTAACGTTTTCGGGTTTTGGTCTTTAATGTGAGTTTAAAGTTCGAAGTATGTTTGCTTTTACTCTCTTTTTTTATCTCTCTCTCACTCAAGAATTCCTACCTAAAGGTTGTGTTCGACAACGAAAATGATGTTTACTTCGAAAACAATCTAATTTTGAGTCTAAAAATCAACTTTTTTTTATCGTCTAATCTTCTTGATGACGTTACACTCATACCCGTGCAGGTGTCCTTGAACATTATAATATGTTGAGAGGTCTTTAGATAATGTTGAGACGATTATCTCTTATGAAATTAGCTAATTAACCATCTCATCTTGGAACCGTTTCTGTTTCCCAAGTAGAACATCTTCTTCCATTTTTCATCATAAAGGGCCTAGCGCCTTATCGGTCTTTGCTTGCAATTCAAGATATCGTTTGTATGTCAAGTAGCCAACAAAAAGACATATTTGATTGTACAAGTGTCGAACATTTTTATCAAAAAACTAATTCAATAAGGAAACTACAAGCATTTTTACCAACATAAGGAGTGGATACATAATGTATAGCTATATAAACCCGGTAATATACGTCGTTTAGTTCTAATCTTCTGTCATAATTTAGAAATCTCAAAGAGATGAGAATGGGGAAGAAGCTTGAACATCCCAACTGAAACTGAGAACGACGAAAAATAATTGAATGAAAATAAACATACCTAAGATAGTAACGACAAACTGTTGCAGCTTCATCTAAGCTGTAGCGGGCATCTACTAGAACGTCTTTAGGTAGCTTGCCGACGCACCGCTGTTGAAAGAGAGAAAGCCCCCGCCATCATGTCATCGTGGACCATAGGTCAAACTGCTTCTTCCTATAGCATTAGACATACATATTAACCGCTACAAAAGAAATAGATTATAAGAGTAGCTAGGTAGGTTTCGAGCTAATAAAGCAGATTTTAAGTAGCCATTGCCATGTATGGTTGGATACCCATTGTGAAATAGCACACTTTCTTGCACCTTAAACCTCTTGTCTGACATATCAATCTTCTGTTAAGGTGTACTTCAGGATCTAAATCTGAGTAGTCAGTCCGGACTTTCCACAAGCACCCAAACCGTCTCTCGTTCTTTCATTTGAAAATGGCTCTCCCCGCTTCTCCTAACATATACATCATACGAGATACGACTACCACGGTCGGAACTTTGAACTTGAAGGAGGTTTGCACATCTTCAATGAATTTCTCAAATTTCAGTGTTAAATTAAGACTACGATGATAGTGTTGATATAATGTCACCGTTTGCAATCTCTCGGAGACGAAAACTTGACAAAGACAGGTTGCCCGGAGCAAAACTATAACTCAGAAAAGCTAGCACAATTAATAAGTGCCATACACGTCCTTAACCGATGAGAATTCTTTCCTCATCAGACGAACTACAACACCAACAGCAGCTTGTGTGTGCGAGATATTCATGATCATGGTTTATAAATGTATATATAGAAAACAAAAACTATGTACACAACATCTAATTAAATGTACCCAAAAGAGTAGTATATAACACTATTCAAGCTGTATCCTTAAACTCATACCCGATCTAGATTAACATCTTTACCAAGCACTTTTTCAATGCGGATTATCATGTAATCTCTAAGATGAACAATATCGATAAGACGATGAACAATACCACCTGTGTCACTAAGATGGGCAATATTTTGGCAATCAAAATTGTAAAGAAATTAGTAGTCTTTATTTAAATTTTTCCTCAAGTATCACATTAAACTATAGAGATTTTGGTTATTTGGATAGTTTACTTCACTTGTGATTGATGAATCTTACAAACTCAGATTACATATATCTAATCCTCTTTTCAGAAAATGTAATTTTAGATCAAAGTCGAAGAATACGAGCTATATAAAAGAAATGCTATATCGTAATGATTGCTGAAATGTTATATGTCATGAACCATCATATTGTGTTATGTAGTTTCGTAATACCTTACAAGGAAATAAAATAAAATCCGACTCTTATGCAAAAGATCCTGCACTCATCTTTTTCGGAGCGTGGATGTTTGGCCTATTTTGGATCTTGAAATGAATTAAACACCCATAGCCTGGCCTATTTTGGACCCTGAAATGAATTCAAAACCCCGTAGCCCCAAAAAATAACATAATTAAACATTTGACTTTTTGATGGAATTTAGAATTACAAATAAAAAATAAAATAATGTTTAGAATGTTTTATCTAAGAGGGATCATTTCTTTCAAGACAGGCCATGAGGCATGAAGCATACAAATAAGATTACATTAGAACATCTCTAAATCGAGAATAAAGTCAATGTTATAAACTAATAATAATACAGAATATAGAGTCAGTTGGTTCGGTTCGGTTCGGTTTGTTCAACTTTTAAATGATCAAATGTACTTTAATTCATTTAGTCCGTCTATCGGATGGGGATTCTCTCACATATTGATATCAGTTTGATACATCATCAACATGTGATAAACACGAAAATCTACTAGTCAGACAATTTAAATGTTACTCCCCACCCCACCTGTCGGGAATTTGAGAAATGGATAAACACTAGCCACCATAATTTTAAAATCGTGTTCTAATTGGATTCTCTATCAATGACTCATTTGACCTTTTCTGAGACAGAAGTTTGGTTGCCTATTCAAAGGAAAAGGGAAGATATATTGAAAATGATTGTGATTGTTACTTTGGGTAGGTGAGGTTGTTTAGAAGATTTTCAGTCTTCTCCTATTAGGTATAACTTTCAATCCCAGTTTTATTATCTTCCCCCTTTTCTTTTCTCTTTCTTCTCTAAACAAAAATTATATAAAATAATGCAGTATAATAATACAGTAATATATCTTCTTCTTCTTCTTTTGTTTGTCTTCATTCTTCCATTAGAGAGAGAAAGTGAATAAAGAAAGATATAGAGAGAGAAAAACATTGAATTCACACTGCAATTTGTACTCTGGGTAGGTTTATTGAATTCTTTGACCTGGGTTTTCTTTCCCTTTAAGTTTTGATTTCTGGGTTTGGGTTTATTTGAGATTTTATATGTGAAATTCTAGGGTTTCTAATTTTTCTTATTTGCATTCTTTTGAAGGTAAGCAAGCATGTTCTGTCTGTAGAATTTGATCACCCATTCCAAGTTTCTGATTGATCTTTTTGTTTGTTAGATTGTTTATCCCTTTGTTGATAATTTAGGCTTCTTATTGTGTTGGTATGTTATTTGATGATCCATGTTATTTTTTATATTTTCGGTTTTTCTCTTCTAATTGAATTTGTGTTCTTAAGGTTGAATTTTGGGTTCTTTTTTACATTTGATTGTTTGTTTTGCTGTCGATTTTTCTGTTTTGCAGGAAATTGAGAAAATGAAAGCTAAAGGAGTTGCTACTGGAAACTACTACATATTGAATACCGGGGCGAAAATTCCATCTATAGGCCTTGGAACATGGCAGAATGGTGGAGATCTCTGTGTTGATGCTGTAAAAACAGCTTTAGAAGTAGGGTATCGTCATTTAGATTGTGCCCATCTTTATGGGAACGAAATCGAAGTTGGGGAAGCACTTGCAGATGCTTTTAATGGTGAATTAAAGAGGGAAGATGTTTTTTTGACTTCTAAATTATATTGTACTACAAATTCGATAAAGAGAATAGAGAATTCAGTAAGAGTTTCGCTTAAGAATCTTGGAGTGTCATATTTGGATCTCTATTTGGTTCATTGGCCGGAGAATTTGGCATTTGGTGATGCTACCGATCCTCCATGGAAGTCGAGTAGTGAATATAGACAAGTTTCACAGAGATTGATGCCAACATGGAAAGCCATGGAAAGTTTAGTGGAGCTTGGTCTGGTTAAATCTATCGGAGTTAGTAATTTTAGTGTTCAACAGATCACTGAACTTCTACAGTTCGCTAAAATTGTCCCAGCTGTTAATCAGGTATACTCGTGTTCTTTAGGTTTCTATTGAGTTTTCAATTTTAGTAGTTAATATTGAATAAATTACTCGTTTCTTTGTTCTAAAAAGCGGCTAGACCACATGTAGGGTTTTCTACAATAAAGTGAAAATGAGTTCTATAGTGTAAGCCTAGTTTAGAGCTCAAACCCTAATAAAAATATCCCTGCCTAAAACTGTCTGGTCAACTTATTGTTATCTAACTTAATATTAGTATATGATGAGCACGTAAAGAGCAATTAACTGATAAATAGGGAAATAATCAATAGGCTCGAAGCCTAAGCCCCGACAACCTTTGTTTGAGTCAGTTTGACGCCTACAATGACATTATGTTTTCTCTAGCTTCTTGAAGGATTCTTTCTATCTACTTGAGTGTCGGTTTCCGCTTCTAGTGATAGCGATTTTTTTCTGAAGGTGTATAATATGTATGTATGTATATATGTACACCTTAATACTCAATTCCCAATGTTGAATTGAACTATTGAAGTGTCCCAATTACAAGGGAAGTCCCCATAGGATGCCGAGAGAACCAAATTTGTTCTCTCGCACCAAAAGAAACAATAAGAAATTGAAGATGCATTTGTTCCTACCTTTCCGTACAGACCAAATTACTGCAGATAGTGTAATTTTAGACGCAAAGAGATACTTCTCGGTGAACTTTATCAAGTTTTTGATTGTTCTGTGATTGGCTTGTATTAGGTGGAGTTGCACCCTTTTTGGAGACAAGATGAACTTGTGAAATTTTGTCAATTAAAGGGCATACATGTTTCTGCTCACACTCCTTTAGGAGTACCAACTTCTAGTCAAGGACTATCTGACACTGGATCCAGTGGTGATGAGGAACCAGGAACTCCTCGGATATCGTTTAGAAGGTCAAGATCGGTTCATGGCCCTATGTTGAAATTGTCTGTTGTTGCTGAAATTGCAAACCGCCATAAAAAGACGCCTGAACAGGTATATTGTAATCCTTGTTCATAATGTAGCTGTTCTTGTTATCTCTTGAAATTGTAGTCACATTTTTGCGATTGATCTAATAATGTCTCTCTTCACGTTATTCAGATTACTTCATTAACTACTTCCTTAAAGTTGTAGATCCAGAAGAATTAAATTGTTAAGGAAAATAGTGTTTGATCTGAATTTATTGCAGAAGCATATCTTGATCCCTCAAAAATCGTCTCCATTAGATCACTTAACAGAGCTTGTATTTTGTTTACTCAAAACTCATTACATAGACCTGACACTTGCCCACAATGAGTCAAGAAATTTAAATTTTACTTGCAAACTATCAAAAGTAGAAACATAAACTGATAACATATTCAAAACAAATCGTGTTCACATATAGGAGGCATCCTATTCACGTTAGACTATATAAGGAAGATGCTATCCGAAGGAGAAAAAGACAAAGGACTACTTCAATACTTTCTTCTTTAGACTAGAAACAAGAAAGTTTTGTAAATGAGAAGAGGATTATAAATGAAAAAAATTGTTAGGCTATGATATTAACTTTTATTTTTCTACGTAATGAAATAAATTGTTGGGTCATAATTGTATGTTAATGTCATTGTGGAAGAGAAGACGTCTTCAGCGTAACAACTAGAATTCTCGAAACTAAGCAAAAAGGATATTAGTAATTATTGTTTTCATATGTAAATGTTCTATTGTTCGTTTTTGTGGTAGAATTGACTGCCGGGTTTAACGACGAAATACAATTGAATAACATTATCATATAAACTCTATAATTCAATCAATATCTACGAATCCCTTAGAATAAATCAGTTAGTTCGACATGTAGTTTTGCCACTTGTATTTTATACCCATCGTAATGGCCTTCTTATTTTTCTGTTACAAAAACTTTTTCTCGTTATTTTGGCTGATTATACTAGATGGTAAAACGTGGTTGAAATTTGTCTTTTATACAAAGTAACGGCATCCATGTTTAAATTGTTATTAGCGATCCTAAAAGTGCAGATGATTAAAAATCCAATCTGTGTTTATAATCTGCTGCAGATTATTTTGCGATGGGGACTTCAGAGAGGAACTAGTGTCCTCCCTTGCAGCTTGAAGCCGGACAGAATCCGAAAGAATATCGATATTTTTAGCTGGTCACTCACAGACGAAGAATTTAACCGATTGAACAAAATTGAACCTCAGGTATGTTTGTTCGGAAATGGGATTGAAAATTCTTCGGAGATTGGGTTTTCTTTCGGAAGTAGTCCCCTCCAAGCTGTGCATGAGATGGAAGATGACTATGAATTCAATGCTTAATTGTTTCTATCTCAGACATTGTGGAAATAAAGTTACAAATCATATGTTCATCTTGTG
Source organism: Eschscholzia californica (assembly GCF_041429995.1). NCBI lineage: Eukaryota > Viridiplantae > Streptophyta > Magnoliopsida > Ranunculales > Papaveraceae > Eschscholzia > Eschscholzia californica. The sequence goes on along the minus strand of NW_028238198.1, from coordinate 10,403,274 downwards.
TTATCAACCATTACTTGTAATATCGTCTTCTTTGTATCCTTCCTCAGTTAGCTACTTATGAAAATGAAACCTAATTTGAAAATGTAAACAGAATCTAGAGTTGCAAGTGAAGACTGATTTGTGAGTTGTTCATGATATTTTTCATTATGTTCATGATTTCTCTGTCGTTGATCGGTAGAGAGAGGCGGGAGAGCGATAGAGGAAGAACAGATGAGAGGCGAGATGGATGTCTTTGCCAGCTTGAGGAGAAATATAAAATGAATGATAAAACTAAGAGACGAGTTTTTGCACTTGTGGTGTTGAATGAAGCTATTTAGAGAGGACAAAGTGGCCTTTCGTGCCACCATTGTTATAATACCTTTGGATAGAAAGAGGCATAAGAAGTAGAGACGTTTATAGGGTGGGTGGCTCTTCATACACTCTTTAGCCAGTATATGTTTTTTCTCACCTGCAGGAGGGTTGATAAATTGGGTCTGGAACCCCGTCGGTTCAGTGGTTTGTCGGATTGGGTTCGGAAGCTTCTGGATAAAGAACCTTTCGGTTCAGTGAGTAGGTTTTGTTACGATCCAACCCAAGGTTACCTGGAACGCGGATCGCTCCGGTACGTGGTACGGGTACCGGTACGCGGAACGCAATCATGTGAGTATCGGGTACGCTAGGGGTGTACTTCTCCGCTACGCCATTTTCGAGTTCGATACGTTTTGGACTATTTTTCACAGACAATAAATACTCTCTATGATGCATTTATAATAGATACACCTACTCTTAGACATCATTTCTCCATCAAACTTACAATCTAACAAGCCAATTGAAAAAAAATTTGTAGTTTAACTACTTAATTAGTCGAATTTATAGTTTTCTACAAAGATTTTAGGTTAATTAAGACTAAAAATTCCGGTACACTAATTTTGGGGTACTGGATCGTGAACCCACCTAAAAAAGGTATGAAATTCGGGTACGGCGAATCGGGTACGCGGTACGTACAGTGGAGGAGAGTATCTGGTAACGTATTCCAACATTCGGCAACCTATGAGATGTCGACTCTGATTAGGTGCGATGTTATAGTCCCAAAATACTCGAAAGACCACTCAAAACAAGAGTGTGTTAGGGCAATGCTTATCTTGGGATGTGCAAGGTCTTTTAAGTGGCTTGGGCACTCTGCCAGGAATGATACCATGATCTCATAGTGGGGCGTAATGGTGAACAATATCAAATAAGTAGGCCATAATTGAACCGTCACAGATGAAACAAGGATTGGAGGTGGCTCATCTCCAAATGCGAGTTACACTATCTATCGCTTGGATGTGAACTCAGAGTCTGGATCAAAGGTAAAACTCCGAGTACCTCTAAGTGTGCGAGGCCTTCTGCAGTGTGTCTGGGCTCACCGCAAATATAAAATCATGGGCGAGAGGTGCTGGCACCCGCCTATCGTAAACAACATCCAACAGGAGGTCTTTGGGGATGTGGGACGGCAAAAGTTGCTCCCAAGAACTTTTCCTTGATAACCAAACAGGGTCTCTAAGAGACACCCACCCGATCAAGTTACAATATTAGTTAGCCAGGAGTCGGGTACTTTTTAGCTGTTCTTTTCTGTGGTGGTCTCGTCGGAATCGCATCCACAAAAGAAAGAGATGATAGCCAAAAAAGATAATAAAAAGAAAACAGGAGGTCCAACTACAGCCTTCCAACAAACACAAAGCACTAAAAAATGCCTACAAAAAAGAAGAGGAAAAAACAATAATATCTCAAAGATAACCAAAAGGCTTCTCATATATGCTGTGAAAGTGACACCATATCATAGTTTTACTCCAACAAGTACTGGTTCTAAGTGCTCTTGAAACTAGATATCGAATAGCCGCCCCACACGGACAAATGGAAGTTTCAGAACCAACAATATAATATCTAAGACCTCTTCGCTCATTGTCATGAGTCGGATGCCCACAAATTTGACACTCACAAATTCCTAGTTTCCCCAAATCTAGTAGGCTAGTTAACAATTATCCACAATTAGAACAAATAATAAAGACAGTGAGTATAAGATATATCAAAACCCAAATCGATAGCAAATTCCATAATCTACCTTGCTTATAGAAAGAGCTATAATTTAAACTAAAGATGTTAACAGTGAAGATTCCAAGATTATTATTTTCTATAAACTATCCACATGAACAAAATAGTACGAGCAGTCCCAAAGCAAAAGTAAAACTATTTTCTTCTTTTATTTGCACAAATAGCGAAATTTTCGTAAACTACACATCACAAATTTCTACAAACACTCAACTTCAAAGTTGATATGTTAGGTATTAAAACCCTATGTTGGAAATCAAAACTCCGAGTATGCGAAAATATAGATAAAGTATTTACAGCTGACCTCGTTAGAGAGACCCATCGCACACGATAATCATCTTGTTTCCTCATTTAGTTGTATCTAGATTGATGTTGTCGAGCCATGAGACTATTTGTTGTGTTGACGGCCTCAATTTTGGGCATTCGCTCAAACAAAGGCAAGCAATTTCAAGAACAAGTAACATTTCCTCGTAACGGTCTTTGTCATATATGCATGGATCAAATACCTCAGTTTCCCTCTTCTCGGTCCTCATTTGACGAACCCACGAGATTAAATCACGGCTACCTTTGGGCTTGCACATGTCCATGGGCCTTTTACCCGTTATAAGCTCCAAAAGAACAACTCCGAAACTATAAACATCCCCTTTAAAAGTAGCAACCGCAGCTAACCCGTATTCAGGCGGAATATATCCCAAAGTTCCAACTAGATCAGTCGAGACATGAGTGTCATAAGGGCGAATAAGTCTTGCCAGCCCGAAATCTGCTAAATGGGCTTCAAAGTTCCCGTCGAGGAGGATATTACTTGACTTTACGTCTCGGTGTAAGATATGAGGTTGGCAAGATTGGTGTAAGTAAGCCAATCCCCTAGCTGCCCCTTGAGCTATTCGAAGTCTTGTATCCCAGTCGAGTGAGGAAGCACCATCAAGTTTCTCATGTAACCAGTAATCCAAACTCCCATTCTCCATGAAGGAATAAATTAAAAGCTTATCGGATTTGCATCTGCAATAACCTTGAAGAAGGACGAGATTCTCGTGTTGAGCTCTTGAGAGAGTGTCAACTTCAGCATTGAATTCTCTGTCCATCTGCCCACAGTCACCAGACAGTCGTTTAATTGCGACCTTTCTTCCATCGGGCAAGATTGCTTTATAGACCAAACCGAACCCCCCACACCCAATTATATTTGCTTGATCAAAGTTGTTTGTTGATTTCAACAGATCTTCAATAGATAACTCTTTAATAATCTCTGTATTTTGGAATAGGATCACTGATCTTGATCCTAATGTATCCGTCTCTTTATCAATGAAATCATCGCTACTTTCTTCAAGATCAACCCGAGTTCTGTTATGAATCTTCATGACAACCAAGACTATGATTATGAGCAGAAAAACTGTTCCTGATCCAATTGCAACAGCCATTCCGATAATACCACTTTTGCTTTTCCGCGCTTTTTCTGTTAAGACAGGAGAAGACTTGAAGTTCGGAGAGCATGAGTTAGAGTGGTCGTAACAAAGACCTCGATTATTCTCAAAACTCGAGGATGGAAAAGTTAAGAATTGACCACCCGAAGGGACTTTCCCAACTAATTGATTATAAGCAACACTAAACTTCGATAAAAAGCTTAGCTCGGTAAGCGAGGAAGGTATCGCTCCAGTAAGATTATTATGTGACAAATCTAAAGTCTCCAAGCTAGTCATACCCGAAAGTTCGGCTGGAATAGGTCCTTCAAGACGATTCCATTTCAAATCGAACAGATGAAGTTTCTTTAAGTTCCCAAATTCAGGCCAAATTGGTCCACTAAGCATGTTATGGCTCAAATCCAAAGATGGTGGAAAGCTTTTAATCTGATTATACTGCAAACCCCTAGCACTTCGGTTCGTCTTCATGAAGAGAGGGAAGTCCAGAGAGGAATCTAACAATGAAAGATTACGATTTATGAGACTTTGAAGTTTGGTTAAGCCTTTCGGGATCTCTCCGGAGAAAGAGTTATTCGATAAGTCTAAGAAAAAGAGGGATTCCATCTGACCAATCCAATTCGGAATAGTTCCACTTAACTGATTCCAAGATATATCTAGTAACTGCAGATTAGTTGAGCTCATTAACCATTGTGGGACTGAACCAGTCAACCCACAATTTGCAATCACAAGAGCTTTCAAGTTGGTAAAGACTAAACTTGAATCTACAGGCATTTCTTCAGATTTGAAGTTCAAAGTAAGAACAAGAGTAGTTAAGTTCTTACACTTTTGCAAAACCGAAAGAGCAGAAGTAATATTATGAAGACTTGAATTCGATAATGAAAGGTAAGATAGAGAATGCAAATTCTTGAAACTCTCGGGGATTTCGCTATTGAGATTATTACGAGCAAGATTAACCATCGTTAACCCACGACAAGTCGAAAGACTATCTGGAAGTGGTCCGTTAAACTTGTTCGAACCAAGATCAAGTGATGTTAAACTAACCATAGATGAACAATTAAGATCTATTGAGCCATTAAGTGAATTGTTCCTAAGACTAAGCAACTCAATTGTGGGAGAATTTGATAAAGAAGTTGGTAAATGCCCAACTAACCTATTCGAATGAGCTGAAAGTCTTTTAAGCTTTCTAAAATTATCGAAAACATTAGGAAGATTACCCGAAAAGTTATTCAAGGAAATATCTAATTGAACAAGGTTAGAGAGATTACCAATTTTATCACTCAATAGCCCAGAAAACAAGTTATCTTGAAGATTTAATCTGCTCAAATTCTGTAATGTGAACAAATCATCGGGCAAATACCCACTGAAAAGATTAGAATTCAAGTCTAGTTGTTTCAAAGAAGAACAATTTCCAAAACCAGGTGGGAATTTTCCTTTGAGATAGTTCATGGCTAGATTAAGAACTTGAATTTGAGTTGAGTTTTCACAGATACCTGAGTCAATAGGACCAGAGAAGGAATTCGAAGAAATGTCGAATATGATGATAGAGGGTAGATGAATCTCCATAGGGATTGAACCAGATAATTGATTAAAACTCAAATCAAGAAACTCTAGTTTCTGTAAAAGAAACAATTTTGATGGAACTATGCCTTTTAGATAATTTTGAGATAGATTGAGAGTTTTAAGCTGATCTAAATCAGCTAAAGATTCAGCTATAGTTCCTCTTAATCTTTTGTTTCTAATCTCTAATCCAATAACTCTTGATGATGAAGAATCACATGAAACCCCAGTTAGATTACAACAATTTGAAACAGAAGATAAAGAAGTACTGGAATTTGATGATGATGATCCCCAAATTTCAAGCCCAGAATCTATCCCTTCGAAGAACCCTTGTAATGCTTTAAGATCATTTGAATTGCAAATTGGGGTTTGAGAATTCAAAATCTGAACTTTAGAAAAGATAACAAGAAAAATAAACCAAACCCATAAATCTCCAATACCCATTTCTCTAAACAACCCCATGAACTCAACTACTAACCTCCACCTTTCTTCTTCTGCTTCTTCTTCAAAATAGAATCAAAAAAAGAAAAATTAACAAATGGGTAGCTCTAATTTCAGTGTGAATATCAGTTTGCTGCAAAACCCATTTTTGAATTCCAAAGAAATCTAGTATAGGGGGGAGATTTTTCTAATAACTTCCAAATTGTTCAAGAGAAACATAAGGAAGAAGAAGAACTAAGGGAAGATGAGGTTTTCTTGTTAGTTGTAGAGAAGAAGTAAAGGAGACAAACCTGTCAAATATAGAGATAAATATAAGAAGAAGAAGAAAGAAGATTGGGGTTTGACTTTCGACCAATTTGGCGTCTGATTATAAGATCCAAGACCAAGACTGATTGCCTCTCTCTCTCTCTATCTCGTGCGCTTTTAGAGAGAGAGAGAGAAAAAGGGGAGACGTTAGTGGTAGGGACAGTGTGATTATTAGGTGTTGTAAGGTGGAAGGAAGACTGGCAGAGTTACTACTAGTCAGTCACCTGCTAAAACCAGTTAAGATTTCTTGTCACCGGTAAGACTTCTGTCACAGGTCTATGCCGGATCGACTCGGGTACTTCACATAGAATTCAACATTATGCTCACTTGACCTAAAACTCAAGTTAATGTTTTCTTTTTCGTTTTTAATTGTTGGGATTTGAGACTGAATTGACTAATTTAGATTTCAAAACTCCCATCTGGGTTCATTTTGATTTCTGTTAAATCAAACCATACCGATAAAACAGATAAAAAAAAAAAATTACTCCACGGAGGACTAAAAATTGTCTAATTTCGATTTTGAAACTCCTAGATTCGTCTGGATAACTAATTCGGGTTGATTTTAATTTCAGTTAAATCAAACAACACAAATAAAAAAAACTATATCGGAGTACTGAAAATTGTATTTGTGAACAAGATTTCTCTTTCATTTGGGATAATTATTAGTGTCTTCTTATGTTTGTATTGTCGGAACTGAATTCAAGAATAATACTACTTTGTGAAGATATTCTAGTAATTTGAATCATGTAAAAGAATTTCGAGTAAATTTCTGATGAGCTTGTTCGTACATTAACCACACACCGTAAGCACCTATAAGATAGATAATTAGATTTGTGTGTTACAAAATCCCCTTTTTTGTGATTTAATGACATGAACAGCCATTTATGTCCAACTACTCAAGCAACAACTTTTTTTTTTGTTGTTGTTGAAACTCTCAAGCAACAACTTAGTGTGGGTGACCCACTCTTTATTTGTTTGCCAAGCCAAAATTGCCTAAATATCATAGAGTACCGATCATCACTATTCTAGTTGACCATACCATATTTGAATTTGAATTTATATTTCCTTTTTCTCTTCCACTTACATGTTACAAGCTTTACCCTCTAAATTGAGTAAAACATATATGCATAACCATAGATATTTAGCCCAGTTTGGTTACAATACAAATCTTTTATGCACTTATTAAAGATTGAACAATGTAGGTTCTATGTATGCAACCCCCACTTTTTCTACTATCGAAGTCTATACATGAATATTAGTTTACTACTACTATCGTTGTTGTTTCCTACGAATCATAGTGGATATTATAAAGATTCAATATGTTCGATGACGTTTATCAAAGGGGCGAGAGCAGGGTTGGATGCGAAATTTTAGGAGATTCGGGTAGACCCTATTTTCTTTTTTCCCGTGCATGTTGAGCACTAATACATTAGAAATTAGTAAATGAAAGACAATGAAAAATGTAGGTGTATAGGTGTGTAGTATTGATAGTGGCTCTGTTGTGACAGTAAATTGGTTCATTTTAGGGGTGTGCAAAAATAGACCGAACCAATCAAACTAAACCAATCCAAACCGATCCAGTCGGTTTTCAAACCAAACCAAACGACGAGTGGTTTGGTACGGTTGTAGATTTTCAAAAACCAACAGGTTTGGTTCGGTAAGTGGATGCACTTTTTAGGAACCATTAAAACCAAACCGAACCAGTCAAGTTCAATTAATATATATATAATTATATATTTACATAATTTTTTCTAAAATACATCTATCATATCTCTATGATTTCATACAAATACATATCTTTCATCAAGTTGCTATAAATAAGAATAACTACTACCCATACAAAACAACAACACTACTACAATATAATGTTACTAGCTAGTATTAGATTAAAACAATTCATGTATGATCAATGTTACTAGCTACTATATAATATTTCGACGGTGGACGTGCACATGTCTTTCATGTTTCAAATGGTTTTTCGATGCATATGTTAGTTTGATTGTTTCTCCAGGTTTTTCAGGAGTGTTGTCTTGATTTTATACGTCAATGTATGAAGAAAGTAACTCGATTCGCCGATTTTCATGGAGAACAAATTGATTTTTATGAATGGTTTGGTATCCAGTAGTATCCAAACCGCTTATGATGGTTTGGTTAGTAACCGAACCAAGCTCTGATCGGTTTGGTAACGGTTTGAATAATCACTAACCAAACCATGAGTAGTTTGGTAACGGATGTCACCAAAATACTGGATACCGAACCAACGAACACCCCTAGTTCATTTCTCTTTCGTGTTTACACATTAGAAGTTATATTCTTCGCCAATAAAGTGATAAACAACACATTCTCTCTCACATCCGTATTCGAAATCAATAGTATAATTATATCCAAGTTGCTGCTTCTTTTTCAATTCCACGAAAAATCTAGACAACTTTATGTGTTAAGTTTTTGTTGTATATTGAAACAAATATTTGTGCGGATGCATATATTTTTGCTTAAAAAACAAATATGATTTGTAAAGAATATTTGTTTCAAAGTTTGACACATGTAGCTAATCAAACAATAGGGGTGGGCAAATTGCAAATGAAATATTTTCTAAAAAATAATAATACCTATAACCTAACCAACCATTAATATTTTTCCCTTCCTTTTCTACTTTAAAGATCTAAAGTTGGACCCAAACATATTTTATAGATCATATGCCCTTGACTTCTACCATTTGTGCATTTCCCACTTGTACTTAGAAGTGATTGTGAGTTTCTCTCTCAAATATTGTCTTCATATGAGGTTGAGGTTATAACCCTACAAACTCATAGGTTAAGGAATAGATCAGCACCACAACTTAAATTAAAACAAAGAAAAAGGTACTTTTTTAGTGCTTGACCCTCTTTAATGATGGAACTCCAACTTATATTCTTCTATAAAAAAATTAGTAACCTTCATAGATAAGGTTTGTCTATTATTATGAGATTTAAGTGCTTGATCCTCTAAAAATTAGTGGAGCACTTAGTATAAGAAACCTATCATCATTGTAATCTAACCAAAAGCAAAACATGCAATGAGAAGAAAGGCAGATTAAAAAATAAAAATGAAAAAAAAAAAAAAAAGTCCACTTCAAGTTTGTACTACACTAGTTTTTGTCCCTTAATTTACAGGTAGTTGGTTTTACCATTTGGTAGATTAATCAACAAGTGCTATACTAAATTTAAATTTACAAAATTTGTCAAAGAAAAATGTATGAACCAATTTTGTCCATTTCTTCCCCATTCATCGGAAGTTTATAATGTACTTAAGTGTCGTAATGGTTATCTTAAGATGAAAAATGTATGAACCAATTTTGTCCATTTCTTCCCCATTCATCCGAAGTTTATAATGTACTTAATTGGATCCTAATGGTTATCTTAAGATGAAAAATGTATGAACCAATTTTTTCCATTTCTTCCCCATTCATCCGAAGTTTATAATGTACTTAATTGTCGTAATGGTTATCTCTGAGATTATTTCTAAAAATTAAATTTGTTGTTAATTATCAATCGCCTTGCTATATTAACCCAAACACATGACTAAAAACTGAAATTGGGATGCTGACATGAACCCATATTTACTAGTGAGGATAATAATGGGTTATGAGTTGATTTATACAAATATGACAAAGTTTAGTGGTTTAAAAAGGGGTCCATGGGTTTTAAGTCTAAAATAAAGTTAAAAAAGGGGTTTAAGGTCCAATCTTCTCAGAAAATGAATGTTTAGTCCTTTACCGTTTTGAAAGAAACATTGTTAATACATAATGTGTTATGTATGCCATATATAAAAAAATGAAATAAAGTATGAAACTTTAACAATAAATAACAGGTACTTTATGAAACAAAACAAGAATCAATAAACAGAAAAAACACTGTAACTTTGACATCTAGACATACTTTAAGTAATTTGCACTAAATATCCATTATAATTATTATTTTGGCGTAAAATCCTATATTAATATTAGGGTGGACTAAATGTGTGTTTAAGGGTAGATTTTTGGACTAAAAACTCAAAAATTATTTAAAAAGATCCATAATGATATATATTGAATTAACACTTGTTTATAATAATAACAATAATAATTAATCTAGTATCCACTTATAAGAAGTACTATATAAAAATGAAAATATAGTCAATTGATATCCATTTGCTAGGGTGGCCAATAAGAATTGAGATATATGGTACTTGTAAACTAATATTATGCACATAATTAAATTCCTAAAAGGTTGATATCACAATATAGCACCAATCTTATATTAATTGTTGAGATGATTAAGTACCACTTTATGTCCAAGGAGTCACATTAATGTACTGTATTTGACAATTTTGTGCAGTATATATCATGAAAAAACACTTGTATATCCTATATAAGAAGTAGATGATCGAGCTTAGTTTACTTTTTTTATTTTGTTTTTCTTAATGAGACTTAACGGTAATAATCAGTTTTTTTCCATGGCCTAAACCGGATCACTTATGTTGTTCTTCAATTATCATTTGACTCATTGTATGAATTTCAAACATGATGTGCTCCAAATTTAAGAAAAAAAAATATGGTCGACGGATAAAGGGTTATAATTGGTCAGATATTTAAGTGGAGAATCACGTTCGAGTTTCTACAAAAAAAAAGTAGAGAATTGATGCATAGCAATATTATTTGTGTATTAAAATGAAGAATACAATTATTTATTTATTTTTGGGAATTGAAGAATACAATTGAACTACTCAATATTATTAGTGATTTATTCAAGTCCACTTCAATATATTTAATATTAATTGGACATACCTAGAAAAAGGAAATCTATGGAAGACAAAAAGGAAAAGAAAAAGAAAAAGGAAAAAGGTAGAGTTATGAACCTATGTAACTATTTCTAATTGTTTTCTTCCAATGTCCCTCTTTGGTTTGATGAAGAGTGAGAAGAACTTCCATTTGTAAAGACATGGTTTAGAAAAAATACCAATCTAACTAATAAAGATTGGATTCCGTTTCTTTAGCAAATAAAGAAGAAATTGGATTCCTATTAAAAGGCAAAAATGTTCCATGAAACAAAATAAGAGTTGGAAGCCATCTTTGGTTTCAAATGACTCTTCAAAGAGATCTACAGCCTAGAGGCCCATCCATATATATATAAATATATTCTCGGTAACGAAAACTATAGGGGGTTGTATTGGCGAGATCCAACGGTGAACAGCTGCCCAAAAGAAAAACCACTTGGAAGTCCGAGGACCTTTAGTACCGTACCCTACTCCCAAACCAGCAGCCTTCACGCCAAGCAAGGCCGCCCTTGTCCCTTTCCTTTCTCCATTCAGCCTCCTTCTCTGCTTTGTTCCAATAGAGTTTAAGGCAAAGCAAAAGTGGTTCATATGCCTACTTGACGAAAGGGACGAACTTTGTTTCGTTTCCGGGTTTATGAATCACGACATAATCCAAAGGAAGGAGCGACGCTTTGGTTATCGGTGAACGCTTCGTGAACGCTTCCAAAGGCGATCCCCATTCACTTATAGTAATATAGGGGCGCTCCCTATATATATATATATATATATATATATAAATATTAGTTTTTGGTTCTTAATTTGTGATCAACTCACCCTCTTGGCCCCCTGTAAATGTCCGACAGTTCGACTTTGGTCTCCAAAATCAAGAAAGTTGCAATTTTTCTCAGAACTACCCTTAGGGGTTAAAATGAAGTTAATTCCAAAAAAAAATTAAAAACATAAACGCCACCTCATCTCTCTCTCTCTTCCATTTCATCACCTCTCTCCTCCACTTCACCTCTCTTGTCACCTCATTATGTTCACGTGCGAAGGTCATCGACTGTCCAATTTTTTAACCGGAGACCTTCAAACATAATAAAAAAAAAAAAAAAAAAATTCCTTCTTCTCTCTCATCATCTCTCCTCTCACTCTCTCTCTTTCTGGTGCGAGAAGCGGGGAGCCCTTCGCCGACTGTCGGTCTGACTTGAGGTTGAATTTATCTCTATCTAGAGTCGAATTTCAGAATTTTATTTTTGTCTGACTCATTTGAATGACACACTTAGATTAGTTTTGAGTCTTTTTCTTTTAGAAGAAAAACGAAATAGTTCATTAAAAAGCAAAGTAATTGTAACAAAAAATGCTCCCAAAACTTTGAACAAATTTACAAGCTGGTTACATTAAAAGTCTCAAGCCTGGCATCCAAATTACAGATAAAGTCATTAAAATTTGTGGTCTTGGTCCATGGTTGTTTTATTCTCCAATGGAACACCAACCCCTTAATCTTAACAACTATGTTTTATATTCTTTCTGCTTCAAGTATGTTGGTATTTCTTTCACTCAAATAATCCAAAATGTTGTCGGAAGAATGCATAGGTTGATGAAGCTCTTCTTATCTTTGATTTTCTTGGAGTACCACAACCATTTTTGAAGGAGGTGCCCACAACCACTAATATCTCTAATTCCTTAAGGTGGATTTAAGCAAGCTAAATATATGGTAGTAGTTGTGGAAATACCATGTGATAAGTACGATAACTGTCAAATTTAAATTTTACAGGGACTGAAGGCCCCTAAAGTTCTGCGAAATTACTAGTCTAAAGTTCAACAAAACTGAATTTGCACTTGTATGTGATCAATCTTGGACCTTTGTATTATGGAATAGGTGCATTACCAAATTAAACATTTTTTGTAAGTATAATAATAACGGACACCAGCATGAAATGTAAATGGCGGATCATACGCATCACGCATGCCTAGTAGTTCTGAGTTATTTTATATAGGGATCGCTTAAGAAATAAAGATAACAGTTTCTTAACATAAAGTTCTAAAATAAAAATATAAAAATAAATTAAGTCTAAGTCAAGTCTTTTATTTTAAATTAATCCTAGTCAATTAGTCCAGAAGTTGACTGGGACTTCACGCTTAACATGGATGACTTTGAACTTCCATGCATGTATGATGTATGAAGTAAATTATCTATATACTAATTAACCAATTAATATAGTTTTGCTTATATATATAATATTTTTTGAAGTAAATTATTTTTCTTTAATTTTCATAGACTTAGTTCTTAAAGCAAATCATTTCCATTCCACTAGATTGTGTCAATAATGAATTGTTTGCATGCACAAATCAAAAGCACTGCAAACAAAAGTACTTCTACTTTAGCCTTATGAACAACTCGCTTGTTAATTAAAAATCCAAGAATTTTGATTTCAATGCTTGGGTGTAACTCTCTGCAAGCATATTACTTTAGTGGTCCTTGACTCCTTGCATTAAGTTATTTGAAGACTACTATAAAGTTACTTTATCGCAATTTAATCCTTTGAGTTGTTTGAAAAACCACTTAAATATTTATGTCCGGGCGAATTACATTTGAACTTTCTAGCCTCTTATATTAGTCTAAAAATAGCCAACATGGCCACAATTAGACGTCAAAAGAAAATTTGATAATGGTTGTCGATTTCTGAAAAAATAGTCTAATCCAACATAATTTCTCCAGCTGAGATGCATACATACTAAATTCAACCAAAGTAAGTTTCACTAGCGGTTCTAGTTCCGACACATAAAGCTAATTTGCCAAAGAAGGTAATAGTACAACTTAGTTCGGCTCCTTGTCTAGCAAATCTGAGTTTTCAATGTCGGAATGAAGCTCGAGTATCTTTGTAGGAATTTTTCTTTTCAAATTTGTTAAAAAGATCCGAAGTTAGAGAGAAGTAGAATGAAAGAGTATCATCATGGAGTTGGGTGACAACAACTTTTAGGAAGTCCAATATATTTGAGTAAGAAAGAAGAAAACAACATCAAAAGATATTTCAATTAAAGAATATACAATGATGATGAGAAGTTTTGTGCATTTTCAACAAAGAAAATAGTTTTGGTGCATTATGTACCCTATTTATGGCCATTCTGATGTGGGCTGGGTTGCTATAACTAAATGGGCTTGAATGTTGACTAAAGAAAGTTAAAGTCCTATAAGCACCGTCTTCTTTTGGGAGTGTTGGCACCTCATCGAAGTGTTTTCCCTCCGGGCAAAATAATTGTGTCTGATATCAGATAAATAATTTCATAGAAATAAATGATTTTCCGAAGTGGAGAAATCCAAGGTATGCAAGCATATGCTCTTTAAGTTGCTTAGCTCATCCAACCATATACATTGCAAACTCGAAGACGTCTCTAACTTTGTAAGATTAAGGCTATCAGATGAGACTATTTCTTCTATTCCGTCTATCCAACACACACCACGTCTTTTATCTTTTAAGGTCCTTAGCGTAAGCAAGCCATTAAGGTTCTTTATGGCATTGCAGCTAGAAACCGAAACATCTTTAGGGTTTGAAACGTACAACTCGTCCTCATGTTGATGAGGCAAAACTACCTTATTATCATCCCACACTATCTCTGAAGTTTGCATCCCCTAAGGGCGGATTCTCATCTCTTTTAAAGCACAAGAAAAACTCACCGAAAGTTCTCTTAAATTCGTCAAGTTAGCAAGATTAATAGATTGTGAAGCTGATGATGAAGACTGTGAAAGTGTGAGGGAGGTGATACCTTACCATTATTAATTCTAAGACATCTAGTACATAATCGAAATGTTGAGGTGCTTACCAACTTTTGAACAGACACAAGATTGCCAAAGTGAAAACGTTCAAGTGTTCACTGCGGTTGACACGGCCTGGAGAACCAGATTTGCACAGAGCCTCGGAAGACATATTCAGGATTTTGACAAACAAGAAATTTGTGTTGCTTTTGGACGATATTTCGCAACACATTGATTTACAATGTTTAGGAGTTCCTTCTTCCAACTTAACTACTTATGAAACCAACAAGTCTATGGTCGTTTTCACTACTAGATCTGAGGTTATTTGCGGGCAATTTAAGCAAAAATCTACTTTCATCCTTATATGGGCTTCCATTTGCCTAAATACAACCTCAGATCTAGTACTGAAAACGACTATAGACTTGATCATCTCCAATTCTCCATTAACAAACTTCCACAACTCTGCAAGCTTTGGTTTCATTTTCATACCAACAACCATAGTTGTTGTTGGCATCTCTTGAATCTTTTCCTGTGGTAGAAGAGAGAATAAATAGGCTGCACACTTTCTTTATGATTGCTCTTAAATTTCACCGTTGTATGGTATAAATGGAAATAAATAAGGCGTTGGATACGTGGTCCAGTAGTAGAAATAAATAAGGTGGTGATTACGTGGTCCAGAGTAGTCTTGATCTTCTCTACAATAGCTAACTTACAACCACAATGAAAACCATGAACAACTACATGTCATTGTTCTCCACCGTCTGTCTTTAATTGATTACATTTACCAGACAACTCAAAAATAAAATAACTTTTAACTATCTCACATTTATAACGCGATTCAAGTTTATTACTAGTTTCCTAGGCTACTATTCATTATCTTATTGGTCGAACTTTCATCTTCTGATGTTGCTCCATCTCCATCTTTGATATACTTTAATACCCCCTTCCATTGGACTACGAAACTTAAGAATACGAATATTGCATCAAACCGTCCCAAAAAGTCTTCATCTTGAATTAGATGCCTCGTAGTCATCTTGAGTACGGAAAGACAAAACGAAACTTGTGTATTATCAAACTAACAGGAGAAGCACTAAGAAGATGATTATTGCACTAAACGATCGGAAAAATCTCAATCCCAAACTTCGATTCTTGATTAGTCACCTTAAGCAAGAAAATGAAGATTTTGCGAACTCCAATTGCATGACAAAGTATACAAACATACCTTGTCAAGAATATCGTTTTATCTTGTTTGTAGAGCAATCACTTGGATAAAGTTTTAAAAGTAAAAATAAGATTCTTTCATTATATTAGTTACTTTACCAAATACATAAAACGTTACGAGCTAAAGATCATATCATATGAAAGGATTTTAGCAAATTTTATGTTATGCAAACTAGCATAGGAAATCTCGTACAAACATCAATATTTCTGAAGTTAGGTTTAATGAAATCCGAAAAGTCAATACTGGTATTGAATTTCCACTTCAAATGACCCAGACACAGCCTAACTGTTCTGCTATGCCGTCTGAAAATTGTCACATTCGTACATATTATTTAATGATATGTACTAAAGATCAACTGTCCATCGAGAGTGAAAAAGTCTATCGAGAGTTCAAAAAAAGTACTCAAAAATAAGGAGTGAATTTTGCCTTGTGAACTCCTCTAGCATTATTTATAATAAAATCAACAAGGAGAAGAGATGAAATGACTCCATAAACTACAAAAAAGAGAAGCTGTTTTAAGCATAAATTATTACTTAAACACTGCATAATTGTGTCACTGATGTATAATTGCCTAAAACACAAACACAAGCTGTAAAAACCCTAGAAACAGTTAATGACAAAATTGAAAACACCTCAACCTCTTAAAATAAAGAAACCAACTTATCTTTTCTTACGAGTCTTTGAGCCTTCTTGATTCTTCTTTTGTTTCTTATATTGTTCGTACAATTTTATGGATGAAACAGTGTGATTCAAATCTCTCCTTAATCTTTCATTTTCCGTGATGCCTCGAAGCACATTAAAATGTTCTGATAGTCTCTTTCTTAGATCATCTTCATCTAGTGAACATGGTGAATCTTGAATTAGTTCATCACTTAATGTAGAAGATCCACTTAACCTCTTTCTCTTTTTGTTTGACGCCAATAGGTTTCCCTTTGGGTTGAAAGTTTCTTGCTCAAGTGATAAATCAATGAGAGCTTGCTGAGGAGTGGTTGTTGATAGATAAACTTGATTCTGATCAGTCGACAAGTTTGAAATGCCGGAAGCTGCAGCAGCAACTTTAGGGTGATAGTGTTTGCTTAGCAGACTAAGTTCCCACAGAACAGATGCGAGTGCCCCACTTTGGTTTGGGTCCGATGCGAAAGGCTGGTATTTCTGCAGACAAATGGAAACATGTGAGAGGGAGTAATTCCTATCACAACTTCCCCTAATGAATGGTAGTAATTATTCTTTTATTGTTCGAATCTAACTGGTCTGAATTAGATTGCTTCGAGTCTGACCAGCTTTAATCAGGGGCAATAGTCATTTCAGGTTATTTAAGACAATAAGTTCTTAATTCATACTTATTTTATGTCCGGCTCAAGTAGATCCAAAATCATCACGAGTCAGTCACACGAGTTAGATAAAAACAGACATTCTACCTGGCTCGAGTCAATTCATATCTGAGTTTGACTCGTAAAATACACCAACTATATATCAAAATAGTCGTGCATTAGGGCCAGAATGGCATAATAAAAATCCAATAACTAAACATTTTATCAGGCACGAATAGATTTGGGTTAGAATTATTATTCGTGAAGGTGTGAGATTTATGTCCAATAGAAAATGCATCGCTATCCCTAGAGACTGCCTGCCTAGCGTAGGTAGATTATAAGAATGTTTTGCATTTAAAAAGAAATAAAATAGCTTACCGCAACTGAACCTGAAACGGAACCGCCACCTGCATCATTCTCTAACAAATTCCGACACTTAATGTTCTTCTGAAGTAGATCCCTCAGCGTGACCAATGCTACAACGAGTTCAATGAAGTCAATAGTTCAATACAATAGAAGAATATGGCCGAAAGAGAAGATGTTTCACTTTGACAAACGGACGAGATTTACCTGCCATGGCCTCTGCAGATCCAAAACACAAAGAAAATGTAGCAAGGCGTTTTATAAATGCAGCTGCCCTTTGCATATCATGTTGCCTTCCTTCACACAGTACTGTCTTTAGAGCTTCAGCCAAAACCTCACCCTGATCTCTGATAATTGTTTACGATTTACCAAACTATTATTAACATAGAATGCGGATAAAAACATGAAAGAACTGATCAAAATTCATTTGGGTATAAAACCTGTCAGGTCTGTATTCAAGTATCAGGTTGTATAGCTGAACAAAAAACTCGTGCAGATCCACGTTCAATGCATCAAGATTAATCCTCATCACTCTGAAGGCAACAGTGCAACATCTGAGTCGCTCAGTAACAGTCAAACCATATTCTGGAGAAGAGTCATTGTTGCTACCACCACTAGCGAGTTTTTTAAGGGAATTCATAAGATCGCCCATAAAATCTAAGTCGATCAGATGAGAAAACTTTCCCAACCCATTTAAGCAAGGAGCAAGTAGTGGATATCTCCCAAATCCCCCGGATCCAGAGCCAGTAACCAATTTTGATCTGGAATCAACCAAACGAAAAACAGTCAACTAGTATAGAAACGAAGATAACAAGAACTATGCACATTTAAGATTTACTCGACTAGACGTCTCATCTTATCAAAGCAACAGGGACCAATACCAATTAGCAAACAAAATTTAGACCAGAACTACCATCTTTTTACCTGTAAAATAAATTAATATAAAAGAGATGGCCACGAAGACCAGGTATGGATAACATCAAGAAGACATAAAATATAAGAAAAAATATCCTGAATCATATGAAAAGGAAGAGTAATTCCTATGCTAATATCATAACCTGAGTTGAAAACATTTGCAAAAAAATATGTTTTGCAGATTAATGAACACCAATGCACTCAAGGAAGCTCGAAACGGATGGAACAAGGACCTATGACTAAAACGACTCCTCAGAAATACTCATCCAGCCGGCCAATTTGAAAAAATACTGTTCTAACTCCAAACATGACTAGTCGATTTCAATATTTATTTATTTCCTTTTCTTTGCATAACAGCTTATATATCTGAGATGATTCGCATCTCACTGAAATACCGGATAGATAATTTGCATATCAGAGATATAATTTGCATATCAGAGAAATATCAGAAGATTTGCAAGCCAGCGGATTATCAAATAATTTGCAAGTCAGCAAATTATCGGATAATTTCAATATGGCAAGGTAAGGTAAGTAATATGTCAGGATATACATTAACATTTACCAATTACCAATATGCTATTGGACTTCCCTCGAGTGCACAAGTTGATACAAAGTCACCATTAAGCTAAACAAAAGTAAGAATAATAGCCACAACTACCCTCTTCAATTTTGACAATCATGTCTTTACATGCCTAAACTCTAAACCTATGTCGTATTGTGGGGCTTGTGTGGACACTGGTAGGGGGAATAGGGGGAGAGTCTACGTAGCTGACGGACCTGGCGGGACTTGTTTGAGTTGTGTGCTTCAAGATGCGAAAATATGTCTGGAATACAGCAGAAAGAGTCTCTGTTTGCATCGCTTTACGCTCCAGCACATCTGGGGCGAATGAAACAGCCTTCAAATCCGCATCGACCTACATAAAATCATACAAATAAACTCTTCATTCAAGTAACAAGCTACTAAAGTGAACAACATCGAAAAGATAGTTTTTCTAGATTGAACTTCAAAAAAAATACCTCTTCTCTAGTCTTTGTAGTCAGTTCTTGCCTACTTCTCTTTCCCTTGTTCACTTGCACTTTCTTTGGATCTTCCGAGTTTTTCATTCTCTTTTGTTCTTTTTTACCAACTCTTTTGTCACCCTTCGACATATCAGGCTTCCCAATATCTTCATCAAAAGTCAACGACAGGAAAACCTGAAAACACATGCGTAGGCCACAAAGAAAGATAAATCAATATGAAGAAATAAGCAAAATAATCAACCACATTTTCACCATTCACCAATAAAAATTATGGTTGCATAGATAAAAAAAATGTCCTACTAATTGAAAGTATTGTTTGGTCGAGCATTGAGCAAAGAAAACCACAGCGAGAGACTTCTCGCAGCAGAATGGTTAGATACTTAGATATTCAAGTAAAACTAATGACTTCTACAAACTATTTCAAATCCCAATTTTACGAAGTTCTCTTGCCCTATGAACTAAATTCCATCTGTTCTTAAAAGGGACTTTTGCTGACCACATTTCATATCTATTTGAATTTTGTCAGTAATATAGTGCTGTTTCCATTTCCAATTAACATAAAATAACTAAAACGCCCTTTAGCTTTTTCAGTCCATTCTTGGTAGTTTTTCTCGAATTGGGTTTCAAGATCAATTCTCTGTTCAAATATCCTCAATATCAGGTTATCATTGTTTTACTTTTGATTTAAGTTGCTTCCGTATAGGTCCCTTGGCAATTGAAGCTATATAATATAGTAAGGGGTGTTATTAGTTAATCATTTCATTCAACAAAACTTCTGTTCAAACTTTTTTCCACGAATGCGTTTGATACCTTCGAGCAAATATGCTTCAATATCTAATATAAGGAAAGGACATACCCAAACAGTAGTTTGTATAAAGAATAAAATCTCATACCTCAACTATATCCGGATGCAACTGGCAATCATGAAATTTAACAAGATTGGCAATTAAATTAACAGCCTCCACAGTTGCTTCACCACCGTGCTTTCCCGCATTAACAAAAAGTGACTTTATAGTTGAACAACAGAGTTTCCTGTAACAATCACATATTCAAAGATAAAGCGCTTAAAATCGAGAGAACCATTGTAAACATCAAGGCAGTTGTACTACTGTAGTAGGAACTCGTCATGGGCCATAAACCTGACGTTCAACAATTTTGTGTAATATTTGGAAGCAATTGTTGAAACATAGTATTTTCTAGTTTTCTTCTTTCCTAGGTTGTTCAAAAACGACATAGGAACCTTGTAAATATTTTATCCTTTTCTGTTCAATTCATTCAAAATTTTCATAAAAAAAAAAAACAATCCTAACATCAAACCAAACCCCTTTTGAACATTAATAATCCAAAACTACGGACTACAGATTATAGCAATAAATGTAAACATATTTATGAACTGAATTACTAGATATAACAGAACCTCCTTCAACAAAAAAAAAAATAGATATAACAGAACCTTATGACATCATCTGTTCAATTCATTCAAAATTTTCATTAAAAAAAAAAATCCTAACAACCAAAGACAGCATCATCAAACCAACCCCCTTTTGAACATTAATACCCCAAAACTACGGACTACAGATTATAGCAATAAATGTGAACATATTTATGAACTGAATTACTAGATATAACAGAACCTTATGACATCATCTGAGGAGGTCATGTTGTTAACGACAGCAGCTAACAAGTTCTCACGGAAATTGAAATGGGGAACTGCATCCAGCAATGAACACATGCAACGGACAGCAACATGCTGAAAGGACGTTTGCTTTTGTATGGCGATTAGCTTCTGTAGGTACGCCTGATAAACATAAGAGAATAAGTTATGTCATCCTTCGAAGGTAAGAAAAGTAGAAAACAGACAAATGGTTTTTAAAATCTAAAATTCTGTTTTTGGATAAATATAGATAGAACTGAACAGATTTGAGGGTGGACATCGTAAAATCAATAAAACAGTCCATGGTGCTGACCATCAGCATGGAAAATGACAGTTTAAAACTGTTGTTTTAACCAAAGCTGTTAATTGCAATGGTAAAAAAAACAGAAAAAAATCACTCAAAATGGGTAATAACTGTCCAAAAAGGTGAACCGGGTCGAGCTAGCTGTCCTCTTCTGTTTTGCTACACCATGAAAAAATACAATGGTTCTTTAATGGTAAAACATGAATAATGGAAATAGAAGGCCATTTGGACTGACAAAAGATATAATTTTTAGTCTTCCACCTTAACCAATAAGAGGTTGTTTCCTACTTTCCTCACAGTTGTTTTTAACTTTTAGTACCACACTGCGTGTGAGAGCCCCAGTCTAATCCCACATTTTCGCCTACTCAGATGAAATGAGAATAAACAACCCATATTAACATTCTAAGAGGCCAGCTATCATTTCCATGCTATATTGTTCATTTCAGAAGTTACATCAATATGAAATGAAATCACAATCCCGTAACCAGTCATGTCAAATAAATTAATTAATGTGCTTATAGAAATACAAGTCACTCCATAAGAACAAATTCAAACCTTATAGCAAGTGAGAAGAGTTGATTCATAGAATCGCATTTTTTTAATAGCCTTGGAAACATTCATCTCCATCTCCTTTTCAGTGGGGAGCCTAATGCGGTAACTGTTGCACAATATGATCGAAAGGTTAAGTTCAAGAAGCAACTAACTCAAACAGTAGAGGTGAGTGAAGAACTACGAGGAAAACAACAGGATAAAGCATAAAAGGTACCCAGGAATAATGTCTTTGAAAACAGCCAATAAGGAGAGGAGACCAAGCTTAACAATCGTGTGATCTTCATCTTTTGATAACTGCAAGATATCTTTAAGGGATTTAATATTCGACTCCGGATCAGTAAGCAAGGACATTCCCAACTCTGCTAGTTTATGCTTCTTTTCTGTAACCATTTCCTCCGCTGAAAGATCTTGTTTCACCTCTTCCTGGAGACATATAATATCATGAATAGTTTCAGATGCTACTGCATAAAGCTAATAACTGAATGGTTTTAGAAAATGATTGCATATCATGTTTTTACAATCTCAAGACGTAGAGAAAAACATTCAGAAGAGATAACAGAGGTCAATCACTGACCTGGGTGATATTTTAAACTAGTACTAATGTACTATTAAGCTAGAGTAATAACAACGGAACTCTTACAAATTTAATGCATGGCTGAGAACAACTCTAAAACTATAAGACTGAAAAATTGTTCTGTAATAGCAATAAGCAAAATGCTAAGGAAGAAAGGTGCTTGTATCGCAGCTTCTGGGGACGTGAAATAACACTTAAGAATCAAAACATCACATTGCAAAACCCAATATTTCTTAATATACCCTACATGCTAACGTTTACATGTTTACTAACCAAACGTCAGCCATGTCCAATCTTGGTAGTCTGAGGGAGATCATAACAAAATACGATTTCGGCAAGATTGAACGCAAGACATGTTTTAAGCACGAGATGGAAGTTTTAGGTGGAATTTACATTTCCATTCAACTGAGAAGTTGTTTATCCCATTACATCACTCCTCACTTTGCTCGGCCGATTTTTTTCTTTTTCCTGTCTTCATATTTTTAGATGGTATAATTAGACCTATACATATAATATAATGCATGTGGCAAATATCTATTACAGCGTAAATAGCAACATAGGCCCATTGTAAACCCTACGAAAAGAGATTTGATACTCTTAGAAAAGCAACAACCTACTAAATAGATTCCTAAACTCTTAAACTAAACTATGTATCAACTATTGACCTCTTTCCTAACAATTTAACCAGTAGTTTCACGGCCCATTAAGCTCAAAAGAAATACAATCAGTAAGTTTCTATTCCGTGTGCAACCATGTGAGAGCTTTTAGGTAAGGAAAACAAAATATGTCTAACACATGAAACAATTGAGACTTTACCTCTATAAATTATATAATCTGTTACTTTATCATAACTTATATAAATTATAGTCCATAGCTCATGAGCATAAGAAGGAAATTACCAGCACTTGAGCTTGCGGATTTACTTTCACCTCCTCCTCGTCGTCGGCACTAATTTGCTCCTTCATTTGCTTCTTTGCCTCTTTCTTACTTTTCTTCAGCTTGGCTCTCCTTTCTGGTTTTGTAAGCTTAACAACACTTTTATCTGCCTCACCATCTTTATCCTCTTCATCACTTTCATCTTCCTCTGGTTCATCTTTAGCAAACTTGGATTTCTTCGAAGCTGAATTATTACATGTAATCGATAAAATTTCCAACAGAAAAAAACACAAAAAGGGTACATTGAAAAAGAAGAAAAACTTACAAGTCGTTCGGTAAACCAAAGTTCCGTCCAAGTTCTTTATAGGAAGGGCGTCTACTGGATCGACTCGAAGCACTTCTTTTTGTTTTTCTTTTTCTCTCTCTAAAGACCTCTTCTGAACACTCTTCTCATACAGAGCCTCTATAACATCTTCTTTCTTATTCGCAACACGACTTACGTGCCTTTCAGTAGACAAACAGAAAAACTAATAACATCAGGCAATAGGTATAAAACAATTAACAAGCAAGAATCGATCACCAAATTGAAAAAACAGAACTTGAGTATTTTTAATAGAAATGTATGATACAATGTTAATTATCTGAAGTGTAAACAGTAGTTTCTGCTTCATAAACCCTAAATTTTAACAATAACTAATTGTGGGGTAAGAAACCATACCTGTTAATAGATTGGGTATCTACCCTTTTAAGAAAACCGGCGAACGTCGGATTTTCCTTCACAAACTGCAAATCTTCATCTGAGACTACGATTTCGTCTTCTGTGATATCCGGTGGAAGCTGGGGAGGGAGGATGACGTTCTTCTTCCTTCCCATTGGATGTCAAATACTTTACCGGCAGATGATCTGCGTGTGTTTGAGAAAGGAAGGGGAAGGGAGAGTACTTTTATCTGGTATTGGAGTGTGATTAGGGTTTAGGGATGAATTTCTAGGGTTTTGATTACGCGCAACTTGTAATAGCAAAAATGGTGAAACCCGCGGGTCCACACGACACGGCTGTGTGCTTGTGTCGACTACGAAACGGACCGGCATGGCCTATTTACGAGTGGGGTCAACACGACACGGCCCGCTAACAACTCGTAGCCCAGTCGGTTAGTGCGTTACTCTGCAATGCAGAGGTCTCAGGTTCGATCCACTGGAAGTGTAAATCCGGAAAATACTGAACTTGAGTTATTATTAGTATAAATAATGTAATAGATTTGTCGGGATTTAGGCCTCTTTTATCTTGTTGGACTTTAAGGCTTATTTCACAATTTAACTTAGGTGGTTATCGTGCTTATCACATCGTCGATGTATCAATGCCTTGTAACGTAGTCGATTTCTCAAAAAAAAGAAAAAACTTATGATCCGTCATAGGTTTGGCGGGGCATAGCAGGCTTGGGATTTTGGCTTCTCAGACCCTGTAATCTTGGCTTGTAAGGAACGACGACATGATTCGTCTCGTCACGAATCGTTTCCAACCCACCACGCCACACCACGCAAAATCCGTGAAAATGGGTTATATAAGATAAAAACGAATAACAATTGAGAATTTCACTTGACAATAATATTAAGTAAATTTAATAGATTCTACTCGGTCATTACTTTAAGTTCAGAAAACGAATACATAAACAAAGAAAGTTTAAGTTTAGGATAAACAAATTAAGTTACAACTTTTTAAACTAAAATTTATTTCGCGAATCTAACTTTTACAAAATACAAAACAATTTTATGCCAATACAAATTATTATTATTTTTTTCACAAAACAATTCACTACTTTTTTTTTGTTGAGAAACAATTGGCTACTTGAATCATACAACATATACCATAGCTTCTTGGATGGCTTTAGAAAGCTAAAACATCAAATAAAATGTATATATGTTATTCAACATTTAACGAGCATACATTTCTTGAGGACTATTTTTTCATACTAAAAAGTATTGTCATAATGGTTTCATATGTACTTTTTTACTTTCCACCATTTAACCCTTTAAAAGTATTTCACAATCAAAACTAGTTACTTACATTGAGTTTTAAGTTTCAAGATATAGTTTTCGAACCAAACTTTAGAATTTTAAACACTCTCTACCATCGAAGTGAAGAATCAACTATCTACCATCGAAGTCGAATCAACTATACGCTCTACAGTACCACTGACATATAAATTTAGGTAGACTTCCATTTGTAGATAACATTAGTTGGAATTTTGGAAAAATAAGTATGTACAAGACCATGTAAACCCTAGATAGCTCACTCGTAAAGCAAAGACCGCACCAACCAACTAACTGAGACTCATTACTTTTTGTTGTACAAACTTAAATGAAAGACTTTAATAAGAAATTGAGATATTTTGAAGTCTTTGTTTAGTCTTCTTCTTCAATGAACAAAGTACAAATGATGCTCATCAAGAAGGAAGAAAAAGTCAAACTGCAAATGAAGGAAGAAGACGAAGATGAAGGAGTACTCAAGGAGTGCTCAGAACGTCTATAACGGTGAAAAAATGAGACAATACAGAATGATGGTCGTACATCAAAAAACTGAGACGCCTGTAGAATCACCCAACACCGATTCTATTGGTTAGAGCGTCTACGGAGAAAAAGGGATGAAAAGGTGGAACATGTGAGGGTCCTGATAGGAAAAAAAAAAAAAAAGTGGGATGGGGCTATATAAGCACCCAATGCGGAATTCTATTTCTCTTCCCACGGGCTGGGGCACCAAAGAGGCGTCCCATCAATCCATCATGTGAATGCACGATTCGTAGGAGCAAAATTACTCAGAACGTTGCGAATGTTCCAAAATTCATAACTTCCGTGACAATGGCAATACTGTAATTTATACAAGTAGTATGGGCATTTTAGAAAGAGATCCCCTGGTGCAGAGAACTCCTTTTATAACGAGCCAAAATAGATAAAAGCAGATGAAGAAGAAGAAGAAGAGTTAAAAGAGAGAAACTTCATACATATCAATATCTAGAGAGAGAAAGAGAGAGAGGGAGGTTACTAAGATCGAAGCCATTGCCAAAATTAGCTTGTGATCCAAACAGCCAAATTTGTGTCAATTTTCCTCCTTCATGAAGTCTCACTATCATTACAACCCAATACTCTCAATCACTCTGAATCTCTAAAACTTTTTTAAATTCTCAAAAATGGGGTCATTTTCATCACCAAAATAGGATTTTTTTTTTTTTGGGTTTTGAGTGTGTTCAACTTCAGGGCAAGATCAAAACAAACAACATTGCCTCCAAAACAGGTATTCCTCTCTCTCTCTCTTTTCTCTTGTGGGTTTTGATTTTTGAATCAGTTTTTGTTTATGGGTATGATTTTTGTAAGAAGGGTTTTTTGAATGCATTTGTATCGATGTGATTTTTTTTGAAACTTGTATTTCTCTTTCACTCTCTCTAAAAAGCTTTAGTTTTACAGTAATGGAGGAAGAAGTTATCTCTTATCTGATATATATGTACTGTTCTATTTCATTGCATCGTAATTTTGAAGGATT
Organism: Eschscholzia californica; assembly: GCF_041429995.1. Classification (NCBI taxonomy): domain Eukaryota; kingdom Viridiplantae; phylum Streptophyta; class Magnoliopsida; order Ranunculales; family Papaveraceae; genus Eschscholzia; species Eschscholzia californica. The sequence continues at coordinate 10,376,639 of NW_028238198.1, read as the reverse complement.
TGTGGGGTTATTTTGGGAATAGTTATTATAGTGAGTTGAGATCTCTCATTGGATTAAGGAATTACTAAGTTAATCTCGTTTTTTGTGGGGTTTTCTCCTTCTCTTCTTTTCTATATGTTTGATTCATTTGGAATTGTCTTTATTGTCCTTTACCCTTTGTTTTTTAATTTTATTTTTATTCTAAGATCCCTCTAAATATTAAAATACTCTATCACTCCCCTTTTCTCTTCTCTTTTTTGATTCTTTCATTTCATCTCTATTGGCATCCTTTTTAGCCAGCCATTTTAAAATGTACATTTGTAATTGTTTTTGATGTCTGTAATTACTTTTCGCGTTCTTCATTTTGATTGCAGGGGTTCTTCTTCGATCTTCGAATTACGCTTCTTAATCTCTCAAGCATTGCTAGCACTCTTTTTATGGAACAAATTCCAGCTCAGGTGAGGTTAAGATTTAACGTAGACCTCGTTTTGTCTTAATAGTGACAAATATAATTCGGATCCACCGATACCCATTAGCAAGTAGGCCCTCCATAGTGGTTGTACTTTTGTCAAAAGATGAAGAAAAATCTTGATGGTGATTATAAATATTATGTACATTTCTTGAAAGATATTAGTGTCCATTCATTATCAAGACAACACTATTTTTTCTCATTTATATGTAACATTCATTGACACATAAATGGTAGGTGGATCCAATCAAGAAGAGGAAATCTCCTCTCTATTATTGAGAATGTCTTTTAGGAAATGAGAAACCTTCGCAACTGTTGCATGAAATTTATCGACTTTGAACCCAAATAGCAAATCTAGAAAAAGTTAATTATTTGACTCCTTTAATTGCTAGATGTGAGAATGGTCCCAGATTGACAAAGGGAAGTCTCATGAACAACAATATAATATCCATGATATATCTGCTCACTGTCATCTGGGTTTGAGTTTGATATCCGCAACTTAACGTGGTACCAGAGTTAGTTCTAAACAGAAATAGGCTAACAACCGCACGTGCTCCACAACACAAACAAAAAAGGACAGGTGTAGGCTCATAAAATGCCATACGTGAGATGGTGTGTCACTAGTCCCACATCTCACCTACCAATAATCTAAAATCCAAGATCACCTAAAAAGATAATAGTTGTATTGGAGGACACATACAAACTTAACCCTTCTTGGTTTTATTTTGAATGAGGTGCAAGCTAGGAGGTCCACTCAAAGGACACCTCTTTACTCCAAATTATACTGTAATAGTAGTATATTTATATATATCTTGGAAGTTTCCTATCTTTTACTAGTACCCCATGAAGAGATCTTCTATACAGGAATTGACTTTAAATCTTGATTACATTATTATGCATTTCTCTTCTATTTTATAGGCAAGTAGGCAACTAAGTAATAAAGAATTGGGCATGCTTAGTTGTTCCTAGTTGTGGTATTAATTTTAGTAGCTTAATGATGCTTGAAATTGTTAATTTTGGTTGAGCATTAAATTCATTTAAGTGATTTTCTTAGGAGTTTAGCTAAAATTCATGTTCTAAAAAAATCAAATACAACAGAGGTTGGAACATTCCTATTTTAATAAATAATGAAACATTTAAGCAGCCCACATGGAAGAGGAGTGAAACGTTTAAATCCGTTATTTTTTTTTGGCAAAAGTTTCTTGGGTCTTAACTTAAACTATGATAACTATTAATTGATTTACTTTTTTGTGATGTTCTTATAATGAAAAATATGTGAAAATCTTGATCACAAGAAGAAATTTCAGATTATCTTTTTTGTACTTTTAGCAGGCTCAAGAAACAACAATGGACAGTGTGGTTTTGGATATCGAGAACTTGTTAAAATCCTCGGATATTACTTCTGGTAGCCCAAGAAAGACGGTAAGTATCTGATAATTTCAGAACTATTTTCTTGCAATTCTCATTCATAATTGTCTCTAAGACGATAACGGTTTGCATTTTGTGTCATAGAGGGTGCTTGTTCGGAAAGGATCTTGTAGAATGGAGAGAAGAAGTGGTGGCGATGATGAAGAAACAGACATAACATCAAAAAAGATACTAGTAAAAGGTACTGTATGTTTCTTGATTTGTTTTTGACTTTTAAAGTTGTCTCAATATTTTGCTCATGTTTTCAGAGATTTCAAGCATACTTTACTGATCATCACTATTAAGAACTTACGTAATGTTTTTTTGTCCTCCAAGTCAAATCTGAAATCTACCCCAAAGCAAGGAATGAAATTTCAGTTTCGGTGCAAATTTCGGCAGACGTGGAAATGGAAATATTTCGGTCATTTCGATGATCTAATCTCAATTAGAAACATACTAGAAACATATCTCAATTATACAGAAAATGTTAAAATTAAAACATGCTAATTCCTAATTAAGTTAACAAGCCAAAAGTAATAGATGATCTAATCTCTGGTGAAATCTCATCTTCTAAACTTCACTACCTCTAAAGATTTCCACTTTGCTTCCAAATATTCCATAGATTAGAAGAATACGCCTTACTTTTCAAGTTTTAATTTTGTTCATTTATTTGTCAAGTTATTAGCTTTCAATGACACTAACAGTATACTTCTAATATTTTTGGTCCCCTCGATCCTTAATAGAATAATGAAAGACACATTTCTATCCCAGTACAAAAGTGAATCTCTGTTTGCCCACCTTCCCTAACAGATCACGGAGGACTCATTTTTATCTTCTTAGTGTAGTTAGTTGATATATGAATCCTTATTTGTGTTACATGAACACCATGATAGTCGATAGAATGATAGATGACGTTACCCGACAGTGGTTGAGCTGTCAGATACTGGTTGGAATAATGCCAAAACCCAGTGTACAATCGACGACGGTCAGCATATATATTTTCTTGTCTTGGTTAGTGGGTTCTTCATTTTCTTGGTGGTCACCCTTTAGTACATCTTAATATACTTATGTGCAAGTTACAGAAAGTGCAATTCAAAAAAAAAAAAAAAAGTTACAGAAAGTGTACATCAAAATTTCACATTATTCACGTTGAAGTGACTAGAGTAACCAATAAGAGTATTACTGTGTGTGTGTGTATTCAGATGTCCGACACAATAATAAAAAATACTACTAAAAACAAGCTATCGGAGTGTTTGTAGTAATTAGCATACATTTTTGCATTTTGGCACATAACTTTAAGAAGATATCTTGATTATTGTCTCTGTTCTTTCAGTAAATTCACATTTGGAGCCATTGATCACGAGTAAAGCAGTATCTTCATTAGCCCCAACCACGCTCGTGGACACAAGTGATGGGAGGAGTAAGAGATTAAATCGCCTTGTATCTCTCAACCCAAGGAGAATCCTTCTCATCTTCGCGACAGTGTAAATATCCCACCTTCTCCCAAATTAATTCTACCATTTGATACCATATTCACATTTAATAAGCAACTACTTATATTAGTTCCCTCAAAACTTGTTTACCGTATCCAACAATTTAGACACACAATTAGTGCCAAGGTGGTGTGAGTGGTGTCTATTTTTTCTTGGTTAATGAATCTGGCTCGAATCAAACATCACAATTCAAACAAAAACAAACATTTTGAAACCTGACTCGAGTTAACTGAGACCTCGAATCAGATTTCAGATCTGACTTGGGGAAAAAACACTACTTAACTTCCCTTGATCTATCTAGGACCACTGTCACATGTTTCCTACTGTATGGGTTCTTTAAGTTAAGCAAATGACTTTATGACGTCAAAGTGTTACCATTGGCTAGTGCGTCTATCACATGTGAACCTAATTCTGCTATCCTAATAAATTTGAGACCTTCGGCTAGAAGACCGATTCATAAAGAACAAATACAATCAAGCATGATCTCATACTTAGATTATGAAACTTCATTTATTTAATCTCACAATTAGGTAGGAAATGGGTAAGTTTTAATTGAATGTTGTGTTGTTTGTTGTTGTTGTTGTTGGTGGTGGTACAGGTCTAGCATGGGCACAATGATTCTCATATACTTCACACTGGCCATTAACAGGAGAAGTTAAGGTGTGTAGAAAATTGTTTATTAATGAAAACACCAACCATTTACTGTTTTATGGGGAAGTGTTGAAATCAGTCAGAAGAACCCAATCCTTTCTCTTTATTGTTCCTCTGTTTTTCTTCTTGGGGTTAGAGAAATGGTGGGGTAGTAGAAAAAGTAACCACTGAAGATTGTTCATGACAGTTAAAGAAGAACACAGATTAAAGAGTTTAGAGAGAGAGAGAGAGAGAGAGGGAATCTAGAGAGTTGTGGTTGAAAATGATGTATGTTGATATGCTAAATCTTAATATTCTCAACTGTTTAAAAGCTTTCCCTGCAAAAAAAAAAAGTGAATGAAATTTTGTGGCCTCTTCTTTTTTTTTTTTTTGATGAAAGATGGCCTCTTCTTTTACTACTTCATATTGAAGTCTTCATTTAATTTTTTTTTTCAATTGAAATTTATGTTTGTGCAGAAAATTGTTTCTCAGAAATAAATTAATAAATCTGACAACTTAATAATATCATTTACTAACATTGTTTTTGGTTGGAATTGAATATGAGTACTACTAGTATTACATTCCCAACCAATTAGTGGAAGGGACTGGACCATCTTCTTTTTTTGAGTCCTCCTTGATGATACCAACTAATTCATGAAGGATTTCTTGTGCCTCCCATTTCCCAAAAGGGGGGGCACAAGAAATACCTTTATCATTTTTGGAATTCTTGTGCCTCCCATTTCCCAAAAGGGCCTAAACAAAAATTATTATTCCAGTGTAAAGATTTTTTTTTTCTTTTTTTTTGAGAACCGATTACATTGTTGTTACAATTGGTATTGAATACATCAAAGATGTGATAAGCCTGCTACCCACCCACTCAAACTCGAACATGATCTGGCCTATAGCCCACTCAAACTTTAACATAACTAGGCCTATAGCCCAACTAGATACTGGCCTAAAGCCCAACTACACTACATTATTTATACCCTCATAACCCCAATTCAAATAATCAAAGATTCCACCTTCTCTGAGATTCGAACCTGGGACCTTTTAGGGATTTCTGGAGTTTATGTCAACACCTTGGAACCACTTGAGCTACCAATTGTTGACCAGTATAAAGATTTTTGGGTGCGAGAATTTGATTTTCTTAGCTTGACTACTACTTGCCCTCACAGTTGTTGGTAGACCACCATCATCAACGACAACCGTTACATTTTTCTACTGATATTCTCCCCCCTCTTCCCACCCGTACTAGACTCTCCTTTACTTAAACTCACATTTAGTGCTAGACAAGAATTTGACTCTCCTTTACTTGAACTCGCATTCAGTGCTAGACAAGAATTTTGACGAGTCCCTCTCTCGTTGAAATTTAGAGAAAGAAGAGAGAATAAGAAGTCGTGGTGGCAAAGGGTGCGGTGCAAGGATAAGATGTGAATTTCTTTCTAAGAATGACTATAAAGATCTGTTGTACTTGGGTGCTTCAAGAAAAGTGGTGGTAGAGGCTTGAATGAAGAAAAGGGAAAAAAAAAGAAACGAAAAAATGTATGGACCCAAAATTTTATATTGGCAAACTTTGTTCTTGAGAACAAAAGAAGTCTCAAAATCTTAGTAGGAAGCTCGAGGACAAAGATATCTCAAAATCTTAATCAGTAACATGTCGAAGAATTATAGCTAAATACAGAAAACCACTACACCCCATAAGGGAGTACTCTCGTATAAGAAAGTTTATCATGTGTGACGCTCGTTTTAAAATGCCTGAAGTTAAGCTCCAAATGCAAATGTTATTGAACTTCAATCGATAGTGAAGTAGTCTAAACTCGTAAACACAACTTAGTTTCCCTAACAATTCATCAAGCTAAGGAATATTGCATAAATTTTTCGCTAGATCCTGAACGTTTAGCTGCAAAATGAGGTTGCAAGGAACCCTGTGACACGATCGATTTAAGAATATCCCCCAACTTTAAGGTTAAAACTATATAGAAATAGTATGGGGACCCTGCACTTAAATTGTACAATATGAATACCCCTAAAGTGAAACCTAAATTACACCAAATCCAAGCAGAGAAGTTTACTCTTTCCATGTTTATAACTTCCACAAGAGTGTAATCAGAAGTGACACCAGTGGTATTTCTCAAAATTCGAAGAACCACAAGAGTGGTACTTTGAAGCATGTGAACTACTACTAGATACTTCATAACTTCACAGGTTAATATTGTAAAAAAGTGGCTGCGAATAATCCACACAATATGCCAAGCCAAAATTTACCTGTCCAAACATTAAAAATTGATCGAAACATAGAATGCTCAAGCTATAATATACTTAACCTCACTTTTAACAGTTCATCTATTTCACCACCTCACACACGAGCAAAGTCAAGAAATTAAATCCTAAAAAATCAAAGGAACTATTAAGCCGCGCATATGCATTGAAGATCAAGGTGGAGCGAAGAGTTTAGTCACCATTGTCAAGGAAAGTGCTGCACAAGGACAAAAGGAACACACGTAAGATATGCTTGATTTTATGATTCTTGACCAAACCGAAAATAATACTAGTAGCTTGCTAGTACGATTTGGTGGGAAGAAGTAACCCAGAATCATAATTGTACGTAAAAACAAACATTAAAACAATCAGCCATTAATGTAGTTTCAAAATAAGAAAAATTTGGGGATAGAGCTCCCTTACAGTGAATGTCTAAGAAGTTTGTTTTTCCTCAGCTGCAGCTTCGAATGTCTCCCCAGCCACGAGCTCTGGGACATCGTCATCGTCATCCTCTTGAGCTGTTCCTGCTGCTGCTGCTGCTGCACCACTTGGCATCTGCTTCTGGAACTGCTCCGCTAGCTTCCTCAAATTGTCCAAGTTATCTGGTCCTTTAGAAATGAAATAAAACACCAAATATGACATAGTCAATACCACGAGCAATAAATAATCAAGTTACAAAAGTAACTGTGGATCTCTTCTTCGTAAATACCTAATTGGTTGATAATACTGGGTAGAAGATCTTCCAGTTCTGCGAAACACGCAAATAACCCAAAATATAGTTAAGATCACGATAAATCAATGACATATATAACGTAGTCTGTATAAGCAAACTATACAAAGCTACTGAGGGCTTACTTTTTGTTTGAGGAGTGCCACTGACAACCCAAGTATTGGCAGCAATAGATGCTTGAACTGGAAGTAATATTATACAAGTACTATTAGTAACATAACAAATGGAATAAAATCTTACACACTCACGGCAGGAAACCAATTTAACGACTTCGATAGCTTTAAATTGTTTTACCTTTTGGATTTTGGAACTGGATGACTATATCATCCTTGAAAATGTTAACTTCCTCGATAGCTGGAATGGAATTCACACCTATTCTTTTGAGAGTGCTCTGAAGTCTTTTGTCATCTGTGGTTGTTGTCTTATGAACAGCCTTCTTCTTTCTGTGATTTAGATACATGACATTTTAGCAAACAACTGATTAACATACAAAAGCTTAACACGTTTTGAATCATAATTGTACAGGGGGTAAATAACTAAATTTGCCCGCATACAAACTATATAAAAGACATATTCAACAGATTTTCATGCAAAGGAAATCAACTTCTTTAAGCACTACAAAATACAAATATATTGAGAAAAACAATTTGTTGCAAAATAAGGCTAAAACAGACAAATAAATGGTATCAATTAAATCTATTCAAAGTACCTAGCAAGAAAAGGTTAGTAGTGTTCTAACAGTCACAATAGTTATACCCTATTAGAAACCAAAATCATAATCAAAACATTCTCAAGTAGAATGAGGGTAGAAGTCATTCAGAAAAGAGCTACCTTATAATGTAAGAACTAAGAAGCAAAATATAATATGATGATACCTTCGTATGCTACCTTTTCCACCAGTGCGGACTGCACTAGCCATCTTCATGAGCTTCTCCCTGTCCATCTGCAATACAAAAGAGAGTGAAATCAGTAGAACATCCAGCTCTCGGTATAATCCAATGATAACATAAATTTATAACACCGAAGAAACAGTCTACTATTAATTAAAACTTTGACAAGGTTTCATAAGGGACTGAAGTTCTGAAGTTGCTAGAAACAACTACATAAACACACATAAAGAGAGGATAGTTTTTTTAGACACGAAATAAGTGAGCTTTTTTTTATTATTGTATTCTGTGCACATTAGTTATCAGACATAAAGGTGAGTTTAGCAGACTTCCTAGTAGTACTTTATACAGAGATGGAACTCATAACAATGTCGGAGGGACTTCTTGATGTGCCGGATTTCAACTATTTTATAATCAAAGCAAGAAAAATGACACGGCAGAAAATGAATTTAGGTGGAACCCATATTGTGCCAATGCCAAAACTAATCCCAACACTAAGCCATGTCATGTAGATGGCAGAACCGAAAGCTTAGTCAGAGATGAATTAAGACACTTCCTTTGTTTCACGAGTTCTAAGTATTGAATTTGTTACCAAGAAAGGATTGTAGATTTATCTCAAGTCTTGGTAACAAAATTATTAATTACATTTTTTAGACTCGCTAACTAGTAACAACAGAATCATAATAAGCAACTAAGCAAAATGAAGAGCTTTCACATATTTCATGATGACAGAACGAGAAAAACAGTATTGGATTATTTGATAGCTTCAATTAGAAACGAAGGTTCCAAAATTAGGCCCCCTACGAAGAATTATTACTCCTCTATCAACATTTACCCACCAAAAGACCATTCATGAAAAATGTGCACGTTTATAACTCATACGTGCGATAACATCGAACAAACAAAAAAATGTAACACGAGACTAGTGAAGTAAATTACCAAAGTAAATGAATGTAACACGAGACATTTTCAATTCTACTAATAAACTTATCCCAACCTGAATAGTATTGATCACAAACAATATCTGAAGTTATTCACTAAAGAAATGCATCATAAAGAAAATGAACAGGAACTAAAAGAAACATTGGGCCTCTTTGGAGATAAGACTTAATACTTGACTAACGCTAGAAGAGGCTAGGAGTCAAAGCCTACTGCAGACCTACACGAAATCAACTGTCTCCATTTTCGAGCAACTCTCTCTCTCTCTCTATGGATTTTTTCACTCTCAATGGTCCATTGATTCCTATTTAGGTCTGGGGGTATGTCTACTTTTGACGCTTTTTTTAATCATTTTTCTAAATACTTGTGTTAGAAATCTACCAAATCCATCCAGTAACTAAATGAACAAACTAATTAACAACCAAAACCCTTCATGCTTGAAGCTATAATTGCTTCTTCAGACAAATCTTTCTAAACCAAATAACACATTTCCAACTAAACAGTGAAACCCTAGCTGTGTATTAAAACCTTATCCCATAAACCTAAAATCATGAAATAGAGAAAAGATATACCGAATTTCTAACAGAGAAAGACATATGAAGAACACATTTGAAAACCCTAAAAGATCAAAGAGGGAAGTGTGTATACCTTCAGAGGTTTTTTGTGGATAAGGGGGAGGTTTTGGCACGCCGCGAGGGAAGAGAACTTTATTATCCTGTTCTAATTGAAATATATATAACCTAGCCAGTAAACTCCACCCGTCTACTTCACTTGTATTTCAGTTTGGGCGATGCTAAAAGCACCAGCGGCCGCTATGTGGTACGACACGTGTCAATCTTTTTTATGGGACTATGTTAGTATAGTACTGGTGGAACTCCCACTTGAACCGTCTATGGGTGAGTTCTCTCTCCATGTGACTAGGCATGTGAGGGGAGAGACAAATCCTTGTTTCTCTCACATCCGGTTCAAGTGGGAATTCCGAGAGGCGGGTTGAGTAAACTTTTTGTTTAGGTCCAAACTTTAGGTCCTACAAGTATTACGTTCCACCACTCTTTGGAGTAGCGGTTGGACTCCTTCTCTTAAGTTCGTGGGAATCAAGTTTCGGTGGAAGCAGTTCGCCATAAAGATTTATCCCATGTAATTTAAGCAATATATAATGGAAATAATAAGGTTAATTCCGTTTTGGCCCCCGATTTGTGACCAACTCGCCGTTTTGGCCCTAATAAGTGGTCGACAGTTTGTTTTGGCCCCAAAAATTTCCCAATTGCCCTAAATTTTTTCCAATCTCCCAATTCTACCCCCATGGCATTTCTGTAATTTATTTTTTTTCTTTTTCTTTGTCCACCTCAACTAACAATTACCACATCACCTCTATCCACCTCACCCTTCTTCTCCGGCAAAGGTTGGCTGCCAGAATAAAAAATTCCGGCCGACCACCTTTAACAAAAATAAAAAATAAAAAAAATAAAAAAAAATAAAAATAAAAAAATAAAAAATTCCTGATTTTTGGTTTTTAAAACTAGATCAATTTTTTCTTTTTGTTTTTCACATATAATGATTGTTTAGTTTAATTGGTTGTTTTTCACTCGCAATGATTGATCTTCCTTTTTTTTCTTTATTAGTTATAAATTTTTTTGTTTATTTTCTCTTAAATTAGTTATTATTTTATTGGGAGAGAGAGATTTTAATTTCTTCTTTTAACTTTGAAATTTTTTTTTTTTTTTCTTAAGTTAATTATTTTATTTCTAAGAAGGAAACGATTATTGTTTTTTTAATAGGTAACTTTATTTCTACGAAGAACTATATTTTAAATTTTGGGAGGGACTCCTAAACAATATACATAATTAAATAAGGATGTTTGTCCCAGTCATCGTTTTCCTTTCTGTTTTATTATATAGATTATCAATAAATATAAGTTTGTTGGATTGAGATTTTTAGTTTTTCAAAAAAAAAAAAAACACTTTGTGTATATTTTTCTCGTTTTTTTCTCTCATCATATTTTACTTTTTTAGCTGACAACGTTTTTTTATTACATATTGTTTCCTGGCGAGAGCAATAATTAGTCTTATACACACTTGAATTATATAAAAATAATGTGTGGATTTTATTTAAAAAGAATGAGAGACCTCTACGTCTTGAAAAATGATCGCCACAATTTACGTTCTTAAACATCTTTAGAAAAGAGAGAGAGAAAAGAGATTGATTTCAAAAAAATAGTCAACTATTTATATAAATAGTCAAAAAGTAAAATACACACACACATATATTATATATATAATATATGTATATTCCACCGATATGAGACGAAGTCAAAGGTTTGTCCAGAGAGAAATCACTTTAACAATGTTAACAGGAATCATCACGGAATTTACAAAAAAAGCTCAAAGAAAGACCGATTTTATAATAAAGGATCAAAGGTAACAAATATAGGGCTAATGCGATTGTCGTCTTGGTTTTATATAAGGAGTTGTATTTTTTATTTCGTCGTTTAAATTGAGGAATAAAAGAGTCTGTCACGAAGAAGATGCATCTTGCCGAGTCAGACCTAGTGGAGCTTACGGGACGCACTGATGAAGTTAAAAATTGGCTCAGAAGGGTTGAAGCTATAAAGCTAGAAGTTGATGAAAATTCTACAACAAACATAACTACTCAAATATTCGATTCACGTGGTTGTTTTTGTCGTCCTCGTCGTTTAAATAATTGTTGGACTGAAAAACTTCAGGTTGTTACTGATATTTTTTTAGATTGTTAAAGAAATTTTTGGACAAAAAGAAAAGGAGTAGGCCCTGAGCTTGCTTAAAGTTGGATTATACTAACCATTTCTTTGAACTTTCTCTTTATTTTCTTATCTTAATGTTCCCAACTCTTTTGTCTATAAGAAGAAATGGTAGATTCTTAGATTTTCATGACATAAAGAGTAAGAATAAAGTAAGGCATAGCCAGATGTTTGTTTAATGCTTATTTATTGTGTCATCTCTTCTTCATCGTATTATCTTTCAATACAAAATTTCTCAAACAATAAAACTATCTTCAATGGATATTGTGACTCCTGTCATCGACCTCATCTCTCGTCTATGGGGTTGTTGTTCACCTCACATTACCAACCTCTGCAGCCTCAAAAGAAATCTCATTTCTTTGAGATCTACAATTGATCAATTGAAGAGTAAACGAATCGATGTCATGAAGAAGATCCATCTTGCGGAGTCAGACCTAGGCGAACCCAAGGAACGCACTGATGAAGTTAAGAATTGGCTAAGAAGGGTTGAAGCTATAGAGCTAGAAGTTGATGGAATTTTACAACAAACAATAACTACTCAAATACTCGATTCACGTGGTTGTTGTTGTTATCGTCCTAGTTGTTCAAATAATTGTTGGACTGATTACAAGCTTAATAAGTTAGTGATTGAAAAGCTATCAACAGTGAAGGAATTGATTAGTGAAGGAGGAGAATTTAGTGTTGTTGCTGAAAGATGTCCACAAGAACAGATTCAAGAGATGCCAATGGCAGCTGGGGTTGTCGGTATGGAACAAAAGCTTGAAGAGTTGTGGAAGTTTGTTAATGAAGATGATCAAGTCAGGATTCTAGGAATATATGGGATGGGTGGAGTTGGAAAGACTACACTCTTGAAGAAACTCAACAATGAGTTCCCCAGAAGGAGTCATAACTTTGATTTTGTGATTTGGGTTGTGGTTTCTAAGGATCTGAACTTAAATAAAGTTCAGAAACAAATTGCAGATTCGTTGCGGTTGACAATACCTGCAGAACCAGATTTAGACAGAGACGCGAAAGAAATATTTAGGGTTTTGACAGAGAAGAAATTTGTGTTGCTTTTGGACGATATTTGGCAACACATCGATTTACAAAGTATAGGAGTTCCTCCTTATGACTCTACTACTAGATTTGTGGTTGTTTTCACTACTAGATCTGAGGCTGTTTGCCGGGAGATGAAAGCCCATAGAATGATCAAAGTAGATAACTTAAAGTGGAGCGAAGCTTGGAGTCTGTTCCAAGAGAAAGTAGGAAAAGAAGTGATAAATGGTCACCCACAAATACCTGCGCTTGCAGAAGTCGTTGCAAAAGAATGTCGTGGTCTACCCCTTGCGCTAAACACTATTGGTCGAACTATGGCTAGCAAGAATACGGTTCCTGAATGGAGGTACGCTATAGATGTACTGCGAGAATCAGCATCAACCTTTCCTGGTATGGATGATGAAGTTTTACCAATTCTAAAGTTTAGCTATGACAGTTTACAAAGTGATAACATCAAATCTTGCTTCCTGTATTGTTCATTGTTCCCTGAGGATCATCTTATTGATATAGAAGAACTTATCGACTATTGGATAGCCGAAGGATTCATAGACGATTTTGAGAACATAGACAAAGCTCGTGACCAAGGTCATTACATCATCGGATATCTCAAGAGTGTGTGTTTGTTAGAGGGAGATAGCGACATGGAAGCTGTTACAATGCATGACGTAGTTCGTGATTTAGCAATTTGGATACTCTCTGACTACGGGAGAAGGAAAGGAAGATATCTTATAGACAATGGTGCAGAACCGAAATTTGATCAGTGGGAGAAGGCTGAAAGGATACTAGTACCTAATACATCTGGCGAGTATTGCTTATATATTTCATCATATTGCTCAAATCTCTCAACTCTCATACCAAACTTGGTGAGTCTTTTCGCAATATGCCTAACCTTATACTTCTAAGAATGAATCTAGGGAGAGTTTCTAAATTGCCAGCAAGTATTGGTCAGTTATGTGAATTACGATATCTCGAGGTAAAGAAAGATGATAAACTTTCATACTTGGTTTTACCTAAATCGATGAAACTTTTGGTGAAGTTGATGTTCTTACGTTTTCGATGCTATAAGATTAGAATACCTAATGGCGTGATACATTGTCTTACACAGTTGCAAGTATTGGACCTATTTGAATGTAACGAAATTGAATGGAATGTAGATGTTGTTTTAATGAAATTACAGAGCTTGAAACACTTAAATGATCTCGGAATCACGATAGACACTCTTGAATCTCTTCAAAAGTTGGTAAGCAACCACAAGTTTCGGATATGCACCAGGCGTCTATTAATTAACCAAGGTAAAGATATCACCTCCCTCACACTATCATCACAATCTTCTTCTTCATCCTCATTAAGTCTTGCTAACTTGAAGAATTTAAAGATACTTAAGTGATTGTTCTGAGTTGAAAGAGGTGAAAATCAACCCTTGGGGGATGCAAACCTTGGAGGATCTATTTTTGATTAGGTTACCAGAGTTAGAGATTGTGTGGGATAATAAGCAGCTGGTTTTGCCAGAAGCTGATCAACTTAAAGAAGAGCCGTTGGTTCTTTCAAACCTTCAACGTGTATATATTATTAAGTGCAAATCAATCAAGAACCTTACATGGCTTACTTATGCTAAGAACCTTAAACTCCTTCATTTGAGCTACATCGATGGAATAGAAGAAATAATTTCTGATGGGTTTCAGGTGGACGACCATACAAAGTTAAATTTGTTTTCAAGTTTGAAATGTATTACACTTTTGGAGCTAGAGAACTTAAGGAGCATATGTTCAAATAGTATGGCTTTTCCCCTTTTGGAACGTATGGAAGTATGGAACTGTCCGAAATTGAAAAAGCTGCCGTTTGGCAAAATAACTAACAAAAACAATACTTTAGAAAGTATTTCTGCGGAGAAGGAATGGTGGGATAGCTTAGAATGGGATGATGATACCGTCAAAACTACTTTCCTTCCTCGTTTCATAAACATTGTGGATCTTTTCAATTTTTCTGGAATAATACCAAGGCAATCCAACAAGGTACAAGTCTCGATCGAACCATCATCCATCTTTCCACATACTCGTATTCCTAAATAAGTTGTATTTTTCATTTGTTTATATTTCTACCCGTGTGAATAACTCTCATGTAAAGTCACTAAATACTTATGTAAATGAATCAATAAAACCACCTTTGGATTCTCACCATCTCTTACATTTGTTTATATAAACAGTTTTACATGGTGCCAGAGCAAACTAGGATAGGTAAGTTCTAGTCAAATAAGAGAACATGTCTTCGGTTTATTTTATTTTAGAACAAGACTCCGGATTTATTTGGTTAAAAAGACACTTTAAGAAATTGTTTAGTTAGGCACCACAAAACTTTTAAAAATATTAGTCAAGCTCAATTTCAGATTCAGCTCATTTTCTAATGATCAAAACAACACAAAAGAAACAGTAACGGAGCCGTCACTGTTTTGGCCAGAACAACAACGTTCCTTGAACCGTCCCTGTTCTGCCGCAACAGCGGCAGTGTCCTTACTGTCGCTCTTATCTTGTAACAGTGTTCCATTGAAAAGCAACCGTCATGACACTTCTCAATCAATCCCCAAACTGGATCTACTAGACTACTAATACCACCCTTTGTCAGTGTATATAACACCAAAAAGTATGCTCAACCAACTTCATGGGACTCCCACTTGAACTGCATGTGAGAAAAACCCTTGTTTCTCTCTCCTCTCACATGTCCAGTTACGTGGAGGGAGAAACCCTTGTTTCTCTCACGTTCAAGTGGGAGTCCCAAGAGGCGGGTTGTGTAACGTTGATATAACTACTATGAGTCCACTAAGTACACAAAAACCTTATCAGAATTATCAAACCATGACCATTCACAACTTATTTTAACCTCATATACAAACATTGCAAATAAAAACCCCAGAGAAAGAAAGAGAGAGAATAGAATCAATGGCATCTCCATATCCATTGGTAAAACCCTGCAACCAATCTAAACTCCCAACTCTAAATTCTTCTCTAAACCCTTCTAAAATTTCACAAAAACTAGTTACTCAATTCAAAAATGATATTATCAGTAGTAAAAGTAGAAGAAAAATAACAATAGCAACAGTGAGTAGTATACTGTTGGTAGTTAAAGAAGCCATTTTTAAACCAGAAGAAGGGTTTTGTTTTGATCTAAGAATGACAGTTCCAGATCAAACAGTTGAAGAAGCAGAGAGTGGAATTAAAACCCATGCTCAAGATTTACTAAGTATTAAAGAATTAATTGAATTGGAGTCATGGAGAGAAGCACAAAAGGCATTGAGAAAGAGTTCATCTTTATTGAAACAAGATATATACACTTTAATCCAAGCTCAACCAGGGAATCAAAGACCACTACTCAGAAAACTCTACTCTCAACTCTTCAATAATGTCACAAATGTAGTACTAGAAGACTTAGGAGCTAAAGGGCCTTGCGTAGCAAATATAGGGCTAATGCGATAGCCAATTTAAAAAGTAGGGAACATGAAGAAATTTACCCATAAAAATTTGAAATGGGAAAGGGACCATCCTTCTACTCTCCACCATGGCAACCGTGAGTCGACAACAATACTTGTGTCGTCTTGGTTTTGTATAGGATTTTTTACTTCGTCGTTTAAATGGAGCAGTAAAAGTGTCGATGTCACGAAGAAGATCCATCTTGCCGAGTCAGACCTAGTGGAGCTTACGGAACGTACTGATGAAGTTAAGAATTAACTCAGAGGGGTTGAAGCTGTTAAGCTAGAACTTGATGAAATTATACAACAAACATAACTACTCAAATATTCTATTCACGTGGTTGTTTTTGTCATCCTCGTCGTTTAAATAATTGTTGGACTGAATACAAGATTATTATTTAGCAACTTTGAGTTCGAAAAGCTCTCAAAACTTAAGAAATTAATTAGTGAAGGAGAATTTAGGTTGTTACTCAATCCAAAAATAAGTATTACTGTCTAGGAGTAGGCCCAGAGCTTGCTTAAAGTTGGATTATACTAACCATTTCTTTGAACTTTCTCTTTACTTTCTTATCTTATTCCCAACTCTTTTGTCTATAAATAGAAATGATAGATTCTTATATTTTCATGACATAAAGAGTAAGAATAAAGTAGGGCCGGTTATTATTAAGCCCAAAATATGGGACTCAAGAGAGGATCAGGCCCGGTCTTAAATATTAATGAGAAAAAGACCCACTCTGCGAAAGTACAAGATTACCCTTTGTTACACAATAAAGTAACACCTATATCATTTCCCCTTTTCCCGCCCAAAATTAAGGATTTTGAGATGTGACTGAAAAAGATTCTCTCTCTTCCTAAACTTTCTTAAAAAAACAACCCAACCTTTCCAACTTCTCACTCAACAGTTTCCCAAAAACCATTACCACTCCTAGTTTTTCTCTTTACTTTCTCTGAACCGTTTAAACCTTCCAAAAAACCAAAACCCATTTTGGAAGATCTCTTAGCGTTTCTCGACCGAATCTCTTAGCATTTCACGACCGATTGAACACTTTTAGGGTTTTGTTTGAGAAAAATCATGGATTTTATGTTCTATATTTAGTGGAAACAATATGATAGATTGATTTTTAGGGTGAAAAATCCAGGGTTTTTTTCTTCTTTATATTTAGGGTGAAAAAGTGCAATCTGTTTGAACACTTTTAGGGTTTTGTTTGGGAAATATCTTGGATTTTATGTTCTATATTTAGTGGAAACAATATATATTTGATAGATTGATTTTTAGGTGAAAAATCTAGGGTTTTATGTTCTATATTTAGTGGAAACAATATATATTTGATAGATTGATTTTTAGGTGAAAAATCTAGGGTTTTATGTTCTATATTTAGTGGAAACAACATATTTTACAGATTGATATTTAGGATTCTACTGAAGATTCTTAGTGTTTGGAACACATGTTTTTTTTTTCTTCTTTACATTTAAGAATGATTTTTTATCATGGTTGATTTGTTTTTTACATTCATTGATATGTAATCAACATTTCTGATTATGCAGAAGTTTTTACGCTATCAAAGAAAATCACTAAAAATCCAACTATGACATCTGCTTCATCTAAGGCAAATCAGGTAATTTCGGAAACACTTTTCATTTGTCAACAAATTCAGATATGTTTTCATTTTGGATGAGCCAATTTCTTTTTGCATGTAAACATATTCAGATATGTTTATGTTTTGGATGAGCCAATTTTTTTTTGCATGTAAACATATTCAGATGTGTTTCCATTTTGGACGAGCCAATTTCTTTTTGGATGTCAATAGAGTCAGATATGTTTCCATTTGAATGAGGCTATTTATTTTTTGATGTCAACATAGTCAGATATGTTTCCATTTGGATGAGCCAATTTATTTTTGGATGTAAACATATTTAGATATGTTTTGAAATACCTAAAATGTGTTACTTGCATACGAAACTTTGTCTGCATTAGCCAACATATGTCCTGTTGTGCAAACAATATATTTAATGGAAACTTTGTCTGCATTAGCCAATAATGTAGAAATCTAGGGTTTTATGTTTTATATTTAGTGGAAACAATATATTTTACAGATTGATATTTAGGGTTCTATTGAAGATTTCTAGTGTTTGGAACACATGTTTTTTTTTTCTTCTTTACATTTAAGAATGATTTTTTATCATGGTTGATTTGTTTTTTACATTCATTGATATGTAATCATCAATTATGATTATGCAAAAGTTTTTACGCTATGGTAACATCAAGGAAAATCACTAAAAATCCAACTATGAAATCTGTTTCATCTAAGGCAAATCAGGTAATTTCAGAAACACTATCTTTTTTGATGTCAACAAATTCAGATATGTTTCCATTTTGGATGAGCCAATTTCTTTTTGCATGTAAACATATTCAGATATGTTTCCATTTTGGATGAGGCTATTTATTTTTGGATGTCAATAGAGTCAGATATGTTTCCATTTGGATGAGGCTATTTATTTTTTGATGTCAACATAGTCAGATATGTTTCCATTTTGGATGAGCCAATTTCATTTTGCATGTAAACATATTCAGATATGTTTCCATTTTGGATAAGGCTATTTATTTTTGGATGTCAATATAGTCAGATATGTTTTCATTTTGATGAGGTTATTTATTTTTTGATGTCAACATAGTCAGATATGTTTCCATTTGGATGAAGCTATTTATTTTTTTGATGTCAACATAGTCAGATATGTTTCCATTTGGATGAGGCTATTTATTTTTTGATGTCAACAAATTCAGATATGCTTCCATTTTGGATGAGTCAATTTCTTTTTGCATGTAAACATATTCAGATATGTTTCCATTTTGGATGAGGCTATTTATTTTTTGATGTCAACATAGTCAGATATGTTTCCATTTTGGATGAGCCAATTTCTTTTTGCATGTAAACATATTCAGATATGTTTCCATTTTGGATAAGGCTATTTATTTTTGGATGTCAATAGAGTCAGATATGTTTCCATTTTGACGAGGCTATTTATTTTTTGATGTCAACATAGTCAGATATGTTTCTATTTGGATGAAGCTATTTATTTTTGATGTCAACATAGTCAGATATGTTTCCATTTGGATGAGGCTATTTATTTTTGGATGTCAACAAATTCAGATATGTTTCCATTTTGGATGAGTCAATTTCTTTTTGCATGTAAACATATTCAGATATGTTTCCATTTTGGATGAGGTTATTTATTTTTGGATGTCAATAGAGTCAGATATGTTTCCATTTGGATGAAGCTATTTATTTTTTGATGTCAACATAGTCAGATATGTTTCCATCTGGATGGGGCTATTTATTTTTCGATGTCAACAAAGTCAGATATGTTTCCATTTGGATGAGTCAAATTCTTTTTGGATGTAAACATATTTTGATATATTTTGAAATACCTTAAATGTGTTACTTGCATACGAAATTTTGTCTGCATTAGCCAACATATGTCATGTTGTGCATATAGCATATTTTAGTATGTTCAGATAATAAGTCATATATTTTGTGAAACATTTTACTTTATTCAGATAATAAAATCGTTTATATGTTCTTCAAGGTTAAGGAGGAGCTGGAAGCAGAGAGTGAAGAAGAGACAAGATTGTTACAATTCAGTGAAAAGTTGGTTCTTCAAGTGAATATGGAAGACAATATAAAACTTGTCGAAGAAACTTAATATTTGGTGGAGCAATTTAATAGTTGCTTAGAGCATATCTAGATTTGTTTAGATAAATCTGTTTCTGTTGTTAACTGGTCTGAGAATGTATATTGAGGATCTTCATTTTAAAGTTAATTAATTAAAAGAGTAATTGGCTTATGATACTGGCATGAAAAACTTAATATTTGGTTCGAGCATATACTTAATATTTGCTTAACTTTGGTTGCGAATGTTTTTTTGGTCAAAACAAATTTTTAAGTTGTCAATTTTCTTCATGCAAAAACTAATTTGATCGGAAATATTTCTGAGGTTGTAAATTTTCTTGGAGCATATATGAATTTGTTCGGAAACAAAAAATTATTGAGAACAAACAAAGATTTGTTCAAACAAATCTTTGAAGTTGTAAATTTTCTTCATGCAAAAAATTAATTTGTTCTGAAATATGTTTGAGGTTGTAAAATTCCTTGGAGCATATATGAATTTGTTCGGGATTACAGAATTATTGAGAACAACCAAAGATTTGTTCAAACACCTTTTTGATGTTGAAAATTTGGTTGGAACAAAACCTAATTTGTTGGGAAATATTTTTGATGATATAATAATATACTCGAACACAAAACTAAATGTTAGGGAGTACATAAATAAAAGTTAAAACATCTTAAAATTAGGTAGAAGGCAAAATAGATAATATTCATAAATTTCCTAATTTGTCTTCCATATTCACTTGAAAAGCTAACTTTTCATATTCACTTGATGAACCAACTTTTCACTGAATTGTAACAATCTTGTCTCTTCTTCACTCTCGGGTTCCAGCTCCTCCTTAACCTTGAAGAACATATAAACAATTTTATTATCTGAACAAAGTAAAATATTTCACAAAATATATGACTTATTATCTGAACATATTAAAATATGCTTCATGTACAACAGGACAGATGTTGTCTAATGCAGACAAAGTTTCGTATGCAAGTAACACATTTTAGGTATTTTAAAACATATCTGAATATGTTTACATCCAAAAAGAAATTGGCTCATCAAATGGAAACATGTCTGAATATGTTTACATCCAAAAAGGAATTGTTTCCGAAATTACCTGATTTGCTTTCAGCACATCAATTTCTTTGTCCAAACCTGCAAAAAAGTAAAATAAAACATGAAATCTGAAAAACATGAAACATCAACGAAAACATACAGATGAACAAGAAAGTTTTTATGTGAAAACCCTAGACAATATTTACTACCTATAAACACAACAAAATATGCTTCCGTAAACAGTAAATAATCTGAACAAAAAAGTTTATGTCAGTGAAATTGAAAATATGTTCAAGAAATTTATGAAAACAGAAATTTGGATTTTGATGGTAACAACTATAAAAATACAAAAAATATTTTTCAATTTGCTCATTGTATTAACATCGTGCTAACAACATATTCTAAAATGCTTAAAATACTTGTCAATTTGTCTGTTAAACATCAATATCTACTAAAACGTAATTTCTAGAGAGAGAAACCGAAAAATAGATCTAAGTTTGTACTTTTTGAATTCTTAAACAAAAAACTCTGTAAAAGTTGTTCACCATGTAAGAAATTAATTAATGAGGAAGTAATACCCAGATATGAAATTTCTAGAAACATCAAGAAAAACCTCATTAATGGTGTTTAAAATCTTTATGTTTCTGAAAGTTATGTGTTCACCATGGTGCCTGATCTGGTTGTAGGTCAACCTCCATATGCAAGTGTTGTAGAAAAAATGTCTTCAAATTAATATATATTCTGAGAACACATAACTTTATGTTTCTGAAAATGCGTTGGTTCGAAGACAAATCCTAACAAACTGACAAAAACAAATTCAAATGTAATGTTCTTAAAAGGAAGAGTTTTTATGTGAAAAACGCAGACAATATTTACTACCTATAAACACAACAATATATGCTTCTGTAAACATAAAATAATTTGAACAAAAAGATTTGTGTTAGTGGAATTGGAAATATGTTCATGAAATATATGAAAACAGATAACATGAAATCACAACAAGGTGAAAACATGAGTATATACTTCCGAAAACAGAAAATACTCTAAACAAAGGAATTTGTGTTTGTGGAAGTGAAAATATGTTTTAATGAAATTTATGAAAACTATACACATGAAAATTATGAAAACAGAAAACATATTGGATTTTTCTTAGGACATAACTTGTTGTGTCACAAAATCTGAGTGTAAAAACCAAACGAAATTTCATATAGACAAAGTTTAAAGAAAAAAAAAATGGAAAACAAAATGAAGATGAAGAACAAAGAAGGTTCAATGAACAAAACATGGTTGAACAAAACATGGTGTTGGTGATAATGATGATGAAGATGAACACAAACTCTCTAAAAACTAAAGAAGGTTCATGGAACAAATCATGGTGTTGATGATAAAGATCATGAAGATGAAAAAAAATACAGAAGAAGAAAGAAAGTTTTATGAAACAAAAAAAATAAAGAAGAAGAAAGTTTTATGATGTTTTAAGAAACGAAAATTTACAGAAGAAGATGAAGATGAGGGTTTATGAAACGAAAATTTACAGAAGAAGATGAGTGTCTATGATGTTTTAAGCAAAGTGCAAATAAGATGAAGATGAGGGTTTATGTTGTTTTAAGCAAAATGCAAAGAAGATGAAGATGAGGGTTTATGATGGAGATGAAGGGATGAAGATAAGGAAACTCTAACCTGTAAAACTTTCCGGATCCGTGTAGCTTAGTAGTTGTTAAGGAGATAGAGAGGAGAGAGAAAAATGGAAGGAAAGATTTCTTTCTCTTATAGAGGAGAGAGCAGATATAGGAGAGAGAAAATGGATGGAAAGTTTTGAAGAGGGAAAGAGAAACTTTTGAGGAGGGAAAGAGGTATAAATGGAAGGAAAAAATCCAGGCATCTTCTCTTATTATATATAAAGGGTATAATAGGGATTATTTAAAGTATGGGCTTCCTAGAGATGGGAAAAGTGACCTAGGGATCCGAAATTGGGTCGGATTAGGATTATTTTTGAAAAAATGGATTTTGCAAGTTATAATAATCTATGGTGGGCCAAATCCTAGTTATAGGGTCATTTTTTGGACTTTTGAGTAAAAATTTCAATAAAGTAAGGCATAGCCAGTTGTTTGTTTGATGCTTATTTATTGAAATTATTGTGTCATCTCTTCTTCTTTCTCTTATCTTTCAATTACAAAATTTATCATACTTAAAAACTTTAGAAACATAAACTGTCTTCAATGGAAATTGTGACCCTTATTATCGATCTCATCTCTCGTCTATGGGGTTGTTGTTCTCCTCACATTACCAACCTCCGCAACCTCAAAACAAATCTCAATTCTTTGAGATCTACAATTGGTCAATTGGAGAGTAAAAGAGCCGATGTCATGAACAAGATCCTTCTTGCCGAGTCAGACTTAGCAGAACCAAAGGAACGCACTAATGAAGTTAAGAATTGGCTCGGAAGGGTTGAAGCTATAAAGAAAGAAGTTGATGGAATTTTACAACAAACTCAAACACGCGATTCACGTGGTTGTTGTTGTTGTTATTGTCCTAGTCGTTCAAATAATTGTTGGACTGATTACAAGCTTAATAAGTTAGTGATTGAAAAGCTATCAACAGTGAAGGAATTGATTAGTGAAGGAGAATTTAGTGTTGTTGCTGAAAGATGCCCACATGAACAGATTCAGGAAATGCCAATGGCAGCTGTTGTTGTTGGTATGGAACCAAAGCTTGAAGAGTTGTGGAAGTTTGTTAATGAAGATGATCAAATTAGAATATTGGGTATATATGGGATGGGTGGAGTTGGAAAGACTACACTCTTGAAGAAACTCAACAATGAGTTCCCCAAAAGGAGTCATAACTTTGATTTTGTGATCTGGGTTGTGGTTTCTAAGGATCTGAACTTAAAAAACGTTCAGAAACAAATCGCGGATTCATTGCGGTTGACACTACCTGCAGAACCAGATTTAAACAGAGACGCGAAAGAAATATTCAGGGTTTTGACAAAGAAGAAATTTGTGTTGCTTTTGGACGATATTTGGCAACAGATCGATTTACAAAGTATAGGAGTTCCTCCTTATGACTCTACTACTAGATTTGTGGTTGTTTTCACTACTAGATCTGAGGCTGTTTGCCGGGAGATGAAAGCCCATAGAAAGATACAAGTAGACTGCTTAAAGTGGAGCAAAGCTTGCTTCCTGTATTGTTCATTGTTCCCTGAAGATCATTGTATTAAAACAGAAGAACTTATCGACTATTGGATAGCCGAAGGATTCATAGACGATTTTGAGAATATAGACAAAGCTCGTGACCAAGGTCATTACATCATCGAATATCTCAAGAGTGCGTGTTTGTTAGAGGGAGATAGCGACTGTTGAGATACGTATGTAAATACGTGATATAAGAGACGAATCGAGAAGATCCGACAATCCAGACTATTCCAAGATATTTGAAGATATGTGAAGATCAAGAATATTCAGTTTCATATATTTAGAATATTTCTTGTAATATATAAAAAAAAAAAAAAAAAAAAAAAGATACGTATGTAAACACGTGATATAAGAGACGAATCGAGATGAGAAGATCCGACAATCCAGACTATTCCAAGATATTTGAAGATCAAGAATATTCAGTTTCATATATTTAGAATATTTCTTGTAATATATCTAATACTATTATTAGATATATTTTATATTGTTTCTTAGTTTAGTTAGGATAAACTAGGAACCCTGATCCTAATTTCTCTATAAATAAGAAAGGGTTCTGAGGATTAAATCATTCGATTACTAATCAATCATTGTAACAAATCACCACAATTGTGGTTAATAAAGTATGTAGCCATTCTGGCTTTCTCCGAGGATGTAGGTCGTGAATGTCCGACTTAACCTCGTTAAATATGGTGTCCTTTATTTATGTTCATCTATCTCCAATCATCACATTTTCGTGAATTTCTACAGCGACATGGAAGTTGTTAAAATGCACGATGTAGTTCGTGATTTAGCAATATGGATAGTCTCTGACTATGGGAGATGGAAAGGAAGATATCTTATAGACAATGGTGCAGAACCAAAACTTGATCAGTGGGAGAAGGCTGAAAGGATATTAGTACTGAATAAATCTGGCTATTATTGCCTACATGTTTCATCAAATTGCTCAAATCTCATAACTCTGATATTCTTCCACTCGCTAAAGTACAGTACTGGACTTGGTGAGGCTTTTCACAATATGCCTAACCTTAGACTTCTAAGAATGATTGTAATTAAAACTTTTAAATTGCCAGCAAGTATTGGTCAGTTATGTGAATTACGATATCTCGAGGTAAAGAAAGTTCGTAAACGTTCGGACTTGGTTTTACCTAAGTCGCTGAAATTTTTGGTGAAGTTGATTTTCTTACGTTTTTGATGCTATAAGATTACAATGCCTAATGGGTTCATACAGTGTCTTACACAGTTCCAAGTATTGGACATATTTGAATGTTACGAAATTGAATGGAATGTAGATGTTTGTTTTAATGGAATTGGAGAGTTTGAAACACTTAAATGATCTCGGAATCACGATAAACAATCTTGAAGCTCTTCAAAAATTGGTAACCTACGACAAAGTTCGGATATGCACCAGACGTCTATTAATTTACCGAGGTAAAGATATCACCTCCCTCACACTATCATCACAATCTTCTTCTTCATCCTCTTTATGTCTTGCTAACTTGAAGAATTTAAGGAAAATTAAGATAGAATTGTGTTCTGAGTTGAAAGAGTTGAAAATCAACCCTTGGGGGATGCAAGCCTTGGAGTGTCTAATTTTGATTAGGTTGCCAAAGTTAGAGATTGTGTGGGACAATAAGCAGATGGTTTTGCCAGCAGCTGATCAACTTAAAGAAGAGCAGTTGTTGTGTCTTTCAAACCTTCAGCATGTGTACATTAATGGGTGTGAATCAATAAAGAACCTTACATGGCTTTCTTATGCTTAGAAGGCTTACTTTGATCCAGATGGATGGAATAGAAGAAATAATTTCTGATGGGTTTCTAGTGGAAGAGGACCATACAAAGTTAAATTTGTTTTCAAATCTGACAGAACTATACTTGGCTGATCTAGGGAACTTAAGGAGCATATGTTCGAATAGTATGACTTTTCCCGTTTTGGAACGTATGGAAGTATATAACTGCCCAAAATTGAAAAAGCTACCATTTGGCAAAATAAGTAACAAAAACAATACTTTAGATGTTATTATTGGGGACAAGGAATGGTGGGATAGCTTAGAATGGGATGATGACACCTTCAAAACTACTTTCCTTCCTCATTGTAAACTTCATGAATCTTTTGGAGCACTAGAAATAACATTGGAATGATATACAAGTCAAATATATTGATCATAATATTATGCCCAATCAACTCATATTGGAATAATATTATTAGAATTTATTCTAGATCAAAGAGAAATTGGGGATGTATATGAAGGCAATCCAACAACGTACAAGTCTCGATCCAACCACCATCGATCTTTCCACCATAGTACAGATTCCTAAATAAGTTGTATTGTTCATTTGTTTATATATCTACCTATGTGAATAATTCTCATGTAAAATCTCTAAATACTTATGTAAATGAATCAATAAAACCACCTTTGAATTCTAATCCTCTCTTAAATTTGTTTGTGTAAACAGTTTTACATGGTGCCAGGGCAGACTAGATAGGTAAAGCAACAGTTAAAGCAGCCATTTTTAAACCAGATGCCACCATAGTTTCCAAGGAGGAGCTTCCTGATTCTTCAATAGAGCACAAATTGATGTAGAATCAGAGGCCACCATAGTTTTGTTTCATATCTACGAATACTATATTCTCTTCTATATCTCTGTTAAAGTTTACAAGCTCATTATCGAGCATTTTAAGTTGAAAATCAAGGGTTTAGTTCATGTGGTTTAGGTCTAATGTTAAGTTGAAACATAGACTTCAAGCAAACGCAATGCCCTGATTGAGATAGTGAACAATATAATGAAAGAACAATTTCAGACGAGAGAAAAACAAGCAGCAAGCAACCAAAAGAAAGAAGGGTCGATAGCTCCTATCGCTTTACGCATTTATAGAATAAAGAAATATTCGAATACCACTTTACAGTAGCTTAGTGTCAAGCTTTATTTACAGAATAAAATTCATGTACTTGCACATACCAAACGATAAACCATCTCTTGAGCCACTGGCATTCCTCTGGACTGAGCATCTTGGCTCTTGCTTTATACGCGTCCTACTAGCAGCTGAGTTGAACATAATTGTCTGACTCTGTTACATCACCCATGATACAACACATCTTAATTTAAAACACTTACTAATTGAAAGAAATGGACATCTAATATACAAATCTGATTATAATGAACAAGATTTAGAAGACCACTTTATACTAGCTTGGTGTCAAGCATTATTTGGAAAAAGAGAAAAGGAGTAGGCCCAAAGCTTGCTTCAACTTGTCTATAAGAAGAAATGATTTATGCTAGATTCTTCTTTTCATGACATAAAGAGTAAGAATAAAGGCGTAGTAGCCAGCTGTTTTTTTAACGTTTACTTGTTGTGTCATCTCTTCTTCATCTTCTTATCTTTCAAATTACAAAATTTATCATACTAAAAAACTTCAGAAACATAAACTATCTTCAATGGATATTGTGACTCCCATTATCGACCTCATCTCTCGGCTATGGGGTTGTTGTTCTCCTCACGTTACCAACCTCTGTAGCCTCAAAAGAAATCTCATTTCTTTGAGATCTATGATTGATCAATTGAAGAGTAAACGAATCGATGTCATGAAGAAAATCCGTCTTGCAGAGTCAGACCTAGGAGAACCAAAGGAATGCACTGATGAAGTTAAGAATTGGCTCAGAAGGGTTGAATCTATAGAGCTAGAAGTTGATGGAATTTTACAACAAACAATAACTACTCAAATACTCCTCGATTCACGTGGCTGTTATTGTTGTTATCGTCTTGGTCGTTCAAATAATTGTTGGACTCATTACAAGCTTAGCAACTTAGTGATTGAAAAGCTATCAACAGTGAAGGAATTGATTAGTGAAGGAGAATTTAGTGTTGTTGCTGTAATATGTCCACATGAACAGATTCAAGAGATACCGACAGCAGCTGGGGTTGTCGGTATGGAACCAAAGCTTGAAGAGTTGTTGAAGTTTGTTAATGAAGATGATCAAGTCAGGATTTTAGGTATATATGGGATGGGTGGAGTTGGAAAGACTACACTCTTGAAGAAACTTCACAATGAATTATCCAAAAGGGGATATTTTGTAATTTGGGTTGTGGTTTCTAAAGATATGAACTTACAAAACGTCCAGAAACAAATCGCAAAATCACTTAATTTGACTCTGTCAGACGACTCAGATTTAGTCACAACAGCTAGAGAAATATTCAGGGTGTTGACAAACAAGAAATTTGTGTTGCTTTTGGATGATATTTGGCAACGGATTGATTTACAAAGTATAGGAGTTCCCTCTTTCGACTCTAATAGTACTCATGAAACCAACAAGTCTATGGTCATTTTCACAACTAGATCTAACGTTGTCTGCGGGCAAATGGAAGCCCATAGAAAGATGAAAGTAGATTGCTTAAAATGGAGCGAAGCTTGGAGTTTGTTCCAAGAGAAAGTAGGAAAAGAAGTAATAAATGGTCACCCACAAATACCTGCGCTTGCAAAAGACGTTGCAAAAGAATGTCTTGGCCTACCTCTAGCACTCATCGTTATTGGTCGAACTATGGCTAGCAAGAATACAGTAAATGAATGGAAGCACGCGATAAATGTATTACGTAATTCAGCGTCAGAGTTTGAAGGTATGGATGAGGAAGTTTTACCAATTCTAAAGTTTAGCTATGACAATTTACGGAACAAACAATACAAATCTTGCTTCTTATATTGTTCATTGTTCCCCGAAGATCATCATATTGGTACAGATGATCTTATCGACTATTGGATAGCCGAAGGATATATAGACGTCTTTAAGAACATAGACGAAGCTCGTGACCAAGGTCATGACATCATTGGAAATCTCAGGAGTGTGTCTTTGTTGGAGGAGAGCTACGACCCCTTAGGTCGCAAGGGTGTTAAAATGCATGATGTAGTTCGAGATTTGGCAATTTGGATAGTCTCTGACTATGGGAGAAACAAGGGAAAATATTTGGCCGATGTCGGTTTAGAACCTAGAATCGATGAATGGGAGAAGGCTGAAAAGATATTAGTGATGAATTTTAAACGTCATAATATTAATCCTTCAACAAATTGCTCTAATCTGTCAACTTTGATAGTTTTAAATGGGGGATTAGCAGAATTTAGTCTGATTTGTGAGAATATGCCTAAACTTAGAGTTCTAAGCATAGAAATAGCTTTTATGTCTCCAGCAAATTTTGGTCAACTTTCTGAATTACGATACCTCTATCTATCGTGTACAAGGTTGAAGTTATTTCCAAACGAGTTAAAGTCTTTGGCGAAGTTGATGTTCTTACGAGTTAAAGTCTTTAGATGTATGGGTTATATTAGAGATAAATTGCCTAGTGGGGTGATACCTTGTCTTGCACAATTGCGAGTGTTAGACATGTATAATTCTGACTTCAAGGACTGGGAAATGGAGGGTTGTGCAAGTTTAACGGAATTGGAGAGCTTGAAACATTTGAATGAACTTCATATCACAATAGGCAATCTTGTAGCTCTTCAAAAGTTGGTAAGCACCTCCAAATTTCAACTCATCACCAGAACGCTATGTATCGCAGACTGTGAAGGTATGACCTCTGTCTCACTGTCAAAATCTTCACATTCTTTAAGTCTTTCTAACTTCAAGAATTTAAGAACACTTAAAATTGAATGTTGTGAAAAGTTACAAGAGTTGAGAATCAGTCCTTGGGGTATGCAAACCTTGGAGTGTCTAATTCTGGTTAGCTTACCAAAGTTAGAGATTGTATGGGTTTTCAATGGATGATCTCACAAAGGTAAAGACGTTTCTACCTCTGCAACTTATATGGTTGATTGATTTAGCCAACTTAAAGAGCATATGTTCCCATACCATGTAGTTTATATCGGTCTCTGTTTCGATCTGGCCAATCTCTTGTAATCCTGTTACTAATGTTACATTACAAGGCAAAAGACCTAAAATGTCTTCTTGTGTTCTTTTCTTTACTTCTTCTTAGTTCTTAATTTTGGGTTGTCTTCTTTATAATTTGTATTCCTAATCTACTAGAACTTTCAAAGTTTATATAAGATAAAAGACCTAAAATATCTATATTATATTATTGCTAATTATCATAGATTGATTGAGAATATAATAAGTAAAGAAGATAATAAATAGTTGGTACACAATTAGGATATAAAATTTAAAAAAAGAAAAAAGTCCAAAATATTTGAAACGGTTGTTCGGCGGAGTCAAGTAAGTGCATCTCGGTCTCGGTCTAGATCGGCCGAGATAGACGAGAAACTCGAACCCTAACTCAGTGTTTCGGTCGAGTCTCGTATTAGAGAGATCCGAGACTGAGTCGAGATACGAGATTCTCGGCCATTTGGGCCGACACAGGCTATGTAGTTCCCCTACTCGGCCTTACCTTTTTTTGGATGAAACTAGAGTAGATGTATTCCAAAATGAAGAAGGTATTTGCAAACTCAAGCTATGGTAGGAAGGCTTAGAATCAAAAGGTCAAAAGTTTCTCAGGAGACCCGATACAAATCTAACTAAATTAAAACTTATGAAATCATCCTGGATCACTACGATATCAGCTTTTTCGAGCCAGAACGAATGGACCAGCTCGAACTTGATGATTTAGAGGTTACCTGCTCTTGTTTTTCATGAAAGTTGTGGTTATTACATTATTCACTTTCAAGTTTTGAGCCACATAACTCTTAACTGTGGGTATTGTTTGTATTGGTAATATAGCAATATACAGATGGATGAGGATGAACACTACGACAGAAAGCTGGAGTCTGGGCTATCTATTAACATGTCTATCTATTGCACGTTTGTCTTCCCCTTCTCTCTGTATCGAGTTTTTATTTTTCCCGCCATTGCGTTTTTGTCGTCCTCAAACTCTGACCCCTGTGTTTCACCAAAACAATCATCTTTAGATCTTGGATAGGGGGTCTTAATTCATTCATAAACACTCGGTTGAATAAAAGAAATGCTAGTAAAGAGGTAATCTTACTCAGCCACTGAGACGTTTAGTTCCCTCCCAAGACTAAGTGAATCAAACTCAGATAACAATTCTGAATACTTGTTATCTTGGATACTCTTTCGCACTAAAACATCTTCTTCCCAACTCATCGGAACTTCCATATCCCTAAGAAGAAACCACAGAACCAACATAATGCTTGCTAGTTATACGTCAAAACAACAATTCACAATGTTAAGCTTAACGATTGATGCATATGAAAGAATAAGAAGATAGATTATGACATACCCTTCGAGACACTTGAATTTGCAGTAGTTTCTTTTCTTGAGTTTTTTCGCCAGCTCGGTATCTCCTTTTGCGATCGAATATCCAAAACTTTCATTACTTGGATGTACATTGTATTTACATTTTGAATATCTACAGTCCAAACAAAGCTTAGATGTTCATTAATCTTGTTCTGTTTCAATAGCTCAGATACAGTCCTATCGATGTTTTTTAGGTTCTTCTGCTTTGAGGAACGATCACGCCATCCACTTGCTAGCTTTATTAAGAGATCAACTACTTCAATCCGAGTCTTGACATGCTATATCTTACAAAAAGCATTCAAAAATCCATCTCCAAAGATAACCTACAAAATGGAGACGAATGAGTCCATTAATGTTTTATTAGTTAAACTTCAGAAAGATAACGAAAAGGAAGCTTCTTATTACCGTCCATCTTGCTTCTCTAAAAAGTGGCCAATACATAGTGTTTAAATTAAGAAATGGGTCACGCTGGACAAGGTCGTATAGTATTGCTCTGGATAATCTCTTGTCATCTTCGGCATAAAAATAACATTCACGGTCCTTCGCATCAAGTACTAATTTCCTCCAAACCGAATCACTTTTGATTAAAGTTCTCCCGTCTCCCACAATCCACAGACAGTACCGTGCTCTTGTGAGAGAGACATTCTCTGGTGGGAGGTGGGTCAAGAATTCCCCTAATTTTGAGGAAATTTTGGAAAAATCGATCACGTGAGGGAAACTCAAACTTTCCCTAATATGTGCACCAAACAGTTGGAAATAACATTTTTTAAAGAAATTATTTCCTTTTTCCCTGGAAAAATCCCTATCAAACACAACCTAAGAAGAAATGATAGATTCTTATATTTTCATGACATAAAGAGTAAGAATAAAGAAAGGCATAGCCAGATGTTTGTTTAATGCTTATTTATTGTGTGATGGAGACCATCAAGATGGGCCTCACGGCCGAACTAGTTAGAGGGCCTCATGGCCGAGCCCATTAGGGTTAGAGTTTAGGAGTTTCCATGTTTTAGTATTTCCTACTAAGTCTAGGTTTAGAAGTTTCTATGTTTGAGTATCTTTGATATTTAGGAATCCTAATTTGAGTCTATCTAGAAGTTTCTAAGTTCCTATAAAAGGAAGTCAGGTCCGCCCTTGTTATTCAGATCAGAGAATATTATGAATCAAGTTTATTGTTAATCAAGTTTATCGTTTATTATTAATCAAGTTTATCATTTTATTGCTTTTATCGTTATTTCATCAGTTTTATTTCGTTAGTTTAGTTTAATAACAATGGTGGATTCCATTACTTTTACGCTTCCGCAACAATCTACATCAGCTGGTATTCAGAGCTTTAAGAATCTGGGAATAGATAATTTTTTTTTAAATACTTCTCATCTTGAATGTTGGAATAATCTTCCGCGTTTAGGTTGGGATCCTTTAAGAGATGCACAACAACTCTACGTTGATCGAAAAGATCAAAACAAAATTAATGTCGATTCCAAAATTCCTATGTTTGATTATCAATATCATATAGATTTTTGGATTCAACAGATGGAAGATTGGTTTATAAACCAAGAAATCCATGACGAAGATAAGGTTTTTGTCATCGAACAACACTTGTCTAAAAGAGTCTATGAAAAATTCAACGAGATGCAATGGAGACTCATTGATCAAGGAAGAAAATTCGTCGACGATTGGACTACATTGAAAAACATCTTTAGATATGTTTTTCTTCCTTTAGATGAAATTTTTTCATATGTGGAGACAAAGATTGAATCCAGTAGACAGTTCTCGAATGTTATTTCGGTCACCGTGTTCGATGATATTGAAGAAGAAGTTCTTGACAAAAAGAATAAAATTTTCTCAACGACGGAGGAAAAAGAAAAACAAAGTGAATTATCCTCTTTTAGCTTGAAAAGGTCAGTTCATTCTAGTTTAGATTTGATTAAGCCATATTCGAGTTTGGTTTATAAGCAACACGAAGATGAACGTGGGAAGATCGTTCAAGTGAAGAAATTCAAGGTTGATTTTTCAATAAAGTATTATGTGGTGTTTGTGGTCTTCTTCATCAAATTAAAAGATGACGGGAGATGTTGCAATTTGTTGGAAGTTTCTTTCCTACATTTATTTTTGCAAGATTCTTTGCAGTATGAGATTGAAGCTAGTGATTTCGTCCAAGTGGGTGTCCTTCAACCCCAATGCACTATTCGCTCGAAGTGGGAATTAAGGATTGCATTGTTGAGTCTCACTTGAGGGCAAGTTCGTTCTCGGTCGGGGAGTATGATGGAGACCATCAAGATGGGCCTCACGGCCGAGCTAGTTAGAGGGCCTCATGGCCGAGCCCATTAGGGTTAGAGTTTAGGAGTTTCCATGTTTTAGTATTTCCTACTAAGTCTAGGTTTAGAAGTTTCTATGTTTGAGTATCTTTGATATTTAGGAATCCTAATTTGAGTCTATCTAGAAGTTTCTAAGTTCCTATAAAAGGAAGTCAGGTCCGTCCTTGTTATTCAGATCAGAGAATATTATGAATCAAGTTTATTGTTAATCAAGTTTATCGTTTATTATTAATCAAGTTTATCGTTTTATTGCTTTTATCGTTATTTCATCAGTTTTATTTCGTTAGTTTAGTTTAATAACAATGGTGGATTCCATTACTTTTACGCTTCCGCAACAATCTACATCATTGTGTCATCTCTTCTTCATCGTATTATCTTTCAATACAAAATTTCTCAAACAATAAAACTATCTTCAATGGATATTGTGACTCCTGTCATCGACCTCATCTCTCGTCTATGGGGTTGTTGTTCACCTCACATTACCAACCTCTGCAGCCTCAAAAGAAATCTCATTTCTTTGAGATCTACAATTGATCAATTGAAGAGTAAACGAATCGATGTCATTAAGAAGATCCATCTTGCGGAGTCAGACCTAGGCGAACCCAAGGAACGCACTGATGAAGTTAAGAATTGGCTAAGAAGGGTTGAAGCTAT
Organism: Eschscholzia californica; assembly: GCF_041429995.1. NCBI lineage: Eukaryota > Viridiplantae > Streptophyta > Magnoliopsida > Ranunculales > Papaveraceae > Eschscholzia > Eschscholzia californica. The sequence continues at coordinate 10,342,466 of NW_028238198.1, read as the reverse complement.
AGAGCTTGAAGTTGATGGAATTTTACAACAAACAATAACTACTCAAATACTCGATTCACGTGGTTGTTGTTGTTATCGTCCTAGTCGTTCAAATAATTGTTGGACTGATTACAAGCTTAATAAGTTAGTGATTGAAAAGCTATCAACAGTGAAGGAATTGATTAGTGAAGGAGAATTTAGTGTTGTTGCTGAAAGATGTCCACATGAACAGATTCAAGAGATGCCAACAGCAGCTATGGTTGTTGGTATGGAACCAAAGTTTGAAGAGTTGAGGAAGTTTGTTAATGAAGATGATCAAGTTAGAATATTGGGTATATATGGGATGGGTGGAGTTGGAAAGACTACACTCTTGAAGAAACTCAACAATGAGTTCCCCAAAATGAGTCATAACTTTGATTTGGTGATTTGGGTTGTGGTTTCTAAAGATATGAACTTAAAAAACGTCCAGAAACAAATCGCAGATTCACTTCATTTGACTCTGCCAGGCGAACCAGATTTAAACACAACAGCTAAAGAGATATTCAGGGTGTTGACAAAGAAGAAATTTGTGTTGCTTTTGGATGATATTTGGCAACGGATTGATTTACAAAGTATAGGAGTTCCTTCTTGTGACAATACTACTCATGAAACCAACAAGTCTATGGTAGTTTTCACTACTAGATCTGAGGTTGTTTGTGGGCAAATGGAAGCCCATGGAAAGATCAAAGTAGATTGCTTAAACTGGAGCGGAGCTTGGAGTCTGTTCCAAGAGAAAGTTGGAAAAGATGTGGTAAATGGTCACCCACAAATACCTGCACTTGCAGAAGTCGTTGCAAAAGAGTGTCGTGGTCTACCTCTGGCGCTCAACACTATTGGTCGAACTATGGCAAGCAAAAAGACGGTACATGAATGGAGGCACGCGATAAATGTACTGCAAAAATCAGCATCAGCCTTTCCTGGTATGGATGATGAAGTTTTACCAATTCTAAAGTTTAGCTATGACAGTTTAAGAAGCGATAACATCAAATTTTGCTTCCTGTATTGTTCATTGTTCCCTGAAGATCATTGTATTAATATAGAAGAACTTATCGACTATTGGATAGCCGAAGGATTCATAGATGATTTTGAGAACATAGACGAAGCTCGTGACCAAGGTCATGACATCATTGGATATCTCAAGAGTGTATGTTTGTTAGAGGAAGATAACGACATGGAAGTCAAGTTTGTTAAAATGCATGATGTAGTTCGTGATTTAGCAATTTGGATAGTCTCTGACTATGGGAGAAGCAAAGGAAAATATCTGATAGAGAATGGCCTAGAGCCAAAACTTGATCAGTGGGAGAAGGCTGAAAGGATATTCGTGCCAAAGATCATCTACAATTATTGCCTACGTATTTCATCAAATTGCTCAAATCTCTCAACTCTGATAGTCTTCCACTCGCTAAAGAACAATAGCGAACTTGGTGAGGCTTTTCCCAATATGCCTAACCTTAGACTTCTAAGCATTAATGTATATGAAATTTATGAATTGCCAGCAAGTATTGGTCAGTTATGTGAATTACGATATCTCGAGGTAAAGAAAAATAATCCAGATTCAGATTTGGTTTTGTAAAGATTAGCTTAAATGACATTAATGGCGGAAAGGATGAAGAAGATGATGAATTAGTAGTGAAGAAGATGAAGATTATCAGAGAAAATAAAGAGAAGTCACAACTTTATTAGCTTGGAAATCGATTCACTTGAATTACAACTACTCAGCTCTATTTAAAGAGTTTAGAGAGAGAAAACGAAGGTTAGTTAGAGAGTTGTTAATCTAACAACTTCTTAACTAACTTTCTAACAACTATTTAGAATATAGGCAGACCTTATATCTACTTAGGCACTCAATAGCATAGCTAAGGCACCCACACTTTGTTTTAGCAGCTTTGTTATTCTTACACTTTGATAACACTACTTTTGTTTTAACAACTTTGTTTATTCTTACACTTTGATAACACCATCATCATCAAGGTCTTCACTAACATGCCCCCTCAAACTGATGATCCAGACAAAGACATCAGTTTGTCACGAAGAGGAACAAAGAGTGCTCGAGCCAAACCCTTAGTAAGCAAGTCAGCTGGTTGCTCAGCAGTTGGAATATGTTTAATGACAATAGAACCAGTAGATACCAAATCTCGAACAAAATGGTAATCAACTTCGATATGCTTTGTTCGAGCATGACAAATAGGGTTAGCAGCAATATTTTTGGCACCAAGATTATCACAATATAGAACAAAAGGCTTGGTAATTGATAGTTTTAGCTCAGTGAGGACAAAAGAGATCCATTGCATTTCAGCAGCAGCAATAGACAAGGCTTTATATTCAGCCTCTGTTGATGACTTAGCAACAGTTGGTTGCTTCTTTGAGCACCATGAAACAAGAGAATTACCTAGCACAATACAGTAACCAGTGGTGGAGCGTCTTGTATCAGGACATCCAGCCCAATCAGAATCTGAGTATCCCACTAAATTTGTCAAATTTCCTTGAGTTATAGAAATCCCATAACCAATTGTTCCCTTAATGTATCTTAAAATTTTCTTAACCAATTGAAGATGAAGGATGCTTGGATTTTGCATAAATTGGGCAGCATAGTTAACACCAAAGGAGATGTCAGGTCGTGTCATAGTAAGATACTGAAGACCCCCAACTAAAGTTCTATAGAAGGTGGGATCAGAAAGAGGCTCACCATCATACTTAGATAATCTATTGCCCCCTGAAACAGGAGTGATGCTAGGATTTGAATCCAACAAGTTTGCCTTTTGCAGTAATTCAAGAGCATACTTTCTCTGAGTTAGAAGAAGCTCATCAACTGAGTTTCTAGTTACCTCAATACCCAAGAAGAAATTGAGAGAACCAAGCTCCTTCATTGGGAATCAGACTTTAGAGTGTTAATAAGAAAAGTTAAGTCAGAAGAGTGGGTACCTGTAAGCACTATATCATCAACATAGAGTAGGAGAATGATAATAGAAGACCCTTGACTCTTCACAAACATGGAGTGATCATGAGAGCTCTTCTTAAACCCCAAAGTAAATAAGAAAGTAGCAAATCTGGTAAACCAAGCTCTAGGAGCTTGTTTTAGGCCATAAAGACTCCTTTGAAGCTTACAAACATAGGATGGAGATGTAGCATCAATGAAACCAGGAGGTTGAGACATAAACACATCTTCCTCTAAGAGTCCATGAAGGAATGCATTCGAAACATCTAGTTGAAGGATGCTCCAATGATTTGACACAGCAACTGTTAACACAAGTCTAATAGTAGTAGCTTTAACTACAGGACTAAAGGTCTCTGAATAATCAAGGCCATCCATTTGATGAAAACCTTTAGCCACTAATCTGGCTTTGTACCTCTCAACAGTGCCATCAGCCTTATATTTGATTCTATAGACCCATTTACAACCCAAAATGTTCATAGATGGTAAGCTTGGAATCAAAACCCAAGTGTGATTGTTTATCAAGGCATCATATTCATCCTGCATTGCTTTACACCAATTTGGGTCTTTAGATGCTTGCTTATAGGTAGTAGGCTCAGCTGGTTGGTTGAGCAAAGCCACATATGTAAGAGGAAGAGGGTGACAGCTGCTATAGTGTGCTATATGATCAGGAATAAATTTGGGTTTTAAAATACCATCTCTAAGTCTAGTTCTCATAGGATGAACAGACTGTGAGTTAACAATTTGTTGTTCAGAAGAGGGTGAGTTATGAATAGGTGAGGTATTTTGAATTTGTACAGGACTTTGAATAGGTGGTGTACTTTGAACAGGTGCAGTGCTTGAAATAGGTGCAGAGCCAAACTGAATATGATGTGGTAGCTCCAATATTTTAGAAGAAGTGCAAGGAGATGTCTTAGAATTTTGAATTGAGGAAAAAGGAAACACAGTCTCATCAAACACAACATGTCTTGATATAATAATTTTCCCACTTTCAATATCTAGACATTTATAACCTTTATGATGAAGGCTATAACCAACAAAAGTACAAGCAGCAGATTTGGGACAAAGTTTATTTGGTCTAGTATTACCCAAGAAAGGATAACACAGACTCCAAAAAACTCTTAGCTGAGTATAGTCTGGTTTCTTTTGAAATAAGATCTCATGAGGACAGGAACCATTTAGCAGTTTAGTTGGTAACCTATTTATAATAAAAACAGCTGTAGAAAAGGCCTCATACCAGTATTCTTTTGGAAGATGAGACTGAAAAAGCAAAGCATTTCCAACTTCTGTAATTTGCCTGTTTCTTCTCTCAGCTTTGCCATTTTGTTGTGGTGTATATGGGCAAGAGCTTCTAAAAAGAATGCCACTTTGATCAAGAAAAACTTTGAAGTCCCCTTTAGCTAGTTCAGGAGCACCATCAGCTTGAAAATATTTGATTTGGGTATTTAGGAGATTTTCAGATAGAGCTTTAAAATGTTTGAAACAAGAGATACTATCAGATCTTGTCTTGAGTGGATAAACCCATAAATGTCTACTATAGTCATCAAGAAAGAGAATATAGTATCTTTCTCCTCTTGAGGATGAAATTGGTGCTGGACCCCAAATATCTGAGTGGATTAAGTAGAGGGGAGTTGATGTATAGCTTTGAGAATTAGCAAAGGGAAGTAATTTGCTCTTTGATAATTGACAATAGTGACATAAACCATGTTGAGGTTCAAAATTCAAGTCTATAGCCTTATTCCTGGCTAATAAGTGAAGTATAGAATCAGAAGTGTGTCCCAATCGACTGTGCCAGATGGAAGAAGAAGTATTCACTTATGAAAAATGAGCTTCATGAGGTTTTTGTACTTCAAATGTGATAGGATATAGATCATTTATCACTGGCCCTTCACTGAAAATCTGATCTGACCAAATATCCAAAACTTTATAACCCCAAGGAGAGAATTGTACCAAGCATTGATTGTCTCTTGTAAATTTGGAGATGGAGAGCAAATTTCTTTTGATATTTGGAACCACTAATACATTCTTGAGATCAAATATATGATTATCAGTTGTAAGTTTAGTATCACCTGTGCTAGAAATTGGTATACATGTTCCACTTCCAACCATGACTGAGTTGGAACCTGAATAGCTTCTTTCATTTGTAATAGCATTTCCATCATAGGTCATATGACTAGTAGCCCCTGTATCGGCTAACCAAATTGCTGAAGTAGAATCATTATTCTTCTTAACCACTGAAACCATTAGAGCTTCTTCATATTCATTTTTGTCCAGAGATTGATCAAATTGACCAAATTGAGCATCATATGCTTCTTCTTCACTTAGTTTCTCTTCTTCATGATAAGAATGAGAATGAGAAGGCTCTCCTTCTTCATATAGATGCAGACCAGCAAAGTTTGGTCTATCTTTGCTATTGAAATTCTTATTTATGCTATTATGAGTTATGCTTGTACTATTATGATTATTATTTGAATTATTGCTATTATAGAGTTTATAAGAATCATCAGGAGCATACCTGTATCTGCACTTAGAAGCAGCATGGCCCCATTTTCTGCAAATTCCACAAGGAATACTAGAGAAATCGAAATCATTTGCTCTTTCACCTGATTGAGAGTTCTTTTGAATACCATTATTTGACTTTTGAATGCTATTATAGTTGCCATACTGATTACTGTTATAATTGCTATATTTGTTGCTGTTTGAGAAATTTTGTTGCTCTTGATTTGCATAATACCTTTGTTGTTGAGGTTGTGAATACCTCAATTGATTTTGACCAACTTGATTTGGTTTTACTTGCTGTTTGAACTGTGTTCTCCTAACTAAGTAAGCAGACTCATTTACTTCATCATTTTCTTGAGTACTTAACCACTGTTCATGGTGGATAATTCGAGTTCTTAACTCTGGAAAAGATAATTTGGATTCACGTTGATGTGTAGCTATAACAAACTGTTTATACTCTCTTCCTAATCCTTTTAAAGCTATTCTACAGAGTTCGGATTCAGGTACTTTATTACTCACAGCAGTCAAAGAATCAGAAATATTCTTTATCTTCCTTAAGTAATTACTAACAGATAGATCTCCTCTTTTAACATTTTGAAGCTGCTCCTTTAAAGAAGCAATCTTAGCTTCATATTCCTCAATGTACATCATCTCAAGGAATTTCCAAATTTCCCTGGCTGAATCAAGCCCTAGAACATCAGATGATACAGCTCGAGTGAATGTAGCTTTCATACAAGCCTTGACAAAACTGTCTGTTTTTCTCCAAGTGAGAAAAGATGGATTTAACATTTCCACACCATTTTCAACAATATATTTATTTGGAGACATAATCGATCCATCGACATAACCTAGGAGATCAGTACTTAAGAGAATAGTCTCAAATTGATCTTTCCATAACAAATAGTTTGATCCATCTAGTTTTTCAGATATAAAATTTGATATATTTGAAATTGAAACATTAGTGTTTGAACTTGAATTTTGTAATGAAGAACTTGAAGATTCCATTAGAATATGAATGAATTAGAGATAAGAGAAATTGAAAATTAGAACTTACTTGATTCGATTTCGTTGAATTAAAGATGAATTTGTTGTTTAAACAAGCTCTGATACCATGTAAAGATTAGCTTAAATGACATTAATGGCGGAAAGGATGAAGAAGATGATGAATTAGTAGTGAAGAAGATGAAGATTATCAGAGAAAATAAAGAGAAGTCACAACTTTATTAGCTTGGAAATCGATTCACTTGAATTACAACTACTCAGCTCTATTTAAAGAGTTTAGAGAGAGAAAACGAAGGTTAGTTAGAGAGTTGTTAATCTAACAACTTCTTAACTAACTTTCTAACAACTATTTAGAATATAGGCAGACCTTATATCTACTTAGGCACTCAATAGCATAGCTAAGGCACCCACACTTTGTTTTAGCAGCTTTGTTATTCTTACACTTTGATAACACTACTTTTGTTTTAACAACTTTGTTTATTCTTACACTTTGATAACACCATCATCATCAAGGTCTTCACTAACAGGTTTTACCTAGTTCATTGAAATATTTGGTGAAGTTGATGTTCTTACGTTTGGAAGGTAGTAGGATTAGAATACCTAATGGGGTAATACGTTGTCTTACACAGTTGCGAGTATTGGACCTATATGAGTGTTTCCAAATTGAATGGAACGTAGATGTTGGTTTAATGGAGTTAGAGAGCTTGAAACACTTAAATGATCTTGGAATCAGGATAGACAATCTTGTGTCTCTTCAAAAGTTGGTTAACATCTACAAATTTCAATTATGCACCAGGCGCCTATCTATTTACCGAGGTAAAGATATCACCTCCCTCTCACTATCATCACAATCTGAAGTATCTATACTTGTGTGATCTAGGGAACTTAAAGAGCATATGTTCGAATAGTTTGGCTTTCCCCGTTTTGAAAAATATATACATAAGAGGATTGTCGTCATGGTGAAGTATTATCTGCATCTTTGGGGATCACAAACTTTTGCTTTTCGTGTTTTGAATTGGATTTGTTTTGTTTAACCTTATCATTTGTAAATTAAGTTGCAACTTGGTCTCAAGGTATCTTGTTTAGCTTTTGTTTTCTAGTATTAGTTTGGGATATCTTGTGAAATGGGCATAGAGAAGTTCCCGAGTGATGAGTCCAGAATACAAATTTAAAAGTTTTTGACTTGAAGGCATTGGCCGACAATAACCTAATTGAGCATATGTCCTTCACCAGCAGACAATTTGCATCTAATTTCAAACTTGATGGACCCAGAGATGTATCCGGCCGCCTGGCCCTTAGCCTTTACTCCAACCCAAACCCAACCCTATAATTTGATCAAAGCCCATTTAAATTTCTCTCCACAGATACTTTATCTTTTGAAACATTCTACACCACAAATATATGATCTACTTTGAACTATCTTTCCCCAGCTCAAATTCCTACTTAATTGAGACTTACTTTACCAACTTCAACTTCTATCACCAGATTTACAAACCAAGCTATTTCTACCATTAGTTGAAACTCAAATCTCGATCAAATGGATATTGTGACTCCTGTCGTCGACCTCATATGTCGTCTGTGGGTTTGTTGTTCTCCTAGTTTTACCAACCTCTGCAACCTCAAAAGAAATATCATTTCTTTGGGATCTACAATTGAGCAATTGAAGAGTAAAAAAAGCGATGTCACGAACAAGATCGATCGTGCCGAGTCAGACTTAGTAGAACCAAAGGAACGCACTGGTGAAGTGAAGAATTGGCTCACAAGGGTTGAAGCAATAGAGCAAGAAGTTGCTGGAATTTTAGAACAAACTCAAATACGCGATTCACGTGGTTGTTGTTGTTGTTATCGTCCTAGTCGTTCAAATAATTGTTGGACTGATTACAAGCTTAGCAACTTAGTGATTGAAAAGCTATCAACAGTGAAGGAATTGATTAGTGAAGGAGAATTTAGTGTTGTTGCTGAAAGATGTCCACATGAACAGTTTCAAGAGATACCAACAGCAGCCGGGGTTGTCGGTATGGAACCAAAGCTTGAAAAGTTGTGGAAGTTTGTTAATGAAGATGATCAAGTTAGAATATTGGGTATATATGGGATGGGTGGAGTTGGAAAGACTACACTCCTGCAGAAACTCAACAATGAATTATCCAAAAGGAACCATGACTTCGATTTGGTGATTTGGGTTGTGGTTTCTAAAGATATGAACTTACAAAACGTCCAGAAACAAATCGCAAAATCACTTAATTTGACTCTGTCAGACGACTCGGATTTAGTCACAACAGCTAGAGAAATATTCAGGGTGTTGAAAAAGAAGAAATTTGTGTTGCTTTTGGATGATATTTGGCAACGGATTGATTTACAACGTATAGGGGTTCCCGCTTTCGACTCTAATAGTAGTACTCATGAAACCAACAAGTCTATGGTAGTTTTCACTACTAGATCTAACGTTGTCTGCGGGCAAATGGAAGCCCATAGAAGGATGAAAGTAGATTGCTTAAATTGGAGCGAAGCTTGGAGTTTGTTCCAAGAGAAAGTAGGAAAAGAAGTGATAAATGGTCAGCCACAAATATCTGCGCTTGCAAAAGACGTTGCAAAAGAATGTCTTGGTCTACCTCTAGCGCTCATCGTTATTGGGCGAACTATGGCTAGCAAGAATACGGTACATGAATGGAAGCACGCGATAAATGTACTACATAAGTCAGCGTCAGAGTTTCCTGGTATGGATGAGGAAGTTTTACCTATTCTAAAGTTTAGCTATGACAATTTACGGAGCGATAAAATCAAATCTTGCTTCTTATATTGTTCACTGTTCCCAGAAGATCATATTATTGACACCGGAAAACTTATCGACTATTGGATAGCCGAAGGATATATAGACGACTTTGAGAACATAGACGAAGCTCGTGACCAAGGTCATGACATCATTGGAAATCTCAGGAGTGTGTCTTTGTTGGAGGAGGCCACACTGACCTCAGGTATCAAGGATGTTAAAATGCATGATGTAGTTCGAGATTTGGCAATTTGGATAGTCTCTGATTATGGGAGAAACAAGGGGAAATATTTGGCCCACGTTGGTTTAGAACCTAGACTCGATGAATGGGAGAAGGCTGAAAAGATATCAGTGATGAATAATGGACGTCATAATATTAATCATCCAACAAATTGCTCTAATCTGTCAACTTTGATAGTTTTAAATGGGGGATTAGCAGAATTTGGTCTGATTTGTGAGAATATGCCTAAACTTAGAGTTCTAAGCATGGTTACACCTTCTATATCTCCAGCAAATATTGGTCAACTTTCTGAATTACGATACCTCTATCTACGGCATACAAGGTTGAATTTATATCCAAACGAGTTAAAGTCTTTGGCGAAGTTGATGTTCTTACATATGGGGATAATTGGTAATAAATTGCCTAGTGGGGTGATACCTTGTCTTGCACAATTGCGAGTGTTGGATATGCATTATTCTGACTTCAAGGACTGGGAAATGGAGGGTTGTGCAAGTCTAATGGAATTGGAAAGCTTGAAACATTTGAATGAACTTGGGATCACAATAGGCAATCTTGTAGCTCTTCAAAAGTTGGTAAGCACCTCCAAATTTCAACTCATCACCAGAGGGCTATTTATCACAGACTGTGAAGGTATCACCTCTGTCTCACTGTCAAAATCTTCACATTCTTTAAGTCTTTCTAACTTGAAGAATTTAAGAACACTTAGAATTGAATGTTGTGAAAAGTTACAAGAGTTGAGAATCAGTCCTTGGGGTATGCAAACCTTGGAGTGTCTAATTCTGGATAGGTTACCAAAGTTAGAGATTGTGTGGGATAATAAGCAGATGGGTTTGCCAGCAGCAGAGGTTCTTTCAAACCTTCAAGAAGTGGATATTTGTGGCTGTGGATATGAATCAATAAAGAACCTTACATGGCTTATTTATGCTCAGGACCTTAAAAGCCTTAATTTGGGAATTATGGATGGAATAGAAGAAATAATTTCTGATGGGTTTCTAGTGGACGACGACCATACAAAGTTAAATTTGTTTTCAAATCTGACATATCTACGCTTGTATGATCTACGGAACTTAAGGAGCATATGTTCGAATAGTTTGGCTTTCCCCGTTTTGAAAGTTATCAACATAACAAGGTGTCCTAAATTGAAGAAGCTACCACTCGACAACAACAGTAACAAAAATAATACTTTAAAAAGTATTTATGGGGAGAAGGAATGGTGGGATAGTTTAGAATGGGATGATGACACCGTCAAAGACCGCTTTTTCTTCTGTTACAAGCTTCTTTTGAGTTGATAGAGTCGAGAATCAGCCCTTGGGAGATGCAAACCTTGGAGTATCTAAATTTGGCTCTGTTACCAAAGTTAGTGGGGGATAATATGCAGCTGGTTTTGTCTAGTCAACATGAGCTGGAGTTGTGTCTTCCAGACCTTCAAAAATGTGGAAGTCTATGGTTGCCATAAACCATTTCACTTAGAGAAGATGGTTGGAATAGAAGAAATAATTTCTCATGGGTTTTCAATGGATGATCTCACAAAGGTAAAGACGTTTCTACCTCTGCAACTTATATGGTTGATTGATTTAGCCAACTTAAAGAGCATATGTTCCCATACCATGTAGTTTATATCGGTCTCTGTTTCGATCTGGCCAATCTCTTGTAATCCTGTTACTAATGTTACATTACAAGGCAAAAGACCTAAAATGTCTTCTTGTGTTCTTTTCTTTACTTCTTAGTTCTTAATTTTGGGATGTCTTCTTTATAATTTGTATTCCTAATCTACTAGAACTTTCAAAGTTTATATAAGATAAAAGACCTAAAATATCTATATTATATTATTGCTAATTATCATAGATTGATTGAGAATATAATAAGTAAAGAAGATAATAAATAGCTGGTACGCAATTAGGATATAAAATTTAAAAAAAGAAAAAAGTCCAAAATATTTGAAACGGTTGTTCGGCGGAGTCAAGTAAGTGCATCTCGGTCTCGGTCTAGATCGGCCGTGATAGACGAGAAACTCGAACCCTAACTCAGTGTTTCGGTCGAGTCTCGTATTAGAGAGATCCGAGACTGAGTCGAGATACGAGATTCTCGGCCATTTGGGCCGACACAGGCTATGTAGTTCCCCTACTCGGCCTTACCTTTTTTTGGATGAAACTAGAGTAGATGTATTCCAAAATGAAGAAGGTATTTGCAAACTCAAGCTATGGTAGGAAGGCTTAGAATCAAAAGGTCAAAAGTTTCTCAGGAGACCCGATACAAATCTAACTAAATTAAAACTTATGAAATCATCCTGGATCACTACGATATCAGCTTTTTCGAGCCAGAACGAATGGACCAGCTCGAACTTGATGATTTAGAGGTTACCTGCTCTTGTTTTTCATGAAAGTTGTGGTTATTACATTATTCACTTTCAAGTTTTGAGCCACATAACTCTTAACTGTGGGTATTGTTTGTATTGGTAACATAGCAATATACAGATGGATGAGGATGAACACTACGACAGAAAGCTGGAGTCTGGGCTATCTATTAACATGTCTATCTATTGCACGTTTGTCTTCCCCTTCTCTCTGTATCGAGTTTTTATTTTTCCCGCCATTGCGTTTTTGTCGTCCTCAAACTCTGACCCCTGTGTTTCACCAAAACAATCATCTTTAGATCTTGGATAGGGGGTCTTAATTCATTCATAAACACTCGGTTGAATAAAAGAAATGCTAGTAAAGAGGTAATCTTACTCAGCCACTGAGACGTTTAGTTCCCTCCCAAGACTAAGTGAATCAAACTCAGATAACAATTCTGAATACTTGTTATCTTGGATACTCTTTCGCACTAAAACATCTTCTTCCCAACTCATCGGAACTTCCATATCCCTAAGAAGAAACCACAGAACCAACATAATGCTTGCTAGTTATACGTCAAAACAACAATTCACAATGTTAAGCTTAACGATTGATGCATATGAAAGAATAAGAAGATAGATTATGACATACCCTTCGAGACACTTGAATTTGCAGTAGTAGCCAGCTGTTTTTTTAACGTTTACTTGTTGTGTCATCTCTTCTTCATCTTCTTATCTTCAATTACAAAATTTATCATACTAAAAAACTTCAGAAACATAAACTATCTTCAATGGATATTGTGACTCCCATTATCGACCTCATCTCTCGGCTATGGGGTTGTTGTTCTCCTCACATTACCAACCTCTGTAGCCTCAAAAGAAATCTCATTTCTTTGACATCTACGATTGATCAATTGAAGAGTAAACGAATCGATGTCATGAAGAAAATCCGTCTTGCGGAGTCAGACCTAGGAGAACCAAAGGAATGCACTGATGAAGTTAAGAATTGGCTCAGAAGGGTTGAATCTATAGAGCTAGAAGTTGATGGAATTTTACAACAACCAATAACTACTCAAATACTCGATTCACGTGGTTGTTTTTGTCGTTCTCGTCGGTCAAATAATTGTTGGACTGATTACAAGCTTAGCAACTTAGTGATTGAAAAGCTATCAACAGTGAAGGAATTGATTAGTGAAGGAGAATTTAGTGTTGTTGCTGAAAGATGTCCACAAGAACAGATTCAAGAGATGCCAATGGCAGCTGTTGTTGTTGGTATGGAACCAAAGCTTGAAGAGTTGTGGAAGTTTGTTAACGAAGATGATCAAGTCAGAATATTGGGTATATATGGGATGGGTGGAGTTGGGAAGACTACACTCTTGAAGAAACTCAACAACGAGTTCCCCAAAAGGAGTCATAACTTTGATTTTGTGATCTGGGTTGTGGTTTCTAAGGATCTGAACTTAAAAAACGTTCAGAAACAAATCGCGGATTCGCTGCGGTTGACACTACCTGCAGAACCAGATTTAAACAGAGACGCGAAAGAAATATTCAGGGTTTTGACAAAGAAGAAATTTGTGTTGCTTTTGGACGATATTTGGCAACGCATTGATTTACAAAGTATAGGAGTTCCGTCTTGTGACTGTACTACTCATGAAACCAACAAGTCTATGGTCGTTTTCACTACTAGATCTGAGGTTGTTTGTGGGCAAATGGAAGCCCACGGAAAGTGTTGTTCTCTGGTTATTAATTGATAAGTCGATTTCTCTCTGTCTTGGCTTGATTCAGACAGAGTTTCCTTTCTCTAACTTTATAGAGAGATAAACTATTAAAGAATAAAGATAAGTCAATATTCCTTCTTTCGGGCTAACCGAGATAGGTGTTTAATGTAGTCGAGGCAAGAATAAATTCTCTTTCCTTAAGACATTTTACACCCCCGTAACAGTACCAAACGTTAGGGTGAATGCCTTCGGGATACAACGACTAACCTTTCAGAATTTTAAGATGGTACTTCTATATTCTGAAAGCGGGCGAACCTTTGTCAGTATTATGAGCTCTTTGACTGATGCGGATGATCTTCTAGATGCTTTGGAAATTCAGATTTCACTCGAGACTTCTTTCTTCCTTTTCCAGATATTCTAGTCTATCCAGAACCTCTAGAAAATACTTCTTTAATTAGATATTCTAGGCTAACCAGAACCTCTAATTGTTAGAAGGGAAGAGAAGAAGAGAATGAATTGAATTGATGTTCTAGACGACCTATGAAGAACTTCTTTCTTCCTTTTCTAGATATTCTAGTCTATCCAGAACCTCTAGAAAATACTTCTTTAATTAGATATTCTAGGCTAACCAGAACCTCTAATTGTTAGAAGGGAAGAGAAGAAGAGAAGAGAATGAATTGATTGAAAATTGGAGTGGACTTGGTTGGTTTATATAGGAGTTGAATGGATGCATAGTGTCTGTTGGGTTAAAAGACATATCTGTTCGGAATTAGGGACCAAACAGGAAGTATAACTGATTGTTGAAGTCGGTTATAATCTGGGACGTCGGATCTGGGTGAAAATCTCGGGTGGAACGCCCACCGTCAGATCAATACCGAAATGTGCCCACAGATTTGGATGCGCGTGGTATTCGCTCAAACGACCCCTGATCTAACTTGTCCCGTTTGACGTTTCAGACCCTGACTTAACCGTTTTTTCACCCAAACTTCAAACTCGAATTTCTCATTCATCCGGAATCGGATTCGAGTAATTCTTTGCTCTAAATTTAAGAGCTCGACGAGACGAACGCAATGGCGCGTTCGGTTTCTGAATTTGACGAGTCGGGTCGAGCCAAAATTGGCTCCGATTCCAACAATCCCCCACATGAATGAAAATTCGAGGTTTACTATATACAAACATACTATACTGACATACTGACACTAAAAGAGCTCATATGCGGAACTTCGCTGCATCGGAAGAAGGTAGTCTTTCGACTTTGAACCTTTCCTAGTGAATAACTACAAGGTCTACAAGGACGGCAGTGAACTTATCGTCTTGAACTGAGTCCTGGAAATTGTAAACCTGAATAGCTATCACACAGCTAATCCCTTACCGACTTAGGTTCTCGGTTGTGTTCATTTCGGCCCTGAACATTCCCGAATTCATGTGTGCTTTAGAGAAGTCGGCCTAGACGACCTTCCCACGGAACCGGCATCAATTCACACACATATAGGTTATCCGTAATAAGGTATCCTGCTATACCTCACGTTAGAATCAAGTTCTAAGTTTTCGGATTCATTAAAAGCTTAATGCTTAGCCTCTCAATGCAGGCAACACTGTTATCATCCTAGGAATGGGTAAGAGATAGAAATCTCTTACAGTGTTACTGTCGAGTCAGGATATAGCTTCAGTTGCCCTTTGAACCTAGATCGTGGGATCTCCAGTCATCTAGGTAGGGTTTCACCATGCCTTTACTCATTTACTTTAGGCGTTTTTGCCACATTCCCCTTGATGATGCAATTTCAACTCTCTTGTTCACCCTTGTTCTTTACGGATCCGCCAGGTAACGTAGGATTGAGCATAATTAATTTATGCATTCCTTGAGAGCAATTGCTTTACGGTGCTAGTCTATTTATTTTGAATTCTCTAGACTTACCGTATTAGTGCCTACGCAACAACTACTTAGGTTTATTGCGTGCACTGGCTTCAATCACAAACAAATATCCTCCAGGAAGTTCACCTACTTCCTTTGCTTTCTCCAAAACAATGTATCCATCAAGGCCTTTAGGATTACATTATTGATCCAGCTATGCACGTCTGCCTCTGAGGATTTTGTGATATCGTAGCCCTTAGTGGTTTGTCATATCCACTGTTTTGTATCTGAGATTCGAGTGTTGTCCACATATCTTCGTTTTCTTTTATGATATGTACAACCAATTAATACAAGTCTGCTCAGATACCTAAGAACTATTTGTTACTATGATAACTCTTTCTTGAATTTGTTCAAATTCAAGTATTTATGCTTATCGTGGTTTTTGAGTGGTTATTCTACCATTCTCTGTCTAACCTTGCACTTTAGATTATCAATCATGAGTAATGATTCAATCTGGAAAAACATCGAATCATATCTTTTTAAACACTTTCTTATTCCTAACTAGTATTGTCTGTTCTTTTGAACAGATGATTCACGGTTGAATCTCGTTACTTAGTTTAGGATTAGGAAGAGAAGTTCTTTCCATTTGTGTTTTTCCCAGATTTGTTGAGTGAATTTGGACATTCACGTCATCACTTATATTCACACACTTGATTTCCGACTCTTGTCACAACTTAGTGAATATAACTATAGTTCTTAACTCAATTAAACCTTATTGACCAACATTCTTATTGGTTAAATCTGGTTTCCGAGGTACTCTATAATTTCCCTCTTTTCACGTCCATATGATGTTGTATCGTCAGGAGAATATAGAGACTTTTATGCCATTTATAATTGGCATTTTGGTTCCTTTTGGTTCCCCCCACATTTCAAGAGTATTTTCTCTTATTCGTCAATTTGGGTGGAATTTTATAGTATTCCATATAGGGTACTGTTCAGATATGTAACAATATCTGCCCCCACAGTTCTAGGGTAACCATTGGATTCTCCTCTTTAACAAAACTATTTTCGTACACAATTTCTTTAGTGTAGTGTCTTTAGTTTTGTTCTATAACATGATGATTTATGATCATTAAAACCTTGAGATATAATACAAGGCGAGTTTCTCGTTTAACTCTTTCTTAAGTTATATGTCTTAATCATATATACTCGTTTGATAGACTATGATCATCAAAGTTATCATTCATTATTTTTGTCCTTTATCGTCTCTAGATTTCGTTCATACTCTTGAATTGAAAATCTTACCAAGACCCTTGAATTTACTATTCGAGTCACGTCTAGACCGAATGATGTAATATTCAACTTTACGTCTTATCAACCTTAATTCTCTTGTCTATCCAAGAAGATTAGGTTGCCATGAGGATTTATAAGGACTATTCTGTAATGATACAAAACTAGGGACCTCCTTACAAAGACTTTAAGGATTTATTTATAATAACTCCTGATCTTGAGATCTTTCAGCCAAGGTCCTTCCATTTAACATATCTGAGGATTCCTTGTAATTCTTAGACAGGCCTAAGGACCTTCTCGAGAATTATTTACCGCCTGAATATGTTATACGAAATAACTTACTTTCTCGAAGACAAGTTTAATTTCAGAATTTTGCATTCTTCGTCAACTTTGTATTCGAGAGTGTTTCACGGAATTTTTCATTATCTCAGACCGATGATTTCTTTCGAACAGTTTATCGTCTCGTAGCTATTTGTATAACGAGAACATTCTGTCATCGACCTTGTCTAACCGTTTAGGTTTTGACATTTGTCTTGACATACTTTTCCGCTAACTTATGCGGTTGTCATCTTCGATTTGTCATCGAATTGAATCTTTAAGATCATGTATTCATCATTGATCGCTCTATGTATTCTCGATATACGGTTTCACACCCAGTATTTATGTCGATACTTGGTGGTCAAGGTGTCGCTTAGTTTTTCGATGTCTCTGTTATCGAGAAGATATTTTAAGAGTCATCAACTAAGTCAACATTTGTGGTCACCATGGGTTGAACCTTATTTCTGTTCTTGGCTAGTAGTAGAATTTTAGTGAAATACTTCACAAAATTCATCGAGCTTAGATTGATCATCGATTTTTAATCTCCACTGATCGAGTTTTATCCCTTCTAATGTTCTGTGCTTCCATTATACCAAAAGAGTCGCCGTTTGATGAACTATGCCATTCTTGGCGTATATCTCGGCGAAGGGAGATTCATACTCTCCATCTCAGTCGTTTCTCAAAGCCTCAATCTTTTTACAAAGTTGAGTTTCTACTTTGATTTTATAAAGCTCGATCTTTTCGATTGCTTTATCCTTACGTGTTGGTAAGTAACAGAACCAAGTGGAGTCATCGATAAAGGTAATGAATTGCCTTTTCCACCTTATGTTTGAACCGTTTTTAGGTTATAGGGTTCATTGTGAATTAAGTCTAAAGACTTTGAACAACGTTTTAGTCATTTTTTACTATACAAATGTTTGACATGTACGTCTTGAGTAAATTTCGAGTTTCGGAATTTAACTCCAAGCTCATTAATGTCTTTAATGACTTATTATTCACATGTCCTAATCTTTCGTGACAAATATTGGAGGACTCAATAATATACGCATAATTATTAATTTTATTAATAATAGGTGCCTTCGGCATTACATGGGTAATATTTAATTGAAATAACCCCCCACATAAGTGGCCCTTTCCAATATACATCATTTTCTTAAATATGATAACGATATCTGACAGAAAGATTAGTCTGAACCCGTTCTCACTTAAAAGAGAACCAGAAATCAAGTTCTTTTGATTGTCTGGAGCATGGAGTACATCGGTCAAAGTCACCTCTATTTCGGAAGTGAATTTTAACACGATCTTTCCCCTTCCTTTGACTTGGGTGGTCGAGCCGTTTACCTTGAATAAGGTTTCTCCTTCGGCTACCTCTGTATAGGAAGAGAATAGGCTTTTGTCACTACAAACGTGATGATTTGTCTTAGAATCGACCCACCATCTCTGGTTGTTAACCAGGTTATCTTCATGTGCCTCTGCACAGAGGTTCATTTTATGAAGTAGATCAAACGCCTTTTCGAACTCAGTAATCATTAGACGGTGATTCCGATTTTCGGTGTCTTTTGCTAATAAAGCTTGGTTATCGGCTTTTTCCCTTTGACTGTCATATGTGGAGTGACAATCTTTGGCTAGGTGGCCTCGCTTTCTACATTTGTAGCATTCGACAGGCCTTTGCCTTTTCCTCGACTTGCCTCGCTTCTACTTCAGAGCGAAGTCAGTTCCCTTGAACATCTCTGGGTTTTCCACGTATGTGGTGTTAGGCTGAAGAACCCGTAGGGTGGTTCTTGTTCGTGCCATTTCCTTTTCTGAAACACACAGAAAGTAAGCCAAATTAATATCTTATAACCAGAGAAATAATCGCTATATAAAATGTCTTAAGATTGTTGTTCTCTGGTTATTAATTGATAAGTCGATTTCTCTCTGTCTTGGCTTGATTCGGACAGAGTTTCCTTTCTCTAACTTTATAGAGAGATAAACTATTAAAGAATAAAGATAAGTCAATATTCCTTCTTTCGGGCTAACCGAGATAGGTGTTTAATGTAGTCGAGGCAAGAATAAATTCTCTTTCCTTAAGACATTTTACAACCCCGTAACAGTACCAAACGTTAGGGTGAATGCCTTCGGGATACAACGACTAACCTTTCAGAATTTTAAGATGGTACTTCTATATTCTGAAAGCGGGCGAACCTTTGTCAGTATTATGAGCTCTTTGACTGATGCGGATGATCTTCTAGATGCTTTGGAAATTCAGATTTCACTCGAGACTTCTTTCTTCCTTTTCCAGATATTCTAGTCTATCCAGAACCTCTAGAAAATACTTCTTTAATTAGATATTCTAGGCTAACCAGAACCTCTAATTGTTAGAAGGGAAGAGAAGAAGAGAATGAATTGAATTGATGTTCTAGACGACCTATGAAGAACTTCTTTCTTCCTTTTCTAGATATTCTAGTCTATCCAGAACCTCTAGAAAATACTTCTTTAATTAGATATTCTAGGCTAACCAGAACCTCTAATTGTTAGAAGGGAAGAGAAGAAGAGAAGAGAATGAATTGATTGAAAATTGGAGTGGATTTGGTTGGTTTATATAGGAGTTGAATGGATGCATAGTGTCTGTTGGGTTAAAAGACATATCTGTTCGGAATTAGGGACCAAACAGGAAGTATAACTGATTGTTGAAGTCGGTTATAATCTGGGACGTCGGATCTGGGTGAAAATCTCGGGTGGAACGCCCACCGTCAGATCAATACCGAAATGTGCCCACAGATTTGGATGCGCGTGGTATTCGCTCAAACGACCCCTGATCTAACTTGTCCCGTTTGACGTTTCAGACCCTGACTTAACCGTTTTTTCACCCAAACTTCAAACTCGAATTTCTCATTCATCCGGAATCGGATTCGAGTAATTCTTTGCTCTAAATTTAAGAGCTCGACGAGACGAACGCAATGGCGCGTTCGGTTTCTGAATTTGACGAGTCGGGTCGAGCCAAAATTGGCTCCGATTCCAACAGAAAGATCAAAGTAGATTGCTTAAACTGGAGCGGAGCTTGGAGTCTGTTCCAAGAGAAAGTTGGAAAAGATGTGGTAAATGGTCATCCACAAATACCTGCACTTGCAGAAGTCGTTGCAAAAGAGTGTCGTGGTCTACCTCTGGCGCTCAACACTATTGGTCGAACTATGGCAAGCAAGACGACGGTACATGAATGGAGGCACGCGATAAATGTACTGCAAAAATCAGCATCAGCCTTTCCTGGTATGGATGATGAAGTTTTGCCTATTCTAAAGTTTAGCTATGACAATTTACGGAGCGAAAAAATCAAATCATGCTTCCTGTATTGTTCATTGTTCCCTGAAGATCATCGTATTAATACAGAAAAACTTATCGACTATTGGATAGCCGAAGGATTAATAGATGATTTTGAGAACATAGACGAAGCTCGGGACCAAGGTCATGACATCATCGGATATCTTAAGAGTGTGGGTTTGTTAGAGGAAGATAACGACATGAAAGTCAAGTTTGTTAAAATGCATGATGTTGTTCGTGATTTAGCAATTTGGATAGTCTCTGACTATGGGAGAAGCAAAGGAAAATATCTGATAGAGAATGGCCTAGAGCCAAAACTTGATCAGTGGGAGAAGGCTGAAAGGATATTCGTGCCAAAGATCATCTGCAATTATTGCCTACGTATTTCATCAAATTGCTCAAATCTCTCAACTCTGATATTCTTCAACACGCTAAAGAACAATAGCGAACTTGGTGAGGCTTTTCACAATATGCCTCACCTTAAACTTCTAAGCATAGATGCAAAGCAAATTTATGAATTGCCAGCAAGTATTGGTCAGTTATGTGAATTACGATATCTCGAGGTAAAGAAAAATAATCCACATTCAGATTTGGTTTTACCTAGTTCATTGAAATATTTGGTGAAGTTGATGTTCTTACGTTTGGAAGGTCGTACGATTAGAATACCTAATGGGGTGATACATTGTCTTACACAGTTGCGAGTATTGGACCTATATGAGTGTTTCCAAATTGAATGGGAAGTAGATGTTATTTTAATGGAGTTAAAGAGCTTGAAATACTTAAATGATCTTGGAATCGGGATAGACAATCTTGTGTCTCTTCAAAAGTTGGTTAACATCTACAAATTTCAATTATGCACCAGGCGCCTATCTATTTACCGAGGTAAAGATATCACCTCCCTCTCACTATCATCACAATCTTCTTCTTCTTCTTCTTCTTCTTCATACTCTTTATGTCTTGCTAACTTGAAGAATTTGAGGAAACTTGAGTTAAAATCTTGCTTTGAACTGAAAGAGTTGAGAATAAGCCCTTGGGGGATGCAAAGCTTGGAGTCTCTAATTCTGATTAGGTTACCAAAGTTAGAGATTGTGTGGGATAATAAGCAGTTGATTTTGGCAGCTGATCAACTTAAAGAAGAGCACTTGTTGTGTCTCTCAAACCTTCAAGAAGTGGATATTAAATGGTGCTCATCAATAAAGAACCTTACATGGCTTACTTATGCTCACAACCTTAAAAGCCTTAAACTGACCTTGATGGATGGAATGGAAGAAATGATTTCTGATGGGTCTCTAGTGGACGACGACTATACAAAGTTAAATATGTTTTCAAGTTTGAAATTGAAGAATGTTTGAAACCTCAAGGATGCCCACTCGAGTAGGGCTGCATAGTATATATAGAGATAAACATAGGGTTTAAGTGTTACAAGAATACCCTTGATCAAGGGACAAAAATAAAGCATAACCCTCACTCTTATAACTAACACTTAACACTTAACACTCTTATAACTAACTATGACATAACTATAACTAACACTTAACATCCCCCCTCAAGCCGAACGTCGTTTGACAAGAGAGAGCTTGAATCTTAGATCATTAAACCTTGAAGTGGAGAGACCCTTTGTAAATATGTCGGCTACTTGCTCACTGCCAGGTAAGAACTTGACCACTAACTTCTTGGCTGCAACTTGTTCTCTAACAAAATGAAAATCAATGGAAGCATGTCGAGTTTTTGAGTGCAAGATGGGATTGACTGCAAGATAGGTAGCACTTATGTTATCACAGTGAACAATGGGAGGTGTTTGAACATGAAACCCAAGCTCTTGAAGCAAATTCTTCAACCAGATCACATCTGCACTTGTGTGAGCAACAGCTCTATACTCTGCCTCAGCTGAGGATCGTGCCACTGTTGGTTGTGTTTTGGAGGACCATAGAATCAAATTAGGACCAAGATACACACAAGAACCAGAGGTAGATCTTCTATCATCTGGAGAACCTGCCCAATCAGCATCAGAGAAACCCAATATAGGAAGTGATAATGATTTTCGAATGCAAATCCCTTCATTTATAGAACCCTTTAGATATCTTAATATTCTCTTGGCTGCAGTTAAATGAATTGAAGAAGGAGAAGACATGAATTTTGACACTTGATTTACAGCATAGCAGATGTCTGGTCGAGTAAGAGTTAGGTATTGTAGTGCACCAACAAGGCTTCTAAATGAATAGGAGTCTGATAAAGTCTCTCCATCTAGTTTTGAAAGCTTCTTACCAGAGAGTACAGGTGTGGATACTGGTTTGGAGTTTGCCATACCAAATTTGTTCAAGAGATCATTGATGTATTTGGATTGAGTTAGAGTAATTGATGTTGAGTGCCTAGATGCCTCCATTCCTAAAAAGTATTTGAGATCACCCATATCTGACATATCGAATTTGGTCTTCAACTTCTGAATTAATTGATTGATTACCAGAGAAGAGGACCCAGTCACTATAATGTCATCCACATAAAGCAACAAAATGGTTAATCCCAAAGATGAATTAAAATAAAACATTGAAGGATCTAAAATTGATTGGAGAAATCCCAATTGAAATAAGAAGGAACTGAATTTGAAATGCCAAGCTCGAGGAGCCTGCTTCAGGCCATATAGAGCTTTACTTAATTTGCAAACATGATTAGGAAATCTAGGATCAATAAAACCCTTGGGCTGATTCATGAATATAGCTTCAGATAAGTCACCATTTAGGAAGGCATTCTTCACATCTAGTTGCCTTATAGACCAAGAACTAGAAACTGCGAGGGATAAGATAGCTCTAATGGTGGCTGGACGCACTACAGGGCTAAAAGTTTCATTATAATCTATCCCATGTTGTTGGGAGTATCCTCTAGCCACTAGCCGAGCCTTGTACCTCTCAATTTGACCATTTGCTCTCTGCTTTACTCTGAAAATCCACTTACAGTCGACAATATTCATAGTAGGATCTTTAGGGACAAGAGTCCATGTTTTATTTTTATGGAGTGCAGACATTTCGTCCTCCATTGCTTGTATCCAATGTTTATGCTTCGAAGCTTGATGAAATGTATTGGGTTCATCAAGCTCCAAAGTATTGGAATCCCTAGAGCTAGATAGAGAAACAGAGCTTAGTAAGACCTTTGGTTTTCGAGTACCATCCTTAGTTCGAGTAATCATAGGGTGAGTAGATGTTGTGGAAGGAGGTTTGGATGGGAGAGATGAAGATGGAGGTTGAAGAACAGGTGAAGAAGATGATGTCTGGTTATTTAGAATTGAGGTAGTTGGAGAAGACGACAGTTGATTTAGGGTATTGGTGGTGGGTTCAGAAAAGGCTGACTGGTCTGATGAAGAGGGGTTGGTGGCCACATGGACGTCAGATGCAGGGGACTGATTGTCGAGAGATGGAGTGGGTGATGAAGTAGTGGGTGAAGGTGAGTTAGAGTGACCGACCACCGGAGCCGTTGGATTAGAAGGTGGGTGATGATCACTGATGTGAGTGGAGCGTAAGATTTGTTGAGTGGGTGGACGGCTGATGTGTGGGCGAGGTGGTCCAGGTGGACCAGTGAGCCCTGAGTCTCTGAGTGGGACTGACCACGTCAGGGATAGTGGAGGGAAATTAGGGTTTTTAAAAAGGGGAAAGTTGGAATTAGGGTTTGGAAAAGGAGAAGAGGAAGATGACCGAAAGGGAAACTGAAATTCATCAAAAATTACATTTCTTGAGATATAGATTCGAGAGGAATTGATATCCAGACAACGGTAACCTTTGTGATTGATGCTATAACCAAGAAAGATGCATGGTTTAGATTTGAAATCAAGCTTTGAAGATCGATAAGCTGTTAGTAGAGGAAAACAGAGACAGCCAAATGTTCGAAGGAAATTATAGTTAGGTTTCTTGTGAAACAATTTTTCAAAAGGTGAGATACCTTTATGAATCGAAGAGGGAAGCTGATTAATTGTAAAAATGGCAGTCTGAAAAGCATCTGGCCAAAATTTAATGGGTGCAGAGGACTGATGAAGAAGACAGAGTGCTGTTTCCACTAAGTGGCGAATTTTTCGCTCAGCCACTCCATTCTGTTGGGGAGTGTGGGGACAAGTTCTGCGATGAATAATTCCATTTTGAGTAAGAAAATCAGAGAATTCATTGCTAATGTACTCTCCACCTCCATCAGTTTGGAAAATTTGAACAGACTTTGAGAATTGGGTTTCTACCATTTGTTTGAAAATTTTGAAGTGAGAGAAGACTTCTGACTTGTTCTTAAGAAAATAAATCCAGGTATATCGTGTATAATCATCAACAAACAGTAATACATAACGATATCCTAAATTAGATAAAGAAGGAGATGGACCCCAAAGATCAGAATGAATAAGCTCATTTGGAAATTTAGATTGATGATTAACTGAAAGAT
Organism: Eschscholzia californica; assembly: GCF_041429995.1. NCBI lineage: Eukaryota > Viridiplantae > Streptophyta > Magnoliopsida > Ranunculales > Papaveraceae > Eschscholzia > Eschscholzia californica. The sequence goes on along the minus strand of NW_028238198.1, from coordinate 10,317,790 downwards.
AAGGAAATTGATGGTGTTTACCCAAAACACAGCTATCACATTTAAACTTAGTCATTACAGAATTTGATAATGGTAATAACTTTTGATTAACTAAAAATTTAAAGCTTGAACTGTTGACATGTGCAAGACGACGATGCCAAACTTCAGAGGAGGTGCGAGAACCAGGTGGAACAGCCTGAGCAAAAAGGTTGAGAGAAGGAGTACTGATGGATGGAGGAGAGACTTGGAATAGACCATTAGACATCTTGCCTTCGAGGAGTGTCTTCCCTGTGGGAAGGTCCTGAACCAGAAAACCATGGCGATGAAAAATGGCAATACAATTTAGATCAACAAGAAGTTTAGAGAGAGAAATAAGATTCTTCTTGAAGGAAGGAACAAGTAAAGTGTCTTGAAGTATAATATTAGAAAAAGGGATAAGATAGTTACCAACACCATTGACAGAAGCTGTGTTGCCATTTCCAACCATCACACTTTCAGGGAGAGCAACATCTGATCGAGAAATTTGAGAGGCTGCATCAGAAGCTATATGAGAAGTGGCTCCCGAGTCCACATACCAATGTGGATCAGTAGTAATGGAATCAATCCCTAAGGCAGCAAAGGACTGATTCAGCTCATTTGTTCGATTGAGGGAATAACATTGACGAGCAGTGTGGCCATACTTGCCACAGTATTGACAGACAATTGATTGTCTAGAGGGAGGTGGACCTAGAACAGATTGCCTTGAATAACCCCCTCTATTGGAGTTTCTTCCACGACCACCACCTCTGTAAGAAGAACGACCCCTATAGCCCCTATTGAAATTTTGATTGGGGTTGAATGAGCGAGAAAAAGGGGGTGATGAAGATGAAGGAGATAAAGGTGTTTGAGTGAGAAGAGCTGTGGGGTTAGTGGTGGAAGAAGTTGAGATAAATTGAAGTCTGAACTCTTGGGTGAGGAGAAGAGAGTGAAGTTCAGAATATGAGGGAGGAATGGCTCTAGTAGTGACAGAGGTCACAAAACTTTCATATTCAGGTCCAAGACCAGCAAGAACAATAAGAACAAGTTCATCATCTGCTACAGGATGACCAATAGCAGCTAGTGAATCAGATAATGTTTTGAGTTTAAGAAGATAATCAGAAACAGAGAGAGAGCCTTTCTTTGATGTTTGGAGTTGAAGCTTGAGATTCATAAGCCTAGCAGAGTTAAGGGAAGAGAAGGTTTGTTCAAGTGATTCCCAAACAGCTTTTGAAGAGTTAAGTCCAAGAACTTGAGCTAAAATGGGCTCTGTAAGAGTAGCATTGAGCCAGGAGAGTAGCATTTGGTCGACTCTATACCAATACACATAGTCAGGATTTGGTATAGAGGAAGAATCAGATGAAGAGGGGAGAGTAGGTGATGGTGGAGGGAGAGAACCATCCACAAATTTGAAGAGGTCTTGAGAATGGAGAATGGGTAGAAGCTGGCTTTTCCAAAGAAGGTAGTTAGAATGATCAAGACGAATAGAAATGAGATTAGCAATATTAGTCAAGGTAGGAAGAGTAGACATAGTAGGGGAGGGAACAGGGGAAGAGGGAGTAATGGAGATTGGGTTTGATGGACTTTCAATAATGGGTGGGTTAGATTGCTCGATTGGAGCTGCCATTGAAAAGAAAAGAAGTTGAAGATGAGGATGAAGAAAAGGAAGAAGGAGGCACTGAAAACTTTGAGATCTTTTAGGCTCTTGATACCATGAAGAATGTTTGAAACCTCAAGGATGCCCACTCGAGTAGGGCTGCATAGTATATATAGAGATAAACATAGGGTTTAAGTGTTACAAGAATACCCTTGATCAAGGGACAAAAATAAAGCATAACCCTCACTCTTATAACTAACACTTAACACTTAACACTCTTATAACTAACTATGACATAACTATAACTAACACTTAACAGAAATATCTATCACTGACTAAGCTTGAGAACTTAAGGAGCATATGTTCAAATAGTATGGCTTTTCCCGTTTTGGAATACATAAGAGTAGAGTTCTGTCCGAAATTGAAAAAGCTTCCATTTGACAACAAAAGTAACAAAAATAACACTTTAAAATTTATTGATGGAGGGAAGGAATGGTGGGAAAGCTTGGAATGGGACGATGACAACGTCAAGACCACTTTCCTTCCTCTTTTCTGTATGTCTCACCCTTGAGTTAAAACCTAAAACTCCTATATCTCCATGGAGTACCAGATTAAATCGAAGATTGTGTGGAATAATAAGTATGTTTTGCCTCAACAGGAGGAGTTGTGTTTCTCAAAAGACAAACCTGCAAAATGCCTAAAAAGAGTGCTATTAAAATATATGTAATTTCTTCCCTTATTTTCTTTGGTTCAACTTAACGAAGTGTGCTAAATGTATATCAATCGATCTTGTCAATGTAATATAGGACAACTCGATGGTTATCTTCCTTGAGAAATTTGAATTTGGAATCACAATTAAGATCACATGTTTTGTTTTAGAAAATATAATGTAATGCCTTCATCAAAATGTCAAGATGACACAAAATTTGAATGAGATAAATGATTTCATATATAAAATAAAAATTACATACCGGATAACGATGCCTTCCAATCCGTCGATAACCTTCTGCTGAAATGTTCTTTAAAGCAAAATTGGTGGCACTTCAATTTTTGTCTGGCTAACCGAGGCTCTATTAAAGAAGTTGTATGTACTCCCCGTTTATAGGGGAAATGGAGAAGATGATAGGCTTTCACTTTGTAGCAACTCTTTTTTCCATTTGATGAGTTATCTGGCGTGAACGCAACAAAATTATTCAATACACTTTTTTTTTCCCGGCTTACAACATAATTGTTTAAATCAAGTTAAGAAAACTTCCGGAAATATCACGCTATAGGTATTGATAATGGACAAGCACAATTTGTTCACACATCATGAAATCAATTTTTATACACATCATGTTGATTAAATAAAACGACAACGACCTAAGACTAAACTTTCCAATACACTTCAAATCTCTTTCGGAGGATTTCAAAAAGCTTATTATAACTCTGTGCCTATAGTTCAGTCCATTCTTACATCGCTGGAAATTTTATTTCATTCTAGTTCTTATTCTTTATTTGTTTCCTCTAAATTCAAATACAACATCTTCGAAAAACACAAATACGTGCAACAATGCATTAGTCCGCCTGACGATGCACTGTGTACTCTAATGTCATAACCTTTTTTGTTCCGAACTCCAAATGACTATTATTATACCTTTCTGAAAGTCTCTCACGACGAACTACTAAATGTTAAAACCTTTGAGACCTCTATGATTTACTAATTACTAAAACATTACTAAACCAGTTTCTTGTGTGAAGCATGTAAACTTTTCTTCTTCTAATTCCTAACTACTCTAACACTACAATTTAACCATAAACACATATAATACTAGTAAAACCCCACCCTTTTATGCTAAAAATTTCAATGATAAAACCCTTAAAACTATAAAAGCTTCAATAATCATCTATAAGTTGCTTACATTTACTTGGATGAATACCACTTAGGATAGCATTCCTTCGATTAATCTCTTCTAGTTCCTTCTTAAATTGCCTGGATTCTTCAGATTTCTAGTGAATTTTTTTTATTAAAACCCTTGAACTAACATTTTAGAGAGAGAGAGAATCTAAAAGTTCTTACAAAAGTTATGCGAAGAGGGGTTGGACAAAAGGCCCAAAATCAGCCCAACAATATGTATCACGCCCACTGCAGATAAAAAATGAGGGGCAGGTCCAAAATCAACCCAACAATATGTATCAGGTCCACTGCAGATAAAGAATGAGGGACAGGTCCAACAAGTCAGGCTAGGGATGGAATTTCCGAAACACCCTTCTTTTTTCGAAATTTACAAAACGGTCATCGAAAAATTCCCAGAAAACTCGAAAATTTCTGACAAATAATCTGACACATCTCCCATCACTGTGTACTTTTCATAAATTTACAAAATTGTCACTGAAAAATTCCCGAGAAATGCGAATTTTTTTGAAAAATAGTCTGATGCACCTGACATCAAACCTTGTACTTTCCACGAATTTATAGAATTGCCATTACAAAATTTACCAACTTGCCATTTTCGTTCTTTTCTCCAGATTTATTTCTTATTTCTTTTTTATTTTCTCCCACACATATTTCTCTCTCCAATCTCAACAAATTTCGTTATTTTTTCCAGATTTATTTCTTATCTCTTTCCAATCTAAACAAATTTCTTCATTTTTGGTAGTATTTCATTGATTTGTAAAAGGAAATTTTCTTGTGTATCGGAAATTATTTAGTGTACTGGCCATTGTTTGGATATGTACTACACATTTTTGTACTAGGAATTTTCTTGTGTACCGGGAATTGTTTTGTGTACAAGCCATTTGGTTATGTACTAGACATTTTTGTAGTGGAAATTTTCTTGTGTACTGGGAATTGTTCTGTGTACTCGCCATTTGATTATGTACAAGACATTTTTGTGCTGGGAATTTTCTTGTGCACCGGGAATTGTTCTGTTACTGACCATTTGGTTTAGTACTGGACACTTTTGAACTGGAATTTTCTTCTGTACCGGAAATGGTTCTGTGCACTGGTCATTTGGTTATGTACTTTGATGTTTTTAGAGATGAAGAAGATAAAATGTGAAACAAATAAGAGTGATGAAGAAGAAAAATAAGAACATAAAACTTTTAGTGAGAGGGGGGCAGAAAACTATGATGTTTTTAGAGATTGAAAGAGATGAAGAAGATAAAATGTGAAACAAAATAAGAATGATGAACATCCAAATATAAGAACATAAAACTTTTAGAGAGAGAAAGAACATAAAATTGATGTTTTTAGAGATTGAAAGAGATGAAGAAGATAAAATGTGAAACAAAATAAGAATAATGAAGAAGATATTTGGATGTATAAATAAGAAGAAAGGAGTTGAAACAAAATATAATAGGCGGGATCCAAAAAAAATTGGCTGAAATTTCGTCAAAAAATGGCGTTATTTTCGAATTTTCAAAAAATCTGAATGTTTCTCTGACATGACGCCATGTAAGGGGAATTAATTGCTTCGCTATCGTCCGTCAGATTGTCAGAAAACACGGAACTTTCCCGTGGAGCGGTAAAAGAGGGATAAATAAAATAAAAACCAGAAAAATGTGAGCTGTCCTGACAATTTGGACTGGGTTCTCATTTTTTTTATGGGGCTGGGGGTAATGCTTATTTACCCTCCATTTTTGGGCCTCTCACTCAAAAATCCAAACCATAATCTAGTTTCTCCTTTGAAATCCACTCAGAATCCACTCTTTGATTAAGTTTTTCTCTTCCAAACTCTAATCTTAGTTCAAAAAAATCCAAAGATAGAAATTTCTTATTGAATCTTTTCCTTTTAAAACTCTCAGGAAATTCCATTTTTGTCATTTTTAATCTATAGATTATTATACAGTTATCTAAGAACCCAAACCCACAAAATTGTTCAAAAGTAATTTTTTGGTATAGGAATGTGCTTCATTCTGGAGTGAAAAGCAGGGTTTTAAGCTAAAGTAATTGTACTTTGATTATCACACTATAGTCGCAAGACCTGATGAAGAAAAATTTAATTTTTTGAATAATGTGGTGACCCCACACCACATGGTTTCAACAGTGCATGAGCAAGGGATTTGTACTCAACCTCAGTGAAGCTCCTATAAATTGTGTGTTGCTTCTTCGTTACCAAGAGATTGGTGTACCGGCAATGGTGACAACATAACCACTAATAGATGTATCATTCATCTTGAGGATTTCTTGCCCAATCTGAATCCAAGAAACATCCTAACCGGAGATTTCGTGGAGAAACAAGTAGACCTTGAGTAATAGATCCGTCAAGTATTGTAACACCCCAAATCCAGATTTCCACGTCGGCCGCCTTGAAAACCTAAACTTAAAACATTTCTCCGCATAAGAGTAATCATATACGATATACTCATCAAGGAGACAAATAATATCGAACATGAAGCTCAAAAAGTAACAATAAATCAACTAATGAAACTTTACCAAGTTTTTGAAAACTCACCGAGTGTCTCTAAATCATCAACACAAATGTCGGACAAGATCAAACAAAAATAACACCAAGTGTTTAGGAGATACAACTCCAAATAACTACCTAAAGAAATCAAGAAAACCACTAAAGAAACTCCTCCAAGGCTAACTATGACACAAGCAGGTGGCACTTTCCGATTTCCTTGTCCTGAAAAATAAAGGTTGGGTCAGACCCCAACAAGTAGATTTCGAAACCTCTAAAGCCTCAATAGACAGTTTCAAGAGCTACCAAAACAAATAGACAACCACACATCATGTAAAGATGTCCAAGTATAGTTTGCGAGTTGTGACCACTAGAAATAAAGTGTACCACATATGTAACAAACAACAAAAAGCGACATGACGAGTTGGTGTCTACCTTATTTGTAAAAGTGTGGTCCACAAGGTCATCCATTGTGTTAGCGCCGACCCCATACGATCCAAACCTATATCACATCCAGTAGAGAGGATCGATTTAACCATAAAACTCTTACAACCCTTCACCAACTCCATCACGTCACACATACATAATATCACACCATTTGTAATAAACAACTAAAAGCAATACGACAAGTTGATATCCACGTTCTATGAGAGTGTGGTCCACAAGGTCATCCATTGTGTTAGCGCCGACCCCATACGCTCCATACCTATATCACATCCGGTAGAGAGGGTCGAACCAACCACAAAACTCTCACAACCCCCGCCAACGCCATCACATCACACACATATAATAGCATCACACCACGACATACATAAATCAAAATCATATTCTAGGACATGATCATGTATCTATATAAAGAGTATTGTTAAATAGTGAGAGACATCTAATTATAAGAGTTATATGTTAAAATCATGGCAAATAAAGGGGGTTTTGCCCTAAATATCATTGTAATACATGAATGTAGCATGGGAACGTTAATAGAGATTGTATGGTTCACCAAGTATGACATTAGAGCAAATATCTTACAAAACCTAACACATAGTTGGGATTTCAAAGTGACCTAAGAATGAGTATGTAGAAATAAAAGATCTACTACTTCTAATTTATACATTTGTGTCAAGAACCCTAAACTATGTTCAAGTAATACTAAAACCTAGGGTTTGTAGTGTTATCTAATTTGTCTAGGTTTTCTATAAAAATTGCTATTCAAGCCCTAGAGAGATAGAAATCTACCTTAATCCAAAGCAAACCAATGAAGAGAATCCCAAACCAAGAACAACAAAGAAGACAAGAAAACCTCAAGCTCCAAGCTTCTGATCCCTCCTTCTTCTTTAGCTTTCTCTCTTTGGGAAAAATAATATCCAAAACCCACTCTCACTCTCTAACTCCGGTTGAAGGAGAAAAACATAAAAAGAAACAAAAGGGTATAGGCAGTAGGGTTTTCAAAAGTGGGTTTAAAAGGCTATTGCTATATACACCCCTATATATTGGTAAGGGCACTACAATCTCCGCTCCTAAAGGAAATTTCGTCCTCGAAATCGAACATACCTGACGAGAGAAAAAGATGGGGACAACGAGACTGCATATCATCCTCGCACTCCCAAGTAACTTATTTATCGTTGTGATGATTCCACTGAACCTTGACCATGGGAATAGTCTTCCAGCGAAGCACATGCTCTCTACGGTCAACGATGCGAGCGGGTTCCTCCTCATACGCTACATCTGGTTGGAGTTCTAAGTCATCGTAGAAAATAACTGAATGTTGTTCTTCATCTCTCACATGCTTCCGAAGCATTGATATATGGAATACGTTGTGTACTCCTGCCAAGCTTGCAGGCAAGTCAAGACGATAAGCCACTTTGCCTACGTTCTCGACTATCCTGAAAGGTCCAATGTATCTCGGAGCCAATTTTCCTTTCTTACCAAACCGTAAAACACCCTTCATAGGTGACACCTTCAACAAAACCTCATCTCCAACGATAAACTCCAAATCCCTACGTCGTTTGTCATCATAACTCTTCTGACGGCTCTAAGCTGCTTTGAGCCGTCTCCGAATTAACGCAATCTTTTCAGAAGTATCCCGAATCACCTCTGGTCCTTCTAGTTTAGCATCTCCTGCCTCTGTCCAACATAATGGTGATCGACAAGGCCTCTCATATAATGCCTCGAAAGGAGTCATGCCAATGCTAGATTGGTAACTATTATTATATGCGAACTCTACCAAGGGCAAGTGATCTTGCCAACTACCACCAAGATCTGGTATCGAGCATCGTAACATATCCTCGAGTACTTTGTTGACTCTCTCTGTCTGTCCATCGGTCTGAGGGTGAAAGACTGTACTAAAGTGTAATGATGTTCCCATAGAAGCTTGGAAACTCTTCCAGAACCGAGACGTAAAGGATGAATCCATATCTGACACAATAGACACTGGAACTCCGTGCAGCCTGACAATCTCCTTAATGTAAAATTGTGTCAGTCGATCTCCACTATCTGTCGTCTTCACTGGTAAGAAGTGAGCCGACTTAGTCAGCCTATCAACTATCACCCAAATGGCATCAAAGTCTCGGCTCGAACGCGATAAACCTGTGATGAAGTCCATCGATATGTTCTCCCATTTCCACTCTGGAATAGACAACGGTTCTAGAAGCCCCAACGGATGTCGATTTTCTGCCTTCACCATCTGACACACCTCACACTTCCTTACATATTCAGCAACATCTTTCTTCATTCCGGACCACCAATATTGCCTCTTCAAGTCTCTATACATTTTGTTACCACCAAGATGAACAGTGTACTTACTCCGGTGTGCCTCGTCTAATATATCCCGTTTCAAGACCGGATCTGCCGGTACAAATAACCTCCCTCGAAATCTCAATCCTCCGTCCTGTCCTGTACTGAACTCAGTTTCAGTTTCTTACATTAACGAAACATATTTCTGACACCACTCATCGTTAACTTGTGCATCCACAATGCGGTTCAGCAAGGATGGTCTAACAACCATACTACCCAGAAATAACGAGTCAACTCCTGACCCAACCATATCAATGTCATATGTTGCCACATCCTCCAGCATCTTCAACTGATTCATCATCAATGCGGCTATGATACCCCTCGGTTGTCGACTTAATGCATCAGCTAATACATTAGCCTTACCCGGGTGGTATTACAGTGAGAAGTCTTAGTCTGTCATCAACTCTAACCACTGGCGTTGGCGCATGTTCAACTCCTTTTGCCAGAATAGATACTTGAGGCTCTTATGGTCGGTAAAGAGATCAAACTTTTCACCGTACAAATAATGTCTCCAAATCTTCAAAGCAAACACTATGGCCACCAACTCTAAGTCGTGAGTTAGGTACTTCCGCTCATGCAGTCTCAACTGCCTCGAAACATAGGCAACCACCCTATCACCTTGCATAAGAACACAACCCAAACCCTGAATGGAAGCATCAGTATAAAACACTAACCGAACACCACTCTCAGGAATGGTCAAAACTGGTGCAGTAGTCAATCTTGTCTTCAGTTCTTGGAATGCATGGTCACACTCTTTAGACCATCGAAACGAAACTTCCTTCTTAGTTAGGTTCGTCAAAGGACTTGCAATACTCGAGAACCCCTTGATAAACCGCCTGTAATATCCAGCCAAACCCACAAAACTGTGAACCTTCGTCACTGATGTAGGTTGCTTCCAGTTAAGCACTGCCTCGACCTTAGAGGAGTCGACTGATACTCCAATGCTAGAAATAACATGACCCCAAGAACTTCACTTCTTCTTGCCAAAATTCACTCTTCTCGAACTTAGCATACAATTAATGTTCCTTCAGTCTCTTTAGTACATGTCGTAAGTGATCCTCGTGATCTTCCTTAGTTTTGGAGTAGATAAGGATATCATCAATAAATACGATGACAAACTTATCCAAGAAATCCCGAAACACCCGATTCATCAAATCCATGAAAACCGCTGGAGCATTAGTCAAGCCAAACGGCATAACCAAAAACTCATAAGAACCATACCGTGTCACAAATGCAGTCTTAGGAATGTCTTCCACTCTAACCCGTAACTGTTGATACCCTGATCTCAAGTCAATCTTCGAAAACCACTTAGATCCTTTCAATTGATCGAATAAATCATCGACCCTCGGTAAAGAATACTTATTCCTCAATGTAACCTTATTCAACTCCCTATAATCGATACACAACCTCATCGACCCGTCTTTCTTTTTAACAAAAAGAACAGGCGTACCCCACGGGGAGCTACTCTCGCGTATGAAACCCAAGTCAAGTAATTGTTGAATCTGGTCCTTGAGCTCACGTAGTTCAACTGGAGCCATTCGGTAATGAGTTCTAGCTATCGGTGCAGTACCCGGTTCCAACTCTATGCAGAAGTCAACCTCTCTGGGAGGTGGCAACCCTGGTATATCGTTGAACACCCCATGATACTCACGTACCACACCAATCATCTCTAGCATCTTACCCATTACCGGATGCTCTATCAGTTCCACGTTACCCAAGTACATCTCCCTCATCTGTCTCGTAAGTCCAGACACAACCAATACCTCTTCACTCAGAAAAGAAAATATGACTGTCGTGGCAAAACAGTCCGCAAGTGCATGATATGAAGCAAGCCAATCCATGCCTAGGATGACATCGTAGTAAACTAACTAAAGTACTAAGAGGTCCGAAGCAAACTCTCGTTCACCTAACTTAATGATGCACCCCCGACAAATGTGGTCTATCACTATAGACCCACCCCAAGGTGACGACACAATAAAAGGGCTCACACATCGATCTAACACAATAGGCAAAGTGCGTACAAACGAAGTAGCAATAAATGTACCCATTGCACCAGGATCAAATAATACTCTTCCCAGATTACTATGAATAAGGAATGTACCTTCAACCACCTCAGCAAGTGCTCCAACATCTCTAGGAACTACGACATTCAGCTGCAGCTGCTGACCCCGTCCCTGCAACCTCCCTTGTTGATTATGATCATGTTGTCGCCCTTGATTACCAGTTCGAGTCTCATTCTTCTTAAGACAATCATCTACTCTATGACCCTGCCCATGACAAGTGTAATAGTTCCGTGGAAAGCTCTCTGTCTTCCCAGTTGCCTTTCAGTGGTTTTGGTTGTCCACCAGTTGTTACCACTACTCTATCATCCCGATCTGTACGGGGCCTCTTGCCATCATGTTGCCATGATAGCGGTCACTGAAGGAGTTGAAGGAGATGTCCTTCGACCAAGGTGACAATGCGAACAATTTGTCGGATAGGACAATTGATGTGGAAGATCATCAAGTCCGATTGATTTAGGGATCGTAGAGTTGTAGCTAGAGACCAACTACGATCGTCGAATTACGAAGTAATTCGCGGCTAACTTCGATCGGATCCTACAACGGGTTACACATAAGAGTGACAAATTGATCTAGGATATGACTAGTGGGAGTGAGATATAATCATGGGAGTGTCCCATAAACATATCTCATAGGCCTAAAAAGGAATTAGGCAAAGATAGTACAAAAAGGCCAAAAGCAGGGTTTTTGGGCCTAGGCCGATTCGGGCACTTTTAGGGCTCGGATTGGGCTGATTTTTGGAGGGACGTTTCCTTATGTTATGAACATTAAATCTGCCAATTTTGGCTGGGTTTGGACGTCATCTCCTTAGGGAATTGAGAAAATACCAATAGTTGCTATTTTCGACTATTTCCCTAAATCTTATTCTAAAGGGTGTTTTGGGAAACCTAAAAGGAGGTGGATTCTTATTAGGGTTCTATATAAACACTCTTAGGGCAGAGAATAAGGTGTGGAATTTCTCTCTAAGCTTTCTTACTCTACCACATCAAGTAGAGAGGAGAAAGTGAGCTAATTCCCATTAACTATCTATCTAGTCAAGCAAGAAGAAGGTCTTCTTATTATCCAACCACCATTGGTGTGCTAGCTATACAACAAGGTGGGAGATCAAATTGATTGCTCGTGTCCCAAGTAGAGGAGCTACACTTGAAGCTCTTGGTCTTCTTCAATCAATTCAACTAGTTTGAGGGAAAAGCGATTAAGGTAATCCACTATCTCCATTAGATTAATTACTAGTTTTGCATGTGATCCTGGGAATACTAGTGTAGACATTAGATGTCATATTTCCGCTATAAACACTAGTAGAAGGGTATAAAACCCTACAGTGGCGTCAGAGCCTCTTGCTATTAACTAGTTTTTGCTAAGAATCGAACTAGTTCATATTAGATATAATTGATAGTTTGATAAATTGAGTTTATAAAAATATTTTAAAAGTGTTTTAAAACTATTTAAACTCACAATTTGATAATATTGAATGGGATTCAATGAATTTCAAATTAAGAATCAAATTGATGATTAAAAGTGTTTTAAAACTCAATTAGATTGAATTTCGGACTAATCCATGCTTGATTAAGTTGATAGTTATGTTTAAAAGAGTTTTAAACATAAGAAATTGATTGATTTTGAATGGGATTCAAGAATTTTTCAAATAGATTTCAAAATTGTTCTTTGAAAAAGTTTTCAAAAACCTAGACTTTGATCCAAAATTGGTTTGATTAAGAGTTGTTTTCAAGTTTTGGAAACTTTTGAAAAACAAAGATTTTTGGAATTTTAGAAGTGTTCTAAAAAGAAGTGTTTTGAGTTTTGGGAAACTCTCAAAACAAAATTTGGAAATTTTAAAAGTTTCTACAAGTTTTGTAAAAATTTTAGAAGTGTTCTAAAAGATTTCAAAATTTTAAGAAAAGTTTTAAATTTGGAAAATAGCAACTTAGAGTTGCAAAAGAAAAAAAAAAAAATTTTTGGAAACTAGGGTTTTGAAAAACCCTAGTGTCCGGCCAGGAAGCTTCCTGGCCGGACCGGGAGCTCCTGGATGCGTCCTCTGGACGCATCCAGAGCAGCTGCTGAGACGCGTCTAGGACGCGACCAGCAGCTGCGACAGAAGCTTCTGGACGCGTCTTGAAGACGCGTCCAGAGCAGCTGTTGGGACGCGTCTTGGAGACGCGACCAGCAGCTGCGGAGGGAGCTTCCTGGACGCGTCTAGGACGCGTCCAGAGCACTCGACCAGACGCGTCTTGGAGACGCGTCTGGGAGGTTCTGGGTGTCTCGGACTAGTCCGAGACACCTAGTGCTGGTCCGGTCCAGCATCAGACACGTCTAGGACGCGTCTGGTACATGGACTAGCGTCCTGGCTCCGGCCAGGACGAGACCAGGCCTTGATAGGCTTCGGCCAGGACATGCCGGCCTATGGGCCGTGCTATGTCCGGACCTTGTCCGAGCCCTTTTCTGGGCTTGGGCCGGGACTTGTCTAGGACTTGTCCCGGGCTTTTTCGAGGCTTTTCGGACCACAAAAAGGAACCATCATTCGAGTGGGAGTTTTTGCCAAAATTTCTTCCGATTCCAACCAAATAATTCCAAAATCAATCCGGGCCATCCAGAAGGCCAAAACGGATTTCTCTTTAAATTGATTTATGAAATCATTAAGAATCGAACCAATGTTTTTCCGAAATTGACCCGGGCTTTCAAAACCCGAAACGGAGTTTTTCTTAAAGATGATTTTAGAAATCATAAAAGATAAAACCGGAACGCACCACTAGTTGAATTCTTCGAATTTAGACTTAAGGTCCGTAATGTGACATGTGATGTCAACAAAAGTATCTCCCAAGATAATCATGCATATATAATTCTTAGCCTTGATATATTATATGATTGCATGTGATGTGAATGCGGGAAACTAGTATGGCCATAGATTTATATCTTTATTCTTGTTTTAAGCACGGATGGGTGCATGCTTTGTAATTAATTTTAATTTCAAGTTTATACGATCTGCGAATCGTTAGAGTCTTGTAATTAGAGTTTAGGGTCAATGAGTCCATTGAAGAAAACTCAAGGATGGAATCCAAAGGCGAGTGGGAGAAATCAATGGAGGTTCAAGGATGGAGATCTAGACGAACCAAAAGGCGAAACAAGAAGAAAACCAAAGGAGATTAGATCTTCTAGGTTAGGGGCCATACTAGGATCCATGTCTGCTTGATTTACTTTCTCGCGCGCATTTACTTACTTATTTACGCTTTATGTCGTGGATGTTAGTTAGGCTAAATAGTTCACTATAACAAACGCCAGACTAGCGTAAAAGTCCCCAAAAGTAATCTTGAGTAATCGCCTATCCAGATTAAGACACTCGTTGCGCCCTTGTTCGAGGAAGGTGGGTCGGCCTTCGCAGAGTACCTCCTCTACCTTGGGACAATGCGGGTAGGTCTATAGAAGAGGCCTACACGTCTAAATGGTTCTACTCAACGAGATCAGCAAGAGAGTCTTGGATACTCGAGGCAAAAGGATAGATTAGTCATTCATTAATGAAATCTATCAACCAAGAGTCATAAGGTATGATCAGTGAAGTAGTTCACTCACCCGGAACGACGGAGTCAAAGGGTAGGGCCTTCGTCCGCTTTACTCCGAAGAACTGGGGTCTTGGAATCACTTATTCAATCGGGGACGATTTTTATTGAATAATGTGGGAAAACTAAGTTTTTCAAAAATGATAACGAGTTTAAAACTTTGCCATTTCTTTTATGTAGATGACAAAAGATATTTTCAACTTCCGCTCACTTCTCGACAAGGAGAAGCTAAATGAGCACAACTTCCTTGACTGGGAGAGGAACCTGGGAATAGTTCTCAGGATGGAAGGAAAGCAACATGTACTAGAAACTCCAATTCCTGTATTGGATGATAATTCGACTAAAGAAGAGATAGATGAAGAAAGGAGTGTGCGGAAAAAGGCAGAGCCTGTAACTTGCTTAATGCTAGCAACCATGGAACCGACTCTGCAAGAGCAGTTCATAGACATGGATGCTTACTCCATGATGCGACAACTTCGGGAAATGTTCCAGAAACAGTCGAGATTGGAGAGGTTTGAAACCTCTAAAGCAATTATGGACATGCGCCTTGAAAAGGGAAAACCAGTTGGGCCTCATGTTCGTCAAATGATCAGGCTCATGGGCAAGCTGGCTAAACTAGGTTTCCCTTATAGCCAACAGACGGCTACCGACACTATCCTTCACTCCCTCCATAGTGGTTTTAATCAGTTTAAGATGAACTACAACATGAATGGATGGGATAAAACGTTGGAGGAACTTCATTCTATGCTTCTAACAGCCGAAAAGGACGTCGCTATAGTGGAGACTAAGAAGGACGTTCTTATGGTACAAAAGGACAAAGGGTTCAAGAAAGGTGGAAAACAGAAGAAGAAAACCGCGTCAAAAGGAAAAGGCAAACGAGTTGCCAAACCTAAAGACAAAAGGTCCTCCTCCTGACACCAAATGTTTCTACTGTGATGGCAAAGGCCACTGGAAAAGAAACTGCCCTAAGTTCTTGGAGGACAAAAGGAATGGAACAGTGGCTTCCAATTCAGGTATAAACAGTTAACTTATCAAATACTGTAAAATTCCCAAACCTAGGTATATGATACCTAAAATTGCCCTATCATTGTGAATGTACAGGCGCAGCTGGGAACTGAGTATTTGGCTAAAGAAGACAAGATCCAAGAGGGAGCAGAAGCCTCGACTGCTAAGGATGCTGAAAGGGATCGAAGTCTACTTTAGGCACTATTCTAGATTAATAGTTTTTCTAGTTTTTTAACATCATCTCTGTACTAAGTATTACGGAGAATCAATAAAGAACTTTATTTCTAAATTGGGATGTTAATAAGTGCTAGATTTAACAAACTATACCAAAAGATTCTAAACTTGGTCAAAAACCTATAAGATAGGTTCATCGGAAAGGGATGAGGACAACAGGTCCACTATAACCAAAACATGAATCAAACTGACAAGAAAGAAAGTCTTGAGTCAGAAACAGAAATTGATCTTCAAACGTACTTCTAACCTATCCATATTTGGAGTGTCCAAAAGGATTAAGATGAAGAACACGAATCAAACTCTATCCTCCAAAATCCATTAGTCTAGACATAGCTTCTCACAAAACTACCAAAGTCCGTCTAAGCTTGTAAAGGCATTACAAAATTAGCTAAAGTCTGACGCAATTTCTTTAGAAGAAATTTGGGCTTTTTCCACAAGCAATCAAGAGAACAAAGTGTTTGTTGCTCATGATAGTATTCTTCTAATAATTAGCGCACCTAGTAATCTGGGAGAAAAACACTAATTATTACAAGAATAAGTGGGAGAAAAGTACAAGTCGATTTAATTCGATCATGAGAAAAATCATGGAGTTTCATGAAGAACAATCATGAAACTTGTACAAGACGATTAAATTCGACCAAGAGCAACAAACTGCGACTCCTTGGAAAAGGAAAGGTTAAAGATATGATCTTGTAAACCCACCGCACAAAAGCGAATGTCATTCGCAGGAGAACTCTCAAAGCGAGTGAAAGTGTCTCTAAAGGAATATCTCAAAGTAGTTGAGATAACTCCAAATTGTTGTTCAAAAGCCCTGAAAGGTCAAAATAAAATCTTAAAGACTCAGAAAATAAAGGTTATTTCTGAAGAGATAAAAGACCTGCGCAGAAACGGAAACTGACTCTAGATTTTGGCTAGAAGCCAAAATCATCGTGGAATCCATATCTCGTCAAGACATGAAGCTTGATAATTTAAGTCAACAGAAGACCTAAATTGGTTTTCCAAAATAGAAAACTGAGAAGGATGGAAACATTCATGTTTCCCGAAACGAGACAAGAAGAATAAAGATTCTTCCAATCAAGTTATGTCCACAAGCATGCTTAAGAAATCTATCGACGGATTAAAAGCACGCAAGAGTTAGAATCTTCGATTCAAAAGGCAATCAAAGAAGTTTGATTCCTGAGGAATGAAGAAAATCTTGAATCACGAAATTTCAAGAAGGTAAGTGGGAGTAAACAAACCTTCCGGGTCCGTATGCAGAGTACATACAAAAGATTGAGTACGACATAAGGTGTTGTATAACAGTAACGAACTGACTCAATAAAGGACCACACACAAAAGGATAAAATGCCATTTTGGGCATCTGAAGATCTATAAGCATAGATCAAAAGGATGATAGGATTAGAGAGACTCAGTACGCTGAGATGCTTGAGATCCGAAACAGAAAATCTAAGACTCGGAAAGTCTAAAAGAATTTCGACCCAAAAACTCATGACAGAGGGCGTTGCAAAAATCGGAGTCTGAAAAGACACCGATGAGCTAGCACGCATGAGAGAGACATTTATGTTCGAAAACATAAAGTCAATCATGTTGGACATGATTAGCATTTAAACATCCGAATTCGGATTGGAAAACCGAAACACTACTTAGTACATCCTAGAAGGCTAAAGGATGAAGTAGTACAAAATTGAACATGTCATCGTAGCAAACTTTCAGACATGGAAGGAAAGTAGGCTAAAAGTGTTTAAGCCGGGAACTGTTGCAAATACTACATAAAGAATTAAAAGCCTTAACTCTAGTAAAAGTTATTAGAAATTATCAAGGTTGAAGATAACCGTCTTCAAATTAATTGATAATTAGCAAAGTTTAAAACCGACTACCACGGTAGTCAAACTGAACTGTCACCTAAGACATAGTATGAGATTCATACACAGTCTAAGGCATGAGGTATAATTTTAAACCTCGACGAGTAAAACTGAGTGGGTAAAAAGAGTTTTTACGGAAGAGGCTCAGATTTACAACTCTCGTTATCAGAAATAATAGAGTTATTTCACAAGTCGTCTAAATTTGGTTTAGTATTTAAACGACAGTCCATTGATGATAAAACATTCCAAATAGGTTTGTCAGATACGTGATCTGATGAATGAAACCCTATTAAGTGAACTTGGAATATTTATTATCGAATCCCTGGTCCAGGTCATTGCATGGACAACAATGACTCACGAAGACTAGCACGGGAGTCGATGGGATAGCGCAGTTTCATGGGCTATAGGAATAGTATATTCTATTCGACTACGTGAGTGTGTAAAAGGTTTATACACTGGATAACCCTCAAATGAGAAGTACATCACTCGTGATGAACGTCAATACTTCTCATAAAGACAATTGGAGAGATTCCTCAAAACATGAGTGCTCCACTCATCTTATGTAAGGAATGCCCGACTTTGGTTCCGTTAAACGCCGCGCCGTAAAAGGAGGTTATAAAGGCGGACACTGGGAAGGACAGGATAGACATGAAGTTAAGTGGGAGCGCAAGAATGGATTGTGTCACCCTAATCACATTAGGTACAAAGTGTCTCAAGGCCACTTGATGAGTAGCAACTGAAAATGCGTGGCCGCGCTCAAACGGATTAAAAGTTAATCGTTTGTCTTTTACAGTTGTACTCGGATATCAAGAAAGTCTGAATGACGTGACGTATCAGATGGGATACTAAATTGACACGGGAATCGAGGCATTGCACTTGTTCTAAGTCCAAGTGGGAGTCTGAAGGAGTTGAAGGAGATGTCCTTCGACCAAGGTGACAATGCGAACAATTTGTCGGATAGGACAATTGATGTGGAAGATCATCAAGTCCGATTGATTTAGGGATCGTAGAGTTGTAGCTAGAGACCAACTACGATCGTCGAATTACGAAGTAATTCGCGGCTAACTTCGATCGGATCCTACAACGGGTTACACATAAGAGTGACAAATTGATCTAGGATATGACTAGTGGGAGTGAGATATAATCATGGGAGTGTCCCATAAACATATCTCATAGGCCTAAAAAGGAATTAGGCAAAGATAGTACAAAAAGGCCAAAAGCAGGGTTTTTGGGCCTAGGCCGATTCGGGCACTTTTAGGGCTCGGATTGGGCTGATTTTTGGAGGGACGTTTCCTTATGTTATGAACATTAAATCTGCCAATTTTGGCTGGGTTTGGACGTCATCTCCTTAGGGAATTGAGAAAATACCAATAGTTGCTATTTTCGACTATTTCCCTAAATCTTATTCTAAAGGGTGTTTTGGGAAACCTAAAAGGAGGTGGATTCTTATTAGGGTTCTATATAAACACTCTTAGGGCAGAGAATAAGGTGTGGAATTTCTCTCTAAGCTTTCTTACTCTACCACATCAAGTAGAGAGGAGAAAGTGAGCTAATTCCCATTAACTATCTATCTAGTCAAGCAAGAAGAAGGTCTTCTTATTATCCAACCACCATTGGTGTGCTAGCTATACAACAAGGTGGGAGATCAAATTGATTGCTCGTGTCCCAAGTAGAGGAGCTACACTTGAAGCTCTTGGTCTTCTTCAATCAATTCAACTAGTTTGAGGGAAAAGCGATTAAGGTAATCCACTATCTCCATTAGATTAATTACTAGTTTTGCATGTGATCCTGGGAATACTAGTGTAGACATTAGATGTCATATTTCCGCTATAAACACTAGTAGAAGGGTATAAAACCCTACAGTCACTTCGATTCTTACCACCATTCTTATTGTTATTACCACTCCATTTCTGGTTATGTCGCATCTCTCCCTTGACACTCCTCTGCTTCCTCATCTCTTGAATGTAGTCATCTTGTGCCTTAACACATGTCACCACTTTTTGATAAGTGTCAAAACTAGGTTGCCCAATGATTTGTCTCGCAATGTTAGGGAGTAACCCATTCACAACCCTCTCAATCTTATCCTGTTCAGTAGGGATCAAGTGAGTTGCAAACAATAACAGTCGATGAAACTCCTGCTCATACTCTAATACTGTCTGATTCTCTCCCTGGTTCAAATTTTGAAATTCTCTTGATACCTTCTGTTGTGTCGAATATGGAAACTAATTTTCCTTGAATGAATCCTTAAACTGTGTCCATGTCATAGTCATAGGATCTACTAACAGAGCCTCTGTATCCCACCACGAAGCTGTATTTCCTTCCAACTGAAACACTGCCATTCTTTGCTTATAAGCCTCTGAGCACTCGAGATTCTGCAAGATTTTATCCATCTTCTGGCACCATCCATGTGCTTCTATAGGTCCCACAGTTCCATCAAATACTGGTGGCCCCATCTTCTTGAAATGGTGATAATGCTGCACCCAAGTCATCTCAGTCGGTGGTCTCTGATTCACCACAAGTACCTCAGGACCTCCTGTTTCCCGTGTTGGAATCTGAACCCGATCTTTTTCCCGCATTTTAGCCTCCGCTGCAATGTTTATCAGATCTTGCAATACAGTTGCATCAATGGTCACCGTTGCCCCTCCATTCGGATTTTGATCTGGGTTGCACTGCTTTCAGCTTGCGCCGTTGTACCCACAGTTCCTGTTGATCCTCTTTCCTCAACAAAGGCTCCTCGACCTACCGCCCTGCCTTCACCTCGGCCTGTCCCCCTGCCTACACCTCGGCCTGTACTTTGGCATTGGATGCGGGCAATACGACATACCCTACCAATAGCTCCATCTCCGTCCATGATCTAATGAAGAGAAAAATAAAGCGATGAACTAAATTAATGTCACACACAACACCCTAGAAAAGACTAACGTGCCACTACTGCTTCCAACTATGTTAAGCCCTATACACAATCCCTAAAATTTATGAACCTAGAGCTCTGATATCATTTTGTAACACCCCAAATCCAGATTTCCACGTCAGCCGCCATGAAAACCTAAACTTAAAGCATTTCTCCACATAACAGTAAACATATACGATATACTCATCAAGGAGACAAATAGTATCGAACATGAAGCTCAAAAAGTAACAATAAATCAACTAATGAAACTTTACCAAGTCTCTCAAAACTCACAGAGTGTCTCTAAGTCATCAACACAAATGTCGGACAAGATCAAACAAGAATAACACCAAGTGTTTAGGAGATACAACTCCAAATAACTACCTAAAGAAATAAAGAAAACCACTAAAGAAACACCTCCAAGGCTAACTATGACTCAAGCAGGTGGCACTACCCGATTTCCTTGTCCTGAAAAATAAAAGGTTGGGTCAGACCCCAACAAGTAGATTTTGAAACCTCTAAGGCCTCAATAGACAGTTTCAAGAGCTACCAAACAAATAGACAACCACATATCATGTAAAGATGTCCAAGTATAGTATCCGAGTTGTGACCATTAGAAATAAAGTGTACCACATATGTAACAAACAACAAAAAACGACATGACGAGTTGGTGTCCACCTTATGTAAGAGTGTGGTCCACAAGGCCATCCATTGTGTTAGCGCCGACCCCATACGCTCCATACCTATATCACATCCGGTAGAGAGATTCGAACCAACCACAAAACTCTTACATCCCTTCACCAACTCCATCACGTCACACATACATAATATCACACCATTTGTAATAAACAACCAAAAGCAATATGACAAGTTGGTATCCACGTTGTATGAGAGTGCGGTCTACAAGGTCATCCATTGTGTTAGCGCCGACCCCATACGCTCCATACCTATATCACATCCGGTAGAGAGGGTCGAACCAACCACAAAACTCTCACAACCCCCCACCAACTCCATCACATCACACACATATAATAACATCACACCACAACATACATAAATCAAAATCATATTCGTTAGTATATTACGACATACGAGTTTCATATTTATAATATTTGCAAGTAATGAATCAATGATGATAATAGCCTAAAATTCTCATATCATGTTGAGTTCTAGGACATGATCATGTATCTATATAAAGAGTATTGTTAAATAGTGAGAGACATCTAATTATAAGAGTCATATGTTAAAATCATGGCAAATAAAGGGGGTTTAGCCCTAAATATCATTGTAGTACATGAATGTAACATGAAAATGTTAACAGAGATTGTATGGTTCACCAAGTATGACATTAGGGCAAATATCCTACAAAACTTAACACACATAGTTGGGATTTTAAAGTGACCTAAGAATGATAATGTAGAAATAAAAGATCTACTACTTTTAATTTATACATTTGTGTAGTGTTATCTAATTTGTCTAGATTTTCTATAAAAATGGCTATTCAAGCCCTAGAGAGATAGAAATCTACCTTAGATCTAAAGCAAACCAATGAAGAGAATCCCAAACCAAGAACAACAAAGAAGACCTCAAGCTCCAAGCTTCCGATCCCTCCTTCTTCTTTAGCTTTCTCTCTCTAGGAAAAATAATATCAAAAACCCTCTCTCACTCTCTAACTCACGGTTGAAGGAGAAAAAAGTAAAAAGAAACAAAAGGGTATGGGCAGTAGAGTTTTCAAAAGTGGGTTTAAAAGGCTATTGTTATACACACCCCTATATATTGGTAGGGGCACTACAAGTATGTAAGAACCCTTTTAGTTGTTGCGATATGAGTCTGAGTTGGGTTATGCATGTGTCTACACAACTTATTCATTGCAAAGCATAACTCTAGTTGTGTCCAAGTAAGATATTGGAGTGCACCCACAATAGATGTGTATTATGTATTTATGTTGGTTTGACATCATCTGCCAAACAACCTTTGTTTATATTTCTACCTAAGTGAATAACTCTCATGTTCCTAAATAAGTTGTATTGTTCATTTGTTTATATATATTTCCACAATAGTTGTTGCGATATGAGTCTCGATCCAACTCTCCTTGATCTTTCCACATACTCATATTCTGTAATAGTCCCACATTGCTGCTTGTAGTGCCTTCGCCAAAAACAAAACCCCGTACCTGTGTGAGGTGGTTAAAGCGGGGACAATATCGATGACTGCTAAGGCTTGGGGCGTTACATATTCCCAAATAAGTTGTATTGTTCATTTGTTTAAATTTTGTTTGATATTACTAGGGGAGAAGAACAATAACAGTAGCAACAGTGAGTAGCATTGTGGGGGTAGTTAAAGCAGCTACTTTTAAACCAGAAGAAGGGTTTTGTTTTGATTTAAGAATGATAGTTCCAGATCAAACAGTTGAAGAAGCATAGAATGGAATCAAAACCCATGCTCACTAACCACACTGTTCAATTGTCACTTAGCACTTTAATTAACGAACTACTACTAATCACATTAAATCAACCGTCTCTATAGTTGAGTTCATCTATTATACAAATCTGAATCCAATGAATTAGATTTAGAAGACCACTTTATACTAGCTACTGGTGTCAAGCATTATTTGGACAAAGAGAAAAGGAGTAGGCCCAAAGCTTGCTTCAACTTGTCTATATGAAGAAATCATTTACGCTAGATTCTTCAACTTGTAAGAATAAAGGCGTAGTAGCCAGCTGTTTTTTTAACGTTTACTTGTTGTGTCATCTCTTCTTCATCTTCTTATCTTTCATTTACAAAATTTATCATACTAAAAAACTTCAGAAACATAAACTATCTTCAATGGATATTGTGACTCCCATTATCGACCTCATCTCTCGGCTATGGGGTTGTTGTTCTCCTCACATTACCAACCTCTGTAGCCTCAAAAGAAATCTCATTTCTTTGAGATCTATGATTGATCAATTGAAGAGTAAACGAATCGATGTCATGAAGAAAATCCGTCTTGCGGAGTCAGACCTAGGAGAACCCAAGGAACGCACTGATGAAGTTAAGAATTGGCTCAGAAGGGTTGAAGCTATAGAGCTAGAAGTTGATGGAATTTTACAACAAACAATAACTACTCAAATACTCCTCGATTCACGTGGTTGTTGTTGTTATCGTCCTAGTCGTTCAAATAATTGTTGGACTGATTACAAGCTTAGCAACTTAGTGATTGAAAAGCTATCAACAGTGAAGGAATTCATTAGTGAAGGAGAATTTGGTGTTGTTGCTGAAAGATGTCCACATGAACAGATTCAAGAGATGCCAACAGCAGCTATGGTTGTTGGTATGGAACCAAAGCTTGAAGAATTGTGGAAGTTTGTTAATGAAGATGATAAAGTTAGAATATTGGGTATATATGGGATGGGTGGAGTTGGAAAGACTACACTCCTGAAGAAACTCAACAATGAGTTCCCCAAAATGAGTCATAACTTTGATTTGGTGATTTGGGTTGTGGTTTCTAAAGATATGAACTTAAAAAACGTCCAGAAACAAATCGCAGATTCACTTCATTTGACTCTGCCAGGCGAACCAGATTTAAACACAACAGCTAAAGATATATTCAGGGTGTTGACAAAGAAGAAATTTGTGTTGCTTTTGGATGATATTTGGCAACGGATTGATTTACAAAGTATAGGAGTTCCTTCTTGTGACAATACTACTCATGAAACCAACAAGTCTATGGTAGTTTTCACTACTAGATCTGAGGTTGTTTGTGGGCAAATGGAAGCCCATGGAAAGATCAAAGTAGATTGCTTAAACTGGAGTGGAGCTTGGAGTCTGTTCCAAGAGAAAGTTGGAAAAGATGTGGTAAATGGTCATCCACAAATACCTGCACTTGCAGAAGTCGTTGCAAAAGAGTGTCGTGGTCTACCTCTGGCGCTCAACACTATTGGTCGAACTATGGCAAGCAAAAAGACGGTACATGAATGGAGGCACGCGATAAATGTACTGCAAAAATCAGCATCAGCCTTTCCTGGTATGGATGATGAAGTTTTGCCTATTCTAAAGTTTAGCTATGACAATTTACGGAGCGAAAAAATCAAATCATGCTTCCTGTATTGTTCATTGTTCCCTGAAGATCATCGTATTAATACAGAAAAACTTATCGACTATTGGGTAGCCGAAGGATTCATAGACGATTTTGAGAACATAGACGAAGCTCGTGACCAAGGTCATGACATCATTGGATATCTCAAGAGTGTATGTTTGTTAGAGGAAGATGATGACATTATCGGATATGTCAAGTTTGTTAAAATGCATGATGTAGTTCGTGATTTAGCAATTTGGATAGTCTCTGACTACGGGAGAAGCAAAGGAAAATATCTGATAGAGAATGGCCTAGAGCCAAAACTTGATCAGTGGGAGAAGGCTGAAAGGATATTAGTGCCAAAGATCATCCACAATTATTGCCTACGTATTTCATCAAATTGCTCAAATCTCTCAACTCTGATATTCTTCAACTTGCTAAAGAACAATAGCGAACTTGGTGAGGCTTTTCCCAATATGCCTAACCTTAGACTTCTAAGCATGAATGTATATAAAAGTTATGAATTGCCAGCAAGTATTGGTCAGTTATGTGAATTACAATATCTCAAGGTAAAGAAACATGATTCATATTTGGTTTTACCTAGTTCATTGAAATATTTGGTGAAGTTGATGTTCTTACGTTTGGAAGGTATTAGGATTAGAATACCTAATGGGGTGATACGTTGTCTTACACAGTTGCGAGTATTGGACCTATGTGAGTGTTTCCACATTGAATGGGATGTAGATGTTTGTTTAATGGAGTTAGAGAGCTTGAAACACTTAAATGATCTTGGAATCAGGATAGACAATCTTGTGTCTCTTCAAAAGTCGGTTAACATCTACAAATTTCAATTATGCACCAGGCGCCTATCTATTTACCAAGTTATAGATATCACCTCCCTCTCACTATCATCACAATCTTCTTCTTCTTCATCATCCTCTTTATGTCTTGGTAACTTGAAGAATTTGAGGAAACTTAAGTTACAATCTTGCTTTGAATTGAAAGAGTTAAAAATCAGCCCTTGGGGGATGCAAACCTTAGAGTCTCTAATTCTGTTTAGGTTACCAAAGTTAGAGATTGTGTGGGATAATAAGCAGTTAATTTTGCCAGCTGATCAACTTAAAGAAGAGCACTTGTTGTGTCTCTCAAACCTTCAAGAAGTGGATATTCAATGGTGCTCATCAATAAAGAACCTTACATGGCTTACTTATGCTCACAACCTTAAAAGCCTTAGTCTGACCGTGATGAGTGGAATAGAAGAAATAATTTCTGATGGATTTCTAGTGGATGACGATCATACAAAGTTAAATATGTTTTCAAGTTTGAAATATCTATCACTGTCTGGGCTTGAGAACTTAAGGAGCATATGTTCAAATAGTATGGCTTTTCCCGTTTTGGAATACATAAGAGTAGAGTTCTGTCCGAAATTGAAAAAGCTTCCATTTGACAACAGAAGTAACAAAAATAACACTTTAAAATTTATTGATGGAGGGAAGGAATGGTGGGAAAGCTTGGAATGGGACGATGACAACGTCAATATTGGAAAGGTAATTTGACTGAATGAATCTTTCATTAATCAAGATCTCTTTAAATAATACAAGGCTGTGCATGATAATAGGAAACTAGTTAATATAATACAGCAACTTTCCTAAGATAATGAGATTTGCTATCTTTACAATATAATCGCTAGTTAATATAATACAGCAACTTTCCTAAGATAATGAGATTTGCTATCTTTACAATATAATCGCTATTACACCCCCGCAGTCGAATCGGGAGGTTGACGGACGTTGAGACTGGATCGAAAGTCATCGAACAAGATGCGTGGCAAACCCTTCGTGAAGATGTCCGCCACTTGATAGCGTGAAGGCACATGCAAGACACGAACACACCCCCGCTGTACCTGCTCTCGAACAAAGTGGATGTCGAGCTCGATATGTTTCGTCCGCTGGTGCTGAACAGGGTTACCGGATAAGTAAATGGCGCTGACATTGTCGCAGTAGATTAAGGTAGCTTTGAGGAGCGGTTGGTGTAGTTCGAGCAATAGATTGCGAAGCCAGCATATCTCAGACACAACATTAGCAACCCCTCTGTATTCAGCCTCGGCACTAGACCGTGACACAGTTGGCTGACGTTTGGAAGACCAAGAAAGTAAGTTGTCTCCAAGGTAGACGCAGTAGCCGGATGTAGAACGGCGCGTATCAGGACAGCCAGCCCAGTCGGCATCAGTATATGCACGAAGTGATATGTTGGGAGCAGGGGTGAGAGAAAGACCATAGTCCGTAGTACCCTGTATGTACCGAATAACCCGCTTTAGAGCGTTCCAGTGATCATCTGTGGGAGAGTGCATATGCATGCAAATCTGTTGAACAACATAAGAGATGTCGGGACGTGTGAATGTGAGGTACTGGAGAGCACCTGCCAAGCTGCGGTAAGTGGTAGGATCATGAAATGGAGTAGAACCTGTGGTGCCCAGCTTGGGACCAGTGTCAACCGGTGTAGCAACCGGTTTGCACGAGTCCATTGCTGCCCTGTGGATGATGTCTCGTGCGTATGTCTGCTGAGATAAAAATAGACTATCACCGGTCCGCGCAACTGAAATACCCAAGAAGTGAGATAAGGGGCCCAAGTCTTTCATAGCAAATTCAGCAGACAAGGACGTCATCAAGCGACAACGAAGGGCATCAGAAGAGGTGGTGAGGATGATGTCATCCACATAAAGAAGCAAGTAGGCAGTGTCCGGACCCTGATGATAGATGAATAGAGATGTGTCCGATTTGCTTTGAATAAAGCCCTGCAACAAAACAAAATCGGTAAAACGCTGGTACCAGGCACGTGGAGCTTGCTTCAAACCATAGAGGGACTTCTTTAGTTTGCAGACATAGCCGGGGAAATGGGGATCCCGAAACCCCATGGGTTGATGCATATAAACTGTCTCTTCCAAAGTGCCATGAAGGAAGGCGTTAGTAACATCCAATTGATTAATCATCCAAGAACGAGATAGAGCCAAGGTCAAAATGAGGCGAATGGTTGCCGGTTTAACAACCGGACTGAAGGTCTCACCACAATCGACACCAACCTGTTGACTGCGACCATCACAAACTAGGCGAGCTTTATACCTCTCCAAACTACCATCCGAACGAAACCTATGTTTAAAGAGCCACATACATCGAATAATGTTCATGTCAGGTTCACGAGGAACCAACTCCCAAGTCTCATTGTTAATAAGTGCACTAAACTCATTGGTCATGGCGCTGAGCCATTCAGGTGATGACAAGGCAACCTGTGGGGATTTGGGAATAGGCACAATAGTGGAGGTGTGGAGATTAAACTGTTGCTTGGGTTTGGTGATGCCGTCCATGGCACGAGTGCGCATGGTGCGGTGAAGGGTTTTCACCTAGTGTATCTCATACACCTAATTGTCTATTAGTGTTGGTAGCGGAATCTCAAACATCATATGTTTAACACTAATCCAGGATCTATACATGAACATACCAATGAACTAGATTGGAAAGAAGATTACCTCTTAATCGCTTTCCCACGAACTAAATTCCGATCAGTATTCGGAAGATAAGAGCTCCAAGTGTAGCTCCTCTACTTGAGACACCGAATAATGACTTGAACTCCCTCCTTTCAGTCAGCTAGGACCTTCTTGAAGGTTGAGATGAAGAACTCCTTCTTCTTGACTAGATACTTGAGAAAACTCCTTTTCTCTCTCTCTCTCTGAGATGTATATTCTGAAACTCTTTCAGACTTGGGAAATTTCTCTCTTGAAATTGCCTTTAGCTTTAGGTTGTATAATTAGGTATATATAGAATTCCCTAGAAGAGGTATTAGACTCAAACTAGGATTCCATAAACCTAATTAACAGGCAACACCCAAAATACCCTCCATTGGGTCACTTAAGTGTGGCCGGCCAACATAGCCCTTTATGGGCTTCCTTGGCCGGCCCACTTAGGGCCTAGCCGGCCATCACATGGCCGGCCCTATT
The DNA here is from genome assembly GCF_041429995.1 of Eschscholzia californica. Taxonomy (NCBI): domain Eukaryota; kingdom Viridiplantae; phylum Streptophyta; class Magnoliopsida; order Ranunculales; family Papaveraceae; genus Eschscholzia; species Eschscholzia californica. Next base: position 10,289,374 of record NW_028238198.1, on the reverse strand, counting down.
GCCTTGGCCGGCCATCACATGGCCGGCTTTCCTAAAGCCATTCCGGGCCTCCCTTTTGGGCCCGGACATGTTTATCCCTTTCGGACTTCTCCGAATCTTTCTGGACTTACCAATAACGGATCCAATCCACTTATTTGCCATTTCCCATCTAGTCAATTCTCTCCGTTCAAATCATTATTCTGTTGTGTAACCCTTGTAGGATCCGGTCTATGTTAGCCGCGAATCAACTCTTGATTCGACGATCGTAGTTGGCTTCTAGCTAAGCATTACGACCCCTAATTGGACCGGACTAATGATCTTCCGAATAAGGTCATTAAGATCCTAATAGCCAAATTGCACGCATTGCATCCTTGGTCGAAGGACACTCCTTCGGAAGGATACCATTCCTTCAGACTTCAGGCACCATATCCTTCAGTCTCCCACTTGTACTTAGAACAAGTGCAATGCTCGATTCCCATGTTTTTTTCGTATCTCATCTGATATGTCATATTTATCAGACTCTCTTGATCCCGAGAACAACTTCCAATCCAAACGATTAACTCTTAATCCGTTTGAGCACGGCCATGCATTTTTCAGTTGTTACTCATCAAGTGGCCCGGAGATACATTATCCTGATTTTACTCAGGAAAACATAATCCATTCTTGTACTCCCACTCAATTTCATGTCTATCCTGTCTCCCCCAGTATGCCGCTTTTATAACCACTTTTTACGGATGGCGTTTGACGGTACCAAAGTTCGACATTCCTTCCATAAACTGAGTGAGTACTCATGTTTTGAGGAATCTCTCCAATTTGCTTGAATGAGAGTTATGACACCTTATAACTTCAACTCTTGAAGTACTCTCATCCGGCGGGTTTCCAGTGTATCATCAACTCTTGATATACACCCATGAAGTTGACCTTTGAATACTCCTATTCCCATAGCCCAAGAAACAGCGCTATCTTGTCAAACACTCATGCTAGTCTTCATAAGTCATTATTGTCCAACTAATGACCTGGACTAGGGATAGTAGGATGATGTGCTTCCATGTTCACTTAGTAGGGTTTCTTTCATTAGATCACGTATCTAATAAACCTACCTGGAACACTCCATCCTTTTGGACTGTCGTCTAAATTCTAAACCACAATTTAGATGACGAAATAAACCCAGTTTATTTCGGATAACAAGAGTTTGTAAAATTTGAGCACCCGCGTGAACTCCTTCACGTTCTCAATTTTACAAGTCTTTTTAGGATTCTCCTCCTGGATCCTAATTCCTTAGACCCGAGCATCTCATGATCGTTCTAAGGTGACAGTTTAGTTTTCCTTTTCACTTCGCTTTGTAATTATCTTGCTTTCGAACTCTTCGTAAGCTGTTATGATATTATCAGTTTTCTCCCACTGAAATTAGTACTTCCCAAGTTCTAATTTTACTTTCTTATCTAGTAGAGTTAAGTAACGACTCCCAGCATGGAAAACTCTTTCCCATCTGTTAGCCCTTCCTAAAAGATTCCTATCTTTATTTTCGGAAGATTACTTTTATGACTTTCTTCAATCTTCTGACTTGTATGGGCGACGACATCTTTTCGTACTCCAAGTACCTTCTAGATGTACGGGTAAACAACAATCATCTCATGATCGTTCTTATGTTTTCCTAACATAAGTGTCTCTCCTGTGTTTTTCACGGGAGTTGGGTAGAATTTCTCTCCCAGAGAACTTCTTATTCAGACCTCTCCAAAACTCCTTTTGAACGAGTCTTTATCATCTAAAGTCTATCTCCATAGACTTCTGACGCCCATGGTTAATTCACCCTCGTCTTCTTGTCCTTTCTTGTATGTCTCCCACATACAGGACTCCTGAAACAACTCTTGTTTCACTCCCACTTACCTTCTTGTCTCACAAGATTCAACCATTCTTACTCTTATCTCTTTGGATTTCCGATCCAATTTCAGAGTGGTTTCTGCTATAGTTCTTATGAATCTTCCCAAGATTCATTGGGGTTTTTGAGCAACCTTCTTAACTCCTTAAGAAGTTTCTAGGCGATCGTCTCTTGAACCATTCAAGTCGACATCCCTCGTCACGTAAGACGAGTAACTCTTACTCTCTTTCGTTTTAAGGCAAGTAACTCCTTACTTCCTCTTGTTGCTCTTTATCGAATCCCATTCGATTTTTCCTCCCACTTGTCTTCTTTAGAAGGACCCTCCTTTTAATGAAGACACCATCGAGAGCAACAATCTCATTGTGTTCCGATGTTTGGCGAGAAAACCCCGTTCTTCTTCTTGAAGAACTTATGTCTAAAACTCTTTTAGACATTGGAATAATTGATAATTTTAGAACTCCTTCTAAAACGATATCCATATTCGAATGGACTCAATTATTCACTATAGCTTTTAGGTTTTTAGTGGTTTGGCAGATACGTATTAGACTTTGTGTTTTGGAAGACTGATGACTATCGGACTCATGATCTCATCATGCTCTTTTAGTCATCCCGATCCACTTCTCGATTTTGGATTTGTTTCTAAAACTCCTCCACAATCAAGTTCTACGTCCATTCTAATCACACTAATCGCAGACTTTCATGTCCAACATTGTTTTCTACGATTAACTGAACTCTTGTACTCTTACAAGATTTAGAATGACTAAGTCGGATCGTTCGTTAAAATTCACTTAAAAGTTAGATAGGCTCCTTTAAGAACATCATAAAATATCTCATATTTTATTCACTCCCATAATCTCATTACAGAGTCAATGTTCTAAAAAGAAAAAGAAATACTAAAACTACTTTAAAGTATTGCCTATCGAGTCTATGATCCTTCTTGAGCTTTTCCAGCAACTCTTGCCTTTTTCAGCTTTCGACAGGTTCATCTCCTCTTCAATAAATACTCAGCTCCCTCTCGCTCCTGTCATTCATAATGATAAGAGTCTTTTAGGTATCGCATACCTTGAGGAATGTGTATTTAATTGAATAACTTTTAATAATTTTTACCTTGACCGGAACTCCCAGCTCCGTTGTTTTGTTCTTCCAAAAAACGCGGGCAATCTCTTAATCGAATATGAGATGTACTACCGCACACAAGACATCTCTTGTTAGGAAGGATGGTTCTGGGTCTTGGTGCTTTCTTGCCCATTCTCCTCCCAGACGGCTTCCTTCTCCTAACGTCTTCCGTTCCCGTATTTACTGTCTCCTGAATTCCTAGAATCTCTTCTAGAGTTTCAGGGGTGCTGAAACCACTTTCAGCAACTTCCAGAATCGCCAGTAGACTTTCGAAGGATACCCGTCCAAACTTATCTTCAAAGTTTGTAACCACATCCTTAAACCTTTCATCCAATGAATTCAGGATCATGTCAACCGCCAGTTCGACTGGCATAGGAGACCCCATCCATTCCATGTCTTTGAGGTGATCTATCATCTTTAAAACATGATAACGAACGGGTTTCCCTTTCTCCAGTCGCATCCCCAGTAACACCATTCTGATTCTAAATCTTTCTATTCGACATTGTGTTCTAAACACTTCCCTTAGCCGTCGAATAATGGTGTATGCCTCCATTTCAATGAACATATCTATATATTTTCTTTCCATGGCCATTAGCATTAAACCGGTTACTGGCGCTGACTTCCTTCGAATGTCGTCTACTTGCTTACGCTCTTCATCAGAAGAAGTTTCTGAAAGCACGGGGATCGGAATGTCTAATATTTCTGCGCTTTTTCCTAGAACCTTTCTTAGGTTCCTCTCCCATTGAACGAAGTTGGTGTCGTTCAATTTCTCAAGTATGGTGTAGAGGTTGAAGATGGTTGTTGTCATAATTAAACTACACGTAAGAAATGCGAAAGTGATTAAACTTGTTATCCTGGCAATTTTCCTAATTTGCCTATATTATTCTACTTTTGTTGTCCCCTTAGAATAATATAATTCCAAGATCCCATTCCTGTGAAGCTAAGCGTACTTTGGCACTGCCCTTAACTCCACCCTCCTGGGTGAGTAACTCCTTACTGATCATATCTCATATGATTCTTGGTTAACGATTTAAACATTAAATCGTCCTTTAACCTCGAAATCCAAAACCCTTTTGCTGATTCGTTTGAGAATAACCATTTAGACATGTAGACCTCTTCATAGATCTACCCGTATTGTCCCGAGGTAAAAGATGGCACCCTGCTTTGGCATGACCCACCATCGATGAACAAGGGCTCAACAGGTGTCTTAATCTGGGTAGGCTTTACTCAAAATTCTTTTTGGGACTTATTACGTAATTTATCAAGTTGCGTTACTGTGAACTCTTGCATAACCATTCATGATTTATTACGTAAAAGTTTATGTGGGTTTGCGTAATGATTTGTTAAATCTTAGTATTAACCCTTAAAAGATCCCATCTTTTAAGTTTATTTCTTGTTCGCCTATGGTTCGATTGGATTCATATCCAAGAACCTCTATTGACTACTCCCACTTGAACCATGATCTCATCATTCAGTTCGTCAATAGATTCTAAGACCCTATACTCTAAGTATTATTCGGGCACAACTCCTTGCGCTTAGAACAAGAAACGATAATCCTATCTAAAGGTATACTATTCTACGCAATCACATATATCCATACATACAAAAATATGACAATCATAATAAATAAAGTATGTATCCTAGATTCGTTTCTAGGTTTTGCTATCGCATAGCTATTCGTGGGAATTTGTGACATCTCTATGTCTAATGTTTCTAAAGTTTCGTATTCTCAATACTCAAACTAAAACATTATGTTTCTTCCTTAATTGTTTCCAAAATCAAAATAAGGAAAAACTCCGTTTGGGTACTCTACTAACCCGGGTCTAAGTCGGAAAAATTATGCTCGGAACCGGGAGAAAAGTCTGAAAAACTCCCTTTTAGATCATGGCCCAAAAGGCCTTTGAGTCTCACTCAAAAAGATCTGAGTCAACCCTGGTCAAAGCCCCTTGACTGGTTTCTGGTCAACTCTTGACTCAGCCCAGTCAAGGTCCGGTCCTAGAGACAGCACCTTCCTGCCGTGCTATGTCTCTCGGGCAGACGCGTCCTAGCCCAGCTAGACGCTTCTGTCCTAGGACAGACCATAGACATCTCGGATGAGATGTCTAGGATGCGTCCTGGTCGCGTCCCAGACGCGTCCAGGCCATCCGGTCGCTGCATATGCCTCTCGGATGCTTAATCCGAGAGCTGTTGGAACTCCCAGACGCGTCCCCGACGTGTCTGGTCTCGGGACAGCACACGTGCCATCTCGGATTTTTGGTCCGAGATGCACCCGTGCCCCACAGTCGCGTCCCAGACGCTTCTGTGCACAGACGGCTAGGCCATCCCATCTGGGATGCCTTCTGGACGCGTCCAGACGCGTCCCAGACGCTTCTGGATGCTCCGGTCGCATCCGAGTTGCGTCTGGAAGCTTCCAGTCGCATCCGAGATGCTTCTGGTTGCTCCAGACGCATCCTCGATGCATCCGGACGCCCGTCCAGTGTCTCGGTCCTAGACCGAGACTCTAAATAGGTTCCTCGAGCGCGTCCCAGACGCGTCAAGGATATCCGAGACGCTCCTGTCTCGGAATCCTATTCCGTCTCGGACTGGGATGTCCCAGACGCGTCCCACGCGCTGGGACGTCCGAGACCCGAGAGTCTCGGACTCCTAGTCCGTGTTGGACTGGGATTCCCAGACGCGTCCTAGACGCTCTGGGACGTCCGAGACCCGAGAGTCTCGGACTCCTAGTCCAGCTCGGACTAGGATTCCCGGTCCTTCACGGACTGGGATTTCCAGTCCGTGTCCCTGTCTGTCTCGGACTGTCTGTCCGAGACGTGCTGGTCCGGCCCGGACGCGTCCTGGACGCGTCCTGGCCGGTCCGGCCAGTAGGGTTTCCATGTTTTTTGGAAAAACCTGCCGTTCCAACTTCTTTTTCTTTTCTTTCTTTCTGTTCCAGCTGCTGTTAGGTACTGTTTTTGATCAAATCATCAACCAATCTTCATGGTTTTGATGATTTTTATCAAAATTCTAAAACCCTAACACTTGTTTATGAAAACTCTTTTCATAAAACTTTGTTTCTAGTGTTTCTAGGTCATGAATCTCATCCAAAACCCTAATTTGATCTCATCAAACTTATGTTTAAATCTCTATTCAAACATTAAAACACTAATATCTAGTTGTTCAAGTATGAATCTAATTCATCTAGTCAAAGATAGTTCATGCAAACGGCTCGTGATGCCACTGAAGGGTTTTCACCTAGTGTATCTCATACACCTAATTGTCTATTAGTGTTGGTAGCGGAATCTCAAACATCATATGTTTAACACTAATCCAGGATCTATACATGAACATACCAATGAACTAGATTGGAAAGAAGATTACCTCTTAATCGCTTTCCCACGAACTAAATTCCGATCAGTATTCGGAAGATAAGAGCTCCAAGTGTAGCTCCTCTACTTGAGACACCGAATAATGACTTGAACTCCCTCCTTTCAGTCAGCTAGGACCTTCTTGAAGGTTGAGATGAAGAACTCCTTCTTCTTGACTAGATACTTGAGAAAACTCCTTTTCTCTCTCTCTCTCTGAGATGTATATTCTGAAACTCTTTCAGACTTGGGAAATTTCTCTCTTGAAATTGCCTTTAGCTTTAGGTTGTATAATTAGGTATATATAGAATTCCCTAGAAGAGGTATTAGACTCAAACTAGGATTCCATAAACCTAATTAACAGGCAACACCCAAAATACCCTCCATTGGGTCACTTAAGTGTGGCCGGCCAACATAGCCCTTTATGGGCTTCCTTGGCCGGCCCACTTAGGGCCTAGCCGGCCATCACATGGCCGGCCCTATTGCCTTGGCCGGCCATCACATGGCCGGCTTTCCTAAAGCCATTCCGGGCCTCCCTTTTGGGCCCGGACATGTTTATCCCTTTCGGACTTCTCCGAATCTTTCTGGACTTACCAATAACGGATCCAATCCACTTATTTGCCATTTCCCATCTAGTCAATTCTCTCCGTTCAAATCATTATTCTGTTGTGTAACCCTTGTAGGATCCGGTCTATGTTAGCCGCGAATCAACTCTTGATTCGACGATCGTAGTTGGCTTCTAGCTAAGCATTACGACCCCTAATTGGACCGGACTAATGATCTTCCGAATAAGGTCATTAAGATCCTAATAGCCAAATTGCACGCATTGCATCCTTGGTCGAAGGACACTCCTTCGGAAGGATACCATTCCTTCAGACTTCAGGCACCATATCCTTCATGCGGGTCGGTGGTGGTGGGTTTGGGTGGTGGTGGGCCTGTAGAGGTGGTTCGGTGGGTTGGGCCGTATGAGGTGGGGGAATGTGGGTCGGATCTGGTTCGGGTGTACGGGAAGGAGAGGGAGGGCGAGTGGGAAAGCCGGGTGGAGAAGTAGGTGCCGGGCCAGTGGGCTGGCCAGGAGTGGGCTGAGCCCGTTTGGGGCGACGGGAGTAAGTGAGTGGAGGAGGCAGGGTAGGCCGGTTGGGGGCTGGGTGTTGGGCCAAGTTTGAGTGGTGGGCTGATGTGAATTTTGAGGAGAGGGGTCGGGTATGGCAGTGGGCTGTGGAGCGGGAGACGGGCTAAGGTGGTCCCAAAGGAGGGGGTTTAGGCCGTGGGAGAGGAAGTTGTAAGAGTCGGGTTGGGTTGGTAGTGTGGTGGAGTAGGGAAAGATTGTCTCTTCGAATTGAACGTGTCGAGAGATGAAGATAGAATTTGTGGTGAGGTCTAAGCATCGGTAACCGCGATGGTTCGGAGGGTAACCGATGAAGACACAAGGTTTGGATCGGTTGGCAAGCTTGTTAATGGTGGTGGAGGGGGTAGCATAGACACCCGAACACACGAAGGTGGTCATAGGTGGGGTCACATTTATATAAACGTGAGGTGGGGGAGAGAAATTGGGTATGTTTGTTGGGGATGATGTTAAGGAGGTAAGTTGCGGTTTCAAGGGCGTATTGCCAAAATGATGGTGGCAATGAGGACTGGGCAAGCAGAGAGCGTATCATATTATTAATTGTTCTAATTTTGCGCTCAGCTTTACCGTTTTGGGAAGAGGTATAGGGGCAGGAAAAACGGAAGTGCATGCCGTTGGTACGGCAAAAATTATGGAAGGCGGTGTTATCATATTCTTTACCATTATCGCATTGAAATTGTTTGATTTTGTTACCAAATTGAGTGGTGATGTAATTGTGAAAAATGGTGAAAATAGAAAACACATTGGATTTATTAGTGAGAGGGAAGGTCCAAAGAAAGTTTGTAAAGTCATCGAAAAACAAGACATAATACCGGTGACCCCCGGTGCTAGGCACGGGAGACGTCCAAAGATCGCTGTGAATAATATCAAAAGGTAAAGAAGTACGATTACAAGAATCATAAAATGGCATGCGCACACTTTTACCAAAAACACAAGCTTGACATAATGGTTTGTCATGTTTATTAGATGAACTCGAAACAGATAAAGGTAAAGTATTTAAAATGGAGGAACTCGTGTGCCCAAGGCGTTGATGTCAACGTTCTTGAGTGGTGGCCACGAAAGCAGAGGAGGTGGTGGAAGGAAGCGGTGCTGTCAGCGGGTACAGATCTCCCGAGCTATTGCATCGGAGGAGGTGGGCCTTGGTCTTGAGATCCTTCACAGTAAAACCGAAAGGGTCAAATTCAATGGATAATGAATTGTCAGTTGTAAGTTTACGGACAGAGATAAGGTTTTTAACAAGGTTTGGGGCATAAAGGACATTGTTTAATTTAAAGGGTGGGAATGGGGGCGGTAGGGTGAGGTTGCCTTGACCAATCACGGGAATGGTCATCCCATTACCAACTACAATGTGTTTGTTAGTGCAAAAATTAAAAGAAGACGGGAAGCGGTTACCTTGTGGGGATTGCATGTGACCGGATGCACCAGTGTCCATGACGCCATGAGGGTCCTGCTGTTGGAGAGATAAGGCATAGAGGGCCTGTTGGATATCGTTGGGGGTCAGCGTGGCCGTGTAGGCCTGATCAGGAGCTGGGCCAAGGATGCCTGCTGAACTGTTGCCGGTCCTAGGTGCAGACGGGTAGGGACAGGGCGGCACTCCGGAGTGTGCGGCCGAGTTATTGCTGCTGGCCTGCATAAGTGAACTCCACTGATTTGCGGTCCAAGAATTAGGGAACACGATGTAGGGGTGTTGAGTGGAGTTGTTGACAGAGCGGCCGCCACGAGAGGTGCCTTTGCCACGAACAGGAGCCCTGGACCTGCTGCGATTGCTGGAACGGTTGGAGGCAGCAGCAGCAGAGTCGCTGGTCAAGGTGGTAGCGGCTAGGGCAGTAGCCGATGTGGCTGCAGCTCGAGCAGAGAGGGTTTTCTTGTTAGATTCGGCCATGGTGAGGCGGGAGCGACATTCGCTGAACGCGGGAAGAGGGTCCCGGTTTTGAAGAACTGTGGAGATGCTTTCATAGGCCTCGGTTAGACCGGACAGAAGCTGAGTAACAAGGCGTTGGTTGTCTACGGGAGCACCAACGCTGTTCAATTGTTCCGCAAGGTGCTTCACTTGTTGACAGTAGGCAGCCATATTTGGAAAAGCGTCTAGGTGAATGTTCGAGAACTGTTGCTGAAGATGGATTTGGCGGGCAAGTTTGTTGTCATTGAAGTGTTCAGCGATGGCTGCCCAGGCTTCGTGAGCCGTCTGTCCGGGGACGAGAATGGTATGGAGAAGAGGTTTGGATATTGTGCCATAGATCCATTGCAAGACCAAGGCGTCAAGGCGAGACCATAAGGCATCGGCTTCTGCCTTGGCTGCAATAATCCTGGCCGCATCAGCGTCAGACGAGGAGGTGGGTGTAGCGGCTGCAAGGGGACGAGGCTGCAGATGATGGTACACCTGGTAGGCACGACAGTGGACCTCGAAGAGAGCTGTCCAGGTGGTGTAGTGGGCTGATTCGTCTTCCAGAATCAAGGGTATGACATTCTTGATATTGGTGACGGTCATGGCTGGGTGTATTTTAGTATCCAAGAGGTCAGACATGGTGCAGAAAATGAGGGCAGAATGGAGGAGAAAGGCGGAAGGGTAGTGGGTGAGAGGCTGCCGGCGGCAGAAAGAGTTGAGGAGGCCGGCGGCAGGAATAGGGTTACAGGCAGGAATTGAGGAGGTCTGATACCACTTTCCTTCCTCTTTTCTGTATGTCTCACCCTTGAGTTAAAACCTAAAACTTCTATATCTCCATGGAGTACCAGATTAAATCGAAGATTGTGTGGAATAATATGTATGTTTTGCCTCAACAGGAGGAGTTGTGTTTCTCAAAAGACAAACCTGCAAAATGCCTAAAAAGAGTGCTATTAAAATATATGTAATTTCTTCCCTTATTTTCTTTGGTTCAACTTAACGAAGAGTGCTAAATGTATATCAATCAATCTTGTCAATGTAATATAGGACAACTCGAGGTTTATCTTCCTTGAGAAATTTGAATTTGGAATCATAGTTAAGATCACATTTTTTGTTTAAGAAAATATAGTGTGATGCATTCATCAAAATTTCAAGATGAGACAAAATTTGAATGAGATAAATGATTTCAGATATAAAATAAAAATTACATACCGGATAGCGATGCCTTCCAATCCGTCGATAACCTTCCGCTGAAATGTTCTCTAAAGCAAAATTTGTGGCACTTTGATTTGTGTCTGGCTAACTGAGGCTCTATTAAAGAAGCTGTATGTACTCCCCGTTTTTAGGCTCTCACTTTGTAGCAACTCTTTTTGCCATTTGATGAGTTACCTGGCGTGAACACAACAAAATTATTCAATACACTTTTTTTCCCGGCTTACAACATAATTGTTGAAATCAATTTAAGAAAACTTCCGGAAATATCACGTTATAGGTATTGATAATGGACAAGCACAACTTTTACACATCATGAATCGATTTTTATACACATCGTGCTGATTAAATAAAACGACAACGACCTAAGACTAAACTTTCCAATACACTTCAAATCTCTTTCAGAGGATTTCGAAAAGCTTATTATAGCTCCGTGCTTTATAGTTCAATCCATTCTTACATCATTGGAAATGTTATTCCATTTCTAGTTCTTATTCTTTATTGGTTTCCTCTAAATTCAAATACAACATCTACGAAAAAAACACAAATACGTGCAACAATGCATTAGTTTGCCTAACGGTGCACTGTGTACTCTAATGCTCCGAACTCCAAATTGACTATTATTATACCTTTCTGAAAGTCTCTCACGACGAACTACTAAATTGTAGAAGACGTTAAAAGCTATTGAGACCTCTATGACTTACTAATTACTAAAACATTACACAGTTTCTTGTGTGAAGCATGTAAACTTTTCTTTTTCCAAGTCCTAGATACTCTAGCACTATAATTTTTTATGTAAGAGTTAAGAAATCTTTAACTTAACTAAACACCGTATCAATTTTACCTTAAACACATACTCCATAATACTAGTAAAAACCCACCCTTTTATGCATATAACAAGGAAATGCTAAAATTTTCAAACCCTTAAAATCATAACTACTACAATAATCATCTATTGCTTACATTGATTTGGACGTATACCACTTAAGATAGCTTTCCTCTGATTAACCTCTTCTAGTTCCTTCTTAAATTGGCTGGATTCTTCAGATATCTAGTGAAATATTTTATTAAAACCCAAAACTATTGAACTAACATTTTAGAGATAGCATCTAAAAGTTCTTACAAAGTTATGTCAAAACCATGATAATAACTCTCAATGTCGCTTACTTCCAAAGGAAATCTAATTTCTCCTTTGAAATCCACTCAAAATCCTCCCTTCCAAACCCTAATCCTTCCTAGCTGAAAAAATCGAAAAAGAGAGAATTACTGAAATCCCCAACTTTTATTAGTAATTACTGAAACCCCCGACTTCCGTTAGATTTAACGGTCATATGCCGTTAGAGGGAGAGAAATGACCAAATGGCCATTTACTAAAACCGGACCCGTTGAGGGATCAGAAAACGTAGGCGCCCACGAAATTCGGGGGTTTCAATCTAGCGGAAGTCGGAGGTTTCAGTAATTACTAATAAAAGTAGGGGGTTTCAGTAAACGCATTATCAAAAGTCGGGGGTTTCAGTAATTCTCCCAAATTTCTTTTTGAATCTTGTCGTTTTACAAAACCCTCACGAAATTCCATTTTGCTCCTCACATTTTGACGACAGTGGTAAAGACTCCATAACCTTTTCATAGTTTGCAGTTTAGTCTCTCTTTTGACTCCATTATGATTTCTATTAAATCAATATCTCGAATATCACAATATCAATTTTCAACCCAATAAGTATTTGTATTTTAATCACTTGTTCTTTTAATCTATGAATTATTATATAGTTATCTAGAAACCCGAACCCACAAAATTGTTCAAAAAGTAATTTTTTGGTGTAAACCCTCTAAGTAGAAATCAATAAGAACGTGCTTCATTCTGGAGTGAAAAAAAAGGTTTTTAAGCTACAGTAATTGCACTTCGATTATCAAACCATAGTCGCAGGATCTGATGAAGAAAAATGTATAATTCTTTGAATAATGTGGTGACCCCATATGGTTTCAACATCGCATAAGCAACTCAACCTCAGTGAAGCTCCTATAAGTTGTGCGCTGCTTCTTCATTACCAAGAGATAGGTGTACGACCAATGGTGACAAAATAACCACTAATAGATCGATCATGCATCTCGAGGATTTCTTGCACAATCTGAATCCAACAAACATCCTAAGGGAGATTTTAGAAGGGAGGTTGAAGAGCTATGACAGGGTGTATGAGAAGATAATTCATTTTTCAGAGCATCTTTTGAAATTGACGATTTTGTTTGAAATTGACGAATATTTGGAGTATTGTATTAAAATAGATGTATGAATGATATTATAGTATTTTGACATATATCTAAATTTTTTAGATAGGTCGTTCCATTCGAAATCGGAGGGTCAATTTATTGTTTTGAAATACGTAATTTTTTTTTGCCAAGTTTGCACTAGCGGCGGTTTTTCTGTACAGGAATCGTCACTAATAATCATTATTAGAGGCGGACATACAAAAATGCCGCTACTAACTGTCGCGAATAGTATCTACGACGGATTCTGATCCGTTACTAAATAGTTTCTGTGAAGGTTTTCCAATATTACGACGGTTTTATGCCGTCGCTAAAAATCTCCATTTTTGTAGTGCCTTGACAAATATAAACAACACAAAAGAAACAGTAACGTTGCCGTCATTGTTTTGGCTAGAACAACAACGTTCCTTGAACAGTCTCTGTTCTGCCGCAACAGCGACAGTGTCTTTACCGTCGCTCTTATGTTGTAACAGTGTTCTACTGAAAGCAACTGTCCCCACACTTCTCAATCAATCCCCAAAACTGGGTGTACTAGAATACTACTACCACCCTCTGTCAGTGTATATAACTACTATGAGTCCACTAAGTACACAAAAACCTTATCCACTATTATCAAACCATAACCACTCACAACATATTTTAGCCTCATATACACACATTGCAAATAAAAACCCTAGAGAAACAGAGAGAGAGAGAGAGAATAGAATGTTAGAATCAATGGCATCTCCATCTCCATTGGTAAAACCCTGCAACCAATCTAAACACCCAACTCTAAACCCTTCTAAAATTTCTCAAAAACTTGTTACTCAATCCAAAAATGACATTATAAGTAGTAATAGCAGAAGAACAATAACAATAGCAACAGTGAGTAGCATTCTGTTGGTAGTTAGAGAAGCCATTTTTAAACCAGAAGAAGGGTTTTGTTTTGATTTAAGAATGACAGTTCCAGATCAAACAGTTGAAGAAGCAGAGAGTGGAATCAAAACCCATGCTCAAGATTTACTAAGCATTAAAGAATTAATTGAATTGGAGTCATGGAGAGAAGCACAAAAGGCATTGAGAAAGAGTTCATCTTTATTGAAACAAGATATATATACTTTAATCCAAGCTCAACCAGGGAATCAAAGACCACTTCTCAGAAAACTCTACTCTCAACTCTTTAATAATGTCACAAATGTAAGTAAATCTGACCTAATCTCCTTGATTGTCAAGTTTTTTTACTTGACTATTACTCTGAGTTTTCCTGGTTATATCTTATCTCCTCATATTCAAGGGCCGCCAATCTGTCCCCTAGATGCTTCTTGGTTAAGCATGAGGTCATGTTTGTCGTGTACGAATGAAATGTGTTTACCAGAAACGGGAAACCACATTCTGCAATGATGGTACATGCTAATATATCAAGAACTGCCATTTCCCGCGGAAACGAATTCTCATAACCGAGGGGATGGTGGGTTTGTAATTTTCTTTCAGAACAAAATCTACGACAAAAACTACCTCTATCATTCACTTTCTTGATCAAAAACAATATAACAAAATATTTTACAGGAAATTACATCACAAGATTAGTGTTTCTGGTAATCGCATTTCCATCTCCCATCTCCCGAACCAAACACCGCCTAAGTTTATAACTAAGCCTGGGGTTTCCACAAAATATGTGGTTTAATTAAGTACTTTCTTGTATGTGGGGTTTCTTCTCATCGTCTAGTATCTGAATTTGATCTGAATCTGAATGGTCTTTTCAGATTTCATTGCCTACTATCTTATAAAACAACAACTTTATGTCTCAACTCTTGACTGTTGTTTCTTAATGACAATTTGCAGTTAGATTATGCAGCTAGGAGCAAGGACGCCAAACTTGTTCAAGAGTGTTACACCAATATCGTTACTACCCTTGATGATATCTTGTCCAAACTATGAACTACTTAGACTTCATACGATGAAACATTCCGTTATTATAAATTGAAATTTGTTACAGGAGAAGAATGTGTCGTACATTATGTGCCCTAATCAGTGTAAACAATGAACCTCGTTAATCAGTGTTCAATTTCCAATTAACACTTTTAATTCACTAACTACTACTAAACATCTCAAGTCAACCATTTCTATAGGTTTGTTTCATCTCTACTAAAACTATCCCTCTCCCTGTGTACATGATAAACATCTACAAGCTCATTTCGAGCATTTTAAGTTGAAATTACAGGGTTTAATTGATGTGATTTAAGTGTTTAAAATGTTTCTTACAATACGAATATAAAATGATAAACATGTACTTCACAAGCGAAGCAATGTCTAGACTGAGACCAGGAGTAAATAAATAAAAACAATGGTAACAGAGCGTGAAAGAAAGAAATTTCAGACAACGAGAGAGAAAGCAAGCAAAATTCACCCAAAAAGGGATTTTTTTTTTCATGTTTCAAAAGGGCTTCCGTCTCATAAACTTATACACAGTTACAAATCAAGATTCAAACCCTCACCCAAAAGGAAACCCTAGTAGAAAAGCAAAAGTTGAGATTTGGTTTACAACAAAAACTAGTGATCAAACTGTTCCTATTCCAAAATGGGTTTTCTTCCCCATACTTTTTTTTGGCATTTACAATTTTCAGTTTCGTGGAACAGAAACACAATTTAGACATGATTATCAGTGCGTTCTGTTTACTGCGTGTATTGTGTAGGCAAAAGCAAGAAGGGTCGATAGCTCCAATCTCTTGATGCATTTAGACAATAGAATTCATGTACTCGCACATACAAAACGATAAACCATCTCTTGAACCACGGGCATTCCTCTTGACTTAACATCTTGGCTCTTGCTTCATATGCATCCTACTAGCTGAGTTGAACATAATTGTCTGATTCTGTTACATCAGCCGTGATACAAAACAAATAGAAACGTTATTAGGTCATGCATATCAGATATTATTCTTATGAAATTCAATGACAACTACGCCTCTTCTTTCTCTTTTTCTGAGGCATAAGTCAACCAAAGACAAGGAACTATACAAGCAAAACGAACGGAAAAAAATTAGGAGGATCATTTACGACTTTCAATTACATTGGTCATGCTTGCTGGATTTCATTCATGCCCACCATCTATTTAAGAGACAATTATAACCTCAGACCCAAGAGAATGTTGAGCCCTCCTGAGTGGGATAGGAAATCATCCGCCAGGGCTGAAACCATTTGCTTGTTGATCTTGGGTCTGGGTGGCAAAAGCAGAGACTATACTGACAAATGTTGAGAGTGAAGGGATCAGAATATCTGATCATTGCACATGGTATTCGAGCCCTGGACAGCTTGTACATGGATTGGGCATGTGTGTGATAGTCACACATTGCTTATGGGAGCCTTTGGAGCATAAGATATAGCCTTATTATAGATGGAACCTCGAGCTTAGGGGGGTACCATTTGGCGGGCTTGTGGAGCCTTGCTCTGAACAGAAGTTCAAATGCTCTTGTCTATATAGATGATTCCATTGAAGGGCTTGAAGTCGTACTAAAAATCCAAAGCTTGCTAAGAAGATAACTATCAACCTTAGAACTCTTTTTAGACAAAAGACAACTCAAAATAGAAAACTATTTTTGGTGCACATCCTAGCTTAGTTGAGAGTTGAGACCAAGTCCCTATAATTAGACATATAACTCGATTCACCTGAACTGTATTGGGTAGTATACTATTTGCAACTTCCTGATTGATTGATACAGGCAGTGGTGGCATTTGGCTCATTATCCCAGGCATCTCTCTCATGCTGCAAAAAGTGGAGAAAGAAGGAAATTGCACAAATCAAATGTAAGCACCGAAGGACCAGAAACCTATAAAAGCTTAGCAGAAAACAACAACGTCATAATCACTAATCATTAACGAGCACTTTTTACATACTTGTTCAATATGGTTGTGATATTGTTCCGAGTGTGACAAAAGAGATCAATATTTTCCTGTATCTGCAAGAAAAAGGTAACGGTTTCGACTTCCATGATCATATGTGAATATTCATATTTAAAAGTTAAAACATGGATATTGACAGGGAAGCAACATTTTAAATCTCTCAAAACAGAGCAGGTCCAACAGAAAATGGAGATATCTCCGAGTCCAACACTCAATATGAACAAGTACCAAAATTCAGGTTCCATTTGTTGATATCACCAATTTCGCTGTTCATTTTCTGGGATAGAAAAGAATGCAATGAAGGAAATTGGAAGCCCCCAATGAAGTAGGGAAGTTGATTGCTAAAAGCAATGAACATCGAATAACAACAATCCAACTGAATTAGCAGATGTGAACCCCAAAATACCCAGCGACTCAATGACTCATCCAATTTTCATTTTCTTCTTACTGCTTACTTTCTTTTACTTGTTCTCTAGTTACTTGTTGCATTCCTAGATTGCAAGAGACATAAGTGGATTTGCAAATCAAACACCAGCGATCTCAGAGTGGACTTCAACAAGATATCTGGTTAATGGTCTACATGCTATAATGTTAATGATACTATGTTACTCTGTTTAGACTTCAGAGGACTATAATGTTCAATAATTGTCTAACATAGGCTATCTATTATGCTTGAATACTTCTTACTGACTTTTATTATGAAATTTCCCTTAGAGCTTGATTTAATATTATAAAGCTAATATAATCCTACTTTAGATTAGATACTTAGAATCACCAAGACAGAAGAAAATAACCCAGTTCCAAATATAATAAGATTGCTAATATTCACATCATCTCACATTGCTGGAATATGTTCCAGCTTATAAAATATTTATGGTGAACATAGAAAACAAAATAAGCATCAAGCTAAGGAAAATCAGCATAGGTATTCACCTTATACATTGAAAGATTAGTCATGATCTGGTTAAATACTTCAGTGTTCTCATCCAGAAGACGCCTGGTGGTGCTGCCTAATGCTGAGAGCAGCCAAAGAAACAGGTTGATCAACATAACATCCACAAATAACTGAAAATCAAGTAAAACCTGAAAGAGAATGATATCAATCGACATGGATAAGTTAATTCTACCATAAAAGCCTAAAAGGTGCCCTGTGGCAACAGAGATCACAAGTGAGGTATTCCCGTTAAGCATGGTTGGTATTCACGATTCACGAACACAAAGAAATGTAATAACAATGAAAACCCCTAAATACTACTTGCAGACAAAGACTTATTCAGGCTGCGTAATTCCAGAAGATGTCTGAAATTTGAATAAAAGAGTTTTAAGGGGGTTGTCCGGTTTAGTAAGAATTTGAATAATCTCTTGAGATGGTCATTTTGTGTTTTCTTGGATTTGCTTGGTAAGGTACGCACGTTATCCTTTTGTACTTCTCTTTTTGTGACTTTTTCTCGCCTTTTATGTGTTTCCTTCCCGAATGTATCTTTAGCATTTTTTCAAGTTCCGATACATTCGTTCACCAATCCATAAAAATGTATCTAAGCTTCTGGCGAAATATCAATTATGGCTGGACAAAATTGCTACCTTTTCACATATATGAGTAATGGGTTTTTCAAGTAAAAGATGCATGACCAACCAACCTTCACATGACATCCGATCATTATAGTTTGTATGTTGAACTACAGGAGAAAACACAGACAGGCTTGCTGTTGGAGGTAGCGTTATACTAGCCTTCGAGGACTCCATTGTCATTTCCTGAATAAGCAACATTTTCAGATTCCGTTCTTAATTAAATCCACCCTGATTTAGAAACTACCAACTATACAAGAAAAGCTTATGACTGATGCTAATTAAGTGACTATGTGGTACTTAGTGAAGAAAATCATAAAAAATAGACAGAACATTCTAATGATCTAATCCATACTGACAATTGTACACGTACTTAAAAATAGATTAGCATTTAATTATTTATCCTCAAGATTAGCTCGCATCGTATGAAACAAGCAGTATATCAACTTATCAAGCATTGCCATTTTTTGTTACATTCATAAGGTGTTTGGGGTAAAAAATTCTAGTAGCATCATAATTCAAACAGCTGCAAAATATTCCAGGGGATATAGACTACTGACTGCAAATAGTAAAGAGGACTAGTCAGCTTTCTATGCTAATATGTCAGATAGAAAAGAAAAACAATGCACAAGGATATCATGTGCTAAGATTTCAGACTAGAGTGCTTGAGTCCTTGACATTATAATTATATAAAGAAATAAAAGTCATCCGTTGCCTCAAAGCACTTGAACCTTTTATTTTGTTTCTTAATCGAAATCTTTAAATTTATCTCGATACAAGAAACTCAAATCCATACAAGATTTGACATGACCGGTGACCAATCACATCTGGGCCTTCAAACTTATGAAAGTACATCTAGTTTAGTTTAATTTTGTAAGTATAACCTTGGTTAAAGATTTGACCCCAATAAGGTTATACTGCTAGGTCAAAAGAACAAAGAAAGAAAAGCCTTTGGTTAATGATCTCCAAACATTCAAGAAGTAGCAATTTCAATATATCATTTCCTCGAGGGCTTAAAAGACATACACTCACTTGACAGAACTGATGAAGGCTCAGAATTTCCAAATAAAGGCTGTATATTCCAAATGAGCACATTGTATTTTACTATTAGGTTTTCATATTTTCTGAAATAAAAATTCAACACGTCATGATCAACTACCAGCCAATCCTTTAATGAGGTAAACCGTCAAACGTGTGTAGCAGTATCACGCGTAATCAACATGTCACATCTCCAACAATATTGAACATATAAAGTTTTTCTATGAAGAAGTTATAGATTAAACATCTACCTTCCTGTCTTTCATCTTCCTCCCAGTATGATGTTCTGGTTTTCTTCTTTTCCCAATTCTCTCATTCTGTGAACAATTTTATCAAAAATAGGACATTAGAGCAATAAAAAGATTGCAAACATGAGCATCCTAAAAGTTGGTGGTGAGTGACTCGTTCCAGTCAACAACACAGTTATAAAATGAGGCCATATCCAAGACGAACCAAGAACTTTCATATAGAGAAAATTATTGTAAAGAAAAGAAAAATAAATTTAGTAGATGAGAATAAACATAAGCCTTATGACTTATGATGAGTTACAGAGTTGGGCACGAAGACAAGGCTTATATTTATAGTTTAGCAGAGCGCAAGCGGGAAAAAAAAGTCAAAACAAGAATAGGTCAAATTAAGAAGGCCAAATAACTCTGGTTATTGGGAAAAGCACAGGTGTTAATCTCGAAAATCATTAAAGAAATACGCAAATAAAGATTAGAAAAACAACAACAACAACAAAGAACCATGTGTCCATTCATCGATACTTGTTGCAATAAGTTGATTTTGCTGCAATAAAGATACCAGATAGGATAGCCTTTAAATTTTAAAGCCACATGATATGTAGGATTATACTTCACATAAGTTCTTTTCTTTTAGTTAGTTCCTAAATTACTGGTTTATTGAAAAAAAATTGGACCTGGAGAAAATTGAACAGCAAAACAATAAATCATGTGATGGAACTGACATGTAAGACCAAAGGAGATATTCATTGATAATTGATAGAACTGAAGATTTAGGAAGTACAATGATATATAGTCAAATTAGAGAGAGTCCATTAACCATCCATCTGCAGTACCTACAACTTTGCTATTTTTTAAACTTTACCATTACCTAGAACTCCCTCATACAATGAACCACAATCCTAATAATCAGAGTTCCCCTAAGATAAGCACAGTGACAATAACACCCCTGAACATTCATGAATACCAATACCCCGAGGATCTATGCCTTGAAAACCCAATAACATAGTGTGCTTCACCTCAAGCTACTGTCAGCATGTATACATAACGTCAACCAAGGGGGAGCGGAGAGGTAAGTTAAACAGTTTAGAGCCACGTGGTGTGGACACTTGCATGGGTATTTCCATATCGATAGCATATTAGCATGTGATAATTACTGTGAGCGGAAATAGGAAAAGATGGAAAGTGCTAAAGATATATTTTGGTGTCTTAGTTATAGCTCATTATTCTAATTAGCCTCTACTTCTGAATCAACATTGTTACATTATATAGACAGACTTTAACCGCTATTTTTTGTTCAAACACAATATACGACAAACTCTTGTAAAAACTAAAGTGACTGCTAGGATCCAACAAGAGTATCTTACTGATTGTCAAACACGAATATTTGGGTATTTACAACTACCCGGATTACCGAGTACCTAACACGGTCAAAAAATACTAAAATGACTATCCATGTGACAAATAACAGTAGTTAGCTAGGGATTTCGAAACATATGAAACTTAAACAACACATACGCGACACACTTTGTTAAGAAATATTGCCTCAGAAAGAGATGGTCCAAAGTTTTGAGGTTCTCACCGTCATCCATCGACATCTTAAAGCAACATCACGGACAGTCTTGTCACCCAAAGTAGCTGCAATCTTAATGTACCTCATAATAGTTGGCTCATCAGCAAACCTAAGGATTTGACATTAGATAATCAGTATGTCAACATCTGGTCCTTTAAGAATCTAGTCTTCTATGGACGCATGGAACAAGTAAGATATTCAATTCCGAGTAAAAGATGGCTGAAAATAATGAACAGTGGCTTTTCAGAAATAGAGGTCGGAACTTAGTTGTAGACTATGTAACCTCGAAGCGCACAAAGACTAGGTCAAGAAGAATACACACAGACAAAAAAATTGGCGAGGAGGACAAAAGTATATATATATATATATATATATATATATATATATATATATATATATAATATATAAGAAGGAAAAACGGTGATATACAATAAGAACAGACAACCTAAAGAGACATCATAATTATTTTCCTACAGAAACCACGTCAATTCCTTTTTGAAATGTGAAATTATGCAATATGTTCTCCCCAAGCCAAGCTAGGACTAGGGACCACGGCAATTACCTGTATATACATACATACATATATATATATATATATATATGTATGCCAACAATCCTTGGTTGGAGTGGTAAGAGGTATAATCTTCCACCTTAGAGGTCAAGGGTACGTTTTACTAGTAAAAAGCCTGAAATTTTTGAATTAGAATAATTGCCAACATTTAATTACAATTGAGACATCATTTTAGATTTGATACCCTAAATAAGCGGAGATTCATTACTGAGAACATCAAAATTTTATCAAACTTTTTTTCCTCTTTTCTTTGTCCTCTTTGCTAGACTAATATGAGATACCAAACCTAGATCATGCCAACTAAATTGAAACTACATCAACAATTTACTCTGATTTCTAGAACTAGCATATAATGAAAGTATAAAATAGAAAAACTTTGATGCAGGCGCATAACACGTGGGCCCACGTCCACGTGTGCCCACATCCCATTCGGCCATAATAGTAGTCCTAGTTAGTATAGGATTAGGAAGTTACCGTAAATTGGTATTTCTTTTATTTAGAAGTTTCTATGTTTTAAGTATTTTTATTATTTAGGAGTCCTAGTTTGAGTCTATCTAGGAAAGTCTATTATCCTATAAAAGGAGGTCTAGTCTATTTTGATATTCAGATTGAAGAGAAAACCAAATCAAAGTTTATAGTTTATTAAGTTTATTCAGTTATTTTACCGTTCTTCGTTTACTTTATTTATCGTTTTTATATTTCCGCTGCGTCTACATCAAACTTGGAACACAATAAATAAATGGAGACTGTAAAAAATGCGTACACTACCTACCTGACAAGGCCTTGTTCCAATCTCGTTTGTTCGTCGGTAGACCACTCCACAGCTACCTCAATGTCATGCTTTTGATCCGGAACAGAATCGAGAAGAAAACCACTAGTAGAATTTCCAACAGATGCAATTCCACTTAAGTTGTTAATCATGCCAGAATTACCATTGAAAGTAATACCCGTCGTGTTAACTAGATTCCCAACAGAAACCATAGTAGATGTGCTATTTGTTGCACCTGATTGAAATGAAATGGCATGTCGATTTAATGCGGATGCCAGAAAAGCGTCTTGGGGAAAACCCATATTGGAATCAGCTGCCATTACCAAACTCCTATAAACCCAAATCTTTCCCACCCTAAACCCCTGATACTCGAAAAGAGACAAGTCACGCAAATACCAAGTGAATTACACAGTCAGAGATCACCCAAAACCCTAGGACTTCCACAGAATTCCAAAACAACTGGACCTTAAAATCAAAGCTTGATCTTAAACACCTTAATTGGAAGCAAATACCCCTGAATATCATCCTCTATCATTTTCCATAAACAATTTCCAAACCAAACAGATGGCAGAATCATTATCTGAAGCCCAAAATAAGATCTTTCAGATCAAATTATTCCTGAAACACCAAAAACAACAATAATTACTCATTTCAAAAACCTAATCCGAAACGTACTCCAAGCATCCCCAACTCCTACGAACACTAAAGTTCTTCGGTTTGTAAGGCTAAAACCCTGAATCAAATCCCTAAAAACAAACTTAATATGAAAAAACATAAATGAAAATTGAAAGATGAAAGTAAGCATTTACCTTTCTAAGCAACTTTATGGATGAGGAGGGGAGAGAAGAGAGACGAAACCCTAGTTAGCTCTCCGAATATTTTTCTTATTACTCTCTCTCTCTCTCTCTTTTCTCAAATCTAATTAACTTATTACTCTCTCTTTTGTTTTACTTTTAGGAATATTTTTCTCTCTATGACTCTATCTCTAACTTTCCCCTAAATGGGAGAGGGAGTAAAGGGAAAACTCTTCCTCTTCACGACCAATAGAGAAACATAGAAAGAGGTATTATTAGTTAGGTTTTGGTAATGGTGGAAGTTGAGATCTTAGAATTAGTTTGAGAATCCCCCATAAAAGCATTTGATACCAATTATTATTATTATTGTGGTGACAGAGTAGCCACTTCCTTCTCCCACCATCACCTTCCTCTCTTTTTTTTTACTCCTTTTTAAAATCTAACTCACTTTCTCTCTCTACCTCATTTTCTCTCTCTACTTTCTCTATCTTCTGCAACTTCCGGTTTCTTCTCCCCTTATTTTTACCAAGTACTTTCTTACCCGGCGAAGAACAGTATATTCCATTTCCACATAAAAGTACCCGCGGTACGTACGCGCACTGACGCTCAGCAACTATTGGATGTGGTGCCGACATTTTAAGGAATTAACAACATGTTGACTATGGACAACCGCCAGCAAGTAGTAGTCAGGTTGGTTACTGCGTCTACTTGGATTATTGAACTGCAAATCCGGGAAATATTGAACTTATGGTGTGTTTGGATGGCGGAATCATGAATCCGCGGATTCATGAGTCCTTGGGATTCATGATTCCACAGATTCATGAATCTAAGTAATATTTTTTGGCTTGTTTGGCAACTAAGAATCCTATGATTTATTATTATTTGAGTATTTTTAAACGTCTTCAGAAAAAATATGATTTTTGAAAAAAATAATGATTTTGAAAAAAAATAATGATTTCGTAGAAGGAAATATTTTTTTGTTGATTTTAAGTTTGAAATTTAGGTTCATTAATCCAAAATCCTAGCAAATCCTAGGGGGTAGGGTGGGATTTTGGTCCAATACAAATTTTGGAATCAGGAATCCTTAGGATTCAAGAGTCCTAGGATTCTTGGTAGCCAAACAGACCAAGGATTCATGATTCCTACCAAATCCCACTTTTGATAGGAATCCTACTTAGGATTCCTGCAACCAAACACACCATTAACTTATTATTAGTATAAATTATGTGATAAAATTGTCGGGAGAGCCTCTTCTATGGTTTAATTTCGGTGATTTCTCAAAAAAAAAATATTACGGACAACTATAGTTGATTGTGCAACTACTCTTGAATTTGGAAGTCACGGTCCTATTAACAATTAAATTTTGAAAATGTATTGTAAGAGTGTTCCATGGAAATGTGGTGTGTTTGACGGAGATGATATGTGACGGAGAGGAATGAAGATGATCACCAATTTTTGTAGGCCTAAGATATCTCGACTACCATGATACCTTTCGCTTTGGTTGCCAAGTAACATTTGTATGCTTCTTTCCATCACGCCACTAAAAGTTGGCTCCTCCGTCAACTAGATGTCAGTAACTCCTTTTTACAAAGTGATCTATATGAAAAGGTTCTTACGAGAACACTGCCTTGATTTATTCAGTAAGGGGAAGTCATGGGTTTGTCGCCTCAACAAATCTCTCTATCGCCTCGAATAAGACTGGCATTAATGGTTCTCCAAATTCTCTTCCGTTCTCATCAGTTGTGGGTTTTGTTCTGTCCCTCTCTGACTATTCTTTATTTTTCTATGAGACTGACTCTACATCGACTTTTTGTCTTTGTTTATGTCGATGACATAATTATCAACGACAATCATAACTGTGCGATTACCTCCCTCCAGTCAGCCAGTTGAAAGATTAGCAATGATCAAGATATAATTTGTTGTACCTATCATGTACCTTTTCTCCTCTTTTATTTATCTTGTAAATCTCCACTTGTATGAAATACACATAAATTAACTTATTTTCTCCTCTTGATCTATCTATGTTCGATTTCTTTTTCCATAAGCCTGGCAATAAATATCTGAATATTCGACATCTGATCTGCACTTGTATTCAATTTTTTAAAAACATCTGAAACTCCAGACATGGATTCGGTTACACCACTATCTGTATCCGATAAGTAATATATAAAAATAACAAAAATATATATTTTAATAATAATAATAATATATAAAATGGATAGTAGAGATTTATTATTTAGATATAATAGTCGTCGATTGGATTTAGATATTGATATATAATAATCGTCGGATAGCTTATTGGATACTGATATGTCTATAACTGATCCGATAAGCTACCGTTTACAAACCTACTTCCTCTTTTATATTATTGGGGGTCTCCAATTTTGACTTTAGTATACCAACTCTTGTGCATTTGCTTTTGACTAACATGTGATGTTTAATCGTCTTAATGGTTGATTTGCAATGTTTTTCGGCCCATTTGGTTCAAATGATCGATTCAAATTGGGACAAATGGACAATAAAAAATACCTTGACTTCATTCATTCGTGACAATACTGGTTATTCTTATCAAGTTTCGCCTCTATGTACCTATTTTAAGGAGCCACACCAGTGGAAATCAGGAGCTCTCGGAAGTCAAATTGAAATACATAAAAAATAACGAAAAAAGATAAATTTCAAACTTTCACTTGGTAAGTTTTTTTTTTTATGGATTCTCAAATTCCTCCAGATTTTTTCTTTTATTCACGGTTTATTTGTGGAGCAAGGAAGCTCCTAGAAGCATGAGCTCCCTTGCTCTCTCCTTCCTATCATTTTATATTTTTTTTCTTCCACAAAGAAGCACCTATATTAATGAAGGTCTATTGGGGAGAGAAGAGACCGCGACGATCTAGTTTCAACGAGAATATAGAAGAAAGAGTTGGGACAAGGGAGTTTCACCACAAATATATAAGATAATATTTGACAAGAGAGAGGGTCTGCCATGACGTCAGCCCTTAGGGCGATTTCCCCTCCTCCTTTTTCAGTCAAACCCTAATCCTCATTTCAGCAAATCAATTCTTTCATCCAATCTGCACAATTTTGTTCCTGTAACCCTAGATATCGATCTTTTCCACCACAAATTCCAACCCAACAAAAAACTCGAGTGGGGTTTTTAGGGATAAAGTAGGTCTCACTTGCTGAGGTGTTTACGCTCTTCCTTTTTCCCGTAGTCTCACTCAGTTCATACCCATAATCCACTCAGCTACTTACCTCCTCATGCAAGTTGATTACCTCATGGGATCTAAATCATCATAACTGACTTTTGCAACTACGGGAGTACGGGACTGTCTACCTATCTATCAAACTCAAGATCAAAGGTTCATCATCAGGAACCATATGAAATCCTGAAATGGTCAGCGTAATATCGAATCACAAGTCAGTTTATCTCTCAACAAAGAAGCACTATACACCTTGAACTTACTAAAAAAGAAAGCAGCGTTTCGCCAAATCAACTCAAGGAAGAGTACAAATCTACAAAAAGACCAGTCAAACCAGGGAAGTTTTATCTAATCTTTGATTATTTTACTTTTAATATGAGATCTCCTACACTAGATTAACTATTTGTCTACCAGTGGTCGAGCTTATAGCTCATTGATAAAAACCTAAGTCCTTCTCTAGGTCAACCAAAGATAAACGTAATACTAATATAAAACTTTATTAATAACTTCAAGACTCATATTCATATCCTAACTACTATGAACTCAACCATATATATATATATATATATATATATATATATATAGGATAAAACCAAACAAATTAGACTCTAACTAGGACTCGTAATTAGACATCAACTAAGACTCAATGTTTAAATATAGAAATATAGAAACTCCTAGGACTCCTAATTAGACATCAACAATGACTCAATATTTAGAAATATAGAAACCCCTAAATTACTTAGAACTCTAAAATATAGAAACTCCTAGTATTAAATAACTAGAAAATATCTTCTAAAATATAGAAACTCGTAATTTTAAATATAGAGAATATCTTTTTCTATCATCCATCCTCCCTTGACAGCATCCTTGCCCTCAAGGATGTTCTTGATCATAGTTAACATCGGGTCTCCCTCATCTTCGACAATTGATATTTCGTCATCAATCGCAATATTGAGGATAAGTGCCTTCTTCAAAACAGACACATGAAAAACAAGATGAATTTTAGTTTCCTCTAGTAATTCCAAACGATACACTATTGGACTGATTTTTTTCCAGGATTTTGTATGGACCATAGTAGTTTGGAGATAACTTCAGAGACGCCCTTCTTACTGTAGAATTTCCCTTCTCAGAGCAACTACTCTTATTAAATGCTACTTGTTTGGAATATCCTCCATATATGATCAGTTTTGTTTCCTTTAGTGGATTGATGTTCATCGAACAGTTTGATCGAGGAGAAGGTCTAGGAACATTTTCTTCAATGTGAATTTCTTTTTGGATTCTTTTAGTATAACATCAGAATGGCATCAATGTCATCTTCCTCTGACATTTTTGTGTTCTCTTTGTGAGCTTCCTTCTCCTCTACTTTGGTTGTTTTTCTCTCTGTCTTCTCCTTATCTTTTTCGGGCTCCTTAACCATATTTGAAAGACAATCAAATTTTTCTTGATATTCATAGCAGGGTTTGTTTGTCATAATTTTGTTAGTGCATCCCCTGCATCTTCATACGTCGTTTTCCCGAAGCGATCGACAACCGCTTCGCCAAACTCATTTAGTTGAAATGGAAACGAGATTGGGGAAAGAATCAGGGTTAGGATTGTTGTCGATGTTATTGGGAATAGGGGAATTCATTTCTTCAAGAAAATCGCCATTGCAAGGATTCCACTCATGATTTCGAGATCAATTGAGGTGGCGCAAAAAGAAGACGAAGAAGAACGATTAAAGAAGAAGAAAGATCAATGAAGAAGAAGGATTAGATAAGAACGAAAGAAACCCTAAAAAGCAGAAGAGAATATTTCGAAGAAGAAGATTTAGAGAAGAAGCATGGAAGAAGAAGAACCCTAAAAAAATTCTGATTTTTTGATAGGGAAAGTGAGTTTTGATATGAAAGGCATTTTGGGAACTAAAATATTAGAAAATGACCTCAATAGTAACTATCAATATTATTTCAAATCTGACCTCTAATTAGCCATAATATTTTGATAGAAAATGACTAATAGTAAAAGATTTGGACTTTTTTAGTTATTCTGAAATTTTTTACTATTCAAATGGTCATCTCCCATTGTGCCCATTTACGAACCTTTGTATAAGCCCAAAAAAATCTCAAAGAGACTACTTTATTTTGTTGACAATGAGAAAAAAGAAAAGTTTTTCATCACCAAGTGGAGGATCGAAGTATTGATACCCTACCCCATACAAAAGGTGCCAACAAGGTAAGCTTTGCTTTTATATTCTTACCAATCGATGGATGATCACTTTGTTTGGTAGGACCTACTTCTGTCAGAAAGAATGTCAAAATCTACCAATCAACTTGGACTTAAAGTGTGGCCCTACCAACATGGTGGGCCAATGAAGACATGGGTCGGTAAGAAGCCCAAAGGCTTTGAACCTTGCATCATGTTAGAGTTAGGTAGGTTAGGTTCAAACCTAACTATTACTCCAATTTGCATATCTTCTATGCATGTTTATTTGTGTTTTAAGAGGAGAATGTGTGTAGGGCTGTAGGCCAAATCAGTTCATTCTCATTTGTGTATAATATTGCATCTTTTTATATATTGGAAACATGATCATCTAGCATAGAGAACAACTAACTTTGACCCTTATTGATTCTTATAGTTATTAATAAATTGTGGATTAGTTAAGAACTACTTTACTATTGATTATTGACATTACGAGGTTAGAAAAAAGGAAGATAGTTATCGGTCTTTAATTTTTGTAGGTCACAAAAGCTGGCGGGTCAAGGTAGGTTAAGTTCTCTATTTCTCTTTGGAAAGTCTATTTGTCATCATTGTAGCATCTTTTGTTTGTACTAAAACTTCATTAAGTATTAAACATATAGATCCAGTCATATTGAATTTTCTTGCTCAACCTTTATAATACCTAATGTCCTTATAATTTGATTTTATACTTATATTATATGGTTGATTCTGAATTTAATTTATTAAACATATAACGATAACATTCATTTTGTTCATTAGTTTATTGGCATACTTCTACATATAACGTAGTTCTCGCGCTAACAGAAAAAGTAATTCTGGTTTTGACTTACTATCAAAGTCATCTTATGTATTACATTTGGACAACACACTCAGATCGTGAATCATGAGTTCAAATTTGGATAAAAATAGTTTGTTCTCGAAAATTTCGTTATCGTGGGTGCTTAAAGCATAATAAGCATTTGAAACTATACCTTTTCCACATGAAATAAACAGGGTTAGGTTGGGAAAAAGTGAGAAGACCACAATCTAATCAGACATCTTTAACAGTGGAACTAAAGCTTGTTCTTGAACCAAGATGGACTAAAAATTCATGGATGGATATTCTTTCACCACCTTTAAAGGTACTTGAATCCACTTCAAGAAAAATCAGGAAGAAATATGATTTTGGTGGTTGTGAATGGGTCCAACATTCCACCATTATTAACAAATCAAAGAATAAGTGTTTTCTTGCACAAGATTTATAATCAAAGCTGGGCATAAAGACTTCTCCATTTTATGTGGAAGTGGTAACCGTACAGTGGGGTTTACAACTATGTGGTTTCACAAACACAACCAGAACATTGTTAGGTATCTTTTCTTTTCAAGCTTCACTTCAAGATATGTTAACAATTTTACAATTACTACATAAGAGACAATAATTTGTTAAATGTTTAGTTTGTGGTCATCCAACTGATCAAAACTAATTGACAATGAGTAGGGAGGACCTATACATTATACTCTCGGTTGTTAATTACCCCTGGAGCACGTGTGGCTTTTAAGCCTATTACGTGTGGGCCTATCTCTGATACCATGTTAAGTTTGTGGTAATCCAACTCAAAACCAATTGACAATGAGTGGAGATGACCTATACATTATATTCTTAGTTGCTAGTTACCCTTCTCCCATGTGGGACATTCTCACAGTTAAACTTAGATATTCTATTATATCACCGTTACACTCGAAGAACGAACTAGGATTTTAAATCAAGCTGGCCTAGCTTAAAATTACTACTTAGTAAAATTCCTACTTACGATATACATATAAAACGCAACGGTATTTTTTAAGGTGATTCGTTGATTTATCTCTTGGGTATTCACGGTCGTCCGATTTGCATCTATAGTTGGTTAATCCAATGTCTCTAAATCTCTAGTTTGTTAATTTGTAAGTAAGAATCGGTTCTCTCAAATATGACCTCTGGATTGCCCAACCCGAGACTTTTGGACGGTACGGGTTCGGGAGTATACCTACAAAAAAAAAGCCGTTTATAAATGTCGAAGGTCAAGCGAGATTGACCAGAGTCAATCACTTTTTTGCAGCGCGAAAAACAATTTTAAAGGACGCCTTTAGCCGCTCCACAAAAAAACTTACAACAACTCTACTTATGGACCTATACCAAAGGTATCTCCTTATAATGATGCACTCCTTTTACCGAGGAATGTTCTCCTTATTGTATAGTATCGTTAAGAACTAGTTTTCCAGTCTCTCTCTCTCTCTAAAATCAGTCTACTGTGTTTGTTTAAGGTGGGTGATCTGAGGAAACAAGAAACATATCCGGGGTAAATTTTTTTTAAAGGAAGATGTGAATCTTGACGAATTTTGTGGGTGCAAAATTTTAAAGGGTAATAAGTCATCTTCTTCTTCCTCGCCTCTTACCACCAACTCCGGTCACCTCCTCTAACTCCGACCACCACCATTTTTTTCCTTTTCTTCTACTTCCTCTTCTCTCCTTCTAATAAAACTAAAACCTCCATTTATCTTTCTTCTCTCTACTCATCCCTGTCGATTTCTCTCTCAACTTTCCCTCTTCTCTCAACTTCTCCCTTTCATCTCTCTCAACTTCTCCATATTCTCTCTATTTATCCCTCTCCTCTCTCTTTCTACTTTTCCATCTTCTTTCTACTTCGTCGGAAAGTCGATCTGGTTTGGAAGAATCCCCAAGTCAGTCCGGTTTTGGGATCCCCCTTTATTATCCTTTGTGTATAAATTATTTCTTTATTCTCCTCGATTTAGAAATTATTTCCCTCCTATCTTTTCAGTTTCTATTAATATTCTAAAAAACAGTGGGCACAGAGGACCAATAGACAACCAACTAGCGAACACCATCTCCTCGTTAATGTTCTTTTTTCTCACTACCTCTCTCTCTCAACTTCTCTGCAACTCAAATAAACAAAAATTAAAAACTTCTCGGAGCATCTCTATTGCAAGATTTTAGAGTTTCTTAAAATCTCAAGTGTCACCTAAGACTTTAAAGTTTCTTTTTAGAAACCTCTCCGATGCGAAATTCAATTGAGATCTTTAGATGATGTACAAGCATTTAACTTTTAAGATGTCTCAGTCACAATCTATTTTTGAGATCTCTTTTGTGCATCTTAAGTATTCTAGCCATCTTAAGTTACTCAAAAAAATTCAAATGTTGAGTTTCTTCTTGAGATATCTCAAAATGTAAGGATGCCACATCATTTGGAAATCCTAATGGAGTGCTAAATCAAAGAGTTATTTTCTAAAATCAAAATAAATCCTAGGTGGAACTGAGTTTCTCAAATTGGGTCTTGCATTGGAGATGCTCTAAGTCAATTAGATTTTTTTTTTTTTGAGTTATTTTCTACAGTTAATTTTAGAAGGTGAAGTAAGTTAGCTGATTATAGTATCTTTGCAAAGGCGTATAAAAAGATGGAGTTGGAATCCCCGAGTTTGTGAGGAATCACGACGGTGTTCTCAAAGATAGACCATTCACAGATTATGGTATAGAGCCGATCCTTTTCATTTAACTCTTTTCTTTCTATGGGGTATACACAATTGGTAGGCTTGAAGAGAGACATCTCAGGAGTTCAGCAGTTTGTTGACAACTCTTCTTTGACAACTCTAAGCATGAAGTAAGGTTGCTTTAAATTGTATATTTTATGATGGGGATGCTTGTCGACTAAATTATATGCTCATCTCTTACTTTCATGGCTATGTATTCATGTCTTCCCTGGCCCTCGGTTTCCCGAGCTTCGACCAAATATAGGCGCCAAACCGACCCAAGATGTCCAGCCGATAGGTTAGACAAGGGGCTAAGCAATGTGAGAGTACGTGCCTTGCTCATGAACCTTCTGTTTCTCGTCAGATTCATACTTATCCGAGTTTCCTTTATCCCTCAAATTCTTGGGATTTCAGACTTCCTTCTTAAACTAATGGTTCCATGCTTTGTATTTTATGGAGCATCTTCCAGGAAATAGAGAAGATGGTTTAGTTAGTCGTATATACATTTAGTTAGTTTATACATTGCTTGTGTAGTTAATGTCAAGATTTCACATTATGGGCTATATATAGGTCAGACACTGCTGAACTTACCTGGAGGTAGTTAGTTACTAAGTTTGAATACTTAGAGCTTTCTCTTTGAGTTGGGTATTCTAGAGAAACTTTTGAAAAGACCTCTAACTGATATAAACTTGGAAGGACAAAAGGTGCATTTAGTTCTAGTACCTATACTGTAGTTCGAAACTTAAATGCGTATAGAGAACTTTGGGCTTTTTTCTTTCTCGTGATACGACGTTGGACGTCTTAGTGGTTGCATCAAGTTATGAGTTTATGACAAAACACATTGTTTTATGCGAACAGGTTGATGAAAAACGAGCATGCGATACCCAAACATAAATTCTGAATGAGATGATCAACAATCAACAGGTACATGGTTTCAGCAAGTTGCGAAAACTATATGTATACAGATTTTAGAAAATAAATGTGAAAGTGCATTTTGATATCATAATCTACAGACAGGATCTCTCTTCTTTTTGCTTTGACCAGGTTTTCAGATCTCTGCAGTACTAAAAATGAACTATTGAGGTGATGAACAATCATCTCGAGTTCACACTTATGCAGAGAGGATGTCTCTTCTTAGTTTTTTTTTACTATGACAAGGTTTTCAGATATTTGCAATACTTTGCAGTTTACGGCTTGAACAACCATACCATCTCTAACCCCATAGAACACCCTAAACATGAACTATTGATGTGATGAACACTCTGAGTCATCTCGAGTTCACACTTACACTTAGCATGCCCACGCGAATATTAGGCTTTCTAGTCCATTGATACTGTGTCTAGTCCAGTAATACTTGGTTTAAACAGTAGTAAGGCTAAACTTACTTCTGGATAGATAGCTTAAATTGAAAACAATAAAGAATCTATTATAAAAAATAACTTCTATATATTAATCCAAATTGGTTATGCAAGTCTTGAAAAAACATAAAATTAACTAATTGAACATGTGCTGAAATCTATTGTTTCTACAGCGAAGATAAATTAAATAAATCTATTGATGTGACGAAGAACACTTCCTAGCTGACATGTCGAAAGATGGGAGTGTAAAGTTGCCTGAAATAACACTAGAAGCCATTACTCGATAAGCAGCTTCAGTCATATGTGTTTCATCCCACATTATGTAACTATCTGGATTCTTACAGACATTGGTAATCTCACACGTCTCTGCATTATCTTCATAGAGGTAAGCGTCCAACCCTCTTGCTTCACAACAAACTACTGAAAGTGTGTCTTTATTCTCTATAAATCCAAATTCGTCACGTCGCGAGTTGATGAAACGCATGGTTGCAGAAGCATAATCGGCGTAAATTATGTTGACATGAGGGTATAGCTCTCGAAGTTGTTGGATAGTAGATTGGAGGAATGCATTGTGATGAGCAACAACTTCGTTCAATTCATAAATACACCCATTCCGATCATAGACATGTTCATGAGGGTAGTTATTTTGAGCTCTACGAAGACACCCAATTGGGATTAATCCTGCCACCATTACTTGAGTTGCTCCTAGAGATATTAATTCGTTAACGGTGCTAGCAATTTCGATAACCACCTTGGGTACCATATCTTGGAGTTGACTACTGTCTTTGTCTAACGTGTAATCGTAAGTACCAATTCCTCCAACGTGAAATAATGAACTTGCAAAATATTGTTGACAGTCTTGAGAGTCAGAACACAAAGATGGGAGTAGAGTTTTGAACCATTCCATTTGAACACCCAGTGAATTCTTAATTGCAGGAGTGGGTAACGACGAGTTGACAACTTCATCGTCAAGGACAGTAGCTCCAATGACTGCGAAGTTTACACCTTTCTTGAAATCTGTAGAGTTATCTGTGGCCAAATAGGGTGGTAGGAGTGGGAGACCTAAAGCTTCAGCCATGAAGTCTATGATAAGACGACCATTAGAGAAACGTCCAGAGGATTTGTTGAAGAAAGTGATGCCATAAGGAAGAGAATGAACGTCCCCATAAGTTCGATTGGGACGAATATAACCATGAAGAAAACTCATGTCTTGGACACCATTATGACTGTGATTAACTTGTTCCCATGTGAGGTTAGTAGGGCGAGGAGGAGATGATGATGCAGAATTCACAATTAATTCTTGATTTTGTAATACATAATTACCCGTATCCGATATATCATCACCGAAATTGAAAATTGAAGTTATACATGACCTTTTTCCTTCATTAGTGTTCTCAGCAGCAGTCATGATCATTACACCACTTGCTATTGACAGTAGCAAAAACAAAGAGAAGATACTCCCCTTGATCATTAATCTTCTTAGTGCCATAATGCTTGGAGAGCGAGAGAGAAAGAGAGATGATAGATGTGTCAGATAAGAAGTGAAGTGAGGAGGGTATTTATGGAAGTGAAATTGGGGGTAAGATGGGATTCCTGTTTTCAAAAGGATTAGAACACTACTTTCTAAGTTCACAATTAGAAACAATTTTGAGTAATACTAATCCAAATGGGAGTCTGATATCCCATCAGCTTACTATGTGGGCACCGACCCGAATGCATTAGGTAAACACACTACTCATGTGGCGGATTTGCCATAAACTTTTTTTTTACAATTTGCAACCATTTGATAATACTTGATTATTAAACATAGAAAAAGTTTTGCAGAAAAAAATATATACAAAAAGTTGCCAATTTCACTGTTTACAAAATAAACTTGATTATTCCTCACACATGGCCTGCCTGAGTGCGTAATGGTCTCTTTCGGCACTTTAACCACTCTACCGCCACACTTCAACTACGACCACAATCACACCTCAATAACTGCATTTTAGCTACCACTCTTTAACCACCACCATATTTGACACTATTACTGTTTTTATTATCATGTGAGCCACTACTGTACTTCCATCACTAATACGAAAGTACTGTCACAACCATCACCTTGACTGCGACCTCAAGACCACGCTGCCACCACTACATCAGCATTCTTTTTTGTTGAAACTATATCACCACTCTAATCATCACCAAAATCATAATTTAATTAAATCAAATACCTCTACAAAAATAGAATTAGAAAACATATCATGGAACTAACTTAATAATTTTTCGACTTATAAGTAGCTATTTTATCAAATATACTAGGTATAACCCGTGCCTCCGGCACGGAAAGATCAAATGTAAGCATAGATAGAGAATTTAACCATGTCATTGACGAGTGTTTTTAAGTTGATATTGATCATTATTGTTTTTGGTACATCCTCGTTCTCTCCTTACAACTTTTTCTTTTTCATTTTTAATTGTTTTTTTCATATATCACATACAGTTATTTTGACAGAAGAACAGAAAGTTTAAAATCATTTCATATTTTCAAGGATGCAAAGGATTTAGGTGATGTGATTGTTCATTGTTGCCTCTTTCTTGTGACCAAACACTGATCATCTTAAAGACTCGTATGTTTTTTTAAATCATTAAAGACTCGTATGTGCTCAATCAACTTTGGAGGTCGTAAAAAAAAATATGTGTTTTTATCAAATGATGTATAAACCTATAACATTAACAATACGTAATGTTACAACGCTAGTAGAGGCAAATAAATGTGTTGGTTGAAATTTTTTTCATGTTGCCTGAATTTGTGGAGTTTTAATTTCATTTCAGGGTCTATCCAAATTACATGAGAACCTATGAAATATATTCGAGTAACAATGTTGGCTACCTGATACGTACTTAACCGATATATCACTTCAGCTTGTGTTCAGTGGCAATAGCACAAAGAAGAATAATTCCTCTTGTTCCACTCTGCAACTTCGTCGACCTTACGGTCTGCACTAAACGAGTTCTTTGCCTTCAAGAATGGTTTGCATTCTCCACTATGGATTTGAAAATATACAAGATAAAAAATTCCCATGAACATAATTCTGAAGACAAAACAACTACTTAATTTACAACAATAAGGAAACAATATTGATTTGAAACAAAATTTCTGGTACTTCTCGCACAAACCAAATGAATAAATAAAAGAACCAAGTTTTATAGACTTAAGTAGTAGTACTGCTCTTTCTTATTCAAACAAATTGAGAAACTGAATGTATTTAACAGGTAAATTGCAATCCATTGATGAGGACAATAATGTTTTTCCTTTGGCCTTTGATTCTTAGTGACAATGATCGTATTCTAGTCAATATTTCTGGACGTGGTTCTTGTAAACATAAGTTCCCTATACCGATCAAATGAAGGACATGAATGAGAATAACTTAAAGTCAAGGTTGATGGGGGGCTCAAGTTATCAACTATTACAAACACTTGTTTAACACTATACATCATTCCAGTACTTCCAATTTCTCAATTCCCAATTACTCAAATGAAAATAATTGAAGTCAAGGTTGATGGCAGGCTGAAGTTAATTTAACATTGTTTAATTCTATAGCCTACCCACCAAGTTTTAGTGCATGGTAATATAATTCCCGGGAACAAAAAACAAATGTAATCTCTGCTACAAATCCCATGGCTTCAGGGCCACCTCTTTCAAGCAAAGAAATGGTCAGATTCCATTCATTCATAGCTTCTTAATCCTTTACCAAATTTCTTTCAAGGCTCTGACTTTACCTCCTGAATCGACGCTGGCACAAAAATCTGACTACCGAACCAAGCGACATATTACCTTCGAGTGCTGCTGCTAGGAAATCTGTGTTGACCCTGACGATACTGGCCCATCTAGAGCACGAACCGTATTGAGAGGTGGACTCGACTCCCAAGATAAACGATCCTCATAGGAATAAAAAGTATGTCATCGAATAGCCTTTCAAGATACACGATAACAAAACTTACTTCTCGGTTTTCTCCTTCTTTTGCAGAAGGAAACCGAGTAGGTATCGGTTTCTTAAATAGCAACTGCACCAATGACCCTCCACCTGATACGGATAATAAACTTGCACCAAGCGTACCAGCCTCGTTTTCTTTCGAAGCAGCAAATCCCAATGATGGGCACATATCAAGTTATCCCCATAGATAAATTACTTTTGAAGAATGAAATAGAAACGAAGAAGAAAGTACAGAATTGCATAAAATACTTCACTGCACCTTAGCAATTTAGTAGTTAAATATAAAACTTGAAAAATCTTACATACTAACCTTGTTGTTCACTGTTCTAGCATCTCCTACATCAGCAATTAATTTTTATTTTAAAAAATCCTGCA
Source organism: Eschscholzia californica (assembly GCF_041429995.1). NCBI lineage: Eukaryota > Viridiplantae > Streptophyta > Magnoliopsida > Ranunculales > Papaveraceae > Eschscholzia > Eschscholzia californica. The sequence goes on along the minus strand of NW_028238198.1, from coordinate 10,251,523 downwards.
AATAGAAAATGAATGAGAGGTAGATGGTGAGAAAAAGCGAAAGAAGTTTAAATAGGTCTAAATAGCTCAAAAATGAGAAATCATTTTCATTCCGTAATTTCAACAAAAGGTTCTGCGGCAAAGTTAAACACCATGATAAGATTTGATAAGCTTCAATCACAGAGAGCAACCTCAATGAAGAACAAACTATTAGTGAAGAACACCATGAGAATGAGAAAAAAAAAACAATAAAACAAATTCATTCGGGCATTACATCAAACACCTCAAACTCGCAAATGAAGATTAACCGAAGATGCATTCTTTGTCATCTTCTTCCTATTACTCCTGAAACACAATTCAAAGGAAAAAAAAGAAGAACCCATATAACTTACACAAAAAATAATATGAACTTTTGAACTAAAACCAAATTTTACTTTGTAATTTTACTTATACGAGAAAGGCGTGAAGCTGGATAAGACGAATGCGATGCATCCAGTTCCAGAAAACATCATAAAATCAGGTTGAGGGATCCAATTTTCAGCCCATTTTTGTTTTACTTATTTTCGCTTTTGCAATCTTCAAATAGAAACTTAGATAGTAAACGAATAGCACTTTAAATATCTAATAACAATTTGTCATGCGGAATTTGGAATTGATTCAATAATCTAAAACAACTCCAAAAGATTTCAAATAAGCCAATAATATATTTCAAATAGGATAGAGATGTTAAAGCTTATGATTTCTTATTAATATTAGGGCATGATGCGAAATAATTGAAATTAGATTTTAAAGTATAATAGTAATTCACTCAGATGCTCTCAAGGTCTCAACTACAACAATCATTTTTCCTGCCAAAAACAAATAAAGAAGGAAATTAACAAGAAAGTTAAGGCTAAAGAAGAAACTGAAATAGAAAATGATTATCAGTGCTTGACATAAAAGGTTAAAGAATAAGAAGGATTCGGGTTTTGACAGGTAACAAATCAGCAGTCAGCCTCACCATTGGTTAAGTGAGCCTCACCAATTGTTCTTCTTTCATAATTTCTCTTCCTACTGAAATAATTGTTATGGAAACAGAGGAAAATGGTTAAAACCCTAATGGTTCCAAACAAATTTCTACATGAAATAATTGTTATGAAAACAGAGAAAAATGGTTAAAACCCTAATCATTCCAAACAAATTTCTACATGAAAAAAAATCCTTTCATAAGTTGTAGTAGAATAAATTCATAATCAACTTAATGAAATTCATCATCAATAAGACAACACAATCAAATTAAATTACCTATGATAAAATTTATAGAGAGACAGAGTGTGTGTGTCCAGAAAATACCTGGAAAGATGAAGATGAGGATGAAAGATGGAGAACCATTTTATGGAGATAAAAAGGATTAATGAGAGTAACCGAAGAATTGAAAATGGAGGAGTTGGAGAGGTCCGTTACAAAATGGAGAGTAACCACCATTGACTCACGTCATTACTCATTAATAATAAACCAGTGAGAATAAAATCTCATTAAGGAGTTTGGACGTTTTAGAGAGAGTCAATCGGACAACTTTTTTACTTTAATGAGGATGAAATCTCTAGTTAATTGAAACAGTCCGGGCAGTTCAGACTAGGGGTGTACTCGAGTCGACCCGAGCCGAGTAGTAAGATGTTCAAGCTCGGTTCGTGTATTTGACTGCCGAGCTCGAGCTCGAGCTCGAGCTCGTTCGAGTAATTCTCGACTTGCTCGAGCTCGACTCGTATAAGTTTGAAAGAGCTCGAGCTCGGATCGTTTTAAGCTCGTTTATTAAAGTACTTCAAATCAAAACAACGTCCGATCATTTGTCACATACAACAATAATTGTTAACGAACACAACCAAAAAAGTAAAGATGTTCACTTTAAACTTCTTAATATTTGTTTCGTCAATATAAATGATAACCAATTGTTCATTAAAAAAAATATCATAATCAATTGTATGTTGCGAAAATGTCGTCAGTCCCTCTCTTTGCTAGTTGTCATTGCCAATGCCAAAATTATCCAAAAATACCTACACAAGAAACAACAATATTAGTATTCTGACATATACATGGAATAAAATGTTTTATGTCAAGTAGGATGAGCAATTGAACAATATAAAAAATTCAAAACCAAGTGGGAAGAGCAATTGAACCATTCATACCCGAAACGATCACTACTTTTTACTATCGGTAATAGGCAAATTCACCACAGTTATTGTCTTTTCCGTCTGCAATTATTTATAAAAGATATGTTAAACATTCATTGACGTATCTTGAACGCAAAATTAAAGTACTGTTTTTATTAATTAGACACTTACTTTGTTCTTCTTCTTGACGCCATAAAGATTACGCACCCAATCCCCACCACAAAGCAAAGTCTGCACAGTATCTGCAGCTAATGAAGCACGGTAAGTGCTAATTACCCTACTTCCAGCACTAAAAGTAGATTCGGAAGCCACAGTGCTGATAGGAATTGCCAAAACATCCGAAGCTATTCTTGACAATGTGCGATACTTCAATTGGTTTACCTTCCACCACTCCAAGGCACTGAAGGCGGATGGTTCCCCATTATAAACAAAACAACACTCTTCTAAATAAACTTCTAAATCAGATTTCTCTGGTTGGATAGTTTCAACACTCCTCATATAGTTGTTAAATTCATTCCAACTAGTGTTCCGGTCACTAGCGTCCGAAACGCTACTTATGTTGGCTATTGTTGAGCTAGTTCCTACACTTTGACTTGTATTTTCATCCTTATGCATCTCCATGTAATGTGAATAAAGCTCATTCAAAGCCTCACGAACGTTTGCAATTTGTTCGCTTACATTGTAAGGGTAAATTTTAGGGAAGCAAAATTCTATCATTCTCATCTTATACCTTGGGTCCAGAACACTAGCTATGGCCATCAATAAATTACATTCACCCCAATACTTGTCAAATTTAAGCTTCATCTTCGCGACCATGTCCCGAATGAACACATTCTCGTCATTTGTATTTCTGTCCAACACCATTTTTACCCTGTAAACTTCACCAAGAAACAAATTAGAAGTAGGATAATCACTTCCTGAAATGATATTAGTAATTGTGCTAAATGGTTCCAAAATTTCGCAAACTTTCTGCACCCTATCCCACTCTTCGGTGTTGGGCAACAATCATACGATGTCTCCGCTTCTGCATATAGTGGAAATGCTTCCCTGAATTTTAATGCACATGCCAGCATATCATAAGTAGAATTCCAGCGAGTTTTACAATCAAGAATAAGTTTCCTCGATGGTAAAGGACATTGTTGCACAATTTCTGCAAAACTCTGTAATCTTGCTTCACTTTGGTTAATAAATACAATAGTGTCACGAACCTTCTCAATAATTTTTTGAATTTGAGAAATTCCATCTTGAACCATAAGATTCAAGATATGCGCACAACAGCGCACATGGAACAATTTTCCACGGCAAGGTAACTTTTGGATCTTCGAGAATGTTTCTGCCAAGTTCTTGATTGCTACATCATTGGCCGAAGCGTTATCAACAGATATGGAGTATACTTTGTTCTCAATACCCCATTCTTTTAAACACTTGAATATGGCAGCAACAATGTGTACGCCACGTCGTGGAGGAGGAATGTGCACAAAGTTAAGAACCCTTTTCTGTAACTTCCACTCGGAATCAATGAAGTGTCCGGTGATAACCATATATTCAATCTTCTGATTTTTTGACTTCCACAAGTCTGTTGTTAAACTAATTCGACCAACCTTGCTTAACATATTTCTCAACTTCTTCTTCTCCAACTCATATGTTGCAACACAATCGTTTTTTATCTGGTTTCGACTAATTTTCTCCCATTGAGGATTACCACATCTCATTAATATATTGAAGCCCTCTTCTTCAAAGACTGAAAAAGGATGCTCGTGCATTAGTATCCAATTAGCAGCTGCCTTTCTCATTTTCGAATGATCATATTTCCCGTCTGTTAGAGCACTCACCAAAGATGCATCCACGCCGTTTGATGTTTCAGTTGGAAAGTTCAGCAATTGCTGCTTTTGAAGAATTTGCATCCGTCTTGGGCAAGTTCTTAAATGCCTTTGCATAGTAGTAGTGCACCCCGACTTAGTAGTCGCTATAAGAATTTGACAATGGTTACATTTCAGCTTTTTTATTCCTGATTTTTCAATCTCTGTGAACTCAGTCCACACAGATGATGTCTTCTTTCTCTTCTTTTTTTGAAATATATCTTCTTTTTCATTCGCTCCAATATTTCCCTCGGTTCCAACATTGGACACATTGATGGTTTCCTCTGTTGGTTGTGTTGCATTACCAGCCATAGCGCTAACTCCTGAATCACCCTCAAGGATTCCATGATTTCCGTTACAAGTCTCATCAACCATGGCATCACTTGAAGAAGCTTGAACTGAATTCACTACCTGATGTTAACATAAATATTTATTATATTACTCACCATCCATTATGTATGTGTAAAACTTATAAACTGAATACTAAATTACTAAGGACTAACAAATATATTTCATCAAAAAAAATGACTAACTAGAATAATACTATAGATACTAATCATAGTTAGAAATTACCCCCTTAAAGTAACAGAGACATTACAAATTCAAGATTATTTAGCTTATAAACGAAATTAATATGCACGATTACTAAGTATTAGGCAGAAAAATATATTCACATATCTTGCTAAAGTGGTAGATTTAACATCTAACATTCAAAAATTCACTTAGACATTTAAACAAACACTTAGATGTCATCAGACTTTCTTCCACTCAATTACTTATTAACCAAAATAAAAATGAAAGAAGATTAAAAGAATATTTGTTTCTGAAAGAAGACTTACCTTTTTTAGGACTCACTTACTATTCTTTAATTTTGCACCTTGCAAATAAGGAGAATAACACTGACTTTTCTTCGATGGAGCAAATTCAATTACTTATAATAAAAATAAAATGAATGAGGATTAAAAGATTATCTGTTTCTTAAAGAAGACTTAGCTTTTTTAGGATTCACTTACTTTTCCTTGATGTTGCAGCTTGCACAAAAGGAGAATAACACAGACTTTTCTTCGATGGAGGAAATGAAGAAGATGAACAAGTTACTTTGAACCCCCTTCATTTTAATCTCTGGATGCTTCAGTAATTGTATAGACACAATTAATTGTTGATGATGGTCTGTATTCCATGTACAACTGTACAAGTTTCAATACATATCATAATTATGTACTAGACGAGCTGTTCACGAGTAGCTCGTGATACACTAAAGAATGATCAAGCTCGGCTCGTTTATATAAAAGAGCATGATTTTGGGCTCGAATTAAGCTCGGGCTCGTTAATTTTCGAGTCGAGCACGAGTAATTGTCGAGCCAAGCTCGAGCAGCTCGTTATAGGCTCGGTTCGAGTACACCCCTAGTTCAGACGGTCCTCATTCATCCTCTTGTTTACTTTCCCTCTAGTGGGTGATTAAGTTTTATATTTTCAGGGTGGGTAATAGATCAGAAGGTGCGGATCTTATCAAAAACACAACGGACGGCCGGATTTATCTCCGAGTTTGTCCTAGTCAGCAAAAAAGATTGTGTTTTATATAATAGATGTTAAATAATTAATTACTTCTTAAAGCAAAAGAGCTTTTATTAGAAGCGTAATAACTCCTAGTTAGGACACCTAAATCGTCAAAAAAACAAAGTGAAAAGTTGTTTAATCACCTATTTCATAGTATTTTATGAACTTACAATTAGTCAAGGGAAAAAAATATCTTATAGATTGCAACCGCTATACATGCATAACCCTGTCTTACAACCATGGTTGGAAGAAGTGGTTGTCCTAGTCATATGTCTGCGTGGTTGTCCAGTCATCATCTGTAAGTGATTATTTTGGTTTAGTCATATATGTGCTATATGTTTATCAACATACATCACCAAAAGCTTCTCGTTTTTTCCATGATTTTATGGCGTCAATGCAAAAGACGAAAATATTGGAGTCGTTATTAGGAAAGCCGGTGAAATTAGGAAACATTGTGCTACTGTGAACTAATTATTCTTTTGACTAAGAGTTTGGGGTTCTGATTTTTTTGTATTTGAATTTGTTTAATATCAAATTGTGAGAATAAAGTTTTATATTCGGTTGCCTTCCAAGTTCCAACATAGATTAGTTCAACAAAAAAAAGTTCCAACATAAAGAAAAATGTGGGTTTGGATCTTCATCAAAAAAAAATGTTGGGTTTGGATTATCGTAAGGCCTAAGGTTCCGTTTTGAAAAAATTAAAAGCCAGCTTTTAACATATTTTAAACGCTTATTGGAAACTTTCCGTCTTTGGCTCAAAAAAATTATAGCTTATTTTCAGGGGCGGCCTGGGCCCAAAGCAGCCAAAGCGGCCGCTTTGGCCCCAACGTGACGGAGGGCTTAATGTGTTTCTATTTTTATGTCAGTTGTGAAATAATAATAACATTCTTTACTGTTTTGCATTATAATTTAAGTTGTAGCTCAATGGTTAAGGCTTTGGTTTATCTCTAAGAGGTCAAGGGTTCAATTCCACCCATAAGCTTTTTTTTACACTTTTTTTTCTAAGCCATGGGGCCCCAATTTTTGATGTCGCTTGGGGCCCCCAAAATGTTAGGGCCGACCCTGCTTATTTTAAGCTACAAATAACCCATTTTCTCCAAAAAAAAAAAAAAATCAGGAGCCACGATTTTGTGGCTGTTATATATCTGCGTTCAAATAAAATATTTATCTTTTTTGTCACCATCAATAAACATCCACCACCATCACAACCACCCCACCACCTCTGCCACCACAATCACTCCACCACCTCTGACCATCACCCCACCACCTCTGCCAGCCATCACCAACACTTCACCACTTCCATACCACTTCCGGCACAACTCCATCACCAATCCACCACTTTCGTTGCAATTCCACCACCACCACAACTATTTTACAACCATCAAACTTTTTTACAACCACTCCACCACCTTCGCCACCACTTTTCTACCATCACCAACACTTTTAATGTTCTTCGCAATCCCACGACCTCCGACGTAACTTCACCTTCAACGCAACTCCATCACCACCACTCCAGTTTCGCCCCAACTCCACCACCACCACAACCACTTCACTACCATCGCCACAAATCGACCACTCCACCACCACACTATACCACCAACACCAACACCAACACCAACACCAACACCAACACCTTTTCACTACCGTCATTGCAACATTATCTCCTAACCACCAACACCCCCTCCATTCTACCACCACCATCACTACAATAACTTTGCCACCATTAAGCACCACAACAACACGTCCACCACCATCGAGCACCGTCACAACTACATAAGGTTCAAATTTCTCAACTTTTGATTTTTACGTGTTTATGAAAAATTTAAAAATTTCTTATTTTATCTTAGTTTTTAATATTTATATATATATATATATTAAAATAATGGTATAAGCATATTGTTTAATAACTACAATACGAAGATTACATTTTTTTTACCAAATGTCACATCCTAGTTTTTTAAGACACAAAAAAACTTTTTATGTAGCGTACCACACGACTCAGGCAGATTTTTAAGAAGCGTTTTTTATTTATGGACTTATAAAAAAACTCATAATATAAGCTATATGTGTACTCAAATGAGGCCTAAGCTAAGTAAAGCCAACGATAGTACAATGTTTTTGGTGGGTCGGGCGTGCTTGGATTGGGTTTCCACTTTTTAATCATTGTACTTTTTGGTGGGTGAAACTAACAAATTAATTAACTTACTGTTATATAACGGTGCGGACTAGCCTTCTGGACTTCTAGTGATATTGTACGTGTTGACACTTCTAGACCTCACGATTTTAAAAGGCCTTATTAGGGAAGGGGGCTTAACCTCTTAAGAGGAGCACCGCGCTCCGTCTCACCACCGATTTGGGGTTGCTTTACAACACACCCTCCCAAAACCACATCACAATAGAGCGAATCGTGTCGATAACGTGTTATAGAATGGTGCGAACCCGCCTTCTGGGCTGCATCTGATATTGTCCGCTTTGACACTTCTGGGTCTCACGATTTTAAAAGGCCCCACTAGGGAGTGATATGCTTAACCTCTTAAAAGGAGCACCACACTCCGTCTTACCTCCGACGCGGGATTGCTTTACAACACTTACAAGATTTATATGAAAATAATTATAAATCAACTAATCTATTTACTTTTTCTTTTTTACTTTTCTCGATCGATCTTTTTTCTAGATCTATGTCATTTTTGTTTCTGTGAAGTCTATTGAGATTTAAATTTCCTCTCCATTGTTCTTCCTTTTCTCTTTTTCCACTTTTTCGTTAATGTTAGGATACAAAATACATAAATTTTGCTTCGAGTCACAAAAATGACAGGAGCAACTCTACACATGAAATTTGAAAGAGAAAAAAAGTTTGTTTGGTTGTTCTAGGATTGAGGAAATTTTTTAAAAGTTTGAGTTAAGGTTCTGGGTGATGGGGCTGAAGTAGGGTGGTGGGCAAAAGGTCCAAAAGATATGGTGAATAAGAGAGAAGTTTGAGTCAGAAAAATGATAAGTAGCAACTCCAAAATGTCAAATTCAGACTGACAAAAAATGTGATCTTAGTGAACTATTGCGCTTGAAAAAGTTGTCTTGGACATAAAAAATTGCGCTAACATATTTGCACCTGTACATCATATAATATACAGTGCAGAACACAATATTCCTCCGATTCACAGAACACTTTCAAATTTCTTTCCATGCAACACAAAGTCATATACATTACATGTAGTTTATGTGTTCTGTACTTCTAGATGTAACATCATCAAATTTCAGCTGCAAACCGGCAATTTTGGACCGATTTTATATATATATATATTTTTTTCCTATAAGGAATTATTATTTAAACCAGGAGTTAATTTTGGGGCTAAAGTATAGGTGAGTTTAATTATTGGGGGGTTTTGAGGGATTCACTATGGACATGGTTGTCTCTCCGTTACCGACCCGAATAAAATGCGGGTTTGGTTTTCATTAATAAAGTCCGTGATCACAAAACTCTAATCAAGAATTGCTTTAAGAAAAGCTCGCGCGCTAAGAGCATCTCCAATGGGACACTCTAATAAACACTCTAAAAATCTAGTTGTCAAGTGTCAAATAAAGATTCTCTTTCCTAGTGTCAATATAGAGACACTCTACATTTGTTTGGTCTCCAATGGAGATCTCTAAAATCTCTTACTTAATACACATGTCCCTCTTCAATTCAATAGATAAAAAGTAGTTGAAAAGCAAAGTTTTCTATTGGTTGAAATAATAAAGTAACACTTAGAGAGTCTCAAGTAGACACTCTCATTTTAGAGATTCTCTCTCTAGACACTCTATAATAAATGTGTCCAACTCATAATAGAGTGTGTAACAAAGTGTTCCATTAGAGATGATTTTTTAACAAAAACTCCAAAGAATCATATGTGGCACTCTAAGTGTTGGAGATTGAGTGTCCCATTGGAGATGCTGTAAGGGGTCGATTGATAATCATCTGCCAGACTTGCTTGCCACAAAACCCTAACTACATGGAACGATAATTATCGAGAAAAATAGATCAAGAGTGGAAAGCCTAATTCCATGGAACGATAATCTTGTTCGGAAACCGTAACTCCATGGAGTGATATCAAGAGAAAATAGATCAAGAACGACAATCTTGTTCAGAAACCCTAACTCCATGGAACGATGGATATCGAGAGAAAATAAATCAAGAACGAAAATCCTGTTCAGAAACCCTAACTTCATGCAACGCCCTAACTTAATGCAACGATGGATATCGAGAGAAAATAGATCAAGAACGACAATCTTGTTCAGAAAGGCGTCGGTGATGATGAATTTTGTGGTTATTCTATCTCCTTCCCTCCCGATCAAGAACAACGATGTTTCTTGTGCTTATTTTCGTTCTTTCCTGTTCAAGAACGACAATCGTTCATAAAGAAGTCAGGTTATTAGCTATTAAATCTCGGCACCTAGAAACCTTAATTTCTCTGCGGTTCAAACAAAAGATGATTGATCAATGTTATTCACCTCATCAATATCTTTTATTTTTCTGTAAGTATATCTCTGCGACAATTCATACTGGTATTTGGATGTAATTACTAGTTGTTGTTTCTTTTAATCAATCTAGAAATAGCCCATTAGAGAGCATAATGCACCAGGTCTAAGGGTTTTTTTGGTAAACTGGATTCTGTCCATGGAAGATTGTTTTAACCTTATAAACAACATATAATGAGGGTTAGTAAGAATTATATCTGAGATTGGTACTCTTGGGAAATGGGGGATTCAGGAAAGCTTAATATTGGCAGTAAGCTATATATTCGACCAACAATTGGGAACACGTATGTAAGCTTTTTTTGTCATGTCCAAAGTCTATAACGATTAAAAAGCCTATTACTTATGACCATCGCAAGTAATGCTTAATTGCGCGTATGCATCAAAATGTGCATTCGATACAGTTTCATGTTGGTTCTCGGTCATTCGATCTCACTTTTGGGGTTATAGTTTTGATACTATAAATGTTTTTATTTTATATTATTAATTATTTTATATTTTACTTTAATTGTATTTTACAAGTTTTGAAGTTAGCTCTCCTCCTGTGCCATAGTACACCAAGATACATAGGTGCTTTCGGGAATATCATTCGCAGGATTAAGTTTCACAGTTGACTCTATTATGCGCTAAGGCAAGATTATGTTTGGCAACAGACTCTATTCTGACTGCACTCTATTATCTTGGTGGCTACTGCTGTGTGCGTAGGCTCTTTATGCTTTCTTACTTATTTTATTTTCTAATAATAATATTTGCTAGTGTACAAGTTTTGTAAGTATCTTCACACATCAAGGTGCGGAACCAAGAAATGTGGGGCTATTTCGAGATAAAGGTTGGAATCGGTTTAATGACACATACTAGTTGGGGCGTTGTTTACTCTTGTGTTTATGCATATGATGTGTGGAGATGCTTTCTCTATTTTGTTATTCTATATATAGTAATAATCTTTACTACTTTATAAGTGTCATAAGTATCTTCGTACATTGTGGTATGACCCAAAGATGTGGGGACTATTTCGAGATGAAGGATGGAATCGATTTAATTACAGACAATGGTTGGGAGTTGGTTTACCCTTGTGGTTTTACATATGATGTGTAGAGATGCTTATTTTATTTTCGTTGTTTTAGTTTTTAATAATATTCTATAATTATATACTAGTACATTAGTTTTAAGTATCTTCACGCATCATGGTATGGAACCAAGAGATGTTGGGACTAACTCTTGTATTTATACATATGATGTGTGGAGATGCTTTTTTCTATATTTAGTCATAATTTTTACTACTACTTTAGTGTTTAAGCATTTTCATACATTGTGGTATGACACCAAGAGATGTGGGGGATATCTTGAAGTAAAGGTTGGGATCGATTTTATCACAAACTCTGGTTGGCAGTTGGTTTACTCTGGTGCTTTTACATATGATATGTGGAGATCCCTATTCTATTTTGTTTTGTTAGTTGTTAACAATATTATAAAAATTATATTCTAGTATATTAGTTTTAAGTAACTCCATGCATCATTGTATGGAACCAAGAGATGTGGGAACTATTTCGAGATCAAGGATGGAACTGATTTAAGTACAAAAACTGGCTGACTCTTGTGTTTATACATATGATGTGTGGAGTTGCTTATTCTATATTTTGTAATAATCTTTATTACTATATTAGTGTTTAAGCATCTTCATACATTATGGTATGGCACCAAGAGATGTAGGAGATATTTTGCACAAAAGTTGGGATCAATTTATCACAAACGGTGGTTGGCAGTTGGTTTACTCTAGTGCCTTATATATGATGTGTGTGGATGCTTATTCTATTTTTGTTATTTTAACTTTTAATAATAATAAATTCCAGTTTATTAGTTTCATAAGTATCTTCATGCGTCATGGTATGTAACCAAGAGATGTGGGATCATCTCGAGATAAAAGGTTGGAACCGATTTAATTACAAATATTGGTTGGGAGTTGGTTAACTCTTGTGTTTATACTTATGACGTGTGGAGATGCCTATTCTATTTTTGTTGATTTATATATAGTAATAATCTTTACTACTTTATAAGTGTACAAGTATCTTCATATATTGTCGTATGGCACTGAGAGATGTGGGGACTATTCAACATAAATGTTGGTGTCGGTTTCAGTACAAGTAGTTGTTGGTAGTTGGGACTCTTACGCTTATACATATGATGTGATGCTTATTCTATATGTAATCAACAATATCTAATAACGTAAAAGTTTTGTAAGTATTTTCACAAATCGTGGCATCGCGCCAAGAGCTGTGGGGGTTATTTCGATGTAAAAATTGGAATTTATTTAGTTACAAATACAGGCTGGGAACGGTTTACCCCGTGTGCTTATACATATGATGTTTGGAGATGCTTATTCTAATTTTTACCATTAATATTTACCAATTTATAAATTTTTGCGAGTCTTTTCATACGTTGTTGTATAGCACCAACAGATTTGGGGACTATTTCGAGATACAGTTTGGAATCGATTTAATTACAAAAAACAGGCTGGCAATTGGTTAACTCTTGTGCTTATACATATGATGTCTGGAGACGCTATTCTAGTTTTTACCAATAATATTAACTAATTTATAAGTTCTGTGAGTATTTTCATACATAGTGGTATGGCACCAAGAGATGTGTGGGTTATTTCGAGATACAGGTTGCAACGGATCTTGTGCCGATGTATGTCGCATGAGGTGTGAAGATACTCTTTCTATGTTTGTTATTTTAATTTTTAGTAATAATCCTTATGACTTTAAAGGTCTGTAAGTACGTACTCACATTGTGGTATGGTAAAGAGAGATGCGGGGGCAATTGCGAAATAAATGTTGGGATCAATGTAATTATAAATACTGGCTGGGATTTGGTACATTTCTCTTTATCTTTGACTTCAATTACACTCGAGATTTGACATCACATCTTTCTACCAATGATTATTGGTTTTATTCAGATTTAGCTCGACGTTAGTTCATTCTTGATAATTTTCAGCAATTGGTTTAAGTTTATTTATTTATGCCCGTCATGCCAGAGAAAGCTGTTATGTTTTAGTAAATAAATTTTGGCTCATTCAATATTCGGTTGGTGCAGGCGACAAATTGAAGTACGAATAATGACTATAGCTGGTTTATGTTTGTGGTTATACCCCTTTCCCTTTGATGTATGGAGATGCTTATTTTATATTTGATCTTCTTTTTTATGATGTTCATAACATTTTAAACATTTAGTGTCAATCTCGTCATACATCGTTTTACGGTTTTATTCCAAACTGATAAAAGGCCAAACATGGCCAATAGCTTATACATCAGCAACATCGAGTATGAATTAAATGCTTGTTGAAGAAACTAACAAGTCCTACCACTGTATTCATAATGCAATTTGTTGTGCAAGCTTTTATGCCTAGTTGCCTACCAAACTATTTTCAGAACTTAACTGTAATTGGTGAAGCATTATATTTTCAGTTAGAACCTTTAGCCAATCGGCAGTTGAAGTGGAAATGTCACCCAACTTTGTGACGCATTAATCAAGAGATTCACAGTTTTGATTATCTTATGTGTTTCAGGCTTTGAATTTCCTCTTGTGAAGTCAAATGTGGTTGTCGACCAATGCCTTCTCGTTCCTCCTAGTGGAGTCTGTTTTATTGTTGAGACCTGATAATTTCTGTTGGAGCAGGTTAATTGAGGCTTTGAATGACATCTATCCCAGGAAGACGACAACCAAAGGTTGTGTTGATGAATCATTCGAGCCACAAGCAATTTTAGAGTTATTACTTCTCGTTTCTCGTACTTGAGTTTGGTTTTTGGTTGAGGCCCAATAATATCTGTTTGAGCAGGTTGAGAAGTACGAGCTTCTTAAAATGAGGAGGATACCTTCTTATATTTATAAAACAGCTGGTCGGTGAAAGCAGTTCATTGCTTTGGTAAAAGCCGTCATTAGGATGTGTTACCCTCCCGTGATTGGGCACTTTCAAAGTTGCTTCTTTATTTGATTTAGCAGGTAAACCTCCGAAAGGTAGCTTACGAAACAAAAGATGTCTGAAACTCTGAATGACTTCTTGTCACAAAACAAAGAAGTCGTAAAGTATTTTGACTAAGCTCGGTATGTCTGTTTGAAGAGAATGGAGCATTTCATACCCATCTCAGTTGTATCAACGATTGTTTATCCAAAGATTTGGTCGAAGGTATGGTAATTAACCTTTTCCTTAAAGTTTTCGACTCAAGTTTACTCAAGATATCTCTTTTATCTGGACAGGAGATAAGATTTCTGACCAATTCATATTGGTTTCTCTAAGGAACAAGATAATTACTGTTAGGCAACACGAATAGCTGATTGAAGCCTCATGTTCACTCACAAAGATGAGGTCTTTCTCACGCATCTCACATGTGGGGGTTACTAAGAAAAGTGCCTTGTAAGTTTTAAATAAAATAAAATGTTTGGTTTGTATATTTTCATGTTGCTTAGCTAGATTTCATCAATAACAATCAACCCAAAAGATGACAAATGGATGATGAAGATATTGTGAAAGAAACACCAACTGCGGGCGTGTTATTTCAAAAATGTATTTGTGGAAGGCGTAGGATCTTCAACTCCAGTAAAAGACCTGCAATTGAACTCATTTGATGTAAGATTGCTTCCATATGTCTATTTTCACAAACTTTGTGCGTCCAAAACATTTCTGACCCAATATAACCACATGTCATCATCATTGGTTAAAAGGTTATTATCATTTATTTGTATGAGCCGCAACAATCAAATATGCGTAGAAGTACAAATTAATGGCATGAACACCCGAGCCGCCACAAAGAGTGGCATGGTTCTTGTTAGTCCGTTGTTGTATCTGTACAACCTTTGAATTATTAGAACTTTAGTTTCGGTTCTGTGTGCTTACTGCCTTTCGGATCTGTAGCTCGACCTTTAGGGATCTATCTTTGCCATCTCAATTATCACACCGAACAGCAGTGAGGCAACTAATTTTTTTTTCTTTTGTCATTGGCTCATTGCTGCTGTTGCAAAGGTGCCTGAGAATCAAGTTGAAGAGTATTCAGTTGAGAATAAAAGTGTGGAAGGAAATGATGGTCTGTTGTTCGTAACGACTTGACAACAGAGTTTGAAACAAATATGGTATGAGTACATAGTCCTCTTGCCTTATATTTTCGTTTTCTAGTTGTAGGAGTGCCTTACTGTTGGTTAAAATAGGAATTTGAATCAAAAGTAGTACCCTTGGGAAATGGGTATTTGAGAAAAGCTTAAGATTGGCAGTAAGATATATTTGGAACAATAATTGGGAACACTTAAATAAGCTTTCTCTGTGATGTCCAAAGTCTATAACTATTAAAAAGCCTATTACTTATGACCATTACAAGTAATGCTTAATTGCGGGTATGCATCAAAATGTGCTTTATTTGATATTTCAGTGGGCACTATCTCTCGTACAGTTTCATCTTGGTTATTGGTCGTTCGATATAACTTTTGTGGTTATAGTTTTGATATGATGAATATTTTTATTTTGTACTAATATTATTTATTTTATATTTTACTTTATTGTATTTTACAAGTTTTAAAGTTGGCTCTCCTCCTGTGCCGTAGTACACCAAGATACGTAGGTGTTTTCGAGAACATAATTCACAGGATTAAGTTTCACAATTGACTCTATTATGCGCCAAGGCAAGATTAATTTTGACAACAGACTATTATATTATGATTGCACTCTATTATCTTGGTGTCTACTTCTGTGTGCATAGGCTCTTTATGCTTTCTTACTTATTTTATTTTTATAATCATATTTGCTAGTGTACAAGTTCTGTAAGTATCTTCACACATCAAGGTGCGGAACCAAGAGATGTGGGGCTATTTCGAGATAAAGGTTGGAATCTATTTAATGACAAATACTAGTTGGGTCGTGATTTACTCTCGTGTTTATGCATATGATGTGTGTAGATGCTTTCTCTATTTTGTTATTTTATATTAGTAATAATCTTTACTACTTTATAAGTGTCATAAGTATCTTCGCACTGAGAGATGTGGGGACTATTTCGATTTAATTACAGACAATTGTTGGGGGTAGGTTTACTCTTGTGCTTTTACATATGATGATGTGTAGAGATGCTTATTTTTTTTTGTTTTATTTTTTAATGATATTATATAATTATAATATAGTATATTAGTTTTAAGTATCTTCATGCATCATGGTATGGAACCAAGAGATGTTGGGACTAATTCGAGATAAAGGTTGGAACCGATTTAACTCAAATACTGGCTCGGAGTTGACTAACTATTGTGTTTATACATATGATGTGTGGAGATGCTTTTTTCTATATGTAGTCATAATCTTTACTACTATGTTATTGTTTAAGCATCTTCATACATTTGTGGTATGGCACCACGATATGTGGAGATTTGGTGCGTTCCTCTTCATCTTTGACTCCAATTACATTCGAGATTTTGACATCACATCTTTCTACCAGCTATTGTGGGTTTTAGTCAGATTAAGCTTGACGTTAGTTTACTCTTGATAAGTTTCAACAATTGGTTTATGGTTCTTTATTTATGACCGTCATGTCAGAGAAAGTTGTTTTTTCTAGTAAATAAATGTGGTCTCATTCGAGATTCGGTTGGTACAGGCGACAAATTGAAGTACGAATAATGACTAGAGCTGGTTTATGTTTGTGGGTGTACCCTTTCCCCTTTGATGTATGGAGATGCTTATTTCATGTTTGATCTTTTTTGCTGTGATGTTCATGACATTTTAAACATTTAGCGTCAATCTTGTCATACATCGTTTTACGGTTTTGTTCCAAACTGATAAAAGGCCAAACATGACCAATAGCTTATACATCAGCAACATCGAGTATGAATTGAATGTTTTGTTGTGCAAGCTTATGCCTAGTTGCCTACCAAACTATGTTCAGAACTTAATTGTATTTGGTGAAGCATTATATTTTCAGTTAGAACCTTTAGGTAATTGGCAGTTGAAGTGGAAATGTCATCCAATTTGGTGAAGCATTAATCAAGAGATTCACAGTTTTGATTATCTTATGCGTTTCAGGCTTTGAATTGCCTTGAGAAGCCATGTGGTTATTGTTCAAATTACCAATTGCTTCTCGTTTCTCCTAGTGGAGTCTGTTTTATTGTTGAGACCTAATACTTTCTGATGGAGCAGGTTGATAAGCATGAGCATCTTAAAACGAGGAGGATAGTTGCTTGTACCTAAGAAAGATGGTCATTTCAAAGATGCCATGTGACGACTTCTGATCAGTCTGGTCATGATCATGGACTTTCAGAGGAGTTGCTTGTTTCTATAAGAACAACTTGCTGTCTTGTTTGATGCTCATTCGGGGTCAAAAGGAGTGGTTTACTTAATGCCTGTGTGTTTGTTGTGATTCTGTAAATCCTCTTTGTTTGTTATGGTTGCTGACATGCACATATTTTAGGAGGCTTGTGCTTAGATCTCAGCATCTCGCATATTTTATGATTTACTTTCCTTGGTTTACATGAAGTTTATTTTATACGCAACAGAATACGGTGGTGTCTCTCTCTTATCATCTGAAAATGATTCACCTGAATCCAATGAATCTTGTCTGAGTTTGACATGTTAACAGGAGTGACCGAGTCATTTGTACTTATTTAATTACTACTAGTTAAAATATAATTTGTTGCTATTCCAATGTTCTCGCTCTTCATTTTGATTAAGCGGTCTTGTGTTCTGGGTGGTTGCCGGCCAATTGCCTCTTGTGAAATTATACATTGTTGGAGCAATGCCTTCGCTACGATTGAGGCCTTGAATGACATCTATGTCAGGAAGACGACAACCAGAGGCTGTGTTGATGAATCAATCGAGACAAGAAATTTTGGAGTTATTACTTCTCGTTTCTCGTAGTTGAGTTTGGTTTTTGGTTGAGACCCTATTATATATGTTGGAGCAGGTTGAGAAGTACGGGCTTCTTAAAATGAGGAGGATACCTTCTTATATTTATAAAACAGCTGGTCGGTGAAAGCGGTTCATTGCTTTGGCAAAAGCTGCCATGAGGACGTGTTACCATCCCGTGATCGGGGACTTTCAAAGTTGCTTCTTTATTTGATTTAGCAGGTAACCCTCTGGAAGGTAGGTTGTTATGAAACAAAATATTTCTGAAACTCTGAATGACTTATCACAAAACAAAAAAGACGTAAAGGATTTTGACTAAGTTCAGTATGTCGGTTCGGAGAGAATGGAGCATTTCATACCCATCTCAGTTGTATCAACTATTGTTTTTCTAAAGATTTGGTCGCAGGTATAGTAACTTAACCTTTTCCTTGAAGTTTTGGACTCAAGTTTACTCGACATATCTCTTTTGTTTGGACAGGAGATAAGATTTCTGACCAATTAATATCCTGTCAATGAATTAGGTAGTTGATTTCATATTGATTTTTCTAAGGAACAAGATAATTACTGTTACTCCAATGTAAAGTGACGAAACATGAATGAGGGATTGGGCTGGACGTCCAAAATGAGGCCCAAAATGGGCTGGGCGTCCACGGTTGCCCATAAATAAACGAGAGGTCCAAAATGTCAGGCCGGGACTTAAAATGACGGAAACAACCCTAAAGTTCGTCGAATTTACGCCCCCTGCCATTGAAAATCAACCGGGATTTGGCGAATTTTTTGGCGCGATTTCTGACTGATTCGAGGGACGGAAGTGACGTTTCCTGCAAACGGTCACTTCCACATTAACTTCTGCCCACGCCGAGTCCCTCTTCCCAGGTAACTTTGCTCCTTCTCAAGAAAACTCTCTCTCCAAATTTTTCTTCATCCGTCATCTTCCTCCTGCATCTTCCTCTTTCAACTTTTACTTCTAAAGTGATTCAAGTTTTTTTGAAGAAAAGGAAGGGATTCAAGTCTGTTTGGAGAAATAACTTACAAGTTTGTGAAGGGATTCAAGTATGTTTTACTTCTATCTCATCCACCTAAACTTGTTTGATAAAAGTTTCTTTCATAAAAGATTTTTAAAACCCTAAAATTTGTGAAAAACTTTACTTTCTGACGCAGATATGGTGATTGATCTTTCTTTAGGGACGCAATATTTTAGAAACCTTTAAAGTTTATACAAATGATCTCTTATGGTTTGTTTGAAACCCTGGAAGATTTTAGAAACACTAGAAGTTTTTAGAAACCATAAAATTTGTGTATAATCTTACATTTCTTTGACGCAGATATGGTGAAAAGTAAAGATACGAACAAGAAATCAAAGGGTGTGACTATCATAGAACCAACTTCCAGTAGAGAGATATCAGTAAAGGAAAGACCGATAGCAGAAATTCTGGCTAGAAGAACTAGTCCTAGAAAGAAGAAGGTATGAAACTGAACAAAAAATCATTTGTTCTTGAAATGTTTCTGGTAAATGTTTTTTATTCTGGTAAATGTTCCATATTCTGGTAAAAAAAATGTTATTGTTGAAAATATTCCTGGTAAATAAATTAAATTCTGGTAAATGTATTTTTTTCTTGAAAATATTTTGTTTTACTGTGATTTAGATTTGTCTAGTGTTCATGGGAATAATATTTTGCACCGTAAGTTGTTTTATTCCTGGTAAATAATTTTGTTCACTGTAAAATGTTTTGTTCCTTGAAAATATTTTATTGTACTGGAATTATGTTGTTCCAAGTGATATGGATTTCTTCATGAGAATAAAAATATGTTCAGTAATATGTTCAGTAAATTGTTTTATTGTAAAGATGACCATGCATTTCAAGTGTTTGTTGTAATGTGTGACACAACATTCTTTCCTGGTTACATTTTTTACAGGTAAAAAGTACTGAGAGCATTGAAGTAAAAGACAATGCAGAGAGAGAAAGGAAAGGCAAGAGAAAAGCTGCACCAGAGAGAGAAGTAAAAGACAATGCAGAGAGAGAAAGGAAAGGCAAGAGAAAAGCTGCACCAGAGAGAGAAGACAATGCAGAGAGAGAAAGGAAAGGCAAGAGAAAAGCTGCACCAGAGAGAGAAGAAAGCAGCCAAAAAAAAAAAGGAAAGAAAACAAAAACAGAAGGTGGAAACTCAACGGGTGAACGGAAAAATAGACCACCCAACCTGGCAGCACTGGTGCCGAAGGCTTACAAGTATGCCCTTCGAAATACGTGGAGACAAATGAAGAACACATATCCAAAGATGTCGACTACACAGAAAGAGTTGTTAGCCGCGACTCCATTTAAAAATCTGGTGATGGCTTTTGTTGAGGACAAAATAGATTGGGATAACATAAACAAACCCAACAAGGCTATCTTTGAAATTCTCTGCCTCTATTCTAGTTCGACAGAAAGGTTTACGTTGGCGGGGAAAGAAATGGAACTGAAACCTGAAGATGTGGCCCTAATTCTAGGTATGCCATTGTCAAGAGAGGCGAGAGAAGTCTTCCCTAAAAATCGATCAGTAAAGCAGCCTGAAATAGATTTTTGTATGAAGTACTTTGGTGAAATCCCTGGAATGATATCATGCATACAAATATCCAAAGCACTGAGAGATGCTGTCAACGGAGAGGTAGATGACATGGATGTCATCAGGCTGATCATCATGTATATTTGTGCGAGTGTTTTATTTGCTCCCCTAACAGGTTACAAGGTTCCAATGCGTATTCTCTTCAACTTGCATACAATGGAAGAAATTCAAACTTTGTGTTGGCCAACAGCGGTGCACTCATTCCTAATTGATCACATCAATAAGTATCCCAACGACCCACTGAAAGCTTCAGGGTGCCTAGTATTACTTCCTGTGAGTATGTTTTTTATCATTTAAATTCAAACTTAACTTCATGTGTCTCATACTCTATGTTTTTTATAGGTGTGGTTTTGCGAGCATACTACATGTTTTGATCGACAAGAGAGGTTTAGGGATGAGGTGCCTAGGATCGTGAGGTGGTCTTTGACCAATATAGATGAGACATTTGACCAGAAGCTTGCAAATCTTACTGCAGAACAGGTATACATTTGATCAGTGTTAATGTGAAACTGTTTTGTTCTGGTAAATAGAAAAGGAACCATTAAATTGTTTTGTTCTTGGTAAATAAAATTATTTCCTAGTAAATGTTTAGTTCCTGGTAAATAATTTGGTTTACTGTACATTAAACCAGGTCAGTGAATCATTTGTGTACCCCCCAACTGATCAAGAAAAAGAGTTGTTGTCAGCACCAAAGAACACAGAAGTGGTAGATGAATTGCTTCGAAGGATTGAACAGCTACAAAAGGAAAATGATGAACTTAAAGAAAAACTGCGAGAAGCGTGCGAGGATAGGGATGATTCTTACAAAGCATATGAGGCACTCCTTCAAACCTTTTTAGTTCCTGTAGAAGAACAGGTTAGAGGAGAAGATGGCCTAATCGAGGTTACGGATGGTGTGGAGGAGCTACGCACACGTTATTGTAAGGGAAAAAGTAAGATGGAAGATCCAAAAGATGGAGAGAAAGAGAAAGAAGAGAAACAGAAGAAAGAGGAGAAAGGGAAGACAGAGGAGAAAGAGAAAGACAAGAAAGATGAGGGGGGAAAGGGTGTAGAAAAAGATGATGAAGAGGGAGAAGAAGATGATGAAGGAGAAGAAAGTGAGGGAGAAAAAGATGATGAAGAGGGAGAAAAAGATGATGAGGAAGATGATGAGAAAGATGATAATGAGGAAGATGATGATAAAGATGATAATGAGGAAGATGAGGAGAAAGATGATAATGAGGAACAAGATGATGACAGTGACGAAAATGAAAAGGAGAAAGATGGAAGCGAGGATGGAAGTGACAAAGATGAGAAAGAGGAGAAAGATGAAAGGAAGGACAAGAAAAATGATCGGAGTAATAAGTATCAACTTAAAGACAGTGACGAAGATGATAGCGATGGCAATGAAGATGGTAATGAAATAGTTTCTATTTTATTTTATATTCTCAGTAAATATTATTCTTTTTCAGTTTTATTCTTTTTCTGAGAAAGTATAATAAGCATGCTAAATGATGAAGGCAATGAGGGAGAGGAAAAAAAGAAAGCCAAGCTGGATGAAGAAGGAAATGATGAGATGGATGATGAAGATGAGGTTCATATCAATTTGTCTAGTGAGCATGCAGGGTGGGTGGATGATACTTATGAAAAAGAGATGCCTCCCAAGAGAGGTAATGTTGCCAAATTATGTGGTGAAATAATTTAAGTTTCCTAGTTTGTTAAAAACATTATTTTTCTGAATATACATTATTTGACAGATATTATGAAGGATGACAGCAATGATTTCCCAAGTTTTGATCTTAACTTGGGGACGCAAATTATTGTGTGGACTCCACCACCACAGCAGGGAGATGATGTTTGCCAAACAGCTGAAGAGAATTTCGCCGATATTGCAGAAATGGGGAGAGCATCGGTGGAAGAAGTATCCAAAAAATTGGATCATGTTGGAACAAGTAGAAAAATTAAATCACCACACGTGAGCCCCCCAAAACGAGTAGTATCGAAGACACAGAAAGGGTCAATTGCTAAACCAACATCTCTTATCAAAAGGGTCAAGGATAACCCCAGAACCCGAAAACAAACATCCAGAGCAGCAGCTGCCATTAAATTCCCTGTGATTGATATAGAGTCGATCACAGTGAAGAAACAAGTGAAAGAACCAATAAGTAACTGGAGACAGGGAGGGTTATGGCCCTACGTCCAGGAGAAAGAAAAATCACTAATGCTAGAATTCATGACATACGGGTGGACAAGGTAAATAACTCAGTAACTGGTAAATAATTAAATGTCTGGTAAAAAAAAAATGTATGGTAAACAATTTGTATAGTAAATGTATATCTTTCTGGAAAATAATTGTGTGGCTGGATTGGATTCTATGTACAGCCTCGAAGTCTGGAACAAGGATAAAGAACATTGCCTGAAAGCAAAAGATTTGGATGAACTTATGATGGTTCGGGGATGTGACTCGCAAATCATAGACTGGTTTGAGGACCACCTTGCACAGGACGCCCGAGACGTGAACAAAGAAGTTGTTTTCCTATCTTCATTGCTTTTTGTAAGTTTCCTTGTCAAACATATAATTCATTTTTAAATGGTGTTGAGTAAATAGTAGTCACTGAATTTAAATCAGCGGAGTATTGAGGCCAATACTGAATTTAAATCAGCGGAGTGTTGAGTAAATAGTAGTCACTTAATTTAAATAGTAGTCACTGAATTTAAATGGTTTGCAGACCTTGATAAAACAAGAGCGGAGTCAGGCAAGTATTGAGGCCAATTTAAATCAACGACTGGAAGCGCAATACATCAAAGATCATACTACAACGTTGTGTGCGCCACTGAATACGCCGTACACTGATGACTCATTCGAGGGTCATCATTGGACTCTGCTTGTCTATGAATTTGAAGAAAATGAATGGAAGCACTACAACTCTTTGCAGCGTGACACTAACCTGACTAAGCAATGCAACAATAATGCAAAGAAATTTGCATCGCAGCTGGCAGAGACATTGATAAAGATGAAGTGCACGCGCAAACGAAGTGGGCAATACGCTAAAGAAAGGATGACGAAAAAGATATCCTATGTAAAGGAGGTTGACTGCCCTCAGCAAGGGGATAGGTGAGTCTAAATTTTGCTTCCTTACTTTAGTAGTTATTGAGTTTATTGAGTTTCTTTAAACTCACATTTTATTTTTGAATCAAACAGTCCAGACTGTGGACTGTACGTAATGCTCCAGTTGGAGGATATCTTCAACATAAGCAACCAGTCCAATTTCCCGGGGTCCTGCACGCAGGTGGAAACTTATGCAGACAAAACAAGAAGAAAGAGGGTAGAAGTAACTTTCAAAATTTTGGATGAATCAAAGGAGGTATGGAGAAGGGTGATAAATGAAGGGTCATAAATAGTTTATGTGAAAATTATGTTTGTGTTTGTTAACTGTTACTAAGTACTGGAAAAAACTTGGAAGGTTTTGTTATTGTGACAATTTGTAAGTTTTGTTATTGTGAAAACTTGGAAGGTTTTGTTATTGTGAAAATTTGTATTGGAAAAAAATATGTTTTCACTCGAAAAAACTTGATAATTTTCCATAAAATATGCCGGGAAAACAAAAAATTTCCGGTAAACAAAATTATGTACTTCACATAACTTAGGAAAAAATATCCAAAAATCCGGGAAAAATTTAACTTTCCGGTAAATAAAAATATGTACTCGACCAAACTTAGAAATTTTTCGGAAAAAATCCCGGGAAAACAAATTATTTCTGGTAAATAAAAAAATTTACTAAACACAACTTAGAACAAATTGTACTGAATATATTTTTGAGTAAAATCCACATGTACTGGACAAAACTCTATTATTGTACTAGACACAACAACTTAGAAATTTCTCCCAAAAAAACTTAGAAATTTTACGGAAAATCCACATGTACTGGACAAAACTTAGAAGTTTTGTCCCAAAAAAAACCGGGGAAAAAAAATAATTTCCGGTAAATAAAAAAATGTTCTAGACAAAACTTGGAAAAAATGCCTTCGAGAAAATATATTCTCAAAACATAAAATAATTTCCGGTAAATAAAAATATGTACTCGACTTGACTTAGAAAAAATAAAATCACCACACTGGAAAAATTTAAACTTTCCGGTAAATAAAAAAATTTACTGGACAAAACTTAAACTTTCTGGTAAATAGAAAAATGTACTGGATAAAACTAAAAGTTTCATATCATGCATTATGTTCAAGCACAATACACACTAACAAAATATAAGATAATACATTGACTTTAAACACAAATACATTAAGTTCGACAAAAGATACAAAAAAAATCAAAGCAGCACAAGGCTAAAATGTGACTCTCTTCAAAAATTTGAAAAGCTCCCAACACTGTAAATGCTTTTCAAAGTTGTAGAGTGCCCCTAGTTTTTGCTGCTGATATAAAAACCATTTCAATCACTAAATCGCTTCGTTGCACGAAGCACGGTTGTGATAAGAGAGCTTCTTACACCTACCGCATATCCGCTGCCTCTTTCTAAAGTTTCCAGAACTTTCAATTCTTACAGAACGTGGTCTGCCCGGACGTTTCTTGGTTAAAGGAGGAAGTATCTTGCTGGCTTCCTCAAACGTTGTTGGTTGATCGAAAGATGGGACAGGATTTATGGAATGACTATAAGTCTTACAGTATGCATCCGTTGTAACAGCGGGATCAAAAAAGGATGATGAATCACCTCCATGCACTTTAATACACAATATGGCATGCTCACAAGGGATACCTTGGACTTGCCACTTACGACATGTGCATGTAAGAGCCCCAAGGTCCACAGAGTGACTCGGCATGGACATTACTTCATACACAAATTTACCTGATTGTATTACCTTCCAGCTACAGGCAACGTTGAATCTAGACTGCATTTTTTCGTTGACCTTAGGGCACAAGAAAGAGTCCCAAGTTGCCGACTCAGTTCTTCTGGCATTCATCATGTTCATAATTTTGATCCTCAACATATCTAGCATTACGGTTATTGGAAGAACTCTCTCATCCCTTATCCACGAATTGAAGGATTCCGAGAGCGAAGAACATATTAAACCGTACCTTTTTCCTGGGAAGAAAACATCAGCCCAATGTTCCGGATTTACAGAGTGAAGAAATGCATCCACAGCATTGCCACCCATGACTACAAGTTCAGAAGTGTACTTCTGAAAATCCGATATAGTAAGGGCTCTAGCCGCCTTAAACATGAGGGATTGGAAATAGTCCGACTTCTTCGCACCATTCTTTACACGTACATTCAAATTGTTTCTTAGATGCCAAACGCAGAATGAATGGTGCGCGGTTGGGAAAATGTTGGAAACTGCATTTATAATACCATTGTGCCTGTCCGACATAAAAGTCAAAGACTCACTATTATCAACCATTTTCGCCAAGTTACAAAAAAACCAGGTCCAGTTTAGATCATTTTCTACGTCAACGACAGCATAGGCGATAACAAAAAAACCTGCAAAGTACATATGGCAGTAGTTAGAACAGGAAATAAAAAAAAAACAAGTAAATAAAATTGTGTACCGGACAGAAAATATTGGTAAAATACTTACCATCATTGCCATTCTTCGCTACAGCTGCAAGAATGCACCCATTGTATTTCGTTTTCGCAAAAGTACCATCAACAAATATCAATGGGCGACAGTGCTTGAAACCTTGGATGCATGCTCCAAGAGCAATAAATATTCGAACAAAACGGTGGGAATCTTTATCAACTTGAAGATCAATTAAACTATTAGGGTTAGAACGGGATAGGGCATCAACATACCAATTGAGTTTGGCATAAGAATCAGCTTCCTCCCCATAGGCCAAAGAAATACTCCTGTTTCGAGCCTTATATGAATAGTAGTAGCTGAGTTGAATTCCATAGTCTTTCTTGAAAGATCTGACAATGTCTTTAGTACTTTTGGTCGGATTCTCCCTAATGTCATCGACTATTAATAAGCTTACACTTTCGGTTGATAATCTTGGCTTATTATCTGACATTATAAAATCTTGGCATGTGTGCACAGGGTTGTAAGCTTTTAGAACAAACATTGACCTTGACTTCAGAGGAGCCACAGCGTGAATGGTCCAAGAACATTTTGGGGATTTGCATACGCAAGTAATACGATCAAGATCATTCTTCAAATAATTAAAATTGTACCCGTGCTTTATTGAATAACGTCCAAGTGCATTTCGAAAGGCGTTGGCGCCTCCAGGGAATTCCTGCCCCAAATGTGTAAACACCTCAGGCCAGCTAGCAGACCTTAGAGGTTTAGCCCTGACAATGGCATTACATGCATCCTCAACCAAGAGAGAGGAATTTCTTGAAAAATCCAGTGGGAGACTGCACAAAACAAACATATCATTGACATCTGAATTTAATTTAGGTAAGGAAACAGTTTTGTTTTCGGTAAACATAAATATTTACTGAACATATTCTTGTTCACGGTAAACATAAATATGTACTAACCAAAATTTGAAGTACACAACAATCAACAATATGTAATGACTTCCACACATACTTATTAGACATTTGTTACTGGTTCATATAAATGGCACAGGTAAATTATTATTAGGTAAGGAAACAGTTTTGTTCCTGGTAAATGAAAATATGTACTGAGCAGAGTTTGGATTTCAGTAAATTAAAATGTGTACTCACCAATTTATTATTTTAAGTAAAACAATAACGAAACAGTAAAGTTCAAGTTAGTTCCAAACTTACTTATTAGATGCTTGATTGTGGTTCATCATTTCTGATGATGTTGCAGCAGAAGTAGATGAAGTATAGCCGAAAAAATCACGATCCAACCTGGATAGAGAGAGAAAATAAAGAAGGTATGAAACGATAATTTAAAGAAAAGAAAAAACAAAATATCCATTGTATACTGTTACAACTAAGTTGAAGTTTGTTTCACCAGAGAGGACGTCGTGCAACAATGTCCCCAGAAAGCATTCCTTCAATATCCATTGTATACTGGAGGGAAAAGAAAAATGAAGAAGGTATGAAGAAGGTATGAAAAATGAAGAAGGTATGAAAAATGAAGATGATAATGCCTTTTAAGGTATGAAAATATAATGTACAGAATAGAAAAATATTCCTTTCACTTTGTCTGTCATTTTGGAATGTCAAAGTTTCATTCACAAAAGGCATTATCCTCTTCCTTAAAAGGCATTATCATCTTCCTTAAAAGAACAAATGGAATATTCAGCTTCCTTAAAGTCTATCATTGAAGACAAATAGGATTTGCTCATTTAAGAGGAATTACCTGAAAAGGTTGGAAGATAAGAGCAGATTCTGGTTGGAAGATATTAAGACAGTGGGTGGTATAAATAGGTTGGAAGATGAAATTTGAAAACTTTTAAAAGATTTTGAAACTGATCAATAGAGAAAGAGCGGGATCCCAAAAATTTCGCCCAAAAATTTGGCAAAATGGGGGGGAAACTCAGGATTAATGGCTTGATAATTTAGAGAGAGAAAGAAAAGGAAAGAAGGGAGAAGCTGTTGGCGCGAAAGGAGGGAGGAAGGATGTGATATCCTGTGAGATAGGGACGGGTATTTAATGATCCCTCAAAAAACGTGGGAGAGAGAAGGGCTGGGTCAAGTCGAGGGGCAATAAAGGAAGAAAAAAAAAAAAGGTAAACAAATATTTTCCCTGACATTAGGACCTGCACCTCATTTTTAGGCAACTTAGGATTTTTTTTCATTTAACCCCCCACTTTTTGGACCCCTGGCTCAAAAATCCAACATGAATCATTATGTGGTATTTGGAACTCTTACTCCAATGTAAAGCGATGAAACATGAATCATTTGGGTCAACGAGACCCGTATCAATGAGCTGATTGAAGCCTCATGTTCACACGCAAAGATGAGGTTTTTCTCATGCATCTCACATGTGGGGGTTATAAGAAAAATGCCTTCTACATTTTAAATAAAATAAAATGTTTGGTTTGTATATTTTGAAGTTGCCTTGCCTGAGTACTTTGGACCTAATGAGACAATAGGTAGGAAAGGAGACAAAGTGAACCTACTTGCAATTGTTTCAACCAACAGAAGACTTGCCTGCTTGTCTCGTTGCTCGACTAGATTTCACCAATAACGATCAATCCAAAAGAGGACAAATGGATGATGAAGATATTGTGAAAGAAACATCAACTACCAACGAAATTTATTTCAAAAATATATTTTTGGAAGGCGTAGGATCTTCAACTCCAGTAGAAGACACTTGCAATCGAACTCGTCTGATGTAAGATAGCTTCGTTTGTCTATTTTCACAAACTTTGTGCTTCCGAAACATTTCTGACCAAATATAACCACATGTCATCATCATTGTTTAAAAGGTTATTATCATTTATGCGTAAGAACCGCAGCAATCAAATAGGCCTAAAAGTACAAATTAATGGCATGAACAGCAGTGTGAAACTGCAACTAATTTGTTTTATTTTGTCATTGCTACTGTTGCTAAGATGCTTGAGAATCAAGTTGAAGAGTATTCAGTTGAGAATAAACGTGGAAGAAAATGATGGTCTCTCTGTCATTGGGAACGACTTGATAACAGAGTTTGAAACAAATATGTTACGAGTACATAGTCTTGTTTTCTTTTTTTTTTTTGGTTTTCTAGTCGTAGGAGTGCCTTACTGTTGGTTAAAATAGGAATTTGAATCAAAAGAAGCAGTTTATCAATGGTGCCGAGAGGTGGAAAGAAAAAACAACACTGTAGTTGTTATCCTAACTTCAAGGAATAAACAAGAAGGTAAAGATTCCTATGTTGTTCTTCGATGTGAAAGAGGTGGTTCCTACAGTGACCACAGGAAGAAAGATGACCGCGGGCGCCCAAATATCAAAAAAGGCAAAGGTTGTCGGGTTTTAGATTGAGAAGTTAATGTATAGCAGTTGACAACTGGACTCTTTCACTGGAATGTGGGACCATAATCATGTTCTTCCTGACAAGATTATAGACGGTAGGTTGAAAAAAGAGGAAGAGGAATTAGTACTGACTCTAACCAGTAGTGGTTTACGTCCTCGACAAGTACTTGAGGTAATAAAACGGAGAGTGAATTGTTGGAAATTAAAAATACTTGCACAAACAAAGAAGAATAAAGAAGATATTTATCTGAATTGAATACTTGACTGGACTTTGATTTTGATTTTGATTTTGATGAAAATAAACTACAAAGACTGGTCTATTTATAGACCCAAAATCTACCCATTAACTAAGAGCACTACTAACATGATCCCACTAACTCATCCATTAACCCACTAACTAGTACATTAACCCCACTAATTAGTACATTAATCCCACTAAAATTAACTCTCTAATTACTTAACTACTAACACTAATCCACCTCATCTAACACTAATTTAATGAATAAATAAATAAATACCTTTTGAGTTTATAATTTTAATACTCTCCCTTAAACTCAAACATTATAACACCCATCATAGTCTTCGACTTGAAAAATCAATGGACCTTCAATGACTTAATAAAAAATATTAGTCATTTAATCATCAACTTAAAAACTTCATATCAATCTGGCTTTTCATCATACCCTTTCACAACTAATTTGTCTACTTCATCATCTGGTTTGTACTTGGTTTTGAATGACCATTTCAATCCAATGGACTTCTTTTTTGCTGGAAAATAATTTAGCTCCCAAGTATCACTTTTCTCAATTGGATAAATTTCATCGTCCATAGTAGAAATACACCCCACATTTTTTACTGCTTCTTTAACAGTGATAGGTTTGGTGTGATTACAATCTGCAAAAGATACAACACTTGAAAAATCTTCGTTAGACCCATTATTATCATTGCTTACAACGTAGTCATCAAACCTTGACAAAACTTGAATGTAAGTTGAACTGGGACATAATTCTAGATTTGAATTATCATCAACATTCATAGAAATAGGTGTAATCTCAATTACTTGAGATTCTGAAGCTACTGTCTCATCATCAGTATCTAGTTTTATTTGATGATCTTCTTTAACCGGACAGTCCCAAACTCCATCTTCATCACTTTCTACCGAATAATCATCTAAATCTTCATCTGAATCTTCATCTAAATTTTCATCCGAATCTTCATCCGAATCGTCATCCATTCTGCAAGCTAATAAAAGAATTTCTCCCTCTTCTACATCATCTTCAGCAAAGTTACCATGCTCTGAATATTTCTTGGAAACTCTACATTCTGACTTATAATGACCTAATTTTTTGCAACGAAAACATCTAACTTTAGATTTGTCATACCTTCCAAATTTTCTTGGTTCTTTACCATGGCTCTCTTCACCATTAGAACCACCTTTTTCAAGCAGAGTCACTTTGCTTTGAAAAGCTTGTTCAATAGACCCTGCAGCAGCTCTCTGGTTTATCCTATGTTCATGAGAACATAATGAACTCATCAAACCTTCAACTGACATAGTTGAGAGGTCTTTTCCTTCCTCAATTGCAGCAACAACATAGTCAAAACGACCTGTTAATGATCTCATGATTTTCTCAATAACACGAAGATCAGTTAAATGTTCACCATTAACCCGCAATTGATTAACAATAGATTGAACTCTAGAAAAATAATCAGAAATATTTTCAGAGTTAATCATATTAAGAGATTCAAATTCACCTCGTAAAGTTTGCAACCTTACATTTTTTACCTTCTCATCACCCTTGTAGGATCTTTGCAACAAGCCCCACACTTCTTTAGCTGTTTCAGCTCTTGAGATTTTCTCGAAGACAATCTCATCAACAGCTTGATAGAGAAAGAACAATGCCTTCTTATCCTTCTTTCTGTTCTCTCTCAAACTATCTTTTTGGACCTGAGAGAGAGCTTCATGTGCTGCCTGATCAACTGGTTCTACATACCCAAATTCGACAACCTCCCAAATTTCCTGGAAGCCAAATAATGCTTTCATTTGGATACACCATTGATCAAAATTTTTCCCACAAAATCGCGGAAGCTGAGGTTGGATTGATCCATTCATTTTGTAATTCGGTTAGTAATCACAAAATAATTCTAGCTCTGATACCAAATGTTGGAAATTAAAAATACTTGCACAAACAAAGAAGAATAAAGAAGATATTTATCTGAATTGAATACTTGACTTGATTTTGATTTTGATTTTGATTTTGATGAAAATAAACTACAAAGACTGGTCTATTTATAGACCCAAAATCTACCCATTAACTAAGAGCACTACTAACATGATCCCACTAACTCATCCATTAACCCACTAACTAGTACATTAACCCCACTAATTAGTACATTAATCCCACTAAAATTTACTCTCTAATTACTTAACTACTAACACTAATCCACCTCATCTAACACTAATTTAATGAATAAATAAATAAATACCTTTTGAGTTTATAATTTTAACATGAATACAGTAATGCTCTTACTAAATTTGTTTCCAGGTGGGCTGGTACTCACGGGTCCAGCATTCAATATTCATGCATAGAGTGGTTGAGTGAAAAAGAAAAGTTTTGTCTGTGCATGGACAAATAAGATAAAGCATTACGGGAATAGTAGTACGAAGAATGACGACTATGCTAAGCTGAAGGCATGGTTGGGTGTTTCACATCGTAAGCTTGTATGTTCTTGGGAAGAGATGCACAAGACATTTGAAGATGAACATATTGAGATGAAAGCCACTTTCATGAAGAGCTTGACTTCGATTAAGAATGATCACCAAATTGCACCGTTTATGGAGCTACACAACCATGTTTCCCATGAGGCAATGGACTATATAATGGGGTAGATGGCACGTATGACAGGCGAGATTGATGTGACCTCTTGCAGGTAAGCGTAATACATACTTTAACTTATGAATCTTTATACTTCGCACGGCATATGGTCTACCATGTGCCCACGAATTGGTCCAATACGCCCAGGAGAGTAGGCCCATTCCCCTCTCGACCATCGACCCACAGTGGAAGCAGTTATCCTCGATATCCTTCATTGTAAAACGAGTTGGATTTGATTTCCTTCATGAACTGCAACTATTGCGGTAAAGATGGATAGAAGCTTCAGAAGAGGAACGAAAGTCACTTGTTGAAAAGATGAAAGAGCTCGGAACTCCCAAAACAAGACATATGTTTAGCCTTTAAAGTCATAATAGGTAAAGCTACAAATCAGATCCATGAAAACAAGCAATCCTGATCCACTTTTATCTACTCCCGAAAACCAGTGCTAGATATCTTTCGTGTCTCTTCAGGTTCTTAACAATCTAATGCTCAATGTTCTACACTTATGATTGCTAAATATTCTATGGTGGCGAAGATATAGAATGGTTTTGGCATATATTTTTTATTAATTGGTCCTCTATTCTAAATATTTATTCCTTCTGTTTTGATTACTTAAGTGTCGTGAGTAGTTCATATTCATGATAAATTCCAGTACTTCAAATTCTGGTAGATCATGAGATTCATGACCACATTCAAGAGCACGAGTCTTTGAAAAGACATTTCGATATTTGTTAGGTTTGGGCTCCCTGTGCAGACCTATGCAAACTATGTGCCAAGTACGTGCAAACCTTACTAGTGCGAACCTCTGCAGACCTTACATATGGAGCTGAAGCTGAAAAGATTCGGGAATTTTTTTCCCCACTCGGTATGATTTTTAAAATACTATTAAATTATGGACTTGACAAGATTTAATGTACTTGTGAATAATAGGATACGTTACATAAGGAAGATCGAAAATAGGAGATCCGGCGGTCAAGATAAGTTGCAGAAATAATACACGTGTGTAACACGTGTATATACGTGACAGATCGAGAAGACGAGATCCGACGATCAAGAAGAATTCGGAATATATTTGAAGATACGTGAAGATATTAGAAGATATGTAATATTAGTATAATATATTCAGAATATCTCTTGTAACTATCTAATGGTAATATTAGATAGATTTTGTATTATTTCCTAGTTTAGTAATCAGAAACTAGGAAACCCTAAACCCTAAGTCATCTATAAATAGGAGAGGGTTCTAGGATTCAAACTCATCGAGTTATGTCTGACCAATGTAACCGATCAAACCCACATACAGTTGTATGTGGTGAATTATTAATAAAGAGTTATTTCTCCGTGGATGTAGGTCTTGAGTATTCGACCGAACCACGTTAAATTATCGTGTCTTTTACTTCATGTTCATATCTCCGATTATTATATAATCGTGAACTTAACAGTGAAACTTTGGGTTGAAAGTATTGATAAAGGGAAAACCATGCAGGAGTTGTTTACTTTCGGCCTCAGTTTCCCTCCCACTCTCTTGGCCTCCTCCTTGCTGATTCTGCCCTGTCCTCGACGGTCTCCTCAGGTATATTTCTAAATTCTATTGACCTATGTTATCGTATTTCTATTTGGTTGGTTAGAATTTAGAAGTTACTTTTTTCTTTTGAAAAAAAGTAAATCAGAATAGCTAGAAAATTTCTGATAGTTCCATACGTTTGAGTCTCAAATGTGATGATTTTTGCAGTTAGCCAACTTAGATGTATTGTCTTTCATTGTTTGTTGGCCTCGAATGAAAGATCAATGTTTATAAATATGGCTCATGATCCTTTTACAATGGTAATTGTACAGTTTTAATACGTTAGAATGATCTGTGATCTAAGTTTTTTAGAAATCTCATTTTCATCAATTTGGGTTTCTATTACTGCTTCCTCTTTACGAAAAGGAAATCAGTAAACACCACTTATTTTGCTCATAAAATGTAATTAAACCCTTTCAACTAGTGTACCTTCTTATTATTAATGACAGTGTACAACAGATCCTATGTGCATCAATTTCAATGATTGTAGTTTGTTCAGAAAGCGAAAAGGCGTTGTTGAATTTCATTATTTGTTTGAGTTTTTAGGCAGGATCAGGACACCATTGTTCCTACGGTGATTTTAGTTTTATCCTTGTCAAAATCGCTCTCTAAGTCTAAACATGCATGTTATTTTTTTTCGTTTTGTGTTTGTATAGTTTCAATATGTGTGTCTAGGTTTAGATGCCTATATAATAATTATTCTGAATCATGCATTGTTGATTGTATTAGTATGTCATATGAAATGAGCTAAATGTAAAACCCAGGATAAATGCGAATAGGAAGTGATAGTAACAGGAAACCACAAAAAACAGATCGGTGACCGAACTCAGTTTGAAGTTGGTACGATTTGATTTGATGCTCTTGTGAAAATTGTTGATATTTCAGAAGTTGTGTGATGACGAGAGAAGATTTTGCTTCTAATCTTCTCGTTCAAAACATTCAGAGACTCAAGAGAAATCAAGAAACTATGACTTTAGTAGTTATTGACTTAAATCTTCAGAAGCATAACTCGAGCCTCGACCCAATGGACTCTTCCATTGAGTGTTTTATGGGTTATAAAATAGTGCACCTCAATGAATTATAAAGTCCCATGAATAATTAATCAAAAATTACCTGTAAACTTATATTGAGTTATACCAACCAAAAAAAAATTTGACAGATTAAATTCATATTAGAAAAAGAAAAGGAAAGTTCTTTTACAGAGGCATAATTATTGGGAGAACTCCAACAATAGTTGGAGTCTTGGAGAGGAAGGGGTTTTTGAGGAAGGGGTTTTAGCCAAATTTCTCTAAATGAAAAACAAATGAATGAAGAGCTTCATGGGAAAGGACTAAGGAGAGGTAGGTTTTGGCCAAATTTCTCTAAACCTACTTTTAGTCCACCCTAATATTAATATAAGTTTTGAAACCAAAATAAAAATTATAATAGAAATCTAGTCTAAATGGACCCATTTTCATATAAAACACAAATCTCTATGATGTATATCTTATCATAATGCTCTTTATAACCTTATACATATAAGATAAAACTAATTTTGAAAATCAATCCAAAAAATACTTCCCTTTTTTTTTCCTCTAATATTCACTCTCCAATATTCTCTCCCATAACCGAAGCCTTCTTACTTTCTCTTTCTAAAACAAAAATCCTCTTCCATGTTCGATTTTCAGTTGCATCGTTTTTCTTTCTCATTGTCTTTCTTCATCATCTTATCCTATAATCGAGTTTCTTCATCATCTTCATCGTGTTTCTTCATCGTCTTCATTATAGACGAAGAACTTTTCATCTTTTTCTCTCTAAAACAGAATCTTATCTGAAACCAACCCTAGAAGGGTAGAGAAGTCGCCTGGGAAACATCTTCATTGTTTTTCTTCATCATCATCTTCATCAAGTATCTTTATTCCTCCATCGTTTTCCTTCACCAAGTAAGTTTTTATTAGTCATAGTATCTCTCTCTAAAATACATCTTCGATTTCTAAATCGTTTTCATTATCTTCTCACTTTTGATTAAGATTTTATGACTAAAATCTTAAATAAATCTCCATTTTCGTCATCATCTTCATCATCGGTTTGTCTGTGGTAAGTTTCATTCCGTATTATTAGGTTCTAACAGATTCTGGAAAACAACATTTTCATAAAACATAACATGTTTTGAATAGATCAAAACACATATGTTGTTGTTGTATATATAACACAACGCATTTTGAATATAACAAAATGCATTTTGTTTTCCATCATCATTATACGTTTCTGTTTAGATTTTTTGATAACTATTGATGTCAGATTTACAAACAGATTACACTTCTTAAATGTGTGATACTCAACGTATTATGTATAAAACAAAACTCATTTTGTTTCACAAAAAACAACTTATTTATTCTCGAATATCATTTTTGACTAACATTTTAATGTATCAACACATTTTGTATTAACAATGTTACATCTTTCGTATTCATAAACATTAGTACTCACAGATTATCTCAATTATCAAATTCAGTAGAGAAGACGACTCTTACATCTGGGGGTTGCAATAAGATTTCACTCACGTTGGTCATCTATTTTTTTAGGATGCGAATGCATTTGGATCCATCCTTCGTCAATAAAGTATAAACACGGGTCACAATTTCAAATTTGTGAAGAATGATTTAAAGTGTGTCACTGCAGTTTACTCTGTAAAAGATTGCAATTGACAAATTCATGGTTGGGCATCGTTGCAATGAAAATCCGTGGTTGAACACCACTGAAATGCAAAGGAAAAGAATGTATTTTTGTTACAGTAAAACATACGATGTTCTAACTTATTCTCATTATTGTGTACGTTTTATATAACTTTCAGTAATAAATATATTTTTGGCAAATGAAAATACTCATTTTGCTTCAAATAAAATTTATACTTTTCAACTTGAAGTTTATTAGTTGTTGGTTAAAAATAATTTATACAATTACTATCATAGTTACACTAGTTTTTATTAATTAAAGAACTTCTCATATTGATAGTCTTAAGTTTATTTAATCACACATTTTAGACAATTTCCTTTCAAAGGTGAATAAAGCGTACACACGTAATGCACCGATCATAACATCTTACAGTAAAACAAAACAAAAATAGAGAGATTAACAAAATCGTAAAAATATCTTCATAAATGTATTTCGAAATCGTAAAAAAATATCTTGATAAATGCTTTTCCAAAAGATTGTTTCGTTAGCATGGAATAGACCCAAGGGCAGACCTATATAGAGACTATCCCTTGCTGAGGCCAGGTAGTCTCAAGATTATAGGGGAGTTAGCAAAAAAAAAACATAGCACCTAGGCCTAGGGGCACTCTCAAGATTATTTAGGGGAGTTGGCTAAACATTTCATTTGAAGGGCAGTTGGTAACTTGGTTAGTTGGATTTGTGTAACTACTTTTTATTCTTATTCTCTATCCAGTTTTAGATGTTATGTATTTCATGCATGTTTTCTTGAATGTGGGATTGTTAAGTTACTTTTTCTTCTATCATCTATTTTGAAGAGAAACAGAACAAGTCAAATAAAAACTACGATAATCAATGAAAAATATATAACACTTTGTTGTTTTTAAGCTTAATATATAACACTTGGTTTTTTTCTTCTAGGTGTTCTTATATTTTGGCTCATAAAATCTAAAATATTTGTAGTTATGAGTTTGGAAGAACCAAGCTGATCCATGGCCCATTTGTTCTTGTCTATAATTTTCAAGCTAGACAAGACTAGGTTGGATCCTGGCTCCGCCCTTGAATAGACCCCATTTTTCACTTCGTTTTAGGCCTCCCACTGACTTAGACCCGACCCAAGTAAGCATGTGAGTGGAGGTTGTCTAATGAAGAACACACCCAAGTAAGCATGTGAGTGGAGGTTGTCTAATGAAGAAGAACGGTATTCTCCGAGGAGATGATGGACATAACTGAAGTGTTCATACCGGAGTTTGAACACCAAAAGTAGCAATTGATAATATTTTTTTTTCAAAAACTAATGTGTTTACATTAGTTTCTTGAGCTTTCATAAAAATATGCATTAGTAAATAAATTAGGTTCACATATGATTAGCATTTACGATTTTACTGCCTTTTAGTTTTCCTCAATATCTCATATTTTCATCTCCTACTTTAAAAATTTGTTAACTCAACTATGGTCCTAGACTCCTAGTTCAATACCACATGATAATTAAGAAGAGAGAAAACTCTTTGGACTTTTGAAGGAAGATAGAAACACAAAATGAATAGCTTTACACTATTTAAGAGCTAAATTACATGGAGGAAGTTATAACAGTTACTTCCGGCTCTTTCTAATACATTCCAGGTGCTTCCTTAACATTTTTACAAGTTGATCAATATGCCTGACCAGTTTTATTAGTTTTGGATTTAAAATTACACATGATTCAATCACTATTTCTTTTCAACAGAAAAAAAAATGAAATCACGCTTCCCTTACTCTTTTCTTTAGAGTTCCCACTTGACTACTGTAAAATTACCCACAATCTTCACAAGTTGTGTCCAAATTCAAATATAATTGTCACTTAATTGGGATAAGGCAATATTTGATTG
This sequence comes from Eschscholzia californica, assembly GCF_041429995.1. Taxonomy (NCBI): domain Eukaryota; kingdom Viridiplantae; phylum Streptophyta; class Magnoliopsida; order Ranunculales; family Papaveraceae; genus Eschscholzia; species Eschscholzia californica. Next base: position 10,213,144 of record NW_028238198.1, on the reverse strand, counting down.
GATAATTGTCTAATATCTAATTTCCATTTTATAAGTTAAATAGTATGTTGAATATTTATAATAATCGAAGACATACTAGTTCTATTAATATGATGTCAGAGACTGCTAAGTTTATAAACAAAAAAAAAGATAAAAATAATAAGTTTTGAAGTTAGATGTTACTACTGTGAGGTCTAATTTAGATAAGATAATTTAATATCCATGAGATACATTTGGACACTAATTATATCAATTCCACTGTATTTACACTAACAAAATATAGAAAATTGAGGGCATATAGACAACTTTCATATATCCTTAATCGTTTTTAGTTGCGACGCTAACATCTTAAGAATGTAGAATACAATTAACAAGTTTAGGATAAAAAAATAAGACAAAAGTGAGATAGTTTCAATTAAAAGGCAAAATCAGTACAAGGTTGTGTGTCACAATTGTCTCGTTTCAATTGGATTTATAAGATAGTTTCTTGTCTATTTTGTTCAAATTTGAATTTTATAGTTAATTTGTTTGAATTGCATTACCTTCAACTAAACTTGTATTACATTCGACTAAATTTTGTCATATATAATTGACAAAGTCAAGCATGCAAAATACATTGCATTTAACAATTTTAGATATTGCTTATAAAATCTCTCAACTTACACATTTACAATTTGAGGGACGCCTCTAACATGAATGATTCTGGCTGGATTGGGCCTGCCTCTAAAATCAAAAGCACAGACACATTTAAGATTATATTGTTTTGAGTTAATTCCTATTTGGCCCCCTACTTTGTGACCAGCTTCTTTTATGACCCCGTTTTTTCGTAAATTCAAATATGGTTCCCTTTTCTTAACACCGTCAATCAACTTTTGTGGTCAATACCTTTTTTTTTTCCATATTTACCCTTCTTATTAGAATGATTTCTAAATTCAAAATTAACCCCCTTTTGAATTTGGGTCAATTTCAAAAAAATTATAACAACTTTGGAAGAAACAAGGGGGCTAAAATAGAATACATATAAAAAAAACAAAAACACCTCATCCCACCCTCTCTCTCTCTCCTCCATCTCACCTCCACATCACGTATCTCGCCACCTCATCATCTTCTCCGAATGAAGGTCGCCGGCCGGCCAAATTTTCCGGCGACCTTCCATTTTTTTTTTACATCTTCTCTCTATATTCTTTCTCTTATCTCCCCCTCTCTCTTATCTCTCTCTCTTTCTCTCTCATTTCTATCTCTCTTTATCACATTTCTCCCTTATTCTCAAAAAAAAAAAAACGAAGGTCTGGTTATTCCGGCGAAGGAGCTCCTCCCCTTCGCCGGAATATAAAGAGATGAGAGAGAGAGAGAGTTTTTTTTGTTTTTTTTTTTAGAATGAGAGAGAAATGTGATAAAGAGAGGGAGAAATGAGAGAGATGAGAGAGAGAGAGAGAGAGATAAGAGAAATAATAGAGAAAGAAGATCAAAAAAAAAAATGGAAGGTCGCCGGTAGCTGGCCGGCGACCTTCATTCGGAGAAGATGATAAGGTGGCGAAATACATGATGTGGAGGTGAGATGGAGGAGAGAGAGAGGGTGGGATGAGGTGTTTTGTTTTTTTTATATGTGTTCTATTTTAGCCCCCTTGTTTCTTCTAAAGTTGTTATAATATTTTTGAAATTGACCCAAATTCAAAAGGGGGTCAATTTTGAATTTATTAATCATTCTAATAAAAAGGGTAAACATGGAAAAAAAAAAGTATTGACCATAAAAGTTGACTGACGGTGTTAAGAAAAGGGAGCCATATTTGAATTTACGGAAAAAAGGGAGCCATAAAGGAAGCTGGTCACAAAATAGGGGGCCAAATAGGAATTAACTCTATTGTTTTTCAGTTTTCCTCAATATCTCATAGTTTCTTCTCCAACTTTAAAAATTTAAATCAACTACGATCGTAGTTCAATACCACATAATAAAAAAGAAGAGATAAAACTTGGACTTTGGAAAGAGGATAGAAACACACAATCAAATAACATGGATAATATATAAGAAGCCAAATTACATGGAGAAAACGTTATAGCACTTCATTTCCTACTCTTTCAAGGTGTTTCCTTGATATTCTTACAAGCTGATCATGCAAATCATGCCTGACCTTAGTTTTTTATTTAAAATTACACATTATTCTTCTCGCCAAAAAAAGAAAAGAGATCACCATTCCTAAGTCTTCACAAGTTATGTCTAAATTCAGATGTAATTCTTACCTTAAGTCGGATACTCTCAAAAAAAAAAAAATCTAACTACAAGATTTGATTGGATAATTATCTAACATCTTATTGCCGTTTTATATGATAAATGGTATGTTGAATATTTATGATAATCAAAGATTTAGTAGTTGTGTTAATATGATGGGAGAGATTGGTAAGAGACTAGGAAGCTTATAAACAAAAAAAAAAAATCATAATAATACGTTTTTAAGTTAGATATGACAATAGGTCTAATTTAGATAAGATAATTTAATATCCGTCTGATACATTCAAACATATATGTCGAATAAGTTCTTCCTAAAATTTAGAACATTTGTTAAGTGAACGGTATTTTCACTTTTAACAAGTCGAGATTCAACTTTTCTTACTAATTTTGCAATGTAAGATGTTAACCTTTATTAATAGAGTTAATTCCTATATGGACCCTACTTTGTGACCAGCTTCCTTTATGACCCCATTTTTTTTTCGTAAATTCAAATATGGCCCCCTTTTTTGAGGTAAATGTCCTGATTACCCTTCTTATTAATATTTTTTCAACATAGAAAAAAAAAGAAAAATTTGAATTCCACCTCACTTCCTACTCCCCCACACATATCTCTCCACATCATCTCTCTCTCTCTCCATCTCACCTCTCTCTCCAACTCACCTCTCTCTCTCTCTAACTCACCTCTCTCTCTCTCTCTCTCCAAGTCACTCCTTCTTCTCCGACCAAGGTCGCCGGCCGGAAATTTTCCGGCCGGCGACCTTTAAAAAAAAATAAATAAATTTTTTTTACTTCTTCTCTCTCTCTCTCTCTAGAAACTCCGGCGAAGGGGCCCCTTCGCCGGAGTTTCTAGAGAGAGAGAGAAGAAGTAAAAAAAAGTTTTTTTTTTTTTTTTAAGGTCGCCGGCCGGAAAAAATTTCCGGCCGGCGACCTTGGTCGGAGAAGAAGGAGTGACTTGGAGAGAGAGAGGTGAGTTAGAGAGAGAGATGAGTTGGAGAGAGAGGTGAGTTGGAGAGAGAGGTGACGTGGAGAGAGATGAGTGGTGGAGAAGGAAGTGAGGTGGAATTTAGGTTTTGTTTTTTATTTTATTTTGAAAATACATTAATCAGAGGGATAGTAATGACATTTGTCTGAAAATATGGGGCCATATTTGAATTTACGAAAAAAAGGGGGCCATAAAGGAAGCTGGTCACAAAGTAGGGGGCCATATAGGAATTAACTCTTATTAATAATCAGTCTCTGCACTAACTAAAAAGGAAGCTAAAAAATGTAGGATATTGATATTTGTACAATTGTACACCTCTCATGTTAATTGAGTCCTTATAGGCTGCTATCATACATCTTCAATCGTTTTTAATTGGAATGCAGTAACGCTTTAATCTCTACTTATGTTATACGACTATTTAGCTAAAAAACATTGAGCTTATTTGGTACATGTCTAGAGAATTGGATGAAAAGTGAGAACCCGATGGAAATTGTGGGTTAGACCATAGAGTGAATATTGAAGTCTCAAAGTTTTTGGTTTACTAAGCAACCTTTTTTACTTTTCTATTTAAATTAGAAAAAAACAGTTATTTATATTTGTGTTGTCAACGACACTTTAGAGACATATGATTGGGAGAGACGCTAGAGTACCGTTAAGAAAAGAAAGTTATGGGAGAGACGGGTTTCCAATCTTGTGGGTGGTAAACTTATGAAGCTTTTATCCAATATATTGTTTTTTTTACGAAAAAGTAGTTTTCACATCTTTTGGTCCAACGAAAAAAATAAAAATCAATTTTATCATGAAAATACGTTTGGGGTGCGTCTATAAGCGCACCTTCATATTGCAATTCGGCCTCTCTTTGTCCCCACAGATTAGAGCAGCTCGAGAGCACTCGATATGGGTCTAATCTGTGGGCTTCTGACTGCTCAGTCTGAGGCCCACGAGAAGTGCCAAGAGAAGGTTGGGCTAAGATCCAAAGACCGAGGCGCCTTTAGGGACTCAAGGCCACGGTTCAGTTGGACATTTGGCTAATTGTGTGAGGGTATTCTGGGAACTAGACTTATCATATTGTAACCCAAACCCTAGATCAGCCAGAACCCTAATATATTTACCCTAAAATTGAGAAAACGAAGCCTTCTTCCAGCTATTCCGAAACATTTAGGTTTAGGTAGACGGAGTTCTTGGAAAAACTGAAGGTAATTTTATGATTGTTTCATGATCTGAAACCTTCTTTCACTACTTCTTTGCATATTTGTTGTCTGTATAATTGTTTCATGGTTCCAATCTTGGAGTATCATTTTGTTCTTCTCTTTTGAATCCCTAATTTTTAACCTAATGCTAAAACTTGTTAGTTCTTTCTTATATGACCTAACATTGGAATCAAGGGAAGAAATATTTAATCTATCTGTTGTTCATGGATTACAGATCTGAGTAGCTTAGGTGTATACTCTTGGGTTGAGATGATATCTTAGGGCTTGATGTAGAATTTACTTGAAAAAGTGCAGCTAGGGTTTATAGAACCCTTCTCCTACTTGATTAAAGTGAAAACTATTTCGTCATTGTCATTTTTGAGTCTGACTTTGTAGATTATGTGATTGATTGTGATTGTAGTTTAAGTTCGATTTTGTCAAAATTTACTTATTTTTGTTTTAGGGTTTTGTGAGTTTTCATTATTTTGCTTGGATCGATTTCAATTTGTCTTCAGCTGTTAGCTACTTAAATCTTGTTCTAACTACCATTTTAGTTAAGAATATGAAGGTTTCTGATAATTAACAAATTTTATAATGTCAGGTAAGAAATGGTGAAGCACAACAATGTCATCCCAAATGGTCACTTCAAGAAACACTGGCAAAACTATGTGAAAACATGGTTTAATCAACCAGCACGAAAGACAAGAAGACGTGTTGGTATGTGCTCTGTAATTTTATGTTTTCTTCTTGTTCATTTGTGTTTGTATGATTTTGTGTATTTAAACGGCATTTGGTTAAATTTGCAGAACGGCAAAAGAAGGCCGTAAAAGTTTTCCCAAGGCCAACCGCCGGAGCTCTTCGCCCCATTGTGCATGGTCAAACTCTGAAGTACAACATGAAAGTCAGAGCAGGAAGGGGTTTCTCTCTGGAAGAACTGAAGGTTTGGATCAGAAACATTCTCGGCTTAACCTAAATTTTTGGTTTGATTGTTGTTTTACTAATATCATCAAAATTGAGTAGAGTGAAGTGATAAAGTTGAGCTGTATATAGTTTGTTAAAGATTTATGGGCATTTTCATCTTATAGGCTCCAGCCTATACTTCATCCCATCTGTTAGATCTCTGAAAAGAGAACCTTGTAGGCTGTAGCACATTCATTGTCAGATTATAAGATATAGGAAGTTCAGATAGCCCATTTTTTCAGAGTTAGAGTACCATATTGCCTTCTGATAATTCTTAAGTGTTAAAGATTATTCATCCAATCCGATCTTCGGGTCTTTTTCTTGGCAATATTATGATTGCGAAATGAATTTCTTCCTGATTATTATAACTGTCGTTTCATGAAAGCTCAATGTGTTTGAAAATCGGGTTTGTGTTTATAATTGATTTCTTTCTTTATGATTATGATGTAATTTTACAGGCAGCTGGAATCCCAAAGAAACTAGCTCCCACTATTGGTATTGCTGTTGACCACAGACGAAGAAACAGGTCATTGGAGGGTCTCCAAGCTAATGTCCAGAGATTGAAGACATACAAGGCTAAGCTTGTCATCTTCCCAAGGCGTTCCGGCAAATTTAAGGTAACAATAGATTCTTGAAGTGACAAAATGAGTATTCTTTTGGAGTTCGGTTACTTGTTTTTCCATACTATTTTATCAGTTCGGATCGATTCTTCATTGATAAAGCATTCATTAGCTTTTTCAAAAAAAGAAATATAAGGTAGCTTAGCAGCAACTAATGTATGGTTTTTTTGGGTTTCCTCAGAACGGCGACTCAACTGCAGAAGAGTTGGCATCAGCTACTCAAGTTTCAGGTGACTTCATGCCTATTACACGTGAGAAGCCAGAGGTTGAGCTTGTTAAGGTAACCGAAGAAATGAAGTCTCTGAAGGCTTACCAAAAGCTTCGTTTGGAACGTACCAACAAGCGCCACATGGGAGCAAGGTTGAAGAGAGCAGCAGAGGCTGAGAAGGAAGAGAAGAAGTAAAGTGCTTAAACTTCAGGTAATTGAACTTGCTGAAGAAATAGGTTGTGGTAGTGAAAAAAGACTTCTAAGTTTTGTTTGGATTATTATAACAGAGTTTGTATTTCAAATATTGGTTTCAATTTGATGTTTTGGAAGAATTTTGGTAGGCTTATATATGATGGTTATTTATTTTGACTCAATCTATCAACTTATCTGTGTAGATTAGTCTTGTTGTTGTTGTCTGACTCATATTAGTGGCTGACTTTAGTTTTAATCATGCCTACAGCTGAGTCATTCAGACCGAAGAAAAAATGCACCACCGTAGCAGAATTGGCTACAAATTTTCAACTAATGTTAAAGTTATGCAACATTGGGAACATTATCTTGATATTAGGTTCTGCCAAGACCTAGAAACCTGAAATGGGAAGCTAACTTGGCACTGGTTTCCATTCTTAGACCTAACAATATTAACTCCTTACCTTTATTTTGTCCTTGCTTTCTCCATCTTCTATTCTAATCTAGTGGTTCCCTTTTGGAATTATATGGTTACAAAGTAGATTTGATATGATAATCTTTATAGTCCGAAATTGTCAAAATTAATTGCTCTAATTGATCGTGTCTCTCTCGTGTAATTTTTGGTGATAAAAGTATGTGAAAGTTTTTGTTGATGGGAGATCTAATGGGGTTCTGGAGAAGGGAAAGGTTTGAGATCTTCAATCCATGGTCACAAACCCATCTATGGTTGTTTGAGATCTTCAATCCATGGTCACAAAACCATCTAGGGTTTTGTGGACGGTCGATCACAGCCTGTCCACGAGATGTTTTATTTATTTATTTTTGAATAAAACACGAGATGTATGCTTGCATTTTGATTGTCGAAAAATACACGGATAATCTCTCTTACTAATCGATTCCAGGAGATAAATCTAATTATAAGAATAAGAGATAGGAACAAGTGAGATCTTGGAGTTTTGTGGAGACCTAGATTCATCACTAAAGGAGGAGATTGAAAATGATGCCATACCATCCGCTTGGTGCTCTCTTGAGCAATGCCGATTGTCAACATCAACAGCGATTGTCAACATCAACAGTTCCGTCTTCAGTATCAATGACATTGTATAGTACTGTGTTATCTTTTCTCTTAAACGGAGACTATGAAGCACCACTCCAAATTGAAGATGAATGATGCTACTCCACCAATTGCATCACCGTCTTTGGACTAAAGTAGACATCTTTCTGTCTCCTCCCTCTCTCTCCACCGATCGAATTTTCTTTGGACTTTCTTCTAGAAGATCAACAATTTTGTCAGTGATGAGTAGTAGTTAAAAATGATGGTGGTAGTCAGAAATTGTAGTTGATAGAGGCATAGAGCGGAGGTGAAAGATGAAGAATAGAGACAATCAAGTAAATTTTAAACAGAAGTCTCAAAGCCGAAGCAATAAAAGTTACATCTTATATTAAATCAATTTCTTTTATGATAATTATTTCGAAAGAAAAAAGTTACATATTGTATATATGACTTAAATCAATTTCTTTTATTATAATTATTTTGAAAGAAAAAAGTAATTGGGGAGATGAGGAGATATTGCATTTTCAACAGGACCTAACAGAAAATGTTTCTGTGGCATGAGGTTTGAGGGTATTTCAAGAATTAAACATTCACACACAAGAAATTCTTCCAAGACCAATTTTAACATATTCTTGATGATAAAATAGACTCAGATATGCTTAGCATTTAACATTATACTGTTTTTTAGTTTTCTCCAATGTCTCAAAGTTTCTTCTTCCACAACAAAACAATGTTTAAATTAACTTTGTGAGCTTTGGAAGGAAGATAGAAATATATAATGAATAACATTTGAGTATTTATAGGAGAAATTGCACATGACTACACGAATGAGTCACACGTCCCTTATCCTTTAGAACTCACACTTGACTGCTGTACAATTACCAGAAATCTTCACAAGTTATCTCCAAATTCAAATACTATAATTCTTATGAAATTGGGATACGATAAATTGATATCATGTGATGATAACTATCTAACATCTAATTGCCATTTTATATGTTAAATAGTGTGTTGTATATCTGTATTAGTCAAAGACTTAGGACTTCTATTAATCTGGTAGTAGAGAGAGAGACACATAATATGTAGATTCCTTTTACAAATTTAGATTTTGTTTTTCCAATTCATAAAATTTTCAACCCCGCTACAAATGAATGTTGAAATATATTATAAGGACTTACAATTACGGTTCAAATTTATGTGATTCTCTTTTACACAATTTTAAATCTGTAGTTTGTGTTCATTTCAAATGTAAGGTGATTGTTCCGTCTTAGTCATTTTACTATTAACTAGGTATCTCTCTCTTTCAACAAAAAAAAAACTAGGTATCTCTCACGATCCGCGAGTGCGGGTCAATTCCGTCGGGGTTACGCCAGTCGTGGTCGAAAACTTCCGTACAAACATGGCGGGTTCAAGCATCCGCTCAGTTTGCACGAACAGGATATTTATGAATATTGTCGTTTGACGTCAAGCAGACCGAGTGAAAACCTAGAATGCAAGCACCACATGATATTAAATTAGGCACCACAGTACTAGCACGTATAGGTTTTCACTTAGTTTGCTTGACGTCAAACGACGATTTACGTAAACACCGTGTGAGAACTAGGGTTTCCACTGAGAGAACTAGGGTTCGGCAGTAAGAGAAATGAGAAGATTAGGGCAAACTCTAATCACTTATATGGTCAACACCAAAGACCAGTCAAGTCAAGTAAGAGAAGTCAGTCAAGATGTCAAAGGCCCGTGAACTCAGCCCAAGCTCAAGTCCTATTACTTCATCACCTGTTAAAGGCAGCCACAACAAATAAAGATTAGTTAATCTTTCTGTTATTAGTTAGTTTGTCTGTTATTCTGTTATGAAAACAGTTTTCTGTTTTCTCTTCTCTATGAACTCTATATAAAGGAAAAATGTAATGTGAAAAGATTGATTGAAAAATAAAAATTATAGTCAAGTGGAGTTTCTTACATGGTATCAGTTAGGTTAGAAAGATCCAACAAGCTAGGGTTTCTCCTCTTGAGCTCAAGAACAATCATCACCATCTCATTCATAACATTGAAACATCAAAACATGACAAAAGATTAATATTCAAGAAGATTAAAGATCAAAAGATTTCTCAACATTACAAATTCAAGGAATTTAGTTAACAATATTCAAGAAGATTAAGAATCACTTACTCTTTTTTCGTGCTGTTCTTCAAACTTGGCTTTCTTGTTTCATCATGGCAGCACAAATACAAGGTAATCTCCCTCCCATTTCATCTGTTACTAGCTTTATTACTGAAAAACTTGATGACTCCAACTATTTGATGTGGAGAGATCAAGTTGAGACCTTGCTAGCAACTTATGATCTATTAGGGTTTGTCACTGGTTCTATAGAAGAACCTCCTCAACTTAGAATAATTCAAGGTATACAACAAGTAAACCCAGATTATCAACTTTGGAGATCAAAAGAAAGTTTTGTAAAATCATATCTTAAGAGTACCTTATCAAAATCTGTGTATTATGACACATATGGTCTGAAAACTGCTAAAGATATGTGGGACTATTTAGACCTCACAAACAATGAGGGTCTTGAGTCAAAAAAGGATCAATTAAGAAGGAAATTGCAGACTATAAAGAAAGGTAATGTCTCTATTGCTGAATATCTCAGAGAATTAAAGCAGATTGCTGATGCTTTAATTTCAGTTCATGATAGAATAAGTGAGCCTGAATTGGTAAGGCTGGCTATTCAGGGTCTAGGGTCTGATTATGATCAGTTTATCATAGCAATAAGAGCCAACAATGAACATTTAACACTAGGTCATCTCAAATCAAGACTCATTCAACATGAACAGTGGTTACTTCAAAAGGAAACTGATCAAGAAGCCTATTATGTTAGAAGATTAAACCCAAAACAGTATAATAGACCACCAAATAAGCCTGCACCTTCTTACTACAGGAATCAAGCTTATACAAACAATAATGTGCCTTCTATAAATAATCAGGGTAATAGTAGTTCTTTGACAAATCAAGGAAGTAATTTCATGAATAATCAGCAAAAGGGTAGGAAAGCTGATGATTTTGATTTCTCATCTGTTCCCTGTGGTCTGTGTAAAAGATGGGGACATGTTCCTAGTGTGTGTTATTTCAGATATAGACCAAATAAGTTTCAATCAGGATATCATACTGAGTCACATGATCATCAAGAAGAAATAATAGAAAGTGACAATGATAATGCAGTTTTCAAGTCCTATCTATATGAGGAAGAATCTATGTTAGAATGTAATAATGCAATTCTACTACCACATGAGCACAGTGATGATAATGATGATTTTCAGGAATGTCATACTGCCATAGTTATTGAGGATGAAGGAGAAGATGATATCTTTTATGACTGTTTATCAGGTTGTGAATAGTGCTATGTGTCTACAGTCTCAAATACAACAAATATCAAAGATAAATCATGGCTTGCTGACACAGGGGCAAGTAGTCATATGACTCATAGTGAGGAGAACCTTAGTTCTGTTCAGCCTTATATAGGAAAAGAGGCTGTTATGGTTGGAAGTGGTAAATTCTTACCCATAACTAGTACAGGTACTTCTAAACTTGCAACTTCCACACATGAATTTGGTCTAAGCAAGGTTCTCTGTGTTCCTCATCTAAAGAGGAATCTATTATCTATATCAAAGTTCACAATGGACAATTCCTGTTCAGTAGAATTCCTACCTTGGGGTTACAACATCAAGGATATTCATTCTCAGAAAATACTAGCTGAAGGACCTATCAAAAACAATCTATATCCCATTGAAGTTCATGTTCCTATGTTAAAAAAAAGGACTATCTCTGCTAATTTAGCTCAAACAGGAACAACATATGAAACTTGGCATGCAAGATTAGGTCATACACATAGTGGAGTAATCAAACAACTATCTCATGAAAATAAAATTGCTATATCAAACAAAGTTCAAAATACATTCTGTCAATCTTGTGAATTAGGTAAAAGTAAATGTTTACCTTTTGAGAGTTCTTCAACTACAACAACTACTCCTCTATACTTAATTCATTGTGATATTTGGGGACCAGCCCCTATATCAACACCTAATGGAGCAAATTACTACATTCTGTTTCTAGATGACTATAGCAAATTCAGCTGGATATATGCAATGAAAGTCAAATCTGACAGCATTAAGTGTTTTACTCACTTTAAGGCAACAAATGAAAATCTCTTAAAAGAGAAGATTGTCTATTTTCAATCTGATGGAGCTCCTGAACTAAAACAAGGAGACTTCAGGGCTTTTCTAGACAAGAATGGAATCATTTTCAGATGTTCCTGTCCATATACCCCTCAACAAAATGGAAAAGCTGAAAGGAAGCATAGACACATCACTGAGCTAGGTAATACACTATCTTTTCATTGTTCTTTACCTAAAAGTCTATGGTTTGATGCATTTAGCACTGCAGTTTATGTCATAAATAGACTACCCACAAAAACTTTACAAGGAATATCACCATTTGAAACCTTATTTCATGTGTCTCCTGATTATTCCAATCTCAAAGTGTTTGGTTGTGCATGCTATCCTCACCTTGGTGAGCTTAGAACAGATAAACTAAGTCCCAAGAGTATACAATGTGTGTTTCTAGGATATAGTAATGAACATAAAGGTTATAGGTGCTATGACCCTATATCCAAGAGACTTTATATTTCTAGGCATGTGATTTTTGAAGAAGACAATTTTCCATATGTCAACCTTTCTCAAAAACAGCCTAGTAGTGATCAGATAATGAAACCACATATTTCATTACCCCTGCCACCTATATGTCATTATCAGGATAGTACTGAATTTGGGACACCTAGTATGCATACTAGTTCACCAGCAAATTCAGAAAATAGGTGTTCTTCTACAAGTGTTTTGGGCATTACTAATGATAGCACACCAGCAAATTCACAAGTACAAAGACATCCTATATCATCTGATCAAATAACAACAAGGAGCAGGAATGGTATTATCAAGAGTAAACAATTACGAAGTGATTTTGTGGCACATTATACATCACCTCACATTTTAAATGTTGCTTTTCTATCAATTTTGCAACTACCAATTGAACCCACATCTTATAAGGAGGCAGCAAAGCATGCTGAATGGGTAAAGGCCATGAATGAAGAATATCAAGCTTTACTTGATAATAAGACATGGTTTCTAGTTCCTTATGCAAATCATATGAATATACTTGGGTGTAAGTGGGTTTTCAAGATAAAACAGAGAAGTGATGGCTCTATAGAGAGATATAAAGCAAGATTAGTAGCAAAAGGTTTTCATCAACAAGAAGGGGTTGACTATGAAGAGACTTTTAGCCCAGTGGTAAAGGCAAACACAATAAGGATGGTTCTCACTATTGCAGTCACAAATTCATGGCATATTAAACAGCTTGATGTATCAAATGCTTTCCTACATGGGACTCTTGATGAGGCTGTCTATATGATACAACCACCAGGTTTTGTTCAACCAGGGAAGGACAGCCATGTTTGTCACCTTCATAAGGCTTTGTATGGACTCAAACAGGCACCAAGAGCCTGGTTCAACAAATTTGCAACTTTTCTGTTGGAGTATGGGTTTCAGAAAAGTAGGTCAGACCATTCCATGTTTGTATATCACACAGAGACAACCAAAATGGTCCTACTTCTATATGTGGATGATATCATCCTCACAGGCAACTCACTGTCCCAACTATCAAGTCTCATAAAGGATCTAGGCAACAGCTTTAAGATGAAAGACTTGGGTCCCTTAGCTTATTTTCTAGGGATTGAAGTTACACATGATCAATCCAAGGGTACATTATTACTCACACAGAACAAGTACACATTACAACTTCTACAGAAAGCAAATCTTCTAGATTCAAAACCCTCAAAATTGCCAGTATCAAGTGGAAAAAGGATTTCACTTACAGAGGGGGATGCACTTTCTAATCCCACTGAATATAGAAGTCTAGTAGGAGCACTTCAGTACCTCACTCTGACTCGACCAGATATCTCCTTTGCAGTAAATTATTCAGCTCAGTTCATGCATCAACCATCAACAGTACATTTGGTCATTGTAAAGAAGATATTAAGATACTTAAAAGGGTCAATGGGGTCTGGAATCAACCTTTCAAAAGGTGATTTGTCTGTTCTTACAGCCTATTCTGACTCGGATTGGGCTGGATGCCCTGACTCAAGAAAGTCGACTGGGGGATATTGTATTTTCTTAGGCTCAAGTCTTATCTCATGGAGTTCAAAGAAACATGCGACAGTGGCCAAATCATCAACAGAAGCAGAGTATAAATCTCTATCAAATGCAGCCACTGAGTTAGTTTGGATATCATACCTTATGGATGAACTCGGTTGTGCTCTCTCTCGTCCTTTTCACCTCTTCTGCGACAATATCAGTGCGAAATACCTAGCCTCAAACCCTGTTTATCACGCTCGCACAAAACATATAGAGGTGGACTTTCATTATGTTCGTGACTTGGTTTCGAATGGATCGGTGAAGATAACTCATATTTCCACCACAGAACAGTTAGCAGATATCTTCACAAAAGGTTTATCAGAAGATATCTTCAAGAAATTTCGAAACAAACTGATGGTTTTTCGTTCCTCATCACCATCGATTTGAGGGGCGCTGTGAGAACTAGGGTTTCGACTGAGAGAACTAGGGTTCGGCAGTAAGAGAAATGAGAAGATTAGGGCAAACTCTAATCACTTATATGGTCAACACTAAAGACCAGTCAAGTCAAGTAAGAGAAGTCAGTCAAGATGTCAAAGGCCCGTGAACTCAGCCCAAGCTCAAGTCCTATTACTTCATCACCTGTTAAAGGCAGCCACAACAAATAAAGATTAGTTAATCTTTCTGTTATTAGTTAGTTTGTCTGTTATTCTGTTATGAAAACAGTTTTCTGTTTTCTCTTCTCTATGAACTCTATATAAAGGAAAAATGTAATGTGAAAAGATTGATTGAAAAATAAAAATTATAGTCAAGTGGAGTTTCTTATACACCGTGTTACGTGCACCCTGAGCGGATGTCTGAATCAATCATGGTTGTACGAAAATTCTTGATCACGACAGGCGTAAACCCGACAGGAATGACCGTGTCACAGGACGCCCGAGATACCTAGTAATGTATAAACAAAAAAAGAATATCATAGTAAAGTTTACAAGTTAGATATCACTAGGAGACCCTTTACTTTATTAAGAATTACTCCGTTCACCAAATTTCCTCTTGGTCTTTGTTGAAGTGATATGTCAAAAATTTTAGGCATAAAATCCATCTTCAATGCTATTTCCGGCATATTGACATGTTAACGAGGGGAGAGTTTCAGTATATCAATAGATATTATCTAGGCATGTTCAGTAGAAGGGAATTCACCCCGCCTGCTTCTTAGGATTTTGGCCATGTTTCGAACTGGTTGTTAAATACCCGTGTACAATGCTGGATTCAATGATATCATTATACAACACGTGGTAGCGACAAAAACCATACACTCTTAAGGGTTATTTTGTGCCAACAACTGCTTAGCCAGCTGGTGGTGCATCTACTTCAAAAGTCCCGAAGTTACATGTTCGAGATCTTTGATGATGGTAGTTATCGCACCAATTCAGCTCATGTGCTATGGGATTTTCTTTTGTCCTTCTTGCTTAACTCTTGGGAGAATATGGTTCTCGGTGAAATTATGTGTAGTTAATTTTGTGTTTGGTTAGTCAATATACATCAAAAGAAAAAGATAAATGCATACCACCTTATTGAGTCTTTTTCACTTATGTACATTCCAAATCTAATCCAAGAAGAACTAATCTTCTTCCCTTTTTAACTTTTCATTCTAATGGTTTCTTTATTGTGTTCCATAATGTTTAATTAGAACTTGCTTTTCTCATAAATATGGATTGACCAGGAGCAAGCAAGTTTAACGGGTCGAATTCCGATTTTCGGGTTAAAAGTTTCTCCCATTTTCTCCCAAAATGCTCTTTCCAACCTTCTTGTGTATTGTAATGAGTCAGATATAGTTTCCCTCCCAATTCCTTGGTCAATGTGGTTGAGATCTGATTATTCTCCCAGAGATATCCTTCTAGGCATTGCTTTGAGCATGTTTTTGGGTTTGCCATCCTCAGCATTCCGATGGTATAAATTACATTCCCATTCTTGCCAGAGATGTCAGATTCCGGTAGCACTGCCGACATGTTTGAATCCCACCTGTACATACAAGTATAAAATGTAATTAGTAATCATAGTTAGAATGGTAAGGTACTATGAAGAAAATGTTGTTTCCACTTTAAGTCTATAATGACATATTTTGAACATCGGATGTGAAATTGGTACTTCGATGAAAAAAACATAGGGCCGGCCAAGTCCGAGACATTCATTCCGAGTCATCAAACTCAGATAAGTTTGACACAGTCTATATAAGAATGTTAACCCTCACTAGGGTTGAAAGTTCTTGCACCAAAAAGTCCAATATTACGATAATTTAAAAAGAGATGGAGGATATCTCCGTTTAGGAAGTTTTATAGGCAATGTCCAAACATCTTAAAAGCAAATCGACTTTTTTACCAAAATCTTGATCAAAACAAGTTGATCCAATATGGTTAGAGGCAATGCCAAAATTTGAGGGTGTTTGTCACCGAAGTTGACTATAGATATAATCAAGTATAACTGTGTTGTTAGATGAGAGAGAGGTGGTATCTTACTTGTCCTTTAAGAAGGGGTAAATGATAAGAAGTCCATCAAAAGGAGTGGATATTGTTTTCAATATCAAGTCTTTCACTTTAGAAATTTGAGCATTTGGCACAAACATATTAAGCCATGGGTGAGGAACATCCCACAATCCAATCTCCCTTAGCTTCATCTCTTCCCCCCTCACCCTATTAATAAAATCAAAGTATGGTATTTCCTCATTGTATAATAGTGATGGCATATACTTCATTTTCTTTGCTACCCCTTCCACCACCTAAAAAACCAAAAATAATAAAAAAAAAAATCTAAAATATTAAAAAATTATAATTTAAAAACAAAACAAAAAAAATTATTTACTTACAGTGTCTAGATTGACTCCTTTGTGGGATACATCATAGACTACAAAGTCAATGCAGAAGTAGATTTTAGAAGTCCCTGGTGGATAAAGTTTAGAAACAATGGGTTCTATATTTGCAGGGAAGGAACCAAATGAATTTTGAAGAGAGTCTTTGTCTAGTATTAGAAACCCTTCTACATAATCCACCATTTTAGACATTGATACAACCAACATTTCTTGATCCTTTGTGAATTTTTCGAAATCATCATAGAATGCTCTCACCCATTTCAACTGCAAAAACAAAAATAAAATTTAAAATTCTAAAACAAGATTGGTCAATATAGTTTACTAATAGTTGTGTTAGAACGACAAGTGGCCCGTGCCAACCCGCCACAACTAAACGGGCAGTTGCGGCTCAAACTAAACATTGCACGATATGTCACAACGGGACCACTATCGGAAAGTACTACTCAGAGTCTTGCTCAAAACATTGATGATATAATGCCCTCGTGTAATTCGAAAAAAATGAGATTTAAAAGAATTGTTAATTAAAGTATTTGGAATGAGTGATACCTAATCTTTTTTTCATCTAAGACTTTGAGTAATTTTTTGAAAGAAAACCTTCCCCAATGAGAATTGATGGGAAAGAGAGAGAGAAGTGGATCAAGAAAAGGAAAAAGATAAGTGAGTTTACTCTTTTTGGTGCTTTTTGAAGTAAGATTCTTGCACTTGTTATAACACCAAACTGGCCTAGTCCACCTAAAGTTGCATAAAAAAGTTCAGAATTATTTGATGGTGAACATGTTACAAGCTCTCCTTTCCCTGAAAAAATAAAACATATAATCAAGTCAATATTCTCAATAAATTCTCATTTAATAATCATCAAGCAATGATACTATATAAACATAACTCCCTAGAGTTTATGTATAAAGAAAGTGAGGAAGGGAAATCTAGTTGACATTAGGACTATTATATTTTAATACTAACCCAAGAAATATACAATTTAGAGAGAGAGATAGAGGAAGATAAAGAGTTAATTAGACGAAACACATACCGTTTAAAATACCATAACATAATGTTACAATCTAAAAAATGGCAGTTTCTATAGATTTCATCGTAAAACAGTTTTTTTGTTGAAACAAGTCAAATAACAGTCATAACAGTTGGAAAAAACAATTATAACAGAAAACAATAGTGTATGCAATTCTAATGCATATATAAGAAAAACCAAAATATTTCCAAACAAAAAAAAATTTAAGAGGTTACCAATGTAGATTTACCCTAGACCTAAATAGGAATCAACCGTCTATTGAAAGTAAAAAATCCATCAATAAAGAGAAATTGAGTTGACTGAAAATTGGAGATTCTTGATTTCGTGTAAATCTGGAGTAAGGTTTGACTTGTAACCCTTTTCTTCTGGCATTACTATTTGAATTATCGAAGAGAAAGTTATGTATCGCTACCAAAAAAAAGACGATTTTTTCATATTTGGTCCTCCAAAAATGGGCCCTTATTAGGTCATAAAGTCTTTGCATAAACCTCAGGGAGAGAGAGAGAGAGAGAGAGATTTACCTGTAATAACATCAAGTTGAAGAACATTACTAATTTGAGGACCATATTTGAAAGTTTGACCACCAATTCCAGCATTAGAAAGAGTTCCACCAATGCTAAGATACAAATAATCAGTCCATGATCTTGGAGTAAGACCTTCTTTCAGTGTCTCCTCAAGAAGTTCAATCCAAAGAGTTCCACCACTAACATCAACATAAGAGATATAATCACTACTACCCTTTTCTCCAACTTGTCTTTTATGTATTTTAATGGAGGAAGGAAGAGAATTCATTTCAATAACAATGCCATTAAGAGCTTGAGCTTGACCACTAATGGAGTGACCAGCTCCTTTAGCTGCAACTGTAATTGAAGAATCATTACCATTACTAATATTACTGAGTAAAAGTGAAATCTCTTTTGGTGAATTTGGTATAAGTACTGAAGATGGAGAATTAAAATACATCCTTCCAAAATCTATTGATGATGAATTTGTGGGTTGGATGAGTTTAAATGGTCCAAAATCCATTTGACTTTGAACCAATAACTTACATTGAGATGAAAGTGCCAAAAGAAAAACAAGAAAATTGATTCTGCTGCATAATAGTGAAGATCCCATTGTGTATGGTCTAGAGAGAGAGAGAGATAGAGGGAATGTATTGAAATCTCTGCTTTTTTGTTGATATGGTCTGTCTGTACCAAACAAAGACCCCCACTAGTTTCTCTTACTAGTTTCTCTTTCTATATGATCTTACAAATAAAGGCAGTACTTCATGTCTGCTTAATTTATAGAGAAAGAAAGAGATGTTAATAGATCTTGTTCTAATACCCTTTTTCTTACCAACAATAAAGTGTGTGTATTTAAAGTGAGGAAGAAATTTTTTAACCATTTTTGTCAATACAATATAATGTCTGTTATTGTCTATGAGATCTCTTTGAAATCTAATCTTTAAATTGGTAAGATGGTCCTTGCCAAATTAATTATTAATAAATGGAAATAACTTCCCAAATAATAAGGAACTTACCATAACAATTCTTTTTCCTATTATGATTCTCGTAGACCATTAGGTAAATATTTGTTATATATATATTGAGGAACGATTATTTTGCATTTAGGCCACAAATAAGTATCTAATGTTGGGTTTGAGACATAACTTAACATTATTTTGCAAATGATGCATGGATTAACTTTGACTTCACTATTTTGCGAAGGATGCATTGATTAACTTTGCGAGCAAATCCAACCTAGGGCTGGAGATTTACAACCCTTAATTAAGGGTCGGTTGAGGGCCCCAACTGACTGTTGGGGAGGTCCCCGACGGTCATATTGGGGTCTTAATCCAGCTGTTGGATGTGATCCAACGAGCAGATTTTGTTGTTGGATCACATTCAACGGTCCAATTTTTTTAAAACAAATATTGTTAAAAAATAGTTACTTTGATTTATTTTATTTTATTTTTATAATTCAAACAAAAACTCACACATTAATTTTTTTTAAATCTAACAAAAATCCACACATTTATAAAATCCACAATGTCGGTTCCCGAACAATTTTCAACCTTAGAAAAAAAATATTAGATCGAAAATAGTTCAAACAAGTGTTTCGTACATACACAAAATCACACAAGTTCTTAGCACACCCACAAAAAAATCCACAAACGCTTTTCCCACGTGAACATATTTAAGGCCTCCGGAGAGGCTGCGACTGAAACTGAATTTTAGGGGCTGAACTGAGGCTGTAAATTTTAGGTGAAAAGTGATTTTTAGAGTCTGGGACAGGGTGAAGTTGGACTTACTCTGACTATTAATGTGTTAGTCGGAGTGAACAATAACAATGTTAGTTATTTCAGTACCATTCACAGTTAGTATATATCCCTTATGCAAAATAAAAATGCCTCTTGATAGCACTCGTCCCAACACTTATCTCAACCGGGATATGTGTCTGGACAAGATAAGTGTGGGACGGAGCATCGTGGTTATTATTCGCAAAATAATAACAAGTTATGTCCTAAAACCAGTAATTGATACTTATTTGTGCCTATAACATAAACTAACACGAGTTGTTTGCGGAAAAGCGAATTGCTGGACACAAGGCCGACCCAAGTATATCGAAGGCCCCAAGCGAAATTAAAAATTGGGGCCTTATATAATAGATATTAGAAAAAAATTAAATAAAATTTAAACAATGCAAAGTGTACGTAGGAATCCAACCCTTGACCTTTTATCCAAGATCTAAACTCTTTATTACTAAGTTACGCCTTAAATTATGTTTGAAATTGATTTAAAATATAATTAGTTTTTCGAAAGTTACATACGAAATAGGAAACATGAGGCCCTTGATTATTTGGGACTCAAAGCGACCGCTTTGGTGACTTTGGTCACGGACGGACTGCCCCTGGCTGGACATATATTACTCCTAAACTAATTGTATATACCTTTTTCCCAAGACGACCTCATCATAAAGGGCCATCATAAATTGATAAAATACCCCATCTATCCATCTTAAAATGGTAAAAGGGAACAAGGATGAAAATGGAAAAGTGATACTTTGTGGAAAACACAAAAGAGAGAACTTCTATTGATTGGACAATAGATGCAAAAAGGAAGAGTTTTGGGGTTATTGGCCCTCACTACAACTCTACAAAGTAGACCAAGATTGGGTCCACACTCCCTAATAAAGGGTTAGTTAAACCGATCCATTTCCTTGGTTACTTTTCACAAATAAGGAAGAAGAGAATCAGTGAGGGTACAGGAGGGATATCATATGTTGTTTTTTTTTGTTGAAGAAAGATATCTCACACTAAAATAAGGTACAAGGGATTTTTTTCCTTCTTTCCTTCTCATTTTCTATTGCTTATTTCAATAAATTCAATTATAACTCTTAGAATACAAATTAGAATATAATGACAACTATAAATTCAGCGATAATCCTTAAGATTTCTAACAAAATCCTATATCATCTTATTTTTCAAATTTAGTCCTAAATTTTTTGTTTTTGTTGCAAAAACTTGTCATTGTATAAACAATTTTGATGAATAGTCAAAAGTTAAACGGACATAAATTTTGTGGTTCCACTTATCAATCATCAAACAAATTTGTCAAATATATAGTTGAGTAATGAAATTTATTATTGCCAAATTTCAGGAATCTTAAGATCTTTGGTCAGAATGCATCTTTGCCATTTACTTTGCCTTTTACCCCATCATCATCATCTGTCTTTAGTTCTATGTTTATGTTTACTTCCAAATACAAAAAAGTACTCTATATTTTAGCAACCATCAAGTGAAAACCCTAGCTCCTCCACTACCTACCCTTGTAGGTGGGGTTGTATGTCATATCTCCACTCAAATTTGGGTTTGTTCCTTTAATTTTAGTGGTTCAATTTGGGATACATTACAACAAAGGAAGAAAGCTAAACTATTATTGGATTAGCTAATATATGTGTACGCGTCTCGACCAATATTATCAACAGTTTAGCAGTACTAGCGAATGAAAGACACCATCAACCATGGACAACTATCCGCATTTTAAGGAAATCAAGACTTTGCTTAATACAAAACCTATTGATGTATATAGTTTTAATCATATTAAAGGAACCCAAAACTTTATTTTCGGATATGCTAGCAAAGTGGACAAAGAAAAACATAAAACTTAGAGAAATTGGGTTGATAGCCAAATTTCTTTCAGCTGTATTACCTTTTGTAATTTTAATATATGATGAATGAACGAACCTAGTTTTTTTTTAAATTTGTTTGTTCTATTTAGTTCTCCATGAAAAGGTCATAGAAATTGTGATAACAAAATGAGGTAAATGCTCATGTCAATTTTTTCTAAGATTTAATTAATAATATTTGGGGTTAAATGTCATTTGGCCTCTAAAATGAAACCAACCAACTCATTTGGCTCCTAACATTGTCCAACATTTCTATTTGCCCCCCTTTATTAATTTTGTTAATAACTAAGTAAAAACTGCATCTCCTTTCTAATTATACCCCTGATATTTTTTATTTTTTTTTATTTTCTGTACTCTATTTCCTAACTCTTCGTCTTCCTCCCTAAATTTCTTCTCTCCTCTATTTCAGCCCACTAAACCTATTGAGTTTTTCACCTTCCCGCAAAAAACTGATCATACTTTAGGAGGCCAATCAGAAAATAACTCATTAACTTTTATACGACATAACATTAGTTAAAAAATGATGCGTCAAAGTAATATCTTCATTTTTTATATAAATGCAATAAGAGTACTTTGAGTGAAATGATGTTTACATATATTAATTATTAACTAATCATGTTTACCAATAAATAAATAAATAAATACAGAGTCTTCAGATTTATGTTCATTGTATCCACTCAAGATTCCAGTTATGAATATTAGAAATAATCGAATTGAAGGTTTCTATAAAATAATATAATAATGATTGATTGTGTTCAGGTTTCTTTTTATCATTTGCAAATTAAGGTGAGTCTCACAGTGAAAAGTTATAACATTTGTTTACTAGATTGACATAAACATAACAATGTAGATGTAATTATGAGTTATTCGATCATAATTAATGTACTTGATGTTAAATAAACTCAAGTTGCAATACTTTTTTGCCGGTGATGAAGTCGCATTGTGGCTGAACCGAAGATATATTTTGATTACAGAATAGTATCTTTAATGAACAACAACTCTTGAATCATCTATGTCGATCGAATTTGTGAAGTATTTCTAACAATAAAACATTATTATTTATTTGTATAACAAGATCATTTACAAATTAAACTCTTGCAATAAAACAAAGGCGAAGTCCGACGAAGAGTGAAGTGAAACTCCATCAAAGTGTTTCTTAGGAAAATGAAAATTTAATTTTCGAACCCACCTTTTAATAGTTTGACCCTATCATCAATTACCGCCCACTCTAGCAAATCTACTTAATAGGGTACGAATTTCTTAACATAAGGCTAGATAAGATAACCTCTATATATATATATATATATATATATATATATATATATATATAGTTTCTCAATTGACTAATTATTTTGGAAACCATAAGAATGAAAAAGATAAGACTGGACCTTTTGTTTCTCCACTTGAAAGACCTAAATTTTATCACTCTGTTATAACTATAAGTCGCGGAAGCTATCGAACCTACCTAGAAATTGATCCGATTGTGAAGATTAATCGAAAAGCTAAGTTAAAATCAAATATGCGAGCAGAATTTAACGAGGTTCGGCTTTAAAGCCTACGTCCTCGGGCGAACAAGAAATCTTTATTGAAGGATAGATGAAGACCACTCACACAACCCGCAAGTTCGTCCCAAGATGGTACCGTATAGTAATAACCCTCTATACTAAATCTTCGACGACCGAGAAATTTAACACCGCTCAAAAACTATGAAAAATTTCTCTCACTCTTGCTCTCTCTCTCTAGCTCTCTAAAGAAGAGTTGTTGTTTGTGTTGGTGTATTGATTACAAAGCACTCAACCCCTATTTATATATATTATAAGCCAAAAAATTGGAAACTGCCTATTGAGCCAAAAAATTGGAAACCATCCCAATTTTGGAAACCATCCCAATTTTTGGAAACTGCCTATTGCTGCCTCTTAAACCGCCTCTCCACTTTTGGAAACTACCCTCTTACAATTCTCCACCTCGTACACAATTTGATACATTCAAATTTTGGACGAACACCAGGATACTCCTTGTAAGATATATCTGCTTCTTCCGACTGCACCATACGATCATGGCTGCCTACGTACCCTTTTATAGGATCAAGCCTACCGTAGTTCTACCAACCCTTCACATAAAGATTACCTTGTCGCCATTACGCCCTTTCGGGCAACTTAACACGAGCCGATTTGTAGCAATTCCAGACAATGCTGAAACTTGCTACACGTCACCACTTTAGTCAACATGTCTGCGGGATTCTCATCTGTGTGTACCTTCATAAGAGAAACATCACCTTCCTCTATGACATCTCGTACAAAGTGATACCTGACATCAATATGCTTAGTACGAGCATGATGAACCTGATTCTTCGCCAAGTGAATCGCACTTTGACTATCACACCATACCTCTACGCACTCCTGCTTAATCCCTAGATCATCCAGAAGACCCCACAACCACAATGCTTCCTTCACACCCTCGGCCATAGCCATATACTCGGCCTCCGTAGTAGATAACGCAACTGTAGTTTGTAACATCGATCGCCAACTAACTGGAGCACCATGTACTCTAAATACATAACCAGTAGTAGATCGTCTTCTATCTAGATCGCCAGCATAATCCGAGTCAACATAACCGCTTACTTGACATGTGTCTCCACCAAAGCACAAACCCGTATCAACGGTACCCTTCAAGTACCTCAAGACCCACTTCACAGCTTCCCAATGTGTCTTCCCCGAGTTTGCCATAAACCTACTAACCACACTGACCGCATGTGAAATGTCCGGACGAGTACACACCATAGCGTACATCAAACTGCCAACTGCACTAGCATACGGTATACGATCCATATGATCCTTCTCCACCGTAGTAGTGGGAGATTGTTTTCCCGAGAGCCTGAAGTGTGGTGCCAAAGGTGTTGACACCGCCTTCGCATTCTGCATCCCAAATCGAGAAACTACTCGTTCGATGTAACCTTTCTGATTCAAGTACAGTTTCTTACTTGACCGCTCTCTCTTAATCTCCATTCCCAGTATCTTCTTTGCAGCGCCCATGTCTTTCATCTCAAACTCTTGACTGAGTTGAGATTTCAACTTATTTATCTCCACCATGCTTCGAGAAGCAATAAGCATGTCATCCACATACAAAAGGAGATAAATAAAGTCACCTTCGCGAAGTTTCTTGATGTATACACAACAATCATAGTCACTTCTGCGAAAACCATGCTTTAGCATGAAAAAATCAAATCGTTTGTACCATTGGCGAGGGGATTGTTTCAATCCGTAAAGAGACTTCCTCAAACGACATACTTGATTTTCTTTACCCTCAACCTTGTATCCCTCAGGTTGAGCCATATAAATTTCTTCTTCCAAATCTCCGTGCAAGAAGGCGGTTTTAACATCGAGTTGTTCCAGCTCAAGATCACTGTGAGCAACAATACTCAATAGCACCCGAATAGAAGTATGTTTCACGACTGGTGAGAAAATCTCATTGTAGTCGACCCCTTCTTTCTGTGCATAACCCTTGGCCACTAGTCTTGCCTTATACCTTGTACCCTTGATTTCGGAAGAATCCTCTTTCTTCTTGTACACCCATTTACAACCAATAACAGACTTACCTTCGGGCAATGGGACAACCTCCCATGTCTGGTTCTTGTGAAGAGACTCCATCTCTTCTTGCATAGCAACCAACCAACTCTCTCTTTCCGCCGCGGTGATAGCTTGTTTGAAGGTGACCGGCTCGTCGTCTTCCACCGAGAGTGCATATTCAACCACATTTGCCTGCCCGTAATGCCTAAGAGGTTTGTCTGACCCTAACCTCTGTACCGGCTTATATAACCGTTTCGGCCTAGTGTGTACCGAAACATCCTGCTGTTGTTGTTGTAAAACTTGTGTACCTTCCCCTTGAACCTCCTCATGATCGGGTTCATCAATTTCCTCATCCTGAGTATCATCCTGATGCTCCACGTGATCATGATTCCTAGAAACCCGTTGGTCTTCGATTTCTACTTCCACTACTTGAGCTTTAGTAGACCCAACATCACCACAACTAGGCACCGTAGCTTTCGCCATAGCTACAATAGATGACTCATCAAACACCACATCTCTGCTGATTACAAACTTCTTGTCTTCCGTACACCATAGCCGATAACCCTTGACTCCTGTAGCATATCCTAAGAAAATTGCCTTCTTTGCTCTATTGTCAAGTTTGTTACCTTTAACATGGTAATAGGCCGTACAACCGAAAACCTTAAGTCTCCCGTAATCTGCATGTTCACCTGACCACACCTCGTAAGGTATGCCGCCATCTAAAGAAGAATGTGGAGACCTGTTCACAATATAACAAGCTGTAGCAACAGATTCTGCCCACCATTCTACGCCTAATCCCGAATTGGAGCGCATACATCTAGCCTTCTCAAGTAGTGTACGGTTCAATCTCTCTGCGACTCCATTCTGCTGAGGTGTGTTTACTACTGTCCAGTGCCTCACAATGCCTTCCTGATTACAAAACTCCTTGAATGCCCCATCCGTGTACTCGGTCCCATTATCCGACCTTAACGTCTTCAGCTTTCGACCAGTTTTGTTCTCAACCATTGCTTTCCACACCAGGAATGTGTTGAATACCTCATTCTTATGCTTCAGAAAATAAAGCCAGACAAATCTCGAATGATCATCAACGAATGTAACAAAATACCTGGAACCACCCTTGGAAGGTAACTTTGCCGGTCCCCAGACATCGGTGTGTACGTAGTCTAATACCTCTTTGCTCCTGTGCTTGCTTGTAGAGAACGTCACCCTGTGTGCCTTCCCGAACACACAATGCTCACAAAACTCCATGCAAGGCTTCTTCATGTCCTTCAACAAGCCTTTCCCGCACATCAGAGATAGACCCTTTTCTGACATATGCCCAAGGCGCATATGCCAAAGCCTCGTACTAGCCGTTGGATCCCTTCCACTGATTCCTACTGCTACATCTCCCGTAATTGTTGTCCCCAAAAGTTTGTATAAATTTCCGTAACGAGTACCTCTCATTACCACCAAAGAACCCTTAACGACTTTTATGGAGCCATTCTCTATAATTATCTTACAGCCGTTCCGCTCCAACACACCAAGGGAAATTAGATTTTTCCGCAAATCGGGTATGTGTCTTACGTCCGTCAATGTTCTCACCACTCCATCGTGCATCTTGATCCGTATTGTTCCGAGTCCCACAGTTTTACATATACTATCATCACCCAGTATAACTGTACCACCATCTATACTCCTATAGGTAGTAAACAACTCCCTATTTGGGCACATATGGTGTGACGCCCCTGAATCAAGCATCCACTTATCGAAGATCTTCTCAGACACCTCTGTCACCGAGAAACATTCGTCCGCCTCTTCTGACACATATCCCGCCTCTTGCATCTCTTGTTTCTCCTTGTAGCCTTCGTTCTTTTGCTTCAACTTTCTCTTTGGACAAGCCGCTTTAAAGTGGCCAAGCTCACCACAACTAAAGCACGTTTTCTTGAAAGAGCCTCTAGATTTGGATCTAGATTTCCCGCCCTTTCCCTTTCCTCTTTCATTACTCCTCCCCCTTGTTACAAACAACCCTTGTGCTTGTTCCTTGTCTACTCCACCCGACGCCATACTGCTAGTAGCAACCTTACGAAGGTCATCCGCTAATAGCGAATTTCTCGTCTCTTCCATGGTTAGACTATCACCAACAAGCATCAAAGTTTGAACAAGGTTCTCATAGGATTTAGGTAATGAAAGTAACAATATGAGGGCTTGGTCCTCATCCTCAACCTTAACATCAATATCCTTCAAATCTGAGATAATCCTGTCAAACCTATTCACATATTCCTGATTAGAAGAACCCTCTTCCATTCTACATGTGAATAATTTGGATTTTAAGTAGACCCGATTCGTTAAAGTTTTCGTCATGAAACTGCTTTCTAGCTTTAACCACACACCCGCCGCCGTTGCTTCTCCGTCTACTAGGAACGCCACATCCCTCTCAAGACACAACATAATGGTGGCCCGTGCTTCGAGATCTAACTCCTCCCAATCCTCATCTGACATATCTCCTGGTTTCTTTCCCGTCAACGTCTTGTGTAATTTCTGCGAGATTAACAGATTCTTCATCTGCATCCGCCAATAAGAAAAATCGTTTTTCCCATTGAACTTCTCTATCTCATATTTCCCTGATTTGACCGTACCACTTCTCGATCCCATCTTCTCTTCGTTCAATCTCAACAAGGCTCTGGTACCAATTGTTATAACTAAAAGTCGCGGAAGCTATCGAACCTACCTAGAAATTGATCCGATTGTGAAGATTAATCGAAAAGCTAAGTTAAAATCAAATATGCGAGCAGAATTTAACGAGGTTCGGCTTTAAAGCCTACGTCCTCGGGCGAACAAGAAATCTTTATTGAAGGATAGATGAAGACCACTCACACAACCCGCAAGTTCGTCCCAAGATGGTACCGTATAGTAATAACCCTCTATACTAAATCTTCGACGACCGAGAAATTTAACACCGCTCAAAAACTATGAAAAATTTCTCTCACTCTTGCTCTCTCTCTCTAGCTCTCTAAAGAAGAGTTGTTGTTTGTGTTGGTGTATTGATTACAAAGCACTCAACCCCTATTTATATATATTATAAGCCAAAAAATTGGAAACTGCCTATTGAGCCAAAAAATTGGAAACCATCCCAATTTTGGAAACCATCCCAATTTTTGGAAACTGCCTATTGCTGCCTCTTAAACCGCCTCTCCACTTTTGGAAACTACCCTCTTACACACTCAAATCAATTTATTTGATAACCATGATAAGCGGATTAACCAATGATAGACTAATCGTTTTTCCTTCTTTCATGTACTCGCACTCTTGCTAAACGTGCTTACAATAGCGATCTAAATCAGACTACGGAAATCTATCAGATTCCGAGTTATTTTGTAAGTCAGTTGGAAACAGATTTATCCAACATGAATTCAGGCTCTAATAGTTAATAAATTGAGGTATTAACCTCCTTTCACCAAAAAAAAAAAAGCTATATATGTATATCTGGCCATCTAGGTTGACGTATTTGTACCCCATTTCGAAAAATGTTGTGGCCCGTGACTTCCATTTCAAACTCATCAACAATAGCCAATGAATTTTTCTAGTTAACATATAAACTAAGAACACATAATAAAACATAAATTCTTTCATTTCTTACTTGAAAATATTGGATTCGGCTTACCATTACATTTTCAGAAAAAGAATTACGATTTTATATGCCCTAAAATAACATATAAGAGAACCCTTGTTATAACTATCAGTACCAAATAAATGTTTTTGCATTTTAGGTCGGGGTAGGATTTGCCAAATATTTAGCTGACAAAAGCATGGTCAAATGTATATAACTAAATTGACCAAGAGTCAAGGGCCAAGTCAGTAAGTCACTGTCATTTGTTTAATAACAATACATTCAAGTTAATTTGAGTATCTTCATCAAAAAAAAAAAAAAAGTTAATTTGAGTATAGAAAAGATAGACCTTAGTGGCATTTTAGAAAACATTAAAATTTATTAAGAAACTAAAAAAAATAAAAAATAAAAAATAAAAAAACAAAATACAAAAGAGAAAGTCTACTTCGTGACACCCCAAACGCTAACAGTTAACGATATTGTTCTTGTTTTTCGCACTTTACACAGGTACAAAGTTTTGTTCTAACGAGGGCTCCACGAACCCTCCAAAAGGCTTCGCCATTTACTAAACTTGAACGTACACCCATCACACAGGTTCCGGACACTCTGTGAGCGATGTGGCACCATCACATTTTTTGTACTACCAAAGTTAGTCAACAGTTATTTTAGCATTCCAAACTACAAGTTGGACAAAATAAAGACTATAAAAGCTAATTAGTCATTTTCTTTTGGAGCTAATGCTTAAATTTCGTATTGTATTGATGTATCTGTACATTGTCTATAGAGAAGCCAATTCTACAATGTTCAAAATTTTGTTAGTTAAACGGTTGATAACAGATTTGTAAACAAATGGGTGGGCCAGATACCACTTACATTTACGGGTGAATCTATCTTCGCTTATAGTCTTTACATTATTTCTTTGCCTTCTTATGGATAATAGGCCACAACCATTTTTTCATAAAAAAATAGTAAAATTTTAACTCAAGTTTTATATGATATAATAGAAGACAATACTAGTTCCATCAAATGTTTTATACAGATGGAAAATTCAAATTAAAATAGGTAAATTTAAAAAGAAGATTATATCAAACAAATTCAGCATATTATAACCAATAAACACTTACAAAGGAAAGTCAATAGAAAAACGGAATTGGTGTCGACATATGATACTAAAGAAAAGAAAAGAAGAACATAAACTAAGAAATAATGGAATAAAGATTACTGAAAATTATAATAAGAAAAAAAAACCATAAAAGGATAATAAAATTTGTTATTTATTAATAGAGGTGGGATGGTATCAGTATAAGAAATTGGAATTCATCACTTGACAATTGTAAAATGTGTTTTTATAGCCGGACAAAATTTATTGCTGAAATAAACATGTCCCCTTTCCTTACGAAGTCTTTACCGCTATGTATCAATTTTCCGTTTTATTCGTTATATTGACTCTTTTATCTTATTTCATCCAATCTAATCGATTATATATAGTCCTGAACAAATAACCATTTGGGTATTCTCTTTTCTTTAGATCTTATTTTTGTTTTCTCTTCCATCTTGATCTACAAGTTTTTTTTGTTGAAACTTCTTGATCTCCAATTGAACATTTACTATAAGATTATTTTAAAGTGGACTTAGCAAGCCCTGCTCTCTTTCAAAATTGGTGTTGTTAAAAGGAAATGGGAACCAGTAAATGATTGTATACTTAACTATTTAAAATGAAATAAAAATATGTTATGTTTTTTCACAAATTAAAAAGAAAAGTTATTTAGTCCGAAATAAAAAAAAAGCGACATTGACCCGACTATATAGACAGTAGTACAGAGAAACAACCGTCCGTCACAACGGTTTGGAACTTTTCTCATAAATGCATTTTAAGGATATTCTTATATATATATATATATATATATATATATATATATACAAATAGCTTATTTATTTTATATTTTTGTCTACCTACAAAATTTTGAATATTTTAAATAAAGAAATTATACTGTTAATGTTATAAGAGTTTAATCATAGAAAAAACATATATTATATGGCTAGGTCAAATGATGATGTAACAATAATGTTGGTTGACAAAAAAAATGAAGAAATATGAAATTATCAAAAGGGGCAAAGATGTTATTTAAAAAGAAAGAGTAATTACTTTGAACGGAAAAGGGTAAGAAAAAGTGGTTTAGGGGACTATTTGGAAACATAAAAAGAGGGATATGTTTGTCGAGTTAGTTATCTCTAGGGGCCCAAAATGAAATTATTAACCTTTTTCTTTACATTTCTTGTCAATTTTTTTCTAACGGAAACAGTAAAATTCGTACCTTGGTCACAAGCATGTTTTCAGTCAACCCGAGTCAACTTTACATTTTGTGTGATAATTTTGCTCTTCCTTCTATTAATATTATTAATTAATGCCGCGGTTTTGAGGAATAAAGAAAAATCTCGGGTAATAAATTCTCCGGGGAATCCTCTCCAAGATAAACACATTATAAACCCTAAAAATCAATTGATTTTCAAACCCTAAAACATATTCACTTCTAAACATATTAGGTTGTTCTCCTATGTTTTTAGGGTTTAGTGATTAGAAGAAAACAAAACTTTGAAAAATAAGATGAAGAAAAGAAGAAACTTGGAAAGAGTTTAGGGTTTAGATTCCTAGAAAGACTTTGCTTAAATTTATAAAAGTTCTTTCCAAATTCGTTTAATGGATCTTCTAAAAATTTAGTTTTGTTTAACTCTAAAATTGGGAGCCCTGTAACAACAAATAGATATAAAAAAAAGTTAATCTCGGTTGACCAATTTTGTAGAGAATTTTTATTCCCCAGAGACTTTTTTTTATTCCCCAAAGCCGCGACCTTAATTAGATGATTATGATTAGATCCTTGAGATTCTAATGATAGTAGTTTAGTGAATTAAGATTATAAACCTTTTCTAATACTTTCAGCCTTATATTTTAGTCTGTCCACTTCAATGATGAAATCAGAGTAAAAATGCAACTTACACCTTGCATGCACTATGATTGACTAATAATATTTAAACCTTTCATCCGAGTTACAAACCAAGTAAATTAAGTTTAATTAAAAGTATTGGTAATCACAAACACGAATCACATAAAAGAATGATCGATTCGATATCTTTTAGATATTAGATGTCATGGTAGATTGATTGACATAAGAAGATCATTTAGATTGCACAAAATCTCCTTAAGTATTTGTTTCAAGTCCCTGCTTAGACTTTTATTAGCACCATTTGTAGCATTTACTAATTCTTTTTAATCATGTGTTTATAAAATTATTTCTTATATGATTAAACCAACACATTTTAATTTTTTTAGTTATTCATTTACGAAGTTAACTAATTTAATTCGACTAATCTACAAAATCTTGAAACTAGAAGGAACAGCGGAAACTTTGGTACCTGACCTCAAGAGGATTATAGAATAAAGATAATATGATTCGAAGTTGCTACTTAATATTTCATTTTTGACACATTATCCACATTGTAGAATTTGAAATTTAAGTATCACTTAACTAAACCAAGACTTAATAAGAAGAATTAGACTTGAGATCGAAGAGCAGGTGTTTAGTCAACATCCGGCTAATCTTGCTTAGGTTTTATTATTAGACTGTCATATGAATGTATATGTTCTCTTTCATCATTGTAAGAAAAATGATATAAGAGGCTCAAAAAAATAGACTCACGAGTTACGCCAGCCTCTGGTGTTAATATTGATACGGCCTAACAAATAATTTTTAAGTAAAAATGATTTACATTGTGAAAAAAATAACAATAGTGATACCAATCTCAATGTGAATGCTATACAAATGATGTTACTTGTCATATCAAATAAGATGTATTATCTTGACTCGGATTATATTAATTGAAATTTGTATAGGTCACACGAAATCTTTGAAAGTTGACTAATCTTTTAGTTATCATATATGTTATCATCGGCTTAATTAGTGTAATCTAGATGACTAGAACTATGACTAACAAAGATTTGCTGGATATATTGGAACAAGAAGCAAGAAACCATTCTATTTGTTCATTTTCCACAGAGGAAAAAACACACAAAGAACAGAAAATAACAATAAAGATTCTTCGAATAGACAAAGAACATTTTATATTTAGCTCAAAATCTTATTTGACGTTTTCGCAATATGTTCACGAAATTTCTTGTAATAGTGAAGAATAAGAAAGAGAGTTGAACTTGAAACTAAATGAATCTTAATTACATCACCAAGATTTGGATTGACTATGAGAATCACACTAGTTGATTAAGAGTGAAAATTTAAGTATATAAGAGGATCGTTAATTTTGGTTAACTACCATAAAATTAGTAATGAAGTCGTCAATAGTTGATTTTAAATTGTTCACAAACACATTTTTGAGATATTAAGACATGTCATTTCATACTGTTTCATATATTATTTAATTCCATATTTAAGGATAAGGTATAAGATTCTGCATTGATGTGACTGATAATTGGAGTCCTTGCTAATGGTTCACACGGCCCATTAAGTTAAATCAATAGAGATAAAGATAGAGCGACAGATAAAGCGTATGGCATACCCCATACATGAAAGATTAGGACATAGTATTAACCAATCTCTTTTAGCTTCTCAGGAAGGTTTCGTGGATCATGATCCATTCGACCCGTTCGTGGTTTCATCTTATAGATCTAGGAAGTCCGAGGATTGGTTAACTTCCCAGGTACACATTATAACTCTGCACTCTTAAGATGTGGACTGAACATCCCGAACTCTATTCAAAACGCCCCTTGTGTGCCACAGTGTAGCTCTTTTCCCTTGGACAATAATGCATGAACATCGGTTGAATTTTGCTATTTCTACTTTTCGTGCGCCTGACTCTTGAGCCAAGAGTTTCCCTAGTTCAACTCCTTGCAGTTTATGTAGGAACATGTTGTTTCTTTCGGCCGAGGCAGCACTGCGGCTATTACTTCACCTTGATGGTCCCTAAGCAATACTCCAAACCCCGCTGACCTGTCACCGGAAGCTATCTTAGAACTAATTAAAAGGCACTTCCTTAAGTTGGCGCCTACTAAATGCTTTGTGTATATGTGTAGCTAAAACACAAATGCATGTCACTCTCCTCCACCCTATTACAAGATTAAGAAATGATACAGTTACTTAGAATTTGTTACTTAGGGCAAAACCAATGTGGGGTTCGGACTTTTGATTTTGGGAGCCCCGGGACTTTGTCTCAATTCCAACATCAGGCTCTCCACGGAGGCTCCCAAATCTAAAATATGTGCATGTGTGGTGTACGTGTGTGGGATTTGTGTTTCAATTTCGTTATTTTACTTATTTTCTGTATTTCGATTATGTGTTTGTGGAGGAGTTATTAGGTATTTGGTTTTCAATCAATGAAGTGATATTTAAAAGAAAAAAATCAATGAAATTCTATTTTAAAAAGATTACATTAAAAAAGATTTACATTTAAAAAAAAACATTAAACATATCTTTAAACAAAAGAAAAGAAAAAAAATGGAGTGGGGGACCCACCCCAAATTGCCATTGGGAGTTCCTAGCCGTTGGGAACTCCCGGCGACTATATTTGGGGGCTTAGAGCCCCCCAGCCCGGGCTGAGGGGCTCCCGAGTTGGGAGAGGAGGGCTGGGGGCTGGCCTCCCAAAATTTGATACATTAGATATGCCCTTAGAGGATGACATGTTTCTTCATTTGGATACAAAAGCGGTCTCCATCGCAGTCCGATTTTGAATTTTTTGTCTTTTAGTGAACAATGAGTCATTATATCATCCTTTTACTTGTAGCATCTCCCTTACAAATTACACAATTGACAATTTGACATCCATATTTATATTTCAACAGCCGAGCTTAGCGTTGGTTTGCAGCCCTCTGGAGTGCCACCCAAGTACTAAATGAATGCCTATGGACACTTTTTCTCAGACCAAATCAGTGGATGCCAATTGAAGTTCTAATAATAACAATAGCTTAATTTACTATATGGAAAAATAATATAGTCTACGCATCCCACTTTGAGAAAGAAAAAGAGAAAGAGGGCGTGCCTATAAACTCTTCTAGTTCAAGCGGTGGGTCTAACCACATAAGATGGGACCAACTTGATGAATGTGTTCACTTCGTGTTGCCCTAAACTTCCCCTGGTTATAAAGGTGTGCAAAAATAGACCGAACCAATCAAACTAAACCAATCCAAACCGGTCCAGTCGGTTTTCAAACCAAACCAAACGACGAGTGGTTTGGTACGGTTGTAGATTTCCAAAAACCAACAGGTTTGGTTCGGTAAGTGGATGCACTTTTTAGGAACCATTAAAACGAAATCGAACCAGTCAAGTTCAATTAATATATAATTATATATTTGCATAATTTTTTCTAAAATACATCTATAATATCTCTATAATTTCATACAAATACATATCTTTCATCAAGTTGCTATAAATAAGATAACTACTACCCATACAAAACAACAACACTACTACAATATAATGTTACTAGCTAGTATTAGATTAAAACAATTCATGTATCATCAATGTTACTAGCTACTATATAATATTTCGGCGGGGGACCTGCACATGTCTTTCATGTTTCAAATTTTTTTTCGATGCATTATGTTAGTTTGATTGTTTCTCTAGGTTTTTCAGGAGTGTTGTCTTGATTTTATACGTCAATGTATGAAGAAAGTATCTCGATTCGCCGATTTTCATGGAGAACAAATTGCGTGTTATGGATGGTTTGGTATCAGTAGTATCCAAACCGCTTATGATGGTTTGGTTAATAACCAAACCAAACTCAGATCGGTTTGGTAACGGTTTGAAAAATCACTAACCAAACCATGAGTGGTTTGGTAACGGATGTCACCAAAATACGGGATACCGAACCAACGAACACCCCTACCTGGTTATCTGTGGAGTTTACAGGCACATGTGCCTATAGAATTTTCGAACGTGTTATTGAAACATACTTTTGGGCAAGGTTAAAAGCCCTTCCCACTACTGGTTAGACGGGAAATTTGTTAAAATTCTCTATAAATTTTTTAATTTGGTGAAAAAGGGTCAGTCAGTCTTTTTAGTCTTTGGCTCCCTAAGTACTTTTTTAATTTGCAACGCGTTGCGACAACTTTGCAACGCCTTCGACAAGTTTGCAAAGGCCTTGCAACAACTTTTCAACGCCTTCCAACAACTTTGTAACCACCGCCTTATAACAGCTTTGCAAAAGATAACAAAATACAAATATTTGAGTTTTTAACGAAAAAAAACTATAATTTATTTTTTAATTAAATAAAGTTTAAAATTGGGTCTTCGGCCAATTTCCTGTTTTTAGATTGTGTTATTAAGTAGACAAAAATGATAAAGAATGCCAAATTTCAGGGCAAAAAAGGATGATACATAAAGTGGTCAACCGTTGACTGACGTCAAGAAGTCAAGAAAAGACTAGAAGCCTAACGGGTTAACCCGCCTCAAGGCAACAAGTGAAGGATATTCCTTTGCAAAGGAGATGTCCTTCGACCAAAGATGCAATGCAAGCAATTTGTCGGATAAGACAATTGTTGAAGAAGATCATCAAGTCCGGTTGATTTAGGGGTCGTAGTGTTTAGCTAGAAACCAACTACGATCGTCGAATTACGAAGTAATTCGCGGCTAACTCGACCGGATCCTACATCGGGTTACACATAAGAATGACTATTTAATCGGATGGTATGACTAGTGGGAATGAGATATATAGTCATGGGAGAGTCCCATAAATATATCTCATATATCTAAAAGAAGTTTAGGCAATTGTAGCACAAAAGCTCCGAAAAGAGGGATTTTGGGCCGGGGTAAAAGGGAGAACTTTTGGCCCCATTAGGTGGACCGACCATGCACTTTAGTTGGCCCATAAGGGGCCGTCCAGATCTGGAAAAGATCATGTGCATGGGGCAGCCACAACTAAGGGAAATAAGAAAATAGCAACTAGTTTCCATTTTCGACTATTTCCTAAATCTTATTCAAAATTGACGTTTTAGGAATCTATTAAGGTTGGACTCTAACTTATAACTCTATATAAGGTCTCTTAGGGTCTTGAATAAGGTGTGAAATTTCTTATTAAGCTTTCTTACTCTACCACATCAAGAAGAGAAGAGAAATTGAGCTAAATCCTAAGCTATCAAACTAGTCAATAAAGAAGAAGGTGTTCTTCATATCAAACCATCATTGGATTTCTAGCTAGCTACAAAGTGGGAGATCAACTAGATCATTCGGTGTCTTGAGTAGAGGAACAACACTTGTCTCTGCATTCGATTTGAAAGGTTCGAGAAAAAACTAGCGATTAAGGTAATCCTAAACTCTTAGTTAATTATTAGCTTATGCATGATGATCATGGGAATGCTAGTGTTAGACATGAGATGTCTGAGATTCCTTTTAGAACACTAGTATGAATCATAACCCAAGTAAAGGAGATACAATTGGAGCTCTTGGTCTTCGCCTGCGATTGGAAATGTTCGAGATAAAATAACGATGAAGGTAATCTCTAACTCTTAGTTGATCATTAGCTTATGCATGATGATCCTGGGAAGTACTAGTGTTTGACATTAGATGTCAAGTTATCCGCATACAACACTAGTAGGTGACACCACAACCCTACAACAGGACCCTGAGCCTAAAGAGATCCGCCACCTAAGTCCAAAATCGGAAGGTCGGCCAGCTGTTCCACCTAAAACACAACCAGGTCTGCCTTGAAATTTCCAAGAAGTATATGAGGTCTACATAAGCAAGACTGATGCCTTATACCTGAACATGGGAAGGCAGAAGCCACCACACGCTCACCGACTTAATCCCGAATTTTCCTAAAGATCTCAGTCTACTACGATCCTAAATGTTTAGCTTAATTGTGTTTCAAGATTTTCAAAGGAGGAAACATCTACTAGAAGATTTATCATCTCGGCAGGATATTTACGAAGTATCCTTGAACATAGGAACTTATAAACATCCAAGATACGAGATAAACTCACAAGGAAACCCTAAATCTCCTAACTACCGAAGAGTAGTTTTAATCCCGGACGATAAATCAAAACTGCTTCTTCTACATCGTCTATCACAGTCGGTCCAAAGTAGCCTATAAAAGGGCATCACATCACCTTCAACAAGGTACGTTCCCCAAGGATCAATGTATACTCATTCTTTAACTGCAAAAGGCAATCCGTTTGTCTTAAGCGTCAGAGAGGTTTCAAAACTCTTTGCAGATTTCCCCTCAGGTTTCAAGGAGCAAGTAACGAGAGCTAAGAGGAGCAATATCGTTCTTCTAGACGAAATATTATATAACCGAGATAACATTTTTTTTTGACATCAGCAGGAGTGAGAGTTACATCTAACACTCCTTATTTGTGCCGGTTTATCTCTCTTGATGGGTGGTTTAAGTTCCGACCATTGGATTGGATTCCACGCCTTTTTCGATTTGAGAGTTTTGCATTCTCTATCACTGTTATTACCTTAGATTTACCCTTAAACCCAAATGTAAAAGTAAAAATGAGCCTTTTCCCGAACTCTACAAATATTATCCAAGTATAGTCTTTAACTCTAAATCATCTTCAATCATCCAAGCCACCCAAGAAATCCATGCTTCTCGACTACAATAGATCACAAGCCTAAGAGTACCAACCAGTAAATCACTTGTTCTCTCCCATCCAAGTCCTCCCCAACCCTAATTCTCAACCTCCATATCATCTTGAATCAACCAAGTCAATTAACAACTCCCTGCCTCTCATCTAAACCAAATCAAAATCCTAAGAAAACCACCATAGTAATCTCATCCAATTTGTGGTATTTTTCTCGTTTTCAACTACCAATCAATTCACAAGTCATATCCAGGGTTTATCGGCTTCTAAGGGCAGCAATAAGGGTGGGAAGCAACTCGCCGAGGCGAAGATGTTCTTTCACATAACACGGGAGTGAATCTAACCCTAGCTTTATCTTCTTTTCGTACTTCCAACTAGCTTCTTGTTTGGTGTTTCAGCTGTATCTCTTGTTTTTTCCCCTTAGTCTACTATTTGTTTTTGGTATTTTGAGGTTCTATTTCGTTTTTTATAGTAGTCTGGATACGTGCTTTCTTATGTAAAGTTCTCTGCTTTCTAGAGGTTTTGGGCCTATGATTCTTGGATAGTTCTTGCATAGTTGTATTTCAGGATTCAGTGGCCTTTGACTTTCATCTTTTGGTTCTTAATCTATCGATCTTTGTTTTCCCTTAGATTTTGTCTAATTGCTGTATTTTCTTAATTAAGCCATTTCCCCCTTGTTGCATCTCTTGCAGCTTCATTAGTCTTTTAGGTTCCAATTTGGTTTTAGTTTCTTCTTAATTTTTTTTGGCCGTTAGATTAAGGGAGATTTGTTGTTTGGACCCCATCTCATATAATTGACTTGCTGTTTGGACTCCCTTTTTCCAGAGTTGCACTTTGGACTCCCTTTTGACGGAATCACTCCGGAATATTCCGTCTCCATAGTTATACTTTAAAAATGCCCAATCTATCCTTCTTATATAATCAGTATTGCACTTTAGACCCCCTAATTGATTTAACTCATCTTCTTCCTCACAAATCCAAATTACTTAATCTCCCTAATCACTTAGAGGGTTCTTTTTTTTTTTTTTAAATTATTCACTTACATATCAGCATCTATTCCTTTCATTCACTTTAAAGCTTTTGAAACCAAATTTAATTAAAAAAGAGATGGTTTCACTTTAAAACTTATTCATTTGAAAATCAAGTTTCATTCCTAGATTCACTCCAACCCTCATGAAACCAAATTTGATTAGAAAAAGTTAGTTTGGCTTCAAAGCTTATTCACTTCAGAATTAGCATCCATTCACTTTTAAACTTGTAAAATCAAAATACAGACTTTGAGTTAGGAATAAGAGAGAGAGAGAGAGAGAGAGAGAATTAGGGTTATCTATCTAGTTTGGGTAAATAATTCATGGATTCAGCCGGTTCAGTTGAGATTGAGAAACAAATCAAGGGTAACAGTGATGAAGGGTATATGTGAGGTTTGGATCAAAAGTTTGATCAACTAATAGAAGAAGAAGCTGGAGACAAAGATGAAGGGTATATGTGAGGTTTCTTTTAATTTTCGATCTAAAAACTTAAGTTGATTAATGTTGTTGATTCACTTGCCTGATTCATATTTGTTCTATCCAATTAGTTAAAATTTTCATTGCAATCAAGGTTTTTGATCCAAAATTAGGCAGTGATTGTTCATAAAAAAGGCGACCAGAGAGAAGTAAAATTGATGGGTCATGAAAATGTCCCATCTAAGTCGTTTAATTTAGTCGAGTTAGTTCGTTTCGGGTCTTTATTATAATAAAATGGTTGATTTTCTTGATTAGGTGTGTTTTGTGGAGTTAGGTGTAAAAAATGGTTAAAAACGAGGAAAAGATGCATAAAGGGTATTTTGGTCATTTGGAGTCAAGGACATTCTGGAAATTTGGCCAAGGTCAGTGCGTGGTTGAAAATTAGAGGTCGAGACGAGTTCGTAGGAGAAAACGGAAGTCAAATCGGAGTCCGGATGAGTGAAATATTCAAAGTCAAAGATGGGTCAAGTTCTGTTGACTAGGTGGGATACAATCGGTGCAAATTCGGGCACACGGGATACAAGAAGACACGTGGCGCGCTCTAGGGACCGGTGTATCCAATTCCCATATTCACGCTCCGCAGCGAAGTGGCCCTTATGACCTTGATCCAGTGTACCCGTAGCAACTTAGAATCCGTAGCCCCACTTCAACGTCTTAATCTTGACCGTTCTTATCCGCGTGTCCCAGATCGACGGTTGATGCTTCTGTGTAGCCCGTTGCAACTTAGTTCCGTAGCCCCGATCTCACGTTTTAAGCCTCTCCCTTCCGCGTTTTTTGAGATCGAACGACTGCTGTACATTTGCTCCTTTATTGGTTATCCCGTGTTACCCGAAGTGTGTTATTATCTTGCTCCCAGACGCGTGTCCATCTCTTGTCCGTCCAGATCCGCGCGCGTAACGATCCAACGGCTTCTGCTCCGTCTCACCCTATTATCTTATAACCGGGTACACCAAATCATCCGAAACCCCAACCAAACCCTAGCCGCCGACCAGATTGTGCTTTTAACCCCTAAAATTCCAAAACTAACCCCCATTCTCCCACTTTTTACCATTTAACCCAACCAAAACCAAAACCCACCTATAAATAAGTCCCTTTCTCCTCCATTAAACCCTAGACTTCAACAACCCTCTCAAATGGCTTCCTTATCTAATTTCTAAGCCACTTCTCTTTCTATCTTCTAACCCTAATCCTCCATTCTTTTCTTCTACCTCTTCTTACCTATTTCTTTCTTCAACCTAATCCATTTTTCCCATTCTTTTTCTATCTTCTCTACTAATACTACTACTTTCTTCTCTACCATTAATAGTCATCTCCTTCTTTCTTCCATATTCTTCTATCACCTTTACCCTCTTCATCTCTTCTTTCCAACTTCTTTCTAGATCTAATTTCTTCTTTCCCTTTCTTTTTCTTATTTGGGTTGCAATAAAATAGCTATTACTTGGATTTCTTGGAGTAAAATTCTTGAACATAAATGGAGCAAATCTTGGACATCAAAATGGAGATACATGGGAATATGGAATTTGAGCATTCTTGGTGATTTCTTTCCATTAATTTCTTAGTATTTTCATTTATTTTACAATGTCAATGAATGTTATTCTAGATTCCATGTATAGTTAATTTAGCAATCTAAGGTTGTAAATGAAACCCATTTTGGATCTTTATAATACTTGTTCTTGATTAATTAAATCCTTTGATGTGCTTTAATGCCTATTGATTGTCATTTCATGTTGATTCCATAACCTTATTGTCATTCATGTATTATAATTAGATATTTCATGCTTTTATTGATTTATTAGATGAGATATGCCTTTTAGATCTTGAATGATAGTGTAGGAAATTAGTTTTATATGGTAGTCAATCATACATTCTTAATTATAAAATTGTTTTATCTAGAATATCATCCGGAATCCAAATAGTTCATTATATTGGATCCCGAGTAAATACAAAAGAGATTTAAGTAATTAAGTGCTTGTTTTATAAAGTGAAATTATGTGGTGGATTTTATAACCTTAGATATCTTCTCTCTTCTCTCTTCTCTCTTTCTTAGATAGTTTAGTTAGTTCTTTGTATTTTCTTATTTCTTGCTAATCAAGTACCAAAGTTATGAGTGGGGTGTGTGTGTGTTTTAGTCTAAGTTAGATATTGTCATTTTAATTATTGAGCTAAACTCGCCTTCAATATCTGAAGTTACCTACCTATCTCTTGGGACGATACTCGATCTTATTTTCAATACTATAACTTGACCCCGTATACTTGCGGGAAAAGACCTATTTTTAGGCCCATCAAAAATTCATGAGGAAGATAACTCAACCAACAATAATTATACTTTCTCTCTTTTGAAATTCTTTCGAATTAGAGAGACTAACTAAAGATGAAGGTGGTTCTGGTGGTGTTGACGGGAATAGATTTTTCGATTGGCCGTTGCAAGTGGTGGAGGAACGACCGTCACCTCTTCCTCATCGCCATCAACCATGGATTGATTATCCCAATAATCAAATGATATACAATCTATTAGATAGTTTTACTAATTGTAATGGATTAAGGAGAAATAGTAGTGCCTATCCAGATCTAAGAGAACTATCTTCATGGATTTTGGTAGTTGATGAAAGGCGGCGATTCTTTGTTGATGACGCCATCAGAAACTCCTTCACAACTATTTCTCTCTTTTAACACCACGAAGAAGAAGAAGGGTAAAATAGTAATTACATTTTTAGAAAAAGGGTAAAATAGTAATTACATTTTTGTAACTGTTAGATATAACTCTTTTTTCAAAAAAGGGAGTCTAAAATGCAACTCTGAAAAAAGGGAGTCCAAACAGCAAGTCAATTATAGGAAAGGGGATCCAAACAGCAAATCTCCCTTAGGTTAACTACTTTATTTTGAGTTTTACCTATTGGTAAGCCTAAAATATAGGTTTATTCCCGCAAGTATACGGGGTCAAGTTATAGTATTTATAATAAGATCGAGTATCGTCCCAAGGGATAAGTAGGCAATTTCGGATAT
Source organism: Eschscholzia californica (assembly GCF_041429995.1). Taxonomy (NCBI): domain Eukaryota; kingdom Viridiplantae; phylum Streptophyta; class Magnoliopsida; order Ranunculales; family Papaveraceae; genus Eschscholzia; species Eschscholzia californica. The sequence continues at coordinate 10,170,259 of NW_028238198.1, read as the reverse complement.
TGACGGCGAGTTTAGCCCAATAATCAAAATGTCAATAGCTAGCTTAGACTAACACACACACACACACTCCACTCATAAATTTGATGATTGATTTGTAAAGAAATAAGAAAACAAATGAAACTATCTAAACTATCTAAGAGAGGGGAGAAGATATCTAAGGTTATAAAATCCACCACATAATTTCACTTTATAAAACAAGTACTTAATTACTTAAATCTCTTTTGTATTTACTGGGGATCCAATATAATGAACTATTTGGATTCCGGATGATATTCTAGGTAAAACAATTTTATAATTACTAATTCTAATTGTCTTCCTTATAAAGATTCGGATCACTTAACTATTATTCATCATCTAAAAAGCATACTCCATCTAACAACTTAACGAAAGTATGAAATATCTAATTATGAGGCATGAGTAATGGAAAGAAAATCCAATCCATATAGATAAACAATCAATAGACATTAAAGCACATCAAGGGATTTAATTAATCAAGAACAAGTATTATAAAGATCCAAAATGGGTTTCATTCACAACCTTAGATTGCTAAATTAACTATACATGGAATCTAGAAATAACATTCATTGACATTGTAAAATAAATGAAAATACTAAGAAATTAATGGAAAGAAATCACCAAGAATGTCCAATTCCATATCCCCATGTATCTCCATTTTATCCAAGATTTGCTCCATTTATGCTCAAGAATTTTACTCCAAGAAATCCAAGTAATAGCTATTTTATTGCCACCCAAATAAGAAAAAGAAAGAGAAGGAAGAAATTAGATCTAGAAAGAAGTTGGAAAGAAGAGATGAAGAGGAATAGAAATGGTAGAAGAATATGGAAGAAAGAAGGAGATGACTATTAATGGTAGAAAGAATAGTGGTAGAGAAGAAGATGGAAAAAGAATGGAAAAGAAATGGATTTAGTAGTAGAGAAGAAAGATTAGGTAAGAGGAAGTAGAGAAGAAGGGATATAGAAGAGGTATTGTAAGAGGAGGTGGAGAGAAAGTATGAGAGGGTTTGCAAGTCTAGGTTCTAATGGAGGAGAAAAGGGATTATAGGGTTAGGGTTTTGGTTGGGTTAAAGTGGTAAAAAAAATAAAAGGAAGGGTTACTTTGGGAAAAATGGGGGTTTAAAGGACAATCTGGTCGGTGGCTATGGTTTTTAATGGGTTTCGGATGCTAAGATACTCCCGGGTGTATGGAGTTAAGCTGCGGCGCGCACAGGAGCCGTCGGATTAAAAGACGCGCGGATCTGGAGTGACGGGAAGCTGCCACGCGTCCAGGAGCACGGAGCTTAAACTGCTTCGGGTACACGGAATATGCAATAAAGGTGTAGATGCACAGCAGCCGTTGGATCTGATTTGCGCGGAAGGTTGCGGCTGAGATTAAGACGTTGGCACGGGATGCACGGAGTTAAGTTGCAACGGGCTACACAGAAGCATCAACCGTCGATCTGGGACACGCGGAGAAGAACGGTCAAGATTAAAACGTTGAAGTGGGGCTACCGGGTTAAGTTGCGGCGCGCTCCACCGAATCAGACCTATAGCGTCCGTTTCGCTGCTTGGCGGAAACACGGGAATCGCGTATACCAGCCTCCGCTCGTCGACACGTGTCTGATGGTGTACCGCGCGCCAAATGTGTGCCCGCTGTTGTCCCGCAAGTCAACCCTCTTTGACAAAACTTTGACCTTGATTTATTCCTTCGTCCGGACTCCGATTTGACTTCCGTTTTCTCCTACGGACTCGTCTCGACCTCTACTTTTCAACCACGCACTGACCTTGGCCAAATTACCAGAATGTCCTCGACTCCAAATGACCAAAATATCCTTCATGCATCTTTTCCTCGTTTTTAACCGTTTTTCACGTCTAACTCCGCAAAAGACACCTAATCAAGAAAACCAACCATTTTATTATAATAAAGACTCGAAACCAACTAACTTGGCTAAATTAAACGACTCAGATGGGGCATTTTCATGACCCATCAAACATCCCCAAACTTAGATTTTGCTAGTCCTCGAGCAAAACAAAACAAAAGAAAAAACCTAACTCACTTTCGGAGGAATCCCGGTTGCATTTAGCGTATGCAACAAGCCGTTAAACCCCTAGGTTGCCCTAGTGGACGAGTGTGGTCTCGTGAGGGTTTCCATAGATGACACCCACAAACATCATGGTTTCAAATACACAAGGGTCCAAAATCCAAATCGTAGATAAGCATGATTGATATAGTGAAGGGTTTAAGCATGTCAACACATAATGAATCAAGTAAATAAGCTCTTGTAAAGGCTAAAGGTCTCTTCACAAATGATCTAACCCTAAAATGCAAGTGTCATACCATAATGAGCACATCTATGTTCCGAAGTAAAAAAACTTTGATTCCAAGTTAGTACATTTCGCCTCGACTTCGGCCTCACGGACATACACTCCAAAAATGAAATCACTCAAGAATGGTTCGCTCGTATGTGTGAGTGTGATCACTTAACTAGGACTCAACACATAAAAAGGGGTGAGGACAACATTTTGGAACGAATGATCTTCGAAAAGGAATCAGCCACTATATAGAGTGGGGAAGCTCACTCGCCCTTCTCACCCATTCTACCCTCTAAAAATGCCTTCTAAAGTTTAGCGGATACTAGAGATGGATGACGATGGTGGATTCCCGAGAATTTTGACCTCTTCATTATGGTAGAACCTCTTAAGCATCTCAACATTTGTTTCTTGCTTCGAATACTTATTCATGAACAAAAAAACCAACACATATATACAATCACATCACTCGCACAAAAGAGCTAACACATGCTCAAACATACACAAAAAATCACTTTATTTCACTTTTTTTTTCTTTCTTTTTCTTTTTTTCATATCACTTTTTTTCATTTTTTCATTTTTTTTTTCATTCTTTTTTTTTTTCTTCTTTCTTTTCATAACACAAATACAATCAACCAAAACAAAATATACACACACAACTCTATTCTTGCAATCAACTTTTCATTTCATTCTTGCTTTTGACATTCTTCATTCTTCTATCTCATGTCTTCATTCTCGGGATATAAGATGATGGATGGTGATGGAGTATCCGCTTTCCTCTAGTTGGCATTCTCATTGGGTTTCATGGACTACAAGGGCAAGGTTAGTTCGCTATCCTAATGTCACTCCTAGTGGCTAAGGAAATTGAGCACACGAGATCAAATGAGCTCTTTTACAAGTTACGAGGTTGAGTAGCTATTCATTCTACTCGGAGTTAGCGCGGAAGAGTACACTCGAATGGTAATTTAGGCTTTGAGCTCTCACATGGGTTAAGTCTCCACTAATGACTACTTTAGGTCTCTTAGAAATGTTTCTTCTTCACTAAGATGTAACTCACATGGCACAACACAAACACTAAAAGACTCGACTTTCATGCAAAGGCCATTAGCAATCACAAAACTCATCAACTCGACACATATGCATCAAAATTCTTAAAACTATCACTAGAATCACATGCAAATCTACTCAAAATGTTCAAAATTTTCAAATTTTGGCTAATTTGAACCCTTTTGTCTTTGAACCCATGGTCATGCATTGGTTATGGTCATATCCCGCATCCCCAAACTTAAAACTAACATTGTCCTCAATGTTCTAAGCATACACTCACCAAAAGATAAAGAGGCACGTCAATCTAAAGAGAAGAGTGGAGAGATATTACCATAACCGAAGGAGATAAAAGATGATACTACCAAGGCTCATGTATAAAGAGGTTCCAAGTTGATGCCAAGCTCGCGCCGTCCCCAAACTTGGAACAAACCACGCCTTAGAAGTAAAACATATAAGAATTGCTCCTAAAATATCAACAAATATCATGAGAATGAAGCACATAAAACATATGACCATATAAAACCTACCACTAACGCGGGTATACACGATTGCATTGAGCTATGCAATTAGCCTTTAGTTCTCTTGTTTTCACACAAGAGCACGAGTTATGTCTCGCGGAGGGTTTCCAGAGATGATACCCACAAACATCAAGACCCATTAATCGGCCTAACGATCATAAAGCAAAATACGAAAAATTTGGGGGTCAACCCAAAGAAAACTATATACAAATGGTAATCGTCTCACAACTATGTATAAACTATAAAATGCAAGTAAGACGATTGAAGAAAATAAGCCATCCCCAAACTTAGTGGATGCACGGTCCACTAAGTAAGCATAAATACTAGGGGCGACGACTAAGAAGTCGTCAAAAGGATCGACATATAAGTGAAGGGCTAAGAGGTCAGTCGAAGGCACAAAGTCATCCGGAAGCTTAGTGGATAGAACATCCACTATGTCCATAGACACTCTAGGAAATAGGTCTGAAATGTCCCAAAAGGGATCAACGACCGAGTCTGAAATCACGTGAAAGGTTGAACTGGACTCTAAGGGTAAGGCAATAGGCTCAGGGACCAAGTCAAGGTCCATGGTTTCCTTAGGTAAATGGTCCGACAAACTATCCAACATGTCTCTAGGTACTATGTCATCGATGTCCTCAAAGGCATCTAAAGCCTCATAGTCAATTATAGCATCATGTACGGCATCTAAGACTGACTCCTTACAAGTGTCGAAAATTGGAAAGTTAAATATAGTGTCATCCCCAAACTTGTTCATAGAGCCACCATCTTGAATCTCAAAGTCTAATATAGTTCTATCATGATGAGACGACACATGGTGAGGAAACGAGACAACAAGGTTATCAGTTTGTTCAAGCTATTGGGTCCTCTCAGTTGATTCGTCGACATTTAACTTAGTACTAGGGTTAGACGTATTACCCTCGCCATCGGACCTAGTACCCTCTTGAGTTTGGGGTGGTGAAACCCCTTCCTCGTCGGCTAATAACTGTGACATCATCATCTCCAATGGATGATTTAGAGACTCTAATTGATGATTTAGAGACTCAAACCTCTGATGTAACTCTTGTTGCATTTGAATCTGCGTCTGTTCAAATCGATCTTGTGTCTCTTCAAGTTGTAACATCATTTCAGTCAGACGACTCACAGACTCTAATTGAGATTTATCTTCAAGAGTCTCTTCATGATAAGGCTCACAAGTGTAATTAAATGAAGACTCTTGATAATAACTCCCACCGTACATACTAGGATCATACCTGCCTCTAAAATCATTGGTCTCAGAATAGTGTGGACTATAAGGTCTCTCATACATATTTAGTGTCGGACCATATCCATCACTAATTTGACCATCTCTATACATTTGTCGGTATTCTCCTAATGTCATACGAGATCGATCATGGTCTACTCCACTCACTAATCGGACCGTTTCTAGACATTCGTTGATAATCCCCAAATGTCATACCAGGTCGGGCAGGCTCGTTTCTACTCATCTGTTGGTATTCCCCAAAGGTCATACCAGGTCGGGCAGACTCGTTTCTACTCATCTGTTGGTATTCCCCAAAGGTCATACCAGGTCGGGTAGTGATGGAACTCCTCAGATCAAGGTCATCATCAACATGGAATGGCCAACCGTTAGAATAACGTGCCATGATCTCACAATGCTCAAGGAACTAACAAACAAGCTATCAATGCAAATCAAAACTTATCCAGCCAATTACACACAAGTAAGAAAGAAAGAGATAGAATACGATACTAGCGGATGCTCCTCTCGTTTCGTTTTTCCTTCGATTGCTTTCTTTTCCTTCGCTCCTATTTCGCTTTTGGCTTTTCTCTTAAAGTGGTACCTGAAAAAAAAGAAAAGATAAGAAACTACGAAAATAAAGAAAGAAAAACGTCTAAGTTAAAAAATAACACTAAACTAATGAACAAAACAAGCAAACAATATCCTAACTACTAAACCTATCCCCGGCAGCGGCGCCAAAAACTTGATGGGCCTAAAATATAGGTTTATTCCCGCAAGTATACGGGGTCAAGTTATAGTATTTATAATAAGATCGAGTATCGTCCCAAGGGATAAGTAGGCAATTTCGGATATTGACGGCGAGTTTAGCCCAATAATCAAAATGTCAATAGCTAGCTTAGACTAACACACACACACACTCCACTCATAAATTTGATGATTGATTTGTAAAGAAATAAGAAAACAAATGAAACTATCTAAACTATCTAAGAGAGGGGAGAAGATACCTAAGGTTATAAAATCCACCACATAATTTCACTTTATAAAACAAGTACTTAATTACTTAAATCTCTTTTGTATTTATTGGGGATCCAATATAATGAACTATTTGGATTCCGGATGATATTCTAGATAAAACAATTTTATAATTACTAATTCTAATTGTCTTCCTTATAAAGATTCGGATCACTTAACTATTATTCATCATTTAAAAAGCATACTCCATCTAACAACTTAACGAAAGTATGAAATATCTAATTATGAGGCATGAGTAATGGAAAGAAAATCCAATCCATATAGATAAACAATCAATAGACATTAAAGCACATCAAGGGATTTAATTAATCAAGAACAAGTATTATAAAGATCCAAAATGGGTTTCATTCACAACCTTAGATTGCTAAATTAACTATACATGGAATCTAGAAATAACATTCATTGACATTGTAAAATAAATGAAAATACTAAGAAATTAATGGAAAGAAATCACCAAGAATGTCCAATTCCATATCCCCATGTATCTCCATTTTATCCAAGATTTGCTCCATTTATGCTCAAGAATTTTACTCCAAGAAATCCAAGTAATAGCTATTTTATTGCCACCCAAATAAGAAAAAGAAAGAGAAGGAAGAAATTAGATCTAGAAAGAAGTTGGAAAGAAGAGATGAAGAGGAATAGAAATGGTAGAAGAATATGGAAGAAAGAAGGAGATGACTATTAATGGTAGAAAGAATAGTGTTAGAGAAGAAGATGGAAAAAGAATGGAAAAGAAATGGATTTAGTAGTAGAGAAGAAAGATTAGGTAAGAGGAAGTAGAGAAGAAGGGATATAGAAGAGGTATTGTAAGAGGAGGTGGAGAGAAAGTATGAGAGGGTTTGCAAGTCTAGGTTCTAATGGAGGAGAAAGGGATTTATTTATAGGGTTAGGGTTTTGGTTGGGTTAAAGTGGTAAAAAAAAATAAAAGGAAGGGTTACTTTGGGAAAAATGGGGGTTTAAAGGACAATCTGGTCGGTGGCTAGGGTTTTTAATGGGTTTCGGATGCTAAGATACTCCCGGGTGTATGGAGTTAAGCTGCGGCGTGCACAGGAGCCGTCGGATTAAAAGACGGGCGGATCTGGAGTGACGGGAAGCTGCCACGCGTCCAGGAGCACGGAGCTTAAACTGCTTCGGGTACACGGAATACGTTGGCACGGGATGCACGGAGTTAAGTTGCAACGGGCTACACAGAAGCATCAACCGTCGATCTGGGACACGCGGAGAAGAACGGTCAAGATTAAAACGTTGAAGTGGGGCTACCGGGTTAAGTTGCGGCGCGCTCCACCGAATCAGACCTATAGCGTCCGTTTCGCTGCTTGGCGGAAACACGGGAATCGCGTATACCAGCCTCCGCTCGTCGACACGTGTCTGATGGTGTACCGCGCGCCAAATGTGTGCCCGCTGTTGTCCCGCAAGTCAACCCTCTTTGACAAAACTTTGACCTTGATTTATTCCTTCGTCCGGACTCCGATTTGACTTCCGTTTTCTCCTACGGACTCGTCTCGACCTCTACTTTTCAACCACGCACTGACCTTGGCCAAATTACCAGAATGTCCTCGACTCCAAATGACCAAAATATCCTTCATGCATCTTTTCCTCGTTTTTAACCGTTTTTCACGTCTAACTCCGCAAAAGACACCTAATCAAGAAAACCAACCATTTTATTATAATAAAGACTCGAAACCGACTAACTTAGCTAAATTAAACGACTCAGATGGGGCATTTTCATGACCCATCACCTATCTTGTCTTGCTTCTCTTTAAGCATATTTAACTCTGTTGCTGTCATGGTGAAGTCTTTTAGGTTCTAATTTGGTTTTAGTTTCTTGTTGGTATTTTTCTTGGGGTTAGATTAACTATCTGATTTTGGGTTTATTTCTATTGTGGGTTGGTTTCTTCCCCTGTTCTGTTTCTGTTTCTTGTAGTTTCTTTTCTGTTCGGTGGCGCCTTTTTGCCATTGGACTTCTCGACCCTTACAGTATGACCACACCCCCTCTCAGTGACCTCTCTATTCTCGCGTGGAATGTGTGGTAATTTCCTTAACCGTAAGCATTTGTGGGCTTTAATTAGATAGCACAAGCCCGACCTTATATTTCTTTCGGAAACCAAATGCATGAATACCAACATTGGTAAGCTCCTCAACCTTCATACGGATTACAACCAGTATACAGTCGAACCCATAAATAAAGCTTGTGGGCTCGCTATCTTTTGGACCCAGGCCTACTCCTTTGAAATTTTGCATGCAGATAACAACATTATTCATGTTAAGGGCACCCAGGCTAGTTATAGATCCCAATTCATCATATCTTGGTTCTATGGCTGTCCTTATAATAACAATCGTATGAGACGTTGGGACTAACTCCAAAACCTGGTCCCTGACCATAATATCCCGTGGGTGCTTATAGGGGACCTCAACACGATCCTACACCCTGCGGATAAAGTTGGAGGCAAGGAAGCCCTCCCGGTACATGCTAAGAATATCAAATCAGCCATAAATAACATGATCCTTCATGACATGGGCTTTAGTGGTCCACCCTTCACCTGGTCAAACAAGCAATTCTCTGGCAAGTTAATACAAGAGAGACTTGACAGGGCTTTGACCAACCACCAATGGCTTATTGACTATCCAGCCTCCACCCTCACTCACCTCCCTGCATCGGCTCGGACCATGTTCTTATTCTTCTCACCACTAAAATCAAATCTAACCTAGGCCAGATGCCTTTCAAATTCATCCGTACTTGGATGTCCCATCCGGATGTCCCATCCGGAGTGTGGTAATTTTATCAATAGTAATTGGCTCACCTCTCCCACTCAAATCCAGCTCAAACTTAATTCCCTGGTCATCAAACTCTCTAGATGGAACAAGTTTGTTTTCGGCCATCTTGAGACCAAAATCAAACATCTCACCTCTACCATTCAGAATGTTCGCAACCAAGACATCTATCAAAGATTATACAACCAGCTTGAGGAAGTTTACAATCAGCAAGAAAGTTTGTGGAAAGAGAAATCTCGGATTGCGAATATTCAGTTAGGTGACAGAAATACCAAGTACTTTCACTCTAAATCTATCAACCGTAACAGAAAAAACCAAATTTCAGTTATTAAGAGAGATGATAACTCTTGGTCCAATGATGTCACAGAAATTGCCAACATCTTTTCTTCCAACCTCATTAGTATCTCTTCCTCTATGGACTCTCACATCTCAGATGAGTTGCTCACCCTTTTCCCTCCTCAGATTACTGATGTCCAGAATCTCTCGCTTACAGTCACCCCCGTTGAGGATGAGATCAAGAGCGCGGTCTTCTCCTTAAAACCTAAGGCAGCCCCTGGCCCAGATGGCTACCCTCCTTTCTTCTACCAGTCCAATTGGAACAGAGTTAAAATTGATGTGATAGATATGGTCACTGATTTTTTCAGAACTTCTCACCTCCCCCCATGTCTAACCACACCTACATATGTCAGGTCCCGAAAACCAAATCTCCTCAAACCACTGCGGATTATCGTCCCATCAACCTTCTGAATACCACTTATAAGGTCATTACAAAAATCCTGGCTAATCGTCTCAAAAGAACCCTTTCCGATATCATCTCCCCTTTTCAAGCGGCTTATGTTCCTGGGAGACAGATAACTGATAACATCATCATTAGTCAGGAATTATCTCATTACTTCAAAACTATTCGAGGTTCTAAAAGTTTTTTCGGCCTCAAGCTGGCATGTCCGAAGCTTTTGATCAGATTGAATGGTCCTTCCTAGAGAAAATCTTGTCGCAGCTTGGCTTCGCTAGTCAATGGATTCAACTCATTCATTCCTGCATCACCACCTCCTCCATGGCTGTCCTCATCAATGGTCGTCCGGGGCCCACCTTCAATGTCACTAGGGGCATTCGCCAAGGGGATCCCCTCTCTCCTTTCCTCTTCACTATAGCCATGGAATGTCTCAGTTGACTCCTAGAATCTAACGAGAACCCTAATCATTTCATCGGCTATACCATCCCCAAGTCTAACATCACCATAAAACACCTTCTCTTCGCAGATGATTGCATCATATTCGGTCAGAATTCTCTAGATAACATTAGCAATCTGAAGCAGATCCTTAACACCTTCAGTGCGTCTTTCGGCCAAATGATTAACTACACTAAATCAACCATCTTCTTTTCAAAGAACACCCATCTAAAGTTTAAAAGAATGATCATACGAAACCTTCGGGTCCACCAATCCTATTCTCTTGACAAATATTTAGGTACTCATCTCTTCATAGGAGCCAATAAAAAGCAAGTTTTTTCCACTCTTCTCGTGCAAATCCAGAACAAACTCTCTAAATGGCAGACTAACCTTCTTTCCCATGCTGGCCGCTCCATTGTTATTTCAACAATTACAACGGTCGTTCCCCGATACCAAATGCAATGATTTGTCATCCCAAAAGGCATAAAAATCGCATTGAGGCCATTCAACGGTCCTTCTATTGGGAAAAATCCAAATCTATCCACACCATAAATTGGTCCACCATCTGCCTCCCCTGCAAACTGGGTGGTTTAGGTTTCAGGCTCCCAACTCTTGATAACCAAGCATTTCTCAGTAAACTTGTCTTGCGTATTCTCAAAAACCCCAAAACTCCTTAGGCCCAAATCCTTAAAGCTAGATATTTTCCCAAGGAGTTCAAGGCCCACTCTGCTAAACCTAACCACTCCTGCCTTTGGAAGTCTCTTGTCAAGCATTTTGACCTTGTGTCCAGCCTAATCTTTTGGGATGTGAATAAAGACTCTAACATTAATATCTGGCAGGATTACTGGATCCCGAACCACCCTCCACCCATTAATAACGATAGTTTTTGTCCCCTTACTACTGTGGCACAACTAATTGATAATAAACGAGTGAAATATGAACATTATATCTCAATACTTTAACAGTGATATTTGCAGGGCTATCCTTAGTATTAATCTACAGGTACAAAAAGAAGACACAATGAGATAGACCTTAACCAAATCAGGTAATTTCACTATCCGCTCTATGTATCATTATTTGAGAACCAACAACTACTCATATGAGACGATAGAATGGAATTTTATTTGGACTATAAATAATATACCGAGAATCAAACTATTCTTATGGAAATGTTGTACGAATAGTCTACCAGTGCGAGACAAAATTGGTAAAGTTATCGGTAATGTCTACAACTGTGTGTACTGTGAGAATATTGAAACTATTACTCATGTACTACTTCACTGTTGTTATGCTCGCCCTATTTGGTTTCACTTTAATATTATGACAGAGAATATTACCACTCTCAGAGACTGGATTCTATAATGGAAAGATCTACACGCGGATAAGGTAACATTATACGCTAAGATATTATGGTTTATTTGGAAAGCTAGATGTGACAAATATTTCTCTTCGAAAGAACAATCCCTCATGCTGGTTATTACCAGAATCAAAGGAACCACAACCAGATCAAATTTAAAAACGACCAATACAATAAACAACAACATGATCATTTGGAAACCACCAGCAGCTCCATTCATCAAAATTAATGTCGACACCTCCTTCTCGACTCTTTCAGATCCAGCAGGCATTGGATGTATCATGCACGACGATCAAGCAGATTTCATAGCAACATTAGCAGACACCGCCAGAGGTCAAAATACAGAAGAATGTGAATGTCAAGCTATATTATATGCAACGCAATGGGCATCTGAACTAAAAATCCACCACATCCACATTGAGAGTGACAATCAGGACTTAATTCGCTACCTCAACAACAACAACAACAACAACACTTCAATCCAATGACAATCTGGGAAACATATGGACAATATCTACAATCTCAGGAACAATTTCGAGAGCATCATCTTCTCGTACACTCCTAGGCAAAACAACAAACAAGCAGATAAACTGGCGAAATGGGGAAAGCAAAACCAATGCAGGCGCACTTGTGTAGTTTGTTCAACAAAAAAAAAAGGTATAGTCTTTAACTCCTTAATATTTGATGTTCACTAAATAAACATTATTTTATTTATCTATTATATTGCTTATTACATACTATATTGTAATCAGAACTTTCAAAGATTAGGCATCCTTAAATGTAACATACAAAAATAACACACACAACTATAACTAAATATTCCACAAAGAAACTCAAGGGATCCAACTCCGTGAGTTCAAACTTAACATCTTCATCATCTCAGTTTGCTAAAGAAAAAACCTAGGTTGGATCCTTTTAGCAACTTACAAGTCAACGGCTCGAGACTTCATGAACGGAAACAGTAGCAACAGAAGAAGTAGCAACAGAAGAAAATGAAGTACCCGAAATGGAAGAGGAGGATGTATCACCACGAACACGATTAGTTGCATCAATAAAAGTAGGTCTAGTTGGTCTATACTCCATGGAGCTCTTGCTCAATAGAAGAACAACAGCTTCCGACATTGTTGGTCTACCTGCAACTGAGGATTGTGTACATGAAAGAGCAATCTCTAAAACTCTCATTACTTCTTCTACTTTGTACTCCTTTGGATCTAAGGTTTCATCCACCAAATCCATCAATTTCCCCTCTTCATATAGTCTCCATGCCTGTTAAACCATCATGATAAAATTTAAATTATCTTAAAAGTATCAAGTTATAAAACTTGCCTATTTTTTTTGTGCGAAGATGATGTACAGTGACAGTACGACGTGCCATATAAAGAGAAAAAGAAGATTTATGAGACTAAAATGAAAAGTTACCCATTCAAGAAGGTATTGAGTAACGGGTTCAAGCTTAATGTCGTTACTCTTACGACCACTTATAATTTCAAGGACAACAACACCAAAACTGTAGGTATCTACTTTCTCAGATAACTGCCCATGAATTGCATATTCAGGTGCTGTATAACCCCTGATCAAATATACACATATATCAAAATTAGGTTTATTCTATAAAACTTGGTCGTCGAAAATACTAGATATGAAATGTATTGAAGTGATTCCCTTTTCTGTTACTTACAATGTGCCTGCAAATTTGGTACTCATATGACTTTGATCCTCAGGAAGAAGCCTTGCTAAACCGAAATCAGCGATTTTGGCTTGAAAGTCATCGTCAAGCAATACGTTACTAGATTTTATATCACGATGTATGATACATACATGAAACTCATGGTGTAGATATGAAATTCCTCGAGCAATACCAACTATTATATCAAACCGTTGCCTCCAGTTTAGTGTACCTCGTTTATCACCTGTCAATCGAGAAAATATACAAACATCATTTCCGACGTTTGGCAAATTAAGAAGGAAGACGACATCTATATCTATCTGTATAGTTATATACCATATAAAAATTGGTCAAGGCTTTTGTTTGCCATGTATTCATAAACCAATATTAGTTCTTGGCGTTTGTTACAACATCCAAGAAGGCGAACAAGGTTTCGGTGATGAACGTTGCTTATAAGCTTAACTTCACTCTCAAAATCCGTCTTTGCTCTGCTCGATTGTACAAATGTAAGTTTCTTAACTGCAACAATTTTCCCATTCTTCAAAGTACCCTAAAACAAGAAATAAACAAAAGAAAAAGATCGCTTAGAAAGTAAAGAGTTAATTCCCATTCCGACTAGACGATTATAATTTCATAATGGATATGATATAAATAAGTCATGTCAAATTCATACAGGTAAAAGAATGTACCTTGTATACATCCCCAAATCCTCCTTCCCCTAACTTATTCTCTTCACTAAAGTTTTTTGTTGCAGATTTAAGATCGCTATAATCAAAGTTCACTGGTCCTCTAAGCTCGGTCGCCCCTAAAATATCCCCTGTACCATGAAAATTTGTTGATCATTCTCAACTATTAAGATTGACGGAAAAATACCCGAGTTGTTAATTTGTTACCTCTTGGGATCTTCTTAGGCTTTCTTCTTAATAGAAACCATATGATGAACATAACTAGAGCTAAAAATGCAACACCTCCAACGATTCCTCCGATGATTGCTTTCCTTTTGCTTGAACCTCCTGGAGTAATTCCATAGTAATATAAGTATCTGTGGTACTTATAAACAAGCTTGAACAGTTGAACTAGATATAAAAGGGTTACAATTGTACAACACAGTTGTCTAGCTAGGATGGATAGAACTAAAAATAATCTATATGCTAACCCGAACTACCCATACATAAGGAGATGAACATGTAGCTCTGACCCCATATTAAGAATGAGTTAATCTAAAAACTCAAACTATTATGTAGTACCTTAAGATTCTGAGTCTAATAAGAAGCTATTTAACAACAAGAACAATGGTGGGTTAAACCGCATGTCTGGAAATCGTAACTTACCGTTTTGTGTTAGGAAAGGAGTGAGATTCGTCGTTTGATTATCTTTGAAGAATGGTGTTGTTGAATACCTTAGAAAACATCCACCATCAACTGCTCTTCCATTAGTATTAGGAATACAAATTTGTAAATTATTCTGGGCAACAGTCAGGCAATCTTTACACCCATTTTCACTCACTGAAACTGCACATTGTGCCACAACATATACAAAATTTTTACTACCACTACCAATTTTTCTCCTTGTAGCTGCATATTTCCCTTTTATTCTTGGCGTTGAAATCAGAAGTTCTGATAGTATTTCATTAATTGTAGTATTGAAAATGGCCGCTTGAGTTGAAGATGAGTTTCCGCATGTTGCGGCGTTTCCAGGGACAGTTGCCTGATCGAAGAAGCTGTTGCTTTCGTACCTTTTGAGATATGGAAAATCATATGGTAATTTAGCATATATCTTAAGACAGTGTATTCATGATAATTTGTAGACATAAAACTAGTATTTCTCTATGGGACTTGTTAGTCTAACAATGTTCTATGTTGAAATGTTGAAAAATAGCCAACAACCCTCGGCTCAAGTGGTAAGAGGTAAGTCTTCCAACTTAGAGGTCAAGGGTTCGAGACACACGCTTACCAATTCAAAAAAAAATGTCTAGAAAATACGTGATTAATTTGTTTTCACAAAAAGTCACATCATCTAGACTTTAGATCAAACAAAATGAGGAAGAAAAATTGTTATGAGGATTACCTTTTTGTCGTATTTCTACCGTTTGAATCATTCTAGTAACTAAGTCTGTCAGTGGATATATGAACATTCGACATCTGGTCCGTATCCGTAATCGATTTTTGAAGAAAATATTTGAATTTTTGGATATCGAATATTTCTTATCGGATATCGGATACAGATACACCAACATCCAATCAGATAAATATCCGTATCCAATAAATAATATGTAAAGATAATATAAATATAAATTTTATTAATAATAATATATAAAACGGTTGGTTGACATTTATTATTTAGATCTAATTACTAAAAACTTAAACTTAATATTACGGAGTCGGATACGGATATTGATATATAATATCCGCCCGATAAACTAGCATTTACGGCCCTACCAGTAACATCTATTTCTTCAGACCTAGCCGTTTCATCATTCTTTTCTTTTTGGATAGTAAAGAAGATAAGTCATCAGTTCAACAAAAAAAAAAAAAAAAAAGTCATCTACCATACCACTATTAGCAAAAAAGTGAATGTTAAACCCATTAATCAATTCATCCCACTCGTTAAAAACTAAGAGAGTTTGACTAAACTGTAGATCATCATGTAAATAGGTCATTCAGGGCCGTGGCTGATGATTTTAGAGTCCATTGTTAAATTTTAATAAGGTCTCATTTGTTTAGGATTGTCCTAACCAAATAAAAGTTACCCAATTTGTATATGATTGTACAAACTTTAGAATTTCGACAGTTGGTTGTTACAACTTAAAAAGAAAATGACAAAATGACTTTAATTGGACTTGGACCCAAGACCTATTGAATGAACACAAACTATGGAACTTATCCCATGAGCTATCCTCAGTTTAATATACTAATTAAACTCTAATAATACTTTAAATTAGACGAAATATATTACTATAGAGAACAAAATAGGCCCTTGTAGTTGGGGCCAACGCGGGCGCCCTGCCCGCATCGAGCCATCCACGACCCTGAGTCATTAAAAATGAACAGTACCAATTTTTTTGGAGAAAGAAACAATCCCATTTTGAACTTCAGAATTGATAGGGGGACTCCCTAGGTATACTCTCCCTCACAACACAAGGATATTTTGATTTTTTCATAAATTTTATCTGACTGAAAAGACCAAAATATCATTGTCATGTGAGGGAGAGTACACCACGGAGTATGCCTAAAGAGTTTCCAAATCATTTTGGTTTGAACTTATGAAATATTAGTTTTGCTGTAAAAATTCAACAGGAAGATCCCTATTGAGAATTTGAGATGATCAAAATAGGGTACCATAACAATCATTGGGTCAATTATACAACCATCAAAAAGTGAAAGGCCAAAATAAATAGAAGTCAAATTAACAACTGCCGTTTCGAGTCAATTCTCCCTCTCTGTGGAATTTCTCGCACTAAACTTAGACCATCTATTCCTTTCCAAAAATTTCTATTTTGATTGTTTTGATTGTTTTGAAATTGCTTTCTTGTACAACAATAGCACACTTGGTATACTTAAATTCACTAAAATGGTACCTAGTCGTGTAAGAGTAAAGAGGTTAAGAGGCTGCCTTCATAAAAATCCCATGAAGAATACTGATGAAGGATGTTATGGACACCTTTGATGTGTTAAGTGAATTTTTAGTTAATGTAAAGTTAGTTAATTCTAACTCACTATCACTTTCTCTAGCTTTTCTATTTTGGGAAATTTGACCAAAATTCCCTACAAATTTGAGTTTTGGTTAAAAAAGATTTATCAACTTTTTATAAGCTTCAACTCCGTGTGACATTTTTGTAAATAATCTAATATAGGGAAAAGACGAAACTGACCTTATTGCAAACTAGATTGCAAACCAGTTTGCAAAGCACTGCAAACCAGATTGCAAGCTTTGTTAGACAAATCAAATTGCAAAGTAGTGCAAACTAGTTTGCAAAGTAGTGCAAACTAGTCTGCAAAGCTCTGCAAACCAGATTGCAAAGCTCCGCAAATCAGACTGCAAAGCTCTGCAAAGTCATTGCAAGACAAACCAGATTGCAAAGCCCTACAAACCAGATTGCAAATCAGTGCAAACCAGTTTGCAAAATTCTATGAACTAGATTGCAAAGCAATGCAAACCAGTTTGCAAAGCTCTGTAAACCAGATTGCAAACCAGTTTGCAAAGCTTCGCAATCTAAGATTCTAAGGGCAATTTCGGCATTAGAAATGGGAGTGCTTTTAGAATTGTGCTTCAAGACTATTTCCAAACTTTTTATGGGGCCTACAAGAACAAAAAGATAATTTGTCTTTTTGACAAAAAAAAACATGAAATCGGGCCTCCGACCAAATTTCCTGTTCTATTTTTCACTCTATATAAGAGAGTTATTGTAATCGATCTTCTTAACTATGAATGTTAATCCAATATACTTCTAGTTTTCACCTCCAAAGATAACCAATTTCTCGAATGATTCTTTTTTTTTTTCATTTATGTGTTAATCTTAATAGTTGCTTTTTTCATCGTTCATTTCAATAGAAATTCCAGCACACCCTCTTTCCTTCTGATCGTGTGAGAAAGATTGCCGGCTAGCGATCGTCTGCCAACATCCTCTTTTGCTAAAACAGAAAATATATTTTCTTTTGTTATCCATCTTTACCTTCCACTACAATCACAGACAAGAACATTATTGTCATTATTTCCTGTCTTTGTTTCTCCACTCTTCTCTTTATCTCATTGTGTTTTTCTGACGAAAGATTCCCCTTTGTTGGAAGATGAATCCTCTTTACTCTTACATCTGTTTGAGATCGGAGAAGACTCCGACAAAAGAGAAACTCCACCGAAAAATAAATTTTATTTGGTGGTGGTCGGATAATGATGGCAGTTAGTGGCGGATCCATGTAGAGTCTAGGGGGTCTATAGACCCCCGTTCAACTTGTACGATTTCATATACGACATCTAATAAAAAAAATATATGTATCGTATAAGAATAAGTGTGCAGAGGTCGCTATTAACAACAACTACTACTGTTGGTCCAACGGACAAGGTGTTGAACTATTGCCGAGTTTATGCGGTTTCGAATCCCTGCTTAGGCGTGTTTCTTCTTTTATTTTGTTGGAAGGAGAAATAGGGAGGGAAACAGGTTGAGAAAAAGACACTCCACTGATGGCGTGGCTGACCAAAGAACGGAAAAATAGAACAATAGGTTGCTGATGGGTGGTCGGTGTGAACAACCATTTTCCGAAGAAGATGCAAAGGATAGAAAAGATAAATAATTTAAGGGGCATAAAGGCCAACAACATAGACCTTAAAGCCCAACACCATAGACCTTAAGGGCCTGTTATTCGTTCAGACCTTTTTACTAGATTTTTTTTGTTCCGCACTTCCAAAGATCTAAGTGTTCTGGCACATAAATGTTCAAAACTTTAAAGGTTCAGAAACTTTAAAGTTTGAAACTTTTAAAAGTCCGGGATATTAAAGTTTTTAATCATTAAGTTCGGAAATCTTTTTATTAAAAACTTTGAAAATCAGGAATTTTTTTGTTAAAATCAAATTATATTATTTCAAATCTTAGCCGTCCAAACTAATGTTTGATATTACAATGAACGTTATATTATTTTAAGAGCTAAACTTGATTTTAGAATGAAAGCGCGTTCCCATATTACTAGCTATAATATTGCAATAAATAAAGTTTAATTTCTATGTACAAAGTATTATTTTAGAATTTAAGAAGAAAATAAAAAGGTAGGCTCCCAAAATAAATACTAAACACATAGACGTCTTCGACTCGCGTAAAAAGAATTAAAAGTAAAAAAAAAAAAAAAAAAAAAAAAATCAATTGCTTATATGAAAAAATAATTTTTTTTTATAAGAGGTGGATGCTATGGAGACAAGCAAATTATATTAGGAGTTCGAGGGGGGGGGGGGGGGGGGGGAAGAGAGATTTGAGATAAGGAGAAATCAACAACATTAAAGAGATAAGAAAAAAAAACATTTTTAGGTACACCCAAAGTAGGAATTCAAAGATCCACCTGTTTAGGTGGATCTTTGAATTTGACTAATTTATGAGTAAATTTGTCTCGGAAAGTCCTTGGGTCAGATCTTTGATTAAAAGTTCTTAATTTTTCATAAAAAATGAATAACGCGTTTTTTTAAAATTCTTAAAAAAAGATCTGAACCAATAACACGAAACTTTAAAGTTCTTAAATAAAGGTCTGAACCAATAACACAAAACTTCGAAGCTCTTAAAAAAAGACCGTAACCAATAACGCCAAACTTCAAAGGTCTTAAGAACTTCGAAGATCTGTTAAAATGTCTGAACGAATAACCCCTTATAAAGCCCCAAAAACTTATTATGTCAACATTGATTAAACTACTTGGACAACCAAATGTAGACAACAAAGACAAACTTTTGAAAGAGGGTGAAAAGAGAAAGACAAAGTTAAGTATTACCATTCTCTTACGGAATATCTTTAGGGGAATATTTTGGTGAATTGATCATCTTTTGGGGTCAAGATAATATTAACACAAAGTAAAAATCAATGGAGGTCATCGCAGATGCTGCTTGGTCGTCCGCCGTCGGATCTCAACGAAAGAAAGAGTCGGGGCAAGGTAAAATTTTCTCGAATGGTAAAAGAAACCAAAAAAAATAGAAGTTCTTTTTGGAATGGTGAGCGTGTCTAAACCCCTTGACAAAGAAATAAAAGTTATTTTGAAAACTAATTATCTCGGAGGGGCTATTATTGTTAGCTTGTCATCTCTAGAGGCCAAGATGTGGTTTCATGTTGTTTACCATTTTATACTCTTATTGAAACATAGGGTGAATTTTGTTATATTTAATTCTTTTTATAGATAATATAAACTTATAACTATTATGCAACAGAGTGTCTTTGGTTGTGTGAATGATTCACAACAGATCTGTAAAGATTAATTTACTGGATTAAGTCAGTTCGAGAGGTTCTCTGATTTGAGTCTAATCGACTATATGACCATCCGGCCCATTTTCAAGTTGTAGATAAAATATTTGAAAGCGGAAATGTTAAATGATTTAAGAGTTGGACTAGAACGGTGATGTGACTGACTCCAATTGATCTGTCCATGGGAAGGGAGAAATATGATCTGACTAATTGGAGTCGACTATAATGTTGTTTGTTTTTTTTTTATATTTTTCAAATCTGAATTGGGTTCAAATTCAGTTTTTAGATATTTGTTTTCGAATTTAAGAAAATCTGAAATTTTGGCTGAACTAGACTAAAGTCTGAATGTTTTGAAAAGAACTGACATATTCCAGACTTCAAAACAGGTCTAAACTAGTGGGTTACTTTCTGAAATATATCAAATGATGTTTATGCCCCTATGTTTTAGAAAAAAAATCTATCCCAGCCGCACCAAAGCCACCCTCGACACACAGGGGCGACCCAAGTAGTTGGAAGGCCTAAAACGAAGAAAATTTTGGGACTTTTTTTTCACTAGCTATAAAAAGTTTTTTTTGTTGCAGCAGATAAATTAGTACGAAAAACATTATTAAAAATCATAACCCGGAACGGTATAATGTGTAAGAAAATCCAATTTACATATAGAGATGAGCTAATTATGTTTCGATAACATTCTTTTTGCCTTTTAAGATGCAAAAGTACTAATTATGAGTTCATGTTCTAATTCTTCCGTCCATAACTTGTTTAATTGATAACATCTAATATAATAAATTAACACTTATTTTTCAAAAATAAGATAGAAATTAATTCTTTTTAAAAAGACAAAACTTCTAATATAATAAACTAAAAGAAACTAGAAAAGAATAGAATATAGGATGATAATAACAAGAGTGAAAAAGTCAAAAATAGAGAACCGTTACCTTCTTGTAGAAATCAGATTTTGAACTTTAGCACTACGTAGAAGAGAGTCAGGACAACAAAAACTTTTATCGAGAGAAAAATATTTGTAATTTAGAAACAGAAAAGCAAGGAGTAAATAATAGGGACAGGGTCTTAAAAAAGAAATAATAGGGTTTGGAAAGCTTTTTGGCTTGTATAATTAAAAAGTTGAAAACTGAGTCGGGGGTTCAAATAATGGAGGGTAAATGAAGTCCATCCCAGTTTTGTCAAGAAATGAGTTTTCGGTCCAAATGTGAGGGACATCTCATTTTTTCCTGATTTTCATTTTTTTTTTCTTCCCCTCTTGTCATTGGACAGGCAATTATGACGTTTTCTGACAATCTGACGCGGGAAAGTACAATTTTTTTTGAAAATTCAAAATTTCCACTAAATCGAGGATATTTTCCTTCTTTTTCTATCTCTAAAACTTTCAGATCTTATCTTCTTTATCGACGGATTTGACGAACATTCCAAAAAGGGCCCAAATTTTAAGATCTTTCGCTCTCAAATTTTCATCTGTGGCACCATTTGTTTCGAAATTTTGAGATTCCGCCCATTGTTTTGTTTCAATACTTCCTATTTATATATCCAAATGTCTTAAACATCTAAAAGTTCTCTGTTTTTCTTTTCCAGGTAATGGTTTCTTTTAATGTTTCTTTTCAGGATCGATATTTTGGGTTTCTTTCTCTCTCTAAAAGAAGATCAAAAGATCGACTTCATATGGTTCAGAAGATCAAGGATCGTTGGTGATTTATGATAGGTTTCGTACGCTTAGGTTCTTATTAAGAGATGATTTATGATTTTCTAGATTCATGGATCTTAAAATCTTAAAATCAAGATCTATGGTTTTTTAAAAATTAAATCGAACAACAACAAATCAGGTATCTTTAACCCAGATTGAATATCGTTGTTGATTGGTCAACTATTTATGACCAAACTTCGATTCATTTATAAGATGTTTGTAAGATGTGGATGAAATCAGATCTATTTCACTATGTTTTAGAACTTTTTTGGATTTTTTACAATATTTAGATTCCCTGAATTTGTGAACGAATTTTCCTATAATTTATATCTAAAATTGTCCAGTACATAAGAAAATGCCCGTTACAGAACATAACAAAATGTCCAGTGTATTTTAAGTGAAATAGTTTACATTTCGGAAGGAATGTATAGGAATATTATTATATACTATACATAACAAAATTTCCTACTTTTCCAAAAAGTGTCTAGTGCATTACCAAGTGGCTAGTACATAAAAACATTCCCGATACATAAGAAAATTCCCAGTACAAAAAGTGTCAAGTACATAATAAAATGTAGACTACAAAGAAAAATGTCCTATAAATTTTCATTGAAAATAATTTACGTTTTCTAAAAGAATGTCCTATGAATACAGAATATTGGGGCCCTTCCAAAAGTGAGTCCCAAAGCAGCTGCTTGGGGCCTAGGCCGCCCTTGTCGGCAGATCACACCGCATCCGACAAAATCACCACCACCACCACAGATCACACCACCACCACCCTGGAGCACATCATCACCACAAACTACAAATTTCACAAACAAGACCACCACCGCACAGTACGACCACCGCCACCACAACGGAAACCACCATCTTCGAAGGAGATCTATGAACCCTCGCCGAATCTGGATCGTTGATCAGTTCCAGAGAGAGAAAGAGAAAGGGATTGGGAGATGAAGGACATGTCTTTTCGGTCTGAAGGAGATGTCCTTTTGAAGGAGTGTCCTTCGAGCAAGATGAAAATGCGCTCAATTTGTCGAATATGATAATAATGACTTTATCCAAAAGATCATCTAGTCCGGTCGAATTAGGGATCGTAATGCTTAGCTAGAAGCCAACGACGATCGTCGGATTACTTCAGTGACTCACGACTAACATATAGTGGATTTTACAACGAGTTACACCAAAGAGTGGTGGCTTGATCAGAGAGAGTTGACTAGTGGGACCAACGAAAAATGTTCCTTAGATCCAACTAAATAGACCCAAAAGGTTCGGATAAAATCCAGACAAAGATATGAAGATTCATGCCCAAAAGAGAGAACCAGATCAAGCTAAAAGGGTCGACCATATGATGACCGACTGGAGTAATGGGCCGTCCAGGCCAAGCCCACTAAGGGGCTGCCCTGGCCAACCATATCAAATGGGAGTCCTGGATAGAGAGAACTTCTATCTAAGAAGAGTTCTATCTAAGAATCCCACTCATAATAGGATTCTGAGTCCTATCTTTTCCGTGGTCCTTACTGAATCCTAATTTGAATATGATTTTAATTTTAGAGTTCTCTATATAAGGACCATTAAAGAACTGAAAATGTGGGATATTTTCTCTAGAAAAATCAATCTTTACAACATCAAGTAGTAGAAAGATATTTTAGAGAAAAAACTCCAAATCTATCTACTAGTAAAAGAATAAGAGTTCTTCTCAACCTTCAATAAGGTCATAGTCGACACTAAAGAGGGGAGATCAAGGCAACTTTCTCGGATCTCTCAAGTAGAGGAGCTACGATTGGAGCTCTTATTTTCGGGATAAAACATCGAATTTACTTCGAAGGAAAACGATTAAGGTAATCTTATGTTCCAATCTATTTCATCTTTAGTTCTTGCATGTACCTGAAAACTAATGTTAGACATATTAGATGTCTGAGATTACTCTTAGAACACTAGGTGACACCAAAATTCAACAAGAGAGAGGGATAGAGAGAAGGACGAAACCCTCACTGGATTTGTTAAAGAAAAAGAAAGATCACAAATCCTAGTGTCCATAGTCTAGTAGAGAAAACAAGTTCCAAACAAGTCGCTATATTACAGGATAAAAAACTTGACTATTCAAAGACCGCATTGAAAATTCAGAAGAATTTCTCTCTTCTTCATCTTTTCATTTCTATAATTGTCGTATGCTCTTTCTCCGTTAGGAGAGAGAGGGACTCTGAGAGAGGGAGAAAAAGATAGAGAGAAAGATATAGGGAGACAGTTGATGCAGGGAGATTTAATACTAAAACTCCGAAAAGAATTAGAACTCCGTCTAAAACTTATAGAACCCAGAAAAAGTCTTTGATCTTTGTCTAAAGACTATAGAACCAAAACTAAGAAGATTTAATACTAAAAAGCTGAACTTTATTGATAAACTTGAATGAATAAAATAACTCCTAAATCCCCCTTATATAGACTTAGGGTTTCCTTAACCTAATCAAACTCAAATAACAATTTCTAATAAATAAAATACTACTTTCCTAAACCTAATCAAATTCTAATAACAACTTCTAAATAAATAAAACACTAGAATCTAAAACCTAAAAAGTTTCCTAAAAATATAAAACTACTAAAAATAATAATTCTCTACGAACAAAAATATTATACTACTAAAATAACTAGATTTTAAGATATCCAAGATACTTGGAATATCTCATGAAAATCTCCCTGCATCAGTCTCCTCCACTTCAAAGAAACTCGCCTCGAGTTTACTGATTGATTGGAAGGTTGTCTTGAATGGTACACCTATGAGAAAACTTTGTCGTGAATTGTGCACGGGAATCACCAAACAATCAAATTGGACGTGAGACTTTATTAAGTCACAGAAAATTTTCGGACTATAATTGTGATGTGATTCAAACTCGCTTTTCACTCCAAAAATAAACTTGTATAGATCATGAGTATAGTGATTGAAAATTATGAACTTCAATGAAGACTTTCTAATAAAACAACTTATCAATCCACGTGAAACAATTTTAGATTCGCCAAATTCTGAGACCGGATCTTCGTATGAAGGAACTTCAATTAGACTAATGTTTGACTTCCGAAGTTTTTCACCTTCCTTTGATTCAGCTTCTTGAACAATGTCCTTTGTCTCAAATTTCTGAACAACGTCCGTTGTCTCAATTTCCTGAACAACTTCCATTGACTCAATTGGTTGAACCACTTCCTTTAACTCAATTTCCTGAATAATTTCTTCAGAAACAAATTCCTTACCGTGTAAATTGATATCAGGAGATTTATTTGTGAACACAATAATGTTAGATTTTGATTTGTGAGTAATATTAGTTGAATTTTCTTTGCTCACAATTTGTGGTGGTTCAACATTCTCTAAGGGAGCTGTTTTTACCTTTTTTATGTTTAAGCGAGGTTGTTCTTCCCTTCGAAATCCAAAGTTCCTATATTCCCGCTCTGGAGCTTCAAGTTTTAGGGCTAAGTTGTACGCAGCTTGAATAGTCCATACTGTAACTATCCCCACCTTTTCTCGCAGACTAAATTTTAATCCGCTTAGAAACCGATTTGCTACAACATCTTCATATTCTGCAATGTTTTCCATATTATTTCTTTGAACCAATCTTGAAAACTCCTCATAGTACTCACTCACTGAACGCAATCCTTGTCTACAGTTTTTGTATATCTTGAACAAGTGTTGTTGATAATGAGGAGGTAAGAACCATTCCTTCAAGTTCTCTTTCATAGACGGCCAACTCTGAATTGGAGCCCTTCCTTGTCTCTTCCTTAGAAGTTGTAATTGATCCCACCAATCTGCAGCACTCCCTCTAAGTCTATAAACAATGATTTTAACTACATGCTCATTGAGAATAGTATCACACTTATTAGTGACATGTCGTTCGACCTTATCTAGCCAATCGAAAAACTCTTCAATAGTTGAATACCCATCGAAAATTGGTATCTCTTCGTTGATCTTATACTCATTATACTCTCTACGTGGGTGCACTTGAATTGAAAAACTGTTACCATGATAGTAATTCTCCATATTGACTGATTGATAACACAATAGAGAATACTAACAATAATCTGATTTTTTTTTTTTTAAACCAACTTCAGATGCCTCTTTGGCAAATCCATCGATGTGTTCTAAAGTGATCTTCGCGTAGATGATATCGAACCAGGCAAATCCTCGCTCTTGATGCCAACTGACGCAGCGGAAAATTCCGAAAAGAATTAGAACTCCGTATAAAACTTATAGAACCCAGAAAAAGTCTTTGATCTTCGTCTAAAGACTATAGAACCAAAACTAAGAAGATTTAATACTAAAAAGCTGAACTTTATTGATAAACTTGAATGAATAAAACAACTCCTAAATCCCCCTTATATAGACTTAGGGTTTCCTTAACCTAATCAAACTCAAATAACAATTTCTAATAAATAAAATACTACTTTCCTAAACCTAATCAAATTCTAATAACAACTTCTAAATAAATAAAATACTAGAATCTAAAACCTAAAAAGTTTCCTAAAAATATAAAACTGCTAAAAATAATAATTCTCTACGAACAAAAATATTATACTACTAAAATAACTAGATTTTAAGATATCCAAGATACTTGGAATATCTCATGAATATCTCCCTGCATCAACAGTGAACCTCGTCGGATTCCAGCCCGCCAAATATTCTATTAACGAGAGGGGGATAATGAGAGTGACGGTAAAAGGATGGAGAGAGGGGATTTGAGAATTTAGGGTGTACGTTTTGTTTGTCAAAAACACATAATAGGGGTATGAATGTGAAAGTTGCTATTCAGACCTACTAATTCAGATTTAGATAAACATATTAACTTCCAAAATAATTCAGATTCAACCACTTCAATTCAGTTAATTCAGACTCAACCAATTATGTTCAGACAATTCAGATAGTAAACCCCGCTCCGTGTAGTATGTTAGGAAGTTAAAAAAAATAATCAGGTTCGAGGCGGGTTCTGTATTAGATAGTAAACCCCGCTCTGTGTAATATGTTATAGATTAAATATAGGTTGCATTTAAAGTTATGTTTCTAAAACTTTAATTTTATATTATCAATTTACATTTATAGTATCTGAGTAGTTATAGTGTTTATGGTTGATTAGCTCAAATTCCTACAAAGTTTTGTTACCAATAATATATTCCTTCAAATCAAAATAATTTTTTTGCAGCAAAATACAATTTTTTTTATTTCAACCCGACCCAACACGACTCATCTCATATTATACGAGACGTGACGGGTATGGTTTAGTAATTTTTAATCGGAGCGGGTATGGTAATTGAATACCCATCCCGATTAATTATTGGAAGATTTTATAGGGCCCCCTCATTTTTGTTAAAATGACCCTCCTCAATGATAATTTACCAAGTGAAATCCCTTTTCTAATGAGGCGGAACTGGGAAGGAGATGAATCGTCCCAAATCTGTGCGGATGACATCCCTATTTAGCGTTACTCATTTGGGAGATTCAAAAATATAAAATAATTATCATTATTATTCTTTACCTTAAGAAGCAGCCATCATAGATAACCCTAGCACCGTTAGCAATAGAACAACTTCTAATTTCAGAAACAGCAGCTGAGAAACAAGAAAGACAATCTTCAACCGACATATATTCTCTACACTGTGCCATAGCGTATACAGGAACCGATGTTCTAAAACTCTGAGCCGTTGCAAATCTATATATATTACTCGAATTACTCAATTCTGTCCTTAGATATGAAAAAGTTGTATTGAGATTTGTGTAGAATATTGATTGTTGAGTTACGTTAAATGTACTACAACCTTTATTTAATAGATTTATTTGGGGATCGGCAGCTGCTAAAATCACTACTAAATTCAGTAGTGTAATTGACAAGCACAAGATGGAATTCATAATTTGGAAGAGACACAAAATGGGTTAGTGTTTGATTTTTAGAGAGACAAACTAAATAGAGAGAGAAGGGGAGTATAATTTGGAGAATGGTCGACCATGAATTTATAGAAGGTATATTAATGAGGAAGAATACATGAAAAGTACAAAATCTAGGCCCGGATAAGAAAAAAAAATCTACTAAATTTTTTTTATATAAAAAGTTCTATTATTTAATATTTTGTAAACTTTGGACAATATATAATTTTGTTATAAACAAGACAATCTTGTTTTTTCATAATCGCCCTTTTACCCTTTATGTTGACGATATATATAGATATGTTGTTATAAACTGTTGACAACATATATATAATTGTGTTGTTACAAACTGTTGACGACTTATGTAATAACATCCTGAATTGTTATAAAATGTTGACAACATATATGACGTCCTGACTTGTTATAAAATGTTGATAACATATATAATTATGTTGCTAAAAACATATACAGAGCCAAAATATTATTTGTCTTTTATTGAGTTTGTCAAATATAAAGGATAATATGCAGAACATTTTAATTTTTGCAAAAGACAAATAAAAAAATGCATTAGTATAAATATTTACGTCGGAAGCAAAACAATAAATGCAGAAACCATTTTGTCACAAGACGAATCGTTAGTGCGGTGTTTGTCAAATGTGGAAAGAAAAATTGCAAATCATTTTTGAAAATCAATTTTTGAGTAAAAATAAATTTGTTCAGAAATTTATATAATTATTGAGAGAAAACTAAGATTTGTTCAGAAATTTTCAAAAATATTTTTTGCGTTGATTTCGGGATAACGATGTGCTTGTATAAAGTTGGTTTTTTTCCAAATATTAATTCAAAATGGGTCTTGTTTCCTATTTTCTTCTAAATTTTGGGTTTTTAAACAAATAAAAGGAAGACCTTGACTAATGAATAACGGAAACAAGTAAGGAAGACTTTGAGATTTTAACAAAAAAAAATAAAAAATACCTTGACTGATGAATAGACATATATAAAGTTGTGGGGAAACAAAGCCAACTGGGTGGTCCAGATAAACTTTAGATAGTACAAAATAAACTATATAATAGAATGATAAATGGAGTTTAAACAACCACATAAAATAGAAGATACTTTATTTGTAGGATTTATTCAATTTATTTTTATGTCTATCTCTTTCACAATCGTTATTGTTTTGGTGAGAACGAAGTAATGGCAGAAAATGTCATTTGATTGGCACTTGGCAGATAGTTCTAATATTAGCTCATCAAGTTGAAATAATCAATATATAAGATAACATGAAGTGCTAAATAATATTCATTGGCTTAGAATGTATTCTTAGTGTTGTACTACTGTCTGGAACAATGTAATATACTACATAGGGTTGGTGTCATGGGGTGGTTTTTTTTTTCGTTGGACTATGTCGTGGGGTGGCTAGTTACCACTTCTTCTCAATTGCTGTACAAACTTGCTACTATTTGAAGTATACCTCATATTTACATGCAAGAATATAATGAGAGGCCTAGGACAACGGGTGCCATAGTGCGACAACACCAGACTCCCTTCAAATAACAAAAATGAATCGAAGAACAAAAGAACCCCCAAGTATAAATGTTTGCTGTCTAAGAGAAAATCGAACATGGGTTCCCAAGTAAGAGGCTCTCTATAACACCCCAAATCCAGATTTCCACGTCGGCCGCCATGAAAACCTAAACTTAAAGCATTTCTCCGCAGAACAGTAAACATATACGATATACTCATCAAGGAGACAAATAGTATCGAACATGAAGCTCAAAAAGTAACAATAAATCAAACTAATGAAACTTTATCAAGTTTCTCAAAACTCACAGGATGTCTCTAAATCATCGACACAAATGTCGGACAAGATAAAACATAAATAACACCAAGTGTTTAGGAGATACAACTCCAAATAACTACCTAAAGAAAGAAAGAAAACCACTAAACTAACTCCTCCAAGGCTAACTATGACTCAAGCAGGTGGCACTTCCCTATTTCCTTGTCCTGAAAAATAAAAGGTTGGGTCAGACCCCAACAAGTAGATTTCGAAACCTCTAAAGCCTCAATAGACAGTTTCAAGAGCTACCAAAACAAATAGACAACCACATAACATGTAAAGATGTCCAAGTATAGTATCCGAGTTGTGACCATTAGAAATAAAGTGTACCACATAAAATGTTGACAACATATATATAATTGTGTTGTTACAAACTGTTGACAACTTATGTAATAACATCCTGAATTGTTATAAAATGTTGACAACATATATGATTGTCCTGACTTGTTATAAAATGTTGATAACATATATAATTATGTTGCTAAAAACATATATAGAGCCAAAATATTATTTGTCTTTTATTGAGTTTGTCAAATATAAAGGATAATATGCAGAACATTTTAATTTTTACAAAAGACAAATAAAAAAAATGCATTAGTATAAATATTTATGTCGGAAGCAAAACAATAAATGCAGAAACCATTTTGTCACAAGACGAATCGTTAGTGCGGTGTTTGTCAAATGTGGAAAGAAAAATTGCAAATCATTTTTGAAAATCAATTTTTGAGTAAAAATAAATTTGTTCAGAAATTTATATAATTATTGAGAGAAAACTAAGATTTGTTCAGAAATTTTCAAAAATATTTTTCGCGTTGATTTCGGGATAACGATGTGCTTGTATAAAATTGGTTTTTTTCCAAATATTAATTCAAAATGGGTCTTGTTTCCTATTTTCTTCTAAATTTTGGGTTTTTAAACAAATAAAAGGAAGACCTTGACTAATGAATAACGGAGACAAGTAAGGAAGACTTTGAGATTTTAACAAAAAAAAGAAAAAATACCTTGACTGATGAATAGACATATATAAAGTTGTGGGGAAACAAAGCCAACTGGGTGGTCCAGATAAACTTTAGATAGTACAAAATAAACTATATAATAGAATGATAAATGGAGTTTAAACAAGAATTTTTGGGTTTATAGTCCAAAAAACGGGTCCTAATAAGACATTTAGTCCTCTCTAATCCTATAAAGGGTTTCAAAACCAAAAAAATAATATAAATGGATATCTAGTCCATTTGGTGTCATCTAGAGAAAAAACACAAATCCCTATAATACCAAATAAATCATAATTCCTAATCTAACCTTCCTCATATATTATAACTGATAACTGATTTATCTTCAAAATCCATAAAGATCTTCTTCCATTTTTATCTCCCACATTCTCTCTCCAATCACGTTTTTAAACAAAGAAATATATATTATAACTTATTTATCTTCAAAATCCATAAAGATCTTCTTCCATTTTTATCTCCCACATTCCCTCTTCAGTCACGTTTCTAAACAAAGAAACGTGATTCTTTATTTTCAGTAACCGAAACCTCTTTATTCTCTCTCTTTAAATCTGATTCACATAACAAAACCTCCATTAAACTCAGAAATCTTGTTTCATCTTCATTAGATTGTTTTTCAAACATTCGTCTTCTAATCCAATACACAAGCTCAGAACTATATTTCCATTTATGTCTCTTCATATCAAGTTAATCAGGTAAAACATAAATCAATATAAGTTTTTGTGATTCTATTTCAGTTTATAGTAGTTGATTCTCTCTCTCTACATCTTAATCTACTGAAAATCTTCCATTAAAACAAAGAAATTGTTTCATATTCATTAGAGTTTTTCAAAATGAGTTTCTTAATTGTTAATCAGGTAAACAAAATTCTTCTTTAATGATTTTGTTTCAAATCGAGTATGTTATTATTGTATTTCTCTCTCTAAAAGTTTCTTTAATGATTTCGATATTGATGAGATAATCCTTCATTACTAATTCCTAAAAATCGAGTATACTTATTGTTGCAATCAATCATCATATCAGATATCTTTAGGTATGTAGTTTAAACCTAATGATATTCGTACTTTTTCTTCAGATCTGGTTTTCAATCTGTACGGATTTATGAAACGTGGTTTTTTCGTACGGTTCCTCATAACAGAATTAACAGTACATGTACTTTATCATAAATTACCATAATTTATAGTAAATTATGCAAACATCTCCCGTACAATGTTTTTCAAAATGAGAACATGCTATATGTATTTTCTGACAAATTATATATACTTTATCACGAATATTATATGGAACATTAATTATGCTTTAATCTCAAAAACAGTACTCGTTTCATTATTAGAACAACTTCGCTTATATATGTAAATCCCGTGTACTTTGAAATAAATTACATATAATTTACGTAATGTTCATGTAATTTATTGTAAATAATATACTTTTTTATATAATTTATATGTATTAATCTCTCTTCATTTGTTATCACAGATTGAGTTCCAGGCAGAATCATCAAATCAAAATAAACAAATCAAACTTGAAATACCCTTGTTCTTGTTACTTGACTTTTTGATTGGCTCCTCGAAATATTTCATTTGATTGGCACTTGGCAGATAGTTCTAATATTAGCTCATCAAGTTGAAATAATCAATATATAAGATAACATGAAGTGCTAAATAATATTCATTGGCTTAGAATGTATTCTTAGTGTTGTACTACTGTCTGGAACAATGTAACATACTACATAGGGTTGGTGTCATGGGGTGGTTTTTTTTTTCGTTGGACTATGTCGTGGGGTGGCTAGTTACCACTTCTTCTCAATTGCTGTACAAACTTGCTACTATTTGAAGTATACCTCATATTTACATGCAAGAATATAATGAGAGGCCTAGGACAACGGGTGCCATAGTGCGACAACACCAGACTCCCTTCAAATAACAAAAATGAATCGAAGAACAGAAGAACCCCCAAGTATAAATGTTTGCTGTCTAAGAGAAAATCGAACATGGGTTCCCAAGTAAGAGGCTCTCTCTTCAACAAAAAAGAAAAAGTAAGAGGCTCTCATCTCATTTTGGGATCCTAAAATTTTTTGGAGCTTTTAGGGATTTCAATTCTAAGAGAGGCTCCCAATTGAGGGACTCCTCACTCAAATTTAATTTGTTTTGTTTGTGCGTGACGTGCTTATATGAAAAGGCCGCGGCTTTGGGGAATAAAAAAAATCTCTAGGGAATAAAAATTCTCTACAAAATTGGTCAACCGAGATTGGGTTTTTTATATCTATTTGTTGTTATAGGGTTCCCAATTTTAGAGTTAAACAAAACTAAATTTTTAGAAGATCCTATAAACAAATTTAGAAAGAACTTTTATAAATTTAAGCAAAATCTTTCTAGGGTTCTAAACCTAAACTCTTTCCGAATTTCTTCTTTTCTTCATCTTATTTTTCAAAGCTTTGTTTTCTTCTGATCACTAAACCCTAAAAACATAGGAGAACAACCTAATGTTTAGAAGTGAATATGTTTTAGGGTTTTAAAATTAATTGATTTTTAGGGTTTATAATGTGTTTATCTTGGGGAGGATTAATGGAGGAAGAAACTTGCTTTGGACATCCCATGAAAGATATATTAAGAACTTCAAAATTTTTTGTTTGATGATTTGTAGGGTTTAGAATGATTTTTTCCTCTTTGTCTCTATAACTTTGTTGTTGATTTGAGAGAAATAAGGTTAGTATGTATTTGAGATTTGGGGAAGATAAGTAAGAGGAGTGATAGAGAAGAAAAAAAGATGAGATGATTAAGTTTTTTTTTTCCCGAGAAGAAGAAATAAGAGGGGAAGAAGAAAGAGGTGTAAGTTATAAAAATTTTGTTCCCCATAAAAAAATATTCCCTAGAGATTTCACAAAGAAACATGGATTCCTCGGAGATTTTTCTTTATTCCCCAAAGCCGCGGCCATATGAAAATTCAATTCCAGGATGTGTTGATTATGTGAAGAGGGGTGAACCTCTTAACATGATTAAGAGAGATCGAGAGAGATCCGGAGAGAGAGAGAGATCGAGAGATCGAGAAAGAGAGGAAGAAAAGATGGAGCCAGTTATTAATTAATTTTCTTTGTTATATATTTGTAAAGTTAAGTGGGTTGATATATATAGGAACACATAGGAGAATCAAAGTTAGGTTTATCAAGATATACAACATCTAAACTAGACTTATCTAAGTATTACAACAAAAGATCCTATGGACTAGGTACATTCGGTTGGCCGAGTGGAGTTGGGCCGATGGATCCTAATGCCCCCCCTCAAGTTGAAGAAGGAATGGAAGTAACACCCAACTTGCCAAAAATGTTCTTGAACGAATCTGCTCCAAGAGGCTTAGTAAAAATGTCCGCTCACTGGTTTTCTGAAGATGTGAAGCGTGTGGCAATGACGGATTTCTTTGATCTTCTCACGGACGATGTGAAAATCTATCTCAATATGTTTAGTATGTTCATGAAAGATGGGGTTGTCAACAATATGAAAAGCTACCCGATTGTCATTGTAAACTGCCATCGTGTTAGAGTGATCAATATCAAAAGCAAGTAGGAGATACTTGAACCATTGGAGCTCACAAGTGAGGGTGGCGAGTGAATGATATTCTGCTCCCGCAGAAAATTTTGCAGCGGTAGGCGACTTTTTAGATTTCCAAGACAAAGGGCTGGAATCGAGCATTGTAAAGTAATTGGTGGTAGAACGGCGAGTTGACGGGCAACCACCCTTGTCAGAGCCACGGTAACTTGTGATGTGGAGAAAGCTATCTGCAAATAGTGTTGGGTTATGGTGCCTTTTAGTGTTATAAGCGGAATCTCAGGCATCTAATGTCCAACACTAGTATTCCCAAGATCTCGAATGTAAATAACTAGGTACATAAACTCCTTTATGAATCCAAATTACATTTTTGTTGCGATTCGCCGATGCGCTTTATACCAATGCCCCTCATGTGTAGTTGTGTTTGGGTTTCTCTTTTGTATGAATTTTCTCCATACTAATGCTTCCTTCTTCCACCTTCTCACGAATAAACACATAGAAATGTTGAATTATTTGCCAAGTGCAAAGCGCTTTGACTATCACAAAACAAAGTTACCTTCTCTTGTTTGTGTTCAAGTTCCTGGAATAACATTTGCAACCAGATTGCCCCTTTGCTAGATTGTGTAGCTGCCACGTATTCTTCTTCCGTCGTAGAAGTAGCCACGATGGACTATAGTTTCGAAACCTAGCTTACTGTTCCTCTAGCAAGAGTAAACACATACCCTATGGTGGATGTGCTTTTATCAAGATCACCTACATAATCCGAATCAACATAGCCTCTAACAAGAGATCTGGTTGATGTGAAATCTAGTTAACCTAAATAATAGGCTAAATAGACCAAATTAAAACTCGCAAGTGTACGAACCGTATGTGAATATTGAGCCCAAGAGGAGGGACGACCATGCTCATTAGGTGGCCCATAAGGGGCCGGCCAGATCTGGAAAACTCCCATGCATGGGGCGGCCACAACTTAGGGAAATAGGAAAATAAAAACTAGTTTATATTTTCGACTATTTCCTTAATCTTATTCAAAATGGACTTTTTAGGAATCTAATTAGGGTTGGACTCTAACTAAGAACTCTATAAGGTTCTTAGGAACTTGAATAAGGTATGTAATTTCTCAAGAAGCTTTCTTACTCTACTACATCAAGTATAGAAGAGAAAGTGAGCTAATTCCCAAGCTATCAAACTAGTCAATAAAGGAGTTCTTCATATCAAACCACCATTGGAGTTCTAGCTAGCTACAAGGTGGGAGATCAAGTAGAACATTCGATGTCTTGAGTAGAGGAGCTACACGTGGAGTTCTTGGTCTTCGCATTCGATTGGAAAGGTTCGAGGAAAAAATAGCGATTAAGATAATCCTAAACTCTTAGTTAAATATTAGCTTATGCATGCTGATCCTGGGAATGCTAGTGTTAGACATGAGATTTCTGAGATTCCACCTAAAATACTAGTAGGTACCATAACCAACAATGTGATGACTAGTTAACGGAGTTACAACGACAACTAAAAAAGGGGGTCATCTAGATATTTTTTGTTAAAGTAAGGGGCTATTTGGAAAATAACCATAAGAATCAAAACTATTGGTTAGATAGGAAATTTGTTAAAACTCCCTATATATTTTTTGGTTTGGTGAAACAGGATCGGCCAATCCTTTAAGTCTCCAGCTCCCTAAGTACTTTTTAAATTTGCAACGTCTTGTGACAACTTTGCAACTCCTTGCTACAACTTTCCAACTCTTTCGACAATTTTTTAAATGCCTTGCAATAACTTAGCAAAAGATATTGGGATTTTAACCCGACCAAATACATTTCGATTTTAACAAAAAAAATATAACTTGGTTTTCTTTAACTAAATAAAGTTTAAAATTGAGTCTTCACCCAATTTCCTATTTTTAGATTGTGTTATTAACTAGACAAAAAATGATAAGGAGCCCCAAATTTCAGGCCAAACAAAAAGTTGATCATACATAAAATTGTCAACCGTTGACTGACGTCAAGAAGTCAAGGAAAGACCAGAAGCCCAACAGGTTAACCCGTCTCAAGGCAACGGCACCCCCGAGCCTAAAGAGATCCGCCACCTAACAAAATCGGGAGGTCGGTCAGATCATCTAAAGGAACTCCAACACTGTTTCGCTTAAAACACAACCAGGTCTAAAGATCTCAGTCGACTACGATCCTAAATATTTAGCTTACTTGGGCTTCAAGAGTCTCAAAGGAGGAAACATCTCCTAGAATGTAACACCCCTATTTTCTTATTTATATCAAATTAGGTGGAAATAACAAAACTCCAGGTCAATTTGGGTTTGGGCCTAATGTGAAGAGTAAGTTAGTGTGGGCTTGAGTATCATAAAATAGAAGTGGGTTAGAAGGAAAAATAGGGTTGCTTGAGGTGATTATATAAAAAGGGTGTAGAACTCTTTTTTGTAGATCAAGAACAAAACTTAGAGAGAGAAAGAGAAATGGTATTCTTTGGAGAAGATTTTGATGAACAAATTGAAGAAATATATGTATTGTTTATGATATAGTTGGTATATCTTTTTCATCTTCAACAAGCCACTCCTTAGTGAAGGAAGAATGAATAAAGAAGAAAAGAGGTAGAGATGGAGTCCTCTAGAGCGAGAAAGAGGCATGATTGTGGTCTTGATGTCATCTAAGGCAAAAAGAGCTATTGTGTGTGTGATGTGATGGTGTTGGTGGAGGGTTGTATGAGATTTGGTGGTTGGTTCGACCCTCTCTACCAGATGCGATCGAGGTGTGGAGTGTATGGGGTCGGCGCTAACACGAGGGATGCCTTGTGGACCACACTCTTATACAACGTGGACACCAACTTGTCATATCACTTTTGGTTGTTTGTATGTGATGGGGTTGGTGGAGGATTGTGTGAGTTTTGTGGTTGGTTCGATCCTCTCTACCGGATGCGACCTAGGTATGGAGCGTATGGGGTCGGAGCTAACACAAGGGTAACCTTGTGGACCACACTCTTATACAACGTGGACACCAACTTGCCATATCATTCACGAGGATTTGATGATTGTCTTTTGGCATAATGTTTTGTCGACTAAATTGTCAAGTTTGGATTCTATAAAGGTGTATCTTGGTTTAAAGTGTGATTTTTTTATATCTATCGAAAAGGAAATAGATTGTTGTATTATGAGAGTTAGTATTGGATTAGAATGCAAGGACATTGAAAACCTAATAATCCAGAATATAAGTTGTTTGTTTCTACATGTATGAGGTAAATCTCGTTGTATTATGTTAGTTGTCACGTTAAATTTCAAATAACGTCAATAATGAATATGAATGCAATGTTTCCTTGATTGGGGATTGAGCTTGCCTACCCGAGACGTAGGTTTGAGGAAATCTACTGCAGTTGGGTTTTAACCCAGCTATTTTGTTTTTCAGGTATTGATTGTGCACTCATGGTAGGCGTTGCTCGTGGATCCAGTTTGAAGGTCTCAAATCTTTGATTTCAAGGCAGTTAGCTTGAGATTTGGGATTTGGGGCGCTACATAGAAGATCTATCAATTCGATAGGATATTTACGAAGTATCCTTGAACATAGGAAATTCTAAACATCCAAGACACAAGAAGAACTCTAAAAGAAACCCTAAATCTTCTAACTACCTAAGAGTAGTCTTACTCCTGAACGATGGATCAAACTACTTCATCTACATCGTCTATCACAGTCGGTCCAAAGCAACCTATAAAAGGGCATCACATCACCTTAAACAAGGTACGTTCCTAAAGGATCAATCAATACTCATTCTTTAACTGCAAAAGGCAATCTTACTGTCTTGATCGTCAGAGAGGTTTCCGAACTCTTTGCAGATATTCCTCCAGGTTTTCACAAGTAAGGAACGGGAGCTAAGAGGAGCAATATCGCTCTTCCAGACAGAATATTATTCAATCAAACAGAAGATCTAGCATCAAAGTCTTTATTCCTGACTAATAACCGAGATAACTAATTTTTGACCTCAGCAGGAGTTAAAGTCACATCTAACACTCCTGATTTGTGCCAGTTGATCTCTCTTGATGGTTGGTTTAAGTTCCGACCGTTGGATTGGATTCCACCCCTATTTCGATTTGAGAGTTTTGCATTCTCTATCACTGTTATTAACTTAGATTTACCCTTAAACCCAAATCTAAAGGTGAGAAGGAGCCTTTTCCCAAACTCTAGTATAGTCTTTAACTCCTTAATATTTAGAGGGAATGGATGAAAGACCCAAAACTGGGCCCAAAATAAGGCCCCAGTCCAAATTCGACCAAAAATGTAAACCAAGTCTAACATGTCAGGCACTCTTTTGAAAATACCGAAACGCCATTCAGTTTTTATCAAATTTACGATAGCTGCCACTCAGAAATTTACGGAATTGCCACTCGGGAAAATCTCGGGAATTGCCACTCCGCGTTTTAATTTCTCTCTCTACTCTGTTACTTTCTCTCTTTACTATTTTACTTTCTTTACTCTTTTACTTTCTCTCTCTAATTCTCTTTCTAGATTTATTTATTTAACCAATTCCTATTTTCTCTCCAACTTTTAACCAATTTCTAACTAATTTAGAATTTTTCTCTCTCCAATCTCAACAAATTTCTCTCTCTTTAAAATTCTCTCTCCAATCTCAACAAATATTTCTCTTTAAATTTCTCTTTCCAAAATTCGAAATTGGTTCAAATTTCTCTTTTTGTTTTTTTCCATATTTATTTCTTATCTCTTTACATTTAAATTTTCCTCACTTTTAGGTAGTTTTTCATTTAAATTTAAATCTTCCTCATTTCGAATTTTTCTCTCCAACTTTCCAGATTTATTAATGAAACGAATTCCTAATTTCTCTCAAATTTAACCAATTTGTAACCAATTTTCGATTTTTCTTGGTTATCTACTAAACATACTTTTGTACTGGGAAGTTTCTTGTTTAGTAGAAATTGTTCTGTGTACTGGCCATTTGGTTATGTACAAGACATTTTTGTACTGGGAATTTTTTTGTTTCCTGAAAATTGTCCAGTTTACTAGCCATTTGGTTATGTACTACACATTTTTGTACTGGAAATTTTCTTGTTTCTTGGAAATTGTTCTGTGTACTTGCCATTTGGTTATGTACTAGCTATTTTTGTACTGGGAAATTTTCTTGTTTTCCGGAAATTGTCTAGTTTACTAGCCATTTGGTTATGTACTACACATTTTTGTACTGGAAATTTTCTTGTCTCTTGGAAATTGTACTGTGTACTGGCCATTTGGTAATGTACTAGACATTTTTGTACTGGGAAATTTTCTTGTTTCCCAGAAATTGTTCTGTGTACTGGCCATTTGGGTTATTTACTAGACACTTTTCGAATTTCTCTCTAGATTTTTCCTATTTTTCTTCTCTCTAAATTTTATTCCTTTTTTTATATTTTCTCTCAAGATTTTCTCTCTTCAATCTTACTACTTTCATATTGTCAAAAAGATAGAAATGGCAAGAATATAATCGATTTCGAAATATTTATATAGAGAGTCTGTTTCTCTAAAAACTTTACAAAACATTTTTTACAGAGAGATATTAGAAGTCGATAAACTTTTAGAAAGAGAGAAAGGAAAAAGATTATCAACTTCCTAAGATTAGTTAGAGAGAGAGGGGGAGAATTTTCAGAAAATTTTTAGAGAGAAAAAGAGGAAGATTACTTAGAGAGATAGAAAGGAAGAAGATAATCAACGCCCATGGTTTTCTTAAGGTTTTAGAGAGAGAAAAAAAATTCCAGATTTCGAAATATTTGTATAGAGAGAGGGGAAGAGAAGATAATCAACATCCATGATTTTCTGAAGGTCTGAGAGTGAGAAAGAAAACGAGAAGAGAGAGTTTCCTGGGCGGGATCCCAAAATTTCGTCTGAAAATTTCGAATTTTCAAACCAAGGTAAGAGGGGGGAGAAAAAAAATGAAAACCAGAAAAAAATGAGTTGTCCTGGCATTTGGACTGGAAACTCATTTCTGGCCGGAAATGGTCTGCACACGCATTTCCCACCCCCCCCAAATTTTGGATCCCTCACTTATTTTTTGTAATATTTAATGTTCACGAAATAAACATTATTTTATTTATCTCTCTTATATTGCTTATTACATACTATATCATTGTCACAGTTTGGAAGATTAGACTTCCTTATAACATACAAGTATAACACACAACACAACTATAACTAAATTTTCCACATCACAAAGAAACTCAAGGAATCCAACTCCATCAGTTCAAACTTAACATCTTCATCATCTTAGTTTGCTAAAGAAAAAACTTAGGTTGGAATTTTTAGCAGCTTACAAGTCAACGGCTCGAGACTTCATGAACGGAAACAGTAGCGACAGAAGAAGTAGCAACAGAAGAAGATGAAGTACCCGAAATGGAAGAGGAAGATGTATCACCACGAACACGATTAGTTGCATCAATAAAAGTAGGTCTAGTTGGTTTATACTCCATGGAGCTCTTGCTCAATAGAAGAACAATAACTTCCGACATTGTTGGTCTACCTGCAACTGAGGATTGTGTACATGAAAGAGCAATCTCTAAAACTCTCATTACTTCTTCTACTCTGTACTCCTTCGGATCTAAGGTTTCATCCACCAAATCCATCAATTTTCCCTCTTCATAAAGTCTCCATGCCTGTTAAACCATTATGATAAAATTTAAATTATCTTAAAAGTATAAAATTATAAAACTTACCGATTTTTTTTTTGTGAAGATGATGTACACTAGCAGTATGACATGCCATATAAAGAGATAAAGAAGATTTATGAGACTAAAATGAAATTTACCCATTCAAGAAGGTATTGAGTAACGGGTTCAAGCTTAATGTCGTTACTCTTACGACCACTTATAACTTCAAGGACAACAACACCAAAACTATAGGTATCTACTTTCTCAGATAATTGGCCATGAATTGCATATTCAGGTGCTGTATAACCCCTGATCAAATATATACATACATCAAGATTAGGTTTATTCTATAAAACTTGGTTGGTCGAAAATACTAGATATGAAATGTATTAAGTGATTGCATTTTCTTTTACTTACAATGTGCCTGCAAATTTGGTACTCAGATGACTTTGATCCTCAGGAAGAAGCCTTGCTAAACCGAAATCAGAGATTTTGGCTTGAAAGTCATCGTCAAGCAATACGTTACTAGATTTTATATCACGATGTATAATACATACATGAAACTCATGGTGTAGATATGAAAGTCCTCGAGCAATACCAACTATTATATCAAACCGTTGCCCCCAGTTTAGTGTACCTCGTTTAATACCTTTCAATCGAGAAAATATAGAAACATCAATATAGTAACCAGAGCCTAGAACAAAAAAAGTCTTAGAAACATCGTTTCCGACATTTGGAAAATCAAGAAGGAAGGCGACATCTATATTTATATATATAGTTATATACCATATAAGAATTGGTCAAGGCTTTTGTTTGCCATGTATTCATAAATCAATATTAGTTCTTGGCGTTTGTTACAACATCCAAGAAGGCGAACAAGGTTTCGGTGATGAACGTTGCTTATAAGCTTCACTTCACTCTCAAAATCTGTCTTTGCTCTGCTCGATTGTACAAATGTAAGTTTCTTAACTGCAACAATTTTCCCATTCTTTAAAGTACCCTAAAACAAGAAATAAACAAAAGAAAAAAGATCGCTTAGAAAGTAAAGAGTTAATTCCCATTTGGATATGATATAAATAAGTCATGTCAAATAAGAATGTACCTTGTATACATCCCCAAATCCTCCTTCTCCTAACTTATTCTCTTCACTAAAGTTTTTTGTTGCAGATTTAAGATCGCTATAATCAAAGTTCACTGGTCCTCTTAGCTCGGTCGCCCCTAAAATATCCCCTGTACCATGAAAATTTTGTTGATTATTCTCAACTATTAAGATTGACGGAAAAATACCTGAGTTGTTAATTTGTTACCTCTTGGGGTCTTCTTAGACCTTTTTCTTAGTAGAACCCATATGATGAACATTACTAGAGCTAAAAATGCAACGCCTCCAGCGATTCCTCCGATGATTGCTTTCCTTTTGCTTGAACCTCCTGGAGTAATTCCATAGTAATATAAGTATTTGTGGTACTTATACACAAGCTTGAACTAGCTATAAAAGGGTTGAAATTGTAAAACACAATTGTCTAGCTAGGATGGATAGAACTAAAAATAATCTATATGCTCACCCGAACTACCCATAACATAAGGAGATGAACATGTAGCTCTGGTACCATATTAAGAATGACTTAATCCAAAAACTCAAACTATTATATAGTACCTTAAGATTCTGAGTCTAATAAGAAGCTATTTAACAACAAGAACAATGGTGGGTTAAACCGTTTGTCCGCAAATCTTAACTAACCGTTTTGTGTTAAGAAAGGAGTGAGATTCGTCGTTTGATTATCCTTGAAGAATGGTGTTGTTGAATACCTTAGAAAACATCCAGCATCAACTGCTCTTCCATCAGTATTAGGAACACAACCTTGTATATTATTTTGGGCAACAGTCAAGCAATCTTTACACCCATTTTCACTCACTGAAACTGCACATTGTGCTACAACATATACAAAATTGTTACTACCACTACCAATTTCTCTCCTTGTGGCTGCATATTTCCCTTTTATTCTTGGGGTTGAAATCAGAAGTTCTGATAGTATTTCATTAATTGTAGTGTTGAAAATGGCCCCTCGAGTTGAAGATTTGTTTCCGCATACTCCGGTGTTTCCAAGGAGAGTTGTCTGATCGAAGAAGCCGTTGCTTTCGTACCTTTTGAGATATGGAGAATCATATGGTAATTTAGCATATATCTTAAAACAGTGTATTCATAATAATTCATAGACACTAAACTAGAATTTGTTCTAACAATGTTCTATGATGAAATGTCTAACATGGTACGTGATTAATTTGTTTTCACAAAAAGTCCCATCATCTAGAATTTAGATAAAACAAAATGAGAAAGAAAAATTGTAGTTATGAGGATTACCTTTTTGTCGTGCTTTTACAATTTGAATCATTCTAGTAACTAAGTCTGTCAATGGATATCTGAATATTCGACATCTAATCCGTATCCATATTCGATTTTTGAAGAAAATATCCGAAATTTCGGATATTCCTTATCGGATACCTGCTTATCGAATATTTTTCTATCTCTCTGACACTATTTCGGCGAAGGGAAGTGTTCCCTTTGCCGGCACCTGACCTCGAGGAGAGGTTCTGCAAAATGTTTTGTGACCACGAACTCTGTGATCTACACAGAAAGATCGATACAGACCGCAAGAGAGAGGGAAAGACAGAGTCTATGATAAACAAAGATAAAGACTGCAAGAGAGATAAAAAGAGAAAGGGAGACTAATCTAGAGAGAAATAGGTCTACATCGAGAGAGATGCGAGTGATCTACAATGAAAGAGAGAGATCAAGAATGAGAACGATTGCGAAATAGTCAGTGAGAACGAAAGAGATAATGAGAGAGAGGGAGAGAGAGAGAGAAAGATAATGTGAGATAGTGCGAGAAAGAGAATGAGAGAGAGATAATAAGTAAGAGAACGATAGAGAGAACGAGAGAGAGATAATAAGTAAGAGAACGAGAGAGAGAGAGAACAAGAGAGGGGGAAGATGAAGATTAGGGAGCAATGTTTGATCAAATCAATTTTTTGGATTAAAATAAGAATATACCCTCTAAATCAATTTTTATTGACTTCTTTGTTCCCTGGAGATTTTTCTTTTTATACCCCAAAACTGAGACCTTTATTATTTAGTCTATTAGCTAAAACTTACACTTAATAAAACTTTTCTCTTTTTGTTTCAGATATTAGATAATATCTAATATCCTTTAATATAAACTAGGTTTCCGCCGCGTCTTACGGACGCGACGGATCCCTCTTGGCCGGAGATGACAATTAAATCAAAACTCCTAAGAAGAATTATTAGGAGATGGGAAAAACAAAGAACAATTAATAAAGATGATGCCGAATTTGGAAAGAAAATAAAGAAGATAAGAGATAGGGGTGGCAATGGGTACCCATTTACCCGGAACCGAATTGAACCGAAACCGGAATCGTTTATGCCGGTTCTGGATCCTCATTTTCATACCCGATAAGAATTTAATACCCGATTAGAACCGATTAGATCACAATACTTATTGGTTATATCCGACGGGTACCCGATGGGTGCCCGATACCCGAATTTAATGCGTAATTAGTCGATTCTATCACAAATTTTAAGGTCTTAATAACTTCTTTTATAGTAGTTACGTTCTAATCATGTCATATTTAGTTTCTCACTTAACATAAAATTCTTAATCGATAATCAAACTATATTTCATAACAAATTTTATAGCAACTTAAAATATAAAATAATCAAACTTGTCATAAATTTTAATAACTTATTCAAGAATCTTTTATTTAACAGGTTCTATAAAAAATAATTGAGTTTTTGAATGCAGTATAACCTTCCTAGTTAGTGTTAAAAACAATTAAATGAGAATCCTAAAAGAACCGATAAATATCCTATACCAGATGGGTACCCGCATTTTTTATA
This sequence comes from Eschscholzia californica, assembly GCF_041429995.1. Classification (NCBI taxonomy): domain Eukaryota; kingdom Viridiplantae; phylum Streptophyta; class Magnoliopsida; order Ranunculales; family Papaveraceae; genus Eschscholzia; species Eschscholzia californica. The sequence continues at coordinate 10,125,708 of NW_028238198.1, read as the reverse complement.
GGTTCCGGTTCTGGATCCTTAGATTATGGAACCGGACCTGGAACCGCTAGGAACCGGAACAGTAATTTTTAATAGGTTCCGGTTCTGGATAGTGAGATAATCGAACCGGAACCAACCCGTTAACATCCCTAATAAGAGATAAGAAGTAGGGAAGGGATATTTACCGACTCATAAATAAGTTTGAATCTTGATAGAGAAAACGGTGAGTATGGAGAAAAATACCTCGGTAGTAGTTATTGTAGGGATATCCTAACAAAGTATGATCGATTTGCACTAATACCCTTCTATTTTGATTTAAGTTACATAAAGTTGATTTTATACCAGCGTCGGATGATACCTTTGTCAAACTCCCAATAAAAATAGACGGTCAGGCTTGTCACTTATGTAACCGGCTGACCTGTTTTAATGTATAGGATGTCAAATATCCTTTAATATTATCGGAACCGGATACGAATATTGATATATAGTATATGTCCGATAATTATCGAATATCAGATATCATATATGGATATGTCAATTTCCGATCCGGTAAGCTACCATTTACAACCTTACTAGTATCTATTTCTTCAGAATAATTGTTTCATCATACTTTTTTTTTGTTTTTTTTTAGGGAAATGATAGAGTCACTTAGAAATTGGTACTTAGAGGGTGACATGTTTCCTCATTTAGAAATAAAAGCGGTCCCCACCGTAGTCAAACTTTGAAAAAACCTTGTCTTTTAGTGATTCCACATCAACTGGGCATTAAAATGCTCAAAAAATTTGGGCTCTCTAGCATCTCCCTTTTTTTTTAATAGTGAAGAAGAATAGTCATCTACTATACCATTATTAGCAAAAAGGTGAATGTTAAACAACCCATTAATCAATTCATCCCGCTCGCCCGCTCGTTAAAAATTAGAGGTTTTGGACCAACAACTCAAAATTGGGCCCAAAATGTGACCCGAATCCATTGTTGTTGAAAAATTGAAGGCAGGTCCACGGAGTTGGAAGAGTACGCGAAAATTCCGAGAGATCCTTCTTCTTTTCAAAATTTACGGAAGTGCCATCGAAAAATCCTCGGGAAACGCGAAATTCTCTGAAAAATAATCCGATGCACCTGCCATCAAATCTTGTACTTTACACGAATTTACAAAATTACCATTACAAAATTTACCAACTTGCCATTTTCGTTCTTTTTCCAGATTTATTTCTTATTTATTTTATTATTTTCTCCCACACATATTTCTCTCTTCAATATCAACATATTTCTCTCTTTTTCAAATTACTTTTTTGTTTTTTTTTTTCTCTCCAATTCCTATTTTCTCTCTAATTCTCTTTCCAGATTTTTCTTTTTACAAACTTGTCATTTGTTTCTCATTTAATTTTCAACAGATTTCTTTCTCTTTTCATTTTTTCTCTAGATTTTCTACTTTTTAAATTTAAATTTTCCTCATTTTTGGTAGTTTTTCAATGATTTGTTTCCATATATTTTTTGGTAGTTCGCCATTTATTTGATTCTCTGTGTATTTTTCTTCTTTATAAACATACTAGGGTATATACCGTGCCCTAGGGCACGGACACTAGTATCAATCAAATGTTACGAAATTTAATATTATATTTTATGGAGAGAGAGAGATTTTTATTAGTTGTTATTTTAATGAGAGAGAGAGAGAGATTTTAATTTCTTTTTTTAACACTTGAAATTTAATTTGTTTTTTTTTTCTTAAATTAAATTAGTTATTTTATTTCTAAGAAGGAAAAGATTATTGTTTTTTAAATAAGTAACTTTATTTCTACGAAGGACTATATTTTAAATTTTGAGAAGGGCTTCTAGACAATATGCTTTATTAAAAATGGATGTTTGTCCCAATCATCGCTTTCCCTTCTGTTTTATTATATAGATTTTCTCTCTCCAATCTTAACTTCTTTCCTTCTCTCAAACATCCTCTCTTTATATGATGGACAATTATAGGACATTCCTTTCAAAATGGAAATTACTTTCAAGGAAAATTTATAGGACATTTTTCTTGGTAATGTACATTTGTTTATATTTACTGGACACTTTTGTACTGGGAATTATCTTGTGTACCAGGAATTATTTTATGTACTAGCCATTTGGTTATGTACTAGACACTTTTGTATTGGAATTATCTTGTGCACCAGGAATTGTTTTATATACTGTCCATTTGGTTATGTACTAGACACTTTCGTACTGGAAATTTTCTTGTGTACCGGGAGTTGTTTTATGTACTAGCCATTCGGTTATATACGAGAACCTTTTATACTGAGATTTTTCTTGTGTACCGGGAATTGTTTTATGTACCTTTCATTTGTTTAGAGCATCTCCAATGCAAAACTCAATCTTAGAAACTCGGAGTGCCACATGGGATTTTCTGAGTTTTTTTAAAAAAATCATCTCCAATGCAAAACTCAACTAAGATCTCAAAGATGATGTGTCGAGAGTGGAATAGAGATATCTCAAGAGGACACTCTATTTTCAGAGTGTCCTCTTGAGATATCTCTAATTGTCCAACTCATCAATATTTAAATTTCAACCAATAGAAATCAAGTCTTCGTATATTTCCAAAATAACTAATTATTTTTTTACAAAAATAACCATGACACGTAAGAAAATAAAAGAGTTTAGAGTGTTGCATTGGAGACATACAAGAATTGAGGATCTCTATTTTCGACACCTATGAGTGAGAATCTCAATTGGAACTCGCCAATAAGACGAATAGAAATTTTTTTGAGTTTTGCATTGGAGATGCTCTTATGTACTAGACACTTTTTGTACTACGAATTTTCTTGTGTACTGGGAATTGTTTTATGTACTGACCATTTGGTTATGTACTAGAAACTTTTTGGAAAGAAAGTATAGGAAAATTTGTTTCCAACTTTGAACAAATTTCTTTTATTTATTTATTTTGTTTCCAGATCTTCCCAAATTTTTTTTATTTATTCTATTTATTTTCTTTGCAATTTTGAACCAATTTCAAAATTTTCTCACAAACTTTCCAGATTTATTTATTTTATTTATTTATTGATTTTTTTTTTTAAATTTCTCTCTCCAATCTCAACAGATTTTTTTCTCTTTAAAGTTATTTTCCTATTTTGGTAGATTTTTCAGAATTTGATAATCTTTCAAAAAGATAGAGAGAGCATTAATATAATGGATTTTGGAAGATTTGTACAGAGAGAGGAAGAATATATAAAAATGTAAAATCTCAAGAGCTGAAATAGCTAAAGAAGTGTGGGTTTGTTGCAAAGATCCTACAAGGGTGATGAGAAGGTAAAAAATGTAAGGTTGCAGACTTTACGAGGTAAATTCGAATTTCTTAAAATGATTAACTCTGAAAATATTTCTGATTATTTTTCTAGAGTTCAATCTATTGTTACCCAATTGTGGGTTAATGGTGAAAAGTTAACTGATCGTGTTATTTAGAAAATCATGAGATCATGGACAAGTCGTTTTGACTATTTCTCACTGCAATTGAGGAAGGAAAAGATCTCTCAAGTATGTCAGTTAAAGGTTTGATGAGTTTATTATGTTCTCATGAACATAGGATGAACCTGAGAGTTGCTGCAGGGTCTCTAGACAAGCTTTTCAAAGCAAAGTGAAACTGTTTGAAAAAGGTGGTTCTAGTGGTGAAACACCTATCGACAAAAAGGAAGAAATCCATGGTAAGATATCTAGAAAATTTGGAAGGTATGAAAAATGTAAAGTCGCAAAAAAGTGGGTCATTATAAATCAGATTGTAGAGTTAAACTTTTCAAAAGATATTCTGAACATGCTAACTTTGTTCAATATGATGTAGAAAAGGGAGAAACCTTTTTATTAGCCTGCATAATTGATGAAGATGATTATTCAGATGAAGATTCAGGTGAAGATTTAGAAGAGGAAAGTGAAATATTTTTATTAGCCTGCAGTCTTAATGAAGATGATCATTCAGACAAATGGTACTTGGATACAGGGTGCAGTGACCATATGAGTGGTAAGAAAGAATTATTTCACCAGTTAGATGAACCAGTGGAAAGGTGAAATTTGGAAATAAATCCAAATTATCAATTATGGGTAAAGGTAACATCGTTATATCTCCGAAAGATGGTTCAGATGATTATATATCTAATGTCTATTATGTTCCTAGTTTGCATTGGAATTTATTGAGCTTGGGACAACTTTCTGAGGAAGGAATGAAGATAACAACTGATAAAGGGATTCGCAAACTAGAGAACAAAGTTAATGAGATCGTTCCTATGGTGAAAATGACAAAAGATCGTACGTTTCCATTATCTTTACAAACTCCATTGCATTTTTGTTTTAATGCAATTGTTATAGATGTAAATTGGTTATGACACTTTCTTTTTGGTCATCGTAACTTTAATAGTTTAAAGTTATTAGCTCAGAAAAATATGGTTACTGGATTACCAATATTTGATAATTCTAATAGTTCTTGTGAGGGTTGTGTTCTTGGAAAGCAACACAAAGTCCCTTTTCCAGTGAGAAAATCTGGCAGAGCTACAAAGCAATTGGAACTGGTGTACTCTGACATTTGTGGTCCTATTGAGGTGGAATCAAGTGGAGGTAATAGGCATTTTATTACTTTCATTGATGATTTCAGCAGAAAAATCTGAATTTATTTTTTGAAGCAGAAGTCAGAGGCATTTGAAGTATTGAAGGAGTTCAAAATCTTTGTTGAGAAACAAAGTGGATATATTTTGAAGGTACTCAGAACAGATAGAGGCAGTGAATATACCTCTAACTAATATTTTGATTTTTGTAAGGAACGGTGAATTAAACATCAGCTTACTGTAAGTTACTCACCTCAACAAAATGGAATTTCAGAAAGGAAAAATAAGACAATTGTTGAGATAACAAGGAGTATGATTAAAGGTAAAAACTTACCCGAATTTTTATGGGCAGAAGTTGTTGTTTGTTCTATTTATGTTTTGAACAAGTCTCCTACCAAAAGTGTTCTGCCTAAAACACCTGAAGATAGTATTTGGTTGTATTTCATATGCCCACGTAACAGATGAGAGAAGAAAGAAATTTGATGCCAAAGGTGAAAAGTGTACTTTGTTGGTTACAATAATGTTAGTAAGGGATATAAATTGTTTAATCCCAAACAACAAAGTTATTGTAAGCAGGGATGTGGAATTTATTGAAGATGGATGAGCAATTAAAGAAAAACAACAAATGGGTATCAATATTGATACTGAGACAGTAGCTTCAAATTCTCAAATAATTGAGAATACACCAATTCTCTTGATACTCATGATATTTCAAATTTAGATTTGTGCCTAGTTCATCTCGTACACGAGTTATGCCATCAAGGTTTGATGACTATGTTGTAACCAATGATAATGATGATTCTGACGAAGATTTTGCAAGTTTTGTATTTTTTGCTGATTGTGATCCTATCACTTTTGAAGAAGTAGTAAAAAATGTGGGGTGGATTTCAGCTATGGATGATGAAATTCATTCCATTGAAAAAAAATAATGCTTGGGAGTTAATTTCTCTTCCTGCAGGAAAGAAAACCATTGGGGTGAAATGGGTTTTCAGAACCAAGTATAAACTTGAAAGCCATATTGGTGGTGAAAGGGTACAAACAAAAACCAGATATTGATTATTATGAAGCTTTTACACCTGTCGTAAGATTTGATACTATTCGTATGGTTATTGCTTTGCCTGCCCAAAATAAGTGGAAATTACATCAAATGGATGTAAAATATGTTTTTTCAAATGGCGTACTTGAGTAGGAAGTCTATGTTGATCAACTTCCTGATTATGTTAAAAGAGTTCAGGAAGAAAAGGTATTAAGGTTGAAAAAGGTTCTTTACGGATTGAAACAGGCATCGAGGGCTTGCTACACTCGTATTGATATATATTTTCTGAAAAGTAGTTTCGAAAAATGTGCTTATGAGCCAACTATCTATATCAAATTTAATTCTCATGGAAATATCCTTATTGTATGTTTGTATGTAGATGATTTGATATTTACAGGGAGTGATACAACGATGTTTGAAGAATTCAAGGAAACAACGACTAACAAATTTGAGATGACAGATTGGGGCTCATGCCATATTCTCTCGGTCTTGAAGTCTCGCAAACCGGGGAAGAAATTTTTGTGTTAAAGTTAAAATATGATGCATATATCTTGAAACAGTTCAAAATGGAGAATTGTAATGCAATTAAGACTCCAATTGAATGAAGACAGTGTTTAGACTACAAAGGTAAGGGTAAATTTGTGAATCGAACTTACTATAGCAGTTTAGTTGGTAGTCTTTGTTATTTGACTTCTACTAAATAGACCATGGTTTGGAGAGAAAGTATTTTGCTCTCTAAATTCTATCGAACTACATACTTCGACCAGGATTCAGCCAGAATATTTGTCGATGATCATTGTTTTTTCAAGCTTCACTTAAATGATTAACAGACAACTATGCTACTACGTCGAAAATCTCGTTGGAATCTACACTAAAACGTGATAGATGGTCCAGATTTTCGCCATATTTAGCCTCATTTGAATTTAGTTGCTCCCCAAAATTCATGTCGACAAAAGAGTAGGATTGCTAGGGGGATGACCAACTACTATCGCCATGAATGATGACGATAATAATGAAAAGTCAAGCTCCATTGAAAAATAGTTGTGATCTACCAAGGGACTACTAAATTGGTTTTGGGTAGGGGTGAGCAACGGTTGGTTTTTTCGGTTTTGGCTCAAGCCGAAGTCGAACCAATAAGTGGTGGTTTGACTAAATCATCGGTCGAAGTCGAGCTGATCATTCGACCGACCGACATAGTTCGACTCGGTTTGGCTCAGCTCAGTTGACCGGTTTAACCGACCACAATTTAAAGAAAATGGTAAATTGATGTTATTCATTTCATTGCATATATCGAAAATAAAAATTAGGAACCCACCGTACTTTTCCACCATTGCATAAACCGAAAATTAAAATTAAAATTTCATCGTAATTTTGCACCATTCCAAACAGAAAAAGAAGTATAAGTGCGAACACAAAATCCATAATTTTAATTTACTAAATAAGAATAGGTTGTGGTACATAGAAAAACAGTTGACACTTACCTCTAAAACCTTTCAATCAGGTTGAATAGGTTGTGGTTGATGAAGCCGACAACAACAACTAGGAAGGATGACAGGCAGTAGTATGGAAGAGGTGATTAGGGGTTTCTATTTTTTTTTTCCTTTGTAGTTGAACACTTTCTAACTTTACAAAATTATTATTTCATTTTTCCTTAGGGTTCGGTCCGCTCGGTTTGGTCGGTTTCTAGAAACTCAAGTCGGAGTCAAAGCAGACCGATTTGGATTTGATCGGTTTTTCGGCCGAACCGAGTCGAAGGGTGGTCAGTTTAGTCCAAAAATCGATCGGTGCGGTTCGACTTGGTTTGGTTCGGTCAATTGATTTGGTTTTTGCTCACCCCTAATTTTGGTTTAGTTCCAGTAAAAACACCAATAATTAACAGGTGAGTTGGACGGCTATTAATTCGGGGTCGTGGTCAAACATTCTACACCACTCGGAACCCAAATTAGGAAAAGTTGCTTATAACAAAATGGTACCTCCAAAGTCCAAAGATAACCAGCACACCCTCTTTTACCGTTCGTTTCAATAGAAATTCCAGCACACCCTCTTTCCTTCTAATCGTGTGAGAAAGATTGCTGGCGAGTGATCGTCTGCCAACATCCTCTTTTGAAAAAAAATACATATTTTCTTTTGTTATCCATCTTTACCTTCCACTACAACCACTGACAAGTGCATTATTGTTATTATTTCCTCTATCTTTGTCTCTCGACTCTTCTCTTTCTCTCATTGTGTTTTTTTCGGTGAAAGTTTCCCCTTTATTGGGAAATGAATCCTCTTTACTCTCAGAATTATTTGAGATCGGAGAAGACTCCGACAAAAAAGAAACTCTAGTGCCGAAAAAGAATTTCTTTTGGTGGTGGTCGGATAATTATGAGAGTGGTAGCCGACCAAAAAAGGGGAGAATAGAACAATAGGTTGCTGACGGGTGGCCGGTGCCAACAACCATTTTTTGACGAAGATGAATAGGATAAAGAAGACACTTTTTTTTTTGAGAAATCGACTACGATCTACATTATAGTCAGTACAAGGCATTGATACATCATCAAGATGTGATAAGCACGACAACTAAGTTAAGCCAATAATTAAAGGGGCCTAAAGTCCAACAACATAGACCTTAAAACCCGAAGAACTTGTTATGGTAACAATATCAACCACTTGGACAACCAAGTGTAGACAAAGAAGACAAACTTATGAAAGAGGCTGAAAAGGGAAAGACAAAGTTCAGTATTAACATTGTCTGGCGGAATATTTCGAAAAGAGCTCATATTAGAAGGCGGGTCATCTTTAGAGGACTATTTTGGTGAATTGATCATCTTTTGGGGGAGTAACCCAAAGTAGATTCAATCGAGGCATCTTAGATGTTGCTTGGTCGTCATTGCCAAATTTCAACGAAAGAAAGACACAGGGCAAAGTAAAATTTTCTTCTTAAAGGAATGGTAAAAGAAACCAAAAGAAATATAAGATTTTTTTAAATGGTCAGCGCGCCTCGATGACAAAGAAATAGAATTTATAAAAGTTAACTAGCGGCCAAAATGTGCTTTCATGTTGTTTACCATTTTATAATCTTATTAAAACAAAGGGTGAATTTTGCTATATTTCAATTTTCTTCCAGATGATATAAACTTATAACTGTTATACAACAGAGTGTCTTTGGTTGTCTGAATGACTCACAACAAATTTTAAACTTTAAAAACTAATTTACTGGATTAAGTCAGTTCGAAAGGTTTTATTGTTTGAGTCGAATCGACTATATCACCAGCTGACCCAAGCTGTAGATAAAATATTTGAAAGTGAAAATGTTAAATGACTTAAGGATTGGGACTAGAATGGTCTGTGACCGGCTCCAATTTATCAAACCATGGGAAGGGAGAAATGAACTGACTAATTGGAGCTGACTCCAATGTTGTTTTTTTTTTTTTTTTTTTTTTAATATTTTCATATATGAAATCTAAATTAGGTTGAAATTCAGTTTTCAGATGTTTGTTTTCGCATTTAAGAAAATCTGAAACTTTGACTGAACTGGACCAAAGTCTGAATTGGTTGAAAAAGAGCCCACATATTTCAGACTTCAAAACAAGTCTAAAATAGTGGCTTAATTTCTTAAATATATCAAATGATGTTTCTGCCCCTATATTTTAGAGAAAAAAATGGTCTCAGCCCCACAAAAGCCACCACCGACAAAACCACCACCACAGATCAAACCACCACCACCATAGGTCACGTCATCACCACAAACTAGAAATTTCACAAACAAGACCACCACCGCAAACTACGACCACCGCCACCACAGCGGAAACCACCATCTTCGAAGGAGATCTATGAGCCTTCACGAATCTGGCGAGGTTTTAAAGTCGTCAATTTGTTACAGAGAGAGATAATTAATAGAAAGGGGATGGGAGATGAGGGGTATGTCCTCTCGTTCTGAAAGAGATGCCCTTTTGAACGAGTGTCCTTCGACTAAGATGACAATACGCTCAATTTGTCGAATAGGATAATGATGAATTTATCCAGAAGATCATCTAGTCCGGTCGAATTAGGGATCGTAATGCTTAGTTAGAAGCCAACTACGATCATCAGATCACTTCAGTGATTCGCGGCTAACATAGACCGGATTCCACAACGGGTTACACCAAAGAGTGGTGGCTTGATCAGAAAGAGTTCACTAGTGGGAACAAGGAAAACGATTGGATCTTATCCAACTAAATAGGCCCAAAAGGTTCGGATAAATAGGATTCAGACAAAGATAGGAAGAACCAGACCCGAAAGAGAGGCCCAGATCAAGTTAAAGGGGTTGCCCACATGATGACCGGCTGGAGTAATGGGCCGGCCAGGCCAAGCCCACCAAGGGGCTGCCCTGGCCGGCCTTATCAAATGGGAATCCTAGATAGCAGGAACGTCTATCTAGGAATCCCACTCAGAATAGGATTCTGAGTCTTATCATTTCTTTGGTCCATTTTGAATCCTAATTTGAATATGATTCTAACTTTAAGGATCTCTATATAAGGACCATTCTTAAACAGAAAATGTGTGATATTTTCTTTAGAAAAAATCAATCTCCATAACATCAAGTAGAAAGATATTTTATAGAAAAAACTCTCAACCTATCTGTCTAGTAAAAGAAGAAGAGTTCTTCTTCTCAAACATCAATAAGGTCCTAGCTGACACTAAAGAAGAGAGATCAAGTCAACTTGCTCAGGTGTCTCACGTAGAGGAGCCACGATTGAAGCTCTCGTCTTCGGGACAAAACATCGAATTTACTTCGAAGGAAAGCGATTAAGGTAATCTTTCGTTTCAATCTAGTTCATCTTTAGTTCTTACATGTGATCCTGGAAACTGATTTTAGACATATTTGATGTCTGAGATTTCGCTTAGAACACTAGGTGACATCAAAATCCAACAGAAGAGAGGGAATCTAACTTCGCCGGTCTTTTAGCGAGAGAGGGACTAAGAGAAGGACGAAACCCTCACTAGATTTGTTAAAGAAAAAGAAAGATCACAAACCCTAGTGCCCATAGGTCAGTAAAGAAAACAAGTCCTAAACAGGTCGCTAAATTACAGAATAAAAAAAACTCGACTATTTAAACACCACATTGAAAATTCAAAAAAAATTCTCTCTTCTTCATTTTATCATTTCTGTAGTTGTCATCTTCTCGTTCTCCGTTAGGTGAGAGAGAGAGAGAGAGAGAGAGAGAGAGAGAGAGAGAGAGAGAGAGAGAGAGAGAGAGAGAAATATAGAGAAAGAGATATAGAGAGAGAGAGAAAAAGTGAGGGGGTGATAGTGAACCTCGTCGGATTTTAGTCTGTCGAATTTTCTGTTAGAGGGGGTAATGAGAGAGACGATAAAAAGATGGAGAGAGAGGAAAAAGTTTAAGTTTACGTTTTCTTTTTAGTTTTTATGTTAGACAAGGGTGTATGAGAAATTATGATTAACTAGGGTATATCCCATGCCCTAAGTCACGGACACTTGTATCAATCAAATGTTACGAAATTTATTGTTATACTTTATTGTGAGAGAGAGATTTTTATTAGTTATTATTTTTTTTGTTTCATTTCTCTTAAATTAGTTATTATTGTATTGAGAGTGAGAGAGAGAGAGAAAGATTTAATTTCTTTTTTTAACCCTTGAAATTTATTTGTTTCTTTTTTTCTTAAATTAGTTATTTTATTTCTAGGAAGGAACTATGCTTTAAAAAGCGGCGCCTAGGCGCCGCTTACACACTAGGCGTGACGCCACCGCTCGACTAGGTCTAGGAAACCTAGTCGATTCCAGCAGCCGAGTTAGCTGGCGCCTGGGAACCGACTAGGGCCGACTAGCATGCTCAGGTAGGTGCCGATTCATCTACAATGGCCAGCAACCCAGATTTTTTATTGTTTTTTACCTGATTTTGGTAGATTTTTTAGGGTTTTTGGGTTACTATTTCTACCAACCTATTTGTTTGTTAGGATTTCTCTGCGATCTTTATCAATCGGGTTCTTAGTATAGAGTGAGAAGTTGTAGCAACAACTTTAGAGAGAGACTCGGAGGAAAAGAAGAAACTTTAGAGAGAGAATTAGAACAGAAGAAAATCAACAATAGATCTCCTTTAATTTCGGTTTGCTCCTCAATCCCTTTATCTCTGTTCCTCCATACCACAATAACCACACGGATTTTTTCTCTCTTTCTCCCTCTCTCTCTCTCCCTTGTACTAGAAGATCCTCTCTCGGCCTCCCCTTCTTTCTCTCTCTATCTCCCCCTTCTTTCTCTCTCTTGCTCATGTTTTTTTTTTAACCAACGGGAATCGATTTCCATTCATAAGTGATAAAATCACATTGTTTACATGGATGAAATTGTTATTTCTCTCTTCCAACTTCATGAGAGTTGCATACCTTTAAATGCAAAGTACCTCGTGAATAAGAAAGAAATTGGACTAGACTCTGACGAAAAAGAAAGAAAAAGATGAAAGGATCCTAAAGATCACGAATAAAAGGACCCTAAAGGTCAACAAAACATAAAATAATACAGAATAAAGAAAAACTAATTTAAATCTCCGTCACATTCGCCGGCAAACCGCCATTGTCGCCGGAAACCGTCGCCGGAAAACCGCCGTCATCACTGAAAAACCGTCACCACCATAGAAAAAACCGCCATCATCAACTCTTGAATAGTTGGATTTCACTGCCTACCATGGTTCATAATCTTGTCTTTTCTACTCACATGGTTCATAATCTTCGTTTTCATCTTCTTAATCAACATCTTTGTTAGAACAAAGGAGAAACTCACAACAAAATAATTACAACAACCAAGAATAATAGAAAAATGAAGTAGTTACATTCATTTTCATTTAATCAAGGGAGGTAGAATAGTTGTTCTCTGTGTACAAAAGTAACTAGATCGAAGAATAAATTTGTTGCGAGAGTGAAAGAGATCATTATGGTAGTTATAATGGTTATGGGTAGTAGTGATTTTGGGGGAAATTGCAGAGAGGATCATGCTCTTCAATGAAAGATGAGCGACAAACAGAGGAAGTAAAGGTTCTTCTTCTTACTTTCTCTCTTTAAAGAAATGGAAGAAGGGAGAAGAAGGATAGAAGATATAATATGTACATATAAAAGAGGAAATTCCGGCGAAGGGAGACCCTTCACCGGAAAACTCTTCCTAATTGATCAAGGTAAAGAGAGAAACAGAGGAGAGGAGAGGAGGCAGTTACTGTAGAGAGAAACAGAGGAGAGAGAGTGGGAAAGTAGCCTATTGTCACCTCCTCTCTTGCTCATGTTGGCAGTGGATAACAAAAACATTTTCTTTGACCTATTTTTCTTTTATCAACAATAAAAATGTTTTACATCCTTGGAAAACTTGTGTATGAATGTATTATATATATATATATATATAGTATGTAATATTTTTTTATTATATAGTATAATATATTTTTAGTATACATATATAATGTATATTTATTATATATACGTATATATATATATATATATATATATATATATATAAACCGATTAAATCCGACTGGTCCCGTTGTCATCCCGACTAATAGCTAGGCCCGGGTCGTCCGGCTAGTCCCGATTTCCGTTTTTTCAAGCATAGGGAAGGAAAGGATTATTGTTTTTTTATATAGGTAACTTTATTTCTACGAAGGACTATATTTTAAATTTTGAGAAGGGCTTCTAGACAATATTCTTTATTAACAAAGGATGTTTGTCTCAGTCATCGTTTTACCTTCTGTTTTATTATATAGATTATGATTTGAGAAATTAGGGCGTACGTTTCGTTTGTCAAAAACACATAATAGGGGTATAAATGTCAAAATTGATATTCAGACCTAATAATTCAGATTTAAATAAACATACTAACTTCCAAAATAATCGAGCAATTCATATTCGACCACTTCAATTCAGTCAATTCAGATTCAACCAATTCAGTTTAGTCAATTTAGATTCAGACATATAAAAAACAAATACAACCTACATCATGGTTCCAATTGTAGTAGGCTCCAATCCCTTGTCCATTTAGCATTAGGGGTGACAATTTGGTCCGAACTGGTGGGGTTTCGCCGAAACCCGCTCTTAATGGGACGGATTTTACCGACCCGTTTATTTAACGGTTCAGGTATGGTATGAAGTTAAAAAATATATTCGGATTCGGGGCGGGTTTGGTGTTAGATAGTACCCCCCCCCCCCCCCCCCCCCCCCCCCCCCCCGTGGTATGTTGTATATTAAAAATGTTACATTTAAAGTTATGTTTCTAAAACTTTAGTCTTACATTATCAATTTATTTTCATAATATTTGAGTAGTTATAGTGTTTATGGCTCATAAGTTCAAATTCCTATAAATTTTTGTCAACAATAATATATTCCTTCAAATGAAAATAATTTTTTTGAAACAAAATACAAAAACTTTTGTTTGTCTCCGACCCAACCCGACTCATTTCATATTAAGTTCAGCGGTTATGAATTATCAAATTTTATAATCGGGTCGAGTAAGTTAATTTAATACCCACCCCGGTTAATTATTGGGACGGTTTTATGGTAAAACCTGTTTCATAATGGGACGGAATTGAGGAGGTGATGAACCGTCCCAAACCCGCACGGTTGACATCCCAATTTAGCATTTCTCATTTGAGAGATAAATTATGGTGAGAAACAAGAAGTAGGCTCCATTCTCGTTCCATTTGTGGACTGTAGTAGGCTCCGATTCTCGGGCCATTATTATTCAGGTTTGCGAGATAAACTATTATCATTATTATTCTTTACCTTACGAAGCAGCCATCATAGATAACACGAGCTCCATTAGAAGTAGAACAACTTCTAAGTTCAGAAACAGCAGCTGAGAAACAAGAAAGACAATCTTCAACTGACATATATTCTCTACACTGTGCCATAGCATATACAGGAACAGATGTTCTAGTACTCTGAGCCGTTGCAAATCTATATATATTACTCGAATTACTCAACTCTGACCTTAGATCTGAAAAAGTTGTATTGAGATTTACTTGGAATATTGATTGTTGAGTTGCATTATATGAACTACAACCTTTATTTAACCGATTTATTTGGGGATCAGCAGCTGCTAAAATCGCAACCAAATTCAGTAAAGTAAATATTGACAAGAAGAAGAAGATGGGTTTCATAACTCAAAGAGTCTGAAAATGGGTTAGTGTTTGATTTTAAAGAGAGAAAGTATATAGAGAGAAGGGGAGAATAATTTGGAGAAGGTTGGAACTATGAATTTATAGAAGGGATAATAATGGGAAAGAAATGAAAAGTCCAAAATCTGCACTATGAATAAGAAAAAAAAACCTACTCAAAAAAATTGATGTATAAAAATTTGTTTTCTTAATATTTTTAAACCGTTGATAACATATATAATTATGTTGTTAACAAGACAGTCTTATTTTTCTGATAATTTTTTTTTACTCTTGTATGTTGATAACATATATAAATACTAGGTGTCCACCACGGCCTACGACCACGGTAGATTCTTTTTGGCTAACACTATTGTCAGTCAACTTGTTGAAATATGTGGCATGACAGTCTATCCCTAGCGGTGGAGCACATAGTAGTGGTACGTTTTTGTTTGAGCGGTGTAAATGCCAATGCATGTATATATCGCGATATTCATTGTTTCTGGATCTTCATATATCTTGGACTCATCTTGATTGTTAGATCTCTTCATCTCGATCCGTCTCATATCTTTTATATCATCCAATATCTTGGACTCATCTTGGTCGTAAGATTTTTTCATCTCAATCCATCTCTAACATCACGTATCCTATTAAGTTAGTTTACTTGTCTGTTTACTTGTCTGCTGTAGAATCCACACCAAACTATTTTCCTTGGCATTATTTTCGTGTATAGCCGCCGCTATTATTGCAAATTAATAGGACTTACCACTATATAACATATCACATATCAATATGGTCACGGCTTTGGGGAATAAAGAAAATTCTCCGGGGAATAAAGACTTTTCTTGAAACTAGTCAAATAAGATTGACTTTTATGTTTCTATTTTATTGCTAAGGGGCTTTTAATTTTAGAAGATGCTATAACTCATCACCTCTCTACCACCTCATCTTCTCGCCACCTCATCATCTTCTCTCCCTTCGCTGGAGTGTTAGAGAGAGAGAGAGGAAGAGAGAAAAAAAAAAGATTTTTTTTTTGAAGGTCGCCGGCCGGAAAATTTTCCGGCCGGCAACTTTCGTCGGAGAAGATGATGAAGTGGCAGAGAGAACAGATGAGATGGAGGAGAACTTTCAAAAAAATGTAATTTGCATTCCCCATAAAAATTTATTCCCCGGAGAATTTTAAAAAAAATCTGAATTCTCTAGAGAATTTATTCCCCGGAGAATGTTCTTTCTTCCCCAAAGCCGCGGCCATCAATATAAGTCCATCTTTTACGTCATAAGATAGACATAAAATATCCAAAAATTACGAGACCGTTACCACTTAAGCAATCACTCTCACAAATTACTTTGTCCCCTTCCTCTCAGTTAAAAGTCTTTGAATTACTTAGTTAGTGGTTGTAGTGGAAATTTTGTGCAGGTGGATGGGATGGTGGACCTAGATCATCTCTTTTTGAATCCCACTTTGTTTGATATTAGGGTATAGCCCGTGCCCATAGGGCACGGATTTCTCCAATAAATATATTATGAGATAGTAACAAAAATTAATTAAAAATTATAATTGTTAGCAAATTAATTTTGGAAAGTTTATTGGGTTGTTTGAAGAAAGAAGATGAAAGAGAAAAAAAAAAATCGTGTGAATTGAAATTTTAAGATAGGAGAGAGAAAAATAGTTAGAGAGTTTATAGGAAGTGGATAGTTATTTGATTTATAAGAGTACTAGGGTATAGCCCGTGTCCGTAGGACACGGAAATTTCTATATTTATGTTATACAAAATTATCAAATATTTTGGTCTTATACAGATATTTTGGTCTGTTTCCGGCAGACCTTCCAGATCTGCTGGAACAGACCTTCATGGTCTGTTCGAACAGACCATGAAGGTCTGCTCCGAGCAGATCTACAAGGTCTGCTGTAGATCTGCTCGGAGCAGACCTCATGTCTGTTCCAGCAGATCTGGAAGGTCTGCCGGACGAACTCCGGCGAAGGGAAACCCCCTTCGCCGGAGTTTAGAGAGAGAGAGGAGATGAAATTTTTTTTTTCTTTTTAGAGAGAGAGAAGAGATGAAATAGAAACAAAACTTTTTAAATTTTTATGTTTGAAGGTTGCCAGTCGGAAAGTTTGCCGGGCGGCGACCTTTGTCGGTGAAGATGATGAAGTGGCAAGAAGATGAGGTGGCAGAGAGAAGAGATGAGATGGAGGAGAGAGAGAAGAGGTGAGGTGGTGAGAGAGAGGTGAGGTGGA
Source organism: Eschscholzia californica (assembly GCF_041429995.1). NCBI lineage: Eukaryota > Viridiplantae > Streptophyta > Magnoliopsida > Ranunculales > Papaveraceae > Eschscholzia > Eschscholzia californica. Next base: position 10,108,776 of record NW_028238198.1, on the reverse strand, counting down.
AAATTTCCTCATAAAATATATCTTCCTATAAAATTTTCAAAATTTTACATATTCCCTTTAAAATTTTACACTCCAGAAATTATTTAGCTTTCCCCAAAGCGCTGGCAAAAAAAGAAATACCTTTTTTTTTTATGAAACACAAAAGGGAAAAAAAGAGAGAGAGAGAGAAAAAAAAAAGAGACCTTGACTAATGAATACTATAAATTAAGGTCACCGGGAACAGAACTAACTGGATGGCCCACGTAAACTTTAGATGGTACAAAATAGACTAAGAAAAAAGAAAGACCTTGACTAATGAATATATATTAAGGTCACCGGGAAACAGAACTAACTGGGTGGCCCACGTAAACTGTAGATGGTACAAAATAGACTATGTAATAGAATGATAAATGGAATTTGAACAACCATATAAAATATATGGTGGAGAATTTTACTTTTGGGATATATTCAATTTATTTTATATCAATATCTTTCACAATAGTTATTGTTCTGGTGAGGATGAATTAATCCTAGAAAATGTCACATTTGATTGGCAGATAGTTCTAATATTGACTCATCAAGTTGACATAATGAATATAGTCAAGAAGATAACATGAAGTGCTAAATAATATTCATTATTCATTGGCTTAGAATGTAATATTAGTGAAAGATTGTTAAGGTATCTCACAGGCCCATACCACTATTAGTCCAACTGACGCCATGCAACGCATGCAAGGCCCAACCGACTCCATGCAAGAGTAACCGACCGATTAGGGTTTAGGGTTTGATAATTAAAAGTTGTTAGTTTATGTAATATTTGTGTATAAGGAAGTTTTCCAATTCTCCTAGATTTACTGCTTTATGTAACCTGCATGTAAACCTATAAATACCCATGTAAACTCTATGAATAAACACACATTTCTTCTCATATATCTTTCTCTCTATCTCTATCTCTTACGTTTTCTCTCTATCTCTCTCTTCCTGTTCAGTTAATTATCATTATTCAAGAGGTGATTTACCTCTTCACATGATATAAGCACCAATTCAAATTTTATCCTCTGAATATCAATTTCTTTCATTATGACTACTGATATCGATTCTGGAGATTATACTCCTCGTTCTCCACCTAATCCGGTGTTTGATGTTCATCACTCTGATTCACCAACTACGATTCTCATCACTCCGTTATTAACTGGAGATAACTATGCCTTCTGGTCAAGAGTAATGAAGATGGCTCTTCGAGCAAAAGATAAGTTAGGGTTTGTGGACGGTTCTATTCCCAAACCCACCTCTCCATCTCAATTACACTCATGGGGAAGGTGTAATGATCTTGTCAATAGTTGGATAATCAATTCTATTACTCCGGACATTCGGTCTTCCGTTTTATATGATGATAATGCCGCCGATATTTGGCGCAATCTCTATGATAGGTTTTTTCAAACCAATGCTCCGAATATATATCAGTTAAAACAAACAATTTCTTCCTTCAAACAAGAAGGACATGATGTTTATCCATACTTTACTCAACTTAAATTTCTTTAAGATGAGCTACAATCTTTTTTAGTTGTTAATCCATGTATTTGTGGACAAGGAAAATCACTCCTTGATCGTTCTAATCAAGAACGTGCTATGGAATTCCTTCAAGGACTTCATAACCGTTTTTCGGTAATTCCAAGTCAAATTTTGTTAATGGGTCCCTTTCCTTCAATATTCAAAATCCGTTTACTTGTCAAAATCCATTCACTTGAAAAACCGAATAGTTCACGTCCAAAACGTCCACGGCCTTTTTGCGATTATTGTCAACAACACGACCACATTAGGGCGTCATGTTTTCAGCTCCATGGATATCCAAATCGGTCCAACCCGGGTAATCGGCCACCACGGCCACATGGCTGTCGCCGTTGCCGATCAAGCCGAACAACATCCCACTACGGGTGTGCCTCTGCAACCTCTTTGACTCAAGAACAATACCTAGGACTTCTTTCCCTCCTTGATAATCAACGAAATTCTATGGGCACCTCTGCATCTCTTCAAGGCCTCAACGACGCAAATATTAACGTCACAGGTATTAATTCAACTCTTTCCCTTGGGTTATTGATTACGGTGCCTCCAAGAACATATGTTGTTCATTTTCTTGTTTCTCTCATTATACTAATGCTTCATCCAATTATTTTGTCTGTTTCTCGGATGGAACTCGTATTCAAGTACGTCATATTGCAACGATTGTTTTCAATAATCAATTTATTCTCAATAATGTATTACATATTCCGGAATTTAAAATCTATTTAATTTCTGTTTCACAAATCACCAATTCTCTTCGATGTCTTGTAACATTTTATTTCCCTTCTTGTGTCTTTCAGGATCCATTGACGAAAACGAGGATTGGACTTGGTGATCTCCATGACGGACTCTACTTTCTTCGCACGGATCTTAGGATTTATTCATTTTTATTTTCTACTAATAGTCTCAATAATAGTAGTTTTCCCGACGTATGGCATTTTCGGCGAGGACATCCTTCCTTTACTACTTTTAAGTATTTAATTTCAAAGACTCCATGTATGAAGTTAATTTCATTAAATAAAATTGCGTGCAAAATTTGTCCTTTATCCAAATTTACACGTTTACCTTTTCCGTTAAGTCAATCTTCTTCTTCTCATCCTTTTGAACTAATTCATGCAGACTTGTGAGGACCATTCTTTACTCCCTCTCACTCTGGGTGTCGATATTTCCTAACTTTGGGAGACGATTTCACTCGTTGTACTTGAATTTTTCTACAACCCAATAAATCCGATACTGTTACACATATTTAGAATTTTACCAAGTATGTATCGAATCAATTCCACTCATCCGTTTCTCACTTAAAATCTGGGCAAGGAACCATTCCATTCCTTAAATCCAAAAAATTCGATCCGACAATAGTACGGAATTTATGAACAAAGAACTTCAATCTTGGTTCCATAAAAAGGGCATACTCCACAACATAATGGAATCGTCGAAAGAAAGCATTGACACATTCTAGATGTCGCCCGTTCCCTTCGGCTACAATCACATCTTCCTCTCTTTTTTTGGGGAGAGTGTGTTCTTACGCCAGTTTACGTAATCAATAATCGACCAACGCCCACTTTAAAGGGTCTTTCTCCTCGTGGAAAACTATTGGGGTCTCCCCCCAAATTCGATCATCTTCGCGTTTTTGTTTGTCTATGTTATACTAGACGACCTTTAGTCAAAACCAAGTTAGATTCCCGTGCTTCTCGAGAATTTTTGTCGGCTACCCTCACAATCAAAAGGGTTATCGCGTCTTCGACTTGGCTTCTCGTAAAATAATAACGTCTCGTGATGTTCTTTTTCACGAATCCAAGTTTCCAATGATGAAAAAAGATCTGGCACGATGGTTTCCATTCGGGACGATGGCACTTTTATTCTCCCACAGATCTCACCTCCCTATACCACTTCGGGTTCCTGTCCGCCTTCTGACGGCACAGCCCATTTGCCTATCGGCACCTCACAAGGCGACGCGATTGTCACCCGTACTACTATAGGCTCTACCGCACAGCTCCCTCAATCTGATTCTACGAGCACTCTCGGGAGGAATTCTGATCACTTCACGGGCTTCTCCACTTCGTCACTTATTTCAACTTCATTTCCTCTCGAGACACCATCACCGGCACAACCGGTTCCCACTACTAGGCCTCAACGCGACCATCGCCCGCCGACCCATCTTGATGACTATGTATGTCATTCTTATCCGTCTTCCACTGTTGCCTATCCACTTACAGATTAGCTTCATTTTAATCAATTTTTCGACTCTCACCAGGTCTTTCTCAATTCTGTAATCACTACAGTAAAGCCTACCTTGTTTTCACATGCAGTCATATCGCCTCATTGGCGTGAAGCTATGGAAAAAGAATCCAATCACACAATGACCATTACAGACATCCCCTCCGGAAAGAGAGCAATTGGCTGTAAATTGATATATAAAATCCAATTCAAAGTCGATGGCTCTATCGAACGCTACAAAGCTCATCTGGTAGCCAAGGGATACACCCAAATCGAGGATCTTGATTTCCTTGACACTTTTGCTCCAGTTGCAAAATTAGTTACAATCCGCTTTCTTCTATCAATCGCGGCTGTTAAAAATTGGTCCCTTCATTAATTGGACGTCAACAGTGGCTTTCTCCAAATAGACCTCGATGAAGAGGTCTTCATGAAACTTCCTCCTGGTTTTTCCAAACAGGTGGAGTCTAAAGTTTGCCGTTTGCAAAAATCTCTTTATGGCCTAAAACAAGCATCCCGTCTGGTTTTCCAAATTTTCTTCTGTTCTGATTAAGAAAGGTTTCACACAGTCCCTTTCTGACTATTCCTTATTTTCTCTCTGCACATCCTCTGTCCCTCTATATTTCTTGGTTTATGTAGACGACATCATTATCACTGAAAATGACAAATCCACCATTTCTAAACTCAAATCCTTTCTTCACGTCACTTTCTCTCTCAAGGATTTAGGTCGTCTTCAGTATTTTTTAGGGGTCGAAGTTTCCCGACCCTGTAAAGGTATATATTTATGTCAACGCAAATATGCTCTTGACATCATTAAAATAAAGACTCAGGTCTATCAGCCTGTCGTCCTTCTCCATTTCCAATGGAACAGAAGCTCCGTCTTAGTCCTTCCGATGGTGATCCTCTTCCGGATCCCACAATTTACAGGCGCGTGATTGGCCGTCTATTGTATATTACCGTAACACGTCCTGATATCAGTTATGCGGTGAATAATCTTAGTCAATTTCTCCAAAAACCTAGTACTACTCACCTTGATGCTGCTCATCGCGTTCTGCGATATCTTAAAGGATCTATTGGCCACGACCTACTCCTATCTTCAACAAGTTTTCTCTATATAACTAGATACTGTGCCTCCGACTGGGCTGGATGTCCCTCCACTCGTCGTTCTACCACGGGTTATTTTACTATGTTGGGTTCTAGCCCACTCTTTTGGAAATCATAGAAGCAACCTACAATTGTTAAATCCTCTACTGAAGTAGAATATCGTGCGCTAGCACATCTAATTAGTGAGCTTCAATGGTTGAAGTATCTGCTAAAAGATTTTGGTATCAATCATTCTTCTCCCATGACGGTTCACTGTAACAATAAAGCCGCTCTTCAAATAATTTGGTTAATTGTTATTCAGGTCAAAACTTTAAGAGAATTTTATTAATATTCTAATAATATCCTTCTTAGAAGTTATCCTATCTCTCTCTCTCTACCTTAGATCGACAGAACCCTAAGGAGATTTCCATATGTCGTTCTTCTGAGTTACATATGTCGTTCTAGGTATTCTTCTTCTTTTAGTGTTCGTTTTATATAAAGAATAGGGCTTTTTTCGAGTATCGAATTCTGGAAATTAGTTCTTTAAGTGGTTCGTCGTTCATCAACTATTCACATTTGTTTCTTAAGTTCATCTTCTTTACTGTAAGTAGTTTTCTTTATCTTTAACCAAGTTTCATTTATGTAATCAATTATTATTTATCTTTGATTTGTTTGCTCAATTTATTATTCCTATATCTAACTGATGAATCTGGAAACCTAAATCTAAATTTTTTTAATTGATGTTATTATAGATTGCTTTATGTTTTGTGTTTTGATGATTTATTTATTTCTTATGAACGTGTTCTGCAAATTGTGTTTTGTACATAATAATTTTTGTATTTGTAGCATTCTAACATATATTTTTTTAATGTTTAGCAAATGAGTTAGTTGAGTCATCTAGTGCTTCATCATGTTGTACTCAAGTTGGTTCTTTATCTAAGTTAATCCAACATCCTCTTCGGTTTGAATCTTGAGAATTTGTTTTTAGTGGTGTTGGTTGGAAGTTTTTAAATTATTGATTTTATATAGTATTGTGTTATAAATAGTTGTTTGTTTAGCCAAACTTCTAGTTGTTATTTTATATGTAACTACATTAGTCTTATATCTTTTCAGGATTTCTTACATCACTTTAGCTGTTGTTAGTGTTGAAAATAACTCAAATTGGAGTTAGTTTTTGAAGAATTTGACTCGTGTCATGGATCGAAGTCGTACGTACACTATCATGTCTGATCGTTATCCTAGTATTATTAAAGGAGTTAAAGATGTTTTTCCTGATGGGCACGATAATTACTGTTTGTTGCATATTATGAATAGCTTAATGGGTTATTTCCCAAAAATCCTCCAACTTTGTGATGAGCTTCCTGCCTAGCCCCTTACTTTATCAAAACTATCCAGATGGCCCGCTTTTTGAGTTACCGTTATAACCCCATTAACCAGTCATCATTTCTCTCTCCTCCATCTCATCACTTCTCTCTGCCACCTCTTCGTCTTCACCGGCGAAAGTCGTCGGTCGACCAATTTTCCAGCCGGCGGCCTTTAAGCCTAAAAAAAATATTTTCTTCTTCTCTCTCCTATTTTTTCTCTCTCCTGTTTTCTCTCTCTTATCACACTCTCGCTCTTTCTCTCTATACTGGTCGGCGAAGGGGGGAACCCTTCGCAGGCCGTCGGTCTGGGTTTTTCCCTGACCTTCGGCGGTCTAGTTTCCCAGACCAACGGTCGGCGAAAGGTTGCCTCTTTCCTCGACCAATATAGAGAGAGAGTGAAAAGAAAGGGGAAGAGAGGGAAAGAAGAAAAGAGAGAAAACATGAGAGAGAGGAAGAAGAAGAGAATTTATTTTTTTAGGTTCGAAGGTCGCCAGGCGGCGACCTCCACCGGTGAAGACGATGAGGTGGCAACAAGATGAGGTGGCAGAAAGAGGCGATGAGATGGAGGAGAGAGAAATGATGACTGGTTAAGGGAGTTATAACAGTAGCTCAAAAAGGAGGTCATCTGGGTGTTTTTTATAAAGTAGGGGGCTAGACAGAAAACTGGTCACAAAGTTGGGGGTATTTGGGAAATAACCTTAACTTAATCAATGTTATTGGCTATGGTTCTCAAAAAGCCGATTATATTGAGGCTTTATTATATCGGTCTGCCTGTGTATGCTTTATATTTATATTCTCAATCCTAACTAAGTTTTGTGCTTTATTTGGAAATTTCCTACTCCAGTTACATTGTTGTGAAGATCTCCTAGTGGAATGAAATCTGAAGGGAGTAAACTTCATTATATATAGTAGATAACCAACTCTGCATTCAACAAACTAGTGATGCAGTTATTGATTACAAATACTTGAGAACTACTATTTGTGGCCAACAACGCGAAGAGGTGTCAATTAAATTTCCGTTTTTATAGTGTTCTTATGTAGTACTCCAACAATATAGTTTAACAATCCGCAGTAGTGTAATTGTGTTAGGTTGTCACGCTTCTTAGTTTGATTGCAACCTAGTTGTTGCTATGACTGTTATGGATGACTGTCTTTTCCCCATCATTGACTGCAGGAGTGGAACCAGGTTGATTGATAATTGTGATGTACAATTGCTAGTAAGCATTCATTTTGTAGCTTAAATTTAAAATCCCATCGCCATTAATCAAAGCTGAACTGAGATTATAAACTGATTGTGCTTACTGCTAGATTGGTTTAAAAACTAAACTTTACTAAGGAACAATATTAGCCAATATTTATTATTAATCTTGTTGTTGTTTTCTTATTATTATTGTTTTGCAGATCAAACTTTAGTAGGTTGAATTTTAGTGGGTTTTACGCTTCTGTTTTAGAGATGGATTATGAAATCATCTCTGCAGCATCCATCCGATATTCATGAATATCCACTGGAGTTTAGAACTTTTAGTTTATCTTTGTTCATAACGGGTCTGCCAGAGCCTAGTTTAGTAGTTTATTAGATTTTTTTTTATTCACTGACTAGTAATTGGCCCATGTCTACTTGTTTGCATTATTTGTTACTCCTTTGCAGTGAAAGGTCTTCAAGTTCTTATTTTCATTTTCAGTTTGGGTTTTGATATAAATCAGCTCATGTTTGAAAGGAGACCCTTATACTCAATAAAATCGGCCCAATAGCTTGCCAGGAAGCTTCCGAAATGTGTATTTTTTTTACTTTTGCAAATATTGCTTGTTTGTTGAGTTTGATGATTATTTTTGGGTGTTCCCTTAATGAATGGAGTTGATTTTTAAATAAGACTAGCTTGACAAGTTATGATTAGATCATGTTCCTTTCATTTAAGAGTTAGATTTCTAAAGAGAGAAAGGTATGTCATTCCTATTTGATACACAAGCTGGTTGGATTCTTTAAGTAGCCAAGGATGATGTTATTATTGTATCGGCCAAAATACGTCACTAGCGGCGCCCTCAGAAATCCACGATTAATGGGCCGACACAGTGACCAAGCTCACGAATTAATAACTAATGGGACCCCCTCGCTGTATATCTGTTGAGAAAAGTTACTCTCATTCAAGAGGGATCTTATCCCAGATATATCCGTTAGAGGGAGTTACGATATCCACATTTATGATGACAGCTCTATGTGTTACCGCATTAAAAAGACAACTCACTATCGGGTTACAGTGAACCCAAGGCACTATAAAATGAGCAAACAGATGAAGATACAGATGATCTGATTTCGGGCAAACACATCGACTAACGGCTTTAACATCATCACCTGCTACCTAAACAACCTACTTTCTCTCTCATAGAAGTTGGCTCTTGGATAGAATTTCATTCCATCACATAGTCTTGCTTCCCTTCTCTCACATCCAATTCTCGACTAATACATTCGATCATCTGATCCGAAACGAATACGACTGCCACTTTCTCTCTCATAGAGTCTTGACTCTTCACATATTACCACTCTATCACGTAGTCATGTCTTCTTCCTCCTGTCTAAGTTTTATCATGGGCTTACACTCAGGTACAAGACCTTAGTAAGTACTATTTATAGAGAGTACAAGGTCGTCTCAAGTACAAGATCCCCTCAAGCACAGGACTCTGTAAAGTACAGGACCTTGGAGGAGGCAAACACTGACTTTCCTGTGAAAGTGCAAGTACATGTACAGGACTTATTAAGGCTCTGCCTACTTTCTCTCTCCTATAACCACTTTAACAAGGGTCTGCCTACTCCATCAAGAGTTCGTCTACTCTAAGGGCTTGCCTACTTTTAGAGGGGTCAGACCCTTCCTACATCACCCACGTGATTATCAACAAGGGTTGGCTCACTTTATCTCTCCTAGAGGTCAGGTTTTTAACATACCAACCACGTGATTATTTATAAGATCCGACCGTTCAAGCTTTCCACTTATTTACGATACATACCTCTTGACAAGGCAAACCTCTCCAAGACGGTCTCATCCACAAGGCAGACTTCGCAAGTACTATTATTATCTCTCTCCAACCAAGTTAGTCTATCCGTAGAGATCGAACCCACGTGATTATCAACAAGGGTCGGCTCACTTTATCTCTCCCGGAGGTCAGATTTTTAACATACCAACCACGTGATTATTTATAAGATCAGACCTTCAAGCTTTCCACTTATTTACGATACATACCTCTGGATAAGACAAACCTCTCCAGGACGGTCTCATCCACAAGGCAGACTTCGCAAGTACTATTATAATCTCTCTCCAACCAAGTTAGTCTATTCGTAGAGATCGAACTCCGGCCACTCTGCAAGCCGTGTCTAAACTCCGATCATTATCCAACCAACGGTAACATTCTAAGGATATCGTTCACGTAATTTTTACTTCTTTTGCAAGCTTACTGACTTGACCGTCGGAGCCCCCTTATGCCGGCACCATCCCGGTGTCCTAGGTATCTTACGGTCACGCGTGTTCTTGTCTTTTGTCACAAGTTAAGCCCAAACATGTCGTCGATGCCCGCAAAAATATTAACAGGTGAAGGTCTGACATCCGGTCAACGGCCCGTGTCCAGTTAACTTCTTCACACGCGATTTCTCACCCTCACAATTATTTGGAGTTTGTGAATAATAGTTCAGTGAAGTAAGTGTCTGTTTGAAGGATCACTTCTAGTTGAACTACTACTTTTTATTAAACTTTAAACCTCTGTATAAGCTTTCACATATATGTCTTCTTGTATCTGGTTGGCGTAGTAACTCTCGTATTCATGGGCTGTTTTACATAGGAGTCGATTCATTGACAAGAGAAAGCAAAACGTTTGTGGATAATTGATAATAGAAAGCTGGCTCCAAGAGTTAGAAAAGGTGTTTCTATATAATCCATCCTCATAGTTTCTTTGTTAGTATTTAATTGCACCGTAGTTTATACTAAACTGACTGTTTTCATAGTTATCAAATATATAAATTACTTATAAGAACTTAACTATTTAGAATTGAGTCACAAATTTTGGAGTTGTTTTCGTATGAGGGTTGCTATGCTCATTTGTTTGACTCATACGTAGTTCTATGTTTGTAAAGCATTATTGTTGTATTACATTGTTGGATAGTATCATCAACGTAGCACATCTAACTCCTATTAAGTCTTTACTAACGGCAAGTTAAGTATAATTAAATTTCGTCAGTTGATTTTGTCATACATTCCTTCGCCATATTAATTTAGAAGAACACTAGTCATTGGGTCTCAAAATGGGCTTTAGTAGTTGTGTTTTATTTATGCTATTAATCGAATACTTCTATTGGTTAAAAGTTTTTCTTGTTCATCAAATGATTCTATCTTGATATATTTTACGAGTATTGGTAACACTAAGGGCTGCCTTCTTTTACCTGTCTCACTTACATTCTTCACTCCTAGTTTATTACAACCGTTGCTACAATTCTTTAGAGTTAAAAACCCTAGTTAGTTATTCCGCTATGATTTAAGTTCTAGATTGCTTTTCTTTATAAATACTTGTATTTAACTTCATACATAAGATTTGGACTTCAACTAATTTAATCTCTTGTTTCCAAAATTTCTCTTTTAGGATGCTTGCTAGCTAGTAACTACACATGTGATTAGACTGAAGTGCTTGTGAGTTGCGGCAACAAAAGGCAGGAACTTCCATAATTTCTTTATAATGCCCTGAAGGTATTTGTAAGATGGTTAATCGAATACAAGTTAGTCTGATGACCATAATTTCTTTATAATGCACTGAAGGTATTTGTAAGTTGAATAATCAAAAACAAGTTAGCCTGATGATAAAGCAGTCTTTGTATCAAAATTTGCCATTGTTATCTGAATATTGGGTGTGCATGTGTTTATGTACATGAGTTTCTTATTAATTAATCCAATATGAAATAAAATTTTATGGGGAAGTTACTAAAATAATAAAGTCGTTTTACTTTTGAGTGATTCAATAGCCTTTTAAGCCAAAAAAAAAGAATGGGGTGTAACTTTAGAGACAGCTATAAACTGTATACAAGCAAGAGAAAATTCCCGCCAAACTTGTAGGGACAGATGTTAATTGTTCCAACTGTAAACAGGAGGAATTATGTCAAACTTTTTGGGACAGTAAATGACTGTCCCTAATGACCGTTAATATAGAAACACCTGGAAGTCGTCCCCAAAACAGTATTGGGGACAGAAGTTATCTGTCGCTATCGCTGTCCCAAATATCATTTAGGACGCCACTTACGGGGACATAATCAAACCGTCCCCAATAAGTCGTTAGGGGCGGTTTTTGCATTTTGGAAACAGTTTTTAGCCGTCCCTAATGGCTATATTTTTTGTAGCGGAAGATTGATAAAATAATAAGCGAACGGCGTCAGTTTGCTTGTGCATGGATGGTTGTTAAGTCGTCGAAGTTTGTATATGAAATATTTTCTACACCAACTCAGTTAGTTGATTTGAAGTCATTATATTGTTCTTGTTTGAGATGGAAAGTTAAGTGCATCCCATATGAGCATGCTAATATTGCTATCAAGTATGATGGAAAACCAATAACTGAATTTGTTGAATCATATTTTACGACTGAGAGTTGTAAGAATACTTACGCTCATCACATTATGCCCATCCCAAACAGTGATGAATCAAAAGAATTTGTAGCAAATGAGTCAATCATCAATCTACCATCAAATAAAAGACCATCTGGTAAGCCAAGGAGTTTGAGAATTGGAAGTGATGGAGAAGCCAAGTTTAAGAAAAAGAGAATGTGTGGACGTTGTGACAAGTTATCGTACTAAAACAAAAGAACATGTGTAGCGATATTGAGTTTAGATTAAGTTTGACATCCTCATTTCTTTGTTGTTACTCGATAAACGAGTATATTATATTTGAAAATATATTTTTGGGTTAAATGTATACGAGGATACTATTTGCAGGAAATTATTGTAGTTATCCACATTTAGTTGACTGTTTTGCAATCATATGTTTGCAGCAATGCGTTATGCAAACAATATGTTGCAATCAGTTGTCTGCATAGTCTTTTTTGAAAATTTTGTCGTGTTAAAAAGACTGGCGCGAGACCGTCCCGGTCTTTACGGACAACGGGCAGGTTAGCCCGGGTTGACTGACACGCAAGACCATTGAGATGGGTCGGGTTTTCCGGCCCAACCAACGTTTAGATTTTAATCATAAAAGTTCCTTTTTGAGCTTTGATATCCTACAATAAAGGTTTGAGAATATTGGTGATTAGTTTCACCGGAAACAAATTAGCGAGAAAATAATTATGACAGGGGTTCAGGGGCGTAGCCCCCGTATTTTTTTGAACATAAATTCACATATTTTGATCCACTTTATCAATTTTCATCTTACTAAAGAAAATGTTTATAAAATCAAGCTATATAGCATATTTATATAAATGCAAATGGAGTCTGGAAACTCGGTTTGCACCTTTGTTTGTGCAAACAGTGAGTTGCAACGTACTGTACTAATTATTCTTGTTAGCAAGTATTTTTTACCGAACTTCTAGTTCACTTTACATAGACTACTCAAAATAAGATAATATATACTACCATTTCTATTAAAATTCTATTGTTCACATACATCCCGATCATCATTTAAACGAAAATATAGAAAATGAAAATGGATGATTTGATTCAAAAGTTAAAATATCAAGCAGTTTTTTTTATCTTCACTAATGGTTCCGTCAACCCAAGGTTTGTTGGTAGAATCACTCAAAATGGAAGCTACGATCTCAGCTCTCTCTCTTGATGTTTTTTCTTCCATTTATTCAGCCCAATCTAACTTCAACAATGGATAATCTCCATTTTGACTATATCAGCATATAGCATCACATACACATAATCAACCCTACATTACATTATAACCTAATTAACATTCATCATTTTTATGGCAAACACAATGATTAAAATGGATATGTACGTTACACTTATGAGTTATTTTGTTTAGGGGAGTTAACTTTTGTGAGTTTTGGATTGCTTAAAGGGGTTATCCAGATAGTTTTGCTTCATTGATTTTCTTTACCAAACTTATTGTGAATTTATTTGCTTCCTTTGCACATCATATGCTTATTTTTGTTGTTTTCTTCAATAAATTATCGTTCATCGATTCTGTGAAAAGCGACAAGATGCTAATGGTAACCTTCATAACTCCCATCAGCAATACTTATGTTCAATGGGAATAGAAACCAATGGCTCTTCTTTGCATAAGTTTTGTCAAGAATTTTAGTAAGTAATTCAGAGATATTTCCTTCTTAAGTTTCGAATTTCATCAATGTCTACATATATAATGTTTTTCATCTAATTAGATAACTATAGAAAACGAAATACAAAATATTAATGTTTGAAAGAACTTACCCAAATAGCAGAAATGAAAACAACCGTGTATTTATTAAAATTTCCCTTTGTGTAACAGATACCAATCTATTACTTGACTGTCAACAAGTTCATTCATAATGAGAGATTCAATGTGAACTCCAATGATGATCACGTCTGAATTTTTGTTCCATGCAATTGAACTACAAAAAATATGCAATAGAATTAGTTCAAAATATTTTGCAACCCACTGTTGCATACACTATTTGCAACTTACAGTTGCAGACATTGGATTGCATACAAATGTTTGCAGACATTGGATTGCAACCAAATGTTTGCAACACTTCTTTGCAACTGAATGTTTGCGGAAAATAGTTTGCAATCAACTGATTTTGCAGAAAATGTTGAAGTAGATTTGTACTTATCTTTTGTTTGTTAGTGCATAGAATTCTTTAACTGTATTGAGTTCTTCTTTATTGAAGTGATTTTATATTTTCGAACTTTCTCATTTAAAGAATGTTTCATTATCCTTCACATCAGATTGCTTTTTAGAAGTACCTTCACTCACTTAGACATTTACCTTTTCAATCGAACAACCCATTGATTTGCTACATTTCACTTTTAACTTATTCAACTTAGATACTTGTTTGTCTGATGTCTAAAGTCGGAAGTTTCACCCACTTCTTTTCTTTTCTGATATTTTTTGTATTAACCTCCTCAAATTGGGTTTCTGAACTTACTTCCTTACCATCTATATCATCTGCTCCCTTCATTTTGATAATATTTTTCGACTTTAAAGCTACTTTTTTTTAGTACGTACTCTTCGACTTCATCTTCGATCTATTCTCATCTACCTCCTCACTGCACTTTGTTTATTTTATAGTTTTTAATTGCTCATTCTCTTTGATAAGAATCATATTTGATTCTCTTATGCAATACAACCCTTCTTTTAATTTACCTATTTCTTCATTTTTAATTTTCAAATTTCTTTTGTGTTCTTCACACTCAGCTTTGAATTTCTTAACTATGTCTTCAAGATGTTTCAAATAAGAAACATCACCATAAGATGGCATAGTCAATATTCCACCAGAAGTCAGTAGTTCTCAGTCTCAGACAGTTGAACCATAAAATTCTCTGAAATCTGAAATTCAAACAGTTTGTTTGCAAATTTTAGTATGCATTAAACATTTGCAAACATTATATGCAAGTTACAGTATGTTACCTACATTTGTAAACTATAATTTTGCAAATTCAACTTGCATATAATGAATGCAAATCAAAACATATGAGAAGAATATAATATACCTGTTTCTCTGTTATACCTTCCAATGATTAAAGAAAATTCAGCTTCATATGATCCAAATTCCATCTCACAATTTGCGGACATTTGTCCTTGTTGTGATGGATTCTTCGATACAGATTTTTATGTTCACAAAACTAAAACTGCATAAAGTTAACAGCATAATCATTATTATAGGGTGGAGACTAAGTATGCAAACTACATAAAGTTAATCAAGATATATAGAAATGATTTTACCGACAGTAGAAGGAGACATCCTGAAGCCTTTGAGGTTTTGGCGACATTTTCTTCAATTGTCTGCATCATATACTTGTGAATAATTATAGGCCATGTGATAGAATTTATCTTTTCCATTGACCTAAATAAGTTTGTTAATGACATTTATATCGTCGTCCCAGCTTGTGTTGCAAACAAGAATGATGAAGCTATGTACATATCATTAACGTAACACAATCATATGTTTCCTGTTTTTCTTCTTCAATAAATGTTTCAATAACAGTTTCTATCATATCTGTAGAAATTTTATGGACCTTTTCTCCAAAATATGTACTGACAGACTCTTCTTCTTTTTTCCTTCAAATGGAGATACAACCACTCTTTTCTTCGATAATCCTAGTAGGATAGCCACGTCATTTCTTTTACACTCTATTTCTACATCACCGAAAACAAATTTCCCTTTCTCTATGGAATATCTACTTACTAACTCATATATAATGGAGATGGGTCTTTCATAATTTGTTTCCTCAATATCATCACTATAAATATCTTGAAAAAGTCCTCCAAATGACGAGTCAGATAGTGCACTAACTTGCTCAATACTTAATTTCTTATATAGTTTAATCATTAAGACTGCACCATTCTTTAATGTGCATCTATAACTGTAAGTATCGTAAACTTTCTTCATTGCTACCTTAGTAACTTTTTTAACAATTTGCATTTATTCTTACCCTTTTTTGACATTTTCTGCCTACATAAAGAGAAATTATTCATGAAACAATATTTACAAAACTAAAAATTACATATGAGTTACTGCAAATAATGTTTGCATACCATATTTGCAGATCCACTTCTGCAAATAAGGCTTGCATACGCTACTTGCAAAAAATTTAAATAACAAATAGGGTTTGCAAACTCTATTTGCAAATTTTATACTACAAATAAGGTTTGCATACCCCATTACCAAAATCTCGAACAACAAAATAGTGTTTGTAAACTCTATTTACATATATACTTTTGGAAATCGGGTTAGCTGAACCTATTCCAAAACCACGAACTACAAAATTGGGTTTACAAACCCTATTTGCAGGCCTATTACTGCAAATAGGGTTTGCATATCGCATTCCGAAAACCACGAACAACAAAATAGTGTTTGTAGACCCCTATTTGCATATCTACTTTTTGAAATCAGGTTAGCAGAACCCATTCCAAAACCACGAACCACAAGATTGGGTTTACAAGCCCTATTTGCAGATCTATTATTGCAAATAGGGTTGGCAAACCCAAGATTAACAACAAATAGGTTTTAGAGACTCAATTTGTAGATATATTGTTGTAAAAGTTGTTTGTAAACCCGATGCATAAGCCCAAAAACAACGAACTAGGATTTACAAACCCTATTTTCGTGAGAGACAGAAAGATGGAAAGAAATTGAATGTTTAAGTGAAGAACTACTTACTTTAAGTGTTGAAGAAGTAAAATGTAGAGAAATTAGATGTAAATGCCGATTGAAAACCTAAAACTCTAAGAAGAAGAAGGGGGAGGAGGAGGAGGAGGAGGAGGAAGAGGAGGAGGTACTTAGAGCCTCTGTGAACCGCGAGGGAAATAAGAGAATTTGATTATTTTATTTCTGAAATTGCGTTTTATAGGTGGGGATATGCGATTAGGGGTAATGTAGGACACTCTAAGAAGAAGAAGGAGGAGGAGAAGGAGGAGGAGGAGGAGGAGGAGGAAGAGGAGGAGGTACTTAGAGCCTCTGTGAACCGCGAGGGAAATAAGAGAATTTGATTATTTTATTTCTGAAATTGCGTTTTATAGGTGGGGATATGCGATTAGGGGTAATGTAGGACACTCTAAGAAGAAGAAGGAGGAGGAGAAGGAGGAGGAGGAGGAGGAAGAGGAGGAGGTACTTAGAGCCTCTGTGAACCGCGAGGGAAATAAGAGAATTTGATTATTTTATTTCTGAAATTGCGTTTTATAGGTGGGGATATGCGATTAGGGGTAATGTAGGAAAGTCACTATTTCGGGATCCTTTCGAGATTTTTTTTTACCAAATTGATAATTTCCAAATGTTTTGTGTCTTTTCAACTATTTTCTAAATCTTTTTGACCTATATAGTTAAAAACCCTTCTGCAATTTCCCGGTCTTGCATAGACCGTTAATCACAGTATTTAAAGTGATCAAATTAGGGATTACGCTATCATGGTTATAAACTTTTTTCGGTTTGTGAATTTTGCGTTCTCTATCACTGTTATAAACTTAGATTTACCCTTAAACCCTAATCTAAGAGTAAGAATGAGCCTTTTCCCAAACTCTACAAATATCATCCAAGTATAGTCTGTAACTCCCTTTAATACTTAATGTTGGAACGAAATAACGTTATTTTGTTTCCCTCTTTTATATCAAAAAGTATATTCAACCCACTTTGTGGGACTCCCACTTGAACAACATGTGAGAATAACCATTGTTTCTCTCTCCTCTCACATACTCAATCACGTGGAGAGAGAAACTCTTGTTTTCCTCACATGCGGTTCAAGTGGGAGTCCCAAGAGGCGGGTTATGTAGCCTTGTTGCTTTTATATAGCTTATTACATACTATACCATCATCAGAACCTGCGAACATCAGGCTTCCTTAAATATAGCATACAAATATATCACACAACTATAACTAAATTTTCCACATCCACAAAGAAACTCAAGGGATCCAACTCATGAGGTCAAACTTAACATCATCATCATCTTAGTTTGCTATAGAAAATACTCAGGCAGGGCCGTGTGGTGGGGGGTGCGGGCCGTGCGCCCGCACAGGGCCCCCCACCACAAGGGGCCCATTTTTCGAATGGTTCAAGTTCCTGGGTTAGTTCAAAATAACGCTACTATAGTAAAACGCACATTTTCAACGGCAATGATGGTGTAGCTCAATGGACAAGTTAGTGACTTTTAACTCCTATGGTCATGGGTTCAAACCTAATAGCAAGCAGTTTTCTACTCTTCCTTTTTAAGGCCAACTCAAACTCTCCATACTTGCATGTCTTTCACACAAATATTTGTCTTCCAATCTTCTTTTTCTATTTTCTTTTCTCTCTCACTCTTTATACAATTTCCTTTTCTCATACGTCCCTCTCTTATAAATTTCTATCTATTCTCATTTCTCTCTTTCTCTCCCTCAAGTCTCTCTACACTATAATTTTGGATGGTGTAAGAAAGAAAAATCAGTGACCCTACTTTCGAATAATAGTCTGTACTAATAAGGGACAACTTTATTAGAAAAATGTTTGACCAATAGTATAAAGTTGTTATTCACGTTCACTTAGTTTAGATTCATCATTGTTTTAATACAATAATTTATAGGTAAACTATTTTAAATTTGTATTATCACTTTGCATGTCAATTCTATTTGCGTCACATCTATATAAAAGGTCCCGATTAAGTTTGGCACCGGGCCCCTAAATTGTCAGGCACGGCCCTGTACTCAGGTTGGATCCTTACAAGTCAACGAGTCGAGACTTCATGAATCGAAACAGTAGCAACAGAAGAAGATGAAGTACCAGAAGCTGCAGAAGAAGATGTGTCACCACGAACACGATTAGCTGCATCAATAAATGTAGGTCTAGTTGGTCTATACTCCATGGAGCTCTTGCTCAATAGAAGAACAACAGCTTCCGACATTGTGGGTCTACCTGCAACTGAGGATTGTGTACATGAAAGAGCAATCTCTAAAACTCTCTTTACTTCATCTACTTTGTACTCCTTTGGATCTAAGGTTTTGTCCACCAAATCCATCAATTTGCCCTCTTCATATAATCTCCATGACTGTTAATCCATCGTGACAAAATTTAAACTATCTTAAAAGATATCTAGTTATAGAATTGATAGATTTTTTTGGTGAAGATGATCTCTATATAAATGGAAAAAGAGAACTTATGAGACTAAAATAAAAAATTACCCATTCAAGAAGGTATTGAGTAACGGGTTCGAGCTTAATGTCGTTACTCTTTCGACCACTTATAATTTCAAGGACAACGACACCAAAACTATAGGTGTCTACTTTCTCAGATAACTGCCCATGAATTGCATATTCAGGTGCTGTATAACCCCTGATCAAATGTATACATATATATCAAGATTAGGATTATTCAATAAAACTTGGTTACTCGAAAATACAAGATACGATATATTGAAATGGTTTCCTTTTCTTTTACTTACAATGTGCCTGCAAATTTGGTACTCAGATGACTTTGATCCTCAGGAAGAAGCCTTGCTAAACCGAAATCAGAGATTTTGGCTTGAAAGTTATCGTCAAGCAATACGTTACTAGATTTTATATCACGATGTATAATACATACATGAAACTCCTGGTGTAGATATGAAAGTCCTCGAGCAATACCAACTATTATATCAAACCGTTGCCTCCAGTTTAGTGTACCTCGTTTATCACCTGTCAGTCGAGAAAATATAGAAACATCAATGTAGAGCCTAGAACAAAAAAAGTCTTAGAAACATAATTTCTGAGGTTTGGCAAATCAAGAAGGAAGACGACATCTATATCTATATATATAGTTATATACCATATAAGAATTGGTCGAGGCTTTTGTTTGCCATGTATTCATAAACCAATATTAGTTCTTGGCGTTTGTTACAACATCCAAGAAGGCGAACAAGGTTTCGGTGACGAACGTTGCTTATAAGCTTCACTTCACTCTCAAAATCCGTCTTTGCTCTGCTCGATTGTACAAATGTAAGTTTCTTAACTGCAACAATTTTCCCGTTCTTCAAAGTACCCTAAAACAAGAAATAAACAAAAGAAAAAAGATGGCTTAGAAAGTAAAGAGTCAATTCCCATTTCGACTAGATGATTATAATTTCGTAATGGATATGATATAAGTCATGTCAAATTCATACTAGTAAAAGAATGTACCTTGTATACATCCCCAAATCCTCCTTCTCCTAACTTATTCTCTTCACTAAAGTTTTTTGTTGCAGACTTAAGATCGTTGTAGTCGAAGTTCACTGGTCCTCTTAGCTCGGCTGCCCCTAAAATATCCCCTGTACCATGAAAAGTTTGTTGATTATTCTCAACTATTAAGATTGCCGGAAAAAATACCCGAGTTGTTAATTTGTTACCTCTTGGGGTCTTCTTAGACCTTTTTCTTAGTAGAAGCCATATGATGAAAATAACTAGAGCTAAAAATGCAACACCTCCAACGATTCCTCCGATGATTGCTTTCCTTTTGATTGAACCTCCTGGAGTAATTCCATAGTATATAAGTATTTGTGGTACTTATATACAATCTTGAACTAGCGATAAAAGACAATTGTCTAGCTAGGATGGATAGAACTAAAAATAATCTATATGCTAACCCGAACTAGCAATACATACATAAGGAGATGACCATGTAGCTCTAATACCATATTAAGAATGACTTAATCTAGAAACTCAAACTATCATGTAGTACCCTAAGATTCTGAGTCTAATAATAAGAAGCTATTTAACAACGAGAACAATGGTGGGTTACACCGTTTGTCTGCAAATCATAACTAACCGTTTTGATCATCGTTGAAGAATGGTGTTGTTGAATACCTTAGAAAACATCCAGCATCAACTGCTCTTCCATTAGTATTAGGAACACAACCTTGTATATTACTCTGGGCAACAGTCAAGCAATCTTTACACCCATTTTCACTCACTGAAACTGCACATTGTGCTACACCATATACAAAATTGTTGCTACCACTACCAATTTCTTTTCTTGTGACTGCATATTTCCCTTCTATTCTTGGTGTTGAAGTCAGAAGTTTTGATAGTATTTCATAAACTGCAGTATTGAAAATGGCCCCTTGAGTTGAAGATGAGTTTCCGCATATTCCGACGTTTCCAGGGAGAGTTGTCTGATTGAAGAAGCCTTTGCTTTCGTACCTTTTGAGATATGGAAAATCATACGGTAATTAGCATATATCTTAAGACGGTATATTCATCATAATTCATAGACATAAAACCAGTATTTCTCTATGGGACTTGTTAGTCTAACAATGTTCTCCCTTAAAATGTCTCAGAAAGGCCCGTAATTAATTTGTTTTCGGAAAAGATCACATCATCTGGAATTTGAATCAAACAAAATGAGAAAGAAAAAATGTCATGAGGATTACTTTTTTGTGGTGTTTCTATTGTTTGAATCACTCTAGTAACATCTATTTTTTCAAAATAACATTTGATCATTCTTTTCTTTTTTTATTAGTAGTGAAGAAGATGAAGTCATCTAGTCTACCATTATTAGTAAAAAGGTAAATGTTAAACAACCCATCAATCAATTCATCCCACTCTTTATAAATGAAGAGAGTTTGACTAAAATCTAGATTGTTATGTTGATAGGTCATTAAAAATGAACGGGAAGATCACTATTGAGATACTCAAAAGAGGGTACATAAAATGGGTTATAACGAGGGACAGATCCAGGATTTTCACTTAGGGGGTGCGGATTTATATGCCTATTTTTTTTTGCAAACAAAGTAATTAACAAAATACTTAATTATATTAATATGTCAACAATTACAAACGCATTAACCTCTACGAGAGTTCATGTTTTAAAATATTCTAATAATCGACTCATTATCAATTTTACTAA
Source organism: Eschscholzia californica (assembly GCF_041429995.1). Lineage (NCBI taxonomy): Eukaryota > Viridiplantae > Streptophyta > Magnoliopsida > Ranunculales > Papaveraceae > Eschscholzia > Eschscholzia californica. The sequence goes on along the minus strand of NW_028238198.1, from coordinate 10,087,086 downwards.
AAATTTCTTTTTCGATAAAGACTACTAAACTATTATTCAACTACGGATCACTGTCTTGTTCTTAAACGTATTTTAACTAGTTTCAAAAAAGCTCTTTCAATAGAGGTCGTTGCAGCTGGCAAAGTTAGTGCTAACGTGATAAGCATAATGTCAAGACTAATGAAATCTAACGGATAAAATTGAGCAAGACGCATCAACTTAATTTTGTCGAGACATGCCATACAACTGAGCAACTCGGTACTTTTGAAACAAGCATTTAGCAAGAGCTCCAATCCCATCTAAATTTGGCATTCTTTCTCGTACCGTAAATGTAATTATCAAGCTGAGAACTAAGTAGCATAGTATCAAGTCTAATGAAATCTGACGGATAAAATTGAGCAAGACGCATCAACTTAATTTTGTCGAAAAGGCAAATCCATGGACTCAAACAAGCCATACAACAGAGCAACTAGATACTCTTGAAACATTATAGCCACAAGTTTAGAACCACTAAGTCAAACTCTTCTTGTTATCATTTGTACACATGATTAGATATATAGTAAAATACAAAAATATCTATAGAGAAAAAAAAATGTAATTGCTTATGGAGGGATACGATCCCACGACCTCACACTCATAGCTAAAATCTATCCCACACCCTAACCACTACGCCAAGTCCTTCTTCATGCCTATATCATACATCATTAGATAAATATATATAGATTTCTATATACCTATATTAAAAAAAATATTTACAACTACTGTTATTATTTTTTGGAAAGATCCAGGGGTGCGGCCGCTCCCCCTCGCACCCCCATGGATCCGCCCCTGGTTACAACCATGAGGTCCATTACACAACCATCAAAAAGTGAAAGGCGAAAATAAACTGAAGTCGAATTGGAGGTTCATACAAGGATCTCTAGTACACTCCTTGTAATACGACAAAGGGCATTTCAATTTTCACAGTGTGAAAAGACCAAAATACCCATTGTTACCTAAGCAATATCCAAGTAAGCAATGGAGTGTACTAGGAGTGCGCGAGGAATGTCATTTAGTTGAATTAACAACTCTCATTTTCAACTCAATTCTTGCTCTGTGTGGCTAAAAGCACCCGCACAAACTATTATTAACACCCGACCAAAGCACAAAAGGAAGTTTTATAGGGCCCTCCCATTTTTGTTAGAAGGCCTCCCTATGAATTCATTGACTTGGTGAATAGTCACTGACCTTGTTTGGTTAAAGGGCCCCCCATGCAATGGTTTAAAAAAATCCACTTTTAAGGGTGTATATCACCCACATTGGCAATCTACACATCTCAACCCTAAATATCTCCAAACTCAAATCCCTAAACATTCCTCTTCTTCCTCTTTGGTGGTAACCAAACTTTTAACAAACTAAACCTAGGGTTTGAGGAAGATAAAAGAGGGAGAGAGAGATAACGAGAGAGAAAAAGAGAGAAACAGAGAACGAGAGAGAAGTTGAGAGAGAATGAGGGAGAGATGAAGATGAAAATGGCGTTAGTGATAGAGTTGAAAGATTTTATAGAGAGAGAAGATAAACTGATATGCAACATTTTATAGAGATGAAGATGAAAATGGCTTCGCTACTAGTGCTACTTACCCAATTTCCGGTGGGCTCAGACCGAATTGTGCAACATTTACAGCTCGAGACCACCGTATTTGTCACCAGTAGCTTTTTGGTTTAGTGCAACCAGAAAGCTCACTTGAGGGTTTTCATCCTCTCTTGATTTTCACCTGCTTCCAGACGAAATCCTTGTGTTACTAACTAGTAGATTCAAGTATTCAAACAATGTAGCTTTAAAAAATCGAAAAAAACTAAACCTCGGGTTATGAGGAAGAGGAAAGAGGAAGGGATGAAGATGGAAAGAGGAGAAACAAAGAGAGAGAAACCGAGAGAGAATGAGGGAGAGATGAAGATGAAAATGGCGGTAGTGATAGAGGTAATAGATGAAGAAGAAGAAGAAGATGAAACAAAAGTTATGAAGAAGATGAAAGAGGGGTGGGGCTTTTGATTGGTTAAAGGACTTTTTATTGGTTTTGATAATTTTGGCCTAACGACGTTAAGTTTACCGTTAGGTCAAACAAGAGAAGGGAGAGTGCCTTTTTCTGGAGGGGCCCTTCTAACCAAAATGGGTGATTTGGGGGGCGCTTTTAAAGGAGGGGCCCTTTTAACAAAAATGGGGACCCCTATAAAATCTCCCAAGCACAAATGGGGAGATATCCCATGTACAATCTGGGTGCCAATAGTACTTTGGGCGGGTGCTTTTATCCCCTCTAGCTACTCTCCGTGGACTTTCTCCCACTACAGTTAGGTTGTCTGCTTCTTTTGAAAAAATCTATTTTGATTTACTTTCAAATTATTTTTTTAAGAGTTCATACCATTTTCCTACAACAATAACACACTTTCTTTTTGTTGTTGAAAGAACAATAACACACTATTTTTCTGTTGAATGTACAAATAACACACTTGGTATAGTCAATTTGAAGTCTGCCTTTTCAACGAAAAAAAAACAAAAGTTCTGAAGTCTGCCTTGTCCTTAGAGCATATCCATTGCAACACTCAACTTAAAAAACTCAATTTGACACGTAAGATTATCTGAGTTTTTAACAAAAAACAATCTTCAATGCAACGCTTAATTAGAATCTCAATATCATGTGTCAAAATAAGAAACATGAGTAAATCTAAAATAAATGTTGAGGTTTTTCAAGTGTTGCATTGGATAAGTACATTGAATTGAGTATCTCAATGGTGCCACCTAGGAAATAGAAACTCAATTCATATTTGACCATTGGATTAATTGAGTTTTTGTTGAATGTTGCATTGGAGATGCTCTTAGGGGGACAACTCCAACCCTAAATTGGATACCACCTCCAAATCTAACTGCACTTGCCCACAACAATTGACTCTCGCCCTAATTAGGCCGCATTACATTACAATCTGAAATACTTTGCCCTCCTTATATTGAAGAAGTAAATGGCCTACAGAGTTAGGAGAGAGAACATATATTACTCTCTAAATCCTGCCTAACATACTTGACCAGAATTCAGTCAGAATATTTATCGGACATAAAGTCATTTTTCTTGTAAACTTCACATGATTAACAGACAAAAGTCGGAATCTCGTCGAATCTACAGTAAAAAGTGATAGATGGTCTAAATTTTCTTAATATTCCCTCCGTCCCATTTTATTTGGATGGTATTCTTTTATAGATGTCTTAAAATGTTTATTCATTTTCCTTTTATAAGATTCATTGAAATATTAACATAATGCCATTTTAAAAACTACTCTTTAGTTTTAATACCAATAAACAATTCTAATTGGTTACTCTATAAACTTTTACCAATAATATATTTAATGAAATATTTTAAATCAAATGGGAGTTGTTTAGGAAAGTGTCAACAATAAATAAAGTCTCTTTACTAAATTAAATTCCCCAAACTACAAATAATATTGGACTCCATTTGGATTTGATCTTTGCTCCCCAAACAATCATGTGGACAAAAGATTAAGGTGGGTGGGGGGATCACCAACTACCATCGTCGTCTTTTTTAAAAAAAAAAAAGAGAAACTACCGTCGTCATCATTCATGAAAAAAAAAAAAGAGAAACTACCGTCGTCATCATTCATGATGATGATAATAGAAAGTCAAGCTCCACTGAGATTGGTCCTTGTGGCGGCCCCCTAAAGGACCATTAACTACTCAGATTTGGCTTAGTTCCACTAAAAACACCAATAATTTACCGCTGGGTGGACCCGATTTCAGAAGAGCCCGACGGCTATTAATTCAGAGTCGTGATCAATCACTTTGATCAATCCTTTTTTCTGTCGTTTATATCTTATTAATATTCCCAGGATCAAGGTACAACCTTTCCTTGACTTAAAAATAAAAAATTTTGATAAATACAGTTACAGTTTATCTTACACCACAGGGCACACAAATTAGGAAAGGTGGCTTATAACAATAAGTCAATCAATTCCAGGGTTAATTCCATTGGGGCACCCCCTTATCTATCACAAATTCACTAAAATGGACCTACAAAGATAACCAGTTTCTAAAATGACTCTTTTTACATTTATATGTTAATCTTAATTGTTGTTTTTTTACCAGCACAACCTCTTTTCTTCTAATCGTGTGAGAAAGATTGATGGCGAGCTATCGCCTGCCAACATCCTCTTTTGGAAATTAAATATATATTTTATATTCTTATCTATCTTTACCTTCTACCACTAGGGATGGGAAACAGTCCGGAATCCGAGACCCGGTCCAATCTGCCCGAACCGTTAATACCCGAAAACCATATGGCATCGGAGCCGGACATACCCGGCCCGATGGTTCGGGCTATAGGGGGCGGGATTCGGACATGCCCTCATATCCGGCCCGATCCACTCGTCCGCCATAATCCTCTCGCTACCCGATGGATATAGAGAGCCTGATACCCGATCGAAGTGTTCTGCCCGACTACCTGCACAAAGATCCGCGTGTTTTCAGTTAGATCCAACGCCTGAGGTAGGGCGTCTCTTCAAAATAGACCTCAGCCGTTGGATCTAATTGAAACGCCCCTTTGGCCTTGGTCTCCTATAAAAGGTCTTCTAAAAAAGAAACCCTCACTTTATCCTAGTCACTTATCACCACCTCTCTCTCTCTCTCTCCGACTCTCTCTCACACACAAAACCTAAACAGCTACTCTCTCCGACTCTCTCTCTTTTTCTCTATTTCTCTAGTCTCTGTTGTCTGTCGGTGTCTCTCTCCCTTCTCATGTAATATCAATATGAAAGGCAGTAAGAGTCTACGACTAAGAAACCCTAAACACCATTCGAGATCAATAGTCGACTCTCTTGCCGAATCTTCGTAATGTTTCTCTGATCTACATATGAATTAGTAAAGCAAGATGATGTTTGGTATACGCGATGATCTATGGATCGCATGATGCGGTTAAACCTTTGAACATCATCTTAGACATTACTATCTACATTTTTTTATGCGGTTTTGTGATGATGTATTGTAACTTGAATAGTTTGATGTTTTTATTTTTTCTGGATGATGATGTTGCAACATAAAGAATAGTTTGATATTTTTTATTTCTGCTTATATAATCTTAAAAATAGATCTACTCAATCAGTCAGGATCATTTGGATCATTTAGATGCTATGAAAAATTAGTCGGATCATTTAAAAGCTAAGATGATGTAACATAATTTTTTTTTAAATCTTTTGGTAATCAGTTAGATGATGCTATGATGATCTTTTGATAGTCTAGGTTTTCATAAATTTGTAATTTAGAGTTTCATTTGGACCCTATGATAATTTAGGGTTTCATCAATAGTTGGTTAATTATTAATTTTTATTTTTCTTAAAATAAGATAACCCGCGCATGTCAGGCCCGTCACTGATGGATCCCGCTCGGGTAGGCGGGTTGGGACGGGCTACGTGCAGTGAATATGTGGAGTCTGTCTGGCCCGATCCACCCGACTACTAGTAGCGGGCTAGAGATTTTGGTGTTCGAACCGCCCTAGTCCGTCTCTATTTCGCCCGAGCCCGATCGAATCCCACCCCGATCCACCACAACCACTGACAAGAGCATTATTGTCGTTATTTCCTCTGTCTTTGTCTCTCCAATCTTGCATTTTTGCCATTCATTTCAATACAAATTCCAGCACATCCTCTTTCCTTTTAATCGTGTGAGAAAGGTTGTTGGTGAGCGTCGTCTGGCAACATTCTCTTTTGAAAGTTATCCATTACCTTCCACCATAGCCACTGACAAGAGCATTATTGTCATTATTTCCTCTGTCTTTGTCTCTCCACTATATTCTTTATCTCATTCTGTTTTTTCGGCGAAAGTCCCCCTTTGTTGGAAAATGAATCCTCCCAACTCTCAATTCTGTTTAAGATCGGTGAAGACTCCGACAAAAAAGAAATTCCAGTGCCGAAAAAGAAAAAAATGTGGTGGTGATCGGATAATGATTGTAGTGGTAGCAAACCAAAGAAGGGAAGAACAGAAGAATAGGTTGTTGATGGGCGACCGGTGCCAACGACCCTCTTCCAACGAAGATGAAAAGGATACGAAAATGAAAGAGGGACCTCCATGGCTATGTCGAGACTATCAACCACTTGAACAATCAAGTGTAGACAAAAAAGAAAAACTTTTGAAAGAGGGCGAAAAGGGAAAAACAAAGATAAGTATTAACAGTAATTGTTTGACGAAAAATTTGAAAAGGAGCCCATATTAGAAGGCGGTCACCTTTAGGAGGCTACTTTGGTGAATCATCTTTTGGGCTAAAAAAATAAAATTAATCCAAAGTAGAAATCAATCCAGGTCATTGCAGTTGTTGTTTGGTTTTCTGCCGACAAATCTCAACTAAAGAAAGAGACAGAGCATGGTAAAATTTTCTTATTAAAGGAACGATGAAAGAACCCAAAAGAAAAACTTTTTTTTTGAATGGTCAGCGTGCCTCGAAACCTTGACAAAGAAATAGAAGTTATTAAAGTTAACTAGCGGAAAAGTATAAAAGAAAGAAAGGACATTTTAAAAACTAATCATCTAGGAGGGGCTATTATTGTGAATTGTCATCTTTAGAGCCCAAAATGTGCTTTCACGGTGTTTACCATTTTATACCTATTAGAACATAAGGTGAATTTTGTATTTATATTATTTTACATATGATATAAACTTATAACTATTATACGACATAGTGTCTTCGGTTGTCTGAATGATCCACAATAGATTTTAAACTTACAAAATTTAATTTACTAGATTAAGTCAATTCGAGAGGTTTCCCGGTTTGGGTTGAAATGACTATATGACCGACGAACCCGTTTTCAAGCTGTAGATAAAATATTTGAAACGGAAAAGGTTAAATGACTTGAGAGTTGCAACTAAGAACGGTGATGTGACTGGCTCCAATTGGTCAACCATGGGAAGGGAGAAATGATCTGACTAATTGGAGTCGACTACAAAGTTGTTTGTTTTTTTTTTAGATCTGAAATTTGAAATGGGTTCAAATTCAGTTTTCTAATGTTTGATTTCGAATTTAAGAAAATCTAAAATTTTGGATGAACTGGACCAAAGTCTGAATTGGTTGAAAAAGAGCCCACATATTCCAGACTTCAAAACAAGTCTAAAATAGTGATTTAATTTCTGAAATATATCAAATGATGTTTCTGCCTCTATATTTTAGAAAAAATTGTCTCAACCCACCAAAGCCATCACCGGAACACCAACACCACCACAGAGCACACCACCACCACCACCACAGAGCACATCATCCCCACGAACCAGAAATTTCACAAACAAGACCATCATCGCACACTACGACAACCGCCACCACAGCGAAAACCACCATCTTCGAACGAGATCTATGAACCCCCGCGCCGAATTTGGTGAGGGTTTAAAGTTACCAATATGTTACAGAGAGAGAGAGAGAGGAGGGACTGAGAGATATGGAATCTAACTTCGTTGGTCTTCAAGCGAGAGAGGGACTGAGAGAAGGACGAAACCCTGTTTGGTACTTGTTTTCTCTACTGAACTATGGGCACTAGGGTTTGTGATCTTTATATTTCTTTAACAAATCCAATGAGGGTTTCGTCCTTCTCTCAGTCCCTCTCTCGCTTGAAGACCAACGAAGTAAAGTCCAGAAGAATTTTTCTCTTCTTCATCGTATCAGTTTTGTAGTTCAGTAGAGAAAACAAGTCCCCAACAGGTTGCAAAATACAGGATCTGAAACTCGACTATCCAAAGACTGACATGAAAGTCCAGAAGAATTTTTCTCTTCTTCATCTTATCATTTTTGTAGTTGTCCTCTCTTCGTTTTTCGTTAGGAGAAAGAGGGACTCCGGAGAGAGAGAGAGAGAGAGAGAGAGAGAGAGAGAGAGAGAGAGAGAAGGACTCTGAGAAAGAGAGTGGGGGAGAGAGAGAGAGTGATAGACAAAGATAGAGAGGGAGACATTGAACCCCATCGGACATTAGTCTGTCGAATCTTCTGTTAACGAGAGGGAGATAGTGAGAGAGACGGTAAAAAGATGGAGAAAGAGAGGAAAGAGTTTGGTCATGTTTGGCGCTCGGGAATGAAATGTCATTGTTGGGAATCACATTCCCCACAACGCGATTCATGTGTATCATATTATTTAGTTTGATATTTGGTTTGACCAGGAATGAGAATTCGATTCTTGATAGATTCCTAACTTGGTGTTCGGTACGTACAGGAATATGATTGTAAATTTTGTAAAAATCATGTTATATCATATTACTTAAACTAAATTTATTATACGTCATCTTTGTTATGTATTTTAATCAGTATTATCTATTCAAATTTGTTTTAATATTCATGGGATCATTTTAAACGTTATGAAATCGATTGGAATGACAAAAGAACAAGATATAAGGAAAAAAAATCTAGAGAGAATAATGTTTGACCGGGAGATTCTATGGTGGTGGCTAAAACCCTAGGTCTTTAGTTTTTTTTAGTTGTGGTATCATGCGAAGGAGGGTTTTAATACTAGTCATTCTAATACTTTATTGAGGATAATTTTGTCCATGAATATTAAACAAATAATTCCCATGAATGGGAATCACAAACCCACACCCTCCCTAGGTTTGTTATTTTCCATTTAGGGAGAATCATATTCCTCTGGGAATAGGATTCTCTCTACATTATCACGGGCGAAACAATAAACAAAGTTGTGATTCCTGGGAATCACATTCCAATCTCACGTGATTAATCCCGCGCACTAAACAATAAACGGGATTGTGATTCTCGGGAATCACATTTCCATTCCACGCGCCAAACATGGCCTTAATTTTTCTTTTCTTTTTTTATGTTAGACAGGGGTGTATGAGAAATTAAGGTGTAGATTTTGTTTGTCAAAGACACGTAATAAGGGTCAATTCAGATTCAGTTAATTCAGATTCAACTAATTCATTTCAGTTAATTCAGATTCAACCAATTCCGATTCAGGCATAAAAAAGGGTTATTTCCCAAATATCCCCCAATTTTGTGACTAACTTCCTGCCTAACCCCATACTTTATCAAAATACCCAGATGACCTCCTTTTTCAGTTACCGTTATACTCCGTTAACTAGTCATCACCGCTCTATCCTCCATCCCATCACCTCTCTTTCCTCCATCTCATCAACTCTCTCCGCCACTTCACCTTCTCGCCACCTCATCGTCTTCACTAGCGAAAGTCGTCGGCCAATTTTCTGGTTGGCGACCTTCAAACATAAAAAAAAAAATCCTCTCTCATCTCTCTTAAAAAAAAGAAATTTTTTTTAAACTTTCCTCTCTCTCTCTCTAGATCTGCGAACAGACCTTTGAAGGTGTGTTCGTAGACCTAGATCCGGTTCACCAGATCTAGAGAGAGGAGAGTTTTAAATTTTTTTAAAGAGGGGAGAAGAAAAAATATATTGTTTTATGTTTGAAGGTCGCCGACCAGATAATTGGTCGGCCAACAACCTTCGTTGGTGAAGACGATGAGGTGGCAGAGAAAGGTGATGATATGAAGGAGAGGGAAATGATGACTGGTTAACGGAATTATAACAGTAACTCAAAAAGGGGGTCATCTGGGTAGTTTTAATAAAGTAGGGGGCTAGGCAGGAAGCTGGTCACAAAGTTGAAGGCTATTTGAGAAATAACCCAAAAAAAGATAAATGATATATGATGTGTTCTGACACGTGTTGTTGGGTACCCACGTCTGCATTGGGTAGGGTTAAAGTTGGGCGTTTTTGGTTCGGTCCTTCATTATACCCTAACTTGCACTTAAGTCCCCAATCATTTTTTATCTAGACCGTTGAAATGTATCAACCGTACACATAAGAAAAACTGAATTTATTTCCCATTTTGTAAGGAACGACTGAACCTCTCTTTCTCTCTCTAGAAAAAAAAATTGTTCACCTTGTTCTTGGGTCTGTTCATAAATCTTTAAATCTCAAATCAATTGCATCATCAAGAGAATCAGAAGAATAAGATGGTCGAGAATGATTCATTCATCACAGTTCTGAGTTTCTTCAAATGTTTGATATCTTTAGACATGATGATATCTTCTGTTAGTTTCTGTGATGAAGTTACTTATGATCAATCTATTATTCAAAAATGGCCTGATGGTGGTTATAATACTTTTTCTGTTTTCCAGCAACCATGCAAGTTTGACAGATTAAAAAAGTTTAGATTTTGATCTAAAACTCAAAGTTTTAGGGTAAACCGTTAGGATTTTGGATATGATTTTACCAGATTTCTTTGGAAAAGAACAATTCATGTTATCATTACTATTCTTTACCTTAAGAAGCAGCCATCATAGATAACACGAGCACCGTTAGAAGTAGAACAATTTCTAATTTGAGAAACAGCAGCCGAGAAACAAGAAAGACAATCTTCAACTGATAGATATTCTCTACACTGTGCCATAGCATATACAGGATCCGATGTTACGGTACTCTGAGCCGTTGCAAATCTATATATATTACTTGAATTACTCAATTCTGACCTTAGATCTGAAAAAGTTGTATTGAGATTTGTGTAGAATATTGATTGTTGTGTTGCTTTACGTGGACTACAACCATTATCTAACTGATTTATTTGGGGATCAGCAGCTGCTAAAATCACCATCAAATTCAGTGAAGTAAATATTGACAAGAACAAGCAGAAGAAGATGGAACTCATAACTGGAAGAGGCTGAAAATGGTTAGTGTTTGATTTTTAAGGAGAGAAAGTAGACAGAGTGAGAGAAGGGAAAAATAATTTGGGGAGGTTGGACTATGAATTTATAGATGGGATAATAGTGGGAAAGAATGCATGAAAAGCCCATAATGTGGACATAAATAAGAAAAAATAAACACTCAAAAAATTAATGTAAAAAAATATATTTTTTAATATTTTTAAACTGTCGACAACATATATAATTATGTCGTTAACAAGAAAGTCTTATTGTCCAGCACCCTTTCGTGTTGTGGTAGGACTTCTCTCTTAGGCCCATGAGGTCTTGGATCGAGTCTTGCTGAGAGCAGTTTATCACCAAGATTTATCCCCGGTAGATGTTGTCGGGCTTTAGGTTCTTAGTAGTCGGGGTTTAGGTTCTTTGTTGTCGGGTTTTAGGTCTCTTTAATTATTGGTTTGACTAAGGCGGTTATTGTGTTTATCACATCTTAATGATGTACCAATGCCTTGTAAAGACTAACGTAGATCGTAGTCGGTTTCTCAAAAGAAAAAACAAGACAGTCTTATTTGTCTCATAATACCTTTTTTACCCTTGTATCTTGACAACATATATAAATTTGTTGTTATAAACTGTTGACCACAAATACAATTGCGTTGTTACAAATTGTTGACAACATGTGTAATAATGTCCCGAATTGTTATAAAATGTTGTTGCCCTGACTTGTTATAAAATGTTGACAACATATATAATTATGTTGTTACAACATATATATTGCATTAGCCAAAATATTATTCCTTCGTCAAACGAGTTGGTCGATTACAAAGGATAATATGCATAACATTCTAATTTTGCAAAAGACAAATTGAAAAATGAATTAGTATAAAAGTTTTGTCGGAAGCAAAACAATAAATTCGGAAACCATTTCTTTCTTCACAAAGAAATCGAAAAATACTTTAGCCAAAATGTTAGTGTCGGTCTGTGTTTGCCAATGCAAAAGACAAAATACAAATTTGCAAATCAATTTTTGAGCGAAAACAAATTTGTTCAAAAATTTACAAAATTGTTGAGAGCAAACTAGGATTTGTTCAGACATTTTTAAAAATATTCTTCACCTTAATTTCGGGGTAAAGTTCTACAAAATAGATTTTTTTTTCGAATATTCAAATAGGGTGTGTTTTCCTGTTATCCTTCAAATTTTAGATTTTTATATTATCTTCCCTAATCATGGAGAAGACGAGAAGAAACAAAGACTTCGACATTTCAACAAGAAAAAGAAAGACATTGATTAATGAATAGACATATATAAGGTCATGGGAAACAGAACCAACCGGGTTATCCAGATAAACTTTGGACAGTACAACATAGACTACATTATACAATGATAAATGGAATTTGAACAATCATATATAATACATGTTTTGGGATCTATTCAATTTATTTTTATATCAATCTCTTTCACAATAGTTATTGTTTTGATGGGAATGAATTAATTGTAGAAAGTGTCACATTTTATTGGGAGATAGTTCTAATATTAACTCATCAAGTTGACATAATCAATATAACCAAGAAGATAACATGAAGTCCTAAACAATATTCATTGGCTTAGAATGGTATTATTAGTGGAAGATAACAACATCTCAACATCTCAGGAAATTTCAACAAAGTTTGAAATGGAAAAGATGGCCGACCACATAAATTGTGTAAAATTTGGCGATTGCTAAGGAGAGCTGGAAATTGTTGTTGAGGAGCTATTATGGTAGGGAAACTACAAAGATTAGTAAGGGGGGGATAAAGTTTTGGATTATTATTTTAAAGACTTTCTATGTTACAGATTTGTAAAACTCAAAATTTAAAGGACTCAAGTATAATATTGTCAAATAGCTCAAAAATAACAAAAAAGAAAAAAAATGTTTTCTTTCTCTTTCACTCGTTCTCTCTTCTGAATCTGACTCTCCCAATCTCCCTCCTGCTTCTCCTCTTGCAATCTCTTTCCTTCATCAACTACAAATTTCCGGCGACTTCTACCAATGTATTTTCTCTAATGAATAAGACATCAACCAAAATTTTGTGAATTTTTGTTCCCCTTCTTATAGGGTTTTACTGAGTTTTATAAATAAAGAAACTATTTTACTTTTTTTTCTCTAACCGAAAGATCTGCTTCTTTTTGGCCAAATTTTTAAAGTTGAGGGAAGAAAGAGAAATAAATTTTAATCGACAATATTTGTCTTGAAAATTGCATACATCTTGAGATAAATATTCATCTATAATACCACTGTTTGATTCAGTTGGTGGTTGTTGGTTCAACTGAAAATATCTTCTTGCTCCATTGAAGAAGTAGCATCATAAACATCTTGAGACATAAGAAAAAGTAAGTATCAAGTAAAAAAAGAAAGTGAGAACTAATAAACTAGTTGTTTATTGGTAGCGATTGTTGTGTAACTTGATTGTGGAGAAGAAAATAGAGGTATTGTTGTTGAAATAGTTAGGATTTAAGAAAGGATAAGAAAGAAAAGAAAAATTACTGTTAAATTGTGTAATTATTTTTTTTCTGATCCCTCTATATTTCATTATTTAATTTTAAATCCAGAAAAATAGTTCCTCATAAAAAATTGGTATGGGGAGTTGTAGTACAAAAAATTGATTTTGTACTACAGCTCCCCAACAACAATTTCCAGTTCCCCTTACCAATCACCTAAAATTTCACGTTAGAAAAGTAATTTTAGTAAGAGATATCACTTACGTTCTGTTGTCGAGCATTAGATCATTAGACCGTATTTATAAAAATATATATAACTCGTCTAAATTGATATTGTTTTCACTTCGTATGAAAACATTTAAGTAGCTATTTTCTAAACAACGTTGTACTACTCATGTCTGGAACAATGTAATATACTACATAGAGTTGGTGTCATGGGGTGGCTAGTTACCCGTTCTTCTCAATTCGTGTACAAACTTGCTACAATTTTAAGTATACCTCATATCTACATGCAAGAATATAACGAGAGGCATGGGACAACGGCTGCCACAGTGCGACGATACCGAACTCCCTTCAAATAACAAGAACTAATCGGAGAACCGAAGGGCCCTCAAGTATAAATGTTTACTGTCCAAGAGAAAATCGAATAGGGGTTTCCAAGTAAGAGGCTCTCGTCTCATTTTCAGAGCTTAAATTTTTTGGAGCTTCTCCATTCTAAGATAGGCTCCCAAATGAGGGACTCTCCACCCAAATTTAATTTATTTTGTATGTGTGTGATGTGCTTGTATGGAATTTCAATTTCTCGATATGTTGATTGTGGACAAGAACTCTGGTAGAATTCAGAAGTTGAAGATGCCCTGAAAGATTTAGGTCCAGCAAACAGATTCTAGGTATAAAATTATTCGAGATAGATAGAAGAAGTTGTTTCACTTATCTCAACAGAAGTACATTGAGAAAATACTTCAAAAGTTTCACATGAACAAATCTAAAACTGTGAGCATGCCTATTGTTAGACACTTTAAATTGAGTAGTCATTTACTCAAAAAAAAAAAATAGTCCGAGTACAGAGAAGGAAGATATGGAAATAATTTCATATGCTTCTGCAATTGGTAGTTTGATGTATGCCATGGTGTGTACCAGAGCATGGTACAGTGAGTCGGTTTCTTTCTAATCTGGGATAGGAACATTGGAATGCAGTGAAGTGGATTTTGAGATATCTTTGAGGGACTTCTGATTTGAAGCTTACCTTTTGAGTTGGTCAGTCATTACCAGTTAGTTATACTGACGCTGGTATGGTTGGAGATATTGATTCAAGGAAGTCCACTTCGGTTCACTTGGTAACGTTTGCTGGGGAAGTTGTAGTATGACAGTCAAAGTTACAAAAGTGCATTGCACTTTCAACTGCTGAAGTTGAGTTCATAGTCGCAACTGAAGCTTGTAAGGAGTTGTTGTGGATGAAGAATTATCTTGAGAAAATCAGATTGAAGCAAGATAATTATGTATTGCTTTGTGACAGTCAAACAACAATACATCTCGGTAAGAATTCGACGTTTCATTCACGTTCGAAGCACATCGTAGGTATCATTGGATACGTGATGTGGTTGCTTCCAAGGAAGTAGAGCTAGTTAAAGTTGATACAAATGATAACGAAGATGATATGATTACGAAAGTTCTCCCGGAGGGAAGCTAGAGGTCTGCCGAGGGATAGCATGGTTGGTGTTCTCCCACCTAGTCGGAAGGAGAGTTTGTTGGGTTCTCCTCCTAGTGGGAAACCTTGTTGGGATTGGTTTGGTAAATCAAATTCGGACCAAGTTGGTTTTCTATGGGTTGGTGGAATTAGGGTTAAGGAGGGATTTATAAATACTATTGTTAATCTTATTTAGGGCAAAACCAACGTGGGGCTCGGGCTCCCAATTTTGGGAGCCCCTGAATTTTGGGAATCCCGAGGCTTTTCTCAATTCTAATGTCGGGCTCCCAAATCAAAATAATGTACGTGAGCGAAGTACGTGTGCGAAATTTTGATTTTAAGATTTCGACTATGAATTAAAATGTGATATTATTCGAGAGAGATAATTTCAAAAAGATAAACACAATAAAAAAATTAAAAAAAGATTAAAAATAATAAAAAAATTAAAAAATCAATTTAAAAAAAAGTTAAAAATAAATAATTAAAGTGGGGTGGGGACTGGGGCTCCCAGCCCCACTGGGAGCCCAGCCCCCAGGCTCCCGGGTTGGAAAGGTGCGGCTAGGGCTCCCAAATTTGAATTGGGAGGCCAGCCCCACCCACGTCGGTTATGCTCTTAGAAAGAGAGAACACAATAAGAAACACATAAGAGAAGAGATGAAAGAGAAAGAGGTCTGTCGAGACTCGAGAGGAGGTTTGCAACAGGGGCTAAGTATTTTCAACACGTATAGATTTCGGTATCGGAAAATCCAACGGTGAGATCTTCTCCGATTGAGCTTAAATTTTGTTAGAGGTTTTCCTTACTTTTTTATCTAGTGATTGGACGACGAGATTGACGTTTGGTGGCCGGAATCCTAGTGAATTTAGAGTCATTTTGGGCTGCATATTTCTGGGTTGTTTTACTCTTTCTTGTCAGGTTTTTTCGTGTTTGAGATTGACTCTTTTGGAGTTCGAGTCTCGAATTTTATTCTATTGAACAAGGAGGACGTAGTTTGTAACTCAATTTCTTATTATAGTGGTTTTGGAGTGGACTACTTGTCCCGTGGTTTTTTACTTCTCATATTGAGGAGGTTTTCTAAGTTAACAATCGGTGTCTTATTTACTTTCAATTTTTCGTTTATTGCTACCACTATTCTACATATTTTTTCTTATAACTGACACAAGTAAGGGGAAACTTCTCTTCCGTGCTGACGCACCCATTTTTGACAACATGTTTAGTGGTAGGACACCAACCTTGTATCAAGGAGGTTACAGGTTCGATCCAATGTTTAGCCCCTTAGGTTGGTCTTTATGGACATGTGTGTGACATTTAGGACTCAAATCCGGTAGTTATACAGACTTATTCTATTCATTAATTTTGATATATCTTTGTATTATCTCTCTATGATGTATTAATGTCTTGTAATGATGACTCTTTTAGTCTATTTGCGAAAAAAAACAAAACATTTAAACTAGTTCAAAAATTTCTACTCATTTTGCGTTTTGGTGTAAATATAAAAAATTAATTTATTGAATAATTGAAGGTTTTCGCTGATGTCAAAAAATGACTATTTTTGTTTTTAGTCAGGAAATGAGACCTTAATGTTGGACCGTCTGTTTGGTTGAATAGTAATCAGCCTTTAGCTCCCGCTACTTGGGAGAAAAACGTGCAAAGAGTTAAGAAATCTCTCTAATGCTCAAGACAGTCAGATTGCCTTTTGCAGTTAAAATATGAGTATTGATTGATCTTTGGGGAACGTATTGAACTTACCTTGGTGAAAGTGATGTGATGCCCTTTTGTAGGCTGCTTTGGACCAACTGTGATAGAAAGTATAGACGAGACAATTTTGATCCAGTGTTCGGGATTAAGACTACTCTTTGGTAGTTAAGAGATTTAAGGTTTCCTTTTGAGTTTATCTTTTTTCTTGGATATTTAGAAGTTCCTATGTTCAAGGATACTTCGTAGATATCCTGCCGAGTTGGTAAATCTTCTATGAGATGTTTCCTCCTTTGAAACTTTTGAATCCCAAGTTAGTTAAACACTTAGGATTGTTGCCGGTTGAGGTCTTTAGAAAGACTCGGGATTAAGTCGGTAAGCGCGTGATGCGCTTCTGCCTTCCCATGTTCAGGGTGTAAGACATCGATCTTGCTTACACGGACCTCATATTCTTCTTGAAAATCCCAAGACAGACCTGATTGTGTTTTAGACGGAACATGGTTGTAGCTCTTTAGAGGATCTTGCCGACCTCCTGATTCTAGACTTAGGTGATAGAGTTCTTCGGACCCAGCTGTCATGTCTCCGTAGGACGGGTTGATCCGTTGAACTTCTGATCTTTTCTTAAGTTATTGACGTCAGTCGACGATTGACCATTTTTGTATTATCACATTTCCATTTTCATTTTGCATTTAAGTTTATAAAGATTTACTACAATGAATAATTCATAACAATAATAATAACTTCTACTTCCTAGTCAAGAAACTAATGCCGAGTGACCTAATTAATTGCTTTTCTACATGAGGCATGACACATGACGCATGAGGCATGACGCCATAGGATAATGGGAGATGCTAGAGAGCCCAAATTTTTTGGGCATTTTAGTGCCCAGCTGATGTAGAATCACTAAAAAACAAGGTTTTTTCAAAGTTTGACTACGGTGGGGACCGCTTTTATTTCTAAATGAGGAAATATGTCACCCTCTAAGTACCAATTTCTAAGTCACTCTATCATTTCCCTAGGATAATTAACGCATTTGTGACCTCAAACCGAATACATTTGAGGTAATATATCTTGATTTCCTTTAATCTTTTGTTGTTCTTTTTTTTTTTGACGAAAGAGTATTATATTCATGGTTTGTGGCGGCTTCCGTACAAAAGCAACATTGCTAATAAAATTCACTTTCCAGTCCATTTTGTGAACTTGACTTTAATGCCACTTGGGGTTGTATATATATATATATATATATATATATATATATATATATATATATAAATTCACTTTCTAGTCCATTTTGTGAACTTGACTTTAATGACACTTGGGGTTGTATATATATATATATATATATATATATATATATATAACTATCATGCAAATACCCTAATGGCCCCCAACTGTGTGACCAGCTTCCCGCCTGGCCCTATACTTTACGAGAAATACCCATATGATCCCCTTCCGTTATAACACCGTTACTCTCTCTCCTTCATCTCTTTTTCTCTCTGTCATGTCACGCCACATCATCTGTTACGCCACCTCATCACCTTCTCCGGCAGAGGTCACCGGCCGGAAATTTGGCCGGCCGGCGACCTTCAAACTAAATTTTTTTCTCTCTTCTTCCTCTCTCTCTCTCCTATTTTCTCTCTCTTCTTCTTCTTCCTCCTCTCTCTCTCATCTTCTTCATATCTCTCTCTCTTCCCCTTTCTTCTCACTCTCTCTCTCTAAAATGGTCAGCGAAGGGGGGAACCCTTCGCCGACCATCGGTCTGGGAAAAACCCAGACCTTCGAAGGTCTGGGATAACCAGACCTCGTCGGTCTGGTTTCCTAGACCGACGGCCGGCCATTTTAGAGAGAGAGAGAGAGAGAGAGAGTGAGAAGAAAGGGAAAGAGAGAGAGAGAGGAAGAAGATGAGAGAGAGAGGAAGAAGAAGAAGAGAGAGAAAATAGGAGAGAGAAAACAGGAGAGAGAGAGAGAGGAATAAGAAGAAGAAGAGAAAAAAAAAATTTAGTTTGAAGGTCGTCGGCCGGAAATTTGGCCGGCCGGCGACTTCTGCCGGAGAAGGTGATGAGGTGGCGTAACAGATGATGTGGCGTGACATGGCAGAGAGAGAAAAAGAGATGAAGGAGAGAGAGTAACGGTGTTATAACGGAAGGGAGCCATATGGGTATTTCTCGTAAAGTAGGGGGCCAGGCGGGAAGCTGGTCACAAAGTTGGGGGCCATTAGGGAAATAACCCTTGAAATAATTCGTTTATGTGTATAGTTAGGAAACCATCCTGAAAAATAGTGCTTCAACAAAAAAAAAAAAAAAAAAAAAAAAAAAAAAAAAATCCTGAAAAATAGTGTAATATTTGATCAGAGAAAGATATAAATTGGAAGAAATGATTAAGTTAGTTTGTCCATAAAATTATAAGAGGTGAAAATCTAGTGAAGGCTATAAAAAGGCTATTTCCTAGAGAATATGTAAGAAAGTATAGATAGTATCATCTCAATGGTAGATTTGCAAACGTATCACGGCTATACTCGAAAATAATACCAAGGAAAATAATTTGGTGTGGATTCTACAACACAGAAGTAAGCTTATTTAAGAGGATATATGACATTAGAGATGGATCGAGATGAGGAGATCCAACGATCAAGTTGAATTCAAGATTTTGGATTATATAAAAGATATAAAAAATATGAGACGGATGGAGAAGAAGAGATCCAACGATCAAGACGATTCAAGATATATGAAGATCCTGAGATACTTAGTTTCATGTATTTAGGATATCCTGTAACTATCTTTAGATAAAAATTATAGGGTTATTTCCTAATGGCCCCCTACTTTATAACCAGCATCCCGCGTAGCCTCATACTTCATTAAAAATACCTAGATGACTCATTTTTTCCGTTACCATTGCATGTTCGTTAAATTCTTTTTTCTCCCTCCCAAAACTACCCTTTCGCTTGTCATTTCTCTCTCCTCCATCTCATCACCTCTCCCTGCCACGTCGTTCTTCTCGTCACCTCATCATCTTTTTAGATTAGGTTGCCAGCTGACCAAAATTTTCGGTGACTTTCATACTTAAATTTTTTTTCCTTCTTTTTTCTCTCATCTCTCTCACTAGGGTTTGTGGACAAAGAAAGATTCTCAAGAAACTCATTAGGGTTAGGTGAAGGAGATGTCCTTCGACCAAGGATGCAATGCGAGCAATTTGTCGGATAAGACAAGTGATGAGAAGATCATCAAGTCCGAATGATTTAGGGATCGTAATGTTTAGCTAGAAACCAACAACGATCGTTGAATCGCGATAGCGATTCGCGACTAACTTCGTCTGGATCCTACAACGGGTCACACAAAGAGTGTCAACTTGATCGTACAATATGGCTAAAGGGATGGGACATATATACATGGATAGTATCCATAGAGATATGTCCAAAGGCCTAAAAGAAGTTTAGGCAAAGGTAGTACGAAAGGCCCGAAAGAAGGGAATTTGGGTCGGGACGCCAAAAAAGTAATTTGGGCTCAAGAGAGTGGCCGACCACATGATATGGGGTCCCCATAAGGGGCCAACCAGATCAGGTCAAGGAACCCTAAAGGGGACGGCCACAATAGAGGGAAAAAAGAAAATTAGAAACTAGTTTCTAATTTTCACTATTTCCTTAATCTTATTCAAAAGGGTCTTTTAGGAATCTAATTAGGGTTAGACTCTAACTTAGAACTTTATATAAACCCTCTTTGGGACTTGAATAAGGTGTGAAATTTCTCATAAAACTTTCTTACTCTACTACATCAAGTAAAGAAGAGAAAAAGCTAATTCCCATAACTATTTATCTAGTCAAAGAAGGAGGAGTTTTCATCTAACCACCATTGTTATTCTAGCTAATAAACAAGGTGGGAGATCAAGGTGATTGCTCGGTGTCCCACGTAGAGGAGCTATAATTGAAGCTCTTGATCTTCTCAATAGCGATTGGAAAGGTTCGAGGGAAAACTAGCGATAAAGGTATTTGTGCAATAGTTTTACTTAGTTCATCATTATTGCTTATGCATGAGATTCTGGGAATACTAGTGTTTGATATTAGATGTCAAGTTATCCGCATACAACACTAGTAGAAGAGGTCATAACCCAAAATTAGGTTGGCAGAAGAGCTTGGTCTGAGATTTATGGAGCATTTTTCTATAGGCATCCGATGCCTATCTTCTCGACACTTTTAAAGGATGATACTTCTTTTGTTGTTCGACAATCTATTGTTAGTGGCACAAACTTGTTTTGTAGCGTGTTGGAAGAGATGGCACTCCACGAGTTCTCTCTTATTGTCTTGGTACTTTCTATTTTTTTAGTGGGGAGAAACTAAGAAACTCTAAATCCTAATTTCTCTATAAATAGGAGAGGGTCTAAAAATTCAATTATCGAGTTATGTCTGATCAATGTAATCGATCAAACACACGAGTTGTGGTGATTATTAATGAAACTGTTATTTTTCCGCGGATGTAGGTCGTGATTATCCGACCGAACCACGTTATATTATCGTGTTATTATTTCAATATTTTTTGGATCTTCCAATATCTTGAACACATCTTGATCGTCGTATCTTCCAATATCTTGGACCGTCTTCTATCTCAATATAACTAAAAAGAAAAAAGGTGATAGTGATATACTGCTAGTACCTCTGATGCCGAATTGAGACGTATTTTTGCTTGATATAACTGTCGCCAATTCATTTAAAAAGATTCGAGCTTTCTGTTGGCAAATATTGGGTGAGGGTAAATGCATAGTCACATCACTCTTGATCTTCCTTCCTTTTCTTCTCTCAACTTCTATATTGGTTCCCACATGTAGGTGTAGGGGCGGATCCAAGGGTGCTACCCCTCCCCTTGCTCCGCCCATTCTTCTTTAATATGAGTAAAAAAGACATTATCTATACATATTTACGTATGTGGACTATTTGGCATTAACAGATCGGTAGCTCAGCATTGTTGGTTTAGTTTAGCCATGAGACTTCCGCCGTTCAAACCCCCCTCAATTGCATGGTGGTTGTTGATTTCATATCAAGTTGGTTTAGTTTTAATCTATGGTCAACTCTAAAATTTTGGCTCCGCCTTGATTTGATATTGTAAGAAATAGAAAAATTGAATTGATTTCCTACCTATTACATAAGTTCTTTATAAAGAGTTACATAAGAGAGAAGTTTTATCAATTGGACAATGTGGTACTATGTATTCTAACACTCATATATTCTAACATTCCCCCTCAAACTAATGACTTTTACTAGTGAAAAATTCATGAGTTTGCTAAACAAATTGTAGATGTGGGACTTGTTTTGATCATAAAGGCATCATTGTGAGGTTGCTAAGTTATTGATTTTGTTGTTGTCGATTTTGTTGATTTTGTTGTTATAGTTATTGTTGTTGTTGTTGTTATTGTTGTTATTGTTGTTATTGTTGTTGTTGTTGTTGATTTTGTTGATTTTGTTGATATTGTTATTGTTGTTGTTGTTGTCGATTTTGTTGTTGTTGTTGATTTTGTTGTTTTTTTCTCCATTGGAAGTCCATTTGAAGAAAAGTTGCCTCCATTGCCAGGTTTTGTTGGCTCTATTGCCAGGTTGGCCCCATTGCCAGGTATTGTTGACTCCATTGCCAGGTTGGCCCCATTGCCAGGTATGTTCTCTATTTAAAGAGAATTGTGTTCTCTATTTAAAGAGAAGTTAGACAACTATAACCTGTTGTCCGGGTGGGCAGGATCTGCTCCCTTGATGTTTTTCATAGCCCTCACACATGATTATTACTCCATCATCAATGTTATAGAATGCAAACCCTTGATCTTGTGATTTTATACTTTTTGAAACACTAGCAATCACCATTCTTGAGCTTTCCCACTTCAACTTTTCTTTATAATCTTCTCTTATCTCCTCTTCATTTGAACTTATGCAAACTAAGGAACAAGTGAGAGTTCTCAACTAAGAAGTATGAGCAAATCAACTAAGAAAATTAAATCTTTTGCCATAAATGAACCGACAAACATGTTTTCAAAACATCAAAAGAAAACTATCTTTGAGAATAAGCAAGATTTCTTTGATGCATTCTATCAAACACTTAATGTGCATCATATTGTAATCAAGATTTTGGACAACTATAAGTATAGCTTCAAGATAAAATTGGGGTATATAACTATTCTAATGAGAAATCCATGAATTCTTTTCACCCTCTCTAATAGCTTTCCAATTTCTCTCAAAATATAACTTCATGGACCATGGATACACATAGATTTGATGTTTTGGAGGACTTGACATTTGAAATGCTTGAGATCATTGAAGAGTATATCATGTGATTTCTTCAACAAATCACTCTTGTTTGGATCTTTCATCTTCTTGTTAATCTTCATCATCTTCAAATACTATTGAGAAAAGTATTGAAGAATGATAGATCTCAACAATAGAATAGAACTACTCTTATTGGAAAGAAAAAAAAAACACTAAGCTTGAACTAAAAACCGATAAAAGCTCGGCGGACGGTAGCCATTAATGGGACTACCGCCGCCGGCAAGCGGAAGACTCTATTGACTAACCCAAGAAAGAAACCTAGAAGCTCTTATACCATGTAAGAAAAGAGAAATTGTATTGACTTCCTAGCTATTACATAAGTTCCTTATAAAGAGTTACATAAGAGAGAAGTTTTATCAATTGGACAATGTGGTACTATGTATTCTAACATTCATATATTCTAACATTTCCCCTCAAACTAATGACTTTTACAAGTGAAAAATTCATGAGTTTGCTAAACAAATAGTAGATGTTGGACTTGATTTGATCATGAAGGCATCATTGTGAGGTTGCTAAGTTGTTGATTTTGTTGTTGTCGATTTTGTTGATTTTGTTGTTGTTGTTGTTGTTGTTGTTGTTGTTGTTGGAGCCTGATGATCCAATGAAATAACAGTACAAGAAGCGCCCCAATGGGTATTTCTTGAGATACCATCCTCCTCACAACCTCTTCTTCCATCTGGTCCAGTCAATGCCATTGCTCCAACATCAATTCCTTCACCTGCTCCTACTCAACCCTTACCTATTGTTCCTACTCAATCCTTACCTATTGTTCCAGGCACCAATGATGAGTCCCAACTCCTAAGTCAAAGTGCCACCCAAACAGATGATCAACTTGTTGAGCCCGTGTTGGAGTCAACTTCTCTGCCGCTGGTCCAGTCGATTCATCATATGACAACTCGTTCCGAACAAGGTATAAGAAAGCCTAAGGTAATTCCCTCTTTACTTGCAACAAAGTATACTATTGGTTCTTCCTTTCTTTCTACTGTTCCTACCTTGCCAAGGGAACCTACTTCTTTTACATATGCAAAGCAGAATCATCTTTGGTGTTTGGCAATGGCCGATGAGTTTAATGCATTATTAAGGAATAAGACTTGGTCTTTGGTACCAAAGAAACCATGAATTAATTTGGTTGGGTGCAAATGGGTCTTTCGTATTAAGACCAAAAGTGACGGAAGCATTGACAGGTACAAAGCACGGTTGGTAGCCAAGGGCTATTCTCAACAACAAGGTTTGGACTACGATGAAACCTTTTCACCTGTTGTAAATCCGGTAACCATAAGATTAGTGTTGAGTGTTGCTATAACTAATGGTTGGAATGTACGTCAACTTGACGTTAAAAATGCATTTTTGCATGGTTTTTTAGACACCGAGGTATATATGAAACAACCTATTGGGTTTGTAAATAAAGAATATCTGAATCATGTTTGTCGCTTGTATAAAGTTGTCTATGGACTCAAACAAGCACCACGTGCTTGGTTTACTCGTTTCACTAATTATCTTCAAGAGTTGGGCTTTATCGGTTCGAAGTCAGACAATTCTTTATTTACTTATCGGACTTCTTCTTCAATTACTATACTCTTATTGTATATGGACGATATTATTATTACAGGATCAGATGCGGTTGTCTTATCAAGCAATATTAGTCGATTAAATAATCAATTCTTTATGAATGATCTCGGCGATATTCACAATTTTCTCGGTAGGGAGCTTAAAAGGGATGAATCTGGCCTTTTAATAACTCAGTCAAGCTATACCCTTGATTTGTTAAGAAAAATTGATTTATTGAATTCCAAACCAGTGTGCACTCCGAGTCCCTCGGGTCAAAAGATGTCTCAAAACGATGGTGAACCATTTTCAGATGTCAACTTATATCGGTCGCTGGTCGGGGGTCTACAATATCTCTCCTTAACAAGGTCGGATATCACTTATTCGGTAAATCAAGTTTGTCAATTTATGTAGTCTCCCACGACGATTCACTTTAGTACGGTAAAACGTATATTCCGTTATTTAAAAGAAACACTAGGTAGGGGTCCTTTCTATTCAACCAAATCAGATTTACCAACTAATGGTTCAACTACAATTTAACGGCTTTCTCTGACGCTGATTGGGCGGGAGATCCAGATAATCGGTGATCCGTTACGGGAAGTTGTATTTATTTGGGGAATCATTTTTTATCATGGGACTCAAAGAAGCAACCTACTGTTTCGAGAAGTAGTACTGAGGCAGAGTATCGCGCCATGGCGTATACTACTGCCGACATAGCTTAGATACAGTTTCTTCTTCGTGATATTGGTGTATTCATGAACTCGCCTCCGGTCGTTCAGCTTGAGGGGGGATGATAAGCTCCGTTTACCAGTTAGTTATGAATGAGTCAAAATGTGTTTGAATTTTGAATTTCAAATGTAAACTCTACTTCCTGTAATCTTGGAATTGACCAAGTCATGTAACAACAATGTTATTAATCAATGTAAATACCTCTGATCCTAACTGAAAGGATTACAGAGACTTAAAGAATTCTCACATATCACTAAATCCTAATTTTAAATTTGATCTCCATGGAGATATGAATCATGCTTATTCATTTACCCCTCTATCGATATCCACTTAAAAAGATATCATCGCTAGTTCCAAACAACAACATTTGGACAGAGTATTTCTTGGTCAATCTAAACTCTGCCCATTACTCTTCCAAAAGTTACCGTTTTGGTCTCTCACAATAAATCTTTTACCACAGAATTCAGTATCTTGTGTAATAATAAGAGAATTTGGGGATGACATCTCTCCATCTTCCTCGTCCTGCTTCCATACACTACTCTCTGATTCATCTTCACATGGTACATGTCCTTCACTTGACATTTCTACTATGATAAATCACTAATTCATTGCCGATTCCAAACTAGATTAAGTTTTGGTTTTACCGAACTTCGTCTCTCTAGCTCACCAGAAATTGAAATGAGAACTTTCTTTTTGCCGATCGAGTTTTCCCAGCCTTCTCTTTTACCAATCGAATTCGTTCATCGATTTGGACATCACACTATTAGCCACCACTGATTTCTTTTCAGTTTTGTGAGTAATCAATCCTTCTTCCTCTCAGTTTGTAATTCGACGAACTTATCTCTCTCTACAAATACAACCGTCAACGACTTATTATGGACTCAAATCGATTGGATTTTAACCTACTATCGATTAGGGTTGGTTCTCACTCCCAAATCAACTTTCTACAGATAAGGAAAACTCTATTTTTCTGTCACCTATATCCAACTGTTTTTAGTTGTGACGCAATCTTTCTGTCTCCTTCTCTTCTATTTGTGACAAAATTTTACCACAGTTTTGTGTGACATCTTTTGCTCATACTGTTGTAAAATCCTTTTGCAACAAATCACTACTGTCACTTATATCCAACCATTTCTAGTTGTGATATAATTTTTCTGTCACCTTTCTCTTCTTTTTGTGACACTATGTCTTCACCATCATCTTCATGGATCCTCAAGATGAATCCATTATGTCTACCAGTTCCTCCTTTTCATCATCAACTACATATGGTATCATTTCTTGTTGATAAAGTTGAAGCTGACCTCCCTCTCACCAAATGTTATTCAAACTCTAGAAAGAATGAAAAGAAGAAAAGAATGTTATTCAAGCTTACGAAAGAAAGACAAGAATATTATATCAAGTTTATGTGAGATTACAAGTTCAAGTTGCATATAAAGAATTCAGCACCATTGTCAATTTTTCGACATTAAACAAAAAAATCAAGTTCAAGTTCAAGTTTCAATCCAATCGCATGCGAGCAACACTCATCTTTTCCAAGTTCAATCTTCAAATTGGATACTTCACAAGTTCCGCATTCCAACTTGAGGGGGGTATTAGAGTATAAGGATCGAGATGGATCGAGATCCAACGATATCAAAATCAACCGTCCAAGATATATGAAGATATTATTTGTATTTATCCTAGATATCCTAGGAAACTAAGATACCAAGTCACTCTATAAATTCAAATGACCTCTATGTATTTTATTCATTGAGTTGCATTGAGTCTTCGAGTTTGTAACCAATCAATCCCACGATTGTGGAGATAATATAACCCAGCCAGTAATGGCTTTCTCCGTAGATATAGGTCGTGATCCTCCAACCGAACCATGTAAACTGTTGTGTTCATTATTTTAGTTTGTATCTTTTAATCTATCAACTAACATGAACTTTCACATGGTATCAAGAGAAGGTTAATCAATCCTGATCAAACTCGTTTTTTTTATTTGGATCGATTAAATTATTCTGAGCAGGTTAATCAATCCAGTTTTATCGAATTTTTTTAGCTTCCGCTATTATCGACGATATTTTCGTTGTGATTCAATATCCTTTTTAATCGCTTTATGTCAATTTAATATCCACTCGTGATCACTTTCGTCATGAATCATGTTTCCACAAATTTCTAATTTTTTTTTAATCGTTGTAGTTAATAACCGATTAATCTTCGTCGATTATTTTCAAGATTATGTTGTGTTTTCCGTCCATATATTCACTGGGATATTTGAAGTTACTGTGTCAAGTCTCTAGGATATTTCAAAAGTGTTTCTCAAAACAAAAACAAGAGACATATCACGACAACATGCTATTGTCACTAAGGGTGGAAATGTGTTCATGGAGCAACTGAAATTTCTTGTTCAATCGGATTAATCTCTAAACGCAGAACCGAATGTTCGTCCAACCTAACAATCAATCGATCACCTCTCCTCCTCTTTGTTGATGTGTCCACAGCCGATTCTATCGGCCCAATGGATACACCAACCTTGCCCCTCCTTCCACTGCACAAGGTCCGATCCGAAATCGCCGGCTTCCTCCTGGTCACTTGGCAGACTATGAATGTAACAACATATCTCTGCCTTTCTCAAGCACATGTTCCAACTTCCCCAATCCCGTAACGGATTATCTTTTGGTTGCCTCCTTCTCTCCGGCCCATAAGATCTTTTTGACATCCTTCTGTCTCATTCCGAGCCTACTTCCTTCAAGGAGGCTATGACATCCCCTCATTGGAGGGAAGCCATGGCCACCGAAATCAAGGCTCTTGAGTCCAATAATACTTGGACCTTAACCCATCTCCCAAATGGTAAGAAACCCATTGGCTGCAAATGAGTTTATAAGATCAAGTTCAACGCTAACGGGTCCATTGAGCGCTACAAAGCTCGACCTGTCGCAAAAGGGTATACTCAGATCAAAGGACTCGATTACAATGCCACTTTTGCTCCTATTGCAAAGCTCGTCATAGTTTGGGTCCTCCTCTCCATTGTAGTTGTCAAAGGTTGGTCCATCCACCAGCTCGATGTCAACAATGTTTTCCTCCAGGGTGACCTGGATGAGGAAGTATTTAAGAAACTACCTCCCGACTTTTCACCTGAGGGAGGGACTCGTGTCTGTTGATGGGCCTAAAGATAGGACTATTCCCGCAAGTATACGGGGTCAAGTTATAGTATTTATAATAAGATCGAGTATCGTCCCAAGAGATAGGTAGGTAACTTCGGATATTGAATGCGGGTTTAACCCAGTAATCAAGATGTCAATAGCTAACTTAGACTAACACACGCACCCCACTTTAGAATTGATGATTGATTTGTAAAATGAAGAAATAAATAAAACTAACTAAACTATCTAAGAAAGAGGTAAGAGGATATCTAAGGTTATAAAATCCACCGCATAATTTCACTTTATAAAACAAGCACTTAATTACTTAAATCTCTTTTGTATTTACTCGGGATCCAATATAATGAACTATTTGGATTCCGGATGATGTTCTAGATAAAACAATTTTATAATCATTAATTCTAATTGTCTTCCTTATAAAGATTCGGATCACTTAACTATTATTCATCATCTAAAAAGCATACTCCATCTAACAACTTAACGAAAGTATGAAATATCTAATTATGAGGCATGAGTAATGGAAAGAAAATCCAATCCATATAGATAAACAATCAATAGACATTAAAGCACATCAAAGGATTTAATTAATCAAGAACAAGTATTATAAAGATCCAAAATGGGTTTCATTCACAACCTTAGATTGCTAAATTAACTATACATGAAATCTAGAATAACATTCATTGACATTGTAAAATAAATGAAAATACTAAGAAATTAATGGAAAGAAATCACCAAGAATGTTCAAATTCCATATCCCCATGTATCTCCAATTTGTCCAAGATTTGCTCCATTTATGCTCAAGAATTTTACTCCAAGAAATCCAAGTAATAGCTATTTTATTGCCACCCAAATAAGAAAAAAGAAGGAAAAAGAAGAAATTGGATCTAGAAAGAAGTTGGAAAGAAGAGATGAAGTGGGTAAAGATGATAGAAGAATATGGAAGAAAGAAGGAGAAGACTATTAATGGAAGAAAGAATAGTAGTAGAGAAGAAGATGGAAAAAGAATGGAAAAGAAATGGATTTAGTAGTAGAGAAGAAAGATTAGGTAAGAGGAAGTAGTATGGGAATAGAGAAGAAGGGAGATTGAGAGGGTTTGCAATGAAGGATATGGTGCCTGAAGTCTGAAGGAATGGTATCCTTCCGAAGGAGTGTCCTTCGACCAAGGATGCAATGCGTGCAATTTGGCTATTAGGATCTTAATGACCTTATTCGGAAGATCATTAGTCCGGTCCAATTAGGGGTCGTAATGCTTAGCTAGAAGCCAACTACGATCGTCGAATCAAGAGTTGATTCGCGGCTAACATAGACCGGATCCTACAAGGGTTACACAACAGAATAATGATTTGAACGGAGAGAATTGACTAGATGGATAATGGCAAATAAGTGGATTGGATCCGTTATTGGTAAGTCCAGAAAGATTCGGAGAAGTCCGAAAGAGATAAACATGTCCGGGCCCAGGAGGGAGGCCCGGAATGGCTTTAGGGAAGCCGGCCATGTGATGGCCGGCCAAGGCAATAGGGCCGGCCATGTGATGGCCGGCTAGGCCCTAAGTGGGCCGGCCAAGGAAGCCCATAAAGGGCTATGTTGGCCGGCCACACTTAAGTGACCCAATGGAGGGTATTTTGGGTGTTGCCTAATAATTAGGTTTATGGAATCCTAGGTTGAGTCTAATACCTCTTCTAGGGACTTCTATATATACCTAATTATACAACCTAAAGAGAGAGATTGAATTCTCAACAACTGAGAGGGTTAACTGAAAGAGTTTCAGAAGATACATCTCAGAGAGAGAGAGAGAGAAAAGGAGTTTTCTCAAGTATCTAGTCAAGAAGAAGGAGTTCTTCATCTCAACCTTCAAGAAGGTCCTAGCTGACTGAAAGGAGGGAGTTCAAGTCATTATTCGGTGTCTCAAGTAGAGGAGCTACACTTGGAGCTCTTATCTTCCGAATACTGATCGGGATTTAGTTCGTGGGAAAGCGATTAAGAGGTAATCTTCTTTCCAATCTAGTTCATTGGTATGTTCATGTATAGATCCTGGAATTAGTGTTAAACATATGATGTTTGAGATTCCGCTACCAACACTAATAGACAATTAGGTGTATGAGATACACTAAGTTATTCCCCTTCAGTGGCATCACGAGCCGTTTGCATGAACTATCTTTGACTAGATGAATTAGATTCATACTTGAACAACTAGATATTAGTGTTTTAATGTTTGAATAGAGATTTAAACATAAGTTTGATGAGATCAAATTAGGGTTTTGGATGAGATTCATGGCCTAGAAACACTAGAAACAAAGTTTTATGAAAAGAGTTTTCATAAACAAGTGTTAGGGTTTTAGAATTTTGATAGAAATCATTAAAACCATGAAGATTGGTTGATGAATTGATCAAAAACAGTACCTAACAGCAGCTGGAACAGAAAGAAAGAAAAGAAAAAGAAGTTGGAACGGCAGGATTTCCCAAAAATTAGGAAACCCTACTGGCCGGACCGGCCAGGACGCGTCCAGGACGCGTCCGGGCCGGACCAGCACGTCTCGGACAGACAGTCCGAGACAGACAGGGACACGGACTGGAAATCCCAGTCCGTGAAGGACCGGGAATCCTAGTCCGAGCTGGACTAGGAGTCCGAGACTCTCGGGTCTCGGACATCCCAGAGCGTCTAGGACGCGTCTGGGAATCCCAGTCCAACACGGACTAGGAGTCCGAGACTCTCGGGTCTCGGACGTCCCAGCGCGTGGGACGCGTCTGGGACATCCCAGTCCGAGACGGAATAGGATTCCGAGACAGGAGCGTCTCGGATATCCCTGACGCGTCTGGGACGCGCTCGAGGGAACCTATTTAGGGTCTCGGTCTAGGACCGAGACACTGGACGGGCGTCCGGATGCATCGAGGATGCGTCTGGAGCAACCAGAAGCATCTCGGATGCGACTGGAAGCTTCCGGACGCAACTCGGATGCGACCGGAGCATCCAGAAGCGTCTAGGACGCGTCTGGACGCGTCCAGAAGGCATCCCAGATGGGATGGCCTAGCCGTCTGTGCACAGAAGCGTCTGGGACGCGACTGT
This sequence comes from Eschscholzia californica, assembly GCF_041429995.1. NCBI lineage: Eukaryota > Viridiplantae > Streptophyta > Magnoliopsida > Ranunculales > Papaveraceae > Eschscholzia > Eschscholzia californica. The sequence goes on along the minus strand of NW_028238198.1, from coordinate 10,055,804 downwards.
GGGGCACGGGTGCATCCCGGACCAAAAATCCGAGATGGCACGTGTGCTGTCCCGAGACCAGACACGTCGGGGACGCGTCTGGGAGTTCCAACAGCTCTCGGATTAAGCATCCGAGAGGCATATGCAGCAACCGGATGGTCTGGAAGCGTCTAGGACGCGACCAGGACGCATCCTAGACATCTCACCCGAGATGTCTATGGTCTGTCCTAGGACAGATGCGTCTAGCTGGGCTAGGACGCGTCTGCCCGAGAGACATAGCACGGCAGGAAGGTGCTGTCTCTAGGACCGGACCTTGACCAGGCTGAGTCAAGAGTTGACCAGAGACCAGTCAAGGGGCTTTGACCAGGGTTGACTCAGATTCTTTTGAGTGAGACTCAAGGGCCTTTTGGGCCATGATCTGAAAGGGAGTTTTTCAGACTTTTCTCCCGGTTCCGAGCATAATTTTTCCGACTTAGACCCGGGTTAGAGGAGTACCCGAACGGAGTTTTTCCTTATTTTGGTTTTGGAAACAATTAAGGAAGAAACGTAATGTTTTAGTTTAAGTATTGAGAATACGAAACATTAGACATAGAGATGTCACAAAATCCCACGAATAGCTATGTGATAGCAAAACCTAGAAACGAATCTAGGATACATACTTTATTTATTATGATTGTCATATTTTTGTATGTATGGATGTATGTGATTGCGTAGAATAGTATACCTTTAGATAGGATTATCGTTTCTTGTTCTAAGCGCAAGGAGTTGTGCCCGAATAATACTTAGAGTATAGGGTCTTAGAATCTATTGACGAACTGAATGATGAGATCATGGTTCAAGTGGGAGTAGTCAATAGAGGTTCTTGGATAAGAATCCAATCGAACCATAGGCGAACAAGAAATAAACTTAAAAGATGGGATCTTTTAAGGGGTAATACTAAGATTTAACAAATCATTACGCAAACCCACATAAACTTTTACGTAATAAATCATGAATGGTTATGCAAGAGTTCACAGTAACGCAACTTGATAAATTACGTAATAAGTCCCAAAAAGAATTTTGAGTAAAGCCTACCCAGATTAAGACACCTGTTGAGCCCTTGTTCATCGATGGTGGGTCATGCCAAAGCAGGGTGCCATCTTTTACCTCGGGACAATACGGGTAGATCTATGAAGAGGTCTACATGTCTAAATGGTTATTCTCAAACGAATCAGCAAAAGGGTTTTGGATTTCGAGGCTAAAGGACGATTTAATGTTTAAATCGTTAACCAAGAGTCATATGAGATATGATCAGTAAGGAGTTACTCACCCAGGAGGGTGAAGTTAAGGGCAGTGCCAAAGTACGCTTAGCTTCACAGGAATGGGATCTTGGAATTATATTATTCTAAGGGGACAACAAAAGTAGAATAATATAGGCAAATTAGGAAAATTGCCAGGATAACAAGTTTAATCACTTTCGCATTTCTTACATGTAGTTTAATTATGACAACAAACATCTTCAACCTCTACACCATACTTGAGAAATTGAACGATACCAACTTCGTTCAATGGGAGAGGAACCTGAGAAAGGTTCTAGGAAAAAGCGCAGAAATATTGGACATTCCGATCCCCGTGCTTTCAGAAACTTCTTCTGATGAAGAACGTAAGCAAGTAGACGATATTCGAAGGAAGTCAGCGCCAGTAACCGGTTTAATGCTAATGGCCATGGAAAGAAAATATATAGATATGTTCATTGAAATGGAGGCATACACCATTATTCGACGGCTAAGAGAAGTGTTTGGAACACAATGTCGAATAGAAAGATTTAGAATCACAATGGTGATACTGGGGATGAGACTGGAGAAAGGGAAACCCGTTCGTTATCATGTTTTGGAGATGATTGATCACTTCAAAGACATGGAATGGATGGGATCTCCTATGCCAGTCGAACTGGCTGTTGACATCATCCTGAATTCATTGGATGAAAGGTTTAAGGATGTAGTAGCAAACTTTGAAGATAAGTTTGGACGGGTATCCTTCGAAAGTCTACTGGCGATTCTGGAAGTTGCTGAAAGTGGTTTCAGCACCCCTGAAACTCTAGAAGAGATTCTAGGGATTCAGGAAACTATAAACACGGGAACGGAAGACGTTAGGAGAAGGAAGCCGTCTGGCAGGAGAATGGGCAAGAAAGCACCAAGACCCAGAACCATCCTTCCTAACAAGAGATGTCTTGTGTGCGGTAGTACATCTCATATTCGATTAAGAGATTGCCCGCGATTCTTGGAAGAACAAAACGACGGAGCTGGGAGTTCCGGTCAAGGTAAAAATTGTTAAAAGTTATTCAATTAAATACACATTCCTCAAGGTATGCGATACCTAAAAGACTCTTATCATTATGAATGACAGGAGCGAGAGGGAGCTGAGTATTTATTGAAGAGGAGATGAACCTGTCGAAAGCTGAAGAAGGCAAGAGTTGCTGGAAAAGCTCAAGAAGGATCATAGACTCGATAGGCAATACTTTAAAGTAGTTTTAGTATTTCTATTTCTTTTTAGAACATTGACTCTGTAATGAGATTATGGGAGTGAATAAAATATGAGATATTTTATGATGTTCTTAAAAGAGCCTATCTGACTTTTAAGTAAATTTTAACGGACGATCCGACTTAGTCATTCTGAATCTTGTAAGAGTATACAAGAGTACAATTAATCGTAGAAAACAATGTTGGACATGAAAGTCTGCGATTAGTGTGATTAGAATGGACATAAGACTTGATTGTGGAGGAGTTTTAGAAACAAATCCAAAATCGAGAAGTGGATCTGGATGACTAAAGAATATGATGAGATCATGAGTTCGATAGTCATCGGTCTTCCAAAACACAAAGTCTAATACGTATCTGCCAAACCACTAAAAAACCTAAAAGCTATAGTGAATAATTGAGTCCATCCGGATATGGATATTATTTTAGAAGGAGTTCTAAAATTATCAATTATTCCAATGTCTAAAGCGTGTTAGACATAGGTTCTTCAAGAAGAAGAACGGGGTTTTCCTACCAAACATCGGAACACAATGAGATTGTTGCTCTCGATGGTGTCTTCATTAAAAGGAGGGTCCTTCTAAGAAGACAAGTGGGAGGAAAAATCGAATGGGATTCGATAAAGAGCAACAAGAGGAAGTAAGGAGTTACTTGCCTTAAAACAAAAGAGAGTAAGAGTTACTCGACTTAAAACGAAAGAGAGTAAGAGTTACTCGTCTTACGTGACAAGGGATGTCGACTTGAAGGGTTCAAGGGACGATCGCCTAGAAACTTCTTAAGGAGTTAAGAAGGTTGCTCATAAACCCCAATGAGTCTTGGGAAGATTCAAAAGAACTATAGCAGAAACCACTCTGAAATTGGATCGGAAATCCAAAGAGATAAGAGTAAGAATGGTTGAATCTTGTGAGACAAGAAGGTAAGTGGGAGTGAAACAAGAGTTGTTTCAGGGGTCCTGTATGTAGGAGACATACAAGAAAGGACAAGAAGACGAGGGTGAATTAACCATGGGCATCAAAAGTCTATGGAGATAGACCTTAGATGATAAAGACTCGTTCAAAAGGAGTTTTGGAGAGGTCTGAATAAGAAATTCTCTTGGAGAGAAATTCTACCCAACTCCCGTGATAAACACAGGAGAGACACTTATGTTAGGAAACATAAGAACGATCATGAGATGATTGTTGTTTACCCGTACATCTAAAAGGTACTTGGAGTACGAAAAGATGTCGTCGCCCATACAAGTCAGAAGATTGAAGAAAGTCATAAAAGTAATCTTCCGAAAATAAAGATAGGAATCTTTTAGGAAGGGCTAACAGGTGGGAAAGAGTTTTCCATGCTGGGAGTCGTTACTTAACTCTACTAGATAAGAAAGTAAAATTAGAACTTGGGAAGTACTAATTTCAGTGGGAGAAAACTGATAATATCATAACAGCTTACGAAGAGTTCGAAAGCAAGATAATTACAAAGCGAAGTGAAAAGGAAACTAAACTGTCGCCTTAGAACGATCATGAGATGCTCGGGTCTAAGGAATTAGGATCCAGGAGGAGAATCCTAAAAAGACTTGTAAAATTGAGAACGTGAAGGAGTTCACGCGGGTGCTCAAATTTTACAAACTCTTGTTATCCGAGATAAACTGGGTTTATTTCGTCATCTAAATTGTGGTTTAGAATTTAGACGACAGTCCAAAAGGATGGAGTGTTCCAGGTAGGTTTATTAGATACGTGATCTAATGAAAGAAACCCTACTAAGTGAACGTGGAAGCACATCATCCTACTATCCCTAGTCCAGGTCATTAGTTGGACAATAATGACTTATGAAGACTAGCATGAGTGATTGACAAGATAGCGCTGTTTCTTGGGCTATGGGAATAGGAGTATTCAAAGGTCAACTTCATGGGTGTATAGTTGATACACTGGAAACCCGCCGAATGAGAGTACTTCAAGAGTTGAAGTTATAAGATGTCATAACTCTCATTTAAGCAAATTGGAGAGATTCCTCAAAACATGAGTACTCACTCAGTTTATGGAAGGAATGTCGAACTTTGGTACCGTCAAACGCCATCCGTAAAAAGTGGTTATAAAAGCGGCATACTAGGGGAGACAGGATAGACATGAAATTGAGTGGGAGTACAAGAATGGATTATGTTTTCCTGAGTAAAATCGGGATAAAGTATCTCCGGGCCACTTGATGAGAAACAACTGAAAAATGCATGGCCGTGCTCAAACGGATTAAGAGTTAATCGTTTGGATTGGAAGTTGTTCTCGGGATCAAGAGAGTCTGATAAATATGACATATCAGATGAGATACGAAAAAACATGGGAATCGAGCATTGCACTTGTTCTAAGTACAAGTGGGAGACTGAAGGATATGGTGCCTGAAGTCTGAAGGAATGGTATCCTTCCGAAGGAGTGTCCTTCGACCAAGGATGCAATGCGTGCAATTTGGCTATTAGGATCTTAATGACCTTATTCGGAAGATCATTAGTCCGGTCCAATTAGGGGTCGTAATGCTTAGCTAGAAGCCAACTACGATCGTCGAATCAAGAGTTGATTCGCGGCTAACATAGACCGGATCCTACAAGGGTTACACAACAGAATAATGATTTGAACGGAGAGAATTGACTAGATGGATAATGGCAAATAAGTGGATTGGATCCGTTATTGGTAAGTCCAGAAAGATTCGGAGAAGTCCGAAAGAGATAAACATGTCCGGGCCCAGGAGGGAGGCCCGGAATGGCTTTAGGGAAGCCGGCCATGTGATGGCCGGCCAAGGCAATAGGGCCGGCCATGTGATGGCCGGCTAGGCCCTAAGTGGGCCGGCCAAGGAAGCCCATAAAGGGCTATGTTGGCCGGCCACACTTAAGTGACCCAATGGAGGGTATTTTGGGTGTTGCCTAATAATTAGGTTTATGGAATCCTAGGTTGAGTCTAATACCTCTTCTAGGGACTTCTATATATACCTAATTATACAACCTAAAGAGAGAGATTGAATTCTCAACAACTGAGAGGGTTAACTGAAAGAGTTTCAGAAGATACATCTCAGAGAGAGAGAGAGAAAAGGAGTTTTCTCAAGTATCTAGTCAAGAAGAAGGAGTTCTTCGTCTCAACCTTCAAGAAGGTCCTAGCTGACTGAAAAGAGGGAGTTCAAGTCATTATTCGGTGTCTCAAGTAGAGGAGCTACACTTGGAGCTCTTATCTTCCGAATACTGATCGGGATTTAGTTCGTGGGAAAGCGATTAAGAGGTAATCTTCTTTCCAATCTAGTTCATTGGTATGTTCAAGTATAGATCCTGGAATTAGTGTTAAACATATGATGTTTGAGATTCCGCTACCAACACTAATAGACAATTAGGTGTATGAGATACACTAGGTTATTCCCCTTCATGCAAGTCTAAAGAGAAATGAAAGAGGTAGAGATTTATTTATAGGTGGGTTGATGGCTAAGGTTTTAGGAGTTAATTGGGAGAAAATGAGAGAAAGAGGGTTAAAATAGGAAGTTAGGGTTGCTTTCTACTCAAGAATTGGATTCCTATTGGTTGAAAATTAAGGAAGGACAAAAAGGAAGGGCTTATAGGTAATTTTGGGGGTTAAAGAGTAAAAAGAAGGAGCCACGCGTCTTCTGTCCGGTTGGGTGTTATTTCGGATGCTATGGTGTAGCCGGAAGCAACTTAATAAGGTGTGACGATTCAGCAGCCGTTGGATCTTTAGGCACGCGGATCTGGAGGGTTTAGAGCAAGCCACGTGATCGGATGCACAGAGACTAAATGACTTCGGGTAACATGGAATCGTAACAACGCCCAGATACTCAGCAGCCATCGGATCTTCAAAACGCGGAAGCTAGCGGTGAGAATTAAAACATGGAACCGGGACCACCGAAGTAAGTCGCAACGCGATACACTGGATCAGGCCTATAGGGTCCATTTCGCTGCTTAGCGAGAACACGGGATTTGGATACACCGGCTTCCTTCCTTCGCCACGTGTCTGTGGGTGTACCGCGCGCCAAATTTGTGCCCGACACTGTCCCGCTAGTCAACCTGATTTGACTCCATCTTTGACTTTGCCTAGTTCGCTCATCCGGACTCCGATTTAACTTCCGTTTTCTCCTACGGACTCGTCTCGACCTCTACTTTTCAACCACGCACTGACCTTAGCCAAATTACCAGAATGTCCTTGACCTCAAATGACCAAATTACCAGAATGTCCTTGACCTCAAATGACCAAAATACCCTTTATGCATCTTTTCCTCGTTTTTAACCGTTTTTTACACCTAACTCCACAAAACACACCTAATCAAGAAAATCAACCATTTTATTATAATAAAGACCCGAAACGAACTAACTCGACTAAATTAAACGACTTAGATGGGACATTTTCATGACCCATCATCTGTCGCCTCAACAAATCTCTATACGGACTCGAACAGGCTTCTCGCCAGTGGTTCTCTAAATTTTCCTCTGTCCTCGTAAAAAGAAGGTTCACACAATCCCACTCGGATTACTCTCTTTTTACAAATCGTACCGCCACCACATCCTTATATGTCTTGGTGTATGTTGACGACATCATCATCACAGGGAATAATAATGCGGGCATCTCTTCCCTTAAGTCGTTTCTTCGCTCTGAATTCTCTCTCAAAGATCTTGGTCGCCTTCAATACTTCTTAGGTATTGAAGTGTCTTGATCCTCGAAAGGCATATTTTTATGCCAACGAAAGTACATCGTTGACATTCTTAAGGATTTTGGCCTCACAACCTCCAAAGTCTATCCTTTTCCTATGGATCAAAAATCCAAACTCAAACCTATGGACGGTCTACCTCTTTTGGACCCTACAGTGTACCGCCGTCTTATCGGTCGTTTGATTTACCTCACGGTTACTCGCCCGGATATAGCATTTGCGGTCAATACTCTCTGCCAATTCATGCAAGATCCCAGGTCCACACGTATAGATGCCGCCCATCGAGTCCTACGTTATCTCAAAGGCTCTATTGGAAAAGAGATTCTACTATCTTGTTCTAGCTGCCTCCTCGTTTATGGTTTTTGTGATTCTGACTGGGCTGCCTGTCCGACCACCAAACGATCTACCACCCGTTATCTCACCATGCTTGGTTCCAACCCGCTTTCTTGGAAATCCAATAAACAACACACCATCACTCGCTCTTCCGCAGAAGCTGAATATCGAGCTCTTGCCACTCTCACCTATGAACTTCAATGGCTCAAATTTCTCCTTATAGATCTGGGAATCAATCAATCCTCTCCCATGCCTATCCATTGTGACAATCGTGTTGCAATTTATATTGCATAAAACCCGGTATTTTATGAACGTACCTAGCACCAAAAACTGACTGCCATTTAGTTCGCGAAAAGATTAAAGGCAACTTGATTTCTCCGCACTTTACTCCTTCTCGGAACAACTCGCAGACATCTTTACGAAGCCACTTGGTGCAGAAGCTTTCAGATATATTATTGGCAAGTTGTGCATCATTGACATTCCTGCTCCAACTTGAGGGGGAGTATTAGAGGTATGGATATGGATCGGCCACCCGATCCATATGCCCACACTGACCGACTCGGTCGGACCAAGAGAAACCGGTCCCACCTTCTAGAAGACCTCTTTGTTGTATTTAGATTAACATCAAATACTTTGTATCTTTATCCTAGATTTACCCTAATTGTATTTCCTTAACTTATAAATACATGTAACCTTATTGTTATCAATACACAAGAGACATATTAAACTCTAATTGCTTCTTCTTTACTATATTCAATATCTCTTTCTCTCGTTCGACTAATACTCGGACTATCCAAGAGATAGTTCTCACATGGTTTATAGGCTAATTAAGGAAATGAATCGGATTATCATGTGAGAACTATCTCTTGTGAATAAAATATCTCTAATGAAGCATGGTGTCAAGAGCAAGAAGAAAACCTCTTTCCACCATTTCTTTTCAAAGTTCTCCTATTTGGGACCAAACCTTTCTTCAACATTTTGTTAAGAAGCCCATTTGCTACTTCAAGCTTACCTTTCTGAGAGAATCCTTTGGTCAGCATATTATGTGTCACCAACATTATGCCGTTTTGCTTCTTTCTCTAGTCGTGTTCGTATATTCCAACCCATGCTTACGTTTCCTTCTTTACAGAACCCGTTTATCAAAGTATTGAAGGTCACATGACTTGGCTTCAAACCCATTTCAATCATCTCGTTTAAAAACCTTGTTCCCTTTCTTGATCCTCCTTTTTGGCAGAATGCACCAATCAAAATATTATAGGTCACAAGATCAATTCTCACATTCTTGTTCATCATCTCATCAAGAAGCATGCTTTTGTGAGAATAGTCCCACATAGGAGAAGGACTATCTAGCAACAAAGAATATAATGTCTAGACCCTCTCCACTCATTGCCAATTAGTTTTGAGTTGGAAGACCACAAACTTAAAAGCCACACGCTCCAAGTTACTTGAAACAAAAAAAATACTTGTAAGCCTAAGCACCCCACACGTGAGGGGGCGTGTGAGAATAGATTCACATGGGAGAAGGGGTAAGTTGGAACCAAGAATATAATGTATAGGTCCTCTCCACTCATAACCAATTGGTTTTGAGTTGGATTACCACAAACTTAACATCTTTGTACGGTAGCCAGAAATCAAACAATTATACGTCGATACATCCTTTGGGTAAATATCTCTCCTTAACAACATTGAACTATGCAAAGTATTGTAAGTAAATATCTTTGTATGGTAGCCACAAACTTACCAGCTTTACAGTATGAATCCATTTATCTTTGTATGTAATAGTGCGGGGAACTAGACATTTACATGTCATACCATCAAACACGTCCGAGCTTCTCTTAATACCCGTTTCTTGCCAAACGCCTAAACCCTTTAATAATTGCATTATATGTAACAATATTAGGCTCCACATTTTAGGCCAACACTTCGTTCTTCAAGCTAAGTCACCACATTGGGTTTCATTTCTTGCTGATTCTTCATCTCCTCAAACAACTTTATAGCTGCAGGTACATTTCCATCTTTGCAATATCCATCAATGCGTGTGTTGAAAGTTACGTCATTTGGGAAGACTTCCTTAAAGACCATTTCTTGGAGAAGTGCATCAGCTTTCAATACCAGTTTGCTTAACCAGAGCTAGCATTCAACAAGGGATTACCCTAAAACAGTTATAAACTTTTTCGGTTTGAGAATTTTGCATTAATCTCTACCACTGTTACTAACTTAGATTTACCCTTAAACCCAAATCTAAGAGTAAGAATGAGCCATTCCCAAACTCTACAAATATTATCCAAGTATAGTCTTTAACTCCCTTTAATACTTATTGTTCGAACGAAAAATGATCATTATTTTATTTCCTTCTTTTGTATTGCTTATTACACACAGCATACTATGTCATAATCACAACTTTCGAAGATCAGGCATCCTTAAATATAGTTGTTACCCGAGTATAGTTGTAATATAAATTCAGAGAATAGTTAGTCAGACTTACCTCCTAATTGTCGAACAAAAGAAATCTTTCTAAATTAACAAAGACACAGAAAAGCCGAGGCGAGATACTCTTAACTTAAGACGAATTACGCCCTATGTGTACCCACAGATCAACTAAGTTTCGCCTCCACAATACAACGACTTCGTTCTTCTTTCCAGGTACATTGAAGAAGAACACGACGAACATTGACTAGTATTATAAACTTCACAATTTCGAAATGACCATAAAACGAATGGAATTGGAGAGTAAATTTTTCTGGAGTAATTTTGAAATTTAGTGCAATATCACTAATCTGAAATGATATTCTATTCATGATCTAAACACTGGAAAAAAACGGATTCAAATTTGGAGTCCATTTGGGTCCTATAAATAGAAATCGAATAGGTGCATTCATTGGGGACACATATGTTGGGTTAGGGACACATCTGTTGAGAAGGAAAAGGGACGGATACTCATTTAACAATAGATTATTGTCGCCTGAGATTAGGGTCGTCAGATCGCTCTCAAGATCTTGGGAGGAACGCCTTCTGTTAGATCTTGCTCAATCTCGCCCGAATTTGGCCCACCAAAAGTCCAGATGATTGTTAGATGGAGTTTCGAGACTAACCCGCTCCATGCCCGACACGGGGCTAACGCCATCTGTTGGATCTTGACTCTTGCGCGGGAAGAACGCGAGCCGCCCGATCTGGGCGTGTTCGTTTTGCGAAAATAGCCCTCAAACAAACTTTTCCGTATTGCCTTTTGGTCCCTCAATTAACCAAACATCATCTAAACTTTTAAACTTGAATATCTCATTCATCCGGAATTGGATTTGAGTGATTCTTTGCTCTAAATTTAAGAGCTCGACGAGACAAACACAATACTTCATCTATATCTTCAGTTTCACGAGTAGAACCAATCTGAAATTGGCTCCATTCCAACAATCCCCCACATGAATTGACTTACTAGACTGACACTGACGAAGTTCATAAGCGGAAGTTCGTTGCATCGGATAAAGGTAGCTTTTGGCTTTGAACCTTCCTTAGTGAGTAGCTATCAGGTTTACAAGGACGATAGTGAACTAAAAATCTTGAACTAGGTTCTGGTAACTGTAAACCAAAAATAATTATCACACAGCTAATTCCTTACTAGTCATAAGTTCTTGGTCGTGTTCATTTCGGCATTGAACAAATTTTGGATTCGTGTGTGCCCTAAAAAAGTCGGCCTAGACGACCTTCCCATAGAACCGGCGCACTTCACACACATATAGGTTTATCATTATAAAGGTATCCTGCTATACCTTATTCACAGAAGACTTTCTATTTTTTCGGATTTATTAAAAGCATTATGCTTAACCTCTCATATGCAGGCAACACCGATTTCATCCTAGGAATAGGTACGAGATAGAAATCTCTTTCAGTATTACTGTCAAGTCAGGATATAACTTTAGTTTCCCTATTAACCTAGATCGTGGGATCTCCAGTTACTAATTTACTTTAGGCGTTTCAGTCCCATTCCAATTGACGATGCAATTTTAGCTTTCTCGTTCACCCTTGTTTCATTCGGATCCGCCAGGTAACTGAGGATTGGAGATAATTCTAATTTATGCATTCCTTGAAAGTAGTTTCTTTATGGTGTTCGTCTGTTGGCTTTTAGTTCTCTAGACTTACCGTACTTAGTGCTTATGCAACAACTGCTTGGGTTGATTGCATGCACTGGCTTTAACCCCAAACAAATATCCTCCCGGAAGTTTATAGTTACTGTGTCTACTTCCTATACTTTCTCAAGAGCGATGAATCCATTAAGGCCTTTAGGATGTCATTGTCGATCCAGCTATGCACGTCTGCCATTTGAGGAGTTTTTTGTGATATTGTAGCCCTTAGTGATTTTTCGAAATCCGTTAGACTCTATATCTGAGATTCTGTTTTTATCTAAATATTATTATTTTACTTCTTAAGATATGTATAACCATACACTTAGAATCTACTCAGATACCTAAGTACTATATGATACATAGATTTTTCTTTCATGAATTTGTGTAAATTCAGTTATTTGGGCTAATCGGGGTCCTTGAGTGGTTTTTCAACCTTTCTCAGTCCAAGCGAACACTTTGAGTCATCAATCTGAAGTAACAATTCAATCTGGAAAACATCAGGATCATTTTCCCTCAAACTCTTTTTTATTCCTAAGTAGTAAAGTTTGTTATTCTGAATAGATGATTCGTAATTGAATCTCGTTACTAAATGTAATGTTAGAAAGAGAAGATCTTCAATATGTGTTTTCCTTATTTGCTAAGCGATGTTAAGTAAATGTTATTTACATAGACATTCACTTTATCATTTACATTCCCACATTTCCCAATTTCTAGTTCTTAGATCAGTGAAACCTTTATCGACCAGATTTTTTTTTTTAGTTAATTCTAGTTTCTGAGGTACTCCTTAATTTCCCCCTTCTCATGTCTTTATGACGTTATATCTTAAGGAAAATTTGGTAAACTTCATGCCATAATAATTGGTCTTTCAGTTCCCTCTCGGTACCCCCCACATTTCAAGAGTATTTTTTCTTATTCATTTATTTAAATGAATTCTTCTATTATTCCATACAGGGTACCAGCCAGATATTTATGAGTAGCTCCCCACATTTCGGGCGTAATCAGTGAATTCTCCTTCATTACAAAACTCTAATCTTCTTCACACAATTTCTTTAGTATAGAGATTAAGTTAAGTTTTGTTTCACAGAATGATAATTATGATCATTAAAATCTTGACTTTTAGCACAAGGTGAGTTCATACTTTAACTCTTTCTTAAGCTATATGTCGTAAGATATTTACTTACTTGATAGGTTCAAAACTATCTAATGATCAACCAAGTTATCATTTTCTATTTTGTCCTTTGTCTTCGAAAATTTGTAGATTTTCGTTCTTCTTCTTGAATTAGTAATCTTATAAGGACTTTTGAATTTACTATTCGAGCCATGTTTAGACTGAAAGACGTAAATTTCATCTTTCGGTTTTATCATCCGCAACTCTCATATCCACCCAAGACTACTAGATTTTACATGACGCTCTATCAAGGCCGATTCTGTAAATTCTATAGTCTAAGGGAACGGTTTATAACAGGCTCATGGACATGTTGGAGAATTTTCTATAGATCCGGTGACCTTTCTATAGTTTTGACTTATTAAAGATCCTCTATGTAATTCTCGACATATATTAGGATCTCTATGTAATTCTCCATACAAGTTCAACATATTTGAGAACATCTCTGTAATTTATTTTTTTACTGTCACATTCTATTACAGTGATAACTGATTTTTCTTACGATAATACTGATTTCAGAAATTTTTATCATCTGTCGATTTTATATTCAAGATCATTTCTCCAAATGTTCTTTGTCTTAGACAGAAGAGTTCTTTCGAACACCTTATAATCTTGTACCTCCTTGTATTACGAGAACATATATTCAGTCCCAACTGAATAAGTGATGTGGTGAACTCGTCTTATCTTTTAGATCGTTCATGTTATCCGTCATATCCCTAGTAACTTTGGGATACTCGAACTGTCTCTTCATTCAACCGACTTAGGCTACTATAGCCCTCTCGTCTCTGTCGAATGGTCGGTTCGAGTTTTGTTGAATACGCGCACATGTTTTCTTACACTTTAGAGATTTCGTTTTTCCGGTCTCTTAGTGTAGGATGACCAACACCTACTTTCAAATGATTCATTATCCATTAGAATCAATTCCAGATTTCGGTTAAACAGATAACCATATTACCCACAAGTAACTATACATAGTTCTCTTCTTTCAAAATTCTTTATAATCGTCGAGTGGAAGCTTATATGGTTCAAATTTTTCAAATCAACCGAATAGTACACCGTCATTTTTGGAATTTTAGTTAGGTTTCATTAATGATTAGAGATGTTTAGACAATGTCATACGAATCAGTACTCAAATCTTTATCTAACAATTTCCATACTTCTCTTTTTGGTATAAATAGTGAATCATACTCCTCTTCTATCTTATTTGATATATGTATAATACCTAACAAATATAATAGAATACCTACTCTCATGTATTATGATTACAACTAGAATTGAGAGAATTACTCAAAAGTTATTTGAAGGATATTCAACTTTTTCATGGCCATACCAAGATTGGTATTATAATGGTCACTCTGACCCCATTATCCGGCAACACCCAGAAATTTATCATAAAGGTACTTACTGTACTTTCATATCATCATTTTGTCTTTCACAAACAGATGATTGTTCTGTCGGGAAATTTTCCAAAACCCTTTCGGTGCAGCATTTTATTTTCTTTAGGTACAACATACAAATTTTATCCTCACCAAGCAATGAAAAAAGCATTAATGCAGAAACTATAGATTCATATACAAGGCCTTGATAAATATGTCATACGTTGAGGGTTTTCTTTTTCGAAAAGACTAATAACAGAGAACCACAAATAATTGATAGATAAACAATTCACACTTCACAGTTCAATCACTGAAGGAAAAATGTAACAATCCAACTATTTTCTTTAGTATCTTAATGCAAGTGTCTTTGAGGCATTTTATGAAACAGTTTTTTATGCATCTAACTGAAGTAATTCATAATACAAGAATAATGAAGTTTGTTACTAATGGAGGTCTAATAGTTACTTAAACTTTGGAAACTATCTTTGTCTAATAGATTAATTCTTCATGTTATCACCCATTAGCTGTATACTAGAAAACAGATAGCAAATAAATAAATCTATATAATGAAGTCTCATGCTGGCTCTATTAATTAGTTTCATTATTCTTGTCATGCAGACGAAATTGAAAGGTTAGGGTTCTGACTAGGTCTAATCCTCCATACTCGTATATAAAATAATTCGTCTTAAGATTGTTGTTACCCGAGTATAATTGTAATATAAATTCAGAGAAGAGTTAGTCAGACTTAAGATTGTTGTTACCCGAGATACTCTTAACTTAAGACGAATTACGCCCTGTATGTACCCACAGATCAACGACATTTAGCCTCCAAAATACAACGGCTTCGTTCTTTTTCCCAGCTACGTTGAAGAAGAACACGACGAACATTGACTAGTATTATAAATTTCAGAATTTTGAAATGACCATAAAACGAATGGAGTTTGAGAGTAATTCTGGAGTAAATTTGAAATTTAGTGCAATATCACTAATCAGAAATGATATTCTATTCATGATCTAAACACTGGAAAAAACGGATTCAAATTTGGAGTCCATTTGGGTCTTATAAATATAAATCAAATAGGTGCATTCATTAGGGACACATCTGTTGAGAAGGAAAAGGGACGGATACTCATTTAGCAACAGATTATTGTCGGCTGAGATTAGGGCCGTCAGATCGCTCTCAAAATCTCGGGAGGAATGCCCTCCATTAGGTCTTGCTCAATCTCGCCCGAATTTGGCCCATCAGAAGTCCAGATGACCATTAGATGGAGTTTCGGAACTAACCCACTCCATGCCCAACACGGGGCTAACGCCATCCGTTGGATCTTGCCTCTTGCGCGGAATCTGGCGTGTTCGTTTTGCGCAAATAGCCCTCAAACAAACTTTTCCGTATTGCCTTTTGGTCCCTCAATTAACCAAACATCATCCAAACTTTTAAACTTAAATATCTCATTCATCCAGAATCGGATTTGAGTGATTTTTGGATCTAAATTTAAGAGCTCGACGAGACAAATACAATAGTTCATCAATGTCTTCAATTTGACGAGTAGAACCAATCTGAAATTTTCTCTGATTCCAACAAATATAACATACAAATATAACATACAAATATAACACACAACTATAGCTAAATTTCCCACACCGAAACTCAAGGGATCCAACTCATGAATTCAAACTTCATCTTCATCATCTTAGTTTGCTCAAGAAAAAACTTAGGTTGGATCCTTTTAGCAACTTACAAGTCAACGGCTCGAGACTTCATGAACGGAAACAGTAGCAACAGAAGAAGATGAAGTACCAGAAGCGGCAGAGGAAGATGTATCACCACGAACACGATTAGTTGCATCAATAAAAGTAGGTCTAGTTGGCCTATACTCCATGTTGCTCTTGCTCAATAGAAGAACAACAGCTTCGCACATTGTTGGTCTACCTGCAACTGAGGATTGTGTACATGAAAGAGCAATCTCTAAAACTCTCTTTACTTCTTCTACTCTGTACTCCTTTGGATCTAAGGTTTCATCCACCAAATCCATCAATTTGCCCTCTTCATATAATCTCCATGACTGTTAATCCATCGTGACAAAATTTAAACTATCTTATAAGATATCCAATTATACAACTGATAGATTTTTTTTGTGAAGATGATCTACTATAATAGTATGACGTGCTATATAAAAAGAAAAAGCAAATTCACTTGACGATAAAGAATATTACCCATTCAAGAAGGTATTGAGTCACGGGTTCAAGCTTAATGTCGTTACTCTTTCGACCACTTATAATTTCAAGGACAACGACACCAAAACTATAGGTGTCTACTTTCTCAGATAACTGCCCATGAATTGCATATTCAGGTGCTGTATAACCCCTGATCAAATATACACATAACAAGATTAGGATTATTCTATAAAACTTGATTGGTCGAAAATACTAGATATGAAAAATATTGAAATGGTTGCCTTTTCTTTTACTTACAATGTGCCTGCAAATTTGGTACTCAGATGACTTTGATCCTCAGGAAGAAGCCTTGCTAAACCGAAATCAGAGATTTTGGCTTGAAAGTCATCGTCAAGCAATACGTTACTAGATTTTATATCACGATGTATAATACATACATGAAACTCGTGGTGTAGATATGAAAGTCCTCTAGCAATACCAACTATTATATCAAACCGTTGCCTCCAGTTTAATGTACCTCGTTTTTCACCTGTCAATGGAAAATACAGAAACATCGATCAATATACAAAAACCTAGCACAAAAACGTCTTAGAAAGTCTTTTCCGACGTTTGGCAAAGAAGGAAGACGATATTTATAACCATATAAACAGTCATATACCATATAAGAATTGGTCAAGGCTTTTGTTTGCCATGTATTCATAAACCAATAGTAGTTCTTGGCGTTTGCTACAACATCCAAGAAGGCGAACAAGGTTTCGGTGATGAACGTTGCTTATAAGCTTCACTTCACTCTCAAAATCCGTCTTTGCTCTGCTCGATTGTACAAATATAAGTTTCTTAACTGCAACAATTTTCCCGTTCTTCAAAGTACCCTAAAACAAGAAATAACCAATGAAAAAAGATACTTAGAAAGTGAAGAGTTAATTCCTATTTCGCATAGATGACTATAATTTCCTAATTGATATAATATAAATAAGTCATGTCAAATTCATACTAGTAAAAGAATTTACCTTGTATACATCTCCAAATCCTCCTTCTCCTAACTTATTTTCTTCACTAAAGTTTTTAGTTGCAGATTTAAGATCGCTATAGTCGAAGTTCACTGGTCCTCTTAGCTCGGTTGCCCCTAAAATATCCCCTGTACCATGACAATTTTGTTGATGATTCTCAACTATTAAGATTGACGAAAAAATGCCCGAGTTGTTAATTTGTTACCTCTTGGGGTCTTCTTAGACTTTCTTCTTAATAGAAACCATATGATGAGCATAACTAGAGCTAAAAATGCAACGCCTCCTACGATTCCGCCAATGATTGCTTTCCTTTTGCTTGAACCTCCTGGAGTAATTCCATAGTATATAAGTATTAAGAGTGACATAATCTAAAAACTCAAACTACTATATAGTACATTAAGATTCTGAGCCTAATAAGAAGCAATATAATAACAAGAAGAACGGCGGGTTAGACCGTCTCTCTGCAAATCATAACTAACCGTTTTGTGCCAAGAAAGGAGTGAGATTCGTTGTTTGATTATCGTTGAAGAATGGTGTTGTTGAATACCTTAGAAAACAGCCAGCATCAACTGCTCTTCCATTAGTATTAGGAACACAACCTTGTATATTACTCTGGGCAACAGTCAAGCAATCTTTACACCCATTTTCACTCACTGAAACTGCACATTGTGCTACACCATATACAAAATTGTTACTACCACTACCAATTTCTCTCCTTGTAGCTGCATATTTCCCTTTTATTCTTGGTGTTGAAATTAGTAGTTCTGATAGTATCTCATTAACTGCAGTATTGAAAATGCCCCCCTGAGTTGAAGATGAGTTTCCGCATATTCCGACGTTTCCAGGGAGAGTTGTCTGATCAAAGAAGCCGTTGCTTTCGTACCTTTTGAGATGTGGGAAATAATATGGTAATTTAGCATATATCTTAAGAGGGTATCATGACAGTTCATAAACTTCTTTTTTTTTTGAAGGGGTCTCAAAAGGGTACGTGGTTCATTTGTTTTCACAAAAGATCACATCATCTGGTCATTCAAAATGAACATTTAAACTTATGAAATAATAGGTCTAAGTGTTGAGTTGTGTAGCATATCTTCAATATGAATACAACCATTGAGAAGCGAAAAGCGAAAGGCGAAAACAAACAGATGTCAGAATCAACTACTCCCGTTTTCGAGTCAATTCCCGCCCTAAATTTAGGCTGTCTACTTCTATTTTGTGGTACTTCCAAACTGCTTTTTCCGGAGTTTGTCTCATTTTTCTACGAAAATAACACATTTTTTTTGTTGTTTGAAATACTACAATAATACACTTGATATAGGCAAATTGAAGTCTGCCTTGTCGTTAGGAGGACAACTCCAACTTTTGCAACAAAAAGAAAAAGACAACTCCAACTCCAAATTCAAATTGGATACCAGGTATAGTCTAACTGGACGAGCCCACAACAATTGACTCTTGCCCCCAATTACTCAATACCCACCATTAAATACATTTCAATCCCAAATAATTTGCCCTCATAATATTTCAGCTGAAACCTAACCGAAATATATAGACCAACATGGTTAGGAGGGAGATCCGTGTTTGACTCTCTAAATCCTGTTCAACCACGTTCTCTTCCGACAAAAATTTCATTTAAATGATTAACAAACAACTCTCATAGTCAAAAATTCCGATCAGAATCTACACTAAAACGGGATAAAGGGTCGAAATTTTTGCCCTATTTGAATTCGGTCTTTCTCCCCCAAACATTTATGTTTATTAAAGTTTAGGGTAGGTAAGCAGTCACCAACTATCATCGTCATGCACGATGATGATGATAATAGAAAGTCAAGCTCCACAGAAAACACATGGTCGCCCCACAAGGGACCATAAAATCAGTTGGGTTTTTTATTTTTTATCTTTTTGTGGAGTTTTTGTTGCAAACAACCCCTATAAATTCACAGTCGTGATCAAACATCTTAGACCACACCCCCCACACAAACTAGGAAAGGCTGCTTATAACAATTACTAGGGTTAATTCCATTTGGGCTCCCTATCAATCACAAATTCACTAAAATGGTACCTTGAAAGTTGAAAGATAACCACTTTCTAAAACGACTATTTTTTCAGTTATATATTAATCTTAATAGTTGTTCTTTTTTTACCCTTCGTTTCAATTGAAATTAAAGTATTCCAGTCTTTCCTTCTAATCGTGTGAGAGAGACCGTTGGCAGATGATCGTCTTCCCCTCTTCACCTTCTATCACAAACACTGACGAAACATTATTGTCATTACTTAATCTGTCTTTGGCTCTCATCTCTTCTCATTTTCTCATTGTACTTTTTTTGGCAAAAGGGGGTTTCTCCTTTCCTGCAACGTGAATCCTCTCATATTTCATATTTGTTTTGCCATTTGAGATGACTCAGACAAAAAACAAACTCTTATTTGGTAAAAATCAGCGAGAGAGGCTAACAACCAGTGGTTGGCCAGTGGTGGTATTGGTAGATGGGAAAGAGAGAAAGAAGAAAATGAAAAGGTTAATTATATTTTGGCCCTTTTAAGATGCCCAATTCACCAAAATGACTCCCATAAGATGACCAATTTATAATCGGACCTCATTTTAAAAGTGTTCGTTAGTCAATGTTAACAATTGACTTTCTTTTGCCTTTTTTACACTTTTTTCAAAACTTTTATCTCCTCTGTGATTTTTATCTTCGTTGGAGAAGGTTGTCGATACTGGTCAGCTAGCCAGCAGTCCGCTAATGAACATCATAAAGAAACATTTTTTTTCTCTTCTTGTGGTCGACCAACACCATCACCTGCCGACAACTACCGAAAATTTATTTCTCATTCAATTTTATGCTATTTCTCTCTTCTTCCCCTCTCACTTCTTTCTCTATCTCTCTTTTCTCATTGTATCTTTCTTCTTCCTCGTTCTCCCACCTATTTTTTCTCTCTCCCTTCTCGTTTTTTTTTTTTTTTTTGTGTTCTACCCACATGCCAAACGGACGCAGGATTTGAGAGGCATCCCAAAATAGATATTCATTTGGGATTTAGTCTATACCCTGACGAGATATACATCTAAAATTTAGTCTATATCCAACCGAAAAGCTCGTATGAATCCAAAAAACCAATTGTTCGTCTAGGATCCAAACCTAAAGGAACAGTACACGTGGGTGACTCCCAAATCTGGGACTTGGGAGGAAGTCTACGAGTAAAGAAAGGGAAGAAGAACGAAAGAAATAGGGAGGGAGAGGGAGAAGAAACAAAAAAAAGAAAGAAAACACAAGAAAGAAATTCATGTGGTGCTTGACTCATGATGGAGGTGGCTGGCCAAAGAAGGGAAGAAGAGAAGCAAAAAAAGCTTGTTGTTTTCTAATGGGTCACCGACAGCCGGTCCGTTCTAGCAACAATTCTTCAAGGAATATGGTAAAGAAGAAACTTTGGGAGTCCATACTGAAAGAAGGGTGAAGAGGAAAAGACATAGACAATTGTCAACTCTGACTGACATTATATATTAAAAGAAGCCCAGACCGAAAGGTGTTCATCTTTAGGACAGGAAATAAAAATCAAATCAAAATAGGAATTAATTGAGGTCATAGCATATGGCTGCTTGGTCGTCATCCACCAACAAAACTCAGCCAAAGTAGAATGAAAAGAAGGGGAAGAAAAATTTCCTTCTTAAAGAAATGGTAGAAGAAATAGGAACAAAAAAAAATTACTAGTGATACTGTCTGTTTTAGCACACTTGGGCCTGACAAATTTAAAAAGCCTCACAAGAGAAGGGTGTTTAACCTCTTAAGAGGAGCACCACACTCTGTCTCAACACCGACGTGAGATTGTTTACAACACACCCTCCTAAGACCACGTCACAGTGGAGTGAATCCTGCTGATAACGTGTGATAGGATGGTGCGGACCAACCTTCTAGGCTGCTACTGATACTGTTCACTTTAGCACACCTATGCCTCATTTTAAAAGCCTCGCTAGGGAAGGATACTTTAACCTCTTTGGTTTTAACCTCTTAAGATGAGCACCACACTCATTCTCACCGCAGACGTGGGGTCGTTTTACAACCGAAATAAACTTATAATTATTACTATAAAGAGTGCCTTTGGTTGTTTGAATGATTCAATTTTAAACTTCCAAAACTAATTTACTTTTTAAGTTAGTCTGAAATGTTTTCTAATTTGGGTCTGTTGAATCCACTGCTAGACCAGCCAACCCATTTTTATGACGGTAAATTATATATATGAAGACGAAAATGTCAAATGACCACGGGTGATGTAATCGGCTCCCGTTGGTCTGACTAACTGGAGCATGCTACATCACGGTTCTGTATGTGACAGGCTCTGATCATTTAGCTTTCTCATTTGAGAGACAAATTATTTATATAATTATTTACCTCAAAAAGCAGCCATCATAGATAACACGAGCACCATTAGCAGTAGAACAATTTCTAATTTGAGAAACAGCAGCCGAGAAACAAGAAAGACAATCTTCAATAGACAGATATTCTCTACACTGTGCCATAGCATATACAGGATCCGATGTTCTAGAACTCTGACCCGTTGCAAATCTATATATATTACTTGAATTACTCAATTCTGACCTTAGATCTGAAAAAGTTGTATTGAGATTTGTGTAGAATATTGATTGTTGAGTTGCATTATATTGACTACAACCTTTATTTAATAGATTTATTTGTGGATCAGCAGCTGCTAAATTCAGTAGAGTAATTGACAAGAACAAGAACAAGAAGAAGATGGAATTCATAATTTGGAAGAGACAGAAAATGGGTTAGTGTTTGATTTTAGAGAGAGAAAGTAGATAGAGAGAGAAGGGGAGAATAATTTGGAGAAGGTTGGACTTGAATTTATAGAAGGGGTGATAATGGAGAATTATGAAAAGACTTTTGACTAATGAATGAATAGGACCTTTAACAAAAAAAATGAATGAATAGGACATATATATATATAAGGTCACAGGGAAATAGAACCAACCAGCCGCCCACATAAACAAACTTGACCAGATAATACAAAATAGACTATATAATAAAGGGTAATGATAAACGGAATTTGAACAAACATAAAAAAAAAAAATATATATATATATATATATATATATATATATATATATATATATAGTGAAGATATTCTATTTTTGGGCTGATTATGTACTATAGTTTATCTATTTATTTTTTTTATTAACATCTCTTAGAATAGTTTATTGTTTCGGCGAGAATTAATAGTAAAAATGTCACATTCTATCATTAAATCATCGAGTTGACATAATCAATATAACTAAAGTATTTTTAGGAATTCTTGGAATAAAAAAAACTACATCTTACACAAATTACAAAAATACTGAAAAGGTAACATGAAGGTCTAAATGATATCCATTGGTTTAGAACTTTAGATTAATCGGGTAGTAAATTGTAAAAAAGATTAGTTTTTTTAGGTAAAAGGAAAAAATTAGGTTAGAAAACTAGTTTTTAGTAAGAGATATGGTTTATATTTGGTTGTCGAGCATAACCATATTTCTAAAAATATATGTAATAATGGATGTAGACCCCCTAAAAAAAGACGTATGTAGAACTAAGAAAGATTTTAAGGGAAATAAATGATTCAATGATCTGATCAAATAACTGTGCTTCGAGAGGAAGTAGCAGTATCTACTGGGACACTACAGTGGAAGTGTGTTGAATCAAGAGCAGACAGTAAACGCTTTTTTTATGGCCATCTAAATTGATATTCTTTCATTTCATATGAAAGCATCTATGTCCCTATTCTGGAAGCAACATTGTAGTAGTGGTTGGAATTGTGTAACTTATATGCAGTCATCATTGTTTTCTCCCCTCTTTAGACTTCTTTGTAAAATAACCACAAATTTTCCTTTCAAAAGGTACCTCCATTTTTGTAATTTCTACGACCGCGTCTATCTTGATGTGTAAATCACCCTTCATGAGCACAATATCATCAAAATGACTATAACCTTTGGCGGTAACGATTGGACTCGAGTTTCAGAAAAATTAACTCACGTTTCTTCGAACTCATATGCTACATCAATTTAGGACTCATATCTAACATATCTAAATAATTAGAACTATTATTATAATCATATTTTGCAGAAATCAATGGATAGAAACAATGAGACTAGGTAGAGATCAACTATCTCAACAAAAAAAAAAGATTGAGATGAACTAGAAAAATTTATAGAGAATAATTGAGAAGAGTGAAGAAAGCAAATGGATTGGACCCGTTAAGTAGGGATCCACTTAAAAAAAGTATAGTCGTTCGATCCCTAAACTAGCGGTTGGAGCCCAATAGTTATTCTGGATAGGTTCCTTTACATCCTTGCAAAATAAAGATATTTGTAAACTTGTTTTTTTTTAATCCAAGGGAAACATATCCATTAATAAGTGATAAAATCACAATGATACAAGGATGATAATTCTTATTTCTCTCCTCTGGATACCTCATGCGAGTTACTTACCTGTAACTGCAAATACCTCCTGAAGGGAAAGAAATTGGACTAGACACAGACGCAAGGGATCCTAAAGATCCGAGAAAAGAGACCCTAAAGATCTGACAGAAGGATCCTAAAGATCCGTGAAAGGAGACCCTAAAGGTCTGAGAAAAAAACGAAATAATTATACTAAGTAGTAGACAAAAACTGATAAAACAAATAATAAAAAAAATACTAATTTACATCCTCGCCAAAAAACCTCCATTGTCGTCAGAAAACCGCCATTGTCGCCGTAAAACCAACGCGGGAAAGGTCAATTTCATCGTTTAGACCGTCAATGTGACGAAGTATCAAACAAAACACCGATTATCGCATATAAATGAAGATTTAAGTTGTGTTCAATCATTTGCCAAGAATGTGATAAATACTCGCTTATAGTAATCGTCATTCTGACCAAAATCTTTTGTTAGAACAATGAGATGCATGCTTCACCAGAACATCAACCGTCTCCATTATTTGGTGATGATTAAGATGGTCATCTTCATCATCATCTCTGGCGTCTTAATGGAATGATTCCTGTTAACGGAAAATACCAGAATTTTGGGACTCTTTCTCTGAAGGAATTCATCGAGAGTGGATGTAATCGTTAGATTAGGGTTTTTTATGGTCCCTAGATACCATTAATGGAGGGAAAACAAACTACATACGAAAGAAAAACGGGTTCCGGCGAAGGATCATCCCTTTGCCGGAGGAAAAAAAACTCAAATCTTGAACTCGGTTGTTGAGAGAGAGAGGGGGGAAGGTTATTTTCTTGATTTACAGAATCTCCCTTTACCAATAGGACTTGTTTGTCAATGTCTTGTGGTACAAACACCCTGTTGCCAGGGACGGATCCAGGATTTTCACTTAGGGGGTGCGGATTTATATACTTACATAAATTTTTTTTTCTGCAAACACAATAATTAACAAAATATATGTATTCATTAATTATATTAATATATCAACGATTACAAACGCATTTGACCTCTACGAGAGTTCAAAATTTGAAATGTTCCCACAATCGACTCATTGTCAATTTCACTAAAAACTTATTTTTCAATAAAAACTAATAAAGTATCATTCAACCACGGATCACTCATCTTGTTTCTTAAACGTGTTTTAACTAGCTTCATAGCTGAAAAACTCTTTCAACGGAGGCAGTTGCAACTAGCAAAGTTAGGGCTGATAAGCAAATAAACAAAATGATATGTTTTATCTCTCTTAGTTTCCATAAATGTTCTAGCAAGAGCTCCAATCCTATCTAAATGTGAAAAATCATCTGCTTCATATCGGATTCATAGCTTGAAATTGGTAGTCTAAATCCCGGATCAGTTGACAAAGATGATTTTCTGAGAAGACTTACCAGTTACAAATATCGGAATCAGTTCCGGTGTTTGAGTCGGTCCCGCTACTGGAATGGAAAATAATGTTGGTGTCGAGTATGGAAATTCTGGTGTAGTTTGAGATGAAGAAGAAGTAGGAAAAGGGAATTGAGTTTAGTTATAGGAGATGAATTGAAGTTTAGAGGGTTTAGGGTAGATGAATTAAATTTTATATGATTTCAGGATAGTTGAAACATTAGAGAAATTCGAAATATTAAAAGTTAAAAAAATTCTTCCTTATTGTGCAACACCCTACCTCACGGTCCTAGCCATCTAGTAATCACTGTCTCTACCATTGAGCTAACTTCCACTTGATGTCATTTACGCACACGATTAGGTATATCATATGTAGGCTTAGACACATTAATGTAAAAAAACCACTAAAAATGCTTGTGGACGGATTCGACCTCATGTCCTCACGCCCTCTCCAACACTCGTTCCATCAGTTCAGCAACCAAGCCAAAGGCTTACTTATGTCAACTGATTACATGAGAGAATATATACTCCTATTAAGTATTCCATGTATATGTTAAACTGGAAATTTACTCCTACTATACTTTTTCTTGGGGAGGATCCAGGGGGTGCGGCGGCACCCCCTCGCACCCCCATGAATCCGCCCCTGCCTGTTGCTAAACACCTTGTTGTACAAACTAGAGGTTACAAGTTCATTATCCTTTGCAACAAAAAATAACAAAAGAGTTCAATATCCTCCCTTTTTGTATATATTCTTTTCTTGAAATAGTAGATTAAATTACATCCTTTAACAAAAAAAGAAAATAGTCTGATTACATATATACACTTCTAAACTAATGATTTTCGGAATTTCTAATTGATTCATTATTATTTTCATTCTCTTTTTAAATAATGAATTTTCAATGAATCTAAAAAATAATTAAAGACATTATTTTAAACAACGATATACAATCACACAATATATGAAACCTTTTCTTTTACAAAACGTCATTGACCGTTTGTTATTATGTGTAATAATTTGACTAAAAAAATCATTTGGTGATATAAGTAATTTTTTTTTTGTTGAAAGTGCTGATATAAGTAATCTACAACTTATATTTGGAATTTTCAGTAAATTGATTTTATTTTTTAAGTGGCGCCAGACTAGCTTAGGGGTGGGATTTTGGCCCGAAAATCCGGAACCCGCCCACGACCGTCCGAGTCCGAAAGGTCCGTGACCGTTCGAAGCCCGAATCAGTCCGTACCCGCCCGACCGAAAGAGTTTAAGCGGACGGACGCGGGCATAGGTCCTTACCCGGTGTTCCGACCGGAACCCGTCCGCTTATATGGTCCGCCCGATTAAACCCGTCCATACCCGTCCGTTTATCCTACCCGTTATACCCGCCCGCCTATATGGTTGATTTTAAGCCTTTAGATTTGTAGGGTTCGCTACAATCGTTAGATTTCAAGAATAAAATATATAATCCTAGAAATCACTTTTCTTAATCTTGTCTTCGTCTCACTCTCCATAAAAATCTCAATATCTCATTAGTAACCCAAGAATTCATAATACACCGATCGTAATTCATGAGAAGAAGAATAGAACCGATCTTAATCCATAAGAAATCTCAATGCTTATTATTAATTTTGTAGCCATTCACTTTTTGGATTTGTAAAGTGGAAGTTTAGAAAGTTGTATTTAGCTACTAAACAATTTCAGTTTCAAATAAAAAATTCTTTATTTGATCATTAGTGACCGGTGCCCGACCGACCGATATCCGGTTTGCCCGACTATCAAAACGGTCACGGACGGGCACTTTGTTGAGAAAAATCCGATATGTCCGCCCGTTTTGTCCGGATGTCCGAGTGGACGCTTGAGACTTGTGCCCGTTCCGCCCGGACCGGTTGAGTTAGTGTCCGTTTTCCGCCCGTCCGGACCGTTTGCCACCCCTAGACTAGCTCAAAACTTTCTGCTCATTATTCTTTTTTGGTGTAAATATAAAAATACATCCTGTGATTCTAATTTTAGTTTATAAAGATTGACTGCTATGAATAATTCATAACAACAATGACTTATAATTCTTCGTCAACAATGACTTAAAATAATTCACAACAGTTTACCATGTAAACTGTTGTGTTCATTATTTTAGTTTGTATCTTCTAATCTATCAACTAACATGAACTTTCACATGGTATCAAGAGAAGGTTAATCAATCCTGATCAAACTCGTTTTTTAATTTGGATCGATTAAATTATTATGAGCAGGTTAATCAATCCAGTTTTATCGATTTTTTTTAGCTTCTGCTATTATCGACGATATTTTCGTTGTGATTCAATATCCTTTTTAATCGCTTTATGTCAATTTAATATCCACTCGTGATCACTTTCGTCATGAATCATGTTTCCGTAAATTTCTAACGTTTTTTTAATCGTTGTGGTTAATAACCGATCAATCTTCGTCGATTATTTTCAAGATTATGTTGTGTTTTCCGTTCATATATTCACTTGGATATTTGAAGTTACTGTGTCAAGTCTCTAGGATATTTTAAAAGTGTTTCTCAAAACAAAAACAAGAGACATATCACGACAACATGCTATTGTCACTAAGGGTGGAAATGTGTTCATGGAGCAACTGAAATTTCTTGTTCAATCGGATTAATCTCTAAACGCAGAACCAATTGTTCGTCCAACCTAACAATCGATCGATCACCTCTCCTCCTCTTTGTTGATGTGTCCACAGCCGATTCTATCGGCCCAATGGATACACCAACCTCGCCCCTCCTTCCACTGCACAAGGTCCATTTCGAAATCTCGGCCACCTCCTGGTCACTTGGCAGACTATGAATGTAACAACATATCTCTGCCTTTCTCAAGCACACGTTCCAACATCCCCAATCCTCTAACGGATTATCTTTTGGTTGCCTCCTTCTCTCCGGCTCATAAGATCTTTTTGACATCCGTTCTGTCTCATTCCGAGCCTACTTCCTTCAAGGAGATTATGACATCCCCTCATTGGAGGGATGCTATGGCCACCGAAATCAAGGCTCTTGAGTCCAATAATACTTGGACCTTAACCCATCTCACAAATGGTAAGAAACCCATTGGCTGCAAATGAGTTTATAAGATCAAGTTCAACGCTAACGGGTCCATTGAGCGCTACAAAGCTCGACCTGTCGCAAAAGGGTATACTCGGATCGAAGGACTCGATTACAATGACACTTTTGCCCCTATTGCAAAGCTCGTCATAGTTTGGGTCCTCCTCTCCATTGTAGTTATCAAAGGTTGGTCCATCCACCAGCTCGATGTCAACAGTGTTTTCCTACAGGGTGACCTAGATGAGGAAGTATTTATGAAACTACCTCCCGACTTTTCACCTGGGGGGGGACTCGTGTCTGTCGCCTCAACAAATCTCTATACGGACTCAAACAGGCTTCTCGTCAGTGGTTCTCCAAATTTTCCTCTGTCCTCGTAAAAAGAAGGTTCACACAATCCCACTCGGATTACTCTCTTTTTACAAATCTTACCGCCACCACATCC
This sequence comes from Eschscholzia californica, assembly GCF_041429995.1. Classification (NCBI taxonomy): domain Eukaryota; kingdom Viridiplantae; phylum Streptophyta; class Magnoliopsida; order Ranunculales; family Papaveraceae; genus Eschscholzia; species Eschscholzia californica. Next base: position 10,027,115 of record NW_028238198.1, on the reverse strand, counting down.
TTATATGTCTTGGTGTATATTGACGACATCATCATCACAGGGAATAATAATGCGGGCATCTCTTCCCTTAAATCGTTTCTTCGCTCTGAATTCTCTCTCAAAGATCTTGGCCGCCTTCAATACTTCTTAGGTATTGAAGTGTCTTGATCCTCGAAAGGCATATTTTTATGCCAACGAAAGTACATCGTTGACATTCTTAAGGATTTTGGCCTCACAACCTCCAAAGTCTATCCTTTTCCTATGGATCAAAAATCCAAACTCAAACCTACGGACGGTCTACCTCTTTTGGACCCTACAGTGTACCGCCGTCTTATCGGTCGTCTGATTTACCTCACGGTTACTCGCCTGGATATAGCATTTGCGGTCAATACTCTCTGTCAATTCATGCAAGATCCCCGGTCCACACGTATGGATGCCGCCCATCGAGTCCTACGTTATCTCAAAGGCTCTATTGGAAAAGAGATTCTACTATCTTGTTCTAGCCGCCTCCTCGTTTATGGTTTTTGTGATTCTGACTGGGCTGCCTGTCCGACCACCAAACGATCTACCACCCGTTATCTCACCATGCTTGGTTCCAACCCGCTTTCTTGGAAATCCAAGAAACAACACACCATCACTCGCTCTTCCGCAAAAGTTGAATATCGAGCTTTTGCCACTCTCACCTATGAACTTCAATGGCTCAAATCTCTCCTTACAGATCTGGGAATCAATCAATCCTCTCCCATGCCTGTCCATTGTGACAATCGTGCTGCAATTTATATTGCAGAAACCCCGGTATTTCATGAACGTACCTAGCACCAAAAATTGACTGCCATTTAGTTCGTGAAAAGATTAAAGGCAACTTGATTTCTCCGCAATTTACTCCTTCTCGGAACAACTCGCAGACATCTTTACGAAGCCACTTGGTGTAGAAGCTTTCAGATATATTATTGGCAAGTTGTGCATCATTGACATTCCTGCTCCAACTTGAGGGGGAGTATTAGAGGTATGGATATGGATCGGCCACCCGATCCATATGCCCACACTGACCGACTCGGTCGGACCAAGAGAAACCGGTCCCACCTTCTAGAAGACCTCTTTGTTGTATTTAGATTAACATCAAATACTTTGTATCTTTATCCTAGATTTACCCTAATTGTATTTCCTTAGCTTATAAATACATGTAACCTTATTGTTACCAATACACAAGAGACATATTAATCTCTAATTGCTTCTTCTTTACTATATTCAATATCTCTTTCTCTCGTTCGACTAATACTCGGACTATCCAAGAGATAGTTCTCACATGGTTTATAGGCTAAGGAAATGAATCGGATTATCATGTGAGAACTATCTCTTGTGAATAAAATATCTCTAATGAAGCATGGTGTCAAGAGCAAGAAGAAAACCTCTTTCCACCATTTCTTCTTCAATAATTTCAAAGTTCTCTTATTTGGGACCAAACCTTTCTTCAACATTTCGTTAAGAAGCCCATTTGCTACTTCAAGCTTACCTTTCTGAGAGAATCCTTTGGTCAACAAATTATGTGTCACCAACATTATGTCGTTTTCCTTCTTTCTCCAGTCGTGTTCGTATATTCCAACCCATGCTTACGTTTCCTTCTTTACAGAACCCGTTTATCAAAGTATTGAAGGTCACGTGACTTGGCTTCAAACCCATTTCAATCATCTCGTTTGAAAACCTTGTTCCCTTTCTTGATGGTCGCGGCTTTGGGGAATAAAGAAAATTCTCCAGGGAATAAATACTAAAGGAGCATATTTACATTTTGGCCCGAAAATTTACAAAGTTGTATCTTCCCCCCTAATCTTCATCTTCCACTAAGTTTATCTTCTTCTTCTTCTCTCGAAAAACCCTAATCCAAAAAATCTAATAGTAGTACTACAAATCAGAATCCCGAATAAATCAAGAGAAGAAGATTGAGGAATTTAAAGACCAACGGGGTTCTTCTTCCATCAAATTCGTGTTGGAATGGATACTAAATCATTGTCAATCAACTCACCCAATTTTGATATAACATTACTTTGTAGGTTTCAAACTAATTGGATTTTTGAAGGTGTATGAATATTACTTTTAAAACTCAATTTGTAACCCTAATCCCTCAATCTTCTTCTCTTGATTTATTAGGAATTTTGATTTGTAGTATTATTATTGAGTTTCTTGGATTAGAGTTTTTAGAGAGAAGAAGAAGATAAACTTAATGGAAGATGAAGATGAAGATTAGCGGGCAATATACAACTTTGTAAATTTTTGGGTTAAAAGTAAATATGCTCCCTTAGACTTTATTCCCCGGAGAATTTTCTTTATTCCCCAAAGCCGTGGCCTTCTTGATACTTCTTTTTGGCAGAATGCACCAATCAAAATATTATAGGTCACAAGATCAATTCTCACATTCTTGTTCATCATCTCATCAAGAAGCATGCTTTTGTGAGAATAGTCCCACATAGGAGAAGGACTATCTAGCAACAAAGAATATAATGTCTAGACCCTCTCCACTCATTGCCAATTAGTTTTGAGTTGGAAGACCACAAACTAAGCCTGGTATAAGAATTAGGTCCACACGTGATAGACTTAAAAGCCACACATGCTCCAAGTTACTTGAAACAAAAAAAATACTTGTAAGCCTAAGCACCCCACACGTGAGGGGGCGTGTGAGAATAGATTCACATGGGAGAAGGGGTAAGTTAGAATCAAGAATATAATGTATAGGTCCTCTCCACTCATAACCAATTGGTTTTGAGTTGGATTACCACAAACTTAACATCTTTGTACGGTAGCCAGAAATCAAACAATTACGTCGATACATCCTTTGGGTAAATATCTCTCCTTAACAACATTGAACTATGCAAAGTATTGTAAGTAAATATCTTTGTACGGTAGCCACAAACTTATCAGCTTTACAGTATGAATCCATTTATCTTTGTATGTAATAGTGCGGGGAACTAGACATTTACATGTCATACCATCAAACACGTCCGAGCTTCTCTTAATACCCGTTTCTTGCCAAACCCTTTAATAATTGCATTATATGTAACAATATTAGGCTCCACATTTTAGGCCAACACTTCGTTCTTCAAGCTAAGTCACCACATTGGGTTTCGTTTCTTGCTGATTTTTCATCTCCTCAAACAACTTTATAGCTGCAGGTACATTTCCATCTTTGCAATATCCATCAATGCGTGTGTTGAAAGTTACGTCATTTGGGAAGACTTCCTTAGAGACCATTTCTTGGAGAAGTGCATCAGCTTTCAATACCAGTTTGCTTAACCAGAGCTAGCATTCAACAAGGGATTACCCTAAAACAGTTATAAACTTTTTCGGTTTGAGAATTTTGCATTAATCTCTACCACTGTTACTAACTTAGATTTACCCTTAAACCCAAATCTAAGAGTAAGAATGAGCCATTCCCAAACTCTACAAATATTATCCAAGTATAGTCTTTAACTCCCTTTAATACTTATTGTTCCAACGAAAAATGAGCATTATTTTATTTCCTTCTTTTGTATTGCTTATTACACACAGCATACTATGTCATAATCACAACTTTCGAAGATTAGGCATCCTTAAATATAGTTGTTACCCGAGTATAGTTGTAATATAAATTCAGAGAATAGTTAGTCAGACTTACCTCCTAATTGTCGAACAAAAGAAATCTTTCTAAATTAACAAAGACACAGAAAAGCCGAGGCGAGATACTCTTAACTTAAGACGAATTACGCCCTATATGTACCCACAGATCAACAAAGTTTCGCCTCCAGAATATAACGACTTCGTTCTTCTTTCCAGGTACATTGAAGAAGAACACGACGAACATTGACTAGATTATAAACTTCACAATTTCGAAATGACCATAAAACGAAAGGAATTGGAGAGTAAATTTTTCTGGAGTAATTTTGAAATTTAGTGCAATATCACTAATCTGAAATGATATTCTATTCATGATCTAAACACTAGAAAAAAACGGATTCAAATTTGGAGTCCATTTGGGTCCTATAAATAGAAATCGAATAGGTGCATTCATTAGGGACACATCTGTTGGGTTAGGGACACATCTGTTGAGAAGGAAAAGGGACGATACTCATTTAACAATAGATTATTGTCGCCTGAGATTAGGGTCGTCAGATCACTCTCAAGATCTTGGGAGGAACGCCCTCTGTTAGATCTTGCTCAATCTCGCCCGAATTTGGCCCACCAGAAGTCCAGATGATTGTTAGATGGAGTTTCGAGACTAACCCGCTCCATGCCCGACATGGGGCTAATGCCATCCATTGGATCTTGACTCTTGCGCGGGAAGAACGCGAGCCGCCCGATCTGGGCGTGTTCGTTTTGCGAAAATAGCCCTCAAACAAACTTTTCCATATTGCCTTTTGGTCCCTCAATTAACCAAACATCATCTAAACTTTTAAACTTGAATATCTCATTCATCTGGAATTGGATTTGAGTGATTCTTTGCTCTAAATTTAAGAGCTCGACGAGACAAACACAACACTTCATCTATATCTTCAGTTTCACGAGTAGAACCAATCTGAAATTGGCTCCATTCCAACAATCCCCCACATGAATGAGTATTTGAGATTTATTTCTATTTTTATTTTAATGGAATTGACTTACTAGACTGACACTGACGAAGTTCATAAGCGGAAGTTCCTTGCATCGGATAAAGGTAGCTTTTGCCTTTGAACCTTCCTTAGTGAGTAGCTATCAGGTTTACAAGGACGATAGTGAACTGAAAATCTTGAACTGGGTTCTGGTAACTGTAAACCAAAATACTTATCACACAGCTAATTCCTTACTAGTCATAAGTTCTTGGTTGTGTTCATTTCGGCCTTGAACAAATTCTGGATTCGTGTGTGCCCTAGAGAAGTCGGCCTAGACGACCTTCCCATAGAACCGGCGCAGTTCACACACATATAGGTTTATCATTATAAAGGTATCGTGCTATACCTTATTCACAGAAGACTTTCTATTTTTTCGGATTTATTAAAAGCATTATGCTTAACCTCTCATATGCAGGCAACACTGATTTCATCCTAAGAATAGGTACGAGATAGAAATCTCTTTCAGTATTACTGTCGAGTCAGGATATAACTTTAGTTTCCCTATTAACCTAGATCGTGGGATCTCCAGTCATCTAGGTATGGTTTCACCATGCCTTTACTAATTTACTTTAGGCGTTTCAGTCTCATTCCCATTGACGATGCAATTTTAGCTTTCTCGTTCACCCTTGTTTCATTTGGATCCGCCAGGTAACTGAGGATTGGAGATAAATCTAATTTATGCATTCCTTGAAAACAATTTCTTTATGGTGTTCGTCTGTTGGCTTTTAGTTCTCTAGACTTACCGTACTTAGTGCTTATGCAACAACTGCTTGGGTTGATTGCATGCACTGGCTTTAACCCCAAACAAATATCCTCCCGGAAGTTTATAGTTATTGTGTCTACTTCCTATACTTTCTCAAGAGCGATGAATCCATTAAGGCCTTTAGGATGTCATTGTCGATCCAGTTATGCACGTCTGTCATTTGAGGAGTTTTTTGTGATATTGTAGCCCTTTTCGAAATCCGTTAGACTCTATATCTGAGATTCTGTTCTTATCGAAATATTATTATTTTACTTCTTAAGATATGTATACCCATACACTTGGAATCTAACTCAGATACCTAAGTACTATATGATACATAGATTTTTCTTTCATGAATTTGTGTAAATTCAGTTATTTGGGCTAATCGGGGTCCTTGAGTGGTTTTTCTACCTTTCTCAGTCCAAGCGAACACTTTGAGTCATCAATCTGAATTAACAATTCAATCTGGAAAACATCAGGATCATTTTCCCTCAAACTCTTTTTTATTCCTAAGTAGTAAAGTTTGTTATTCTGAATAGATGATTCGTAATTGAATCTCGTTACTAAATGTAATGTTAGAAAGAGAAGATCTTCAATATGTGTTTTCCTTATTTGCTAAGCGATGTTAAGTAAATGTTATTTACATAGACATTCACTTTATCAGTTACATTCCCACATTTGACTTTCCCAATTTCTAGTTCTTAGATCAGTGGAACCTTTATCGACCAGATTTTTTTTTTAGTTAATTCTAGTTTCTGAGGTACTCCTTAATTTCCCCCCTTCTCATGTCTTTATGACGTTATATCTTAAGGAAAATTTGGTAAACTTCATGCCATAATAATTGGCCTTTCAGTTCCCTCTCGGTACCACCCACATTTCAAGAGTACTTTTTTCTTATTTATTTATTTAGATGAATTCTTCTATTATTCCATACAGGGTACCAGCCAGATATTTATGAGTAGCTCCCCACATTTCGGGCGTAATTGTGAATTCTCCTTCATTACAAAACTCTAATCTTCTTCACACAATTTCTTTAGTATAGAGATTAAGTTAAGTTTTGTTTCACAGAATGATAATTATGATCATTAAAATCTTGACTTTTAGCACAAGGTGAGTTCATACTTTAACTCTTTCTTAAGCTATATGTCGTAAGATATTTACTTACTTGATAGCTTCAAAACTATCTAATGATCAACCAAGTTATCATTTTCTATTTTGTCCTTTGTCTTCAAAAATTTGTAGATTTTCGTTCTTCTTCTTGAATTGGTAATCGTATAAGAACTTTTGAATTTACTATTCGAGTCATGTTTAGACTGAAAGACGTAAATTTCATCTTTCGGTTTTATCATCCGCAACTCTCATATCCATCCAAGACTACTAGATTTTACATGACGTTCTATCAAGGCCCATTCTGTAAATTCTATAGTCTAAGCCTCTAAGGGAACGGTTTATAACAGGCTCATGGACATGTTGGAGAATTTTCATAGATCCGGTGACCTTTCTATAGTTTTGACTTATTAAAGATCCTCTATGTAATTCTCGACATATATTAGGATCTCTATGTTATTCTCCATATAAGTTCAACATATTTGAGAACATCTCTGTAATTTATTTTTTTACTGTCACATTCTATTACAGTGATAACTGATTTTTCTTACGATAACACTGATTTCAGATATTTTTATCATCTGTCGATTTTGTATTCAAGATCATTTCTCCAAATGTTCTTTGTCTTAGACAGAAGAGTTCTTTCGAACACCTTATAATCTTGTACCTCCTTGTATTACGAGAACATATATTCAGTCCCAACTGAATAAGTGATGTGGTGAACCCGTCTTATCTTTTAGATCGTTCATGTTATCCGTCATATCCCTAGTAACTTTGGGATACTCGAACTGTCTCTTCATTCAACCGACTTAGGCTACTATAGCCCTCTGGTCTCTGTCGAATGGTCGGTTTGAGTTTTGTTGAATACGCGCACATGCTTTCTTACACTTTAGAGATTTCGTTTTTCCGGTCTCTTAGTGTAGGATGACCAACACCTACTTTCAAATGATTCATTATCCATTAGAATCAATTCCAGATTTCGGTTAAACAGATAACCATATTACCCACAAGTAACTATACATAGTTCTCTTCTTTCAAAATTCTTTATAATCGTCGAGTGGAAGCTTATATGGTTCAATTTTTTCAAATCAACCAAATAGTACACCGTCATTTTTGGAATTTTGGTTAGGTTTCATTAATGATTAGAGATGTTTAGACAATGTCATACGAATCAGTACTCAAATCTTTATCTAACAATTTCCGTACTTCTCTTTTTGGTATAAATAGTGAATCATACTCCTCTTCTATCTTATTTGATATATGTATGATACCCAACAAATATAATAGAATACCGACACTCATGTATTACGATTACAACTAGAATTGAGAGAATTACTCGAAGTTATTTGAAGGATATTCAACTTTTTCATGGCCATACCAATATTGGTATTATAATGGTCACTCTGACCCCATTATCCGGCAACACCCAGAAATTTATCATAAAGGTACTTACTGTACTTTCATATCATCATTTTGTCTTTCACAAACAGATGATTGTTCTGTCGGGAATTTTTCCAAAACCCTTTCGGTGCAGCATTTTATTTTCTTTAGGTACAACATACAAATTTTATCCTCACCAAGCAATGAAAAAAAGCATTAATGCATAAACTATAGATTCATATACAATTGATAAATATGTCATACGTTGAGGGTTTTCTTTTTCGAAAAGACTAATAACAGAGAACCACAAATAATGTGATAGATAAACAATTGACACTTCAGAATTTTGAAATGACCATAAAACGAATGTAGTTTGAGAGTAAATTTTTCTGGAGTAAATTTGAAATTTAGTGCAATATCACTCATCTGAAATGATATTCTATTCATGATCTAAACACTGGAAAAAACGGATTCAAATTTGGAGTCCATTCGGGTCTTATAAATATAAATCAAATAGGTGCATTCATTAGGGACACATCTGTTGAGAAGGGAAAGGGACGGATACTCATTTAGCAACAGATTATTGTCGGCTGAGATTAGGGCCGTTAGATCGCTCTCAAAATCTCGGGAGGAATGCCCTCATTAGATCTTGCTCAATCTCGCCCGAATTTGGCCCATCAGAAGTCCAGATGACCGTTAGATGGAGTTTCGGAGCTAACCCACTCCATGCCCAACACGAGGCTAACGCCATCCGTTGGATCTTGCCTCTTGCGCGAGCAGAACGCGAGCCGCCCAATCTAGCGTGTTTGTTTTGCGCAAATAGCCCTCAAACAAACTTTTCCGTATTGCCTTTTGGTCCCTCAATTAACCAAACATCATCCAAACTTTTAAACTTAAATATCTCATTCATCCAGAATCGGATTTGAGTGATTTTTGGATCTAAATTTAAGAGCTCGATGAGACAAATACAATAGTTCATCAATGTCTTCATTTTGACGAGTAGAACCAATCTGAAATTTGCTCTGATTCCAACAAATATAACATACAAATATAACACACAACTATTGCTAAATTTCCCACACCCACAAAGAAACTCAAGGGATCCAACTCATGAATTCAAACTTCATCTTCATCATCTTAGTTTGCTCAAGAAAAAACTTCGGTTGGATCCTTTTGGCAACTTACAAGTCAACGGCTCGAGACTTCATGAACGGAAACAGTAGCAACAGAAGAAGATGAAGTACCAGAAGCGGCAGAGGAAGATGTATCACCACGAACACGATTAGTTGCATCAATAAAAGTAGGTCTAGTTGGCCTATACTCCATGTTGCTCTTGCTCAATAGAAGAACAACAGCTTCGGACATTGTTGGTCTACCTGCAACTGAGGATTGTGTACATGAAAGAGCAATCTCTAAAACTCTCTTTACTTCTTCTACTTTGTACTCCTTTGGATCTAAGGTTTCATCCACCAAATCCATCAATTTGCCCTCTTCATATAATCTCCATGACTGTTAATCCATCGTGACAAAATTTAAACTATCTTATAAGATATCCAATTATACAACTGATAGATTTTTTTTTGTGAAGATGATCTACTATAATAGTATGACGTGCTATATAAAAAGAAAAAGAAAATTCACTTGACGATAAAGAATATTACCCATTCAAGAAGGTATTGAGTCACGGGTTCAAGCTTAATGTCGTTACTCTTTCGACCACTTATAATTTCAAGGACAACGACACCAAAACTATAGGTGTCTACTTTCTCAGATAACTGCCCATGAATTGCATATTCAGGTGCTGTATAACCCCTGATCAAATATACACATAACAAGATTAGGATTATTCTATAAAACTTGATTGGTCGAAAATACTAGATATGAAAAATATTGAAATGGTTGCCTTTTCTTTTACTTACAATGTGCCTGCAAATTTAGTACTCAGATGACTTTGATCCTCAGGAAGAAGCCTTGCTAAACCGAAATCAGAGATTTTGGCTTGAAAGTCATCGTCAAGCAATACGTTACTAGATTTTATATCACGATGTATAATACAAACATGAAACTCGTGGTGTAGATATGAAAGTCCTCTAGCAATACCAACTATTATATCAAACCGTTGCCTCCAGTTTAGTGTACCTCGTTTTTCACCTGTCAATGGGAAATACAGAAACATCGATCAATATACAAAAACCTAGCACAAAAACGTCTTAGAAAGTCTTTTCCGACGTTTGGCACAGAAGGAAGACGATATCTATAACCATATAAACAGTCATATACCATATAAGAATTGGTCAAGGCTTTTGTTTGCCATGTATTCATAAACCAATAGTAGTTCTTGGCGTTTGCTACAACATCCAAGAAGGCGAACAAGGTTTCGGTGATGAACGTTGCTTATAAGCTTCACTTCACTCTCAAAATCCGTCTTTGCTCTGCTCGATTGTACAAATGTAAGTTTTTTAACTGCAACAATTTTCCCGTTCTTCAAAGTACCCTAAAACAAGAAATAACCAATGAAAAAAGATACTTAGAAAGTGAAGAGTTAATTCCTATTTCGCATAGATGACTATAATTTCGTAATTGATATAATATAAATAAGTCATGTCAAATTCATACTAGTAAAAGAATTTACCTTGTATACATCTCCAAATCCTCCTTCTCCTAACTTATTTTCTTCACTAAAGTTTTTAGTTGCAGATTTAAGATCGCTATAGTCGAAGTTCACTGGTCCTCTTAGCTCGGTCGCCCCTAAAATATCCCCTGTACCATGACAATTTTGTTGATGATTCTCAACTATTAAGATTGACGAAAAAATGCCCGAGTTGTTGATTTGTTACCTCTTGGGGTCTTCTTAGGCTTTCTTCTTAACAGAAACCATATGATGAGCATAACTAGAGCTAAAAATGCAACGCCTCCAACGATTCCGCCAATGATTGCTTTCCTTTTGCTTGAACCTCCTGGAGTAATTCCGTAGTATATAAGTATTAAGAGGGACATAATCTAAAAACTCAAACTATTATATAGTACATTAAGATTCTGAGCCTAATAAGAAGCAATATAATAACAAGAAGAACGGCGGGTTAGACCGTCTCTCTGCAAATCATAACTAACCGTTTTGTGCCAAGAAAGGAGTGAGATTCGTTGTTTGATTATCGTTGAAGAATGGTGTTGTTGAATACCTTAGAAAACATCCAGCATCAACTGCTCTTCCATTAGTATTAGGAACACAACCTTGTATATTACTCTGGGCAACAGTCAAGCAATCTTTACACCCATTTTCACTCACTGAAACTGCACATTGTGCTACACCATATACAAAATTGTTACTACCACTACCAATTTCTCTCCTTGTAGCTGCATATTTCCCTTTTATTCTTGGTGTTGAAATCAGTAGTTCTGATAGTATTTCATTAACTGCAGTATTGAAAATGCCCCCCTGAGTTGAAGATGAGTTTCCGCATATTCCAACGTTTCCAGGGAGAGTTGTCTGATCAAAGAAGCCGTTGCTTTCGTACCTTTTGAGATGTGGGAAATAATATGGTAATTTAGCATATATCTTAAGAGGGTATCATGATAATTCATAGACGTAAAACTAGCATTTCTTTTTGAGACGTTTTGTTTCCTCGGTTAAATGTCTCAAAAGGGTATGTGGTTCATTTGTTTTCACAAAAGATCACATCATCTGGTCATTCAAAATGAACGTTTAAGCTTATGAAATAATAGGTCTAATTGTTGAGTTTGTAGCATATCTTCAATGTGAATGCAACCATTGAGAAGCGAAAGGCGAAAACAAACAGATGTCAGAATCAACTACTCCCGTTTTCGAGTCAATTCCCGCCCTAAATTTAGGCTGTCTACTTCTATTTTGTGGTACTTCCAAATTGCTTTTTCCAGAGTTTGTCTCATTTTTCTACGAAAATAACACATTTTTTTTTTTGTTGTTTGAAATACTACAATAATACACTTGATATAGGCAAATTGAAGTCTGCCTTGTCGTTGGGAGGACAACTCCAACTTTTGCAACAAAAAGAAAAAGACAACTCCAACTCCAAATTGGATACCAGGTATAGTCTAACTGGACGAGCCCACAACAATTGACTCTTGCCCCCAATTACTCAATACCCACCATTAAATACATTTCAATCCCAAATAATTTGCCCTCATAATATTTCAGCTGAAACCTAACCGAAATATAGATAGACCAACATGGTTAGGAGGGAGGCCCGTGTTTGACTCTCTAAATCCTGTTCAACCACGTACTCCTCCGACAAAAATTTCATCTAAATGATTAACAAACAACTCTCATACTCGAAAATTTCGATCAGAATCTACACTAAAACGTGATGAAGGGTCAAAATTTTTGCCCTATTTGAATTCGGTCTTTCTCCCCCAAACATTTATGTTTATAAAAGTTTAGGGTAGGTAAGCAGTCACCAACTATCATCCTCATGCACGATGGTGATAATAGAAAGTCAAGCTCCATAGGAAACACATGGTCGCCCCACAAGGGACCATAAAATCAGTTGGATTTTCTTATTTTTTTATCTTTTTGTGGAGTTTGTGTTGCAAACAACAACCCCTATTAACTCACAGTCGTGATCAAACATCTTACACCACACCCCCACACAAACTAGGAAAGGCTGCTTATAACAATTAGGGGTATTTAGTGATACTTCTTCATCAGTAATGTCTGATTAGAGATACTCCTTTTATAATTGGATATTAGTGAAATTTTTTTTTTATATAGCATTAAGAAAATAGTCTGCACTTAATATATTTTCTTTTTTCCTCTCATATCACTACGACCGACATAACATTTGAACTTTGGTTTTCTCGTGAATTTTTATATCTAGTTTGTAAGTTCACGACTAACATAACACTCTAATTTTGTCCGTTCTAAGAATTTTGCAATCTTATTTGCAAGTTCATTGAGTAATTTCATTCTAACTCTTTTTATTTTTTGTTTGATTCATAATTTCAATTCCGTTTGTATTTTTGGAATGTATACGAGTTATAATTAATAAAAAGAATAATAGATATGAAGAGGTTTTCTTCAAATTGGTTACATACAACAATTTTAACGTAAAATAGAAAGAGAGATGCTAGAATCACAAAAGATTTTGACAAAAAAAAGTTCCCAGCTGATGTGGCGGTTGTGATTTTCATCTATCAACGGCCTAGATTTGGTCAAAGTTTGAAACCACACCCGCCACATCAGCTGAGAACTTTTTTTTGTCAAAATCTTTTGTAACTTTATCATTTCCCAAATAGAAAAACAAATGGTAAGTTACAAAATTTTCTTTGAATTTACGATTTTCATTTTGAATTGTTGGGATTTATCAATTTTAAATTTTCGATAAATGTTGTTGGTAAAATAGAAAAAGATGGATAAGACAAAAAAACTATTAGAAACGAAAATACGTTGATAACCATAAAATCGAAGAAGTATAAGAGATCGAAGAAAAAAAAGAAAAACAATAAAGGTATTTGTGTACTTTTAAACGCAAAAAAAAAGACTTTCCCTAATATTCAATAAAAAAAGGGTATCCCTAATTCGACATTAGGGATGAGGGGTGTCGCCAACCCATTTTACGACGTTAAATATTATAGTATTCGAAGTCGAAAATGTCAAATGACCAGAAATGAATGGTGATGTAACCCACTCATGTTAGTATGACTAAGTGGAGTCTGCTACATGACCGTTCGGTATGTGATAGGCCCCGATCATTTAGCTTTCTCATCTGAGGGAGACATTAATAGTATTATAATTTACCTTAAGAAGCAGCCATCATAGATAACACGAGCACCATTAGCAGTAGAACAATTTCTAATTTGAGAAACAGCAGCCGAGAAACAAGAAAGACAATCTTCAACTGACATATATTCTCTACACTGTGCCATAGCATATACAGGATCCGATGTTCTAGCACTCTGACCCGTTGCAAATCTATATATATTACTTGAATTACTCAATTTTGACCTTAGATCTGAAAAAGTTGTATTGAGATTTGTGTAGAAAATTGATTGTTTTGGCGAGAATTAATAGTAAAAATGTCACATTCTATCATTAAATCATCGAGTTGACATAATCAATATAACTAAAGTATTTTTAGGAATTTTTGGAATATAAAAAACTACATCTTACACAAATTACAAAAATACTGAAAAGGTAACGTGAAGGTCTAAATGATATCCATTGGTTTAGAACTTTAGATTAATCGGGTAGTAAATTGTAAAAAAAATTAGTTTTTTTAGCTAAAAGGAAAAAATTAGGTTAGAAATCTAGTTTTTAGTAAGAGATATGGTTTATATTTGGTTGTCGAGCATAACCATATTTCTAAAAATATATGTAATAATGGATGTAGACCCCCTAAAAAACGACGTATGTAGAACTAAGAATTGAACAGATTTCAAGGGAAATAAATGATTCAATGATCTGATCAAATAACTGTGCTTCAAGAGGAAGTAGCAGTATCTACTGGGACACTACAGTGGAAGTGTGTTGAATCAAGAGCAGACAGTAAACGCTTTTTTATGGCCATCTAAATTGATATTCTTTCATTTCATATGAAAGCATCTATGTCCCTTTTCTGAAAGCAACATTGTAGTAGTGGTTGGAATTGTGTAACTTATATGCAGTCATCATTGTTTTCTCCCCTCTTTAGACTTCTTTGTAAAATAACCACAAATTTGCCTTTCAAAAGGTACCTCCATTTTTGTAGTTTCTACGACCGCGTCTATCTTGATGTGTAAATCACCCTTCATGAGCACAATATCATCAAAATGACTATAACCTTTGGCGGTAACGATTGGACTTTTTAGAAAAATTAACTCACGTTTCTTCGAACTCATATGCTACATCAATTTAGGACTCATATCTAACATATCTAAATAATTAGAACTATTATTATAATTATATTTTGCATAAATCAATGGATAGAAACAATGAGACTAGGTAGAGATCAACTATCTCAACAAAAAAAAAGATTGAGATGAACTAGAAAAATTTATAGAGAATAATTGAGAAGAGTGAAGAAAGCAAATGGATATTGGACCCGTTAAGTAGGGATCCACTTAAAAAAAGTATAGTCGTTCGATCCCTAAACTAGCGGTTGGAGCCCAATAGTTATTCTGGATGGGTTCCTTTACATCCTTGCAAAATAAAGATATTTGTAAACTTGTTTTTTTTTTAATCCAAGGGAAACATATCTAATAATAAGTGATAAAATCACAATGATACAAGGATGATAATTCTTATTTCTCTCCTCTGGATACCTCATGCGAGTTACTTACCTGTAACTGCAAATGCCTCCTGAAGGAAAAGAAATTGGACTAGACACAGACGCAAGGGATCCTAAAGATCCGAGAAAAGAGACCCTAAAGATCTGACAGAAAGATCCTAAAGATCCGTGAAAGGAGACCCTAAAGGTCTGACAAAAACGAAATAATTATACTTAGTAGACAAAAACTGATAAAACAAATAATAAAAAAATACTAATTTACATCCTCGCCAAAAAAAACTCCATTGTCGTCAGAAAACCGCCATTGTCGCCGTAAAACCAACGCGGGAAAGGCCAATTCCATCGTTTAGACCGTCAATGTGACGAAGTATCCAACAAAACACCGATTATAGCATATAAATGAAGATTTAAGTTGTGTTCAATCATTTGCCAAGAATGTGATAAATACTCGCTTATAGTAATCACCATTCTGACCAAAATCTTTTGTTAGAACAATGAGATGCATGCTTCACCAGAACATCAACCGTCTCCATTATTTGGTGATGATTAAGATGGTCATCTTCATCATCATCTCTGGCGTCTTAATGGAATGATTCCTGTTAACGGAAAATACCAGAATTTTGGGACTCTTTCTCTGAAGGAATTCATCGAGAGTGGATGTAATCGTTAGATTAGGGGTTTTTATGGTCCCTAGATACCATTAATGGAGGGAAAACAAACTACATACGAAAGAAAAACGGGTTCTGACGAAGGATCATCCCTTTGCCGGAGGAGAAAAACTCAAATATCTTGAACTCGGTTGTTGAGAGAGAGAGAGGGGGACGGTTATTTTCTTGATTTACAGAATCTCCCTTTACCAATAGGATTTGTTTGTCAATGTCTTGTGGTACAAACACCCTGTTGCTAAACACCTTGTTGTACAAACTAGAGGTTACAAGTTCATTATCCTTTGCAACAAAAAATAACAAAAGAGTTCAATATCCTCCCTTTTTGTATATATTCTTTTTTTGAAATAGTAGATTACATCCTTTAACAAAAAAAGAAAATAGTCTGATTACATATATACACTTCTAAACTAATGATTTTCGGAATTTCTAATTGATTCATTATTATTTTCATTCTCTTTTTAAATAATGAATTTTCTATGAATCTAAAAAATAATTAAAGACATTATTTTAAACAACGATATACAATCACACAATATATGAAACCTTTTCTTTTACAAAACGTCATTGACCGTTTGCTATTATGTGTAATAATTTGACTAAAAAAATCATTTGGTGATATAAGTAATTTTTTTTTTGTTGAAAGTGCTGATATAAGTAATCTACAACTTATATTTGGAATTTTCAGTAAATTGATTTTATTTTTTAAGTGGCACCAGACTAGCTCAAAACTTTCTGTTCATTATTCTTTTTTGGTGTAAATATAAAAATACATCCTGTGATTCTGATTTTAGTTTATAAAGATTGACTGCTATGAATAATTCATAACAACAATGACTTATAATTCTTCGTCAAAAAACTAATGCGGAGTGACCTAATTAATTGCTTTTCTGCATGACATCTACATGATGTGATAGATTATTGCACGCAGTTTTTTTTTTTTTTTGTTGAAATAATTATTGCAAGCAGATATGACTTCAAAACGAATATATTTCAGGTAGTATATCTTGATCTCCTTCATTATTTTGTTATTATATCCATATTTTGTGGTGGCTTTGGTACAAAAGTAAGACTGCTTATAAAATTCAAATTTTCAGTCGATTTTTGTTAGTCAAACTCTATCGCTTAATATGATGCCAGTTGTTGTTAGTGGAATATAATGTCCGTGGCATCTCTCGCACAAGGATACCAAGGCCTGCAAAACCTTTTTTGTTGCAAAACCTAATATCCAATTGTTGCAACAAAAAAAACCTCGTGTATATATATATATATATATTTCAAAATAATCATTGGTACACACAAAATTATGTATTGTTAAAGAAGCTTTACTGATTGAAATAATTTGGGTATGTGTATAATTAAAAAGTCATACTAGTACTGAAAAATAACGTAATATACGATCACAGAAAGGTATAAATTAGAAGAAATGATTAAGTTAGTTAGATCTTATATTAAATAAAAGGAGAGGTCTACTGAAGGCTTTACGAGAAGCAAATTTTAAGAGAATATGTAAGAAAGTATAGTTTTATCACCTCAATGGTTAACTATGATAGCCTTTAGCAACAAAATTTTCAAGTAATTTTTGCGTTAATCAACTCATGATTTTATTTTATTTTTGTAGTAGATTAGCTCATTTTACTATATGAAATGTACTCTGTTTTATTGAGAGTAATGATTCTTAAACAATAGGTTAAGTTATTGGTGACATTAGTGAATGGCGGACATTGCGGTGGACTCATTCCCGAATCTTATCCGAGGACTAAGAAAGATAAAGGGCGTGGATAAAAACATTTTAAAATGAAGAGTTAAAAGGAAAATATTAACTAGTAAGTTTGATCAATAGACCAGATTAAAATGTTGGACAAATATAACACTTCAAATCTAGAGTTTGTAGTTAGACACGATTATGAAATTAGAACCAACTTGGAACAGCCCTCAAATTCAATCCAAAAATTTTCTATTGATCAAGACATGAACATCCAAAATCTGATAGGCTTTAATTAAGAGAAGGGGACGAAAATAGTTTGTGACCCTGATTGACATTGACAAAGTCCATAGGGTCTCTTGGTCCACCACCCTTTGTTGCAATGGCTGGATATCCTTCTTATGTCTATGAAGTCTTGGGATCGAGTCTTGGTGAAACACTGAAACTAGTTAACCACCAAGATTTATCCCCATGTAATTTAAACAATAAATAAAATAGATCTATTTCATTCTATTGGGTCTCAAAACCATATAAAGATCCTTAAAGTCATTACATTTGGATGACATTGATACATCATGAATATAATATGCAATACATCATGAATTTGGATGAACACTATAACCGCTATATTACCAAGATTTATCCCATTTAGACAATAAATAAAATAGGTCTAAGAATAGATGGGCTTTGAGACCCCCTAGAATGACCCTAAGAATATTTATATGGTTTTAGGGTCCAAGATATCTTAATATGATAATTATAGTGCTCATCCAAATTCATGATGTATTGCATATTACATTCATGATGTATCAATGTCACCCAAATGTAATGACTCATGGAGTACAATAGAAAAAAAAAAGTCGTAAGGGTCTCATAATTTCGTGAATATTTTGTGCGTATCTTATGATGTAAAAGATGGACTTCTACTGATATGTTATATAGTGGTAAGTTCCATTGATTTGCAACAATAGCAGCGGGCGGCCGCTATACACGAAAATAATACCAAGGAAAATAATTTGGTGTGGATTCTACATCAGACAATTAAGCAAACTAAAAAGAAAAAGGCGAGAGTGATATACTGCCATTACCTCTGATGCCGAATTGAGATGTACTTTTGCTTGATATAATTGTCACCAGTTTATCTAATAAAAATTCGAGCTTTCTGTTGGCAAATATTGGGGAAGGGTAAAAGCATAGTCGCATCAGTCTTGATCTTCCGTCATTTCTTCTCTCAACTTCTATACTGGTTCCCTCATGTAGATGGTGCTTTTTTCCTCGTCTCATTGTGTGAACTGTGAACCCGCTTAAATCAAACTAACCTAAAATCAACCAAAATCAACTACTCAGATAAATCAGACAAAAACAAACATTCAAAATTAGACTCAAGTCAATCTAGACCACAAATCTGACTTCAAAAAAAAAACATTGCCATACTGTATCAACTTGGATTGAACTTTCATTATCACAGATTAGAGGTTAAACAAGAAGCAAGAAAAGGTTAAACACTCATAAAAGAAACATAATACAAAGACAAGGTACATAAACTTGAAATTCATAATTCATATGGTAGGTAATACCTCACTGATTTTGCTCAGTCTAGAAACATTCACATATCTTATTGTTCTTTTTAGCAACTTATTAATTTTCAAAGAACAATTTTTTCGTACAGTCCACACCTAAAATAGAAAATTAAATTTCGACGAAAAGAAATTAGAGTATATCAGATTTCATATCAAGTTGTAAAGAAGATTAAGTGAAAACATATTTACCTCAAACAGAAAATAAATGCTTCAAGAAATGGCCTCCAGATGTATAGTGCTCAAGCATTCTCGACAGATCTTCCCGGCTGAGGAAAACAAAACCGTTTCCACCGGTTTGTCTATTAATTACAAACCCTCTTTCCAATATCTCAGTGACAACGTGTTCTGTGCTATACCAAAATAATGGATTTCCACTATGAGCATATTTTGCAATCTGTGTTCTTTTTCTAAAGTCCTTGTTCCTTAATAAACACATCTCATTGTCTGCTTACCTGTCCTACAATCCATCTTCCTTGATAAGAACATTTCATAGGTTGTGTTCATGTCCTAAAGTCTTCGATGATGCCGTCCTAGGGTTTTCAAAGCCGTCGGAACGCCTTCCTTCAAACTGGTATTAGAGCACAATGAAGTGTTACTCGGCCAAGAAACGTCTTTCTCCAATCTCATTCTTTTTGGTGAATCAGACTCCACCATAAAGATGGCCATCAATATCAGGAAGGAAACCTCTTTCCACCATTTCTTCTTTAATAATTTCGTAAGTTGTCCTATTTGGGACCAAACCTTTCTCCAACATCTCGTTAAGAAGGCCATTTGCTACTTCAAGCTTACCTTTTTGAGAGAATCCTTTGATCAACAAATTATAAGTTACAACATTAGGCCGTTTTCCTTCTTTCTCCATTCGTGTTCGTGTATTCCAAGCCATGCTTAGATTTCCTTCTTTACAAAACCCATCTATCAAAGTATTGTAGGTCACATGACTTGGTTTCACCCCCATTTCAATCATCTCATTTAAAAGCCTAACTCCCTTTCTTGATCCTCCTTTCCCGCAGAATGCACCAATCAGAATATTATAGGTCACAAGATCAGCTTTCACATTCTTGTCCCGCATCTCATCAAGAAGATTACTAGTTTCATCCATGTTTCTCTCTCTACAATAGCCAGAAATCAAACAATTATACGTTGATACATCCTCCGGGTAAATATCTCTCCTTAACAACATTGATCTATGTAATTCAAGTGCTTCCTCTATTTGACCAGCTTTACAGTATGAATCCATTAAAGTATTGTATGTAATGGTGCTAGGAACTAGACGTTTATCTGTCATACCATCAAACAACGCCCGAGCTTCTTTTAATAATCCTTTCTTGCCAAACCCATTAATAATTGCATTATATGTAACAACATTAGGCTCCACATTTTTAGCCAACATTTCGTTCTTCAATCTAAGTGCCTCTTCGGGCTTGCCTTCGTTGCAGAGCCCATTAATCAATGAATTATAAGTCACCACATTGGGTTTCATTTCTTGTTGACTCTTCATCTCCTCAAACAACTTCATAGCTGCAGATACATTTCCATCTTTGCAATATCCATCAATGAGTGTGTTGAAAGTTACCTCATTTGAGAAGACTTTCTTAGAGACCATTTCTTTGAGAAGTGCATCAGCTTTGTACATCTTCCCTGCCCGACCCATCTTGCAGTAACCATCAATAAGGGTATTATAAGTGATTACCGACGGTGAGATACCCCAAACCTTCATGTCCTCTACCAGATCCCCTGCTTTCTGCAATTTTCCAGCTTTACATAGACCGTTAATCACAGTATTGAAGGTGATCAAATTAGGGGTTATTCTCCTCCTAATAATCTCCTTATAAACTTTTTCTACGCTTTCAATACCAGATTGCTTAACCAGAGCATTCAACAAGGGATTACACGATAATAGAGATAATCTGAAGCCATAATCACCACCCCTTTCAAAAGCTTCCAAAGCAAACTCGATCTTTGAATTCTTTGTGTAAGCCAGAACCAACATATCCACAATGAGCGAATTATCAATCCTCCTGGGTGAAACCGATATTGATGAAAGAGTATGGAAAATGGAAGAAATAGAGTGACTTTCACTCTTAACAAGGATGTCAAGTTGTGACCTAATCTCACTGTATCTCTTGGCATCTGCTAACAAATGCAAGAGCCTACAATATAATTCAAGACCATAAGATATCTTGAGTTCCTTCTGCGACCACCGAAAGTACCTAAGAATTATCTCTATGTCGACTTCCTCTGTTTCAAATAATAGATTTAGAAATCTAATAGGATTTGTTTTTGCAATAATGCTTTTTAACTCACGCCAATGTTGTTTCCTCACTAGCTCAGATACCTTATATCCATCAAACAACTCTATATCTGAACCCAAACAAGTGAAGAATCTGAGTTTATGACAACTAAGAAGAGAAACCCCAATTGGATAATAAGAACAACCCTTGGTGTAAATGCAAGACAAGAGTTTCAGAGAACGAAAACAAGAGTGAGTATACATACTTTCTGATTCAGCAATCTCTAGAACCAATGTTCGAAAAACCCCACCTCCTTTTGAGATCACTATTTCAAAATTGTCGATCACCCTTCACTTTCTAATACATCCCCATGAGACTTTGATCACAAAAACTGTGTTATGCTGCATTATGATCACATTAAGCAAATGGGTATACATCAAAAGATCGAAAAAATGTTCTTAAGAGTGGAAGTATATGGTGGATTCATTAATTCTAGCATTGTAAAGATAGAAACATAACTGCAAAAGCTGTCATTGGGTACCTTCAAATTAATCTTTAAGTACAATTCTTTTATGGGGTTAGTTTCTCATCATCATTTAGCCAAATAGATAAGCTGCATCAAAAAAAGGAAGGGAAAAAAACCCCCCAAAAACTATACAACTCAATTTAAATCATTCAAGGAACGAAAAAACCCTAAAATCTATAGTAGAACCAAAATTAATCCCAAACAACAGTGATGAAATGTTTAAAACTATGCATAAAAATCGGAACGGATGAGGAGAGAGTTATAAATAAGAAAAAAAAAAAAAAAAGAGGATTTTTACCTGTGCATTTTAGGGATCAACAGAAACCGAAATAATAACCAAATTAGCCCTAATCTCAAATATCGAAATCTGGCGGTAATCTCAAATATCGAAATCTTCGAAGTTCAAGCCACGGTTCAGTTCGAACTTTGAATAAACATTAAATGGGATTGGGGCTTGGTCTTGGGCTTAGTCCAAGTTGCCGGGCTAGGCCCAAACCCATTAGACTGATAATGTGATCGTTGTGATAAAAAAAAGAAGAAATACTTATCTGTTGTTTAAAAGGATTCGTTTCAATTTTTAAAATACTTGCGATTACTTTCGATTTCGTTCATCTTTCTATTCATCTCAATTTGTCTTCGATTACTCTTTCAGAATTTTTCGTTATCGATTTCTAGAGGATTTCAGTTCGATTTGATTTCTCTTGATCGTGAAATAAACAGGTAACAACAATCTTCATCTTTTCTTTACGTAGATCGATTTCTTCATTGTTTTTGATTCCTAAAAATTTGATTTACGGATGAAATTCTCTCAATTAGTAGCTACCTAGATCGGATCTGACCTAAAAAACTAGAAAGAGAATATGAACATTTCTCTGTTATTCATAATTTACATTGACTTATCGTTCTTCTCGTTCTAGAGAAAAGTAATGGCGACTTTTGTCAAGCTTGATGATTCACCTATGTTCCGGAAACAGGTTGGTTTCTTTCATTTTGATTATCATGTTTTGAATTTGTTCGAATTTTGTTTACTCTAGATGCTGATTTGAGGATTGATATTGAAATTGCTTATTTATTAGTAATAAGAAGCCCTAATTGTTATGAAGCTAAGAGGTTATTGGATCTCCATTTATGCTCCATCTGAATAATAGAGGTTCTGAATTGTTTCTCTAAGCAAAAGCTCTTTCTTTTACCAGTGATAGATCCAAATATATTTTTTGAACTAGACATGTATAAATTAGTTCATTATACTCAGTAGGGAAAAGATAGAAGAACCTTCATTTTTCTTTTAATGATTACTGGGTGGATATTTAAAAAAAAAATAGATCTCTCTCTCTCCTTCATCTGAAGTTAAACTTGGTGGACTTTTAGCTGCCGGGTTTCTGAATGGATTGTTTACTCTGCTTGCGTGGTGAAAGATTAGGCGTTTTCCATGTAATGCTTCTGATATGGCAATCATAAGGATAAACGATAATATTTGTTCTTTATATTTCTATGTAGTGCCTTTCATATTGGAATATTAGATGATAGACCACAAGAACATAGAGTTTTGTACACTTAGAATTTGGAAATGGGTGACCGGCGCCATAATGGCAAGTTATAATAGGGGGCCAAAAAAGAAGCTGGTCACAAAGTAGGGGGCCAAATAGGAAATAACTCAAAAAAAAGTCAATAGCATCGAAGTATGAC
This sequence comes from Eschscholzia californica, assembly GCF_041429995.1. Classification (NCBI taxonomy): domain Eukaryota; kingdom Viridiplantae; phylum Streptophyta; class Magnoliopsida; order Ranunculales; family Papaveraceae; genus Eschscholzia; species Eschscholzia californica. Next base: position 10,003,657 of record NW_028238198.1, on the reverse strand, counting down.
ATGTTTGAAAAGTTGAAGATCTGTTCTTCTAGGTAATCTCATCAACCAGAGATAAGTGTTTTCTCTAAGTTTCCGAGGTGTCATCTCTTATTCTTTTCAATTACTAAGGTTTTATTTCTTTAGTTCTATATTGGGATATAAATAATCAGTGTTTCTTTTATCACGATCCGTTAGAGCATGATTGATCTTACTCTTTCTTTCTTCCTCCTCTGCAGATACATACTCTTGAACAAACTACGGAGGAGTTAAAAGATCGCTGCCACAAGTATCAAAAAGGATGTAGTAAATTTATGTGAGTAACCGCCACTATATTTATTCTCTCGAATACTGCATTTGCGAATTACATTTTTCACTTCTGTGTAAGTCGTTGCCATGTATCAATAAACTGATGAACGCCCATGTTATATGTTCTGGTACCTATTAGGGTTATTGAATTCTTTGAGGTGATTTGATTACATAGAGTTACAAGTTTGCCTGTATCTTTCTTGCCCATGTGCTCACATGCATTGTGTTTATATTATCTTCACTCTTATGCCCTTAGTGCCCATTGCGCAAAAGCATTGATCACCAATTGATTACTCCATCCTTGCAGGGGATCACTTGGACAAGCATGTGAAGAAGATATGGCATTCGCTGATTGTTTAGAAGCATTTGGGGGTGGATGTGATGATCCTGTCAGTGTATCAATTGGAGGTTGTTCATTTATTTCAGTTTTATCTAGTTCTCATTCTGTGTATGTCTACGTTATCTCCTTTATCTTTGATGAGATTCATTTGTCAGTCATATATTATTATCGCATGAACAAAGGCTGCCTTGTTTATATTACAGCACACTCGTCATGTCAGGCCAGCCAAGTTATGCTCCCGCTTTAACTGAATGTTTCGACTGATGAACACTACGACGTTGGAACCGAAAGGTTGTGAAATATAACCATGAATACTAAAGAACATATGCCAGTGTTTGACGATTAATCGTTTTGTTAGGCTATCTACTAAACTAAAAAGTGCACTAGGAACATTTGATATTTTGAACCACTCATGTGTAAGGATATACTACGAGTATGATATGTAGAATATAGTTACAAGATGTGACTTGCACGCTGCAGCTTAAGATTGGCAGTTTCAGCAGCAATATCTCCCTGGTCCAATATCAACTTGTTAACTATTTAGTAGATATAAACCTTGATGTTAAGCTCGTACAATTTGCAATTCAAATATATTTTGTTAATGAGGAATATGATCTTTTGCTGAACCATATCGTGAATCATCTCAACTTGTTAACTATCTAGTAGATATAACCTTGCTGAATTAATATACCTAGTAGATATATTAATTCAAATTTTCAAAAAAGAAGTATCATGAATCGAATTTAAAATAGTCATGTTCAGTTACATTTCAAAATATTTGTCCCCCTCCCCCACAAAACCATTATATTGGGGACTTTGAGCTTTTATGAATGTCTTCTATTACGGTATTACGTACAACACTTGCAAAGCTTTCTGCTAATATGTTCTTACTGTGGTAGGACCTGTCATATCCAAGTTCATTACTACATTTCGCGAGCTTGGTTCTTACAAGGAACTTTTGCGCTCCCAAGTAAGTGATGCTCAATGACTTCGAGAGTTTGCCACAAGAAGTGTTTTCAGGAATTTCATTGTACTTCACTTCGCAATATACTCACTTTAGGTACATTTTGTTGTTGCAGCTTGTTAGGAATAAAATCTTATGTTGTTTAAATTTTGAATATTTTTGCTTCCAACTTCACCTATCTAAGATATTTTATAAGATACAAACTAATGCACCACTTATTGTTATTCCACATTGTGTACTAGGATTTACGTTCATTACGTCACCTATCCTCTTTGTTACTTGCAACTGATCATCACTTCCTAGTGGCTCCATATAGCTGGTTTAGCGTTCTTGCTCTTGTATTGCAATTTAAATTCTACCACCAGCCTTTGTTTCATGTGCTCCACTGACCTTAAGTGCACCACCTAAACGATAGGAGAACTTGGTATTTTCAGATTTTCCTAACCTGCATTTCTTTCACGTTCTTATTGTACCGATAGGTGGAGCATTTGCTAGTCGACCGTTTGACGCAGTTCATGACTGTTGATCTTCAAGAAGCAAAGGTACTAAATTTCTTCTTAATTTCTTGACGTAACTCAATAGTTTCCCGCACTTTTTATAGCTATTAATTAAATGATGATTGTATACGCGATCACATGTCAGTTCGATTCATGAGCAGTTGCACCACGATAGACCTTTTCGTTGTCATAACACTTTTTTCATCCATTGGTACGATAACTGGTTTCTTCAATATGCAGACCTCTTGTATAATAGTGAATATAATTTCGATGACATTGTATATTAGTGAATAAAATACTAGAACTGGTCATAGATAGTAATTTCTTCGAAAATTTGTAAGATATTAAAGGAAAACAAAAGATCTAAGAGAGAAATCCAATTAATGACCCCGAAGGATGGTTTAAACTTTGGCAGTCTGTATCAGTTTATTTTCCATGCAACTTCCTCCGTTTATGCCTTTAAACACTAACACCAAGAAAGAATATTAACAAGTAGTGTATAGGGGAATATCTATTGAAAACAGTAAGTTCTATTCACCATTTGCGAGAAGATAGAGAAAGAGGGAGTATCAGTTCTAAGCATTCTTACTATCAATTCTCAGAGCACAAAAGTTTAGGAGAACCTAAGGCAATGGAATGTGGAACACTAAATCGCTGATTTGGTTCAAACCTGATCATAGTAATGAATGCTGGGATCAATTTAGTATGTTACTTACACCATTGAAAGCTGACTAAGTCTTCGAAACTTGGTAAAACAAGTTTATTCCACTCGGAAGAAAAACCAAAGCCTTACATGGGAGGTGCACCAATTTGTCACTTATGCTATTGCTGTCTTAATTAGTACTTCAATTTTGCGCTTTTTCTTATATTGGCCAAAAATAGTATGTACATGATTTTTTAGCACTTTCCCGTGATCAATTTTAAACCATGCCCCTATAAATCTGTGGAAACATGTCATTGTCATTCCTTGATTTGCTTTCTTTTACTTAACCTATTTAACATTAAAAGCTTAAAACCCTTGTTTTTTGCTGAGTCATATAAGAAAACTTGTGATGCTGGATTACTAGCAGTTACATAAATTGGTCTAGTATGAGGTTTTCATGTGTACACATATTTGTACTTGCAGTCTAGGTTATGTCATTTTTGTATAATTTAACAAAAACAGGACCTTATTCTAATGCATGGCACTAGTAATTTCAGATGTCCATGTTAACCTGCAGGTAGATTTTTGTATTAGGGAGTTGTGTTGTGGATTGGCTATTGTTATTTACTCACAAATTCTAGATGCATGAAAGGACTTTGAAGTGTATTAGCTCGTTATAGCCTTGTAGGAAATATGTTTTGACACTGACAAGGACTTTATGTTCCATAGGAGTCTCGTCGACGCTTTGACAAGGCAACACATGCTTATGATCAGGTATGTTTAGGTATAAGTACTTACATACTATTTTCTGTATGAGAATCACTAGAATGTTTTTTTTACTTTTCTCCATCAAACAGTTTGGTCCTGTCGTCCTGATTTCTATAGTGATGTAAGGCAGAGTTGCTCTAAAATGTGAAGCATCTCTTCGTGAACTGTAAAGTTTCCAAGCTAAAATGTGATATTGTGATCTTCAAGTGCACCTACTTTTCTATCCTCATCTTCTTGAGAAGATCATCTCAATTTTGATCGTTTCCACTTTTAGCTTGGACATATGTTCTCTTAAATAGAGTAAGGAGACGCAGGACCATACTTGCTTATCAGATATAGTGGCTGCACTTGCAAAAGCTTTATAGCTAAGAGATTTCATATCTTCTTTAAGACTGATTTTTGGGTTTTTTTTCTAGTCTTCTCATCCCCAAAAGTAGTTTCTTTATTTCCATAATCCCTACAGGACGGGGAAGAGAGTTAGCTCTCACAAGACCTTTTTGATCAGTGACCTGGATGGACTTTTCCAGGATAGGAAGTTCTCTTCAAACAATTCCCTAAGCCTCCAGCCCTCCATGCATAATTAGGAAGAATCCCAAATTGACTCCACACTGTAGCCGATAAGTCACATTGAAATAGCGCAGAGTATTCTTCTGTTACTTTGCCCCCACAAGCATCTATTAACCGGAGTAAACCGATTCGTTAAAGTCTACATTTACAGTTTAGTTTACTTAGGTAAGCCTCTGAGCAGATTACAAAAGCACTTCGGGTATTTACCCGCTAAGTTTCTTGACATGTATGGTGTACCTATATAATCGAGGATTCGAGGGAAACATAGTTATGTAGGCAAGCCCGTTTTAAAATTATTAAAGCCTATCTGTCATTGTTGACCTAAATTGGTTTGCTCATCCTCCCCTTGTGTTCTTAAGGATGAATTTGGTCTTAATGCGATAAACTTTTAGAGCTTTACTTATTGTTGTTGGGAATATGTGATTAGGCACGTGAAAAGTTCATGTCATTGAAGAAGGGAACACGTCCTGAGGTTGTTGCCGAACTAGAGGAGGTATGTGTTTCTCGTTTTATCAGTCTCTATGCTGAGCTGATCACACATTTTCTTTTTCCTACGGCCTACCAAGTTGTAAAACATGGTGTTCTTATTGAGTTATTGTTTATGTTACACATTGATTAATGACAACATCTACATTGTTCTCCTTGCAAGAACTGAATGTCACTGACTGTTCTTTACTTCCAGAACTTCATATGCATAGGAACATGTAACAAAAAGCAAAATTATGAAATGGAAGGAAGGGTTGTATATCTGATTCCACAATGGGATACAAATCAAGCGAATCAAACTGTTGACAAAGGGCAAATGGATTGACACCCAACTCAATTGTCTAATTTAATATTTATATAGTTGGTCCGCGAAAAAAATTTGCTTGTGTAGTTGTTTTCAGATAGGAGAAATAATCAAATAAAGACTTCTTTATTACTGGCGGATATAGGTAGTTGTCAATTGTAATTAGTAGAGAATTCTCAACTTAGAGATGAGCTAGTACTTACTAAGTCATAGAGCATTGTCTATCCACGGTAAGATTTACCCAGTAATTATGTTTCCATTTCTGATTTCATGCAGGATCTACAGAACTCTAAGTCAGCATTTGAGAGGTGCCGCTTCAATCTAGTATGTACTTTATATTTGTTTTTCTCCATTTTATCATCAGCTGAGTTATCTATTGGAAATTTACGAGTATTAAGGAATTACTCCTCTGTGGTTCTAAGGAATTCAGGTACATGCCCTCCACAATATTGAGTCCAAGAAAAAGTACGAGTTCTTGGAGTCTGTCAGTGCCATAATGGATGCTCATCTTAGATATTTTAAACTGGTGGGTCTTGAAAGTATAATTATTAACTCAGATGGCTAAATTTCATTAGTCAGCATTATTGTCATTGGCTGAAGCATTTTTCTTTTCAGGGATTTGAGCTTTTGAGCCAGATGGAACCATTCATTCACCAGGTAAGAAAATAATAGTAGGCCTTGGTTGGTTTTGGGTAGTACTTGTGCAAGGAATTCCTGAACTTGAAAAACTGCTTATGTCTGAAGTCTGAACACCCGCTCCCGAGGCTAAATGGCCTGGCGTAGGAAATCTTCTTAGTCAACTTAACCTATATATTGAAATCCATAAATCTTTTTGTGTTTAAGCCATTTCTTGTTGTTGTTGACTACTTACAGTCTGGGCGAATGTAACTTGTCAGATGGTTGGGACTTATTATCCAACTCACTCGTCTTTATAACCTAGGTGACCTTATTTTAGGGTTTGGGGAATCCAGACATTTGTTATCTCGTCCTTTTATGTCCTTGTAATCCTTTTGTTGGCATGGGCAATAAAGTAGCTATATGGATGACTTAGATTAAGTTCTGGCCAAAACACGTTTAGCCATTTAGCAACCAGAAAACACAGTGAATAATCATAAAGTAATAAATGGTAGTAAGCAGTAGCACTCTGCAGTACAGGTTTTCACTTTCCATTTACTCGGGAAAAGAAAAGTTAAATCCTGCAGGAATAAGCCCATTCATAGGCCCTAATGGGCAGCTTCATTTGATCTTTCGATCGTAATCAGATTTACACTCTAGTTTATTCTACTATCTTATCTCAACCTGCTGTGCAAGTTGATCCTACTAAAAGTAGATAACTAAATAAGATAATAACGAGAAAAATACTATCAACAACTGCTGATATTTATTATAATAATAACTACCTGAAACGCTTACTACCCTTAAACCTTCATGCAATACACGGCTGGCAATGTGTACCTCAAGTTTGTGCGTGTACCTTCCTCCTCTTCTTTGAGGAATAAACTCATTTGTGAGTCTTCTTTGTCCTCTTCCTTTCGGGTTCTTGCTGGAAGGTGACTTACCCCTAATTGTCCATGGGCACGACTGGACATGTCTCTCTAAGTCTAGCATAACTGCTTGTCCTCAAAGATGCTCCATCGAGTTGTTTGCTTGTTTTTCGTTTTGTTGCTTTGGAAGCCTAACCATCTGAGTTAAAAGGGGCATGCATCTAGCATACTCTTCTATTGTAGCTCTAACTAGTTTTGATCAGCCAACCCAACCAAGTAACTCAGGGATTGTAACTGGACTGGGAGTAGCCCGAGCTGTTACAGGGTCGAATGCCCGAGTTTACATATCTGGTCCCCAAGGGTGCGTCTGCATCAAATAAAACGAAATGATTGACTGGAAAAGTATGGTGCTCTTATTGATATGCATTCTTAAAGGTAACGTGTTTCCTGATCTCAGGTATTGACGTATGCCCAACAATCTAAAGAAGTGGCTAATATTGAACAAAACAAACTCGCAAAGAGGATTCAGGAATTCAGGACACAGGTTGAGCTGGACAACTTAAGAGCTTCTAGTAATATGGAAGCCTCGACTGCTAGTGATGGTAAGCATGTCACTGCCATTAGCTCGCACAAAAACATCGAGGCACTGATGCAGTCTACAACAAACGGGATGGTAAATTTTATTATACATATGTTGCATTTATTTTACTCTTTACTTTTCGATGCTTCTCCGCCATGGGTCTCTTCTTACTTGGAACATCCTTAATTTATTTTCGATCATTATCCCCATTAAAAAAAATTCAGTCATTATGATGAATATTATTTTCTTTTTGAAATTTTCAGCTAAAAATCTTATTCAACTTTCACCCTGCTTTCTCTCGCTTTAATGAATTTAGGATTCTTCAGTTACTTACTGGAAGAAGATATCTTCTTTATTTCCAGGTTCAGACAATCAAACAAGGGTATCTCTTTAAACGATCTTCAAGTCTACGAGGAGATTGGAAGAGGAGATTCTTTGTCTTGGACAGTCGTGGAAATTTGTATTACTATCGAAATAAGGTAACAGAACCTGTACATAGTAGCTAGAAGTCCTGACTGGAAGGCCATTTCTGTTCACTGAGTCTGCATTTGTTTAAGTCTCTCAATAGTATTCGCCGATAAAGTATTAGTCTATGTTAATATCTTGTTTGATTAGTGTAACAATTGTCAATTCAAAAGTAAATATTGTTGCAAAATAAAGGTTTTAATAGAAAATATATGTGGACAATTGTAACACCACTTTGAGATTCTAATAGGTGGTTGGGTCGGTGTCAAACTGTCAATACCTGTACCAGTATCCATTTTACTGCTTATACATAAAATATCTTGTGCACTGATCGTATATGTTCTTTCTGTAATTCTATATCTTCTCAAGAAAAGTATTTTAAGCAAATTCTGGAGAGAATACAGAACAGTATGTATATATTTATAATATGTAATTGCCTCTTTTGCATCTACTTTCTACAACAAAGTCATTACAACTTGCAGTGACTGGGGTGTCTTATTCTGCTCCATCATTGTTGAAACAGAATCACAGGCTTCATGATATTGAACAGAATCAACAGATGATCAACTATGTCCACACTCTAGCACGAGAATCACTATGGAAACAGGAGTACTGATAGAAAGAAATTGTTTCGAGTATTTTGACCATTATAGCTTTAAACTAACATTACATTAGGTTGAAATAACAACCCCTCTTGCCACTTTTGCATGTTATTCACAAGGGTTGTTTTTGATACACGCATGCGATGTTGTTCCTATTATGCTCCAATATTTCTTGCTCTGAATTTCTGCTTTACTTTTTCATTACTTTTATAGTGCTTCTATGTAGTTATGCATCAAATGATTGCGTATATTTTATCAGGGTCCTCAATCATATCAATCAACTGGTGGATATGAACATGCCAGTAGTGTTTTTGGTAGGTTCAGAGCAAAGCACCAGAGGTCATCATCAATGAGTGAAGAGTACCTTGGTAGCCATACTGTTGATCTCCGGACGTCAACAATAAAGATTGATGCAGAGCACACAGACCTCCGGCTATGCTTCAGAATAATATCTCCAGCACAAACTTACACTTTGCAGGTGATTGTTAAGTGTTGTTCTGATAGTGCCTCCTGCACGAGTCTTAATAGTTGCAACATTAAAAGGGACCCACTTGACGGCCCAGACAATCTTTTGAAGTTCTATTTGGTGTGAACTTGACAAGTATTTGTTGATAGAATTGCTCTTCTGAACCATAAACAATAAAGTGGATCTTATAAGTCACTAGTTTACCATATAGATGGTATGGGAGACCATCCTTTGTTACTGTAATCTCTTGCCGACATGGTGATGATTATTAACCAGTAAAATTTTATTCATTTTGGTGATTTGATTCCTTATATCTTAGATACAAATCGATTATCAGCTATTCACTTCGTTCTTCAAAGGATTTTTTCCTTTCAATGGATGTAATACTGAAATTACGGATAATCTTAGATAATATACTCTTTTTTTTCTTGTTCTTATTTTCTTTTGCCATGACAAATTTTCCCTTTCTTTTGGTAGGCTGAGAATGAAGCAGAGAGGATGGACTGGGTTGATAAAATTACTGGAGTTATCGTGTCTCTTCTAAATACTGCTTTACAAGAGCAGGTTAACATTTTTCTTAGTTCATTGTTTGAAAATTAATTTTATGTTGTAGTTCATGAAACCTCTCATATCTTACGAAACTACTTGTGAATATATAGCCCTTTGTTCCTGGTCAGAAGGATATGGGCGGTAACAGCTCTTTCAATGGTGTGGGGCGTGGGTCTTCGTTACTCAATGGCCAAGAAAATGTTGAGGATGTTACCATCGTTAAAGAACAAGATAGTGTGTCAACTATTCTCAGAGAAATTCCTGGAAATGACCTTTGTGCAGAATGCAGTGGTCCAGAACCTGATTGGGCTTCTCTGAACCTTGGAATTCTTTTGTGCATTGAATGTTCTGGTGTTCACCGGAATCTTGGAGTTCACATTTCAAAGGTATAAGATCTTTCAATTTTGGAACTACCTGTTCCTCTGATTATTTCTCATTCGTCTTAAGACTTCTAATCTATATATCATGGACACTGCTACCGGTAATCGGGTATCAGCATTGAAAATCTTTCTTCCTTCTGGTAAATGTTTTGAAAAACTTTCAAGCCGTACGCCTTGAGGCATCAGGTCACCTTGAGGCAAGGCGGTCACACCTGACGCCTCAAGGCTTACGTATTTGAACGCAAGCATAATATGTCTGCATCTGAAGTCACCTGTTATTTTGTTTATTAAACACTTAGGACTTGATATTATAGCAGTAAAGTAGAAAATAAGGAAAAAGCCCCTTATCGGATTTGAACCGATGACTTACGCCTTACCATGCCGTTACTCTACCGCTGAGTTAAAAGGGCTCATTTGATTCAATTCTGAATGCACCACTAGCAACTATGAGTCTACTGCACGTACAGATGTACCTATGTATATAATATATATATATATATATATATATATATATATATACATATATACATATACATATGTATAAATAGCGGCTCGTTCAGAAACAAGAATTTTTTTGACTTAACATTTTGACTTAAGAAGTCTACGAAAAAATGCTTATTTATGTTTATACTACATAATTGATATCATTTTCCTTACAAAAGAAATATTTTACTCCTTTTACACGTCGAGGCGCCACGCTTTGTGAGAGCAAACCACATTGAGGGGCGTAAAAACTTATTTAAAACATTGCTTCTGGTTGCCCCTTTCCAAGTTAAAATATAAAAATAAATCCTTACTTAGAGGTAATAGTAGTTTTGATACCAATAGGTAGAAGAATGTAAAGGAATAGAAATCCTAACCTAAATAACGCATAAATCCCAATTACATAGGAAGGAGCGTCTGATTAAAAAAGATTCAATTAATGTGGTTGGCCTGATCTTGCCCGTGTAGAGGCCCATGAGTTGATGACTCTTGCTCGGTTTACATTGGCAAAGTTATCTGTTTTTTTTCTTGTGCTGCAGGTTAGGTCCATCAAGCTGGATGTCAAGGTTTGGGAGCCCACTGTTTTAGACTTATTCCGAACTCTTGGTAATGCTTACTGTAACTCTGTCTGGGAGGAATTACTACCTCAGTTTGAAAGGTAATTTTTAACAAGATGAATAAAGCATGAAACGTATTTATGTATTTTCTATTGAGGACATTTTCTTGAAACTAATGATGAAAGATTGCTCACATAGTTTTGTACTTCCTATACTTCATTAGTTAATGGTGCTTTGCGGAACCAGATAGAGGATTTCATTTCTTCAACATTATTTCTTTTATTTAGTGTTTATTTATGTATAAATATATGATCAGGAGTCCTGATGTGAACTAAGATCCTTAAGGGCACACTACTCTCATTAAATGATCTCTACCTTTACTTGTTTTCTTTACTTCTTTTTGTTACTTTTAGTTATCTACTTGTACAGATTGGGATCGAATGAAAGAAAAATGGGAAATTTGTGTGAGTTAGTAATTACTGGCCCGTCTTATATTCATGTTGCAGTGTTAGCCGAAAGTTAGCAGAACTATAAATAAGTTACTAGCTGACCAGTACATGTTCTTCGTGTTGGTATTTAGTACTTGCCATTGGACACCCTACGTAAGAAGGTCAAAATGAGGGCGGGGATGACATTACACATATTTCTGGTTGAAGATTAAATATAAATTTACTTTTTGATCAACAATTGAAGATGTTAACTCAGATTGGTGTTTATGGCCCTTCAAGACTTCAACTGCACAAGCGTTTGAGAAGAAATAGCCATATTAGTATCCAATCATGGCAAAGATACTAAATTGGAGTTTCGGTGTTATATAGCAAAGGTCAAAATTTCTTGTGACCCTGAGCCAAGTTGAATAAGGCTATAGGTTGTGATATGCTTTTGCACTAACAAATCTAGATTCTTCTCTTGAATATTTGTGTTCTGTTACTTAGTTCTCTGTGTTGTGGTTTCATTAATTAAGATATTTTCATGCAGAGAGGAAGAAGAACATGCAATCTGCTCTCTGATTAGAAAACCTGGACCAAAAGATGCTACTTCCAAAAGGGAAAAATATGTTCAAGCAAAGGTACTTTATCTGAAATTAAAAAATTGCATCATTTTGTAAATCTGTTTATCAGAAGATTTACATAAATGCCTTTGCCTTCACTATTACTCCAATGCCCAACCAAAGGGTTACTGCAATACCAATAAAAAAGGCGTTTATAGCTACTGGACGACAAACTCTTTGGAATTGGTACAAAACCTTAAAAGAATCCCCAACACTTGGTATTGTACGCATACTTGAAAGTGAAAGGTGTAAAAGGTATTTTGCCTGAAAGATACGTTTATGAGTCAGATTTTGACATAGCCAGATTGTTTCTTGTACTTATATATTCTCATTTCTTCATTTGCTTAAAAGTCGCAATAATAGAATACAAACCTCTTCTAATACGCTTCTACTTCGTTACATATATGCAGTACGTGGAGAAAGTACTTGTGAACAAAGAAGAAGCTAGCATTGGGATTCGTTCCCATGCCGTACGAATTTGGGAAGCTGTTGAAAGTAATAATATACAGGAAGTTTATCGACTCATTGTGACATCAGGCTTTGATATAAATACCGTCTATGAAAATGTGGATAAAAGAAATCAATACCACCTTGTCAGCTTACCAGATTCACAAAATGATATTCCACAGGAAGAGAAGAAGCAGTATGATCCGGCAACATGTCAGAGGATCATAGATTCCGATGATCCTGCAAGTTGTCTACAAGGTTGCTCTGTATTGCATTTCGCATGTCATTTGGGAAACCCTGTGATGCTTGAACTGTTGCTACAGTTTGGTGCTGACATAAATATGTGTGACTTCCATGGAAGGACTCCCCTACACCATTGCATTTTCAAAGGAAATAATTTACTAGCCAAGTATCTACTTAAAAGGTAATATATACAACCACTTTCTGCAGGAAAAACGATGGTAAATCTTCTGGTTTATTTTGTGGGTGATTCATTAATGTGTCATGTTTTTTATATGTTTATTATGGATCAGGGGTGCACATCCATCAATCAAAGACGGTGGTGGTCAAAATGCATTAGAACGAACAATGGAAATGGGAGCCATAACTGATGAAGAACTCTTCATTTTGCTTGTTCAGTGAATAAAAGTTGAAATCTAGCTTCTTGATTAGCAGTTTCGCCAGTAAGTTCGTTGTTGTCTCAATCTCGGTAATTGCAAGTGTGTGATCTTGGCTTCTGGCCAAAATGTTGTACTATTTATGCAATGAAGTGAAAAAAAAAACTAGTTGCTACGGAGTATCGAGTCATTGACAATACTCCCAGATTGATTCCCAAAGTAGATGTGTAAACGATGGGGTTGGAGACGAAGAATCCCATCTTTATGTGAACCATTCTTTTCATATGTAATTCATTTATTTGTTTTTGTGAAATACCCAAACTAGTTTCTACTTCCTTCAAGTTGTTGTTGAGATATATCTGTATTAGATAAGCTGGCAAAGCTGTACCTGTATTGCTGGTTTCTGCAATAATAGACAGATACAGCTTGGGAAAGGAGCAATTTGATTATTGTCTATGCGATCGAGTTCACTGCTATGTTCGTTGAAAACTGTGAGTTCTTGTGTAAGAAACCCATTTTGATTTGAAGAAGTGTTGTTCAGCAAATTAATCCGTTTATATTGATCTCTTAACAGAGGATTTAGTTCTAATAGATGATGTTAACTTCAATGCACAGCAGAATCAACCAGGAGGGAAAAAACAGAGCAATTAGTGTGGACTTGCCCTAAAAAATAATTTCGGTGTTGGATGACATTTTTGCCGGTTAGGAATAAACATGTTGGCCTCCTCTATGGTTTGTTTAAAGACAAAACTGACTAAAACTTCATAGGTCAATTATTCTTCGGTTACCTCAACAAAAAAAATTATTCTTCGGTTAAAGAGGTTACATCAACTAATGTGTAGCTAGTTATTTAAGGTTTATACAAGATTGTACAAATACAGGATGTATTAGGGCCTTAGGGGCTAGTCTCCAAAGGAAGGTTTGGTACAATCCAATACCATTTGAATGAAGTCATTTATGCAACCATTTCAAATTTGGTGAGGGAATTGTATTATTTTGGGTTTTCCTTTTTTTGCATTTCAAAAAAGATATTATATTTTTGTCAAATCTCTCTAGGAAAATTTGACATAGAAAAACCTTTTGTGGAAAAGAGATTTATATCCTAGTAGATTCTTTCCTCAAATTGGCTTCGACCAAATTGTACATAGATATACATCTAATGCGAGACCGAATTGTACATAGATATACATCTAATGCACTTGTTGTAAAACAAGTTCTTACCGAGTGCGAGAGACAGTGTGGTATCCTTATAAAAGTTTAAGCATCTTCCATAGTGGAGCTATCCGGGAGACTTGAAGTTGTAATGGATAATATTGTTCGCGACAATGAAAGTTAGTTTGCAAAATTCTATAACACATTAACGCCACACTGTACTACAAACTTAACTTGAAAGTATGTGTTGTAGAATAATCTCCCGTCAGCAAAACGTAAAATACCCTATTTTTGATAAAATTTAACCACGTTCTCGTAACATAGTGAAATACCAAAGATAACAATATCATTAGTAGTAGGAACGTTTGTCAACACAATCCTACAACATTTTGAGTAATTTTGGCCCTGCACCTGCAGCTAAGAAGTGTCAACGAGGTGTAAGGTTGGGTTTTAATGGAAGTATCCTGAAAATCAGTCATCCCTCACTACATAGCTAGATTTAAAGACTGCGAATTTCTTCTTCCCTCTCTCTCTCTCTCTCTTTCTCTCTCTACAATGGCGGAAGCTCCTCCAGGGCTTCGTATTCTCCTTCACCAGCATCAGAAAGACCGAACCCCAATTCACATTTCTAGCCACGCCGAAAGAGACAGAATTCTCGTTAAGCTCTATTACTACTCTCTCTCTCTTTATCCCTCTCTGTAATATATTATCTGTTTCTAGGGTTTTTTTCCTCGCTTCACGTACTATTTTGATCCACAAAATCTAATTTTTAGTAGGGGTTATATCAAGTAGTTCAAAGTGACTCTCTTGATTCATGCCGTTAGTTTAATCCTTGAGCTTCATAAAATTCTAATAATAACGAATTCAGAATCTTTTTCTTTTTTTTTGTGCATTTTTGGATCTAGGTCTTGGTTTATTGTTGAAATTTTTTATTTGTTTCTTATTGTCAGGAAATATTTAGAAGTGCTATACTTCAACCTGGACCACCAGCAAATTTTGCTCTCCAAACAGTGCAAGAAGCTATAAAACCTCAGGTAGTCATACTTTCAACATTTGCATTTTATGAAATTTGGACATCAAATGATTTGTTTGTACAAAGGGACTGAATTTGATCAGTTAAAATCCTCTTATAGAACTGATAGACTTTAGGGGAAACTAAATTGTTATTAGAAATCGTAAAATTTTCTCTAGTATAAATAAAACCTCTCTATATGCAGCTAATTGGGGTCATTAGAATGGTCTTTAATCATGGTTTCAACATTTTCTTCTTTTGTTTAGTCTGACTGAACTATTTGCTTTGCTTATTTCTTATAACAGAGGCAAACAGTTCTAGTCCAAGATGAGAATCAGGCATTGGAAAATGCACTCAGAACGTTACTCCAGGAATTGGTTGTAAGTTGCTATTGTGTTTCATGTTTACCTGCTTATTTTCATGTTTTTTTTTTGTTTTTTATGATGGACAATGACTCATATATCTCTTAGCCGAGGTCCTCGTGTGCATGAAGGTCACAGTCTCTTTCTTTTCTGTTGATTGTAAAGAGTTCAGTTAGATGCTTTTCCAAATAAAAAAGATATCTGATTATATGGAGCGGAGGCCGGAGGGTAAATGTGTTTTTAAATTTAATCATCTGTTTTTGGAGACTATAGTTTTGTTTGGCGATGAGGTAACATTAATTATGCATTCGTAACGTATATAATGATGTGTATAGCCCTCTATGGAAGGGGGTAACTTGTATTATTGTCCTTGTCCACAACTTTGAGTTGGATTCAGTCACTAGTGGTGAGGTTCTTAGTCCTCTATTAAAACCATGCTGACATTACTAAAAAAAACATGAATAATCGTACGAGTATCGGTATGAAGTGTCAAAAAGCCAAAACTGGTACAAAGCTCACAAATGAATATCTATTGTCTTAGTTATTTTGTCCTTTTTGTTAATAATTCCAATTTTCTTATTTTAGATCAACCGTAGTTCATACTAATGATGTCAATATAGATCTTTTACCCATTGATCCTAACATATCGTATTCAAGTGTAGGCAAGATGCATAAACCTACATTGTACCATTGAACTAAAAAACTGACAATAATTATCGGATGAGAGTATTTGAGTATAGAGACGAGTATCCAAGTATTCCACACGTAACTTTGATGTTGTTTAGTCGTAGGGGTGCCTTTCCTCTGGTGACAGAATCTGGCATATAAAAACTAGCATGTAGTATGTGAAGAATGTATGTAACCAATTTGCCACACTCAGCTCTCTCATCAGGACAAAGAACATAATATGATTTTCAGTATGCAGGATATTTACTTGAGTTTGTCCTCGAATAGAGAATTTTTTTCTTCATAAGTAGGAACTGACGTGAATATTCTGTTGGTTTTCTATTAAATGCTCATTATTCAATTTAGAACTCTTGAACTTGCTCCTTTTTGTTACTATGCCTGTTTGTTGTCTTGAGGTTTGTCTGTTGATGCAGTCTTCGGCAGTTCGGTCTGGAGAACAGATCATGCAGTTCGGAAAGTCAATTGATGACGATGACAGTAACCAGGGGCAAATACCACGTCTTCTTGGTAAGCAGCTGTCATCTTTAACAGTACGGATTGTTAGTCATGTAGTATGTCTTGTACCGTCGTACTCCGATAGATTTATTGTGTTCTCTGTTCACGTAATGATGAGACACGAAACAAATAGTTGGGCCAAATAAAACTGTGAAAATACATGATTTTCTTAACCTTCGAGTGAGATATGAGATGGGTATTACCATTTTATAATTAGCTGTAATGACCTTTATGGTACTCTTCCCTGGAGATCGCAGGAAACCAGCCCACCGCTACTGCCATTGCACAGAATCTTGGATTCTGGTATAGCGCCGTCTGGTGACCTGAGTTGCATCAAAAGGGAGTACCGTCTCACCGGCCTTAGTCAAAGACAACCATGGTCGGTAAAAATATTAAAATAGAACAAAAACGTTATCTTCTCTCTAGGTCTAGATATGGTAGGTGTGGTGTGTCTGAGCTTGGTTTCTTTAGGGAATGGAGTATTGATCTTCTGGCTTCCGGTATAGTGAGTTTGTCGGTTTTCCTATCGGAGTTGGCTAAGGATAGAGAAAGAAATATCCTAGACAGGAAGATGTCTAGATTTAGAGATGGCTCCTCTCTCTGGTTATGGGAAAGTATGGCTAACTCCAGGGGTGAGTTCATTTGGGCTCATAGGGTAGGGGAAGGTAACAATAGTAGGAAGTCGGTCTGCATCCCAATGGGGATTAACGCCAGTGGGTGGAGGCTTATGGCGGCGGAGTTAAAGGCCTTGGTGGAGGTTGGTTTTCAGGCCAAAAAAGCAACTCCGGGTAACATAGGACTGAGGGTGCTCCCTTCCATTCCTTACTCTAAGATCCATCTGGGGAATAGGATAACACCCAATAAAGTGGATACCAGTAACAGATTTGACGTCTTAGTAGATAC
This sequence comes from Eschscholzia californica, assembly GCF_041429995.1. Taxonomy (NCBI): domain Eukaryota; kingdom Viridiplantae; phylum Streptophyta; class Magnoliopsida; order Ranunculales; family Papaveraceae; genus Eschscholzia; species Eschscholzia californica. The sequence continues at coordinate 9,986,511 of NW_028238198.1, read as the reverse complement.
CGAGGTGGAAGAGCAACAGGTGACGGCGGCAATAGCCGGCGCGGCTAGGCCTGCTCCAACGGGTGGAAATACGAAAAGACGTCATAAGGAGAGGTCACATGCCTATAAAGCTCAAATTCAGCAAGGAGGTAAGTACCACAACTATTCCATCCCCAAACCCTCTTCTCTCTCCTCGAAAGTACCTTCTCTGTCTCCCCCCTCTTCTTCTAACCCTCTAATGGCTTCGTCTGAGATTCATTTGGTGGATTGGTCCAAAACTATGGTTGTGTCGGTTGAATGCCATGATAGTAGGTGGAAGGATGTGGAAGTGGTTGTTAGGAACATCATTGGATCGTCGGACTTTGTGATACGTCCGTTCACTGAAGAGGATGCAATTATTTGGTCTAAGTCCTCCCTTGAGGTCCTGAAGGAGGTTAGGTCGGTGATTCACCCTTTTGCTAGGGGCTCGATCTACTTCAGGCCATGGACTCCAGACTATAACTCGGTGGTCATCACCCAACAGTTGGTGGAGGTACGAATGTATGGTATTCCGTTTAACTTGTGGAACGAAAGGGTGTTCTCTGATCTGGTAGCAGATTTAGGGGAAGTTATCGAGATTGAGAAGGATACTCTGTTTCTGAAAAATCTCAAGTTTGCTTCAGTCAATGTGGAAGTTAAGAATGGGGGAAAGTTGGCTGAAAGAAAAGTTCTTTTAGTGGATGGAGTTGGCTATAACATAGATTTTAAAACCATCACGATCTGTGAGAAGCATGAGAGGATCAGGCACCACAAGGATACGGCAACAGTATCGGAAATTCCACCGCCGGCGAGTGATCAATCTGTCCCGGAAAAGAGGACGGATAACGACAAAGGAGACAATGTAGGACGGTCGGTGGGTGGAAACGGCAGTAAGGTGGGCGATGCTACAGTGAATCAGACAGAATCGGCTGCAGAGGCGACAGAAACACCTTTTGTCAGAGATCCCAGGAAAGGAAAAGCACAAGCGGGAACGGTTATCCAACTCGACCCAGACGACATTTCAAAAAAGTTGGCGGGAATGAAGGATATGATTGGAATTGAAATTCGTCAAGAAATGGTCAAAGCTATGACCGATTTGGTGAATAGTGCAAACAAGTGGGCCAAAGGAATTACCTATGTTAGGAAACGGAAAGGAACATCCCACTCGTCTCCTAAGTCTAGAGAAGGCCCTAAGAAGAAAGTGGTGAGGAAATCATCAGGTATCAAGATAGGAGGTAAGGCAGTGGATCCTAAAGTTGAGGCCCAAGCAGAGGATTCTGCGAAGAAGTTTGTTATCATGAATGAAGATTAGAGGATGGAACACCTCCTTTGAACCGGAGCTAATCTTGGTTTCTCAGGGGGGGAAGAGTATGAGAGGGTGATCCAAATCCTTAGGGAGGAGAACATTGAGGTGGGTCTTAAGAATAAAGACACCACCGAAGATGAGGAAGCTATGATAGTAGAACCACTATCAGTCATCGCCCCTCCATCAGGACAGGAGCTAGAATGCAGAGCGATCGTACCTTATGTTGGCTCTTTGGACCAGGAACCAGAAGAAGGATCTAGCAGAGGCAAAGGCAAGAAGATGAAGAAAAGAGTTGTGATGAAGAAAGTCGTTCGGGGATCAGTCGACAGGAAGAGGAAGTCCGGGAGAGTCAAGAAGGAGAAGAAGAACTCAGGTCAAGGGGACGAGGCTGATCGATGCCCCTGAACATTCTAAGCTGGAATGTTAGGGGCTTGGGTAAGCCAGGCAAGAAGTTAGCAGTACGTAGACTAGTTAGACAGTTTGATATTTCGTTGTTATGTATTCAGGAATCAAAAGTTAGTGATTTTCAGCCTTCTTTATTTCGTAGTTTGTGGGGTTCAGATGTGTGTGGGTGGGATGGGATTCCCTCTGAGGGCGCCTCAGGGGGTATTTTGTGTCTTTGGGATTCACTTGCCGTGTCAATGTGTGATGTATTGAAAGGCAAGTATAGCATCTCTCTTTTGTTTAAGAATATGAATGATAATTTTGAATGGGTTTTTACTGGTGTCTACGGACCTTGTGTGAACTCTATGAGGAAAGACTTATGGACTGAACTAGACTTAGTAGCAGCAACCTGGGATAAACCTTGGTGTGTAGGTGGTGACTTCAACGTAATCCGTTTCCTCCATGAAAAGAAAGGTAATTCTGCAATCTCACCTGCTATGAGAGATTTTGGAGATTGGGTTGATAGGAATGCTATGTTAGATCTGCCCAAGCAAGGTCTGGAATTCACCTGGACAAACAACCAAGAATCCCCTACTTTGTGTGTGTTGGATAGATTCTTGATTAATGGGTCTTGGGAGGATAAGTTCCCTGGGGTTGAACAAATTGTGCTACCAAGACCTACATCAGACCATACTCCCCTTTTGCTTCGAGCTGAGATTGATCAGACCAACCCCCCACCTTTCAGGATGGAGGAGGTGTGGATGTTGGATAAAGATTTCAAGGACAACATAGCTAGTTGGTGGCAAGAGGGTCCTTCTGGAACCTCAGCTGGGCACACACTATGGACCAAACTTCAATTCCTGAAAGATAAACTCAAAGCTTGGTCGAGAGAGAAGTTCAGATGCTTCTCTAAGGAATTCAATGAGTTGCAGAACGGTATTAAGGATTTAGAGGTGAAAGAGGAAAGCCAAGGTCTATCTAATAGTGAGTTCACTTCAAAGAATCTGATGAAGGCCAATTTGGAGAAGTTACTTAGCCTCGAGGAGATTAGCCTAAGGCAGAAATCCAGGCTACAGTGGTTAAAGGCAGGGGACAGGAACACATCATATTTCCATAAGATATTGAAGTGCAGGAAAAGACAAAACAGAATAAGTGTAATTATGAAGGAAGAGACAGCATTATCTGAGGAGGAGGAGATCAGAAGGGAGGCTGTCACATACTTTAGTAACTTGTATGAGGAACCGAGAATGTGGCGGCCAGGCCTAGACAACATGCATCTTCCTTCCTTGTCTGGTGTAGAAGCTGACCTTCTGGAAGCAGATATATCAGAGGAGGAAGTGTTGTGTGCACTTAAGGAGCTAGCTAAGGACAAGGCTCCTGGGCCGGATGGTTTTCCTATATCCTTTTTTATGAGAACATGGGATATCATTAAAACCATCCTGATGGAAATGATATGTGAGTTTATGTCCGGAGCTCACTTCCACTGGAGGCTGAATCATACCTTCATTGTACTTATTCCCAAAACCCATCATAGCTCCAGCTTCAAAGAGTACAGACCAATCAGTTTGGTGGGAGGAGCCTATAAGATTGTCTCTAAAGTCCTGGCCTCAAGGTTGTCTAGAGTATTGGGCAGCCTAATTTCACCTTTCCAGGGAGCGTTTGTTAATGGAAGACAGATCCTGGATGGAGTGTTGATAGCTAATGAGTTGATTGATTCCAGAAGGAAAGCAGGCACCAGTGGGTTAGTAGTGAAGGCTGATTTGGAAAGGGCATATGATAGAATTAGTTGGGACTTCCTATACAAAACTATGGAAAGAATGGGGTTTGGATACAAATGGAGAAGTTGGATTTACTCCTGTATTTCGACTGCAACCTTCTCTGTCCTGATTAATGGTAGGCCTTCGGAGGTCTTTCAAAGTTCTAGAGGAATTAGACAAGGGGACCCCCTGTCTCCCCTCCTTTTCTTGCTTGTGGCTGAAGTCCTCAGTCAATGTCTGCAGGTAGCTGGGAGAGAAGGTTGGGTAAAAGGTTTTAACGTGCATAATGATGGGGAAAGAATAAATCACCTGCAATTTGCGGATGACACCCTATTCTTCATAGATGAGGATGGTAGCCAATTAAGATATCTGAGAGATATCCTCATTTGGTATGAAATCTCATCTGGCCTTAAGGTGAACATGCTGAAATCTTATATTTATAGTGCTACCAAAGTGGGCGACTAGAATATGAATCATGAAATGATTAAGGATTTTGGATGCAAGGTTGGTTGCCTACCCACATCTTATCTTGGCCTACCCCTGGGAGAGACCTATAAGTCTAAGAAGCTTTGGGATCCTGTGATAGAAAGGATTAACAAGAGATTAGCTTCATGGAAAGGTCGTACCCTGTCTAAAGGGGGTAAGATAACCCTCCTTAACTATGAAGAAAAAGTCGGGATTAATCCCCGAGTACACCCCGACTACTCCTCAGTCCCCATCTTGCCGACTCGACTAGGAGCCAAAACCCTAGTCCCGTGGAATTCCGAGTAAATCCCCGACTTGGTCCGACTAGGACCGAGTCGACTAGTCGGGCAAGTCGGGATTATTTAGCTGAGCCTTTTTTTCTTTTGCTCAAATCGACAAAGGTGGTTTAGGATTTGCTCATTCGGCTTTTCACCCTTTCTCTCCCCTCCAAATATCATTATAACCAGATTGAAGTAATTTTGAAGTTTTCTTGCTCTCCAAACAAGATTCCAAGTTTCTCTATCTTCTCAATCTTTTTTTACTATTTCTTTTTTAGAACCCATATTCTACTCTTTTTCTCTATTAACTCAAATAAATGTTAGTTGTTAGTGTTTTATACTTCATTAATGTTGTAGAACTTGTTGATAATTATATGTGTGCTTCTTAGGGATGAATTTTTAGTGTTTATACTTCATTAAGACCAAATACTTATATTTATATCTATATATAATTATATATTTATATTCTACGACTAGTCCCGTGTAAATACGACTAGTAGCGACTATGCTTAGTCCCAAGTCCGCCGACTAGTCCCCCTTGCCGACTTTTCCAACATAGCTCCTTAAGTCAGTCCTCCAGGCTTTACCAACTTATTACCTATCTCTGTTTTCAATACCAAAAGGAGTTCTTAAAAGCATTGAGCAGAAGATGTGTTCGTTCTTTTGGAACAACAATTTGCACCAGAAGAGCCTTCACTGGATGAAGTGGCAGCAACTCTCTACCAGCAGAGCTAAAGGAGGTATGGGGGTAAAAAACTTAGCAATTATGAATCAAGCCCTCCTTACCAAATGGCTATGGAGAATGGATCATGAAAAGGATCAACTGTGGCAAAAGGTTATAAGTGGCAAGTATGGTAAGAACCATAAAGAATGGATAGATAAATGTAAAAGAACTTCCTATGGATGTGGGGTCTGGAAAGGCATTTTATCTAATGTAGGAAAGTACCATAGCCTCACTAAGTGGAGGTTAGGTGATGGGACAAAAATTGAGTTTTGGACGGACTTATGGCTGGGGACTGAAACATTGCAAGCTACTTTCCCTAGTATCTATAGACTGGCTATGAGACCGAAAGCAACTGTCGCAGAGGTGTTCAACAGTATCAATAGGGAGTGGGATATAAGAGTTAGAAGAAATTTGAATGATTGGGAACTCCAACAGTATGTCCATCTTCTGCAAATTCTCCATGAAGTCAGCTGGGGAGAAGGAACGGATACAAGAATATGGCGCTTTGAGGAGAAAGAGCCACTATCTGTGTCAAATTGCTATAAGAGACTGGACATAGACGACAGTCTGCTTGAGCAATGCGTCTCTAACTAGGTGTGGGTAAAAGCTCTGCCTCCCAGGGTGGGTTTCTTCATGTGGGCAACTCTTTTGCGCAAAATTCCCACGGTGGATGCGTTGAAAAGAAGAGGATTCCAGATACCTAATAGATGCATCTTATGTAAGTTAGAGGAAGAATCGTTGGAACACTTGTTCCTGCAATGCAAGGTGGCATCAAACCTGTGGGGCTTCTTTATCCAATCTTTGGGCGGTCAATGGTGTACCCCTAACGCTATCAATCACATGGTCACACAATGGGATGGGCTGTATAAGAAAAAGCATAGAAGGGAAGTGTGGCAACTAGTCCCCGCAGCGATCATATGGAGCATATGGAGCGACAGGAATAACAAGATCTTTAAAGAGAAAAACCTTAACTCTTCAGTCGACATTGAAGATGTGAAGGGCATAATCTTTACTTGGATTAGGAGAATAGAGAAATATAAGAATGTATCTTATCTTGAAGCAGTATTAAATTGGGATACTTGGATGATGTGAGACATCGCCCAGGTATCCCCACCACTTGTATATAGTTCTTCTCCTTATATATTCAATCTAATTTTCAAAAAAAAAATTAAATATTTCTCACAACCTCAAGTATGGCTTACGGGCTCAGTGTATTGCTTCCGTACATTTTCTGTTTAGTATTTTGTCTCATAATTTGGAGGTAACATCATAAGCAAGTGCTTTATATTGCATAAGTCATGCATTTGAGACATGTTCGATATACAAATCTATGGCCTGACAGCATGCCCTTTTCCTATTTTACTTTTTGTGTTCAGCTTCTAATTTTGTAATTGATTTTGTTTATTTTGCTGTAGCTTCATGAGTTCTGCAATGTTTAGTTTCATAATCCTTTTATTTCTGTTCTAGACATTGTGCTGTATCTTTGTGAGAGAGGTCATGTCGAGGGTGGTATGGTATTCCAGCTGCTGGAAGATTTGACAGAAATGTCTACTATGAGAGACTGCAAAGAAGTGTTCGGTTACATAGAAAGTAAACAAGATATCTTGGGAAAGGTGTGTATAATAATGATTGTGGCTAGGATCGTACATGCATAGTATTTCTGTGTTTGTTTACCCATGATGGTGACTTTCGTGCAGCAAGAATTATTTGGACGAGGAAAACTAGTTATGTTGAGGACATGCAATCAACTTCTTCGCCGTCTCTCAAAGGTGAAATAGTTACTTAGTGCATTAAATAACTTGCAATAGGAATGTGATTGAAGGATTTAAATTATATATATCAGTCACCGGCAGTGTGTGGAATTATTGAAGTTTTAATTATTGTAGCATTTCTATATTCTATACTACGACGCAAACTGTCTTGATTCGGGATCAGGTACAACTGGTAATTGAATAACTGTAAGAAAATAAATATAGTTGCGCAGCGACCACTGCCAACTTCATAGGAGAACAACCCTCTCTTATTAAGTTTCCTAATAATAGAAGAAAACAATCCTAATCTTGGTAACTAAGGCTTTCCTACTAACAGAAGGAATCCTAAATTCCTGACGAAAAAATCAATGTATATAACTAAAAAACCTGGTAAATGGTAAACTAAATTTTAGATACTCATACTCTTTTTCTAATTTGCTAATGGTGACATCACACGCGATGTTGTATGTGTGAGACCTTATGCCGTGAAAGTCAGCCTTTACTTTTTTCTGTAATACGGTGGTATATCAATATATCATTTATCATGGGGTTTAATTGACTAATTTATTATGCGTTATGAATAGTACATAACCATTTTTGTAATGTGATACCCATGTATAATGTACTTTTGCAAATAAATTAGATTGGTACTTCAATCTGCGGTCAAGAACTGAAATTTATAGTACAAGTTCAAAATGAATCTACTGGGGCATTTTCCTTCTCTGAGGAGTTCCTAATCTTGTGCAAACGGCTTATGTATAGTCCTCGCTCCTCGGCGATTAAAAATAGAGCTTATAAGAGCTAAAAGACTTTAGGTTTTGAGCTCTAATCGAGGCTTACACCTTGGTGCTGCCACTAGGCTTCTATTGTTCATAAAAGCAAACCATCTCAGGGCTTCAAATCTCTATCTAAAATGTTAGAGATTTTAGACGTCTTAAAAATTGATGATTGTTTATAATTAAGGAACACCAGATTCACTATTTTGACTGTTCGGGATTAAATGTTCCAAACTTTGCCTTCTAGGCAAATGATGTGGTATTCTGTGGACGGATTCTTACGTTCTTGGCTCATTTCTTCCCATTGTCAGAACGTTCAGGTAATTTTCTTCAATTTTCAGTCCATTCTTCTTTTATGTCTTTGATTCCTACAACAATCCTAGGGCAATAATCCTCTTGTTTTTTTCTATTATTGTTTACAGCTGTCAATATTAAGGGAGTTTTTAATACTTCCAATGAAACCAAGTATGAGAAGGACTCCCCTGAGGGTATACTCTACTTAATTCATCTATTTTATGTTATGTTCAATGCAAATTTTGAGGGTGCAATACCCCCCCCTTTGTAGCCCTTTTGCTAATTACTTTCTCACCTCTCTTCTCTTCAGGCATATCTATTGATTTCAACTTCTACAAGACCTTTTGGAGTTTGCAGGTCATTTTCATTTCTAACTGGGAAATTAATGTGAAAAATTTACCTTTGCTCTATGCTTTCTACTCCTGGTTTGCTTTTGCGTAATTTATGCTCAGAGGATTCTAGATGCAAAAATAAAATATTATTCTCTCTAAAAATTCACCTCAGCCCCGTTGCTTCATCTATATATATAGTGTACCTGGCTGTGAGCAGTATTTTACTGGTTTAATAATTGCCTAATAGATTTATCTATTTTGCATTCAGGAGCACTTCTGTAACCCAGCTTCATCAACAGTAGCTCCTATAAAGTGGCAGAAATTCTCAGCTAATCTAATGGTATGGCCAAGTTTCCATTATAAGTTTATCTTTCTTTTCTGAATTATTTGTTTCATTATTCCAGATTTCGAATAAAACTAGCTTTTCTCGTCTAAACAATGTTAGGTTGTCTTGGATACTTTTGAGGCTCAACCTTTAAGTGATGATGACGGGGATGCAAATAATTTTGATGAAGAAGAGGCAGCTGCTTTCAGCATTAAGTATCTTACAAGCAGTAAATTGATGGGATTAGAGGTTAGAGTTGGCTCCTTCAGTTGTCTAAATGAGATTCCTCTATTCTATGTACTTTTTGTCAATTCAATACAATTATTTATCCTGACAGCTGAAAGACCCAAGTTTCCGCCGCCATGTTCTTGTGCAATGCCTCATCTTGTTTGATTATCTGAAGGTAAATTGTCATAGCTTTGGTTCCATAGCTGCATTCTTTTACACTTCAGATGATATGTCTTTCTTCTTCATCTCTAATACTTGTGAATCCAATATGTTCTCCGTTTTCTTCCATAAGTTGTTATCTACATTCATTAGAGTTCCTTGACTTGTTAGCTATGTTTAATCGATTCCTTTACTTTTCTTTTCTTAGGCCCCTGGGAAGAATGATAAAGACGGGCCATCTGAAAGCATGGTAACTTCCTTACTATCAGTTATCTATTGCTATTATTCAGTATGTAGTTGAAATCATAGGAGTAGAAAGCATAGGAGCAAAGGTAAATTTTTCACATTAATTTCCCAGTTAGAAATGAAGTCAACCGTATAGTTTTGTTTTTGGATCTATGATAACAGAATTTTGATGAATAGCAAAACCTGATAGTACTTGTATCTTTAAACTGTTTGTGGTACCAGAAAGAGGAAATTAGGTCATGTGAGGAACGAGTGAAGAAGCTTCTTGAGACGATTCCACCTAAAGGAAAGGAATTTCTTCAGAGCATTGAACATATACTTGAAAGGGAGAAAAACTGGGTGAACAATCTCATATCCTTCATGACTATTTTTTTTTTCATTTGTCATTTGTTTGTGAAACCTTTACTGTTGTCTTGAACTTTCGAATACTAGATTTCTTCTCTCTACTTATTTCCAGTTGATAATCAAGACCTCCAATTCCATATTTTCAGGTTTGGTGGAAACGTGATAGTTGTCCACCATTTGAAAAACAACCTTTGGAGAAAAAAACAAGCCAAGATGGAGTAAAAAAACGGTATGCCGAGTAGTTGGTGGTTTCTATCCATATTGTTCTTATTCTTGTGAAGTTTATGTCGCTGCACACCCATCTTCGATGCCCATAGAAACCATTTCTAGTTTATTTTATTCTATCTTCTAATGACAATTATACGTGAAGAAGCCATTTTATTTGTTAAGAAAAAGAGTTTGATACAAGTGATACTTCAGTGCTGCTTTGAATATAATTTTTTCTTAATCCAAGTTCGGTTTTCCTGATATTATCACTGAAATTCTTATAGGTGATTTATTGAATTTTTTGAACAATTCTGCATATTGGCCACTAAGAAAATTCGAACACAAATCTGACATTTGATTGTTTAGTTAATGGAAACCTGTAGTGTTTGGTAGAGAGACTACTCATATTTGAATTTGATTAAGCGCCGTCTGCATTAGGGATTGACCACTCTTCCGGTCCCCAAGGACCCGTTACAGTAGTGGATCTGTCATCTAGAGAAGAAAGACTGCATATCTGCTCTACTAGTTATAACAATGAACTATCCATAGGGTTAGATTTATTGTTTTTAATTGAGTTTCTTACTTAAAACTACTTTTAAATGCTTTTCAATTGTTTTTCTTACATTAAGCTCTCTTTCTACAGTCGGCCACGCTGGAGATTAGGGAACAAAGAACTCTCTCAGTTGTGGAGGTGGTCAGACCAAAATCCAGTATGTATGATTTATTTGTACTGTTCTGTAGTACTACAAGTTTAGCTGTTAAAGTGAAGCTAGGTATCTTAAGCAGGGCAGCATTCAGTAATGTGGCAGACATTGAGTAATCTAATCAACACGACTTCTCTTATTACTAGGCATGACATGTACATTGGGTGGTCTTTGTTTGCATGACTTGTTGAAGTGAATCATGAACTATCTGTACAAACAGTTCGTCTGTTGTAGTTTGTTAGTTCATATTTTATTTCTTAGTTATAATGCTATATTTTGTAATTCTTGTGTGGAATTCTTAGGAGTTAATGCTATGTTATATGAATTTAGTCCCTCATATGCTGCAATTTATTTCCATAGAACTATTAACTATAGCATATCTCTTACCTTCTCTAGGTTTATTATACTAGATTCCATTTATTTACTTTACATCTTTTTTCAAGTCATTATGACAGTTTTCTCACTATGTTGATGCTTATGTTACTACAAATGCAGAATGCTCTGACTGATGCTCAGCGTGTCCGTACCCCGTCTATCATGGAGTACTGGAAACCCTTGGCTGAAGATGTGAGCTCCCTCCTTGTGTCTTCTCGTAACAATAGTTATTTTCTATTAATGTAATTTGTCCTTGTCTTTTCCTTCAAGACCAAAAACATATAAAGCAGTTTACCTAAACCATTTGTCTTTATTGAATATTGTAGATGGATGCATCTGCTGGAATAGAAGCAGAATACCACCACAAAAACAACCGGGTATAATTTGAAAGGATGTGGATATGATATCCATACAGTTGAAGTACAATTAAGATCTAGTTTTTTGTCAAATTTGAGCGTCCTCCTGTTCTGACTTCTGAGTTCTGACTGACCCATGCTTCAGGTTTACTGCTGGAAAGGGCTACGTTTCTCAGCTAGGCAAGACTTGGAAGGATTTTCCCGAGTATGATTATGTCCTATACTTGTACTGTTAAAGCTTATGTTTTTTCTATTATCATTTCGATAATCTTAATTGGAGTTAACTGGTTATGTGTTTTTTTCAGTTCAATGAGTTAGGTATTGAAGGAGTTGTACCTCCAGAACTTCTACCACCAGAAGTTCGTTCCAAATATCACTCTAAACCTAGTGAAAGGTCTAAACGAGCTAAAAAAGAAGAAGCCAAAGATGGTGGGCCGCAACCTGAAGACAATCAGGTAACAACTTGCTTTCTTATGTTTATTACTCTATTCAGATAAATTTGAATCCAATAAAGCAAATTGTGAGTTTGGCATGGTGATTGTGGTAGATAATGCATATCTAATTATCTAAATAATATGAGCAGTGAACTTCTTAGTTTCTTTTGACCTGCTACAGATGATTATTACTTATCCTCTTTTACAAAGGAAGTGAGTTACTGTTTCATGCATTAACAGACTCACAGAAATGTCATAGTTGGTTCAAGTGATCGACAGCTTATTTTTTTTTCATGAACACTATTTCCCTCATGATTTAGTTCTTAAGAATTAAAATTTATAATTTGTTTTCTTTCTTATTTTTCTTTTACGCGGTTTTGTATCATCTCTTTCCCCAGTGATGTATGTACTTCTACTCAAGTTTTCTTTTCTGTTTTGTGGATGCGAAGGCTACAACCTCTGCGACTGATGTCGATGGTGGAGGGGAACTCGACGAGTCTGCTGTACAAATGGACACGGATGCAGTAGGTGTGAATATATCCCAAAGTGGGGCCCAAACACCCGAAGACAACCCAAAGCTAAGTCCAAATGAAGAATCAGGTCAGGAAGCGGGACACTCAGAAGCAGAAGTAGAAGCTGAGGCAGGGACACTTGATGGGGAAACAGATCCAGAGGGAGATCCTGATGCAGAAAGTTGAAATGCTCATGGGTTAGTCTCCGTTTCTTGATTTGAAGTTCAGAAGAATTAGAAACCAAAAATACTCGTAGTTGCTACTTGCTAGAAACATAGACTACTTTTAAGTTTTAACCCACCAAAGTACTGAAAATCCAAGCTAAATTGAACTAGGTCTGATAGAAAGTGCTTGTATTTTCAGTACAGAACAAAGAACCATGGGAAAATTTAAAGCTTCTCAACAAGATGCGGGCATCACAGTAAAACTGATATGATTGAATGATGGACTACAAGAGGAAGAAAAAGAAGAAGAAAAATGGTTTATCACTGAAGTACAAATTCTTAAGATGCGAACAATGTAAAACTATTTAGATGATATTGTTATAATCTAATGTAAGGAATTATCTTCTTAATAGATAGACATTCTTTCGAACAATAAGAAGTTTGCCAAGGTTTGATATTCGAATAGCTAACAGTTTTTTATGTCTAAAATTAGCTTTATGATTTTTGAAGTTGTGGTAACCAAAAAATAGTTCGAATCCATCACTAGTTTTTGGAGCTTCTAAAAAGATTGTGTATCCATGTCCCAAAGACACTAATTCACCAGAATCACACAACACCCCAGTTGATGGAGAAGATGAACACGACACCAGTGAGAATCTTAGAGCATCTCAAATGTAAAACTCAATCTTAGAAATTTGTAGTGTTATTTTTGAGTTTTTTGTTTAAAAATATTTTCCCGTGTAACAGTCTTGCTTTCAGCTCAGCAAAAGTCTTGTCTTTATTTTTTCTTTCAAAATTAATTCGTGAAAGGTTCAATTCAGACATTGTGAAGTAGACTACATAATACACAAACCATACAATCCCAAGCTCTAGCTGTTGTGTCGTTAAGGCTATTAACCACCAAATGTGAATCTTGATAATGGTGGTCAATTAACCACCAAATGTGAATCTTGATAATGGTGGTCAATCGTGAGTCGCACACCAAGTAAGAAAGTTGTACGTCCCTCTCCTCGGCTAATTGAGCCACTTTTGATTTGCATGAGCCGCCTAAAAAGCCACCGTGCTACATTGGTCTTGGTGTGACGACCAGGGGCGGCCCGTGACCAAAGCCACCAAAGCCACCAAAGCGGTCGCTTTGGGCCCCATATAATCAAGGGCCTCATGTTTCTTATTTCGTACGTAACTTTCGAAAAACTAATTATACTTTAAACTAATTTCAAACGTATCTTAAGGTGTAGCTTAATGGTAAAGAGTTTAGATCTTTAATAAAAGGTCAAGGGTTTGATTCCTACTCTTTGAATTGTTTAAATTTTTTTCTAATATCCATTGTGTGGGGCCTCAATTTTTAATTTCACTTGGGCCTCCGATATACTTGGGCCGGCTCTGGTGACAGTAGTAGGCGCGATTGATCCTTGTAAGGCCAACAACTCTTTATTGGAGTGGTAAGAGGTTTAGTATTCCACGTTAGAGCCCAAGGAATCGGAAACCTGACAATTTTCATAAAAAAAAAAGACTAATCCATGTGAGGTGGTTAACTACTCTTTGGATGGGAGAGACCCATTGGCGATATTGTTTGTAGCCGGGCTGCCGGGGAGATCAAATCAAACATATGTCCCATACTCCCATGTGATGGAGTGTGAAGCCCACGGGCCCATTAGGGTTTAAGTAATTCTCATTTGACATCATCCTTCTTCTACTCTTTCTCCGTTTCTTCTGGTAACAACAGCAGGAGATAGAGTTTAGGTTTTGTTGCAGGAAGGAGAAGATGGCAGACACTAAGGCAGTAACCATCCGAACCAGGAAGTTCATGACCAACAGACTTCTCTCCAGGAAGCAATTTGTGAGTAGTTATTTCTTAACTTGTAAACCCTAATTTCTATTATTACTATCACAAACAAAACCATCATTTCTGTTATTGTTTTTATTGGTTTAGGTCATAGATGTTCTTCACCCAGGAAGACCAAATGTCTCTAAGGTACTATCTATTTCTCGCTCTAAATCTCTAGTGTTAGGTTGTATTTGGATTCAATATGAGAGTTTTTGTGTTTCTTATAAATTGCATTTTTTTTTCTAGGCAGAGTTGAAAGAGAAGCTTTCAAAAATGTATGAAGTGAAGGACCCGAATTCAATATTCGTGTTTAAATTCAGGACCCATTTTGGTGGTGGCAAATCTACTGGTTTTGGTTTGATTTACGACTCTGTTGATAATGCGAAGAAGTACGAACCCAAGTATCGACTTATCAGGGTAAGCTACTATATCCATTTTTTCCCTTATATGCCTATTCGGGTTTTTAACGAGTTCATACTTCAGAATATAGAGCTTCTGTGTTTTGAATGACTAGACCAATGTATGTTAGAAAAAACGAATGTCGTTGGATCATTACGTTGCGGGAGTGGATTACATTGAGAGTATGTATTAAGCTTAATAATGGCTTGTGAGAATAGTCTCATATAGGAGAATGGTGATTTTGTAACCAAGAATTCAATGCCTAGGTTCTCTTCACTCAAAAGGTTATGATAACCTCATAAGAAGACTAAGAAACTTTATTTATTTACCAAGTAGAATGGGAGAAGAGACTACAAGGTAAACCTATGAATTCCGAGACCTTCTGAGTTTTGGATGAGATGCACGCCCGGTGGGCTACCAGGCCATTGTGAAGTACCCATCAAAATTAGAGCATATCAAAGTGCTTTCTTAGTACCCAACAATGATGAACTATTCTCATTTTATTTTTTTGAAGTAAGACAAAAGTATTGTATTAATATAAGATGGTAATTATGATTTAGGAAAGTCTACAAAAAGTTGAATGCAAATGTGCAATCATATTACTTATCAGTGAAGATTAAATGCAGCCATTCAAGCATCACCATTCTCCCTTTACTGCCTTTATTAGTTGCTTGTCTATACTGATAAGTATTTTGTGCATTTATATGGTGGTATGTCTTTGCCTAAGTGCGAAAGTAATAAAGAAGGAATTGATGCTGCTTGACTTCATCGAATCATCTAAATGTTTTGCTTAATTCTATTATTTATGGTTATGAGTGAGATTATCAATCATATAGTATTTAAAATCTATTTGTTTTCTAAGTTGGACTTGTTTGTATCGTTTACGTATCTCATTATTCATTAGTGCTTGTTGGTGATACTTAAACAAGGGTATCTGCTTTGGCTCCGGATTTTTTATTCAACTCGAGCAACAAATTGAACATTAAATTTTTTCACCATTTTCCTATTTAATGTGTTTATTTTGTGTACTCCTAAGTATACGAGATTCTTATAGTTTAAACATTGTGGTTTTTCCAGAATGGACTTGATACCAAGGTAGAAAAGTCAAGAAAGCAAATGAAGGAAAGGAAGAATCGGGCCAAGAAGATTCGAGGAGTGAAGAAGGTAATTGTAAAAGAAACTTGTTTGCTAGATTTCTACCTCTCCTCCCATTTCTATAAGTTTATTTCTCCGTGACATTTAGATTGATTGCTATATTATGTTTATCTTGGTTAGACTAAGGCTGGAGATGCTGCTAAGGCTGGAAAGAAGAAATGAGAAAAATATAAAGTAGGTTTTCTTTTCTATCTTTTTGTGTGGTTGTTTTATGTTCATTTTTGTATTAGGAAATTTTACATTTTCTTGTTCCAACAGATAGTTGTTCACTTTTGGTTTTTGTTCTTCATAGTTTGATATTATACTGTTATTGTGGTTCTCTAGTATCTTTAGGGTATTTCATCAATATAACTAAGAAATGAATTGCTAGAAATACGCTGTTCCTCGAAGAATTTTTTGTCGACTCTTCAGGCCGTATATGTATGCAGGAGTATACGGAATTTCGTTGAAATTCGAAAGAACATGAACGCCACCACTCGCTAAACTCTCAACCATTTCTTTTTCCAATTCAACATCCCCATGCATTCTACAAGCATTTAGCAATGCTCCTGATACGTAAGAATTAGGTTGCATCTGCATTTCTTTTTCCACCTACCGTAGCTTCAGCTTGTATTTGTTTTTATTCTGTGTCTGAATCTGAATTGGCTGAATCTTAAATGGCTGAATTTGAATTGGCAGACTTCTAAGCCTTCCTACCCTCTAAATTCTTATATTTGATTTATATTTGACATGTATAACCGGTAACACTTAAAATTGTTGGAATTAAGAGAATATATTTTATATTTCGATATATCTCATATATATGTATATATTATATATATTATAATTCTGTAAGTAGATTAGAAATATCTCTTATTTTATTTACCTTAATTCTCTAACTATATTTATCTTGTAATTTAGTTATAAATGGTTGTATATCTCACAATTCAGAGTCGTTCCGGCATTCTTCTTGTTTTTTTTTTCTCAATTCAACAATGTCTTTGGCATAGTAGATCTTCAAATCCGGTAGAAGAGAGTTAGTATTTTTTTCTCTTGAACCTTGATAATCGATCAGTATTTCCGGTTAATTTCATCGATGTTGGGATATCAAGTAAAGATTTGCAGATCGAGGTCGATTACATCACAATTCTTCCGCTGATATGTATATCGCGTCAAGGGTTTGCTCAAATCGACTTATCATTGTAAAGTAAATTTGGATATCCAACCTTCATCTATTACTCTCTCTATTTCTCTCTACAAATATTAAAAGAAATGGAATTGTTTTCCTCTTTCATCACCAACTGTAACTTTCGTTCAAGATAATCCACAGGTTCAAAGCTCAAATTTTTTGGTATTTGTATTCTTCATACTTATGTGTAGGAGTTCAATATTGCAGTAATATTTCAAATCTTTTTTCTCGTGCTTGGACTTTGGAAGATAGATGTCTTATGATTTTCATGGTAGTTTTGTTGCTCAATTAGATTATGTCGAACTTCAATCCCAATTTGATAAGTTATAGTTGTGTTCGGGCATAACACATACTTCTATGCTTATGGATGCTACTACGGTTGGTAACTATGTTGCTTTTCATGGTAAGTCAGACCACCGTACTTGGATTTTGGATTCAGGTGTAAATAATCATATGATTGGCAAGTTATCTACTCTTACTTCAGAGGTTATTCCCGTTAATCAGACAGTTAGTATTGCTGATGGAACCGTCATGCCTATTTGTAGTCAAGGAAATGCTCGTTTATCTTCCAATATTACCTTAAATTCAGCCTATTACATCCCAAAATTTGCTTATAACCTTTTATCTGTAAGTCATCTTGTCAAAACACTAAATTGTGTTGTTATTTTCTTACCTGACTGTTGTGTTTTACAACATCTAATTTCGAGGAAGTTTCTTGGTAGGAGATATGAGTGTGATGGACTCTATTATTTTGGTGAGCCCTTGACTCCTAGGATTTCTTCATCTAGTCTACAAGCTTCTGTTTTACCTGGTTCGAATTCATCTCCTTGCTCTCTAAAATCTTTAGATCTGTGACATGCACGTTTAGGACATGCAAACTTTCAATATCTATGTTGGTTATTTCCTTCCCTTCATAAGGCTTGCAAAGTCTTTCAGTTTAGTTGCGTAGT
Source organism: Eschscholzia californica (assembly GCF_041429995.1). Lineage (NCBI taxonomy): Eukaryota > Viridiplantae > Streptophyta > Magnoliopsida > Ranunculales > Papaveraceae > Eschscholzia > Eschscholzia californica. Next base: position 9,968,892 of record NW_028238198.1, on the reverse strand, counting down.
TTGTGAATTATCAAAACATACTCGTACCACGTATATCCCTCGCATGCTTCGTGCACCTAGGGTTTTTTATCTCATCCATTCTGATGTGTGGGGTCATTCTCCTCTGTTAGCTATCTCCAAACATCGTTATTATGTCACATTTATTAACGATTACACTCGTTGCACATGGGGTTTATTTGATGAAAACAAAGTCTGAAGTCTTCACTCAATTTACTAATTTTCTTCAATTGATAAAAATTCAATTTAATACAGTAGTTTGCAACATTAGATCTGATAAATGTGGGGAATACCTAACTAATGAGTTTCGATCTGAACTTAACAAAAAATGTATTCTTCAATAACTTACATGCCCTTACACTCCTGAGAAAAATAGTGTAGCAGAAAGAAAAAACCGTCATATTATGTCTGTAGTACGTTGCCTTCTACGTGGTATGAGTGTCCCTAAGTATTTCTGGCAGTTGACATTCCTCGCAGCAGTTTATCTTATAAATCGAACACCAAGTAGAGTATTGAATGGAAAGACTCCTTTTCATATTCTCCAACCAGATAACACCTTATTTCTCATCTTACCTCGTGTTTTTGGATGTACGTGTTTCGTTCAGAATTGCAACCTACCTGTACAAAACTTGATGATAAGGCTATTAAATATGTTTTCTTAAGATATTCTTCAATGTCTAAAGGATATAGGTGTTATGATCCCCTCACAAATTGTTTCCATCATTCTATGGATGTAACCTTCCTAAAACAAATTCCTTTTTTTACAGGTACTCCTTCCTTGTCAGATCCTGTTAAGGAGACTTTCGTAGAGGACAATACTTTTTTTCCACGTCCAGTTCCTATCCTTGATTCAAATGAATTGTCCTCTCATCCTCCATCTAGTCAAATGGTGCCTCTATCTCCTATTGTTAATCCATCACAGGTTTGCTCGCGTCCTTCGCGCTCTAGCGATCCTTCGCCAGCTTCTTTCTCCCAATCACGTAATTCTTTATTTTCTTCAATTTCTGAACGTCTTCCACCCAGATATCCTACCCGAGAGCGACGTATGCCCTCTTGGTATCTACTTACATGCAACACTGATCATCCTATTTCTAAGTATTTGTCTTATCAAGGTATTTCAGATTAATATCACTCTTTCCTCAGTCAGGTTGATTCAGTTTCTATTCCTCGCTCTGTTCATGAGGCTCTTCAAAATCCTAAGTGGGTGGATGCTATGCAAGCTGAAATGGATGTCCTTCAACTATTCATACATGGGAGTTGGTTGGTTTACCTACTGGAGAGAAAACAGTGGGATGTAAGTGGGTTTTCAGTGTGAAATATTTAAGTGATGGTACCATTGACAGGTATAGAGCTCGTCTTGTCGCGAAACGATTCACTCAGGTACCAGGAAAGGAGTTCAATGCTACCTTTGCCCCCGTTTCTCAACTAACACAATCTGTTTGTTGGTATCTCTTGCTGCTGCTTCTAATTCATGGCCTCTATATCAACTTGATGTCAAGAATGCATTTCTTAATGGTGATTTATCGGAAACCATATATATGGACCCTCCATCGGGATTTCGGGCTCAGAGGGAGTATTCAGGGAAAGTTTGTCGACTTCGCAAATACCTATATGGTCTTAAGCAATCTCCTAGAACATGGTTTAGTCGTTTTAGTTATGTGGTCAAATCTTTGAGATTTTCGCAGTGTCACTCAGATCACACATGATTTATTCGTCGTTTTCAGGGTCATTGTACTATCCTCTCAGTTTATGTTGATGACATAATCACTACTGAAGATGACTCGTCTGGCATCGTTCAAGTAAAAGAAGCTCTTGGGAACTGGTTTGATATGAAGGATTTGGGTCTTCTTCGATATTTTTTTGGCATCGAAGTTGTTCGATCTTCTCGGGGAATATCCTTATCTCAACTGAAGTACACCATTGATCTCCTTCAGGATACAAGTATGCTTGGGTGTATGCCTGCATCTACGCCTATGGACCCGAACCTTAAACTAACTACAGAGTCTGGGGAATTATTATCCGATCCATCACGGTATCAGCGATTAGTGGGTCGCCTCATTTACTTGACAAATACACGACCTGATATCATGTATGCAGTGAGTGTTGTAAGTCAATTCATGCACGCACCACGTACCGCTCATATGGGTGCCGCTTACCATATTCTTCGGTACCTAAAGAGTTGTCCTGGTCTTGGTCTATTTTATGTCGTAAGAGCACAGTCAGGCCTCTCTAGTTTTACCGATGTTGATTATGCAGGATGAAAGGGTGATAGGATATCCACCTCTGGTATATGTGTGTTTCGTAGTAATCATCTTTTAGCTTGGAAAAGTAAGAAGGAAGCAGTTATGTCACGATCTTCTGCAGAACCTGAGTATTGTGCCATGGCTCAAGACACATGTGAGATCATTTGGCTTCGCTCCCTTTTAACTGAATTAGGCTTTCTGGAAGTGGAGTCTTCTACACTATTTTGTGATAATAAATCTGCCATCATGTTATCTTCAGTCTTAGTCCTTTATGAAAGAACAAAGCATATAGAAGTAGATATTCACTTCATTTGGGAGAAAGTTTACTCGAGTGTCATGAAATCAATTTTTGTCTCATCCCGATATGTTTACTAAACCTGTTGGTCCATCATTACTGCAGTCCTCACTTGTCAAGCTAGGGCTCGTCAACATCTTCGCCCCAGCTTGAGGGGGAGTGTTGGAATTAGGAGAATATATTTTATATTTCGATATATCTCATATATATATATATATATTATAATTCCGTAATTAGAAATATCTTTTATTTTATTTACCTTAATTCTCTAACTATATTTATCTTGTAATTTAGTTATAAATGGTTGTATACACAAGAGAAACAATATGAGAAAATTATGAATTCAATTAAAATTACTTCTTTTTCCTTCTTTTTCCTTCTTTACCCTTCTCGTTGTCCCGCTTTCTTTGGTCATTCTATCACTAGGATGTTCTTTGTACAATTTGTGAAGAAGAAGTTAGCTTAAAGAGGCAGAAGAAAGTTTTAGTTATGAAGATTATGGTGTTATTAGGTTAGGATACCATGATTTAGTTTTTTCTTGTAGATTACCCGTGGCGGGAGTTACGACGTGATTTCTCGATCAAGGTTGAAAATGGGATTTCGGGTCCAACTATCTTTGTTTGTGAGATCGGATGTTGAAGAACATTCCCCTAATTTTTTTTCCTTTAAAATGTGTGGTGTTAGAAGGTAAGATAATACAAGTCTTTGAGAAAATACTAACCCTCGCTAGATCAGATAAACCAAGAGAACTCTCGTCAGATCCGTCAAGATTCAGACAGAAGTTACCTCGCAAGATCCGACGAGGGTTCCAATATATATTTTTTTTGAATAATTTGATTGAGAGAGTAGCAAAAAGTGAGATAGAGAAGAAAGGAGGTGGTGGTGGTGGTGGTGGTGGTGGGGGTCGGTGGTGTAAAAAAGATAGAGATACAGTGAAAAACTGTCTAAATTTTGCAAGGGTATACTTGTCATTTAATTTATTTCAGAGGTTGGGTTCTCATTTCAGACTTGTTTCATAGTCTGTGATAAGTGGGTATTTATTCAACCCACTCTGACGTTAAGGTAATTCAGCTAAAAGTTCATATTTTCTTAAATAAAAAAACAAAAAACTGAGATTTCAGATCTAAAAAAAACACAATCTTAGGTGATGTTTGTTTTTTTTTTTCAGATCTGAAATCTGAATTGGCGTCTGTATGGGCAAATATCCGCCCCACGAGGTGCCCGAAGAATTTATGAACAACCGCTTCGTAAGGATAAAATCCGCGAAGCTTGATAAGGAGGCCCGGTAACGGCCCAAGACGCTAGCATGATCACCAGATCCATACCCGCTTAACACTAAGCGTATCTGACACGTGTCGCGCAATAACCACCTCCTAGTACTAAGCTATCTGACGGCTAGAAGGTTATCGCGCAATCCATAACCGCACTAATGGTGAATATTCCGTATCTTCCACTTAAAGACGGACGTTACCGGCCAGTAGCTTATCGCACACGCGGTAGCATCCTGACCGTCCCCCAAGAGATTCGAATTCTCATCTGACGGTCAGTACGTCAGATCCCCTATCTCTTAACGTACTTCCATGAGTAATGTCACAGAATAATTACATCGGTTACGAGCTGACCGTCATCAAGACGACCCTCCTCTACCACTATAAATACAAGAGGCCACAACCAGACCAAGGCATCCAATATTCGACAACAGTACTCGAGTAACCTAATCTATTCTCTTTACTCACTTGCTCTCTCATAAGCATCTCAAAGATCTTCTGATCCTCTCAAAGTCTCTAACTCATTGTCTTAGAAATTGGGAGATAGGGGTCTGATAGTCACAATTCGAACGACAACTAGCTAACCGTATCAACATCATACGACCACCACCTTGTTGCATAAGAGCCCTCTGGTCTGAAATATCCTCCATCCAACGGTAAGGAGCTGACGGTAACACCCATCCAGCAGTAACTAGCTGGCAGTATCACCATCTTAATACCACCACCTCCTTATCGCATCATTCATCTAGCGATAAGACGCTAGGCGTATCATCTTCATTCATCCTCACCGTCCGATCCACTTACGACCAGCACTCTATTGCGGATCCCTTTACGATCAGCACCTTATTGCAAGTCTCCTTTACGACCAGCGAGTGGACGACGATACCTCATTACCATCACTCTCTTAATTACCGTAAGTAAATCACTACCGTGGGGATCTGTTCCGACAACTTCACGAGCCGCGACACCTAAGCACTCCGACAACGGTTACCCTTCTATTGCCCACTTTGACTTTCTTATTTATATTTGACCGAGTATCTGACTTGACCGTCGGAGCCCCCTTAGGCCGGCACCATCCCGGTGTCCCAGAGGCTTCACGATCTCTTCTCTCCTTTTGTGTGCAGGTTCTTTTCGACACGTGGCCGGCCCCCGAAGCATCCGACCCGACCCGACAAGACCTTGACCGTTGACCCGTTGACCGTCAGACTTTCCGACCCGTAGACATTTTACCGTCTACAATTTGGCGCTAGAAGGAGGGGGCCAGCCACTAACTACTGAAAAGACAAGTACCATGGAAGGAGACATGTCCAACGCTTCTGTGGATTTCTCATCACAACTTGCTGCACTCACTGCCCAGATGCAAGAAAACGCCGAAAGATTGAGAGCTTTGGAGGAGGAGAACTCTACTGTCCGGGCAGAGAACATGCTACTGCAAGAAAGAATTACCGAGTTGGTGGTTCCGAGAAGACAAAGTTTGGGGGACAATCGACCACCTCCCAACGGTTCTGAAGTAGGAGGACCATCTAATCGCCCAACACCCCCTCACAACACTACTGCAGGCTTCACCACCAGCCAAGTAGGGACAGGATCCGCAAGTGCTCCATTCATGGCTCCAACACATACCTTTCAACAACCTCTCACTCCACAGCAGACCATGGCTGCTCCTCTTTACTCATCTTCTAATATTGCTATGCCTACTATCTTCCCTATGCCTACTCAACCCACCATGGCTTCTAATCCCTTATTGTTTTCACATACAGGTACCCCTTTAGAGCAAGCTTTAGCAAAGAGGCTAGCTGAAATGGAGGCCCTGATCACTAGAATTCCAGGAGTCCCAACCCCCTTCAAGAAGAGTCTTCCTCAGAGCTATGCCGATTCTCCGTTCGTCGATGCAATTGCTCTGGTAGAGATGCCCAAAAAGTTCACTTTCCCCAACATGAAGATGTATGACGGCACCTCTGATCCGGACGATCACATAGCCTCTTACAAACAGAGGATGTTTACTGCTGCGATTCCAAGGGACTTGCGGGAAGCGTGTATGTGCAAGAGTTTTGGGTCTAGTCTGATTGGCCCAGCTCTGCAATGGTACACTAACCTCCCCCATAACTCAATCGCTTCATTTGCCCAGCTCACAGACACCTTTGTCGAGCAATTTGCAAGCAGTAAGAAGCTGGAGAAACTCTCTGGTGATCTCTACCGAATCCAACAACGAAGAGGTGAACCACTCAGAGAGTATGTGGGAAGATTCAATCGGGAGAAGGTGTCAATTCCTTACTGCAACCAGGAGACAGCAGTTGATGCATTCAGGAAAGGTTTACTGCCAGATGGGGAGTTGTACAAAGAGCTCACCAAGTTCAATTGCACAACAATGGAGGATGTTCTTTCCAGAGCCTGGGTTGAAATTAGGTGGGAAGAAGACGAAGCCCACAGGAACAGATACTACTCACAGGAAGATAGGTCAAGAGACCGTCACTCCAGAAGATATGAACGACGGTCAGAAGCCAGGAGCAATGATCCATACCCAACCAGACGACCAATTCCAAGGGAGAACAGGAGGCCATTCAACCCTCCACCTAATCGTCAAAACGAGAAACCGCAAGGACCCATCCGTACCAAGATTCCAGAATACAACCTCAATATTGAACCAAGTGAGGTGATTGCTGTAATGAAGGGGATGGGTAACACGGTAAGGTGGCCAGGGAAGACAAAGACGCCAAGCGACAAGAGGGATACTTCCAAGTGGTGTGAATTCCACTCGGACCATGGGCACACTACTGCAGATTGCATTGCCCTCAGGCTTGAAGTTGCTGAGCTCCTAAAGAGGGGTCACCTAACCGACTTACTGACGGATAAAGGCAAGAAAACCATGTCCCAAGCAGATGCCCGACCCAAAGAGCCAGAGGAGCCGATTCCAACATTGACTTGCAACATGATCACAGGTGGCTCAGAAGTGAGTGGAGTAAGCCACTCAGCAGCCAAAAGGAGTGCACGAATCGTAGCAAATCCAACTGCCCACTCGACAGAGGCGTCAACCCTAACTTTCACCAACCAAACCATCAGCTTCGTTGACAACGAAGTCTCAGGGCTCGTCAACCCTCATCATGACGCTCTCGTCCTCTCTCTCACTATTGCAAATGTGTTAGTTAAACGTATACTTATTGATAACGGATCCTCCACTAATGTCTTGTTTCTTCATGCCTTGCTAGGAATGGGACTAGAAGAATCGAGCATCTGCCGACGTTCTACTGTCCTTATAGGATTTAGTGGAGAACAGAAGTATACCTTGGGAGAAATCGTGCTACCGGTATATGCAGGAGGAATTAACCTTAGCACCACCTTTGTGGTACTGGACTGCCCATCAGCTTATAACATGATCCTTGGAAGACCTTGGATCCATGAGATGAGGGCAGTACCATCAACATACCACCAAGTATTGAGGTTTCCAACACCTTGGGGAGTACGGGAAATCAAAGGAGACCAAGGAGCTTCCAGGAACTGCTACAAGAACACAATGAAGGCTCCCAAGAAGCCCTTGTAGCAATTACAGAACAAAGTGCCCCTCAACTCAAACCTCAACCAACCAAACATGGAGGAGTTAGACGAAGTCCAAATTAACCCCAACATCCCAGAGCACAAAGTCCAAATTGGAGCACAGCTAGCTCCTACTCTCAGAGAAAAACTCATTGAATTCCTAACCGATAACTCTGATTGTTTTGCCTGGTCTCATGCAGATATGACAGGGATAGACCCCTCTATAATAGTTCATGAATTACAGGTAGACCCTTCCCATACCCCGGTCAGACAGAAAAGAAGGAAATTCGCACCAGAACGCAACAAGGTGATCAACGAGGAGATCCAGAAGCTACTTGATATCGGATCTGTAAGAGAAGTACACTATCCGGATTGGCTCGCTAATGTGGTGGTCGTTAAAAAGAAAAATGGTAAGTGGCGAGTATGTATTGACTTTACAGACTTGAACAAAGCATGCCCGAAGGATTCCTTCCCACTACCTCACATCGACATGCTAGTAGACGCCACAGCCGGACATGAACTCTTGAGCTTCATGGATGCATTCTCGGGCTACAATCAGATCCTTATGCATCCAAACGACCAGGAGAAAACCGCCTTCGTCACGGAGAGAGGTATATTCTGTTACAAAGTCATGCCTTTTGGACTAAAAAATGCAGGTGCCACCTACCAGAGGCTCGTAAACAAAATGTTCGCCAACATGCTAGGCGACACTATGGAGGTCTACATCGATGATATGCTGGTCAAGTCCTTAGTAGTAGAACAACACTTGGAACACCTCAAACAAGCATTTGAGGTACTCAGGAGGTATAATATGAAACTAAACCCGGCTAAGTGTTCTTTCGGTGTGTCCTCTGGAAAATTTCTAGGTTATATGGTGACTCAAAGGGGGATCGAAGCCAACCCAGATCAGATCAATTCGGTGATGGGTATTCCTTCCCCGAAATGCATAAAGGACGTCCAGAAGCTTGCAGGTAGAGTGGCGGCACTTAGCCGATTCATTTCTAAGTCTTCCGAGAGATGCTACTTGTTCTTCACCACTCTACGAAAGGGGAAAAATTTCGAGTGGACACCTGCCTGTGAAGAAGCTCTACAACAGCTGAAGAGATACCTCACTTCTCCACCTTTGCTCTCCAAACCAAAAGATGGAGAGAAACTGTTCATATACCTTGCTGTTTCAGAGACAGCGGTAAGTGCAGTACTCGTTCGTGAGGAAGACGGTAAGCAGCTTCCAGTCTACTACACAAGCAAGTCATTGCTCGATGCTGAAACCCGATACAGCCAACTAGAGAAGCTAGCCCTTGCCCTTGTTACTGCAGCCAGGAAGCTGAGACCTTACTTTCAATGCCACCCAATTGTGGTGGTTACAACTTTCCCAATGAAGAATATTCTTCACAAACCAGAGCTGTCTGGGAGATTGACCAAATGGGCAGTGGAGTTAAGCGAACATGACATCAGCTACCAGCCAAGGACAGCAATCAAATCTCAGGTACTGGCCGATTTTATTGCTGATTTTACACCTAACACCTTAGTGCAGGCACAAGGAGAATTGCTCCATCTACAGGAACATAGCCAACTCAAATGGACCTTATCAGTAGATGGTTCCAGCAACATGAATGGAGTAGGACTTGGTGTTGTTCTCACCTCCCCAGAAGGTGACCTAATCCAACAAGCAATAAGATGCGGGTTCAAAGCCACCAACAATGAAACAGAGTACGAGGCCTTGATCGCAGGTATGAACTTGGCAAAGGAGATGGGAGTCCAGAAACTTGCGATAAAATCAGACTCCCAACTCGTAGTTAACCAGCTACAAGGAACCTACCAGGCCAAAGACGTGAAGATGGCAGCCTATGTGTCGCATGTAAAAGAACTACAAAGTCAGTTCACTGAGGTTAGTTTTGAACAGGTACCCAGGCTCGAGAATGGGCACGCTGATGCCTTGGCCAATTTAGGGTCATCAATTCCAACCACACGACGACGACCAAATATGGTTCGTCACATAGAAAAGAAATCAACAACGCACATAGTATTTCTAGACAAGTCAAGTAAAGGAAAGCACTAATGAGGCGAACTACCTCCAGTTGCATCATCGCCCCTCATCACCTCATCCATATCTATCGTCATCTCTCCCGCCCGCTTCTCCGCCAAGAGCTCCTCGTAACGAACCCGCCAGGCCTCTATGTTATCATCCATATCCCATTTGTCGGGCCCATGCTCGCGGTACTCGACGAACAAGTCTGCACGAGTTCGTAACGCCGCGTCAGTCGCAATCTGATCTCTCTCACGGGGAAATTCATCAACTAGCTGTTGGTTGTACGCCGCTTCTCGCTCCAACACAGTGTACCGCCCCCGAAGATCCTCCAACTCTCTCTCCCGGGCACGCATCCTGTCACCCTGCTCCTGAAAGGAAACCACCTGGCTGTCGTAGCGAGTCTGCAACCTGGAGAATGATCCCGTCAACTCTGCAACTCGGTCAACACTCTCGCTCAACTGACGACGGGAGGAGATCGATGCCATGAGAGCCTACCAAGACCCAAAACAAAGATGAGCATGTAAATATAACAAAAAATAGTTGCAACTGGGGTAAGAGGTAAATACCTGGTATTGGTGCGAAACACCATAGTCTGCACCCCCGCAGGGACCATAAGCAAGGAACTTCTGATGATCCTCAGAAGAGAGCAGCTGGTCCCCTCCAGTAGATAAAAAGGTGGAACCATCAAAAGGAGAAGCAGAAGGATGATGCCTCCACATGGGAACCTCACCAGAAGACCCAGACAGAGGTATCGCCGAATAAACCGGCTCTGAAGCTGGGGCCTCCTCGGTAACAGGAGTAGACGAAGAAGAATGAGGAAGAGAACTCGAACCGGTACCTGCCTTGGACCTCTTCCTCTGGCCACCCTTCCGGATGTCCGCATAAGCACCAGGGATGTAGCCGGAACCCACCATTTCTGACGATGAAAAAGACTCTGTACTCGCTGCGGGAGGTGAGAATAAGATCGGCGCACTAAACACCTCTTGGGAATGACGAAGCGCACTCTGTATCTCGACAGCCGCAGCAGGAGGAGGAACTTGACCAACCAAAGTTCTACCAGGGACGAAATCCCACAGAGGAGTTGATGAAATAAGAGAATGAGACAGAAGGAAAGCGCTACTTCTCTCGGGGTCACGTCGTCCAGCAGTTGGGAGATCCTCTCTTTCCAGCCACGAAGCTTCGCAACGTTCTGATTATTGAACGTACAATCTGTCAAGAAGGTGATACAACATTAGGCAACAACATACATGGCGTACTCAAAATAAATGGTAACATACTTACGGGCGTCTTGCCAACGGGAAGGAATCTGACCTATCCCCCGGTCACCGAACACCAGGTCACCACGTGCAAGAAAATAATTGGTTTTCCACTTTCGATCGGTATCCGGCAAACCAGTGATCAAAAGAACACCAGGTTTTCGCGGCTTGATGCCATACCGACCCTTGTCCCTAGAGTGACTCGCCAAGTGGTAGAAGCGGAGGACATCGTTCGCTGAGAGATCTACGCTTTGTAGGTAGGCCAACACTTCCAAACACAACAAAAGCCTCCACGCGCCAGGCATGAGCTGCGAAGGAGCTATTTCGTAATGATCTAAGACCCCGTGAACCAAGCGGGGGATGGGGAATCTAAATCCCATGGAGAAAGGAGTCGTGTACAGTGCGGTCCAGCCGCCATGATCCTCGTCAATCAGCTCATCGGGTTGAGGAAGCCTGAGCTCTATAGAGCCGGGAATGTTATACATGAATCTCACATTCTGAAGCCCCTCCTCCGTAATAGTGGAGGCCGGGTTTTCAGATAAGCGCTTCAAGGATGCGCTTTTTCGCGCCAACATCCGTCTAAATTCGGAAGGTTCTGGCGCGTTAGTCGGATCAGAGGAACTACCGTGCTGACGGTGACTCATCTCAGAAGGCAAAGTCTGTATGGAAAATGGACAAGGTTTCAGATCCTACAACGACTAACTGAGGCTAAGGAAGTGAGCAATAGCTGGCTTGGTATGCAATATTTAGTTTGGTGTGTGCAGTCAGTTAATCGAGCTAAGTGATAACCCACTCAAGGTATCAAACCTAGCAGCAACCCACTCAAGGTATCAAACCTTGCAGTAACTCACTCAAGGTATCAAGCCTAGCGCTAACTCAGTCAAAGTATCGAACATAGCAACAACTCGGTCAAGGTATCTAACCTAGCAACAACTAACTCAAGGTATGAATCTCAAAAACACATGCCAACAAATAAGGAAAGTAACTTTGAAGATCAAACGCTATAAACACTCAAGAACGATTCAAAAATAATTGAAGAACACTAAAATTCAATCAAAGAACTCAACAAAATCAAGTAGGAAAGAGAAAAATACCTTATGAAGGTGAAGAATCCCAAGAATCTCTCTCCAAGCTCCAAATGGCAAGTGAAAAAATGGCCTTACACCTCTTTTTATAGGGTCCAACCCAAGGGGTACCCCCCAACTCCTTCCCGCAAGGTAGTCTTTCGCGCAAATACATTCGAGCACTGATACGTGAAGAACATAGGCGTCCCAAGGACCCAAGACATGTCTGAGGCATACGCGGGAACCGAGTGGGCGACACTCGGACAAAACGAAACGGAGAGAGCTGATCGTCCAAACAAGGTGCGACAGACCATTTGTCGTCCGAACGGCAAACGCGCCGGAAGAAGCTGGCCGTCCGGACGGTCGGCACGCAAGAGAGTGCTGGCCGATCAACGGCCAGCCCGCGCGCAGGAGAGCGCTGGCCGTTGAACGGCCAGCCCGCGCGCAGGAGAGCGCTGGCCGTTCAACGGCCAGCCCGCGCGCAGGAGAGCGCTGGCCGTTCAACGGCCAGCGTGCGCCCACGTGGCGCGCTCCTGTGCGAGCGCGCAGGAGCGCACTGGGCGTTCCGCAAAACGCCCAGCGCGCGCCACGTGGCGCGCTCCTGTGCGATCGCGCAGGAGCGCGCTGGGCGTTCCTCAAACGCCCAGCGCGCGCCACGTGGCGCGCTCCTGTGCGATCGCGCAGGAGCGCGCTGGGCGTTCCTCAAACGCCCAGCGCGCGCCACGTGGCGCGCTCCTGTGCGCCCGCACAGGAGCGCTCCGGGCGCCCATGCGCAGGAGCGCCCTGGTCGCACTCCGGGCGCCCCGCGCGCCCCCATTGCGCCCGGCGCCCAACAACGTACTGCCAGCGCCCGAAACATCTGATTTTTTCGCGTGGCACCCCATCTCGCGACCAATTTTCCGTCAAACGAATCTTCCCGCGATTCTGACAGACCAAGTATCCGAAACCTACCGGCACCCCAATAATACGAGCAGGACACTCAACCTCGAAACAGCCATCGCTACGATGCAAAGTGGCACTCCCGCTAGTAAAATATGATCGAGACGCGCACTCCTCCGCTGACACGGTCATACCTCACTACTCTCTAACTCCGCATCCGGACTTAGAGAGTGGGGGGCAAATTGTATGGGCAAATATCCGCCCCACGAGGTGCCCGAAGAATTTATGAACAACCGCTTCGTAAGGATAAAATCCGCGAAGCTTGATAAGGAGGCCCGGTAACGGCCCAAGACGCTAGCATGATCACCAGATCCATACCCGCTTAACACTAAGCGTATCTGACACGTGTCGCGCAATAACCACCTCCTAGTACTAAGCTATCTGACGGCTAGAAGGTTATCGCGCAATCCATAACCGCACTAATGGTGAATATTCCGTATCTTCCACTTAAAGACGGACGTTACCGGCCAGTAGCTTATCGCACACGCGGTAGCATCCTGACCGTCCCCCAAGAGATTCGAATTCTCATCTGACGGTCAGTACGTCAGATCCCCTATCTCTTAACGTACTTCCATGAGTAATGTCGCAGAATAATTACATCGGTTACGAGCTGACCGTCATCAAGACGACCCTCCTCTACCACTATAAATACAAGAGGCTACAACCAGACCAAGGCATCCAATATTCGACAACAGTACTCGAGTAACCTAATCTATTCTCTTTACCCACTTGCTCTCTCATAAGCATCTCAAAGATCTTCTGATCCTCTCAAAGTCTCTAACTCATTGTCTTAGAAATTGGGAGATAGGGGTCTGATAGTCACAATTCGAACGACAACTAGCTAACCGTATCAACATCATACGACCACCACCTTGTTGCATAAGAGCCCTCTGGTCTGAAATATCCTCCATCCAACGGTAAGGAGCTGACGGTAACACCCATCCAGCAGTAACTAGCTGGCAGTATCACCATCTTAATACCACCACCTCCTTATCGCATCATTCATCTAGCGATAAGACGCTAGGCGTATCATCTTCATTCATCCTCACCGTCCGATCCACTTACGACCAGCACTCTATTGCGGATCCCTTTACGATCAGCACCTTATTGCAAGTCTCCTTTACGACCAGCGAGTTGACGACGATACCTCATTACCATCACTCTCTTAATTACCGTAAGTAAATCACTACCGTGGGGATCTGTTCCGACAACTTCACGAGCCGCGACACCTAAGCACTCCGACAACGGTTACCCTTCTATTGCCCACTTTGACTTTCTTATTTATATTTGACCGAGTATCTGACTTGACCGTCGGAGCCCCCTTAGGCCGGCACCATCCCGGTGTCCCAGAGGCTTCACGATCTCTTCTCTCCTTTTGTGTGCAGGTTCTTTTCGACACGTGGCCGGCCCCCGAAGCATCCGACCCGACCCGACAAGACCTTGACCGTTGACCCGTTGACCGTCAGACTTTCCGACCCGTAGACATTTTACCGTCTACAGCGTCCAATTCAGATTTCAGATTTTTTTTTTTCTTATTTATGAAAATCTGAAATATTGGCTGAATAAGGTTGAAGTCTGAATGAGCTGAAAAAGAACCCATATATTTCAGACTTCAAAACAAGTCTGAAGATGGGGCCAATTTCTGAAATGTAGCAAACGACATCTAACGGCCCTATATTTTAGAAACAATTTCTCTACAGCACCAAAAGTACCACCGGCAAAACCACCGCCAGTAACGGCCAGACCACCACAACAGAGCACCACCACCACAACAGAGCACCACAATAGAGCACCACCACCACCACCACAATAGAGCACCACCACCACCACCACCACAATAGAGCACCACCACCACCACCACCACCACCACCACAAAAGAGCCCCACACCTACCACAGAGCACCACACCCACCTCACCACCACCACCACAACAGAGCACCACCACCACAACAGAGCACCACAATAGAGCACCACCACCACCACCACAATAGAGCACCACCACCACCACCACCACCACCACCACAAAAGAGCCCCACACCTACCACAGAGCACCACACCCACCTCACCACCACCAACACCACAGAGCACCGGTTCCAACACCACCACAGAGCACCGCCGCCAACACCACAAAGCACCGGCTCCAACATCACCACGGAGCACCGACATTAACACCAGCGCTGCAGAGTACCGACACCACCAGACACCACAGACCACCGACACCACTACACACCACAAACCAGATCTGTAAACCCTCGCCGGCGAGGGTCATCACCCCTTTTGTTCCAGACCTTCCATTAGAGAGATATAGAGAGACAAAGAGATAGAGAGAGAGAAATCTGGCAAGGGTCATCGCTCATTTTGTTTGAAGACCTTCGGTGAGAGATAGAAAGAGAGATAGATCCGGTGAAGCTTTTAGTTGGAGAGAGAGATCCGGCGAGGCTGTCGGTTAGAGAGAGAAGTCCGGCGAGAGAGAGGAGGCTTCTGAAGTTTTTTTGGTTTTGAAGTGAAAGAGAAGGTGATGTTTTTAGAGATTTAATTAGGGTTTTAAAGTTTATAGTTCTGTGGTTTTTATTTAACCAAGGGATAAAGGACAAAAAAATGAGATATTTTTCATTAATTAGGGGTATAATTGTAACTTTAAATTTTCAGATCTAATCATCTATTATATAAAACAGAAGGGAAAATGATGACTGGGACAAACATCCTTATTTAATAAGGGGTATTGTCTAGAAGCCCTTCCCGAAATTTAAGATATAGTCCTTCGTAGAAATAAAATAACCTATTTAAAAAATCTTTCTTAGAAACAAAAAGTCCTTCGTAGAAATAAAATAACCTATTTAAAAAATCTTTCTTAGAAACAAAATATCTAATTTGAGAAAAAAAAACAAAAGATATTGCAAGGGGTAAAAAAAGAATTGAAATCTCTTATAAAATAACTAATTTAAGAAAAACGAAATAAAAGAAAATAACTATTATATAAAACAGAATCGTTATTTAATAAGGGATATTGTCTAGAAGCCCTTCCCGAAATTTAAGATATAGCCCTTCGTAGAAATAAAATAACCTATTTAAAAAATCTTTCTTAGAAACAAAATATCTAATTTGAGAAAAAAAAAAGAAACAAAAGATATTGCAAGGGGTAAAAAAAGGAATTAAAATCTCTCTTATAAAATAACTAATTTAAGAAAAACGAAATAAAAGAAAATAAATAATAAATAGAATACCAAAAAATTATGGTCCACTATATAGCAACAATAAATATTGAAAGTCATCAAATTTAATTGATACGATTGTTCGTGCCCTAGGGCACGGGGTATACCCTAGTTCAGATTTAAAAAAGAAACATCTGAATTTTGTCAATTCAGATTCAGCCAATTCAGTTCAGTCCATTCAGATTCAGCCAATTCATATTCAGACATAAATAAATAAAACAAACACAACCTTAGTCTGGAAATAGCTTCTTTAGTTTGGAACAGTTAGCTACCCAGGTGAAACGAAGGTATGGGACCATATGCTCTTTTAAGTTGACTAAATCAATAAACGATATAAGCTGTAGACATGAAAACGTCTTTCAGTTTGGAAGATCATTCACCGAAAACCATAAATTTCCACGTATTAAAGGTCTGAAAGACACAACTCCAACTCATGTTGACCAGACAAAGCCAGCTGCTTATAATCCCCCAATTCCCACCTCCCAACTTTTGTAACAAAGTCAAATTTAGATACTTCAAGGTTACTTTGCACCTCCCAAGGGCTGATTCTCAACTCTTTCAAAACTCCAAAAATGATTCTGCCTGAAGTAGGAAGAAAAGCGGTCTTTGACGGTGTCATTATCCCATTCTAAACTATCCCACCATTCCTTATTCCCCTCAATACTTTTTAAAGTATTATTTTTGTTACTGTTGTTGTCGAGTGGTAGCTTCTTCAATTTAGGACACCTTGTTATGTCGATATATTTCAAAACGGGGAAAGGCAAACTATTCGAACATATGCTCCTTAAGTTCCGTAGATCATACAACACTAGATTTGTCAGATTTGAAAACAAATTTAACTTTGTATGGTCGTCGTCCACTAGAAACCCATCAGAAATTATTTCTTCTATTCCATCCATCTTCTCTAAGTGAAATGCTTTAACTTTCAACAACAACAAAAAAAAAAAAGTGAAATGCTTTAAGGTTTTCTTCCACATTTTTGAAGGTCTGGAAGACACAACTCCAGCTCATGTTGACTAGACAAAACCAGCTGCATATTATCCCCCACTAACTTTGGTAACAGAGTCAAATTTAGATACTCCCAAGGGTTGATTCTTAATTCTATCAACTCAATACAAGAATGCAACAGAAGAAAAGTGGTCTTTGACGGTGTCATCATCCCATTCTAAACTATCCCACCATTCTTTCTCCCCGTCAATACCTATTAAAGTATTATTTTTGTTACTGTTGTTGTGGAGAGGTAGCTTCTTCAATTTAGGACAGCATCTTATGTATATATATTCCAAAACCGGGAAAGCCAAACTATTCGAACATATGCTCCTTAAGTTCGGTAGATCATCCAACCTTAGATCTGTCAGATTTGAAAACAAATTTAACTTTGTATGGTCGTCGTCCACTAGAAACCCATCAGAAATTATTTCTTCTATTCCATCCATAACTACCAAATCAAGGCTTTTAAGGTCCTGAGCATAAATAAGCCATGTAAGGTTCTTTATTGATTCACACCCACTAATGCTCACATTTTGAAGGTTTGAAAGAACCAACTGCTCTTCTTTGAGTTGATCAGCTGCTGGCAAAACCATCTGCTTATTGTCCCACACAATCTCTAACTTTGGTAACCACCACAGACTTAGATACTCCAAGGTTTGCATCCCCCAAGGGCTGATTCTCAACTCTTTCAACTCAGAACAATCATATAAGTCAAGTTCCTTTAAATTCTTCATGTTAGAAAGACTTAAAGAATGTGAAGATTTTGACAGTGAGACAGAGGTCATACCTTCACATTCTGTGATGAATAGCCTTCTTGTGATGAGTTGAAATTTGGAGGTGGTTACCAACTTTTGAAGAGCTACAAGATTGCCTATTCTGATCCCAAGTTCATTCAAATGTTTCAAGCTCTCCAATTCCATTAGACTTACACACCCCTCCATTTCCCAGTCCTTGAAGTCAGAATCATACATGTCCAACACTCGCAATTGTGCAAGACAAGGTATCACCCCACTAGGCAATTTAATACTACTTCTCCCCATACGTAAGAACATTAACTTCGCCAAAGACTTTAACTCGTTTAGAGAAAAATTTAACCTTGTACACGGTAGATTGAGGTATCGTAATTCAGAAAGTTGACCAATATTTGCTGGAGATATAGAAGCACTACTCTGTATGCTTAGAACTCTAAGTTTAAGCATATTGTCACAAGTCAGACAACCAATCTTTCTTTTTTTGTTGAACCCACTTTCTTCTTTTTTTTTCTCGGGCGCAGCTAAAAATATCAAAGTTGACAGATTAGAACAATTTGTTGAAAGATTAATATTATGACGAGAATCCTTCTTCACTGATATCTTTTCAGCCTTGTCCCATTCATCCAGTCTAGGTTCTAAACCAACATCGGCCAAATATTTTCCCTTGTTTCTCCCATAGTCAGAGACTATCCAAATTGCCAAATCTCGAACTACATCATGCATTTTAACACTGTCGATAATTGGGTTGCCATAGGTCTCCAACAAAGACACACTCCTGAGATTTCCAATGATGTCATGACCTTGGTCACGAGCTTCGTCTATGTTCTTAAAGACGTCTATATATCCTTCGGCTATCCAATAGTCGATAAGTTCTCCGGTATTAATATGATGATCTTCTGGGAACAGTGAACAATATAAGAAGCAAGATTTGTATTGTTTGTTCCGTAAATTGTCATAGCTAAACTTTAGAATTGGTAAAACTTCCTCATCCATACCTTCAAACTCTGACGCTGAATTACGTAATACATTTATTGCGTGCCTCCATTCAGGTACCGTCTTCTTGCCAGCCATAGTTCGACCAATAGTGACGAGTGCCAGAGGTAAACCACGACATTCATTTGCAACAACTGCCGCAAGCTCAGGTATTTGTGGGTGACCATTTATCACTTCGTTTCCTACTTTCTGTTGGAACAGAATCCAAGCTTCGCTCTCGTTTAAGCAGTCTACTTGTATCTTTCTATGGGCTTCCATTTGCCCGCAAACACCCTCAGATCTAGTAGTGAAAACGACCATAGACTTGTTGGTTTCATGAGTACTACTATTAGAGTCGAAAGCGGGAACCCCTATGCTTTGTAAATCAATCCGTTGCCAAATATCATCCAAAAGCAACACAAATTTCTTCTTTCTCAACACCCTGAATATTTCTTTAGCTGTTGTGTTTAAATCTGGTTCTCCTTGCAGATTCAACCGAAGTGAATCTGTTATTTGTTTCTGAACGCTATTTAAGTTCATATCTTTAGAAACCACAACCCAAATCACCAAATTCGTTTTGGACAATTCATTGTTGAGTTTCTTCAGGAGGGTAGTCTTACCAACTCCACCCATCCCATATATACCTAGAATTTTAACTTGATCATCTTCAGTAACAAACTTCAACAACTCTTCAAGCTTTGGTTCCATACCGACAACCCCAGCTGCTGTTGGTATCTCTTGAATCTGTTGTTGTTGACATCTTTCAGCAACAACTCTAAATTCTCCTTCCCTAATCAATTCCCTCACTGTTGTTAACTTTTCAATCACTAAGTTGCTAAGCTTGTAATGAGTCCAACAATTATTTGAACGACTAGGACAATAACAACAACCACGTGAATCGCGTATTTGATTTTGTTCTAAAATTCCAGCAACTTCTTGCTCTATTGCTTCAACCCTGGTGAGCCAATCCTTCACTTCACCAGTGCGTTCCTTTGGTTCTACTAAGTCTGACTCGGCACGATCGATCTTGTCCGTGACATCGCTTTTTTTACTCTTCAATTGCTCAATTGTAGATCCCAAAGAAATTATATTTCTTTTGAGGTTGCAGAGGTTGGTAACATGAGGAGAACAACAATCCCATAGATTTTATGGGGTTATTGTCCTCCTCTCATTACCAACTTCCTCAACCTCAAAAGAAATCTCAATTCTTTGAGATCTACAATTGATCAATTGGAGAGTAAAAGAAAGGATGTCATAAACAAGATCGATCGTGCCAAGTCAGACTTAGCAGAACCCACTAATGAAGTTAAGAATTGGCTCGAAAGGGTTGAAGCTACAAAGAAAGAAGTTAATGAAATTTTAGAACAATCAATAATTACTCAAATACTCTTACTTAGGAACTCAGTGATTCATTTCATCTTTGCAAATAGAAAACTAATGGGTTTCGGTCCATTGATATATATATATTCCGTTGGGTTTCGAGAAACACAACTTGCTTGTTTCATTTCATCTTTGCAAATAGAAAACTAATGGGTTTCGGTCCATTGATATATATATATTCCAGACGGACATATTGTTGCAACCACTAGAATTCTAATGAGAAGCTGGATTGTTTGTTTCATTGTTCTTCAGGTAGAAAAGATTCCAGACACATTCGCGTCGGTTAAGCATTACTTAAACTCATTTCGTTATCCTCTTCTTGAGGAAATACGTACTGAAATTTTCTCAAGTTATAAGAACAACCTGAGTGAGTCTCCTATCTATAGAATTTTATCAATCAAGAGAGGTGATTGGAATCATAAAGCACCAAACAACTTTTATTACGATTTGACAGTTGACAATCCCGACTCTCTGAGCACTTATGATATACTTGCTTTTTCCGATGTAACACCCTCGTCTGTCGATTACTTGAATAGACCCCAAAGGCCATATCTTCCTGCTGTAGTGTTATCGAAATCGTATAATAGGAAATATTTTACTGAGACTATCCACATCCTTGCATTAAAACCGATTGTGGACTTACAAGGTCGGAAGAAAAAAATTGGATCGCTTTTTGCTGTTTGTGTTACGAATCTAGTATCAAATGATCGTATATGGCAAGCTCTTCATAGAGGGAACACAGACATAATTGAGCAGGTTTTGTGTGCGTCTCCTATGGTAAGCCTCATTTTCTTTTATATATGCTTGTTTCTTTTTTTCGTGGGTATTTTACAATCTTAGTATTGTTAGAGTCCATTTGGCCTAACTCTCCTTGAAAATCGGGTTGCCGGAAAAGCCCTGCCGAAGAGTTACGTACCTCTAGTGTCCCGCCCATTGGGCCTCACTTCCTTCAAAACTGGCTCGCTAGGAAAGCATTGGCCAAGACTTGTACTAATTCTAATGCTCATGCGATTTGGGGTATGCTAATAAGGGCCTCTATGTCAATATAATGACAGCCGGGAGCTTGACCCGATCATATCAACATCAAATCTGTTGTTAACCATCAAATACCTATTAACGTCAAATCTGTTGTTAACCATCAAATACCTATTAATGTCAAATCTGTTGTTAACCATCAAATACGTATTAACGTCAAATCTTTAACATCAAATTTGCTTATTCTATTTTTATTTACTTTGTACAGGTTAGTGAAAGCTGCAGCATTTGTCCTCAAGGACTCGACTCTGTGCTAGAGAAAGATGAATGCAAAGACTTGAATTCGTGTAATTTGAACGAGACTCAACTTGATGCGGTTTTAAGCTCAGTTTTGGCTATTGGATGTGATCATAGAAACTCTGTAAAGCTTATATGGGGTCCTCCGGGCACTGGTAAAACGAAAACAGTCGGTACTCTTCTTTCTGTTCTTTTAAAGATGAACTGCAAAACTGTTATATGTGTACCAACTAACAATGCAGTTGTTGAAGTCGCTTCTCGGTTATTAGCAATTGTTAGGGAAGAAATGAAATATGGAGGTTATGGGTTGGGAGATATAGTGTTACTTGGGAATAAGGATCGAATGAAGATCGGCGAACGTGAACATTTACAAGATATCTTTTTCGATTACCGTGTTAAAAAACTAAATGAGTGCTTTAGGATGCTTGGCGAAAAGAGCGAAAAGGGCGAAAAGAGCGAAAAGGGCGAAAAGGGCGAAAAGGGCGAAAAGGGCGAAAAGGGCGAGTATTTAGATTCAATGAGATATTTGCTCAAAAAAGCAAATCAGCAGTACCTTGAATACTTGGAAGAGAGAAAATGTGAAGAAATGGAGGATAAAACATTAGATAGTGAACTTACAATCGGGGACTTTGTGAAAATGGAATTTGGTTTCACTCGGAAGAAAATAAGGAATTGTATAAAACAAATCAGCACTCACATGCCAACCTCATTACTTCCTGTCAAAATGGTGGAAAACATGTATAAAGCCCTTGAGTTGCTCGAGCGTTTGACAAATTTGTTAGATAGTGGCTCTCTTACAGATGAAAACATGAAGGAATTATTTTCCAACTCTAATACTATCGACTATATTTGTGACTCGTCTCTAGTCATGTTAAGTAAGACAAAAAAGGAATGCCTTGAAAGTCTTAAAACCATTAGAAAATTTTCGGTTTCTAACGACATTGTGAAAGGTTCGGTGGGAGACTTTTGCTTGCAACATGCTTGCCTTATATTCTGCACTTCGTCTAGCTGCGCGAAGTTATATGGAATTGATAAAACAAAGGTCGTGGTGATCGATGAAGCTGCCCAACTTAAAGAATGCGAGTCAGCCATTCCCTTGCGTCTTCCTGGTATTCAACACGCGATTCTCATAGGTGACGAACGTCAGTTGCCCGCTCTAGTCCACAGCAAGGTACAGTTAAAGAATTCTAATGCCCAGGCAATGTGGGATAATGCTAATATTCTCTAATGTTGGATTTATTTTTCTTTGCCAGATCTCTGAGGAGGCTCAATTCGGAAGAAGTCTTTTTGAGAGAATGGTGTCGCTGGGCTACAAAAGGCATCTTTTAAGTACTCAGTTTAGAATGCATCCTTCCATAAGCGCGTTTCCAAATGCCGAGTTTTACAAAAATCAGATTTCAGATGCCCCTAATGTCAAAGATGAAAGTTACAAAAGAGAATTGCTTCAAGGAGATATGTATGGACCTTATTCATTTATAGATGTTTCTTATGGGGGCGAGGAATTCGACGCCACCCATAGCTGCAAAAATATGGTGGAAGTTGCAGTAATTTGTGAAATAGTTGGAAGTCTTTTCAAAGGTGATCCTTTTTGACAACTCTTGTTCATTCATATAACAATGTTTACTTTTTTATTCTTTGAATGAGTTTTTGCTTAAATGCAGCATGTGTTTCAACTAACCAGAGGGTTAGTGTTGGTATTATATCCCAATATAAAGAACAAGTACTTGCCCTCACAGAGAAACTTGGCAAATATGGATCAAATAGTGATTTCGTGGTGAGTGTTCGATCGGTTGATGGGTTTCAAGGTGGTGAGGAAGATGTCATAATTTTGTCCACCGTTCGGTCCAACCCGAATGGGTCAGTGGGTTTCCTTTCCAATCCTCAACGAACAAATGTCTCTCTTACAAGGGCACGGTACTGTCTGTGGATTGTGGGAGACGGGCGAACTTTAATCAAAAGTGATTCGGTTTGGAGGAAATTAGTACTTGATGCGAAGGACCGTGAATGTTATTTTTATGCCGAAGATGACAAGAGATTATCCAGAGCAATACTATACGACCTTGTCCAGCGTGACCCATTTCTTAATTTAAACACTATGTATTGGCCACTTTTTAGGGAAGCAAGATGGACGGTAATAAGTTGCTTCCTTTTCGTTATCTTTCTGAAGTTGAACTAATAAAGCATTACTGGACTCATTCGTCTCCATTTTGTAGGTTATCTTTGGAGATGGATTTTTGAATGCTTTTTGTAAGATAAAGCATGTCAAGACTCGGATTGAAGTAGTTGATCTCTTGATAAAGCTAGCAAGTGGATGGCGTGATCGTTCCTCGAAGCAGAAGAACCTAAAAAACATCGATAGGACTGTATCTGAGCTATTGAAACAGAACAAGATTAATGAACATCTAATCTTTGTTTGGACTGTAGATGTTCAAAATGTAAATACAATGTACATCCAAGTAATGAAAGTTTTGGATATTCGATCGCAAAAGGAGATACCCAAGCTGGCGAAAAAACTCAAGGATGTATTTGGCAAATACACAATCAAGAAAAGAAACTACTGCAAATTCAAGTGTCTTGAAGGGTATGTCATAATCTATCTTCTTATTCTTTCATATAAATAAATCGTTAAAGTTTAACATTGTTAATTGTTGTTTTGACGTATAACTAGCACGTATTATGTTGGTTCTGTGGTTTCTTCTTAGGGATATGGAAGTTCCGATGAGTTGGGAAGAAGATGTTTTAGTGCGAAAGAGTATCCAAGATAACAAGTATTCAAAATTGTTATCTGAGTTTGATTCACTTAGTCTTGGGAGGGAACTAAACGTCTCAGTGGCCGAGTAAGATTACCTCTTTACTAGCATTTCTTTTATTCAACCGAGTGTTTATGAATGAATTAACACCACCTATCCAAGATCTAAAGATGATTGTTTTGGTGAAACACAGGGGTCAGAGTTTGAGGACGACAAAAACGCAATGGCGGGAAAAATAAAAACTCGATACAGAGTGAAGGAGAAGACAAACGTGTAATAGATAGACAGGGTAATAGATAGCCCAGACTCCAGTTTTCTGTCGTAGTGTTCATCCTCATCCATCTGTATATTGCTATATTACCAATACAAACAATACCCACAGTTAAGAGTTATGTGGCTCAAAACTTGAAAGTGAATAATGTAATAACCACAAGTTTCATGAAAACCAAGAGCAGGTAACCTCTAAATCATCAAGTTCGAGCTGGTCCATTCGTTCTGTCTCGTAAAAGCTGATATCGTAGTGATCTCAGGATGATTTCATAAGTTTTAATTTAGTTAGATTTGTATCGGGTCTCCTGAAAAACTTTTGACCTTTTGATTCATCTTCCTATTCTAAGCCTTCCTACCATAGCTTGAGTTTGCAAATACCTTCTTCATTTTGGAATACATCTACTCTAGTTTCATCCAAAAAAGGTAAGGCCGAGTAGGGGAACTACATAGCCTGTGTCGGCCCAAATGGCCGAGAATCTCGTATCTCGACTCAGTCTCGGATCTCTCCAATACGAGACTCGACCGAAACACTGAGTTAGGGTTCGAGTTTCTCGTCTATCTCGGCCGATCTAGACCGAGACCGAGATGAACCTACTTGACTCCACCGAACAACCGTTTCAAATATTTTGGACTTTTTTCTTTTTTAAATTTTAAATCCTAATTGCGTACCAACTATTTATTATCTTCTTTACTTATTATATTCTCAATCAATCTATGATAATTAGCAATAATATTATATAGATATTTTAGGTCTTTTATCTTATATAAACTTTGAAAGTTCTAGTATGATAATTACAAATTATAAAGAAGACAACCCAAAATTAAGAAGTAAGCGATTTAAGTGAAATGGTTTATGACAACCATAGACTTCCACATTTTTGAAGGTCTGGAAGACACAACTCCAGCTCATGTTGACTAGACAAAATCAGCTGCATATTATCCCCCACTAACTTTGGTAACAGAGCCAAATTTAGATACTCCAAGGTTTGCATCTCCCAAGGGCTGATTCTCAACTCTATCAACTCAATAGAAGCTTGTAACAGAAGAAAAGCGGTCTTTGACGGTGTCATCATCCCATTCTAAACTATCCCACCATATCTTCTGCCCAAGAATACTTTGTAAAGTATTATTTTTGTTACTGTTGTTGTGGAGAGGTAGCTTCTTCAATTTAGGACACCTTGTTATGTCTATCCATTTCAAAACGGGGAAAGGCAAACTATTCGAACATATGCTCCTTAAGTTCCGTAGATCATACAACACTAGATTTGTCAGATTTGAAAACAAATTTAACTTTGTATGGTCGTCGTCCACTAGAAACCCATCAGAAATTATTTCTTCTATTCCATCCATCTTCTCTAAGTGAAATGCTTTAACTTTCAACAACAACAAAAAAAAAAAAGTGAAATGCTTTAAGGTTTTCTTCCACATTTTTGAAGGTCTGGAAGACACAACTCCAGCTCATGTTGACTAGACAAAACCAGCTGCATATTATCCCCCACTAACTTTGGTAACAGAGTCAAATTTAGATACTCCCAAGGGTTGATTCTTAATTCTATCAACTCAATACAAGAATGCAACAGAAGAAAAGTGGTCTTTGACGGTGTCATCATCCCATTCTAAACTATCCCACCATTCTTTCTCCCCGTCAATACCTATTAAAGTATTATTTTTGTTACTGTTGTTGTGGAGAGGTAGCTTCTTCAATTTAGGACAGCATCTTATGTATATATATTCCAAAACCGGGAAAGCCAAACTATTCGAACATATGCTCCTTAAGTTCGGTAGATCATCCAACCTTAGATCTGTCAGATTTGAAAACAAATTTAACTTTGTATGGTCGTCGTCCACTAGAAACCCATCAGAAATTATTTCTTCTATTCCATCCATAACTACCAAATCAAGGCTTTTAAGGTCCTGAGCATAAATAAGCCATGTAAGGTTCTTTATTGATTCACACCCACTAATGCTCACATTTTGAAGGTTTGAAAGAACCAACTGCTCTTCTTTGAGTTGATCAGCTGCTGGCAAAACCATCTGCTTATTGTCCCACACAATCTCTAACTTTGGTAACCACCACAGACTTAGATACTCCAAGGTTTGCATCCCCCAAGGGCTGATTCTCAACTCTTTCAACTCAGAACAATCATATAAGTCAAGTTCCTTTAAATTCTTCATGTTAGAAAGACTTAAAGAATGTGAAGATTTTGACAGTGAGACAGAGGTCATACCTTCACATTCTGTGATGAATAGCCTTCTTGTGATGAGTTGAAATTTGGAGGTGGTTACCAACTTTTGAAGAGCTACAAGATTGCCTATTCTGATCCCAAGTTCATTCAAATGTTTCAAGCTCTCCAATTCCATTAGACTTACACACCCCTCCATTTCCCAGTCCTTGAAGTCAGAATCATACATGTCCAACACTCGCAATTGTGCAAGACAAGGTATCACCCCACTAGGCAATTTAATACTACTTCTCCCCATACGTAAGAACATTAACTTCGCCAAAGACTTTAACTCGTTTAGAGAAAAATTTAACCTTGTACACGGTAGATTGAGGTATCGTAATTCAGAAAGTTGACCAATATTTGCTGGAGATATAGAAGCACTACTCTGTATGCTTAGAACTCTAAGTTTAAGCATATTGTCACAAGTCAGACAACCAATCTTTCTTTTTTTGTTGAACCCACTTTCTTCTTTTTTTTTCTCGGGCGCAGCTAAAAATATCAAAGTTGACAGATTAGAACAATTTGTTGAAAGATTAATATTATGACGAGAATCCTTCTTCACTGATATCTTTTCAGCCTTGTCCCATTCATCCAGTCTAGGTTCTAAACCAACATCGGCCAAATATTTTCCCTTGTTTCTCCCATAGTCAGAGACTATCCAAATTGCCAAATCTCGAACTACATCATGCATTTTAACACTGTCGATAATTGGGTTGCCATAGGTCTCCAACAAAGACACACTCCTGAGATTTCCAATGATGTCATGACCTTGGTCACGAGCTTCGTCTATGTTCTTAAAGACGTCTATATATCCTTCGGCTATCCAATAGTCGATAAGTTCTCCGGTATTAATATGATGATCTTCTGGGAACAGTGAACAATATAAGAAGCAAGATTTGTATTGTTTGTTCCGTAAATTGTCATAGCTAAACTTTAGAATTGGTAAAACTTCCTCATCCATACCTTCAAACTCTGACGCTGAATTACGTAATACATTTATTGCGTGCCTCCATTCAGGTACCGTCTTCTTGCCAGCCATAGTTCGACCAATAGTGACGAGTGCCAGAGGTAAACCACGACATTCATTTGCAACAACTGCCGCAAGCTCAGGTATTTGTGGGTGACCATTTATCACTTCGTTTCCTACTTTCTGTTGGAACAGAATCCAAGCTTCGCTCTCGTTTAAGCAGTCTACTTGTATCTTTCTATGGGCTTCCATTTGCCCGCAAACACCCTCAGATCTAGTAGTGAAAACGACCATAGACTTGTTGGTTTCATGAGTACTACTATTAGAGTCGAAAGCGGGAACCCCTATGCTTTGTAAATCAATCCGTTGCCAAATATCATCCAAAAGCAACACAAATTTCTTCTTTCTCAACACCCTGAATATTTCTTTAGCTGTTGTGTTTAAATCTGGTTCTCCTTGCAGATTCAACCGAAGTGAATCTGTTATTTGTTTCTGAACGCTATTTAAGTTCATATCTTTAGAAACCACAACCCAAATCACCAAATTCGTTTTGGACAATTCATTGTTGAGTTTCTTCAGGAGGGTAGTCTTACCAACTCCACCCATCCCCTATATACCTAGAATTTTAACTTGATCATCTTCAGTAACAAACTTCAACAACTCTTCAAGCTTTGGTTCCATACCGACAACCCCAGCTGCTGTTGGTATCTCTTGAATCTGTTGTTGTTGACATCTTTCAGCAACAACTCTAAATTCTCCTTCCCTAATCAATTCCCTCACTGTTGTTAACTTTTCAATCACTAAGTTGCTAAGCTTGTAATGAGTCCAACAATTATTTGAACGACTAGGACAATAACAACAACCACGTGAATCGCGTATTTGATTTTGTTCTAAAATTCCAGCAACTTCTTGCTCTATTGCTTCAACCCTGGTGAGCCAATCCTTCACTTCACCAGTGCGTTCCTTTGGTTCTACTAAGTCTGACTCGGCACGATCGATCTTGTCCGTGACATCGCTTTTTTTACTCTTCAATTGCTCAATTGTAGATCCCAAAGAAATTATATTTCTTTTGAGGTTGCAGAGGTTGGTAACATGAGGAGAACAACAATCCCATAGACGACATATGAGGTCGACGACAGGAGTCACAATAGACGACATTTGAGTTCCAAGTAATAGTAGAGAAATAGCTTAGTTTGTAAATTTGGTGATAGAAGTTGAAGTTGGTAAAGTAGGTCTTAATGAAGTAGGAATTTAAGCTGGGGAAAGATAGTTCAAAATAGATCATATATTTGTGGTGTAGGATGTTTCAAAAGATAAAGTATTTGTGGAGAGAAATTTAAGTGGCCTTTCAGCAAATTACAGGATTGGGTTTGGCTTGGAGTAAAGACTAAGGGCCAGGCGGCCGGATACGTCTCTGGGTCCATCAAGTTTGAAATTAGATGCAAACTGTCTGCTGGTGAAGGAATGGCCAAGTTGAGGTTGACGAGACATATGCTAACGGAGAACATCAGTTTTTTACGCGCAATTAGGTTATTGTCGGTCCATGCATTAACTCAAAAACTTTTTAATTTGTATTCTGGACTCGTCACTGGGGAACTTCTCTATGCCCATTTAACAAGATATCCCAAACTAATACTAAACAAAAGCTAAACAAGATACCTATAGTATATATTGAGACCAAGTTGCAACTTAATTTACAAATGATAAGGTTAAACAAAACACATCCAATTCAAAACACAAAAAGCAAAAGTTTGTGATCCCCAAAGATGCAGATAATACTTCACCGCGACTACAATTCTCTCGATTGATGATGATTCTTTATCTTGGAAAATTTTGTAATTAAAATAACATCGCGAATTAGAGTGGCTATAGATTTGAATCCTCCCAAAGTTTGTCTTATCCATTTTCCGAACTCTTAGAAAAGTTCTGATGGAGTTTGGAATGTAATCTCTATCTTTCCTACACTTTTTGTTAATCTCTATCTTTCCTACACTTTCCTACACTTTTTGATCAAAACTGAGAAAACATCATCCATAAGATGATGAGATCTATCTCCTGCAACAAATTCAGAAACTACACAATCCACTTCAATCAAGCTACATCCAGGCACTTTCTTCACATTTGCCTCCTCCATCTTCTTTCTCACCTTCGCCACATCTTCCCACCGATTAGCCGAAGCATACATGTTAGAAAGAAGAACATGAACACCACCATGATCGAGACTTCTACCCGCTAACCTCTCAACCATTTATTTTCCCAGTTCAACGCCCCATGCATTCTACAAGCATTAAGCAATGCCCCTAACACGTAAGAATCAGGTTCCATCGGCATTTCACTCACCAATTTCTTTGCCTCGTCAAGCATACCTGCTCGCCCCAATAAATCCACCATACACCCATAATGCTTAATACTCGGTTCAATGTCGTAAACTTCATTCATGCTTTTGAAGAACCTCATCCCTTCTTCTGCAAGACCCATTCGACTACACGCACTTAAAACACATATAAATGTTACGTCATTCGGACTAACTCCATCTTCTCTCATCTTAATAAACAACTCAATTGCACTTTTACTCCTCCCATGGTTTGCTAAACCAGAAACCATTGAAGTAAAAGCAAATACATCTCTCTCAGACATCTCATTGAATACCTGACTTGCTGTTTCTATACAACCACACTTTGCATACATATCGATAAGAGCCGTACCTAAAATGCTGTCCAATTGAATCTTGTTTCGGTCGACGTACGAATGAATCCATTTACCTTGATTAAGAGCACCAAGAAACCCACAAGCAGTAAGTGCTCCGACAATTCCTGCTTGATTCGGTTTGATTCCAGCAAGCTGCATCTCATTAAAAAGTTGTAAAGCTTCTTTCAACAACCCTACTTGTACATATCCAGTGATAATAGCACTCCAAGAAACAACATTTCTTTCAGGCATTTTATCGAACACCTCCCGGGCGATTTCCAATTGTCCTATTTTTCACATACCCGCTGTTCATAGCAGTCCAAGAAATCTCATCTCTGTTTGAACTAATATCAAACAATTTACGAGCATAATCAATATAATTACAATTAGCATACATATTGAACAAAATCGTAAGATTCCCACCCAAGTCTAATAATTTGTGAATGAGGGTCAGATCCAATGAAACCATCAGTGAGATTAGTACAAGCTCTAAGAACAAAAGAGAAGGTATAATTATTGGGTAAGAGACCGAATTCAAGCATTTGTTTGTAGAGAGAGAATGCTCTAATCATGGGTCGTCAAACGTCAATTGAGACATTGCCTCCTGCACATACATTTTAGGGATTGTTTTTAGATCACCAAAGATGTGCCGTGAACATCTTTGGGTTTTTTTTGGTCTCCTTTTTGTTTCCTCATTTAATTTTAGCCCCTTTTTATGTTTTGTTTTTTATTTAGTGGGTTTTTTTTGGGTTTGGTCTCATAAAAGTTTTAATTACTTAATTGAATTACAATATCTTCATCAAAAAAAATTGAATTACAATAAAATCGAAAATTAAGCATTTCACTAAAATATTCGAAAAAAAACTATCTTAAATATTTTTATTTATATCCTTATTAATATCACATAATCTAACTATCATGATTATCATCTCTACCGTTATGATTATCCTCTCCACGTCAATTCAATTACAGATCCATTACGACAAGCATACGTTCGATGAGAACAAGGACAAACATTGTTTGGAAACCAAAGTAGTACAAAAAGTGGTAGCTCGTTTGGAGGTCCGTATGGAGGTGGAGATGGAGGTGGAGGTGGCTATAGCGGTGGATGCAGAGATGACTATGGAGATGATGATTTACTTCCGTATTAAAGAAGTAGTTCCAGTTTGTAGCTTTCGCAAATATTTTTCGTAAAATATTGTAGTTTTAATAAAATGTCTTGTTAGCTTTAGTTTGTAGTTTTAGTAAAATGTCATAGTTTCGGTTTGTAGTTTCAATAAAATGTCGTATTAGCTCTAATTTGTAGTTTATGTATTGTAATTTTAATTAGTTTAATTTAATGTGTTAAAAATTATAAAAATGAAATCTAGTATGATGAATAGTGATTTGGTGGGAGTTTTGGTGTTTTGTTTTTTGGTTCAAAAATTTGAAAACACCGAATAATTTAGTGAAGATACTTTTTTAGTGGATAATTTGGTGCTAACTATTAGGGGTAGGGCTGCTCTCTTTTTTTTTTTTGAAAGCATCGGGGTGTTTTTTTTTTTATTAAAAGCATTGGGGATGCTCTTAGTAAGCTTAACTTTAACAACTTGTCAACTACCCTTGGTTGGAGTGGTAAGAGGTATAGTCTTCCATCCTAGAGGTCAAGGGTTCGAGACACGCTGAACAATTAAAAAAAAAAAAAAACTTTAACAACTTTGGGCATCCTAACAACAATGTCCCACTTACAAATTGATTATTGAAATTTGAAAGGCTAATTTCTATTTGCCCCCCTAATGGATGAGTAGTAGTCTAGTAGCCTCGAATCTTTTAAATGCAACACTGACCTCCATTACTAATCTTTCCATCTGTAAAAAGTTACGGATTATGTTGTTGGAGGTGGTAGCGAGTCTGATTCCACCTTCGATCGATTTTCCTGCTTTATCTTCACAGATCCTGCCGACGGTTCGTCTCACCTATCTCTTGTGGAGATACCTATAACTTCTTTATGTTATCTTCTCTCGACTTTCTCACTTTCCCATCTTCTGACATTAAAGATTCACCACAAAAACCAAACTCTCATAGTTCAGTTGGTTAGAACACCCTTTTTATTGGGTTTTGGTATAGGAAGAGCATTTTTTAGCAAAGATAGTGCATTAAATAGGGAGAGCACTCCTTTTAGAATAGGGAGGGATAAATATTTTTTTTAATATCCCAAATTTATACTTTGGTCCCTCCCATGTCCCATCAAACTATTTTGGACCAAAAGAAGAGAATAGAGAGTATCTTCCTATTGGACTAAACACTTTTGAGAGAGAGGAGAGAATTTTTTCGACGTAAAACCTTCGATCAAATTAAAGAGAGAGAAGAGAGATAAACATATCCTGAAAAGGAGAAAATCCCTAAATCTGTTTGATTCTATCAAAAAGAGAGATATAAAGATAGATACTTAAATCCTACATGACTAACACAACACTATCTCCATAGAGAGTTTGTAATTATTGTTATTGTTTGGTTTCTCCATAGATTTTTAGGGTTTTAACACTAATTAAAGTAATGGTGGTGTTGATAGTAGCGACGATATTAGGATTTTGGTTGTTTATGTGAGAGAAATTACAAGTGAATAAAATATTAGATTTATTATTAATTTTTATCTAAGTCCTTCTATTTTGACGCTATTTTTTTAAATGATCCTTATAACGCCCTCCTTACACTAATTTGGTAAAGGAGGATCAAATACATGAATTGACTTTCCTAATGCACTGCCTTTACTAAATAGTGATCTTCCTATACCAAAAGCCATTTTATTAGGTGTGGGGGGATGTCATGAGTTCAACTCTCAGGTGGTTAGAGCAATCATTTAAAAATTATAAGTGGAATGTAACTTATGTAAGAGAAACTTTTTCTTTAGAAAAGGGCATCTTCTTTGGCCTCGGATCTCTGATTCAACTCAAGCAACAAAATGAACATAAACTATTTCTTTCATCATTTTCCTATTAACATGTGTATATTGTGTAATCCTAAGTATATGAGTTTCTCATCGTTTGACCATTGTGTGTGTTTTTCAGAATGGCCTTGATACCAAGCCACCAAGGTAGAGAAGTCAAGAAAGCAAATGAAGGAAAGGAAAAGATCGGGCCAAGAATATTCAAGGAATGACAAAGGTAATTGTAAAAGAAACTTTTTTGCTAGATTTCTTCCTGTTCCCCCATTTCCATAAGTTTATTTCTCCGTGACATTTCGATTGACCACTAATGTTACGTTTATCTTGTTCCGACTAAAGCTGGAGATGTTGCTAAGGCAGGAAAGAAGAAATGAGAAAAATATGAAGTAGGTTTTCTTCTTCCAACATAGATAGTTGTTCACTTTTTGTTTTTGTTCTTCAGAGTTGATATTATACTGCTAGTGACTCTCTAGTATCTTTATGAGTATTTTGATATAACTAAGAAATATAATGAATCTTGCTAAAAATACATTGTTCCTCAGAAAAATATTCAGGCCGTATATCGAATAAGTAAACAAAAATTAGTTGAAATTCAAAAGTACATTACGGCCACCATGGTGAAAACTTATACTCACTAACCTCTCAACCATTTGTTTTCCCAATTCAACATCCCCATGCCATCTTAGGTTGCATCCGCATTTGACTCACCAATTTCTTTACCTCATCAAGTATCCTGGCTTGCCCCAGGGGGTTCCACCATACACCCATAATGCTCAATCCTCAGCTCAATTCCGTAAACTTCATTCATGCTTTTGAAAAACCTCAACCCTTCTTCTACAAGACTCATTCGATAGACGAATACACACACTTAAAAAACACATAAATACATGTTAAAATTATTCGAATTAACTCCATCTTCTCCCGGTTTAAATAAACCAACTCAAATACATACGCAAGTAAGGGAGAAAAAGAGAACTTGAAGGTTACATCTTCTCATTCTAAACCTTCCTACCATAATTCCCATTCACGTGGGCTGTGGGCAGAATGTATTTCCTGTTTCTCACAATTGAGTCCCTTAGAATCCAGAATGACCCCCTGGAAAATGCCAAACTGCAGAACGCCCCCTAAACAAACCATTTTCTTCACCAACTTCACTCTTTATAGTTACCAATCCATACATCTATCTCAATATCCTTAGGAACTTCTTGTATTAGTAACTTCTTTATCTTTTTGGGAGTTTCCTACAAAACCATGTAATTTAATTAACTCCATCAAAATTAACATGTAAAGACTATAAAATAAAGCCAAAAAATGGAGTACTTTACGTACTCATCAGCTGCTGCCATGAAAACCGAGTTAGTCCCTTGAAATCCCAAACTCGAGGGTGCTTCTATGAACGTCCAAGCTGCTGCCACCTTCCATGAACCAAGCTCAACTCCTTCCCGTGCTGGCCTAAGCATTGGCCGGCCAACCTTTTGCCGGTCATCTTTCTCTCTTTCCCTCTTTTCAAGCTCTCTAATACCCTAACTTTCAAAAGCCCTTGAAAACCCCAACTTCAGAAAACCCTAGCTTTTCCCCCCTTTTCGTAATAAAAGGTGGAGATCTGTTCATTTACTCATCCAACAACTTTTAATACAATCGCCATGGATTCAGATCTAAAAGATAAGGTCAAATCAGATCTAGAATCTTCTATTAAATTAAAACAATCTTATCATCGATTAGGTCGTGTTTGGAAACAAAGTTATCTTCTTCACAGTCTTCCTGGAACTGGAAATCATCACTCGTTTCCGCCATGGCTAAATTCCTCAACTACGATATCTACGATATAGATCTATCAAATGTCACTGATGATTCTGACCTAAAAATGCTTTTTCTTTAAACAACAAATCGATCAGTTATTTTAATTGAAGATTTAGATCGATATTTGAA
Organism: Eschscholzia californica; assembly: GCF_041429995.1. Classification (NCBI taxonomy): domain Eukaryota; kingdom Viridiplantae; phylum Streptophyta; class Magnoliopsida; order Ranunculales; family Papaveraceae; genus Eschscholzia; species Eschscholzia californica. The sequence goes on along the minus strand of NW_028238198.1, from coordinate 9,933,941 downwards.
TGAGAAATCATCTGTAAGTTTATCGGGGATTTTAATTTCATGGATGGAATTTTCTCTACTTGACTGAAGAAAGAATCACGATGATTACTACGAACAACAAAGACCAAATTGATCCATCAATTTTAAGACCCGAAAGAATAGATGTTCAAATTTATTTTCCTCTTTGTGATTTTAATGCATTCAAATTTATTTCCCTCTTTGGAACGGCTCACAGCAGCTCGGGTTTAGTGTTTAGGTCAAGGATAAGTACAGCTTTAGGGTCTAGGTCACGGACTAACTATTGACCACGTTGATTAATGGCGTAGTTAACTATCGCCATTAGTCAACGGGTCAATGGTTAGTCCGTGACCCGGACCCTATAGCGGACAAACATGTGATCCAAACACTAAAGCCAGTACTTATCCTTGACCCAAACGTTAAATATCCCTTACCAATATGAGACTCTTAATTTGAGACGGAGGGAGTACTTGTTTTAAAGTCTAAAATAAGTGGGTCTTTATTCAACCTATTCTGATGTCTGGATAATTCAGATAAGAATTCAGGTTTTCTTCAATAATAAAACAAACCCCTGAGATTTCATATCTGAAAAATAAAAACAAACATAACCTTAGTTGGAAATAACTTCTGGGGTTTGGAATAGTTAGCTACACTGGTAAACCCAATGTATGAGAACATATGGTCTTTTAAGTTGACTAAATCAATAAACCATGTAAGTTGCAGACATGAAAACATCTTTAACTGTAACATCCTAAATCTAGATTTTCACGTCGGCCGCCATGAAAACCTCAACTTAAAGCTCCGCAGAACAGTGAACATGCACGATATACTCATCAAAGAGACAAATAACATCGAACATGAAGCTCCAAAGTAAAAATAAATCAACTAATTGAACTTTACCAAGTTTTTCAAAACTCGCACGATATCTCTAAATCATCGATGCATATGTCGGACAAGATCAAATAAAGCAAAAATACAAGTATTTAGGAGATGCAATTCCAAAAAACTTCTTAAAGAAATAAAAAAGACTACTAAAGAAACTCCTCCAAGGCTAACTATGACTCAAGCAGGTGACACTTCTCGATTTTCTTATCTTGAAAAATAAAAGGTTGGGTCAGACCGTAACAAGTAGATTTCGAAACCTCTAAAGCCTTAACAGACAGTTTCAAAACTACTAAAACAAATAGACAACTCCAAGACAATATTAAGGTGTCCGAAAATGGTGACCAATACGTGGACAACCAATTCTTTTATGTGGACAACTATCTTATGCGAACAACGAAGAAAATTAAAAAATTTATGCGGACAACAGTTTTTAAGAGGACAACACTCTATTATTTTTCACTTAAACCCTTTAAAAATTAGAACTTTTAATTTAACTTCTCCCTTTTTTTTCATAAACCCTAGACTTTAATCTTCTACTACTCCTTCGTCACCAACAAATTTCTAGATAGAGAAAAACTTTAGAGAGACATTGTTGAGGAATCTATTGTGGGTTTTTTCTTTTTTTGTTGAAAAAATCTATTGTGGGTTTTGATAATTGGTTTCTCTAACACCATAAATTTGATAACGAATTAATTACCAATAATCTGAAAAAGTTTTCATGGCTATTAACTGAAGTTTTTAGAGAGAGGGGGTGATTTTTTTTCTAAAGAGAGAAAGTTGAAGAAAAAAAAGGAAGTGCAATCTTCAAATTCTTATAAATAGATGAAATCAAAGAATTTTTGTCATGTTGATTTAAGGATATGTTAGAATCTTCAAAGCCTTACAAATAGATGAAACCAAAGAAGGTTAATGAGTTTTTTCTCTTTTTCTCCCGTTATCTTTTTTAGGGATTTAGTTTTCTGGCTTTGGTTTTATTGGGGACAGAGTCAAGGAAGAATTTAGTATAACCTATACTCAATCAAGCATGCAAAAGAAGAGATGGGGAAGAACTATTTTTATAGGTCTTTAATGGCTTTTTAAGGGATTCTTTGTTTTTGGGTTTTTTTTTCAAGAGAGAAAAAAAAGAGAAGGATGAAGAACGAAGTTGATAAGCTTCGGCAAGCTTCCTTGTTCGGATATATAGAGAGAGAAGGTTGGTGAAGGAGACACTCTTTGTTTATCTCTCTTCATTTTTTCTAGGGTTTCTAATTTTAACTAGTCCTCAGATTAAGTAGTGTTAGTATTGAGTCCTTATTGGAGTTGTCCCCTTATTAAGTTAAAGTCAATGAAGTCAAACACAGTTGACTCGGGACGGGCCAAAAAATAGTTGTCCGTATAAAAAATTGGTTGTCCACGTATTGACCACCCCGAAAATAGTATCCGAGTTGTGACTGTTGAAATAAAGTAAACCATATTTGTAACAAACAACCAAAAGCGATACGACAAGTTGGTGTCCACGTTGTATAAGAGTGGTCCACAAGGCTACACTTGTGTTAGCACCGACCCCATACGCTCCATACCTATATCGCATTCGGTAGAGAGGGTCGAACCAACCACAAAACTCCCATAATCCTCTACCAACTCCATCGCGTCAGACATACATAATAACATCACCCCATTTGTAATAAACAACCAAAAACGATACGACAAGTTGGTGTTCACGATGATAAGAGTGTGGTCTACAAGGCTACGCTTGTGTTAGCGTCGACCTCATACGCTCCATACGTATATCGCATCCGGTAGAGAGGGTCGAACCAACCAAAAAACTCACAATCCTCCACCGACTCCATCAAATCACACAAATATAATAGCATCAAACCAAAACATACATAAATCAAAATCATATTCGTCAATATATTACGACATACGAGTTTCATATCTATAACGTTTGCACGTAACGAATCAATGTATAATAATAACCTCAAATTCTCATATCATGTTGAAATCTAGCACATGTTCATGTAACTACATAAAGGATACTGTCCAATAGTGAGAATCATCTAATTATAAGAATTATATACTAAAATCATGACAAATAAAGGGGTTTAGCCCTAAATATCATTGTAGTACATGAATGTAGCATGAGAATGTTAATAGAAATTGTATGGTTCATCAAGTATGTCATTAGGGCAAATATCTTTCAAAATCTAACACATGGATGAGATTTCAAAGTGACCTACATATTTGTTTACGTGGAAATGATATCTACTACTTCTAATGTTTATATTGTTATGTATATATTAGTTTCAAGAACCCTAATCTATGTTCAAGTTATACCAAGATCTAGGGTTTGTAGCGTTATCTAGTTAGTGTGGGTTTTTCTATAAAAATGGTTATTCAAGTCCTACAGAGATAAAAGTCTACCTTAGATTCCAAGCAAATCAATGAAGAGAACTTTGCCCTAGTTTCTCTCTCTAGAACCAACTCCCTCTCTCTAACACTAATGGCTACAAGAAGAAATGAAAGAGATCAAGAAAACGAGAACTCCAAAGTGGCTGTAGAGTCTTAGAGGGGTTAGATTAAATGAGATGTTGCTATAGGCACCCCATGATATAGGTAGGGGCACTACATTAACTTTGTTATATCATTCACTGAAAACCATGAGAAATTATTTCTTCTATTCCTTCCATCTTCCATTAATGACAACCATAAACTTCCACATGTTGAAGGTCTGAAAGACACAAATCCGGCTCGTAGGCAAAACCAGCTGCTTATTATCCCCCACCAACTTTGGTAACAAAGTCAGACTTAGATACTCCCCAGATTTAGATACTCTTGAACCTCTATTGCGCCGCAAATTCTGCATCTTGGAGACTCGTCAATAAGGAAGAAGAAATAATTTCTTCATCTTGAGAAAGAATTTTACTATTTATAGTAAATAAAGTTTAGTCTCTCATAGACTGTGAAACTACTCCAAATATAGAGACAAGCAAAGAAGTAACCCCAAATGAAATGGTTAGTTTTTTTTTTTTGAAACAATGGTTAGGTTTATATATATATATATATATATGAGTAATACTAGAGGACAAAGTAAATTCTTGACATAAAACTTATGTTTCTTGCCCCGAATCGTTATTTAATAGATACAAATCATCAAAAACATAGATCACTACAATTTACATAAGATTTCTTCATATAATCTGCCCGTTTTTTCTTCTTCCGTAACATTTTTCATATATATGGTATAACTTTGTTTGTTTTATTATCTTTTTCAAAGGACAAGATCAATCCGTCTGGCTAGTAAAAATAGATACATACATTTATAACACCTAAAATGTAAGAGAAAATGATCAAATGCCGGACCACAACCCAGCCGGGCATAGCATTAGGGCTCAAATTAATGGTAAACTTGATTTAGGACATTATAATATGAGAAAATGTAACAGAACTTTTTAAAGTATTATTTTTGTTACTGTTGTTGTCGAGTGGTAGCTTCTTCAATTTAGGACATTTTAATATGAGGATATCTTTCAAAACGGGGAAAGCCAAACTATTCGAACATATGCTCCTTAAGTTCCGTAGATCATACAACCATAGATTTGTCAGATTTGAAAACAAATTTAACTTTGTATGGTCGTCGTCCACTAGAAACCCATCAGAAATTATTTCTTCTATTCCATCCATATCGAACAAAGCAAGCTTTCTAAGGTCCTGAGCATAAGAAAGCCATGTAAGGTTCTTTATTGATTCACACTCAGAAATTGACACATGTTGAAGGTTTGAAAGACACAACAACTGCTCTTCTTTAAGTTGATCAGCTGCTGGCAAAACCAACTGCTTATCATCCCACACAATCACTAACTCTGGTAACCTAATAAAAAATAGATCCTCCAAGGTTTGCATCCCCCAAGGACTGATTCTCAACTCTTGTAACTTTTCACAACATTCAATTTTAAGTGTTCTTAAATTCTTCAAATTAGAAAGACTTAAAGATTGTGAAGACTTTGACAGTGAGACAGAGGTCATACCTTCACAGTCTGTGATAAATAGCCCTCTGGTGATGAGTTGAAATTTGGAGGTGCTTACCAACTTTTGAAGAGCTACAAGATTGCCTATTCTGATATGAAGTTCATTCAAATGTTTCAAGCTCTCCAATTCCATTATACTTGCACAACCCTCCATTTCCCAGTCTATGAACTCAGAATGATACATATCCAACACTCGCAATTGTGCAAGACAAGGTATCACCCCACTAGGCAATTTAGTACAAAATGTCCCCTCCATACCTAAGAACATCAACTTCGCCAAAGACTTTAACTCGTTAGGACAAAAATTTAACTCTGTATTCCCTATAGTGAGTTTGAGGTATCGTAATTCAGAAAGTTGACCAATTTTTGCTGGACAAAAATCTCCATATGTGCTTAGAACTCTAAGTTTAGGCATATTGTCACAAGTCAGAATACCAGATGCTTTTTCTCCATCTATATGTAAAATTATCAAAGTTGACAGATTAGAGGAATTTGTTGGAAAATTAAGATTATGACGACGATAATACTTCACTAATATCTTTTCAGCCTTCTCCCATTCAGCAAGTCTAGGTTCTAAACCAACGTCGGTCAAATATTTTCCCTTGTTTCTTCCATAGTCAGAGACTATCCAAATTGCCAAATCTCGAACTACATCATGCATTTTAACAGCATTGAGTTCTAAGTTGCCGAACCTATGAACTATTTCATCCAAATAGTTTCCCTTGGTCTCCAACAAAGACAAACTCTTGAGATCTCCAATGATGTCATAACCTTGGTCACGAGCTTCGTCTATGTTGTCAAAACCATCTATAAATCCTTCGGCTATCCAATAGTCGATAAGTTTGTATGTCTTAATGCAATGATCTTCAGGAAACAATGAACAATATAGGAAGCAAGATTTGATTTTATCGCTCCGTAAACTGTCATAGCTAAACTTTAGAATTGGTAAAACATGATCAACCATACCTGAAAACTCAGAGGCTGACTTACGTAATACATTTATTGCGTGCCTCCATTCAGGTACCGTCTTCTTGCCAGCCATAGTTCGACCAATAGTGACGAGTGCCAGAGGTAAACCACGACATTCATTTGCAACAACTGCCGCAAGCTCAGGTATTTGTGGGTGACCATTTATCACTTCGTTTCCTACTTTCTGTTGGAACAGAATCCAAGCTTCGCTCTCGTTTAAGCAGTCTACTTGTATCTTTCTATGGGCTTCCATTTGCCCGCAAACACCCTCAGATCTAGTAGTGAAAACGACCATAGACTTGTTGGTTTCATGAGTACTACTATTAGAGTCGAAAGCGGGAACCCCTATGCTTTGTAAATCAATCCGTTGCCAAATATCATCCAAAAGCAACACAAATTTCTTCTTTCTCAACACCCTGAATATTTCTTTAGCTGTTGTGTTTAAATCTGGTTCTCCTTGCAGATTCAACCGAAGTGAATCTGTTATTTGTTTCTGAACGCTATTTAAGTTCATATCTTTAGAAACCACAACCCAAATCACCAAATTCGTTTTGGACAATTCATTGTTGAGTTTCTTCAGGAGGGTAGTCTTACCAACTCCACCCATCCCATATATACCTAGAATTTTAACTTGATCATCTTCAGTAACAAACTTCAACAACTCTTCAAGCTTTGGTTCCATACCGACAACCCCAGCTGCTGTTGGTATCTCTTGAATCTGTTGTTGTTGACATCTTTCAGCAACAACTCTAAATTCTCCTTCCCTAATCAATTCCCTCACTGTTGTTAACTTTTCAATCACTAAGTTGCTAAGTATGAGCATTTGAGTAGTTATTCTTTGTTGTAAAATTTCATTAGCTTCTTCCTTTATAGCATCAACCCTTCCGAGCCAATTCTTAACTTCATTAGTGCGTTCCTTTGGTTCTGCTAAGTCTGACTCGGCAAGAAGGATCTTGTGCATGACATCGGTTCTTTTACTCTCCAATTGACCAATTGTAGATCTCAAAGAATTGAGATTTCTTCTGAGGTTGCGGAAGTTGGTAACGTGAGGAGAACAATAACCCCATAGACTAGTCACAATATTCATTTGGTCAGAGATTTGAGTTTCAAGTAATGGTAGAAATTGCTTGGTTTGCAAATTTGGTGATAGAAGTTGAAGTTGGTAAAGTAGGTCTTAATGAAGTAGGAATTTAAGCTGGAGAAAGATAGTTCAAAGTAGATCATATATATTGTGGTGTAGAATGTTTCAAAAGATAAAGTATGTTTTAAAAGATAAAGTATTTGTGGGGAGAAATTTAAGTGGCCTTTGAGCAAATTATAGGGTTGGGTTTGGCTTGGAGTAAAGACTAAGGGCCAGGCTGATACGTCTCTGGGTCCATCAAGTTTGAAATTAGATGCAAACTGTCTGCTGGTGAAGGAATGGCCAAGTTGACGTTGACAAGACATATGCTAACGGAGAACATCAGTTTTTCAACGTAAAATTAAGTTATTGTCGGTCGATGCCTTAACTCAAAAACTTTTAAATTTGTATTCTGGCTCATCACTCGGGAACTTCTCTATGCCCATTTAACAAGATATCCCAAACTAATACTATAAAACAAAAGCTAAAAAAGATACCTATAGTATATATTGAGACCAAGTTGCAACTTAATTTACAAATGATAAGGTTAAACAAAACACATCCAATTCAAAACACCAAAAGCAAAAGTTTGTGATCCCCAAAGATGCAGATAATACTTCACCGCGACGACAATTCTCTCGATTGATGATGATTCTTTATCTTGGAAAATTAGGTCATTAAAACAACATTGCGAATAGAGTAGCTATAGATGCCAAGCCTCTCAAGGTTTGTCTTAAAGAAGTAGTGGTGGAGTTTGGAATCTTTCCTACACTTTGTTCATCCACTGGCAAAATATAAGTGTCCCTGTTCGAACACGACGAAGGGACATTCCGTTGCAAAACCTGAGAGATCTACTAAAATTAAGTTAACTCCACGACTATTTCCTCATCAAATTTTGAGGACTTCAATTGATCTATCTCCTGCAACAAACTCAGAAACTACACAATCCACTTCAACCAAGCTACATCCAGGCACTTTCTTCACATTTTTATCCTCCATTTTCTTTCTCACCTTTGCCACATCTTCCCACCGATTAGCCGAAGCATACATGTTAGAAAGAAGAACATGAACACCACCATGATCGAGACTTCTACCCGCTAACCTCTCAACCATTTCTTTTCCCAATTCAACGCCCCCATGCATTCTACAAGCATTAAGCAGTGCCCCTAACACGTAAGAATCAGGTTCCATCGACATTTCACTCACCAATTTCTTTGCCTCGTCAAGCATACCGGCTCGCCCCAATAAATCCACCATACACCCATAATGCTCAATCCTCGGTTCAATTCCATAACCTTCATTCATGCTTTTGAAGAACCTCATCCCTTCTTCTACAAGACCCATTCGACTACACGCACTTAAAACACATATAAATGTTACCTCATTCGGACTAACTCCATCTTCTCCCATCTTAATAAACAACTCAATTGCACTTTTACTCCTCCCATGGTTTGCTAAACCAGAAATCATTGAAGTAAAAGCAAATACATCTCTCTCATACATCTCATTGAATACCTGACTTGCTGTTTCTATACAACCACACTTTGCATACATATCGATAAGAGCCGTACCTAAAATGCTGTCCAATTGAATCTTGTTTCGGTCGAAGTACGAATGAATCCATTTACCTTGATTAAGAGCACCAAGAAACCCACAAGCAGTAAGTGCTCCGACAATTCCTGCTTGATTCGGTTTGATTCCAGCAAGCTGCATCTCATTGAGAAGTTGTACAGCTTCTTTGAACAACCCTACTTGTACATATCCAGTGATAATAGCACTCCAAGAAACAACATTTCTTTCAGGCATTTTATCGAACACCTCCCGGGCGATTTTCAATTGTCCGATTTTTCACATACCCGCTGTTCATAGCAGTCCAAGAAATCTCATCTCTGTTTGAACTAATATCAAACAATTTACGAGCATAATCAATTAATTACAATTAGCATACATATTTAACAAAATCGTAAGATTCCCACCCAAGTCTAATAATTTGTGAATGAGGGTCAGATCCAATGAAACCATCAGTGAGATCAGTACAAGCTCTAAGAACAAAAGAGAAGGTATAATTATTGGGTAAGAGACAGAATTCAAGCATTTGTTTGTAGAGAGAGAATGCTCTAATCATGGGTCGTCAAACGTCAATTGAGACATTGCCTCCTGCACATACATTTTAGGGATTGTTTTTAGATCACCAAAGATGTGCCGTGAACAGTAACCGGACAGGGGGTCTTTTTCATCTATTTTTGGTCTCCTTTTTGTTTCCTCATTTAATTTTAGCCCCTTTTTATGTTTTGTTTCTCATTTTAACCTTTTTAGTGGGTTTTTTTGGGTTTGGTCTCATAAAAGTTTTAATTACTTAATTGAATTATAATAAAATCGAAAATTAAGCATTTCACTAAAATATTCAAAAAAAACTATCTTAAATATTTTTATTTATATCCTTAATAATACATAATCGAACTATTATGATTATCATCTCTACCGTTATCGATTTTGTGTACTCCGGGTTTTCGAAGACATTATAATACTATTAGTCCCAAGTGAACAACTTATTGAAGAATCAATAACACATAATCGAATTATTATGATTATCCTCTCCACGTCAATTCAATTACAGGTCCATTACGACAAGCATACGTTCGATGAGAACAAGGACAAATATTGTTTGGAAACCAAAGTAGTACAAAAAGTGATAGTTCGTTTGGAGGTCCGTATGGAGGTGGAGATGGAGGTGGAGGTGGCTATAGCGGTGGATGCGGAGATGACTATGGAGATGATGATTTACTTCCGTATTAAAGAAGTAGTTCCAATTTGTAGTTTTTCGCAAATATTTTTCGTAAAATATTGTAGTTTTAATAAAAATGTCTTATTAGCTTTAGTTTGTAGTTTTAGTAAAATGTCATAGTTTCGGTTTGTAGTTTCAATAAAATGTCGTATTAGTTCTAATTTGTAGTTTATGTATTGTAATTTTAATTAGTTTAATTTAATGTGTTAAAAATGATAAAAATGAAATCTAGTATGATGAATAGTGATTTGGTTGGAGTTTTGGTGTTTTGTTTTTGGAGACAAAAATTTGAAAACACCGAATAATTTGGTGAAGATACTTTTTTAGTGGATAATTTGGTGCTAACTATTGGGAATGCTCTCTTTTTTTTTGTTGAAAGCATTGGGATGCTCTTCTTTTTACTGAAAGCATTGGGGATGCTCTTAGTAAGCTTAACTTTAACAACTTCGGGGATCCTAACAACAATCTCCCACTTACAAATTGATTATTGAAATTTGAAAGGCTAATTTCTATTTGGCCCCCTAATGGATGAGTAGTAGTCTAGTAGCCTCGAATCTTTTCAATGCAACACTGACCTCCATTACTAAACTTTCCATCTGTAAAAGTTACGGATTATGTTATTGGAGGTGGTAGCGAGTCTGATTCCACCTTCGATCGATTTTCCTGCTTTGTCTTCACAGATCCTCCCGACAGTTCGTCTCACCTATCTCTTGTGGAGATACCTATCACTTCTATATGTTTATCTTCTCTCGACTTTCTCACTTTCCCATCTTCTGACATTAGTGATTCACCACAAAAACCAAATTGTCATAGCTCAGTTGGTTAGAACACACGTTTATTAGGGGGGGGGAGGTGGGGGAGGGGTGGGGGGGGGGGGGGGGTGGGGGGGGTGGGGGGTGTGGGGGGAGGACTATGTATGAGAAACTTGCCTCGGATCTCTGATTCAACTCAAGCAACAAAATGAACATAAACTATTTCTTTCATCATTTTCCTTATTAACATGTGTATATTGTGTAATCCTAAGTATACGAGTTTCTCATCGTTTAAACTTTGACCATTGTGTGTGTTTTTCAGAATGGACTTGATACCAAGCCACCAAGGTAGAGAAGTCAAGAAAGCAAATGAAGGAAAGGAAAAAATCGGGCCAAGAATATTCAAGGAGTGACAAAGGTAATTGTAAAAGAAACTTTTTTTGCTAGATTTCTTCCTGTTCTCCCATTTCCATAAGTTTATTTCTCCGTGACATTTCGATTGACCACTAATATTACATTTATCTTGTTCCGACTAAAGCTGGAGATGTTGCTAAGGCAGGAAAGAAGAAATGAGAAAAATATGAAGTAGGTTTTCTTCTTCCAACATAGATAGTTGTTCACTTTTTGTTTTTGTTCTTCAGAGTTGATATTATACTGCTAGTGACTCTCTAGTATCTTTATGAGTATTTTTTATATAACTAAGAAAAATAATGAATCTTGCTAAAAATACATTGTTCCTCAGAAAAATATTCATCTATATAATCTTCTTTTCAGACCGTATATGGAGTAAGTAAACAAAAATTAGTTGAAATTCAAAAGTACATTACCGCCACCATGGTGAAAACTTCTACTCACTAACCTCTCAACCATTTGTTTTCCCAATTCAACATCCCCATGCCATCTTAGGTTGGATCCGCATTTCACTCACCAATTTCTTTACCTCATCAAGCATCCTGGCTTGCCCCAGAGGGTTCCACCATACACCCATAATTGCTCAATCCTCAGCTCAATTCCGTAAACTTCATTCATGCTTTTGAAAAACCTCAACCCTTCTTCTATAAGACTCATTCGAATGCACACACTTAAAAAACACATAAATACATGTTAAAATTATTCGAATTAACTCCATCTTCTCCCATTTTAAATAAACCAACTCAAATACATACGCAAGTAAGGGAGAAAAAGAGAACTTGAAGGTTACATTTTCTCATTCTAAACCTTCCTACCATAGCTTGAGTCTGTAAATAACTTCTTGATTTGGAACAGTTAGCTACACAGGTAAACCCAAGGTATTGGAGCATATGCTCTTTTAAGTTGGCTAAATCAATAAACGATATAAGTTGCAGACATGAAAACGTCCTTAACTTCGTAAGATCATTCACTGAAAACCCATGAGAAATTATTGAAGGTCTAAAAGACAAAATCAGCTGCATATTAGCCCCCGCTAACTTTGCTAACAAAGTCAGATTTAGATACTCCAAGGTTTGCATCTCCCGAGGGCTGATTCTCAACTCTTTCAACTCAAAACAAGATTCTAACAGAATAAGGAAGAAAAGCGTTCTTTGACGGTGTCATCATCCCATTCTAAACTATCCCACCATTCGTTCTCCCCATAAATACTTTTTAAAGTATTATTTTTGTTACTGTTGTTGTGGAGCCGTAACTTCTTCAATTTAGGACAGCTATGTACCTCTATATATTCCAAAACGGGGAAAGCCAAACTATTCGAACATATACTCCTTAAGTTCCGTAGATTAGACAACGATATAGTTTTCAGACTTGAAAACATATTTAACTTTGTACGGTTGTCCACTGGAAACTCATTGGGAATTATTTCTTCTATTCCGTCTATCCAGCTCACACGAAGGCTTTTAAGGTCACGAGCATAAGTAAGCCATGTAAGGTTCTTTATTGATTTGCAATAATAAATTTGCACATTTTGAAGGTGTGAAAGACACAAGTGTTCATTATCCCACACAATCTCTAAATTTGGTAACCAAATCAAATGTAGATTTTCCAAGGTCTGCATCCCCCAAGGGTTGATTTTAAACTCTTGTAAGTTTTTACAATTTCGAATTCCAAGTTTTCTTAAATTCTTCATGTTAGAAAGACTTAAAGATTGTGAAGATTTTGACAGTGAGACAGAGGTGATGTGATACCTTCACAGTCTGTGATAAATAGCCCTCTGGTGATGAGTTGAAATTTGGAGGTGCTTACCAACTTTTGAAGAGCTACAAGATTGCCTATTGCGATCCCAAGTTCATTCAAATGTTTCAAGCTTTCCAATTCCGTTAAACTTGCACAACCCTCCATTTCCCAGTCCTTGAAGTCAGAATCATACATGTCTAACACTCGCAATTGTGCAAGACAAGGTATCACCCCACTAGGCAATTTATTACTAATTCTCCCCATATGTAAGAACATCACCTTCGCCAAAGACTTTAAGTCGTTCAGAAATAAATCCAACCTTGTATTCCGTAGATTGAGGTATCGCAGTTCAGAAAGTTGACCAATATTTGCTGGAGATACAGAAGCTCTATATATGCTTAGAACTTTAAGTTTAGGCATATTGTCACAAGTCAGACTATCACAAGTCAGACTACAACATGCTTCTTTTCCTGTTTCCCCACTTAAAATTATCAAAGTCGACAGATTAGAGCAATTTGTTGAATGATTAATATTATGACGAGAATCATTCAGCACTGATATCTTTTCAGCCTTCTCCCATTCATCAATTCTAGGTTCTAAACCGACGTCGGCCAAATATTTTCCCTTGTTTCTCCCGTAGTCAGAGACTATCCAAATTGCCAAATCTCGAACTACATCATGCATTTGAACACCCTTGAAATCTGAGTTGCTATAGGTCTCCAACAAAGACACACTCCTGAGATTTCCAATGATGTCATGACCTTGGTCACGAGCTTCGTCTATGTTCTCAAAATCGTCTATAAATCCTTCGGCTATCCAATAGTCGATAAGTTCTTCTCCATCAAAACAATGATCTTCGGGGAACAATGAACAATACAAGAAGCAAGATTTGACTTTTTCGCTCCGTAAATTGTCATAGCTAAACTTTATAATTAGTAAAACTTCCTCATCCATACCTGGAAACTCGGAGGCTGACTTACGTAACACATTTATTGTGTGCCTCCATTCATATACCGTCTTCTTGCTAGCCATCGTTCGCCCAATAGTGACGAGTGCTAGAGGTAAACCACGACATTCATTTGCAACAACTGCCGCAAGCTCAGGTATTTGCGGGTGACCATTTATCACTTCGTTTCCTACTTTCTCTTGGAACAGACTCCAAGCTTCGCTCTCGTTTAAGCAGTCTACTTGTATCTTTCTATGGGCTTCCATTTGCCCGCAAACACCCTCGGATCTAGTAGTGAAAACGACCATAAACTTGTTGGTTTCATGAGTAGTAGAGTCACAAGACGGAACTCCTATACTTTGTAAATCAATCCGTTGCCAAATGTCGTCCAAAAGCAACACAAATTTCTTGTTTTTCAACACCCTGAATATTTCTTTAGCTATTGTGTTTAAATCTGGTTTGCCTGGCAGAGTCAAACGAAGTGAATCTGCGATTTGTTTCTGGACGTTATTTAAGTTCATATCTTTAGAAACCTGAACCCAGATCACCAAATCAAAGTCATGGTTCCTTTTGGATAATTCATTGTTGAGTTTCTTCAAGAGGGTAGTCTTACCAACTCCACCCATCCCCCATATACCCAAAATTTTGACTTGATTTTCTTCATTAACAAACTTCCACAACTCTTCAAGCTTTGGTTCCATACCGACAACCCCAGCTGCTGTTGGTATCTCTTGAATCTGTTCATGTGGACATCTTTCAGCAACAACACTAAATTCTCCTTCACTGTTGATAGCTTTTCAGTCACTAAGTTGCTAAGCTTGTAATCAGTCCAACAATTATTTGAACGACCAGGACGACAACAACAACAACCACGTGAATCGAGTATTTGAGTAGTTATTGTTTGCCGTAAAATTCCATCAACTTCTAGCTCTATAGCTTCAACCCTTCTGAGCCAATTCTTAACTTCATCAGTGTGTTCCTTTGGTTCAACTGGGTCTGATTCGGCGAGATGAATCCTCTTCATGATATCGTTTCTTTTACTCTTTAATTTATCAAGTGAAGTTGACAAAGAAATGATATTTCTTTTGAGTTTGCAGAGGTTGGTAAGACGAGGAGAACAACAATCCCATAGACGAGATATGAGGTCGACGACAGAAGTCACAATATCCATTTGATCGAGATTTGAGTTTCAATTAATGGTAGAAATAGCTTGGTTTGTAAATTTGGTGATGAAGTTGATAGCTTAGAGTGGGTCTTTATGACGTAGGAATTTAAGCTCTGTTGGTCATGCTCTAGGCGGTAGTAGTAGATCATATATTTGTGGATAGCAATTTAAGTGGCTTTTGAGTAAACTATAGGGTTGGCTTTGGCTTGGAGGTGGGTTAATGAAGAAACAAAATGAGGGCAGTCAAGTTGACGTTGACGAGACATATGCTAGCGGAGACCATCAGTTTTTCAACGCGCAATTAGGTGATTGTCGGTCAATGCCTTAACTCAAAGGCTTTTGAATTTGTATTCTGGACTCATCACTCGGAAACTTCTCTATGCCCATTTCACAAGATATCCCAAACTATTACTAGAAAACAAAAGCTAAACAAGATATCTATAGTATATATATTGAGACCATGTTGCAACCTAATTTATAAAAGTTGTTTTTATAAAGTTGCTAGCATTTCATATAATATCAAGTAGTATTTACATAAACATTGTTAGTATTGTAACAAAAAAGATGGAATAGTCTCCCACTCACAAGACAATGAAGAGGCTCGGGCTGTTCAAGCTATAACATCTAGCAACCTTAACAAAAATAACTTGCTCCTTGATCTCCTCAATAGTGGCTCTGGAGATCCAGCTACATGTGCTCTTCCCAAATGAAGTTGCATCAATAACATTCGAAGAGTCTGATTCGATTACTATCTTCAAAAAACGGAGCTGGAACGCCCATTGGAGAGCTAGCAAGAGTGCTCGGCACTCTCCTTCTTCGTTGTTGCGGCATCTGTTAATATCTGCTTTTGCTAGAAGAAAGTTAGCTTTATAATCATGAGCAATGCAACTAATAGCTTCCGGTTTATCCATCGATATAAAAGAAACATCAACATTTATCTTGATCATACTAAAAACAGGCGGATTCCAACATATATCGTAAGAAGGAATTGAGTGACCATTAAAAGTAGTAACTTGCTGAGTAACATTAGATCTAAACTGATTAAAGGAATAGGTAATTTGGCGGAGGATTTGATGCAGATACTACTTCACCACGAAGACAATCCTCTCCATTAACGATAATTCTTTATCTTGGAAAATTTTGTCATTAAAACAACACTGCTAATAGAGTAGCTATAGATTTGAAGCCTCCCAAAGTTTGTCTTATCCATTTTCCGAACTCTTAGAAAAGTAGTGGTGGAGTTTGGAATGTAACATGACGAAGGGACATCCCGTTGCAAAACCTGAGAGATCTACTAAAATTAGGTTAACTACACGACTATTTCCTCATCAAATTTTGAGGACTTCAATTGATTATTGATCAAAAGCAAAACAGAGACAATATCATCCATAAGATGATGAGATTTATCTCCTGCAACAAATTCAGAAACTACACAATCCACTTCAACCAAGCTACATCCAGGCACTTTCTTCACATTTTTATCCTCCATTTTCTTTCTCACCTTTGCCACATCTTCCCACCGATTAGCCGAAGCATACATGTTAGAAAGAAGAACATGAACACCACCATGATCGAGACTTCTACCCGCTAACCTCTCAACCATTTCTTTTCCCAATTCAACGTCCCCATGCATTCTACAAGCATTAAGCAATGCCCCTAACACGTAAGAATCAGGTTCCATCGACATTTCACTCACCAATTTCTTTGCCTCGTCAAGCATACCGGCTCGCCCCAATAAATCCACCATACACCCATAATGCTCAATACTCGGTTCAATTCCGTAAACTTCATTCATGCTTTTGAAGAACCTCATCCCTTCTTCTACAAGACCCATTCGACTACACGCACTTAAAACACATATAAATGTTACCTCGTTCGGATTAACTCCATCTTCTCCCATCTTGATAAACAACTCAATTGCACTTTTACTCCTTCCATGATTTGCTAAACCAGAAATCATCGAAGTAAAAGCAAATACATCTCTTTCAGGCATCTCATTGAATACCTGACTAGCTGTTTCTATACAACCACACTTCGCATACATATCGATAAGAGCAGTACCTAAAATTCTGTCCAACTCGATCTTGTTCCTATCAACATAGGAATGAATCCATTTACCTTGATCAAGAGCACCAAGAAACCCACAAGCAGTAAGTGCTCCGACAATTCCTGCGTGATTCGGTTTGATACCAGCAAGCTGCATCTCATTAAAAAGTTGTAAAGCTTCTTTGAATAACCCTACTTGTACATATCCAGTGATAATAGCACTCCAAGAAACAACATTTCTTTCAGGCATTTTATCAAACATTGCCCGGGCGATTTCCAACTGTCCTATTTTCACATACCCACTAACCATGGCAGTCCAAGAAATCACATCTCTGTTTGAACTAATATCAAACAATTTACGAGCATAATCAATACAATTACAATTAGAATACATATGGATCAACCCATTTTGAACAAAATCATAAGATTCCCACCCAAGTCTAACAATTTGTGAATGAGCTTCAGATCCAGTGAAACCATCAGTGAGATCAGTACAAGCTCTAAGAACAAAAGAGAATGTATAATTGTTGGGTAAGAGACCAAATTCAAGCATTTGTTTATAGAGAGAGAATGCTTTAATGGGTTGTTTTCTCTCACTAAAAGCTCTAATCATGGTGTTCCAAATGAAGGTAGAAGGATTGGGGAGATGACGGAAAAGATGGTGGGCATAATCGAGGTCCCCGTGATCAGAAATAGCAGAAAAAGCTATGATTTTGCCAGCAGCATAAGGGTCTGTTAGGGTTCCAGAGAGGATGAGATGTGATTGAATTTGTTTTATTTGTTTCATTGTTAGCCATTGTTGATCCAAGTAAGTGAGAGTTCTCTTGTTTGATTTCAAATACTTGGCGAATGGGTGCAACATTAGCCGTTTTAGGTTTAACGGTCAAGATAGCATATCAAATTTACAAATTGGTTAATGGTTATAGCCCACTAATGGATGACTAGTAGCCTCTTTAGCCTCTAATCTTTTCTATTGCAAAGTTGACCTCCCATACTCAGTGTTTCCATCCATCTAACGTTACCGATTATGTTGTTGGCAGTGTGGTGCCGAGTCCCCATCTCCGCCTTCGGTCGATTTCTCGAAGTCTTCGAATCTCCTTTTAGTTGAGCCTCCCACTGCATCTACTTCGGGCCTCAAAAAGCTTGACGATTCAGCTTCCTTATCTCTTGTGGAGATACCTATCACGTTTTTACGTTATCTTCCTTTGACTTGCCTGCTTCCGCATCTTCTGTCTTTTAGCATTACTGATTCACCATCACTCGACTTTCTCACTAAAGGTAGTAAAGGACATGAGAATCCTATATGACTAGTTGGTATTAGGAATTTCCTGCTTATCTTACCAACTAGTATGTCCTTTCTAGTTCAAGACGCCATCTTTCTTTATTCATTGATCGACTGAATCTAGTTTGACCATTTCAATCCTTCTCATAAGTTTTTTCTCACTTCTATTATCATAGCAGAAGAGCCAACTCTTTCAAAATCGCCTTTGAATTATCGGAATGGCGTGTTGCTATGGCCAAAGAAGTACCATATCTCGAACCTAATAATATGTGATCTCTGACTTCATTGCCTCATGGCAAGAAACCTATTGGTTGTAAATGAATTTACAAAATTAAGTACCGCTTTGATGGTTTAATCGAACGCCCTAAAAAATGACTCGTAGCCAAATGGTACACTGGTTTATAATATTTGGACGGGACCCTCGATCATGAGGTTCTCCTTTGGTTAGTTCTCTAACGCTTTCGGGGTTCACTGAATTTGATTGGGCTAGTCACCCGTCATTCCACTAGCGCCTACTTCAGAATGTTTGGTGCGGGCCTGATGTCTTTGACGTCCGAGAAACAAC
Organism: Eschscholzia californica; assembly: GCF_041429995.1. Taxonomy (NCBI): domain Eukaryota; kingdom Viridiplantae; phylum Streptophyta; class Magnoliopsida; order Ranunculales; family Papaveraceae; genus Eschscholzia; species Eschscholzia californica. The sequence continues at coordinate 9,915,274 of NW_028238198.1, read as the reverse complement.
CGAAAATTTCCAATCTTCAGCGGAGGCCGAACATCGTAACCTTGCTTTTATTATTGCAGAATTTCGTTTTCATGATTTCCATAGTCCGATTCAAGAATAAGTTGGTTTGCATATCGTTGTCAATCACTAATGACGTAATTAGGCGATTGGCAATATTGCCTCTCAAATCCAATCAACTATCTCAACATAGAAAGAATGAAGACAAAAGATTTTACTTCCTTACTATTTGTAATTAGATTTAGGTTGTTTCCATACATGTAATTATAGTTCCTTATTTTAATTCCCTCTCTTATGTAAACTTCTCCATTGTAATTCTCTATATATAATTGTTCACCACATAAATAAAAACACCTTTGATTCTTAATATTTCAGTGCAAGAGTTATCATTAGTTTGGTTTTACCATTATCATTATCTTCGTATTATTATTTTCACATGGTATCACGAGCATAAGGGATTTCGTTGTTTCAATCTTATTTGGGAATTCTTTTCGACATCTCTAAGCTTCTTATCTGCACTCAAAGGTCAGTCTTTTCCTAACAATATTTTTTTTTGACACTATTACCAAATCTTTGTCTAAGATTTCGATTTTTTTTTCATTCAGACCAAACCTGAATCACTTAGCATAATCCGACCAATAAGGTCCGACTTACATTTGAACTACGGTTAGAATCACACATAACTGTTTTGCTTCTGTTGTTTACTCTCTAATTAATTAGATTTCCTTCACAAAACCTTCTCTCACTAGATTATTTAGGAAACCTAATCATCTTCTATTTAAACCACTTACAGTTTGATTAAAACCACTTCATGTTTTGATTAAAACCATAGTGGTTTGACTACTTACTGTTTTGATTTTAAAATCATAGTGTCCCACTTACTGTTTTGATTTTAAAACCATAGTGTTCCACTTACTGTTTTGATTTTAAAACTAATTAAAATTAATGTTTTACTGTTTGATTATTAAAACAACTTAATGTTTTGATTAAAATCATTTACTGCCTTGTTTAAGACACATATTGACAAAAGCAACCACCTTCTCACGGCCGTATCATCCGTTTGCAGACTTTGTTTTTCGATCATAAATTGATCAAAACACCTCTTCCATATTTGTGACGGTACTATTAAGAATTTCCTGTCCCAAATAACACTGTTGCAATACTTTATTTGTCACAGTTTCTGTTTTTTAACACAACTGTCGCTTTCATCAGTTTCTATATTCTTATATATGTTCACTGTTTGACTTAATTCCGGACTTCTAAATCTGTGATTATTTTATTTTTCTCAAACGACTTTTAATCATGTCTGACGAATCAACATCATTTTGGTTGTTACTTCTTAGCAAATATTTTAGCATTTCGACAATGATTTTCTTGTCAATTTTAAACACAACAATATTATTTTTGTTGTCGCTCCTTCCGTCAATATTTGACATTTCTTCGACAATGCCTTACTTGTCGACTCAACAGACAATGACACTTGAGTTATCACTTATTCAACTTATTTTCCATAATTACTTTTTCTTTAGCAGACTCTTAAAATTTATTCTCTCGAGTTTTTCTACTAATTTTTGTCGACCCATGATTTATATTCCTTCTCCTATATTGAGATCGATTCTTTTTCCCGGTATAGATACTGGTGACCCTAGCCCTACGGCTACGACACTTTTCTCGGGAACTATTCTTTCCATTCACCCTACTTCGTGGATTATCGATAGTGGAGCTTCAAACCACGTCTGCTTTTCATTACAGTGTTTTAGTTCCTACGAACTTGCTCCTCCATCACTTTACGTTCAAATTCCTGATGGGAGTACCCTTCCCGTTACACATATCGGTAAAGTAGTTTTTTCTGACTCTTTACATATCGAAAATGTCTATCATATTCCTAGTTTCAAGTTTAATTTGATTTCTGTACGACAATTATGTAAATCTTTAAATTGTCTTGCGACTTTCTCACCTTCGCATTGTGTCTTTACGGAAGTTTTGACAACCCGCCTGATTGGACAGGCTGATGAGGTTGGCGACCTCTATATTTTACGTCGTGACTCTAAAGCACTTACTCTACATAAGTCGCTTGACATTTGGCACCGCCGACTAGGACATCCAAGTTTGAATCGCCTTAAACACTTATCTCAACGATTTGATTTTATTCGCTTCGACTCCACGCATGACTGTACAATTTGCCCTATGGCTAAGCAATCTAAATTGCCTTTTCATAAAAGTACAACAGTTAGTACTTTTCCTTTCCAATTAGTTCATGCTGACATCTGGGGACCTTTCCCTGTTCCTTCGCTCACAAATAAGCGATACTTTCTCACGTTAGTTGATGACTATTCCAGATATACTTGGACATTTCTTATGCAGTCCAAGTCTGAGACTAAGAAATACTTAGAATATTTCTTCAATTTCACAATTAAACAGTATCAAAAGACTATTAAGTCAATTTCTTCTGATTCGGCAACCACCTCTACCTGCCCTATTCAAACTTTTCGTTCCGATAATGGAACTGAATTTCTCACTAATGACTTACAGTCTTGGTTTCAGTCGAATGGTATTATCCACCAACGCAGTTGCGTTCATACTCCACAACAAAATGGGGTCGTTGAACGCAAACATAGACACTTGTTGGATGTCGCTCGTGCTCTGCGATTTCAAGCTAATCTTCCCCTTAATTTTTGGGGTGAGTGTCTAAAAACGGCAACTTACTTAATTAATCAGATGCCAACTCCAATTTTATCACTTAAGTCACCCTATGAAGTCTTATATGATACTCCACCAGACTACTCGACCCTCCGTGTTTTCGGGTGTCTGTGCTTTGCCCATAATGTCAAAGCTACTAATAAATTTGACATGCGAGCTAAACCAGGAATCTTTATTGGGTACCCTTATGGAAGGAAGGGTTACACCATTTATGACCTAGAGACTAAAACTCTCTATGACTCTCGAAACGTAACCTTTTTTGAAAACAAATTTCCTTTTGAGTCGGTTACTGATGTTCCATCTGACTCACACTTTTTTACTCCTTTGAATATTTTGGATGATCATGTGCCTTCTCCCGACATTTTCCAGTCTCCGTCGCGACACAATAATTTTTCACCTCCACCGATGGTCGAGTCTTCTCCCTCGCCTTCGGTTGATTCTCCTCGTTTACCTTTTATTGAGTCAGCGCCCTCTATTTCAGTTGAGCCTCTGACTCCCTCTGTTTCCAGCGAGGATTTATCTTCACCATCTCCCGTAGAGGTGCCCATAGCTTCTTCGGATAATGCATCTTCTCCAGACTTTTCTGCTTCCGCTTCTCCCCGGCCTTCTACCACTAGTGACACTTCACCACTTGACTCTCCTGTCGAGGAATCTGGTAATCCTACACGACCTATTCGTGTTAGGAATCCTCCTGCTTATTTGGCTGACTATATTCTTTCTAGTTCAGAAACGACATCTTCGCAAACTCCTTATCCACTGGTCGACTATATAAGTTTCGACCGTTTTAGTCCTTCTCATAAGGCTTTTCTCACTTCCGTCATCACCACGGAAGAACCCAAATCTTACAAAATCGCCTCTGCTTCTCCAGAATGGCGTGAGGCGATGACTAAAGAGATTTCAGCCCTCGAGACTAATAATACTTGGTCTCTGACTTCCTTGCCACCTGGCAAGAAACCCATTGGTTGTAAGTGGGTTTACAAAATTAAATATCGTTCGGATGGATCCATCGAACGTTATAAGGCACGCCTCGTCGCCAAAGGGTATACCCAGGTTGAAGGTGTCGACTATCATGATACTTTTGCTCCAGTTGCCAAATTGGTAACTGTTCGTGTCCTCTTATCCCTTGCGTCTATCCAAGGATGGTCGTTGCATCAGTTAGATGTCAATAATGCTTTCCTCCAAGGAGACTTGGAAGAAGAAGTCTATATGACCATTCCTCCAGGTTTTAGCAACAAAAGTGACACTAGAGTTTGTCGCTTGAACAAATCATTATATGGTTTGAAACAAGCTTCTAGGCAATGGTTTGCAAAATTTTCCTCTGGTTTAAAAGCCGAAGGTTTTTCTCAATCTTCGTCAGACCATTCTCTTTTTAGTTATTTTAATGGTCCGACTACTATCTATATTCTTGTCTATGTAGATGATATCATCATTACAGGCAATGACAACAAGGAAATTGACTCCCTTCGACACCGTCTCGAGCAACGATTTTCTCTTAAAAATCTGGGACGACTTCAATATTTTTTAGGCCTAGAAGTATCTAGGTCCCCTAAGGGTATTTTCCTCTGTCAACGGAAATACACTTTAGATATTATCCGTGATTCTGGACTTCTCGGTGCAAAACCGAGTTTATTTCCTATGGAACAGCATTTGAAATTGTTACCTACAGATGGCACACCGTTAGACGATCCCACTTCTTTCCGGCGTCTAATTGGTCGACTTCTCTATGTCACTGTAACGAGGCCTGATATCGTCTTTTCAGTGAATTATCTAAGTCAATTTATGCAGCATCCCCGTTCAACACATATGGATGCAGCGACTCGAGTGCTAAGATATTTAAAGGGGACCCTCGATCATGGGATCCTCCTTTCATCCTCTAGCTCTTTGACACTTTCGGGTTTTGCTGACTCTGATTGGGCCAGCTGCCCCATTACACGCCGTTCCACCACCGGCTACTTCACAATGCTTGGTGCGAGTCCGTTGTCTTGGAAATCTAAGAAACAACCGACCGTCTCCCGATCATCCGCTGAGGCAGAATATCGTGCCCTTGCTTTCCTTACCGCCGAGCTCCAATGGTTGAAATACCTTTTCCAGGACCTTCGGATTTCAATTCCAGAACCTTTTCAGGTCTTCTGTGACAATAAGGCGGCTATGCATATAGCTGCCAATCCAGTTTTTCACGAACGCACGAAGCATATCGAACTCGATTGCCACTTTGTTCGTGAGAAGCTTGAAAGTGGTCTTATTCAGATCTCTCATGTTCGCACCACCGATCAGGTGGCTGATATTTTTACAAAGCCTTTGGGTTCTGACCAGTTTCACAAGTTACTTCCCAAGTTAGGCTTGACTCAGCTTTCTTCCTCCGCTCCAACTTGCGGGGGGGTAATGACGTAATTAGGCGATTGGCAATATTGCCTCTCAAATCCAATCAACTATCTCAACATAGAAAGAATGAAGACAAAAGATTTTACTTCCTTACTATTTGTAATTAGATTTAGGTTGTTTCCATACATGTAATTATAGTTCCTTATTTTAATTCCCTCTCTTATGTAAACTTCTCCATTGTAATTCTCTATATATAATTGTTCACCACATAAATAAAAACACCTTTGATTCTTAATATTTCAGTGCAAGAGTTATCATTAGTTTGGTTTTACCATTATCATTATCTTCGTATTATTATTTTCACAATCACGTTTTCCACAACCCCACAGAGCACATCAAACTTAATTGCCACTGTGTTCATGAGAAAATTGAAGTACAAACAATTATACAAACATCCAACCAAATCTGTTGGGAAAAAAATCTTATGTGGAAAAAGTAAGCAACATCAGTTGAGCTTTCATGAAATCTACTAGCATTTCTGAAGAATTATTGAACTCTACCAACATTTTGATCCAACTCTTTCATTATACTGTATTTGATTACTACCAAATGCCATTCTACAAATAATTCTACGAAGACGTGATAATGTTTTGGGTTATTCCCCAAATAGCCGCCAACTTTGTGACAAGCTTCCAGCCTACCCTTTATATCAAAATACCTAGATGGTCCCCTTTTACAGTTACCGTTGTAATTCCGTTTGACTAGTCATCACCTCTCTCTCCTCCATCCCATCCCCTCTCTCTGCCATCTCTTCTTCTCGCAACCTCATCGTCTTCACCGGCGAAAGTCGCCGGCCGGTCAAATTTTCGGCCGGCGACCTTCAAACATAAAAAAAAATAAATAAAAAAAAATCTCCCTCTCTAAAAAAATTCCTCTCTCTCTCTCAACACTCCGGTGAAGGGTTTTCCTTCGCCGGAGTGTTTAGAGGGGGAGAGGAGAGAGGAATTCTTTTTTATGTTTGAAGGTCACGGCCGGCGACCTTCCTCGGTGAAGACGATGACGTGGCGAGAAGATGAGGTGGCAGAGAGAGGTGATGAGATTGAGGAGAGAGAGAGGTGATGACTAGTTAACGGAATTATAACGGTAACTGAAAAAAGGGGGCATCTGGGTATTTTTTATTAAGTAGAGGGTTGTCAGGAAGTTGGTCACAAAGTTGGGGGCTATTTGGAAATAACCCCCATGTTTTACTAAGATCAACATCACTAGTGCTAGAACTAGAGATTGAATGGGCGGATCCACATGGAGACGAGCCAGGGGTGGAATTTGGTAGTTTTAGGCTTTAGGAAGAGTATTAACAGTTTAACACCACCCTTGTGCAGCTGAGATGGTACACCATTCACCCTCCGGCCTCCGCCCATTTGGTCAAGCCATCAACTTCCTTCACCAGCGGACCAGCCCTATGTGCTCTAATTTTTGGGTATTTGCTTTTCACCCCCATGTTTTATGAACAATCGCGCTTAGGTGCCCTTTTTCATCCTTTATTTTTTGACCAATTTTTTTTATCCTCAGTCTTTTGTTAATTCAAGTTTCACTCTCTTTGTTAGGTTTAATGTACTTCCACCACCGAAATCTCCGAAATAATATATCGAAATAACGTCTTTACGATATCTCATGGGTATCAAATCGGAACACGTTACATAGTTACAGACACAATATTTTACATAAGATAACAATTTCCAATATTAAGCAAAGAACAACATATAAAATGATCTATTTTTCTTGAAAATCTTTTAAAATCGATCACTATAACACCCTAATTTTCTACTTTAACACATTTGTATGTTTTTATCTTTTCTATTTTTTTTTTTTAATCATACGTCATGAAACATTTGATTTAGATCATTTAGATACATGTGACAATAGTGATGCAAAAATAGACATTATTCACCATATATTGTCTTTGGATTATAGTATTGCGAGTGCATATGAGTTAGTAAAATTTTAGGCTAGCCAGGTTCGACTCCCAATTCTGGCTCCGCCCTTGGATGGAATCAATCATATCTGAAACTTCTTGTGATCTTACCCAAAAGATTGAACTCTCTATTAACACTAAAAAGTTCAAACACACAAATCTTTCTTATCTCTCTCCGAAACTCACCATAAGGAGATAGGGTAACATCTAAGCCATGGAAGATCTATTACTAAAGCTAGATAATTATGTGTAAATACTTGTTTTTGCAGTTTCAGATGTTGAGATTACTAGTGTAGGCATTTGACCTAATTGAAGAAGCATGATATGCCCATATTCTTGAGAGAGTTTCCATAGTGAATGATGAGGAGATTGACCTAGTTGTTGCAAATTAGCCATGAGTGGAAGCTTTGGTGGAGTAGGAGGAACTAGGAAGATTGAGTTGTTTTTTTGCCTTTTCGACTAAGAAAAAACACATGAACGATAATAAGAGTAAGAAGTAGGAGGCAATACAACGAATAAAATAATTTTAATAGAGAAGCGACCTCTACCCTGAATTTCGTGGAACACGAACAATGTCGTTATTAGCCCACATTTTGTCTTGTCAAACTTTATGATAAATTTTACTACAAACATTTAATTCTTGACTTCCATGGACTAGCTTAGATTATGGATGGATTGTTTTCACCTAACCACGTGAACTTTGTCGTAAAGGTATTTTTGATTTAGTAATTGGAGAATTTAGAACATCAAGCTTTCATAGCTCAGTTGGTTAGAGCACCCGTTTAGTAAGCGGGAGGTCATGAGTTCTACTCTCATTGAAAGCATTTCCTCATGATTCTTTTTTCTCTTTTTGTTCCAAAATCCTCTTACTTATCAAACTTTACCTTCGTTAATTGCTCAAACTAGAATAATAAGCTTGATTTCAAGAGGATAAGAGTAAATTGAAAGTTTCTTTCTATTTGTAAAAGTCAATCACCATTTTTGAAATTCAATGCTCTGATTTTTGTGATTTTTTTATTTGAAGAGCTACCATTTCCTTCAATTATGGTTAACCATATTCTTTTTGTTCTTGCCATGATCAATCATCATCACTCTATATCTCTATTAGAGAATTTGTCTTACTCTTCTTCCTTCCTGCATTGTTCTCATTATCAAACGCAAGTTCTTGCCATGATCAATCATCATCACTCTATATCTCTATTAGAGAATTTGTCTTACTCTTCTTCCTTCCTGCATTGTTCTCATTATCAAACGCAAACAACACGACATTATTCTTCTTCCTCCAATATATGAGTAAACCGCCTTAAAATTACTAAATTTATTTTAGGCTTGCAATGTCTTTTATGTAATTTTGTTTGTTTGGTGAAACCAGTACTATCTTTTAATTCCAATATCCAAGCTTCAAATTACATTGGCAAATTAATTTTGCTTACATAGGGTAAGGGTAGAAAGCAATCAGTCTATATCAAATTGATGTGTTTTAAAGTCATGGGGCGGTTCATATTTCCAATCATCTATTACATGAAAGACAACACTGGAGTGTTTACTGGGACTAACGCCATCATAAGTCATGATCGTCGGTATATCCAACCGTCAAATGGTTGTATCTTTTTTATGGAGCACTACTAATGAGACGAGAAAGTCAAGATGTGATGAGCACGATAACCGCATAATTTAAAGTTTAAACCATAATGAAAGAGACCTAAAATCCGACAATATGAAAGAGGCCTAAAGCCCGACATAAAGTCAAGATGTGATGAGCACGATAACCGCATAATTTAAAGTTTAAACCATAATGAAAGAGACCTAAAATCCGACAATATGAAAGAGGCCTAAAGCCCGACATAAAGTCAAGATGTGATGAGCGCGATAACCGCATAATTTAAAGTTTAAACCATAATGAAAGAGACCTAAAATCCGACAATATGAAAGAGGCCTAAAGCCCGACAAATATTTACCTTATATATGCCTAAATTACAGGGGATAAATCTTGATGGCAAATTGCTTCTGTTAGAGTATAGCACCAGGCCCACTCGACAAAGCCCGACCGACCATAAGCAAGGGGCAAACCGACTAGGGTTAATATTATAGGAAGTTGCTATATTATGTAATATTTTATGTATAAGTAAGTTTCCAATATTCCTAGATTACTTCTATATGTAAATCACTTGTAAACCTATAAATACCCATGTAAACCAATGAATACAACACACAGAGAATTCTTTCTCACATCTCTCTCTCTCTCTCTCACAATTTCTCTCCCTCTCTCTCTGTGTTCAGTTAACTGTTATCTTAATTATTCAAGAGGTGATTTACCTCTTTACATGGTATCAGAGCCAATTCAATTTTTTTTTTTAGTAATCAATTTCTTCTATCATGACTACTACTGAAGTCGATTCTGGAGATTATACTCCTAATTCTCCACCTAATCCGGTGTTTGATGTTCATCATTCTGATTCACCAACTACAATTCTCATCACTCCATTGTTAACCGGAGATAACTATGCCTCCTGGTCAAGAGCCATGAAGATGGCTCTTCGGGCAAAAGATAAATTCGGGTTTGTAGATGATTCTATTCCCAAACCCACTTCTCCAACTCAATTACACTCATGGGGAAGGTGTAATGATCTTGTTAGTAGTTGGATTATCAACTCCATTGCTCCGGATATTCGGTATTCCGTTTTATACGATTAAAGTGCCGCCGATATTTGGCGTAATCTTTATGAAAGGTTTTTTCAAACCAATGCCCCAAAAATTTATCAATTGAAACGGGCAATTTCTTCCTTCAAACAAGAAGGACATGATGTATCCTCCTATTTTACTCAACTCAAATCTCTACAAGATGAGTTACAATCCCTTATGGTAATCGATCTATGTATTTGTGGTCAAGGGAAATCGTTACTTGATCGTACTAATCAAGAACGTGCTATGGAATTTCTTCAAGGGCTTCATGACCGTTTTTCGGCAATTCGAAGTCAAGTTTTTTTAATGGACCCTTTTCCTTCGATCCTAAAGATTCATTCTCTTGTCAAACAAGAAGAGATCCAACAAAACATCATGGCCGCTACTTCCAATCCACCGGAAGCCGCCACCCTTGCAACATACAACAATGATCAACGACCTTTTCGAATGGAGAAACCAAACGCTCAACGTCCTAAACGAGCTCGTCCCTTTTGTGACTATTGTCAACAACATGGCCACGTCCGGGCTTCATGTTATCAACTACACGGTTATCCAAACCGATCCAACTCGGGTGCTCGGCTAAATCGCCCACCACGACCGACCGGTCCTATTGCCGCCACCATAACCGAATCGGTTACTCCTCCCATGGGAACACCTCTAGCCACCTCATTAACTCAAGAGGAATATCAAGGTCTTCTTTCACTACTTGATCACCAACGCCAGTCTAACGGCGCTTCCAACCCTACTCAAGGTTCTACCGACGCAGGTATTAACTTTACAGGTATTAAATTCCTCTCTTCTCCTTGGGTTATTGATTCCGGTGCCGCCAAACATATATGTAGTTCTTTATCTCGTTTTTCACATTATGTTGATGCTCCACTTCATTGTTTTGTACGTTTACCGGATGGTAAACGTATTCAAGTACGTCACATTGGAACGATTGTTTTCAATTCAAACTTAATTCTCAAAAACGTTTTACATGTTCCGGAATTTAAAATCAATTTAATTTCTGTCTCCCAACTCACCAATTCTCTTCGATGTTTAGTAACATTCGATTTTTGCTCATGTGTCTTTCAGGACCCATTGACGAAAGCGAGGATTGGACTTGGTGATCTCCATGAAGGACTATACTTTCTCCGCACGGATATTAGGATTTGCTCTTTTTCAATTTCTAGTAATAGTCTATATAATAAAGATGTTTCCGATATTTGGTATTGGCGCCTCGGACATCCTTCTTCTTCTATTTTTAAGTCTTTAATTTCAAAGAATCAATGTATGAAATTAGTTTCATTCAATAAAAATCCGTGCGAAATTTGTCCCTTGTCCAAATTTACACGATTATCTTTTCCGTTAAGTACTTCTACTTCTTCTCGTCCCTTTGAATTAATTCATGCGGATTTATGGGGACCTTTCTCCGTTCCTTCAAACTTTGGTTATCGTTACTTCTTAACCTTAGTGGACGATTTTACTCGTTGCACTTGGATTTTTTTAATGTCACATAAATCCGACACTACTCAATTTCTCAAGAATTTTTCTAATTATATATCAACTCAATTTGATTCTTCAATCTCAAATTTACAATCCGGACAAGGAACGATTCCTATTCCGAAAATTCAATCAATCCGATCCGATAATGGTACGGAATTTATGAACCATGAACTTCAATCATGGTTCCGTAAGAATGGCATTATTCATTAAACTAGTTGCCCTCATACTCCTCAACAGAATGGCATCGTCGAAAGAAAACATCGACACATTCTAGAAGTAGCACGCTCCTTACGACTTCAAGCTCATCTCTCGATTTCCTTTTGGGGTGAATGTGTTCTAACGGCAGTATATCTCATCAACAAATTGCCAACACCAACATTACAAGGCCTTTCTCCTCATGAAAAACTCTTGGGTTCTCCTCCCAAATTTGACCATCTTCGTGTCTTTGGATGTCTATGTTATACTAGACGCCCTTTGGTACAAACAAAGTTAGATTCCCGAGCATCTCCGGGTATTTTCGTCGGCTATCCCCACAATCAAAAAGGATATCGCGTATTCCACTTGAATTCTCGTAAAATAATCACATCTCGTGATGTTCTTTTTTACGAAGATAAATTTCCGATGTTATCTAAACATCCGATCCCTTCTCCTCCTCCCTACCGACCGATGGTCTCCATCCACGATGATGGCACTTTTACTTTTCCGAGGACATCACATCCACAATCGGCTACTCGACAAGCCTCTCATACCGCCACTGATGTGCCTATAGGCACTCCCTCACGGCCTTTCAGCTATGTCCCTTCCGCTTCGGATCAACCCGACAGTGACTTCCCTTCGGGCACCCCTGAGCACCTCACGGATCAAAGCCGGAGCCCAGCTCCCTCCTCTATCGATCACGCGCCCACTTCACTAGAGGCGCCTCCTCCCGTTGATCTGATTCATCCTCCACGGCCATCACGCAACCGCCGACCGCCCACTCATCTCAATGACTACGTCTGTCACTCTTACCCGGATTCTAACGTGGTATACCCTCTTACTCAATATCTAAATTTTGAACAATTCTCGGGTTCTCATCAAGTCTTTCTCAATTCGGTAATCACAACCGTTGAACCCACTTCCTTTTCTCAAGCCGTCAAATCACCTCATTGGCGTGAGGCAATGTCTAAAGAAATTGCCGCTTTAGAATCAAATAACACATGGACCATTACGGACCTCCCTTCTGGAAAAAGGGCAATTGGATGTAAATGGGTCTACAAAATCAAATTCAAGGCCGATGGTTCCATTGAACGCTACAAAGCCCGTCTAGTAGCGAAAGGATACACACAAATCGAGGGTCTCGATTTTCATGACACCTTTGCCCCCGTCGCAAAATTAGTTACTGTACGCGTTCTTCTATCAATCGCGTCTATTAAAGGTTGGTCTCTCCACCAACTAGATGTAAATAATGCCTTTCTTCAAGGCGACCTCGATGAAGAGGTCTTCATGAAATTGCCCCCCGGTTTCTCCAAACAAGGGGAGTCCAAAGTCTGTCGACTTCGGAAATCTCTCTATGGCCTCAAACAGGCATCTCGTCAATGGTTTTCCAAATTTTCTTCCGTCCTTATCAAAAAGGGTTTCACACAGTCCCTTTCTGATTATTCGTTATTTTCTCTCTGCACATCTTCCGTACAACTTTACGTTCTAGTTTATGTAGATGATATTGTCATCACTGGAAATGATGAATCCGCCATTTCCAAACTCAAATCCTTTCTCCACACCACTTTCTCTCTCAAGGATTTGGGTCGTCTTCAATATTTTTTAGGGATCGAAGTCTCCCGATCCTCCAAAGGCATCTTCCTTTGCCAACGCAAATATGCCCTTGACATCATTAAAGACTCTGGTCTTTCGGCATGCCGTCCTTCTCCCTTCCCAATGGAACAAAAGCTTCGTCTCAGTCCTTCCGATGGTGATCCTCTTTCAGATCCCACCGTTTACAGACGGCTGATTGGCCGTCTTCTCTATCTTATCGTAACACGTCCTGATATCTGTTACGCGGTCAATAATCTTAGTCAATTTCTACAAAAACCCAGCACTACTCACCTTGATGCTGCTCATCGGGTCCTTCGTTATCTCAAAGGATCCATTGGCCATGGTCTTTTTCTCTCTTCTTCCAGTTCTCTTCACATTACTGGATATTGTGACTCTGATTGGGCTGGATGCCCTTCTACTCGTCGTTCTACCACAGGTTACTTCACTATGTTGGGTTCTAGCCCTCTCTCTTGGAAATCCAAGAAACAACCAACGATTGCTAAATCTTCTGCTGAAGCAGAATACCGTGCGCTAGCACATCTCACTAGTGAGCTTCAATGGCTGAAGTATCTTCTCAAAGATCTTGGCATAACACATTCTTCACCCATGACGGTTCACTGTGATAACAAAGCTGCTCTCCATATCGCGGATAATTCAGTTTTCCATGAACGAACAAAGCACATTGAGATTGATTGTCACTTCGTTCAGGAAAAGATCAAAGCAATTGTCATCGCTCCTCGTTTCACACCAACTTCTGAACAACTTGCGGATATCTTTACCAAACCACTAGGAGCTGATGCATTCAAGACGATTATTGGCAAGTTGGGCCTCACGTCCCTTTCTGCTCCAACATGAGGGGGAGTGTTAGAGTATAGCACCAGGCCCACTCGACAAAGCCCGACCGACCATAAGCAAGGGGCAAACCGACTAGGGTTAATATTATAGGAAGTTGCTATATTATGTAATATTTTATGTATAAGTAAGTTTCCAATATTCCTAGATTACTTCTATATGTAAATCACTTGTAAACCTATAAATACCCATGTAAACCAATGAATACAACACACAGAGAATTCTTTCTCACATCTCTCTCTCTCTCTCTCTCACAATTTCTCTCCCTCTCTCTCTGTGTTCAGTTAACTGTTATCTTAATTATTCAAGAGGTGATTTACCTCTTCACAGCTTCCTCTCAAACTCCATCCCACGACCTCATGGGCTTCAGAAGGGTGTCCAACCGTTACACCAAAAGGTGGTGGACTGCCTTAGTAGAAATTGGAAATCTAATTCATGTTGTGTTCTCATGATGTATCACTTTTTTGTAAGGTATAATGACTGTTGGAGTCATTATTAAAAATTTAAGAACGAAGAGAATCCATAAATAACAAATTGTAGGCCAAATAAACAATACACACCATCTAGCCTCTTTGCAGCATTCACCCTTATCATTTCTTAACCAACAATCATGAGAAAAACACAGAACTCATCACTATACACAAGATCTGGCAGTGTCTGGCCCTGTGGTACCAAAAATCAGCTCTTCGATATAATCTGCTTACATACTGTTACAATAAAATATCGAAAAAATTCTATAAACAAGCACCAACATTAGATAATGGTTTGAATGCTCCGTTTCTAATCCTTAAATCCACTAGTACTTAGTTTACGAGGGTCGCCTGTGGGTCCATTCTATCTGCCACATCTGATAAGGGTTCTTCCAGGAAGACTTCAACATCAATTCAATCTCTTACCTGAAAAACTATTCAGAAAAGTTAATAAGATTGCTACTAGTAGATTGTGTTTCACAACCTTGCCAGCTTTAGAACTTTGTAAATTGTACTCAGGATAACATCACAGTAAAGCATTAACTGATACTCGATAAGTTTCCATGCCGATCATAAGAACTTCAAATTTTCTTTAAGTATACGATCTTATGATTAATAGTATTATCCGAACTCCAGGAGCTCAAAAAACTTCTCTAACGGATTATAGTTGCGCAACCCTTCTGATAAGGGAAAACTAAGGTGCTGTTTGTTTTTTTATGTGTGTCTGAATCTGAATTAGCTGAACTGAATTGGCTGAATCTGAATTTGCTGAATTCTTTATAAGTTAAGATGTTTGTTTTCTAAATCTGAATAACTCAGTCTGAAATAAACTTTTGACAGTTATACCCTTGCCCTTATTAACCCAAAAAAACCCTAACTTCTAAACTTCTCAGTCTCATTCTCTTCCCTGCTCTCTCTCTCTCTCTCTCTCTTTCCTCAATTACAGATGCCTCTCTCTCCTTCTCTCTTTATGCAGCCGACAATGAGAAAGTTTCACCCTCGCCAGATCCGGCGAGGGTTTCGAGCCAAAATCAATCCAGAAATTTAACGCCGATTAGGAAGATATGAAGGAGATTCAGAACTTTTAACTTGGGAGGATTAATGTCTAGTAGATATTGAACATGGTCCTATGGAGAACATGAATCTAGGGTTTCGTTATATTAGAAGCAAAGGAGTAGGAGATCAGACCTTTTAATCGATTGTTTGTTCTTTGAAGAGGATCTACTGGTGTTGTGGGTGTTATGAAATTTATTGTGTTGTAGAGAGAGAAATATGTACTTTTAAGCTTTACTTGATGAGAAATTGGTTCAGGTTCAGGTGGTTTTCCTCCATTACCTTCAAGCCAAGCATGTTTTGATTTTTCATGGGATGAGGGTTTAATTGTTTACATTGATTAACATAATTTAAATTAATAAAGTTGGAAGATGTGATCATCATCTCCTTGATTCAAACTTCGTCATTCAATTTGTTTTCCCTTTGCTGATGGATTTTATTTTATTTCGTGGTGGTTGTGCTGGTGGTCGGAGGTGTAGTGGTGGTGGTCGACAGTGTGTGGTAGTCAGCGGTCGGTGGTGTAGTGGTGGTGGTCGATGAAGTGAAGATGAGAATTTTTTGAGTTGAAGTGAAGATGGAGACTGAAAGTATTTCATTGATTTCATGAGGGTATTTTTGTCATTTGTTTTATTTTCAGATGGTGATTTCCATTTCAGACTTGTTTTGAAGTCTGAAATACATGGGTCCTTTTTTAGTCAATTCAGATCTTGACCCAATTCAATCAGATTTTCAGATTTTGTTAAATTCAAAAAGAAACATCTGAAATCTGAATTGGAAGCCAATTCAGATTTCAGATCTGAAAAAATAAAAAAACGATTTTCATCAAGCTGACCCTAGATAAATTGATTTTAACCTAACCCATACTAAACAATATTCATCAAGCTGACCCTGGACACTAGACTAATTAAACAAAACGATTTTGCCATCTTCTCCTTCTTCCTAGAGGGATATAGCTTGCGAATTAGAATTTGATTGGGAGGAACCATAAGATTGGATGAGTTACTCTTCTTCTTCTTGACCAAGTCTCTTTCTTCAATCTCCCTCTTAAACCAAAGGGAGATGCTAGAGTTACAAAGAATTTTGACAAAAGAAAGTTCCCAGCTGATGTGGCGGTTGTGATATTCATCTCTCAACGGCCTAGATTTGGTCAAAGTTTCAAACCACAACCGCCACATCAGCAGGGAACTATCTTTTGTCATAATCTTTTGTAACTTTAGTATTTCCCTAAACCAAATTTTTACAATTTAAAGAACCCTTTTCATTGTTCTGATCATCTTCAACTTATTCTTCTTCATCACCACTTGGTTCAGTATAAAACTAAACTCTCCCATATTCATATTGGCATTCAATGAGATTATATTGACTGTATCTGTTTCCAGTCTCTTTCTTAACCTAGACTTAGAGAGAGAAAGTGTGAGTGTTACAAAGAAGAAATCTCATTCATACACACTCACATACCCTCTCACTCCTTTTTGTCTCGCGTTTTCATTATTCTTTTTTCATTTTCTCTCTAATCTCTATATAACCCTTACTCTGAAATCTCATACTATGTTTTATCAGTAAACCCAAAGGTCACCCATCCATTGTTCTATTTTCCTTATGATCTTCTCCATTAATCCAATATTTCAATACCCAGACCTAAAAATCACAAACTTTATTACTAACAATTCTTCATTTTTATTCCGACCCTTTATCATTAGATCTGTTATCTGATTAAACCTAAAATGGATTCAATCAGAAAGCTCAAAAGTAATTTTTATAGTTCAATTCTCAGTACTCCAGCAAGAATTTGACATGATAATCATATCATCTGACTGAAAAAACTGATTAATAGTTGTAGATTGAGGAGTATCTGCCATTACATTGAGGAAAGTATCACATTCATCTAATTCTAGTGTGATGGTTAGTGATGGAAGGTAAGAAGTTTCAGTAACGGGTTGATCAATGTTTTTAGTGATGGAAGTAGGGGGTTTTTTTAGAAAGGAAAAGGTAGGGTTGTGTGGTGACAGTGAGACTTCAATTTTAACCAAGGTAAGAATTGGGCCAGACTGGTTTCTCAAGTGATATGGGTTGAATATTTGGACCCTAATCTCCGTACACGTGGCAGCCATTAGGTTGCTGAGTTAAATAAACCAGGGGGTCCGAAATGCAATATCAATTATATAAGGGTAATCTGGAAATTATTTCAAGTATAACTTCAAAGACGGAATATTCTCTTTTGATTACGGTAAAAGGCAGTCCAAAATGCAACTTTGGAAAAAGGGAGTCCAAACAGCAAGTGAATTATAGTCCAACACAGCAAATCCCCCAAAAGAAAAAAAAAAAAAAAAAAAAAAAAAAAGGTGGCCAATACGCGGACAACCGTTTTTTTTATATGGACAACTATTTTCGGGCCCGATGCGAGTGAACTATACTTGACTTAGTTGACTTTGATTTAATAAGGGGACAACTCCATAAAGTCTTAAATACTAATAATTAGTAACTTGTGGACTACTAACAAAAATAATAGTTAAAGATTGAAAACCTAAACTGTCTTCTTCTTCATCTTCTTCCTTCTTCTTACTCTTATTCTTCTTTCTTCACTTCTACTAAAAGTAAACTGTAGTTTTTACCATTTTTTTTTATCAAACCCTAGATGGATGAAGAAGACAAAATCTCTTCTTAGTCTTATTCTTCTTTCTTCACTTCTACTAAAAGTAAATTGTAGTTTCTACCATTTTTTTTTATCAAACCCTAGATCGATGAAGAAGACAAAATCCCTCAATCTGCACCTGAAGAAGTTTTTCCGGGCGTTTCTATAATAGGCATTAATGAAATTGATGAGGTAAAACAGAACATAACTTGCACGAAAATCTGGCAAAATCGGACAATTTTCCAGATTTTCGTAGCAACTTAGCTTCTGTTATGCCATATTTTCGCAGATTTTCTGCGAAAATATGGCATAACAGATGCTAAGTTGCGACGAAAATCTAGCAAGTTTTCTGGTTATGCCAGATTTTCGTCGCAAGTAATGTTCTGTTATGCCATATATTTGCACAACCCCAATTACCAGATTCATCTTCCTCTTCACCATCGTTTTAAGAGTTGAAACCAACAAATCCATCTTCGTCTTCCACATCTTCTCTGATTTTCTCTCCCATCAGTACCATCTTCTTCTTCATGGTTGGTTTTAGAGTTTTAGGGTTCTAACCTTTATCTTTGGGAAGATTCTACAACAACTCCCTTGCCTTTGTTTGATGCTATAACCACCAATATTGCTTCTCCAAGGAATTTCTCTCTCTAGAAATTTGGGTGATGATGAAGAACAAGTAATAGAAGAGATGAAGACTAACTAACCTAGGATTTATGGAGAAAGAGGGAGGTCATCAAATAATACATCTGATTCTAAGAGGACTTGAGTGAAAATAATAGAGAGTTGTCCCCTTAAAAACTGATGTCCATATAAAAATTTAATTTTTTTACGTTGTCCACATAAGATAGTTGTCCATATAAGAAAAACGGTTGTTCGCGTATTGGCAACCAAAAAAAAGAAGAAGAGGGAATTTCTCTCTCTCTCTAATGTTTAAAATGGGAAAAAAGAAAAAAAAAACTCTCTGTCTAATAGTTCTGTTCCTTTACGTTTTAGGTATTCCTGTCGGTTTAGAAAGAAAGAATTTTAGGGCAAGAATGATTAAACCCAATTCATCTCTCTGTTAGTTTTGAGGTAATTTCTGAATTGTTTTTAGGGCAAGAATGATTATGTAATTTCTAAATTGTTTTTAGGGCAAGAATGATTAATTCGTTTATGTAGTTTATGTAATTTCTAAATTGAAATCTCTCTCTCTAAGATTCGTTTAGGGCAAGTTCTACTTAAATTTCAATTCAGATTTGAATTGATAGCAATGGTTTAATAGCAATGGTAATTTGGGGAAATAAGAGGAGTTCTACTTAAATTTCAACTGGAGTTCTTCACTCTTTCTTCATTGAACTTCAATTCTACTCAGGTCTCTGGTGAGTACTCAAACCTATCTTCAAATTATTTTTCTTCTTATTCTTTTTTGACATACAAATTACATACGGACAATAACACATGATGCTTCTTTGCAAAATAAAGAATAAATCGGATATCCCAGACTATACAAATAAAGAAAATCCCAGACTATAGTATTAGTTGTGTAGCCCAATCTTTCTACCAGGTACAGTACATTTGAATAATAAGAATCGTTCTTCACCTAACTTAAAAGTATTTAAATGATCCAGTGTGATAGCATATATTAGCAATGGGCCAACACTTTCAATATCTGTTATCTCCAAGCATTGTTGTCTTGCTCTCTCTAATACTTTAGAATTCAGGTCTTTTTTTCGTATACATACTTTATTTGTACTAAGAACTAAAAGAGAATTAGGATCCTTACAAATAATACACTATTACATACTTTAGATGCTCCAATGTCATGTTTCCGGATACATACTTTAGAATTCATATTTTAGAATTCAAGTCTTTTTTTATATACATACTTTATTTGTTGTTGACATGAAGTATTAGATTCTTAAGTAGGTATTAGACCCTTTTGGTTCATTTGGATTGTGTATTTGTTTGCAAGTGATTCATTTTTTATTAGGTATTTGTTTATTCGGATTTTTTTTTTCCAGTTGATGTAACATGTTGATTGGTATGTTCTATATATATACAAAAAAATGAGCTTTTTAGGCGTTCGATGAAATGCCTATGAAAACAGTGATTAATTGTGATATACATATTGATTGGTATTTTCTATATCATCACCAAAAACTCCATCAAAGGAACTACCTATTCGAGCTCTGAATCCGTACTTGGGGAGGTGGACAATTAGGGCAAGGGTAACAAGCAACAGTCCTCTCAGATCATTCACAAATGGAAGGGGTCTTGGAAAAGTGTTTTCGAGTCCTTGATTGTGAAGCCAGCGAAATACGTAATACTGGTTTCAACACTCAAGCTGATAAATTCTACAATGACATTCTGGCTGGAAAGATATATATTATTTCTAATGGTGTTTTGAAACCAGCATCCACGAGCTTCAATCACCTGAAAACCGAATATGAGATTTTTCTAGACAGGGCTCTTAACATTCAGCTGTCCAGGGATGATGATAATTCAATCCCAATGCAATTATTCCATTTTCTTCCAATTAGTGATATTGAAAGCATGCAAACAAACTCTTTCGTGGATATCATCGGTGTTGTTCATCGATAAATCTCGTTGTGCCAATAACGAAAAAAGACGGAACTAGAACACATAAAAGGACTCTACAACTGAAAGACAAGTCTGAACGAAGTGTGGAATTGTCCCTATGGGGAAGCTTCTGCAATATTGAAGGACAAAAGGCTTTTGTGGTTGTTGGTCGAATAATACTAATGGCTCTTTATGATGTTTAGTCAATTTCACTTCATTTACAATTACAATCTCCCAACTCCAGGTTGTGTCCTCTTGCTCCACAGAGGTGAGTGAAATTTCTACAATATCAGTTCTCTCCTGTTTACTAACTTATTATGCCCTTTTTCATGCATATTAGTCCGACGTGTTTATGAATGTCAGTACAATACAAGTTTTCATACCTATTTCTTATATATTTACAAATCCAAATTGTAGCTAACATTACCAGATGCTGCTATCGTAGCCCCTTGAATTGCTCTCACTATTGTTAGAAATCTGTCCAGAATAGTAATAATTTTATAATCTGTCTTGAATGTCTCGAATTAGTTGAGATGTTGTAGCGGATTTAATTGATCATGTCGTAGTCATGGCTTTCGGGCAGAGCCGGAGTAGCAAATTTCACATCTTAATACATCAAAATCTATTGGTTATTAATATATCTTTATAATCTATGTTGTGGGTGATAAATTTGCACTTTCTTCATGCTTATGTTTTCAGTATACTACTGTTGAATTTATTGTTTCCAATTTCATGAAATTGGCTTCAATGTTACGGCTAAGACTGAAATACCAACCTAAACCCAGATGAGAGTAGTTTTTTTATCAACTAAATACAGAGAGACAAACTCAAATGCTTATTCAAGCAAATGAAATCAAGTAGAGAAGATGTACATATTTGAATTAGAACTAATAGGGAAGGCAAATAGTTAACCAACAAACTGTGGTTGAGAGATAATCAAATGCAAAATTGATCATGATTTTATTTCAGGTTTTACAATTAGTTCAGTGAGATGGGCCTGATGCGAAGTCTGAAATCAGAGAAGATTGCATAAAAATTTGGTACTCGAAGCAGAAAGTATTATAAACCCTTACGAATATATAGAACCTCGAACTTATCTATATCTATCTACCTGGCCACTCTTATTATACATAATAACCAAGTTTTGAAATCTTATTGGCTTTTGTGTAGTATATGAATTAAATCCCTTTCATTTGCCTCACCAAAAACTGCAGGCATATTATCTCAGATAAATAAAGTTCCATTGATGGCGCAGTGGCAACATTCCATCATGGAATAAAGTACGACATATCAAAATCTACAAAATTCAAAGATTCTACAATAGAAAGATCAACACTCATCCGAGAAAGAACTGGTTCAACATGGACATAGTGCTGACAGCCAACAACAACATCAAGGTAATAGCTCACTGGAACACAACCAATTGCATTTACAACAGAACCAGTCTCAGGATGATCAGCTACAACGCCAGGCAGAACAAGATGCAGCTCGTTTCCAGAAAAATGTTGCCCAGATATCTGAACAAAATATTGTAAATAACCCTGTACAGAGTAGAATGCACCTTCCCCATAGCCAGCTTCCATATCAAAAACTGCAGAACATGAGTAATCAACAAGCATCACCACATATACATGGACCAATATCTGTTTCTAAACAAGCAAATAACTCGCTCATTCGGAATGAATAGGTCCGCTTTGTGATGTTACTGCATCTGCCAACAATATTACCTCACCTTAAAAAAGATAAGGCCATGCAGGCTGCATCTAACAACTCTTTTTTCTAGATTGAGGGTGGGTTTCTAGACATAGGTTCTTCTAGGAACATAGGTCATATAAACATAGGTCATGAAGAAAAATAAATGAAGGGTGAAAAGCTTCTTTCTGAGTTTTGGTAACCCTTTTCTCTGCCGACATGTTTCTCAACTTTTGTTGCAGATTAAGAGGAGCCAACATAACCTATGAATCCTGCTATAATTATTCTTCGCGTGGGTGCTGGTGAACACGGTGTATCGCCCCTAAGAACTGCAGAGTTGTGTTAATGGATTATCCAGTTAAGATTTTGGCTTCTACGAGAAATGCAAGTGTGTTTTTTTAGGATATCATGTTTAAAAGTGTTACAAAAAGAAAACAACCATCTGTTCTTGGATATTAAAAAGTTATGCAAGAGAAATGAAATTGTATTTATCTTTTAATTTTCTTAATCAACCTATACTTGCACCATGTTTTATGTACCACATTTTTTTTTACTCAATTTCAATTTATATGCTCTTTCTTAATATTCAAAAAGTTTGTTTATGATAATTTGATGTTCAACTTGATTTCACCAACAATTTTGTTAAATGTAATTGATAGAACTGTCCGTGCCCTAGGGTACGGGCTATACCCTAGTTTATTTTAAAGTCTGAAACGAGTGGGTCTTTATTCTGCCGATTCTGACGTTAGGCTAATTTCGTTAAGAATTTCGATTTTAAAAAACAAACATCTGAGACGTCGTGCTGAAATCAGTTTTGCTCGAATACCATGTGAAAACTTAAAGTGAGAGAGAGAGAGAGAGACAAGGATGAAAGACGAGAGGTCTGCTGGTAGAGAGATGGATAAGCGAGAGTCAAAGAAGAGATATAGTGAGTAAGTACGATAATATTTTCTCTATATATTTGAATCAAGGGTTCATATGTATATGGGAGATTTTAAAAGGCCTCCCCGTTTTTGTTAAAAGGCCTCCCCATGATTTCGTTGACTTAGTAAAAACCCTTTGACTTAGCTTGGTTAAAGTGCCCCCCTCTTTGAATGGGTGAAAAAAACCCCCTTTAAAGGTGTATTTCACCCACATTTTCTCTCCTCCATCTCATTTTCTCTCTCTGCCACATCATCATCTTCTCCGGTAGGTCGCCGGCCGGCCAAACTTCCGGCCGGCGACCTTCAAATTTTTTTTTTTTTTTTTTTATTCTCTCTCTCCAAAATTTTTTTTTTTTTTTTTTTTTAACTCTCTCTCTCTCTATAGATCTAGAGAGAGAGAGTGCAGCCATTGAAGGTCTGCGAACAGACCTTCAATGGATCTGTTCGCAGACCTTCAAAGGGTCTGCGAACAGACCCTTTGAAGGTCTGTTCGCAGACCTCTAATGGGTCTGCGAGCAGATCTGGATCTGCTCTCTCTCTAGATCTAGATCTCTAGAGAGAGAGAGAGTTAAAAAAAAAAAAAAAATATAATTTTGGAGAGAGAGAGAGAAGAGAGAGAATAAAAAAAAAAAAAAAAATTTGAAGGTCGCCGGCCGGAAGTTTGGCCGGCCGGCGACCTACCGGAGAAGATGATGATGTGGCGTGGTCAACATCTCTGGTCTTGGGTTAAGTTTGACCTAACGGCGTTAACTTTGCCGTTAGGTCAAATATTGATGAAGGAGGTGCTCTTTTGTAAAGGGAGCCCTATAACCAAATGAGTTATAATGAGGGGCGCTTTTAGCGGGGAGGCCTTTTAACAAAAACGGGGGGGCCTTTTAAAATTTCCCTATGTATATATATAGCATTCGATGAGATAAGTAATGGAAAAGATACATGAAACATAAATCTAAGTTAAGTTGTTTGACTTGGTTTTTTGGCCTATTGGGTACATGACCGGGTCTGCAACCGGGTATTGGATCCGACCATGTGGATCGGATATAAAAGACACAACTCCGGTCTCGGGTTCGTGCTAACAAGGCAAAACCAGCTGCATATTATCCCCCACTAACTTTGGTAACAAAGTGAAAGTGGGCTTTGGGGGTGTCATCGTCCCATTCTAAACTGTCCCACCATTCATTCTCCCCATAAATAACTAATGAAGTATTATTTTTGTTACTGTTGTTGTGGAGTGGTAGCTTCTTCAATTTAGGACAGCTTGTTATGCCTATCCATTCCAAATCGGGGAAAGCCAAACTATTTGAACATATGCTCCTTAAGTTCGGTAGATCAGACAATTGTAGACGTGTCAGATTTGAAAACATATTTAACTTTGTATGGTCGTCCACTAGAAACCCATCAGAAATTATTTCTTCTAATTCATCCATGCCCATTAAATCAAGGATTTTAAGGTCATGAGCATAAGTAAGCCATGTAAGGTTCTTTATGGATTCACACCCAGAAATTTCCACACTTTGGAGGTTCCAAAGAAACAACTGCTCTTCTTGAAGTGGATCAGCTGGCAAATCCCACACAATCTCTAACTCTGGTAACCATGTGAGAATTAGACTCTCCAAGGTTTCCATCCCCCAAGGGCTGATTCTCAACTCTTTCAACTCAGAACAATCATATAAGTCAAGTTTCTGTAAATTCTTTAAGTTAGAAAGACTTAAAGATGGTGAAGATTTTGACAATGAGACAGAGGCGATACCTTCACAGTTTGTGATAGATAGCCTTCTGGTGATGAGTTGAAATTTGGAGCTGCTTACCAACTTTTGAAGAGCTACAAGATTGCCTATTATGATCCCAAGATCATTCAAATGTTCCAAGCTTTCCAATTCCATTAGACTTGCACAACCCTCCATTTCCCAGTCCTTGAAGTTAGTATCAGAACCATGCATGTCCAACACTCGCAATTGTGCAAGACAAGGTATCACCCCGCTAGGTAATTTAGTGCTAAGTGTCGCCAAACGTAAGAACCTCAACTTCGACAAAGACTTTAACTGGTTTGGAAGGAAATTCAAACTTGTAAGGCATAGATCGAGGTATCGTAATTCAGAAAGTTGAAAAATATTTGCTGAAAACGTAGAATATCTATCTATGCTTAGAACTCTAAGTTTAGGCATATTGTCACAAGCCAGACTACTCCATGCAAAGTTTAATGTATACTCATGTAAAATTATCAAAGTTGTCAGATTAGAGCAATTTGTTGAAGGATTAATAATATGACGAGAATCATTCATCACTGATATCTTTTCAGCCTTCTCCCATTCATCGGGTTTAGGTTCTAAACCAACGTCGGTCAAATATTTTCCCTTGTTTCTCCCATAATCAGAGACTATCCAAATTGCCAAATCTCGAACTATATCATGCATTTTAACACTCTCGAGATCTGAGGAGCTATAGGTCTCCAACAAAGACACATTCATGAGATTTCCAATGATGTCACGACCTTGGTCACGAGCATCGTCTATGTTCTCAAAATCATCTATGAATTCTTCGGCTATCCAATAGTCTATAAGTTTTTCTCTCTTAAGACCATCATAATCGTTAGGAAACAATGAACAATATAGGAAGCAAGATTTGGTTTTATCGTTCCGTAAATTGTCATAGCTAAACTTTAGAATTTGTAAAACTTGATCATCCATACCTTCAAACTCGGAGGCTGACTTTTGTAATACTTTTATTGCGCGTCTCCAATCACGCACCTCCTTCTTGCTAGCCATAGTTCGACCAATAGTGTTGAGTGCTAGAGGTAAACCACAACATTCTTTTGCAACAACTTTCGCAAGCTCAGGTATTTGTCGGTGACCATTTATCACTTCGCTTCCTACTTTCTCTTGGAACAGACTCCAAGCTTCGCTCTCGTTTAAGCAATCTACTTTTATCTTTCTATGGGCTTCCATTTGCCCGCAAACATCCACAGATCTAGTAGTGAAAACCACCATAGACTTGTTGATTTCATTAGTAGAGTCACGAGAGGAAACTCCTATACTTCGTAAATCAATTCGTTGCCAGATATCATCCAAAAACAACACAAATTTCTTCTTTTTCAACGCCGTGAATATTTCGTTAGCTGTTGTCTCTAAATCTGATTTGTCTGACAGAGACAAATTAAGTGAATCTGCGATTTTTTTCCGGACGTTTTGTAAGTTCATATCTTTAGAAACCACAACCCAAATCGCCAAATGAAAGCCATCTTTCCTTTTGGATAATTCATTGTTGAGATTCCTCAGTAGTGTAGTCTTCCCAACTCCACCCATCCCATATATACCTAGAATCCTCAAGCTTTTGACTTGATCATCTTCATTAACAAACTTCAACAACTCTTCAAGCTTTGGTTCCATACCGACAACCCCAGCTGCTGTTGGTATCTCTTGAATCGGTTCTTGTAGACATCTTTCAGCAACAACTTTAAATTCTCCTTCCTTAATCAATTCCCTCACTGTTGTTAACTTTTCAATCACTGAGTTGCTAAGTATGAGTGTTTGAGTAAATATTGTTTGTTCTAAAATTTCATTAACTTGTTTCTTTATAGCTTCAACCCTTTCGAGCCAACACTTAACTTCATTAGTGCATGACATCGGTTTTGCTAAGTCTGACTCGGCAAGACGGATCTTGTGCATGACATCGTCTCTTTTACACTCCAATTGACGAATTGTAGATCTCAAAGAATTGACGTTTCTTTTGAGGTTGAGGAAGTTGGTAATGTGAGGAGAACAATAACCCCATAGAGTAGTCATTTGATCAGATATTTGAGTTCCAAGTAATTGTAGAAATAGCTTGGTTTGTAAATTTGGTGATAGAAGTTGAAGTTGGTAAAGTAGGTCTTAATGAAGTAGGAATTTAAGCTGGGGAAAGATAGTTCAAAAGATAAAGTATTTGTGGAGAGAAATTCAAGTGGCCTTTGAGCAAATTATAGGGTTGGAGTAAAGACTAAGGGCCAGGCGGCTGGATAAGTCTCTGGGTCCATCGAGTTTGAAATTAGATGCAAACTGTCTGCTGGTGAAGGAATGGCCAAGTTGAAGTTGACGAGACATATGCTAACGGAGAACATCAGTTTTTTAACGCGCAATTAGGTTATTGTCAGTCCGTGCATTAACTCATAATTTTGAATTTGTATTCTGGACTCGTCACTGGGGAACTTCTCTATGCCCATTTAACAAGATATCCCAAACTATTACTAGAAAACAAAAGCAAAACAAGATATCTATAGTATATATTGAGACCTAGTTGCAACTTAATTTACAAATGATAAGGGTAAACAAAACACATCCAATTCAAAACATGAAAAGCAAAAGTTTGTGATCCCCAAAGATGCAGATAATACTTCACCACGATGACAATCCTCTCCATTGATGATGATTCTTTATCTTGGAAACTTTTGTCATTAAAACAACACTGCAAATAGAGTAGCTATAGAATCGAAGCCTCTCAAAGTTTGTCTTATCCATTTTCCAAACTCTTCGAAAAGTAGTGGTGGAGTTTGGAATGTAACTTGACGAAGGGACATTCCGTTGCAAAACCTGAGAGATCTTCAATCAAGCTACATCCAGGCACTTTCTTCACATTTTTATCCTCCATCTTCTTTCTCACCTTTGCCACATCTTCCCACCGATTAGCCGAAGCATACATGTTAGAAAGAAGAACATGAACACCACCATGATCGAGACTTCTACCCGCTAACCTCTCAACCATTTCTTTTCCCAATTCAACGTCCCCATGCATTCTACAAGCATTAAGCAATGCCCCTAACACGTAAGAATCAGGTTCCATCGACATTTCACTCACCAATTTCTTTGCCTCGTCAAGCATACCGGCTCGCCCCAATAAATCCACCATACACCCATAATGCTCAATCCTCGGTTCAATTCCGTAAACTTCATTCATGCTTTTGAAGAACCTCATCCCATCTTCTACAAGACCCATTCGACTACACGCACTTAAAACACATATAAATGTTACCTCATTCGGATTGACTCCATCTTCTCCCATCTTAATAAACAACTCAATTGCACTTTTACTCCTTCCATGATTTGCTAAACCAGAAATCATTGAAGTAAAAGCAAATACATCTCTCTCAGACATCTCATTGAATACCTGACTTGCTGTTTCAATACAACCACACTTTGCATACATATCGATAAGAGCAGTACCTAAAATCCTGTCCAATTGAATCTTGTTTCTGTCGACGTACGAATGAATCCATTTACCTTGATCAAGAGCACCAAGAAACCCACAAGCAGTAAGTGCTCCGCCAATTCCTGCGTGATTCGGTTTGATACCAGCAAGCTGCATCTCATTAAAAAGTTGTAAAGCTTCTTTGAACAACCCCACTTGTACATATCCAGTGATAATAGCACTCCAAGAAACAACATTTCTCTCAGGCATTTTATCAAACATCTCCCGGGCGATTTGTAACTGTCCTACTTTCACATACCCACTAACCATGGAAGTCCAAGAAATCACATCTCTGTTTGAACTAATATCAAACAATTTACGAGCATAATCAATACAATAACAATTAGAATACATATGGATCAACCCATCAGTGAAACCATCAGTGAGATCAGTACAAGCTCTAAGAACAAAAGAGAAGGTATAATTGTTGGGTAAGAGACCAGATTGAAGCATTTGTTTGTAGAGAGAGAATGCTTTAATGGGTTGGGTTCTCTCAGTAAAAGCTCTAATCATGGTGTTCCAAATGAAAGTAGAAGGATTGGGGAGATGACGGAAAAGATGGTGGGCATAATCGAGGTCCCCATGATCGGAAATAGCATAAGGGTCAGTTAGGGCTCCAGAGAGGATGAGATGTGATTGAATTTGTTTGATTTGTTTCATTGTTAGCCATGGTTGATCCAAGTGAGTGAGAGTTCTCTTGTTTGATTTCAAGTACTTGGCGAATGGGTGCAACATTAGCCGTTTTAGGTTTAACGGTCAAGATAGCATATCAAATTTACAAATTGGTTAATGGCTATAGAAATTAGAAAGAGCTAATTTCTATCTGGCCCACTAATGGATGACTAGTAGCCTCTAATCTTTTCTATTGCAAAGTTGACCTCCCATACTCATTGTTTCCATCCATCTAACGTTACGGATTATGTTGTTGGCGGTGTGGTGCCGAGTCCCCATCTCCGCCTTCGGTCGAATTCTCGAAGTCTTCGAATCTCCTTTTAGTTGAGCCTCCGACTGCATCTACTTCGGACCTCAAAAAGCTTGACGATTCAGCTTCCTTATCTCTTGTGGAGATACCTATCACGTTTTTACGTTATCTTCTCTTGACTTGCCTGCTTCCGCATCTTCTGTCTTTTAGCATTACTGATTCACCATCACTCGACTTTCTCACTAAAGGTAGTAAAGGACACGAGAATCCTACATGACTAGTTGGTATTAGGAATTTTCCTGCTTATCTTACCAACTAGTATGTCCTTTCTAGTTCAAGACGCCATCTTTCTTTATTCATTGATCGACTGATTCTAGTTTGACCATTTCAATCCTTCTCATAAGTTTTTTCTCACTTCGATTATCATAGCAGAAGAGCCAACTCTTTCAAAATCGCCTTTGAATTATCGGAATGGCGTGTTGTTATGGCCAAAGAAGTACCATATCTCGAACCTAATAATATGTGATCTCTGACTTCATTGCCTCATGGCAAGAAACCTATTGGTTGTAAATGAATTTACAAAATTAAGTACCGCTTTGATGGTTTAATCGAACGCCCTAAAAAATGACTCGCAGCCAAATGGTATACTGGTTTATAATATTTGGACGGGACCCTCGATCATGAGGTTCTCCTTTGGTTAGTTCTCTAACGCTTTCGGGGTTCACTGAATTTGATTGGGCTAGTCACCCGTCATTCCACTAGCGCCTACTTCAGAATGTTTGGTGCGGGCCTGATGTCTTTGAAGTCCAAGAAACAACCGAAAATTTCCAATCTTCAGCGGAGGCCGAACATCGTAACCTTGCTTTTATTATTGCAGAATTTCGTTTTCATGATTTCCATATTCCGTTTCAAGAATAAGTTGGTTTGCATATCGTTGTCAATCACGTTTTCCACGACCCCACAGAGCACATCAAACTTAATTGCCACTGTGTTCATGAGAAGAAGTACAAATAATTATACAAACATCCAACCAAATCTGTTGGGAAAAAAATCTTATGTGGAAAAAGTAAGCAACATCAGTTGAGCTTTCATGAAATCTACTAGCATTTCTGAAGAATTATTGAACTCTACCAACATTTTGATCCAACTCTTTCATTATACTGTATTTGATTACTACCAAATGCCATTCTACAAATAATTCTATAAGGAAGAGGTGATAATGTTTTGGGTTATTCCCCAAATAGCCGCCAACTTTGTGACCAGCTTCCAGCCTAGCCCTCTATATCAAAAATACCTAGATGGTCCCCTTTTACAGTTACCGTTGTAACTCCGTTTGACTAGTCATCACCTCTCTCTCCTCCATCTCATCCCCTCTCTCTGCCACCTCTTCTTCTCGCCACCTCATCGTCTTTACCGGCGAAAGTTGCCGGCCGGTCAAATTTTCGGTCGGCGACCTTCAAACATAAAAAATAAATAAATAAATAATTCTCCCTCTCTAAAAAAATTCCTCTCTCTCTCAACACTCCGGGGAAGGGTTTTCCTTCGCCAGAGTATTGAGAGGGGGAGAGGAGAGAGGAATTTTTTTTTATGTTCGAAGGTCACGGCCGGCGACCTTCCTCGGTGAAGACGATGACGTGGCGAGAAGATGAGGTGGCAGAGAGAGGTGATGAGATGGAGGAGAGAGAGGTGATGACTAGTTAACGGAATTATAACGGTAACTGAAAAAGGGGGGCATCTGGGTATTTTTGATTAAGTAGAGGGTTGTCAGGAAGTTGGACACAAAGTTGGGGGCTATTTGGGAAATAACCCCCATGTTTTACTAAGATCAACATCACTAGTGCTAGAACTAGAGATTGAATGGGCGGATCCACATGGAGACGAGCCAGGGGTGGAATTTGGTAGTTTTAGGCTTTAGGAAGAATATTAACAGTTTAACACCACCCTTGTGCAGCTGACATGGTACACCATTCACCCTCCGCCCATTTGGTCAAGCCATCAACTCCATTCACCAGCGGACCAGCCCTATGTGCTCTAATTTTTGGGTATTTGCTTTTCACCCCCATGTTTTATGAACAATCGCGCTTAGGTGCCCTTTTTCATCCTTTATTTTTTGACCAATTTTTTATATCCTCAGTCTTTTGTTAATTCAAGTTTCACTCTCTTTGTTAGGTTTAATGTACTTCCACCACCAAATTATTTGACTGTTTAATGTACTTCCACCACCGAAACCTCCGAAATAATTTATCGAAATAACGTCTTTACGATATCTCATGGGTATCAAATCGGAACACGTTACATAGTTACATACACAATATTTTACATAAGATAACAATTTCCAATATTAAGCAAAGAACAACATATAAAATTATCTATTTTTCTTGAAAATCTTTTAAAATCGATCACCATAACACCCTAATTTTCTGCTTTAACACATTTGTATGTTTTTATCTTTTCTATTTTTTTTGGAATCATACGTCATGAAACATTTGATTTAGATCATTTAGATACATGTGACAATAGTGATGCAAAAATAGACATTATTCACCATATATTGTCTTTGGATTATAGTATTGCGAGTGCATATGAGTTAGTAAAATTTTAGGCTAGCCAGGTTCGACTCCCAATTCTGGCTCCGCCAATGGATGGAATCAATCATATCTGAAACTTCTTGTGATCTTACCCAAAAGATTGAACTCTCCATTAACACTAAAAAGTTCAAACACACAAATCTTTCTTATCTCTCTCCGAAACTCACCATAAGGAGATAGGGTAACATCTAAGCCATGGAAGATCTATTACTAAAAGCTAGATAATTATGTGTAAATACTTGTTTTTGCAGTTTCAGATGTTGAGATTACTAGTGTGGGCATTTGACCTAATTGAAGAAGCATGATATGCCCATATTCTTGAGAGAGTTTCCATAGTGAATGATGAGGAGATTGACCTAGTTGTTGCAAATTAGCCATGAGTGGAAGCTTTGGTGGAGTAGGAGGAACTAGGAAGATTGAGTTGTTTTTTTGCCTTTACGACTAAGAAAAAACACATGAACGATAATAAGAGTAAGAAGTAAGAGGCAAAACAACGAATAAAATAATTTTAATAGAGAAGCGGCCTCTACCCTGAATTTCGTGGAACGTGAACAATGTCGTTATTAGCCCACATTTTGTCTTGTCAAACTTTATGATACTTTATGATAAATTTTACTACAAACATTTAATTCTTGACTTCCATGGACTAGCTTAGATTATGGATGGATTGTTTTCACCTAACCACAAGAACTTTGTTCTTAAGTTTTGATTTAGTAATTGGAGAATTCAAAACATCAAGCTTTCATAGCTCAGTTGGTTAGAGCACCCGTTTAGTAAGCGGGAGGTCATGTGTTCAACTCTCATTGAAAGCATTTTCTCATGATTCTTTTTTCTCTTTTTGTTCCAAAATCCTCTTACTTATCAAACTTTACCTTCGTTAATTGCTCAAACTAGAATAATAAGCTTGATTTCAGGAAGATAAGAGTAAATTGAAAGTTTCTTTCTATTTGTAAAAGTCAATCACCATTTTTGAAATTCAATACTCTTCTTCCTCCATTGTTTTCATTATCAAACACAAACAACACGACATTAGGAACAAAGGATGCCCTCTCAACAAAAGAAAAAAAGGAGCAACCGAGCAAAGGATGCCCTTATATGAACCGCACCAATATATGAGTAACCCGCCTTAAAATTACTAAATTTATTTTAGGCTTGCAATGTCTTTTGTGTAATTTTGTTTGTTTGGTGAAAAACCAGTACTATCTTTTAATTCCAATATCCAAGCTTCAAATTACATTGGCAAATTAATTTTGCTTACATAGGGTAAGGGTAGAAAGCAATCAGTCTATATCAAATCAGAAATGATACTCATCCCGGTTAATTTCCCGGCCCGAAACCCGGCCGGGTGAGTTGGCAAGCCAACTGGGCTTGCCATCATGACGTGGGGATGATTTAACTGGATATTTAATGGAATCTAAAAGTGGTCCCTCATATTATAATGTAATTACTGATAAGGACATTCATAAAAACCCTAGCTTCAACCCACTTGTCTTTCTCAAAAAATCACGACCAGACCTCTCCTTTCTCAAAACCTAGGGTTTCATCTTACTCAAAAACATCACAATCCAAAACCAAGATCGTCCAGAGCAAGATTCACCGGAAATCACTCAATAGGTAAGGTTTGTTTGATTTTCTTCTTGCTTACCTCTTCTTCTCATACTTCTTCATTCATTCGCTGACTAACTCTCTCTCTCTCTACAAGTTCGAAGGTTTCAGTAGACTTTCTTTCTCTCTACAAAACGAGGTGAGTCCCATGTCTTATGTCTCTTTGTTCAATTTTAAATTTTACGGCAAAAAATTAGGGTAGGTGTATTAATGTTTCTTTTGTGATTGCGCAGTAAAATTCGGCAGGACACAATTTTTTGATTTTCTTCTAATGGAGTGTCCACTGGCTGGCTGGCAGTCATACCTGTTTCTTGTAATAAATCTAATGCATACTTTCTTTGGGATAAAAATATTCCTTTATCACAACGAGAGACTTCAATTCCCAGAAAGTATTTCAAATGACCTAAGTCTTTCATTTCGAATACCCTGGATAAGTATTCTTGCAAAGCCTTCATTTCTTCTGGATCATTGCCAGTTACTATCATGTCATCTACATAAATAATAAGTGCAGTAATCTTTCTGTGTTGCCTTTTTAGAAATAGTGTGTGATCTGAGTTGCTCTGTCTGTATCCAAATGTTGTCATAGATTTGGTGAATCTTCCGAACCAAGCTCAAGGCGATTGTTTTTATCCGTATAACGATTTCTTCAGTCTGCACACCTCCTGTTTTTGCTTTTCAGTTATCATGCATCCAGGTGGAAGATCCATATATACTTCTTCAGATAGCTCACCGTGAAGAAATGCATTTTTTACATCGAATTGTTGTAATGGCCAATCAAAATTTGCAGCTAAGGATAATAGAACTCGGACAGTGTTGATTTTCGCTACAGGTGCAAATGTTTCAGTGTAGTCAATCCCATATGTTTGTGTATATCCTTTTGCAACTAATCTGGCTTTAAAACGTTCCACTGTACCATCTGCTTTATATTTTACGGTGAAGATCCACCGACATCCAACTGTCTTCTTCCCGGTAGGAAGATCTACTAATTCCCAGGTTTTATTCTTTTGTAAAGATGTCATTTCTTCATTCATTGCTGCTTTCCATTTAGGATCAGTTAATGCTTCCTGCACATTGTTAGGTATAGCTACAACAGATAACTGATTGACAAATGATTGATTATTTTTTGATAAACGATGAGTAGATACATAATATGACTCATGGGATATTTTACCTTACTAGACAATTGAGGTTCATATAAAGTTTTTGTCATACCTCTATTGACACGTTCTGGCAACTGTCTTCGGAATGGCTCAGGTGTTGAAGAATGAACCTCCTCTGGCAATGATTGACTTTGTGTATTGATAGGAAAAATCTCGGACTCGTTTTCTGGAACTGTTTGTCTATCTGGATGTCCATTATCATAATGATTCAAGACTTGATCATTTTGTTCTGGTTCATTTTCTTTTGTATTCACTGTGTCTAGCAAGTCATCACCATTCACATCTGAATTTTGATTATGATGATCCAAATGACCTACTAACTGGTGAGTAACATCCACTTCATTGTTCTCAAGGTCACAAGTATCTTGACCACTTAATTCTAAATTACCTACCATTTGGTCAGAAATTCCTACCTCGTTATTCTCAAGATTATATTCTAAAGTCTGAATTTCCTCAAAACACTCCCCTTGAGATTCAGACTTAGCAAAATACATAGTTTCTTCATTAAAGACGACATCTAAAGTAACAAACATGTGTTTGGTGGGAGGATGGTAACACCGGTAACCCTTTTGATGAAGGGCATATCCCACAAAGACACATTTTAGAGCGCGTGGCATTAGCTTACTTTTTGCTCGGGTGTGAACATAAACAACACAATCGAAGACATGAGGAGGTAAATTAGATACCGTTGGAGCAATAACTGCATTTGCAAGTGTCTGAAATGGTGTGCTGAAATTAAGAGATCGTGATGGTACACGGTTGATGAGATATGCAGCAGAAAGAAGAGCTTTTTCCCCAATAACATAAAGGCATGTGAGCCTCAATCAAGGAAGCGCGAACAACCTCTAATAAGTGGCGGTATTTGCGCTCAGCTACACCATTTTGTTGTGGTGTTCCTGGACAGGTGGTTTGATGAATGACGCCATTAGAATCCAAAAAATTCTGAAGTTGGGCGTCACGATATTCACCACCGTTATCACTACGTAACACCTGAATACGAGCATTATATTGTGTTTCAATGGTTTTATAGAATTTTTGAAACAACATGTTAACCTCAGATTTAGACTTCATCAAACATAACCAAGTCATCCTAGTACAATGAAAGTAACAAACCAACGTGTCCCTTCTAGGTTGGGGACTTTTGACGGTTCCCAAACATCAGAATGAATTACCATAAAAGGAAGAGGACTTTTATTCAAAACCAAAGGGTATGAAGTGCGATGACTTTTCGCAAGTTCACACACACACATTTAAAAGAAGAATCATCTAAATTTTTAAATAAATTGGGAAATAACTTTCTTAAATAACCAAATGAGGCATGACCGAGTCGTCGATGCCATAGCTTTATTTCAGTTAGTCTCTTATGGGAACTAGTGGTCTCAACAGCCAATGCATGTTGTAGTCGATTAGAATGCTCTGACTACAAATCCAAATAGTAGAGCTTCCCCTTCTTAACACCATAACCAATCGTCTGTCGAGTCTGAATATCCTTAAACACACAATGATTAGGCCAAAAAATAACAATACATGATAAAGTAGAAATAATTTGAGAGACAGACAATAAATTATAATCTAAAGAAGGAACAACTAAGATAGACTCAAGATGTAAAGTATTAGTCAGAAGGGATGATCCTTCCCCAAGTATTGAGGTGGTATGCCCATTGGCTGTAGAGACAGATTTTTACGAGGAGGGTCGAAAGTTTGTGACTTGTCCGGCATCAAATGTCATATGATCAGTTGCTCCGGAATCAATTATCCATGCATTATTAGAAACGTGTGAAGAGGTGTTTAAAACCGTACCTTCAGTTGTAGTAGTGGTGATTAATGCGGAAGACGTTGAAGGTGTGTGATCCTGTTTTGTTTGAGCAATAGCAGCAGTAGAAGGCCTTTTGGCGTTCCGATGCTTTGTAGGATCCCACCAGTCAGGATAGCCTATAAGTTCAAAACAACGATTCTTCAAATGCCCTGTTTGATGACAATGAGTACATTTTAAGTTAGTTTTTTCAGAATTATGAGAATTTTTGTAGTTGATGGATTTTGACCGATCTTGAGATGATTGTGGTGGTCGATGTTGTGAAAGCATAACAGAAGCATCAGAAATGTCACTATCTATATTTAGAGTTGTAGCTCGAACTGATTCACGACGAACTAATGAATAATATGCCTCTAAGCTCAGAGGAGGATCATGGCGTAGAATTTCACGGCGAAGCTGATCTAAACTTTTATTCAGTCCTGCAAGAAAAATATGAACCCGAATCCGTTCAATGGATTTGTGGTATATTGTCACATCATCTGGATCTTTCATGACCACTTTATCACGGTGATCCAGTTCTCTAAAGATATTTGTGAGTTCGCCACAATAGATAGAGAGAGATCTAGACCCTTGTTTAGCGGAGAATGCCTGTTGATGAAGTGAATAGACCCGTATTTCATCATTACCATCAAAAAAGGCAGTAGAGAGGTCTTTCCAAATTTCTCGCGCAGTAGGTATACGAAGGTAACGTTTCATGATATCAGGAGACATAGACATCAAAAGCCAGCGTTTCACTTTTTGATTTTCAGCATACCACTTATCATAACCTTTATCAGATTCAGTAGGTTGTGTAGTGGTACCCATAATGTAAGTCAATTTTTCTCGTTCAGCAATATGCATTTCCATTAGTTGTGACCAGATATCATAATTTGTTTCAGTAAGTAGAACACCAATATTAAAAGCACCTTCTGGCTGAATAACAACTGGGATATGGGAGTCACTCATTTTCGTTTTTCTTTTACTTTTTTTTTCTCTCTTTTTCTTTTTCCTTATTTTTCCTTATTTTTCCTTATATATGATGGATATACTTATTAAATCAAGGATAGAAAGAGGAAAAAAAATTACTAAAGAAATGAAATCGAGAAAAAAAACCACAAACTATTGGTTGAACTCTGAAGATGGTAAGGGATAACTCTGCAACAAGTTGAACAATATCTTCTGAGGCTTCTTCTTTATGTCTCCTTTTTTTTAATCTTCTTTACAAGGGATTTGATTGATATTATGGTCTTGGAAAGAAAGAAAAAACAATCTAGTTTTGGTTTTGATATAGAAAAGGGTTAGGATTTGAGTTTTTTCTTTTCTTTTCTTTGAATAACACTATGGATCTATGATTTGGAGGTTTTTTTTCCCCTTCTTTTTTTCTCATAGTAAACTTGGCTCGGATACCATGTTTGAACACCAATGAAAGAAGGAAGAGAAAAAATGAAGAGAAGAAATTTGTTTCTGTATATTATTTCTGTTGAGACATTACACTTCTTATATAGGATAGTTATATCCTTATTGAGAAAAAATAAATCTAGTAACAAATAATGTGGTAATATATTGGTGATTTGTGAGCAAGGATATCAAGAATATATGGTAATCAAGAATATACGGTAATTAATCCATTCCCATATATTCTTGATTTAAACAAATGTCAACACATTCATATACCGTCTTCTTGCTAGCCACAGTTCGACCAATAGTGACGAGTGCTAGAGGTAAACCACGACATTCATTTGCAACAACTACCGCAAGCTTAGGTATTTGTGGGTGACTATTTATCACTTCGTTTCCTACTTTCTCTTGGAACAGACTCCAAGCTTCGCTCTCGTTTAAGCAGTCTACTTGTATCTTTCTATGGGCTTCCATTTGCCCACAAACACCCCCAGATCTAGTAGTGAAAACGACCATAGACTTGTTGGTTTCATGAGTAGTAGAGTCGCAAGACGGAACTCCTACACTTTGTGAATCAATCCGTTGCCAAATATCGTCCAAAAGCAACACAAATTTCTTGTTTTTCAACACCCTGAATATTTCTTTAGCTATTGTGTTTAAATCTGGTTCGTCTGGCAGAGTCAAACGAAGTGAACCTGCGATTTGTTTCTGGACGTTATTTAAGTTCATATCTTTAGAAACCTGAACCCAGATCACAATTTGTGAATGAGCCTGAGATCCAGTGAAACCATCGGTGAGATCAGTACAAGCTCTATGAACAAAAGAGAAGGTATAATTGTTGGGTAAGAGACCAAATTCAAGCATTTGTTTGTAGAGAGATAATGCTTTAATGGGTTGGTTTCTCTCACTAAAAGCTCTAATCATGGTGTTCCAAATGAAAGTAGAAGGATTGGGGAGATGACGGAAAAGATGGTGAGCATAATCGAGGTCCCCATGATCGGAAATAGCAACAAAAGCATAAGGGTCTGTTAGGGTTCCAAAGAGGATGAGATGTGTGATTAAATTTGTTGATTTGTTTCATTGTTAGCCATTGTTGATCCAAGTAAGTGAGAGTTCTCTTGTTTGATTTCAAATGCTTGGTGAATGGATGCAACATTGGCCGTTTTTGGTTGTTGAACGGTCAAGATAACATATCAAGTTTACAAATTAGTTATTGTTCGAAGGGCTCATTTCTATTTGGCTCCCTAATTGATGACTAGTAGCCTCTTTGCCCTCTTATCTTTTCAATTGCAAAGTTGACTTCCGTTACTAACCTTTTTCATTGATCTCCTTATTTTTAGGCTATTTTTATTCGAGAACACGTCGCTATCAATCTCGTTTTCCGCTGGCGCATAAAGCGAATCAAACTCAATTTCCACTTTGTTTATGAGGAAACTGAAGTCCATGAAATAATCAATCATCCAACCAAAGAGGAAAAAGATCTTCTGTGACTGAGAAAAGTTAGCAAGATCAATTGAGTTTTATGAAGAATTTCTTGAAATATACTAGCATTTTGATCCAACTCTTTCACTATCTCTATCCAATACTCACCATAAAGAGATCGATCGACTACATCTAAGAAATTATAAGAAAGTCA
The DNA here is from genome assembly GCF_041429995.1 of Eschscholzia californica. Classification (NCBI taxonomy): domain Eukaryota; kingdom Viridiplantae; phylum Streptophyta; class Magnoliopsida; order Ranunculales; family Papaveraceae; genus Eschscholzia; species Eschscholzia californica. The sequence continues at coordinate 9,875,826 of NW_028238198.1, read as the reverse complement.
TATCTTTAGGACCAACAATGGGACATCTATTACTAAAAGCTTTTTGATGAACATGAGGATATACACCCAGTTGTTGCAAACTACCAATGAGTGGAAGCTTAATTTTGGTAGAGTAGGAAGTAAAACAAGGCGAACAAAAGTAAGAATTAAGAAACCAATGAACTATAATAAGAGTAAGAAGCAGGAGGTAAAACACCGAATATGACGAAATTGAATAGAAAATCTACCTTAAAGAGTTCATTCTACTCTGGATTTCTTGAAACCCGAACAATGTCGCTATTAGCCCATATTTTGTCTTGTCAGACTTTACGATACTTTACATAGTTCTTTCTGCCGAGAAGCGAGTACTGAAATTATTTTTCAAAAAAGATAGAAAACATAATTTGATGAAGAGAGGGTTGTTATTGTAACAGATGCTTTTATATGGAGAAAAAGAATGTGTGACCGGGTGAGCAGACCACTCACTCTTCATACATTACTACTCCCCAAAACACTCTTCTCTCTCTAACACACCTACATATTCTTACACTAGGTTAACATTCTCTATTATATATTAATAATTTTACTTTTAAATGTAGAAAGAAAGAGTTTATTATGAAACCTGTTTCTTAAAGGTTTATCTTGTAAACTAATGTTAATTGGGGAATTTAGAACACCAAGCTTTCATAGCTCAGTTGGTTAGAGCACCAGTTTAGTAAGCGGGAGGTCATGAGTTCAAGCTTTAGTTGTAAACCTTTCTAGTTGATTTATGAAGTGAAGATTACACAATTATATAGAAAGAGAGAAAACAGAAAATTAACAACTAACCATTTCCTCACTAACCTATAACCGAAAATAATAACTAACAACTTCGTAACAACTAACCATGGGTTATGTTCCCATACTTCTCCTCTTGATCCAGTACAACACATGAATGAAAATACACCTGATCTATATCTCATCTATTACCTTCTTCAGATTGATGGTTGGTGAAGAACAAACCTTCAATTTGGACTTGAGAGAATGAAATCGAGGACCGAGAAGTGGAGAGGCAACTAACTCTATAATAAAATGGAAATCCAAGGCTAAATGTTTAATTTTGGAATGGAACACTAGATTAGAAGCCAAAGCAAGAGCAGAAGTATTGTCACAATACAAAAGAGGTCGAGTAGAAAGAGAACAATGGAGTTCTTTCAAGAGAGAGCAAACTGATGCAACGGACCTAGAGGATTTTCTATTTTTCTACTTTCCAATTTTTAGCAGTTTTCCGGTTTTGGTTATTTTCTAGTTTTTAGCAGTATCCTGGTTTTGGTTATTTTCTAGTTTTTATCAGTTTCTTAATTTTAGTTGTTTTCTTAGTTTTTAGCAGTTTCCCAATTTGGTTGTTTTCTTAGTTTTTAGTAGTTTCTAGATTTAAGATATTTTAGAGTTTAGTCATATTAGACTTCTATTATTTTAGGGTTTGAAGCCTATAAATAGGCTTTTTATGTTCATTGTTAAGGAAGCTTAGTTTATTGAATAAAGTTTTTGTTTGATTTAACGAGGAGCGATCTCTATACTTTTTTATCTCTTGTCTACTACGCTCTGCATCAGTTGGTTTCAGAGGTTGCGTCGATCTTTAACAATGCCACCGAGAAGACAACCTGCTACAGGTAGGGGGAATCATATGGATATTGTTAATGAAAGAGATGAAGTTATAAATTAATGATTAGACGGTGTTGACGAATGGTGGCAACAAATGACTTGAATGATAGAAGGGTTGACGCATCGGATAGATGCATTGATTGTTCATCAATGGGAACCAACTTTACCAAATCGTCACTCAGAAAAGGATGATGGATCTACTGAAGATGATTCCGATAACCCTTTTACTAGAATCGTTCGGGGAAGAAGGAACCAAACCAATCACGATTCTCGAAGATGGGAAGCGGGTTTGAGGATTGATATCCAGGAATTCGGAGGGCGTGGTCAACCTGAAGAATTCCTCGACTGGCTAACTACGGTCGACGATATTCTAGAGTTTAAGGAGATACCTCATGACAGGCAGGTTCCTCTTGTGGCTACTAGTCTTCGTGACAGGGATGCCGCATGGTGGCAGCAACACAAGGTAATGCGGTCCAGAACAGGGAAATCAAAGGTAACTTCGTGGGAGAAGATGAAAAATATATGCGTGCAAATTTGTTCCAAATAACTACATCAAGTTTCATGAGGCGGGGTGTGTAGTCTTGTTTTAGCAAGAAATTCATGAAGTTTCTGTTGAAAGCTAATTAGTAATTTCCTAGAAAATAATTATCTATATTTTAAGTATGTTTTTAATTACATAAGAGTTATGTTAATCAAGAGTCAAGAGTTATGTTAATCAAGAGTTAAGAGTTTAGAAAATCAAGAGATGGGAGTTTGTAAGTCTAAGAGTCTAGAAGTTATTGTAAGAGTTATGTCTATCATCTGTGATCTATATAAATATATGTCTTTGTAGTGAGAAGATATCAAGCAAAAAAAAACATTCAACAATAGCATCTATCTCAATACAGTTTAATTTTAGCAAATTCTTCTTTCCATTCTTCTTGTAAGAACAAGAAAAGCACCCAACAGTTTCCTCACTTAAAATTATCAAAGTTGACAGATTAGAGCAATTTGTTGAAGGATCAATATTATGACGAGAATCATTCATCACTAATATCTTTTCAGCCTTCTCCTGTTCATCTATTCTAGGTTCTAAACCGACGTCGACCAAATATTTTCCTTGCTTCTCCCATAGTCAGAGACTATCCAAATTGCCAAATCTCGAACTACATCATGCATTTTAACACCCTTGAAACCTGAGTTGCTATATGTTTCCTCCAACAAAGACACACTCGTGAGATTTCCAATGATGTCATAACCTTGGTCACGAGCTTCGTCTATGCTCTCAAAGTCGTCTATGAATTCTTCGTCTATCCAATAGTCCATAAGTTCTTCTCCATCAAAACAATGATCTTGGGGGAACAATGAACAATACAAGAAGCAAGATTTGATTTTTTCGCTCCGTAAATTGTCATAGCTAAACTTTAGAATTCGTAAGACATTATCATCCATACCTGGAAACTCGGAGGCTGACTTACGTAATACATTTTTTGCGTGTCTCCATTCAGGTACCGTCTTCTTGCTAGCCATAGTTCGACCAATAGTGATGAGTGCTAGAGGTAAACCACGACATTCACCTGCAACGTCTTTTGCAAGCTCAGATATTTGAAGGTGACTATTTATCACTTTGTTTCCTACTTTCTCTTGGAACAGACTCCAAGCTTCGCTCTCATTTAAGCAGTCTACTTGTATCTTTCTATGGGCTTCCATTTGCCCGCAAACATCCTCAGATCTGGAAGTGAAAACAACCATAGACTTGTTGGTTTCATGAGTGGTAGAGTCACAAGACGGAACTCCCATACTTTGTAAATCAATCTGTTGCCAAATATCATCCAAAAGCAACACAAATTTCTTCGTTGTCAATACCCTGAATATTTCTTTAGCGTCTCCGCTTAAATCTGTTTCTGCAGGTAGTGTCAACCGCAACGAATCCGCAATTTGTTTCTGAACGTTATTTAAGTTCAGATCCTTAGAAACAACAGCCCATATCACAAAATCAAAGTTATGACTCCTTTTGAGGAACTCATTGTTGAGTTTCTTCAAGAGGGTAGTCTTACCAACTCCACCCATCCCATATATACCCAATATTTTGACTTGATCATCTTCATTAACAAACTTCCACAACTCTTCAAGCTTTGGTTCCATACCGACAACCCCACCTGCTGTTGGTATCTCTTGAATCTGTTCACGTGAACATCTTTCAGCAACAACATTGAATTCTCCTTCACTAATCAATTCATTAACTGTTGATAGCTTTACAATCACTAAGTTGCTAAGCTTGTTGTCGTTTGTTGTTGTTTGTTGTAAAATTTCATCAACTTCTAGCGCTATAGGTTCAACCCTTCTGAGCCAATTCTTAACTTCATCAGTGTGTTCCTTTGATTCAACTGGGTTTATTTCGGCGAGATGAATCCTCTTCGTGATATCGTTTCTTTTACTCTTTAATTTATCAAGTGAAGTTGACAAAGAACTGATATTTCTCTTGAGGTCGTTGACAGAAGTCACAGTATCCATTTGATTGAGATTTGTAGAAATAGCTTGGTTTGTAAATCTAGTGATGAAGTTGAAGCTGATAAGTTAGAGTAGGTCTTAATGAAATAGGTCTGTTGGGCAAGCTGCACTGCTGCAGACGATAGTAGTAGATCATATATTTGTGGCTTAGAATGTTTCAAAACATAAACTATTTGTGGATAGAAATTTAAGTGGCCTTTCAGCAAATTATAGGGTTGGGTCAGTAAAGTATTTGATACGTCCCTACCTGTCATATAAGAACAAGAAGAAGAAATGCTACCAAATACTATTATATAAATATCAAGTTGCACTTTAATATTACAAATGCCAAATGAAATATCACAAGTGTCCCGACGAAACTAAAAAACGTATGTATAGTATTACGTTCACACATTGTTCACCGACGGGCAAAATATAAGCGTCCATGTTGGAATATGAAGAAGGGAAATTCCATTTCAAAACCTGAGAGATGAACAAAAATTAGGTTAACTCCACGACTATTTCCTCATCAAGTTTTGAGGACTTCAATTGAGTATTGATCAAAAGCAAAACAGAGACAATATCATCCATAAGATGATGAGATCTATATCCTGCACCAAATTCAGAAACTACACAATCCACTTCAATTAAGCTACATCCAGGCACTTTCTTCACATTTTTATCCTCCATTTTCTTTCTCACCTTTGCCACATCTTCCCACCGATTAGCCCAAGCATACATGTTTGAAACAAGAACATGAACACCACCATGATCGAGACTTCTACCCGGTAACCTCTCAACCATTTCTTTTCCCAATTCAACGTCCCCATGCATTCTACAAGCATTAAGAAATGCCCCTAATACGTAAGAATCAGGTTCCATCTGACATTTCACTCACCAATTTCTTTGCCTCATCAAGCATACCGGCTCGCCCCAATAAATCCACCATACACCCATAATGCTCAATCCTCGATTCAATTCCGTAAACTTCATTCATGCTTTTGAAGAACCTCATCCTTCTACAAGACCCATTCGACTACACGCACTTAAAACACATAAATGTTACCTCATTCGGATTAACTCCACTTCTCTCATCTTAGTAAACAACTCAGTTGCACTTTTACTCCTTCCAGGATTTGCTAAACCAGAAACCATTGAAGTAAAAGAAAATACATCTCTCTCAGGCATCCTTGAATACCTGGCTAGCGGTTTCTATACAGCCACACTTTGCACACATATCGATAAGAGCAGTATCTAAAATTTTGTCCAACTCGATCTTGTTCCGATCGACATTGGAATGAATCCATTGAAGTAAGTTCTCCGACAATCCCTGCGTGATTCGGTTTGATACCAGCAAGCTGCATCTCATTAAAATGTTTTAAGCTTCTTTGAACAACCCTACTCGTACATATTCAGTGATCATAGTAGTCCAAGAAACCACGTCTCTGTTTGAACTAATATCAAACAATTTAGGAGATACAACTCGAAATAACTACCTAAAGAAAGAAAGAAGACTGCTAAGGGAACTCCTCAAAGGCTAACTACGACTCAAGCAGGTGGTACTTCCTAATTTCCTTGTCCTAAAAAATATTAGGTTGGGTCAGACCCCAACAAGTAAATTTCGAAACCTCTGTGAAAGTTCATATTTTTTGGTAGAATAGAACATACAAGCTAAAATAAATAACACAATAGTTTACGTGGTTCGGTCGGAGGATCACGACCTACATCCACGGAGAAAGCCATTAATGGATGCTTTATATTAACTCCACAATCGTGGGAATGATTGGTTACAGACTCGAAGACACAACGCAAATCAATGATAAAATACATAGAGGTCACTTCTATAGTTCTGTTTATAGAGTGTCTGGGGTATCTTAGTATCCTAGGAATCTATCTAGGATAGATACAAATAATATCTTCATTTATCTTGGACCGTTGATTTTAATATCTTCAGATCTCGATCCTTATGCTCTAATACTCCCCTGCGGAACATGTGAAGTATCCAACTTGAAAATTGAACTTGGAAAAGATGAATGTTGCTCGCATACGGTTGGATTCAAAGCTCGAACTTGATTTTTGTTTTCTGTTTAATGTCGAACAATTGCCAATGGTGTTCAATTCTTTGTCTTCAACTTGTAATTGCACATAAACTTCATATAATATTCTTTTCTTTCTTTTGTAAGCTTGGATAATATTCTTTCTTCTTTTCTTCTTTTCTTTCTTTCTGGAGCTTGGATAACATTTGGTGAAGGGAGGACAACTTCAAATTTATCATCAAAGTAATTAAGGAGGAAACGAGACCATGTAGTTGATGATGGAAAAGAGGAGCCGGTAGACATAATGGAGTCATCTTGACTATCCATGAAGAGGATGATGAAGACATAGTGTCGCAAACAAAAGGGTGACAGTAAACTTGTGTCACTACTAGGAATAGTTGGATATAAGTGACAGTAACAGGTCGTCACAAAAGGATTTTTTAACAGTTAAAGTTGTGGCGAAAGAGTGTAAACAGTTGTAAGAGAAACTGTCACAAATAAGTAATTTGGGAATTGAAATCTCCAAAAATTAGGGTGTTTCGAAAATCAAAAGTCCATTGGAAACCCCAACCTAATCCATAGAATATTGAATAATGATCACAACGAACGAAAAAATTGTTGGAAGATTTGCATAAGCTTGATTACAAATTGCTCGAGCCTCATGGACTATGTGAAGATGTAGAAAACATTTGTGAGGTAATAATCATTGTGAACAAAAAAAAAAATTGAACCAACATTGTGTTTCATCATAAAGACGAAAAAATAGATTAGGTGAAGCTAATCTATACGATTGAAGGAAGAAAAGATGGGAGCAAATATGTCTTGAATACCCATGAGTTGAAGGAGAGAGAAGCATCCATAGTTTTGGTGCTTGTATTAGATCTATTGATATGTTATTGATCAGTGACTTGACTAGATTGTTATATTAGTGTTGATTCATTGTTGGTGCACAAAAGACCCTCACTGATTAAATATTGAAATGGTCGCGGTTTTGAGGAATAAAGAAAAGTTTCCGGGGAATAAATTCTCGACGGAATCCAGATTTTTTTGAAAATTCTCCGGGAAATAAGTTTTTATGGGGAATACAGAATACATTTTTTTGAAAGTTCTCCTCCACCTCATATGTTCTCTCTGCCACTTCATCTTCTCGACACCTCATAATCTTCTCCTGCGAAAGTCGCCGGCCGGCCAATTTTTCGGCCGGCGACCTTCAAACATAACAAAAAAAAAATTAATTTTCTCTCTCTCTCTTTTTTTTTTCTTTTCTCTCTCTCTCTAGATCTGTCAGATATAGAGAGAAAGAGAGAAAAGAAAAAAAAATTTAGAGAGCGAGAGAGAGAAAAGAACAAAAAAAAATTTAGAGAGCGAGAGAGGAGAGAGAAAATTTTTAAAAAAAATTATGTTTGAAGGTCGCCGGCCGGAAAATTGGCCGGCCGGCGACTTTCGCCGAAGAAGATGATGAGGTGTCGAGAAGATGAAGTGGTAGAGAGAGGTGATGAGATGGAGGAGCCTTTTTTATAGAATCTTCTGAAATTAGAAGCCCCCTAGCAATAAAAAGAAACATAAAAAGTCAATCTTATTTGACTAGTTTTAAGAAAAGTCTTTATTTCCCAGAGAATTTTCTTTATTCCCCAAAGCCGCGGTCATTGAAATTAGTCAAGAATCTGACTTTAGGTTTTGGTTTTCATGATGGGATATCATGTGGATAGGGGTGGCAATTTGGTCCGAATCGGTGGGTTTTTACCCCAACCCGCCCTTAATGGAACGGGTTTTACCGCCCCGTTTATTAAATGGGTTGGTAATGGTATGAAGATTAGGGGTGGCAATTTGGTCCGAACCAACGGTTTTTTTCCCAAACCCGCCCCTAATGGAACGGGTTTTACCGACCCGTTTATTAAACGGTTCGGGTTTGGTATGAAGTTGAAACAAATAATCGGGTTCGGGGCGGGTTTGGTATTAGATAGTAAACTCCGCCCCAAACCGATTAGTACCATATATATTAAATATATGTTTTATTTAAGGTTATGTTTCTAAAACTTTAATCTTATATTATCAATTTAACTATGTTATGTTTTATATTATTTAAGTAGTCGTAGTGTTTATAAAATTTTGTAAACAAAACACAAAATATTTTGTTTGAACCCGACCCCACCTGACTCATGTTATATTAAACGGGGCGAGACGGGGTTTAGCAATTTTTAATTGGGGCGGGTATGGTAATTGAATATCCGCCCTGATTAATTATTGGGACGGTAATGGTAAAACCCGTTTGCTAACGGGACGGAGTTGGGAAGCGAATGAACCGTCCCAAACCTGCCCCGTTGACATCCCTAATGAAGATAAAACCATTTACCGGGTTCGGGGCGGGTTTGGGATTAGGTAGTAAAACTCGCCACGCCCCGATTAAATATGTTATGTATTATATATACAATAGGTTTCTATAACTTTTTATCTTATATCATCAATTTAATTATTTTATATTTTATATTTTATATTATGTAATAAGTTGTAGTGTTTATAGTTGATAAAACCGAACTGTTATAAAATTTTGTTTATAATATCTATATTTTTTTTTATTAATATAACTTATTTGAAATAAAAATATCAAATTTATGTTTAAATCCGACCCGCCCCGCACCGTTTCATGTTAAACGGGCGGGGCGGGTCGACTGGTTAAGTAATTGTTAAGCGGGGCGGGTATGGTAAATAATTACCCACCCCGATTAACTGTCGGGACGGTAACTGTAAAACCCGTTTACTAACGGGGCGGACTTGGGAAAGAGGTAACCCATCCCAAATCCGCCCCGTTGACATCCCTACATGTGGAAAAGGAGGTTGCACGATTGAATATCCAAAAATTTGGACTTTGATTTGGCTTTTAAAGCCTGATTTTCATAAGTTGAATTGATAATCTGATTCCTATGATTTAGAGAGATGGTTTAATTACAAACACATAAAGACATATTTTGATTGTTATCAATATTAAAAGGCATATATAGTTTGTTTTCTATACACATAAGAGAAAAGAACTTCTGCAGAAGTCATCTTTGAGAGAGAAAAAAATGATAGCTGGAAATCTCATAAAGAGATGATGACGATGATCGTATAGTTCAAGTGCTATGGAGAGAAGCAGGATCTTCTTCCGTAGTTACTGAAAAAGGAAAAAAAAATATGATTTTACTTCCATTGGTAACAAGCCTATTAGCACCATCTCTGTTAGCACCAGGCCCAACCACTCATTTCTCTATTAGCACCAACAAACTATGTAGGCACCGGTTCCTTCTCAGTTAACCCTAACCCCTCCATCAATCTCTCACAAAACCAACTCGAAATCTCAATTTCAAACTTTCTCTCTCTAAGCAAAGCCAACTCTAAATTAGACACTATATGAGAACCAAATCACCAATTCAACCCAATATATTCAAGTGACAAAATGAATAACAAAACAATTTCGATATATCATCGAACAACTTACAATCACAGGAAGATCATAGATTGAAAGAAACCTGTCCAAGTAATTTACTGATAAATATGCACTCAGAGGTCCAAAACTGTAATTGAAGGTATTGAAGGAGATGTCCTTCGACCAAGGTGGAAATGCGAACAATTTGTCAGCTAGGACAATTAATGAAGAAGATCATCAAGTCCAGTTGATTTAGGGATCGTAGAGTTTAAGCTAGAAACCAACTACGATCGTCGAATTACGAAGTAATTCACGGCTAACTTCGATCGGATCCTACAACGGGTTACACATAAGAGTGTCAATTTGATCAAGGATATGACTAGTGGGAGTGAGATATAATAATGGGAATGTCCCATAAACATATCTCATAGGCCTAAATATGAATTAGGCAAAGATAGTACAAAATGCTCATAATCGGGGTTTTTGGCCTAAACCGATTCGGACACTTTTAGGGTTCGGATTGGGCTGACTTTAGGAGGGACTTTTTTTTATATGTTATGAACATTAAATATGTCAATTTTGGCTGGGTATGGACGTCATATCCTTAGGGAATTGAGAAAATATCAATAGTTGCTATTTTCGACAATTTCTTTAAATCTTATTCTAACGGGTCTTTTAGGAAACCTAAAAAGAGGTGGATTCTTATTAGGGTTCTATATAAAGACTCTTAGGGCAAAGAATAAGGTGTGGAATTTCTCTCTAATCTTTCTTACTCTACCACATCTAGTAGAGAGGAGAAAGTGAGCTAATTCCCAACTATCTATCTAGTCAAAGAAGAAGGTCTTCTTTCCAACTACCATTGTTGTGCTAGCTAACAACAAGGTGGGAGATCAAGTTGATTACTCGTGTACCAAGTAAAGGAGTTACGTTTGAAGCTCTTGGTCTTCTCAAAAGCGATTGGAAAGGTTCGAGGGAAAAACTAGCGACTAAGGTATTTATCTTTCTAGTTTTATTTAGTTACTATTATAGGCTTATGCATGTGATCCTGGGGGTACTAATGTTAAACATTAGATGTCTTTATCCGCTATAAACATTAGTAGAAGGGTGTAAAACCCAACAGTAGCGTCAGAGCCTCTTGCAATTAGCCTATCTTATCTAAGTTTTGGACCAATTCCATGCTATTCTAGATAGAATATGATGTTTAAAAGTGTTTTAAACACAAAATTTTGATTGATTTTGAATAGGATTAAGAATTAGTCAGTCAAATTGTTTTCAAAATTTATTCTTGAAAGTGTTTCAGAAACCTAGATTTTGATCTAAAATTGGTTTGATTAAGAGTTGTTTTAAGCTTTGGAAACTTTGAAAAACAAAATTTGGATTTTTAGAAGTGTTCTAAAAGATTTGGAGGAATTTTAGAAGTGTTTTAAAATTCAAAATTTAGCAACTTAGAGTTGCAAAAAAAAAAAAAAACTTGAGTTTTTTAGAAACTCAAGAAATCCTGCCAAGAGATTTGGAAGCTTCTGGCCGGACCAGTAGCACTGGTGGACGCGTCTGACCAGACGCGTCTCAGCACTGGTGGACGCGTCTGGACAGACGCGTCCCAGCTACTGGTGGACGCGTCTGACCAGACGCGTCTCAGCACTGGTGGACGCGTCTGGACAGACGCGTCCCAGCTACTGGTGGACACGTCTGGCAGACGCGTCCAGCTATTGTGGTCGCGTCTTCTAGATGCGACCAGTAGCTATACCAGGACGCGTCCATGAGACGCGTCCAGTAGCTCTCGACCAGACGAGATCAGGCCTATAAGGCCTAGGCCCGGACATGCGGGCTCTTTGGGTCGTGCCATGTCCGGACCTTGGTCCGAGCCCTTTATGGGCTTCGGCCGAGACTTGTCTTGGACTTGTCCCGGGCTTTTCCAAGACTTTTCGGACCACGAAAGGGACTATCATTTGATTGGGAATTTTATCCAATTTTTCTCCCGGTTCCAATCCAAATATTTCTAAAATTGACCCGGGCCATTCGAGGCCCAAACGGAATTTCTCTTTAAATTGAATTTTAAAATCAAACCAAGACGCACCATTAGTCTGATTCTTTCATATAGATTTAAGGTTCGTACATGACATATAGATGTCAACAAAAGTATCTCCCGGATATACATGCATATATAATTATTAGCCTTGAAATATTATATGATTGCATGTTATGTGAATGCGGAAACTAATATGGCCATAAAAAGTATTTCTTATTCTTGTTTTAAGCACGAATGGGTGCATAATTTGTAATAACTTTAATTTCACGTTTACACGATCTGCGAGTCGTTTGAGTCTTGTAATTAGAGTTTAGGATTTATTAGTCCATTGAAGAAACTCAAGGATGGAATGCAAAGGCGAGTGGGAGAAATCAAAGGAGGTTTAGATGGAGATCTAGACGAACCAAAAGGCAAAACAAGAAGCAAACCGAAGGAGATTAGATCTTCTAGGTTAGGGGTCATACTAGGATTCATATGTGCTTGATTTACTTTCTCGCGCGCATTTACTTACTTTTTACGCTTTACGTCGTGGATGTTAGTTAGGCTAATTAGTTCACTAAAACAAACACAAGACAAGCGTAAAAGTCCCTAAAAGTAATTTTTAGTATAGTGCATATCCAAATTAAGACACTCCTTGCGCCCTTGTTCGAGAAAGGTGGGTCAGCCTTCGCAGAGTACCTCCTCTACCTTGGGACATTGCGGGTAGGCCTATAGAAGAAACCTAATGTCTAAATGGTTCTACTCAACGAGATCAGCAAAAGCGTTCTGAATACTCGAGGCAGAAGGATGGATTTAACATAAAGTATATAATCCATCAACTTAGAGTCATATTGTATGATCAGTGAAGTAGTTCACTCACCTAAATCGATGGGAATCAAGGGTAGGGCCCTAGTCTGCTTAATCCCTGAGAAATAGGATCTTGGAATCACATTATTTAAACTAGGGACACGTTTTTTCTTGAATAATGTGGCAAAAACTAGAGACTTTTGGCAAAAAATTATCGAATGTAATACTTATCAAAATCCTTATTCTGTTTCATGTAGTTTCACTATGGCGAAAATCAACCTGTGTTCAATCCTCGATGAGGATAAATTGAACATGGACAACTTCCTCGATTGGGAAAAGAGATTGAGAAGTGTTCTCAAGTCTACAAACAAAGAAAGCGTACTAGATACCCCTATACCAAGGATAACTGCGAACTCAAAGGTTAAGGATCAAAAGCAGGCCTAAAATATCCGGATAAAATCGGTTTCAGTAACTTGCCTTATGTTGGCCACCATGAAACCTAATCTTCAAAAGAGATTCAGGAATGGATGCGCACACAATCATCCGTCGATTAAGAGACATGTCCCAAAACAAATCACGGTTGAGGAAGTACGGGACTTCCTAGGCAATCCGGAATGGCATTGGAATGTCTGAATCTAAGAAAGAACTTCAACTCATTCAGAAGAACAAAGGGAAGAAGGAAGGAACTCACGGTTCCGACCAAGGTATCTATGTTATCGAACTTAACTTAGCAAATATACTTGATTCTCAATCCTAGGTATTTGATACCGGATGTGGCGCTCATATCATTTCTGATGTGCAGGGCCTTAAGGGAATCAGATATTTATCTACAAGGGAGTCTGTCCTACGAGTAGCGAATAGAGCAACGGTTGCTGCGAAAGCTGTAGGAACATTCAGTCTACCTTTAGAAACTGGTCTAGTTTTGGAACTTCATAATTTCTATTATGTACCTTCAATTTCTAGAAACATTATCTCTGTCTCAGTGTTAGACAAAAGGGATATCACCTATTAATAAAAAACAACGTTGTTCTTTATATAAAGGTAAAATGTTTTACACCAGAGCTAAGTTATACAACGGTCTCTATATTACGAATATTGAGAACGAAGTCTTTAACATAGAAGCCAAAAGGCTACGGTCAGATGATTCGAGTCCAAGTTACCTTTGGCATTGTCGTTTGGGTCACATTAATATGACACGCATGAAGAAGCTTCATAAACATGGACTTCTAGGCTCGTATTATTTAGAATCGTATGACACGTGCGAATCATGTTTAATGGGTAAATTGACAAGGTCTTCTTTTAAAAGAAAATGAGACCGTGCCAAAGAACCAATGGAACTCATACATACGGATGTATGTGGACCAATGAGTACTCCTGCAAGAGGTAACTATGGATACTTCATCACGTTCACAGATGACTTCACTCGTTATGGTTACATATACTTGATGAGGCATAAATCCGAATCATTTGACATGTTCAAACAATTTCAGAACGAAGTAGATAATCAACTTGGCAAGAAAATAAAAGCCATTCGATTTGATCGAGGTGGTGAATATTTGAGTCAAGAATTTGACGCTCATCTTAGGAGTTATGGTATAGTATCTCAACTCACTCCGCCATGAACACCTCAGATGAACGGTGTTTCCGGAAGAAGAAATCGCAACTTGTTAGACATGGTTCGATCTATGATGAGTCTAGCCAATCTTCCTAATACGTTCTGGGGGTATGCTCTGGAAACGGTTGCTTTCACACTTAACCGAGTTTCGTCAAAAGCTGTAGAAAAAATGCCATATGAGTTATGGTTTGGAAAGGTTCCAAAATTGTCTTTTCTCAAAGTCTGGGGTTGCGAAGTCTATGTAAAACGTTTACAAGGAGACAAACTCGCACTCAAATCAAACAAATGTCTCTTTGTGGGCTATCCTAAAGTGACAAGGGGTTACTACTTCTACCACGAATCTGAGAACAAAGTGTTTGTTGCTCGAGATGGTGTCTTCCTTGAAAAGGAATTCCTTTCCAAGAAGACAAGTGGGAGAAATGTAGATATCGATGAACTTCGATATGAGCAACAAATAAACACGGATATGGAAATATCTAGAAGTTTAGCGGCTCCTATCAATCCACAAAGTATGAAAGAGGATAATGAGGTCGAGATAGAGAAACTCGTGGAACCTCCCGCACAAGTCGAATCAAATTTGCAAGAAACATCTCTAATAGTTTAGAACACTTCAAAAGTTGCTCAGGCCATTTGTAGGTCCCAAAGGCTCCGGAAATTAGCTCAGAAAACAGATATCCTATTTTTAGAAGACAATGAGCCGAGTACCTACAACCAAGCTATGACGAGCCCCGACTCCGAAAAAGGGCTAAAGGCCATAAGATCGGAAATGGATTCCATGTCAGAAAATCAAGTATGGGACTTGATCGATTTGCCCGATGGAGCAAAACCTATCGGATGCAAATGGGTTTTCAAAGTGAAAACTGACAACGATGGAGCGTTTTCAAAGCTAGACTCGTGGCAAAAGGATACAAACAGATTCATGGTATAGACTATGATGAAACCTTTTCCTTTGTCGCAATGCTTAAATCATTTCGGATCATTCTAGCAATTGCAGCTCATTATGATTATGAGATTTGGCAAATGGATGTCCAAACTGCCTTCCGAAATGGACACTTAGAAGAGGAAGTGTACCTGACACAATCCGAAGGTTTTGTAGATTCTAAAAATGCTGGAACAGTTTGCAAGCTTAAGAAATCCATTTATGGACTCAAGCAAGCAAACCGGAGTTGGAATCTTTGATTCGACGAAAAAATCAAAGAATTTGGATTTCACAAAATTGCAGAAGAATCTTGTGTTTACAAGAAGGTTAGTGGGAGCAACTTAGTTTTCTTGGTCCTGTATGTCGATGACATATTAATCATAGGAAACAATATTCCGATGCTTGAATCAGTTAAAAACTGACTTCGGAAATGCTTTTCTATGAAGGACTTAGGAGAGGCAGAATACATATTAGGAATCAAGATCTATAGAGATAGATCAAGGAAGATGATCGGACTCAGTCAAGAAACTTATATAGATAAGATTCTTCAGCGGTTCGAGATGAAAAACTCCAAAAAAAGATTCCTTCCCA
This sequence comes from Eschscholzia californica, assembly GCF_041429995.1. Taxonomy (NCBI): domain Eukaryota; kingdom Viridiplantae; phylum Streptophyta; class Magnoliopsida; order Ranunculales; family Papaveraceae; genus Eschscholzia; species Eschscholzia californica. The sequence goes on along the minus strand of NW_028238198.1, from coordinate 9,860,355 downwards.
TGTCACATGGTATGGTGCTTAGCAAAGATCAGTGTCCTAAGAGTCTTGATGAGGTAGCACACAAGATGAAAGTACCCTATGCTTCGGTAATAGGATCGATCATGTACGTTATGATCTGCACTCGCCCAGACCTCTCATATGCTTTGAGCATGTGCAGCCGTTACCAATCGAATCCAGGCGAAGCACACTGGTACGCCGCCATGAATATTCTAAAGTACCTGAAAAGGACTAAGGATCATTTCTTGATATATGGTGGGGAAGATACACCGAATGTTGTAGGCCATGTGGATTCAAGCTTTCAAACAGATAGAGACGACTTCAAATCATAATCCGGGTTCGTCTTCTGTCTGAATGAAGGAGCAGTGAGTTGGAAAAGTTCCGAGCAGAGCACAGTTGCAGACTCTACCACTGAAGCAGAATACCTAGCGGCTTCGGAAGCTGCAAAGAAAGGAGGTTGAATCAAAAAGTTCGTAATGGAACTTACTGTCGGGCCTGGCATAGAAGAGGGTGTAACTCTCTATTGTGACAACAACGGAGCAATATCCCAAGCCAAGGAAGCAAGAGCACACCAAAAGTCCAAACATATCAAAAGGAAGTACCACTTGAAAAGGGAAATCATAGAAAGAAAAGATGTGGTCATTTGCAAGGTTCACACAGATGACAATGTTGCAGATTCGTTAACTAAACCGTTACCTCAACCCAAACACGACTCACACTTGAGGGGCAATGGTATAAAGCGCATTGGGCAATGACAACAAATGTAATTTGCATTCATAAAAGAGTTTATGTACCTAATTACTTACATTCGATAAATAAAAATAAAAGGAATTTTATTTTGTCTTTAAAATCTGGTTTAGTATTTTAAGAGACAGTCCATAGATAAAGAAAGCACTCCGAGTAGGCTTGTCAGATACGTGATCTGATGAATGAAACCCTACTAAGTGAACTTGTAGTAATTCATTATCAATTCCCTAGTCCATGTCATTGCATGGACAACAATGACTCACGAAGACTAGTACGGGAGTCGACGGGATAGCTCAGTTTAATGGGCTATATGAATAGTGTATTCGATTCGACTACGTGGGTGTATAATAGTGATTGTATGCTGGAGTAACCCTCAACATAAGAAGTTCATCCAAGAATGATGAAGCGTCAAAACTTCTCATAAAGACAAGATTGGAGAGATTCCTCAAAACATGAGTGCTCCGCTCATCTTATGTAAGAAATGTCCGACTTTGGTTCCGTTAAACGCCGCGCCGTAAAAGGAAGTTATAAACGCGGATACTGGGAAGGACAGGATAGACATGAAGTTGAGTGGGAGCGCAAGAATGGATTATGTCCTCCTAATTACATTAAGGTACAGTGTCCTCGGGCCACTTGACGAGCAACAACTGAAAATGCATTGCCATGCTCAATGGATTAAAAGTTAATCATTTTTTTTTACAGTTGTATCAGATGGGACGTAGCAGAAAGTGGGAGTATGAAGGTATTGAAGGAGATGGGATACCAAGTGACATGGGAATCGAGCATTGCACTTGTTCTAAGTCCAAGTGGGAGTATGAAGGTATTGAAGGAGATGTCCTTCGACCAAGGTGGCAATGCGAACAATTTGTCGGCTAGGAAAATTGATGAAGAAGATCATCAAGTCCGGTTGATTTAGGGATCGTAGAGTTTAAGCTAGAAACCAACTACGATCGTCGAATTACAAAGTAATTCGCGGCTAACTTCGATCGGATCCTACAACAGGTTACACATAAGAGTGTCAATTTGATCAAGGATATGACTAGTGGGAGTGAGATATAATAATGGGAATGTCCCATAAACATATCTCATATGCCTAAAAAGGAATTGGGCAAAGATAGTACAAAAAGCTCAAAATCGGGGTTTTTGGTCTAAACCGATTCGGGCACTTTTAGGGCTCGAATCGGGCTGATTTCTGGAGGGACGTTTTTATATGTTATGAACATTAAATGTGCCAATTTTGGCTGGGTTTGGACGTCATCTCCTTAAGGAATTGAGAAAATATCAATAGTTGTTATTTTCTGCAATTTCATTAAATCTTATTCTATATGGTTTTTTAGGAAACCTAAAAGGAGGTGGATTCTTATTAGCTATAAAGACTCTTAAGGCAGAGAATAAGGTGTGAAATTTCTCTCTAAGCTTTCTTACTCTACCACAACTAGTAGAGAGGAGAAAGTGAGCTAATTCCCAACTATCTATCTAGTCAAAGAAGAAGGTCTTCTTTCCAACCAGCGAATAAGGTATTCATCTTTCTAGTTTTACTTAGTTATTATTATAGGCTTATGCATGTGATCCTGGGGGTACTAATGTTAGACATTAGATGTCTTTATCCGCTATAAACATTAGTAGAACGGTGTAAAACCCAACAGTAGTACTCTACATTTGTTTACAGTAGTTGCCAAAAGATTTAGCTTACCCGACGCCTAAGTACCAAAGCCAAATCAAATAACATATTGCAATAACAAGTGATGCAGGTGAAGATAATCAAAGAACCTAGAAATTATACAGAAATTTCATGATAGAATTTGTGATAAATTCCCACCAAAATCCTAGACATAGTTTTTAAGCTAACACAACAATCTTAAGTACAACAAAAGGGGGAAAACAAATAAGCAACTAATATCATCTTATGACAAATTCTGAGCAAAAGATGTAAAACTCACTAAAACCCTAGATATAAAACTTAAAAAATACTAGAAATTAAAAGGGGAAGAAAAACTTACAAGATTTTGGTTGATGTAATCTTAATTAGAGAAAATACTTGGGTAGAATTAGTTGGGATTTTGTAGTCGATGACAGGAAAAGATTGAAGAGAAGTTGGACAGAGATTAGGAGAGACGATTTGAAGAGAGATCGAGTGAAAGAAGAAGGCATAGTTTTTTTCTTTTCTTTAATTCTGGTATATTTCCATATATTACACTTGAGTCCCTTAAATTGTGAATCTTCTAAGGTCTTTAAAATAATAACTCAACACTTACATCTACCTTTACTAATCTTGGCAGCTCCCCCACCATAATAGTGTTGGGTTTTACATCCGTCTACTAATGTTTATAGCAGACTTAAGACATCATATGTTTAATATTAGTATCCCCAGGATCACTTGCATAAGCCTATAATAATAATTAAGTAAAACTAGAAAGACGATTACCTTATCGCTAGTTTTTTCCTCGAACCTTTCCAATCGCTTTTGAGAAGACCAAGAGCTTCAAACGTAGCTCCTCTACTTGAGGCACGAGCAATCAACTTGATCTCCCACCTTGTTCTTAGCTAGAAGTCCAATGGTGGTTGGATGAAGAACACCTTGGGAATTGGCTCACTTTCTCCTCTCTACTTGATGTGGTAGAGTAAGAAAGCTTAGAGAGAAATTCCACACCTTATTCTCTGCCCTAAGAGTCTTTATATAGAATCCTAATATGAATCCACCTCCTTTTAGGTTTCCTAAAAGACCCTTTAGGTTTCCTAAAAGACCCTTTAGAATAAGATTTAAGGAAATTGCCGAAAATAGCAACTAGTTGATATTTTCTCAATTCCTTGAGGAGGTGACCTCCAAACCCAGCCAAAATTGTCAGATTTAATGTTCCTTATCTCAGGAATCGACCCTCCAAAAATCAGCCCAATCCGAGCCCTAAAAATGCTCCAATCGGCTTAGGCCCAAAACCCTGTTTTCGGGTCTTTTTGTACTATCTTTGCCTAATTTCTCTTTTGGCCTATGAGATATGTTCATGGGACACTCCCATGGTTATATCTCACTCCCACTAGTCATATCCTCCGATCAAATTGACACTCTTATGTGTAACCCACCCGTAGGATCCAGTCAAAGTTAGCCGCGAATTACTTCGTAATTCGACGATTGTAGTTGGTTTTTAGCTTAAACTGTACGATCCCTGAATCAACCGGATTTGCTGATCTTCCTCATCAATTGTCCTATCCGAAAAATTGATCGCATTGAGTCCTTGGTTGAAGGACTGTAGGGTTACGTCTAATACACTATCTAGTGTTAATTGCGGAATCTCAAACTTCTATATGTTAACACTAGACTTCCAGGATCAATATATACATAACTAATCAATGAACTAGAACAGAATGAAGATTACCTTAATCGCTTTCCCACGAACTAAATTTTGACCAGTATTCGGAAGATAAGAACTCCAACTGTAGTTCCTCTACTTCAGACACCGAGTGTATGACTTGAACTCCCTCCTTCGAGTCAGCTAGGACCTTCTTGAAGGTTGAGATGAAGAACGCTTTCTTCTTGACTAGATGACCGAGAAAAACTCATTTTTCTCTTTCTTCCTTTTTCTCTCTTGAACAATTCTCCTTTAATTGTGTAGATATTCCACCGTATACAATTATGTCTAATGAGGTCTATTTATAGGGAACATAGATTAGGAATTAGACCCAAACTAGGATTCCTACACAATCTCACTTAAGACATATTCCATAAGATGTCCCATATGAAACCCTATTAGGATTTATAGTGTGGCCGGCCATAATAGCCCTTTATGGGCTTTATGGTCGGCCCCTTTATGGGCACTCCCGGATTCCCTTTTTAGCCTGGATGTATGTATACTTGTCTGGACTCTTCCGAACACTTTTTGGCCTTAAATAATGGATCAAATCCACTTATTTGCCACTTTTCATCTAGTCAATCTCTCTCCATTCAAACCATCACTCTTATGTGTAACCCTTGTAAGATCCGGTCTATGTTAGCCGCGGATTACCAAAGTTATCCGACGATCGTAGTTGGCTTCTAGCTAAGCATTACGACCCCTAATTCAACCGGACTAATGATCTTGCATATAAGGTCATTATGATCCTATTCGCCAAATCGTACGCATTGCCATCGTGGTCGAAGGACATTCCTTAAGAAGGATACCATTCCTTCGGACCGAGGGAATATATCCTTCAAGGGCATCTCCTTGAGACTCCCACTTGTACTTAGAACAAGTGCAATGCTCGATTCCCATGTCACTTAGTATCTCATCTGATACATCATGTCATTCAGACTTTCTTGATCCCGAGTACAATTGTCAAAACAAATGATTAACATTTAATCCATTTGAGCACGACCATGCATTTTCAGTTGTCAACTCATCAAGTGGCCCGAGGACACTGTATCCTAATATAATTAGGAGGACATAATCCATTCTTGCGCTCCCACTCAACTTTATGTCTATCATGTCCTTCCCAGTATCCGCCTTTATAACCTCCTTTTACGGTGCGGCGTTTAACGGAACCAAAGTCGGATTTTCCTTACATAAGATGAGTTGAGCATTCATGTTTGAGGAAACTCTCTAATCTTGTGTTTATGAGAAGTATTTGGATGCTTCATCATTCTTGATGCACTTCTTATATTTGAGGGTTATCCAATGTGGAATCTCTATTACACACCCACGTAGTCGAATCGAATACACTATTCATAAAGCCCATGAAACTGCGTTATCTCATCGACCTCCCGTGCTAGTCTTCGTGAGTCATTGTTGTCCATGCAATGACCTGGACTAGGGAATTGATGATGAATTACTCCAAGTTCACTTAGTAGGGTTTCATTTATCAGATCACGTATCTGACAAGCCTACTCGGAGTGTTTTCTTTATCGATGGACTGTCTCTTAAAATTCTAAACCAAATTTAAGGACAAAATAAAATTCCTTTTATTTTATTTTATCGAATGTAAGTAATTAGGTACATAAACTCCTTTATGAATCCAAATTACATTTGTTGGCATTCCCTAATGCGCTCTATACCAATGCCCCTCATGTGTGAGTCGTGTTTAGGCTGAGGTAACAGTTTAGTTAATGGATCTGCGACATTGTCATCCGTATGAACCTTGTAAATGACCACATCTTTCTCTCTGTGATTTCCCTAATCACGTGGTACTTCCTTTGGATATGTTTGGACTTTTGGTGTGCTCTCGGTTCCTTGGCTTGGGCTATCCCTCTATTGTTGTCACAATAGAGAGTCACTCCCTCTTCTATACCAGGCACGACACCAAGTTCCATTACGAACTTTTTTATCCAAACTCCTTCCTTTGCAACTTCTGAGGCCGCTAGGTATTCTGCTTCAGTGGTAGAGTCTGCAACTGTGTTTTCTTACTCACTGCTCCTCCATTCAGACAGAAGACGTAACCGGATTGCGATTTGAAGTCGTCTTTATCCGTCTAAAAGCTTGCACCCACATGGCCTACAACCTTTAGTGTATCTTCCCTGCCATATACCATAAAGTGATCCTTAGTCCTTTTCAGATACTTTAGAATATTCTTGGTGGCGTACCAGTGCGCTTCGCCTGGATTCGGTACTCTCATCATGTGTGCCAGCCATCGAGACTCTTAGGACACTGATCTTTGCTAAGCACCATACCATGTGACATGGGAAGGAATCCTCTTTTGGAGTTTTTCATCTCGAATCTCCGAAGAAACTTATCTATATAAGTTTCTTGACTAAGTCCGATCATACTCCTTGATCTATCCCTATAGATCTTGATTCCTAATAGGTATTCTGCCTTCCCTAGGTCCTTCATGGGAAAGCATTTCCGAAGCCAGTCTATGACTGATTCAAGCATCAAAATGTTGTTTCCAATGATTAATATGTCGTCGACATAAAGGACCAAGAAAACTAGGTTGCTCCCACTAACCTTCTTGTAAACACAACACTCTTCCGCATTCTTAAGGAAACCAAACTCTTTGATTTTCTCGTCAAATCGAAGATTCCAACTCTTGCTTGCTTGTTTGAGTCCATAAATGGACCTCTTAAGCTTGAAAACCTTTCCAGCATTATTGGAGTCTATGAAACCTTCAGGTTGTGGCATATAGACATCCTCTTCCAGATTACCATTCAGGAAGGCGGTTTTGACATCCATTTGCCAAATCTCATAATCATAATGAGCTGCAATTGCTAGAATGATCCGAATAGGTTTAAGCATTGCGATAGGGAAAAAGGTTTCATCATAGTCTATACCATGAATCTGTTTGTATCCTTTTTCCACGAGTCTAGCTTTGAAAACACTAACGTTCATCGGGCAAATCGATCAAGTCTCATACTTGATTTTCTGACATGGAATCCATTTCCGATCTCATGGCCTTTAGCCATTTTCGGAGTCAGGGCTCGTCATAGCTTGGTTATAGGTACTTGGCTCATTATCTTCTAACAGTAGGATATCTGTTTTCTAAGATAATTCCTGGAGCCTCTGAGAACTACGAAGGGCCTTAGCAACTTTTGGAGTGTTCTCAACTACCTGAGATGTCTCCTGCGAATCTAATTCGACTTGTGTGGGAGGTTCCACGAGTTTCTCTATCTCGACCTCATTATCCACTTCCATACTCTGTGGATAGATAGGAGCCGCTAAACCTCTTGATATCTCCATATCCGTGTTTATTTGTTGCTCATATCGAATTTCATCGATATATATATTTCTCCCACTTGTATTCTTGGAAAGGAATTACTTTTCAAGGAAGACACCATCTCGAGCAACAAACATTTTGTTCTCAAATTCGTGGTAGAAGTAGTAACCCCTTGTCTCTTTTGGATATACCACAAAGAGAAATTTGTTTGATTTGGGTGAGAGTTTATCTCCTTGTAAACGCTTTACATAAACTTCACATCCCAAGACTTTGAGAAAAGACAACTTTTGAACCTTCCAAACTATAACTCATACGGCGTCTTTCCTACAACTTTTGACGGAGCTCGGTTAAGTGTGAAAGCAGCCGTTTCACGAGCATATCTCCAGAACGTATCTGGAAGATTGGCTAGACTCATCATCGATCGTACCATGTCTAGCAAGGTGCGATTTCTCCTTTCGAAAACACCGTTCATCTTGGGTGTTCCAGGCAGAGTGAGTTGAGATACTATACCACAACTTCGAAGATGAGCGTCAAATTCTTGACTCAAATATTCACCACCTCCATCGGATCGAATGGCTTTTATTTTCTTGTCAAGTTAATTTTCTACTTCGTTCTGAAATTGTTTGAACATCTCAAATGATTCGGATTTATGCCTCATCCAGTATATGTAACCATAACGAGTGAAGTCATCCGTGAAGGTGATGAAGTATCCATAGTTACCTCTCGCGGAAGTACTCATTGGTCCACATACATCCGTGTGTATGAGTTTCAATGGTTCTTTGGCACGGTCTCCTTTGCCTTTAAAGGAAGACCTTGTCATTTTACCCATTAAACATGATTCGCATGTGTCGTACGATTCTAAATCATACGAGCCTAGAAGTCCATGCTTATGAAGCTTCTTCATGCGTGTCGTATTAATGTGACCCAAATGACAATGTCAAAGGTAACTTGGATTCGAATCATATGACTGTAGCCTTTTGGTTTCTATGTTAAAGACTTCGCTCTCAATATTCGTCATATAAAGACCGTTGTATAACTTAGCACTGGTATAAAACATTTCACCTTTATATAAAGAACAACGCTGGTTTTTTATTAATAGGTGATATCCCTATTTGTCTAACACTGAGACAGAGATAATTGATGCACCCGAAAAGGTTGCACACCCAAGCGGAGGTATCAAGTAGTAATCCGGCAAAGCCGGGATCGATCCAAGGATAGGAAGGTAGTTTGGATATCGAAAGGGTCTCGTTCAAAGGTTTAAGTGTCACAAACTAACTTAGACTAAGGCAGAAAAGAACAAAGATAATTGGGGGGTTTTAATATGAATAAGTAATAAGAAAAGAAAACAAGTAAAGCTCAACTAAATTATCTAAGTAAACGGGCGAGAGAGATTCGAGAGAAGAGTCGGAGGAACAAGAGTCGGGAGACAACAAATAAATGAGAGAGGTGTCGTCCGGGAATCCATAATGATAAATCTACAACTATGTATGGTCTGATTTAATGTGTCGAGGTACAATCAATTTTTCGACTCCTAAAGTAGATGTCTCTAAGTACTACGTATATCTGGAGATCATACTTAGTCAAACAAACGTCTAAATCGGTTAATCCCGAGTCATCGACAGTGTTGCCTAGTCGCCTAACTATGTGAAGTGCATGACAAGACACATGAAATTATGACTTAGACTACGATCGATATCGAATACTTCGTTTCGTCTATTAACTATGCGAAGTGCTTGACAAGACACATGAAAATATGATCAAAACGATAATCGAAATAAATGAACATCAATTTTTAATCAAAAAATCAAATCATATTAAACATAATCACGAATTCATCACATTTCATCTCATATAATCGACACACTAAAGTTAGCTAAACTTGGTAATTGAATAAGAAATGGAAAGAAAATGATGAGAGACTCCCCCTTTTCCGATGCGGTTCGAAGCTAAGATCGTCGGAAAATATGAGTCTTTAAAGTGCAGCCATCTCCCCTTAGCAAATTCTGGGTTCCCCATAGCGACCATCATCATCTTCTCCATTTAGAACTCAACCTCCATTAAAGCTAAACCCTAGCTTTCTCTCTCTAGCAATTCTAGTCCAAAACCAAATCAAACTACATGAGAAGAAAAATCATGGCATGGGGAGTAAAAGCCCTAAGATTTCCACTCAAGAAAAAGGCCGGAAGTTCTTGAGAAATCTGGCTAGAAGATGATGAAATCCGGCCAAGAAAATGGTGGTCCGGCCAAATCTCAAGCATCCTTAGCCACAGCCGCGTGTCCCGTGCATGATCTTGAGGTCCCGAGCTGCTGGAAGCTACTGTCCACGATGTCCCGAGCAACACTCGTGCTTGTCCCGTGCTGTGATGGTCGTTCCGGGCTATGGAGCTTCCCATCCGAGCTGCTGCAGCCACAACCCGAGCAGCTGTTGATGCCTCAGTTCCCGAGCTGGTGCTGTTGTTCGTGGTCGTGTTTGAGAAGCCCGATCAGCTGTCGTGCTCCCTTGAAGGATCTCGAGCTGCTATCTTGAAGGAGCCGACCTGTTGTCCCATGCCATTGAAGGTCCGAGCTGCCCTTGCTTGTCCCTTGCCGGCCAAAGCTTGGTCGGCCTTGGTGATGGTCGGCCTAGCTTGGCCGGCTCCTTCTCTCTCTTTCCCTCTCTTCAAAGCTCTCAACTCTCCTTGAAACCCTAGAACTTGAAAAACACCAAAAACCCTAGAGCTCTAGCCTCCTCTTTTTCTCTATTTTGTTCCTTGGTGAAGAAGATGAATAGTAGATAGGTCCCTTGACCCCTTTCTCTCACTTGTGTATGCACAACCCTAGACTTAGTCAAACTTGACTAAGTCTTAGACCATTTTGACTTAGACCAAAGATAGGGTGCTCATAAATTTCTCTTTATCTTGTTCTTCTTCTTTTCTTTTGTGGGCTTGATTTGGACTTGGGCTTTTCTTATGAAACAAGGAGGGTGCCTTCATACTTGATCTCTACAAATCTAATTTCAAGAGACGACTTTTGCTTCCATCTTCCATAATTTCTCCGTCCGAACTCCGATTCGACTTCCGTTTTCACCGTCGGACTCGTCATTGACTCCTCTTGTCATTTGATTTGCTTGAAATCTTTTTCTCTCGTTTTGCGCACATGAAATGACAGTGAAAATTTGCTCCCTTTATTCCGATTTACATGTTTATCTCCAAATATGATACCTAACAATGAAAATAGATAAATAATTAGAAATAAAACCCGAAAAGAACTAACTCATCAAAGTTAAGTGACCTCAATGTGGCATTTTCACACCACATCAATAATGTTTATAGAAATAGAAGGTACATAATAGCAATTATGAAGTTCCAAAACCTAGACCAGTTTCCAAAGGTAGACTATATGTTCCTACAACTTTCGCAGCAACCGTTGCTCTATTCGCTACTCGTAGGACCAGCTCCCTTTTAGATAAATATTTGATTCCCTTAAGGTCCTGCACATCATAAATGATATGAGCACCACATCCGGTATCAAACACCCAAGATTGGGAATCAAGTGTATTTGCTAAGTTAACTTCGATAACATAGATACCTTGGTCGGAACCGTGAGTTCCTTCCTTCTTCCCTTTGTTCTTCTAAATCAGTTGAAGTTCTTTCTGTGATTCAGACATTCCAATGTCATTCTGGATTGCCTTGGAAGTCCCGTACTTTCTCAACCGTGATTTGTTTCGGGACATGTCCCTTAATCGACGGATGATTGTGTGCGCATCCATTTTCCTGAATCTCTTTTTAAGATTAGGTTCCATAGTGGCCAACATAAGGCAAGTTATTGAAATTGATTTCATCCAGATACTTTTGGCCTGCTTTTGTTCCTCAACCTTTGAGTTCGCAGTTATCCTTGGAATAGGGGTATCTAGTACGCTTTCTTTGTTTGTAAACTTAAGAACACTTCTCAATCTCTTTTCCCAATCGTGGAAGTTGTCCATGTTCAATTCATCCTCATCGAGGATTGAACACAGGTTGAAAATATTGATTTTCGCCATAGTAAAACTACATGGAACAGAAAAAGGATGTTGCTAACTATTACATTCGATAATTTTCGCAAAAAATCTCTAGTTTTTGCCACATTATTCAAGAAAAAACGTCCCTAGTTGAATAATGTGATCCCGACATCCCATTTCTCAAGGGTTAAGCGGACTAGGGTCCTACCCTTAATTCCCATTGATTTAGGTGAGTGAACTACTTCACTGATCATACCATATGACTCTCGGTTGATGATTTACATGTTTCATGTTAAATCAATCATTTTGCCTCGAGTATCCAAAACTTTTTTGCTGATCTTGTTGAGTAGAACCATTTAGACATGTAGGCCTCTGCCATAGGCCTACTCGCATTGTCCCAAGGTAGAGGAGGTACTCTGAAAAAGTCGACCCACCTTCCTCGAACAAGAGCGCTAAGAGTGTCTTACTTTGGATAGGCATTTTACTCATAATTGCTTTTTAGGGACTTTTACGCTAGTCTGGCGTTTGTTATAGTGAACTATTTAGCCTAACTATCATCCACGACATAAAGCGTAAATAAGTAAGTAAATGCGCGCGAGAAAGTTTATCAAGCACATATGGATCCTAGTATGGCCCCCTAACCTAGAAGATCTAATTTCCTTCGGTTTGCTTCTTGTTTCGCCTTTTGGTTAGTCTAGATCTCCATCTTTGAACCTCCATTGATTTCTCCCACCCCCCTTTAGATTTCATCCTTGAGTTTCTTCAATGGACTAATAAATCCTAAACTCTCGCACATCGTGTAAACTTGAAATTAAAATTATTACAAATTATGCACCCATCCGTGCTTAAAATAAGAATAAGAAATACTTTCTATGGCCATATTAGTTTCCGCATTCACATAACATGCAATCATATAATATTTCAAGGCTAATAATTATATATTCATGTATATCCGGGAGATACTTTTGTTTACATCTACATGTCATGTACGAACCTTAAGTTTATATCAAAGAATTAGACTAATGGTACGTCTTGGTTTTGATTTTAAAATTCAATTTAAAGAGAAATTCCGTTTGGGCCTCGAATGACCCGGGTCAATTTCGGAAATATTGGGTTGGAATCGGGAGAAAATAGGTAAAAACTCCCACTAGAATGATGGTCCATCTCATAGTCCAAGAAAAGGCCCGAGACAATTTTCACAAAGTCCAAAAATAGTCCTGGCCCAAGCCAAAACAATGTCTCGGACAAGGTCCAAACCTAGCTCGGCCCAGAGGGCCAGCATGTCTGGTCCGAGTCCTTCTCCGACTGGACGCGTCCTGGTCGCATGCCTGGACGCTGGTCTTGCTCCAGACGCGTCCTAGATGCGTCTGGTGCAAGACCGCACCAATGTTTTGGTGTCTCAGACAGAACCGAGACACCCGGGACTCCCAGACATCCTCTGGGCGCGTCTTGGTCGAGTCCGAGTCACCTAGTGACTCGGGTCCCTGGTAACTGTTGGACGCTACCAGGGACGCGTCCTGGTATGCGCATAAGGCGCGTCTCCAAGACGTGTCCACCAGCAGCTTGGACGTGTCTGGTAGACGCGTCCTCTAGTAGCTGGGACGCGTCTGCCAGACTCATCTACCATTAGCTCCTGGCCGGATTTTCAGGAGTTTCTAAAACTCCAATTTCCAATTTTTTTTCTTTTTGCAACTCTTAGTTGCTATTCAAAAATTTTTAGAACACTTCTAAATTGTCAAATTTTGTTCTTCAAAGTTTCCAAAACTCAAAAAACAATTCTTAATCAAACCAATTTTGGATCAAAATCTAGGTTTTTGAAACACTTTCAAGAACAAATTTTCAAATCAATTTGAAGAATTCTTGAATCTCATACAAAATTAAACAAATTTTCATGTTTAAAACACTTTTAAACATTGATATCTATCTAGACAAGCATGGAATTGGTCCAAAACTTAGATAAGATAGGCTATGTGCAAGAGGCTGTGAAGCCACTGTTGGGTTTAACACCCGTCTATTAATGTTTATAGCGGAATTAAGACATCATATGTCTAACATTAGTATCCCCAAGATCACATGCATAAGCCTATAATGATAATTAAGTAAAACTAGAAAGACGATTACCTTAATCGCTAGTTTTTCCCTCGAACCTTTCCAATCGCTTTTGAGAAGACCAAAAGCTTCAAACGTAGCTCCTCTACTTGGGACACGAGCAATCAACTTGATCCTTCACCTTGTTGTTAGCTAGAACTCCAATGGTGGTTGGATGAAGAACATCTTCTTTGACTAGATAGATAGTTGGGAATTAGCTCAGTTTCTCCTCTCTACTTGATGTGGTAGAGTAAGAAAGCTTAAAGAGAAATTTCACACCTTATTCTCTGCCTTAAGAGTATTTATATACAACCCTAATAAGAATCTACCTCCAATTAGGTTTCCTAAAAGACCCTTTAGAATAAGATTTAAGCAAATTGTCGAAAATAGCAACTAGTTGATATTTTCTCAATTCCTTAAGTAGGTGACGTCCAAACCCAGCCAAAATTGACAGATGTAATGTTCCTTATCTCAGGAACCGACCCTCCAAAAATCAGCCCAATCCGAGCCCTAAAAGTGGTCCAATCGGTAGGCCCAAAACCCCGTTTTCGGGCCATTTGTACTATCTTTGCCTAATTTCTCTTTAGGACTATGAGATATGTTTATGGGACACTCCCATGGTTATATCTCACTCTCACTAGTCATATCCTCCGATCAAATTGACACTCTTATGTGTAACCCGTTGTAGGATTCGGTCAAAGTTAGCCGCGAATTACGAACTTCGTAATTCGACGATCGTAGTTGGTTTCTAGCTTAAACTCTACGCTCTCTTAATCAACCGGATTTGATGATCTTCCTCATCAATTGTCCTATCAGACAAATTGATCGCATTGTATCCTTGGTCGAAGGACATCTCCTTCAAATAGTTCCCCAACAACAATCCTTAGCTCCCCTCACAGATCTGGTTGATTGAAAACCCCTCTCTCTCTCTCTCTCTCAAATAATGAACACATAACTACTCTCTCTTCTACACAATAGATATGTGGACTGATTTTGCTAGAAAACCCTCACAGATCCGGTTGAAGGTCGTGGATGAAAAGCTTTAATGGATCCCTAGGGTTCCCCTCTCTCTCTCTCTCTCTCAAATAATGAACACATAACTACTCTCTCTTCTACACGTCGTGGTTGAAGGTCGTGGCTGGTTGAATGGAAAACCCTAGGGATCCAAAAAACCCTCACAAATCCGGCGAGGTTTCACAAACTTTTCTACAATGGCTTTCATGGAGGGGTTGTCTCCGTGGTGTTTCCTACGTGGTGGTGGTAGTGGTTTTCGGGGGTGGTGGTCTAGAGTGGTGGTATATGGTGGTGGACTTTGGTGGCGGTCTGTGGTGGTGGCCTGTGGTGGCGGTCTGTGGTGGTGGTGGTGGTTTATGGTGGTGGTGGTAGTTTTGTTTTGGTGGTGGTAGTGGTGGTGAAGAAAGATTGTTCTAAATTATATGGGCATAAATGACATTTTACACATTTCAAAATTTATATCTTCATTTCAGACTTGTCTTGAAGTCTGAATAAAATGGGCTCTAATTCACCTAATTCAGACAAATGCATGATTCAGCTTAATTTTCAGATTTCATTAATGAAAAAAAACAAACACCTGTAATCTGGTCTGAAAAATTAAAAAAAACAAACACAACCTTAAATACTCCAAGGTTTGCATCTCCTAATGGCTGAACTCTTTTAGCTAAAAACAAGATTCTAACAGAATAAGGAAGAAAAACGTTCTTTGACGGTGTCATCATCCCATTCTAAACTATCCCACCATTCGTTCTCCCCATAAATACTTTCTATAGTATTATTTTTGTTACTGTTGTTGTGGAGTGGTAGCTTCTTCAATTTAGGACAGACTCTTACGTCTATACGTTCCAAAACGGGGAAAGCCAAACTATGCGAACATATTCTCCTTAAGTTCCCTAAATAAGCCAAGCTTAGAAGTCGCAGACTTGAAAACATATTTAACTTCGTGTGTTCGTCCACTAGAAACCCATCAGAAATTATTTCTTCTATTCCATCCATCCAACTCAAAGTAAGGCTTTTAAGGTCCTGAGCATAAGTAAGCCACGTAAGGTTCTTTATTGATTCGCACCCATGAATCTTCACATTTTGAAGGTTTGAAAGACGCGACCGCTCTTCTTTAAATGGATCGGCTGGCAAAACCAGCTGCTTATTATCCCACATCATCTCTAACTTTGGTAACCTCAACAGACTTAGATACTCCAAGGTTTGCATCCCCCAAGGGTTGATTTTCAACTCTTTCAACTCAAAACAATCACTTAATACAAGTTCTTTTAAATTCTTCAAATTAACAAAACTTAAAGATGGTGAAGATTTTGACAGTGATACAGAGGTGATACCTGCACAGGCTGTGATAAATAGCCCTCTGGTGATGAGTTGAAATTTCGAGGTGCTTACCAACTTTTGAAGAGCTACAAGATTGCCTATTTTGATCCCAAGTTCATTCAAATGTTTCAAGCTTTCCAGTTCCGTTAGACTTGCACAACCCTCCATTTCCCAGTCCTTGAAGTCAGAATCATACATGTCCAACACTCGCAATTGTGCAAGACAAGGTATCACCCCACTAGGCAATTTAGTACTACTTCTCCCCATACGTAAGAACATCAACTTCGCCAAAGACTTTAACTCGTTTGGAGAAAAATTTGACCTTGTATTCCCTAGATCGAGGTACCTTAATTCAGAAAGTTGACCAATATTTGCTGGACACATAGAAGCTATATATATGCTGAGAACTCTAAGTTTAGGCATATTGTCCCAAGTCAAACTACCAAATGCTGCTTTTCCACTATACCCACTTAAAAATATCAAAGTTGACAGATTAGAATAACAACTTGTTGAAAGATTAATATTATGACGAGAATATTTCTTCACTGATATCTTTTCAGCCTTCTCCCATTCATCGAGTCTAGGTTCTAAACCAACGTCGACCAAATATTTCCCCTTGTTACTCCCATAGCCAGAGACTATCCAAATTGCCAAATCTCGAACTACATCATGCATTTTAACACTCTTAATAGTTGGGTTGCCATAGGTCTCCAACAAAGACACACTCCTGAGATTTCCAATGATGGCATGACCTTTGTCACGAGCTTCGTCTATGTTCTCAAAGTTGTCTATGAATCCTTCGGCTATCCAATAGTCGATAAGTTCTTCGGTATTAATATGATGATCTTCAGGGAACAATGAACAATATAAGAAGCAAGATTGTATTTCTTTGCTCCCTAAATTGTCATAGCTAAACTTTAGAATTCGTAAAACATCATCATCCATACTTGGAAACTCAGAGGCTGACTTGCGTAATACATTTATTGCGTCCCTCCATTCATGTACCATCTTCTTGCTAGCCATAGTTCGACCAATAGTGATGAGTGCAAGAGGTAAACCACGACATTCATTTGCAACAACTGCCGCAAGCTCAGGTATTTGTGGGTGACCATTTATCACTTCGTTTCCTACTTTCTCTTGGAACAGACTCCAAGCTTCGCTCTCGTTTAAGCAGTCTACTTGTATCTTTCTATGGGCTTCCATTTGCCCGCAAACATCCTCAGATCTGGTAGTGAAAACAACCATAGACTTGTTGGTTTCATGAGTGGTAGAGTCACAAGACGGAACTCCTATACTTTGTAAATCAATCCGTTGCCAAATATCATCCAAAAGCAACACAAATTTCCTCCTTTTCAACACAGTGAATATTTCTCTAGCTGTTGTGTTTAAATCTGGTTCTCCTTTCAGATTCAACCCAAGTGAATCTGTAATTTGTTTCTGAACGTCTTTTAAGTTCATATCTTTAGAAACCACAACCCAAATCACCAAATCAAAGTTATGACTCATTTTGGGGAACTCATTGTTGAGTTTCTTCAAGAGTGTAGTCTTTCCAACTCCACCCATCCCATATATACCCAATATTCTAACTTGATCATCTTCATTAACAAACTTCCACAACTCTTCAAGCTTTGGTTCCATACCAACAACCCCAGCTGCTGTTGGTATCTCTTGAATCTGTTCTCGTAGACATCCTACAGCAACAACTCTAAATTCTCCTTCCCTAATCAATTCCCCCACTTTTGTTAACTTTTCAATCACTAAATTGCTAAGTATAAGTATTTGAGTAATTATTCTTTGTTCTAAAATTTCATTAACTTCGTCCTTTATAGCTGCAACCCTTTCGAGCCAATTGTTAACTTCATTCGTGGGTTCCCTTGGTTCTGCTAAGTCTGACTGGGCAAGACGGATCATGTGCATGACATCGTCTCTTTTACACTCCAATTGATCAATTGTAGATCTCAAAGAATTGAGATTTCTTTTGAGGTTGAGGAAGTTGGTAATGAGGTTGGTGAAAGGAGTCACAATATTCATTTGATCAGAGATTTGAGTTTCAAGTAATGGTAGAGAAATAGCTTAGTTTGTAAATTTGGTGATAGAAGTTGAAGTTGGTAAAGTAGTTGTTAATGAAGTAGGAATTCAAGCTGGGGAAAGATAGTTCAAAATAGATCAAATTATAAGTTGGTAAAGTATTGAATGTTTCAAAAGATTAAGTATTCGTGGATACAAATTTAAGTGGCCTTTGAACAAATTATAGGGTTGGGTTTGGCTTGGAGTAAAGACCAAGGGCCAGGCCGAGGCGGCCAGATACGTCTCTGGGTCCATCAAGTTTGAAATTAGATGCAAACTGTCTGCGGGTGAAGAAATGGCCAAGTTGCGGTTGACGAGACATATGCTAACGGATAGCATCAATTTTTTAACGCGCAATTAGGTTATTGTCGGTCCGTGCCTTAACTCAAAAACTTTTGAATTTGTATTCTGGACTCAACACTCCGGGAACTTCTCTATGCTCATTTAACAAGATATCCCAAACTATTACTAGAAAACAAAAGCTAAACAAGATATCTATAGTATATATTGAGAGTTGAGACCTAGTTGCAACTTAATTTACAAATGATAAGGGTAAACAAAACACGAAAAGCAAAAGTTTGTGATCCCAAAGATGCAGAAAGTACTCCACCACGACGACAATCCTCTCCATTAACGATAATTCTTTATCTTGGAAAATTTTGTCATTAAAACAACACTGCTAATAGAATAGCTATAGATTTGAAGCATCCCAAAGTTTGTCTTATCCATTTTTCGAACTCTTAGAAAAGTAGTGGTGGAGTTTGGAATGTAACATTACGAAGGGACATCCCGTTGCAAAACCTGAGAGATCTACTAAAATCAGGTTAACTACACGACTATTTCCTCATCAAATTTTGAGGACTTCAATTGATTATTGATCAAAAGCAAAACAGAGACAATATCATCCATAAGATGATGAGATCTATCTCCTGCAACAAATTCAGAAACTACACAATCCACTTCAACCAAGCTACATCCAGGCACTTTCTTCACATTTTTATCCTCCATTTTCTTTCTCACCTTTGCCACATCTTCCCACCGATTAGCCGAAGCATACATGTTAGAAAGAAGAACATGAACACCACCATGATCGAGACTTCTACCCGCTAACCTCTCAACCATTTCTTTTCCCAGTTCAACGCCCCCATGCATTCTACAAGCATTAAGCAAATGCCCCTAACACGTAAGAATCAGGTTCCATCGACATTTCACTCACCAATTTCTTTGCCTCGTCAAGCATACCTGCTCGCCCCAATAAATCCACCATACACCCATAATGCTCAATACTCGGTTCAATGCCGTAAACTTCATTCATGCTTTTGAAGAACCTCATTCCTTCTTCTACAAGACCCATTCGAGTACACGCACTTAAAACACATATAAAAGTTACCTCATTCGGATTAACTCCATCTTCTCCCATCTTAATAAACAACTCAATTGCACTTTTACTCCTTCCATGATTTGCTAAACCAGAAATCATTGAAGTAAAAGCAAATACATCTCTCTCAGACATCTCATTAAATACCTGACTTGCTATTTCTATACAACCACACTTGGCATACATATCGATAATAGCAGTATCTAAAATCCTGTCCAATTGAATCTTGTTTCGGTCGACGTACGAATGAATTCATTTCCCTTGATCAAGAGCACCAAGAAACCCACAAGCAGTAAGTGCTCCGACAATTCCTGCGTGATTCGGTTTGACACCCGCAAGCTGCATCTCATTAAAAAGTTGTAAAGCTTCTTTGAACAACCCTACTTGTACATATCCAGTGATAATAGCACTCCAAGAAACAACATTTCTTTCAGGCATTTTATCAAACATCTCCCGGGCGATTTCCAACTGTCCTATTTTTCACATACCCACTGTTCATAGCAGTCCAAGAAATCTCATCTCTGTTTGAACTAATATCAAACAATTTACGAGCATAATCAATATAATTACAATTAGCATACATATTGAACAAAATCGTAAGATTCCCACCCAAGTCTAATAATTTGTGAATGAGGGTCAGATCCAATGAAACCATCAGTGAGATCAGTACAAGCTCTAAGAACAAAAGAGAAGGTATAATTATTGGGTAAGAGACCGAATTCAAGCATTTGTTTGTAGGGAGAGAATGCTCTAATCATGGGTCGTCAAACGTCAATTGAGACATTGCCTCCTGCACATACATTTTAGGGATTGTTTTTAGATCACCAAAGATGTGCCGTGAACAGTAACCGGACAGGAGTCTTTTTCATCTATTTTTGGTCTCCTTTTTGTTTCGTGGAAATGACTTTTTAGGTAGTAAATAGTTTCAATTTAGCTAAAAAAAACCCTAATCTTTCACTATTAACTATTTTCTATCATAATATTAAGGCTAATCAGAGGTTAGGTTTAAAATAATTTCATTAATTATTATTAAGGTCGAAATTTTAAAACAGCTTTTTCTTTATTCCCGTATTACCCTTTTCGAAATTTGCTCTCTCTCTCTCCTTACGGCTGCAACTCGATGGGGAAAACCTAGGGCATAAATTTTCGATCAAGAAGACGAAGAGAAGACGATGATTTGAAGATATAATTTCTTCCTTCATTGATTCATAACTATTTAGGTCTTCGTCTTCTCTTTAGTTTTCTTTTTATACAAATAATTAGGGTTTGCCGAAGTTATCTACTTCATCTTCATCTTCACACTCGTTTCGTAAGTTCATCATCTTCATCTTCTTTACTGTAAGTTCATCTTCTTCATCTTCTTTACTGTAAGTTTGTTTTATTTATATAATAGATTATAAATTATCTTTGATTTGTTTGTTGTTTATTTTCCTCTATCTACTTGATGAATCTTCAGCCCTATATATGAATTGCTTTTGATTATACTTTTTGATTTGTATTAGAACATTACTTTTGTATTTGCAACATTCTTAACAGATTTTTGATGAATCTTCAAACCTAAATCTGAATTTTGTTCTGCAAATGGTGTTTGCACAATTTGCATCATTGTTAAATTTTTTGTTTTCATGGTCAGGTGATGGATTTAATTGAGTCATCTTGTGTGTCATCTTGTTTTACTCAAGCTAGTTCTTCATCGAAGTTGTTCCAACATCCTCTCCGGTCTGAATCTTGGGGATCTGTGTTTACGGAAGTTGGTCAAAAGTTTGAAGGAGGTGCTGATCAATTTAGGTTTGCATTGAATAGGTATTCCATCAAATTTGGTTTTGGGTATAGAATGAAGAGGAACCATGCTCATCGGGTAGTAGCAGTATGTCCGGTTCAGGGTTGTGGGTAGAAGGTTCATGGTTGTTCAAGGTTTGGTATATCATCGCTATTTAATTTGAAAAAATATGATCCTGAGCACACTTGTGGTGGAGGTTTTACTGATATAAACAAGTCAGCAGTTCATTCTACTGTTGTGTCTAATTTGATAGAAAGTGAAGTAAAGGTTGATCCAAAGAAGAAAAACAAAGCTATTATTACTACTTTTCAATCAGATTATGGTATTAAAATCCCATACCATATTGCTTACAATGCAAAGAAAAAAGCACTTCATTCTGCATTTGGTGATGAGGAATCTGGATATGCTAAACTTGATTGGTTTACGAAGTCCATTATGAAGTGGAATCCTGGTAGTTATGTGCAGCTACAACTTGATATGGACACTTATCAGTTTGAGAGGGTTTTTATAGCATACGAGGCTTGTATTCATGGTTTTAAGCATGCAGGTCTGTTATTTGGATTGATGGGACGCATCTTAAATCCAAATATAAGGGGACTTTGCTAATTGCTTCTGCGAAGAATGGTAATGAAGGTATGATTTCTAAGTTCATGAATTTATATAGTATGTGTTATAAATAGTTAAAAAGAATGGTAATGAAAGTATGATTTCTAAGTTCAAGGTTTCTGTATGCACACCTGATTGGGAACAATGTGTGGTATGCAAACACCTGTTTGCATGTGTTTGCTATGCAAACAGTTGTTTGCATCTGTGTTCTGCAACCATATTTGCAAATATATGTCATGCAAACATGTTTGCATATTCAACCTCTGCATATATATGTCATGAAAACATGTTTGGTATGGTTTTTTAAGTTGATGAACTTATATAGTTTTGTTTAACTAGTTGCAATTTATTTATTTAACTACGTTTTCTTTTCAGGATTTTTTACTATTGCTTTAGCTGTTGTTAGTGTTGAAAATAATTCAAATTGGAATTGGTTATTGGAGAATTTGGCTCGTGTTGTTGATAGGAGTCGTACATATACTTTCTTGTCTGACCGTCACCCGAGTATTATCAAAGGAGTTGGTGATCTTTTTCCAAATGCACACCATAGTTATTGTGTGTGGCATATTAGGAACAACTTAGTTAATGCAATTAGTTATGGTTCTCAAAGAGCAGATTACATTGAGTCTTTGTTGTATCGGGCTGCTCGTGCGTTGACTAAGGATGAATTTAACATTCATTTTAAAGAGATGGAGTTAGTAGGTGGTAGACGTTTGACGGATTTCTTTAAGAATTGCCCATTTGAAAAGTGGGCAAACTCTTATTTTGTCGGTAAAAGGTATGGCGAGGTTTGTTCATCCTTGTGTGAGAGTTATAATTCATGGATTAGGGAGGAAAGGGGCATGTCTATAGTTCTAATGTTAGAAACCATTCGTGTACGAATGATGGAAATGATGGAAATGATGCAAACGAGACTTGAACTAGCTGAAAAATGGACTAGTTTGCTGTGTCCAGAGATAGATAAAATCATAAGACAAAGGCGAAAGTTTGGTTCTACATGGAAGGTTGTAAAATCATCGAAATTTGTATATGAGATCTTTTCAACACCAAGTCAGTTAGTTGATTTGAGTTCGTTCTACTGTTCGTGTTTGAAATGGCAAGTTGAATGCATACCATGTGAGCATGCTATAACAGCTATCAAGTATGATGGACGACCTATGGATTTATTTGTTGAAGAATATTTTACCACCGAAAGCTTCAAGAAAACTTATGAACACGCCATTAACCCCATTCCAAACAGTGATGAACCCAAGGAGTTTTCAGCAAATGAGATGATAATCCATCCACCATCAAATAAGAGACAACTTGGTAGGCCAAGGAGTGTGAGAATTGAGAGTGCTGGAGCAGCCAAGTTTAAGAAGAAGAGAAAATGTGGACGTTGTGGCAAGTTATCGTATCACAACAAAAGAACGTGTGCAGCAATATTGAATTAAGATTAATTTTGACATTCATTTCTTTATTGTTTTTCTTTATTGTTAATGTAAAGGATTATTTGACATTTGAACATGAACTTTTTTCTGGTTAAATGTAATGCGAAGATAATTTGCTTGAAACTGTTGCAGGTACACTTTTTTAGGTTTGTATGTAGGCACCTAATTGGAAGTGTAGCTATGCAAATGTGTTTGCACATTCCACTATTTGCACATTCTACCTATGCAAACATGTTTGCACATTCCACCTATGCAAACATTCTACCTATGCAAACGTGTTTGCACATTCAAACATATTCAAACGTGTAGATTCCACCTATGCAAATGTGTTTGCACGTTCCATCTATGCAAATGTGTTTGCACGTTCAGCATATGCAAACATTCTACCTATGCAAACGTGTTTGCACATTCAACATATTCAAACTTGTAGATTCCACCTATGCAAATGTGTTTGCACGTTCCATCTATGCAAATGTGTTTGCACATTCCATCTAAGCAAAAGAGTTCCAACTATTGTAAGCATATAAACGATTTGTTTACAAAAAAATTTTGAGTTGTTCGCATAATCATTTTGTTTTTTTTCATAATTTTTGATGGGTGATTGTTGCCTTCGATTTTTAAATTTAAGTTCAATATTTTTTACGGGGGTTCGGGGGCGTAGCCCCCGATTTTTTTAGAAAAATAAATTTGTTTTTGTCTTAACAAATTTTATATTATTTTGGCCAACATTTAGTAAAAATATCTTTGACGGGGGTTCGGGGGCGTAGCCCCAGATTTGTTTTAGAATTATAAGAGTTAATAACTATATTGTTTTGGCCTTAAAACCTACCATCATTTAGTAAAATACTAGTTTTCAATTGTCAAATATGCATACAATATGCAAACATCAATATAGTTTGGAAATTATCAAATATTCAATCAATATTGCAAACATCTATAGTTAGGAAATTATCAAATATGCAAACAATTGGTTGCATACTTCTGTATACTTGTTCTGTTCACATACATCAATCAGCATTTTCATCACTAACTGTTCCTTCAACCCAGGGTTTGTTTGTTGAATCATTCAAGATTGCAGCTGCAATTTCAGCTCTCTTCCTTGAAGCCTTCTCTGGCATTTCTTCCGGCCAGTTTGGCTTAATAAAAGATGGGTCATGAAAATGTCCCATCTAAGTCGTTTAATTTAGTCGAGTTAGTTCGTTTCGAGTCTTTATTATAATAAAATGATTGGTTTTCTCGATTAGGTGTCTTTTGCAGAGTTAGGTGTGAAAAACGGTTAAAAATGAGAAAAAGATGCATAAAGGGTATTTTGGTCATTTGGAGTCAAGGATATTCTGGAAATTTGGCAAAGGTTAGTGCGTTGTTGAAAAGTAGAGGTCGAGACGAGCCCGTAGGAGAAAACGGAAGTCAAATCGGAGTTCGGATGAGTGAAATATGTAAAGTCAAAGTTTAGTCAAATGTTGTTGACTAGGTGGGACACATTCGGTGGACATTCGGGCACGCGGGATTCGGTGGAACACGTGGCGCACTTTGGAGGCCAGTATATCCTATTCCCGTATTGGCGCTGAGCACCGAAGTGAAGCTTAGAGTTTGATTCGGTAGATTCCGTAGCAACTTAACTTCGTGCACCCGGAAGCAGCGTTTTAATCCTGATCGTCTCCTCCCGCGCAAATCAGATCCAACGGTTTCCGAGATTCAAGCTATATTTCCTATAATCCCGTGCACCCGAAGCAGGTTAAAACCTGTGCTCCCGGACGCGTGTCACTTTAGGAGCCCTCCAGATCCCGTGCTCCTTCCATCCGACGGCTGCTGAACCAAGCGCAAGTTATTAAGTTTCACCCGACCACACCCTAGCATCCAAAACCCCAACCAAACCCTAGCCACCGACCAGATTGTCCTTTTAACCCCCATTTTTCCCAAAGTAACCCTTCCTTTTATCTTTTTTACCACTTTAACCCAACCAAAACCCTAACCCTATAAATAAATCCCTTTCTCCTCCATTAGAACCTAGACTTCAACAACCCTCTCAAAAGGCTTCCTTACCTTATTTCTAAGCCACTTCTTATCCTCTCTTAGCCTCCTTTTCTCTCTACCTCTTCTCAACTAAAAACCCTAGCCACCATTCTTTTCTTCTACTTTCTCTACCACCTTCATCTTTTCTCTACATTTTCTTTCTAATTTCTTTCTCCTTCTAATTTCTTCTTCTAACCTTCTAATTTCTTCATACCTTCTTCTCTAAAATCTCTTCTTCTTCTATCTCTCATCTAAATTTCTCTTCTTTTATCTTCTAATAAGCTATTATTTGGAGTTTTGAGCAATGTTCTTGAAATACTTGGAGCTTAAATTGGACATCAAAATGGAGATACATGGGAGTATGGATTGTGAACATTCTTGGTGATTTCTTTCCATTAATCTTTTATAATTCCATTTATTTTATGAATTCAATGAATATTATTTTAGATTCCATGAGTAGCTAAATTTTGTATCTAGGGTGTAGAGGAAACCCATATTTGGGCTTATTTTGAGATATGTCATAAATCAATGAATCCTTATTTTGAGCTTCAATGCCTATTGATTGTCATTTCATGTTGATTCTATAACCTTATTATCATTCATGTATTATAATTAGATATTTCATGCTTTTATTGATTTATTAGATGAGATATGCCTTTTATATCTTGAATGATAGTGTAGGAAATTAGTTTTATATGGTAGTCAATCATACATTCTTGATTTTGAATTGTGTTATTAAAGAATATATTCCGAAATCTAAATAGTTTATTATGTTAGATTTTGAGTTATACATGAGAAAAGGGATTTGTTAATTAATGCATGTTTTAAGTAGTCCATTTATGTGGTGAAATCGAAAACCCTAGATTCTTCTTCTCATCTTGATTTCATTCTTATTAGTCTTTTAGTATTGCTTTCTTTTTAAAATAGTTTCTTAAAAACAAATCAAAATTAATGAAAGGGGGTTTTAATTCGAGATTTAGATAAAATAGCTTGTCCTTGGGACGATACTCGATCTTATTTTCAATACTATAACTTGACCCCGTATACTTGCGGGAATAGACCTATTTTTAGGCCTATCAAGTTTTTGGCGCCGCTGCCGGGGATAAGTTTAATTTTATTTTCAATCTTGAATTGGTTTTTATTTTTATTTTTGTCTATTTTGATTATTTTGACTTGTTTTTCCTTTCTTTTTGTAGATTCATAAAGGAGGAAGAAGCATCAAGGAAGAGGACATCAAGAAGACCCTTTTTAGTTATATTTACTTTATTTTTATTTTGGTGAGAGAGAGTTATAATCTTTTTTTTTTTTTGTATTTCTTTATTTTTGTTATTTTGTAATAAGGCCTTTATTGTTTTGACCCTAAATTAGAGGGCATTTAATTTGTAACCGAAACTAAGAAGCCTCGGGTTCGCACACTTGCGGGAAGAGTGGCCCGGGTCGTCTACAAAGGTCGTCGCCCGTCTTGAACGGGAGGTAACTTCTTGATCACCCACGAATCTCCTGTAAGTGGGTACTTGTGATGTTTTTGCTTGCCTAATTGATTGTCGAACTGTTAGTTTAATTATCATATTAGTAAGGGCATTAACCCATTACAAGATAGGAGTCGGATTTCATTACCGGTCTCTTGCCCATTTAGGTAACAACATTGCGCAATCCCAAGCCTCACTTAAAATTAAAAATT
Source organism: Eschscholzia californica (assembly GCF_041429995.1). Lineage (NCBI taxonomy): Eukaryota > Viridiplantae > Streptophyta > Magnoliopsida > Ranunculales > Papaveraceae > Eschscholzia > Eschscholzia californica. The sequence continues at coordinate 9,833,643 of NW_028238198.1, read as the reverse complement.
GATTTAGACATTAGCCAAAGGGTAACGAGCTTATAGGACATTCTTGACAAATCTCGAACTTGATTAGTATTTGGAGTTTTCCCAGGAAGAGGGAACGATCCAAGAACACAATTCTTGATTGTTGTACTGTGACGGAGTAACTCCTCATAAGAATCATAGTTCAAGCTTTGGAAAGAAATAGGAGCTGTCTAGATCAATTTTTAGGTGAAAAAGACTACCCAGTCGTCTAGATTGTGTCTAGGTTGCTTGGTTCAGTCAGCTTGCTTGTGTGTGTGTTTTCCTTAGGATCTTCGTAGTTTCGTTACTCTTTAAAAAAAAAAAAAAAAAAAAAAAAAAAAAAAAAAAAACCCAAAAATAATGGAAGGATTCTTCTATGAGGACGAATTGGAAGAGAGACGGAAGGAACAATCATTGTTAAGAACACAAGAGATACTTTTACGGAGCATGTCTAGACTTGAGGCGACTAACGCTACTCTAGATAATTTTGACCAGTCCCGTAATGATGGTCATAACGTCGATAACTATTGGAATCATCATCAACCTCAACAAGGTTGTGTCCCTCAGTTACAAAATACCAATAATTATCAACGTTTAAACTATCAAAATTATTTTGAAAATCCGAGGGATAATGTCTATGGTGATAATTATAGGGAGTATTGTCAACCTCAAGGAGGTTATGAGTCACACTATGCACATGTCAATAGTTCATCCTACAGTCAATATAATGAAGAGTTTTATGATCCAAACATGTCCCAACCACCTCAATGGGATAACATTCAAACTAATGACTCTTCATCATCTTCATTAGACGAACTTTATAGTCGTCTTGTAAGGTTAAATATAGAGCTTGAGCAGAAAGGTCAAGAGCTACGAGCTGAAAGATTAGCTCTAAATGAAAGAATTGATAGAAATCTAGAGTTGCCCCTTAATAAGAAACCCAACATCATAGAAGATGAGTCCTTTGATAAGATGGAGTACAATACACAATATCATGAGTCTTATGATGATGAGGATGGTAGTATAAATGAGGCGAATACTTTGTTTGATCCTAATCCATTTTTAGTTTCTGAGCATAGTATTTTGCCAACTATTGAGTCGCCACTATCATCATATGAGTCCATTTTTGAGGAAACTCTTGAGCCACTTTTAGAAGATCCAAAAGCTGAGTCTGTTCTGTCTCCCGAGTCTAAACCTTCTACTCATCTTAATGATAATATTTTGGATCAAACTAGATGTCTTATTAAAGATGAAGCTGATGAACTTTGGCTAGTTGAAATGTCTAAAGAGAGTGATAACTCATTTGACTTAGGTGAAACCTTAGAATTCTTTAAGGACACCGATGACATCATAATAAGAGAAATTTTAGATAGTTTTTCAGAGTCTTTACCTAAGTCAGACTCAAATGAGCTAGTACCTAACTTGGAGGTGATTTTACAACGAGCCAATGAGGTCATTTTAGAACCTCCTAGTTTGAGTGTTGATCTAGATGAGTCCAATCTCTTAAATAGTTATGCACCATGTCCCTCGGAAGTTCAAGTTACCCCGTTGCAATCGCTTGTGAACTCTACCATGGTCTCTCAATCCATTTGTCATGTTTATGAGGATCCGTTTTATCCAATGTCTTTCAACTTTAGTTTATCGCCAAACTTAATGATTGTTGCTTCATCTAAGTTTGGGGATAAATCATTCACATTGGAAGTCTCACTTAAACTGCCATATCATTCCATGGACGTGAGACTGAACCTTCCTGGATACTTCATCTTTTGGGTTGACCCTCAAATCTTCCGATTACTATTGTATGGGGAGTCATCAACCCTTAATCCAGTAGGTTTACAGTAACTTTTCTTTCCTTTTTCTTTCACCATCGTCTGGCTGAAGACGATAAACTTAGCGCTTCTTGGGAGGCAACCCATGCTTCTGATATAGGACAGTGGAGTATGGTAATATCTTCCCTCTCATCTTTTTATTTTTGGCATAGTCTTCAGAACATTGAGGACAATGTTCGGTTTAAGTTTGGGGATAGGGAAGTACTTTTGCTAAGTCCTTCATTTCGAAAATTCAAGAGGGTTCAAAATTTTTCAATTTTGGACCGAAAATGTGAGTCTAATGGTTGTTTTTGGCTTGTTAATAGTTATAGAGTCGAGTTGATCGTACTATCCGGTTGTTAAAGGTTTCTTCATGAATGTCGAGTCTTGAGGTCGTTTGTGTGCTAGCCATGTGAGTATTATGAAAGTGAAGGGTAGACGGTTCTGAGTGAACTAGATTAATCATTAGTGGAGACTTAACCCTAGTGAGATTTCTGAGCCTTTCTATTACCTTTGAGTGTACTCTTCTGCGCTAATTCCGAGTAGAGTGAAGAGCTACTCAACCTCGCAACTTTGTTAAAAGAGCTCATTTGATCTCGTGTGCTCAACTTCCATAGCCACTAGGAGTGACATCAGGATAGCGAATAAACCTTACTCTTGTAGTCCATGAAGCCCGATAATAGTGTCAACTTTAGGAAGACGGATACTCCACCATCCATTCATCATATAAATCCCGAGAATGAAGGCATGACAAGTAAAGGAAGAAGAATGTGAAAGCAAAGTGCGAAAAATGGAAAAGTTGATTGTTGAGAATACTAGTGTTGGTATTGCATTGATTGCATGGTTTATAGTTGTGTTTTATAGTTGCGTTCAAAAAAAAAAAAAAAAAAAAAAATTGAAAATGAAGAGAAAAATCTCTGAAAAAAAAAAAAAAAGTTTGTGTAAAAGAAAGTTCATGTGAACTTTAGTTTGTTATGTAAAATAAGTGTTCGAAGCAAAAAAGCTAAGTATGGAAGTTGCTTGAAGTTCTCTAGCATTGAAGGCGTCGACATTCTCGGGATCTCATCACCATCCATCTCATCACTTGTATCCGTTGACCTTTAGGAAGCATTATTAGAGGGTAGAGTGAGTGAGAAGGGTAAGTGAGCTTCCCCATTCCATTTAGTGGTTATATTCCTTTTCGTAGATCATTCGTTTTAAAATGTTGTCCTCACCCTTTTTATGTGTTGAGTCTATATTAGTGATCACACTCGCACATACGAGCGAACCTTTTCTGAGTGACTTCATCTTTTAGAGTGTATGTCTGGGAGGCCAAAGTCGAGGCGAAATGTATTAAGATAGGGATCAAGGTTTTGTCTGCTTGGAACTGAAGTGATTCTCATTGTGGCTAGTCACGTAGACTTCGAGTCTAGATTATTAGTGAAGAGATTTTTAACGTCTGTATAGTGTTGTTAACTTTGACTGATTCCTATTAGCTTGCCAAAATTTTCTAGGAGATAAACATTTTTGGTCCATCTTAGTTGGCTTTGAGTGCGTTTGGACCCTATTGTATTTTTGAAATGTTTTTTGAATTTTGTGGGTACATTCTCTAAAAACCCTCACGAGACAAAACTCGTCCACTAGGGCAACCTAGGGGTTTAACGGCTTGTTGCATATGCTAAATGCAACCGGGATTCCTCCGAAAGTGAGTTAGGTTTTTCTTTTATTTTGTTTTGCTCGAGGACTAGCAAAATCTAAGTTTGGGGATGTTTGATGGGTCATGAAAATGTCCCATCTAAGTCGTTTAATTTAGTCGAGTTAGTTCGTTTCGAGTCTTTATTATAATAAAATGATTGGTTTTCTCGATTAGGTGTCTTTTGCAGAGTTAGGTGTGAAAAACGGTTAAAAATGAGAAAAAGATGCATAAAGGGTATTTTGGTCATTTGGAGTCAAGGATATTCTGGAAATTTGGCAAAGGTTAGTGCGTGGTTGAAAAGTAGAGGTCGAGACGAGCCCGTAGGAGTCAAGGATATTCTGGAAATTTGGCAAAGGTTAGTTCTTGGTGATTTCTTTCCATTAATCTTTTATAATTCCATTTATTTTATGAATTCAATGAATATTATTTTAGATTCCATGAGTAGCTAAATTTTGTATCTAGGGTGTAGAGGAAACCCATATTTGGGCTTATTTTGAGATATGTCATAAATCAATGAATCCTTATTTTGAGCTTCAATGCCTATTGATTGTCATTTCATGTTGATTCTATAACCTTATTATCATTCATGTATTATAATTAGATATTTCATGCTTTTATTGATTTATTAGATGAGATATGCCTTTTAGATCTTGAATGATAGTGTAGGAAATTAGTTTTATATGGTAGTCAATCATACATTCTTGATTTTGAATTGTGTTATTAAAGAATATATTCCGAAATCTAAATAGTTTATTATGTTAGATTTTGAGTTATACATGAGAAAAGGGATTTGTTAATTAATGCATGTTTTAAGTAGTCCATTTATGTGGTGAAATCGAAAACCCTAGATTCTTCTTCTCATCTTGATTTCATTCTTATTAGTCTTTTAGTATTGCTTTCTTTTTAAAATAGTTTCTTAAAAACAAATCAAAATTAATGAAAGGGGGTTTTAATTCGAGATTTAGATAAAATAGCTTGTCCTTGGGACGATACTCGATCTTATTTTCAATACTATAACTTGACCCCGTATACTTGCGGGAATAGACCTATTTTTAGGCCTATCAATCAAAGGACTGTCTCCATTTTTTATAACATCAGCATACAGAAGCACATACATTGCACAATCAATCCTACATTATATTATTCACTAATTAGTACTCTATCATTTATATGCTAAAACAATGAAATCAAAATGATTTTTTATACTCACGAGTTGTTCTGTTTTGGGCAGTTAACTTTGGTTATCTTTGGACTTGATTTCAGTGGTTCTTTAGTTAGTCCAGCTTCATTGATCATCTCAACCAACATGACTGCGAACTTCTTTGCGTCCTTCGCACTTCTCATACTTAATTTTGGAGTTTTCTTCAAAGAATCATAATGATACCATACTGCATCAACTCTATCAAAAACAACAAGATGCCAATGGCAACCTTCCTTACTATTGTCATTAATACTTGTGTTTAATGGGAACAGGAACCAGTCACGTCTTTTCTTAAAAGCTTCTTTGAGTTTCTTAGCAAGTAGTTGTGACATGTTCCGTTGCGAAGCTTCAAATTGCATTGAAGTCTACATGTAAATTAACGTTAATCTAATTAGATAAATAATCCAAAATTAAATACAAAATATAGTAGTCTGAAATATCTTACCCATATTGTTGAGCTGAAAACTGCCATATCCTTGACTATCCCCACTCTGTATTCTAGATACCAATCAATAATTTGACTATCAACAAATTCGTTCATAATCAAACTCTCGATTTGTTCTCCACAGATCAACAACTGTTGGTTTTTATCCCAAGCAATTGAACTACAAAAAAATATTCAAACAAAATCACTTATTTTGCAACCACTTGCAACACTATTCTGCAACCATATGTTTTGCATCCAATAAGTTGCAAACAACTGTTTGCAGGAAAAAGATGCAACCAACTGTTTGCACATACAGAGTTTGCAACTAATTGTTTGCAGATATATGGTTGAAACTGCAAATGCATACAATGAGGAAAACACTTTGAAGAAATGTACTTACTTCTTGTCTGCCAATGCATAGAATCCTTTAATTGTTTTGAGTTCCTCTCTAGTGAACAAATTCCATATTTCAGAACTTTCCCATTTTTCAAAATCTCCACTTCCTTTCTTACTAGCTTCAATTTCTTTGTTACTAGTTTCACTTCCCTTTTTACCATCTTCAATTGCTTTCTTTTCTGCACTTCCCTTTGATTGAGCACTAATTTTCTCAATTGATGAAGCTGCTTTCTTTTCTGCACTTTCATTAGTTTGAACACTAACTTTCTCAATTGATGAACCTCTTGATTTGTTTTTAACTTTTAACTTCTTTGTCTGGACTTGATTGGTTGGTGTCACGAAGTATGAAGTTTCATTGAACTTTCTTTTTTGATACTTAGACGTATCAACTTCTGTGTTCAACTTAGTCATTTCATGACTAACAGTAACATTCTTCTCCATACTCATTGTATTTGACTTTGAAGCCACTTTTTTTTTCAGGGCTCTTCATTTTTGATGTGTTCTCCTCAACCTCCTCATTGCACTTAGCTTCTATTGCAGTTTTTAGTTCTTCAATATCTTTACTTAGAATCATGTTTGATTCTCTTACACAACATATTTCCTCCTCCAACTTCTCGATTTCTTCATTTTTTATCTTCAAATCTTCCTTCAACTTCTCAATTTCTTCATTTTTTATCTTCAACTCTTTCTCTTGATCTTCACACTGAACTTCTAATTTTTGAACTTTATCTTCAAGATGTTTCAAATTAGAAACATCAATTTCATCAGGCATAGTCAATATCCCACCAGAAATTAGAAGTTCTTCACTTTCTGAAAGAGGCACAAAAAAATCTTCGGAGAGCTGAAATTCAAACAATGTATTTTGCAAATTACAAAATGCATTCAACATCGCAAACAATCTATGAAAAATACAGTATGTAACCCTAGTATACAAGTTAATGATTTGCAAAAGTAAACATAATATACCTGGTTAGCTGTCAGATCTTCCAGAGCATCAAGAAAATCTAACTTCATGTGGTCAAGACTCCATCTAATAATGCGAGGACATCTGTCCTTCTTTTGATGTACTCTTCTATAAAGATTAGAATGTTCGCAGAACCAGAACTGCGTAATTTGAACACAAACATATTAGGACGAGAAAACTATGTAAATTTGCATAATGTGAATGAAGATGAACAAAAATTAATTTACCGGTAAAAGAAGAAGACATCCTGAAGCTTTTGCTGGTCTGTTAACATTCTCTTCAATTGACTTCATCATGTAATTATGTATTACAGTAGGCCATGAAATTGAGTTTATACCTTCCATTGACCTCAACAAGTTTGTGAATGATGTTTGTATAGTCGTTCCAGCTTGTGTTGCAAACAGGAAAGAGGAAGAGATATGCATGATCATCAACTTCACAAAATCTTCTGTGTTCTCGTTTTCTTCTACAAAGAAACTTTCAATTGCTGATTCTATGGTTGTTGTAGAAACTTTATACGCCTTCCCGAAATATCTACTAACAAATTCTTCATCCTTTTCCCCTTCAAATGGTGAAACAAGTACACCTTCTTTTGGCATTCCTAGCAGAATAGCCACATCTTCTACCTTGAACTCTATATCTAACTCACCAAATTCAAATTTTCCTTTTTCTACGTTGTATCTTTTGACCAACTCATAGATAACTGATATTGGTCGCTCTAAGTTGGTTGCTTTTATTTCTTCATCATAGAAAGCTTGAAAAAGTGAACCAAAAGGAGTTTCCGAAAGTGAATTACAGTGTTCAAAATTCATTTTACGACCTATCTTTTTCATGAACATTGATGTTTTCCTCATTGTGCTCCTGTAGTTGTAAGTGTGATATTCTTTTTTCACAACTTTTTTACTAACTGTTTTCATCACTTTTGAAGTATCTGATACCACAATATCTGTACTATCAGATTGCATAGGCTCGGTATTATCTGATTTCACCATCTGATTTCCTGCTATTTTAGCTTTCACCATTTTATGCATAATCAATCAAGAGAACCAATTTTCAGCAGTAAACAAAACTGTTTTCAGAACCATTTTTGCAGTTTTTACTAATGCAAATAGTGTTTGCATAACTCCTTTAAAACTATTCTAAGCAACAATGTTCAAATACTTCAGTTTTTACTAATGCAAATAATGTTTGCATAACTCTTTTAACACAGTTCAAGCAACAAAGTACAGACACTTCATTATTCAATAATGCAAATAATGTTTGCATAACTCCTTTAACACAGTTCTAAGCAACAAAGTTCAGACACTTCATTATTCAATAATGCAAATAATGTTTGCATAACTCCTTTAACACAGTTCTAACCAACAAAGTTCAGACACTTCATTATTCAATAATGCAAATAATGTTTGCATAACTCCTTTAACACAGTTCTAACCAACAAAGTTCAGACACTTCATTATTCATTAATGCAAATAATGTTTGCATAACTCCTTTAACACAGTTCTAACCAACAATGTTCAGACACTTCATAATTCAATAATGCAAATAATGTTTGTATAACTCCTTTAAAACAGTTCTAATCAACAAAGTTCAGACACTTCATTATTCAATAATGCAAATAATGTTTGTATAACTCCTTTAACACAGTTCTAATCAACAAAGTTCAGACACTTCATTATTCATTAATGCAAATAATGTTTGTATAACTCCTTTAACACAGTTCTAACCAACAATGTTCAGACACTTCATAATTCATTAATGCAAATAATGTTTGTATAACTCCTTTAACACAGTTCTAACCAACAATGTTCAGACACTTCATTAATCATTAATGCAAATAGTGTTAGCAAAGGGTTTGTAAACTCTAGTTGCAGATCTATTTTTGCAAATCATGATCTCAAAAATCATTCAAAAACCACGATCAAATATTTTCGGTTTACAAACCATATTTGCAGATCTACAACTGCAAATAGGGTTTGCTAGTCAAAGATATATTAGGTTTCAAAGACATTAGGTAAATCTGCTACTTTAAAAGTTGTTTGTAACCAAAATTCATAAACACAAAATCAAACAAATAGGGTTTACAAATCTCAGAACAGAAAGTTGGATAGAACCAAAAGAAATCGAAACATTAAGTGAAGATATACTTACTTTAGTGTTGATTTAGTCGATTGTAGAGAGATTATAACCTTTAGAAACCCTAAAATTCGAGGAAGAAGATGAAGAAGAACGAAGACTTTCGAATGGAAACTGAAAAGTCGCTGAATCGCGAGGGAAAGAAGAGAGATTTGATTTTTTTATTTCTGAAAATCACTTTATATATGTTGGACAGACGCGTCATTTCGAAATTTGTTGAGGGCAATTACCACGGTTTACGTTTTCGGGACACTTTCGGGATTTTTTTGACCTCTTTGATAATTTCCAAATGTTATGTGTCTTTCCAACTATTTTGCATATTTTTTTGACCTAAATAGTTATTACCTCTTTTGTTTCCTCATTTAATTTTAGCCCCTTTTTATGTTTTGTTTTTTATTTTAACCTTTTTAGTGGGTTTTTTTGGGTTTGGTCTCATAAAAGTTTTAATTACTTAATTGAATTACAATAAAATCGAAAATTAAGCATTTCACTAAAATATTCGAAAAAAAAACTATAAAAAAACTATCTTAAATATTTTTATTTATATCCTTAATATCACATAATCGAACTATTATGATTATCATCTCTACCGCTATCGATTTTGTGTACTCCGGGTTTTCGAAGACATTACAATACTATTAGTCCCAAGTGAACAACTTATTGAAGAATCAATAACACATAATCGAATTATTACAATTATCCTCTCCACGTCAATTCAATTACAGATCCATTACGACAAGCATACGTTCGATGAGAACAAGGACAAATATTGTTTGGAAACCAAAGTAGTACAAAAAGTGGTAGCTCGTTTGGAGGTCCGTATGGAGGTGGAGGTGAAGGTGGAGGTGGCTATAGCGGTGGATGCGGAGATGACTATGGAGATGATGATTTACTTCCGTATTAAAGAAGTAGTTCCAATTTGTAGTTTTCGCAAATATTTTTCGTAAAACAATGTAGTTTTAATAAAATGTCTTATTAGCTTTAGCTTGTAGTTTTAGTAAAATGTCATAGTTTCGGTTTGTAGTTTCAATAAAATGTCGTATTAGTTCTAATTTGTAGTTTATGTATTGTAATTTTAATTAGTTTAAAATAATGTGTTAAAAATGATAAAAATGAAATCTAGTGTGATGAATAGTGATTTGGTGGGAGTTTTGGTGTTTTGTTTTTTGATTCAAAAATTTGAAAACACCGAATAATTTGGTGAAGATACTTTTTTAGTGGATAATTTGGTGCTAACTATTAGGGGTAGGGCTGCTCTCTTTTTTTTTTTTTTAAAGCATCGGGATGCTCTTTTTTTTATTAAAAGCATTGGGGATGCTCTTAGTAAGCTTAACTTTAACAACTTTGGGCATCCTAACAACAATGTCCCACTTACAAATTGATTATTGAAATTTGAAAGGCTAATTTCTATTTGCCCCCCTAATGGATGAGTAGTAGTCTAGTAGCCTCGAATCTTTTAAATGCAACACTGACCTCCATTAATCTTTCCATCTGTAAAAAGTTACGGATTATGTTGTTGGAGGTGGTAGCGAGTCTGATTCCACCTTCGATCGATTTTCCTGCTTTATCTTCACAGATCCTGCCGACGGTTCGTCTCACCTATCTCTTGTGGAGATACCTATCACTTATTTATGTTATCTTCTCTCGACTTTCCCACTTTCCCATCTTCTGACATTAACGATTCACCACAAAAATCAAACTCTCATAGTTCAGTTGGTTAGAACACCCTTTTTATTGGGTTTTGGTATAGGAAGAGCATTTTTTAGCAAAGGCAGTGCATTAGATAGGGAGAGCACTCCTTTTAGAATAGGGAGGGATCAATTTTTTTTTCAAATATCCCAAATTTATACTTTGGTCCCTCCTATGTCCCATCAAACTATTTTGGACCAAAAGAAGAAAATAGAGAGTATCTTCCTATTCGACTAAACACTTTTGAGAGAGAGGAGAGAATTTTTTCGACGTAAAACCTTCGATCAAATTAAAGAGAGAGAAGAGAGATAAACATGTCCTGAAAAGGAGAAAATCCCTAAATCTGTTTGATTCTGTCAAAAAGAGAGATATAAAGATAGATACTTAAATCCTACATGACTAACACAACACTATCTCCATAGAGAGTTTGTAATTATTGTTATTGCTTGGTTTCTCCATAGATTTTTAGGGTTTTAACACTAATTAAAGTAATGGTGGTGTTGATTGTAGCGACGATATTAGGGTTTTGGTTGTTTATGTGAGAGAAATTACAAGTGAATAAAATATTAGATTTATTATTAATTTTTATCTAAGTCCTTCTATTTTGACGCTATTTTTTAGACGATCTTTATAACGCCGTCCTTACACTAATTTGGTAAAGGAAGAACAAATACATGAATTGACTTTTCTAATGCACTGCCTTTACTAAATAGTGCTCTTCCTATACCAAAAGCCATTTTATTAGGTGTGGGGGATGTCATGAGTTCAACCCTCATGTGGTTAGAGCAATCATTTAAAAAGGCCAGCGCTTTGGGGAAAGCTAAATAGTTTCCGGGGTGTGAAATTTTAAAGGGAATATGTATAATTTTAGAGATTTTCCGGGGAAATAAAAAAAAATACTCCACCTCACCTCAATCTATCTCCACCTCACCTCACTCTATCTCCACCTCACCTCACTCTCTCTCCACCTCACCTCTTTGTCTTCTCCGATTTGGTCGCCGGCCGGAAAATTTAATTTTCCGGCCGGCGACCATTAAAAAAAAAAATTCACTTTCTCTCTCTCTCTAAACTCCGGCGAAGGGGTTTCCCTTCGCCGGAGTCCCGGTCTGTTGAAGAACAGACCGGAACTGGTCTGTTCTTCAACAGACCGATCTGGCCTGTTGAAGAACAGACCAGATCTGGTCTGTTCTTCAACAGACCGGAAGTGGTCTGAGTCCGGTCTGTTCTTCAACAGATCCGGCCTGTTGAAGACCGGATCTGTTGAAGAACAGACCGGAACTCCGACGAAGGGAAACCCCTTCGCCGGAGTTTCTAGAGAGAGAGTGAAAAAAAAATTATTTTTTTTTTTTTAATGGTCGCCGGCCGGAAAATTTTCTGGCCGGCGACCTAATCGGAGAAGATAGAGGTGAGGTGGAGAGAGAGAAGTGAGGTGGAGAGAGAGAGAGAGAGGTGAGGTGGAGAAGCTATTTTGCTTTCCCCTAAATAAAATTGTCAAACAAATTTGACCAATTTTTGACCAAGTCTTCACACCCCGGAAACTTTTTAGCTTTCCCCAAAGCGCTGGCCTTTAAAAATTATAAGTGGAATCTAACTATGTAAGAGAAACTTTTTCTTTAGAAAAGGGCATCTTCTTTGGCCTCGGATCTCTGATTCAACTCAAGCAACAAAATGAACATAAACTATTTCTTTCATCATTTTCCTATTAACATGTGTATATTGTGTAATCCTAAGTATATGAGTTTCTCATCGTTTGACCATTGTGTGTGTTTTTCAGAATGGACTTGATACCAAGCCACCTAGGGGCTAGGTAGAGAGGTCAAGAAAGCAAATGAAGGAAAGGAAAAGATCGGGCCAAGAATATTCAAGGAGTGACAAATGTAATTGTAAAAGAAACTTTTTTGCTAGGATTTCTTCCTGTTCTCCCATTTCCATAAGTTTATTTCTCCGTGACATTTCGATTGACCACTAATATTACGTTTATCTTGTTTCGACTAAAGCTGGAGATGTTGCTAAGGCAGGAAAGAAGAAATGAGAAAAATATGAAGTAGGTTTTCTTCTTCCAACATAGATAGTTGTTCACTTTTTGTTTTTGTTCTTCAGAGTTGATATTATACTGCTAGTGACTCTCTAGTATCTTTATGAGTATTTTGATATAACTAAGAAAAATAATGAATCTTGCTAAAAATACATTGTTCCTCAGAAAAATATTCAGGCCGTAATGCCGTATATGGAGTAAGTAAACAAAAATTAGTTGAAATTCAAAAGTACATTACCGCCACCATGGTGAAAACTTCTACTCACTAACCTCTCAACCATTTGTTTTCCCAATTCAACATCCCCATGCCATCTTAGGTTGCATCCGCATTTCACTCACCAATTTCTTTACCTCATCAAGCATCCTGGCTTGCCCCAGAGGGTTCCACCATACACCCATAAAGCTCAATCTTCAGCTCAATTCCGTAAACTTCATTCATGCTTTTGAAAAACCTCAACCCTTCTTCTACGAGACTCATTCGAATACACACACTTAAAAAACACATAAATACATGTTAAAATTATTCGAATTAACTCCATCTTCTCCCATTTTAAATAAACCAACTCAAATACGTATGCAAGTAAGGGAGAAAATAGAACTTGAAGGTTTCATCTTCCCATTCTACACCTTCCTACGCAGGTAAAGCCAAGGTATGAGAGCATATGCTCTTTTAAGTTGGCTAAATCAATAAACGATATAAGTAGGAGACATGAAAACGTCTTTAACTTTGTAAGATCATTCACTGGAAACCCACTAACTTCGGTAACAAAGTCAGATTTAGATACTCCAAGGTTTGCATCTCCCAAGGGCTGATTCTCAACTCTTTCAACTCAAAACAAGATTCTAACAGAATAAGGAAGAAAAGCGTTCTTTGACGGTGTCATCATCCCATTCTAAACTATCCCACCATTCTTTCTCCCCATAAATACTTTTTAAAGTATTATTTTTGTTACTGTTGTTGTGGAGCGGTAACTTCTTCAATTTAGGACAGCTATTTACCTCTATATATTCCAAAACGGGGAAAGCCAAACTATTCGAACATATACTCCTTAAGTTCCGTAGATTAGACAACGATATAGTTTTCAGACTTGAAAACATATTTAACTTTGTACGGTCGTCCACTGGAAACTCATTGGGAATTATTTCTTCCATTCCATCCATCCAGCTCACACGAAGGCTTTTAAGGTCATGAGCATAAGTAAGCCATGTAAGATTCTTTATTGATTTGCAATAATAAATTTGCACATTTTGAAGGTGTGAAAGACACAACAAGTGCTCATTATCCCACACAATCTCTAAATTTGGTAACCAAATCAAATGTAGATTCTCCAAGGCCTGCATCCCCCAAGGGTTGATTTTCAACTCTTGTAAGTTTTTACAATTTCGAATTCCAAGTTTTCTTAAATTCTTCAAGTTAGAAAGACTTAAAGATTGTGAAGATTTTGACAGTGAGACAGAGGTGATACCTTCACAATCTGTAATAAATAGCGCTCTGGTGCTGAGTTGAAATTTGGAGGTGCTTACCAACTTTTGAAGAGCTACAAGACTGCCAATTGCGATCCCTAGTTCATTCAAATGTTTCAAGCATTCCAATTCCGTTAAACTTGCGCAACCCTCCATTTCCCAGTCCTTGAAGTCAGAATCATACATGTCCAACACTCGCAGTTGTGCAAGACAAGGTATCACCCCACTAGGCAATTTATTACTAATTCTCCCTATATGTAAGACGTCTTTCAGCAACAACTCTAAATTCTCCTCCTTCCCTAATCAATGCCTTCACTTTTGTTAACTTGTCAATCACTGAGTTGCTAAGTATGAGTATTTGAGTAATTATTGATTGTTGTAAAATTCCATCAACTTCTAGCTTTATAGCGTCAACCCTTCCGAGCCAATTGTTAACTTCATTAGTGCGTAACATCGGTTCTGCTAAGTCTAACTCGGCATGATCGATCTTGTGCATGACATCGGCTCTTTTACTCTCCAATTGACCAATTGTAGATCTCAAAGTATTGAGATTTCTTTTGAGGTTGAGGAAGTTGGTAATGAGAGGAGGACAGTAACCCCATAGAATCTGCCATAGAATAGCCAGAATATTCATTTGATCAGAGATTTGAGTTCCAAGTAATGGTAGAGAAATAGCTTGGTTTGTAAATTTGGTGATAGATTGAAGTTGGTAAACTAGGTCTTAATGAAGTAGGAATTTAAGCTGGGGAAAGATAGTTCAAAATAGATCATATATTTGTGGTATTGAATGTTTCAAAAGTATTTGTGGAGAGAAATTTAAGTGGCCTTTCAGCAAATTATGGGGTTGGGTTTGGCTTGGAGTAAAGACTAAGGGCCAGGCGGCCGGATACGACTCTGGGTGAGGGTCCATCAAGTTTGAATTTAGATGCAAACTGTCTGCTGGTGAAGGAATGGCCAAGTTGAGGTTGACGAGACATATGCTAACGGAGAACATCAGTTTTTTAACGCGCAATTAGGTTATTGTAGGTCCGTGCCTTGACTCAAAAACTTTTGAATTTGTATTCTGGACTCATCAGTGGGGAACTTCTCTATGCCCATTTAACAAGATATCCCAAACTATTACTAGAAAACAAAAGCTAAACAAGATATCTATAGTACACATTGAGACCTAGGTGCTACTTAATTTACAAATGATAAGGGTAAACAAAACACATCCAATTCAAAACATGAAAAGCAAAAGTTTGTGATCCCCAAAGATGCAGATAATACTTCACCACGATGACAATCCTCTCCATTGATGATGATTCTTTATCTTGGAAACTTTTGTCATTAAAACAACACTGCAAACAGAGTAGCTATAGAATCGAAACCTCTCAAAATTTGTCTTATACATTTTCCAAACTCTTAGAAAAGTAGTGGTGGAATTTGTAATGTAACATGACTAAGGGACATTCCGTTGCAAAACCTGAGAGATCTACTAAAATTAAGTTAACTCCACGACTATTTCCTCATCAAATTTTGAGGACTTCAATTGATTATTGATCAAAAGCAAAACAGAGACAATATCATCCATAAGATGATGAGATCTATCTCCTGCAACAAATTCAGAAACTACACAATCCAGGCACTTTCTTCACATTGTTATCCTCCATCTTCTTTCTCACCTTTGCCACATCTTCCCACCGATTAGCCGAAGCATACATGTTAGAAAGAAGAACATGAACACCACCATGATCGAGACTTCTACCCGCTAACCTCTCAACCATTTCTTTTCCCAATTCAACGTCCCCATGCATTCTACAAGCATTAAGCAATGCCCCTAACACGTAAGAATCAGGTTCCATCGACATTTCACTCACCAATTTCTTTGCCTCGTCAAGCATACCGGCTCGCCCCAATAAATCCACCATACACCCATAATGCTCAATCCTCGGTTCAATTCCATAAACTTCATTCATGCTTTTGAAGAACCTCATCCCTTCTTCTACAAGACCCATTCGACTACACGCACTTAAAACACATATAAATGTTACCTCATTCGGACTAACTCCATCTTCTCCCATCTTAATAAACAACTCAATTGCACTTTTACTCCTTCCATGATTTGCTAAACCAGAAATCATTGAAGTAAAAGCAAATACATCTCTCTCAGGCATCTCATTGAATACCTGACTAGCTGTTTCTATACAACCACACTTTGCATACATATCGATAAGAGCAGTACCTAAAATTCTGTCCAACTCGATCTTGTTCCGCTCAACGTAAGAATGAATCCATTTCCCTTGATCAAGAGCACCAAGAAACCCACAAGCAGTAAGTGCTCCGACAATTCCTGCGTGATTCGGTTTGATACCAGCAAGCTGCATCTCATTAAAAAGTTGTAAACCTTCTTTGAACAACCCTACTTGTACATATCCAGTGATAATAGCACTCCAAGAAACAACATTTCTTTCGGGCATTTTATCAAACATCTCCCGGGCGATTTCCAACTGTCCTATTTTCACATAACCACTAATCATAGCAGTCCAAGAAATCACATCTCTGTTTGAACTAATATCAAACAATTTACGAGCATAATCAATACAATTACAATTAGCATACATATGAATCAACCCATTTTGAACAAAATCATAAGATTCCCACCCAAGTCTAACAATTTGAGAATGAGCCTCAGATCCACTGAAACCATCAGTGAGATCAGTACAGGCTCTAAGAACAAAAGAGAAGGTATAATTGTTGGGTAAGAGACCAAATTCAAGCATTTGTTTGTAGAGAGAGAATGCTTTAATGGGTTGGTTTCTCTCACTAAAAGCTCTAATCATGGTGTTCCAAATGAAAGTAGAAGGATTGGGGAGATTACGAAAAAGATGGTGGGCATAATCGAGGTCCCCATGATCGGAAATAGCAGAAAAAGCTATGATTTTGCCGGTGGCGTAAGGGTCTGTTAGGGTTCCAGAGAGAATGAGATGTGATTGAATTTGTTTGATTTGTTTCATTGTTAGCCATTGTTGATCCAAATAAGTGAGAGTTCTCTTGCTTGATTTCAAATACTTGGTGAATGGGTGCAACATTAGCCGTTTTAGGTTGTTTAACGGTCAAGATAACATATGAAGGTTACAAATTGGTTATAGAAAGAAGGCTAGTTTCTATTTGGCCCCCCTAATTGATGACTAGTAGCCTCTTTAGCCTCTAATCTTTTCAATTGCAAAGTTGACCTCCGTTACTGACCTTTTCCATCCGTAAACATTACGAATTACGTTGTTGGATGTGTGGTGGCAAGTTTGTCTCCACCTTCGACAGATTTTCCTGCTTCGTATTTGATTCCTCTTTTAGTTAAGCCCATGACTCCATTTGTTTCGGGCTTCACAAATCTTGACGACGGTTTGTCTTCTCTATCTCTTGTGGCTTATCACTTCTTTATGTTATCTTCTCTTGATTTTCTCACTTTCCCATCTTTTGTGTCTGGCATTAATGATTCACCATCACTCACTTTCCCACTAAGGGACAGTAAGGATCCTACAAGATCAGTTTGTCAAGAACAGTCCCGCTTATCTTATCAACTATACTCTTTTCAGTTTGAAGATGCCATCTTCGCTTAATCTTTATCCACTGATTAACTAAATCTATTTTGATCATTTCACTTCTTATCAGAAGTTTTTTCTCATTTTTTTGTCATGATAGAAAGCTACAAAATTCAATATCGCATAGCCAAAAAATACCATCTCTGGAAACCAATAATTAAGTACCGCTCTGACGGTTTAATCGACATCATACAAAATAACTTAGTTGCCAAATGGTACCTATTAGTTGATGGTTTATTAAGGGTTATTTCTCAAAAGGCCCCCAACTTTGTGACCAGTTTCCTGCCAGACCCCCTAGATTAGCAATAATTCTCGTATAGCCTCCTTTTTTCCGTTATCTTTAACATTCCGTTACTCTCTCTCCTCCATCTCATTTTCTCTCTCTACCAAGTCACCTATCACGCGATAGCATCATCTTCTCCGGCAGGGGTCGTCGGTCGGTCAAATTTTCGGCCGACGACCTTAAAATTCGGCCGACGACCTTAAAATTCCCTTCGCCGGAGTTGAGAGAGAGAGAGTGAGGAGAGAATTTTTTTTTTAGAAAAAAAAAGAGAGAGAGAGAAAACAAATTGAAGGTCGCCAGCCGAAATTTTGACTTATCGGAGAAGATGATGATATGGCGTGATAGGTGACTTGCCAGAGAGAAAAAATGAGATGGAGGAGAGAGAGTAACGGAATGTTAAAGATAACGGAAAAATGGAGTTATACGGGAATTATTGCTAATCTAGGGGTCCTGACAGGAAACTGGTCACAAAGTTGGGGACCTTTTGGGAAATAACCCTATAATGTTTGCATGGGCCCTTGATCACGAGGTACTCCTTCGGTTAGTTTTGTGACACTTTCAGAGTTCACTGAATTTGATTGGGCTAGCCACCTTTCATTCCACTACTGACTACATCAAAACGTTTTGTGCGGGTCTGATTTCTTCGAAATCCACTACTGACTACATCAAAGTTGGGGGCCTTTTGTGCGGGTCTGATTTCTTGGCGCTGATTTCTTCGAAATCCAAAAAGCAAAAAAAAATATTCCGGATCTCCGGCGAAGGCTGAATATCGTGACCTTGCTTTTATTTCTG
The DNA here is from genome assembly GCF_041429995.1 of Eschscholzia californica. NCBI lineage: Eukaryota > Viridiplantae > Streptophyta > Magnoliopsida > Ranunculales > Papaveraceae > Eschscholzia > Eschscholzia californica. Next base: position 9,815,195 of record NW_028238198.1, on the reverse strand, counting down.
TCTTTTTTTTTGTAAAGGATTGCTTTTATTTCTGCTGAGCTCTAACGATTGAAATACCTTTTTCATTGATCTCCGTATTTTTATTCAAGAACCCGTCGCTATCAATCTCGTATTCTACGGGCGCATAAAGCGCATCAAACTGATCAACTGCCACTTTGTTTATGAGAAAATTGAAGTCCATTAAATAATCAATCATCCACCCAAATTTGTAAAGAAAACAAATCTTGTGTGAGAAAAGTTAACAAAATCAATTGAAACTTTATAAAGAATTTCTTGAAATTTACCAACATTTTGATCCAACTCTTTCACTAGCTCTCTCCAATATACTCACCATAAAGAGATCGAGTAACATGTATATAATAAGGGAGGGAGGATGGTATATTTCCCCCTCCTCCCAATGGTCTCGATTTACTCTTACATGTTTACATTAGACGGTGCGATTGAGTTGTTCAAAATCCGATGGCTCGGATTTTCATTGCAGATGATCCAAGGGTTGAAATAGAAGAATGGATAAAAAAAACATCTTTTCAACCCCTTGGATCATTTACAATGAGAATCCGAGCCATCGAATTTTGAACAATTCAATCTCTCCGCTATCTAATATAAACATATAAGAGTCAATCTGGATCATTGGCAGGAGGGAGAAAGATACCCTTGCCTCTCCCTTATAGTTTAGATCATTTTACTTTGAATTTACTACGAAATCGTACGATATAAAAGGGTAGTTGGAGGATTTAAAACACGAAGCTTCATAGCTCAGTTGGTTAGAGCACCCGTTTAGTAAGCGGGAGGTCATGCTTTCAACTCTCATTGAAAGCATTACCTGACCATTTATTTTTCTATTTTTGTTCCAAAATCTCTTACTTATCCAACAACATTACCTTCCTTACTTGTGCTCAAACTAGAATAATACGCTTCATTTCAAAAAGATAAAAGAGTAAATTGAAAGTTTCTTTCTATTTGTCAAACTCGATCACCATTTTTAACACTCCTTGTTTTGATTATTGTGATTTTGTAGATTTGCAGAGATCACCCTTTCCTTGGCTATGGTTCAACCTTGTTCTTTTTGTTCCTGCCATGATCATCACTCTGTGTTTCTTTTAGGGAACTTGTATTACTCTTCCTTCCTCCATTGTCCTCATTATTGTGATTGGAATTTTTTTTTGTGTGTAATTTTGTTTGTTGGGTGAAATGAGCACTATCTTTTAATTTTTTTTTTGTTGAATAAGCACTATCTTTTAATTCCACTATCCAAGCTACAAACTACACTGGCAAATTATTTGTGCCTACATAGGGTAAGGGTAGAACGCGATCAGTCTATCTCAAATGATGCGTTTTAATTTCATGAAGCCATATCCACATTTCATATCATGTATTACATGAAAGGCAAAGCTTGAGTCACCTTCGTAAATCTTGATCATCCGTATATCCAACCGTCAAAAGGTGTAGATATAGATACTTTGTGTAATTGTATCTTTTTTATGGAGCACTACTAATAAGATAAGAAAGCCAAATTTTGCCTTAGTAGATATTGGAATTCTAAGTCGTGTGTATCCTCGTGATGTATCAGTTTTTCGTAAGGATAATGACTCTCTTAATAAAGGAACGAAGAGAATCCATTAATAACAAATTATAGGCCAAATTAACAATACACACCATCTACCATTCTAGCCGCTTTGCAGGATTCACCCTTTGATATAATCTGCCACCCTTTCATATAATCTGCTTACATACTGTTACAATCAAATATTCATAAAATTGTATTGAACAAACACCAACATTAGACAATGGTTTGACTGCTCCTTTTCTAATCCTTAATTTCACTGGTACTTAGTTCACGAGGGCCGCCTGTGGACCCGTTCTGTCTGCCACATCTGATAAGGGGTTCTTCACAATCCTTAATTCCAATCTCTCACCTGAAAAAACTACGCAGAAAAGTTAATAAGATTGCTACTAAAAGATTGTGTTTCACAACCTTGCCAGCTTTAGAACGTCTTAAATTGTACTCGGGTAACATCACAAGTAACCAACAACAAATGCCAGTAAAGCCTTAATTGATACTTGACAAGTTTCAGTGGCGATCATAAGTATATGGTCTTGTGAATAAAAAGCATAAGTTTCTCTTTGTGACATGCGTGTTCGCACGAAAAAAAAAAAAAATAGGGCCTGAAAGGGAATTTAAGGAAACATGGTGAATGGGGTATATATGACAGGCGAGGAGGGTGCCAAGCCAGAATCTGTGGGTGTGGGTGTGAGCTCGTGTGCAGATTCAATTCCCGTTGAGGAACTTAACCTTCTAAAGTAATGTGAGGAAGCCCAAGATAAATACCAGACAACTAAAATATCAGCGTACCTCACTGCATATTGAAATGGCCATGGTAAGACAAACTTAGAGCATTCGGGCAACAAAAGCACCAGAATAAACACCCATAACGGAATAACAGTTTGGCTTTTCTTCTACCTATAGAAATGGTATTCTTTTTTCTTTTCCTAATACAAGTATAAAGACTCAATGAAAAGGAAACGAGGCCCAAGTGATTAACAGCCTACGAAACCATCATTCTATCGATAAACAACACATAGTTGTTCAAGAATAGCACCTGATCATAAAGCTTATATGAGTAACTAATGACCTAATACAGTTTGATTATCATAGAGAATGGATGATAAACCATAATTTATCAGCTTATCACCTTATGTGATATACAATAATGTGTCACTACCTACCAAAGAAATCGAGCTTTTAGAACAAGTAATTACTTATATGGGTATGAGATGATAAACCATATCGTAATGTTCTCGTGGCGCATAAGTACTCGTCAAGTACCCCGGCCGGGATCAAGTAAGCAAGTCCATACATTGTCAAATAAAAGATAAACAACGTTGTGACAGTTCCAACTTCTTTGAACTAATCATCTAAGCTAACAATAGTTTTCATTTTTTTTTCTACTCCCAAGTCCCAAGCAAGTCCCAAGCAACAAAAACTAACAAAGTTAATCGTGACTTAAAAGGTATTCGATTAGAATTCAATATACCTATTGGCCTGCATCTTCAGAAAACCTAGCATCAAAAGGAACAGAAGAGTGATTATGAGAAGCAGCACCATTCACACCAGACCCTTGCTGAAGCTCAATAACAAGCCATCTAACAGCTTTACTCATCTGTTCTAATCGAACCGCACTAATCGGCGGAAGCCCTGTACTAGTCATAGTTTGCCCTAATTTACCATTTGTTGTTGCTGATGATCCAGTTGCTTCATCAACAAGACATTCTGATCCAATTCTTTGTTTAACTGATTCCACAAATTCTTCAGCTTGATCACAAGCAACCCTAAATAATTCCCATTTCTGCTTGAAATTTTCTAAAGCTGATTCTGTGGTTGATGTTTTCTGACCACCGGAGATCTCCTTGGCTTCAATAACAGCAGCTGCTGCCGCAATATATTCTTGATATGCATTGTTCAGAGCGTCAACTGTACTATCCATTACTAAGTCACTCTCTGCTAAGACAAGAAGAAGAAGAAGAAATTTGTCATGGGGATGAAATTAGGGTTTGCAAAATAACTACTCAATCAGATTGTAGGAAGAGAAATTTTGAAAGATCAAATAAGTCGGAAAACAATTTGAGGGATTAAATTGAAGAAGATTGTATTACCGTGTAAGAGAAACTGCGGATTATCTGAACTTGGAACTCCAAAATTGAAGGTTCTGAGTTTGGGAATTTTGAGTTACTATTTCTTGCTTTCTAGGTCTTAATAGGGAGGAAAGAGCAAAACGGTGAAGGGCCAAAAATAAAATGGAAAGTCAACAGTTGGTAGCCCAAGTGGTTCCAAGGTGTTGACATAAACTCCAGAAAGCCCTGGAGGTCCCAGGTTCGAATCCCAGAGAAGGTGGAATCTTTGGTTATTTGAATTGGGATTATTAGGGTGTAAATAATGTTGTTGGCCTTTAGGGCATGTTCTAGTTGGGCTATAGGCCCGGTCCTGTTAGTGTTTGAGTGGGCGGTTATCGAGCTTATCACATCTATGATGTATCAAGTGCCAAATGTTTCGACAGACGTAGATCGTAGTCTGTCTTCCAAAAAAAAAAAAAAAAAAAAAATAAAATGGAAATTTTATGTGCACACATATTTTATATATACATAAAATCACACACGTTTTTCGCACACCAACTAAAAGTGCACACACGCGTTTCCCACATGAATAAATTTATGGTCTCAAGAGAGGCTGAGGCTGGAGCTGAATTTTAGAGGTTGAGCTGAGGCCAATAATTATAGGTGAAAAAGTGGTTTTTTCGGCCTAAGAAAGGTTGGGATTGGACTTGCTCTTATTACCAGGGAGGAAAGAGCAAAACAATGAAGCGCCAAAAATAAAATGGAAATATTATGTGCACTCGTCCTTTTCCCGTTCCACACGGCCACACTCGTTTCCTTCCGACTAAATTTCACTCCCAATCACCCATAAGTTGATATTGGTTAGCTTAATTTAGAAAACAACTAGGCTACACAATCCCCTTCCTGAGACTTCCATCTGAAACCGCATGAGAGAGGAGAGAGAAATAAGTGTGGTTTAAGTGGGAATCCTAAAAGGCTGAGTATTTTTTTGTCGACTACAAGGAGAGAAAAAGAAAGAAAGAAAAAAAAACAACCCTCAATGGAAGAGAATCGGGTAGGTCGACCATTCACTGGATATTTTGTACTTTCGTACCCAGTTAGCTATCTTGTCTGCTTTGGATTTGCCCTCTCGAGATATGTGTGAGTATCGAATGTCTTTGAATGTTTTTTACAGTAGTTGAATTTTTGCAATTTCCGCCATCAATTGCCATTGAACGTTCTTGTGTTGATTTTGGAGGTGTTCCATGATGTTTTTGTTATCATTTTCAACGAGTAGGTAGTCTATTTTATTGTTCGCTGCCCCTGAGATGCTGCCTCGAAAGGTTGATGCAAATAAAAGAATATTTGTTCTACGTCTCCGAGCTATATATCCTCGTCTAATTCTGGTCATTGGATCAAATGAGGTGTAGTATTGCGTTTGCCTCACATTCTTCTGCATTTCTTCCTTGAGTGGTAGGTAGTAGGTATATCTATGATGAATTGGCATTGCGAGTTATAAAAAGGTTCTTAAAATCTTTCACTGCTCCCAAAATTTAAGAACATGGTCATTAACTTCTCCATTAATCACATTCTCTACTCCACCACTTGAAGCTTCTTTGTCGTGAAAACATCCCCAAATCAAACCATTATCTTCTTCTAACATCATACTTTAATTATAAATCATAAGAAATGAAAAGGTTCAAATTCTTATTTTGATCTAAACAAAATTATCATGGTATAAAAAAATCTCGTGAATCTTCACTTTAAATTTTTTTCATTGAACCTTCATTAATCATAAGGATAGCCTACCGAAAGTACCAGTCTAATAGGTTATAGGTCGACAGACTACTGACATATAAAAGAACATATTGGTATGCACCACATAGCTAGTATCCATCCAGATATTTATACTAGAATTTAAACTTTTTTTAACTTCAACATTGTCTCGATTTCAGAAACTAAATAATTTTAGCTTTATGAAGATAATTAACATAATAAAGCACAGATAATTCCTTATACTGTAAAAGGGATATATTACTAGCATATTGTTCACACTGTGAATGCTTTTTAGTTTACTTTTTGGAGGAGAGTTGGGTGATTGATGATAATGGCTTCTTCTTCTGGTGGTGGTGGTAAAATAGAAACAATTGAACATCCTCCTCCTAGTGTTTTGATAAGAACAATACTGATCTCTTGGACTTGGGAAGATGTACAAAATCAACTACTTCATCAAGATGTTAAGAACAAAATTTGCTTCTTTGAAAGAAGAATGAAAATTGAAAAAAATGATGGAGATGCGGGGTATCGATCCCCGTACCTCTCGCATGCTAAGCGAGCGCTCTACCATCTGAGCTACATCCCCGTTATGTTTATCTCTCTACCATTACCTATTCATTCGATATACAATGTCCAAAATAGCTTACCTAAACATTGTATGTTTTCACATTTTACATCTAAATATTCTTCTACTCGAAATGTTGAAGTGAGACCTAAATAATTCTACATTACTAATTCATTTAAGGCCAAAGTTGGTTTACGGTCTTTGGCATGTTTATTACAATGATTACGTGCTAAAAAAACTTGTTCGAGTTCGAGGAACACAACTTGGTTGTGTCGTATCATCTTTACTTTCCACCACGGAGAGCGTTGGTTGTTGTTCTAGTGATTCTTTGGATTTCTTTAAGACTATGACCACAATTTTTTATGTACAAAAACTGACCGAGTACGGTGTGTTGACGACGTATGCGGGGCTACGAACAAGCGAATCTCTTCCGTGTGGTTTACAATGAGAGGCTTGATTGTTTATTTCATTGTTCTGCAGCTGGAAAAGATTCCACAAACATTCTGTTTCGTTAAGCATTACACGAACTCATATTATTATCATCTTCTTGACCAAATACGTATCCATTCTTCTCGAGTATAAAGAACAACCTAAATCAATTTCGTATACATAGAATTTTCACACAAGAGAGCTAAGTATTATAAAGAACCCAACTACTTATATTACAAATTGACAGTTGACAATGTTGACCCTCGGAGTCTTTATGATATACTTGTTTTTTAGACATAAGGGCAAAACCAACGTGGGAGCTCAGACTCCACTTTTGAGAGCCCCTGAATTTTGAGAGCCCGGGGTTTTTCTCAATTCCAACGTTGAGCTCCCAAATCTAAATTATGTACGTGTGTGATGAACGTGTGTGAGATTTGTGTTTCAATTTTGAACTATAAAATATTAATTCCAAATAAAAAATTAAATTTGATTTTATTCCGTCGCGAAAGAATTTTAAAATGATAAACAAAAAAAAGAACAAAACATTTTTTTAGAGAAAAGTATTTAAAATGATTTGTGTGTGATGAACGGTATCATATTTAGGGGTTGGGTGCCCCCCACCGGGAGCCCGACCCTGGGGCTCCCGGGTTGGACGGCTAACGGGCTGGGCTGGGGTTCCCAAAATTCAAATTGGGAGCCCCAGCCCATGCACGTTGGCTTTGCCCTAAGACCGGTTTGTTTGTTAGTATCTAAAAAAAATATCTACTTGATAATATATTTCTTTCTATAATTATAGAGATAAACTTAACAATTCTTTCTGTTAAAAAAGAGCAAACAATATTGTTTTTCTGTTTTGTAAAAAAATAAATAGATTTAAAAATTCCTTAAAAATAAATAAGTATAAAGTTCAACAAATTCAAAAAGTGTTGAGAGATTGAAAATTAGTTATTGAGATACCATAACTTAGGCAAAGAAATTTTTTCTTAATAAATTATCGCCATGTGTTTATGTACCAACAGATTATGCCAAGTGTTCACTAAGATACGACGGTTTTACTATACATATCGGAAATACTTCTACTAAGAAATCGTTCGAAGGTTAAGGACTATTGAGTAGTTTAGACTCTTGAGTGCTTTGTATTGGCGTATCGAGACATAAGGAAGGAAATTCGAGATAGATTTCCTGGATGATTTAATTATATACTTGTAACTATATTCAAACCATAATGTACACTATAACTCTATAAGTACAACTTACTCATAATACAAAGTCACCTTTTCGCCTACAATTATTATGTCTTAAGTTCCAATATTCATCGTAGATAGTTTTACACTTTATTGGTGCAAAATACGAGACTTTCAAAGGGATTATTGCACTTCTTTTTGTGATTTATATATTTGGAGTCCCCAATTTTGAACTCGTGACTATTGAGGAACAATCACAGTAACTACCGGAGAAACCATTTTAGGCCATTGGATGATGACCCGTGTTAGTGTTTACAAAAAAGAGCATTTTAAACTGTAACCTACAATTGTAAGAACAACAACAATGATTTAAAGGAGAATTTTGTTTCCTTACCTCCAAACTGAGAGTCTGTCTTTGGGTTTCACATTCGAAAGATAAATCTACTTTTGCTTCACTCTCAAACTCACTCCCAAATTCTAAATAGTTGAGATTGGTTTCACCTTTCAAGTCTTCTATTTTCGAGGCATTTTTGAATAGGCGAGATAATCTTGGTGAGAAGGCGAGAGATTTTTCAAGCTTTGAAAAGTCCGTTATTGAATGTTGCACACGTTCACAGACTTCGAAATATCATCTAAAGTCATCATTGACTACCCCTGTTACCGTTTCCTTTTTTATAAAGTGATACCGTGAGTCATTTATGTCTTCGTTCATTTTAGAGGAGGCGGGGGGGGGGGGGGGGGGGGGTAGTGGATTGGGATTTTTACAGATATTTATAGACAAAATGTCCCGTAGACATTTCAAGACATTTCAGATGATTTATTGTAGGCGAAATGTCTTCATTGACATTTTCAAGACATTGAGGTTGTAAACAAAATGTCTTTATAGAAATTTCAAGACATTTGATCCATAGACAAAATGTCCTGGGGACATTTCAAGATCTCGAATCCATTGACAAAATGTGTAATGCATATTATATTTGTACTAATCAAAAATATATTTTTCGACTTTCGTAGACATCTGTGAATATTTGCAGACATTGATAGACATTTGATGGATATTTATTATTTTAATATTATTATTATTATTGTATAATCACATGAAATAATATATTTGTAATAACATTTCAAAATATATTTTTCGACTTTCATAGACATCTGTGAATATTTGTGGACATTGATGAACATTTAGTAGACATGTATTATTTTAATATTATTTTTATTGTTTAATCACATTAAATAACATATTTGTATGAACATTTCAAAAATATATTTTTCGACTTTCGTAGACATCTGTGAATATTTGTAGACATTTGGTAGTTAATTATTCTTTTTATATTATTATTGTTGTTTGATCATACGATGGACTCCAAATGTCTCTTGTTTTTGTAAAGACATTTTGGGCTCCATATTTGTCCGAAATCCTTTACAAAATCTATCAAACTATGAAGTCTATCAAAGTCCGCGGACAGTTTGTCTATAATCGAACGCCACAGACATTCGATTTGAATTCTGGGTGATGGAGATTTGTTAATGTTTAAATTTGAATGCCTTGAACACTTCAGGACTTTCAAATGTCTGGTTTTAAATGCCTTAAAAATTTGAGGATTCTTAAAGGGGGGATGTGTAGATTTGAATTCTCAAGAAATGTTTGGAATATCTCCATCACCCCTTGATTCTAAACATTTTTTTTTTTTGATAAAGTGATTCTAAACATTTGGTGAACAAATTTGAAGGGGTCATCTAGTCGTATTCCGATGAATGAAAAAGTGTAAAACAGTGATTATCTACTACTGGGTACGCCGAATAAATCAGAGATGAAGATGGCTGAGTGAAGGGAGGAGGGATTTGGATTGATTTGAAATTTCGACCTGTCTCTGTCTTTCTCGTTTATGTCTCTTTTTTCAAACTTCTTCATTTTCCTCATTACCACCAACGCAATAATCTTTTACTACAATAATTTCGTATCCCAAGAAACCAGATGATGTGTAGTCCACTGTCAAAGAACACGACGTTTTTGTCATCCCAAGAAAACTTGACAAAATCTAAACCCTTAATTCACAACAAAGATCACGTGAATATAATTAATTATTGAGTAGGACCCAAGAAACGATCCAAGTAGTGAAAATACGGGAGAAAAACATTGTTATTTGAAGTAGGGATGATCACGTGACCGACACCTGCCTACTACTACTATGTGTAGTAATAAAGGAATCAGATTCACACTAGAGTTGGATGGCCCCGTATATTAAGGTAGGTCAGAGTTGTCATTAAAAAGTGATGGAACCCCACATAACATTTGTTGTTTTCTTACTTCTTACTATTAATTTTGAATTGATATTTTACTTACTTGCTTGTCCTCCCAACATTTCACCACCACTAATAAATATTTGCCTCCATATCTATATTATAATCTAAGAAATGTACGTTGGGAAACTTAAAAATGTACAGTAGTATATGACTTCAGTACTTCTCCACTACTACTATCTCTCTCTCTCTCTCTTCATTTATTAATGCTTCTCAGAGGAGGTATTCATACATACATAGTAGTAGAGAGATAAAAGAAAAAGGAAGAAGAGTGAAGAGTTTAGAGAGAGAGAGAGAGAGAGAGAGAAAGGGGGGAATGAAAATGGGGAAAGAAGAAGGTAGTGGAAATCCAACCAGCAATAGTATTGTTTCATTTCGAAGTTGTAAGAGTACCAGCAAGCCTTCATGGCTCTTAAACATTCTTTCAGGTACTCTCTCTTTCTATCTCTACTAGCTAGTCATTTTGTTGGTATACAACTATACAAGTTTTAGTGATGTTGTTGAAACTTTTTTGGGGGAAAATCTCAGCTGCTGGTTAAGAGTTTTACTGGTTACTGGATCACTAGTTCCAAACTTCTCAAATCAAGTGACAATTTGAGAAACTAACTACCCATGTTTGAAGTTAGCTAACCACTATAGTCATCATAGAAAGAAATCGGACTAAAGTAGCCATATTAAAGTCTAGCCGTTGATGGGAAGAGGGTTGTTAGATCCAAAGGGGGTATTTAAGTAGGTAGATTCAAAAGGTTAAGTGAGTAGGAGTTCACTGGTCCATGAACTTTTTCTTTCTTTATTTCTTACTTTCTATGTGAGTGAGTAGAATCGGGACTAAACCGATTCAATACTGGTCCACCCTTAGAAGGAGCAATAAATGAGGGGTAATATAGATTAGGATCTAACCAGCAGACAGTTTCTTCAACAACAGTAGTTTGCATTTAATTTCAAACCCGGTGGACCCTCACCTACTTTCTTCTGTTTTTTTGAATCTATTAGATTTGGCCCCCACTTTAAATGTCATTTTTTTATAATGTTGCTATTTACCACTAACCAAAACACTCGAGCGTAATTTGATCCCCAAATGTTGAAGTTAGTTTTGTTAGTTTTTCATTTACAAATAGTATATCTTACTATTTGGTGGTTAGTAAAATTCTTGGCCAGAGTTTTTCAATGGGTTACGTATGTCTAGAATGTCCCATTTGTTGGACCCGAGATGTGCTACAAACAAGAAATTTCAAGCTGATTTTAGGCAAAATTATGATGTGGCTTTTACCCGATTGGAGTATAAATGGGTACGAATAATTACGTGTTCGGATCATGATAAGTCACATTAAATTTCTACCTAAAATATGCTTGAAATTTCTTGTCACTAATACTTCTGATAGGGCAGTGGGTAGTCCAGTTTAACTTTCGAGAAATATGAACTCGCCCTAAATCATGTCTGTGCCCAACCTACGGTCGAACTAAGATTAAGGTGACTGATTATCATTTTTGCTTTGTAACGTTTTCTCATTGGCCTAGTAACCTAGTTAGCGCTTCACTTGTTTGTATTGGCACAATATCCTCTTGGTTAGATTAATTATCTGTGGTATTTACGTCATTTTGCCAACAGATTTGGATGAGAAGATGAAAACATTAGCTTCAACACTAGCCCAAGAAGACGATTTTGATTCATTTGCAAATCGGTGTGAAAATTATTACCGAAAACGCCCTCAACTACTTAACCTCCTTCAAGACCTTTATAACGGTTATCTCTCTTTAGCCGACCGTTATGTTCACATTCTAAGCAAACAACCTCAACAAAACCTATCCCCAATCTCCACCGTCCATTCAGACACTGAAGAAGATATTGCAGAATCAGATGCTGAGAGTTCTCTATCTTACCAAGCTCCATCCATACCACCAACTTCAATAAACCAAAACGAAAACCTACCATCCCAACTTGCAGATAATCTCATAGCCGAGTTCATAATCAAGAGCATCGATTACGATATCCTTGGTCATGAATTGGGTTTACTTGATCGAAAATGTGAAGAATCGTCTAGAAAAATGGAGTTGCAGAAGAGCTTGGTGGAAGTTTTGGAATCTGAAAGATTGATACTTTTGAATGAAAATGCTAGATTGGGTTATAAAGTGACAAATTTGATTGAAGAAAATCAAGGGTTAGTATCAGAATCAGTATTTATGAAGAGAAAAGCAAGTGAATTAGCTAGATGTTTATTGAAGATGAGAGAAGATCATAGAGTTTGTATGTTGAGTCGTAAAATTGAAGATCTTCAAGGGCAAATTAATGGGTTAGAGAAGAGAAACAAAGAGTATTATGAAAAGTTAGTGAAAAGAGAAGATGAAGTGAAAGGTAATAAGAAGAAAGAAATAGCATTGGAAGTTTGTTTTGAAGTTGAGAAATTGAAGATTGAAAATCAAAAGCTTAGAGAAGAGATAACAATGATGACAATGAAGAAGAAGAGTTGGTGGGGTAAAGTGAAGAAGATTGATTTGTTCTATCATTGTGTGCCCACTAATCCTAAATATAGTTGCTAGATATCATCCCAAGAACGATGCATCGTCAATGAAGCTGTTCTTTCTTTTGTTCTATCTATATCGTAGTTTTCGTTTAACTTTATAGTACATTGTAGATGTAGTTGTAAATGTAGGAAGATCTTGAAGACTTTTTGAGTTGAAACATGCAAGTAAAGAACTACTAAGCAAAACTTCTTTTGTTAAGTAATGTTATGAATCCAAATTATGCCCTTGTCATTTACTTAGAAGTTTGAACACATTTTTTTTAAGGATGACTCGGTCCTTTTATTTTGAACACATTTTGTTTTTGAGAATTAACTTAGTCGTTACAAGGCATCGATTGATATATCATTAAGATTTGATAAGAGCAATAATCGTATAATTTAAACCAGTAATTAAATAGGTGTGAAGTCCGACAATATTATTTAAACCAGTAATTAAAGAGGTCTAAAGTCCGACAATATAGAGTCTAAAACCCGACAACATCTACTTATTTAGTGCTTTAGTTACATGTAAATTTTGGTGGTAAATTACTTCCACCGAGACCCGATCCATTCACCGAGACTCGATCCCGAGACTTCGTGGACTTACGAAGGATGTCCAATTATTAAACTAATAAAGTAAGATATTACAATTATCAGACATTTCTTATTAATCACATTAAGGAACATGGTTATGAGATTTAGTTTAGACTACCAATTTCACAAAAAGGAAATGTATAGATATCATTGTATTTGAATTGAATATTTGAAATTACATTTGTTATAAATTACATTTGAAAGCTCTTTGTTCAAACCTTATGTTTCTTCTCAGACAAATTTTGAATTTAAATGAAAAGTTAGTCCTTATTTTTCTTTATCAAAATTATTAGTATTACATTACTTATTTTCTTTTATTTACCGTTTTGCCATCAGTATTCATGTAAGTTCTTATTTCACCCATTTATTATAAATCCACCCCATCCCAATTACGTTTTCGTGGTTTACTCCCAACTGGTTACCCTAATTTTCTCCAATAAACACTCTCTTGCACCCAAAACGGAATCAAACAGAACTTTAACGCCGTTAAATAATCCATCCAAACTGTTAGATAACGCCGTCATAACTATCTTAAGTTCTTCAACGGCGTTAGACAACTTCTCCTTCTGAATTTCTTGGTTTATTCCAAAATTATCCCTACCCGCCACGTAATCGATTACGTCACAAACATTTGTGACGCATTTGTCCACGTCATCCAAATCTTCAATAAACCGTCTCTTATTTTCCGTACTCATTTTTCGGGTATGAATAGAAAGTGTGGATGCGAGTCGGTTATAAGTTTCGGCCCACAAAAACTCGCCCGATACCCGAACCCGTATTTTCATCGGCGACCCGGTTAAAGCAAAAAGAACAACACTGGTGACGAAAACGGTAACCGCCTCAACCGTATAGATAATCCGGTGAATAAACTTTTTAACGGTTTTGATCTTACCACGTGGCGGATTATCGAGCCGAACGGCTAGTTTTTGAATCAAAATCGCCGAGTTTTTAAGATTCTGTTTCTTCAATTCAGCCGAGTAATTCAACCATTCGGAAAGTGAAATTTTAGCTTGCTTAAGTTTTTCCGGTGTCGGAATCTGACGAATTTCATCATCGGAAAATTCCAAAAGATTAAGAACGAAATTAATAAGAATTCGATTCTTCTGAAACTGTTCAATCTCAGAGGAAATCGAATTACAAACATCTAAGAGTTTGACACTATCATCCAAATACAGATTGAGTGGTTGATCATCAAAATTGAAAGAGGATTTGAGATCAGAGAAAAGGGTTTCAACATCTTTGTGAGTGGAAGAGAGGATATCCAACGCTAGAGAGAGAAAGTTAAAAGTGAGATTAGGGGTGATTGAGGTAGTGAGAAAAGTGAGGGGTTTGAGACGTTGGAGAAGATTTTCATCGAATGAATTGGAAATGCGTTGAAGAGAATTATTATTATCAGAAAGAGAAGATTGTTTTTTGGTGAGACGGAGTTGGTGAAGAGAAGAAAGAGTTGAAATGGTTTTGAGATACATTTGGATAGAGAGAGAGAGAGTAGAGGTGATAAAGTTGTTTGTTGTTGGTGGGGAGGTTTCCGACGGAAAAACTAAGTTTTCCGGGAAGAAGTAATGATGGAGTAGTGAAGTAACTTGAAGGCCATGTTTGGTGGTTATATAAGATTCAAGGGAGGAGAGAGAGGGGAAGAAGGTTGCGGTTAGAGAGTGTATAATGACCAAAATGCCATTTAGTGTAGTGGTTGCCAACTCCTCGGCTTGAGAACATGTGGTTATCTATTTTTTTTTTTTCTTTTGAGAAATCGACTACAGGTCATTGCAAGTCATTGATACATCATTGAGGATCTCAATTGTCTAGTCGATATTAAAACACAATTATCCATTTAGGAATGACACCGAAGTAAATAAGTAATAAGAATATTCTTTTTATTTTTTTGGACCCCTAATTTGAGAAGGTGGAAGAATTTTCAGTATTCATTTTGTTGACAACAACACATATAAAGTTCATTAGTGTTATAGGATGGTGCGGACCAGCCTTCGAGACTGTTAGTGATACTGTCCGCTTTAGCACACTTGGACCTCACGATTTTAAAAATCTCACTAGAAAAGGGTAATGTTTCACTAAGGAAGGGTGCTTAACCTCTTAAGAAGAGCACCACACTCCCTCACTACTAATGTGAGATTGCTTTACCTGCCATCCGAACTGTTAGTGATACTGTTCGCTTTAGCACACTTGGACCTCATAATTTTAAAAGGTATTTCTAGGGAAGGGTGCATAACCTCTTAAGAAGAGCACCACACTCCGTCTCACCAGCAATGTGGGATTGCTTTACAACAATAAGCAAATTCTTAATTTTTTCATTCAAGTATTATAAGGGCAAGGGGCAAAACCGACAAAGAAAAGTGTTGTGTCTTTTAGAGGTTCGATTAGGGAAGAATGCAAGTCCTAGTACGTAGGAGAAGTGAGTGGAGAAAGAAAATCATATGGTGGTGTAAACACGGTACACATTACTAAGTACAAACGCGGTTTTAATGACATCAATCTCTCTCTTTCTCTTTTCATCTCTTTTTCTCAAACACCTTCAATTTTCTGTTTTTGGGAAAAAGATATCATTTTCATTTCTTCCTAAAGAATCCCCTTGTAACAACTGAATTGCGTGATCGGATTGTTCGAAACTCAAATGGGTTGTCAAATTGAGTCCTTATGGAGGTTTCACACTTTCACTCAAGGCAGTTTTCTTTCTAGCTTCGCTGTCAGTACTGAATTACTGATAATATTAAAACGTCTTAATATATCTTCAAAATAGACATATACTTCATCAATGGTCAAACACAAGTTATATTTCTAATTTGGTAGGACACTTTAGTTTTAGTATTTTGATTAGAACCCCATGTATAGATAATCTAGTCAACCGTTTTTTGTTAATATAGAGACTTGCAACGACTTATGATGACAACTGCGAGCTAAAAAATCTGTAAACAAAATATATTTGATCTTCTGATATTCTTACAGAATTTTCGGTATGCATCTCTCTTTAATTGAGTTGTTACGTTTCTCTTTACTTATGACGATATATTTGGATTCATGATGTTTAATAGGGACAATGAGCAAATGTCACACGGTCGGTTGAGAAAATTAATGGCACTATAAATAGTACATAGTCTTGTGGGGTTTGGTTCACCATCAAAGAAAATGTATGGTCTCCTCCACCATAAGAACACACAAACGTGCAAGCAGAGGCAACCTAGGTACCCAATGCTGCAAGTTACCCAATGCTTCTCCAAACTTCTCTGTTACAAAAACTTGTTTTATTTCATCTATTTGGAATGTCATATATTTCTACTTTTAGTTTGTTGATCGAATTGATGTCAATGTATCTATTTACTTTTGCCAAATATTGTTTGGTTATTGGCATGACAGAAACTTATGAATGAAATACTTAAATATCTAAAGTTTATTTTCTCTTCTTTTTTTCCTTAACAAAAACTTTTCCTCTATTCCAAAAATATATATCGAAATTATTGGAGTTAATTCCTATATGGCCCCCTACTTTGTGACCAGCTTCTTTTATGGCCTCTTTTTCTTTCGTAAATTCAAATATAGCCCCCTATTTTCAGGTAAATGTCATTACTACCCTTCTTAATTCGAAATTAAAAACATTAAAAAAATGTTATTTCCACCTCACCACTTTCTCTCTCCACCTCATCTCTCCCTACACCTCACCCCTCTCTCTCTCTCCAATTCACCCCTCTCTCTCTCTCCGAGTCACCTCTTTCTTCTCCGACAATTTCCGGCCGGCGACCTTCAAACCTAATTTTTTTTTTCTCTCCTCTCTCTCTCTCTCTCTAAATTTTCTTTTTTTAAAAAAAAATCTCTCCACTCTCTCCCACTCTAAAAACTCCGGCGAAGGGAGTTTTCCTTCGCCGGAGTTTTAGAGAGAGAGAGAGAGAGTGGAGAGATTAAAAAAAAAATTAGAGAGAGAGAGGAGAGAGAATTTTTTCTTTTTAGGTTTGAAGGTGGCCGGCAGGAAAATTTTTCGGCCGGCCACCTTGCCGGAGAAATTTTTTTTTTCTCTCCTCTCTCTCTCTCTCTCTAAATTTTCTTTTTTTAAAAAAAAATCTCTCCACTCTCTCCCACTCTAAAAACTCCGGCGAAGGGAGTTTCCCTTCGCCGGAGTTTTAGAGAGAGAGAGAGAGTAGAGAGATTAAAAAAAAATTAGAGAGAGAGAGGAGAGAGATTTTTTTTTTCTTTTTAGGTTTGAAGGTGGCCGGCAGGAAAATTTTTCGGCCGGCCACCTTGCCGGAGAAATTTTTTTTTTCTCTCCTCTCTCTCTCTCTCTAAATTTTCTTTTTTTAAAAAAAAATCTCTCCACTCTCTCCCACTCTAAAAACTCCGGCGAAGGGAGTTTCCCTTCGCCGGAGTTTTAGAGAGAGAGAGAGAGTGGAGAGATTAAAAAAAAAATTAGAGAGAGAGAGGAGAGAGAATTTTTTTTTTCTTTTTAGGTTTGAAGGTGGCCGGCAGGAAAATTTTTCGGCCGGCCACCTTGCCGGAGAAGAAAGGGGTGAGTTGGAGAGAGAGAGAGGTGAGTTAGAGAGAGAGAGTGGTGAATTGGAGATAGAGAGGGGGGTAGGGAGAGATGAGGTGGAGAGAAAGAGGGGTGAGGTGGAAATAATTTTATTTTAATGTTTTAAATTTAGAATTAAGAAGGGTAGTAATGACATGTACTTGAAAATAGGGGGCCATATTTGAATTTACGAAAAAAATGGACCATAAAGGAAGCTGGTCACAAAGTAGGGGACCATATAGGAATTAACTCAAATTATTGAGTAAAGAACTTATTTGTGACAACTATATTCTCATTGTTAATGGAAACTGTTCTCCCTTCTTTGTTATGAACAACTATATTCGAAGCTAAAGAAAGTATTCGATCTACTCGTGGGTTTAGTCTCAATTCTTTTGTGTAATAAGTGTCTCAGCAAAGTAAAGGTTTACGTATCAACACCTTTTCTCATTGTTAAGCTCACTTCAGTTTCTCCATTGAGAATACATCACAATGTCAGCCTTCAAGCCATAGCGAAATTCAAGGCGTGCTCAATCTAGCTATAGGCACTCCAAGTCCAAACTGCATAATTTCTTAATTGGAGCCTGATCTCTTCGCAGGGAACTAGGCGCCCACCTCTGACCTCTCTTAGGGAGCCAATTAGGCCGAGATAAGAGCTCGTTTGGACACAAAGACACACGAAGGGGTCTATAGCCGTAAGAGGCGTTTATATATTCTTATCATGTAGAGAAGGTCTTTATAGGCGCCTCTTACAGTCAAGGCGCCCTGCCCCCTCTGCTTTAAAGGCATCCCTTCAAAGTAAATGTAGTGGGAGAAAAAAAGGACGCCTTCAATGGAAAGGGGGCAGGGTGCTTTTAACTCCCCTATCTAACTTTTCCATTTCAACAGGGACCTCTAAGTTCAACAAGTACCTTCAACAGCAAAAAAATTCAACAAGTACATGATCTGATTATTTAGGGTTTGTATATGTCCCCCACGATCTAAAATTGCGGACCAGATTTCTCCGGTTGAAAGTGCATTAAGGTATACTCGTGCAAAGCACGATATGTGTCGTTATTCTAGTGCACTTCACTAACAAGCAAAAAAAAAAAAAAAAGAAAATCTAAGAAAACACCAAATGCAATTGAAAAACATCATCTTATCCTTATTTAGCTATAAGCACTCCAAGTTTTGTTTCCAAGTCCAAACTCCATAAATTTTTAAATTGGTCCATCATCTCCTTGTGAACTAGGCGCCCACGCCTCTTAGGGAGCTCATTAGGCCAAGATATAGGGGCTCCTGTACTGGACACAAAAGATAAATGCCCACGAAGGGGCCCATAGCCGTAAGAGTTGCTTATAAATTTTTGTTGTGTAGGAAAAGTTCTATAGGCGCCCATTACTGTAAAGGCCCCGCCACCCCCCACCCCTTTAAAGGCGTCCCTCCAAAGTAAATGTAGGGGGAGAAGAAAGGTGTGTGTGTAGGGGAGGGGGATGGGTCTTTTAACTCCCCCATCTAACTTCTTACCAACTTTACCATTTGGGGAAGGATCTCTAAGTTCAACAAGTACATGATTTTTCCAGTTGAAGTGCATTAAGGTATACTTGTGCAAAGCACAATCGGTGTCGTTATTCTGGTGCACTTCACCGACAAGCAAAAAAGAATGAATCTAAAAAATACCGAGCATTATCGAAAGACTTCATCTTATCCGTATAATTTGACATGCTGTGTACTTGTGTCATATATACTTAAATAAAGCAAATTACACTCTAAGAATACTCTTCGAGTTTTGATACATGTAGTTCAACATCCGGTTCTACCATTTCACCAAATATTTACACCCATAACAACGAATTATAAAGTGATTATTAAAAAAAAAAAAAAGAGCAAGAAGTTGAATAGGGAAATAATGGTTAGCAACTTTATTTGACAACTTACAAACCACATTATTGGTGGGGTCAAAAGACAGTACAGAGGGCAAATAGGTGAAGCAAATGTGACAAAACAAGAGTTACTAGATATGATAGCATGGCCCCTTGACTTTCAGAGCCCCTTCTTTCTTATAGACCAGAATCTAGACAATCTCCTTTTTTAGACATTCTATCCCCAAAACTTTCTTATATGTACAATTTAACCTAATTAGAAATTTGTGAATTAATGGGAAAGAGTTAGGTGCAATTTCACATTTCATTGGAGTAAATATACATTGTCCGGATCCAATTAGTGATTGAAATCCTCACTCATTGGTACAAAGTTCATTTAAGTGTTGACTAATAGGTTCATTTAGGTATAAAGATTAAGGATCAATCATTTCCGACATTTTTAGAGAAAATTTTCATTAGCATTAAGTCGACAGAATTAGAATAAGGATATCTGATCTCTTAAAATCATATTTGAGTTCGTAATTTAATATGTTTTCAGTTATGGGAACAATACTCTCACGTTTACATGCTTTAGATGCATTCTATCTCATTCAAATCAAGCCATACATAAATCAACCATTACGTGTGGAGTTATACTCTACAAATCACAAGTCATAGTCGTAGAGTTATGAATTCACCACCCGTGAAAGATTTAAAAAGCACTTTTATCATTGACATATGATGTGATATTATATAACGTAATAATTCTACAAATAACATATAAAAAAGAACACATTAAATTCTTACCAAACCTACCAATATATACATGGCTAACAAATGTATCATACGGGTACTGTTTCAACAAAAAAAAAATGTATCATACAGGTACCAAATTTTGGTATTAAATCGAAAGGCTGATTTTTCCCGATTAATGGGTCCACACACTAGGTGTTTTTTAATACTTTTAATTAAAGATAAAGTTGACATGTGGCACCATATTACTTTGTAACATCCAAAGTTTTAATATCTTGTATATAACAAAATCAAAAGCTCTTTTCCTGGCTTTAGCTAAAGCTACCCATTCAGTTTACAGCATTGAAGTTGTCTCTCTCTGTTTTTCTTCAATTCTGATCAGCCATGAAAGAACTCCCAAATCTCAAAATCCAAGTTAATGGAAAACACAGATTCTTCCTCAATCAGGTAATCTCAAACTCAAGTTCTTCCATTTATGAATTTACTCATCATTGTCTTCTCAATTTCTCAAGTTTTCTGCCATTAATAATTGTCGCAGAAGATAATCTCCAATTACTCAGGAAGATTGAAGAAGATGATAACAGAACAGAACAAGAAAACCCAGATCAGTAATTCAGTGATCAAGATTGATGAATTCCCAGGAGGTGGAAATGGGTTTGAATTGATTTCAAGATTCTGTTATAATAATGGAAGAATTTCAATTACCCCATCAAATGTCTCAGTTCTTCATTGTTCTGCAATTTTTCTTGAAATGACAGAAGAAATCTCACCTTATAATCTTCTTCAACAAACAGAAACATTTCTTGAAGGATTATTTTACTGGTCTTGGTGTGATATTTTGGTTTCATTAAAAAGTTGTGATTCTTTTTTCTCTTCTGTTGAACCATCTGGACTTCTTGAAAAGCTAATTTCTTCACTTCTTTCTAAGATTTCACAGAAATCAGATATGAATTTTTCTCATTCTCCTTCACCTTCACCATCTTCATATTCATCTCCTGAAACAATTGGAATTGGGTTTAGGTTATCTTCATCAGTTAAAACCACTCCAGAATCTGCCATTACTGCTAAACAATCTAATAATTCAACTTCAACAAACAAGGTATGGTGGTTTGATGAATTGACAATTTTGTCCCCAAAAATAATTGAAAAGATCATTAAAACAATGGGTTTTTATGGAACAGATAATAACAACTTAGTTATTACTAAATTCCTTCTCCATTACTTGAAAACTACTTATAAGTCAAAAAGTGGTATTGGGTATACTGGACTTGTAGAAACAGCTGTTTCTGGAGTGGTTTCACTTGGGAAAACAGCTTTTTCATGTAGAGGGTTGTTTTGGGTACAGAAAATGGTATCTGGTTTTGATTTGAGCAGAAATTCAAGAGATGCATTGGAGAGATTGATTGGGGAAATGCTTGATGAGGCAAAATTGGATGATTTGTTAGTTTGTGGTAGTAATTCAGGAGAAGTTTATGATGTTAACTTGATATTAAGATTGATTAGAGCATTTGTTATTAGTGATGGAATGACAGTTCAGAAAATGAAGAAAGTTGGAAGATTGACTGACAAGTATATGAGAGAAATTTCACCAGACCAAAACTTGAAGTTTTCTAAATTTCTTGAAGTTGCAGAGAGCTTACCTGATTGTGCTAGAGATTGTTTTGATGGTATCTACAGAGCTATTGAAATCTACCTTGAGGTAAATTGAAAATTTTAATTGAATTACTATTTCCAAATAATCTACATAAGTTGTTTGATCTTAATAATAGTCTAGAGAGTTAATCTAGATTACCCGCGCTAAAGAGTAAGGTCGGGCCAAACCCTCGCTAAATCAGCCAAAGCGACTGCTTTGGGCACCATGTTATCAGAGACCCCACTAACATGGGTCTTAGAGACCCGTGTTAGATAAAAACTCAAATATTTTAAGTAGAGCATAGATATTATAGTTTAGTTAGTAGTGTGATTTGTGCGATAATGATGGAAAGTTTATATCTTCTTTCAAACATCGTTAGGTATTTTACATGATACATGGGTGTTAATTATTATTTTTACGACTTTTTACATCATTAGATGATATTAATCCATCTTCATATGATATTAATACATCATGATGGACAAAATTGAAATACATCATAGTCTCAATTTTG
Source organism: Eschscholzia californica (assembly GCF_041429995.1). Lineage (NCBI taxonomy): Eukaryota > Viridiplantae > Streptophyta > Magnoliopsida > Ranunculales > Papaveraceae > Eschscholzia > Eschscholzia californica. Next base: position 9,793,000 of record NW_028238198.1, on the reverse strand, counting down.
ACTCTGCTTTAGACATGTCAGACAATTGGAGAGAGGGTCGGAAAGTTGGTTAAGTTCAATACCTCGTGACAAAAATAATAAAAAAGACAAAAAGTAAGAGTTTATTTGCTAACCAAAACAGTGAAGAAGTTTGGAGTGACCCTCCAGGATACCTTTTCGGTGTAAGGCTAAAATTATCCTAGAATAATTGATGAGTCTCATATCTGTCAGATTGCTACTTACAACTAAAAGACATGGAGATAGATTTACTTTAGAAAAGCTTCCAACTTTGGGTAGACAAAGTGATAGAAATACTTTACTACTTAGAATACGTATGATATACGGTCATTTTTCATTTCCACCAATTCCATCGAACATAACCTTCTAACCTAGGCTACCGAATTCGGAAGAACCAATCGTTGGTTTTTGTTCTGGTCCGGATTCTACTTTGAGTATCAAACCAGACACGACAGAAACCAGAACCAACTAAATTGAACAACTTCGGTTCCAGGGAGTTCAAAATAAACAAGATATTAGATGGATAGAGACATCAAACCCCACTCTAATTCTCCAACTAAAAGACAATTGTTCATCTTCCACACATTATAGATATGAAATCCATTTCATATCAATCTATGAATTACAGTTGCCTGATAGGTCAACTACTTAGTTGTTCAGATGACGTTTCCTGTAGTTGTAATTAATGGAACTAAACTAAAACATTTCGATACCGATTTTGTTCGGGTATAATTCCAGTGGTCCCATGACTAGTGCACCATTTCTTGGTTATTACCGACAGAGTCTATCAATAAGGTCGGTGCGAGTACAAATTTAGGTAGCATTAGAAGTTATTTAAGATTTTTTTATCTTTTAATTTATTTACATCATAATAGACCCAACAGTCTCTGCATATAGAATTTTTGTTATCAATATACTTTTTTCTGTTCGTACGTGGTTTAGGTATGTTTACAGACTGTTACGTCTATAAGTGCAGAATTTCTATTATCAGTATGTTTCTTTTTATTCGTGTATGGTTTTAAAATACTAATTTTAAACTTTCTGACTCGAAAATTCAGTTTCAATTTTTGTATTTTTCTTGAATGATGAGTTGTTAAATTTTATGCAGTCACATCCAACAATATCAATGGAAGAGAGATCTAAACTATGTAAATGCCTGAATTTTGAGAAACTCACCTTAGAAGCTTGTAAGGATCTAGCAAAGAACATCAGAATCCCTCCAAGAATCTCCATTGAAGCTCTCATTTCTCAGCAATCTAAATCCCCAACAAAAGGAACATTGCAGGAAAATCTACAAAAATCTGAAACAGGAATTTTAAGTTTGAAACCCGGGTTTGATACCGAAAAGTTTATGGAATCCGCAGAAGAAAAGGAAGAACTGAAATTGAACCTGCAAAAAATGCAATGGAGGGTAATGGAGTTAGAGAAGTCCTGTAAAGAGATGAAGAATAAGATGTCAGAGATAGTGAAGAATAAGGTCATCATCAATTCTCCTATTCTTGGTAGATCTTTGTCCAAACTATTCTGAACTTTCTTCTTCATGTATTTGTAAATATGATGAGAGAATGGTAGTAAAAGGTAAACTGTAATTTTCATGTGTGATATTTTTTGGTGATAAATAGGCAATTTGTGAACTGGATTCTATCTCCGGAGACTCTGTAAGATTGTATACAAGTTGTAGAATATAATGCGTGGCATAAATTGTTTTTGGCTATGTTTGGTATTCATTATCTAATAGACTTCCGAAATCTACTTTTCTTTTAACGATACGAAATCTACGTCGAAAAGTACGTTCTTGGTTTAAAATGAGTTTGGTTATGACATGGTGTCAATATTTGTAACTATGTTAAAAACTACAATATTCACCATGTCAAATGCGTATGAGCTAACTATGAGCATGCGAGAATACTCAAAATCTCAAATAGACATCTCCAATCTGCCATCAATGCCGTGTATATTCACACAAACTCATGATATACCAAGCACAGCCTTGGACAATTTAACTGTCGAAAAGGTTGGTACTGTATGTGCACGGGCATGTGCTACTTATTTATAGGGGACCTAAGGAATCAAGCATGCATTTAATGAAAGGATGCTATATTTCCACCAATTATAACTATTCTCCACATCATAGCTAAGATATAACATGATTTTCAGTGAATACTCAGTCTCCTCTTGCATGTCAACATTCTCTAACAGTCGATAAAAATAATATAATCAGGAGGATTGGGCCGACATACCATGATAAAAGAGTGATCAGTGATTCCAGCTCTCGCTTCCAATTCAACATTTTGAGCTTGCTGAGATCAGGGATACCACGTTCAGAAGGGAATGAATCTGCATGATATCAGTGAACTAACCGAAACACAACAAGGTTATGTCTATAGCTAAAATTGGAGATAACAAACTTCTGGATGCATAACATGAACGAGAAATTCAGAAGAAACATATGTATTGACAATCATCAGTTATTCCAGTCTACAAAAAAAAAAAAAAATTCAGTAGCACTGTAATCTATATGCTTACAGACAAAACCGCAGTGCTTGCTTCTATGAAGAACACTTAAAACAACGTAACAAAGAGAGAAATAGGGAAAGAAGAAGAAGAACTAAAATAAAGTTCCTTCCCCAGCCTTTTCTACTTTTTTCTTGCAGATTTGATGGTCCATCCAAGGATGTTAGAATGTGTCGGACAATATGATCTTGGAATCAATTATGAAAAGAATTGCACTTGCAGGATGGATAAGAACGTCGATTAACAAATTGAACCTGATCCTAGATACGTAAAATGTTGACTAGGATCGAGGGATATTTACATTTGAGATGCATCTTCAGTGCTGTCTGGGCAGTAAAGGGGTATTCCTAGCTTCTCATAACTGATTAGGCAGATATTTTCTATGAAATTATACCTACTTCCCTTCACAATCATGTTGTAGTTTGCGAAGATCGTCAGCCACACCAGAAGAACCATTAAAGGGTTGAAAATTAGATCTCTGTAAGACGTTTGCTTGCACGATACTAGAATCAACAGGTGTTGAGTTCACATGAGTGGTTTTGGATGTGCAGCTATTACGTACAGTAATCCGATGGCTCGTTTTCTTGGTCGAACAACTACCACGAATTTTAACCACCAATACTACTTCCTTGTCTCTTGAGTCTTCACAATACCAGTTTTGCCGCACCCCGTCCACAAATTCTTCCAGTGTATGGAACAACTCATGCTTCACAGAGACCTCCATAATTTGTCCAGGTCTAATTACGCCGGCTGCGGGAGTTACCTAGATTATAAAAAAACAAGCAATGTCAAAAGTAATTTTTGGAAAGGCTAAAACTGGAAAGGAAAACTTGAGCAAGGGAAGTACGGACAACTAGTTAATGTTCCAACATTGACAGTTCATAAGACAGATTAGACAGTTCATAAACAACCTCCGAAACACTCAAAAGGTCATTGTGTATCAATTTCATCATAACTCCAAAACTATACCCGCGAATGATGTTATGACACTGTAACAGAAGCATACCTCAAGCCAGCGAGGAAAGCCAAATGAACCTCTTGGAGAAAGCTCTTGAGTTTCACCATCCTCTTTGATGGTCGACTGACCATCACAAATGATTTCGAACATCGCTTCATCTTTCTCAGATTTATTGGTGATTCTAAGAAGAGAATTGTCCTTGTTTTGGAGGATAATGTTGTTTGTGCTGACAATGGTTTCTGGAACTTTGCCTAATTCTTCAAGCAAAATCTTAACTTTCTGATTAGTTCGAATAACATTTACAAACTCTTTTCTCCTTACTGATTCATCAACATGGGCGATATCGACACTGAATATGCAGCGAACAGGCTTGTGATCACTTTCTGTCGCTTCCATGCAAGAGTCATAACTGATAAATAGGAAATGTCAAGTTTTACACCAATAGAAAATACATATGGTTGAAATAGAGTTCTCGAGCTAGATGCGTACTGTAGAATTGAAGATACTATAGGGCACTCTAAGCTGCAGTCAGACACAGAAGCAAAAAAAGAGCGGCTATCACGATATAATACTCTGTCACACCAAGCAGGAATGCGCTTCTTTTCGCCAGAATCATACCCTGTTAAGTGCAGTAAAAGAATTAACCAAATCTAAATTATTCTCTATTCTTAGGGTTCGTAGTGGTATTGCTGGGAGAAGAATCCAGAAATCCACAAAGTACTTAGATAACCATATACCAGCATAAGATATTAGCCTGTTGGAGAAATTATTCCAGGAAATTGATGTATTTCTCAAAAATTACCTGCCAAACCAGCTTGGTGCTTTTCAAACTTATATGTCGGAGGAAACTTTATGACTGCCTCACGCATTCCTTGGAAAATTTTCCCAGCTTTCATTTCCGCTCTGAGCTGATCTCTTTCTCTGAGCCAGTCAAAGGATCTTTGAGAAATAAAGTCCCTAGCTTCATCATATGAAATACCATCAAGTCGATAGTTAAAATCACCAAGAAATACAACCATGTCTGCGTCAGATAACTCAGGCTTCGCATCATCAGAGTTGGTTCCAGTAGCCGGTAAAAGCACCTGTTTCATACGCGACATTAGACTACAAGGAAGGATACTGAAACCAGAAACTAATGAACTTGAAAATGGATGAATGTGGATACTCCAAAGGTTACATACATTTGTACCACGAACCATTTGAACGGCGGAGGAGACACCAGCTGCAACAGAAAGGAGCAAGGGCAAGCCAGAAGAATAAAGCAGCCAAACTAAATATGCGGAGCACGCAAGAAGGATAGGTAAGAACAGGTTCAGCATCATACCCGCTGCGGCACCGAGAAGGTTAGACGGTCTGTTGAAGACCATTGTTCGGTAAACATGATTAAAGTCAGCATTGCGCCGATTAACTGCTTCTAAATGCGCAGCAAAGTGGCAGTTCACAAAACAAACTGCCCGACCAAAGATCCTCATCCTTAAACCCACAGCTCCCTGTTTAAGAAGTATTTGGATAGCAAATCATATTTATGAAAAAAAGAACGGCGTAGTAAAAGAAACAAGGTGAACAGAATCCTTTGTGTATCTACATTAAATACTTTGAGGGAAAGATGACAAGGTGGTAAAGGTACAAAAGTAGCTAACTAAGGTTTCAAATTTATTGACAGATGCTACAAAGAACAGTGTGACTGTGGGAAAGAAAGAGTACGTAGTTGTTCCCTACTATTCTATGTGCGCCATGCAGGTAAGATTTTGATACACAACTTTCTGTTTGGTAACTCCAGTCATATCAATTTTGACATCTTTGGCCATTGATACCTTCCAGGTCTACTCTATTAGTTAGCTGGTTTTCCACCTCCTAATGTGCACGATTCGTTCAAGATTGAACTTTGAAGTGTTGCCCTCTTAAAAACTCTGGTCTAATAATAATGAAGTAAACCCAAATGTTTCACATTCTCGAGCATAAAAGGAAGTACGAACATTTAAGTACAAGCTCCTATATGCAAGAAATGAAAAGAATTAAAGTACCTTGTTACCAATAGCACGCCCAAGCCCACATGCCACTGCTGCAGCATCAACATCCCCAACATGTGGTTTAAGGTACCTCCTAATCCTGTATATAGTTACTAGGAATATCAGCTTAAACTATAAAAAGAGAATACTAACCAATACGATGAAAAACAAATTGGCGAACTTAGGTTTTTGAAATTAAATTTCCCCAAAGTCATCCAAATAATTTTCTTAAAAGTACTTACCATACACCTATAAGCAAGCCCGCAAGCTGCCTAGATCCCGCACGTTCAAAAGTTGCTCCTTCATCTAAGGATCCCCCTATTCTATCCAACCACCACTGCCCATTAGAACTTCCTTCAATACCTACCTGCAATCAGAAAAAGTTGTAAATGGCATAAATGTACAGAAAGAGAGACTAGGGATACAAAAGTTAATTAGTATAGGCAAACCAAAATTAAGAAAACTGTTTTCCATGAAAACAAATGTTATACTGTTGATTCCCACATATTTCGTGAATATTACAGAAAAACGTTCAACAACCACAAACTAAAGAACTCATTTGACTTTGCCAACAAAATCAATTGAGTTAAAAGAATCTATCCTAAAAGTTGCTTATCCAATATTAGTTGAAACTGCTCAAGATAATAAAAAAGTTTCTATAAATACCCTCTAAACCCGAATGGACTGATTGGCCTTGGCGCCCTCATGGCATTCTCAGCTGCCATTGTGGGACCCAAGTCCAAGGATTTTTTTAAATCAGGCAGCTAGAGTATTTTGCTAAATCTCAATCTTAATGCAAGTGACGTTTTAGCATAGTAAGATGACTGGGCTGTTTCACTAGTTCCTTCACAAACCTGTTTATTGTTTTCCAGAAACGTATATCTTTTCCAACAATTCTATAATATATAATCCCCAAAAAAGTTCAGTGATGTTCCCGTATTAATTTAACAAACACTTTAGTACCAAGCACGCTGCACAACACACTGAACTCAAAATCTATTATCAGCACGCAACTTATTACATGGTTTTGGGATCATTGGTGAATGTGTTCAGCACTATCTCACAGGCTTCAAAATATCATGTTGCTGCTTGTCTTCTAAAGTTCGGATCTTTTCGAAGACAACTCTAGTAAAGTTTTCATATTTCGAAGCGAAATATGCCATAACGTCATTGCAAAGGTAATTTGATAAAATCTTACAGTTTCTTTCGCTGCGGACATTGCAAGAAAACCTGCACCCATTTCTACCTCTTGCAACCCAACGACAACGATGCCAACCTCTACTGCTGCAGAACCCAGCCATGCTAGAAGTGAGTCAAGAGAAGCTCTTCCCTGTCCAACATTCCAAGTCCCTGTCAATATTTTGAGATTTTCTATCTTTGTATATAGCATCTCTTTGCTGGCTAGTTCTGATCGCATAATCTTGTCAATAGGACTTGGGGATGTAACCAACCATCCACGAATACCACCATGATTAGCCAGAGTAAATACATAGCCATAACCAACAGCCATTTTTATAACAGGACTAGTGTGTGCAACCCACTCTCCAAGCAGGTTACCCTCAAGATCCAGCACTTCAACCATGCCACTGGCATACCCTACCCATATGCGTGACCCAAGAGTACAAAAACATTGAACGGCAGAAGAATGATGCTGGAACTCTTGCAATCGATTCCCATTCCCATCCCACTGCACAAGCAATCCATTTGTACAGCCTGTCCAAATTAGTCCATCTATTGTGAGAACTATGGCTTCTGTCTTCTTATCATCTCCAAATGTGCCCTTAGCTGCAACCCGACGAACAGCATCAGCTGCTCCCATCAATGCATTACGTGATCGTTGCAAGAAGCTCATAGAACCTTGGACTTTCTCTTTCTTTGATACGGAAACAAGCTTTACCTTCATATCCGTTTCCACAGATGTGTCCTGCATTGCGGACAAGTCAACACGGTTCTCAACCTGCCCATCAATATTGAAAACCTTCAGAAGTTCCCTTGTGCGCGCATCCCTGTAAATCGAACACTAGATCTTCTCAGAACTATCTAGGTATGTAACAAAAGACAGTCTCTGACATAAGAAACTAAGACGCACAAGGGATTCACTAGGAAAGTACCCACGTTCAGTTTTTACGAGGATGTTATCCTCACCGAAGAGAAACTATATAAACACTAGGAGTCATTTTTTTGGAATCATTTGAATTAATATTAAAAATAAAAAGAACTAGGAGCCATAACTCTTCGAAAGACACATAATATCACAAAGTCTAAATTGGCTTTCGTATATTGCCGACAACAAATACCTCCAATATATTTCAACAACTAACAGCAGACCTAGTTACTGAAACTTGATAGCCTTCACAAGTAGTTTTTTTGCCTTAAGGAACACTGACTGCTATTCCTATTGCAAAAAAAGGTTCACAAAATGTTTCACCATTTTCAAACTGTATCTAGTAAATAAAAAATGTAGAACAATAAATAGTTACAGCAGGTATTATAGTATCTAAAACTCCTCTAACAGGAACTTCTTTTAATCAGATAACAGTGTTAACTCTTGACAAGATTACCATAGTGAAAAAAATATCTGATCCGCACTCCAAACTTTTGCTCTAGAATTGTCGGACACCAAGTACTTTACGTCGGAAAGAGAAATAGAGCAAACACCATTAACTGTAACTTGGTTCTTAAGATCAATATATGATCTTTCCAGGAATGAAGCAGCTTTATGTCTTTCCTCAGGAATTACAATAAGTGACTTTTCTAAGGATTCCCATGGCCAGACCTTAACAACACCACCCTCTGAACCAGACCAGAGATCACCTACATTTGAAAATATATAACAAAGTCAAAATAGAATATGATGAAAATAATTAGATGATATGCTACCACGTGAATGAGTTCGGCTTCTACGTAGTACAAGTCTAAAGCTTAACACTTTAAGTCAAAATTGAACCAAAGAAATGAAAAGCAAATAAATAAATATAGTTCAAGAAAATAAATACAACTGGTATAGACAAGCATAAGATTTTTATTTTTTTGAAAATTAGAATGAATATATTAGAAAGGGAAAAAACTATGTACAAGACGGGGTTAGGGGGGCTTGTTACAACGTCTCACGACATCCAAGCCTCGCAATTTACAACAACCTCTAGGAAGTAGACAAGCATAAGATTACAGTTTACAGTACCACTATCTTTGATATGCTCATCTACTTACATAGATACTGCAGTACAAGTGTAGGAGGGGAGTATAACATTACACGATTGGACATGCAGGATATTGATATTATACCCCAGGCTCATAATCTATCAATAATTGCTTACAAGTTAAAAGAGAATTAGATGCAAATTGTACATTTTTCTGTTTTAGTCATCTTATTTCGCTAGCATTTGTTGGTTTTTGGATTGCTCATGTTTACAAAATATTATGTATCTTTTCAGAATTTAGAAAATGAGGAAATCATGTCCATCGCCATGTCTCCGAATTACAAATGTCAAGTCACCTAGCTTCCTATACTGTAATTTGTATTCATACTTCATACTACACGTTTAAGTCAAAATCATGGTTGGTTATCAAGCAGAACAACACCTTTCTGAAGTTGGTATAAGAAAAACAAAAATTCTGCACTAGTTATAGGTTTGTTTGAGGAGCTGAGTAAAATGTGAAAATTGACCCTATCAAGCTCTAAGCACATAATATATAATGAAGTTTAGTTTGTTATACTATAGAATTTTGTTGATCATGGAAAGTTCAAGCCACAAAGACCTTAATTTCAAATACCAAACCCTTTGTTGGTTATAATACTATAGAAAGTATTCTAAAGTTAGATATGCTAACTAAGTGCTCATATAAGGTTCCAGGGGTGATAATTCAAAATCTTTTCCGGTAACAGACTTATTAGTCCACAACTCCACATTCATGCTACAAGGACGAATGGGTTGAACTCAACTCTTGTTTGCAAGTTATTTTACCAAGACAATAGAAAAAAATGCATAGTTTATTTTTCGCCTATCACGAGCAGCACATCCCTGATCATATTCATTTTACCCCCATAATCACGAGATTAAAAGCACCCACTTCGGTCATATCTTTTTAGATCTTGTATATTAACTTGTACTCCTATTTGCAAAAAATCGATTTATTTTCGAATTGTTATGTCATATCATTTTCGTTTTCTTTGCCCTGTCATTATCTATCATTATTAAGCTAACATTCAAGCAAAACATTCAAATTTTAAACCAATCTATAGGGATCAAAAGCATCAAATGAACTAATGCAGTAATTAATAAGCAAAATAGGATTAAAACACAAGAAATCAATTGAAAATGGCGTACCATAACAAGACATAACCATAGATAAAACAGGTCCACGATGAGCAATCCAAGAAAGACCTTCTTTGAAAGAACTTCCTCCATCTAAAGTTTCATCAATTTTCCATGTCCTAATCTTTCCATCCTTATGACCACTCCAAATCAACTTATTAGCTTCATTAACAACCAAACACAGAGTTGGTGAAGTTTCAACCGATTCATGAAACGGCGAAGCCTCTTCATCTCCTCTCCTCTCTCGTCCTCCAATTCCACAACCAGTATCATAAACATCTGAAAAATTCCAATACCTCAATCCATTTTCTTGTCCAGCCCATAATTGATTGTCCGTACAAACAATCGTCCTTAGAAAAACACCAACTTGAGTTTCTTTAAGCGGATGAGGTCTCAATTCTAGGTTTACTGGACGACCAGGATGAACAGCACCACGAAGAGGAACTTTAAAAATTCCACGACCTCCACCGGTACCGACGAACTCAGGTAAAGCTTTACATTCATTGCTAAAACCACTTGAGGAATTACGATTCAAAGAATCAGCAGAAGAGTTATTCTGAAATTCATCGATTTTCATCATACTATTGTTGATACTAGCGTAAGCAGAAGAAGTAAAGGAAGATGAATTGAACGATTCATCATCAGAAGAAGAATCGGAATAACGACTTATAAATTTAGGCGTAATTTCTTCTTTCAAACTCCGATTTCTGAATTTTGTTCGTGTGTATCCTCCTCCTCCACCTCCTGAAACGTCTAATTGATGACTGTAAGAATAGTTTTGACGGTGAGGTGGGACGGGGCTGAGTGATGCTAAGACATCTCCATCGTCGTCTTCGATCCGATCCTCCATTATCGTCGATGTTTCGAATATTAGAGAGCTCTGTGTTTTTCTTACCTGCGAGTTAGAGAGAGAAAGTAGAGAGAGAAAGAGAGAGAGTATGTTAATGTTATGATCCGATTCTTAAGAGAGACAAGCGGACATGAAAGCAATGGACCTATTTGAGAAGTTCTAAAATCGAAATAGAAATGTCTCCTCTCTTCCCACACACTTATTAACATCAACGATAAATACTGAACAAAACGTTATGAAATGTCTTCAAAATATGTGGACATTTATTAATGAACTCAATGTTATTGTGAAATGATTCTAGGCATATGGGAGATTCTAATTTGTCTTGAAAAAGTCGATGAACATTTTGCTTTTTAAGAGTATATAGATGTTCTAATCTTAGTGATTTACAAAATTTCGTGTTATGTCGTCGTAGTCTGTTAATAATATGTGGTGTGTCAGATATTCTAAACAAATTATTTGGTAAGACGATGAGAAGACCATATTGTAACGTGTTTAGATAAGAAGAAGATTTGTCTACGTCCACAAATGTGTCTGTCTTTTGTTGTTGGGTAGTTGTAATCTATTCTAATTCAATAGGGATTTGAACTGTATTAGTTCTTCACATTAAGTTACACATTATTGTAGATTTTTCTTTTTGATGGACAAAATATTGTTGTAGATTGAGATATAAACAAGGACAAAAGATTGAGTGTTAAAATCTCATTTATACACATTAGATGTGTTGAATTAACAAATCAATATTTAAATTAGCACATTTTAGTGGGTAATTTTGTTGATATAACTTCAACAAGTCTGTATCAAAATAACTTTGACATACGTGGTAAAACTTGTATTTATTTGTGATTGTACACATTATATGGTATATTAAGACAGTTCACGTTACGTATTGGTATGTTCCACCTTTTTAGTAGGGCGTAGCTAAACAGACTAGCTTAGCTAAAATCTTGGCACCCTATGGCCGGGTCGATCATGTTGTTCCTCTGGTTATGATTTTAGTTTCACTTTATCTCTGTCTTGTCTTGATGAAGACAGAGTCTGGGTTGAAGTAGGGAACTTCCTTTCTCTAAGTTATAGAGATATAAACGATGAGTTTATCAGTAATTCCTTCTTTCGGATTAATCGAGATAGACAAAAGATAATGGAGTCGAGGCGAGGATAAATTCTCTTAAGACATTTTACACCCCCGTAACAACACCAAACGTTAGGGTGTATGTCTTCGGGATACAACGACTATCCTTTCAGAATTTTAAGATGGTACTTCTATATTCAGAAAGCGGGCGAACCTTCGTAAATATTATGAGCTCTTGATTGAGGCGAATAGATCTTCTAGACACTCGGATACTTCTCTCTTCCTTTTTCTAGATATACTAGAATATTTCCAATCGGATACTGTTTGTTAGAAGAGTTTTTAGATATACTAGAATACTTCCCAATCAGATACTGATCGTTAGAAGATAAGAGAAGAAGATAATGACTTCGATCTTCTAGACGCTTTAAGATTATCACTTCACTCAAAACTTCTTTCTTCCTTTTCTAGATATTCTAGAACTACTTCCCAATTAGATATTCCAGACATACAGAATACTAATTGTTAGAAGAGAAGAAAAGGAGAGAATGAATTGATTATAAAAAAAAGTGAGTTTGGGTTGTTTATATAGGAAGTGAATGGGTATATAGTGTATTTTGGGGTTAATGGATGTATCCCTTTGAAAGGGTGGACTAAACTGAAACAATAACTGAATATTGGAGTAGGTTGTACCCTGGGACGTCGGATCTGGGTGAAAAACGCGAAACAAACGCCTGCCATTAGATGGCAATGGACTGTGGCCGAATTGTACCCACTAGATGAAGAAAGCGACGGCTAGATTAAAAAATGGGATTCGTCCCACTCGGTGCCCAACGCGGAGGAGACGCGTACCGTTGGATCTCGCGGATTCAACGATTCTGCACGCGTCCCAACGCTGTCCCGAAGCCATATCCGCGGAGTTAACGCGAACCGTCCAGATGTGGACGTGTTGGCTTCGCTCAAATGGCCCTCAATCCGACTTGTCCGGTTTGACGCTTTAATCCATAATTTCACCGATCTTCGTCCAAACTTCAAACTAGAATTTCTCATTCATCCGGAATCGGATTTGAGTGATTCTTCGCTCTAACCTGAAGAGCTCAACGAGACGAACCCAAAGGAGCATTCCCTTTCTGAGTTTGACGAGCCGGGTCGAGCCAAAATCGGCTCCGATTCCAACAGATCATAACACATCATTTTAGCTCGTTAAAATAAGTCGTGTTGTAATCAGTGTCAGACTCCTTCAGTTGCTCCATTAACCCCTCTAAATCTGGTTGTACTTGAAGTTCTTTAGATTTGTTTAAGAGTTCATTAGGTTGTTCCATACATCCATACAGGCTTTGGAAACAATAGTCTCAACAGCTCAATATCTCTGTCAAACTAAACAATCAAATACATTTGAATATCTTATCCTTTACATAGAAGTGGGGATAGAAATTGCTTTTGGATATTATAGACCTAAAATATTGGTTTCCACGTTTAATTCTAACAACAACTAACAATATCTATTAATTTAGAAGATTTCTTTCCTGTTGACCAATCCACCTGCATCATCGATTGGTTTCAAAATTATGAACACTCAACAACCATGTACTAAGGTCAAAGGACCGCCTAACTTGGACCATCATGTGGATTATTAAAACATATTGGAGACTTTCAAGTATAATAGATTGTTCGAATTGCATATAAGCTAGTCGAGATTATTCACTAAAAAACAATGAAAAAATATGCATTTATGTTTCAGATTGGCTAGGATAATGCTAAATTATATGTAAGACAATGAGTTTATAAAACAAAGATGCTACTGGGGCCTTTCGAGTTCCAGACTGGACATGGTGAAATTTAGTTTGACGAAACTAGCTATAAGGGACATGGAACATCTATAAACCCCAAATTACTTCTTTCTCAGTCTATTGACTTGTACTGACACAACAACCACAAACAGAAAATGAATATAAGACTTGTTATCTGTCAACCCGGCGGTGGCTGATAAGAAGACGAAAGAGAGAAGAAAAAAAAGGGTTCGAGAGAACGAGACTCATTGCAGACCAATGACAGATGATGAATAAAAATATAAAAGCCAAAGAAAATAATTGCAAATGGGAAATGTCGAGTCCATCACTTATATGACACTACAAACAAGCCAACGTGGATATCTGCCAGATGAGCATGCTGAGTTGCCTCGCATCCAGCTCAGCTACCACATAAATCAGTTTTATAGAGATTCGTGAAGAAAAATAGATATTTATCTTTGGCGAAAAAATGTACCACATCATCGAGTCAAAGTTTAAGTTAACAAATTTTAAGTAAATGTAGCATTGTTATTTCCTAAAAAATGAGAAAATTATTTTCTAGTTTAACCACAGAGAGAGCCTTAAAACTGTATGACTAATCAAAACTACATGACCTTCCCACCCAACTACTAACACACACACTTCATTAACCTTTCTTGTTCTAATGAGAGAAATAATTTCTTCCATGATTCACCTTCTTTCCTTTTCTTGATCACCAAAATTATCATCAAGAGAAAAATAATTACTACTCCAAGAAGTTGAAGACCCAAGAATTTGGTCAAGAATGAAACTTCCCTTAAAATTTGTTCTTCCTTCGAGAGTTTTTCTAATATTATTGTTTCTAAGTGCAGCAAGAGCAGAGACTTATATAGTTGGAGATAGTTATGGATGGAATGCTTATACCAATTATACCAATTGGACCTTAGGAAAAAGCTTTCATGTTGGAGATAGTCTTGGTAAGCTTCAAGAATTCCCTTTTTTTTCCTGGCTATTTATATTCTCTTGTTCAGGATCTAGGTGGACTAAACCAATATGATTTTTTTTTCCATGTTTGAGTAAAGGACCTCAGATCCTGCCCCATTTTTAATCTGTCAGTGAATCTTTAGAAATAAGGCTGAAGACCCAACTTCGTGTTAGTCTTAGTTAAAGGACATGTTAACACTCTTTTATCTTTTCCCTCGATGTTTAATACCTTTTTAGGTTTGGGTTCCCACGCAGAACTCTTCAAACTCGCATAGGCCTCTTCAAACCTGTACAGACCTCTTCAAACTGTCATATCTTAGCTTGAATATCGTTTTCACATACTGAACGTAGTTTCATTATACAAGGAGTAACTTTGTTTAACATACATATGACAGTATTCAAGTACGAAGAAGGTTTACATACTGTGGTACAAGTGAATGAAACTGCATACGAAACATGCGTGAACCAACCTAACCTTGGAATATCAGGAGGCGGAAACGACACAATAACTTTACCTAAGGTTGGTCGTGTTTGGTATGTCTGTGGAGTTTCAGACCACTGCGAAAACGGACAGAAGTTGAGCATTGAAGTACTTCCATAGATAAACAAAAAATTGCAGTGTTCTTAAGTGTTGCTTGAATAAGAATAGGATCATGTTTACGTAAATCATAAGTCGAATGAACAATGTTTATAATAATTAAGCAAACATTTTACTAGTTTACCGTTTGAGCTAGAAAATATACTGCATCAACTACTACTGGTTTTACGATCATTTAAAAACTCCAAAGCACTAGTTTAAATAGAAATAAATCAGATCCTGCAAAAGAAACAGTTGATTGTTCACAAAAAATAAAAGGAGACAAAGGATGACGGATCTCAATCCATCATAAGTTCAAAGAGAAGCATAAAGAGAGACAGTTCAAACTGATTCCTAGCCGTTCTCCTAGCTCCTCGTAACAAAAGCAATTACCCTAATAATCCAACTCAAAAAAATAATAATTAACCAAATCAATTCAAAGGAGAAGGATGTATTCGTCATTACTAATCTCTGTAACGGTTCCTTTCACGGTCTCGATCGCGTCCATGTTCTCTGCTTCGATCGTGATCATAGTCTCGGAATCTGTCCCTTTCACGATCTTTACCCCTTTCTTCTCGATCTCTCACTCTATCTTTGCTCCTGCTTCTGCTGCGACGCTTATAACCATCTCGCTCGTGACTTCTGCTCTCCCTGTCATTTCTCTCTCTTCCCCTGTCTTTGCTTCTCTCTCTGCTGTCTCTTTCTGCTACACAAGTATAATACCATAATAATGTTAAGGCATTATCGAACAAGATAAAAGTTGTAATTACTATTTCTGACGTTATATTTGAAAAACTATGAGAATCCAGATGCTTTGAAGTATAAATGCAGTATTGTCATGATACGAGGATGACAAGTTGAGGAGTTCCCTTGGGGAATCCCAGGTGCAATTTTGTTTACTCGCTAGTAAAGTCAACCACACTTCGACTGTATAGAACGCCCTCATCTAAATGATGAGGTTCACTCACCTCCAGCCAAGATTAACAAACCTGCACTAATGACTAATGAATCCACAAGTTCGCTAGTCAGAACTCAGAACCACTAATGCATCCGGCAAAATTTCAGGGACAGAAGATCTGTCATACCTTTATAAAATGTGTACCTTTTTATAGGAAGAAAAAGAATGCTTTTTGACAAAAATGCGGTGATCTTGTATGTATATCCACTCTATCTTCATAAAGATTCAAATCTCTTACGAAATTTTCATGCTAAAAACCCTTGAACAGCTGAAATTAATTGGAATCTAGTTTATCCAGACCATAAAAATAGAAAAATTTCATGAACATAAAAGCAGAATACCTAGTTCCTCAACCTCCCATCCTGCTCTTCCAGCACCCCGAAGTACTTGCCCAGCTTCAGCTTGGTGAGTTTTGGCACGAAATTTCTTCTTAAGATTTCCAAACTCGTCATACAACTCCCCATCATCCTGAAATCAGCAGACATTAAATTGTAAGGCCAAACTAATGCCTTTGAACTACCTTGTCCACAGGAGAAAAAGAGATGTCTTACTTCCTCAGCTTCCCTCCTCCGGCGTCTAGTTTCCTCTATCTCTTCTTCATCAAGTTCTTTGTAACCTCCAGCTCGTCCTCCTCTGATGGTCAGGTCAATTATCATTTGACAATTATGACTAATAACAGATATACAGTCACACAATAATGAAATATAGGGCATAAACTGCCCAAGTGGTTAATAATTCTGAAATTGCACAATATATTCGTGTGTGCACGTGGAATAAACAGCATTCAGATGAATGAACAGGGAAATTGGGTCACAAGATCGAAGTTTGCAAACATTTGAACCTTGAAGTCAGCTTTTTAGTTACAAAACCTTATAGTTGTCTCTCTTAATGATGTCTAACTGTTTAGGAGAATTACGCTAACGATGGGTCATGTGGTCACATTTTCATCTAGGCTAACAAGCTAGAACCTACTCAGCATGAAAAAAACTGTCCATCAAAAAACAAAAAGAAGAAACAAATTGGCCAATAAATTATTACAGGGTTCAAGTTTAAGCTTTGTTTACTTCATGACAGAACCTTCAAGGTGCTTATATTTTGAACATGACTTTCAAAATTATTACTGTTCTGAAACACAACCACAAGCAGCATCAATTTTTTTGACAAGCATCTCATATAGCGATTAGGAACAGGATGTCAGAACCACAAGTAGCATTTACTAAAAAGCCTGGTAAAAATGAGCAAAATTGTGGCTAAATCTTTTAAGAACTTTAAAGAGAAGAAAAACATCACGAAATTGATCTTAAGACTCAAACGAAGAGTACATAATTTAGAGTTTTTGAGAATCCGGGGAATGAACGATTAATACCTTACACCACCCTCATTGGTACCAGGCTTGTTGGTGTTGCAAATATTGCACTTTAGCCTCTTCGCCCAGTTAATATTAGCACACCTGAAACAAGTACAGAAGCACATATATCATATAACCAGTAATGCAATCTGACAGACAAATCAAGATTGGACTTCATCCTCTTTGCCCAATTAAGATTGGCAACCTTACTTGGCCCGCAAATATAGTGGAGATGCAAGAAAATAAATTAACAATAAACTAAATTTAAGATAAAATAACTAGAAGGCCACACCAATCAATAAATCTCTACATACAGTCAAATTCAAATAACAAACATGCAGACCTAAAATTAGGGCAGAAGTTCAAATATAGCTTCTTACATTGGACACGACCAATCATTTGGCCCAAAAAGCCCTGCAGGAGCACCAATAGATCGACCACGACCTCCTGAATCATCTCCACGACCCCTCCCGCGGCCAACAGCCCCAGCACCAGTACCAGATGCTCCAGCTGGACGAGCACTTCCACAACGGTTACACACACCACGAAATGCAAAGTTTACGTTGCCACAACTGGTCAAGCAGAACATGAGCAATCTAAGACCACACCACAAAATATATAACACTTCGAAGGAATAAAAGCGTCAGACATAATCTTGTGAGAAAGAGCTGCTCACCAATGTCACATCACAGACCTTGTATTCGGGCACATCCAATCTCCATCTTGCTGCCATGCTTTTCCTGACGCATCACCCCGACCTCCTCCTCTTCCTCCACCATTCATATTTCCAGCATCATCCACTTGCCCACCAAAATCGTCACCAACAACTGTATCTTCGATATGCTGGATTTGATGCCCTGAGTTGTAGGAGACATCATCTTTGTTCTTTGACTCGGCTATAAATACCCCAATGGTGCTTCCATGAAAATCCTTATTATTAAACCATTCAACAGCAGCAAGTGCTGCATGTGGATCCTCATAAGTGACTGTTGCATCTCCCTTGGGCTCATTAGTTACTTTGTCTCGGTAAAACCATATCTTTGGTCTACCTGTTCTTTTGTCTTTCTACAGTGTATGAAGTTCAAAACAAAAGAAGCATACATTGTTTAGTTCCTCGATAAGAAATTTATTTACAGAAAATTGGTAGAACAATTACTGCCGGAAAAAAAATATGTTACCTGTTCAAACTCCCTACCTTTAGCAACCCAATGGTGCCGAAAAACTCGGCTAGCATATCTTCATCAGTACCCTGAGGCAAGTTACAAACATAAACTGAACCATTTGAAGGGTCTCTTTTTCCCGTATAATTTGCCATGTCTGCACTAATCTCATGAAACCACTACACTGGTCCTGCATAGTGAGAAAGTTTACTTGTCTGGTAACCGTATTTTTGCATATATACATTTAAATGCACTCCATGAGGAACAATTTGTACAAAGAGGGAAAATAAGATGAGTATCGACATAGCAAAAATCAAGGGCGTAGCTAGGATTTCATGACAGACAAGGCTAACCCCTAGGCTTGATGTTAGATAAAATATAATGAAAAAAAACTATATATATTCCTTTTCTACCTAAGATGCATCTAATATGTATAAAATTATAACCTAAAGGTACTTTTAAGTGATTAAATGTATTCTCAATGATTCAATACAGTGTGGAAATCAAGAATTGGCATAATTGTACAAAAACCAGTGAAACTAATCTTTTAATTCTTGGGGATGCATCATAGCATGGCTAATACCAAATTCACGTACTACGTAACGTAATAACTCAAACTCCAATTAGTCCAAGTGATTGGAGAACCAAATTGACAGAGAGAAAGTCATGACACATCTGAAAGTCATGGAGTACAAACCCCGATATCTAAAAGCGCTAATCATCTTAATCCAGTCTGGCAAAGACAACTAAGAAGCAATTCTTCATTGTTCAGGCAAGAATGACAATATTGAATCATATTCATCAAATGACAAAAGGATTTACCTCAAATCCCCGATTAGCTCAAGAGAATGGGGAATCAGGCTGACAGAAAGCAAATTATAACACAATTGAAGTCTAGTTTCTAAACCATGGAGTAAAAACTCCAGATTTCTAACAACCTAAAATCATCTTTAGACCCGAAACAACTAATAAAGCAACTCGCCATTGTTTCAGGCAGACACCGATTTTCAAATCAATAATCGAATTTGGGGTTTCTGAATGGACTAAAGGAAAGCAAACATGTTATTTCTCAAGCTTCTTAAAGGAATACTCATTGCCCATGCTGCAATGCAACTCTAATCGTTGCGTGTACTTCAGCTTGAGCTTAGCTTGTAGCTGCTTCTCCTTTTTTTTTCTATCCAGATTTCTAATGTCAACGAACCCTAAAACATCCCAGAATATCACGCCAAAAGTCTCCTAATTTATTAGATCCTCATAAGAAATTCATTTTCTACAAGACTAGATCTTAGATTTAAATCATCAACACAAAGCAAATTAGAGAAGACATTTAAATATAGCAAACCCTAAAATTAAATTTACCTGTATGTACATATATGTTTATGATTCTAATTAAGAACAACTGGCAGTAAGAAAAAATTAGGTTTTTTTTTTAACCAGGAAGACATAACAAAGAGAGAAATCATGGTAAACGTACCTGATGGTAAACCCAGAACGTGAAAGAGGAAGATTAAGTTAAAAACTGTCCGTAGAGAATGGAAATAGATAGAATTTGAAATCCACTCTTAGGGTTTCTCGAGCCCCCGTATAAAAGTATAGAGAAATTGAAAGGATTGAGATGAAACCTGATTTTCTACTATATGGAGCAGTTTTGGAGATGTGTTCATTGGAGAAGGTGATTGACCATTTTACCCTTGAGCAGATCATTATGGTTATAGGCACCTCCAATTTTAAAGACGCATCCAGTTTTATAGACACTCATGGAAAAGGCAAAACCAAACAGTCCACGTGAAGAAGACGTGAAAAACAAGATAGTTAGGTATATTTTAGTCATTTGTCAATTTCCTGTTCGCGTAAACCCCTCTCTCTCTCTCTCTAAAACCGCCTGCCGTATTTCGTCTTCCAAGTCAAAACTCTTTTCCGTGTTCAAATATCAAACACACAACAGAGAATTCGATTCATCGATCTAAGGTTAGGTTTCCTAATACGAACCCTAATTCAGTTCCATCAAATCTTGGTAAAGGTTTTCTTACTATTCATCTCTCTCATTCTTATTCTTTGGTTCCATTAGTTAAGAAGATTATGTTATATTCTTGCTGTGGTTTTTTGTGGTAGATGATCTCATGCGCAACCTAGTATTCAGTTTGAATTTTAGGTATATAACTCGTAATGTCTTTAATCAATTTTAACTTTGTCTCAAATTTTAGTGTTTATTGTATTAGAAATTGGGGCAATTACTGAAACCCCCACCTTTTTATAATACACATTACTGAAACCCCCCACCTTTTATTTATAATTACTGAAACCCCCACCTTTTGGGTGATTTCCGTCAGACTTAACAGATTGGTGCCGTTAGTAAAGTGGAGTGACCGAAATGCCCATTGTTAAACAAGCCCAGCCTTTCTTCTCCACAAAAAATTGGGGTGCCTTCGAGCAAAAATAATGGGCGCAGATAACCCACTATATCTTCTCCACTTCAGGAAAAACGAAGGCAGCTTGCTTGCCCCCTCTCTATCTTCTCCACTTCACTAAAAACGAAGGCAACTCCCACTCTATCTTCTCCACTTAACTTTTCATGTAATCTCGAAGGTGGGTTTACTCAAGTTAGGGTTTCGGTGGATACAACTCTCTCTCAGTCTCTAACGATTGCCACCAAGGGTTTCGGTCTCTCTCTCTAACGAATTGGAATCAAGGGTAAAGCTGAATTGTAATCAACAGTTGCTCTCTCTCTCTTGTAATCCATTCAAACTACTGAAACCCCCTGAAATTGATGTGTATTATGAGCTAGGGTAAGGTAATTAGTTTGAAATTGATGTGAAATTGAAATTAGGGTTTAATGTATGAAATTAGGGTTTAATGTATTGAACTTAGTTTGAACCATATGCATACTAATAGAACCTACTGAAACCCCCTGAAATTTTGTTTTTGCAGATAGATTCAAGAAAAAGAGAGTGGATAAAAGTAGTCGACTGGAAGAACCTTACCATTGGTAACAAACTTCCACATTAAATTTGTTTATCATGAGTTCTACTACTTTAATTGTAGCACCAAAAGACTAGTGTACTGCTAGCATTCTGTTCCAATCAAGATTACCTTATTGAGGGCACTTAGCTCTATATTACCAAAAAGTGAAATCCCTCTCATACTTTTCTGTCATTAATTTAGTAATATATAATAATTTGCTGGATATTGTTTTGAAATTAGGGTTTAATGTGTATTATGAGCTAGGGTTTATGCAAACTAGTTCTTAATGTGTATTATGAGCTAGGGTTTAGGATAATGGATGTCTTTCCCAATTAACCACCTTAAGAAAGGATCTGATTGAATCTTCTCTACGTAACATTTCCGAAGGCATGGCTGAGGAGATCCTCATCACAGCATGGGAATCACATTTAGGAACAACATGTCGAGGTGTTAATTGGGAAATACATTCATTATCCGATTTACGAGCTGCTGTTACATGTGTAGGCGAGCCGTGTTTATCCTCACTATGCCGTGTCCTAACACAAGATTATAGGAGTTGGTCAAGTAGGATGCCAGATTTGTTGCTTTGGCGTTTCTGTGGAGAATACAGAGGTGAGGCTAAACTTGTTGAAGTTAAGGGTCCCCGAGATCGACTGTCTGAACAACGGAGAGCATGGTTGCTTCTTCTAATGGACTGTGGATTCAATACTGAAGTCTGTTTAGAAAAGGTGGGGGTTTCAGTAAGTGTATTATGAAAAGGTGGGGGTTTCAGTAAGTGTATTATGAAAAGGTGGGGGTTTTAGTAAGAGGGCAAGAAAGTAATATTTAAAAATGAAAAGTTAAATCTAACGGAAATTCCAAAAAGGTGGGGGTTTCAGTAATTATAAATAAAAGGTGGGGGTTTCAGTAATGTGTATTATGAAAAGGTGGGGGTTTCAGTAATTGCCCCTTAGAAATTTTAGGGAAAATCTCTAGGTTATAGTGATTTTAGGGGATCTTTCTGGTTTCACTGATAGGTCGCTTGGGTATTTCACCTGCTTTTATTTTTATTTCATTTTCTTTTTTTAATTTGGGGACTGAGCAAAGCAAGTGAAATGAGCAACTAGTACTAGGGTTTATCTTTATTCTCCACTTGACCACTTGAAGGTTAGAATCTGCAAATTAAACACTTCCTAGGTCAACCGGTTGATGATCAGGATCTATGAACTATAACTCTTGCTTTCTTATAGGTTATGAATCTTAGATAAGTTTAAATTTTGTTTATTAGTCGGTGTTCGTTTGTCGATTGATGGTTATGATTTATGAATTATTATACTTACTATCTTATAAGTTATATATCTTAGATAAGTTCAAAATTTGTTAATTAGTCGATGTTCATTTGTAGGTTGATGGTTATGATATATGATTCTTACTTTCTTATAATTTAGAATTCTTAGATAAGTTCAAATTTTGTTAATGAGTTGTTCTTTATTGATTGGTGGTTATGAATTATGATTCTTAGTTTCTTACGAGTTATGAATCTTAAATAATTTCAGTTTTAGTTCATTAATTGACGTCTAATTGTCAATTGACAGTGTTTATTGATTCATGTTTAAATTTTTGTAGACAGAAAATCTACATAAATGTGAAATGCATCGTTAAGAATGTATTTTATCACTAGAATTACCTTTAAATAACACTTTTACATATATTACATGTATCATAGGTAGAAACCTACTTATAGTGACTTTTTGTTAAAATCTTGGCTACCGTGAAATCAAAGCTTAGCCTCGTCTAAGTTTTTAGCACTGGATCTTTCATTGATAAGGCGACACGTAACCTTCAGGTGGCACCAGCCCCCAAGGGCCTGATGTTTGATACATCTCAGTACTCTAAATCTCTTGTTCGTTTACCTGTTTTATATATGCTTACGTTTTAAAGCATAAAACAAGAAACAAAAAATAACAAGAAAAGTTGGACAAGTATACAGAGAAAATAAAAATACAATTTTCAAAATGTTATAGTGAAGCAGTAGCATAATAGTAATATATTTATTTTTATCGTTTCTGCAGGATACCATCGCAATGGCAAAGAATACAGTGGTGCTTACAGATCACGTTCTCGTGCCTGTCAGTGCAGTTTTGAATGCAATCAAAGAGCTTGAGGTTGATGGGCAGAATGATCCGCAGATTATCACTCAAGCTTTCCATCTACGTAATATTTTCTTTAGTCCGTTACTTCTAAGATGGAATATTATACTTTCTTGAGTTGGGTTCAACTAGTATTAGATTGCTTTCTAGTATCTGACCTTTGTAGTGATCGTGCCAATTAGTTTAGTAAAGTATCTAAGTAACAAAAGATATTGAATGTTGTAGGATTTCACTTGTTTTTCAGTTTGTAGTAGAAGAGTTGTCTTATCTTTTCATGGATCTTGTACAAGATGGGCCTCCTATGCAACATTAGAAAGTCCTAGCTTGATTCAGTTTAATTTGAAATTAACTTCACTTTCCACTTGCAGAGACGCTTCCGATTGAGTCATCTTCAGTTGATACTGTCGTCTATATTCTGAAAACCCCTGATCTTCCTGATCAGTTACTTGCTGAGATCTCTAGAGTTTTGAAACCTGGTGGGAGAATCCTAACTCAGGCAGCATATCGTACCTCAGAGAACCCTGATAAGGTAATAACTGGTTTCCATAACGTAATGAAATTTTGATGTCCTTGAAATTCGCTTTAGATATTAATGGATTATTCTTGCAGCCTGGCTCGCATCTTGAGCGCAAGTTACTCTTGGCAGGATTCCTCGAAGTGCAACTTGTGGACCTAAAACAAATAGTACCAGAAGAAGATGTTCAACCTTTAACTGTGAGTGCGCTTATTCTTCTACCCTCCTGTCTACTTCTTATGTTACTTGGCTGTTAATTAGGGGAACAACTTATGCGCCAGCATGTTAGTGAACGGTTTGTGTTATTTTTTGCAAGGTGTAAACTAAATTATTTATTTTGGCAGGTCAAAGCCAATAAACCTTCATGGGAGATTGGGTCATCATTTTCCATCAAGAAAACTACAAAGAGTTTACCCAAGGTACAAATTGATGATGATTTGGATCTTATCGATGAAGATAGTCTATTAACAGAAGAAGACTTGAAGAAACCAGAACTTCCCCCTGGTAAGATGACGACCCCTTCTCTTCCTTCTTACAGCAATTTCGAAATCACTCTTTTAATTCTGATGCAATTATCCATGTGCAGAAGGTGATTGTGAAATTGGAAGCACAAGGAAAGCTTGCAAAAATTGCTCATGTGGAAGGGCTGAGGAAGAGGCGAAGGTTGAAAAGCTTGGGCTAACTGTAGACCAGATTGACAACCCTCAGTCTTCATGCGGCAGTGTGAGTATTTTCAGGCGTCTTGGTATACCGATTAAGGATTTCTATGGATGTTAATTTGACCGACTTCAAGAACCTTCCTATATTTATATGAGCTACTGATTACTGACTTAACTTTATCCCGGGTCCAACTGGTCAAACACATAATTTTTTTTTGTTGATCTTGGCCGCATCATCCCAGTAAGTGGGGTCTTAGTACAATTAGAGAATACAAATCAGGTTGGTAAATGGACAAATATTAATCAAAGATTTCTACTTGTTTTTAGTGTTTATATATGTAAATCATCGTTTGCTTGAGATGATGTGCCTTGAGTTTCACCGTTTTTCGTTATTATTATACTGGTTTAACATGATTCTTTCAAATATATAGTGTGGATTAGGAGATGCCTTCAGATGCAGCACTTGCCCTTACAAAGGTCTGCCTCCATTCAAATTGGGTGAGAAGGTAAGAACCAAATTCCGGTGTTGCAACTCAAGGACTTCTCTTGTTTTATATTCTTTAAGGAGTTCTTATCTAACTACCTGAACATGAGTTCATTTTTTTCACAGGTAACATTGTCTGACAACTTTCTTTTGGCCGACATTTGATTCTTCTCCCAAGAATAACTGAGAAATCGACCGTGAGATAATGCTATATTTGACAAAAAGGAGTGACAGTAGTTCAGATATATATCCCAAGGTTTTATTTTCCTGTGTGACTTTGAATTGTCTACGGAACTTTTTCCTTCAACGTTCCAAAAACAAAATAGTGTGTTCTGTTTGATTGACTAATGCTGAACGGCTGATGAGAAAGATTTAAAAGATTTTGCTTTTGGTTTTATTCTCTAAATAATACAATTATCGACTTTTATTGTTACATTATGCATCAATTTTTGTTAATACATTGATAGACTCTCGAAGGACTGTTCTTCGTAAAATTATCTATATGGTTGAGAAACTGTAAAAATAAACTAAATGAGATGATGACAGAATCTCTTAAACCCAAGTTTGTTGACGAAAGAGTTGGAGAGTATTCCTATCTTACAAACAAATAAAATTACACAAGAAAAAAATCAGCCTTGGGTGGCCTGAGCACGACGGGGCATTATACCTCATTTGGTTCGATATATAATGTATTATACATCGATAAATCATGAAACATGAAAAGAATCCACAAGAAGTAACATGACAAAAAAGATGTAATTTTGAATTTGTATGCACAGTGATAATACTAATACTATTAGCTATTACAAAGTTAGAGCAATACATATTTATATACATGAAGTATGTATAGGGACTAAACCATGAAAACAATCTAATGGTGAAAGTCAGCAAGTTGAAGAATCAAGCCGTCTTCAACAGAAGATCAACTTTTTCATTTAAGTCTCTTGGAAGGAACTTCATACATATAGGTGGACGAATTTTAGCCAGTGAGAGTATAGAAGCAGGCATTCCCCACAAAGAATCTCCACATATCATACCTGATGCCATAGCTGGTACAAATGCGTCAGCTTCCGCTCTATCCCTCTTCTCCCACACATACCGAATCAAACTTCCAACACACATATCAATGGCGAAATACCCACCCAAATAGAATGGAATAGCCATTGCCATAGCATTTGGAACATACTTATGATACTCACACTGATATAGCAACAACATGTCTCTCAAAAGGTTCAAAAATATAGAGATTAGGAAGAACAAACCAGCTAGCTTTACACAGTTCATGGGTAGTGCTCTTGTTCCTTCGATAGCAATAAGAGCAATACCTCGATATAATGAGCCATATGGAGCTGGATGTTCACTTCCGTCCACGCCTAAGTCAGGATAAGCTTTGTAGAAGAAGAACCAGAACACAAATGGAGATAAAATGCAGCCTAGTAATGTTCCGAAAATTTGGCTAAAGAACATAGATCTTGGAGACGCAAGTGTCAAGTAACCTGTCCTGAAATCCTGCATTAAATCTGAAGCAACCGTCACGATACTCATCATAACACCGCAAGCAGCTAAACCAGCAACCACTCCTCCTTTTTCGACACCAACCCATGCACCAAATATGAAGATAGCAAGTTTACCATAACTTGAAGCTAAAGACCAATCTGTTAAACCACATCCATAGGAATTGCAGAAGGCTAAGATTGGAGCTATTGTGTATATAATGACAATGTGATACCATTTCAGCTCGTGGAAAAATAATGGGACAGCGATAATTGCGAGGGTTGCCAGAGTAATGTAACCACCGACAGCAACCGATGTGGGAATTTGATCTTTTAAGAAGAACTGAGTTCTTCGTTGATCGTCATAGCTCATAGGAATTTGATGTGCAGAAGAACTAGCATATGCAGATACGTTGTGTTTCTTTGAAAATTTTGATTTCACCATCCTGATTGTGGTTATTGACAAAACGACAAGAAAATGGTAAAAACCGTCTCCAAGGATCGTAGCTATAGCAATGAAGACCTGTTTTTTACAACCGGCACACAAAAAACGTGAGATGATTGTTTAGGTACAATTAGTAGTACTGGATAAGGTGTTAGCTAAGGTTATGTCTCGTTCCTGAGTCAATCATAGATCCGTCTCTCAAACTCTGAATTGACTCAAGTCAGAATTTTCGTACTGTTTGTTTTTTTCCAACTCATAATGCATGAACTGTCTGAATAGCTGGTTTGGGTCCATTTCATCAAGACAAGACAGATTCAGACAATGAGAAAAACAAACACATGTTTTTGTGTTTCTCCATAATGTGAACGGCCATACATTATAAATATCGACGTTTCACTTGATCTCGTATCAATGTTAAGTACTACTACCATGTTGGAACATGAGAAAATCGAAATGGATATACCTTAAATATACGAATGAAAGAAATGAAGGTGGAAAAAGTTACCTTGTACCCTTGGAGACCTTTCACGCTAGAGGTAGGAAGTGATGTTGGGTACCACACACCTTGTTGTCTTTCGATAATTGGCCACATTACTCCCCACGAAACGAAAGCTCCAAGCAACATGGATAAATTTATGGAGTAAGGGCAAATCATTCCAACCCCAACATAAGTTGCAGAGAAATCAAAGTAAAACCTATATGTAAAGGCTTCAAGACCAAAAGTTGGGAAAGATGTAAAGCCACAACCATCTGCCGCAGTGAAGAACCATTGGAAGAAAGCCCATACAAAACTAAAGAAAAACCATTTGAATAGCTCAACAACTTGTTGCCTGTTTTCAAAAATAGAATACAAATATATATTACTTTAGTTAGTGTTTCTTTTACGAGATTAAATTCGGGTCATTCCATTTGATTCGGGTTTCTTACTTGGCCAGCCTCGCTCCTTTAGGTGTATGGAAACTGTTAATAAGGTATGCTGTAGCAGTTCCGCTCGGGTAGGTTAGTTTGTAGTCAAGGATCATGATCTGAAACAAAAAAATTTACACCATTTGATAATTCTAACGGAGTCTATTATAAAAATTCGTAATCACCTAAACCCAAAAAGAATTGTTGAAAGTCTAGTCATATCATTTGATGATCTTGAGTATATGTTTACCTTCCGAAGGGGAACAATTGAGAAGAGTCCGACGAAGCTCACGACACAGATAAAACCAAGCATCCATAAGATGTGGAGTGGCTTTATGTTGTTTGATAAGAAGTGTTCCTCTTTAGATGCCACATTCGATGTCATACCAAGTATATAACTTCCATACCCACCTGTTCATTCACAATTTGTAGAATCTTAATTGATTTGAACATTATCTAAATGAAGACTTTAGGTGAATTCTTGATCAAAATACGTTGATCAATACATTAAAATTACGTATAACATTTCATAAGGTGTCAAATGGCATAAATATTTTGCATGAATGTCTAAGCATAATAGCTACCGGACTACTCAGTAACTCAAAAGAGAGGATGAAATCATCAATTTGAGACTATGAGTAGCCAATGATGGAATCCAATCTATTTTCAGAGTGTATCTTGAATCAATTGAATGAACAGATACCGTCATAGGGGTGTTTTGTCTTTTCACACCTCTCACCAAAATACTTCTTGTCTTATTTCCCATGTAAACGAGGCAGTGTACAAGAGAGTGATCAACTTGGTTCCTTTACCATTTTCCTAGTACCGAAAGGCCGTTAAAACGAGGCAGTGTACAAGAGAGTGATCAACTTGGTTCCTTTACCATTTTCCTATTACCGAAAGGCCGTTAAAACGTATGAGACAGATATAATGTACTTTGTCAATTATACCCTCAACTCAAATATGTTACTCTCATTATTTACTATTCTCTTTTTCTAAAACCCTAAGTTATCACTTTCGAATTGATTTCTATTTTAAGGCTTAACCTGGGCTATAGGAACTTTGTATATGTTTCTATAGTTTGTAGGAATGAGGAATAGTTTTGATGATTCAAAAAATGGGAATGGGTATGAGTATCAATGGGAAGAGAGACGGCATAAGCTTATGAGGTAATTGAGGAAAACTTAGATTCAATTGGTACCCCTGCTCTCTCAAACTTAGATCCAATTAGTCCATAAGGATCAGACACCCGTATTGCAATAATTTACGAGCGACATTTTAAGACATTCCAACCGTCAATGCGGCAAATTCTCATGCATTTTAACACATTTGAAATGTCCGTAACCAATGGCCCAATCAAACTACTCTGGCAAGAAGAAGACATGAGAGAAGAAGAAGAGAAACTTACTACTAAAAGCAATGCCAGAAGTAGCAACAACACAAGTTTGAATGACAGTATTTTCTTGTCTGGTGAAAGGTTTGCTCTTAATCCCAAACTTTGAAAGAGTAGTTGTCCATACCTTAACCAAGAAAAACCCTAATAATCCAGCAGCAACATTCATAGAAGGAATAATACCAGTAGTAACATTGAGTTTCATAACAATGAATGTGAATAAAAACCCTAAAAGAACACTAACAACTAAAGATCTAATTGTTAGTTGTTCACCCCATGAAGGTACTTCTTTTGTTTCAAATATTTGCTCAATTGATAACCCTGGTCCTGGCATCATCTTCCCAATTTCTTCTCTCTCATCATCAAACTCCATTGATCTCCTCATTCTTAATCAAATTTCTTCTTCTTAAGAATTCAAAGATAAGTTTTCTTCAACCCAGAAAATTATGGCTTATAGAAACCCTAGCTGTCCTGTTAGGTAGAGAAAGAGAAGGTATGTATACTCTGGCTTTGAGGTGTTACTGCTATAATTAGTCATTAACTAGAAATTCTGTTATCAACTTGTTGGGAATTTTAGTCAATGTAAATATCAGCCGTTGGATTGAATATCGTTGATCCAATCTAGGGATTAAAAAAGAGAGACGTACAGGATCATGAAAATTCATTTTTGTGGTTGGTTAGGTTGGCATACTGAAGTTTCAACTGAAGTAACAGAATGATTATATTGGGAAATAACAGGTAAAATTATGTGGACCCTACCACCAACTTCTTTGGATATTTTTAGTCCCTGATGATGTATGACCATTCACTATTTACCACTGTTGAAAAATGCCACTCAACAAGAAATTCCCCCTTTCATAAAAAAAAAAACAAGAAATTCCCCTATGTAGAATAAAAAGATGGAGATTAACTAAAGATGACAAGTAAAATAACTCTTTTATGAAAGATGGAGATTAACTAAAGATGACAAGATTTCAAGAAAACTTTATTGATTTTATTCTCTGGATTTTTACACTCCTCAAATAACAACAAGTTATGGTATATTTATACCCAAATGAAGTAGCCATAAAGATGACACATGAACTAACCATGTGTAGAAAATTTGTGCCTTGAATCATGCATGGAGGCACCTCCTCCTTGCATGCATGAGGTGGAGGCAACTATCTTCTACATGAAGGCACCTCATTACTTCAAGTTTAAGTATTATCCATGGGCAACTATAATGCCTCTTAACAATATCCAAGACACTTAGTCTATAGGCATCCAATGCTTACCAATAATATAATGGGCAGCCACATAGCCACATGTAATATAACACTCCCCCTTGGATGACCATTACCCGAAATAGCTTTACCAATAAAACTTGTCAGAAAAATCTCGTGAATAAAGTCTGAACAATATCGATCTTGAGTGGCGCTGGATAAGCAAAATATCTGCCTCGTTAAAACCTTGCCAGAAAAACCCATTGGGACAAAAACTGGGCGAAGGAAAAAGAGTACAGAGTGTAGATATCCAGTCACAGTGATGTGGAAATCTTCACACGATAATATTCTCCCCCTGGTGAATATTATACCGTGAACCGGTGTAGTTCTACACCATTTGATTATTCAAGCTTCTCATTCCGATGCCATGTACTAATTTTCTGAACGTTGTAGTAGGCAAAGACTTGGTAAACAAATCGGCATAATTCTCACATGATTGTATCTTCTGAATATCAATTTCGCCATTCTTCTGTAGATGGTGCGAGAAAAATAATTTAGGTGAAATGTGTTTTGTTCTGTCACCTTTAATATATCCTTCCTTAATTTGAGCAATGCAAGCCGCATTATCTTCGTAAATAATAGTAGGTGATTTTGTAATCCCGGGGAGATCGCATGAAAGTCTAATATGACTAATAATAGACCTTAGCCATACACATTCTCTAGTAGCTTCATGAAGAGCAATAATTTCCGAGTGATTAGAAGATGTAGCAGGCATACTTTGCTTACTTGATCGCCAAGAGAAAGCTGTACCACCACTACTAAAAACATAGCCTGTTTGTGAAACTCCTTTATGTGGATCAGATAAATATCCTGCGTCAGTATATCCTATCACTTGTGAACCATCAGAGGAATTCTTCGAATAGAATAACCCCATGTCAGTAGTTCCTCGAAGGTATCGGAGAATATGCTTTACTCCCATCCAATGTCGTTTTGTTGGTGCCGAACTGAATCTGGCCAATAAATTTACTGCAAAAGAAATGTCAGGTCTAGTACATTGAGCCAAATATAATAAAGCACCGATTGCACTTAAATATGGTACTTCAGGACCAAGTAGTGCTTCATTATCTTCTTTAGGACGATAAGGATCTTTTATAGTATCAAGAGATCTGACAACCATTGGAGTACTAAGAGGGTATGAAGTGTCCATGTGAAATCTTTTCAAGACTTTTTCAGTATATAAATTTTGATGAACAAGTATGCCACTTGTGCTCCTCTCAATTTGTAAACCAATGCAGAATTTTGTTTTTCCAAGATCTTTCATCTCAAATTCTTTCTTCAAATATTCTGCAGCTTTTGAGACATCTTCAACTGTCCCAATTAAGTTTATATCATCAACGTATATTGCAATGATAGCAAATCCAATATTTGATTTCTTGATGAACACACATGGACAAATCGGATCATTTACATAACCTTCCTTGGTCAAGTATTCACTGAGGCGATTGTACCACATTCGCCCTGATTGCTTTAAACCATATAAAGCTTTATTAAGTTTAAGTGAATACATGACACGTGGTTTTCCCTCAGGTAACTTGAATCCTTCAGGTACCTTCATATAGATATCAGTATCTAGATTGCCATATAGATATGCAGTAACGACATCTAGTAGATGCATATCGAGTCCTTCTTGAGCAGTTAGACTGATTAAATATCTAAATGTAATGGAATCCATAACAGGAGAATATGTTTCCTCATAATCTATCCCAGGTTTTTGTAGAAAACCCTGTGCCACAAGTCGTGCTTTGTAGCGAACGATTTCATTATTTTCATTTCGTTTTCTTAGAAAAACCCATTTGAACCCAACTGGATTTACATCCTTGGGTGTAAGGACCACTGGTCCAAAAACACTACGCTTATTGAGTGAATCTAGTTCTGCCTGAATTGCATCTTTCCATTTCGACCAATCAGGTCTTTGTCGACATTCCTCAATAGAGCGTGGTTCATAATCATCATTCTCTTTCAGAATTGAGGTTGCCACTGCAAAAGAGAATACCTCGTCGATAATTGTTTCATTTCGGTCCCATACTTCCTTTGACCATCCATAATTTATAGAGACTTCCTCATTGTTTTGTAACACTGTCTCATCAAGGGCTTTACCCACTTCAAGGGGTATTGGTTCAGAAAGTGTTGGTGTATCATTTATAGTCTCTTCTAGAGAACTATTATTTAGTGATTGGTTCTTTCTCTTTCTCGGAATAGTATCTTTAGAACCAATTGGTCGTCCACGTTTCTGATGTGGCTTAGACGACTCATTTGCTATAGCAGCTTCTCCTGGTCCTTTAGGAATATTAATTCGTGCACGAGCATTAACAGCAGGGATATATGATTCTGTTACCCTTGCAGCATCATTAAATGCATCTGGTAGTTTATTTGCAATGCCTTGCAAATGTATTATCCTTTCTACTTCTAGTTCTGACTGACTAGTTCGAGGGTCTAGATAAGACAAACTCTCTGTATGCCAACATAAATCATTTTGTTTATTATCCGATGTAGACGGATTTTCTCCCCCTAATGGTGGGAAAATTGTCTCATCAAAATGACAATCTGCAAACCGTGCGGTAAAAGTATCACCTGTCATAGGTTCGAGATATCTTATAATAGATGGTGAGTCAAAACCAACATATATACCCAGCCGCCGCTGAGGTCCAAATTTAGTACGTTTTGGAGGTGAAATAGGGATATGCACCGCACACCCAAACACACGTAAATGTGTAATATTTGGTTGATGACCCAAAACATGTTGTAACGGAGAATAACCATTTGCTCTGGGCCGAAGACGGATCAAAGCTGCAGCATGTAATATTGCAGATCCCCATGCCGAAATAGGCAATTTAGTTTTCATCAACATTGGCCTTGCAATTAGTTGTAGATGTTTTATGAATGATTCTGCTAGACCATTTTGGGTATGAACATACGCTACAGGATGTTCAAGATCAATACCAGCTGCCTGACAGTAAGCATCAAAAGCCTTTGATGTAAATTCTCCTGCACCATCAAGACGTATCTTTTTTATAGGAAAATCTGGAAAATGAGCACGTAGTCTAATAATCTGAGCTAGTAATCGTGCAAAAGCATTATTACGTGTTGATAAAAGATTAACGTAAGACCATTTGGTAGATGCATCAATTAATACCATAAAATATCTAAATGGTCCACATGATGGGTGAATAGGACCACAAATATCTCCTTGAATCCTTTCCAAAAATTTAGGAGATTCCATATGAACTTTTGTGAAAGATGGTTTTACAATGAATTTACCAAGAGAGCAGGATTTACAATTAAAATCCTTAGTTATCAGAAACTTCTGGTTCTGTAATGGGTGTCCTTGAGAATTTTGGATTATTCTACTCATCATGGTAGATCCAGGATGTCCCAAACGATCATGCCAAAGTGTCACCACACTAGGGTCGTAAAGCTTCTGGTTTACGACAATATATGATTCAATCGTTTTTATCCTTACAAGATACAGTCCAGAAGAAAGAGTCGACAGTCTCTCTAAATCATGCTTCTCGCCAGAAGTATTTGAAGTAATATATAAATATTCTTCATTATTTTCATCTCTAGTTTCAATGTGGTAACCATTTCGACGAATGTCTTTAAAGCTTAATAAATTTTTCAAAGACTTGGTTGAAAACTATGCGTCATCAATGGTTATTTTCGTACCATGCGGTAATATAATAGTTGCTTTACCAGAGCCTTCAATGAGACTAGATGAACCAGCGATTGTTATCGCATTAGCCTTGTGTAACTTTAAGGTTTCAAAATATTTATTGTTTCGAAAGATAGAGTTTGTAGTTCCGCTATCAACTACACATATATCCTCATCATCCTTTGATATTGTCTTTTTGTAATCCATACCTTTTGTACACAAAAATAAGACATAAGATTATAACATATTTGTATTATATGAACATGACAATATATTACATTAATTATTTAAGAAACAAAGTAATATATACAAATATAACACTATTCTGGGAAAATTTTGTCAAACTCTTCATCAAGTAGTTTGTCAAATTCAGCGGGAGGTAGATGATCAAAGCTACCATCGTATATATCTCTTTCGGCTGCTGGGACACAATCTTTTAGAATCTCCAGATTACCGCCGTAATCAACAGGAAATAACTCGGTTTGTGATTCAGTATGATGAATTTCCACTTCATCAACTAGAAAATCAGACACATCTAATCCAGTGTTATAGGAGGAACCACCTATCTCCATCTGGTTCATTTCTGTATTCGTCGTTGATTTCTTTAACGACGCTTGATAAAGGTCTACCAGATGTTTTGAAGTTTTACAGGTCCTTTGCCAATGACCTGTCATGCCACATCTATAACATGATTTAGTTTGCATTTCAGATGGTTCATTTAACTCCCTTTTTCCTTTGTCTTGTCGACTAAATGGATGATGTCTAGTACTCGAGTTATTATAACGTCCTCGACGACCACGGCCGTAACCACGACCACGTCCACCAGAGTGGTAGCCACCATCTCTGTTATTCCAACTTTGACTGTTCCCATGACCGCGCCCTCCAGAGTGGTAGCCACCATCTCTGGTATCTAATTGGTGATCGTTGCCACGACCACGTCCTCTAGAGTGGTAGCCACCACCTCTATTATTTTTGTTGTGATCGTTGCCACGACCACCTCGTCCATAAGATGTCACATAGGTTTCAGATACTTCTGAATAACCTGTTGGACGAGCCTCTTGGTTTTTCATAATAACTTCTCTATTTTGTTCCGCAACAAGTAGACAAGAGATTAAATCAGAATGATATTTAAAATTCATATTTCTGTATTGTTCTTGCAGGTTCATGTTAGATACATGAAAAGTAGAAAATGTTTTCTCCAGCATTTGTTCTTCACTAACAGGAAAACCACAATGTGCCAATTTTGTCGTTATTTTAAATAAAACAGAACTATACTCAGAAACAGTTTTATAATCCTGCAGTCTCAGATGCAACCAATCATTTAAAGCCTTAGGAAGGATAACTCTTTTTAAATGGTCAAAACGTTTCTTTAAACCGGTCCATAATAATAAAGGGTCTCTCATATTTAAATATTCCGACTTTAGATCTTCACATAGATGGTGTCGGATAAAATTCAGTGCAGCCGCACGATTCTGAGAAGTTTCATTATTTCCCTCTGCTATGGTTTTCTTTATATTCCTTTCTTCTAAATGAGATTCAACATCAGGAGCCCAATTCAGATAGTTACTTCCTGTTAGGTCAAGAACTGCAAAATTTATATTAGTTAGATTCGACATTTGAAAAGTAATAACACAACTTACTTTGATTTTCAAACGGTCTTCAAGACAACCCTTCGTCTATAACTGGAATTATTTCCCCACTTGGTTAGAACCTCGTGCTGATAACGTAGAATAAAAAGATGGAGATTAACTAAAGATGACAAGTAAAATAACTCTTTTATGAAAGATGGAGATTAACTAAAGATGACAAGATTTCAAGAAAACTTTATTGATTTTATTCTCTGGATTTTTACACTCCTCAAATAACAACAAGTTATGGTATATTTATACCCAAATGAAGTAGCCATAAAGATGACACATGAACTAACCATGTGTAGAAAATTTGTGCCTTGAATCATGCATGGAGGCACCTCCTCCTTGCATGCATGAGGTGGAGGCAACTATCTTCTACATGAAGGCACCTCATTACTTCAAGTTTAAGTATTATCCATGGGCAACTATAATGCCTCTTAACAATATCCAAGACACTTAGTCTATAGGCATCCAATGCTTACCAATAATATAATGGGCAGCCACATAGCCACATGTAATATAACACTATGGAGAATTTGGGTAGAAATTGGATTGGACTTTATATGTTATATTCAACCTGAATCCACGATTCACGATCTGAAGCACAATTCAGTGAAAAAAAATCGTCTGACTCTGTGTAGGTTGTGATTTGCACTACGATTCAGATCGAAAAGTGTACGATCCAAGTAAAAAAATCGTCTGACTCTGTGTAGGTTGTGATTTGCACTAAGATTCAGATCGAAAAGTGTACGATCCAACTCAGATTGCACGATCTGAATCGGAAAGTGTACAATTTTAACATTTCTAGTATAGGGTTCACATTTTCTGAGCTCGCTTCGGACCACCAAAAAATCAAGGTCGACCCTACCTACAAAGTATTGAATCCGTGATTGAGTAAGCAGGTTTTTTTTGTATAGTATAGTTTATATCGAGTACTGAATCTCTTCAACAATAATACCAATTCGGTTAACCTTGATTGAGCATTTTTTGAAAGATTTTTCATCTATATAGCCAAGTCTTCCGTTCATAAGGATTTTAGTGCTGACAAAACATAATACTACTAATTTAAAATCCAATTAACTCATCTTTCCTCCTACTAGTTTCTCTATATTGCAATTTGGAATGTTGATATTCTTTTTATTCGGGTTAAGTGGGTTGGGACCTGAAGTTTTCCGAGCAAATCATCTGAAGAAAATTGATAACAAAATCACCAACTTCTAAATCCAAGCTTGTGAAGAAAGTAATAAAATTGTTTTTCTTTATCTTCGTTCCAGTAGAGTCGAATCTTGTATTTGTTCTTGGATCTCATGGACTTTTATGTAATAATGAAATAATCATTTATATTGTTTAAGAATAAATTTGAGAAATTACTTGATTATGCATTTCAGTTATTTCTTACTTCTTCGAAGTTACTTTCATGGTTGAAGTATTGAAGAATATTATCCTATAAGAGAATGTCTTAGTAACGATAATTTTTTTTAAGCTCATATAAGAAAATTAATAAGATACTTGATGAAGAATGACATATTGTTGGAATTGAATTTTAATGACATCAACACACGTCTAAACTATTTCGAAGAAAAAAACACAAGGGTATGAAAAACAGATTCCAAGTAGAAATGAAAACCTATTAGAGACTAAAACTCCAAACAATCTTCTGTTGAATTGGTTCAATCTGCAGATGTAGAATCAAGACGTCAACAGAGCATCGACCTTAGTGTTTGCAGCTCTTGAAAGAAACTTCATACAGAGAGGTGGATTAACTTTAGCTAGTGAGAGTATAGAAGATGGCATTCCCCACAATGAATCTCCACAAATCATACCCGATGCCATCGCTGGTACAAATGCATCAGCCTCTGACTTATCCTTCTTCTCCCATAAGAAACGAATCAAACTTCCAACACACATATCAATGGTGAAATATCCTCCCAGATAGAATGGAATAGCCATTGCCATAGCACTTGGAACATATTTGTGATACTCGTTCTCAAAATACTTCAAAATGTCTCTCAAACCATTCAAAACTATGGCTAGTACGAAGAACGATAGAGAGAGAATCAAACAGTTCTTGGGTAGAGCACTTGTTCCTTCAATAGCGATAAGAGCAATACCTCGATATAGTGACCCATACGGAGCTGGATGTTCACCTCCGTCCAATCCCAAGTCTGGAAAAGCTTTGTAGAAGAAGAACCAAAACACAAATGGAGACAAAATACAGCCTAGTAATGTTCCGAAAACTTGGCTAAAGAACATAGATCTTGGAGATGCAAGTGTCAAGTAACCTGTCTTGAAATCCTGCATTAAATCTGAAGCAACCGATACGATACTCATCATAACACCACAGGCAGCTAAACCAGCAACTACTCCTCCGTTCTCTAAACCAACCCATGCACCGAATATGAAGATGGCAAGTTTACCATAACTTGAAGCTAAAGACCAATCTGTTAAACCACACCCATATGAATTGCAGAACGCTAAGATTGGAGCAATGGCGTATATGATGATAATGTGATACCATTTCAACTCATGGAAAAGTGCTGGGACTGCGAATATTGCAAGGATTGCCAGAATAATGTAACCACCGACAGCAACATATGTGGGAATTTGATCTTGTAAGAAGTATCTAGTTCTACGCTGATCGTCATAGCTCATGGAAGCTTGTAATGCAGAAGAATCAGCAGCTCCTGCAGGTAGGAGATTTTTCTTTCGAGATTTCGCCAGAGTAATTGCAGTTTTCGTCAGTACAAACAGAAAATGGTATAAACCGTCTCCGAGGATCATAGCTATAGCAATGAAGACCTGTTTAATGACAAGATATAAATGAAAAATAATTAGGAGAAACTCATAATTTTGTGACAATTAAAAGTACTGCTGAATAAGATTTGAACTAACTGGTCAGAATTAGTATATAAGTTGGTAAATATTTATAAGAAAATTAAAACCAAAATACCTTAATTATATGAACGAATGAAACTACTAGGGAGGAGAACATTACCTTGTAACCTTGGAGTCCCTTTAGACTACTGCCAGGAAGTGTTGATGGGTACCAGATACCTTGTTGTTTTTCTATAAGTGGCCACATTATTCCCCATGAAAGGACAGCTCCAAACAACATGGATAAATTAATGGAGTAAGGGCAAATCATTCCAACCCCAACATAGGTTGCCGAGAAATCAAAGTAAAACCTATATTTGAAGGCTTCAAGACCAAAAGTTGGGAAAGATGAAAAGCCACAACCATCTGCAGCAGTGTAGAACCATTGGAAGAATGCCCATCCGAAACTGATGACAAACCATTTGAATAGCTCCACGACTTGTTTCCTGGCTAGCTTGGCTCCTTTAGGTGTATGGAAACTGTTGATAAGGTATGCAGTTGCAGTTCCACTCGGGTAGGTTAGCTTGTAGTCGAGGATCATAATCTTCCTCAAGGGCAGAATGGAGAAGAGACCGACGAAGCTCACGACACAGAGAAAACCAAGCATCCATAAGATGTGGAGTGGCTTTATGTTGTTTAATAAGAAGCGCTCCTCTTTAGATGCCACATTCGATGTCATACCAAGTATGTAACTTCCATATCCACCTGTTCAATCACGATTTATAAAATATTAGTTAAGCTCGAACATTATCTAAAAAGACTCCAATGAATTCATGGGTCAAAATAATAATCTAAATTTGAACACTTCTATAGTTTTATTTACCCTCTCCTGTACATTGTACCTTTTCTAAGTCAATCTAATCTAATAAGTTTCTGAGGCTTACGAAAACAACGATCGATACATTAGGATTATAAACAACACATAATAACCCGTCAATTTTATAACTCAGAATAGAAGAAGAAATCATCAATATAAATAGCCAATGGGATCCATTCTGAATCAAACTATGTCTTGGAATTGGAAGGGACATAGTTGTCATTATCGTAAAACTTAAGTTGTTTTTGGGTATTTTCCTTGATTATGGGTATTATTACAAAAATCTTGTAGTTAGGTCTCTTGTGGTAATATGACATATTACATAGGGACCATTAAGCAATATTCATGACAATTGGACCACAAGACTACAGGAAGAGGATCCCATGGATATCATAAATAAATACAACAGATCAACAATGAAACCCTAAAAAAATAAATGAGAGAGAAGAAGAAGAAGAGAAACTTACTGCTAAAAGCAATTCCAGAAGTAGCAACAACACAAGTCTGAATGACAGTATTTTCTTGTCTGGTGAAAGGTTTGCTCTTGATCCCAAACTTTGAAAGAGTAGTTGTCCATACCTTAACCAAAAAAAACCCTAATAATCCAGCAGCAACATTCAAAGAAGGAATAACACCAGTAGTGACATTGAGTTTCATAACAATGAATGTGAATAAAAACCCTAAAAGAATACTAACGAAAACAGATCTAATCGTTAGTTGTTCAACCCATGAAGGTACTTCTTTTGATTCAAAGATCTCTTCAATGGATAATTCATCTCCTACCTTAATCTTCCCATTTTCTATCTCTTCTTTCCCATCAATCTCCATTGTCATTCTTCTCAGGAAAATTAGAATGATACCCTAACCAGGAAATGAAATCATATATTTATAGTCTAACCTAAGAAACAGAGAAGGATTCCAGAGATAGAGAGAGAGAAATTACAGTCTGGGTTTGACGTTTACTGCTATAATTAGCTAATTTTGTTTATTCTGTTACCGAGTTCCACTCACACCAAATCATGTAAATGTAAGACTCTAGGTTTGGTTGATAGAATCTAAGCCGTTGGATAGAATTCAAAATGGTAGTTGAGTGGACATTGTGTGAAACAATGAATATAGGAGGAAATTACAGTCAATGACAGGTAAAAAATACATCAGATTTGAGGGGACCCAATGGTTATTGCTCTGGACATGACGTGGAGACACCACATCCGGAAGAACGCTAGAAAATACTACAAGTCAAAGTCTACTCTACACGTACACGGAATTGACGATTCTCATTTCTTAATCGACTTTTTCTCTCCTTTTATGAATTTTTCACTTTTTTCATTAAGGGTTGATTTGTACTTAAGGCTGTAGTAAGTCCACTTTTGTAATATTTTTTCATTTTTCATTCCTTTAGCATCCTTTAATGTTTGAACTTTGAATATCAGTGAGGTTAAGCATGTTCTCACCAAAGTCGTACATTAGATCTCTAAGTTGGAATTAGTTATGAGCAGTGGTGTAACTAGGGGTGTACACGAGCCGAGCTCTTAACGAGCTGCTCGAGCTCGACTCGACTATTGCTCGTGCTCGACTCGAATATTAACGAGCCCGAGCTTAACACGAGCTCAAAATCAAGCTCGTTTACTTAAACGAGCCGAGCTTGAACATTCTTTAGTGTATCACGAGCTACTCGTGAACAGCTCGTTTAACATACTCTTATAATAGTATAGTACATAATTACGTATTAGTATTGAAACTTGTACATGAAATATCAACCATTAAAGAATTATCGGAATATGAATCATTAATCATTATTATTGTATGTGACAAATGATCATTGAAGTATTTTGATGATTTAGAAAGTTTTAATTCGAAGTATTTTGATAAACGAGCTTAAAACAATGCGAGCTCGAGTTCGAGCTCGAGCTCTTTCAAACTTATACGAACCGAGCTTGAAAAAGTGGACAATTACTCGAACGAGTTCGAGCTCGAGCTCGAGCTCGACAGTCAAATACACGAACCGAGCTTGAACATCTTAC
The DNA here is from genome assembly GCF_041429995.1 of Eschscholzia californica. Lineage (NCBI taxonomy): Eukaryota > Viridiplantae > Streptophyta > Magnoliopsida > Ranunculales > Papaveraceae > Eschscholzia > Eschscholzia californica. The sequence goes on along the minus strand of NW_028238198.1, from coordinate 9,751,250 downwards.
TACTCGGCTCGACTCGACTCGAGTACACCCCTAGGTGTAACTTAGGTCTGGTACGCCTAGTCCGTTGATTAACGTATCATAATGGGCTATGGAGAGGCTCGTCCAATGGGTATCTTGGTCCATCTAGGACTTGGTCGTGCTTATATACAGTCTAAGCTGGGTCATTCCCGCGATGATGTTTTTTTACCCAAGTCGTTCAACAAATATCTTGGGCCAGTCTGGGCGCGACTGACTCGACGATCTTACCCGGATTGGGTCGAAGTGGCCCGACATGCTGAAAATCCAAAAGACGGGTTGATTTGGCTAGTCTAGAAACCAAATCAGACAAGCTCAAACATGGTAACAACATTGAACTTCATTTCGGAACACATGTAGCTTATTTCAGTAAAAAAGATTTTCTACGCTAAAATAAAAGTGATTTATAATAAACTATCACAGTTGTCTGGTTCGACAAAATAAAAACACTTTTTCACTTGCAAAGCTATAACGTAGCGTTTGGTATAAACAACACTTAAAGTGCCTTCATCAATCATTACATTATGTTTAATGTTCACAAAAAATCTATAAATTTGTATAATAAAGCATAATGATAGATTATGAAACATTTCGTTTAGGTTGTTATTTAACTTCTCGTTTTTTTGTAGGTTATAACATCTAAACAAATCGAATAAATGTCGATAAATTTTTAAAATATGTACAAGTTTAATCATCATCTATCGAATTTGCACTTGTTGTTTTTGATTGCTTATTTTTTTGTTGTGCTTCGTCATAGTCTTCTTCACGTCTTTTAGCTTATGAAATCATTCATTTCTATACATGCTACAACTATTAATACTTGTGTTCCACATGAATTTGATAACATATGTTTTTTTTTTGATGAATAGAGGCCATTGCTTTATTTATTAGCTACTTGAACAAAAATTAATGTTGGCTTACAATGCAATTTCGGAGCCTCATACGTCTCTGTAGTTTGATTTAACATAAGCTTAAAATTGAACTGAGCTAATGAATGAGCAACATTATTTGCTTTTCGAGGACAATTCTTGAATTCCACTTGTTGAAGTTCCACGAATCATCTTGAATAATATCAGTAGTAATAGATGGATTCTTCCATGGTGCGTTATGCGGGTGATCCGAACACGCTTTTGTAATAGTTAATGCATCTCCTTTAATGATGCATCCATACTCAGGAAATTTGTTTCCCAATGTATGCAGGCAACTGTGTTTCCCTAGCTTCAGCCTCCGTCGCTGTTGAAGCTACATAACTTCTCACATCAACCATTACAAACTCCCCTTTGCTATCCCGACTTAACTTCAACCATTAAGTATGGTCGCCATTATATGAACAAACACATTTCTTATATGGACAAAAAACTAAGGGGGGTAAAAATAATCTAGTCTTTTTATATGGACACACAAATGAGAGAGATGAAATTTCTACCCAGTTACCATAACTCTCTCTCTAACTCCCGCTGACGTTGTTGTCTCTCTCTCTGCAAAGCACAAGTTACAACTCTTCTTTCTCTCTTCTTAAAGTATTAAAATTGAGATTTTTTTTGTTTTGGTATTCATAAGAGATTTCAATTCATATGTGGTTTGAATGAGAGATGTCTGGTAGGTTTTATTATGGTCTTAAGAAATTGATTTCACCTTCAGTTGAGGGTGAGATATAAATGGCCGATTCTAGACTCCACTATCTCTCAATTCCCAAACCATTTTTCTGCTCTATCTGCACAAACCCTAAGTCTTTTCTCTCCAAAAACCCTATTTTCGAATTTCTTCGACAAACCCCAAATTGATGTATTAATAAAAAATCGATGTATTCCAAAATCTAGATTGAGATTTTCTTATGAGTTAATTCCTATATGGCCCCCTACTTTGTGACCAGCTTCCTTTATGGCCCCTTTTTTTTTTTCGTAAATTCAAATATGGCCCCCTTTTCTTAACACCGTTAGTCAACTTTTATGGTTAATCTTTTTGTTTCCATATTTACCCTTCTTATAAGAATGATTTCAAAATTCAAAATTGACCCCCTTTTGAATTTGGGTCAATTTCCAAAAACTTATAGCTACTTTAGAAAAAACTAGGGGGCCAAAATAGAATACATGTAAAAAAAATTTAAAAACACCTCATCTCTCTCTCTCTCTCCTCCATCTCATCGCCTCTCTCCTCTACATCATGTATCTCGCCACCTCACCATCTTCTCCGATGAAGGTCGCCGGCCGGCCAAATTTCCCGGCGACCTTCAAATTTTTTTTTTTATCTTTCTCTAACTAATCTCTCTCTCATTTTTCTCTCTCACTCCCATCTCTCTCTCTTTCATTTCTCTCTCTCTCTCTCTCTCCCATCTCTCTCTCTCTCTCCCATCTCTCTCTCTCATTTCTCTCTCTCACCTCTCTATAATTCCGGCGAAGGGGAGGAGCCCCTTCGCCGGAATAACCAGACCTTGAAGGTCTGATTTCACTTTGAAACCAGATCGAGTCTGGTCATTAACCAGACCTTGAAACCAGACCTTCAAGGTCTGGTTATTCCGGCGAAGGGGCTCCTCCCTTTCGCCGGAATTATAGTTAGATGAGAGAGAGAGAAATTAGAGAGAGAGAGAGAGAGAAAGAGAGAAATTAGAGAGAGAGAGAGAAATGAGAGAGAGAGAGATGGGAGTGAGAGAGAAAGAGATGGGAGAGAGATTAGTTAGAGAAAGATAAAAAAAAAATATTTTTTGAAGGTCGCCGGAAAATTTGGCCGGCCGGCGACCTTCATCGGAGAAGATGATGAGGTGGCGGAATACATGATGTGGAGGAGAGAGAGGGAGAGATGAGGTGTTTTTAAATTTTTTTTTATATGTATTCTATTTTGGCCCCCTAGTTTTTTCTAAAGTAGCTATAAGTTTTTGGAAATTGACCCAAATTTAAAAGGGGGTCAATTTTGAATTTTGAAATCATTCTTATAAGAAGGGTAAATATGGAAACAAAAAGATTAACCATAAAAGTTGACTGACGGTGTTAAGAAAAGGGGACCATATTTGAATTTACAAAAAAAAGGAGGCCATAAAGGAAGCTGGTCACAAAGTAGGGGGCTATATAGGAATTAACTCTTTTCTTGTCAACACATTTCTTTGATTTTCTCTCGTCCAATTTTTTACTTCTCTTGCTGCCATGATTTTTGGGAGGAGATGATGTGAAGGAAGCAAGAAATATATTTCTCCCCTTCACAAAAATTTGATTATTTTTACACCCAATATTGTTGTGTGGGTATTGGCTGCCTTAAGTATTGAAAACTTTGTTTTTAGTATGCCAGACACATCTCTATAACATTTTGTAATGAATAAGTGACGATAATTAAACATTTCTTTTCGTGATCTAGCTTGACCACTTAAACGAAAATAAAAAATGACATCGCAGGACACAACACAAAACCAGACACCCATTAATGTTAGGATATCTGATGTCAAAGACGTAATATTTTACCTGAAATAAAACACTTATTATTTGGATATGTAATAGATATGACACGTTGATTGTAAAACGCAAATGAGCATGTTGCCAAGATATTTCACATCAAATGCGCACGTTGCCATAATATTTTGGGTGCATATACCTCTGTCATTGAAAATGTATTTGTTTCACCAATAAAATATAAGATTATTCATCTAAAATTAAATTTAATGCATTACCTTCAAATATGACAAACACTTTGGGTAATGTGGACTATAAGATGGCGCTACTTTGAATTTGAAAATTCTACCATTTTCGTACGCAAGAATACCCTTGTTAGCGGGCTTTTGTAGCAAATTCTATTTGTTCTTCGCCGCTTTGGGTTGTGGGGCTTACTTCCTCGCCTCAGTGGAAGTAGTGATTAGCGTTATAGGTCGTTGGGCGGTCGGAAGGTTGCCATGAGTCAGTACGTTTGGGACAGAACTATACTAAATTAGGGCTGAAAGCAACTTCAATCTTGACTTAAACAACCAAGAAAGGTTATGCACTAACGCTTATATTATATTAGTAAGGAGCTTTCGCACCTTTTCGAATAGAGTCAACGGCTAAGCTCAGGAGTTGCGGGGCCTATACTAAACTAAGAAGGGCTACCTTTAAGTAAGATAGGGGTCTTGCTTGCCCCTTTAAGTAAGATATGATAGGCCCCTATCTTACTTAAAGTGAAGCGGCCCCGCCTATTATATTACTTAAAGTCTCTTCCCCCTATGATGGGCCTAAAAGGTTACCCTAAATAGGTCTACACCCGCAAGTGCACGGGTGTCAAGTTGTAATAAATTCCGGTAAGACCGGTTCGTTCCTCAGAGACTAAGTGAAACCTATTCTAAGGCTTGGAAGTAACTTGGTTTTTGGTTTTGATGAGGTTTTGGTAATAAAATAAAATAAATAAAATATTAAAATAAAATTACGGAAAGAAAATAATTACAAATGATACAAGGAACTCAAATGGGGGAGAGCCTAGGGTCTTCTGAATCCATCCATATAATCAATTCTAACGACAAATTAATTTTGGTCTGATTAGATAGTTCTTTATATAACTCAGGTTTTTAGTCCATGAACGGTCTAAAAACCCGGAAGATTTTATCGTTAAAATGGTAAAAACTTTAATAAATTGTCGAGAAAATGATTATTACGACTTCATCTAAAACCGTAGATAGAAAGATTAGTTACTCATGGGCATTATATAAAAGAAATTGGAAAATAAAATAAAAAGATTCGGAGAAGAAAACACCTTTTTTCGCTTTTTTTTTCCTTCGGCGCAGCCAAACAGGACCTTAGGGAAAATTATTTTCTCATCTTCCCGGAAACGATTTCCAGGTGAGAAAATAATTTTCCTTCTCTGGTTTTTCTCTTTCCTTCTCTGTTTTCTCTTTCTTTCTCTTTCTAAACTTTCTCTTCCTCTCTCTAACCAAACCAGCAACACTCTCTTTCTCTCTCTAACAGTAATGATAAAGAAAGAAGGAGAAAAAGATAAGATTAATGGAGTTTATAAATTCAAATTCAATCTCTTTCTCTCTCTACAGAACAGTAATTCTCTCTCTCTTTAACTCTCTCAATCTATTCCTCTCTCTCTCACAAAGAGAAGGATGACAAAAGAAGAAAAAGAAAACAAAGAAAAAACTAATTCACTCCCTTTCTCTCTCTAGCTCTCGGTTTCTCTATCAATGGCCGTGAGGAGATGATTCCAAACCTCTGGTTTCAGCCGTGCTCCTCTGTTATAAAGAACAGAGCTGTTCTTCTCCTCTCTCTTTCTTAGCCGAGAGGTGATAATCCAGCCGAGAGAAGATGTGATTTCTGCTCTCAAAACCGAGTCTATCTAATCTCTCTCTCTCTCTCTGTTCTTCAATTTCTCTCTCTCCCTCTCTTTAATAATTTCTGTTCAAGTTGAGCTTCAAGAGAGGGTGATATCTGACCCCAAACCGAGATATCATATCCATCCTCCCTCCCTGTTTCTTATAGCCGAGATGGTTTTTCGAGAAAACCTAAACCAGGAGAATAGAGAAACAAAATAATCTCCATCCGACCAGCTTTCTATCTTTCCTTCTCGGTCTAATCTTTCTTTCCTTTCTCTCTTTTCTTTCCTTTCTTCTCTTTTCTTTCCTTTCTTCTCTTTTCTTTCCTTTCTCTCTTCGTTTAGACAGCTCTCGGGTATAAAAGGAAGAAGAAGATGATGACGTCAGCTGACGTCATCGAGTCGGGTCGAGTCGGATTGAGTCGGATCACACATATAGCCACGTGTCCCTCTTGACTTCTAGCATACCAAATTTGACTTGCTCTAATTTATTCATCCGGACTCCGATTTGACTTCCGTTTTCGCCTACGGGTTCACCTTGGACTCTACTTTCCATCCGAGCACTAATACTGGTCATGAAATCAGAATCACAAAATGACCAAAATACCCCTGACATCAATTTCTCCCGATTTCATCTGTTTTTCACCCTGAACTCCGTAAAAGACACCTGAGAAAGAAAACCAAGCAAATCATCAGAGTAACAGCTCGAACTGGACTAACTAACCGGAGTTAAGAGAGTCAAATGAGACATTTTCACGTCTCATCAAACATCCCCAAACTTAGATTTTGCTAGTCCTCGAGCAAAAATAAAACTAAACCCATCTCACCACTTTCGTAGGGAATCACGATTGCACTTAGCACGTGCAATAAGCCGTTAAACCTCTAGGTTGCCCTAGAGGACGAGTCTCGTCTCGTGAGGGTTTGCAGTGAATGTACCCACAAAATTCAAATATCAAAAATGCAGAAGGGTCTAAATATGATATGGACTAAAAATGTTTATCCAGTAAGTTTTCGAAAGTTAATAGAAATGAAATCCAAGTCAATCAAACCATACAAACGCTAAAAATCTTTTCACTAGTAATCAAGACTCGAAGTGCACATGACCAGCCAATATGAGTATCATTTCGGTTCTGAAAAGACAAGACCTTGATTACCGTCTCGATACATTTCGCCTCGACTGCTGCCTCACGGTCATACACTCAAAAATTAAAGTCACTCAGAAATGGCTCACTCAATGTGCGAGTATGAGTATGAAAGAAAACTCGACACACTACAAAAGATGGACTAAATTTTTCGTAAACGACTGATCTCATAGAAAGAAACAACCACTAATACGGAATGGGGAAGCTAACCAACTCTTCCCACCTGATCTACTTTCTAACAATGCTTCCTAAAGGTCGATAGGCATTAATGGTGATGTGACTAGAACTCCTGAGAACTCGACGTCTTCAAATCTTCAAGAACTAATTCAAGGGATAAACACTTAAACTAAACAAACACACTTTTTCTTTGATTTTTCTTTTTTTTTTTTTTTTTTTTTTTTTTTTTTTTTCTTTATACGCTTCTGGTAATAAAACTCAAAATACACAATAAACTTTCTTAACACTTTTCTTGGGTATAATTCTCTCCACTTTGCTTCATGCCTTATTCTCAGAGTTCTAACAAATAGATTTCTATCTTCCTCTAGTTGACACTGTTTTCAAGTTTCTCAGACTACAAGAGAAAGGTTTACTTCCTGATGACATCCCTAGTGGTTGTAAAATTTGAACTCAAGAGATCAAATGAGTTCTTCTTTCAATAGTGCGAGGTTGAGTAGCTCTTCATTCTACTCAGAATTAGCTCAGAAGAGATCACTCAAAACAACAAGAAAGGCTCAGAATCTCACATAGGTTAAGTCTCCACTAATGATCGATTAAGTTCTCTCAGAAAAGTCAACTCTTCACCTATCTAACACTCACATGGCTAGTGCACAGACAACCTCAAGACTCGAAATTCATGGAAAAACCTTTAGCAAACGGATAGTCCGACCAACTAGACTCTATAACTATTAACAAACAAAAACAACTAGACTCACATTTTCAATCCAAAAATTAAAAATTTTTAACCCTTTTGAATTTTTGAAATAAGGACTTAACAAAAAGTTCAATCCCCTATCCCCAAACTTAAACCGAACATTGTCCTCAATGTTCTGAAGACTATGCAAAAAATAAAAGGGTGAAGGGAGAGATATTACCTGATTCCAACGTCCTAACAGTGGGTTGCCTCCCAGAAAGCGCTAAGTTTAACGTCTTCAGCCAGACGAAACAGATGATTTGAAAAAATAAAAAGAATTAACCTACTGGATTACAGATATGTGATTAACTGTAAACCAATATTCGATACATCTGTGGGTCCACCCAAAACACAAAGTTTTTAGTGAATGACAGTCTCGCATTTTTGTGAATTGCAGAGAGTGCATGTGAGACTATCAAAGAAGAGGGGCAATCCCCAAACTTAGTGGCTACACAGTCCACTAAGTAACTATAAATGCTCGGACCAATGACTGGAAAGTCATCAAAAGGATCGACATAACAATGAAGGGTCAATATATCCGTCGAAGGCAGAAAGTCATCTGCAAGCTTAGTGGATAGAATGTCCACTATTTCCATAGAAGTTCTCGAGGAGACATCTAAAGTGTCCCAAAAGGGATCAACAACCGAGTCTGAGACCATGTGAAAGGTCAAACTAGACTCTAAGGGTAAGGCAATATGCTCGGGGACCAAGTCTAGGTCCACGGTTTCCTTAGGTAAACAGTCTGACAAACTATCTAACATGTCTCTAACGTCATTGATGTCCTCAAAGACATCTGGAGCCTCACAGTCATTTATAGTGTCATGCCTTCCTAGAATTTCATCTAAGGCTGACTCCTTACAAATCTCAAATGTCGGAAAGTTCAGAATAGTGTCATTCCCAAACTTGCTCATTGAGCCATCATCTTGAATACCAACGTCTAGTGTAGTCCGATCATGGTGAGGCGACACGAGTGGAGGAAACAAGTCAACATCAGACCTTTCAGGCTCTAGGGTATTATCAGTAAATTCATCGACATTTAACTTAGTACTAGGGTTAGACGTATTAACCTCGTCATCGTACCTAGTACCTTCCTGAGTTTGGGGTTGTGAAACCCCTTCCTCGTCGGCGAATGACTGTGACTTAAGCATCTTTACCTGTTGAGTCAAGGACTCAATCTCCTGCGTCGTTTGAGTCGCAAATTGTGACATCATCTCAATAAGACGACTCTCGGACTCTGATCGAGATCTATCTTCAAGAGTCTCCTCATAATAAGGCTCACTAGTGTAATTAAAATAAGACTCTTGATAAAAACTCCCACCGTACATATTAGGATCATCGTACCTAGTACCTTCCTGAGTTTGGGGTTGTGAAACCCCTTCCTCGTCGGCGAATGACTGTGACTTAAGCATTTTTACCTGTTGAGTCAAGGACTCAATCTCCTGCTTTGTTTGAGTCACAAATTGTGACATCATCTCCCTGAGACGACTCTCGGACTCTGATCGAGATCTATCTTCAAGAGTCTCCTCATAGTAAGGCTCACTAGTGTAATTAAATGAAGACTCTTGATAAAAACTCTCACCGTACATATTAGGATCATACCTGTCTCTAAAGTCATTGGTCTCAGAATAGTGTGGACTATAAGGTCTCTCATATATATTTGGCGTCGGACCATATCCATCGCTAATCGGACCATCTCTACACATTTGCTGATAATCTCCTAATGTCATGTGAGATCGATCAGGCTCATATGGTCTACTCCACTCACTAATCGGACTGTTTCTAGACATTCGTTTATAATCCTGAAATGTCATACCCGGTCGGTTAGGCTCGTCTCTACACATCTGTTGGTACTCTCCTAGGGTCATACCAGTTCGGTTAGGCTCAACTAGCCTATTCCCCTCGTTAAGTCGTTGACAATCTCTTAGAGTCGTACCACGTTGGTTAAGCCAGTCTTTACGCAACTGTTGGTATTCTCTTAAGGTTATATCAAGGTCATCATCATCAACAGGGTACGTCCAACCATTAGAAAAATGCGCCATGATGATCAGGCACGATCACAAGATGGGAATTGACACTTGCAAAAACTACACTCGATTCCTTTTTATTGGTCCATTTTTTTTTTTTTTTTTTTTTTTTTTTTTTTTTTAACACGAACACCGAGGAAGCACTACTAAGATCTTATAAAAAGTACCCACTAACAGGGGATTCGTGGGTGATTAGAGAAAGTTACCTCCCGTTCGAGACGGGCGACGACCTTTGCAGACGACTCGGGCCACTCTCCCCGCGAGTGTTCGAACCCGAGGCTTCGTTTTGGTTTTTCGGTTACAATTTATGCCCTTTAAATTAGGGTTAAAACTTAAATCCAAAAATAAAGTCTAGAAAGTCTAAAGTCTCTATCTCACCAAAAATAAAATAAAATAAAACTGTAAATTTCTTCTTTTCGACTCCTCCTCCTTGTTTGCGCCTTCTCTTTCGCTCCTTAATGCCCTGCACACCAAAAATAGAGAAGCAAGTCAAAGTGGCCAAAAATAAAAACTTACCAAAAATAAAAACTTTCCAAGTTTAGAAAAAATTTTGAACTTAGTCCCCGGCAGCGGCGCCAAAAACTTGATGGGCCTAAAAGGTTACCCTAAATAGGTCTACACCCGCAAGTGCACGGGTGTCAAGTTGTAATAAATTCCGGTAAGACCGGTTCGTTCCTCAGAGACTAAGTGAAACCTATTCTAAGGCTTGGAAGTAACTTGGTTTTTGGTTTTGATGAGGTTTTGGTAATAAAATAAAATAAATAAAATATTAAAATAAAATTACGGAAAGAAAATAATTACAAATGATACAAGGAACTCAAATGGGGGAGAGCCTAGGGTCTTCTGAATCCATCCATATAATCAATTCTAACGACAAATTAATTTTGGTCTGATTAGATAGTTCTTTATATAACTCAGGTTTTTAGTCCATGAACGGTCTAAAAACCCGGAAGATTTTATCGTTAAAATGGTAAAAACTTTAATAAATTGTCGAGAAAATGATTATTACGACTTCATCTAAAACCGTAGATAGAAAGATTAGTTACTCATGGGCATTATATAAAAGAAATTGGAAAATAAAATAAAAAGATTCGGAGAAGAAAACACCTTTTTTCGCTTTTTTTTTTTCCTTCGGCGCAGCCAAACAGGACCTTAGGGAAAATTATTTTCTCATCTTCCCGGAAACGATTTCCAGGTGAGAAAATAATTTTCCTTCTCTGGTTTTTCTCTTTCCTTCTCTGTTTTCTCTTTCTTTCTCTTTCTAAACTTTCTCTTCCTCTCTCTAACCAAACCAGCAACACTCTCTTTCTCTCTCTAACAGTAATGATAAAGAAAGAAGGAGAAAAAGATAAGATTAATGGAGTTTATAAATTCAAATTCAATCTCTTTCTCTCTCTACAGAACAGTAATTCTCTCTCTCTTTAACTCTCTCAATCTATTCCTCTCTCTCTCACAAAGAGAAGGATGACAAAAGAAGAAAAAGAAAACAAAGAAAAAACTAATTCACTCCCTTTCTCTCTCTAGCTCTCGGTTTCTCTATCAATGGCCGTGAGGAGATGATTCCAAACCTCTGGTTTCAGCCGTGCTCCTCTGTTATAAAGAACAGAGCTGTTCTTCTCCTCTCTCTTTCTTAGCCGAGAGGTGATAATCCAGCCGAGAGAAGATGTGATTTCTGCTCTCAAAACCGAGTCTATCTAATCTCTCTCTCTCTCTCTCTGTTCTTCAATTTCTCTCTCTCCCTCTCTTTAATAATTTCTGTTCAAGTTGAGCTTCAAGAGAGGGTGATATCTGACCCCAAACCGAGATATCATATCCATCCTCCCTCCCTGTTTCTTATAGCCGAGATGGTTTTTCGAGAAAACCTAAACCAGGAGAATAGAGAAACAAAATAATCTCCATCCGACCAGCTTTCTATCTTTCCTTCTCGGTCTAATCTTTCTTTCCTTTCTCTCTTTTCTTTCCTTTCTTCTCTTTTCTTTCCTTTCTTCTCTTTTCTTTCCTTTCTCTCTTCGTTTAGACAGCTCTCGGGTATAAAAGGAAGAAGAAGATGATGACGTCAGCTGACGTCATCGAGTCGGGTCGAGTCGGGTCGAGTCGGATTGAGTCGGATCACACATATAGCCACGTGTCCCTCTTGACTTCTAGCATACCAAATTTGACTTGCTCTAATTTATTCATCCGGACTCCGATTTGACTTCCGTTTTCGCCTACGGGTTCACCTTGGACTCTACTTTCCATCCGAGCACTAATACTGGTCATGAAATCAGAATCACAAAATGACCAAAATACCCCTGACATCAATTTCTCCCGATTTCATCTGTTTTTCACCCTGAACTCCGTAAAAGACACCTGAGAAAGAAAACCAAGCAAATCATCAGAGTAACAGCTCGAACTGGACTAACTAACCGGAGTTAAGAGAGTCAAATGAGACATTTTCACGTCTCATCACCCTACTAGGCCTCATTCAAGGCGTCGCTAGTTTTGAAGGAGCCTTTCACGTGGGTTTGGGGATGATTCGGGATATTCTAATACCTGCCCCTCGGAGGGGGTTTCGTTAACTGAATCCATCCATAAACCTAGACCCTGGTACCATCGTAATCAAAGTTCTCCTCTCTGTATCATATCTATCTCTTCTAGCAAGCTAGAAAGAGAGTGAAAAGATTTTTCTTCTCCCACTATAGTGTTTCCGGACGGTGCCTTATCTAATCACGCTAGCAATCCAAAAAAACTGGAGGCTCAAAAGATTAGCGATTTCCTCTTGAAGCACGAGGCTATTCCATAGTCCATCGAACAAGAATAGGTGGGTCTCATCTCGGGAATGTGACCATAGTGGAGCGAAGGAGGCGGAAGCCCACAACGTTGAACGGGAATAGACGAATACCGATACGAGGGACCAGCGCCATGCCCACGCTTAACAAAATAACCGAAAACAAGGATTTGCTGATTCAAAGCAAGATCTACCTTCTCCAGAATGAAAACAATCAAACTTCATAGTATTCTTTTCATTATGACCAATTGTCACAAGAATTTGATCATTTGTTCTTCCAAGGATACATATCCTGTGTTCTTCAGCAAGTCTCTTCTCTCATCATATGAAATATTTCATGGAAACATATTGATATCTTGTGTTCTTCAACAACTCTCTTATCTCATCATATGAAATATTTTATGGAAACATATTGATATCTTGTGTTCTTCAACAACTCTCTTCTCTCATCATATGAAATATTTTTATGGAAACACATTGATCCATGCATAATAAATCACGACATGATTGAGGATGTCAGTACAAAAGTTATGTTGCATATGAGTTAATTTGATTCTTAATGGCATACTTCTCACAATAATATTATGCAGCACTGTAAGTTGCAAGAATAATAACATCATCTTAATCTTAATCCATTGAAACTGTTCATAGAGGAAAAAAAAACTTATTACTAGAACGGTAGAACTCATTCAAATAACTAGAGTTGCCATCTAAATTTAAATTTAAATAATAAATACAAATGATAAACTTGATATATTATTTTATCCAAAAATAATCAATTAATAATTTTGATAACTACCACAAATGTGGGGGCATCATTTAGTCCAAACCATGAACTAATAAATCCCTAAATTTTCTTTATACAACTCATGATGAACTTGTGCGTGTAAAGACATAAATATTTATCTCACATCTTATTAATCAAGTTTCAATGCTTTCAACAATGAAAAATGTACAATAAATGTTATGTTTCTTTGTTGGTCTTTAGGGCTTTTTTGTTGGTCTTTAGGGCCTCTTTTGTTGGTCTTTAAGACCTTTTTATTTTAGTTTTATTTAGGTTTGAGTTCTTTGATCATTGATCACTATTGGGAGTTTCTTCATCAACTTACAACTCTCTTTACCGATGTACCGAATACAGAGGCGCAAACCGGAGATTTGCACGCCGACGGTTGACGGTGAGAAGAGATGAAGGTGAAAGAAGCATCAGTTATTCAACTTCCCTTAGTGGGTTAGCGGTGTCTACCTAAAAGTAGCCCACTAGTTAGATCATGCAGCTCTTGAGGCACTCCAAGTGGGCATAACTAGTCTTGTTTGTGCTGGTTTGGTTGTGTCTTTGCTCTTTTAAACTTCATGATGTAATTCTCATTAGCCTTTTGGCCTTTAAATAAAATTTGATTTCCAAAAAAAAAAACAATGAAAAATGAAATTGTCAATAACTGCATGTATAATAAAGTTCACTTTCTAATTTTTTTTGTTAAGACAATTTCACTTTCTATTGGTATTGCATATGTCATCCCACTAAATTCGCAATTCACTTTTTAATGCGATGTATGTTTTTATGATTTTTTCTTATCCCCAACTGCATCTACTATTCTTTTCACTGATTTGCTAATCCTCAAAGCTCTAGATAATCTTCTACGTCTTTGATTTTATAATGTTTGTCTACCATAACTTTTGAAAAGTTAGGTTTAGGAATAGAGGGAGAGAAAGCTTGAAATCATATTATTATTGAATGAAACAGCTATTGCTCATATTTATAGACGAGAGCTCGTCTTTACTGTCAGTTAGAGATATAACAGATTTGGTTACAGTTTGTTACAGATCCAACTATCTTAACTAACTTTTAACCATTTAGGCTATAGGCACCTCAGTCTGTTTAAACTATCTTTCAACCATTTATGCTATAGACACCTCAATCTATAATGTAAGTAGAGTGTAAGATTGAGTCTTCATCTCTGTATTCTATCATGCCCCCTCAAGCTCAGGTTCTGTAAGAACCAAAAGCTTGTTCCTGAGTGGAAGGAATAGTTCTTTAGGCAGTCCTTTGGTAAAAATGTCAGCAGACTGTTCAAGAGAAGGAATAAAATGAAGCAGAATTTTTCCATCAGCCACCAAATCTCTAATAAAGTGATAGTCCACTTCAATATGTTTAATTCTAGCATGAAAGATAGGATTCATAACCAGACTCTTTGCCCCTAAGTTGTCACAATAGAGATGAATAGGATCAGACGGTGGGTGATGAAGTTCAATCAGGAGATAGGATATCCATAGAAGTTCAAAAGCAACAGTAGAGAGTGCTCTATATTCAGCCTCTGTTGAAGACCTTGCTACTGTTAATTGTTTCTTTGAACCCCATGAGATAAGAGAGTTGCCTAAGACCACACAAAAACCAGTTGTAGATCTCCTTGTATCTGGACATCCTGCCCAATCAGAGTCTGAGTAGCCATTTAGCTTTTGAAGATCACCCATTGTGATAGAAACACCAACATTAATTCCTTTTTACATATCTCAGAGTTTTCTTGAGAAGTTGCATATGAGAAATCCTAGAACTTTGCATAAATTGAGCTGAGTAATTCACAGAAAAAGCAATGTCTGGCCATGTCATAGTGAGGTATTGTAACCCCCCAACCAGACTCCTGTAAACAGAAGGATCAGACAACAACTCACCATCTGATTTAGAAATACGATTACCAGAAGCAACTGGAGTAATACTTGGCTTAGAATCCACCAAATCAGCCTTCTGTAGTAAACCAAGAGCATACTTCTGTTGAGTAAGTAGTAGCTAACCATTAGAATTCTTATGAACCTCAATGCCAAGAAAATAATGAAGGTCACCTAGATCGTTCATAGCAAATTCAGAGCTTAAAGTTTGAAAAAGTGCTTCAACATTCTTAGAAGAGTTTCCTGTTAGGATAATGTCATCAACATATAGTAGGAGCACTATGAGTGATGAACCTTGAGCTTGTACAAACATGGAATGATCATTCATACTCTTTGTGAAGCCAACAGTGAGTAGAAAAGAGGCAAATCTGTGAAACCATGCTCTTGGAGCTTGTTTCAACCCATACAAGCTCTTGTGTAAATGACAAACATAGTTGGGATGAGATTCATCAATAAAACCTTGTGGTTGCACCATATATACATCTTCATGAAGAACCCCATGTAAGAAAGCATTAGATACATCCAACTATTTTGTGAACCACTTATGAGTTACTGCCAAGGTCAGAACAGTTCGAATGGTGGAAGCTTTTACCACAAGGCTGAAGGTTTCAGAAAAGTCCAAACCATCTTGTTGATGAAATCCCTTTGCTACTAGCCTAGCTTTATACCTTTCAATACTTCCATCTGATCTGTGTTTAATTTTAAAAACCCATTTATTTCCCAGAATATTCATAAAGGGTTGAGGAGGAACTAGTGACCAAGTTTCATTCTTTTGAAGAGCCATGAACTCATCTTGCATAAAAGTACACCATTTTGGGTCTGTAGCTGCTTGTTTATAGGTTGTAGGTTCAGTAGAACTATTTAGCAACACATGGAAGACTTGAGGCAATGGATGACAGATAGAAAATGAGAAACAAAGTCAGGCAAATACTTAGGTTTTTAAATACCACTTCTAAGTCTTGTTCTCATGGGATGAACTGTATTAGACACTTGTTCAGAGATAACCTGAGATGAAGAGGTAGCTAATGTCTCTGGAACAGAAGTGGAAATGCTATTTGGTTGAACCATAGCAGACTCCTCAGTAAAAATTGGTGAAGATAATTTGATATTAGCTAATTCAGGAGAAGAAGTAGTCTCTAAAGTTGCAGCAAATGGAAATACCATTTCATCAAAGACAACATTTCTAGATATGTAAATCTTGTCAGTGACTGGGTCTGAGCATTTATATCCTCTGTGAAGAAGACTATAACCCAAGAATATACATGGAGAGGACTTTGGACTTAGTTTATCTTCTCTATAAGCAACTAAGTGTGGAAAGCAAGCACAACCAAAAGTTCTTAACATATCATAATCAGGTTTAGTTTGAAATAACATTTCATATGGGGATTTCCCACCTAGAACTTTTGTGGGTAACCTATTGATAAGATAGGCAGCTGTGCTAAAGGCATCAAACCAATATAATTTTGGTACAGAAGCTTGAAACATAAGAGTAGTACCTGTTTGTGTGATATGCCTGTTTTTCCTTTCAGCTCTCCCATTCTGTTGTGGAGAGTAAGGACATGAGCATCGAAATAGAATACCATTTTGATCAAGAAAAACTTTGAAATCCCCTTTTGATAATTCAAGATCCCCATCACTTTGAAAGTATTTAATGGTAGTTGAAAATAAGTTTTCATTGGTGGATTTAAAGTATTTAAAACACTTTAGACTCTCTGACTTTGTAGTGAGAGGATATAACCAAACATTTCGACTGAAGTCATCCAAAAATAGGATGTAGTATCTATACCCAGATTTTGACACAGTTGGAGAAGGCCCCCAAATGTCACAGTGAACCAAGTATAGTGGTGACTCAGTGTGACTTGATGAGAGAGGATATGGAAGCCTCTTACTTTTGCCTAAAAGACAAGGCTGACACTTGCTAGATTGAAAAGGAGAGTCAAGATGAATACTTTTGTCTCTATCTAAGATTTGCACAATAGCTGAAGATGGATGCCCCAACCTGTTATGCCATGTTTCAGAAGACAAAGTAGTGTGTACTGTGAGAGCTTCTTGTACTGAGTGTTCTTCAGCTTGAAAGGTAATATGATAAATATTATTAACTGCTAATCCTTTATTGAGCACTTCATTAGTCCAAAGATCCCTAATCTTATAATCCCAAGGGGAGAATTAAATAGTACAATGATTATCTCTTGTGAACTTTGAGATAAATAAGAGATTTTTCTTCAAGTCAGGTACTAGAAGTACATTCTGAAGTTTGAAATTATGATCAGATGTAATAAGCTTTGTGGATCCAATACTCTTAATAGGAATACAACAACCACTGCCCACCATAACAGCTTCATTCCCTTCATATTTCTTAACATTTTCAATAGAACTTGCATCATTTGTCATATGACTTGATGCACCAGTATCAACCAACCAGACTTTTGAAACATATCTTTTCTTTGGTTGTAAATCATTACATATATCCTGCTCATGAATTTTATTATTGACAATGGAAGTCATATGAGCTTCCTCAAACTCAGGTTCACAAAATTGTGCTCCAAAATTGAGTTCATATTGTTCTTCCTCTTCACTTTGTAAAACTCTATGGTTGGAATTATCATCTTCTTCACAGAGATGTAATCCAGCAAAGTTGTTTCTATTCTGTGTATTCTGTATACTATATTTCTTCTGTTGAGAATCACATTAGTATTATTTTTCTGATAATAATTGTTATATTCCTCTGATGATGTATATCTATATTTGCACCTAGCGGCCATATGACCCCATCTTCGACAAATACCACAAGGGATGCTAGTAAAATCAAAATTAACTGCTCTTTCTCCTTGTTGATTATGATATCTATACTGATTTTGTGTGTTGACAACTTGATTTTGATAATTCCGAGCTGGTTTAGGTATGAAATTACTATAAACTTGTTGTCTAGCTGTTTGAGTGACAGGATTAGGAGTATGAGAGTATTGATTGGGTCCTCTTCTTACAAAATAGGCAGAAGAATGTTCTTCTGACTCATCTTGGCCTTTAAGCCATTCCTCATGATGTATAAGTCTAGTTCTAAGATCTGAGAAGGTTATAGCAGTCTCTCTCTGATGAATTGCTATAATGAATTGACTATAGTGTTTCCCTAGACCTTTTAAAACTATTCTACATAATTCCATATCACTAATTTTATCATTAGCAGCAATAAGAGCATCAGATATAGTTTTAATTTTGCGAAGATAATCACAAATTGAAGAATTACCTTTCTTAATATGTTGAATTTGTTCTCTGAGAGTTGAAATCCTTGTTTCATTCTCTTCAACATAAACTCTTTGTAAATACTGCCATATTTCTCTAGAAGTAGTTAATCCGAGAACATCTGAAGAAATTGAATGGCTAAAAGTCGATTTCAATACTGATTTCACAAAGCTATCGAACTTCTTCCATGAATTATACTCTGGATTAATCATTTCATCATGATCTACTGTGATTAATTTCGTTGGAGCTTGAATCGATCCATCTAAATAGCCAAATAGATCATTACTCACTAATATTGTTTCGATTTGATCCTTCCAAATTAGAAAATTGTTTTCATCTAGCTTTTCTGAGATATAATATGTAACATTTGATATTGAACTTGTTAGATGAGGATGATTTTTTGAAGAAGAAGCCATGAGAATGAATTAATGATGAAGAACGATCACTTTCTCTCACTAGAATCGAGCATTTGGCTCTGATACCATGAAAAGTTAGGTTTAGGTTTTAGAATAGAGGGAGATAAAGCTTGAAATCATATTATTGTTGAATGAAACAACTATTGCTCATATTTATAGACGAGAGCTCATCTTTACAGTCAGTTAGAGAGATAACAGATTCGGTTACAGTTTGTTACAAACCCAACTGTCTTAACTAACTTTTAACCATTTATGTTATAAGCACCTCAGTCTGTTGAAACTATCTTTCAACCATTTATGCTATAGACACCTCAATCAATAGTGTAAGTAGAGTGTAAGATTGAGTCTTCATCTCTGTATTCTATCAACTTTGAATTTGATTTGGGTCTACTGTTTCATCGTTAGAAGATTGTAGTGTTTCATTTGTTTGAGCTTTAACAGATGGTTGTGTACTATGATTTTGCATCCTGGTAAATATTCTTATATCTCCATAATAATTCGAAAATAAATTTGCACTCCAGAAAATATTCTTATTTCCCTGAAGCGATGACCTTCTTTAGAAGTAAATCTAGAGTATTACATCTATTCGAGCACTCCTCATCATAGATCAAAGTTGGAATCAAAGTTCCGTTAGAATTTGTTTACGAGTTGTTTCCATTATAACGTGAGGAGAAGAAAAAGAGACAAAGAAGAAAAAAATGAGGACTAGGTGCCTCCCCAGATCCGTTCGGTGTCTCCCCAGTAATCACCCAGCCCGTACTGGGTTATAGCAGGCACCCGACTGGGATAGAAATTCCGCGGGGTGCCTTTAGACGCTCCCCCTACCGGAACAAAGTTCGTAACAATAAACCAACCCTTTTTTCTCTTTATGGAATCCTCCTCTCTCTAGAAACTCGTCAAAACGAGCGGGTCACCCTTCTTCTTTCTCTCCCTATCTCTACGGAATCCTTCTATCTCTCTTAAAATGTAAGATTTCTAGTTGGCCAGCGCTTTGGGGAAAGCTAAATAGTTTCCGGGGTGTGAAATTTTAAAAGGAATATGTATAATTTTAGAGAATTTCCGGGGAAATAAATTTTAAGGGGAAATAAAAAAAAACACTCCACCTCACCTCAATCTATCTCCACCTCACCTCACTCTATCTCCACCTCACCTCACTCTATCTCCACCTCACCTCACTCTCTCTCCACCTCACCTCTTTGTCTTCTCCGATTTGGTCGCCGACCGGAAAATTTTCCGGCCGGCGACCATTAAAAAAAAAAAAAATTTCACTCTCTCTCTCTCTCTCTAAACTCCGGCGAAGGGGTTTCCCTTCGCCGGAGTCCCGTTCTGTTGAAGAACAGACCGGAAGTGGTCTGTTCTTCAACAGATCAGATCGGGTCTGTTGAAGAATAGACCAGATCGATCTGTTCTTCAACAGACTCGGCCTGTTGAAGACCGGATCTGTTGAAGAACAGACCGGACTGGTCTGTTCTTCAACAGACCGGAACTCCGGCGAAGGGAAACCCCTTCGCCGGAGTTTCTAGAGAGAGAGAGAGTGATTTTTTTTTTTTTTTTTTTAATGGTCGCCGGCCGGAAAAGTTTCCGGCCGGCGACCTAATCGGAGAAGATAGAGGTGAGGTGGAGAGAGAGAAGTGAGGTGGAGAGAGAGAGAGGTGAGGTGGAGAAGCTATTTTGCTTTCCCCTAAATAAAATTGTCAAACAAATTTGACCAATTTTTGACCAAGTCTTCACACCCCGGAAATTTTTTAGCTTTCCCCAAAGCGCTGGCCTTTCTAGTTAGGTTGACATGAATTGGTTCATTAAGTGGTGGGTTCATCAGATATGTCAAATCAATTCATTTGACTCCTAATTTGACAGAATTGAAGACAACATCAATGGGTATTCTGGACTAACATGTTATAACATAGAGATTCAACTATTTTGTAAAATTCATAGTATAAAATAACAAATGTAGAAGGAAATTATATGCACCAATGAGAAACTGTTTTCTCTTTATATACATCATGAATTGGATATAAACTTACATAAAAAATATACCTTTTTTATTAATGAGTTCTTTGCTCATAAATAAAAAAAATGTACCTTTTCAATATCGAACTCTTCCCACATCTTACCGTATAAATACCATATGTTTCTTGGGCCATTTTTCGGGCCAATTAACATTTGCGACACGTATTTTTTTGAGCCTAGTTGGAGCCCAACTAATTAAACTCTTCCATAGTCCACTCCATTTGAACCCCAAATTATCCTAGATGTGCCTATACGCAGGCAGGCCGCCCAGAAGGTCAGGATAGACATAGGTACTACTTCCATCTATTCTTACATAAGCTGATCTTGTTGAATAAAGCACATCGAAAACTACTATTTTGTTCAACGGTGGGGTTTCACTTTATTCACACACGGCACACAGGAGTCCCCATTGCTGCTAGAACTCCGGGCTTAGTATGAATCCTGTGCCCGCAAAATTTATTTCATAAGGAGATGTCCTCCCGAAAGAGTGTCCTTCGACCAAGATGGTGTTGCGCTCAATTTTTCAGTTAGGATAGCGATGACTTTATCCAGAAGATCATCTAGTCCGGTCGAATTAGGGATCGTAATGCTTAGCTCGAAGCTGCTTGCGATCGTCGGATCACTTCGATAATCCGCGACTAACATAGATCGGATCCTACAACGGGTTACACCAAAGAGTGGTGGCTTGAGCGGAGAGAGTTGACTAGTGGAAACTTGACAAATAGGCGGATTAGATCCATCTAAATAGGCCCAAATGGTTCGGATGAGATTCGAACAAAGAGGGGAAGAACCGGGCTCGAAAAGGAAGACTAGGAAGGCTAAAAGGGAGCGGCCATGAGATGGCCGACCAGGAGCATGAGCCGGACAGACCAAGCCCATTAATGGACTGGTCTGTCAGGCCACATAATAAGGAAAACCCTAGATGGGATTTCCTCCCATCTATGTGTCCCAGTCAAAAGAAGTCTGACTTATCTTTTCTGTGGCTCATATTGAAACCTTATTGGAATGAGATCCTTATTAGGGTTTCTCTATATAAGGACCATTATAGAACTGAAAAGGTGTGGATTTTTTTCAAGAGAAAAACGGCATTTCTCTCTCTCTCAGACAGCTAAGTGGAGATAAAGGGTTTTAGAGAAAAAACTCCCAACCTATCTATGTAGTCAAAAGAAGAATGGTTCTTCTTCTCAACCTTTAGTGAGGTCCTACCTGACATTAAAGAAGGGAGATTAAGTCACTTACTCGGGTGTCTCAAGTAGAGGAGCTACACATGAAGCTCTCATCTTCGGGGTAAAGACATTGGAATCTAGTTCGAGGGAAAGCCAATCAAGGTATTCATCTTTCAGTTTCCAGTTCATTATTAGTTCTTGCATGTGATCCTGGTAGACTAGTGTTAAACATACGATGTTTGAGATTCCGCTTACAACACTAGTTAGATGGTTAGGGTAGTCCAAAACCCAACATGTATACCTTAAGCTTGTCGAGTTCTATTATGGATAGACATCTGTATATCCGACCCGACTGGGTCACCCGACCCGGTCGGTTAGCTTAGGGTTTGATTAGGATAATCATAGCTATAATTTTGCTAAGTTATGTTATCTATTTGTATAGTTTATGTATATCAAAACACCTCAACCCTACTTGTATAGAGATACATCTACCATTGTCAATTATAATATACAAGAAACTTATTATTTTATCTCATCTCTCTCTATACCTCTCGAATTCTCATCCCACACTCTCTCTCAATCGATCAAACCATATTGGTTTAACATTTCACATGGTATAAGAGCAAGGTTTGATAATTTCTTGCATTGTATTCTCAGCAGCCGTTGTGGCCTTAAATGAAGTTTTGGTTTCCAAAAAAAAAAAAGATAATTTCTTGCATTTTTTTTTACAAGGACTTCTTCCGCTGATCTTTCCTCTGAAAATATCTCTAATCATTCTGTCATCTTCGATGTGCCTCGCTCGGATTCTCCTACTACTATCTTAATTACCCCACTTTTAAGCAGAGATAACTATGCTTCCTGGTCTCATGCGACGAAGATGGCTTTACGAGCCAAAGATAAACTCGAATTTGTTGATGGTTTTATCTCAAAACCCTCTTCTCCTTCTGACTTACATGCTTGGGAACGTCGCAATGATCTAGTTGCAAGTGGGATAGTTAATTCTGTTTCACCCGATATTCGTCAATCAATTCTTTATGATGAATCTGCCTTTGATATTTGGCAAAATCTTACGAACGTTTTCATCAAAAGAATGCGCCTAAGATATTCCAACTTAAGCATGCGATCTCCCACTTAAGCAAGAAGGCTTGGATGTTTCCACTTATTTTACAAAGCTTAAATCACTTCAAGATGAGGTTCAATCACTAATGGTTATTGATCCTTGTTTATTTGGACAAGGCAAATCTTTTCTTGATCGTACGAATCAAGATCGGGCCATGGAGTTTCTCAAGTACTTCATGATCGCTTCTCCGCTATTCGTAGTCAAATCTTGTTAATAGATCCTTTTCATTCGCCCTTGAAAATCCATAATCTAGTAAAACAAGAAGAGACTCAACAAATTATCATTCACGACACTACTACGGGAACGGAAGCTGCTGCCCTAGTAGTCCAACGATCCGACAACAATTGGTTTGAACTTGGAGACCGAACCTAGAAGTCTCGGCCGAAATGAACTCGTCACTATTGTGACTATTGTCACTTGCATGGTCATCTTCAATCAACATGCTATAAGCTGCATGGTTATCTCCCACGTCAACACCCGAGTTCGGTGCCAGGTTCGGTTACAACTGAAAATTCCCAGACGGGGGTGCCATTAACAACCAGCATGACTGTCGAATAGTTCGCCTTCCTCAACAACCTCTTGGACCAACAGCGAAATCCTGGATGCACTCCCAATGTTAACAACACCTCAACCGATCATAGCATCAACCTTACAGGTACATATTTCAACTCAATTCCGTGGGTCGTCGACTCCAGTGTTGTGAAAAATCTTTGTTCCACCCTTTCTTCCTTCTCAAATTATGTTATGACTCCACCTAATTATTTTGCCCGCCTTCTCGATGGGTCTAGGTGTCGTGTTCTTCATGTTGGCTCCGTTTCTTTTTCGAAAGAATTACTTCTCTATGATGTTCTACATATCCCGTCTTTTCGCTTCCATCTTATATATGTTTCTTCAGTCACCAAATCACTTTCATGTGATATCACTTTAACTCCTCTTCTGTTGTCTTTCAGGATCCAAAGAAGACTCGGAGGATTGAGCTTGGTGATCAGCTTGACGGTCTCTATTTTCTAAGCACGGAGTCTAGGATTTTTTTCTATTTCTGTTTCTAGTAATTCTAGTTCTTTTGATGTTTTGCATTTGCACTTAGGCCATCCCTCTTTAGTTTGTTTTCAATTATTTTTAGACAACTTTCATTGTATTAAATCTAATATTAAATAAATTTCCGTGTTTTATTTTCCCTTTGTCCAAACAAACTCAACTTTCTTTTTCTCGTAATACTTCATGTACTTCTCGGCCTTCTGAGTTAATTCATGCCGATTTGTGGGGACCTTTTCCCCTTCCATCCCTATCCGGATGTCGTTATTTTCTGACTTTAGTCGATGACTACTCTATATGCACTTGGTTATTCCTCATGCATTCCAAGTCCGAAATTAAACGACTTCTCTCCAATTTTGTCAATTAAGTATAAACTCAGTTTCAACATAAGGTTACTTTCCTTTCTTAAGGAAATGTCGACATTAGATTCCCTCAAATACAGACCTTTCGGTTTGATAATGGTTCTGAGTTTCTTTCTCATGATCTCCAACGTTGGTTTCTAGATCAAGGTATCATCCACCAACGAAGCTGCGTTTACACCCCTCAACAAAATGGGGTTGTTGAAAGGAAACATCGCCATATTTTGGATGTTGCTTGCCCAAGCTAATTTACCTCTCTCCATTTGGGGAGAGTGTGTTCTCACCGTTGTTTACCTAATTAATAAGCTTCCAACTCCAATCCTCAATGGTAAATCGCCTCATGGAACTCTTCTTTGTTCTCCACCAAAGATTGAGCACCTTTGGGTTTGTGATTGTAGATTTTTGCACACAACACTTCCATCAAAACTAAGTTGGACCCTCGCACTATTCCTGGTATTTTTGTCGGATACTCACATGCCCAAAAGGGTTATCGGATTTTTGATCCATCTACTAATAAAATTTTCACCTTAGGTAATGTGGTTTTCCATGAACATATATTTTTTATGAGTGAGTTCTGTTCCTCATGGTTTCTTCCCAACCGTTCATCACTATTTCTGACGACGGATCTTTCGTTTTTCCATCTTCTCAAACTCTGAGCAACAACTCGCTCTCTCTGGAGTTTTCTCAGCACAGTTCCCTACCTTCGGTCCACGAGCTCCCTCCGCCCATTCTTCTTCGCCGGTTTCTGCAGGCACCCCTAGCCCGGTTCCGCCTTTGCTGGACATTTTCGTCCCTCGGTCCCACTCGGATGTGCCTTCAACCATTCCGCCTAATCCCGCGTCTACTTCGCCTCCGATAGATTCTTCTGTTAGGGGCACACCTTCCTCCTCGGTTGGTTCTTCTGACTAACTCGACTTAGTCCGTTCATCTGAGCAATCAGTTAAGCCGATTCATCCATAGCGAAACCACCCGCTCACCTCTCCGATTATGATTGTAACCACTCACTTCCATTTTTGGTTAACGCCTCTTTGTTCGCTCAATCCTCTTTCCGACTGCCTGTCGGTCACTTTCTTTTCTAAGTTTCATCAGGTTCTCCTTTCCTCGGTCTAATCAACCTCCGAGCCCACTTCCTTTAAATAGGATATGACTTCGCCCATTGGCGAGAGACCATGTCTAAAGAGATCGCTTCTCTCAAAGCAAACAAAACTTGGACTCTCATTGATTACCACCTGGTAAACGCCCCATTGGCTGTAAATGGGTTTATAAAATCAAATTCAAATCAGACGGATCTATTGAGCAATACAAAGCTCGACTCGTCGCAAAAGTTTATAATCAGATCGAGGGGCTCGATTATCATGACACTTTCGACCCCATTGCCAAACTTGTCACAGTTCGTGTCCTTCTTTCCATTGTCGCCATTGAAGACTGGCCCCTTCATCAACTTGACATCAATAATGCCTTCTTACAATGCGATCTTGATGAAGAAGTTTCTATGAAACTCCCTCCTGGATTCTCTATTAAGGGGGGAGACACATGTGGGAAAGTTAAACAAATCACTCTATGGCCTGAAAAAGGCATCAAGACAGTGGTTTTCAAAATTTTCTTCTGTCCTCCTTAAAAATGGATTATCTCAATCCTTATGTGATTATTCACTTTTTTCCTACTCTCACAAGTCCACCCGTATTTATGTTCTTGTATACGTGGACGACATTGTCATTACTAGTAATGACCTTGTTGCTATCTCCTCTTTAAAATCTTTCATTGACCCTACTTTGTCCATAAAGGATCTCGGTCACCTCTAATATTTTTTTAGGCATAGAGGTCTCACGTTCTTCAAAAGGTATTTTCCTATGCCAAAGAAAGATACATGCTTGATATTTTACTAGACTCAGGTCTCACGTTCTTCAACCTTCCGACAGTGAACCCCTATCGGATTCGTGTGTCCATCGATGTCTTATTGATCATCTGCGCTTTATTTAACGATCACCAGACCAGATATATGTTATGCTGTAAATAACCTCAGCCAATTCATGCAAAATTCGACAGATGTTCATCTCACGGCTGCTCATCGCGTCCTTCGTTATCTCAAAGGATTTATCTGTAAGGGTCTCCTACTTTACGCAACCAGTACTTTGACAATCTCTAGTTATAGTGACTCAGACTGGGTTGGTTGCCCTTCTACTAGACGGTCCACGACTGGTTATTTCACTATGCTGGGTTTTAGTCCCTTTTCTTTGAAATCCAAGAAACAACATATTGTTGCCCGCTCATCTGCTGAAGCAGAATATAGAGCTCTGGCTACACTAACATGTGAGCTTCAATGGTTGAAATCCCTCCTTCAGGATTTCGGTATTTCTCATCCTGAACCAATGCCCGTTCATTGTGACAACAAAGCAGCTTCACATAAAGCTGATAATCTTGCGTTTCATGAACGTACCAAACACATTGAGATCGTCTGTCATCTGGTACGTGAGGAAATAAAGTCAAAACTTATTCTCCCTCATTGCACACCGACTTCTGAGCAACTCGCAGACATCTTTACGAAGCCACTTGGAGCGGAAGCATTTCAGAAGATAATGGGTGAGTTAGACCTCATTAGCATTCCGACTCCAACTTGAGGGGGAGTATTAGGGATAGACATCCGTCTATCCGACCCGACAGAGTCATCTGACCTGGTCGGCTAGCTCAGGGTTTGATTAGGATAATCATAGCTATAATTTAGCTAAGGTATGTTATCTATTTGTATAGTTTATGTATATCAAAACACCTCAACCCTAATTTAGCTAACCAATCCGGAATTGTTCCACTTAATCGGTTCCAATTAAACCACAATTTGCAATTACTAGAGCTTTCAATTTGGGAAAGACTAGATTCAGATCTTCAGACATTTCTTCAGACTTGAAGTTTAAGGTAAGAATCAAAGTTGTTAAGTTCTTACATTGTTGTAGAACTGAAAGAGCAGACGCAATATTATGTACACTAGAATTTGATAATGAAAGGTCAGTAAGAGACTGTAAATTCTTAAACTTCTCGGGTATTTCGCTATTAAGCTTATTACGAGCAAGATTAATTGTTGTTAGCCCACGACAATCAGCAAGACTACTGGGAAAAGGACCATTGAACTTGTTCGAACCGAAATCTAAAGAAGTTAAACTAACCATGGATGTGCAATTAAGATTAATTGATAAAGAAGTGGGTAAATTCCCAACAAACAAACTTGATTCAGCTGAAAATCTGTTGGGGTCCCTCCTTATATAAAAAAGATTCGTAGTTGGAATGGGATTTCCCTTATTCCTTATTTAGGGAAAAATAAAAGTTTCTATTTCTAGCCTAAAAAGGAATCCTATTTCTAGTAGAATACCTCCTTATTTATCATTATAAATAGGGAATGAAAGGGAAGAAATTATTCATACTTTCAGGTCAGAAAGTATCCTCCCAGTTGGGAGAGTTAGTAGAGAATCCTTTCGAATCATATCCTTTCAGATTAGAGAGAGATAGAGATTAGAGAGATGAGAACAAAGAGAGGTCAGAGAAAGAGAGATTTCTGAAGTGGTTCTTTCAAGAGAGATTGAAAGAGAAGAATATTGGTTTGAAGAAAAGAAGATTATTAATCTTGTGAAGCAATTTAGTTTGTGGTTATCTTCTTCAACCTTTGGTAATCTAAGATTTGTTCAAATCCTAAGGAGTAGGAAATATCTATTTCTTTGTTTCTTTGTTTGGTTTATCCACCATAGGTTTGGTGATGAATTGGTTAATCCTCTATTAGTTTAGGGAAGAATTGTTATCCAAGAGTGTTTCCACACATCTTGAACAATTGGTTTATCCACCATAGGTTTGGTGAAGAATTGTGTAACCCATTATTTAATCATAGTGGAAGATTTCTGGACTAGGTCCCGTGGTTTTTTACCTTCTAGTTTGGAGGGATTTGTTGCCACGTTAAATAATCTTGGTGTCTCTACTTTTACTAACGCATCGTTTATCTTCATATTCATGAACAAGTTAATTAGGTTATTTTTCCTAACAAATTAGCTTTCTTAATTTATAAAAAAACATCAGGAAGATTACCTGAAAATCTATTCAAAGAAAAATCTAATTGAACAAGATTAGATAGGTTGCTAATTTTATCAACAAGTAAACCTGAAAACAAGTTATCTTGAAGATGTAATCTATTCAGATGCCATAACCGATTGGAATTGTTCATGGTTAGATTAAGAACTTGAATTTGAGTTGAGTTTTTGCATATACCTGTGTTGAATGGACTAGTAAAGGAATTGTAAGAAAAATCCAAGAAGCTTAGAGAGGGTAAGTCAATCTCCTTAGGAATTGAACAAGATAATTGATTCAAATAGTTTTGTTGGAACCAAACCTATTAGATAATTTTGTGAGAGATTAAGGGTTTTCAATTGACCTAAATCACCCAAAGATTCAAATATAGTTCCCATTAATTTCTTCTTCCCTAGGTTTAATCCCATAATCCTTGATGAAGAATCACATGAAACTTAAACTAATTGACAACAATTTGAAGTAAAAGATAAAAGAACCATCGATACCTAATCCCCAAACGTCAAGAGTGGTCTATTAAGTTTAGTATTGAGGGTTTCCCACGACTTAGAGCATCTCCAATGCAACACTCAACTTGAAATATTATCAAAAAACACTCAACTTGAAAAATTCAATTTGACACAAAGGATTAGTTGAGTTTTTAACAAAATACACACTCCAATGCAACACTCAACTAGTATCTCAATATAATGTGACAACAATAAATAGTGAGATACTCAAAAGAAAACTTAATAATTGAGTTTTCTTTTGAGTATCTCAACATTTATTGTTGTTGTCTCAATTGGTCCACATTATCATTTTATATATTAAAATAAGAAACAAGAGTTCATCTAAAGTGAATGTTGAGTTTTTTTTAGTGTTGCATTGGAGAAGCATTTGAATTGAGTATCTCAATAGTGACACCTCGGAAAGAGAAACTCAATTCACACTTGACACATTGGATTAATTGAGTTTTTGTTGAGTGTTACATTGGAGATGCTCTTACACTAGATATGCAATGTTGGTCGGGCCAATTAGCATTGTCCCCGGTGTTTTCCTAGCCTAGTTGGACAGGGAGTTACCCTAGAAAAGTTATTTAAACATTTCTTGACCTATTTCTCTTTTTTTTTTTATCAATAGTAACCTATTTTTCTTTATATGTAGAATCAAGTCAATTTGACTTCGGAAAAATAATTGTATAAAATCTAGATTAACAAAAAGAGGACATCAAAGTAATAGGGAGACAAAGAAATAGAAAGGTGGAACGTATATTAAAAAAGAATGTCAAACTCAAAACAAAACAAAAAAAAACTCCAAAAGAGAATTGATCATCTAATTTACTCCTAAACACTATAAATCCATAGTGTACTGCTCTGGCTAGTAGAATCAAGTCGTCAACAGAACATCTACCTTAGTATTTGCAACTCTTGAAAGGAATTTCATACAAAGAGGTAGATTTACTTTAGACAGTGATAGTATCGTAGATGACATCACCGTAACACTTGGAACATATTTGTGATGTTCGTTTTCATAATAGTTCAAAACGTCTCTCAAAGCGTTAAAGATTATAGCGAGAAGGAAGAATAGTTACATTTGTTGATTGAATTGAATTGAATATATTACTGCCGGAGTTAAGTTGGCACTTAAGTTTGTGAAGGCCAAAACTTTTTTTAGTTAATTAATTTTGAAGGTGTGTTTTAGTTTTCTCTAATATCCTATATTTGTAATACTAGTTTTTTTTTGTTGTTGAAACTAATACTAGTTTAGACTTCAATTGGAAAAACATGTTCTTTTTTTTCTTTTATCTTTTTTATTATAAAAGAACAAACCTAAAGTGAACATATACAGACTAATGAGAAACTGTCACTATAAAAACACGTCCTAATTATAACGGCCAAAGCCGTTACAAAAGACCGAAAAGCCGTTATAAAAAGTCCCGTTGCGAATACAGTTGCAACGGCTAGAAGCCGTTACAATACCTCTTTGTAACGGCTTTGATGAGAAAGGCCGTTATAAATGTCTGGTTTGAAAAAAAAAATCCAAAAGCTCTGGAATTCAGCTGCAAAATATTGCAGCTTTTACTGATGTACCTGTTTATAATTCAGAAAACCATAACAAAAGAGACATCTCGAGCTAACCACACAATAAATAAAATGAAACAACTCATATTGATTGATAGTAACACAAGTTTCAAGTTCATGCATCGATCCAACCCAAACATATTACATTATATAAAATCAAAATCTCACACGCTTATCCCTTACATTCAAATCATCAGCAAGAGTTGAACCACTTCGTAACTCGACCTTGTATAGCTCCACATTGCATCATCTTTAACTCCTATAGCTGTTAAATAAGAGTTACGACACAAATTAATAACATTTAAAATATTGATATCCTTGTATGCATAAACTCTACTATAATCATTCAAATCAAATTGTAAAAGTTTCAAACATAACAACTATTAACAACTAACTTAGTGGTTCAGCCTAAGTTCGGCTTCGGCTAAACCCGAGCCGATCTGTTAGTCCATTCCAGTCCTGAGTTATTGGGTGGATTTGCCGATGATAACTACTTGATTGTAATTTGTAACAATAAGGTAGGGCGTGAGAGTTCATTTTATGTGGGGTGTTATTAGTTCTATTCGATTTAGAACTTGCTCAAAATACCCGCTTGTCTGAACTTCTGGAGAAGCCAATATCATTTTGGGAACAAGAATCTCATTCAAGTCATTGTCTTGCAGCCTGACCGTGTCATGGAATTCTGATGCACAATTTGAAGTTTTCACTCAACTCTTAAGATTTTGATATTTTTTCTTTTGCTTATCCTTTCCAACTTCCAAACAGTAACTCTTAGTTCGACCTTTGATTTGGTGTCATAAGTTCTTTACCAAGGGCTTTTTACAACCTAGGAGCTCCAATGTGGGTTTAACTGAGGCATTATTGTTGATTGTTCTATACAAGGTGAAAGAGCTCTAAGAAAAAAAAACATTCATGTGATGTTTGATCTTAAACTCTACTTCATGTTTAAAAGTTTTCACAAGGACTAGTTTGGGCGCGTACATGAGTAGTCTGACTGGCGTCATGTAGGAGTAGATCTAATTTTGGGGGACTACCCAAGTTGCAGAGGGTGGTGGCGTCATCAGTCGACAAATCTAATCAGAAAGATAACATGAATGTTGTGAAGAGAAAGCAACTCACTTGTCTTTCTAATTAACCTAAAAATTATTAAGTATTTAATAGAGGGAAACAAGCTTACTTAGGTTGTGAAGATTTTGAAGTAGTTGGTTGTCGTTGTTGCTGCAAGAGTGCCATCAATGCAGCAATATCTCTATCTCGTCTCTCTGCATTTCAGCTTGTCTCTCTATCATTTCATGCATTGCAGTTTGGCCTTCCTTAAGTTGATCAACTTCCTTTCTGAGCTGGTTATTTTCATTTCGAAGATTTGAAATGACACCCGAGTTTGGCTTTTTAAAACCTGCTTCTTTTGGTGATGTAAAGGGCATGACTCGGATTCTCCCACGTGTCTCGGGTGGCATCTGGCTCCCGAAAACATCATTTGGACCAGGGGTGTCAACAAACTCGCATCCTGAGGTGTTCTCACTTCGTCGTTGTTCTAGGACGCTCTCACACGTTTCTTGTTAATATTATACACACTCGATAAGATTGACAAAAACCACATGATATGAAATAAAACAGTAATTAAGTTTAATTAAAACTTT
Organism: Eschscholzia californica; assembly: GCF_041429995.1. Classification (NCBI taxonomy): domain Eukaryota; kingdom Viridiplantae; phylum Streptophyta; class Magnoliopsida; order Ranunculales; family Papaveraceae; genus Eschscholzia; species Eschscholzia californica. The sequence continues at coordinate 9,719,358 of NW_028238198.1, read as the reverse complement.
ACGGCCAATATTCCTGCTTCCTCGATAACCCAAGTTCCATCACTTTTTAATATAGTCTTCTTCCAAACTTGAAGTCGACTAGCCTCAGTGCCATATTGATTGCAATATACAAAGTAAATGAAAATTATCATTTTAGTACAAAAGTAATTGAATTGACACAAAAAAACGTAAATGAAACTGAAAATGTTACACCATGGTATTGTTGAGCCATAGATACACGCCCTCCACAGTACGGGTAAATATTCTTAGCCTTATTCCTTCTGTTGGTCTCTGCTACCTTCTGTATTTCGAAAAAAATATTTTGTTAGTACATAAAAATTTAACTCAATATAGATATGGATCGAGAAAGAATATAACCTGTACTGTGTCCTTGCTCCAATAGTCGACTACTCCAAACCATTGAGTAGCGGCAACACTTGGAGGGACACATGATTTGCACTGCTCTATATTTGGAAAGTAATGTGTAAAATATTTACGCTTCACTTTTGCTTTCCAGGTTCTCCATCTCTCATTAAGTTGCTTCTTAATCCATTTCATGACAATTTCATGTTCGGGGAAATCAAAGTACACCTTCAATCATAAAAATTGATAAAATACTTTTATAAGAAGTAATAAATAAGAAAAAAATACTATTCATAAAAAAATTGAATGATATATTTACCCATAAGTCTCTAATTGTTGCATCAATAGAGGCAGGCTCTATTTCCCCTAATCTGGTACAGTTAATGGGAAACGAACCGTATCTCTCGAAAATGATGATATATACTTCGATAAGTGCGTGCCAGTCAGCCCTATAGGTATAAACTTTCTGTTCAATTCGACTGTGTACTTTTCACTTTGATTATGTTCTTTTAAGAAACTTAATTTATCTTCTCCTCTCCCTTTTTTAGAATGTCGGCTCGTGATTCCTCTGTTAGACATCTGCAAAATTGAAAGGATACAAAACGTAAACCCACATATTCAACTCAATAGATCGAAAGTTACAGTCTAAAACCAAAACTAATACATATATTCATTAATTTAGCTTGAACAATGAAGGAAATGAAACATAAATTTATTGATTGATTCATCAAATAAGTGTACATAATCTAATGAAATTCTTCATAAAAGACAATTCCTAAGAACCCTAAATAAAAACTCCTCATATTCTTCTTCTTCGCTCTCGCATTTTCCGACGAACCTTTGGATATTTTAACTTTCTCCAACACATGTTACTCAATTCACATCTGTGTTAACATATTCAATTTCAACATTACTAGCATTGTGACTTGCAGGATTAAGCTCGAAATCTAATGAAGTGATACCCATGTCGTAAACATCTCTAGGTCTTTTATTCATAACAACATGCCAATCAGGTTCAGTTGGGTCTTGAACATAAAAAACTTGTCTCGCTTGAGATGCCAATAGATAAGGCTCATCTCTTTGAGTTGGCATAATATGAGTGAAATTGACAAGTGTAAAACCTAAGTCATCAATCTTTAAGCCTCTTCATCTTTTTGACCCCTTGAGAACATCAACCCATTCATACTTGAATATTACAAATTCACAACTTGGTCCATATGTAACCTCGAGTATATCGGTGACACGTCCATAATATGTCAATACTGCATCAGCAGGATTTGAATCTCTTGCACTTTAGCTAATAGGTTGATTTGCATCGATCGCAACACCACTATTTTGCGTTATAGCACGCCTCTCTCTTGCTACAGTCTTGAAATTGTATCCATTAATTGTATATCCACCCAACTTTATAGCACGTGGGAGTATACCATTGACAAAGTTGTCAAGTCTTTCAGGATACGGTTGGTTATATTGTTTACGCTCTTCTAAATGCTTCTTAAACCAAATACCATACTCTTTCATGTATTTTCTTTGAATTGAAAGAGGATCCATTTTACGATAATGAAGCTTCAACTCCCTTTTGTGATAGCTGCGAAGAAATCGAATAGTTCACCATCTCTAGCACTATACTTAGAAAGACTATAATATATAAAGTCATGTATAGATAATTAAAATCATACTTACTCGACATAAGCAGAGGTATCGTTGTCGTTTGTGAGTATATAATGATGTATCTTATTACGTTCAGCAACATCCAGGTTCTCAATAGTTCGAATAGCTCCAATCGGATCGTTGTCTGTATACCGAGCCGGTACGTTAGAGCGTGTGTCAACGTCATCCATATATCTCGTCATAAAAGTGACGAACTCATCAGCAATATATCCCCCGGCAATAGAACCCTCTGGTTGCGCTTTATTGCGAACGTATTTCTTTAAAGTTTTCAAAAACCTAATCGCGCAAGTATCTCATTAGACAAGTAAACATATGTGTAACTATAAAATAAATGACTAAAATAAGAAGATAAAATACATTTCATTGGGATACATCCATCGACATTGAACTGGTCCGCCTATTTTTGCCTCTGATGCTAGATGGATGGCTAAGTGAACCATTATGTTAAAGAAACTAGGTGGAAATGTCCTTTCTAAGTTGCACATAATAAGTGGAATTTTATCTTCCAATCGCTCGTAATCTTCAACACTACCTACCTTTGAACACAACTCACGGAAGAACGTGCTAAACACTATTAATATAGAGCACACATTTTTTGGCAAAATCTTTCGAATTGCCAAAGGTAATAATTGTTGCATGATGACATGAGAATCGTGACTCTTCAAGCCTATTTTTTTTCGTTGTTTGAGATCAATACGACTAGAAATATTGGATGAATAACTGTCCGGACTCTAGAGGTTCTTCAAAACATTGAGAAACAACTTTTTACGTTCTTTGTCCGTAGAATAACATGTGGCTGGAAGGACGCATGTACGAGATCCCTCCTCATGTTGTGGCCAAAGTTCTTCTCCAATACCCATATCTTTCAGATCCAGTCTTGCCTTTTTATTATCTTTCGATTTTCTCTCAAAATCCATAATGGTACCGAGAATACTGTCGCAGATATTCTTTTCAATATGCATGATAATAAAATGTTCAATGTTTTATTTATGAGTTCTTTACTCATGAAATATTCATGTAGGTAACAGTGACTTTGGTGAAATTTCATTTTTTATTCATTTATCATTTCTTTTACATTTCCCTGTGAAATAATGACAAACCCTTTGAGTAGTTATGAAAAAAACATTGTAGGTTTTATGTTGGACGTAATATCTGTAGGCTTCGGTGAAAAAGAAACATTGGTTGGTGCATCCCGTGAAAGTGGAAATCCGGGAATAACGAACTTGGTTATAAACAAAGTAGTTTTCTGTAGGCTTTAGGCAATTTAATTTTGCCGGACTTTGATGTATCTATGCCTTTGTAATTACCATTGTAGTCAATATTCACTTCATTTTGATCAAACTTTTATTGTCCACCTAAAAATATGTGAAACACAAAATTATGATATGATTACATATGATGTGGATGGCTTCTTGAGTAGCTTCTTTTTAATCAGTTTGGGAGTTACTTGTTTAGCTCTAAAAGAAATCAAATGGTGGCAGGAAAGGGAGAGGAAGGCACCATGAAACAAAAATGAGTGTTAACAATGTTACATAAAAATGAGGGCGATTTTTATTATCTAAGTTTGGAAGAGTTGAAATAAAAGTTATTTAAACATTTCTTGATCTATTTCTCGTTGTATGTATTAAAAGTGATGTGCCTAACCCCCACCATTAACCCGATAGAGAATGAAAAGTTGATGCCATTATGATATATGAGTACATATGATGTGAATGGCTTGAGGAGCTTCTTTTTTAACAGTTTGGGAGTTACTTGTTTAGCAAGTGTCAGGATGAGAAAACTCTCTATATAAATATAGCACTAGTCTCAGAGGAACCTTAAGAGGCAGCCGAGGGGGATTAGCTTGATTTATTTTTCGTTCTTTATTAAGTTTTCAGAAATATTTCAAAAATATGGGACAAATTGTTATCATATTTAGTAAACTTTAGAAGAATATGACACAAAAACAAGAGCACAAGCATGCATGGTAACCCTCCACCATCCATGACCATGTGGATCCATAAAGGGTAAAAAATCAACATGTTGGAGGCCGGGTTGCTATGGGCACGCAAGCCCAACCTGAAACCCCGCCAACACCCAAATGAACCAATTATTCGGCAAGAAAGGTTCACGACCAACCAACCGTAGTATATTGTTCGAAAATTCATCATAAGGTGGAAAATAAACCAATAAAAGATGAATAAGAACAATCACCGAAAATGATGAGGAAGAATATAAAAAAGAGAGAAATCTTTTTGTAACAAGGTTTCTCGTCAAACAACAACTAGATCAAGACATTCTTTTAGCTCTAAAAGAAATCAAATGGTGCCAGGAAAGAGAGGGCAAGGCACCATGAAACAAAAATCAAAGTTAACAATGTTACATAAAAGTTATTTAAACATTTCTTGATCTATTTCTCTTTATATGTATTAAAGGTGATGTGCCTGGCCCCCACCATTAACCCGAATGAAAAGTTGATGCCCATTTGACTTAATCGTCCTAAATACATCAAAATAGTATGGAGACAAATAAGGGCGATGTTGGAGTGACTTAGAGGATGACTCAGAGGGTGCCCAAATGACGTGGAATTCACTAAAAGACAAGGCTTTTTCAAAGTTTGACGAAAGTGGGGACCGCTTTTGTTTCTAAATTAGGAAACATGTCACCCTCTAAGTACCAATTTCTAAGTAACTCTATCATTTTCCTACACATAACTAGACAAGGCTTTTTCAAAGTTTGACGAAAGTGGGGACCGCTTTTGTTTCTAAATTAGGAAACATGTCACCCTCTAAGTACCAATTTCTAAGTAACTCTATCATTTTCCTACACATAACTATCTCAAAAGATGGAACATGATTAAAAAAATGTGTAACTCAAAAAACTCTTAAGCTGCTGTGGCAGGTAGAATCAACTCAACAGAGCATCTACCTTAGTATTCGCAGCTCTAGAAAGAAACTTTATGCAGAGAGGTGGATACACTTTAGTCAATGAGAATATCGAAGATGGCATTCCCCATAACTAATCTCCACAAATCATACCGGATGTGGCCCTGACTTATCCTTCTTCTCCCATATGAAACGTATCAATGCAAAACCTATTTTAGTTAATTAATTTTGTAGGTGCGTTTTAGTTGTCTCTAATATCTTATATTTGTAATACTAGTGTTTTTGTTGTTGAAACTAATACTAGTTTAGACTTCCATAGCAAAACATATATTTTTTTATAAAAGAAAAAACCTAAAGTGAACCTATATAGACTAATGAGAAACTGTTTCTCTTTATACACACCATGATTTGGATATAAATTTGCATGATAATAAAATGTTCAATGTTTTATTTATGAGTTCTTTGCTCATGAAATATTCATGTAGGTGACGGTGACTTCGGTGAAATTACATTTTTTATTCATTTATCATTTCTCTTACATTTCCCTGGGAAATAATGGCAAACCCTTTGAGTAGTTGTGAGAAAAACATTGTAGGCTTTAGGTCGGACTTAATATCTGTAGGCTTCGGTGAAAAAAAACATTGGTTGGTGCATCCCATGAAAGTGGAAATCCGGGAATAATGAACTTGGTTATAAATAAAGTAGTTTTCTGTAGACTGTAGGCAATTTATCTTTGCCGGACTTTGATGTATCTATGCCTTTGTAATTACCATTGTAGTCAATATTCACTTCATTTTGATCAAACTTTTATTGTCCACCTAAAAATATGTGAAACACAAAATTATGATACGAATACATATGATGTGAATGGCTTCTTGAGAAGCTTCTTTTTTTATCAGTTTGGGAGTTACTTGTTTAGCAAGTGTAGGAAACTCTCTATATAAATATAGCACTACAGGAACCTTAAAAGAGGCAGCCGAGAGGGATTAGCTTGATTTATTTTTCTTACTTTATTAAGTTTTGAAAAATATTTCAAGAATATGAGACAAATTGTTATCAGGTTCAGTGAACTTTAGAAGAATATGACACTAAAACAAGAGCACAAGCATACACGGTAACCCTCCACCATCCATGACCATGTGGATCCATAAAGGGTAAAAAATAAACATGTTGGAGGCCGGGTTGCAATGGGCACGCAAGCCCAACCTGAAATCCCGCCAACACCCAAATGAACCCAATTATTCGGCAAGAAAGGTTCACTACCAACCAACCGTAGTAGATTGTTCGAAAATTCATCATAAGCTGCAAAATAAACCAATAAAAGATGAAAAGAACAATCACCGAAAATGATGTGGAAGAATATAAAAAAGAGAGAAATCTTTTTGTAACAAAGTTTCTCGTCAAACAACAACTAGATCAAGACATTCTTTTAGCTCTAAAAGAAATCAAATGGTGGCAGGAAAGGGAGGGCAAGGCACCATGAAACAAAAATCAGTGTTAACAATGTTACATAAAAATGAGGGTGATTTTTATTATCTGAGTTTGAAAGAGTTGAAATAAAAGTTATTTAAACATTTCTTGATCGATTTCTCTTTATATGTATTAAAAGTGACTTGCCTAGCCCCCCACCAGTAACCCGATAGGGAATGAGAAGTTGATGTCATTTTGACTTCGGAAAAATAATGGTCCTAAAATATACCTCAAAATAGTACGGAGACAAATAACTATCTCAAAAGATGGAACATTGATTAAAAAAATGTGTAACTCAAAAAAAAATCAAAAGTGAATTGATAAACTAATTTACTCCTAAGCTGCTCCGGCTGGTAGATTCAATTCAACAGAGCATCTACCTTAGTATTTGCAGCTCTCGAAAGGAACTTCATGCATAGAGGTGGATTTGCTTTCCCCACAATAAATCTCCACAAATCATACCCGATGCGATCGCCGGTACAAATGCATAAGCCACAGCGTACTTTACTTTTGTTGATTGAATTTGAAGACATTAAGGCTGGAGTTGAGTTGACACTTAAGTTTTTGAATGCCAAAACCCATTTTAGTAAATTAATATTGAAGGTGTGTTTTCGTTTTATCTAATATCTTATACTTGTAACACTAGTTTTTTTTTTGAAACTAATACTGGTTAACTTTCATCACAAAACATATATTTTTTTTTTATAAAAGAACAAACCTAAAGTGAACCTATACACACTAATGAGAAACCGTTTTTCTTTATATACACGATGAATTGGATATAAACTTGCATGATAATAAAATGTTCAATGTTTTATTTATGAGTTCTTTGCTCATGAAATATTCATTTATGTAATAGTGACTTTGGTGAAATTTTGATTCTTTTTTTTATTATTTCTTTTACATTTGTCTCGAAAATAATGGCAACCCTTTGACTAATTATGAAAAAACATTGCCAACAACGGGTAGGCTACTTGGTTAGTGCATCCCATGAAAGTGAAAATGTAGGAATATTGAACTTAGTTATAAATAAAGTAAGGGTGAGCAAAAACCGAACCAATTGACCGAACCAAACCAAATCGAACTGCATCGATTGGTTTTTGGGCCAAACCGATATTGTTCGACTCGGTTCGGCCGAAAAACAGATCAAACCCAAATCGGTCTGGTTTGACTCCGACTTGAGTTTCTAGAAACCGCTCAAACAGTACTGACCGAACCTAAGGAAAAATGAAATAATAATTTTGTAAAGTTCGAAAGTGTTAAACTACAAAGGAAAAAAAGAAAAAGAACACCCCTAATCAACTATTCCATACTATTGTCCGTCATCCTTCCCAGTTGTTGTTGTCGGTTTCATCAACCATAACCTATTCAACTTGATTGGAAATTTCATCATTCTTAGTTAGTAACTTAAAATTATAGATTTTGCATTCACACTTTTACTTTTTTTTTTTTTGTAATGATGCAAAAGTACGATGCAATTTTAATTTTGATTTTCGGTATATGTAACGGTGGAAAAGTACGATGAGTTCTAAATTTTTATTTTCGATATATGCAATGAAATGAATAACATTAGTTTACCATTTTTTCTAAATTGTGCTCGGTTAAACCGATCAACCGAACTCAACCGAGCCGAACTATGTAGGTCGGCCGAGTGATCGGCTCGACTGCGACCGATGATTTAGTCAAACCGTCACTTATTGGTTCGACTTCGGCTCGAGCCAAAACCGAAAAAAACCCACCGTTGCTCACACTTAAACTAAAGTAGTTTTCTGTAGGTTTTAGGCCATTTAATTTAGCGGGCCTTTTGATGTATCGATGACTTTGTAATTACAATTACCATTGTAGCCAATAATCATAAACAAAATTGTGAAATCTTTTTGGTGTTTTCATGTACTTAACTGTTTATCTTCTCAAGTGTGGGATATTGTACTTGTTTAGTTTTGGGCCAAACACCAAAGAAGCTTAAATAAAGTACAGACTAGTATCTTTTTCAAGTGTGGGATTTCACTTCATTCACACACAGGAGTCCCTGTTGCTGCTAAAACTACAGGCTTATTTCACCCCATTTTAATCAAACTTTTACTGTCCACGTAAAAATCGGCGAACACAAAATTATGAAATGTGCATATGATGTGAATCGCGGGAAGGCTTCATTTTTATCAGTTTCTGAATTACTTGTTTAGCAAGTGTCAGGATGAGTAAACTCTCTAACTATAAATATAGCACTAGCCAGTGTTAAAAATGTTACAACTAACAAACATAAAAGTGCGTTTGGAAGAGTTGAATAAAAATATTTTTTAAATAATTCTTGATCTATTTCTCTTTATATGTATTGAAAGTGGTGTGCCTACCCCCACCATTAATGCAGAGACGTGGATTTACTTCAGCCAACGAGAGTATCGAAGATGGCGTTCCCCACAATGAATCTCCACAGATCATACCTGATGCCATTGCTGGTACAAATGCGTCGGCCTCTGACTTATCTTTCTTCTCCCAAAAGAAACGGATCAAACTCCAAACACACATGTCAATGGTGAATGCAAAACCTATTTTAGTTAATTAATTATGAAGGTGCTTTTTAGTTTTCTCTAATATCTTATATTTGTAATACTAGTTTTTTTGTTGTTGAAACTAGTACTAGTTTAGACTTCCATCGCAAAACATATATTTTTTTATAAAAGAAAAAACCTAAAGTGAACCTATACAGACTAATGAGAAACTGTTTCTCCTTATATACACCATGATTTGGATATTAATTTGCATGATAATAAAATGTTCAATGTTTTATTTATGAGGTCTTTGCTCATGAAATATTCATGTAGGTGACGGTGATTTCGGTGAAATTTCATTTTTTTTATTCATTTATCATTTCTCTTACATTTCCCTGGGAAATAATGGCAAACCCTTTGAGTAGTTATGAAAAAGACATTGTAGGTTTTAGGTTGGACGTAATATCTGTAGGCTTCGGTGAAAAAAAACATTGGTTGGTGCATCCCGTGAAAGTGGAAATTCGGGTATAATGAACTTGGTTATAAACAAAGTAGTTTTTTGTAGGCTTTAGGCAATTTAATTTTGCCGGACTTTGATGTAACTATGCCTTTGTAATTACCATTGTAGTCAATATTCACTTCATTTTGATCAAACTTTTATTGTCCACCTAAAAATATGTGAAACACAAAATTATGATATGAGTACATATATATGATGTGGATGGCTTCTTGAGGAGCTTCTTTTTTATCGGTTTGGGAGGTACTTGTTTAGCTCTAAAAGAAATCAAATAGTGGCAGGAAAGGGAGGGCAAGGCACCATGAAACAAAAATGAGTGTTAACAATGTTACATAAAAATGAGGGCCATTTTTATTATCTGAGTTTGAAAGAGTTGAAATAAAAGTTATTTAAAAGTGATGTGCTTAACCCACACCATTAACCCGATAGAGAATGAAAAGTTGATGCCATTTTGACTTCGGAAAAATAATCGTCCTAAAATATACATCAAAATAGTATGGAGACAAATAACTATCTCAAAAGATGGAACATTGATTAAAAAAATGTGTAACTAAAAAAAAACAAAAAATTTTTTGATAAACTAATTTACTCCTAAGCTACTATGGCAGGTATTATCAACTCAACAGAGCGTCTACCTTAGTATTCGCAGCTCTAAAAAGGAACTTCATCAGAGAGGTGGATTCACTTTAGCCAGCGAGAGTATCGAAGATGGCATTCCCCACAATGAATCTCCACATATCTTACCGTTTAAAATTTTGGCGAGTACGAAGAACGATAAAGAGAGAATCAAACAGTTCTTGGGTAGAGCACTTGTTCCTTCAATAGCGATAAGAGCAATACTTCGATATATTGACCCATACGGAGTTGGATGTGTTGGGGTCCCTCCTTATAATTAAAGGACTCCTAGTTGGAATAGGATTTCCCTTATTCCTTGTTTGGGAAAAAAATAGAAGTTTCTATTTTTTCAAGCATAAAAAGGAATTCCTATTTCTTTTGGTAAACCTCCCTATTTATCATTATAAAAGGGAATGAAAGGGAAGAGATTATACACAACAACTTCCAGAACAAAGAGAAGTCAGAGAAAGAGAGATTTCTGAAGTGGTTCTTTCAAGAGAGATTGAAAGAGCGGAATATTGGTTTGAAGAAAAGAAGATTATTAATCTTGTGAAGCAATTTAGTTTGTGGTTATCTTCTTCAACCTTTAGTAATCTAGGATTTGTTCAAGTCCTAAGGAGTAAGAGATTTTATTTCTTTGTTTCTTTGTTCAGTTTATCCACCATAGGTTTGGTGAAGAGTTGTCCAAGAGTGTTTCTACACATCTTGAAGAGTTGTGTAATCCATTATTTAATTATAGTGGAAGATTTCTGGACTAGGTCCCGTGGTTTTTTACCTTCTAGTTTGGAGGGGTTTTTTGCCACGTTAAATAATCTTGGTGTCTCTACTTTTACTTTCGCATCGTTTATCTTCATATTCCTGAACAAGTTAATTAGGTTATTTTTCCTATCAAGTGGTACCAGAGCTAAGGTTGGATTTATTGTTCAGAAATATGGAAGTGAATACTAATCGCATGATTAGTTTAGATGGAGAAAACTACTTGATGTAGAAAGCAAAAATGGAAGATTTGTTATACTGCAAAGACCTAACTGCACCCATTGAAAATCACGGTACAAAACCGATGAAGATAGATGAAGAAGACTGGAAGGTATTAGATCGTAAGGTTGTTGGATTTATTCGACAATGGGTAGAACCCAGTGTTTTTCATCATGTATCAACGGAGACTTCCGTTTATAGTCTATGGAGGAAATTAGAAGAATTATATGATCAAAAGACAGCTGCCAAAAAGGCTTACTTGTTCAGAAAGCTAGGAAAATTACAATATAAAAAAGGAACCTCAATTGCTCAACACTTGAATGAGATGAAAAGTCTAGTACACCAGCTTTCTGCAATGAAGTTAGTTTTGGATGATGAGTTGCAGGCCTTACTTCTTCTAAATTCTTTACCAGATAGTTGGGAGACATTGGTGGCGTCTCTTAGCAATTCTGCTCCTGATGGCATAATGCGTATGAATCACGTAACAGGTAGTTTGTTGAATGAAGAAACAAGAAGGAAATCATCGTCAGACGAGTCTCATTCAGAGGCACTTGTTACAGAAAGACGGGGGAGAAATAAAAGTAGAAAACCTCATAACCGTGATAAGTCAAAGGGGAGATCAAAACTAAAGAAAGAAGTTAGATGTTTTGGTTGTGGAAAAATGAGTCATTACAAGAGTGATTGCAGGAAACCAAAGAAGGAAAATAAAAAGGATGATGAAAAACAAGATAATGTTGCGGTAGTTGCCTCAGGTGATGACATTATCTTACTCTCAGGTTGTGGAGACACTTGCTTAAGTATGGCTGAGTCAGAACCAGAAACGACATGGTTGGTTGACTCAGGTGCTTCGTATCATGCTATTCCATGTAAGGATTTCTTTAACTCTTACAAAACTGGTGACCTTGGCAAAGTCAGTATGGGAAACTTAGGATTCTCAAAAATCGTAGGAATTGGAGAAGTGAAAATTGAGACGAGCACAGGGAGTCAATTGATTCTGAAGAATGTGAGGCATATACCAGATCTTCGATATAACCTAATCTCTACCGGAGTATTAGATGATGAAGGGTACCACAGTCACTTTGGTGATGGAAAGTGGAAGCTCACAAAAGGGTCAATGGTGATAGCAAGAGGGAAGAAGTGTTGTACTTTATACAGGACTCAAGTAAAACTGTGTAAAGGAGAATTGAATGCAGTTGAAAAAGATTCTTCCACTGATCTTTGGCATAGAAGACTCGGGCACATGAGCGAGAAAGGACTTCAAATCCTTGCTAAACGACAAGACTTACCAAACGTAAAAGGTATAAATTTAAACACTTGCTCTCATTGTTTAGTAGGAAAGCAACATAGAGTATCCTTTCAAAGGAATGCATCTGAAAGAAAATCCAGTGTTTTGGAGCTCGTTTATTCTGACGTTTGTGGGCCTTTAAAGGTCAAAACACTTGGTGGTGCTTTGTATTTTGTTACTTTTATAGATGATGCTTCCAGGAAAGTTTGGGCATATGCCATAAAGACCAAAGATCAGGTACTTGCAGTTTTCAAGAATTTCCACAACATGGTAGAACGGGAGACAGGAAAATCATTGAAGTGCATTCGCACTGACAATGGAGGAGAATACATCGGGTCGTTTGAAGAGTACTGCAAAACCCATGGTATTCGACATGAACAGACAGTTCCCAAAACTCCACAACAAAATGGTGTAGCAGAACGCGTGAACCGCACTATTGTGGAGAGGATCAGATGTATGCTCTCAGAAGCAAAGCTGCCTAAAAGCTTCTGGGGTGAGGCAATGCGTACTGCATGTTATCTGATCAATTTATCACCTTCAGCACCATTAGATAGAGATGTAGCTGAGAGAGTGTGGGCTGGGAAAGATGTCAGTTATGAACACTTAAGGGTGTTTGGTTGCAGGGCTTTTGTGCATATACCTAAAGATCAAAGGGCAAAGCTTGATGATAAAGGCAAGCAATGCATCTTTTTAGGGTATGCAGATGAGAAATTCGGATACAGGTTATGGGATCCAGTGGATAAGAAGATTATTAGAAGTAGAGATGTGGTCTTTCTTGAAAATCAAACTATTGAGGACTTCGGGAAATTTGATAAGCATGAGAATCATAGTAATGATCTCATTGATCTAGATCCACATATCTCTTCTAAGGTTATGCATGATAATGCAGGTGAAGAACAAAATCATAAAGATGAAGCTCATGAAGATGTTCCTATGGGCGATGATGTTGAGCAAGGAACGGAAGTTCAACATGAACCACCAGTTGAATTGAGAAGATCGACTAGAGAGAGAGCACCATCTACCAAGTATTCTCCACACGAGTATGTGATGGTTACAGATAGTGGAGAACCACAGTGTTATGAAGAAGCCATAGATGATGAACACAAGAAGGAGTGGTTGAAAGCTATGCAAGATGAGATTGAATCATTGCATAAGAACAACACTTTTAAGTTGGTTGAAAAACCTAAGAATAAGAAGATTCTTAAAAATAAGTGGGTTTTCAAAATCAAGACCGAAGAAAGAAATTCACAACCACGGTATAAGGCACGCCTAGTGGTGAAAGGATTTGGGCAGAAGAAGGGTATTGATTTTGATGAGATTTTCTCTCCGGTGGTGAAGATGTCCTCTATACGGTTAGTATTGGGATTGGCTGCAAGTATGAACCTAGAAATTGAACAACTAGATGTCAAGACCGCTTTCCTTCATGGCGACTTGGAGGAAGATGTGTATATGGAACAACCAACAGGGTTTGAAGTTAAAGGTAAGGAACACTTGGTTTGTAAGTTAGAGAAGAGTTTATATGGGCTGAAACAAGCACCAAGACAGTGGCACAAAAAGTTTGAATCATTCATGAAGGATCAAGGGTATCACAGGACGGCTTCAGATCATTGTGTTTTCGTTCATAAATTTCCTGATGGAGATTTGATTATACTTCTACTTTATGTTGATAATATGTTGATTGTTGGTCAGGATGCTAATAAAATTAGCAGGTTAAAGAAGGAACTAAACAAGTATTTCGATATGAAAGACTTGGGTCCAGCAAAACAAATTCTTGGCATGCATATCTCTCGTGATAGGAAAGCTGGAAAACTTTGGCTATCACAAGAAAGATACATTGAGAAGGTTCTAGAAAGGTTCAATATGGACAAGACAAAACCAGTGAGTTGTCCATTAGCCAGTCACTTCAAGTTGACTCGTGATCAGTGTCCATCAACTAGAAGTGAGAAAGAAGAAATGGAGAAAATTCCTTATGCTTCAGCTGTAGGAAGCTTGATGTATGCAATGGTGTGTACAAGACCGGACATTGCATTTGCAGTTGGAGTAGTAAGCAGATTTCTTGCTAATCCAGGCAAAGAGCATTGGTTAGCAGTGAAGTGGATTCTGAAGTATCTTAGAGGTACGTCTAAAGCTCGTATATGTTTTGGTAATGATAAGCCAGTATTAGTCGGTTACACAGATGCAGACATGGCAGGAGATGTAGACTCTAAAAGGTCCACATCAGGCTACTTATTTACATTTTCAGGGGGAGCAGTGTCATGGCAATCTAAATTACAAAAGTGTGTAGCTTTATCTACTACAGAGGCAGAATATATTGCCATTACAGAGTGTTGCAAGGAGATGTTATGGATGAAGAGACTGTTAGAAGAACTTGGTATGAAACAAGATAATTATGTTATTCATTGCGACAGTCAAAGTGCCATCCACCTCAGTAAGAATTCTAGTTTCCATTCCAAGTCCAAGCATATAAATGTGAGATACCAATGGATCCAAGATGTTCTTGAAGACAAGGTGTTGAAGATCGAGAAAATCCATACTGACGATAATGGTTCAGATATGATGACAAAACCATTACCCAAAGGCAAACATAAGCTATGTAGCAGTGTTGCAGGTTTAGGGATGGTAGGTCCCTCTTCATAAGTCGGGAGGGGGAGTTTGTTGGGGTCCCTCCTTATAATTAAAGGACTCCTAGTTGGAATAGGATTTCCCTTATTCCTTGTTTGGGGAAAAAATAGAAGTTTCTATTTTTTCAAGCCTAAAAAGGAATTCCTATTTCTTTTGGTAAACCTCCCTATTTATCATTATAAAAGGAAATGAAAGGGAAGAGATTATACACAACAACTTCCAGAACAAAGAGAAGTCAGAGAAAGAGAGATTTCTGAAGTGGTTCTTTCAAGAGAGATTGAAAGAGCAGAATATTGGTTTGAAGAAAAGAAGATTATTAATCTTGTGAAGCAATTTAGTTTGTGGTTATCTTCTTCAACCTTTAGTAATCTAGGATTTGTTCAAATCCTAAGGAGTAAGAGATTTTATTTCTTTGTTTCTTTGTTCAGTTTATCCACCATAGGTTTGGTGAAGAGTTGTCCAAGAGTGTTTCTACACATCTTGAAGAGTTGTGTAATCCATTATTTAATTATAGTGGAAGATTTCTGGACTAGGTCCCGTGGTTTTTTACCTTCTAGTTTGGAGGGGTTTTTTGCCACGTTAAATAATCTTGGTGTCTCTACTTTTACTTTCGCATCGTTTATCTTCATATTCCTGAACAAGTTAATTAGGTTATTTTTCCTATCAGGATGTTCACCTCCGTCCAGTCCCAAGTCTGGAAAAGCTTTGTAGAAGAAGAACCAAAAAACAAATGGAGACAAAATACAGCCTAGTAATGTTCCAAAAACTTGGCTAAAAAACATAGATCTTGGAGATGCAAGTGTTAAGTAACCTGTCTTGAAATCCTGCATTAAATCTGAAGCAACCGATACGATACTCATCATAACACCACAGGCAGCTAAACCAGCAATTACTCATCCTTTCTCTAAACCAACCCATGCACCGAATATGAAGATGGCAAGTTTATCGTAACTTGAAGCTAAAGACCAATCTGTCAAACCACATCCATAGGTATTGCAGAAGGCCAAAATTGGAGCAATGGCGTATATAATGATAATGTGATACCATTTCAACTCATGGAAAAGTGTTGGTACTGCGAAAATTGCAAGGATTGCCAAAATAATGTAACCACCGACAGCAACAGATGTAGGAATTTGATCTTTTAAGAAGAACTTAGTTCTACGCTCATCGTCATAGCTCATGGAAGTTTGTATTGCAGAAGAATCGACAGCTGCTGCAGGTAAGATGTTTTTCTTTCGAGATTTCACAAGAGCAATTGCGGTTTTTGTCAGTACAAACAGAAAGTGGTATAAACCATCTCCGAGGATCATAGCTATAGCAATGAAGACCTATTTATCAATAGAAATAAAAAAGAAAACCCCTAATAAACTATTCCATACTACTGTCCGTCATCCTTCCAGTTGTTGTTGTCGGTTTCATCAACCACAACCTATTCAACTTGATTGGAAATTTCATCCTTCTTAGTTAGTAACTTGAAATTATAGATTTTGCATTCACACTTTTACTTCTTTTTTTTGTTTGTAATGGTGCAAAAGTACGATGCAATTTTAATTTTGATTTTCGGTATATGTAACGGTGGAAAAGTACGATGAGTTCTAAATTTTTATTTTCGATATATGCAATGAAATGAATAACATTAGTTTACCATTTTTTTCTAAATTGTGTTCGGTTAAACCGATCAACCGAGCCGAACCAAACCAATTCGAACTATGTAGGTCGGCCGAATGATCGACTCGACTTCGACTGATGATTTAGTCAAACCACCACTTATTGGTTCGACTTCGGCTCGAGCCAAAACCGAAAAAACCCCACCGTTGCTCACCCCTAAGCTAAAGTAGTTTGTTGTAGGTTTTAGGCCATTTAATTTAGCCGGGCTTTTGATGTATCAATGACTTTGTAATTACAATTACCATTGTAGCCTATATTCATAAACAAAATTGTTAAATATTTTTGGTGTTTTCATGTGCTTAACTGTTTATCTTCTCAAGTGTGGGATATTGTACTTGTTTAGTTTTGGGCCAAACACCAAAGAAGCTTAAATAAAGTACAGACTAGTATCTTTTTCAGGTGTGGGATTTCACTTCATTCACACACAGGAGTCCCTGTTGCTGCTAAAACTACAGGCTTATTTCACCCCATTTTAATCAAACTTCTACTGTCCACGTAAAAATCGGCGAACACAAAATTATGAAATGTGCATATGATGTGAATCGTGGGAGGAGCTTCATGTTTATCAGTTTCTGAGTTACTTGTTTAGCTAGTGACAGGATGAGTAAACTCTCTAACTATAAATATAGCACTAGCCACTAGAGGGACCTGAAGAGGCAGACAAGAGGGATTAGCTTGATTTATTTTTCGTACTCTATTAAGTTTTGAGGAATATTTCAATAATATGAGACAAATTGTTATCAGATTTAGTAAACTTTAGAAGAATATGACACAAAAACTAGAGCACAAGCATGCATGGTAACCCTCCACCATCCATGACCATGTGGATCCTTAGGGTAAAAAAATCAACATGTTGGAGGCCGCGTTGCTATGGGCATGCAAGCCCAACCTGAAACCCAGTCAACACCCCAATGAACCAAATTATTCGGCAAGAAAGGTTCACGACCATCCAACCATAGTAGATTGTTCAAAAATTCATCATAAGGTGAAAAAGCAACCAAAAAAAAAATGAAGAAGAACAAACAAATGATGAGGAAGAATATAAAAAAGAGAGAAATCTTTTCGTAACAAAGTTTCTCGTCAAACAACAACTAGATCAAGACATTCTTTTAGTTCTAAAAGAAATCAAATGGTGGCAGGAAAGGGAGGGCAAGGCACCATGAAACAAAAATGAGTGTTAACTATGTTACATAAAAATGAGGGCGATTTTTATTATCTGAGTTTGAAAGAGTTAATAAATGGTGGCAGGAAAGGGAGGGCAAGGCACCATGAAAAGTTGATGCCATTTTGACTTCTGAAAAATAATCGTCCTAAAATATACATCAAAATAGTATGGAGACAAATTACTATCTCAAAAGATGGAACATTGATTAAAAAAATGTGTAACTCAAAAAAAAATAAATAAAAAAAATAATTGATAAACTAATTTACTCCTAAGCTGCTATGGCAGGTAGAATCAACTCAACAGAGCATCTACCTTAGTATTCGCAGCTCTGGAAAGGAACTTCATGCAGAGAGGTGGATTCACTTTAGCCAACGAGAGTATGGAAGATGGCATTCCCCACAATGAATCTCCACATATCATACCTGATGCCATTGCGGGTACAAATGCGTCGGCCTCTGACTTATCTTTCTTCTCCCACAAGAAGCGGATCAAACTTCCTACACACATGTCAATTGTGAAATATCCTCCCAGATAGAATGGAATAGCCATTGCCATAGCACTTGGTACATATTTGTGATACTCGTTCCCAAAATACTTCAAAATGTCTCTCAAACCGTTCAAAATGATGGCGAGTACGAAGAACGATAGAGAGAGAATCAAACAGTTCTTGGGTAGAGCACTTGTTCCTTCAATAGCGATAAGAGCTATACCTCGATATAGTGACCCATACGGAGCTGGATGTTCACCTCCGTCCAAGCCCAAGTCTGGAAAAGCTTTGTAGAAGAAGAACCAAAACACAAATGGAGACATAATACAGCCTAGTAATGTTCCAAAAACTTGGCTAAAGAACATAGATCTTGGAGATGCAAGTGTTAAGTAACCTGTCTTGAAATCCTGCATTAAATCTGAAGCAACCGATACGATACTCATCATAACTCCACAGGCAGCTAAACCAGCAACTACTCCTCCTTTCTCTAAACCAACCCATGCACCAAATATGAAGATGGCAAGTTTACCATAACTTGAAGCTAATGACCAATCTGTCAAACCACATCCATAGGAATTGCAGAATGCCAAAATTGGAGCAATGGCGTATATAATGATAATGTGATACCACTTCAACTCATGGAAAAGTGCCGGGACTGCAAAAATTGCAAGGATTGCCAGAATAATGTAACCACCGACAGCAACAGATGTGGGAATTTGATCTTTTAAGAAGAACTTAGTTCTACGCTCATCGTCATAGCTCATGGAAGTTTGTATTGCAGAAGAATCGGCAGCTGCTGCAGGTAAGATGTTTTTCTTTCGAGATTTCACAAGAGCAATTGCGGTTTTTGCCAGTACAAACAGAAAGTGGTATAAACCATCTCCGAGGATCATAGCTATAGCAATGAAGACCTGTTTATTAATAGAAATAAAAAAGAATGAGGTCAGATTCATATTTTAGTGATACAGTATAACGTCTGAACTAACAGCTAAGAATTAGTATAAATTATTTGAATGAATGAAGTTAGGGAGGAAAAACATTACCTTGTAACCTTGAAGTCCCTTAAGACTACTCCCAGGAAGTGATGATGGGTACCAGATACCTTGCTGTTTTTCTATAAGTGGCCACATTACTCCCCACGAAAGGACAGCTCCGAGCAACATGGATAAATTAATGGAATAAGGGCATATCATTCCAACTCCGACATAGGTTGCTGAAAAATCAAAGTAAAACCTGTATTTGTAGGCTTCAAGACCGAAAGTAGGGAAGGCTGAAAAGCCACAACCATCTGCAGCAGTGTAGAACCATTGGAAGAATGCCCATCCGAAACTGATGACAAACCATTTGAATAGCTCCATGACTTGTTTCTTGGCTAGCTTGGCTCCTTTAGGTGTATGGAAACTGTTGATTAGGTAGGCAGTAGCAGTTCCACTCGGGTAGGTTAGCTTGTAGTCAAGGATCATAATCTTTCTCAAGGGCAGGATGGAGAAGAGACCAACGAAGCTCACGACACAGAGAAAACCAAGCATCCATAAGATGTGGAGTGGCTTTATGTTGTTTAATAAGAAGTTCTCCTCTTTAGATGCCACATTCGCTGTCATACCAAGTATGTAACTTCCATATCCACCTGTTAATTCACAATTCATAAAATATTAGTATCATAAACAAAATACTAGCTAGCTAGGAGTATAACAGACAGATGATGAAACCCTAAAAAAAAAAAAAAAGAAACTTACTACTAAAAGCAATTCCAGAAGTAGCAACAACACAAGTCTGAATGACTGTATTTTCCTGTCTGGTGAAAGGTTTGCTTTGAATTCCCAACTTTGAAAGAGCAGAAATCCATACTTTGACCAAGAAAAACCCTAATAATCCAGCAGCAACATTCAAAGAAGGAATAACACCAGTAGTGACATTGAGTTTCATCACAATGAATGTGAATAAAAACCCTAAAAGAAAACTAACGACTATAGATCTAATCGTCAGTTGTTCAGTCCACGTTGGCACTTCTTTCGATTCAAAGAGCTGTTCAATGGACAGCTCTTCTCCTGGCTTGATCTTCCCACTTTCGATCTCTTCATCAATCTCCATTGTCTCTCTTCTTCTTATCTGCTCTTGATCAAAGTTGAAGTTAAGATGATTCTGTAGAGAAAAACCATATAGTATTTATTTATAGTAGCAGAGAAAAGAGAGTTAGAGACAAACAAGGAATCCTATGGAGACAAGGATTCCTTAGAGATGACCGGCTGGTTTTGACGAGGAGTGTTTTACAATCTGAAAACACCACTGTGGAAAGACTAAGATACCCCCTTGTCTCATTATCTACTCCTTGTGGACTACATTGAGAAGTCCCCCGATCCGTGTCCGATCTACATGCAGTTATGGTCAGATAGTTTAGAAATTGAAAAACAGTTATGGTCGTACCTGCAATGCGAAGGTAATGTCAGCTTCATCAACTTTTAGTGTTACTCTTTTCAATTTATCTTCTCGAGATTGTCCAAGTTTTAGAAGACCCTGCATCATGAAACCACAAGTTTCTGTTAAGTCTTTTCATTTGTATTTCTTATGTTTTCTTTTGCTAAAGCAGCTATATGGAATCCAGAACCTCAAGAGAGAGTGAAAGAGTTCTAAGAACCTGATCACTGAGCACTTTACACATGTTTGTAAATTCCAGAGAGCCAGCTGGTGAAATTAGAGTTGATTTGCATATTTCAGAGTAATACCTATTCATCTGCATCCATATTATGAATTGAAACATCAGTTATTAAGTTCAAAGCACTTGCGAAAATTTGAGTTATATGAAACACATACCTCTCCAACTGTGGTATCTTTCTTTCCTCCGCGAAAAAGTTTGACCGCCGAGCAAAGTATAATCTGTAGGGAAATTTTAAAAGGCCCCCCCGTTTTTGTTAAAAGGCCTCCCCGCTAAAAGCGCCCCTCATTATAACCCATTTGGTTATAGGGCCCCCTCTACAAAAGAGCACCTCCTTCATCAATATTTGACCTAACGGCAAAGTTAACGCCGTTAGGTCAAACTTAACCCAAGACCGGTGATGTGGACCACGCCACATCATCATCTTCTCCGGCAGTGTCGCCGGCCGGCCAAACTTCCGGCCGGCGACCTTCAAATTTTTTTTTTTTTTTTTTTTTCTTTCTCTCCTCTCTCTCTCTAAGAACTCCGGCGAAGGAACCCTTCGCCGGAGTTCTTAGAGAGAGAGAGAGAGAGGAGAGAAAGAAAAAAAAAAAAAAATTTTGGTTTGAAGGTCGCCGGCCGGAAATTTGGCCGGCCGGCGACCTTGCCGGAGAAGGTGATGATGTGGCGTGGTCAAATGATGTGGGTGAAATACACCCTTAAAGGGGGTTTTTTTCACCCATTCAAAGAGGGGGCCCTTTAACCAAGCCAAGTCAAACGTGTTTTACCAAGTCAACGAAACCATGGGGAGGCCTTTTAACAAAAACGGGGAGGCCTTTTTTAAAATCTCCCTAATCTGTAATGACAAAAAGATTCAATTAAAATACAGAGCTAACCCTATAAAAGTTCGTAATATGGGTAGATATATACAAAAAGATAAATTACTGTCTGGATAAGAAGTGCATGTATGTCCTGCTAGTAGTAGAGAAATTAAATATTTACAAACTTTACAAACTTAAGTTAAAAAAAATATTTACTGATAAAATCAATAGGCATAATTTTTTTTTTGTTGAAACATTGCATTAATTAAACCTTTAAAAGTCTATTACAATATAAAGAAACTAACATATAAGGTACGGTTTTCCAAGTCTTTGACCTATTCTTCTTTCTCGCCCATTTCGCAAGTTTGTCTGCCTGGACCTTTAGCTTTCTGTTAGAGTAGCTGACGCTGTCGAGCTTTCGTTGAATGTCTTTAATCCTTCGAATGTGGATATTGGACTGCCATTGCACTTGATGATTACTATCTTTTAAGTGCGCTATAAGATCATTGTTATCGCTTTCTATGATGACAGAATTGTGGTTGTTATTTTCTGCCCATATGAGGCCTTGAAGGATTGCTAGAGCTTCACTTTCTTCGCTTGATCTAGCTCTGAAAGTCGTAGCATAAGCCTCTACAAAGGTGGACTCCGAGTCATGAGCTATCATGCTGATACCGATGATTGAATCTACTGACTTATATGAGTCGTCTATATTGATCTTAATACACGGGGGCGTAGGAGGGATCCATTTTCCTAACGGAATACTGATTTGAGTTTTGGTACTATCCACTTTTTGCGGTGTCCAATTGATCATATTGATGACTGTTTTAATCTCTGTAATCTCATATTGGAAACAGTTGTCGCATCTCATTTTCCAAATATTCCATAATATGGTAGCAAAGTGAATTTTATTACAGGTCGAGCTGAGTTGTGTTGAATCTTGCCAAGAGAAGATCCACTCCGCTAAAGAGCGGATGTTTTATGATATTATGTTGAATTTGAACCAAATATTTTTCCATTTATTGATCTTATTCCCCTTGTGTACTTCCCACGTGGAAAGTTTGTTAATTTAATCAAGATGTTTTCTAATATTTTTCCATATCCACGAATGGTGTTGTTTTGCTAGGCCGGGGTATTCAGCTTTTGGGTAGTATTTTGCTTTTCGTAATTGTACCCATGTCGTTGTAGGTTCCATTCTGATCTTTCATGCTAACTTACTGAGGAGAGCTATGTTATCGAGTTCTGGTTTATGGAGACCCAACCCTCCCAACCTTTTGGGGCGGCAAATGTCGGACCAAGCTTTAGTGTAGATACCTTTTGACTTACCCCACCAGAAAGACTTTTGAATAGTCCTTATACGTTTGCTAACGCCTTTAGGAATGGCGAAGCATTGCATCTGATATCGGGGTACGGCTGCCGCTATAGCTTCTATGACTATCGTGCGGCCTGCCTGCGAGAGAAACGAGTGGTTCCACTTACAGAGTTTTTGGTTAATTTGATCGACTAGCTCGTTAAAAACTTTCGTCTTATTGGTGCCAATGAACAGTTGAGATCCCAAATATTTCTCCGAAGTAGAAGCGTATTTTACTTTAAGGGATCTCATAATAATTCTCTTGAATTTAGGGTGAGAGTTTTTCGAGTGGAATATATTGGATTTGGAGTAATTTATCATTTGACCCGAAGTTGCACTGAATATTTCAAGGATATGTTTGAGATTATGCGTGTTTTCAATAGAGTTACGACCAAATATAATACAGTCATCTGCGAAAAGCAAGTGGGTTATTTCGAGATTGGGATTGTTCGTTGGGTAACCTTTAAATTTGCCATGTCCTGTATAGGTGGTAAGGAGGCGGCTAATTCCTTCCATGACCAGAGTGAAAAGAAATGGGGAGAGAGGGTCTCCTTGTCTTATGCCTCTGGTCGGGTGGAAGGTCTCACCCGGGCGCCTGATAGGCCTAAAAAAGGTCTGTTCCCCAAGTGTAGGGATCAAGTAATAGTATAATTTGTAAATCGGGAAATCATTCCAAGGGACAAGCAATTTTACCTAGATCTTAAATGAACACCACCTTTAATAATTTTGATTTGGTTGAAAACTATTTTAAAAGGAAAACAATACTAATAAACTAATATGAATGAAATCAAAGTGGCTAGGGTTCTTGATTCCACCACATAAATGGACTATTTAAAACATGCATTAACCAACAAATCCCTTTTTTCATGTATAACTCAAAATCTAACATAATAAACTATTTAGATTTCGGAATATATTCTTTAATAATTCAATTCAAAACCATATATATTTGATTGACTATCATATAAATCTAGATTCCTAAACTATCATTCATTATCTAAAAAGCATATCTCATCTAATAATCTAATAAAAGCTTGAAATATCTAATTATAATGCATGAATGATGAAAAGATCTTAGAATCAATATGAAATGACAACTAATAAACATTGAAGCTCAATAAAAGGATTTAATAATCAATAGCATTTCTCAAAATAAGCCCAAATATGGGCTTCCTCTACACCCTAGATACAAATTTAGCTACTCATGGAATCTAAAGTAAAATTCATTGAATTTATAAAGTAAATGGTGTTACAAAAGATAAATGAAAAGAAATCACCAAATGAGATCTAGATCCATTGCTCCACTTGCCTCCATTTTGATATCCAATAAATGATCCAAATGTTTTCAATAATATTGTCTCAAAACTCCAATAGTAGCTTCTTTTTTAGAAGAAGAAGAGATAAGATGAGATTTAGAAAAGAAATAAGAGGATACAAGATTTTAGAAAAGAAGTTATGAAGAAATTAGAAGTAGAAAGAAAATGTAGAGAACAGATGAAAAAATTAGAAAAGAAGAGAGAGATTGGAAGAAATTATGGTGGAATGGGTAGTAAAAGAAAACAATGGAGGCTAGGGTTTTAGAAGATGTAGAGAGAAAGGGATAGGTTAGAAAAGAATGGAGGCTAAAAGAGGAGAGAGAGGCTAAGAGGGGAGAGAGCTTGGTTGGTAGTATAAGGGTCTTTACATAGAGTTAGGGTTTTAGTTGGGTTAAAATGGTAAATAGTGGGAGAAAAGAGGGTCATTTTTGGAGTTTTAGGGATTAAAGTGCAAAACCATAAGGCATAACCAATTGTAGTTGGCGGCTAGGGTTTTAAACAGGTAAAGAGGAGGGCACATGTCGCAAGGAGAGAAGAGGGAATCTAATTTCTAAAAGGGACATGTGAGGGACATATGTCGGCTGGAGAAAGGGTTAAGCAATCTGGCAGTTAGGGTCTGTGTTCACGCGGCTACAGTGCTTCGCGGCTAGGCAATTGACGTACGGCAGCAGCTAGTACCCGTCGGATGAACAAAATCCCGGATCTAGCCGGACAAGAGAAATACACGTGGTCTGGCTACGGATTCTAAGTTGCTACGGGTAACAAGTTATCAAGCCTAAGGTTAAGATGCACAGAAACCGTCGGATCTCAAAAACAGGGAAGCTAGCGGTCAAGATTAAAACGTGGAAAAGGAACCACCATATTAAGATGCTTCGGGTTGCAGTGGATCAGGCATGCGAGTTCTCTTTCGCTACTCAGCATTAACACGGGAATAAGATGTTCCACCTTCCAACAAGCGACACGTGTCGGTAAGCGGGCCAGAATCGTGCCCAACATTGTACCGAAAGCTGACCAAATGTTGACCTGACTTTGACTTTGGCTAATTCCCTCGTCCGGACTCCGATTTGACTTCCGCTTTCTCCTACGGACTCGTCTCGACCTCTACTTTTCACCCATGCACTGACCTTGGCTAAATTACCAAAATGTCCTTGACTCCGAATGACCAAAATACCCTTCATGCATCTTTTTCTCATTTTTAACCGTTTTCGCATCTAACACTGCAAAAGACACCTAATCATAAAAACCAACCATTTTATTATAATAAAGACTCGAAACAGACTAACTTGGCTAAATTAAACGACTCAGATGGGACATTTTCATGACCCATCACGCCCGTTCACCAAAACAGCCATAGACGAGGTCGAGATGCAATTTAAAATCATTTTGAGCCAATGTTCAGAATATCCCAACTGTCTCATAATATCTATTATGAAATTCCACTCAATCCTGTCAAATGCTTTTGACGTATCGATTTTGAGACCAAAGTAACCCTTTGCTCCTTTCAATTTCTTGTAAGAGTGGATGATTTCTTGCCCGATTATAATATTATCAGTAATATTCCTGCCAGGTACAAAAGCTGCTTGGAATTGAGAGATGATGTTATTCAGGGTGGATTTGAATCTATCCGCTAAAATTTTGGTGATGATTTTGTAAGTGGTGTTTAAAAGGCTAATCGAGCGGTAGTGTACTGTTGTTTGGGGGGAAGAGATTTTCGGAATGAGGCAGATGTG
The DNA here is from genome assembly GCF_041429995.1 of Eschscholzia californica. Taxonomy (NCBI): domain Eukaryota; kingdom Viridiplantae; phylum Streptophyta; class Magnoliopsida; order Ranunculales; family Papaveraceae; genus Eschscholzia; species Eschscholzia californica. The sequence continues at coordinate 9,693,341 of NW_028238198.1, read as the reverse complement.
AGTGTGATTAGTCTCATATGGGAGAGTAGCATTGTTGAAGAAACTTTGGACCAAGGTATAAATATCATTACTTACAGTGTCCCAGTTGGATTGAAAGAAAAATGTAGGGAAGCCATCTGACCCCGATGCCGCATCTTTTTTTAACCAATGAATGGCTTTATCTACCTCTTCTCTAGCCGGGATGCTCGTAAGCACTGTGTTTTGGGCGGTGGTAATAGTAGGATGGAAGAGATTAAGTATGTCTGGGTTTGGTTCGGGGTTGGTGGTAGTACTAATGTTAAGTAAGTGTGTGGAAAAAGTACTCTGGATTTCTGCTAAGGTTTCATGCCACATCTCATTGTTATATTTAATTAATAGCTAGAATTCAATTGGTTCTGCTTCTTTGTATTGCCTGAGAGTGGAAATATTTGGTATTCTTGTCTCCCAACGATAAAAAGTTATTTCATGATTTTTCCTAGAATCCAACTATTCATATTGTCTCCGGAAAATATACAGTGAAATCAATGTATAACTACTTGAATAACACAAATACCAATATACCTTCCAACACGCTGAATTGGAACTTCATATGGTCGCTCCCATTATTCCTAGAATCCAACTATTCATATGGAAAATTTGTTCCAAGACGCTTCCTGTACGAGCAAGAATAAGTAACTACATAGACCAAAAAACTAATTGCCCCAACTGTGTTGAAATAGAAACTATAGAACACGCGCTATTACACTGCCCCATAGTGAAAAATATTTGGTTCAAATTCAACATAATATCATAAAACATCCGCTCTTTAGCGGAGTGGATCTTCTCTTGGCAAGATTCAACACAACTCAGCTCGACCTGTAATAAAATTCACTTTGCTACCATATTATGGAATATTTGGAAACTGAGATGCGACAACTGTTTCCAATATGAGATTACAGAGATTAAAACAGTCATCAATATGATCAATTGAACACCGCAAAAAGTGGATAGTACCAAAACTCAAATCAGTACTCCGTTAGGAAAATGGATCCCTCCTACGCCCCCGTGTATTAAGATCAATATAGACGACTCATATAAGTCAGTAGATTCAATCATCGGTATCAGCATGATAGCTCATGACTCGAAGTCCACCTTTGTAGAGGCTTATGCTACGACTTTCAGAGGTAGATCAAGCGAAGAAAGTGAAGCTCTAGCAATCCTTCAAGGCCTCATATGGGCAGAAAATAACAACCACAATTCCGTCATCATAGAAAGCGATAACAGTAATCTTATAGCGCACTTAAAAGATAGTAATCATCAAGTGCAATGGCAGTCCAATATCCACATTCGAAGGATTAAAGACATTCAACGAAAGCTCGACAGCGTCAGCTACTCTAACAGAAAGCTAAATGTCCAGGCAGACAAACTTGCGAAATGGGCGAGAAAGAAGAATAGGTCAAAGACTTGGAAAACCGTACCTTATATGTTAGTTTCTTTATATTGTAATAGACTTTTAAAGGTTTAATTAATGCAATGTTTCAACAAAAAAAAAAAAATTATGCCTATTGATTTTATCAGTAAATATTTTTTTAACTTAAGTTTGTAAAGTTTGTAAATATTTAATTTCTCTACTACTAGCAGGACATACATGCACTTCTTATCCAGACAGTAATTTATCTTTTTGTATATATCTACCCATATAACGAACTTTTATAGGGTTAGTGTTGGAGATTAGAGGTATAGATACTTCAATACACTCAAATAAACTCAAAAGATTCACATCAACATACTTTCATATAATAAAGCTTCTTTAGATCTACACAATCTCATAAAACAAGAGACATAAAGTTTTGTCACAATATTAAACTAGATATTGAAGTTAGTTCTTACCTTAAACACAATATTCATACTAGATCTATGTCTTCTTCTTCAAGTTTCTTGTATACTATTCTCCTTTTACTTTCTCTCTCTAGATTGTTCTTGAACTTGAGAAAGAAAAGAACTCTCTACACCCTTTTAATTAATTTCATGAGGCTTTTATTTTTTTACCCCTTCTAGTTTGGTAAACCATTTACTCAAACCCACACTTTTATATTGGGCCCAAACCCAAATTTGGTTTAAAAGCCCCCTTTTCAACATCCCCCCTTAAACCAAATTTCCATAGCTTCTCATACCTAACATCCACTTCAATCTCTCAAAGACATCATGCTTCAAGGGGTTCGTAAATATATCCGCTATTTGATCTTGAGACTTGCAATACACCACTTCAATATCACCTTCCTTAACATGTTCACGAATAAAATGGTAGCGTGTATCAATGTGCTTGTTTCTTTCATGACAAACGGGATTCTTGGCTAAAGCAATAGCCGATTTGTTATCAAGGAACACTTCGGTTGGACCAACTTGAGGGCATTGAAGATGCTTCAACATATTTCTTAACGAAATTGCATGAGAAACCATAGAGCTAGCGGCTACATATTCCGCCTCACAAGTAGATAAAGTCACAATGGGTTGTTTTTTAGAAGACCAAGTAAATGCCGTGTAACCCATAAAAATACAAACCCCGATGTACTCTTTCTTTCATCTAAGTCTCTACCCCAATCACTATCGGAATAACCGATAAGCTTAAAATCTTGTTCACAAGAGAAAAATAAACCATGTTGAGCGTACCTTTAATATATCGAAGGAGCCTCTTTGCAACATTAAGATGAGATTCATCCGGTGTCTCCATGTACCTACTCACTAGCCCAACTCCATAAAGAATATCCGGTCTTGTACATGTAAGATAACGTAGACTTCCAATCAAACTTTTGAAATATGTAGGATCGACATCACTTCTTCTTGAGCATTTTCTCAACTCCACTCCACTTTCAAGAGGGGTGTTTACCGGATTACATGACTCCATTTTAAACCTTTTAAGAACTTCCTTAGCATATCCACTTTGAGAAATAAATATGCCATTTTCCATTTGCTTCACTTCAATACCAAGGAAATGACCCATCAACCCAATATCGGTCATATCAAATTCCTTAATCATGCTCTTCTTAAACTCATCAAATAGTCTTGAATCATTACCGGTGAATATCAAATCATCAACATAGAGACAAACAAATAACATACCTCCACCTTCTTTCACTTTCATATATAAAGTGTGCTCATGAGGACACTTTTCAAATCCATTTTCTTGAAAATACTTATCAATTCTTGCATTCCATGCACGTGGAGCTTGCTTTAACCCATAAAGGGCCTTCTTCAACTTATAAACTTTATCTTCTTTGCCCTTTCTAACATACCCTAAAGGTTGTTCAACATATATCTCCTCCTCAAGGATACCATTCAAGAATGCCGACTTGACATCAAGTTGATAAATTTTCCAGGAATATTGAGCCGCTATAGAGATTAACAATCTAATTGTTTCCATACGAGCAACGGGAGCAAATACCTCACTATAATCAATGCCGGCTCTTTGCTTGTAACCTTTAGCTACAAGTCTTGCTTTGTATCTTTGGACTTCTCCACTTGCATTCTTCTTTGTCTTATACACCCACTTCACACCAATAGGTTTGTATCCTTTTGGCAAATTTGTCAACTCCCAAGTGTCATTTTTTTCAATTGCATTAATTTCTTCATTCATAGCATTTTCCCATTTTTCTTCTTAGATGGCTTCTTCATAACTAATAGGATCACAATCCATGAGAAAACAACACAAGTTTAATTCTTCTTCATTATCCACAACTTCATATATCTCTCTCAAACTTCTTGTTTTCATTGGCCCTTCATTAGAACTTCCCCCCGATGATGAGGATGATAGAGATGAGGACGATGGTGTTTGTGGGTCTCTTTGAAATTCTCTTGGTGGCACATCTTCTTCTTCTTCTTCTCCTTCAAGTCGAAGTTCAACTTGAACAATTTCTTTTCCTTTCCATTCCCATGCCAAATCTTCTTCAAATACCACATCCCTACTAAATAGAACTTTATTGACAATTGGATTAAACAACTCGTAACATTTCATTTGCTCATTATACCCAAGAAAGATACATTTCTCACCTTCGTCATCAAGTTTTGTTCTTCTTGTTTCCGGTATCTTTGCATAAGCAATACATCCAAATATCTTTAAATGAGATACACTAGGCTTGTAATAACCCCATGCCTCTTGTGGGGTCTTCATATAGACACTTTTAGTGGGACATCTATTTAACAAGTATACGGCACATGCAACGGCTTCACCCCAAAATTCTCTAGGCAAACTTTTTTCTTTTAACATGCTTCTTGCCATGTCTAATATGGTGCGATTTTTCCTTTAGACAACTCCATTTAGTTGTGGTGTATATGACGGAGTAAGTTCATGAACAATCCCATGTTCTCTACAAAACATATCAAATGCTCTTGAGGTGTATTCTCCACCTCTATCGGACCTTAGTTTCTTTATAATAAAAACCACTTTGTTTCTCAACCATGTTCTTGAACTCTTTGAATGCCTCAAATACTTCGGATTTCTTTTTTAAGAAATAAACCCATGTTTTTCTACTAAAATCATCAATAAAAGTGAGAAAGTAATTGTTACCTCCACTTGTCATTAGCTTCAATGGACCACAAACATCGGTATGCACAAGCTCCAATATATTAGATGCTCTCCACCTCCCTTCTTTAGAAAAACTTGTGCAATGATGCTTGCCAAAAATACACCCTTCACACACTTTGTTTGGGTGATCAATACATGGTAAACCCCTTACCATATTCTTGCTTGCCAAGGTCTTCATCCCATCCAAGTTTAGATGCCCAAGTCTCAAGTGCCACAACCAAGATTCATCTTTCACAATAGAGTTTAAGCATTTTGCATCACCATGTTGAATATTCAAGGGAAATAATCTATTCTTTGCCATCTTTACCTTAGCAATTAGAGTTCCACTTCTATCTCTTAATGTGAGATGAAGATCCTTCAATCTTATATCATAACCTTTTTCTAAAAGTTGTCCCACACTCAAAATATTATTTTTCATTGAGAGAACATAATAGACATCGGAAATATAGTTATGTTTTCCATTTTTTAGTTGAATGAGGATATTACCTTTCCCTAGCACCGGTATCTTTGAGGAGTCACCGAACTTTACACACCCTTTCACACTTTCATTCACTTCAACAAACAATTTTCTTTTTCCACAAATATGATTACTTGCACCGATGTCGAAATACCAAGTGTTTGTTTGTCATTCGTCAAAACCATCACAAGAAAATAACAATGTAGGATCAACATTAATTTCTACTTCATCTTCAACAAGGTTTGATTCTTCCTTAACTTGATTTTTATACCAACATTCATTACTATAATGCCCGAGCTTGTGACAATTATAGCATTCAATATCCCTTTTGTCTCTACCTTGGCTGTTATAAGCTCTAGTAAAGTTTCCTCTACCTCTTCCTCTTGGTTCATTTGTTTTTCCTCTATTAAAAAAATTTCTTCCTCTTTGGTTTCCAAATCCTCTTCTACCATTATCATAACCTCTACCATAACTCTCATAGCCTCTTTCTTTTTGGGGTGTATATTGTTTTTCTTCTAAAGTGAGTTTTGCTTGAAGTACTTGATCAACCGAACAATTTGAAGAGGTTGCGACATTTCTATTCACCCTTTGTTCATGGATTTGCAATGTTCCCATCAATTCATCTACCGTCATGGATTCCAAATCTTTTGATTCTTCAACGACAATAACCACATTATCAAATTTAGGTGTCAAAGACCGTAAAATCTTCTCCATCACCCGAACATCATCACATTTTTCACCACACCTTTTCATTTCGTTAACATTAGACAATACTCTTGAAACATAATCGGAGACAAGTTCTCCTTCATTCATACTCAATCTTTCAAATTCACCACGCAAAATTTGGAGACGAACCTTTACCAATTTATCAACTCCTCTAAATGAATTCTTGAGAATATTCCAAGCCTCTTTCGATGATTTTGCTTCGGACACTTTTTCAAATGTAGGACTATCAATTCCTTGATAGATAAGAAATAAGGCTTTTTTATCCATCTTTCTTGAGTCTTTAAGAACACACTTTTGTACATCATTCATAAAACTCTCTTCTTCTTGAGTTGGTTCTACATAACCATTTTGAACAATATCCCACAAATCTTGAGATCCCAATAATACACTCATTTGAATACACCAATGTTCATAGTTCTCTTTAGTTAACCTAGGTATTTGAGGTTGTATCATATTTGACATTTTCTTAAAAGATCCCCAAAAATTTCACAAACCCTAGATCTCAAAAATGTTGAAAAAGCTTGAATTGATAAACTAATATGGCTCTGATACCAATTTGTTGGAGATTAGAGGTATAGATACTTCAATACACTCAAATAAACTCAAAAGATTCACATCAACATACTTTCATATAATAAAGCTTCTTTAGATCTACACAATCTCATAAAACAAGAGACACAAAGTTTTGTCACAATATTAAACTAGATATTGAAGTTAGTTCTTACCTTAAACACAATATTCATACTAGATCTATGTCTTCTTCTTCAAGTTTCTTGTATACAATTCTCCTTTTACTTTCTCTCTCTAGAATGTTCTTGAACTTGACTAAGAAAAGAACTCTCTACACCCTTTTAATTAATTTCACGAGGCTTTTACTTTTTTACCCCTTCTAGTTTGGTAAAACATTTAGCTCTGTATTTTAATTGAATCTTTTTGTCATTACAGATTATACTTTGCTCGGCGGTCAAACTTTTTCGCGGAGGAAAGAAAGATACCACAGTTGGAGAGGTATGTGTTTCATATAACTCAAATTTTCGCAAGTGCTTTGAACTTAATAACTGATGTTTCAATTCATAATATGGATGCAGATGAATAGGTATTACTCTGAAATATGCAAATCAACTCTAATTTCACCAGCTGGCTCTCTGGAATTTACAAACATGTGTAAAGTGCTCAGTGATCAGGTTCTTAGAACTCTTTCACTCTCTCTTGAGGTTCTGGATTCCATATAGCTGCTTTAGCAAAAGAAAACATAAGAAATACAAATGAAAAGACTTAACAGAAACTTGTGGTTTCATGATGCAGGGTCTTCTAAAACTTGGACAATCTCGAGAAGATAAATTGAAAAGAGTAACACTAAAAGTTGATGAAGCTGACATTACCTTCGCATTGCAGGTACGACCATAACTGTTTTTCAATTTCTAAACTATCTGACCATAACTGCATGTAGATCGGACACGGATCGGGGGACTTCTCAATGTAGTCCACAAGGAGTAGATAATGAGACAAGGGGGTATCTTAGTCTTTCCACAGTGGTGTTTTCAGATTGTAAAACACTCCTCGTCAAAACCAGCCGGTCATCTCTAAGGAATCCTTGTCTCCATAGGATTCCTTGTTTGTCTCTAACTCTCTTTTCTCTGCTACTATAAATAAATACTATATGGTTTTTCTCTACAGAATCATCTTAACTTCAACTTTGATCAAGAGCAGATAAGAAGAAGAGAGACAATGGAGATTGATGAAGAGATCGAAAGTGGGAAGATCAAGCCAGGAGAAGAGCTGTCCATTGAACAGCTCTTTGAATCGAAAGAAGTGCCAACGTGGACTGAACAACTGACGATTAGATCTATAGTCGTTAGTTTTCTTTTAGGGTTTTTATTCACATTCATTGTGATGAAACTCAATGTCACTACTGGTGTTATTCCTTCTTTGAATGTTGCTGCTGGATTATTAGGGTTTTTCTTGGTCAAAGTATGGATTTCTGCTCTTTCAAAGTTGGGAATTCAAAGCAAACCTTTCACCAGACAGGAAAATACAGTCATTCAGACTTGTGTTGTTGCTACTTCTGGAATTGCTTTTAGTAGTAAGTTTCTTTTTTTTTTTTTTTTAGGGTTTCATCATCTGTCTGTTATACTCCTAGCTAGCTAGTATTTTGTTTATGATACTAATATTTTATGAATTGTGAATTAACAGGTGGATATGGAAGTTACATACTTGGTATGACAGCGAATGTGGCATCTAAAGAGGAGAACTTCTTATTAAACAACATAAAGCCACTCCACATCTTATGGATGCTTGGTTTTCTCTGTGTCGTGAGCTTCGTTGGTCTCTTCTCCATCCTGCCCTTGAGAAAGATTATGATCCTTGACTACAAGCTAACCTACCCGAGTGGAACTGCTACTGCCTACCTAATCAACAGTTTCCATACACCTAAAGGAGCCAAGCTAGCCAAGAAACAAGTCATGGAGCTATTCAAATGGTTTGTCATCAGTTTCGGATGGGCATTCTTCCAATGGTTCTACACTGCTGCAGATGGTTGTGGCTTTTCAGCCTTCCCTACTTTCGGTCTTGAAGCCTACAAATACAGGTTCTACTTTGATTTTTCAGCAACCTATGTCGGAGTTGGAATGATATGCCCTTATTCCATTAATTTATCCATGTTGCTCGGAGCTGTCCTTTCGTGGGGAGTAATGTGGCCACTTATAGAAAAACAGCAAGGTATCTGGTACCCATCATCACTTCCTGGGAGTAGTCTTAAGGGACTTCAAGGTTACAAGGTAATGTTTTTCCTCCCTAACTTCATTCATTCAAATAATTTATACTAATTCTTAGCTGTTAGTTCAGACGTTATACTATATCACTAAAATATGAATCTGACCTCATTCTTTTTTATTTCTATTAATAAACAGGTCTTCATTGCTATAGCTATGATCCTCGGAGATGGTTTATACCACTTTCTGTTTGTACTGGCAAAAACCGCAATTGCTCTTGTGAAATCTCGAAAGAAAAACATCTTACCTGCAGCAGCTGCCGATTCTTCTGCAATACAAACTTCCATGAGCTATGACGATGAGCGTAGAACTAAGTTCTTCTTAAAAGATCAAATTCCCACATCTGTTGCTGTCGGTGGTTACATTATTCTGGCAATCCTTGCAATTTTTGCAGTCCCGGCACTTTTCCATGAGTTGAAGTGGTATCACATTATCATTATATACGCCATTGCTCCAATTTTGGCATTCTGCAATTCCTATGGATGTGGTTTGACAGATTGGTCATTAGCTTCAAGTTATGGTAAACTTGCCATCTTCATATTTGGTGCATGGGTTGGTTTAGAGAAAGGAGGAGTAGTTGCTGGTTTAGCTGCCTGTGGAGTTATGATGAGTATCGTATCGGTTGCTTCAGATTTAATGCAGGATTTCAAGACAGGTTACTTAACACTTGCATCTCCAAGATCTATGTTCTTTAGCCAAGTTTTTGGAACATTACTAGGCTGTATTATGTCTCCATTTGTGTTTTGGTTCTTCTTCTACAAAGCTTTTCCAGACTTGGGCTTGGACGGAGGTGAACATCCAGCTCCGTATGGGTCACTATATCGAGGTATAGCTCTTATCGCTATTGAAGGAACAAGTGCTCTACCCAAGAACTGTTTGATTCTCTCTCTATCGTTCTTCGTACTCGCCATCATTTTGAACGGTTTGAGAGACATTTTGAAGTATTTCGGGAACGAGTATCACAAATATGTACCAAGTGCTATGGCAATGGCTATTCCATTCTATCTGGGAGGATATTTCACCATTGATATGTGTGTTGGAAGTTTGATTCGTTTCTTATGGGAGAAGAAGGATAAGTCAGAGGCTGATGCATTTGTACCAGCGATGGCATCGGGTATGATTTGTGGAGATTCGTTGTGGGGAATGCCATCTTCTATACTCTCACTAGCTAAAGTTAATCCACCTCTCTGTATGAAGTTTCTTTCAAGAGCTGCAAACACTAAGGTCGATGCTCTGTTGAGGTCTTGATTCTACCTGCCATAGCAGCTTAGGAGTAAATTAATTTATCAATTTCTTTTTTTTTTTGAGTTACAAATTTTTTTAATCAATGTTCCATCTTTTGAGATAGTTATTTGTCTCCATACTATTTTGATGTATATTTTAGGACGATTATTTTTCCGAATTCAAAATGGCATCAACTTTTCATTCTCTATCGGGTTAATGGTGCGGGGCTAGGCACATCACTTTTAATACATAAAACGAGAAATAGATCAAGAAATGTTTAAATAACTTTTATTTCAACTCTTTCAAACTCAGATAATAAAAATCGCCCTCATTTTTATGTAACATTGTTAACACTCATTTTTGTTTCATAGTGCCTTGCCCTCCCTTTCCTGCCACCATTTGATTTCTTTTAGAGTTAAAAGAATGTCTTGATCTAGTTGTTGTTTGGCGAGAAACTTTGTTACAAAAAGATTTCTCTCTTTTTTATATTCCTCCTCATCATTTTCGGTGATTGTTCTTCTTCATCTTTTATTGGTTTATTTTGCACCTTATGATGAATTTTCGAACAATCTACTACGGTTGGTTGGTCGTGAACCTTTCTTGCCGAATAATTGGGTTCATTTGGGTGTTGTCGGGGTTTCAGGTTGGGCTTGCGTGCCCATAGCAACCCGGTCTCCAACATGTTGATTTTTTACCCTTTATGGATCCACATGGTCATGGATGGTGGAGGGTTACCATGCGTGCTTGTGCTCTTTTTTTTGTGTCATATTCTTCTCAAGTTTACTAAATCTGATAACAATTTGTCTCATATTCTTGAAATATTTCTGAAAACTTTATAAAGTACGAAAAATAAATCAAGCTAATCCCTCTTGCCTGGCTCTTAAGGTTCCTCTAGTGCTATATTCATAGTTAGAGAGGTTCCCCTCATCCTGACACTTGCTAAACAAGTAAGTCACAAACAGATAAAAATGAAGCTCCTCGTGCGATTCACATCATATGTACATTCATAATTTTGCCTTGGCCTATTTTTACGTGGACAGTAAAAGTTTGATTAAAATGGGGTGAAATAAGCCTGTAGTTTTAGAAGCAATGGGGACTCCTGTGTGTGAATGAAGTGAAATCCCACACTTGAAAAAGATACTAGTTTGTGCTTTATTTAAGCTTCTTTGGTGTTTGGCCTAAAACTAAACAAGTAGAATATCAGCAGTTTCAGTTTCATTTTTTTTGGTGGACAGATTCCATTCAACAAGTTCAGCTGGTAAGTAAAAAAAAAAAAGTAGTGCCTCTATATATTTTGATTTTCTCGGGCGCCAGCATGCTTATAGGCGTATCTAGAATAATTTGGGGTCCAACTAGGATGGACTTGGGAAGAGTTTAGTTGGACAGTGGACACTAGGATAATTCAGAGAATGGAGAAGATAAAAGGTTAAATACATGAAAACACCAAAGAAAAATTCAGAATTTTTTTTGAATATTGGCTACCATGGTAATTGCAAAGGCATTGATACATCAAAGTCCTGCAAAATTAATGGCCTAAAGCCTACAGAAAACTACTTTATTTATAACAAAGTTCAATATTTCTGGATTTACACTTTCATGAGATGGACTAACCGACTGGACTACTAGTTGTTGGCAATATTTTTTCACAATTACTCAAAGGGTTTGCCATTTTTTTCCAGAGAAATGTAAAAGAAATAATAAACAAATGAAATTTCACCAAAGTCACTGTTACATACATGAATACTTCGTGAGCAAAGAACTCATAAATAAAACATGGAACATTTTATTATCACGCAAGTTTATATCCAATTCATCTGTGTATATAAAGAGAAACAGTTTCTCATTAGTGCGTATAGGTTCACTTTAGGTTTGCTCTTTTACAAAAAATATATATTTTTTTTTTACGATGGAAGTCTAAACTAGTATTAATTTCAACAAAAGAAAACTAGTATTACAAATATAAGATATTAGAGAAAACTAAAAGACACCTTCAAAATTAATTAACTAAAATACGTTTTGGCATTCAAAACTTAAGTACCAGCTCATCTCAGTCCTTAATATCTACAATTCAATCCAATCAACAAAAGTACATAATCTTCATCATCGAAGATAGATCTAATAGTTAATTGTTCACCTACTTCTTTCGATTCAAGTATCTCCTCAATCCATAATTCATCCACCTCTCTGCATGAAGTTCCAGTACATTGTAGATTTAGAGTGTTTTAGGAGTAAATTACCTTATCAATTCTCTTTTGGTTTTCTTTTTTCTTGTCTTTTTTTGAGTTTGACCTTCTTTTAATATATGTTCCATCTCTTAAGTTATTGTCACCGTATTAATTTGATGTCCTCTTTTTGTCTCTCATTTTGTTAATGTATATTTTACCACGAGTATTTTTCCGAAGTCAAAATGACATCAACTTCTTTCGCTATCGGGTTAATGGTGGGGGCTAGGCACATCACTTTTAATACATATGAAGAGAAGTAGAATATCAACTGTTTCAATTTCCTTTTTTGGTGGGCGGACAAGTTCAACTTATATGTAAAAAAACGGGAGTAGTGTATGTATCTATTTTGATCTTTTGGGACGCCAACCTGCTTATAGACATATCTAGGATAATTTGAGTAGTGTATGTATCTATTTTGATCTTTTGGGACGCCAACCTGCTTATAGACATATCTAGGATAATTTGGGGTCCAACTAAGCTGGACATTGGAAGAGTTTAGTTGGACACTAGGATAATTCCGGGTCCAACTGGGCTCGAAAAACACGTGCTAAAATGCTAATTGGCCCGACAGAAATTACATATCTATGATATGTCGTGGGAAACCCCCAATATGAAACTTAATAAACTACTCCATTGGCTATTGCCAAATAATTCAGAGCTGAGAAGATAAAGGGTTGAATACATGAAAACGCGGATGTTTTTCTCACAATTACTTAAAGGGTTTGCCATTATTTTCTAGGGAAATGTAAAAGAAATCATAAACAAATGAAAAATGAAATTTCACCAAAGTCACTCTTACATGCATGAATATTTCATGAGCAAAGAATTCATAAATAAAACAACGAACGTTTTTTTATCATGCAAGTTTATAACCAATGCATCTTGTATATAAAGACAAAGAGTTTTATTAGTGTGTATAGGTTCCCTCTAGGTTTGTTCCCAGGGCCGTGCCTGACAATTTAGGGGCCCGGTGCCAAACTTGAAACGAGGCCCCTTTCTATGAAAAACATGAGAGTTGAAAATTTTCTTTTACTTCAAATTTTTGCTTTGAAATGATTTAACTATAATAAAAATATTGAATCATTGACAAATCCAAACTCAATGTATGATGTTAATATATGATTGACGTAACACTATTCATGTAAAACTTGTCTGTTTTGACTGGTCTTATTTTTCTCATAAACTATTATTTTGAAGTTTAAGACATGAAAACTAAACTTCGAGAATAAGGACATAACACTATTCATGAAAACTTCTTTTTGAAATAATCAAATGTTATTGTCTGGTAAGATACGAGAAAGATTGAAATATCATCCTCTCAATGTACGATTGTCCATTATATTTTGACCTACGACAAACTTGAAAAAGAGGTGAGGTCGATGAACAAGAGAAAGAAATTTCTTAGAAGGAGATACACACTAGAGAGTGATGAAGCGTGATTTGTTTGCGACCATTAATACTTATTTGATTTGCAAGAACTTACTAACTAAAGAGATATTAAAATCAAACTAAAATTGAATATGGCATAACCAACTAACAACCACACAAGTATTGTGATCTCAAAAAAGAAAAAGAAAAAAAAGACAGAAAGCACCAAATGTTGTGCTCTTAGAGAAAAAGAGCGTAAGTATTGATTGTGTTGATAAAATAATGCAAATGTCCCTAATTGTTCTCGAACTCATGACCTCCGGGTATGCAAGCACGCATCAAACCAATCAAGCTGGTTCAGCTATATGTTAACTTTCTGAATTTTCTATCTGTAATTAATCTCCTATACCCTTAAAAGAGCAACAAATAGGCCCCGTGTGGTGGGGGGCCCTGTGCGGGCGCACGGCCCGCACCCACCACCACACGGCCCTGTTTGTTCCTTTTTTTTGTTGAACTCTCTAGGTTTGTTCCTTTATAAAAAAAAGTATTTTATGCATTGGAAGTCTAAACTAGTGTTACAAATATAAGATATTAGGGTTTGTTTGTTACATGGAAATGTGTGAGTAAGAAAATACAACTTTTTCTAATGGGTAAGAAAGTCAAACTTTTCTGAGTAAGAAATGATGTTTTTAACTGTTTGCTAGAACTGTGAGAAACGGGGAGTGTCTTTAGAAAGTCATTCAAATAGACTTGGTTTTTTGGGTCATCCATAGTATGGGACTCTTCTTTTATTAACCAAATAACTGGAGGTGCCTTTAAAATTTGTGGGCATATTCTCCATGAACCCTAATGATCCTTATGTATCAGGAAATCAACACAAAACCATCTTCTCCCAAAAAAAACTCCTGACTTCTTCTCCCAGAACCCTATAATACATCAATGGGTACCTCCTTGTTTTGCTTCTTTACATTATGAAATTCTTGTCCGGATGAAGATGATACTAGTGGTTCTTCTACCAAACCGTGTTCCAATTTGGATTTTAATATCTTCATAGGTTAAATGATTTTAGAGAGAGTCAGAGAAGGTTACAGGAGGAGAGAGGGTGTGTTATATGTGGGTGAGAATTGGCTTTTCCCAACTTTTTGTGGGAAAAGAAACAAGCCCCTTTTCCTAATTTTTTTCTCATAAGAATTCGGTTTTCTTACTCAAGGGTCCTACCAAACACTAAAAATCCGACTTTCTCGAGAAAACGACTTTCTCAACCATGTTTTCACGAACAAACCAGAAGAGAGAAAAAAATAGTTTAGAGAGAGAGAGAGGGGAGAGTTTAAATTTTTTTTTTTTTAAATGTTTGAAGGTCGCCGGCCGGCAACCTTCACCGGTGAAGCTGGTGAGGTGGCGAGAAGATGAGGTGGCAGAGAGAGGCGATGAGTTGGATGAGATAGAGGTGATGACTAGTCAACGGTGTTATAACGGAACCTGGAAAAGGGGGCCATCTGGGTATTTTTGATAAAGTAGGGGCTAGGCAGGAAGCTGGTCACAAAGTTGGGGGCTATTTGGGATGTAAGATAAACTCTACTTTTGAAAATCAATCTCAAAATTCTCTTTCCTTTTTTTCTCAGATTTTTCTCTCTCCATTCTTCTCTCTCATAACCTAAACTCTCTTTCTTTCTCTCTCTATAACAACCGAACCCCTCTTCTTCCATAACTGAATGGAGAAACCTTCTTCCATGACCGACTAGTGAAGACGACAACCACCATCAAAATCAACATCATTTCTCCATCACGGTTTTCATATCATCGTTTCTTCCTCATCTGGAAACCCAAAAATCTCCATCTGCAACGGTTGAAGATGATGACGGTTTTCACCTGAAGCGTTTTGTTTATCTATTGAAGAGAAGAGACGGTTCAAGTTTAGGATTTTGGGGGTTTAGAAGGTTTCGCTCGATTAGTTTTTGAAAGAGAGATAAAGTTGTTTGATTCTTAAAGAAAGAGAGAGAGAGAGAGAGAGACAGAGAAAGTGAAGAGATTGTTTCTATTTTTGAAAAATAAAATCTCGATATTGTTAGGTTGTACCAGTAGTCACGCCTCTCGCTAATTTTGGAGGAAATTGATTTAGGATTTGGATGGAACTTCTTTTTTATATTCAACAAGATTAGGTGAACCACCCAAACCGCCTGAGAGAGGAACCCATGTTTCTCTCTCCTCACTTGAGGAGAGAGAAACATGGGTTCCTCTCTCAGGCGGTTTGGGCGGTTCACTTGAAGTTTTTGTTTTATATTTGTGGGTTATAAGTTCCAAAAAGTAAAAAGACTAAAATTCCTTTTTCTAGTAAATTGACTCATAATTCCTTTGTGAATTTTATTTTGGGCCTAAAACCCATAAATCGAAAAAAAAAAATTAAAAGTGTTTATATGGTCATTTATTAATAAATTAAGACGGCAAACAAGGTCACCCTAGAAGACAAACGGAATATATGTGACATTGGAAAGTCTTGCATCATTGGAGCCTTGGAGGGTATCCATCAAGCTGTGAAGATAGGGGTCCCTGTCGAATGCCTCATTTTCTATTGGGTCCCTATCACTTCTTTCCACTTTCATACTGTGCATACATTAAAGGAGTGTCTAAAGAATCCCTTAACCCTACCATCACTGTGAATGAGAAGGTTAATTTTTGTTTCTTCCAATATCGTCCTCTAAACCATGTTTTTAGGTTTTTTGTGGCATGTATTCTAGATTTCGGTTTTGACATTTCTAATTTTCTTGTCATTTGTATCTTATGAAACATGTAGCTAAATTTTTTTCTCTTTTTGCATCTTCGTAGTTCATCCTCACCAGTATTTCTTCATCTTTTTTCCATCATTTCTACCAGCATTTTATATCTTTCATCATCTCTACCACATCTAACATCTTTGTATCTCTCTATTTCTTTTCTTATTTCTTTTTCCCCTAAAAACAGTATTATTCAGGTTTGGGGTTTTAAACTAGCAAAGTTTGGCAGAGCCATTTTCTCTAAACTAGATTTGCTTATTTGGTGGTCTCAAACCAACCAATATGGTTCCAGGAAAATCCAAACCGGATTCATTGGTTTGGGATGATCTCAAACCTGCAGCTGGAAACCAATGGTCGGCTAGTTTTTCAATATCTGATTTGCATACAAAATCATGATTTAGGGGGCACATCGGAAGTTGATCACTTTTAGTGGGTCATTTTTGTTTATTTAGTATATGTAGAGGACCAAAATGAATTAACCTTTTTATTTTTGAGAAATCAACTACGATCTATGTGCTTTCAACAAAAAAAAAAAAACTACGATCTATGTGTTAGTCATTACAAACATTGATACATCATGAAGATGTGATGAGTACGATAACCGCTTAATTCACCTTAAAACGATGGACAATAACATATTGTCCTTTATATCTAGAGAAGGATTTTTTTCACAAAACATATATCTAGATGATAATCAATGTTGATATAATGTTGATATATCTAGAGAAGGATTTTTTTCACAATAACATATTGTCCTTTATATCCTAAGTTAAATAAAATAAGGGGTTGTATTTATCTTTTCTTCTTTTTTTTAATGTTCTAATCGAAATGAGTTGAATCTCTCATCTCTATCTCTAATGGGTTGGTGGGTGCACCACGTTTAATAAGTGTGTGTCCAGATTTAGAACTGTGAGTAAGAAGAAATGGTATTAAATTCGCAACAAGAAAAAAAATTAAATTTTTG
Organism: Eschscholzia californica; assembly: GCF_041429995.1. Lineage (NCBI taxonomy): Eukaryota > Viridiplantae > Streptophyta > Magnoliopsida > Ranunculales > Papaveraceae > Eschscholzia > Eschscholzia californica. The sequence goes on along the minus strand of NW_028238198.1, from coordinate 9,676,295 downwards.
GGATGATAGGAACAAGAGGTAATTTGGAATAATAATATATGAAAAAGAAACTCATTTCGTAAAAGTAAAACTTTACCCCGGAAATTAACGGGAAAGATATTTTTGAAAATTCCTGAACAAATTTTAGTTTGCTCTCAACAATTTTTCAAATTTATGAACAAGTTTGTTTTTGCTCAAAAGTTATGTTGCAAAAATGTTTTGCATTTGACGAGCACAGACTCTCACTAACATTTTAGCTAAAACATTTTTTGATTCGACTTGAAAAGAAAGAAATGACTTTCGCATTTTTTGTTATGCTTTCGACACAAAAATTTGGACTGATGCGCTTTTTTATTTTTCTTTTGCAAAAATCAAGATGTTATGTATATTATCTTTTGTATTTTGGCTAATAAGATAAGTACATATGTTGTCAACATTTTATAAAAATTCAAAGCAATTACATATGTTGTCAACATTTTATAACAAGTCATAACACTATTATAACAATACAATTATATATGTTGTCAACATAGAAGAGTAAAAAGAAGATTACGGAAAAAGTAGGGTTCTCTTGTTTTTTTTTTTTAAATTGGACTCTAGAGTCATTACATCTCAATGCTTTTGATACATCATGAATATAATATGCAATACATCATGAATTTGGATAAGCACTATAACCGCCAATTAAGACATATTGAGTCCTAAATGACATATAAAGACTCTCGACCATCTTAAGGGGTTGAAAGCCCATCTACTTCTACCTTTATTTATTGCCTAAATTACATGCGATAATTCTTGATGGTAAACTATTTCCACTGAGACTCGATCACAACACCTCATGGGTTTAAGAGGGACAGTGGGACTGTCTTGTTAACAACATAATTCATATATGTTGTCAATCGTTTAAAAAGTGTTAAAAAAATAAGTTTTATTTTACATTAATTTTTTCGAGTGACTTTTTTCCTGATTTAGGCCTGAGTTTTAGGCTGTTCATCCATTCTTTCGAACCGAGATTACATAGATATTATATCTTTGGTTAGTGGACCAATGTTGTATCATGTGGGGATATACTCTTACATCTCCTTGCATGTGACATTATGATGCAGAGGAATTGACTGAAAAATACATGTCAGAAATAGATGCGGCCAAGTTTAAAGTGACAGACTAAAACGGCCAAAACCGAAGCTATCGGTGTCGGAATTGAACAAAATTTTGAGGGATGGTGCGAAATAGCGTTCCGGTCATTCATTGTCGCTTCGACACAGCCGTCCCACTTTGAGGGTCAAATTTCATCGTTTAGAGCCTCAAAACGGACTTTTACTAGTTTTTTCTATTTTTAGAATAGTTTTCAGTTTAGGATTTCTGTTATTCTAGTATTTTATTTTTCTAGGAGTTGCTATTTGAGTTGGACTAAGATTAGGAAACTCTAAGCCTATATAAAGAGGATCTAGAAGTTGTTTCAGTCATTCAATTCAACCAATAAAATTTAGTACTTTAGTATTCTTCTTAGAGTTTCGGTTCTATAGTCGTTAGACGGAGTTCTAAGGCTTTTTTGTTAGTTTTCCACTGCGTCACGTTATTTTGAGTCTAATAGCTTTTTCTCGAGTGGCATAAAATATGTGTGCCTTTTAAACCTATTACGTTTAGATATACTCTACACCATGTTAATTTTGTGGTCATCGAACTTAAAATTCGTCCCTAATAACTAGTGGGAACCTAGACGTGATATTATTGATTAATTGTCATTTATCCAATATCACTATTGTGACACAACTATGTATCAGCTTTTGACAAACTAGGTCAATAATTGACATCTCTCAGAAAAAAGAATCAATAATTAATATGCTTTCCTTCTTTTCTCCTCATTTTTTTAATGAGATAAAATTGTTATTTCTCTGGTTATCAATTGATAAGGCGATTTCTCTCTGTCTTGGCTTGATTTAGATAGAGTTTTCTTTCTCTAACTTATAGAGAGATAGACTATTAAAGAATAATAATTTATCAATATTCCTTCTTTCGGATTAACCGAGATAGATGTTAATGTAGTCGAGGTGATGAGTCATGAAAATATCTCATCTGAATCTCTTAATTTAGGTCAGTTAGTCCAATTCGAGCCGTTACTCTGATAAATTGCTTGTTTTTCTATTTCAGGTGTCTTTACAGGGCTTAGTGTGAAAAACAGATGAAATTAGGAGAAATAGTTGTCAAGGGTACTATGGTCATTTGTGGATTTTGGTAAGTTTGGATAATGTTGATGCTTGGATAAAAGTAGAGTCCAAGACGAATCCGTAGCCGAAAACAGAAGTCGGATCGGAGTCCGGGTGTGAAAACTAGGACGGGTCAAAGTTTGGTTCAAAAAGTACATGGGATATATTCGGGATTTATGTGGGAGTTATTTCGGTACACAGGTAGGACCCCCGGGTTTAATTCGGAATTTTTAGAATCCAAGATTCAGTGTACCACGGTGTAAGTTAAGGAAATCAGCTCAAGGATTTGGTCGTCCTTGATTTCTTCAGCGACACGTGGGTAAACCGAGGGCCGTGCCATTAGTTTTTGTCATGGACCGCGAAGCACCAAATCACTCCATCTTAACTACCACGTCACCTCCAACACGTGAATATCAATTTGGCATAAACAGCTCAATTTCAATCCAATCCTCTTCACGGGTTCCCAAATTTTGGAAATGCCATATCCTTTATATATTCCTTCTTACCTCCATTACCATTAACAAATTTGGTTTTATAATAAACAGAGAAAGAAATCCGCATGGCAGCTCACGTTGGTCTTTATTGGAAAGAAATCATTTTCCTTCCTATTAACTACTGGTCTCATTCTAGAAATTTAAACAGGAAGGTAAATAGAGATTATTTTAGAAATCAATTGGATATTATAGGTTGGAGAGATTAGGTGAGTATGATGGAAGATTTCTCGGTTATTTGGAGCAACTAAGAATTGGCAGCTGGACCTAACAATTTCTTTGGAAGAAAATATTCTTCCTCTCTCTCTCTCTCTCTCTCGTCTTAAGCCTTTAACAGTAGTGAGAAAAAGGGAAGTTTGTTCAAACAGAGGAAGACAACACATGATTTGATTGGAGTATTGAGAGAGATCAGAGCAAAGAAAGAAAGAAGATTGCGGTTGAAAGAGAGAGTATATGGAGATTGGAAGAAGGATTTGATGATATCTGAAACAGGAAATAAAGAGAGAAGAATATCTTCACTCTCTCTCTGTCTCTCTCTACGAACTTAAACAATAGCTGGGGGGATTTATCAATTAAAGAAAATAAAGAAGATTTCTTAGAGAGAGAGAAAGGACTGGTTTGGTTTATTCTTCCTATTATGTCTATATAAACAGAGGAGGCAGGGGATCATGAGTATCTCGGTTTGGGGGTCGAAATCAATCACCATCTCGACTGGAGAGTTTTCCTCCGGTAGCTCAACCAAAACCGACTATATTAGAGAGAGAGAGAGTGATCTTCAAGTTTCTGTTTTTCTTTTCTTCTTCTTCTTTTAATTCATCTCTTAGTGAGAAAGAGAGAGTTAGAGTTGAGAGAGAGAGAGATATTGTAGAGAGAGAAAAGAAACAGAGAGCTTTAATGGAGTTTTCTTCTTGATTTTTTATTTTCTTTTTGATTATAATTCGTCTACCTTTGTGAGAGAGATAGAAAGAGAGAATTAACAGAGAGATTAAGAAAAGAGAGAGAAAACAGAAAGATTAGAGAGAGAAAAAAGAGTTGGAGAAGATGAGAAAATATGTGGGAAAATAATTTTCCCTAAGGCTCTGTTTGGCTGAAATCTGGAAAAATAGAAGGAATTCCTTTTCATAAGGTCCTGTTTGGTTTTGAAAGAGCGAAAAAGTTAAGTTTTCTTCTTCCTCTCTTTATTTTATTTTCCAATTTATTTTATCTAATGTCCATGAGTAACTAACCTTTTATCTAGGGTCTTAGATGAAGTTCTTCATAAATAATTTTATCGATACGATTTATTAATAATTTTTATTGTTTTTCACGATAAAATCTTCCGGGTTTTTGGACCGTTCATGGACCAAAAGTCTGAGTTATATAAAGAATTTGTTAATTAATTAAATCATAATAAATCATTGTTAGAATTATTATAAGGACGGATTCGACAACCTTAGGTTTCTCCCCCATTCCTTGTATCATTTGTAATTATTTTCTCTTCGTAAATTTATTTTTTATATTTTATTCATTTCAAAACCGAAATCATTTTCAAAAACCGTCTTACTTCCAAGTCTTAGAATAGGTTTCACTTAGTCTCTGAGGAACGAACCGGTCTTACCGGAAATTATTACAACTTGACACCCGTGCACTTGCGGGTGTAGACCTATTTAGGGTAACCTTTTAGGCCCATCAAGTTGATGCGAGAATAAATTCTCTTTCCTTAAGATATTTTACACCCCCATAACAAACCAAACGTTAGGGTGTATGCCTTCGAGATACAACGACTTTCCTTTCAGAGTTTTAAGATGATACTTCTATATTCTGAAAGCGGACGAACCTTTGTAAGTATTATGAGCTCTTGGACTAATGCGGATGATCTTCTAGACGCTTCGGAAATTCAAAGTTCACTCAAAACTTCTTTCTTCTGTTTTCTAGATATTCTAGGCAAACCAGAACCTCTAGAAATACTTCCTAATTAGATATTCTAGGCAAACCAGAACCTCTAATTGTTAGTAGGGAAGAGAAGAAGAGAATGATTGAATTGATGAGAAATGAAGTAAGTTTGGTTGGTTTATATAGGAATTGAATAGGTGCATTTGCCTTTTGGGTTCAAAAGACATAACTGTTCGGAACCAGGGACTCAACTGAATATTTAGAGTCGGTGCATCCTGGGCCATCAGATTAGGCTAGAAATCGCGGACAGAACGCTGGCCGTCAGATGCAGTTCGCGCGTGCCCGAGAGATGCCCAACAGAGGAGTGATTCGGTCGTTGGATGGAGAAAGCAACGGCTAGATTAAAACATTGAAGTTGTCCCACTCGGTGCCCGACGCGGGGATGAGCGCGACCGTTAGATCTTGCGCAATCCCGCGGAAGGAACGCCCACCGTCTAGATTCGGACGTGCGTGCTTCGCTCGAACGGTCCCCAATCTGACTTGTCCTCTTTGACGATTTAGTCCCTATTTAACTCGATCTTCGTCTAAATTTTAACCTTGACTTTCTCATTCACCCGGAATCGGATTTGAGTGATTCTTGGCTCTAAATTAAAGAGCTCGACGAGGCGAACACAATGGTGCGTTTCGTTTCTGAGTTTGACTAGTCGGGTCGAGCCAAAATCGACTCCGATTCCAACAAAAATAAATTAGTTTTATAATAACAATTGACCTCAAAGAAGCCCATTGAGTGAGTGTGCAATGGAGAAAATGTAAGGTTGCCACTCAGAGGTATCTATTCTTCAACGCATATAGATTTTGATCAATTAGAATTAATTATTAAAAACAACTTGTTTGAATTCAAAATTTAATTTGTTTGTTTTTGCTTTTTCATATCTCTAGAAGTCTCTTACGACCACACAACTACCAACCATAACCCACTTCTTCAGACCACCACCACCAGTTTCGACCACCACTTTCCACCTCCCACAACTACTCACCACCACTAATTTTCTTTATTTGTTTTTTATTTTCTCTCTCTTCTCCTCAAATAGTTGTGTACTTGTATGTAGCCATCAACTTAATGATTAGACTTCCATAAGATAATGGAAAGTGAAAGAATCATATGATTAGACTTCCATAAGATAATGGAAAGTGAAAGAATCATACATCAAACATAATTTACAATCAACAAAACAAATTTGATTACAACAATAATACAGTATAAAATTATTGTGTGTTGAAAGTTGACTCATTAGGCAAAAATAGATAGAGAAGGTCAAATTCACTATTTATTTTTATATTTTTTGTTGGAAGAAAAGGAAGGTAAAAGATTGAGTCTGACGTGAAAGGTTCCTATCCTAACCATGCCAAGTTGCTCATGCCATATAACGTTAAAAAATCACTTGCCCTCAGTTCTCCCATCCCCATTATAGACCAAGTTATTTGCTTTCTAACGGCTTGCGGCTACGATACGGTAATATTACTTTTTTTAATCAGTCAACCGATTAGAGATCCGACCCTTAAACAATAAAGAAAGGAAAAAAAATACGTCAAGTACTCTTCCCAAGTCTAATAACAGTATTTTTGTCTACCTCAATAATATCTACTAGTAATCATTGTTTTGCAGAATTAGGACACACATTAGATGCTATTAGATTTCAACAATGCATTTCCTCTTGTGAAAGGATGTAGTTGTGAGAATATTGATGTTGAGCTAAATGCCCATAAACTTAATGCGGTATAAAATTAGCTAGGTCAACGGGTAGATTTAAAAGATATACATGTTCCACGTTATTGAAGAAAAGAAAAGAAAACATACGTGGTAGGGTCAAAAGAACATCACACGTAAGAATGTGCGTATATATTTCAAATGAAAAATGTTGATTTAGTGACTAAGAAAACAATCTGTAGCTCTTCTCTCTCATTTCAAATTGGTCTTGAGTTGGATGACCCAAAATTTAATAATAGTTTCAATTCCTAAGCAGGGTGATTTACTTTCTTATACGGTTGTCTAATTTCCCGAGTTTTCAAATATAATTTATATTTATAAAATAAAGAGAAGTTTTAAAGGTGTCTCCCATAAGTATTGGTGCCCCCATCACCTCATTTGACGTGGTAAATCTAGTTTGACCGCATTTGGTTATAGCCCAAAGGAGTACGAAATTCGGCTCAAAATCAATCGAATTCAGCTCTGATATTTTGAGTTGAGATCGGTAGTCTCAGGTCGATTTTTGTTACAAAATCTGGCTGAAGGCATACGGAATTCAACATCAATATTTTAGAATTGAAATTTTGATTACAATTTGATTACAAAATCAGCTCAAATCCACCATGTCACCCTAACTACCTAAAAACATTAATTTTGGATTCTGAGGAGTGCATTTTTTTTCTTCATATTTAACCCACTTAATTTTATAGTTGGGTATTAAATTATACTGGTATATGGTTATGTGTGACTATAATATGCAATACATTATGAATTTAGATGAGTACTATATCATGGGATAGATCTCTATGATTAACTACTTTCGACGAGACTCGATCTTACGCCTTCATGGATTTAAGAGGGAGTGTCACCACTACACTAAAAAATGGTGGATAGTTAATTTCGATTTAGCCTCCTGTATTTGACCATCTTGTGACTACGACATTGACCAGCTACAATTTTACTTGCTTTTTAGTCTAATATTACAAATAGTTGACTTTAATACTTTGTTTTCATATGAATTAATTATTAATTATTTTACTCGCTTTTTTATCAAATGTTATAAAGGGTTAATTTTAATAATGTATATGAAATCATTCGGTTTTGGTTTTCACTTTGTGACCAACTAGTTGTTTTCGCCTCTACAGTTATGTGACATTTTCATTTGGATTTGTTAGTATTTTGTTTTTCGCCTTCAAAATGTTTTGGAAATTTTAAAAGCGCCTCTAATAGTTAAAGGGGGCGCTTTTACCACTCTTTTAAAAGTTTTTCTATTATGGCTTCCACTAGAAGAGACCTTGTGGTGTGGAGGCCCGGATGAGCACCCGCCTTGAGCCCCCCACCACATGGGGCCAAATTTTGCTAGTGGTAAACCCCAGTCAACACTCTCTTCCCGTCTCACTAAATTATCTTTATTTAGAGTTTTTTTGTGTTTGTTGTTTTTTTAACGTATTCAACGATACGTTTCAAATCATATTCTAAATATAATAAAACACCCACAAAACTTAAAACTCCAGTTTTTTATTCGACCATCTCGGTTCTCTCTCTCTCCCTTCATCTCCTCCCTTCTGTTGTAAAAACTTTCTAGACGAAATAATTTTTCGTCTAATTTCTTCGAAGCGAAGGATATCGTCCATTTAGAAATCTTCTTCTCTTCCGGACGAGGAAAGGGGGAGAGAGGTGAAGGATACAGAGATAAAACGAGAGTTTATCATAGGAAAAAAGAAAGAAATAGGAAAAATGATAAAGAGTTATGACAAATGTATTTAGATTTGCTTAATATGTTGCATGCAAATTTTTTTTAAACACTTTTATGGCATATTAAGTTTTTAAATTCTCAGTCACGACCCTAAACGGAGGAACAACACACAAAAGAAAATTCACCTTTTCCCATCTTCCCCGTCTTCTTTTCCTCGGCGAAGGCATACCCTAAACAAAAAAGAAAAAAACCAAAAGTTGAACCTGGTCAAATATTGGGGATCAAACTGACATATGGGTCATATAATAAGGTCTAAACTTGAACTAGGCCCAAATATTTGAAAAAAAAATCATTTAATACAACTGGTTTAAGATATTTAAGAATCCTTAAATAGCTACGCGTCAAAATAAGAAATCGAAACCAGATTCGAACTCCTTTAAAAACCCCCACCACTTGTGGAAAATCTCATTTCATTTCCAAACCCCAAATACTAAGAAAATGGAGAGAAGAGGCGGCGGCGGACGAGGGGGAAAAGAAGAAGATGAACAAAGAGATGAGAAATTTGGGAACGGCGCCGGTGAATATTCCGATCAAGTAATTAGTCGAGATGTACCGGAAACTGATAATAATGGAGGAATGAGAAAAAGAAGAAATAATGAAGAAGAAGAAGTTAAAGAGGAAGAAGAAGTAACTTCAGTAGAGAGATTATTTGAGAGTATAGAAGTACCTTCATGGAGAGAACAATTAACAATAAGAGCATTTGTTGTTAGTTTGATATTAGGAATTTTATTTAGTTTCATTGTTATGAAATTAAATCTAACAACTGGTATTATACCATCACTTAATGTTTCTGCTGGATTATTAGGGTTTTTCTTCGTCAAAACTTGGTCTAAGTTTTTAGAAAGATCTGGTTTGTTGAAACAACCTTTCACTCGACAAGAAAATACAGTCATTCAGACTTGTGTTGTTGCTACTTCTGGAATTGCTTTCAGCGGTAATTTTGCTAACTCTCTCTCTCTCTCTCTCTCTCTAACTCTCTCTCTCTCTCTACTCGGTTTTACACCGTCGCCGGTCAATCTTCCGATAGCTAGTCATTTAAATGACTAAAATATCCTTATTAATGCTTAATCAATAATTTCATGTGATTTTATTAATGGGGTCGTCTTAATTATTGGCATTTATAAGAAGGATGAGATTTTTAATTAGTAGCCATTGGATGTTAATTTGCTTTTAGGAGCTGAGATTCATCTGACGGTTGATATAAAGAGAATATTTTTAAATTCTTTGTTTTCACAATAAAATTAATTATTGGTGCATATGAATTGGATCCACTCAAGGTGGATCATCTTTTAGTCTAAGGATTATCTAATATATTAATATTTACTATTATTATTATTATTGGAAAGTAGATAATTGGGGTTGCCCAATTCATTTTAGTCATTGTTACTTTTCGACTTTTATTTTCATTCTTATTTTAGTAAAAGTTGATAAGTGCACGAGTAATTTCTTAAGATTATAAGTAAAAATTTAGTTGAATACTTTAGGACTAAATATCTTCTTTTTGTGTATTTTATATTATTTATTTTAAATTTACTCGGAAGTCAATGATGTGACATGCGTTTATTGTTTATTATTTTGATTACCATCTTTCTTAATCTTATGATTTCGATTGAAAGAGATTTGAAATTTAGTCGAATTTAGTTAAAAATAGATTCTGAAATCAGTCCAAGTTAGTCAAACAAATTTTCCGTACAGATAGACTTTCTGGTCGAGACTTAATGACTTATACATCAAAGTCTTAAATCAAAAATTTGGAATTAAATTATAATAAATGGTAGAGGCCTTCTGTTCTTTTTTTTTCTTTTTTTTTTGTAAAAGAAGTTCAAGTTGACATATTTTAACTTGGTTGATATCATACTAGAGTTTATCTAGTTGGTGGTCCTAGCTAGACCCATTTATTGAATATAATGTATGAAAGTAGTGGAGTAGTAAAGATTGGGTATAACTCCACTTCTTCGTGACTCACATGTTGTCTGCGTCTTTGTCTTTGAATAACCGGCCTCGTGATTATCATCATCTTTTATACTCCCTAGAATTCGATTTTCGAAAAAGAAAAAACAGTCACAAGTCAGAACAGATTTAATTCTCATCTGCCTAAGGATTTTTGACTGGCTGGGCCAAAAAGGCTGGATGGTTGAGACCTCAGCCCAGCCAGGGCCCAGTCCAGACAAGTGGTCCCAGCCCGGCGGGGCAACCGGCAAGGCCCATCCTGTTCTGCACTACATGTCGGGGCTGGGCCAAGTTTCGTCCGAGACAGACAAGTCTGTGTCCGACTGGCACAAATGAAACCAGTAGTTTATGAATGCAACTTCAAGGTTGGGACTGAGTGTCCTCACCCATTCCAAGTTATAAGTTTAGGTGATTTTCGGTTAGGAGGATCTACATTGTCACAAAAAATGGAACTCTTCGATAATTTTTATGTGGACTCGTATACCTGAGAGAGTGTATACCAGTCCACTGCCATGATCCTTTAACTATAAAAGCTTCTTCATCTAATCAATAAACATCATTTACTTATATTTGTGAAAATATTGATCTTGAAAACAGGTGGTTTTGGAAGTTATCTATTTGGAATGAGTGAGGTGATAGCTAAACAATCAAAGGAATCAAATAGTGCACAAAATATTAAGAATCCTTCACTTGTATTGATGATTGGGTTTCTCTTTGTTGTTAGCTTCCTTGGACTCTTCTCTGTTGTGCCTCTTAGAAAGGTGAAAACTCGTTCTTTTCCTTGAATAGACAAATTACATTCGATTTCATTTTGTGATTTTTCTGCTTTTTTGTTTCGAGATTTGTGAGAATAGTCCCACGTGGAGAAAAAGTGATCTAGAAACCAAAAAATATAATTCCTAGGCCATCTTTGTGTTCATTGTCAGTTGGTTTTGAGTTGGATGATCACAAATTCTGTAATCTTGATGGTTTGGTTATTTATACAGATTATGGTTATAGATTTCAAGCTTGTATACCCAAGTGGTACTGCCACTGCTCACCTTATAAACAGCTTTCACACTCCTCAAGGAGCCAAGTTAGCCAAGTAAGACTTCTTGTTTTAGAACCAAGTTCAGAAGTAATTTCTTCTTCTTTGTCTTTCGAAAATTTATAAATTTGAGTCGTTTCAGGAAGCAAGTGAAAGCATTGGGCAAGTTCTTTTCCTTCAGTTTCTTGTGGGGTTTCTTCCAATGGTTCTTTACTGGCGGGGATAACTGTGGTTTCGCTAGCTTCCCTACTTTGGGTCTCGAAGCCTTTAAACACAGGTTGGTTACCTAGTCTCCAATATAACTACAATGTGTTGCCCCACGTAATTATATAATTCGTGAACTTTGATTCCGACTATCCGTTGTCGAAACAGGTTTTACTTTGATTTCTCAGCTACTTATGTTGGAGTCGGAATGATCTGTCCATACATAATAAACATATCTTTGCTTGTTGGAGGAATACTGTCATGGGGTATTATGTGGCCTTTAATCGGAAAAAAGAAGGGAGACTGGTATTCTGCAGACTTGAAGGACTCCAACCTCACTGGCCTCCAAGGATACCGAGTAATTTCTCTACCTTGTTCATTCTTTTGACGTTTGCCCATGATCCGTTTGTTAACAATGCCATGCACAAATGATATAAAAATCAAGAAGAGTTGACGAAAAACTCCAACACTCTTGCTATAAATAAATCACATCTTGGTGCATTTCAGATCGGTCTGTTTCGCTGCGAACTTGCTGAAACTTTTCTTATGGCTTAATCTGCAGATCTTTATTGCTATAGCTATGATCCTAGGTGATGGACTCTACAACTTTTTAAAGGTTTTAAACCGAACAATCTTTGGCTTACTTCACCAATTCAACAACAAGGAAACTGTCCTACCCGTAGCTGGACGTCCTTCCACAGACACGAAAGCTGTATCTTATGACGATGAACGAAGAACTGAACTCTTCCTCAAAGATCAAATTCCTACATGGTTAGCCGTAGGTGGTTACATCAGTATCGCCATAGTATCCATGATAACTCTTCCACACATTTTTCACCAACTCAAGTGGTATTATGTCTTTGTTATCTATATCTTTGCACCAGTATTAGCTTTCTGCAATGCCTATGGATGTGGTCTTACTGACTGGTCACTAGCATCTACATATGGAAAACTGGCTATATTCACCATTGGTGCATGGGCTGGGGCTTCCCATGGTGGGGTTCTTGCCGGCCTAGCAGCTTGCGGTGTTATGATGAACATTGTTTCTACTGCTTCGGATCTCATGCAGGATTTCAAAACTGGATACATGACTTTAGCTTCACCAAGGTACTTAATAGTTAATACTACACGAACTGATTTTTTTCTCTATTTGTACAATGTAAACCCTAGGTGATGTAGATTGTTGCGGAAGCGTAAAAGTAATGGAATCCACCATTGTTAATAAACTAAACTAACGAAATAAAACTGATAAAATAACGATAAACAATAAACTTGATAAAATAACGATAAACAATAAACTTGATTAATAATAAAACTTGGTTGATAATATTCTCTGATCTGGTTAACAAAGACAGACTAGACTTCTCTTATATAGAGATTGTACTTTCCTAGATAGACTCAAATAAGGAAATAAGATAACTACTAATAATACTTTCCTTGATTGCTAAGACTCATAATTATGGAAACCCTAAATACTTAATTATAGAAACTACGCTAATGTAGCTTCTTGACCGTGAGGCCCACTATCACCATGGCCGTGAGGCCCAATAGGAAGATGGTCTCCATCATACTCCCCCGCTGCGGAACAACTTGCCCCCAAGTTGGTGTTGTCATAAAGCGGATCGTCCAAGTAATGAGGATATATATCAGCGATGTTGAAGGTAACTTCGGCGACGAGTTTGAAGGCAATCCTTAGTTCCCACTTTTCACGAAAATTGCCGAAAATCCGAAGAAGAAAAATATTGACAATATCACCAATTATAATGTGAAACATATATTGCCAAGATACTCGCAAAAACAATACCAACGTAGATACGTCTAGTAAATTGCGACATCCCCCGTCGTCTTTTAGTTTGACGAAAGAGGTCACATATACAACCTGTCTTGTTCTTGGAAAAACAATGGATGGCCATGAAGATTGGTTTGTATGATACTTTGAAGTTGAAAGCCATGAAGAAATCAATGGAGGAGAAAGTATTTTATGATTCGACACAACTAATTCGTCTCCCGGAATCATATATGGATCAAACAACTTATTCGAGCTTGTGTTAGTCAGTTGAATTTCTTCTTCTTGATCTGGCTCATCGAAATTTTCTTCCTCCATTATTGAAAAACTAGGATTTTTTTTATCAAAAACCTCTCCTTCAATAATATTGACCATGGTAGTCGAAGGAATTTCGGATAATAATTTGTTCGATTGGATTTGAGATTCTATAAAAGATAAGTATTCATGTAAAGGGAGAAAAGCATATCGAAAAATACTTTTCACTTTATTCCAATCATCTACGAACGATTTTCCTTCATTAACGAGTCTCCATTGCATCTCGTTGTATTTTTCATACACTCTTGTAGACAAGTGTTGTTCAAGAATAAAAGCCTTATCTTCATCACGAACCTCTTGGTTTATAAACCAATCTTCCATCTGTTGAATCCAAAAATCTATATGCTATTGATAATCAAACATAGGAATTTTGGAATCGACATTAATTTTGTTTTGATCTTTTCGATCAACATAGAGTTGTTGTGCATCTCTTAAAGGATCCCAACCTAAACGCGGAAGATTATTCCAACATTCAAGATGAGAAGTATTTAAAAAAAAATTATCTGTTCCCAGATTCTTAAAGCTCTGAATACCAGCTGATGTAGATTGTTGCGGAAGCGTAAAAGTAATGGAATCCACCATTGTTAATAAACTAAACTAACGAAATAAAACTGATAAAATAACGATAAACAATAAACTTGATAAAATAACGATAAACAATAAACTTGATTAATAATAAAACTTGGTTGATAATATTCTCTGATCTGGTTAACAAAGACAGACTAGACTTCTCTTATATAGAGATTGTGCTTTCCTAGATAGACTCAAATAAGGAAATAAGATAACTACTAATAATACTTTCCTTGATTGCTAAGACTCATAATTATGGAAACCCTAAATACTTAATTATAGAAACTACGCTAATGTAGCTTCTTGACCGTGAGGCCCACTATCACCATGGCCGTGAGGCCCAATAGGAAGATGGTCTCCATCACTAGGCTTTCCTTTCTCATCAAAGGAAACTAAGGGTCTAGAAAGTCCATGAACTTCCCATCTTCCTATAGTTCAACTTGTGGGATGATTAGGTGTTACCATGGGCCATGTGGCCCAAAAACAGCCCGAAAAGGTCTGTTGCATTTACACCCCAACCCGATGACCCAGGCACGACCTGTTCAGCCACCTCACACTTTATTTAACATTTTCTCAATACATACACCTTTTTTGTGTCTAGCCACGACATGGCCCATTGGTAACCTCTAGGAAGATTGATTCTCAACATTCATTGCGACATAATCTTTCATTGTTTTACAGGTCTATGTTTATAAGCCAGGTTATTGGAACGGCAATGGGTTGTGTGATTTCACCTTGTGTGTTTTGGCTCTTCTATAAAGCTTTCGACGATCTCGGTCAACCTGGGTCACAATATCCAGCCCCGTACGCATCCGTCTACCGTAACATGTCAATATTAGGAGTTGAAGGTTTCTCAAGCTTACCCAAAAACTGCTTAACATTATGTTACGTATTTTTCGCTGCAGCAATTCTCATAAACGCCATTAGAGATTCGGTAGGTAAAAAGTGGTCAAGATTTATACCTTTACCAATGGCAATGGCGATACCATTCTATTTAGGATCGTATTTTGTTATCGATATGTGTGTTGGGAGTTTGATTTTGTTTGTGTGGGAAAAGACAAACAAGGCAAAAGCTGATGCATTTGGACCTGCAGTTGCTTCTGGTTTGATATGTGGAGATGGGATATGGACTTTGCCTAGTTCTATACTTGCTTTAGCCGGTGTGAAACCACCTATCTGTATGAAGTTTTTGTCTAGGGCAACTAACACTAGGGTTGATACTTTCTTAGGAAACTAAGTTATGGTTTGATGTCGATAACTATTTCACTGTAACATGAATACCACGTCCGAGTCTGCTTTAGGGTGTCTTCGTCGTCAATTGTGATTAAGTATTAGCGAAAAACACATGCATTCTTAATATGTTCAAGCAGTTTTTATTTTGGGATTATGTGAATATGTTGGAGCTTGATTCTTAATGTATTAGATAACTCAAGGCAGTGGTTAAATTTCTAATCTATTATTAGCTTAATATATAATGTAAAGCGTAAAAGAACAATTTTACGCTGCTGTAGCTCTTGAGTTTGTTAATTTCACCCTGTTGAATGCTTGAATTAATATGATGCAAGAGAGATTGACTCTCTAAGTATATACCTGTGCCAGAGACATTATAAACTAGGGTAACGTTGTGCTGGTGTTATTCTTATGTGTCTAAATCCAATTCATTTCAGTCACCTATGTGAGTTTATTTAGTTTCATTCATTAGAGATGTAAATACTCGAAACAAAATTCAAGTAAATATACATTATTTCAAATTTAACCGAAAAACAGACCATTTAACAACTATTATATTAATTAGATTTCAGATATGGATTATCATCCAACTAAATCATAATAGTTATTGTTAATAAGATAATTAAGGCCACTGCTTTGAGAAACAAAAAAGAAAGGAAATGAAAAGTTTGATGATCTTTTGTTTCCTCCAAACAACCCCACCAGCAACTCCAGCGCTACTATCACCTATTTTGGCTCACTCTCTCTGCACCTACAAAGGAGAGGGCCTTTGCCAAAACAGGAACGCCAGCACTACTGTAACCCCCTATTTCGTATCTCTCTCCACTCTACTGTTCCGACAAAGGAGAGGGCCTTCGCCAAAACCCTAGCGTGGATCTGGGGGTTCCAGATCCAGGCAAAGCAACCTCCATGTGGATCTGGAACCCCCAGATCCAAACATCCTTCGTTTCAAAAACCAAACGAAAGAACCCTTCATCTGGTTTTCCAGACGAAGGGGTCTAGGAAAGGGGACCTCCCCTTCACTAGAACTTAGAGAGGTGAAGAGAGGAAAAGAGGGAGGGAGAGAGAGAGAGAGAGAGAGAGAGAGGGAGGGAGAGAGAGGGAGGGAGAGAGAGAGAGATGAAGATGAGAAAATCATTCTAGCGAGGGTTGCTGGTACGACAACCCTTTGCAGACAATGTCAGAGAAAGGTGCGCTTGGGGGAATTATTTTGTTTCTCCCCCTATAAAATTTTGTACCCCGAAATTTTATTGTTTTCTCAAAACATAAACCATAATTAATGTTTTTTTTTTTGCTTTTTTTTTTAGAATTCCACTACGATCTACGTTAGTCGTTACGAAGATGTGATAAGCACAATAACCGCCTATTTAAACCATGAAAAGAGGCCTAAAACCCAACATCATGAAAGAGGCCTAAAACCCAACATCATGAAAGAGGCCTAAAACACGACAAAATTAAGCGTAAAGTACATGGGATAAATCTTGATGGCCTAAAACACGACTCGTGAGCTTAAGAGGGGTGTCCAACCACTGCACCAAAGGCTGGTGGACATAATTAATGGTTATTGCTAAGTATTTTGGACTATAAAGCATTCACTATTTAACTAGACCCAAAAGTAAATAACTGCAGGACTAAGAGAAACTTTTCATTCATAAACTGAAAGTAGGAAAAAATTTCCAAAGAGAGAATGAAAACAATCCATAGGTATTGTCCATTATAAACTACTCATCCAGATTATAAGAAAAAAAAAAAAGATTTGCTCGACATATCTGCAGTGCCAAATTGGTTTTCACTATCCAAAAAGTAGACCACACGAAAAATGCAAAAAAGGAGGAAGAGAGGATAACACGATTATGTAACTTACTAACTGAATATACAAGGATGGCAAAGAAGATAAAAGGACCTGAATTTACAGAACGGTATTTATATGGAGAGCTTTAAGGAGTGCAGTAGCCATTTGTTTAACTAAGACTTGACCTCCATAGCTCTGCCCATCTCTGCGTTCTTCGATCAGATTCTGAAGCTTCTGAGGTAGATTATTCTCCACAATAAGTTGCTTTGGCCTTGGGTGGTGTTCATAAACAGCCTGTCATCATTACGTTTCTATAGTGAGCAAGCTTATAGCAAGGAAATCACAAGTTAAATGTATTGTGCTTGTGAATTGGATGCTGAAATAGGATCCAGAAACTGTGCATGTTTGTAAAACATCTTTTAATAATGTCTTCTGATTTCTAAATTAAGGATATTCCCTCAGCAAAAACGTACGGAATCAGTTTAGTAAAAGAATCTCGAGGGGTTTACTCTCATTCTCTAATCTCTATGCATTTAGTCCTGATATGTGGGTCCCTTGTAATACGGTTAGCTGGCGATATTCGGAGATACAACTTGAAATTTTAAAGGTCGGATTGGGATTGGGGATTTAGTAATAGCATGCAGTTTCTGTGGGGATCTTGAGATCTTCTACGCCCTTCAACTTTGGTTATGTAAATTAGTTGTACAGAGCGGTAGGCGTAAGCTGCGTAACCAAGTCCAAGTGAAGTTCCTATTCTAGTTAAATGGATCACTACTAAAGATGGCTTAGTTCAAACAGGTCATAAAAACATTAAATAAATCAAACAGTAAAGATGGATGAAAATCATGAAAAACTAATCACAAACATGAGAACGAACCTTCATATTGAGGTTCTATTAGGAAATATACTGGAACTAGGAAAAGTTTATTTATAAAAGATTATGAATATGAAGGATTCATGTAATGGCAAAATATAAGGAGTTGGGCACACAGATATAAGGAGTTGAGGAACTATAGTTTTGATGTACTTTTATCTATTGGGATGCTTTCCTGATGTGGAGTCACAGTTTATTTTTTTTTAGAGGGTGCCAAATTGATTTAGTTTTTCTTTCTTAATACTTTGCATTTCAACCACCTTAATATAATTTTGCCTTTTCTCAGAATAAATATAGCAGCAAAATATAATATGATGGCATTAAAACATCCAGTTACTAACCTTTATCAGTTTCAGGAGATTGAGGCGAGCTATAGCATCTTGATGATCCAGTCTTGCTATGAGCAGTGGTGTCAAACCATTGACAGCTAACGTTGTGTTTATCCGAGATGATTTTCTGCATCCATAGAGCACATCAGCAAATTCTAACTATCACTAATACAACAATTATGTTAAAGAACAAGATATCAACTTGCAAATCAAAGCGGAGAAAATCTCATCAGTTAGAACAAGGACAACTGAACTCTAAACAGCATATGATATGCGAGATATCTCCATATTAACAAACTAAAACATATTTCCCAAGGTGGAGTATTTCAAAAACTAAAAGAACCTTCTGTTAGTGATAAGTAAGATGACTTTTACAAGGAACTCGACTGACAAATTATGTTCAAAAGGCAAGCTTAAGTAGCTTAACCTGTCAAAATAACCACTATTTTAATCGACTTTTTTCTTTCTACTACTATCTTAACCACAAGAGGTAATTACAAATAATGGTCTTCTTCTTTGAATAAGAAAAGGTTATCGTAAACTATGTACATGGTATCCTTCCTGATAGAGCCCCTTTGGCCCCATAAGTCAACCGGCTGAGGAAGGCCTCCAAGCATGCGCAAGTGCCCCTACGGCCAGTTGTCATTCATGGGTTCCCTAAGCAGTTAAAGTCGTTTAGTTATTTTACATGTAATTGCAACTACTTAGGGAAGGCTTTATCATAACATCTTCACTGTTTAGGAGAAAATAAAGTATATATGCAAGTTAGAGTCATATTAAGAGTCCTCGAGATTTCAAGCTGCGCTTTAAGAGAACATGAGATACTTCACGCAGTTATGAGAAATAAATAGAAAAGAGAAAAATATGAGATGGCTATTACGTGATAATTTTCAAGAATGGCTCCAGTATGTGCACGAATTGTTGTTCTGGACAGCCTTGGAAGAACTTCACCAATCTGTGAACTGCTTCCTTTTTGAGTAATGCTTGTTCCACTTTCTTGTTATCATTGTCATGAGCCAAACAAACTGCAAGAGAATCTAATGCTGTTACTGCCCAAATCTCATTGTCCAATAAGCTCAAGTATACATCCAATCCACCATGGGCCCTTAATTGTTCTCTAGAATTACGGGATGCATGAGCCATATCACATAGTAGAGGCAGTGCATATTGTTTTAAGACTGAATCTGACATGACGAAGTGCATCAAGTGGGGAATAATTCCATTCTCAGCAGCTTGTTCCTGCCTCCTTTTATTAATCTTACAGAGATTGAACAGTGCATTGAGAACCTTCAGCAAAGGAACTTCGTCAGAAACATATAAAAATGGGTTCTATGCAAACTAACAGTGTCAACCACCAAATTGGAAGTTCTAGAATAAAATAAACGCCAGAAAAAAAATTTAAACTCGTCACTAAGATGCCAAGAATTCATGATATTCAATTGGAAAATTGTAGACCTAGTTAAAGAGCCACGAATTCTTGCGACTTATCTACAATAAACATTTACGACCAGTCGCACAAATTACAATAATTCTTTTTTACTTCTACAGCTAAGAGAATAACTCCAATGGAGATTAGATATGTTCAGTATCAGCAACTGTCAACGTATATTGGCTATATAATCAACCATTCTACTCTGTTTTTTGCAGGGGGCTGATTGTACTTTGTTGGCTTCAGAACTAAGCTCTCATGGTTTTTGGAAATGAACTACTACTGAAGGTTCAGAATTGATAGTCTCTAACATACACCCAAACATAAGAAGAATGCAAATTAAGATAACTTACTTCTGTATGTATTTGAGATATAAGAGGTCCTTCCTTGAGTTCAAGATTTGGGATCAAGTGTTTAATTGCATCTGCTCGCTGTAGATTCTCTAAACAGTTTGGGTCGGTTGATAAGTGATTAATGCACTTCAAAAGCTACGAAAAGACGGGAGCATCAACATACCACAAAGCACCATCAGAGCTAGAAAAAGAGAAGGAAACGAGTTCGTACATAATTGAATTTATGCTAACCTTTAAGAGAATAGGTGGCTCCACCCTATTGAACATCTGAAAAAGGCGAGTAAGCAAACTCTGTGTGCTCATATATGATTTTACAGTCGTGTCTGCTTTTGCAAACTCAAGCAAAAGGTCTGCCACCTTTTCAAGATATTCCCTAGATATGTCAGCATTCAATGATGATACCATATGGGAAAGTAACCCAGATGATGTTGTACTTCCTGGTCTAGCATTTAAAACACCTGAACCAGAGAGTACACCAGATGCTGTCTGAGATGCAACACCCGACGTTGAAGCAGCTCCTTCATTAGATAACACGGCTTCAGGTTTCTTAGTGACAGATTTTTGTGAAACTCTTGGAGTAGAACCATATCCATTTTCTCTACCAAGTCCCGAAACCTCTGTAGTACATGAGAGGCTGTCAACATTCTATTATATTATATTATATTATATTATATATTTAAATATGAAGTCGATGTAAGAGTTCCAGCCAGGTTTTAGACGGATGAGAAACATCTATAGAGCTTCTTGAGGCACCCCCAGTTTCACAAATTATATGAGAAACTACGTTTTGGAGGGAGGTGTTCTTCTTCTCAATTTAGTTAGAGATATGTTATAAAGTTGGCATATGGTTCAAGTTCAATCTCGGTTAGTTGATAATGTAAGCTATGATAAAGAAAGCATGCCAATACAGATCTAAGGATAACATATTAGCTACACTTCAGGAAACAAGAAAACAAACGGAAGTACCTGCAAACTCTGCCATCAAGAAATCTAGTTCACCATTTGATTTTCTTTCTGTAGATGCATGTAACAGAGGTAGTATATTCTCGTGCCTCTCAAATCCAGATAATTGACGAACATACTCAAGCTGACCAGAGAAGCGTCTAGAAGGAGGTTCTTTATCCAACAAGCTAAGAAGAGGCCGAACGTTCTGTTGTTTAAGAGCTTCAATTTCTGAATGAGAAAGATCAGATTTTCTGAACCCCAAGTGTTCCTTGTCCTTAGAATTACCTGGAGCTTCTCTAGTCATTGCAACATTTTCAATAAATTCTGCTTCACGTAACTTAGAAGCCCCTGAAGTGTCCAACACAGCATGGCGTGACTGCGGTTTTTCATGATCTCCAGGGGAGTACCTAAAGTCTGCTTGGTTAACATCTGGCCTTTGGGAGTGGGAAGCTGAAAGACGGGAGGGTTCTAATGGTCCAAGTTGATCAAGAACTCCATACTTAACCTTATTTACATCAACTTGGTCAGAGACAGGACTCTGTTCCAAAATAGGATGACCATAATCTAGTAACCCAGATCGTGGTCGTGGAGCAGAAACATCTCCTAGAACAGATCCAGCCATATTACATATTGAGGCTAGTCGAGTTGCTTCATTCAAGCTGTGAAGGGTGTTTATGAGCCTAATAAGTATTCCATTTTTTGCAGCTATGCGACAGAAATCATTTCTGGGTGTTGAACCGTGGAGCTTAAACACTTGCCACATTCCATCTACAGCAAGATGAACCATTTCTCTGCAAATGTAGAACTCATTAATTAATACGCTTGGGGTAATATGGAGTCAAGCATATAATAGAGTGTTATTTCAATATGCAGCAGATAAACAAATAAGTAACATTAGTTTCGCTCCAGGGAGAGGAAGGACTCCCTTAAGGGCATAAGCAGAATCCATTGGTTTGTGTTATTGTTGTACGAGTATAAATGCACCCAAACCTTGATTTGGACCTATCAATTTGTCAAATATCAAAATGACCAAATACCCTACCATCCAGTACACTACACAAGAATTCCATACAGGAGCAGAGACCATATACTGTCAATCAGGCTATATCTGAAGTCTGAACCAAGGGGATCTCTTCTGTACTTTTTTCTTTCCTAGCCTTTTCATCCTTTTGGGAGGTCCAAAAATCTATGTAGTTTCCGATCACTCTTGATAGGTGGGTCAAAGCTCAGAAATAGCCTAGCCGAGTATCTATAAATTAAAGTCTCGCAAACATCTTATAAGTTCAGTGTAAACCTGTATTTGGCATAATCAGCCTCAAGAAAACCCACCAAAACAGGAATCCCACGGCAGGCAATGAACATTTGCAGTGTCAAGGAGCTGCAGCGCAGAAGATACCAATTAACACAGGTTTAATTTTTACCAAAAATAGATCCATGAAAATCTACTTTAATGAAGAATGTTAACGACTTCTAAACCTGGACTGACAAAGCTGCTGCAAGAAATAAGCTGATTGCATTCGAACTTCTCGAGGACGATCAGGTACAGCAAAGTTCATCACAACAGGTATCTACCATAGAATAAGAAATGACCATATCAGTTAATTACTAAACCAGATATCTTTTGCCAGAACCCTTCTGTCCAACATATGGATGCTATTTTCTACAGTAACAACGGTACTGATACAGTTCCAAATCCCTAAATGTGGATTTTCTTAAGCATACTACAAAATGGAAGTACCTACCAAGCCAACAAGGCAGGCATTTTCTTGGAAGTCAGTATTGTCCTTTATTATCTCATTTATAATATGAAGAACAGAACATATAACCTGCAGTTTTGGAAGAGGTACAAGAAAACATCAGATACTTAAAATCGTTTATTGCGACAATAGTAATTCCAAATAATGAACTAAAAATTTTATATACATGATTTTTAGGAACTTCAAGTAGCTCCATTAGAGGAAGCAAGCCATGCTGGGTAATAAAAACAAGCTTCTGCTCTGGGCGCTCATGAAAGAAAGCAACAAGTTTCTGGCAAGCAGAAACAATCACATCCTCTGGTTCGTCTGGCTTCAGTGATCCAACTAATCTGCTAAACTCAACAGCCTACAAAAGAATAAAAAAAGGTAAAAGCCGTGTAAGTTTCTACTTAATGGTTGCCTCTTCATTTTTTCCGTTTCTTTCATTCTTTGTTTTCTATAAGGTTTCTTATCAGAATATGAATTAACCAAAAGACACGAATGGAACAGAGTATGATGACGTAGATCCACAATGAGGTTCGTTATGAAATGAAACATGGAATGGAGCCGCTACGAAAACATTCCTGGAGTTAGAAAGGCTTTTTATTGCTGGATCTCCTGCTTGATTATTAAATAGTTTTACAAACTATACTTAAATCATGGTGTTGACACATGCTGGTACCATGTTTTTACTGTCACTTGATGGTTACTTTGGGCTGGATGAGTTCCCTATAAGCATAAGGAAGTTCGGTGAATTACAGAGGTCTCTCGCGATGGTTATCAAATTATTTTAAAACCATTAACATGCAGAAACAATGTTTTTGTTGGGAATGTTTAGTTACTTCGGTTCTGGAAAGGTATCTTTCAGAATTATTGAGATCGCTCACTAGGGCCACCATGCTTTAAAGAGGGATTACATTTACGGTGCAATAATAATTTATAGGGTCACTCTTCACTAGGTTTGTAAGCATTGTGGAATCTTGTGCAGTGGCAAAAGTATTACTTGTCAAACCAATAACACATCTACAGTGCTGAGAAAGAAAACCAATATAACAGAGCGCAAATTGTGTGAATTGCGAACGACAACAATCACCTGTAGGGGGAAAAGATTTCCTCCGGGAATTTTTTCATCAATTACCTGTTAGTCAAGAAACAAAACACATATTATCAGTTCCCGTTTAATCAGTAAAGGAAATGATTACTCAATAAAAACATTTATAATAATTTAAGCGTTACCAAGGTATTTATATCATTTGCATCCTTCGTGAGAACGCCCATCATGAGGCGCAACAAGTCTCCACCACTAGTGCGCCCGTTTTCATTCTCTGCTCTCCTCTGAGCCATTGTAGCATTGAGCTTTGAAGCTAAGTCGCTTTTTCCTACCTCATTTGGAATTGAATTGTTTTTGTTTATGCGTACTGAGGAAGCAGATGATGATGCTTCTGCTGGTTGCTCTTCTTGGTTCCTATCCAATGGAGGAAACAAGTCCTCCAGAGAAGCATCTCTTGGTGTGTCACTAAATCGACTGAGCTCATGCCTTCCTAACACATCAGATGCGACGGCATCCTTCAAAAAAATGTTCAAATACTCAATTTATTAGGAGGTACTAGGAAGCAAAATATAAACGCACAGATCCATATTAAGTGCATTTAGATGAAAGTTAAGTTATGGATCCTCACGCACTCTTAATTATGAATAATTGGATTAAATTGAAAGAGAGAAAAGGATGTACAAAAACCCCTAGGGGTTAAAACAACGAGGAATTAACAAAAGAAAATGAATGTAGTTATACCCATTAAAGTGAATGTGAGTATTGGCCCGACAAGGCAAAAGAATTACTAAAAAAGAGTACCATGCTACATAGATTAGAAAAGGTACAACCAGAGGTTTGGAACAAAGGATCATAATTATTCAAAGCTGGAAATCGGCTGCATGTGTTGAAAAATGTGTGGATAATTTTATAAACAATCGTGAATAATGAAATCTTACCTTTTTCGAACTAATTTCTTGGATATGTGGTCCAGATTCGGATAAATTATTCTCATTACAAGTAGAACTTCTACTTCCTTCACTTTCTTCAGCTATAACACCCTTCCTTCTTGACTTAGAAGAGTTGACCTCTGCGTTAACAACACTTTCGTCTTGACCACAATTATTTACTAACTCACCTGAACCGGCTAAACTAGAACCATCCACATCCTTCAAAGACAACAGCCTACCAGAACTCGTTTCTGTAGACAACTTTTTGTGGAGAGCTACAGTAGGATCTTGATTCAGTATGCCATGTTTTGGGTTCTCTGCATCTTCATGAACAAAATGATCTTCTGATTCTTTGTCATTGTCAGAACTGCGAGCATTAGCAGCTTGTGGTGATAACATATATTTTTCAGTGTCCTCCTGAAGTATGAATGATGAAGCAAGATTAATGTGAGACATAGGATGTATAATTTTTTTTTATCTGGAAGATAGGTATTGAAATAAGTATAAACAGCAGTGCAGTGCGATGAAATAGAAATCAAAAATTGAACTAGGTTTAAGTTCTTACTACTTCAAAATCAGAGGCATCTCTCAATGCTTTCTCGCCAGAAGGGCTCCCGGCGCTGCTGTGATCAACTTCATTTGAAATCTCTGTAGCCACTGAAGCATCCTTTTCTATATTTCTATGATAGCACAAAAGAACAGAGAGCACCAATAGAAAGCAATCAAAAGGAGCTTAAGGAACAGCGACTTTCTACCAGGCTGAGCCAGAGGTGGTGAGACCATAACATTGTGATGAGTGTGGAATACAAGAAATTGGGGCCGAATGCCCATCAAGTTCTTTTTAGTTAAAAAGACAAGTCATAGTTTGTTTGGTTAAAACCCAAACATTTGTAATTTATTTGGTTAAAAATCCAAATACTTATATTTTGTTTTGTTAAAATCCAAATGCAATGCAACCAATGCTAATATTTTTTTTTTAAACCAATTGTAACCCTTTTGCAAACTAGATGTGACCCTTTTGCAATCAGTTGCAACTTTTTTGCAATCAGTTGCAAATTACGAAATACCTAACGAGCTGAAGATTAGAAAAAGTTGAGTGATCCTTTTTTACCAAAGTAGAACAGTTTATATGTAGTTTTGACCAAATTCCTCAATGGAATATGCAATTTGATCATTAGTTGATACTAGGTCTCGTTGTTTATTTAACACCCGTTAAACAGAGAAATAGTTCGTGATCAGATTTTGGTTAATAACGAAAATAAACATGGACTTACGTGAGTGGTGGAAATATTAGCCAAATGATAGAAATATTGCCTCATTTTGGTGAGGATGGTCTAGTAATTAGTAAAGAAGAAGATCATCCTTCTAAAAGAATGAACTTCGTATAACTTTACACAGACCCCACATACAAGAGTAAATAGATGGGAAAATGCTACAGGTACAGCTAAATTGTGTAGAACGGGTTAGCTATATTGAAGTGGAGAGAGTTAGGCGAGTATGGTTGACGACTGCATTTTAAAAGAAGTAGCATTGCACAATTTGGTAATACAACTAACACTTTCTCATTGTGATATGCATGGTTTTTTCGTATTATGAAAACTAAGGGTATCATCCTGTAAAATGTGAAAACGCACACTGAGATCTGCTCTCAAGAATTTACTAGTGGGTGTTGTCAAATACACCACAAAACAAAGGGGTATCTTACAAAAGATGGAATAAATCAAATAATGAGTGCACACAACAAACAAAAGTTAATGCCATATCTTTGCCTTAGAAAGAGAAACATAAGAATCTTGAACATGGATAAGGAACAAGGTTTTCAATGAAGTGATGTTATGAGGCAGTAGGGTAACACAACGCTATTACCAGTTTAGCTAAACGGATTTGGAAAACTTAGGTGTCATTGAAGGTAAAAAATTTAAATCCTAATCTTCAAAAGGGAGAGGATTGAGTTTGATAGCATTAAAGCGGCTACTTTTACCGTATTATACTCCCTTGTTTTTTTTGAAAATATATCATACTCTCTTATTAAGAAGAAAAGATACGGTAATTTGCATCAAGTAACACCTTTGGAAAAAATAAACTAAATCTGAAATATGCACACCTCACAACTCTGCTATTACGTCGAAGTGAGGATTGCAATGCTCGCCTTGAGTTTTGTATCCAAGGATGACGAACTAGTGTTTTTGCATCTGGTCTCTGCCTGGCGTCCTGAATTAAACATCCCACTGTCAGGGATTGATGTTTGTGATAAGTTTGAAATATGGGCACAAAGTCAAGGGCTTACTTACGGAAAAATGATATACAAGCTACAAAACATCCTACTAAAACTCAGCCTTCAATCATCTCTATGAGCCCTATAGAGAACTATAATATAGTGTATAAAATGCATTTTTTTAGACCTCAAGCCATCATAATATCTTTACAGTGGGCTTTCGGGCCCATATCTACGAGATATAATCATATGGTTCGTATCTACGAGATATTTGTGAAATGTAAATCAAACAAAATTAGTTCCCTATTGTAACTATGTAATTTTTTTATCACTTAATATCTCACTAGGTCATACGCAAAAGTTGTCCATGCCTTCGGCAAAATTTGCTGTATGTGGGAAAGAAAAAGATTTGAACATTTTTACATTAAATGAAACCGTAACATAAGCAACCCTAGGAAAACGCCCATGATTTATATTTAGCCAGTTGGTTGTTTACCTTCTTAAAGCACTGACGCAGGAAATCTGAAATATCTGGAGACAAGCTATCGGGTATTGGAGGCTGTTCATCCTGGAAAAGAAAAAGGCAATTGATAACTTAAACTATATTGAATCAAATGTAAAATGATTGAGATTTAGGAACACATGATACTTTTTTGAGAGGAAAAAAATGTTAGTTCAAAACCAAATGTATTGGCTGCCAGCATAACATGATGAGATTTAAGAACTTCAGATAGTTCCTTCAAGTAAAGGTCTAACACATGATACTTTTTTGAGAGGAAAAAATTGTTCGTTCAAAACAAATTGTATTGGCTGCCGGCATTAACTATACATAGTAGTTCATAAACTGATAAACTTACAAAGATAACCAATAATCGCTTTAATAGCAGAACTTTGCCAATCTTGCACAAGACAAGTTCTTTAGTTTATTTGTTGCCAAAGCAATAAAATGAAGAGACGGGGAGTGATATGTAGATCGTTGGCATATGGAGATAATAATTAAGAGGACAAAAGGATTCTTGAACTGTTTGAGGTCGACTAACAAAAGCACGAACCGAACTCCTTAACTACTATTTTAAGATAATCTCAGCTATTTTTGTGGCTATCTACTAGGGTCATGAAGGTTCCCTGTGTGTTGGTCAATTTATGTCCTACAGCTACATCAGATCCAAAAGCAACTGCAGGCTCCGGGAAATAATAAATGGTAAAACAAAGAAGTTTGCAAATAGGTACAAGATACTTTCACCTTAGTTATTCAAAATAGTGGTCAATTTAATATAGGCAAAGATGAACTATTCCTCCTATGATGATATAAATATAAAAATTGGGTAGAAACCTGAACAATCCGAAACAGTGCTGGCATAGGCTGAAGATCATAATATGGGGGAACACATGTTAGAAGTTCAATCACTGTGCATCCAACACTCCAGATATCTGATGCAGCACAAACACCTGACATTTCAATCACCTACACCAAATACAGCAGTTTATATATTTGGCTCGCGACTTACCTAACCATGCAGTTGACAATAACAATGCATAGGAACCACACCCACTCTTAAAAGGACAAGCTTCTCATTCTTCCACTATTCCATATGGCATTACGAGTAATAGAGTGTATTTTTGTGTTATCATTGAAATGTAGGGTACTGAACCATGGTTGAAATATAATTGCTTCAAAAACAATAAATGGTGGTCAATCCAAAGAAAATCATTTTGAAAAAAAGATCCCAAACATGAAATGATGAAAAAAGATATCCTTATAAGGTGTGATAAGATAAATGGGTGTTTTCTGCAGGGAACCCGTAACATAAATTTGGAACTAATTTTTTTTTTTTTTGAAACTTTGAATTTGGAACTAATTTGAACTCATAATCCCACAATCTGACCATCCAAATTATCAAAAATCTCTCTTATTCTCTCTATAACTGCTTACCCTAATTTCTCATGTTTCTATAGACTATATGACTACTTTTCTCGTGAATCCTAATAAATCTGCAACTCTAATGCGCTCCTACGAAAAACTTCAGTTCCACAATTGTTACATTCTATAACTCCTAATATATTCATTCAAAGTTTCAAAAAATAAATTGTTACATTGAAAACGCTCCATAAAAAATCTGTCGACGAAATATTTTTCAACAAAATATTTCTCAAAGACTCTTCAAGCAACAAAAGCAAGTTATTTATAAATAAGAACATATGTATTTCTCGAAGTGAACAACCAAAGCTTGAGCCATGCTATAAAGAACCAATTGAATCGATAGATATAGATTAAATGAATAGGGATTTGTGCATTTCTATGCCTCGTTTAGATAAAACTACTAATAAGTTGAATTAATAGGAATTAGTTTGTAATTTTTCTTGGAAAAGTAAGTAATTATAGCTGCAGGGAACAGAAAAGACCCTCTTCTCTCCCCACGGAACAAAGAAAACCATATTAGCTTTTTTTTGAACAATTTGAATTAATATTAAGAGAATAGAAGTGTACAACAATATTAGCTTATGAAGTTGACCTCCAGCATTAGTCCTAGGTTAAGCAAAATGAGGGAAACCATCCATGCTTAAAAGATGACTGGAAGTTAAAAAAGTGCCGTAGAGTCGAGAAAATGTCAGACAGATGGTCAGTGTTTTTATCAAAACCATTTCCATCAATCCCTCAATCTGGAATATGGCTCATATATTATTGAGTATACAAGGGGTGAAAGAGTAAATCTCTGAGGTTCTAAACATTGGTAGTAGATGCCAGCTGTCAAAACTACATACATCAAGCAAGTTTTATTTGGAGAAGAGGGAAAAATGTAATATTCATAAATCATAATATGCATTGGCATTACCAGTTATGGCGCAATACCGAAATATAGCAAAGTTAATACTTCGAAATGTACCTCAGGGGCCATCCAGTATGGTGTTCCAACAACAGAATGTGTATTAACATCTGCCTCAGTTAGTTTTGTTGCAACCCCAAAATCAGCAAGTTTGACAAGACCCTGAAATTAAACGTTAGCAAATTTGAGTTGCTGAGTGATAATTTAATTTTATCAAAAATTATTTTTCTAGCAGGATTCAGGAATACAAAGCATCAACTACAGCAAGAAAAACAATAAGACTGCAACCTAGATTTCTAACTTGAACAGGTTAGGTACACCTGATAGACTAATCAATTAGCAAACATGATAAAAGAAGAAATTCCGACCTAAAGCAAAAACAAAAACTTGTATACGGTAAGAAGTACAAGCACATTGTATAGAGAGCTTTTAATTTACTAGTTCCCCAGTCATCATTTTCCGAATTTTAGTTGTTGAACCCCCAGCTGCTATCATCATATGGGCAAAGAAACAGGGCAGACTTTGAAGATCGTAATCCCCAAACTAATGTAGAGTCATTTCATAATTGAAAATGAAGTCCTCCCTCATATGGACCAAACATGAGCAAACAAATGACTGGAAAAATGGGAAATCCCTCATAGTTGTAAGTATGGCACATTGGGTTCTTATTTTTGATATCTATGCCTTGATTGCCTTCGTATCATGCGTGGAATAAAATGTTCAAGCGGTCAACTTATAACTATAGCCGGATTAATTGCCAAAAGATGGCGCTTACGTTAGACATTTTTATTCAAAAAAAATGAGCACCTTTTGTGGTCAACTCTTCTCTGGCCCGCATCAGAGAAATTGTTGCTATAAAGAAAAACCACCTCAAGGAACGTGAAAACGAACCAGGAAAAGTACACATCCCATCTTGCAATACTGAAATTTGTTCCCTTATTTTTCTGAACGATTTGATTAAATAAAAGAAGAAAGAGGATTTAATTTACAAAGAGCTGGAGCTATATTTTGAAACTTAGACCTAAAGCTATATGGCTTTACGAAAAGAGATTGGGCATGGCCATAAAGAAAACCATCGGAAGGGACATGAGCAATAACTAACGTGAAAACCAACCAAGAAAAATACATATCCTATCGTGCAATAGTGAAGTGTGTTGCCTAGAAGAGAACTTTCAGGAATATTATCAGTTTTAAAACCAAAAGGAATAAAGAATACTTTTACTGGCATATTTCAGTGATTGGGGGGGCGTAAAGGGAGGACACGTATCTGGACATTGCCTAATGAGTAATGATCAAAAGAAGTAAACTAAATAGATGTTAATAACTCAATTAACAAAATCAGAAAGAGAACTTTCAGGAATATTATCAGTTTTAAAACCAAAAGGAATAAAGAATACTTTTTACTGGCATATTTCAGTGATTGGGGAGGGGTAAAGGGAGGACACATATCTGGACATTGCCTAATGAGTAATGATCAAAAGAAGTAAACTAAATAGATGTTAATAACTCAATTAACAAAAACAGAAAGACATTTAGCGAAGTTGGTATCTCAGTCACAATGAGTACCTCTTTAGTTATCAATATATTTGCACCCTTGATATCCCGATGAATAACACCTTGTTCATGCAGATAAGCCAAGCCTTCCAACACCTACTCATGGAGCACGAATATTAAGAACACATAGGAATATTGGAGATACTCAATTCAGCTTGTACCTCGTATGCGAACCTGAGCAATATAAAAAGCCACCAATGATTCTGGGAATGGCCCAAATTTGTTTGGCTTGATAATGTTTGCAAGTGAGCCGTTTTCCACATACCTAGATGAAAAATCTCACACCATGATTATATATTTCATTCAAACAAATACTGCCAAAACTCTTAAAATATCTTAAGTTCATGTCATAAAAAACAAAGTTTACTTACTCCAGAATGATGTGCAGGTGAGATTTTGTCTTTAATGATCCAAGATACTTCACAATATTTTTGTGATTTAAGTTCTGCGGAAAACAATTAGATTGTGAGTGTGATGAGCACCAGTATAGTAGTTTGCTTCTGTCATCCTAAATAACCTATCAGAATTCAAAAGTATGATATCTAGAAGTGTACCACTAGACAACATCAACTCGACCATTTCAAGGTCCTAAAGGATCATGTCACATAGTAAAACTAACCAATAACCTTACATTCGGTGGTCCTTCTTCTAGCCCTCCTTAAGACTTCTAATCTATGAAATAATAGACGAAGGGGCAGGTAATCTTATCGAAAGAAAACCTTGGGATGTTATGCTAAACGGTTTGCCGTTCATCTGCGTCTCATTTATAAACAAGAAAAATTTATTTCTTCTCATGGTCTTCAACCACGAGCTATGTCAGGGCACAACGTGGGGCAGAGCACAGCAAACTAGCAAAGGAGTCTAAAACTACGAGGATGGCCATTTAGTTTAAATTTAATATAAAAACTACAGTATATATCTACAAAAAATATCATTATATATATATACACTCACATACATATACGTGTGTGAGTTCTATTTTTACTTCTTTATAATAGTATTTTGGTGTGTAAATGACTTATTGTTTTATTAGTACTATTTATATAATTCTAAAGTTAATATATTTGGTGTATTAATATTTTCAGCTTTTAATATATTATTATGTTATATTTTCATGATTTGTCTAATTTTACTATATATTGTGATATTACTTTATTAGGACTTCTAACATTTATTTACATTGAAAGCTACATGGTGTGACTCAATCTAATAATTGTTAATTTATTAGTTAGCAATAATGTTTTAGACTTGGCCCATAACGTTAAAGCCAAAACATAGACAAACACAATTAAAGACAATCTCATTTCATTGAGTCAAATTAATCCAGGAGTACAATAAAACAATCTAGCAAGGAGATATAATAGTTGTAATAACATGATCAAATACATAGAAAAGCATGATTAGAAAATTAGGAAAAAAGCCTCCAAAAAGAATAGCGATATGAACAGTCCTACAAGTGTGTTTGTTTTTTCTCTTGGCCCAAAGTATAGTAGCATAAGAATCGCCACTTGGTATTATCAAAATCCACCCTCTCCCTTAACCTAAATATAAGAATTTATATTAACTTTCGTCTGAACAGTTTTAGTAGTGAGTCTTCTCGAGTCTTCCATATCTATCTCAAGTAAATCAGATGAAGAGTAACATGTGTTTTTTAATGATTCTCTATTTCGCAGTTTGTTGCTTCTATGTTTCCTCTCTATTTCCTCTCTTGAGTCTGTCTTGACTCTTCTCCTCTCCTTTGTTTCTGTCTTGTTGTTTCTTTTCGTCAATTCAAGAAACAGTAATGATGAGATGAACAGTGATCAAGAGAAGAATAGAGAAAGAAGGAAATATTCTACTGCTTGAGAGATGATTTGAATATCCTTTAGTATACCACTCGTTGTCTCCTACCTTCCAATCTCCTTGTTTGATTGGTCATGCTATTTTGTCTATATTCCAGTTATTAGATAGTGTATGGTTTTCTAAATCTTCAAGTCTTTTCAAACTAAATTCTGCCAAAGAAAAACTGAAAAATAGTAATTGAGAACCCACAAAACCGCCAAATTTCCAAATGGCCTAATTTGCCACTTTATTCTATATTTATCGATGTACACATGGCCTTTGTTATTGTATACTGAAATAGTCACAAGCATAACAATTAAAATAGTAAAGGAAATAAAACCTTTAATAGATCGATCTCTTGCTGAGGTACACAAGATGCATCCACCAAATGAAGAGTGTTGCACAACGCGAGTAGTAGATGCATCCATCAATAGAATAGAATTGTAAAAACACAAGTGGTAGATGGTTAGAATTTAGACACATTTATACAATCGTGACAAACTAGTATTCTCTAGTTTAGAAAAAAGTGCTCTATTTAACATAATTTAGTGTAATTTACAGCAACAGAACAATACAGATATATCAGTTAACCAAGCAAACCCCATTTATCTAACTGCTTTTTATTTCAAACTTCCTACACGAACTACACAAACTCTTCTGGTAAAGTTAATACAATTACTATATATAAGGAACATATTCTATTTGTTTGGTAAGAAACCACTTGAATATGGTTTACACTATATGGTTTAGCATCGTAGAAATATCTTTCCTAGAAAAATAATGGAGAAAGCAGTACCAGATAATCTACTCTCCCCTCGCTTACCGCATACCTAATTCCCCTTACCCTTTTTGGGAGGGTTTGCGAATCAATACTCCAAATTCGCCGTAACGGGATTGTTAGTCTTAATTAACCAAATCCTTTGTAAAAATATTTAAGTTTGACTAGTTGGATAATTAATTACAATATTTTTTTTAATTGAGTTGTTAAGATTTTAAGTTGTACGAGGATAGAATGTCTGAGAGTAGATATATCTATTCATATATGCATTATAAAGAGTATACATTAAAATAGTCCAAAACCTACCGCAATTGAAAAGAGCGTACCGAAAAGGTATACTCGAAACTCACATGGTAGTGAATCGCGTACTGGTACCCGTACCACGTACCGGAGCGATCCACGTACCAGGTAAAGTTAATAGATTAAGGAACATCATTGCATGATTTAAACAAATGCAGTTAAGGTCCTAAATCTAAGACGGTGGATATCAAAAAATGTAACGTTACATGAGCCAACATGATTGAGAGGAAATAATGTTGGACAAATAGTCAAGTACACAAAGAGTTCATAAAATAACTAGAAATAGAAGATTCAAGGGAGAATATGTAACGAATGCCTCTACAAAATTAGGATATCTAGGTAACGAAGTAAGCGAAATCTAAGTAAGAAGAATGTTCAGTACGAAGAGCCTAACTTTCTAAGGGAGAGAAGACTTCAAGTGACATTTCGTAGGAACCAATGTGACATTGAGCTTTAACTAATGCACTAAAATTAAGTTGTGAAATGACAAATTCTCCTCAAATTGGAACCTAAAACTTAATACAATGACTGTAAATTGCTAGTTTAAACTAAATTTGAACAGATAATCACGTCATTAAAAGAAATCAAACCATGATAGTATTGAGATCCTCTTGAGCTATATTCTCCAAAGAAACTTGCTTAATAGCAACAAAATCTCCATTTTCCAAATCCAATCCCTTGTAAACTCGGCCGTATGCACCTTTTCCGATCTCATCTCCAAGCATCTACAAAAAAAAAACCAACACAACCTCAATTTCAAATTCTGACATAAATTAATAAACCTATAGATAGAGAAGGATTAGGGCAGCAAAAAAGAACGAAGAACACGAAGGAGAAAAGGGAGATCGATGTTACATATTTGTTATCGAGAGTCTTGGATTTGTGAAAATGCGAAGTTCCTGCTTGACGAGACATCTTTAGCTGCTCTTTCGTGAAGAGAATCGCAGAAACCCTAGAATTGTTGATCCATAAATCGAAACCAGGGTTATGCCGGGAATGGCCGGGATTTGGAAACCGGCAACAATTTGTACAGCTGTAAATCAAAGAAGATGACTTATCAGTTTTCAGTAATGTCGAAATAACATTAACAACCAACAAAATCTCCGTTATAAATGGTGATTGATATATGGAGAGCTATTTCTGATAAATGGGAGTTATTTCGAATCTAGCCAGTATTATAGTCACTTTACTTTTTCTCTGCCTCCCGTATTTTGACTACAAGCTAATTTAGCCCCCCTTCACCAACAAAATCGTTTAGATAATTTTTCACTTTCCAGTTTTAGCCTTTTATTTATTTTTTCCTTGTTAACTTTATTACAAAGGATAATAGGAGAGAGAAAATAAAAGGGGATCCGACGAGTAGCCTAAGAAAATTGTTCATGTTTAACGATGGTTGTTAGCTTTTTTCTCTTTATTTTTCTATCTTATTTATGCACCTGCATCTTCATCTACCTCAACCAACATCTTATTTTTCGGGCCACAATTTTCATCCACTTCCAACACCATCTCCATCTAGAAACATAGTATTTTTCTGAAATCAGAAAAGAGTTTGAAATTATATGAGGGGTGATGAACCTAAAACTAAAGTGGTTTTTGAAACCCTTAGAAATCTTGAAACGAGTAGGTTTTGAAATCTTTTTGCTCCAGACCTAGAAGAGTTTCAATGTTATTTGATTTCAACCTCAAAGAAAAAAAAGTACGAAGAGAACGTTTTGGACCGCCAGAAATTACCATATTGAACTTAAACAAATAATAAAGTTAGGATTGCCGGTTGCAAACCTCAGTTTTTAGATGTTACCCATATACGGATGGAGAACCTTATTATGTACACCAAATTCTATGGGAACATTGACTTCTTAGAAATCTTTTAGGATGAAAAATTAATGAAGGGAAACTGCTTGAAAGATTTCATTCCATTTTCGGTTTCCACCATATTTGGTGGCGATTCCCTTTATTTTAGGCAGTACTATGTGGTTACGTGCAGTTTCTGATCTGTTTTTAGCATTTGTCTTGTCGTTCACCGGAGAAGGATCCTTCCACCGGATTTTCTTTGGTTTTAGTTTGTTTTTTT
The DNA here is from genome assembly GCF_041429995.1 of Eschscholzia californica. Lineage (NCBI taxonomy): Eukaryota > Viridiplantae > Streptophyta > Magnoliopsida > Ranunculales > Papaveraceae > Eschscholzia > Eschscholzia californica. The sequence continues at coordinate 9,640,159 of NW_028238198.1, read as the reverse complement.
TTTACTTTTAGATCAATAATAAGAAAATTCTATAGTAGTCGGAGAGGAAGAAACAAGGGAGATGAAGACTTCATTAACAACAATTCCATTGTTGGGTGGTTTTGTCACGGCACAAAGATGGTTTGGGTGAAGGTTCGAAGACGGTTTTGATGAGACTTTCTCACTCTAAAAACGGATTTAGAGACGGTTCTGAAGGTTTCATAGTCGATCTTTTCATGGTTGTGATTCGTGGAGAGGAGAAGATGGACTTCGGATGTGGTTCGTACATGAAAGTGATTATTGGGTTAGTACAGTACTGAGTCAACCTCGACCGTGTCAACCATGGAAAACTCACATAGTTGAGTTGCAATTGTTAATGACATAGCTAGGGCCATCATTTCAGTGCCTTATATCACCATTCAAAGTGCATAATTCACCACCACAGTTTACATCCCATCAATTCAAGTTATTTCTTTTTAAGCTCAACAAATTTAAGCTGGTGAAGAAAATTCAATCAGCTTGGGCCACCATTTTAGTACCAATAAAAATCCCCCAAATTGGTACTAGAATGACAAAATTAATCAATTAACAAACCCTAATTTCTACCGAGAGAATAACTCAATGAAAAAATTCAGAGTGAAATAGCCACGTAATTGAGAAACGAAGAAGGGAAGAAATAGCTACGAAGAAGAACTCAACTGATGCCATTGCCATAAAAAACTATAAGGTCTAATTTTAGAGAGAGAAAGTGATTTCTCTGTTTATAGAGAAAGAAAGTCAATGAAATGCTAATTAATGCATGGAATCAAACCTCATCATCTTGACTAAGGTTGTTCATCAGTGGGAAAGGATCAATTTTGAGGAAGCAAAGTTTAGATCTCAGAAAAAAATGAGATTTAGAAGGAGAAGTTATTAATGGTGAATTATGAAGGTAGAGAATTTTTGTTGGTTTTAGGGTAAAATTGTCCAAAATATTTTAGAACTGTTATATTTAACATTTTTTCGGAAAAGGGAGTCCAAAACGCAACTGTGATAAAATGGAGTCCAAACGACAAGTCAATTATAGGAAAGGGGGTCCAAATAGCAAATATCTCCCAGACAAATCGGCAACATTAAGGTTTAAAGTTACATGATGCAATTGGGGTTCGAATTTCTTGTTTCTTAAATCTATCCTGCAACTAATTTGATTGCTGCGATAAAATCGATGCTTCAATCTATCTCAAAAATCGACCAGATCTGTTCCCGCCTCTAGAATTTCTCTATAATTACTAGTCATGTTCTTCGCATGCTTCAATCTCGTGTGCGTTCGAATCCAACTTCTATTTCTTCACCAAATCATAGATTTCCCAATTGATGCACACTCCTATTTGTTGTTGTGTCAGAATCTAGTTGTATTGAAGTCCATAAAATTCCACTATAGGTTTTAAGAACTATGGTTATAGGAAGAACAAAATCAACCTCTTGAGCTTCAAATTTTAGATTTGGCGTTCTCCTAGGAAATCTAGAGAAATTTGGTGAAAGGGAGTTAGTTTAAAGAGAGAGATAATCTAAAAGTTAAAGAGGGACCGAGAGATAGTTTGAAAGTGAAAGTGATGGAGACCATCTTCCTATTGGGCCTCACGGCCATGGTGATAGTGGGCCTCACGGTCAAGAAGCTACATTAGCGTAGTTTCTATAATTAAGTATTTAGGGTTTCCATAATTATGAGTCTTAGCAATCAAGGAAAGTATTATTAGTAGTTATCTTATTTCCTTATTTGAGTCTATCTAGGAAAGTACAATCTCTATATAAGAGAAGTCTAGTCTGTCTTTGTTAACCAGATCAGAGAATATTATCAACCAAGTTTATTATTAATCAAGCTTATAGTTTATCGTTATTTAAAATCAGTTTTATTTCATTAGTTTAGTTTATTAACAATGGTGGATTCCATTACTTTTACGCTTCCGCAACAATCTACATCAGCTGGTATTCAGAGCTTTAAGAATCTGGGAACAGATAATTTTTTTTTAAATACTTCTCATCTTGAATGTTGGAATAATCTTCCGCGTTTAGGTTGGGATCCTTTAAGAGATGCACAACAACTCTATGTTGATCGAAAAGATCAAAACAAAATTAATGTCGATTCCAAAATTCCTATGTTTGATTATCAATATCATATAGATTTTTAGATTCAACAGATGGAAGATTGGTTTATAAACCAAGAGGTTCGTGATGAAGATAAGGTTTTTATTCTTGAACAACACTTGTCTACAAGAGTGTATGAAAAATACAACGAGATGCAATGGAGACTCGTTAATGAAGGAAAATCGTTCATAGATGATTGGAATAAAGTGAAAAGCATTTTTCGATATGCTTTTCTCCCTTTACATGAATACTTATCTTTTATAGAATCTCAAATCCAATCGAACAAATTATTATCCGAAATTCCTTCGACTACCATGGTCAATATTATTGAAGGAGAGGTTTTTGATAAAAAAAATCCTAGTTTTTCAATAATGGAGGAAGAAAATTTCGATGAGACAGATCAAGAAGAAGAAATTCAACTGACTAACACAAGCTCGAATAAGTTGTTTGATCCATATATGATTTCGGGAGACGAATTAGTTGTCTCGAATCATAAAATACTTTCTCCTCCATTGATTTCTTCCTGGCTTTCAACTTCAAAGAATCATACAAACCAATCTTCATGGCCATCCATTGTTTTTCCAAGAACAAGACAGGTTGTATATGTGACCTCTTTCGTCAAACTAAAAGACGACGGGCGATGTCGCAATTTACTAGACGTATCTACGTTAGTATTGCTTTTGCGAGTATCTTGGCAATATATGTTTCACATTATAATTGGTGATATTGTCAATATTTTTCTTCTTCGGATTTTCGGCAATTTTCGTGAAAAGTGGGAACTAAGGATTGCCTTCAAACTCGTCGCCGAAGTTACCTTCAACATCGCTGATATATATCCTCATTACTTGGACGATCCGCTTTATGACAACACCAACTTGGGGGCAAGTTGTTCCGCAGCGGGGGAGTATGATGGAGACCATCTTCCTATTGGGCCTCACGGCCATGGTGATAGTGGGCCTCGCGGTCAAGAAGCTACATTAGCGTAGTTTCTATAATTAAGTATTTAGGGTTTCCATAATTATGAGTCTTAGCAATCAAGGAAAGTATTATTAGTAGTTATCTTATTTCCTTATTTGAGTCTATCTAGGAAAGTACAATCTCTATATAAGAGAAGTCTAGTCTGTCTTTGTTAACCAGATCAGAGAATATTATCAACCAAGTTTATTATTAATCAAGCTTATAGTTTATCGTTATTTAAAATCAGTTTTATTTCATTAGTTTAGTTTATTAACAATGGTGGATTCCATTACTTTTACGCTTCCGCAACAATCTACATCAGAAAGAGTAAGAAAGAGAGAGATAGGGAAGAGAGAGAACGCAACTATTCGGGAGAAGGTTAAGAAAATGGTTTTCACATGTGGGAAGTTGGAAAATATTTTAGTAGATTTTCTTACTTTTTTCCCATGAGAAAGTCGTTTTTGCACTATTTTGGTTAAACAAACAGCAGAGAATGGGTTTTCTTGCGGAAATGACTTTCTCAGCTATATTTTCACACGTATCAAACGGATCCTTATGTAACTCTCATGTAGTTTTCAGAGGAATAACAATTATCATTCATGTAACTTTGTGATTGTATTACTTATGAATGAAATATGGTTTCGCTTGGTTAAAAAAAAGTTATATCCTTTTTGGCCCCCTACTTTGTGATCAGTTTTTTTTCTGACCCCCTATTTTTTATAAATTCAAATTTAGCCCCATATTTTCAAGTAAACGCCATAACTACCCTTCCTAATTTCAAGATAAAATATTAAAAAAAAGAGATATCTCCACCTCACTTATTTTCAAGTAAATGCCATAATTACACAAAAAAATTTCTCTTTTTTCTTAATATTTTTTGATATTTTTTTGACAGTTTTATTTTGAAATTAGGAAGGGTAGTTATGGCATTTACTTGAAAATAAGAGGTCAAAATTGAATTTATGAAAAATAGGGGGCCAAGAAGGAAACTGGTCACAAAGTAGGGAGCCAAAAAGGAAATAACTCTTAAAAAAAAGACAGAGAGGAGGGAAAATTTTCATTCTTTCGAAAAGACCCATCTTTATCTCCACCTAGCATAGACGAACCTTCGTATAACGCCAAATTTTCTTACAGGCGGACTGTGGTTGGAAGGGAAACGATAACGGAGAAAACGTTCGGCCGATTCGAAACAAAATCAAACAAATCAAACTGGGGTCTGAAATCAAGCTAAACCCAAACAGGGAGACCTTCGATTGATCGATCAAGGATTATCTTCAAATGATGGTTTGGAAGGGAAACCCTAATTTCAGACACCAATTCAATTATTCTGGTGCAAATATCTGGTCATGGCGAATTTTGATCATCACTTCATTTTTCGTTCTTCTTTCCCTAGAAAGTGTTTTAGCAGATTCAGGACGAAATCAAAGTTTGGAATGGCAAGTACTTACCAAGAAAAATTTCTCATCTCAGATACGACTTCAACCTCACATTCTTCTATTTGTCACAGTTCCATGTAAGAATATACACACTCATCCTCTCTCTCTCTCTCTCTCTCACTATGAATTTTAGATGAATTCGATTTGGTATAGCTTACTTGAGAACATGGAAGTTTGATTAGGGCAAAAGCATTGAGTACTTCAGCTGTATTTGAATTGTGTTTTTTCTCTGCAAATTGAGTACATTTCAGTACTATAGTGTGTCAATAATCATTTAGTACTTCGAATTGTTTATGAGGAAATGGATGGTATTGGCTGTAATACTGTTAATTTGCCTCTATTACAAGTTTGTACATTGTTTCAACTTTTAACCCAATTCAGAACACAGCTAATCATGTTATCCCACATGCATAATTTGCGTATCTGATATCCAAAAATTAAAATAAGTTACAAAATGGGTCTTATGAATTTCAGCATGGGAATTGGATTATTAGGAGTCAGTACTCATTATGTTTCAATAGAAGCATTCCAATCAAAGGTCGCCGTTAGTACATCCCTACGCCTGTCATTTTTCTTGAAAGGCAACAAAGATGAAAGTAGGAATGATCTTCTTCAAGCTCGTGTCTTGATTAAAATTTTTCTCACCCATCTAGTACCCTGTTTCCTATCCTCCTGTGTGAGTAAAAATGATACTGGAGGTGAAAGACGAGATGTTGAATTTTATACTTATGAAAACCAACTCTGTAGAGTCTGTAGTTACCCATATCCTTGGACATCAACTATATCCGTTATATTTCCTTCCTTAAAATCAACACATGGCAATTCGTCCTGTTTTACTACATGTCTTTGATTTCTATATTAGGAAGAGGTCATCATTGATCCACTAGGGAACGTTTTAGCTATATAACCTAAAGTTGAGAAAATTCACCCACAAGGATTGCATAAGTGGGGAACCTTTTTCTTTGCCTTATAGATAGAACACAAATGTGGGAATTGTTGAGCTGGTTCTACTAACGAATTACATTTTGATGGAATAATGAATTATATGGCGATTTACGTGCCATAAAATCTTGCTCTGGAATTTGTGTCATGAAAATACCTTTCTATAATTCTGGACAAATCTGGAGAGAATGCTGGAAGGGTGTAGATTCATTTGTCAACTGGGTAGTCTTGTCATGCATTATCCCATAATTTTGGAATTTGTATTGAAGTTTACCTTAAAAATGATTTTGTAAAAATTTAGAGAATTTACTCTTGTAAATGAGTTTGTTTCTGTAAAAAGTATGGCAGCAAAGAACCATATGTCATGCCCCAATCCTTGTAAGACTTTAAAACTAAATAACCAAATAAACCCAAACAAAAGATTAGATAAGGATCCAAAAGAAGAGGCACCTCTCAATGTACTCCCTCCGTCCACATTTGCAAGTCCTATTTCGAGAATCCAACTTTTTAAGGGAACCCTTATTGATTTGTGTATTCACATTAAAACAAAACAGTTTTTCCAATTTTGCCTTTATTAAGTTTTGTACACCACATCTAATGAAAGAGTAGAAGATTTGTCATTATGTTTTTAGTAATGGGTATTGTTGGAAAGAGTAAATTCTTATACTCTACTTTTTAAAATGGGACTTCAAAAATGGACAAACAAAAAGGAAATATGGACACACAAATGTGGATGGAGCCATGGAGGGGTATTAAAAGCTAGTAAATGCTTTTAAGATACCAAATGCATCATTCAGGTTGAAAAGCTTACCGATTACTAGTTTGATGGCTGGCTTTTCTTTTCCTGTTCAGGGTCTGGTGAATCTCGTTCTCTTATGAAGGATATAGCTCATGTAGCAGCTAATAAGCTCGAAGAATTTGGTTCGTTGCAGCTGATGGTTATATACCGTAATAAGGAGAAAATGCTTGCAGATGTCCTTGGAGCTACTGAGAAACTAACAGTATTCTGTTATCACCACTCTTTATCATATAAGTACCAAGGAAGATTGCGTGCCCAGAATATTTTATCATCTGTATCACATATTTTGTCACTTCGGCCAGAAGAAATTCCGCTGAAGTTATTAAACACCCATGAGGATCTGAAAACGTTTTCTCAGTCCACCGACAAAACTGTACTTATCCTTGAATTTTGTGGATGGACACGGGAATTGTTAAACAAAGGCAACAGTAATGGAAGTGAAAATGTTTTTGGACGGGATGCATCAGACAGTGGTTGGTATCTGTACTAGCATTATTCTACGTTCTCTTTATCACTTTTATCTTGTCTTATCAGTGTGTTACATCTGGCTCCACAATATAACGTTTGCCCAGTGTCGTGCAATTTCATTTTCAAGTGGAACTAGTTTGAGCTTGTATAAACCACTTCTCACCAAGCTGTCTTTGACATTTAGTTTGGCATAAACTATGCCATGAACTTCCCTCTGTATATATCTCTTATTATGTGCTAAATGAACTCACAATTTTTTATATTGTAGTCTTGCCTTTCTAGTCTTTATCCGGTTCATCTCAGCTCTCCTATGTTTATGCAATGAAAAAAAATCATCTTGGCCGATTAACTATTGCTCATGTGATGCTTTTTTTAATAATCTGATTTAATAAAGGAAAGGTAAAACAAACACAATTTACAGTGACCTCTAAAAGGTGGACCTTGAAATACAGAATTAGTATGTAAGAAGAAGAAAAACGAAATTACATGGACCTTGTCATTACTTCCCAGTTATAAGTAAAGTCGAAGAGTGACAAGTTCCTGGCCCAATTACACTTTCTACTCCAAGAAAATATGGTAGCCTGGATATTAAGTATGATGTCCTTCATGTTCATTCTAGCTATTCAATCTGAGGGTCTACTATTATCAATTCTTTCCATTTTTTTCAGCAGTAGATGTTTTCTCTGAAGCGAATTTCAGTGGACAGACAAATCAATCACTTAAACCCAAAAGGATGAAAAATGATAAGGTTGATGTTTGTATATAAACCCACTCAAAGTGGAACTTATTTTGGATCTGAAAGGGATTTTCTGGTAATCGTGATTCTGATTAGAGGTTTCTTTTGACTCAAACAGGACATGAGATATGAAGTGATAACTTGTCCAATCGAAAAGGGGCTCACAGGAAATCCTTGGCTGGAGGGGCTGATATTCACAAATGACACTGCACTCTCTACGATTGAAAATGAAGGACCTGCTGCTGGGTTATCATGTAGTCTTGAAGATTTTCAGCGGTACGAGTTGTTCTTTTCACACTTCAGAACACTTGCTAGAGAGTATTTTCTACCAGCTGAGAGGCAAAGGTTTGGTCTAATTTCAGAAAGATCTTTGCTGTCATCACTGGGTATCAAAGATCCGGACTCTTGGCTGGTTATGGTTAACTTTGCTGAATGCGCAAATTGTACAAAGATACTCAAGGAAGGGGAAGACCTCAAAAGTGTACTGGGTATGCATCAGTCGCTTGTAACTGAGGTGAGTTTATCTTTTCTTTTGGCAGAACTACGACTTAGCTTCTTGGAATAAAAATATGAAACAAGCTTCTTAAGTCTCTTTAGTAGTTTTCTGTGTCTATCTTCGGATCCTATATTGCGAGTTTCAGTAATTGGTAAAGCAGAAAATGTATGAGCTCCAGACCATGTATACAATATTCCCATACGATAGACATGCCATTTATAAGTAGAGAAGCCTTTCTGATGGAAAACTAGTCCCCTTAAACGGCAATTTTTATTTTCTGTCGTATTGTGCATTGATGTTATGCTTTATGACGTCTTGACACAATGACATCATTTTTTACCATGTAGTTGGAAGGGGAGGGTCATGATACCAATCCTGCTTTACCTGCAAACAAACCATCAGTTATACTTTTCGTGGATAGGTCATCTGAATCAGACACTAGACGGAAGAGCAAGGAAGCTCTTGACACTTTTAGAAAATTGGCATCACAAAAAGGTGCCACTCGTAAGGAATCCTCGGCCCAAGGTATTCATGCGAAAAAGGGTAAAAGCACTTCAAAGCCATCTGACCATTCAGTAACAGAATTATCAGCATTAACTCAATTGGACAAACTCAATAGTAAGATATCTGTTACGATTATAAAAGACGGTAAACCTGTTCCTTTAGATGACATACCTGGAGGTGGACAAGGTAAGTCCATCCACGAAATTTTGAACTACCTGCTTCAGCAGAAAAAAGAAGCAAAACTAAGTTTGGTTGCAAAAGAAGTCGGTTTTCAGCTTCTGTCTGATGATTTGGATGTCGATATAGCAAATATGTTGCCAAAACAGACTGAAATTAGTGAGACGAAAAAATTATCTGAACCTCTAACTGGAGCTATTGCTGAAAGTAGTCTCGACATAGATGGTCTCGACATAGATGGAGACAACTTGGGAAGTTCGGCAACTCAAACTCCTAAGCTTTCTCAAGAACAACCTAAACTTGCTGACACTGAGACTGAACCTTCTCGTTTTATGGAAGAAAATACTCTTGTGGAGCATACTTGGTCGATTCCTGTAATGCCAAAACAAAAGATTGTTGGTGAGGATGTGCAGATAAGGTCACTAGTGATAAATAATGTGGAAGGCCAACAAATTAGTCACCCGGATTTTAAGGGCTTGTTTTTCTTTTCTGACGGTGATTACCGGTTGCTTAGAGCTCTGACTGGAGGATCAAATATTCCATCAGTGGTAATCCTTGATCCTGTCTCTCAACAGCATTATCTCTTTCCAGAAGAAACAAGTTTGAGCTACGCTTCTCTTGTTGATTTTCTAGACGGATTTCTTAATAGAACTCTTCAGCCTTATCAACAATCAGAACTTGTGCTCGCAACTCCAAAGGAGGCCACAAAACCGCCATTTATAAATCTGGATTTTCATGAGGTTGAATCTGTACCTCAAGTCACGGCCAATAAATTTTCTGAGCTGGTTCTAGGTATTAATCAATCTGACATTGAGAATGCTGGCCTTGCTCGGAAGAGGGATGTGCTAGTGTTATTTAGCAACACCTGGTGTGGGTTTTGCCAAAGAATGGAACTTGTGGTTCGTGAAGTATTCCGAGCCTTCAAAAACTATATAAAGATGTCAAAGAGTAACTCTAGGAACGAGGGATCTACTTTAACTGATGGTACGTGGATCCATGTTTTGTTTGGGCTTTTCCCTTACCATATGATGTATGTTTTCTTGCCGTTTGACTTCTATAACTTGTTTTTGGTTTATTTTGTGATTAACCTTCTGAAACATAAACATTTTTGTAGTCTGTATGTCATGCTAAAGTAAGTACCGAAGCATCTTTAATGAGATTTGTGTTGAGACTCCACTCACATAATCTACCGGACTGGAATGTTAAAAAGAAAATCAATATGAATGTTCAAGTATTTAACTTGGGTCTGACAGAGCTGCTAAAGAAAAAAATTCTAACTTAATCTCCATATTCAAGTTGATAAAAGTAAGCTTCTCCTACACGGGAAAAAACGTAAAAGAACGGAAAGAAAAGGACTGTTGCTTTACTAGATTGAAGCGAATTGGATTAATGTAGGCTATGCAAGCCAGAATTGCTTTTAGCAAGGCACCAGTTCAGATTTCTATACACTTCGTCAGTGTGTCAAGAGAACTAGTTGCTAACGGGGGACCAAATTTCATTACCAATGTGCTTCTAGTGTTACTTTTTACTACCAAACAAACTCTTGTAGTAAAACACGATGATTTTAGGGAACACAAGATATGGGATTAGTTCTGTTGTTCTGTTTTCCCCTTGTGTGTCCTACAGTGAATTTTTAAATATTGAAATTATAACTAGAGTTCTGGAATTACTTTGTTCATCTAAGTGCTTATTTTCTGTTGTTGATGACTATAATGGGTAGAGAACTTGGAATATGCTGCAGCATATGAGCTTCCACTAATATTCTTGATGGACTGTACATTGAACGACTGTAGCTCCCTTCTGAAGTCAACTGGTCAGGTGAGTTTTATAATTTATAAATACTGTTTGATTTCATGTTCTCTGGATACGTCTCGTTTTTGTATCACACCACCGTGGTTCATAGGATCATTGTGTTTGTTTAACGTAATTTGTGCAAATTTTGTGCCGCATATACCTTAGGCGACTAAATAGGTGTTGGCTTGGCTATGCTTATCTCATGGCACATGAACTTGCTGGAAACAAATGTGCAACTTGCCCTTGTTTTCAAATTCTATTTCCACCTTAAGCCCTTGACGTCTCTCTAACATCTCTCTCTCTCTCTGTTTCTCTGTTTGCAATATGAAGAGGGAACTGTACCCAGCTTTAATGTTATTTCCAGCTCAGAGAAAGAGTGCTATATCATATCAAGGGGATATGTCAGTAACCGCTATAATAAAGTTTGTAGCTGATCATGGGACCAATTCTCATCATCTCAATAGACATAAAGGTAAACCAACAAGTAAGCCCGTACACCTCTTTAAGTCATTCGAAGTATCTGGAGGAAGAATCCTCTGATCAAACTTCTTTGCTGGTTTATGTAGGCTTTATATGGACAGATGGACAAAATGGCATCCCAAATCAAGTTCCAACGAAAGATAAACCTCCAACTTCGATCCATGAGGAAGGCCCTAACATCGAAACCCATGAAATCTTATTGAATGACAGGACAGCAACAACCAGAACGTCGAAACTCAAGGCTATTGATCCTCATTTATTGAACAAGTTGCATACTGGGTCCATCCTTATCTCAACAGACAAGCTTTTGAATGCACCACCTTTTGATAAATCCATGATTCTTATCGTTCAGGCGGATCAAACTGCGGGATTTCATGGGCTGATTATCAACAAGCATATCAACTGGGAATCTCTTGAAGGATTAGACACTGGTTACGATTTCGTAAAACAAGCTCCTCTGTCCTATGGTGGGCCTGTAATGACCCAAGAAATGCCTCTAGTTAGTTTGACGAAGAAAGTTAACGAAGAAGGCTATGAAATTTTTCCAAGTGTATACCTTCTCGACCAATTGACGACAATCAGAGAAATTGAAGGGTTGAAGGCAGGGAATTTATCTGCAACTGATTACTGGTTTTTCTTAGGTTACTCAAGTTGGGGTTGGCATCAGCTTTTCAGTGAAATCGCTGAAGGAGCGTGGGATATAAGCGACGATCCAAAGGGTCAGTTTGAATGGCCAGAAACTTCACCCTCGTTAACAGTTGATGAAAAATAAAAAAAACATAATGGGTCATAGCTCTTTTTTCAGATGTTGTCTGTGACAATAATCGGTTACGGTTGGATTTGTTCACCATGTTAGAAGTGGGTAAACGAAATAGAAATACCATTAAAACAAATTGGTGTAAAAGAGGTTTGTAGTTCTTGTGATGGAACAACAAGCTTTCATCCTAGAGTGTGGCTAAGCAGCTGAGTTTTGAGAAATTTGATAGAGCAAAGGAACTAGTTCAAATATTAGTAACTTCCTTTCTAAATTAAGTTATTGAGTTTCAATTTAACTAAGATTTTTAAATTTCTAATATCTTCTATTGGCAAGTTCTGTTGCTAATTAGCACTACAAAATCCATCGTTCCCTCCTAATTGAGTTTCTTAGGAAAGTTTTATGGGCACACCAACTATTTACTAAGGGCTTGTTTACCTCGGCAGAATGAACCAGACGTTTGATATACGCGAATGCACCATGAATCACATTTTTAGCTGAATAGGGTTCTCATTGAGTGATGGAATCCCAATAATGAGTGGGTTTACAAATATCTTTTCCTTCAAATAGTCATTCAAACAGTACAAAATAAACCAAATTCGAGTAATCCTAATTCTGATCAAACTAAACAGTAAATAAAAGTAATTTGATTGTTAAAAACACATTACAAGTTTGTTATTTATTATAATCGTATTTCTTTTATGCATGTCAAACATGATCTATAAGTTGTAGAGGAGGATTCTTATTTTCCTTCGAAATATGTTTTCGCTACAATAAGATAGACTTACAGATTTCATCAAAAAAAAGATAGACTTACAGGCAACAAGTGGTTACTAAGTTAGTTTTCATTCTCTAAATCTCTGATTCGACTGTCGAAACATAGCTAGACTACCTTTCTACAAAAAGACTTGCATACATTTAGAGAAAACGACAGGGGTGCGTTTTACACATCATGCACTTTTCAGTAATGTCAATAATTATCAGAATCCTTCGGTTTTACGTCTAGTTGTGTTACTTAAAAAATGCTGCGGAGGATTTACATTTTCCTTTGAAGCATGTCTTCCCTACAATAAGATAGACTTGACACAAACTTTTGGTTGGAGGATTTCAATTTTCTTTGAGGGGGGATTTCCATTTTCTTTAGGCATGTGGTTTCGCTACAATAAGATAGACTTACAAAAACTAACCCTTGGTTGGAGCAGTTACTTTGCACGGTGTAGATGTCGCGTACGAGACATAGCTATACTAACTTTTTAAAAATCTTTGTTCGTCCCATTTGTCGAGTTTCAGCTGAGACTCCTGGAGCATCTCCAATGCAAAACTCAAAAAAATCTCTATTCGTCCTATTTGTCGAGTTCCTATTAAGATTCTCACTTCCAGGGGCGCGAAAATAAAGATCTCAAATTCTTGTATGCGTCCTCTTGAGATATCTCTATTCCACTCTCGACACATCATCTTTGAGATCTTAGTTGAGTTTTGCATTGGAGATGATTTTTTAAGAAAAATTCAGAAAATCCTAATCCGAATTTCTAAGATTGAGTTTTGCATTAAGAGCATCTCCAATGCAACACTCAATCTTAGAAACTCCGAGTGCCACTTAGGATTTTTAGAGTTTTTTCTTAAAAGTCATCTCCAATGCAACACTCTATTTAGATCTCTAAGATGATGTGTCGAGGGTGGAATAGAGATATCTCAAGAGGACACTCTATTTTTAGAGTGTCCTCTTGAGATATCTCTAATTGTCCACCTCATCAATATTTGATTTTCAACCAATAGAAATCGAGTCTTCTATATTTTCTAAAATAACTAATTATTTATTTGCAAAAATAACTATGACACATAAGTAAATAAGATAAGTTTCGAGTTTTGCATTGGAGACACAAAAAATTTGAGGATCTTTATTGACGCCACCTACGAGTGAGAATCTCAATTGGAACTTGACACATAGAATGAATAGAGATTTTTTTGAGTTTTGCATTGGAGATGCTCTAAACATTGAAAAGTTCAGAAAAACCTACTCCGAATTTCTAAGATTGAGTTTTGAATTGAAGATGTTCAAGTCAAGGTTTAGAGGCACCCTTACAATATAAAAAAAAACTTTCTAAAAATGAAAAAGAAACTGCGCAATCTAGAGAGTGTGAGAAGGGTGCGTTTTACACCTCATGCTCTTTTTAGTGGTGTCTGTAATAATTGTGAAATCCTTCGGTTTCATGTCCGTTTTCGTTACCCTCGACAAATCAAGAAATCCCCTCTTTCTCTTTATCTAGGGTTTCAAGGGATTCCTTTCGATATTTGTGATTACTTCCCGATTTCGCTCACTATATATTTCCTTCTCCTTTGAGAATTTTTCAGCTATTGCCGTCGTTTGTTGCGCGGAATTTGGGTTCGATTTGGTTTTCTCTCGATTGCAAAAATACACAGGTAACAATCTTCTTCTTCTCTTCGTGTGATTTTTTCTGTATTTTCTTGCAATTTTATCGATTTCTTTAGTATTTGTGATTCCTATCAAGTTTGTTTCTTGATCAATTTGTTATCTTTTTCGTTTCCTTCAAACTTTTCTAGATTTGATCTTGTTAAGAGGGCTACGGTTCACAAGATTAGGTTTTTTAAGACCAGATGGATGTAATTGATGGAACTGGTTAATGGGTTTTGCTTGATTTACTCTTTGTACGTAATTTGGTTTTGATTGATTTAGGGTTATCGTTTTTTGTTGCTTTGATAGAGAAATTAGGGTTCCCACTTTTTCCCTGATTTTGATTGCTATTTGCAGATTTTCTTCCCTGGATGAAAACCCCTAAAATATAAGCTTAAATTGTTGTTGCTAATCTCTATTTACCATCTTGATGAAAAAAAGACTTCCCAAATTGATAATGAAAGAGAGGGTAATCTCTGAAATTGATAATATTAGAATCATATTCATGAGGAAACCCTTTAGTGGTCAAGATCGTGTCAGATGTTTGCAAGCTGCATATAGAAAAAAATGTGTAGTGTTCGTAGTTCGGTTGTTCTTTTTCGCTGATATCTCTTGTACTTTTGGAGTTTCAGGTTTGATTTGTATGAAAGTTTATGAATTCAACATAATCTAGTAAGCCGTTTTAATATTTGAAGGAAGGGATGCGAGGTTATGATGATGTAAGCAGTTCTGCTTCTGCTGAAATATAAATTTTGCTTTTCTTAGTTTTGTTCTGAAGTATTAATACTTTATTCGGGTAATTCTTCATTAACTGATTTAGCAGGATATGGACGAGTACGAAGAAGATGGGTATTACGAAGAAGATGAAGAGCTCGGGGAGTATGAAGAGGAGGAGGAAGTGGAAGAAGAAGAACGAAAACCCACCAAGGAGGAATTGGATTACCTTGGGATAAGGCAGCGACTAAAAGAAAAGATGAGGAAGCAGATGAAAAAGGAAAATGGTTCTTCTCTTGGCAATTCTCAAGAGAAAAAGAAACTTCCATATGACAAGTAAGTGATGTAAATCTTCTTACAGATAATGAATTTTACATGTTTTGACCATTCCCAATTCTATAATGGTTGAGACTCAACATAGATACCTTTGCTTTCTATAGTTGTTGATGTTAGGGTTCGTACATTCTTCCTGCAGTTACGGATCCTTCTTTGGCCCGTCCCAGCCTGTTATTGCGCAAAGAGTTATCCAAGAAAGCAAGTCATTGCTGGAAAATCCGCATTTGGCAACCAGGATTTTGAGCTCCCACCAGAATGTATGTATTACTGTCCATTGTTTAGTTGATTTTAGTAGCACAGCTATTTGTCGAAAACAAGTTTTCCATTCTTTGGTTATGTTCGTCATCTCACGAACTTCCCTTTCCATTATAAATGATGAACAGATTGACTGCGACCATCATTTCTGTTATAAAGAAGAATATTTTTATCGATTGACTCATCTTCTATGTTCTGACTTAATTTTTGTTTTTCAGTCACAGAGCAAAAAGAACCCTGTACCGCAAGCTGCCGTACCAAGACCAGGTGGACATATCCGACCACCCAAAATCGTCAATCCGGTGAGAAGACAAAGCTGTTAATAATTATTTGAATCTTTTCATATTCATTTTAGACTCCCTTGTGATTGTGTATGTTTGTGTATCCTATCCCAATTGTTCCAGGTACAACAGAAAGTGCAGAAGCTAAAGGATATGAGGGACTATTCCTTTCTTTTCTCTGAAGATGCAGAACTTCCTGCTCCAAAAAAAGAGCATCCTCCTCGGAATGGTTCTATCACAAATTCTGGTGAGTGGTTGCTATATCCTAGTATTTATTTATAGAGTTTAAATGTCGTATTTTCATGGAGAAACTCATACAGGTTTTTGCTCATGTTGGAAGATACTCGACCAGCTCAAGTGCTCTCCCGAGGCCCAAAATCAGCGACCAGTACTAGCAGGACACTTCCGACTGGCCATGAAGAAAGAAAACATGTTTCTGTGGGTCGGCAAGTTCAGAGTAAACCATTGCAGCATAAGGTGGCTCCCGGAAGTAGTAGACCCAATCCGACTTTGGCCAACCCTAAAAAGCAGCTTGGCAGCAGTACAAACAGTGTACCGGGGCGAAATGTTGGGGTAAAAGGGGTTCCCTCTAAGATGCCAGTTCCAAACAGGAGCTCAACTTTGAATAGGGCACCAATTTCAAATAGGGTTATTGCTCCCAATATGGACAAGAAAGTTACTGTAGCTGGTGCAAGAAAACCTATGCCACACGTGCAGAAAGCACCATTACACAAGTCCAATTCATCCACAGCGGGTGTCCAAAGAGCGCCCTTATCCAAGACGCATGCACCTGAACAGAGAAGAGATATTCGAGATCCGGATAGAGCTAAACAGATGTCAAAACCATCGGTGTCTTCCTCGCGACCTCAGGTATTCATCTTTATCCTGTCAATTTCACTCATGTTACACAAAGAAACTTCTTTCCCTTCTATCGCTGTCAGCCTGGAATTGCAATCACAGTGGTATGATATATTCAAGTTCTCCACCTAACTGCTAAAACATATCGTGCTCAATCTTTGCATGTTGCTGATGTGTCTTGCAGATGAATCCTCCCAAACGAATTCCTCCTCGTCCTCCGGTGCCAATGGATCGCCCAAAGAAGAGGCCAGCAAGGCAGTACTCTGATGATGAGGACGACCAGGCAATCAATATGATCAGAAACATGTTTAAGTAAGTTATTTTGTGTTACAACAGGAGATCCTTACTGCTTGAGTGGAAATGTTACTCATCTCCTAAGAGTTTTACTCGAAGTCTTACTACTTGAAAATTGAAGTATTTTTACACGAACTGAACTAATTGTACAATCAATTCTTTGAGTGAAGACTCCAAGTAAAACTCGAACTGATAGTAGCACTTCCTTCTACTTCTTTGTCTATCTTAAACATTCTTGTCCCTCTATCGTGAGTGACGGTTCTATCAATGATTGCAGGTACAATCCTAAAAAGTATGTTGGAGTTGACGAGGATGACAGTGATATGGAAGCTAATTTTGATGATATTTTAAGAGAAGAAAGGCGCAGGTAAGCGATACTTTATCACCTTACCCTAACAAATTGTCTTGAGATACAGTCAATCATTCCTAGTCGATTTTCTGGAGGACAAAAGAGGGAAAAAGAATACACCTATCTCTTCTTTTAGCTTCTTAAAATGGAAAATTTGGTTCTCATTTTTATGTTATGTTTCTGACCAAGATGTATGTTTAATTTTCTTCCGTACCTGTTTTTTAACAGTGAAAAAATTGCTAAAGAGGAGGATGAAAGAGAGCTCAAGCTAATTGAAGAAGAGGAGAGACGGGAGAGGATGAGGAAAGAAGCGAAGAGGCGTAAACTCAGCCAGCGATGAACAATCAGATGGATAAAGTTCTTGTAATGTGATTTGATTTGATCTAGTTTTGTTAACTTATAAAAAAAAAATCAATCCTTTTTAGTGGATTTATGGGTAGGAAAGATGGTTTTTGTATTTGAAATACACAACCAGCTGATTTGTGTTGATGATGAAACTGATTCTTTAACCCTCTTTGTAGAAAATAATCAAATAGCAGATTCTACCATTATATTTTGATGGTTCTCATAGAGTAGTAGCACTTAGGTATTACGATCATGTTTTTTGAACCATAATGTTTCTTCTGCCATGAACCTTGGTAGTGTCACTTTGTTACTTTTTATAGTTTGTACATGCACAAAATAATGTACCTTTTCGTTTTTAGGTTTCAAATAAATGTTTTCTAATGCATCTTTTAGTGATTAGGTATTATTGCTGATCAGGTTTTGTACTAATGTGGCCTCCAATATTCAATTATTTCAATGTTTTGTTAGACGTAACAATAAGATGACTTAATGTGAAAGTGGAGTTTTCCGTCTGTATATTAGAAATAGCGTTTCATACCAATTTGGGTGCCTAGCAGGCCGAAACTGAGTCTCCTTCACAAATTATTTATCTCAAAAGTCTGGAGCAACAAAATTTTTGAATCCATGAGGTCCAAGTCTCGGTGGAAGGAGTTTATCATCAAGATTTATTTCATGTAATTTAGGTACTGAATAAAGTAGATATTTGTTGGGCTTTAGGCTCTATGTTGTCGGTCTTTAGGTCTCTAATTATTAGTTTTACTTAGGCGGCTATCACGATGTCTTGTAACGACTGATGTAGATCGTAGTCGATTTTTCAAAAATAAAATAAAATATTTTGAGTATTATGTTCTTCATTATTCAAATGACCATACACTATGAGATTCTATTGCCTATGCATTTCGACTTCTGTCTGAGTTAACTCCGGAATACAACTACATCCGGTTAACTCCGGAATACAACTACATCCGGCTGACCTTAGACACACCCAAGGCCTTTGCCATTTCCCTCAGAATGAACTTCTGAACTTTTCCTGTTGATGTTTTTGGGAGCTCTTCCTTGAAAACTATCGTTTTGGGCACCATATAGTGTGGCATCCTAGCCCTACAAAACTCAATGAGTTCCTTCTCTGATGGACGATTCGATTCAGTCTTCAAACTCACGAAAGCACAAGGAGTCTCACCCCAAAACTCGTCTGGCCTAGCTACCACCGCGGCTTCGTTAATTGCTGAATGTGAATATAGAATCGATTCAACTTCCACACTACTCAAATTCTCACCACCACTTATAATTACATCTTTGGATCTGTCTTTAATCTCTAAATAGCCATCCGGGTGCATCACACCCACATCACCCGTATAAAACCACCCATCTCTTAGCGATTTATCCGTACCTATCGGGTCTTTCAGATAACCCAACGTTATTGACCCACCTCTTAAAACAATCTCACCTAGTGACAACCCGTCTCTTTTGACACTCAAGCCAGACTCAGGATCCAACACGTCGATTTCAGCCATCCCTACCGTCCTTACTCCTTGTCTAGCTTTTAGTCGAGCTTGCTCCGTCGCTGGGAACTGGTTCCACTTGGATTTCCAAGCACACGATACAACGAGTCCAGATGTTTCTGTTAACCCATACCCGTGACTCACGACAAAACCCAACGATTCAGTCCGAAAGAGAACAGGTGCGGGAGGTGGAGCCCCGGCTGTAAGGATCTGGACCGGGTTTTGAAGTGGGTTCTTACCCGATTCATTAGCCAACATGTTAAGAACAACGGGGGCCCCACACATGTGAGTCACTTTATGTTGACTAATCAAATTGTAAACAGTGGCAGCATCAAACTTACGTAGACAAATATTGGTCCCACCAACTGCGGCCATACCCCAAGGAAAACACCAGCCGTTGGCATGAAACATCGCTAGCGTCCACAGATAAACAGGTTCTTTTGATACTGACCAATCGATCAAAGATCCAACGGTCGTAATGAAAATCCCACGGTGAGAGTGGACCACACCTTTAGGAGACGATGTCGTACCAGAAGTATAATTCAACACAATTGGGTCCCATTCACTTTCGGGTCGGACCCACTTGAAATTCGGGTCCCCTTTTTCAATTAATCCCTCGTAAGAATCAAAATCCGGTACCGGGATTTGAGTTTCGTATTCATCGTCGATGATGATCAAAAGAGGGGGTTTAATTTCAGGGGAGAGGAGAGAGAAAGCTTGACGGATGAGAGAGAAAGAGAGTATATCAACAAAGATGAGTTTTGATTCACTGTGACGCAGGATTATAGATATGGTACGTGCATCCAATCTAGTGTTGACACAATTTAAGATGGCCCCACCCATGGGTACAGCAAAATGAAGTTCATACATGGCTGGAACATTTGGTGATAAAACTGAGACTACATCACCACGTTTAATACCGATAGATATGAGTGATGAAGCAAGTTGGAGACATCGACGGTGGGTATCCTCCCACGTGTATGTAGTTTTGTTGTAGATGATAGAGGTATGATCGCCATACACAGTAGCAGCTCGTTCTAAAAACCCTAGAGGAGTTAGAGGTGATGAATTAGCTGGAGTCGGTTTCAAGAGATCCATCGATTAAGAATTCTCTCTCTCTCTCTAAAACTTTCTCTCTCTAGAATTAGGGGGGTGAGGAATGAGAATTGAGAAGGGATGGGGGTGATGAGTATAAAGCAAGGTTGTTGGGAATCAGACAAGTAACATATGGGGATATCTCTTTGATCTTTCTTTTTCTCTTGAGAATCTTATCTATGAAAGTGGGATTATAGAATATCAATTATTGTGACGGTAGGAAGGAAGTATTGAACAAATGATAATACTAATAATTAAGAAGGAAAATTTACTTGGCGATTTTGTTTATTTAATAGATTAAGGTGACAAAAGCAATTTGGACACAAAAATTCGTCAACAAACATTATCATAAAATATGATGACTGATGAGGAAGACTTGAGGTGTCTATTTATGGGATAACTATCCAAAAAGTAATTACTTTTAGAATTTATCCAAAAAAAAAAAAAAATGATACTAGGGGTTAATTCTGTAATTCTCCCTTATGGCCTCATAAGTATTCGGCAATACGATTTGGTCTTTTAGAGCATCTCCAATACAAGACTCAAGAAACACTCTAAAAGTTTTATGTGTCAAGTGTGAAAAAATGAATTTCTAAATGTTCTCTTTCCTATTCGGCCATTTAGAGACACTCTATTTCAAAACCATCTCGAATGCAACACTTAAGAGAAACTCTAAAAACCTATATTTTAGCTTAAAACTAATTGATTTGCTTATGTGGCACTTAGAGAAACTCAAGAGGACACTCTAAGTTTAGAGTGTCCTCTTAAGGATATCTAAAATGAATCTTGACACATCACTTTAGAGATTCATGTTGAGTTTTGCATTGGAGATGGATTTTAGAGAAAAACTCAAAAAAATCCTATGTGGCACTCTAAGATTTAGAGTTTGAGTGTTGCATTGGAGATGCTCTTAAGAGCCAAACAGAATTTCAATTTTTTTCGGAAGTACGGTTGGCTACCAAAACATAATTAATTCTAAAAAACTTTAAAACATTGAAGTCATTTCATCGCCTTTAATTTCCTCTATCTCATCCCACCTCTATCTCATTCTTCCAGCTCACTGTTTTCTCTATTGAAGGTCGTCGGCTGGTCAAAATTTTCGTCGACTTTCAAACTTAAAAAGAAAATTATTTTTTTCCTTCTTCTTTTTCTTCTTTTGTCCTTCACTATCTCTCTCTTCACTATGGTTTGTTGAAGCTTTGAAGATTCGAAGCTTGAAAATTGAAGCCTCGTTGAAGCTTTAGATCTGGTTCTGGTTTGTTGAAGAGAGAGGAAGAAAGAAATGAAGAAAAAGAAAGAGGAAGAAGAAAGAGGAAGAAGAAATTTATTTATTTATTTTAAGTCTGAAAATCGTCGGATTTGGCCGGTCGACGACTTTTGCCGGAAAAGACGGTGAGGTGGAGAGATGAGATGAAACGAGGTGATAAAGTGGAGGAAATTAAAGGGTATGAAGTGGCTTTAATGTTTTAAAGTCTTTTGAAATTAATTCGATTTTGGCTCCCAAGGTGCTACCGAAAAAAATCGACGTTTTTTTCGGTCTCTGAAGACCAAATTAAACTATCAAACACTTATGGGAAAGCAAAATGGTGAATTGACCACAAATTGAGAGCCAAAACGAAATTAAAGAATTTCAAACCTCTTAATTCCAAAACAAAGAGTTATACCTTTACGAAATGAGATGAAGACATCTCATTCTTTTTTGTCCTCACTTGTAACATTTTTTTTTTATTTTGTTGAACTCCTCACTTCACTCACTTCTAACTTTACAATTGGTATCTTTCAACCTGTAAGAGAGTTGATGGTAATGATGCATCAGGGACTAAAGTCGAAGACAAATAGACAAAGAGACCTTAGAAGAAGAAGATTGGTTATGAAAGGTTGAAGATGAAATTAAGCAGTTTCTATGAGCACCCACACACATGTGGTATTCACTCGTGTGTTTTCTATTAACAGAATGGATTAGTTGAAATGTTAGTTAGTGTTAGTTAATTGTTAGTTATCCTAAAACTACTTTCTCTCTCTAGATATTAGCTCTATAATTATGTTAATTGTTTCTCTTCAAACTCTATATAAAGAGATCTCTTGTAAACTAATTGGTATTGATTGAAGTAATAGAATTCTAAGCTTCTCTTTCATGGTATCGGAGCCCTAAGCGAATTTTTTTCGATCATCAGATCCGGGAAAGCGCAATTGGGACAATTTCAACAAACAAGATAGTTTTTAATCGATAAGAGGTTTCGGCTATTCTTTGTAAAATCTTCAGGCTGAATCTTCAGTTTTGAATTGGAAAAGAGTTGTTTCTTCTGTATCAAAGAATCATGGACTCAATCTCTTACTGGAAATGGCTACAAATCAAAACCCTAATTCAGGTCAGTTTACTCATAATGCGAACATTACTAGTTTGATTTCTACTCGATTAGATGATTCAAATTTTCTGGTCTGGAAGGACCAAATTGAGAATGCCCTAATTGGAAATGACCTAATTTCCTACATTGATGGTACAATTGAAGAACCCTCCCAGTTAATTGTTCTTGAGGGAAGAGATTCTGTAAATCCAGCCTATCTTCAATGGCGGAAAAATGATAGCTTTGTCAAATCTTTTATCAAAGCTACCATTTCTCAGTCAATAGCATCAGACATTTTAGGCTTAAAAACATCAAGAGACATTTGGGTCTATCTTGAGTTAATTTTCCTTCAAGAATTTGAAGCTAAGAAGTCCTCTTTGAGACATAGTCTTCAATCTATCAAGAAAGGTTCTTCTTCAATTTCTGTTTATCTTAGAAAGATCAAGACCATTGCTGATTCACTTGTGGCTGTAAATGATAGAGTCTCTGACTCTGAACTCTCCCGAATTGCTCTTCAAGGTCTAGGAAGGGAGTATTCCCAATTTGTTATTACAATTCAGAATAGAGAAGGTTCTTTAACTTTTGCTGAATTAAGAAGTAGACTTCTTCACCATGAACATTGGCTTAAAGAACAAGAACCAATTGATGATAATGAATCATATTTTGTTAAAAGATATCCTTCTAGAGGTGTGTCTCGACCCTTTCCTTTCAGAGGTAACAAACCAATTTCAGACTCAAGCTCTTGAGTCTGGGTCCAAGCTTCCACCCAAGATTACTTCTCCTTCTGTCAGGAATAATTTCTTTGACTATACAACTATACCTTGTGGTATTTGCTATAAATGGGGTCACACAGCTAGGCAATGTCGAATGAGATTCAAGGACTTCTCAGAGTCAACTCCTGTTCAAAGAAATCAACCAAGAAACTTTGTTAATCTTCACTTACAAGAAATTGAAGAAGATGATGAAGAAGGAGATGAATATATGGAACAACTAGAAGAAGAAGAGGAACAAGCTCATTTTGGAGCACTTATGAGTGATCACCAACCTCTATCTTCTTCTTCTGAACAGATTCCATCCACTAAGAGAGATGAGAAGTGGATAGCAGACACAGGAGCCACTAGCCACATGACACACAGGAAGGGTATACTCATAAATAGCTCTCCATATAAAGGAGACAATGGAGTCATGATAGGAGATGGAAAGTGTCTTGATATAAGACACACTGGTAAAGCTACTGTGATAGCTGGGTCTCAGGCATTTGAGCTTAAAAAGGTACTCCATGTCCCTGCCATTCATAAGAACCTTCTCTCCATTTCTAAATTTACTAAAGAGAATTTTTGTAGTGTTGAGTTCTTACCTTGGGGGTTTTTAATTAGAGACCTCTGGTCTAAGGAGGTGCTAGCTGATGGTCCTATGGTGAATAACCTATATAGTATTGATTTTACTATGAGCCTCTGTGATACTTCACCAAATATGTCTTTAGAACAAGCTTATAGTGTCAATGCCTCTGCTAGGACATGGCATAACAGACTTGGCCATCCCTCAAAAGAAGTTATATCCATTTTGGAAAGAGGGAATCACATCACAATTTCATCTAAAGATGCCTATGATGTCTGTCCTTCTTGTCAAATAGGGAAAAGTCACAGGCTCCCTTTCTATCAATCCACAAGCTCTTCTTCCACTCCACTAGAGCTTATCCACTGTGACATCTGGGGTCCATCTCCAGTCTCTACAAAGTCTGGTATTAGATACTACATATTGTTTATGGATGATTATAGTTCCTTCTTTTGGATTTACCCTATGAGATTGAGGTCTGACAGCTTGGGTTGTTTTCAACACTTTCAAAGGCACTATGAGAAGCTACTTTCTGCATCTATCAAGACATTCCAAAGTGATGGAGCTTTGGAATTGGCTAAGGGAGATTTTCAAGCTTATCTAAATAAATGTGGGATAATTTTCAGAAGCTCCTGTCCCTACACTCCTCAACAGAATGGGAGAGCTGAGAGGAAGAACAGGCACATTACATCTGTGGGCAACACTATCCTTTTTCAAGCTTCTATGCCCAAGCATTTTTGGTATCATGCATATGCTACAGCCACTTTCCTCATCAATAGAACTCCAAGTAAGGTACTTTCTTACAAAACTCCTTATGAGGTGCTATTCAATAGGGTCCCTGATTATAATATGATTAAAGTGTTTGGTTCCACTTGTTATCCTTATCTTGGAGACATTAAGATTGATAAACTTAGTCCAAGATCAACAAAGTGTGTGTTTATAGGATATAGTCCTACCCATAAGGGGTTCAAATGCTTGGATCTCACTTCAAATAAAGAGTATGTCTCTAGACATGTTATCTTTGATGAGTACTCTTTCCCTTTTAGTGAAATGACTCAGTCTTCTACTCCCTCATCTAGTGAATCTCCAGCTTCTTATGAAGTTATTGTTCTGCCTGCTTTACCAGCCAGTAGTGACACTTCTTTAAGTGATCACCACACAAATTATCCTATTCATGATCAAGATACTCCAACCCCTCCTCTTAAACTCACAGAGACCAATCCTTCATCTGTTTTATCCTCAGCCACATCTCTGTCTAATACTCATTCTATGCAAACTAGGTCTAAGAGTGGTATTGCTAAACCTAAACACATACCTGATTATGTGGCTTTATTAACATCACCTCATTCTTTTCATTCTTCCTTTTTGGCTGCTCATTCTCACTCTATCCCTGAACCCACCTCTTATAAGGAAGCCAGCAAGAGTGAGCACTGGTGTAATGCTATGTCTGCAGAGTTTCAGGTTCTTACCCAAAACAAGACTTGGTCTTTGGTACCTAGGCTTCCCTCTATGAATGTGCTGGGTAGTAAGTGGGTCTTCAAGGTTAAATATAGGTCAGATGGCTCACTTGAGAGATATAAAGCTAGGTTAGTAGCACAAGGCTACAACCAACAAGAGGGCATTGACTACCAAGAGACTTTTAGCCCTGTAGTTAAGATACAAACAGTGAGAATTGTGTTAACTTTAGCAGTCACAAGGTCCTGGTCTATTCTCCAACTTGATGTTTCAAATGCATTCCTCCATGGGGAATTGTTTGAAAATGTATACATGAAGCAGCCACAGGGGTTTGTTGATTCCATTCATCCTGATTTTGTGTGTCACTTACACAAATCCCTGTATGGTCTAAAGCAGGCACCTAGGGCCTGGTTTACCAAAATAGCTAGCTATCTAGTTGGATGGGGTTTTACAAAGAGCTCTTCAGACTCTTCTATGTTTGTTTATAGTAAAAATGGTGATCTTTTGGTGTTTCTTCTGTATGTTGATGACATAATCTTGACTGGCTCAAGTACATCTTTGGTTCAGACCCTAGTTCATGATTTGGGTACTGCATTTGCTACGAAGGAGTTAGGTATTCTCCATTATTTTTTGGGAATTGAGGTACATAGGTGTTCTTCTTCCTCTTCTCTTCAGCTTACACAAACTAAGTATATACTTGAACTACTTCAGAAGGTAGATTTGGTGAATTGTAAACCTAGTGGAGTTCCTGTGACTCATGGTAAGAGAGTCTCTAAGCTGGATGGTGATCTTCTTGAGGATCCATTGACATATAGGAGTATTGTTGGTGGCTTACAATATGTAACTCTAACCAGACCAGATGTTACTTATGCCATTAACTATCTCTCCCAGTTTATGCATAACCCTACCTCTACTCATTTGATTTTGCTCAAGAAAGTTCTTAGATACTTAAAGGGCAGCATTGGAGCTGGCATTACCATTGCCTCAGGAGATCTTTCCTCTTTGTTTGGTTACTCTGATTCAGATTGGGGGGGTTGTCCAGATTCTAGAAAGTCTACAAGTGGGTATTGTATTTTCTTAGGATCTACTTTGATTTCATGGTCTTCTAAGAAGCAGAATACAGTCTCTAGGTCCTCAACTGAGGCAGAATACAGGGCTTTGTCATTAGCCACATCTGAACTTCTTTGGGTCTCTTACTTGATGAATGATCTTACCATTCCTATATCTTTTCCAATGGTTCTTTACTGTGATAATATGGGGGCTAAGTATTTGGCTTCTAATCCTGTGTTTCATGCTAGAACTAAGCATGTAGAGATTGATGTTCATTTTGTTCGTGATTTGGTCAATTTGAATCATTTGGAAGTGAAGTTTGTCTCTTCAGATATGAACCTTGCTGACATATTGACAAAGGGTCTTCTCCTATCCTCTTTTGAGTTTCTAAGAAGCAAACTTCTGTTCCTTCCTTGGAACATATGTTTGAGGGGGGCTGTAAGAGAGTTGATGGTAATGATGCATCAGGGACTAAAGTCGAAGACAAATAGACAAAGAGACCTTAGAAGAAGAAGATTGGTTATGAAAGGTTGAAGATGAAATTAAGCAGTTTCTATGAGCACCCACACACATGTGGTATTCACTCGTGTGTTTTCTATTAACAGAATGGATTAGTTGAAATGTTAGTTAGTGTTAGTTAATTGTTAGTTATCCTAAAACTACTTTCTCTCTCTAGATATTAGCTCTATAATTCTGTTAATTGTTTCTCTTCAAACTCTATATAAAGAGATCTCTTGTAATGAAGTAATAGAATTCTAAGCTTCTCTTTCACAACCCAAAAAAAAATATCAATTGGTAGACATAAAATATTTAAAAAAGTTTGCCCTCCTCTTCCCATTTGATAGTTTAATAAATGGGCAATGAGAAACCAAATTTGCTTTTACACAATAGCAACACACAAAGACAAGTTCAAAGAAACTGAAAGAAATAAGTGCATTTCTATATAAGTGATAGATGTTGTACACCAATCACACAGGTGGGAGAAGAGATGGTTTTTCTTGTAAGAGATTTAAACATCTTTTTCCAATAACACCTTCTAAAGCGGTGAAAACTTGAAATATCGAAATAGACATTAATTTGATAGTATAAATCGGGAAAATTGTTTGCATAACCTCTAAAATACGTTATGAGCACGATGGTTTATGCTATTATGTGATCGTGGAAGAGTTTATATTAAACTAATACCTCGGCCGTAGAAAATGAAGTGGGATACCCTTATAAAGAACTAAAACACTCTTTCTTAGGGAGACAATTTAAAGTTGTGAGACCTAAATTAGAGAAGCATACAATATTGCTAGTATCTCAAAAAAAACATGGATCCCCTTATTGAACAGGGACTCATTATTGAGAGGCGTTTCATAGATTTGTGAACTTGTTCAACAAAAAAAAAATGATGATGAACTTAATAATTGCTAGTGCTCCAAGTGAAGCATTGAGCGGGCCCGCAAATGACCTAATCTTAGATCAACTCTTTATCCAAACCCCACTGGGCTCTAATATGGACCACCTTTTTCTTGGGTGATTTGCACATGGGAAATTTCAAATGACTATTGTTGCCTCACCGACCACCACCACCATCTCATTGACATATATGTGAACCCTAGTTTACAAGGTTTTAATAACTATGGTGCGGTCCTAATTCAGGTTGCGTTAAGTGTGGATAAAACTAAACCCTACGAACCCTAGATGGACCTAAAGCCCTTGCCATTTCTCTCAATACAAACTTTTGAATCTTCCCTGTTGAGGTTTTCGGAAGCTCTTCCTTGAAAACTATTGTTTTAGGTACCATGTAACGTGGCATCCGAGCCTTACAAAACTCAATGAGTTCTTTTTTCGATGGAGGATTTGACTCGGTCTTCAAACTCACAAAAGCACAAGGAGTCTCACCCCAAAACTCGTCTGGCCTAGCCACCACGGCTGCTTCGTTAATTGCTGGATGAGAATACAGAACTGATTCGACTTCCACACTACTCAAATTCTCGCCACCAATTATGATCACATCTTTGGATCGGTCTTTAACCTCTATGTACCCATCCGAGTGCATTACACCCACATCACCAGTATAAAACCACCCGTCTCTTAACGCGTTATGTGTACCCATAGGGTCTTTGAAATAACCCAACATAATTGACCCACCTCTTATAACAATCTCACCTATTGACGACCCATCTCGTTTGACACTCAGACCTGACTTAGGATCCAACACGTCGACTTCAACCATTCCTGCAGTTACTCCTTGTCTCGCCTTTAGCCGAGCCCGTTCTAGTGTAGGTAACCGGTCCCACTCGGGCTTCCAAGCACATGACACGACGAGTCCACCTGTTTCCGTTAACCCATACCCGTGACTCACGATAAAACCCAACGACTCAATCCTAGAGAGAATGGGTGCGGGTGGCGGAGCCCCAGCTGTTAGGATCTGAACCGGGTTTTGAAGTGGGTTCTTACCGGATTCATTAGCCAACATGTTAAGAACAACAGGGGCCCCACACATGTGAGTCACGTTATGTTGACTAATCAAACTGTACACGGTGGCAGCATCAAACTTACGTAAACAAATATTGGTCCCACCAACTGCGGCCATACCCCAAGTATATGACCAGCCGTTGGCATGAAACATCGGTAGGGTCCACAAATAAGTTGGCCGTTTTGATACTGACCAATCGATCAAAGATCCAACGGTTGTGATTAAAACCCCACGATGAGAGTGGACCACTCCTTTGGGAGATGATGTCGTACCAGAAGTATAATTCAACACCATTGGGTCCCACTCACTTTCGGGTCGGACCCACTTAAAATTCGGATCTCCTCCCTTGATTAATTCCTCATAAGTAAAATCAAGATCAAAATCATTAGATGATGATAATGGGTTTTGAGTTTCATAATCATCGTTAATGAGGATCAAAAGAGGGGGTTTAATTTCAGGGGAGAGGAGAGAGAAAGCTTGACGGATGAGAGAGAAAGAGAGTATATCAACGAAGATGAGTTTTGATTCAGTGTGACGCAGGATTATAGAGATGGTACGTGCATCCAGTTTAGTGTTAATACAATTTAAAATGGCCCCACTCATGGGTACAGCAAAATGAAGTTCATACATAGCTGGAACATTTGGTGATAAAACTGAGACCACGTCACCACGTTTAACGGCTATAGATTTAAGGGAAGAAGCTAGTTGGAGGCATCGAAGGTTGGTATTCTCCCACGTGTACTTAGTTTTGTTGTAGATAATAGAAGTACAGTCTCCATATACAGTAGCAGCTCGTTCTAGAAACCCTAGAGGAGTTAGAGGTGATGAATTTGATGGACTTGGTCTCAAGAGATCCATAGAAGAAAAATGAGAAATTGGTTTCTAGTTGACTATTTTTTCTGTTCTTTCAAGAATTCCCATTGCACTTCTCTTTCTTTTATAAGTACTGTTAGAGATAGGGAGAGGGAATTAGGTTGAAAAGTTAAAGTCATCTAACCATAAGAAATAAGTGAGAATCTTATCCGAAAATTGGGTTATATTTGTTAGATTTTTAGGGTCCGTTTGTTAGGTGGGCAAATATTTGATGTAGAACTTGTTTTCTTTTTCATGGGAAAGAAAACTATTTTATCATGTTAAAATACAAATTTAAGTGTTTGGTACAACTTTGAATTTTTCAGAGAAATTCAAATTCAAGTGTTTGATAGGATTGAAAAGTTTGACGTAGTGAAAAAATCTGCCATTAAGGAAATATGGGTTGATTTGTAAATGACATTTGGTCTTGGGTAAACAAAAATGCAAAGAAAATAATGAAATAGATACTCTATCACATTAATGTTAATACTCATGTTGCTTGTATTATCTTTCAACAAAAAAAAATGTTGCTTGTATTAATTGTTGTTAATTGTCTCTTTTGGAAGACCACTTGGGTGTCGGTACCAGTAGGGCACCCTGTTCTTCAGGTTAAGGTTCAATTCAGTATTTTCAAGTGAACCGGAATCTTCGGCACACGTATCCAACGAATCAACATTCATTATGTGGTTGTGAATGATGCAGCAAGTTATTAGCATATAAACTTGTGTTTTGAAGTCTTTATTGAAGATATTCAATGGTTGTGAAGTTGTAGTTCAATGTGTGATTTTCACCACAACTCATGAATTTCAGTCACTTCACCACAGAATCGACGTCACTAGAGGCCACTGTTAGAGGAATAATGAGTAAAAGTTTCGGAGCAACAGTTCTTTTCTATAAGAGGAGAGAGAACGCAAAAAAAATGAGTAAGAAATCGTTTTCTCACCTTCCAGATGGTAATAATTTCAGGTGTGTTTCTAACCTTTTTTTCCCATGAGAAAGTGACTTTCACACTTAGTTTTCACATGTAACAAACAGACCCTAACTCATTTTCAAATCCTGACGAGAAGTCACACAAATATCACAATTAAACGTTGGTCTATCATTTTCTATTGACAGTTTATACAACTAGAATTTTCGTATTGAATAAGTAAAATTTGAATTAGAAATATTACAGGGAAAACAATAGCAATATAACATTCATTTTAGAGTTGGATAGAGAGGGAGGGAGAGCGACAATTGGTGTATAAAATTCTTATACGATATTACCATATGTATACTTGTTCATTACCAAATATTAATATATGTGGTACACCATGACTCATTCAATTCAACATTGATGGAGAGCGTTTGTTAGGTGCAAATGTAGCTAATGACTCGATGACCCATTTTATTCAATTTCATATTGATGGAGAGCGTTAGGTAGTTGTACAATGCCCACAACGCTAAAGAAGATAATATCGCCCGTTGCAGTGAAGGTTGTTTGCTAAACTTTATGACACATTTGGCACAACAAATGATGTAATTACTAGGACTAGCAATCTATTAATGTGCTTATCATGAGCGCAGTGACTAAAGTTTCCAAATGGAAAGTGTCCGCCATGAAATAAATCGTTTGAAGGATACGTTGGTCGGACAAGACATGCTACAAAAAGTCTGTGCCGATCTGGCACATCCAAATAGGTTGTGGTGTTTTAGGGGGTGGTTTGTCAAGGATTGTGATTTGGCGTGGAACAACACAGACTCGTTTCGTTGGCTGGCCACAATCATAGGTGTGGAAGCTTAAAAGACTTTTAAAACTCTCCTCTTGTTCTCGTTTTATCACGAAGTAATCGGGAACTATTTGCTTTACTTAGTAAGCTTCATTTCGAAATCCGTAAAAAGATGCCGACCATTGGATGTGATCAATATAAACTGTATCCATCTGTTAAGAGGAGGTTGGACAATCCTATACACAAAAGTAAATAAATAACATGGAGATGGGGGGGGATCTTGGCATGGAAAATCAAATCACTTTAGGGGATTTCCTATCTTTAACCATCAAAAAGCACAAAAACAAGGTTTGCTAATTAAAAATAATTTATTTATAAGACAAGCATTTGATTTTTAAATATTCCAAAAGAACCAAAAGATTCATCACACCAAGCCAACAAAGAGAAATTAAAAACATAAATGAGATGACAATTAA
Source organism: Eschscholzia californica (assembly GCF_041429995.1). Taxonomy (NCBI): domain Eukaryota; kingdom Viridiplantae; phylum Streptophyta; class Magnoliopsida; order Ranunculales; family Papaveraceae; genus Eschscholzia; species Eschscholzia californica. The sequence goes on along the minus strand of NW_028238198.1, from coordinate 9,608,385 downwards.
GATTGTTATCTTGTTTGAAGATGAATAAAGATGAGACCCTTAAATAAGAGAATCAATTAAGGATTGATTCTTTCTATTGACTTCATGAGCTTTTCCATTTGCTTTTCATTTCTCTTTCTATGTCTCCCAAAGAATAGTGGTTTCAGCTATCATGGAAGTTACTACATATGGGTCCATGTTTGATGCTGGCCTTCTGTCCTCAAAGTACCCTGCTCATTTTTACCATATGCCATAAAATAAGTACAAAACTAGAATAGTAAAAAAAAATTTACATTTGTTCATGAAATTCTCAAGTGAATATTTACCTTTGCCAGCTTGTTCGGTTTCACGGCCTACCCGAATAGAAGCTCCTCTGTTTGCAACTCCCTGTTTGCACATCAAGTGACATTGATAAAATCATAAACTTTAGTAAAAAGTTACTAAAAAGTATTTAAGTTTTGGTCTATTTCGTCACAAAACGAGTGTTTATTCATGTGGGACTATTCGAACACTATTCGATTTCCGACTAGTAAAAGGGGTTTTAACAACTTGAGATGAACTTACCCAAGAGAAAGTATGAATACTAGCAGTTTCATGTCGACCAGTTAACCTTCTCTCATTGCCCTCTCCATATGCTGCTATGTGCTCCTTGTGCTTGAGACCTAGTTTCTCAATTGCCTTCTTTATCACATCAAATCCTCCATCTTCCCTCATTGACTTTGTGCTAGTATAATGAATAACAATCAAATACATTATAGATTAGCTTTTGTTTTATAAGCTGAAATTTCGAAAATAATATACTCCTAAACTTGAAGTTGGGATTTACTCTTACCTATAATTTGTGTGAGCACCAGCACCATTCCAGTCACCCTAATAAACAACAAAAATTTGATCATTTTGATATTAAACAAATCAAAGTCTTAAACTTGAGATGAAATGACTCAAGTACAATAACTACTAAAGAATGTATATATAGAAAGCCAACCGGAATTGGTTTTGGATCAAGAGAAAGGACAACGCCCGCAAGTTCTGTAATCCTCTGATTAACCAAAAAGAGAAAATACAATGAGAATTATGAATTTTGATATAAGATCGCTACAAAGTGATCCGAAGATGGTTTCTTTTGTAATTTGAAAGGAAAGTATGAAGGATGGAAGCATATAATTACCTCAAGAATGTAACGGGCTACCCATATCTGATCACCTGCAGAAATTCCAACAGAAGGACCAACTTGGAACTCCCACTGTTACAAGAATAAGTATAATTGTTGAAGTTTAATTTATGAGTTCATAAAATTGCGACTAGAGATTTAATCCAAGGTATTATTTTTTTCTCCAACTCGGACTTAAAACTAACTTGAGGTCTGAACTGATTCCAGACCAAACTCGTGATGTTTGCTTTTGTTTGACTCGTGATGTTTGTTTGACTCGTGAAGTCTGTCTAGTCAAAATGACTTATCTGAGGTCCATTTGTTTCAGATGAATCTGAAGGACAGAAAAAAACGCGACCTAAGAATAAGAGAAGAAATACAAGGGTCTAACTAACCTGGCCAGGCATAACTTCACCATTAATCCCACTGATGTTAATTCCAGCATAAAGGCAAGCTTTGTAGTGAGCATCCACAATGTCCCTTCCAAATGACTTGTCTGCACCGGCACTACAGTAATAGGGTCCCTACACAACCACAATCAAATCACAATTTTAATACTGTGGGAAGTTCAAGCACCAACCGGCCCCTCTCTTGGCACTCTCCATGATCCTCAAACTGAACAGTCCGAAGGCATTCAGAGTGGCATGAGTCTGTGTTATTCAAATCCAACATAGATTAAGCCCAGTCCCTCATACTATCCTTGTCTGTAAGACCAATAAGAATGAGGGCCGACTGAGAACAAAAAAAGAGGTACACCTATAGAGGCACCTTTAGAATAATATAGCCTTGTTTGTGTTATAACATAAAACATTAGTTATATTTCTTTTTCTCTTGAATTGACGTGTTGCCAATAAATTGTTAAAAACGATTATAAAAAATTGTTACTCCGTATTATGATAGACCAGGTGTACAACATATATAATAACCAAATGACCAAATTAGACTTTCAAAGGTAAAAATAAGTAAAAACTACAACACTGAAAATTATAACTCAATTCAACTTGTCTAACTCTCTTCCTATCGAGCGTATCTTTTGCAATTTTATGATACACAATTTAGTTATCAACTATGCTACTTGGTCGACCAACGACATATGGCCCAAATGGCCCACGAATACAGGCCGCAACTATGGTGTCAACAATTTTGCCTTTCTAAGATCATTCCGGACATTCTTTCCAGGACAAATATCATTTTCTATGAAACAAAAAAAAAGTATTGGTTAAAGGAGATAAGTAGAGTACCTGTGGACCAGGGAATCCACCGACTGGCCATCCAAGAGGCCAGTGAACATCCTTCTGTAACAAAGTGTACTCTTGCTCAATTCCATACCTGTGTACATCATCATCATAAGTATTTTATCGATAATCTCTAAGAGGTAGTTCAACTGATCTAGTTACAGCTTCAAGATGTCTAAGTAACACTAGTAGTTCTATATGTTTAGAGGGAAGTTTTATAGTCAATGTCCAAACTTGTTAAAAGCAATGCTGCTAAACCCCTTTTATAACATCTTTTTAGTTAGGAGCAATGCCTATTTGAGTTTGATATAACGGCACACTTGATGCCTTTAAGTTGTCGTCCGCCGGTAATCACCAGCCAGCGACCTAGAATACTGAGATTTGTATACACTGACGGAATATTGTTCAAAATCTTGTAAATTATTCTAAGAGAAAAAATATTTGGGTTGACAAATAAAGAGCAATTTTGTGTAATTGATACAATGGATGAAATCTGTGAATAGAATATGAAGAAAAAAAGAATAGGAAAAACTAGTGATAACCTTATTCAACCCCTATTTGATTGTTTTTAATGGTTATAGCTGAGTAAAACAATCCTCAAGGGTCAAATAAAAGACAATGTCAAGAAATGATATTTATGAATTTGATCCGCAAGGAATTCAAAGATAAAATTTTTATTTTATTTGATATATCTATTTAGAAAATTTGTAATTTTATGTCAAAACTTAAAAATTCAATTGCTTTTTAAAATACAAATTGGAATACAATAAAGTTAACATATTTAAAGATCATTGATCTAGTCTCTTAATCAAGTTGTTATCTCAACGTGTTACACATATAATTTTGAGTCCCAAAATCGTTGACTTTTTATTTTATTTGGAATAGACAAACAATTGTTTATCGACAACTTTGTTAAAACCTTTTAAAAATGTAGAACTAACAAATCAAATTCGAACTACTTTTTGTTTACCAAAACTTAGTTAGTCGTATTTTTCTTATTTTTCCATTAAACGGGCTAGTAACCTATTTTTGACCCAAGCAATATAACCGGCTAACGAACAAGTAATATTAGGGCCCAAACAACGCAAAGAGCGAGCCAAAGCAATATAAAGGGCTAACGAACAAGACATATTAGGGTCCAAACAATACAAAGAGTGAGCCAACAAGCAATATAAAGGGCTGTGAACAAGTAATAGGACTATAGGAGGGCCCAAGCAATATAAAGGGCTAGTGAAAAAGTAATAAAAGGGTCCAAGCATTATAAAGGGATGGTAGACAAGTAACATGAGGGCCCAAGCCCAGCCATTGGTATTGACTGGGTCAACCCAAATATGTTTGACCAAGTAAAGAAACAAACTTTCACCAACTAGACAAGATAGAGACGGATACCTAACCTAATTTAGATATCTCAACAAAAAAAAAAACCTAATTTAGATGAGCAAGAAAATAAAGATTCTCCTTCAACAAAATAAAAAACAAAAACAAAAACAAAAACAAAAATAATTGAAGGGTATTTATGGAATTTGGAGATACCATGGGACTTCTTTTTCAACGTCTGGGTGACTGAATATTTTGGCTGCATTAAACCTCTTATTGGTTGGTATTGGTTCTCCAGCTGGCGTGTAAGCATCACACATAACCTATGAATTCCAAAAATACCCTTAAGTTTCCCACTTTATTACAGAATCTTCAAGAATCCCTAAATTATGGGAAGATTCTAATAATAATACTAACTTACCAGAATATTATTTCCTCTTCTAAATGGATCCTTGAATATAGCTTGAGGACTGGTTTAATAAGGCAATGTTTAGACACCAAATAAGAATTTTTTGAAAATTATTATATTCCAGAATTAGACTAATGGAATCTTGGGGTAAATTTCAAATATGAACATAGGATATCGGTGAGACGTTGACTAAATCATGTTTTTCGTACTTACTAGATTATAACTTCGCTATCTTCTCCAGGAGCTTGACCCGTACTGGATCCATCGTAATTCCACTTTGGTAGTTCACTTGGATCTGTTACGGGTTTGGGTAAAGTCTGACACAAACAAAAACATACGAAAGGTCGACTATCATAGTTTGTAAGACGAAAAATGTTACTTTTTATACAAATTTACAATAAATTGAACAATATTCATAACGAACGATCGAGATCTATGTGTCCAAAGAAACGCCATAAAGAAAAAAAATGTAAGGGGAGATGAGTAATACTCTAGCTTTGCTTCTCATATCCAAGCCAGACCCACCAATCCTACAACACAAGAGAAACAAGTGAATACATCAAAATTCATGTTAGAGTTAGAGAGAGAAAGAGAGAATTGATGTGTGTAAGTATGGTGTTACCATATGTACTCAGCAATTATCTTCTCTGTGGTGTCAGTGAGGTCGAGATTAATGAGATCGTTTATGAGAGACATGATTGTGGGTTCTGGTTTAGAGTACTACTAGATCAAGAGACAAAGAGGAAGAGATGGAGAGAGTTAGAGAGTTAGACAGAGAGAGAGAGAGAGAGAGAGAGAGAGAGAGATGAAAGGAAAGAGTTGTTGGTTGGGTGATGTTATAGAGAAAGAGAGAGGGGGGATGAAAGAATGAGAATTTGGTGAGGTGAGGTTGTACCACTATAGGAAGGTAAAAAAGGGGTTATTTTTATAAAAGGGAAAATGAATCACATCCAATAGGGAAATCCAAGAATAACCGATTCATGAATCTGTATTAATTACACAAGGAATCGTAACAGAATCTAGTAGTTCCCAATATTATTTCCTCCGTGTACTCCACTATATATAGGGTCTGTTTGGTTTGTCAAGTTTAATGGCAATGGGCTGATTTGGTTTCCTCACAGAGGATTTGAATTTAATCCTATTTATACCAAAAAGAAAATTTAGTACTCTTGTTTGTTAATGTGACATAGGAATTTCCCTTCAAATAGAGGGGCCAACAAAGGGAAAAAAAATTATGTCTTGGTTCTCTTTCTCTCGATATATTTCTCATTTCCAGTTAGAATTTGATATCGAACAAAAAATATACAACTATACCATTGTGTAACTACAATTATCTATAATTAATAAGGATTTCAAGACTACACGCGTCTAAAACATCTATTAAATTAGTATATGTAATTTCCGTATCAAGTATTGGTGGACATTGATTTGTAAGTAATTCTATATCTCCCGCCAACTAAGCTTCTACGTCAACTAAATTTTTGTCATGTCAAACACACCCTTAAAGTTTCAAATTTATTTGGGGAATATTCATTTCGAGTAGATTTCCATTAGTTTATGTTTGCAATACAAGCTTACATTAGTGGTTTGCAACACGACAAATGATGTTGGAATCTACAATTCATAATACCAATCATCCTTGTTCATGAATCATCGGAGTCTAGTAACTTTAAACAACATTAATATAATTATTCTATAATTTAAAAATTAAAAGTATTTATTTTCACCTTACATGGTTTTGCACTAAGTGAAAGGATAAATAGTAGACTATTAAATTGTATATGACTAAAGTTCTATAGGGGTGTTTTTCAAACGGATGAGATTCCATTGATGGGTTATTAGGTTTCGGTATATGACAGGTTTATTAGTCGCGTACTCATGTCTGACATAGCAACTATGCCGGCCAAACAATTCTTCTTATAACAGAAATTAATTTATCTAGCCTGACTCATAAGTTGAATATTACTCGAATAATGAACTGTAGTATTATATATAAATATATACAAACGAAGTTATGATATTATTAGTTGAAATGTCACACAATAGGAGAAAAACAACCCAATAATACTATTGTATGAACAATCTCTACATATGTATAACTCCAATATAATTGACTTGAGGTATAAAATTAGTTTTTTATATGATAGGATACTACTAGTAGTATGATAATTCCATATAATAAGAATTTAAATACAAAATAGACAATTATTGTCGTGCTAGGACAAAAACTTTAACATTAGTATGTTATCGGGTTGAATTGAATATATGAAGAGGTCCATCAATAATGTTCATGCGTCATCCCGAACTCCTGTATGGGACTATTTGACGTTTTCTTTTAAGTTTCTTTAACCTATTATTTAACTTGTTTTGTCATGCAAAATTATGATGGTGTTTGACATAATAATAACAATAATACTATCTTCAACAAAAAAAACACAATAATACTAACAAAGGTCTCAAGTGTACTCCCCCTCACATGGGAAGGTCATTTTGGTCTTTTCAGAGTTGTCGTCGGACTGAAAAGATCAAAATAACCTTCCCACGTGAGGGAGAGTATAGTTTTGGGAGTCCCCTAATTATTTTCGAATACTAAACCATTTAGTCAGATCTACTTCGCTCACGTTCATGTCATGACAAATAGGTGCATAATGTGGACCTTCCTCCAACTCCTAGGTGGTAAAGCCATGTTGGGTCCACCCATCACTCTGATTGCTCTACTAAAAGACTACTCGTGCAGTATGGGGGGCCGACATGAGTCACCCAAGTCAACTTGTAGATTTCTTAAATGGTCAAGACAAAGCAATATTTGGCTCAACTGAATCAATTCTATCGTTCGTATTTGTTAAGGTTTTTGAAATTTGGGGGTCTTGCTATTGTAATTCTTGTAAAGTTCGAATTTTGTCTTAAAAAATAGTGAAGAACGTTTGGTGGAGATTAAGCATTTGCCAAAAGAAGCCTATGTTGATCTTTACTCCGTCTAACAACATGCTTAAATTCAATTGTAAGTATCCTCTATCTCAATGTTTGGAAGACTATTTATGGCGGATTCAGAAAAAATCACTCGTCAACCTTTATCTAATAATTCCAACCCTTGTAAAGATCAGAGTCCATTAATAGCAAAATTGAAGAGAAATAAGAGAGTTCACGAGAAGTGTGAGGAATTAAGGAACATAAGATAACTAGGGTCTGTTGATGACAACATTTAGTCAAGGGGTGCCTGGTTGAATGGACCGAGCGCCTCCAACAATTTCGTGTGTTTTGGTTGTGGGTGTTTCAGGGAAACAAAATTATTTTGAAACAAGACCTTTTAATTTGGTGGAAAAATCTAATTTTCTCCTGATTTATTTTCTCTACTTTCTTCTTTTTCCTCTCTTCGTCCCACTACCATCCCCAGTGGTCGGTGATGGGGGTCACCACCACCAGTTGCTAATTACACTCCTTTTTTTTCTCCTTCTTTCTTTCTTTCTTTCTTTATCTCTCGACCTCTATCCCTCTATCTCATCGCCTCACTCTAGATCCTCTTCGTCGGCAAGAACCCCCGACGAAGGGGAACTCGTTTTCACAAAGGGTTTGCGGTTACGAATTCCTTCATGTAGAAGAAGGTTCTCCTTCGTCGAAGTTCCTACCATCAAGGGAAACAGTAGAACGAGAAGGGGGTCAGGAGAGAGAGAGGAACCCACCAGAACTTTTCATAATAGGGAATTTTTTGTTTCCTTAAAGCGGTCGTTTTGTCGGGGGCACCTAGAGAATGAAGGCCTACGAGCAAAAATTTGGGGCACCATTAGAAGCATCCTCGGGCCATGGGTTCACGTGAGACATAAGACGGCGAGGACGAGAGCACGGAAATTAATGTACAACACAACTGGAGCATTGCCCAAGTGATTGATAGTGTTGATATAAACTTTCAAACCCGTATTTTCTCAAAAATAGAAAATTAAACATGGAACCATTTCTGCACGCCATTCGAGCAGTTCCCCATGTCAACCCGCGAGTTGTGACTCCCTCTCTTTCTACCTTACACCTTTTCTAGGGTTTTTGCAGCAGTTCTCGCCTTCATCTCTTCCATTTTTCATCTCTCACACACTATATCCTTTTTGCTCATCATATCAAGCCGTAAAATGGGTAAATCTTCCAAGAAATCAGATGTATGATTTTCCTCTTCTTGTTTTCTGATTTTGAATCTTTTGTTCGAATTTTTATTGATTTTTTTGTTTGTTGATTCAGGTTATTGCAACTTCACCAGTTCCTGCATCAAAATCTGGAAAGAAAGGTTTGCACATTTGTTTCTTTTTCTTAAATGTCGATTACTAAGAGAGATTTTCGCATTTGATTAACATTTATTTTGTTTTGATTATTAGGTAATAAGAGAGAAGCCAAGGAAGAAATCACGAAGAAGTTGAGTGTGAAGAGACAGAGAGTTGATGAGAAGTTAGCTGCAATTAAGAAGAAGAAGAAACAAGAAAGTAGTTCAGAAGAAGATTCATCTTCTGAAGAGGTGAGACTCTTTCTTTTTATAAGAATAATATATAAAGTTCCCTTTTTTAACCTAATTGATTATGTGAATCTGTTCCTGTAAAGAAAGAAGCAGTAACTGCTAAGAACGGCTTTGTTGTGGCAAAGAAAACAAAACCTGAATCAAGCAGTTCAGATGATTCTTCTTCATCTGAAGAAGTGAGTTTCTGATTCATAATTATTATTAGTACTTTGTTAGAAAAAAAGTTTTTGGGTCTCATTTGAAATGCATAAGAGTATTGTGTCTTAAATATTTGGTGTATTGGCAGGAAGATAAACCCAAGGCCGCTACCACGAGGGTTCCACCTGCTGCTGCTAAAAATGGCTATGTAGCTGAGGTAGAGGAATCAAGTGACAGTTCCGATGCATATGACAGTTCGGATTCATTTGACAGTTCAGAAGAGGAGATAGTGAGTATATTTCCCACCATTTTCTTTTTAATTCATTTAGATAGATATTTATGATTATGTCACACGTCGCAGATTAGAAATCTTCAAAATTCAAATGCGGAGCTCAGAAGAGAACTGGCTGAACTTAAGGCAGGCCAAGCTGCACTATGTGAAATGATAGAGAGGCAAGGCAGGGAAATGATAGAGAGGCAAGGCAGGGAAATGTCAGCATTTCAGATTCAGCCATATATGCAACAACTAAAAGAACAACAACAACGACAACAACCATCTTCTTCTGATTCTTCATAACGACTCTAGGTGACCTTTTAGTTTTAGCAAATATTTACTTTCTAAATTACATTTTAGGATGTCATGAAATTAGTCAATTTAGAAGGTTGTGAACTTCGTCAATTTAGGATGCGATGAAATTATTACGAACTTAGCCAATTTAACATGTCATGAAATTAGTCAATTTAGGGGGTCATGAATTTAGTGGATTTAGGATGCCATAGACTTTGTCAATTTATTTTAGCTCAATATAGCTAGTGATGGAGATAGCTCAATATAACATAGTCAATCTATTTTAGCTCAATAAAACTAATGATGGAACTCGTGAAAGTTCGGAAAACTAAAGGTTGTTTAGAAGTTGACCCGGTTTCTTTTAAAATTGGACAAGTTTTGTATATCTTAACATAGTAGTCAGCAATTGCGTTTTAGAAACAAAAGCAACACTGGTAATTGATGTAAAATGTGTCAAATTAAGTGAGTAAGTTATAGAGTTTCCTTATCTCCTTCTCAAATAAGTTTTTACCTTTATCAAGCTAGAACCACTATAAATAAGACCCTAATAGTATATAAGACACTTAAGATACCAAAGTAATACTCATTTGAAAACGTGTAGTAAATTGGAAGCTACTCATATTATGTTGCATATCATTAGACATTAGCTATCCGTGTCACCGGAGGCCCTATGTTACAAAGACTCTATTAAACCCATGGTGGTAATAGGAAATGGATGTCAACTTGGCTCCAAACAACTGGATTTTCATTCTTAGGGGCTCCGCTATCTTATATCTATATTAAGAAGACTTGTGGATCACATTCAAATACTTACCTAAACTTTTCATATCAAGTTCTTTGATTGAAATCATAGTAGGGTTTGATAATTATATGTATACAACAGGTCTTTCGCTTCTTCCAATGTTGGCATCATCTTTGTTATTCTCAAAACAGCTAGCATTTACAGCTTGGTTCGCATTTAAAATGATGAAACTGAAATTTACATTTTATTCATTTAATTCATTGGTTTGATGACACTAGGAGATGTGGTTTTGGCTTTGAATACTCATAGTAGCAGACCACCTGGTGTTACTCTGGGGAAATATCTTTTACGTTTTTTTTTTAACTTTAGGTGGAGCTGCTTTATTGGGTTTACTATCCTTTCGTTGAATTTGCTCATGGTAAGAGCACCAAGCCTATTACTTATATTGTTGTTTTGTAGTTTCAGTTTGTTTTAAGTGTTTTTTCTGCTCTTGTTTGCACTGTTGGGATGCTCATCAACAAGGATTATTAGGTCTTTCTAATCTTTAGTGTAAATAGCTAGCTAGAATTGAGGTTAAATTTAAGTGTCAAAATGGTTTTACATTGACTAAATTAAAGTTGTATCTCTAATTGAATAACAACTTGGATTGATGAATTATTGAATAACTAATATGTGCCTGTTTTCCTATCTTTCAGATGAGAAAGGGAAGTGTGAGCTGGTGGAAGAAAAGGGTGTCAAGATTTTGATGCATATTATAGGAATCAAAATGCATGTTTATGATGAACCTTTTTTGTAAATGAATGGATCTTATTGTTTATATGAATGAATGAATTTTACTTGCAATAATCATTATGGGTTGAATTTAGAGAAATGAATGAACAATTGAATTGCACTAACAATTTTACGCATTTGTAGTTGTAAAAGCTACAAAATAGTAGTTGACTGTTCCTATTTTTTACAGATTAAAAAACAAATAGGAGATATTATTTGTAACGACTTATACTGAAAAAAACTGTACAAAAAGATTTATTTATTGCTGCCAAGCCTCTATGGCTCGTTGTAAATACTCTTATTGATTCGAAACCGAAATAGAATCATGAGGTTAGTTGCATAATTTAATAGTTTTAGCATCCTAAAGAAAATTGCGGATGTTCTCCCTCTTTTAGAGAGGCAATATCTTTTGGAACCGGCTCATAATCCCACCATCTGTTGGTAAGTTAACCGTTCTTGTAGTCGCATGTTGTTCCACGTGTCCTTTCAGTAACAATTCGAAAATCTTTTATATTCAAAGCTTTGACTAGTGTCTAGCATTCTCCGTCGACCTCTTGACTATTGTCTTTCAAGCTCTTTTCCGAACTCCGGCGAGCAAGCTTGTCTTTTTCATCGTGGTCGCTTTGTCACTCGCATGACCTTCTTGATCTCGTCACTCGCGGACTCGCCAACCTTTTGAATTTCGCAAACGATCTCAACGTCTATCTCCAAGTTCCCAGAGGCAGATAACACGTCTAGCCACTAAGACTGACCTAAACGTTATCGCCTTAATGTGCCCGGATCTCCGTGTGGGCACGCTCTTTGTACTTCCCAAGACTTCCTTTTGTGCTCCCGCTTCTTCTTCTTCTCTTCACCTGTCGAGTTTCTTCCGAGTCTTCATCTTTAACTGAACAGTTGTTATTTCTACCATTCCGAACCCCATTTTTGACATTATGAAAGTTACCCTTTAGGCCCAAGGTCATGGCGACTATCCAAACTACCAGCTCTCGTTATTTTGTTCGCAGATTGAGCAAGAGAAAGTCCATGTCGCCGAGGAAACTCTGCCGACAAGCCTTGCTCGCTCTCATCTGCTTGTAGGTTCTTCTGTTGCCATAGGGTCTTTTTGTTGCTAAGCTCGCTGTAGCATCTTTTTCCCCTCCAACTGAACCTATCATCCGAGTGGGTCCTGAATCTCCCTGATGAAGTAGACATGGAAGAATTGTTTGCTTGTGGGGTTAAACATGACAAAGAAGACATCTGAAGAAATCCTTAAGACCGTCTCCCGACACCCTTGGTAACCAAGATGCGAACCTTTGTCAGCTCTATAAGTGTCGATTCTTTGTTCTTATTTTGTCCCTTATATCATTGTTTTTACGAAATATTTTCTTTTGGTGACGCGTCAAGTCTCTTTCTGAGTTGGAAGCTTGTAAAGCTGATTTAGAAGTTTGTATAGCGAACCTCGAGGTTTGCAAAACCGACCATCCACCTCCCGAGCAGACTTGGCGACTAAAACCTAGGTAGGAGAGCTTAATGGGACGACTTTCAACACAGGAGGAAGTTGGAGAAGTTAATTGAGTTGAGGGAAGAGGCAGTGAAGCGCTCTTTTGCTCCTGAAATGTCTCAGAACGAATCGCTAGTGGCTGAAATGAAAGATGTGAAGGAGTTTTCAGACCGTCGAATGTTGTCGCTAAGGGGGAATATTTCACTAAAGAAGATTCAAGCACAGAATGAAGCTGTCAAAGCTTTAAAGAATTCCAAAGAACAACAACACCTTCTGAAGCGGTCATCCATATGGGTTGGAAATCTTTTCGGTCGCCATTGTAGTGCCCATAATCAACCTGTGTACATGAAATCTCTATGAGAAATGTGACTGTTTTGATCGATCAACTACGAGTTAAGTACGAGATTGAAGAGAAGTTGTTTTTGCAATTCTGATAGAGAAGAAGAATATTAAGAAGAGGCTGATGATGAATCTGGGGAGATGCGGATGCATAGTGTTTTTTTTTTCGAGCTGTGGACAATACCCTTGTGTTAAGCACTTTTGTGTAATTACAATCCTTCTCTTAATAGTATTTTTTAATTTTGTTGAATCTCCGATATTTTTAATTTCCTACAAAGCTAAATTTTCACTCGACCTGTGATATCGAGGACTGGAGATACTCTCTGGATTCCTTGTTTAGATCCGTACTCCGACTTCTGCTACTTCTTAAAAGTTGATTTGTTGACGTATATTTTTTGCTTTTGCTTTTGACCGACACGTGAGTTTGTCACGCCAAGAGTGAAAATTTTCCAATCATTTACCTTAAATGCATTTTATCTTGTTATTACTAGTATATTAACACTGTCTGGCTGCTCGGGTTGCCAGGGTGACGACCGACAAGATCTTCCCAATTCTTTATATGTGTAATATTTTTCTTTCGATTTTCTGACATGTCTTGAACAAAAACTGTTTGTTTTCCAAAGCAAACGTAGAGTTGGTCTCCAACAACCGGAACTGTTTATTGACAATGGTCGTGAGATATTCGAAGTGAGGTCGAGACTACTCAAAAAGGCCGAGAAGCAAAGGTAGGTGTGGGAATGGTGTAGACAAACTGTCCACTCACACTTTCCATGTCGGACCGGACGGTTCAAACACTTAAGCCTCCTGACCGTGACGGAAGTCAGGCAGATTCGCACGGACAACTCAGGGACTCTGAGTGTCCGTTGCCTCTCCGTGCCCGGCTAAAGCAACCGGCGTTTCAGGTTTGGGACATTTAGCAGCCTTTATCTAATAATCCCAACCCTATGAAAACAAGAGTACTTTAATGGCGAAATTGAGGAGAGTTCAAGTGATAATTAGGGGAAGAGCAGAGAGCTAGGGCACGCTGAATCGCTCGCTGATGACATCCCCTGGTCAAGGGGCGCGCGGTTGAAGGGGCCCGAGCCCCTAGGACGATTTCATATTTTTTATGGGGCACCAAGCGAATGGAAGCCCAGGAGCAGTATACTGGGCCGTCTTTAGACGTCAAGGATGAGAGCAAGAAAATTACTGTACAACACAGCTGGAGCAATTTCAAGACACCACACGAGCAATACCCACGCCCAAAGTATCTAAACCCTAAAATTCACTCCGTATTCGCATATAAACCCTCAGTTGTGACTTTTTCTCATTCTCTCTCTATACCTTAAACCTTTTCTAGGGTTTTTGCAGCATTTCTCGCCTTCACCTCTTCCTCTCCATCTCTTCTATCTCCATCTTTTTCAGTCTTCATATCAATCCTTAAGATGGGTAACAAGAAATCAGATGTATGATAATCCCTTCATCGTTTTCCTCTTCTTGTTTTCTGATTTTGAATATTTCGTTTCGAAATTTTGATGATTTTTTTTGTTTGTTGATTCAGGTTGTTGCAGCTTCACCAGTTCCTGCTTCAAAATCTGGAAAGAAAGGTTTGAGCTTTTATTTCTTCTTCCTCTTTAATGTCGATTACTACGAGAGATTTTCGCATTTGATTCACATTTATTTTGTTTTGATTATTAGGTAATAAGAGAGGAGCTGAGGACGAAGTAATCGAGAAGAAGTTGAGTGTGAAGAAACAAAAGGTTGATGAGAAGTTAGCTGCGATTAAGAAGAAGAAACAAGAAAGTAGTTCAGAAGAAGATTCATCTTCTGACGATGTGAGACTCTTTTCTTTTATAAGAATACTATGGAAGAGATTATAAAGTTCCCTTTTTTTAACCTAATTGATTATGTGAATCTTTCATAGGAACCTGCTGTTCCTGCAAAGAAACAAGCAGTAGCTGCTAAGAATGGCTCTGTTGCGGCAAAGAAAGCAAAACCTGAATCAAGCAGCAGTTCAGATGATTCTTCATCTGAAGAAGTGAGTTTCAAATTCATAATTATCAGTACTTTGTTTTAAATATTTAGGGCATTCATATTTTACAATGTATGTGAGTATTATGTGTTTAACATAGTTGGTGTATTTGCAGGAAGTTAAGCCCAAGGCTGCTGCAAAGAAGGCTCCAGCTGCCGCTAAGAACGGCTCTGTAGCTAAGAAAGCGGAATCAAGTGACAGTTCGGATTCAGATGACAGCTCTGAGGATGAAAAGGTGAGTAATTTAGCCACCATTTCTTTTAATTCACTTGGATATTTATTATTAATAATGGGTGTTTGATGTTAGGAATAATCAAATGAGGAACTAATAAATTGGTGTATGTTTTGATGTAATTTCGTGATAGACATTTGTATGTTGATGTGTTTTTTGCTAACCTGTTAATGCATGTCTTCCCTGTGATTTCAAATTATTGATACAATGAAAATGTTATGTATCTTGTTAGAATGAATGCTTTCTGATTCTATTTGAAGTGGTCTGTTTTTCATTTTTTATTGAATAAGTGTCCTTGGAATAAAATTGTTAATGTACTTTGTGAGAACTACCATGTCTCATAATCAGCAGGGGCAGAGTCTCATAGTTATTACAGGAAGAGGAGTCGAGGGATTTTGTTGATTCTTTTATGTTGTATATTGTCTATCTCCTTCTCCTTCTGCTATATATTGTTTATTATAGGAAGACTTATGTTACTTTTTGAATTAATGTGTTTGCAGAAAGCCCCTGCTAAGAAGGTGCCTGCTGCAGTCACTAAGAAGGTTGAGTCAAGTGACGATAGTTCATCTGAAAGTGACTCAGAGGATGAGGTACTTGTCTTCAGGATCTCTATTATTTGTTAGATTGTATTTTAGCCATCGACTCATCACATCACTATATGTCTATAACAGAAAGTTGTGAAGAAAGCTGCACCTGCAAAAGCTGTGCCCGCAAAAGCAGCAAAGAAACAAGAATCTAGTGATGATAGTTCATCTGATAGTGATTCCTCTGAAGATGAGGTAAATCTAGTTTGTACATTCCTTTATCATACTAGATGATCTCAGGAAATGGTTAATGGCTGATTAATCAATTTGCTGCTATTCTGTTGTATATTGTTTATTTAATATGTATACATATATTACAGAAAGTTGTGAAGAAAGCTGCCCCTGTAAAAGCCGCACCTGCAAAAGCAGCAAAGAAACAAGAATCTAGTGATGATAGTTCGTCGGAAAGTGATTCGTCTGAAGATGAGGTAAATGTCGATTGCAAATGCACTGATCGTTCTAGTAACCTCAAAAATAATGGTCCATGGTCAGTTTATGATTTTGTGGTGATTATATTGTAATGTGCATATAAATGTAACAGAAAGTTGTGAAAAAAGCTGCACCAGCAAAAGCTGCACCAGCGAAGGCAGCAAAGAAGCAAGAATCTAGTGACAGTTCTTCTGATAGTGATTCCTCCGAAGACGAGGTAAATCTGTTTCTTACATGCGTTTGTGGTTTAGCATACTAAATGGCCTAATTGTTTACTGATTTACTATAATTTTGTTATACTTGAGTAAGGCTGTTAAGAAACCAGCTGCTGCCCCAGCAACCTCCAAAGCCGTGCCTGCTAAAAAGAAAGAAGAGTCTGATGATAGTTCTGACGACAGTTCCGATGATGTAAGTCCCCTTCCTCATATGAGATAACCATGTTAGTAGTTGGATCTACCATTCTATTCACGAGCTGGTGAAGTTATAACATGTATTTCAATTTTAGCTCTACCATGTTTTAACACTAATTATCATTAATATCGTTTTATATGTTTGATTTTGTAGTCCGTCTTGTTGATGTACTGAATTGTCATTTTGTTTTGCCCAAGGGTAGGGAGTATTATATTGTCTTTCGTACCTGAAACCTGTTCATGTTACACAGGACGCACCTCCTGCAAAGGTTGTAAAGGCTAATGTGAAAGCTGCCAAGAAGGAAAGCAGCAGTGAGGAAGATAGTTCGGACGATGAGCCTGCAAAGACACCAGCAAAGAAGGTTAGAATCAAATTAAAAACTGAAGCTTGAATTTATCCGAACCTATTTAGAAAATTCAATAAATTGTTCATCAAAGTTGTTTTCCAAGGAGTTCGTTTTGGTACTTCTCCCTGCTTAAACAATCTCATTTCTTTTCAGGCTACCAAGCCTTCAAAAGATAGCAGCAGTTCTGAGGAAGAGTCGTCTGATGAAGAAAGTGAAGATGAGAAACCTGCCAAGACTCCCAAGAAACAAGTAAATCATATACTATGATATTCCTAATAGCCAAAGCTTATGCCTTGATAAATATTTTTAGCGAGCTTGTATATTGTTATCATGGCTACTTTTATCCTCGTCCAATTAACAAACAAAGCTTTAAATTTTGCAGGAGAAAGAGGACTCTGACTCTGATGAAGAGATGGAAGATGCCGAGACTCCTAAGCAAGCAGCTTCAAAACCTGAGACGAAAGAGGTGGTGGACCTAGTCCTAGGTGTGAATTAATTAATTATCATTGATTTACTTAATTGTTGCTTATCTATCGAATATCTTGCAGCCAAAGACCCCTTTTACACCTCAATCTCAGAGCACAGGAGGATCAAAAACTCTATTTGCTGGCAACTTATCATTTTCTATTGATGAAGCAAGCGTGTAAGTATACATTATTATCGAAGCCTCAAAACCTTTATGCTCTCCGGGATGATCTTCATATTATTGCTTAAACATGTTTTGGTGCTACAGGATTGAATTCTTTAAAGAAGCTGGTGAAGTCGTTGATGTGCGTTTCTCATCAGATGAGGATGGCAGGTTCAAGGGATTTGGTCATGTAGAATTTGCAACAGAGGAAGCAGCGAAAAAAGTAAAATTTTACTCTGTTTCTTTCTCAATTTCAATAGGAAATTATTTTTGGGACACTTGGTTCCACTGGAACTGTTTATGAAAAATCACCATTATGCAACCTTTTCTTAATTTTTTGGTATGATTTTTTAACCTTGTGTTTACTGAGTGGTAGAACCACCTGGGATAAGAGGATAACACCAAAATCACTGTCACTAATTTTGTTCCTTTATGGTGCTCTGATCTTGCATTTGGGCGATAATTCTGTTGTTTAATATAGATTTCCAAGCATTTGCTTGATAAAATTTTGAAGTGCCTTGTGCTTACATCGTTTCTTGTTGCAGGCTATGGCTTTGAATGAACATGATTTAATGGGTCGGCCTGTGAGGCTTGACTTTGCTCGTGAAAGGGGTGCATACACTCCCCATAGCGGGTATTTAGACCCTAACAATCCCTTTATTTACCTGAATTTGATTTATTATGCGTATCTACTGAACTGACTGTATTATTTGTTGTGAAATTACAGCAAAGAGGGCGGTAACTCATTCCAAAAGGCAGGAGGAGGTGGAACAATTTAT
The DNA here is from genome assembly GCF_041429995.1 of Eschscholzia californica. Classification (NCBI taxonomy): domain Eukaryota; kingdom Viridiplantae; phylum Streptophyta; class Magnoliopsida; order Ranunculales; family Papaveraceae; genus Eschscholzia; species Eschscholzia californica. The sequence goes on along the minus strand of NW_028238198.1, from coordinate 9,590,342 downwards.
GTACGAGGTTTTGACACTTCTGGTGACGTATATCAGGTCAAAGCCTCTCTCACTTAAGTATGGTAGATTTTGGTGGGATATGTTTTGTGATCTTACCTTTTTATTTTTACTACAGATTAGGAGCTCTTTGGAACAGCACTTCTCTAGTTGTGGAGAGATTTCAAGGGTCTCTGTTCCTAAGGATTACGAAACTGGTGCTGCTAAGGGGTCAGTAAATTTTCTTACATGTTTTTTTTCCCCTGATTTTGTGTTTTGCTAACACTTTTGATATTTTGTTGCAGAATTGCCTACATAGAGTTTTCAGACAGCAGTAGTTTTTCAAAGGCTCTGGAGCTAAATGGAGCTGAATTTGGGGAATATCCGTTGACTATTGAAGAAGCAAGACCAAGAGACAACGATGGTGGCAGTGGCAGAGGAGGAAGAAGCGGAGGGAGAGGTGATGGTGGTGGTCGCTTTGGAGGTGGTGGCAGAGGCGGTGGTGGTCGTTTTGGAGGTGGCGGTGGTGGTCGTTTCGGAAGTGGTGGTGGTGGTCGCTTTGGAAGTGGAGGTGGTCGTGGAGGCCGTGGTGGCGGTGGAGGTCGTTTTGGAAACAGCGCTGGAAGGGGAGGACGTGGTACTCCTATGTCCCAAGGTTTGTCTTTTACATTCTAATACTTAAAATGTTGCTTTTAGTTTTAATGGTTTTCCTAATTGCAAATGTTAACAGAATCTACTATTATTCATCTGAAATGCAGGAAAGAAGACAACATTTGATGACTAGAGAGAGAAAACTTAGATGAGAGATTTTCCTTTTCCTGGAGTGGTGGTTGATGATGGATCACTACTAAAATCTTATTTTATTATCTTTTACATATCAAGCATCTCTCATCCGTGGATTTAATGTTTTTCAATTTTGAACTTGTTCACAGTATTTACTAGTTTTATTAGAAGTGGAGTTAGAATTTTGAATGTGATAGAACACATTAACTATCATTGGTATATTGATCATAAAATATTTATTTGCTCATTTTGCTGTTATGTTCATTTGTCATGTTAGATAAGATATGATTTACGAAGGTTAATTTCTCAATGGTCTCAATTCTCAATCATTTAAAACATTTGTTCGCCCTTACCTCTCTCTCTCTCTCTCTCTCTCTAGAAATGAATATTGGGGTGGAGTTAGTTGTAGCTCAAGACTTTAACAGTAGCTTGAGGACCTCCTTGAACATAAACAAAACTGTGCTGAGAATTAGGTTTCAACAAACTCTGCAAGAGATAAATATTCTTCTCATTAGTTGGTGAGAGACCCCATAGTAATCCTGATAGATTTTCAATTCCCAACTTCATGTACTTAATTGTCTTCTGTGAAGTGTTCTTGATCACTACTTTGTGGCGGTAGAATGTTGTAGTTCCGACTGCCCACTTGTTTGTTATGGAGTGGAGAAATTCTACTGGGACCGAACCTGCAAGATCACAATTGTAGAATAACAATGTTTTAAGTCATTTCATGAATTGATTTGTGATTAGATCTGAAGAGAAGGAGCCCTCTATGGAAGAAACCAATGGCACGGTGATAAAAAGTCATTCTGGAACAGACTTGAAATCAACTTGAATTAATCATTTAAATGATTTAGACCAGGACAAACATCTTGAGATGCACATTTCAATTAAATATTGACGATGATTGACTAAGTAATCAGCAAATAGTACTCACTTGATGTCTTGTAAGGTTGTGGTACATGCGACACTTTGTGGTGGTGGTGTTGTGCCGAATGATATCCTGCTTGACTATACGAGGGACCTGCAAATTCCATATACAAGAAAATACTTAGTATTTATACCAAAGTGGTGGTAATTTATTTATAACTAGAATTGATAATACAGTCATGTGAACTTTTTAAACGAACATAATCTCACTCCGACGGCAAACTAAGTGAGTAAACCCATAAATAAACGAATTACAAGATTCTCATATAACGACGCATTTGCTACAGCAATAAAGCCATCGATAAGACACCAAAAATAGCCGCCACTGTGAAAGTAAAAGCATTTTCTCCTGAGACACTAGAGGAGGATGTGGCTGCTATAGTTGGAGGAAGAGGTGGAGAGACCGCCGGGTAAGGAGCTGAAACAGGTGATTTCACTGATAATGGCGGAGTCGCAATTCCTGGTGAAGTTGCATCTTGTGGTGCTGAAATTGAATTTGGTGACGGTGGAACTGATAATTCCTGTGGTGGCGCTGGTGGAGTTGCATCCCTGGGTGGTGAAATTGATTTTGGTGAGGTTGGAACTGACTCAGGTGGTGGTGGAATTGCATCTGGTACGGGAGAAAGTGTTTCCGACGGTGGTGGATTGGTCGAAGTTGCTGCCGGATAAGTTGATTGTCCTTGTTGTGTATAACCCGAATCCGTATTTACTTCTGAAATTCTCCTCAAAATGTGATGAGAACTCCTCAATTTACAGGGTTTCAGTGAAAGAGAAAAATGTACCACTTTGGCAGTTAAATCAGTTGGGATTAATGCCATTTTCCCTCTATCATCCCTTATTTGTGGGGAGAAAACCAGAGTTCAAATTTACTGCTAAAAGAATGTAAAATACTTTTGAATTTGTGATTACCTGAATATCCTGCTAGTCCATGCAACTTGGAGAAGACTCCTATTAGAGGAGCAGTGCCCGAAAGCGAAGGCTCACTACTTTCATAATTGTACCGTTCATCGGAAAATTGGTCATTTTGATCTGGTCCTCCGACGAGTGCTCCATATAAGATGTTAGGGTTTGGTTGCTCATTATGATACCATGACTCGAATCCATCTACGCAACCGACGGTTGAGGGATGTGTGAAAATTGAAGCAATAGAAGCTCCTCTATGGTGAACTTTAACCGGGTAATATGACCCATACCCGACTAAATAACTAATGTATTTTGGGTTCTTCCCGAGAATGTAATCTGCCTGTTTTACGAAAATCAACAATATAATTAGATCATTTATCTCTGAGAAATTATGTATTTAGGTAGTGTCTTTTCTAGTAAGTCACATCTGAAATCTGACTCGGATATCTGACTTAGCTCAAAATTACACGATGATTGTTTTAATTAAATTCACCTGTGATTGGGAGAATTTGAGAAGATCCTGAGGTTGTAGGTACGCATCAGGGCATTTGATACCGGTGTTAGCTGTCGAAAGATAATCCGAATAGATGGCTAGGAGAAATGCAGCTGAAGAGACATATTGCATATTGTTCCAATCATGCAAGTACAATAATCCTCCTGACATGAACAAAAATTACAAATGAATATCAATTCATAAACTCGATCGTATAAGATTTCAAAACTTCAAAAAATATACTTAAATTTATTCGAAATGACGTACCTGGAGTCATTGGTACGTTATATCCCCCGTTCTTTTGCATACAAGCACATACAAAATAATCAGCTTTCGCTTGATATTGCTTTAGAATAGGAGTATAACTTCCACCTTTTCCATCTAGTACTACCTGGTTTTTAAACAACAAATCAATAATTATGTTAGCGGTTTGACCTTATAACTATAATAGAAGGAAATTTTCTTGGAAGGCATACGAAAAGTTAATGTTAAGTTTGTGGTTATCCAACTCAAAACTAATTGGCAATGATCGGAGAAGACTACACATTATATTGTTAGTTGCTAGTTACCCCTTCTCCCCCATGTGGGACTATTCTCACAGCTAAAAAGTCCAAACAAACTCTTGAAAACAATATACAATATCCCAATCATGTTACCACCGTTAACTAGTTTTATGACGTTGAAAGAATATAATGATCTAGATAAAAGAGAGTGACGTAACAACTAAACAAATATTTTTTTATCAGAAAACGACTGTTATATCGCTAAGTTAAAGAGAGTAACTAGGGCAAACCTTTGAAAGAAGAATTTGAAGACCAGCATATTTATCATCCCATGAAAATTCTCCAACTCCCCATCCAGTCCCTCCCAAGGAAACAGAGTCGTCGATAACATATTTTAGATAGTAATCTTCACCAGTAGCACGGTACAGCCAAGCAGCACTCCATAACAATTCATCCTTCGTAAATTATGATTTCTTAATAATTAATAAAAGAAATGCAATTACTTTTCATGAACTAAATATTTGTTTTAAAAATAAAAAAATTATTTTAGTGCTAGTATAATTAGTTCTTACCGAATAACCAGATGCTGAAGCATAGAATTTTTTAACATTTGTGATTGAGTTGTCATATCGTCCGCGAAATTGATCCGCAAATGAGAAAAGCTACAATTAACATTTAAAATTTTTAGAATTTAAAGTCTTCCTAGTCTACAAATTAAAAGTATTTTTTTACCATTTTTTAATGATTTTATCTAAGAATATTAGAATTTCCCGACTCACATTTCTAAACGAACAGATACGGACCACATTTTAACAAAGAGTGCAATATAATTTTGATGATGTATTAATGTCATGTAATGATTAACGTATATCGTAGTCTCATTTTCCAAAAAAAAAAAGTCTATTTTATTCTGATCGAATCATTTGGAGACTGGATATATCATTTCATCTGGCAGTAACAAAAATGTATCATTCTAAAGTACATCAAGATTCAGTCCTTGGTTCATTTTCATCTACAAATCCATCCCCTAATTATAATTTACATCTTTGCTTGAAAATTTTGAGGTTTTCTTGTGATAATTCCTTAGAAATGACTATATATACCTGTTTGGCGTGAACCAAGAGGAGATAAGAGTAAGTAGAATTATAAGGCTTAAAAGCAATAGAAGCTGCAGCCAATGCTGCTGCCGTCTCTCCGGCAAGGTCCGACCCCGGATTACTGGAATCTATCTTGTAAGCAGTTCTTGGAGTTGACATATCCTCTGCTCGCTCCCAACAAAGATGATCGGAAACTCCATCTCCCACCTGTTTGCATTATTAAAAAAAAAAAAACTAGAATAGTAAAAATACTGAACATAAAACGTAGCAGAATTTAGTACTAGAACCCTAAAGTTTTCCATATGTGAGAAATAATCCATCGATGTTAGAGCAGTGCTAAATAGCCCAAATGGAGGGAGGGGGTTACCACAGGCTGAAGCAGAAGTGACTGACCCTCATTGGTTGGGACATTTCTCTCTCTACATGGCCCGACCAACGAGATTCGGCCATATCAGCCGTCGACCCCCTTTTTTAGGCCATTTAACATTTGACGATGTTATCCCATGATGGGGTCAACTAGTAGATCGAGTTGGTGAACGCGATCGAGATCTAGCTCCTGTAAAGTGGGTCGGACCTGGGTCTATTATGGGCCACATTGGGCCGCCCTACCAGACACAGACTTAGTTTGAGAATTAACCTATGATGTTGGAGAAGTGCTCAAAAGCCCAAAAAAGGGGGGACGACCACAACCAAATAAGATGTGGCCGACCCTCACTGGTTGGGCCATTTCTGTGACGACTAATGAGGGTCGACCACATCAGCTTCAGCCTGTAGTCAGCCTCCCTCTTTTTAGGACTATTTAGCATTTTGAAGATGTTAACCCAAGATGGTGTCAACTAGTAGACCAGGTTGCCAAACGCGCCCGGAATCTAACTCGTGTAAAGGGGGGCAGACCTGGGGCCTGTTCAGGACCATACATGCCCACCCTACAGAACATATTGGCTCGGTTTGGGCCGGTCAGAAGCACCCGAGACGCCCCACACAATTAGTATACCACTAATTCATAGAAGCAATAGATTGAGTTTGTAACATACTATTGAAAAATGAATAAAAGAATTACCTGGGCCCATAGGAGGTTAGGTTGAGAATGGGCTTTAAGGAAGTAATCAGTACCCCATCTGATGGCATCAAGGGTGTGCTCAAATTGATTACAAGATTTAAGTTCCTTGGCAAAATCAATGGCTGACCATGAAAGAATTGCTACACTATAAGCCATTGGTAATCCGAATTTCACATGATCACCTGCATCATAATACCCTCCTACCAAATCCACCTGCAAAAGGAAATCCCTCAATGTGGTTAGATTCCTAATAATTTTATAAACTTTTCTCTATTTTGGTGGTTCAAATTATCTATTTTGTTTCCTAAAATAATTGATTTTGTTACCAATTATGATACTAATATTTCTAGCTTAAGTGGGCAATACATCGAGCACAATATAATTTCTTTTACATGAATGTCGTGACTACAAATATTATATATTCGCGGCTTTTGATAAATAAACAATATGTTTTGGTGAGGTGTTTTTTGTTCTTCATTACGTGAATGATTGAATCTAACTCATTTGAATCAAATGAACCTAAAATCAACTAAAATTAACCATTCGGGCTATTATCACATTCTAACAAAAATAAAGAGCATGAAATCTGGCTCTAGTCAAATGAGATTTCTGACTTAGAGATAAAAGAAGCACTACAAGTTTATATAAAAATATTGTACAAGATTAACATGGGTCTAGATAGCCCTAAATGGTGAAACAAATTCTTGTAGAGAGCTAAAAGGAGAGTGAGGGACTCACTCCTTGTTGATACCCATCACTAAGGCCGGAATCACCACGCCATTTGACTCGTTGGTTAGACGGAAGCTTACCGGATCGTTGGGCCTCAAAAAACAATAAACTCTTATCAAGTGCATCTCCATAATCATAACCATTTACACCCATTTGATCAACTCCAATAAGAAATGCAAGCATCACAACACATTGTATGAGTTTATAGCTTTTCATGATCATGAACTTATAATGAAGTTCTTGATTTGCAATTTATTAGACGAGTCGAATCGGACTTGACTCAGAGTTATCAAAAGGCATTAGCAAATGAAGTAGGGTTCTTATAGGAGAAAGATATAGTGATTATTTGTTTATAGTTAGTTAGTAGTGTTCACGTTGGAGAGAAGTATAGAAAAAGTAGAGGTATCCATGTTTTGGAAATGTCAAATGAATTTAAGAAAAAAACTCAAATTAGAAAACTAAAGTAAATAGATTTAATATTGAAGATCATTTTAATTAGGACCCCTTAATGTCAATTTTTGACCTTGCTAATCATAATTGGTGGTGGATCCATCATCCATATACTCAAAGTCATCCCTTTCTAGCTATTCTATATGATGACTTGTTCTTACACTTAACTTTCATCTTCACTTTTAGAAACTCCATGGAGATGATTAAAGGGGTAGAAATCTGTGAGGAATGTTGAAGCAAAAGTTCTTATTCTAAGGAAACTAGTATTCGATATTTTTTTTTGAACAAGCATACTGGTACTTGGGAAATACGATCTCAGGGTACACGCAAACATACAATTATTTTTGATAATTTCGACATTTCTATGTAATGCTCAAGATGTACATGTGAAAATTGAAATGTTGTCGTACTAGATGATGTAATGATTGCATTATTTTGTAATTGAAGTCAGTCTTAAAATAATATAATACCGGTAGAGTTAGATAAATTGAAGGATAAAGTGCAAGACACGGCCATATTATATACAAACGCTTTTAAGTATAAGCATTGCTTGCAAAAAAAAATATCTACGCATTCCACTTTTTCAACAAAAAAAAAAAGTATATGCATTGCACGTCTAGGTCACCGAATCTAACCTAATAGCACCTATTCTCATCGAATATATTGACAATAAGGCAATGACTCAGCGGCATTTATGTATAAATTAGTGGATTTCAAGTTATAGAAGATCATCAACTGGGAGAACTATTGACTTCTAGTTCCTGGGGAGTATAAAGGGATTGCTATTCTAGTCTGAAATGGTCAGAGAGAAATACAACTGGGAGAACTATTGACTTCTAGTTCCTGGGGGAGAGTCACTGAGATTGAAAGGGGCTGAGGGCGGGGATACGGATCGAGAAAGGCTAGGTTGGGAGGGAGCTACCAGTTCGATGGCAGGAAGAATCGGTAGGAGGGGGACGGATCATGAAGTCAGGAGTTTCTGAAATGAGAAGTCAGAAGATAGGTTGACTCAGCTGGGTGATGAACTCCTGTGGTGGCTGCTTATGCTCGTTATAGTGCTTTTGCGCACCTCTCTTTCATTATTCGAGTAAAGCCTAGTTTCTCTCATCTGAGTCGCTCGCTCTATTCACTTCCACAAACTGAGTATGCTCGTGTCATGCCTACCATGTCTTCTTTTCCTCATCATTTGCCTTAACAAGAAGAGTTTTGGCTGTGCACCCAATCACTTAGTGCCCAATCTGCCTGCACCTAAGACACACAACCCAGTTTCCACTTCTTGTTCTCGGAAGGTCTCCATGACACTGTTTTTGCTTTCCACTAAAATGAAATTTGGAGGTGGAAGTGAACAAAAGCATATCCCTAGGATAAGGATCTAGACTTTGTCCAGACAAGCTCAACCTATTTCCTTGTTGAATTGTTTTAAGGTGGACAAGATGATCATATCTTTTGTTGGTTAGACTAATTAAGCAAGTTGATAATCTACCTATCCAACCAAAGGCTCATGCCTCATCTCAACGAAACTCAACTTAACCTTAACTGTACCCGATTCAATCGATTATTTCTGGTGTGTATATATATAACATATGAGTGAGAATCTGAAGCTGCAAGATGGAGGGATAGACATTCTAGAATTGGTAATGAAAAAGGTTAGAGATGATAAGAAATGAAAGTAAAGTTTACTTCATCAAGTGTTTTAAAGTGTTGAAGGAGGAGAATATAAGATGATGATATCCTTTTCTGAAATCCACTAGTCTACTGTATTGACTGAGATTCAACAGTGATCATGTATCTAGGGCTTGAAGGTTAGATAATCAGGTTGATGATCTACCCATTCAAAGGGAAGGCTCCTTTACCTAAAGTCAACACAACCTCATCCTAGATAAAACAAACTCAATCCTAGAGAATGATTTCAGGAAGATATGAAGGGGAAACTGGTGTCACAATTGGAGATGGGAAAGGAGGATAATTTTCGACACTGAAGTTTACAAGCTGAAGTTGGAAATTCTGTGTCAATTCCTAGAGATGAATCTGCATAAACCCGAAACCATAAACCCTAAACGCCTAACTAGTAGTGTGGTGGTGGTATCTGTGTTTGGGCATCAAGGTGGTCCATTTGAAAACTAAAAGTAGACCTTCCAGAAGGGAAAAAAACTCCACATAATGCTCCAAGGATCCTAACAAAGACGAGTATCCGTATAGGGCTGGCCTTAATCAATAAGAGGCAAGGATGAGTATTTGTGTGTAGTGATTGTGCATATCATAAACGAAAAGAGTCCCCCATACAAAGAGCATGAAGAGTGATTACTCCAAATTCTTAAAGCTAACATGAAGGTAGTAACTAGGCAAGGATGATAAGATAAACCCCATAACCAAATTAACAATCATCAAGCAACCATAAATATAAATAGAGAACTAAAAAGATGCACAAAATAAACTAGATTAAAAGTTGATGAAAATGAAAACAACAATAATAGTCAAAAGACATTAAAATGGTTCAAATTTAAAACACCAGAATTCCTTAAAACCCCCCTACTAACTAAAGACCAAAATGAAGTTCATAAATAAAACCCCCCACCAATTCTTCCTATCAAAACACACAACAAAAAACAAGTTCCCACAAGGCTTACTGACAACAAACTGCTTTTGTCTATCCTGCTCTCTCTCTCTGTATATGATTGAATACTCTGATTTGGGTGTTGTTTTAACTGTTTCACTATATATTTCTATGATTTTTTTTTGGGGGGGGGGGGGGGGGTGGTGAGATGAAAAGGTTGTAGTCTAATTAAAAATCCTTAATGACTAAATAGAGAAGAAACCTGAACTGCCTGATACACATTACCTTCCATTACAGATAAACCAGCCATAATCTCTTTGACAGTTGTAGCTTCTTTGCTTTGATATCCCTTTAAGAACTGACGCCGTCGACATCAGAGTAGCTGTTTTCTCAAGTGAATGGATACGTTCTTGAAGGATTTTAGCTCTGCGCTTTGAAGTTTCTTCGTCATTGGGCACCAGAGACGGCTTTAGCTTCAACCAATGTTCATGCTGCCACAAATAGATGAACCATCTAAGAGTTAGATGTTTGACGTTGTTAGTCAGTAAGTATCAAGGCGAGTACATGTAATGATATGTGTTAAACTAGTAAAATTGGCGAAACTTGAGTATCAAGAAAAAATCTTGCATCTGGTGGTGTGAACTATAGTTTTTTCGATGATACGATGAATTATAGGCTCAATGTTAAAGCAGGTTTCTGGCTTTTCTGACCCACTTGTGACGTCAATAAACAAAACCCACCATCTTATTGATGAGTTACTCAATAGGATGGATAGAATTAACCCTTGATAGTTTGAGACTCCGACAATAGATGGTCGGTTTTGTTTAGACAATTAGACCCACTCCAAATGGTCAATTAAGACTAACTGACCAGTCCAGAATATGAGAACGAATATGGTATAACTTGAAGAACACAAGTTGTAGCATACATGAAATATCTTTTACTTTCTTTTCGTGTATTTCATATAATGTATACGAGCAACTAAACAAGGAAAAGTCAATATCAATTGACTACCATATAGACCATGTTTTTATGCTTTAAAAAGCAACAAGTGTGAAAATATGACAATGCAAAATCGTGTTTTCAGGTATAATGGTGACAGTCCAAAACAAGTACCATAATCAGTTGAAAAAAAATAATATACAAATGGTGAACACAATACCTCTGCCCTAAAGGTGAGGAGGCCAACCACTGGACAGCTAACATAAGCCCTTACACCCGAAACAGCAGATGAAATCTGCCTTTGGACGAAGTGACTCAGAGAATGATAGGTCAGAAAACATCCCTGGACGGCACCTCCTCCTGGTACCTTATAAATTGGATACCAAGCGACAGAAAACCTGAAATGTAACCAGTTCACAGATAGATGTTCACGGCTTGACAGTAATTTTCATAAAGATTTAGCTCAGATATTTACACGAAATTGCATCCACTACTTACCATGAACCGGGATGGAGATTGCGTAAGTTTATGTAATTTAACAATTTCGGGTTTCCATACACTTGGTCGAACTGACTACCTCGAGTCAAATCCTGCATCCTGAAATATTTATAAGGACCACCAGAACTTCATTAGTTAGATTAGTAGTTCTAAACAAGAGAAAATAAATGTTATGTCAACTGTCAAGAGGATGTATAATTTTTCGGAAAAAAATGGAAGGGGCTACCTAAAAACAAGTAAATAACTTCAGATATCTAACACCGATAATTCAGTGAGAATGGTTATGAATAGTGAACAACTAAACTTTTTTCCCCTATTCATCTCCGAGTGATCTTGTTTAGCTGTTTATTTGAATTATATTTTTCTCAGTACTCAATGTCATAGCAAGAAAAGACTTAGTGTTAAGAAAGAACTATGAGGTGGTCAGACAGTCAGATGCTCAATCTCTTCTCGTTCCACCTTCTACACCATGCCTATATGTTGGCGACAGTATACCTCAATAGTCTAAAATGTAAAACATGTATCCTTTTATTATAACTGTGACTTCATATTAGAAGAAGCTATTTGGTGGGAATTGTATGATCCTAATTACGTCTATCTTTGTCCACATGAAGGAAAAATGGTTTCTTTCATTGTTTTCCAACATTTACTACCTCTACTAACCTGAATTTTTGTCTACTACCATTCTAACTGTTCAAATATAAAAGCATAGTAATGAGTCTAATTCCTTAAATATAGGTCACTGAAGCACCTCCTTCCATGCTTCTATATTACTTGGTCCTGTCCTATTCGAGTAAGCCCTAACTAACAACAGTAACAATGTAATTGTGGTAGACTTACATCTTATGCACGGGTGGTCTATGGTATGGGATATCAGGAGCAAAATATTCAAAGAGCAGCACCGATCCCTCCTTTTGAAGCATCCGGCGTGATCGCGGAGAAACCACTTCTTCCGCAGCCGTAGCTCCGCTGCTATGTCTGGAGGTCCTCTCTACATCCCCGAATAACTGAATGGCTGACAACGTAGGCATAAAGTAGGCCGTGAAACAGTCAACGCCCCTTGTGCTTGAATTCAAAAGGTTCTCAACATTAACTCCCAACCCGTAACTCCCAATTTTGTCATACCAATTCCATAAAATTTTCAGACTACTATCTGGCATCGTATTTCTGTATGTAGATGAACCAATGATGTAATCATTCGAACAAGGTTGAAAATCTTGATAACTGACGTCAAGAACAGGGGAAACCAAATTAGCAAGTTTCTCAAACTCGGCTAGGCAACTTCCAGTTTCCTGGGCCATGGTTCTTGAGACCATATCCAGTCTATGCGCTTCCGAAGCAGCATCAGTGATCATATTTAAATTGATGTCCATCTCAGAGAAGCTCGAAGACTTGCCAGTTTGCTCTTTCATTGTGCATATGTTATCTAAGCTCGACTTTGCCCCCCGAACCCCCTCTCCGGGAGACGCACTGTTAAGATTTGTAGAATGCGATATCAGCGTGGGCATAACCTCATGTGTTAAGGGTATATATGCTGGACAGTGAGAATTGAGTGGAGATTTTCTTGTGTCCTTCGAACTCTTGCCTGTGGACACCAATTCATGAACATTCTGTGTCTGACTTCCATGGCTAGGAGGTGGAGCTGCAGATTCCCAACCAACTGATTCTGTTACTTCTATTGGTGGAGAGGAACTGTCAGAGGTCAAATCCAATTGCTTTTTATCATTTTTCTTCACAGGCATTTCGAGATCTGATTCATTAAGAGATGACACCATTTCGTCTGTTTCTTCAAAAATATTGTCAGAAATTGTAGTGGACACACTTTCAAGTGTCTTTTCATCACAACTCTGTGACTCTGGCACTGCTTTTAAAGGATTGTCGTCCAACTGTGTTGAGGCCTCTCGAGGCTCCTTCTCTTCCACCTTCGCCTTGGGAGTTCTAGGTAAGTTGGCTTTCCTAGTATTCGATCCCTTTCTTGAATAATAGTAGAACTCTTGCTTTTTTCCTGTCTGTTTACTTTTCGAATGTTCGGAAACCTTAGCTTCTGGGATGCTACCGTCATTTGATTTAACTGATTTATCCATAACCAAAACATTTGAAACCCTTTTAGGAGAAAGAACTTCTTTCGAAGCAGCCTTCAAGCCAACAGACTCAGCAACTGTAAATGAATTTTGTTCACCTGCATTTTCTTTCTGGTCCTTCTGCCTGCCAGATTTACTGTTCTCCTTTCCAATATAACTACTAGTAGTTTCACCACTGCTGGAGATTTGCACATCATCTGAACTCTCAGACAATTTTCCACCCTCCTTGGCCACATCGTCAGATAGACTTGAATGCAATTCATTGCTGGTGCCATCATTTGATACATTTGAAGAAGAGATTTTGTTTCCGGTAGTATCCAATAAAAACCCATTGTTATTAAACTCGGATTTTTCTGACGGAAAAGTTGAATGATCTTCTTTAACAGATGACTGCTCTTCAATGTCATCACTTGCCTGGGTACTCTCATAACTGATCCACTCGTCGGAAATATAATCCCCTAAGAATGTGCTCTGTGCATCTGAGAAGCTTTCTGAAGAAATATCATTGCTTTGATTGATTTCTGCAACTTCCTTACCAGCAGAAGTACTGACAACCTCGGACTTTAACGCCTCAGGTACAGATGCTTCTTTCTCTGATGCAACCAGCTGAGTACCTGATACAGCTACCTTTGAACTTTCAAGTAGTTTCCCACTGGAGGTACTTTTTCCAGCGGAGTCGGGCCCATGGGCTCCTGCAGTGGAATCTGCACAGTCGCTAGGTCCAGCACTTGAAGAAGCGCTATTGTTTTTCTTCTTCTTGTTCTTCTTCTTCTTATTCTTCTTGTTTTTTCCTTTAACAGCCTCATCACTGACTTGCTCAACTGAGGTAGTAGGATTAGAATCATTGATGATCAAAGCAGAGCAATCACTTGACACTAAAACATTCCCCTGATTAGAGGTATCAGAGATTACAGCAGATGAATCACTTGATTGAGAAGCATTTGCCTGATTAGAATCATCAGTTATGGAAGCTGAGGAGTCACTTGATCTAAAATCATTCCCCTGATTAGAATCCCCAAGCGTTAAAAGAGGCGGACCATTTGATGTAGAAGCATTTCGCCGATACATCAATGTAGTAGCCTGAAGTAAAGAAGCTAGGAAATCCATACTACTATTTGCTTCAGATCCCGGGTTTGTCTCAGTAGAAGCTCCAAACGAGTCAAAGGGAAGTAAAACTCTTAATTCAGCTCCACTATCAAGTGCCAAAATCGTAAATATAACAAGCCTGTAAATAACATGAGCAGTGAGAAAGTCCATTCATGAAAATTTACTTAACTAGAATTTAGAAGAAAAAGGAAGTAACAGATTTTATGAGAAGCAGTAGGATAAATCACAAACTATTAACATTAAAGGTTCTAGGTTTGCTGAAATGACAGCCAGATCGTACATCTGACAGCCAAAAACGGATCAGAATGTTTCAGTCACTTTACGCAAACACACATAAAACTGTTCAAATAAAATGTTCTTTTGCTGCTAATTGAAGAATATGACCAAAAGAGATTTACTAGAAGGAGAAATGTCAAATAACAAAACCATGTCAGTGTAATATTATTCTCTCATATAATATATAGGTACAATTTAGACTATCCACCCTATAGATCTCACCCCTGCCGAAACGAACATAGGACAGAAACATGGTGGAGAAATATCTTACTTATAAAACGGACTCTTAAGGCAATTAGTTATATGCAAAAAGAACAACATATGTGTGTTGTGCGCGTAAATATCACAACATTTGTGGGTAAATCATATCCTAATGAGCCCATAGGCTCCTCAAGAGGTGGATTTCGCTATTAATTTTTCTGAGGAAGACACAATAGAGAAGATCGGACAATACATCATCCTAACAAAAATACTAGTCAATAGAAATGGTAAAGTCATTAAACTGAATCAAGTTAAGTCTTCAGGCCACCTAATTCGTCATTAAATTTGAATGATATTTCAATGATGTTGATATTTAGGATTAGCTGCTTGATTTATCTGTATTGGCCCCACAACGTCCGAAATGTTAAAATAGACCTAATTTCTAGGGAGGTCGTATCTTCAATATTAACATTAGCCAAGATGAAGATGAGTTAAAGGATCACTCTTTGGTAAGTATGATTTCCTCATTAAAGACATTGTCTGCATTAAAATGAGGAAACTTATAAAAAAACGTAACTAACTGAAGTACAGATGAAGTAAAAGTAATATGGATCATCCCCTTTGCCATCAACCTAGAGTTAACATGTGAAAGAGAAAAGTTTTGAAATGATCTTATCATTTTCTCAAAGGGATATCCTTGTGTACATGTATGTGTCTGGAGAGATGGGTGAGTTAGGAAACTTCCGAGCTTATAAAAGTAACGACCCAACTTCCAAGTGACATTATTATGGTCAGGTATGTCGCCATCAACATAGGTAACAAACAATAAAGATGTAATCAGAAGATGTAACTGTGTGTTTATGGAACTTACATATAGTAACATTTTATGTAGATTGTGTCACCTAAACTATCCATGTTTGCTTCAGGTTTCTAATGAACGTTAGAAAGAAGAAAGAAATCACATGACAAGATCTTTTATGGAATGTAAACGAAGTAAAGAGTCACTATAATGAGTAAAATATGGAAGAGGATGCATCTTAGCTACTAGAGCTGAAGCAAGTCAAATGGCCTCCAAACTCCCAAGTTGTTGAACCAGATGAGAAGTATGAAACAGAGAAAGAAAGAAATGAACCTAAATTGCTACCTCTGTTCCGCACTCATCCATAAGAGGGCAGATGCTTCATTTGCCTGAAGAAAGAAAATAATACTCATCATCCAACAGAAGTCGTGCAATAAATTATTCACGAAACACTTAAACCTAGTTTAGTAGAGGACTTCAGCATAAAAAAGGTAATACAATGCTAAAAAACGGATGTATAACCTGTAAAGCCTCTCGTTGGTTTCTTCGTTCTATTTCATTCCTCAAGCGGGCACGACTTTCGCCAATTTGTGGTACCTGCCGGACAATATTGGTTGTACGCCGATGGCCATGCGGCATTTTTTGTTGTGCCTGTCCACTTTAGCTTATTAGAAAAGGAAACTTGCATTTCAAATGATGATTTTCTTAATAAAAGAACGAGTATATTAACAAAAAGAATCATATGACAAAAAAGTAAAAGTCATGAACGCCTAAGCCGACCTACTAATGTAGAAAGGAAACAAAAAAAAAAAGGAAATAAAATTAGAAAGTAAGAATAATAAGCTCGCAGTTGACGGTAAGTTCCTAAAAGAGTAGTACAACCCCAATACTCCCTCTTATACCAAAAGAAATGAGTGTGAGCACCCCGAGCCAAGAGTAACACTCTCTTCATCAACTCTCTCTTGCTTTAAAATGACATTATTTTAGATAATGGATTATTAAGGCAAGACATAATAAAACATTGATTAGCACAAGCAATAGTAGCATTAAATAATTGACCGCAAGTAAACCGATTAGCAGTGGAACAGCATATATATAGTAAGAATGAGTTTATTAATCTGTGGAGTTCATCATCTTACTTCTTCCGAGTAAGAATTGAGAAGTCCAAAGAAGATTTCACTAAATAACTATCCTGTTCATCTAAACAGGAGAGACCCCTTCTTGATCCACCAGCAAAGTAACGTATTCGTATAAAAAGTAAAGAATTTCATCGAAGTGACTTCAACGAGGTAATAAACCTCTATTTGGACGTTAATTTAGTGAAATAAATTCACTAGCCAAAGAAACACATAGAAGTCGTGGCAAATCATAGCCATTTGTAGTTCAATCTGTATAAGCATACGTGCACATTGGTGAATCCAACTGTCCAATGAGTTGTCCTGACATAATCTAGTGGATGCAAATACTATGAATAGCGAAAGGTTTTTTTTTTACCTTACCCCCTCAACACTAATTTGGTAATTGAGTTTACCCCCCTCAATAATTGGTAATTGAGTTTACCTCCTTGAACTTATTATTTTCTGGCAAAATACTAAAGCCATGTTTGGCGCCAAGGAATTGGAATCATAAATTTAATAATCTATGAACAAAATAAGTCGCTAAGAGTAATATTCTTGACTAAAACAAACACTAAAGGACAGTATTACAATTACCAAAATCACATTACCAAATAGTTATTCTTGGTAGTCACATTCTTTTTCCGTACGTCAAACACTGTCTTGGTGTTCTTAACAAAAGTACCAAGTCCAGGAGGTAAACTCGATTACCGATTATTGAGGGCGATAAACTCAATTACCAATTAGTATTAAGGGGTAAAACGAAAAAACCCCATGCAAAAAGTTAATCCCATTTGACATGGCTTTCTAAGCCGATTCCGAAGTTCAAATCACGCATCTAAGTTAGTGTTGCATGATAAAAATCTTGAAGGTTTTTCTGGTTCATGGTTTTTGGATCTTTTTTATTTGAGGTATCTATGTTTTCTGACGTGCTGCAATATTAACATTATTTATTCCTTTTTGGTCAATAGGGCTATCAAAATCAGACATTTGTAGTCTTCCGACCTTCTAATCCGTTTCAACATCTTGAGGTCTACGCCCATGTGATGGAAAAGTTACTAAACTATTCAATTTCAAGTTCAGCTCTATACATGACAATTTGTGTCTGCAGGATCTTTCCTTCAATGTAGTTCATACCTTCACGCACGTGCTAAATAACCCACAGCCAGGAATAATTAGTAAGTCACCGAAGCCAAATCTTCAGCCACTGCTACGCATCCATGGAGAACTAAACAAAATTAATAGATCAACTGCTAATTAAACTTCCACCATTAACTAACACCCACTTATATAAGAAGTTCTTTCTTTCCCCAACAGTTTCTTAATTTTCATTTATATCATAACGATATCGAAGATCTACACGACGATGCATCTTTTTTCCAGCTATGAAGCGATTCACAAAATTTTAAGTTAAGTGATCCTCAAGTACATCCACCTAATTATCTGTAATCTATATGTGGGGCATGTCATAGGTGAACTTACTTTATTAATCACGGAACGGGGAACATACATACCAAGTTCTATAAAAATCTTTTCAAAATCCTAGTGTCTTCAACTCGCATACCTCTATTAGGCTCTTAATTTTGTGGCTTGTTGAAGACGAAATGGAATTTACTATTTCACGTGAAGATGGAAATAAGGCCCACATTTACTAGTTGATACGGGCCACTATAAATAGTAACCACTCCTCAACTATTTTCATCTAATCCAAAACTAAATGTGCAAGTACCATTTTAGATGCTTTTAGTAACGCCAATCCATTGAGACTCCGTCCTTTGACAACCTCCAGACTCTTCATCACTACGACATAATTGACTTTAGTCGTCGACTCCCAAAAGACGTACAATGACTCTTTACTTTTCCCAACAATAGAAAGAATAATTTTATTGACATCATCAAGAAAATGTACAAGGGTAATACATAAAAAATATCCCACTAAGTGCTAAAAAAATTACATTGTTGCGAAAATGACCACCCAGTTAAAGTAGTTTCTCTATAAGAAGTCGATTGTGTCCGATTCTTCCTCTTGACTAAAAATTATTAGTGTTACCATAATCTAGTCTCCCTCCCTCGGAAAATAGTCTTATTTCTTGATTTTGAAATGCACCAAACAACCGCTTAAGGTTAAGTTTGCATAAATGTTTATCTTCCTTCCCAGTAAGGCAACTGCCCCCATCAGCTAATTCATCTTCGAAGTCTACGGATTTACCCACACTACTTGAGAATAAGAAACTCCAAATTATCCATGCAAGGTGATTGTGTAGAATTAGGTGACTTGTAGAGACTCATCTTCTCCTTACACAAAACACATTTATTGATCAAAACTCTTTCTCTTAATCATAAATCATCTACAGTTGGTATCTTGCTTTGACATGCCATCCGTGCAAAAAAAACATTTGATGGTACTTTTTTCTTCCGAATCTATTTAACGGCATCTTTGTTATATTATTCCCATACCTTACTAATGCATCAAACATGATTTAAAAGTGAATCATTTATCTTTTCCTATTCCGGAATAGATTCTGCAATCCGCCGTGTTACCTTTTCAATCAAATTAAGAATTCTCGCCACATCATCTACCTCCGAATCAATAAATTTATTCTTATTTCAAACCCAAGATACTCCCTTGTGTAAAAAGAGTTAAGCTTTCAAAAATACTCGGATCCTTCTTCTTAGAGTGAAAAAATTAAGGAACAACTCCTATATGATTTCTTAAGGTTAAAGCAGCACAAATCTTGATGTGCCCTCCATCCCCTTTCCACAAGAGGTCAACCCTTAATATCTCCATACGATTGTAGTTACTTCTTCACACCGTACCTCCATATGAACATAAAGGTCTCTTTAGCTGCCATAAATCCCACTTACATGTTTTTCACAATGATCCTACTCCATAATGCATCTTCCTCATTCTTAAGTCTCAAGAATGACTTTTGCTCTTAAGTTTCGTACAGATGAGACATCTAATGCAAAACCTTTTGTGCTTAAGCATATAGATTGTCTTTGGTGACGGTTGTTATGTGAAGGAAACCGCTTTTCTCCGACCTTAATGATATAACTGCTTATGACACTCCTAATCTTGCCTCTGCAAATTGAGGACTAGCAGCTTTGCTTTTTCTTTTATACGAACGCTCTCATAAATTGCTACCCTTTCGTGATGAAGGAAAATGATCTAAGAAAGCCATTGTGCCTACAACCTTCCACTTTAGTTCAAGCACTATGAAAAACGTCGGACGCCATTTGAAACGGTGTTCTTTCTTTTCCAAACTCCAACTAGTGGCTTCCTTAGGCGAAATCCCTATTCAAGTTAAGATGATGGATATGAAAGCAAAGAAGATTTGAGCTATCAACCATAATTAACGAAAGATGTTTGTGTTCACTACCACAATGGGAGCAAGTCGAGTGGTATCTAAGATACTACATCTATTTTTTTTCCTAAATTATTAGGATATCACACCTTTTGGCTTCGCTTACCTATTCTATGAATGGTAATTGATTTAGCATGTTTAATCAAGTTTAAAAGGCTCGTAGATCTTTTAAATCTAACATAAGGGAGTATATCCAATCCTTGTTCCTTTTCTAGTATGTATAAAATTTTTTAAGTTGATCCTCGTGTAAAACACCTTCATGTGGAAATCATTTTTTGACATGCTACGACCCTCACATCTATGAATACACGAAGTACCATGATATTTTCACAATTAAGAAAAAGGAAGATATCGTATAGACCAAATTTTATACAAATCATATAAAAATCATTGTGTTTCCTGATAGAGAATCCATATAACACTTTCGACCTTCCATTGCAGTTCAAGGACTGCGATGAAATAATATTGGACACCATGAGATAACTTCTTCCTTCTTGTGAACTCCACCTTACGGTCCACTTTGCCTCCAGATAGCCGTAACATGTAAGATGCACTCAAAGCCTAAAACGAAGGCATGAGGCTTTCAATTATCATCAATAGCTCGAAAGCTAGTTGAATAGAAAGTCATCAACGAATCTTGCTAGACCGGGCCCAAACCAAAATGAATAATGGAGCAACTAAAATACTTGGAAGCATTTAGGTTATGGGTTTTGACCCAGAGACCTCCAACTTTACAAGGAATGCAGAGTTATTGACACGAATGCTCATGTACAAGGTAGAAGAACCAATACAACTGGTTGAGGAACAACAAACTGACCCAGGAAAGGCACAAAACAAACTAGCAATAAGAATGGAATTAGATTTCAATGCTCAAAGGAGTTCTACCAACAATTACATATTTATGTACTTAGATTGACATAATCAGTGCATGAACAAGTAGCAATATCTATAACATAATAAAGAAGTAAGCCTAAGAAATCCATAAATCAAACAAGTGAATTGGACAGTAAGAATTTTTATTGAACTAGCCAGATAACAAGAAGACAACTTATACAACAGTATCATGGAGCGCAATCTATCAGGAAAATCTTTTTCTCTAGGAAAGTTCAAAGAATAATGTATATAAGTTAAACACTTGATGTGCTATTAGTTAAGTCAACAGATACCAAAAGAAGAACGACATGAAAATCGAGAAGAGAATTTAGACGTGCAAACGTATAATAACAAAAAAATACAAGTTAGTTCAATGTAAACCACATTATATACCTTGAGCAAATGTACCCAAAGTGTGATTTCCAAACTGCACATTGTTGTTTGCAGTTCAAGCAGCATCAATCCCCCCCCCCCCCCCCCCCCCCCTCTTGATTCAAAATGGGAAAATCATAAACCCTAGGCACATGAACCCATGAAACCTAGATTTCTCCTTTTCCATTCCAAATCGGAAATTAAAAAATCCCAATTCCCAAGTTCAAACTCTTGAAAACCACAAGACAAAAAAACATCCATCTAAACAAGAATCTAATCGAGGAAACTTTTCTCAATATCCACCATCTAAAAAAGGGCAACCCTTGAAATTGAACGAAGAACCAGTTAAAAAATCAACGAGACAAAACCCAAAAATAATTTCTCAAAATTGACGATTAAAAATCCGAGAAAACTAATTCTTCTCCATCTGATTATCAAACTTGATAAACTAATAAACCCACAAACAAATTTTTTTTTTTCGATTAAATCCCAAGAGACTCACAAAAGAGCAAATGATTTTTCGATTTTAAGAAATCCGATTCAAAAACTTTTCGTTTCTTTTTTTTTTGGGGGGGAAGAGGGGAGATTAAGACCAAAATGAGAAAAGGAAGAAGAGAATAATAACCTTTCTCTACTAATTTATAATTTAACTCCGATGACTTTACCTATATTTATCTATTCGTCCTTCACAGATCCCGAAAAACAATGACTGCTCTCTTAAATTTACCAAATAAACCCCTATCACTTTCTTCTCTCTCTCTCCACGAATTAAAATGCATGCAAAATCTTATTACAGTAAAAATCACTACTTGAAAAAAAAAAAAAACAGAGAAACAATCACAATCAACTACGATTATCACGATCCGATTAAAAATCACAATCAACAACGATTATTACGATCCGATTAACAATTAACGATGATTATTACGATCCAATTAACAATCAACAATAATTACAAAATTCATCTCAGATTAAACCGATTAAACACAAAATTGATAATGAGAAAACAAATGAACAGAGAATTTTCATGCAAACCTTGATTTTATCGCCTCCTTCAGCAAAATCCTAATCCGGTCTTCTGATCCTGCTCCTCCTTGATCCGATCGAGCAAACAGCTTAGAGAAAGAACAGCAAATCTAGAGAGAGAAAGTGAAAGAAACTAGAGAGAGAGAGAGAGAGAGAGATGAGAATCGAAGTTCAGTCGTTTTCTCAATTCAGTAGAGAGCGAAACGAGAGTGACTGAGGTCTTTGATATATTGAGAGGCCTTTCTCCCTCAAGTCTAAAATGTGTATTTATACTTAGAAAATTATACAACAAAGGGGTAGTTTCGTCATTTTAAAATAACACCTAACTTTTCACTATTATTTTTCTTCAATCTCCGTGTGCAAATTGTCAGAATTTTTGTTATGGGTCCCACTATTAATCCGATAACTACGATGCTAATTTCTAAATTCAAAATTTTGTTTAATCCCGAACGTTCATTTTAATCTTAGATAAATTTTTACTTCTCAGTAACGGTTGTCAAAAGGTCGAACATCAAAAACGATGGGCTTCCGAAACATCTTATTGTTATTTGTGTAATGACGTCAAGTGGGTCCAACAAGATTCTGTGGAACCGTACATGGGTATATCGTATCTGATGGATTGTGTTTAACAGTGAATTGTAATTAGGGTTTAGCTAAGTGACGCTTTTTCTAGAAGCTAATGCCACGATTTACGTTCCGTACATAAGCCAACTCAGTGGGAAAGTTTGACTGTCCTACGTGGCCTGTGTACTTAAAAGAGGAATACTCATCCCCATTAACTGATTTTCCAGCGTGGCATCAACTTACTCAAATATCCCTAATTTGTGTCTTTGTGGCTGAAAACCCCAAACCTAGTTTTGAATATTACTATATTTTTAGGATATAGTAAATGATTTTGTTCATATTGTTTACTATTAGCGGGCGAATGTAGGAGCGGACAGTCACTAATTCTACAACACAAATTTTAGTTCTTTTAACGGTTGAGGATCTTAATTACCAAGTACTGTTATTAATTATATTCTTGGCTTAACACATATTGCTTGAGTAAAATCTAGCACATTATTACGCACGTGTTATGCATTTTGAATTAAAAAGTAAACGAAATAATGTACAACAAAAAAAGGTAATCATACTTTACAGAATCTCTTTACGTAATCTTAAGGATATATGCTAACAATAAATTATTTATATCGATAACGGAGTATTTTCTAACATATGCTCTAAAGACACAAAATTAAAAACATTTTTTTTCTATATTTAAAGGGGAAGGATTCTGGGTCTGTATGATTAATGAGGAAAGATAAACTTCTACTTGTTAAAAGTAGAAAAAATAATTACAATTAAAAAAAATCATACTATAAAATTAAACACTTTTTTTTTCTCTATTTCTAATTTAAGAATAGAAAGAATTTATATCTCATATTATGCGGTAACTAAAAAAACAAAAAGTCATACTGTGATCACTCTCAACAATAAAATTTGGGTTTGTGGCCGAAATGGATTTTGATGAATGTGTGGAAATCACTAATGAGAATCTAAAAGATATTCTTTTTAAATAAAATAATAAATGATAAACAACTTTTTTTATAACCAAAGCCTTCAAATTTAGACTTTGGGTCTACATGAGTCCCTAATGAGCCATAGGGGCCCAAATACATGGCACTTACATTTTGGGTGCTAAACTAAGGGTTACCTATATATATTAAATACAAAATAGTAAAATTAATGAGATAGCAACTAAAATTGTGGTTGACTCTCTCCTCATCGCATCATTATGGCTGGAAAAAAATGCTAATTCATCAAATTAGACGAGATTAATCAAACTAACATTTAAACAAATAATAAGCATTCATCACATCAATTCATGTTTCACGAGTATCCAAAACGAGAGTTAGCTAGACATGGTGAAACAAATAATAAACGGGAAGAAGAAAAAGTAAGACACAAGTTAAGGTTGAGATGCCCCTTTTTCGACGATGGCGCAAGGCTATTGTCAGATAATATAAGTCTTTAAGTGTTGTCGATCTCCCCGTAACAGAATGCAAGAGTCCCCTTAATAGTGTACAATATGTGTCCTCTCAGCTGAACTTGACCTCCCCTTAACAACATAGTCTTCTTCTTCCTCTTAACTAAGAACCACCATGAAAGCTCAACCCTAGCTTTCTCTCTCTAGAGAATCAACACCTAAGCCCAAGAAAATCACAACCAAAGACAACCCAAGGATCCTAGCAAGATAACAAGAAGAATGAATCACAAAATATGCCAAAATCGGCCAAAGGATGCTCTAACTGTTCCCTTGTCTCTACTATCTGTTTGAAACATTTCAAGTGACCTCTAATATCTCTGTTATTTGTTTAAAACATACACAGACATTTTAAGATATTTTGGTTTTATAGACATTTGTAGACATTTTAATGTAACTTTGGAGAGTTGTTTGAGAGAGAATGTCTTTTGTAAATATGAAAAACACTTGCGGACATTTTGACGAGAAAAGATAAATAGTAATGATAATTATTATATTGTATATTGTTATATTATTATTTAATATTATTAATATTATCTTATCATCTATATAATAAAACACAATGTTTTGTGCTGACTGAGACAAACAAAAAGACAAATCTAGCCGTTCGTTGTGTTTTTTGTTAAAATTTAGCCATTAGATCTATTACCTACCGAAGAAAATGAAAATTCGTTCACTCTCTCATTAAAATCTATTGTACAAACTTTGTTCACCCATGATATCATAGTCGTCCATCTTGGTTTATCTTCAATTGTGGTCTTTAGATCCATATATCTAATTACAACACTAATTACCTGAAATAATGTGGGAGTTTAATGGTGTATTGGGAGTTAAAATTCTTCCAATTAATTCGATACTAATGACCATTTTTGTAACTCTCCGTTTCACACAAACCCTATCCTTTATATCTTATCTTTTACTCATGTTCTCAGTCATAAGGCTTGGTAAATTAAAATTAAGCAGTAATACTCCCTAGACTTTGGCCTCCCCGCTATCCTATTACTCTCAACTGTCCACGACTCTTGTGCTCAAGACGTTATCTTCTCTATAATTGCATGGTTGAGTTCTTTCCTTTGATTTATCAAAATTTCTAGATATTGGTCTCAGAGCAGTAGGTCTTCTCTATATCTTTTGAGTCTCTAAATATTGTTTTGGTAAGCTTTTCCTAAAATACTACTGTATGTAAGTAGTTTGGAGAGGTCTATTGATGGGCCTAAAAGGTTACCCTAAAAGGTCTACACCCGCAAGTGCACGGGTGTCAAGTTGTAATTTCTCGGTAAGACCGGTTCGTTCCTCAGAGACTAAGTCAAACTCAATTTAACCTTAAAACTATTGTGATTTTCAAAAAGTGGTTTGATTGGTAATATGATTCAAGAAAAAAAAGAAAAAGAATAGCAAATATAACTCAAAAGAAAATAAATAAGTTGGTATTCAGAAAAAGGGAACCTAGGGTTTTTGAATCCATCCACATGATAATCCTAAAGACGATTTATTTGCCTTAATCAACTAAGTTCTTTGTTTTACTCGGGTTCTATTACATGAACGTTCTAGAATCCGGAAGATGTTGTCATTAAAATCAATAAGAACTTTAAAATATATGAAGATTTAATCTAAAAATTGACTTGCATATAAATCAAAACAATAACATTCTCATTACGGACTTCATCTAAAACCCTAGATAAGAGATTTAGTTTCTCATGCTAGATGGAAGTTTAACTAAATAAATGATGGGAGAAAAGTAGAAAAAGTTGGATTTCTTACTGATTTTGCAGCCAAACAGAGCCTTAAGGAATTGATTTCCTTCTGTTTTTCCCGGAAATCTGCCAAACGCACCCTCTGGGAAAACGATTTTCTCGTCTTCCCGAAAATGGTTTCCCTCAGGGAAATTTATTTTCTCACCTTCCTTAACTCTCTTTCTCTCTCTAAACTTCCTGTTTTCTCTCTCTTTTCTTAATCTCTCTGTTAATTCTCTCTATCTCTCTCACAAAGACAGACTAATTATAATCAAAGAGATATAACATTAAAATCAAAGAAACATATCCATTAAAGCTCTCGGGTCTCTCTCTCTCTCTACAATCTCCTTCTCTGTAAACTCTCTATCTCTCTGTAATCTTTCTATCTCTCACAAATAGAATGAAGGATTTATCCGTTCGGTCTAAAGGAGATATCCTTCCGAAGGAGTGTCCTTCGACCAAGGTGGCAATGCGATCAATTTGTCAGTTAGGATAACGATGACCACACGTAAAGATCATCCAGTCCGGTCCAATTAGGGGTTGTAATGCTTTGCTAGAAGCCAACTACGATCGTCGGATCAAGGAGTTGATTCGCGGCTAACATAGACCGGATCCTACAACGGGTTACACATAAGAGTGGTAGCTTGATCGGAGAGAATTGACTAGACGGGAACTGGCTAAAGTTGGATGGGATTCGACTGGAAAGGCCGAAAGGGTCCGAATGGAGATTCGGGACAAGATAGAAGGAAGGCTCTTTGGGCCGGCCATGAGATGGCCGACCAGAGTAAGTGGGCCGGCCATATAAGGCCCATGGTGGGCTGCCCTGGCCGGCCACACTTAAAGGATTATCAAAATACCCCAAAAGGGTATTTTGGTAATTATCTTTTCTGTGACCCAGAAATAGAAAACCTAATCTGAATGAGATTCTAATTAGGGTTTGTCTATATATTGGGTCAGTTGAGAACAGAAAAGGTGTGGATTTTTCTCTAAGGAAAAATATACAGCTCTCTCTCTCTCTCTGAATATACAACTATTGGAGAGAGAGGAATATAGAGAAAAAGTTCCCATTCTATCAATCTAGTCAAGAAGAAGAGTTCTTCTCAACCTTCTAGTAAGTCCTAGCAGTCTGAAAGGAAGGGAGATCAAGTCTATTCACTCGGTGTCTCAAGTAGAGGAGCTACAAGTGGAGCTCTCGATCTTTGCATGCGATTGGAATGGTTCGAGGGAAAAACGCGTTAAGGTATTTATCCCTCTCTAGTTCATTGATTAGTTTATGCATGTCGATCCTGGGCAATCTAGTGTTAAACATGAGATGTTTGAGATTCCGCTTACAACACTAGTTAGTGTATAGGATACACAAAACCCTACATAGAAAACCACAACCAAAGAAATAAAAGGAAAACAAAGAAAACAGAAATCAAAACCTCTCGGTTTCCCTCTCTCTCTCTCTCTACTTTCTTCTCTCTACCGTGATCCTTCTCTGTAAATAAAAGTCTGTTCTATAAAACCCGATTCCATCTTTCTTTCCCAATCTCTTCCTCTTTTATAACCCAAACAAATAGAATCCCAACTCCCAAATCTTGCTCCAATCTCCCCGAACATCTCTCGATCCTCCTTCAGCCGAGAATACTCTTTCCGGTTTCTCTCTAACTTCCTCTCTTTCTGTTTGTAATTTGAATAGGGAAAGGATGCTTCTGTGCTTCGCGGTCTAACGAAATAAGTTGCAGCTCATGCTTTGATCCGCGGCCACGTTACTTGATTTTATTTCGTCCGTTAGATTACTTCGGGTCGCGCAAATAGCTCTGTTTACCTCTGGCCGTGACAGAAAGTAGCCCGCGACTTCTCCGGTTCGTACGATTTCTTGCCAGATGCATGCCACTTGTCCTTCTTGACTCGTGGTCCACCAAATTTGACCCGAACTTTGACTCGCTCTAATTTATTCATCCGGACTCCGATTTGACTTCTGTTTTCGCCCACGAACTCGTCACGGACCCCTCTTCTCATCCGAGCATCAATCTTGACCAAGAAGTCAGAATCAAAAAATGACCAAAATGCCCCTAGTCTGCATTCCTTCTGACTTTATCCGTTTCGCACGCGTAACTCTACAAAAAGGTACCTGAACATAAAAGAGAGTAATTCGTGAGAGTAACTGCTCTAGAGAGGCTAACTCGTCTAAATTAAGAGACTCAGATGGGACATTTCCATGTCTCATCATCTATAAATATATTTCGTATCTATGTTTCTTTCTAACAACTACTTGAAGGTTTGTATCTTTATTCTTCAATTTGACCATCTTTAGTTCTCTCTAATTTGCATATTTATCTTTCCATGATAACAGGTGAACTTCATCTTCTTTTTCACCAATATATTCAACAGCGGTTAGAAATTCTATTCAAGTTTTCTTGACCAGACACTTTCTCAATTTTATGATTGTCTTCGCAGAGTTTGATGTATCTATTGTGTAAAGGAGTTACACACTTCATAAGATTGTAAGAATAATTGAAAGAATTTTTTTGTCAACTCAAAACTCACATTTCAAGTGATCTCGAATCTTCTATTCTTTCTATTTTGGTTTCAATATATGCTGGTAGAGGGAAAACCGATAAAAGAATAATAAAGATATGTGATTTGTGAGTATTATACATAATAAGGTATTTGATGGTGTGTGGTTTTGTATTAACATACTTGACTGTAAAGTTATGGAGTTTCTAAGAGCGTGGATTAAATTTTAGTTAAGACTCTTATTTTTAGGTTAAGAAACATGGACATCATGTATAAATATGTGCATAAGATGGTATGATAAAATGTTATGGTTCAAATATTTTACTTCCAAGTGATTATTGAACCATCTTGGATTTTAAAATTTGTTGTATCCTTAAATAATGATTGTCCAATTTTAATAATTTCTCATCTTTTAACTCATTTGAGTTGGGTGTTTATAATTCTTGATATTTTCATTCCTATAACGAGGAGATTTCCACTTGTAGGTATGAACAACTATTCAACAAAATTATTAGTTTTAGAATGGTCAAAATTTTCTTGATTTCAATGAATTTCTTGATTTTTATTCCGCCAAGTTAGGCTTCTTGTAAAGAGATTGGATCAACCTGAGATATTGGAAGTGTTAGAGCTAGAAGTCAATGTTATTCTTTTAAAGGGGGATCTAATAGTTTTTTTTTGATGAAAGGGGGATCTAATAGTTGTAACTGAAATTCTATTTTTGCAACTTAAAGGTCATTTATTTTCACAACGAGTATTCAACTATTTTATGATGTATAAAATATTCAACAGAATCCACCGTGCCGTAGGCACGGGTCTTACCTAGTATATTACAATAATAAAATCCTTAACAAAAAAGATATATTACAATAATAATATCGACCAGTCGTCCATCGATGTCAACAGATATCTAAATGCCCACGAAAGTTCAAAATATACTTTTGAAATGTCAAAAAAAATACGTATTGGTATGTATCAAGTTATACATATATCAATTGCCCATCAATGCCAACCAATTACCCAATTGTGCATGTGTGAAGTTCAACAAAAAAATAAAATTGTGCATGTGTGCATAAATAATTTTTATGTATTAGTATGTATAAAGTTATACATACTTTGTATTTAAATCTATATACGGTTGTTACACACCTGCTAGAATATCTAATTTGTAACGTTGACATTGAGCTGATATATTTCTCACGTCGAAATTTATGATTGTTCTATCGTATTGTTGGAAGGAAAGATGCTCAAAGGTTTTTCAAAATACTATCTCCTCACCTGAAAGAGTTCTGAACCAAGCCAAATGGTTGATAGTTCAAATGATCAAATAAAAAACTTAAAGATAGTCCAACAATGATCCACATCCACTGGCATATCAGATATACGAATAAAGTTGATGCTTCTTTTATACGGATCACTGAAAAAGATGCTGGAATTGTTTTTGTTGTATTTGGTAATACAGGTAAAATCATTGCCAGAGAGTCAAAGCCTATTCGATGCGATCAATAGACGAAGGAGAATGGATGACACTTTTGGGGGCAATTCGATGAGCCATCGATAGAGGACAACGAAATGTGTTTTTTTTTTGTGGAGAGCCCAAGAATGTTATTAATATGTTGAACTACAATGTCAATATGATGCTACACGCTTACATAGGAATTTATGTATTATAAAATGTTTAGTTTGTGGTTATGCAAAGGTATAACTCGTGTCCGTCACGCATTGCCAGTTCTATCAAATATGTAATCTCAACCCTTAGGCCATATTTGGCACGTCAGAATCACGTGGGAATTGAATGTGATTCTCGGGAATCACAATCCCGTTTATTGTTTGGCTCATGGTAATACAGGGAGAATTCGATTCCCAGAGGAATATGATTCCCTCTAAATGGGATAATAGCAACCCTGGGAGGGGGGTGAGTTTGTGATTCCCATTCACGGAAATATTTTCTTGTAATATTTATGGACAAACTTATCCTTAATAAAATATGAGAATGACTAATATTAAAATCATCCTTCACATAATATAATACAACAAAAAATAAAAAAAAACCTAGGGTTTAGCCACCACCACCACACCATCTCTTTCTCTCTCTCGAACGTTACTCTCTCTAATTTTTTCCTTCTCTCTTGTTCTTTACCGACTCCAATCAATTTCATAACGTTTAAAAAGAAAAAATTAGCCAACCATTTATTTATTTTAAATAAATTTTTGAATATTACTCAAATTGGTGCATCACGTTACTAATTCATATCTACAAATTTGAATAAATAGTACTGATTAAAATACACAACGAAGCCGACGTATAATTTATGTAGTTCAATTATAAGGGTATAACATGACTTTTACAAGAATTTACAATCCTATTCCTATATGAACCAAACACCAAGTTAGGAATCTATCAGGAATCGAATTCATATTCCTGGTCAAACCAAACATCAAACTAAAATAATCTGATTCTCAGAAATCGCGTTGTGAGAATGCGATTCTCAAGAATCACATTCAATTCCTTCGCGTTGAACATGACCTTAGAGATAAGTTTAGGAGGTGTAATCTTAGTCATTGAAGAGGATTTGAAAAAAAGGTTGAGAGATATAATCTCAAACTCTGAGATAAGTTTGGGAGGTGTAATCTTAACCCTTGAAAACAAGTTTGAGAAGTATAATCTTATCTACTGAAATAAGAGTATATTCTAAAAAAGATACCATCCTCCCTTATTTATAGATATAGGTATAGATAAGTATATGTAAATATAAATATAATATTACTGTGTAAGCAGAGAGAGAGAGAGTTGGAGGTAATTAGTGGAGATTCAGAAACAAAAGATGATTAGAACATAAAATGCAGAGGGAGATCGAAGAGGTAGAGGTCGTTGTAGGTTCATGATCGCTGTTATAATACTTTTGTAAGATTTAAAATAAGGTGCGTCCCAATTGTTAACAAAAAAAAAAGTAGGTCAGTCATTGAATTAAATGTTGTTTAGTTGGAGACGATTTCTACTCATTATGTTACAAACACATATCTGAATCTGGTTCCTTTTCTTCTTTTGACAAAGGGCCCTAAAAATAAAAATAAGTGGCCCAAAGGGAGAAAATCTTGCTTTGGGTCATGGTCCACCCTGGCCACAAAACCTTTTGTATATGGACTAAATATTTTTTGTCCACACTTAATGTCTTTAACATTTTTATCTACGAACTTTTTTAAATGTCTACAAGATATTTGGTTCACTAACAGTCGTTCAATACCTCTATCAACGCCAACCACTGGTAGCCCAATTAGGCAATCCATATACAAGGTCCCAAGTTCGATATCAAGAAAGTGCAAATCCAGGAATGCTGAACTTAGGTATAAATAAAATAGTTTATGTAGGCCTTAGGCCATTTCATTCATCAGGCTATAAGCCATTTCATTCGTCGGACTTTAAACTCAGTAGTATTTTGGCAGTTATTGTAGGCGTGAACATCGGTTGGATATCCAACTTTTTGAGCCTATCCATTGTCCGATCCAAAGACTTCGATTATTGTAAATCTCAATCCGAACCAAACTATGCACGAACGGTTTGGTTCGGTTATCTAACTGAACCAATAATATAAATTTTACCAAGAACAAAAAAACAAATTTTCAACTTTAAAAATATGCCACAATTGTACTTAGAACGTGCAAAAAATTAGCATTATCTCACAAACCAAAGTCTACATTACGCAATTAATTCGACGTAGTTTATCAACATTCGAGGAAGATAAAAAACGATAAACAATTGAATCTCCACCATAAATCATGCCCAATCATATATTCTTACATAAACAATATATGAAACATAATAATACATGGTTTGGTTCGGTTTTTTCGGTTATTCATCAAACAAATCCATGAACCGAACCAAACCATTCAGTTTTGATCTTTTATTATCCAAACCAATCCGAATAACCATTGGATCGGTCCCCAAACCTGTTTGGATCGGATTGATTTGGATACTAAATGCACACCCCTAAGTTATTGTGCTTATAACATGGTCTCGATGCATCAATGCAGGGTCGGCCCGAACATATGGGGGGCCCCAAGTGGAACTGAAATATGGGGGACCTATATCGTGTTTGTTAGAAAAACTAATTTTATTTTTTAATGATGTTTAGAGGTGGATTTGATCTCCTGGCCTCTCGTACAATATCTAAGCTCTTGAACCATTGAGCTATGACTTGATTTATGTCATAATTCTCTTTATAAAATAATTATTATTTCGAAAATAACATACATGATTCGATATATAAGGCCTTTGACTATGTCAGGGCCCAAAGCGTCCCCTTTAGTTGCTTTGGGCCTATGCCGCCCTTGTATCAATGTCTTGCAACGACAGTAGTCGATTTCTCATAAGGGAAATTTTATATACACTCACCCATTTTACCCGCCACACTCACATTAGGGTTGACTTGGTCAATTTGATTGGACCGAACCAAATTTCACTCACACTCACCAAGTCAATATTGGTCAAACTCATTAAAAAAAACCTAAAATCTTCACTAACTTCCAAAACCTAGGAATTATTCGATTAATTCTTACATTAACCACATCTACACCCCACTACTTTGAGCTTTGTTTTCGGTATTAACATCCAAAAAATCAAACAATTATCTTCCTTTAAGATCATATTCAAATTATTGAAGATTTTTATTGGTGTTTCAATGGTGAAAACAATGGGAAAAGGATAAACTTCACATCCTTATTTTGATCCAAATAAAACTATAAAGACCGAAGAATTACCCACTAAAAAGTATGTAAACATCTATGAATCTTCGTTTTAAGTTTTCCTTAAGTGAAAGTGATGTTATTCTTGAAGAGCTAGCAAAAAACAATAAAGGTAACCTATCGGAGGTATCAGACCGAAATGTTGCACTACAAGTCGACACGAAGCCACCGACTTGTAAGGGGACTACTCGGTTTGACAATGTCGATGTGTTTTGTAATATGTCGGTTGTATCTTACCGATATGCATACAACAAAGTTGGAATTTTGTAACGTTGAGTAACTAATTATTTTTTATTTGTTTTCCTAAATAATGTAGGATGATCAATAAAATATTTTATTTATCTTCTTACTGATAGAAAATTTATCAAAGATCTTCAAATGTTGCTTTCTGTTACCTGTCGTTAGGATGGTACCGACAAGTTATGTTACATATCAGTTCTATCTCTCCGAATATTTGAGTTAGGCGTCGGTTTCATGTTACCGAAGGGAGGCAGAACAAGCTGGTGAAGGGTTTTGACCAAAATGTGAGTGTAAGTGATGTGTGGGTATATTTGGGTAAAAATGGGTATAAGGTGTGAGTGTAGATAACCGTGAGTGTATAGGGTAAAAATGGTGAGCGTATAGGGTAAAAATGGTGAGTGTATACAACATTTCCCATACCTCTATCAACCACGGGGATGACCACAAAAATTGGGTGGAAACATCCTGGTCTTTTAAATAATTCCATCGAACTCCCTCAAATTCACAAAAATGACGACAATATTGGAACTAAAAGCTGACTTTGAATGGTAAATTCGATGGGATTTCATTATAGACGGTGCCATTGTAATCGCGAAAACAGAGTTCTAGGGTTTTAATTAATCAACCAATCAACCATGTTAAAGTGTTTATCTTCTTTTAACTGACGAATACAGGTTTACTCGACTGATTCATTAATGGAGTCCTTAGAGACCGAATCATCATTATTACTTGAAGATTTCGGCCAAAAAGTCGATCTCACAAGAAGGATCCGTGAAGTTTTGATAAATTATCCAGAAGGAACTACAGTTTTGAAAGAATTAATTCAAAACGCCGATGATGCCGGTGCAACCAAAGTATGTCTGTGTTTGGATCGTCGAGTTCACCGAGTTGAATCATTGTTATCTGGAAAATTGGCTGAGTGGCAAGGTCCAGCTCTATTAGCATTCAATAACGCTGAATTCACTGAGGAAGATTTTGTTAGTATTTCTCGAATTGGGGATAGTAAAAAACAGAAACAAGCTTGGAAAACTGGTCGTTTTGGGTAAGATTTTATTATATTGATTTGTATTTAATCATCTTAAGCTCTAAATTTTGTTTGAGTTTTGTAAAATTCAGTACATTGGGTAGTAGTATAATTGGCAGGAATTAGATTAGATATTGATAGATCTTACTTAGCCAAGAAAAGAGGTCAATTGCTTATTGTTTATGCTGTACAAACCAATGTTACCAAATACCCAACTCCCCTTTGCGTACTGAGCACGAACTCGCCATACCCTTTTTGAGTGGGTTAGCGTTCCAGTACCCCTAACTTGCGTTCTGGAATCCTCATTGATTGACCGAGGTTCTACCTAAAAATCCATAAGCTTGATAAGTTGAGTAGTTAACTACAGGACTCTTTCTATTAGCAAGTTAAGATTTTATGTTTTACGCAGATAGAATGTCTGAAAATTGGAGTACCCATTATATATGCATCATATATTGGTTTGAAAAATAGTGAATAAAGTACTGCAACAGAAAATAGCTGACGGAATAGGTTTACCCCTAGCTTACCCGATACTCGCGTCGTAGCATATCCGATACTCACATAGTAGCGTTCCGTGTAGTGGAGTGATTCGCGTACGAGGTAACATTGGTACAATTTCTGACTAAAATATAGCACAAAATGTACCTCCTTAGATGTTTCTGTAATTGATTCAGTTCAGTTTTACTTAAGCTTTTGTGATCTCACCTAAATTTTTTGGCCTTCCTCTCTTCTTATTTGTCTTTGTTACGGGTCAGTTCTTTTAAGTCAGGTCTTACCTTAGAATAAAACCTTGAATTAACTTTTTATATGGGATATTACTTTGGTTAGTGATTTGTCAACACTTAAGTCGAGGTCATAATTTCAGTCGGTGATATGTTGTAGCAGACGTCTGTATGAAGAATAATTCATTGGTTTTGGCTGCTGAATAAACTTTTCCATTTGTAGGGTTGGGTTCAACTCGGTATACCATCTGACAGATTTACCGTCTTTTGTGAGTGGTAAATATGTTGTGTTATTTGATCCCCAGGGTGTTTATCTCCCAAATGTTTCAGCGGCAAATCCTGGAAAACGCATAGAGTATGTTAGTTCTTCAGCCATATCACTTTATAAGGACCAATTCTCTCCATATTGCGCTTTTGGATGTGACATGAAGAAGCCTTTCCCTGGAACTTTATTCCGTTTTCCTTTAAGGAATGCAGATCAGGCAGCTTCTAGTAAGCTCTCACGACAAGCATATACAGAAGATGACATCTCTTCCATGTTCGTTCAGCTGTACGAGGAAGGAGTTTTCACTTTACTCTTTCTTAAGAGCGTATTGTCAGTTGAAATGTACATATGGGATGACGGGTCACCCGACCCTCAGAAGCTTTATTCTTGTTCTGTCAGCTCTCAAAATGATGACACAGTTTGGCATCGACAAGCACTCCTGAGGCTATCCAGTAATTCGTTTGTGTCTCCGAAGAATGAGATGGGTTCTTTTTCATTAGACTTCTTGAGTGAGGCAAGTGTTGGGTCCAATATGGAGAAGAGAATAAATACCTTCTTCATAGTGCAGGCAATGGCATCAACGTCTAGTAGAATTGGTGCTTTCGCTACTGCTGCTGCCAAAGAATATGATGTTCAATTACTGCCTTGGGCATCAGTTGCAGCATGCATATCGGATTCTTCATCCGAGGTAGGATATTTTAATTTTTCGAAAGAGAACAAAAACATACATATATATATATATATAATACTATATATAGCGTACTTTTTTTAATAGTTTGTAGCAAAATTTTCAACTAAGAATACGGAAAACCTAAGAGCTACGGAATAGAAAGACTAGATGGAAACAAAACTAAAGTAAATAAGAAATCTAGACATTTCTATGGACTTTCTCTAGCTGTCCACAGTAGAAGAGTTCACCTTTGCCACTTCAACGGAGAAATATATTGGCCTAATTGCAGGTGTCACTAACCAGGTTTCCACTTCTCAAATTTATTTTTCTTTGGTTTTGTTAGTTTTCCGTGTTTCCTGAGGTACAGTATCTCGTAAAACTAGTTATTCTCCTCTTACATAATGATTCTCCAATTTCTTATTTTCAGGTATTCGATTAATGAATTTGATTTAATATGGTTTTAACAGGCTGATGTTCTTAATCATGGACGGGCATTTTGCTTTCTTCCCCTGCCAATAAGAACTGGATTGGCCGTGCAAGTGAATGGTTATTTTGAGGTCTCCTCTAACCGGCGAAGCATATGGTACGGGGATGACATGGACAGAGGTGGAAAGCTTCGTTCTGACTGGAACAGACTTCTATTAGAAGATGTCGTAGTTCCTGCTTATAAAAGTTTACTGCTTGGCGCACGAAGTCTAATTGGTTCAACTAAGTTTTATTCTTTATGGCCCTGTGGTTCTTTTGAAGAACCATGGAAGCTTTTGGTTGAGCAGATTTATAAAAGTATTAGTAATAGTCCAGTTCTGTTCTCAGATCTTGAAGGAGGAAAATGGGTATCACCAACTGAAGCTTATCTGCATGATGAGGAGTTCATCAAAAGTAAGGAACTTGGTGAAGCCCTTTTGCTGTTAGGAATGCCCATTGTTCATTTGCCCAAACCCCTGATTAACATGCTTTTGAAATACAGCTCAAGTTTTCAGCTAAGAGTGGTCACGCCTGCAACAGTGAGATCTTATATTAGAAACTGTAGAACCTTGGTTGCCTCAAGCAGATTTTACAAACTAGTTCTGTTGGAATATTGTCTTGATGATCTGGTTGATGAGGATGTTGTTACACATGCCAATGCCCTGCCGTTGCTACCCCTAACTAGTGGAGATTTTGGTTCCTTTTCTGCAGCCTCACAAGGGATTTCTTATTTTATCTGCAGTGATTTAGAATACAAGCTGCTTGACAAAGTCACTGACAGATTAATTGATCGAAACATTCCTCCTGACATAATGAGCAGGCTTTCTGCTATTGCACAGTCTTCAAATTCCAACATTTGTTTCTTCAATGTTAAATGCTTAGTTCAGCTATTCCCTAGAATTTTCCCTGTCGACTGGCAATACAAAAACATAGTTTTATGGGATCCAGAATCTTACCCGGATCATCCACCAGCATCATGGTTTGTGACTTTTTGGCTGTATCTTCGAGATCAGAATTATAATTTATCTATATTTGGTGATTGGCCCATCCTACCTTCTACTTCGAGACATCTGTATAGAGCTTCTAAACAGTCAAAACTGATAGATGCAGGAAAATTGTCTAATACTATGACCGATCTCCTTGTTAAGATTGACTGCCGCATACTAAACCCTGACTATGAAATTCAGCACAAGGATTTACCGCAATATGTCTACGACGCGGATGGAGCAGGTGTTTTGGCTGCAATTTTTGACATACTCCCTTTAGACGAGGAACTCATGCAAACATCTTTCTACAATTTTGGAGAGGATGAGAGGAATGAGCTTCGCCATTTTCTTCTGGACCCAAGATGGTACGTTGGAGATGGGATAGCTGATTCTCAAATACAAAAGTGCAAGTGGTTGCCGATTTATAAAGTTTATGGCGGAGGAGCTAGTTCAAATAACCAGTTTTCTAACCTAAAGAATCCTCAAAAGTATTTACCCCCTCTGAACATTCCAGAATACCTGCTGGGAGGAGAGTTCATTCAAAGCACAACCGACATCGAGGAAGATATTTTGTTAAGATATTACAAAGTTGTTCGAATGGAGAAGACTTTTTTCTACAAAAATCAAGTTCTCTACAGACTGGGTGAGTTGCTGCCAGATGTTCGTGACAGTGTGATGCTTTCTATTCTTAGAGAATTACCACAGTTATGTGCGAAAGATGCATCTTTCAGAGAAGTTATGAGAAAATTGGAATTTGTTCCAACCAGCACTGGTGTTTTAAAGTGTCCTCAGGTGCTATATGATCCTCGTAATGAAGAATTGTACTCTCTTCTAGAAGATTCTGACAGCTTCCCTTGTGGGGTTTTCGAAGAATCTAATATTCTGGACATGTTACAAGGTTTAGGCCTCAGAACATCCGTGTCCCCCGAGACAATCATAGAAAGTGCTCGTCAGGTGGAGCTCTTGAGGCACAGTGATCAGGGAAAGGCAAACACGAGGGGCAAGGTGCTACTTGCGTACCTAGAGGTAAATGCTGGGAAGTGGTTACTGAACCCATCAAACAATGGTCAAAGAATGAAACAAAGAATGTTATCAAGAGCTGCAACAGTAGTTAAATCTCGCAATTTGGAAAACGACCTTGACAAATTCTGGAATGATATGAAAATGATTTGCTGGTGCCCTGTTCTGGTTTCTGCTCCTCATCAGACTTTGCCCTGGCCCTCAGCTTCATCTGTGGTTGCTCCTCCAAAGCTGGTCAGGTTACGTACAGATTTGTGGCTTGTTTCAGCAAGCATGCGCATACTGGATGGCGAATGCTCATCAACAGCTTTATCCTGTAGCTTAGGTTGGTCCTCTCCACCTGGAGGAAGTATTATTGCGGCCCAACTACTTGAGCTTGGGAAGAATAATGAGCTTGTCACAGATCAGGTGCTTCGACAAGAGCTAGCCCTTGCCATGCCAAGGATATATTCTATATTGACAGGTATGATGGGCTCAGATGAAATGGACATTGTAAAAGCTATTCTAGAAGGCTGTCGATGGATTTGGGTCGGAGATGGATTTGCAATCTCAGATGAGGTTGTCTTAAACGGTCCTCTCCATTTGGCTCCTTATATACGTGTGATTCCTATTGACTTAGCAGTTTTCAGGGAATTATTTTTAGAGCTTGGAATAAGAGAATTCTTGAAGCCTACAGATTATGCTAGCATTCTTTGTAGAATGGCTACACAAAAAGGTTCCACTCCCCTGGACCCAGAAGAACTCAGAGCAGCACTGTTGATTGTGCAGCATCTAGCAGACGTTCATTTTCAGCATCAGCAGGTTCAAGTATATCTTCCAGATTCGTCTTCCCGACTTTTTGCTGCTACCAGTCTTGTTTACAATGATGCTCCATGGTTACTTGGCTCAGAAAGCCCTGAAAGTGCTTATGGGAATGCGTCTACTACTTTGCTCAGCACGAGGGATGTGCACAAATTTGTTCATGGCAACATTTCAAATGATGTTGCGGAGAAACTGGGTGTATGCTCTCTTCGTAGACTATTACTTGCTGAGAGTGCTGACTCAATGAACTTGAGTCTATCGGGGGCTGCTGAAGCTTTTGGGCAGCATGAAGCCTTGACAACAAGATTGAAACATATAGTTGAAATGTACGCTGATGGACCTGGAATTCTCTTTGAGCTGGTGCAAAATGCAGAGGATGCAGGAGCTTCTGAGGTGACATTTCTCTTGGATAAAACTCAATATGGAACTTCATCTGTTCTTTCTCCGGAGATGGCAGACTGGCAGGGACCTGCTCTATATTGTTTTAACACTTCAGTGTTCAGCGCACAAGATCTTTACGCAATCTCACGGATTGGTCAAGATAGTAAGTTAGAAAAACCCTTTGCAATTGGAAGGTTCGGTCTTGGCTTCAATTGTGTCTATCATTTTACAGATATTCCTGCTTTTGTTTCTGGAGAAAATATCGTGATGTTTGATCCTCATGCTTGTCATCTACCTGGTATATCTCCATCCCACCCTGGCCTGCGGATCAAATTTGCTGGGAGAAGGATTCTAGAGCAATTTCCTGATCAATTCTCTCCATTCTTACACTTCGGCTGTGACTTGCAGCATCCATTTCCTGGCACTCTCTTCCGTTTTCCTTTGAGGAATGACGCTTCTGCTTCTCGAAGTCTAATTAAAAAGGAAAAGTATGCACCTGATGATGTCTTATCGCTGTTCTCTACTTTCTCTGAAGTTGTGTCTGAAGCCCTACTCTTTCTTCGCAAAGTCAAAATCATCTCTATTTTCGTGAAGGATGGGGTTGGTCATGACATGAAACTTATTCATCGTGTCGAGAGGGAACATATCAGTGGGCTAGAAATCAGCTCCCATCCACAGAATAATCTGCTTGGTTTTATTCATGGAAATCATAGTGGAATAGACAGGAACCAGTTCCTGAACAAATTAAATAAGACCATTGAGACGGAATTGCCATGGAATTGTCAGAAGGTTGTGGTGACTGAGCGAGATATTTCTGGTGAAAAGTCGCATATCTGGATGACGAGTGAATGTTTAGGAGGTGGACGTGCTAAAAAGAAAGCCATTCACTTGGACAATAAGTCACATAATTTCATCCCATGGGGTTGTGTTGCTGCCTACTTGCACACTGTGAATTTGAATGGCACGAAGGAACTGAATGGTGATCAAAGCGCTGAAGCAGAAGATAGTAGTAACAGTTCAGATTCTCAAGTTTTGCAAGAATCCGGACAATATAGGAGGAATTTTGATGGTCGAGCATTCTGTTTTCTGCCATTGCCAATTAGTACTGGTCTTCCAACGCATGTTAATGCCTATTTTGAGTTATCATCAAATCGAAGGGACATT
The DNA here is from genome assembly GCF_041429995.1 of Eschscholzia californica. NCBI lineage: Eukaryota > Viridiplantae > Streptophyta > Magnoliopsida > Ranunculales > Papaveraceae > Eschscholzia > Eschscholzia californica. The sequence goes on along the minus strand of NW_028238198.1, from coordinate 9,549,476 downwards.
TGGTTTGGCAATGATATGGCTGGGGGTGGAAAAGTTCGTTCAGACTGGAACCTTTACCTCCTTGAAGATGTTGTTGCTCCTGCTTATGGTCGCTTACTAGAAAAGGTTGCGTCCGAGATTGGTCCATGTGATTTGTTCTCTTCATTTTGGCCAGTAACAAACATGGTAGAGCCTTGGGCATCCATGGTTCGGAAACTCTATAAGTCTGCCTCTGATCTTGGTCTCCGAGTGTTATACACTGAAGCCAGAGGGGGCCAGTGGATATCGACAAAGCAAGCCATTTTTCCTGATTATCATTTCTCCAAAGCGGAGGAGCTTGTAGAAGCATTATCTGCTGCAGGTTTGCCTCTTGTTCGTGTTTCTAAGGCAGTTGTAGAAAGGTTCGCGGAGGCTTGCCCGTCTCTGCATTTCCTAACACCTCAGTTGCTTAGAGCCTTACTCATTCGACGAAAACGTGGATTTAGGGATAGGAACGCAATGATCTTGACACTTGAATACTGCTTAAGCGACGTCAATGTAACTGTGCAGTCTGATAGTTTGTATGGTTTACCCTTGGTTCCTCTTGCAAACGGGTTATTCACAATATTTAGCAAGAGGGGAGACGGAGAAAGAATTTTTATTACTTCTGAAAATGAGTATGGTCTTCTCAGGGATTTAGTTCCACATCTTCTCATAGATAGCAGCATTCCAGAAGGAGTTCAAAGTAAGCTATGCAATATAGCCCAAGGCGACTCAAATGTCTCGCTGCTGACGTGCAAATTGCTCGAGGAACTATTCCCTAGGTTAATGCCAGGTGAGTGGCAGAATTCTAAACGGGTTATGTGGACCCCAGGCCAACAAGGTCAACCAAGCTTAGAGTGGTTGGGACTGCTATGGAGTTATTTGAGGTCATCTTGCGATGATCTCTCAATGTTTTCTAAGTGGCCTATTTTGCCAGTTGGGAAGAATTGCCTATTGCAGCTTGTCAGAAATTCAAATGTTGTCAAAGATGAAGGATGGAGCGAGAACATGCTGTCTTTATTGCAGAAAGTTGGTTGCTTCTTCTTGAGACTGGACCTTCCAATCAATCATCCACAATTGAGTAATTATGTGCAGGATTCAACTGCGACTGGCATTCTAAATGCTCTACTTGTCCTTTCTAGGGAGTCACATGATATTGACAGCTTGTTTATTGATGCATCAGAAGGAGAATTACATGAACTACGTAGTTTCATTCTCCAGTCCAAATGGTTTTCTGGGGGCCAAATGGATTCCAAACACATCAATGTCATCAAGCAACTCCCAATGTTCGAGTCATATAGAAGCAGAAGACTTGTAAGTTTGAGCAAACCTACCAAGTGGATCAAACCAGAAGGTGTGCACGAGGAGCTTCTAAATGAAGCCTTTGTTCGCACTGAATCAGAAAAAGATAAAACTATTTTGAAAAGTCATCTTGAAATTAAAGAACTTTCAAGGGCTGAGTTTTACAAAGATTTTGTGCTTAATCGCATGTCTGAATTCCTTTCGCAACCAGGATCTCTTTCTGCAATATTGCGTGATGTGAAGCTTTTGATTGAAGAGGACATTTCCATCAAAACAGTGCTCTCGCAAACACCTTTCGTTTTAGCAGCCAATGGATCCTGGCAACTTCCTTCAAAGTAATTTATTTGTTTATCTCTTATCAATCTCTTCCACAGTTTGTTTCTCTTCAGCCAGATTTGTTAGAAGGATATTTTGTAATGGTCAATTTAATAATTTACAGCATGAACTATTTGAACAATATTTACTTTTGAAGAAGAAAGAAACATATTTTAACTTCAGTATATTTCTTTGCAGGTTGTATGATCCTCGCGTCCCGGAGCTGCAAGAGATGCTTCACGAGGAAGCATTCTTCCCTTCTGAGAAGTTCCTAGATACTGAAACTCTTGAGACTTTGATAGATCTGGGGCTCAAGAGGACCTTGGGACTTCATGGTTTGCTTGATAGTGCTACGTCTGTCTCAATGCTGTATGATTCAGGGGACCAGAAGGCGCTTAACAATGGAAGAAGGTTGCTTTCCTGTCTTGATGCTCTCGGATTTAAGCTCTCCAAGGGGGAAAGAGAGGACAACTGTGGTGAAGTCAGTGATGCTCCATGTTCGCACATATGTAGTGAGCTACGCGATGATGTTCCCGGAAGCGAGTACTTGTCAGCAACTTGTAAGGAGAACTCCAGCGGACAGGATTTAGAGTTTCAGTCCTTTTTAGGTGACATCATGCACAATATACCAGATGAAGAATTCTGGACAAAAATAAAAATTATCTCGTGGTGTCCGGTATATGTTGATCCACCGCTGCAAGTTCTTCCCTGGTTTACATCAAAACATCAAGTTGCAGCTCCAATTGATGTGAGACCTAAATCACAAATGTGGATGATGTCATCTACAATGCGTATACTAGACGGCGAATGCTGCTCAAAATACCTGCAACGTAAACTTGGCTGGCTAGATTACCCCAATGTCGGTGCTTTATCCACCCAATTGGTTGGTCTATCTAAGTCTTATAGCCAGCTGAAGCTGCAGGGCATAGAGGACACTGAACTTGATTCCGTACTGCAGAAGGAAATACCAACTCTTTACTCAAAAATGAATGAATTCGTTGGTACTGATGACCTATCAATTTTAAAATCTTCATTGAATGGCATTTCATGGGTTTGGATTGGAGACAACTTTATATCACCCGAGGCACTTGCATTTGATTCACCAGTTAAATTCCATCCTTATTTGTATGCTGTTCCATCTGAGCTATCAGAGTGCAGAAACTTGCTGTTAGCTTTAGGTGTCAAATTAACTTTTGATGCTTTGGACTATGTGAATGTTTTGAACCGCTTGAAGCATGACCTTAAGGGGTTGCCTTTATCAGCAGAGCAGTTGAGTTTTGTTCTTTGCATATTGGAAGCTATTGCAGAGTGCTATGCAGATAAGCCATTATCTGAAACATCTAACGGTCCACTGTTGATGCCGGATTCCTCTGGAGTCCTGATGAATGCTGTGGATCTTGTGTACAATGATGCACCATGGATGGAGCAAAGTACTCTTGCTTCAAAACATTTTGTGCATCCAAGTATTAGCAATGATCTATCAGACAGGCTTGGGGTTCAGTCACTTCGTTGCCTGTCCTTAGTTGATGAAGAAATGATAAAGAATCTTCCATGCATGGATTATGCGAGAATAAGTGGGCTTCTCTCATTATATGGGAACAACGATTTTTTGTTGTTTGATCTTCTTGAGTTGGCAGACTGCTGCAAAGCAAAGAAGCTGCATCTGATATTTGACAAGCGAGAACATTCTCGTCAGTCGTTGCTCCAGCACAATCTAGGTAATCAGTGTTTGACATTGTATTTTTGACAGTATTTTCTATGTGGTAAATTCATAAACAGGGTTTACTTTTTATTTTTTTTGAGAAATCGACTGGGACCTACGTTAGTCATTACAAGGCATTGATACATCATCAAGATGTGATAAGCACGATAACCGCCTAAGTTAAACCAATAACTGAAGGGGCTAAATCCCAACGACATAGAGCCTAAAGCCCGACAAACTTATTATTATTTATACCTTTAATAACCCAAATTTAATAACCATGGATTCCACCTCCTCTGTAAATATGGTTTACTTTAAACAAAGTAATTACGTGGTATGACTTGAGAATCTTGTCAAGTATAAAAATTCATCCTGTTGTTTTTTTTATATGCAAAAAAAAAAAAAAAAAGTTCCCTAGGAGGTCATGTTTTTGTAGTGACACTACTAGCCCGTGGTTCTTATAATCCCGCGATAACGCTTGATGTGGTGTAAGTGTTTTCCTGAGGTTGATTTTAGGTGGACATGAGTGTCATATTTCTAATCCATCCTAATAGAATATTATCTGTTTCATTGCAAATGGTTCAGGTGAGTATCAGGGGCCTGCTCTAGTTGCTGTGCTAGATGGGGCTACCTTGAGTCAGGAGGAAGTCAGCAGTCTCCAGCTTCTTCCACCATGGCGTTTGCGGGGAAATACTCTTAATTATGGTTTAGGACTTCTTAGCTGCTATTTCATATGTGATCTCCCTGCAGTTGTTTCTAATGGGTACTTTTACATGTTTGATCCACTTGGAAAAGCCCTTGCTGCCCCCTCAAGCAATAGCCCCTCCGCTAAAATGTTTTCTTTGAAAGGTAGTTAATTTATTTCTCGCTTAATACTTGTAAGGTGCTTACGTCTTGAGCTTGCAACACAGAGATGATAGTTGTAAATTTACATGTCTGCTTACGTCAAAGTCTCCTTTGTTTCAGTTCGTACCATGTTACTGCCCCACATATGCATCTGTCTGTTAACATTTGGGAGGTCCTTCTCTGAGTTTCTATATGCAAATACAATGGCCAAATTTCTCATGCCTTGCTTCGACCATTAGTATTTTGGGCATTTTCGTGTTAGTTTATACTCATTTCTTGCATATAGTTATAAAGAAAGACGCCAACTGTTTCGTATACTCCTACATAAAGAGAAATCTAAATCTTAAAATTTTATGCATTTCAGGAGCTCGTTTGACTGAGAGATTCCGCGATCAATTCAGCCCTATGCTTATTGGTCAAAATATGCCCTGGTCATCATCAGATTCCACAGTTATTCGCATGCCTCTATCCTCTAGTTGTATGAAAGACGGACTTCAGTATGGATCAGAAAGAATAATGCAGATTTTTGACAGATTTATGGAGCATGCATCTAGTACGCTTCTATTTTTAAAGTCTGTTTTTCAGGTATAATAAGCTCAATTCCTAATTGTTGCTTTCTTTTGAGCAAGAGAGAGAATTTATATGATTATGTATTGAGATTATGTGTTTATAGCTCTCAATTATTGGTAAAATCCCTAACTGTCATCAACTGTCCAATTCTACCTCTTAGCCCAAACATAGTCTAAGGTGAGTATCGCAGTCCTAGGGTAAGAAAAGAACCTTGTTAAAATGGGTGCTAAAATGACTCCAGGGCTTTCATACCCGCTGATCCGCCTGGTTCACTTTAATTAGTAATCTGGGCGTTCTTGACCTTTAACTCCGGGATAAGGTCCTCCTCTTACCTATTCATAGAAACCGGGTTTCTAGAACTCTGTTGTTGATGTAGAAATCGGCTGTCTCTCAAGTTTCGTCCCATCCCGCTGTTTAGAAGCTTCCTCTCACCCATTGAGATCTTTTTCTTAACATAGCCCATCCATTCTGATAACCAAGTCCTCCTTATAATTATACCATTTTATTGGAGATATTAAGATGCTAATGCACCAACTTACATAGATCTCATGTTCTTTTCCGGTGTAATTAGTGCTCATGTGATTTGACCACTATTCATTAGTTAGCTAAAATAGCCGTTTATTATCTTTTGCAACCGTATCATCCATTGCTATTGGACGCTCAAAAGCTTGTTATTACTAAATCCAACTTAACAGTGTTTATACTTTCTTTCATTGGATGTGGATGTGACAACTTAACAGGTTAATGAGATAGGTCACCATTATGTTAATCGTCTCGTTGGATGTGGATACTTTGTTTCTCACAGTGCTTATATGAAACTTCTATGTCTACCAAGAGAGTTTTTATGTTCTCGATTCTTTTATGTCGTCAGGTATCCCTATCAACTTGGGAGGAGGGAGCTTTACATCCATCTCAGAATTTTTCTGTTTGCATTGATCCATCATTAGCAATTATGAGAAATCCTTTTTCAGAAAAGAAGTGGAGAAAATTTCAAATATCAAGGCTATTTAGTAGCTCAAACACCACAATCAAAATACATACTATTGATGTGCACATGTTTGAAAGAGAAAATAAGGTTGTTGACAAATGGATCGTGGTTCTTAGCCTGGGTTCTGGACAAACAAGGAATATGGCCCTTGATAGGTAAGTCTCTTCTTTGATAAAAAGAAAGAGAGCGCCTTTTATTCAGTACGTATACAACTTTATTATCATACCGTGGCAGGTCTAGATTTATTTCCTTGCATGTATCTCGTGGTTTTAGTGTCACTCTGAAGCTTTACTGAACTAAAATTGGCTAAATATGAACTAGAGCATTAATTAGAAAGAAAAGAAATAACATAGTGCAACCAAGGTTTATTTCATGGATTTTGGTAACTAAAAGCAAGGAATGAAATTTAAAATTTCGCAAAATATTTCCTATATTTATACTAGGTGCACGAAATCACACTTACAACTACTTCCTGCATAGTTTCCACCGACAAGCGGGAAATTTCGATTGAAATTGTTGGAAATTTTGAAATTTCCACCGACATGATGAAAAATTCGACTGGCATAATGGAAATCTAGCAAAAGATCAGGAGAAACTAAAACTAAAAACACATCTCTTCCTTATCTTTTTCATCTTCATTTCTCATAGATATCTCTTGATTTTAGTGTTATGTTTTTAATGTTTTTAAAATCTATTTGAATGATTTTACCCCCTGAGTTAACTGGCTAATTGATTTTATCTTAATAACACCCCTGATATATCTATGTAATTAAAAGATACTTTCTGAAACTAACATAGTTTGTTGAGATCAGCATAACATATCATATTTTCTTCTAAGTGTCTCATATATCATTGGAGCAGATCTATCCCTTGGGTAAAACATAGATCTTTTATTGATATAGTAGAAAAACTGGGATGCTTTTATCTTTTACTTGTCATTTTAAGCTTTTTTGGCCCTAGGGGCTTGTACATTCTTTCTCCTTTCTAATTTAATCAAATTATTCAATAAAAAAACTAACAGAGCCTAGGATCACAGTGGCACATCGTCTTCCATATAGTGAATCATGCTTTTCTACACAAACACACACACACACAGATATATATATATATATATATATTATATATTAAAAATAATCATGGGTCGTAGGGCTTAGAACTAGATGGAGGCAGTAAGGGTTGGATTCTACTATCTCCAGCGCCGCATACTCCTATTATCGTACTGTTCTTATCTTTTTTTTCCCCGAAAAAGTAAAAGAACATTTACAGAAGTCACTCTCCAACTCTTCCATAGGTTATCTTTTCAATATTTTCGACTGTAAACGAATAAAATGAAATAGACAACTCTTCCATAGGTTATGCTTTTCTAGTTGTATGCTTCTCTGACACGGTTATTGCAAATTACTTTTCAGGCGGTATATGGCTTACGACTTGACACCTGTTGCTGGAGTTGCAGCCCATATATCAAGAAATGGACAACCCGCAGATGCCCATTCCTCCAGCTGTATTTTGTCTCCTCTTCCTTTGTCGAAAGATCTAAGGATACCCGTGACCATGCTTGGATGTTTCCTTGTTCGTCCTAATTGCGGGCGCTCTCTATTCAAGTGCCGAACTGACACTACTTCACCAGAACCACAAGTCGATGCTGGAAATCAGTTAATAGAGGCTTGGAACAGAGAACTAATGTGTTGCGTTCGTGATTCATATGTGGAGATGGTACTGGAGATGCAAAGGCTAAGAAGGGAACCTTCAAATGCGACTATTGATTCAAGTACTGTACGTGCGGTTAGCCCACTTTTGCAGGCTTATGGGGATAGAATATATTTGTTCTGGCCAAGGTCGAAACAGAGTTCCTCTCTAAGTAATCAGTCTGATGCAATTTCCAGTAATGCAAGTTCTTCGAATGTGGGTGAAACTGACTGGGAGTGTCTAATCAAACAAGTGATACAACCTTTCTATTCCCGCCTTGTTGACCTTCCCGTTTGGCAGCTCTATTCTGGGCGTGTAGTGAAGGCTGAAGATGGTATGTTTCTTGCTCAGCCTGGGAATGAGGTGGGTGACAATTTGACTCCATCTACTGTTTTTAGTTTCATCAAGGAACACTATCCTGTCTTCTCGGTGCCATGGGAATTGGTTAGTGAAATTCAGGCAGTAGGAGTTGCCGTTAGAGAAATCAGGCCCAAAATGGTAAGAAATCTCCTCAAGGCCTCTTCCACATCTATTGCCCTTCGATCAGTTAATACATACATAGATGTGCTCGAGTATTGTTTATCTGATATTGAACTCAAGGTATCTAATTCATCTGAAAATGATTCTTCAATGGAACACGATATTCATAATTCTTCAAGTAGAACTGTTTTCCAAGAGGGTAACAGTTCTACTTCTATATCACATCTAAGCATGCAGGCATCTCGTAGGATATCTACCCCAAGTTCAGATAACCATGGAGGTGATCCACTCGAAATAATGACTAGCTTTGGAAAGGCGTTGTTTGATTTCGGTCGAGGAGTGGTTGAGGACATTGGTAGGGCTGGAGGCCCTTTGGTTCCAAATAGTACTATTACAGGTAGCGGAAGTGGTTCAAATTTTGATCCACGGTTTGCATCTATATCTGCTGAGCTAAAAGGTCTCCTTTGTCCAACTGCAACAAGCAATCTTGCTAGACTAGGTGTAGATGAAATTTGGGTCGGCAGCAAGGAGCAGCAAACTCTAATGGGTCCACTGGCTGCAAAATTTATCCATCCAGAATGCTTAGGAAGATCAATCATTGCTGATATTTTTTCTGATCAAAATATCCAAATGTTCTTGAAATTGCAGAGTTTCTCTCATCGCTTGTTGGCGAATAACATGAGATTACTTTTTGGTGGACACTGGGTAAATCATGTTATGAGCTCAAATAAAGTTCCATGGTTTTCGTGGGAGAGTAATACACATTCAAGTGCTGAAGGGGGTCCTTCTCCTGAATGGATAAGACTATTTTGGAAAAGTTTTAATGGCTCACCTGGAGATATTTCACTTTTTTCTGATTGGCCTCTTATTCCTGCTTTTCTTGGTAGGTCAGTATTATGTCGCGTAAGAGAGCATCATCTGGTTTTTATACCGCCACTTGTTACTGATCCAACATTAGGAAATGATACTTCAGAACTGAGTAGTGAGGGGAACGAGGCAACAGGATCAGCGGGTATTTATAAAACTAGATTAGTTCAGTCATACATTTTGGCATTCGAAGTAATGAATTCGAGATTCCCCTGGTTGTCATCATTTCTCAACCAATGCAACATACCGATTTATGATACCTCGTTCCTAGAGGGTGCTTCTTCGTGTAACTGTATCCCAACTCCAGGACATTCTTTAGGGAAAGTGATTGTTACTAAGTTATTTGCTGCTAAACGTGCTGGATATTTTGTAGAACCTGCCTTTTCTGTTGCTGCTGATCGTGATCAATTGTTTAATCTTTTTGCTTCAGATTTAAGTTCTCCAAGTGGGCCCACATACACAAGAGAAGAGATTGAGTTGTTACGAGGTCTTCCTATCTATAAAACTGTCCTGGGTTCGTATACCAGGTTGCATGATATAGACCAATGTATTATATCTCCCAGAGCTTTCTTCCAGCCTTGTGATGAGCGGTGCTTATCTTATTCTACAGATTCAACTAGAAGTCTGTTCCATTCCCTTGGGGTCCCTGAACTGCACGATCAAGACATTCTTGTGAGATTTGCACTGCCAGGTTTTGAAGGAAAATCTCAGGAGGAGCAAGAGGATATCCTAATTTACTTGTACACAAATTGGCGGGATCTCGAGGCAGATGCAAATGTTGTCAGCGCTTTGAAAGAGACTAAATTTGTAAGAAATGCAAGTGCAGTTCGTGAAGAACTATTTAAGCCCAAAGATCTGCTTGATCCTAATGATTCTTTACTTAAGTCAGTATTCACCGAGGACAGAAATAGGTTTCCTGGTGAGAGGTTCACTGCTGATGGGTGGCTTCTAATTTTAAGGAAAGCAGGCCTTCGAACCTCGACAGAAGCAGATGTGATACTTGAATGTGCCAGAAAAGTGGAGTTTCTTGGAGAGAAGTACATGAGTTCATTAGAGGGTCCCGACAGTTTTGATGCTATTTTCTCCAATTCCAGTGATGGAATTTCTGTGGAAATATGGTCTCTAGCTGTGTCTGTTGTACAAACTATATTCTTAAACTTTGCTGTCTTGTATAACAATAACTTCTGTGATGTACTTAGCAAGATTGCATTTATACCTGCTGAGAGGGGACTTCCTTATATTGGTGGTAAGAAAGGTGGGAAAAGGGTGCTTTGTTCTTATAATGAAGCCATTCTGTTGAATGACTGGCCTCTGTCCTGGAGTAGTGCTCCCATTCTAACTAATCAAAGTGTTGTTCCGCCCGACTATGCTTGGAAAGCGCTCCACTTGAGGAGTCCTCCAGCCTTTTCAACTGTCTTGAAGCATTTAGAGGTAACAAGTTTATCCTTTTTACGTCTGTTGAGCAAAACCGTTATCTGGATGTAGACATGCATTCAATACATGCATTCCCCAGGTTATTGGAAGAAATGGTGGTGAGGACACTCTTGCCCATTGGCCTGCAGTATCAGGCATGATGACCGTGGAGGAAGCTTCTCGAGAAATATTGCTTTATCTGGATAAGATTTGGAGTAACCTCTCTGCTGCAGGTCACTTCCTTGTGTTTAACTTTTATTTTTAGTAGGTTTTTGTGAGATGGGCATTATCATTTTCTCCGCCGATTCATTTTTCTCAATACAATAAATAAAAAAAGTTTTGCCTACTTGTTTTGGTCTTTTTCTTATCCTGGGCAGGTTTCTAACTGAAGCTACCTTAAAATTCTGTGCTCTTTTAACAACTTATTCATTTGCCAATATAACAATATCCGACCCTTCCCAAAATAACTAAAAGGAATGTTTAGTTCATTTTGAGATACGGCGGAAGTGGGTGCTAGAACTATCTAGACTGGTATATAATTGCATATATTGGCTCTAGTGAAAAGGGTCTCATTCTTTTTTCCACCTTAACTTCTTTCAATGTATGGGTCTAGAATCTGAATACTACTTGTGAACGGCACATGTTGAAGGTGCCACCCGTTTGGCCAACCACTGGCAAGGTTGGCAGGGGCAAAAACCATGGCAGGCGAGAAATTGAAAATTTACTGCTCTGGGAGGGGCGCCCAGATCATATATATATATATTACATCTCTCACATTATAGAACACTAATCGATATACATTTCAAGAATGATACGATATCAAAGCTCATTTAATGTTTCCTTTTCACTTCTGTTGTCTTTGGCAGATGTATCGAAGTTAAAGGAAGTGGCGTTCGTGCCAGTTGCAAATGGCACACGCTTGGTTACAGCAAACTCTCTTTTTGTGCGTTTGACAACAAATCTCGCTCCGTTTGTATTTGAACTTCCTACACTCTATCTCCCATTCATGAAGGTTCTGAAGGACCTGGGGCTTCAGGATGCTCTTTCACTCACATGCGCGAAGGATCTTCTGCTGAATATCCAGAAAGCATGTGGATATCAGCGCCTAAATCCTAATGAACTCCGGGCTGTGATGGAGATTTTGCAGTTTATCTGTGATGCAATTGCACCTGAGAATATAGAAGACAAGTCCAGTTACATATCAGAAGCAATTGTACCAGATGATGGCTGTAGACTAGTTGTTGCAGGATCTTGTGTTTACATTGATTCTTTTGGATCTCGATTTATTAGAAACATAGACATTTCCAGGATAAGGTTTGTTCACCCTGATCTCCCAGAAAGAATATGTACAGCCTTGGGCATTCGAAAGCTATCTGATGTAGCTGTGGAGGTAACTTGATTTTTTTTTCCTCTCCTATATCTACTTCATCGGGTCACCCTTATATTTTGTATTTGGGTATCTCCGCATAATAGAGATATTCTCAGGCACTGAAAATTTCTGTATATCTGGCTGCAGGAACTTGACCAAGGACAGGAATTACAGTCTTTGGATAACATTGGCTCGCTCCCATTAGCAAGAATTAAGGAAAAACTCTCAAGTAGATCATTCCAGTCCGCGGTTTGGAGAATTGTGAATAGCACCACTGGTTCCTTTCCTACATCTGAATGCCCTGACTTAGAGCAAATACAGAGGTCACTGGAATCTGTTGCAGAAAAGTTGCAATTTGTCAGAATCCTCTATACCCGGTTTATTTTACTTCCCAAGTCCGTGGACATTACCCGTGTGAATAAAGAATCAGTTATTCCTCAGTGGGAGGATGGATTAAGACATCGTTCTTTTCATTTTGTCGACCGATCAAAAACTTATGCCTTAGTTGCCGAACCTCCTTATTTCATTTCTGTTTTCGATGTTATTGCCATTGTTGTGAGTCAGGTGTTGGGCTCAACGACCCCTTTACCTCTTGGACCATTATTCTCAGCTCCTGCTAGTTCGGAGCAAGCAATAGTTGATGCACTTAAACTTGGATCTGACAGAAGAAAAAATGACCTGGGAGTTGGAAGTAATCAATTGGTAGGCAAGGACCTAATGCCACAGGATGCTCGGCAAGTTCAATTCCATCCTTTGAGACCTTTTTACTCGGGTGAAATAGTGGCTTGGAGAACTGGAAAGGATGGAGACAAATTGAAGTATGGTAAAGTTCCAGAGGATGTGAGACCATCGGCTGGTCAATCACTTTACAGGTTTAAGGTGGAAACAGCACCAGGGGACACCCAGCTTCTTCTTTCTTCTCAGGTTCTCTCGTTCAAAAGCATATCAGTGGTGGAAGAAGCTTCGTCTTCAACCTTGTCCAATGATGGTAACGTTGAAAGAGAAAATAGGAACCATGTCATGGTGCAGGGAGCTGGAATCGGCGGCACAAATACTTCTAAGGTACTTTTGATCTGCGTCAATGTTGCTAAACTTTTTAAACATGAATGAGAAGTAAAATTTTATGAATGCTTTGATCGCTTGCTGCATAACTTCAGACATAGATCTGGCTTTGACCAAATATCGTTGTTTCAATGTTTCTCTTTGTTTCTGTTGAGATACGTGATACATGAGACGGATCGAGAAGACGAAGATCCAACAATCAAGACTAATCTAGGATATTAGAAGATATGGAAGATAGAATTTCTTATGTCAGGATATGTCTTGTAACTATGTAATGGAAATAATAGATAAATATTATCTAGTTTCCTAGTTTAGTTAGGAGAAACTAGGAAACCCTAAACCCTAATCTACTCTATAAATAAGAGATGGGTTCTAGGAGTTTAAGCATTCGATTACTATTCAATTTTCAATTTTTGTAACGAATCACCACAATAGTGAGGAACAAATTATGTAGCCGTTTTGGCTTTCTCCGAGGATGTAGGTCGTGAATATCCGACTGAACCTCGTTAAACATGGTGTCTTTACTTTATGTTTGTCGGCCTTTAGGCCTCTTTCATTATGGTTTAAATTAGGCAGTTATCGTGCTCATCACATCTTCATGATGTATCAATGCCTTGTAACGACTAATGTAGATCGTAGTCGATTTCACAAAAAAATAAAATATAATCGTGAATTAATAGTTTCCCTCCTGCTTTTTGTCCCTTTCTTTTTTGCTATCATTGAGTCGACTCATACTTGAGTTTTGTGAAGAATGAAACTGATTAAGGTTTTTCTTTTTGGACAAATATAGGCAGCTAAAGAGCACAGTTACGGACGAGTTTCAGCAGCAGAGTTAGTTCAGGCAGTTAATGAAATGCTCTCTGCAGCTGGGATTAGTATGAATACAGAGAAGCAGTCCGTTCTGCAAACAGCACTAACCCTGCAAGAACAACTAAAAGAGTCTCAGACAGCACTTCTTCTTGAGCAGGTTTGATGCTTACTTCCGCCATCGATTATTAATTTCAACTCCACTTCGCATTCTTATTTTGGGCTGTCGCCCCCAGTACATGATTTTTCTACGCCACCGGATCAACCTTGAAACTCAGTGACTTGGGTTCAAAACTGTGCCTCTTTTGAGGATTTCAAACTTCACTACCTCAATCCAGAGTTTGGGTTGTCAGAGCCATATAACTCAAAAGTACTGGTTGTGATTTTCATGGCTCAACTCTTATACTTCAAAACCTTGGTTTAAAAATGAAAATAGATTCACTCGGACCAACTCCTTTTTTCCCCCTCTGAGTTGTCTGTTTTCATGATTGTGGCGGAGAACTAGTTTCTCTAAATGACCTAATCATGCATGTATTATTTAATTTTTATCAGATTTCTCATTTCACAAATTTTTCCACTTCATAAACCAAGTGGTATGTACATTTTTGCCAAATCACCACAAGAGATTGTCAGTAATACTCAACATGAGACCCAATACCATTCAAGGTTTAATACAACTAGCAATACATGTATCAAAGCTAGAACTTGGTCACAAATTGACACTGGTTATCTGTACATGGATCAAATTTTGCAGGAAAAGGCCGATAGTGCTGCTAAAGAAGCAGAAACCGCAAAGGCAGCGTGGATGTGTCGAGTCTGTTTGAATTCAGAGGTTGATGCCAGTATAGTTCCTTGTGGTCATGTACTTTGTCGAGGATGTGCTTCTCATGTCTCCAGATGCCCTTTCTGTCGACTCCAAGTATCAAAAACTATGAAAATATTTAGGCCATAAGAACGCGTTTTAAGACACTGACATCATTATCTAGTTCGACGGGAAAAGGTAAAGTGGAGCAAAAGCGAAGAACCAAGCATGTAATTAGTCAGATTTGTTTGGTTTGTCGTCCCAGGTCTTGACAAAATACGATCAAATGAAAGACAGGAGGTTATATGTTTTGTTCTGAACCGAATATCCAATTTGTTTCCCATAAAATGGTGAGTGTATTTATGGAAGTAATTCTGAGTATAGATATGTTGTCAATGTAAATCTCAATTTTGTGAATAACATTTACTTCAGATAAAGATTTGTTTGGCCTCTGATTTCTTACAGGGAGCCCTTTTCACTAGACTGACTTTCCCTCTTATTTAGTGTTTGTTTTCTAATGACCTTGATTCCGATAGAGGGGTAATCAGAGCAAGTGAGAGGAGGTTGAGTGTAGTTTGACTTCTGTTTAATACAACATGATTTTTACAGTATATGGTAGCATACTTCCACTGGCGGTATTTCGCTATAACTCATAATTCGAATATGTTTTTATAACATGGAAGTACAAATCCAAGAATATTGAACTTCGGTATAAATGAAGTAATTTATGTAGGCTTTAGGTCATTTAATACGTCGGACTTTAAGCCATTTAATACGTCGGGCTTTAGGTCATTTAATACGTCGGACTTTAGGCCATTTAATACGTCGGGCTTTATGCCATTTAATACGTCGTGCTTTATGCCATTTAATACGTCGGACTTTAGGCCATTTAATACGTCGGACTTTAGGCCATTTAATACGTCGGACTTCTTGAAATGTGATCCAACTATCACACCTGAAGTAGAACTCAGATCCAAACCTCTCATTAGATATCCGATGACCCAGGAGATTGGTTGCCTAGGGTTACTCAGGTTCTGTTAACTACTTGGGTTTTTAAAGGAAGAAGATGAACGTAATGGGGATGTAGCTCAGATGGTAGAGCGCTCGCTTAGCATGCGAGAGGTACGGGGATCGATACCCCGCATCTCCAATCTAAAATTTCACTTTTTATCCCTTCTTGTGATAATTGCTCTTGCTATATAATTGAATGAACACCATTCTTGTATGTAGTTTCTCCATTGGTTTTGGAGGATTTACATATTTATTACTCGTTGAGTTGACAAATTTTATAATCCAGCTGAGACTCCTGTTGCTAAAAGTGACTACTGTTGTAGTTATCAAAAAAGGTCGAGCAAAGATTTGAGGACGGCGACAAGATCAAACAGAAGACGGACAAAAGAAACCAAGAGAACACACAAATTAAATCTATCATTAGAAATGATAATTTCAATTGTTCATTGTGCCAAAGGTTGAGTCACGTCAACAGTTGGGCTTTAGGCCATGTCTAGTTGGGCTATAGGTATGTAGATCGTAGTCGACTTCTAAAAAAAAACAAGTAGATGGAGTTCTTAGCACGTAAAAAAAACATCTAGAATATTACTTGATTTGCTTTTGTTTTGAAAGAAAAATAAACAAATGATTGACTACAAGAATCTCTTCAACAAAAAAAAAAAAAAAAGACTACAAGAAATGAAGAGAAAGTTTGAGTGTTGATGTCATTAAACGAAAATAATAATATTATTTGATGTGTCAAGATATAAAATAACACAACTCTAATAATTGGATGCTATAATATCCCAGGAAAAGAGGAACTTTATTCTCTCTTTTTTTGTTTTAATAATATAATCAACACACATTAAAAATTTAACAATGATAAGTTGGGAGGATCCATTCACATAATTATAATTAATTGGTCGAAATTGAAAAAGATTTAAGCGTATATTACAAGGGACCAAACTTATCATAATAAACCGACTAAATAAAGAATGCACTTACCAACTAATTCACTTTTTACAAGTAAATGGAAATAACTTAAATAGTTTAATGGTTTACCAAACTTTGTTTTATACCCTCAAATGATGATTAACCACCAACTCTTCTTTACACTCTAGCCTCTCCTAATTTTCTATTGGATTTTGTTTTTTCGTTTTTCTTTTAAGTCATATACAATGCAAAAATCAACTTGACTCAGTAAAATGATGTAATAACATTTATTACAGAGAAGCACTAGAGTCTAAATCTAGAGGGTGCTTCTAAAGGCACCAGCCTAAAAGGCTGTTAGCATCCGGAAATTTTATTGACTCGAGTTAATGGCCATTGACCCGATTCCTCTATAAGCACCGGTTTTTAATGTGGGTGACGTTCACCTTCTTTTACTTCTTCCATCTTCTTCTTCCAAAACACGAGAGACATAGAGAGAGAGAGAGTCGTTTGGGAGGGATATTGTTTTGGGGGGTCAGGCTGGACAAGAGGGCTTTTCTGTTTATTTTGGAAAAACAACAACCATAGTCAATAATCTTGAAGAATCAAGAATTGGGTAGTCTGGATATATACCTTAGTTCCTTTCTTAGTTGAAAATTAATTAGGACATGACGATCAATGACAGCAACATGTATTTATCCATGACGGCGGATTCGCTGCAGTTTGATAATTCATTTTAGTATTTACAGAGTGAAACTAATCGAGAGAATGTATACTAAGAATAATAATAATTCAATTACCTTAATCCTTTCCAGAAAAGCATAACAATTCATATCATGCAAATCAAATTCTGTCATCACTAAATCTATTTCTTCTCTCTGAAAATAAGAAAGAGTAAAAGAAGTCATCATCAAATAAAAAGAAACCCAAATTCTTGAATTTACTAAAAAGAAGATTATAACTGAGGAAGTTGTTTTGGGGTCACTTGGGTTCTTGAACGGAGTATCTCAATAGCACGAATTGCAGACTCAATTACAAATATACTCACTGTAAAAACACTACCGACATTAGAATTTAGAGAGAGAGAGAGAGAGGTAATTGGGTTTTCTACGTGGATTGAAATAATCATGGATTGACTAATCCGTGAGTATGTGAAAAGAAACGGATTTGCCAATCCATGAGTATGTGAAGAGTAAAGACTTAATGGAAACGGACTGGACTCCAGTCCGTCTAGTATGTCTTTGGGCATCATTGTTCTATCCGAATTCTGGTTGGATTTTGTGAGAGATGGATGGAGGGGTTAGGGTCAACCCTACTTGACCGGTGCCAACATAGTTGGACGGTGCTAATAAACAAAGGAGCGGTTGGGCATGGTGCTAACAGAGATGGATGCTAACAGCCTTTTGGCCCGGTGCCTTTAGAAGCACCCAAATCTAGAGTGTCTTATTGGAGATTTCTTAGTGCTTCTTAAACAACTCAATTAATTTTGTAGTTAACTTACTTTTGAGGTCGTTAGAGGAGAGAGAAAGAATGGAGCGGAGATATTTCGCTTTAAGTGGCGCTACCTATTATTTAGGATAAAATAACTTCTTTTCAGCAGTTACCAGCGCGATCTTCAAATTTTACTCTACGTCGAAATTTTCTCTTCGTTTGTATGTACCTTTTAAATTTAACATTATCCATGTTGGAGTAGAACAGAGACATGGACAGGGATGGTGGTTTGGGTAACGGTTTCTTATCATCAATCTCTATAACACTAAAAGGGTTCTTCTCGAATTAAAGATAATGGATCCGTCATAACAATTTCTTGATCACCAACTTCTTGATGCAACCATCATGCGTCTCTACTTGGTTCAATCTTCTTCATTAGTATAATAATATTCACGACTTTTAGGGTCTTTTTCGTGATCTTTAGGATCTTTAATTTGTGATCTTTAGGGTCTTTAATTTTGTAGTTAACTTACTTTTGAGGTCGTTAGAGGAGAGAGAAAGAATGGAGCGGATTTCGCTTTGAGTGGCGCTACCTATTATTTAGGATAAAATAACTTCTTTTCAGCCGTTACCAGCGCGATCTTCAAATTTTACTCTACGTAGAAATTTCCTCTTCGTTTGTATATACCTTTTAAATTTAACATTATCCATGTTGGAGTAGAACAGAGACATGGACAGGGATGGAGGTTTGGGTAACGGTTTCTTATCATCAATCTCTATAACACTAAAAGGGTTCTTCTCGAATTAAAGATGATGGATCCGTCATAACAATTTCTTGATCACCAACTTCTTGATGCAACAATCATGCGTCTCTACTTGGTTCAATCTTTCATTAGTATAATAATGTTCACGACTTTTAGGGTCTTTTTCGTGATCTTTAGGATCTTTAATTTGTGACCTTTAGGGTCTTTTTTATTTTTTTTTTGCAATCTTGTACTCCTTTCTCTTCACGTTGTCTTTACTGTTGTGAGTTTCATATTGTTATTTACTTTAGTAAATCCATGTTGTACTTAAAGGATTCAAACCAATCAAAACCATGGTTGGATTGTATTCCTTCTATTAATGAAATTCTGGTTTATCTCAAAAAAAAAAGTTAATCTTGTAATCAAATATAGGTTCTATTTTTTTTCCAGTAGAAAAGTCTTTTTAATTGAGTAACTCTAACTGACCACGTAAGAAATAGACAATTTATAAATTCACTTTTTCACACTTAATACCTAGAGATTTTATAATTTTTCTTTAGTGTGCATTGGAGTTTCTCTAATTGTATATATGTTTTTGTCAATAAACTTATTTTAGAATACTTTATCTTTGGTTAACAACTTCAGTCTGACAGATTAGCAAACTCTCCATTTCTCTACTTATATTTTTAGTATAATAAAGTTTATGACTTTTAGGGTTTTCATTCGTGATCTTTAGGATCTTTTCATTTTGTGACCTTTGTGGTGTTTTCATTTAGTTTGTGTAATGTTGTACTTCTTTCCCTTCATGTTGTAAATTACTTTTGTAAGTTACGTGTTGTAATTTATTTCTGTAAATCTCATGTTGTACTTAAATGAGTAATCTCAGAATGAAAATTCTGGTTCAACTAAAAAACGATAGCTCTAGATCGGGTTATTTGCACATGATAGCACGCTTCTTAGGCTATCACTTTTTTGAGACCACTCTTCTACTTTGAAAGAGCAACAGCTAACCGATTGCTTAATACCAAATGGTTGGTTTTCTAAGAATCACAAGCAAAAAAACACCTAATCTTCAAATTTGGTTTAGCTGCCGCTTGGTGTAAATGGCCGCGACTCAACTGAATTAGTACGAAACACCTCAAACTAATAGTTTCAAGATCTTATCATTAAAATTTCAAAACTAGTTATCGGACAAATAACATGTCAAGCGACAACAATCTTAAAATGAGTATAACTTTGAACCAAATTATTGGTAAGCTTTGTCAACAACCCTTAATTGGAGTGATAAGAAGTATAGTCTACTATCTTAGAGGTTAAGGGTTTGAGACACACTGACCAATTCAAAAAAAAAATCTCTATTAACAGAGTATCACATAAAAAAAATCTCTATTAACAGAGTAGTTCAACAAATAAAAAAACCTGAGTATCACATAAAGTTTTTTTTTTTTTTTTTTGTTGCAAATGAGTATCACATAAAGTTGCTATTAACTTGAAATTAAAGTCATTAATTAATTTTGTTTATAGTAATTAATTAAAAAACATATGGTCCAGCAAGATTCTTGCATAAACTAAATCAAATACAACTGGCACCGACGACCAACATCCCTAAAATGAATTCTCTTCCTCCATAAATATACAAACACTCTTCTTATCCGTTAGATTTGCAACACAGATCTCGAGGAGATCACTACCAAACTCAATAATTTCTTCCCGACGGTGACTTTAACTAACAACCACTCATTTAAAAGCGACAAGTGTCTTCCTTCAAGGAAACCGCGTAAATATTTCCATCAAAACAAACAAAACAAAACCCCTCTCCCTTTCCCTCTCCTCTCTCTCTCTCTATCTTCTTTCTCTCTCTAAAATTAAAAACTTCTTTTTTAGAGAGAATTTTGAAATAGGAAACATGAAATTCCTTCTTTAATAATCCGTCTAAAACGGAAGTATTTGGAGTCAAAATCAAGATTATAAACATCAGAAAATCATTTCATTGTTAGAAATTTCACGTGAAAGGAACAATTTTTTTGTTTCCTTTTCATCAGAATGTAGAAAGATATTACTACTAATTAGAGGAGGAAATATCACTTCCTTTTTGTGTTTATAAACAGCAATTTTCGTGAATTGTGTTTAAATTTTTTGGTGCGGGATTACCGGATCTGTGGAAAAAGTTTGGTTTTCCTTTTTGATTCATGTGTTTATTAGGGTTATAATATATATATATATAGAGAGAGAGATAGAGGAGGTTTGTTGTTTGGGATGATTTTTTTTTTTTTAGGGATTTGAGATTAGGAGTGGGTTTGTAGGGGGAATATAATATAATGGAGATTGAGAGGATTAGGCGGAATGGAAATCATCATTTTTTATCAGGAAATCAAATAGTTGATAGAATTGGTAGAAGAGAGAAAGATAGTAGTAGTAATAATTCAACAATGTCATCTGGTTTGTTGTTAATGCCATCGTCTCCTCCGTCAAATTCGACTTCTGGTGGTGGTGGTGGTGGTGGTGGTGGTGGTGGTGGTGGTGGTGTTAATTTCATTGAACATCAGGTTTCCAAGATGGATACTCTAGCTGGTGTCGCCATTAAGTATGGCGTTGAGGTATTCATTTTGATTTTGCATCTTTGTCTCCATTGATTAGATGATTTCAGAATCATAGCTCTTTCTTATATTTGAGGCTAATTCTGTTGACTAATTGTAATATAAATGCTCTGTTCTTGCAAAAGTACACCCTAGAATTGAAGCTTTTTCCTAGAAAAAATATCCGAATGATCAAATATGGTCCTTTTTCTATAAACAATTGCATATGGGGCTATTGTTAATTTGTTTTTGTCTACCTAAACCGTTGTTGAAAGTAGTGAAAACTTTAAATACGTTTGTTCGACAACACAACTGAGAGAAACAATGGGCTTTTTACGAAATGGCAAGGAAAAATTCTCTCTCTGAGAGACATACATAAACACATGTCTGATGACCTAGACTCATCCAATGAGATGTTGGACTACATGGCCTTTGAGGCCTCATATTGATCCAATTTCCGTTAAAAAACCGTGAATTGTCTAATTTCATATTCGAACAGAAAAGAAAGGCACAGTCCAACAGTGGTATAGCTAGATTTGCCTTGTTTGCTATTCATTTTATGATTTTCTTACCTTTTTCAATTGGTTACGTATTTACGTAACTTCTGAGGTTTTCGATTGTACTGTTCTATTTTGTACTATCTTTCGATTTTTTACGTATCTTTTCCGTCCATCGGTGATTTTGTTGATAGCAAAACAAGATCTTCTGACACTGTCCCCGACCTTGATGAACACTATGTTGTATGTCTGTAGGTTGCTGACATTAAGAGGATGAATGGTTTGGTAACCGATCTTCAAATGTTTGCTCTCAAATCACTGCAAATACCATTACCAGGAAGACATCCTCCATCTACTAGCCTGTCAAATGGTTCTCCCACTGCTGGGTATTTCTCTGCTCACTATTTCATTTATCACTATTTTTGCTCCCTTGACATTATAAGGGAAGTTTAGATTTCTTCACCGCTTTGTAATCCTAAAGTTTGTAGTTTCATCTATTCTAGTTGTAAGTTAGAGGAATGTGGACATACGGTAAATTTTTTTTTGATATATAAATTAGATGATCATATTGGGCCAACATTGTTTTATAGTTTTGCCGACTTATATTATGGATGAAATCTAGCATACGCTTAAGCTTAGGAAGACTGTGACTTAATTCGAATTGCCTCGCATTGTGTACAAATTAGATCAGCAAACTGCTAGAAGATTCGATTAAATTGAAATTTGTTTGAATAGGATAACAACTTTTTGAACATCAGCTATTAGACGTTTTACATCAGATATGAAGCGGCTCATTTTGCTCGAACTTATTGCAGAGATAGCAGTATCGACCCATCTCCATCTCGACGTGCTCATACAGATCTATTGGAATCTTTCCAATCCCTCAGATTAAAAGCAGATATACCAAGAGTTTCATCAGCCATGAGCGTTTTACAGGGCTACTATGGCCTAAAACCATTGAATCTTAAAGAATCAGAAGGGACAGAAATGTCGTTGTACAGAACAGGCAGAGCTCACTACTTGGAAGATGAACCACACTCGAAACCTTCTCCAAATCGGCATAGGAAAACGAGAAGCTTAGTCAGTAATATTTTCAATGACAACACTAATTTAGCAGAAGATGTTCCAGTAATAGAAACAAGTGATGTCGATATGTTCAGTGTTCGGAGACGTCAGTCATTTGACACGGATAATAGCCCTCGAACCCCAGAGACATTGTTGAAAGAAGATAACAACAGTACAGTAACTGGGTTTTCAGTAATGGCAGGAAAAGGTCTGGCCTTGAGACCAAAATCATCTACCCGACTGGCTCTAGTACCTGAATCTGATTGTTGGTTGAACCCTCTCTCAATGGGAGATTCAGTTCTAGTAAACGGGTTCACTGAAGTTCGAAAATCATCAAGCACATCAAATTTGCAGGAACAGGATAGCGACGGGTCTCCCTACAATTGGACAACATCCAAGAGGACGATTCCAAATTCAACAAGCAATAGATCACTCTTTTTCGATGGATTGCCGAAACCAGTAACTGCTCGAAGGAACAAAGCGGCTCTTGACTAGTAGTAACTTTCTCAAGATCTCGAACCAAAATATATTTTTTCCTTAGAGAACATCAAAGTAAAACAAGTGAAAGAAACAACAGAAAAACTGGGGTAGCGCCATTAACGCAAATGAGGTAAGCAATTGTTTCCAACCGCTTCTGAATATTTTGAACTGTGGTTCTATACATAGAAAAAGATCTATTAAGAACATCCCTTCGCTTTTATAGTTTAAAAGACTAATTCAATTCTTATTTATACTTTTTTAAATCGAATCCATAAGAAGGTTCATACAAAAGAGTACATTATGTTGTAAGTAGATGTCTTGACTCAGAGTGGTACTCAGATAAATATGGTTTATATGTATTTATTCAATTTTATTCTTTATATTCTTACTTAATTAGGCTGTCAATCTTGTCTTAATGTGTTTGTAACCAACATAACAAAATAATGTAGAAACGGAATTCTTGAAAGAACTCTTCCAAGCAGATGAACAAGTAATATACAGTTTCTTCTCAGCGAGACTATGATGTAGTTGCCATTAGAAGTGCAGGTAGATCATTTCGAGGGTCTTTCGTATTTGCTTATCCCAGAAGGATCATCGCCGACCATCGTTCTTGGACCCCTTTTAACATCGGTTAAAGCCGTGAGTCTCAAAGTAGTTGAGTGTCATCTGCCGTGAGTCTCAAAGTAGTCGAGTGCCATCTGCAACAGGCAAGATTGTTAACGCTTTCGCATTATGTAGAGTGTTGGGGAAATTCTGTTATGTTTATACTATAAAGTTCCTCAGCTCCCACGACTTAGTTCCTCGTTGTAGACGGCCATGGGTGCTCAACCACCTGGAGGACCCCAAGTCCACCTTATTTTTTTAATTGATCCAATATGATGAATTGGGTACCACATATTAGGGTGTGGCATACTAACAATCTGGCTTTGGAACTTCCAAATGACTCGCAAAGACATCGATTCAAGTAAATTGAGGAGATTGAAAGATATCCCAAAAACCTTCACTTTTCCCTGCCTTCTATGTTTGTTGCTTGTGGTGGTTCTTGATTCCATTATAGAACTTTTAAAGTCCAAATCAATTTATATACAATGAAGGTTCATCCAGAGTGTAGCATGAATTAAACGAATTATGATCCATATATTACATTTTTTATTAAGTAAATTCCTCAACTACTTCACAATTACTTATCGAATGCACCGAGCCAACCCAAACCTATCCCCAATTATCGGGACCAAAACTGAAAAGAAAATTACCGCGTACCTTGAAAATGAAGAGGTGTGAGGTAGTTTTCATCTGGCAGAGGGCATGCCGGAGACTTCATTATCCCCACAAGGGACTCCGGTAAACATCGGTAACAAATTTCATATGCAGGAGATGTAATGGAGGAAACACTTTTTCCAAGCCAAAACAGTTTTCAACTAGAAATACTCATAAAAAAAGACTAGAAATAAAACCACTCAAGTGTCTGTCCCTCAAATCCTAAACATATCTCCTTCTCTCATAAATAAGAAAACGCCGGAGAAAAGGTAATATTGGACACCATATAATAGAGAAATTTAGGAAAAGCGATCATTCTCAACCACTTTATATTAACAAGATACGACGAAATCTGCAAGAAAACGAACAGTTACATATCTACGAGCCAACCTTATTAGATATCGATATACACTGGTGGATGCAGTCGACCAGCCCTAAGTTTTGCCGTCTTTGCTTAGATCATAAAGTTATAGAAATACAGCATCTCAGACAGAGCATAGATTTAACTTAAAGTATTTGATGATACTATGGTTATGTATATAAACTATCAGCGGGAAATTAATCAGAGAGAGCAATCATTTTCTAAAGTTACTTTTACTGATGAATAAAAAAACGTATCCAATATCTACAACTCGTAACTTATAAGCTTCATTTTTATAGAAACCTACAATAAATAAGAATTACCTCTTCATTTGGAGAGGTTCACGTTTTTGTCTTCAGAACAATATTGAAACTCAGAAAGCAGGAAAAAGTCCTTGCTAAGTTTGATACTAGCGTAGAGCAACGAAAGAGAATACCCTTTCAATATGCATGAACCCGAAATTCTAATATTTACCTCCACATTTTCAACAATCCATCAATCAGAAGCTTTGCACATTGCTCCTCCAATGGGTGTACTTGGTGACCCCTGCCAAAGCCTGAAAACAATATGATTTATGGGTGCGATAATTTGGAAGAATGGTTTCCCTTTTTGATCTGGCAAAACAATCGACATTGGAATTCATACAATAGTAGTGTTTAGAATCAAATTTTAAGAGGTCGCTTTCACTAACATAGAACCCCCAATGCGTAACAAATATGTAATTTGCATCCTCAAACGAGTGAGGAAATTTAAGTCCGTACTTCAGTGCATGAACAGCATTTATTTCTACAGATTAGATTTTCATTAACCAAAGAGGTGATGAAAATAGATAGAAGTAAACATCAGTAACTTAGTATCAGCAGTTAAAGTTATAACAACATCACTATATCTGTATCTTCTTCAACAGCATCCTTGGATGAACCATATGGGTCGAAGGGCACAAAAGTGTGTGTAACTATTGCACAAGAGGCGCAGGATGATACCTTTCAATTTCAAATAGCATATATAACTATCTGTTTGAATCGCCCAGTGTCATAAGCAAACAAATAAATGCACAAGAAAGAATGGCTAGAATAATACAGTCAAAAAGGCGCTTCAGCAAACATTTCTCATATTAGGTCGTAACTTTGGAGCGACTCAACACAAGTTATAAATGGGTATCTGCTAAAAGGATTTTAGTTACAACTGTAGACAGTTTCTTATCTGCTGGTGTATATTGTGCAGTTTCTTGGTAGGAAGAAACCACAGGGAGGGAAACGGAAGCTATTGACAAAATATAAAATTGTTGAAAGACGATATTATATATATATATATATATATGTAATCTAAAAGTTGGTGGATATATATATATATATATGTATCGATATAGTTTTTCTGTGTTTGGTGATTTATAAGTTCCAAGTGAAACCTCGAAGAGGAATAGCAACCAACTCACGAAACTGCCTCAAAATTCTATTCTAATCTAGTTCGAAGGAAAGCAGGATATGAAGGAGACCCAAATATGGCACGAGTAATCAAAAGAAAATGATCATACGGAAACGGAACGACGAGATATTTCATATGTTTATGTGGCTGGATCAATGTTTAAGGAGTTTGACCTAACAAAATAGTGTCTTTAGGCATTTGAGCCTTAAAGACGCCCCCAAACCGTCAACAAAAGAAATATTTGGGACGTGTGGGATCACATGTGCGCAATTCATGAACCATCCATACTACAACTTTCAGCTACTGAAAAAGATTCGTAATAACATATACACGTTTGTAGCAGAGACGGACCGAGAAATAAGAATCCATATTTACAGACTTCCACTGTTACATAGTCAAAACTGCTGCGAGTGAATGCCTAAGTGGACTATGAAAGTACTACAACGTCGGTCATATAACTCATAAGAGCGGGTAAAAGTCATGGTGTTATTGCTTTAAGCAAATTTCTTATATAATGTTATACCAAAGAAAAGCGCTGAAATAATCTGTGTTCTTCTCTACAAAAAACGTGCTTACATTTTGTAGCAGCAGTGTGCAGGTTAGGAAAAATTACAATATACACATTCCTTCCGAGCATCGCTTCTGCCAGATGTCACACTTCCTTTCAGTGTTCGCTGACCATCTCTATTTGGAAGCTAATATCTTCAGTCAACCCGTATGGCGTATGAATGTCCAACTTAAACGGCCAACACCACATAACTGAAAAAAAAAAACAGTTAACACAACCTCAGAAAAACCAAAAAAAAATGAAGAAACTTGAGAAATTTACAACACCATTCCAGATAATGTACATGTACACAATACAGACAAGTTTTATGCACCATTCTCAAAGCGAAGTAATGTTTGGGCCGGCTCCTGGTTCCAAGGAGACAGGAAGGAAGGAATTTGTCAAAAAGAATACTCTGCACGACTATAGGTTTCACACCTTCATTGTTACACAAATTTCAAAAGAGATATGCCTTCCCAGACAGACAGATTTCTGTCTGCACTCTTCTAGACCTACACACCGTGTAGTCCAATAAACGAAATAATCCCCAGCTGGGTTCTGAGCAGATGCCAGATAGTAGCCTAACCTTCCAGATTATCCTCAAAATAGGATTGAATGACAAATCAATATAAGAATCTAGGGGACATAGATGCCGCTCAAGGTGAAGGGAAGGAACCGAATACCCCAATGAGGAATTGGATATGGAGAGTTTGAAAGCCTAGTAGGGGTCTGCACAAGCTTTTACTTGTCGTAGTTATTAGCTACTCCAATTTTACTGACAAATTATTTTACGCCTGGAGCAACCAACTATTGAAGTGATTGGAGTGCCGAACAAGACTAACCAAGTACCTGCTACATATATCTTAGTATCTGTCTATCCCGAAGGCAACAGTTGTAAAATGAAGGAACAGTATCCATTTCATTAAGGCAATACATTCTAATCTCATCAAAATTAGGTCACACAAATACACAATTAGTGGTAACCTAACAGTCCAAAACAAGGAAAACTTCAATTAAACATCTTAGAGAATTATTATGTCATAATCAATTTCACTATCGTTTTGAGAAGTTTTACTACGGAACAAGCAAGTTTCACGCATGTCTACCCCGAAAAATCAATTCTTTTACTTGCTGTCTACCTTGACATATGTCAGATAATGTATTGTCATCCAACTCTGAAGTTATAAAACACCAAAAAATATTGTACAGAACTCTGAAATGGCATGCTTATACTGCACCGGTGAGCAGAGCACCATGTAGAAAATTGAAGTACACTAAACATCTAAGAAAATAGATCGAAAAAAACTCACTTGTATTTCAAAATAGAGTTAGTCACATAGGGTTCTTATGCTGATCGCCAACAATTACGAGCTGTGACGTCTGGCCTACACGGAAGCATCTGCGTTGTACCGTGACCTGGAGGAACTCCTGAAAGAATGTTCTTCAAAATGCTATTAGCATATTCAGCGACTACATCCATTTTAAATGGCTAAGCAACTTATGGGAAATCGCAAGGTCACCTGGCATTGGAGCTCCAAATGTTTGGCCATTGTGCATTGGATGCTGGAATCCCGGACTATTAATCGGTGGCCTTTCGATTGGCGGCCGGAAAAAACCTGTCATTACAAAAGCCATGGTTGTAATTTATTGAGGAATTACACAATATCGAGCTTATTCCCTCCAATGACCAATACTGAAGTGGGTAAACTACTGACTTGTTTAATAAGAATAGAAGAAAAGAAAGCAGAACAAAACTAAAGTTTTTATCACATGATACCCAAATCGCAAGAAACTAGTGAAAGATGCATAAACATGATGAACCAATATTTTCCGTAGTACAGTTATTGAATTGATTCAAACCCTTCTGCATCATTGGAGCAGACTCAGTCTGAGCAAAAACTCTAAACCCTACTTTCATTTCATATATTACACTTCTCACGGTCTCTTTGAGGCACTCATAGCAACACTGAGATTTTGGTTTTTACAGACCCAAGGGCCTGTCTACTTCCCTAACCATTTCTCGTAAGGGAGGGCTACACCGCACACACTTCCTTCTTCAATTGATTCAAATCTTACAATAAAAGATTAAGTAGGGGCCTCAGTTACTACCCAGTTTTATTTTTACTTTTTAGATCATTTGGACAAACTAAAATTTTTGTAAGGAGTTGAAATCAAGGCCAATAACTTGATTTCTGTACATAATAATCTACCCTAGACATACAGCTGTGCGCCAAACCTAACAACTTGCCGAGGCTAGGTGGCTACCACTATAACTTCACTGGTTCTCAGTGAGAATAAGAAGTAGAGAGAAAGCTACTCATTGCCTTTGCACAAACAGTTACATCATGTGACCGATGCCTGACACTGACCGTTAAGGGTAAAGTCTATTACAGAAAACATAATGAATGAAAAGACAATAGTGAATAACAATACGAAGTTCAGTCTGTATGAAATTTAAGGTATCGAGTGTCACTTGTGTAGTTCTCAAAGAAAATTATTTTTCTCTCCAAGAAAGATAACCACGTACCTTCAGAAACAAACTGTGGCCCAGAACCCGTCGGGTTCCTCCCTCCACCTACCCAAACACCATGCTGATTCTCTGGATGAAAATCACTTGGAGGTATCCTCATTTGTTCATCATTAGAATATGGCCTCTGACCATTAGGAAGGGACTGCAACGGGTAAGGACGCGGATAATGTTGCTGCTCATGGTGCTGAGAAGTGGGATTTGGATATGAAAAATGACTGGGCGGAGTTTGTGCAGGGGGGACAGGATGGTAAGGTCTCTGTGCAAAAGGTGGATTAGTAGGTTGAAACTGCTGAGGGGGTAGAGAAACTTGGGGGGTTGAATACATGTCATTACGGCGAAACTCAAAAGGCCTGGGAGTGTTAAACCCAGACGTATCTTGTGGACGGCATGGTATAGTTGGCGGATGGCCTACATAAGGAGTAACTGCAGGCATTTGGAGAGGATGATTTCCCTGCGTAAAGAGAGTATCCCTTATAACTACTATACATGTCTAAAAGAAAATGAAAAACAATATTAGTTGTA
This sequence comes from Eschscholzia californica, assembly GCF_041429995.1. NCBI lineage: Eukaryota > Viridiplantae > Streptophyta > Magnoliopsida > Ranunculales > Papaveraceae > Eschscholzia > Eschscholzia californica. Next base: position 9,519,913 of record NW_028238198.1, on the reverse strand, counting down.
CTTACATTGTGAGTTGAACAGTATTCTTGTTGAGGAGGTGGTTGATAAGGGAGTGATGGCGATAAAGAATGTTGAGGTGGCATTGCTAGATGTGGTGGCACTAACTGATGTGGCGGCATAGACGGATGCGGCGGCATTGTTGGATGTGGCAGTACAGACGGATGCGGTGGCATCAACGGTTGAGGGAATGACGGTTGATATGAGACTGAAGGCTGAGGCAGTGACACTGGAGGTGCAACTGATGGAGGAACTGGGCTTGGATGTGAAGGTGGCGGTGGCTGTGATAATACTGGTGCCGGAGGCGGGGTTGCTAAGAATGGTGGTGTCGAAGGTGGTGGAGGTGGTGGTGAAGGTGGTAATGGTGGAGGTGGAGGTGGGGAATCTGAAGGCAATGGTGGGGAACCCGGCGGTAGAGGAGGGAACTCAGCTTGATGATCTGAAGTTGCTCCCAAAGCATTATCATTGTTCAGCAGACCAGATTCTGAATGGAAATAATTACTCCGAGCTGTAGATCTCTCATTTTTAGGAGAACCTGAGACATCTTCCATTTCAAGCTCACCATCGATGTCCTCAAGGATGAGGTGACGCTTATCACCTGGAGTAGCTGACCCTTCTTCTGGTCCTTCAGGAACACATGCAGCTTCCAAGGGCATTTTCTCACCAATATCCTTGTGTATACTGCTAGGGAGATCGTCTTCATCCTCAAATACACATGACGATAGAAAGCCAGGTAATTGAAATGTCGCATTGCTGCAAAGGAAAGAAAAGAAACAGAGTATATTCAGAAATGCTACCTATCTTAGCAGAATGTAGCTACCAATTAAGCTGAAATGTCTTAAATTACATTTTGGCAAATGCCCCTTAAAGAGGATCCTAAACTCAGATTAGGCCAAAGCAAATTAAAACAAATAGAGTACAGAACTACGAAAATTCAGATCAAGACTTCACGTTCACCAGCACTCTACACAGATTTATTCAAACTTTCAAAAAAAATCCTACATAGTACAGCACTAGGCAGGAAGCAAAGCATGTCATTCAGCACATCATTAGGTAAAAAAAGTACATTTGGTGTCTGTTCATGCCTCGCTGCAGGTACAACTATTTCCACACTCCTCCCTTAATGTACTCAGGAAGGGCAAGAATAAAATAGAGTTCCTGTCATAAATCTCCCAACTTAATAAAGAGAAGTTACGTAGAAAAGATATACTACCTTCCATACTCATCAACAAGCATCCCTTCCATTTCTCTAATTGGATCATCTAATGCACGCTCAGTGCGAGATGGACGCCTGTGGGAGACGCCACTTATCATATCGTCATTTGAAATTCCGCAATCATCCATGCAACGGCGAAGAACAGATTCTGGTAATATTTTCCGCTCAAGCCATAACCGCAGAACCTGAGAAACGATATTGTTGACTTCGACTTCCACAAAAGTTGACACATACAGAATTACAAAGGAAACTACCTTAAGACACTGACGACGGTTCTCACGGGCTCCAGTTCCAGGTGGAATAGCAGCACCTAATAGTCGAGGCAGCCCTGCTTGTACCGCAGGTATGTATGACGCCCCCGCAATGCCTGAAGATTTTATTTCAGTGTGACTTACTAGTTAGTAGTTTCATATAACTGTAGTGTTAGCACTTAAAGGGGTTGAAGAAATTAATGGAGTTAAATATCATAGATTACATAGAAGAAGAATATTAAAAACAGTGTCTACTAATTACTAAACAAATAACAAAAATGGGAAGTATATATGAAAATGTAGCTGCAAGATAAGAAAAGTAGGGCAAATGAGTACACACTACACAAAGAAACAACCTCTGCATTTATGCACCCCTTTCCATACCTTTCTGACTATGAGAACATTGGGTGATAGAATCCACAAGAAAAAAGAGGTCAACTCTACGATGATAACTCGCTTCATTCTCCAGCTTTCTAATGAGAAGATCCACAACCTGCACGTGGAAAATAACTTTGAATATATGTACCTCCCAAAGTAATGCCAACTAACAGAAGAAAATACCAACTTTTAATCTTCTCAATAAAATGCATAACTCCGATTGGCGTTGGTATTACAGGAATTTCAACTGTGCACAAAATTTAAGACGCCACTTCCAATCTACTTTATCTTAATGTGCATTTTACAAGGCTAAATTTCAGGAATCATTCACAATTGTACACGAAAAAAAAAATCAGTCAGTTTAACGTTACAATTTTCCCAAAATAAAATATGTTGATTTTGCTTCATATCTGCTAAATATGCTTCCTTAATTTATATGCAAGAGCTAATTTCATCGAAGCAACAACAAAATCAAGAACACGATTCCAAATCACTATTTGTGACCAAGTATTTCAAATTTAATATTAAAAATCCGACACTTCACACTTCCTGAGTCTATAATTAGCAACTGGCAACATACGAAACTCGCAATTGAGAATTAATGCATCCCACCTCATACAACATGACCAACTACCAAATGCTAGAAGATGAATGGATAAGGCACCACTTGAGCTGCTATAGAATAAAGATGCAGGGTTGCCCTTGGTACTACAGTATCAGGCTATTTAAATTTTTAAATGAGGTAGATGTTTAGATCCGTTAAGCTTTCCAAGTACCAACAGCTACTCAATTTAGATACTGACTGAGTCTGAGCAAAGTTCTTCCTATCATATAATTGCTGTGTAATTTCTGTAAGATCCAAAACAGTTTCTTGATAATTGAATTATTCTATCATACAATGAAGTTGTTGCCTTCAAAATTACTTTTCACTAAACCCTATAGATAACGGCATGGGATATACTACACACTACAAATACAAACATAAACATAACCATATATTCAATTATTTCTTGTCTTAGTTATTACTTGACAAGCTTCTCTAAATTACTTAAAATCATGCTTCTAAATCAATCATTGATAAATTATATAATAGCCTAGAGAAGTATCTATGGTCCAAGCACACAAGATGCACATGCCAAATGTACATTATACCTACAGAAACAACGCAGCTGAATCAAGTTTCTAACACAGCAAAAGAATACTAGATGGATCCACTTAGGTACTTGACAAAACTAAAAAAGAACTGAATCATCAATTGCCATTGAGCGCAAGGAAGAATAAGGAGTTCAATATAATTGAAAAAAAAATTAAGAATTGCAGGTGCTGAAAAAAGAAAGATTATAGAAACATAAAATTATATCCAATTCAAGATCACATGGTAAGCAGGTCGGAACAACAAAATGTGTCCATAACTTTTTTTTTTTGCCAAGAGATTAGTCCTGAAATGCGCTTGTGAATCCCAGCTTTAACAGGAAACATGATACGAAGATCTTTTTTAATGATAACAGAAGACTAGCAAAGTGCCTAATAATCTATTATAACCTAAAACTCTACAAACAAAAAGATGCCGATATCAATTCTATGAAAGAACACACAGTGATGGCATTTCTCTAAACGTGAAGGTGAAGCTCCATCATTTCATGTATGAGCTTCTTGAATAATCTTAAATGCGTTCGCAAGCAATAAGCATATGCGAGAAGCATACAAGCGAAGAAGGTAAGTGATCAGATAACACTACAGCTTTAACAAACTATTAAGATATATGGGAAGAAATATTGAGATAGGAAGGGAAACACTCAGACTAAACCATAGCTTTTACAATACCAACCTCGGAAGCGATGCCATACTTGGCACAATCAATTGCATGACGAGTTGCGCGACCAATACTTTCTTTTGTCCTTGACAATGTCTCTATCATTCCCTCAAATGTATCCCGAGCAACAGCTGCCTCAGTACCACCACTTAATGTCCCAGCAGGTGCGTGGTTACCTGAACTAACTCTACCCTCTTCAAGTTCTTCAGACACCAGCTGATGTTGAGATGTGAGCTGCCGGGAGGATGGGGAACCTAAAGCTGTATGAGTATATATTCCATTTACATCAGGTTGTACGATGTTGGCTGCTGCCAAAACAGGATCAGGGCTTCTTCCACGGAGCACAGAGCCAGAGGAAAGAAAAGAATGGATTAGATTATCATGAGGAAAAGGTTGCAATTGAGCTTGTTTGCGTTTCGCCTGAGCTGCAGCAATAAGATGTCTCATTGATGTAACAGAATCTTCAAATTTGGAATCTGACAAGAGATTGGCGGTTTTATCCTCCCTTGCAACATTGAATCTGCAGTTGCCAATCGTCACAATATGTAAGAAAAGGTAAATGATAAAAAAAGTTCCAAGAGGAAACAACTCAAAGGAATGCACACGTACCGATCCCCAAGCAACGAATCATCCTCAGCAACTTCATTTATCCGCACGTTAGTCTTAGGAGTGATCCCTGCTTTTTCTGCGGCGACTACAGGTCTCCTCTTCGGAGTTGCTACTTTATTAGATGGGCGCTTTGTACTATCAGAAGCCTGACCTGAACCTTTATTTGACCCTAGCCGATCTTTAATTGAATTATGAGAACCAGATGCAGAATGCTTGCTAGCTAAATGCTCAGGTTGCTTGACTAAAGTAACCTGCCCAGGGGAATCGTTGGGTGAAGCTGGAGAAGCCTTTTCCTCCTTAGGAGTCAGTTTACGGTTTCCTAACTTCCCTGGACTACGGGAATCCTGAGTAGCCCTTGCCTTACAAGATCCTTTATCTTCAGTTTCAGTTTGACTTAGTGAAGAACGGCCGTTGAAAGATAAGTTTCCAGAAAGGTGGTTCTCTCCAGACAGATCAGATTGGTCAACTTTAACATCTCCAGTTACTTGTTTGGCAGAGTCAACATGAATAGGAACTTCGCACTTCTCATCATCATCTTCATCAAACCGACGGAGTGCCCTGCGCTTAAATTGGACTCGAGCAGGAGATTTAACCTTGATAGGACAGACATCCCTTGTTCCACTAAAAGTTTGAGCAGCAGAGTCAGGCATCACCTCCATCGCCCCGCGGCGGCGCTTCACTATGGATAAGACAGGCTCATCATTTTGTAAATCAGTCGGGAGATTACTATTTGCACTTTTTAGTGTTGAATGTTTTTCAGCTATTTTCCCCGATGAGGGGCTTTTACTATCCACATGCTGCTTACTTCCTTTTGTGTCCGGCGCACCAACACACAGAGGGTTCTTGCTCCTTTTGACAATAGTTTTCTTATCAGCAGCATCTGCATGAACAGATTTTGATCTTTTCGGAGGAGGTGGGTCCTCACTTGCATCCAATTTATGTTTTTTATCTTTAGGAACAGATATTGTCTTCCTTCTGTCTGTACATGACAAAAACCCATCTTGATCTTGTTCTTCAGAATTGACAGCACCCGAAGTAACATCCGATCCAGAAACTAGTTTCTTAGCTTTTCTAAAGTTTTTATCTTTCTTCCTATGGCTATCATCTGTAGCAGATATGACAGTATCAGAAGATGTTCCCTTCATGATATTGCAAGGAGCAATTTTTCGTTTATCTGCATCTTTCAAATGCTCTTCAGATTCAGCAATGCCAAGATCACCATTAGGATGCCCTTTTTCTGAAGATGCTGGACTTGAACATGTCTTCTTGACGTCCATCACAACCTTTTGTTTCTTTTTTTGAAAGGTCAACACTTTCTTTGCACTGTTACCGTTCGCAGTTTCTTTCTTATTGGCACCAACACGTCTGGCACAAAGTGCCAAGACCAAAGGTGGAGAATTATCCTTTTTCTCATCAGCTGAGCCACTAGGGGGGTCCCCTTCTGCGTCAGAGATATGATCACTTGCCCTAGCATCCATGTTTTCTGAAATAATCTCTGTCTTACTCGGTTGACCGTCAACCCTCGTACCATTTTCTCCTATACAACTAGATGCTTCCCCAAGTTGAGATATATTATTTGTCTCAGGTATCAACTTTATCTCTTGACTCTGCTTATGTGAACTGTCATCAGATTTGGTGTTACTCTCTTTAACAGCCAAAACAGGAGAGTGTTGTTCTGCTTTAGAAGAAACATTGGTTTCGTCCTGGCAGGCAGTCTCACCCTCCTTATGCACTTCAGCAGAGGCAGGCGCTTCTTCGTGCAAGACCTCTTCACTTGAGCCTTCCTTGTGCCCAACAATTTCAACCTGTTCCTCTGGAGCAACATCTCCAGACTCAATTGAGGGGGCCACTTCACCTTTGCAGTTTTTTGAATTTTTTTCTTGTAGTTTCTGAAAAGCCTCAGATATCTCCTTCACGGCACGGGCAAAATCACTAAAAGTCTTACCTTTAACATTCTTACCTTCACACCTGGCTGACAATTTACACATAGTTTCAGTAGTAAAAGCTTGTATATCCGCAGGGAGTACGAATGCACTGCACGCAACAAAGAGAAGGCACATTAAGATATATCGAAGCTCGAGTGACATTTTCAATAAGAGTGATAAGTGTACTTGGGAGCGGGTACATCGCTTATCAGCCTATATTTGACATTAACAAAGTTTGAGCTATTACACTATCTGATTCAAATCAAGCGACAGGTCAATAGTCCAAGACTCATTGTTAGATCAAAGAAGAACAAATATACTGGTGCTAGCACTTTGAGGAAGTACGGGGACCTGCAAATTTATCTCATAGCCAATTCTCTGTACGAGTTCAAGGAAATGAGTGTTCAACATTTTTTTTGATGGCAAAAGAACTAACCAGCAAGGAATAAAATCAACATCTACTATTTCCTTAGTCCCTCCCTAGAATTTACAAAATAAGTAACTGCTTAGGGAGGAAACCTCGTAATTTCCCACTCAATTATAAGAACGCATACACATATAAATTTTGAAGGAGTATATTAACATATAACTTTCAAGGAGAAAAAGTTAATACAATATACGGTCACAACCGCAACTCCGCAACCATGAGTTTCTAGCATTAAGACACTAATTACAATTAGTGTTCCCAGTCCAGAGATTCCTGACAGTGCCTATGCCCAGAACTCTGATGCTATAAGTCGTGCGACTCCGCAAGGTATAAGTGGTAAAGGTCGTTCAGAATATGAATTCTTTGGGACTTCTTTACAACCAAGTCAGGAAACCAATGGTGCTTCCCTAGGTTGATTGCTCAGGCATTAGCACAATGGCAGTCCCCTCATAGGTAGCAAGTCAAGGAGCGAGCTCTGGACCCTAATTCTATTAGCAATTATGTGGGCGATATGGAAGCACAGAAACGATAAAATCTTCAAGGAATCAAATCCAAACAGTGTACATGTGGATGTGGAGGATATCTTTGAGTTGCTGTTCCATTGGATCAGAAACAGCTGTTGGGAGAAAGATAAAGCTTTGTTATACTTTGTTTCTAATTGGGAGGCTCTGATGATGTGACATTTATGCTAGAGCTGAGTTGGGGTATGCATAGCTGTAAATGTTTTTCTTCCTCACTTTGTACAGATCCTTATTCATGTAAATATTAATTCAAAGTTTCAAAAAGAAAATGAAAAGTTGCATCTTCATAGTTGTCTAAGACAGGGCTCTTATTATTTTTTGTACAGAAGTAACAAAAGGCTCACTCTGTATTGCTCAATATTTCACGTCCACCGAAGGGATTCAATTTTAGCGATGACTAGCAGGTAACAGAAATCTTGGCAAGATTTGTACATATAAACCAGAACCAACTGAGGGGTGAGGACTATATTTTGTTTACCAACTATTTTGCAGACTCTAATTAGATATAACAGAAACCAACATAATGTTAACAGATACCACATTTCTAGTGATACATTTAGTAGTTCCGTGACTTTGGCATCAAACCTAGTTACACCATTTAACTCATAGCCGACCAATTCAAACTAATAGAAAACAAAAAAAAAAAGAATAAAACAAGAAAAAAAGAGGAAGCGGCATGGTATTATAATGATACTATAACTAGGAGCGGTGATGAAGTTGTATTTATCATGAGATGAAACAACTTCACTTCAAGAGTGAGTTTTAGGAGCATCTACTGAATAGCACAAGTAAAGATTAGATAGAATAACTCACATTTCAGCAGTACCATAGAATTGAACAAAGTACTTCCTAGGATCTGGAGCCCGTTCCCACTCTTCAGGCCGACTTATCTACAGATTTCAACACCCACAAATATATTCAAAAACGACATAATTGAAGGATATAATGATTAACAGTTATCAGGATAATGCAAGCAGTAAAAGCATGAAACCCTAACCCTACAGATAAAATTCCTACTAACTAAAACTTACAAAAGGATCTCACTTCAGAAACCTAGGGTTCATATCAAAAGGGTCCAAGGTTTCAACAATCAACCCAATTTAACAAAAATCTTAGTATGTCAATCAATCCATACGGTTCCATTCTAGTGCAATTTATCGGCAATAGGGTAGATACAACATTTGGGAACTGAATCAGAAACTCACAAAACAATTCAACAGGATACAAATTCAAATAAACAACTTCATAATCATGATCGAATTCATTTCCTCCAATCATCGTCAATGTCTAAACAACAAATTGATTTTCATTCACTATAAGAAGTGAAAGCGTAGAAAAATCGAAGGAAAACGAAAAAAAAGAACTGAAGAAGCAAAATCAAACCGACCTTGGCTGGCCATGCAGGGAAACCTTTAACTTTCGCAAGAACAAGATCCCCTAAACTCAATAAACTCTTCGCTTTTGATCGATTTGCTCCCCTTTTACGCCCCGGAGCCATGGCGATAAAAACCCTAAATCCAACTTCTTCCTTCTTCTCGTTAGATCGATGAAAAAACAAAAACTGAATAAATCAGTCTTATAACGAAGACTGAGATTCTACTATCTCCGAGATTTTTCTTCGATGAAGCGCCGAATAATGGGAAATCCCGGCGAATAGAAGTAACTAATGTGGAAAGACCAGGGGATTAGTAGAGAGAGAGGAAGGAGGGTTCTGCATTCTGACGATGATTTTAGAGAGAGAGAAAGGATAGTAGTTCATGAGGCGAGAGCGAAGTTTGGGTTAGAGAGAGAAACAAACAGCAGCAGAAGGAAATACTGCGTTTTTTTAAGAGGAAGGAAATTTGGGTTGTGTTTTGTGGGAAGGCTCTGAGACATCTAAACCTGTAGTTAGTTCTGTCGGTCTCTTTTTAACCATAGTTAACGTTGATGCATCTTTGGCTCTTTGGGTTGGGTCGGGTTGGGTTGGGTCGGGTTGGGTTGGGTCGGGTTGGGGGGGTCGGGTTGGGTTGGATGGGTCACAGGTTGGACTTGATGATTGGGTTGTGACTTGTGAGTAGGGGTGAGCAACGGTCGATTTTTTCGGTTTTGGCTCGAGCCGAAGCCGAACCTATAAGTGACGGTTTGACTAGATCATTGGTCAAAGTCGAGCCAATCATTCGGTCGGACGACATGGTTTCGTCCAGTTTGGCTCGACTTGGTTGAGTTCGGTTGATTGGTTTAGCCGAGCATAATTTATAGAAAATGTTTAAGCAATGTTACTCATTTAATTCCATAAGGATTAAATTCCTTTTTCTTGGGGTTATTTTCCAAATAGCCCCCAACTTTGTGACCGACTTCCTGCCTAGTCCCCTATTTTATCAAAAATACTCAGATGACCCCCTTTTTTAGATTATGTTAGTTAACTAGTCATCACCTCTCTCTCATTCAACTCATCGCCTCTCTCTACCACCTCATCTTCTCGCCACCTCATCATCTTCACGGCGAAGGTCGCCGCCCGGCCAATTTTTCGGTTGGTGACCTTTAAACATAATATATATATATATGTGTGTGTGTGTGTGTGTGTGTGTGTGTGTGTGTGTGTGTGTGTGTGTGTGTGTGTGTGTGTGTGTGTGTGTGTGTGTGTGTGTGTGTGTGTGTGTGTGTTATTTAGGTCGCGGCTTTGGCGAATAAAGAAAATTCTCCGGGAATAAAGACTAAAGGAGCATATTTACATTTTAGACCGAAAATTTACAAAGTTGTATTTTGCCCCCTAATCTTCATCTTCCACTAAGTTTATCTTCTTCTTCTCTCTAAAAACCCTAATCCAAGAAACCTAATAGTAGTACTACAAATCAGAATCCCGAATAAATCAAGAGAAGAAGATTGAGGAATTTAAAGACCAACGGAGTTCTTCTTTTATCAAATTCGTGTTGGAATGGATACTAAATCATTGTCAATCAACTCACCCAATTTTGATATAACATCACTTTGTAGGTTTCAAACTAATTGGATTTTTGAAGGTGTGTGAATGTTACTTCTAAATCTCAATTTGTAACCCTAATCCAAGAAACCTAATAGTAGTACTACAAATCAGAATCCCGAATAAATCAAGAGAAGTAGATTGAGGAATTTAGAGACCAACGGGGTTCTTCTTCCATCAAATTCGTGTTGGAATGGATACTAAATCATTGTCAATCAACTCACCCAATTTTGATATAACATCACTTTGTAGGTTTCAAACTAATTGGATTTTTGAAGGTGTATGAATATTACTTCTAAAACTCAATTTGTAACCCTAATTCCTCAATCTTCTTCTCTTGATTTATTAGGAATTTTAATTTGTAGTACTATTATTGAGTTTCTTGGATTAGGGTTTTTAGAGAGAAGAAGAAGAAGATAAACTTAATGGAAGATGAAGATGAAGATTAGGGGGCAAGATACAACTTTGTAAATTTTTGGGTTAAAAGTAAATATGCTCCCTTAGTTTTTATTCCCCGGAGAATTTTCTTTATTCCCCAAAGCCGTGGCCTTTATTTATCTCTCATCTCTCTCTTTAAAAAAAATTTTTAATCTGTCCTCTCTCTCTTTCTAAAAACTCCGGTGAAGGGGTTTCCCTTCGCCGGAGTTTTTAGAGAAAGAGATAGAGGACAGATTAAAAAAAATTTGTTTTTTTAGAGAGAGAGATGAGAGATACACAATTTTTTTTCTGTATAAAGGTCGCCGCCCGGAAAATTGGCCGGCCGGCGACCTTCGCCGGTGAAGACGATGAGGTGGTAGAGAGAGGCGATGAGTTAGATGAGAGAGAGGTGATGACTAGTTAACGTTGTTATAACGGTAACTGAAAAAGGGGGTCATCTCGATATTTATGATAAAGTAGGGGGCTAGGCAGGAAGCCGGTCACAAAGTTGGGGGTTAGTTGGAAAATAACCCTTTTCTTGATTGGGTTTTAAAAAAAAAAATTTGTTTTAGTTTAACACTTTTTAATTTTAATAAATTATTATTAACTTAAGATAACAAGGATAATTCGGAACTTAGTACTAAAGTTTAGTATTTCTTACTCTATAACTTTTATATATGATGTTTTATTATGATAAGATAAAAACCTTTAGAATACGATTGATTCGGCTTGGGCGGTTTCTAGAAACCCAAGCCGAAGCCAAACCAAACCAACCCGCTTTGGGTTGCTCGATTTACCGGCCAAACTGAGTCGAACAATGATCAGTTCGGCCTAAAAATCGAACGGTCTAGTTCGATTTGATTTGGTTCGGTCGATTGGTTCGATTTTTGCTCACCCCTACTTGTGAGTAATAACAATCTGAACCAATTGGATAGAACATAGCCTAGATATGAACGTAACCACTTCCACGAGGACTTGAACCTGTCACTGAAATTTAAAGAGATACAACTCATGAGACGAAAAGACCCATCTGCCATAACGAGAATTGAACTTTAGAGAAAGTAAGAAGTCAGAGTGCTAGTGCTAAAAATTTTGAACTCGACTTTTTCTTTTTGGAAAGGCCTAAAGAGGATAAATTTGTGGTTTGAACCTGGATCCCAAAGGGTAGAAGCCAACCGATAACTTCAACAAATGATTGTTAGACAAATTTTTTGATCTTGATGCAGTAGATGATGGAATAATTTTTTGGCAAACTTTTACGCGCACTTGTCGATTATTGACCAACAGAGTTTCGTCGGTGTTATTTCACCCAGTCTGCTCCAAAAAGTTTTGAAATTTTTCAACATCAACATTCCCCGAAACTTTTCTCGCATCTCATTAAAAATTTGTGTCGCCTTTAAAAGAATGAGCAAAGATGTCGGTGAACCAGAAATTTTAGAACCTTCTAATCCCAAGTAAAAAATAGTTGAAAGAAATATATAGATCAATAACTTAACATCCCATCAACACTTGGTTGCTCAAGTGGTTGATAGTGTTGACATAAATTCCAAAACTCTGGAGGTCTCAAGTTCGATTCTCAGAGAAGGTGGATTCTACAATTATTGAATTTGAGTTCAACATGGGTTTAACCTATTCGATTTCTCAAAAAGAAAATGTTTGTTTAAGGTTATAACCTATGTTTATCCTTTCCTTGGTAATTACTTTTTTTTTTTTGTTGAAACAGTATCTCTTATATTAAGAAACTAAAACATTCTTACAATATAGATTAACAAGAAAATAAGGAACAACTTGCCAAGTCTTCGTTCTATTCTTTAACCTGGACCATTTCGCTAGCTTGTCTGCAGGAGCATTGCATTTACTTAGAGATGTTATCGAGGAAAGACCCAAATAATGGGGGAGAAAACCTTAAAAAAATCAATTTTATTTGTTTTACATTAGAGGGAGAATGACTATCCACTTGCCTTCCACATCTTCAACAAAAACAAAACTTAGCCTTCCACATTTTGTTTTGTCGTTAACCGCGAGGAGTACAATTAAAGAATTTTGACTTAATTTGCGACTTAATAACTCACTTTCACTAAGAAGACAGAATTCACATTCACAAATTTGACTATCATTTCAAACGTTCTTTTACCCAAGTAACTCAGCATGTCTCAAATTAAGCCAATATCTTGTGTACATTTAACAATTCCCGTACTGTAAGTAAATGTTTATTATCATATAAAATATTTGACTTCCAATATAAACAATGATGACATGTTTATACAAACTTTTGTTGACACAAATTTCACTGTTTTCGATATTTAGAGGTGCACATTCTTGTAAATGATTCCGTTGAATATAGTGTCAAGAAAACCAGTGTCTACTTAGCATCGTCAGTACAGCATGACAAGTTGGGACAAAATCAAGGACTAAATGTAAAGAAACAGAACGAAGAGCATTGAACACTGCCTGTATAGACTGTGCGCTAAATCATACTAAATTGAGCCTCACAATTTGATTTGAAGTTACTAATATTCTCTATGTCAAAGACTCAACCACATTAGTTTTTCCATCCTATACGAAATTGTAGAATACGTAAAGCAAACAAAATTAAAGTGCACCACAAGCAACCCAATCCAACTGTTCACAAGGTGATAACTGATTGATTGATGAACATTTAACTTCCTAAGAACCATAACCAAATAACTTATACCAAAATTTGAGTTCTCAAATTGAAAGTATTATATCCGTTCCTACCCTGTCTAAGTGTTCGGCTAGAGAGAGAGTGAGAGATCTCACAACCTATTGCTGGGTGGCTTGACTTTGTATATCCGAACTATCCAGTTAGATGTCGTATAGGCCTCTTCCAAATGCTCAAGCTTTACATCTTTGTTTCCAATTTCAACTCCCCTTGCACGGTCATACCTGATTTAGTTTCGGTTAGTACAAAATTTAAACATATTAGACAACAAAAGTTGAGAAATTCATGCAAGTCCAAATGCTTTCATGTCATATATGGGGGCTGATTCAAAGTGCTCAAATACTTCGCTTCTATAGAATTAGAAAAGGGTTGAACTCCTGAAATGTGGAGAGGGGTTCATGTTACCACTCAACCAAAGTGAGCTTCACTATACCTAATTTTCTAACAAATGTATATAAAGTTGATTCTATAAAAGAGAATATCAAATTATTACGCTATTGATAATCTAAAGTTCTAAACATAAATATGGGAACTGAGTTGTGCACAGGGATAATGGGAACAACAGCTCCCCTAGCCTTCATCTTATTCTCCCTGTTCATATTATTATTTCCCTTTCTCTTGAACATTTTAAGATTCACTCTCATATCTGTCGTAACTCATAAGCACCATATTTCGAGATATCCGTCTTTATTCTTAATTCTCCTTTTTTTAAAACTATTCTTCATATGCTCATTAAGCTATTTCTGCCGAACCATGCAAAAATTTTGCAGCACAGAAAGGGTAGATCTACGAAAAGTTTAAAAGTGTCACTTACCCAGGAGGTTTACCATATTCTGTAGTCAGCTCTCCAAACCGGTAATAAGAAAGCTTGTACCTGAATCACCACAGATACACATCCATTAGCTAAAAATCAAAAAGTATAATCGATTCATCAAATAAAGGGGCAAGAAGGCATTAGACGTACACAAGCACAAATTATATAGTGCGTCGGACAAGGAAGAAAAGGTAAAAGATACATTTCTAAATGGATAAATGTAAGTATATGCAGGAAAATCTCTTATCATTCCATAACTCTTGCATCTCGAATTGTCATAAAGTAAAATAATGAAACAATACAAGGGATATTGGTCGAACATTGAATTTGCCCCACTAGAGGATATAAAATGTCAAGGTCCCTAAGATCATAATTGGTTCTCATCCAAAATCTACACATTTAGTAGTTAAAGCTCTGAGTCTCATCTGGTTTTCATATTGCTCAGTGACTTGCATCCGTGCTAAAGTAGATCCATAATTTCCGCAGTGACTTTTTTTTATCTAGAGATTATCAGTGATTACACACTCTTGCAGTATATGCCCATAGAAACCCATATTAACATTACGTCAAGTCAGATTTTGTGTTTTAACTGACAGTTTCCTTGCTTTGTCTTAATTCTATATCGATAGCATTATAGCAAGGAAATTGCGCTTAAGCTTGGATTTGTAGGTACCCTTCATGGGCTTTTATTGAAACATATAAATAGAAGTTTTGAGTCTCTAATATGCATTATTAATGACTTAGCAATGCTTCATAACTTACATGAGACAATTCAACATCTTGGGTGCAGCCCCCTTATCAACACGGTACTCGCCATTAACTAGGTAATCCGGTTCCTTGATTACAGGAAAAACTCCACCTCCAATCCGCACCATCCACAAAAATCTAGTACGCCATTAACAGTGTCAGTAAAAAAGGAAACATATTTTAATGATACAAGTTCGAAACCAAAAGAGAAACTGTTTCCAATTAAGCAGGTTTCAGTCTAGCCTTCTATATAACAATATAAACAAGAACGAGCAAAATGAACTATATCATAAAGGAATGAGAAGCATTTACTAGAATACTTAAAATAAGAAACCAAATTAGAGAATTCAAGAGATAAATTACCAAAAAATCTATATATTAATGATGTAATAACAATAGTTACCAAAGACAATAACAAGAGAAGATCTTGGTAAATGAAGAAATCACGCATCTCCAAAACTCTGTTACTTTGTTTTCCTTTCATTTTTAGGAACTGTAATATCCCAAGTCTGCAATTGTCTATAAAACCTTACATATCTTATTCACAACTCTGTAAGTTTAAAGAGAGAGTAAAAGCATCTATTAAAAACTGAATTGTTGTGAAAATTAGAAGTTATCTCTTAAACAGAAACACTCGGTATGCTCTGAAACTCTCCCAGTTCTTATATGCATTTCTTCAGGCGCGTAAAGGACCAAGAACCTTACGACCGTGGATTGAACCTCGCCAAACACTGTGGATAACGGAACATGCTATGCTTGCTACCACCCTACCAAAGAGGGGTTCACCCATTGCTCTGATCTTTGTGATGCTTACCACTGAAGTCCAAATATTAATATCTAGACTCCAATCATCTCCAAAATGGCCCAATGTATTACCATATTTTATTCAAAAGTTAAGGTATACATATAACTGTATGAGTGACTATATCAAAGTTTTAGGATTGACAGGAACCAACTTATCAGGAGCGGTCCAGTGATCCCCTTCCAGGGGCGGCAACTAAGAACAGTAAAGGATCGAATCCAGAATCAAACCCATTTGGGTAACTGAGTGAGGGTCGTTTGATATATATATATATATATATATATATATATATATATATATATATATATATATATATATATATATTACCCAACGTAGTTGATAATAAAAGCTCCAGATATATTGCGAATTTCAACACGACGATAGAAAGAAGAAAAACATAATGGAAGTAATATATGGCAGTTCTAGATAAAAATAGACTCTTACTTGTTAATATCATCGGAAGAATAGCCAGTTACCCCTCCAAATACAACAAGCACATAATCCACATCTAGCGATCTCATGATCTCATACGCTTCATCTTCATAGGATGACATAGCACGCCCTACAGTGGCAATGTGTGTGTTGTTCCACGTGTTATTATCAACAATGACAGTTCTATTTCCCATGGCTGTGATCTGATACCCATAATCCCACCAGGACATCACCTTGGCGTCTGGAGGAGTATTCTGGCGAAGCCAAAAGTATGCCTCCCTATAGTCATCAAAAATGACCCTGCCACCATTTGCACCCCTGGCAGCCAACACAATCGAGGGAGATGAATATGCCTCGGATGTGACCCACGTGCAGTGGATAGCATACTTGCTGAGCAAGAAAAAAACACCTAGAAGCAGAGCAGCAGCAACATTTTTTCCAAATGGTGGAGATTGATCGAGTAAATTCTGTTACAGCAACAAATGCAAGGATTCTCAAAATTGAATTCAAGGAAACACATGCAACACAAAGAAAATAAATTGACTTCTTAACCTTCTAAGAAAACATGCTAAAAATAGGTTTACAATAACCGTTTTTTCAGTTATATTCATTCATTCAGACCATTCCAATATCAGAATAGGTTAAAAAAAATGGTGATAACAGAATGAAGACATACCTTAGCCGCGGCCTTTGCACTCCCAGATGTCTTGCTAGAGCCACTATGTACAGTCTTGTTCTTTGTCCTCATTAACGAAGTTAAATTCTTTGTAGTAGCAGATACTGCAACAGCACTTATAAGGCAGACAGCAGGTGTGGCAACAAGAATTAGCCGAACCATCACTCCAGCAAAATACATGCTGGTTAGTCCATACATAACTATAAATATTGTAGTGTCCGATAACCTCTTGAAACAAAAGTACAGACCGGCAGGGAAAAGAATGAGGAGGATGTGAAAGTCAAACATAAATGATGACCATGCTGTTGGTTGATGCTCAGATACAGATGCAATAATTGGGATGAAATTCGTTGCATATGTTGGGTCGAGCAAAGAGTAAAAACGCCCTGTCCATGGAGAAATGTAGCCAGAAGCAATACCAACACCAAGAGCAAGGACACCCAGACCAACTGAACATGTAACAGTGAACCTCAAAAACGACTGAAATAGCTTCTTATCGCTGAGCAGGTGCTTAACCCAACCTAAGAAGTAAAATACCTGCAAAAAAAATGTTTTTTTATGTTAGACTACCAGTCCTAATTTTCAAATTCAAGCCCACCCACTTACAAATTGACCAAAATTTCAGAACACTCGAGTTTTTCAACATTAAAAAATAGATAAGAAGTCTGCAGTTAAGGCTTGCCGGCTCGAATTTAAGTATACACAAATATACTCTTAAAGATCTAAGGAACTGAGTTCAAAAGAACACCTCTAAACTGAATATCCAGTTTCCTAGACTTTGTCTGGAGAAATTTATTTATTCTGAATTACTGATCATAGATTTAATCCTTAACCAAAATGCATGTATTCATCTCGGAGACTCAGACGCTATTATAAGTTGCTCTTTCAGTGAACCAGGTAACTGTTTAAGGTCACAACTCATAACCAAGATGGTAAGAGAAAAAAACAAACCTGCATCAAGAAAAACACCCCCATTGCTGCCATATGCTCCCCGGACTGAACATGCTGAAACCCGACGAACTGAATTTGCATTGCGAGCAACGACCCTAACACGTACATGCAATTATATGCTACATACAACCTCATTGAATACCTTCCAGTAATCAGAAGAACCAACACATACAGAGGAATTAAGTTAATTATAAAAACGTAACCTCCCCAAGCTGAAACCATATAAAAGTACCCAAATGCCGAAGCTAAACTCCAAAAGAGAGAACCAGTATTAACAGCCTTAACAAAGAGATAGAAAGTAAGCAACAACGCGAAAATGGCTACCCCTTCGTTATCATAAGATCCAGCTACTGATCTAGAGATATAACCAGGGCAAATTGCGATTAAAGCAGCAGCAACAAGACCAGCCCCAGAATCCCAGATCTCTTTACCGAAAAAGTAAGCTACTATAGTTGTATTTGATGCGAAAAATGGAGCTGTTAAAACACAAACTTCACGAATATGAACTGCAAATCTTAAAAACCTAAGTGTCCAATAGATTAAAGAAGCAGTTACCATGAGACCTGGGTATAAAGTTCCACCAATGATTCGACCTAGCGGATACCAACTTTCAGAATCAAACCAGTTCCAAAATTCATAAAAACCTTTCTCAGTAAGGAACAATGTCGTTCGGTAATTGAAGTAAGGATCAAATTCATGAATCATGCTTTCGTAACGAAGAACACTGAATAATCGAGTTATGAAAGCCAAAACGTAGACAAGACCGAGAATACTAACTCGAATCAGAAGCTCTTGTTGCTTGGTTTTCAACTTAAAGTTCTTGAGAGAGAAATTAGAGAAGAAAGTATCTGGTTTGATGCTAACCTGCGCCGATGATGGCGTCGGTGTTGCCGATTGCTGTTGGTTCGCTGATCCGCCCATTTCTGTGAGAGAGGTGAGAGAATTTCGAAACCCTAAATGACGAAATTAAACAGTGGATCGTATAGAGTAGTGAAGATCTGGAATCAATGGAAAAATTCTTCCATGAATCAAACGAAAAGATGGATTTGGATCAGGTTAGATCGAATGTTCGATGAAAGGTGAACAATGAGGGTTAAGGAAGAAATAGAATAATGTGGATTTTGATCCCAGTCACTAGAACACTGTATAATCACAATTATAACCTCTTTATTGTTCAAATTTCTTTCTCATACCTATTTGGATGGGAGGTAAGATGATCCGTCGAAATGTTTCATTTTTCAATTTTTTTCAGGTACTAGAACGTAAATATCTACTTTTGTTTCAGTAGTTTGGTATCGTCAATTTTTGCTAATAACGTGTTGACAGTGTTTATGTATTCATATAATCCTGTATTTGGAAAGAAAATTATATCTACGTAAGTATTATATTACACGTAATTTAAGAAAACTGATGTAAGTATTTGTATATATACTTTCAAAAATTGTATCTACGTAAGTGCTTATTTTAACTTGGTTCTCGTAAGACCACTTAAATGAATACTATCGACATGAATAGAAATTTTATTACTAAACATTTTTTACACTAAATAGATGCACATATAGTTTAACAAAAAAAAAAAAAATAGATGCACATATATCTTAAATAACGATAGACTAATTCCGTTTTTCTTATAGGTTCCCCTCAATTTCAAGTCATATTCATCAAGAAAGGAAGTCCAATAAATTTTTTTCTAAGAAGTATTCGGGAAACCACTTCATCATCAACAATGGACATCAAGAAATGTTATCCTACCAGATTTTAACACTTTTCTTCCTCTGGAGCAATCATATGGTGTGATATTAAGTTGAATTTGTTTTCTTCTAACAAAAAAAAGTTGAATTTGTTTGTATGTTCCTCACATACAAAGAGCTAAAAAGTTTTATGTGTTTTTTAGCCAAGTGGGACGTCAAGTCTATTTTTTTTTTTTTTTTGATGAACCGTCTATTTTTTATTTGTCTTCCTATTTGAGTTTTCTTGGTATTTGCCTAATGGCTGCTTAAAATAACTTTGCCTTCAAAAAATCCTCCCAAGTACATACATACATACATACCATGATAATAATTTAGATTCTGCCAGCAATTCTTGGTTGGAGTGGTAAGATGTTTAATCTTCTATCTTATAAGTCAAGAGTTCTGAATTGGCTAGACTGTTTGCCTTTGTGAGAGCTATCGGAAACTCGACTTTCGACATTATCGTTTATACTTTCAAATTAGACTTTCAAATTTTAAAAATAGATTTACTTTCGTTTTTTATCATTACTAAATATTAACCATTAATAAGGATCCCAACTAAAGGCTTTTGGTATAGGAAGATCAATTTTTAGCAAAGACAGTGCATTAGATAGGGAGATCATTCTTTTTAGAATAGGGAGAGATAAACACTATTTTCTAAAATATCTCAACTTTAAACTTTGGTCCCTCCCCTCAAACTATTTTCGGCCAAAAGATAGGGAAGAGAGAAAAATCACGTTCGACCAAAACCTGTTCGTCGGTCAAAGAGAGAGAAGAGAGATAAACACCCTTAAAACCTGTTCAACCAAAAGAGAGAAAAAACCCTAAATATGTTTGTTTCGATCAAAGAGAGAGAGATAGAGATGGGAACCTAAACCCTAGATGACTAACACAACACTCATCTCCATAGAGGGGTTTATTCTTGTTATTCATTCATTTCTCCATAGATTTTTAGGATTTTAACACTGATTAAAGTAACTTTTGAAGATTTCAAGTATCAATATTGCAATGAAGAATACAAAGAAGGAAAGGTAAGAGTTCTTCCTCATCTTCTGGACTGATTGATTTATTTTGGTTATAATTTCAGTTGGAACCTTTGTAAATCTCTATAATTTTCGATTCCAATATCGCAATTCCATTTTGTCAATTTCTATGAAAATAGTGAAAATTTTCATCTAGAACAACTGCATTTTTTTTTTTTGTTGTCTTTTTCAGTCAGTCTGACCGAAATTTGTTGTCTTTTTCAGTCGACCCAACCGAAAATCTTTTACGAAACAAAAACGACCTAAAACCCTAAAATGTTTGTTTAACCATAGAGGAAGACAAGACAATGATTTTTCTTTACCTGAGACATATTATCTTCATTATATATGTCTTTGTTTAAGTCGATGCCCTCATTTAAGTAGATGGTTTCGTTTAAGTCGATGTCTTCGTTTAAGTCAAAGGACTCTTCTTTCTTGATGTAGGCTGCCTCCTTCATTAATGGTGGTTGCTCATCCATGAGATCTTGAGGCACCATTAAAACTTGAAACTAAAACTATAGTGATGGTAAACTTTGCAAGTTTTTTAATATTAATGGTGATGTTGATAGTAGTGACGATATTAGGGTTGGGTTTTTTTATGTGAGAGAAAACTACAAGTGAATAGAATATAAGATTTATTATTAATTTTTATCAATTTCTAATCATGAATATATAAGTATATATTTCAAACACATCTAATGTATTCTGATCATAAATAAATTAGTAGTGTTTCTTATTTGTTTCTCCTTATTCTTTAATATCAGGTTGAGTTTTGAGATACTTGAAATATAGAAAAGAAATATCAAACAATTAATTTGTAATCATAAATATAAGAGTATTTCTAACCCAAGTTATGATATTAATGTAGGCACCTAACAAATAATAATTGGTTATTATTTGTTTTTCTTTATTGCAATCTCTGTAATACTTGGTCTACTTTATGGTTTAAGGAGGTGGAGATGAGAACAAAATTAAGATTCATGAACATAACTTAGAAGTGGTTCGTCCAAGAGGAAATGATAATACTTTGTAGGGAAAGGCAACCAATATAAAGGTGATACCAGATCATCTTCTTTGAACTCATTTTCTGTATATGTTTTTTTTAACGAGGTGATTCCATTAATCCAAAACAATGTCCATTACAACGAAAATGCGAAAAAGACTGAATGTGAAATACGCACAAAAAAACCTACTGATCCGTCAAACCAGAGGGACTAAAGCTTCAGCTGCCAGATTGTGAGGGGATGTATTAGAGTCTCTAGAGCAGTATAAGAGGGGCACGATCCTCTCATTCACTAATCCACGAAGAAACCTATTTCCGCTTGCAGCCGCCACAGAGGAAAAATTGAGCCGTCCGATAGGAGGGTGATAATGACCTTCGAACCCCCTTCCAAGTCAAAATCTTATAAGTTCAGTCGTTGAGCCATCTCCAACTCTAGTTAAAATCCCCTCATCTCACCGTGTAGAGCCGAGATCGGCGACAATGTTACCGCAGCTGAGTCTACCAGTTCACCATCAGAATTTCGTAACACTGCCGTCGCCGCTGCTCCTTCTTGTCGGTAAGATCCATTGACGTTTATCTTTAATCGTCCTACCTGTGGGGGTCTCCATCAAGAGCGAGGTTTTTCCTGGCATAATGGCAGAAGACGAAGGTAGAAACACAAACCTTGACGGTGAACGAGGTAACAATGCTATGTGGGAAAAAATTGACGGTTTGAGTCATCAACTAGCTCAGATGATGGAGATGATTAACAACCTGAATGTCAAAACAAACCCTAGGCAACCTATTAATAGAGAACGTGTTGAGGGATTCGCCCACAACCAACCTGTTAATGGAAACGAAGTCAGAACACAAATACTTCAACAATATGCTGGCAACCAAGAACGTGATGATAACTATTATCCTAACCAATATTACCCGCATAGAGATTATGATGAATACAAAATCAAGGCAGAAATACCATTCTTCAGTGGCTATTTTCCGATCGAAAAGTTCCTTGATTGGCTACATGAGGTTGAGCGACAAGTGGAGATGTCCTATACTGATCCTGGCGAACAGACGGTAAAAATTATCACTTGTAGACTCAAAGGAAGTGTTGCGGTTTGGTGGGATGAGTTACAACGTCAAAGATTGGGGCAAGGAAAGGCTCTAATCCAGAATTGGCCGTCTTTGAAAGAAAACCTGAGGGAGAGGTTCTTTCCCCCAGATTATCAACAACACTTGTTCAGGATCAACCAGAATTGTAAACAAGGGTTGCGTTCGGTGGGAGAGTACTACGAGGAGTTTTCAAGATTGGCCCAGAGAAATAGTATGGAAAATGTGACAGAATCAAATAACGTGTTAGTGGATCGTTTTATGAATGGTTTAAAGTTTAATCTAAGAGAAAAGATTGGATTGGTTACGGTCTGAACCATTCAGGACACATACAATTTAGCACTAAAGGCAAAAGCTTGGGAGAAAGATCGTCGAAATTCAGGGTTCAGAAGAGACGAACAACCTCGATTGACTTCTGAAAAGAGCAAGGGAACTCTCAGGGAAAATACTGAACCCCCAAGAAACGTAACAAGGAGTAGTTCCAGTACTGCTAATCAGAGACCCCCAGCTAACACAGGAACCAATCCAAATCCGTATACAAAGTTTCGTGGAACTAAGTGCTACTCCTGTCAAGAAATCAGTCACACGTCAAACAATTGTCCCCAGGAAGGAATAGAAGGGTAGTGAATGTCGTGGACGAGAATAGAGAAGATAATTTTCCTGAAGAAGACGGAGATGGTGGTGAAGATTATGAGGGTTATGAATGTGTCGAAGAAGAAGGTGAACGAGTAGCTTGCATGATTCATCCAGTCTTACTCACACCAATGAGGAAGATCGTAGCCAACGGAAAACGATCTTCCGATCTGAATGTACTATCAAAGGAAAAATGTGTTCTTTAATCATCGACTCTGCTAGTTTTGAGAATTTTATTTCTAGAAAACTTGTTGAGTAGCTACAGTTACCCGTTGAAGATAATCTTTCACCATACACCATTGCTTGGATAGGACCGGGACATGTTAAGAAAATTGTCAAGAAGTGTCGAGTTCCTATCTCTATCGGAAAGTACTACAAACGTTGGGAGGTATATTTGTACCAGAACGAGTTTGTCCTGTACTCAAACCATCAGACCCTAAAATTCATCAACAGTCAGAAGCAAGTTGACAAGATGCACATCAGGTGGGTCACTTTTATTCAGAAATTCAACTTTGTTATTCGACACAAATAAAGCGCAACGAATAGAGTCGCTGATGCACTTAGTAGGCGTGCCACACTGTTGGTAACATTAACACAAGAAGTTGTGGGTTTTGAAGTATTAAAAGAGTTGTATGAAGACGATGATGATTTCAAAGAAATCTGGGCTAAGTGTAAGGAAGGTCAACCAGTGACAGATTATCTTATTTTAGCGGGTTACCTATTTAAAGGCAGCAACTTATGCATTCCCAAAACATCCCTACGAGAAAGTTTGAGCCGTGAATTACACGCTAGTGGATTAAACGCACATCTCGGAAGAGATAAAACAGTTCTTAACTTATCCAGTCGATACTTTTGGCCAAAGTTGAAGAGAGATGTGGGTAATTACGTTCAGAAGTGTTATGTTTGTCAAGTTTCAAAGGTCAGGCGCAAAA
Organism: Eschscholzia californica; assembly: GCF_041429995.1. Lineage (NCBI taxonomy): Eukaryota > Viridiplantae > Streptophyta > Magnoliopsida > Ranunculales > Papaveraceae > Eschscholzia > Eschscholzia californica. Next base: position 9,495,883 of record NW_028238198.1, on the reverse strand, counting down.
TACGGGTCTTTACATCCCCCTTCCTATTCCAACAACCATTTGGGAGGATTTATCCATGGACTTTGTGTGAGGACTTCCTCAAACACAAAGGGAAGTAGACTCAGTTTTTGTGGTCGTTGACAGGTTTTCGAAGATGGTTCACTTTATTCCGTGTAGGAAGACTTCAGATGCTTCCCATATAGAAAAATTATTTTTCGCAAAGTTGTCAAACTACATGGAGTACCTAAATCGATTACTTCGGGTCGGGACTCAAAGTTTCTTAGCCATTTTTGCGTCACCTTATGGAAGATGTTTGGCACGTCTTTAAACAGAAGTACTACAACTCCTCCCCAAACAGATGGACAGACAGAGGTGACAAGCTGAACTTTAGGTAACATGATTCGGTATATCTGTGGAGATAAACCCAAGCATTGGGATCATGCATTACCTCAAACAGAATTTGCCTACAACAATGCAGTGCATAGTGCTACTGGAAGAACTCCCTTTTCTGTCGTTTACATGAAGGCTCCTAATCAAGCTGTGGATTTAGCAAAATTACCTAAAGGAAGGGGAGTTAGTGTAGCAGTAGAAAACATGGCTGAGCAAATTCAGACAACGCACGACGAAGTGCGACTTTGCCTCGAGGAGACTAATGCTAAGAACAAAGCAGTTGCCGACAAACATCGTCGGAAGAAGGTTATGAGGAGGGTGACGATGTGATGATTTTCCTACGAAAAGAGCACGTATAATAAGTTGAAACCTAAGAAGTATGGTTTATTCAAGATTCTGAAGAAGATCAATGACAATGCTAATGTGGTGGATATCTAATTCTTTTCAGAGTTTTCCGCTGCGTCAGGTCATGCCTTTACAAATGATTGTGATAATCTTCAAGAGCCCTCAATTAGTTTCACTTATGAGTTTCATCATGAGAGAACTCTTGAAAATATTCAGAAATCATTTTATGGGTCACAAACTCATATTAAATAAAACACTATGCACGCCCTTTAGGAGATAGAGTCAAAATTGAAAGACACCGAGAGAGGGGTTTCACAATCCCAAACTCCAGCATATCCCAAGGGTACAGGTGAGGACAATACACCTTGTATTAGTGTTAAGTCCAACTCCATTCTCGAAAGTGATGAAGTGATTAGCTCAGATACTCCTATGAAGGTAGACATACCTGAGGATTGTGCAATTTCTGAGAATGGTGAAGGACATGATGAGTTTTTAAAGCCGAAATCTGAGTCTGAACCAGTTAATAAACCTCATTCTGCATGCCCTCAACAATTGTTCCCTACCCGTGATATGAATATGCTTGCATCGATAGTTAAGAGGAACAACACTACTAGTTCTCAGGAGGACCGTAACAACTTGACTAGTTTTTTACTTGAGACCTTTGTAGCTAGTAAAGATGGACTAGATGTCGATACCCTCTTAAGAGAAACCATAGATTTCTCTAAGGACACTGATGATATTGAGACAGGAATAATGTTTGAAGGATTGTCTGAACCCTCACTTAAGGAAAATTCTGACTTAGTCCCAAGGTCCATTGGCAAACCCTTAGGTTTTAGTTCGACATCTCAACTAATATCTTATACATTTGTAGATCTTTTTAGTGAAATCCATGCCTTCCTTGTTATTATATCAAACTCTGTTGCCTTCTCGTCATCCAAGTTTGGGGATTACCTCTTATTTTTTGTCGTCTCACTATAAACCCGTACCATTACATTGTTGTGAGACGGTTCTTACCAGTTAAAACTTTTGTATGGGTAGACTCTCAAATATTTCGTCTTTTGTTATATGATAGTTTAGTCTACTGAGATTGAGGTTTTGATGTTTGTGGGTATCATCTCTGGAAACCCTCCACGAGACAAAACTCGTACTCTCGTGCATACGAGAGACTCAAAGGTTAAGCATAGCTTTATGCAGTCGAGTGATCCTGCGTGAGTGGTCATTTTTATATGGTGATCCTTATACTTCATTCTTATTCTATTTATTGATGTGTTAGGAGCATTTCTCAACTTGTATACTTTTGGGGCGTGGTTCGTTCCAAGTTTGGGGATGACGATTGGCTTATCATCAACTTGAAACTCGAATACATAAGTCTTGGTAGTATCACTTTTTATCTCCAAATATGATGCCTAACAAGAAAAGTACATAAAAATATGATTTGTAATACTCGAAATGGACTAACTAAGCTAAGTTAGGCGCTCCAAATGTGACATTTTCATGTCACATCAGGGGAGCCGAGTAAAGTTCCTAATTAGAACTCGTCCATCAGAATATGATCTTGTTTAAGTTTGTCTGAATGAATGGGTATTTGTTAACGTGCTTTTTTGTTGAATAATATTTTATGAGAACTAGGGCGTCTTTGCCTGGCGATAAAGAGGGTGAACTGGATACGAAAAACTATCTATAACGATGTGACATTATTAGCGACGGATTTTTAAAACATAACTAGAAAGGAGATTCGAGTTTTTGTCGGACAGTTTGCCTATTACATACCTATTACCGACGGTTTGGTGTATTACCGTTACCAAGTGTAAGTACTACTTCCTACAGCAGTTTTTGCCTAAATCGTGAGAAGAGTACTTTCCAAGGTGGTATATTAATTATTAGTCACAATCATCAACCGATTTGTAGTGCTAGTTCTTTACTTAATCCCTTACATGCAACTACTTACTGATGATTAATATCAGTCGAATAATTAAAATTGAAAACACTTAACATTCATTCAAATAAATTGTGAAGACTTATCCCCACTGCTAGTGCTGCTGCTGCACAGTGAGGGCATATGATTGATGACCTCTCCTTTCTCCTCATCACATTCCATAATCTCAATATCACCTCCTGTCTTCTGATCATAATTAGTTGTGTTTCTTGCTACTGTTTCTCCACCCTTCCCCCACAGAACTCCCAAAAGTCCTGCTAGTATAATTATAGAACCAACCACACTACACATATATAGGCCACATTATAACATATTAATGATACTTAAATCCACCACATGCACATATATATATATATATATATATATCCTTGAATATCAAGCACATAATTAAAGAAAATTACCTTCCGACATATACTTTTTCATCTAATATTGCCCAACCTACTACAACGACGATAACCAATTGTAGCGGATTGAAGGCGGAAACGTAGATGGGTCCTCTCTTCGAAATGCACCACGAGATGACCACAAAAGTTAGCGCGGATCCAATGGTTCCCTTTAATAATCATATATATACCTAGTAAATTTTGTCATGCATGCATGGGTAATAATTTGGCATGATATTTTAGCAATTAAGCTTGATATTTATTAGTTAAAAAACTTACAGCATAGAGAGGTGTTATTATTCTGATTTTAGAAGAAAGCAACCATTCTTTCACATCATGTTCTGCAATCAATCCAATGAATACACATTCGATGCTAGCCATGAAACACATTATTGCCGTGCTAGAATAAGGTGTCGGAAATGTCTTGCTCATTTTTGTCTTAAGTTAAATCAGAATAAAGAAAACATCAAACAAAGGGTTTCAATAAACATAATTACACTAGAGCAAAAATGTAAAAGTAGCTTATTTTAACCATCACCAAGTGATTTCTACCTAAATTAAGATGCTTGGGCATGGAGAAAGTCGACAAAAAACAAATTTAGATATATATGGGTTATTGTATATATAATTACCTGAACTATAAATCTCCCTGATCCAGCCACACAACTAAGAGCAATGAAAAGAGGACCGATAAATGAAGTATGTGAGTTGTTGTTCCCTCCCATTTGTTTGACACTGCTCCAATGTATGAACGATTTACCGATGTTTATGCGCTTTCCTTGATAGAAAGACATAAACATGGCACCTCCCACACACACTACTGTCCCTAACACCTTTGCCAGCCCTGCCGATCTCTTTACATCCACAGTCTCCATTCTATATATACATGAAACATTTTAAGTTATAAAACCAAATTTCTCTGCATGAAATGAAGAACTATATGTTCATGCTATTTGAAAGTGGATATGTACCCGAACAAGACAACCATAAGAAAAGTCATTGCCGGTAATAAATTACTCAACGCACTTGCAACAGTAGGGGTTGAATATTTAAGCCCTAGAAAGTAAAAAAATTTGGTTCACAGTTGCCTTGGAAATCGGATATATAACAAGGTTAATTAGTGATTGTGTTATGTTCAATCGAGGTTAATGTGAATAATACAAGTAATCCAAGACAAATAATAGGAATAGTAAAGAACAATCAAGAACAAAACACAGAGATTTACGTGGTTCGGTTGGTGAGACCTACTCCACGGCGACAACGACGCGATGATTTCCATTATGATAAGCAAACAAGTTTACACAAGAGATTCGTGAGATTGTGTCTTACTGATATCTCCTTAGGGTTTAGTTTTTAAGATTGGTCAAGTTGTACGCGTCTTGAATAGTCTGTACTGTAATTCTCCCCACCTTTTCTCGCAGACTAAATTTTAGTTCGCTTAGAAATTGATTTGCTACAACATCTTCATATTCTGTAATATTTTCCATATTGTTTCTTTGAACCAATCTTAAAAACTCCTCATAGTACTCACCCACTAAACGCAGGCCTTGTCTACAGTTCTGGTATATCTTGAACAAGTGTTGTTGAAAATTAGGAGTAAAAACCTCTCTTTCAGGTTCTCTTTCATAGATGACCAATTTTGGATGGGTGTCTTTCCTTGTCTCATTCTTAGATGTTGTAATTGATCCCACCAATCTGCGGCACTCCCTTTAAGTCTACAAGCAATAATTTTAACTATCTTCTCATTGAGAATCGTAGTAGACAAATTGACTTGTCGTTCGACCTCATGTAGCCAATCAAGAAACTCTTCGATCGGCAAATAGCCATTGAAGAGTGGTATCTCTGTCTTGATTTTGTATTCATCATAATCTCTACGCCGGTATATGTGATTAGGATAGTAGTTACCTGCGTTTTCTTGGTTGACAACATATTGTTGAAGTGGTTGTGTTCTGCCTTCGTTTCCATTAACAACTCGGTTGTGGGCGAATCCCTCAACACGTTCTCTGTTAATAGGTTGCCTAGGCTTTGTATTGACATTGAGGTTGTTAATCATCTCCACCACTTGGGCTAGTTGATGACTCAAACCGTCATTTTTTGCCCATATAGCATTGTTACCTTGTTCAGCGTCGAGGGTTGTGTTTCTAGCCCTGTCTTCTGCCATTAAGCCAGGAGAAACCTCGCTCTTGATGCCAACTGACGCAGCGGAAAATTAATAAAAAGCCTTAAAACTCCGTCTAAAGACTATAGAGCGGAAACTATAAGAAGATTACTAAAATACTGAATTTTATTGATAAACTTGAATGAATAAAACAACTCCTAGGTCTCCCTTATATATACTTAGGGTTTCCTTAACCTAATCAAACTCAAATAACAATTTCTAAAAAATAAAATACTAGTTTCCTAAACCTAATCATAATCTAATAACAACTTCTAAATAAATAAAATACTAGAATCTAAATTCTAGAAGGTTTCCTGAAAATATAAAACTATTAAAACTAACGATTCTCTACTAAAAAAATATTATACTGCTAAAATAACTAGATTTTATGATATCCAAGGTACTTGGAATATCTAATGAAAATCTCCGTGCATCAATAAATTTGAGAAAGTGGCCATCTTGAACTCACTTTCTCATACCTATTTGGATGGCGAGTAATAGGTTTCGTCCAAATGTTTCATTTACAATTTTTTCAAGTACTAGAACGTAAATATCTACTTGTGTTTCAGTAGTTTGGTTTTGGTGTCGTTAATTTTTGTTAATCACGTGTTGACACTGTTTATGTACTCATCTATTCCTATATTTGGAAAGAAAATTATATCTACGTAAGTGTTATATTACACGTAATTTAAGAAAAACTGATGTAAGTATTTGTATGTATATTTTCAAAAATTGTATCTGGGTGGGTGCTTATTATAACTTGGTTCTCCTAAGACCACTTAAATGAATATTACCGACATGAATAGAAATTTTATTGCTAAAACATTTTTTACACTAAACAGATGCACATATATCTTAAGTAACAATAGATTAATTCTGTTTTTCTTATAGGTTGCCCTCCATTTCAAGTCATATTCACCAAGAAAGGACGTCCAATCAAATTTTTTCTAAGAACTACTCGGGAAACCACTTCATCATCAACAATGGAGATCAATAAATTTTATCCTACCAGAGTTTAACACTTTTCTTCCTCTCGAGCAATCATATGGTGTGATATTAAGTTGAATTTGTTTTCTTCAACAAAAAAGAAAGTTGAATTTGTTTGTATGTTCCTCACATACAAAGAACGAAAGAGTTTTATGTGTTTTTTAGTCAATTGGGAAGTCTTCCTTTCAAGCCTATTTTTTATTTGTCTTCCTATTTGAGTTTTCTTGGTATTTGCCTAATGGCTGCTTAAAATAACTTTGCCTTCGAAAAATCTTCTTAAGTACATAAATACATACATACAATGATAATAATTTAGATTCTGCCAACAATTCTAGGTTTGGACTGGTAAGAGGTTTAATCTTCTATCTTATAAGTCAAGAGTTCGAGGCACGCTGACATTTCAAAAAAATATCAGTTTAGACCCATTCTATAAACCAATTATACAAACTTTTGTCATTGAGAATTTGTTTAAAAGTTCTATAGAGGCACTTATACAATTTTTTGACTGCTATATACATCAAGCTTAAAACCAAAACAAATACAAAAATTGGCAAACCTTGCAAAAGAAAAAAAAGGAAAACTCCATTCTAAAAAAACACAAACTCATTTGAGAGACCACATATGCTTTCTTTCTAATAACCCTTCCAAAATCACCTTCTTCCTGTACTCTTTTGAGTCGAAATTCATATTGTCCCAGTTTGACTTGTCGACTATCTTCTTTGTTTTTGTCATAGTTTTGAAGTAATGAACAAAATACAACCAAGCTGCTGTACTAAAAATAGCAAAAATCCGACCCCAAATAAGCATAACCATTAGTGTCACAATTAAAACTGAAATACCTGTTACTGGACCAAATTTTCCTGCAATTTCTCCGTCGGAGTTCTTACCCACAATCGGAAAACGGTCAATGGAGGAGTGTTGTCTTGATACTAGCTTTTCTTGACTTAATGACCTTTTTACGGATTGATTAGGTTGGCTAGATAATATAATACTTTTTCGGTCTGTGGTATGTTTGTGACAGTTTAGACCTTCAGCTTTATCAAAATCGTCAATGCTAGTGTTAAGGTTAGCTACCAACTTTACCTGTTCAAATAAAAACAGCTAATTAGATTCTAAACAGTCGTATAAAGGAGAGAAGGAACCATATAGATATAGTGAAATAAAACTTGTCATGGTTATTGTTATTATGGTATATTTTGATGTTTGCGTAAGCGTTTAAATTACGATGCAATATAACAGTATCACACATTATATCGTTACAACAAAATATATATATAGTACTTTAGCTTTCTTTTTCGTCCAAACAGTGAAAAATGGTTAACATTAAAACAAGACCAATTATGTCCGCAAAGATGCCCATAGTAGTTTTTTTTTGTTGAAAGATGCCCATAGTAGTTAAATAGCAAAGATTTGACAACTCTATTTCGACTTCCATGAGAAATATGAGATGTAAGAAACTAGACACTCATCTTAAGTTATCTTCTTAAGCTTTCAACAAAAAAAAAAAAAGTTATCTTCTTAAAGATATAGACGAGACCACAAAATTTAAAACGTTGGAATAAAATTACAAATAGAAAAATGCTACTTAACCCAACAAGAATAATGGTCTAAAATGGACCGACCAATAAAAAATTACTGAAGTCATATTCAAATTTTGCTTGGTCGGCCAATATTGGCCACGCCAAATAGCATTGTTGTTATCAAATTACGGTTACAATAAGATCTAAATATAATACTGTATTAATTTGAAACCTACCAAATGTGTCGGCAAGAAGAAGTTAGATCATGTAGTAGATCTGTAGATATAAATGACTTGAAAGGTAAGACAAATCAGTGGTTCAATAAACATGGCTGAAGTCATTATTGATTGGCTTCATTTCAATTTTTTATTCTAAATACGGGAAATAGAAAAGGAAAAAAACAGAGAAGGCGGCAAAACATTTATTACAAATTGGTTAGAACGACGGACAAGCAAGATATATTTTGTCTCAGTTTAAATCCGTTTTCTGCATGAAAAAATATAATCTAAATTTTATCATATAACTAGCAAAATGGAGTATAAAACAGTCAGAAAGAATATATAAAGAAAAGATATTGCATAGTTTTTCATTTATGGTGTGTTTGGTTGCAGGATTCCTAAGTAGGATTCCTATCAAAAGTGGAATTTGGTAGGAATCATGAATCCTTGGTCTGTTTGGCTACCAAGAATCCTAGGACTCTTGAATCCTAAGGATTCCTAATTTCAAAATTTGTATTGGACCAAAATTCCACCCTACCCCCTAGGATTTGCTAGGATTTTGGATTAATGAACCTAAATTTCAAACTTAAAATCAACAAAAAAAATATTTCCTTCTACTAAATCATTATTTTTTTTCAAAATAATTATTTTTTTCAAAAATCATATTTTTTCTAAAGACGTTTAAAAATACTCAAATAATAATAAATCATAGGATTCTTAGTTGCCAAACAAGCCAAAAAATATTACTTGGATTCATGAATCCGTGGAATCATGAATCCCAAGGACTCATGAATCCGCGGATTCATGATTCCGCCATCCAAACACACCATTACTAACATTTAACATTCTCTTAATAAAATATATCAAGAAAAAGACCAAGATGAAATAAGCGCTCACGTACACACGGTTTGACTTTGTTTTTATGTTATTGATTTTACGTATTAAACTAGTTGTATATTCGACACTAATCACTCAATTATGAGATCTAATTACAAGATTAATTTGATATTCTTGTTTGGTTCATAAAAACTCCGTGATCTACTAAGACATTTCTTTTCTCGTTATTTTTTTTAATAATTTTAGACTTGGTCAAACATTAAGTTTGACCAGAGATCATGGCTGGTCATACGATTGACAGAGTCAATCCGTTATGTACCAGCTCGCTTGCCCACGGAGCACGATCTGCCACGGAAGGTGTGAACCACCACCACCACCACTACTCATGACATGACTCACAAAGAACTGTGAATGCTACGACCCATTGCATAATCCACCACGGATAGTGAACAAACGCACCCCGTCACTGACCCACGACAACCCGCTGCTAACACACCCCACCGACCCTAAACCGCCACAGCTCGTGGCATTATAAAAGAACTCCATAGACACAAGACTGCCACCGGTACGATCCATTTGGACACGCAACACCTTATTATATATACATATTACATTTAACATGTGACGACTCGTTTAGACACACCGTGCCAAACGTATCATTGGCATGTCACAGTGCCAGGTCCGTCCAGAAATACTATCGAAATGCTAAAAAAATTTGATTCAGTCAAACTTTAAAAAGAATCTTGCCACGTCATTTCAAGGTGATCTCCGAAATACTATTAGCTTGGTCTGATGACATAGGGGCCGAGAAATTCAAGACATTCCGTAACACTACGAGCTTAAAATTAGTTAGGCAAGGAAAAAATTTGATAACTTCACGCACCTTTTTAGGGTTTTGAGCGTCAACGTTTTGATCTGACGCGCAACAAGTAGCAGCAAAAAATCGAACCGGTTTACTATCTTTAGTTACCGGAATCTGATGTTTATCGCCGGTAGTTATCACCTTACGATCATCAGATTTAACATCTCTGATTTGTTTTCTGTTTTTCTTAAAGATTGGTGGATTGCAAACTGAGATAGTTTCTTTAAAAGATTTCTTGAGTCGAAATTTAGCAGAAGAAAACCAACGTGACTTTTTTTTGTTACTTGGTGAGTCGATGATTTCCGGTAAGTACCTTTCATCTCCGTCTGAGAAATTACCAAAACAAGATATAAGACAGGAATTTCTTCTGTGGGTTTGATGTTTGGGGGTTTTCTTGGTGGTGGTGGTGGTGGTGGCTATCTCCGCCATGGAAGTATGGAGGAGAGAGAGAGGGTTTAGTGTGATCCATGATCTATGAATGAAGTCTGAATATTTAAACCATTTGAGAAGTGGACAGATAAGAAGAGAGTCGTGTTGTCATGTTTAAATCAAACGTGACAACAATTAAAAACAATTAATACAAAGACTATGTCTACACAGGCTATTTGTACATAAAGCATTAACAACTTCCTTGAGGCATATTGATGTTGGTGTCCAAGATTCCTTATATTATGTGACATAAAAAAATCATGGATATATAACAAAAAAATATATCATGAATATATAATGGAATAAAGATACAAGGTGAATCGAATAAACATTATGATCCGTGTGAATTACGACGTTTTGAGTCTTAAACACCGAAAAAGACCATTAAGACAATCACACATTCATAACTTCATTTCATTTGTGTCTTTAAGTACAATAGATAAATCCCTGAGGCACCACGAAGATATAATCCCAAGATTTTATGGGTTTAAGAGGAGGTGTCTGTTGTGAAGAGACGAGTTGTCTCTTGATAAATGCAACGAAACTAATCAAATAACCAAAGAGAAATCGAGTGGGAGAGATAACTTTGAATTGATATTGTATTCACTGTGTCTCTTGTTTACAAATGAGGTTAGTATATATAGATATACAAGTAGGGTTTACATAAAATCATAACCAAATCTACATAAAATCATAACCAAACTATCTTCATGCATTCGGTTGGATCTAGGAATGGCCGAGTAGGTTGTTTGACCGAGTTGGGTTGTGGGCTGAGTTGTTGGGTCGAGTTGATGCTGGTGGGTGCCCCTAATACTCCCCCTCAAGTTGGAGATGAAATGGAAATAAGTCCCAACTTGCCTATCGTCCTTTGAAAAGCGTCACCACCTAGTGGTTTTGTAAAAATGTCTGCAAGCTGATCAGCTGTTGTTGTAAACCGAGGAGCAATCGTGCTGTCTTTAATCTTCTCACGAACAAAATGACAGTCAATTTCAATGTGTTTGGTGCGTTCGTGAAAAACCGGGTTGTCGGCAATGTGAAGTGTTGCGCGATTGTCACAATAGACTGACATTGGAAGAGAATGATCGATGTTGAAATCCTTGAGGAGAGACTTAATCCATTGAAGTTCGCAAGTGAGGTTAGCGAGAGCTCTGTATTCGGCTTCGGCCGAAGATTTTGCAACCGTAGGTTGTTTCTTTGATTTCCATGATAAGGGACTCGAGCCAAGCATAGTAAAATAACCAGTGGTCGAGCGCAGAGTCGTGGGACAGCCGGCCCAGTCCGAGTCACAATAGCCGATGACATGAAGAGAACTAGAAGCCGATAGAAATATTCCATGGTTAATAGAACTCTTTAGATAACGAAGAATACGATGTGCAGCATCTAAATGAATGTTAGTCGGGTGTTGAAGAAATTGACTAAGATTATTAACTACATAACAAATGTCCGGCCGAGTGACAGTGAGATATAGTAGACGTCCAACTAACTGGCGATAAACTGAAGGATCAGGAAGTGGTTCACCATCCGAAGGACTTAAACGAAGTTTTTGTTCCATCGGAAAAGGAGAAGGTCGGGAGGCAGTAAGCCCTGAATCAGTCAGAATATCAAGGACATATTTTCTTTGACATAGAAATATACCTTTTGAAGAACGGGAGACTTCAATGCCAAGAAAATATTTAAGATGTCCAAGGTCTTTGAGAGAGAAAGTTTTGTCAAGAAAGGACTTTAAAGAGGAAATGGCAGAATCATTATTACCTGTTATAATAATGTCATCCACATAGACAAGGACAAAGAGTGAAGTGGATGATGATGTATAGGAAAAGAGAGAATAATCAGAAAGTGATTGAGTGAAACCCCTGTCTAAAAGTGTAGAAGAAAACTTCGAGAACCATTGACGAGAAGCTTGTTTAAGGCCGTATAATGATTTATGAAGACGGCAAACTTTTGACTCCCCCTGTTTGGAAAATCCAGGTGGAAGTTTCATAAAGACTTCTTCATTGAGATCCCCTTGAAGAAAAGCATTATTAACGTCAAGTTGGTGGAGCGACCAACCTTTTATTGCTGCGATAGAGAGAAGAATACGAACTGTGACCAATTTTGCTACAGGAGCAAAAGTATCGTGGTAATCTAGTCCTTCTATTTGGGTGTAGCCCTTGGCTACGAGACGAGCTTTATATCGTTCTATCGAACCGTCAGGACGATACTTGATTTTATAAACCCATTTACAACCAATGGGACGTTTTCCAGGAGGCAAATCGACAACAGACCAAGTTTTATTCGACTCTAAAGCTGAAATTTCTTTTGTCATAGCATTACGCCAATCCGGAGATTTTACGGCTTGAGAATAAGAAGATGGTTCATCAGTGGAGAGAACTGATGTGAGGAAGACTTTGTGAGAGTCAGAGAGATCATTAAGAGATATATAATTAGCCATTGGATAGGTGACATCGGAGGGAGACGAAGACTAACAAATATAATCTGTTAAGTGTGGTGGAGGGCGCCTCAAGCGTTGAGGACGAGCAGGTGGTACTGCTGGGTCAGGCGAAAGTGCCTGGTGGGTGCCCGAAGAAGTGGAGGCAGTGGTGCCTTCAGGCTGATCAGGAAGCCCGTCAACGTGGTGAGGGGAAATTGACGTGGAGGTGCCTCCAGCATCAGATGCGGAGGTGCCTCCAGCATCAGATGTGGAGGTGCCTGCAGCGTCAGACGGTAGGACTGGTTGAGATTGAACAGTACCGTGAGAGGGTGATGTGAGATTGAAAGAACCATCATTAATAATTGATAGAAATGGTCGTCTAGTGGGAGGAGAAATCGACGCCATAGGAAACCGATCTTCGTGAAATAAAACATCACGAGATGTGATAATTTTTCGTGTTGAAAAATCATATATGCGAAATCCTTTTTGGCCATTGGGATAACCAACGAACATTCCCGGAGAAGCACGGGGATCCAATTTTGTTTTGACAATCGGATGACGAAAATAACACAAACAACCAAATACCCGAAGGTTATTTAGATTGGGAGAAGTACCGAGCAACATTTCATGTGGAGATTTTCCATGTAAAACGGGAGTTGGAAGTTTATTAATTAAGTATACCGCGGTGAGGATACATTCTCCCCAAAAGGAAAGAGGGAGATGTGCTTGGAGACGTAAAGAACGTGCGACCTCCAAGATGTGTCGATGTTTACGTTCTACGACCCCATTTTGTTGAGGGGTGTAGGTGCAACTGGTTTGATGAGATATTCCATGTGTGGTGAACCAATTTTGTAATTCTTTGTTCATAAATTCCGAACCATTATCGGAACGAAAAGTTTGTATCTTAGGAATTAAAATAGAACCATCCCCGGTCTTGAATTTTGTAATAGTTGTATTAAATTGATTGGAAACAAATGTGGTAAAATTAGTAACAAATTTCGTTGTGTCAGACTTATTAGGGAGTAGAAAAACCCAAGTACACCTAGAGAAATCGTCAACCATGGTCAAAAAATAACGACAACCTGAATTGGAAATAACCGAAAAGGGTCCCCATAAGTCGGCGTGAACGAGTTGAAAGGGACGAGAAGAGATTGAAGTACTAGTGGGAAAAGGCAAACGCTTAGATTTAGATAAAGGACAAATATCGCACGGTTTATTATGAAATGGAACAGACTTCATACAAGGAACATTAGAAATTAAATACTTAAAACGGAAAATTGACGGATGACCCAATCGCCAATGCCAAATATTTAAACTAACATTATTGTTACTACTAGGAAAAAAAGACGAGTAAATCCTAGGGTCCGTGCGAAGGAAATAGAGTCCTTCTGATCGATCACCAAGTCCAATCGTTGATGCCGTCGCTAGGTCCTGAAAGACACACGAAGTAGAATAAAAAAGGACGGTACATAATAACGAAGTTGTGATTTCTGAAACGGAGATTAAATTGATTTTAAAATCCGGTACATGTAAAACTTTATGAAGTTGAAAAGATTTGGAAAAAAATATTGAACCGATGTGGAGAACACGGATCCGTGTTCCATCGGGAAGTCTGACGAAATAGTCAGGAGGAGCGGGAACATAAGAAGTGAAGTGTGATAGTGTGGAACATATGTGTTTGGCCGCTCCGGAGTCGACGACCCAAGAGTGAGAGTTAAAAAACATACCAGTCAAGTTGATAGTCGGCTCAGATTGCTGGTCAGCATTGCTGGTGGTGCCTGTAGAGGTGCGGTTCTGGTCCAGCAAGGAGATAAGCCCCTGGTATTGCTCTCTGGTTAAGGATGTTGCTGAAGGCACCCCTTGTTGGGCTCCATAAGGTACTGGGTCAGAGGAGACCGAAGCAGCCAAGGCAGATTGATGTGGGCGCCCTCGTTGACGTGTCTGTGGGCCTGATCGATTTTGTGGGTAACCATGCAGCTGAAAACATTGACTTTGGACGTGTCCATGCATGTGACAGTAGTCACAATAGGGACGTTGTCGCTTTGGTCGTTGAGATTCATTACGGTCAGGTCGATGAGCTTGACCGACGGCTAGAGTGGCTGCCTCGACACCATGAGAACTTTTGTTGACAATATTCTGTTGAACCTCCTCTTGTTTGATGAGCGAGTGAATACGTAAGGTAGAAGGAAATGGATCCATGAGGAGAATCTGACTACGAATGGCAGAGAATCGATCATGGAGTCCCTGTAGGAATTCCATAGCTCGATCCTGATTCAACCTGTCAATCAAAGATTTTCCATGGTTACAAATACAAGGTTCAACAGTCGTGAGTGACTGAAGCTCATCCTGGAGCGATTTCAATTGAGTGAAATAAGTGGAGACATCTAATCCGTCTTGTTTCAAACAAGAAATGGCTCTCTTTAGTTGAAAAACTTTAGGAGCATTTGTTTGAAAAAAACGATCATGGAGGTTTTTCCATGTCTCTGCAGCAGTTTCATCATATAGAATTGATGATTGAATATCCGAAGATACAGAGTTGAGAATCCAACTAGCAACGAGATCGTTGCAGCGTTCCCATGAATGTAAATCCGCGGGAGAGGTTGGTTTGACAATGGTACCATCAACGAAACCAAGTTTGTCCTTGGCTCGGAGAGCTTTTGTCATACCACGAGACCAGGAGGCATAGTTATCTCCGGTGAGAGGTGGTTGAATTAACACAGTTGTGGGTGAGTCCGAATGGTGGACATCGAAAACTTGGGTGATGGGAGAAGCGGAAGCAGTGGTGGTATCCTCGGTAGTTGACATTGTTTTGAAAAAAAAATCAAGGAAGCTCTGTTACCATGTGAAGAGACGAGTTGTCTCTTGATAAATGCAACGAAGCTCTGGCACCACGAAGATATAATCCCAAGATTTTATGGGTTTAAGAGGAGGTGTCTGTCCGGTGTCCGTCCACTGCTCCAAAAGATGGTAGATTGTTGAGCCCATTACGTGATTCTCACTATCTCTTTTTTGCTTAGATTTTCCAATCTATTAAATAGGACGAGAACGAATACAGTTACGAATGGAGATTAGGAAAAAAAATAATAAAGTTGAAGTAAGAAGATAACTACTTACTTTCGTTTGTTGTGCATCTACTGAAAAACTGGATGTCACAAGATCGAAAATTCAACGTAAGTCAAACTCTACCGCATATGATTTTTATTGTACTAAAGCAATCCTCCTGTTTCATTTAAAAACAAGAGTTATATGAGAAAGTCATGAAGTCTTGGGATTTAATTCCTCTACCAGACTACCATGTATGAGTTAAAACTTCATTTTTTCCCATATATGAAAAAGATTAATAAATATAAATTCAAAATTAATTTATTCTTAAGAAAGAAGAATAAAATAAAGGAAAAAAGAAAAGAAAATGGAGATTAGAAATGTTGCTGACTACATGTAAGGGCAAAATGGAGTTACAAACATCGGGTTGCAGACGGAAAGAAGAAACCAGAACCATATGTGTCTCCAGTAAATTACGAACCTAGACAGGAAGTTGTTCATAAATTAGGGGCAATTTGAAAAATAACTTTTTTTAGAATGCTATATGTATTAAGTAGGTGTATTTTAGAGATCTATACCGGAGAAAATAAAAATAAAGTGTGTCACACCCGTGGGACACAAGTTTTTGATAAATTATTGTAGTCATCCTATAATCTGAATTAACATAAAATTGGGTGCGGCTAAAGGCTTGTAGCCCCGAATTAAGCACAACGTGTGAGAGGTCCTATGTGTAATTCAGGGGCCTACAACATTTTTGGACGACTACCTTTAGCCCTCCCCATAAAATTGGGAGGGCGACCAAAGGAGGGGCTGAACTCGTAGTCACCTTCCCCCCACCCGCTTCATTATTTTGAAGAATCCACAATCCTTTGTTATTGTTAACAGTGGTCAGTGGGCATCAGTGGATTATTATTTTGAAGAATCCACAATCCTTTGTTATTGTTAACAGTGGTCGTTGGCAATGGAAGAGAGTGTAATTAGAAAAGCAGAGAAGTTGGTGATTTCAGTAATGGAAGGAAACGATGCATCTCATGATTCCTCTCATGTTTTCAGAGTAAGAGATCTTTCTCTCTCTCTTGCTCACGAGGAAGGCTTGTCTTCTTCTCCTCATTCTATGGAAATTGTAAGTTATTTCATCATCACCTTCTCTTTCTCTTCTTCTTTTGTTATCTCAAATTGTAAGTAAGGGTTTAATAAGGTTTAATGTGTTCCTTTGTAGTCATTCTCAAACCCTAGTTATATAAGTGACCTTCTTGCAACTAGTTTATCATTCAGGGCAATGTTATTAGCGGATTGATATAAAAAACTAATTTTTTTTTAATTATTTAAGCAAATTTGTAAATGTTGAAATGACTAACTTTTCTGGGTTCATAGATTCAAGTAAAAGCAAAAGCTTGGGGTCAGTATAGAAGGGTTTATCATTGGTCATCGCTAACAAAACCATTTATCTTTGTTTACCCAATTAGTATGGAAACACAAATGGAAGTTCTACAAACTTGTATAGATGAAGATGTTGCTCAAATGAAATCAATTGGGTCCAAGATTTCTCATTTCCCCTTCTATTATTTTCATTTTTGTAGTTCTTAAAATTGATCTTTTTCTTCTTTGAAGGTCGAACTTGCTGCGCTTCTCCATGATATAGGTATTGTCTTTGTTAAATTTTTAGGTTTTGTTTCACAGATTACTGTTATAACATTATTTTTGCATTTACGGTTCCAATGTTTTTTAGTGACATTTAAGCAAACCAAAAGGACATGTCTAACAAAAGGCAAATTCGGATGATATAGTAAACATTGGTTTCTCACTAGAATGATCTTCCTTTACGTATGCAAGTTTGAACGTTTGTGCATTTCCGCCAATTATAGTTTCTGCATATTGTGCATGTTATTGGTCACCCAGTTAATAGAATTACGCGTTTTTTTGTTCTGCAGGAGACTACAAGTATTTGAGGTGAGAATTAGTTTCTATTATACAGCGCTTTTCTTTCTGTTTTACTTATATAACATTTGTTTTAAAAATTAAAATATCTTCTTTCACTTCTCATGCTATTTCCTTGTTTGTTGCTTAGAGATCCTTCTGAGGAAAAAATTGCGGAGAGATTTCTTGAGGCGGAGAATGTTGAGGAGAGCAAGAGAATGATGATATTGAGTATCATAAAGGAAATGGGTAATTTTCTTTTTTGTTGTTGAATGAGATTTTAATACTGAATCCTTTAGTAAATCTGATTCTTCCAGTAGTAATTCAGTTCATAGATGTTTCCTATTAGAGAAGTGCTATTCTTCTCATGTGATGCTCCTGAGTCCCGGCATCAAGTGGTGTAACTGCACAAATAAGCATTTAAGCTCGTGTCTAGTGCTCATTGCGCTTGATACGAAGAGCCCTGGTTAGTTTTGTGGTGCACTTGAAGGCATACGCCTAGACTGTTTTTACACCTTATGCGGACCTATATAAATCTTTTGCTCATATCCAATTTGGGTCGTATATTAGATTTACCTTTCCGTGCTTAATATATTTGATATCCTTCTCGTTCTTGATCAAAATTATGTTCTCCTTGTGATGCTATTGAGATATTCTAGCTTAAGTTTATGATATATCATTAGACCAGTAATTTCTAATGCTTTATCTCAATCTATTTCTCTCTTTAATTCTTAAGGAATCCTATTTTATGTTTCAGGTTTTAAAGATGAACTTGCATCTAATGGGACTGCTAAATCCTCTTTAGAGTTTGGTATTGTCCAGGATGCTGACCGTCTTGATGCAATTGGAGCTGTTGGTAATCACTTTCATTTCATAATTTGTACTTTTACATGCTCATAAATCATAACTTGTTCATTTCGACTGTCCTAAATCCTTCAAGTTATATGTGATGTGAACTTATTGGCGAAGCTTCACAGAAGAGTGCAGTGAATATACTAGATTCAATTTTTTTTTGTTCTTCGCATAAAACATGAAAAATACTACCTAGAAAATTTCCTATGTATGCAGGACTATTTTCAAAGAAGAGTAACGTATCAGTTAGCAAATTACTATTAATCGGAAATGGTTTGTCAGTGTAGTTTGTGTTATTGGTCCATCACTACAGGCCACAAAGTCTGCGTCTAACCTCATATTCTCCTAATATTATATGTTCCAAGGAATCGCACGGTGCTTCACATTTGGTGGAAGTAGGAACCGCGTACTGCACGACCCAAGCATTCAGCCGCGATTAAGTCTATCAAAAGAACAATATATGGACAAAACTAAGCAGACTACCATCAATCATTTTCATGAGAAGCTTCTCAAGTTGAAAGATCTAATGAAAACAGAGGTAATTTGAGTATAACGATACTGGCATTATCTTCAGCACCAATTTGTTATTATATTAGGAATATGTAAGTTAAAGTAGAGTGAGTCTAATCTAAAATAGAAACCCAGATAAATACCACTGAAGTAACTGTGAGTATCTAACACGGGTAACTGATACAACTAAAAATTGAGGAGTATCTGTCCACGTTGATTAAAATAAATCAATTTAGTGACTTAAGAATTTGGATAATTTCTAATATAACATTTCAGGCTGGTCGAAGAAGGGCAGAGAAAAGGCACAAATTCATGGAGGATTTCCTAACAGAGTTTTATGAAGAGTGGGAAGGAAAATCGTAAACAAGGTCAGATTCATATCTCTTTTGCGATCTTTATTCTCAGTTTAAACTTCTCCTTAGTGGGTCAAATACTCGAAGTGTTCTTACTTATTCTATCAAGGTCTTCTGAGATCTATCCGAGCTCCTAGTTTCGAGTCTAGACTTACCCCCATATCGTGTAATATAATTTAAACATACATTATAACATGTTATCTTATATGATGAGATCGAATTTTTATGCTATGTTTAATTTCAATTTATGTTTGAATAACAGTCCCAGACGGAGTAGTTAAAAGTTACAGTAAAAAAATAACAAAAGAAAAAAAGATAGCTGGTGTGATTAGATTTAGGTTAGAACTAAGGCCATGTTTGGCACGTGAATGGAACGTCATTACTTGAAATCATATTCCATAATGAGTTTGGTACGAAAGAAATACACCAAGAATCACACGACTAGCGGAGTAGGATCTCCCTAGAGGAAGAATCTCAAGCCCTAGGGGTTGGGTGATTTTGTGATTTTATTTCTCTTGAAATCATCAACCAAATAATCTGCCGACAAATTCAGTTTTATTCGTGACAAAATAAACAGATAGGAATCAAATGATGGAATTTCTATTCATATCAATTGGATTTCTTTGGGCATGCCTAACATGACATAAGTGGTATGGAATGAATGAACTGCATTTATGAGGGACCCTCACAAATACGAGAGCAATGTGTTCCATTAAGACTATTGAATACATTGTTCAACAACGTCCGATGGGGCCCTACTTGTGCGGAGAGGGCTTTGTCCTTGTGGTCATATAAGTGGATCCAGTCATGATAATCGCTTACTAGTTAGACCGAGTGAGGAGGTGTCTTCATCTTCGGCTGGTATTTATCCTCTGGTCTTCCGAGTGTTATTTCGAAAGCTTTTCTCTATGGAGCCACCAGATACCCTCCTGTTTGAGTGACTGTAACCCAAACCTTTCAGAAGAACACCACAACTATGAGATTTCAGAAAAAAGAAAAGAAAAGAAGAAACGAATTCTTAAAAGAATCCTATTTAATTAGGAGACTTTAGTGAAACGAGTTATAGAATAAAGTCGTTGATTTGAGATTCCCTCCCAAATATGCTTGAGATTTCTTAGCTGGATCACTTTCCTTTTGTACAAATGGACTTATTGAAGGACTTTGACGAGTTAAACCTACCCTTTGTCCTGTATTGGGTTTGGACTTCCTTGAAAGCCCTAATATTAAATCCTCATACCATGGCATGCCAGAATTGTCTTGACATTTTTATGCTAAGCAACTCTTTGCTATATCTTAATTACCCACCATGTGAAGTTCTGACGTACACTATCTGTTTCTAGTAAAATTTCATTAAACTTCAAAAAAGCTAAAAAATTCCATACCAATATGACCAATGGCTATGATATTCCTTTCAAAATATCAACATTTAGATTAACAAATACAAGCTAGTTCTAAATGGTTTTTAGGGTTTGTTCTCTTGGGTTTCAAGGCAGTTCGCCTATGTTGTTTTCATGACATGTTATGTTCTTATCTTATCTTCGTGATGTATCTATGTCATCTGATGTATTTTAAACTACGCATGTTTAAACGATGAATGTCTATTTTATATGGGTTTAGAACAATTTATCTCCCTAAACAAATATAACAAATAAAACATGACACGTAATGAATGTAATGATTATTGAAACTGCATGTGGAAGAAAAGTCGAAGGGGTAGGAAGCATTAACTCCAGATACCCCTCTACCACAACTCTCACTATATAACTACATGAATGAACCCAACACAATATCACACACAAGAAATCATCATTCTTTACCCTTTCTTCCTATTCAAAACCATGAACCTTACACCTCACATAGTTCTAACCTCCTGTTTCGAACTCACCGGAAACCTAAGATCTCGGGCCCTAGAACTCTTTTCAGGTGTAAAATTCTTTGAACTCGTTGTTGCTATCATAATCTTCATATCTATACATTCACTTAGGCAACAAAAACACTATGGTTTACCCATTTGGCCTTTCGTCGGTATGTTACCTTCTTTACTAGTAGGTTTACACTACGATGCTTACGAATGGGTAACCAATATACTTAACCAACAAAACTGCACATTCAAGTTTATAGGACCTTGGTTAACTAGTCTTCACTGTGTTGTGACTGCCGATCCAAGAAACTTAGAGTACATTTTAAAGACAAAGTTCTCGAACTTTCCCAAGGGCGAATTCTTCCTTAATACTGTCTATGATCTCCTTGGTAATGGAATATTTAGCTCTGATCATGAGAACTGGAGTCGACAGAGGAAAACAGCGAGTCTTGAAGTCCACTCGTCCGAGTTCCGTAAAATGACCATTCAGTGCTTGGTCGAGCTCGTTCACTCTCGACTTTTACTTGTTCTTGAAGAATCAATTGAGAAATGTAGTTCAATTGATTTACAAGATGTTCTTTTGAGACTAACTTTTGATAATGTGTGTATGTTAGCTTTTGGAGTTGATCCTGGTTGTTTGAGATTAGGATTACCCGAGATTCAATTCGCCAAAGCTTTCGAAGATGCAACAGAAATGACATTATTACGTTTCGTTACACCTATGTTTGTTTGGAAAATCATGAGATATTTGAATCTTGGGTCTGAAAAGAAACTTAAAGAATCAATATATGAAGTAGATAAGTTTGCTAAAGAAGTGATATATAGAAGGAAGAAAGAACTAGCATTGCTTGATAACTCTAAGAATGATATTAAGAAGTCGAAATCGGATCTTTTAACAGCATTTATGCTATTAAAAGATGATAAAGGGAAGCCATTTTTAGATAAGTTCTTGAGAGATATTTGTGTTAATTTCATTCTTGCCGGAAGAGATACTTCATCAGTTGCATTAAGTTGGTTTTTTTGGTTGGTTGATCAAAACCCAAATGTTGAAAAGAAAATTCTTGAAGAGATAAGTAGTATAATTGCAGAAAGAGAGAATCTTGAGGGTGAAAAGAATAAGGATCGTTTGGTGTTTAGGCCAGAGGAGGTGAAGAAGATGGATTATTTGCAAGCTGCCTTATCGGAAACTCTAAGGCTCTATCCATCCGTACCGATAGATCACAAGGAGGTATATTTTCTGTTTATGAGTCTATTATACCTTCGACGGTTGATAGTATATTTAGGTGTCATGAAAAGACAGAAGAAACCGACTTTTAGCAGACCTAAATCTATCAGTCTTTCGTCTTAGAACTTTACATATGAGTCACAAACCCGTTACTTCTTTTCTCTCAAATGAAAAATGGCTTTGCATCTAATATTCGATGAGAAATAAACATCTGAATTATTTTGAAGTTATCGAACTTCATATTCGGAAACAAAACAAAAAGAATGGTTCATTCTTTGTCAAAGGTGGAGTCCATTTTGTTAACATGCTCCTCCATCAGCTGCATTAAAACAAGGGAAATGCTACACTCATTTAGAGTTTGACCTCAGAGCTTTACTTAAAGCATAGTACAATTTTTTTGAATCGGAATCAAAAAAATAATAATTGCAAAAAAGATGTGGTCAGATGATGTCACACACAAGCTTTTGAGTCAAATGCCAAGAAGATTTAAAGGAAGACAATTATTTCTCTATTTACAAACATCTCAAATCCCTTTGTCTATATTCTCATACAGATTTTCTCTCTATCTAGTTCTTAAGTTTGTGGTCGTCGAACTCAATTTTGGTTATTAGAGTGTAACTTTTCCATGTGGAATTATTATCGCATGATCCTCATGTAAGACGTTTTTTGAACCTAACATGTGTTTTTTTAATTGGGTGACATGTCACGCGGTAGGGCTTAACACGTGTAGGCTTAACTATCATATCATTTTAAGTTCGCGAACAACCAACTCAAATTTAGTTTACAATAGGAAGATATGACTTAGTTACTAGGTTACCATTTCCAGTGTCTAGTATTCTCGACAAATCGCCTTTAAATTTGTAAATTCTTCTTAACAAAATTGAATGTTATTCTGATTAGGTAGTTGAAGATGATATATTCCCTAATGGTACCATACTAAAGAAAGGAACAAAAGTTTTATATGCAATTCATGCAATGGGAAGAATGGAAAGTATATGGGGGAAAGATTGTAGAGATTACAAACCAGAAAGATGGTTAAAAGATGGAAAATTTACCATTGAATCTCCTTACAAATTTACTGCATTTAATGGAGGTCCAAGGCTTTGTTTGGCAAAAGATTTTGCTTATTATCAGATGAAATTTGTTGCTGCTTCAATTCTTTACCGTTATAAAGTTAAAGTGGTAAAAAATCATGTAGTAATTCCTAAGTTGGCTATGACCCTCTATTTGAAATATGGATTAAAGGTAACTCTTAGTAAGAGATAAGTCATTAGAGCTTCTTAATCATGGTTTAGTATCCAATTTCTCTATTCGAGATTGTAGTAATGGAAGATCGGAGAAGGAAAAGTGTATTTGTGTAATTGTGTTTTAAGTTTCATTAATTATTATTAAGTAAAGAAATAGAGTACGTTGTTTCTCTTTTTGTAGTTTTGCTGTTCATTTTACTAATTTTCGGTACCTATTTATACGGGACCGAGGACAGTAACCGTTTTTATACTAATTTCTATAGAGAAATTCAGTGAAGAGACTAGACCAAGAACCGGACAGTAAATACTTGTTATTCTCTTATTACTTTCTTCTAATGTACTAATGCCATGACGATTAAACAATATGCATTTATATGAACACCTAGATTTATTAATATAACAACTCAACTCAAATCCGGGGTCAGACTCATCGTCTCAGTCTGTTGATCTATGCCAAAAAAAGAGTAAACTCAAATAGAACGAAGAGCTTATAGTAAGATAGTAAGAAAATCTCATGTTGCATGAAAATCAATTTAGAAGTGGTAGCATGGGACTTGTGGCCTGTGGCATCAGCAGTGATAGGACCACCATAAACAAAATAAACATCAAACTGATTGGACTGTTGGATTTCAAACCTGCTCCTTTTTTTTGTTAAGAGATTTCAAACCTGCTCATGAAGAGAGAAAAGTGACCTAAAATCTGACGGTTCCATTGGTTTCACGCCAATTTCATGGCATTTTTCAGGGTCTGTAACATTTTCCTTGTGGGTTTTGAACAGAGGGTTGTTGTCGTATATTAAAACGTGAAAAACAAATTCAGAAAATAGACGGTTAAGATTGGTTCTGCCCCAAGTCAGTTAACTCTATCGTCTCTAATGCATGATAACATTCAAATTTCAAAACGGACGAAGAGTATGTAACGCATCTGCACTCCAAAGCAGGCTATAGGGTTTTCTTTTCCACCCCACAAACACAGATTCTACATGCTAAACTAACAGACTGCTTACTCAAATAGGATTGTATTTGTTTCCCAATCTAATAAGAGGGAGAGCACAAATATGGGTGTAATGGCAGGGTATGTGCTTACATAGTTATGTTTTCGAATTTGACTTCGGTAATTTCATAATGTACCTAAATGAACTCATGTCAATATTTGGATTAATTCCCGAAACAATTAGGGTTATTTCTCAAATAGCCCCCATCTTTGTGACCAGCTTCCTGTCTAGCCCCCTACTTTATTAAAAATACCCAGATGACCCTCTTTTTGAGTTACCGTTATAACACCGTTAACCAGTCATCATCTCTCTCTCCTCCATATCATCACTTTTCTCTACCACTTCATCTTCTCGCCACCTCATCGTCTTTACTGGCGAAGGTCGCTGGCTGACAAATTTTCTGGCCGGCGACCTACAAACATAATAAAAAAAAGTTCTCTCTCTCTAAACACTCCGGCGAAGGGAAACCCCTTCGCCGGAGTGTTTAGAGAGAGAGAGAGAGGAGAGAGAAGAATATTTTTATGTTTGAAGGTAGCCGGTGAAGACGATGAGGTGGGGGAGAAGATGAGGTGGCAGAGAGAAGTGATGAGATGGAGGAGAGAGAGACGATGACTGGTTAACGGTGTTATAACGGTAACTTAAAAAGAAGGTCATCTGGATATTTTTAATAAAGTAAGGGGCTAGGCAGGAAGCTGGTCACAAAATTGAGGGCTATTTGAAAAATAACCCTTAAAATTACAATGTATAAAGAAAAACTATACCAAGATTAGATCCTAATTTGATATCTGAAAAGTTTCACATATTTATTTAATAGGTTGTGACTAATGGTTGACAAGGTAAATAAACGATATAACGCAGATTGTTTGTTTGAAACAATAGGACTAAATGAATATAATCGACAACCATATCAAGACACTCGTATACCCTCAACCATATCAAGACACTCGTATACTGATGAGACATGAAAATGTCCCATCTGAGTCTCTTAATTTGGACAAGTTAGTCTATCTAGGGCAGTTACTCTCATGAAATTACTCCTTTTTCTACTCAGGTACCTTTTTCAGAGTTATGTGTGCAAAGCGGATAAAAGTCGGAGAAAACGCAGACAAGGGGTATTTTGGTCATTTGCTGATTCTGATTTCATGATCAGTATTAGTGCTCGGATGGAAAGTAGAGTCCAAGACGAACCCGTAGGCGAAAACGGAAGTCAAATCGGAGTTCGGATGAGTAAAATAGAGCGAGTCAAAGTTTGGGTCAAATTCAGTTGACCAAAGGTCAAGAGGGACACGTGGCGCGCATCCAGGAAGTCATCGGAGGGACCAGAGAAGTCGCGGGACACCTTCTGTCACGGTCAGGAGTACACCAAGCTATTATCAAAACACGGGATTACTTAACGGTCCCGATTTAGCCGAGACACGTGGCGACATCCAAGAGCAGGAGTCGTACCATTTTTCGTCGGCCGCGATGCACGGGATCAAACTCACCTAACAACCAGCCATATTTGAATTCGTCTCTATCCCGATTTCTTGAAGAACTGAGATTGAAGAGAGAGAGAAGATCGAGAGAGAGATTGAGGGAATTCGAATCAGAACAGAAACAATAGAGAGGGGCTGGGGCAACTAAAGTCTATAAAAGAGAAGAGAAAGAGAGAGCTGCACCACCCACGGTTCAGAGAAGAAAGTAGAGTTAGAGAGAGAGTTGGATCTCTCGGCTGGGGGCTCCTCTCAAGCTCAACTAAAAACAGTAGATCAGAGAGAGAGAGTGAGAAGAAAATATAATCGGTTTGGAGATAGAACAGTAGAGAGAGAAACGGTTTTGAAGAAGAATATAGCAACGGGTTAGAGAGAGAGAGAGAGAGAGATCATCATCTCGGTTTTCTTATTTGATTCTTCTTTTCTTTTTTTGTTTTCTATTTTCTTAGTGAGAAAGAGGTTGAAAACAGAGAGAGAGAGAGACAGAGATTGTAGAGAGAGAGAGAAACCCGAGAGCTTTAATGGAGGTAATTTTTTATTTCAATTTTATATCTCTTTGATTTTAATTACTTTATCTTTGTGAGAGAGATAGAGAGAGAGAATTAACAGAAAGATTGAGAAAAGAGAAAGAAACAGAAAGTTTAGAGAGAGAAACAGGAGGTTGAAGAAGGTGAGAAAATAAATTTCCCAGAGGGAAACCATTTCCGGGAAGACGAGAAAATCGTTTTCCCAGAGGGTGCGTTTGGCAGATTTCAGAAAAACAGAAGAAATTCAATTCCTTAGGCTCTGTTTGGCTACAAAATCAGTAAGAAATCCAACTTTTCTACTTTTCTCCCATCATTTATTTAGTTAAACTTCCATCTATCATCATGAGAAACTAAATTTCTTATCTAGGGTTTTAAATGAAGTCATAATAATTGTTTTCTCGATAATTTATTAAAGTTTTTACCATTTTAACGATAAAATCTTCCGGGTTTTTAGACCGTTCATGGACTAAAACCTGAGTTATATAAAGAACTCTCTAATTAGATCAACATTAAATTGTCGTTAGAATTATTAGGAAGACGGATTCGAAAACCCTAGGTTCCCTTTTTCTGAATATCGAAATATTTATTTATTTATTTATTTATTTAATTATTTTTCTTGAGTTTTATATTATAATTCTATTTTATCACCATCAAAACCAATTTTAAATCTCAATAGTTTTAAGGTTAGAATTAGTTTAACTTAGTCTCTGAGGAACGAACCGGTCTTACCGGACTTATTACTTGACGCCCGTATACTTGCGGGTGGAGACCTTTTAGGGTAACCTTTTAGGCCCATCAAGTTTTTGGCGCCGCTGCCGGGGACTTAGTTTAAATTTAATCTAATTTTATTTCTATTTTTGGTAAGTTTATATTTTTGGACACTTTTACTTGCTTTTCCGTTTTTGGTGTAGAAAAAAACACTAAGGAGCAAAGGAGAAGGCGCAACAAGGAGAGGAGCTCAAGAAGAAGAATTTACATTTTTTGTTATTTTTTTATTTTGTTTTATTTTTTTCTTTTTTTTGTGAGAGAGAGACTTTTAGACTTTCTAGTTTTATTTTTTTATTTTAAAGTTTTGACCCTAAATTGGAGGGCTTAATTAAATTGTAACCGAAAATCAAAACGGAGCCTCGGGTCGGAACATTCGCGGGTCATCTACAAAGGTCATCGCCCGTCTTGAACGGGAGGTAAATTTCTTGAACACCCACGAATCTCCTGTCAGTGGGTATTTGTGTGAATTTGTGTGCTTAATTGCTTTGATCGAACTGTTAGTGTAATCATTCTAGTAAGGGCACTAACCCAGTTACAAGATAAGAAACGGATTTCATCACCGTTCTCTTGCCCACATAGGTAACAACATTCACGAGCCCAAACCTCACTTAAAAAGCTAAAATATTATTTAGACAT
Organism: Eschscholzia californica; assembly: GCF_041429995.1. Classification (NCBI taxonomy): domain Eukaryota; kingdom Viridiplantae; phylum Streptophyta; class Magnoliopsida; order Ranunculales; family Papaveraceae; genus Eschscholzia; species Eschscholzia californica. The sequence continues at coordinate 9,468,025 of NW_028238198.1, read as the reverse complement.
CAGCCCCTAAGGTATCGAGCTCATAAGACCCTTCAAAAACAACTCGGGAAATTGACTTTTATCTAGGCATTCTCAGAGGAAAGTTTGTAAACAATTCTTGTCAAAAAGGCCGCCTCGAGAAGAGGAAACGTTTGCCGAAGGAAGACGGCTGTCACAACGTTTATCGTTGGTTGTCTTCCTGGAGAATTGTTTACCGACTACTCTGATCGAGTAACCTTTATAACAGTCAAAGTTCAAGTGTTGTGGAGAAGTAGGAGCTGTCTAGCTTTTTAGGTGAATCTGACAAACCCACTCATTGCTAGATTTTATCTAGGTTGCTTGGTGGAGTCAGCCTGATTGTGTTTGCTTTCCTATAGGATCTTCGTAGGGCTTCCTCGGTTTTCGGTCTCAAAAAAAAAAAATATAAAAATAAATAAATAAATAAATAAAAAAATAAAATATTAATGAGAGATGGATAGATCGTGGTCCCAACATAATGGCAGAAGGGACGAGAGTTCTTCAAATCTACCATGGTGGTATTCAGCAAATGGTCAGAATAGTGTTAGTCATCCTAGATACTATGTGCATAATGATGGTCCTAGGGATTATTATCAACCTCAAGAAGGTTATGACCCATATTATAGATATCCTGACAGATCATCTTACATGCATTATAGTAGAGAGTCTTATGCTCCAAATGTGTCCCAGCCTCAATGGGAAAACATTGAAACTAATGACTCTTACATGCATTATAACGATGAATTTTATGCTTCACACGTGTCTCAACCGCAATGGGATAACGGTGAAACTATTGATCCTTCATCTTTAGCATCACCTTCGTTGGTCGAAACTATGAATATGTTAAAGAAGGTTCATGAAGAGTCTATTAGTGCGCTAAGGAGGATTAATGAAGAGTCTCATGCTTCACACGTGTCTCAACTTCAGTGGGATAACGGTGAAACTATTGACTCTCCATCTTTAGGATCATCTTCATTGACCCAAACTATTAGTGATCTTCAAAAGAGTACTTTCGAGTTTTGTCAGACTTTAGAAGAAAAGACTGACAATATCTGTAGACCTCTGCAAGAAATAACAACCAGTATTATAGAAGAAGATCACCATGAGAATGTAGAGTACGGTCCACAGTGTCCTGTGTACTATGATGATGAGGATACAATTTTAGAGGAGTATAGTTCTCCCGACAACATCGTTATTGAGACTAAAATCTCAGAAATGATGGAGCCCGATATTGAGATATCCTCTCATTGTATCGAACCTGAAATCCATTCAGACCATAATGAAGAGTTCACTAGAGTTGAAGATGATTTGAAGTCGTTTGACTCAACTGAGGATGATGAATCATGGTTGACCAATTTGCTAAATAAGAGGATTGACTCGCCTGATTTAGGCGAAGATTTAGAATTCTTTAGGGACACCGATGATAACATGATAAAAGAAATTATAGAAGGACTATCTAACTCGACTTCTAGGGATTGTGAGTCTGATAGTAGGGTTTCTCCATTGAAGGAACCCGAAGTACCTGTTTTAGAGAACCCTAGTTTAAGTCCGGGTGTCATTGATAGTCCTCTAGATTGCTTTGTATTTTGTCTCTCAAAACCATGTGTAGATTTTGAAGCACTCACTCCATCTGTCGATCATCCATATGAAGACCCATTATATCCGGTCTGTACTCTCTCTAGTGCGGTGCCAAACTTAACGACCTTATTGTCGTATAAGTTTGGGGATTGCCCTTTTTTCTTGATAGTCTCACTTACACTATCACCAAGTTACGAAAATGTGAGACTATCGTTCACTGAAAACTTTGTGTTTTGGGTGGACCCACAGATGTATCGATTATTGGTTTACAGTTAGTTACACTTTTGTAATCCAGTAGGTATAATTTTTTCTATTTTTCGAACCATCTGTTTCGTCTGGCTGAAGACGTTAAACTTAGCGCTTTCTGGGAGGCAACCCATGCATAGGACTTCCGAATCTGGTAATATCTCTCCCTTCACCCTTTTATTTTTTTGCATAGTCTTCAAAACATTGAGGACAATGTTTGGTTTAAGTTTGGGGATAGGGGATTGAAATTTTTGCTAAGTCCTTATTTCAAAAATTCAAAAGGGTTCAAAATTTTTAATTTTTGGATTAAAAATGTGAGTCTAGTTGTTTTTGCTTGTTAATAGTTATAGAGTCTAGTTCGTCAGACTATCCGTTTATTAAAGGTTTTTCCATGAATTTCGAGTCTTGAAGTTGTCTGTGCACTAGCCATGTGAGTGTTAGATAGGTGAAGAGTGGACATTTCTGAGAGAACTTGATCGATCATTAGTTGAGACTTAACCTATGTGAGATTCTGAGCCTTTCTTGTTGTTTTGAGTGATCTCTTCTGAGCTAATTCCGAGTAGAATGAAGAGCTACTCAACCTCGCAATATTGAAAGAAGAACTCATTTGATCTCTTGAGTTCAAATTTTACAACCACTAGGGATGTCATCAGGAATGCAAACCTTCTCTTGTAGTCTGAGAAACTTGAAAACAGTGTCAACTATAGGAAGATAGGAACTTCATCATTTAAAACCCTGAGAATAAGGCATGAAGCAAAGTGAATAGAATTTTACCCAAGGAAAGAATAATGTGAAGAAAGTATGATATGTATTTTGAGTTTTACCAGAGTCAGTAGTGAAAAAAAAAAAAAAAAAAAACAAAAAAAATGAAAAAATGAAAAATGCAAGAAAAAAGTGGTTATGTAGTTTTGTTTGAGTGTTTATCCCTTGAAGTAGTTCTTGAAGATTTGAAGACGTCGAGTTCTCAGGAGTTCTAGTCAGATCCTCATTAGTGTCTATCTGCCTCTAGGAAGCATTGTTAGATAGTAGATCAGGTGAGAAGAGTTGGTTAGCTTCCCCATCCCATATGAGTGGTTGTTTCCTTCTTTGAGATCAGTCGTCCACCGAATTTTAGTCCGTCTTTTCATGTGTTGAGTTTTCCTTCATATTCATACCAACACATAGAGTGAACCATTCTTGAGTGACTTTGATTTTTGAGTGTATGACCGAGAGGCAGCAGTCGAGGCGAAATGTATCGAGACGATAATCGAGGTCTTGTCTTTTCAGAACCGAAATGATACTTATATTGGCTGGTCATGTGCACTTCGAGTCTTGATTACCAGTGAAAAGATTTTTAACATTTGTATGGTTTGATTGACTTGGATTTCATTTCTATTAACTTTCGAAAATCTACCGGATGAACATTTTTAGTCCACATCATATTTAGACCCTTTTGCATTTTTGATTTTTGAATTTTGTGGGTATATTCACTGCAAACCCTCACGAGACAAAACTCGTCCTCTTGGGTAACCTAGAGGTTTAACGGCTTGTTGCACGTGCTAAGTGCAATCGTGATTCCCTACGAAAGTGGTGAATTAGGGTTAGTTTTATTTTTCTGTTTTGCTCGAGGACTAGCAAAATCTAAGTTTGGGGATGTTTGATGAGACATGAAAATGTCCCATCTGAGTCTCTTAATTTGGACAAGTTAGTCTATCTAGGGCAGTTACTCTCATGAAATTACTCCTTTTTCTACTCAGGTACCTTTTTCAGAGTTATGTGTGCAAAGCGGATAAAAGTCGGAGAAAACGCAGACAAGGGGTATTTTGGTCATTTGCTGATTCTGATTTCATGATCAGTATTAGTGCTCGGATGGAAAGTAGAGTCCAAGACGAACCCGTAGGCGAAAACGGAAGTCAAATCGGAGTTCGGATGAGTAAAATAGAGCGAGTCAAAGTTTGGGTCAAATTCAGTTGACCAAAGGTCAAGAGGGACACGTGGCGCGCATCCAGGAAGTCATCGGAGGGACCAGAGAAGTCGCGGGACACCTTCTGTCACGGTCAGGAGTACACCAAGCTATTATCAAAACACGGGATTACTTAACGGTCCCGATTTAGCCGAGACACGTGGCGACATCCAAGAGCAGGAGTCGTACCATTTTTCGTCGGCCGCGATGCACGGGATCAAACTCACCTAACAACTAGCCATATTTGAATTCGTCTCTATCCCGATTTCTTGAAGAACTGAGATTGAAGAGAGAGAGAAGATCGAGAGAGAGATTGAGGGAATTCGAATCAGAACAGAAACAATAGAGAGGGGCTGGGGCAACTAAAGTCTATAAAAGAGAAGAGAAAGAGAGAGCTGCACCACCCACGGTTCAGAGAAGAAAGTAGAGTTAGAGAGAGAGTTGGATCTCTCGGCTGGGGGCTCCTCTCAAGCTCAACTAAAAACAGTAGATCAGAGAGAGAGAGTGAGAAGAAAATATAATCGGTTTGGAGATAGAACAGTAGAGAGAGAAACGGTTTTGAAGAAGAATATAGCAACGGGTTAGAGAGAGAGAGAGAGAGATCATCATCTCGGTTTTCTTATTTGATTCTTCTTTTCTTTTTTTGTTTTCTATTTTCTTAGTGAGAAAGAGGTTGAAAACAGAGAGAGAGAGAGACAGAGATTGTAGAGAGAGAGAGAAACCCGAGAGCTTTAATGGAGGTAATTTTTTATTTCAATTTTATATCTCTTTGATTTTAATTACTTTATCTTTGTGAGAGAGATAGAGAGAGAGAATTAACAGAAAGATTGAGAAAAGAGAAAGAATCAGAAAGTTTAGAGAGAGAAACAGGAGGTTGAAGAAGGTGAGAAAATAAATTTCCCAGAGGGAAACCATTTCCGGGAAGACGAGAAAATCGTTTTCTCAGAGGGTGCGTTTGGCAGATTTCAGAAAAACAGAAGAAATTCAATTCCTTAGGCTCTGTTTGGCTACAAAATCAGTAAGAAATCCAACTTTTCTACTTTTCTCCCATCATTTATTTAGTTAAACTTCCATCTATCATCATGAGAAACTAAATTTCTTATCTAGGGTTTTAAATGAAGTCATAATAATTGTTTTCTCGATAATTTATTAAAGTTTTTACCATTTTAACGATAAAATCTTCCGGGTTTTTAGACCGTTCATGGACTAAAACCTGAGTTATATAAAGAACTCTCTAATTAGATCAACATTAAATTGTCGTTAGAATTATTAGGAAGACGGATTCGAAAACCCTAGGTTCCCTTTTTCTGAATATCGAAATATTTATTTATTTATTTATTTATTTAATTATTTTTCTTGAGTTTTATATTATAATTCTATTTTATCACCATCAAAACCAATTTTAAATCTCAATAGTTTTAAGGTTAGAATTAGTTTAACTTAGTCTCTGAGGAACGAACCGGTCTTACCGGACTTATTACTTGACGCCCGTATACTTGCGGGTGGAGACCTTTTAGGGTAACCTTTTAGGCCCATCATATACCCTAAAGACCACACACACTATCTTACCGACAATTATTTGTAATATTCATAGATTTCCACTTTTAGTGAGAAATGAACATGTAACCTCCAACCGAAATGAGTGTTCAACTACTGTCCCAATAGGTGGTGAACCTCCTTCCAAAACATTAAACATAAGATCTAGTATAACAGTGGTCAACCAATTTGATAGATTGATGCAAATTTTAATCAATCCGAACCCTTTGTAGTCTCTTATATAATACTTCGTATAAGAAGTAGTAATTAACAACAAATCTCTTTATCCAATTCTTTTCTAGAAACATGAACTTACAGAATAAAATGTTTATTTTTTTGCTTGAGTGCCCACAAAAGATACTCATTAAGATTTCACCTAAACAAAACCCATAAAACATAGTCCCACATTGTAAACTCTTTGAAATGAAAGAGATACAAAACTTTATAAATAAGAAAAGTAGTCATTTCCATACATATAAGATTAAAATGTCTAAAATATCAATCGGTCAGGTTTATCGATTCGACTCGGGTAGAATGCCGGTCACTGGACACCCACAATCACATCGTGTTCAGGCTGTTCGGGGCCGAATCCAGGGTGGCGGGTCTTTTTCCCACCCCTACCCTAGGTTAAGATCCCAAGTGCCCCCCTCCCCCTCCAGTTGTCCAAATGTAATTCCACAAAAAGATATATTTTGATGAGTTTATTACCATTTTGCCACTCTTTCTCTGTTTTATAAGTGACTGGATATTTCCTCTCAACCCACTAAATTCAAACCTACAGTAACAGAGAGAGAGAGAGAGAGCTAATCTCTCCAGTAATGGCGGTTTCCCAATTCTGCTTACCAATCCGGTTTCTTGTATTAACGATTCTAGTTTCTGCCGTAGTAGCCAGAGATGTAACTGAAGATTATAAGAAGTTGAATGAACTTTCAGAGCAAGAATCAGACAGAGTCACGAATTTACCGGGACAACCTGAAGTGAAATTCCGACATTACGCCGGTTACGTAAGAATCCGGCCAGAAGTAGACAAAAAGGCATTGTTTTACTGGTTCTTTGAAGCTGAAAAAAATCCTTCACAAAAACCATTAGTCCTTTGGCTCAATGGCGGTAATTACTTCTTTTTTTCTCTCTCTAGATTCTTTTATCTACTTTCTCTCTCCAAAACAGTTACAATAATGTTAATGCACATTGCTCAATTTCTTATAAAATTTTTTATTTGATGATTCTGATTGAATCGCTTAGTTCAAATTTTTGTGAATTGCAGTTCCATTTATGTTCTTAGCATTGAAATTAAGATTTTAGAGAGAGAAATTTTCTAATGTAGAGTATTCTGAAACAAGATTTTAATCTGTTTGAGAAGATAGAAAAAGAAGAAGAAGAAGGAGAAGAGATTCTTTGTTTGTTGTTATTTTGTAGCAGAAGAGTAAGGAAGCATCATTATCCTCATGATGATGACCTGTTAAAGAAAAGTGGGTGGCCCCACCTTTTTCTTGATTTGTCCTTATTGAAGATAAAAACACTCGAAAATTACAGGTCTTTCATCCCACCCTCCTCCCTTGGGTTACTATTGTCAGGTGGGTGCATGGGTTTCGTGAATCAACGATATGACCGGCCTCTATGGAGTCCCAGTCTGGGACCTGAGTATATGGTCAGCGGACAGATCTAGAGAAAGAAAATTATAAACTTTCTCTCTGAATCTTACTCGGCAACGTGTACTCTTTTTGAGATTCGGTCGGATGATGGTCAGACATAAAGTTAGTTTTCTTCGTGAATTCTCCTTCACCATCAATATTTTTCTGATAAGGCCATAAGAGCAACTCCAACCCGGGGCTGACTGAGGCCAAAAATTCAAATTTTTGGTCTCAGCCAGACCCTCCAACCCCAGTCGGTTGGGGCGGAGGCCCCAGCCGATGCTTCAGTCGCCCCTAACATTAGGTGCGACTGAAGGTCCCCAACATGACCGTTGGGGATGATCTTGACCGTTGGAAAAAATCCAACGGCCAAGATCTTCTCCTATTTTTTTTTCGTTTTTTTAATGTAATTAGTTTTAATTTTTTTTCAACTCTAAAAAAACTTTCACATTAATAATTAAAATACATTTAACAAAAGTGACGGTCCTCGAATAATTTTTCAACCGTGGAAAAAAAATTTATTTAGAAAATAGTTTAAACACGTATTTTGTATATACACATAACTACACACGTTTCTTGCACACCAACAAAAACGTCACACACGCATTTCCCACGTATACAAATATTCGGCTTCAAGAGAAATAGGGTTGGAGCTGAATTTTTGAGGCTGAGCTGAAGCCAAAAATTTTGTGTGAAAGGTTTTTTCGGCCTAAGACAGACTGGGGTTGGAGTTGCTCTAACCACCACCACCACTACTTCGGACCCCTTAAAAGTTAAAAGTAATACCATATATGAGTACTCATAAAGCTCATCGGATGTCACGCTTCATTCATCAAGAGGGAGATTGTTGAGCAAATTCAGACCATCAGATCGAATTTCATGCCAAAAAATCCAGTGTAACATCTTCAACCAAATATTATGCAGTTTTTTAGATGGAGAATGGTGTTCGGTCTGAAAAAAATGATCTGACTAAATAAAAATTGTAATTGAGTTCTGAGGTTTATGTACAACTAGTATTACACGAACATCTACTATTTATTAGTTTGTGTTCAAATTTTTTTCTTTTTTAGCATAGTCTGTGACTTTATTTTCTGGTCTCGCATTTGGATTGACAACTGGAGTCGTGTAAGGTTAGTATTGACGATTATACGTGTCATGTTCAACTAATGCAGGTCCAGGGTGTTCCTCAATTGCATATGGTGCCGCACAAGAATTGGGTCCATTTTTGATCCGCAACAATCACTCTGAAATCACTCTCAACAAATTCTCTTGGAATAAGGGTACGTATAGTATTTATTTATCGCAAGTTTGATCATTTTAATAAGGTCGAAATAAATTGATAACTTTTTTCTTTTCGATTTCAGCTGCAAATGTTTTGTTCTTGGAAGCTCCTGTCGGGGTTGGTTTCTCATATACAAACGATACAAATGATTTAAGAAATCTTGGTGATCAAGTTACTGCCAATGATTCCCATGCTTTCTTAATCCAATGGTTTAAAAGGTTTCCGAACTTCAAATCCAACCGTTTTTACATTACTGGCGAAAGTTATGCAGGTAAATTATACATTATTTTAAAGCATGTGAAATAGTTGATCGATATAAACTCTAATTAGAAATTAAAATAGACAATTAACCTAATTTCTTTTCTTAGGAAAACAACAATGAAACACTACAAAAGTGATTTACTAATCTAAGTTACTAATTCATTATTCAGGTCATTATGTTCCCCAACTAGCTGAACTAATTTATGAAAGAAACAAAGCTGCCAGCAAGGAATCTTTCATTAATTTCAAGGGTTTCATGGTAAATGCAATTAGACCATTGGTTCTCTCCCAAAAAGTTTTACAATTTTAATAATCAATTTGATGGGTTAAAGTTCGTATTAAAGTAAAAAAGAATTAATGACTTAACACGTGCACTTTCATTCGTCAGATTGGAAATGCTGTAATTCATGAAGCGACCGATCAACAAGGATTTATTGAGTATGCTTGGAGCCATGCAATTATCTCAGATCAAATGTATAACACTATACTTAAAGAATGTAATTTCAAGAATGGAAATGAAACAAACTTATGCTCCCCTGCAGTCGAAGGCTTCTTCCAAGCTTATTCTGAAATCAACATTTACAACATTTATTCTCCTATTTGTCTAAGTTCCATTGGTCGTCGAAAACGATCTACTCACAAACTATTAGTGGCACCACGAGCTTTCACCAAACACGTAAATGTCTTAAACCCTATGCTCTTTTGTTTCTTTCTAAACCTTTTTTGGTGCTTGATTAGTAACGTCACTGCATTTAACCTAGAATGGTATATTAGGATGAAGTGTTATCTTGATTTCAGGACCTTTGGCACAAACTACCATCAGGTTATGACCAATGTACGGACGATTACGTTGAGCAATATTTCAACAGAGAAGATGTTCAGAGAGCCCTACACGCCAATATTACCCACCTCGAGTATCCGTACACTCCATGCAGGTATTTCTTTTCTACTTACGAGTGTGACGCCATATGTTCTAAGTCACGGTCTGCCGTGGCAAACAAACCACTGGAAATACGAGATGTTACACTAGAACTATAAAAGTACTGTATATAGAAACGGACCACACAAATCTCTCAGACGAGGGTTTCCTAAGCAAATTGCTTACAAGTTTGGCTTGGGGACGGACAATTTTAGAGTTATCCTCATGTGAGATGTCTATATATCATGTATTGACAGACGGTTGGTGTGCATATAAAATTTATAGTTTTACATTTCAGTTAACACTTAACAACCCCACTTCTTTCAAGCTAATTGATGAGTGACACTGCTTTTTTACTTTGAGAGTAATTTCACTTTTATAAATTGTTTTTTTCCCATTATATTCATCGAGGGGTCGGAATCGCTCGTTCAACAACCTGATTCCATGGAGCTGGGACTACTCCTAGAACAGAATTAATAATATCTTCCTCTGTCAGTCTTAGATAAGCAAGAGCTTGCTAAAGAAGGGCATGTGTGCCTAGTAAATGAGCGAAAAACTTTTCCACATTACGCAACTTCTTAAGTTTCAATCCTGTGGATCATTGAATATGGGTGAATTAGGCACTTGTCTAAGTTTACCGGATTTAGTTGATCGTAGAGAATCTCTGCTCTGCCCTAAGAGTCCATAATATGGAAGATATGTTACTCGAGAAGCATAACATATAATTCATCCCTTTTTGAGCTTAAGTTCATCACTTGACATGGTTGGACCATTTCTTGATTTGGGTCTACATTATTTCTGGAATGAGGGTCCTTTCATTAAGAAAAATTCTAGATGTTACACACCATGAGAGACCAACCTTACTTGGTGATTTTTGTGTGAGATTTTATTGGGATTTGAAGTGAGCTAAAATCTAAAGAAGACATTCCCGCTAAATAGGTACGTATGTGTACAGACCTTGTTAGTTCTATACACAATGCCTCCTTTTTCATTAAGTATTAACGGGCAAGCATACTTGTTCACATCGGTTGTAAAGACGTTCATAACAATGTAGCTGCTCAAGCTTGACTCTTACGTCTAGCCAACCAAGGGTAGCCCAACCTGGCCCAACTACCACGAACCTAGAGGGTCCAGTACGACCCAAACTCGGGTTACGCCACAGTCGTACAAAATAACAATTGCAAACTATTCTTTTGTCCTTCCACAGTTGTTTTATATTGATTTCAGTATCCTCTAGAACTCCCAAGAATGCACTCTGACACAAACTTTTGCATCTCAACTCTCTGTTTTAATAAATGAGAAGGATTCAAACTACAGAAAGTTTATATTAACAAGTCACACTGTACATTTGCCTTTGGTATCTACCTTCTTTCTCCCTCTGTTTCAATAAATGAGAAAGATTCATATACTACAGAGGGTTTATATTATTGAGTCACTATACATTTGCCTCTGTTATCTGCCTTCTTTGAATAGTAAACTCAACTACCCACAGAATGCAAAATCAATATCTTTTTGTGTTTGTTAGGTTTTGGTTAGGTATGGGTGTGAATGTGTTAGTGACATCCAAGAAATATGAAGGTACTGTGCTTATAATCTGGGTCTAGGAAAAAGCATGTTTCATTTGGTGTCTAATTTATTTTTATTATAACATTTTTCATATCTTGTATAGGTCATAGTGGCTTCATTTAAGTATATATTCTTTATATCTAATCATTTAGTTTGTCGTACGTGTCACATGTGTTTGAATCTAACATGCCTCATGTTTTGGAATCTAATTTGCAGCAATGTCATCGAGAGATGGAATGATTCCCCCGACACGATACTCCCAATTCTCCATAAACTCTTAAATGCTGGTTTGCGAATTTGGATCTACAGGTACATATAAATTGTAATCCTTGAATGCACATCTTAAATCAACAATAATATCTAACACAACACATAAGAAGTCGCCCATACTTAAATTTCTTATCGGAGGTGCTATGTGTTCATATCTAAACACGTACATACCCATTTGATTGGGATGTGTACATTAGATTTTTAATTCATTTCAAAACCAGCGTTCGTGTCTCATGGTTAAGAGATTTTCAATCCTGAAAGTCTATACATGTAGAATTTTTTCTTATTGTATTTATATTGGGTAGGTAATGGCTTTTGTGGGCATAATTGATCTTCTTGTTAACCATTCTTTAAGAAAAGCATATATTTATACGATAGTTTTACGCCATCTACTTTCTCTCGTTTGCAGATATTTGTACTTTAATCATAGATGAATTTTAACCATTTTTAAACGTGATGCAGTGGAGATACAGATGGAAGGGTACCAGTGACGTCAACGAGGTATAGCGTGAATGAGATGGGGTTGAAAGTGAAGGAAGGGTGGAGAGCATGGTTTCACAAGAAGGAAGTGGCAGGGTGGGTGGTAACGTATGAAGGCGGCCTCACGTTAGCAACAGTGAGAGGTGCTGGCCATCAGGTCCCGATGTTCGCGCCTCATCAATCTCTTTCCCTTCTATCTCATTTCCTATCTGGTTCTGACTTGCCCCCTTCTCGCTTCTAAATATAAATGAGAACAATGGCAAAAATAATACTCTGTAGAAATAATAATAATTGACATCTATGTTTGAAAATATGTAATCTCTATGTCTCTCTCTAACTTGCCCCCTGACTGCGTATACGCAACCTCTGCGGCTCTGACAGCAGTCAGGTGCACGTGTGTGCCTTTGACATGGTTCAATATGGGCCTAATTTACTTGGCGGATCATGTTACTCTATTCTTAACAAACTGCTTGACCTGATTTCTGAAGTCAAAGATGCTCAGAGTGCCTATAGCTAAAGTAGAGGCGTACCCTTACCATTTAGTCCCCGGGACTCTTGCATAGGTGCCTCTTTTTAAAAGTGAGTATGATGGTTATTACAATGACGTTGATACATCAATGAGATGTGATAAGCAAGATAACCACCAAGTTAAACTATTAGAGACGGTCTAAAGTCAACTGACTTGCGGACCTAAAGCCCAACTAAACTACTTAATTTATATTGTTAATAAATCAAGTTCAATAAACCATAGATTCCACTTTTTTTGGGAATCGAACCTCCAGTAACTCTATTTAACTCCCAGTAATCTATGCACAACCGCATTGATCCGTCTTTCTTTTTAACCAAAAGAACAGACGCACCCCACGGGGAGCTACTCCGGCGTATAAAACCCTGGTCGAGTAACTGTTGAATCTGATCCATGAGCTCACGTAGTTCAACTGGGACCATTCGGTAGTGAGATCGAGCTATCGGTGCAGTACCCGGTTCCAACTCTATGCAAACAACCTCTGTGCATGGTGGCAACCCTGGTATATCGTTGAACACCCCGTGATACTCACATACCACATCAATCATCTCTAGCGTCTTACCCACTACCGGATGCTCTATCAGTTCTACGTTACCTAAGTGCATCTCCCTCATCTGTCTCGTCAGTCCAGATACAACATACACTTCTTCTCCTGGAAGAGAAGATGTGACTGTCTTGGCAAAACAATCCACAAGTGCATGGGTATGAAGCAAGCCAATCCATGCCCAAGATGACATCATACCATACTAACTCGAGTACAAAGAGGTCTCAAGCAAACTTTCGTTCACCTAACTTGATAATGCAACCCCGAAAAATATGGTTTATCACTATAGATCCACCCCAAGGTGATGACACAACCAAATGATTCACGCATCGATCTAACCACTATAGGCAAAGTGCAAACAAAAGAAGCAGAAATAAAAGTATCCATGGCACTAGGATCAAATAGTACTCTTCCTAAATTGCTATGAATAAGAAAAATACCTTCAACTATCTCAGCAGGTGCTTCAACATCTCTAGGAACTACGACATTCAGCTGCAGCTGCTGACCACGTTCTTGTAACCTTCCTGGCTGATTATGGTCCTGTTGTCGCCCTTGATTACAGTCCGGGCCGCATTCTTCTTAGGACATTCAGCTACTTTATGACCATGCTCATGACAATTGTATCAAGTCTCTTGGAAATCCCTCTGTCTTCCCTAGTTGCCATTTAGTGGTTCTGGTTGTCCACCAGTTGCTACCACTGCTCTATCATCCCGATCTGTACGAGGCCTCTTGCCATCACACTACCCATGATAGCGGTCGTTTCGATTCTTACCACCGTTCTTGTTGTTATTACTACTCTATTTCTGATTCTGTGACATCTCTCCCTTGGCACTCCTCTGCTTTCTCATCTCTTGAATGTAGTCATCTTGTGCCTTAACACATGTCACCACTTTCTGATAAGTGTCAAAACTAGGCTTCCCAATGATCTGCCTCGCAATGTTAGGGAGCAACCCATTCACAAATCTCTTAATCTTATCCTGTTCAGTATGAATGAAGTGAGTTGCAAACAATGATAATCTATGAAACTCCTGCTCATACTCTAAGATTGTCTGATTCTCTCCCTGCTTCAAATTTTGGAACTCCCTCGATACTTTCTGTTGTGTTCAATAGGGAAAGTAGTTCGCCTTGAATGAATCCTTAAACTGTGCCCATGTCATAGTCATAGGATCTACTAACCGAGCTTCTGTATCCCGCCAAGAAGCTGCATTTCCTTCCAACTGGAATACCGTCATTCTCTGCTATAAACATCTGAGCACTCGAGATTCAACAAAATATTATCCATCTTTTGGAACCATCCATGTGCTTCTATAGGTTCTGCGGTTCCATCAAATACTGGTGGCCCCATCTTCTTGAAGTGATGATAATACTGCAACTAAGTCGTCTCAGCCGCTGATCTCTGATTCACCACAGGACCTCTTGTTTCCCGTGTTAGAATCTGAGTCTGACCTTGTTCCCGCATTTTAGCCTCCGCTGCAATGTTAATTAAATTTTGCAATGCAGCTGCGTCAATAGTCACCGTTGCCCCTCTATTCGGGTTTTTAAGTGGAGTTGCGCTGCTCTCAGCTTGTGTCATTGTACCCACAGTTCCTGTTGATCCTCTTTCCTCAGCTACGACTCCTCGACCTGCACCTCGGTCTATCCCCCTGCCTGCACCTCGACTTGTCCCCCTGCTTGCACCTCGACCTGTACCTCGACCTCAGATGCGAGCATTACGACGTCCTCTACCATTAGCTCCATCTTCGTTCATGGATCTAACAAAGAGAAGGACAAAAAGAGAAACTAAATAAATGTCACGCACGACACCCAAGTAAAGACTAAAGTGCCACTACTGCTTCTAGCTATCTAAAACCCTGGACACAGCCCCTAGGATTTATGAACTTAGAGCTCTGATACTACTTTATAACGCCCCAAGTCCAGATTTTCACGGCGGCCGCCATGAAAATCTAACCTTGAAACATCTCTCAGCAGAACAGTAAACATATTCGGTATACTCATCAAAAGAGACAAATATCATCACATATGAAGCTCATAAGAAACAATAGATCATCTAAACGAAACTTTATTGAGTTCACAAAACTAGAATGGGGTCTCTAAACTATCGACACGTGGGTCGAAAATAAACGAATAAAAGAAATTACTAGTTAGGAGATGCAACTCCAAATAACTACCTAAGAAAAGAAATGAAATCGCTACGAAAGCTCCTCCAAGACTAACTATGACTCAAACAGGTGACACTTCTTGATTTCCTTGACCTGAAAAATAATAGGCTGAGTCAGAACCAAACAAGTAGATTTCCAAATCCCTAGAACCTTAATAGACAATCTCAAGAGCTATTAAGTTAACTAGATTTCTCCATGTATATAAGAAATGGTGACAACTAGATGCATAGGCAAATAACATTTAACAAATAAACACAAGTGTTATGGTAAGTTGTTGTATATCCAGGGAAATCAGATCCTTCACCCGAACCTTCCCATAACCTACGTTGCATGAGAGTGGGGTCCACAAGGCTATCCTTGTGTTAACGTCGCCCCCATACGCTCCTTACCCAGGTCATACCTCAGTACGCCTTACGATGCAAACCCGTCAGTCACCGCACCAAACATTCGGTAGAGAGGGCCGAACCAATCACCAATCTCATCAACTTCCCACCAACTCATCATAATACAACATCACAAACGCAAATCAATAATCATTTCATACACAATACTTTCATGTTCAACAATAGCATATAATGAGTTCATCAAATATAACAAGTATTGGCAAATAACTCATCCATATTGTAACCACAATATCAATGTATAATCTTCATGTTATTGCTGAATTTTAATTACTAAATTATATGCATTTATACCCTAATCATGGTAACTAGCAAGATGAAGTCTAGTTATGAAAGTCGTACCCATTAAACATAATAATAAGGTGATTTATGTCACTATTATCAATGTGTATAGTTGCTGAAAAATAGTTATATACCATGTAAATACAAGTCTAGGTGTATATAATGCATAACAACTACCATTAAAGTTTGGATGTTTCACATCTTAATTATTAAGGCAAATTTCTACCCTACAAAAACATCAAATTGTGGTTCCAAGTGATCATACTTCCTGATTTTATTTGATATCTAATTGAATTTGACATATCGGATATTTATGGTATAAACCCTAACTCTAATTTTGTTCGTGTATAGTTTAGGGTTCATGAATACTATCTAATCACTTGATTTCCTATGAAAGAGGCTATTAAAATCATGGGAAAGAAGAAACTTACTTGATTTGTAGCACAAACAAAGAGTAACTCAACCACCAAAGATGCCTATTTGATGATCCTTCTTCACCTTCACTTTCTCTTTCTATTCCCTCCTTCTCCATCACTTTCCCTCTCTAGGTTTGACTCTTTGTTGCTGAAAAATAATAAGGGGAGGAAGAAAGCGAAGGATTTTAAGTTATAAGGACTTAAGAGGGTTTCCTTTTTCTAAGGTTTTCTACTATGACGAAATTCTAAAGACACCGCTCTTATACATGGGTTGTTACGTAATTTATAATATTATTTAATCATTAGAATAACAATTATTAAATACTATTTATTGATTAATATTATTAAGTACTTTAAAACTTAAATTAAAACTTATAAGAATTCGGATAGATACATTATCTATTTTACGTTTTTGAATATTATTTTATTTATATTAATTTATAACAATGAATATTAGTAATTATATAACCTTATTTATTAATTAAATAATAACTTACAGAACGGAAGTTTTATAAGGTCTCTCCAATTTTGTTAAAAGGCCTCCCCATGAACCATTTTAATTGCTAAATTATCACTGAGGGGAGGCCTTTTAACAAAAATGAGAGGGCCCTATAAAATCTCTCATTACAGAATTCCTTTACAATTACAATAACAAGTAATATTATTAACTATTATTTATTAATTAATATTATTAAGTACTTCAGTAAGTGTTAAACATGAATTAAACAATTTAGGTGTTTTGTTGTATATCTTCATTTTTATACCTAAACTTTATTTTATATTATTAACTATTATTTATCAATTAATATTATTAAGTACTTCAGTGAGTGATAAACATGAATTAAACCATTTAGGTGTTTTGTTGTATATCATTTAACATGATTAATTAAATATTGTTATTCCTTACTTAAAATACTAATTAATAATATTTATTAATGATGTTGATGCACTCTTCAAATGACTTTTGAAGAATGTTTCTGCACTTTTGGAGAGTTCAAAAAGTATTACAAGTCTTTATTTTATGTTAACTGGGATAAAAGACAACTCTCACCTCTTTTAATCAAGTTATTAAATGGAAACTCTTAATTTTTTAATTAGAAAAAATATGAGTCAAAAGCTTAAATTGAACAATATAGTAATAATTAAATATGAAGGAAATAAAATTGGGGATGATGAATTATATAAAGCTAAACTACAAAGTGTAGTTAATTTTGAAGCACCACCCGATAAATAACTAATATCTATTTATTTATTTTATTATATTAACATTTTTTTAATTTTTGTAGCTATTTCTCACTTAAAAAATTTCGTGGAAGATTTATTTAGTAGCCCCAAGAACTGTGAGGAGGCTAAGCATTTTAAGTACTTTTAAGTAAGTATTTATATACTTAAAATTTAATATTTGTCAGTATTGACGACTAATAACTGAATCTATTTTTTTTTATTCTTCTTTTAGGGCATATAATCGCTTTACATTTTAGCTAGTTTCTGTAAATAATATTAATGAGTCCCCAAAAATGATTTTAGATCCTGTCTTGCCAATAAATAATTGTTACACCTAAATAATAATTAATAAATTAGTTAGAATACAATTTATAATATTATATGATAATTATTTAATCATTAGAATAATAATTATTAAATACAATTTATTAAATACTATTTATTAAATACTATTATTAAGCACTTTAAAAACTTATAAGAATTTTGATAGATACATTATCTATTTTACTTTTTTAATTAAAATTTTATTTATATTAATTTATAATTATATAACATTATTTATTAAGTAAATAATAACTAACAAAATTCATTACATCAATACCGTGAGACACCCTAATGTATTAGAATGTCGATGATTTTTTATTAATGATGTTGATAGCAATCTTCAAATGACTTTTGAAGAATGTTTCTACATTTTTGGAGAGTTGAAAAAGTATTACAAGTCTTATTGTATGTTAACTTGATGCTGTTTAGATCCTTCTTCTTCCTCACTTGGGGCTCTTTTACTAACAATTGCCCAGCTAAGTAGCACTAGTATGCTAACAATCACTCCAAAGGATGCCATTACAGAGACAGTACATATGAAAGTTTAGATAGAAAGTTGAGAGAGATAAAGAGAAAGAGAGTTGTTGTTGATTTAACAAAGCACTAAAGTTCATATTTATAGAGGCTAGTTAACATTTCCTACCTAACTTCATTACTCTTCAACAACAACAAAAATAAGCTAACTTCATTACAACCTATGTTATTAGCACCATTCTTTAGTGTAGAGGCAGCCATGAGTATGAAGGCACCCTTTTGAGTAACCAACACTCAATGTTATCAGAGTATTGCTGAATTTTTTCTCAATTGAATTAAATGATAAATTAATAAGCGTTGAAAAACATGTCTTTGGTTTTCATGGCGCCACACTCTTTCAATACCACTTGGAGACATGTTTGGGGTTTCCGATAATCACATAAATATTGTCAATTTTATATTACATTTAAATCTCAATATCATGACTAAATTTACTTCGTCTTCTTCTTTTAATTTAATTTGGTCTTATGTACATAGGAGGTTGGAGTGCGTTGGTTTAACATCGGTTTAATTTATACTTTTACATGTATCCGATTTTCAATTACTCATTAAATAATGATCCTCATAGCCTCATACTACGATCATCCAATAACTTGATGGGCTATAAATTTATTTAAATGATAAAATTTAACTTGACCATTTTAATTTCTAGATGATCCCCAACTTTATTCTAGTTGGAATATGTTTAGGACCTATGATGGAGAGGGAGTTTACACAATACATTTTTTTTTTTTCGGATGACCAAGTTACACAATACATGAGTTACACAATTGAAGTTAAGGCCACTAACTTAAAACTACATTATCAAAGCATGAGTTATTCTAGTTAATTACTGCTTGTCAGAATGTTACATTTACTCGGCCTCTTTATATATTCTTTTCCACAAATTAATGGAATTATATCAAGTTAAAGGTATTATATAGTATTTTATTTTTATGAAATGGCAAAATTTGTATTGGTACCAATAATGAGCCAAAATCACTTTTTGTGCGGTAAAAGGCAACATGAGTAGTTACAAATATACATCAAAGAAAATAAATATTTTAACCAATGCATCCAGCCAACCACTAGCTGAACTTAAGTAGTTAATTATTATCAAGGGGAACTTTTTTTTTTTTTTGATGAAAGATCAGGGGGAACTTCTTGCAAGTATTCTGTTGCCTAAAATGAACTCTGAAATAAAAATTAACTGCAAAGACAAAGGTCATTTTGCAAATTTTAACAACCTATTCTCTGGATAGGATGGAACAAGCTAGCTCTCAATTGATAAGTACTAGGTAGTAGGTACTGTCTATTCTCAACAAAAAAAAATGGTAGTAGGTACTGTCTAGGGTTGTGATATGCACGAACAGGAATTACAAGGGTGTGTGTAAATGTGCTTTTAATGGACCATGTTACATCTAGGGGTAGTGGATTGTGATTTTTTTGACATTTGGAAGTCCATGATTCTCTTAGGCTCCATACACGTGAGAGTCTCCCAATGTTCGAGATATTCAAATCCAGACATTTGAGAGTCTATGAATGTCTGAGGCATTCAAATCTGAAATATTTACAAATCTTCGATAGTCACTGGCATTCAATTAAAAAAAATGTCGGCGAATTTTAGTAGACTTCATAGTTTTGTACTAGATTTTATGAATTTGGAACAAATTTGGAGCTCAATTTTTATATTTTTGTGCACCAAAGATCTTCAGAAATCCCATTTTATTTTGGTGCATCTGACGTGCCCTAAATACAATAGTGGACCTCAATTGATAAATTCTTATGTGTTCTTTGGCGGGAGACATATAGGGCGTATTATCATTGAGTGTGTACAGTCTTAACTTATTTTATCATTCAAGTTTGTTAGGATCCAAATCCAATTGATAATAAATAAATATCCTACATTTTACTACTTATGTTTTTTTTTTTGTTGAAAGTCTAACTAACTTAGAACTTAGAAGGCCTTTCTCCCATGGCATGTCTTTGATACTTGGGGTTACCCATGAGGATAATTGAAGCTTGAATTAATGTTGATGTGGGTTGCATGGAAATCAGGTTGATATGGGTTGCATGGAAATCAGGTCCTTATCAAATGTTCACTTGGAAGTTGGAAAAGGTGATTTTGACTGCCCCATCCCTTGTAAATTATTGTTCCCTCTTGAATTCACCCAACTACCCAAGCCATACTAGTAGTCTGTTGACCCAGTTTGGCCTGGCTAAAATGATCCGACTGTTTGAGATTTGAGAATTCTATACATCCATCCGACTTGTCAAGACATCTATGGGGCTCTCTACACTTTGTCCATTTTTCTTTAGTAGTAATATATGCTAAAATCATCCATAGTTTGGTAATTTTTAATTTAGTTGTGACACAAGAGAACCTAGAATCAAACCCCTTAACTTATTTTTTTCATTTTTTTAACCGAATTATAGGGTAATGTCGTCTCCACTATGTTAAAATGTCTTTATCTTTCTTTTGTCCATTTAAATTAGTTTTCACATTTCAACAACCTATTCTCTCTATCTCATCAAAAAAAAAAAAAAACAACCTTTTCTCTCCATAAGTAACAAGCTAGCTCTCAATTGATAGGTACTAGGTAGTAGGTACTCCCTAGGGTTCTGAAATGCACTAAGAGGAATTACAAGGGTGTGTGTAAATGTGCATTTAATGGACCATGTTACATCTAGGGGTAGTGGATTGTGACTTTGTTGACATTTGGAAGTCTATGATTCTCTTAGGCTCCATACATGTGAGGGTCTCCGAATGTTCGAGATATTCAAATCCACACATTTGAGAGTCTATAAATGTCTGAGGCATTTAAATTTAATATTTACAAATCTTCGATAGTCACTGCATTCAATTAAAAACAAAATGTCTGCGAATTTTAGCAGACTTCATAGTTTTGTACTAGATTTTATGAATTTGAAACAAATTTGGAGCTCAACTTTTATATTTTTTTTGCACCAAAGATCTTCAGAAATCCTATTTTATTTCCGTGCATCTGACGTGGCCTAAGTACAATAGTGGACCTCAATTGATAAATTTTTATGTGTTCTTTGGCAGGAGACATTTAGGGCGTATTATCATTAAGTGTGTACAGTCTTAACTTATTTTATCATTTTGTTAGGATCCAAATCCAATTGATAATAAATAAATATCCTAGATTTTACTACATATTTTTTTTTTGTTGAAAGTCTAACTAACTTAGAACTTAACTTAGATTTTACTACATATTTTACTACATATGTTGGTAAAAAGTCTAACTAACTTAGAACTTAAAAGGCCTTTCTCCCATGGCCATACTGCCATACTAGTAGTCTGTTGATCCAGTTTGGCCTGGCTAAAATGATCCGACTGTTTGAGATTTGAGATTTCTATACAGCCCGGACCTATATTAGTCCATCCTGTCCGACTTGTCAAGACATCTATGGGGCTCTCTACACTTTGTCCATTTTTCTTTAGTAGTACTAGTAGTAATATATGCTAAAATCATCCATTGTTTGCTGATTTTTAATTTAGTCGTGACACAAGAGAACCCAGAATCAAACCCCTTAACTTTTTTTTTTTGTTAAGGAACCCCTTAACTTTTTTTTTTTCATTTTTTTAACCGAAATATAGGGTAATGTCGTCTCCACTATGTTAAAATGTCTTTATCTTTCTTTTGTCCATTTAAATTAGTTTTCACATTTCAACAACAACAAAAAGAAAGTTGGGATTTCAACAAAAAAAAAAAACAAAAAGAAAGTTGGGTTTCACATAAATGTACAAAAAGGGTGAAAAGACCATTGTTCTTTTTCTTCTCCCATTGCTTCTATTGTTTGTTTATTTATCTCTATTTGTTTGTTTCGAAATTATTTATTCTTCTGTCATTTATCATCGTAATTTGTCTAATTTTCAATTTATTTTTATAAGTTTAATGATTTTAATTAAAATTGTAGTTCATTAAAGTTGACGATGTTAATCAACTACTTGGGCATTTCTACCTTTCTAAAATTTATTTATTTTTCTTCGTCTAATAATTTTTTTTTGATGAGAATCTTCGGCTAATACATAGTAATTATATTATTATTTTTCGAAACGGCAAAAATTGTATTGGTATGATTAATGCGGCAAAAGTTGTATTGGTATGAATAATGACAAATGGAAAAAAACTAGGAGTCATATACCTCTTTGTCAAAGTTTGTCCATAAGAGATTAAAATTTAAAAGTAAGGGAATTGTTAAATGCACTCACAATTTTTGTTATATGCACACACATCACTTCCAATTTGAACGCGGCTTTGAGGAATTAAGAAAATTCTTCCGGGAATAAAGAAAATTCTTCAGGGAGTAAAGACCTTCTTTAAAACTAGTCAAATAAGATTGACTTTTTTGTTTCTTTTTGTTGCTAAGGGACTTCTAATTTTGGGAGTTGAAAATAAAGCATTTTAAAATTGAAAGAAATTTTCATAGGGACCAAAAAATAAGATAACTTCCCTCTTATTTTCTTCATCTTCTTCTCCAAAGTTTGATTATCTTCTAATAACTGAACCGTAAAACCATGGAGAACAAACCTAATGATAATGAAGAAGACATAGATACTAAAGAAAGACCTGGCCTTGATGATATTGAAAAGGTAATGTTAAGTTCACGCTCTTTTCAATTTTTCGATTCTTCAACTCGATTTTCATAGTTGCATCACGAACATAATTTGCAGGCACGAAACATTTCGTGCCCACGAAAATTAGGCGAAACAGGAAAGTGTTTTGTACACGAAAACTGGAAGGAGATTACGTGCTCACGAAACGGTTCGTGCACACGAAACGGTTCGTGCTCACGAAAAAGAAGTCTCACATAGTTCTTTTATCATTGGTTTTCCCACCACGAAAAGTTTCGTGCCCACCAAATGGTTCGTACTCACGTGAACAGGAAGCCTATTTCGTGGATCGCACCCACGAAATCTAAAGCAGAGAAAAACCCTAGATCTCAATTCGAAAGTCATTAAAAATCGTCAAAGTAGGTTATATATATGCTTCGAAATTAAATGATATAGATCATACAAGGCCACTGAGAACTTGATGAATTCTGGTGGTTTTCTCTCTTACTTGTTGGTGAGCTTCGGAAAATAGTAGAGAAAATAGATTTTTCTGATTTTTCACAGAAGAAAATGGGAGATGAAGAAAAAGTATTAGTTGAAGTTATGGAGGAGAATATGAGATGAGTAAAAATTTATTCGCCGGAGAACATTTAAAAAGATTTGGATTCCCTTGAGAATTTATTTCCCGGAGAATTTTCTACATTCCCCAAGGTCGCGGCCCAAAAATACTGTTGATGTGAGTGCATATAACAAAAATGGTGAGATGCATTTAAAATTTCCTCTAGAGGAACTCCACCAAAACTAAGAATAAAAAAGAAGCTTTAAAGGCACCCTCTGTTAGTATAAGTGGATTGGCGGCACCTTCTGTTAGACTGTTAGTGTAAGTGGCCATTGCTGATTAAAAGCAGTCCACAATTTCTAGAAATTTGTTAATAGTGCCTCCTGTCAAAATAAGCATTCCAATTTTTGTGTTTGACTTGAAGACGGACGAATCAAGTAACTTTTAGTTCATAAAACTGGTTAGAGTCGGTCAACTTCAAAGGGGCGTAACAACTTTATCTTTTTTTTTTTCTTTGTCCAGTTCACTATCACTAAATTTTATAATCTCAAATTCTATTTCTTTCTCTAGGTTTGATTCTCTACGCATTAGATTTAGATCCTCTAAATGCTAGGGCAGGCTCTAAATATTACATGTTTGGTTTCCTCTTCAGTTAAATAGTTTTCTTTGTTTACATGTTTTTCATAAGTGCCTTATTCTAATTACATATTATTTTGTTAATATTTGTTAGGACATGATTCATGTGAGTCTCCAGAGCAAGGGCGGAGCTAGGATTCAAACATATCCCTGGCTAGCTAAAAACATTCAAGATTTTTTTAAGTGGAGTGCCTAAAAAGTAGGGTGCCTTAAAAAAAATGGTGTAATCAAGTAAAACCCTTGGATCAAATTTTGTAGCAGGTGCCTTAAAAAATAATAGAGTGCTTTCTTTTTAACTGGTGTCTGTAAAAAATTCCCAAATTTTATTTCAAATTTATTTCGAGATATCCTAATTTAGATTAATTTAAAGTTAGGGTTAGGATTGGTCTAAATCTCAAGCTAGAAACATTCTTTCTATTTAAAAAAAAAAACATTCTTTCTGGAATAATTCTGGTAGAAATGAATGTTTTGACGAAAAAATACATGCTGTTTAAGATGATCATGAGATCAAGTTATTGATGAAATTTTAGATGTTGAAACAAATGGTACGAATTTTAGGTGTTATCTTCAAAATTAAAGGGATTTGCTTAAACCCTACACCAAGAATATTAAAGAAATCTTAATTTGCTTAAACCCTACACCATTAAGGGTTGTTACTTTTAGAATGCCGGAATCTTTTGAAACTTAATCGATGAGGGAGAAAGAGATTTCGAATTTTGAGAAGAGATGAGATGAAACGATCAAACGAACAGGGTGCGAGAGATCAGAAGAGGGATACGTGTGACTCATGAGGATAGAAAGAAAAGCTACTGCCCAAATTGCCCCTTCCTTTGTTATATTCAAAAATCTACCCCTGACTATAGCCAGGGCCAGGGGGAGTCTACTAGTAGTTCCGCCCTTGCTCCAGAGAGATGTTCTTGAGGTTCTCCAAATAATTCTTAGATCAAAGCTGTGCATGTACAATAAACATGGCCCCAAACCCTTAACCCTAAACCCTAAACTAAATACTCACCTACTAAATACTGTTTTTGTTGTTCAATAGACACTTCTTTTAATTAACAGTCGAGTATAATAATAACTTTTCCTTTTAAATTAACATGTTTCTTTCTATGTTTAGGGCATTACCTACAACAATTGCCTGAGATGGTCTTGATTAAAAACAAACGATCGTATAATTAACAGTTCTATAATTTTTTTAAATGGTGTATCCTATATATTAAATCATGTATGTCGGTTATGTTTTAAAGCATATCAGTTGATTATTCAGGAGAAGTGAGTCACACGGGTAAAAGAACAGTCCAGATCAAAGTCAAACTTTTAAAAAGCTTTGTATTTTAATGAAAATAAATCATTAAGTCAAGAATTCGATCTGTTCTAGTTTTGCTCCCCTTTATTCCTTTATGTGTCTCATAGAAAAAAGACTTTTTGAGACTTTTTGATGCAAAACTCAAAAGACGGGCTCTAAATCTCTAATAGAAAATTGGGGCTGCCACGAAAAAGAAATTATATAGAAAACCCACTTCTTAAAATTACCTCAAATCAAGTCCACGGGTCTATGTGTCTTTTTTTCATCTCGTGTCCTAATCCTTTTTCTACCCTTTTATATTTGTCCTCACTTGTTATAAGCATTTATAGACTACAAAATCCTTTGTCAAATGAATTATATACACGATGGAATAGATGTCAAGTACATCGCAATGCACCCTTCGAAACTCTTTTATATTTAGTAATGTAATAACTTGTAGTTGTGACTTTTTTTTATGATTCTAATACACATTTCACCATAGTAGTAATTGAAAGAAGAGGCCTTAGTCAAGAACAAAGTCTCGCTTTGGACTATTCTATTTTAGAGGTCACATTTGGTTTCTTATCATTAAGGTGCCTATAAAAAAATGAACTAACCCCAGTCACAAAACTTGGAAAGGAATACGTCCAGCTCGAAGCCACTTTAAATCCAAACTATTCTTACGGGCCCACCATCTTTTGTGCGTCACGTGCAAGCCACCTTATTTGAAATGTTTAATTGAAGGAAAATTTTAAAAGGCCCCCCCGTTTTTGTTAAAAGGCCTCCCCGCTAAAAGCGCCCCTCATTATAACCCATTTGGTTATAGGGCCCCCTCTACAAAAGAGCACCTCCTTCATCAATATTTGACCTAACGGCAAAGTTAACGCCGTTAGGTCAAACTTAACCCAAAACCAGAGATGTTGACCACGCCACATCATCTTCTCCGGTAGGTCGCCGGCCGGCCAAACTTCCGGCCGGCGACCTTCAAATTTTTTTTTTTTTATTCTCTCTCTTCTCTCTCTCTCCAAAAAAAAAAAATTTTTTTTTTTTTTTTTTTTTAACTCTCTCTCTCTCTAGATCTCTCTCTCTAGAGATCTAGAGAGAGAGAGCATGGATCTGTTCGCAGACCCCATTAGAGGTCTGCGAACAGACCTTCAAAAGGTCTGTTCGCAGACCTCTAATGGGGTCTGCGAACAGACCTTCAAAGGGTCTGTTCGCAGACCCTTTGAAGGTCTGCGAACAGATCCGTTTTGGATCTGTTCGCAGACCATCAAAGGGTCTGCGAACAGACCCTTTGGACGTCTGCGAACAGATCCGTTTTGGATCTGTTCGCAGACAGATATGCTCTCTCTCTCTCTCTAGATCTGTAGAGAGAGAGAGAGTTAAAAAAAAAAAAAAAAAAAAATTTTAGAGAGAGAGAGAAGAGAGAGAATAAAAAAAAAAAAAAAATTGAAGGTCGCCGGCCGGAAGTTTGGCCGGCCGGCGATCCTTCCGGAGAAGATGATGATGTGGCGTGGTCAAATGATGTGGCAGAGAGAGAAAATGAGATGGAGGAGAGAAAATGTGGGTGAAATACACCTTTAAAGGTGGTTTTTTTCACCCATTCAAAGAGGAGGGCCCTTTAACCAAGCTAAGTCAAAAGTATTTTACTAAGTCAACGAAACCATGGGGAGGCCTTTTAACAAAAACGGGGAGGCCTTTTAAAATCTCCCTTAATTGAAATGTGGCGCCTAGTGTTATAACCATCTTCAGAATTTGACCCGAATTGTGTTCAACAATAAAATTTAGCCCTCGTGTTTATGTTTCCACTTAAATTTGGCCTAATCTATTTACATTTTTTCGAGCTATTTTCGTCATCATTTCTCTCTAGTCTAGTATAGTCATCTTTGCACCTAAAAGTTGATTGTCAACGTGAAGTGCATCTTGGTCATCTAATAATGAGTCGGACACAAACACTCTCTCACCGCCACCCCTCTTCATACCTCTATCCTTCCCCTCCCCGGAGCCGGCCCTGGCCCAAAGCGAGCTTTTGCTCGCTTTGGGCCACCAAAATTTGGGGGCCACAATTTTGAGGAGATGCCTATAGAGCTTGTTTAGTTTTGACCCTGAACAAGAGGCCCAGTAGTTTGTAACAAAGGAAGAAAAGATAACGGCAACCAATAATAGGAAATAGAACCTAACGATGGCCCCATTTCATTATTTCTTACCAAGTGGGCCCTACTCATTCACCTCTTCTCTCTCTCTGCCTCTTCTCTCCGATCCGGACCATCTACACAACTCATTTTTATATCGAATCTATTTACTTGTCTTCCATTATTGATATCCATCTTTTTCTATATAAGATCATGTAATCTCATCGAAAAAAAAATATAAGATTCATGTATATAAATTATTTATCTAAAATTAAGATTCAAAAAATTCGAAAGTCATTGTTTTGATTTGTGTTTGGAAGTAGATTTCATTATTTATTGTCTGTTTTAAATGACATAAATAAAGTGAAAAACAAATGAGTTTTACGTTTTTTGGATAGCCTGAACTGTTTCCATATGTCTTTTGGGAGCTAAGATGTCTTTGAGAAAGGTAGCTATAGGACTTATTTATGGCATAAGTTCATACTCATTTATTCATGTGACATTCATCATATGGAATGTAATAAATCTTACATTCTATTAACTATTCTATTTGTTCACATTGTTATTATTATTATTATTATTATTATTATTATTATTATCATTAGTAGGGGGGTTTGTTTTGAATCCTAATAATATTTTGTTAGTTTACATATACGTGAGTGAAAACATGAGAAAACTTCCATCCACTTGTTCTTTCTCTATTTCTTATGAATTATTAATAATCTTCATCTTACAAAATTCTAATAACACCAATTTGTGAAACACCAATTTTTGCGATAAATTTATATTTTCGGTGAAATATTATTAGGAAAAATGTTATTTGAGAAAATAAATTGGACACATTTTGCATAAACTCTTATGAGGGCCACATTTTCAAAAGTCGCTTTGGACCACTAGAATATCAGGGCCGGCCCTGCCCCCTCCTCTCTCTCTCTCTCTCTCCCTCCCTCCCTCCCTCCCTCTTCTCCACCTTTATCTTCATGTCTTTATGTTTCTATTTCTCTCTCTCCATCCCACACATTCTAGGAAACTCAAGATCGTCGAAAATCTCAAACATAAATCATTTACAAAGGTTTCAAATTTGAGTCAATACATTTTTGAGGTTTCAAATCCATGCAACTATGTTTGACCTTTGCAATTTAACATGTGTTTAAATCTTGCATAATGTGTAGGAGATTTCACAAATATTAATATGTGCAAAACCCTTGCAACCTTACATATTGATATATTCTTCTTCGGAAAACTAAAAATTACTTTTTGAAGAAAAGCTTAAGGAGTATCGGAAAATTATACTTCTAGACAAAAAATTCGGGGCCACATTTACTAAGTCCGCTTCGGGCCTCAGAAAAGTCAGGGCCGACAAGAACTTTATCTGAACGAGAAGTTGAAAGAGTGACCGACTTATCATCTCAGCCAGAAGTATCGTTTAACCGCTATGTCAGCTATGTTAACTGAGGATGTAAACGTTGAGAAGTCGTTCTTTTATTGGTCCCCAGAAGCTGAAGAAGAACCTTCGTCAAAACCCCTTTTCCTCTGGCTAAATGCTGATTTATTATATACTCTGAAGAGCTAGTGTTGGTTCATGAAAACTATCTTGAACTTTACAATATATGGTTGTAGGTAAGCATCTCTCTCTATCTCTTATTTCAGTATGACATCAAAATAATAAATTTTAGGAATTATTATATATTACAGGTTTGGTTTGTTCTGCTATTAGAATTCGGGTTGTAGATGAACTTTTAGTTAGTAATAATCTTTTCCTTACAGATGGATTTAGGAAGCGTATCACCAAGATACGACCCATGTTTGGAAAGCTATGCTATTCATTACTTCAACGATCCGAATGTGACGAAAGCACTGCATGTTGAATATGGATGATGTCGTCGTGCCTTGGGAGTCTTGCCGATATGAATTTTTTTAAATCAACAAATATATCCGTATAGATGCATTTTTTGTTATTTAAATTTTCCCACTTATATATAACAAAAATTAATTAATGTATCTCCAGTAAGGCTGTCACTTTTTGGGATGAAACAAATTCTGTCCTTCCAATCATCAAAGAGCTCATCGCGGGTGGAATCCGGATATGGGTCTATAGGTATATATGTGATTCTTTTCTCTTTCATGTTTCTATGACTATGTTATTTCTCATTAATGGATTTGGTTCCTTTTCTTTAGTGGAGATACAGACGCACAAGCTCCTGTGACCTCGACTAGGTATGCCTTGAGAAAGTTAGGTCTAAATATAACTAGACATTGGGTGCCATGGTTCAATAGAAAGGAGGTATGTCCTAATTTTCTTTTAATTTTTCCTTAATTAAATGTAATTTATAACATGAAGGTTAAATAAACTTCGTGGTTTTGTTTTTATTTGATGTGTTTTTAGGTGGGAGGTTGGACAGTTGAGTATGCGGGTTTAACATTTGTTACAGTGAGAGGAGCAGGGCACGAAGTCCCTATTTTCGCCCCTAAAGGAGCTCTGCAATTGATCTCCCATTTCCTCTCTAATAAGAGGCTCCCACCTGCATCTGATTAGTTTTGTCTGTAATTTTACTTTTGGACCAAATTGTGTAGTTTGTTGCATGCAACATGTAACTTCACTTCCAATTATGTATTAAGTTAACAAGTAATTGAACTTTGAATCAAATGGTGTCAGCTAGATACCTCATATAATTTCACCTTGAGTCAAATGGATTGGGTTTTACTCCGTATTTCAACGCCTAAATTATTAACATATACATACGTGACTAATGTTTTAGGGAGGTTTCTGCTACAAAATTAAAATAAAAAACAAAACAAGAAAGAATTACGAATGACATCTCCATCTATGATGGGCTATAAGTATTACTATATGATAATTTGTTAAGTTATAATTCTTTCAACAACATAATTTGTTAAGTTATAATGTTCATACTATGATGAGCTTAAGTATTACTTTATGATAATTTCTCGTTTAATTAGAACAACAACATCTTCTCAAGTCCCATCTAATACCAACAAACCCCAAGGCCTTCCATTTATGAGAACACTTTAGAGTCCGAAAATTTCGAGTCTTATACCCAATGCAATAATTCTGATGACGAGTTACATCCACGCCACGAATAGTGCTGCTTGGGGCTTCAGATGAATACTGACTAATTCCTAGTTCCCGACCTGAATCACATAAATGTCAATTTTAACTTCTGAACTATTTAACAATCATTGTCTTTTCTATCCTTCACATAAGGGAGGTCGAAACTAATAACAAAGATTTATTTGGTGCATCCAATAATAACCATAAAAATTAAAGTACAATCGATTATTTTATCGTATAACAAACAAAAAGTAGAGATGAAAGAGAAAAAAAGATGAAAATATTACCGGCTGAGGTAGTTCTAGAGACAAGTAGAAGAACTAAAAATACAATGGTAACATGAATCAACTTGACCATTTTAATTTCTAGATGATGACCTGCAACATTAATGGATTTGATATATGTTTAGGACCTATGATGGAATTCACTTAGGGGTCAATGCGTCTTTATATAGGAATTGTTAAATGCATGAGTTACATTTGCCCTCTTTATATATTCTTTTCCATAAATTAATGGAATTGCATCTAGTTAAAGGAATTACTACCTTCAACAAAAAAAAAAGTTAAAAGGCATTACTATACAGTATCTTTCTTTTATTTTGTGAAATGGCGAAATTTGTATTGATAAGAATAATGTGCCAAAATCACTTTTTTTTTGTTTTTAGTAAAAGCCAACATGACTAGTTACACAATTCAAAAGCTCGTCTTTAGATTCTATACAATACTTTTACGAAGAAATTATACCTTGTTCAATTTTTATATATAATTTTTTTAATTCTTCTAAAAAGTCAAATTCAAATTTCGCATAGGACTCCTAGATTCTCGGCTACGACCCTAATTTCAACCAATGATCCACTAGGTGAACTTAATTGGACAAAGACAGGGCATTCTGCAAATTCAACAACTACTTTAACGATAGAATGTAACAAGGTAGCTCTCAGTTGAAAGGTACTAGGTGTTCTAAAAAGAACTCGATAGGTACTAGGTGAAATTTTCTTGTGATTATTTTTTGCTTCTATAACATTTTTTTTTGTTGAAAGTCTTCTACAACATGTATGTTAAATAAGTTGAACATGCCTAGTTTCCATGACAAAGTACCACTCTACATAACGAGTACTATTAATTAGGTTGATGTGACAAAGAACATTGCATATTCAAAACTCAACAATAATTAGGTGGATGCGACTAATAATATTTCATAGGAAGTTGTTTGTCGTAAGAACTAGGGTCCTGAAATGCACTATCAGGAATTACAAGGGGTGTGTAAATATGTGCATTTATTAACCAACAAGGCTACACAACTCACCTCGTTGGACTCCCACTTGAATCGCATGTGAGAAAAACCCTTGTTTCTCTCTCCACGTGACTACATGTGAGAAGGAGAGAAACAAAGATTTCTCTCACATGCGGTTCAAGTGGGAGTCCCACGAGGTGGATTGAGTATACTATTCGTTTATTAACTAGGGCACCCACCACTCTGTTAAGAGATATACCCAAGACCAAGCCATACTGGAGTTTGAAATTCAAATATAGTCACTCGGATGATTTAGAAGTTTGAATTGATTGAGAAATTCAAAAATCAACTAAATATCTTACTGTTGTTATTCAATTATCATGTAAATCAAAATAATATACGTACACCTTCCAACTCTAAATTTTCTTATTCAATTCATCTCAGTCAAACTCAAATCAGAAATTTATTTTGTATAGAAGAAACAAATGCTACCATTTCTAAGTACCCTAAGCCTTTTCAAGTATGTCGATTCAAACTTTCATCCTCCTTCTCATATCATTGCTGATGATACTAATGAACAAACTCCAAATATAAATTTTCGGGATCGATTTGATCAAACGCTATGAACTTTCCTTCAAGCCACACTTTTAGCCTCCGTCTTGTCTCAAATCCCAATTTTCACCACCTCTCGTGATCTCTATAACTACCTCAAATCATCTTTTTCGTCACAAATCACTGCTCGGACTCACCAATTTAGATATCAACTTCAGGCCATTCAATTAAAAATCTGTCCAACTACTTGGCAAAACTGAAATCAATTTCTGATTCCTCGGAAAATTAGACCATTCCCTTCTCTGATGTTGTGATTGTACAAAACACACTTCGTGGTTTAGGTCCAAGCTACAATCAATTTGTAACTAAAATAAAAACAAGAGAGACATTACCTACCTTCACTCAACTATTTCCTCTTCTTCTTAATCAAGAAATGCGACTAAAGCATCTGCTGAACCATTCTCTACCCTTGTTATTAAAACCAGTCAACCGTCTCAAAACAATTTCAATTCTCAACAGCAACATGCTACCAATAAACAAAACAACTACTACCCCAATAAATAAAATTATAACCTAGCTACACTTAGATTAAGTTAGCTAGTTTCATAACGACCAAATTCCTTCCGCCAAGTTATGCTAGAGTGAACTCTTACCTGAATTATATGAGAAAAATTTATAAGTACCGACTTGGGATGTGAAAAGGTTGGCTTATATTATCTCTCCCAATGTCATCTACACTATGACCTTTCATGATATTATCATTTGTGGTACCGTCTTCCGTACTTTTATTGTTTATCTAGATTGTGTCTAATAAATCTACCGAGAGCATTCAATTCGACCGCTTGGAAGGTATGAAAATATAAAGCACGGCGACACTGCTAATGGAAGAGCAAGACAAATAGTCATACTTTTTAACAAAAGGATACAAATGAGTTACCGAGTAGCATTCGATTGGTTCTTCTATATCTAACTAAGTAGTAATCTTCTTTCTTTGAAACCCATCTCTCTATGATCGAGCCGGTATTAAACTAGTTCTTCTCTTCTTTTTTCTCTCTTCAGACCCACATACTTGTTTTCGAACTTTATTAGGGCATAACTAAGTCTCCAGCTATCTCTAAAAATCAATTAAAAAAATTTAATCACATGATAATTGCAAGAATAATAAGAAAAATTTTGTAATACTAATGATTTAGAAATCTAAGAAGCTAAAACTAAGAGATACCACAAAACCTAACGATTAGAGAAATTCAATAATACATTAATCCAAATGATGAAGAAATCTATGATGGTTAGTTATTTAGTTAGAGAGGGAGAGAGTGAAGATTACCTCGATCGCTTGGTGATCTAGTCCAAAATACCAAATTGGTTGGCGGGATGGCGGTTGCCTTGTTGAAATTGGAAATTTGAAAAATGAAGTAGTGACTCGTGGTGGAGTGGAGTTTGGAGTCTTGCACGGTTGACTGTTGTTGTATTGGACGGTGGTGGGTTGTAGTTAGAGATCTGGGAAGAAATGGAAAGATACGGAAAAAGATTTTACGAATGGGGCAGCCTGGGAAGTAGGGTCTAAGTTTTTAAAAAAGTGGACTGGAATGGTATTTTAAAATGTAACTCATTAGCTGTCTTAAAATTTTTGGGGGCCTCAAGTAATAAGATGTGGGGGAGCTTTTAAATTTTTTTTACTAAAATGTGGCCCTTATTATGTGATGGCCCAAACCGAGGCTTTGTCTGCTTTGAGTCCAGGGCCTATCCTGAGACCCATTGGTACCTAAAAAAAACTAGGGCATGGTTTAGTGGTAGACACGATGTGTCTTCTTGACGAGTTACCTTGATGTTGTGGGTTCAAATTCAGCTTCCCACATTTTTAAATTTGCCAACAACCTTTGGTTGGAGTGGTAAGATGTTTAATCTTCCATATTAGAGGTCAAAGGTTCGTGGCACGCTGAACATTTAGAAAAAAAAGGGTTTAGCCTGAATAAGAAAGATATACATGAACGGTAGAAAAAGAGGGTTATATACGATTTTTTTGATGAAGTGTCAATGAGAGCAATTGTTAAAATACCGTATTGAAACACTTTCAAATACATGTTTGAAAGTGTACAAAAACTTTTCAAACAAATCAAAATTTTGGCTGAATCTCTATTCAAACAATTCTATCTATCAATCTAATGATCGAATCTAATTCGTTCTAGCCAAAGATAGTTTCATGCAAACGGCTCGTGATGCCACTGTAGGGTTTTATATGTATCTAATACATAACCTAATCATGTTACTAGTATTGGTAGCGAAATCTCAATCATCTAATGATTAATACTAGGTTGTTCAGGATCTACACATGAACATATCATTGAACTAGAATGAAGAAGAATACCTGAATTCGCTTTTCCTCGAACAAAATTCCGACTAGATTCGGAAGACCAAAGAGCTTCAGCTGGGACCTTCTTGAAGGTTGAGATGAAGAACTACTTCTTCTAGACTTGATAGAAAGAATGAGAGACTTTCTCTAAAATCTTCTTCTCTCTAAGATGTGTGAGAGAGATGATTTTCTCTGAGAAATTCCACACCTTTTCTGAACTACTAATGAAGCTTTATATAGGCATTATCTTAGTAGAGTCCTACTCAAATAAGGAATCCTAAAAAGTCTCTTTCAGAAAAGATAAGCACAAGTCAGTGTTTAAACCAACTTAGACTCCTTTTATGGGAAAACCCTAATTAGGGTTCCCTTCCCATATGGCAGGCAAGAGCAGCTTTGTCCGGCCCAACCCCAGAAAGTGGCCGGCCAGGGGATCTCCCCTTAAGGAAATCCCTGGTTGCCCCTAAAATTGGGTTTTAACCTTTTCGGTCTTCTCTTTCAAGGTCGATTCTTTCTATCTTTCAGACTGGACCATATCCCTGTTTACATGTTCCCATCAGTTTATTCTCACTGTTCTTAGTTACCAATTCTCATGTGTAACCCGTTGTAGGATCCGGTCTATGTTAGCCGCGGATAACCGAAGTGATCCGACAATCGTAAGCAGCTTCTAGTTAAGCATCACGACTCCTAATTAAACCGGATTGATGATCTTCTAATAGAGTCATCATTATCCTATGAGCCAAATCATACGCATTGCCATATTGGTCGAAATACATTCCTTCAAAAGGATATACCCATTACAAAAAAAGTGGTCAATAGGGACGGCTAAAAATCGTCCCAAAAACGTAAAAACCGTCCCCAATAGAATATTGGGGACAGATTTTATCCGTCCCAGAAACTGGCGTCCCAAATATTATTGGGGCAGATATAGCGACGGATAGATTCTGTCCCCAATATTATTTTGGGACGACTTTTACCTGTCCCTAAATAAAGAGTTATTAGGGACAGTCATTAATTGTCCCTAATTTTTTTTCAGAATTAGCTCTTTGTTTGGATTTGGGACCGTTGCTATCTGTCCCCAAAAGTTTGATGGGAATGTCCTATAGCTTCCATTTGGGGCAGTCAAATTTCCTTCGAGATAAATATTTTTAGGTAGAAGTTGTCCATGATCACATAAATTTGACAACTAAAATAATTTAAACATCGATAATCAAAATAACTTGTCCATACAATTAGATAATATATTTCGCTTATAGCTATTGACCAAAGCCTCTACAAACTTGGGTATTTAACATCCACTGACAATTATACCAAGGAAAAATATATAGAAAAAACGTTCAAGAGTGTGCAATTCGTTTGAATATCTATCACTGAACTTTATCGACGCCTTTAACATAGAAAGGATGTCCTGGAAACTGCAACGAAACAAAAAGATATCAACTAAGTACTAGAATATTCAATAAAGTTATACAACAAGTGACAACCAAAACTGAAAAGGTAAAAGAATTGGCAATCGGTCATGGCAGTTCTTTTATGAATAACTAGTACTAAAAAAAAGAAGCTGAAAATTATAACTCTCATATTTGTAACGAATACAGAAACAAGTTATAATATTTCAGTAAGATAATTTTAAAGAGATGAAAAAACAAAGTGAGAATCTAGTGTGACACTTCAAGTGTATTTTAAGTTTGGCGGTTCAATTGTTTTTTCTGGTCCAAACGAAAAATAGAGAAAGTCATCCGCATTTGCTTAACTAGGATGTCAACCTTATTTACAAGTAAAAACAGAGCTACTTCACAATAACCCCCTTCCGTAGACATGTCGTAGAGTTATCCATGATTGCAAGGGAAGTATAAATTGATCAAATGTCAAAGAGAAGCAAAATAGCATTTTCGATATTCAAAATTTGAAAGGTCATGTTATAGAGTCAATGAGGAAGCTAGCAGTGCAATAACAACTAGACTTGAAATAGGGAAAGAAGTCGAAAAACACTCACAATTATGGTACACAAAATTGGTGCAAGTTAAATGTTAAACGTATCTTCCCGATTTTCCAAACGACACCCTGTAAAAGAACTCAATTATGTTACTTAACTTTCCAAAATTTGACCCAAATTAACTCTTGAACCATAAAATACGAAAAACAACAAGAATACAAACGGAACAGAAAAACTGCTCAACTGCAAGATCCATTTAATCTTATCACTGGATTGATTTATTTTATTTAATCAATCACAGAACCATTAGTAACTCAGCAACAAATTTAATCATGACTTATTAATGGAAGAATTTACATAATAGAATGGGTATGTAGAAAAAAACATAAAGAAAGAATACAAGCAAGCTTTTGTTACTTACAGTTTGAAATCCGGAACATAAGGTTAACTGCTTCACACATTTCTTGCATAACCCCCAATCCTCGTAGCAGCCCAAACAACTATCAGGAAAGCACTAAACTGAAAAGCCCTACAATGTCCAACAACATTGGATTTGGATATTTAGTCATTGAGAAGAGATCAAGGAAGGCACCACTGAAACACATACTTGCTTCGAAGGATTTGTATTTTTTTTTCGTTTGGCCACTAAAAGAATCCATATGTAAAATTTTCCATCAGTACAAGAAGTAATAAAGTTTGAGTATTAACTTACTAAAACTCCACTAATGATGGGGTATGCTATAAGCCAAGTACAAATGGAGTTTGACTTTGAAATTTAGCTTACTTATTTGGCAGAGTTTCAATTATTTTTTAACGTAAGCTAAAAGAATATTTATCTATAAGTCTAAGTAGCTTCAGATCCATAAAGACCATTGGCTGTTGTTGCAAGTAAATAAATTTATTGAACCTCAAAATCCTGTTTACCACCAAAACTTGAATTTCCTATAACTACATATAAAATATGGAGGCTCGAGCTATGTAAAACCATAATCTGAGTTCATTCGCGAAAGGAATTCGACCTGAAAATTTCAAACAAATAAAAAAATCTACAATTTTATATAATCAACTAACTGCCTATGAAATACACAATTTTCTGAATACTCTCTTGGTAATATTACCACGATACCTCAAGTTTTGTTTGTTCGAAACATCAAGGTTTAATATCTTACACAAAAGTTAGAAGATAGAGACTATACATATATGAATTAACAAGCTATCCTAAGCTACATCCTGGACTAGTTGAATACTTAACAAAATCTCTCTATGTTTTTCAACTTTTTCGTGCTAATTAGCTTGTTATTTCTTCTTAGTTCGGTGTGACCCTAAAATCTAAGATTAGTCGGGTTCTTAAACTAACAGATGTTATGTGACAAACCAATACATAGATGATAGCTTAACCTTGTTTTTTATGATTTCTTACCTTCCTCATCTCTACAAAGCTTGTAAGGGTACTAGACCAGATTCAAGACAACGACACATAGTTAAGGATAAGTAGACAACAACAAATATAACACATATAAAAGAAAAGTTTCTTTGAGTCAAATGATCAAACATGTAAAGAGCAAATAATATAATGAAAGATAATGTACCAAAAACATCTAATTCTTTATGGTAGATGATTAAGAAAGTGCAAAATTAGAAAAATAATAATGGAACTGAAGTGAAACTAAGCCGTTACCTTTTGATTGAGAAGAAACGTTCCCAGAGATGAGCTTAATATAGATGGAAAATAGTGGATCTGTTTGCAGCCGGTATTCGTGATTACTATGGTTTTCAGAAGAGATAAAGTGAGTTCACAGGAGGGGTTCTTATGAAATCTGAATAATTATTTAAGTTTTGGTTCCTGTTAATGATTTTAGAGAGAAGAGAACTTGAAACCAGTAATATAAATGAAAGTAAACCTTATTTGGGGTTCCTCTTGTGTAGTTTTAGTCGTAGAAAAAGCATATAAAAATCAAACTAACAGAAGCATAGAAACAACATAGAGAAAACCTCACAATTTATAGAAAATCTCAAATCTAAGAAGCATATAAGAAGAGGGGGTTTCAAATCTAAGGTCTGAATAGGAAGAACACAGAAAAAGCTGCATAAAAATCATAGAAAACCTAAACTATGGTTACCTATTTCCATTGAAACCTTCTGCTTCCAATATTGTATCTTTCATGGACAACTGAAACACAAAACTTGTATTCGACAATTTCACACTTTCAGAACAGTTACCAGTTCTAAATTATAAAGAATGAAGTTTGTTACAGTTTCACACCTTCACAACAGTTCTCAATTCGAGAAAGTTTAGACTAATTACATATTTCTATAAGGGATTATGATCTATAAAAACTATTTTGACCCATAATTTAAATCAAACCTTAAATCATTCTTCTCAATGCTGATTTTAGGTCGTAAACTCTACATTGCTTAATTTGAAGAAGAAGAATATGAAGAAGAACAACAAACCTTTTGCTGGAAAAATCTGGTTCCTGGAACAATCGAATATAAACTATTGAAAAATTTTGCTGCAAAAAGGAATTAAGGTTTCATGTTATAAATGTATTAATCGATTGATTTGTTTTACAAGAAGATGAAGAAGAAGAGGAAGAACAAAACCTGGTGGTGAGGAGATGCCAACAGACCTCTGATGCCGCAAGAAAACCCTAAAAGAAGAAGATGAACAAATTGCAGAGGCTACAACTGCGATTTAAAGGAACAATAGAGAAGGAAATCATGTTGTAGATGAAGAACAAAGAGGGAAATTGTGTTTTAGAGGAACCCTAGCTGAAATGAGAAGAAGAAAAGTAGAAATCGTGGGGAAAAGAGGAGAGAGAAAATAAGGGAAAAAAAGAGGGAAAGGGGTGTATCTATTTGCGCCAATTTTTCTCCCAATGTTCCGCGCCCAATTTTTTGCCCAAATTTCCCAATGTTCCGCGCCCAATTATTTGGTCCCTAAAACAATTTATTCGTCCCCATTGTAATCTTAGTAGGGACACATATAAGAAAATGGTCCCTATTTTGTATATATTAGGGACATACGTAAAAATATCTGTCCCTATTGACCACTTTTTTTGTAGTGCCACCTTCAGACTCCAAGGACATATGTCCTTCACGGACTTCCTCGTGGAACATTACACTTTCTACTTTCTTTATCTTCAATATTTTACTTTCGTCGACTTCTCGCTAAAGATTTCTATGGCACAAAGACGCAGTTAAACTGTAGCTGGATTAAACCTATCTGGTCACATAACACGATTTAGAAAAGCATACTATTATGTGCTTTATTTTTGTCATTTACTTGATGTTTTCTCTCAGTATTCAACTTTTGTTGACATTTCAGTGAAGCTAAGGCGTTTATGGAAGAAGATGATAGTAGCATGTAACTTGGGTCATTAGATTAAAATGAGAAGGTGTATATATTACAAGTTGTTTTGAGGATAACAAATTTGAAAATTTTGAAGAATAACATATAATCAAAATCTCGAAAAATTAATCAACCAACTTTATAGCTCTTCTACCTTGTTTGATAGCCTTCCCTAAACAAATCCAATAGCTTCTCTAGCTGTAAATCAAACATACGATCTCATATCATAAAGGTGACATAACAACAAAATAATTATAACAAAAAACGTGTATGCATTATAACCGTTATAACGATCACTGCCACAGAAATCTGGGTTGTTTTTCAGATTCAAATGCCTAAAATATTTTGAAAAGCATTAGTGGCACAACTATGGGTTATACTTAGTTTATCTAAAAGTTGACCGTCAAATAAATTATAACTATATGGGGGAGGCTAAATGCATCCGGCGGAATTGTTAGTAGAAGAAGAGTGTCTTTTTGAACTCAGTAAAGCCAAGGTGTCTACTAGAGAGGTTTTGTTTCGGATTTCCGACAGTCCGCTCTGTCTCGGGTGCGAACAGATGTTTGGGGTCAAAAGATGACTCCAGGAGTTGACAACAATCTTCAGTTGCTTTTAGCCGCTCCCTAACTATATTTTTCTCTAGTTGGTCTATTAAATTAGCTAGTAGGGTACCCTGCCCTCAACTATACGTCCCGAAAAGTCTCTGCAAGCTTACTAGCTGACGAAAATCTATTTTCTTACGTAAATCTATTTTCTTACGTAAATCTATTTTCCAGCACTATTTTTCCACGTAACAAACAAACCCTTAAGTTTGCCTTGAAGGAAACTCTTCTTTGGAATTTCATGTTAGATCCACGAGTCACACAGTTTAGATGGTTTCTAAAACTCATGGACCAACCCACAAAAGGCAAAAGCCAATACCTGGCCGGCTTACTATTGAAAGTTAACTCGTTCACTTAAGTCTCTGATAATTTGGGTGATGTTTTTTTTTTTTTCTCTACTCACCTTTGCCGATGATCTGATTCATTATCATTTGTTAATCGGGTTCTACAAAGTTCGTTTTACCCTAGAGCACTGGCCCAAAAAGCTTGAGGGGGACCTTCATAAGTTATTCACTTTTTGGTGTTTCCAGTGTGCCGAAAAAAAATGTAAATACCAAATTTTTTAAATTTGCATTATGATTTTTAATCATTTCCATGTCTTATTTATTGTTTAATTTGGTAAAAATATATGGCACACTGATACTAACTTCGCTAGTAAATCATTTGATTTACGATTTCAAGCTAGGAACAAATAATCGCAAACTCACCCCTGGGTTTGTTCGAATGGCTATTCGGTGCATTTTCAAGTTATAATTTTATACACTGTGGACTGTGGTATTTTCCGAGTACATGGAAATGTCTTTTGACTTGGTTAACTTACTATGGTTAAATTATACCTATACAAAAATCCACAGTATGTACAAATTGCTCATCTTTGTATACCAAAGTCTTTTTTAATTGAAATGTGATTTTTAATTTGCCTGACTGGCCTTAGCCCCTATTAGACCTTTATTCAAAATCTTGTACATGTCTTTGTTAGGTGACATAGAGCCCCAGTAGATCTATAAAGTGTAAGCCTAATTTTAGTTGTACAATTAATATATAGTTTGTGGAAATCAATTCAAAACCAATTGTAGTAATGAGAAGTCTTTGTGGGACTACTTTCACACTAACTTGGCTCTTAAGGGAAGATTCACTTAATAATGAAAGTGAAACTCTATGACTAGTGGTGGCCAACGGGCCGTGCCGTGGCGGCAGTCCTGTTTGACAGCCGTGGCGTGTTAGACACGCCACAACCACGCCAGGCACGGCTTTGAGCCGTGCTGTGTCGTGCCTAGACTACAAGGTCTTGGCACAGAAACGCCACATGGCAACGACCCAGCCGTTGCCGTGCCGTTTCCGTGGCGGTCCCAGTCGTTTCTGTGCCGGGTCGTCGCTAATGGGCCAGTTATTGCCAAACGTAACAAAAAATAGCACTAAATAATTTTTAAGTCAAACGTTGTGATCTTTGTTTAAACTGTAGAATCTATGTTTATTTTATTACTTAATAATTTTGTTAACTATTAATTTTATCAATTAACAACTGCTTTCAACAAAATAACAGTGATGTTTTGTAAATTAAGTACCCGTTTTTAACGGGTTAGCGTGCCGTGGCGGGTTAGGAACGCCACGGGCCGTGCGTGTCATGTTTCCGTTCCTAACGTGCCGTGGTTGACGGGTCTGGGAGCTTAAAATCCCAGACCCGCCACGGTCCGCTTGACCCGTGACGGGTCGGCACGACACGACACGCGACGTTCCGTGCCGTGTCGTGTTGCCTTATAAACGGGTTGTGTCGGTCCCTTTCCGTGCCGACACAACCCGTTGGCCACCACTATCTATGACAACCCATACCAATGTGATATTAGTGGTGGCCAACGGGCCGTGTCGTGGCGGCACGGCCCGTTTGACAGCCGTGGCGTGTTAGACACGCCACAACCACGCTAGGCACGACTTTGAGTCGTGCCGTGCCATGTCGTGCCTAGACGACAAAGTCTTGGCACAGAAACGCCCCATGGCAATGACTCAACCGTTGCCGTGCCGTTTCCGTGGCGGTCCCATCCGTTTCCGTGCCGGGTTGTGGCCAATGGGCCAATTGTTGCCAAACGTAACAAAAGAAAACACTAAATAATTTTCAAGTCAAACGTTGTGATCTTTGTTTAAACATTAGAATCTATGTTTATTTTATTACTTTATAATTTTATTAACTATTAATTTTATCAATTAACAACTACTTTCAACAAAATAATAGTAATGTTTTGTAAATTAAGTACCTGTTTCTAACGGGTTAGCGTGTCGTGGCGGGTTAGGAACGCCACGGGCCGTGGTGTGTCGTGTTTCCGTTCATAACGTGCCGTGGTTGACGGGTCTAGGAGCTTAAAATCCCAGACCCGCCACGGCCCGCTTGACCCGTGACGGGTCGGCACGACACGGCACGCGACGTTCCGTGCCGTGTCGTGTTGCCTTATAAACGGGTTGTGCTGGTCCGTTTCCGTACCAACACGACCCGTTGGCCACCACTATGTGATATGAAACTAGACTCCCTAGCTAGTGAGTAGAAATTTAAAAGAATTCTTAAAAGCCCATGAAGTTTGTATATCTTCTTTCAGCATGGTCCGTCTTTGAGACTTGTTTTCTTCCTAATCAAATTAGTTTATACACTGTGGACTGTGGTATTTTCCGAGTACATGGAAATGTCTTTTGACTTGGTTAACTTACTATGGTTAAACTTTGCCTATACAAAAATCCACAGTATGTACAAATTGCTTATCTTTGTATACCAAAGTCTTTTTTAATTGAAATGTGATTTTCAATTTGTCTGACTGGCCTTAGCCCCTATTAGACCTTTATTCAAAATCTTGTACATGTCTTTGTTAGGTGACATAGAGCCCCAGTAGATCTATA
This sequence comes from Eschscholzia californica, assembly GCF_041429995.1. Lineage (NCBI taxonomy): Eukaryota > Viridiplantae > Streptophyta > Magnoliopsida > Ranunculales > Papaveraceae > Eschscholzia > Eschscholzia californica. Next base: position 9,424,759 of record NW_028238198.1, on the reverse strand, counting down.
AAGTGTAAGCCTAATTTTAGTTGTACAATTAATATATAGTTTGTGGAAATCAATTCAAAACCAATTGTAGTAATGAGAAGTCTTTGTGGGACTACTTTCACACTAACTTGGCTCTTAAGGGAAGATTCACTTGATAATGAAAGTGAAACTCTATGACTAGTGGAGGCCAACGGGTCGTGCCGTGGCGGCAGTCCCGTTTGACAGCCGTGGCGTGTTAGACACGCCACAACCACAACCACGCCAGGCACGGCTTTGAGCCGTGCCGTGTCGTGCCTAGACTACAAGGTCTTGGCACAGAAACGCCACATGGCAACGACCCAGCCGTTGCCGTGCCGTTTCCGTGGCGGTCCCAGTCGTTTATGTGCCGGTCATCGCTAATGGGCCAGTTATTGCCAAACGTAACAAAAGATAGCACTAAATAATTTTTTAGTCAAACGTTGTGATCTTTGTTTAAACTGTAGTATCTATGTTTATTTTATTACTTAATAATTTTATTAACTATTAATTTTATCAATTAACAACTACTTTCAACAAAATAACAGTAATGTTTTGTAAATTAAGTACCCGTTTTTAACGGGTTAGCGTGCCGTGACGGGTTAGGAACGCCACGGGCCGTGGCGTGTCATGTTTCCGTTCCTAACGTGCCGTGGTTGACGGGTCTGGGAGCTTAAAATCACAGACCCGCCACGGTCCGCTTGACCCGTGACGGGTCGGCACGACACGACACGCGACGTTCCGTGCCGTGTCGTGTTGCTTTATAAACGGGTTATGTCGGTCCGTTTCCGTGCCGACACAACCCGTTGGCCACCACTATCTATGACAACCCATACCCATGTGATATTAGTGGTGGCCAACGGGCCGTGTCGTGGCGGCACGGCCCGTTTGACAGCCGTGGCCGTGTCGTGGCGGCATGGGCCAGAGAAATGTTGGATGGCAACAGAGGGCTGCCCTGGTAGATTGGTGACCCTATCTGCTTCAGCTTCACTAGAATATTTTTGAAAACTGTTGCTCCCTCCTATGGAGCAAATTACTAATACAATCAGGAAACAAACTATTGAGGATGCCATTACTAATATTTTTGAAAACTTTTATCTTTTTCTCTCTCACTTTAAGACTCTTGTGAAGAATGAATACTCTTCTTCCTTTGTTTATATAGGCAGATTCACTTAATAATGAAAGTGAAACTCTACAGACAACACATGTGATATGAAACTAGACTCCCTAGCTAGTGAGTAGAAATTCAACAGAATTCTTAAAAGCCCATGAAGTTTGTATATCTTCTTTCAGCATGGTCCGTCTTTGGGACTTGTTTTCTTCCTAATCAAATTAGTTTATGTCTATGTACCAAGCTTGAATTATGTTTTAAATTGGTTTAAAATATAATTAATTTTTCGAAAGTTGCATACGAAATAGGAAACATGAGGTCCTTCATTATTTAGGCTGGTGGCTTTGGTCACGGGCTGCCCGTGATGATCGCAGTTCATTCTCGCGCGCATGTCTGACCTTAGTCCACTAGTGGACCTTCACTCGGTAATCTTTAACACGTCTTTTGCTAGGTGAGATTGTGGGCATTCAATTCAAAATCAAGGGTAGCAATGACAAGTTTTTTGTGAAACTAGTTTCACACTATCTTGGAAGTTGGATCGTTGTCTACACTAAAAAGCATGCAACAATTAATGCAATAGTATGGAGGTCTCCCAGTTAACCAGTTCTACTTCAACTCCATTGAATATCATTAAATACCATTAATGGTGATGGTAATAAATAATTCCTATATAAATACAACCCATAAAAAACATTCTTCACTCACCTCACGAGAATGTTAAAATATTAAAAAACATTAAACCACATTCTACTCTTCAAGACACGGGTCGAGATCCAACCACACTCCTGCTAGAATGTTTTGTATATAATTAAGTAGTGCACTAAAAATCTCATCCAACGTGGAACGTTCTCTTTCAAATACTATTTCTTTTGCCATTGTCCATATCGAAATTAACTATGAATTAAGATTTTCAGTCCCCAAGCGAGGAAATCAATCACTTGGTGTTTTTCTCAACTGGACACACTGGGTTCAACAAAAAAAACTGGCCACACTGTAGTACTCTTGTAATTTTCTCATAGGGGTCATTCTAGAAAAGACTAGGAGGGATTTCTCATTGAAGATTTCTCGATTGAGAGGAGGAGTAGTCTAGTAAGTTAACATAACAATACCTTATACTGTTGTCTCGGATGATGTGAAAATATTCTTTTATCCTACCTAGTGTAAACAATTTCTAAATCACATATAACTATTAATTAATTCTAATAGTTTCGTATATCTTTTGATGTAATGAAGACGAGTCTTTGTTAATTTTGATTTTAGGTATGTTTGACATTTTCCTACAGAACCGATACCAGATATTAAGATTAAGTCCATGTTAATTAATTTCCTCAGAGTAGTGGTGGCAAACGGGCCGTGCCGTGCCGGCACGGCCCGTTTGGCAGCCGTGGCGTGTCAGACACGCCACGGCCACGCCAGGCACGACTTGAGCTGTGCCGTGCCCAGACCACAAAGGTCTGGGCACAGAAACGGCCCATGGGAACGGCCCGGCCGTTCCCATGGCGTTTTCGTTGCATTTCTGGCCGTTTCTGTGGTCGTTCCCGTAGGCGTTCCCGTGGCCGTTCCGTGGAGTTCCCGTAGTCGCTCCCGTGGCTCCGACCCATTCATAAATATTTTTTACTTGTAAAAAAAAGTAATAAAAGAAATATTACATTTTTTTTCAATTAAAAAATTGTGATGTACAAAAACTTTAGAGTCTATGTCATATCTTTGTTTATTTTATTGGAAAAGAGTTGTATAAAGACTCTCCACATTTACTTTATATTTTGTGGTTTAGGTGTGGGACTATCTTTACCACTTTATTTGTTTATTTTTTTGAAAATAAGTTTTAGTTTGTTTCAACAAAAAAAAAATCAAAGTAAAAAAAAAAAAAGTAAAACCTCTTTTGTATTACACCAATTACTAATAAATGGGGTGGGAGTGTACCACACCCTCAAAAGAGAGTATTGTACACCTTAAATAACTTTTTAAAATTAAAAAAATTAAAAGTGTTTTGAGGATGTTAGTACACCCTAGGTAATGCTTTAAAATTTAAATAACTAAATGGGGCCGTTGCTAGCGTGTCGTTGTTGCCGTTTCCGTTCCGTGTCGTTCCGTGCCCACGGGTCGTGCCGTGTACGATCCGTTCCGTGTTGTTCCTGCGTGTCTAATGGCCCGTGTTTAACGGGTCTGGGGCTCTAAAATCCTAGCCCCGACACGGCACAGAACGGACCGTTCCGTGCTGTTCCGTGTCCTCAAATAAACGGGCCGTGCCGGTCCGTTTCCGTGTCGGCACGGCCCGTTGGCCACCACTACCTCAGAGATATATAGTGAACTTGGTCCAGTCTCAAATATCAAATATTACCAAAATAATTAATGTAAGCTAAACATAGTGTATATGAATAATTTTTTCAAGTTACAATCATACATTCATTTTGAAAGTCCCACATAAGCAGGGACGTATCTACCTTAGGGGCAGGAGGGGCCATGGCCCCCCTGACCCTTAGTCTTACCCACCACTTCCATGTACATCCAACTTTTCAATATACAACACAAAATTATCAGAAATAAATATAAATTTGAATGTGTTTTTGCTCATGAAAAATTCAGGCACAAGATTCTTTCGAAAGTCTGGTGCATGCAAACGTCATTAAGAGTTCTTTTTCCGAAGTTAACTTTAGAACCACCTCTTTTTCATGAACCTGGTCTTTTTGTGGTGTTTCCCATAAAAAGTGTCTCACCTTCCTCTAGTTTTAAGTAAGCGGAGAATAGGGCTTTGTGTCAAAATAAGATCGTGATATAGGACAGGGGCTAGCCCACATAGGGGCCCGTGGGGCGCGAGCCCACATAAGAGCCCGTGGGGGCGCGGGCCCCCACGACCCTAACGTGGTTCGTTAATGTTATGCGACATTTGCCGCTATATTAGATACATATATGTATATATATTTCCATTCTTCAATCACATATCTTCCCTAGCTTTGTTGGTGAAGCTATTATTTTCAATATCGAGGTCAAGGGATCGAGTCCCACACACAACATTCTTTTTTTCTAGAAAATTTCTACTAACACTTTGTTTTTTCTAAAGTATCTACTACTTAAGTTAGTTTTTTTTTTGTAAAGGAACTACTTAAGTTAGTTGAAATTATTGTTTGGTTTAAGATGACTACTTATTAAAAATACATTATAAAGGTCATGCTTGGCTTAAAATTGGTACTTATTAATTGAGATATCTCAATTTTGACCTCCTCAAAGTGACCAACTAAATAAAATGGTCTTCTAGAGATGATGAGTTTTCTAAACGCCCCCCTTAAATTTTGATTTTGTCTGATTTTTCGGTGACTTGTATTTTGAACTTCAAAATTGTCATTTTTAGATTTTTGTCCTGGTAAATATGTTATTAGAAAGAAAACTAAATCTTCATATTTTCTTCCATTACAATCACTTCCTCTTCAAAATAGTTTTTAACTATTTATATTAGTAACTATATGGGTTCTTCTTAATCTTCACCATTATCTCTTCATCCCCTCCTGTTTTTTATTTCAGTATATTTTGGGAATCCAATTGGAGGAAACATCCTTGATCCATATTGAGAAAATTAGAATTTGATTGTTATACATCAAAATTACCACGAAATATCTAAACTACAAATAAAATTTTGTTAAGAATTTGCTTTTCGATTCTAGCTTGATCATGTGTTGTGGAATCCTTTCATTACCTATAACAAAGGTGCCCCAACTCATAAAAGTTTCTGGCTTCGCCCTGATATAGGAAGATAGCCGTTATCCAACTTCTTCCCTCAATTGCGAGAGCGAGATTGATTTTTCTAATAAATTGACATCATCGAAGAAGAAATGACCCAAACAAATTTGTGTACTTAAATATCTCTTCATCTTTTTCTCTACGAACAAACTCATTATTTTTTGTTTATGACATTCAAGTGTATATCAGATATTTTGAAGGTTTAAACACCTAAAATATCTAAAGAAGGGGTTGTGGCGTAGTGACGGGTTATATCGACTAAAGTATAAAAATAGCTAATAATCACAGTATATGATAAAAAATTGCATTAATTACATTTTGGCCCCAAAAAATGACCAACTCGTCAAAATGGTTCCTTAACGATGACCAACTTCCCATATAGACCCTAATTAAATCAATTTTCTATCCACTTCTCCATTAGGCTCACATGACGCTTTCTTTTATCACCCACTTAACCCTTATGACATTCTGCCAATATTTATAGTTCCAAACATTCTAAATTTTGTTTCCTAATTAATATGGTGGCCAATACATGGACAACCAAATATTTTATGTGGACAACTATTTTCAAGTCAACCGTCTTTGACTTGATTGACTTTGATTTAATTGGGGGACAACTCTCTCATAATCTCTCTCTCCTCTTCACCCCAACGAATCCAAGAAAAAATCCCACCATCATTTGAACCAATTGGAAATGATTTACTCTAACATTAATGAACAATACTCAAGAGATCTACAAGAACTCTAACATTAATGAAAAATGCTCAAGAGATCTATTAGCCACAATTCTTGAATGATGGAAACTGTATTGAATAAAAATCCTTTTTAGCTTCTACCAATGGTAGTTTACCTGAAGGCTTAAAAAAATGGTAGTTTATCTGAAACACTCATCGAAATTGCCCTAATTTCTGGCCGACCAGTATCATGTTCATACGGAAAAGGGGGGTTTTTGCTGGAAGTTCCCGGATGTTAAGTGATGGGTTGTGGGAAAGACCGGAAATATGAGGAGGGATCTGATGAAGTAGTTGATTCAAATATTCATGAAAGTTCTTATATTGAAGATGAAAGATCTTGTGTTGATGAAGTGCATCTGTGCATGATTTGAAGATTCATGGGAATGAAGATGATGAAGAGAGAGAATATGATGACCCTATCTTAGTTGAAGCTTTGATCTAAATTAACCCCATATTTTTTTTGTATCAATTACTGTCATTTAGTTTTTTAGGTTTCAAAATTTGAGTTTTCAAATTTAGGGGTTTTACTTATCCTCAATATCTATGACATTTCAGTGTGTCAATAAATGATTTTTACAACAATCCATTCTTTTGGAAAGTCGATTGATCATTGGTTATTGGAAAACCAATTTAATGGATTTTCAAGCATAAGGAGGTAAAATAATTTGTTAGGGGTAAAAAGAGACGAGGAGAGAGAGAGAGTTGTCCTCCTATTAAATTAGAGTCAATTAAGTCAACCACAATTGACTTACACCCGACCCGAAAACAGTTGTCCACATAGTGTATTTGGTTGTCCATATATTGTTCACCATTAATATCTTAATAATCTTCATCACCAACATTTCTATTCTACCATGAGCTCTCACTGATTTTCTATCACTTTTATATCATATTTATGGCGGTGACTTTTGTTGAACTAAACATTGGTCAACCTTGGATTAAAAAAAAATGGTTCACACAGGGAATGACAATGTTGATGTATCAAGTGACTATCAATCTATAAGGCTTAGTTGCTTAGAGAATTCAGTAGGTTATTGGTGTTGAGTTTTTCAGAGAGGGAGAGAGAGAGTGTCTCGAGAAAGAGAGAGATAGGGGTACGTCTATTGTGGGAACTTTTAGTTTATGATCTGGACCATTGCCTCAATCAACCGTCCACATCTATAAGACGTAGGGACTTAACACTGAACCTGTGACTTTCGTGGATGCAACTGAGAATGCATGAAAAAATGACTTTTTCCACTTGAGGGAGACGCGCGGCTTCTTTCTATTGAGTCGCTTTGAGGGCTTGGCCCCAAACAACATTACTCTTTTATCTGGTGCTCTCGCTCTCTCCAGTGGCGTGGTTGAGATTTTAGAGGCCCGGTGCGAACTTTTAACTGGGGCCCTTCATCGTATGATGCAAGAACCGAAAAATAGTTACATGCAATATATTAGTAAAATAGCTAAAATTAACTAAAGATTATTAGGATGACAAAAAAAAAATGCACATTTAGAGAAGGCATACGATCCTATTGTATTTCAGTATGTGAGAGGAGGGGAGGGAGAGAGAGAGATAAAACAATAGCATAGAGAGAAAAGAAATGAGAAACATAAAGATAAAATTAAATGAAAATATAAAAACACCAAATAGAGAACAAAATTGGAGAGGCCTTTAGAGTAGATTTTTTTTTTGAACTGGGTGCCCTTAGGTATCATATCTTACAGAACGGGTGCCCTTAGGTGTCATATCCTATAAAACTTTGAAAAAATATGATTTTAGATTGTACAGTAGGGGACTCGAACACGGAACCTTGTGGGCGCGAGACGGTATCATCTACCAAATAGGCTACTACCTCCTCTTGCATAACGGGTGCCCTTAGGTGTCATATCCTATAAAACTTTGAAAAAATATGATTTTAGTTTGTAAAGTAGGGGTCTCGAACACGGAACCTTGTGGGCGCGAGACTGTATCATCTACCAAATAGGCTACTACCTCCTCTTGCATGTTCTCCAACATTTCTTATTTTATACTTAAACAGCTTTAACATTACCAATATGGGGCCCTTAGATGGAGAGGGGCCCTATGCGACCGCACCGGTCGCACCCCCTCTCCCACGCCCCTGGCTCTCTCTACCTCTTTACCCGTAGCACTGTCGCTCTCTTCTTTCTCTCTGGCCTCTTAAAATCTCTTTCTTATTGTTTATATAAACTGTTATACATGCATGGATACTGTAATGTAAGTGTTTGCTTAGTTCAATATTACATGTGATCAACAATTATTTAGAGACTGGTCATAATCATGAAAGTCGATGCAGCCCCACATTATTTCAAGCTTCGTACATAGACAGAAACTAATTTGATTAGGAAGAAAACAAGTCCCAAAAACAGACCATACTGAAAGAAGATATACAAATTTTATGGGCTTTTAAGAATTCTGTTGAATTTCGACTCACTAGCTAGGGAGTCTAGTTTCATATCACATGTGTTGTCTATAGAGTTTCACTTTCATTATTAAGTGAATCTGCCTATATAAACAAAGGAAGAAGAGTATTCATTCTTCACAAGAGTCTTAGAGTGAGAGAGAAAAAGATAAAAAGTTTTCGAAAATATTAGTAATGGCATCCTCAATAGTTTATTTCCTGATTGTATTAGTAATTTGCTCCATAGGAGGGAGCAACAGTTTTCAAAAATATTCTAGTGAAGCTGAAGCAGATAGGGTCACCAATCTACCAGGGCAGCCCTCTGTTGCCATCCAACATTTCTCTGGTTACATAAGAATTCAGGTTGAAGAGGTTGAAAAATCATTCTTCTACTGGTTTTTCGAAGCCGAAACAAATCCAACAACAAAGCCTCTTGTTCTCTGGCTTAATGGGGGTACTACGTTTCCTCTTTTTTTCCTTTTCGAAAAGTGAATTTATAGTAACCACTCTAACCAAAGATTATTGACAAACTAGTTCATTTTATGTTATACAGGACCAGGATGTTCTTCTGTTGGCATAGGAGCAGCCCAAGAACTGGGTCCTTTTCTTGTCACAGGACGCCCTGATCAACTCCGATTCAACAACTACTCTTGGGTCCAAGGTAAAACCTACTGCCGCTAGCTGCGAAAATAACACTATGTCTTGCACTTACCAAGTCTTAGTGTTTGCTCTTCTAATATTTGTATGTGATCATTTTCAATCATGTTCCTTTGTTAGCCGCGAATCTGCTGTTCTTAGACTCTCCGGTCGAAACAGGGTTTTCATACTCGAGTGCAGCCGAGACCCGAGAACATCACTGGTTAGTTTTTCTTTTTCTCTTAGCTAATGTTTTTTTTTTGAGCTCATACAATAGGAAGAAATATCCTTGTCCAATGTTAAAAGTCACTATATATTATATATAGTACATTATATAATTTTCATATTTTTGCTGTTTTTTTCTTCTTTTGAAATGGTTTGTTTTCTAATTACTTGTTATTTATCTTATTATATTTTTAGCACACGATTCTTATGAGTTCATGGAGAGATGGTTTGTTAGATTCCCTCAATATAAATCGCATGATTTTTATATAGCTGGGGAAAGCTTTGCAGGTATAAGAACGTCCGATCCTTTATAATAATAATGTTTTTACGTTATAAAAAATATAATAATAAAAAAAATTTCCACAATTTTGTATGTTTTAGGGCATTACATACCACAGCTAGCCGAGGTGATTGTTAATAAGAACAAAAGATCGGGAATTAATCGTTTTATAAAGCTAAGAGGTCTTATAGTAAGTAAATTACTAATTTATCAAGGCAAAAACCATCATCATCTTTCATATTTTCTTATTCTCATATAAATTTTGAGTTCTAAAATTATCATATTATATGTTTCAGATTGGAAATCCTACGTTAGACATGGAAACAGAGTACAAAGGTATCTATGATTATGCATACCAGCATGCAATAATCTCAGATGAGTTATATGAAGTACTCCGATCATGTAATTTCATCCCAGCTCCTAATCAAGAATGCCAGAGAGCTTCCGACGAGTATAATGATCAATTATTGGAATTAAATATTGATTTGTACAGTTTGTACACGCCGAAGTGCCCCAACGAGACCACTATAAAAATATCAGTAAGTTAGAAAACATTTTGTCTTAGACATTGGTAAACCTTTAAAGATGAGTTTTCATAAGTTATCAGGTGATTTCGTAGTCTATTTTAGTAATAATCTTTTCTTTACAGATGGATTTAGGAAGCGTATCAAGAAGATACGACCCATGTTTGGATAGCTATGCTATTCATTACTTCAATGATCCGAATGTGCAGAAAGCACTGCCTGTTGATATGGATGATGTTATCATGCCTTGGGAGTCTTGTCGGTATGAATTTTTAAGAATGGACAAGTATATTCGTATATGTGCATTTTTTGTTATTTAAATTTTACAAGTTATAACAAAAATTAATTATTGTATTTGCAGTAATACTGTCATTTTTTGGGATGAAGCAAGATCTGTCCTTCCAATCATCAAAGAGCTCATCGCTGGTGGAATCCGGATATGGGTATATAGGTATATATGTGATTCTTTTCTCTTTCATGTTTCTATGACTGTTATTTCTCATTAATCGATTTGGTTCCTTTTCTTTAGTGGAGATACAGACACACAAGTTCCTGTGACCTCCACTAGGTATGCCTTGAGAACGTTAGGTCTAAATATAACTAGACATTGGGCGCCATGGTTCAATAGAAAGGAGGTACGTCTTAATATTCTTCTAAATTTTCCTTAATTAAATGTAATTTATATTATGAAGGTTAAATAAACTTCGTGGTTTTGTTTTTATTTGATGTGTTTTTAGGTGGGAGGTTGGACAGTTGAGTATGCGGGTTTAACATTTGTTACACTGAGAGGAGCAGGGCATGAAGTCCCTATTTTCGCCCCGAAACGAGCTCTGCAATTGATCTCCCATTTCCTCTCTAATAAGAGGCTACCACCTGCATCTGATTAAGTGATTAGTTTGTTATGAACTTTTAAGTTCCCTATAATCTATATGGTAATATTAGCTTGTGTGTAATTTTACTTATGAACCAAATGGAGTAGTTTGGTGCATGCACCATATAACTTCACTTTAAATCAAATGTATTAAGTTAACAAGTAATTTCACTTTGAATACCCCATATAAGTTTTATTCTGTATTTAAACGCCTAAACTATTAACATATAACTGTTTTAGGGAAGCTTCTGCTAAAAATATTATAACGAAAAACAAAAAAGAATTACAAATGACATCTCCATCATACTTCTACTAAGATCAGATTTAGCAACTATTAAGCTATAATCTTTCAACAAAAAATTTGTTAAGTTATAATGCTCATACTATGATGGGCTATAAGTATTACTAGTAAATGATAATTTCTCGTTTAATTAGAACAACAACAAACTCTCCTGTTCCATGTACTACCAAGAAACCCCAAAGCCTTACATTTAAGAAAACACTTTAGATTCCGGAAATTTCGAGTCTTTCTCGCAATGCAATAAACCCTACCCACACCAAAACTGCCTCCAATATTGCTGCTTGGGGCTTCAGATGAACACTGACTAATTCCTAGATCCCGACCTGAATCACATAAATGCCAATTTTAACTTGTGAACTATTTAACAATCATTGTCTTTTCTATCCTTCACATAAGGGAGGTCGAAACCAATAATAAAGATTTATTTAGTGCATCAAATAATAACCATAAAAATTAAAGTACAATCGAGTATTTTATCTGATAACAAACAAAAAGTAGAGATGAAAGAGAAAAAAATATGAAAATATTACCGGCTGAGATAGGTCTAGAGACAAGTAGAAGAACGAAAATTCAATGGAAACACGAACCAACTTGACCTTTTTAATTCCTAGATGATGAACTGCAACTTTAGTCGATTTAGAATATGTTTAGCACCTATGATGGAGTTCACTTAGGGTTCAATGCTTCTTTATATAGAAATTCTTAAATGCGTGAGTTACACAATTGAAGACTTGAAGTTAGTGCCCTAACTTTAAACTACATTATCAATGCATGAGTTATCCAAATTTTTTATTTGTAGGATGTTACATTTACCCTCTTTATCTATTCTTTTCCAAAAAAAATAAAAAATATTTGAACGAAGACGGGGCATTTTGCAATTTCAACTAGGGTTCTGAAATGCACTATAACCAATTACAAGGGTGTGTACAGATGTGATTTCATTAAAATAGGTCCCTTCCACCCAACCCATTATAAAGTAGTTACAGAATTATAACCTATCTACACTTTAGATTAAACTAGCCCATGTTATTTTTGGAACAATGACTCAATCACTATGTAGTTGGTCTTGGCCGAGAATCTCAGGTCTCGACTCGGTCTTGGTCTTCTCTCGAGAAAAGACTCGGCCGAGACACCGAATTAGGGTTTGGCCGAGAATTTCGAGTATCTCGGTCGAGACAGACCGAGACATCATCTTTTAATTTCTTCAAATTTTTTTTTTAAAAACTCTAAATTCTAATTGTATACTATTATTTAGGGTTATTTCCCAAATAACCCCCAACTTTGTGACCAACTTCCTGCCTAGCCGCATACTTTGCCAAAAATACCCAGATGACTCCCTTTTTCACTTACCGTTATAACTCCGTTAACCAGTCACCATCTCTCTCTCCTCCACCTCATCACCTCTCTCTGCCACCTCATCATCTTCACCGGCAAAGGTCGCCAACCGAATTCCAGGCGACGACCTTCAAACCTAAAAAAGAATTTCCCTTCTTCTTCCTTCCTCTCCTGTTTTATCTTTCTCTCTCTTTCTTCTTCTTTCTCTGTCTCTTTCTTCTTCTTTCTCTCTCTTTTCCCTCCCTTCTCTCTGTTTTCTCTCTCTAGACCTCCGGCGAAGTGGAGTCTTCACCGGAGGTCTGGTGAACCAGCAAACCAGACCTTCGAAGGTCTGGTCCTTCGTCTGATCTGGTGGGCAAACCAGACCTTCGAAGCTTTAGTTTGCTGGTTCACCAGACCTTCTTTGGTCTGGTGAACCAGACCTTCGGCGAAGACTCCACTTTGCCGGAGGTCTAGAGAGAGAAAACAGAGAGAAGAGAGGGAAAGTGAGAGAGAAAAAAGAAGAGAGAGAGAGAGAAAGAAGAAGAGAGAGAAAACAGGAGATAGAGGGAGGAAGAAGAAGAGAATTATTTTAAAAGGTTTGAAGGTCGCTGGCCGGAATTTAGTCGGTCGGCGACTTTTGCAGGTGAAGATGATGAAGTGGCGAGAAGATGAGGTGGCAGAGAGAGGTGATAAGATGGAGGAGAGAGAGAGAGATGATGACTGGTTAACGGAGTTATAACGGTATGTCAAAAAGGGGGTCATCTGGATATTTTTGACAAAGTAGGGGGTTAGGCAGGAAGCTGGTCACAAAGTTGGGGGACTATTTGGGAAATAACCCTATTATTTTATTACTTTCTTACCCACTTATTATATTCTCAATCAATCTAAGGTAAGTAGCATTACTATTATGGCCGTGGCTTTGGGAAATAAAGAAAACTCTCCGGGTAATAAAGACTCAGTCAATCAAAATTGATTTAGAAGTCATATTTATTGTTTAGTCCAAGAATTCACTTGATTGAATTTTGTGTCCTAATCTTCATCACCTCCTTTCTTTTCTTTCTCTCTTCCACTCTCCTCCTCCTGCCCTGCAATTTAAGAAAAAAATAAACCCTAATTGAACATGCAACCAGGAGATTATAAAACACTCCTCCTTGCTACCCATATTACTTCACCTTCTTCCACAACAACCAAACCCTAACCCTAAATAATTCCTAATAACTAAGGGTGGTTGCTGATTTTGATGGGAGGAAAAGTTGACCCTTCTGGGAAGGATCATCATTTGGGTTTTCTCTAACACTATCTCTCTGGCTTTCTATCTTTTTTATTGAACAAAGATAGAACAAGACCAATGAAGAAAAATGAACCCCAACCTGCGACCTTTAATGAAGACCGACAAGGATAAAACTTCTTATACCTCTTTAAATTTGGATTTCTTTCTTTCATTCTAATTAACTTATTACAATCGATTCAAAGGGAGATATACCTCTTCAGTCACTTTGGGAGTGCTTTACTGCCCCCCATTACATCACTTTGGATTCTCTTCTTTCATTCTTTCATTCTAATTAAATTATTACACATTAGTCACTTAGGGTCTCTATATGTTGGATTGGTGGGAGTTGGGGAGTGCTACCTCTTCAGTATCCTTTTCTAGGGTTTCAATTTATGTTAACCAATTTCAATCTATTTATGTGAAATTTCATGATTTTATCTTTGATCTGATGTTTTGGGGTCCATTTTTATTGGTCGTGTTCATTGATCTTGTTCTATCTTGGTTTGTCTTGGTGAGGAAGAGAGAAACAGTTAAAGAGAGAGGAAGAGAGAAAAACAGGATGAGATAATGATTGAAGGGCAAAAATCAAAAAATTTAATTTTCGGAATCAAAATGGAGATGCCCCGTGAGTCAAATCTAATTGACTGATGTTTTTATTCCCTAGAGATTTTTCTTTATTCCCCAAAGCCGTGGCCTACTATTATATAGATATTTTAAGTCTTTCGTCTTGTACAAACTTTGAAATTCTAGTAGATTAAAATACAATATTTTTATTACGATAAGATTTTGTTTATTATGATAAAATTTTGTTTATTATGAATGATTGAAGTAGTTTTATGTTTAAAGTCTAGAGAATTATGAGGCAATGAAGAGTCAAGAAATTAATGGTGTGTTTGGATGACGGAATCATGAATTCGCGGATTCAGGTTTGTTTAGCAACTCATAACAATCCTATGGTTTATTATTATTCGAGTATTTTTAAACACACCTTTGGAAAAAATGAATTTTGAAAAACAATTGATTTTTGGAACATAAATAATGTTTTTTTGGGAAAATAATATTTTTCAATTTGTAAAAGAAAATATCTTTTTGTTGATTTTAAATTTGAAATTTAAGTTTATTAATCCAAAATCCTAGCAAATCTAGGAGGTAGGGTGGGATTTTGGTCCAATACAAATTTTGGAATCCTACTTAGGAATCCTGTAACCAAACACACCATAAGCTTATTACTAAGTACTCTTTAGCTACACAAGTTTTCTCGGTCACGTCTCGGTCTCGGCCTTCAACCGGACCGAGACCGTGACCAACTACATAGCTCAATTATTGATTTTTCGGAGACTAAAACATAGATTGGGCCCAAAATATATTTCAAGTAACATCAAATCTATATAATCAATCCACTGATTAAAACTAAATCAGGAGAAACATAACATATGTGATTCTTTTCTCTTTCATGTTTCTACGACTAGGTATGGCTTGAGAAAGTTAGGTCTAAATATAACTAGACATTGGGCGCCGTGGTTCAATAGAAAAGAGTTATGTCCTATTTTTCTTTTAACTTTTCCTTAATTAAATGTAATTTATAATATGAAGGTTAAATAAATTAACTTAGTGGTTTTGTTTTTATTTGATGTGTTTTTAGGTGGGAGGTTGGACAGTTGAGTATGCGGGTTTAACATTTGTTACAGTGAGAAGAGCAGGGCATGAAGTCCCTATTTTCGCCCTGAAACGAGCTCTGCAATTGATCTCCCATTTCCTCTCTAATAAGAGGCTCCCACCTGCATCTGATTAGTTTTAAGTTCAAGATAAATAGTCCCATATAGGGTAATATTAGCTTGTCTGCTTGTTTGTAATTTTACTTATGAACCAAATGGAGTAGTTTGGTGCATGCACCATATAACTTCACTTTGAATCGAATGTAGTATTAAGTTAACATGTATATTCACTTTGAATCAGATGGTGTCTGCTGGATACCCCATATAATTTCATTTTGAGTCAAATGGACTGAGTTTTACTCCGTATTTAAACGCCTAAATTATCAACATATATATACGTGACTAATTGTTTTTGGGAGGTTTCTTCTAAAACATTAGAACGAAAAACAAAAAAGAAGATGAAAACAAAACAAAACAAAATTACAAATGACATCTCCATAATACTTCTACTAGGATTAGATTTAGCAATTATTAAGTTATAATTCTTTCAACAAAAAAATTTGTTAAGGCTCATACTATGATGGGCTACAAGTATTACTATATGATAATTTCTGATTTAATTACCACAACAACATATAAACATGTCCCATTTGATACCAAGAAACCCCAAGGCCTTACATTTCTCAATACAATTTAGAGTCCGGAAAGTTCGAGTCTTTCTCGCAATGCAATGAAAGCTATTCACACCAAAACTGCGGCCGATATTGCTGCTTGGGGCTTCAGACAAATACTGACTAATTCCTAGATCCCGACCTGAATCACATAAATGCCAATTTGAACTTGTAAACTATTTAACAATCATTGTCTTTTCTATCCTTCACACAAGGGAGGTCGAAACCAATAACAAATATTTATTTGGTGCATCAAATAATAACCATAAAAGTTAAGGTACGATTAATTATTTTATCAGATAACAAACAAAAACTAGAGATCAAACAGAAAGCAAGATGAAAACATTACCTGCAGAGGTAGGTCTAGAGACAAGTAGGAGAACAAAAAGTACAATGGAAACATCAACCAACTTGACCACTTTAATTTCTAGATGATGATGCCGTGCAACTTTAATCGATAGAGAATATGTTTAGGACCTATGCTGGAGTTCACTTAGGGGTCACTGCGTCTTTATAT
Source organism: Eschscholzia californica (assembly GCF_041429995.1). Taxonomy (NCBI): domain Eukaryota; kingdom Viridiplantae; phylum Streptophyta; class Magnoliopsida; order Ranunculales; family Papaveraceae; genus Eschscholzia; species Eschscholzia californica. The sequence continues at coordinate 9,408,519 of NW_028238198.1, read as the reverse complement.
AGAAATTATTAAATTCATGAGTTACACAATTGAAGTTAGTGCCCTAACTTAAATCTACATTTTTTCTTTGTTTCGTTGAGTATGTCAGGATGTTACATATGCCCTCTCTATATATTCTTTTCTATAAACTAATGGAGTTGCATCAAGTTAAAGGTATTACTATACTGCATCCTTCTTTTTTTCTGAGATGGATAAATCTGCATTGGTACGACCAATGTGCCAAAATCATTTTTTTTTCGGCAAAAGCCAACACGACTGGTTACAAATGTACATTAACAATATTTACCCACTAGGTGGCCTTAATAGGATAAAGATAGGGCATTTTGCAAATTCAACAACTACTTTATTCATAGAATGTAACAAGGTAGCTATCACTTGATAGGTACCAGGTGTTCCAAAAATAAAAAAAAAAATATTTTTTCTTTAACTTTCTAAAATAAACTTGATAGGTATTAGCCTACTAGGTGATATTTTATTGTGATTATTTTTTGCTTTTACAACATATATGTTAAATAAATTGAATAGGCCTAGTTTCCATGACAAAGTACCACTCTAAATAACCATTACTGTCGATTAGGTTGATGTGACAAAGAACATTGCATACAGACTATTTAAGGGGTGAGCAGCGGTGCAGACTATTTAAGGTCAAGCCGAAGCTAAACTAAGGAAAATGAATTGGCTGGGATTCCCTGACACATCCTCCCAAGTGTACTCCCCTTCACAGGACAAGGCTATTTTGGTCTTTTCAGTTGGTTAGCCAATCTGCCCGAACTCAGTCAACCAAATAAAATGTGAGAGAAAAATAAATTAATAAAATGAATTATGATTAACAACAGTACTCCTATTGAAATGTCAAGAGATAATATAATATGGATAAAATAACTGCAATTATCGAACGACTACATATTTTAGGTTTCAATGGTGGCGGGGACAATATTGTGGAGGTGGCACTTTGGTTTGAACTATAAACTACGAAGTCTGTGACTCTTTAGGAGGCCGCGTGAAGAAGACTCGAAAAAAGTATAAGATTAAGTTAAATGATCGTCGTTCATTCTCGCGTGTATGGCATTATGACCTTAGTCCACTAGTGGACCTTCACTCAGTAATCTTTTATATGTCTTTTACTAGGTGAGATTGTGGGCATTCAATTCAAAATAAAGGGTAGCAATGACAAGTCCTTGTGAAACTAGTTTCACACTATCTTGGATCAATGTCTACACTAAAAAGCATGCAACAATTAATGCAATAGTATGGAGGTCTCCTAGTCCTAGTTAACCAGTTCTACTTCAACTTCATTGAATATCATTAAATATCATTACTGATGATAGTAATAATAAATCCTATATATATAAATACAACCCATAAAAAACATTCTTCACTCACCAGACAAGAATGTTAAAATATTAAAAACATTAAACCACATTCTACTCTTCAAGACACGGGTCGAGATCCAACCACACTCCCGCTAGAATGTTTTGTATAGTTACGTAGTGGACTAAATATCTCATCCAATGTGGAACGTTCTCTTTCAAATACTATTTCTTTTTTTTGCCGTTGTCCATATCGAAATTAACTATGAATTAAGATTTTCAATCCCCAAGCGAAGAAATCAATCGCGTGCTGTTTTTCTCAACTGGCCACACTGTAGTACTCTTGTAATTTTCTCATACGGGTCATTCTAGAAAAGACTAGGAGGGATTTCTCATTGAAGATTTCTCGATTGAGAGGAGTAGTAGTCTAGTAAGTTAACATAACAATACCTTGTATAGTTGTCTCGGATGATGTGAAAATATTGAAAAACATTCTACTCTTCGAGACACGGTCGAGATCCAACTACCGAGGTACCCCAGAGCTTTAACCCCCAGAGTTTTAACCTCCAGAGATTTCTTCGATATCCCAAGCCTGTAGAATTTTCAGTTGTTGCCCAGCCCGCTAATAGCCCTTTCGGCGGGTGTTTCTAGCAACGCCCTTAAGAGAAGACTTACAAACCCAACAAGGCAACAACCCACTACTCAATTGATCATGTATAGCCAGATAGGAACTAGGGTTTTAAAATACCTCTCAACCACACAAAAATAAGTTGCATTACTTTTTTTTTTTCATTTCTCTTTGAAGCTGGAGATGAACTTTCTACAGACCCCCTTGTCCTCTATAAGTGTATGGCATATATATTATATACTCTTATCTCTCTCTCTCTCTTCTATAAGTGTATGGCATATTATTGGCCAATTTTGCAATTTGTTTAACCCTAAAAAAAACTCACCATGTGATAGGGATTACTTGTCCATATAAATAAGAACAAAAGATCGTTATATAAGGTTAATTAAAAGGTTTTATTGTAAGTAATTTCCCAATGTCATTAAGATCTCTGATTATGCATACCACCATGCAATAATCTTCGATGGACTATAAATAATAAATACTCTGGTGAATTCCATTTCACCCAATCAACTCATACGAAAGAATGCTTGAGGGGTTTCGAAGAATTTGATGAATTTTCGCGATTGAATAATGATTTGTACAGTTTGTACCCACAACATGCCCCAACGAGGACTCCATCAAAGTATCCCTCACTCCGTAAGTTGATAACATTTATCTTAAAAATGAGTTTTCATAAGTTATCATGTGTGTTAACTATAGAGGTTCGAAGAGCTTTAAGATTTCGAATGAAGAAGGAAATGCGGCTAGGGTTTTACAGAAGAGGAAATGAGATTAGGTTTATACATGTTTATATATATATTAAATCTTAATATTTATACAACATAAATATGCATAAATATTTTTGAAATTAAGATTTCTTCCAAATTCAATTTTGTTTCAATCAACTTTAATTTGTTGTGGGTTTGAGACACGCTAAACAATTCAAAAAAAAAACTTTAATTTGTTGTTACAAGTTGTATTTATACAGAAATAGAGAGAGAGAAAGAAAGAATTTTGTTAGTGTAATGGAATATTTCCAGAACTAACGGAAATTAATTACTAACTAATCTCAATAAACACAAGTCAACAGTGACTGCCTTCAGAATTCTTCATGAGTTGGGAGAAGAGAACTGGACCTTAACTTGATATAAGTTTGTGGGCTTTGACTTGATTTTGACTCGGTCAATATATAAAACTTCTTTCAGAAACTTAATCTCATTTCTTCTTCTTTAAAACCCTAGTGGCCTGTCGCTCTAAAGGAGCTTTCATTTACGAGATTAGTCTCTCTCTGTCTGTATTTGTTGTTAGTTTATTTGTTGATTTCGATATGGAGGAAGCAAACAATCAATTTATAACCAAGTTCGCGGCATTGACTACAAATGAAACACCACCAATAGAGGTGGAAGGTGAAGATTTACTACAATGTTCGTCGGAGATTATAAAAAATGGAGTAGTTCACATTCAGAGTACCAAGAAAATTGATATAGGGCAGGCTATGATGCGTCTCACAAGAGTTATTCATGGTCCTAACAAATTCAATCTAACAGAGGTTAAAGATAATACTTTTCTTCTCAAATTTATGACGGCTTCGGAATTAGACCTGGCATATGAAAGTTCGCCGTGGGTAATTCAAGAGGAATTAATGATTCTCCAAAAATGTAGAAACGATTTATCTCCAAAAGATCATATTTTTGATTCGGCTTGGTTCTGGGTCCAATTTCATGGAATACCACAAGGTTTGCTTACTAGCACCACGGTGAACAGGTTAGCCGAAAAGATTGGAAATTTTATTCCTACTACGGCCGAAGAAGCATCAAAATGGAGTATGTTCGGAAGAGTGAGAATTGAAACAAGTTTATCTACTAAACTTACTTCTCGGGTTAATTTAAAATTATCTGCTTACAAACTTATCTCCATTGAATTACGTTACGAAAAATTACCCAGGTTTTGTATTTATTGTGGTCTCATTGGGCATACTATAAAATTCTGTTCTACAATCCTAGCATTTGGGGACTTACTTAAGGAGAATCTTACACCAGAACAGACCCGTAAGATACACCAGGCCATGATTCCAACTTACAGTGAGAATTTTAAAGTTCCTTACTCTAGGAATTCAGGCAAGGAACTAGGGTCTTACGGGTTGGACTATCCTTTAGGGGACAATCTAGGGAAAGAAATTAATTTAGGAGGGAGTGAAAAAGATAATACAGATCTCCCTAACTTTTCTATAAATGCTAATTTTGGAGATTTGCTTAATAGTTTGTGTCAGGTAAAAAGATTCAAAACTCAATCAAAGGCCATACCATCAGTCCAAATACCGAGAGACTTGGCTTATACACTTGAAGAACAATATCACAAAGGAGAAAATTCACAAGTCAAAGCATCTCAAATCCCCAGGAAGAAAGAGCTAAACGACATTACAAGAGGACGGCTAAACAAATGGCTATGGAACCATCCAACGAAGGGGTACCGGCAACCCAAATGCCGGGTTCAGTATGAGCATACTTGCGTGGAATTGTCGGGGATTTGGGAACACCCCGACAAGAGAAACTTTACAACAGTTCCTAGGATCGACTAAACCTCTACTGGTTTTTCTTTCCGAATCTCGTATTACTAATTATGTACCTTTATCTATGTTTAGTAAATATAATCTTAGTAGTTATTATTATGTTTCTTCCACTGGTAGGAGTGGGGGCCTTATCCTTCACTGGAATCCTACAATTGATGTGAATATTAATTATTCTTCCCCCAACCTTATCCACTTGACTATTAAACATTCGATAAATTCAGACCCTTGGGACTTGTTCTGCATCTATGGACCTCCTAGGGTCCAAGACAGACAAAGTTTTTGGGATGACATGTTAATCCGTATTAATGGACTGAACAATCATCCTTTCTGTTTGATCGGGGATTTAAATGCAATTTCTTCCATAACAGAAAAATGGGGTGGGAGCACTAATATTCCTTTTCTACAAAATTTTCAGAACTTTATCGCTACAGCAAATCTGTTGGACATCGGTTTTAATGGGCCAGCATACACTTGGACAAACAACAAATCGTTTCACCACTTGACAAAAGAACGATTAGACAGAGTACTATGCAATTCGAACTGGTTAATTCAATTCCCGGAGGCAGGACTATTTCATTTACCTCGCTACAATAGCGACCATGCTCCTATTTTGCTCAAATTACAAGTTCAGGGCAATATAATGAAGACCATTACGAAATTCGAAGTATTTTGGACTCACCATAAAGATTATAAACAGGTATTCAAAGACAAGTGGGATCTGTCCGAGGGTCATTTTCTAAACAAATTATAAACCACAAAAGAAAATATCAACAGTTGGAGCAAAAAAGCATTTGGAGTTATTAAAAACAGGTTGGCAATTTTGAGGAAAAGATTGTTGGATATACAAACCATCTCTCCAACAGGGCAAATACAGGAGATCGAAAGTATTATTCAAGAAGAGATATTATTTTTAGAAAATATTGAGAGAACAAAAGTGGAGCAAAGAGCCAAATCAAAATGGGTGTTAAATGGTGACAGAAATACAAAGGCTTATCATATGGCTATGTCTATTAGAAGGCAGAAAAACAAAATACAACGATTACAACTGAGTACGGGTGAAATCACTAGCGATCAGAAATTAATATCGGAGGAGTTAGTAAGGCATTTTCAAAATTTATTTCGAAGTGAACCAGTAAGCTCACCTCCAACCGAAATATTAAATGCATATAAGGTTTTTACTCCTGAACAATTAGGCTACGTCTCAAGGATTCCTACACCTGAGGAAATAAAGGCTGTCGTCATGGAGATGGGATCAACAAAGAGTCCGGGTCCAGATGGATTGCCATGCTTTTTCTTCCAACACAATTGGGAGGTAATAGGGTCTGAGCTGATATCTTATATTCAATCCATCTTTAATTCAGGTACTATTGATCCTTCTCTCAACTTAACAACTGTCGCCTTAATTCCGAAGGTAAGAAACCCGAGTATGGCCACCGAGTTCAGGCCTATTGCCTTATGCAATTCGGTGTATAAACTCATCACAAAACTGATTGCCAATAGAATTCGACCTTACTTAGAGGAATGCATAATGTGGACACAAAATGCATTTATACCTAATCGACAAATTATGGACAATATAGTAATAACCCAGGAGCTTTTACATTCTATGAGCAAATTTACCACAAAAAAGGGGGCTTTTTCTCTCAAAATGGACATGGCTAAGGCCTATGACCGAGTGAGTTGGGATTTTCTGGAAACTGTCCTTAAAGCCACTGGATTCCGAGGAACGATTCTTAGCCTTATTTTATCGTGCATTAAATCGGCTAGTTTTAAAATTCAAATTAATGGTAGGCTTGAAGGGGATTTTAAGGCATCTAGAGGGCTTCGTCAGGGATGCCCTCTCTCCCCTTATCTATTTATCCTAACCTCCCAGTCACTCTCGCTCTTAATTTCTCATTATGTAAATCAAGGGTTATACACTGGCTACAAAATCAATCGATCGAGCCCAAGCATTTCTCACTTGCTCTTTGCCGATGATCTGATTTTGTTTGGAGAAGCAACAAATAATAATCTAAATACAATAATACTTTTAATGGAAATTTATGAAAGCTTCTCAGGACAGCAGGTCAACTTCTCGAAGTCATCCATTTTCTTTAGCAAAGGAGTTCCCACAGCAATCAAGACAGAATTCACCAACAAACTTAATGCTCCGGCAATGACAAATGAGGCAAAATATTTGGGAGCTCTAGTCCTCAAGAAAGGTAACAGAATCCAAAGTCATACATGGTTAGTAGACAAATTCAAAAACTCTTTGACAGGTTGGAAAAATAAGATAGTGTCACAGGCAGGTCGTACTATTCTAATTAAATCAGTTCTAGCTTCATTTTGTACGTATCCCTGTAGCTATCAAGTGCTACCAGTCAATATTATCAACCAACTAGAAAAAATAGAAAGGGACTTTTGGTGGGGTCATAACCAGGGAGAAAAAAAATTTCACTTTATCAGGTGGGATATCATTACTAGCCCTAAGAACAAGGGTGGATTAGGAATCAGATCGATTCAAGAGGTAAATGAATCGATTATTGCAAAGATGACTTGGAGATTAATTACTCAACCAAATTCAACATGGGTGAAACTACTCAAATCAAAATATGTCACTACAGATGATTTTTGGGAGGATATTAGTGTGCAATCTAAGTCATCCTTCTGGAGGGCTATTATGAAGACCAAAAATATTATGAAACAAAATGTGATGTGGAAAATTGGTGATGGGACTTCTATCAAAATTAAGTCCGATCCATGGATACCTGATATTACTAACCACAAGCCTATCATTATAAGTGATCTCCCACCAAATATATGTTGGGTGGCTGATCTTATTATGCAGGAAACCAAATGTTGGAATGAAGAAATCATCACAAGACATTTTGATGAGGCTACAATAGAGGCAATTCATAACATTCCTATTCCTCATCACTATCAACAGGATAAATTAATATGGAAGCCGACACCGACAGGAAAATTTACTTCCAAATCATACTATAAGGTAATAAAATCAAATCCAATTCTCTCGGATCAAGCACACAACTTCCCATGGATTAAGTTTTGGAAGAAGTCTAGTATGATACCACAGGTTCAGAACTTCATATGGAAACTAATACATGATGGTATACCAACTTTAGGTAAAATAGGAACAATTCTTCAACACTTACCTCAGTATTGTATAATGTGTGAAGAAGAAGAGGTAGAAACAGTAGACCATCTTTTTGGAAGCTGCAAAAAATACAAAGAACTAATTAATATTACTGGATTAATGGACTCTCATCAACAAAATTTGGAACCAGTAAACTATTTGAAGCAGATCTTGACACAAAATGAGAATAATGATGAAGTATGGTACGGTATTACTCAGCTTATGTGGGAGTGGTGGAAACAACGAAATGATCTTCATTTCAACAACAAAAAGCTGGATCTACCTAGGTTGGTGGACTACGAAGCAAAACCTAAGGTATAATCTTATTCCATCAACTAACTTAACTTCTAATGAAATTTTGCAGCAAAATCAGTGGTGTCCTCCTCCGATGGGATCGGTTAAAATTAATTTTGATGGTGCGTTCACATATGATAAAGCTTCATGTGCGGCTATAGCAAGGGATTCAGAAGGTTGCATGTTGGGATCTAGACTGAAACGCATAAACCCTAAATCAGCTATACATAGCGAGATGAAGGGATTCAGAGAAGGAATGGAGCTAGCGGCGGAATTAGGGCTGGATTCGTTTTATATAGAGGGAGATGCTAAGGTCCTCTTAGAGCTAATCTCGACCGTTGATTCGGAGGTGCCCTGGAGACTTGAACATGAAATCAACGAGCTGAGGCTACTCACGTGTTAAGTTGATGCGCATTTGTGCTTCTGCCCGAGATCTTGCAACTCAGATGCACATAATCTTGCAGCTTTAGCGTTACTCCAGGACTTTTAAGTTATTGGGTTTTAACCCCTACGTTGTTAAATTTGTTACAAGTTAACCCTTTTTTCGTATTCTGTTTCGGGCAGAGTACTTTAGAAACGAGACTTTGTAACCTTGATGATTAATGTTATTTATATTTCAAAAAAAAAAAAAAAAACCCTAGTGGCATTTCCTTCTTCCTTCGAAACCCTGGAACTCTTGGAACCTCTATAACAATGTGATTTATCCATGTTTGAATAGTTATGGCATTGGTTACTTCAAACGACCATAATGTGCCAAAAGCAATGCATGTTGTTATGAATGATGTTAGGCATGCTCCATGTAATTTCACTTTGAATCAAATGGGTTAAGTCAATGAGCAATTTTTTTAATCAAATGGTGTCTACTGGATGCCCCACAAAAATGATCAACATACCTACGTGATTAATTGTTTTAGGGAGGTCTTTGTTCAAACATAAAAAAGAAAGGGAGACTTTGACATACAACCCCACTACTATATGCATAGGCCTACACTCCCACTTTTTGAAAACTTTTCATATACACACCCACTTAGACGGAAACCGTCAACTCAGAGTTAAGTTAGGAGTGTGCGACATACACACACCAATCAAGACAATTTTACACTTTTGTAGTTGTTGTTAGATTTTTTGACATATAACCCCCACTATTATATATACACCCCCATTTTTTTTTAACAACCAAAATTTCACCTAGTTTAGTCTTTAAACCAACCAAGTACAAGCCAATGATGAAAGTTCGGCCAATACGCCGATGATCTACGGATCCAATGGGGCGTAAGCTTTGGAACTTCACTTTAAGATCTGATTTGTATATCATTGATTGATTATTGTTGTTTTTTTATGTTGAATGATGTAAGTCAATGATTGAATCTCTCGATCTCATGTGTATTTCCTTTGTATTGAACCTATGGATCTCACTTATTTGTTTTTTTTTGTTATGTTAAATGATGATGTAAGTGAAAGATTTGAACCATGTATTGAATCATGTCTTTTTTTTAACTGTGAATTATGTATCGAAAAAGACTGAGTCAAGATGTAATGTTTTTGAATTCAAGAGGGCACTACTTCATATTCAACATGTTCAAGGAACTGATTTCCATGCAACCCCTTAACTTCAACTTCAAGTCTAAGAGACAAGCTATGGGGAAGGAAAGATGCAAACTAATGGCCACCCTAAATGTAAGAGGCGGTCCAAAATTTGGTAGGCGGTTTGGTGAAGGTCGGTGGAATTGGCATCCCATTCCACCGACTCCAATTTTGAGTCCAAATTGGACTCAAAATTTGGAAACCCTTGCATATATATATATATGGGGTATTGAGAGCCTAACATCAACCAACACAAGCAACAACAACTCCTCTTTAGAGAGAGCTAAAGAGAGAGAGCGAGTGAGAGAGAAATTTTTTGTTCATAGTTTTGAGCGGTGTTAAATTTCTCGGTCGTCGAAGATCTAGTATAGAAGGTTAATTTCTATACGGTACCATCTTGGGACGAACTTGCGGGTTGTGTTAGTCGTCTTCATCTATCCTTCAATAAAGATTTCTTTTCGCCCGAGGACGTAGGCTTTAAAGCCGAACCTCGTTAAATTCTGTTCGCATATTTGATTTTGACTTAGCTTTTCGATTAATCTTCATAATCGGATCAATTTCTAGGATAGGTTCGATAGCTTCCGCGACTTTTAGTTCTAACAATTGGTATCAGAGCCTTGTTGAGATTGAACGAAGAGAAGATGGGATCGAGAAGTGGTACGGTCAAATCAGGGAAATATGAGATAGAGAAGTTCAATGGGAAAAACGATTTTTCTTATTGGCGGTTGCAGATGAAGAATCTGTTAATCTCGCAGAAATTACATAAGACGTTGACGGGAAAGAAACCAGGAGATATGTCAGATGAGGATTGGGAGGAGTTAGATCTCGAAGCACGGACAACCATTATGTTGTGTCTTGAGAGGGACGTGGCGTTCCTAGTAGACGGAGAAGCAACGACGGCGAGTGTGTGGTTAAAGCTAGAAAGCAGTTTCATGACAAAAACTTTAACGAATCGGGTCTACTTAAAATCCAAATTATTCACATGTAGAATGGAAGAGGGTTCTTCTATTCAGGAATATGTGAATAGGTTTGACAGGATTATCTCAGATTTGAAGGATATTGATGTTAAGGTTGAGGATGAGGACCAAGCCCTCATATTGTTACTTTCATTACCAAAATCCTATGAGAACCTTGTTCAAACTTTGATGCTTGTTGGTGATAGTCTAACCATGGAAGAGACGAGAAATTCGCTATTAGCGGATGACCTTCGTAAGGTTGCTACTAGCAGTATGGCGTCGGGTGGAGTAGACAAGGAACAAGCACAAGGGTTATTTGTAACGAGGGGGAGGAGTAATGAAAGGGGAAAGGGAAAGGGCGGGAAATCTAGATCCAAATCTAGAGGCTCTTTCAAGAAAACGTGCTTTAGTTGTGGTGAGCTTGGCCATTTTAAAGCGGCTTGTCCAAAAAGAAAGTTGAAGCAAAAGAACGAAGGCTACAAGGAGAAACAAGAGATGCAAGAGGCGGGATATGTGTCAGAAGAGGCGGATGAATGTTTCTCGGTGACAGAGGTGTCTGAGAAAATCTTCGATAAGTGGATGCTTGATTCAGGGGCGTCACACCATATGTGTCCAAATAGGGAGTGGTTTACTACCTATAGGAGTATAGATGGTGGTACAGTTATACTGGGTGATGATAGTATATGTAAAACTGTGGGACTCGGAACAATACGTATCAAGATGCACGATGGAGTGGTGAGAACATTGACGGACGTAAGACACATACCCGATTTGCGGAAAAATCTAATTTCCCTTGGTGTGTTGGAGCGGAACGGCTGTAAGATAATTATAGAGAATGGCTCCATAAAAGTCGTTAAGGGTTCTTTGGTGGTAATGAGAGGTACTCGTTACGGTAATTTATACAAACTTTTGGGGACAACAATTACGGGAGATGTAGCAGTAGGAATCAGTGGAAGGGATCCAACGGCTAGTACGAGGCTTTGGCATATGCGCCTTGGGCATATGTCAGAAAAGGGTCTATCTTTGATGTGCGGGAAAGGCTTGTTGAAGGACATGAAGAAGCCTTGCATGGAGTTTTGTGAGCATTGTGTGTTCGGGAAGGCACACAGGGTGACGTTCTCTACAAGTAAGCACAGGAGCAAAGAGGTGTTAGACTACGTACACACCGATGTCTGGGGACCGGCAAAGTTACCTTCCAAGGGTGGTTCCAGGTATTTTGTTACATTCGTTGATGATCATTCGAGATTTGTCTGGCTTTATTTTCTGAAGCATAAGAATGAGATATTCAACACATTCCTGGTGTGGAAAGCAATGGTTGAGAACAAAACTGGTCGAAAGCTGAAGACGTTAAGGTCGGATAATGGGACCGAGTACACGGATGGGGCATTCAAGGAGTTTTGTAATCAGGAAGGCATTGTGAGGCACTGGACAGTAGTAAACACACCTCAGCAGGAGTCGCAGAGAGATTGAACCGTACACTACTTGAGAAGGCTAGATGTATGCGCTCCAATTCGGGATTAGGCGTAGAATGGTGGGCAGAATCTGTTGCTACAGCTTGTTATATTGTGAACAGGTCTCCACATTCTTCTTTAGATGGCGGCATACCTTACGAGGTGTGGTCAGGTGAACATGCAGATTACAGGAGACTTAAGGTTTTCGGTTGTACGGCCTATTACCATGTTAAAGGTAACAAACTTGACAATAGAGCAAAGAAGGCAATTTTCTTAGGATATGCTACAGGAGTCAAGGGTTATCGGTTATGGTGTACGGAAGACAAGAAGTTTGTAATCAGCAGAGATGTGGTGTTTGATGAGTCATCTATTGTAGCTATGGCGAAAGCTACGGTGCCTAGTTGTGGTGATGTTGGGTCTACTAAAGCTCAAGTAGTGGAAGTAGAAGCCGAAGACCAACGGGTTTCTAGGAATCATGATCAGGTGGAGCATCAGGATAAAACTGAGGATGAGGAAATTGATGAACCCGATCATGAGGAGGTTCAAGGGGAAGGTACACAAGTTTTACAACAACAACAGCAGGATGTTTCGGTACACACTAGGCCGAAACGGTTATATAAGCCGGTACAGAGGTTAGGGTCAGACAAACCTCTTAGGCATTACGGGCAGGCAAATGTGGTTGAATATGCACTCTCGGTGGAAGACGACGAGCCGGTCACCTTCAAACAAGCTATTACCGCGGAGGAAAGAGAGAGTTGGTTGGTTGCTATGCAAGAAGAGATGGAGTCTCTTCACAAGAACAAAACATGGGAGGTTGTCCCATTACCCGAAGGTAAGTCTGTTATTGGTTGTAAATGGGTGTACAAGAAGAAAGAGGATTCTTCCGAGATCAAAGGTATAAGGCAAGACTAGTGGCCAAGGGTTATGCACAGAAAGAAGGGGTCGACTACAATGAGATTTTCTCACCGGTCGTGAAACATACTTCTATTCGGGTGCTATTGAGTATTGTTGCTCACAGGGATCTTGAGCTGGAACAACTCGATGTTAAAACCGCCTTCTTGCACGGTGATTTGGAAGAAGAAATTTATATGGCTCAACCTGAGGGATACAAGGTTGAGGGCAAAGAAAATCAAGTATGTCGTTTGAGGAAATCTCTTTACGGATTGAAACAATCCCCTCGCCAATGGTACAAACGATTTGATTTTTTCATGCTAAAACATGGTTTTCGCAGAAGTGACTATGATTGTTGTGTATACATCAAGAAGCTTCGCGAAGGTGACTTTATTTATCTCCTTTTGTATGTGGATGACATGCTTATTGCTTCTAGAAGCATGGTGGAGATAGATAAGTTGAAATCTCAACTGATCAGTCAAGAGTTTGAGATGAAAGACATGGGCGCTGCAAAGAAAATACTGGGAATGGAGATTAAGAGAGAGCGATCAAGTAAGAAACTGTACTTGAATTAGAAAGGTTACATCGAACGAGTAGTTTCTCGATTCGGGATGCAGAATGCGAAGGCGGTGTCAACACCTTTGGCACCACACTTCAGGCTCTCGGGAAAACAATCTCCCACTACTACGGTGGAGAAGGATCATATGGATCGTGTACCGTATGCTAGTGCAGTTGGCAGTTTGATGTACGCTATGGTGTGTACTCGTCAGGATATTTCACAAGCGGTCAGTGTGGTTAGTAGGTTTATGGCAAACCCGGGGAAGACACATTGGGAAGCTGTGAAGTGGGTCTTGAGGTACTTGAAGGGTACCGTTGATACGGGTTTGTGCTTTGGTGGAGACACATGTCAGGTAAGCGGTTATGTTGACTCGGATTATGCTGGCGATCTAGATAGAAGACGATCTACTACTGGTTATGTATTTAGGGTACATGGTGCTCCAGTTAGTTGGCGATCGATGTTACAATCTACAGTTGCGTTATCTACTACGGAGGCCGAGTATATGGCTATGGCCGAGGGTGTGAAGGAAGCATTGTGGTTGTGGGGTCTTCTGGATGATCTAGGGATTAAGCAGGAGTGCGTGGATGTATGGTGTGATAGTCAAAGTGCGATCCACTTGGCGAAGAATCAGGTCCATCATGCTCGTACTAAGCATATCGATGTCAGGTATCACTTTGTACGAGATGTCATAGAGGAAGGTGATGTTTCTCTCATGAAGGTACACACAGATGAGAATCCCGCGGACATGTTGACTAAAGTGGTGACATGTAGCAAGTTTCAGCATTGCCTGGAATTGCTACAAATCGGCTCGTGTTAAGTTGCCCGAAAGGGCGTAATGGCAACAAGGTAATCTCTATGTGAAGGGTTGGTAGAACTACGGTAGGCTTGATCCTGTAAAAGGGTACGTAGGCAACCATGGTCATATGGTGCAGTCGGATGAAGTTACAAGAAGAAGATATATCTTACAAGGAGTATCCTGGTGTTCGTCCAAAATTTGAAGTGTATCAAATTATGTACGAGGTGGAGAATTGTAAGAGGCGGTCCAAAATTTGGTAGGCGGTTTGGTGAAGGTCGGTGGAATTGGCATCCCATTCCACCGACTCCAATTTTGAGTCCAAATTGGACTCAAAATTTGGAAACCCTTGCATATATATATATGGGGTATTGAGAGCCTAACATCAACCAACACAAGCAACAACAACTCTTCTTTAGAGAGAGCTAAAGAGAGAGAGCAAGTGAGAGAGAAATTTTTTGTTCATAGTTTTGAGCGGTGTTAAATTTCTCGGTCGTCGAAGATCTAGTATAGAAGGTTAATTTCTATACGGTACCATCTTGGGACGAACTTGCGGGTTGTGTTAGTCGTCTTCATCTATCCTTCAATAAAGATTTCTTTTCGCCCGAGGACGTAGGCTTTAAAGCCGAACCTCGTTAAATTCTGTTCGCATATTTGATTTTGACTTAGCTTTTCGATTAATCTTCATAATCGGATCAATTTCTAGGATAGGTTCGATAGCTTCCGCGACTTTTAGTTCTAACACTAAATATCCTTTTCATTATTAAATGAGCAAAGACTTTTAAGTGCCAAGAAATTATTCCTTTAGACTTTCAACAAAAAAAAAGAAGAAATTATTCCTTTAGGAAACATATCACGAGGATATGACCCATGATTGGATAGTTATGGTATTGGTTACTTCAACAATCCGAATGTGCAGAAAGCAATGCTTGTTGATGTATACGATGTTATCCTGCCTTGGACTTCTTGCCGGTATGAAGTTTTTTAAATCCATATGTGAAATTTGACATGTGCTTTTATTTTATTTAAATTTTCCAAGTTATAACCAAACTTAATCAATTAATGTATCTAATTTTTCCTTAATCGAATGTAACTTATAATATCACGGTTAAATTTACTTCGTCTTTTGTTTCTATTTGATGTCTTCTTATGTGGGAGTTCGGACAATGGAGTACACTGGGGGTGAACAAAGTAATTCGGAGGTGACCCATTAGGTAGACGAACAAAGTAATTTGGAGGTGCACGTGTATAATGTGAGAAAGGAGAAAGCTATGAACATATGCTGTTTCGCGGCACCGGCGTCAAAGACCCAGCGAGAGAAAGAAAAAGAAATATTTGTGAGGTCCATGGCGGGTACAGTTGTGTTGTTCGGGTGGTGGAGGTACCTCCATACAGACGCTCATGATCAAGAATGTTGATGAGGCCCTGGTATTTCTCAAGGTCAATTTCGGTTTGGGCCAAACATGAAGAGTAAGTTAGAGAGAGAAATAGGGTGTGGGCCTAATATGTGGGCTTGACTATCATAAAATAGAAGTGGGTTAGAAGGAAAAATAGGGTTTCTTGAGTTTATGTGGTTGGTTCGGCCGTCTCTACCGGTTGCGATCTAGGTATGGAGCGTTTGGGGTCGGCGCTAACACGATGGATGACCTTGTGGCGCTAACATGAAGAGTAAGTTAGAGAGAGAAATAAGGTGTGGGCCTAATATGTGGGCTTGAGTATCATAAAATAGAAGTGGGTTACAAGGAAAAATAGGGTTTCTTGAGTTTATGTGGTTGGTTCGGCCGTCTCTACCGGTTGCGATCTAGGTATGGAGCGTTTGGGGTCGGCGCTAACACGATGGATGACCTAGTGGGTCACACTCTCATTCAACTTATGTTTGTTGTATGATTCTATTATGTGTGTCATGTGATGGAGTTGATGAAGGGTTGTATGAGTTTTTGTGGTTGGTTCGACCCTCTCTACCGGATGCTATCTAGGTATGGATGAAGGATATGATGCCTAAAGTAAGAAGGAATGGTATCCTTCCGAAGGAGTGTCCTTCGACCAAGGATGCAATGCGTGCAATTTGGCTATTAGGATCTTAATGACCTTATTCGGAAGATCATTAGTCCGGTCCAATTAGGGGTCGTAATGCTTAGCTAGAAGCCAACTACGATCGTCGAATCAAGAGTTAATTCGCGGCTAACATAGACCGGATCCTACAAGGGTTACACAACAGAGTAATGATTTGAACGGAGAGAATTGACTAGATGGATAATGGCAAATAAGTGGATTGGATCCGTTATTGGTAAGTCCTGAAAGATTCGGAGAAGTCCGAAGAGATAAACATGTCCGGGCCCAAAAGGGAGGCCCGGAATGGCTTTAGGGAGGCCGGCCATGTGATGGCCGGCCCAGGCAATATGGCCGGCCATGTGATGGCCGGCTAGGCCCTAAGTGGGCCGGCCAAGGAAGCCCATAAAGGGCTATGTTGGCCGGCCACTTAAAGTGACCCAATGGAGGGTACTTTGGGTGTTGCCTAATAATTAGGTTTATGGAATCCTAGTTTGAGTCTAATACCTCTTCTAGGGATTTTTATATATACCTAATTATACAACCTAAAGAGAGAGGAGAAATTCTCAAGAGTCTGAGAGTTAACTGAAAGAGTTTCAGAATATACATCTCAGAGAGAGAGAGAGAGAAAAGGAGTTTTCTCAAGTATCTAGTCAAGAAGAAGGAGTTCTTCATCTCAACCTTCAAGAAGGTCCTAGCTGACTGAAAGGAGGGAGTTCAAGTCATTATTCGGTGTCTCAAGTAGAGGAGCTACACTTGGAGCTCTTATCTTCCGAATACTGATCGGAATTTAGTTCGTGGGAAAGCGATTAAGAGGTAATCATCTTTCCAATCTAGTTCATTGGTATGTTCATGTATAGATTCTGGAAATAGTGTTAAGCATATGATGTTTGAGATTCCGCTACCAACACTAGTCAATTAGGTGTATGAGATACACTAGGTTATTCCCCTATAGTGGCATCACGAGCCGTTTGCATGAACTATCTTTGACTAGATGAATTAGATTCATACTTGAACAACTAGATATTAGTGTTTTTGATGTTTGAATAGAGATTTAAACATAAGTTTGATGAGATCAAATTAGGGTTTTGGATGAGATTCATGACCTAGAAACACTAGAAACCTAGTTTTATGAAAAGAGTTTTCATAAACAAGCTTTAGGGTATTAGAATTTTGATAAAAATCGTCAAAACCATGAAGATTGGTTGATGAATTGATCAAAAACAGTACCTAACAGCAGCTGGAACAAAGAAAAAGAAAAGAAAAATCAGTTGGAACGGTTGGATTTCCAAAAAGTTTGGAAACCCTAATGGCCGGACCGGCCAGGACACGTCCAGGACGCGTCCGGGCCGGACCAGCACGTCTCGGACAGACAGTCCGAGACAGACAGGGACTGGAAATCCCAGTCCGTGGAGGACCGGGAATCCTAGTCCGAGCTGGACTATGAGTCCGAGACTCTCGGGTCTCGGACGTCCCAGAGCGTCTTGGACGCGTCTGGGATATCCCAGTCCAACACGGACTAGGAGTCCGAGACTCTCGGGTCTCGGACGCCCCAGCGCGTGGGACGCGTCTGGGACATCCCAGTCCGAGACGGAATAGGATTCCGAGACAGGAGCGTCTCGGATATCCCTGACGCGTCTGGGACGCGCTCGAGGGAACCTATTTAGAGTCTCGGTCTAGGACCGAGACACTGGACGGGTGTCCGGACGCATCCAAGATCGTCTGGAGCGACCAGAAGCATCTCGGATGCGACTGGAAGCTTCCAGACGCGACTGGGATGCGACCGGAGCATCCAGAAGCATCTAGGACGCGTCTGGACGCGTCCAGAAGGCATCCCAGAAAGGATGGCCTTTCCGTCTATGCACAGAAGCGTCTGGGACGCGACTGTGGAGCACGGGTGCATCTCGGACCGAACATCCGAGATGGCACAAGTGCTGTCCCGAGACCAGACACGTCTGGGACGCGTCTGGGAGTTCCAACAGCTCTCGGATTAAGAATCCGAGAGGGATGTAAGGCGACCGGATGGTCTGGACGCGTCTGGGACGCGACCAGGACGCATCCTAGACATCTCACCCGAGATGTCTATGGTCTGTCCTAGGACAGAAGCGTCTAGCCAGGCTAGGACGCGTCTGCCCGAGAGACCAAGCACGGCAGGAAGGTAGTGTCTCTAGGACCGGACCTTGACCAGGTTGAGTCAAGAGTTGACCAGAGACCAGTCAAGGGACTTTGACCAGGGTTGACTCAGATCTTTTTGAGTGGGACTCAAGGGTCTTTTAGGCCATGATCTGAAAGGGAGTTTTTCAGACTTTTCTCCCGGTTCCGAGCATAATTTTTTTCCGACATAGACCCGGGTTAGAGGAGAACCCGAACGGAGTTTTTCCTTATATTGATTCTGGAAACAATTAAGGAAGAAACATAATGTGCTTCTATTTTGAGTATTGAGAATACGAAACTTTAGAAACATTAGACATAGAGATGTCACAAATTCCCACGAATAGCTATACGATAGCAAAACCTAGAAACGAATCTAGGATACGTACTTTATTTATTATGATTGTCATATTTTTGTATGTATGGATGTGTGTGATTGCGTAGAATAGTATACCTTTAGATAGGATTATCGTTTCTTGTTCTAAGCGCAAGGAGTTGTGCCCGAATAATACTTAGAGTATAGGGTCTTAGAATCTATTGACGAACTGAATGATGAGATCATGGTTCAAGTGGGAGTAGTCAATAGAGGTTCTTGGATATGGATCCAATCGAACCATAGGCGAACAAGAAATAAACTTAAAAGATGAGATCTTTTAAGGGGTAATACTAAGATTTAACAAATCATTACGCAAACCCACATAAACTTTTACGTAATAAATCATGAATGGTTATGCAAGAGTTCACAGTAACGCAACTTGATAAATTACGTAATAAGTCCCAAAAAGAATTTTGAGTAAAGCCTACCCAGATTAAGACACCTGTTGAGCCCTTGTTCATCGATGGTGGGTCATGCCAAAGCAGGGTGCCATCTTTTACCTCGGGACAATGCGGGTAGATCTATGAAGAGGTCTACATGTCTAAATGGTTATTCTCAAACGAGTCAGCAAAAGGGTTTTGGACTTCGAGGCTAAAGGACGATTTAATGTTTAAATCGTTAACCAAGAGTCATATGAGATATGATCAGTAAGGAGTTACTCACCCAGGAGGGTGAAGTTAAGGGCAGTGCCAAAGTACGCTTAGCTTCACAGGAATGGGATCTTGGAATTATATTATTCTAAGGGGACAACAAAAGTAGAATAATATAGGCAAATTAAAAAAAATTGCCAGGATAACGAGTTTAATCACTTTCGCATTTCTTACATGTAGTTTAATTATGACAACAAACATCTTCAACCTCTACACCATACTTGAGAAATTGAACGATACCAACTTCGTTCAATGGGAGAGGAACCTGAGAAAGGTTCTAGGAGAAAGCGCAGAAATATTGGACATTCCGATCCCCGTACTTTCAGAAACTTCTTCTAATGAAGAACGTAAGCAAGTAGACGATATTCGAAGGAAGTCAGCGCCAGTAACCGGTTTAATGCTAATGGCCATGGAAAGAAAATATATAGATATGTTCATTGAAATGGAGGCATACACCATTATTCGACGGCGAAGAGAAGTGTTTGGAACACAATGTCGAATAGAAAGATTTAGAATCACAATGGTGACACTGGGAATGCGACTAGAGAAAGGAAAACCAGTCCGTTATCATGTTTTGGAGATGATTGATCACTTCAAAGACATGGAATGGATGGGGTCTCCTATGCCAGTCGACATGGCTGTTGACATCATCCTGAATTCATTGGATGAAAGGTTTCAGGATGTAGTAGCAAACTTTGAAGATAAGTTTGGACGAGTATCCTTCGAAAGTCTACTGGCGATTCTGGAAGTTGCTGAAAGTAGGTTCAGCACCCCTGAAACTCTAGAAGAGATTCTAGGAGTTCAGGAGACTGTAAATACGGGAACGGAAGACGTTAGGAGAAGGAAGCCGTCTGGCAAGAGAATGGGCAGGAAAGCACCAAGACCCAGAACTATCCTTCCTAACAAGAGATGTCTTGTGTGCGGTAGTACATCTCATTTTCGATTAAGAGATTGCCCGCGATTCTTGGAAGATCTAAACGACGGAGCTGGGAGTTCCGGTCAAGGTAAAAATTATTAAAAGTTATTCAATTAAATACACATTCCTCAAGGTATGTGATACCTAAAAGACTCTTATCATTAAGAATGACAGGAGCAAGAGGGAGCTGAGTATTTATTGAAGAGGAGATGAACCTGTCGAAAGCTGAGAAGGCAAGAGTTGCTGGAAAAGCTCAAGAAGGATCATAGACTCGATAGGCAATACTTTAAAGTAGTTTTAGTATTTCTTTTTTCTTTTTAGAACGTTGACTCTGTAATGAGATTATGGGAGTAAATAAAATATGAGATATTTTATGATGTTCTTAAAAGAGCCTATCTAGCTTTTAAGTAATTTTAACGAATGATCCGACTTAGTCATTCTAAATCTTGTAGGAGTACAAGAGTTCAGTTAATCGTAGAAAATAATGTTTGACATGAAAGTCTGCGATTAGTGTGATTAGAATGGACGTAAGACTTGATTGTGGAGAAGTTTTGGAAACAAATCCTAAATCGAGAAACGGATCTGGGTGACTAAAGAATATGATGAGATCATAAGTTCGATAGTCATCGGTCTTCCAAAACACAAAGTCTAATACGAATATGCCAAACCACTAAAAACCTAAAAAGCTGTAGTGAATAATTGAGTCCATCTGAATATGGATATTATTTTAGAAGGAGTTCTAAAATTGTCAATTATTCTAATGCCTAAAGCGTGTTAGACATAAGTTCTTCAAGAAGAAGAACGGGGTTTTCTCGCCAATCATCGAAACACAATGAGATTGTTGCTCTCGATGGTGTCTTCATTCAAAGGAGGGTCCTTTCAAAGAAGACAAGTGGGAGGAAAAATCGAATGGGATTCGATAAAGAGCAAAAAGAGGAAGTAAGGAGTTACTTGCCTTAAACAAAAGAGAGTAAGAATTACTCGGCTTTAAAACGAAAGAGAGTAAGAGTTACTCGGCTTACGTGACAAGGGATGTCGTCTTGAATGGTTCAAGGGACGATCGCCTGGAAACTTCTTAAGGAGTTAAGAAGGTTGCTCAAAAACCCCAATGAGTCTTGAGAAGATTCAAAAGAACTATAGCAGAAACCACTCTGAAATTGGATCGGAAATCCAAAGAGATAAGAGTAAGATTGGTTAAATCTTGTGAGACAAGAAGGTAAGTGGGAGTGAAACAAGCGTTGTTTCAGGTCCTGTATGTAGGAGACGTACAAGAGAGGACAAGAAGACGAGGGTGAATTAACCATGGGCATCAAAAGTCTATGGAGATAGACCTGAGATGATAAAGAATCGTTCAAAAGGAGTTTTGGAGAGGTCTGAATAAAAAGTTCTCTTGGAGAGAAATTCTACCCAACTCCCGTGATAAACATAGGAGAGACACTTATGTTAGAAAACATAAGAACGATCATGAGATGATTGTTGTTTACCCGAACATCTAAAGGTACTTGGAATACGAGAAGATGTTGTCGCCCATACAAGTTAGAAGATTGAAGAAAGTCATAAAAGTAATCTTCCGAAGATAAAGATAGGAATCTTTTAGGAAGGGCTAACAGATGGGAAAGAGTTTTCCATGCTGGGAGTCGTTACTTAACTCTACTAGATAAGAAAGTAAAATTAGAACTTGGGAAGTACTAATTTCAGTGGGAGAAAAACTGATATTATCATAACAGCTTACGAAGAGTTCGAAAGCAAGATAATAACAAAGCGAAGTGAAAAGGAAACTAAACTGTCACCTTAGAACGATCATGAGATGCTCGGGTCTAAGGAATTAGGATCCATGAGGAGAATCCTAAGAAGACTTGTAAAATTGAGAACGTGAAAGAGTTCACGCGGATGCTCAAATTTTACAAACTCTTGTTATCCGAAATAAACTGGGTTTATTTCGTCATCTAAATTGTGGTTTAGAATTTAGACGACAGTCCAAAAAGATGGAGTGTTCCAGGTAGGTTTATTAGATACGTGATCTAATGAAAGAAACCCTACTAAGTGAACATGGAAGCACATCATCCTACTATCCCTAGTCCAGGTCATTAGTTGGACAATAATGACTTAGGAAGACTAGCATGAGTGATTGACAAGATAGCGCTGTTTCTTGGGCTATGGGAATAGGAGTATTCAAAGGTCAACTTCATGGGTGTATAGTTGATACACTGGAAACCCGCCGAATGAGAGTACTTCAAGAGTTGAAGTTATAAGATGTCATAACTCTCATTTAAGCAAATTGGAGAGATTCCTCAAAACATGAGTACTCACTCAGTTTATGGAAGGAATGTCGAACTTTGGTACCGTCAAACGCCATCCGTAAAAAGTGGTTATAAAAGCGGCATACTGGGGGAGACAGGATAGACATGAAATTGAGTGGGAGTACAAGAATGGATTATGTTTTCCTGAGTAAAATCAGGATAAAGTATCTCCGGGCCACTTGATGAGAAACAACTGAAAAATGCATGGTCGTGCTCAAACGGATTAAGAGTTAATCGTTTGGATTGGAAGTTGTTCTCGGGATCAAGAGAGTCTGATAAATATGACATATCAGATGAGATACGAAAAAACATGGGAATCGAGCATTGCACTTGTTCTAAGTACAAGTGGGAGACTGAAGGATATGATGCCTAAAGTCTGAAGGAATGGTATCCTTCCGAAGGACTGTCCTTCGACCAAGGATGCAATGCGTGCAATTTGGCTATTAGGATCTTAATGACCTTATTCGGAAGATCATTAGTCCGGTCCAATTAGGGGTCGTAATGCTTAGCTAGAAGCCAACTACGATCGTCGAATCAAGAGTTGATTCGCGGCTAACATAGACCGGATCCTACAAGGGTTACACAACAGAGTAATGATTTGAACGGAGAGAATTGACTAGATGGATAATGGCAAATAAGTGGATTGGATCCGTTATTGGTAAGTCCTGAAAGATTCGGAGAAGTCCGAAGAGATAAACATGTCCGGGCCCAAAAAGGAGGCCCGGAATGGCTTTAGGGAGGCCGGCCATGTGATGGCCGGCCCAGGCAATAGGGCCGGCCAAGGAAGCCCATAAAGGGCTATGTTGGCCGGCCACTTAAAGTGACCCAATGGAGGGTACTTTGGGTGTTGCCTAATAATTAGGTTTATGGAATTCTAGTTTGAGTCTAATACCTCTTCTAGGGATTTCTATATATACCTAATTATACAACCTAAAGAGAGAGGAGAAATTCTCAAGAGTCTGAGAGTTAACTGAAAGAGTTTCAGAATATACATCTCAGAGAGAGAGAGAGAGAAAAGGAGTTTTCTCAAGTATCTAGTCAAGAAGAAGGAGTTCTTCATCTCAACCTTCAAGAAGGTCCTAGCTGACTGAAAGGAGGGAGTTCAAGTCATTATTCGGTGTCTCAAGTAGAGGAGCTACACTTGGAGCTCTTATCTTCCGAATACTGATCGGAATTTAGTTCGCGGGAAAGCGATTAAGAGGTAATCATCTTTCCAATCTAGTTCATTGGTATGTTCATGTATAGATTCTGGAAATAGTGTTAAACATATGATGTTTGAGATTCCGCTACCAACACTAGTCAATTAGGTGTATGAGATACACTAGGTTATTCCCCTACAATGGAGCGTATGGAGTCGCGCTAACAGAATGGATGACCTTGTGGACCACACTCTCATTCAACTTATGTTTGTTGTATGATTCTATTATGTGTGTCATGTGATGGAGTTGATGAAGGGTTGTATGAGTTTTTGTGGTTGGTTCGGCCCTCTCTACCGGATGCGATCTAGGTATGGAGTGCATGAGGTCGGCGCTAACACAATGGATGACCTTGTGGAACACACTCTCATTCAACTTATGTTTGTTGTATGATGCTATTATGTGTGTGATGTGATGGAGTTGATGGAGGGTTGTATGAGTTTTTGTGGTTAGTTCAGCCCTCTCTACCGGATGCGATCTAGGTATGGAGCGTATGGGGTCGGCGCTAACACAATGGATGGCCTTGTGGACCACACTCTCATTCAACGTGGACACCAACTTGTCATATTATTCGACGAGAGTTTGATGATTCTGTCTTTTGGCATAATTTTTTGTCGACTTAATTGTGAAGTTTGGATTCTATAAAGGTTTATCTTAGTTAAAAGTGTGATCTTTTTATATCTATTGAAAAGGAGAAAGATTTCTATATTATGAGAATTAGTATTGTATTAGAATACGAAGACGTTGAAAGCCTAATAATCAAGAACATAAATTATTAGTTTCTACACGCGTGAGGTAAATCTCGCTGTGTTATGTTAGTTGTCACGTTAAATTTCAGATAACACCAATAATGAATATGGGTGCAATGTCTCCTTGATTGGGGATTGAGCTTGCCTACCCAAGACTTAGGTTTGAGGAAATCTACTACAGTTGGGGTTTCATCCAACTATTTTGTTTTTCAAATATTGATTGTGCACTCACGGTTGGGGTTGCTCGTGGATCCAGTTTGAAGGTCTCAAGTCTTCGATTTCAAGCCGGAAAATTTTCCGGTAGGCGACCTGGTCGGAGAAGACGGAGAGAGAGAGGTGAGGTGGAGGGTTTTTAATTGTGAAAAATATTCTCAATAAAATATGTATCTCCGAAAATTTTTAAAATTTTGCATATCCGGGTCAGGCCCGCGAACCCACACGTTCATGGCCTAGTCGACCAAGCTAGTAGTTTAGAAAGAATCCTAGTTTAGTAAGATTCATAATGAATCCAGGTTTAGGAAGTTACCTTCTTCTAGTATTTCTATTATTTAAGAAAGTCCAGTTTGATTCTATCTAGGAAAGTCTAATTTCATATAAAAAGAAGTCCAGTCTGTCTTTTATTTCATACATTGAAGAGAAAACCCCCTTTAAGTTTAATAAAGTTTTAGTTTATTTACAGTTATTTACCGTTCTTCGTTTATTTACATCGTTCTTCTTTTAATTCCGTTGCGACTAAATCAAGTGGTATTCAGAGCCATCAAAATTCTGGAATTTTTTTTTCTCAAGAAAAATAAAAATAAAAATAAAATATCTATGGATACATCTCCTTTTGAATGTTGAAAAAATTTTCCGCGTTTATGTTGGGATCCCATTAGAGATACAATTCAATTTTATATTGATCGAAAAGATGAAAGAAAAATTCATCAAGTTTCTAAAATTCCACTCTTCGAAGGTCAATTCCATATAAATTTCTAGATTCAACACATGGAAGATTGGTTCAGAAATCAAGAACTTCATGACAAAGATAAGGTTTTTTTGGTTGAGCAACATATGTCCGAAAGAATCTATGAAGATTTCAATGCACTGCAATGGAGACTTATTGATCAAACAAAATCGATCATTGATGATTGGGATACATTAAAAAGTGTCCTCAGGTATGATTTTCTTCCTCTTGATGAATATTTGTCACATATAGAAACAAAGACTGAATCGAGAGTGATCGATCATATTGAGGGAGAAGTTGTTAACACAAGAAACAAAATTCGGTCGACGACGGAGGAGGAAGAAAGAAATAATTTTCCTTCGTTAGACCTAAACCCTAGTCGGAAGCACCATTGCCTCGCCGAATTATTTGGTGCATATGCAATTCCGGGAGAAGACATCCTTGTTTCGAATCATAAAAAATTTCTGCATCAATTATGTCCCACATCAAATCTTTCTCTATCAAATCCCCATCTGCGAAATTCTCTTGAAATAATGAAGAAAAAGAGGAGTAATTTCTCTATTCTCAAAACCTCGAAAATCCTAACTGAACCAGTGGCGAAGCCAGAATTTATAGTATGTGGGGGCACATATAGTACCCATAAAAAATGAAATTACATGATAAAATCATATACAATGATTTAAGAAATATCATCTATTCTCTCCCTCATGCGCGACTGTAATTGTACACCTTCATTGGTAAGACGTTACCGATAGTTATAACGTAACGTTTCACTGACAGGTACACACATATATCTATAGTTGTACACCCTCATTAGTAAGACGCTACTGATGGTTACCCACTACCTCTTATCGGTGGTAGCAAAGCGTACCTGATCCAAAACTCACAGCCACAACCTTGTCGTTGACTGAAACCCTACCATTGAGAGAGAGTAAGAGATGAGACTGGATGAGATTTTATCATTGTCCACCACCATTAATTGATAGGGAGAGGAAGAAGAAGTTCAAGAGAAAAAAAAAGAAACCGACAAAGAGAATGTGTTGGTGTTTTGTTAAGAGAGAGAGAGAAAGCCATAAATAGATGTAGAAAAAAAGTTAGAGATAGCTTATGGTGGTTGTCGATGTTACGTCGTCGAGGGTAATGGAGAAAAAGTTGGTATGGTTGGTATGTGCAGCGAGCACTTGATCTTTGTCTTAGTCGATCTAGCAGTTAGAAGATAATGTATGTTCATATAAAAAGTATGATTAATCACTATACACTTGGACTTTCAAGTAATAAGTTATAGGTAGTGGGCTTAAATCATATTTCCTTGAAGTTAGTAACTCCAAATTTGAACATTTGAAAATCTAACTTAGGAATGGGAGGGAACCAAAGTGGGTATGTGGGGGCATGCGCCACCATATGCCCCTTACCGCCACCACTCCTGAACTGAACCATACTCCGGCGAAGAAAAAGACGATTTGGGAGAAGTTGAAGTTGCAGATGAAGAACTCAAGAAAATATGGAAAGGGCTTTTCTATTGTATTTGGCATGTTGATAAACAACCAGTTCGGATCCAACTTATTGACCGTCTTTCTTCATTGTTGATCGAAGAAGCCACCATTGAGGAAATTCAGTCAGCTTTAGTCAAACATTACTTAAAAGTCATTGAACTGCATAGAGATCTCTGTGCAGTAATTGAAGTGAATAAAGATGTTATTCCAGAAGCTGAAAAAGCCGATAAAAACCTTTGAGCTGGAAGCTCCAAAAGTGATTCAGGAATCCTTCAAGGGATTCAAATTTTTTTGAAAGATAGCATAGCTACGAAAGACAATCTTGAAACCACATCTGGTTTTCTTGTTCTGGTTGGTTCGGTTGTTCGTGAAGATGTTCGAGTTGTTCAAAAGTTACGAGAAGCTGGGCCTATTATATTAGGCAAAGCGAATCTCGGTGAATGGTGTCTTTCGAAATCGATGAATTGTCCTGATGGTTGGAGTGCTAGAGGAGGTACAATTAAAAACCCATATGCACCTAAGAAATCGCCTGGTGGTTCAAGCTTTGGTTTTGTAGTTAGTGTTGCTGCAAACCTAGTCATGATTTTTCTTGGAACTGATACTGTTGGCTCAATTACAAACCCGACCTGCCTTAAATGTGGTGTGGGTATTAAACCAACTGTGGGTCTCACAAGTAGG
Source organism: Eschscholzia californica (assembly GCF_041429995.1). Lineage (NCBI taxonomy): Eukaryota > Viridiplantae > Streptophyta > Magnoliopsida > Ranunculales > Papaveraceae > Eschscholzia > Eschscholzia californica. The sequence goes on along the minus strand of NW_028238198.1, from coordinate 9,380,868 downwards.
TCTGGGGTTATACCTATCGGTCTTAGACAAGATAGTATTGGTCCCATAGGAAGGACAATATCTGATGTCGTGCACGTATTGGATGCAATTGTTGGTAATGACCCTAATGACGGACTCACGAGAGAAGTATCGCCATTTATTCCAAAGGATTGATACAAGCAATTCTTGAAAGGAGATGGACTCACCGGTAAGAGGATAGGAAACTTATGGCGTTACTGCAGGCACCATTATTATGCTTATCCGATTGAATCTCTTTATCAGCAATCTCTTATTACTTTGAGCAATAAGGGTGCTTCCATTATACCCATTCGTATACCCGAGTACGAAACATTCTTGAAAGATATGACTTATAACGAAGTGGTATCTATTCGGTATGAGTTGAAGCGTGATCCCAACTATTACTTGTCTAATTTGGTTCAGTCAAATGTCAGAACATTATCTGATATCATTGACTTCAATAAAGCTAATAAAGAAGAACAAGTGAAAGAAGTACTATGGGCAAAATACTTTTCTCTCTGCGGAGGATACAAACCCACATGATAGGGTATATTTTGAAGCATTGAATAAGTTAAGAAGAGTTGATCAAGCTTTTGAGAAACTGATGGTTGACGAAAAGATTGACGCGGTGATGATTCTGGAATTTCGTCTTACAAACATATTAGGAATTGGAGGGTACCCTAGAATCAATGTGCCTGCCGGGGTTGACGATGACATTCCTTTTGGAATCTCATTCAGTGGACTCAAAGGATCTGAACCTGTACGGGTTGAGATTGCCTATGCATTTGAACAAGCAACCAAGTTTAGGAAGCCACCAGAGCCTCTAATTACCAAGAAAAAGATGGGTGTAGACTTGGGTTTTTCGATGGCGTTGAGTGTAATCTTCTTCATCGATATACTAGATGACGGGAGATGTAGAAATTTGTTGGAAGATTAATATTCCCCACAATTGATCTTTCTAGATTCCTTGCAATATGAGATTGAAGTTAATGATATAATCCATGTTGGTGTCTTTGGGTTTTCATGCACCTTTCGTGCAAAGTGGGAATTACGAATCGCCATGACAAGGTTCATCGTATGCGGGTGAATCAAATTATTTTCTTCATCGAAACGGTTCGGGACGAATCTTCTGGGGAAATGGGAGCTGATGCAGGCGCCTCCGGACCAGGCCCGTGAACCCACACGTTCATGGCCTAGTCGGCCAAGCTAGTAGTTTAGAAAGAATCCTAGTTTAGTAAGATTCATAATGAATCCAGGTTTAGGAAGTTACCTTCTTCTAGTATTTCTATTATTTAGGAAAGTCCAGTTTGAGTCTGTCTAGGAAAGCTCTAATTTCCTATAAAAAAGAAGTCCAGTCTGCCTTTTATTTCATACATTGAAGAGAAAAACCACTTGAAGTTTAATAAAGTTTTAATTTATTTATTATGAGTTAATTCCTATATGGCCCCCTACTTTGTGACCAGTTTCCTTTATGGCCCCCTTTTTTTCGTAAATTCAAATATGACCCCTTATTTTCAGGTAAATGTCATTACTACCCTTCCTAATTCTAAATTTAAAACATTAAAACAAAATTATTTCCACCTCACCCCTCTCTCCCTCCACCTCATCTCACCCTACACCTCACCCTTCTCTCTCTCTCTCTCTCCAATTCACCTCTCTCTCTCCAACTCACCTCTCTCTCTCTCCAACTCACCTCTCTCTCTCTCTCCAACTCACCCCTTTCTTCTCCGGTGAGGTGGCCGGCCGGAAAATTTTCCGGCCGGCCACCTTCAAATTAAAAAAAAAAAAATTTCTCTCTCCTCTCTCTCTCTAATTTTTTTTTTTTTTTTAATCTCTCACCTCTCTCTCTCTCTAAAACTCCGGCGAAGGGGGTTTCCCTTCGCCGGAGGATCTGTTCACGAACAGATCTGTTCGTGAACAGATCCTCCGGCGAAGGGAAACCCCCTTCGCCGGAGTTTTAGAGAGAGAGAGAGGAGAGAGAATTTATTTTATTTTTTTAATTTGAAGGTGGCCGGCCGGAAAATTTTCCGGCCGGCCACCTCACCGGAGAAGAAAGGGGTGAGTTGGAGAGAGAGAGGTGAGTTGGAGAGAGAGAGGTGAATTGGAGAGAGAGAGAGAGAGAAGGGTGAGGTGTAGGGTGAGGTGTAGGGTGAGATGAGGTGGAGGGAGAGAGGGGTGAGGTGTAGGGTGAGATGAGGTGGAGGGAGAGAGGGGTGAGGTGGAAATAATTTTGTTTTAATGTTTTAAATTTAGAATTAGGAAGGGTAGTAATGACATTTACCTGGAAATAGGGGGTCATATTTGAATTTACGAAAAAAAGGGGGCCATAAAGGAAGCTGGTCACAAAGTAGGGGGCCATATAGGAATTAACTCATTTATTATTTACCGTTCTTCATTTATTTACATCGTTCTTTTTTTAATTCAGTTGCGACTACATCACAATATCTTTTTGTCTTTGTTAGGTTTTGGTTAGGTATGGGTGTGAATGTGTTAGTGACATCCAAGAATAATGAAAGTACTGTGCTTATAATTTTTTTTTTTTTTGATGAGATCTGTGCTTATAATCCGGGTCTAAGAAAAAGCATGTTTCATTTGGTGTCTAATTTATTTTTATTATAATAATATTTTCATATCTTATATAGGTCCTACTGGCCTCGTTTTAAGTATAATTCATTCGCCGACCTTAATCCAACACACATTAACTTGCATGGCAGGCAAAGTATTGAAAGTTAAATCCTTCACTTAATTTTGAAAATTTAGTCAGTCTTTTTATTCGTGTTCACACTATTATCTACACCTTTACTTGCAAATTTGGCTAGCTAGTACAGGGAGACTAAAAACACATTCTAAAAACAAGTATGCTATGGTCTTGTACGTAGTTGAGATCCTACCAAAGATGTAATAAACACAATAAAAAGATTATCTACTTTTTGGAGATAAATATTTTGTTCATAAACTATACATATTCATGAAGATATGCACCTAATATAATTGTTAATGTTTTGCAAGAAAAGAAAATCAATTGCTAATGTGACATGTCCTACTCCCCTGTTTCTAAATGGACTTAGGTACAGGAAGTGTCTTAAATAATCAAAAGAGAGCTTAATGGACAGAGATATTTTAGCTTCAATGCCATGTTTTGCCTGGCCAGTATTAATTTGGTTCTAAATTACGTCCGTCTATTTGGTGTTCAACGAGGATACTAGCGGGACAACCGAACTTTTTCTTTTTAACTTAACTCAAAATGGAACAAATGACTCTTTTGACACATTTTCCCAGAACTAATGAGAATTTTTATAATAGGAAACATGCCATCTTCATTCGTCCGAAAATACTATTAAAATTAGGGGTGAGCAGCGGTACAGACTATTTAGGGTCAAGCCGAAGGTAAATTAAGGAAAATGAATTGTGTCGGGATTCCCTGACACATCCTCCCAAGTGTACTCCCCTTCACAATTTTGCGAACCTGCTGAATATCCGTACGGATTCTCATAACAGAATATACAATATATGTAGTTTACGATACATTTCCATAGTTTACAACACATTACGCAAACATTTGCCGTAAGATGTTATTATTACTGAATGATAATATGTGTATTTATCATAAAAATTATACGTACTTTATCAATGATATCAAAAACTACTTACAAAAGTACGTAAAGTATGAAAAATTTATCCTACATTACACGTCCTTTTTTCACAAAACAGTGGCCATGACAAGCATATATAACTTCTCTTAACCTAATAAACAATTGTAATTTTCCATACATTATACTTAATTTATTGATCTGTACCTGTTATTTATAATACAATATTTGTTTTTTATTAAATGTTTCATTATTAATGTATGTAAACTTGATATCACAGATGGAGTTTCATACGGAATCATCAAATCAAAGTAAGAAAACGAAACTAAAATCAGATGGTTGGGATAAGATATTCACTGAACCCGGTCAATTATTTCTTGGCGGTGCAAAAGCCTTTCGATATGCTCTTCGGCAATATAGGTAATTTACGGTAAATTTTCATACTTTCTAGTACATTACGCAAACATCTTCCGAACCATGTTTTTATAAGAGAATGTAAAATACGCGTAATTTGTTATACATTATATATAATTTATAATAAATTCTAAAATATCGTATAAGTGCACATAAATTATGTATTATTTATTTACCATTACGCGTACATTTCACACAAAACAGTAGCCTTGTTAACTTACCAAACTACTCAAAACCTTCAAATATTGTCAAAATTTGACAAACATTATACATAATTTACGGAACTGTACATGTAGTTTATAATACAACTAGTTATAACCCGTGTCCCTAGGGCACGGACAATTGTGTCTTGCAAATCATACAAAGTCAATGATTTTCGACTTATGAATACGAAGTACATCACATTTACAAACAATAAGACACAAAAGAACATTGGCGAACATAAGATCATAAATTAAAAATAAGTTAATAGTGTTTAATTCTGAAAAGTCCGAAATCGATAATTAATTTTGGAAGCAGCATAAAAATTCACAGAAGTTTTGAGGTCGTATAATGAAGGTAAAAATTCATTTGACTTTTATAAGAAGTAATTCGAATTGTTCAAAAGAATTGATAAACAATTCATTTTTATTGAAATCTAAAGAAGAAATCAAGAGAAAATTTATAACAGAGAAAATCATGTTAAAAAATTACCGGCAAAGATATATATATATATATATATATATATATATATATATATATATATATATATATATATATGTGCGCATCTATCTGTTTACATAATTAGTAAAGTCTTGTTAAAAGATTATAATACTACCACCTAATTGAGTCTTACTCATCTCAAATTTTTTTTTGAAAAGTAAAAAAGATAATAGATTTTAATTGTAAATTTAGAGAAAGAATAACAACTAACTCTTCAAAATAGATGTTTTTCATATCTAGTAGAAACGATACAAAAAGATTGAAAATCAAAACTTCAATAAAACAAAATTAATTATTCACTTTAGAAAGATTAACATAGAAAGCGAAAATAAAGTAGCTCGATAGAGAAAGAGATACATGTAGAGAAAATGAGATTTACCATACAACAATTGTATTTACAATTAAATATCTCAGTAAACTTATGGAGAATACACAATATTAATAAAAGATCTATATATACTGAATTTTATGTATTAATCATACATTACTAATTACATATTAACTAAATTAAAAAAAACTAATACTAAATCAACTAAGAAAAACTAATGTTGAACCATCGACGAAAATTTGTTCTACTAACAAATGAGAAATTTGGTAAGAAAGAGAGAGATAGAAGTGTAAGAAAGAAAGATTGTAGGAGGAAAGTATATATAGAGAAAGGATTGGGAGATAAAATTCATTAATCTTTCTTCTTTTATAACCGAAAGACAATTATTTTTTGGAAAATTATGAGGATAGAGAGGTTATGAGGGAGATATCAAAGGTTAAGATTTTAGGAGATTTTAGGGATTAAGATCTAAGGGCTATGTTTTCATTACCTAAAACACAATTAATATTGAAAAAGTTATGGAAATAATAAATTGTGAAAATGGTCATTAGTATAAACTTAATCTGTCATTAATTTTATAACGGTGGTTACAATTTGAGATAAGAATTAAGGGTTGAGATTTAACTGTGGGAATTGAACGGTCAAAATTTATCATGGGTTTTTATAATAGATTTAGTGAGTGGGTGAACGAATTGTATTTTTTTTTAGGTAGGTAAGAGATCTAATGGCTAATATCTGAGAAAAAACACAACAGACGGTTAGATTTATCTTTTGGTTTGTCCCAGACAGCAAAAAACATTGCGTTTTATATAATAGATATATGATTTTTTTTGTTTAATGTATGTGTATTTATCTGTGTAGATTTAATATAACAGATAGAATTTCAAACAGAATCATCAAATCAAAGTAAGTCAAAGAAACTAAAACCTGATGGCTCGGATAAAATATTTACCGATGGTCAGTTGTTTCCTGGTGGTGCAAAAGCATTTGGATATGCTCTTCGACAATATAGCGTAACTGTTGTTTGTCCTGCTCAAGACTACAAATGGAGAGTACATGGATGAGCACCGTTTTTGAACCAGAGAAGATTTTGTACGTTTTTTTTGTAACAGAATGTAAACGATGTATAATGTAAAAGAAATTATGTGTAATTTATTGAACAAGACCCACATACATTTGATAAATTACGTTGTATAAATGAAAAATGATGGTTTCCTCGTCATAAATAACACATAATTTACGTATTTGTTTCATAATTTGTATTCAATGCGTATTTATGTATGAGTAAAAACGAAAACAGATGTTGCTTTCATGTTCCCAGAAAATTATACTATTTCCAAATCTGAAAGTTAAGTGAGAGAAAGTGATATATATATATATATATATATATATATATATATATATATATATATATATGTTTTGTATATTAACCCCCAAATCATGCTAAATTGATCCTAGAAAATATATTATTTCCAAATCTGAAAGTTAATTGAGAGAAAATTGATTTTGAATCGAAAAAAAAATTTACATAGTAAGTTAGAGAAAATTGATTTGATTTCCAAATCTGTAAAGAAGAGAGAGAAAATTGATTTGAAAATATCCGTGGTGATGGCGTTTTGTTTTGGTTAGGATTTTGGTTTCTGATTGATTCAGATAATACGAAAGAGAAAATTTGATTTCCAAAACTGTTTAGAGGAAAGAGAAATTATGATTCTTTAAAGAATACTTTTGATATGCCGACGGTTTTCTAAAAAAACTGTCGGTGGAGTGCACTACTGCCGACGGCTATAGAGGAAGCGGTGGGTGATACTCTTATCCCAAACGATTTTTTGGTATTCCGTCGGCAACATCCGTCGGTAATAGAGCGCATTTTTGTAGTGTTTCTTGATCATTGAAAATGTGTTTATACACTTTACAAGAAGAGAAAATAACATAATTGGGATTACAAGACTGAAAAACATAAGTACAAAGATTGTCTAAGTTTTGGGAGTTGGTACTGCCAATATATTCTCACTAAGATTACGTCAATACCTCCACGTACATCCTTTAGATCCAACGGTTGAGGTAGGGCGTCCCTTCAAAATAGACCTCACTCGTTAGATTAAAATGGAACGCCCCTTGGAGCCTATAAATAGGTTCTCTCAACAGTTGCCCTCAAAGCCTCAACCCTAATCCGCCTCTCTCTCTCTTTCTCTCCGACTCTTTTTCTCTAACCTCCATTACCATTACTGTCTCTCCCTTCTCAAATCTCATTTAAGAATACGACTAAGAGACCAAGATAAACTAAAACTGAAGCCCTCTTCATTATCTTCTTCGATTTACGTGGGGGTTAAGATTGAAGAATCATAAGATGATGTTCGGTATACGTCGATGATTTACGAATCAAATGACACGGTTAAGTCTTTTTCATTTTATCTTCTTTGATCTAGGTTTTACTGTAATCTTTTTCATTTTATTTAAGGTTGTAAAACATATCTTATTTGTTGATTTGTTTTTATGATTTGATATTATGATCATTTGTTGTTAGTTTTTGCTGTAATCTTCTTTCTTGTGATTGATAGTAATGTTGTAATTTTGTTTATTATGTTCTTTATATGTTCTTGTTTGATCAAACAAAACTTTTTGTGATAGTTTTGTTTAGTATTTTGGTAATTTTGTTGTAATTTTGGTTAGTAATTTTGGTTAGTAATTTTGTTCTTTATATGTTCTTCAACCCTAACCTCGTCGGTAGTGGAAGGCCCACAAAGTTTCCAAATCTATTTAATTAAGTTATATTTCTCCTTCATATTCGAGTTTACACCCTAGTTATGTCAGAAGTAACTTGTCCTTGTCGTTTACTTCATTGTATTATTGAATGGATCGAGTAACTTTTCCACACAAAAAAAAGATAATTTAGGATTTCATATATATGAAATTGGGTGCCTTAATTAAAAATAGGGTTATTTTCCAAATAACTCCCAACTTTGTGACCAGTTTCCTGTCTAGCCCCCTACTTTATCAAAAATACCCAAATGACCCCCTTTTTTCAGTTCCCGTTAACTGTCAGTTAGTTTATCCCCTCCATCTCATCACTTCTCTCTGCCACCTCATCTATCACGCCACATCATCGTCTTCACCGGCGAAGGTCGCCGGTCGGCCAAAATTTCTGGTCAGCAACCTTCAAACTTGCTAAAGTAAGGGGCTAGGCAGGAAAACTGGTCACAAAGTTGGGGGCTATTTTGGAAATAACCCTTAAGAACATAATTATAAATCAAATGGTTGATTTAAAAAATTATAAATGAATGGTTGGTTATTATTTTGTTTTTTTCTCAAAGTCACCCGAGTACGGTGGAGCCCGCTCGGTCAGGCCGGCTTGGATGAACTACAGGTGTTGAATTTGTCCAGTCCGATCTGCCAGTAACTAGTAACGGGCTAGGCATTGTAGTGCCCGATCCGCCCGAGTCCGACTCGATTATGCCCAAGTCCGACTCAATTATGCCCAAGTCCAACTAAATCCGTCCAATTCCCACCCCTATATGCAACCGTATTAAGTGAAAGCTACATACCCATATAATTACTAATATAGCTTGGTTAATAAAAAAAAAGCTAGCTAGGTATATATGTAAAGAAAGTAGAAACTACCTTGGTGTATATATCAATAAAAATAAAACTAGTGAAGCAGGGTGAGTACCATGCAAAACAAATATTTAAAGAATATCATGGGTATGCGTCACAAGAAATCCTTATTTCCTTTATATGACTGCAAGGTAATATAAAATACACTAAGTTCTCATAATTCTTGTTTATAAATGTTTCTCTCGGCCCTATCTTGTATTTTTGTTGTGTTCTTGACAATTAATAGAATACAAGATATAAGAGGAATCGTAAATAAGAGAACCGGCGGTCAAGATGAGTTGCAGAAACAATATACGTGTGTAACACGTGTATGTACGTGACGGATCGAGAAGACGAGATCCGACGATCAAGAAGAATTCGGAATATATTTGAAGATATGTGAAGATATTAAAAGATATGTGAAGATATGTAATATTAGTATAATATATTCAGAATATCTCTTGTAACTATCTAATGGTAATATTAGATAGATTTTGTATTATTTCCTAGTTTAGTAATTAGAAACTAGGAAACCCTAAACCCTAAGTCATCTATAAATAGGAGAGGGTTCTAGGATTCAAACTCATCGAGTTATGTCTGACCAATGTAACCGATCAAACCCATATACAATTGTATGTGGTGAATTATTAATAAAGAATCATTTCTCCGTGGATGTAGGTCTTGAGTAATCGACCGAACCACGTTAAATTATCGTGTCATTAATTTAATGTATTTCCCCGATTATTATATAATCGTGAATTTGACATGGTATCATGAGCAGGTTATTTGTTCGTGTTTTAGCTTCCGCTTTTCCCAACAATTTCTATATTGTTGTGTCAAAATTCCAACTGTTCTTTTTAGTTGTGATTACATTATTCGATCGCTTTGTCGATTTGTTTAACTTTTTCAAGATTATTCTTGTGATTATGTTTCATAGTTAAGACGGGAAAATCAACTGAATAAAAAAAAAGGAAGATATTTTTTGTACGAGAATAGGAAAGAAGATATTATTTATTTGATATATTGGAGTTTATGAAAGTTCATCAAAGACGCATCAATTGTTTCCTCTTCAACAAAGGTAACTTCCCTATTAAAATTTGATATTTTCTTCTAAATTTTGATTGATCAAACTTTTCTTTTTGAAGAAATAAAACAAATTTGGGTACAAAATACTCATAACATCACCCCCCTATGACCCTATCCATTGAGAGCTTGTAGCCTCCTATTCAAAATTAAACAAAATGGGTTGTTGAGTGAGTAATGAATGCTCTTTACCATACTCAATTCATTTATTGTAGAATTGGTTTTTATGGACTAGTATGTAATGTTATCGAATAAGACCCGCCATGTGCGAATTCAAGAGGCACATTACTTCAAATTGTAGCCTCCTCTTGAAAACAAAATGGGTTGTTGATCAGTGAGTAATGCTCTTTGCCACACTCAATTCATTTATTGTAGAATTGGTTTTTATGGACTTAATATGTAATGTTTTTAAATTCAAGAGGGCACATTACTTCAGATTGAACATGTTCAAGGAACTGATTTCCATGCAACCCCTTAATTTCAACTTCAAGTCTAAGAGACAGGCTATGGGGAAGGAAAGATGCAAACTAATGGCCACCCTAAATTTCCTTTTCATTATTAAATGAGCAAGGACTTTTAAGTGCCATGAAATTATTCCTTCTGGAAACACATGAGGAGGACATGACCCATGTTGATGTGTACATGTTATCCTGCCTTGGACTTCTTTTTTTTTTTTTTTTGTTAAAACTGCCTTGGACTTCTTGCCCGTATGAAGTTTTTTAAATTGATATGTATAATTTTACGTGTGCTTTTGTTTTATTTAAATTTTCCAAGTCATAATCAAACTTAATCAATTAATCTATCTAATTTTTCCTTAATTAGATGTAACTTATAATATCACGGTTAAATTTACTACATCTTTTTGTTTTTTTTTTTGTTGAAATTTCATCTTTTTGTTTCTATTTGATGTCTTCTTATGTGGGAGGTCGGACAGTGGGTACACTGGGGGTGAACAAAGTAATTTGGAGGTGACCCGGACAAAGTAATTTGGAGGTGCACGTGTATAATGTGAAAAACGAGAAAGCTATGAACATGTGTTTCGCGCCACCGGCATCAATGGCCCAAGGAGAGGAAGAAAAAAGAATATTTGTGAGGTTCATGGCGGGTTAGGTACTGGTGTTCGGGTGGTGGGGTGCCTCCATACAAACGCACATGATCAAGAATGTTGATGAAGCCCTGGTATTGCTCATGGGCCAGCGAAGTTGCTAAAGGTGCCCTATTATGAGTTGGGCCATTTATAACATTGTTGACTATATGGTTGGGCCAGGGCCTTTGTCGATTAGGATGGGTCGAAGTATTAGGGAACCCATGCAAAGACATAACACGTAGCTTTGACGTGGCTGTGAACCCGACAAAGATCACACCAAGGGCGTTGACATTTGGGACGTTGTCGGTTCGGCCGAGATGGATCAAAAGCGTCGATGGCAAGAGTTGCGGCCTCTTTGCTCGTGGAAGTGGCGGTAGCGTAAAAGTAATGGAATTTACCATTGTTATTAAACTAAACTAATGAAATAAAACTGATGAAATAACGATAAAAGCGATAAAACGATAAACTTGATTCATAATATTCTCTGATCTGAATAACAAGAACATATCTGACTTCCTTTTATAGGAACTTAGACACTTCTAGATAAACTCAAACTAGGATTCCTAAATATAAAAGATACTCAAATATAGAAACTTATAAACCCGAAACTCTCAAATCTAACCCTAATGAACTCAGCCGTGAGGCCCAATGACTTGACCATGAGGCCCATGATGATGGCTTCCATCATACTCCCCGTCCGAGAACAAACTTGCCCCCCAAATGACAGCCAACAATGCGATCCTTAATTGCCACTTTGCACCAAACTTGCTGAAAATCCGAAGAAGAAAAATATTGACCATATCAACAACTATTACTTGAAACATATATTGCCAAGATACTCGCAAAAGCAATACCGACGTATAAACGTCCAATAAGTTGCAACATCGTCCGTCGTCTTTTAGTTTGACGAAAGAAACCACATATATTACCTTATTTGTTCTTGGAAAAACAATGAATGTCGTCCTCCCATCCAAAACGTATAAGGAGCTCTTAAGAATTTGAAAGTACCACATTCTACCATCTCTGAACAAAAGGAGGGAAAATACCACATTCTTCTCTGATCTGAATAACAAGGACATATCTGACTTCCTTTTGTAGGAACTTGGACACTTCTAGATAAACTCAAATTAGGATTCCTAAATATAAAAGATACTCAAACATAGAACTTCTAAACCCAAAAATTCCTTCTGAGATTTCAACTAGCCCAAGACACCACCGCCACCACCACCACCACCACCACCACCACCACTAAGACCCGAGCACACCACAATCAAATCCGAGAACCACCACCACCACCAATACCCGAGCACACCACGAATCAAATCCGAGGACCAACACAAATCAAATCCGAGCACCAACACAAATCAGAGCCGCCACCACCACTACAAACCACAACAAATCAGAGATACTCTTGGTAGAAGTCGAAGCAGCAAAAGGGTTTAACTTTCTGATCACTCTTGGTAGAAGTCGAAGCAGAAAAAGGACTTAACTTTCTGATCTTCGTTCTAGAGAGAGCTCCTTATGTTCGAGGGCTTCGATCTTCTTCTTCTAGTGACAAAAAGCTGCTGATATTCGAGAGAGATAAAGTGATACCATCTGATCTTCGTGAGAGAGAGAGAGAGACTTCTGATCTATTTGAGAGAGAGAGAGAAGACAATCGTTGAGGATGGAGAGAGGGAGAGGCAGCCATGGAAGAGAGCAGAAAAGAGGTGAGAAAAATTGAAATGGTAATTAGGGTTTTCTTTGATTAAAAAAGACTTATAAGGGTTGTTTGGTTAACAAGATTAATAAGGGTATAAAAGTCAAATTTTCAATTCAGACTTGGTGATTCAGATTTAGAAAACAAACATGTGACTTGTAAAATAATTTAGTCAATTCAGTTCAGCCACTTCGGATTCAGACAATTCAGATTCAGACACAATAAAAAAAACAAACACCACCTAAGTGATATAAGTTCAACAAAAAAAAAGGTATAAGTGATATACATATAACCTCATATAAAATCTTCTACAATATTAACTACTATGACCTAACTCAACAAAAAGAAACTACTATGACCAAGTCAAACTAGATCTCTTTGGATCGCTCGATTTCTCCATGGATCAGGTGTAATTGATCGGTCGTGTATTTGTGACCCCTAATATTTCTCTTGGCGTTATCTTGTATTTTGTTGTGTTCTTGACAATTTTGGATGAACAAACTTTTCTTTCTGAAGAAACAAAACAAACTTGGCTACAAAATACTCCTAACATACCCCCTATTGATTGGGAGCTTGTAGGCTCCTATTGAAAACAAATGGGTTGTTGAGTAAATTAAGCTCTTTGCCGTACTCAAGTCATTAATTGTAGAATCAATTTTGATAGACTATATAAACAAAGAGGATCCATAAACAAAGGCAACACACCACTGATTCTTCAAAAGAGAGGCTCAGGGAGAGAGAAAAAAGGTTATTAGTAATGGCAACCTCAAGAATTTGTTTCCTTATTGTATTAGTAATTTGCTCCATAGGAGGGAGCAATAGTTTTCAAAAATATTCTAGTGAAGCTGAAGCCGACAGGATTACCAATCTACCAGGGCAGCCCCCTGTTTTCTTCAACATTTTGCTGGTTACATAAGAATTCAGTCGGGAGAGGTTGAGAAATCCTTTTTCTACTGGTTCTTTGAAGCCGAAACAAATCCAACAACAAAGCCTCTTGTTCTCTGGCTTAATGGGGGTACTATGTTTTCTCCTTTTTTTTCTTTTTCGAAAAGTGAATTTAGTAACCACTCTAACCAAAGATTATTGACAAAGTTATTAATTTTATGTTATACAGGACCAGGATGTTCTTCTGTTGGCATAGGAGCAGCTCAAGAACTGGGTCCTTTTCTTGTCACGGGACGCCCTGATCAACTCCGATTTAACAACTACTCTTGGGTGAAAGGTAAAACCTACTAAAATATGCCGCTAGCTGCGAAAATAACACTATCTATTGCACTTACCAAGTCTTAGTGTTTGCTCTTCTAATATTTGTATGTGATTATTTTCAATCATGTTCCTTTGTTAGCCGCGAATCTGTTGTTCTTAGACTCTCCGGTCGAAACAGGGTTTTCATACTCCAATGCAGTCGAAACCTATAACGAGAACATCACTGGTTAGTTTTTCTTTTTCTCTTAGCTAATGTTTTTTTTTTAGAAAGACTATATCCTTGTCCAATGTTAAAAGTCACTATATATTATATATAGTACATTATATAATTTTCATATTTTTGCTGTTTTATTCTTCTTTTGAAATGGTTTGTTTTCTAATTACTTGTTATTTATCTTATTATTATTTTAGCACATTCTTATGAGTTCATGGAGAGATGGTTTATCAGATTCCCTCAATATAAATCCCATGATTTTTATATAGCTGGGGAAAGCTTTGCAGGTATAAGAACGACCGATCCTTTATACTCCATAATAATGTTTGTAAGTGATACAAAAATATAATAATAAAATAATTTTCTGCAATTTTGTATGTTTTAGGGCATTACATACCACAGCTAGCCGAGGTGATTGTTAATAAGAACAAAAGATCGGGAATTAATCGTTTTATAAAGCTAAGAGGTCTTATTGTAAGTAAATCCCTAATTTATCAAGGATAAAACCATCATCATCTTTCACATTTTCTTATTCTCATATAAATTTTGAATTCTAAGATTAATCATATTATATTTTTCAGATTGGAAATCCTACGTTAGACATGGAAACAGAGTACAAAGGTATCTATGATTATGCATACCAGCATGCAATAATCTCAGATGAGTTATATGAAGTACTCCGATCATGTAATTTCATCCCAGCTCCTAATCAAGAATGCCAGAGAGCTTCTGATGAGTATAATGATCAATTATTGGATTTAAATATTGATTTGTACAGTTTATACACGCCAAAGTGCCCCAACGACACCACTATAAAAATATCAGTAAGTTTGAAAACATTTTGTCTTAGACATTGGTAAACCTTTAAAGATGAGTTTTCATAAGTTATCAGGTGATTTCGTAGTCTATTTTAGTAATAATCTTTTCTTTACAGATGGATTTAGGAAGCGTATCAAGAAGATACGACCCATGTTTGGATAGCTATGCTATTCATTACTTCAATGATCCGAATGTGCAGAAAGCACTGCATGTCGATATGGATGATGTTATCATGCCTTGGGAGTCTTGTCGGTATGAATTTTTAAGAATGGACAAGTATATTCGTATATGTGCATTTTTTGTTATTTAAATTTTACAAGTTATAACAAAAATTAATTATTGTATTTGCAGTAATACTGTCATTTTTTGGGATGAAGCAAGATCTGTCCTTCCAATCATCAAAGAGCTCATCGCTGGTGGAATCCGGATATGGGTATATAGGTATATATGTGATTCTTTTCTCTTTCATGTTTCTATGACTGTTATTTCTCATTAATCGATTTGGTTCCTTTTCTTTAGTGGAGATACAGACACACAAGTTCCTGTGACCTCGACTAGGTATGCCTTGAGAAAGTTAGGTCTAAATATAACTAGACATTGGGCGCCATGGTTCAATAGAAAGGAGGTATGTCTTAAAAATTCTTCTAAATTTTCCTTAATTAAATGTAATTTATAATATGACGGTTAAATATACGCCGTGGTTTTGTTTTTATTTGATGTGTTCTTAGGTGGGAGGTTGGACAGTTGAGTATGCCGGCTTAACATTTGTTACAGTGAGAGGAGCAGGGCATGAAGTCCCTATTTTCGCCCCGAAACGATCTCTCTTATTGATCTCCCATTTCCTCTCTAATAAGAGGCTACCACCTGCATCTGATTAGTTATGAACTTTTAAGTCCAATATAAATTGTCCTGTGGTAATATTAGCTTGTGTGTAATTTTTTACTTATGAACCAAATGGAGTAGTTTGGTGCATGCACCATATTACTTGAGTTTAAATCAAATGTATTAAGTTAACAAGTAATTTCACTTTGAATCAAATGGTGTCTGCTGGGATACTCCATATAATTTAACTTTGAGTCAAATGGATTGAGTTTTACTCCGTATTTAAACGCCTAAATTATTAGCATAGTAGGTAGGTGACTAACTGTTTTAGGGAGGTTTCCTCTGAAAAATTAGAACGAAAAACAAGAAAATAGGAAAAGATAACAAAAACCAAATTACAAATGACAACATTTAGCAATTATTAAGTTAGAATTCTTTCAACAACAAAAAAATTTGTTAACTTATAATGCTCCTACTATGATGGGCTATAAGTATTAGAACAACAACAACTTATCCTGTTCCATTGAATACCAAGAAACCCCCAGGCCTTACATTTTTTAAAACACTTTACGGTCCCAAAATTTCGAGTCTTTCGCCTAAAGCAATAAGTCTGAGGAAGAGTTCTATCCACACCATCACTGCCGCCACCAATATTGCTGCTTGGGGCTCCAGATGAATACTGACTAATTTCTAGTTCCCGACCTGAATCACATAAATGCCAATTTTAACTTGTGAACTATTTAACAATCATTGTATTTTCTATCCTTCACATAAGGGAGGTGGAAACCAATAATAAAGATTTATTTGGTGTATCAAATAATAACCATAAAAATTAAAGTACAATCGATTATTTTATCAGATAACAAACAAAAAGTAGAGATGAAAGACAAAAAAAAAATGAAAATATTACCGGCTGAGAGGGATCTAGGGACAAGTAGAAGAACGAAAAATACAATGGAAACATGAACCAACTTGACCATTTTAATTTCTATATAATGGCCCGGCAACTTTAATGGATATGGAATATGTTTAGGACCTATGATGGAGTTCACTTAGGGGTCAATGCTTCTTTATATAGAAATTGTTAAATGCATGAGTTACACTGTTACACAATTGAAGTTAGTGCCCTAACTTAAAACTACATTATCAATGCATGAGTTATGCTAATTTATTATTTGTCAGGATGTTACATTTACCCTCTTTATCTGTACTTTTCCCAAAAAATAAAAAATCTTTGGACAAAGACAGGGCATTTTGCAATTTCAATTTTCAACTAAGGTTCTAAAATGCACTATAACGAGTTACAAGGGTGTGTATAGATGTGCATTCATTAACTAGAGTTAAAATAGGGTCCCTTCGACCCAACCCATTATAAAGTAGTTACAGAAGTATAACCTAGCTACACTTTAGATTAAACTAGCCCATGTTACTTTTGGAAATGCAAGTAACACCTCCATGAAGTTTAACAAAAAAAAAGTAACACCTCCATGTCTAGATGAACTAAAATATCTTCTCAGATCATCTCATATGGAATCATACAAACGAGAGATACTTGACAATTAGATGGGACAATGACTCGATTACTATGTAGTTGGTCTCGGCCGAGAATCTCGGGTCTCGACTCGGTCTTGGCCTTCCCCCGAGAAAAGACTCGGCCGAGACACCGAGTTAGGGTTTGGCCGAGAATTTCGGGTATCTCGGCCGAGACAGATCGAGACCTAGACCGAGACATCATCTTTTAATTTCTTCAAACTTTTTTTTAAAAACTTTAAATTCTAATTGTATACAATTATTAAGGGTTATTTCCCAAATAGCCCCAACTTTGTAACCAGCTTCCTGCCTAGCCGCATATATTGCCAAAAAATACCCAAATGATCCCCTTTTTGACTTACTGTTATAACTTCGTTAACCAGTCACCATCTCTCTCTCCTCCACCTCATCACCTCTCTCTGCCACCTCATCTTCTCGCCACCTCAACATCTTCGCCGGCAAAGGTCGCGGGCCGACCAAATTTCAGCCGGCGACCTTCAAACCTAGAAAAATAAAAATAAAAAATTCCTTCTTCTTCCTCTCTCTCTCATGTTTCCTTTCTCTTCTTCTTTCTCTCTCTCTCTCTCTTCTTCTTTCTCTGTCACTTTCTTCTTCTTTCTCTCTCTTTTTCCCTCCCTTCTCTGTATTTTGTCTCTCTAGACCTCCGCGAAGTGGAGTCTTCGCCGGAGGTCTGGTGAACCAGCAAACCAGACCTTCGAAGGTCTGGTTCTTCGCGCTAATCTGGCGGGCAAACCAGACCTTCGAAGGCCTGGTTTGCTGGTTCACCAGACCTCCGACGAAGACTCCACTTTGTCGGAGGTCTAGAGAGAGAAAACAAAGAGTAGGGAGGGAAAGAGAGAGACAAAAAAGAAGAGAGAGAGGGGGAGAAAGAAGAGGAGAGAGAAGGAGGAAGAAGAAGTGAAATATTTTTTTTAAATGTTTAAAGGTCGCCGGCCAGAATTTGGTCGTATAAATATTGTCAATTTTAATTATTATATTACATTTAAATCTCAATATCATAGCTAAATTTACTTCGTCTTCTTCTTTTAATTTAATTTGGTCTTATGTACATAGGAGGTTGGAGTGCGTTGGTTTAACATCGGTTAAATTTATACTTTTACCTGTATCCGATTTTCAATTATTCATTAAATAATGATGCTCATAGCCTCATACTACCATCATCCAATAACTTGATGGGCAATAAATTTATTTATGTGATAAAATTTATGTAGAACAACAACACGGTGCTATGTCAAGTTGACAAGTTGTCACTACAAGGAAATCAATTAGTCGCTACAACAAAAATTAGGTATAATCCCCAACTTTATTCTAGTTGGAATATGTCTAGGACCTATGATGCAGAGGGAGTTTACACAATACATTTTGTTTTTGATGACCAAGTTACACAATACATGAGTTACACAATTGAAGTTAAGGCCACTAACTTAAAACTACATTATCAAAGCATGAGTTATCCTAGTTAATTACTGCTTGTCAGAATGTTACATTTACTCTTTTTTTTGTTGAAAGGGAATGTTACATTTACTCGGCCTCTTTATATATTCTTTTCCACAAATTAATGGAATTATATCAAGTTAAAGGTATATATAGTATTTTATTTTTATGAAATGGCAAAATTTGTATTGGTACCAATAATGAGCCAAAATCAGTTTTTGTGTGGTAAAAGGCAACATGACTAGTTACAAATATACATCAAAGAAAATAAATATTTTAACTAGTGCAACCACTAGCTGAACTTAAGTAATTAATTATTATTAAGGGGAACTTCTTCTTTTTTTTTGATGAAAGATCAAGGGGACTGACTACACTGGCAATCCTTAAAGATTATTCAACAAATTAGATCCCTTATAGACAATTTCGAAGGAATCTTGTTCACCTGTGTACCTAGAGATTGCAATGCTCCAGCTGATGCGATTGCGAAATGGGGAAGAAGAAATAAGGATCGAAAAGTGTGGAATTCTGTACCTTCTTTTGTTTCGGTTCTACTTTAGTTGTTTGGTTTGTATTTTGTACTCTCGTTTTTCTTTAATGCAATGTTCTCTCATCAAAAAAAAAAAAAATCAAGGGGAACTTCTTGGAAGTAATCTGTTGCCTAAAATAAACTCTGAAATAAAAATTAATTGCAAACACAAAGGTCATTTTGCAAATTTTAACAACCTTTTTTTTTTTTTTTTGTTGAAAGACAAATTTTAACAACCTATTCTCTGGATAGGATGGAACAAGCTAGCTCTCAATTGATAGGTACTAGGTAGTAGGTACGGTCTATTCTCAACAAGAAAAAAAAAAGGTAGTAGGTACTGTCTAGGGTTGTGATATGCATGAACAGGAATTACAAGGGTGTGTGTAAATGTGCATTTAATGGACCATGTTACATCTAGGGGTAGTGGATTGTGATTTTTTTGACATTTGGAAGTCTATGATTCTCTTAGGCTCCATACATATGAGAGTCTCCGAATGTTCGAGTTATTCAAATCCAGACATTTGGGAGTCTATAAATGTCTATGGCATTTAAATCTAATATTTACAAATCTTCGATAGTCACTGCATTCAATTAAAAACAAAATGTCTGCGAATTTTAGTAGACTTCATAGTTTTGTACTAGATTTTATGAATTTGGAATAAATTTGGAGCTCAATTTTTATCTTTTTGTGCACAAAAGATCTTCAGAAATCCCATTTTATTTTCGTGCATCTGACGTGGCCTAAGTACAATAGTGGACCTCAATTGATAAATTTTTATGTGTTCTTTGGCGGGAGACATTTAGGGCGTATTATCATTGAGTGTGTACAGTCTTAACTTATTTTATCATTCAAGTTTATTAGGATCCAAATCCAGTTGATAATAAATAAATATCCTAGATTTTACTACAGATTATACTACATATGTTGGTAAAAAGTCTAACTAACTTAGAACTTAAAAGGCCTTTCTCCCATGGCATGTCTTTGATACTTGGGGCTACCCATGAGGATAATTGAAGCTTGAATTAAGGTTGATATGGGTTGCATGGAAATCAGGTCCTTAACAAATGTTCACTTGGAAGTTGGAAAAGGTGATTTTGACTGCCCATCCCTTGTAAATTATTGTTCCCTCTTGAATTCACCCAACTACCCAAGCCATACTAGTAGTCTGTTGACCCAATTTGGCCTGGCTAAAATGATCCGACTGTTTTTTTTTTTTTGATGAAGGGATGATCCGACTGTTTGAGATTTGAGAATTCTATACATCCATCCGACTTGTCAAGACATCTATGATCTATGGGGCTCTCTACACTTTGTCCATTTTTCTTTAGTAGTACTAGTAGTAATATATGCTAAAATCATCCATAGTAAATATAGGGTAATGTCGTCTCCACTATGTTAAAATGTCTTTATCTTTCTTTTGTCCATTTAAATTAGTTTTCACATTTCAACAACAACAAAAAAAAAAGTTGGGTTTCACATAAATGTACAAAAAGGGTGAAAAGACCATTGTTCTTTTTCTTCTCCCTTTGGCTTCTATTGTTTGTTTATTTATCTCTATTTGTTTGTTTCGAAATTATTTATTCTTCTGTCATTTATCATCGTAATTTGTCTAATTTTCAGTTTATTTTTACAAGTTAAATGATTTAAAACAAAATTGTAGCTCAATAAATTGATGATGTTAATCAGCTACTTGGACATTTCTACCTTTCTAAAGTTTATTTATTTTTCTTCGTCTAATAATAAAAAATGGTGAGATGCATTTAAAATTTCCCCTAGAGGAACTCCACCGAAACTAAGAATAAAAAAGAAGCTTTAAAGGCACCCTCTGTTAGTATAAGTGGATTGGCGGCACCTTCTGTTACTCTGTTAGTGCTGATTAAAAGCAGTCTACAATTTCTAGAAATTTGTTAATAGTGCCTCCTGTCAAAACAAGCATTCCAATTTTTGTGTTCGACTTGAAGACGCCGAATCAAGTACAACTTTTAGTTCATAAAACTGGTTAGAGTCGGTCAACTTCAAAGGGGCGTGAACAACTTTATCTTTTTTTTTTCTTTATTCAGTTCACTATCACTAAATTTTATAATCTCAAATTCTATTTCTTTCTCTAGGTTTGATTCTCTATGCATTAGATTTAGATCCTCCAAATGCTAGGGCAGGCTCTAAATATTACATGTTTGGTTTCCTCTTTAGTTAAATAGTTTTCTTTGTTTACATGTTTTTCATAAGTGCCTTATTTCTAATTACATATTATTTTGTTAATATTTGTTAGGACATGATTCATGTGAGTCTCCAGAGCAAGGGCGGAGCTAGGATTCAGACATATCCCTGGCTAGCTAAAAACATTCATGATTCATGTGAGGATAATTGAAGCTTGAATTAAGGTTGATGTGGGTTGCATGGAAATCAGGTTGATATGGGTTGCATGGAAATCAGGTCCTTATCAAATGTTCACTTGGAAGTTGGAAAAGGTGATTTTGACTGCCCCATCCCTTGTAAATTAACTAGGTATTACCCGTGCCTCCGGCACGGACTATATTCGATATTCTAACATAAGAAAAGGGGAAAGTAGACAAAGATAGTAAATATTAAAAGAAACATTGTTAATGGAGAAGGAATGATTGCAGACAAATAATCCATAAATATGGCTTACAATTTTACAAACCCAACCATAACAACAGATCTTTTATCCAATTACAACAAAATTCAAACCAAGAAAAAAAGGGGAAAACCCACAGACATTTCATTCCAACATAAAAAAATCATCCATTTTTTCAATCCCTATAATTTCAATCAATTAATGCCCTAAATGTTTATTCTGTTGGCCAGTTCTCGAAGGTCCCCTGAATGATATTCATTTTTTTATCAATTCACCAGCCATCTATTTGGTGTGGTTTCATGTTTCACCACACTTTGGGCTAAGAAGTGGCAACTTAGCCTATGGAGATGCCATGGACACCACGTAACTTGGTAGTACAAGTGAGTTAGTTAAGCTATTGCCATCTCTTGATCGTGCTCAAGCAATGTTTGTGCCACCACAATTTTCTGATTGTACACTGCCCAAGCTCTACGAGTCTTCATATTTGGACTCTGGTTGACATAACTCTCACATAGGGACTTGCTTGATTAAGTTACCTAGTTACAGATGATGAAACTACTGCCACTATGGTTTATGAGAAGGAAAAATTCAAAAGGTAGTAACAGTTCATCAACTATTATATGGTGGAGAGGTAGCAGCAAGAAAGGATAGAGGAGAGACAGACCAAGAGCTTCCTCGTGATGAAATAAGTTGTCATCAAACATGAAAATGACATAGATTTGCTGACCTAGATTCATATCAAACAAAACCTTATTAAAAAACATATGTACACCTAACCACATAAAACACATGTGGCATCATTGTAGAAGGAAAATCAATTATAATATAATTGTTCTTTTGTCGATATGAGAAAGCACAAGTAAGGTTCTTACCGAGGGCAAAATATTGATGGTGGCATCCTGCCCTCCAACATCCTCGATCGTCACCATAAGCTATACATTTCGAGATACATCTTCAAGGTTTTATTGTGTAGAATCCTTTGCATGTTGGAATATTGTAAGTAGACAATTTTCCCTCTTATCTGTGTTGGTTTTCACGAGGAAGCATAGTATGAGATCACCGATATAGCCTGGTTTAAATCCACCTCAAATAATAACATGATACAAACAACTGAGCATGAAAGTTTGCAGACCAAAGAAAAAGGAAAAAGAAACCACTGAGTAAAGTTGTGGTGAGTTACAAATTCAGTAAAAGCTTAATTAAGCTCCAACATTGCACTTTGTGTTGAAAGCTTTCTGAAATGGCTTCCCCAGTTCAATAAGCTCCTCTTTTTCCAAGTGGTTTTCCAAATGACTTCCCTATTCAAAGCTTTGAATCTCACCGTGCGGTTTGTGAGAAGGCCGGATATTTCACTTGCTTGCATCTTATGTTTCTAGGTCTAAAATAACGTCTCAAATTTGTTTTCTAAATCATGAATATTATTCTCGTTCACAAAAGTTCTAGCATGTACAGTTTAATTTGGTGTTCCTGCGACCCATATTTGTTCATTATATGATCAATGCAAAACATCAAAGTTCAGATTTAAACAGAATGATAGTAACAGTAATCTTGAACATTTAAGCAAAGTTTGTTTCCAGGTTTGTTGGTTTAGTTTAACTACCTGATAGTTGTTGGCCCAATCGCCTACCAATCCCAGAGCCATGTAAGGTCTGACACCACTTTTTGGACACTCGCTCATCCTTATCACATCCCATTTATTTGAGGCCAACCTTCAAAAACAAAATTTGTTTCTAAGTTAGTGAGGAATAAGTTATTTGTACTTGGAAAGACTACAAATTCAGAAGACTAAGATCATGAAATAAAACTGGAACCCGCTTGAGGATTTCCTGAAATTCCTCATTTAGCTTCAGTTATTATCAGGGAACAAATATTAACTCGTTACTCTGAGAACAATAGAATATGACCCTCCGATGCTAGTCCACTAACCCAACACAATAAGAAGACGAAAAAACATTTGCAACAGAGAAAAAATCAAGTTAATTAGTACAAGATCAAGGATTTTACCACAAGTCCAGTCGGGGCAGCCGTTGTAGTTATGGGACACCGCCATACACGGAGAATATCATAAGTAAGGTTTTGATTAGGTCTAATTAGCAAATATGCATGTTATTACTTCTCAATTATGTCTCTTGGCATATTTTTCATGTTTCCAACGGATGTGACCACACCCTTTGCATAATCGTTGATAAAATAAAAATTATAAAAGAGAAGATAATAACAATAAGACAGTAATAATAAGTCAATCAAATGACTTGATTACTAAGACATGACTTTGTGCACCTAACACGTTATATCAATGTCACCAACAGACCCGTGTCTGAATCTATGTTACTTTAGTTACAAAAAAGTTATTTCGAACCACAACAGTAATATCAAGAGGCGTGGCATAAATCTGCACGAAAGCTCAAAAGCTAACACTACATCTAAGAAATAGTTGTCAAACCTGATTAAATATAGCATTCTACTGTATCTCTGTTCATCTCTTCTTCAATTATCTCATTGCGTGACCACTATTACTTTCACAGCATATAATATATCCTCTTTTGGTACAAAACTAAGTGCTTCTCCTAGACGAGCAAAAGCACTATTGACGCATTCTCTCCATTCCACCTACAACATAGCATGAAATGTTAAAGTCAAATGAAGTTCAAAATAACCAAGCATCGGAGGTAATAGATATGCTAGCACAAATTGAATCAAGCATTGAGGAAAAATTAATAACTCATTCAACAAAAATGAAAAAATCCAGAATCATAAAAAAAAAATTACATTCTACACGGGAAAACGAAATCAACAAAAATTAAATGAAATTACAACATAACTGTAATGAAGTGGGACATAAAATTATATGAAGGAATGTAAAGCAAGATAGTTTCCAAGAACTATGATGAGGGTTCATGTGGTTGTTTGTCACTACTAACTACTAAGAGTGGAAGAACATGGCTCATAAAAGCAATAACTGAATTTTTTTATCAAAGACTACAATTGTTTGTCGCGTTAAAGAAGATAAACGCATAAATAGACTATTAATGACTCACAAGTCATAACAACTTTTCTCATCTCATGATATATATATCTAACTTTTTTCATCTTATGGGATAAAACCTCAGCTATATTAAGAATCCACTATTAAAAGCATAGCTAACAAATAGCGGAAAAGCTACGTCCATAACAAAAACACCTATTCTTTCTTATCATTTTCAAACTTGAATGACTGAATATATATATATATATATATATATATATATACATGTATATATCCAAGTTCTAGTGCAAATGCTTTACAAATTCTGGTCATATGTAGTTCCTGATCTCTCCAACTGTAACAAAAAAAGGGTAATGTACTGAGGTCGGCTA
Source organism: Eschscholzia californica (assembly GCF_041429995.1). NCBI lineage: Eukaryota > Viridiplantae > Streptophyta > Magnoliopsida > Ranunculales > Papaveraceae > Eschscholzia > Eschscholzia californica. Next base: position 9,355,848 of record NW_028238198.1, on the reverse strand, counting down.
AGAATTTTATCGAACACCAAGTGTGTGTCAAATGTCTGAGTTATTACCGGTAATAGTAGCAGCGAAACCCAGCGACTTCTTCCGCTGCAACAAAATTATTAAGAAACCAATTCATATCAGAAGAGAGGTCAATACGTCAATTCAAATTGGTAGAAACCCGAATAGTTCCAAACATACATCATTTCTCAAAACTCACAAGTATAGGTAATTCTAATTAATATCGGAAATACTGCTTTGCGGCAAAGAAAATTGTTCACCTACTAACTCACAACATATTGCAAAACCAGAATTAATAAATGTGTCGCACATGTTACAAGTTACTCACAGCAGAATGCCAAATTTTTACTGAACTGTAAAAGCGAGACATTTTGATACCAGACTATTATATAGTTACAGTACTCTTTCTGAAATTTATAGAAAATATTCACGACATTGAAAACTTTTTAGGTTTCAGTCCCAAATCTTGTAATATTCGAATCCAACAGAAAAGATAACAAACCCGAACAAAAATTTAGATCAATCCAAAGTCGAGAATCAGACTGAACTGCCCTAAACTTTTGCCTACATAATTTTGTAATATATCAAAGAAAAAGAATTGGAGCAAACCTAAATCGATTGTGATTCAAAAAAGGGGTATTTAGCGTTTGGGTCAAGGATAAGTACCGGCATTAGCGTTTAGGTCACAAGTTTGTCCGTTATAGCCTTTGGGTCACGGACTAACAGTTGACCGCGTTGACCGTCTACGAAAACTAACTACCGTTTCAATTCAAAAACGCTAACGGCGTCACGCTGACGAGTTAACGGTCGTCTGCTGACGTCATGTGACCGTTTTTTGAAATTGATCTGGATCGTCCAAATGAACGATCCAGATTACTCACAAATCATACCGTTTTTTCCCAAATCTTTTAAATACTCTTCTTCCCTCTTATTCATACCTCAATCTCATCATCTAATTTCAACAAGTAAATTGTGTTTTTTTTTCTTCAAGTTAGGAGTCTGCTAACATCAACATCAACATCAATTGGAGTTAAGAGAGAAATAACAAATATGGAATCAAAGAAGCAATTGGTAAGTTTTATTTTTTCTGCCATTTTTGACCCAAATACTAACATTATGCACAAACAGATGTACCAATGCCTAATTTATACTTAATTTTCAGATATGTCAATTGTGTGATCAAGCTTCACATTCTGCAATTTCCTGTTGTTGGATGTACTCTAAGTGCTCCAAGAGAGGATGCCCTGGTATTAGAATGCTATTGCAATTTGAAGGAACACTTGTTAAGGGAAAAAAATACCTAAAATGTCAATTTCCTTCATGTGATGGATTCCAATGGTTAGATGAAGCTCTTGCAAATGCAAATGGGTCATCTTCATTCTCAAAATGCTACTATTGTGGTGATGATGATCATAAAGCAAGAGACTGCCCATGGGATGGATGCCCATGTCCTAAACAAGGATGCAAGGGTATGATGCATATAGGGATATCACATTCACATGAAAATGAAGGGAAAAAGTTTGTGAGATGTGAAAAGTGTGAAAAGTTTGAGTGGTTGGCAGATGCAATTGCCAAACATGAGGCAACCACCAAGCAACAATCCTTGTTGAGAGGGAAAGGCATGCAAACACCAAGTCTACATATGGATGAATTATGTGAGGAATTTATGAACAAGTCAAAGATGCCCAAGTGCTGCTACTGTAACTCATTTGAACATCATGGAAGTAATTGTCATATTTTGCTTACTAGATGTGTTAGAAATTCATGTAATGCAGAAATGAAACTAGGAACTAGTGGCAGAGCTCATAGCTATGGAAAGAAGTTTTTTTCATGCACTAAACCATCATGCTCTGGATTTATGTGGCTTGAAGATGTATTGAAAAATCAAAACAAATGAATATGTTATGAACTACAATATGAAAATGCATTCAAAAGTTCTAACATCAATATTACTTCAAAAGTTATAACATTAGTATCAAAATGCATTCAAAAGTTATAACATCAATATTACTTCAAAAGTTATAACATCAGTATCAAAATGCATTCAAAAGTTATAACATCAATATCCATTGAAATACTAACATGAAAGAAACCATTGTGACCATAGTAACATAACATCCCATTTCAAAAAACAACCATCAAGAAACCATTAACTACACAAAATACTTAGGCAAGTTTTGGAGTACATACCCATTTAGTCATCAATGACAAATGTCTTCCCATTCAGAGCAGGATTACTTCTGAAACCAATTCTTCCACTTCTGCGCACAGGAGCCAACTTTTGTTTTTTGTTTTGATTCCCTTGTGATATCTGTGATTGTTGTGTGATCTGAGACTCTTGAGTTGTCTGGGTGAAGGTTTGAGATGGTTCAACTGACTCAATAGCATTACCTCTACCAACTGATCCACTGCCCCTACTCAAACCAACTAAACCAACTCCCCTTCCCCTACTCAAACCAACTGAACCAACTCCCCTTCCTTGAACCACTCCCCTTCCTCTACTCAATCCAACTGAACCACTGCCCCTACCCATTCCAACTGAACCACTGCCCCTACCCATCTCAACTGGACCACTGCCCCTACCCATCTCAACTGGACCACTGCCCCTACTCAACTCAACTGGACCACTGCCCCTACTCAACTCAACTGGACCACTGCCCCTACCAATCCCAACTGAACCAACTCCTCTACTCAAACCTCTGCCACTGCCCCTAGCAATCCCATCTGAACCAACTCCTCTAGTCATACCTGTGCCACTGCCCCTGCTCAAACCTCTGCCACTGCCCCTTCCTCTACCACTAGATTCACCATTAACTTGTCTAGTCTGATTCCTTATATGTGGGCCTTCATATGGACCAGTTCCAGCAGCTGAAACTGTATTAGCTGGTGCACCTTTGCAAGTACTCCTGTTGTGACCATATTCTTTACACTTTCCACACATTTTCCTATCTCTTACAACTCCATTTTGCTCATCTCTGTCTCTTCTTCTCTGAGTTCTTGGTCTTCCTGCTGGTCTTACAAGGGGTGGTGGCTTCACATTGTATGTTGGCTACACAAGTAACCTTAAAGTGAGTACACAATAGAGTAAGAGTTATAACATAAGATAAGATGCAAATGAGTACACAATAGAGTAAGAGTTATAACATAAGATAAGATGCAAATGAGTACACAATAGAGTAAGAGTTATAACATAAGATAAGATGCAAATGATTACCTCTCCCCATTCTGATGTATGGTTTAATGGTTCAATGTGATCCTGGTAGCTTCTCCTATATGCACTCACAGTGTGTGATTCATCCACATACCTGTCAAAACAAGAAACAACATATTAAGAACAACCACTAAGTCTATAAATTCAAACTTACTTCATAACATTAGAAACAACATATTAAGAACAATGATATTATAAATTCAAACTTACTTCATAACATTAGAAAGACCATAATTTGGAAGAATCACTGCAATAGCATGAACACATGGGATTCCAGACACTTGCCAAGCACAACAAGTACATGTCATCTCTTGCAGGTCAACCTTCCATGACATCTCCTTGTAATCATCAACTTTCCATTTTGTCTCTGTGGATGGCTCAGTCTGATACAAGTGGTAATTCTTCTTATGAGCATTTATAACCTTCTTCACTCTAGGAACCATATCATTCACATCCCACTGTCTCCCCTTCATTTTCCTCTCATAAAACAATCTCATTACCATACACTGATATGCATCCACAAACTTACATATTGGTTTAGCTCTTTGCTCAAGAATCCAAGAGTTGAAAGACTCTGAGAAGTTGTTAGTAATGTGATCACATTTTGATGTTGTATCAAAATGTGATCTTGCCCATTGAGATGGGTGTTCTCTGTCCATCCATTGCCTTGCTTCTTTCTTTGCCTTCTCTAGCTCTTCCATTTGTTTCTTGAACTCACTTTTGCTATAAGTCTTTGCAGCCAACCAAGTAATAGTCTCAAGGTTTGAACCAGGGTGATATCTCTTAAAGTTCTTATACATATGTCTGAAGCAGAATCTGTGGAAATGATTCACCTCACCAAACACATCATTTACTGACTCAATCAAACCCTTTTGTCTGTCAGAAATGATTGTTAGGGGTTTTGGATGTAGCTTCAGATAACCAGCTACAGTCATAAGAAATGTAGTCCATGTCTCTCTGCATTCATTCTTGCATATATAAATAGCAATAGGAAACATACCATTGTTAGCATCAAGTGACATTATGCTAAGACACATACCCTGATACTTCCCCTTCAAAAAACAACCATCTAAACCTAAAATAGGCCTACAACCCCTAACAAATCCATCTAAACTTGCTTTATAGGCAATACACATAGCTTTGAACTGCTCAGTTCTGTCATCTCTGCTACAGGAGGCTATTGAACCAGGGTTTGACAGAAGTACCTGCATACAACATTCTGGTGCCATCCTGTAAGACTCCTCAAAACTACCCAAGATCTTCTCCATGCATTTGTGCCTAGCCAACCAAGCTGTCCAATATGAGATCCTTACATGATGCCTTCTCAAGATGATCTTTCTGATGTCTTTGGGTTTATGCTCAATGTTTTCCCTCAGATCTTCAAGTATCTTATCTGCCACCCACTTGCTGTTTGCCATGGGATTTTTTAAATCCCTAAGCCCTTTACAAGTGTGTCTTAAAACACCAGTCCTAAGCCTAAAGGTTTGTTGGTCTGGCAGTACAGAGCAATACACTCTCCACTCACAGTCTTTATCTTTACACTTATACTCTTGTTGAGTTCTGTGATTCCTTACTTGAGCTGTCACAAACTTCTTTGAGATGGAGTAAGCTCTTATAAAATTTCTACAGTGGGTCACACTCTGCCATTCCATACCAATGAATAACTCATCTGTCTCTGTGTCTGTGTCTGTGTCATGTGTTCCCTCATCATACACATCTTGTGATCTACTCACAAAGTCTTCATTAAACAAATCTTCTCTATCAGAATCTCCTCCTATGTACTCATCTTCATCATCTGCATCTGTGGGAACAGATTCTTCACCATCACTACTTCTTCCAGAATGGTATTCCTCCTCAGGTTCAATACCATCATCTTCATCATCTTCAACACCACTATCTAACACATTTGTATGTGAACCTCTTCTAGCAACTTGATCTTCACACCTTTTAGCAAAATCTATGATAGGAAGCCAATCTAACTCTTCCTCAGACACATAGTCAATGCTCTTGCCCTTTCTTTTGCTTTGTTTACCCAAACCCTTATTGTTTACTGTTTCTTTTGAGGTAGACCCCACCATTTTTCTGCAAAGTTATTCATGATATAACAATACAAAAGCATTGAAACTTACAACCACATTCACAACCACACATAATAAACAATACAAAAGCACAGTGACAGAATTTCAAAGTTACAAACATGGAAAACAGTGAAAGTGTTTCAAAATTACTAAGTTACTAAACCTTTTCCATATGGTAAGTGTTACAAACATGGATGACAGTAAGGTAAATGTGTTTACAAGGCAGTAAGTGTTACAAACATAGAAGTAATTTTGAAATTAGGTTACAAACATGGTAAAACAGTGAAAGTGTTTCAAAATTACTAAGTTACTAAACCTTTTCCATATGGTAAGTGTTACAAACATGGTTTACAAGGCAGTAAGTGTTACAAACATAGAAGCAATTTTGAAATTAGGATACAAACATGGTAAGACAGTAGGTTAATCATTAAGCTCTTCAGCAATCTAAACCCTAAACCTACATCCAGAGAGAGAAAGTTCGAAATCTTGGAAATTATTAGGTAACAAACATGGTAATCATTAGGTTAATCTAAGTAGAAATTAGGTTAATCATTCATATGGAAATTAGGTTACAAACATGGTAAACATGGTAAAGTTCGAAATTTTGGAACAGTTCTAAATAGAAAGATTAGGTCAAAAATTCACATGAAAATCGATGAACACTTACCTTACTGCCTTGTAAACCCTAGAGTTTTGTCTTCGAAGTAAACAGAGAACCTCGCACGAACATGTAACCAGCCGAAAATTGAGTGAAATCGAGTGAAATCGCAAGAACCCTAAACCCCCAAATCGAGTGAAATCGCACAAACCCTAGGATCCAACCAAAATCCCCAATTCTGTCGCGGGAAATAGATTAAGAAAACCCACCCTTTTTTGTTTTCAATCTCACCGTCCATTCATAACGAATCCAGGCCGTCGGATTCATTCCGTCAAGCTAACGGAATTAGGTTAGGTTTTTCGGTAATTTATATTTAATAGTTAGGGTAAAACAGTAATTTCGGGTGAATTGAAACGGTAGTTAGTTTTCGTAGACGGTCAACGCGGTCAACTGTTAGTCCGTGACCCAAAGGCTATAACGGACAAACTTGTGACCTAAACGCTAATGCCGGTACTTATCCTTGACCCAAACACTAAATAACCCTTCAAAAAACAGCTAACAATAACCATAAAAATTTAGGAGAAATCAATTGGAAACCCATATTTAGATTCTAACCTAAAATCAATTTCCATTTAAATTATGAGCAAAAAGAGTTCATATATAAAACATTTGAACATCAAATAACCTTAACTCTAAAAATCAGAAATATACCTGTCGTCATCTTGATTCCGCTAACGTTGAAATCAAAAGCATAGAAAGACTGTAAGAGAGGGAGAGTTGGTTGGAATCAAGGAAATCCAAATCAACTCACGAACAAATAGGATTTAGAATAAAACTAATAGCTGTCATCGTTCTTCTGAACCCTGAAATGATAACTATAGAGAAAGATAATCAGTGATAATGAGAACCCTAATGGCACTGATGTGAAAATAATAATTAGAAAAAAGAAAAACTTAAAGTAGAATGAAATCAAAGAGTCCATACTTAGGGTTACTGGGCGGTAGAGAAAGAAAAATCAGAAAGTAGGGCAAAATAAGAATGGTATGTTTAGAGGAAAATAAAACAGATAGAATGTGAGCGGATGAAAGTGGAAGTCTGGAAGAGTTGGGAAATAAAACGATCACAATTTAATGTTGTTGGGATTCAAGTTTGAGACTCCTTCGAATTTAAATAGGAAACATTAACTTTGTCCTAATCAGATTGCATTCATTTTGTCCTAGTCAGCCAAAGCAAGCTCTGTTTTGTTATATAGACTAGAAATAACCCGTGCCCATAGGGCACGGGTAGTTTTGTCAAGCACATCTTTAAGAAATCGTAACAAAACGAAGATCCAAATAAAACTGAATTAATATCATAAATTTACATCATCAAGATATATAAGAATAAAAAAAAGTACAAAAACAAAACAACATTATACCAAAAGGTAAAACTAATTGTACATATGATACTCCTGTGCCATATTTGATCTTAAACATGTGAAAACCTAAATTAGCATACAAAGAATGTCCTCACAAATTCAAACAGACTCCTGAAAGCTAACAAATAGGTCTTTTTTATTGCATCCACGTGAAATATAGCATAGAAAGAAGAAACTGTAACATTGCATTCATTTGAGTGGTGGCGTTAAAGATATAAATTCAAGAGCGTGAGAAGAAAATGTTTCATGTGTCATATTAATTACAAAACATTACCTAGACATGACACATTAGTTGTTGCAGAGGTACAATATAACCTCACACTTGGATACCATCCATGTTAAGTGACAATTGCCTAATATTAAACCACAATACATTAACCAAGCACTTTAGCCACAAATGAAAACATGACAATCACCTAACAAAAAACACTTCCTAGTTTCGGAGAATAGATACAAAAAGGAAGGAAGACAAAAAGGCAGATTACTAAGAAAGACAGTAAATAAAAAAAGAGGAGAATATTTGTCAACAACTAATCAGAGCTCATTTAGCTATCATTTCTGTTATCTCTTCATGTTTCAATCCTTAAGTGGTGAAATACATTGGGAGCGGAGAAGGCCAATAGCGTGGAATAGAAAGTCAAACTTATAACTGTTACGAGACAGAAAATTAGTTTTTAATATGAGATGAAAGGACCTCAAAATATAAGTTATGGCGAGTAATGTGAACCAACCACCAATAACTAAAGATGAAGAATGAAGCATATACCTTCTTGTTCAGTGAAAAAGCAGAGATAGTAAAATAGTTAGGCATTCATCACCTTCTGATTAATTAATACAGATCAAAGATAGAGAGAATTAGAGAAAGTGATAACAAAATAAGATATGGCGAGTAATGTGAAATTGTGAACCAACCACCAACAACTAAAGATGAAGAATGAAGCATATACCTTCTAGAACAGTGAAAAAGCAGAGATAGTAAAATAGCTAGGCGCTATTCACCTTCTGATTTATTAATACAGAGCGACAGATCAAAGATAGAGAGAATTAGAGAAAGTGAAAATAAAATAAGATTTAAGACAACATTAGTATCACGTGGATACATTATGTGATCTCTACTTCACGTCCAACACTTTGTCGCTTTCTGTCTCATTAAACTATTAGTCACCAACAAACAAAAACACCTCAAAATCACCGATGCAAACTTACCAGATTGCACATGTGAAGAAACAAATTTTTTCCTCGGAAAAGCTGAGTACAATTACATAACAAGTTACACATAATAAGCAATGTCAAAGAGGTCTAAGGGGTCAACTATAAGCAACTATGTTCCTCTCAAGAGATCAAATTTGTTCTTAGAAAAAGCCGAGTACAATTACATGACAAGTTACATATCTCTAAGTTAACTGCACCTGATAAGCAATGTCAAAGAGGGCTCCAAGGGGTAAACTATGAGCAACTATGTTCCCCTCGAGAGTACAAAGTTTGTTCCTAGAAAAAGCCGAGTACAATTACATAACAAGTTACATATCTCTAAGGTACACGTAATAATAAAAGATCAAAATCAATATTAGAAGAACAAAAATAAAATCAAGTAATGACCAAAAACTGATAAATTAAAAACCAAAATCAGTTGCTAACCAAATTCATTTACTAAGTACTCTATATATGGAGCGTTATGTTGGAGAATCAAACGACCAATCACTAAAAAAACAAATAAAAGTCTAACAAAATATAAGTTGGTTATGTATGAAAGTTGAGAAGAGACTAATATATTCAGACAATTACCTTGAAAAACATTGGTTATGTGTAGCTGATGCACCCGAAAAGGTTGCACACCCAAGCGGAGGTATCAAGTAGTAATCCGGCAAAGCCGGGATCGATCCAAGGATAGGAAGGCAATTTGGATATCGAAGGGTCTTATCCCTCGGTCTAGATATTAAAAGCTAACTTAGACTAAAAGGAGAAAACAAAGACAAATGGGGGGCTTTATAATGAAATAAGCAACAAAGAAGAAAGCAAGTAAAACAAACTAAATTATCAATGTAAACGGGCGAGAGAGATTCGAGAGAAGAGTCGAAGGAACAAGAGTCGGGAAGCAACAAAAGTCGGGAGACAAATAAGTGAGCGAGGTGTCGAAGTCCGGGAATCCATGATAATAATCCTATAACTATGTACGGTCCAATCGAATGGATTGATGTAAATCTAGTCTCGATTCCTAAGGTGGACGTTCATAAGCACTACGTATGTCCGGAGATAATACTTAGTCAAACAAACTTCCTAAACGATTAAAACCGAATCATCGAAAATGTCATCTAGTCGCCTAACTATGTGAAGTGCATGACAAGATACATGAAATTTGAATCTAGACTACGATCGATATCGATCACTTTGCCTAATCGATTAACTATGCGAAGTACTTGATAAGACACATGAAAAACGATTGAAACAAGTAATCAAAATAAGAGAACATCAATTTATTATCAAAACATTAAATCATCACATAGATAATCACAAATTCATCACATTTCATCTCATCAACGACACACTTGATTTAGCTAACATGGTGATAAGTAATAAATGAAAAGAAGATGATGAGAAATCCCCCTTTTTCGATGTAGTTCGAGGCTAGGTTCGTCGGAAAATATGAGTAGATGAGGTTCAGCCGATCTCCCCTTAGCAAATTTCTGGATTTCCCCTTAACAGTGCATGATGGGTGTCCCCGAGTAAAAATCAGATCTCCCCTTAAAAATCAACATCATCTTCTTCTTTTAAAACCCACCACCATTAAAGCTTCACCAAGCTTTCTCTCTCTAAGCAATTTTCAACCAAAATCAAATCAAACCACATGGGAAGCAAGCCAAGGATGAGGGGAACAAAAGCCCTAAGGTTTCCGGTCAAGAAAGTGACCAGAAAGTATAGAAAAAAACCGGCCAAAGAAATGAAGATTCCGGCCAAGAACCATGAAGGTCCGGCCAGCAGCTCCCGTGCACGTTCCTGCCGTCCCGAGCTGGTAGCTGCTGTCCCGAGCATGTCCGACCTGCAGCCGCGTCCGTGAGAGATGTCCGAGTTGCAGCCCGAGCTCGCGGTTTGCAGCTGCTGCTGCTTCCTCGCTGTCCTGCGCGTGCTGCTGCTGCTGGAAGCTTCCTCCCGAGCTCGGGAAGCTTCCCGAGCAGCAGCTCTGTCCCGTGTAGCAGCTCCCGTGCTAGCAGCCTTCCCGAGCTGCTCTTGTTCCGGCCAAGCTTAGGCCGGCCTAGGTGATGGCCGGCCTAGCTTGGCCGGCTCCCTCTTCTTCTCTCTTGCTCTCTTTCAAACCAAACTCTTGTCTTGAAGAACACCCAAAACCCTAGTTTCCTCCTTGCCTCTTTTTCTCTCTCTTGCTTGGGGAAGAAGATGAATAGTGCCTCTCCCTTTCTCTCACTTGTGTATACCCAAACCCTAGACTTAGTCAAGTTTGACTAAGTCTTGGGCTATTTTGACTTAGACTTCTTTAAGAGGTGCTCATAGAAATCTTCCTTGCTTTCTCTTCTTTGGGTTCTTGGTTATGGGTTGGGCTTTGGCTCTCATCTGGAAATCAAGGGGAGTGCCTTCAAGGAAAGACTTTGGCTTCTTTCTTTTGTAACTTCCCCGTCCGAACTCCGAATTGAATTCCGTTTTCACCGTCGAACTCGTCATTGACTTCACTTGTTGTTTGACTTCTGACTTTGACCAAAATGACCAAAATACCCCTGGTGCTCTTTTCTTCCATTTTGCCGCATAAGATGAAAATGTGATAATTCGCTCTCTTTATTCCGAATTACACGCCAAACCACAAATAAACTACCTAGCAATAAAAACACATAAATAATTAAAAATAAAACTCAAAAAGAACTAACTCATCAAAGTTAAGTGACCTAAATGTGGCATTTTCACGCCACATCAGTAGCCACCAGCTACATCAATCAAACATATGTTGATCAAACAAAAGATGTCTTCTTTGCAACCAAAGCCTACCATAAAGAAATTATTCGAAATTAGATTCATCCCTAATACGTAATATAGAGAAGGAGAGATATCTCAATTATTGAATGAAGAAAACAAACATACCATACTCAAACAAATTTAACCTTGCAATAAAGAAGTAAAAACTTAAAAATTAAAACCTGACAAACCCCTAAATGGGGATGTGGTTACCTCTAAAAAAAACAAATATACGAAAACCTTGTATTAGTTGATTCCTCAAGATGATGTATTCAAAGATTCTGAAAGAAAAAACATAATATAATCAAGAAAACTATATTATAACCTAACCACACAAAAGATTGAGGTTCAAATCTTCTTTTAAGTACAAAGGAGGTTAAAAGTTATACTAAATGAACAGAAAACCTTCTTGATCACTTATCTCAATATGATTCAGTAACAACTTACGTCTTACCTGGTAAAATCAAACACTATACAAAATTGAAAGTTATACACAACAGTACAACACCAAATCTACAACTGAAAGAACAAGAACATGCACTCATACTTCTGAAACACAAATCAAGTGAAATATTACAAATCATTTTTTTTATTAATAAGAAGATAAGCATGATGGAAAATTTATTCAATGAAATATTAAAATATGAGTGTGTGTTTGTGTGTGTGTGTTTTTTTGTGTGTGTGTGAGAGAGAGAGAGAGAGAGAGAGAGAGAGAGAGAGAGAGAGAGAAAGGAACATATTCAGGTGAAACCATTGAGGCCTTGAAATGGATGAGATCATTTAGAAAATATCAGTGATGGAGTGAAAGAAACCACAGAGACAGTATGAAAGTACAACCCTGGAAGTTGAACAGTGAAAACAACAAAATGATACAGATACCCACTTAAAAGTCGTTTCAAGAAAATGAAAGAGAGATAAAGGGGGTTATTAGGGTATTAATTAGAACCGTTACAGAGAGGAACGGTTACAATTTAGTTATGAGAAATAAAAGTTATTAGAGAGAGAAATTAGATGGTTAAATTGATTTCTGTGAAGGGGTTAAATTGTGGAGAGGAAGATATTAGAAAGAGAAATAATTGATATTAAGATGGAGAGAGAGAGAGAGAGAGATTACTTAAATTAATGACAGGAGTTACCAAGGGATTATTAGTATGATCCAATGGCCGCCCTCTTATCGTACTCAAAAGAACGGTCATGATTTATATAACAGATTCTCAACGTTAATCATAATTAAGATAATCTAAAGGTTGATTCACTGTAGCTGACGTCATTGCTTAAAGGTTTTATTTACTTTCCCTCGTTTGGTGGGTGATTAAATTAGGGTGGGTAACGGATTTAAGGGTGTAGATCTTATCAAAAACACAACGGACGACCGGATTTGTGTTTTGCTTAATTCTCTTGAGTCATTAAGCTTTTTTTTTTTCTTTCTTCTCTGTGAGGAGTAAATACTTATAGTTACAAGAACAGAGAAAGCTAAAGACAGAGAAAGAATCTCCTTCATCAACTCATCCACTTCATCTTGTTATCAACTATCATAGAAAGAAAATAAGATTACATTTGGTGATCTTCTCTACTTTATCTTTGATTTTATAACTATGATGTTTATTATGATCATGAAGATATGTATGATGACCATGAGTAGCTAATCAACTTAATCTAGGGTTAGGATGATATTTTGATATGCATGAAAAATGACCTCATTATCACATGATTATCTTTGAGGAGCCTAATCGTTTGATCTATTAATGTTCTAGTATTCAAGTTACGATCTTTTGCTTTACTATCACAAACCGCCTATCTCCAACCTCCATAACTGTCCCTTCACTACTGTCAATCAATTGATGACTAACAATAGTTGGAATGAGAGCTTGATCCAGCAGTTCTTCAATGAGGAAATCAGCAAGGCTATTTTGAGTATCAATCTTCACCAGTCCGCTGAGGACACAATGGTTTGGAATCTCACACCCTCAGGTAAATTCACCATTAAATCCATGTACAACTATATGATTTCTAACAATCAAGATAGAGAAACCATCGATTGGACGTTTATCTGGAACATAAGAACTATCCCTCGAATTAAACTTTTCCTTTGGAAATGTTGTACTACTAGTCTCCCAGTCAAGGATAAAATTGGAAAATATATCGGCAACAACTACAAATGTATTTTCTGTGAGGAACGAGAAACTTTAGCACATGTCCTCTTGCACTGCAACTTCGCAAGAGCTGTGTGGTTCCATTTCAATGTTCGAACGGATGGCTTAGCCTCAGTCCTTGATTGGATCAACAGCTGGCCTTCCCTTGACGATTATACAGTGGCACTTTTTGGGAAAATTATGTGGTTCCTCTGGAAAGCTAGGTGCGACAACTGCTTCGGTAAAAATATCAGCACACCCAAGCAAGTGATAATGAAGATTCAATGCTACTCAACTAGCGTTCAGGAAACACTCACAACCAAACGGAAGGAATCTCGCCCGACTTGGCAACCCCCACCACCACCCTATCATAAAATCAATGTGGATGCATCCTTTGGGAAATACACAGACCCGGCAGGCATAGGTTGCATTATTCATGATCCGAAGGGAGATTTTGTCACCGCTAAAGCAGAACCCATCAGAGGACAGACGGCCGAGGAATGCGAAAGCATGGCGATTCTGAGAGCAGTCCTATGGGCTCAGGAACTTAACCTGGACTACATTATCATCGAAAGTGATAATAAAAATCTAATCCACCACATCCAAGATAGTAACATCAACATCAACTGGCAATCGGTCCAACATATGGCGCAACTTAAAGCTCTCTGCACTACTTTTCAGAACATTCAATTCCATTACAGCCCGAGAAAGACAAACACTCTGGCCGACGCACTAGCAAAGTGGGGGAGGAAAGAAAGGAGGCAACGAACGTGGTCTTCGTTTGTTACCATGAGGCTTGATCTGAAGTTGTAATTTGTTTTTCCTTTCCTTTTCTTGTTCTTCTCAACAAAAAAAAAAAAAAAAAAAAATCTATGCTTCAGATTTGATGTATTATATTTGGGTTGTTTACACTTAATAGTTCATGCTTATTAGTTGATAGATAGTCATTGTGAGTTAGTAATTGATTCAAGGAGTTTGTGATTGTGTATTTGATTTTAATTAGAAATTATCTTCCGAGGTTATAAATCTTGAGTTATTAGAAAGATATGAGTGAATAGGTCATAATTTATGCATGTTAAGGTGGATTCCGAAACCCTAGGTTTTCTCCTAGTAAGTGTCTCTCCATAATTATATTCTTATTGTTTTAATCAAGTTTGCTATTTTCATCATCTCATCACAAAAATCAATTTCAAAAGAAACCTATTAGTTATAGGATTTAGAATAGATTGACTTAGTCTCTGAGGAACGAACCGGTCTTACCGGAAATATTACAACTTGACACCCGTGCACTTGCGGGTGGTGACCTATTTAGGGTAACCTTTCTAGGCCCATCAACACCGTTACTCTCTCTCTTCCATTTCTTTTCTCTCTCCTCCAGCATGTTTTCTCTCTCTGCCACCTCGTTAAAACCAGCCACATCATCGTCTTCACCGGCAGGGTCGCCGGCCGGCCAAATTTCCGGCCAGCGACCTTCAAACTTTTTTTTTCTCTCTTCTCTCTCTCTCTCTAAAAAAAAAATTTAAATTCTCTCCTCTCTCTCTCTCTCTCTCTCTAAACTCCGGCGAAGGGTGTTTCTTTCTCTACAAAACCATAAAATCCTTGCATGTAAAAAAAACTTCTAATTATTCATGTAAGAAATAAATCCAAACTTTGCGACTGAAATCATCGATAAAGCTAATGTCATACTTTTTGTTACTGTTAGATTGTGGTGAAATCGGTCCGCTTATATCGGGGTGAACTAATTGTAGCACCTCTGTAGCTTGCCACGATCTACCTTTAGGAAAAAGATATCGATGTTGTTTTCCATGACACACCCTTCACGTACCTGTACGGCTGTACCTCTTGTTGATGATCAATTGGTGGAAGACCTACCACCATATTCTTTGGTTGAAGAAGCTTTAAGTCACTCAAATTTAAATGATCATAACAGATATGCCATAACCATGAAGAATCATTCTTCATGATTATCTTTTATGATTATTTTTTAGACGATTGCACCCGACATTCATAAAGAAAATAGTCATATCGCTTACATCTAAAACGTTGCATTTTTTTATTTCTCAAAAGGCTGAGATATACCTTTACCTTGTTCATTTTTTTACCATTGCCTCTTATGTCATCCTCTTTTGAATGTTCACCATTCAGCTGGTAGTGCTTGTTCCACGACATTATGATGATTCATACGCTACTCGTGAACCATCATTGAGCTCATTAGTTCATTGACTGAGAAATCATCAAGATCTTTTGATTCTTCAATTGAACAAACTATATGGTCAATTTCGAAGTTATCGACTTTTGATTCTTCAATTGAACAAACTACATGGTCAATTTCGAAGTTATCGACCTCAGAACTGTGTGGATGATAGCCACATCCTCCACTTTTTACCCATTAAGTTTCATCTCATTGCCAATGGATATTGTTCTCTGAAAATATAATCAGTCACAGATTTTCCAAACTGTCTACGGGGGAGTCTCAAAAATCTACAAGTAGCTTTTGTAGATATGCATGTTTCACCCTCGTGCTCCCTTGCTACTTTTTCATCGAATCCCAAATCTATTTTGACGTATCCTTCGTGAGAATAACTTCCAAAATCGACCGACCGATCGCTTGGAATAAATAGTTCTTAATTTTGAGATCTCTTTAAACAGATGAGTACATGAAAGTGGTCAACAATCCACTACCTACAAATTAGACAACTAACACACAAATAAGAAAGTGGCTACTAAAACCAATTATATAAATAACAACACGATAGACTTAGTCAACAGAACTTATTAAACAACCTACCCCTAAAAATTTGACACTGTCCAACTTAACACTTTAGCAAGGGTAAATTACATTAAAGATATACAATTAAAGATTTTTGCAATTAAAACTGGGTAACTTGTGCATTGACATTGGGAGTTAACTTACACATTGATTTCCGTTGTTTAACGGGTGGACTTAACATTTTCATATATAAAGATGTGGACCCATTACTCAACACCATAAAAAAGAAAAACAAAATCCGATCTAAAACAACAGAAATTGAAGATCATCTAAGAACAATGGGCAAGTTGGTGAATGTTTCCGTTGTATTTTTCTTTCTTCTTCTGGTATCTACACTTACCTCGGCCGGTAATATATAGTTTTATTTTTCTTTCTTCTTTCATTACAAGTGTTATTGAATTTTTTGCTTTGAAAGACATCAGATGGATTGAGATTGATCATAAAGCCATGAGATACATAATAGATTAAAATTTTGATTTTGTGATTGTAATCAGGTAGACAAGTAGGAATTGGTGAGTACTCAGAAGCCCCAAGTAATAGAGATGATAATTTAACAGTGAGTATGTACTGCCTCCGGGAATGCAGACATATTAATTGTTTTGAAGCCTGTAACGCCCGGGGGTACAATTTCGGTTCATGCCTCACAGAAATGTGTTGTTGTTATCATCAGACCTAGAGATATTAGTCCATATATTATCAAGTTCTTGGATTGTTATGATTTATTCTTATCTAATAAATTCCGTTACATTTCTGAAATAATTTGATTATTAATAGTTTTTAGTATATTGATCAATTCATCAGGCAAGTTGCCAATGTCTAAATGGGTTTCGCCAGGACCCAACTTCATCTTTGATAAGTAATCTGTCGCTTGATTAGCATCTCCATAGATATGAGCCACTCGTAAGTTGTTGAACCGCTCTCGTAATCTGTTGACTTTCGTCCATAGTCTTTTTGCTTTCCACGGTATGATATGGTCTGACTTAGTGAGCAAAGTGGTGATATTCATCGAGTCCAGGCCAATATCAATATGAGTCGTGCCTAGGTTGGCTGCCATTCGTAACCCCAACTCCACACTTTGTAGCTCGTGGACGAAGATAATTTGGAACTCTACTTGTGGTATGGCTGCTCCTAAAATATTACGTATAATATTAATTTTCTTTCTATACTCAAATGGCCTCTTTATCTTGGTTTCCTTCGTCGATCTTCATCTGTTAGTCTTCTTAATTTTTCTAAATCCATCACAAGAATTAGGAATATCAAATAACATGAAATTGATCCCTATATGTTGATGTTACTAAACACTTGTTCACTCTATTGGCCGGGGGAGTCTATCCTATATCGAACTCTAAGTAGTAATATTGTCTAATTAGATGCATGCAAAATGGTATTACACAAAATTAAGCTAATAATTATCATTTTAAATACAAAGTTAGATTAAGTCACCACTGACAGAAGAGTAAGGAGTCATCCTAACTCAGAAGTTCATAAAGTTATTACATCACACTTATATATATATAGATAGATGGTATTCAATGAGAGACTGATGGAAGCCTCTGGTTGGACAGAAAATGTGAGATCAGTAAGAGAGCGCGCTGTGGTGCAAAGACAGGGACTTCATGCCCTGCTCCTCTCACTGTTGCAAAATATACACCTGCATACTCAATTGTCCAGCCTCCCACCTGAAAAATAAAAAATGATATGGTAAACTGAATTCTTATTTATACGAAACTAAAAGGAAAAAATAGTAAAAGAAAATTGATGGTTATTACCTCCTTGCCGTTGAACCATGGTGCCCAATCTTTAGTCACGTTTAATTTGAGCTTTTGGAACGCATATCGGGTTGAGGTTGCCGGAACTACTGCATCAGTATCCCCACTGTTTAAAAACAAAGTGATTATAAATACATCGTTAATCTTTTCGTTCCTTTGATTCAAAATATTGGTAATAGAAAGAAATTACTTACAATAAGACCTTTCAGTTTTATATATCGATTGACACCTGATCTTTTGTTCTTACTCTTGATCACCTCAGCCAACTGTGGAACGTAATGTCCTAAGCATAAAAAATAAGAAGAATTCATGAATAAGTTATCAAGTCGTATTAATAATATAAAAATAGTTAACTATATAGTTTTATACCTGCATAGCTTTCTCCCGCTAAATAGAAATCATGTGATTTGTATTGAGGATATCTCATAAACCAGTTCACAAGAAATGCATACGAATCGTTTGCTAACAAATAGCAACACAAAAATAAATTAGCAAGTAAACTATATAATACTACTAATAAAATGATGTATTATGTTTTTCTTGTTTCATTTTGATATCAAAAAAAATAAAAGCTAGGTTTTTAGTACAAGAGAACAAGACTTACCAACGATATCATCTCCATAGATATTACCGTCAGTGGCGTTGGAATAAGAAAACCCAGTCGAGACAGGAGAATCCAAGAACAACAAGTTGGCCACTGATGAAAAGAAAAAAGTTAAAACCAAATTCACAATTCTAAAAAAACAAGAATTTTCTATCAAATTTCACCTTTGTTCCAAGCGTGATTGTTCAAGTGGAGGTGACGAGAGTCTCTTGAGACGCGAAAAGGACCAAGTTCTTGTAGAGCCCCAATACCAACCGAAGAGCAACCAGGACCTGCATTCATACAAACAATTTGTAAAATTGGCTATCAACCCACCATACACAGATAGATAGAAGAGTGAGAGAGATGATATAAGAGTGTAATATACCCCCATTTAACCAGAGTATAAGGGGTTTTGCAGCTGGGTCTACTTCAGCTTCGATGAACCAGTAGAAAAACGATTTCTCGACATTTTTAACTTGGATACGAATGTAGCCCGAGTAATGGTTAAAAGAAACCTGTGGTTGACCAGGCAAGCGGACCACCTTATCAGAATTTTGATGCTGTTTAGATGCTCCTTTACTAACAATTCCATAGCTAAGTAGCACTAGTATGAGAACATAGAATCCGAAGGATGCCATTAGAGAGACAGTATGAAAGTTTAGATGAGAGATAAAGAGAAAGAGAGTTGTTGTTGATTTGACAAAGCACTGAAGTTCATATTTATAGACGAGAGGCTAGTTAACATTTCCTAACTAACTTCATTGCAACCTATGTTATTAGCACCATTCTTTAGTGTAGAGTCAACCATGAGTCTTTAGTTTTCATGGCGCCATACTCTTTCAATACAACATGGAGACATGTTTCCCCCACCAATATTCCTGCTTGGGGCTTCCTATGAGTACTGACCCATTCCTACTTCGGGCCCCAAATCACATAAACATTGAGGCCCACATCAGGCCCAAATCTTGGTTGGGGCTTTCAATCTATGTATTTTATATCCTTCATACAAGTAGGCCATAAAATCCATTTGGGACATCAAATAATAGCCATAAAATGTTACATGAGTTACCCTCTTTAAGTATTTTCATTTATTTATTTTTTCGAAATGGCAAAATTTGTATTGGTAGGAATAATGAGCCAAAATTACTTTTTGTGTGCTACAAGGCAACATGACTAGTTACAAAAGTACATTAAAGAAAGTAAGTATTTTAATGGATGCACCCACTAGCTGAACTTAATTAATCATTATCAACTTCTTAGAAGTAATATGTTCCCAAAATAGACTCTGAAATACAAAAATTAATTGGACAACGACAAGGGGCATTTTGCAAATTCAACAATCTACTTTTTGGATAGGATGTAACAAGCTAGCTCTCAATTGATAGGTACTAGGTATTTTAAAAGAAATTGATAAGTACTATGTTAAATTTTCTTGTGACTATTTTTTGCTTCTACAATATATGCATATTCCATAAATTTAATTGAGTAGTTCTAGTTTTCATTACCAAGTACCAACTCTAAATAAAGAACAATAATTACATGGATGTGACTAATAACATTTGACAAGGCAATTGTTCATCCTAGGTACTATCTAGGGTTCTCAAATGCACTACAAAGGTGTGTATAAATGTGCATTTAATGGATGATGTTGGTGTAGTGGAATGTGACTTTCGTTTAATTGGAAGTCTATAATTGTTTCTGGGATTGAAATTCAGACATGTGAGAGTTTCTGAATGTTTCGGGTATTCAAATTCAGACATTTGATAGTTTATAAAATGTCTGAATTTGAATCCCCGAGTGTCATACATAAACGAATCGAGTTACCACTTATAAAAAGTAAATAAAATAAAAGAGGGACATAAATAAACAAAAAAAAAATACTAGGATTCCTGTACAAATGTTGAGCACTAATATTGTGGCAAAGTCATGACCTCGTACTTGGCCTAAATCGACGGCTGCTTTTTACATTGCCGAGAGAGCAAAGTAAACCCGATGAAGCCACAACATCCACTATTGGATATGCAAGTATCAATTCATCCTGCCTAGTCAGATCTAGAGTAAGGACTAACAACAATTAAGTCACCTTTAAAATGGTGATACCTGGCGCTAAAGCGCTTCTCAAAGACCTTAAAATCTTCTCGGCAAACTGAAGAAGGGAGCTTCAAGTAGCATGGGTAAAAGGTGCTTTATAGTTCACAACAAAGGAGATGTCTAGCCTAACAAAGGAGCTTCAATTCAAGCGCCTCTCATCTTGATGGCTCTAGCGAGGGTCTCCCGTCCTATATTTTGTCAATTTATTGACTTTTTGGCTTAGGTAAAGCTGGCCAATGTATAGTTCAGTAACGGTCACTATCTTTATCTTCATCACCATCATTATCATTTAGTTTCAAGTGTTTAAGAGTTACATGATTTGGAATTTAGTGAACACCAATATGATATAAAAGTGAGAGGAAATCACAGAGAGCTCAGGGATAAGCGGTGAGAGAAAAGATTAGGTAAAAGAAATTCTTAAAAATCCGAATAACAAAAATTCTTAAAATAAATATTGTAGATTGGTTAAGGTTAAGGTAAATTAGAAATGTCGGTAATGAAGATTAATAAGATGTTAATTAGATAAAGAATACTGAATGCTTGGCAAACATAAATATTGGCAGAATGTCAGGAGGCCAAAGTGGGTAGTAAAAGAAAGTGTCATCTCTGCCTAATGGAAAAGTGGACGGAAAAATGATTTAATTATGAATAGGATTCGTTTTGGAATTTGGTCATCGTCAAGTAACCATTATGACGAGTTGGTCATTTTAGGGGGCAAAATGTAAGTAATATATATTTTATCTTGTATTATGAATATTATCAATTTTGTACTTTATTTTATTGCCTGATTAGGTAAAGAATAAGACGCGCACATATTAATCTTGTCCGCAAGTCATAATTTATAATTCCAAGGTAGGAGTAAAGAGTTACAAACACATCTCCTCTGTTTTCGTTGTAACCATGATTCTTTATACATTCTCAAAAGGTATTTCTTTTTTCACGTACCGCAGGTTTGTGTTATACACGCGGCAATAATTAAATCGATGTGTACTTTGAAAATCTTAGGTGTGGAAAATTTCTCATTCTTGTCTAACAAATACTGTTACGAGTATAATTCTCAATTATCACAATCCATTCTTGTGCATTTTGGTTAGGTGAGTCTGTATAATTGCTGGACATGTCACGTGTAAATGTGTAATACTAATTTATTTTGTGCAACATAAATTTTTGTACCTAGGAGACTTGTTTGACACCATCTTTACTCTTAAAAGACATCCATTTAATAATCTTTAAAGTGAAACTCATTAAACCAGCCATTAAATTTTTATGTTTTCTTCTGGCGTGGCCTGTCTTTGAGACTGTGAATCAATTCTCATTCTCAGGAGCAGAAAATAATTTTTGATGCAATCAAATGACAAGAACCTACCTCGGTAGTCGAGACATGTGTCTTCGAAGAAGAGTAGAATGTGGTTGAATGTTTTTTAATATTTTAAAATTATTTTATGGTGAGTGAAGAATGTTTTTTATGGGTTGTAATTATATAGGATTTATTATTATTATTACTATCATCGTTAATGGTATTTAATGATATTCAATGGAGTAGAAGTAGAACTGGTTAACCAGGAGACCTCCATACTATTGCATTAATTGTTGCGTGCTTTTTAGTTTAGACATTCGTCCGACTTTCAAGATAGTGTGAAACTAGTTTCACAAGGACTTGTCATTGCTACCCTTAATTTTGAATTGAATGCCCACAATCTCACCTAGGAAAAGACATGTAAATGATTACTGAGTGAAGGTCCACTAGTGGACTAAGGTCATGCCAAGCCCACGAGAATGAACTGAGATCGTTTAACTTAATCCTATACTATTTTCGAGTCATCTTCAGGCGGCAAGAGTGATAAACTTCCTACTTTATAGTTCAAACCAAAGTTCCATCTCCACCATATTGGCGCCCCCACCGTTGAAACTTTAATATATGGTTTTTTTTTTGTTAAGGTAACTTTAATATATGGTTGTTCAATGATTGTAGTTGTTTTGTCCATATTAGATTATCTCTTGACATTTGGATAGGATAACTATGGTTATTCATAATATTTTGTATTGATTTAATGTTCTCTCACATTTTATTGGTTGATTGAGTTTTGTCGGACTGACCAAACGCATTCAGTGGAACTAAACTGAAACGAGATACTTATTCGATTGGTGGTTGATCTACTTGGTTTCGACCGATGATTTAGCTAAACCACTATTTGTTTATTTGACTTCGGCTTGACTCTAAATAGTCTGCACCGCTGCTCACACCCTAATTTTAATAGTATTTTGAATAAATAAAGATGACATGTTTTGCTATATAAAAATTCTCATGGGGAAATGTGCCAAAAGAAGTCAGATTTTCTCTTTCTTTTTTATATGGTTGAAATTTTTTGGTATGAGATTGAGATGGTTGTATTTTTTTTAATGATGATGATATGCATTTTTCATTTTTAAGGTTGTAATTTTGTTTATAATTTTGATTGTAGTGTTGTAATCTTTTACTTTACTGTAATCTTTGTTATTTTATTTTTATGATTTATTATTATGAAGATTTAGGGTTTAATAAATCAGATATGTACTCGGGTAGGTGATAGATTTTTCAAAAATGGAGTGTTTGAACTGAAAAGACTGGATGCGATAAGCTAGGGTTTAAACTCATTACCTCTAAAAAAAATGCTTAATCTCTTTTTGAATCTTTTGATAGTCTAGTTTTTCCTAAATTTGTAATTTAGGGGTTCATTTGGATCCTATGATAATCTAGGGTTTCATAAATAGTTGGTTAATTATTTATTATTATTTTTCTTAAAATTAAAATAAGTAAATTACCCGAAACCGTCCGGCCCAAGTTCGGTGAAGCCCGCTCGGGCAAGCGGGCTCGGAAGGGCAACGGGCCTTGAATTGGTTGAATCTGTCTGACCCGATCCGCCCCGCAATTAGTAGCTGGCCAGGTAATGTAGTGCCCAATCGCCCGTCCGGCTCTATTATGCCGAGCCCTACCGAACCCGATTCCAACGCTTAGTTGTTCGGTTGTGAGTTAAGTTAAAAAGAAAACGTACGGTTGACCCCTAATATTCTGGTTGAGTACCAACTAAAATACATAAAGAGACATAATTTTCAAACAAATTAATACTGGCAAAATCACTTTTTGTGTGGTAAAAAGCAACATGACTAGTTACAAATGTACATTAAAGAAAGCTAATATTTTAACAAATGCACTCACTAGCTAAACTTAATTGATATTATCAACTTCTTAAAAGTAATAAGTTATATGTTCCCAAATTGAACTAAGTTAATTGGACAAAGACAAATGGCATTTTGCAAATTTAACAATCTACTTTTTTGATAGGATGTAACGAGCTAGTTCTCAATTGATAGGTACTATCTCATCAGAAAAAAAAATTGATAGGTACTATCTCATCAAAAGAAAAAAGTTGATAACTACTAGATGTTTTAAAAAAAAATTGATAAGTATTATCTAAAATTTTCTTGTGATTATTTTTTGCTTTTACAATATATGTATATTCGATAATTTTTTTTTTTTATTGAAGCGATAAATTAATAATTTTTGAGTTTATAGACCAAAAATAGGGTCCTAATAGGAGATATAGTCCGCTATAATCCTAAAAAGGATTTCAAAACCTAAATAATAATTTAAATCGATATCTAGTCCTTTTGGTCTCATCTAGAGAGAAAACACAAATCCATATAATACATATTAAAGATTTAATACCTATATTAACCTTCTTTAATATCAAAACGTGATTTACATTCTAAACTGTTAAAGATATTTTTTCCATTTTTATCTCAACTTTCTCTCTCCAATCACGTTTGAATTGTAACTAACTACTATGTTGATAATATTCCGTAACTGAAATCCGGTAACTTTCCATCTCTCTCTCTAAAAACGAAATCTTCATTAAACATAAATTAAACTCACCACCAGCTGTTAAAAATTCCATTGTTTAATATTCAATCAAGAGCTTTCATCAAAACCTCCATTGTTATTTAGGTTTTATATTGTTTATCTCTTTATTCTAGCCATTGTTATTCAGGTTTAAAATCTTATCTTTATTACTTTATAGGTTAAAGATTCATATAGAATCGTTACGGAAGATTTATATTTTCTCTCTCTAAAACTTTCATAACTCTTTAAGATCTTTGATGTTTATTTCTTATTTAATGATTTGTTCAATGTTAGTATGTTATTTCTCCTTCCAATGTTCATTGTATATTTCTTCAGATCTACGTTAAATCCTCTTCTTTTTTTGTTTTTTTGCAGATCAGAATCATCTGTCCGTACAGTTCTTGATCTTTGTGATTATCCACACTTATTCCTATAACAGAATATAAAGTACAGGTACTTTACGATAACTTTTCATGTTTTCTGATAAAATTTGCTAATAATATCTTGATGTTTATCCTTTCTGATTCTTGTAACAGAATAAAAATTACAGTTACGTTACGATGAATTACCATACTTTCTGATACAATCTGCATACATTTCACGTAAGATGATAGTATTAATGATCAAAGGTTCGTAAAGTATGAAAAATTTATCCAACATTACACGTCCTTTTTTTACCAGAACAGTGGCCATGACAAGCATATAAAACTTCTCTTAACCTAATAAACAATTGTACTTTTTCATACATTATACATAATTTATTGATTTGTACCTGTTATTTATGATCCATCTCATTTGTTTTTTTATTAAATGTTTCATTATTAATGTATGTAAATTTGATTATAATTTTACATACCTAATACATATGTTTTTTTTTCTTGTAGTAAACCAGCACTGATGGAATTTTGATGAGACATGAAAATGTCCCATCTTAATCTCTTAACTCGAGTTAGTTAGTCCATTTCGGGCAGTTACTTTGATGAATTACTTGTTTCTCATTCTCAGGCATCTTTTACGGAGTTCAGCGCGAAAATCGGATAAAATCGGGAGAAAGACACACTTGAGGGCATTTCGGTCATTTAGAGATTAGGGTGTTCGGGAAATTTTTAGTACTCAGTTGAAATGTAGGGTCCAAGACGAGCCCACCGGCAAAATCAGAGGTTAAATCAGAGTCCTGACGAGAAAGATAGAACGAGTCAAAGATTGGGTCAAAGATAGAGGGCCAAATATCAACATATAGTGAGAGACACGTGGCGCAAGGGGAAGTCATGCGGGTTATTTTCGGGTATATCTTGACGGCACAAGGGGTTTTCTTTAAACTATGATTTGGTGCTTCTAGGGAACTGGCTTTAATAATCCCCGCGCGCGAAGGAGGAGGTCAGGACGACTTGGATTTTTCACTTAACACGTGGTTACATCAGAAACTGTGTTGCCAATTCCTCTACTACTCTGCGTCACACTGAATCGTTCCAACCATTAGCCAACAACCGAACGTTGACTGGTTTATTTCCATAATTTGTGGGAATGAAACTTTCCCTACCCATCTCTGTCTCTCTTTCTACTGGTTACAAAGACAAATCCAAAACAGAGAAGGAAAGTTTGGCTAATAGAGATTATTGAAGAAAGGAAAGAAAACAGAGATGGAAAGTGAGCTGTTGAACTCGATTTGTTGAGTGGGAAATCCTATTTTTCTTTCCATTTTTTCCTATCTCTCTACTGTTTAAAGGATTGGAGATATATTTAGATAGAGAGAGAAGGAAAGAAATTAGAAACAGAGTTGGATAGAGATGGATTTTGAGAGATTATAGAGATTGACAGAGAAAGAGAAGGATTGAAGGAGTTGAAGATATATTCATTCGATTGACCGAAGCTGGAAACGAAGAAGGAAAAAGAGATTTTCGATTTGAAGAGATCAAGAGAGAGAGAAGGATGATATTATTGAATCAAAGAAGGAAACATACAGAGAAATATATTCTCTTTGACATACTCGGCTGAACTGGATAAAAGAAGAAAGGAGAGCCATCTTGAGGATCATCTCGGTTTGGGGGATCATCTTCTCCAAGCTCAACTAAATAGAAACATTAGAGAGAGAAGGAAGATTGGCTTTGAAAGAAAAAATCACCTCACGGCTAAAGAGGACAGAAACACAGGTTTAGAGAGAGAGAAGAAGCTTCTCGGGTTTTAGAGAGAGAGAGAGAAAGTGAATCAACTTTATAAACTCCACACGGTTTGTAACAGAGGTCTCCACCATTAAAGTGAAAAAAACCCGAGAGAAAGAGAGAGAGGGAGATACTTTCTTTTTCTGTTTTTCTCTTCATCTTCTAATTCATCTCTTAGTGAGAAAGAGAGAGTTAGATTAAGAGAGTTGAGAGAGAGATACTGTAGAGAGAGAAAGATTGAATCAAAGTTTTTACACTTCATTATCATCTTCTTCTTCTTCTTTCTTTATCATCACTCGGTTATAATTATTAGAGAGAGTTTCTGTATTCATTAGAGAGAGAAAGAGATAAGTTGGGAAAGAGAAATAAGAGAAAACAGAGAAGGAGAAGAAAAACCAGGGAAGGAAAATTATTTTCTCACCTGGAAATCGTTTCCGGGAAGATGAGAAAATAATTTTCCCTAAGGGTCTGTTTGGCAGAATTTTGGGAAAACAGAAGGAAAATCTTTCCCTAAGGCCCTGTTTGGTTCTGAAATAGCGAAAAAGTTAAGTTTTCTTCTCCCTCTTTTATTATTCATATTTATTTAAATCTCGATCATGATTAGCTAAGACTCTCCATCTAGGGTTTTACGATGAAACCCATTTTTGATCTTTTAGAGATATAATTTTTATTGATTAACTCTTGATTAATGCTTCATAGTTTAATTCGTTTTAGTTTGACAAATAGATTTTCTTTTCACTATTTATACTTTTCGATTTGATGCATCGTGCTTATGTTAAATCATTTGACGGTTCATACTTATTAATTGATAAATAGTAGTTTAGAGATTTATTTATTTAAAATAAAATGATTACATTGTTATGTTCTATTCGGTTTTAACGAAAACATCTCCCGGAATTAGGATAGTTCATTATCCGAAATTCTGAGTTATAAAAAAGAAGAGAATTAACCATTTTAAGTATTTGTTTCTAAAGGTGATTTTATGTGGTGAATTTCTAAAATCCTTGGTCCTCTCCCCCATTTGAGTTCCTTGTATCATAATTTGTTTTATTATTTTGTCCATTATTTTATCACCAAAACCAAAACCATTTTCAAAACCGTCTTACTTCCAAGACTTAGAATAGGTTTCACTTAGTCTCTGAGGAACGAACCGGTCTTACCGGAAATTATTACAACTTGACACCCGTGCACTTGCGGGTGTAGACCTAATTAGGGTAACCTTTTAGGCCCATCAAATTTCTTACAGAATCATCACATAAACTATAGAAGTATAAATTACGATGAAGAAGATTGTTTCTATGATCCTGTTTGGACAACGGAGTCTTACGTGAAGACTTACAAGGAACATATAAACCCTGCCCCTAACTTCGATGAACCATGTACATTTAATGAAGAGTCAAAAACACTACCATATTTGATTCGCCGTAAACCTGGAAGACCAAAGACAGTAAGGATCGAGAGCTCGGGCAACATTCTGACGGAGTTTGTTTTTAAGTTACCTAGTCTACTATGTTCTTTTCATTTACAATAAAACACAGATTACTGTTCAATAAAATTTTCTTTCAGTCGTACAAAGGTTGTGTTATTTTCTATACAGTATACATAATTTATGATAAATCACATACTTTATAACAAAAAACATAATTTCAGATTTACATTTCCTAACAAGTTACTATAATTTATGGTAC
The DNA here is from genome assembly GCF_041429995.1 of Eschscholzia californica. Lineage (NCBI taxonomy): Eukaryota > Viridiplantae > Streptophyta > Magnoliopsida > Ranunculales > Papaveraceae > Eschscholzia > Eschscholzia californica. Next base: position 9,327,515 of record NW_028238198.1, on the reverse strand, counting down.
ATAATGGATAATCTAAGTATTCAATGGTACATAATGGATTCAATGGTACATAATGGATTCAATGGTACATTTCCTAACATGACATAAAAAACAAGTAATTTATGTCAGAAAATAATCTAAGTATTCAATGGTACATAATGGATGACACACACACATATGATAAATTACGTTGTATACATGACAAATGATGGTTTCCTCGTCATAAATAACACATAATTTACGAACTTGTTTCATAATTTGTATTCGATGTGTGTTTATCTATGAGTAAAAAATGAAAGTTAAGTGAGAGAAAGTTGATATATATGTTTTGAATATTAACCCCCAAATCACGCTAATTAATCTCAGAAAATATACTCTTTCCAAATCTGAAAATTAAGTGAGAGAAAGTGATATATAGATTTGGTTTCCAAATCTGAAAGGATGAGAGAGAAAATCTGTTTTGGAAATATCCGTTTTTCAAATCTGTTTTGAAAAATCTGTTTTGGAAAATATCCTTGATCCGTTACTTCCTATTAAATCTTTTCAGTTTGTAACCTAAATATCTCCCCCAAATCACGCCCCCTGGTTTGGGAAACTTTCCGGATTCATTTCGAAATTTAACAACCCCGGATTTTTTAGACGAGGGACATGGAGGGTATTTATCAATAAAGTATGAGTTATTTATGCCCATATTATAAAAGGACTAAATGTCCATATTTTGGGAAGATTGGTCTATATACCTATTATGAAAATGATTTTGGTCTATATACCCATGGATTAATTGAGTAGGCCTAGTTTTCAATAGTTACATAGATGTGACTAATAACGTTTTATAGGCAATTGTTCGTCCTAGGTTCTAGGGTTCTGAAATGCACTACAAGGGTGTGTGTAAATGTGCATTTAATGGATGATGTTACCTTTACAAATAGTGGAATGTGATTTCGTTAATAATTTGAAGTCTATAATTGTCTTTGGTATTGAAATTCAGACATTTGAGAGTCTTTGAATGTTCTAGGTATTCAAATCCAGATATTTGAGAGCTTATAAATGTTTGAGGCATTCCGTTATAAACAAAACGTCCGAGAATTTTGGTAAACTTCATAGTTTTGTGAAGGATTTGGAATAAATTTGAAGCTTTACAAAAACAAGAGACATTTTCACTTGACATGTGAGAATATGCTGAACAATCACTTTAGCGGATTAGTTTCATTTTTTTTTGTGAAGACTTATTCGAATGAATATTTTAATTTTGTATGAACAACTTCTTTTTTTTTGTGAGGATTTTTTTGGTCGAATATTTTACTCTGAATAGACCTTTACCGAAAATATGCAAAAGATAATTATAACGAATTATCTGAATATCAATGAAATGTCGAAATAGGTATCAAAAATATGTTACGAGGATCAACAGAAATGTCCCTCAAAGTGTCACTAGAAATACTTCTCAAAATGTCGTCCATGTACTCAAAATCCATAAGATGACTATGGACGTGTCAACATAAATCTTGAAAAAAGTGTATGTACATGAAGTCTACAAGAGTCTACGAAAGTCACAGTCCACTACCCCGCCTTACCCTCTTTCTATTTCTTGCCATAAATTAATGGAATTGGAGCAAGATGGCTGACCCAGAAGTGCATTAAAAGAAAATAACAAATATCTTGACAAATGAGCAACATTTGTTTCGTTTGTTCCGGCGGTGATAATTAGTGTTTAGTTTTGTTCGTAGACTCTTTTATACGTGAATTAAAAGAAAATAAAAACAAATTCTTCTTCCTCCTTGCACCCCACTCTTGAGTTTCCATTGCAAATGCATTTTATATATTTTTCTGCACTAAAGATCTTCAGAAATCGCATTTTATTTTCGTGGATCAGACGTGCCCTAAGTCCAATAGCAGACTTCAATTAATAAATTTTTATGTGGTTTTTGTCAGGAGACATTTGGGGCCTATTATCATTAAGTGTGGACAGTCTTAACTTATTTTATATCATTCAAGTTTGTTAGGATCCAATTGATAATAAATAAATATCATAGATTTTATATGTTGGTAAAATGTCTATTTTCCTTGGTACATATGAATAATTTCATTACAACTAACTAGAACTTAAAAGACCTTACTGGCTTACTCAATCAATAATAATAATGTTTTCAATAAAAACAAAAATCAATAATAGTTCAAAAAGAAAAAAAGAAAAAACAAAAATCAATAATAATAATGAAATTTATAGTGGCCATTAATGCACATTTTCTTCAAGTTTGACTCTTGGGGCTACTAATGAGGATTATTGAAGGTTAAATTAATGGGTTCCTTGGAATTCTTGGAAGTTGGAAAACGTACGAAATTTTAACTAGCCAGCCCATCCCTAGTATTCCCTCTTGGGTAGGGCGGGGAATCGGTCCGGTCGGGTTTACTCGCGGTACGATTTCAATCGGGCTCGGGCGATCCAGGCCCAACACTAATATGCCCGATGGGAATTTCGGTCCGTTCCGCTCCGGTCAAAACATCAAAGTCGCCTGCCCAAAGCCCGCCCGCAGCCGGATCTTTTCTTCGGATACCCGGGTATCAATACGGTTTGGTATGGTTTCCGAACTGAATAAATAAATTAGGGCAACATTTAGGACAAAAATTGAGACAAATTTTAGGGCAAAATCGGGCAAATTTTAGGACAAACTACTGAATCAAGATGATGAGAAGAAACAAGATGAAACAAATCTTAAGAGTTAAGAAGAAACAAGATGAAATAAATATTAAGAAAAATTATAGATCTTAAAAAAATAGATCTTCATCACCTCTTAAGAAGAAACAAGAACAAACAGACTTAAAAAGAGAAAATATGGAACAAATCTTAAAAAGAAACAACAAGAAATAAATCTTAAGAACCAATAGATCTTAAAAAACAGATCTTCGTCATGTATTTGTTGTTCTTATTCGGGCGATCTATTCTTGTTTTTCTTCTTCGTTCTTCAACTTCGTTCTTATTCAACTTCTTTCTTCTTCAAGTATGTTCTTCTTCAACTATGAGACAGAGAGGAGACGAGACGAGCGAGGGAGATGAGACAGAGGGGAGATGAGACAGAGAGGAGACGAGAGAGAGAGAGGTGAGACAGAGAGATGAGACGAGAGAGTTGAGACAGAGAGGATACCTGAGTTCGGGGGATGAGAGAGAGGCGTCTAGGTTAATGGGGGATTGGGGTTGGCTTCAATGAAAAATCTATTTATACCCAGGGGTTAAACCCTTCATTTGGTAATGTGACTAATTGTTTTAATTTAGCGGTTGTTAAGAAATCGGTGCGGGAGGTCCTGGCTTGGTAATTTGACATCCGATCAGAGCTTCAGAACCGATACCGGCCCGACAACTCTACTCGGGCGGTCCGGGTTTGACCCGATCGGATTTCGGACGGTCTCAGACGTCTTCGGATTCAGGCGGCACTGGGCGGTTCACGGTCAACTGTCATTTTTCCAGCCCTACTCTTGGGTGAAAGATTGAATTAATTGGTTTGCATGGAAATACTTGGAAGTTGGAAAAGGAAATTTTGACTAGCCCGTCCCTAGTAATGTTCCCTTTCGAATTCACCCAAGCCATACTTTGGCCTGCTGGATCATTCGGGTCTGTGGGGGTTCCACTTAATAGGGGGCCGCCCGGTAGTCTGTTGACCTAGTTTGGCCTAGCTGAAATGTCTACATCTTTTCTCTTTATATTCATTTAAGTTTTTTTGTTAAGGAATGTTCATTTAAGTTGGTATTCACATTTCAGCAAAAAAATAATAATTAAGTTTTCACGGAAATGTACAAAAAGTGAGAAGACTATTGGTCTTTTTCTTCCCCCTTTAATTTAAATTGCTTCTACTTTTTATTTATTTATCTCCAGTTGCTTGTTTCTAGATTACTATTTGTTCATCTGTTATTTATAACTATAATTTGTCAAATATTCAATTAATTTTCTAAATTATATGATTTTAAACAAATTGTAGTTCACTTTTTGACGATGTTGGTCAGCTACTTGGACATTTCAACCTTTCCAAAATTTATTTATTTTTCATAATCTAATAGTTGGTAATTATATTTATTTTTTTCTGAAATGGCAACATTTGTAGTGGTATCAATAATGTGCCAAAATCCCTTTTTTTCGGTAAAAGCCAACATGATTAATTACAATTGTACATTAAAAGAAAATGAGTATTTTAGCAGATGACCAGTCCACACTTATTAAGTACATATTAGTAAGATCATTCAAGTTCCATATGACATTGGAAATTCCTCCTTAGGACATGACTCCTCCAATCTTGATTTGCAGCCCCCCATGTATGAATAGGGGAGGGAAAAAGATAATGAGTTCTTATTACAGGCTTGTTCCATTTCCACTTAGCAAGATGATCAGGCATATAAGGTCCTGTAGTCTACCAACAAATGGGAAATACAAACTAGGAATCATATACCTCTTTGTCAAAGTTTGTCCACAGGAGGAAGGGATCTGTTAAATATGCACTCACAATTTTTGTTATATCCACTCACATCACCTCCAATTTGAACAAAAAATACTGTTGATGTGAGTGCATATAACCAATCTGTCAGTGGATTTAAAATTTCCCTAATAGGAACTCCACCAAAGATATGTAAAAAATAATTTTTAAAGGCACCCTGTTAATGTAAGCGGATTGCAGGCACCTTCTGTTAGTGCAAGTGGCCATTGCCGATTAAAGCACTCCTAGAAATTTGTTAATAGTGCCTCCTGTCAAAACAAGCATTCAATTTTTGTGTTTGACTTGAAGTCCGCCGAGTCGAGTAACTTTTAGTTCATAAAATTGGTTAGAGTAGGTCAACTTCAAAGGCGCGTGAACCACTATATCTTTTCGTTCTTTATTTTTTCAGTTCTCTATCACTAAACTTTATAATCTCAAATTCTATTTCTTTCTCTCAGTTTGATTCTCTATGTGCATTAGATTTAGATCCTCCAAATGCTTGGGCAGGCTGTAAATATTACATGTTTGGACATATTGTTCTCTTAGGATTGTCCGTTTGATACGTAAGAAAGTGAAGTGGGAAAATCGATTTTCGTAAGACAATGATGAGTAAGAAAGAAAGTTGATTTCCATTAGAAAAAAAGGTAAGAAAAAGCGTCTCACAATTTTCCGGAATCGGTTTTCCCACACAAAACACGCTCTCTCTCTCTCTCTCTCTCTCTCTCTCTCTCTCTCGTGTTATATCACTCTTTCCCTCCCGGGCTATCTCTCTCTAATAACCATTGAAATGGCTATGAAGGAACAGAAGAAGAAATTTGAAAAATGGGATTAACATTCTCTAAAATCATTGACATTCTCTCTCTAAAAAATTCACCTAATCTTTGAAGGAACCCTAGCCTCCATGGAAAGAAGTTTGAAAACCCAAATGTTGAAAACTTAAACACAAATCGAGAATAGAATCTGGAAGCTTGAAATCTTGGTGAAACCGCAACTAGAAGCTTGACGGAATCTTGGTAAATTTATATTATGGTTTATGAATCTGATTTTGATCCTTGTTTGATGTGTTTAAGTAATTTTGAGAGATGGGTACTGATGAGGATGTGGTTATATTATTCAAGTTAAGCCGATGGTTGATTCCTTCAAGCACAACAAAATTATTCAAAGAGGCTATTTGATTGGAGGATTTGAGGTTCAGCAAACCCAAATAAGGTTTAATTGGTATGAGTTTTAAAGGCACTCCCCCGATTCTCATGCATTCTTACCACAAATTTCTAAAGACACTCCATTTTCTTTCCAACCCTACCAAACATCTTAAACTTCAATTCACACATGAAAAACTAGGTTTAACTAGGTTTTCTTTCCCATCAGAAAAAAATGTTTTCTTACTCAGGCTTTCTAACGTATTAAACATGACTGGTCCAGTATAGTAATGACTTTTTCTTTTAAATTAACATGTTTTTTATGTTTAGGGCACTACCTACAACAACTGGCTGAGATGCTCTTGATTAAAAACAAAGAATAGGGTATTAACAGTTTGATAAAGTTTTGTAAACGGGGTATCCTATATACTATTAAAACATGTACGTCGGTTATATGTTTAAAACATATCAATTGATTATTTAGGAGAAGTGAGTCACACGGGTAAAAGAAAGGTCCAAATCAATATCAAACTTTAAAAAAATTTCGAAAAAACTTTTTTTTTTCGTCAAAACGAACCATTGAGTCAAAAATTTTGTTTTTGTAGCACTCCCCTTGCAAAAACTACCCATAATTGTCAACTATTACAACCACATATTTAGTTTTGATCGATCCGTTTTAGTTTTGTTTCTCTCTATTCCTTCATCTGTCGCATAGAAAAAGGATTTTTTGACAGAAAGCCAAAAAGACGGGCTATAAATCTCTAATAGGAAATTAGGGCCACAATAACTTTTTTTTCTTAGAAAACCCGGTACTTAAAATTTACCTCAAATCAAGTCCATGGATCTATGTGTTATTTTCTTTTCATCTTGAGCACTAATCCCTTTTCAACCCTTCTATATTTGTCCTGACTGGTTAGGATCTGTTGACAATATATATAACTATGTTGTTAAAAAGAGCGTCTATTAAACTTTTCTGACACAAATTTGACCCTGTATAAAGACCCTTGAGACTCTCTTAATGAGGAGGTCTAAAAAGCCCCTCTATATATTTATATTATAGTCTTTAACACAAGTCCATAATTGATAGGAAACAAATTTGTGACTTCTTCTTCCAATGCACATTAAACCAACTGGGGGCAGTTATTGGACATTACATAGAGGTTTAAGGACCACTAGAAAGACATAACATGAGTTATTTTTAGAATCGAAAAATAACTTACAAAAATTGTAAGACAAGAGGCACCTTGGTCTTTTTTGCACCCATAAAGGTTGTGAAAAAACAAAATATCATGAAGTGAGGGAGGTCCTTCATCAGAAAAAAAAAAAAGTGAGGGAGGTCCCCCATCACCATTGTATATTTGGCTTTCATCGGAAAGATGTTTTTAATTCATTAAAACAGAAACATAATGTGTTGGATGAGATTTAAGGCGTCTTTTCTATGTCTAGTGTTTTTTTGTACGTTTTTCGCACATAACAAAAACCTTTTGTCAATTGACTATATATACATGATGGAATAAATGTCGAGTACATCCCCATGCAGCCTTCAAAATTCTTTTATATTTAGTAATGGAATAGCCCTTAGTGGCCGATCCACATAGGGGCTAAGGGAGGCTTTAGCCTCCCATCACCCCTATGCAGACCTAAATGGCTAGTAAATAAAAGTTCTAGCTAATAATACCAACTACAATGAGGAATAGACGTCAAGGATGCTCCAGACCAATGGTTGGATGCTTGGATTCTAGGATGGAAGCTTAAATCGTCTGGGATCCAGTACCTCTGACTCCTCTTCCCTTGATATTAAATTTTTTGTAACTTCGTAGTTTTAAAGTCAATCATTTTTTCAACAAAAAGATCAACTCTTTTGAACATAGATTAATGACATAACCGTTGCTGAGAATCTGAGGGTCCGGTGTCAAATTTTATGGGAGACCCTCGAGTACGTTAACATAAAGTTGAAAATGTATTAAACGTATCAATAGATAAATATCCAAAATTAGTCAATAATATAGATGCCATTAAATTGATCATGAAATCAAACTCGTGGTATGAAATTTCTAAAGATCGCTTCAAATAATTTTCTAGTAAAGTTGATTTGATATGCAAGCAGTATACCAACTAAGTAATTAGACTCTTGACCAAAGAAAACATAATAAATGTTAGAGATGGTAATCGATACATGTAGAACTAAGATTTCACGTCAGAATACACTAACATAAAACTTGATAATGTTGTAAAATTATTTTAATGTATATAAAATTAAAAACTATATAAATAATTCAGTACACAACATTTAAAAATAAGAGAGATATTCATGAGACAAAGCTGATTACTGAGACAGAGCTGGCATGCGAAGCATGGCTGTGAGGCAGAGCTGGACTCCGAGACAGAGCTGGAATGCGAAAGCTAGGCTTATGTCGGTGATTAGTGTTATCTGTGTATAATGTCGGTTGTAGAGAGAGTCGGTTGTAGAGAGTCGATGAGGCAGTGGGATTGGGGTTTAGTGGCTATATAAACTAAACCCTAAGGAGATATCTGTAAAACACAATCTCACGAATCTCTTGTGTAAACTTGTTTGCTTATCATAGTGGAAATCATCGCGCCGTTGTCGCCGTGGAGTAGGTCTCACCAACCGAACCACGTAAATCTCTGTGTTCTGTTCTTGATTGTTCTTTACTATTCCTGTTCCTATTGCTTGTCTTGGATTACTCGTATTGTTCACATTAACCCCGATTGGGCATAACATATTATAGCAAAATAATTTTTTTTAATTAAAACTGTTACGTAATTATTTTGATAAAATTACTTAGTGCTTAGATAACACATTTCCAATAAGTATTTTGATAAGTCTCTACACTTCAATAAAAACTTTTAATTAGTTTTTTTATTTATGTTATTTTTAATAACAAGATATTGTTTATATTAATTAATAACAATTATTACTGGATATTAAGTATTATTATTAATTATTTATTGAAATATTAATTAATAGTAGAATACCGAACGAAAATAAAATGAAAATGAAGATCAAAAGTTACAGAAAGAAAATAAAAAGATCGAAAATGTTCAAATGTTTCCAGGTGTGTTCAACCAATTAAGGATTTAAATCCCTCCATTTGATTTATAACTATATATTAATCTGTCCACTTGATTTGCAACAATTGTAGTTTCAAATAAGAGAAAGATAAATGTCGTCCCTAGCAATAAGTTCTTGTAAGAATTGCTCTTCACTCCCTAGCAATAAGTTCCATTCCAATTGCATGATGGGTTTTACGAAAATTATACAGTTTCCTTGAGATCATTGCCTATCCAAGATGATCTTCGACAATAGTAGCACCAAGAAGACTCAAATCTTCCTCCATCTTCTTCGCGACCTCGTCGATCGTCACTTCATGATCTGCACTATTAAGTTTTATACCATTAAATTTCTCATTAACCTTTTTGTATTCTTTCTCGTCGAGTTTTTGATATGCTTGTAATAAAGGTCTTTACCCCTATTCCTTAGGTATTTATGGTTTTCCCTTCGTACTCCCTTCCAACTCTCAGGAGCCTTTCAAACTTAACACGACGTGGGGAAATGATTCAAGTCGCTTAAGAGAACTAAATACAAGAATGAAATTCAAAGTCACTATTGCAAAGTGTAGATCTATCGTCTCCTTTAGTCGTAGTCTGCCATTTCCGTATCTAACAATCACATCATTCGTTTTCTTCTAGTCAGGGCCGTGCCTGACAATTTAGGGGCCCGGTGCTAAATTTGAAGTGGGGCCCCTTTATATAAAAAAAAAAACTAGAGTTTTCTTTTATATGAACTTTTTTGTTTTCAAATGATTTAACTATAAAATTAAGATTGAATCATTAACGAATCCAAACTCAATGTATAATGTTATTATATGATTGTCGTGACATTTTTTATGTAAAACTTCTCTGATTTGACGAGAGTCTTATTTTTATAAAACATTAGTTTGAAATTTAAAAAATAAAAATTAAACTATGGAAATAAGAATTAACATTTAGGCGTGTTTGCTTTTTTTCCTTGATAACAAAATAACTTTTTTCTTGAAATAATCAAATGTTAGTGTCTACTAAGATTCTAAAAAAATTAAATTATTCATCTTGCCAATGTGTGACTGTCTATTATGATTTTAACTTAGATTTAGACAAACTATACCAAACAACTAGCTAGCAAAGCAAAGAAGTGATTTGCTCTTAAAAATAAACAATAAAACAAATAAGTCACAAAAAGAAATGGAATTGTCATCCATGTGGCTTGAACTCGGGACTTCCCGTATTGGAAATGAAACATCAAACCATCGGAGCTGCTTCAATTTAGATGCTTAAAACGTGAAACTTGTTTTACTTATTTATTGTCCCTACGCCTCTCAAAGCTAAAAATGGGCCCCGTGTGGTGGGAGGCCCTGTGCGGGCGCACGGCCCGCACCCCCCACCACACGGCCCTGCTTCTAGTATTAAAACTGCAAAAAGTTTAGAGGTTGATATGACCGGTTGGAAACAGAACAAGAATAAACCGTAAATGTAAGTCCAAAATCACTAAAGGCATTAGAGTAAATTCTCCCTTTTTTCTTCAAAAATTGACCTTTAACCCTGGCCGATCCAGAGCCAAACCCCCTAATTGACGCTTCCTTTTTTCTCTCTCTTTCAGCCCCTCCATCACCCTCATTAGGGTTGCGTTTAGACAGTGACGCCAGCCCAATGGCTGATGTGATTAGGCCACGCAAGTGGTTCTGGACGACCAACCGGGCCTCAGTAAGGTGTCTCCACCACCTCTATATGGACTCCCGTGTGTGGCGCCTCCAGAACCTCCCATGGAAATGCCTTCTGCTGATTACCCTCGACCACTAGGTTGCACTTCCCATTGTCCAACCTAGTTACACCATCAGTTTTCAGTTCCCCCTCTCGTGTTGATCTCACCCAGGTACCCATGCACCTTTTGATGGAGACATCCTCTTCGGTGTGTTGTATACCCGGCCTCCGGGATTTGGATTCAATCATGAGTGATGCGTGGCTCCTCCAGAACCTCTCGTGGAACCACCTTCTGTTGATTCCTCTCCACCCCTCGGTCGCTCCGCTCAATGTCCAAGCTAGTTACACCACCCGTTTCCCCCCTCTCTTGTTGATCTGGTCGGATACTCATGCAGTATTTGACGGTCACTGGTCCGTATAACCGGTCTATTTGCAGGTGAACTCTACATATGATATTTCTCCTTGTGATCCTAATAATGTTCGTTCTTGTGGATCAAATTTATTTGCAGCACTATCCGCCATTAAGGAGCCTCGGGTCGTCGGGCTTACCATTCTGCGAGCGAGTCAGAACAGTGGCAACTTGCCATGAATGGGATATTGAGGCACTCAAGTGATACAGCAGTTGGTTATTAGTTTCGCCTCGTTCATCCCCGAATATAGTCGGGTTTAAATGGGTTTTTCATACCAAACTCAAATCAAATGGGCCAGTTGATCAGTACAAAGCTCCTTTGGTGGTCCAAGGCTTTGATTAGAACTTAAGCTTAAATTGATAAGACGTTTAACCCTGTTGTCATTTGTACTGACTATTGGAATTATTCTTTCTCTTGTGGTAACATGTGGTTGGCCTATTTTCAGTTACATGTGAAGAACACTTTCTTACATGACAAGAGGCTAGTTAACATTTCCTAACTAACTTCATTACAACCTATGTTATTAGCACCATTCTTTAGTGTAGAGGCAACCATGAGTCTTTAGTTTTCATGGCGCCACACTCTTTCAATACAACATGGAGACATGTTTCCCCCACCAATATTCCTGCTTGGGGCTTCCTATGAGTACTGACCCATTCCTACTTCGGGCCCCAAATCACATAAACATTGAGGCCCACATCAGGCCCAAATCTTGGTTGGGGCTTTCAATCTATGTATTTTATATCCTTCATATAAGGAGGCCATAAAATCCATTTGGGACATCAAATAATAGCCATAAAATGTTACATGAGTTATCCTCTTTAAATATTCATTTCCACAAATTAATAGGATAGCATCAAGTTAAAAGGTATTTTCATTTATTTATTTTTTCGAAATGGCAAAATTTGTATTGGTAGAAATAATGAGCCAAAATTACTTTTTGTGTGCTACAAGGCAACATGATTAGTTACAAATGTACATCAAAGAAAATAAATATTTTAATGAATGCACCCACTAGCTAAACTTAATTATTTATTATCAACTTCTTAGAAGCAATGAGTTCAACAGAAAAAAAAAAAAACTTCTTAGAAGTAATGTGTTCCCAAAATGAACTCTGAAATAGAAATTAATTGGACAAAGACAAATGACATTTTGCAAATTCAACAATTACTTTTTCTATAGGATGTAACAAGTTAGCTCTCAATTGATAGGTACTAGGTGTTTTAAAAAAAATTGATAAGCACTATCTCAAATTTTCTTGTGACTATTTTTTGCTTTTACAATACATGTATATTCGATAAATTTAATGTAGAAACTGGATCTGTCTTTTGTCAATTTGGGCAACCAAACGTTGTCCAAATCAAGATCAGGATGGACCATTGGATTCGTCTCGTCGAGCTCTTGAATTTAGACATAAAGTTTGTCAGAATCCGATTTCATATGAATGAGTTATCTATTATATTAAAACAGCTCAGTCGGTTATCCAGGGGATAAGTCTGACCGTCCATTTCTTTTGACAAATTTAGTTTTGATTAGATCGAACGGTCCATAAAATATACAATTATGTAAATAGAATAATAATAAAAGGGCATTAAAGTCATTTTATACTCTCCCTACTATCTCTCCAACCTCCCCACGACAATTCTCAAACTCCCACGATTCTGAAATCCCTAACTTCTCCGGAAGATCTTTGTATCTCAATTTGAAGTCCATCCAAAATCTTAGTTTCATTTTTTAAGAGAAAACCATGGAGGTGGAAAACCTAAAATGGAAGAAGCCCTAGGAATAGTAACCTTCTCTGCAACGATTTCTAATCAAAACCCAAAGTGAAGGTCAGTTGTAGATTTCTATTGTTTTCTTAATCTCTATTGTTATCTTTCTCTCTTTAACTTCTATGAAGGGCTATAATTTACAGATTCAGAAGGTGTTTTATTGGAAACTATAAGTTCCCTAATTTGATAATCGTATCAAATCCAATCGCATCTACTCACCGTGGCTCCGTTAATTCTCTCCAGGTCTCTCTCTCTCTCTTTCTCTCTCTAAACAGTTTTTGTTATTCTTTAAAATTTAATTCAACATCTCTATAGAAATCATACCCTCTCTTTAAATCAATCTGCAGTTTTGTAATACCTTCTTCTCCTTCAATTAGAGTACCCCAGGTAAATCACACTTTTTCTTTTCTTTTTCTTTTTAGTTTATTTTCTTTTTAGTTTATGATTCATTTGATTATTTTTTGGGTCTGTCGTTTTTTATTTAAGCTTTGATCTTCTGAATTGCAGGGAGATATTTGAAGAATTTGAAGAAATGCTTAACTAAAGTCTTTGGTAAGTTATATGCTTTTATGGATCTTTTTATAGTTTGAAGTACAGCTTTAGCACTTAGAAATCCTACCCTTTGCTGTCTTGCTCACAAGAGAGAAAGTTTCTGAATGCTTCAACACTTACAAATCTTTTTATAGTTTGAAGTATAACTTTGGATCCCTATTTTTACTTTCTCTACTTTCGAATTCCTTTTTGAACTTTTAGTAACTGTTATACAGTCCAAAACCTAAACCGTGAGTTGTAATGTTTAAATGCATGGAATTATGAGTTCCGTGTTGTTTGATATTTTCTTTCTTCTACTTTACTTTGTTGCACATTTGGATTAGGAAGCTTTTCTGAATTACATTGTTTACTTTTGCAGGAAAACTAATTTTGACGATTGATATGAAATAACTTGCTAAGGATGTATATTTTTGCCTAATAGACAAACATTACTGCAGCTTGAGGTGAATGTTCTCTCTAATATCAATCAGTTTGGGTAGAATTTGAAGATGTGTCACGATGAGGCGTGACACAATCTTGGTTACCTATTCCTCTCCTCCTATCATTTAACAGCAATGGCTTTGGTATCATATCTTATATACACATTTACTCGCATATTCTTAATTTGCTAATCAATTTTTATCACTTTTAAGATTTCTTATCTTTCCAAATCTTTCACTGCAGTACAACATGAGTTCCTCTTTATGCATGGGAAGTTATTTCTAATCTTTATGTATGGGAAGTTATTTCTAAACATTTGTATGCCACAGCTTCTCACTAAAGCTCATCTCCAGAACTATACTTCCGGAGAGGTTTTCATCAATGTGCAGCCCTTCAGTAATTTGATTTGTTAATTTAATCTAATTTTGTTAGTTTGGGTTTTCAGTTTGGAAGTCTCCTTTTCATCTTCTATGAGGTGAATTTGGTTATTGTTATATACTAAATGTTCGTCGTGAATATTATATGTTAATTTATTTTGATTATTTTATAACTTTTATGTTTGAACTGATCTCCACTCAATCTATTTCAGGTTAGTTTGTATTGCTCACCCTTTAGTTGTACAAAAGTTGTATGAGTAAATGCTTCTTAGAGATTTGAAGACAGTTGCAGTCTCTCTCTCTCTCTCTCAAAAGTGTGTCGAAAATTTTCTAATCTATGTTAGTTGTATGCTCGAAAGGTAACTAACTTTGTTTATTGTTGGTTGTATGAAGTATCCTAATGGTTACATGTTTGAAGAAGGGGCCAACACCTGAACTACTTGACGAACGACTTCGTCAAGTCATGCTTCGTGTAGGCGATCTAGACCGTGCTATCAAGTTCTATGAAAAGGTAAGCTAAAACAGACTCAAATTGTATATAATGATTTGTAAATTTAAATTATAGTACAATTTGTCAAATTGTTTATACTTTTGTGTTTGAACTCATCTTCTATTGTTTATACTTTTGTGTTTACAACTCAGATGTTCTTCATCACAACATTTTGTTGTTTTAGTCTTGATTTTTATTTCCTTTAGTCATCTTTGTCTCTGTTTCACAATTGATCTCGGTTGTAGTTTCTTTTTGTTTCTTTACTTTTACTGATTTACTTAATGCTAATTTTCTTCTTCTTTTTGCAGGAAAGGATTTTTTTGTTACCCGTAATGGGTCCATTTTATTGTTAAGTTGCAAAGGTCAAAAGGTAATGAGTTTGATGAAATTAAGAGTTAACCAGTTACTGTACTTTTTATAAAAGTTTTTTGTTTTGTCTCGCTGATATATGTTACAAATATTAAGTTCAATCTTTTAGGCCAAAGAATGCAAAAATTCCATTTGTTTGAGCTCGAGGTATACAATGTCTCTCTGTCTCTCTCTCTCTCTCTCTATATATATATATATATGTGCTTATATGTTTTTTTTTCTAATAATTTGGTGATCTGTCTCTCCTTATTTATTCTTACCAGTTATATTTTTCTCATGAGAGTTGTTTTTCTTTTGTTACACGTGTTCTTCGCCTTTTGACATACTCATATTTATGATGGAAATCTTCCTCAAGAACTCATCACTTATACTACAAAGCAAAACTGAAAACAATGTCGCATAAAAGCAAGATTTCGCCATAACAACTGCTTCTTGCTGAAGCTCGATGTTCCTCATTGGATCCGTGGGATATGGTTTCTAAACCTTTAATGAGATTATGATTTGATTTAAGTTGATATCCATTGTTCAATCAGAATTTGAACTATTTGTTGTACTCATGTATATTTTTCATGTTTGGATATGTTGGTAGCAATAAGATTCGACCCTTTCTTGATATTCTGTTTAGTTTCATAGTTTTATTTTTAGTTAAATTTTTATGAGTTCAAGGTGTTGGAAGAAATGCCTGACCAGATGATTTTTCTTCTTATTGTTTGTCAATTCATATTGTTGTTATCTATTACTGTTTGTCAATTCAGATTGTCTGTTGGTAACTATTTAAATAATTTTTTTCCTTTTTATTATGGTAATTAAAGAAGTTATACTTTAATGTAGTTAAAGGTTTTAAAACTAAACTTATGAACATTTAATTCATCCCTTAATGATATTTGGATTTCCGTCAATATTAATTAAGGTTGTTTTTTCTGTTCAGGTTAGTAGTAAATGTTTTAGCTTCGCCTTCCAATTTCATTTTAATTTCTAATGTTTTTACAATGAAATACATTATAACTAGGCTTCCACCGCCCCTCAGGCGCGGTAGATCTTTCTTGGCTAACGCAGTTGTAGTACATTCATCTCAGATTAGCCGTTGAAAAACGTTTTTGAGAATACTACGAGTGTGCGTGTATCGTGATGACATCACATTAAGGCGAGCTTACACAAGTAGTGCATGCATAACGGTGTCCATTTTCAGACAATGTGGGGGGTTGATCTTTGCACTCCAGTATTTAGCCAGGGGCAATTGTATGTTGCTTTATCGAGGTGACATGGAGACATTAGTTAAGGTTTTTTTTATTTAGATTTCAGTCGGAATTAATAAGGAACCTTTGTGGTTAATAGATATAGTTGACGTTTTCCCTTGACATTTTAATTTGTTTGTTTGTTTTTTTTTTAACGATGAAATATATGAAAACTAGGTTCCCACCATATATCCGGGAGTATTATTGTGATGATTCAACATTGAGACATTATTTAAGGCTTTTGTATTTAGATTTCAGTCGGAATTAATAAAGGATAATCTTTGTGGTTAATAAATAAATTTTTAGTTTTTCCTTACGATTTTTTTTTTCTTTTTACGATGAAATACATGAAAACTAGGTTCCCACCGCGTCCTACGGACGCGGTAGATCCCTCTTGGCTAACGCCGTTGTGGTTCATTACGTCCCGATTTTACGAGTAAAGTGTTTTCGAGCATTCTCCGAGTCTGCTTATACTGTGGGATCTATGATCACGCCGTTGACATCACGTTGGGTCGAGCTTACCCGAGAAATGTATGTACAGTGATGTCCATTTTCACACAATGTGGGGTCACGCGAATACCTGTCATCCGAAATCATGTACTGATTTCGAATGAAATCACGTACTGATTTCGGATGACAAGTAAACACATGACACCAAAAGGTGTGAAAATGGGCATCAGTGTATATACACTTCTCGGGTAAGCTCGACCCAACGTGATGTCAACGGCGTGATCATAGATCCCACAGTATAAGCAGACTCGGAGAATGCTCGAAAACACTTTACTCGTAAAATCGGGACGTAATGAACCACAACGGCGTTAGCCAAGAGGGATCTACCGCGTCCGTAGGACGCGGTGGGAACCTAGTCATTGATTTACTTCGGAAAAATATAGGGATAACTACAACGTGTAGTTTTATTATTAGTACCGTATTGGAAAAATAAGGAAAGTTCTACTTCCTTATATAGACTTTTCCTTATGTTACTAATAATAGATTGGTTGGAATGATGGGATGGTTGGCGTGGTTTGCACCACGCAAACCACGCATCACGCACGCGCACGCGCGGCGTGGGCGAATGGGCGTTTAGGGCGCATTGGGCGCTTTAGAGGCGCCCGCACGCACTTTGCACTTCGCACGTACGCATCGTCGCGAGGAGCGATTGGAGCCTTGGATTTTACGATCATAGACATGATCTGACGGTCAGGATATTTGGCGCTTTTAAGATAGATCCGTTGATGATCTAACGGTGGGCGTTCAATGCGCGAGATCTTAATAGATCCGTTAAGATCTGACGATCAATATGGCACCCGAAAACCAACAGTCAAATATGACTGTTGGGAAGCATCCATTCATCTATAGGCACCCATACGAAGTGGTGTCAATACCCCTATAAATACCATGAGAATTCAGCAAACAAATCATTAGTTTTTTGCATTTCTGAGCATTCATTTTCAAGCATTAGAGTTTAAGGATCGTTGTTCAGAAGTTCATATTACTTACCAAGTTCGTCAGACTATCATAACTAAGAGGTACCATCTTTACTTTGATAGGTAATCCGTTTTATCCTGGGAGACATACACCATCACTGTTGGTACTGATATACAGGGTGTAAATTGTCTTAAGGACAGAGGTATCCTCGACTCGGATATATTACATTTGATTTTTCTTTTTTATAATCACTCTTGTTATCTTAATTGTTAGAAGATAACTCTTTCTCTGATTTAAGAGATAGAAAGAAAAACAGAAGTGGGTGTACTCTGTTTTGTTAAAAGAAACAGAAAGATTAAGAACTATTCTCTGAAAAGAGAACCAGGGATCTTAAGACAATTTATTATAATTAGTTTTCTAGTTCTTAAAATATTAACTTACTTTGTTTCTTTGTTAAGAGAGAGAGAGAAAATGGCAACAAACGTTGAAACAGTTCGTGTCAATGCTTCATCCTCGAACCATGCTGAGAAACCAGAAAAGTTCAAGGGGATTGATTTCAAACGTTGGCAGCAGAAGATGTTGTTTTATTTAACCACTCTCGGGTTGGTTAAATATCTTTCTGAAGAAAAACCTATCCTAAATGAGGATGGTGACATTCAGAATGTGTCTGCCGTGGAGGCATGGAAGCATAGTGATTTTCTCTGTAAGAACTATATCTTGAATTCTCTTGATGATAGTCTTTATAATATTTATTATATTATAGAAACCTCTAAAGAATTATGGAATACCCTCATCAACAAATATAAGACAGAGACAGCGGGTATGAAAAAATTCATTGTTGGAAGGTTCTTGGACTATAAAATGACTGATTCCAAACCAGTTATGTTACAAGTACAAGAACTCCAAATGTTGTTACAGGAGTTAAAGGCCGAAAACATGATTACTAATGAGGCTTTTCAAGTTCGTGCTATGATAGAAAAACTCCCTCTAGGTTGGAAGGATTTCAAAAACTATCTTAGACACAAAAACAAAGATATGGGTCTCGAAGACCTAATCCTCAAATTAAGGATTGAGGAAGATGGTTGTTTTACTTGTGGAAAACCAGGGCACTTTGCAAAGGACTGCTGGTCTTCTAAACCAGGCAGTAAACCAAATAAAGTGAAGAATCAAACTTCACTTATTGAAGACTCAGAACTTCAGAATTTATGTGCTCTTGTTACTGACAATGAAGATATGGTCGTTGATGTGGTTCAGAAATTTGAAAATATGAACCTATGTGCTGTTGTCTCTGAAGTTAATCTCATTGGTAACATGAGAGAATGGTGGGTAGATACAGGGTCTACTCGTCATATTTGTTCTGATCGAAGCATGTTCTCTACTTATAAAGAAGCAGATAATGAAGAGAACCTGTTTATGGGTAATGACTCAACCGCCAAAGTTCAAGGGAAAGGAAAGGTGGTGTTAAAGTTTACTTCTGGAAAAGAAGTAACCTTGAATGATGTGTACCATGCTCCAGATGTAAGGAAGAATCTAGTATCCGGATCTCTCCTAAGTAAAAATGGGTTTAAACTTGTATTTGTGGCAGATAACTTTGTACTGTCCAAAAATAATATGTATGTGGGAAAGGGATACATGTCAGGGGGTCTATTCAAACTAAATGTAACCACTGTAATGCCTAAGGCATCAAATATTATTAATAATAAAACTATGAGTTCTGCTTATATTGTTGAGTCTTCTTCTGAAATTTGGCATAAGAGATTAGGACATGTGAACTTAAATTCAATAAAGAAATTAATGAATATGGATCTATTACCCAAATTTGAAATTGAAACCAGAAAGAAGTGCCCCACATGTGTAGAGTCAAAAATGACTAAGCCTTCTTTTAAATCAGTTGAAAGAGACACAGAACCTTTAGATTTAATTCACACAGATATTTGTGATTTAAAAATGGTTCAAACAAGAGGAGGAAAGAAATATTTCATCACTTTCATAGATGATTCCACAAGATTCTGTTATATGTACTTATTAAGAAGTAAAGATGAAGCAATTGAAAAATTTGAGCTTTATAAAGCAGAAGTGGAAAATCAACTTAATAAAAAGATTAAGGCAATTAGAAGTGATAGAGGAGGAGAATATGAATCTCCTTTTGCTGAAATATGTGCAAAGAATGGAATCATTCATCAAACAACCGCTCCTTACACCCCTCAACAAAATGGGATTGCGGAGCGTAAAAACAGAACTTTGAAAGAGATGATGAATGCAATGTTGTTGAGTTCTGGTTTACCTCAGAACTTGTGGGGGGAGGCTATCTTAACAGCCAACCACTTATTAAACAAGTTACCCCATAGGAAAACAGGAAACATTCCTTACGAGTTGTGGAATGAAAGAAAACCATCTTTTAAGTACACAAAAGTGTGGGGGCGCCTTGCTAAGGTACTAGTTCCCCCTCCTAAGAAGGTTAAGATAGGTCCTAAAACTGTAGATTGTATTTACTTAGGACCAGCGATTAACAGTAGTGCCTATTGTTTCCTAGTTTACAAATCGGATATAACAGATATCCATGTAAACACTATTATGGAATCTAGAAATGCAGAGTTCTTTGAGCATATCTTTCCATATAAACAAAACCAGGAAATACAATCTGAAACTAAGAAAAGAAACCGAGATCAAAGTGATCAAATTTCAGAACCATCTAAAGAAGATGACATAGAAATCAAGGAACAAGAAATTGAACCTCGAAAGAGTAAAAGGGTAAAGGTACAAAAGACCTTTGGTCCTGATTTTGTCACTTTCATGATTGAAGGAGAACCTCAAACATTTATAGAAGCTATGACTACTCCAGAAGCTCCATTTTGGAAAGAAGCTGTAAACAGTGAGATAGAATCCATCATGCAAAACCATACTTGGGAGATAGTGGATCTTCCAGCTGGTTGTAAGCCTTTAGGATGTAAATGGATTTTTAAGAAGAAATTAAGACCAGATGGATCTATCGAAAAGTATAAGGCACGACTCGTCGCACAAGGATTCAGACAAAAGGAAGGATTAGATTATTTTGATACTTATTCTCCTGTTAGTCGAATCACATCCATAAGAGTTTTAGTAGCTATAGCATCCTTATATAATTTGGAAATTCACCAAATGGATGTAAAAACAGCCTTCTTAAACGGAAATCTCGATGAAGAGATCTATATGAAACAACCTGAAGGGTTTGTGGTTCCTGGACAAGAAAAAAAGGTGTGTAAACTAGTAAAATCATTGTATGGTCTTAAACAAGCTCCTAAACAATGGCACTTGAAATTTGATAATACTTTACTATCAAATGAATTCAAAATTAATGAATGTGACAAATGTGTCTACACTAAGAGCACTACAAAAGGATGTGTCATATTATGTTTGTATGTAGATGATATATTAATTATTGGAAATAATTTAGATGTCATTAATACAACTAAAAAAATGCTTTCCAAGAACTTTGATATGAAAGATTTGGGAAAAGCTGAAGTCATTCTTGGCATAAAACTTACCAAAACAGCTGAAGGGATTGGTTTGTCCCAATCTCACTACGTTGAGAAGATTTTGGAAAAGTTTAGTAAAAATGACGACAAGATAGCAAGGACTCCATTAGATCCAAGTATTCATCTTAAGAAGAATATTACTAAAACCGGAGTCAGACAATTAGAGTACTCAAGGATTATAGGCAGCCTTATGTATCTCATGAATTGTACTCGACCAGACTTAGCTCTCTCAGTTAGCAAATTGAGTAGATTCACAAGTAATCCAGATGAGACACATTGGATTGCGATAACCAGACTATTACGGTATCTACGACATACAAAGGAGTATGGACTCCACTACACTAAGTATCCAGAAGTACTTGAAGGATATTGTGATGCAAACTGGATATCAGATACAGATGATACAAAGTCAACCAGTGGCTACGTATTTACACTTGGAGGAGCTGCCATCTCTTGGAAATCTTCTAAGCAAACTTGCATTGCTAGATCAACAATGGATTCAGAGTTCATTGCATTGGATAAAGCTGCAGAAGAAGCTGAATGGTTAAGACAATTTTTAGAAGATAGACCAGTATGGCCTAAGCCGGTGCCTGCAATCAATATACATTGTGATAACCAAGCTGCGATTGCACAAGCACATAGTAAGATGTATAACGGTAAGTCACGACACATTCGTCGACGACATAACACCGTAAAGCAATTACTCACTGAGGGAGTCATAATAATTGACTATGTGAAATCCAAAGATAACTTAGCCGATCCTTTTACTAAAGGGTTATCTAGAGATCTTGTAATTGCTTCATCAAGAGGAATGGGACTGCTGCCTAAAGAAAATGAGTAAAGGCATGATGAAACCCTACCTAGAAGACTGGAGATCCCACGATCTAGGTTCAAAGGGAAACTGAAGTTATATCCTGACTCGAAAGTGACACTTAAAGACAACATATCTTTTTCCCATTTCTAGGATGATATTAGTGTCGCCTGCATTAAAGAGGCTAAGCTTGAAAGCTTTTAATATTTCCGAAAAGACTTTGAATAAATTAAATTCTAAAGTAAAGGTATAGCAGGATACCTAAGTAGGAAAAACCTATATGTGTGAGAACTGTGGCCGGTTCTATGAGAATGTCGTTTTAGGCTGAATTTTCTAATAACACACAAGAATCCGGGATCGTTCATGGCCGAAAAGAACAAAACCGAGAACTTACGTAAGTAAGAAACTAGCTGTGTGATAGCTATGTTGGTTTACAATAACCAGGACTCAGTTCAAGACTTAAAGTTCACTGTTGTCCTTGTAAACCATGTAGTTATTCACTAGGAAAGGTTCAAAGCCAAAAGCCACCTCTTCTGATGCAGCGAAATTTCGAATATGAACTTCTGTCTGTCTACATTAGTGTTTAAGTAGTGTCAATCAGTTTGCATTGAATTTTTGGTAAAATCATGATAATCATTCATGTGGGGGATTGTAGAAACCGGATCTGTCTTTTGTCAATTTGGGCAACCAAACGTTGTCCAAATCAAGATCAGGATGGACCATTGGATTCGTCTCGTCGAGCTCTTGAATTTAGACATAAAGTTTGTCAGAATCCGATTTCATATGAATGAGTTATCATTGATTTACTTCGGAAAAGTATAGGGATAACTACAACGTGTAGTTTTATTATTAGTACCGTATTGGAAAAAAAAGGAAAGTTCTACTTCCTTATATAGACTTTTCCTTATGTTACTAATAATAGATTGGTTGGAATGATGGGATGGTTGGCGTGGTTTGCACCACGCATCACGCACGCGCACGCGCGGCGTGGGCGAATGGGCGTTTAGGGCGCATTGGGCGCTTTAGAGGCGCCCGCACGCACTTTGCACTTTGCACTTTGCACTTTGCACTTTGCACTTTGCACTTTGCACTTTGCACTTTGCACTTTGCACTTTGCACTTTGCACTTCGCACGTACGCATCGTCGTGAGGAGCGATTGGAGCCTTGGATTTTACGATCATAGATATGATCTGACGGTCAGGATATTTGGCGCTTTTAAGATAGATCCGTTGATGATCTAACGGTGGGCGTTCAATGCGCGAGATCTTAATAGATCCGTTAAGATCTGACGATCAATATGGCACCCGAAAACCAACAGTCAAATATGACTGTTGGGAAGCATCCATTCATCTATAGGCACCCATACGAAGTGGTGTCAATACCCCTATAAATACCATGAGAATTCAGCAAACAAATCATTAGTTTTTTGCATTTCTGAGCATTCATTTTCAAGCATTAGAGTTTAAGGATCGTTGTTCAGAAGTTCATATTACTTACCAAGTTCGTCAGACTATCATAACTAAGAGGTACCATCTTTACTTTGATAGGTAATCCGTTTTATCCTGGGAGACATACACCATCACTGTTGGTACTGACATACAGGGTGTAAATTGTCTTAAGGACAGAGGTATCCTCGACTCGGATATTTTACATTTGATTTTTCTTTTTTATAATCACTCTTGTTATCTTAATTGTTAGAAGATAACTCTTTCTCTGATTTAAGAGATAGAAAGAAAAACAGAAGTGGGTGTACTCTGTTTTGTTAAAAGAAACAGAAAGATTAAGAACTATTCTCTGAAAAGAGAACCAGGGAAACAACATTTAATTGAGTAGTTCTAGTTTTCATTACCAAGTACCAACTCTAAATTATTCAACAAAAAAAAAAAGAGTACCAACTCTAAATAAAGAACAAAAATTACATGGATGTGACTGATAACATTTCACAAGCAATTGTTCATCCCAGGTACTATCTAGGGTTCTCAAATGCACTACAAAGGTGTGTATAAATGTGCATTTAATGGACGATGTTAGTGTAGTGGAATGTGAGTTTCGTTGATATTTGGAAGTTTATAATTGTTTTTGGGATTGAAATTCAGACATGTGAGAGTTTCTGAATGTTCCGGGTATTCAAATTCAGACACTTGGTAGTTTATAAAATGTCTAGGCATTCACATAAACATTGAAGCCGAAATCCTAGTTGGGGCTTTCAATCTATGTATTTTATATCCTTCATACAAGGAGGCCATAAAATCCATTTGGGACTTCAAATAATCGCCATAAATTGTTACATGAGGTATCCTAGTTAATTACTACTTGTCAGAATGTTACATTTTTGTCAAGAAAAAAAAATGTTACATTTACCCTCTTTAAATATTCCTTTCCACAAATTAATGGGATTGCATCAAGTTAAAGGTATTTTCATTTATTTGTTTTTCCGAAATGGCAAAACTTGTATTGGTAGGAATGAGCCAAAATTACTTTTTGTGTGCTAAAAGGCAACATGACTAGTTACAAATGTACATCAAAGAAAGTAAATTTTAATGAATGCACCCACTAGCAAAACTTAATTATTTATTATCAACTTCTTAAAAGTAATGAACTCTGAAATAGAAATTAGTTGGACAAAGACAAATGACATTTTGCAAATTCAAAAATCTCTCTAAAACATTTTTGATATAACTCTTCTGAGACAAACCAAGTAGACCTTGTTTTCGATCTTGAAAAATTTCGATCCCGATCACAAATTTTGCCTCATTCATATCTTTCATTTCAAAGTTCTTAGAGAGAAATTTCTTGGTTTCATACAGTAGACCAAGATCATTAGTGGCTAGGAGTATGTCATCCACATATAAGATCAAAAATATGAACTTACTCCCACTGACCTTCTGATATATACATTGATCAACAATGTTTTCTTTAAATCCGAAGGTCACAATGGTATCATTAAACTTAAGGAACCATTGTCTGGAGGCTTGCTTAAGTCCATATATTGACTTATTCAATTTACACACCATATGTTCTATACTCATTTCTGAGTAACCTTCTGGTTGCTCCATGTAGACCTCTTCTTCTAAACTCCCATTTAGAAAAGCTGTTTTCACATCCATTTGGTGAAGCTCTAGATCATAATGAGCCACCAAAGCCATAATGATTCTAAATGAGTCTTTTCTTGATACAGGCGAAAATGTATCATAATAATTAATGCCTTCTTTATGAGTGAAACCTTTTGCAACAAGTCTGGCTTTATATCGTTCAACTTTGCCTTTAGAGTCGAGTTTGGTCTTGAAGACCCATTTACACCCGATTTTCTTACACCCTTCAGGCAATTGAACCAGATCCCAGACTTTGTTCTGTTTCATAGATTTCAACTCTTCATTCATTGCATCAATCCATTTAGAAGAATTATTGCTATTTACTGCTTGTGAAAATGAAACTGGATCTTCCTTACTTGTCCCAATGTCATATTCAGATTCCTGAAGATATACTAAATAATCAGAAGAGATCGCAGACTTCTTTATTCTCTGAGATCTGCGTAACTCTACTGGATCATGAGATTGTGGGTCCATCAATTGTTGTTCACTATCAATAGTTGGATAGTTTTCATGAGGAACAACAATATTTTCAATAGGTAAGGGTATGGGAACAGTTACCCTTACATCTTTAATAACCACATTTCATGGTTCGGTACTCCCACTATTCTCATGATTCTCAAGGAATCTTGCATTGCCAGTTTCAACAATTCTAGTGATATGGTTAGGACAATAAAATCTATACCCTTTGGATTTATCAGGGTATCCAATAAAGAACCCACTGATAGTTCTTGAGTCCAATTTCTTTTCTTGTGGGTTATAAATTCTAGCTTCTGCTGCGCAACCCCAAACACGAAAGTGCCTTAAACTGGGTTTCCTACCAGTACATAACTCAAAAGGAGTTTTAGGAACTGACTTACTAGGAACTCGGTTTAAGACATATGCAACAGTTTTAAGAGCTTCACCCCATAACATAATGGGTAAAGTAGAGTTGCTCATCATGCTCCTAACCATATCCATTAGAGTTCTATTACGCCTTTCGGCAACACCGTTCTGCTGAGGCGTTCCTGGCATTGTATATTGTGCACAAATGCCAAGTTTTTCTAGGAGTTTAGCAAACGGACCAGGATGTTGTCCCGATTCGTCATACCTTCCATAATATTCACCACCTATGTCTGACCTGATGATTTTCACCTTTTTATCTAATTGTCTTTCAACCTCAGTGATAAAAATCTCAACAACAGTTACTGCCTGAGATTTATCATGTAACAAATAGATATACCCATAGCGTGAAAAATCATCTATAAATGTGATGAAATATTTCTCTCCACCAATACATGCAATGGAGAGAGGTCCACAAATATCAGTATGGATGATCTCAAGAAGTTCTCTGCTCCTTGTGGCTCCTTTCTTGGTGTGTGTTGTTGTCTTTCCTTTTATAGAATCGACACACATCCGGAAAACAGTGAAGTCTAGGTTTGACAAAATCCCATCCTTCACTAATCTCATCATTCTTTCTTTGGAGACATGCCCCAATCTTTTATGCCACAAGTTGCTAGAGTTCTCATTTATTTTATGCTCAATTCCAAAACTTACATTAGGATGCAGGCTTAAAATAGATTCAGCAAACTGGTTATCAAGACTGATTTTATAAAGTTTATCATATAAAATGCCAGAACCTATAACACATTTATTTTTATACAAGTCAAAACGTTGATTTCCTAAAGACAGTTTATAACCCAAAAGATCTAGTTGAAACATAGAAACTAGATTACGAGATACGGTTGGAACAAAAAGAGTATTATACAAATCCAAAAAACAACCAGTATCAAGTTTTAAACGATAGGTTCCAACAGATAAAACTTCAGAGGAAATTTGGTTTGCCATAAAAATGAAACGTTCAGTCTGACTTGGGTTTCGGCTTGAAACAAAGCCCTGCATCGTTTTAGAAACATGAACATTAGCGCCCGTGTCGAGCCACCAAGTATTAGAAGGAATTTCAACAAGATTTGATTCGAAACATACAAGAGCTAACTGCTCACCTTTCTTTTCGAACCAAGCCTTACGCTTTGGACAATCTGCCTGAAAGTGTCCAATCTTTCTACAAAAATGGCATCTGAATTCCTTCTTCTTAATATGAACCTGAGGAGCTAAAGCAGGTTCATGGTTCTTTGGTGCGACAACTTTCTTACCTTTCTTGGGCTTCCAATTCTTTCTTTTCATTTCTTGAGTAACAAGATTAGTAGAGAAACTTTCTTGTTGTCTTAACCTTGTCTCCTCTTCAACTAACATACTAGATAGTTCATTCACATTCCATTGTTCCTTAAGTGAATTGTAATTCATCTGGAATGGTCCATACTGAGGAGGCAAGGAATTCATAATAAAACGAACAAGAAAAGGCTCCTCTACATTCATACCAAGTCCATTAAGTCTCGCCGCAATGTTAGTCATTTCAATTAAGTGCTCTTGCATACCTCTCACACCGACATACTTTATGGTAGTGAGTTGAGCCATTAGCGTGCCAGCTAGAGACTTATAGGCTGCACGAAATCTCTCCTCAACTGCATTAATGAAGTCTGTAGCATTATCAGTTTGAGGAAGAGATGACTTTATATTGCTTGCAATAGTCATTCGCATAAACATCATGCTTAGTCTGTTTGATTTTTCTCAAGCGTCAAACAAATTTTTCTCATCAGTGCTACTTGATACATTTAGAGTAGCAGGTCTATCAGACATAAGGGCTCGATCCATATCAAGAACACCTAAAGTGAACTTGACATGTTCGCTCCATTCTGAAAAATTTGAGCCAGTAAGAGCAAGGGAACAGACGCAACTTGCGAATGTAGGGATATCGGCGCAAATACTGCAAACATTTAGACAATATACTATAAACAAGTTAACTATATCAAAATTTATCCTTTGGGTCTAAATTAATATATATACCATACCATTCATCATTTAAATATCATACATAAATGAGTCCATTAGTGTATCGTCTAACCACAAAAGGGTTCATCACCTTTGGGCAATAGAACCAAGTTGATTTAGACGGTACAAAGCATTAACAATAGTATTCAATCAACTTATAATTCTTCTTTGGAAAAATTACACGTTATCGAAATCGTTTAATGCAAATTATCCGACATAAGTTTGAACATTAATTAACCTTCTTAGATATGTAAGATTAGTTCAAAAGTCACTTTGGCAACCTTTTCACTAATTATACATATCATGGTTAAACTTTTATTCTTATGTCAAATTTTCATTTAAAAACTTTTATAAAAGACAATTTTCATATACTTAAATTATTTGACTACAACAAAACTTTAATTAGCCAACATGGTGAACTTTAATATTGTCTTCTTACAAGTTATAAAATTAACCTTTTGCTAGTTTTTATCGAAAATTCATAAGGCGATAAAACACATAAAGAAAGGTTCTCTTAAATCAAACCAAAATTCATTAGTGGTTTTTAATAACTTTTAACTCAATTAAAAGAACTTTTATGAAACTACATGAGTTCCTTAATGCAAAAGATTTTAAGTTTCAAAAATCAACTCATATAGCTTCTTTAAATTTTTTTCCAATATGGCAACTAAACATAGTTTAAAATCCGATAATTTGCCAAAACGATTTTGAACAAACATGAAGTCCACACCCATAGCTCTGATACCACATGTTATACATTCTATAAGTAGTGTTCATGAGACAAGTTAGCAATTCAAAAATTCTTCTCATGAACACACAAGAATCTAGGGACTCATGTTTGTCACAAAATCAATATGGAAATATGAACATTAGGTAATTATTAACATGAAATAATTACATACCTTTCTCCATTGTAGAGATTAGAAATAACTTCTTACTTGAACCAATATAAGCTCCTTACTTGAATAAGATTAACTCCTTAATTCTCTACTTACTAGAAGATGAACTTGTATACTCTTTTCTCTTCTATTCTTCAAGCACTAGTGATGGAGACTAGCTTGAATTAATGAGCAATAGCATAGCTTTCCATCTCATTCTCCATCTCTACTTATACAAGTCTCTAATCCATCATAGAGTTTGTACAAGTTACTACATGGGTGTCATGTGTCCCCTTATGTGTCAAGCAACAAGGTCATTAGGTGTCATTAGGTGTCATGAAACAAGACAAGTGTCCCTTATGTGTCAAGCCACAAGACCATTAGGTGTCAAGACACAAGACAAGTGTCCCTTATGTGTCAAGCAACTAGACCATTAAGTGTCAAGACACAAGACAAGACAACACACCTCATCAGTCTATACACCTCATGCTTATAAATGGGCCTTGTTGTCAACACACAGTTAGTGTCCATAGATTCAATACATGAATGAGTTTTATGAGCCCAACAAACCTTTAGCCCAACAAGTCTATACATGGTCTTATTGTATGGGACATACTAATGGGCCTTGTTCATGAAAATTGGCGAATGGGCCTTGCATGAACATAGCCCATGTTTACATCGGATAGTCGCACTTGTTGTTCTGCAAGCGAATCAAAACATTGGCAACTTGCCATGAACACGAAATTTAGGCACTCAAGCGACAAGGCAGGTGTTATTAGTTTCGTCTCATTCATCCCTGAATGTAGTTGCTTTTAAATGGATTTTCATACCAAGCTCAAATCAAATGGGTCAGTTGATCAGTACAAAGCTCATTTGGCGGTCCAAGGCTTTGATTACAAATTAAGCTTAAATTTTGATAAGAGGTTTGATCAGTACAAACCTCATCAGTCTATACACCTCATGCTTATAAATGGGCCTTGTTGTCAACACACAGTTAGTGTCCATAGATTCAATACATGAATGAGTTTTATGAGCCCAACAAACCTTTAGCCCAACAAGTCTATACATGGTCTTATTGTATGGGACATACTAATGGGCCTTGTTCATGAAAATTGGCGAATGGGCCTTGCATGAACATAGCCCATGTTTACATCGGATAGTCGCACTTGTTGTTCTGCAAGCGAATCAAAACATTGGCAACTTGCCATGAACACGAAATTTAGGCACTCAAGCGACAAGGCAGGTGTTATTAGTTTCGTCTCATTCATCCCTGAATGTAGTTGCTTTTAAATGGAGAAGTGAGTCACGTGGGTGAAAGAAAGGTCCAGATCAAAATCAAATTTAAAAAAAACTTCGAAAATCTTTTTTTTCGTGAAAACGAATCATTGAGTCAAAGATTTTGTTTTTGTAGCACTCCCCTTGCAAAAACTACCCATTAATTATCAACTATTACAACCACACATTAAGTTTTGATCGATCCGTTTTAGTTTTGTTTCTCTCTATTCCTTCACCTGTCGCATAGAAAAAGGATTTTTTTACGGAAAGCCAAAAAGACGGGATCTCTAACAGAAAATTAGGGCAACAATAAATTTTTTTTCTTAGAAAACCGAGAACTTACAATTTACTTCAAATCAAGTCCAAGGATCTATGTGTTGTTTTTTCTCATCTTGAGCACTAATCCCTTTTCTACCCTTCTATATTTGTCCTAACTGGTTTGGAACTGTTGACAATATATATGACTATGTTGTTAAAAAGAGCGACTATTAAACTTTTTTGACTATGTTCTTCTGGCACCAATCCACTGCCAAAAGAACCACTTCTGCGAGCCCCACCACCATCTCCTGTCCATCGATTAAACCACCCTACTCGTCGTGCAACCACTACTGGCAAGCGGGTCAGACCTAGTTCGTCTCACCAATCCATTAGCTCCTCTGATGACTCCCTTGAATCCCCTCACTTTAGGTCGAGGTTGATGGATAATTTTGAAGCCCAACAACTGCTAGAGGAGTCTAGTCTGCTTTCCCGTAGCCTAGACATCCTAGTGTCTCAGGGAGAGGATGGTGCCTCAACACCACCTGCCTAGTCTACTATGTTTTTGGTCTTGTTTTTAATTTTTTAGTTCTATCGTCTTCTCGTTAGTTTGTTTCTGTTTGTAGCTGGTGTATTCCGTTGGTAGGGCCTGTTTTGCTTTTTTGGGCACCTTAGTACACTTGCAAGAGTAGCTGCTTCTGTGAGCTGAGTCTGTGGTGCCTGTAGTGTACTCCTAGTGGGTTAGCTATAGGCTCCCCCAGAGGGGTGCTTTAGGCACTCTCTTTTGTTTCTCTGGCTCTGTGTACCAGGGGCGGCCGCGGGTTGGACGGTTGACCCGATAGGTATTTGTATTAGCAGTTTGGAGGTCGGTCTTGTGTCTTGGCTTTTTCGTACTTTCTTTCTTTTGTTGTAGCTGGTCTTCCATTCTAGTGACTTCTAGTTTGTTCCTTTTTTGTCTTCGCTGGTTATTTTCGTTTTTTTGTTTTGGGTTAGCTTCCCCGGCCCCTTGATGGCCCACAGCGCTAGTAACCCTTTAGGGGTTTTGACCGGGCCAAATTGGGCCTCCAGACCTAGTAGTTCTACAGACACCCCCTCCTTAAACTATCTGTCGATCCTTGCTTGGAATATGAGGGGTTGCGGTAATTTTCTCAATCGTAAGCACTTGTGGTCCCTTATCAAAGAGCATAAACCTGACCTTATTTTTATGTCCGAGACTAAATGTATGAATACTAATATAGACAGACTTCTTAACCTTCATTCGAGCTATAAGAAGACCACGATTGAGCCTGTCAACAAGGGTGGGGGTTTGGCCTTGTTTTGGAATTCGGATTTAGACATTACGGTCAGTTATGCTGACCACAATATGATTCACGTCAATATTACTTTAGCAGAATCCCAGGATCAGTTAGTAGTAACTTGCTTTTATGGGTGCCCTCACAACAAAGATCGTATTAAACCTTGGGAAACCCTTAGTTCTGTTAGCCCATCTCCGGAGTGCCCGTGGCTTCTTATAGGCGACCTTAACACGATTATACACCCCGCTAAAAAGAATGGAGCCCCCAAACCTCTGCCCAACTATGCTAAAAAGATAGTGTCTTTTACCAATACTTTTGGCCTTCTTGACTTAGGTTTTAGTGGTCCTACTTTCACCTGGTCTAATCGTCAATTTAATGGTAATCTGATCCAAGAGCGCCTTGATCGAGCTTTATCTAATATGGCTTGGATGTCGACTTACCCTCACTCGAGAGTTCAGCACCTTCACGGAGTTGTCTCAGATCATCTACCTATCCTCCTTTCTACCAATCCACTCAAACCCAAAGGCGGCAAACCCTTCAAATTTATCAGAACTTGGATGTCCCACCCGGAGTGCAGCTCCTTTATTCTTGACAACTGGCCCCGCTTCCCCCATCTTATTCAACAGAAACTTAACTTTCTGGCCATCAAGCTTTCTAAGTGGAATAAAACTGTGCTTGGGCACATTGAGCAACGTATCAAATCTCTGAATCTTCACTCAAACTTACGAATCAGCTTGAAGAGGCTTATAACCAACAGGAAAATATCTGGAAGGAAAAATCTAGGGTGGCTCATATACAATTGGGAGATCGTAATACTAAAATCTTTCACGCCAAGGCGATCACTCGGAATCGGAAAAATCAAATCACCATGATTAAGAGAGAGGATGGCTCCTGGTGCGATGATCCTACTGATATCTCCCAACTCTTCTCCAACAACCTGAAAATCATTTCAAGCTCTAATATGACTGGGGACTTGGGCAGCATTCATAATCTTTTCCAACCCCAAATCACTGGCATCCAGAATCTGACCCTTCTCAATACTCCTAATGAAGATGAGATACGCAATGCTACTTTTTCCCTCAAACCGGAAGCTGCCCCTGGTCCAGATGGCTTTCCTCCCTTCTTCTACTAGACTAACTGGGACACGGTCAAGAATGATATTATTCAGATGGTCTCTAACTTCTTCCAATCCGCTTTTCTTCCTCCTGGCACCAATCATACTCATATCTGTCTCCTGCCCAAGTCCAAATCCCCTCAATCCACTTCTGACTTCAGACCTATTAGTCTCTTGAACACCACATATAAAATCATTACCAAAATCCTGGCTAACCGTTTCAAATCTACGTTGTCTGGTATCATCTCGCCTTTCCAAACAGCTTATGTTCCAGGTAGGCAGATTACCGATAATATTATCATCAGCCAAGAAGTGGCTCACTCTTTCAAAATCAAACGAGGGTCTAAAAGTTTTTTTGCTCTGAAACTGGACATGTCGAAAGCCTTTGACCGGGTCGAATGGTCCTACCTCGAGAATATCATGTTCAAGCTAGGCTATAATCAACATTGGGTTCAGATGATTCACTCGTGCATTTCTACCTCCTCGATGGCAGTTTTAATTAATGGCCGCCCGGGTAATTCTTTCAATGTCTCTCGGGGATTACGGCAAGGAGATCCGCTCTCGCCTTTCCTTTTTACTTTGGCCATGGAAGGTCTTAGTAGACTTCTTGAGTCACCAGACAGCCCCTTCAAATTTACCGGGTTCTCCATCCCCAGATCCTCCTTTACCATCAAACACCTTCTCTTTGCCGACGATTGCATCATCTTTGGTCGTAACACTCTTGACAATATCACTACCCTTCTCAACATTCTCAATTCTTTCGGTCAGGAATCCGGCCAAATTATAAACTACAACAAATCAACTATTTTCTTCACCAAAAACACCCACCCTAAGTTTAAACGTATAATCATCAAATCCCTTAAAGTTCATCAAGCGTCCTCTCTCGACAAGTACTTGGGTACCAAGCTCTTTATTGATGCCAAGAAGAAGCTAGCTTTCTCCTCGTTGGTTGACCAAATTCAAAATAAACTTTCCAAATGACAGTCTAACCTTCTCTCTCAAGCTGGTCGCGCCGTAGTGATTTCGTCTGTGGCGGCGACCGTTCCCCGATACCAGATGCAATGCTTCGCCATACCCAAAGGTGTCAGCAATCGCATTGAGACTATGCAACGGTCTTTTTGGTGGGGAAAAAGCAAATCGATTCATACTATCCACTGGTCGAAAATATGCAGCCCGCGCCGGTTTGGTGGGTTGGGTCTTCGGCTCCCCCACCTTGATAATGAAGCTTTCCTTGGTAAACTGAGTTGGCGTCTTCTCAAATTCCCGAACACTCCTTGGGCTCAGCTTCTCAAAGTTAAATATTTCCCTAAAGCTGGTAAACCGTCTAAACCCAAACAACACCACTCCTGGGTGTGGAAATCTCTGGCTGATCCTATTAGAGAGATTAATAATCTTATTTTTTGGGATGTCAACAAGGGTACTAATGTGAACATTTGGAATGACTATTGGATTCCTAACCATAGACCCCCGATCATGAATTTTAACAATTGTCCTTTTGATTCAGTGTCGAACTTGATTATGAATAACAACTGGAATACGGACTTGATAGAAGTTTATTTTAACGAGGACATAAGAAAAGCTATTCTTAGTATAAATATTCATCCCCATGCAGACGACACCATGATATGGACTTTAACTAAATCTGGCAAATTTACTATGAAATCTTTGTATTTGCATTTACGAATGAGAGGCACTAATGCTGAACTTATGAACTGGAACTTCATTTGGAATTTTCACACCATCCCACGGATAAAACTATTCCTTTGGAAACGTTGTACTAACAGCCTTCCGGTTCGGGAAAAAATCGGTAAATTCATTGGTAATAACTACATGTGCTCTTTTTGTACGGATAATGAATCTATTTCGCATATTCTCCTGCATTGTCACTATGCTCGTGCTATATGGCTCCACTTCAATATCAGAACGAGTAACTTTACTACGGTGGTGGATTGGATTGTTTTTTGGCAAACTATGGAGGAAGCATGCATGGCAATGATGGCTAAAATAATGTGGTTCATATGGAAAGCGAGATGCGAGAAAAGCCTCGGAAAGATTGATATCACACCTTTACAGACCATTCGTAGGATTCAGTGCTACGACACCAGCATACCGGTATCTAAGCCTCAGAAAAAGAAAGCCAACAAACCAAGGTGGCAACCTCCGGATCCTCCGTTTCTCAAGATCAATGTCGATGCCTCGTTCATCAATTATGCTGAACCAGCCGGTATTGGGGGTATTATTCATGATGACTGTGGAGACTTCATAATAGCGATGGCGGACTCCATCAGAGGTCAAACAGCAGAGGAGTGTGAAGGTATTGCGATTCTTGAGCCAATCAAATGGGCGTCTGAGCTCAAAATTTCCCATCTCCAAATTGAAAGTGACAATTGCAACCTCATCAATTATCTTAGGGATCAGCACAATGATATAAATTGGCAATCGAAGAACTACATGGAAGAAATAAAATCCCTAAGCAGGAACTTCGAGCAACTCCAATTCTAATACGGTCCGAGGACGATCAATACCCAAGTGGATCAATTGGCTAAGTGGGGACGGATAGCTAAAGAAAGGAGAACATGGAACTCTAAAGAGGCGATGAAGTCGGATTTGGGATTGTAATTTGTTTTTGTCTTGTTTTTGTGTTTTCTTCAACAAAAAAAAAAAAACTTTTTTAACACAAATTTGACCCTGTATAAAGACCCTTAAGACTCTCTCAATGAGAATGACGCCGTTGAGCTAGATTATGATAATGAAGACGAGCGCGAAAAGGTTGTGATGAAGCACAATCAATCGGCAACAACAACAAGTGTATACGAACGTTATTCGAGGTTTAATAGCTGACAACATTGCCAATGTAAATGACATGAATGATATGATTAAATTGCTACATTTTTACTCTTAAATATAATGTGATACTGACGAACCCACATTTAGCTTTTTTTTACCAAATGTTACATAATAGCTTTTGTGGATGAGAAAGCGCTTCTATTTTGTCATACCAAACAATCGTGATAGCTTATTATAAATCGCTTTTATTTAAGCTCTGATAAAAAAGCTATTGAAATAAGCTATATGTGTTCCCAAATGAGGCCATAGTCTTTTAACACAAGTCCATAATTGATAGGAAACAAATTTGTGACTTCTTCTTCCAAGTGTACATAAAACCAACTGGGGGAAGTTATTGGACATTACATTACATAGAGGTGTAAGGACCACTAGAAAGACATAACATTAATTATTTTTAGAATCGAAAAATAATTTACAAAAATTGTAAGACAAGAGGCACCTTAGTCTTTTTTGCACCCATGAAGTTTGTGAAAAAACAAAATACCATGAAGTGAGGGAGGTCCCCCATCACCATTGTATATTTGGCTTTCATCGGAAAAATGTTTTTAATTCATTAAAACATAATGTGTTGGATGAGATCTAAGGTGTCTTTTCTATGTCTAGTGTTTTCTTGTGTTCGCACATAACAAAAACCTTTTGTCAAATGACTATATATACATGATGGAATAAATGTGGAGTACATCCCCATGCACCCTTCAATATTCTTTTATATTTAGTAATGGAATAGTCCTTAGTGGCGGATCCACATAGGGGCTAGGGGAGGCTTTAGCCTCTCATCACCCCTATGCAGACCTAAATGGCTAGTAAATAAAAGTTCTAGCTAATAATACCAACTACAACAAGGAATAGACGTCAAGGATGCTCGAGACCAATGGTTGGATACTTGGATTCTAGGATGGAAGCTTAAATCGTGTGGGTTCCAGTACCTCTGACTCCTCTTCCCTTTATATTAAATTTTTTGTAACTTGGTAGTTTTAAAGTCAATCATTTTTTCAACAAAAAGATCAATTCTTTTGAACATAGATTAATGACAGAACCGTTGCTGAGAATCTGAAGGTCCGGTGTGAAATTTTATGGGAGGCCCTCGAGTACGTTAACATAAAGTTGAATTGTATTAAACGTATCAATAGATAAATATCCAAAATTATTCAATAATATAGATGCCATTAAATTGATCACGAAACCAAACTCGTGGTATGAAATTTCTAAAGATCGCTTCAAATAATTTTCTAGTAAAGTTTATTTGATATGCAAGCAGTATACAAACTACGTAATTAGACTCTTGACCAAAGAAAACATAATGTTAGAGATGGTAATCGATACATGTAGAACTAAGATGTCACGTCAGAATAGACTAACATAAAACTTGATAATGTTGTGAAAATTATTTTAATGTATAATTAAAAACTATATAAACAATTAAGTACACAACATTTAAAAATAAGAGAGATATTCATGCTCACAAATTCTAATTTGATTTGTATTAGTTTATAAACAAGGTTGAACTTGAATTTTTCCCAAAATCATAAAATCGTAGAATATTTGAAACCTCATTAAATATAATAAGAACCTGTCGAATTCTTAAAGGTGCCAACAATAAGAAATAGGGGCCGTATAGAACCACCCTAAAAATATAAGTAAAAACGCCGTTTATGGTAGTCAAATCCGTGACCATTGACCCGCCGGACAAGCTTCTCTCCGTGAAGCCATATTAGAAGTATATGTAACTTAATATTAATAACTCTTAATACAAAAATTTGTGATCGGGCTCATGTCTGGTGGGGGTCCGTGGAGCCATGTTACAAGTATATGTAACTTAGTATATATTTTTTTTGTTGAACTATGTAACTTAGTATATAATTTATAGTATGATTAGGGTATATCCCGTGCCCTAGGGCACGAACACTTGTACCAATCATATGTTACGAAATTTATTGTTATATTTTAGGTGGACAATATATGGACAAACAGATTTCTTCTGTGGACAAATATATTTGGTTGAAATATAACTAATTTTAAAGAGGACAATTTATTTCTTGTAAATTTCTTCCACATAATTAACAGATGTTTTCTCCACCCAACAACCATCTCCTTGATGGTATTTCTCTTGATGAATCAAGACTGCCCAACAACAGAAACCCTAATTATCTTATATATTTGTTCCTATAATTTAAAATCTATTAAAACCCTAGTAAGAATAATAACTCACTCTTCATCCGTTCATCTTATTGTTTTGCTTCTTTTATAGTTTTCTGCTTAGTAAACCAGTGGAGGAACAAATCATGATATAATATAGAGAGACAAACTACACTTCCACAAATTAATCTGTTTTTCTATCGTAAGTAAATATGTTTGATTTGATTTTCAAACCCCATATACCAAGTAAATAGGAAGAAGACATCCCAAAATATCTAAATCCTTATATCCCCACCAAGTTGTTTCACATAAACAGAGAAGAGAAGGAATAGGTAATCTAATAGACATGAATGATGTTCTACAAAGGGCTTTTGTTCCTCACTCTCATGGTGATGATGGCGGTAAAGGCTAGGAAGTATAGAGAGAGAAAGAAATTTGGTTGTCCACTTAAATTAATATATTATATTTACACCCACCAAAAAGTTTTGTCCACATAACAAATTTGGTTGTCCACGTATTGGCAACCATATTTTATTGAGAGAGAGAGAGATTTTTATTAGTTATTATTTTTTTGTTTCTTTTCTCTTAAATTAGTTATTATTTTATTGACAGAGATATTTTAATTTCTTTTTTTTAACCTTTGAAATTTATTTTGTTTCTTTTCTTTCTTAAATTAGTTATATTATTTTTAAGAAGGAAAAGATTATTGTTTTTTAAATAGGTAACTTTATTTCTACGAATGACTATATTTTAAATGTTACGAAAGAAATTTATTGTTATATTTTATTGAGAGAGAGAGAGAGAGATTTTTATTAGTTATTATTTTTTTGTATTATTTTTTTATTTCTTTTCTCTTAATATATTATATTTACACCCACCAAAAAGTTTTGTCCACATAACAAATTTGGTTGTCCACGTATTGGCAACCATATTTTATTGAGAGAGAGAGAGATTTTTATTAGTTATTATTTTTTTGTTTCTTCACTTAAATTAGTTATTATTTTATTGACAGAGATATTTTAATTTCTTTTTTTTAACCTTTGAAATTTATTTTGTTTCTTTTCTTTCTTAAATTAGTTATATTATTTTTAAGAAGGAAAAGATTATTGTTTTTTAAATAGGTAACTTTATTTCTACGAATGACTATATTTTAAATGTTACGAAGGATGTTTGTCCCAGTCATCGTTTTCCCTTCTGTTTTATTATATAGATGTATGAATTAAAATATAATTTATAATATTATTTAATAGTTAGAATAACAAATAAAATTACTATTAATTAATTAATATTATTAAGTACTTCGAAAACTTTGTAAACTTAAATAAGAACTTATAAGAATTTTGATAGACACATTATTCATTTTATTTTTGTAAATAAAGTTTTATTTATATTAATTTATGACAATTAACATTATTACTTGTATAATTATTTATGAATTAAATAAGGGTTATTTCCCAAATGGCTCCCAACTTTGTGACCAGCTTCCTGCCTAGCCCTTGGATTAGCAATTTTGTGACCAGCTCTCCTCCATCTCATCATCTCTCTCTGCCACCTCACCTACTCGCCACTTCATCGTCTTCTCAGGCAAGAGTCGCCGGCCGACCAATTTTTCGGCCAGACTAGACCTCCGGCGAAGGTCTCCCTTCGCCGGAGTGTTAGGAGAGAGAGGAAGAGAGAAAAAAAAATATATTTTTTTTTATGTTTGAGGTCGGCGGCCGAAAAATTTGCCGGCCGGAGACTCTCGCCTGAGAAGACGATGAAGTGGCGAGTAGGTGTGGTGGCAGAGAGAGATGTGAGATGGAGGAGAGAAGATGATGACCAGTTAACGGTAACTGAAAAAGGGGGCCATATGAGTATTTTTGCTAATCTAGGGGGCTAGGCAGGAAGCTGGTCACAAAGTTGGGGCCCATTGGGAAATAACCCATTAAATAATAATTTATAAGAATTCCTTAATAATTAGAAAAATGTTGTGAAAAATAAAGAATGTCGGGAAGAAGAAATATAACGGAAATATATTAACCAAGAGATTGTAGACAAGAAGAACTAGATTTATATTCTTATGTTTGTAGAGTGATTCTCTACTTTGGTACTTTGATACATTGGTACACATTAGGTACATTGTTACATTTGTTAGAGACCTCTTTATATAGGCATTTGAAGGGATACATATCTAATACAAGAGTTACATATAATCAATGGTGCTTGA
Source organism: Eschscholzia californica (assembly GCF_041429995.1). Lineage (NCBI taxonomy): Eukaryota > Viridiplantae > Streptophyta > Magnoliopsida > Ranunculales > Papaveraceae > Eschscholzia > Eschscholzia californica. Next base: position 9,287,837 of record NW_028238198.1, on the reverse strand, counting down.
ATACAAATAATGGTGGAGAACTTATGGTGGTGGGAGTTACCAAAGTGTGGTGGTCATCCACTATAAATCTGATATTTATAACACTCCCCGTGGATGTCCACCACTCAAAAATTGGCTCATTAAAAACTTTATTAGGAAAACCCAATGGGAAAAAATGATAGTGAAAGAAAAAAGAGTACAAATTCTTTCTATCTGTTCATCTTTGATGTCCACATAATCTGCCTAATTAAAACCTTGTTAGAAAAAATCCTGCGGGGAGAAAATCTTAACGAAGGAAAAAGAGTACAGTGAGAAAATATAGTATACAATGTCTTCATAAACTTGCTCCCCCTCATGAAAGTTGAGGGCATTGTTCAAATTTTTATCGTCAGCTCCCTTTTGGTATATATATATAATAAGTAGCATTTGACATTTCAAGTTGCATTCATATAATGCTATAAAGTTCATGCGTACTTTAAATTGAAGCTTGTTAAATCCTTCAGAGATATCAATTGAAGTCACCATTTAGTGATTTGTATTTGTGTATCATGTAAATAAGTAAGATAACTAAAACATCTTGTAAAATTGATATACTTATCACATTTCTTTGTACAATTCACTTGATACGCATAAGAGATGTTAAATTCATCATTCGATGACTATTGCTTTAAAATCGAGTTGTCTTGCCAAAACCTTGTCATGAAAATCCAATAGGGCAAAACCTGAACGAAGGAAAAAAGACTACAACCTATAGAAAATCAAAACAATTTTCAAATAAGCATAGTTGCCTCATTAAAACCTTGACAAGAAAAACCCTATGGGACAAAACCTTGGCGAGGGAAAAAGAGTACAACGCGATTGACATTTTATATTATATTCTCTCTGATTAAATATTAATCAGGAATTTTAGCTTTCATATAAATATATGAATGATGGTTGTTTCTGAAACCACATTACAACATACGTAATGTATTGTCTGTATTATATTAGGTACTTCTGAACCTTAATTTTCATTGACAAATAATAACTTGAGACAATATCCGTTGCTTTTAAGCTTAAAGCTTTTTAGAATTTCAGAATATGTTTATATTCAAGATTTTCTTTACTCGAATAATCTTTTTCAACACTATACTTTGAAACTTTGACAAACTCTTCAGGAGTCAAAATAAGAATACTTCATAACTCAACTCGGAAATTCTAGAATTCATATAGAGAGTTTATAAATGTATGTCAAGCCCTTTATAGACTAAATGACTTTTATTTCTTACATATATCTACTTTATTACCTTCAGGGTAATTGTCAGTTGACTAAATGACTTTTATTTCTTACATATATCTACTTTATTACCTTCAGGGTAATTGTCAGTTGGTGTTTCGACTTCATGTCTGAAGACTTAATTATTTTGTAAGAAAAATCCATAAATAATGAAGTATTTCTTCAAAATTTGACCAATTACTTGGAGTAATTTCGGATCAACAAGCTCCTAGTAGCTACTATTTTCAGAAATACATCGTCTCGAACGATTTATCCGATTTCTCAAATTTCCACAAAGTGCATATGTTTCAATAAATTTTCCCATTTGAGTGCGCGTGCCTCGTTAAAGGTCACTTTCTCCTTTCAGACATATCCTCTTCAAGGGATTATTATTAGGAATATGAATCACATTCATTTCTAATTTCATAGCCTCTTCAGGAGGATTCTTTTATAAAATTATTCCTTCAGGAGGAGTATATGCTACTTTGGTTAGCTCTGATCATTTTCCAAGATCTTTTTTCGTATATGAGCCTCTTACGCTTTGAAAACTATTAATATTTGTAGATAAAAAATTCTCTATGTTTTGATTCCAAGTGAGAGAAACTTGATCATCTTCAAGTATTTTACGACATTAAATATATGACTTTCTCCCCCTAATGTCGATAGATTTTCGTCTTATTTATGTGCACATACTTCAAGGATGCGACATAGACGAAAGAGAAATCATTTGCTTCGGGCAAATTTTGATTTCTATTTTTATCTCATATGATCTGTTGGGCCAAAATTGTTATCTAATCACAACTTCAGGTGTGAGCAATTTGTTTTAATAACAACTTCTGGTGTGATTGATTATTACATGTGAGATGTCATCTTCATGCGATTTTTTCTATTAAAATTCATCATCACTTTTTTTGTGTATTACAACTTTAGGTGTAATATGAAAGCAGATATTCAACAAATTTATTTTCCAATAATTTTCAACTCGTCATCATCCATAGACATGAAAGAAAGATATTATCACCACTTGATGAAAATTTTATGCAATACAAGTGCAACCAAAATTGTGATATTGAATTCTCCTTAAAAGAAATTCACAAAAATTGATTGTCTTCCACCGTGAAGAACTTTTTCAAATCTAATCAGACTGTATGTTGATACAGTGAAATGAGATGTTCATTTTTGCCACTTCATTTCAATCTGAACTCGATGAATTATTTTTCTTACAAGTTCAGTTGTGATCTCTTAATAATCAATGGAAAGTAATTCCAATACTGAAATATCAATATTTTTCATTCTTCAGGAATGAGTAAACAAATTTTGTTTTGCAAAGGTTCACCGTTTTGGTGATAATTAACTTACTCATATTGGTTACCAAACTTCAGGTTTGGTAATATCATATAGAAATAGATGATTCAGTTTCATTGTAACCAAAATCAGATGGTTAAATTTTCTCCTGAAAGAATCTTTATTAATAAATCTAATAAGATGGGAGAATTGAAGTACTTATATGAAATAATTTTATCATCCTTAAGATATATCTAAAAATTATTGATTGTCATATATCTGTAAAAAATTTTTTTATCAAAATATGCACTTAGAATATATTCATAGAACACCAAATATTAGTTATGAGAGTAATACTAATTTATTTTTGAAGATATAACTTACATTAACCTTACCATCGAATGCATTGCATTAACATTCATATTAGATTGGAATGTTAATCCTTTCATCTATGCAATTCTCATATCCTTCTGATATGATTTAATATGTCTCAACAACAATAAAATAAATTGTTAGTAATAAATAAGAATAAAAAATTTGTAAATTCAACAAAGAAAGGTCCAAATACCTTTAAACTTACAATAACAATTGACCAAACTTACCAATCTTTTATGTGCTTATATCTTGATCAAGGAGTTGATAATTTCTTCTTCCCTTTAATCATAGAGCAATTCGTGTTGATAACGTGTTGTGAAAAGTATAGAAGGTAGGGAAGAAGAAATATAACGAAAATATATTAACCAAGAGATTGTAGACAATAAGGACTAGATTTATATTCTTATGTTTGTAGAGAGATTCTCTACTTTGGTACTTTGATACATTGGTACACATTAGATACATTGCTACATTAGCTAGAGACCTCTTTATATAGGCATTTGAAGAGATAAATATCTAATACAAGAGTTACATATAATCAATGGTGCTTGAATACAAATAATGGTGGAGAACTTATGGTGGTGGGAGTTACCAAAGTGTGGTGGTCATCCACTATAAATCTAATATTTATAACAAAAAACAAGTAATATGATTAATTATTATTGGTTAATTAATATTATTAAGTACTTCGGTAAGTGTTAAACATGAATTAAACCTTATATGTGTTTTGTTGTAAATATTCATTTTGATAACTAAACTTTGTATTATAATAATTTATATCATTTAATATGATTAATTAAATATTATTTTTCTTAATTAAGTACTAATGAATAATATTATTTTTAATCAAAATACTAACTAATAATATTATTTTTTAATTGGATTACTAATAAATAATATTATTTATTAAAATCGAGTCACCAATCTATTATGTTAACCTCTGATTCCATCAAAATTTATTCTAGATAAATAAATATATTATAAAGCAAATTTTAGTAATTTTTCTTTTTCAATTGGGACACGGTCTCTACTATATAAACAAAACAAGAACACTCATTTTTTTTATTGTAAATCATAACATTATATACTTTTCATAGTATTGTTATTTTTTTCTTTTGAAATGGTTCATCTTTCAATTACTTATTATTATCCTTTTATTTGTTAGCACATGATTCTTATGAGTTTATAGAGAAATGGTTTCTCAAATTCCCTCATATAAATGGCATGATTTTATATAGTTGGGGAAAGCTTACAGGTTTAAGAATGACCAATTATTTTTAATAATAATAATAATAATAATAATAATAATAATAATAATAATGGTTTTAGGTAATAACAGAATTTAATAATAAATTATTGTTTTTATGTTTTAGGACGTTACATACCATAGTTAGCCGTGGTGATCCTTAATATGAACAAAAGATCGGGTATAAATCGTTATATAAGGCTAAAAGGTCTTAGGCTTCGTTTGGGTACACATATAGTTTATTAAAGCGCTTTTTAAAAATCTTAAAAGATGTTTTTATATCTTAAAAAGCTAATGTGGTATGTGGTAAGAAAATGTAATTTTCATATTGTAATTATTAAATAATAATTTATAAAAATTCCTTAATAATTAGAAAAACAAGTAATATGATTAATTATTATTGGTTAATTAATATTATTAAGTACTTCGGAAAGTGTTAAACATGAATTAAACCTTATATGTGTTTTGTTGTAAATATTCATTTTGATAACTAAACTTTATTTTATAATAATTTGTATCATTTAATATGATTAATTAAATATTATTTTTTCTTAATTAAGTACTAATGAATAATATTGTTTTTAATTAAAATACTAACTAATAATATTATTTTCTTAATTAGAATACTAATTAATAATATTATTATTTATTAAAAATCGAGTCACCAATCTATTATGTTACCCTCTGATTCCATCAAAATTTATTCTAGATAAATAAATATATTATAAAACAAATTTTAGAAATTTTTCTTTTTCAGTTGGCACATGGTCTCTACTATATAAAGAAAACAAGAACACTCATTTTTTTTTATTGTGAATCATAACATTATATACTTTTCATATTTTTTGTTATTTTTTTTCTTTTGAAATGGTTCATCTTTCAATTACTTATTATTATCCATTTATTTGTTAGCATTGTTAGCACATGATTCTTATGAGTTTATAGAGAAATGGTTCTCAAATTCCCTAATATAAATGGCATGATTTTTAAAATGTTGGGGAAAGCTTACAGGTATAAGAATGACCTTTTATTTATGTTTGAGGGCGTTATATACCATAGTTAGCCGTGGTGATCCTTAATATGAACAAAAGATCGGGTATAAATCGTTATATAAGGCTAAAAGGTCTTAGGCTTCGTTTGGGTACACATATAGTTTATTAAAGCGTTTTTTAAAAATCTTAAAAAGTGTTTTTATATCTTAAAAAGTGTTTTTATATCTTAAAAAGCTAATGTGGTATGTGGTAAAAAAAAAATGTAATTTTCATATTGTATTATTAAAACAATATGGTATGTGGTATGTTATGTAAAAAGTGAATGACCAATTATCCGAGTCGTTTGGTGCGCTTTATAAAAAGTGTTTTTGTATCTTAAAAAGCGACTGTGGTATGTGGTAAAAAAAAATGTAATTTTCATATTGTAAATATTAAAATAATATACTTACATCATTATGTTAATAACAAAAATTAAAAATATTAAAATTTAAAATAAAATAATATAATATAATATAAAATTATTAAATTTTCATAAACTCATCAAACTCAATATTTGAAAATTTTAGAACTTTATGTGGTGGTGATGGTGGTTTTAGTATTGATAGTGAGAGTAATATACTACAAATTATGTTGTGTTAATAATGAGGAGGTGGTGGTGGTGTTTAATGGTGGTGGACGTGTTGTGGGGGCGCTTAATGGTGGCAGAGTTGTGGTGGTGATAGAATGGGGGTGTTGGTGGTTAGGCAGGTAAAGTTGTAATGACGGTGGTGAAATGGTGTAGGTGGTATAGTGTGGTGGTGGAGTAGTCGATTTGTAGCGATGGTGTAGAAGTGGTTGTGGTGGTGATGGAGTTAGGGCGAAACTAGAGTGGTGGTGATGGAGTTGCGTTGGAGGTTGTGGAGTTGCGGGGGAGGTGGTGAATCGGTGACGGCAGTAGAGTGGATGCGAAGTTGGTGGGTGGTTGTAAAAAAATACTAATGGTTGTAGAATAGTTGTGGTGGTGATGGAGTTGCGGTAAAAGCGGTGGAGTGGTGGGGATAGAGTTGCGCCGGAGTTGGTGATTGTGGTGGATTGGCGGCAGAGGTGGTGGAATGGTGGCAGAGGTGGTGGGGTGATGGCCAGAGGTGGCGGAATGATTGTGGTAACAGAAGTGGTGGAGTGGTTTTGATGGAAGTGGTGAAGTGGTCGTGATAGCAGTGGATGTTTATTGATGGTGACAAAAAATAATATATTTTCTTTCTTATTCATAACTAGCTTTTTAAAGCAGCTATAAAAAATCCACGAAATTGCAAATTCTGCTTTTTGGAGAAAATATGATTTTATAGCTTAAAATAAGTTGTAACTTTTTCGAACCAACAACATAAAGTTTTCAATAAACGCTTAAAACAACTAAAAATTTAGGATGGGTTATATGAAAACTCTAAGGATGCTATTTCACCCAACGACCAAACCAATTCATATGAAATAATTGAAACTTCTAATGATCAGGGGCGGATCCATGGGGGTGCGGCCGTACCCCCTCGATCCTTCCGAAAAAAAATTATAGTATTAGTAATATTTTATATATATATGTATTTATGTATATAATGATTTGTACAAATGACATGAACAAGGCCTTGGCGTAGTGGTTAAACTCGTGTTATAAACCATCACGATAGTAAGGGCATGATTTTGAATCCCACCTTAAGCATTTTAATTATTATTTTTAAATACATGTGTCGTTAACTGTATATGAAAGAGTGCGCGTGGCTAAATGATAGTCGTTCAGGACGTGGGAAACCGGATTTGAAAATACAACATCAAGGTACCTCGTCCAATGGTTCGTACATAGTTCAAGGGAAAAGTATAAGAAATGCACAACAAATTACAAACTTTTATCACTATCAAGTGGAGATTTTCAATACCGTTATTGATATGCAACTTCAAGAATTAAATGCTTGTTTCACTGAGAAGAATACCAAGTTGCTTGTTGTATGGAATGTTTAAGTCTATCCAGAGATTTTGCCCTTTTCGACAAAAGCAAGTTGATGTGTCTTGCTGAATTTTATCCGTCATATTTCAGTAGTCTTGATATTATGCTACTTAGTTCTCAGCTTGATAATTACATTTACGATATGAGACATAATGGTGATTTCTCAAATTTAGATGGAATTGAAGCTTTTACTAAAACATTGGTGGAAACTAAGAGGGATAAAACATATCATTTAGTTTATTTGTTTATCACTTTAGCACTAACTTTGCCAGTTGCAATTGCCTCTGTTGAAAGAGAGTTTTTAGCTATGAAGCTAGTTAAAACACGGTTAAGAATCAGGATGACTGATGCGTGGCTAAATGATAGTCGTTCAGTAGTCTTTACTGAAAAAGAAGTTTTTAGTGAAATTGACAATGAGTCGATTATGCGAACATTTCAAAATATGAACTCTCGTAGAGGTCAATTGCATTTGTAGTCGTTGATGTATTAATATAATTAATGAATATAAGTATTATTAGGAGAAGAGAGTGTAATAAGAGTGCAAGTCATTTTGATGTAATAAAGGCTAGAAAGGGTGCCTATAGAGTGAGGGGTCTTTTTGTCATTTGAGTAGAGAAAGTTTGTTGTTCTTAACAAACTTTCCCTCTCTCTGTTTCGCTCTCTCTCTCTCTCTCTAAAAACACTATATAAGAGACGATGTAATTGATCAACTCACATAATGAAATACAACTTTCTCTTTTTCTCTTTATAAGAACTCACACGGTATCAGAGCTCTAGGGTTTTTCTTCAAAACCTAACAATGGAGGAAATCAGTTCACATACTACTCCATCTTCTTCTTCTCACTCTTCAAATCATCTTCCTACTCTAAATGTTACGAACGTCATAGCAAAGAAATTAGATGAAACGGATTTCGTGTTATGGAGAGATCAATTTGAAACCATCTTGATCAGCAATGACTTGATAGGTTATGTTGATGGATCTATAACACCACCAGAAGCATATATCTATGAAGATGGAAGAGAAATTCTAAATCCAGCTTATCATATCTGGCAAAAACAAGATAATTTTGTTAAATCTTGTTTAAAGGCAACATTTTCCAGATCTCTTTCATCAGATGTGTTAGGATTGAAAACTTCTCAGCAAATTTGGAACTATCTTAACACAGTTTATGCTGAGGAATTTGAAGCCAAACAAGATCTACTTCGAAGAGATATTCAGAATACAAGGAAAGGATCAGCTACAATCAATGAGTATTTACGAAAGATTAAATCTCTATCTGATTCTTTAGTTCAATAAATGATAAGATCTCTGAAAAAGAGATAGTTAGAATTGTTCTTGCTGGATTAGGAAAAAATTATAGTCAATTCATAGTTGTTATTGATAATCGAACCACTAGAACTAATTTTCCTGAGCTCAGATCTCGTCTTCTTCATCATGAGCAATGGTTATCTGCTCAAGAGAAGTTTGATGAGCAATCTGCATATTATGTGAAGAATGTTGATTATCATAAATCTTCTTCTTCAAATCAAAGGACCAATTACAATAAAAAACACACAAATTATACAAAATCAGGTTATACACCAAACTAGAGATCTAATTAAGACAGATCTAATACAAATCAAATGAAGCAGAAGAATTCTTCTCAAACAAAGCCTCATATCTCAGATTCACCTCAACCAAATCATCATCTACATAATCAGAAAGTTGAAAATTTCGATTTCTCTAGCATACCTTGTGGTATTTGTCATAAATGGGGTCATAAGGCAAGCAAGTGCAGATTTCGATATGCTCCTTCAAGACCTACAGATTATCAGTCCTTTGCTGGACTTCACAGCGGAGAATCTTCAAAATCTCATACAAATGATGTGAATCTGAACCTTCTACGGAAGAATGCAATATTGCTTTCATTGAAGAAGGTCTTACTGCTGATGTCATTTCCACACAACCTTCAAATTCATGGATTGCAGATACTGGCGCCTCGAGTCAGATGACTAATGATTCTAAGGTACTTACACACTCTATTCCTTATCTTGGTACTGAATCAGTAATGGTTGGTAGTGGTAAAAGCATTGGCATCACTAGTACTGGTAGTTCAAAAATGCTAGCTGCTTCTCAAGAGTTTGAACTTCATGAAATATTATTGGTTCCTAGTATTAGAAAAAACTTATTGTCCATATCAAAATTCACAAAGGACAATGATTGTTCAGTCGAATTTTTTCCTATGGGGATACAACATTAAAGACTTATCTTCTCAGTCTACTCTTTTAAAAGGACCAATGGTGAATAACCTTTATCCTATTGAGTTTACACCATGGTCTATTACTCAAATTGAAGCTTTATCTGCTAACTTGGTGGCCTCTCCCTCGTTGTGGCATAAAAGGTTGGGTCACACAGCTCAAGGAGTTCTTGAGACTCTACATAAATCAAATCTTATTCAGCTCACTTCTGAGGAGATTTCTCACTTATGTGATTCTTGTCAGCTTGGTAAAAGCAAGTGCCATCCTTTTGAGTTATCTTCTAGCTTAACTCATACACCTTTGCACTTAGTTCACTGTGATATTTGGGGTCTATCCCTTGTACCTTCAGTCTCTGGATTTAGATATTAAATCATCTTCTTAGATGATTTTAGCAGATTTCTGTGGCTTTATCTTATGAAACATAAAAGTGATAGTCTGACTTGCTTTAAGAAGTTCAAACTCACTGTTGAGAATTTGCTCTCTACCAAGATTAAGCTTTTTCAGAGTAATGGTGCTCCTGAGCTTATTAAAGGAGATTTTAAAAGATTTCTTGATGATTATGGAATGTCCTTGAGGATTTCTTGTCCTTGTACTCCTCAACAGAATGGTAGAGCAGAGAGAAAGAATAGACAAGTGACTGAGATTGGAAATACTCTATGTTTTCAAGCATCTGTTCCTAAGGAAGATTGGATAGATGCTTTTGAATATGCTACATATGTACTGAACATACTTCCTACAAAGCTATTAAAGGGTAAATCCTCTTTTGAGGTCTTATTTGATAAAGTGCCTGATTATTCAACTATCAAAGTATTTGGCTCAGCTTGTTATCCTCATTTGGGTGCTATAAGGAAAGATAAGCTCGACCCCAAATCTATAAGGTGTGTTTTTCTGGGGTTTAGTCCTCTTTATAAAGGGTTTAGGTGTCTTGATATTCACTTTGGGAAGTTCTATATGTCTAGACATGTTGTTTTTGATGAATGCTCATATTCTTTTAAAGATTATGGTTTTCCTCAGCCTGAGATACCTCTTTCAGATAAGGTTATTTTACCTATGCCTTTTGTGAATACACCTATTACTCCTTCCTCTCCTGGTGCTTCGTGTGAGCATTTTGTTTCCACACCAGGTGAATAAGGTACTTATTTTCCAATTCCAGCTCCTTCACATGACCACTTCCAATTCCACACCAAGTACTTCTTCTGGTTTTCTTGTTCCTCCCCCAATTCACCACATGACCACTAGAACAAGAGCTGGTATTCATAAGCCTAAACACTTATCTGACTTTGTTACACATCATACCATTTGTCATCCACTTCCTCAGGCTTTTGTCACCTTACTCCAATCATCTGGTGAGCCTACTTCTTATACTCAAGCCTCTAAGTTACCTGAGTGGTGTCAGACCATGAAAGAAGAAATTGAGGCTCTACATAAGAACCATACTTGATCTCTTGTTCTTGCTCTCCCTTCTATGAATGTGTTGGGTTGTAAGTGAGTGTTTAAGACTAAGTTAAAAGCTGATAGGAGTATTGAAAGATATAAGGCCAGACTTGTTGCTAAGGGTTTTCATCAAGTTGATGGTTTAGACTATACTGAGACTTTCAGTCCAGTGGTCAAATCTACAACTATTAGGGTTGTGCTTATTGTTGTTGTTTCTAAATCATGGTCTATAAAGCAGCTAGATGTATCTAATGCTTTTCTTCATGGCATACTTGATGAAGAGGTATACATGAAGCAGCTTCCTGGTTTCTCTGATCCCCCTCATAAAGAGTATGTATGTTTACTTCATAAGAGCTTGTATGGCCTTAAACAAGCTCTAAGGGCCTGGTTCACTAGATTTGCTGGTTATCTTTTGGATTTTGGGTTTCAGAAGAGCCTCACTGATCATTCCATGTTTGTCTATACAGTTAGGGATGATACAATGGTTCTTATACCCTATGTGGATGACATTATTCTTACTGGTTCATCTGATTCTCTTCTCTCAACCTTGATAGCCCAGCTTAGTTTGGAGTTTTCTATGAAGGATCTTGGTTCTCTCAATTATTTCTTGGGGATTGAAGTGAACTCTTTATCCTCTTCAGATGGATTACTTCTTACCCAGACTAAATATACTCTTGAACTTCTACAGAAAGCTGGTTTGTTGGATAGTAAACCTGTTTCCACTCCAGTACCTTTTGGAAAGAGAATGTCTGCTAATGATGGGGACTTACTTGAGGATCTTCTTCTTTATAGAAGCTTGGTTGGGGGTCTTCAATATCTGACCACAACTCAACCAAACATTGTTTTTGGAGTCAATTATGTGGCTCAGTTCATGTCTGCACCAAGAACTGATCATTTTCAGATGGTCAAGCGTATTCTGAGGTACTTAAAAGGCACAGTTGGATCTGGTATTACCATTTTGCCTGGTGATTTGACTTCTCTTCGAGCCTATAGTGACTCTGATTGGGTTGGGTGCCCTGATTCTCGTCGCTCTACTGTTGGGTATGTTGTGTTTCTTGGTTCTACATTGGTTGCTTGGTCTTCCAAGAAACAACCAACTGTGGCTCGATCAAGCACTGAAGCAGGGTATAAGGCTATGGCCAATGCCACTTCTGAGCTGCTATGGATTTCTTATGTGATGGATGAGCTGGGGTTTTTCTCTTTGCCTTCCTTTCATTTTTCTCTGTGATAACATGGGTGCTAAGCACTTGGCTGCTACTCCCATCTTCCATGCCCGCACCAAACATGTGGAAATTGATTATCACTTCATTCTTGAGCTTGTTGCTTCTTGTGTGTTGCAGATTGATTTTGTTCCTTCTGCTTCTCAAGTGGTCGATGTCTTTACTAAATGTCTCATTGATCCTCTTTTCTCCACTCTCTTATCCAATCTGATGTCTCTGGTTCAGATTCAGGGGGGTATTAGGAGAAGAGAGTGTAATAAGAGTGTAAGTCATTTTGATGTAATAAAGGCTAGAGAGGGTGCCTATAGAGTGAGGGATCTTTTTGTCATTTGAGTAGAGAAAGTTTTTTATTCTTAACAAACTTTCCCTCTCTCTGTTTCACTCTCTCTCTCTCTCTCTAGAAACACTATATAAGAGAAGATGTAATTGATCAACTCACATAATGAAATACAACATTTTTTCTCTCTTTCTAAAAACTCACAAGTATTTTATTAATTACTGCGTTATAAAAGAAAATTATTTAGATATATAAATCGACGTCCTTAAGTGAAAATCCTGAATTCGTCTCTGCTAATGAGTATGATAAACGTTGGTGCTTGAATATATATTTGTGTTGGAAAAACGGGCACTTAGGTGCAGCGGAAATATAAGAGTTTTTCCCCTTTGTGTTAGTTACGAGGATAATACAGAAGAATATGTGGGAGCAATAAACAAAGAACTGAAAGTAAATAAGACAACGATTTTTAACGTGGAAAACCTCCTCAACGTGAGAAGTAAAAACCACGGAACTCGTAGTCCAACCAAATCAACTATAATAAGCAAAGTAGTTACAGACTACGTCCAACCGAGACTCAAATTCCAATAGGAATCTATCTCAAACAAAGAAGAAACATGGAGAAACCCTCACAAGAAAGAACAAAAAACAGCCCAGAAATTTGCAGTCCAAAACGACCCTAAATTCACTAGGATTCTGGCGATCAATCAACGATCCCTCCGTACAAATACTAGATGAATATGTCAAGAACAGTTCTGCCAAATTTCAGCTTAATCGGAGAAGAACTCACTGTCGGATTTTCCGAACAACGAAGATTGTGCGTGCTGAAAAAGTTTTGTCCCGCTCTTCTCGGCAACCTCCTTCTCTCCCCTCTTCTCTTGTGCGTTTCTAATTGTGTTGCCCCCTTTGATGCTCCTCACACACATCTAAATTAGATTAAGGTAGTATTTATAGACTCCCCCTTAATCCTAATTCCACCGTCATAAGTAACCGACCCAAAGAAACTCGACTCGGGTCCGGGTTTGGTTTCCTAATCCAAACCCAACTAGGTTTCCCCACTAGGAGGAAAACCCAACAATCTGTACAGTTTGTACACACCTACATGCGCCAAGGAGGACTCCCTACAAATGTTAGCAAGTTTGAAAACATTTTTGTCTTACGAAATCATTGGTAAGCCTCACATTAATCCTGACCAAGAGGATAAAGCCATCTGGACACTGACTAGAGCTGGTAATTTCTCACTCAAATCTATGTACAACCATTTAAGAACTAATATAGAGCACACGATACAAGAACAGATGGACTGGTTCTTTATATGGAATATGAATACACTACCTCGCATTAAATTATTTCTCTGGAAATGTTGCACTAACAGCTTACCGGTGAAAGCGAAAATTGGTAGATTTATTGATAATAATTACTCATGTGTTAATTGTAATGAGGATGAGACTCTTGACCATGTGATGTTGCATTGTACTTTCGCAAAAGCAATTTGGTTTCATTATCAAGTTAGAACGGATCATATCACTACTACTATACAATGGATTCAACAATGGAAATCTCTAGAGGAAGAAACTATAAATCTATATGCTAAAATTTTATGGTTTATTTGGAAAGCACGATGTGAGAAATGCTTTACGACGAATAAACAAAATCCATTACAAATGATCGAAAGAATTAACAATACTACGGCTACACCACTCAAGAACGAGTCCAATACTACAACTAAATGCAGAGAAAAAATGAAGATTCAAACATGGAGACCTCCATCGACACCATTCATAAAGATCAACGTTGACGCCTCATTTATTAGTCTCAATGAACCGGCTGGGATTGGATGCATTATTCGAGATGCAGAAGCAAACTTTATAATAGCGGCAGTGGATACCGTACGCGGACAACACGCAGAAGAATGTGAAAGTTTGGCTATATTACATGGTCTTTTATGGGCGATTCAACTAAAAATCTCTCACGTGCAATTAGAAAGCGATAATCAAGCATTAATTCAATATCTCAATAGCAATGGAGGAGGGATTCACTGGCAGTCGCAAAGAATCATCCAACAGATTAAAGACATCAACGACAAATTCACAGGAATAATCTTTTCTCATGTGTCAAGAACTTGCAATACTCCTGCAGATGTTTTAGCTAAATGGGGTCGTACACATTGTCAAAAGAAAATTTGGAATGATGTTCCCTCTTTTATTTCGAATGTTTAGTTGGTATGTAATTGACGTTAGTTTTTTTAATGGTATTTCTCTTCATCAAAAAAAAAGTTTACATATGATTATTTCATTTTTTTTTTTGTTGAACTAACATGTGATTATTTCATCAAAAAAAAAAAAAAGTTAACATGTGATTTGGTAGTCTATTTTAGTAGTTCTTTTCCTTACAGATGGATTTAGGAAGCGTATCATGACTATAGTTGTGCCATTCGTCACTTCAATGATCCATGTTTCTATAGTTATGACATTCGTCACCTCAACAAGCCAAATGTGCAAAAAGCACAACATACATGTAGATGGGGATGATGTTATCCTGCCTTGCCTTGGGACTCTTGTCTGTATGAATTTTCTAAAATCGATTAGTATATTCATATTTGGGCATTTTCCTTATTTAAATTTCCAAGTTATAACCAGAATTAATATCCTTAACAAAAAAAATAACCAGAATTAATTAATGTATCCACTAATATCATTTCTAGTAGTTGCAAGATATTGATCCATTGTTTTGTTTAGTTTGGAAGGTGATAGGTAGATTGTGAATGCAGTCTATATATTCTTGTGCACCAAATAGTATTTTAGAATACATTCTTGAGTAGTTGCATTTTATTCTCGTGGACTAAACGAGCCCTAAGTCCAATATTGGACCTCATTTAATAAATTTTTACGTGCTTTTTGTTGAGAGCCACTTGCCACGTATATTCACTGAGTCTATCACGTGCATTCCTAACTTATTTTATACCATTTAAGCTTGTGAGCAGCTAATTGATAATAAATCAATATCCTAGATAATATATGTTGATCAAAAGACTAATTTCCTTGGTACATACGCGTAATTTCACTCTAAGGAACTTTTTTTTTTGTTGAACTTCACTCTAAGGAACTTGGCACTAAAAAGGTCTTACTCGTTTAATAATGAAAACCAAAAAGTAATTTTAGCTGGCACATTCCTAGTAATGTACCCTCTTGAATCCACCCAAGCCTTCCTCAAAGAGAAAAAGAAAAGAATTCACCCAGGTGATACTTTAGGTTTAGCCTACTGGATCAGTCAGGTCGGGTGGGCGTTCCACTTAATGGGGCCCTGCCCAGTAGTCTTTTGACCTAGTTTGGCCTGGCTGAAATGGTCTGGCTGGTTGAGGATTCAATACAGCCAACGACCACCGGATCTGACTTGTCAAAAATTGATCTGGGTCGCCAAGACATCAGGTCGGGTTCCTTAATTTTTATCATTGTTCTTTAGTACTGGTAGTAATTAATGAACTTTGTGAATATAAAATTTGGGATAAAGCCACCCCTTACAGCAATTCCAACGGGGGCTGGGGCTCCCAATTTGAATTTGGGAGTCCCAGTCCCCAGTCTACAGAGTCCAATCCGGGAGCCCCGAGGTTGGGTTCCCCAGCCCATGCTCCCTGGCTCCCAAATGGGAGCCCGGGCTGGGGGCTCCCAGCCCCAATGTTATTACCGTTGGGAGCTCCCAACGGTAGTATTGGGGTGGATCCCCTATTAAAGAGGATCCACCCCAATACTCCATTATCATCTCTCTCCACTATCATATCTATTCTTTCTCTCTCTCTCTGTCTCTATCAATTTCTCCTCCATCCATTTTTTTTTCAATGATCCAAATGTCAATTTGCATAATTTAGGCTATATGGAAATGTTAAACTCCGATTTCAATGTTGTCGATGAAGTTAATTTATCGAATTGATGGGGTCGAAGAAAAGGTCGAAGAAAGTTTTGATTGTAGTGAAACGCCAACGTCTTCGGTTTCTAGTAAGCATTATACTAATGATGATGATATTGTGCTCGCTAATGCTTATTTACATATTGCCACCGATGCGATTATTGGTAATGATCAAAGAGCGGGTACTTTTTGGAGCAAAATTGCCAAACACTTCAACGAACGTACAAATCAAAATCGTGTACCAAAAGGTCTTAAATGTCATTGGGGCGAAATTAACAAGCAATGCGCGAAGTTTTGTGGGTATTTGTCATTGTTGCAAAGGAACCCAAAAAGCGGTGAAAATAATAATGATCGGGTAATTACTCTTATTACATTTTGACAACATTATGATGTATTTTTGACACATATTTGAAATTTTATAATTTTATTTTTCCAGATAAAATCCGCAATAGTAATGTTTAAACAAAACGGCAACAAAGAATTTAAGTTCGAACATTGTTATAAAATTTTGAAAGACCATCCCAAATGGTCATTAAACATATCTCGATCTTCGTCACACAAAAGAAAAACTTCTTTAGACCAAGACGAAGGATCTCCCTCAATAACCCAACAAAGACCACTTGGAAGAAAAGCAAGCAAGGAGGCAAGAGATAAATCCAAAGGTAGTGAAACTTTCGCGGTGCTTGAATTTTGGAAAGAGAAAATGGAGAAACAAGATAGTAGAGATAAACTTGTCAATGGAAATATGCTCCTTCAAGAGAAACAAATAGACTACAAACATAAAGAATTAGAGGTGGAAGTTAAAAATTTAGACGTGCAACTAGATAACAAGGTTCAACGGATGCAAATGGGGATAGACTTGATTGGCAAAGATACTTCAAAAATGGATCCCGAACAACTTGCTATTCATAGGATATTGATCTCAAATTGGAAAAAGGAAAATTTATGAGTTTTAGTTGTTTTGATTATGTATGAATTTTAGTTGTTTTGATTATGTAAGAATTTTTTGATTATCTATGAATTTTAGTTGTTTTTTTTTTTTGTTTCTTCTTTGCTTGAAAAAAACAATAAATTTATGTATTTTTTTTAAATAGCACTTCATTGATTGAAAACCAAATACATAATAACTCCCTACAAACACATAATCGAAATACAGAAAGAACAAGTAAAATAACGATAATAGTTCCGTTACTCGTTATGATCTTTAGTATTCCACAAGTGTTGTACAAGATATGCCCTTAATCGTGTATGCAAATCTTTGCTTGTAACTCAGCCAAGACGATTAAACATTTCTTCAGTTCAAACACTTCTTCTGGAATTCTTCCATCAAAATCATTAGTCGCATTAGGTCCTTCATCTTCGATTATCATGTTATGCAATATAATACATGCCTTCATGATATCACCTAGTGTTTCTACATCCCAAAGACGTGCCAGTTCTCGGATGATAGCAAAACGAGCTTGCAATACACCAAAGGCTCGTTCAACATCTTTTCTTACCGATTCTTGACGTCTCGTAAAATATTGTTCTTGCGGAGTTAACGGATTTTGTATGCTTTTAACAAAACAACTCCATTGTGGATATATCCCATCAGCGAGATAATAACCCGTATCATGGTGCTTACAATTAATCTCAAAATTAACAGTTGGAGCCTTACCTGTGGCAATTGCATTGAACACCAGAGAACGCTCCAACACATTGATGTCATTCAATGATCCAGGAAACCCAAAAAATGCATGCCAAATCCAAAGATCCGACGATGCAACAACTTCTAGTATGACTGTTGGATTATAGCAATGGCCAGTATACTGTCCGTGTGATGAGTCATGAAAATGCCTCATCTGAATATCTTAATTTAGACTAGTTAGTCTAATTCGAGCTGTTACTCTGATGTTTTGCTTGTGATTCCTTGCTCAGGTACCTTTTTCAGAGTTATGTGTGCAAAACGGATAAAAGTCGGAGAAATGCAGACTAGGGGTATTTTGGTCATTTTGTGATTCTGATCTCATGATCAGTATTAGTGCTCGGATGGAAAGTAGAGTCCAAGACGAACCCGTAGGCGAAAACGGAAGTCAAATCGGAGTCCGGATGAGTAAGATAGAGCTAGTCAAAGTTCGGGTCAAATTTGGTGGACCAAGAGTCAAGAAGGACACGTGGTGCGCATCGAGCAAAGTAATCGGAGGGACAAGAAACAAAGTGGGCTACTTTCGGTTTCATCAGAGGTACACCGAGCTCTAAACCGAGTTTGATGACGTCAGCTGACGTCATCATCATCTCCTTCTTCCTTTTATAACCGAGAGCTGTTTAATTTCGAAAAGGAGATATTTTTTTCAAAATTAAAACCGAGATGGAAAGAGTAACAACAAGAAAGAAGGAAAGATGGAAAGAAGGAAAGAGGATAATGTAAAGATGGAAGGAAGGAAAGAGTGGTTGAAGATCTTTGATCCTTTCATCTTCTCGGCTGGAAGGATAGAGAGAGAAAGAGTTTTTTTTAGAAACCGAGAAAGAAAAAGGAAAGAATAAGATAGAGAGAAGGAAAGTTAGAGAGAGAGAGGGGATACTCGGGCTATATGAGAAACAGGAGGTTGGAGTCGATGAGGATCTCCTTACGGCTAGAACAGAGAGCTGCTCACAATTAGAAACAGGACCTAACACCTGAGAACCATCCTTGTTTGTATCTTTTCTTCTTCTTCTTGTTCTGTAATTTTTAGTGAGAGAAAAAAACAGAGAGAGAAGAAACAGAGAGAAGAAACAGAGAGAAAGAAACCGAGAGTGAGAGGATTGTATTCCAATTCGTTATTTAATATAATCTCCATTTTCAATTGGGTTGGTGTTAGTGTTTTCAATTGAAATAAGAAATAGAGAGAGAAACAGTAAAGAAAAAAAAAAAGAGAGAGAGAGAGATTTTCTAAGGAAGAAGAAGACCTCGTTTGGTTTGAAGTTCTGCTGGAAAATAGTTTTCTCACAGTGCTGGAAAAATATTTTCCTTAAGGGACTGTTTGGCTGCCAAAGGGAAAATCAGCGAGAAAATTGTGGTTATTCTTTATGTTTCTCTCATTCTCTTTCATACTTACTAGTGTTTATCTATTTACCATGAGTAGCTAAACACCTAATCTAGGGTTAGGATGAAGCCTTAATTTTGTATGATAGGATGACATTTTTTTTTCTCACGATAAATATATTCGATGTGCTTTGATAGATACATTTAATTTCTTTGCACTTATTTTATAGTATCTCCTTCATTATTTATGCTTACAATTTGATGTTACATGTTTAGACTTAGAGTCTTTAATGTATCATGCTTAGGGTTTGATATGTAATAGTTGGAGCATCTCTTGAATATTTGTCTTGAAATTAAGATATTAGATGTTTATGTCGTTTTAAAAGATTATAATTTTCCGAGGTTTGGTACGAATGGTTGCCTTCCCTTGAGTTATAAGAAAAATATTTGATTGTGAAAAACTAGGTCACTTTACATACACGATAAGGTGGACTCCGAAACTCTAGATTTCTCCTTTTACCATTATTGTCTATCCCCGTCGATTGTTTGAATAGTCTTGTTATTTTTATTTTATTTTTTTTTTCATCACAAAAACCAACTTTCGAAGGAAACCATATTAGTTATAGGATTTAAAATAGACTGACTTAGTCTCTGAGGAACGAACCGGTCTTACCGGAACTATTACTTGACGCCCGTATGCAGCGGCGCCAAAAACTTAGACGACAATAAAGTCGTTACGTTTGGCAATGGACTAGCAGAACTATAGTCCTGATAGAAAGGATCTCTGTAGGGAGGAGAAACCAAGTGAGAGATTGCACAAACTTAGACGACAATAAAGTCGTTACGTTTGGCAATGGACTAGCAGAACTATAGTCCTGATAGAAAGGATCTCTGTAGGGAGGAGAAACCAAGTGAGAGATTGCACAAACTTCCCAACATGCTCCCGATGGATACAATGCAAGAGGATCTTGAGGACTATCAAAGACGTCTATACTTAGACTAGCGGTTTCCAAAACAGGTATGTTGGGTACTTCCGAAGGAATACCTCGGCCATCCGACTCTAAGTCCTCAAAAGTCAGTTTAGATAAACCTTCTATACTCTCTCTTATCCCGATGTAAGCAGGGTCCTTAAAGGCATCTAGATCTTCACCTAAGTCAAGTGAGCTAATGGTCTCATTCAACAAGTCAAGTAGCCATGACTCATCATCTTTGGTTGATTGACTCTCAAGTTTATCCACATGAAAATGGGATGAAGGTGTCGGCGTCGAAGATAACACAACCTCGACTTTTTGCTCCTCCAAAAGGGGCACAAAAGTCTCCTCAGAATTAACAATGGGTTCACCCGGTGGGAGTTGTGTCTCCACGATTGACAATGTAATTGGTTCAGACACCAACCACGAGCTAGATTCCAACATGTTATCCATCTCATTAATAATACCCTCCTCATCTAAGCTCAAAAGGGCTAATAGAGTTTCTAAGGGATCTCTCGACTGAGTCGTTGGTAATCCATCTTGAACTAATAACTCTACCAAGTTCAACCCACTAAACTCATCTATGTCATCCGGATGGAGTCCCGCATTAAAAATATTCATCTCCACCGTCATATTTCCAAATGACAATCTTAAAAGACCACTTCTACAGTATATGACAGCATTTGATGTAGCTAAAAATGGTCGACCTAAAATGACAGGGATTTGACTCTGAGTATCATGAATAGGTTCAGTATCTAAGATGATGAAATCTATAGGAAAGATAAACTCACCAACTTTTATCAGAACATCCTCTACTATGCCACGTGGTCGCCTGACAGACCGATCTGCCAACTGAAGAACTACAGAAGTAGGTTTTATTTCTCCTAAACCTAACTGCAAGTACACAGAGTAAGGGAGAAGGTTGACACTAGCACCTAGATCTAACAAAGCTCGTTCGATCTTATGGTCCCCTATAGTGCAAGGTAATGTAGGGCTTCCTGGATCTTTGTACTTAGGTGGGAGGTTTTGCTGGATGATGGAACTCACTTGTTGAGTCAAGAAGACCTTCTTATGCATATTCATCTTACGCTTTCTAGTACATAGGTCCTTAAGGAACTTAGCGTAAGCTGGGATCTGTTTAATTGCATCTAGTAATGGAATATTAATGTTGACTTGTTTAAATATTTCCATTATCTCCTCGAACTGAGACTTCTTCTTTGGCTCTACGAGACGCTGAGGATACGGGGCTCTAGGAATGTAAGGCTCAGGCACTACAGGTGGTTCCTCAGACTCAGGAGCCTTCTCAGGCTCTTTACTAGGGACACTAGTTGGTAAGGTGGGTTGCTCAGAGTTTAGTTCACTATCTTCGGGAACTCCTACCTTATTGTCAATTACCCTACCACTTCTAAGGGTGGTTACTGCATTGGCCTGATCCATTGGTTGTTTACCTAGTGTACCTTTTGGGTTTTGCTCAGTTTGACTAGGAAACCTACCCTGTTCTCTCTGCCTAAGGGCTTCTCTAAGTTGACCTACCTCGGTTCTTAAACTAGTTACAGCCTGGTTGGTCTCTTGTACAGTCTGGTTAGTCTGTTGTAAAGCCTGGTTGGTCTGTTGTATAGCCTGGTTGGTCTGTTGTGTAAAATCCATATGGGTTTTAGCTAATTGCCTCATGGTTTCTGCTAAAGACTCATCGTTTTGAGAAGGATATTGGGTACTAGATTGACCCTGGTTTTGAGCAAAAGAATTCCTAGGAGCATTAAACCCAGGAGGATTCATGGAACTACTAACCTGACCCTGATTTTGACCCTCGGACCAAGCAAAATTGGGGTGATTTCTCCAACCCGGATTATAAGTGTTCGAGTAAGGATCATATTTCTGACGGTTATCTTGCCTAGAGTTTAGATACAGAGCATTAGCTTGCTCTTTTTCGTCAGAAACAAAGAATAGGGTACACTTATTCCCTGTATGAGATGGGTCTCCACAGACGGAGCACGGATAAGAGATGGATTCATTTCCAACACTCATGACCTGAGTGGGATCCTCCCTAACTGCTTTAGGTTGACCAAGCTCTAGGGCTTCTATCCTTCTCGTCATGGCGGCGAGTTTAAGTTCGGACTCATCAACTCTATAGATGCCGCCTTTATTTGGAGTAGGATTTGCCCTAGTAGGAGGTCCTCTAGAAGTTTCCCATTGGTGGGATTTCTCAGCTAGATCTTCTAGAAACGTCATGCAGTCATCGACGGATTTATTAGTAAATCCGCCACCACAGAATGACTCTACCATGGATGTAGTGGGATAGTTTAGTCCGTCATAGAGAAATTGGACTAGTCTACTCTTTTCATAACCATGGTGTGGACACTGTAGTTCCAGTTCTTTAAATCTCTCTAGATATTTGTAGAGAGACTCTCCTTCTTGTTGCACAAAATTATTAAGACTTTGCCTTAAAGCGGTGGTTTTGTGCTTGGGAAAGAATTTCAGAAGGAATAAACTGGTTAATTCTTCCCATGTGGTGATGGAATGAGGTTGTAAGGCATACAACCAAGATTTTGCTTTCTCTCTCAAAGAGAAAGGGAACAACCTAAGCTTCACTATTTCATCAGACATATTGGGGAATCTTATAGTCCCACAGATTTCTTCAAAATCCCTAACATGGTGGTAGGGATTCTCGTTCTCAACTCCACGGAAGAGTGGGAGCATTTGGATAATGCTCGGCTTTAACTCAAAGTGAGCCGTGGAGTGGGGTAACTGTATGCATGATGGTTGAGATGTTCTAGTAGGGTTCATGTAATCCCTGAGTGTCATAGGTGGATTTCCATCCCTGGCTTGGTTTAGATTTTCACCCATAGTGTCACTCAAAGAGAGATTGGCTAGAAGATTACTTAGATGAGTTTCTCTACTAATGAAACGACCTCTCTTATCACGATATCTATCGGGCATAAACTAGAGCCCAATGACCAAGGATATTCTCAAAAACTTTTTTTTTTTTTTTTTTTTTTTTTTTTAACCAAAAACCGGGGAATCACTACGAAGACCCTAGAGGAAAGCAAACACAATCAGTCTGACTCCACCAAGCAACCTAAACAGAATCTAGACGAAAGACAAGTTGGTCAGATTTCCCTTAAAAATCTAGACAGCTCCTACTTCGTTACAAAGCTTGAACTATAATGTTTATGAGGGTTACTCCGTCCAAGTACTACGATCAAACAACTCCTGGAGACGACCAACGATAAACGTTGTGATAGCCGTCCAACCTGGTAACGTTTCCTCTTCTCGAGGCGACCTTATAAAGAGTTGAATGAACTTTCCCTTTAGGAATGCCCAAATAAAAATTAAGTCCCTGAATTGTGTCAAAGATCCTATGAGCTCGTCACCTTAGGGGCTGATGTCTAAATCAAATTTTAGATTTTAAGTGAAGTTTGGGATCGTGAATGTTGTTACCTATTTGGGCAAGAGAACGGTGATGAAATCCGTCTCCTATCTTTCAATTGGGTTATTGCCCTTACTAGAATGCTTACACTAAGCAATTCGATCAAAACAATTAGGCACACAAAACACGCAAATACCCACTGACAGGGGCTTCGTGGGTGATTAGAGAAATTACCTCCCGTTCCAGACGGGCGATGACCCTTGCAGACGACCCGGGCCACTCTCCCCTTGAGTATTTCGACCCGAGGCTTCGATTTTTGGTTTTCGGTTACAATTTAATAAGCCTTCCAATTTAGGGTCAAAACTTTAATACCAAAAATAAAAACTAGAAAGTCTAAAAGTCTCTCTCTCACCAAAAATAAAAAATTACTAAAAATAAAATGTAAATTTTCCTTCTTGAGCTCCTCTCCTTGTTGCGCCTTTTCCTTCGCTCCTTAGCGTTCTACACACCAAAAATGGAAAAGCAAGTTAAAGTGTCCAAAAATAAAAACTTACCAAAAATAAAACTTTCCAAATATAGAAATAAGATAAGATAAATTCAAACTTAGTCCCCGGCAGCGGCGCCAAAAACTTGATGGGCCTAAAAGGTTACCCTAAATAGGTCACCACCCGCAAGTATACGGGCGTCAAGTAATAGTTCCGGTAAGACCGGTTCGTTCCTCAGAGACTAAGTCACCGTGCCATGAGGTCGGACAATTTTTCCACGCCCAATGCATACAATCTATACTACCGAGCATTCCAGGAAATCCTTGTTTTTCGCCAAGTGTTAAAAGCCTACAATATCAGATTCATTAGGAGACCTTAAGTAACGAGGGTCAAACACATTGACGATCGTTGATACAAATTCTCGTAGTGAATCGATTGTTGTCGTCTTTCCAAGTCGAAGGTATTCGTCAATTGCATCTGCTGGTGTCGCATAAGCAAGCATTCTCAAAGCCGCAGTTATCTTTTGATGTGGCGATAAACCCATTTTGCCGGAGGCGTCTGGCTCTTGTGCAAAATAGTGATTATGAGCAACCAACGTGTTGAGGATATGAAGAAATAAATCACGACTCATGCGATATCGATTTCGGAATGTAGCAGCATCATAAAGTGGATTCTCAACAAAATAGTCACGCATCAGTCGTTCATGACCCTCTTTTCTGTTACGATTTATCGTACGATGACCCGGAACAGAACCAACATGACGGCAACGTGGTCATTGATCCCTTTCCTGTAACTCTGCTAGATACAATCCAAATAAAAATTCATCATCTTCCCTATCTTCTAACTCTTGTTGAATGATCAAATTTGCTAACTCATAAGTATCATCCATTGAAGTAAAAGAGAAAAGATGGAAAGAATGTAGAGAATATAGAAACAAGATGTAGAAAACTTAATGGATAAGTGGTTGTATTTATAGGTGAACAAAAAGTAAAAAAAAATTCAAATTCCCCCCAAAATTTTTGTAAAATTTGAAATTCAAATACCCCCCTAAATTTTGGTAAAATTTGAAATTCAAATTTCTCCCAAATTTTTGGTAAAATTTGAAATTTAAAATATTAGAGCCAAAATTTAATGGGTGAAAATTAAAACACAAACCTCACACACGTACATCACACATGTACAAAATTTGGATTTGGGAACCCAACGTTGGAGTTGCTCTAAGTCCCGGGGCTCCCAAAATTCAGGGGCTCCCAAAATTGGGAGCCCGAGCCCCACATTGGAGTTGCCCTTAATAGTGTTATAAGCCCCATCTTCAAGGCAAATTTAAAACGAAGTTTGTTAAGGGAGGGGTTCGCCTTTACCCCTTTATCAGAGGCTCCTAGAAAACTTCTATATTGTAATATATATTCAAATCATCCGTAGTTTGGTGACTGTTAATTTAGTTGTGGTATAAGAGATATTGGAATCAAATCCCTTCACTAACTTTCTTAATTTTTTCTTTGGAATGTTAGGGTTGCACCTCTCCACTAATGTTAAATTATGCTTTAACCCTCTTATGTCCATTTAAGTTGATTTTCATATCCCTTTTTTCGATTTTCATATCACTTGTTTTGAATCGAAAAGTTGATGTGCATGTAATTTTAGGCTAGTCCACAAATTCAAAATCCTACCTCTACCCTTGCCTTATAATACTCTATATTGTATAGAGTATTTGTGTTGGTAACCTTTTTTTTGTTGATTATTGTTGAGAGTAGTAGTTCCCTTCCCCTGTCTCGAAATGTTGGATCCCCCATTGATAGATAGAATATCCGTATCTCCCATTTTTGTTGTATACTACTATAAATGGCAGAAGGAAAAAGAAGATGATATGACTAATATTGAGTGACAAATCGTTTAGAGTAGGAAAATAGTAATAATAAAAAATAGACGAAAATATCTTAGATCTATCATTTCACAACCTTAGTGGTAAGAGTAGGGTCATCAGATTTTGAGCTTGTAGCACATGTATAGGGGGGAATATGGTCGGGCCGAGTGACCGCGAGCTTACTCCCCATCGAGTAAGAACGGTCGAGCTTTAGAATTTTATTTCCGCTAAGAATATCGGGCAGACTCGTACGGGTTGTTTTTAAAATTCTGATGTCCAAAATCCGTCTAATATTTCGGGTTTATCGGGTATGACAGTCGAGTATTGGGTTTTCACTGCTCAAGAATACGACGCTTTTACACTAGATTTATTTTTTGTTGCAAGCTTTTATGCTAAGGGAGGCACCTTCAAACTTGTATTTTTAAATATATATGCATAATATCTCATCGAAAAATATATATGCATAATAAATATATGCTCCTAATGTTAGTACGATTTTAAATTTAACATAATATAAAAATATTTGAAAATATCGAAATAATTTAAAATGTAAGAATTTATTAATTCATGAGCATAAATACATACTATATGCATGGACGTTATATAGTACTCGAGCAAGATGTCGGGTAGAATTTCAGAACCCAGTTCGAGTTCTTATATTTCATCGAGTCAATCGGTCAAACTTGACTTCAGATTTCAGGTGCCCGTGGCCTCTAACAAACTCAGGGGCCCATGGGCTCTATCGAAAACGGGTGCCTATAGATTCTAACAGACTCAGATGTCCATTATGAATTTCGGATTCTTAGATTTTTTACCTCCCTAAATATGTAGAGAAAGTATGTACATCTAGTACAATGAAGACAAGATAATTGACTTATATTGAAGACACTTTCGACATTAATTCTTCACATTAGCTTGAATGTCCACATTAACTTGAATGTACCACAGTTCTTCACAAAAACAACACTTTGTCTTCGTCGCAGTTGCCCTACAAGGGCCAACCCTCAAACGCCTGCAACACCTGTGAACTTGGAAGTTGTAATTGTCTTGATTAACATATATCTTGGATAATCTTCTGTGGCAAGTGATATTACATTCTTCAATCATATCTCTCGGAAAATGAAACCTAATGTCAATGTATTTATTCCTTTCATGTTGCATTTGTTTTTGGTCAATTGAATTATTCCGAGGAATCTCCGTCACGCATTAGTCACATCTACTTCAAGAAAATTTGGTCAAATGAAATTTATTCGGAACTCTTGGATAGCATAAGATGAAATATCATTTTTTAAATGTAAAATATTAAACAAAATTTCCACTTTTGATTACATAATTTTGTAGATAAATATGAGTGAGTATAGTAATTAACAATATATTTAGAGCTTCACAGTACATTTTTTTTTGTTGAACGAGCTTCACAGGACATGCAACAAAACAACTTATTAATCGAATTAAATTCTTTCATGACAAAAGAAATATTCAGTTATATTTTTATGTAAATATATTTACGAATAATATTCTAATGAAAGAGAACGAAAATAATAGTTATTAAATTTCAAATCCCGTAAATCATTAGCTATCTAGAAGCATATACTTATAATTGACTATTTGAAAAAGAAAAAAAAAATCAAATGAGAAAGTGTTGAACTCATGATCTTTAGCTTGTATAACAAGGTTTTTACCGACTAATACAGAGAGATGATCTAGCAATGATTTGGCAGTTCAAACATTTATACTTAGTTATTTGAGAGGGCTTTCAATCATTTTTTGTTGCGGTTTTGGGTATAAAGAAAATTCTCCGGAGAATAAAGATTTCAGTCAATAAATATTGACTCAGACACATATTTGGTTTTCGTCCAAAAATTGACTTGATCAAACATTGCCCCCTAATCTTCACATTTTCTCTCTCTCTCTCCCCCTCCCCCCCCCCCCCCCCCCCTCCCCCTCCCTCCTGTCTCGCACCATGTCTCTCTTATTCTCTTATTCTTTCCCTCTTCTTCTTTTAGGGTCCGTTTGGTACGTCTGAAAATGTGAGGAAGAAAGTCGTTTTTCCAGAAAAATCAGTTTTTCGTTGTTTGGTTGGCCACTTTGGGTAAGAAAATCGATTTCCTAAGAAAAAAAAAAAGTGTGCAAATGGTCTAATTTTTTTCCCACCTTTTAGATGGGAAAGTTGATTTCTCACTCTCTCCCTCCTCCCATAACTTTCTCTCTCTATTTCTCTTCTACTGTAACTCTCTCTGTTCATTTCTATCTAATTAATAAATAAAACTGAATTAATAAATAAGGTGAAATTCTAAAGGCACCCCTTAAATTCTAAAGGCACCCTTAAATACCTAACATTTAAATATTGGCAGAATGCCCAATTAATAACTAAAACCTAATTACAAAACATTTGTCTAAAGGCACCCCCCCCCTCAAATTCTAAAGGCACCCCCTTTAAATTCTATAGGCACCTCTTAAATGCCTAACATTTATATATATTGGTCAAAGGCTCAATTAATAAATAAAACATAATTAATAAACATTTGTCTAAAGGCACTATTTTTCTCACCTTCTTATCAAACACCTAAAATTTGACTTTGAGGTAAGAAATCTCTTTTCTTTCTAATGAGAAAGAAAGTCGTTTTCTTACCCATATATTTTCTCGGTATCAAACGGACCCTTAGTCTCTCTCTAGATTCCTCGTTGTCTATCTCTTACTATCTTTCTCTATTGCTCTCACTATATGTCTCTCGATCTCTCTCTGTTTCTCTCTTAATCTCTCATTATTTCTCAATCTATCGCTCATTGTTTCTTTCCTTCTCTTACACAGAGACCGCTCTGGCAAAGGAAAGTGTTCCCTTCGTCGAAACTAACATCGAGGTGAAACTCTCCTCGAAGATTTCGTGGTCACGAAACATTTCGTGTTTGTGGGCATGACCATTTCGTGGCTACAAAACGTTTCGTGGCCACAAAATGTTTCGTGACAACGAACTCTAGGATTTCCACAGAGATATCTATATAGACCAAGAGAGAGAGAGAGAGAGGGGGAAATGTAGAGTGAGACTGACGAGAGAGAGAGAAGGTAACGGTGAGTTAGAGAGGAAATAGAAGAGGTGACAATGGTGCTCGAAATGGTGGTGGCCATAATGGTTGTGGTGAAGGTGATAAAGAGGGTGAAGATTAGGGGGCAATATTTGATCAAGTGAGGTTTTGGACTAAAAAAAAATATTCCCCCGAGAATAAACAAAAAAACACGGATTCCATAGAGAAATTATTCTCTGAAGATTATTATTTATTCCCCAAAGTCGTGGCCTTGCTTTTTTTTTTGTTTGAAGGATTCGACCGGGGTCCAAGGGCGCCCTAGGCCCAAAGCAGCTAAAGCGGCTGCTTTAGGCTCCTATCGATTTAAGGGCCTGTTTTATGGAGTTTATGGGGGTCAGTTCGGTTCTAATAAAAAGAATAACTAACATCTTAACAGGAAAGATGCAATAGTTTTTTTATTTGTTGAAAGGTAAATTTCATATTAAGTAATCAAAACGTTTTTACAATACATATTAACTATGAAATAAGTTACATTATGCCATGTCTTTGATCAATTTTTCTTTCTAGACCATTTAGCTAACTTATCCGCCGGAGAGTTGAATTTCATGTTCGTGTATTTGAATTGCACCTTTTCGATCCTA
The DNA here is from genome assembly GCF_041429995.1 of Eschscholzia californica. Taxonomy (NCBI): domain Eukaryota; kingdom Viridiplantae; phylum Streptophyta; class Magnoliopsida; order Ranunculales; family Papaveraceae; genus Eschscholzia; species Eschscholzia californica. Next base: position 9,258,312 of record NW_028238198.1, on the reverse strand, counting down.
TTTTTTACTTCATGAATTCTTTGAATGTGAATTCTGGATTGCCATTGGACTCCGTATCTTCCGTTTTGTATGTTTTTGATGATGTTGATGTTGTCGCTTTCTATGATGATATTTCTATAATTTTGTTCTTCTGCCCATAGAAGGTCATTGAGGATTGCTTTGGCTTCACTTTCCTCGCTATTTCTGCTTCTGGTAGTAGATGTATGAGCTTCTATGAATTTCGATTCTGAGTCATGTATTATTAAGCTGATACCTGTTATATTGCGGACATTTGTAAAGGATGCGTCTACATTAATTTTCACCACTGGAGGTTCTGGGGGTTGCCATTTTTCTTGAAGGATTTGATTATTGTTTGACTGAGTGATATTGTTTTTTGGGAACGCTTGTATCGTGTTTATAATCTTTGATAGAGAATTAATTTCATGCTGGAAGCAGTGATCACATCTAGTTTTCCATATTATCCATAGGATAGTAGCGTAGTGTATGTTATTCGCAGTGTTACTATGTTGAGATGTTTGTTCCCATGAAAAGATCTAATCTGCCACCGAAGTGATGTTATCAGAGATGATGTTAAAATAAAACCAGATGTTGTTAGCCAAAGGACAATGAAGCAGCGCATGTTCTATAGATTCAATCTCATTGCAATTTGGGCATTTCAAGTTGTTGTCAATGTATTTTCCAATTCTTTCTCTCACCGGGAGAGCTTTAGAACATATTTTCCAAATGAAGTTTTGGATTCTGGACACAGTAGGGATAGACCAAATGAAGTTCCAGTTAGGGGAAAAAGGTATAGGAGTATTCATACTAGTGCGTAGATGATGATACATAGACTTCACTATATAATTACCAGATTCAGTAAGAGTTCATTTTCTTTGGTCTTCTCCGTCACCATTGATAGGAATAGCTTTGATCAAGTTTTTAGTCGTAGTGTCGAAATTGTTGTTAAGAGCCTCTTCATTCCACTTGTTATTCATGATCAGTTGAGAGACAATGGTAAGATTGGAGTTGTGACTATTGCACGGAGGAGTGGTAAAGATGGTATCCAGTTATCACTCCATATATTGATCTTATCTCCATTGTGGACCTCCCAAGTAGTGAGATCGTCAATATGATTTAGGTGTTTACTTATAGTCTTCCAGTTCCAAGAGTGATGTGACTCGGCTGATCCTGGGTTCTCCGTGTGGGGGAAGTATTTAGCTTTTAAAACTTGCACCCACACAACTTTAGGCTCAGCTTTGATTCTCCAGACTAATTTACTAAGCATGGCTTGGTTGTCAAGCTCAGGAAGATGAATACCATGTTTTTTGGAAGTTGGATTGTAAGGTGAAAGATAGGGGTTTGATCCCTCTCAATAACATTATTAAGGTTATTTTTTTTCTCTGCTATAGTAAAGGGGCCCATTTCTTCATTTGGCTTTGGGCCTCGAATATAATCGGGCCGACCCTGCCGGTGTCATATGGCAACCCTCTCCCATGTCCTTGGTCTCTCTTTAGGATGCAGTAATGTGCATATAATTGTCTTTTTCTCTCTTTGGTTGCCGTTTTGGCATTTTTTTTAATATATTTTGACAAAATTAGTTAGTGACCCGCCTGGGTCTCTCCTAAGGTGGCGTCCGCTCTGGCTACAGGATGAATAAGACAAAAGACACTTTAATCTTTTCGTACCAGTTGAAGATGTGAAAAAGACCAAAGTAGCGGGGAGTGATGGAGGAGTCACTTATCCCCTCTGGTTTGGCTTTCTTCCAAAAAGAAAATACTAATAATCTACACCCAAGAAAAATTTAATTATTTTCAATATGGTGGTGTTTTTTTTTTGAACTAGCAATATGGTGGTGTTTGCATCGTCTGGTTCCACCTACAATTTGTAAATGTTCTTTTAGTTTGATTTTCGTTCTGTATGCCCCTATATATATTCATTTACTTTTATACAGGCCAGTCTGACATTGTCTTTTCTTTTTTGGTTACAGATAACAGACCCAAGCATCTGGTTGGGGGGGTCCTGCCGCCGCTATGGCTGAGATGACCACAATGCGACCAGCTTGAGAGGGGTAAGTCGAAAGGTATTTGCACCAAAGCCTGGTCTTATATCTGCACTCCTAAAAAACTTGGAGGGCTAGGGCTTCATCTGCCAGATCTGGATAATACAGCTCTCCTTTCTAAGATGGCCTGGCGACTCAAGACTGAACCAGAAGCAATATGGGTCAAACTCCTTAAAGCCAAGTATTTCCCGCACTCCAACACCCAGGCCCTGCTAAATCTCATCACTCCTGGAATTGGAAGACGATCAGAAAGCACTATAGCCTTCGAATTCTTAGAAGCGAAAGTAAAATCCACTAGAGCCAGAAACAGTGAAGAAGGAGAGGCGATGGCAATCTTACTCGGCCTCGAATGGGCGAAAACTAATCAATTCAAGAATATAATTGTAGAAAGCGACAATATTAATCTCATCAAACATCTTCACAATAAACATCACACGTTACACTAGCAATCTTTAATCCACATCCGGAGAATTCGAGAAAGCAGAAAAGAATTCGAAGAGGTGAAATTCAAGTATACGAAAAGAGAACTCAATTCCAGCGCAGACAGATTAGCTAAATGGGCAAGAAAGAAAAACGCGAGCAAAGAGTGGAAGAATGTACCTTGTATTTTAGTTAATAAATATTGTAATAACGCTGTTATTTAATCTATGAAAGCTAGTTCAACAAAAAAAAAAAAAAAGATAACAGACCCAAGCTGACATTGTTTTTTTTTTTTAATGAGAGACATTGTTGTTAAAAAGACTAGTTTATTTACAAGAAATATTTATTTCGGTTCTATAACCACCACCTAATGTGGACTGGGTTCATTTCATTTAGGTCTCCTAAAGATGACCAGTTCACCATACTGACCCTCTTATTTTGACCAACTTCTACTATGATCCTTAAATCTTAATCGTGTTAGATTTTTTGATGACATGTACCTTGGACTCCAAATTTTTCTTTCTATTATTTTGTCTGATTTTTTTGGGTTGACATAATAGAAGAAAGATAAATATTAGAGAGAGAAACACTTTATCTTCATCTACTATTCTACTCCCACCATTTCTTCGCCTTCTCCACCCCATTTCTTCATCTTTATTACTTCATCTCCATTCTTTCATCTTCACCTACACTTAGGGCTGGGAAAACGGTCCGGCAACTCGAGATCCGGTCCGTTCGGCCCAGACCGAATAGACCCGCAGACCGACATGTACCCGAGCCGGACTTACCCGGCCCGAGAGTATCGGGTTAATAGGGCGGGATTCGGACAGGCACCCAATTCCGAGTCCCGGCCCATTTGGTCCGTCCGACAACCGAGCCCGCTGGAGAGTCCGACGGATAGCCCGATAGAAAACTCACGGTCCGTGTGAAATGGTTTAGATCCAACGGCGTAGATAGGGCATATCTTCGTATTATATCTCAGCCGTTGGATCAAGTTGCCCCTTCATTTCTTATAAAACCCCTCCCCAACCGGAAACCCTAACAGCTAACCCTAAATAATCTCTCTCTCCGCCTCTCTCCCTCCGCCTCTCTCTCTAACTCAGGCGGAAACCACTACTAACCCTAAATCACTTACCACTTCATCTCATCTAACCTCATGTGTTCTTCTTTTCTTAAGGATTTCGATTTCTGAAGATCCCTTTCTTACCCTTTTTTTCCCCTCGAGAATTAAGGTTATTATTGTTAGTTTTAGGAATAAAAAGATGGAAGGATTTGGTAAACAGGGGGTTGGAATTCATGAAACTTTTAATCTAAGCAATTTCGCAGAGAGTTCTTCGGGTGATCTTTTTCTTCTTAACTAGGTCTTTGTGTTTATATTAATAACTTCATAGATTTGGTCCGGTTTAGTGATAATGGATGATCATGGTGGCTCTCTGTTCTTCTTTTATCCATCTTTTTTTTTCTTTCTTTGTTTGAATTATTTTCATTAGGCTTAATTAGGTTTTGTTATCTTTGATTAGTTTAAGTAATCTATCTAATGTTGTCACTCAAGTGTAAGATCTTATATGACCCACAATTTGGATTCTTAAGATCCTCTAAAGTTGGAAGTAACCTATCAAATTAGCTTCAACTTGGAGATTATGAAATTTTTCGAGTACTTTTTAGCCTTAGTCTCTGAAAGTGCTGGGGTTTGTGTTTGAATTATTTTCATGTTTTTTTGATTTAGGATTTGTGTTTGAATGATTTTCTTAATGTTTTCTATTAGTTCAGGAGCACTGTTTGATGCATCACAGTATCCATTCTACGTTGTGGAGGAAGTTGAATGGGGAGGTTAAGAAGAGGATGACTATCTGTTTTTTAAGCTTTAATTTGTAAATTTAGAGCAGATATGTAATCATGTAATTTAGACCAGATATCTGTATTTTAAGCTTTAATTGCTTTTTTTTTCTTACGTCACAAAAACCCGAGCCCGTCCGACCCGAGCCCGTTGGAACCCGCTCGGGCAGTCGGGCTACGGGCTCTTATAGTGAGTGTTTGGTCCGGCGCGATCCGCCCGACTCCCTATCGCGGGCTCAGCTTATCCGAGCCCGATCCGCCCGAATCCGGCTCATAGTTGCCCGAGCCCGTTCGAACCCGCCTGATTCCCACCCCTACCTGCACTACATATACTCATCTTTATTGCCTTTTTTTATCTTTTACTATTTAATTATTTTTGGAATTTCTCTTCAAACCAAACCCGGTTTGGTTCTGTGATACTCTTCCCAAAACTAGCTAGATTCATGGAGCTTAGGTATTTTCTAAAACTAGATTGAACCTGGATTTTAATCTTCCTAAAGCTAGACTCGTCTAGTTTGCTTCCTTCTCCAAAGCAATGCATAGTGAGATGAAACAATGACAACACGGTGATGGAGATGAAGATGAATATATGGTGGTGCAAAAATAAAGATGAAGAGACGAACATAAAGTTTATCCCTATAATGCTTACTACTCTTTAAATATGACAAACAAAAAATTTGACAAAATAATAGATAGGACAAAATTGGAACCCAAAATACTCAGAAGCTCTAACAAATATGAGATTTAGGGGGGCATATTAGAAGTTGGTCATCTTTAGGAGGTCATTTTTTGGTGAGTTGGTCATATTTAGGGGGCCAAAATATAATAAACCCATTAAGTTCCTAAAATCCTTGTTCATAATTGTTTCTCTTTGCCCTCTCTTGTATTCTTTTATCTTTTTTGCCTTCTTGTAGATGACCAACCTTTGCTTTTCCAAGAGATAAAACAAATTGGGATACAAAATACTCAAAACAACCTTTGATTCACTAGCCACCTTAATAAATCAAGCATGGGAGCGCAACACACCTTCAAATTATTGCTATTGTTTGGCGATCAGTCATAGTCTTAGGTGACAATTGACTTCAAGACAAACAAAGGCTAAACTCAAATAATTTAACAAAAATGCCTTAAAGGAGATTGCCAACACCTTACTTGTGCCTTGTTGAAATCAAACAAGTAGTTGAAGAACAACAAACATCCCCCCCCCCCCCCCCCTATAAAAAGGGTGCAACATGTCTTTGGCCATGACTTATATGTGGTGAAATAAATGTCTACCACATGTCCGAGTCCGAAAATCTTTTGTCAAATGATATTTTTTATATTGATTGCGATAGTCATTCCGAAGATATTGATACATCAACACGACGCGAGAAACACGAAAACTGTCAAATTTAAGGCTTTATAGAAAGTGGCCTAAAGCTTATCCTGCATTCCAATTTCTGTGAGATCCACTTGAGACTTCTATATTGTAGAGCAGATGCACTACTAACTGGGTGACCAGTTGTTGTCAAGTGACTTATATGTGATGGAATAAATGTCTACTACATGTCCATGCACCATCCTTTCTAATTTTCTCTTACATTTCCTAAGGAAATTAATGTGGTGCTGGCATGCTTCACAGGTTTCAATAAGCTACTTCCACTAATGGGATACTATAAATTTGATGTGTTCCCTTAAGTTTCCATATGTACTCCATTGCTAAGATGACAAAAGATAAATATAAACCATGTGACATCTCTTCATTAACTCTTAAGTAAATATCATTAAATCCTTCAACAAAAAAAAAAGTAAATATCATTAAATAAAACACAAACAACTTTTTGACTTTTCACCCACCCATAACCATAAGCATGTGATATGTCTTTTATACATTAAAGCAATAATATTGGCGTGGATTTGTTATTTCAGTTTTGCCCCTTGTGATCTACTATATAAAAAAAAAAGTAAACTAATTCGTCACACAAACTGAGTGATGGAAATAGATGTAGAAACTGCAAGGGTGCTCGTTTTGAAAAGGAAGTGCAAAGGTGCTCGAGAAAAAAAGAAGAAAGAAGTTATGCTGAGTACATCAGAATCCAAGACGGGGACGTTCAAGAGCCTCTCATTTCCCGGTTCCTTGAAGGAAATACCACAACAACGACTCTCCTCCTCTGGCTCAATGGGGGTATTACATATTTAGTATTTTTTTTTTTACAAATTTGTTAAATTTTATTTGAAAATAATATTTATTTTTCTCGAAAACAAGACTTACAGAATGGAAATTAACGAACTTGATAACCACTCTAAGCAAAAGTTGTTGACAAACAGGTTAATTTTATATATTGCAGGATAATCTACATGTTGGTGATTTTATCAGTAATTACTCCATAAGAGGGACAATAAGTTTTCAAAAATATTCTAATGAAGCCAAAACGGATAGGGTCACCAGTCTACTAGCGCAGCCCTCTGCTTTCGTCCAACATTTTTCTGGATACATAAGAATTCAGGTTGAAGAGGTTGAGAAATCCTTCTTCTACTGGTTTCTCGAAGCCGAAACAAATCCGACAACAAAGCCTCTCGTCCTCTGGCTTAATAGGGGTACTATGTTTTCTCTTTTTTCATTCTCGAAACGTGAATTTAGTAGCCACTCTAACCAAATATTATTGACACAATAGTCAATTTTATGTAATACAGGACTAGGATGTTCTTCTGTTGGAACAAGGTGTGTGATAATCTATTATTATGCATACCACCATGCAATAATCTCGGATGAATTATATGAAATACTCCGAGAATATGATTTCACCCAACCAATTGGTACGAGCAAATACCAGAGAAGTTTCGAAGAGTTTGATGACCTTTCGCGCTTAAATATTGATTTGTATAATTCGTTCACACCAACATGCTCCAAGGAGGCTCCATCAAAATATCAGTAAGTTCGAAAACATTTATATCTACAAACATATTTTTGTTCTAGCTAAGCTTTTAGAGTCCAAGAAAATCATCAGTAAGGCATACATTTTAAAAATGAGTATTCATATATTAGATGCAATTTTAAAATACATATAGAACCTGATTTTTTTTTTGTTGAGAGACATATAGAACCTGATTTAGGTTTTATTTCATTGTAGTAAGTCTGTTTTTCTTGCAGATGGAATTGGAGAGGGTACCAGGCGGATACGATCCTTGTTTGAATAATCATGCCGTTAGTTACTTCGACGATCCGAATGTGCAAAAAGCACTGCATTTGAACATGAACAAAGTTTTTCTGTCTTAGGATTCTTTTTATACGTATTTTTTAGAAATCGATCGGTATATTGATATATGTGTGTTTTTTATTTTATTTTATTAATTTTTCCAATTATGGACAAAACAAATTGATCAATGTAACTCAAGTATAAATGTATATCTTTCAGCAACAAAAAAAATATAAATGTATATTATATGGATGAAGCACTATCTTTCCTCCCAATTATTAGAGATCTAGTCTATTGTGGAATGTGGAAATGGATATATTGATGGGATGTGTTTCTCTCTTTTGTAAAGTAAAATATTATACTATAACTATTTTATCTTTATGCAAGTGTAACAGTGAATTTTATAAACAAAACCACAATCAAAGAGAATAGATGTCTATGACAATTCCCACAATCTAATTACCTCCATTGAGCCTAAACCAACGGAATGACTTTTATACGTCTTGTAGTTGGAATCTTATGTACCAGCATTGTGTTTGATCGGAATTTCTGGTTGTCCATGCAGATCTTACTCTGCCTCGGCAACAACATTTTGCTGAGTACACCAGAATCCAACTGCAAGGCCTACAAAACACTACTATTGATTGTTCTCTCTGTCTCTCTCATCACTTTGGGTGGGAGAGGATGAGTTCCTTACTCCCAATTTATTTAGTTCAGTACTATTACGAGGGGAGATAGTGGTAACCAATGAATTGGAGCCGATCTAGCTACCCAACTCTAAATAATATTAATTAGGTGGACCGTGGGTGTGACAAAGAGCAATCGTTTGTCCTAGGAACTAGGGTTCTGAAATGCACGCCAATAATATCAGGATTTACTAAGGGGTGTGTAGAGATCTGCATTTTTTAACTAGACTTAAACTAGGACCCCTTCCACCCAACCCATCTTAAAGTGATTAAAAATAAAATATAACCTAGCTACCCTTCAAATTTTTATTTGATTATTCTGTTTTTGTGATTATCTATATTTATATAGCAAAACATAAACAAATCTGTTGATGGAGCCCTTTCACTTTTCAGTTTAATCCCTCCTGGAGAATTGTTGTTATAGGAGTTATGGGTCGTTAAGTCAGATCAACGACCCGCTTTGAGATTGTCTAGAAGCCCTTTCACTTTTCAGTTTAAGCCCTTTCATTTTCCAGTTTAGTTCCATATATGTTTACAAGTTTCGTCTGAAACAAACAAATCCTCTTTTGATCTGGGTCGTTGAGTCAAATCAACGACCCCTTCTCTTTGAAAATCTTTCTCTCTAGCTCTAACTTCCTCGCGGAACATTACCCTTTCTATTGTCTTTTGTCTTCAACATTTTACTTTTGTTGACGTTTCGCTGAAGATTTCCATGGCACAAAGACACAGTTAAATTGTAGCTGGATTGAACTTAACTGGTCACATAATAGGGTTTAGCAAAGTATACTATTATGTGCCTTATTTTGTCATTTTCTTGATGTTTTCTCTCAATATTTAACTCTCCTTGACATTGCAATGAAGTTTAGACGATTGTCAGAGAAGATGACAATAGCATGTAACTTGGGTCATCAGATTAAAACGAGAAGTTGTATGTATTAGAAGTTGTTTTGAGGATAACAAATTTCAAAATTTTGAAGAATAACATATAATCAAATTGTATACCTATTGCACATTAAAAAATTAATCAACCAACTTTATAGCTCTTGGACTTCGTTTGATACCCTTCCCTCTTCCTTGAACCAATCCAATTGCTTCTCTAGCTGTAAATCAAACATAAGATCTCATATCATAAAGGCGACATAACAACAGAAATAGTTATAACAGAAAACGTGTATGCATCATAACAGTTATAACGATCACGGCCATAGAAATCTGGGTCGTTTTTAAGGTTGAAACGCCTAAAATATTTTAAAAGGCGTTAGTGGCGCAGCTATGGGTTATACCTAGTTTATCTAATTAAAAGTTGACCGTCAAAAATAACTTTCAGTCCTAAACAATAACTATATGGGAGAGGCTAAAGGCATCCAACAGAATTCTTATTCATACAAGACTGTCTTTTTGAACTCAGTACGGTCAAGGTGTCTACTGGAGAAGTTTTGTTCTGGATTTCAGACAAGTCGCTCTGGGTCGGGTGCCAACAAATGTTTGGGGTAAAGAGATGACATCAGGAGTTGACAACAATCTTCAGTTGCTTTTTAGCCGCTCCCTAACTATATTGTTCTCTACTTGGTCTATTAAATTAGCTAGTAGGGTACCCTTTAAGCCCACAACTGTACGTCCTGAAAAGTCTCTTGCAATCTTACTAGCCAACGAAAATCCATTTTCTTACGAAAATCGATTTTCCCGCACTATTCTCCCACGTAACAAACAGACCCTTAAGTTTGCCTTGAAGGAGGCGCCTTTAACTCTTCTTTGGAATTTCATGTTAGATCCATGAGTAGTTGGTGAGTGGTGACACAGTTTAGATGGTCTCTCTTGTTCCAACACTAAAAGTCATGGACCAACGCCAAAAGGCAAAAGCCAATACGATCTGGTTCATTATCATTCGTTAATCGGGTTCTACAAAGTTCTTTTTACCCTAGAGCACTGGCCCAGAAAGCTTGAGGGGGAACTTCATAAGTTATCCACTTTTAGGTGTTTCCAGTGTGCCGAAAAAAGGAATGTAAATAACAAAATTTTGATTTCTGCATTGTGATTTTTAATAATTTCTACGTCTTATTTATTGTTTGACGGTAAAAATATATGGCACACTGATACTAACTTCCCTCGTAAATCATTTCGATTTCAAGCTAGGAACAAATAATCGTACACTCACCCCTGGGTTTGTTAGAATGGCTATTCCATGCATTTTCAAGTTATAATTTTATACACTGTCGAATGGTATTTTTTGAGTACACGGAAATGTCTTTTGACTTGGTTAATTTACTCGTATACAAAAATCCACGGTGTATACAACTTGCTCGTCTTCGTATACCAAATTCTATTTTGATTGAAATGTGATTTTCAATTTATCGCAATTCATTTTCGTGTGCCTGACTGGCTTTAGTCCCCTATTTGACCTTTATTAAAAATCTTGTACACGTCTTTGTTAGGTGACATAGAGCCCCACTGTATTAAGATCCACTCGGATTTATGAATCTATAACAATAAGATTTTGCTTTGACCAAGTATCTGGATTGGATGGTGGTGTGCTCGGGCCTTCGTGGTTATGGTTCCGAGTGGATCTTAATACACTGCCCCAGTGGGTCTATTAGGTGTAAGCGTAATTCTAGTTGTAGGATTAATACAGTATATAGTTTGTGGAAATTCAATTCAAAACCAATCATAGTAATGAGAAGTCCTCGTGGGACTACTATCACACTATCTTGGCTCTTAAAAGGCAGGTTCACCTAATAATAGAAGTCAAACTCTATAGACAACCCATGTGACATGAAACTAGACTCCATAGCTAGTGAGTCGAAATTCAACAGAATTCTTAAAAGCCCATGTGACATGATACTCGACTCCATAGCTAGTGAGTCGAAATTCAACAGAATTCTTAAAAGCCCATAAAGTTCGTATCTCTTCTTTCAGCATGGTCTGTCTTTGGGACTTGAAACTAGACTCCATAGCTAGTGAGTCAAAATTCAACAGAATTCTTAAAAGCCCATAAAGTCCGTATCTCTTCTTTCAGCATGGTCTGTCTTTGGGACTTGTTTTCTTCATAAATGCTAATCCCATTAGTTTTTGTCTATGTAGGAAGCTTATATAAACACTTCTATTACAATATCGATGCATGTATATATACAATTTATAGGAGCTTGGATGTAATGGTGAATTTTTATGGTTTCCTTATTAGAGAAAGACTCTAAGTAGATTGATCACCTATAAAGAGTGGTTATTTTTCTCAACACACAATTCTTTTGAGCTCATGGAGAGATGGTTTATCAGATTCCCTCAATATAAATCGCATGATTTTTATATAGTTGGGAAAAGCTTTACAGGTATAAGAATGACCGATCCTTTATAATGATAATGTTTTTAAGTTATAATAAATATAATAATAAAATAATTTTCCACAATTTCGCATCTTTTAGGGCATTACATACCACAGCTAGCCGAGGTCATTGTTAATAAGAACAAAAGATCGGGAATAAATCGTTTTATAAAGCCAAAAGGTCTTATTGTAAGTAAATCTCGAATTTATCAAGGCAAACCCCATCATCATCTTTCATATTTTCTTATTCTCATATAAACATTGAATTCTAAGATTATCATATTATATGTTTCAGATTGGAAATCTTGTGTTAGACTATGAAGCAGAGTACAAAGGTCTCTATGATTATGCATACCAGCATGCAATAATCTCAGATGAGTTATATGAAGTACTCCGATCGTGTAATTTCATCCCAGTTCCCAATCAAGAAAGCGCGAGAGCTTCCGATGAGTATGATTTGTACAGTTTGTACACGCCAAATTGCCCCAACGAGACCACCATAAAAATATCAGTAAGTTTGAAAACATTTTTGTCTTAGGCATTGGTAAACCATTAAAAATGAGTTTTCAAGTTATCTCGTAGTCTATTTTAGTAATAATCTTTTCCTTACAGATGGATTTAGGAAGCGTATCACGAAGATACGACCCATGTTTGGATAGCTATGCTATTCATTACTTCAACGATCCGAATGTGCAGAAAGCACTGCATGTTGATATGGATGACGGTATCATGGCTTGGGAGTCTTGTCGGTATGAATTTTTTTAAAATCAACGAGTATATTCATATACGTGCATTTTTTGTTATTTAAATTTTCCGACTTATAACAAAAATTAATTATCGTATCTCCAGTAAAACTGTCATTTTTTGGGATGAAGCAAAATCTGTCCTTCCAATCATCAAAGAGCTCATCGTTGGTGGAATCTGCATATGGATTTATAGGTATATATGTGATTATTTTCTCTTTCATGTTTCTATGACTATGTTATTTCTCATTAACCGATTTGGTTCCTTTTCTTTAGTAGAGATACAGACGCACAAGTTCCTGTGACCTCGACTAGGTATGCCTTGAGAAAGTTAGGTCTAAATATAACTAGACATTGGGCGCCATGGTTCAATGGAAAGGAGGTATGTCTTAATTTTCTTCTAATTTTTCCATAATTAAATGTAATTTATAATATCATGTTTAAACATACTTCGTCTTTTTGTTTTTTACTTGATTCGTGCTTAGGTGGGAGGTTGGACAGTAAGTATGCAGGTTGTTTGATACACTGAGAGAAGCAGGGCATGAAGTCCTTATTGTCACCCCGAAAAGAGCTCTGTAGTTGATCTCCCATTTCCTCTCTAATAAGAGGCTCCTACCTGCATCTGATTAGTTTGTTACGAACTTTTAAGTCCAAGATAAATAGTCCCCAATAGGGTAATATTAGCTTTGTGTGTAATTTTACTTTTGAACCAAATGGAGTACTTTTGAACCAATAGGGTAATATTAGCTTTGTGTGTAATTTTACTTTTGAATAGAATGGAGCAGTTTGGTTCAAAAGTACTCCATTTGGTTCAAAAGTAAAATTACACACAAAGCTAATATTACCCTATTGGGGACTATTTATCTTGGACTTAAAAGTTCATAACAAACTAATTAGATGCAGGTCCCACCTCTTATTAGAGAGGAAATGGGAGAATATAACTTCATTTCCAATCAAATGTATTAAGTTAACAAGTAATTTCACTTTCAATCAAATGTTGTCTGCTGGAACCTCATATAATTTAAATTTGAGTCAAATGGATTGAGTTTTACTCCGTATTTAAACGCCTAAATTATTTAACATATACATACGTACGTGACTAACTGTTTTAGGGAGGTTTCCGCTCAAAAATTTGAACGAAAAACAAACAAAAAAAAGGAAAACAAAACAACAAACAATTACAAATGACATCTCCATCAGACTTCTAATGACATCTCCATCATACTTCTACTAGGATCAGATTTAGCAATTATTAAGTTATAATTCTTTCTGTTAAGTTATAATGCTCATACTATGATGGGCTATAAGAATTACTATATGATAATTTCTCATTTAATTAGAACTACATCTTCTCGAGTCCCATCTAATACCAACAAACCCCAGGGCTTGCATTTATGAAAACACTTTAGAGTCCGAAAATTCCGAGTCTTATACCCAATGCACTAACTCTCATAATGAGTTACATATACGCCACCAATATTGCTGAATATTGACTAATGCCTAGTTTCCGACTTGATCACATAAACGCTAATTTTAACTCATGTACTATTTGACAATCATTGTCTTTTCTATCCTTCACCTAAGGGAGGTCTAAACCAATAATAAAGATGTATTCGGTGAATCAAATAATAACCATAAAAATGAAGGTACAACCGGTTATTTTATCCTATAACAAACAAGTAGAGATGAAAGAGAAAACAAGATTACCGGCTGAGGTAGGTCTAGAGACAAGTAGAAGAACAAAAAATACAATGGAAACATGAACCAACTTGACCATTTTAATTTCTAGATGATGATGACCTGCAACTTTTTGAAATATGTTTAGGACCTATGATGGAGTTCACTAAGGGGTCAATGCTTCTTTGTATAGATATTGTTAAATGCATAGTTACACAATCGAAGTTAATGCCCTAACTTAAAACTACATTATCAAATTACTTGTGTGAATGCTACATTTACCCTCTTTCTATATTCCTTTCCAAAAAAATTAATGGAAATAAAGTAATTTGTTGCCAAAGTAAACTCTCAAATAAAGAATTATTGGACAAAGACAGGGGGGTTTGCAAATTTAACTAGGGTTCTGAAATGCACTATGACGAATTACTAGGGTGTGTATAGAGGGGCATATATTAACTAGAGTTAAACTAGGGCCCCTTCCATTCCACCAAACCCATCCTAAAGTAGTTACAAAAGTATAACCTAGCTTCACTTTCGATTAAACTAGCCCATCTTGTTTTTAGAAATGCAAGTAACACCTCCATGTCTAGATGAACTAAAAAATCCTCTCAGATCATCTCATATGAAACCATACAAACAAGAGATACTTGACAATTGGATGGGAAAATGACTCAATTATTGACTTTCCGGAGACTAAAAATCTTGTCATAAAACTCAAGCATCATAAAATGTGCTATAAAAAACCCTTGGCACATGACCCCCCGGTAACAGGCTAGAGCTAACAAAATCGAGCCCATCTCAATGGTATATATCTTACCCTCAAACAAAATGTACTTAATTACTCTAATCACTTAAACATAATAATTTCCAGGATCACTCAAGGAGACAATCCCAAGTAATACTTCCTATGACATATTTAGGCAGCTGGTTTTTGTTTCTTCGGCACTCGGTAGCCACCAACAACACAAGCGTGGTCTCTCTCAAAAGGCTCAAGTGTCACCTGTTCTGATGGCTTGAACTGGTCTTGTTGAAGTTTCTTTACTTCTTGAGCAAACACAGCCTCAGCAGGAACAGTTGAATCAATGCGTTTGCCTGTTAAAACAAAAGAAAGAAAACAGCAAATTTTAGTTTTCGTAACTAAATGCCAAATACAATAATTTATGTTGATGAGCATGTAATTGTCAATATTTCTAAGACCATCTAGTGAAGGTCCAGTAAGGCTACTTATTCATAACAAAAGACTTCTTAGTAGGGGTGGTAGTTATACCTGAAAGCCCGATACCCGTCACGTTTACCCGCGTCCGACAATGTCCATGGACACCCACGCCGGAAGATGGGTACCACCCGCCCAGCCCGATGATTTTTCATGGGCGGGCTCGGGTGAAAAGCTCTGCCCACCACCCCGCCCATACCCGAGCCCGATATGGTCACCCGACAGGTGCCTATAGATGCCAATCATTTTGAGTGTCGATTATACTTCACTATAAAGCCCAAGGTAGATTCAGGGTTTATCCCAATATATATAAACTACACATTGAAGCAACCCTAATAGTTTACCACATTGAATCTGAAAAATTCGGTAGCATAGAGAGAGAAAAAAGCATCTAAGCTGTCTCTCTAGCCGTTTCTCTCTTATTTACTAGACCTTCTTATGCCAACCTTTTTCTCTATTAAATAAGTTATTGGGATCATCTTCCATCTCTATGTAGTGGTCAAATTTTAAGATTATTTCGATGTGAATGAATAACAAAGAACTAATGGAACATACAAAGACAAGTAAAAAAGTGGAAGACAACCAAGTCTCATGTTTACATATATAGATCTATATCAGTTGTTGATTTCTTATGTTACGGAATCTGAGTACTTCTTTCATTCTCGATTTATAAATTTTGTAAAGATTTGGTATCAATTTGTTTAAAGAAGCTTATTTGAACAATATCAAATTTCTAGAGTTTCTCGATCTGGTAGAAAAATATCAGATAAAGAAACCCGATGCCCGATTTGCCCGAAGCCCGACTTGCCCGCTGCTTTAGTGGGCTTGGGCGGGCTTTGATCATATGAGATTTCAGAAAAGCCCGCCCGAAACCTCGAGTAGGTAAAGGAGAAACTTACCCGACCCGCCCGAACCCGACTCAGAATTACCCGTGGGTGCCCACACCCGCCCGATTCCCACCCCTACTTCTTAGTAATCAATTCAGGGTTTTGGTTTGTTTAACATTACAGTAGTACTCAAGTTGGTGGAACAAAATACAGTTGTTCTTAATGGTTCCTACGAATCAATTGCTTTAGTGATTGGAGCATTATATATATTAACATATAGGAAAATAAGTTTCAGATTAGTAAGGCAGGCAAAGAATAACATGTACAAACTTAAAAGTAGTAAGCTAATAACAAACCTTGATTGAGATCACAAAATGCCCACCATTTTTGAGGAAATATGAAGCATTAAGTGCTAGGATTCTAGCCTGCAAGAAGAATGAAGTCATTAATACATACTCTACATAGTTCAACAAGTCTAATACCACCATTGGGTGAGAAACTCTTATTATTTGCAGAAGGAAATGTTGGAATCGGAGCCTATTTTGGCTCGACCCGACTCGTCAAACTCAGAAACGGAACGCGCCATTGCGTTCGTCTCGTCGAGATCTACAATTTAGAGCCAAGAATTACTCAAATCCGATTCCGGATGAATGAGAAATTCAAGGTTAAAGTTTGAACGAAGATCGGTTGAAATAGGCACTAAATTGTCAAAGAGGACAAGTCAAGTTGGGGGGGCATTTGCGCGAAGAGAACGCGCTCAGATCTGGACGGTGGGCGTTCCTTCCGCGGGATTGCGCAAGATCTGACGGTCCCGCTCATCTCCGCGTCGGGCACCGAGTGGGACAACTGTGATGTTTTAATCTAGCCGTTCCTTTCTCCATCCAACGACCATCTTAACTCACTGTTGGGACGAGATTCGGGATAACCATAACCATCTAACGGATGGCGTTATATCCGCGGGTTTAAGTCAGATCCGACGTCCCAAGATCAACCGACTCTAATATTCAGTTATAGTCCCTAGTTTCGAACAGCTATGTCTTTTGAACCCAAAAGGCAAATGCACCTATTCAATTCCTATATAAACCCACCAAACCCACTTCATTTTTCATCAATTCAATTCATTCTCTTCTTCTCTTCCCTTCTAACAATTAGAAGTTCTGGTTAGCCTAGAATATCTAATTAAGGAAGTATTTCTAGAAGTTCTGGTTAGACTAGAATATCTGGAAAAAGGAAGAAAGAAGTTTCAAGTGAAATTTGAATTTCCGAAGCATCTAGAAGATCATCCGCATTAGTCCAAGAGCTCATAATACTGACAAAGGATCGTCCGCTTTCAGAATATAGAAGTACCATCTTAAAATTCTGAAAGGTTAGTCGTTGTATCCCGAAGGCATTCACCTTAACGTTTGGTACTGTTACGGGGGTGTAAAATGTCTTAAGGAAAGAGAATCTATTCTCGCCTCGACTACATTAACCGAAAGAAGGAATATTGATAAATCATTATTCTTTAATAGTTTATCTCTCTATAAGTTAGAGAAAGGAAACTCTGTCTAAATCAAGCCAAGACAGAGAGAAATCGACTTATCGATTAATAACCAGAGGAACAACAATCTTAAGACATTTTATAACGATTATTTCTCTGGTTATAAGATATTAATTTGGTTTACTTTCTGTGTGTTTCAGAAAAGGAAATGGCACGAACAAGAACTACTCTACGAGTTATTCCGCCTAACACCAACAATGGGGAAAAACCAGAGAAGTTCAAGGGAACTGACTTCAACCGATGGAAGTTGAAGATGATGTTCTACCTAACGACATTGGGTCTGGTTAAATACTTAACCGAAGAGAGACCCGCCCATGCAGAAATAGAGGATGAGGCGCAACGTATCGCTGAAATAGATGCATGGAAACAAGAAAACTTCTTGTGCAAGAACTATATCCTGAACAGTTTAGATGACGGACTCTATAATCTATATTCGGTTATAGAAACATCTAAACAACTGTGGGACACCCTTATCAATAAGTATAAAACTGAAAAGGCGGGTGTCAAAAAGTTCATCGTAGGACGATTCTTGGACTACAAGATGACTGATTCAAAACCAGTTATGACCCAAGTCCAAGAACTGCAGAGTCTCCTACAGGAACTACAGGCAGATAACATGATAACGAATGAACCTTTCCAGGTCCGAGCTCTGATTGAAAAATTACCCACGGGGTGGAAAGACTTCAAAAATTATCTCCGCCACAAGAATAAGGATATGAGTCTTCAAGAACTCATCCTAAAGCTTCGAATCGAAGAGGACAGTCGCATTGCCGAGAAGAACTCTGAAAGACTCTCGAATGTGAACGTCGTAGAGACCGGTCCAAGTAAGAAGCGTAAGCATCCGTCTAAAGACGGAGGAAAGACAAAGAAAAAGACCAGGTTCGGCCAATGATATGATTTTGTAACTGTAGGATGTGGCTAAAATGTTAGACAAACAGTGGGAAGGCATGCGTTGTTCCCGTAAGTTTTTTGCTGACGAGTCTAAATTGACACGGATTGGGATATCTATAATACACTGTATGGGTGATATTCTGGAAATGAGGGGAGACCAAGATACAACCCTGGGTGTTGGTGCTACTACTGCTGCCAATATGCATGTGGATTGCCTGACTTAAAGAATGAATATTACAGACTTGGTATTGTATGTGTTGACAGACTTTTCACTTTTGGTTGTTCAAACCTGTGTTGACAGACTTGATGTTCTTTTAATTGTCTGTTTATGTGAAAATGAGGCATCTAAGGCAGACTTCTGGATCAGTCTAAAT
Source organism: Eschscholzia californica (assembly GCF_041429995.1). NCBI lineage: Eukaryota > Viridiplantae > Streptophyta > Magnoliopsida > Ranunculales > Papaveraceae > Eschscholzia > Eschscholzia californica. The sequence continues at coordinate 9,239,575 of NW_028238198.1, read as the reverse complement.
CTTCTCTTTTTCTTTCATTATTGCCCCTCATATCACCTCTTTTCAACTATAATAATACAATAATAACAATAACAATGTTCTTTTTAGGCTTCATAAGGGATAAATTATAGAATTTTTGGACGACACACCCAAACTTTAGGCCCAAATAAGAAATAAAACCTAGCTCGGAATAATAACCCACTAAAAACTCAAAACCCAAATATTATTCCAAATTAAATCAAAATAGGGATCTCTATGCTCCATCCCTCCCAAAAACGCATCTCCAACAGCTTCCCTCTCTCTCTCTCATATTCACTCTCTTTATAAATCTCATTTATCCTTCAATATCTCTCTCTAAAATACCACATTATTATTTTGGGACTTTAACTTCATCTGATTAACTCTCTCTCTCTCTCTCTAAATTAGATTTCCTCCTCAACCAAAAACTCTTGTTCTCCCTCCAAACTTGATGAACACATTGTAGTGAAGCTGGGGGAAGAAGGAAGGAGATGAGAGTGAGTTTTAATTTTTTTAATTTTTTCTTTTGAGAATTCGACAGGATCTACGTTTGTCGTTACAAGGCATTGATGCATCATAGAGATGCAATAAGCACGATAACCGCCTAATTTAAACCGAGAATGAAAGAGGCCTAAAACCCGACAAATTATTACGTTATTTATAGCCTAAATTACATAGGATAAATCTTGATGGCAACTGCTTCCACCAAGACTCGATCCCACGACCTCATTGGCTTAAGAGGGGTGTCCAACTGTTACACCAAAGAGTGGTGGACTGAGTGAGTTTTAATTGTCTTTAATGGTTTTGGAAAGAAAATAAATGGACGGAAAGTTAATGAACAAATAACTCCAAAGAAAGAAAACGCGTTTTTGAATTGGAAAGAATTGATAGGACTCATTATATTCCGACTAAAGTGATTAAGTCTAGCAAGAGTTTTTCTATTGCCAACAAAGTAATTGAAATAAAAACGTCTTATTAGTTTGGAAATATCATTTTCTTAAATGTCGTTTTTATAATTAAGACCCATTGTTTGTAAGTATGTGTTTGTTTCTGGCCACTCTTATAAAGTCATGTTGGAGTTTCCAAAAAATTGTGGTTTGTCCGTCTGGGGAATTTTTCTTTTGAATTGTTCAGAGTGGGCTTTGAACTCTTAACTTCTAGGTGAAAGATTATACCTCTTATACTTCAATTAATGGTTGTTGGAAAAAAAAATATTATTGTTACTATTTTAGTTACATTTTGTTATCTTTGTATAAGGATCAACTAAATACGTAGTAAAGATAATTAACATATAAAAGGATTTTGACGATATATATATATTATTTAGAAGTTGTATAGTAATAAAGATATTATATTACGAGAGTTTCTATATGAGCTATCCAACAATATTATAATTTTTTTTCTTAAAAATAGTTGAAATAAACTAGAAATGGTAAGAATATTAGGAAGGTGCAATAAAATTTTGGGAAGATATTGTAAAATTTCAAATTAGAAATAGATTAACTTATTGAGTATTTTATATTTAGATTTTAGAGGTATGTTTTTTCAATTTTGTGATGTTTAATTATCAATCTAGTAATAACTTTATTTTGATATTGCTTCTCAATCTAGAAATAAGTTTTTTCATTTTTGTGATGTGTAAGAAACTAAAAAATGTAAGATTTTATCACCAATTTATTTAAGGGGACTTTGGTCAAAACTCCCTAAGAAATTGGTTAAAAAAGATTCATCAAAGTTTTTTAGGCTTCACCTCCTTGGTGCCAATTATATCATTTTCTATTTCGGTGAAAAGACCAACCTAACCCTAGTCTAAGAAAATATCTTGCAAACACCTTGCACTGCCTTGTAAACACCTTGCAGAGCCTTGCAAACACCTTGGATAGCCTTGCACTGCATTGTAGAGCCTTGCAAATACTTTGCAGAGCCTTGCGAACACCTAACATGACTTTTGCAAACACCTTGCATAATCTTGCAGAGCCTTGCAAACCTTGCAAACATCTTGCAGAGCCTTGCAAACACCTTGCATGGTTTTTATAAACACCTTGCATGGTTTTTACAAACACCTTAGATAGCCTTCCAAACACCTTGCACTGCCTTGCAAACACCTTACAGAGCCTTGCAAACACTTTGCAGAGCCTTGCGAACACCTTGCATGACTTTTGCAAACACCTTGCATAACCTTGCAGAGCCTTGCGATGCGCTTGCAGTGCCTTGCAAGTAACTTGTTGAACCTTGCAAATGGTTTGCAAATTAGTTTTTGAATTGATTTAACATGAAATTTGTTACAAATTGTTATATTAATAAAATGTTTTACCAAAAAACTAGCAAAATATCCTAAAAATTCATAGTTGTCGTTTTATCAACTCTAGCACCATCCTTTTACATTTCTTCGAAAAACTTACATGAAATTCTTAATTTGAACATAAGTATCTATCATGATTGTTCAAGAGGAAGCATTTCACAAAGGAATTTCATCAAACAACTTTAGAGCTATTTCAACCAACCCAAATTTTGTATAACCAACTAACATTGCATTCCAAACAACAACATTTTTTTCAAGCATTTTATCAAACACATTCCTTGCATCAACTATACTTCCATAACTACCATATAAATTCAACAAATAAGTTTGAACATAAACATCAAAAATAACAATACATCAAAACTAACATAGCAGTAAATTTACTTCAACCCTAAAGATTCGAAACTTGGAAATTACAACTTTCTCTCTCTAGAATTTTTCACCAAAACTAACTCAAACCCTCCAAATCATCTTCTAACAACCAGTAAGAGATTCAATCACAAAAACCTAAAATAGATTGATGATCAAAACATAAGGAGATCGACCCTATAGAATCAGCTCGGAGAAATCCACCAATTTCCCACATTCGTTTTTTTCGTTAGTAGAAAAAAAAAACTTCCTAATTTATAAAGAAAATTGATTTTTTTTGGTATTTTACATCACACAAAAGGTATTTTTGACCCTGAAAATGAGAGTGCCTACAAACTTTGATGAATCTTTTTTAACCAAAGTCATAATTTCTTAGGGAGTTTTGGCCAAAGTCCCCTTCGAACAACAACATCTTCTCAAGTCCCATCTAATACCAGGAAACCCCAAGGCCTTACATTTATGAAAACACATTAGAGTCTGAAAATTCCGAGTCTTATACCCAATGCACTAACTCTGATAACGAGTTACAAACACGCTACCAATATTGCTGAATACTGACTAATTTCTAGTTCCCGACTAGATCACATAAACGCTAATTTTAATTCGTGTACTATTTGACAATCATTGTCTTTTCTATCCTTCACCTAAGGGAGGTTTAAACCAATAATAAAGATGTATTTGGTGAATCAAATAATAACCATAAAAATGAAAGTACAACCGGTTATTTTATCCTATAACAAACAAGTAGAGCGCCCAAATAGATAAATTCGAGGGCATCATCTTCACTTTTGTTCCTAGAGACTGCAATGCTCCTGCAGACGCGCTTGCAAAATAGCAAAGAAGACATGATTACAGAAATGTGTGGAACACTGTACCTTCTTTTATTTCTGTTTTACTCTAGTTATTTGGTTTGTACTTTGTACTTTTGGTTTCGTTAATGCGATGTTCCTCCCATCAAAAAAAACAAGTTGAGATGAAAGAGAAAACAAGATTACCGGCTGAGATATGTCTATAGACAAGTAGAAGAACAAAAAATACAATGGAAACATGAACCAACTTGACCATTTTAATTTCTAGATGACGATGACCTGCAACTTTTTGAAATATGTTTAGGACCTATGATGGAGTTCACTATGGGGTCAATGCTTCTTTGTATAGAAATTGTTAAATGCATAGTTAGACAATTGAAGTTAATGCCCTAACTTAAAACTACATTATCAAATTACTTGTGTGAGTGCTAAATTTACCCTCTTTCTATATTCCTTTCCAAAAAATTAATGGAAATAAAGTAATTTGTTTTTTTTTAAGTAAACTCTCAAATAAAGAATTATTGTCTCATCAAAAAAAAATAAAGAATTATTGGACAAAGACAGGGCAGTTTGCAAATTTAACTAAGGTTCTGAAATGCACTATCACGAATTACTAGGGTGTGAGGCATATATTAACAAGAGTTAAACTAGGGCCCGTTCCATTCCACCCAACCCATCCTAAAGTAGTTACAAAAGTATAACCTAGCTTCACTTTCGATTAAACTAGCCCATCTTGTTTTTAGAAATGCAAGTAACAACTCCATGTCTAGATGAACTAAAAAATCCTCTCAGATCATCTCATATGGAACCATACAAACAAGAGATACTTGACAATATTGGATGGGAAAATGACTCAATTATTGATTTCCGGAGACTAAAAATCTTGTCATAAAACTCAGCATCATAAAATGTGTTGTAAAAAACCCTTCACATGACCACCCTAGTAACAGGCTAGAGCTAACAAAATCGAGCCCATCTCACAGGTATATATTTTACCCTGAAACAAAATGTACTTAATTCCTCTAATCACTTAAAATAGATATGTTACAAATGCAAAACATAGATTGAGCCCAAAATATCAAGTAACATAAAATGTATATGATCCACTCTGATTAAAACAGAACATAATAATTTCCAGGATCACTCAAGGAGACAATCCCAAGTAATACTTCCTATGACATATTTAGGCAGCTGGTTTTTGTTTCTTCGGCACTCGGTAGCCACCAACAACACAAGCGTGGTCTCTCTCAAAAGGCTCAAGTGTCACCTGTTCTGATGGCTTGAACTGGTCTTGTTGAAGTTTCTTAACTTCTTGAGCAAACACAGCCTCTGCAGGGACTGTTGAATCAATGCAGTTTGCCTGTTAAAACGAAAGAAAGAAAACAGCAAATTTTAGTTTTCGTAACTAAATACCAAATACAATAATTTATGTTGATGAGCATGTAATTGTCAAGATTTCTAAGACCACCTACTGAAGGTCCAGTAAGGCTACTTATTCATAACAAAAGACTTCTTAGTAATCAATTCAGGGTTTTGGTTTGTTCAAAATTACACTAGTACTCAAGTTGGTGGAACAAAATACAGTTGTTCTTAATGGTTCCTAAGAATCAATTGCTTTAGTGATTTGAGCATTATATATATTAACATATAGGAAAATAAGTTTCAGATTAGTAAGGCAGGCAAAGAATAACATGTACAAACTTAAAAGTAGTAAGCTAATAACAAACCTTGATTGAGATCACAAAATGTCCACCATTTTTGAGGAAATATGAAGCATTCAGTGCTAGGATTCTAGCCTGCAAGAAGAATGAAGTCATTAATACATACTCTACATAGTTCAACAAGCCTAATACCACCATTGGAGAGGCAAAGGTGAGAAACTCTTATTATTTGCAGAAGGAAAATCTTAGATATTTCGAAGGAACTTACTCCAATAGCACATATAAAACTTGGACACGGAAACCAGCCTAGGGGATCTCACTATGTTAAGGTGCATTTGTCCGAAAATGGAACTAATGACACCCCAAGAACTACAAATCCCATCATTTGGTTATCCAAAGAGAACGAGGTTTTCTACACGAAAATGGGTGTACAACTAGGCAAACACAGCTTCAATAACTACTAGATTAGTTACATGAACTCTTACTGCCACTCGAATGAAAAGCAGTCTACATACTCGTGACTTTGACAAACAAATTACAATCAGAGATAGCATCAGAAACTTGAGTTTGCATCATCCAAGAAGTCCTGAAGGGGAATCCGAGTAATTCATCACATGCTCTAAACTATTCAGCGTATAGGATTATGCACAGAAATGCAACATTCATTCAAACACTACCAATAAAGAATCAACAAGTCGGGATTCACAAGTGTAATCATCAAGACGTAAATTGTTTAAAAGCATTATCCACAGCTAATAACAAAAAAACACCAAAAAAAAGGATACCAACAAGCAAGAGAAAACCTTTGGGAAGAAAATAACATCAAATGGAAATCCACACCTCAAACCAAATATCGTACTTCTCAGACTTCTTAGCCTGACCATTTAATAATGCCAGCTTCCTATCTAATAAAACTTTTTGGAAGAAAGTTTAAGTAATGTTTCACTTTAATTTCTCCATTAGTAGACTACGGATATACTAAAAGTTACATCATTGTAACATCATCACGAGTTGAAAAACGATTCATAATCAGGTCCAATAAAATTTGTAATCAAATGACTGATTGCATCAGAAACTCGAGAATACATCACCCATAATGTCTTGAAGGGGAATCCGAGTAATTCATCATATGCTTGACGTCACAAATGTAGTAAAACCCAAACATGAGACGAAATGAAAAACATAATGTAATCAAGGCAGGTGTATAAATGTATGAAGTGAATCAGATATGTTTATATGGTTAGAGAAGCACTCTCAAGATCCAAAAACAAACGACATGCCCGAAGAGATAAAAAGAAAAAAAGAGAAAACAGAACCAGCATGAATTTACATTAGGAACATAGTATATGTATTGTGTGGGTATCTGTATGCATATGCATTGTGTACATGCATATGCATTGTGTACATGCATATGATGCATATGCATTGTGTGCATGTATATGCATTGTGTATATGTATATGTATATGTATTTGCACATGCATTATTAGAAACAGTAGCACAAATAACACCATCTATATCACTCAGCCTTGACAAATACTCCAGGAAAATAGATTCCAGTAGTAGAAAAACTGCACCTGATCGGGCTGGGCAACATCAGAGAATATAACATCCACCATGCCAACTAACATTCTGTACTTGGCAGGATGTCTAGCATCCTCGATGATCGGTATAATGTTTGTCCGCTTCTTTGCCATGTTCACAAGATCCCTACCACTTCGGTGTGAAAACTCAACAGCATAGACAACTCCTGTCTGTACAGGTACAAAGAATATTACAAATTAGTGCATAAACGTTATGAAACAGAAACGAAATGGGAAATGCACTAAAGGCATCAACAAGAGGTTCGACTTACAGGTCCAACAACGTCAGAAACATGAGAGACTGTGGTTCCTGAAGCAGCTCCAAGATAGAGAACCCGTGCTCCAGGTACCTGAGAGACAAAACTTCTGTCAAAAAATGGTGCAAAGGAAGGTAGAAAAAGATGGGCATGGGATATAGGAGATGGAATACAAAACTACAACAGTCTGCGCAAGAGAGAGGAAGAGAGAACAACAAGGGGGACAATGAGAGTGAGAGAGCACTCACAATCCAAACATTGTCAACGCCACCAAGAATGGCAGCAGCAAGCTTCGACCTGAAGGGATTCCAAACCCTGTATTCAACCTTTGTTCCATCTTCATTCTGATATTAAAATACAAGAACTTGTAAACTATAACAGTTATCACAAATTGAAGTGTTAAATTAGAACAAGAATGTTAAGCGAATAAATCATTTGACAACTAAATTGAAAAGATTTAGCCAACTAATCATAGAAAATAACAAAAAAAAACAGTGGGTTTCTCCATATCTAAAACCTAACATTTCCATACAAACAAAAGGAAAACAGAGTAAAAACAGAACATCATAGATCATAAATACATAATTTCAAAAGATTGATGGCATAAAACAGCTCAAATCCAATGATATATGATTAACTGAACTAGTTTTAGTGATTAAACCCTAAATCTAAACAAATAAAGACTATTAACAAATGAATACAAAATTTTCAACTTAAAAATTGAACCTTTAAGAAATGGGTAGTAGTCATACCTGAACAGAAACCCTCTTCTCACCGTAAACAGCTTCCCCAGGAACCATATTTCTAGTAACAAGGGCATCTTCCTTCCCCTTTGCGATGAACACTCCTTCATGTCTATGAGGTTCAACTATAACTTTGTTTCCACCTTTCATTCCACCTCCTCTTCCACCACCACGACCACGACCACCATCACGACCGCCGCCACGGCCTCTACCTCCACCACCATCACCACCACGACCACCGAAGCCGCCTCTACCACCCCTTCCTCCTCTACCACCCCTTCCTCCTCTACCGCCTCCGTCACTTCTACCTCTGAATCCACCACCACCACCACCACCACCACCACGTCCTGAAAACCAAACGCAAAACAGATAAAATCAGTAAGATCTATTTGCGACAGAAAAACAAAAACGATTACAAATAGAGATATAGATTTACCTCTTGGAGGTCTCATCTTATCAAAATTTGATAGAGTAACTGGTAGAGAAACTAGGGTTCAACAAGGAAAATAAGTGTCAACGAATGGTAGAAATGAAGTAGAGGTAGCACAGTTTCAAAGGGGTTTTAGGGTTTATATGAACTTCTGAAGTGAGTAGGGTTTAAGATTTTTAGGGTTTTGGAGAGCGGGACTTTTAGAATTTGACATTAGGGTTTCCAATGAACTAGTATATAATGGGCTGACGTAACCCATTAGGTAAGTTAGAAAGGTCTATAGGCAGGCCTACCGTAGCCCTGCCCAATGTAGTAGAAAAGTGTTTTTTTTTGTTGAAGATGTATTAGAAAAGTGTGTGATGTTTCACTTTTTCTTTGTTTTTGTTGAAAGGGAATAAAATTAATAAACAAAGGTGCTATTACAATATTTATGTCTAATAATACGACCCTAAGATCCTAATTGGTTTTGCTCTTCATCGGTTGGTTCATCGACTCCGCGCGCGAGGAGTAGCGCAGTCTAGTCAGCGCATCTGTTTTGGGTACAGAGGGCCATAGGTTCGAATCATGTCACCTTGATGTGACGCTGAAGTCAGCAAATACTCCAGAATATCAATCGACCGTTACCGCCCCCTCTTACTCGTGACTCGTATATAGACTATATATAGCAAGCACACTATACGAGACCTATAGCTAAAGATCATATAGCACCACAGTATATATACGAACCTATACAGAACACTTATCTCTTTCTCAGTGCTTTCTTTAGGCTCCTAGCTCCTCGTTGGTAGAACACAACCAATATGATATTGAGCTTGAGCATCCCAATAATGGGGCTAGTGGAAATTTTTGAAATCGAAGAAGTGCTTATTTAGAAGGTGACAAGGCAGTTATAATGAGCGGGGCCTGACGGTTTCCCGAACTTCTTCTTTAATAAGGGGGGTAGTTTTAGAGGAAATTTCGATGGCAATCCTTGATTGATTTCGGAAGGGGTGCTTACTGAAAGAGTTCAACACTACTTCATATTTTGGATTTGGAGGGAATAGAGAGGCGGATGTAGCCAAGTGGATCAAGGCAGTGGATTGTGAATCCACCATGCGCCGGTTCAATTCCCGTCGTTCGCCCATTTTAATCATTGTAATTTAGAATTCTAAAATACGAGCTTGTTTTATAGCAATAGTAATTAATCGTTGTTGTTTCAAGGTTAATCTATTCACGCGTCGAGATAATATTTTTCCTCGTTCACTAATAAATCGACTAATTAAACTCATGTTTCTATAATCAATTCGATCCCCCAATACAATTGGGGGCAAACGCCTACGAAAAGATCGCTTGGATTTAAGAAAAGGTCGGTTGGATTTATCCATGGTTTGTTCCTTATCTCTAAAATCCTATTTCTGAATTCGAATTTATTTGGGTTACTAATGCTATAATTCGTCCTAGCCCATTTAGCCAGAGAGTCAGCGAGCACAATTGCCTTGTCTGGAGAGATGTGTGAAGATCGTGGCCTGGAAATGAGAGAGGATTTTCTTGATCGATGGGACGTGCACTTTTGTGTTCCAATGGATTTGATGATTCAGATCATTCCGATGATTAATTATAGCTTGATTATCACTTTCAACGTGGAGGAATTCGAGTCCGTGAAAGATCGTCCATTGGTTCCATCTACTGCAACCATATCCGCATTTCTAGTAGTAATGAGTGAAGTGTGGCCATGTAAAAATTCTGCCCTATCGTTACGAAATATGGTGCGTATACCTGCTAGAGCTTTAATATCAATGAATGAACGGGACATCTTTATTAAGTTTAACATATGGGGCGATAGGAGGAATCCATCTAATCTGGTGCTTGTTAGATTTATATGGGTATTGGGATTCATTTCTCGAGGAAAAACTAAGATTTAGTTGATTACCCGAGGAGTAGTCTTTATATGGTAAAAGCAATTAGTATTCCATATATGTCAAAGAATCGTGGCATGCAACGATATTGGAGTGCTACAGACATGATAATTAGAATCTTTCCATGAAATAATCCATTGCAGTAGAGACGAAATATTCGAAGTAATAATAAGAAAGTAAACTCATATATTTCCAGCAAAGCTACAGTGCAGTAAAGCATGATTAAATTTCTTCAAATGTTCGAACTTTATGATTAGCTGATTTAATTGTTGAATTTTCTTTTTTCAACTTATTGAATTGTTGATAGTGTACCAAGTTTACTCGTGCTATGGTATATATGAAAAACTAGATGTGAGTTATGTTTTAATAAACAGGCATAATCACCTTTACAGGTTATTCAACATATCAAAGGCATGACAGCTAGAAGAACCCAAACTAATGTCTGGCAACACAACATCATTGTTCTAGCATGGAAACCACCTCTACCACCTTTTATCAAGTTTAACTCGGATGCTTCATTCACACACATTAGTAAATGAGCAGGGATCCGCTGTATACTCTATGACTCCCAGTCGATTTTCCAACGAGTACTTGCTGAAATAACAAGAGGGGGAAATGCTGAGGAATGCGAATGTAAAGCAATCTTACAGGGTATGAATGGGCCGAAAGCGGACAAATAAAATACCTTCACATTGAAAACGACAACATAAACATTATCAGAAATCTTCAACATCATGATTCATTAGTACACTAGCAATCTCAAGGTCACCTTAAGGAAATTCATAAGTATAACAGACATTTCCAGAAGATTACCTACTCTCCTACACTCAGAGATAAACAACAACCAAGCAGATAAGTTGGTTAAATGGGAGCGTACGAATAGTAGTAATTGTATTTGGAATGTCTTTCCTTATTTTCTTTGACCCTAGTTTGTTTTAGTTGTTTAGTTAATGCAGTTTTCATCAAAAAAAAAATTTACTCGTGCAATTTTTTAAGGGAAAACTGCATTTTATTTTCACTACAAAATTTGTGTCTTCTCTCTATCTTATTTCTTTTTATTCAGTACACTCCCTTGTTCTGATTTTTGTATGTTTGAGGTCCATATATAGGAAAGAGAAAGGTCAAACGACAAATTTTGTAATATTAGATGTTCAAACCGATTGATATAACTTGAACAATTTTATTGGATAATTGTGATACTTCCCAAAATTTGCATTTTTTAACAAACACAAAGTTTCCTCCCCTAACCCTAGTTAAGATGAAATTAAATAGAAAAGTTTAGACCGACAATAGGTTCACACACACACATATATATATATATTATATATATATATATATATATGTATTTTGTAAAAATAAGTATAGTCTATATTTCAACTTTAAACTAATTTTGCATCCTTGGTTTACATAATTCCCTTCACATTGTCTTTGTTTAACCTGATTTTTTCCCTCTAAGAGCGTCTACCAATTCAATCACTGCCAATCCAATTAAATACCACGTAAGTCCTGCTAATATCACTTGTAGCCAAGAGCTATTGACAATGTCCAATATTAGTGACCCACCCATATGCTCATTCACCCCTCCTCCTCCACCACCACCGCCACCCCCACCACCATTTCCGCCCGCTCGCAACCGTATTATAACTGCTGCAACAACAGCCGCCCCCATCGGAAACACCACTTTGATTGGGTTTGGACGACCTCGATCCTTCTCCACAACTACTTCATCTTGATGATCATTCTCATTATCACCTTTATCTTTGTCATTGGTTGTATCTAATGAAGATTTAGTAGTACTTATTGTTGTTGTTGTTGAGTTAGAGCTGTCTGGAAGAGTTAGAGTTGATGGGGCCCAATACTCGTCATGAAGTTTATTATTCGACGGAATTTTACTTGTACCCAAATTATCTCTTGCTTTTCGCCTCGCCTCTGCGGCATCTTGAAGTTTTTTCGTATTAGGTTGAGTTGATTTTCCGGCAATTAGTGCCAGGTTCCGGTGAAGCCCAGGTGGTGAAGTTGAATGAGGTTTGGGTGATTGCCAGTACAACCAGTTTAAGATTGATCTGATAGCTTGAAAAGCTGATATTCTTGCTTCTCTTTGGAAGTCCGATTCCTGCCATTATAAATATGAGGGTATTTTGGTCATAAAAAAATTGAGTCGGATCCTTAACTTTGTAGCCATACAAAATTTGAGTCTGATCTTAAACTGGAGACGTAGTTTGCATTTACTTGCGTCAGATTTTAGAATATTTGTTTTTGTCTGACTTGTATGTATCGATTTCAGCTGATTTTATGTTCACATAAGTTGAACTCGGACAACCTAAGTTTGCACGAGTCAGATTTAGACAACGAGGAAAAAAAAAAACATCTTCCCAATAGTCTCTAACAAAAAAATTAGTGCGGATGAAGTTTTTACCTTGGAGTCTTGATGGGAGGAATTGAGTTTGGCTTCATCAAATCTAGATTGAAACTTCTTGATGTCAACAAATATGTTAGAGACTCGTGCCCCAACTGAGTTCCCAGTACTCATTCTTACTGTCTCACGTGGCTGCTTTGACATTAGGAATTCTAAGGCTGCAAGGTCTGATTTCGCAACAACCCTAAAACACAAAAGGAAATGACAACACAAAAGAAAAGGGTTAGGCCATCAAACATCACTAGCTGAAGAGGTGAAATTCACTTTTACCGTTCAAGAAGCGAGTTTTTTATTTGCCCATCAAACATCGGAATAGATTGTATAATCGAATTTAGACATACAAATGTTCCTTTAGAAGGTAAGGTAGAATATCTCCGATATAATTTGAAGTTCCATTGACGTCTTTGCCTTTTTATTCTTCTAATCATATAATATTTGATAAAAAAAATAAAACCGATGAAAATAAAGCTTACGAGATGCAGTCGACGGGGCATGACTGAATGGCGTCTTGAATTTTATGTTCAGGATCAGCCCATTGACCTACAACCCTAGCTCTCCCATAGATTGATTCTATTGCAAATGTTTTTTCCGCGAACAATGCACATTTTAAACAACCCACACATTTTACTTCATCGACAAAAACTGCTCGATCTTCACTCTCTGATCCGAACCACGTCGAGTAAATTGGTTTCCCAGTATAACCCCTAAACTCTGTTATTTTGGCATGTTCCTGCTCAAATTAACATTCCATTCATCAATAACAAAGAACTAATGGGAAAAGATAGTTGGGTTGAAATAACAATTTCCTTTTGGGGTTTTTTTTCCCAGACAACAGTGTTTTTCCTTAAGTGGACTGAAAATAGCCCCCAACAATTTTCTAAGTCAGATCTGAAATCTGAGTTAGTGTCTGATTCAAGTCAGAAGTCACTGTTTAGTTTTGTCAGGCTTGTGATGTCTAGCCATCTGAATGATTTAATCTGATTAATTTGGATCTATTTAATCCAGACTATTATGAATAAAAGCATAATTCAAGAAGGAAACGAACTTCTCCCTCGCCAGGAAAAAATATGTACGAATACGAACCTTGTCATAAGCATAGCGCGAATCTGGATCAGATAGAATGGAGTAAGCATCATGGAGAATGATAGCCATGTCATGACCGGCAGGACCAGCGATGTCGGGATGGCACCGTTTCTGAAGGGATCGATAAACGAGTTTTATCTGTGATTGGTCTGAAGAACTATCAACTCCAAGAAGATCATATAGATCAAAATCTGTAACTAAAGAAGTTGACGAAGAAGACGATGAAGATTTGCACCTAAAATTAGTAGTATTGTTATGTAATCTCTTTGTTATCGGAGAATAAAAATTAGGGAAGTCATTTGAATTAGAATATGAAGAAGGTTGTCTGAAAATGGTTGAAGTAGAGGGATTATGAAGAAGGAGAAGTCCTGTTGAAGGCATTGTTCCCCTACTTTTTTGGAAGATGAGAAAAGAGAGAGGGAGAGAATTTTGTATGTTAAAGGATGAGAGATATTTCTATTGGTTGAGTTTGCAAACTTCCAATTGCTCAAAAAAATATCTGGTTATTAAGAATTACTCAAATGCCCACATTACATACTGAAAATTCGAAATTGGCCCATGAAAATGATCTAATGTCCTTTTCCAATTAGATATTTTTTTAGTTTTGCTTTGAAAATATCTCATTTTGACCCAAAGATAAACCGAAAAAATTGGGTTCGATTTTTTCCTTTTTGCTAAGAACATAGATAACAAAAACTGCAGTCAACAAACAAACATTTGGACTTGAAAAGAGATAAATACGATGCCCAAGGCAGCGAAGTTGCATATCAAGAGAAACTTCTCTACAATTCGATAATAAGAGCTCCTCTTTATCCTTCTTAGTATTCAATAACCTCTATATATAACCAAAAAAATTGATAAAGCTCGGATGTATGTTGCAGTAATTTAAGCACAATCAGGGTTTTTATCCCCAATTATTAGTCAACTCAACTCTAAGCAGTGAAAACAGAACAGGGAAAATCGATGCTCTTGGAATCCATTGTTTAAATAACAGGAAGTTCTGCATAAACTAATCGACGAGACCCCTTTGTTTGAATATCTCGAGCATTGCCACACCAATCTTTGCTGGAGATTCGACCACTGTCACTCCTGCTTCTCTCAGTGTCATGATTTTGTCTTGGGCTGTACCCTTCCCTCCCGAAACAATAGCTGCACAGAGCAAAAAAAGAAGTATGTCGAAAATGTAAATACATTATTTCATTGTCGAAGTCATGTATATAAAGTGCACTGACAGATACAGCTCTAGTTCAATGCTATGATAATGGGAAAGGTTGCATTACGGGTTACTACTTTTCGACGAAACGATATACTGTATAAAAAGGCACCAATTACAGTAAAAAGAATTTTTACAACTATCTCTCTTTTTCATTTATAATATAATAGATATTAACGGTCAATTATAACAAAAAAAACTGTCGTTACAATGACTCCTCGAGGAGGTTTGCTCCGAAACAAAAACAGACTGCCTCGCCTTGAGAGTGCCTCGAGGCGCACACGTCTACCGAATTTCAAAACATGGGGTGTATATCGTGTATGATCCATTAGGGTAGGTACTAATGAAGACTTGAGAGCCTCTGTGTAAGCTAAAAAATGTGTAGTTTGAGTGCAAGTGTTATGCTGAACTGAAAGGTAAGCATCGTTTTCGGATAATTCATGTCTATACTCTATAGTCTATAGTAGTCTATACAGCTTAATGTATGATAATCGTACCTCCAGTATGACCCATACGGCGACCAGGTGGAGCAGTAAGACCAGCAATGAATGCAACTATAGGCTTCTCAGTTCCACTTTCCTGTTTCACATAAAATCAAACAGATCAGTTCCACTCGAAAGAGATGGTTAGGGATATTCCAGCAATAAGAGGGAACTATAACCCAAAGTTAACTATCCTGGCGAACGAAATTGCGTATAAATGTCTTCTGGTTTATGTTACACAATAGATTTATACAATTCACTGAAATTATATAGACCGTGCATATTTTTCAAGGAACTCGCACATAGCAATGTACATCCAAAACAATGGGTTTGGACCTTGATTGCTAATAAGATAATCATTTAAGCTATTTCGTCCTCAATAGTTCAATCGTCAATGCAGTTTCTTCAATAGGTTAATGAATCTCAACTATCTATACGACTATACCTTGATTAAAGCAGCAGCATCCTCTTCCGCTGTCCCCCAATCTCTCCAATAAGAACGATACCTGGAAAGCAAATGTCACGACAATGAGATATTACAAACCACAACTGCATTTCTCATATAGACCAAACAAAACTTATCAATTACTTATACTTAAACAAATGGACAAAATTTCAACAAACAAAACTTAAGTCGGAAAACAGAAAACAAAGTATTAGTAGGACTATATACTATTGTATAATGAGGTAATACGCACAGGCAGTGACACTGTTCATACCGAATATGTAAAAGAACTGAAAGTAGTCATCATATGAACGGTTTACCTTCAGTCTGAGGATCAGCAATGAACTTTTTCATGCAATCGACAAAGTTTGTCCCATTAAAAGGATCCCCACCTATACCTACACAAGTTGACTGTCCTAAGCCAACTGCAGTTGTTTGGAAAACCTGTAGAATATACAACAATTATAAGCAAGATTATTAACTGGTCCCTTGATTATATGAAATAACAACACGACATATTAGTACAGCTGTGTGATGAACACAAGCATCTTCTATGCAATATTTGAATTTTGAATGGTTTGGACAAATTATTTAGTTCAAATCTGTATCGAGATTAAAGAGATCTCTTTTGAGGGTTAATTCATGGGCATAGAAATTAAATGGATAATTTCAAGTTGTTATAACTAAAAGTCGCGGAAGCTATCGAACCTATCCTAGAAATTGATCCGATTATGAAGATTAATCAAAAAACTAAGTCAAAATATGCGAACAGAATTTAACGAGGTTCGGCTTTAAAGCCTACGTCCTCGGGCGAACAAGAAATCTTTATTGAAGGATAGATGAAGACGACTAACACAACCCGCAAGTTCGTCCCAAGATGGTACCGTATAGTAATAACCTTCTATACTAAATCTTCGACGATCGAGAAATTTAACACCGCTCAAAAACTATGAAAAATTTCTCTCACTCTTGCTCTCTCTCTTTAGCTCTCTCTAAAGAAGAGTTGTTGTTGCTTGTGTTGGTGTTGATGTTGTTACAAAGAACTTAACCCTCTATTTATACATAGTGTAGGCCGACTACTATGTCCCAATTGGAGACCGACTCCAATTTGAGAATTAGAAACCATCTTCAAATTGGATGGTTCCAATGTGAGAATTTAGAAACCAACTTCAAATTGGATTCAGTTGGTGAGAATTAGAAACCAACCGACTCCAATTGGAGATTACCACCGACTCTCACCAACTGAATCCAATTTGAAGTTGGTTTCTAAATTCTCACATTGGAACCATCCAATTTGAAGATGGTTTCTAATTCTCAAATTGGAGTCGGTCTCCAATTGGGACATAGTAGTCGGCCTACACTATGTATAAATAGAGGGTTAAGTTCTTTGTAACAACATCAACACCAACACAAGCAACAACAACTCTTCTTTAGAGAGCTAGAGAGAGAGCAAGAGTGAGAGAAATTTTTCATAGTTTTTTGAGCGGTGTTAAATTTCTCGGTTGTCGAAGATCTAGTATAGAAGGTTAAATTCTATACGGTACCATCTTGGGACGAACTTGCGGGTTGTGTTAGTCGTCTTCATCTATCCTTCAATAAAGATTTCTTGTTCGCCCGAGGACGTAGGCTTTAAAGCCGAACCTCGTTAAATTCTGTTCGCATATTTGATTTTGACTTAGCTTTTCGATTAATCTTCATAATCGGATCAATTTCTGGGTAGGTTCGATAGCTTCCGCGATTTTCAGTTATAACAATTGGTACCAGAGCCTTGTTGAGATTGAACGAAGAGAAGATGGGATCGAGAAGTGGTACGGTCAAAGCAGGGAAATATGAGATAGAGAAGTTCAATGGGAAAAACGATTTTTCTTATTGGCGAATGCAGATGAAGAATTTGCTAATCTCGCAGAAATTACACAAGACGTTGACGTGAAAGAAACCAGGAGATATGTCAGATGAGGATTGGGAAGAGTTAGATCTCGAAGCACGGGCTACCATTATGTTGTGTCTTGAGAGGGACGTGGCGTTCCTAGTAGACGAAGAAACAACGGCGGCGGGTGTGTGGTTAAAGCTAGAAAGCAAATTCATGACGAAAACTTTAACGAATCGGGTCTACTTAAAATCCAAATTATTCACATGTAGAATGGAAGAGGGTTCTTCTATTCAGGAATACGTGAATAGGTTTGACAGGATTATCTCAGATTTGAAGGATATTGATGTTAAGGTTGAGGATGAGGACCAAGCCCTCATATTGTTACTTTCATTACCTAAATCCTATGAGAACCTTGTTCAAACTTTGATGCTTGTTGGTGATAGTCTAACCATGGAAGAGACGAGAAATTCGCTATTAGCGGATGACCTTCGTAAGGTTGCTACTAGCAGTATGGCGTCGGGTGGAGTAGACAAGGAACAAGCACAAGGGTTGTTTGTAACAAGGGGGAGGAGTAATGAAAGAGGAAAGGGAAAGGGCGGGAAATCTAGATCCAAATCTAGAGGCTCTTTCAAGAAAACGTGCTTTAGTTGTGGTGAGCTTGGCCACTTTAAAGCGGCTTGTCCAAAGAGAAAGTTGAAGCAAAAGAACGAAGGCTACAAGGAGAAACAAGAGATGCAAGAGGCGGGATATGTGTCAGAAGAGGCGGACGAATGTTTCTCGGTGACAGAGGAGTCTGAGAAGATCTTCGATAAGTGGATGCTTGATTCAGGGGCGTCACACCATATGTGCCCAAATAGGGAGTTGTTTACTACCTATAGGAGTATAGATGGTGGTACAGTTATACTGGGTGATGATAGTATATGTAAAACTGTGGGACTCGGAACAATACGGATCAAGATGCACGATGGAGTGGTGAGAACATTGACGGACGTAAGACACATACCCGATTTGCGGAAAAATCTAATTTCCCTTGGTGTGTTGGAGCGGAACGGCTGTAAGATAATTATAGAGAATGGCTCCATAAAAGTCGTTAAGGGTTCTTTGGTGGTAATGAGAGGTACTCGTTACGGAAATTTATACAAACTTTTGGGGACAACAATTACGGGAGATGTAGCAGTAGGAATCAGTGGAAGGGATCCAACGGCTAGTACGAGGCTTTGGCATATGCGCCTTGGGCATATGTCAGAAAAAGGTCTATCTCTGATGTGCGGGAAAGGCTTGTTGAAGGACATGAAGAAGCCTTGCATGGAGTTTTGTGAGCATTGTGTGTTCGGGAAGGCACACAGGGTGACGTTCTCTACGAGCAAGCACAGGAGCAAAGAGGTGTTAGACTACGTACACACCGATGTCTGGGGACCGGCAAAGTTACCTTCCAAAGGTGGTTCCAGGTATTTTGTTACATTCGTTGATGATCATTCGAGATTTGTCTGGCTTTATTTTCTGAAGCATAAGATTGAGGTATTCAACACATTCCTGGTGTGGAAAGCAATGGTTGAGAACAAAACTGGTCGAAAGCTGAAGACGTTAAGGTCGGATAATGGGACCGAGTACACGGATGGGGCATTCAAGGAGTTTTGTAATCAGGAAGGCATTGTGAGGCACTGGACAGTAGTAAACACACCTCAGCAGAATGGAGTCGCAGAGAGATTGAACCGTACACTACTTGAGAAGGCTAGATGTATGCGCTCCAATTCGGGACTAGGCGTAGAATGGTGGGCAGAATCTGTTGCTACAGCTTGTTATATTGTGAACAGGTCTCCACATTCTTCTTTAGATGGCGGCATACCTTACGAGGTGTGGTCAGGTGAACATGCAGATTACGGGAGACTTAAGGTTTTCGGTTGTACGGCCTATTACCATGTTAAAGGTAACAAACTTGACAATAGAGCAAAGAAGGCAATTTTCTTAGGATATGCTACAGGAGTCAAGGGTTATCGGCTATGGTGTACGGAAGACAAGAAGTTTGTAATCAACAGAGATGTGGTGTTTGATGAGTCATCTATTGTAGCTATGGCGAAAACTACGGTGCCTAGTTGTGGTGATGTTGGGTCTACTAAAGCTCAAGTAGTGGAAGTAGAAGCCGAAGACCAACGGGTTTCTAGGAATCATGATCAGGTGGAGCATCAGGATAATACTCAGGATGAGAAAATTGATGAACCCGATCATGAGGAGGTTCAAGGGGAAGGTACACAAGTTTTACAACAACAACAGCAGGATGTTTCGGTACACACTAGGCCGAAACGGTTATATAAGCCGGTACAGAGGTTAGGGTCAGACAAACCTCTTAGGCATTATGGGCAGGCAAATCTTGTTGAATATGCACTCTCGGTGGAAGACGACGAGCCGGTCACCTTCAAACAAGCTATTACCGCGGAGGATAGAGAGAGTTGGTTGGTTGCTATGCAAGAAGAGATGGAGTCTCTTCACAAGAACAAGACATGGGAGGTTGTCCCATTGCCCGAAGGTAAGTCTGTTATTGGTTGTAAATGGGTGTACAAGAAGAAAGAGGATTCTTTTGAAATCAAGGGTACAAGGTATAAGGCAAGACTAGTGGCCAAGGGTTATGCACAGAAAGAAGGGGTCGACTACAATGAGATTTTCTCACCGGTCGTGAAACATACTTCTATTCGGGTGCTATTGAGTATTGTTGCTCACAGGGATCTTGAGCTGGAACAACTCGATGTTAAAACCGCCTTCTTGCACGGAGATTTGGAAGAAGAAATTTATATGGCTCAACCTGAGGGATACAAGGTTGAGGGTAAAGAAAATCAAGTATGTCGTTTGAGGAAATCTCTTTACGGATTGAAACAATCCCCTCGCCAATGGTACAAACGATTTGATTTTTTCATGCTAAAGCATGGTTTTCGCAGAAGTGACTATGATTGTTGTGTATACATCAAAAAGCTTCGCGAAGGTGACTTTATTTATCTCCTTTTGTATGTGGATGACATGCTTATTGCTTCTCGAAGCATGGTGGAGATAAATAAGTTGAAATCTCAACTCAGTCAAGAGTTTGAGATGAAAGACATGGGCGCTGCAAAGAAAATACTGGGAATGGAGATTAAGAGAGAGCGGTCAAGTAAGAAACTGTACTTGAATCAGAAAGGTTACATCGAACGAGTAGTTTCTCGATTCGGGATGCAAAATGCGAAGGCGGTGTCAACACCTTTGGCACCACACTTCAGGCTCTCGGGAAAACAATCTCCCACTACTACGGTGGAGAAGGATCACATGGATCGTGTACCGTATGCTAGTGCAGTTGGCAGTTTAATGTACGCTATGGTGTGTACTCGTCCAGATATTTCACAGGCGGTCAGTGTAGTTAGCAGGTTTATGGCAAACCCGGGGAAGACACATTGGGAAGCTGTGAAGTGGGTCTTGAGGTACTTGAAGGGTACCGTTGATACGGGTTTGTGCTTTGGTGGAGACACATGTCAGGTAAGCGGTTATGTTGACTCGGACTATGCTGGCGATCTAGATAGAAGACGATCTACTACTGGTTATGTATTTAGGGTACATGGTGCTCCAGTTAGTTGGCGATCGATGTTACAATCTACAGTTGCGTTATCTACTACGGAGGCCGAGTATATGGCTATGGCCGAGGGTGTGAAGGAAGCATTGTGGTTGTGGGGTCTTCTGGATGATCTAGGGATTAAGCAAGAGTGCGTGGATGTATGGTGTGATAGTCAAAGTGCGATCCACTTGGCGAAGAATCAGGTTCACCATGCTCGCACTAAGCATATCGATGTCAGGTATCACTTTGTACGAGATGTCATAGAGGAAGGTGATGTTTCTCTCATGAAGGTACACACAGATGAGAATCCCGCGGACATGTTGACTAAAGTGGTGACATGTAGCAAGTTTCAGCATTGCCTGGAATTGCTACAAATCGGCTCGTGTTAAGTTGCCCGAAAGGGCGTAATGGCAACAAGGTAATCTTTATGTGAAGGGTTGGTAGAACTACGGTAGGCTTGATCCTATAAAAGGGTACGTAGGCAGCCATGGTCATATGGTGCAGTCAGATGAAGTTACAAGAAGCAGATATATCTTACATGGAGTATCCTGGTGTTCGTCCAAAATTTGAAGTTTATCAAATTGTGTACGAGGTGGAGAATTGTGAGAGTCGGTGGTAATCTCCAATTGGAGTCGGTTGGTTTCTAATTCTCACCAACTGAATCCAATTTGAAGTTGGTTTCTAAATTCTCACATTGGAACCATCCAATTTGAAGATGGTTTCTAATTCTCAAATTGGAGTCGGTCTCCAATTGGGACATAGTAGTCGGCCTACACTATGTATAAATAGAGGGTTAAGTTCTTTGTAACAACATCAACACCAACACAAGCAACAACAACTCTTCTTTAGAGAGCTAGAGAGAGAGCAAGAGTGAGAGAAATTTTTCATAGTTTTTTGAGCGGTGTTAAATTTCTCGGTTGTCGAAGATCTAGTATAGAAGGTTAAATTCTATACGGTACCATCTTGGGACGAACTTGCGGGTTGTGTTAGTCGTCTTCATCTATCCTTCAATAAAGATTTCTTGTTCGCCCGAGGACGTAGGCTTTAAAGCCGAACCTCGTTAAATTCTGTTCGCATATTTGATTTTGACTTAGCTTTTCGATTAATCTTCATAATCGGATCAATTTCTGGGTAGGTTCGATAGCTTCCGCGATTTTCAGTTATAACACAAGTGCATATTGATCATCTGAATTCTGAAGAAAGAATCTTACAGCTTCATACGTCAAGGTACCAGATCGAGAAACAATTCCAATGCGACCTGGCTTGTGAATGTATCCAGGCATGATTCCAATTTTACATTCTCCTGGCTTGATAATGCCAGGGCAGTTTGGTCCAATAAGCCTGGTCTTGGATTTTTGGTTTAGAGCAGCCTTCACCTTAACCTGAAATTGACATCAAGGTCAAAGCAAGAAAAAAGTGAATCCAGATCCAATAGATGACGAGTGAAGAACACCAAATGGAAAATGGCATAAACATATTAAACTTTCAATAGCCGAGAAAAAATACCTAAAACTATTTAAAACTGCATGAAGTACAAAGCAATTCAAAAAACAACCAATGAAGTAATGGTGGCTATCTCCCCATTGCTCAAAGTTCATATAATTATAAGTTATTTGCTACCCATGATGATTAACTTTCGAGATACCCTCTGTATATAAATAATAAATTGATAAATATATACATTGTTACTACATATGTGTGTGTGTGTGTGTATTTTTTTAATATTGTCATGTTCAATTAAACCGAAATTGATCAATAGAGAAGAGAAGATGGAACAACAATGTGACAAAAATAACATAAAAACAAACTGTGTTTTTCAGCATGTAGAAATAAAAGCATGGAAAGTGAATATAACTAACAAGTATACTATACCATGTCATGCTGGGGAACTCCCTCTGTGATGCAGACCACAAGATCCAACTCAGCTTCCATGGCCTCCATTATAGCTGCAGCTGCGAATGGTGGGGGTACATAAATTACAGATGTATTTGCTTTTGTTTCGGCCTTTGCTTCTGCAACTGAATTAAATATAGGAAGACCCAAATGCTCTGTTCCACCTTTCTTTGGTGTCACCCCGCCGACCTATTTTATTGAATAGAAATAATGAAAATATATGTAAAATATTTTTGGAAATTTCTAAAACCGCCACTTATTAAACTTACTTCACTGAATAATGAGTAGTACTAATTATTGATAAAATACAACAAAGATCGTACTTTGATTGAAGAACACTTACTCGCAAATTAAAATTCATGCCAACAACTCTTAAGAAATACCCGTGTCAAGTACCAAGATTTGTCAATTATCATTACAGTTTGAACTATTCGGCACATATACCGGAGACGCACATAGTGGAAAAGTTCTTGTATAATTACTTTTGGACAATTCTGATATCCAACTTCAACTAACAGTTAGTACTAAAAAAAAAACAACTTCAACTAACAGTTAGTACTAAAAAAAAAACAACTTCAACTAAGTTTTCATTCCATATCTATTGCTATTGCATTCGATGATGTGTCCCCTTCCTTCTTTATACTTGATGGAGTTTCTTCCAATTGCGGATTGAAATTATCGCCACTGTCAATTTTATGTTCGCAAATAGTCAACCACCTTCTTGCATCTGAAGTAGCGTATCGAGCCCATTGCCTAGCAATCGGAGGAAGTATAGTTTCGTTTTGTAGCTTAACATTAAGGAAATGACAATTGTTTACATAACCAATGCATACCATTGTATGTGGTTGAGACAAACCTTCGGAAGATGGTGTTGGTGGACCGGTGATTAAAGGTAAAAATGTCGTTGAATCATATTTCGACAAATGAATCAACATTATATTAAAATGAGTGGCAATTAAATAACTCGTCTCTCCGTGAGTATACCAAAACTCATGTTCAGCTGGTATATCAAAATTGTTGGTCGAAACCAACAATTCGTCATAAAAAGACCCAAACATGGCTTTGTATAACTCTGGACGTGTTTCGAGTTCATTAAGAACACCTTTTCGGATCTCAATCCAACCTACCTCCGAGGGATACCCGAGACCAAGAGCGACGGCTCTAAAACCACAATGACCGTCTCCTGGAACGTTTGTAATAGTACTGATAAACGGATAAATCACCTCAGGCATTAGACGTAAAAATGAATCACCACTACCGCGAGATCTCCTGTTGGCTTTCCGTGCACTTTTAACCAATGGAACCGATGTTTCCGGAATACATTGTGCATACTCCCAACGAGAAGGATCTCTCTTAGTAGATATGGCTGCTTCCTTCTCTTTTCTGTTTCTTGGTTTTTTTGGGGCTCATCGGGTTTTCAATTTTGCCAAAGGTTCTGTCATGGATGTCATTGAAGGACAAACAATACTCCTCAACCTTTCTAATATGGCTTTTCTCTCAGGACCGGTCGACATATCCCACATGGAGTACAACAATCCTAATTCGTAAGAACTCTGAAGTTCGTTATATACCTCAGGAGTAGGAATAATTGAGAGTTTAGTCCATTGCGGGTCAATGAGTGACAAAGATATCACCTCACCGCGTCTCATAATGATTTCCATCTCGTGAGCACAAGGGAGACCATACACAGACCTATACACACATCCACACAAATTTGAATCAATTCCTATAGTTTTTGCCCGCTCCACCTCATCTGCCAACAGGTCAAGTGCATTGTGTGAGACATAACCCCTGAGTTCCCTAAAGGCGTTGATTTGATGAGACATCTTCACTGATGTACGACTTTTCTCGAATGTAGCTTTAATCGCAACAATCTCTGTCTCAGTCATTGAATGTATAGATTCCCAACATGTGACGAAGTTACCCTCGGATGTATCCAAGTTTCTTTTCAGCTTCGCATGTGCACCTTCAACCCTATTCGTTGTAGTATTACCCAAATGCATCACATTATCGGTCCATGCCGTTACAAAATGTTCCCTAAGTGGCAACCAAGTCTTCTGAACATAAATAACATCAATGGCGTTACTCTTCGACCACGTTGTGACGAAATCTTCAACAACGCGATTATAATCCGCCTCGGTTTCCGCAAACATGATTAGTCGAAACATTGACATGAACTTTCGGAATGGTTTGTTTTTCAAGTGTGGTTTAACCTTTCCAACCACACACTTATCTATATGGAAAGTACATAATAAACGATCTGCATGTGGGAAGACTTCACCTATTGCATTGATTAATGCTTGTTCCCGATCAGTCAAAAATACCTTCGGCATAGAGTTAGGAGGAAATAATGTCCTCAAACGATTCAAAGCCCAAGTGTATAGATGTTCTGCCTCTCCATCCATAAAAACCATAGCCGCGGTGAATGATTTCATAGTCGAAGTCATCCCAACAATCTCAAGCAATGGTTTCCCGTATCGGTTTGTTTTGTATGTACAATCAAGCATTAACACCGTGTGGAAGCACTTCAGCAATTGGATAGATTCCGGGTGTGCCCAAAATAAGTTAGTAATCTCCCCTGTTTCCTTCTTCATTGAATGCCAATAAACATAATTGTGTTGAACTAACAATTTCATCAATTGTTGCATAGGAGTTCTACCTTCTTGTTGACTATGCCGGATTCGTATCCTTTCGTTGTATATGGTACGCATTGTCGAGGTATTATCGTTGAATTTTTTCTTTATTTGAGAAAGAATTTGTCGTGGTTTTGTACCACATTCATATAGTTCTTCAACAAAAGCCTTTTCTTCATTATTCAATCTATTGGCATATGCATGCCCAATTAAAGTCTCTGCAAGTTCATGATTATGGATCCCACACACAACTTCCACCTTCCACTTGTCTCTGTCTATCGGTATTCCTTTTAACTTGAAGGGGCAATTGCATTTCTTAGTACTCGTTTTTCTCTTTTTGGTGGACGGTTCTTTTGTTTTAGGAATTATTTCTGCCTTAAGATGAGAACGATACTCTCCACTTCTTTCACATCGTAAATCCATCTTCGGTTTTTTACCACCTTTCCGCGCAGCAGACTTACCAATCATAACAACCATCTTGTTTTTTATACCAATTTCTTTTGCCCATTTAACTAACTCGTCTCTCGTTTCAAACACTTGTTCAGTTCGAAAATACTCACTAACATCAATGCTGACAAAACCTTCATATGGTCTGTTTTCTTCTTGATTTTCTTCTTTCTTATCTGGAACTTCAATGTTGGGTTCTTCTTCTCCACATTCACGATTTACAATTTTAAGACATCCAAATTCCGATGATGCTTCGTTTTCTTCGACTGCATCTTGCCACCTTTCTTGTGTATTAGAACCTCCAAAATCCCAAGTGTCTGTAGTAATTTGAGATGGAAGTTGAGAAGAAGCCACAACAGCAAAGCCCTAATAGGAAAAAAGAGAATTTTAGTCAAAACGGCCCGGGACCACCGTTTTATGTATTACTTTTCGGCTCGCGACCGCCGAATATATGCACAGTAGCTACTGTGCATAAATTCGGTGGGCACGAACCGAATTAATTGACATTTTTCGGCTCGAGCCCACCGAATTTTTGCACAGTAGCTACTGTGCATATTTTCGGCGGACTCGAGCCGTAAAATGGCATAAATTCGGTTGGACCAGACCGAAAATACCCTCCGTGTTCAACAACCAAAAAATTTTCATACAACCAACGAATATATCATACAACTTGGAAAAAAGTGTTAGGATATGTTCATATACCTCTTGGGAGACTGAATCTTGTCCAGAAATTGATGATTTAGGATCCTTTGATGTTTCTCCAAAACTTTTGAAACTTGCTTCATCCATGGTGGTTTAAGAGTTTAGAAAGGGATAGAGAAGTGGTTTAGGAGTGCAACAACAATGTGAGATTGTTGCACAACTCCGATGAACTTTCCCCGTCGATGATGGTCGCCGGTGATGTTGACAATTCCGGTGGAAGAAGAGGGAAGAAGAGGAATTTCTAGGGATTTGGGGTTCTAGGGATTTGGGTTTGGGAGTTTTAGGAAGTTTAATAATTAACAACTAAAATCTTAATGTGGGTGAAATACACCCTTAAAGGGGGTTTTTTTCACCCATTCAAAGAGGGGGCCCTTTAACCAAGCCAAGTCAAACGTGTTTTACCAAGTCAACGAAACCATGGGGAGGCCTTTTAACAAAAACGGGGAGGCCTTTTAAAATCTCCTTTATGATTAATTGCTCATGCACAACCATGTTGTTCAGAGAATCCCACCACCAAGTAGAACTTCATAAATGTACATACGGATATCCCAACCGAAGTATTACAGTATAAAGGAAATAATCTATATATTTGTAGATAATTTAAGAACAATCTATAAGTAATTTGTTATTCTCATATGAATACTCTATAGGGAGAATTACTACTAATGGAGGAAAACGAGTTACTAATGGAGGAAAATCAGTTACTTCAAAATCTTCCTAACACCACATATAAAGTTATTGACTAGGTTAACATGAGATGATTATTAGTTTATTATTACTACTAATAATACAGAAATTACCACTACTGGAGGAAAATCATGTGTATCAAAAGCTCGAAACCCTAAAGGAGGAAAACGAGTTCACTTCTTAATAATACTGAAATTACTACTAATGGAGGAAAATGAGTTACTACAGCTCGAAATTAAACTAAGGAACTCTCCCAAGTCAAAACCCTAAAAGATTGAAAACCCAAAACTCAAAACCCTAGTTGTATTCGAACGAAGAGAGAGAGAGAGAGCGTGAATACCTGGTGTGATTACTGAAACGTGACTTTTCTTGCGCTCTTCATCTGGTTTCAACAAGGTAGATGGTTTCATGGAGGTGAGAGTGCGTCGGTTTGAGTACCGAGGAGGAGAGTTGCGATTTCGCGTGAGGCAGTGGGGGAAAAGACAATTCGGTGATATATGCGCTCCCATTTTTAGTATCCGGCGCCCCATTTCCATGTACTTTTTTGGTCCGGTTTTAGTAAATGGTGTTTTTGTCATTTCACTCTCTCTAACGGCAAATACCGTCAAATCTAACGGAGTTGGGGGGGTTTCAGTAATTACTAATTAAAGTGGGGGGTTTCAGTAAAGGCTTTATCAGAGTTAGGGGTTTCAGTAATTCTCCCGAAAAGAAACATGGAGGATGAGGGTGTCCCTAAATATCGCCAGAGGTCTAAATCTATTTCTTTTCGGGTATAAAAGACATTGCAATCTCTCAAACCCTAGACAAAAAAAGAAAGAGAAAACATGGAGGATGAGGGTTTGTGCAATCCACCGGATCCAAAAAAGCAAAAACTAGAAGAAGAAACGGAGGACGAAGATTTTGAATACGAAACGGAGGAAGAAGATAATCGGAAGCTGTCTTCTCTTGATGATCTGAAGGAAATCAGGTATGGAGGATCTGTTCGGTTTTATTTATATACTTTATTTTTTTCTTGTGAGATTTGTTAGAATTTTACTTCTTACCAGTCTTCAATTTGATTTGTTGAAGTTATAGGTTAGAGTAATTAGGAACTGTTACTCAAAATCTTGATGCAGAGATAAATCAAATTAAGAAACCCTAAAATTGGACCTATAGGATGATGAGGCTTGTTGTTGAATTCTCTACTACTTATTTAATCATATTGTTCTTTTTCTTCAGGGAAAAGATCCATAACAGTTACTGGAAGGCCATTCCTTATCAAAAAAGAACGGAAGATCCTTGGAACTTCAATTATTTAGAGCTACAAAGGATCCTTGAGGATTATGTTTATCATAACTCACTGGCCACAAGTAACACCAGGGAAATACAAGTGGAATTTAACCTCTTCAAGGTAATTAATTTCTAAACCTGTATTACGAGGTAATCAATCCATCTGTTATTGTATTAACATGCTTTTATGGTTCTTTAGAAGGTGGTTGCTGAATTGGTCAAGGACATTCGGGCATTCATGAAATATCTCAACGAACCATATGATCGTGAATGGACATTGAATTTGGGAAAATTATATAAGGTAAACCTCTATCTCTACAACTTAACTCCATCTCTGTTTGCCCTAAATTTTACATGTATGAACAGTTGGGCATGGACAACGTGGTTAACAAGATGAGGGAGGATCTCTCGGTCCGTAAACTTGATAGATATTACCTCCTTGAATTTATTGACGGCGATTTAATTCCTACTTTGGAGAAGATGGATTTGGGAGACATTAAAGATGATAAGTACGAGGTAATCGAAGTATAACAGATTGTTTCTAATGATTTTCCTAATTTAATTGCTAGGTTTTCCGAATTATAGTGTGGGGGTGATACAAAATAACAACATCGAATTGTTCCAGAGTTTGATGATGGGTAATGTGACGGTGTTGTGATCAGGAATGGGTAATAGGGTTTTCTATTGGAACACACAAACAAATCGATCTTGGTCGAAGGGGCCAAGAAGCCCCCCCTCCCCCTGTCCCCAAATTCTGTTAAGCTCCTAGTTTGTAGTAACTTCGAAATCAAACTCTTGACCATGGTGTCAGCCTCCTTTGGGCTTTTTCAATGTGAAGCTCCTAGTTTCTAATAACTTCGGAACCAAACTCTTGACCCATGGTGTTAGGGTGCTTTGGCCTTTTTCATTGTGAAGCTCCTAGTTTTTAATAATTCGGAACCGAACTCTTGACCCATGAATCTGATAAAAAAATAGTGAAGGAAAAGTTATACCGGATGACCGTAACAAAGTACAAGTATAGAAATACCATTCATCTGCATAACTATACATTGATCGAAAGTCCATATACAATCCATCTGGATAATGCCAGTTGCACCTCCATTTTTGGCTCATCACGTTAGATCAAAAGACCAATAGGCAGATTAGATGACACCTTGTGACCCACCCTAATAGAAGTGTAACTTATCAAAAGAGGGCAAATCGAGTTGCCCGATTTTTGTCACAATTACTTTTTTTATCTATCATTGCCTTATATCATGCACATCATTTATTGCCTTGTATCATGTTTATATTTATATCTGTCATTGCCTTGTGTCATGGACATCATTTAATTTCCTTATAATCTGCTTCGATTGCCATTTCTATCATTCCATGTACTATATTTTGTACAAATTGTTTTTAATGATTTGTTAAGTTGTGTCATACTGATGATATGATTTTGTAACTGTAGGATGTGGTTAAAATGTTAGACAAACAGTGGGAAGGCATGCGTTGTTCCCGTAAGTTTTTTGCTGACGAGTCTAAATTGACACGGATTGGGATAGCTATAGTACAGTGTATGGGTAGGATTCTGAAAAAGAGGGGAGTTCACGAAGAAACAAATCTGAGTACTATTTGTGCTTCTACTGCTGCCAATACGCATGTGGATTGCCTGACTTAAAGAATGAATGTTACAGACTTGGTATTGTATGTGTTGACAGACTTTTCTCTTTTGGTTGTTCAAACCTGTGTTGACAGACTTGATGTTCTTTTAATTGTCTGTTTATGTGAAAATGAGGCATCTAAGGCAGACTTCTGGATCAGTCTAAATCTTCTCTTTTTCTTTCATTATTGCCCCTCATATCACCTCTTTGCAACTATAATAATACAATAATAATAATAATAACAATGTTCTTTTTAGGCTTCATAATGGATAAAATATAGAATTTTTGGACGAAACACCCAAATTTTAGGCCCAAATAAGAAATAAAACCTAGCTCGGAATAATAACCCACTAAAAACTCAAAACTCAAATATTATTCCAAATTAAACCAAAATACGGATCTCTATGTTCCATCCCTCCCAAAAACGCATCTCCAACAGCTTCCCTCTCTCTCTCATATTCACTCTCTTTATAAATCTCATTTATCCTTCAATTTCTCTCTCTAAAATACCACATTATTATGTTGGGACTTTAACTTCATCTGATTTTCTCTCTCTCTCTCTAAATTAGATTTCCTCCTCAACCAAAAACTCTTGTTTAGGGAAGTTATATGAGCACCATGTCGAGGCAATTCTTGTTTAGGGAAGTTATATGAGCACCATCACTTTTACA
The DNA here is from genome assembly GCF_041429995.1 of Eschscholzia californica. Lineage (NCBI taxonomy): Eukaryota > Viridiplantae > Streptophyta > Magnoliopsida > Ranunculales > Papaveraceae > Eschscholzia > Eschscholzia californica. Next base: position 9,208,503 of record NW_028238198.1, on the reverse strand, counting down.
AAGCGCAAACCCAATATTCTACGTTGATGTACGTTGCCTAGTGTTTTGGACTGCTACTGATAATGTTTGTCGTGGAGTTCTAGAGCCTTGTGGCTTTAGAAATTAGCATTAAGAAATCGTCACTTTTATGAGAGTGCGTTGTCTCACAACCATGTGAAATTGGTGTGTAATACAGTATCCAAGACTATATTATAACAGTACTTGACCTGTTGATAACATTTTATGTATTATTATGCATACCAATCTTCCTAACGGCTAGTTATAGTTTTTTTGCTTCAACATTTAAGGGCCTCACGTAATTAGAAATTGTGTTTTCCCCAATAGCTTATAAAGGCATCAGACTTCTTTAAAATACTTTCAATCGTTTATAAAGACAATGTGTTTTGTTTTCCCACTATCCGCTCACCTTACCCACTCTCCCAAAGCCACAATACAATTTCATATCGTGCCAGCCGTGCCACGAAATGTGCCGACACAATAGGCCATGGCACAAGACTTGTTATTTTTTTATAGATCTTTTAGATTTTAGATATTGTTTTAGAATTTTAGATTTAGTGCTAGTAGTTAACTAACATAAGCTATAACTTGATTTATAATGTCTAACATTAATTTATAGATCTTGACGGACTTCCTTTCTTTTATGGGCTATAGAAGTTGGTTTGATCAACATATTCTAAATTACACTTGTAACAGATGACATTCAAACTGCACCATAGAGTTCTCAAATAGTATGTTGAAGTAAAGAACAAAATACCTCTGAAGATAAATTATCATTAATTATAAAAACTCATTGTCCTAAGTTCTTAAACAATAGAACAGTTGTTTTTCCTGCTAAATCATAAACACTCCATCAAGAATTACCTTGGAGAATACAACCGCCCCTCTGTCGATTTTCTTCGGCTAAACCAGCTGCTTGTTTGGTGCTGTATAACCAAGGAGAAAATTATCATATGATATCTCAATTCAAACATGTGGTGCTTCCTGCTCACATCTCTTTTTTCAGTTATGTGAAGTCTTGATGAATGTAGGGTTTTGCTAGAAGAAACTCTTGCAGACAAAGGTATGATGAGTACAGAGATGGAACTTAGACCCGAACGTGCCATCTCAAAGTTATCAGCACCAAGTACGATAACACACAAGAGCTGTTACTTGAATGAAATATGGATGATCGAAAAAAAAATACCTTACCCATCCTCCCATGTGTCATACAGGACTTGTTCTTGATTTTGTAGATCACTATTCAATCTCATTTCTTCTGAAATTTCATTCAACATTGAATATACTTCTGACATTTTTGGATGAGTTTTATCATGCGCAATGAACTTATGGAGAACTCTGTCAACCTCAACAGAACTAAACCCTGGGGATTTCTTAACTCCTCTCTTCTCCATTTCTGCTCTCATGCTCCTAGCTTCTTTCCATCTTCTACCAACTGCATAAACATTTGACAAACCAATATATCTACCATCGTGGTCGGGTTCCAACTCTATGAGCTTCTTCCCCACAATTTCCCCAAGGTCTAGTCTCCGATGAGTCTTACACCCACTAAGTAATGCACCCAACATTGATGCAGTTGGTTCAACCGGCATTTTGTTTAAGAATTCGAATGCTTCGTCTAAGTAACCTGCACGACTTAAAACATCAACCATACATGCATAATGTTCAAGCATTGGCATCATTCCATGCTTACTAATAGAATCGAAGAAACCCCAAGCTTCTTTTACTAATCCTCCATGAGCACAAGCACTCAATAAACACAAATAAGTGATCTCATCCGGAGTAACCCGAGATAAAGTTTGCATCTCTTGAAATAATTCAAGTGATTCCGTTATTTGCCCATGACTTGCAAGCCCCCCAATCATCGAATTCCATATTAAAACATCGGTTCGATCGATTGAAACCCCCCGAAAAACAATCAAAGCATCACGGATTGATCCACATTTCGCATACATGTCCACTAGAGAAGTTTGTAATACTAAAGTCAATGGCAACCCATTGTCTTTTACATATTTGTGCATAGTTCTTCCTTTCTCAAGTGCTCCGAGATGTGCACAAGCACACAAAACACTCACCATTGTTACATCATTTGCCTTTGGTCCTTCAACTCTCATCTTCTCAAAGACTTGAAGAGCTTCTCTGTAATTAGCACTTTTGACATACCCATCAATCAAAGAGCTCCAAGAAACAACATCTCGCTCTTCCATCAAATCAAATACATTTCGGGCAGAAACTAAATCCCCACATTTTGCATACCCATCAATTATTGAATTCCAAGATACCAAATTTCTATTAGGCATTTCATCAAACACTTTCTTAGCACAAAGTTTATCCCCACAGGAAAAATACATATGAATCAAAGAATTCTGAACAAATCGATCTAATTCAAACCCAGTTTTAGTAATACAACTATGAATAGATAACCCAAGCTTAATCGAAGATAAACGAGAACAAGCTTTAACTATAAATGGAAAAGTTAGATGATCTGGTAATACACCAACATGTAACATTTCATTGAACACAGAGATTGAACAATTAGGGTTTTTACTTTTTGAGTAACCTCTTATGATGGTATTCCAATTGAAAATTGAAGGGCTTAAGAGGTTTTGGAAGAATTTGTAAGAGTAATCAATGTCACTGAAAGTAGATATTGATGTTAGAGAGAGAATTCTTGATGAGAAAGAATGATCTTCTCTGAAACCTAAAGAGATGATTAAAGCATGAATTTGCTTTAAATGGAACATTGATTTGCAATGATCCAAGAATGAGGGTAAAGAGTGGATAAGTTCATTTTGATTTTTAGGTGCTAGTGATGAAAACTTCACCATTTACAGGTGAAGTAAGAAGACAACTGCATAAACTGATTTTTGAACTGTGAAGGTGGGTGCTTTGGGGCATAGAGTTTCGGTTGCGAGCCATAAATACTTTTGCTCAATCTAGTTTTGTCCCAAAATTGACTATAGGGCAACCTAATTAAATTCCAAGAATCAATATGTTTGGCTTTGCCCTCATTCATGTGTGAGGACCACTTCCGACCACCACCACTACTATTTCTGATCTCTACCACACATTCGACAACTACCATCACTTTCGAGTACAACTATTTTCGACCACTACTACCAACAACGATTTTTCTTTTTCAAACTCTCGCTCACTCTTCTGACAAAGGTATCTTTAACTGAAATCTTTTTTTTCTTTTTCAGTAGTCAGCGTGTCTCGAACCCTTGACCTCTAAGGTGGAAAAATAAACCTCTTATCACTCCAACCAAGGGTTGTTAGCACCTTTCACTGGAATCCCTCTGTCTTGTCATTTTCTGTATGAGAATGGGGATTAATCCCCCTCCATATGCGAATGGGGATCTTACACAGACGAAGGTAACTTTTCATGACCAAAACAGTAAGAGAGAAAGAGAGAAAAAGAGAGAAATGGTGGTAGTCAGAGATTGTGGTGAAGACCAAAAATTAAGGTATAAAAACTAACGTGTTGATTTTTGGAAGTTAAGACTAGTTGTCGTCTAGTCAATTTGAGCCAAACTGTCCACCACCCTTTGGTGTAGTGGTTGGCCACCCCCTCTTAAGCCCATGAGTTTGTGGGATCGAGTCTCAGTGGTAGTAGTTTGTCATCAAGATTTATTCTATGTAATTTAAGCACTACATAAAAGTAGAGGTAGAAGTAGATGGGATTTCAGACTCTCTAGAATGGTCCGAAGGGTCTTTATACGGCCTTTAGGGTCCAAGATGTCTTAACTGGCGGTTATAATGTTTATCCAAATTCATGATGTATTGCATATTGTAATCATGATGTATCAAACTATCAATGCCATTGAAATGTAATGACTCTTGCAGTCTAATATCAAAAAAAAAATTGACCAAACTGCATTGATCGTGTTTCTGCCCTCCACCCAAAAAACGGTATCCCCAAATCACCTACCCTAGGTAAATTTTGCGTACCAAATCAAAGAAAACTATTTGAATTATTGGTTCTGGTTATTTGTAGCTCTCATTTTCACACTTCAGTTACATCCTTATACAACTGATACTGAAAATTCATTTTGAAGTGCTAGATTCTTTTCGATATTTACTCAGAGAAGAAAACAAAATTAAATGGTTGTCGTAGATTCTATACTGGAGGTAATTTAACCACTCACAGCTTACATAGAAGTTATGATCCTGCAACTAGTCAGAACTTTAACCATTAGACCAGCCATCACTAATTCTCAGTTAACACATGAAATGATAAAAGTTATCTATGACGTTGAAGGTTCTTCTTTCGAAGTTAGTAGTGTTTTTATCGGAAAGTGTCTAATTTTGCGAGATTGTTTTATATAGTACTATCACCTGGGGAAATACAACAACACGAAAAATCAGAACAAATCACAGATAAAATGGTGTTAGATGATTAACACTAATCCTCCCTAATAACCATGAAAAAATGGCTTCTGAAATCCAGGGATTAATAAAATTATCCACAACTTTGAAGAGAAAGGTTCAAAGCTAACAACAAATTAGACTCAATTCCTATTGATGTACAAGGATCAACAATGGAGGGAAAAAGAAATATGATACCATCCGAACACTAATCTTGGGGTTCTTTGTTTTCAAGCTCAAATGTTTGAAGTCAGCGTCTATGAAAGCATTGAAAGATTGAAACCAGTGTTGCAGGACATTGACCGTGGCGAGTTAGGGTTCTGTCACAACTGGATGAATCATGTTGGAGACTGAATAATACTCCATGAGCAAAACCTCCATGAACCATCTAACTGTCTTTTTAGAACATACCGTATTCTGTACGAGCTGCAAAAGGACATAGTTAAAACGTAAGACCGCTTATAATCAAATGAAAATACATCAAAGTTTTTACTGAATTTCTGGTTATGTAAATATTATCTAGGGTAGGCAACTCTGATAATCCGAGTGCTATTTGTTGACAGAAAACTCAAGGGCAAAAAGAAAACTGTGACTAGTAGGGATTACTTATATGTTTCTAATCATTTAGAACCGCTATGAGACCCAACTATATTGTGGATTTGTTGGAAATTAAAAATACTTGCACAAACAAAGAAGAATAAAGAAGATATTTAACTTGAATTGAATACTTGACTTGATTTGATTTTGATGAAAATAAACTACAAAGACTGGTCTATTTATAGACCCAAATTCTACCCACTAACTAAGACCACTAGTAACATGATTCCACTAGCTCATCCATTAACCCACTAACTAGTACATTAACCCCACTAATTAGTACATTAATCCCACTAAAATTAACTCTCTAATTACTTAACTACTAACACTAATTCACCTCATCTAACACTAATTTAATGAATAAATAAATAAATACCTTTTGAGTTTATAATTTTAACACTCTCCCTTAAACTCAAACACTATAACAACCATCATAATCTTCGACTTGAAAAATCAATGGACCTTCAATGACTTAATAAAAAATATTAGTCATTTAATCATCAACTTAAAACTTCATATCAATCTGGCTTTTCATCATACCCTTTCACAACTAATTTGTTTACTTCATCATCTGGTTTGTACTTGGTTTTGAATGACCATTTCAATCCAATTGACTTCTTTTCTGCTGGAAAATAATTTAGCTCCCAAGTATCACTTTTCTCAATTGGATAAATTTCGTCGTCCATAGTAGAAATACACCCTACATTTTCTACTGCTTCTTTAACAGTGATAGGTTTGGTGTGATTACAATCTGCAAAAGATACAACACTTGAAAAATCTTCGTTAGACCCATTATTATCATTGCTTACAACGTAGTCATCGGACCTTGACAAAACTTGAATGTAAGTTGAACTGGGACATAATTCTAGATTTGAATTATCATCAATATTCAGAGAAATAGGTGTAATCTCAATTACTTGAGATTCTGAAGTTACTGTCTCATCATCAGTATCAATTTTTATTTGATGATCTTTAACCGGACAGTCCCAAACTCCATCTTCATCACTTTCTACCGAATAATCATCTAAATCTTCATCTGAATCTTCATTTAAATTTTCATCCGAATCTTCATCCGAATCGTAATCCATTCTGCAAGCTAATAAAAGAATTTCTCCCTCTTCTACATCATCTTCAGCAAAGTTAGCATGCTCTGAATATTTCTTGGAAACTCTACATTCTGACTTATAATGACCTAATTTTTTGCAACGAAAACATCTAACTTTAGATTTGTCATACCTTCCAAATTTTTTTGGTTCTTTACCATGACTCTCTTCACCATTAAAACCACCTTTTTCAAGCAGAGTCACTTTGCTTTGAAAAGCTTGTTCAATAGACCCTGCAGCAGCTCTCTGGTTTATTCTATGTTCATGAGAACATAATGAACTCATTAAACCTTCAACTGACATAGTTGAGAGGTCTTTTCCTTCCTCAATTGCAGCAACAACATAGTCAAAACGACATGTTAATGATCTCATGATTTTCTCAATAACACGAAGATCAGTTAAATGTTCACCATTAACCCGCAATTGATTAACAATAGATTGAACTCTAGAAAAATAATCAGAAATATTTTCAGAGTTAATCATATTAAGAGATTCAAATTCACCTCGTAAAGTCTGCAACCTTACATTTTTTACCTTCTCATCACCCTTGTAGGATCTTTGCAACAAGACCCACACTTCTTTAGCTGTTTCAGCTCTTGAGATTTTCTCGAAGACAATCTCATCAACAGCTTGATAGAGAAAGAACAATGCCTTCTTATCGTTCTTTCTGTTCTCTCTCAAACTATCTTTTTGGACCTGAGAGAGAGCTTCATGTGCTGCCTGATCAACTGGCTCTACATACCCAAATTCGACAACCTCCCAAATTTCCTGGAAGCCAAATAATGCTTTCATTTGGATACACCATTGATCAAAAATTTTCCCACAAAATCGCGGAAGCTGAGGTTGGATTGATCCATTCATTTTGTAATTCGGTTAGTAATCACAAAATAATTCTAGCTCGGATACCAAATGTTGGAAATTAAAAATACTTGCACAAACAAAGAAGAATAAAGAAGATATTTAACTTGAAATGAATACTTGACTTGATTTGATTTGATTTTGATAAAAATAAACTACAAAGACTGGTCTATTTATAGACCCAAATTCTACCCACTAACTAAGACCACTAGTAACATGATTCCACTAGCTCATCCATTAACCCACTAACTAGTACATTAACCCCACTAATTAGTACATTAATCCCACTAAAATTAACTCTCTAATTACTTAACTACTAACACTAATCCACCTCATCTAACACTAATTTAATGAATAAATAAATAAATACCTTTTGAGTTTATAATTTTAACAGGATTTTCTTGAAACGTGGTGTCTGTGGGTCAACAAATTCACGTTCCTGGCAAGAAGGTCTAATTGAGGATGGCTAGTACATAGCTTGGTTAGTAGCTAATTAACAAACCCACGATAATATTTTTTAGTGAGCTACTGTTAATAAGTTTGTTGATGTATGGTTACCTATAATAACTAGGGTTCTTGGGTTGAGACTCGTCAACAAGCTCTGCTGCTTCCTCCAGGAGAGTCTCAATTTCGGCCATCTCGACACCATTTCCATCTGATAATATTTCAGCTTGCAGGATAGACAGCTTTAGCAGCACAAATCTCCAAAAACACGAATTTGTTTCTGCTGACTCGGCTAAAGTTTGCCACTACAAGAAGCCAACAACCATGCAGTAAAAAAGTCAGTTCATGAACTTGGAGAGAGAAGTAGTACGACAGTGATACTGTTATCGAAATCCAAAATACGGATCTCTATGCTCCATCTAGTTTCGGTTGCGGGCCATAAATACTTTGGCTCAATCTAGTTTTGTCCCAAAATTAAACCAAAATACGGATCTCTATGCTCCATCCCTCCCAAAAACGCATCTCCAACAGCCTCCCTCTCTCTCTCATATTCACTCTCTTTATAAATCTCATTTATCCTTCAATTTCTCTCTCTAAAATACCACATTATTATTTTGGGACTTTAACTTCATCTGATTTTCTCTCTCTCTCTCTCTCTCTATATTAGATTTCCTCCTCAACCAAAAACTCTTGTTCTCCCTCCAAACTTGATGAACACATTGTAGTGAAGGTGGGGGAAGAAGGAAGGAGATGAGAGTGAGTTTTAATTTTTTTTTTTTTTTGAGATTTCGACAGGATGTACGTTTGTCGTTACAAGGCATTGATGCATCATAGAGATGCAATAAGCACGATAACCGCCTAATTTAAACTGAGAGTGAAAGAGACCTAAAGTCTGACAAATTATTACATTATTTATAGCCTAAATTACATAGGATAAATCTTGATGGCAACTGCTTCCACCAAGACTCGATCCCACGACCTCATGGGCTTAAGAGGGGTGTCCAACTGTTACACCAAAGGGTGGTGGACTGAGTGAGTGTTAATTGTCTTTAATGGTTTTGGAAAGAAAATAAATGGACGGAAAGTTAATGAACAAATAACTCCAAAGAAAGAAAACGCGTTATTGAATTGGAAAGAATTGATAGGACTCATTATATTCCGACTAAAGTGATAAAGTCTAGCAAGAGTTTTTCTATTGCCAACAAAGTAATTGAAATAAAAACGTCTTATTAGTTTGGAAATATCATTTTCTTAAATGTCGTTTTTATAATTAAGACCCATTGTTTGTAAGTATGTGTTTGTTTCTGGACACTCTTATAAAGTCATGTTGGAGTTTCCAAAAAATTGTGGTTTGTCCGTCTTGGGTATTTTTCTTTTGAATTGTTCAGAGTGGGCTTCGAACTCTTAACTTCTAGGTAGAAGATTATACCTCTTATACTCCAATTAATGGGTGTTGGAAAAAAAAAGATAATATTATTGTTACTATTTTATTTACATTTTGTTATTTTTGTATAAGGATCAACTAAATACGTAGTAAAGATAATTAACATATAAAAGGATTTTGACGATATATATATTATTTAGAAGTTGTATAGTTATAAAGATATTATATTACGAGAGTTTCTATACGAGCTATCCAACAATATTATAATTTTTTTTCTTAAAAATAGTTGAAATAAACTAGAAATAGTAAGAATATTAGGAAGGTGCAATAAAATTTTGGGAAGATATCGTAAAATTTCAAATTAGAAATAGATTAACTTATTGAGTATTTTATATTTAGATTTTAGAGGTATGTTTTTTCAATTTTGTGATGTTTAATTATCAATCTAGTAATAAGTTTATTTAGATATTGCTTCTCGAAATAAGTTTTTTTCATTTTTGTGATGGGTAAGAAACTAAAAAATGTAAGATTGTATCACCAATTTATTTAAGGGGACTTTGGCCAAAACTCCCTAAGAAATTTGCTAAAAAAGATTCGTCAAAGTTTTTTAGGCTTCACCTCCCTGGTGGCAATTATATAATTTTCTATTTCAGTGAAAAGACCAACCTAACCCTAGTCTAAGAAAATATCTTGCAAACACCTTGCACTGCCTTGCAAAGCCTTGCAAACACCTTGCAGAGCCTTGCAAACACCTTGGATAACCTTGCACTGCATTGTAAAGCCTTGCAAATACTTCGCAGAGCCTTGCGAACACCTAACATGACTTTTGCAAACACCTTGCATAATCTTGCAGAGCCTTGCAAACTTTGCAAACACCTTGCAGAGCCTTGCAAACACCTTGCATGGTTTTTATAAACACCTTGCATGATTTTTACAAACACGTTGGATAGCCTTCCAAACACCTTGCACTGCCTTGCAACAAACACCTTGCAGAGCCTTGCAAACACTTTGCAGAGCCTTGCGAACACCTTGCATGACTTTTGCAAACACCTTGCACAACCTTGCAATGCGCTTGCAGTGCCTTGCAAGTAACTTGTTGAACCTTGCAAGTGGTTTGCAAATTAGTTTTTGAATTCATTTAACATGAAATTTGTTACAAATTGTTATATTAATAGAATGTTTTACCAAAAAACTAGCTACATATCCTAAAAATTCATAGTTGTCATTTTATCTACTCTAACACCATCCTTTTACATTTCTTCGAAAAACTTACATGAAATTCTTAATTTGAACATAAGTATCTATCATGATTGTTGAAGAGGAAGCATTTCACAAAGGAATTTCATCAAACAACTTTAGAGCTATTTCAACCAACCCAAATTTTGTATAACCAACTAACATTGCATTCCAAACAACAACATTTTTTTCAAGCATTTTATCAAACACATTCCTTGCATCAACTATACTACCATAACTACCATATAAATTCAACAAATAAGTTTGAACATAAACATAAAAAATAACAATACATCAAAACTAACATAGCAAAAAATTTACTTCAACCCTAAAGATTCGAAACTTGGAAATTGCAACTTTCTCTCTCTAGAATTTTTCACCAAAACTAACTCAAACCCTCCAAATCATCTTCTAACAACAAGTAAGAGATTCAATCACAAAAACCTAAAATAGATTGATGATCAAAACATAAGGAGATCGACCCTATAGAATCAGCTCGGAGAAATCCACCAATTTCCCACATTCGTTTTTTTCGTTAGTAGAAAAAAAAACTTCCTAATTTATAAAGAAAATTGATTTTTTTTGGTATTTTACATCACACAAAAGGTATTTTTGACCCTGAAAATGAGAGTGCCTACAAACTTTGATGAATCTTTGTTAACCAAAGTCATAATTTCTTAGGGAGTTTTGGCCAAAGTCCCCTACGAACAACAACATCTTCTCAAGTCCCATCTAATACCAGGAAACCCCAAGGCCTTACATTTATGAAAACACATTAGAGTCTGAAAATTCCGAGTCTTATACCCAATGCACTAACTCTGATAACGAGTTACATACACGCTACCATTATTGCTGAATACTGACTAATTTCTAGTTCCCGACCTGATCACATAAACGCTAATTTTAATTCGTGTACTATTTGACAATCATTGTCTTTTCTATCCTTCACCTAAGGGAGGTTTAAACCAATAATAAAGATGTATTTGGTGAATCAAATAATAACCATAAAAATGAAAGTACAACCGGTTATTTTATCCTATAACAAACAAGTAGAGCGCCCAAATAGATAAATTCGAGGGCATCATCTTCATTTTTGTTCCTAGAGACTGCAATGCTCCTGCAGACGCGCTTGCAAAATAGCAAAGAAGACATGATTACAGAAATGTGTGGAACACTGTACCTTCTTTTATTTCTGTTTTACTCTAGTTATTTGGTTTGTACTTTGTACTTTTGGTTTCGTTAATGCGATGTTCCTCCCATAAAAAAAAACAAGTTGAGATGAAAGAGAAAACAAGATTACCGGCTGAGATATGTCTATAGACAAGTAAAAGAACAAAAAATACAATGGAAACATGAACCAACTTGACCATTTTAATTTCTAGATGACGATGACCTGCAACTTTTTGAAATATGTTTAGGACCTATGATGGAGTTCACTATGGGGTCAATGCTTCTTTGTATAGAAATTGTTAAATGCATAGTTAGACAATTGAAGTTAATGCCCTAACTTAAAACTACATTATCAAATTACTTGTGTGAGTGCTACATTTACCCTCTTTCTATATTCCTTTCCAAAAAATTAATGGAAATAAAGTAATTTGTTGCCAAAGTAAACTCTCAAATAAAGAATTATTGTCTCATCAAAAATAAATAAAGAATTATTGGATAAAGACAGGGCAGTTTGCAAATTTAACTAAGGTTCTGAAATGCACTATCACGAATTACTAAGGTGTGGGGCATGTATTAACTAGAGTTAAACTAGGGCCCCTTCCATTCCACCCAACCCATCCTAAAGTAGTTACAAAAGTTTAACCTAGCTTCACGCTCGATTAAACTAGCCCATCTTGTTTTTAAAAATGCAAGTAACACCTCCATGTCTAGATGAACTAAAAATCCTCTCAGATCGTCTCATATGGAACCATACAAACAAGAGATACTTGACAATATTGGATGGGAAAATGACTCAATTATTGATTTTTCGGAGACTAAAAATCTTGTCATAAAACTCTGCATCATAAAATGTGTTGTAAAAAACCCTTCACATGACCACCCTAGTAACAGGCTAGAGCTAACAAAATCGAGCCCATCTCACAGGTATATATTTTACCCTGAAACAAAATGTACTTAATTCCTCTAATCACTTAAAATAGATATGTTACAAATGCATAACATAGATTGAGCCCAAAATATCAAGTAACATAAAATGTATATGATCCACTCTGATTAAAACAGAACATAATAATTTCCAGGATCACTCAAGGAGACAATCCCAAGTAATACTTCCTATGACATATTTAGGCAGCTGGTTTTTGTTTCTTCGGCACTCGGTAGCCACCAACAACACAAGCGTGGTCTCTCTCAAAAGGCTCAAGTGTCACCTGTTCTGATGGCTTGAACTGGTCTTGTTGAAGTTTCTTTACTTCTTGAGCAAACACAGCCTCTGCAGGGACTGTTGAATCAATGCAGTTTGCCTGTTAAAACGAAAGAAAGAAAACAACAAATTTTAGTTTTCGTAACTAAATACCAAATACAATAATTTATGTTGATGAGCATGTAATTGTCAAGATTTCTAAGACCACCTACTGAGGTCCAGTAAGGCTACTTATTCATAACAAAAGACTTCTTAGTAATCAATTCAGGGTTTTGGTTTGTTCAAAATTACACTAGTACTCAAAGTTGGTGGAACAAAATACAGTTGTTCTTAATGGTTCCTAAGAATCAATTGCTTTAGTGATTGGAGCATTATATATATTAACATATAGGAAAATAAGTTTCAGATTAGTAAGGCAGGCAAAGAATAACATGTACAAACTTAAAAGTAGTAAGCTAATAACAAACCTTGATTGAGATCACAAAATGCCCACCATTTTTGAGGAAATATGAAGCATTCAGTGCTAGGATTCTTGTAACGCCCCAAATCTAGATTTCCACGTCGACCGCCATGAAAACCTAAACTCAAAGCATTTCTCCGCAGAACAGTAAACATAGTCGATATATCCATCAAAAGAGACAAATAATATCAAATGTGAAGCTCATAAGAATCAATAAATCATCTAAAAGAAATCCATTAAACTGTCTTAACTCAAATAATGGTTCTGAATCATCGACACGTAGGTCGGACAATAACGAATGAAACAAATAACTATCTAGAAAGTGAAACTCCAAATAACTACCTAATCTCAAAAGCGAAAACTAAGAAAGAAGCTCTGAGCTGACGAACTGGGATCAAGCTGGTGGCGCTCCCCGATCTCTATCACCTGAAAAATAGTAGGCTGGGTCAGAACCCAGCTAGTAGATTTCTAATTACCTAAGGTCTAAATAGACCAATTCAACACAAAACCAAGTATCGAACAACAGAACAATAATAACAGTCCATTATGTCACACCTTTCGTGCTAACACAATTGAAGTCAACCTGTTACACGGTTGAAGAGATTCATACAATACAACTTCCCTTTTGGAGGGGCATAACCAATTTTGAGGTCCACGAGATAGCGTCACTTACCATTCATGTTTGCATCGTCTTAAACCTCTCAATAGACAAAGGATACCACCCAAAAAGGGGATCCGTGCAACACGAGCACAGTGCAACACGAGCACTTCACATATGAGCAGGAGGCGAGCCAACCTCTAGTTGGTAATTACTTCTCAAACTAGAAGTATGTGGTCCACAAGAATGATCTTGTGTTTGCATCGACTTAGACCTCTTCATAAACTATGGATACCTACCCAAAAAGGGGATCCGTGCAACACGAGCACATATGAGCAGGAAGCGAGCCAACCACCGATTACTTATGGATTACAATCGTCAATCCATATTTGAACTCAAACCCCTGGTCCACTGGGTTGTCCAATATCACATTGACAAACCCGTGTTTGCAATCGATCCACATGTCGAGCCAACCAGTCTTAGTTCATTCCATTAACGGAACTCAAGATCATGGTCCACCAAGTTATCTAATATCACATAAATAACTAGTGTTTGCAATCGACTCACATGTCGAGCCAACCAGTCTTGGTTCCGACTAGCCTATGCTTTCTAGGTTAACAACCTAAAGCAATATATCACACACAACTATTGGTAGCACTCATGCTCCAATACCACACAAATAATCTCATACAATCAATTATCAATAACAATAACATAAACACGAATAATTCTTAATATCTAGGCTGCTGTCCGGGTGTATATATACACCATATTTATATAACCTAAATAACCTAGGTTGTTGTCCGGGTATATGTATACTCCATTAATATAACTATAATGATCTAGGGTTACTATGTTGTTGTTGTAATTAGTTCCTAATCATAATATATATCTATGGTATCACTAATTAGTTCTAAGTTGATGATAACCTAGTAAACAACAATGGTTCAAAGCTATTATAGTACTACTATCCAAAACTAGGTTAAAAATTAAAGAGGGCTATATAAACCCTAGGGAAGAAGAAACCTACTTGATTTTTAGTACCAAGAAGAAGAAACAAATCCTCTAGCAAAGCCTTTTTGATCCACCTTCTCCTTCTTCTTCACTTTCTCTCTCTAAACCCTACTATCCCTCTTTAAAGTTCTCTCACAACTCACGGGTGTAAGGGAAGGAAAGAAACCAAATTGAATCTAGTGGGTGTTAGGGATTTAAGGGGTATTAATTTCGTTTGCTAAAGGCACCCCCATAAATTAGTAGGGACACTACAATTCTAGCCTGCAAGAAGAATGAAGTCATTAATACATACTCTACATAGTTCAACAAGCCTAATACCACCATTGGAGAGGCAAAGGTGAGAAACTCTTATTATTTGCAGAAGGAAAATCTTAGATATTTCGAAGGAACTTACTCCAATAGCACATATAAAACTTGGACACGGAAACCAGCCTAGGGGATCTCACTATGTTAAGGTGCATTTGTCCGAAAATGAAACTAATGACACCCCAAGAACTACAAATCCCATCATTTGGTTATCCAAAGAGAACGAGGTTTTCTACACGAAAATGGGTGTACAACTAGGCAAACACAGCTTCAATAACTACTAGATTAGTTACATGAACTCTTACTGCCACTCGAATGAAAAGCAGTCTACATACTCGTGACTTTGACAAACAAATTACAATCAGAGATAGCATCAGAAACTCGAGTTTGCATCATCCAAGAAGTCCTGAAGGGGAATCCGAGTAATTCATCACATGCTCTAAACTATTCAGCGTATAGGATTATGCACAGAAATGCAACATTTTTTTCAAGCATTTTATCAAACACATTCCTTGCATCAACTATACTACCATAACTACCATATAAATTCAACAAATAAGTTTGAGCATAAACATAAAAAATAACAATACATCAAAACTAACATAGCAAAAAATTTACTTCAACCCTAAAGATTCGAAACTTGGAAATTTCAACTTTCTCTCTCTAGAATTTTTCACCAAAACTAACTCAAACCCTCCAAATCATCTTCTAACAACAAGTAAGAGATTCAATCACAAAAACCTAAAATAGATTGATGATCAAAACATAAGGAGATCGACCCTATAGAATCAGCTCGGAGAAATCCACCAATTTCCCACATTCGGTTTTTTCATTAGTAAAAAAAAAACTTCCTAATTTATAAAAAAAATTGATTTTTTTGGTATTTTACATCACACAAAGGGTATTTTTGACCCTGAAAATGAGAGTGCCTACAAACTTTGATGAATCTTTTTTAACCAAAGTCATAATTTCTTAGGGAGTTTTGGCCAAAGTCCCCTTAGAACAACAACATCTTCTCAAGTCCCATCTAATACCAGGAAACCCCAAGGCCTTACATTTATGAAAACACATTAGAGTCTGAAAATTCCGAGTCTTATACCCAATGCACTAACTCTGATAACGAGTTACATACACGCTACCAATATTGCTGAATACTGACTAATTTCTAGTTCCCGACCTGATCACATAAACGCTAATTTTAACTCATGTACTATTTGACAATCATTGTCTTTTCTATCCTTCACCAAAGGGAGGTTTAAACCAATAATAAAGATGTATTTGGTGAATCAAATAATAACCACAAATGAAGGTACAACCGCTTATTTTATCCTATAACAAACAAGTAGAGCGCTCAAATAGATAAATTCGAGGGCATCATCTTCACTTTTGTTCCTAGTGACTGCAATGCTCCTGCAGACGCGCTTGCAAAATAGGGAAGAAGACATGATTACAGAAATGTGTGGAACACTGTACCTTCTTTTATTTCTGCTTTACTCTAGTTATTTGGTTTGTACTTTGTACTTTTGGTTTCGTTAATGCAATGTTCCTCTCATAAAAAAAAACAAGTAGATATGAAAGGAGAAAACAAGATTACCGGCAGAGGTAGGTCTAGAGACAAGTAGAAGGACAAAGGCTGAGCTAGGTCTAAAGACAAGTAGAAAAACAAAAAACACAATGCTTCTAGATGACGATGACCTGCAACTTTTTAAAATATGTTTAGGACCTATGATGGAGTTCACTATGGGGTCAATGCTTCTTTGTATAGAAATTGTTAAATGCATAGTTAGACAATTGAAGTTAATGCCCTAACTTAAAACTACATTATCAAATTACTTGTGTGAGTGCTACATTTACCCTCTTTCTATATTCCTTTCCAAAAAATTAATGGAAATAAAGTAATTTGTTGCCAAAGTAAACTCTCAAATAAAGAATTATTGTCTCATCAAAAATAAATAAAGAATTATTGGATAAAGACAGGGCAGTTTGCAAATTTAACTAAGGTTCTGAAATGCACTATCACGAATTACTAAGGTGTGGGGCATGTATTAACTAGAGTTAAACTAGGGCCCCTTCCATTCCACCCAACCCATCCTAAAGTAGTTACAAAAGTTTAACCTAGCTTCACACTCGATTAAACTAGCCCATCTTGTTTTTAAAAATGCAAGTAACACCTCCATGTCTAGATGAACTAAAAATCCTCTCAGATCGTCTCATATGGAACCATACAAACAAGAGATACTTGACAATATTGGATGGGAAAATGACTCAATTATTGATTTTTCGGAGACTAAAAATCTTGTCATAAAACTCTGCATCATAAAATGTGTTGTAAAAAACCCTTCACATGACCACCCTAGTAACAGGCTAGAGCTAACAAAATCGAGCCCATCTCACAGGTATATATTTTACCCTGAAACAAAATGTACTTAATTCCTCTAATCACTTAAAATAGATATGTTACAAATGCATAACATAGATTGAGCCCAAAATATCAAGTAACATAAAATGTATATGATCCACTCTGATTAAAACAGAACATAATAATTTCCAGGATCACTCAAGGAGACAATCCCAAGTAATACTTCCTATGACATATTTAGGCAGCTGGTTTTTGTTTCTTCGGCACTCGGTAGCCACCAACAACACAAGCGTGGTCTCTCTCAAAAGGCTCAAGTGTCACCTGTTCTGATGGCTTGAACTGGTCTTGTTGAAGTTTCTTTACTTCTTGAGCAAACACAGCCTCTGCAGGGACTGTTGAATCAATGCAGTTTGCCTGTTAAAACGAAAGAAAGAAAACAGCAAATTTTAGTTTTCGTAACTAAATACCAAATACAATAATTTATGTTGATGAGCATGTAATTGTCAAGATTTCTAAGACCACCTACTGAAGGTCCAGTAAGGCTACTTATTCATAACAAAAGACTTCTTAGTAATCAATTCAGGGTTTTGGTTTGTTCAAAATTACACTAGTACTCAAGTTGGTGGAACAAAATACAGTTGTTCTTAATGGTTCCTAAGAATCAATTGCTTTAGTGATTTGAGCATTATATATATTAACATATAGGAAAATAAGTTTCAGATTAGTAAGGCAGGCAAAGAATAACATGTACAAACTTAAAAGTAGTAAGCTAATAACAAACCTTGATTGAGATCACAAAATGTCCACCATTTTTGAGGAAATATGAAGCATTCAGTGCTAGGATTCTAGCCTGCAAGAAGAATGAAGTCATTAATACATACTCTACATAGTTCAACAAGCCTAATACCACCATTGGAGAGGCAAAGGTGAGAAACTCTTATTATTTGCAGAAGGAAAATCTTAGATATTTCGAAGGAACTTACTCCAATAGCACATATAAAACTTGGACACGGAAACCAGCCTAGGGGATCTCACTATGTTAAGGTGCATTTGTCCGAAAATGAAACTAATGACACCCCAAGAACTACAAATCCCATCATTTGGTTATCCAAAGAGAACGAGGTTTTCTACACGAAAATGGGTGTACAACTAGGCAAACACAGCTTCAATAACTACTAGATTAGTTACATGAACTCTTACTGCCACTCGAATGAAAAGCAGTCTACATACTCGTGACTTTGACAAACAAATTACAATCAGAGATAGCATCAGAAACTCGAGTTTGCATCATCCAAGAAGTCCTGAAGGGGAATCCGAGTAATTCATCACATGCTCTAAACTATTCAGCGTATAGGATTATGCACAGAAATGCAACATTCATTCAAACACTACCAATAAAGAATCAACAAGTCGGGATTCACAAGTGTAATCATCAAGACGTAAATTGTTTAAAAGCATTATCCACAGCTAATAACAAAAAAACACCAAAAAAAAGGATACCAACAAGCAAGAGAAAACCTTTGGGAAGAAAATAACATCAAATGGAAATCCACACCTCAAACCAAATATCGTACTTCTCAGACTTCTTAGCCTGACCATTTAATAATGCCAGCTTCCTATCTAATAAAACTTTTTGGAAGAAAGTTTAAGTAATGTTTCACTTTAATTTCTCCATTAGTAGACTACGGATATACTAAAAGTTACATCATTGTAACATCATCACGAGTTGAAAAACGATTCATAATCAGGTCCAATAAAATTTGTAATCAAATGACTGATTGCATCAGAAACTCGAGAATACATCACCCATAATGTCTTGAAGGGGAATCCGAGTAATTCATCATATGCTTGACGTCACAAATGTAGTAAAACCCAAACATGAGACGAAATGAAAAACATAATTTAATCAAGGCAGGTGTATAAATGTATGAAGTGAATCAGATATGTTTATATGGTTAGAGAAGCACTCTCAAGATCCAAAAACAAACGACATGCCCGAAGAGATAAAAAGAAAAAAAGAGAAAACAGAACCAGCATGAATTTACATTAGGAACATAGTATATGTATTGTGTGGGTATCTGTATGCATATGCATCGTGTACATGCATATGCATTGTGTACATGCATATGATGCATATGCATTGTGTGCATGTATATGCATTGTGTATATGTATATGTATATGTATATGTATTTGCACATGCATTATTAGAAACAGTAGCACAAATAACACCATCTATATCACTCAGCCTTGACAAATACTCCAGGAAAATAGATTCCAGTAGTAGAAAAATTGCACCTGATCGGGCTGGGCAACATCAGAGAATATAACATCCACCATGCCAACTAACATTCTGTACTTGGCAGGATGTCTAGCATCCTCGATGATCGGTATAATGTTTGTCCGCTTCTTTGCCATGTTCACTAGATCCCTACCACTTCGGTGTGAAAACTCAACAGCATAGACAACTCCTGTCTGTACAGGTACAAAGAATATTACAAATTAGTGCATAAACGTTATGAAACAGAAACGAAATGGGAAATGCACTAAAGGCATCAACAAGAGGTTCGACTTACAGGTCCAACAACGTCAGAAACATGAGAGACTGTGGTTCCTGAAGCAGCTCCAAGATAGAGAACCCGTGCTCCA
Organism: Eschscholzia californica; assembly: GCF_041429995.1. NCBI lineage: Eukaryota > Viridiplantae > Streptophyta > Magnoliopsida > Ranunculales > Papaveraceae > Eschscholzia > Eschscholzia californica. The sequence goes on along the minus strand of NW_028238198.1, from coordinate 9,188,761 downwards.
GGTACCTGAGAGACAAAACTTCTGTCAAAAAATGGTGCAAAGGAAGGTAGAAAAAGATGGGCATGGGATATAGGAGATGGAATACAAAACTACAACAGTCTGCGCAAGAGAGAGGAAGAGAGAACAACAAGGGGGACAATGAGAGTGAGAGAGCACTCACAATCCAAACATTGTCAACGCCACCAAGAATGGCAGCAGCAAGCTTCGACCTGAAGGGATTCCAAACCCTGTATTCAACCTTTGTTCCATCTTCATTCTGATATTAAAATACAAGAACTTGTAAACTATAACAGTTATCACAAATTGAAGTGTTAAATTAGAACAAGAATGTTAAGCGAATAAATCATTTGACAACTAAATTGAAAAGATTTAGCCAACTAATCATAGAAAATGACAAAAAAAAACAGTGGGTTTCTCCATATCTAAAACCTAACATTTCCATACAAACAAAAGGAAAACAGAGTAAAAACAGAACATCATAGATCATAAATACATAATTTCAAAAGATTGATGGCATAAAACAGCTCAAATCCAATGATATATGATTAACTGAACTAGTTTTAGTGATTAAACCCTAAATCTAAACAAATAAAGACTATTAACAAATGAATACAAAATTTTCAACTTAAAAATTGAACCTTTAAGAAATGGGTAGTAGTCATACCTGAACAGAAACCCTCTTCTCACCGTAAACAGCTTCCCCAGGAACCATATTTCTAGTAACAAGGGCATCTTCCTTCCCCTTTGCGATGAACACTCCTTCATGTCTATGAGGTTCAACTATAACTTTGTTTCCACCTTTCATTCCACCTCCTCTTCCACCACCACGACCACGACCACCATCACGACCGCCGCCACGGCCTCTACCTCCACCACCATCACCACCACGACCACCGAAGCCGCCTCTACCACCCCTTCCTCCTCTACCACCCCTTCCTCCTCTACCGCCTCCGTCACTTCTACCTCTGAATCCACCACCACCACCACCACCACCACGTCCTGAAAACCAAACGCAAAACAGATAAAATCAGTAAGATCTATTTGCGACAGAAAAACAAAAACGATTACAAATAGAGATATAGATTTACCTCTTGGAGGTCTCATCTTATCAAAATTTGATAGAGTAACTGGTAGAGAAACTAGGGTTCAACAAGGAAAATAAGTGTCTACGAATGGTAGAAATGAAGTAGAGGTAGTACAGTTTCAAAGGGGTTTTAGGGTTTATATGAACTTCTGAAGTGAGTAGGGTTTAAGATTTTTAGGGTTTTGGAGAGCGGGACTTTTAGAATTTGACATTAGGGTTGCCAATGAACTAGTGTATAATGAACTAGTGTATAATGAACTAGTGTGTTTTTTTTTTTGTTGAAGATGTACTAGAAAAGTGTGTGATGTTTCACTTTTTCTTTTTTTTCTGTTGAAAGGGAACAAAATTAATAAACAAAGGTGCTATTACAATATTTATGTCCAATAATAGTGGGAACAACCTCCCAGCTACTAATGCTATAATTCGTCCTAACCCATTTAGCCAGAGAGTCAACGAGCACATTGCCTTGTCTGGAGAGATGAGTGAAGATCGTGGCCTGGAAATGAGAGAGGATTTTCTCGATCGATGGGACGTGCACCTTTGTGTTCCAATGGATTTGATGATTCAGATCATTCCGATGATTAATTATAACTTGATTATCACTTTCAACGTGGAGGAATTCGATTCCGTGAAAGATTTGTCCATTGATTCCATTTACTGCAACCATATCCGCATTTCTGGTAGTAATGAGTGAAGTGTGGCCATGTAAAAATTCTGCCCTATCGTTACGAAATGTGGTGCGTATACCTGTTGGAGCTTTAATATCAATGAAAGGGACATCTTTATTATGTTTAACATATGGGACGATAGGAGGAAGCCATCTAATCTGGTTCTTGTTAGATTTATATGGGTATTGGGATTCATTTCTCTGAGGAAAAACTAAGATTTAGTTGATTACCTGAGAAGGAGTAGTCTTTAGAGCATCTCCAATGCAAAACTCAAAAAAATCTCTTGTCGTCCTATTTGTCAAGTTCCAATTGAGATTCTCACTCCTAGGTGTCGAAAATAGAGATCCTCAATTCTTGTATGTCTCCAATGCAACACTCAAAACTCTTTTATTTTACTTACGTGTCATGGTTATTTTTGTAAAAAAATAATAGTTATTTTAGAAATATACGAAGACTTGATTTCTATTGGATGAAATTTAAATATTGATGAGTTGGACAATTAGAGATATCTCAAGAGGACACTCTGAAAATAGAGTGTCCTCTTGAGATATCTCTATTCCACTCTCGACACATCATCTTTGAGATCTTAGTTGAGTTTTGCATTAGAGATGATTTTTTAAGAAAAACTCAGAAAATCCTAGGTGGCACTCCAAGTTTCTAAGATTGAGTTTTGCATTGGAGATGCTCTTATATGCTGAAAGCAATTAGTACATCTCGCTTTCCATATATGCCAAAGAATCGTGGCATGCAACGATATTTGAGTGCTACAGACATGATAATTAGAATCTTTCCTGAAATAATCCATTGCAGTAGAGACGAAATATTCGAAGTAATAATATGAAAGTAAAACCGTATATTTCTAGCAAAGCTACAATGCAGTAAAGTATGATTAAATTTTCTTCAAATGTTCGAACTTTATGATTAGCTGATTGAATTGTTGAATTCTCTTTTTTCAACTTATTGAATTGTTGATAGTGTACCAAGTTTACTCGTGCTATGCTATATATGAAAAACTAAATGTGAGTTATGTTTTAATAAACAGGCACAATCACCTTTACAGGTTATTCAACATATTAAAGGCGTGACCGCTAGAAGAACCCAAACTAATGTCGGGCAACACAACATCATTGTTTTAGCATGGAAACCACCTTTTATCAAGTTTAACTCGGATGTTTCATTCACACACATTAGTAAATGAGCAGGGATACGTTGTATACTCTATGACTCCCAATCGATTTTCCAACGAGCACTTGCGAAAATAAAAAGAGGGGGAAATGTTAAGGAATGCGAATGTAAAGCAATCTTACTGGGTATGAAATGGGCCGAAAGCAGACAAATAAAATACCTTCACATTGAAAACGACAACATAAACATTATCAGAACTCTTCAACATCATGATTCATTAGTACACTAGCAATCTCAAGGTCACCTTAAGGAAATTCACAAGTATAACAGTCATTTCCAGAAGATTACCTACTCTCCTACACTCAGAGAATAAACAACAACCAAGCAGATAAGTTGGCTAAATGGGAGCGTACTGATACGCCTAAAAATAGGTCTATTCCCCAAGTGTAGGGGTCAAGCTATAGTATTTTTAATAAGTCGAGTTTCGTTCCAAAGGACAAGCTATTTTACCTAAATCTCGAATTAAACCCCCTTTCAAACTTTTGATTTGATTTGGAAACTACTATGAAAAAAAGAAAGCAAATACTAATAGACTAATAAGAATGAAATCAAGGTGAGAAGAAGAATCTAGGGTTTTCGATTTCACCACATAAATGGACTACTTAAAACATGCATTAATTAACAAATCCCTTTTCTCATGTATAACTCAAAATCTAACATAATAAACTATTTAGATTTCGGAATATATTCTTTAATAACACAATTCAAAATCAAGAATGTATAATTGACTATCATATAAAACTAATTTCCTACACTATCATTCAAGATCTAAAAGGCATATCTCATCTAATAAATCAATAAAAGCATGAAATATCTAATTATAATACATGAATGATAATAAGGTTATAGAATCAACATGAAATGACAATCAATAGGCATTGAAGCTCAAAATAAGGATTCATTGATTTATAACATATCTCAAAATAAGCCCAAATATGGGTTTCCTCTACACCCTAGATACAAAATTTAGCTACTCATGGAATCTAAAATAATATTCATTGAATTCATAAAATAAATGGAATTACAAAAGATTAATGGAAAGAAATCACCAAGAATGTTCACAATCCATATTCCCATGTATCTCCATTTTGATGTCCAATTTAAGCTCCAAGTATCTCAAGAATATTGCCCAAAACTCCAAATAATAGCTTATTAGAAGATAAAAGAAGAGAAATTTAGAAGAGCGATAGACGAAGAAGAGATTTTAGAGAAGAAGGTATGGAGAAATTAGAAAGGTTAGAAGAAGAAATTAGAAGGAGAAAGAAAATCTAGAAAAAAGATGAAGGTGGTAGAGAAAAGAATGGTGGCTAGGGTTTTTAGTTGAGAAGAGGTAGAGAGAAAAGGAGGCTAAGAGAGGCTAAGAGGGGAAAAGAAGGGTTAGGGTTTTACAACTACAAGAAGGAGGAAATGGGGGCTAAGAAGGGAGGTAAGAGAGGATTGAGAGGGTTTGCAAGTCTAGAGAGAAATGAAAGAGGTAGAGATTTATTTATAGATGGGTTGATGGCTAGGGTTTTAGGAGTTAATTGGGAGAAAATGGGAGAAAGAGGGTTAAAATAGGAAGTTAGGGTTGCTTTCTACTCAAGAAATGATTTCTTATTGGTTGAACATAAAGTGAGACAAAAAGGAGGGGCATTTCTGTAAATTCAGGGACTTAAAAGTGGGAAAAGAGGGGACCACATGTTGCTGTCCGGTTTGTGCATCACACCAGCCAGAATGGTGCCCGAAGTGTCCCACCAGTCTACATTGTTTGACTCCAACTTTGACTATGCATATCTCACTCTTCCGGACTCCGAATTGACTTCCGGTTTCTCCTACAAGCTCGTCTCGGACTCTACTTTTCACTCGTCACTGACCTTGTCCAAATTTCCCAGAATACCCTTGTGTCAAAAAGACTAAAATGCCCTTTAAGTAACTTTTTCTCATTTTTAACCGTTTTTCACACCTAACTCCGCAAAAGGCACCTAATCATAAAAACCAACCATTTTATTATAATAAAGACTCGATACAAACTAACTTGGCTAAATTAAACGACTCAGATGGGACATTTTCATGACCCATCAAACATCCCCAAACTTAGATTTTGCTAGTCCTCGAGCAAAACAAAATAAAAGAAAAACCTAACTCACTTTCGGAGGAATCCCGGCTGCATTTAGCCTATGCAACAAGCCGTTAAACCCCTAGGTTGCCCTAGTGGACGAGTTTTGTCTCGTGAGGGTTTTCAGAGAATGTACCCACAAAATTCAAAAACATTTCAAAAATACAATAGGTTCTAAACGCACTCAAAGCCAACTAAGATGGACAAAAATGTTTATCTCCTAGAAAATTTTGGCAAGCTAATAGGAATCAGTCAAAGTTAACAACACTATACAGACGTTAAAAATCTCTTCACTAATAATCTAGACTCGAAGTGTACGTGACTAGCCACAATGAGAATCACTTCAGTTCCAAGCAGACAAAACCTTGATCCCTATCTTAATACATTTCGCCTCGACTTTGGCCTCCCAGACATACATTCTAAAAGATGAAGTCGCTCAGAAAAGGTTCGCTCGTATGTGCGAGTGTGATCACGAATATAGACTCAACACATAAAAAGGGTGAGGACAACATTTTAAAACGAATGATCTACGAAAATGAATATAACCACTAAATGGAATGGGGAAGCTCACTTACCATTCTCACCCACTCTACCCTCTAAAAGTGTTTCCTAAAGGTCAACGGATACAAGTGATGAGATGGATGGTGATGAGATCCCGAGAATGTCGACGCCTTCAATATTAGAGAACTTCAAGCAACTTCCATACTTAGCTTTTTTGCTTCGAACACTTATTTTACATAACAAACTAAAGTTCACACGAACTTTCTTTTACACAAACTTTCTTTTACACAAACTTTCTTTTTTTTTCAGAGATTTTTCTCTTCATTTTCAATTTCAATTTCAATTTTTTTTTTTTTTTTTAAACAACTACAAACAACTACAAATACCAACACTAGTATTCTCAACAATCAACTTTTCCTTCTTTCACACTTTGCTTTCACATTCTTCTTTCTTTACTTTTCATGCCTTCATTCTCGAGAGTCATATGATGAATGGATGGTGGAGTATCCGTCTTCCTAAAGTTGACACTATTATCGGGTTTCATGGACTACAAGAGTAAGGTTTATTCGCTATCCTGATGTCACTCCTAGTGGCTATGGAAGTTGAGCACACGAGATCAAATGAGCTCTTTTTACAAAGTTGCGGGGTTGAGTAGCTCTTCACTCTACTCAGAGTCAGCGCAGAAGAGTACACTCAAAGGTAATAGAAAGGCTCAGAAATCTCACAAGGGTTAAGTCTCCACTAATGATTAATCTAGTTCACTCAGAACCGTCTACCCTTCACTTCCATAATACTCACATGGCTAGCACACAGACGACCTCAAGACTCGACATTCATGAAAAAAACTTTAACAACCGGATAGTACGATCAACTCGACTCTATAACTATTAACAAGCCAAAAACAACCATTAGACTCACATTTTCGGTCAAAATTGAAAAATTTTGAACCCTCTCGAATTTTCGAAATGAATGACTTAGCAAAAAGTTCTTCCCTATCCCCAAACTTAAACCGAACATTGTCCCCAATGTTCTGAAGACTATGCCAAAATAAAAGATGAGAGGAAAGATATTACCAGACTCCACTGTCCTATATCAGAAGCATGGGTTGCCTCCCAAGAGGCGTTAAGTTTATCGTCTTCAGCCAGACGATGATGAAAGAAAAAGGAAAGAAAAGTTACTATAAACCTACTGGATTAAGGGTTGATGACTCCCCATACAATAGTAATCGGAAGATTTGAGGGTCAACCCAAAAGATGAAGTATCCAGGAAGGTTCAGTCTCACGTCCATGGAATGATATGGCAGTTTAAGTGAGACTTCCAATGTGAATGATTTATCCCCAAACTTAGATGAAGCAACAATCATTAAGTTTGGCGATAAACTAAAGTTGAAAGACATTGGATAAAATGGATCCTCATAAACATGACAAATTGATTGAGAGACTGTGGAAGAATACACAAGTGATTGACACGAGGTTACTTGGACTTCCGAGGGACATGGTCCATGACTATTTAAGAGGTTTGATTCACCTAGATCAACACTCAAACTCGGAGGTTCTAAAATAGCCCCATTGGCTTGTTGTATTGAAATTACCTCCAAGTTGGGTCTAATCTCCTTCGGTAAAGACTCAGACAAACTATCTTTCATTATGATCTCATTAGTGTTTAGAACTTCACCTAAGTCGAGTGAGTCATCACTCTCTTTGGACATTTCAACTAGCCAAAGTTCATCAGCTTCATCGTTAGTAAGACATCTAGTTTGATCCAAAAGATTATCATTAAGATGAGTAGAAGGTTTAGACTCGGGAGACAAAACAGACTCAGCTTTTGGTTTATCTGAAGGTGGTTCAAGAGTTTCCTCAGCAATGGACTCATATGATGATAGCGGCGACTCTATGGTTGGCAAAATACTATGGTCAGAAACTAAACATGGAGTAGGATCAAACAAAGTATTCGCCTCATTTATACTACCATCCTCATCATCATAAGACTCATGATATTGTGTATTGCACTCCATATTATCAAAGGACTCATCATCTATGATGTTGGGTTTTTTATTGAGGGACAATTCTAGATTTTCACTAATTCTTTCACTTAGAGCTAATCTTTCAGCTCGTAGCTCCCGACCTTTCTGCTCAAGCTCTATATTAGTCCTGACAAGAAGACTATAAAGTTTGTCTAATGAAGATGATGAAGAGTCATTAGTTTGAATGTTATCCCATTGAGGTGGTTGGGACATGTTTGGATCATAAAACTCTTCACTATAGTGACTGTAGGATGAACTATTGACATGTGCATAGTGTGACTCATAACCTCCTTGAGGTTGACAATACTCCCTATAATTATCACCATAGACATTATCCCTCGGATTTTCAAAATAATTTTGATAGTTAAAACGTTGATAATTATTGGTATTTTGTAACTGAGGGACACAACCTTGTTGAGGTTGATGATGATTCCAATAGTTATCGACGTTATGACCATCATTACGGGACTGGTCAAAATTATCTAGAGTAGCGTTGGTCGCCTCAAGTCTAGACATGCTCCGTAAAAGTATCTCTTGTGTTCTTAACAATGATTGTTCCTTCCGTCTCTCTTCCAATTCGTCCTCATAGAAGAATCCTTCTGTTTTTTTGGTTTTTTTTTGTTTTAAAAGAGTAACGAAACTACGAAGATCCTAAGGAAAACACACACAAGCAAGCTGACTCAACCAAGCAACCTAGACACAATCTAGACGACTGGGTAGTCTTTTTCACCTAAAAATTAATCTAGACAGCTTCTATTTCTTTCCAAAACTTGAACTATGATTCTTATAAGGAGTTACTCCGTCACAGTACAACGATCAAGAATTGTGCGCTTAGATCGTTCCCTCTTCCTGGGAAAACTCCAAATACTAATCAAGTTCGAGATTTGTCAAAAAGGTCCTATAAGCTCGTTACCCTTGGCCAATGTCTAAATCGATTTTTAATTTTAAGTGAGGCTTGGGATCGGCGATGTTGTTACCTAGATGGGCAAGAGACCGGTGATGAAATCCGACTCCTATCTTGTAATGGGTTAATGCCCTTACTAATATGATAGTTAAACTAACGGTTCGACAATCAATTAGCAAGCAAAAAACATCACAAGTACCCACTTACAGGAGATTCGTGGGTGATCAAGAAGTTACCTCCCGTTCAAGAGGGGCGACGACCTTTGTAGACGACCCGGGCCACTCTTCCCGCAAGTGTGCGAACCCGAGGCTTCTTAGTTTCGGTTACAAATTAAATGCCCTCTAATTTAGGGTCAAAACAATAAAGGCCTTATTACAAAACAAACAAATAAAAGAAATACAAAAAAAAATTAATAACACTCTCTCACCAAAATAAAAATAAAGAACTAAAATAACTAAAATTTAAAAAAAGGTCTTCTTTGATGTCCTCTTCTTTGATGCTCCTTCCCTTTAGCTCCTTACAAAAAGAAAAGAAAAGCAAGTCAAAGTAATCAAAATAGACAAAAATAAAAATAAAAACCAATTCAAGATTGAAAATAAAATTAAACTTATCCCCGGCAGCGGCGCCAAAAACTTGATAGGCCTAAAAATAGGTCTATTCCCCAAGTGTAGGGGTCAAGTTATAGTATTTCTAATAAGTCGAGTTTCGTTCCAAAGGACAAGCTATTTTACCTAAATCTCGAATTAAACCCCCTTTCAAACTTTTAATTTGATTTGGAAACTACTATGAAAAAAAGAAAGCAAATACTAATAGACTAATAAGAATGAAATCAAGGTGAGAAGAAGAATCTAGGGTTTTCGATTTCACCACATAAATGGACTACTTAAAACATGCATTAATTAACAAATCCCTTTTCTCATGTATAACTCAAAATCTAACATAATAAACTATTTAGATTTCGGAATATATTCTTTAATAACACAATTCAAAATCAAGAATGTATAATAGACTATCATATAAAACTAATTTCCTACACTATCATTCAAGATCTAAAAGGCATATCTCATCTAATAAATCAATAAAAGCATGAAATATCTAATTATAATACATGAATGATAATAAGGTTATAGAATCAACATGAAATGACAATCAATAGGCATTGAAGCTCAAAATAAGGATTCATTGATTTATAACATATCTCAAAATAAGCCCAAATATGGGTTTCCTCTACACCCTAGATACAAAATTTAGCTACTCATGGAATCTAAAATAATATTCATTGAATTCATAAAATAAATGGAATTACAAAAGATTAATAGAAAGAAATCACCAAGAATGTTCACAATCCATATTCCCATGTATCTCCATTTTGATGTCCAATTTAAGCTCCAAGTATCTCAAGAATATTGCCCAAAACTCCAAATAATAGCTTATTAGAAGATAAAAGAAGAGAAATTTAGAAAAGAGATAGACGAAGAAGAGATATTAGAGAAGAAGGTATGGAGAAATTAGAAGGTTAGAAGAAGAAATTAGAAGGAGAAAGAAAATCTAGAGAAAAGATGAAGGTGGTAGAGAAAAGAATGGTGGCTAGGGTTTTTAATTGAGAAGAGGTAGAGAGAAAAGGAGGCTAAGAGAGGCTAAGAGGGGAAAAGAAGGGTTAGGGTTTTACAACTACAAGAAGGAGGAAAGGGGGGCTAAGAAGGGAGGTAAGAGAGGATTGAGAGGGTTTGCAAGTCTAGAGAGAAATGAAAGAGGTAGAGATTTATTTATAGATCGGTTGATGGCTAGGGTTTTAGGAGTTAATTGGGAGAAAATGGGAGAAAGAGGGTTAAAATAGGAAGTTAGGGTTGCTTTCTACTCAAGAAATGATTTCTTATTGGTTGAACATAAAGTGAGACAAAAAGGAGGGGCATTTCTGTAAATTCAGGGACTTAAAAGTGGGAAAAGAGGGGACCACATGTTGCTGTCCGGTTTGTGCATCCCACCAGCCAGAATGGTGCCCGAAAGTGTCCCACCAGTCTACATTGTTTGACTCCAACTTTGACTATGCATATCTCACTCTTCCGGACTCCGAATTGACTTCCGGTTTCTCCTACGAGCTCGTCTCGGACTCTACTTTTCACTCGTCACTGACCTTGTCCAAATTTCCCAGAATACCCTTGTGTCAAAAAGATCAAAATGCCCTTCAAGTAGCTTTTTCTCATTTTTAACCGTTTTTCACACCTAACTCCGCAAAAGACACCTAATCATAAAAACCATCCATTTTATTATAATAAAGACTCGATACGAACTAACTTGGCTAAATTAAACGACTCAGATGGGACATTTTCATGACCCATCACGTACGAATAGTAGTAATTGTATTTGGAATGTCTTTCCTTATTTTCTTTGACCCTAGTTTGTTTTAGTTGTTTAGTTAATGCAGTTTCATCACAAAAAAATTTACTCCTGCTATTTTTTAAGGGCAAATTGCATTTTATTTTCACTACAAAATTTGTGTCTTCTCTCTATCTTATTTCTTTTTATTCAGTACACTCCCTTGTTCTGACTTTTGTATGTTTGAGGTCCATATATAGGAAAGAGAAAGGTCAAACGACAAATTTCATAATATTAGATGTTCAAACCGTTTGATATAACTACAACAATTTTATTGGATAATTGTGATACTTACCAAAATTTGCATTTTTTAACAAACAAAAAGTTTCCTCCCCTAACCCTAGTTAAGATGAAATTAAATAGAAACGTTTAGACCGAAAATAGGCCCACACACACACACAAATATATATATATATATATATATATATATATATATATCTATATAACAAAACACAATGTTTTGTGCTGACTGGGACAAACCCAAAGACAAATCCGTCCATCCGTTGCGATTTTGATAAGATCCACACCTTTTGATCTGTTACCCACCCTAAAAATTACAAATTTGCTCACCCACTAAATGAAATAAAGTAAATAACACGATGAATCTGGATCGTCTAATTACCGTCAATCGAGGTGAAATTAATTAGATGAAATTGATTAACGAAGGTGGGGTGAAATCTATTGTAGGCATTTTTCAATCTCCACCGTCCAATATTTCATCTTCAGACTTGAGCCTTTAGATCGTATTTTCTCTTCCTTAAAATTGGATTCTTAGGGTCCGTTTGATACGTGTGAAAATAAGGTGGGAAAGTCGTTTTCGTACGAAAATATCATTTTCCACTGTTTGATTGGAACAAAATGATGTGAAAATCCAATTCTCATGGTAAAAAAAGGTAGGAAAAGAACTTGATAATTTTACCACCTAAAAGGTGTGAAATTCATTTTCACACTCTTGAGAACACGCTCTCTCTCCTCATCTCTCCCGTAACTTCTAATCTGTCTCTCGTCCTTTATCTCTCCCATACTCTTCCATAACTTCTTCTTTCTCTCTCTATAAGTGTAAACCCCAAATAGATTTGGGGAAAAGATCTGAACCATGAAATCTCTGCTTCTCTCACAACTCTTCAGAACCATCTCCCAATCTCTCTCTAGCATCTCCCTTTCCTTTCAACTCAAGCAAACCCTAATGCAACTGAGAAGTGGCAATGCTTTTATAGAAAATAAGGTATTTAAGTAAATGATGAAAAGATTGGATCAATCACTTATGAAATCGTCGGACTTAGATTGTATAAATTCATGCAATCAAACTGAAGAATACTCAGAAAATGTTGAAGCCATTAAAGGTTTTAAAACCCTAATGACAAGTTGGGATTAGTTTCAACCCAAATCTGGAAGTGGAACTGATATGAGATCAATTTAACCTAACCCAATTAGGATTCAATCACCATTATTCTAATTGATATGATATCAATTTAAGAAGTCAAATTGAAAGAGCAAATCGATCTTTATCACATGATGCAAAATTAACCCCACACGAATTGAAATTGACAAAGGAAGTCGATCGATTTCATGGTCGGATGAAACGCCCTTAACCCTAATATTTGAAGAGAGAGAGAGAGTAAATGGGATTGACGAGAAAAGAGGGGATAAACGAGAGGGACCATGGATTGCTTCCTGGTTCATTTGGCCATTGGGTATTAAATTAATAAATTTTAGGATTTTCTAAAGGTGCCCATAATTATTGCTACTAGCGCCCATCTTAATGTTAAAAAAAGTGTCAACAGAAACAATGGTGGGTGCCATTAGATATTTTCTTTCAATTTTCTCATGCTTTATCAAACACCAAAAAATGACTTTAAGATAAGAAAATCTTGGTTTTCTTTCTCATCAGAAAAAAAATGGTTTTCTTACTCAGCCTTTCTAACGTATCAAACGGACCCTTAAATTTATATTTTTGGTTCTCTTACATTTAATGAATGATTATCTTATATATAAAGAAACGGTAAGTGAGGGGGAAGGTGAGGATTAGAAATTTGCTTACAACATTGAATCATTGATGGATAAAATAATGAATATCCTAATTTCACTCCTTTTGATTAAAAAAATATAATTCTAACCTTTGGTAATCAAACGGCAAAACCGTTTTCTTCATCATAAATTTTTACAGCATTAATGGAGACAATAATTAATATCACAATGGTCTCCTATTTCAATTGCAAAAATCCATCACAACAGATGGTATATCATCTTGCTCATTTTTTGTTTTCCATTGTGACATCTGATATGTCTAACATCTATGAATAGATTAGCACAATTTTTTATTTTCAATTTATAAAGGTAACATTTGATTTCGTTTCTGATTCAATATATTTTCGATAAATATCAAACTAATTTGTGTTTTCAATTTTGCAGGTTACATCTAGCTTCGATTCAATACGTTTTTCATGATTTAAGGTTCATTTTTTCTTACTTCAATTCCAGTCTTCTACTCAACAAAATGGATATTTTCTTTTGTGTTTTTCCTTAGCTTTTGGTACTTTTCAAGATTTCTAATTTCTCTTAGTACAAATGGTAGATCACATATATGTAAAACTGGTTCTGAGTCTTTGTTTAATCATGGGTGGTTATGATGTTTAGGTAACTATTACATGCCATAATCAACTGATTCTAACATTATGATCAACCAAGTTGTGGTATACCATAGTTCAGCTAAATTGTGAAATATTTTGTAATTACCGACTTGAAGTTTAAGGCAGGCTTCCATGGTTTTCTCCCTCTCTATGGATTCCCGTTTGATCATTTCGTTTTGTTTGTTGATAGTGTTTTTGTTTGTTTTTAGGTTTCTTAATCCTGATTTTATCTTTATTGAATGTTTGATTTTAGCCTAGCTACAGGGTGGACCAGGCTATTCCTTTTACTTTTGCAGTATAGGAGAAAGTATGTTCGATTGTCTAACTATGATAGAAAGATGACGTGATAGAATCATGGAAATATTGTATGTGCTCCTTGACTCTGGGTCTGTACTTTGCCTTTTACTTTCAGTTATTTGTTCGGGAGTTGTTGACGATTGATGGTATTTGTAGTTATCCTATCAGTAATTTTTAAATTTTTTTTTCGGTTATGGTATAAAAGTTTTAGGTTGTTTTATTTTTTTATGTGGCGATGGTAAATTTGTGGATACGATTATGTGGTGATTGTAAAGTGAAGGGAATTCTCAAACTTATCAGATGATGAATCCATGTAAAGGACCAAGAATGAATGGAAGCATGGTAGTTCTGATTATATTACAGCTCAGACGTTTTCATACCATGAATTGGCAATTGAACAAGGATGGATCCATGTAAGAGTTCGGTAGTCTTGTGTTGTCATTGGATTACATTTTTTTCTCGAATCCTGTAGTAATATCGTGTAGTTCATAGATGATGCATTCGATGTCTTTGAAGAGGACCCACAGGCGAGACGTTGATCTTATGTTTGAACAAATGAAAGCCAATCTTCTTGGTCCCTATAGTTTATTTTATGTGTCCTCGTATAGTAGAAAAACTGTGCCATTATGGTTAGCGTGTTTGTGTATTCTCTTAATTCCACATTTTATTATCATTCATGTTTTCCAGTACATGTAACTAACGTCCAGATGATCTTATTTGTATTTGCAAGGGATGAATTAGCTGAATAAATTTGGAGTTTCATTTGTTAGTGACCAATATGTAACTATAATTCACTTCAACATCAGTGCAAGAGTGAGAGAGAGCGCGGTGGCGGTCGAAGAAGAAAGAAGAAGAATACGAGAATTATTTTTGAAGTGTCGTCGGTGATGGTAGATTGTTGACGAACAATCTCTCGCCAGAGTGAAGAAAAAAAGCGTGGCGGGGCCTGAGGAAAACAAAAATTTTGATTCTGCCCACAAATTTGTACTCCAAAAAATTTTGTTTTCTCCAAAGCGGCGACCTTTTAATTTAATCGACTTCCAGGAGAAATTTCACATTTAACTTTGTATTTCTTTTTTAATACATGTACATTTTATGTTTTGAGAATTATAAAAGAATTTATTTTAGACTTTTTATCAAAATATTCAACCTGTGTTTTAATGTGATACATAATGTGATTAAGGATTTTTTTGTACGAGTTGGAACAGTTTAGAATACAACAATTGCGATATATCATATACGAATACCAATATAATTCCACATAGTAGGAATATTGTTAGAATAAGACATATAATCCGACATAGTGTTTTAATTTTTTATATAATTGTTTTTGGCTGAATTTTGCTTTTTAGATTTTTATTCTTATATGGCTCGACAACTTTTTACTTTTCGACAAGTTTCTATTATTATTTGTTGATTTATCATATCCAATTAGATATCGACTTAATGAGATATGTAAATTTATGATTTTTTTTTTGGTGACTTATCGATACTCAATTGTACCGTGCCCTATGGGCACGGGTTATATCTAGTATATATATATGGGAAAATGATAAAGTTACAAAAGATTTTGACAAAAAAAAGTTCCCACCTGATGTGGCGGGTGTGGTTTCAAACTTTGACCAAATCTAGGCCGTTGAGAGATGAAAATCACAACCGCCACATCAGCTGGGAACTTTTTTTTTGTCAAAATCTTTTGTGATTCTACCATCTCTCATATATATATATATATATATATATATATGTGTATTTTGTAAAAATAAGTATAGTCTATATTTCAACTTTAAACTAATTTTGCATCCTTGGTTTACATAATTCCCTTCACATCCTTGGTTTACATCATTCCCTTCACATTGTCTTTGTTTAACCTGATTTTTTCCCTCTAAGAGCATCTACCAATTCAATCACTGCCAATCCAATTAAATACCATGTAAGTCCTGCTAATATCACTTGTAGCCAAGAGCTATTGACAATGTCCAATATTAGTGACCCACCCATATGCTCATTCACCCCTCCTCCTCCACCACCACCGCCACCCCCACCACCATTTCCGCCCGCTCGCAACCGTATTATAACTGCTGCAACAACAGCCATCCCCATCGGAAACACCACTTTGATTGGGTTTGGACGACCTCGATCCTTCTCCACAACTACTTCATCTTGGTGATCATTCTCATTATCACCTTTATCTTTGTCATTGGTTGTATCTAATGAAGATTTAGTAGTACTTGTTGTTGTTGGTATTGAGTTATAGCTGTCTGGAAGAGTTAGAGTTGATGGGGCCCAATATTCGTCACGAAGTTTATTATTCGACGGAATTTTACGTGTACCCAAATTATCTCTTGCTTTTCGCCTCGCCTCTGCGGCATCTTGAAGTTTTTTCGTATTAGGTTGAGTTGATTTTCCGGCAATTAGTGCCAGGTTTCGGTGAAATCCAGGTGGTGTAGTTGAATGAGGTTTGGGTGGTTGCCAGTACAACCAGTTTGAGATTGATCTGATAGCTTGAAAAGCTGATATTCTTGCTTCTCTTTGGAAGTCCGATTCCTGCCATTATAAATATGAGGGTATTTTGGTCATAAAAAAAAATTGAGTCGGATCCTTAACTTCGTAACCATACAAAAAATTTGAATCCGATCTTAAACTGGAGTCGTAGTTTGCATTTACTCGCGTCAGATTTTAGAATATTTATTTTTGTCTGACTTGTATGTATGAATGATTTCAACTGATTTTATGTTCACATAAGCTGAACTCGGACAACCTAAGATTGCACGAGTCAGATTTAGACAACGAGGAAAAAAGAAAACGTCCTCCCAATAGTCTCTAACAAAAAAATTAGTGCAGATGAAGTTTTTACCTTGGAGTCTTGATGGGAGGAATTGAGTTTGGCTTCATCAAATCTAGATTGAAACTTCTTGATGTCAACAAATATGTTAGAGACTCGTGCCCCAACTGAGTTCCCAATACTCATTCTTACTGTCTCACGTGGCTGCTTTGACATTAGGAATTCTAAGGCTGCAAGGTCTGATTTCTCAACAACCCTAAAACACAAAAGAAAAGGACAACACAAAATTCATGGGTTAGGCCATTATACTTGTGTGAGATAGTGTCTCCTATAATGAGTCGATCCAAAAGATCTCGACATGATTTGACTATTTGAGAGTAGTACTACTATAGTGGTGTCACGGGGTTGAGCCTTTTCTTTTTCTCCTGATTCTATTGTTTGTTACTTTTTCTCCGTTCATTTTTTTCCATTTTGAGGGTAAAATAGTCAAACTCTCAAAACGATTCATTTGAGTTAGATGACCCGATTTAGCTTGTATAGCCTGGGATGTCCTTGACTAACACAAGCTAGGGAGGTCAAGCCCAACATGGCTCCGACTGAGCAAATTTGACTCAATCTGAGATTGTCTAAGCCTGATTTAGGCTCGGGTAGTCCCACCCACTTGACATCACTAGCTGAAGAGGTGAAATTCACTTTTACCGTTCAAGAAGCGAGTTTTTTATTTGCCCATTAAACATCGGAATAAATTGTATAATCGAATTTAGACATACAAATGTTCCTTTAGAAGGTAAGGTAGTATATCTCCGATAAAATTTGAAGTTCCATTGACGTCTTTGCGTTTTTATTCTTCTAATCATATAATATTTGATAAAAAAAAAATATAAAACCGATGAAAATTAAGCTTACGAGATGCAGTCGACGGGGCATGACTGAATAACGTCTTGAATTTTATGTTCAGGATCAGCCCATTGACCTACAACCCTAGCCCTCCCATATATTGATTCTATTGCAAATGTTTTTGATGCATATGTGTCGAGTTGATGAGTTTTGTGATTGCTAATGGCCTTTGCATGAAAGTTGAGTCTTTTAGTGTTTGTGTTGTGCCATGTGAGTTACATCTTATTGAAGAAGAGACATTTCTAAGAGACCTAAAGTAGTCATTAGTGGAGACTTAACCCATGTGAGAGCTCAAAGCCTAAATTGCCATTCGAGGGTACTCTTCCGCGCTAACTCCGAGTAGAATGAAGAGCTACTCAACCTCGTAACTTATAAAAGAGCTCATTTGATCTCGTGTGCTCAATTTCCTTAGCCACTAGGAGTGACATTAGGATAGCGAATTAACCTTGCCCTTGTAGTCCATGAAACCCAATGAGAATGCCAACTAGAGGATAACGGATACTCCATCATCATCCATCATCTTATATCCCGAGAATGAAGACATGAGATAAAAGAATGAAGAATGTCAAAAGCAAGTATGAAGTGAAAAGTTGATTGCAAGAATAGAGTTGTGTGTGTTGTATTTTGTTTTGGTTGATTGTATTTGTGTTATGAAAAGAAAAGAAGAAAAAAAAATGAAAAAAAAAATGAAAAATGAAAAAAAAGTGATACAAAAAAAGAAAAAGAAAGAAAAAGAGTGAAATAAAGTGATTTTTGTGTATGTTTGAGCATGTGTTAGCTCTTTTGTGTGAGTGATGTGATTTTATATATGTGTTGGTGTTTTTGTTCATGAATAAGTATTCGAAGCAAGAAACAAATGTTGAGATGCTTAAGAGGTTCTACCATAATGAAGAGGTCGAAATTCTCGGGAATCCACCATCAACATCCATCTCTAGTATCCGCTAAACTTTAGAAGGCATTTTTAGAGGGTAGAATGGGTGAGAAGGGTGAGTGAGCTTCCCCACTCTATTAGTGGCTAATTCCTTTTCGAAGATCATTCGTTCCAAAATGTTGTCCTCACCCCTTTTTATGTGTTGAGTCTATAGTCGTGATCACACTCACACATACGAGCGAACCATTCTTGAGTGATTTCATTTTTGGAGTGTATGTCCGTGAGGCCGAAGTCGAGGCGAAATGTACTAACTTGAGAATCAAGGTTTTGTGACTTCGGAACATAGATGTACTCATTATGGTATGACACTTGCATTTTAGGGTAAGACCATTAGTGAAGAGATCTTTAGCTTTTACAAGAGCTTATTTACTTGATTCATTATGTGTTGACATGCTTAAACCCTTTACTATATCAATCATGCTTATCTACGATTTGGATTTTGGACCCTTGTGTATTTGAAACCATGATGTTTGTGGGTGTCATCTATGAAAACCCTCACGAGACCACACTCGTCCACTAGGGCAACCTAGGGGTTTAACGACTTGTTGCATATGCTAAATGCAACCGGGATTCCTCCGAAAGTGAGTTAGGTTTTTCTTTTATTTTGTTTTGCTCGAGGACTAGCAAAATCTAAGTTTGGGGATGTTTGATGGGTCATGAAAATGCCCCATCTGAGTCGTTTAATTTAGCCAAGTTAGTCGGTTTCGAGTCTTTATTATAATAAAATGGTTGGTTTTCCTGATTAGGTGTCTTTTGCAGAGTTAGGTGTGAAAAACGGATAAAAACGAGGAAAAGATGCATGAAGGGTATTTTGGTCATTTGGAGTCAAGGACAATCTGGTAATTTGTCCAAGATCATGTGCGTGGTTGAAAAGTAGAGGTCGAGACGAGTCCGTAGGAGAAAACGGAAGTCAAATCGGAATCCGGACGAAGGAATAAATCAAAGTCAAAGTTGAGTCAAAGGATGTTGACCAGGTAGGATAAATCGGTGCAAATTCGGGCATGCGGGATTCTGCGGGACACGTGTCTCGGTATGGAGGTCGGAGCATCCGATATCCGTATTCACGCTAAGCAGCGAAATGGCCCTTATAAGCCCGATTCAGTGTGACGCGCTGTAACTTTCTTCGGTAGCCCCACTTCAACGTTTTAATCTTGACCGTTCTTCTCCGCGTGTCCTAGATCGACGGTTGCTGAGCGTCCTTCTCAATTGATGCTTCTGTGTAGCCCGTTGCAACTTAACTCCGTACACCCGGAAGCAACGTTTTAATCTTAGCCCCTCCCTTCCGCGTGTCCCAGATCAGACGGCTTCCGTAAGTCCCGTCCTTTATTCCATTCCCATGTTGCCCGTAGCAGCTTAATTGAATGCATCCGATCACGTGTCACTCTCCCGACCCTCCAGATCCCGCGTTCTTTTCCATCCGACGGCTACTGAATCATCTCACCCTATTATCTTATAACCGGGTACACAAAATCACCCGAATTCCCACTTTAAAGCCCTAGCCACCTGGTTTTGTCCTTTTAACCCATTAAATTCCAAAAGTAACCCTTCCTTTTAATTCTTTTTACCATTTAACCCAACCAAAACCCTAACCCATCTATAAATAGCACCTTTCTCCTCCATTAAAACCTAGACTTGCAAACCCTCTCAATATTCCTCTTCTCTACTCAACCTATACCTCTTCTTACCTATTTCTTTTTACCTATTTCTTCAACCTCTTCTTACCTAATCCCTCTTCTCTACTATTAAATCCATCTTTTCCATTCTTTTTCCATCTTCTTCTCTACCACTATTCTTTCTTCCATTAATAGTCTTCTTCTTCCTTCCATATTCTTCTATCATCTTTACCCTCTTCATCTCTTCTTTCCAACTTCTTTCTAGATCTAATTTCTTCCTTCTCTTTCTTTTTCTTATTTGGGTGGCAATAAAATAACTATTACTTGGATTTCTTGGAGTAAAATTCTTGAGCATAAATGGAGCAAATCTTGGATAAAATGGAGATACATGGGAATATGGAGTTGGAACATTCTTGGTGATTTCTTTCCATTAATTTCTTAGTATTTTCATTTATTTTACAATGTCAATGAATGTTACTCTAGATTCTATGTGTAGTTAATTTAGCAATCTAAGGTTGTGAATGAAACCCATTTTGGATCTTTATAATACTTGTTCTTGATTAATTAAATCCTTTGATGTGCTTTAATGTCTATTGATTGTTTATCTATATGGATTGGATTTTCTTTCCATTACTCATGCCTCATAATTAGATATTTCATACTTTCGTTAAGTTGTTAGATGGAGTATGCTTTTTAGATGATGAATAATAGTTAAGTGATCCGAATCTTTATAAGGAAGACAATTAGAATTAGTGATTATAAAATTGTTTTATCTAGAACATCATCCGGAATCTAAATAGTTCATTATATTGGATCCCGAGTAAATACAAAAGAGATTTAAGCAATTAATGCTTGTTTTATAAAGTGAAATTATGTGGTGGATTTTATAACCTTAGATATCCTCTTACCTCTTTCTTAGATAGTTTAGTTAGTTTTATTTGTTTCTTTATTTCTTACCAATCAATCATCAAACTTATAAAGTGGGGTGTGTGTGTTAGTCTAAGTTAGCTATTAACATCTTGATTATTGGGTTAAACCCGCATCCAATATCCGAAGTTACCTACCTATTCCTTGGGACGATTTCCCGATTTACTAAAATACTATAACTTGACCCCGTATACTTGCGGGAATAGACCTATTTTAGGCCTATCACTGTCCAATATGAGATCCTTACATGATGCCTTCTCAAGATGATCTTTCTGATG
Organism: Eschscholzia californica; assembly: GCF_041429995.1. Lineage (NCBI taxonomy): Eukaryota > Viridiplantae > Streptophyta > Magnoliopsida > Ranunculales > Papaveraceae > Eschscholzia > Eschscholzia californica. Next base: position 9,167,570 of record NW_028238198.1, on the reverse strand, counting down.
TCTTTGGGTTTATGCTCAATGTTTTCCCTCAGATCTTCAAGTATCTTATCTGCCACCCACCTGCTGTTTGCCATTGGGTTTTTTAAATCCCTAAGCCCTTTACAAGTGTGTCTAAAAACACCAGTCCTAAGCCTAAAGGTTTGTTTGTCTGGCAGTACAGAGCAATACACTCTCCACTCATAGTCTTTATCTTTACACTTATACTCTTGTTGAGTTGAGTGATTCCTTACTTGAGCTGTTACAAACTTCTTTGAGATGGAGTAAGCTCTTATAAAATTTCTACAGTGGGTCACACTCTGCCATTCCATACTAATGAATAACTCATCTGTGTCTGTGTCCCCTAACCCATGTGTTCCCTCATCATACACATCTTGTGATCTACTCACAAAGTCTGCATTAAACAAATCTTCTCTATCAGAATCTCCTCCTATGTACTCATCTTCATCATCTGCATCTGTGGGAACAGATTCTTCACCATCACTACTTCTTCCAGAATGGTATTCCTCCTCAGGTTCAATACCATCATCTTCATCATCTTCAACACCACTATCTAACACATTTGTATATGAACCCCTTCTAGCAACTTGATCTTCACACCTTTTAGCAAAATCTATGATAGGAAGCCAATCTAACTCTTCCTCAGACACATAGTCAATGCTCTTGCCCTTTGTTTTGGTTTGTTTACCCAAACCCTTATTGTTTACTGTTTCTTTTGAGGTAGACCCCACCATTTTTCTGCAAAGTTATTCATGATATAACAATACAAAAGCATTGAAACTTACAACCACATCCACAACCACACATAATAAACAATACAAAAGCACAGTGACAGAATTTCAAAGTTACAAACATGGAAAACAGTGAAAGTGTTTCAAAATTACTAAGTTACTAAACCTTTTCCATATGGTAAGTGTTACAAACATGGATGACAGTAAGGTAAATGGGTTTACAAGGCAGTAAGGTAAGTGTTACAAACATAGAAGTAATTTTGAAATTAGGTTACAAACATGGTAAAACAGTGAAAGTGTTTCAAAATTACTAAGTTACTAAACCTTTTCCATATTGTAAGTGTTACAAACATTGATGACAGTAAGGTAAATGGGTTTACAAGGCAGTAAGGTAAGTGTTACAAACATAGAAGTAATTTTGAAATTAGGTTACAAACATGGTAATTGATGGGTCATAAAAATGCCCCATCTGAGTCGCTTAATTTAGTCGAGTTAGTTCGTTTCGAGTCTTTATTATAATAAAATGGTTGGTTTTCTTGATTAGGTGTCTTTTGGAGAGTTAGGTGTGAAAAACGGTTAAAAACGAGGAAATGATGCATGAAGGGTATTTTGGTCATTTGGAGTCAAGGACAATCTGGTAATTTGGCCAAGGTCAGTGCGTGGTTGAAAAGTAGAGGTCGAGACGAGTCCGTAGGAGAAAACGGAAGTCAAATCGGAGTCCGGATGGAGGAATAAATCAAGGTCAAAGTTGGGTCAACATTTGGTCAACATTCGGTACAAGCTCGGGTTAGTTTCTGGCCCGCGGTACGGTTAGGGACACGTGTCGATGTATGGAGGTTGGTATACGCGGTTCCCGTGTTAGCGCTCAGCAGCGAAGTGACCCTTATAAGCTTGATCCGGTGAAGCGCGTTGGAAGTTAGTACGGTAGTCCCACTTCAACATTTTAATCTTGACCGTTCGTCTCCGAGTGTCCCATATCGACGGTTACTGTGCATCCCCTGTTTTATTCCATCCTGTGTAGCCCGTCGCAACTTAGAATCCGTAGCCCCTTCCCACGTTTTAATCGTGACCGCTACTTACCGCGCTTTCAAGATCTAACGGATGCTGAGCGTCAGCTCCTTATCCATTCCCGTGTTACCCGAAACTTTTTATTAACGTGCTCCCGCCCACGTGTCTGTTTCCCCGAAGTCCAGATCCCGCGTTCTCCTCATCCGACGCTCCCTGCTTGATGCCGCACTTAATGTCATTACCCGAGAAACACCTTAGCATCCGGATTTCAGCAACTAACCCCAGCCGCCAGCCTATTTGAATTATTTTAGGGTTTTTGCACTTTAACCCATTAATTCCCAAAAGTAGCCCTCCAATTTACCCTTTTTACCATTTTAACCACCAAAAACCCTAACCCACCTATAAATAAGTCTCTTTCTCCTTCATTTAATCTAGACTTCAACAACCCTCTCAAATGGCTTCCTTATCTAATTTCTAAGCCACTTCTCTTTCTATCTTCTAACCCTAATCCCCCATTCTTTTCTTCTACCTCTTCTTACCTATTTCTTTCTTCAACCTAATCAATTTTTCCCATTCTTTTTCTATCTTCTCTACTAATACTACTACTTTCTTCTCTACCACTATTCTTACTACCATTAATAGTCATCTTCTTCTTTCTTCCATATTCTTCCATCATCTTTATCCCCTTTCATCTCTTCTTTCTAACTTCTTTCTACATCTAATTGCTTCCTTCTTTTCTTTCTTTTTCTTATTTGGGTTGCAATAAAATAGCTATTACTTGGATTTCTTGGAGTAACATTCTTGAGCATAGATGGAGCAAATCTTGGACAAATTGGAGATACATGGGGATATGGAATTTGAGCATTCTTGGTGATTTCTTTCCATTAATTTCTTAGTATTTTCATTTATTTTACAATGTCAATGAATGTTATTCTAGATTTCATGTATAGTTAATTTAGCAATCTAAGGTTGTGAATGAAACCCATTTTGGATCTTTATAATACTTGTTCTTGATTAATTAAATCCTTTGATGTGCTTCAATGCCTATTGATTGTCATTTCATGTTGATTCTATAACCTTATTATCATTCATGTATTATAATTAGATATTTCATGCTTTTATTGATTTATTAGATGAGATATGCCTTGTAGATCTTGAATGATAGTGTAGGAAATTAGTTTTATATGGTAGTCAATCATACATTCTTAATTATAAAATTGTTTCATCTAGAATATCATCCGGAATCCAAATAGTTCATTATATTGGATCCCGAGTAAATACAAAAGAGATTTAAGTGATTAAGTGCTTGTTTTATAAAGTGAAATTATGTGGTGGATTTTATAACCTTAGATATCCTCTTCTCCCCTCTCTTTGATAGCTTATTTACTTTTATTTGTTTTCTTATTTCTCATATATCAATCATCAATTTTATGTGGGGTGTGTGTGTGTAGTCTAAGTTAGCTATTGACATTTTGATTATTGGGCTAAACCCGCATCCAATATCCGAAGTTACCCTCCTATCTCTTGGGACGATACTCGATCTTATTATAAATACTATAACTTGACCCCGTATACTTGCGGGAATAGACCTATTTTTAGGCCCATCAGTAATCATTAGGTTAATCATTAAGCTCTTCAGCAATCTAAACCCTAAACCTACATCCAGAGAGAGAAAGTTCGAAATCTTGGAAATTAGGTTACAAATATGGTAATCATTAGGTTAATCTAAATAGAAATTAGGTTAATCATTCATATGGAAATTAGGTTACAAACATGGTAAACATGGTAACAAGTTTGAAATCTTAGAACAGTTCTAAATAGAAATTAGGTCAAAAATTCACATGAAAATCGATGAACACTTACCTTACTGCCTTGTAAACCCTAGAGATTTGTCTTCGAAGTAAACAGAGAAGCTCGCACGAACATGTAACCAGCCGGAAATTGACCTAATCGCAAGAACCCTAAACCCCCAAACACTAAAATCGCACTGAAATCGCACAAACCCTAGGAATTTCGAAAATCCCCAATTCTATCGCGGGAAAGAGATATAACGAATCTGACCCGATTATATTTTCTTATTTCAATCTGACCGTCCATTCAGAACGAATCCAGGCCGTCGGATTCATTCCGTCAAGCTAACGGAATTAGGTTAGGTTATGCGGTAATTTATATTTAAGAGTTAGGGTGAAACAGTAATTTCGGGTGAATTGAAACGGTAGTTAGTTTTCGTCGACGGTCAACGCGGTCAACTGTTAGTCCGTGACCCAAAGGCTATAACGGACAAACTTGTGACCTAAATGCTAATGCCGGTACTTATCCTTGACCCAAACACTAAATACCCCTATTTAAAATGGGATTATTAGGGTATTAATAATAATATAGCTGGGCTTTAGGCCATAGTTTAGATGGCTTCAGGCTATAATTTAGATGGGCTATAGGCCCGGTTTGTTTGAGTTTGTATGGGTAGTAATCAAGCTTATCACATCTATGATGTATCAACACCAATTGTAATGGAATTACCAAAAAAAAAAAAAAAAAAAAAGTTATACAATCGTTCCTATTTTAACCCTTCTTTAGTCTTTAGTATTTCCATAGGGGTAGTTTAGTGATTTACTTTAAATGACCTCCTATAGGCAACGAATAAAATCAGGTTCCGCGTTTTTCTCTGGCGGGTGTGGTTTAGCGGGAAAGGTTCTTGGTCGATGGCGAACCGATCTACTACGATCTTTATGAAATTACAATTCTTGCCCTAATCTTCGTTGTCTTATCTTTCTGATCACGAACAAGTCATTGACGATCTTTCCTAAACCATAATTGTTCTTCTTCTTCTACTTTGATTTTAGGGTTTAATTCATCGGTCTTCACTCTTCGATTAACCCTAAATCTCTTCGGGTTAGCGCTCGATTTTGGTAACCGATCGTCGTCAGATTCTTTCAAGAAGTGCTATTACTGTTCGTTTACCATATTTCTTGAACCCTAGATTGTTATTCCCTACCTGTCTTGTTTCATTCAAGAAGAACTCTTATTCTTTTATTAAACCCTAACTTTCATTCTTGATTTATATGGAGCCAACGGGGGCCTACGTTGTGGATTAACCGATCAAGGATCACATACGGAAACGATCTTGAAGCAGGAATTAGGGTTTATCCTCTTCTATCTTCTTAAACTTTAGCTTACTGATATATTTTTGAATCTCAAGTTTGTTTCAAATTAGCCTGCTATATATGCACGATCTGAACCCTAACTAGTTGACTGTGTATATATCCTCTTCTAAGTGTCTCATGTCTCGATAACTAGTTTTCCATCTCTATTGAAGTGTTTGTTTTCCATTTAGGATTGTGATGGTGATAACTTCTAGGAAATGTACTAGTCTTTCAAGGACATAATGAATCAAAATAAATTCCTTGGGGGCTGAAATGATTTATGTCTTGAAAGTAAGTTTTCCATCACGATTCAATTTCAAACTTTTTAAACCAAAACCCATGAATGCATATGTTTTTCTTACTCTTAATGTTTTAAAAGCCATTTGCTAAACCCGGATTTGGACTACATGACATCATGTTTAGAATTGTGACGATGATGGCGACTACTAGGTAATGTACTAGTCTTTCAACGACGTAATGAATCAAAATAAATAACTTGGCGGCTTAAATGATTCATGTCTTTGAAACTAGTTTTCGTCATGGTTCTTTGACAATGCTTGTCTGAATGTTTAGTTTTTGTGTATGTGTGTTCGGGATTCCTTAAACATTAGCATTCTTTTTTCCAACTGGTTTTTATTCTATAATTTCAAACTACTACGAAGTTTCATTTATAACCTGTGAATTGTGATGATAATGGTGACTGCTCAGAAATGTACCGGTTTTTATCAAGAACATAATGAATCGATATAAATAACTTGGCGGCTTAAACGATTCGTTTCTTGAAAGCTGGTTTGTCATCACAATTCATTTTCAACCTTTTTAACCCAAAACCCTTAAGTGCATCTGTTTTTTGTAATCTTTATGTTTCAAAATGATTTTTCCAACTTTTTTTATTCTATAATTTCAAACTACTGCGAACTTTCATTTATGACTTTGAATTGTGATGATAATGGTGACTGCTCGGAAATGTACCGGTTTTTCAAGAACATAACGAATCGATATAAATAACTTGGCGGCTTAAATGATTCGTTTCTTGAAAGCTGGTTTGTCATCACAATTCATTTTCGAACTTTTTAACCCAAAACCCTTAAATGCATCTGTTTTTTGTAATCTTTATGTTTTAAAATGATTTTGCATTGACCATATTCGAGTGACCCACATAATCTGCAAATGTCAAATCTGCTCTTATTTGTTGTTAAACGTGGATTTTGAACTGCATGACATCATGTCGAGAACTTTGACGGCAAATACTAGGAAATGTACTAGTCTTTCAACGACGTAATGAATCAAAATAAATAACTTGGCGGCTTAAATGATTCATGTCTTGGAAACTAGTTTTCGTCATGGTTCTTTGACAATGCTTGTCCAAATATTTTTCTTTTGTATTATTTTTGTGTATGTGTGTTCGAGATTCCTTAAACATTAACATTCTTTTTTTCAACTGTTTTATATTCTATAATTTCAAACTACTGCGAAGTTTCATTTATAATTGTGAATTGTGATGATAATGGTGACTGCTCGGAAATGTACCGGTTTTTCAAGAACATAACGAATCAATATAAATAACTTGGCGGCTTAAACCATTCATTTCTTGAAAGCTGGTTTGTCATCACAATTCATTTTCAAACTTTTTAACCCAAAACCCTTAAATGCATCTGTTTTTTGTAATTTTTGTGTTAAAACGATTTGTTAAACCTTGTATTGACCATATTCGAGTGACCCACGTAATCTGCAAACGTCAAATCTGCTCTTATTTGTTGTTAGACGGGGATTTTGAACTGCATGACATCATGTTTAGAATTGTGACGATGATGGCGACTACTAGGAAATGTACTAGTCCTTCAAAGACGTAATGAATCAAAATAAATAACTTGGTGGCTTAAATGATTCATGTCTATTGAAACTAGTTTTCGTCATGGTTCTTTGTCAATGCTTGTCAAAATGTTTCTTTTTTGTTTTCTTCTTGTATGTGTGTGTTCGGGAGTCCTCAACCCAACAGTTCTATGATGTCAAACTACTATCGAGTTTCATTGATTTTTATTAATTGTGATGATAACGGTGACTTCCGGAAATGTACCTGTTTTTCAAGAACGTAACGAATCAATATAAATAACTTGGCGGCTTAAATGATACATTTCTTGAAAGCTGGTTTGTCATCTCGATTCATTTCAAACGTTCTAACCAAAACCCTTAAATTCATCTGTTTTCATACTCTGTATGTTCTCAAAACGATTTGTTAAATCTGGTATGGACCAATTCAAGTGACCCACTCTATCTGCAAACGTCAGTTCTGCCCTTATTTGTTGTTAAACGTGGATTTGAACTATATGACATCATGTTTTAAATTGTGATGATGATGGTGACTACTAGGAAATGTACTAGTCTTCCAACGACGTAATGAATCAAAATAAATAACTTGACAGCTTGAATGATTCATGTCTTGGAAACTAGTTTTCGTCATGGTTTTTTGACATTGCTTGTGTAATTATTTTTCTTTTGTTTTGTTTTTTTTCTATGTGTGTTCGGGATTTCGTAAACATTTACATTCTTTTTCCCAACTGTTTTTTATTTCAAACTACTACGAAGTTTCATTTATAACTGTGAATTGTGATGATAATGGTGACTGCTCGGAAATGTACCGGTTTTTCAAGAACATAACGAATCAATATAAATAACTTGGCGGCTTAAATGATTCGTTTTTTGAAAGCTGGTTTGTCATCGCGATTAGTTTTCGAACTTTTTAACCCAAAACCCTTATATACATCTGTTTTTCGTAATCTTTATGTTTTAAAACGATTTGTTAAACCTTGTATTGACCCATATTCGAGTGACCCACTTTATTTTCAAACGTCAGATCTGCTCTTATTTGTTGTTAAACGTGGATTTTGAACTGAATGACATCATGTTTAGAATTGTGATGATGATGGCGACTACTAGGGATTGTACTAGTCATCCAACGACGTAATGAATCAAAATAAATAACTTGTCGGCTTAAATGATTCATGTCTTGGAAACTAGTTTCCGTCATGGTTCTTTGACAATGATTGTCAAAACGTTTCTTTTCTTTTTTGTTTTTGTTTTTTTTGTATGTGTGCGTTCGGGAGTCCTCAGTCATTTACATTCTTTTTACAAATGTTTCAGTTTTATGATTTCAAACTGTTATAAAGTTTCATTTATAACTGTGAATTGTGATGATAATGGTGACTTTTCGGAAATGTACCGGTTTTTCAAGAACATAATGAATCAATATATATATAATTTGGTGGCTTAAATGATTCGATTCCTGAAAGCTGGTTTGTCGTCACTATTCATTTTCAAACTTTTTGACCAAAAACTTTTAAATTCATTTGTTTTTTTGACTCCTTTGTTTTCAAAACTATTTGTTAAACGTTGTATTGACCAGATTCCCTTGGTCCACTTTATCTGCAACGTCTTTTGTGCTCTTATTTGTTGTTAAAGCTGGAGTTTTGATGGCAGGACATCGTCTGAGAATTGTGACGCTGAGGGTGACCACTAGGCAATGTACCCTGGTTTATCAATAGGTCATGTGATATGGAGAAGTCCAAACGTTTATTTTTATGATCGATTAGACTGTTATGAAGTTGCATTTATCCAGTACCAGGAACCTAGAAAAGGCTTCTATATGGATGCCTATTGGCTTCAACATTAGATTGGAATGTAGGCTTGTCCAACCAATTTTGCTTGCACAATGGAAAGGATTATACATGTAGATGTATATATTTCGTTGTTTAAGGACCATAATAACAGAATTTAAATGGCACAAAGGTTTCACCTTTCCCTTTATACTTGTGTTCCGCCTTTCTTGTTATATCCTTTTCTTTTGACGCATCTTTCAGCCCCGCTGTTTTACATTTGTTTGGAACAATCCATTTGATGAATTTGTTCAAATTTGTTGACATTGAACTGTTGGAAACTCTTTTACACTCTGTACGGATCTTCAGAATTACTTGAGAGGGAAGAAACCGATTGTTTTTCTTCTATATATGTAGCCCCAACAAAATGTTGAATTTGTTTTCAGTAATCGATGAAAATCAAAGATGCTAAGTTCTCTATATCTGGAACCCATTGTGGACTATGAAAGCATATTGGTTGTCTAGAGAGAGATGGGTCTAAATTTCTTGTATGGGCTATTATCACTTTTGATATCCTTATTTTCATTCTCAGTATGGCTTAGATTGGACATGAACAACTATGTATTGTAAACATAAACTCTAATTGTTCACGTCAAAAAGAGAGAATGTAATATGTTGGCAGTTAAAGTTTATGGCTCCTTGACAATGGTGAAATAATCTCTTTGGTTAAAGTTCATGGGAAACTCATTTCTGAACTTTTATTTGTAAAGTACTCTGGTATTTTCCATCAAAGTTTATTGGTGGCTTCACGATTTGGAGCTGGAAGCCTACTTTTATGTATTCGGATGAAGTAAAAAGCTTACTAGAATTTTCGAGAAATGCTATTCAGATGATCTGCATCCTCCCATTGTCCATTTTGGTCAGATGGTTGGAGTTGTTAATGTATTCGGTCTGGTTGCCGCGTCTCAAACTCCGTATGTTTCACATGTTACTGTGTGCTGCTTTATTTCATTATCTCAAACTCTGTAAGTTTCACATTGCCAATACTTTCAATTTCTGCAAGGAACTTAAGCTTGTGAAGGACGGGTTAGGAAATAAATAAATGCAATCTTAAGTCAGTCCCACAAAACTTTTCGGAGGATACTCTGGGAACATAACATGTGGCTAAGGGATATTAGCTACTAGGGTTAGCTTTCTCCTCACTACCTTACATTAAGAAGAGATACTTCTGTAGCATATTTATTTTTCATGGGTATGGGTTTCCCATAGAGTAGACTTGTACTATTCTACCCTTGAAGGGAAAACAGCTGGACGATTTGGGACTCTGTTTTATTAACGATGTATGTATGTGATGTATTAGAAATCTCTTCATCGTCATGTTTACTGCAAGTTTTGCTCGCCTCTGATGCCACTTGCTTTTGTAATCTCAACCTGTTGAAGGGCGTAATTATGACCACTTATACAACTTGTTACTTTTTATGGTGATTAGATGTCCATTTTCATGTTTTCTGAAATTCAGGATGGTTACTCGTCTCATGTGAGTACAGTTGAGACTGTACTGAACATCATTCAGTAAGGTTGCCATCACATTTAATCCGCTCTTACGACGAGAACCCTTAGAGGGCACTGTTCGCGTTTACCAAATTGATCTTTCTTATTTTTGTCTTGGAAGGGCTTCTGATCTGTCCAGATTCAGGATAACGCAGACTTGTTGGAATTGTCATCTGGGGATCTGACTCTATGTTCCTAAGATTCTAGGTTGGAGACACTATTTAATGATGTTATTGACTATTTTGGTTCATCAAAGCTCGTCTAGGTTGGTCGAAGCTCATGTTAAATGAGTTAATTAGACGCACGCCATGCGGTGGTTATTGGAGAATGATCCCAGGTTTCTTACGTTTTGGTATTAGTATCTCAATAGACTAAGCATTAGTTCCTACGCATCTTATGTGTACTGTATTGCTTCTGGCTTACAAATGCTTATGTGATTAACGGTGCTACTCTCTTTGCCTTTGCTTTAGTTTAGATAGTTGTCAAAGATGGGGGTTTTCATTGGTGACTATATAAATCACTGAAATTATAAGGAATTTGTCGTGATTTGGGGAAGTCTGAGCATATAAGATATATATTTTTATGATGGGCAGGAAGTCACTTGCATCCAGTATTAAGAACCTAGATATGAGTAGTGTGGCATCTACTCTGAAATAACTCCTTCGTTACTTAGCCATAGCTTATGTGGCTTGTACATGGATGATGGATTCCAAGTGTCTGCAACATTAGGTGAAACTATCTCCTTTGATATGTCGTTTCTGGTCGTGATACTTTTTATGTTCTAATCAGAACACCTTTGCTTGTTTATATACTGTATATGTCTTGTGAGTTGACGGCCACATGCACAAATCAAACGAAGCAAAAGTTAAACCTTTCTGTTTCGTATTTCTTGTCTTTAGCCCTTTCTGTTCGGTCCTTGGGTTATGATTTGGTCTAGATATATAGTATACTGACAGTGACCGATAGATTCATTATGACTATCTGATAATGCATAATTTCTCTGGCATATCCTTGTCTTTCAGAGTATTGTATCTCACTTTTTGGAACATTTGACTTGATCAATTCTGTTGAATTTTGTTCATAAACAACAAACAATAAGACTCAATCATGTGGCGTGGAACTGTTGGAACTTTTTTGTCACCTTGTACTGATCTGGACTCTTGAGAAGTACTACAGCGGGAAGTAGCCAATTGTTGAACTGTCAAAGTGCATATTGGTTGTCCACAAAGGGCTGAGTCTGTAAGTGTATATATACATATATGTGTCTATGTCATAATAATTGTAGAAACTACAAAATAATTATCTTCTATATTGAGTTAGCTTCAATCGGGGTTCAAGGACGTATACCATACATTTGTTGTTAAGCGCTGTTACTCCATTTTCAATCTGCTTTAGAAGCCAAAGTCTTACATTTGGTAGTGGAGTGCAGATTTTCTTGTCGTGGATCTGTTACCTAGAAACAAAATATTCACATGAGGCTGTCGTGGTTTTCAGAGTGTAACAGTTGTAGAATTTACATAATAACTCAAAAATCCTTGTGAGATGATTGTCTTCAGGGATTGGTCGGGATTGGCTTAGGTGAATCTAGTATTGGCATAATACTTTTTAAAACACCATCTGCTAGGAACATACACTTCACAGTTATTGAGAAATCTCCGGTGAAATTGGAAATAGTTTGTACCTTAAAGGAAAAAGGTGGGGCATGTGACACCTTCAAGTGCTCATTATAGTTGGTCTGCGCGTGTACGCCTTACGTGGTAATCTGACTACTTACTATACTTTCTTGGTGGGTTTTGTACGACAATAGTTGCTTCTTCAATGGGGTTGTACTTTTGTGTCACCAAAGGTATTACTCTCTTCGTACTTACTCAAATATCCCGTAAGTAGTTCAGATATTTCTCAAAGATAGTGACTACATAAATTACTCAAATAATAAGAACTTTGCATTTTTTGGAACAACTGACTTAATCGATTCTGTTGAATTTTGTTCATAGACAACGTACAAGACTCAATCATGTGTTGTGGAACTGTCGGAACTCTTTTGTCACTTTGTACTGATATTGACTCTTGAGAAGTACTTCAGTGGGATGTAGCCCATTGTTGAACTGTCAAAGTGTATATTGGTTGTCCACAGAAAGCTGAGTCTGCATGGCCTTCTTGTCCTTATTTTTTCCTCAAGAAGGTAAAATTATATTACTTTGATACTTTTTACTAGTTGGAGAAGTATTTTAGTGGGAAGCTGTTAAAGTGTCTAAGTGAATATCGGGTGTCTAAAGATAGCTGGTCAGCAAGTCCTTGAGCTATATCAATGTTTGGAACAACGCAAAAAAATAAATTTATATTAGTTTTGAAGGCGTAGTGTCTTGCAACCGTTGGGAACTTCTCTGTCATTTTGCAAGTACTTTAGTGGGAAGGAACTGTCGAAGTGTTGCAGAGAGCTGGGTTTGCTATTTTTACCTGGACTGTTATTAGTTCTTTTGAAGAAGGCAAAATGTTATTATGTTAGTCCAGGCGAGTACAGTTATTTTCTTCAGACAAATACAATTGAACTGGATTATCCTTCATTTTTCCAATGGACATGGACAATTTGCCTCTTCGTGACTACGATTTTTGGAGTTACAAAACCTTTTTGTGGGGTCCCAGATATCGAACAAAGGAACAAGAGGTTTGCGTCAATTCTTAACTTAAATCCACAGATATCTATTGGTTCAGGAATATTTGAATTATCTGGAAATTTTTTGAAACTTAGATGACTATATAGAAAAATAATATAGAAAACAAAAGCAGAGTAAACATAGGAAACTATGTTATATCATCATAGCTTCCCTAAGAATCGGGATTTTGTGGTGAGCAACTTATATACTAGAAGTTTGAGGACCCAAACTTCTAGTAGTTCTCAGCTGTTATGTATCTAAGTTTGATTCTTCACTTAGCTATCTTTCTTTAATCTCGTTTCGAGGAGGGGGCTTCAATTTCTTATTCTCCGAATATATGTTTATTGTTACACCTGACATTAGGTACATCACGACCAAGAGTCATCAATGTCTCAACTTAAAGCATACAGTTTTATGCTGGTTCATGAACACAAATTGCGAGAAAATCTTGTTAGGTTGAAACTGCAATAGGATCACCTTATATTTATAGAGTATTTGGAACAAGTTAAATGAGATCTGGTTTGCTCTGTTGTTGCAAACATTCCATGCTAACATGCTTGCTCGTATAATGTATTTCCCGTCTTGGTCATGCATCATTCGCAGGGAAGATGCGTTGTAGGTTCTTCCGGCTTTCGCAGCTATTGGTCTCATAATCCTGAACTGGGTCTTCCCAGGTTGCTTTCAAGAACAAAATATTTTCAGTGGTAGTTATAGTTGCTTCCGTAACAACGGATTGTTCCAACTATATTTCTTGTTGTTCAGATTATTGGGTTTTCTTTCCTCTGTGCTTTAAGGAATTCTGCAACCAAAACCCTTTCAGTAACTCGTACATGAGAAAACATGTGGACAAGTATGGCTGTTCATTGGCCATGTTTGCTGTAGGGTAAGATCTGAATATTGTTTCCTATCCGAGTTTGGTAGTACCTTTGTTACGCCATCATTTAGTAATATACATGTTATTTTGTTGGATCTAGTTAAGGTGAACTTTAATATATCTTGTTATGTCATGCTGGAGTCCTTTCGCTGTTTCAGCTTATGTGGTTTCTGGTTTCTTGATCGAAATCTAGTTGTCAGTACTGAAGATGGGGTGCACTGAATACTGAAGCACATTCTGAAGCTTCAAAGAGTATATTGCAGAAATCCTCCTCCATATTTCCTTCTGTTTAGAAGGTCTCGTGACTCGTGAGTGGTGCAAATCAGGATGGCAGCCTACGACTCTTTGACCCAATATGAGGTAGATATGTTGCTTAGTTTGTCACCAGGTTTCCCTGGTTATGTTCTTCTTTGCGGATATTTTCATAATAATGTTTTCTCCTACCATTAACATCTTCTTGCGGGAATTTTTCTTATATTCTTCTTGGAAGTGTTAACCTGTAACATATTTTGCTGGAATTCCTGCCAGTGTCTCCATCACTGGCTTCACATTCTTCTGTGATAACGTTTAATGTCTAGATTATTAGGGTTTTCATTGTTCTGTGCTTTATGGAATTCTGCAACCAAACCCCTTTCAGTAATATGTACACGAGGACACATATGTACAAGTATGGCTGCTTCCATCGGCCATGTTAGCTTTAGGGTAAGATTTGAATATTGTGTTTCAAGTGGTTAAGCCGATCTATAACATACCTCGTTATGTCATGCTCGAGTGATCCCGCAGTTTAAGCTTATATGGTTGCTGGTTTCCTGGTCTTTAACAAGGTTGTCAGTAAGCTTTTGGTTACACCATATGTTTGGGAGTCGGGGAGTCTCTCAACTATTTGAGTCAAATGATGAAACTATTTGGCAGTTTACGTATTCTCTTGTGTGGGATGCACTGGATACTGAAGCATATTCTGAAATTCAGAGAGTATATTTCAGAAATTCTCCGTACTTCCTTTTGTTTAGAAGCTCTCACGAGTGGTGCAAATCAGGAACTCTTATGGAAGTCGAAATATGAGGTGGATCAGTTGCTTACTGAAGCAGACGTTTCCTGCTTACTTTCTTCTTTCTGAATGTTTCTTATAAATAATGGTTTCTCCTACCATTAACATCTTTTGCAGGAATTCTTCATATTTCCTTCTCTTGAGAAGGTCTCGAGACAATGCTACTTCTAAGTTCTAACACGTTATTTCTAGGTACAGCTAGTTATATAGGAATTTTTCAATTGATTTTCTTGCGTACCACAGAGGAACTACCAAAACTAAATGGTATGAAAATTCTCTGTCAAGAAAGTGCTGCTGATATTGTTAAGGTTTGGAATCCCTGTATATTTTTACATTGCACATTTCAAGCTAGGTCATTTTCACTAAAAGTTTCTTAAAGTTGTGGCTTTAAGTATTTGTCTGGTTACGTGTATTACTGTGATCACATTAGTTCAAAATCTTAACTTATATAACTGAGAAGAACCATTGCTAAGAGGCCTCTTCCTCGCTCTGCTGAGAATGTTGATTTTGGTGTTTTTTGTGCGGTAAGAAATACACGTATATTGTGGTGACTGGTGAGCATATAACATGTATTGATTTGAGAAATACACGCATGCAAGTATTTCCTATTTTTCCTTTTTAGAGAAAAGACTTACATATATGTATCTATGTCCTAAAAATTGTAGAAACTACGAAATAGTTATCTTCTATATCGAGTTAGCTTCAGTCGGAGTTCAAGAACGTATATCACACATTTGCTGTCGTAGAATTTACATAATTACTCAAAATTCCTAGTGAAATGGTTGTATATGTATGAACATGAATCAGTTGTAAATCTAGTATTGGCATAATACTTTATGAAACACCATCTGTCAGGAACCTACGCTCAACTCTTATTGAGAAATCTCCCGTGATGACTGGTTAAATATCATGAAAGATTTCTTATGGAAGTCGACACCAGCAAAGAAGAGGAAGGCACACTGCGTAATGTGAAAATAGGTTGTACCCAAAAGGGAAAAGGTGGGGTACGGGACACCTTCAAGTGCTCATTGTAATTGGTTTGGGGCGTGCCCGCCTTACTTGGTAATCTGACTACTTCCTATAATTTGTCGTTGATCTATTCATTTAGTTTCTTGGTGGGTTTTGCACGTCGATAGTTGCTTCTTTCTATGGGGTTGTACTTTTGCATCACCGAAGGTATTTCTCTCTTTGCACTTCGCTTAAATATCACGTAAATAGTTCAGATATTTGTCAAAGATGAGGTTTCTCACTAGTGATGACTACATAAATCACTCAAATTATAAGAATTTTGCTGGTTACTTTATTTGGAGTAGCCTGAGCATTTAAGATAATGTGGTTTTATGAAAGGATAAGATGATCTTACGTTTATCTAGTACGAATAACCTAGACATGAATAGTGGTGCGGCAGCTTTGAGATAATTCAATAACAAGTCGCATGAATGGCCTGCTACATAAGATAAGCTGCATTTCGTTGTCCGTTAACAAGGGCATGCTTTTGGCCACATGTGAAAATAAATTTCGTTAAGACCATATTATCTACTTGGCTTCTTAAACGAAGAGCGGCTTCACAAATTTGTAATCTCAACCTGTGGGAAGACATTGTAAGGACCACTTAATGAACTTGTTACTTCTACTTTTTATGCATATTATAGCTGACAGGCGACGCTGATTGCACGTCCATTTCTGTTTTCTGATATTTGGGAAGGGTTTTGTGGCTCATTCTAATAAAGTTGACACTACACTAAGGTCCTTTAGAATTCAGATACCAGGTTTCTTAAGTTTTGGTACGTCTGCTGTAATGCTTCTGAATTCGTAAAAGTGCATTATTAAGATCTTTGAAACATGGCTCATAAATCATGTGTGTCGCTTAGAAATCTCAGTGATAAGAACATTTTATCGATGAGATAAGGAAGCGAGTAGAATTTGTGGATATAGATGTCCCGCACTCAGATTTTATCCATCATCTAGTTTATCATATCGATCTTTTTCAAAATGAAGTATCCCGTCTTTTTCATTTCTTAGTTTGCTTGTTGTTGGTTACTAGAGTAAGTAGATCGTTGAACTTCAGAGTTTCACTTCATGTAATTAGGCCAATTTCGGGAAAGCTGACAGAATATAAATGTTCTCTGGATTGGGTAATCACTCGATGTATCTGGTTCTCACCTGGTAATTATTTTAGATGGTTTAAACCTATGCTTGATGAGGTGTGTTCTTGTTTCCACTTACGACAAGTACAACTATATCATTTGATTTTCTGTAGAATAGTATCAAGTACTTCTGTTCATATTCCTACTTGTTATGCGGTTACATATCGCATTTTTTTGAATGGTACATGAATTCTAACTTGGTGCTGATTATTAGTTTCTAGATGATATTGTAGTAATATTCTATGGGTGTATAGAAATCCATTGCAGGAGACCGCAGGGGAATTCTTTAAGGTATGACAAACCCTTTTTCCTCAACTGTGTTTGATGATATTACAATTTTCCAATTAAAGATTATTTATATCAATTTTGCTCGTGTATACATATGTTTCGTGGGGTGAAGGACCACGAAAACACAATATAAACAGCACCACTGTTTTAAAATTTGAATCCCTTTATTTTTGTCTTCCACCCATTTTTGTTCGATCCGTGGTTAATTTGGTCTTGATGTGCCTGACAATAACGGATAGGCTCATTATAATTATAATGCATGTTTTCCTCTTGCTCTGCGGATCTTTCAACATGGTTGATGTAACTTACCATTTGGAACAATTGAATTAATTAATTTTGTTGAAACTTGTCAACAGACTGCAAATGAAACTCAATTATGTGCCGATCATCTGTTGGAAAGTCTTCTGTCAGCTTTATACTTATTTTGAGAAACACTTCATGTGTTTCTCAACTTTTGATGAGCCGGCAGGCGAAAATGCAATTATACTGGAAGGAGAAAGGAAACAAAATTTCAACTTTTGATGTTAAGTAATCTGGTATATCTCATCAGAGCTTATTGATGGCTTCATGTGTTGGAGTTGAAGCCTACTTCCATGCATCTTTTATAAAGAGGTGCATTGGACGAAATTGATGGTGTGGAAAGCTTACGAGAACTATTCTAGAAATGCTACTCAAATCCATACCCTCCTACTTTCCATTCCGATGAGATGGTAAAAGTGTAAAACAGTTTCCTATTTCACCTTGTTTCAAATTCGGTAAGTTACACATCTAATTGTGTGCTGATTTGTTGGCAAGAAGCATCTTAGAGGGCCAAATACTTTGAAATCCTGTCATGAGACTGAAGTTAGATCATTTTTTTGCGCAATAGAGTTACTGGTTTATTAGGGTTCGTTCTAGAAGCAGCAGATTGTTGAATAGAGCTAGAGAAGATCAGATTGTGATTGTTCGGTTGAGTTGCTCAGCTAATGTGCAGTTCCAGTGTCGAATAGAGCTAGAGAAGGTCAGATTGTTTATTCTAGAATCAGCAAACCAGTTAAATCGGGATGGAAACAAGAAAGGCCGGGGATCATTAAAATCAAAGAGTCAATTCTACAAGAACTCTTAAAATGCATTTTCTTTTGCCGATTAGCTGAGCAGGTAGGAGATCTAAATTTAGGGATAGTAGTAGACACGGCAATTCAAGTTCACGGTGGATATCATGTGTTGGAGTTAGTTTAGCTCTTTCTGACTACAGCAGGGACATTAATAAAGGTAGTGCGTTGTATGTAGAGACCCATGATGTGTCTTCTTATGTGAGAGGTTTGTACGTACAAAAAAGCTGGCCATGTGTATTTTTCTTTCCTTCTGCACAACTTAGTCTTCAACTTTAAACCGTGTTTTGTAATTAGTTGCAGGTCATCAGACAGGTAGACTGACTCTTGAAGGTGACTAAGAATCCTCCAACTAACACCAGTAAGGGTACAAAAAATGGAAGGATTTCATCCCATTTGAGTATATTTTCTCTCATGTTATTAGGTCTCCTCCATCTTTTCTCTTCTCTCCAACTTTGGGGTTGTTGTCGAGCGGCTTCAGCCTATCTACTTCAGGTAAGAGTAATGGCTTCAATCTCTGTTGCACTTCTAACTTCTCACCCACTTTCCTGACCCTATAAGTATCTTTCTAGTAACAAAATTGCGTTTCAAGGCTAATTACCAAATTGTCAAAAATAATGAAACCCATATAAGAAAAAAAAAGTAAAGATCAATGTGGATGTGGTTCTACAAACTTAATTACACAACTTGATGAAGCTCTTGGAAGCCCAACTATTTCTTCAGCTACCATTAGTTTCTCCTCTTTAATTTCCAATGAGGACTCCAAAATTTTCAGTTTGTTCTCCATTAATTCAAATTGAGATATATTTTTTGTTTGAGAAGGACTTAAATACGTAGGTTTGATACGTAGCGTTTTTCAAAAAAAAAAAAAAGTTTACCACACACATCTCTCTTGTGTTTCTGTTGAAAGGTAGGAATGTGACGGATTTCAGATTTAGCGACAAAGGTAGGAATGTGACGGATTCACATTGTAAAATGGAAGAAGCTTCATTCCATCTACTTTTTTTCCCCCATTATTTGATCTTCATCTTTTTTCACATGAGCGTACTTCTATAGGTCCGTGCACACTTAAGTGAAGAAAATCCAGGAAAAACATGAATATCTGTGAGCGAACCTTTGTACAAGAGGGCCAGCAGATTCGGTGCCCAAATCTTGACTGGTTGGGGAGTATAAACACATGCAAACCGTATTAGCATAGGCCTGAAATGTGTGCAATCTTCTCATTCTTCCAGCAGCAGATTAATATATCCAACTTTTCTAGCACTGCGCAGTTATAAAAGAGTTGATTGATAGAATCATTAAACCAAACATGCACAAACTTAAGGATTATGCACAGAAGTCCTGAAGGGGAATCCGAGTAATTCATCACATGCTCTAAACTATTCAGCGTATAGGATTATGCACAGAAATGCAACATTCATTCAAACACTACCAATAAAGAATCAACAAGTCGGGATTCATAAGTGTAATCATCAAGACGTAAATTGTTTAAAAGCATTATCCACAGCTAATAACAAAAAAACACCAAAAAAAAGGATACCAACAAGCAAGAGAAAACCTTTGGGAAGAAAATAACATCAAATGGAAAAGAAAGGGAGAATTACTGAAACCCCCCAACTCTGATAATGCCTTTTCTGAAACCCCCCATTTTAATTAGTAATTACTGAAACCCCCCAACTTCGTTAGATTTAACTTTGATATTTTCAATATTACTTTCTTGCCCTCTTACGTTTTACCTCCACTTCTGATAATGCGTTTACTGAAACCCCCCACTTTTATTAATAATTACTGAAACCCTCCACTTTTATGAATGTTTTTCTACGTTACCCCCTAAGCCTGATTGGTAATTGAGTTTATTCCCCGATTGACTGAAAATTGCCATTACCACCTTGGCCTAACAAGAATCGCCTATGGACCTATATTTCTTCATGTATGACCAAAATACCCCAAATAGTTTCAGACGCCGTATCCATATTAACGAAAATAAAGATAACAACTTCTTATAGGAACTTGGTCTGAATCGTGACCTTGGATGATGAAGATGGTGATGGTGAGAATACGAAAGAAAAGAAAAAGAAACACGAAAGAAAAGAGAAAGAAAAGAGAAAGAAACACGAAAGAAAAGAGAAAGAAACGATAAGTGTAAAAAATTGTCGTTGTCAAGCACTGGATACTATATGGCTATTTAGTTTGGTGGGAATTTGTATCTTCAATTAGTCTCAATTGGGTGGAAATCAATCTTACTAATGGTAGACCGTTAGCATTGCAGTGACATCATTTTCGATGGCCTCAAGGGGTTTTACCAATAACAAAACCATGTACTTGTTGATCTTAGAACCGACTCAACTTGGTGGCAGAAGCTAGAACAATGTCTGTAATTGCGGCTTAATTATGTCTCA
The DNA here is from genome assembly GCF_041429995.1 of Eschscholzia californica. Taxonomy (NCBI): domain Eukaryota; kingdom Viridiplantae; phylum Streptophyta; class Magnoliopsida; order Ranunculales; family Papaveraceae; genus Eschscholzia; species Eschscholzia californica. The sequence continues at coordinate 9,147,046 of NW_028238198.1, read as the reverse complement.
TAGAGATCCAATGAATAAAAGACATCCTTTAGTCTTCAGAAAGATTGAAATAAAAGTTCATAATTTTACTCACTAAGTAAAACAAGTTACATAATAAAAGAATGTCAGCATTAAAGCATGAAGTAACATTTCGGATTATTCCAATTAGAAAAGCGTCTGTTTCTATCGGATTCCTCTCTGCAACTCTTCGATAAGTTCGATGAAGTATCAGCTCCATTAAACACTTTCAATTACAGGAAAATTCAAGTCATTTCAGTGATTGGGTTGAAACTGGAGACAACTAAGGAAACATAAGTGGTTTATGTTATACCCAGAGAAACAACTAATTTACCAACCATACTTCTTCATAACATCCCTTGTTCTTTCCGGAGATGAGTAAAAACTATAATAACACAAGCAATAATCCACGGAGGAAAACTGCTACCAAAGACGTTCAATTTCATGATCCAATCCGGACGTTCTTGCATAACTAATGTACTAGAAAAGTTATTACTGCTACACCAAATAAGATCTTTGTTATAGGTTTTACCATCGAGTCCTGCAACCATATAAATCATAAATCAGATAGTAGTACTAGTAGATTAATAGAAGATGAAAAGAATGAGCTTTAAAAATGATGAGAAGAAAAATCAAACTTGTATAACCTTCAAACAAAGATTCATATGAGAAGACAATTTCAGTCATACTAGACTCTTCTATTGCCAAATATATAGAATTATATGTCATCATCAATATCAGAATTGTTGAAACTTTGCACGCAACCTTCAATTTACAGTAATTTATTTTTCAGATTCTTCGTCCCTTTTCATATACTTATTCATACATAAACATTTTTCTTATTCAGAGAAACCCACCACCAAAACCCTATCACATATATATGAAACCATTATGATTAATTGCTCATGCACAACCATGTTGTTCAGAGAATCCCACCACCAAGTAGAACTTCATAAATGTACATACGGATATCCCAACCGAAGTATTACAGTATAAAGGAAATAATCTATATATTTGTAGATAATTTAAGAACAATCTATAAGTAATTTGTTATTCTCATATGAATACTCTATAGGGAGAATTACTACTAATGGAGGAAAACGAGTTACTAATGGAGGAAAATCAGTTACTTCAAAAGCTTCCTAAGACCACATATAAAGTTATTGACTAGGTTAACATGAGATGATTATTAGTTTATTATTACTACTAATAATACAGAAATTACCACTAATGGAGGAAAATAATGTGTATCAAAAGCTCGAAACCCTAAAGGAGGAAAACGAGTTCACTTCTTAATAATACTGAAATTACTACTAATGGAGGAAAATGAGTTACTACAGCTCGAAATTAAACTAAGGAACTCTCCCAAGTCAAAACCCTAAAAGATTGAAAACCCAAAACTCAAAACCCTAGTTGTATTCGAACAGAGAGAGAGAGAGAGCGTGAATACCTGGTGTGATTACTGAAACGTGACTTTTCTTGCGCTCTTCATCTGGTTTCAACAAGGTAGATGGTTTCATGGAGGTGAGAGTGCGTCGGTTTGAGTACCGAGGAGGAGAGTTGTGATTTCGCGTGAGGCAGTGGGGGAAAAGACAATTCGGTGATATATGCGCTCCCATTTTTAGTATCCGGCGCCCCATTTCCATGTACTTTTTTGGTCCGGTTTTAGTAAATGGTGTTTTTGTCATTTCACTCTCTCTAACGGCAAATACCGTCAAATCTAACGGAGTTGGGGGGTTTCAGTAATTACTAATTAAAGTGGGGGGTTCAGTAAAGGCATTATCAGAGTTAGGGGTTTCAGTAATTCTCCCCAAAAGAAACATGGAGGATGAGGGTGTCCCTAAATATCGCCAGAGGTCTAAATCTATTTCTTTTCGGGTATAAAAGACATTGCAATCTCTCAAACCCTAGACAAAAAAAGAAAGAGAAAACATGGAGGATGAGGGTTTGTGCAATCCACCGGATCCAAAACAGCAAAAACTAGAAGAAGAAACGGAGGACGAAGATTTTGAATACGAAACGGAGGAAGAAGATAATCGGAAGCTGTCTTCTCTTGATGATCTGAAGGAAATCAGGTATGGAGGATCTGTTCGGTTTTATTTATATACTTTATTTTTTTCTTGTGAGATTTGTTAGAATTTTACTTCTTACCAGTCTTCAATTTGATTTGTTGAAGTTATAGGTTAGAGTAATTAGGAACTGTTACTCAAAATCTTGATGCAGAGATAAATCAAATTAAGAAACCCTAAAATTGGACCTATAGGATGATGAGGCTTGTTGTTGAATTCTCTACTACTTATTTCATCATATTGTTCTTTTTCTTCAGGGAAAAGATCCATAACTATATCAGTTACTGGAAGGCCATTCCTTATCAAAAAAGAACGGAAGATCCTTGCAACTTCAATTATTTAGAGCTACAAAGGATCCTTGAGGATTATGTTTATCATAACTCACTGGCCACAAGTAACACCAGGGAAATACAAGTGGAATTTAACCTCTTCAAGGTAATTAATTTCTAAACCTGTATTACGAGGTAATCAATCCATCTGTTATTGTATTAACATGCTTTTATGGTTCTTTAGAAGGTGGTTGCTGAATTGGTCAAGGACATTCGGGCATTCATTAAATATCTCAACGAACCATATGATCGTGAATGGACATTGAATTTGGGAAAATTATATAAGGTAAACCTCTATCTCTACAACTTAACTCCATCTCTGTTTGCCCTAAATTTTACATGTATGAACAGTTGGGCATGGACAACGTGGTTAACAAGATGAGGGAGGATCTCTCGGTCCGTAAACTTGATAGATATTACCTCCTTGAATTTATTGACGGCGATTTAATTCCTACTTTGGAGAAGATGGATTTGGGAGACATTAAAGATGATAAGTACGAGGTAATCGAAGTATAACAGATTGTTTCTAATGATTTTCCTAATTTAATTGCTAGGTTTTCCGAATTATAGTGTGGGGGTGATACAAAATAACAACATCGAATTGTTCCAGAGTTTGATGATGGGTAATGTGACGGTGTTGTGATCAGGAATGGGTAATAGGGTTTTCTATTGGAACACACAAACAAATCGATCTTGGTCGAAGGGGCCAAGAAGCCCCCCTCCCCCTGTCCCCAAATTCTGTTAAGCTCCTAGTTTGTAGTAACTTCGAAATCAAACTCTTGACCATGGTGTCAGCCTCCTTTGGGCTTTTTCAATGTGAAGCTCCTAGTTTCTAATAACTTCGGAACCAAACTCTTGACCCATGGTGTTAGGGTGCTTTGGCCTTTTTCATTGTGAAGCTCCTAGTTTTTAATAATTCGGAACCGAACTCTTGACCCATGAATCTGATAAAAAAATAGTGAAGGAAAAGTTATACCGGATGACCGTAACAAAGTACAAGTATAGAAATACCATTCATCTGCATAACTATACATTGATCGAAAGTCCATATACAATCCATCTGGATAATGCCAGTTGCACCTCCATTTTTGGCTCATCACGTTAGATCAAAAGACCAATAGGCAGATTAGATGACACCTTGTGACCCACCCTAATAGAAGTGTAACTTATCAAAAGAGGGCAAATCGAGTTGCCCGATTTTTGTCACAATTACTTTTTTTATCTATCATTGCCTTATATCATGCACATCATTTATTGCCTTGTATCATGTTTATATTTATATCTGTCATTGCCTTGTGTCATGGACATCATTTAATTTCCTTATAATCTGCTTCGATTGCCATTTCTATCATTCCATGTACTATATTTTGTACAAATTGTTTTTAATGATTTGTTAAGTTGTGTCATACTGATGATATGATTTTGTAACTGTAGGATGTGGTTAAAATGTTAGACAAACAGTGGGAAGGCATGCGTTGTTCCCGTAAGTTTTTTGCTGACGAGTCTAAATTGACACGGATTGGGATAGCTATAGTACAGTGTATGGGTAGGATTCTGAAAAAGAGGGGAGTTCACGAAGAAACAAATCTGAGTACTATTTGTGCTTCTACTGCTGCCAATACGCATGTGGATTGCCTGACTTAAAGAATGAATGTTACAGACTTGGTATTGTATGTGTTGACAGACTTTTCTCTTTTGGTTGTTCAAACCTGTGTTGACAGACTTGATGTTCTTTTAATTGTCTGTTTATGTGAAAATGAGGCATCTAAGGCAGACTTCTGGATCAGTCTAAATCTTCTCTTTTTCTTTCATTATTGCCCCTCATATCACCTCTTTGCAACTATAATAATACAATAATAATAATAATAACAATGTTCTTTTTAGGCTTCATAATGGATAAAATATAGATTTTTTGGACGAAACACCCAAATTTTAGGCCCAAATAAGAAATAAAACCTAGCTCGGAATAATAACCCACTAAAAACTCAAAACCCAAATATTATTCCAAATTAAACCAAAATACGGATCTCTACGCTCCATCCCTCCCAAAAACGCATCTCCAACAGCTTCCCTCTCTCTCTCATATTCACTCTCTTTATAAATCTCATTTATCCTTCAATTTCTCTCTCTAAAATACCACATTATTATTTTGGGACTTTAACTTCATCTGATTTTCTCTCTCTCTCTCTCTCTCTAAATTAGATTTCCTCTTCAACCAAAAACTCTTGTTCTCCCTCCAAACTTGATGAACACATTGTAGTGAAGGTGGGGGAAGAAGGAAGGAGATGAGAGTGAGTTTGAATTTTTTTTTTTTTTTTTGAGATTTCGAAGGATCTACGTTTGTCGTTACAAGGCATTGATGCATCATAGAGATGCAATAAGCACGATAACCGCTTAATTTAAACTGAGAGTGAAAGAGGCCTAAAGCCTGACAAATTATTACATTATTTATAGCCTAAATTACATAGGATAAATCTTGATGGCAACTGCTTCCACCAAGACTCGATCCCACGACCTCATGGGCTTAAGAGGGGTGTCCAACTGTTACACCAAAGGGTGGTGGACTGAGTGAGTGTTAATTGTCTTTAATGGTTTTGGAAAGAAAATAAATGGACGGAAAGTTAATGAACAAATAACTCCAAAGAAAGAAAATGCGTTATTGAATTGGAAAGAATTGATAGGACTCATTATATTCCGACTAAAGTGATAAAGTCTAGCAAGAGTTTTTCTATTGCCAACAAAGTAATTGAAATAAAAACGTCTTATTAGTTTGGAAATATCATTTTCTTAAATGTCGTTTTTATAATTAAGACCCATTGTTTGTAAGTATGTGTTTGTTTCTGGACACTCTTATAAAGTCATGTTGGAGTTTCCAAAAAATTGTGGTTTGTCCGTCTTGGGTATTTTTCTTTTGAATTGTTCAGAGTGGGCTTCGAACTCTTAACTTCTAAGTAGAAGATTATACCTCTTATACTCCAATTAATGGTTGTTGGAAAAAAAAAGATAATATTATTGTTACTATTTTAGTTACATTTTGTTATTTTTGTATAAGGATCAACTAAATACGTAGTAAAGATAATTAACATATAAAAGGATTTTGACGATATATATATTATTTAGAAGTTATATAGTTATAAAGATATTATATTACGAGAGTTTCTATACGAGCTATCCAACAATATTATAATTTTTTTTCTTAAAAATAGTTGAATTAAACTAGAAATAGTAAGACCATTAGGAAGGTGCAATAAAATTTTGGGAAGATATTGTAAAATTTCAAATTAGAAATAGATTAACTTATTGAGTATTTTATATTTAGATTTTAGAGGTATGTTTTTTCAATTTTGTGATGTTTAATTATCAATCTAGTAATAAGTTTATTTAGATATTGCTTCTCAATCTAGAAATAAGTTTTTTTCATTTTTGTGATGGGTAAGAAACTAAAAAATGTAAGATTCTATCACCAATTTATTTAAGGGGACTTTGGCCAAAACTCCCTAAGAAATTTGTTAAAAAAGATTCGTCAAAGTTTTTTAGGCTTCACCTCCCTGGTGGCAATTATATAATTTTCTATTTCAGTGAAAATACCAACCTAACCCTAGTCTAAGAAAATATCTTGCAAACACCTTGCACTGCCTTGCAAAGCCTTGCAAACACCTCGCAGAGCCTTGCAAACACCTTGGATAACCTTGCACTACATTGTAAAGCCTTGCAAATACTTCGCAGAGCCTTGCGAACACCTAACATGACTTTTGCAAACACCTTGCATAATCTTGCAGAGCCTTGCAAACCTTGCAAACACCTTGCAGAGCCTTGCAAACACCTTGCATGGTTTTTATAAACACCTTGCATGGTTTTTATAAACACCTTGCATGATTTTTACAAACACCTTGGATAGCCTTCCAAACACCTTGCACTGCCTTGCAACAAACACCTTGCAGATTGCAAACACTTTGCAGAGCCTTGCGAACACCTTGCATGACTTTTGCAAACACCTTGCATAACCTTGCAAACACCTTGCAGAGCCTTGCAATGCGCTTGCAGTGCCTTGCAAGTAACTTGTTGATCCTTGCAAGTGGTTTGCAAATTAGTTTTTGAATTCATTTAACATGAAATTTGTTACAAATTGTTATATTAATAGAATGTTTTACCAAAAAACTAGCTACATATCCTAAAAATTCATAGTTGTCATTTTATCAACTCTAACACCATCCTTTTACATTTCTTCGAAAAACTTACATGAAATTCTTAATTTGAACATAAGTATCTATCATGATTGTTGAAGAGGAAGCATTTCACAAAGGAATTTCATCAAACAACTTTAGAGCTATTTCAACCAACCCAAATTTTGTATAACCAACTAACATTGCATTCCAAACAACAACATTTTTTTCAAGCATTTTATCAAACACATTCCTTGCATCAACTATACTACCATAACTACCATATAAATTCAACAAATAAGTTTGAGCATAAACATAAAAAATAACAATACATCAAAACTAACATAGCAAAAAATTTACTTCAACCCTAAAGATTCGAAACTTGGAAATTGCAACTTTCTCTCTCTAGAATTTTTCACCAAAACTAACTCAAACCCTCCAAATCATCTTCTAACAACAAGTAAGAGATTCAATCACAAAAACCTAAAATAGATTGATGATCAAAACATAAGGAGATCGACCCTATAGAATCAGCTCGGAGAAATCCACAAATTTCCCACATTCGGTTTTTTCATTAGTAAAAAAAAAAACTTCCTAATTTATAAAAAAAATTGATTTTTTTGGTATTTTACATCACACAAAGGGTATTTTTGACCCTGAAAATGAGAGTGCCTACAAACTTTGATGAATCTTTTTTAACCAAAGTCATAATTTCTTAGGGAGTTTTGGCCAAAGTCCCCTTAGAACAACAACATCTTCTCAAGTCCCATCTAATACCAGGAAACCCCAAGGCCTTACATTTATGAAAACACATTAGAGTCTGAAAATTCCGAGTCTTATACCCAATGCACTAACTCTGATAACGAGTTACATACACGCTACCAATATTGCTGAATACTGACTAATTTCACATAAACGCTAATTTTAACTCATGTACTATTTGACAATCATTGTCTTTTCTATCCTTCACCAAAGGGAGGTTTAAACCAATAATAAAGATGTATTTGGTGAATCAAATAATAACCACAAATGAAGGTACAACCGCTTATTTTATCCTATAACAAACAAGTAGAGCGCTCAAATAGATAAATTCGAGGGCATCATCTTCACTTTTGTTCCTAGAGACTGCAATGCTCCTGCAGACGCGCTTGCAAAATAGGGAAGAAGACATGATTACAGAAATGTGTGGAACACTGTACCTTCTTTTATTTCTGCTTTACTCTAGTTATTTGGTTTGTACTTTGTACTTTTGGTTTCGTTAATGCAATGTTCCTCTCATAAAAAAAAACAAGTAGATATGAAAGGAGAAAACAAGATTACCGGCAGAGGTAGGTCTAGAGACAAGTAGAAGGACAAAGGCTGAGCTAGGTCTAAAGACAAGTAGAAAAACAAAAAACACAATGCTTCTAGATGACGATGACCTGCAACTTTTTAAAATATGTTTAGGACCTATGATGGAGTTCACTATGGGGTCAATGCTTCTTTGTATAGAAATTGTTAAATGCATAGTTAGACAATTGAAGTTAATGCCCTAACTTAAAACTACATTATCAAATTACTTGTGTGAGTGCTACATTTACCCTCTTTCTATATTCCTTTCCAAAAAATTAATGGAAATAAAGTAATTTGTTGCCAAAGTAAACTCTCAAATAAAGAATTATTGTCTCATAAAAAAAAATAAAGAATTATTAGACAAAGACAGGGCAGTTCGCAAATTTAACTAAGGTTCTGAAATACACTATCACGAATTACAAGGGTGTGGGGGCATATATTAACTAGAGTTAAACTAGGGCCCCTTCCATTCCACCCAACCCATCCTAAAGTAGATACAAAAGTATAACCTAGCTTCACTTTCGATTAAGCTAGCCCATCTTGTTTTTAAAAATGCAAGTAACACCTCCATGTCTAGATGAACTAAAAATCCTCTCAGATCGTCTCATATGGAACCATACAAACAAGAGATACTTGACAATATTGGATGGGAAAATGACTCAATTATTGATTTTCCAGAGACTAAAAATCTTGTCATAAAACTCAGCATCATAAAATGTGTTATAAAAAACCCTTCACATGACCACCCCAGTAACAGGCTAGAGCTAACAAAATCGAGCCCATCTCACAGGTATATATTTTACCCTGAAACAAAATGTACTTAATTCCTCTAATCACTTAAAATAGATATGTTACAAATGCATAACATAGATTGAGCCCAAAATATCAAGTAACATAAAATGTATATGATCCACTCTGATTAAAACAGAACATAATAATTTCCAGGATCACTCAAGGAGACAATCCCAAGTAATACTTCCTATGACATATTTAGGCAGCTGGTTTTTGTTTCTTCGGCACTCGGTAGCCACCAACAACACAAGCGTGGTCTCTCTCAAAAGGCTCAAGTGTCACCTGTTCTGATGGCTTGAACTGGTCTTGTTGAAGTTTCTTTACTTCTTGAGCAAACACAGCCTCAGCAGGAACAGTTGAATCAATGCAGTTTGCCTGTTAAAACAAAAGAAAGAAAACAGCAAATTTTAGTTTTCGTAACTAAATGCCAAATACAATAATTTATGTTGATGAGCATGTAAGGCTACTTATTCATAACAAAAGACTTCTTAGTAATCAATTCAGGGTTTTGGTTTGTTTAACGTTACACTAGTACTCAAGTTGGTGGAACAAAATACAGTTGTTCTTAATGGTTCCTACGAATCAATTGCTTTAGTGATTGGAGCATTATATATATTAACATATAGGAAAATAAGTTTCAGATTAGTAAGGCAGGCAAAGAATAACATGTACAAACTTAAAAGTAGTAAGCTAATAACAAACCTTGATTGAGATCACAAAATGCCCACCATTTTTGAGGAAATATGAAGCATTCAGTGCTAGGATTCTAGCCTGCAAGAAGAATGAAGTCATTAATACATACTCTACATAGTTCAACAAGTCTAACACCACCATTGGAGAGGCAAAGGTGACAAACTCTTATTATTTGCAGAAGGAAAATCTTAGATATTTCGAAGGAACTTACTCCAATAGCACATATAAAACTTGGACACGGAAACCAGCCTGGGGGATCTCACTATGTTAAGGTGCATTTGTCCGAAAATGAAACTAATGACACCCCAAGAACTACAAATCCCATCATTTGGTTATCCAAAGAGAACGAGGTTTTCTACACGAAAATGGGTTTACAACTAAGCAAACACAGCATCAATAACTACTAGATTAGTTACATGAACTCTTACTGGCACTCGAATGAAAAGCAGTCTACATACTCGTGACTTTGACAAACAAATTACAATCAGTGATAGCATCAGAAACTCGAGTTTGCATCATCCAAGAAGTCCTGAAGGGGAATCCGAGTAATTCATCACATGCTCTAAACTATTCAGCGTATCGGATAATGCACAGAAATGCAACATTCATTCAAACACTACCAACAAAGAATCAACAAGTCGGGATTCATAAGTGTAATCATCAAGACGTAAATTGTTCAAAAGCATTATCCACAGCTAATAACAAAAAACACCAAAAAAAAAGGATACCAACAAGCAAGAGAAAACCTTTGGGAAGAAAATAACATCAAATGGAAATCCACACATCAAACCAAATATCATACTTCTCAAACTTCTTAGCCTGGGCATTTAATAATGCCAGCTTCCTATCTAATAAAACTTTATTTGTAAGAAAGTTTAAGCAATGTTTCAATTTAATTTCTCCATCAGTAGACTTCATATATATTAAGAGGTGCAGCATTGTAACAACATCATCACGAGTTGAAAAACGATTTATAATCAGGTCCAATAATATTTGTAATCAAATGACTGATTGCATCAGAAACTCGAGAATACATCACCCATAATGTCTTGAAGGGGAATCCGAGTAATTCATCATATGCTTGACGTCACAAATATAGTAAAACCAAACATGAGACGAAATGAAAAACATAATGTAATCAAGTCAGGTGTATAAATGTATGAAGTGAATCAGATACGTTTATATGATTAGAGAAGCACTCTCAAGATCCAAAAACAAACAACATGCCCGAAGAGGGAAAAAAAAAAGAGAAAACAGAACCAGCATGAATTTACATTAGGAACATAGTATATGTGTTGTGTGTGTATCTCTTTATGTATGTGTATCGGTGTATATGCATATGCATTGTGTACATGTATATGCATATGTATATGCATTTGCACATGCATTATTAGAAACAATAGCACAAATAACACCATCTATATTAATCAGCTTTGACAAATAATCCGAAGGAAAACAAATTCCAGTAGTAGAAAAACTGCACCTGATCAGGCTGGGCAACATCGGAGAATATAACATCGACCATGCCAACCAACATTCGGTACTTGGCCGGATGTCTAGCATCCTCGATGATCGGAATAATGTTTGTCCGCTTCTTAGCCATGTTCACCAGATCCCTACCACTTCGGTGTGAAAACTCCACAGCATAGACAACTCCTGTCTGTACAGGTACAAAGAATATTACAAATTAGTGCATAAACGTTATGAAACAGAAAAGAAATGGGAAATGCACTAAAGCCATCAACAAGAGGTTCGACTTACAGGTCCAACAACGTCAGAAACATGAGACACTGTGGTTCCTGAAGCAGCTCCAAGATAGAGAACCCGTGCTCCAGGTACCTGAGAGACAAAACTTCTGTCAAAAAATGGTGCAAATGAAGGTAGAAAAAGATGGGCATGGGATATAAGAGATGGAATACAAAACTACAACAGTCTGCGCAAGAGAGAGAAAGAGATAACAACAAGGGAGACAATGAGAGTGAGAGAGCACTCACAATCCAAACATTGTCAACGCCACCAAGAATGGCAGCAGCAAGCTTCGACCTGAAGGGATTCCAAACCCTGTATTCAACCTTTGTTCCATCTTCATTCTGATATTAAAATACAAGAAATTGTAAACTATAACAGTTATCACAAATTGAAGTGTTAAATTAGAACAAGAATGTTAAGCGAATAAATCATTTGATAACTAAATTGAAAAGATTTAGCCAACTAATCATAGAAAATAACAAAAAAAAACAGTGGGTTTCTCCATATCTAAAACCTAACATTTCCATACAAACAAAAGGAAAACAGAGTAAAAACAGAACATCATCTATCATAAATACATAATTTCAAAAGATTGATGGTATAAAACAGCTCAAATCCAATGATATATGATTAACTGAACTAGTTTTAGTGGTTAAACCCTAAATCTAAACAAATAAAGACTATTAACAAATGAATACAAAATTTTCAACTTAAAAATTGAACCTTTAAGAAATGGGTAGTAGTCATACCTGAACAGAAACCCTCTTCTCACCGTAAACAGCTTCCCCAGGAACCATATTTCTAGTAACAAGGGCATCTTCCTTTCCCTTTGCGATGAACACTCCTTCATGTCTATGAGGTTCAACTATAACTTTGTTTCCACCTTTCATTCCACCTCCTCTTCCACCACCACGACCACGACCACCACCACGACCGCCGCCACGGCCTCTACCTCCACCACCATCACCACCACGACCACCGAAGCCGCCTCTACCACCCCTTCCTCCTCTACCGCCTCCGTCACTTCTACCTCTGAATCCACCACCACCACCACGTCCTGAAAACCAAACGCAAAACAGATAAAATCAGTAAGATCTATTTGCGACAGAAAAACCAAAAACGATTACAAATAGAGATATAGATTTACCTCTTGGAGGTCTCATCTTATCAAAATATGATAGAGTAACTGGTAGAGAAACTAGGGTTCAACAAGGAAAATAAGTGTCTACGAAGGGTAGAAATGAAGTAGAGGTAGTACAGTTTCGAAGGGGTTTTAGGGTTTATATGAACTTCTGAAGAGAGTAGGGTTTAAGATTTTTAGGGTTTTGGAGAGCGGGACTTTTAGAATTTGACATTAGGGTTGCCAATGAACTAGTGTATAATGGGCTGACGTAACCCGTTAAGTGAGTTAGAAAGGTCTATAGGCAGGCCTACGTAGCCCAATGTAGTACAAAAGTGTTTTTTTTCGTTGAAGATGTACTAGAAAAGTGTGTGATGTTTCACTTTTTTTTTTTTTTTTTTTGTTGAAAGGGAATAAAATTAATAAACAAGGTGCTATTACAATATTTATGTCTAATAATTGTGGGAACAACCTCCTAGTTACTAATGATATAATTCGTCCTAGCCCATTTAGCTAGAGAGTCAACGAGCACATTGCCTTGTCTGGAGAGATGCGTGAAGATCGTGGCCTGGAAATGAGAGAGGATTTTCTTGATCGATGGGACGTGCACCTTTGTGTTCCAATGGATTTGATGATTCAGATCATTCCGATGATTAATTATAGCTTGATTATCACTTTCAACGTGGAGGAATTCGATTCCGTGAAAGATCGTCCATTGATTCCATTTACTGCAACCATATCCGCATTTCTGGTAGTAATGAGTGAAGTGTGGCCATGTAAAAATTCTGCCCTATCGTTACGAAATATGGTGCGTATACCTGCGGGAGCTTTAATATCAATGAACGGGACATCTTTATTAAGTTTAACATACGAGGAAGCCATCTAATCTGGTGCTTGTTAGATTTATATGGGTACTGGAATTCATTTCTCAAGGAAAAACTAAGATTTAGTTGATTACCTGAGAAGGAGTAGTCTTTATATGCTGAAAGCAATTAGTACATCTCGCTTTCCATATATACCAAAGAATCGTGGCATGCAACGATATTTGAGTGCTACAAACATGATAATTAGAATCTTTCCATGAAATAATTCATTGCAGTAGAGACGAAATATTCGAAGTAATAATATGAAAGTAAAACCATATATTTCTAGCAAAGCTACAGTGCAGTAAAGCATGATTAAATTTTCTTCAAATGTTCGAACTTTATGATTAGCTTATTGAATTGTTGAATTCTTTTTTTTCAACTTATTGAATTGTTGATAGTGTACCAAGTTTACTCGTGCTATGGTATATATGAAAAACTAGATGTGAGTTATGTTTTAATAAACAGGCACAATCACCTTTACACGTTATTCAACATATTAAAGGCATGACAGCTAGAAGAACCCAAACTAATGTCTGGCAACACAACATCATTGTTTTAGCATGGAAACCACCTTTTATCAAGTTTAACTCGGATATTTCATTCACACACATTAGTAAATGAGCAGGGATCCGCTGTATACTCTATGACTCCCAATCGATTTTCCAACGAGCACTTGCGAAAATAACAAGAGGGGGAAATGCTGAGGAATGCGAATGTAAAGCAATCTTACAGGATATGGAATGGGCCGAAAGCAGACAAATAAAATACCTTCACATTGAAAACGACAACATAAACATTATAAAAAATCTTCAACATCATGATTCATCAGTACACTAGCAATCTCAAGGTCACCTTAAGGAAATTCACAAGTATAACAGATATTTCCAGAAGATTATCTACTCCTACACTCAGAGAATAAACAACAACCAAGCAGATAAGTTGGCTAAATGGGAGCGTACGGATAGTAGTAATTGTATTTGGAATGTCTTTCCTTATTTTCTTTGACCCTAGTTTGTTTTAGTTGTTTATTTAATGCAGTTTCATCAAAAATAAAATTTACTGGTGCTATTTTTTAAGGGCAAAGTGCATTTTATTTTCACTACAAAATTTGTGTCTTCTCTTTATCTTATTTCTTTTTATTCAGTACACTCCCTTGTTCCGACTTTTGTATGTTTGAGGTCCATATATAGGAAAGAGAAAGGTCAAACGACAAATTTCGTAATATTAGATGTTCAAACCGTTTGATATAACTAGAAAAATTTTATTGGATAATTGTGATACTTACCAAAATTTGCATTTTTTAACAAACACAAAGTTTCCTCCCCTAACCCTAGTTAAGATGAAATTAAATAGAAAAGTTTAGACCGAAAATAGGCCCACATATGTATATATATATATATATATATATATATATATTAAATAGAAAAGTTTAGCAGTATCAATTTACAGAATGATAAAGGTGATTCTATGAAGTGGTCATTAACAAGAACAGGTAAATTTACTATTAAATCTATGTATTATCACCTGCGAACAAGAAACCAAGATTACGACACTCTGACATGGTGCTTTATTTGGATCATACCAACGATACCGAGGATAAAACTATTCCTATGGAAATGTTGTACCAACTGCCTCCCCGTGCGGAGCAAAATTGGCAAATTCATTGGCAACACATTGCAATGTGTTTTTTGTGATGAAGAAACTGTGACCCATATTCTTCTAAACTGTGCTTTTTCTCGTACTATCTGGCTCCATTTTGGTGTCTTTTCAGGCTCAGTCAATAACATTCATGATTGGATTATTGAATGGCAAAATTTAAAACCAGAGAGAGCAGCTCTACAGGCTAAAATCCTATGGTTCATCTGGAAAGCACGATGTGATAAACACTTCTCTAAAGTAGAACAAAACCCCAGGCAGATAATCACGAAAATACAGGGATCGGTAACTAATATCCCATCTACACAACAGAATACTAATTTAACTGCAGGCTGGACCCCTCCATCAAAACCTTTCCTAAAGTGCAATGTGGACGCCTCCTTCTCCTCACTCACGGAACCAGCAGGTATTGGCTGTATCTTTCAGGATGATCAAGCGAATTTCATCATAGCCAAAGCAGACACTATCAGAGGCCAAACAGTGGAAGAGTGTGAATGTCAAGCTATCTTACATGCTATCAGGTGGGCGGACAATCTGAAGATCTCTCACCTGCACATCGAGAGCGATAATCTAAATCTTGTTCGATATCTCCAACATAACGGATCGTCTATAGACTGGCAATCGGAGGATCTCATTGACGACATCAATCGACTTCGACAAGGTTTTGAGGAAATAGTTTTCACCCACATCAAGCGGCAACACAATCAAATGGCGGATAAACTAGCGAAATGGGGAAAGAGAAACCTTCGACAACGCATTTGGAATTCCGTTCTTGAGCTTAAGGCTGACCTTGTTCTGTAATGTTTTTCTTTTTTCCTTCAACACAAAAAAAAAAAAGTATAGTCTATATTTCAACTTTAAATTAATTTTGCATCCTTGGTTTACATAATTCCCTTCACATCCTTGGTTTACATGATTCCCTTCACATTGTCTTTGTTTAACCTGATTTTTTCCCTCTAAGAGCATCTACCAATTCAATCACTGCCAATCCAATTAAATACCATGTAAGTCCTGCTAATATCACTTGTAGCCAAGAGCTATTGACAATGTCCAATATTAGTGACCCACCCATATGCTCATTCACCCCTCCTTCTCCACCACCACCGCCACCCCCGCCACCATTTCCGTCCGCTCGCAACCGTATTATAACTGCTGCAACAACAGCCGTCCCCATCGGAAACACCACTTTGATTGGGTTTGGACGACCTCGATCCTTCTCCACAACTACTTCATCTTGATGATCATTCTCATTATCACCTTTATCTTTGTCATTGGTTGTATCTAATGAAGATTTAGTACTTGTTGTTGTTGTTGTTGAGTTAGAGCTGTCTGGAAGAGTTAGAGTTGATGGGGCCCAATATTCGTCATGAAGTTTATTATTCGACGGAATTTTACGTGTACCCAAATTATCTCTTGCTTTTCGCCTCGCCTCTGCGGCATCTTGAAGTTTTTTCGTATTAGGTTGAGTTGATTTTCCGGCAATTAGTGCCAGGTTCCGGTGAAGTCCAGCTGGTGTAGTTGAATGAGGTTTGGGTGATTGCCAGTACAACCAGTTTGAGATTGATCTGATAGCTTGAAAAGCTGATATTCTTGCTTTTCTTTGGAAGTCCGATTCCTGCCATTATAAATATGAGGGTATTTTGGTCATAAAAAAAAATTGAGTCCGATCCTTAACTTCCTAACCTAACAAAAAATTTGAGTCCGATCTTAAACTCGAGTCGTAGTTTGCATTTACTTGAGTCAGATTTTAGAATATTTGTTTTTGTCTGACTTGTATGTATGAATGATTTCAGCTGATTTTATGTTCACATGAGCTGAACTCGGACAACCTAAGTTTGCACGAGTCAGATTTAGACAACGAGGAAAAAGGAAAACGTCTTCCTAATAGTCTCTAACAAAAAAATTAGTGCAGATGAAGTTTTTACCTTGGAGTCTTGATGGGAGGAATTGAGTTTGGCTTCATCAAATCTAGATTGAAACTTCTTGATGTCAACAAATATGTTAGAGACTCGTGCCCCAACTGAGTTCCCAGTACTCATTCTTACTGTCTCACGTGGCTGCTTTGACATTAGGAATTCTAAGGCTGCAAGGTCTGATTTCTCAACAACCCTAAAACACAAAAGAAAAGGACAACACAAAATTCATGGGTTAGGCCATTATACTTGTGTGAGATAGTGTCTCCTATAATGAGTCGATCCAAAAGATCTCGACATGATTTGACTATTTGGGGGTAGTACTACTATCGTGGTGTCACGGGTTTGAGTTATTCCTTTTCTTTTTCTCCAAATTCTATTGTTTGTTACTTTTTCTCCGTTCATTTTTTTCCATTTTGAGGGTAAAATAGTCAAACTCTCAAAACGATTCATTTGAGTTAGACGACCCGATTTAGCTTGTATAGCCTGGGATGTCCTTGACTAACACAAGCTAGGGAGGTCGAGCCCAACATGGCTCCGACTGAGCAAATTTGACTCAATCTGAGATTGTCTAAGCCTGGCCTAGGCTCGGGTAGTCCCACCCACTTGACATCACTAGCTGAAGAGGTGAAATTCACTTTTACCTTTCAAGAAACGAGTTTTTTATTTGCCCATCAAACATCGGAATAGATTGTATAATCGAATTTAGACATACAAATGTTCCTTTAGAAGGTAAGGTAGTATATCTCCGATAAAATTTGAAGTTCCATTGACGTCTTTGCCTTTTTATTCTTCTAATCATATAATATTTGATAAAAAAAATAAAAATAAAATAAAACCGATGAAAATAAAGCTTACGAGATGCAGTCGACGGGGCATGACTGAATGGCGTCTTGAATTTTATGTTCAGGATCAGCCCATTGACCTACAACCCTAGCTCTCCCATATATTGATTCTATTGCAAATGTTTTTTCGGCGAATAATGCACATTTTAAACAACCCACACATTTTACTTCATCGACAAAAACTGCTCGATCTTCACTCTCTGATCCGAACCACGTCGAGTAAATTGGTTTCCCAGTATAACCCCTAAACTCTGTTATTTTGGCATGTTCCTGATCAAGTTAACATTCCATTCATCAATAACTAAGAACTCATGGGAAAAGATAGTTAGGTTGAAATAACAATTTCCTTTTGGGGGTTTTTTCCCCACACAATAGTGTCTTTCCTCATCTGGAGTGAAAATAGCCCCCAACAATTCTCTAAGTCAGATCTGAAATCTGAGTTAGTGTCTGACTCAAGTGAGAGGTCAGACTGTTTAGTTTTGTCAGGCTTGTGGTGTCTAGTCAGTCTGAATCATTTATTCTGATTAATTTGGATCATTTAATCCAAACGATTACGAATAAAAGCATAATTCAAGGAGGAAATAAACTTCTCCTCGCCAGGAAAAAATAAGATTGTATGATACGAACCTTGTCATAAGCATAGCGCGAATTTGGATCAGATAGAATGGAGTAAGCATCATTGAGAATGATAGCCATGTCATGACCGGCAGGACCAGCGATGTCGGGATGGCACCGTTTCTGAAGTGATCGATAAGCGAGTTTTATCTGTGATTGGTCTGAAGAACTATCAACTCCAAGAAGATCATATAGATCAAAATCTGTAACTAAAGAAGTCGACGAAGAAGATGATGAAGATTTGCATCTAAGAGTAGTACTATTATTATGCAATCTCTTAGTTATTGGAGAATAAAAATTAGGGAAGTCATTTGAATTAGAATATGAAGAAGGTTGTCTGAAAATGGTTGAAGTAGAGGGATTATGAAGAAGGAGAAGTCCTGTTGAAGGCATTGTTCCCCTACTTTTTTGGAAGATGAGAAAAGAGAGAGGGAGAGAATTTTGTATGTTAAAGGATGAGAGATATTTCTATTGGTTGAGTTTGCAAACTTCCAATTGCTCAAAAAAATATCTGGTTATTAAGAATTACTCAAATGCCCACATTACATACTGAAAATTCGAAATTGGCCCATGAAAATGATATAATGTCCTTTTCCAATTAGATATTTTTTTAGTTTTGCTTTGAAAATATCTCATTTTGACCCAAAGATAAACCGAAAAAATTGGGTTCGATTTTTTCCTTTTTGCTAAGAACATAGATAACAAAAACTGCAGTCAACAAACAAACTTTTGGACTTGAAAAGAGATAAATACGATGCCCAAGGCAGCGAAGTTGCATATCAAGAGAAACTTCTCTACAATTCGATAATAAGAGCTCCTCTTTATCCTTCTTAGTATTCAATAACCTCTATATATAACCAAAAAAAATTGATAAAGCTCGGATGTATGTTGCAGTAATTTAAGCACAATCAGGGTTTTTATCCCCAATTATTAGTCAACTCAACTCTAAGCAGTGAAAACAGAACAGGGAAAATCGATGCTCTTGGAATCCATTGTTTAAATAACAGGAAGTTCTGCATAAACTAATCGACGAGACCCCTTTGTTTGAATATCTCGAGCATTGCAACACCAATCTTTGCTGGAGATTCGACCACTGTCACTCCTGCTTCTCTCAGTGTCCTGATTTTGTCTTGGGCTGTACCCTTCCCTCCCGAAACAATAGCTGCACAGAGCAAAAAAAGAAGTATGTCGAAAATGTAAATACATTATTTCATTGTCGAAGGCATGTATATAAAGTGCACTGATAGATACAGCTCTAGTTCAATACTATGATAATGGGAAAGGTTGCATTACGGGTTACTAATTTTCGACGAAACGATATACTGTATAAAAAGCACCAATTACAGTAAAAAGAATTGTTACAACTATCTCTCTTTTTCATTTATAATATAAGAGATATTAACGGTCAATTATAACAAAAAAACTGTCGTTACAATGACTCCTCGAGGAGGTTTGCTCCGAAGCGAAAACAGACTGCCTCGCCTTGAGAGTGCCTCGAGGCGCACACGTCTACCGAATTTCAAAACATGGGGTGTATATCGTGCATGATCCATTAGGGTAGGTACTAATGAAGACTTGAGAGCCTCTGTGTAAGCTAAAAAAATGTGTAGTTTGAGTGCAAGTGTTATGATTATGCTGAACTGAAAGGTAAGCATCGTTTTCGGATAATTCATGTCTATACTCTATAGTCTATACAGCTTAATGTATGATAATCGTACCTCCAGCGTGACCCATACGGCGACCAGGTGGCGCAGTAAGACCAGCAATGAATGCAACTATAGGCTTCTCAGTTCCACTTTCCTGTTTCACATAAAATCAAACAGATCAGTTCCACTCGAAAGAGATGATTAGGGATATTCCAGCAATAAGAGGGAACTATAACCCAAAGTTAACTATCCTGGCGAACGAAATTGCTTATAAATGTCTTCTGGTTTATGTTACACAATAGATTTATACAATCCACTGAAATTATATAGACCGTGCATATTTTTGAAGGAACTCGCAGATAGCAATGTACATCCAAAACAATGTGGATTGAAATATCAAGATCGTCAGATTTAGTGCTTTATAACTGATTCTTGGAGAGATACACTGGTGACCAACACATGGAATGGGTTTGGACCTTGATTGCTAATAAGATATTAAGATAATCATTTAAGCTATTTCGTCCTCAATAGTTCAATCGTCAATGCAGTTTCTTTAATAGGTTAATGAATCTCAACCATCTATACGACTATACCTTGATTAAAGCAGCAGCATCCTCTTCCGCTGTCCCCCCAATCTCTCCAATAAGAACGATACCTGGAAAGCAAATGTCACGACAATGAGATATTACAAACCACAACTGCATTTCTCATATAGACCAAACAGAACTTATCAATTACTTATACTTAAACAAATGGACAAAATTTCAACGGACAAAACTTAAGTCGGAAAACAGAAAACAAAGTATTAGTAGGGTTATATACTATTGTATAATGAGGTAATACGGACAGGCAGTGACACTGTTCATACCGAATATGTAAAAGAACTGAAAGTAGTCATCATATGAACGGTTTACCTTCAGTCTGAGGATCAGCAATGAACTTCTTCATACAATCAACAAAGTTTGTCCCATTAAAAGGATCCCCACCTATACCTACACAAGTTGACTGTCCTAAGCCAACTGCAGTTGTTTGGAAAACCTGTAGAATATACAACAATTATAAGCAAGATTATTAACTGGTCCCTTGATTATATGAAATAACAACACGACATATTAGTACAGCTGTGTGATGAACACAAGCATCTTCTATGCAATATTTGAATTTTGAATGGTTTGGACGAATTATTTAGTTCAAATCTGTATCGAGATTAAAGAGATCTCTTTTGAGGGTTAATTCATGGGCATAGAAAATTAAATGGATAATTTCAAGTGCATATTGAGTTTCATCTGAAGAAAGAATCTTACAGCTTCATACGTCAAGGTACCAGATCGAGAAACAATTCCAATGCGACCTGGCTTGTGAATGTATCCAGGCATGATTCCAATTTTACATTCTCCTGGCTTGATAATGCCAGGGCAGTTTGGTCCAATAAGCCTGGTCTTGGATTGTTGGTTTAGAGCAGCCTTCACCTTAACCTGAAATTGACAAATATTTGTTTCAAGGTCAAAGCATGAAAAAAGTGAATCCGGATCCAATAGAATGACGAGTGAAGAACACCGAAAGGAAAATGGCGTAAACATATTAAACTTTCAATAGCCGAGAAGAAATACCCAGAACTATTTAAAACTGCATGAAGTACAAAGCAATTCAAAAAACAACCAATGAAGTAATGGTGGCTATCTACCCATTGCTCAAAGTTCATATAATTATAAGTTATTTGCTACCCATGATGATTAACATTCGAGATACCCTCTGTATATAAATACTAAATGGATAAATATATAGATATACATATACATTCTTACTACATGTGTGTGTGTGTGTGTGTGTAATATTTTAATATTGTCATGTTCAATTAAATCGAAATTGATCAATAGAGAAGAACCAACAATGTGACAAAAATAACATAAAAACAAACTGTGTTTTTCAGCATGTAGAAATAAAAGCATGCAAAGTGAATATAACTAACAAGTATACTATACCATGTCATGCTGGGGAATTCCCTCTGTGATGCAGACCACAAGATCCAATTCAGCTTCCATGGCCTCCATTATAGCTGCAGCTGCGAATGGTGGGGGTACATAAATTACAGATGCATTTGCTTTTGTTTCGGCCTTTGCTTCTGCAACTGAATTGAATACAGGAAGACCCAAATGCTCTGTTCCACCTTTCTTTGGTGTCACCCCGCCAACCTATTTTATTGAATAGGCAAATAATGAAAATATATGTAAAATATTTTTGGAAATTTCTAAAACCACCACTTATTAAACATACTTCACTGAATAAATGAGTATCACTAAATCTACATATCTATTCTCAAGGTACAATACAGAATATTAAACCCTAGGTAGAGACATTTCATCTCAACAGTTTGTTAATGATAAAATACAATAACGATCGTACTTTGATTGAAGAACACTTACTCGCAAATCAAAATTCATGCCAACAGCTCTTAAGAAATACCCGTGTCAAGTACCAAGATTAGTCAATTATCATTACAGTTTGAACTATTCGGCACATATACGGGAGACGCGCATAGTGGAAGAGTTCTTGTATAATTACTTTTGGACAATTCTGACATCCCCATCCCGACTAGAAGTATATGTAGCAGATAATTTCATATATCACCTATCTCTTGATATAGTTCATATCCCCAATATTTATATGATCTAAATCAATCTAAAAACAAATTATTGAACAAGATTAAAGAGAAAAGTCTAACCCACATATCCATCATCATAATAAGATCAGGGCAACCAATCATTCTGTCACAGAACAATATAATCGACCTTGAGATTGAAATGATTCAGATCAATTCAAGGTAACTAGGGAAAAAACTAAACATAGATAAAGAATAGAAAATATTTCTGGAGTATAACTCAAAATCAAATTGCCCTAACAAGATGAAAGAAAAGAGTTTCATTCAAACATAAGACATTTTTTCAGATCTAAATATTATTAAAAAAAAAAAAGAATCAGATAAAAAATGAGAACACAAGAAAATAATTTTACTTATGATTACCATTTTGGTGCCATATTCGATAGCTTGTTCGGTATGGAAAGTACCATTCTTTCCAGTGATACCTTGACAAATAACCCTAGTGTTTTTATCGAGGAAGACAGCTGGAGGTGGAGGAGCGGTTGCGAAACGGCGAGATTGACATGAAGAAGAAGAAGAAGATAGAGAAGGTGAAGAGAGAGATCTGCTAGACTTTAATTTAGAACCTAAAGATCTTAAAGCTTGCCTAGACATTTTGATATTCTTCTTTTGATTCTGCTGCCGCTTCTCTCTTTTTTGAGGGAGGAAGAAGAAGAAGACCGGAAAAATGTAGAGAGAGAGACCCACTAGTCTCTGCACGATGTCGAGGCAATTCTTATTTGGGAAAGTTATATGGGCACCATCACTTTTCAAAGCGCAAACCCCATATTCTAGGTCCATGTTACCCCATATTCTAGGTCCATGTTACCCCGTATTTTGGACTGCTAGTGCTAATGTCTGTATTGGAGCTCTAGAGCCTTGTGACTTTTATGGGAGTACTTTGTCTTACATCGATGTGAGATTGGTGTATAATGCAGTATCAAGATTATATTACAACAGTGCTTGTTGTGCTGATAACCTTTTATAGTATTGTGCATACCAAACTTCTTAGTTTTTTTTTTTTTTGAATTAGTCAGCGTGTGCCTCGAACCCTGACTTCTAAGGTGGAATATTATACCTTTTACCACTCTAACCAAGGATTGTTTGCACCAAACTTCCTAGTTGCTCGTTATAGTTTTTTGCTTTTACATGTAAGGAAGGGCCTCACGTAATTAGAAGTTGTTTTTTCCCCAATAGTTTATAAAGGAATCACGTTTAAATATTTCCAATCGTTTATAAAGGCAACATTGTTTGCTTCCCAGTAACGTGATACTGGTTCACAACAAAATTGATATATCTGTAGGACACATGAATCCTAAATATTTAGGAACGATCCCCTCATTGGCTCTCTCTATGCTCCCACGCCCCAAAAGCCACAATCCAATATCATATCGTCCCAGCATCACCACGAAATGTGACGACACAATTGGCCATGACACAAGACTTGCAAAATGTCAGTCCTTTCAAATTTTAGATTAATAAGCTAAAAATATAAGCTTTAACTAAAAAAACATTAACAAACACACAGGCCATGGCACGATATGTTAGTGTTAGTAGTTAACAAACATAAGCTATAACTTGAGTTATAGTAATATTTTAAATTAATTGATAATGGTCCAAATTTACAAAAAACATAAAAAGTAACAAGAACTTTTAAAATAATATAAGAACTTACAAGTATAAAGGAAGTGTGGTACAGGCGTACAGCAACGGCATGTGGCACGCCCGTATCCTGTCAAACTGAACTCTTGCGCGTCACAAACGCCACGATACGTCGGCCACCAGTACAATAGGAGGTCAAAAGGCTTATCTTCTTCTGTTCTTGTTTTCCTAAAGGTTGCGTTTACAACTTAGCCAAGACTTGATCCAAGTCAGTCTTCCAAGTCAAGAGAGCTGGAAGTTGGAGTTTGTCAAAGTGTGGTCTCTTTATCATTTCCCAAATTCCATAGGAAAGACTTATCTTCACCGACTACAATATTACTCGGCAGTTAACAGATCTTTGTTTCTTTCTTTTATGGGCTATAGAAGTTGGTTTGATCAAAACATTCTAAATTCTACTTGTTACAGATGACATTCGAGCTGCACCATAGAGTTCTCAAATAGTTGTTGAAGTAAAGAACAAAATATCTTTGAAGATAAATTATCATTAATCATAAAAAAACTCATTGTCGTAAGTTCTTAAACAATAGAACAGTTGTTTTTCCTGCTAAATCATAAACACTCCATCAAGAATTACCTTGGAGAATACAACCGCCCCTCTGTCGATTTTCTTGGGTTAAACCAGCTGCTTGTTCGGTGCTGTATAACCAAGGAGAAAATTATGATATGATATCTGAGTTCAAACATGAGGTGCTTCCTGCTCACCTCTCTTTTTTCAGTCACGTGAAGTCTTGATGAATGAAGGGTTTTGCTAGAAGAAACTCTTGCAGACTAAGGTATGATGATTGATGAGTACAGAGATGGAACTTAGACCCAAACGTGCCGCCATCTCAAAGTTATCAGCACCAAGTACGATAACACACAAGAGCTGTGACTTGAATGAAATATGGATGATCGAAAAAAAATACCTTACCCATCCTCCCATGTGTCATACAGGACTTGTTCTTGATTTTGTAGATCACTATTCAATCTCATTTCTTCTGAAATTTCATTCAACATTGAATATACTTCTGACATTTTTGGATGGGTTTTATCATGCGCAATGAACTTATGAAGAACTCTGTCAACCTCAACAGAACTAAACCCTGGGGATTTCTTAACTCCTCTCTTCTCCATTTCTGCTCTCATGCTCCTAGCTTCTTTCCATCTTCTACCAACTGCATAAACATTTGACAAGCCAATATATCTACCATCGTGGTCGGGTTCCAACTCTATGAGCTTCTTCCCCACAATTTCCCCAAGGTCTAGTCTTCCATGAGTCTTACACCCACTAAGTAATGCACCCAACATTGATGCAGTTGGTTCAACCGGCATTTTGCTTAAGAATTCGAATGCTTCGTCTAAGTAACCTGCACGACTTAAAACATCAACCATACATGCATAATGTTCAAGCATTGGCATCATTCCTTGCTTACTAATAGAATCGAAGAAACCCCAAGCTTCTTTTACTAATCCTCCATGAGCACAAGCACTCAATAAACACAAATAAGTGATCTCATCCGGAGTAACCCGAGATAAAGTTTGCATCTCTTGAAATAATTCAAGTGATTCCGTTATTTGCCCATGACTTGCAAGCCCTCCAATCATCGAATTCCATATTAAAACATCGGTTCGATCGATTGAAACTCCCCGAAAAACAACCAAAGCATCACGGATTGATCCACATTTCGCATACATGTCCACTAGAGAAGTTTGCAATACTAAAGTCAATGGCAACCCATTGTCTTTTACATATTTGTGCATTGTTCTTCCTTTCTCAAGTGCCCCAAGATGTGCACAAGCACACAAAACACTCACCATTGTTACATCATTTGCCTTTGGTCCTTCAACTCTCATCTTCTCAAAGACTTGAAGAGCTTCTCTATAGTTAGCACTTTTGACATACCCATCAATCAAAGAGCTCCAAGAAACAACATCTCGCTCTTCCATCAAATCAAATACATTTCGAGCGGAAACTAAATCCCCACATTTTGCATACCCATCAATTATTGAATTCCAAGAAACCAAATTTCTATTAGGCATTTCATCAAACACTTTCTTAGCACAAAGTTTATCCCCACACGAAAAATACATATGAATCAAAGAATTCTGAACAAATCGATCTAATTCAAACCCAGTTTTAGCAATACAACTATGAATAGACAACCCAAGCTTAATCGAAGATAAACGAGAACAAGCTTTAACTATAAATGGAAAAGTTAGATGATCTGGTAATACACCAACATGTAACATTTCATTGAACACAGAGATTGAACGATTAGGGTTTTTACTTTTTGAGTAACCTCTTATGATGGTATTCCAATTGTAAATTGAAGGGTTTAAGAGGTTTTGGAAGAATTTGTAAGAGTAATCAATGTCACTGAAATCAGAGATTGATGTGAGAGAGAGAATTCTTGATGAGAAAGAATGATCTTCTGTGAAACCTAAAGAGATGATTAAAGCATGAATTTGCTTTAAATGGAACATTGATTTGCAATGATCCAAGAATGAGGGTAAAGAGTGGATAAGTTCATTTTGCTTTTTAGGTGCTAGTGATGAAAACTTCACCATTTACAGGTGAAGTAAGAAGACAACTGCATAAACTGATTTTTGAACTGTGAAGGTGGGGTGCTTTGGGGCATAGAGTTTCGGTTGCGGACCATAAATACTTTGGCTCAATCTAGTTTTGTCCCAAAATTGACTATAGGGCAACCTAATTAAATTCCAAAAATCAATATGTTTGGCTCTCCCCTCATTCATGTCTGAGGACCACTTCGGACCACCAGGCACCACCACTACTATTTCTGATCTCTACCACACATTCGACAACTACCACCACTTCCGAGTACAACTATTTTCGACCACTACCACTAACAACGATTTTCTTTTTCAAACTCTCGCTCTCTTTTGACAAAGGTACCTTTCACCGGAATCCATCTGTCTTGTCATTTTGTATGAGAATGGGGATTGATCCCCCTCTATATGAGAATGGGGATCCTTCACAGACGAAGGTAACTTTCCTTGACCAAAACAGTAAGAGAGAAACAGAGATTAAGAGAAAAATGGTGGTAGTCAGAGATAGTGATGAAGACAAAAAATTAAGGTGTAAAAACTAACATGTTGATTTTTGGAAGTTAAGACTAGTTGTCGTCTAGTCAATTTGAGCCAAACTGTCCACCACCCTTTGGTGTAGCCGTGTAGTGGTTGGACAACCCCTCTTAAGCCCATGAGTTTGTGGGATCGAGTCTCAGTGGAAGCAGTTTGTCATCAAGATTTATTCCATGTAATTTAGACACTAAATAAAAGTAGAAGTAGGAGTAGATGGGCTTTCAGACTCTCTAGAATGGCCCGAAGGGTCTTTATACGGCCTTTAGGGTCCAACGTCTTAATTGGCGGTTATAGTGTTTATTCAAATTCATGATGTATTGCATATTGTAATCATGACGTATCAATGTCATTGAAATGTAATGACTCTTGCAGTCCAATATAAAAAAAAATTGAGCAAAACTGTATTGATTAAATGTGTTTCTGCCCTCCATCCAAAAGGCCAGCGCTTTGGGGAAAGCTAAATAGTTTTCGGGGTGTGAAATTTTAAAGAGAATATGTAAAATTTTGAAAATTTTTTGGGAAAATATATTTATGGGGAAATTTTCCACCTCACCTCTCTCCACCACACATGTCTCTCGACCTCATCTCTCTCCACCTCATCTCTCTTCACCTCGTCTCTTTCTTCTCCGACGAAGGTCGCCGGTCGAAAAAATTTCCGGGCGGCGACCTTCAACATAATTTTTTTTTCTTAAACTCTTCTCTTTCTCTCTCTAAAAAAAATCCTCTTTCTCTCTCAAAATATTCCGGCGAAGGGGGCTCCCCTTCGCCGGAGACCAGACCGGAATCGTTTTGTTTCACTTCGAAACCAGACCGGAATCGTTTGGTTTCACTTCGAAACCAGACCGGAATTGTTTGGTTTCACTTCCAAACCAGACCGGAATCTGGTTACATCAACCAGATTTTGGTCTGGTTTCTCCGGCGAAGGGGTTTCCCTTCGCCGGAGTTTCTAGAGAGAGAGAGAGAGAGTGAATCTTTCTTTTTTTTTCATGGTCGCCGGCCGGAAATTTTCCAGCCGGCAACCTTGTCGGAGAAGAGAGAGAGGTGAGGTGGTGAGAGAGAGGTGAGGTGGGAGAGAGAGAGTTGAGGTGGAGAGAGAGGTGAGGTGGAGAGAGAGTGAGGTGAGGTGGAGGGAGGTGAGGTGGAGGTTTTTATTTCCCTCTAACAACTTACAAAATAAAATTGTCAAACAAAATTGACTAATTTTTTGCCAAGTCTTCACACTCTGGAAACTATTTAGCTTTCCCCAAATCGCTGGCCATCCAAAAAAACCCTCTAATCACCTACCCTACGTAGATTTTGCGTACCAAATCAAAGAAAACTATTTGAATTATTGGTTTTAGTTATTTGTAGCTCTCATGTTCGCACTTCAGTTACATCCTTATACAACTCATACTGAAAGTTCATTTTGAAGTCAGTAGATTCTTTTCGATATTTACTCAGAGAAGAAAACAAAATTAAATGGTTATCATAGATTCTATACTGGAGCTAATTTAACCACTCACACCGCTTACCTAGAAGTTATGATCATGTAACTAGTCAGAACTTTCACCATTAGACCAGCCGTCACTAATTCTCAGTTGACACATGAAATGATAAAAGTTATCTATGACGTTAAAGGTTCTTCTTTCGAAGTTAGTAGTGTTTTTATCAGAAAGAGATTTAATTTTGTGAGATTGTTTTATATAGTACTATCACTGGGGAAATACAACAACACGAAAAATCAGAACAAGTCAGATAAAATGGTGTTAGATGATTAACACTAATCCTCCCTAATAACCATGAAAAATGGCTTCTGAAATCCAGGGATTAATAAAATTATCCACAACTTTGAAGAGAAAGGTTCAAAGCTAACAACAAATTAGACTCAATTCCTATTGATGTACAAGGATCAACAATGGAGGGAAAAAGAAAGAAATATGATACCATCCGAACACTAATCTTGGGGTTCTCTGTTTTCAAGCTCAAATGTTTGAAGTCAGCGTCTATGAAAGCATTGAAAGATTGAAACCAGTGTTGCAGGACATTGACCGTGGCGAGTTAGGGTTCTGTCACAACTGGATGAATCATGTTGGAGACTGAATAATACTCCATGAGCAAAACCTCCATGAACCATCTAACTGTCTTTTTAGAACATACCGTATTCTGTACGAGCTGCAAAAGGACATAGTTAAAACGTAAGACCGCTTATAATCAAATGAGAATACATCAGAGCTTTTACTGAATATCTGGTTATGTAAATATTATCTAGGGTAGGCAACTCTGATAATCCGAGTGCTATTTGTTGACAGAAAACTCAAGGGCAAGAAGAAAACTGTGACTAGTAGGGCTTACTTATATGTTTCTAATCATTTAGGACCGTCTATGAGACCCAAGTACCCAACTATATTGTGGATTTTCTTGAAACATGGTGTCTGTGGGTCAACAAATTCACTTTCCTGGCAATAAGGTCTAATTGAGGATGGCTAGTACATAGCTTGGTTAGTAGCTAATTAACAAACCCACGATAATAGTTTTTAGTGAGTGACTGTTAATAAGTTTGTTGATGCATGGTTACCTATAATAATTTGGGTTCTTGGGTTGAGACTCGTCAACAAGCTCTGCTGCTTCCTCCAGGAGAGTCTCAATTTCGGCCATCTCGACACCATTTCCATCTGATAATATTTCAGCTTGCAGGATAGACAGCTTTAGCAGCACAAATCTCCAAAAACACGAATTTGTTTCTGCTGACTCGGCTAAAGTTTGCCACTACAAGAAGCCAACAAGCATGCAGTAAAAAAGTCAGTTCATGAACTTGGAGAGAGTAGTACGACAGCAATACTGTTATCGAAATCCAACACCTTTACAAGCTGCCTGACACGGAAACTTGAAAAATGCCAAAGGGATATGAGTCATATGACTATGTACATTTTTGATGTTTCCACAAAGTAATTATATAGATCTTACTACAAATAGAGCCTGGCCCCACCATAACTAAAAGAAATTAACATAATGATATCTTTTATGATCCTAACAAGATTATGAGCAAGTATGGACCAGAGGTGAAATAGAAAAATATCAATTTATACGCACTGACGTGACTGCAAGTAACCATAGTGATTAGAGAGGAAAATTATAAGGCCCAAAGTTCGGGTCAAAATATCAAATGAAGCCCAACCCGAAATAATAATGCAAAAAAAACCCAAAATTTGAAATTACAAAACATTTATGAAAATTTCTGAACAAAACACAGTTTGCTATTAACAATTTTGTATTTGCTCTCAACAATTTTGTAAATGTATGAACAAATTTGTTTTTGTTCACACATAATTATATATGTTGTCACAGTTTTAAAAGTGTTGTAACAGTTTCAAAGTGTTGTCAACAGTTTAAAAATTGGGTTTTTCTTACATTATTATTCCTGAGTGGGTTTTTTTTCGTATTTGGGCCCAAATCTTGGGTTTTTCTTACATAGTTTCTAGTGATTATCCAGGTATCAAACATACCAAAATTACTCACAAAAAATATCCGTGTTGCATGGGAATTCAGGCCACCCATACAGCATAAGTTATGGAGATCACAAGATGCTATGCGGATGCCCATTTTCCATATGGCAGAGCGATAGAAAGCTAAGGATAAGATAACAAAGTAGAGTAGATGGTAGATGCTGCGGGTTCTAACAAGTCCGGTTCGGTTACCACTCACCACATGAGAAGAACCAATATTAAGTTGGTCACACCACCAGGATATTTACCTGGGAAAGCATCGATTCAGCAAGGACATCAGACAGGCAGTGAACTTCATGGTCGGGCCCGAGGGCTTCCGCCTTGATGGCTTGCCACTGTTTTACAAGGCCCTCAGCTTCTTCCACAGGCATCTGTCTTTTATGCAGCGTCATGGTAAAAGGCAGAAGGTCATCAACATATGATGAACTTTCCATGGGCACTTCATCTGTATGATGCATCAGATTCTTACACATTACCAGCAACTTCCCGACTCTTCCGCCGATGTTACTCCGGTTAATGCAAGCAGGACCTGCTTTATGGTCCATAGACGAAGAGAGCGTGTTCTGCTTCATCTTCGGTTTAGTAGAAGACAATCTAGAGACATTCATTTTAAAGGTAGTGAAGATAAAGCACCCTATTACTGTAACAAATGTAATTCTTCCCACGACATCAAGCAAGAAGGACCAATCACCCCATATATTTTTATGATAACTTCCAAGGCTTCTCTTTAGTTGAACTGAAGGTGAACTAGCACTGCTACCACTACTTGGCTTTCCTGCTGTTAACGGATTCTGCAAATCAGCTGGAGCCAATTGCTTTACGGCTATACCCAGATGTCCAGTTGAATTCAAATGTGAAAGAGGCTCATCAGAACCACCACGGTCAGTTGAAAGAGCAAAAGATGAAGGTCTGTGGCTTATAGGCTGCACTGTCTTGGTAACTCCTTTATTTTGCTTGTTGCCCCTAAGTATTCTTTTTTCACCACCAAAAAAGTTGGCCTGCAAAGATTGGATTATGTCTCAGCTAAATTTCTTGAGTGAGCATTTTACATAAAAAACAAGTTCAAATTTGGAATTAAAATCCTCACCAAAGATGGAGAACAATCCCGTGTATCTGGAAACAGACCAAGCACGGCATCCTTCAGCCATATTTCCTGGTCAATTTCAGCAGATCGTCTGGCATAAGACAATATCAACCTTAAGGAAAGTATAGAAGTAGTTCAAGAATTAGTGGTCAAGTGGAAGAATAGCATCAAAGTGCAGTGGCTGGATGCCCAAACTCCTTAGTCCTTACCACAGACCACTGACATAAGATCTCCAAACAATCAAAACCATAACTTTACAGAACATAGTATGATAGTAACAACAGGACCTTAACACTATGTGGCACTAAGTTTGGTTCTTTTTAAGAAGAGAACAAAAGCCCAAAAATTATTAGTTGGACAGTACTAATACGATGTTGGTAGAAGCCTCAAAGGGACTGCTTCTTGGGGTTAATTTTTCCTTTTTAAACCAGCCCTTGCAGAGGAAAAAATTAATGAGCATTTGCTTCACTTGGTTCGTGAATATGTGTGCATGATTACAACACGTGGAGGGGAGGTCCAATGGACTATTAGATATTAATAAGTAAAGTCAACGTGACTCACCAATGACCGACTGGCACTAGAACCATTTTTTGTTTCCTTCTCTGAAACAGCTGATACAATATTCCTAGAAGCAAGTCCTGAATTAATTTCGAGCTCTCGAAGCCTTTCAGCAGCTACTACTTCACTACCCTGAGAACGCAACATTCATATACTTAAAGATAATAATCATTAACTAAATAACATTCAGGAAAAACAGATATGATACATATGTACCTGCCCAAGAAGAAAATCAAAAAGGGCTTCTTCAAATTTCAAATCAATACCCTCTGATGCTACCACACACTCACAAATGGCTTTTGCTTTCGCGATCTGCAAAAATATATGCGTAAATTTGAAGGGAATTGAGGAAGAAATAGGGTAGAAACAAAAGAGGGGATGAAATATCAGAGAGAAAGAGAAACATAATTGTCTGATGTTCTAGTAAGAGGGCTACAAGTTGTTTATACCAGATCTGTCTGTTTGGTAGAAAATCCAGCAGCAACATGAGCTATCATGGTCATGTAGAAACAATTGAAATCAACCACAACTCTTTGATTCTGTGATTCAAGTGATTTTTTGTTCTTGCGGATCGCAGCTAGGTCATCCCATGGAAGAAGATCAATTATTTCCGTTGCCATGAGCTTAACCAAAGCCTGGCTCAAGAAGCATGGCCAGTCCTGGACTCGGCAAGAAGATTCCACATCAAGGCCCTGTCTGAGCAGTTCACGCAAAGCTGCAATAGCACCTCGTCTACGTTCAGCATTTTCAGGGGTGTGAGGCATGCCTAGAAGCTCCAACGTGCAAGCAGGTGCAAGCTCCTCCAGGGATTCTTCGATCTAAAGTCACATCCAACTAAATCATTGTATACAATCAATCTTAAGAGGAAATCAGAGGTACCACAGGCCACAGCCAGAACGGGGAGAATCAACCATCGGCTTATAAGAGATCTCCTGTTGTACTATTCGAGATTACAAGACCCTGTACAATTTACTTAAGAGGTACAGAGTCTTTGAGAGGTGGTCACACCCAAGCACCTGTTTCGTACCTTAGATCTCCTCAGATAAACTAAAAAATTGCAAAATTATCACAAAAACAGAAAGAAAACACAAATTGGCAGACACTGCAACAAAGAAGGGCTAATACCTGGGCTAACAGTGGCATTTTCCCTAAAGTTATTTTGCTTCTAAGTAGATACTGAGCACGAGCAAGCGCTTCAAATCCTTGGGATACTTTGTTTTTCTCAAACCCCAGCTTCGCAATTGCACACTTCAAAGAAATACCTATGATAAGAAAGGAAGGAATAACAACTCTGCTAAAAACTAGAAAGGGTGTTTCACCTCTTACTGCTTTTCCTTACCTCAGCTAATGCCATTGAGAGAAGTAAATCATGGATGTATGGTTTAGCATCTGAATGTTGTAAAGCTGCACGACCAATTTCCAGTACAAGTTTTTCTTCTCCAACCTGTGGCAACAACCAAATACCTCCTTATACTCTATAGCAAAAATCTTTATGTTTGGATAAAGAATAACTTGGGATCAGAAATAGAAGATACATTAAAACCTTAGAGGTGAGAGACGTGAATCTAGATTCTAGAACTCAAGGCCCATCTAGTTACCACTTTTATTGTCGCGAAGGAAGACAATAAACCAGATGGGGTTAGATTACCACGACACTGCGGACAACTAGGTGAACTAAGTAAGAGTTACACAGGGAAATTCATAATTCGTCGTAACATATATTTCACCAGCTCGTATATGTTCCCTAAATACATAATGAGCTACAGAATTTAAGAACATACCTCTTGAAGAAGGCTAAGAGCGCCAGGCAACCAAGACCATGGTATGCGAAGAGGAGATTTAGGTGGCACCTTTTCCCTCACATTACCAGCATACTCTGGTTCAAATAGAAGCTTATCTCTCACATCCATTAAAAGCTCCTTCAAATTAACAAAGAGACCCAAAAGAGGATAAACAAGAATCAGCAAGATCATTGACTAATTCTTCAGAGGAAAACAAAAACATTGCAGCAATTTTTCTTCTACCTGTCGTGATACAACAGCATCCAATGTGTACCCTTCTTCTATGTCAGCGCTTTTGAGATTCATAACTGACTTAACAATTTCGTCCTTCTCCGCTCGATCGGGAACACCAATAATCTGCAAGTTAAACTTGATAACCTTAGCACCATAGAGGACAATAAAAACACAAATACAACTACACTCCGATCATACTGACACCCAACTTAATTACATGCCTAATCTGATTTTATTTCATATAGTTAGCCGTCAAAGAGGAAGTAATGCTTTTTAAGAAAACTCCATCATTTGTAAGCTTTCAAGTAATTCTATCAGAAAAAAAAAAAATCCAAATTCATTGCTAATTATCAGTTAAACCAATACAAATGAAAGGAGATGCATATAAAAAAATTTCAAACCTGGTAACAAGTAACAGGAATTTCAACACCACTCCGGATCTGACCGTTATTTTCAGCATTATTCTTCACCTCTGTCATATTCAATCTCCCACGACCTTGAACAAGAACCCCTCTTCTTTTCTTTCTAAATCGAAACCCTAAACTCGGTGAAAAAACTCCCCTCGTCCTATAAATGGCATTTCCGGTGTCACAGAGAGGGATGAGAACCCCTAATCTAGAAATTTTAGGTTCATCGAAACAAGAACAACAACAGCAAGAAGGAGATGCGATCATTAAATTAGCTAATGCCATCTCAGAAATGAAATTCAAACCCTAGATTTTTGGTCGCTCATTCTTTAGCAGCGATCGCCATTAGAGAGAGAAGCTACTCTTTTGAGAGTAGTGACGATGGAGAACGTTGCTTTGCTCACACTTCTGAAGAAATTAACATTGATAAAAGCAAGTCTACTTCTATTTACTGGGAAAAAGGCCAATAGTATAGTAACACGTGTTATCTTGACGTTCTTACTGTAAACTTTTTACCCCAGGCCTATCATATTCATATCCACTGGTCGGATAGTGAACTGGAGGATGTCCATGAATGTCTAAGTTCATTTTTTTAGGGGGGGTAGTGGATCGAGACTTTCACAGACTTTCATAGACAAATTGTCCCGTAGACATTTCAAGACATTTCGGATGACTTATTATAGACAACATGTGTCCATAGACATTTTCAAGACATTGAGAGTTTGTAGACAAAATGTCTTTATAGACATTTCAAGACATTTGATCCATAAACAAAATGTCCTGGGGGACATTTTAAGATCTTGAGTCCATTGACAAAATGTGTAATGCATATTATATTTGTGCTAATCAAAAATATATTTTTCGACTTTTGTAGACATCTGTGAATATTTGTGGACATTGATGGACATTTGATAGACATTTATTATTTTAATATTGTTATTATTGTTTAATCACATGAAATAATATATTTATACTAACATTTCAAAAATATATTTTTCAACTTTCGTAGACATCTGTGAATATTTGTGGACATTGATGGACATTTGATAGATATTTATTATTTTAATATTATTATTATTTTTTAATTACATGAAATAATATATTTATATTAACATTTCAAAATTTTATTTTTCGACTTTCGTAGACATCTGTGAATATTTGTGGACATTGATGGACATTTCGTAGACATTTATTATTTTAATATTATTATTATTGTTTAATCACATGAAATAATATATTTATACTAACATTTCAAACATATATTTTTCGACTTTCGTAGACATCTGTGAATTTTGTGGACATTGATGGACATTTGATAGATATTTATTATTTTAATATTATTATTATTTTTTAATTACATGAAATAATATATTTATACTAACATTTCAAAAATATATTTTTCGACTTTCGTAGACATCTGTGAATATTTGTGGACATTGATGGACATTTGGTAGACATTTATGATTTTAATATTATTATTGTTATTTGATCACATGATGGACTTCAAATGTCTCTTGTTTTTTGAAAGACATTTTGGCTTCCAAATTTGTCCCAAATCCTTCACAAATCCATCAAACTATGGAGTCCACCAAAGTCTGAGACATTTTGGAAGACAAATCGAATGCCTCGGACTTTCATAGACTCTCAAATGTCTGGATTTGAATGCCTCAGACTTTCGTGGACTCTCAAATGTCTGGATTTGAATGCCTCAGACTTTCGTGGACTCTTAAATGTCTGGATTTGAATGCCTCGGACTTTCGCGGACTCTCAAATGTCCGCGAAAGTCCCAATCCAATACCCCCCCTTAGTGATAGAACAAGTAATTAAAACCGTAGGTAGGTTTTGCATAAAAATTTAAATCAGGACAACATGTATCAAGAAGAAGTTGACAATCTCATTAAAAAAAAAAGAATTTTGGTATAAGAAGAGAACTATTTAGTAAAGACAGTGCGTTAGAAAGATCAATTTATGTATTTGCTCTTCCTTTACCAAATTAGTTTAAGGAGGGCAGGAGGGCGTTATAAGGATCATTTAATAAGTTGTGTCAAAATAGAAAGACTTCGATGAAAATTAATAATAAATCTAAAATTTTGTTCACTTGTAGTTTCTCTTACATAAACAACCAAAACCCTAATATTGTCACTACTATCAACATCACCATTAGTATTAAAAAACTTACAAAGTTTACTATCACTATAGTCTTAGTTTCGAGCTTTTAATGATGCCTCAAGATCTCATGGATGAGGAACCACAGTTAAAGAAGGATGCAACCTACATCAAGAAAGAAGATTCCTTTGACTTAAACGTAGACATCGACTTAAACGAAACCACCGACTTAAACAAGGATATCGACTTAAACGAAGTTATCGACTTAAACAAAGACATTTATAATTAAGATAATATGTCTCAGGTAAAGAAATATCATTTTCTTGTCTTCCTCTACGGTTGAACAAACATTTTAGGGTTTTAGGTCGTTTTTTTTCGTAAATAATTTTCGGCTGGATCGACTGACAAAGACAACAAATTTCGGTAGAGTCGGCTGAAAAAGACAACAAATTACGGTCGTAACGACTGAAAAAGATGACAAAATTTCGGTTGGGTCGATTGAAAAAGATAACAAATTTCGGCCGGTCCCGCTGAAAATAGTAATAAATTTCGGCTGAGATGGCTGAAATTAGTCTGTTTTTTCAACCACTCTGGCCGAATTTTTTTGAAATTTTCAGTTGGTATTTATGAATTTTTATTTATGCTAAGCGAAATTTCTTTTATGTAAATGTCATTTATATATTTTTCGAGTTACATCCTTGTTTGTATTTTTCATTGCAATATTGATACTTGAAATCTTCAAAACTTACTTAGTTAGTGTTAAAACCCTAAAAATCTATGGAGAAATCAAGCAATAACAAGAATTACAAACTCTCTACGGAGATGGTGTTGTGTTAATCATCTAGGGTTTAGGTTTCTATCTCTATATCTCTCTTTTTGATAGAATCAAATAGATCTCGGGCTTTTCTCCTTTTCAGGATGTTTATATCTCTTCTTTCTCTTTGATTTGATCGAAGGTTTTAGGTCGAACAAGATTCTCTCTTTTCTCTCGAAGGTTTTTAGTCGAATAGGAGGATACTCTCTCTCTTTTGGTCCAAAATAGTTTGATGGGAGTGACCAAAGTATAAATTTGAGATATTTTAAAAAAAAATGTTTATCCCTCCCTATTCTAAAAAGAGTGCTCTCCCTATCTAATGCACTGCCTTTGCTAAAAAGTGCTCTTCCTACACCAAAAGAATTTGACAAACCACTTTAACAACTCATCTGAGATTTCATTTCAAGTCTATCTGGAATTTCTCTTTACTAAATCATTTTTCTAATAACAATTTAAGTGTCATTTTGATGTGTAAATTACTGACTACTGTATTGAAGGGCTCCGAAACGATATTTACTCTCTTTACTAACTCCGAAGAGTCACTCCATGGCCACCTAGTTGAGCCACTCGACAAAAACCTTTTTTGTAGAATGAAATACAAGGACAGAGTCCAAAACCCATAGATTTGCCGTAAGATCTATAATTCATGGATTTTTAATTTCATTGAGAATAGAATCTATGACCTCTGGATTATGAAGTGAGCGTCAGGCCATTATAGTAGGTAGTAGTCGACACCTCAACAAAAACTTCCTTGTGAGAAAATCTAATTGAGAGTTTGCAAGGGGAACAAAATGCTAGTCACTATTAAGTATGTGAGGGTCAATCCGTAGAGAGATGCCAACCGAGGATTTATGAGGTTTTGAAAGAAGATACTACTCTTTTGACAAATTAAAAGGAAGTTAAAATAATAGATATAGTAAAGAATATCATAGATACGGGAAAAAAAAACTACATACAGTAGTTCTGAAATAAAACGAAGACATAAACGAGTGAAAATAATAGATTTAAAGGAGATCAAGGAGATGAAAGTAGTACTGAATTTTGGCGAAAACTAGTTAAAACCGAGAGTGACAATCGTTGTAGCTTGCAAAACACAAACACACACACACGCGCGCGATGTAGTTGGTCATTGTGAAAGGGTTGTCGAAGCATAAAAAGGGACAACTGAGCTTCAAAACAGTTGTTTGAGGGACGGTTAGGGTGTTGACTTTTGGCGAGCAAAGAGAAATGAGAGAGAGAACACTTATACGAGCGTGTTGAGAGAAACCACTTGATAGAGATCCGATCATCCCCCATTTTTGACCTACTTGCTTGCCCGATTTCCATATTTTGACTTGTAGAGCTTTGTGGCTTTTAACTAACAAATTAGTTTTTTTCTTAAGATGTGATAAGCACGATAACCGCCAAAATTAAACTATGAATCAAAGAGGCCTAAGCCCAACAACATATTAAAGAGGTCTAAAGCCCCACAAACTCATTATCTATACCTTTAATAGTCCAAATTCAATAACCATGAATACTACCTCTTATGGGAATCGATCCCGAGCCTCTAGAAATTTTGGAGTTTACGTCAACACAATCATCCACTTGGGCAACCAAGTGTTAACAACTAACATATTAATTATCAACCGTCCACGACAACAAGGATGAAATAGAACCCGAAAAAGGTAACAACGACATAAATGTTAGTTTGGGGACTTAACACTCTATTGGTCAGAATATAAGAACTAAACAAACAAATTAATCAAATATCGGATTCCAAATTAGAATTAATTACTAAGGGGAAAGTAGAATTCTTAAGGAAAACACATAGGCTAGGACAATAAAAGTAGTTTTACCAAAAGTTGGTGGCAAAAGTGTAATTTCAAGTCTCTGTTAGTTTTCTTGAGCAAGGGTTCTTCCTCCTCGACCTTTTTCTTCTCCCGTTGCCCTCATTCTGTGATTTGATTCATCTCTCTCTCTCTCTCTCGACAGTAACTCACACTTAACCTTTATCGCTTTCTTCAACCGGCGCCATGGGAGACAGTCAATACTCATTCTCTCTCACTACTTTCAGGTATGCAACACAATAACCTAATTTCTCTACTATCTCCATATCTTCGTCGGATTATAACTTTGATCAAGCATCTAACTTTCTAACTTTGAATCGAATAGTCCTTCCGGTAAGCTTGTTCAGATTGAATATGCTCTAATGGCAGTCGGATCTGGACAAACATCTCTCGGTATCAAAGGTATTATCAATTCTCTGCGATCTCTCTTTACTTATTTTGTCATAATCTCATCAATCTAGTGGTAGAATAGTAGTTCATTGCTGTTACCTAAGTTCGCCCTATTATCTACTATCTCACGCATAGATGGATCAGTACTAGCTAGGGCTTTTTTCTTTCTCTTTCTAGTAGGTCAAGCGCTTGTTTCTGTGGACAACCCATTCAGGTCGAGGCTTGGTTTTATGAATAATATACAAAAACAAACAATGTTGTGTGATTTAAATAATTGTTTCGTTAGCCAATAAAATAAAAATGTCGTCTTTTTCTTTCCAAATTAACTCATGGGATTGGGGGTTTACTGAAAGTACAATTTTATGTTCTTCTCATAATTACTAAGACTTAACATATTCTTTCAATGATATCTGCAGCATCCAATGGTGTTGTCATTGCAACTGAGAAGAAGTTGCCATCAATATTGGTCGACGAAACATCTGTGAGTTAATAACTTAAGTTCGTAACCTCTTAGAATTGTTCTTCGAAGATGCATACTTTTTTGGTTTTTTTATTTGTTATGTTAAAACAGTTGCCGGGTGATGTGCAAAAATTGTATTTTGTTTCTCTGTTTTAGCAATAAGCATTAGTTTCTCTAAGTGAAACTGTTACTTGCTTCCCTATCATCAAATTGCAGCCATTATCCCGGGTTTACTATTATCCTTGTTATGACATTATGTGTTTTTCTACCAACTGATAATTTGAACTTCTTTGTATAGTTCCTCGTGGAGCATTGTCTAGTATTTTCTGTTATCTAGGAGTTTTACTAGACATTACTAGCCAATGCTGTTTTATCTTTTCCTTTCATATCTAGCTTTCATTTTCATGTTTCATATCTATGCTTCACATATACAAATACGAGTAACGTTGGTAAGTCAAGCTTTGAGGTTTATTCTTTTTCTTTTTGTTCAACGTTCTTCCATTTTTTAGCATCTATTCTAACGCCATCATCTGCACTCGCAGGTTCAGAAAATTCAGTCTTTGACACCAAATATTGGGGTTGTATACAGGTTGTGTTTCTTTACTTGTATTTTTTTGTTACGGAAGTTTACTTTATAATCCTTATGTTATTGACGAACTAGTAAAGCCTAGACCACTCTATACATAACTATTACTGGTAATCTTGCTTTTCTTCTGCAGTGGAATGGGGCCCGATTCCAGAGTTTTGGTACGGAAAAGTAGGAAGCAGGCGCAACAATACCACCGATTATACAAAGTACTATTCTACGCCCTCTGGATCTTTTTTGCTTTACTACGATGTTTAACTCTCTGAGTACACTTGTGCATTATTTACTTTCTACTTGCTCTTTGTCTGTTCTTATTTCCAACTCTTGGTATTTGAATTTCAAAAGAAGTTTAAAAGATTTTGGAAATCATTGGTAATTAAATTTGTATTCAGTTTAATGTTGTTGTCTAATCTAGAGCTTTTCAGTAAAGCATTTACTTTAGTCTGTATCGATGAAACCCCCACTGCTTTGCTTTAAGTATTTGTTCCTGTCTCCTATTGCGCAAAGTCTACATGTTTGCCTGGTTTTTAGTTCCTGCTACTGTTCCCAAATAATGTATTGTTAGAGACTTATAGTAGATGGGAGCAAC
Organism: Eschscholzia californica; assembly: GCF_041429995.1. Taxonomy (NCBI): domain Eukaryota; kingdom Viridiplantae; phylum Streptophyta; class Magnoliopsida; order Ranunculales; family Papaveraceae; genus Eschscholzia; species Eschscholzia californica. The sequence continues at coordinate 9,105,557 of NW_028238198.1, read as the reverse complement.
GTTTTTTGCATCATCTGTTCTCTGCTTGTCGGTTTTGCATCATTTGTGTTCTGGTGTCAGCACAACATATTGTAAATGGAGATACCTAAATTGCATATTTGAATTTTAATCTGGTCATTTGCAGGAACCAATTCCTGTTACCCAACTAGTCAGGGAAACTGCAGCTGTTATGCAGGAGTTCACTCAATCTGGGTAATGAATAATAATTTCCTCGTCTTTGTGATACACAATTTTCATCAACTGATATAAACCTAAGGATTTTAACTTATTTGCGTTTTTACCAGCATTTATCCTTAGATTCTTGTGCTTCCTCCATTTGTACATAGTAGTATTTTGTTTCGCTGTTACCTAAAAATATACGCTAAATTTGGTTACAAAAACTTGAAGGACGTTTCGCCTGTTTAAATGCTCCTCTTTTATCCCGCCCATTGTCCAGGACAGAAGATGAAGACAAGATCAATAAACTTATTGTTCATAATGAGCAAGAGCATAGGATTCTTTTTCACTGCGATTAAAATAGTAGCACGCTCTCTCTTCACATTCGGCAACAAATAACACGAGTGCAGATGATCCCCGTAAGATCTGGAATTGTGAAGAGAAGGCAAAGAATTTGAATTTGACCTTTTCATTGCAACTCAGCTATGTAGAAGAAACTAATGAACCAACACCCATTAGTGCATAGTAGCACACGTAGTGAATGTAAGCCCTTTCTGATGTCAAAGATTTGCCGTGAAACTTCTAAGAAGGGCTGCTAAGCACCAGAGGAGTTGTCCTGTGGAATTAGAAGAAAAATTTCTCTTTAAGCTCGCTAGTTTGTAATATTAGTTCTAAATGATAATGAAAGCGATAACCTCATGTTCTCACTTCTAAGCTTCAAACTTTTTTGGGAGGAGAAACCCAGTTGACATTGATATGAATAAAAAATGGCACATCCTAATCAGTTGTTTAGGTTTAGTTTGTAAGCTCTAATCATGAGTTGTTCTTTCTAGAATTCATACTTAATCCACAATCATCTGCAAGGTTCCAATTATCATTAATCTTATTTGTAAAATATAAATTAAAAATAACTACTTAGGAACACTGAAATGCAAGAAAACAAGACTTTCTGCGGTACAGATCTTCAATCGAGCATCTAACGGAATAGTTTCTGCTTGGTTTGCTGCAGTATGACCGGCTTCTTTATATTAAACAGTGGCTTCTTTATATTAAACAGTAAACTCATGGAATATTGTAAAATGTGTTTTGTGGACAGTGGTGTTAGACCGTTCGGAGTTTCTTTGCTGGTTGCTGGGTTTGATGACAATGGTCCACAGTTATACCAGGTACATCCTTTAATTTGTCATTTTGTTGTGTGTTTGCTTTGAAACCAGTGCCATAAATTCCGATTACAATTTTGGAAGTTACAAGTAATCATTTAGAAGAGGTAACTGTGTGTTCTTATTTTCCCTTGGAGTATATTGTTCCAAGAGCATGCTTTATTTGTCTCGACACTTGACCCTATTTTCTGAATGCATCGTCTAATATGACCGGTTTTGTTCATTTTGCTATAGGTGGACCCTTCGGGTTCATACTTTTCGTGGAAAGCTTCGGCTATGGGCAAAAATGTCTCTAATGCTAAGACATTTCTTGAGAAGAGGTGCTCGCTTGATTCTTATTTACGCTTTAATATAGTTTACTGGTTTGAACTTATCGAGGAAATGTTTTATGGATAATATAGCTTAATTTGTCGTTACGTATATATTAATTTAGAGTGAGTTAACTGAGTTCTCATCTATGTTATAGGTACACTGATGATATGGAGCTTGATGATGCTGTGCACACGGCTATTTTGACTCTGAAAGAAGGGTATTTTACATATACCAGACTATTGTCATGCTTTATATATTTCATTTCACGGAGTTTCTTTTACTTGGTACACATGGCTAGATTCCATACAGACCATTAAATTTAGCAGTAGGATCGTTGGGAAAGGTCTACAAAATTTCATCCCATATATGAATGTCCTCTCTGGAAAACACCATCTTTGGCTATTGTCATTGATAGTTCATCTCGTGTACGGAAGTCCCTCTCAGGAAAATGTTATCTTTGTTTCTTTTCACTGCACTTTCATTATTAGAGTCAGCAAGAAGAAGCTTGTCTTTAATTTTTTCACAATTTCTTAAGTTATGTCACAACATATGCTTCTATAGAATGCATCCCAGTCACTCAATCATGCTTCAAATGGCACCTGACAGTATTTTACACATTTTGTAGGTTCGAGGGACAGATTTCCAGCAAAAACATTGAGATCGGGATAATCGACAAGGAAAAGACTTTCAGGCAAGTTTTTTTTTTTCATTGCGGTATTATCGGGACTTCCACCTTCGACGGGGAACTCTGAATATTGCCTGCCTGATCACGTTACAATTTCATAGTTTTTGTGTTATGTAGTTAATAATCTAAACGAAACAAGTGAACTGGCGGATAATCAAATATTGAATTAGCTATTATGTTCCCTAACTTCCCTTTCTTCCAATCTGTGGTAGTCTTGAAACTAATGATATCAATCAATGGTTGTTATGTTGCAGAGTATTGACCCCAGCTGAAATTGACGATTACTTGGCAGAAGTGGAATAATCTGATTGTCTTTGTATGGACATGGTTGAAGGGCATTGTTGGAGATGGTATACTTGTTTGCTCGTTAGATATCTCTGCACTTTGACATTAAGCATACCGACTACTGTATTTGGAACAATTTGATCATGTTTAGAATCTTGAGATAAATCAGTATGAGATAAATTCAGTAATTAGAGTTCAACCATCATTAGGAACAGATCTGTATTGCCAATGGATTTGGTTTGGCTGTGAGGAGAATATGGGATTGTGGCAGTGATTAAAAATGACAAGTTTTAAATGATTAATTTCATGGCAGTTAATGTGTTTATCTCATTATTATGATTATTGTATCTATGAGTCTATGACATAATACTTAAAATCTTACTTCTCAAGATGGACGGGCCTCATATAGGGGTGGGATTTTGGCCCGGAAACCCGGAACCCGCCCACGACCGTCCGAGTCCGAAGGGTCCGTGACCGTCCGAGTCCGAAGGGTCCGTGACCGTCCGATGCCCGAATCGGTCCGTACCCGCCCGACCGAAAGATCTTAAGCGGACGGACGCGGGCATAGGTCTTTACCCGGTGGTCCGACCGAGTCAGCCTGCTTATATCGTCCGCCCGACCGAACCCGTCCGCATCCGTCTGTTTATCCTACCTGTTATACCCGCCCGCCTATATGATTGATTTTAAGCCTTTAGATTTGTAGAGTTAGCTACAACCATTAGATTTCAAGAGTAAAAATAAATAACCCTAGAAATCACTTTTCTTAATTTTGTCTTCGTCGTTCTACTTCTCTAGTCTCTATCTCCTTCACAATCTCAGTATCTCATCAATAACCCGAGAATCCACAATAAACCGGTCGTAATCCATGAGAAGAAGCATAGAAACCGATCATAATCCATGAGAAATCTCAATGCTTATCTTGCGATTTTGAATTCATTTACTTTTTAGAATTGTAAAGTGGGAGTTTTAGAAAGTTGTATTTAGCGACTTAACATTTTAAATTTCGAATAAAAGTTTCTTTATTTGTTCATTAGTGACCGGTGTCCGCCCGACCGATACCCGGTTTGCCCGACTATCAAAACGGTCATGGACGGACACTTTGTTGGAGAAAAATCCGAAATGTCCGCCCATTTTGTTCGGATGTCCGAGTGGACACTTAGGACTCTTGTCCGTTCCGCCCGGACCGGTTGAGTTAGTGTCCGTTTCCCGCCCGTCCGGACCGATTCCCACCCCTAGTCTCATATAAAGTGTGACAGAGAAGCAGATGGAGTGGAACCACAACTGTTCTTCTCGTTACTGGTAATAGTGACAATCGTCTTATAAACTCTGTTCAACATGGAGTGGATACACACGTCACTCTTCAATTAAATAGATAAGTAGTTGAATTTTTTTTTGGTTAAAACAACTTCTTCTCTTTTTAAGAAGCTAGGGCGCAAATAAAGATTCTAAATGCTCTTGAAGGACAATTTTGTAGACACTCACATTTTGAAGGTCAAAATATCTTTTGCCTAATAAAAAATACCCAAAAATTCGATTTGAAATCAAAATCAGGAACTTGTCTCTTTCTCAAAAACAAAAAATGACTAACCAGAAGATTGTGGGATTTGGACGATTTCGCCGAGCGTGGGTTGAACTCGATTTTGTAGTTTTATGATCATCAATCTATACTAGGTTTTTGTGATTGAATCTCTTTAGTTGTTTAGGGTTTTGAGTTAAGGATTTTGAGTTAGTTTTTTCTTAAAATTCTAGAGAGAGAAAGTTGTAATACCCTTTCATAATTTGCTAGGGTTTCAAAAGGTTTATGTACTTTCAATAGAAGGAGAATTTCAAAATATTTCAAGGTATAATCTAACCTGTTAATTACTTTATTTTCATTGAACAATAAATTATGAGTTGTGGATGATAATTGTAAGTTATTCATGATAGTTTATTCGATGAAATTTGCCACAATTGATTCTGATTTATCTTTAATTTCTTTTCTATAAGATTAATTGTGTTTGCAAGAGTTAATAAGAGGTTTACAAGACTTTGTAAATTGTTTGCATTGCTTTGCAGTGATTTGCAAATAGTCGGTTGTTATTATATTGATTTGTTACTTATTATATTACATTTATGGATGTTCTTACGTATTCACTGGTGATTCATAATTTCCCGCAAGCTGCATTTCTTTCTTTATTATATTTGAGGCTACATAAGACTGACCCAAGGTTAACTTTGTTAAGATCAAACAACTCCTTTTGTAGAACAGTCAGTACCTTTTTTTAATCGTCCATCCATCGGAAAAACAAAAGGTTGTCTTGATTTAATCCAAGTGTGTTATACATTACAGGTTACAACCAATTTCAAATGTATTGTTCGGGTTGTTGCAATTTCTCCCTGGCAGGTTGAGAGTTTCCTTGCTCTGGCAACTCTTTGGCGAGGTTGACACTGGAGGACTCGACTGCAAGAATCCGTGCTTACATATATGGTGAAGACGGGGTAAACGCTTTATACTCCTTGGACTAGAAGCATTATCTATATGAAATTGATGCTCATTGTTAATATATTTTTGCCCTGCCGGACACTGATACTAATGTTGGATGCCAGAATACCCTTGTCAGATACTCCTTGTTAGTACATTTGTTGGACCCTTTAGGTCAAGGTCTTTGTGTAATTTAAAAATGGTATATGAGAAGTATGGAATTCTAAGCAGAAACCGAGCACATCACTAAGAAAAGAACTTGTATGGTTATAGCTTGGTACTGGTGTTTTCCACTTAGCTAGGCCGCCACCCTTCAAGCAAGCGAAAGTACGCTATGACCTGCCTCTAGCCTACTCGAGACATGCTGGGGCAGGGCGAGCCATCGAAACCATATCCATCATGTTCTTTAAATTACATAGTTCAATTGTCTCTAAACTAAACTCCCACCTTTCTATAAGCCAGTCGATCCCCATTTTAACCGACATCATGTTAATTCGTGACCAGGAAAAATTCTTCGATGGTTACCCATCGGTGAAAGTATTGAACAGGAAGTGTAACAAACTTCTCGGAATATCTGAAGGCGACCACATAGAGGAAGAGCCATGTAGAAACTCACCCTGGTTTCAGTGTTGTTTGAAGTTTTATTGTATGGATAAAGCTAACCCTTGGGCAACCAGGAAGTACCGAGTCTTCGACACCAGGATTCTTGGATGAAGAATATGAAGATCAATAGTTCATCTCTTTTTTTGTGAATAAATGTAATATCATGTGAACTATAAATATTAAACTTATTCTAAAGTTGAACCTTTAACTCTGATATTAAAGTGTAAACTGGTGATGCTTATATTTGTTGCATTTGGGGCTTGTATTCATGCATTTTTTTGTTGCATTTCAAGGCATTGCAGAATAATCTTTATCACTTTGCAAACTGATTTGCAAGACTTTGCAAACTGGTGCTTCTCATTATCGTGCGTCGTACGAGAAAGTTATTGAACCTGTTGTTGATTATGACCTTCCGAATCATCACTCTGATGAGCTGATTGTTTTACCACCGACTGAGAAGAAGAGACGTGGAAGAGCAAGTCAAAAGAGAATGCCGAACAGTGGAGCAAAGTAAAAGAGGTCGATAAAGTGTAGTGTGTGCCGTACATCTGACCGCACCAAGAAGACTTGTAAACTTGATGTATGAACCAGTTCTCATTACGTTATTACGACCAAAAACACTTGTCAATTCAATTCATGAATTAGTTTTCATTAGCTTTCACTTGCTTTTTGAATATATTCTCTTTATATTTGTTGGATGAACAATGTTGGTGTAATTGCTTACAATAGTTTGCATATCATTCTAGTCTCTAAGGCATTGCAAATCACTGCGTACCAATTTGTAAACCATATTGCAATTCAGTTTGCAAACCATATTGCAATCCACTACATACCAGATTGCAAAGCCATCAAAAAAAGTTAAGAATTCTTTTGCAACTTAGATGGAGATTACTTTTGGAAATACTTCCAAATCATTCTAGTCTCTAAGGCATTCAATTCAAAGTAACTCAATTTATGTACAGACGATTGTGGAAGGAAAGGTTTTTTTGGAGGAAGAGAAGAAAAAACAAATCCTAAAGCACTGCGACTCTCAAAGTCTTCTCTTTTATTTTCAGATTAATGTTTTACTCCATCTTGAACTCAAGTTTTGATGCCATATTCAGCTCAAATTTCGATTCCTTCTTCTCAATTTTTTACCCCAGCTCCGTTTCGACCCTTACTTTTAACTCTAGTTTGATCATTTGCTACCACGATCGGGAAGCAATGAAGCGACATGGACATGCAAAACGAGTAACTTGGTCATGAAGAGAGAACATTTTATTGAATCAATGAATTGTGTATACAATAATCTCCTTGTAATATGTTGTACTACTCATTGTACTTGTACGAAAATCAAAGCAAGAAACTGACAACCTATCCAAAATGTACCTCTTTGCTTTCAAGTTAAAGATCCATCTTACTACATACTATTTGAACAAATGGTTTTAGGTTATTCAAGGCTAAAAAAGTTTACAGATCCATTTATAGATTTTCTCGCAAAATCTTGCGTTTAATTGTTGAGGGCCAAGTTACTCATTAACCAAGTATGTATTAACCTATCGGATTCCTTTTCTAAATCCAAACAGATCAATTAAAAACACAATCAATTTCAAACCATTACCAAAACTGGAAGAGGCTTTAAGGATCAAACCTAAACTTTACCGGAACAAGTGAAAAAGAACTGAGCAACCCAAAGGCAGAATCGTAAGTTTGATGGTTAAAGTCAGGTTGGACGAAACTGGAATGCTAGAGTTAGGCACTTAGGCTAGTGAAGACTTGGGGTTATTTGGTAATTTCTAATTAAAGTTATGTTTATGCTTGTTTTTCTTATTCATCAAGATCTATCTGCTTTTGCGTTAACTTGCTTCATATCACATATTTACTGTGTTTTACATTTTGGTTTTCTGAGTAGTTTACTTTTAAATTTTTTGTCAAGGATAACTTTGATCATAAAATTGTGCTTAAGCATTTTTAGTATTATAATTAAAGAGCATAAATTAAAAAAAAACTCTGTCTAAAAATAAAATATATGTTTAGTGGCTAAAGATAGTTTGAACAAAATTGAGAGTGCTAGCCATTACAATAGTATGGACTTGTGGGGATTTAGGAGTTGCTATACAAAATTTTGTCTCGGCTAGGTCATATTATTCACCATCACCTTTCCTATTTATTGTAAATTTTTTTGTGTGGAGGATTATATTTTAATTTTAGGTGTTTTAGGTAATTTTTTTGTGTAGCGGGTTAAAAAAGGATAATTTTTCACTTCCCACAAAATGCCCCAAATTGAATATTATTGTAATTCTAATTATGTTATGTTTTGCAATGTCCTTCAAACCTTGATTCTAAATCCCAAATCTCCAACAACTTTGCCGTTAAACACTTAAAAAAACATCATTAATACTCCTTCGGAATCAATATATGATTACAGAAATTATTGTGCAGAAAACTATTAATGGTGGAGTTGATTACTGGTCGTGCACTAACTTATCCAATATACGTCAATATGAGGCTACTCGTTACTTCAAGGAACTAGTTAGCATGTACCCAGTAAAGGAATGGTAAATTTCACTTTTTCCCTTCTTTTAGTCAGGTAGATTTTGAAATATCTTTCATTTTGTAAAGTTGTTTCGGAGTCCTCTAACACCAATTGATTCGCTGTGCATACGCTAACCAAATTGATTATGATGTTGTTAATTTGTATAGAGAGGCTATTTCAAACTCACGAGGAAACAACTGCAGCTTCTCATTGTCATATTGCCTGATTTTACTAGATCCTATAGCCAGCTACACGTGATGGTAAAGACGGAAATATCATGGAGCGAATGTACGCAACAATTAAAGGTTACTGTTCTTGGAGCGAATGTAGCAATAGTCATTCCTTCAACAAGATGACAATAATTGTTTCTTTCACTTGTAAATTACGTTGATTAGTTTTTGTTTTGTTCTGATTGCAGATTATGTAAACGTGAGTTGCCTTATAACCCAAACGATCTCATGGTTAAGTGGAGGTAATGGTGAAGAAGATGACAAAGGGAAGAGAGAGATTTTGTCTAAGTTGTTTAAGAGTTAACATATTAGTTCCCCAAGAATCAGATCGTTCACTATGTATAGACTTGTATATATATCAGGCCGTCAAGCCTGATGTTTTTGGTACAAATAATAAAGTTGTTAGTCCTTGTAAGGCCATATGGATTGCATTCTGTATTGACTAGTCTTTTGTTTCAGGTATTTTCTTCTAGCAAAAGATAATTCACTTTCACAAGGAAAAGGAAGAAAATGAAATTTGTCTCACACGATGATTGTGGAAGGAGAAGATTTTGTTGGAGGAAGAGAACAAAAAACAAATCCTAAAGCATTGCGACTCTCAAAGTCTTCTCTTTTATTTTCAGCTTAATGTTTTACTCCATCTTGAACTCAAATTTTGATGCCATATTCAGCTCAACTTTCGATTCCATCTTCTCCACAATTTTTTACTCCAACTCCATTTCGATCTTTACTTCTAACTCTAGTTTGATCATTTGCTACCATGATCGAGAAGCAATGAAGCGATATGGGACATGTAAAACGAGTAACTTGGTCATGAATTGAGCACATTTTATTGAATCAACGAATTGTGTATACAATAATCTCCTTGTAATATGTTGTACCGCTCAATGTACTTGTACGAAAATCAAAGCAAGAAATTGACAACCTATCCAAAATGTACCTCTTCTTTTCTTTCAAGTTAAAGATCCATCTTACTAAATGCTATTTGAACAAATGCTTTTAGGTTATTCAAGGCTAAAAAAAGTTTACAGATCCATTTATAGATTTTTTCGCGAAATCTTGCGTTTAATTGTTGAGGACCAAGTTACTCATTAACCAAGTATGTATTAACCTATTGGATTCATTTTATAAATCCAAACAGATCAATTAAAAACACAATCAATTCCAAATCATTACAAAAACTGGAAGAGACTTTAAGGATCAAACTTTAACTTTATCGGAACAAGTGAAAAAGAACTAAACAACCCAAAGGCAGAATCGTCAGTTTGATTGTTAAAGTCAGGTTGGACGAAACTGGAATCCTTGAGTTAGGCTAGTGAAGACTTGGGGTTATTTGGTAATTGCTAATATCACATATTTACTGTGTTTTACATTTTGGTTTTCTGAGTAATTTACTTTTAAATTTTCTGTCAAGGATAACTTTGATCATAAAATTGTGCTTAAGCACTTTTAGTATTATAATTAAAGATCATAAATTAAAAAAATAAAATATATGTTTAGTGGCTAAAGATAGTTTGAACAAAATTGAGGGTGTTAGCAATTACAACGGTATGGACTTGTGGGGATTTAGGAGTTGCTCTACAAAATTTTGTCTCGTAGGTCATATTATTCACCATCACCTTTCCTATTTGTAAATTTTTTTGTGTGGAGGATTATATTTTTAATTTTAGGTGTTTTAGCTAATTTTTTTGTGTAGCGGGTTAAAAAAGGATAATTTTCACCAGAATATCTCAAACAACTTAAATACAGTATATACTTATTGTAATCATCAAATATAGGATATTTATAAAAAATGATTTTCTCCATTAATTTGTTTTCTACTTTGGAAGATTAACAATGAAATCATGATAACAAATATCCCTAATTTGTTTAAAATAGAAATTTAGTCATCCAAAATTACAAATATGAGGAGAGAGAAAACATAGTTTCTTTGAGAGTGTAGATTTCCTTTCACTCTTATTTACAAGACGAGAGAACAAAATCTTTCTTCAAATAAAGGATTTCAAATTTATCTTTTCCCTTAAAAGTCAAGACTATCCAAATCCAAGGAAAAATAGTGTGATAAAGAAATGATGAAGACCCCACATTCTTATCTAGGTAGCTTCTAGAAGAGCGTTAATTACGAGACTCCATATCTATATATACCCAATTAGTTTTTTTTCCACCAAATTCTTCTCATTCACCATCGGATCTCTATTCAATTCATTAATATTCCGACTCTTTTTTATCTTTGCTTCTACCTAAAAATTCTTTCCAATAAGTGGTGCAAGAAAGGAGGTCATCTAAAATCAAGGTTTGATTTTCTGTTAATCCTTTTTGATTCATTAATGTTATATTTTTTTATATTTTTTGATGAGGTAGGTTTGGGTTATTAGTTTCATTTTTTTCTTGGTAATGTGCATTTTCATTTGCTTCACTTTATTTTTAACTGTTACATTAATAAATCAAAAGTTTAGAGAATGAGAATGAAAGCTACAATAGATATGTATAAAATCAAATAATGTAACTTGAAAAACACATTCCTAACTGTAACCTGCAAGGTTGTAGATTAGTCTTCACAATTATTTTCTAGACTTAACTAGTTGTGAGCAACCACAAATAAATTGAGATAACCAAGACCGTACCACCACTTCAAAGCTTAAAATAGCTCAAACTACCGAAAAAAATGGGTCTAAAAGAGATTAAAATTAATAAATCTGATTATTTGAAGAAGATAGATCTTGGAATACTCGCTAAAACACATCTAAAAGCCAATCTGTTAAAACACTTCAAGCATCTTCATTTGCTTGATTTGATTTGACTTATTTAATTCTTAATTGTATTACCCCTTATTAACTTAACCTGTTAGGTTTAGATGAAGAAATGTATTAGCACGGGAAGTGGCTGGAGAAAAAACAGACCAAAAACTATATTTCTAGGTTAAGGTTATGGTTTCCCACACAATGACACCAAATATTCTCCTCTTACTATCTGTTATACAATTTGGATTTCGATAAATCACAATTGTTGAAGTTGAAAGTATATCAATGTTGTTTGTCATACTATCTGATTATTATTCTATACTAGTAGAATTTAGATTGTAGTACACGCACTTTCCAATGTCTCCCCATTAAGTAATGTTATAGAATTTAGATTGTAGTACACACCATATATATCCAATATCTCCCCCTTATGTACTGTTATAGTTAACATCTTTATATTTTAACTTTCTAAAACTTCAAATGTTTTTAATTTTTAGAAATTTTTTTGTTATAATAATACCAAAGTCAATACCTTCATTAGATCTTATAATCTTAGAAATAGACTTAAGAAATAAACCAGGTAAGGACGTTGGCACAAGTTTCAATGCATGATTTTTTCGTTTTGTTGAAGAAGTTTCAATACATGTTACCCCTCTTGAAATAAAGACATGATCTTACAAATCTTTTTGTTTAGGTAGCAGTTCTACAAAGTCTACATATAAATTTGATTGTACGTGTTATGAGATCATTAACTCGGTATAGAATTTAGATTGTAGTACACGCCGTATATATCCAATATCTCCCCATTATGTACTGTTATAGTTAACATCTTTATGTTTTAACTTTCTAAAACTTCAAATGTTTTTAATTAGATTTTTAGAAATTTTTATGTTATAATAATATCAAAGTCAATACCTTTATTAGATCTTATAATCTTCTAAATAGACTTAAGAAATAAACCATGGTAACGACGTTGGCAGAAGTTTCAATCCATGTTTTTTTTTGTTGAAGAAGTTTCAATACATGTTACCCCTCTTGAAATAAAGACAATGTCTAAATGTAAATATGATTGTACGTGTTATGAGATCATAACCTCGGTATATATTATGTTCTTATTAGAAAATTTGTTCGTCTAATTTTAATTTCACATAAGATTTTTTTGGATGTATGAGTTTAGTTTCTCACATGGAGGAAAAGGTCGTCATCAGATTTGAGCTTGCAACGGTTCATTTTATTGTTGCAAAATGTAAGGTCCTAGATCTGATTCCAAACAGTCTACTTTCTTCAAAGATCAACCCAGGTAAAATGTACTCTATTTTTTGTCTTAAATGCATGCATGAAAAATATAACAGCAGTGATGCTATGCCCGATCAATATCTCGGCCGGGTTACGTGACTGGTTCATAACTAGTGAGAGAAAGTGTTTGACTTTCTCTCACTAGATCATGCCCGTCCAAGTACCCCGGTCGGGATTAGGCCCGGATATTCGCCGGGTATTGCACTATTTCCCTAAATACAAAAGGCCAAGGTATAATAATAAAAAAAAAGGATACATGCCTTAGGGGGCGAGTATAGTTGCAATGACCTTATAGTAATATTCATTTCCCTTTTTGCTGTTCTAATTTGTATTATTTAACTACTCTTTAATCCTCAAAAAAATTTGTGTTCTTCCTTCGTAAACGGAGCTAATTTTTCTATGTTTGATACAACCCTCTCTACATTATGAAGCTTTCTCAATGGACTGTAGTGACTGAAGACCTAACACTCATAACCGAAGGACTCAAACCAATCATAAAAATGCATATAACTTCTTGAGATATGCTGTCAAAAATGTAATGCTGATAGTACTTCCGAAAGTCAAATGTTTTATTTTTCTTGTCATTACTACAGATTTCCGCTCTGTATGTTTATTTACTAACAAATTGTTTCTGTCATGAAAACAGAGGATACGTTGCTAGTGCCCGAACTAGAGATATTAGAGCTTGTTGGCCATTTCCTCCGGAACTTGATAACAATAGGACGAGGAAATACTTGCAAGGCTTCCTCTTAGAGTTCCCTCATTTAGCTGTTGGGATTGCCCCGATTGCACGAAGAGAATTTCTAATGAAAATGTTAGAGGAAGATTATGAGGATTTCTCATAATCTTTTGTTTTTGATTATGAGAAGAAAAAGTTAATAAACAGTGAGTTTGTTCAGGCGGATTTAGTCATCGTTTTGCACCCAAGGTTGAGAACTGGAAACTTTGAATGTGAAGAGATGGATTTCGTCTACATTGATGAGGTTCAAGATTTGACAATAAGACAAATTTGCCTTTTCAACTAACTCAATTTATGTACAGACGATTGTGGAAGGAGAAGATTTTGTTGGAGGAAGAGAAGAAAAAACAAATCCTAAAGCACTACGACTCTCAAAGTCTTCTCTTTTATTTTCAGATTAATGTTTTACTCCATCTTGAACTCAAGTTTTGATGCCATATTCAGCTCAAATTTCGATTCCTTCTTATCAATTTTTTACCCCAGCTCCGTTTCGACCTTTACTTTTAACTCTAGTTTGATCATTTGCTACCACGATCGGGAGGCAATGAAGCGACATGGACATGCAAAACGAGTAACTTGGTTATGAAGAGAGATTATTTTATTGAATCAATGTATTGTGTATACAATAATCTCCTTGTAATATGTTGTACTACTCATTGTACTTGTACGAAAATCAAAGCAAGAAACTGACAACCTATCCAAAATGTACCTCTTTGCTTTCAAGTTAAAGATCCATCTTACTACATACTATTTGAACAAATGGTTTTAGGTTATTCAAGGCTAAAAAAGTTTACAGATCCATTTATAGATTTTCTCGCAAAATCTTGCGTTTAATTGTTGAGGGCCAAGTTACTCATTAACCAAGTATGTATTAACCTATCGGATTCATTTTCTAAATCCAAACAGATCAATTAAGAACACAATCAATTTCAAACCATTACCAAAACTGGAAGAGGCTTTAAGGATCAAACCTAAACTTTACCGGAACAAGTGAAAAAGAACTGAGCAACCCAAAGGCAGAATCGTAAGTTTGATGGTTAAAGTCAGGTTGGACGAAACTGGAATGCTAGAGTTAGGCACTTAGGCTAGTGAAGACTTGGGGTTATTTGGTAATTTCTAATTAAAGTTATGTTTATGCTTGTTTTTCTTATTCATCAAGATCTATCTGCTTTTGCGTTAACTTGCTTCATATCACATATTTACTGTGTTTTACATTTTGGTTTTCTGAGTAGTTTACTTTTAAATTTTTTGTCAAGGATAACTTTGATCATAAAATTGTGCTTAAGCATTTTTAGTATTATAATTAAAGAGCATAAATTAAAAAAAAAACTCTATGTCTAAAAATAAAATATATGTTTAGTGGCTAAAGATAGTTTGAACAAAATTGAGAGTGCTAGCCATTACAATAGTATGGACTTGTGGGGATTTAGGAGTTGCTATACAAAATTTTGTCTCGGCTAGGTCATATTATTCACCATCACCTTTCCTATTTATTGTAAATTTTTTTGTGTGGAGGATTATATTTTTAATTTTAGGTGTTTTAGGTAATTTTTTTGTGTAGCGGGTTAAAAAAGGATAATTTTTCACTTCCCACAAAATGCCCCAAATCGAATATTATTGTAATTCTATATATGTTATGTTTTGCAATGTCCTTCAAACCTTGTGAAGGAAAGTAAGATTCAATTCATTCACTTTCATTAACCAAACAGTTTACAAGTTCTTGATTTATATAGCTAACTATTCTAGAGAGAGAGAGAGACTAATAGTTCGTTAATACTAATTAGAACATTAACTAACAGTAACTAACTTCATAACTAACATTATATCAAAACACACGAGCGAAGTACACAAGTGGTGGAGTGCCCATAACAGTCGATCTTTCTTCCTTCTGATTCTTCTTCTTACTTATACTCTTACACCCCCCCTCAAACACATGTTGTGGAAGGAGGAACAACCATGAGTTTGTCTCGAATTGAGTTCAAAATGGAGAAGGGAACTCCCTTAGTAAGAATGTCAGCTAGATTGTCTTCAGAGGACACAAACTTCACCTCAAGAGTCTTCTGAAAAACTAAGTCCCTGATAAAGTGAAAATCTATATCAACATGCTTAGTTCTTGAGTGAAGGACAGGATTAGAAGCTAAATACTTAGCACCCATATTATCACAGAAAATAGTCATAGGTTTTGTGACTTCAACATGGAGTTCCTTCAGCAGATAAGATACCCACAGCAATTCAGAAATAGCCAAGGAGAGAGCCCTATATTCAGCCTCTGTAGAAGACTTGGAAACTACATTTTGCTTCTTAGAAGACCAGCAAATGAGTGTAGACCCTAGAAAGAGACAATATCCACTAGTAGACCTTCTAGAATCTGGGCAACTTCCCCAATCAGAGTCTGAAAAACCAGATAAGCTTGAAATATCTCCTGAAACAATCGAGATTCCAGCACCAAGAGTCCCTTTTAGATATCTAAGTACCTTCTTGAGGAGTATAAGATGAGTGGTGCTAGGCTCTTGCATGAATTGAGCTAGGTAGTTGACAGCAAAGGTAATATCAGGCCTTGTCATAGTCACATATTGGAGGCCACCCACCAAACTCCTATAGAACAGAGGGTTATCAATCTGTTCTCCATCAAATTTAGAAACTCTCTTGCCATGAGACACTGGAATTAAGCTTGGCTTACTATCCAGCAACTCAGACTTATGAAGGAGCTCAGTAATGTACTTAGTTTGAGTTAATTCCAGAGAAGAACCTTGATGCTTAACCTCTATACCCAAGAAATAGTGAAGTGCACCTAGCTGTTTCATAGCAAACTCATTTCCCAAATCATTGACCAATTGCTTCATCAAAGACTCATTTGAACCAGTGAGGATAATATCATCAACATAGAGAAGAAAAATAAGCATTTGGCCATCCAAGTAGAACACAAACATAGATGTGTCTGAGGTGCTTCTCTTGAAGCCCCATTGTTGTAAATAGGTTGCTATTTTTGTAAACCAGGCTCTTGGAGCCTGTTTAAGTCCATATAGAGACTTATGAAGAAGACAAACATAATCAGGGTATTGAGAATCCTCAAAACCAGCAGGTTGTTTCATATAGACAGCTTCACTCAAGTCCCCATGGAGGAAGGCATTGGACACATCAAGTTGTTGAATAGACCATTGATGGGTCACTGCCAATGTAAGAGCTACTCTAATTGTTTGTATCTTCACTACAGGACTAAATGTTTCTTGGTAGTCTATACCTTCCTGCTGGGAGTACCCTTGAGCAACCAGCCTTGCTTTATACCTTTCAAGAGAACCATCTGAGTTGTACTTGACTTTAAAAACCCATTTGCACCCAAGTACATTCATAGAGGGTAGTTTGGGTGTCAGTGACCATGTTTTATTTTGAACTAGAGCCTTATACTCAGATTGCATTGCTTGAACCCAATTTGGGTCTTGAGCAGCTACCTTATAGGATTTTGGTTCAGGTATAGAAGAAATGGCAGCAATATAGCATGAATGAAGAGCATGAGGGACAGTGAAATGTGAAACATGGTCAGGAATACCTTTGGGCTTAACTATCCCACTTTTTAATCTAGTTTGCATATGGTGTTGATTAGTGTGAATAGGAGAAGTAACCTCTGGTGGAATTGGTTCAACATGTGAGTGTGGTGAGTTAGCAGGAGTGGGTAATGAGGTTGTGGAAGTCTCCATTTGTGAATTTGCTGAGTTAGGGAGCATAGGTGAAGAGGTTGATGGAGACATATTGATGGACAGCTCCTGATCAGTTTGTGGATAGCTATTGTGATATGAGGGAATGGAGGTTAATGGACTTTGAGTCAGTGTAGGCAATTGTAAAATTTGATATGGGATAGGCTGTTCCTGTTTATGTGAAGGAGTGTGTGTACTGATTTCAGCAAAAGGGAAGCAAGACTCATAAAAAATGACATGCCTAGAGACATATTCTCTATGAGAGGACATATCTAAGCATTTATATCCCTTGTGAATAGTACTATAACCTATGAACACACACCTAACAGACCTAGGTGATAGTTTATCATTTTTCACATCTCCCAAATATGGATAACATAATGATCCAAAAACTTTAAGCATTGAGTAATCTGGACATTTATTAAACAGAACTTCATAAGGTGTTAGATAAGAGAGTACCTTGGTGGGAGTTCTGTTTATGATATAGGTGGCTGTGTCATAGGCATGAAACCAGAAATCCTTAGGCATTGAGGCCTGAAAAAGTAATGAATTACCCACTGATGTAATTTGTCTATTCTTTCTCTCTGCAGCCCCATTTTGCTCAGGTGTATAGAGGCAGGAGCTTCTAAATAGTATCCCACATTTGTTTAAGTAAGCTTTGAAATCTCCTTTTGACAGTTCAGGAGCCCCATCACTTTGAAAAACCTTTATTGATGTGGAAAAGAGCTTTTCATAGTGCCTCTGGAAGGTTTGAAAACTACTCAAACTCTCTGATCTTAGTTTAAGAGGGTAAATCCAGAAGAACTTACTAAAGTCATCCATGAATAGTATATAATATCTTATCCCTGATTTTGTTGTAACAGGTGATGGTCCCCATATATCACAATATACCAATTGAAGAGGACCAGAAGATGTACTTGATGAAGAGGCAAAAGGTAACTTATGACTCTTGCTCAGTTGACAGGAGTTGCATAGAGACATAAAATTCCTAGAGCTTAGTTTGATCCTGTTTTCTTTTTCTAAGTT
Source organism: Eschscholzia californica (assembly GCF_041429995.1). Lineage (NCBI taxonomy): Eukaryota > Viridiplantae > Streptophyta > Magnoliopsida > Ranunculales > Papaveraceae > Eschscholzia > Eschscholzia californica. Next base: position 9,087,656 of record NW_028238198.1, on the reverse strand, counting down.
CAAAATGATGTCTTTAGAAGGATGTCCCATCCTATTGTGCCAAGTTTGAGCAGATGCTTTTACAGAATAAGCTTCCTCAGTATCATCTAGAGGTTTATCATATGGATTAAGTGTAAGATCAATGCTATATAGATTATTCACCATAGGTCCATCAGCAAGAACCTCCTTAGACCATAAGTCTCTAACCATAAAACCCCATGGTAGAAACTCAACACTACAAAAGTTTTCTTTTGTGAATTTTGAAATGGAGAGCAAGTTTCTTTGAATAGTTGGTACATGGAGTACCTTTTTGAGCTGAAAAGTAGCTGATCCAGAGCTAACAGTTGCCTCTCCTGTGCTAGATATAGGCAAGGACTTTCCATCTCCTATCAAAACCCCATTTGTGCCTTTATATGGTTCACTAACAGTGAGATTTTCTTTAGTATAGGTCATGTGGCTGCTAGCCCCTGTGTCAGCAATCCATTTCCTATCTTTTTCACTTTGACAAGACAAATGTGCTTCATGTGAGACCTCTTGATTTTCATCATAATGAACAAAATGTGCTTGTTCTTCTCCTTCATCTTGTTGTTCAAAGGACCCATCTTCATCCTCATCTTCTTCTTCTTCTATTTCTTGTAAATGCAAGTTTGCAAAATCTCTTTGAGATACTTTGTTTGAGGATGAAGATGTTGATTCAGGAAAGTCTCTAAACCTCATTCTGCACTGCCTTGCTGTATGACCCCATTTGTAACAAATACCACAAGGTATTGTAGTATAATCAAAGAATGTGTTTCTTGATTGAGATGGTATTTGTCTTTGATTTTGTCTAAGTTGATTTCTCTGTTGAGACCCTTCTGAATTTTGGGTCTGATTTGGGAATCTAGTGTTAAAGAAAGGTTTTATTTGATTCTTTGATTGATATTTCTTCACAAAATAAGATTCATTTTCTTCATTTGAGTCTTGTTCTTTCAGCCAAACTTCATGATGAGTCAATCTACTTCTAAGTTCTCCAAAACTCAAAACTACATCTCTATTCTGAATTGTAATAACAAATTGAGAATATTCTTTACCCAATCCTTGTAAAGCTATTCTAGTTAATTCGACATCACTAACTCGATCATTTACAGCTACAAGGGAATCAGCCAAAGTTTTAATCATACTCAAATATTCAGAAATAGAAGATGTACCTTTCTTGATAGTTTGTAGTTTGTGCCTTAGTGATGATTTCTTGGCTTCGAATTCTTGAAGATAAATTTGTTCAAGATATCTCCATATATCTCTTGCTGTTTTCAACCCTAGAATGTCTGATGCTATAGATTGATTAATTGTAGCTTTAATGCACGCTTTAACAAAACTATCATTCTTCCTCCATTGAAGATATGCAGGATTTACAGCATCTCTTCCTTCGATTTGAATCAATTGTGGAGGTTCCTCATAGGATCCATCAACATAACACATAAGATCATTGCCAATTAGGGCATTTTCGATTTGATCTTTCCAAATGAGAAAATTGGAGCCATCTAATCTTGTAGAAATCAAATTGGTTATGTTAGCATTGTAAGATATCTGACCTGAATTAGGGTTCATAGTATGAATTGGGGGATTATTGATAATTTCAGGATTTTCCATGAGATGAGATTATTTCTCTGATTCGATGATGCAGAAGAAAATCTCAAAGTTGAGTTTTAGAAGATTGAATACTCCGATTCTCTGATGGCGGAAGTTTCAACTCCTTTTGATCTATTTCGGTCTCGTGTCCCAATTAGGTTTTCTTGGATCGATTTTGATCTTCAAACTATTAGGGCTCTGATACCATGAAGGAAAGTAAGATTCAATTCATTCACTTTCATTAACCAAATAGTTTACAAGTTCTTGATTTATATAGCTAACTATTCTAGAGAGAGAGAGAGACTAATAGTTCGTTAATACTAATTAGAACATTAACTAACAGTAACTAACTTCATAACTAACATTATATCAAAACACACGAGCGAAGTACACAAGTGGTGGAGTGCCCATAACAGTCGATCTTTCTTCCTTCTGATTCTTCTTCTTACTTATACTCTTACACCTTGATTCTAAATCCCAAATCTCCAACAACTTTGCCGTTAAACACTTAAAAAAACATCATTAATACTCGTTTGGAATCAATATATGATTACAGAAATTATTGTGCAGAAAACTATTAATGGTGGAGTTGATTACTGGTCGTGCACTAACTTATCCAATATACGTCAATATGAGGCTACTCGTTACTTCAAGGAACTAGTTAGCATGTACCCAGTAAAGGAATGGTAAATTTCACTTTTTCCCTTCTTTTAGTCAGGTAGATTTTGAAATATCTTTCATTTTGTAAAGTTGTTTCGGAGTCCTCTAACACCAATTGATTCGCTGTGCATACGCTAACCAAATTGATTATGATGTTGTTAATTTGTATAGAGAGGCTATTTCAAAGTCACGAGGAAACAACTGCAGCTTCTCATTGTCATATTGCCTGATTTTACTAGATCCTATAGCCAGCTACACGTGATGGTAAAGACGGAAATAAAATGGAGCGAATGTACGCAACAATTAAAGGTTACTGTTCTTGGAGCGAATGTAGCAATAGTCATTCCTTCAAGAAGATGACAATAATTGTTTCTTTCACTTGTAAATTACGTTGATTAGTTTTTGTTTTGTTCTGATTGCAGATTATGTAAACGTGAGTTGCCTTATAACCCGGACGATCTCATGGTTAAGTGGAGGTAATGGTGAAGAAGATGACAAAGGGAAGAGAGAGATTTTGTCTAAGTTGTTTAAGAGTTAACATATTAGTTCCCCAAGAGTCAGATCGTTCACTATGTATAGACTTGTATATATATCAGGCCGTCAAGCCCGATGTTTTTGGTACAAATAATAAAGTTGTTAGTCCTTGTAAGGCCATATGGATTGCATTCGGTATTGACTAGTCTTTTGTTTCAGGTATTTTCTTCTAGCAAAAGATAATTCACTTTCACAATGAAAAGGAAGAAAATGAAATTTGTCTCACACGATGATTGTGGAAGGAGAAGATTTTGTTGGAGGAAGAGAACAAAAAACAAATCCTAAAGCATTGCGACTCTCAAAGTCTTCTCTTTTATTTTCAGCTTAATGTTTTACTCCATCTTGAACTCAAATTTTGCCTTATTCAGCTCAACTTTTGATTCCATCTTCTCCTCAATTTTTTACTCCAACTCCATTTCGATCTTTACTTCTAACTCTAGTTTGATCATTTGCTACCATGATCGAGAAGCAATGAAGCGATATGGGACATGTAAAACGAGTAACTTGGTCATGAATTGAGCACATTTTATTGAATCAACGAATTGTGTATACAATAATCTCCTTGTAATATGTTGTACCGCTCAATGTACATGTACGAAAATAAAAGCAAGAAATTGACAACCTATCCAAAATGTACCTCTGCTTTTGCGTTAAATTGCTTCATATCACATATTTACTGTGTTTTACATTTTTGTTTTCTGAGTAATTTAGTTTTAAATTTTCTATCAAGGATAACTTTGATCATAAAATTGTGCTTAAGCACTTTTAGTATTATAATTAAAGAGCATAAATTAAAAAAATAAAATATATGTTTAGTGGCTAAAGATAGTTTGCACAAAATTGAGGGTGTTAGCTATTACAATAGTATGGACTTTGTGGGGATTTAGGAGTTGCTATACAAAATTTTGTCTCGTAGGTCATATTATTCACTATCACCTTTCCTATTTGTAATTTTTTTTTTTGTGGAGGATTATATTTTTAGTTTTAGGTGTTTTAGGTAATTTTTTTGTGTAGCGGGTTAAAAAAAGATAATTTTCACCAGAATATCTCAAACAACTTAAATATATACTTATAGTAATCATCAAATATATGACATTTATAAAAAATGATTTTCTCCATTAATTTGTTTTCTACTTTGGAAGATTAACAATGAAATCATGATAACAAATATCCCTAATTTGTTTAAAATAGAAATTTAGTCATCCAAAATTATAAATATGAGGAGAGAGAAAACATAGTTTCTTTGAGAGTGTAGATTTCCTTTCACTCTTATTTACAAGACGAGAGAACAAAATCTTTCTTCAAATAAACGATTTCAAATTTATCTTTTCCCTTAAAAGTCAAGACTATCCAAATCCAAGGAAAAATAGTGTGATAAAGAAATAATGAAGACCCCACATTCTTATCTAGGTACCTTCTAGAAGAGCGTTAATTAGGAGACTCCATATCTATATATACCCAATTAGTTTTTTTTTCCACCAAATTCTTCTCATTCACCATTGGATCTCTATTCAATTCATTAATATTCCGACTCTTTTTTATCTTTGCTTCTACCTAAAAATTCTTTCCAATAAGTGGTGCAAGAAAGGAGGTCATCTAAAATCAAGGTTTGATTTTCTGTTAATCCTTTTGGGCTATTAGTTTCATTTTTTCTTGGTAATGTGCATTTTCATTTGCTTCACTTTATTTTTAACTGTTACATTAATAAATCAAAAGTTTAGAGAATGAGAATGAAAGCTACAACAGATATGTATAAAATCAAATAATGTAACTTGAAAAACACATTCCTAAGTGTAACCTACAAGGTTGTAGATTAGTCTTCACAATTATTTTCTAGACTTAACTAATTGTGAGCAACCACAAATACATTGAGATAACCAAGACCGTACCACCACTTCAAAGCCTAAAATAGCTCAAACCACCGAAAAAAGTGGGTCTAAAAGAGATTAAAATTAATAAATCTGGTTATCTGAAGAAGATAGATCTTGGAAGACTCGCTAAACCACATCTAAAAACAAATTGTAAGGGACATAGATCTTAAGTGAAGGAGATTTAAAAAAAGTAAATCTTAATGGCAAACTCAACAAAAGATTTTGGAAACAAACTAACAAAGCCAATCTATTAAATCACTTCAAGCATCTTCATTTGCTTGATTTGATTTGACTTATTTAATTCTTAATTGGATTACCCCTTATTAACTTAACCTGTTAGGTTTAGATGAAGAAATGTATTAGCACGGGAAGTGGCTGGAGAAAAAAAAGACCAAAAACTATATTTCTAGGTTAAGGTTATGGTTTCCCACACAACGACACCATATATTCTCCTCTTACTATCTGATATACAATTTGGATTTCGATAAATCACAATTGTTGAAGTTGAAAGTATATCAATGTTGTTTGTCATACTATTTGATTATTATTCTATACTAGTAGAATTTAGATTGTAGTACACGCACTTTCCAATGTTTCACCATTAAGTAATGTTATAGAATTTAGATTGTAGTACACACACCATATATATCCAATATCTCCCCCTTATGTACTGTTATAGTTAACATCTTTATATTTTAACTTTCTAAAACTTCGAATGTTTTTAATTAAATTTTTAGAAATTTTTTTGTTATAATAATACCAAAGTCAATACCTTCATTAGATCTTATAATCTTAGAAATAGACTTAAGAAATAAACCAGGTAAGGACGTTGGCACAAGTTTCAATGCATGATTTTTTTGATTTGTTGAAGAATTTTCAATACATGTTACCCCTCTTGAAATATAGACATGATCTTACAAATCTATTTGTTTAGGTAGGAGTTCTACAATGTCTACATATAAATTTGATTGTACGTTTCATGAGATCATCAACTCGGTATAGAATTGAGATTGTAGTACACGCCATATATATCTATTATCTCCACATTATGTACTGTTATAGTTAGCATCTTTATGTTTTAACTTTCTAATACTTCAAATGTTTTAAATTAGATTTTAAGAAATTTTTTTGTTATAATAATACCAAAGTCAATACCTTCATTAGATCTTATAATCTTCTAAACAGACTTAAGAAATAAACCATGGCAACGACGTTGGCATAAGTTTCAATCCATGTTTTTTTTTGTTGAAGAAGTTTCGATACATGTTACCGCTCTTGAAATAAAGACAATGTCTACATGTAAATTTGATTGTACGTGTTATGAGATCATAACCTCGGTATATATTATGTTCTTATTAGAAATAATTTCCTTTAATGTTTTTAGTCCAATGTATGCTCTTCCTGTCTCATAGTTTTGCATTGTCTAGAAAATTTGTTCGTCTAGTTTTAATTTCACATAAGATTTTTTTGGATGTATGAGTTTAGTTTCTCACATGGAGGAAAAGGTCGTCATCAGATTTGAGCTTGCAACAATTCATTTTATTGTTGCAAAATGTAAGGTCCTAGGTCCGATTCCAAACAGTCTACTTTCTTCAAAGATTAATTTCCCAGGTAAAATGTACTCTATATTTTGTCTTAAATGCATGCATGAAAAATATAACAGCAGTGATGCTATGCCCGATCAATATCTCGGCCGGGTTACGTGACTGGTTCATAACTAGTGAGAGAAAGTGTTTGACTTTCTCTCACTAGATCATGCCCGTCCAAGTACCCCGGTCGGGATTAGGCCCGGATATTGGCCGGGCATTGTACTATTTCTCTAAATACAAAAGGCCGAGGTATAATAAAAAAAAAGATACATGCCTTAGGGGGCGAGTATAGTTGCAATGACCTTATAGTAATATTCATTTCCCTTTTTGCTGTTCTAATTTGTATTATTTAACTACTCTTCAATCGTCAAAAAAATTTGTGTTCTTCCTTCATAAAGGGAGCTAATTTTTCTATGTCTGATACAACCCTCTCTACATTATGAAGCTTTCTAAATGTACTGTAGTGACTGAAGACCTAACACTCATAACCGAAGGACTCAAACCAATCATAAAAATGCATATAACTGCTTAAGATATGGTGTCAAAATCGTAATGCTGATAGTGCTTCTGAAAGTCAAATGTCTTATGTTTCTGGTCATTACTACAGATTTCCGCTCTATATATGTTTATTTACTAACAAATTGTTTCTGTCACGAAGGCAAATGATACGTTGCTAGTACCCGAACAAGAGATATTAGAGCTTGTTGGCCATTTCCTCAGGAACTTCACAACAACAGGGACGAGGAAGTACTTGCAAGGCTTCCTCTTAGTTTTCCCTCATTTAGCTGTTGGGATTGCCGCGATTGCACGACGAGAATTTCTAATGAAAATGTTGGAGGAAGATTATGAGAATTTCTCATAATCTTTTGTTTTTGATTATGAGAAGAAAAAGTTAATAAATAGTGAGTTTGTTCAGGAGGATTTAGTCATCGTTTTGCATCCAAGGTTGAGTGCTGGAAACTTCGAAGGTGAATAGATGGATTTCTTCTATATTGACGAGGTTCAAGATTTGACAATGAGACAAATTTGCCTTTTCAACTTTACATATATAGAAGGATTTGTTATCTCTAGTGATACAACCGAAACGATAGCTAGGGGAATTGATTCGAGATTCCAAGACATAAAATCTTTGTTCTACAGAGTTCGTAATGGGATCCGAAAGGTGAAGCTCGTTCTCATGGGAAAGAAAAATACGAATGTCGTATCTATGGCCTTTTACATTTGGAACAAAACTTTCTCACTCACGCAGGTGTTCTAAAGCTCTCTCAGAGCCTAATTGATCTTATATACAATTTCTTCCAGCACTCGATTGACATTGTAAGTCCAGATAATAGGATACGTGACATTAGAGACAGATCGAGATGAAGAGATCCGATGATCAAGATGAGTCCAAGATATTAGAAAATATAAAAGATATGAAAGATATAAAAGATATTTAGTTTCATGTATGTAGGATCTCTTGTAATTATATTTGGATAAACATTATATTCTGTTTAGTTAGGAGAAACTATGAAACTCTCAACCCAATTTCTATGTTTGTTCTTGTTAAATATAAAAGGCCGAGATATAATAAAATAAAGGATACATGCCTTAGGGGGCGAATATAGTTGCAATGACCTTATAGTGATTCATTTCCCTTTTTGCTGTTCTAATTTGTATTATTTAACTACTCCTTAATTCTCAAAAAAGTTTGCCTTCTTGCTTCATAAAGGGAGCTAATTTTTCTATGTTTGATACAACCCTCTCTACATTATGAAGCTTTTTCAATTTACTGTAGTGACAGAAGACCTAAGACTAATAACCGAAGGACTCAAACCAATCATAAAAATGCATATAACTTCTTGTGATATGCTGTCAAAATTGTAATGCTGATAGTACTTCTGAAAGTCAAATGTCTTATGTTTCTGGTCATTACTACAGATTTCCGCTCTGTATATGTTTATTTACTAACAAATTCACTACAAAAACAGGGACTTTTGGCGACGGTATTTAACGATGGTTTTCTAAAAACTGTCGGCAAAAGTTACTAATTACTGCCGGCACTCGTTTTACTAAGGTGGGTCGTCTTTCCCGTTTGCCCTAGTTTTTCCTTGTCTGCCTAGTTCGAGAGGAGAGAGAGAGAGAGAGAAATCTCAGAGATTACGAGGAAAGAGAAATACGCAGAGGGAGGGAGGGAGAGAGAGAGAGAGATGAAGCTACTGAAGTGTAAACCGTAGAAAAGTCTAACGAAGCTGCTGATGCCGAGGTTTGTCGTTTCTCACTCGAGATCCTTTGTTCCTGTTTGTATTACTATGAAGTAAGATTAAACCAAAAGAAAAAATTTGATGAAATTTGTTCATGAAAAGTGAAATCGATTTGATTTTCTCTGAAAAAATTAGTAGAGAGAGAGACTTGTTCATTAAGTTTAAACAACTATTTTCCTTTTTTGACTAGTTATAACTTGTTATCAATATTTTTGTTTCTCACTCTTGTGTCTAATGGGCTTCCCAGCAGCTCGCACACATTTACCGTTGATGTTAAGTAGATTTCGTAAACCCTAGCGATGTTGTTAGCGATGTTAGTGCCGATGTAATTGTTATTAGATTTACTATCACTACTGTTGGTTTGATCTTGCTGCTGGTTATATGAAGACCTTATGCTATTAAAATCACGGTCTAATCCAACCATATCAGAAACAAAGCTTTTCGGCATAATGGGAGAGTTAATACTACTACTCATAGTGGCACCCATTTGAGCTGCTTTCTGTAATAATGCAGTCGCCCACATCCAATGAGTTTTTGGTTACTTTTATCATTGCTAAGATCATCGAAAGTATTCGATAAACTGTTAAAACCACTACAAAAAATGTAAACTATTAGGAACGACAAACTTGTTAGATTTTGATAATCAAACTCATGTCTCCTTTAGTCCTTCTGGGTGTAGGATGAAGTCTATTTTAGTGTTAGATTTTGATACATTGTTCTGTATTATCTCTTATGTGTTTTGATAGCTATAATAATCACTTGTGCAAACCACCCATGCGACACTTTAATGAATACTGATCAGTTTAAACTCAGATTCAAATAAATTGACTATTTTAGTGTTAGTGAGAGATGGAAGAGATGGTATGTATTGATTATTTATATGTGGAATACTAATTCAAAACTTCATTTTCCATGTCTAATCTAAGTTTATAGTTCTTAGTGGTTCCTATTTTCTTTCTTGTAGTGCTTACTAGATAACAAATTAGGTTCTAAAGATGATGATTAACATGGTAAGTTTTGTTGTACGATCTGTAATGTTGATGTTTCAAGAATTGACTTGTATATGTTTGATGAAATTCCTAAATGATCATCTGTTTCCAATTTTAGATGATTTAGATGCATGAATAGTTCATTTTCAGTAGGAAATTTGGCCAATTCGATCTGAAATTAATGATGTTACTTGACTTTGTTTCTCCATTGATGGAAGTATTGAGAGATACCCAAACACCTTTGAAAATCATGTATATGCGACAAATTAATGATGTTACTTGATCATCTGTTGAATGAAGAATGCCACAAATTAGCTACCTTAGAGAATATAAATATTTATACTTATTTAAAGTATTGAGAGATACCCAAGCACCTTTGAAAATCATGTATATGCATGTATGGGTAAAGTATGATAGTGTCATGAGTCTAATAAAAGTACTAGTTTGAGTGTTTTACTCCTCCACTGTAGAAGTCAAAGGTTGGTTTTCATATTTGCTTCTTCATAATGGTTGTTTTGCTTATTTGCTTTTGTTTAAGTTTCATTTTTTCCACTGTAATATTAACCTACAATTTTTTTCTTCATCATCATTTTGCTCAGTATCAAGTGATTCCGGGAGGCATTTGAAGTGTTGGATTTTAAAGTTTGCTTGCAGAAAACCACTTCATTATCAGGTACACTTATTTATAATCTAAGTTCTTCTGTTGTAGAAAGCTATTAACAATGAGAAAATATCTCAGTTGTGTTTGTTGCCTTAGACTTGCTATTTAGAGTTGAAAACTATTAACAATTAGAAAGTCTGTCTTGAAGCTTAATAACATGTTAATTATGCCAAATATATACTTGATTGGAACTTGGTTAATAGTTTATTGTTTGAGATCCTAAATACTAGTTCATGTATGAAGCTTAATAGCATTCATGGTATGATGTGTGTTAATTGCATTTATAGTATTATTGTTATTTATTATATGAAATTATTCATGACTACTAAGTGAAAACATATCAAACTTTTCTAATACTTGATTGTTTGATTTAGATTTAAATTTCCATCATGGATAAGAGTTGGGTTCGCAATAATAGGGTTTCAAAGGAGTATGATGATGGAGTCGTCAAATTCTTGAATTATGCGTTTAGTAATGGAGTCTTCAAATTTTTAGTAACCACTTCTTTGCTGATTTTACATTTTAACTATTGAATATCTTCGTAGGACTCTCGAGGTTCATCACAAGTACCAACTTCACTCAACTGAAATGGAACAACAAATTGGCGGTTACAAGTAAACTCATCTCTCTTTCTCTCTCTTTCTCTCTCTTTCTCTCTCTCTCCACTTTCCTACTTGCCTTCTCAAACTGAAATGAAACGACAAAGGGACTATATCTTTTCATATTTAATGTCATTACCAGCATGTATATCTTTTGGAGTAGATAAATTAATAAATGGGTATCAAGTATTGACAACCAGCATGTATAATATGAGATACCTGTAACCGACAATTCTGCAATCCACAACTTTGCTATTCTAGCTTTATGTATTGAAAAGAATTAATTGTAACTTCAGTAGTCATTATTCGTACAAAGCACAACTTTGCTATTGTAGCTTTTTAGTGATTTATGATTCTACGAACCTGTTAATTGTTTCTCTCAACAAACATTCTTAGACGCAAACTGAGCTAATGGTACATGAATTTGAGCGAAAACCTCTCTAAATTATGCAGGTGGTGGAAATAGGAAGAGGGAGTAAGGTGAAATACGAACTGGACAAGAAAACTGGGCTTATCAAGGTAATAAAGAACTCAATGTTCTTATTAGGGGTCTTCCCTACTATAGTTGTATATCTTATGATCTTGTAATTGAAAATATTTTGGCAGGTTGACCGTGTACTGTACTCCTCAGTCGTCTACCCCCACAACTATGGCTTTATCTATCCCTCGTACTCTTTGTGACGACAATGACCCCTTGGATGTGCTAGTCATTATGCAGGTATGCTGATATTATGCTGATAAGTTTTTTGATCATTACAATGTTGAGTCTTCAAATTTCTGATGACATCTCATGTGAAACTTTTATTTTTTCTCAAACGTGATTCAATATTATACTACTATTCTGCAATCCAATTTTTTCCTCTTGCAGCTACTTTGCTGAATGTTGAGAACTATATTATTTCTCATAGTTAAGAAATGTTGTTGTGGCGAGTCATTTCATTACAGCTATTATATATCGTTAAATGTCAGAATCATAATGGGATGTTACTGCTCACTCTTTTGTAATTGATTTTATTTCACATGATCGCCCAAAATGGGGTGGTTCAACCCATTCGCTTAGTCTAATAAGCACGTCAATGTCTAACACAATGTTACAGCTATTATATGTCAATGTCTAACACAAAGGATCTGAAACCCTAGGTTTATTAGTTTAAATTGGGCATGCCAAAGTATGACACTAATGTTTATGGGTTTAGATACTCAGCATCAATCTGTCATAGCTTCTCATTTCTTACACACTTGTTGTTATTATCATTTTGACGCATTCGTTGCCCACTTCTTGCCGCTAGGTTCTTAATGCCCTTTACAAGAGCTACTTCGAAATCTCAATACTGCTTCGCTAGTTCATCGTTAGAATGCGTTTCTCCCTAGTCCCTATGATCAGTTTTGTTTTCCTTAACATCAACTCTGAAAGTAGTATTAGTTCTATAATCAATTTGAGATTTCTTAATGAAATCCCTACTCCCTAGCAGGCTCGATCAGGTATTATTGAAGAATCTACTGCCTAATGCTTTTCGTGTTTTACTATCCCATTTTTGGTACTTGAGTGATCCAGTACTTCATATATTTGGTAATTGTTCGAATACTGCAACTCCTTGTTGTTTCTACCTGTATAGGAACTAGAATTCTATGGATGATTCTAATGTTTATCGTGTTTTATCATCTTAGGTAGAAACTTGACAGCAGAACAATGGTCTTCCTTCGGTAAAGCTGTACCAGGAATAGAAGAAGCTATCAAGAAGATGGAGACAAGGTAAAGATAAAGATATTGGACATTGGTGGGATTCTATTATGATAAACCTTTTGTATGAAACTTGGAGTTTATAAGTCTGTATGGAGAAACCAAGTTACAAGCTGAAATTAGAACTTCTTTCGTTTTTGTTTTCGCTATCAAAACTAAAAGAAATGTTGTAATGTTTTGTGGCTGATATTATAGTATTTTGACAGATTTGGAAATATTTTATATATTGATCCCAAATCAGAGGGTCAATTTATTGTTTCGAAATACAATTTTTTTTTTAGAAAATCAGAACATATCACCGACGGTTTTCTGTCGTCGCAACTTTGCAGAAGCGACGGTTCTTTCTGTACACAAATTGTAGCTGATAATTGCTTTTAGCGGCAGATTTACAACCCCGTCGCTACCAACTGTCGCGAAAAGTATCCCCGACAGTGGCTTCCAGGACGGATTATGATCCGTCACTAAATAGTTTCTGCGACGGTTTTATTATATTACCGACAGTTTTAAACCGTCGCTAAAAGTCTCCATTTTTGTAGTGATTGTTTCTGTCATGAAGGCAAAGGATACGTTGCTCGTGCCCGGAAAAGAGATATTAGAGCTTGTTGGCTGATGGGCCTAGAAAGTTTCCTAAATAGGTCACCACCCGCAAGTATACGGGCGTCAAGTAATAGTTCCGGTAAGACCGGTTCGTTCCTCAGAGACTAAGTCAATCTATTCTAAGACTTGAAAAGAAATCGGTTTTCTTTGAAAATTGTTTTGGTGATAAAATAAAAAAAATACTTGAACAAAAAGAGACTGAGGACTGGTTCTCAGAGATATAAAAAAACGAGAGAAAATTTTAGAGTTATGATTCCACCTTGAACTGCAAAAATGATTTTTACCCCTTTCCTAGCATGATTCTTTAACTTATAACTCAATATTTAGTAAAATAGCTTTATCTAAACATCGGAAAATCAAACATTTGAAACAAACATATCTAGAATGAACTATGTTAAAATTCAAGTCCTAAATAATTATATCCCAACTATCGCCTATCAAATTACAAGTATAAATCATCAAAGAAACTTACTTCTAAGTATGACCTATCAAGCTATAAGTATAGACGATGAAGCTACTACCATTATTCTATGGAATCGAAATGAGCATAATTAAACAATAATGCACATCCTAAGAATCATGAAAAAGGAAGAGACTAAATTATCTACTCATGCATAAAACTTCATCAACATCCTAGATAAAGAGACATAAAGATTAATACCAATGTGATCCTTATAAGTGTCTAGTTATCAATCTAAGAAAATAAAACAAATCCAAGACAAGTAAAAGAAATCACCAAGAAGATGCTCAAAATCCCAACATGGTGATGATGTAGGTGATGGAGAGATTTGATAATCTCTGGTTCCTCTCACAAGAACCTTTATCAAGCCCCTCTCAAACCCTCTTTAAACACAAGAAATATCTTAATTGTACTCTCTCTATCCTTGATTTATGATTGTATAAGAAAATTACAAAGAATATGGTTAAAGTCTCTCACAAACCCTCCCCATCTCTCTACAATTTTCTTTATTTCTCTCTTTGAATTTATAAAACAGGAGAAGAACAAGAAGAAGATAACAAGGAAACCAAGTATAACTCTCCCTTTTTCTATCTGAAAACTCTGATTACAAATAACTTAATTTTCCATCTCTGTTCTTCTCCTCTCTCTCTCTCTCTAAAATATAATCTTCAATGCCCAGAGAAGAAGAAACAGAGGACTCTTTAATGGAACTTTTACTCCTGTTTTTGGCTTTTTGGGAGATACCCATAACTCTGTCCTTTCTCTGTTTAAATAGGAGAAGCAAGGAGAAAACTCTGTTTGTCCAAGAAATATCTTTCAATCAACCTGCATTCCTCGCCTATGATAGTAAGAAATCTTTCATTATCCTATAAGACCAAACTAAGCCGAGAAGAACCCTTTCTCCAAGATCTCTGAATCTTGATTTATCTCACTGTAGCCGAGAAGAACCATCTCTATTTAATATTATCTTCTTTCCTTTCAACTCTCTAAAATATCCTCGAATCAATTGAATCATCAATCTCTTCCTTCTTTGCAAAAGAATTTTCTGAAAATTCTATTATTGTGAACCCAACTCTTATCCATGATGGAAATTTAAATCTAAATCAAACAATCAAGTATTAGAAAAGTTTTTCCGAAAATTCCAGCTTTCTGTCTTGATTTGGTTAGTCGAGTCCCACTCTAAAAATATCACTCTGAACCCACCTTCCACAAGAATATTTTCTTCTTTCCTTCAATGAGAAATACTCATAATCCCTCTTTCTCTCTAGAAAATATCAATTCCATCAAACAAATTTCCAGCTCTCTCTTTGAATATCTCTAAACATTAGAGAGAGAGAGAGAGAGAGAAAGAGAAGACCTAAATCGCAACACATTAATTCCCAATTCTTCTTTCTGATTTCCTTTTAAAAGATTTGAAAATCCTTAAAATAAAACTCACCCTTAACTTTCTCACTCTACTGCATATTAATTTGTTTCCAAAAAGAGAGAAACATGAAAGATTTGACTTAAGAAATGGGATAAAATGTTACCCATAAATCTGGGCACCAATCCGTTAGGATTTACTGTCCAAAAGTTTTGATTCAGTACTTCTCGTAGCAGCGGGAAAAGGTGAAACGGTCTTCTATGATCACGCCTTGTGTTGCTTTTATAGGTCCCACCGTTAGATTCTTACGCGGACCATTGAAACCTTGCCGTGCAATGCACCTGATCTGGACCCACATCTAGTACTAAATTCGGTACAACTTTGGACGAGGGAATACCGAAATCATATCCGTTACCGTTAGATTCCGCCACGTGTCTTTGAAGGTCCCTAATTGACACAAACTTTGACCCAGTCTATTTTTCATATCCGGATTCCGATTTGACTCCCGTTTCCGCCATTGGGTTCATCTTGGACTCTATTTTCACCTGGTCACCATCAATGCCCACAATTCACAAATGACCAAAATGCCCCTAATGTGTCTTTTGCCCGTTTTTAACCGTTTTTCACACCAAACTCCGTAAAAGACACCTAGGAAAGAGAAACACTAAATTCATCAGAGTAACTGCCCGAAATGGACTAACTAGTCCGAGTTAGGAGATTCAAATGAGACATTTTCATGTAAAAGAGATCCGATGATGAAGAGATCCGCTGATCAAGATGAGTCCAAGATATTGGAAAATATAAAAGATATGAGACGGATCGAGATAAAGAGATTCGATGATCAAGATGAGTCCATGATATATGAAGATCCAGTAATATTTAATTTCATGTATGTAGGATCTCTTGTAATTATATTTAGATAAACATTATATTCCTTCCTAGTTTAGTTAGGAGAAACTATGAAAACCTCAACCCCAATTTCTCTATAAATAGGAAAGGGTCATAAGAGTTAAATCTCCGAGTTATGTCTGACAAATGTAACCGATCAAATCCACGAGTTGTGGTGATTATTAATGAAATAATTATTTCTCCGTGGATGTAGGTCATGAGTATCCGACCGAACCACGTAATATTACTGTGTCGGTTATTTCAGTGTCGATTATCCCATAACCGTGAATTTAACATGGTATGATGAGCAGGTTAATTAGTCCTGACTTATGCTTTGCAAAATTACAACTTTTTTTATAGTTATGATTACATTATTATTCAATCGCTTTGTTGATTTGTCAAACCTTTTCCAAGATTATTCTTGATGATTATGTTTCATCTTCAAGACGAGAAAATAAAGTGAAAGAAGAAGAAATCTAATTCTACCCATCGAAGAAGCACCAAAGACTTCCTCTTCAACAAAAGTCAGTCCTATATTCATTTTCGAATTCTTTTGATCTTTTTTTTTTTCAATTTTTTTAGACATGAAATAGGTCTAAAATTCAAAAGCATACTCCTGGAACTAAAAATGACCAGATCTGGTCTATTCTCGTTCTAGCCGACCAACCCTATTCCGGGTTTCGTCCTATCCGCAACCAGAATGAGTTTCAATTTTGCACAGATCTGGGGTATCCATGTATCTATTTGAAAAATGTGTGGATGATTGCTGCATTTTGTTATCAAGTTTAGGTCACTATCTTTGTAGGAGTCTATATAAGAGAGTCATATTGTTGGAGTATGTTAACCTTTTTATCACATTCTATGATTTTTTTCTAAAATTTTGCAGAATGAATTTCAATTTGGACAGATTGACGAGAGCTTCGCCTTCTTTTGACTATTCAAATCATACCCCAATGCGTTGCATCATGGAATTTGGGGATGAATTCAAGCAATTAGTGAGTAGTTCGAGTTTCTTAATCTATTAATGTTTTACAAGTTTTTTTTTGTTTTGTTTCTTTTTTGCCGTTAATCTTTTTCTTAAGATTTTCTCAAGACATGCTTAAAATCCAAGTTTGCAACATGACTTTTTTACGACTTATAGAAGCGTGATTCACGCACATACATATAAGGTTGGACGATAAACTTCTATTGCCGTATCTGTGTCACATTACAGCGGGTCCGAGCTATACCTTAGGCATTATTAGATGTTATTTCAAAGCCGGAAGGGATGCAAAAGATCCAATTTATTTCCTTATAGATTACACATAAGTGATCGATTAAAAAAATATACTTAAATTTTAGTACACGTGATAACAAAGTCTTTTGAAAATTTAAATCAGATTAAATGTACTCCTCATTAATCGTTTCCTTTCCGAGAACTCTAACTAAATTAAAAGAGAAGTACTCAAAGCAAATAATAAGTCATTAAAAGTCAAAGTTCAACTCGTTTTTAACTTGGGAGATGCTATAATTATTTAAGGGATTACTTAAAGGATGACATAATGACGGGAATAATTAGCGAAACGAGTTGAGCATAAGGGTGGACAGCGGACCCGAGCGGCCAAGCTGTTCCTTGGGCGTTATTAGCTGTTATTTCAAAGCCAGAAGGGATGTTAAAGATCCGATCTATTTCCTTATAGATTACACATAAAAGACCGATTAAAACAATATACTTAAATTTTAAAACACGTAATAACAAAATCTCATGAAAATTTTAATCAAAATAAATTTCATCACTTTTCATTAATTGTTTCCTTTCCGAGAATTCTAACTAAATTAAAAAAGAAGTACTCAAAGCAAATAATAAGTCATTAAAAGTCAAAGTTCAACTCGTTTCGCTAATTATTCCCGTCCTAAGATTTTTAACTTGGCATATACTACAATTACTTAAAGGATTACTTAAAGGATGACTTAGTGACTCAGTTTGCACTAAAAGACAAAGTTTTTCAAAGTTTGACAATGATGTGGAGCCCTTTTTTTAACAACTTAAAATATTAGCTCTTATACTTGTCCACCCTTTCAAGATGGCTCCTATGTGGCTTTTCTCGTCTCCCTCATTCTTTTCTCGAAGCTCACCATACTATAGAACATCTTTATAGTGATGTCTCTACAGGCCAAATTAAACTCAATCTAAATTTTACTCCATCTTGAACTCAAATTTTGATGCCATATTCAACTCAACTTTCGATTCCATCTTCTCCTCAATTTTTTACTCCGACTCCATTTCGATCTTTACTTCTAACTCTAGTTTGATCATTTGCTACCATGATCGAGAAGCAATGAAGCGATATGGGACATGTAAAACGAGTAACTTGGTCATGAATTGAGCACATTTTATTGAATCAACGAATTGTGTATACAATAATCTCCTTGTAATATGTTGTACCGCTCAATGTACTTGTACGAAAATCAAAGCAAGAAATTGACAACCTATCCAAAATGTACCTCTGCTTTTGCGTTAAATTGCTTCATATCACATATTTACTGTGTTTTACATTTTGGTTTTCTTAGTAATTTACTTTTAAATTTTCTGTCAAGGATAACTTTGATCATAAAATTGTGCTTAAGCACTTTTAGTATTATAATTAAAGAGCATAAATTAAAAAAATAAAATATATGTTTAGTGGCTAAAGATAGTTTGAACAAAATTGAGAGTGTTAGCAATTACAATAGTATTGACTTGTGGAGATTTAGGAGTTGCTATACAAAATTTTTTCATATTATTCACCATCACCTTTCCTATTTGTAATTTTTTTTTTGTGTGGAGGATTATATTTATAATTTTATGTGTTTTAGGTAATTTTTTTGTGTAGCGGGTTAAAAAAGGATAATTTTCACCTGAATATCTCAAACAACTTAAATCTATACTTATTGTAATCATCAAATATAGAATATTTATAAAAAATGATTTTCTCCATTAATTTGTTTTCTTCTTTGGAAGATTAACAATGAAATAATGATAACAAATATCCCTAATTTGTTTAAAATAGAAATTTAGTCATCCAAAATTACAAATATGAGGAGAGAGAAAACATAGTTTCTTTGAGAGTGAAGATTTCCTTTCACTCTTATTTACAAGACGAGAGAACAAAATCTTTCTTCAAATAAAGGATTTCAAATTTATCTTTTCCCTTAAAAGTCAAGACTATCCAAATCCAAGGAAAAATAGTGTGATAAAGAAATAATGAAGACCCCACATTCTTATCTAGGTACCTTCTAGAAGAGCGTTAATTACGAGACTCCATATCTATATATACCCAATTAGTTTTTTTTCCACCAAATTCTTCTCATTCACCATCGGATCTCTATTCAATTCATTAATATTCCAACTCTTTTTTATCTTTGCTTCTACCTAAAAATTCTTTCCAATAAGTGGTGCCAGAAAGGAGGTCATCTAAAATCAAGGTTTGATTTTCTGTTAATCCTTTTCGCAATTCATTGATGTTATATTTTTTTTATATTTTTTGATGAGGTAGGTTTGGGCTATTAGTTTCATCTTTTCTTGGTAATGTGCATTTTCATTTGCTTCACTTTATTTTTAACTGTTACATTAATAAATCAAAAGTTTAGAGAATGAGAATGAAAGCTACAACAGATATGTATAAAATCAAATAATGTAACTTGAAAAACATATTCCTAACTGTAACTTGCAAGGTTGTAGATTAGTCTTCACAATTATTTTCTAGACTTAACTAGTTGTGAGCAACCACAAATAAATTGAGATAACCAAGACCGTACCACCACTTCAAAGCCTAAAATAGCTCAAACCACCGAAAAAAATGGGTCTAGAAGAGATTAAAATTAATAAATCTGATTATTTGAAGAAGATAGATCTTGGAAGACTCGCTAAAACACATCTAAAAACAAATTGTAAGGGACATAGATCTTAAGTGAAGGAGATTTAAAAAAGTAAATCTTAAAGGCAAACTCAACAAAAGATTTTGGAAACAAACTAACAAAGCCAATCTATTAAAACACTTCAAGCATCTTCATTTGCTTGATTTGATTTGACTTATTTAATTCTTAATTGGATTACCCCTTATTAACTTAACCTGTTAGGTTTAGACGAAGAAATGTATTAGCACGGGAAGTGGCTGGTGAAAAAAAGACCAAAAACTATATTTCTAGGTTAAGGTTATGGTTTCCCATACAACGACACCAAATATTCTCCTCTTACTATATGATATACAATTTGGATATCGATAAATCATTATTGTTGATGTTGAAAGTATATCAGTGTTGTTTGTCATACTATCAGATTATTATTCTATACTAGTAGAATTTAGCTTGTACTACACGCACTTTCCAATGTCTCCCCATTAAGTAATGTTATAGAATTTAGATTGTAGTACACAAGCCATATATATCCAATATCTCCCCCTCATGTACTGTTATAGTTAACATCTTTATATTTTAACTTTCTAAAACTTCAAATGTTTTTAATTAAATTTTTAGAAAATTTTTTGTTATAATAATACCAAAGTCAATACCTTCATTAGATCTTATAATCTCAGAAATAGACTTAAGAAATAAACCAGGTAAGGACGTTGGCACAAGTTTCAATGCATGATTTTTTTGTTTTGTTGAAGAAGTTTCAATACATGTTACCCCTCTTGAAATATAGACATGATCTTACAAATCTATTTGTTTAGGAAGGAGTTCTACAATGTCTACATATAAATTTGGTTGTACGTGTTATGAGATCATCAACTCGGTATATATTATGTTCTCATGGAGATATAATTTCCTTTAATGTTTTTAGTCCATTGTATGCTCTTCCTGTCTCATAGTTTTGCATTGTCTAGAAAATTTGTTCGTCTAGTTTTAATTTCACATAAGATTTTTTTGGATGTATGAGTTTAGTTTCTCACATGGAGGAAAAGGTCGTCATCAGATTTGAGCTTGCAGCGCTTCATTTTATTGTTGCAAAATGTAAGGTCCGAGATCCGATTCCAAACTGTCAACTTTCTTCAAAGATCAATTTCCAAGGTAAAATGTACTATATTTTTTGTTTTAAATGCATGCATGAAAAATATAACAGCAGTGGTGCAATGCCCGAACAATATCTCGGTCGAATCCCGACAGCGGTACGTGGTTGGTTCAGATCTAGTGAGAGAAAGTGTTTGACTTTCTCTCACTAGATCATGCCCGTCCAAGTACCCCGGCCGGGATTTGGCCCGGATATTAGCCGGGCATTGCACTATTTCCCTAAATATAAGTGTCTGGGTGCATGGTTGGTGGGTCATATATTACCCTGGGCATTAACTTCATGCCTAGGCAAGGGAGCTAATTTTTCTATGTTTGTTCTTGTTAAATATAAAAGGTTTAAATATAAAAGGTCGAGGTGTAATAAAATAAAGGATACATGCCTTCGGGGGCGAATATAGCTGCAATGACCATATAGGATTAGGATTAACTACTCCTTAATCCTAAAAAAAAATTGCCTTCTTGCTTCATAAAGGGAGCTAATTTTTCTATGTTTGATACAACCCTCTCTACATTATGAAGCTTTTTCAATTTACTGCAGTGGTTGAAGACCTAAGACTCATAATCGAAGGACTCAAACCAATCATAAAAATGCATATAACTTCTTGAGATATGCTGTCAAAATTGTAATGCTGATACTTCTGAAAGTCAAATGTCTTATATTTCTGGTCATTACTACAGATATCCCCTCTGTATATGTTTATTTACTAACAAATTGTTTCTGTCATGAAGGCAAAGGATACGTTGCTAGTAGCCGAACAAGAGATATCAGAGCTTGTTGGCCATTTCCTTAGGAACTTCACAACAACAGGGACGAGGAAGTACTTGCAAGACTTCCTCTTAGTGTTCCCTCATTTAGCTATTGGGATTGCCGCGATTGCACGACGAGAATTTCTAATGAAAATGTTGGAGGAAGATTATGAGAAGAAAAAGTTAATAAATGGGGAGTTTGATCAGAGGGATTTAGTCATCGTTTTGCATCCAAGGTTAAGAATTGGAAACTTTGAAGGTGAAGAGATGGATTTCGTCTATATTGAGGAGGTTCAAGATTTGACAATGAGACAAACTGGCCTTTTCAACTATATATATGTAGAAGGATTTGTTTTCTCGGTGATACGGTTGAAACGATAGCTAGGGGAATTGATTGGAGATTCCAAGACATATAATCTATGGCCTTCTACATCTGGAACCTAACTTTCTCACTCACCTAGGTGTTCTAAAGCTCTCTTAGAGCGTAATTGATCTTATATACAATTTCTTTCGGCACTCGATTGACATTGTAAGTCCTGATAATAGAATACGTGACATTAGATCAGGATCGAGATGAAGAGATCCGATGATCAAGATGAGTCCAAGATATTGGAAAATATAAAAGATATGAGACGGATCGAAATGAAGAGATTCGGCGATCACGATGAGTCCATGATATATGAAGATCCAGTAATATTTAATTTCATGTATGTAGGATCTCTTGTAATTATATTTAGATAAACATTATATTATTTCCTAGTTTAGTTGGGAGAAACTATGAAACTCTCAACCCCAATTTCTCTATAAATAGGAAAGGGTCATAAGAGTTAAATCTCCGAGTTATGTTTGACAAATGTAACCGATCAAATCCACGAGTTGTGATGATTATTAATGAAACAATTATTTCTCCGTGGATGTAGGTCATGAGTATCCGACCGAACCACGTAATATTACTGTGTCAGTTATTTCCGTGTCGATTATCCCATAACCATGAATTTAACATGGTATGATGAGCAGGTTAATTAGTCCTGACTTATGCTTTGCAAAATTACAACTTTTTTTTATAGTTATGATTACATTATTATTCAATCGTTTTGTTGATTTGTTAAACCTTTTCCAAGATTATTCTTGATGATTATATTTCATCTTCAGGACGAGAAAATAAAGTGAAAGAAGAAATCTAATTCTACTCATCGAAGAAGCACCAAAGACTTCCTCTTCAACAAAAGTCAGTCCTATATTCATTTTCGAATTCTTTTGATCTTTTTTTTCAATTTTTTTAGACATAAAATAGGTCTAAAATTCAAAAGCATACTCCTGGAACTAAAACTGACCAGATCTGGTCTATTCTCGTTCTAGCCGACCAACCCTATTCCTGGTTTCGTCCAATCCGCAACCAGAATGAGTTTCAATTTTGGACAGATATGGTGTATCCACATATCTATTTGAAAAATGTGTGGATGATTGCTCCATTTTGTTATCAAGTTTAGGTCACTATCTTTGTAGGAGTCTGTATAAGAGAGTCATATTGTTGGAGTATGTTAACCTTTTTATCACATTCTATGATTTTTTTCTAAAATTTTGCAGAATGAATTTCAATTTGGACAGATTGATGAGAGCTTCGCCTTCTTTTGACTATTCAAATCATACCCCAATGCGTTGCATCATGGAATTTGGGGATGAATTCAAGCAATTAGTGAGTAGTTCGAGTTTCTTGATCTATTAATGTTTTACAAGTTTTTTTTTGTTTTGTTTCTTTTTTGCCGTTAATCTTTTTCTTAAGATTTTCTCAAGACATGCTTAAAATCCAAGTTTGCAACATGACTTCTTTACGACTTATAGAAGCGTGATTCACGCACATACATATAAGGTTGGACTATAAACTTCTATTGCCGTATCTGTGTCACATTACAGCGGGTCCGAGCTATACTTTAGGCATTATTAGATGTTATTTCAAAGCCGGAAGGGATGCAAAAGATCCAATTTATTTCCTTATAGATTACACATAAGAGACTTAAAAAAATATACTTAAATATTAATACACGTGATAACAAAGTCTTTTGAAAATTTTAATCAGATTAAATGTACTCCTCATTAATCGTTTCCTTTCCGAGAACTCTAACTAAATTAAAAGAGAAGTACTCAAAGCAAATAATAAGTCATTAAAAGTCAAAGTTCAACTCGTTTTTAACTTGGGAGATGCTATAATTATTTAAGGGATTACTTAAAGGATGACATAATGACGGGAATAATTAGCGAAACGAGTTGAGCATAAGGGTGGACAACGGACCCGAGCGGCCGAGCTATTCCTTGGGCGTTATTAGCTGTTATTTCAAAGCCGGAAGGGATGTTTAAGATCCGATCTATTTCCTTATAGATTACACATAAAAGACCGATTAAAACAATATACTTAAATTTTAAAACACGTAATAACAAAATCTCATGAAAATTTTAATCAAAATAAATTTCATCACTGTTCATTAATTGTTATCTTTCCGAGAATTCTAATTGAATTAAAAAAGAAGTACTCAAAGCAAATAATAAGTCATTAAAAGTCAAAGTTCAACTCGTTTCGCTAATTATTCCCGTCCTAAGATTTTTAACTTGGCATATACTACAATTACTTAAAGGATTACTTAAAGGATGACTTAGTGACTCAGTTTGCACTAAAAGACAAAGTTTTTCAAAGTTTGACAATGATGTGGAGCCCTTTTTTTAACAACTTAAAATATTAGCTCTTATACTTGTCCACCCTTTCAAGATGGCTCCTATGTGGCTTTTCTCGTCTCCCTCATTCTTTTCTCGAAGCTCACCATACTATAGAACATCTTTATAGTGATGTCTCTACAGGCCAAATTAAACTCAATCTAAATTTTCACTTCCCACAAAATGCCCCAAATCGAATATTAATGTAATTCTAATTATGTTATGTTTTGCAATGTCCTTCAAGCCTTGATTTCTAAATCCCAAATCTCCAACAACTTTGCCGTTAAACACTTAAAAAACATCATTAATACTCCTTTGGAATCAATATATGATTATAGAAATTATTGTGCAGAAAACTATCAATGGTGGAGTTGATTACTGGTCGTGCACTAACTTCTCCAATATACGTCAATATGAGGCTACTCGTTGCTTCAAGGAACTAGTTAGCATGTACCCAGTAAAGGAATGGTAAATTTCACTTTTTCCCTTCTTTTAGTCAGGTAGATTTTGAAATATCTTTCATTTTGTAAAGTTGTTTCGGAGTCCTCTAACACCAATTGATTCGCTGTGCATACCCTAACCAAATTGATTATGATGTTGTTAATTTGTATAGAGAGGCTATTTCAAACTCACGAGGAAACAACTGCAGCTTCTCATTGTCATATTGCCTGATTTTACTAGATCCTATAGCCAGCTACACGTGATGGTAAAGACGGAAATATCATGGAGCGAATGTACGCAACAATTAAAGGTACTAGCAATATTCACTCCTTCAAGAACTACAAGAAACTTAAAATTGTTAATCCTGAAGGTTATTGTTCTTGCTCTGAGTATAATGCTATTACTGGTGGATTCAAACTGTTAGAACTGAAAGTCGCGGAAGCTATCGAACCTATCCTAGAAATTGATCCGATTATGAAGATTAATCGAAAAGCTAAGTCAAAATCAAATATGCGAACAGAATTTAACGAGGTTCGGCTTTAAAGCCTACGTCCTCGGGCGAACAAGAAATCTTTATTGAAGGATAGATGAAGACGACTAACACAACCCGCAAGTTCGTCCCAAGATGGTACCGTATAGTAATAACCTTCTATACTAAATCTTCGACGACCGAGAAATTTAACACCGCTCAAAAAACTATGAAAAATTTCTCTCACTCTTGCTCTCTCTCTTTAGCTCTCTCTAAAGAAGAGTTGTTGTTGCTTGTGTTGGTGTTGATTTACAAAGACTCAAGACCCCTATTTATATTATAATATAAGCCTGTGAGGTCCTCCAATTTTTTGGAAACCAATTCCAATTTAAAATTTAGAAACCTCCATTGATGCCTAAACCGCCACAAGCCATTAGGCATCAAAACCGCCTCTTCAATTGCACCGGCTGCAATTTGAGATTCCACTCAAAATTGAGCAACTTCCAAAATTGAATAGTTGTCAATTTTGAGTCCAAAAATTGGAAATCCAATTTTGTAGCAATTTCTATCCCACCGACTTTCACAATTCTCCACCTCGTACACAATTTGATATACTTCAAATTTTGGACGAACACCAGGATACTCCTTGTAAGATATGTCTGCTTCTTGTAACATCATCCGACTGCACCATTTGACCATGGTTGCCTACGTACCCTTTTACAGGATCAAGCCTACCGTAGTTCTACCAACCCTTCACATAAAGATTACCTTGTCGCCATTACGCCCTTTCGGGCAACTTAACACGAGCCGATTTGTAGCAATTCCAGGCAATGCTGAAACTTGCTACATGTCACCACTTTAGTCAACATGTCCGCGGGATTCTCATCTGTGTGTACCTTCATTAGAGAAACATCACCTTCCTCTATGACATCTCGTACAAAGTGATACCTGACATCAATATGCTTAGTACGAGCATGATGAACCTGATTCTTCGCCAAGTGGATCGCACTTTGACTATCACACCATACATCCACGTACTCCTACTTAATCCCTAGATCATCCAGAAGACCCCACAACCACAGTGCTTCCTTCACACCCTCGGCCATAGCCATATACTCGGCCTCCGTAGTAGATAACGCAACTGTAGATTGTAACATCGATCGCCAACTAACTGGAGCACCATGTACCCTAAATACATAACCAGTAGTAGATCGTCTTCTATCTAGATCGCCAGCATAATCCGAGTCAACATAACCGCTTACCTGACATGTGTCTCCACCAAAGCACAAACCCGTATCAACGGTACCCTTTAAGTACCTCAACACCCACTTCACAGCTTCCCAATGTGTCTTCCCCGGGTTTGCCATAAACCTACTAACCACACTGACCGCCTGCGAAATATCCGGACGAGTACAAACCATAGCGTACATCAAACTGCCAACTGCACTAGCATACGGTACACGATCCATATGATCCTTCTCCACCGTAGTAGTGGGAGATTGTTTTCCCGAGAGCCTGAAGTGTGGTGCCAAAGGTGTTGACACCGCCTTCGCATTCTGCATCCCGAACCGAGAAACTACTCGTTCGATGTAACCTTTCTGATTCAAGTACAGTTTCTTACTTGACCGCTCTCTCTTAATCTCCATTCCCAGTATCTTCTTTGCAGCGCCCATGTCTTTCATCTCAAACTCTTGACTGAGTTGAGATTTCAACTTATTTATCTCCACCATGCTTCGAGAAGCAATAAGCATGTCATCCACATACAAAAGGAGATAAATAAAGTCACCTTCGCGAAGCTTCTTGATGTATACACAACAATCATAGTCACTTCTGCGAAAACCATGCTTTAGCATGAAAAAATCAAATCGTTTGTACCATTGGCGAGGGGATTGTTTTAATCCGTGAAGAGACTTCCTCAAACGACATACTTGATTTTCTTTACCCTCAACCTTGTATCCCTCAGGTTGAGCCATATAAATTTCTTCTTCCAAATCTCCGTGCAAGAAGGCGGTTTTAACATCGAGTTGTTCCAGCTCAAGATCCCTGTGAGCAACAATACTCAATAGCACCCGAATAGAAGTATGTTTCACGACCGGTGAGAAAATCTCATTGTAGTCGACCCCTTCTTTCTGTGCATAACCCTTGGCCACTAGTCTTGCCTTATACCTTGTACCCTTGATCTCGGAAGAATCCTCTTTCTTCTTGTACACCCATTTACAACCAATAACAGACTTCCCTTCGGGCAATGGGACAACCTCCCATGTCTTGTTCTTGTGAAGAGACTCCATCTCTTCTTGCATAGCAACCAACCAACTCTCTCTTTCCGCCGCGGTAATAGCTTGTTTGAAGGTGACCGGCTCGTCGTCTTCCACCGAGAGTGCATACTCAACAAGATTTGCCTGCCCATAATGCCTAAGAGGTTTGTCTGACCCTAACCTCTGTACCGGCTTATATAACCGTTTCGGCCTAGTGTGTACCGAAACATCCTGCTGTTGTTGTTGTAAAACTTGTGTACCTTCCCCTTGAACCTCCTCATGATCGGGTTCATCAATTTCCTCATCCTGAGTATTATCCTGATGCTCCACCTGATCATGATTCCTAGAAACCCGTTGGTCTTCGGCTTCTACTTCCACTACTTGAGCTTTAGTAGACCCAACATCACCACAACTAGGCACCGTAGCTTTCGCCGTAGCTACAATAGACGACTCATCAAATACCACATCTCTGCTGATTACAAACTTCTTGTCTTCCGTACACCATAGCCGATAACCCTTGACTCCTGTAGCATATCCTAAGAAAATTGCCTTCTTTGCTCTATTGTCAAGTTTGTTACCTTTAACATGGTAATAGGCCGTACAACCGAAAACCCTAAGTCTCCCGTAATCTGCATGTTCACCTGACCACACCTCGTAAGGTATGCCGCCATCTAAAGAAGAATGTGGAGACCTGTTCACAATATAACAAGCTGTAGCAACAGATTCTGCCCACCATTCTACGCCTAATCCCGAATTGGAGCGCATACATCTAGCCTTCTCAAGTAGTGTACGGTTCAATCTCTCTGCGACTCCATTCTGTTGAGGTGTGTTTACTACTGTCCAATGCCTTACAATGCCTTCCTGATTACAAAACTCCTTGAATGCCCCATCCGTGTACTCGGTCCCATTATCCGATCTTAACGTCTTCAGCTTTCGACCAGTTTTGTTCTCAACCATTGCTTTCCACACCAGGAACGTGTTGAATACCTCATTCTTATGCTTCAGAAAATAAAGCCAGACAAATCTCGAATGATCATCAACGAACGTAACAAAATACCTGGAACCATCCTTGGAAGGTAACTTTGCCGGTCCCCAGACATCGGTGTGTACGTAGTCTAACACCTCTTTGCTCCTGTGCTTGCTTGTAGAGAACGTCACCCTGTGTGCCTTCCCGAACACACAATGCTCACAAAACTCCATGCAAGGCTTCTTCATGTCCTTCAACAAGCCTTTCCCGCACATCAAAGATAGACCCTTTTCTGACATATGCCCAAGGCGCATATGCCAAAGCCTCGTACTAGCCGTTGGATCCCTTCCACTGATTCCTACTGCTACATCTCCTGTAATTGTTGTCCCCAAAAGTTTGTATAAATTACCGTAACGAGTACCTCTCATTACTACCAAAGAACCCTTAACTACTTTTATGGAGCCATTCTCTATAATTATCTTACAGCCGCTTTGCTCCAACACACCAAGGGAAATTAGATTTTTCCGCAAATCGGGTATGTGTCTTACGTCCGTCAATGTTCTCACCACTCCATCGTGCATCTTGATACGTATTGTTCCGAGTCCCACAGTTTTACATATACTATCATCACCCAGTATAACTGTACCACCATCTATACTCCTATAGGTAGTAAACATCTCCCTATTTGGGCACATATGGTGTGACGCCCCTGAATCAAGCATCCACTTATCGAAGATCTTCTCAGACACCTCTGTCACCGAGAAACATTCGTCCGCCTCTTCTGACACATATCCCGCCTCTTGCATCTCTTGTTTCTCCTTGTAGCCTTCGTTCTTTTGCTTCAACTTTCTCTTTGGACAAGCCGCTTTAAAGTGGCCAAGCTCACCACAACTAAAGCACGTTTTCTTGAAAGAGCCTCTAGATTTGGATCTAGATTTCCCGCCCTTTCCCTTTCCCCTTTCATTACTCCTCCCCCTCGTTACAAACAACCCTTGTGCTTGATCCTTGTCTACTCCACCCGACGCCATACTGCTAGTAGCAACCTTACGAAGGTCATCCGCTAATAGCGAATTTCTCGTCTCTTCCATGCTTAGACTATCACCAACAAGCATCAAAGTTTGGACAAGGTTTTCATAGGATTTTGGCAATGAAAGTAACAATATGAGGGCTTGGTCCTCATCCTCAACCTTAACATCAATATCCTTCAAATCTGAGATAATCCTGTCAAACCTATTCACATATTCCTGAATAGAAGAACCCTCTTCCATTCTACATGTGAATAATTTGGATTTTAAGTAGACCCGATTCGTTAAAGTTTTCGTCATGAAACTGCTTTCTAGCTTTAACCACACACCCGCCGCCGTTGTTTCTTCGTCTACTAGGAACGCCACGTCCCTTTCAAGACACAACATAATGGTAGCCCGTGCTTCGAGATCTAACTCTTCCCAATCCTCATCTGACATATCTCCTGGTTTCTTTCCCGTCAACGTCTTGTGTAATTTCTGCGAGATTAACAGATTCTTCATCTGCATCCGCCAATAAGAAAAATCGTTTTTCCCATTGAACTTCTCTATCTCATATTTCCCTGCTTTGACCGTACCACTTCTCGATCCCATCTTCTCTTCGTTCAATTTCAACAAGGCTCTGGTACCAATTGTTATAACTAAAAGTCGCGGAAGCTATCGAACCTATCCTAGAAATTGATCCGATTATGAAGATTAATCGAAAAGCTAAGTCAAAATCAAATATGCGAACAGAATTTAACGAGGTTCGGCTTTAAAGCCTACGTCCTCGGGCGAACAAGAAATCTTTATTGAAGGATAGATGAAGACGACTAACACAACCCGCAAGTTCGTCCCAAGATGGTACCGTATAGTAATAACCTTCTATACTAAATCTTCGACGACCGAGAAATTTAACACCGCTCAAAAAACTATGAAAAATTTCTCTCACTCTTGCTCTCTCTCTTTAGCTCTCTCTAAAGAAGAGTTGTTGTTGCTTGTGTTGGTGTTGATTTACAAAGACTCAAGACCCCTATTTATATTATAATATAAGCCTGTGAGGTCCTCCAATTTTTTGGAAACCAATTCCAATTTAAAATTTAGAAACCTCCATTGATGCCTAAACCGCCACAAGCCATTAGGCATCAAAACCGCCTCTTCAATTGCACCGGCTGCAATTTGAGATTCCACTCAAAATTGAGCAACTTCCAAAATTGAATAGTTGTCAATTTTGAGTCCAAAAATTGGAAATCCAATTTTGTAGCAATTTCTATCCCACCGACTTTCACAAAACCAAATCTATTTAAATTGTTAGTCCATTTAAATTTATTTTAGTACAAATAATAGAGTTGTTAGTCCTTGTATGGCAACAAAAAACAAATCCTAAAGCATTGCAACTCTCAAATTCTTCTCTTTTATTTTCAGCTTAATGTTTTACTCCATCTTGAACTCAAATTTTGATGCCATATTCAACTCAACTTTCGATTCCATCTTCTCCTCAATTTTTTACTCCGACTCCATTTCGATCTTTACTTCTAACTCTAGTTTGATCATTTGCTACCATGATCGAGAAGCAATGAAGCGATATGGGACATGTAAAACGAGTAACTTGGTCATGAATTGAGCACATTTTATTGAATCAACGAATTGTGTATACAATAATCTCCTAGTAATATGTTGTACCGCTCAATGTACTTGTACGAAAATCAAAGCAAGAAATTGACAACCTATCCAAAATGTACCTCTGCTTTTGCGTTAAATTGCTTCATATCACATATTTACTGTGTTTTACATTTTGGTTTTCTTAGTAATTTACTTTTAAATTTTCTGTCAAGGATAACTTTGATCATAAAATTGTGCTTAAGCACTTTTAGTATTATAATTAAAGAGCATAAATTAAAAAAATAAAATATATGTTTAGTGGCTATAGATAGTTTGAACAAAATTGAGGGTGTTAGCAATTACAATAGTATTGACTTGTGGAGATTTAGGAGTTGCTATACAAAATTTTTTCATATTATTCACCATCACCTTTCCTATTTGTAATTTTTTTTTTGTGTGGAGGATTATATTTATAATTTTATGTGTTTTAGGTAATTTTTTTGTGTAGCGGGTTAAAAAAGGATAATTTTCACCAGAATATCTCAAACAACTTAAATCTATACTTATTGTAATCATCAAATATAGAATATTTATAAAAAATGATTTTCTCCATTAATTTGTTTTCTACTTTGGAAGATTAACAATGAAATAATGATAACAAATATCCCTAATTTGTTTAAAATAGAAATTTAGTCATCCAAAATTACAAATATGAGAAGAGAGAAAACATAGTTTCTTTGAGAGTGAAGATTTCCTTTCACTCTTATTTACAAGACGAGAGAACAAAATCTTTCTTCAAATAAAGGATTTCAAATTTATCTTTTCCCTTAAAAGTCAAGACTATCCAAATCCAAGGAAAAATAGTGTGATGAAGAAATAATGAAGACCCCACATTCTTATCTAGGTACCTTCTAGAAGAGCGTTAATTACGAGACTCCATATCTATATATACCCAATTAGTTTTTTTTCCACCAAATTCTTCTCATTCACCATCGGATCTCTATTCAATTCATTAATATTCCAACTCTTTTTTATCTTTGCTTCTACCTAAAAATTCTTTCCAATAAGTGGTGCCAGAAAGGAGGTCATCTAAAATCAAGGTTTGATTTTCTGTTAATCCTTTTCGCAATTCATTGATGTTATATTTTTTTTATATTTTTTGATGAGGTAGGTTTGGGCTATTAGTTTCATCTTTTCTTGGTAATGTGCATTTTCATTTGCTTCACTTTATTTTTAACTGTTACATTAATAAATCAAAAGTTTAGAGAATGAGAATGAAAGCTACAACAGATATGTATAAAATCAAATAATGTAACTTGAAAAACATATTCCTAACTGTAACTTGCAAGGTTGTAGATTAGTCTTCACAATTATTTTCTAGACTTAACTAGTTGTGAGCAACCACAAATAAATTGAGATAACCAAGACCGTACCACCACTTCAAAGCCTAAAATAGCTCAAACCACCGAAAAAAATGGGTCTAGAAGAGATTAAAATTAATAAATCTGATTATTTGAAGAAGATAGATCTTGGAAGACTCGCTAAAACACATCTAAAAACAAATTGTAAGGGACATAGATCTTAAGTGAAGGAGATTTAAAAAAGTAAATCTTAAAGGCAAACTCAACAAAAGATTTTGGAAACAAACTAACAAAGCCAATCTATTAAAACACTTCAAGCATCTTCATTTGCTTGATTTGATTTGACTTATTTAATTCTTAATTGGATTACCCCTTATTAACTTAACCTGTTAGGTTTAGACGAAGAAATGTATTAGCACGGGAAGTGGCTGGTGAAAAAAAAGACCAAAAACTATATTTCTAGGTTAAGGTTATGGTTTCCCACACAACGACACCAAATATTCTCCTCTTACTATATGATATACAATTTGGATATCGATAAATCATTATTGTTGATGTTGAAAGTATATCAGTGTTGTTTGTCATACTATCAGATTATTATTCTATACTAGTAGAATTTAGCTTGTACTACACGCACTTTCCAATGTCTCCCCATTAAGTAATGTTATAGAATTTAGATTGTAGTACACAAGCCATATATATCCAATATCTCCCCCTCATGTACTGTTATAGTTAACATCTTTATATTTTAACTTTCTAAAACTTCAAATGTTTTTAATTAAATTTTTAGAAAATTTTTTGTTATAATAATACCAAAGTCAATACCTTCATTAGATCTTATAATCTCAGAAATAGACTTAAGAAATAAACCAGGTAAGGACGTTGGCACAAGTTTCAATGCATGATTTTTTTGTTTTGTTGAAGAAGTTTCAATACATGTTACCCCTCTTGAAATATAGACATGATCTTACAAATCTATTTGTTTAGGAAGGAGTTCTACAATGTCTACATATAAATTTGGTTGTACGTGTTATGAGATCATCAACTCGGTATATATTATGTTCTCATGGAGATATAATTTCCTTTAATGTTTTTAGTCCATTGTATGCTCTTCCTGTCTCATAGTTTTCCATTGTCTAGAAAATTTGTTCGTCTAGTTTTAATTTCACATAAGATTTTTTTGGATGTATGAGTTTAGTTTCTCACATGGAGGAAAAGGTCGTCATCAGATTTGAGCTTGCAGCGCTTCATTTTATTGTTGCAAAATGTAAGGTCCGAGATCCGATTCCAAACTGTCAACTTTCTTCAAAGATCAATTTCCAAGGTAAAATGTACTATATTTTTTGTTTTAAATGCATGCATGAAAAATATAACAGCAGTGGTGCAATGCCCGAACAATATCTCGGTCGAATCCCGACAGCGGTACGTGGTTGGTTCAGATCTAGTGAGAGAAAGTGTTTGACTTTCTCTCACTAGATCATGCCCGTCCAAGTACCCCGGCCGGGATTTGGCCCGGATATTAGCCGGGCATTGCACTATTTCCCTAAATATAAGTGTCTGGGTGCATGGTTGGTGGGTCATATATTACCCTGGGCATTAACTTCATGCCTAGGCAAGGGAGCTAATTTTTCTATGTTTGTTCTTGTTAAATATAAAAGGTTTAAATATAAAAGGTCGAGGTGTAATAAAATAAAGGATACATGCCTTCGGGGGCGAATATAGCTGCAATGACCATATAGGATTAGGATTAACTACTCCTTAATCCTAAAAAAAAATTGCCTTCTTGCTTCATAAAGGGAGCTAATTTTTCTATGTTTGATACAACCCTCTCTACATTATGAAGCTTTTTCAATTTACTGCAGTGGTTGAAGACCTAAGACTCATAATCGAAGGACTCAAACCAATCATAAAAATGCATATAACTTCTTGAGATATGCTGTCAAAATTGTAATGCTGATACTTCTGAAAGTCAAATGTCTTATATTTCTGGTCATTACTACAGATATCCGCTCTGTATATGTTTATTTACTAACAAATTGTTTCTGTCATGAAGGCAAAGGATACGTTGCTAGTAGCCGAACAAGAGATATCAGAGCTTGTTGGCCATTTCCTTAGGAACTTCACAACAACAGGGACGAGGAAGTACTTGCAAGACTTCCTCTTAGTGTTCCCTCATTTAGCTATTGGGATTGCCGCGATTGCACGACGAGAATTTCTAATGAAAATGTTGGAGGAAGATTATGAGAAGAAAAAGTTAATAAATGGGGAGTTTGATCAGAGGGATTTAGTCATCGTTTTGCATCCAAGGTTGAGAATGGGAAACTTTGAAGGTGAAGAGATGGATTTCGTCTATATTGAGGAGGTTCAAGATTTGACAATGAGACAAACTGGCCTTTTCAACTATATATATGTAGAAGGATTTGTTTTCTCGGTGATACGGTTGAAACGATAGCTAGGGGAATTGATTGGAGATTCCAAGACATATAATCTATGGCCTTCTACATCTGGAACCTAACTTTCTCACTCACCTAGGTGTTCTAAAGCTCTCTTAGAGCGTAATTGATCTTATATACAATTTCTTTCGGCACTCGATTGACATTGTAAGTCCTGATAATAGAATACGTGACATTAGATCAGGATCGAGATGAAGAGATCCGATGATCAAGATGAGTCCAAGATATTGGAAAATATAAAAGATATGAGTCGGATCGAAATGAAGAGATTCGGCGATCACGATGAGTCCATGATATATGAAGATCCAGTAATATTTAATTTCATGTATGTAGGATCTCTTGTAATTATATTTAGATAAACATTATATTATTTCCTAGTTTAGTTGGGAGAAACTATGAAACTCTCAACCCCAATTTCTCTATAAATAGGAAAGGGTCATAAGAGTTAAATCTCCGAGTTATGTTTGACAAATGTAACCGATCAAATCCACGAGTTGTGATGATTATTAATGAAACAATTATTTCTCCGTGGATGTAGGTCATGAGTATCCGACCGAACCACGTAATATTACTGTGTCAGTTATTTCCGTGTCGATTATCCCATAACCATGAATTTAACATGGTATGATGAGCAGGTTAATTAGTCCTGACTTATGCTTTGCAAAATTACAACTTTTTTTTATAGTTATGATTACATTATTATTCAATCGCTTTGTTGATTTGTTAAACCTTTTCCAAGATTATTCTTGATGATTATATTTCATCTTCAAGACGAGAAAATAAAGTGAAAGAAGAAATCTAATTCTACTCATCGAAGAAGCACCAAAGACTTCCTCTTCAACAAAAGTCAGTCCTATATTCATTTTCGAATTCTTTTGATCTTTTTTTTCAATTCTTTTAGACATAAAATAGGTCTAAAATTCAAAAGCATACTCCTGGAACTAAAACTGACCAGATCTGGTCTATTCTCGTTCTAGCCGACCAACCCTATTCCTGGTTTCGTCCAATCCGCAACCAGAATGAGTTTCAATTTTGGACAGATATGGTGTATCCACATATCTATTTGAAAAATGTGTGGATGATTGCTCCATTTTGTTATCAAGTTTAGGTCACTATCTTTGTAGGAGTCTGTATAAGAGAGTCATATTGTTGGAGTATGTTAACCTTTTTATCACATTCTATGATTTTTTTCTAAAATTTTGCAGAATGAATTTCAATTTGGACAGATTGATGAGAGCTTCGCCTTCTTTTGACTATTCAAATCATACCCCAATGCGTTGCATCATGGAATTTGGGGATGAATTCAAGCAATTAGTGAGTAGTTCGAGTTTCTTGATCTATTAATGTTTTACAAGTTTTTTTTTGTTTTGTTTCTTTTTTGCCGTTAATCTTTTTCTTAAGATTTTCTCAAGACATGCTTAAAATCCAAGTTTGCAACATGACTTCTTTACGACTTATAGAAGCGTGATTCACGCACATACATATAAGGTTGGACTATAAACTTCTATTGCCGTATCTGTGTCACATTACAACGGGTCCGAGCTATACTTTAGGCATTATTAGATGTTATTTCAAAGCCGGAAGGGATGCAAAAGATCCAATTTATTTCCTTATAGATTACACATAAGAGACTTAAAAAAATATACTTAAATATTAATACACGTGATAACAAAGTCTTTTGAAAATTTTAATCAGATTAAATGTACTCCTCATTAATCGTTTCCTTTCCGAGAACTCTAACTAAATTAAAAGAGAAGTACTCAAAGCAAATAATAAGTCATTAAAAGTCAAAGTTCAACTCGTTTTTAACTTGGGAGATGCTATAATTATTTAAGGGATTACTTAAAGGATGACATAATGACGGGAATAATTAGCGAAACGAGTTGAGCATAAGGGTGGACAACGTACCCGAGCGGCCGAGCTATTCCTTGGGCGTTATTAGCTGTTATTTCAAAGCCAGAAGGGATGTTTAAGATCCGATCTATTTCCTTATAGATTACACATAAAAGACCGATTAAAACAATATACTTAAATTTTAAAACACGTAATAACAAAATCTCATGAAAATTTTAATCAAAATAAATTTCATCACTGTTCATTAATTGTTTTCTTTCCGAGAATTCTAATTGAATTAAAACCGAAGTACTCAAGGCAAATAATAAGTGATTAAAAGTCCAAGTTCAACTCGTTTCGCTAATTATTCCCGTCCTAAGATTTTTAACTTGGCATATACTACTACAATTACTTAAATGATTACTTGAAGGATTACTTAAAGGATGACTTAGTGACTCAGTTTGCACTAAAAGACAAAGTTTTTCAAAGTTTGACAATGATGTGGAGCCCTTTTTCTAACAACTTAAAATATTAGCTCTTATATTTGTCCACTCTTTCATGATGGCTCCTATGTGGCTTTTCTATTCTCCCTCATTCTTTTCTGGAAGCTCACCATCCTATAGAACACCTTTATTGTGATGTCTCTACAGGCCAAATGAAACTCAATCTAAACTTTCACTTCCCACAAAATGCCCCAAATCGAATATTATTGTAATTCTAATTATGTTATGTTTTGCAATGTCCTTCAAACCTTGATTCTAAATCCCAAATCTCCAACAACTTTGTCGTTAAACACTTAAAAAAACGGGAGATGCTAGAGTGACCAGTTTTTTGGGCATTTTAATGCCCAGCTGATGTGGAATCACTAAAAGACGAGGTTTTTTCAAAGTTTGACTACGGTGGGGACAGCTTTTGTTTCTAAATGAGAAAATATGTCACTCTCTAAGTACCAATTTCTAAGTCACTCTATCATTTCCCTAAAAAAACATCATTAATACTCCTTTGGAATCAATATATGATTATAGAAATTATTGTGCAAAAAACTATTAATGGTGGAGTTGATTACTGGTCGTGCACTAACTTATCCAATATACGTCAATATGAGGCTACTCGTTACTTCAAGGAACTAGTTAGCATGTACCCAGTAAAGGAATGGTAAATTTCACTTTTTCCCTTCTTTTAGTCAGGTAGATTTTGAAATATCTTTCATTTTGTAAAGTTGTTTCGAAGTCCTCTAACACCAATTGATTCGCTGTGCATACCCTAACCAAATTGATTATGATGTTGTTAATTTGTATAGAGAGGCTATTTCAAACTCACGAGGAAACAACTGCAGCTTCTCATTGTCATATTGCCTGATTTTACTAGATCCTATAGCCAGCTACACGTGATGGTAAAGACGGAAATATCATGGAGCGAATTGTAGTGCCCTAACAATTAATTACGGGGTGCCTATAGCAGGACCACCTTTTCACCCCTTTAAAAACCCTACTACCCATCATATTTCCTCTCTTTTCCAGCCGTGAGAAATAGGCAGCAACAAGCTAATTAATTGGGAGGAATCTAGAGAGAGAAAGTGTGGCTTAGAGAGAGAAAGTGTGGAGGAAGGAGAAGGAGGATCAAAGAGCTTTACTAAAGGGGTTTGGTTTCTTCTTCTTGGTGCTACAAAATCAAGTAGGTTTCTTTTTCCCTAGGGTTTATATAGCCCTCTTTAATTTCAAACCTAGATTTGAATGGTTAGAACAATAACAACTTTAAACCATGAATTTTTGTTAAGTTATCATCAAATTAGTACCAATTAGTGATACAATATACATATACTTTGATTAGAAACTAATCCCAACAACAATAAAGTAACCCTAGAACATTATACTTATAGTAATAGAGTATTTACATACCCGGATAGCAACCTAGGCCATTAAGGTTATATAAATTTAGTACAAATAGATCCGGACAGCAACCTAGAAGTTGAGAATTATTCGTGTTTATGTGAATGATGTTGATAATTGATGTTTGTGATCAATTAGATGTAATATTTTGCACTTCTAGACATATTTATATAAGTAAGTTCATCGAAATAGGTTATAGTGATATTATAACCAATATTTATCATGTTTGACTCGTTTGATTGTATGAGATTATATGTATGATATTGGAATATAAGTGTTATCCATAGTTGTGTGTGATATATTGCTCTAGGTTGTTAACCTAGAAAGCATAGGCTAGTCGGAACCAAGAATGGTTGGCTCGACATGTGGGTCGATTGCAAACACTAGTTACCATTACGATATTGGATAACTTGGTGGACCATGATCTTGAGTTTCGTTAATGGATTGAACTAAGACTGGTTGGCTCGACATGTGGGTCGATTGCAAACACGGGTTTGTCAATTTGATATTGGACAACCTAGTGGACCAGGGGCTTGGGTTCTAATATGGATTGACGATTGTAATCCATAGGTGGTTGGCTCGACAGGATGATCGATGCAAACACAAGTTCATTCTTGTGGACCACATACTTCTAGTTTGAGAAGTAATTTACCAACTAGAGGTTGGCTCGCCTCCTGCTCATATGAGAAGTGCTCGTGTTGCACGGATTGCCTTTTGGAGAGATATCCATGGTTTATTGAGAGGTTTAAGTCGATGCAAACACGGATGCTAAGTGAAGCTATCTCGTGGACCTCAAAATTGGTTATGCCCCTCAAAAAGAGAAGTTGTATTGTTTGAATCTCTTCAACTGTGAATCAGGTTGACTTTAGTGGTGTTGACACGAAAGGCGTAACACAATAAACTGTTATTGTTTTTCTTCTGTTCGATATTTGGTTTTGTTATTGGATTGGTCTATTTAGACCTTAGGTAATTAGAAATCTACTAGCTGGGTTCTGACCCAGCCTACTATTTTTCAGGTGATAGAGATCGGGGAGCACCACCAGCTTGATCCCAGTTCGTCAGTTCAGAGCTTCTTTCTTAGTTTTCGTTTTCGAGATTAGGTAGTTATTTGGAGTTTCACTTTCTAGATAGTTATTTGTTTCATTCGTTATTGTCCGACCTACGTGTCGATGATTCAGAACCATTGTTTGAGTTAAGAAAGTCTAATGGATTTCTTTTAGATGATTTATTGATTCTTATGAGCTTCACATTTGATATTATTTGTCTCTTTTGATGGGTATATCAACTATGTTTACTGTTCTGCGGAGAAATGCTTTGAGTTTAGGTTTTCATGGCGGCTGACGTGGAAATCTAGGCTTGGGGCGTTACACGAATGTACGCAACAATAAAAGGTAATAACAATATTCACTCCTTCAAGAACTACAAGAAACTTAAAATTGTTAATCCTGAAGGTTCTGTTCTTGCTCTGAGTATAATGCTATTACTGGTGGATTCAAACCAAATCTACTTAAATTGTTAGTCCATTTAATTTTATTTATGTTTGAATATTGTGGACTGGATAATTGTTTCTTTCACTGGTGAATTACGTTGATTAGTTTTTGTTTTGTTCTGATTTCAGATTATGTAAACGTGAGTTGCCTTATAACCCGGACGATCTCATGGTTAAGTGGAAAGACAGTCAAGGTTGGTAAATTCTAGTTTTGTAATGTGTAGATTGCTTTGTTGCTTGTTATGTACTATATGTGTAGTGGTATTGGTCGTCGATGATGGCGGTAATGGTGAAGAAGGTGACAAAGGGAAGAGAGAGATTTTGTCTAAGTTGTTTAAGAGTTAACTTATTTTCATTAAGTGCAACATATTAGTTCACCAAGAGTCAGATTCGTTCACTATGTATAGACTTGTATATATATCAGGCCGTCAAGCCTAATGTTTTTAGTACAAATAATAAAGTTGTTAGTCCTTGTATGGCCATATGGATTGCATTCTGTATCTACTAGTCTTTTGTTTCAGGTATTTTCTTCTAGCAAAAGATAATTCACTTTCACAAGGAAAAGGAAGTAAATGAAATTTGTCTCACACGATGATTGCGGAAGGGGAAGATTTTGTTGGAGGAAGAGAACAAAAAACAAATCCTAAAGCATTGCGACTCTCAAAGTCTTCTCTTTTATTTTCAGCTTAATGTTTTACTCCATCTTGAACTCAAATTTTGATGCCATATTCAGCTCAACTTTTGATTTCATCTTCTCCTCAATTTTTTACTCCAACTCCATTTCGATCTTTACTTCTAACTCTAGTTTGATCATTTGCTACCATGATCGAGAAGCAATGAAGCGATATGGGACATGTAAAACGAGTAACTTGGTCATGAATTGAGCACATTTTATTGAATCAACGAATTGTGTATACAATAATCTCCTTGTAATATGTTGTACCGCTCAATGTACTTGTACGAAAATCAAAGCAAGAAATTGACAACCTATCCAAAATGTACCTCTTATTTTCTTTCAAGTTAAAGATCCATCTTACTAAATGCTATTTGAACAAATGGTTTAGGTTATTCAAGGCTAAAAAAAGTTTACAGATCCATTTATAGATTTTTTCGCGAAATCTTGCGTTTAAATGTTGAGGACCAAGTTACTCATTAACCAAGTATGTATTAACCTATTGGATTCATTTTCTAAATCCAAACAGATCAATTGAAAACACAATCAATATCAAATCATTACAAAAACTGGAAGAGACTTTAAGGATCAAACCTTAACTTTATCGGAACAAGTGAAAAAGAACTGAACAACCCAAAGGCAAAATCGTGAGTTTGATGGTTAAAGTCAGGTTGGACGAAACTAGAATCCTATAGTTAGGCTAGTGAAGACTTGGGGTTATTTGGTAATTGCTAATTAAAGTTATGTTTATGCTTGTTTTTCTTATTCATTAAAATCTATCTGCTTTTGCGTTAACTTGCTTCATATCACATATTTACTGTGTTTTACATTTTGATTTTCTGAGTAATTTACTTTTAAATTTTCTGTCAAGGATAACTTTGATCATAATATTGTGCTTAAGCACTTTTAGTATTATAATTAAAGATCATAAATTAAAAAAATAAAATATATGTTTAGTGGCTAAAGATAGTTTGAACAAAATTGAGGGTGTTAGCAATTACAATGGTATGGACTTGTGGGGATTTAGGAGTTGCTATACAAAATTTTGTCTCGTAAGTCATATTATTCACCAGCCTATTTGTAAATTTTTTTGTGTGGAGGATTACATTTTTAATTTTAGGTGTTTTAGCTAATTTTTTTGTGTGGCGGGTTAAAAAAGGATAATTTTCACCAGAATATCTCAAACAACTTAAATATATACTTATTGTAATCATCAAATATAGGATATTTATAAAAAATGATTTTCTCCATTAATTTGTTTTCTACTTTGGAAGATTAACAATGAAATCATGACAACAAATATCCCTAATTTGTTTAAAATAGAAATTTAGTCATCCAAAATTACAAATATGAGGAGAGAGAAAACATAGTTTCTTTGAGAGTGTAGATTTCCTTTCACTCTTATTTACAAGACGAGAGAACAAAATCTTTCTTCAAATAAAGGATTTCATATTTATCTTTTCCCTTAAAAGTCAAGACTATCCAAATCCAAGGAAAAATAGTGTGATAAAGAAATAATGTAGACCCCACGTTCTTATCTAGGTGGTTTCTAGAAGAGCGTTAATTACGAGACTCCATATCTATATATACCCAATTAGTTTTTTTTTCCACCAAATTCTTCTCATTCACCATCGGATCTCTATTCAATTCATTAATATTCCGACTCTTTTTTATCTTTGCTTCTACCTAAAATTCTTTCCACTAAGTGGTGCAAGAAAGGAGGTCATCTAAAATCAAGGTTTGTTCTGTTAATCCTTCTTGCAATTCATTGATGTTATATTTTTTTTATATTTTTTGATGAGGTAGGTTTGGGCTATTAGTTTCATTTTTTCTTGGTAATGTGCATTTTCATTTGCTTCACTTTATTTTTAACTGTTACATTAATAAATCAAAAGTTTAGAAAATGAGAATGAAAGCTCCAATAGATATGTATAAAATCAAATAATGTAACTTGAAAAACACATTCCTAACTGTAACCTGCAAGGTTGTAGATTAGTCTTCACAATTATTTTCTAGACTTAACTAGTTGTGAGCAACCACAAATAAATTGAGATAACCAAGACCGTACCACCACTTCAAAGCCTAAAATAGCTCAAACCACCGAAAAAATGGGTCTAGAAGAGATTAAAATTAATAAATCTGATTATTTGAAGAAGATAGATCTTGGAAGACTCGCTAAAACACATCTAAAAACAAATTGTAAGGGACATAGATCTTAAGTGAAGGAGATTTAAAAAAAGTAAATCTTAAAGGCAAACTCAACAAAAGATTTTGGAAACAAACTAACAAAGCCAATCTGTTAAAACACTTCAAGCATCTTCATTTGCTTGATTTGATTTGACTTATTTAATTCTTAATTGTATTACCCCTTATTAACTTAACCTGTTAGGTTTAGATGAAGAAATGTATTAGCACGGGAAGTGGCTGGAGAAAAAACAGACCAAAAACTATATTTCTAGGTTAAGGTTATGGTTTCCCACACAATGACATCAAATATTCTCCTCTTACTATCTGATATACAATTTGGATTTCGATAAATCACAATTGTTGAAGTTGAAAGTATATCAATGTTGTTTGTCATACTATCTGATTATTATTCTCTACTAGTAGAATTTGGATTATAGTACACGCACTTTCCATTGTCTCCCCATTAAGTAATGTTATAGAATTTAGATTGTAGTACACACCATATATATCCAATATCTCCCCCTTATGTACTGTTATAGTTAACATCTTTATATTTTAACTTTCTAAAACTTCAAATGTTTTTAATTTTTAGAAATTTTTTTGTTATAATAATACCAAAGTCAATACCTTCTTTAGATCTTATAATCTTAGAAATAGACTTAAGAAATAAACCAGGTAAGGACGTTGGCACAAGTTTCAATGCATGATTTTTTCGTTTTGTTGAAGAAGTTTCAATACATGTTACCCCTCTTGAA
This sequence comes from Eschscholzia californica, assembly GCF_041429995.1. Lineage (NCBI taxonomy): Eukaryota > Viridiplantae > Streptophyta > Magnoliopsida > Ranunculales > Papaveraceae > Eschscholzia > Eschscholzia californica. The sequence goes on along the minus strand of NW_028238198.1, from coordinate 9,044,018 downwards.
ATAAAGACATGATCTTACAAATCTTTTTGTTTAGGTAGCAGTTCTACAAAGTCTACATATAAATTTGATTGTACGTGTTATGAGATCATTAACTCGGTATAGAATTTAGATTGTAGTACACGCCATATATATCCAATATCTCCCCATTATGTACTGTTATAGTTAACATCTTTATGTTTTAACTTTCTAAAACTTCAAATGTTTTTAATTAGATTTTTAGAAATTTTTATGTTATAATAATATCAAAGTCAATACCTTTATTAGATCTTATAATCTTCTAAAGAGACTTAAGAAATAAACCATGGTAACGACGTTGGCAGAAGTTTCAATCCATGTTTTTTTTTGTTGAAGAAGTTTCAATACATGTTACCCCTCTTGAAATAAAGACAATGTCTACATGTAAATTTGATTGTACGTGTTATGAGATCATAACCTCGGTATATATTATGTTCTTATTAGAAATAATTTCCTTTAATGTTTTTAATCCAATGTATGCTCTTCCTGTCTCATAGTTTTGCATTGTCTAGAAAATTTGTTCGTCTAATTTTAATTTCACATAAGATTTTTTTGGATGTATGAGTTTAGTTTCTCACATGGAGGAAAAGGTCGTCATCAGATTTGAGCTTGCAACGGTTCATTTTATTGTTGCAAAATGTAAGGTCCTAGATCTGATTCCAAACAGTCTACTTTCTTCAAAGATCAACCCAGGTAAAACGTACTCTATTTTTTGTCTTAAATGCATGCATGAAAAATATAACAGCAGTGATGCTATGCCCGATCATTATCTCGGCCGGGTTACGTGACTGGTTCATAACTAGTGAGAGAAAGTGTTTGACTTTCTCTCACTAGATCATGCCCGTCCAAGTACCCCGGTCGGGATTAGGCCTGGATATTCGCCGGGCATTGCACTATTTCCCTAAATACAAAAGGCCGAGGTATAATAATAAAAAAAAGGATACATGCCTTAGGGGGCGAGTATAGTTGCAATGACCTTATAGTAATATTCATTTCCCTCTTTGCTGTTCTAATTTGTATTATTTAACTACTCTTTAATCCTCAAAAAAATTTGTGTTCTTCCTTCATAAACGGAGCTAATTTTTCTATGTTTGATACAACCCTCTCTACATTATGAAGCTTTCTCAATGGACTGTAGTGACTGAAGACCTAACACTCATAACCGAAGGACTCAAACCAATCATAAAAATGCATATAACTTCTTGAGATATGCTGTCAAAATTGTAATGCTGATAGTACTTCCGAAAGTCAAATGTCTTATGTTTCTTGTCATTACTACAGATTTCCGCTCTGTATGTTTATTTACTAACAAATTGTTTCTGTCATGAAAACAGAGGATACGTTGCTAGTGCCCGAACTAGAGATATTAGAGCTTGTTGGCCATTTCCTCCGGAACTTCATAACAATCGGACGAGGAAATACTTGCAAGGCTTCCCCTTAGAGTTCCATCATTTAGCTGTTGGGATTGCCCCGATTGCACGAAGAGAATTTCTAATGAAAATGTTAGAGGAAGATTATGAGGATTTCTCATAATCTTTTGTTTTTGATTATGAGAAGAAAAAGTTAATAAACAGTGAGTTTGTTCAGGCGGATTTAGTCATCGTTTTGCACCCAAGGTTGAGAACTGGAGACTTTGAATGTGAAGAGATGGATTTCGTCTATATTGACGAGGTTCAAGATTTGACAATAAGACAAATTTGCCTTTTCAACTTTACATATGGAGAAGGATTTGTTATCTCTGGTGATACAGCCAAAACGATAGGTAGGGTAATTGATTCGAGATTCCAAAACATAAAATCTTTGTTCTACCGAGTTCGTAATGGGATCCGAGAGGTGAAGCTCTTCTCATGGGAAGGAAAAATACCAATGTCGTATCTATGGCATTTTACATTTGGAACAAAACTTTCTCACTCGCGCAGGTGTTCTAAAGCTCTCTCGGAGCGTAATTGATCTTATATACATTTTCTTTCGGCACTCGATTGACATTTGTAAGTCCAGATAATAGGATACGTGACATTAGAGACAGATCGAGATGAAGAGATCTGATGATCAAGATGAGTCCAAGATATTGAAAAATATAAAAGATATGAAAGATATAAAAGATATGAGACGGATCGAGATGAAGAGATTCAGCGATCAAGATGAGTCCATGATATATGAAGATCCAGTAATATTTAGTTTCATGTATGTAGAATCTCTTGTAATTATATTTAGATAAACATTATATTCTGTTTAGTTAGGAGAAACTATGAAACCCTCAACACAATTTCTCTATAAATAGGAAAGGGTTATAGGAGTTAAATCACCGAGTTATATCTGACAAATGTAACCGATCAAATCCACGAGTTGTATTGGTTATTAATGAAACAATTATTTCTCCGTGGATGTAGGTCTTGAGTATCCGACCGAACCACATAATATTACTGCTTCAGTTATTTTAGTGTCGATTATCACATAACCGTGAATTTAAAATGGTATGATGAGCAGGTTAATTAGAACTGACTTATGCTTCCGCAAAATTACAACTTTTCTTTATAGTTATGATTACATTATTATTCAATCGCTTTGTGGATTTGTTAAACCTTTTCCAAGATTATTCTTGATGATTATGTTTCATCTTCAAGACGAGAAAATCAAGTGAAGAAGAAGAAATATAATTCTACTCATCGAAGAAGCACCATGGACTTCCTCTTCAACAAAAATCAGTTCTATATTCATTTTTGAAATCTTTTGATTTTTTTTTTCAATTTTTTTAAAATATAAAATAGGTCTAAAATTCAACAACATACTCCTTGAACTAAAAATGTCCAAATCTGGTCAATTCTCGTTCTAGCCGACCAACCCTATTCCGGGTTTCGTCCAATCCGTAACCAGACAGCTCGAGCTCAATAAACCTTGTTGACCAGAGTCAATGTCGTTTTACTCCACAAAAAATCCCTCTTTTCCATATTTGGTGCCTATAGCATCAGATTCATCTCTCGGAGGTTGCAGAAAAGGGTTGTTTACCTTTACACCTATTTATTCTTCTTCCCGAGAGAAACCCTTAGGGTTTCCAACAGTTGCCGACCACCACAGCGCCTCATTGTCGCTTGTCATGCACTGAGGCGTTTTGAGGCGTTTGGAGATCCCCTATCAGTGACTTCCTTTCCCGGCCTAGCACCAAATTTTCTTCCACGAGTCGACTACATCGTACACACTTGACCCGACGTGCTTCTTCTTTTTGGCGACAAAAACCCCTAGGGTTTGATTCCCTGCATTTTCTGGCGAGATTTTCTTCCAATCGATTGCTTTCATCGACTTGGACATCACTTTACTAACCACCAACGGTTTTCCTTTCGATTTGGTCAAGAATCGACAGTGTTTTTGTTCTCGGCTTTGGACCAACGTCGATTACTCTCTCTCTCTCTCTAGACACTTAATAAGTAAAAATCACTTAATAAGTGCAAAAATCAAACGCCCTGCTTCTTTTGTTATTGATCCAAATCGTAACTTCTATATTACTTATATTTTATTCTATTTCAACGTTTTTAAATTAATATGACATCTGACATTTAGATTTACTTGTAGATATTACATGTGAAAGTTTACCGGAATAAATCAAAACTGAATAAAACGAGACTAGTTGGAAAGTAAATGAAACGATGCATTTAGGTGTGGTTTGACAACACTAAAATAAGTTATTTTTTTGCTTATTTAAGTAGAAAAGTAAAAAAGTTAGTTTGGTGACAAAAAAATTTCCGACTTCACTTAAATTAAAATTTGACTTTCAACAAAAATCAGTTCTGTATTCATTTTTGAATTCTTTTGACTTTTTTTTTTCAATTTTTTTGAAATATAAAATAGGTCTAAAATTCAACAACATACTCCTTAAACTAAAAATGTTCAAATCTGGTCAATTCTCGTTCTAGCCGTCCAACCCTATTCTGGGTTTCGTCCAATCCGTAACCAGACAGCTCGAGCTCAATAAACCTTGTTGACCAGAGTCAATGTCGTTTTACTCCACAAAAAATCCCTCTTTTCCATATCTGGTGCCTATAGCATCAGATTCATCTCTCGGAGGTTGCAGAAAAGGTTTGTTTACCTTTACACCTATTTATTCTTCTTCCCGAGAGAAACCCTTAGGCTTTCCAACAGTTGTCGACCACCACAGCGCCTCATTGTCGCTTGTCATGCACTGAGGCGTTTGGAGTTCCCCTATCAGTGACTTCCTTTTCCGGCCTAGCACCAAATTTTCTTCCACGAGTCGACTACATCGAACACACTTGACCCGACGTGCTTCTTCTTCTTGGCGACAAAAACCCTAGGGTTTGATTCCCTGCATTTTCTGGCGAGTTTTTCTTCCAATCGATTGCTTTCATCGACTTGGACATCACTCTACTAACCACCAACGGTTTTCCTTTCGATTTGGTCAAGAATCGACAGTTTTTTTGTTCTCGGCCTTGGACCAACGTCGATTACTCTCTCTCTCTCTAGACACTTAATAAGTAAAAATCACTTAATAAGTGCAAAAATCAAACACCCTGCTTCTTTTGTTATTGATCCAAATCGTAACTTCTATATTACTTATATTTTATTCTATTTCAACGTTTTTAAATTAATATGACATATGACATTTAGATTTACTTGTAGATATTACATGTGAAAGTTTACCAGAATAAATCAAAACTGAATACAACGAGACTAGTTGGAAAGTAAATGAAACGATGCATTTAGGTGTGGTTTGACAACACTAAAATAAGTTATTTTTTTGCTTATTTAAGTAGAAAAGTAAAAAAGTTAGTTTGGTGACAAAAATTTTTTCGACTTCACTCAAATTAAAATTTGACTTTCTTTTAACGTTTCGAATTTTAACTTTTGATTTGAAAGTAACTTATGTTCGCCATATGCATGAATTTTAATTTACGAATTTTTTCTTTGCCTATCTGATGTGGCGCGAAAATGCCACATTTAGGTCACTTAACTTTGATGAGTTAGTTCTTTTCGAGTTTTATTTCTAATTATTTATGTGTTTTCATTGCTAGGTAGTTTATTTGGGGTTTGGCGTGTAATTCGGAATAAGGAGAGCGAATTATCACATTTTCATCTTATGCGGCAAAAGGGAAGAAAAGAGCACCAGGGGTATTTTGGTCATTTTGGTCAATATCAGAAGTCAAACAACAAGTGAGGTTAATGACGAGTCCGACGGTGAAAACGGAAGTCGATTCGGAGTTCGGACGGAAAAGTTGTGAATGAAAGAAGCCGAGGTTCGGTCTTGAAACAAGGATTCTATGAAGGCACCCCTTGGTTCTAAATGTAGAGACAAGATGAAGGCACTCCCTTGCTTTAGAAAGAAGGCCAACCAAAGAGTCCAAAGAGGAAGAGAACAATAGAGATTCTATGGGCACCCTTTTTGGTCCAAGTCAAAAGTCTTTTATGATGGACAAAGTCAAGGGTTTGAAGTAGTCTAAAGACTTAGTCAAACTTTGACTAAGTCTAGGGTTTGACTCAAGTTAGAGAAAAGGGGTCAAAATCTACTATTCATCATCTTCTTCACCAAGAAAGGAGCTACCAAGCAAGAGAGAGAAAATAGACAAGAGGGTTTCTAGGGTTTGAGTTTTTTGTTCAAGAGGTTGAAAGGGTTTGAAGAGAAGGGAAAAGGGAGAAGAGGAGCCGGCCAAGCTAGACTGGCCAACACTAAGGCCGGCCATAGCTTGGCCGGAAAAATCGCGGGAGCAGCTGCTGCGAGAACCAGCAGCCACTCGGGAAAGCTGCTGCTAGAGCGGGAGCTGCCAGGGACGTGCACAGCAGCAGCGCCGGAACGGCCAGGGACGTGCACAGCAGCAGCTCCGGCACGGGCAGAGACGTGCACAGCAGCAACTGCCGGCACGGACTGAAGTCTTCACGGGACGCGTCTGCAGCCTTCACGGGACGCGTCTGCAGCAGCACGGGCCGGAATCTCCATGCTCTCTTGGCCGGATTTCATGCTTTTTGGCCGGATTTGTTCTTATCTTTGGCCGGATTTTCAAGGGTTTTCCGGCTACCTTCTTGGCACGAAAACTTAGGGCTTTTACTCCCCTCACTAGTTGCTATCTATCCCTTGTGTTTGATTTGGTTTTGGTGGTGAAATCTTAGAGAGAGAAACCTTGAGTTGAGCTTTAATGGTGATGGGGTCTAAATGAAGAAGATGAGTCTGGTTGTTAAGGGGAGATCTGATTTTTGCTCGGGGACACCCATTATGCACTGTTAAGGGGAAATCCACAAATTTGCTAAGGGGAAATCGGCTGAACCTCAACTACTCAAATTTTCCGACGAACCTAGCCTCGAACCACATCGAAAAAGGGGGATTTTCTCTTCATCTTCTTTTCATTTATTACTTATCACCATGTTTAGCTAAATCAAGTGTGTCGATTATATGGATGAAATGTGATGAACTTGTGATTATCTATGTGATGATTTAATGTTTTGATAATAAATTGATGTTCTCTTACTTTGATTACTTGTTTCAATCGTTTCTCATGTGTCTTATCAAGTATTTCGCATATATAATCGATTAGGCAAGGTGATCGATGTCGACCGTAATCTAGATTCAAATTTCATGTGTCTTGTCATGCACTTCACATAGTTAGGCGACTAAACGACATTTTCGATGATTCGGTTTTAATCGTTTAGGTAGTTTGTTTGACTAAGTATTATCTCCGGACATACGTAGTGCTTATGAACGTCGACCTTGGGAATCGAGACTAGATTTACATCAATCCATTCGATTAGACCGTACATAGTTGTTAGTCCACCACATCGGATTCTCGGACTTCGACACCTCTCTTACTTGTTGTTCCCCGACTCTTGTTCCTCCGAACTCTTCTCTCAAATCTCTCTCGCCCTCTTACATTGATATTTTAGTTTGTTTTACTTACTTTATTTTCTTATTGCTTATTCGATTATAAACCTCATATTACCTTCATTTATTTCCGCTTTTGTCTAAGTAAGCCTTTAATATCTAGACCGAGGGATAAGACCCTTCGATATCCAAACTACCTTCCTATCCTTGGTTCGATCCCGGCTTTGTCGGATTACTACTTGATACCTCCGCTTGGGTGTGCAACCTTTTCGGGTGCATCACTATCTCCGCTCCCCCACTACAACTAAATTTACACCATGTCATTGTACCTCTACCACCACAACAAGCATTGCACCTCCACCCAAGAGCGCAGGGGTGGCCCTGGGCCAAAGCGAACAAAGCGTCGCTTCGGGCCTCCGGCTTTTAGGGGCCACCAAAGACATTAATTTCTTTAGGAAATATACAAGAAGCCCAACTCTCTAAGAAAATTATAAGGGCCCAATTAACAAATGTTAAGTAAAAAGGGCCACCAAATTTGATGATCTTTAAGTGAATGGTGGGCCCAACAGTTTGTTTGACATGAAAAAAATGTTTTTGAAATTTGAATATCCAAATCATGAAATCCCAATATCCTTTTATTTCTTCAAGCCAAAGTGCCAAACCGGACCCGAGAACACCCTCTTCTTCTCCACTACGGGATGAGAGATCCATTGTCATCTACTCATCTCACCTAGTCACCTTCCCTTCTTGGATTCTTCAAAGTCATCGAGTTATTGAATTATTTAGGATAGAACAAATCTTATTTTCTACTATTTATTTACTTTTTTCTCCCCTTCCTATTATTTAGGATAGAACAAAGTCATTCGAGCAATTTCAAAAGTACAAGAACTATTTTGTTTTCTGTTTGAGTTAAAAAAGTTAAACTCCCAAGATGATGGTGATTTGAGAGATTCATGTGTTCGCCTGAAATATTTTTCAAGCATAATGAGTCATATGACATAGACGGACTAGACTTATTTTCTGAACTAAAAGTGTTGAAGCGTCTTTTACCAAATGAGATCAAAAGACCAATTGAATTGCTAGATTTTTTTGAAAGATAAGAAAGGTTGTTACCCGAACACATGGGTTTCTTATAGAATTATGTTGACTATACCAGTTATCGTTGCCTCTGCAGGAAGAAGTTTTTCTAAGTTGAAGTTGATTAAGTCTTATATTCGATCTACTATGTCGCAAGAAAGGTTAAACGGGTTAGCTATATATCTATTGAGAAGGATATGTCTGACAATCTTCATTATTCAATGATTGTTAGTGACTTTGCATCGAAAAAATTCAGAAAGAACAAAATTTCAGTGATTGTAATCATCAAAAAAACTATTTTGTTTATATATATGATGAAAATATTTTGCAGTACTTACGGTTTTCATGTAATACATTTTACAATTTGATAGAAAGGGCCACATTTTCAGACCTCGCTTCGGGCCACCGAAAAGTCAGGGCCGGCCCTGCAAGAGCGGAGCCAGGATCCAAACTTACACCTGGCTAGCCTAAAATATATAGACTAGGCTGAGCGGACCATTCAAGAATATAGATTAGGCCAAGCGAACCATTGGTCGCCCTGGTTCTTCTAAACTCATGATTATAAGCATTTCAGATTTTGTGAAGAAAATATAGAAAAACACCAAAATCTGGATAAATTTAACATGTAAAAATAGAATTCATTAACTTTTAACACATTAAATTGTCTTTATGAATGTATTTGTATTTTGTAGATGTATAAGTTAGACCCCACAACAAATATATTGAGATCTAAATTGATCTAAAACAAGATAGAAGAAGAAGAATAAAATGTCCGAGGTCATTTATTTCTCTCTCTCTCTCTTGGAAATAATCCTCATCTCTTCTTCACTCTCTCAAGTTTCTGCCTCCTTCTCTCCCTCCATACCCATGATTAAAAGCATGAAACGGAAAAGTAACTACATAGTATGATATTAATAGCAAGTAACCCTACTAATCCAGCCGCTTCAATTTTAACCTTAGAATCTAGATTCTAAGGGTGTAGATTAGGTGAGAGCAGTAGCAGAAAACTAAAAAGCAACAAAAAAAAAAAAAGATTGAGAGACTCTATCTCGTGACCTTTTGGGCGGACATACTAGATCAATACTAACTGAGCTACTCAGCTTGGATGAAACTAAAAACCTTTTGTAATAGATATTCAGATTCTATCCCCGGCTGAAGCCAGGGTATTCTTTGCATAGCTCTGTCCTTGCCTCCACCACCACCACCCAGTGGCGAAGCCAGAAATTTTTCGTTGTAGGGGCACGTCTTAGTGAAAATAAATAAATAAAATTATATGTCAAAAAAATATTCTAACACAGGGTTAAAAGTGAAACTGAAAGTTATATTTATGAAAACAAACCCACTCATTTATAAGGGACTCATAAGAAAAATCATGGAATTTTTTTGTACACGTATGTTACTTGTACTCACAATATAAAAAATAATAATAAAAGAATGTCGTCGACATGGGTTTCCTCGGTCGCGGCAGAGAGGTATAGAGAGATGAAGAGTGAGAATGAGTGTTACTCTCGGTTTCTTTTGCTTGTGGCATAGGAGCTCACTACAAATGTGTCTTCTTCGTCTCCCCTCTTTCTCAGAACCTCTCTCGTTTTTTCTTTGATCCAATTATCTCTATCTTTAATCCGACAATTCCCCCCTCCATCCATCCCTCTCGATTTTACTCTCATTTATTTATTTTTGATCATTATCTGTATCGCTTGCAAAGATTTCCCCCCACAATCGTTCAATATCTATTTACATTTTTTTTGTTATTGATCGGAAGAATTGAAATTGACAAAATTCAGGATAAATGTTGCTCTGGATTTGTAAAATTGGTGGCAAACTTGTAACTTCTTAGTGACATAAGAGGCTGGTTGTCAAAAAATAATAAGTAAATTTGAGGTTAGTTGGATAGACATGTATTTGGTTGTGTACTAGCTTGAGTTTTAAGAGGGTTATTTAAGCTTATGGTAGATGGCCTATTATTTTCATTTTTCTTATGGTAGACATGTGTTTGATCGGTACAAACTTGAAAGTTTGTATTTCAACAAGTAACTTATTTGCGAACAAATCTCTCCAAAGTTTTCCCGCTAAATAACTATTTATAATTCATTGTAAAAGTCTAGGATAATATAAAAACCTCTCACATGAATTAAATTCCAAAGTTCTAACTCAAGAGAAAGAAAGGAAAAATTGAAAGGCATTATGCTTCGGTTAACATGTGGGTACGACTTAAACCTTTACTTAGTGCAAATCTGCTAGGTCTTGGTCAATGAATATACCTTCTATACTGTAGACTCTATCTACAAACTTCACACACAATTCCCATTAGTCATGGCAATATCATGCAGTTGTGGTCGTTATCGGTCGTGATCATATCCTAGTATTTTTTAGTGCTCTAGATAAAAATTCATATTCTCATAAAAAGCGGCCTAACTTCCACACTCGTATAGTAAAAATTTATGGCTTTTTCGAGAGACAAAATGCATTTTAGAGATAGTGTTGATAGATCATTCTGGACGGCCCGTTTTTATTTCTTTTAATGTAGGATCTTCTAGATGACATTAGAAATAAGGATAACTCTTTAAATACACCACTGTAATTTTCGATGGTTTCTAAGATTTATAATTGAAAAAAGAGAAAAATTAAAATCTCTAACTTAAAAGGAAAAGGATCTTAACATGCACAAAGTCTATGAAATCTTTCGACATTTATGTCGGTATCTTCTAGATAAAGTTAAATATAACGCAAATCTTTATATATATACTTCCTATTGCTTCTTGTTTTCATCACATTCATCTTGTTCCAATCAGTTCACTTTCTTTGTTCCTATAGAAGGATAGCAAGCAAAGGGATGAAGTGATTTAAAATCACGGATTGGTTGTTTCTCCTGTCGCAAGTTTTGTTTGATAAATTTAGGTAAACATCTTCCCTTCCTTTCCATCCAAAGAAATGTAAGTGTTAAATTCAAGATGCATGCGAACCATGACATCAAGCCATCTAGGGTTTGTATTTAGAGAGCTACAATTTCATTTTTACCAGATTCTTTAGATTTTAATTTCCATCCAAGTGTCAAATTCAAGATGCAATTTTCATGATATATTAGATAATTGAGGGACACATTTATTTTTATTATTACATTTTATTTTGGTATATGAGAATTAAAACACTGTTAAGATTTGGGTGGTTTGGAATTTTCTAAATATATCATATCACAAGATTACCAACCCTACTAACTTGACATCATCTGTTTTATTGATATTATGCTATTTAGATATAATTTTTTATGATCATTTTGACAACTCATTCTTCTATTTATGCCCTTACAGATATTTCTTTTGGGTACCCAAGTGTTGTTTCTCTCATGGAGGAAATGGTCGGCGTCAAATTTGGGGCAGTTGAAGCTCATTTTATTGATATCTGTAAGGTCAAGGGTTCGATTCCAGCTTTTCTTCATTATCATCAAAGAGATGACGATGAAAAATTTCTCAGGTAGTATACTATATTGAGATTTAAAATAATTTTGTGTCTCTAACTACAAAAATTAAATACTATTTCTAACGTTACTAAACCGTCGAAAAAGAGGTAGACCGTTGGAAAATGTTATTTCTGACGATTTTGTACTGTCAAAATTTCGTTGGAAATAAGTGCGTAAAATGTTTTACCCAACGAAAATCACCTGTCGAAAAAAGATTTTTTTACTACGACTATATTTATGTATATCGTCGGAAATAGTTGTAGTATAATAGGCAGAAATCTTACTATTTCCGGCCTATAAATAATGTAAAAAGAAGCGGAATTTTGTAGCCCCAGTTTTGTTTTATATGAACTCTTGGTATCTATTTTCTATCAAATCATGTTCTTTTAGTGGATTATTTTTGATGTAGCTTGTAATTTTATTTACTTATTTATTTGCTTCCAAATGAATTTTATTTTGCCCCTTCTGCAAATGCTATTTGATTTAAAAATGTGGTCGATCACAACTCGAAAGTTGATGTGGCCGGCTCTTATTCGCCTGGTTTTTTTTCTCTTCATATGTCTGGAATAACGGGGGTCGGCCACTTCAACTTTTGGGCTATGGTTGACCCACGTCTTCGGACCAAATATCATTTATGTATATTGTGAGTATTCATTTATTTCTTCCTAAATAAATTTTTGCGAAAGTTAACCATAGTTTAGATGTCCTAACTCTTTTCTGTTTTACTCCATATCTGATTTGATTTATTATTTTGTACTTCTCATAGAAGCACTTAATCATGGAGTCAGAGAACTCATATGAAGGCTCAAAAGGCAAAACTCAACCCCTAAGAGAACATTAACCATGAGTCTGAATAGCTGAATGAAGACTCAAAGCGATGAACTCACAACTCAAAGGGCCTTAGCCGAGCTCCACAAGACAATTTCTCTGGTTTGGGAGGGAATCAAATAATTCTTTCTCAATCTGGATTCACCACGGTGCGGATGAGAAGGATATAGCAGAATCTTCCAAGAGTCAAATGAAGTACTGCAAGAAACATGTTCATTTGAGTCAAATTTGGGCGTGTTTAAGCTCATTTTAATGATACTTTTGTAAACACAATGTCACAGGTCCGATTCCAATTTATTTATTTTTTCATTAAAGAGATGACATTGAGAAATTTCTCAAGTAATGTACTATATTTATGGAAATTTAGAATAATTTTGTTTTTCTGGTATTTTTATGAAGTAAATATGTATCTCTTTTATTGATCTCGAGCAATTTGTCTTTCAAATCTTGTTCTTTTGGTTATTATTTTAAAACTAGCGTGTAATTTCTTTTACTTATTTTATTGGTTCCAAACGTCAAATAGTACTAAAAGTCCACGAATATGAGAACTGCAAGAAACTTATATTTGAATGAAACCACAATGAACCACTCTTTCATCATGAACTGCAAGAAACTTATATTTGTGGTGGTGAACGAAGGGAGCTATGAGAATATAGAGGCCAAATAAAAACTAACTCTTAAATATGCTCTACTTCGACCTCCATCTTCGGGTCAATCTTATTCTTCCATGTCCAACTTAATGTTCGACTCCATCTTGAACTCAAAACTTCAACTCAAACGTCAACTCCATCTTCAACTCAAAACGTCAACTCCATAATCTACATCTACAACAACTAGAAGGTAATGAAGCAATATGGATATGCACTCTTCTTCGGCACTGACAGAGTCGCCGATACGGATATGACAACTCATCTTTGCCACAGAAGAGTTTTTAATATTTCATTATGACCTTAAAAATATTGTTTCCCTAATAACCCCCAACTTTGTGACCAGCTTCCCGCCTGACCCCCTAAATTAGCAAAAATACCCATATGGTCCCCTTTTTCAATTATCTTTAACTTTCCGTTACTCTCTCTCCTCCATCTCTTTTTATCTCTCTGCCAAGTCACGCCACATCATCTATCACGCCACGTCATCATCTTCTCCGGCATAAGTCGCCGGCCGGCCAAATTTCCGGCCGGCGACCTTCAAATTTTTGTTTTTTTTATTCTCTCTCTCTCTCTCTAAAATTTTTTTTTTTTTCTCTCACATCTCTATCTCTCTCTAAACTCCGGCGAAGGGAAATTAAAAAAAAAAAATTGAAGGTCGCCGGCAGGAAATTTGGCCGGCCGGCGACTTATGCTGGAGAAGATGATGATGTGGCGTGACTTGTGAAGGATATGATGCCTAAAGTCTGAAGGAATGGTATCCTTCCGAAGGAGTGTCCTTCGACCAAGGATGCAATGCGTGCAATTTGGCTATTAGGATCTTAATGACCTTATTCGGAAGATCATTAGTCCGGTCCAATTAGGGGTCGTAATGCTTAGCTAGAAGCCAACTACGATCGTCGAATCAAGAGTTGATTCGCAGCTAACATAGACCGGATCCTACAAGGGTTACACAACAGAATAATGATTTGAACGGAGAGAATTGACTAGATGGATAATGGCAAATAAGTGGATTGGATCCGTTATTGATAAGTCCAGAAAGATTCAGAGAAGTCCGAAAGAGATAAACATGTCCGGGCCCAAAAGGGAGGCCCAGAATGGCTTTAGGGAAGCCGGCCATGTGATGGCCGGCCAAGGCAATAGGGCCGGCCATGTGATGGCCGGCTAGGCCCTAAGTGGGCCGGCCAAGGAAGCCCATAAAGGGCTATGTTGGTCGGCCACACTTAAGTGACCCAATGGAGGGTATTTTGGGTGTTGCCTAATAATTAGGTTTATGGAATCCTAGTTTGAGTCTAATACCTCTTCTAGGGAATTCTATATATACCTAATTATACAACCTAAAGAAGAGAGACAACTGAGAGACAACTGAGAGGCAATTCAAGAGACAGAATTGTGTGTGTCTGAAAGAGTTTCAGAATATACATCTCAGAGAGAGAGAGAGAAAAGGAATTTTCTCAAGTATCTAGTCAAGAAGAAGGAGTTCTTCATCTCAACCTTCAAGAAGGTCCTAGTTGACTGAAAGGAGGGAGTTCAAGTCATTATTCGGTGTCTCAAGTAGAGGAGCTAAACTTGGAGCTCTTATCTTCCGAATACTGATCGGAATTTAGTTCGTGGGAAAGCGATTAAGAGGTAATCTTCTTTCCAATCTAGTTCATTGGTATGTTCATGTATAGATCCTGGATATAGTGTTTAAACATATGATGTTTGAGATTCCGCTACCAACACTATTCAATTAGGTGTATGAGATACACTAGGTTATTCCCCAACAGGGGCATCACGAGCCGTTTGCATGAACTATCTTTGACTAGATGAATTAGATTCGTACTTGAACAACTAGATATTAGTGTTTTAATGTTTGAATAGAGATTTAGATGCATGAATAGTTCATTTTCAGTAGGAAATTTGGCCAATTCGATCTGAAATTAATGATGTTACTTGATCATCTGTTGAATGAAGAATGCCACAAATTAGCTACCTTAGAGAATATAAATATTTATACTTATTTAAAGTATTGAGGGATACCCAAGCACCTTTGAAAATCATGTATATGCATGTATGGGTAAAGTATGATAGTGTCATGAGTCTAATAAAAGTACTAGTTTGAGTGTTTTACTCCTCCACTGTAGAAGTCAAAGGTTGGTTTTCATATTTGCTTCTTCATAATGGTTGTTTTGCTTATTTGCTTTTGTTTAAGTTTCATTTTTTCCACTGTTATATTAACCTACAATTTTTTTCTTCATCATCATTTTGCTCAGTATCAAGTGATTCCGGGAGGCATTTGAAGTGTTGGATTTTAAAGTTTGCTTGCAGAAAACCACTTCATTATCAGGTACACTTATTTATAATCTAAGTTCTTTTGTTGTAGAAAGCTATTAACAATGAGAAAATATCTCAGCTGTGTTTGTTGCCTTAGACTTGCTATTTAGAGTTGAAAACTATTAACAATTAGAAAGTCTGTCTTGAAGCTTAATAACATGTTAATTATGCCAAATATATACTTGATTGGAACTTGGTTAATAGTTTATTGTTTGAGATCCTAAATACTAGTTCATGTATGAAGCTTAATAGCGTTCATGGTATGATGTGTGTTAATTGCATTTATAGTATTATTGTTATTTATTATATGAAATTATTCATGACTACTAAGAGAAAACATATCAAACTTTTCTAATACTTGATTGTTTGATTTAGATTTAAATTTCCATCATGGATAAGAGTTGGGTTCACAAGAATAGGGTTTCAAAGGAGTATGATGATGGAGTCGTCAAATTCTTGAATTATGCGTTTAGTAATGGAGTCGTCAAATTTTTAGTAACCACTTGTTTGCTGATTTTACATTTTAACTATTGAATATCTTCGTAGGACTCTCGAGGTTCATCACAAGTACCAACTTCACTCAACTGAAATGGAACAACAAATTGTCGGTTACAAGTAAACTCATCTCTCTCTCTCTCTCTCGCTCTCCACTTTCCTACTTGCCTTCTCAAACTGAAATGAAACGACAAAGGGACTATATCTTTTCATATTTAATGCCATTACCAGCATGTATATCTTTTGGAGTAGATAAATTAATAAATGGGTATCAAGTATTGACAACCAGCATGTATAATATGAGATACCTGTAACCGACAATTCTGCAATCCACAACTTTGCTATTGTAGCTTTATGTATTGAAAAGAATTAATTGTAACTTCAGTAGTCATTTATCGTACAAAGCACAACTTTGCTATTGTAGCTTTTTAGTGATTTATGATTCTACGAACCTGTTAATTGTTTCTCTCAACAAACATGCTTAGATGCAAACTGAGCTACTGGTAAATGAATTTGAGTGAAATAGGAAAAGGGAGTAAGGTGAAATACGAACTGGACAAGAAAACTGGGCTTATCAAGGTAATAAAGAACTCAATGTTCTTATTAGGGGTCTTCCCTACTAGAGTTGTATATCTTATGATCTTATAATTGAAAATATTTTGGCAGGTTGACCGTGTACTGTACTCCTCAGTCGTCTACCCTCACAACTATGGCTTTATCATTACAATGTTGAGTCTTCAAATTTCTGATGACATCTCATGTGAAATTTTTATTTTTTCTCAAACGTGATTCAATATTATACTACTATTCTGCAATCCAATTTTTTCCTCTTGCAGCTACTTTACTGAATGTTGGCCGGGTGTGACTGTTTGTGTTGGCCGGGTGTGGCTGTAGCCGAGTCCATGAAGTCCGAGTGGGTGCCCTTAATACTCCCCCTCAAGTTGGAGCGGAGATGGAGACGAGGCCCAACTTGCCAATTGTCTTCTTGAAAGCTTCGACACCGAGAGGTTTTGTAAATATGTCTGCAAGTTGATCAGCGGTCGGTGTGAAGTGTGGAGAAATTGTGTTATCTTTGATCTTCTCACGAACGAAATGACAATCAATTTCAATATGCTTCGTTCGTTCATGAAAAACAGGGTTGTCGGCGATATGTAGCGCCGCACGATTGTCACAATAGACAGACATAGGAGAGGAATGATTAATGCCTAGATCATGAAGGAGAGATTTGATCCATTGTAATTCACAAGTGAGGTTAGCAAGGGATCGATATTCAGCCTCAGCCGAAGACTTAGCAACGGTGGGTTGTTTCTTGGATTTCCAGGATAAAGGACTGGACCCAAGCATAGTGAAATATCCAGTAGTGGATCTTCTAGTTGTTGGGCAACCAGCCCAGTCAGAATCACTGTAGCCCGAGACATGGAGTGTACTATTGGCCGAAAGGAATAGACCATAATTGAGTGAACCTTTGAGGTAGCGAAGGATACGATGGGCCGCATCAAGATGAATGTTAGTCGGATGTTGTAGAAACTGACTAAGGTTATTAACTGCATAACTAATATCCGGGCGAGTGACAGTGAGATAGAGAAGTCGACCGATTAGGCGGCGATACGGAGAAGGGTCAGGAAGAGGAGTACCATCCGTGGGACCCAAACGAAGTTTTTGTTCCATTGGGAAACCGGAAGGACGCGAAGCTGTTAAACTAGAATCGTTGATAATATCAAGAGTATATTTTCTTTGACATAAAAAAATACCTTTAGAAGATCGAGAGACCTCAATACCCAGAAAATATTTAAGTCGACCGAGGCCTTTGAGGGAAAATGTTGTATCAAGGAATTTCTTGAGTTCCAAGATGGCCGAATTATTATTTCCAGTAATAATAATATCGTCCACGTAAACCAGAACATAAATTGAAGTGGTAGAAGTGTGATAGGAAAAGAGTGAGTAATCGGAAAGAGATTGAGTGAAACCCTTTTTAATGAGAACAGACGAAAATTTCGAAAACCATTGACGGGAGGCTTGTTTAAGTCCATAAAGAGATTTTCGTAATCGACAAACTTTGGACTCCCCCTGTTTCGAAAAACCAGGAGGAAGTTTCATGTAAACTTCTTCATGGAGATCTCCTTGAAGAAATGCATTGTTGACATCGAGTTGATGAAGTGTCCAACCTTTGACGGCTGCAATAGATAGGAGGATACGGACCGTGACTAATTTGGCGACTGGAGCGAAGGTGTCATGGTAATCCATACCTTCTATCTGAGTGTATCCCTTCGCTACGAGTCGAGCCTTGTAGCGATCAATAGTACCATCCGGTCTAAATTTAATTTTATAGACCCATTTACAACCAATGGGCCTCTTTCCTGAGGGTAAATCGACAACTGACCAAGTCCCATTAGATTCTAAAGATGAAATCTCTTTAGCCATGGCATCACGCCAGTGAGTTGACTTCATGGCTTGAATAAAAGAAGAAGGTTCATCCGTTGAAAGGACGGATGTAAGAAAGATTTTATGTGAGGTGGTAAAAGCATCAAGTGAAAGATAATTAACCAGGGGATATGGAATGTCTTTGATAGGAGGTGATAATAAAGATGTATTACATAAATAATCAGAGAGATGTGGAGGGGGTCGTCGATTACGTGGTATCCGAGAGACATGCTCAGGTGGATGTGGAACGAGTGGGTGCCTAGTGGAAGATTCCTGCGTGGGCTCAGTAGCCGAGTGGGTGCCTGTAGCAGAATCATTCCTAGACGAAGCCGGGGGTGTGTGCAGAGACGAAGGAGGCCCAGAAGTAATAGGAACAGTGGGTGTGTGCATAGGCGATGAAGGCCCAGAAGTAATAGGGACACCGGGTGTGTGTGTAGACGAGTGGGTGCCTGTAGCTGAGTTCGTGATATCAAAACAGGGAGCAGATGAAGACGATTTTGCTGAAAAATTAAAAGAGCCATCATCTTTGATGGAGATGTGTGGCCGTGGTGGAGGAGGAGAAGGGGATGATACGGCAGCCATGGGAAATCGATCCTCGTGGAATAAAACATCACGAGAAGTTATAATTTTTCGAGTGGACAAGTCATAAATACGAAAACCCTTCTGTCCATGTGGGTACCAGACAAAAATTCCCGGAGAGGCGCGAGGTTCCAATTTATTCTTAACTATAGGTTTTCTAAAAAAACATAAACATCCAAAAAATCTAAGATGTGTCAATGTGGGAGGTGAACCTAACAATTTTTCATGTGGAGACTTGCCATGAAGAATTGGGGTTGGTAACTTGTTTATTAGATAGACCGCCGTAAGTACACACTCTCCCCAAAAGGAGAGAGGGAGATTAGATTGAAGTCGGAGGGAACGAGCCACCTCTAAAATGTGCCTATGTTTGCGCTCTACCACCCCATTCTGTTGAGGGGTGTGTGTGCAAGAAGTTTGATGATGAATACCTTGATTAAGAAACCAAGATTGTAAAGTGTGATTGAGAAATTCCGAACCGTTATCTGAACGAACGGTTTGGATTTTAGGAATCAAAATGGAACCATTACCGGAAGTTACGTGTGAGATATTAGTGTTGAATTGAGTGGAAACAAATTTCGTAAAATTGATAATGAATTTTGATGTGTCCGATTTATTTGGAAGGAGAAATAACCAAGTACACCTAGAGTAGTCATCAACAATCGTTAAAAAATAACGGCAACCGGAGTGTGATAAAACGGAAAATGGACCCCATAAATCGACGTGGATTAGTTCGAATGGACGTGTAGAAACGGAAGTACTATTTGGAAACGGTAATCTTGTTTGCTTAGATAAAGGACAAATATCGCACGGTTTATTCTCATTAATGGAAATAGATTTCATACAAGGTAGATGTGAACGTAAATACTTAAAACGAGAAAGCGACGGATGTCCCAATCGCCAATGCCAAACATTAAAGGAAACATGACTACTACTACTAGAAAAACAAGAAATGGAACAAATTCTAGGGTCCGTGCGAAGAAAGTAGAGTCCTTCCGATCGATCACCAAGTCCAATCGTCGATCCCGTCGCTGGGTCCTGAAAGACACACGAGGTAGAGTTAAAAAACACTTCACATGTTAAAGAAGTAGTTATTTCCGATACGGAAATCAAATTGATTTTGAAGTCCGAAATATGTAAAACATCATTAAGAATAAATGATTTTGAGAATGAAATTGATCCAATGTGAAGAACACGAATTCGTGTTCCATTGGGAAGTCTTACAAAATAATTAGGAGGTGCATCAACATAATTTGTAAAACGTGATAAAGAAGAACAAATGTGCTTAGCCGCTCCTGAGTCGATTACCCAAGTAGACGAGTTAAAAAACATACCTGTTAGGTTGATGTTGGGTTCGGCTTGCTGGTTGGAGGTACCGGGGGTACCTGTAGTCTGTCTGGACTGGTCTAACAACGAAATCAGGCCCTGGTATTGCTCCCTGGTCAACGAAGTTGCTGCAGGCACTCCCTGTTGGGTCGAGTTCTGGGCTGGAAGAGCAAGGACAGGAGCAGCTAACATATTCTGCTGTGGGCGCCCCCTTGGCCGAGCAGCTGGACTTGATCGAGGTGGGTAACCATTCAATTGATAGCAAGTCGATTTCACATGTCCATGCATATGACAGTAATCGCAATAGGGACGTTGTCGCTTTGGACGAGTTTGATCATTCCGGTCCGAACGACCACCATTACCAACAACCAAGGTTGCGGCTTCGGAACCATGAGAGTTGGAGTTCACAATATTTTGTTGTACCTCCTCTTGTTTAACAAGAGAGTGTATACGCAAAATAGATGGAAATGGATCCATGAGTAAAATCTGACTGCGTATGGCCGAGAATCTATCATGGAGTCCTTGAAGGAACTCCATGGCTCGTTCTTGGTTGACGCGATCAATGATGGACTTTCCATGAGTACAAATGCATGGTTCAACAGTCATGAGGGATTGGAGTTCATCCTGTAAGGATTTGAGTTGGGTGAAATACGTCGAAACATCCAATCCCTCTTGTTTCAAAGAGGAAATAGCTCTCTTGAGTTGGAATATCTTTGGAGCGTTAGTCTGAAAAAAACGTTCATAAAGATTCTTCCAAGTTTCAGCCGCGGACTCATCATATAAAATTGAAGATTGAATGTCCGGTGAAACGGAGTTGAGAATCCAACTCGCAACCAAATCGTTGCAACGAGACCATGAATGTAGCTCCGTAGGAGACGTGGGTTTGACAATGGTGCCGTCAACAAAGCCAAGTTTATCCTTGGCTCGAAGAGCTTTTGTCATAGCACGAGACCAGGAGGCATAGTTATCTCCTGAGAGCAATGGGGTGATTAAAACGGTGGTGGGTGAATCGGAGTGGTGGACATCGAAAACTTGTGTGTTTTGGGCAGCGGAAGAGATAACATCATCACTGGAAGACATAGTTGCAAAAGAGGATCGAAAAAAAAAATATATATATATAGGCTCTTATACCATGTAGAATTGCAAACCAACTTATGTAAATATGAAAACCGAGAGAGATCGAGTGGAGAAGATAGAGTCAGAGAGCTTTGAAATACTCGGTTACATTTGTATTCATATCATATGTGTTTATATAGAGATTACATTTAGGGTTACATGGAAGATATACATGAAATATAAACAAACTCTATCTTAGATCCTAACCAATAGTGTACATGAAATCATAGATTTAGTTGGCCGGGTGTGACTGTTTGTGTTGGCCGGGTGTGGCTGTTGCCGAGTCCATGAAGTCCGAGTGGGTGCCCTTAATAGAAGGACATTGCAAAACATAACATAATTAGAATTACAATAATATTCGATTTGGGGCATTTTGTGGGAAGTGAAAGTTTAGATTGAGTTTCATTTGGCCTGTAGAGACATCACAATAAAGGTGTTCTATAGGATGGTGAGCTTCGAGAAAAGAATGAGGGAGACGAGAAAAGCCACATAGGAGCCATCTTGAAAGGGTGGACGAATATAAGAGCTAATATTTTAATTGGTTAAAAAAAGGGCTCCACATCATTGTCAAACTTTGAAAAACTTTGTCTTTTAGTGCACACTTAGTCACTAAGTAATCCTTTAAGTAATTGTAGTATATGTCAAATTAAAAATCTTAGGACGGAAATAATTAGCGAAACGAGTTGAACTTTGACTTTTAATCACTTATTATTTGCCTTTAGTACTTCTTTCTTAATTTAGTTAGAATTCTCGGAAAGGAAACAATTAATGAAGAGTGATGAAATTTATTTTGATTAAAATTTTCATGAGATTTTGTTATTACGTGTTTTAAAATTTAAGTATATTGTTTTAATCGGTCTTTTATGTGTAATCTATAAGGAAATAGATCGGATCTTTATCATCCCTTCCGGCTTTGAAATAACAGCTAATAACGCCCAAGGAATAGCTCGGCTGCTCGGGTCTGCGGTCCACCCTTATGCTCAACTCGTTTCGCTAATTATTCCCGTCATTATGTCATCATTTAAGTAATCCCTTAAATAATTATAGCATCTCTCAAGTTAAAAACGAGTTGAACTTTGATTTCTAATGACTTATTATTTGCTTTGAGTACTTCTCTTTTAATTTAGTTAGAGTTCTCGGAAAGGAAACGATTAATGAGGAGTACATTTAATCTGATTAAAATTGTCAAAAGACTTCGTTATCACGTGCATTAAAATTTAAGTATATTCTTTCAATCGATCTCTTATGTGTAATCTATAAGGAAATAAATTGGATCTTTTGCATCCCTTCCGCTTTGAAATAACATCTAATAATGCCTAAGGTATAGCTTGGACCCGCTGTAATGTGACACAGATACGGCAATAGAAGTTTATCGTCCAACCTTATATGTATGTGCGTGAATCACGCTTCTATAAGTCGAAAAGAAGTCCGGTTGCAAACTTGGATTTTAAGCATGTCTTGAGAAAATCTTAAGAAAAAGATTAACGGCAAAAAAGAAACAAAACAAAAAAAACTTGTAAAACATTAATAGATCAAGAAACTCGAACTACTCACTAATTACTTGAATTCATCCCCAAATTCCATGATGCAACGCATTGGGGTGTGATTTGAATAGTCAAAAGAAGGCGAAGCTCTCGTCAATCTGTCCAAATTGAAATTCATTCTGCAAAATTTTAGAAAAATATCATAGAATGTGATAAAAAGGTTACCATACTCCAACAATATGACTCTCTTATATAGACTCCTACAAAGATAGTGACCTAAACTTGATAACAAAATGCAGCAATCATCAACACATTTTTCAAATAGATATATAGATACACCAGATCTGTCCAAAATTGAAACTCATTCTGGTTGCGGATTGGACGAAACCCGGAATAGGGTTGGTCGGCTAGAACGAGAATAGACCAGATCCAGGAGTATGCTTTTGAATTTTAGACCTATTTTATGTCTAAAAAAATTGAAAAGAAAAGATCAAAAGAATTCGAAAATGAATATAGGACTGACTTTTGTTGAAGAGGAAGTCTTCGGTGCTTCTTCGATGAGTAGAATTAGATTTCTTCTTCTTTCACTTTATTTTCTCGTCTTGAAGATGAAACATAATCATCAAGAATAATCTTGGAAAAGGTTTAACAAATCAACAAAGAGATTGAATAATAATGTAATCATAACTATAAAAAAAAGTTGTAATTTTGCAAAGCATAAGTCAGGACTAATTAACCTGCTCATCATACCAGGTTAAATTCACGGTTATGGGATAATCGACACTAAAATAACTGACACAGTAATATTACGTGGTTCGGTCGGATACTCATGACCTACATCCACGGAGAAATAATTGTTTCATTAATAATCATCACAACTCGTGGATTTGATAGGTTACATTTGTGAGACATAACTCGGAGATTTAACTCTTATGACCCTTTCCTATTTATAGAGAAATTGGGGTTGAGAGTTTCATAGTTTCTCCTAACTGAACTAGGAAAGAATATAATGTTTATCTAAATATAATTACAAGAGATCCTACATACATGAAATTAAATATTACTGGATCTTCATATATCATGGACTCATCTTGATCACCGAATCTCTTCATTTCGATCCGTCTCATATCTTTTATATTTTCCAATATCTTGGACTCATCTTGATCATCGGATCTCTTCATCTCGATCTGTGATCTAATGTCACGTATTCTATTATCAGGACTTACAATGTCAATCGAGTGCCGAAAGAAATTGTATATAAGATCTATTACGCTCTGAGAGTGCTTTAGAACACCTGGGTGAGTGAGAAATTTTTGTTCCAAATGTAGAAGGCCATAGATTATATGTCTTGGAATCTCCAATCAATTCCCCTAGCTATCGTTTCAACCGTATCACCAGAGAAAACAAATCCTTCCACATATGTATAGTTGAAAAGGCCAATTTGTCTCATAGTCAAATCTTGAACCTCCTCAATATAGACGAAGTCCATCTCTTCACCTTCAAAGTTTTCAATTCTCAACCTTGGATGCAAAACGATGACTAAATCCGTCTGATCAAACTCACCATTTATTAACTTTTTCTTCTCATAATCTTCCTCCAACATTTTCATTAGAAATTCTCGTCGTGCAATCGCGGCAATCCCAATAGCTAAATGAGGTAACACTAAGAGGAAGCCTTGCAAGTACTTCCTCGTCCCTGTTGTTGTGAAGTTCCTGAGGAAATGGCCAACAAGCTCTACTATCTCTTGTTCGGGTACTAGCAACGTATCCTTTGCCTTCATGACATAAACAATTTGTCAGTAAATAAACATATACAGAGCGGAAATCTGTAGTAATGACCAGAAGCATAAGACATTTGACTTTCAGAAGGTCTATCAGCATTACAATTTTGACAGCATATCTCAAGAAGTTATATGTATTTTTATGATTGGTTTGAGTACTTCGCTTATGAGTCTTAGGTCTTCAGCCACTGCAGTAAATTGAAAAAGCTTCATAATGTAGAGAGGGCAGGGCCGGCCCTAGCATTTGAGGGGCCCCAAGCGACGTTAAAAATTGGGGCCCCATGTAAAGCTTAAAAAAAAATTTGTAAAAAAAAATTTATGGGTGGAGTTGAACCATTGACCTCTTGCACATAATTCAAAGCCTTAACCATTGAACTCAAATTGTATTGTAAAATAGTATATGATGTTATTATTGGTTCATACGACATAAAAATCGATAATATTAGGCCCTCCGTCACATTGGGGCCCAAAGCGGCCGTTTTGGGCCCAGGCCGCCCCTGAGAGAGGGTTGTATCAAACATAGAAAAATTAGCTCCCTTGATGAAGCAAGAAGGCAATTTTTTTTGAGGATTAAGGAGTAGTTAAATGATACAAATTAGAACAGCAAAAAGGGAAATGAATCACTATAAGGTCATTGCAACTATATTCGCCCCCTAAGGCATGTATCCTTTATTTTATTATACCTCGACCTTTTATATTTAAACCTTTTATATTTAACAAGAACAAACATAGAAAAATTAGCTCCCTTGCCTAGGCATGAAGTAGTGACTATAATACAACAGTATCGTGTTATCCACCAATCCATGAACCCATTCACCTGCTTGTAAAGAAAAATCAACTACATACGGATAGCCAGGCTAACCTGAAGTTAATGCCAAGGGTAATATATGACCCACCAACAATGCACCCAGACACTTATATTTAGGGAAATAGTGTAATGGCCGACTAATATCCGGGCCAAATCCCAGCCGGGGTACTTGGACGGGCATGATCTAGTGAGAGAAAGTCAAACACTTTCTCTCACTAGATCTGAACCAACCACGTACCGCTGCCGGGATTCGACCGAGATATTTTTCGGGCATAGCATCACTGCTGTTATATTTTTCATGCATGCATTTAATACAAAAAATATAGTACATTTTACCTTGGAAATTGATCTTTGAAGAAAGTAGACAGTTTGGAATCGGATCTCGGACCTTACATTTTGCAACAATAAAATGAAGCGCTGCAAGCTCAAATCTGATGACGACCTTTTCCTCCATTTGAGAAACTAAACTCATACATCCAAAAAAATCTTATGTGAAATCAAAACTAGACGAACAAATTTTCTAGACAATGCAAAACTATGAGACAGGAAGAGCATACAATGGACTAAAAACATTAAAGGAAATTATATCTCCATGAGAACATAATATATACCGAGTTGATGATCTCATAATACGTACAACCAAATTTATATGTAGACATTGTAGAACTCCTACCGAAACAAATAGATTTGTAAGATCATGTCTATATTTCAAGAGGGGTAACATGTATTGAAACTTCTTCAACAAAACAAAAAAATCATGCATTGAAACTTGTGCCAACGTCCTTACCAGGTTTATTTCTTAAGTCTATTTCTAAGATTATAAGATCTAATGAAGGTATTGACTTTGGTATTATTATAACAAAAAAAATTCTAAAAATTTATAAAAAAAAACATTTGAAGTTTTAGAAAGTTAAAATATAAAGATGTTAACTATAACAGTACATAAGGGGGAGATATTGGATATATATGGCGTGTACTACAATCTAAATTTTATAACATTACTTAATGGGGAGACATTGGAAAGTGCGTGTACTACAATCTAAATTCTACTAGTATAGAATAATAATCAGATAGTATGACAAACAACATTGATATACTTTCAACTTCAACAATTGTGATTTATCGAAATCCAAATTGTATATCAGATAGTAAGAGGAGAATATTTGGTGTCGTTGTGTGGGAAACCATAACCTTAACCTAGAAATATAGTTTTTGGTCTTTTTTTTCTCTAGCCACTTCCCGTGCTAATACATTTCATCATCTAAACCTAACAGGTTAAGTTAATAAGGGGTAATCGAATTAAGAATTAAATAATGGTGTGTTTGGTTGCAGGATTCCTAAATAGGATTTCTATTAAAAGTGGAATTTGGTAGGAATCATGAATCCTTGGTCTGTTTGGCTACCAAGAATCCTAGGACTCTTGAATCCTAAGGATTCCTAATTCCAAAATTTGTATTGGACCAAAATCCCACCCTACCCCTTAGGATTTGCTAGGATTTTGGGTTAATGAACCTAAAAGTGCTCTTTAATTATAATACTAAAAGTGCTTAAGCACAATTTTATGATCAAAGTTATCCTTGACAGAAAATTTAAAAGTAAATTACTCAGAAAACCAAAATGTAAAACACAGTAAATATGTGATATGAAGCAAGTTAACGCAAAAGCAGATAGATTTTAATGAATAAGAAAAACAAGCATATACATAACTTTAATTAGCAATTACCAAATAACCCCAAGTCTTCACTAGCCTAACTCTAGGATTCCAGTTTCGTCCAATCTGACTTTAACCATCAAACTCACGATTCTGCCTTTGGGTTGTTCAGTTCTTTTTCACTTGTTCCGATAAAGTTAAGGTTTGATCCTTAAAGTCTCTTCCAGTTTTTGTAATGATTTGAAATTGATTGTGTTTTTAATTAATCTGTTTGGATTTAGAAAATGAATCCAATAGGTTAATACATACTTGGTTAATGAGTAACTTGGTCCTCAACAATTAAACGCAAGATTTCGCGAAAAAAAAATCTATAAATGGATATGTAAACTTTTTTTTAGCCTTGAATAACCTAAAACCATTTGTTCAAATAGCATTTAGTAAGATGGATCTTTAACTTGAAAGAAAAGAAGAGGTACATTTTGGATAGGTTGTCAATTTCTTGTTTTGATTTTCGTACAAGTACATTGAGCGGTACAACATATTACAAGGACATTATTGTATACACAATTCGTTGATTCAATAGAATGTGCTCAATTCATGACCAAGTTACTCGTTTTACATGTCCCGTATCGCTTCATTGCTTCTTGATCATGGTAGCAAATGATCAAACTAGAGTTAGAAGTAAAGATCGAAATGGAGTTGGAGTAAAAAATTGAGGAGAAGATGGAATCGAAAGTTGAGCTGAATATGGCATCAAAATTTGAGTTCAAGATGGAGTAAAACATTAAGGTGAAAATAAAAGAGAAGACTTTGAGAGTCGCAATGCTTTAGGATTTGTTTTTTGTTCTCTTCCTCCAACAAAATCTTCTCCTTCCACAATCATCGTGTGAAACAAATTTCATTTTCTTCCTTTTCCTTGTGAAAGTGAATTATCTTTTGCTAGAAGAAAATACCTGAAACAAAAGACTAGTCAATACAGAATGCAATCCATATAACCATACAAGGACTAACAACTTTATTATTTGTACTAAAAACATCAGGCTTGACGGCCTGATATATATACAAGTCTATACATAGTGAACGAATCTGACTCTTGGGGAACTAATATGTTGCACTTAATGAAAATATGTTAACTCATAAACAACTTAGACAAAATCTCTCTCTTCCCATTGTCACCTTCTTCACCATTACCGCCATCATCAACGACTAATACCGCTACACATATACGTGCATAACAAGCAACAAAGCAATCTACACATTACAAAACTAGAATTTACCAACCTTGACTGTCTTTCCACTTAACCATGAGATCGTCCGGGTTATAAGGCAACTCACGTTTACATAATCTGCAATCAGAACAAAACGAAAACTAATCAACGTAATTCACCAGTGAAAGAAACAATTACCCAGTCCACAATATTCAAACATAAATAAAATTAAATGGACTAACAATTTAAATAGATTTGGTTTGAATCCACCAGTAATAGCATTATACTCAGAGCAAGAACAGAACCTTCAGGATTAACAATTTTAAGTTTCTTGTAGTTCTTGAAGGAATGAATATTGCTAGTACCTTTAATTGTTGCGTACATTCCCTCCATGATATTTCCGTCTTTACCATCACGTGTAGCTGGCTATAGGATCTAGTAAAATCAGGCAATATGACAATGAGAAGCTGCAGTTGTTTCCTCGTGAGTTTGAAATAGCCTCTCTATACAAATTAACAACATCATAATCAATTTGGTTAGGGTATGCACAGCTATGGTTAGGGTATGCACAGCTAATCAATTGGTGTTAGAGGACTCCGAAACAACTTTACAAAATGAAAGATATTTCAAAATCTACCTGACTAAAAGAAGGGAAAAAGTGAAATTTACCATTCCTTTACTGGGTACATGCTAACTAGTTCCTTGAAGTAACGAGTAGCCTCATATTGACGTATATCGGATAAGTTAGTGCATGACCAGTAATCAACTCCACCATTAATAGTTTTCTGCTCAATAATTTCTATAATCAAATATTGATTCCAAAGGAGTATTAATGATGTTTTTTTAAGTATTTAACGACAAAGTTGTTGGAGATTTGGGATTTAGAATCAAGGTTTGAAGGACATTGCAAAACATAACATAATTAGAATTACAATAATATTCGATTTGGGGCATTTTGTGGGAAGTGAAAGTTTAGATTGAGTTTCATTTGGCCTGTAGAGACATCACAATAAAGGTATTCTATAGGATGGTGAGCTTCGAGAAAAGAATGAGGGAGACGAGTTTCATGGACAAAGATGTAAGGGAAGTGTTTATGTCGCTTCCACCTGAAGTTCGATTTGATTGGTTACAAAGGCTACACTGCAATTAGAAGATGATATTTCTTATTTAATTCATACAATTTAGATAAACTTTACTACAGATTTCTAGCACCCAAGTTTGATTTTTTTTTTATTATTCAATTATATTTCTAGTTATTTATTGAAAGATGTTCAAACAATTTTCATATTAATATGTTATTTCGTCTTCGACAGAGTCGATGGATTCAGATGAAGAAAATGCTATTATTCTTGCAGTTGCTAGTGTGGCAGAGTATTATAGTCAGACATATATAATTAAGAATCCAGTTAGGAAGTCTATTTTAAGAGGGCATGCATACGTAATGGAACTCTTACATGGGCACCCTCAACCATGTCGTGATTTGTTGCGGATGGATCAACATGTGTTCATACGCTTATGCCCCGCACTCAGAGAAAAAGGGTTTTTGAAGAACACAAGACATGTGTCCATTGAAGAGCAGATGGCAATATTTCTCATGACTATTGGTCATAACGAGAGAAATTCAATGATGTGCGACCGTTTTCAACACTCTGGAGAAACCATCAGTCGCCATTTCAATTCTGTTCTGGAAGTCATGGCCAAATTTGCAACTTTGATTATAAAACCTCCTTCACTTGATGTCTTCCCCTCTCATGTCATAATTCAATGTATTGGCCATTTTTCAAGGTAATAACTTTACTTAATCACTCTTATGTAAAATAATTTAATTTATGCTACCTAAAAATTTGAATTTCTTTTTAATTGTAGGATTGCATTGGAGCAATTGATGGGACACACATAAGTGCACACATTCCTTTGGCAAAACAAGTACCTTTTAGAGGGAGGAAAGACCAATGCACACAAAATGTGATGGCAGTATGTTCTTTTGACATGAAGTTTACTTTTGTAATGGCAGGATGGGAGGGAACATCTAATGATTGTCGAGTTCTATTGGAAACAATAAATTACCCTTCAACAAATTTTCCTCATCCACCAACAGGTAATTTCTCAATTTGTATTTTTGCTTTTCACGACATAAACTTATCAGTAAATTTATCTTATCATAGGTAAATAATATGTGGTTGATGATGGATATCCTAAGCATCTTCATTTGCTTGATTTGATTTGACTTATTTAATTCTTAATTGGATTACCCCTTATTAACTTAACCTGTTAGGTTTAGATGAAGAAATGTATTAGCACGTGTTATGAGGTCATCAACTCGGTATATATTATGTTCTCATGGAGATATAATTTCCTTTAATGTTTTTAGTCCATTGTAAGCTCTTCCTGTCTCATAATTTTCATTGTCTAGAAAATTTCTTCGTCTAGTTTTAATTTCACATAAGATTTTTTTGGATGTATGAGTTTAGTTTCTCACATGGATGAAAAGGTCGTCATCAGATTTGAGCTTGCTGCGCTTCATTTTATTGTTGCAAAATGTAAGGTCTGAGATCCGATTCCAAACTGTCTACTTTCTTCAAAGATCAATTTCCAAGGCAAAATGTACTATATTTTTTTGTCTTAAATGCATGCATGAAAAATATAACAGCAGTGGTGCTATGCCCGAACAATATCTCGGTCGAATCCTGGCAGCGGTACGTGGTTGGTGTTGGGTTTTACACCCTTCTACTAGTGTTTATAGCGGAATTAAGACATCTAATGTCTACACTAGTATTCCCAGGATCACATGCATAAACCTATGATAATCATTAATTAAAACTAGAAAGATAAATACCTTATTCGCTAGTTTTCCCTCGAACCTTTCCAATTGCTTATGAGAAGATCAAGAGCTTCAAGTGTAGCTCCTCTACTTGGGACACGAGCAAACAATTTGATCTCCCACCTTGTTGTATAGCTAGCACACC
Source organism: Eschscholzia californica (assembly GCF_041429995.1). NCBI lineage: Eukaryota > Viridiplantae > Streptophyta > Magnoliopsida > Ranunculales > Papaveraceae > Eschscholzia > Eschscholzia californica. The sequence continues at coordinate 9,013,030 of NW_028238198.1, read as the reverse complement.
AATGGTGGTTGGAAGAAGAACTCCTTTCTTCTTGACTAGATAGATAGTTAATGGGAATTAGCTCACTTTCTCCTCTCTACTTGATGTGGTAGAGTAAGAAAGCTTAGAGAGAAATTCCACACCTTATTCTCTGCCCTAAGAGTGTTTATATAGAACCCTAATAAGAATCCACATCCTTTTAGGTTTCCTAAAACACCCTTTAGAATAAGATTTAGGGAAATAGTCGAAAATAGCAACTATTGGTATTTTCTCAATTCCCTAAGGAGGAGGTGCCCAAACACCACGAAAATTGGCAGATATAATGTTTATTATATCAGCAACTAACCCTCCAAAATTCAGCCCAATCCGAGTCCTAGAAGTACCCGAACCGGTCTAGGCCCAAAAACCCTGTTTTTGGCCTTTTTGTACTATCTTTGCCTAATTCCTTTTTAGGCCTATGAGATATGTTTATGGGACACTCCCATGATTATATCTCACTCCCACTAGTCATATCCTAGATCAATTTGTCACTCTTATGTGTAACCCGTTGTAGGATCTGATCGAAGTTAGCCGCGAATTACTTCGTAATTCGACGATCGTAGTTGGTCTCTAGCTACAACTCTACGATCCCTAAATCAATCGGACTTGATGATCTTCCACATCAATTGTCTTATCCGACAAATTGTTCGCATTGTCACCTTGGTCGAAGGACATCTCCTTCAACTCCTTCAGACTCCCACTTGGACTTAGAACAAGTACAATGCTCGATTCCCATGTCACTTAGTATCCCATCTGATACGTCACGTCATTCAGACTTTCTTGATCTCGAGTACAACTGTCAAAACAAATGATTAACTTTTAATCCATTTGAGCACGGCCATGCATTTTCAGTTGTTGCTCGTCAAGTGGCCCGAGGACACTGTACCCTAACATGGTTAGGAGGACATAATCCATTCTTGCGCTCCCACTCAACTTCATGTCTATCCTGTCCTTCCCAGTATCCGCCTTTATAACCTCCTTTTACGGCGCGGCGTTTAACGGAACCAAAGTCAGACATTCCTTACATAAGATGAGCTGAGCACTCATGTTTTGAGGAATCTCTTCAATCTTGTCTTTGTGAGAAGTTTGACGATTTCATCATTCTTTGGATGAACTTCTCACGTTGAGGGTTATTCCAGTGTATAATCCCTAGTATGCACTCACGTAGTCGAATCGAATACACTATTTCTATAGCCCATGAAACTGCGCTATCCCATCGATTCCCGTACTAGTCTTCGTGAGTCATTGTTGTCCATGCAATGACCTGGACTAGGGAATTGATAATGAATCACTCCAAGTTCACTTATTAGGGTTTCATTCATCAGATCACGTATCTGACAAGCCTACTCGGAGCGTTTTCTTTATCGTGTGGACTGTCTCTTAAAATACCAAACCAAATTTTAAGGACAAAATAAAATTTCTTTTATTTTATTTGTCGAATGTAAGTAATTAGGCACATAAACTCTTTTATGAATCCAAATTACATTTGTTGCCATTCCCCAATGCGCTTTATACCAATGTCCCTCATGTGTGAATCATGTTTGGGCTGAGGTAACGGTTTGGTCAACGGATCTGCAACGTTATCATCCGTATGAACCTTGCAAATTACCACATCTTTTCTTTCTATGATTTCTCTAATCAAGTGGTACTTCCTTTGGATATGTTTGGATTTTTGGTGCGCTCTTGGTTCCTTGGCTTGGGCTATTGCTCCGTTGTTGTCACAATAGAGAGTTACGCCCTCTTCCATGCCAGGTACGACACCAAGTTCTATCATGAACTTCTTGATCCAAACTCCTTCCTTTGCAGCTTCCGAGGCCGCTAGGTATTCAGCTTCAGTGGTAGAGTCTGCAACTGTGCTCTGCTTGGAACTTTTCCAACATATCGCTCCTCCATTCAGACAGTAGACGAACCCAGATTGTGATTTGAAGTCGTCTCTATCCGTTTGAAAGCTTGCATCCACATGGCCTACAACTTTTAGTGTATCTTCCCCGCCATATACCAGGAAATGATCCTTAGTCCTTTTCAGGTACTTTAGGATATTCTTGGCGGCGTGCCAGTGCGCTTGGCCTGGATTTGATTGGTAACGGCTACACATGCTCAAAGCATATGAGACGTCTGGGCGAGTGCAGATCATGGCGTACATGATTGATCCTATTGTCGAAGCATAGGGTACTTTCATCATGTGTGCTAGCTCATCAGGACTCTTAGGACACTGATCTTTGCTAAGCACCATACCATGTGACATGGGAAGGAATCCTCTTTTGGAGTTTGTCATCTCGAACCGTTGAAGAATCTTATCTATATAAGTTTCTTGACTAAGTCCGATCATCCTCCTTGATCTATCTCTATAGATCTTGATTCCCAATATGTATTCTGCTTCCCCTAAGTCCTTCATAGAGAAGCATTTCCGAAGCCAGTCTTTAACTGATTCCAACATCGGAATATTGTTTCCTATGATTAATATGTCATCTACATAAAGGACTAAGAAAACTAGGTCGCTCCCACTAACCTTCTTGTAAACACAAGATTCTTCTGCATTCTTGAGAAATCCAAATTCTTTGATTTTCTCGTCGAATCGAAGATTCCAACTCCGGCTTGCTTGCTTGAGTCCATAAATGGATTTCTTAAGCTTACAAACTTTTCCAGCATTTTTGGAATCTACAAAACCTTCGGGTTGTGTCATGTACACATCCTCTTCCAAGTGTCCGTTCAGGAAGGCGGTTTTGACATCCATTTGCCAAATCTCATAATCATAATGAGCTGCAATTGCTAGAATGATCCGAATGGATTTAAGCATTGCGACAGGTGAAAAGGTTTCATTATAGTCTATGCCATGAATCTGTTTGTATCCTTTTGCCACGAGTCTAGCTTTGAAAACGCTAACGTTTCCATCCTTGTCAGTTTTTACTTTGAAAACCCATTTGCATCCGATTGGTTTTGCTCCATCGGGCAAATCGATCAAGTTCCATACTTGATTTTCTGACATGGAATCCATTTCCGATCTCATGGCTTTTAGCCATTTTTCGGAGTCGGGGCTCGTCATAGCTTGGTTGTAGGTACTCGGCTCATTATCTTCTAACAGTAGGATATCTGTTTTCAGAGATAATTCCTGGAGCCTTTGAGATCTACGAGGGGCCTGAGCAACTTTTGGAGTGTTCTCAACTAGTTGAGATGTCTCCTGCGAATTTGATTCGACTTGAGCGGGAGGTACTCTCTCGACCTCATTTTCCTCTTCCATACTTTGTGTATAGATAGGAGCCGCTAAACCTCTTGATATTTCTATATCTGTGTTTATTTGTTGCTCATATCGAATTTCATCGATATCTACATTTCTCCCACTTGTCTGTTTGGAAAGGAATTCCTTTTCAAGGAAGACACCATCTCGAGCAACAAACACTTTGTTCTCAGATTCGTGGTAGAAGTAGTAACCCCTTGTCTCTTTTGGATAGCCCACAAAGAGACATTTGTCTGATTTAGGTGCGAGTTTGTCTCCTTGTAAGCGTTTATTTGTTGCTCATATCGAATTTCATCGATATCTACATTTCTCCCACTTGTCTGTTTGGAAAGGAATTCCTTTTCAAGGAAGACACCATCTCGAGCAACAAACACTTTGTTCTCAGATTCGTGGTAGAAGTAGTAACCCCTTGTCTCTTTTGGATAGCCCACAAAGAGACATTTGTCTGATTTAGGTGCGAGTTTGTCTCCTTGTAAGCGTTTTACATAAACTTCGCATCCCCAGACTTTGAGAAAAGACAGCTTTGGAATCTTTCCAAACCATAACTCATATGGCGTCTTTTCTACAGCTTTTGATGGAGCTCGGTTAAGTGTGAAAGCAGCCGTTTCTAGAGCATACCCCCAGAACGTGTTTGGAAGATTTGCTAAGCTCATCATAGATCGAACCATGTCTAACAAGGTGCGATTTCTCCTTTCAGAAACACCATTCCGCTGGGGTGTTCCTGGCGGAGTGAGTTGAGATACTATACCACAACTCCTAAGATGATCGTCAAATTCTTGACTCAAATATTCACCACCTCGATCGGATCGAATGGCTTTTATTTTCTTGCCAAGTTGATTCTCTACTTCGTTCTGAAATTGTTTGAACATGTCAAACGATTCGGACTTATGCCTCATTAAGTATATGTAACCATAACGAGTGAAGTCATCCGTGAACGTGATGAAGTAGCCATAGTTACCTCTCGCCGGAGTACTCATTGGTCCGCATACATCCGTATGTATGAGTTCCAAGGGTTCTTTGGCTCGGTCTCCTTTTCCTTTAAAAGAAGACCTCGTCATTTTACCCATTAAACATGATTCGCATGTGTCATATGATTCTAAATTATACGAACCTAGAAGTCCATGTCATGGAGCTTCTTCATGCGTGTCATGTTAATGTGACCCAAACGACAATGCCAAAGGTAACTTGGATTTGAATCATCTGACCGTAGCCTATTGGTTTCTATGTTGAAGACTTCGTTCTCAATATTCGTAATATAGAGACCGTTGTATAGCTTAGCACTGGTATAAAACATTTCACCTTTGTATAAAGAACAACGCTGGTTTTTTATTAATAGGTGATATCCCTCTTTGTCTAATTCTGAGACTGAGATAATGTTTCTAGAAATAGAGGGTACATAATAGCAATTATGAAGTTCTAAAACTAGACCAGTTTCCAAAGGTAGACTGAAAGTTCCTACAGCTTTCGCAGCAACCGTTGCTCTATTTGCTACTCGTAGGACAAGCTCCCTTCCAGATAAATACTTGATTCCCTTAAGGCCCTGCACATCATAAATGATATGAGCACCACATCCGGTATCGAATACCCAGGATTGAGAATCAAATGTATTTGCTAAGTTAACTTCGATAACATAGATACCTTGGTCGGAATCGTGAGTTCCTTCCTTTTTCCTTTTGTTCTTCTGAATCAGTTGAAGTTCTTTCTTTGATTCAGACATTCCAATGCCTCTCCGGATTGCCTTAGAAGTTCCGTACTTCCTCAACCGTGATTTGTTTCGGGACATGTCCCTTAATCGACGGATGATTGTGTGCACATCCATTTTCCTGAATCTCTTTTGAAGATTAGGCTCCATGGTTGCCAACATAAGGCAAGTTACTGAAATTGATTTCATCCGGATACTTTTAGCCTGCTTTTGTTCCTCAATCTTTGAGTTCGCAGTTATTCTTGGAATAGGGGTATCCAGTACGCTTTCTTTGTTTGTAGATTTGAGAACACTTCTCAATCTCTTTTCCCAATCAAGGAAGTTATCCATGTTCAATTGTCCTCATCAAGGATTGAACATAGGTTGAAAAGATTGATTTTTGCCATAGTAAAACTACATGAAACAGAAAAAAGGATTTTGCTAAGTATTACATTCGATAATTTTTGCAAAAAGTCCTAAGTTTTTGCCACATTATTCAAGATAAAACGAGTCCCTAGATGAATAATGCGATTCCGAGATCCCATCTCTCAAGGATTAAGCGGACTAGGGCCCTGCCCTTAATTCCCATTGATTTAGGTGAGTGAATACTTTCACTGATCATACCATATGATTCTCGGTTGATGGATTACATGTTTAGTGTAAAATCCATCCTTTTGCCTCGAGTATCCAAGACTCTCTTGCTGATCTCGTTGAGTAGAACCATTTAGACATGTAGGCCTCTTCTATAGGCCTACCCGCAATGTCCCAAGGTAGAGGAGGTACTCTGCGAAGGCCGACCCACCTTCCTCGAACAAGGGCGCAAGAAGTGTCTTAATTTGGATAGGCACTGTACTCAAAATTACTTTTAGGGACTTTTACGCTAGTCTGGCGTTCGTTTTAGTGAACTAATTAGCCTAACTAACATCCACGACATAAAGCGTAAATAAGTAAGTAAATGCGCGCGAGAAAGTAAATCAAGCACATATGGATCCTAGTATGGCCCCTAACCTAGAAGATCTAATCTCCTTTGGTTTGCTTCTTGTTTCGCCTTTTTAGTTCGTCTAGATCTCCGTCTTTGAACCTCCATTAATTTCTCCCACTCGCCTTTGAATTTCTTCCTTGAGTTTCATCAATGGACTCATAAACCCTAAACTCTAATTACAAGACTCAAACGATTCGCAGATCGTGTAAACTTGAAATTAAAATTATTACAAAACATGCACCCATCCGTGCTCAAAACAAGAATAAGAAATAAATTCTATGGCCATACTAGTTTCCGCATTCACATCACATGCAATCATATAATATATTTCAAGGCTATCAATTATATATGCATGTATATCTGGGAGATACTTTTGTCGACATCCGTATGTCATGTACGCACCTTAAGTCTACATCAAAAGATTAGACTAATGGTGTGTCTTGGTTTGATTTTAAAATTTGATTTTAAAGAGAAATTCCGTTTGGGCCTTGAATGGCCCGGGTTAATTTCGGAAATATTTGGATTGGAATTTTGGGAGAAAATTTGGATAAAACTCCCACTCGAATAGTGGTCCCTTTTCGTGGTCCGAAAAGCCTTGAAAAGACCCGGGACAAGTCCTAGACAAGTCCCGGCCCAAGCCCACAAAAGGGCTTGGACAAGGTCCGGATATGGCACGGCCCATAGGGCCGGCATGTCCGAGCCGAGGCCAATAGGCCTGATCTCGTCCTGGCCGGAGCCAGGACGCTAGTCCAAGCACCAGACGCGTCCTAGACGCATCTGGTGCTGGACCGGACCAGCACTAGGTGTCTCGGACTTAGTCCGAGACACCCAGGACCCCAGACGCGTCTGGTAGTAGCTATTGGACGCGTCTGGAAGACGCGTCCTGGTTAAGCTACTGGTCGCGTCTGGAAGACGAGACCTGGAGCAGCTGGACGCGTCCTCAGACGCATCCAACAGTAATCTGGGACGCGTCTACCAGACGCGTCCTCCAGGCTACTGGTCCGGCCAGGAAGCTTCCTGGCCGGACCTATTGAGCTTCTAAAAAACTCAATAGTTTCCTCTTTTTTTTTTTGTGTTGCAATTTTAAATTGATTTTTCCAAAATTTGAAACACTTCTAAAATATTTCAAATTCTTTTTAGAACTATTCTAAATTTCCAAATTTTGTTTTTCACAAGTTTCCAAAAAACTTAAAACAACTCTTTTAATCAAACCAATTTGGATCAAAATTTTAGGTTTTGAAATTCTTTTCAAGAACAAATTTTGAAATCTTTTGACAAATACTTGAATCTTATTCAAAATTAATCAAAAATTTTGTGTTTTAAACACTTTTAAACGCAATAATCTATCTAGAAAAGCATGGAATTGGTCCAAAACTTAGATAAGATAGGCTAATTGCAAGAGGCTCTGACGCCACTGTTGGGTTTTACACCCTTCTACTAGTGTTTATAGCGGAATTAAGACATCTAATGTCTACACTAGTATTCCCAGGATCACATGCATAAACCTATGATAATCATTAATTAAAACTAGAAAGATAAATACCTTATTCGCTAGTTTTCCCTCGAACCTTTCCAATTGCTTATGAGAAGATCAAGAGCTTCAAGTGTAGCTCCTCTACTTGGGACACGAGCAAACAATTTGATCTCCCACCTTGTTGTATAGCTAGCACACCAATGGTGGTTGGAAGAAGAACTCCTTTCTTCTTGACTAGATAGATAGTTAATGGGAATTAGCTCACTTTCTCCTCTCTACTTGATGTGGTAGAGTAAGAAAGCTTAGAGAGAAATTCCAAACCTTATTCTCTGCCCTAAGAGTGTTTATATAGAACCCTAATAAGAATCCACCTCCTTTTAGGTAAACACCCTTTAGAATAAGATTTAGGGAAATAGTCGAAAATAGCAACTATTGGTATTTTCTCAATTCCCTAAGGAGGAGGTGCCCAAACACCACGAAAATTGGCAGATATAATGTTTATTATATCAGCAACTAACCCTCCAAAATTCAGCCCAATCCGAGTCCTAGAAGTACCCGAACCGGTCTAGGCCCAAAAACTCTGTTTTTGGCCTTTTTGTACTATCTTTGCCTAATTCCTTTTTAGGCCTATGAGATATGTTTATGGTACACTCCCATGATTATATCTCACTCCCACTAGTCATATCCTAGATCAATTTGTCACTCTTATGTGTAACCCGTTGTAGGATCCGATCGAAATTAGCCGCGAATTACTTCGTAATTCGACGATCGTAGTTGGTCTCTAGCTACAACTCTACGATCCCTAAATCAATCGGACTTGATGATCTTCCACATCAATTGTCCTATCCGACAAATTGTTCGCATTGTCACCTTGGTCGAAGGACATCTCCTTCAACCCCTTCAGTTGGTTCAGATCTAGTGAGAGAAAGTGTTTGACATTCTCTCACTAGATCATGCCCGTCCAAGTACCCCGGCCGGGATTTGGCCTGGATATTAGCCGGGCATTGCACTATTTCCCTAAATATAAGTGTCTGGGTGCACGGTTGGTGGGTCATATATTACCCTTGACATTAACTTCAGATTAGCCTGGCTATCCATATGTAGTTGATTTTTCTTTACAAGCAGGTGAATGGGTTCATGGATTGGTGAATAACACGATACTGTTGTATTATAGTCACTACTTCATGCCCTAGGCAAGGGAGCTAATTTTTCTATGTTTGTTCTTGTTAAATATAAAAGGTTTAAATATAAAAGGTCGAGGTATAATAAAATAAAGGATACATGCCTTAGGGGGCGAATATAGTTGCAATGACCTTATAGTGATTCGTTTCCCTTTTTGCTGTTCTAATTTGTATTATTTAACTACTCCTTAATCCTCAAAAGAAATTCCCTTCTTGCTTCATCAAGGGAGCTAATTTTTCTATGTTTGATACAACTCTCTCTACATTATGAAGCTTTTTCAATTTACTGCAGTGGCTGAAGACCTAAGACTCATAATCGAAGGACTCAAACCAATCATAAAACTGCATATAACTTCTTGAGATATGCTGTCAAAATTGTAATGCTGATAGTACTTCTGAAAGTCAAATGTCTTATGTTTCTGGTCATTACTACAGATTTCCGCTCTGTATATGTTTATTTACTAACAAATTGTTTCTGTCATGAAGGCAAAGGATACGTTGCTAGTACCCGAACAAGAGATTTTAGAGCTTGTTGGCCATTTCCTCAGGAACTTCACAACAACAGGGACGAGGAAGTACTCGCAAGGCTTCCTCTTAGTGTTCCCTCATTTAGCTATTGGGATTGCCGCGATTGCACGACGAGAATTTCTAATGAAAATGTTGGAGGAAGATTATGAGAAGAAAAAGTTAATAAATGGTGAGTTTGATCAGACGGATTTAGTCATCGTTTTGCATCCAAGGTTGAGAATTGGAAACTTTGAAGGTAAAGAGATGGATTTCGTCTATATTGAGGAGGTTCAAGATTTGACAATGAGACAAATTGGCCTTTTCAACTATATATATGTAGAAGGATTTGTTTTCTCTGGTGATACGGTTGAAACGATAGCGAGAGGAATTGATTGGAGATTCCAAGACATATAATCTATGGCCTTCTACATTTGGAACAAAAATTTCTCACTCACCCAGGTGTTCTAAAGCTCTCTCAGAGCGTAATAGATCTTATATACAATTTCTTTCGGCACTCGATTGACATTGTAAGTCCTGATAATAGAATACGTGACATTAGATCACAGATCGAGATGAAGAGATCCGATGATCAAGATGAGTCCAAGATATTGGAAAATATAAAATATATGAGACGGATCGAAATGAAGAGATTCGGTGATCAAGATGAGTCCATGATATATGAAGATCCAGTAATATTTAATTTCATGTATGTAGGATCTCTTGTAATTATATTTAGATAAACATTATATTCTTTCCTAGTTTAGTTAAGAGAAACTATGAAACTCTCAACCACAATTTCTCTATAAATAGGAAAGGGTCATAAGAGTTAAATCTCCGAGTTATGTCTGACAAATGTGACCGATCAAATCCACGAGTTGTGATGATTATTAATGAAACAATTATTTCTCCGTGGATGTAGGTCATGATTATCCGACCGAACCACGTAATATTACTGTGTCAGTTATTTCAGTGTCAATTATCCCATAACCGTGAATTTAACATGGAATGATGAGCCGGTTAATTAGTCCTGACTTATGCTTTGCAAAATTACAACTTTTTTTTTTTTTAGTTATGATTACATTATTATTCAATCGCTTTGTTGATTTGTTAAACCTTTTCCAAGATTATTCTTGATGATTATATTTCATCTTCAAGACGAGAAAATAAAATGAAAGAAGAAGAAATCTAATTCTACTCATCGAAGAAGCACCAAAGACTTCCTCTTCAACAAAAGTCAGTCCTATATTCATTTTCGAATTCTTTTGATCTTTTTTTTCAATTTTTTTTAGACATAAAATAGGTCTAAAATTCAAAAGCATACTCCTGGAACTAGACATGACCAGATCTGGTCTATTCTCGTTCTAGCCGACCAACCCTATTCCGAGTTTCGTCCAATCCGCAACCAGAATGAGTTTCAATTTTGAACAGATCTGGTGTATCCATATATCAATTTCAAAAATGTGTGGATGATTGCTACATTTTGTTATCAAGTTTAGGTCACTATCTTTGTAGGAGTCTATATAAGAGAGACATATTGTTGAAGTATGTTAACCTTTTTATCACATTCTATGATTTTTTTCTAAAATTTTGCAGAATGAATTTCAATTTGGACAGATTGACGAGAGCTTCGCCTTCTTTTGACCATTCAAATCATACCCCAATGCGTTGCATCATGGAATTTGGTGAATTCAAGCAATTAGTGAGTCGTTCGAGTTTCTTGATCTATTAATGTTTTACAAGTTTTTTTTTGTTTTGTTTCTTTTTTGCCGTTAATCTTTTTGTAAGATTTTCTCAAGACATGTTTAAAATCCAAGTTTCCAACATGACTTCTTTACGACTTATAGAAGCGTGATTCACACACATAAATATAAGGTTGGACGATAAACTTCTATTGCCGTATCTGTGTCACATTACAGCAGGTCCGAGCTATACCTTAGGTATTATTAGATGTTATTTCAAAGCCGGAAGGGATGCAAAAGATCCAATTTATTTCCTTATAGATTACACATAAGAGATCAATTAAAAAAATATACTTAAATTTTAATACACGTGATAACAAAGTCTTTTAAAAATTCTAATCAGATTAAATGTACTCCTCATTAATCGTTTCCTTTCCGAGAACTCTAACTAAATTAAAAGAGAAGTACTCAAAGCAAATAATAAGTCATTAAAAGTCAAAGTTCAACTCGTTTTTAACTTGGGAGATGCTATAATTATTTAAGGGATTACTTAAAGGATGACATAATGACGGGAATAATTAGCGAAACGAGTTGAGCATAAGGGTGGACAGCGGACCCGAGCGGCCGAGCTATTCCTTGGGCGTATTAGCTGTTATTTCAAAGCCGGAAGGGATGTTAAAGATCCAATCTATTTCCTTATAGATTACACATAGAAGACCGATTAAAACAATATACTTAAATTTTAAAACACGTAATAACAAAATCTCATGAAAATTTTAATCAAAATAAAGGATGACATAGTAACTCTCTTTTTACTAAAATACAAAGTTTTTCAAAGTTTGACAATGGTGTGGAGCCCTTTTTTTAACAACTAAAAATATTAGCTCTCATATTTGTCCAACCTCTCAAGATGGCTCCTATGTGGCTTTTCTGTCTCCCTCGTGCTTTTCTCGAAGCTCACCATCCTATGAACACCGTTATTGTGATGTCTCTACAAGCCAAATGAAACTCAATCCAATTTTTCACTTCCCACTAAATGCCCCAAATCGAATATTATTGTAATTCTAATTATGTTATGTTTTGTAATGCCCTTCAAACCTTGATTCTAAATCCCAAATCTCCAACAACTTTGCCGTCAAACACTTAAAAAACATCATTAATACTCCTTTGGAATCAATATATGATTATAGAAATTATTGTGCAGAAAACTATTAATGGTGGAGTTGATTACTGGTCGTGCACCAACTTCTCCAATATACGTCAATATGAGGCTACTCGTTACTTCAAGGAACTAGTTAGCATGTACCCAGTAGAGGAAACAACTGATTTTGAAATATCTTTCATTTTGTTAAGTTGTTTTTGAGTCCTCTAACACCAATTGATTCGCTGTGCATACCCTAACCAAATTGATTATGATGTTGTTAATTTGTATAGAGAGGAAACAACTGCAACTTCTCATTATCATATTGCCTGATTTTACTAGATCCTATAGCCAGCTACACCTGATGGTACTATCACCCAGAAGAAGTAATTTGGGAAACACGGAAATATCATGGAGCGAATGTACGCAACAATTAAAGGTACTAGGAAAATTCATTCCTTCAAGAACTACAAGAAACTTAAAATTGTTAATCCTGAAGGTGACTGTTTTTGCTCTGGATAATTTAACATATTAGTTCATTTAATTTTATTTAAGTTTGAATATTATGGACTGGATAATTTTATTTAATTTTATTTAAGTTTGAATATTGTGAATTCCGTTGATTAGTTTTTGTTTTGTTCTGATTGCAGATTATGTAAACGTGAGTTGCCTTATAGCCCGGACGATCTCACGGTTCAGTGCGAAGACTGTAAAGGTTGGTAAATTCTAGTTTTGTAATGTGTAGATTGCTTTGTTGCTTGTTATGTACGTATATGTGTAGCGGTATTGGTCGTCGATGATGGTGCGCGGTAATGGTGAAGAAGGTGACAAAGGGAAGAGTCACTATGTATAGACTTGTATATATATCAGGCCGTCAAGCCTGATGTTTTTAGTACAAATAATAAAGTTGTTAGTCCTTGTATGGCCATATGGATTGCATTCTGTATTGACTAGTCTTTTGTTTCAGGTATTTACTTCTAGCAAAAGATAATTCACTTTCACAAGGAAAAGGAAGAAAATGAAACTTGTCTCACACGATGATTGTGGAAGGAGAAGATTTTGTTGGAGGAAGAGAACAAAAAACAAATCCTAAAGCATTGCGACCCTCAAAGTCTTCTCTTTTATTTTCAGCTTAATGTTTTACTCCAACTCCATTTCGATCTTTACTTCTAACTCTAGTTTGATCATTGCTACCATGATCGAGAAGCAATGAAGCGATATGGGACATGTAAAACGAATAACTTGGTCATGAATTGAGCACATTTTATTGAATCAATGAATTGTGTATACAATAATCTCCTTGTACGAAAATCAAAGAAAGAAATTGACAACCTATCCAAAATGTACCTCTTCTGTTCTTTCAAGTTAAAGATCCATCTTACTAAATGCTATTTGAACAAATGGTTTTAGGTTATTCAAGGCTAAAAAAAGTTTACAGATCTATTTATAGATTTTTTCCCGAAATCTTGCTTTTAATTGTTGAGGACCAAGTTACTCATTAACCAAGTATGTATTAACCTATTGGATTCATTTTCGATATCCAAACAGATCAATTAAAAACACAATCAATTTCAAATCATTACAAAAACTGGAAGAGACTTTAAGGATCAAACCTTAACTTTATCGGAACAAGTGAAAAAGAACTGAACAACCCAAAGGCAGAATCGTGAGTTTGATGGTTAAAGTCAGGTTGGACGAAACTGGAATCCTAGAGTTAGGCTAGCGAAGAGTTGGGGTTATTTGGTAATTGCTAACTAAAGTTATGTTTATGCTTGTTTTTCTTATTCATTAAAATCTATCTGCTTTTGCGTTAACTTGCTTCATATCACACATGTACTGTGTTTTACATTTTGGTTTTCTGAGTAATTTATTTTTAAATTTTCTGTCAAGGATAACTTTGATCATAAAATTGTGCTTAAGCACTTTTAGTATTATAATTAAAGAGCATAAATTAAAAAAATAAAATATATGTTTAGTGGCTAAAGATAGTTTGAACAAAATTCAGAGTGTTTGCCATTACAATAGTATGGACTTGTGGGGATTTAGGAGTTGCTATACAAAATTTTTGTCTCCTAGGTCATATTATTCACCATCACCTTTCCTATTTGTAAACTTTTTTGTGTGGAGGATTATATTTTTAATTTTAGGTGTTTTAGGTAATTTTTTTGTGTGACGGGTTAAAAAAGGATAATTTTCACCAGAATATCTCAAACAACTTAAATCTATACTTATTGTAATTATCAAATATAAGATATTTATAAAAAATGATTTTCTCCATTAATTTGTTTTCTACTTTTGAAGATTAACAATGAAATCATGATAACAAATATCCCTTATTTGTTTAAAATAGAAATTTAGTCATCCAAAATTACAAATATGAGGAGAGAGAAAACATAGTTTCTTTGAGAGTGTAGATTTCCTTTCACTCTTATTTACAGGACGAGAGAACAAAATCTTTCTTCAAATAAAGGATTTCAAATTTATCTTTTCCCTAAAAGTCAAGACTATCCAAATCCAAGGAAAATTAGTGTGATAAAGAAATAATGAAGACCCCACATTCTTATCTAGGTTCTAGAAGAGCGTTCCATATCTATATATACCCAATTAGTTTTTTTTTTCCACCAAATTATTCTCATTCACCATCGGATCTCTATTCAATTCATTAATATTCCAACTCTTTTTTTTATCTTTACTTCTACCTAAAAATTCTTTCCAGTAAGTGGTGCAAGAAAGGAGGTCATCTAAAATCAAGGTTTGATTTTCTGTTAATCCTTTTTGCAATTCATTGATGTTATTTTTTTTTTATATTTTTTGATGAGGTAGGTTTGGGCTATTAGTTTCATCTTTTCTTGGTAATGTGCATTTTCATTTGCTTCACTTTATTTTTAACTGTTACATTAATAAATCAAAAGTTTAGAGAATGAGAATGAAAGCTACAACAGATATGTATAAAATCAAATAATGTAACTTGAAAAACACATTCCTAACTGTACTTGCAAGGTTGTAGATTAGTCTTCACAATTATTTTCTAGACTTAACTAGTTGTGAGCAACCACAAATAAATTGAGATAACCAAGACCGTACCACCACTTCAAAGCCTAAAATAGCTCAAACCACCGAAAAAAATGGGTCTAGAAGAGATTAAAATTAATAAATCTGATTATTTGAAGAAGATAGATCTTGGAAGACTCGCTAAAACACATCTAAAAACAAATTGTAAGGGACATAGATCTTAAGTGAAGGAGATTTAAAAAAGTAAAACTTAAAGGCAAACTCAACAAAAGATTTTGGAAACAAACTAACAAAGCCAATCTATTAAAACACTTCAAGCATCTTCATTTGGTTGATTTGATTTGACTTATTTAATTCTTAATTGGATTACCCCTTATTAACTTAACCTGTTAGGTTTAGATGAAGAAATGTATTAGCACGGGAAGTGGCTGGTGAAAAAAAAGACCAAAAACTATATTTCTAGGTTAAGGTTATGGTTTCCCACACAACGACACCAAATATTCTCCTTTTACTATATGATATACAATTTGGATATCGATAAATCAT
Organism: Eschscholzia californica; assembly: GCF_041429995.1. NCBI lineage: Eukaryota > Viridiplantae > Streptophyta > Magnoliopsida > Ranunculales > Papaveraceae > Eschscholzia > Eschscholzia californica. The sequence goes on along the minus strand of NW_028238198.1, from coordinate 8,997,574 downwards.
TATTGTTGAAGTTGAAAGTATATCAATGTTGTTTGTCATACTATCAGATTATTATTCTATACTAGTAGAATTTAGATTGTACTACACGCACTTTCCAATGTCTCCCCATTAAGTAATGTTATAGAATTTAGATTGTAGTACACACGCCATATATATCCAATATCTCCCCCTTATGTACTGTTATAGTTAACATCTTTATATTTTAACTTTCTAAAACTTCAAATGTTTTCAATTAAATTTTTAGAAATTTTTTTGTTATAATAATACCAAAGTCAATACCTTCATTAGATCTTATAATCTCAGAAATAGACTTAAGAAATAAACCAGGTAAGGACGTTGGCACAAGTTTCAATGCATGATTTTTTTGTTTTGTTGAAGAAGTTTCAATACATGTTACCCCTCTTGAAATATAGACATGATCTTACAAATCTATTTGTTTAGGTAGGAGTTCTACAATGTCTACATATAAATTTGGTTGTACGTGTTATGAGATCATCAACTCGGTATATATTATGTTCTCATGGAGATATAATTTCCTTTAATGTTTTTAGTCCATTGTATGCTCTTCCTGTCTCATAGTTTTGCATTGTCTAGAAAATTTGTTCGTCTAGTTTTAATTTCACATAAGATTTTTTTGGATGTATGAGTTTAGTTTCTCACATGGAGGAAAAGGTCGTCATCAGATTTGAGCTTGCAGCGCTTCATTTTATTGTTGTAAAATGTAAGGTCCGAGATCCGATTCCAAACTGTCAACTTTCTTCAAAGATCAGTTTCCAAGGTAAAATGTACTATATTTTTTGTTTTAAATGCATGCATGAAAAATATAACAGCAGTGGTGCAATGCCCGAACAATATCTCGGTCGAATCCCGGCAGCGGTACGTGGTTGGTTCAGATCTAGTGAGAGAAAGTGTTTGACTTTCTCTCACTAGATCATGCCCGTCCAAGTACCCCGGCCGGGATTTGGCCCGGATATTAGCCGGGCATTGCACTATTTCCCTAAATATAAGTGTCTGGGTGCATGGTTGGTGGGTCATATATTACCCTGGGCATTAACTTCATGCCTAGGCAAGGGAGCTAATTTTTCTATGTTTGTTCTTGTTAAATATAAAAGGTTTAAATATAAAAGGTCGAGGTATAATAAAATAGGGAGATGCTAGAGTGCCCAGTTTTTAGCCCATTAAATTGCCCAGCTGATGTGGAATCACTAAAAGACAAGGGTTTTTCAAAGTTTGACTACGGTGGGGACCACTTTTATTTCTAAATAAGGAAAGTTGGGCATTTTAATGGGCAAAATTGCTGGGCACTCTAGCATTTCCCAATAAAATAAAGGATACATGCCTTCGGGGGCGAATATAGCTGCAATGACCATATAGTGATTCATTTCCCTTTTTGCTGTTCTAATTTGTATTATTTAACTACTCCTTAATTCTAAAAAAAAATTGCCTTCTTGCTTCATAAAGGGAGCTAATTTTTCTATGTTTGATACAACCCTCTCTACATTATGAAGCTTTTTCAATTTACTGTAGTGGTTGAAGACCTAAGACTCATAATCGAAGGACTCAAACCAATCATAAAAATGCATATAACTTCTTGAGATATGCTGTCAAAATTGTAATGCTGATACTTCTGAAAGTCAAATGTCTTATTTTTCTGGTCATTACTACAGATATCCGCTCTGTATATGTTTATTTACTAACAAATTGTTTCTGTCATGAAGGCAAAGGATACGTTGCTAGTAGCCGAACAAGAGATATCAGAGCTTGTTGGCCATTTCCTTAGGAACTTCACAACAACAGGGACGAGGAAGTACTTGCAAGACTTCCTCTTAGTGTTCCCTCATTTAGCTATTGGGATTGCCGCGATTGCACGACGAGAATTTCTAATGAAAATGTTGGAGGAAGATTATGAGAAGAAAAAGTTAATAAATGGGGAGTTTGATCAGAGGGATTTAGTCATCGTTTTGCATCCAAGGTTGAGAATTGGAAACTTTGAAGGTGAAGAGATGGATTTCGTCTATATTGAGGAGGTTCAAGATTTGACAATGAGACAAATTGGCCTTTTCAACTATATATATGTAGAAGGATTTGTTTTCTCGGTGATACGGTTGAAACGATAGCTAGGGGAATTGAGTGGAGATTCCAAGACATATAATCTATGGCCTTCTACATTTGGAACCTAACTTTCTCACTCACCTAGGTGTTCTAAAGCTCTCTCAGAGCGTAATTGATCTTATATACGATTTCTTTCGGCACTCGATTGACATTGTAAGTCCTGATAATAGAATACGTGACATTAGATCAGGATCGAGATGAAGAGATCCGATGATCAAGATGAGTCCAAGATATTGGAAAATATAAAAGATATGAGACGGATCGAAATGAAGAGATTCTGCGATCAAGATGAGTCCATGATATATGAAGATCCAGTAATATTTAATTTCATGTATGTAGGATCTCTTGTAATTATATTTAGATAAACATTATATTATTTCCTAGTTTAGTTGGGAGAAACTATGAAACTCTCAACCCCAATTTCTCTATAAATAGGAAAGGGTCATAAGAGTTAAATCTCCGAGTTATGTTTGACAAATGTAACCGATCAAATCCACGAGTTGTGATGATTATTAATGAAACAATTATTTCTCCGTGGATGTAGGTCATGAGTATCCGACCGAACCACGTAATATTACTGTGTCAGTTATTTCAGTGTCGATTATCCCATAACCGTGAATTTAACATGGTATGATGAGCAGGTTAATTAGTCCTGACTTATGCTTTGCAAAATTACAACTTTTTTTTTATAGTTATGATTACATTATTATTCAATCGCTTTGTTGATTTGTTAAACCTTTTCCAAGATTATTCTTGATGATTATGTTTCATCTTCAAGACGAGAAAATAAAGTGAAAGAAGAAATCTAATTCTACTCATCGAAGAAGCACCAAAGACATCCTCTTCAACAAAAGTCAGTCATATATTCATTTTCGAATTCTTTTGATCTTTTTTTTCAATTTTTTTAGACATAAAATAGGTCTAAAATTCAAAAGCATACTCCAGAAACTAAAACTGACCAGATCTGGTCTATTCTCGTTCTAGCCGACCAACCCTATTCCTGGTTTCGTCCAATCCGCAACCAGAATGAGTTTCAATTTTGGACAGATATGGTGTATCCACATATCTATTTGAAAAATGTGTGGATGATTGCTCCATTTTGTTATCAAGTTTAGGTCACAATCTTTGTAGGAGTCTGTATAAGAGAGTCATATTGTTGGAGTATGTTAACCTTTTAATCACATTCTATGATTTTTTTTCTAAAATTTTGCAGAATGAATTTCAATTTGGACAGATTGATGAGAGCTTCGCCTTCTTTTGACTATTCAAATCATACCCCAATGCGTTGCATCATGGAATTTGGGGATGAATTCAAGCAATTAGTGAGTAGTTCGAGTTTCTTGATCTATTAATGTTTTACAAGTTTTTCTTTGTTTTGTTTCTTTTTTGCCGTTAATCTTTTTCTTAAGATTTTCTCAAGACATGCTTAAAATCCAAGTTTGCAACATGACTTCTTTACGACTTATAGAAGCGTGATTCACGCACATACATATAAGGTTGGACTATAAACTTCTATTGCCGTATCTGTGTCACATTACAACGGGTCCGAGCTATACTTTAGGCATTATTAGATGTTATTTCAAAGCCGGAAGGGATGCAAAAGATCCAATTTATTTCCTTATAGATTACACATAAGAGACTTAAAAAAATATACTTAAATATTAATACACGTGATAACAAAGTCTTTTGAAAATTTTAATCAGATTAAATGTACTCCTCATTAATCGTTTCCTTTCCGAGAACTCTAACTAAATTAAAAGAGAAGTACTCAACCCAAATAATAAGTCATTAAAAGTCAAAGTTCAACTCGTTTTTAACTTGGGAGATGCTATAATTATTTAAGGGATTACTTAAAGGATGACATAATGACGGGAATAATTAGCGAAACGAGTTGAGCATAAGGGTGGACAACGGACCCGAGCGGCCGAGCTATTCCTTGGGCGTTATTAGCTGTTATTTCAAAGCCGGAAGGGATGTTTAAGATCCGATCTATTTCCTTATAGATTACACATAAAAGACCGATTAAAACAATATACTTAAATTTTAAAACACGTAATAACAAAATCTCATGAAAATTTTAATCAAAATAAATTTCATCACTGTTCATTAATTGTTTTCTTTCCGAGAATTCTAATTGAATTAAAACCGAAGTACTCAAGGCAAATAATAAGTGATTAAAAGTCCAAGTTCAACTCGTTTCGCTAATTATTCCCGTCCTAAGATTTTTAACTTGGCATATACTACTACAATTACTTAAAGGATTACTTAAAGGATGACTTAGTGACTCAGTTTGCACTAAAAGAGAAAGTTTTTCAAAGTTTGACAATGATGTGGAGCCCTTTTTCTAACAACTTAAAATATTAGCTCTTATATTTGTCCACTCTTTCATGATGGCTCCTATGTGGCTTTTCTATTCTCCCTCATTCTTTTCTGGAAGCTCACCATCCTATAGAACACCTTTATTGTGACGTCTCTAGAGGCCAAATGAAACTCAATCTAAACTTTCACTTCCCACAAAATGCCCCAAATCGAATATTATTGTAATTCTAATTATGTTATGTTTTGCAATGTCCTTCAAACCTTGATTCTAAATCCCAAATCTCCAACAACTTTGTCGTTAAACACTTAAAAAAACGGGAGATGCTAGAGTGACCAGTTTTTTGGGCATTTTAATGCTCAGCTGATGTGGAATCACTAAAAGACGAGGTTTTTTCAAAGTTTGACTACGGTGGGGACCGCTTTTGTTTCTAAATGAGGAAATATGTCACTCTCTAAGTACCAATTTCTAAGTCACTCTATAATTTCCCTAAAAAACATCATTAATACTCCTTTGGAATCAATATATGATTATAGAAATTATTGTGCAGAAAACTATTAATGGTGGAGTTGATTACTGGTCGTGCACTAACTTATCCAATATACGTCAATATGAGGCTACTCGTTACTTCAAGGAACTAGTTAGCATGTACCCAGTAAAGGAATGGTAAATTTCACTTTTTCCCTTCTTTTAGTCAGGTAGATTTTGAAATATCTTTCATTTTGTAAAGTTGTTTCGGAGTCCTCTAACACCAATTGATTCGCTGTGCATACCCTAACCAAATTGATTATGATGTTGTTAATTTGTATAGAGAGGCTATTTCAAACTCACGAGGAAACAACTGCAGCTTCTCATTGTCATATTGCCTGATTTTGCTAGATCCTATAGCCAGCTACACGTGATGGTAAAGACGGAAATATCATGGAGCGAATTGTAGTGCCCTAACAATTAATTACGGGGTGCCTATAGCAGGACCACCTTATCACCCCTTTAAAAACCCTACTACCCCTCATATTTCCTCTCTTTTCCAGCCGTGAGAAATAGGCAGCAACAAGCTAATTAATTGGGAGGAATCTAGAGAGAGAAAGTGTGGCTTAGAGAGAGAAAGTGTGGAGGAAGGAGAAGGAGGATCAAAGAGCTTTACTAAAGGGGTTTGGTTTCTTCTTCTTGGTTCTACAAAATCAAGTAGGTTTCTTTTTCCCTAGGGTTTATATAGCCCTCTTTAATTTCAAACCTAGATTTGAATGGTTAGAACAATAACAACTTTAAATCATGAATTTTTGTTAAGTTATCATCAAATTAGTACCAATTAGTGATACAATATACATATACTTTGATTAGAAACTAATCCCAACAACAATAAAGTAACCCTAGAACATTATACTTATAATAATAGAGTATTTACATACCCGGATAGCAACCTAGGCCATTAAGGTTATATAAATTTAGTACAAATAGATCCGGACAGCAACCTAGAAGTTGAGAATTATTTGTGTTTATGTGAATGATGTTGATAATTGATGTTTGTGATCAATTAGATGTAATATTTTGCACCTCTCGACATATTTATATAAGTAAGTTCATCGAAATAGGTTATAGTGATATTATAACCAATATTTATCATGTTTGACTCGTTTGATTGTATGAGATTATATGTATTGTATTGGAATATAAGTGTTATCCATAGTTGTGTGTGATATATTGCTCTAGGTTGTTAACCTAGAAAGCATAGGCTAGTCGGAACCAAGAATGGTTGGCTCGACATGTGGGTCGATTGCAAACACTAGTTACCATTACGATATTGGATAACTTGGTGGACCATGATCTTGAGTTTCGTTAATGGATTGAACTAAGACTAGTTGGCTCGACATGTGGGTCGATTGCAAACACGGGTTTGTCAATTTGATATTGGACAACCTAGTGGACCAGGGGCTTGGGTTCTAATATGGATTGACGGTTGTAATCCATAGGTGGTTGGCTCGACAGGATGATCGATGCAAACACAAGTTCATTCTTGTGGACCACATACTTCTAGTTTGAGAAGTAATTTACCAACTAGAGGTTGGCTCGCCTCCTGCTCATATGAGAAGTGCTCGTGTTGCACGGATTGCCTTTTGGAGAGGTATCCATGGTTTATTGAGAGGTTTAAGTCGATGCAAACACGGATGCTAAGTGAAGCTATCTCGTGGACCTCAAAATTGGTTATGCCCCTCAAAAAGGGAAGTTGTATTGTTTGAATCTCTTCAACTGTGAATCAGGTTGACTTTAGTGGTGTTGACACGAAAGGCGTAACACAATAAACTGTTATTGTTTTTCTTCTGTTCGATATTTGGTTTTGTTATTGGATTAGTCTATTTAGACCTTAGGTAATTAGAAATCTACTAGCTGGGTTCTGACCCAGCCTACTATTTTTCAGGTGATAGAGATCGGGGAGCGCCACCAGCTTGATCCCAGTTCGTCAGTTCTGAGCTTCTTTCTTAGTTTTCGTTTTCGAGATTAGGTAGTTATTTGGAGTTTCACTTTCTAGATAGTTATTTGTTTCATTCGTTATTGTCCGACCTACGTGTCGATGATTCAGAACCATTGTTTGAGTTAAGAAAGTCTAATAGATTTCTTTTAGATGATTTATTGATTCTTATGAGCTTCACACTTGATATTATTTGTCTCTTTTGATGGGTATATCAACTATGTTTACTGTTCTGCGGAGAAATGCTTTGAGTTTAGGTTTTCATGGCGGCCGACGTGGAAATCTAGGCTTGGGGCGTTACACAAATGTACGCAACAATAAAAGGTACTAACAATATTCACTCCTTCAAGAACTACAAGAAACTTAAAATTGTTAATCCTGAAGGTTCTGTTCTTGCTCAGAGTATAATGCTATTACTGGTGGATTCAAACCAAATCTACTTAAATTGTTAGTCCATTTAATTTTATTTATGTTTGAATATTGTGGACTGGATAATTGTTTCTTTCACTGGTGAATTACGTTGATTAGTTTTTGTTTTGTTCTGATTGCAGATTATGTAAACGTGAGTTGCCTTATAACCCGGACGATCTCGTGGTTAAGTGGCAAGACAGTCAAGGTTGGTAAATTCTAGTTTTGTAATGTGTAGATTGCTTTGTTGCTTGTTATGTACGTATATGTGTAGGGTATTGGTCGTCGATGATGGCGGTAATGGTGAAGGTGACAAAGGGAAGAGAGAGATTTTGTCTAAGTTGTTTAAGAGTTAACATATTTTCATTAACTGCAACATATTAGTTCCCCAAGAGTCAGATTCGTTCACTATGTATAGACTTGTATATATATCAGGCCGTCAAGCCGGATGTTTTTAGTACAAATAATAAAGTTGTTAGTCCTTGTATGGCCATATGGATTGCATTCTGTATTGACTAGTCTTTTGTTTCAGGTATTTTCTTCTAGCAAAAGATAATTCACTTTCACAAGGAAAAGGAAGAAAATGAAGATTGTTTCACACGATGATTGTGGAAGGAGAAGATTTTGATGCCATATTCAGCTTAATGTTTTACTCCATCTTGAACTCAAATTTTGATGCCATATTCAGCTCAACTTTCGATTCCATCTTCTCCTCAATTTTTTACTCCAACTCCATTTCGATCCTTACTTCTTACTCTAGTTTGATCATTTGCTACCATGATCGAGAAGCAATGAAGCGATATGGGACATGTAAAACGAGTAACTTGGTCATGAATTGAGCACATTTTATTGAATCAACGAATTGTGTATACAATAATGTCCTTGTAATATGTTGTACCGCTCAATGTACTTGTACGAAAATCAAAGCAAGAAATTGACAACCTATCCAAAATGCTATTTGAACAAATGGTTTTAGGTTATTCAAGGCTAAAAAAAAGTTTACAGATCCATTTATAGATTTTTTCGCGAAATCTTGTGTTTAATTGTTGAGGACCAAGTTACTCATTAACCAAGTATGTATTAACCTATTGGATTCATTTTCTAAATCCAAACAGATCAATTAAAAACACAATCAATTTCAAATCATTACAAAAACTGGAAGAGACTTTAAGGATCAAACCTTAACTTTATCGGAACAAGTGAAAAAGAACTGAACAACCCAAAGGCAGAATCGTGAGTTTGATGGTTAAAGTCAGGTTGGACGAAACTGGAATCCTAGAGTTAGGCTAGTGAAGACTTGGGGTTACTTGGTAATTGCTAATTAAAGTTATGTTTATGCTTGTTTTCTTATTCATTAAAATCTATCTGCTTTTGCGTTAACTTGCTTCATATCACATATTACTGTGTTTTACATTTTGGTTTTCTGAGTAATTTACTTTTAAATTTTCTGTCAAGGATAACTTTGATCATAAAATTGTGCTTAAGCACTTTTAGTATTATAATTAAGTAGCATAAATTAAAATAATAAAATATATGTTTAGTGGCTAAAGATAGTTTGAACAAAATTGAGGGTGTTAGTAATTAGAATAGTATGGACTTGTGGGGATTTAGGAGTTGCTGTATTTTTAATTTTAGGTGTTTTTTTTTTTTTTTTTTGTTGAAAGAATTTTAGGTAATTTTTTTGTATAGCGGGTTAAAAAAAGGATATTTTCACCAGAATATCTCAAACAACTTTAATCTATACTTATTGTAATGATCAAATATAGGATATTTATAAAAAATGATTTTCTCCATTAATTTGTTTTCTACTTTAGAAGATTAACAATGAAATCATGATAACAAATATCCTTAATTTGTTTAAAATAGAAATTTAGTCATCCAAAATTACAAATATGAGGAGAGAGAAAACATAGTTTCTTTGAGAGTGTAGATTTCCTTTCACTCTTATTTACAAGACGAGAGAACAAAATCTTTCTTCAAATAAAGGATTTCAAGTTTATCTTTTCCCTTAAAAGTCAAGACCCCACATTCTTATCTAGGTACCTTCTAGAAGAGCGTTAATTACGAGACTCCATATCTATATAATATGTATACCCAATTAGTTTTTTTTCCACCAAATTCTTCTCATTCACCATTCGATCTCTATTCAATTCATTAATATTCCGACTCTTCTTTATCTTTGCTTCTACCTAAAAATTCTTTCTAATAAGTGGTGCAAGAAAGGAGGTCATCTAAAATCAAGGTTTGATTTTCTGTTAATCCTTTTTGCAATTCATTGACGTTATAATTTTGTATATTTTTTGATGAGGTAGGTTTGGGCTATTAGTTTCATTTTTTCTTGGTAATGTGTATTTTCATTTGCTTCACTTTATTTTTAACTGTTACATTAATAAATCAAAAGTTTAGAGAATGAGAATGAAAGCTACAATAGATATGTATAAAATCAAATAATGTAACTTGAAAAACACATTCCTAACTGTAACCTGCAAGGTTGTAGATTAGTCTTCACAATTATTTTCTAGACTTAACTAGTTGTGAGCAACCACAAATAAATTGAGATAACCAAGACCGTACCACCACTTCAAAGCCTAAAATAGCTCAAACCACTGAAAAAAATGGGTCTAATAGAGATTAAAATTAATAGATCTGATTATTTGAAGAAGATAGATCTTGGAAGACTCGCTAAAACACATCTAAAAGCCAATCTGTTAAAACACTTCAAGCATCTTCATTTGCTTGATTTGATTTGACTTATATAATTCTTAATTGTATTACCCCTTATTAACTTAACCTGTTAGGTTTAGATGAAGAAATGTATTAGCACGGGAAGTGGCTGGAGAAAAAACAGACCAAAAACTATATTTCTAGGTTAAGGTTATGGTTTCCCACACAACGACACCAAATATTCTCCTCTTACTATCTGATATACAATTTGGATTGCGATAAATCACAATTGTTGAAGTTGAAAGTATATCAATGTTGTTTGTCATACTATCTGATTATTATTCTATACTAGTAGAATTTAGATTGTAGTACACGCACTTTCCAATGTCTCCCCATTAAGTAATGTTATAGAATTTAGATTGTAGTACACACCATATGTATCCAATATCTCCCCCTTATGTACTGTTATAGTTAACATCTTTATATTTTAACTTTCTAAAACTTCAAATGTTTTTAATTAGATTTTTAGAAATTTTTTTGTTATAATAATACCAAAGTCAATACCTTCATTAGATCTTATAATCTTAGAAATAGACTTAAGAAATAAACCAGGTAAGGACGTTGGCACAAGTTTCAATGCATGATTTTTTTCGTTTTGTTGAAGAAGTTTCAATACATGTTACCCCTCTTGAAATAAAGACATGATCTTACAAATCTTTTTGTTTAGGTAGCAGTTCTACAAAGTCTACATATAAATTTGATTGTACGTGTTATGAGATCATTAACTCGGTATAGAATTTAGATTGTAGTACACGCCATATATATCCAATATCTCCCCATTATGTACTGTTATAGTTAACATCTTTATGTTTTAACTTTCTAAAACTTCAAATGTTTTTAATTAGATTTTTAGAAACTTTTATGTTATAATAATATCAAAGTCAATACCTTTATTAGATCTTATAATCTTCTAAATAGACTTAAGAAATAAACCATGGTAACGACGTTGGCAGAAGTTTCAATCCATGTTTTTTTTTGTTGAAGAAGTTTCAATACATGTTACCCCTCTTGAAATAAAGACAACGTCTAAATGTAAATTTGATTGTACGTGTTATGAGATCATAACCTCGGTATATATTATGTTCTTATTAGAAATAATTTCCTTTAATGTTTTTAGTCCAATGTATGCTCTTCCTGTCTCATAGTTTTGCATTGTCTAGAAAATTTGTTCGTCTAATTTTAATTTCACATAAGATTTTTTTGGATGTATGAGTTTAGTTTCTCACATGGAGGAAAAGGTCGTCATCAGATTTGAGCTTGCAACGGTTCATTTTATTGTTGCATAATGTAAGGTCCTAGATCTGATTCCAAACAGTCTACTTTCTTCAAAGATCAACCCAGGTAAAATGTACTCTATTTTTTGTCTTAAATGCATGCATGAAAAATGTAACAGCAGTGATGCTATGCCCGATCAATATCTCGGCCGGGTTACGTGACTGGTTCATAACTAGTGAGAGAAAGTGTTTGACTTTCTCTCACTAGATCATGCCCGTCCAAGTACCCCGGTCGGGATTAGGCCCGGATATTCGCCGGGCATTGCACTATTTCCCTAAATACAAAAGGCCGGGGTATAATAATAAAAAAAAGGATACATGCCTTAGGGGGCGAGTATAGTTGCAATGACCTTATAGTAATATTCATTTCCCTTTTTGCTGTTCTAATTTGTATTATTTAACTACTCTTTAATCCTCAAAAAAATTTGTGTTCTTCCTTCATAAACGGAGCTAATTTTTCTATGTTTGATACAACCCTCTCTACATTACGAAGCTTTCTCAATGGACTGTAGTGACTGAAGACCTAACACTCATAACCGAAGGACTCAAACCAATCATAAAAATGCATATAACTTTCTTGAGATATGCTGTCAAAAATGTAATGCTGATAGTACTTCCGAAAGTCAAATGTCTTATGTTTCTTGTCATTACTACAGATTTCCGCTCTGTATGTTTATTTACTAACAAATTGTTTCTGTCATGAAAACAGAGGATACGTTGCTAGTGCCCGAACTAGAGATATTAGAGCTTGTTGGCCATTTCCTCCGGAACTTCATAACAATAGGACGAGGAAATACTTGCAAGGCTTCCTCTTAGAGTTCCCTCATTTAGCTGTTGGGATTGCCCCGATTGCACGAAGAGAATTTCTAATGAAAATGTTAGAGGAAGATTATGAGGATTTCTCATAATCTTTTGTTTTTGATTATGTGAAGAAAAAGTTAATAAACAGTGAGTTTGTTCAGGCGGATTTAGTCATCGTTTTGCACCCAAGGTTGAGAAGTGGAAACTTTGAATGTGAAGAGATGGATTTCGTCTATATTGACGAGGTTCAAGATTTGACAATAAGACAAATTTGCCTTTTCAACTTTACATATGGAGAAGGATTTGTTATCTCTAGTGATACAGCCGAAACGATAGGTAGGGGAATTGATTCGAGATTCCAAAACATAAAATCTTTGTTCTACCGAGTTCGTAATGGGATCCGAGAGGTGAAGCTCTTCTCATGGGAAGGAAAAATACCAATGTCGTATCTATGGCCTTTTACATTTGGAACAAAACTTTCTCACTCGCGCAGGTGTTCTAAAGCTCTCTCGGAGCGTAATTGATCTTATATACAATTTCTTTCGGCACTCGATTGACATTTGTAAGTCCAGATAATAGGATACGTTACATTAGAGACAGATCGAGATGAAGAGATCTGATGATCAAGATGAGTCCAAGATATTGAAAAATATAAAAGATATGAAAGATATAAAAGATATGAGACGGATCGAGATGAAGAGATTCAACAATCAAGATGAGTCCATGATATATGAAGATCCAGTAATATTTAGTTTCATGTATGTAGAATCTCTTGTAATTATATTTAGATAAACATTATATTCTGTTTAGTTAGGAGAAACTATGAAACCCTCAACACAATTTCTCTATAAATAGGAAAGGGTTATAGGAGTTAAATCAACGAGTTATATCTGACAAATGTAACCGATCAAATCCACGAGTTGTATTGGTTATTAATGAAACAATTATTTCTCCGTGGATGTAGGTCTTGAGTATCCGACCGAACCATATAATATTACTGCTTCAGTTATTTCAGTGTCGAATATCACATAACCGTGAATTTAACATGGTATGATGAGCAGGTTAATTAGAACTGACTTATGCTTCCGAAAAATTACAACTTTTCTTTGTCGTTATGATTACATTATTATTCAATCGCTTTGTGGATTTGTTAAACCTTTTCCAAGATTATTCTTGATGATTATGTTTCATCTTCAAGACGAGAAAATCAAGTGAAAGAAGAAGAAATATAATTCTACTCATCGAAGAAGCACCAGGGACTTCCTCTTCAACAAAAATCAGTTCTATATTCATTTTTGAAATCTTTAGATTTTTTTTTCAAATTTTTTAAAATATAAAATAGGTCTAAAATTCAACAACATACTCCTTGAACTAAAAATGTCCAATTCTGGTCAATTCTCGTTCTAGCCGACCAACCCTATTCTGGGTTTCGTCCAATCCGTAACCAGACAGCTCGAGCTCAATAAACCTTGTTGACCAGAGTCAATGTCGTTTTACTCCACAAAAAATCCCTGTTTTCCATATCTGGTGCCTATAGCATCAGATTCATCTCCCGGAGGTTGCAGAAAAGGGTTGTTTACCTTTACACCTATTTATTCTTCTTCCCGAGAGAAACCCTTAGGCTTTCCAACAGTTGCCGACCACCACAGCGCCTCATTGTCGCTTGTCATGCACTGAGGCGTTTTGAGGCGTTTGGAGATCCCCTATCAGTGACTTCCTTTCCCGGCCTAACACCAAATTTTCTTCCACGAGTCGACTACATCGTACACACTTGACCCGACGTGCTTCTTCTTCTTGGCGACAAAAACCCCTAGGGTTTGATTCCCTGCATTTTCTGGCGAGATTTTCTTCCAATCGATTGCTTTCATCGACTTGGACATCACTCTACTAACCACCAACGGTTTTCCTTTCGATTTGGTCAAGAATACTCTCTCTCTCTCTCTAGACACTTAATAAGTAAAAATCACTTAATAAGTGCAAAAATCAAACGCCCTGCTTCTTTTGTTATTGATCCAAATCGTAACTTCTATATTACTTATATTTTATTCTATTTCAACGTTTTTAAATTAATATGACATCTGACATTTAGATTGACTTGTAGATATTACATGTGAAAGTTTACCGGAATAGATCAAAACTGAATAAAACGAGACTAGTTGGAAAGTAAATGAAACGATGCATTTAGGTGTGGTTTGACAACACTAAAATAAGTTATTTTTTTGTTTATTTAAGTAGAAAAGTAAAAAAGTTAGTTTGGTGACAAAAAATTTTCCGACTTCACTTAAATTAAAATTTGACTTTCAACAAAAATCAGTTTTATATTCATTTTTGAATTCTTTTGACTTTTTTTTTCAATTTTTTTAAAATATAAAATAGGTCTAAAATTCAACAACATACTCCTTAAACTAAAAATGTCCAAATCTGGTCAATTCTCGTTCTAGCCGTCCAACGCTATTCCGGGTTTCGTCCAATCCGTAACCAGACAGCTCGAGCTCAATAAACCTTGTTGACCAGAGTCAATGTCGTTTTAATCCACAAAAATCCCTCTTTTCCATATCTGGTGCCTATAGCATCAGATTCATCTCTCGGAGGTTGCTTAAAAGGTTTGTTTACCTTTACACCTATTTATTCTTCTTCCCGAGAGAAACCCTTAGGCTTTCCAACAGTTGCCGACCACCACAACGCCTCATTGTCGCTTGTCATGCACTGAGGCGTTTTGAGGCGTTTGGAGTTCCCCTATCAGTGACTTCCTTTTCCGTCCTAGCACCAAATTTTCTTCCACGAGTCGACTACATCGAACACACTTGACCCGACGTGCTTCTTCTTCTTGGCGACAAAAACCCTAGGGTTTGATTCCCTGCATTTTCTGGCGAGTTTTTCTTCCAATCGATTGCTTTCATCGACTTGGACATCACTCTACTAACCACCAACGGTTTTCCTTTCGATTTGGTCAAGAATCGACAGTTTTTTTTGTTCTCGGCCTTGGACCAACGTCGATTACTCTCTCTCTCTCTAGACACTTAATAAGTAAAAATCACTTAATAAGTGCAAAAATCAAACGCCTTGCTTCTTTTGTTATTGATCCAAATCGTAACTTCTATATTACTTATATTTTATTCTATTTCAACGTTTTTAAATTAATATGACATATGACATTTAGATTTACTTGTAGATATTACATGTGAAAGTTTACCGGAATAAATCAAAACTGAATACAACGAGACTAGTTGGAAACTAAATGAAACGATGCATTTAGGTGTGGTTTGACAACACTAAAATAAGTTATTTTTTTGCTTATTTAAGTAGAAAAGTATAAAAGTTAGTTTGGTGACAAAAAAAATTTCCGACTTCACTTAAATTAAAATTTGACTTTCTTTTAACGTTTCGAATTTTAGCTTTTGATTTTAAAGTAACTTATGTTCGCCATATGCATGAATTTTACTTTACGAATTTTTTCTTTGCCCATCTCCGCTCCCCCACCACAACTAAACTTACACCATATCATTGTACCTCCACCACCACAACAAGCATTGCACCTCCACCCAAGGGCGGAGCCAGGATCCAAACGTACACCTGGCTAGCCTAAAAAATATAGACGAGGCTGAGCGGACCATTCAAAAATATAGATTAGGCCAAGCGAACCATTGGTCGCCCTGGTTTTTCTAAACTCATGATTATAAGCATTTCAGATTTTGTGAAGAAAATATAGAAAAACACCAAAATCTGGATAAATTTAACATGTAAAAATAGAATTCATTAACTTTTAACACATTAAATTGTCTTTATGAATGTATTTGTATTTTGTAGATGTATAAGTTAGAGACCACAACAAATATATCGAGATCTAAATTGATCTAAAACAAGATAGAAGAAGAAGAATAAAATGTCCGAGGTCATTTATTTCTCTCTCTCTCTCTCTCTTGGAAATAATCCTCATCTCTTCTTCACTCTCTCAAGTTTCTGCCTCCTTCTCTCCCTCCATACCCATGATTAAAAGCATGATTCTAAGGGTGTAGATAGGGGTGAGCAACGGTCGGCCGAACCGACCAGACCGAACTCGGCCGAACCAAACCGAATGGTTTTTAGGCCGAACCGAATAGTATTCGGCTCGGCTCGGCTGAAAAACCGATCAACCGATCAAAGTTTGGTTTGGCTTCGGCTTGGGATTTTAAAAACCGCCAAAACCGAACCGACCAAACTACATATATTTATTATACATATATATACATTGTATAAAATAATACTAAAAATAAGTATTTAAAAGTTGAAACTAAATAGTAAATAGGGATTGGAAATTAAGAAATGAATATTCTACGGTTTAAAACCTTTAATAGAATAAAGAGTTCCTATGAATTATAAGTTTCTATTTGTTTTGTCCTTAAGTGAAAAGGTTAAAATCTAACCTAATTTATTATACTTTTCAACTATTCTTCTTGCCGCCTCCTGTAAGGTGTGAAGTCTTAACATCAAAGCTCCCAATCTCCTATCAAACTAATACACCACTATTCAAGTTTTATATACTTGTTTCACCTTTGTGCATGGAATTTATCTTTTTAAGTTATTTATGTGTCTATGACGGTTACAAGACAATTGAGCTTAAATATATGGTTGTTGAAAGATTTTAGTTATTTTGTGCCTAATACGTTATCTCTTTACGTTTTGATTGGAATTACATTGTTAAACATTATCATTTTCAATAATTTCATTTTTCTCACGTTTTATTTGGTTTATTGTGTTCGGTCGGACCGACTAACCGAAGTCAATCGAACCAAACCGAACCGGGCCGAACGAAGTCGGCTGGCAATTTGATCGGCTCGGCTTCGGCCGGTGATCTAGCCAAACCGCCATTGATTGGTTCGGCTTCGACCGGACTGTAAATGATCGGCAACCGACCGCTGCTCACCCCTAGGTGTAGATTAGGTGAGAGCAGTAGCAGAAAACTAAAAAGCAACAAAAAAAAAAAGATTGAGAGACTCTATCTCGTGACCTTTTGGGCGGACATACTAGATTAATACCAACTGAGCTACTCAGCTTGGATGAAACTAAAAACCTTTTGTAATAGATATTCAGATTCTATCCCCGGCTGAAGCCAGGGTATTCTTTGCATAGCTCTGTCCTTGCCTCCACCACCATCACCCAGTGGCGAAGCCAGAAATTTTTCGTTGTAGGGGCACGTCTTAGTGACAATAAATAAATAAAATTATATGTCAAAAAAAATATTCTAACACAGGGTTAAAAGTGAAACTGAAAGTTATATTTATGCAAACAAACCCACTCATTTATAAGGGACTCAAAAGAAAAATCATGGAATTTTTTTGTACACGTATATTACTTGTACTCACAATATAAAAAATAATAATAAAAGAATGTCGTCGACATGGGGTTTCCTCGGTCGCGGCAGAGAGGTATAGAGAGATGAAGAGTGAGAATGAGTGTTACTCTCGGTTTCTTTTGCTTGTGGCATAGGAGCTCACTACAAATGTGTCTTCTTCGTCTCCCCTCTTTCTCAGAACCTCTCTCGTTTTTTCTTTGATCCAATTATCTCTATCTTTAATCCGACAATTCCCCCCTCCATCCATCCCTCTCGATTTTACTCTCATTTATTTATTTTTGATCATTATCTGTATCGCTTGCAAAGATTTCCCCCCACAATCGTTCAATATCTATTTACATTTTTTTTGTTATTGATCGGAAGAATTGAAACTGACAAAATTCAGGATAAATGTTGCTCTGGATTTGTAAAATTGGTGGCACACTTGTAACTTCTTAGTGACATAAGAGGCTGGTTGTCAAAAAATAATAAGTAAATTTGAGGTTAGTTGGATAGACATGTATTTGGTTGTGTACTAGCTTGAGTTTTAAGAGGGTTATTTAAGCTTATGGTAGATGGCCTATTATTTTCATTTTTCTTATGGTAGACATGTGTTTGATCGGTACAAACTTGAAAGTTTGTATTTCAACAAGTAACTTATTTGCGAACAAATCTCTCCAAAGTTTTCCCGCTAAATAACTATTTATAATTCATTGTAAAAGTCTAGGATTATATAAAAACCTCTCACATGAATTAAATTCCAAAGTTCTAACTCAAGAGAAAGAAAGGAAAAATTGAAAGGCATTATGCTTCGGTTAACATGTGGGTACGACTTAAACCTTTACTTAGTGCAAATCTGCTAGGTCTTGGTCAATGAATATACCTTCTATACTGTAGACTCTATCTACAAACTTCACACACAATTCCCATTAGTCATGGCAATATCATGCAGTTGTGGTCGTTATCGGCCGTGATCATATCCTAGTATTTTTTAGTGCTCTAGATAAAAATTCATATTCTCATAAAAAGCGGCCTAACTTCCACACTCGTATAGTAAAAATTTATGGCTTTTTCGAGAGACAAAATGCATTTTAGAGATAGTGTTGATAGATCATTCTGGACGGCCCGTTTTTATTTCTTTTAATGTAGGATCTTCTAGATGACATTAGAAATAAGGATAACTCTTTAAATACACCACTGTAATTTTCGATGGTTTCTAAGATTTATAATTGAAAAAAGAGAAAAATTAAAATCTCTAACTTAAAAGGAAAATGATCTTAACATGCACAAAGTCTATGAAATCTTTCGACATTTATGTCAGTATCTTCTAGATAAAGTTAAATATAACGCAAATCTTTATATATATACTTCCTATTGCTTCTTGTTTTCATCACATTCATCTTGTTCCAATCAGTTCACTTTCTTTGTTCCTATAGAAGGATAGCAAGCAAAGGGATATGAAGTGATATAAAATCACGGATTGGTTGTTTCTCCTGTAGCAAGTTTTGTTTGATAAATTTAGGTAAACATCTTCCCTTCCTTTCCATCCAAAGAAATGTAAGTGTTAAATTCAAGATGCATGCGAACCATGACATCAAGCCATCTAGGGTTTTTATTTAGAGAGCTACAATTTCATTTTTACCAGATTCTTTAGATTTTAATTTCCATCCAAGTGTCAAATTCAAGATGCAATTTTCATGATATATTAGATAGTTGAGGGACACATTTATTTTTATTATTACATTTTATATTTGGTATATGAGAATTAAAACACTGTTAAGATTTGGGTAGTTTGGAATTTTCTAAATATATCATATCACAAGATTACCAACCCTACTAACTTGACATCATCTGTTTTATTGATATTATGCTATTTAGATATAATTTTTTCTGATCATTTTGACAACTCATTCTTCTATTTATGACCTTACAGATATTTCTTTTGGGTACACAAGTGTTGTTTCTCTCATGGAGGAAATGGTCGACGTCAAATTTGGGGCAGTTGAAGCTCATTTTATTGATATCTGTAAGGTCAAGGGTTCGATTCCAGCTTTTCTTCATTATCATCAAAGAGATGACGATGAAAAATTTCTCAGGTAGTATACTATATTGAGATTTAAAATAATTTTGTGTCTCTAACTACAAAAATTAAATACTATTTCTAAAGTTACTAAACCGTCGAAAAAGAGGTAGACCGTTGGAAAATGTTATTTCTGACAGTTTTGTACTGTCAAAATTTCGTCGGAAATAAGTGCGTAAAATGTTTTACCCAACAAAAATGACCTGTCGAAAATAGATTTTTTCCTACGACTATATTTATGTATACCGTTGGAAATAGTTGTAGTATAATATGCAGAAATCTTACTATTTCCGGCGCCTATAAATAATGTAAAAAGAAGCGGAATTTTGTAGCCCCGGTTTTGTTTTATATGAACTCTTGATATCTATTTTCTATCAAATCATGTTCTTTTAGTGGATTATTTTTAATGTAGCTTGTAATTTTATTTACTTATTTATTTGCTTCCAAATGAATTTTATTTTGCCCCTTCTGCAAATGCTATTTGGTTTGAAAATGTGATCGATCACAACCCGAAAGTTGATGTGGCCGGCTCTTATTCGTCTGTTTTTTTTTTTCTCTTCATATGTCCGGAATAACGGGGTCGGCCACTTCAACTTTTGGGCTGTGGTTGACCCACGTCTTCGGACCAAATAGCATTTATGTATATTGTGAGTATTCATTTATTTCTTCCTAAATAAATTTTTGCGAAAGTTAACCATAGTTTAGATGTCCTTACTCTTTTCTGTTTTACTCCATATCTGATTTGATTTATTATTTTGTACTTCTCATAGAAGCACTTAATCATGGAGTCAGAGAACTCATATGAAGGCTCAAAAGGCAAAACTCAACCCCTAAGAGAACATTAACCATGAGTCTGAATAGCTGAATGAAGACTCAAAGCGATGAACTCACAACTCAAAGGGCCTTAGCCGAGCTCCACAAGACAATTTCTCTGGTTTGGGAGGGAATCAAATAATTCTTTCTCAATCTGGATTCACCACGGTGCGGATGAGAAGGATATAGCAGAATCTTCCAAGAGTCAAATGGAGTACTGCAGGAAACATGTTGATTTGAGTCAAATTTGGGCGTGTTTAAGCTCATTTTAATGATACTTTTGTAAACACAATGTCACAGGTTCGATTCCAGTTTATTTATTTTTTCATTAAAGAGATGACATTGAGAAATTTCTCAAGTAATGTACTATATTTATGGAAATTTAGAATAATTTTGTTTTCTGGTATTTTTATGAAGTAAATATATATCTCTCTTATTGATCTCGAGCAATTTCTCTTTCAAATCTTGTTCTTTTGGTTATTATTTTAAAACTAGAATGTAATTTCATGTACTTATTTTATTGGTTTCAAACGTCAAATAGTACTAAAATTCCACGAATATGAGAACTACAAGAAACTTATATTTGAATGAAACCACAATGAACCACTCTTTCATCATGAACTGCAAGAAACTTATATTTGTGGTGGTGAGCGAAGGGAGCGATGAGAATATAGAGGCCAAATAAAAACTAACTCTTAAATATGCTCTACTTCGACCTCCATCTTCGGGTCAATCTTATTCTTCCATGTCCAACTTAATGTTCGACTCCATCTTCAACTCAAAACTTCAACTCAAACGCCAACTCCATCTTCAACTCAAAACGTCAACTCTATAATCTACATCTACAACAACTAGAAGGTAATGAAGCAATATGGATATGCACTCTTCTTCGGCGCTAACAGAGTCGCCGATACGGATATGACAACTCATCTTCGCCACAGAAAGAGTTTTTAATATTTCATTATGACCTTAAAAATATTTCTTTTATTTATGACCTTACATATATTTCTTTTGGGTACACAAGTGATGTTTCCAGTGGCGTATCTAGGATTTACTTTGAGGAAGGGTCTAAAAAATCTCTATAAAAAATTACAATCACAGAAAACGAACGCACTCAATAGTTGCATTCAAGCGAGTTTGATCATTCCGAACTTGATCTGTTTGTTTATGATAAAACGTCTCAGGATGTTGTTTTTGCTTTAACAAGCTGTTTTGACATTTTCTCCATTCTTCATTCCGGAAGCTATCGAACTTGCCTACATGCTCATATAAAGAGCTCTTTTTCTTTCAATTTCTAAAGTCCTTACTAACAAAATAATCCCCACCAGACTGCCCCCCTTTATCTATTTTAAAAAGATAACAACAAAGACAATATGCAGCATCTTCACTAACACTATATTCTAACTAATAAGAGAACTCTTTATACCATACTTCGACAAATTTTCTATTCTTACCTGCAATTTGTGTAGTCGGCTAATTTTTTAGATGAAGCTGACAAGGACCTTTTATTAGATATGCTCTACGAATTTGGTCTCTCTCATTAGGATGATAGCTCATCGTAATTGGAGGGCGTAATCCTGGATCTGAAGGAAGGTCTGACAAATTTATCTCTGACCGTTTTTGTTTCGATGGAGAAGAATCATCAATATTCTGTGGAAGAAATCTACTGCAGTTGGGTTTTAACCCAGCTATTTTATTTTTCAGGTATTGGTTGTGCACTCATGGTAGGCGTTGCTCGTGGATCCAGTTTGAAGGTCTCAAATCTTCGATTTCAAGGCGGTTAGCTTGAGATTTGGGATTTGGGGTGTTACATCTACTCCTTTCATTCTCTTGTTGCCGTCTCTCTTTCTCGTTCTCTATGACTCTCACTCTCTCTCTACTGTCTCGCTCTCTATTTCTCTTTTCTTTCTCTCATTAACTCACTGAGGGAGGATCGACATGCAGGTCAAAGGGGGCCATGGCCCCCCTTGACTTGCTGCAAATTGATTTAGAAATGTTGATTGCCGTCTGGTTTATCACATACATAACGTTCAAGTCAAATTATGGCACATATGTAGCGTGGTTAAGATGGTAGATGTGGGAGTTGTGGACGTGAGTGACACGATTTCGAGCACTGGTAGGTTTAGACTTTTTATATTTTTATAAGGTTTTTGGTTGGCCCCCCTTGATTTCTACTCCTAGTTCCGTCTCTGAACTCACTCCCTCTCTCACAAACCCTATCCTAATCAATTTCAAGAACACTCGATTTTCATCATCATCATCCACTAAATTTGTTGTGTTTGTCGAAGATATCATACCAATTTCGGTTGATCTCTCTGTTTTCTTTGTTGAGTTCACCAGATCTATATTTGTTTTTTATGGTTGACTTCGCGTTCATTTCTCTATTCTTTTTAACGAAGTTTGAGATGATTTTAAGGTTTCTCTGTCTCAACTTTTACATTATTGTCCTACGATTTCAGTTTCTTACAATGATTTGTTCTTTATGGTTTAGTTTGAAGGGGGAAAGTGAAAGCGTATGAAGTAAGATGATTTCTAGTTGTTGCATGAGGTGAGAAATCGGCTGAGAAGATTTTGTAGGCTGATTGTGAGATTAAGATTGCCACTGTTTTAGAGTAGTTTTTAGTGGTCTAAATATAATTAATATATTCTATTATGAGATCACCAACTTCACTAACATGACATGATCTGTTTTCTTTATTTTATGCTATTGAGATATAATTGTTTATAATTGTTTTGACTACTTATTCCTCAATTTATTATGACCTTACAAATTTCTCTTTTGGCTACACATGTATAGTTTATCTCATAGACAATGAGTGAAAAACCCAAAAATCTAGACCCTAATAAGAAAAAAACCCACTCAAAAATAATAATGTCAAAAAAACCCATTTCTTTAACATTTTTCAAAATGTTCACAAGATATGTAATTATGTTGTTAACAATACAACATATTTTTTCATAATTCCATTTTTACCCTTATATGTTGACAACATATATCATTGTGTTGTTATAAAATGTTGACAATATCTATAATAATGTCCCGACTTATTATAAAATGTTGGCGTCATATATAATTATGTTCTTAACAACATATATAATGTATTAGTCAAAATATTATTTGTTCGTTAACGAATTTGTTAAATACAAAGGACAATATGCATAACATTTTAATTTTTGTAAAAGTCAAATAAAAAAATGCTTTAGTCTTTATATTTATGTCGAAAGCAAAACAAAAAATGCAGTAACCATTTATTTTTTCACAAGACAAATTGAAAAATGTTGTAGCCAAAATGTTTGTGTTAGTTTGTCTATGTAAAATGCAAAAGAAAAAAATGCGAAATATTTTGGCAAAACAATGTCTAAGCAAAAACCAATTTGTTCACAAATTTACAAATTGTTGAGACAAACTAAGATTTGTTCAGAAATTTACAAAATTGTCGAGAGCAAACCAATAATTGTTCAGAAATGTTCAAAAATTTTTTTGACATTGATTTGGGCGGAAAATTTTATTTTAGAGGGTAAAATTGTATTTTTACCTACTGGGTTTTTTCCTCATTATTATTTAGTATTGGGCCTGATTCTCTTTAACTTCCCCATTTTGTGCCTTATAATTACCGGCCCGTTTATCTCATAGAGGAAATGGTCGCCCCCATCAAATTTGGGCTAGTTGCCGGTCATTTTAATGATATTTTTCTGAGATCGAGGGTTCAATTTCAATTTATTTTCTAATTTTTGGGCTTATACCCCCAAAAAGGGTCATAATAACACATATAATACTCTCTAATCCTAAAATGGTTTTTTAAACTAAAATAATAATGCAAATGGATATCTAGTCTATTTGTATCCATCTCGAGAGAAAACGCTAATCCCTAGAATACATATTAAACCTTAATACCTACACTAACCTTCATTATATATAAAAACCGTTTTTTCTTCAAAATTCTAAATTTCTGTTTCCTATTTTATCTCATACATTCTCTCTCCAATCACGATTCTATACAAAGTAACCATTATCTTTGTTATTCTCTATAACGGAAACCTGTTTATCTTTCTCTCTCTAAAACCGAATCATCTAATAAACCTCCATTTTTGAGATTCAGAAATTTGTTTCATCTTCATTATAGCAGCTGAAACTTCCATCGTTTATCAAGATTTACAGTTTCAAAGTCTCTGTTCGTACCATTGTTAAGACCTACTATTTGCTTCTCAGGTTAAAGTAACAAATTTAACATTTCAGTGTTTTTAATCTTCATCTTCAATGTATATTTACAGAATTCATCATCATTGGTTTCATCTCTTTATCATTTTCTTACCTACTTTCATCATATTAAATGATTTTCCTTCTCTAAAATATTCAAAACAGATTTATGATATTTATCTCAAATCCTTGTTTACTAATTCATTAAGTCGAACTTGTGATGTTTATCTTCATGTATTAAATTAGTTTTCAATAGAATTTTATTACAGATTTTGATTATTCGAATATTTCTTGACATCAGATTCGGTTTCCGTACCATTACTGAACCAGATAAATTTCAGTGTTTTTTGTATTGTAAATGATTATAAACGATACGTAATTTATACGGAAGTATAAAATATGATACGTTTTCACTAGATAAGATTCACTAAATTGTTTTCGTAACATAATATAAACATCGTGTAGTTTGCGCACAATTATATGTACTTTTCTGTGATTTACACTCTCTTACTAAAAAAGGATTTCGTGCAATTATTCTGAAACAGTTTGTATATATCGTGTAATTTATGAAACAGTACACGTAATTTGTAGCAAATTACAGAACCTTATGGTATATTACATGTCACTGTGATACAAACTAAAATACTATTTTATCCCTCACATATGCTGAAGTTTATCATAAATTGTGTATAATTTATTCATTGTTATATGTCGATTACGGCAAATTATAGATGTTTCTGACAAATGTATATGTTTTTTTTAGTAAACCAGCATTGATGGATTTCATACAGAATCATCACACCAAGTTAAGACTACGAAACTAAAACCCGCAAATTGGAATTTTGCACAGACAGCCCCATTAATATTCGAGGTTTACTCCGACCAATCTCATTCGGTCGATCTTAACCAACTTACTTGTACATGTAGAAGGTGGCAGGTCGATGGTGTTCCTTGTGAGCATGCCATTCGGTGTATAAAAAATTTAAATTACGATGAACAAGATTGTTTCTATGACCCTGTCTGGACAACGGAGTCTTATGTGAAGACTTACAAGGTACATTTGATGATACTTCCACCTTTGATTCGCCCTAGACCTGGAAGGCCAAGGACAATAAGGATCGAGAGCTCGGGCAACATTCCAAGGAGATTGAGGATTTGTGATAGGTGTAGGCAACCAGCCTACCACAACCACACCACATGTAAGGTTAATATTTGAGTTTGTTCTATTTAGTTACCGTGTCTACTATTTTTATTTCTTTTTTAAATAAAAACACATTATTGTTGAATAAAGTATCATTTTCATTCGTACAAAGTTTGTGTTCTTTATTATACAATATACATAATTTATTATAAATTTCACACTTTGTAAGAGAGTACAGGATTTCATAGTTACATTTTCCAACATGTTTTCATAAATTATGGTATATAAATTACATGTAGACGTAAAAAAACGAGTAATTTTTTTGTATCGACAAAGAACATCCAGGATTGCACTATATGGGCGTGTTGTATAGTTTTCCCTCAGTATCATCTCTTCTGCCATAGAATCAAAAAGTTTTGAGAAAGGGGTCTTGCTTATCTCTTCTTTCATTTCTTCCGCACATAACTACGGAAGCTATTGATCAACTCAATGGGTTTAGTGAGAGTATACGAGTTGATGATTTTTAATCTGGAATAAATTTTGGTCCACCTACAATGTTCACTGTTATACCCCCACTTCCATTAGCCTTCACTTTAGGTGTTTTGAACCCCCTCCAACCTGTTATGTAATTTACAAGAAAAAAATGTAAATTAATCATATTTAATCATAAATTATTTATAATTTATAGTACATTATCATAATCTTTTTTTTTGTTCAAGGAGTACATTATCATAATCAAAATGGAAAGTTTGTCACATTAATATACTTATAAGATTTGTGCCACATGTACAAGAAATTGTAATTACTCATCAACAAATGATACATACTGTATCATTTGTTGCATACAAATTCAGAAAATTATAAGACTTTCCACAAATATTTACCTCAGTAATTGATGATGCTTTAGTTTTAGATTTCTTCTTTACCACAACTTCTTCCGCAATAGCTTTCCTCTTTAAAGGATTTTTTCTCACTGGTGTTAATTCCTTGAAAGCTTTTGGTGTACCTTTACTTCGGTGCCATTTTAAATCTCCTGCACAACAACAAATTTCACGTTATTGTTAATAAATTATAAGTATTTCACAAAAGAAATTGAATAAATGTCAAACAGAAAGCTGAGTTTCATAAACATTTTTAGGGTTTCGAAAAAAAAAATTAGATGATACGATCAACCCTAAACCCAAAAAACAAACAACATTCAAGAAAAAACCTAAAAATCTACACCAAAATCTTACCAAAACGAACAAACAAACTTCATTAATATGTACAATAAACATACAAGATCTGATTTATAAAGATTTTACCTGAACGTAATGATGGTTCGAGCTTGAACCGTTTGAAAAAAGTATCGATTTAATGAAGAATCTTACTTTTTCACCTGAAGAGCTTTGAAGAAAAGAATAAGTTGAAGAAGAATGAACGATCTTACCTTTTCAGTGCTGATGGCGTTTCGTTTTGGGTAGGGTTTTGGTTTCTGATCGATTCGGGTAAGAGGAAAGATAAAATTTGATTTCCAAATCTGTTTAGAGGAGAGAGAAATTATGATTTGTTTCTATCCGTTTTTTGCTAATAAATCCCCCAAATCACGCCCAAATCTGTCTGTTCAGATTACGTCAACCCCCACAAAACAAAACGCGGGAAATTTGAGCATGGGACATTGACGGTACTATGTTTAGAAAGTGAGGGTTTTTATGTCCATATGGTAAAAGGAATAAAAATCCATTTTTTGAGAAGATTAGACCATAAATCCGTTTTGAAAATTATTTTGAATTATATACCCATGAACCCTTTATTTTTATTTGTGGAAAAAGAAACTTTGGATGTAATGTATTAAAATAGCATTAATTGTTTTTTGTTACATGAATGATCTAGAGATTCTCTTGAGTTGTTAAATCAAATGACAATATTGTGAAGTCTTGAGAGCACCACTTATAAACAGGAACATGCAGATATTGTGGAAGAATGAAGATACTGTTAATGCTAAAGTGAAGTAGTACTATCACCCAAGGACGGATCCATGGGGTGGGAGGGGGTGCGGCCACACCCCTTGGATCCTCCCGGATAAAAAAGGAAGTAATATTGTATATATATATATATATATATATATATATATATAATATTACTGTTATAAATATTAGATTTATGGTGGATGACCACCACCAATTGTAACTCCCACCACCATAAGTTTTTCACCATTACTTTGTATTCAAGCTCTATTATTGTGTGCCTATTGGATGTGTAACTCATCTAGCTAAATGCCTATATAAAGAGGTTACTTGGTAATGAAGAAGATGGATCAAACCAATGTATCATAGTACTCAATATACCAATGCACCAAAGTAGAGAAATTCTCTACAAACACATGAATACAACTCTAGTTATACTTGTCCCTTATCTCTTGGTCTATATTTCCATTGTCTTTCTTCTTCCCTCCTTTATTTTTCACAACACGTTATCAGCACAATTCGCTCTACTATGATGTGGTCTTGGGAGGGTGTGTTGTAAAGCAATTTCACATTGGTGGGAGACAGGAGTGTGGTGCTCCTCTTAAGAGGTTAAGCACCCTTCCCTAGTGAGGCCTTTTAAAACCGTGAGGCCCAGGTGTGCCAAAGCGGACAGTATCACTAGCAGTCCGGAAGGCTGGTCCGCACCATCCTATAACAATTACTACATAATTACATATGCTTATATATATATATATAATTATATGTAATTATGTAGCTAATGTTGTACGAAAATGACATGAAGAAGGCTTTGGCTTGATGGTTAAGACCCACATTGTAACTTGACATGAGTGCAAGGTAATGAGTTTGAGTCCCTCCTTAAGCATTTTTCTTCTTTTATATATATATATGTGTTTACAACTATATCCAGTTATGCATGTGTAAAGGTGACATGAAGTAGAGTGTGGCTCAGTTATTCTTGCGTTGCGGAATGAGTGAACCTGAGGTTGTGGGTTCGATTCCTATTTCATACATTTATGTGTTTTAACTTTATGTTTTGGAATGACCTGTTTTAAGTTTGGAATCAAACTTCATTTATAGGCCAAAAGGCTAATGAGAATTACATCATGAAGTTGAAATACAAAGACACAACCCAACACAAGTCAAGTTAAGCCCACTTGGGTGCCTCTAGAGCTGCCTAGTCCAACTGGTGGGCTGCTATTCTGGTGCAGACACCACACTCAATTGTGGGCGGTTATATAACCGCTGCTTCTTCCACCTTTTCTCTCTTTGCCGTCAACCGTCGGGGGGCAGATTTCGGCCTGCGCCTCTTCTTCTTCAGCCATAATCTGGGTTGTAAATCGAGCCCCCGCCTCCCTGAATGGAATAGTACGAATTCCACTTTGTATTGTGGTTGTACCTTGCCCATAATGAGTTCTTGTTTAGCATTGTCGGTCGTTTCTTCCATTAATTGCAGCAACTTGAGTGTTCTACTACAAAATGTTATGAAGTAAACCAAAGAACTACAACGTCTATAGTTTACGGATTGAACTTCTTGGGATGATCTTTGGGTTGTGACTGGTTCCAGTACATCGGTGGAGATAGTTGTAAGTTGTTAAAGAAACTCCCAATGGTTTCCCACCAAACACTCGATCTTGAAATCATACGAAAACAAAAAAAGGATCCTAATGATCAACAAAATAGACCCTAAAGACCAACAAAGAAGCTAACCTTTATTTGGAAACGAAGAAAGGAATCCGGCGAAGGGTAGACCCTTCGTTGGAGAAGCAAAAAACTCCCTGGAAGGTCTCTGGACAAGCGGTTATGGAGAGAGAGAGGGTTATGGAATTACGAAAAAAATTTGTCCGAAACCTCATTCGTTTTAAGTGATTTTTAAGTGTCAATTCAACTACCCTAAAACCTATAAAATTCAATTGATCTACCCTCAAACTTCAATTGATCTACCATAAACCCTTATAAACTTCTATTCATCTACTATAAACCCTATAAAATTCAATTCATCTACCCTAAACCCCTACAAACTTCAACTCATCTATCATAAACCTCTGCAAACTTCAACTCATCTACCATAAACCCTATAAAATTCAATTCATCTACCCTAAAGCCTATAAAATTTAATTCGTCTACAATAAACTCTATAAAATTTAATTTATCTACCTAAGTCCCTACAAACTTCAATTCATCTACCATAAACCCTTATAAACTTCAATTCATCTACCATAAACCCCTATAAACTTCAATTCATCTACTCATTATTTCATTCACATTTGACATGTTTAAGTCCATCTAGAGGTTTTGCCCTTTTCGACAAAAGTAAGTTGATGCGTTTTGCTAAATTTTATCTGTCAGATTTCAGTAGTCTTGACACTATGCTACTTAGTTCTCAGTTTGATAATTACATTTACGATACGAGGTAGAGTGATGGTTTCTCAAATTTAGATTTGATTTGAGCTATTGGTAGAACATTGGTGGAAACTAAGAGAGATAAAACATATCATTTAGTTTATTTGCTTATCACTTTAGCACTAACTTTGCCGGTTCCAACTATCTCCGTCGAAAGAACTTTTTCAGCTATGAAACTAGTTAAAACACGCTTAAGAAAAAAGATGAGTGATCTGTGGCTGAATGATAGTTTAGTAGTCTTTATTGAAAAGAAGTTTTTAGTGAAATTAACAATGAGTCGATTATGCGAACATTTCAAACAATGAACTCTCGTAGAGGCCAATTGTGTTTGTAATCATTGATGTATTAATATAATTAATGAACACAAATATTTTGTTAATTATTGTGTTTGGGAAAAAAAATTATTTAGATATATAACTCCGCACCCCCTAAGTGAAAATTCTGGACCGTGCCTGCTATCACCTAGAAGAAGCAATAAAAAAATATCATGGACCTACGGAGGTGTTTCTTTTTATCATTATGATATACAGAATTTACCAACAATTGAATTAAACGCAACGTTCACTCTTTCAGAAACTACAAGAAATTTAAAATACGTCATGGAGATTTCTATAATCGCTTGGTAATAATGTTGTAATTAGAAATGTTAGTTCATTTTCTTTAAGTTTAATTTTTGGGTATTGGAATTTTTTTTGTTGGTGATTAATTAGCTTTTGGATTTTTTTTTAAGGAATTTTTTTGCAAGAAAATGAGTTTTCTTATATCTGGGATGATCTCATGGTTCAAGGCTGTAAAAACGAGTAGCTTTTATTTTAGTAATGTGGTTTGATTTGCTGCATGCTATAAATTTAATTTATATCTCCGGTGGTAATTGGCAATGGTGGTAAGCGGTGGGAATATAAAGGCCAAATAAAAATTATATTTGCAACAGGATACATGACCAAACAAATCAAAATGGGTTGAGTCAATACTTGGTTGTTCAAGTGGTTGATAGTGTTGACATAGACCTTCATCTCTGGCTCAATCTTTTGTTTCCATGTTGACTTGATGTTGGGCTGTATCTTCAACTTAAAACTTCAACCTATGAAATCAAATCCTCCATTAATTTCCAGTGTTTCTCTTGTGCCAAACATATTTACAATTTAATTTGGATAATATGTTTTATATATGTTCATTTTAGCATTTGTCCTTTTTTTAATCATTTAGTTGTATCCCATAGTGTTGTCTTTGATTTTGTGTAGTTATATCCTTCCACCTTTGAAGTGTAATTAACTCAAGTCTCGTTTACAA
Organism: Eschscholzia californica; assembly: GCF_041429995.1. Taxonomy (NCBI): domain Eukaryota; kingdom Viridiplantae; phylum Streptophyta; class Magnoliopsida; order Ranunculales; family Papaveraceae; genus Eschscholzia; species Eschscholzia californica. Next base: position 8,966,271 of record NW_028238198.1, on the reverse strand, counting down.
ATGGTTTAGGGTGCATGATATGTAGTTTTATGACAGTTATGAGCATGTTCCATCCAAATGATATATGATGGTCTATTGTAGTCTTTCAGGAAAAATAAGTTCAGTCTCAAGCTAGTCTCAAGCTCAGATAACTTACACTATTTCGATTTTAAATTTAGACCTGGATCCTTCTACTATGTTCTAGCTAGCTCCGAAATTTCGAACTTCAAAAAGGAAAAAAATTTAGAACACATAATCACAAATTTTTTTGAAAATTTCAATCAAGACAAAGTTTTGCTCTCCTCATTAATTGTTCTTGTTCCAAGATTTCTAACGCAATTAAAAAAAATACTTAAGTTAAATAATTAATCATTAAAAGTCAAAGTTCAACTCGTCTCGCTGATTATACCCGTCCTAAGATTTCCAACTTTAAAGAGAGAAAATTTTAGGCTGAGAAATAGAATAATCCTTTAAAATTCTATCTCAATTTGAAATTTATGGGATATTTGTTATTTTTATTTTTTGTTGCAAGTATGGAAAATTTATTATGGCAGATCCTATTTGATTTTCCTCTGGGATTCTTCTAGATGACGTTACAAACAAAATGAATTCCTTATATATATATCCCTAATGCTTCTTGTTCTCATTCACATTCATCTTGTTCCTTTTAATTTTATATTAGTTGAGCATTGAGAGATTGATTGAAGGATTAACCATAGAAAAGGAAGTGAGTCAAGATCAAGGTTTGGTTCTCTTTCTGATTTTTTCAATTTTCTTTTTAGTAATTCAACTCTGATGGATTTTCTTTGTTTCTCCTCTTATTATATTTGTTAATATTAGTTTGGGGTTAACATTTTTTACTTTCTTATTCAACAAAATAAAAATGTTGTATTCAAGATTTATACTCAATCATGAGATTTAAGAACCAATAGATTGTGTTTATCTTTGAGACTATTCACTTCAGATTGAGCATGATAAACTGCTTGAATAAAAGTTATGGATCCCTCATTGGTAGAAGTAATTCTTTCTTGCAAAGAACCCAACAGCTGCAACAGGAGCTGTATATGCAACAGGATATATAAAATAGGCTTCAGCATGAAAAGAGAGTTACTTTTTGTTTATCTTTTGTTTCTTTTATGCTCTTTAGATTTAATTGTTTTGCATCATTTGGATAAAAGAGAGTTACTTTTGTTTCTTTTATGCTCTTTTGTATATCTTCTCTTGTGTTTTTTATCTTCTTTGCATGATTTTTCGATAAAACGTGCGAGAATGGGTTAGAGGTCAACTGATGAGGTAGGTTTGAGTTATTAGTTTCATTATTTCTTGGTAATGTGTATTTTCATTTGCTTCACTTTCTTTTTAACTATAACATTAATAAATTAAAAGTTTAGAGAATGAGAAGGAAATCTACAACAGATATATAAAAATCAAATAATATAACTTGAAACACACATTCCTAACTTTAACCTGCAAGGTTGTAGATAAGTCCTCGCACTTATTTTTTAGACTTAGTAACCTTTACCAGCCAACATTTGACCATAACTTTCAACAACAAACAAGATCATGACTTAACTAGTTGTGAGCAACAACAAAGAAATAGAGATAACTCGAAAAAAATGGGTCTAAAAGAGATTAAAATTAATAAATCTGATTATCTGAAGAAGATAGATCTTGGAAGACTCGCTAAAGCACATCTAAAAACAAATTATAAGGGGCATAGATCTTAAGTGAAGGAGATTTAAAAAAAAAGTACATCTTAAAGACAAACTCATCAAAAGATATTGGAAACAAACTAACAAGGCCAATCTTTTAAAAAATTTCAAACATGTTTATTTGCTTGATTTAATTTGACTTATATAATTAATAGGATTACCCATTTTAAGTGAACTTGTTAGGTTTAGATGAAGAAATGTATTAGCAGTGGAGGTGGCTGGAGAAAAAAAGACCAATAAAAACTATATTTCTAGGTTAAGGTTATGGTTTCCCACACAACGACACCAAATATTCTCTTCTTACTATCAGATATACAGTTTGGATTTCGATAAATCTCAGTTGTTGAGGTTGAAAGTATATCAATATCGTTTGTCATACTATCTAATAATTATTTTATACTAGTAGAATTTGGATTGTAGTACACGCAATGTCCGATATCTCCCCATTACGTACTATTATAGAATTTAGATTGTAGTACACGCTATATCCAATATCTCCCCATTACCTACTGTTATAGTTAACATTTTTGTGTTTTAATTTTCTAAAACTTTAAATATTTTTAGTTTGTCTTTTGCAAACTTTGTATAGTTGGAAATATATTCCTAACCAAAGTCAATACCTTCATTAGATCTTATAATGTCTACATTTAAGTTTTAATACATGTTACCCCTCTTGAAATAAAGACAGGATCTTACAAATCCATGTTTATGTAGGAGTTCTGCAATGTCTACATGTAAATTTGACTGTACGTGTTATGAGATCATCAACTCGGTATATATTATGTTCTCATTGAGAAATAATTTCCTTTAATGTTTTTATTCCATTGTATGCTCTTCCTGTCTCATAGTTTTGCATTGTTCAGAAAATTTGTTCGTCTAGTTTTGATTTACATAAGGTTTTTTTGGATGTATGAGTTTAGTTTTTCACATGGAGGAAAAGGTCGTCATCAGATTTGAGCTTGCAGCAGTTCATTTTATTGTTGCAAAATTTGTGAGGCCCCAGATTCGATTCCAGACCATCTTCTTTTTTCAAAGATCAATTTCCAAGGTAAACTATACTCTATTTTTAGTCTTAAATGCAGGCATGATAAATATAAGTGGCCTCACTTCTTGTGTGCTAGGTTAAAATACATTACACATATGTGCATGGATAAATATATATCATGTTTGTTTACTTGTAAATTCAGTTGATATTTTTTTTGATTTATTTGCTGCATGATAGTTGAACTTGAGAAAATATCCGCCACCAAGCGTACTTGAGAACTTCATAAACGTGTTGAGTTTATAAAGATTTTGAGGACTTTATGCCCACATTTCTACTCTATTTACATCTCCATCTTTTTTTTGAATTGTTAAGCGTGTGCCTCGAACCCTTGACCTCTAGGTGGAAGATAATACCTCTTACCACTCCAACCAAGGGTTGTTGGCCATCATCATCATATATGTTCCATATTCATCTAGCTCTGTCATCTCCCTCATCGTATCTAGCTCTATTGCCATCATCTCCATCACAACAATCTGCAACTTCATCTGCATCACCTCTGGATCCCTCATCTTCTTCTTTTTCGGATAATTCCTTTTCATCATAACAATCTGCAACTTCATCTGCTATCCACTTGTTAAAACATTTCAGAAGTTCCTAATGATCATGCTTCATGGGTATGGAGAGTTCACTTTTTGGTAGGTTTAACGATATACAAGAAGCTTGATAGCTCTACAATTCTCACCGAGATCATTGCTTTCTTGATATAAAATTAGTGGTCGAAGAATGCATGATGGTAAGCTTAGTCGCGAGGATTATGCATGAATTTTTGGAAAAATTTATTGCAGGAAGGTACCAAAGCATTACGTGTCCGGGTGCATGGTTCGTCGTATATTACCCTTGGCATTAACTTCAGGTTTGCCTGGCTATCCATATGTAGTTAATTTTTCTTTGCAAGCTTATGAATGAGTTCATGGATTGGTGGATAACACGATTGTATGATAGTCACTACTTCATGTGCAGTAACTCTTTCTTATCTATATTACAGGAGTGGACGTTTCTTTCTCCTATCATCTAGAAATACTCTTGCACCATCTTCTCTGTCGGAGTGCGAAGATGCATTAAACCAGGGAGTCGTTTCCGTAGCTGAAGTGTTTATAGACTTGAGGAGGAAAAACATTTTGCATTTATTTCCAGCTACCGGGAGATTCTTAGGTCTTCAGGTAACTTTTTATTGTTTCTACGGTTGTTCCCCCATCCCTTCTCTACAGTTGAGCAGCGAAGGATTTATTTGCTGCCTTCACATTAGTGGTGCAACATTAAGTTATAGTATGAATGTATCGTTGATATAGCACATGCCGCTTTATTATAGGATATAAGCAAAGAGCGGAGATGATTTTCTGTATGTTATTTTCATGTATAAATATAACATAAAGACACTTGATTTTTTTTTCAGGTATTTGAGCAGATTGTGGCTGCAGTGAAGATACCCGAGATCACTTTAACTAGATCCGATTTGTTGCTTATGGGATTCCCCTCAGTGTGGGAGCTCGTATTATTTGTTGTTGGAAGTTGACAGGGACTTCAAACCTCTCTTTAGCTTGCTGAAGATCCAACCAGATAATGGTGGAAAGTCACATTCGATCTATGAATCTAACAAAGTGATATGCTCTAAAAAGATTGACATTAATCAGATGCAAATGCTTGAAGACAAATTAAATCTGAGTCTTCTTGATTCGGAAAAGCTAGTCCCCACTTTACTTTAAACAAGGAAAGAAGACAGATGATATCTTTCTTGATTATGAGAAGAAAAACTTAATAAATGGTGAGTTTGATCAGGCGGATTTAGTCATCAATTTGCATCCAAGGTTGAGAATTGGAAACTTTAGAGGTGAAGAGATGGGTTTCGTCTTTATTGACGAGGTTCAGGATTTGACAATGAGACAAATTGGCCTTTTCAAGTATATATATATAGGTAGAAGGATTTGTTTTCTCTGGTGATACGGCCCAAACAATAGTTAATTAGGGGAATTGATTCGAGATACCAAGACATAAAATCTTTGTTATACAATGAGTTCATCATGGGATTGGAAAGGTGAAGCTCGTTCTCATGGGAAAGAAAAATATCAATGTCGTATCTATGACCTTTTACATTTGGATCAAAACTTTTGCACTCCCGCAGGTGTTCTAAAGCTCTATCAGAACGTAATTGATCTTGTATACAATTTCTTTCGGCACTCGATTGACATTGTAAGTCCTGATAATAGGATACATGACATTAGAGACGGATCGAGATGAAGAGATCTGATGATCAAGAGTTCAAGATATTGGAAAACATAAAAGATATGAAACGGTTTGAGATGAAGAGATTCGGCGATCAAGATGAGTCCAAGATATATGAAGATCCAGTAATATTTACTTTCATGTATGTAAGATCTCTTGTAATTATATTTAGATAAACATTATATTCCTTCCTAGTTTAGTTAGGAGAAACTAGGAAACCGTAAACCCTAATTTCTCTATAAATAGGAAAGGGTTATATGAGTTAAATCACCGAGTTGTGTCTGGCAAATGTAACCGATTAAATCCACGAGTTGTGGTGATTATTAATGAAACAATTATTTCCCCATGGGTGTAGGTCGTGAGTATCCGATTGAACCACGTAAGACTACTATGTCAGTTATTTCAATGTTGATTATCACATAATCGTGAATTTAACATGTTATGGTGAGCAGGTTAATTAATCCTGACTTATGCTTCCGCAAAATTACAGCTTTTCTTTTTAGTTGTGATTACGTTATTGTTCAATCGCTTTGTGGACTTGTTAAACCTTTTCCAAGATTATTCTATTCTTGATGATTATGTTTCATCTTTAAGACGAGAAAATCAAGTGAAAGAAGAAGAAATCTAATCTACTCACCGAAGAATCACCAAAGACTTCCTCTTCAACAAAGGTCAGTTTTATATTTATTTTTGAAATTTTTTTATTTTTGTAAAATATTTTTAAGACCTAAAGTACGTCTAAAATTGAAAAACAGACTACAGGAACCAAAAATGGCCGGATCTGGTATATTCTCGTTCTAGCCGACCAACTCTATTTCGGGTTTCATCCAACCTGCAACCAAACAACCCGAGGTCAATAAACCTTGCTGACCAGAGTCAACGTCGTTTTACTCCACAAACATTCCCTTTTTTCCAGATATGATGCCTATAACATCATATTCATCTCTTGGTGGTTGTAGAAAAGGTTTGTTTACCTTTACACCTAATTCTTAGCCCATTAAATCCGCCTTTAGAAGAACGGACCACCTTACCCTACTAACCCTTAAAACCGACCTGACCACCTATTTCTTCTTCTTCCTGAGAGAAACCCTCATACGTAGAGTAATTCCAAGACTTTAATTCCTTAGACAATCTATTTTCATGAAATAGTCCACTTTTAATTCCTTGCTCCCCACCTCGGAATTAGTTTTCGTGGAAAGTCAAAAATTAAAATAAAAATATTTTAATATATACTTTAACCTAATATTTATTTCCTTATATGTTCAAAATGATAGTTTTACACATAAATTAGCAAAATAAACTTTTACATATACATTGGGCAAATGACATTACTTATATATATATATTGGGCAAATGACATTTTTGTCCTTCTTACCAAATGACATGTTTACCGAGTTGTCAAAATGACAATTTTACCCTCATATAATACCAAAATGACATTCTTACCCTTATGTGGTCTGAATGACATTCTTACCCTTATGTGGTCTGAATGACATTCTTAACTTTATCTTGTAAAAATGGTGTGTCTACACTTTTATAGTCCTTAAAACACATATAAAAACAAATTATAAGGGACATAGATCTTAAGTGAAGGAGATTTAAAAAAGTAAATCTTAAAGACAAACTCATCAAAAGATTTTGGAAATAAACTAACAAAGCCAATCTTGTAAATTACTTCAAACATCTTCATATGCTTGATTTAATTTGACTTATTTAATTATTCATAGGATTAGCCCTTATTAACCGAACCTGTTAGGTTTAGATGAAGAAATGTATTAGCAGGGGATGTGGGTGGAGAAAAAAAAAAGACCAACAAAAACTATATTTCTGGGTTAAGGTTATGGTTTCCCACACAACGACACCAAATATTCTCCTCTTACTATCTGATATACATCTTGAATTTCGATAAATCACAGTGTTGAGGTTACAAGTCTATCAATGTAGTTTGTCATAGGGTCCATGGGTATATAGACCAAAATAATGTTCTAAAAAGGTATATGATCCAATCTTTTCAAAATATGGATATTTAGTCCTTTTACATTATGGACAGAAATAACCCATATTTTATGAAATTATACCGTCCTTGTCCCTCCTAAAAAAATCGCAGGAATTTTAAGTTTTCGGGTGAATCTGGAAAGTTTCTAATGTAAGCGAGCGTGATTTGCGGGCTGTAAAGCAAAAAACAGATAGAAACAAATCATAATTCTCCCTCCTCTAGACAGATTTGGAAATCAAATATTCTGTTTCCTATTACCCGAATCGATCAGAAACCAAAATCCTAACTAAAATGAAACGCCTCACCAAAGATATTTCCAAATTAATTTTCCCTCTCTTCTTTACAGATTTGGAAACCAAATCAATTTTCTCTATCTTACTATGTAATGTTTTTTTCGATTCAAATCAATTTTCTCTCACTTAACTTTGAGATTTGGAAATAGTATATATTGTGGGATCAATTAAGCGTGATTTGGGGGTTAGATTTGGAAATAGTTCTGGGAACATTACAGCAGCATTTGTTTTCATTTTTACTCATACATAAATACATATTGAATACAAATTATGAAACAAATACGTAAATTATGTGTTATTTATGACGAGGAAACCATCATTTGTCATGTATACAACGTAATTTATCACATGTATGTGTGCCATGTTCAATAAAGTACACATAATTTCTTTTACATTACACATCGTTTACATTCTGTTACAAAAAAACGTACAAAATCTTCTCTGGTTCAAAAATGGTGCTCATCCATGTACTCTCCATTTATAGTCTTGAGTAGGACAAACAACAGTTACACTATGTCGAAGAGCATATCGAAATGCTTTTGCACCACCAGAAAACAACTGACCAACTTCAGTAAATATTTTATCCCAGCCATCAGATTTTAGTTTTGTGGTCTTACTTAGATTGGATGTTTCTGTAGGAAATTCCATAAGTAACAGCAAATACAAAAATAAAACATATACATTTGTCAACAAAACATATAATTTACTAGAAACGACATGTATAACGGAATAAATTATGCATACTGTTTGTTAAACTTCATAATGTGTTATGAGACAAACATAACTTTAGTTTGAATCACAATGTCACTGTTATGTGAAAAAAATATGTTTATGTGCAATAAATTATATATAATTTTTGGAACATTTATTGTACTATAAACGACAACTGTTTTGGGAAAAAAGTACACGTAATGTTAAATTAATTATATATAATGTATGCAGGTTTATAAGATGTTTTTGATATTATTTATAAAGTATGTATAATTTGTAACGAAATACATATATTTTACATTCTGTTATAAAAACATCGTACAGAAGATGTTTGCGTAATGTACTAGAACTTTAATAAAGAATTTAAATGCTACTTTTATGTATGTGTTATGTTCAGTAAACATCATGTAATGTCGTGTAAATTATATATCGTTTACATTCTGTTACAACCAAATCGTACTAGATCTTCTCTGGATAAAAAATGATATGTAATTTATTGTAAACGATCCGTAATTTATTTTAAATTATATATCGTGTGCATTCAATTATAACAAATCGTACGAGATCTTCTCTGCAACAAAAACTGTATAGAAACCTTGATGAAGATTTGAAAAAAAAAAATCTAAAAATCTAAATCTGTAATCTAAAACTAATAAAAAGTAACAAAATACATAGAGACAAACACTTCTTAATCGAATAAGATGAATTGTAAAGACGGATTTAACATTAACATCATAAAATCGGTTATGAATCTTAGAGAGAGAAAATACTGAATAATGATGAAGATTTGATTAGATGATACAGAGAGAAATTTGATTATAATGAAATTCACGAACAAATAGTTATGAAAATTTTAGAGAGAGAAAATAAACATCATACATTAGAAGTTAATGAATTAGTAAACATATCTTATAGAATTGGATCATAAATCTGATATGATCCATAATAGAGCAACATAATCTGATAATTTAACATGAGAAACAATATTAGATCTTAACAACGGTGATTATAATGAATTTCACAGTGTCAAACCTGATAAAGGATGAATGTTTGCTCAACATTCTAATGAAAATGAAACAAGATTTCTGAGTTTAATGGAGATTTATTCAGTGAATCGGTTTTAGTGAGAGAAAACAAATTATTTCCTTTACTGAAGATAATGAAGCTAACATTACTTTGAATAGAAACGTGATTGGAGAGAGAATGTTGGAGATAAAAATGGAAAAAGATATTCAAGGATGTCGTTGGTAAATCAGTTATAATATATGAGGAAGGTTATATTAGGTATTATTAATTAATATATATTCTAGGGATTTGTGTTTTCTCTCTAGATGTATACCGATGGACTAGATATCCATTTACAATATTATTTTGGTTTTCAAACCCCTAATGGGATTAGAGTGGACTAAATGTCATATTAGGCCTTGTTATTTGGGCTATAAGCTCAAAAATTATTTGTCATACTATCTAATAATTACTCCATACTAGTAGAATTTAGATTGTAGTACACGCAATATCCAATATATAGAATTTAGATTGTAGTAAACGACATATCCCCACAACGAAAAAGAACAGTTTTAGCGATAGTAAAGAACCGTCACTAATGGACTAAAACATTCGCTAATAGTTTTCAGCAATGACGAAAATCCGTCGCCAGAACCGTTGTCGGGGATAGTATTACTGACAGTTGGTAACGACGGCGTTGATCTTCGTTACTTGTGACAGTTATTTTAAGAAACTAGCCGTAGCAAAAAAACAAATTTGACATTTTACTTTTGGCCCCGACGCTTAAGAAACCGTCTCTACTGAGTTAAAAATACAATTTTTTTTATGATTTCACGATTTAAAGTTAATACTATAAAAAACATTCACAAATCATCAAACAAATTCATAAATCATCAAACAAATTCACAAATCATTCATATATCCATTATCTCCCCATTACGTACTGTTATAGTTAATATCTTTATGTTTTAACTTTCTAAAACTTTAAATATTTTTCGTGTTACTAATTAAATTTTAGTAATGTTTGTATAGTTGGAAATCTATTCCCACTAATACCAAAGTCAATACCTCCATTAGATCTTATAATCTTTGAAACAGACTTAAGAAATAAACTAGGTAACAACTTTAGCATAAGTTTCAATACACGTTACCCGTTGAAATAAAGATAAAATACATCTAGGATCTTAAGATCCATTCCTTTAGGTAGGACTCAGGAGTGCTTTTACAATGTTTATATGTAAATTTCATTGTACGTGTCATAAGATCATCAACTCGGTAATACATATGTTTTCATAGAGAAATAGTTCCCTTTAATGTCTTTCTTCTATTGTATGCTCTTTCTGTCTCATAGTTTTGCATTGTTTAGAAAATTCGTTTGTCTAGTTTTGACTTCACACAATTTTTTTTGGATGTATGAGTTTAGTTTCTCACATGGAGGAAATGGTCGTCATCAAATTTGAACTTGCAGAGATTAATTTTATTGTTGCAAAACTTGAGGTCAGAGATCCGATTCCAAACTATCTACTTTTCTCAAAGATCAATTTCCGAGGTAAAATATACTCAACTTTTAGTCTTAAATGCATGCATGAAAAATGTAAGTGGCCTCGCTTCTTTGTATGCTACGTTAGAATACTGAATACATTATAACCAATGTGCATTTGTTCTAAGAAAAAAACTAATGTGCATGCGTAAATTTATACATGGTAATATATGACACATTGTCATATTTATTAGTAAAATTCAGTTGATATTTTTTATTTATTTGCAGGACTACGACACGCCAATACTTCTACTCTATCCTTATCTACATCTTCTTCATCATATATTCTCCATGTTAACCTAGGGTTTCGGCTGAGAACAACCAGAAGAAGAAAGGAAATGATTCTAGGGTTTTCCCAATTGGTATTTGTTTAGTCAAAGTCAAGGTATCATAGACCGAGTCAAAAGCCCAGCTAGTCTATTCTCTGAAGACACCAACATTTACTCTAGAGGCACACCTGCAAGAAGAATAAAGAAGTTAGTTAGATTAACAACTAATCTTCAAGTTTGTTAAATGTTGTTATATTTCTGTTAGACAATAACTAACTCTAATCTCTACTATAAAAGCTAGAGTTTGTAATCATTTTAGATTGATTGAATAAAATTAGAGTTTTGAGAAACTTACATGGTATCAGAGTTCAGGTTAGATCATTCTAGGGTTTCTCATCAATACTCAATAGCAATCTTCATCATCTCCATTTTCTCGCAAAATCACAACAAAATTGCAGGAAGTGTTAAAATCAAGTAAAATTATCATCTTCAAGATCAAAATCAAGTAACATCAAGATCAAAATCAAGTAAAATCAAGATCAAAATCAAGTTCTAATCAAAATCAAGTAAAATCAAAAGTAAAATCAACAAATATCATCAACAACTTACTGTTTTTTCGGCCTTTTTCTAAGCAAGGTTTTCTCTCATCATGTCTTCTGCTAATTCAGGTAATCTTCCTCCTATATCCTCTGTTACTAATTTCATAACTGAAAAGCTAGATGAAACCAATTATTTGATGTGGAAGGACCAAGTTGAAACAATGTTAAGTACATATGAACTTCTAGGGTTTGTAAATGGTTCTATTGAAGTACCAGCTCAAATCAAACTTATAAATGGCATAGAACAGGTGAATCCTGAGTTTCTGATTTGGAGAAGTAGAGAGAGTTTTGTGAAATCTTACCTTAAGAGTACTCTCTCCAAATCCATTTATTATGATATCTATGGACTTCAAACTGCTCAAGAAATCTGGGACTATCTAGAACTTACAAACAATGAAGGTTTAGAATCCAAAAAGGATCAGTTAAGGAGGAAATTACAAAGTCTTAAAAAGGGAAGTGCTTCCATTTCTGAATACTTAAGAGAATTAAAGCAGATTTCAGATGCTTTAATCTCTGTTCATGACAGAATTAGTGATCCTGAGCTAGTCAGAATAGCAATACAAGGTCTGCCATCTGACTATGATCAATTTACAATTGCATTAAGGGCAAATAATGAACTACTTTCTTTAGCCCAACTTAAATCTAGGCTCATTCAGCATGAGCAATGGTTACTTGCAAAAGAATCTGATCATGAAGTATACTATGTTAGAAGATCAGTTCCTAAACAGATTATGAGGAACAAACCATCCCCAACTTATTATAAAAATCAAGCATATGCTAAAATAGAGGGTTCATCCTCAAATACCCAAAATTCTCAGTCCCAACATAAAAAGGCTGATGATTTTGACTTTTCCACAGTACCATGTGGAATTTGTAAGAGATGGGGACATGTAGCAACTGTCTGTTATTTCAGATATAAACCAAACAAGCCTCAAACAGGATATCATACTGAAGAACTTAATCAAAAAATTGAAAAGGAAAGTGATGAACAATTGTACTCATACCCTTATGAAGAAGAAGCTCTTCTGGAATGTAATACTGCTGTTATTCATGATTGTTCTCAAGATAAACCAAATGAGGATGAAGATATATTTGAAGAATGCTATACTGCCATTGAACAAATTCATGATGATGTATTTGAGGATTGTAATTCATATTTTCCTCATGAAGAGTGCTATACTCTAACTGTATCTACTCAGTCAGCTGTTAAAGATCAAGCTTGGCTAGCTGATACAGGAGCTAGTAGCCACATGACCCACTCAGCTGAGAATCTATCTTCTTTCCAAGTCTACAAAGGAAATGAGGCAGTAATGGTTGGTAGTGGAAAATTCCTACAAATTTCCAGTACAGGTACTTCTAAACTTTCTACCTCAAATTGTGTTTTTGATCTTCACAAAGTATTGTGTGTACCTAGCCTAAAAAGGAACTTGTTGTCTATATCAAAGTTTACAAAGGACAACTCAGTTTCAGTGGAATTTATGCCCTGGGGGTATAATATTAAGGACATTTGGTCTCATAAAATTCTGGCAGAGGGTCCTGTTAGGAATAATTTGTATCCTATTGAAGTTCAAGGGGATTTTCTTCAATCTAGGTCTATAGAAGCTCATACAGCTCAAACAGCAACCTCTTATGAAACTTCGCATGCTAGGCTTGGTCATTCTCATTGTGGTGTTATAAAACAGTTAAATCAAGAGAACAAAATACTACTGTCAGATAATAGTGATAAGTATTTCTGTAATTCTTGTGCTCTAGGAAAGAGCAAATGCTTACCTTTTGAATCATCCACCACTACAACAAATACCCCATTACACTTGGTACATTGTGATATATGGGGACCAGCACCCATCTCTACTCCAAATGGAGCAAAGTATTACATTCTGTTTTTGGATGATTACAGTAAATATAGTTGGGTATATGCTATGAAAGCAAGGTCAGACAGTGTGAAATGCTTTACCCATTTCAAGGCAACCAATGAGAATCTTCTCAAAGAAAAAATAGTCTATTTCCAGTCTGATGGTGCACCTGAATTACAAAAAGGTGATTTCAAGGCCTTTTTGGATACTAATGGTATTATTTTCAGGAGTTCTTGTCCATATACCCCTCAGCAAAATGGAAAAGCTGAGAGGAAACATAGACATATTACTGAGTTAGGTAATACTCTATCCTTTCACTGTTCCTTACCCAAACATTTATGGTTTGATGCATTTAGTACAGCAGTTTACATTATAAATAGAATTCCCACAAAGACACTTCATGGAGTTTCACCTTTTGAGGTCCTCTTTCACATGATTCCTGACTATTCAGTCTTTAAAATTTTTGGTTGTGCATGCTATCCACATTTAGGAGAGTTAAGGAAGGATAAACTCAGTCCTAAAAGCATCAAATGTGTCTTTTTGGGGTACAACAATGAACATAAAGGTTATAGGTGTTATGAACCTAGTACAAAGAGACTATATATATCCAGACATGTTTCTTTTGATGAGAGCAATTTTTCTTATGCTAACATCTCTAAGAAACAGTCTGGGTGTGATCAGGTTACTAAACCACATATATCATTACCTTTACCCTCTATTGTTCTCAATTCATCTGATCACCCTGAACTAGGTACATCTAGTATCAACCCTAGCACACCAGCTAGTTCAGGGCCTAGTTGTTTACCCTCTCATGAATCAGGGACACCTAACTCTACTGTTAGTACACCAGCTGATTCAGAATTGCCAACAACTACTCAGATTATAACTAGGGGCAGGAATGGTATAATCAAAAGTAAGCAACTACCAAGTGATTTTGTGGCTCATTTCTCATCACCTCACACTCTTAATGTGGCTTACTTATCTATTCTTCAATTACCATCTGAACCCTCAACTTATAAGGAAGCAGCTAAGAGTGAAGAATGGTGTAAGGCCATGAATGAAGAATATCTAGCCTTACAACAGAATGAGACATGGTCTCTTGTTCCATATACTTCTCAAATGAACATTCTAGGCTGCAAATGGGTTTTTAAATTGAAGCAAAAGAGTGATGGTACTATTGAGAGATACAAGGCTAGACTTGTAGCCAAAGGCTTTCATCAACAGGAAGGGGTGGACTATGAAGAAACATTTAGTCCTGTAGTCAAGGCCAATACTATCAGAACAGTGGCAGTAACTAATTCTTGGCATATCAAACAGCTTGATGTATCCAATGCCTTTCTTCATGGCACATTGGATGAAGCTGTTTTTATGATTCAACCACCTGGGTTCATTCAACCAGGTAAAGAGAACTATGTTTGCCACCTTCACAAAGCTCTATATGGCTTGAAACAAGCACCCAGAGCTTGGTACAACAAATTTGCCAACTTTTTATACAAGTATGGGTTTCAAAAGAGTAAGACTGATCTCTCTATGTTTGTTTATCACTGCAACTCTGATATGTTAGTGCTCTTACTATATGTGGATGATATCATCCTTACTGGTAGTTCTATTATTCAGATCAACAAATTAATCTCTGACCTCAGTTCAACATTCAAAATGAAGGATTTAGGTCAGTTGTCCTATTTTCTTGGTATAGAGGTACACACTGATTCTCTACAGAAGCATATGGTTCTTACTCAACAGAAATACACTCTACAACTACTACAAAAGGCAAATTTACTTGATTCAAAGCCATCAAAATTACCAGTTTCTAGTGGGCAGAGGGTATCACTTACTGATGGCACTGCATTATCCAGCCCTACTGAATACAGGAGCTTAGTGGGAGCTCTTCAGTATCTCACTCTTACTCGTCCTGATATATCCTTTGCAGTGAATTATGCCTCCCAGTTTATGCATAAACCAACAACAACACACATGATTATTGTCAAGAAGATTTTAAGATACCTAAAAGGTTCAATGGGGTCGGGTATTAGTATTTCTGCTGGAAATTTATCAACTCTCACAGCTTATTCAGATTCTGATTGGGCTGGATGCCCAGATTCCAGAAAATCGACTGCTGGTTATTGTGTGTTTTTTGGGGGTAATCTTATTTCGTGGAGTTCGAAAAAACAAGCTACTGTTGCTCGGTCTTCAACTGAAGCCGAGTATAAAGCCCTATCATCGGTAGCAACAGAAGTAGTTTGGATCTCTTACCTCATGAGTGAACTTCGTCTTCCATTGATCAAGCCTATTGTGCTGTATTGTGACAATATTAGCGCCAAATACCTTGCTTCTAACCCAATATTTCATGCAAGAACGAAGCACATCGAGGTTGATTTCCATTATGTTCGCGACTTAGTTACTGATGGCTCGGTTGTTGTTCATCACGTCTCTACATCAGATCAACTAGCCGATATCTTTACTAAGGGACTTTCTTTTGATCTATTTCACAAACTAAGAAGCAAACTCATGGTTCATCATCCTTCTTCCCCATCGGTTTGAGGGGGGATGTTAACCTAGGGTTTCGGCTGAGAACAACCAGAAGAAGAAAGGAAATGATTCTAGGGTTTTCCCAATTGGTTATTGTTTAGTCAAAGTCAAGGTATCATAGACCGAGTCAAAAGCCCAGCTAGTCTATTCTCTGAAGACACCAACATTTACTCTAGAGGCACACCTGCAAGAAGAATAAAGAAGTTAGTTAGATTAACAACTAATCTTCAAGTTTGTTAAATGTTGTTATATTTCTGTTAGACAATAACTAACTCTAATCTCTACTATAAAAGCTAGAGTTTGTAATCATTTTAGATTGATTGAATAAAATTAGAGTTTTGAGAAACTTACACTCCATATTCATTAGTTATGTCATCTTCTTCATCATATCTAGCTTCATTGTCATCATCTTCGTCACAACAATCTGCAACTTCATCTTCGTCACAACAATCTGCAATTTCATCTGCGTCACCTCCGGATTCCTCATCGTCTTCTTCGTCAGCTGATTCTCTTTCATCATATCCAGCTCCTCCATCTTCATCATTTAGGATCTAACATCTTCACTGTGAAATCTACGCAACTTGTTATACTCTGGACAAGTAAGAAACTTGTCTCGGTGTGTAACTCCCACGAACCTTTTAGAGGGATGGGCTTGTTTGTAGTACTTAAGGAGTGATGACCTTTCAAGCGAAACCCTATCACTCTTAATCGTTACCCAGTTCTCTTTTCCAATTCTTGCTTTGGTTTCTTTCAGCATGTTTCTCGAATTCAGTTGGGTTACATCCATGAAAAAAAAAGTCACATTAAGGTATTGTTGGTTTTTTAAACGACTAAAATCTATCTGAGCATGATTCATATTTATGTATATTTTACATATTTTAAATGAAATAATGCATATGATTTTCTGAACAAAATCAATGTATAATTTTATATTTTAACAACGTCATAACACTTAAAGCAACTTTTCCTATCAAATCCTGACATATTATATTGTTGAAAGGCTTAGAAAGACTAGGTTTGAGATATAACTTACATTTAGCTTACAATGCTGAATCAGATATCAACATTATCAGCAGAAGTTAGTAGTTTGTCACAGATGGGAGATTGTTTACTTGTTTCTAAAAGGCTTGGAGATCTTCGAGCCAAAAATATCGTTTCGTGGAAAATTCTTGATTTCCTTAATGCTATTGCTGCTTCAAAATATGAATGGAATGATAATGTGATCTTAAATCCAGTGACTTATGTTGAAGATTCCATTTCCCACGACAGGTTCCCTATTGTTAAATTGATTTACTATTGGAGTTTGTTGAGGGAGAAGATCCAAACCATCTTAAAATACCTCGATGCTATTGGAGAAGTGCACGAAAAAGACTATAAGAGCTATTAGGATTTGTGCATCGACTACTTGGGTGTGAGTAAACAGCACGGTGATCGAACTTTCTCTTAGGTTTTTGTGTATGTAATAAGTTTGAAAATTGTATATGTATAAAAGAAATGATAGAAAAATTTATTTTAAAGGATTTGACTTTAATTTGTTCGTTGAGTTTTCAATTAAACACAACACCGTAATAGGATATGCGGATCAGCCTTCTAGGATGCTGGTGATATTGTCCGTTTTGACACTTCTAGGCCTCACGATTTTAAACGGTCTCACTAGGGAATGGTGCTCAACCTCTTAGGATAAGCACCACACTCTGTCCGACCAACGATGTGGGATTGCTCTACAACACACCCTCCCAAAACCACAATACAGTAGAGCGAATCGTGCTGATAATGTGTTATAGGTGATGCGGACCATCCTTCTGGGTGGCTAGTGATATTGGCTACTATGATACACTTCTGGGTCTCACATTTTGTCATTAAAGAAATGACATTAAGAAATTTCTCGGGTAATGTACTATATTGAAATTTAAAATAATTTTGTTCTTTTGGTTGATTATTTTAAAATTAGCTTGTAATTTCATTTACTTATTTTATTGCTTCCAAACGTCTAATAGTACTAAAATTACACGAAACTGAGAACTGCAGGAAACTTATATTTGAATGAAAACACAATGTTCACTCTTTCAAGAACTGCAAGAAACTTATATTTGTGGTGGTGACTGATAACGAAGGGAGCGATGAGAATATAGAGGCCAAATAAAAACTTACTTTTAAATATTTCCAGCACTACTTCGACCTCCATCTTCGGGTCAATCTTCTGCTTCCATCTTCGGGTCAATCTTCTGCTTCCATGTCCACCTTAATGTTCGACTCCATCTTCAACTCAAAACTTCAACTCAAACGTCAACTCCATCTTCAACTCAAAACGTCAACTCCATAATCTACATCTACAACAAGTAGAAGGCAATGCAGCGATATGGATATGACAACTCATGATGCAGGCGCATAGGCGTGTGGGCCCACGTCCACGCGCGCCCACACCCTATTAAGTCATAATAGTAGTTTATTTAGTAGAAAAGAAGTTACTATAATTTGATATTTCTTTATTTTAAAGTTTCTAGGTTTGAGTAGTTTATTATTTTAGGAATCCTAGTTTGAGTCTATCTAGGAAGGTTTATTATCTTATAAAAGGGGATGTAGTCTATGTTATTATTCACCTTGAAGAGAAAATCAATTGAAGTTAATAAGAATTTAAGTTTAGTTTATCGTTTTCTTTAATTGTTTTTAGTTTATTTTATTATTCCGCTGCGTCTACATCAAGTGGTATTCAGAGCCATTTTTTTTAACCAATCACAATGGTTAATCCTACCGTTCCTACTCCAACAATCAAAGAGAAGACACCAACTTTTGCCTCCGAATGGGACAACATCAACAAGAAGTTATCCTCGGTTACAAAATTGGAAGAAGCTTTCGAAAATTACAAGAAGGAAACTATGGAAAAATTCGAAAATTACAAGAAGGAAACTATGGAAAAATTCGAAAATCACAAGAAGGAAACTATGGAAAAATTCGATCAAGTCAATGATTCGATCATGAAGCTATCCAAACAAATCGAAGGCATATGTAAGTCTCCCTCTTTTACCACTACTCCTTCTTCTACTACTTCCATTCAAGCATCATTATCACTTCCAACCACAACACCAACTTCAAATTCCATACTTGGTCAACCTAACACTACCCCAATCCCGATTCACATCAACCCTACATCACCACTCTCACCGATTTTCCCACTAACATACATAAACCCTTCAACCTCCATGGTCGATACTGTTGAAAGAAATTTTCTTCATAAAAT
Organism: Eschscholzia californica; assembly: GCF_041429995.1. Lineage (NCBI taxonomy): Eukaryota > Viridiplantae > Streptophyta > Magnoliopsida > Ranunculales > Papaveraceae > Eschscholzia > Eschscholzia californica. The sequence continues at coordinate 8,947,282 of NW_028238198.1, read as the reverse complement.
AAATACTAGTTTTTCAATGAGGGATGAAGAGAAATTCGTTGAGACAAATAAAGAAGAAGAGGTCCAATTAAATAACACAAGCTCCGGCAATTTATTTGATCTGTATATGATTTCGAGAGAAGAATTAGTTGTTTCGAATCACAAAATTCTTCCACATCAAATTGTGTCGTCAATGGTGTTACCTCCTCATTATCATGAACTTATTACAACTTTTAGGTTGTCTTCATGGAACCAATTGGAATATACCGATCACGTCTTCGATACAATGTCCCTTGATGGGGTTTCACCTACTCGATTCTTTCCATTCAAGGAAGAAATTAATAGGACACCGGTTTTTGCTTCACAAAATACTTCTACTACAAAATTGAATTTTTGTGATATACTGGCTAAGGTGGTTCCAAACGTGACAATTTGTGATGAAGTTTTGGTTTATAAGCTTCACGAAGATGAACGTGGGAAAATATCTAAAGTTTTGGTCCATTTTTGTCTTCTTCGAATTTTCAGGAACTTTCGTGAAAAATGGGAATTAAGGATCGGTATGGCGAAATTCATCGTATGCGGTTGCATCAAATTGTTTTCTTCATCGAAAAGGTTCGGGACGAACCTTCTGGGGAACAGGGTGCTGATGCAGGCGCATAGGCGTGTGGGCCCACGTCCACGCGTGCCCACACCCTATTAAGTCATAATAGTAGTTTATTTAGTAGAAAAGAAGTTACTATAATTTGATATTTCTTTATTTTAAAGTTTCTATGTTTGAGTAGTTTATTATTTTAGGAATCCTAGTTTGAGTCTATCTAGGAAGGTTTATTATCTTATAAAAGGGGATGTAGTCTATGTTATTATTCACCTTGAAGAGAAAATCAATTGAAGTTAATAAGAATTTAAGTTTAGTTTATCGTTTTCTTTAATTGTTCTTAGTTTATTTTATTATTCCGCTGCGTCTACATCAACTCATCTTCGTCATGGAAAGAGTTGCCAATATGGATATGACAACTCATCTTCGACAGTGAAAGAGTTTTTAATATTTCATTAATCTTTTGTGTATAGCAATTTCCTTTCGTAATGTTATACCAGTCAATGTACTTGTACACGGTTCTTCCTAAGAACATTAAGCAGAAACATGAAAATATATCATAAATGTACTATTTGTTCATTTATGAATTATGATGAATTCGTGATCAATCTTATTGAATTTTTGACCTGATATGTATATTTGTTAGAAAATTTATGGCTAAGAAGTTGATCGAAACTTTTACTCATGGAAACATGGGTTTAATGGTTAACCACCGAAATCGGCATTAACCATTGTCCATTCATTTCCTGAATTAATCATTTTCAAACTCAATTAAATCCAAATGTGAATTGATTTCGATTCATTACTAAAATTGAACATGAAACAATATATTCTTATTCTAACTTTTGCTAAGAACAATTTATTGCAAATACTAACTCAAAATAAACAATATATTCTTATTCAAAACAGTAACATGAGAAAAATAAACATAAGTTATACAAAGAAATTCATTATTAATTCCCTTAATGCACATTGTTAAACTTCCATTTCTTTTGCACAAAGGCACCCAATTAGAACTGAATAGAATATCCATGCCATCCCGCAAGGCAAATAGTAATATGGATTTTGATTTCCGCGAAACTCATTCGATTCCAATGCCACTCCCGCACACCAAACATGACTTTATGGTGTATGAGTGTATTACTTTATATCAGCTACGAACATATTTCATCCAATAATGTATTATTACCTAATGATGTATGATTGTATACTGTACTCGTGTAATCCCTATTGTCTTAAAAAATGAGTCGAGTCTCAAGCTCTTGCAGTTTCTGAATTTAAAGTTAGGTCTTTCTAGAATGTTCTAGTTCCTAATTTTCTATAAAGACTCATATTTTCCGACGATCTTAGCCTCAAACCACATCTAAAAAGGGGGATTCTCTCGTCATCTTCTTTCCATTTCTTATTTAATCACCATGTTTAGCTACCTTTAGCGAGTCGATTATATGAGATGAATTCGTGATTATGTTTAATATGATTTGATGTTTTGATTATAAATTGATGTTCATTTATTTCGATTATCGTTTTGATCGTATTTTCATGTGTCTTGTCAAGCACTTCGCATAGTTAATAGACGAAACGAAGTATTCGATATCGATTGTAGTCTAAGTCATACTTTCATGTGTTTTGTCATGCACTTCACATAGTTAGGCGACTAGACAACACTTTCGTTGACTCCGGATTAACCGATTATGACGTTTGTTTGATAAGTATGATCTCCGGATATACGTAGTGCTTATGGACATCACCTTAGGAGTCGAATATCGATTATACTTTGGAACATTAGATCGAACCATACATAGCTATAGATTTATCATTATGGATTCCCGGACATTGACACCTCTCTCGCTTATTTGTTGCCCGAATCGAGTCTTACCGTCTCCCAACTCTTGTTCCTCCGACTCTTCTCTCGAATCTCTCTCGCCCGTTTTACTTATATTGTTTAGTTAGTTTTGCTTGTTTTCTTGTTTTGTTACTCATTCAATCTAAACCCCCCACCATTTATCTTATTTCCTTTCCTTTTTAGCCCAAGTTAGTATTTGACATCTAAACCGAGGGATAAGACCCTTCATTATCCAAACTACCAACTTATCCTTGGATCGACTCTGGTTTTACCGGTTACTACTTGATACCTCCGCTTGGGTGTGCAACCTTTTCGGGTGCATCAAGAATCTCCCTTTTTCGATGTGGTTTGAGGCTAAGATCGTCGGAAAATATGAGTTTTTAGTTGCAGCCGATCTCCCCTTAGCAATTTTCTAGGTTCCCCATAGCGACCACCATCATCTTCTCCATTTAGAGCACAACCTCCATTAAAGCTAACCCTAGCTTTCTCTCTCTAGAAATTTCTTGTCCAAAATCAAATCAAACTACATGGGAAGCAAGATCAAGACATGGGGAGCAAAAGCCCTAAGGTTTGTGGCCAAAAAAGTGGCCGGAACCCTAGAAATAATTCGACCAAAAACCTTCAAAATCCGGCCAAGAGAACATAGATCCGGCTAAAATAGCTCCCGCCCGAGCCAAGAGTTGTTGTCCCGTGCAAGTGTGCGCGTCCCTGGCAAGCAGCCGCATCCTCCATAGCTGCTGCCGAGCAGCTGCTGCAACTCGGGAAGCTTGCTCGAGCTGCTGCTATGCTGGCCGGAGCTGCTGCTCCAGCCCGAGCATCCGGCCAGCTGCTTTACCCGTGTTGCAGTAGTCCCGTGTTGCAGCAGTCCCGAGCTGCTGCTTGTATTGCAGCTTGGGCTGCTGCTCGGCAGACCAAGCTAGGTCGGCCTAGTGTGCTGGCAGGCCTATGCTTGGCCGCAGGGCCGTGGCTGAGAATTTGGGGGCCTTGTGCCAAATTTGAAACAGACTTTTCATATAATAAAAAATTACAAGTAGAAGTTAATGAGCGTACAAGATAATTTAACATTATATGAAAATTATAGATGAATCCAAATATATTTTGGAAAAGTAGTTACAGAAAAAAAAAAAAAAGTCATTTTTTATATGAAATATAGTTTAAAAATCCACAATTACTTTGTGAACAAATTAAAAAGAAATTTGTTTACTATATCTTAGACTATACGTTATAACGACAAAAAACACAATACAATTTCATACACTTATGGATTGTTTGCATTTTAAAATAACATCATATAGAATATTTCGAAAAAGTAGAAATTAATTAACAATCTATTCGCAAAAAAGGTGTAAAGGAGCAGAAATTAATTAACAATTTCACTCTAGGTAGGTGTAGAAAAAAATAGGAAAATTTGGAGATCACGGGATTTGAACCTAGGTCACAAAAATGGAACTTGGGACGGCTTTCCAATTGAACAAGAATGCTAAACGTGATAGTAAGGTAGTTTTCTACCTATATTCTCAAAGCCTCTAGGAGAAATGGGCCCCTAATAGTGGGGGCCCAGTGCGGCCGCCCTGCCCGCACTGGGCCTTCCACGGGCCTGCTTGGCCGGCCCTCCTCCTTCTTCCTTCTCTCTTTCTAGTTCTCAACCCTTCAAGCTCTCTAACTCAAAGAACAAGAACCCTAGCCTCTTGCCTCTTTTCTCTCTTCTTTTGTACTTGGTTAATGAATGATGAAGATGATGAATAGTAACCTAAACTACTAAAACCCTAGAGTTCCTTGACTTAGTCAATTCATTTAGACTTTGTTGGACTAATTAGTCTAAGTTAGGCTCTCCAAATGTGACATTTTCGTGTCACATCAATATTCGTCCCACAATGGTGCTAAGCCGAGTTTTTTCATACGCATCGTCTCCCAGAATAAAACGGTCTTACCTTCTTGAAGCGCAACACTTCGATCTTCAAGAAACTTCGAATAAAATATGCAGAGAACTTTCTTAACCTCTTAGACTTCTAATGCAAACTCTAAACTCAATAAACTAATTAATTTGTTGATCACCCCCTAAATGAAATACTGAATTGTATTTGTAGAGAGAATGGTGACTATATGGAGAAACATAATTCCTGGAGATGTGTCTCCTAATTTTAATTCAACCAGGGCAATGGTTCACTATTTCCAACAAATAACGTAATAAATTTGTCGGGCTTTAGGTTATGTTTAGTTGGGCGTTGGACCTCTTTCGTTATCGGTTCAACTATCGTGCTTATTACATCTTCAAGATGTATCAGTGCCTTGTAATGACTAACGTATATCGTAGTCAATTTCGCAAAAAAAAAAAAAGAAATAATTGTTCTAAAACCGTTACAATAAGAAAAAAACCATGTAGATGTAGATATTAAGATTAACATAAATGCACTTATTAGTTATAGATAACTAAAAGTCACTCACCACTAATTTGCATGGCCGCCGCTTTGGAGAATAAAAAAAAATCTCCGGGAATAAAGATTTTAGTTAATAAATATCGACTCAGGGACATATTCTTTTTTAGTACAAAAATTGACTTGATTAAACATTGCCTCCTAATCTTCATCTTTTCTTTTTTTCTCTCTCTCTCTCGCTCCCACTCCCTCGCACCATCTCTGTGTTGTTCTCTAATTCTTTCCATCTTCTTCTCTTATTCCCTCTCTCGATTCCTCATTGTATATCTCTTACTATCTCTGTTTATTGCTCTCACTATTTATGTCTCCCGATCTCTCACTGTTTCTCTCTCAATCTCTCACTATTTCTCAACTGATCTCTCATTGTTTCTCCCCCTCACTCACACAGACATTGCTTCTCTCGATTCCTCATTCTCTATATATTACTATCTCTCTCTATTTCTCTCACTATCTATGTCTCTCGATCGCTCACTGTTTCTCAATCGATCTCTCATTGTTTCTCTCCTTCTCTCACACAGACATCGCTTCGGCAAAGGGAAGTGTTCCCTTCGTCGGAACTCTACCCGAGGATTTCGTTGTCACGAAACATTTCGTAGCGGGCAACTAAACATTTTGTGGCCATGACCATTCCGTGGCCACAAAACGTTTAGTGGCCATTACCATTTCGTGGCCATAAAATGTTTCGTGGCCACGTACTTTGTGATTTCCACAGAGAAATCTATATAAACCGAGGGATACAAAGAGGGAGAGAGACTACGAGAAAGAGAGATAAAGACTACGAGAGAGATATGTTTAGAATGAGAGAAATAATGGGAGTGATCTACAATGAAAGAGAGAGAAACAGACAGAGAAAAACAAAGAGATCTCGAGTGAGAACCATAGAGAGAGGGAGAGGGAGAGAAAGACAGAGGGAGAGAGAGAGAGGGAGAGAACGAAAACAACAAGAGAGGGTAACAGTGAGTTAGAGAGGAGAATAGAGGAAACGGAGAGGATAAGGATTAGGGGGGAATGTTTGATCAAGTAACTTTTTGGACTGAAATAAAATATTCCCCCAAGAATATACAAAAAAAACATGGAATCCCTGGAGAATCTATTCCCGGGATATTATTGTTTATTCCCCACAGCCGTGGCCATTTGCATTTGTCCACCATTATTATTCCTCTTAGTTGCTTGTGTTAAAAACATTTAAAATTAAAGTCTGGGTCATTTTTTCCCGATTGTTAGTTGTAAACATAGCATCTTTCTTTTTAATTGTAGGTGTTTTAGGTAATTCAAAGTGTAAAAAGTTAAGAAAGGATAGTTTTTTGCCATAATATCTCAAACGATGTAAATACTTACTATATTCATCAAATATAGGAAAATTATGAAAATGATTTCCCCATTAATTTTTTTCCTATTGTGGAAGATTAACAATGAAATCGTGATAACAAATTACTCTAATTTGGTTAAAGTAGAAATTTACTCATTTAAATATGAGAGTGAGAAAGGCTTTTGGTATAGGAAGAACACTATTTAGTAAAGGCAGTGCGTTAGAAAGGTCAATTTATGTATTTGCTCTTCCTTTACCAAATTAGTTTAAGGAGGGCGTTATAAGGATCATCTAATAAATAGTGCCAAAATATAAGGACTTAGATAAAAGATAATAATAAATCTAATATTTTATTCACTTGTAGTTTCTCTCACATAAACAACTACAACCCTCATATCGTCACTACTATCAACATCACCATTAGTATTAAAAAACTTGCAAAGTTTACCATCACTATAGTCTTAGTTTCGAGCTTTTAATGGTGCCTCAAGATCTCATGGATGATGAACCACCGTTAATGAAGGAAACTACAAGTGAATAAAATATTAGATTTATTGTTATTTTCTGAAGATAATATATCTCATGTAAAGAAATATCATTTTCTTGTCTTCTTCTATGGTTGAACAACCGTTTTAGGGTTTTAGGTCGTTTTTTTTTTGTTAAGAATTTTCGGTTAGATCGATGGAAAAAGACAACAAATTTTCGTAGGGTCGGCTGAAAAAGACAAAAAATTTCAGTCGTAACGGCGGAAAAAGATGACAAATTATATTAGGGTCACAATGTTTCGAAATTTATATATCATGCCTGTTAATTTTAATCAATATTATTATGTTTTGGGCCCCGATAAAAAATCTCGCACCGGGTCCCCAAAATCTCAGCCACGGCACTGAATGCAAGATGTGAACTTGTTAGTTGTTATTTTGACAGAAGAAAAGGTGGAAGAAGCTCAAGATAAATTAATGGAGATAACCCAGGAACTAAATGAACTTATCGATGAACACAATCAACACCACAGTGATGAAGAAGAAGATAAAGTCGATAATACCGAAAGGATGAAACCATTAAACAGAAACATATAACAGCACCACACATTAGAAAAAGAAAAATAATAAAAGGTTACAGGTGATTCGAACACTATTGATATCAACCAGCAGGTCTCTCCCCTATTTCTCTCTATAGAAGTTTAGTTGTTGGTAATGAAAAGAAGATGAAGATGGTGTTAGGTTTTATGGAAGAAGAAAATAGGGAAGACTAAAATAAAAAATTCTAATTTGTAGAGGACATAAGCGTAATATATTAGAGTATTGGCCCCTATAAAACAGTTATCCATATAAGAATTCTAATTTTATCATTTTCCACATAAAACGCCACCCTGCTTGATTTCAACTTGCACTAAGAGATAGAGTTGTAAATCGTCTTAAAGAAATTGGCATTGTCCTCAACTCAACCCTAAACAAAATTTATACTTACCGTTCAGCTAGTCTCAAGCTAAGATAACTTACACTTTTTGAATTTTGAATTTAGACTTGGGCCCTTCTGCTATTTGCTAGTTCCGAAATTTCTAACTTCAAAAAGAAAAGAATTTAAAGCACATAATAGCAAAATCTTTTGAAAATTTCAATCAGGACAAAGTTTAACTCTCCTCATTAGTTGTTCCCGTTCCAAGATCTCTGAATTAAAAGAAAATAGTAAGACAAATAATAAATCATTAAAAGTCAAAGTTCAACTTGTCTTGCTAATTATACCCATCCTAAGATTTCTAACTTTAGAGAGAGAAAAGTTTAAATCGAGAAATAGAATAATTTTTTAAAATTCTATTTCAATTTGAAATTTATGGAATATTTATTATGGCATATCCTATTTGATTTTCCTCTGAGAATCCTCTAGATGACGTTACAAACAAAGTGAGCTCCTTATATATAATCCCTAATGCTTCTTGTTCTCATTCACATCCATCTTTTTCCTTTCAATTTGATGTTAGTTAGCGATTGGGAGATTGATCGAAAGGTTAACCACATAAAAGGAAGTGAGTCAAAATCAAAGCTTAGTTTTTTTTTTCGGATTTTCATTTATTTTTAGTAATCCAACCTTGATTGATTTTCATTGTTTCTCCTATTATTATATTTGTTACATTAGTTTGGGGTTAACATTTGTTTTTTTCTTATTCAGCAAAATCAAATAGTTGTATTCAAGATGCATACTCAATCATGAGATTCAAGAACCAATAGATTATGTTTATCTCTTAGAGTCTTCATTCGAGATTGAGCATGATATATAAAATAGACTTGAACATGAAAAGAGAATTACTTTTTGTTGAACAATTAAATAAATATTTTAGAGACGAGTAGATTTCGGATGGTCTAAGAGTAATTTTGTTTATCATACCTTTTGTTTCTTTTATGCTCTTTAGATTCAATTGTTCTGCATCATTTGGACAATTTATTCAATTACTTTGACCATGCAGAGCTTTCTTGTGGATACAAAGGTGAAGTTTCTCACATGGAAGAATTGGTGTCCATCAAATTTGAGTATGTAGAAACTCATTTTAATGACATTTCCCTAAAAATGAGGCCACCGGTTCGATTCCAACTTATTCCAACTTCTCAGGTAGTGTGCTATTACTTGATTTCAACTAATTTTGTTCAATAGATTTTATTGTTTTGAAGTCTTGATATCCTTTCTATTGATCTTGAGCCATCACCACATACACTAATTTCCTATGTGTAGCCTTGTTTTCTGGATTGTTTGTTTTCAAATTAGCATGTCATTTTATTTATGTGTTACAGTATTCATTAGATAATACCATTGTACATGTATTTAGAATTTACGATGCCAGATGCAATAACAATTATTGTATTTTCCATATATCTACTTGGAAAATGTATGAATGATTGTTATAAATTTTAGGTCACTATCTTTGTAGGAGTCCATATAAGAGAGCCATAATGTTAGAGTCTGTTAACCATTTCCTAACATTTTATGGGGTTTCTATGATTCTGCTGAATGATTTTCAATTTTGGGCAGATTAACGAGAGTGAACGCATTTGCGGCTATTGAGATCATACCTCGATGCCTTCACATCATGGAATTTGGTGATGAATTCAAGCAATTAGTGAGTAGTCAGAGTTTCTTGATCTATTAATGTTTTGCAAGTTTTTTTTTTTTGCAGTTGATCCATTTGTTTTAGATTTTCTTAAGACATGTTTAAAATCCAAGTTTGCCACATGGCTTCTTTGCGTCTTCTAGACACATGATTCACGCACTTTAGCATAGGGGTGGACAACAGATCAAAGTTATCCCTTGGGCATTATTAGTTTTCATCTCAAAGCCGGAAGGGATGCTAAAGATCCGATCTATTTCCATATGGATTACACATAAAAGATCTAAGTTTTGCACAAGATTATAAAGATATACTTAAATTTTAAAGCACATAATAACAAAATCTTTCGAAAATTTTAATTAAGATAAATTTCAGCTCTCCTTATTAATTGTTCCCATTCCAAGAATTCTAACTCAATAAAAAAAGGTACTAATTGAGGCAGATAATAAGTCATTAAAAGTCAAGTTCCACTCGTCTCACTAATTATTCCCGTCCTAGAATTTCTAACTTTAAAGAGAGAAAAATTTAGGTGGTGAAATAGAATAATCCTTTAAAATACTATTTCAATTTGAAATTTATGGAATATCTTTTATTATTTTATTTTGTTGCAAGGATGGAATATTAATTATAAGGGTGGACCTTATATATATTTTCCTAAGACATGCAGACATGTATGGTAACTTTAGGTTTAATTACTATTTGGTTCCCATCAAAACAACTATCTTAGAGATACCCACTACAAGAAATAGGGTTTAGATTACTTCTAGCCATCAACTTACAAATTTGTTCAACAAAAAAAAATACTTACAAACTTGTTTACTTTTATTCTAAATGAACTTCTACTTTAAATCAGGAAATTTAGAAAATATCCTTGGGTTAAACAACAATCATAGACTTCAACACTTAGTATCACTTACTTTATCAACTAATCATAAACTAAAGATCATGAAAACCTTACTTTTGAACTATATATCCAACTTGAATATAAGAACAATTAAACTTGTGTTGAGAAGCCTGTGAGACCCTCAGAATATGACAAAAGGAGCTTCATATTTGAAGCTTGAAGCTAACAACCCGTTAAGATGTATACAAGTTTTAAGCCTTTGAGACCCTCACGTAACTCGTAAGAAATCTTTAGGATAAGGGCGTTATTTGTGCGCTAACAACCCGTAATTATCATCCTAACCGATTATAGACAAGGAACATTGCTGCTTCAAAATATGAATGGAATGATAATGTGATCTTGAATCTAGTGACTTATGTTGAAGATTCCATTTCCCACGACAGGTTCTCTATTGTTACATTGATTTAGGTTTGGAGTTTGTTGACGGACAAGATCGGAACCATCTTAAAATACCTCGATGCTATTGGGGAATTGCACGAAAAAGACTATAAGAGCTACGAGGATTTGTGCATGGGCTACTTGGGTGTGAGTAAACAGCAGGGTGGTCTAACTTTCTCTTAGGTTTTTGTGTATATAATAAGTTGAAAATTGTATATGTAGAAAAGAAATGATGGAAAGTTATTTTAAAGGATTTGACTCTAATTTTTTCATTGAGTTTTCAATTATACACAACACAGTAATAGGATATGCGGACCAGTCTTCTGGGCTGCTGGTGATATTGTCTACTTTGACACTTCTAGACCTCACACATTTTAAATGGTCTTACTAGGAATGGTTTGTCCGACCAGCGAAATGACGTCCTCGGGAGTGGTCTGGATCCAAAATGGTGAAAGTGTCCGCTTTGAAACCTAACTTAATCAGTGATCTCATATTTTGGATTTTGTATGTCACTTTCGAAATAATAATTACACTCTAAATATATTTGTGACATGATTTAAGGTGTACCTTAGTGGGTAAGAGTAGTGATCACGTGTAAGATATGAATGGTTCAAATCCTCACCTAAGCTCTACAACAATTTTTTCTCAAACATGCATTATATCGGGGGCCGACTTTTAAACTCTGTTTGGGGCCTCCCAAATCACTAAAACAGACCAAATTTAGCTATGGATAGAGGTCGTAGCTGATACGTGGAAGTCTGTAGCAGATTATCCGTTGCTACGACCTTGACCCTTCGACTGAAAAGGTCTTTGCTACGACTGCCTTAACGGAAAATTGCTCATCTTTCGTTACGGAGATTTCTCATCTTTCGTTGCTACAACATATAACCGTTGGATGTTTTAAGAATTACGGTACAATCCGTAGCAAAAGGTCCTAAATTTCCAAAATAATTTGATCGTTGGATATGTAGTAATTATGGTATAGGCCAAAGTAAGATGTCCTATATTTTTTACAATAATGCGACCGTTGGTTTTTATTTGTTACAACAGTTTCCGTAGTAAAAAGTCTGAAGCAAAAGGTAATAACAACATCAATACGTGAACACATTTGACCTGTTATATACACATGTTAATTAATAGTAAATAACTAAGATGCATATGCAACAAGACACACATATAACTAATCACATTCATTCAATATTCATTAGAAATCTATTGTATTTCGACAAAACCTTCCACTCACTTATATCCATCATACCTAACAAGAGTTGACCCTTCCACTCACCACCCCTGAATGTTCATTTCCATCTTGTAAATTAATTTTGAATGATTGCGACTTTGGGCCATCCAAATATTCTCTGGGCATAAAGATTTTCGCCAATTAGATGTGACTAAAGATACAACGTCATTCAGAGTTTAAATCGATGTGTTTATTTGTTACATTTACCCCCCTGATCTTTATCTCCCACTGCCAACCACCACCGCAAGCAACTCCGACCACCACCGCAACCAACTCCGACCACCTCCATTTCCAACCACCATTACCATCCTTTCTCTCTCCTTATTTATATCTGTCTTTGTTCTGGCAAAGATAACCTTCGCCGAAACAAAGAGAGTAGGGGGTGAGGGAGAGAGAAGTGGTGGTGGTGTCAGTAATCGAAAGTGGTGATGGTATTAATCGTTGGACGTGGTGGTGGTGTTAGTACGCGGAAGTGATTGTGATTCTAATGGTGGTCGAAGGTCAAGTTCAAGATTAGGGGGCAAAAACATAAATTATTTTTGGACTCAAACAAAGTTTACCGCTAAATCAAGTCTAATTGATCAAAAATTTCTGCCTTGGAGAATATATTAGATTCCCTAAAGTCGCTGCCTTGGAGAATATATTAGATTCCCTACAAATTGTTTCATATGAAAATCAAAGCAAGAAATTGCCACCCGATCCCAAATGTACCTCTTCTTTTGTATGAAGTTTAAGATCGAACCTTACCAAATAACTTAACGAATTATTTTAGGTTTGATTGTTGAATACCAAATTACACATTAAGCAAATGAGGTATGTTTTAACCAACTAAAGTTCATCTCCTAAATGAAAACAAACCAATTAAAAATGCAATCGATTCCATAGTTGAGTTGATTTCATTTCGTTGTCGAAACTGACCAAGACTCGAAACGATCAAACCCTAAATCAAAACAAGTGAAAAACAACTCAACAATCCAAGGATTACTAGATAACCCCACGTTTTCACCAACCTAGTCTTTGGGTTTTTTTTTGTTCTAAAAAAACCCCAAAGACTGGGTTGGTGAAGACCTGGGGTGTTTTTAGTAATAAAACTACATTTCTATTAGGTTGTATTTTTCACTAACACGCTTCTCTTTTACTGTTAATTTTTGTGTAGGGCATTGTATTTTTAATTTTTGGTGTCTCGGATAATTTAATTATAAGAAGCTAAAAATAGATTTTTTTTCATCATAATATCTCAAAAAACTTTAATATTTATTATATTCATCAAAGATATGAAAAATATGAACAGGATTTCTCTAATAAAGTCTTTTGTTACTTCGAAAGATTAACAATGAAATCTCGATAACATATTACTTTCATTTGTTTAAATTAGAAATTTACCCGTCAAAATATTCAACAGATTAAGAGGAAAGAGAAAACATTGTTCCTCTGAGAGTATATATTTACAGATAGTATATCTTTTCTCTTTATTTACAGGATCAAAGAGCTAAATCTTTCTTAAAATAAAATGATATAAAATTTCTCTTTTTTCTTGAAAGGCAAAATGATAAAAATCTAATAAAGATAATATCTCTTATCCTTTAAAGACAAGAATCTATCCAAATCCATATTAAATAGTATAGTAAAGAAATAAGAGCAAATCTTTGTAGCTTCTAGAACAAACTTAGTTACCCAACACCATGTCTATATATGCCCAACCAGGTCTTTTTGGTTTTCACCATGAGATGTCTATTCCATCCTTTAATCCACCAACTCTATTTTTTTTTTCTACTTTACCAATTCTTCACAGAAATGTTAGTGGGAATAAGAGGGACAAGAAAGAAAGCCATCTAAACGAAATCAAGGTTTGATTTTCTCTTCTCTTTTTTGTAATATAGATTAATGTTAAATCTTTCTTCATCTCGCGTCTTTATCTTCTTCACACGATTTTCCTACAAAAAAGTATGAGAATTGGGTATGAAGTCAATTTCGATGAAGTAATTTGGACTTAGTGTTATTTTTTCTTGCAATTCATGTTGTGCATCACTTGCTTCATTTTCTTTTTAACTATAAACATAGTATTATCAGTGAATCAAAAGTTTATAGTATTAGAAGTAAAGCTACAAATACAGAGAATAAAATCAAAAACTATAATTTTAAAGAAAAATGAATTGGGACTCCCTAGGGATACTCCCAAGTGTACTCCCCCTCACAGAAGAAGGTTACTTTGATCTTTTCAATCCGACAAAATTGTGAAAAGACCAAAATAGCTTTGTCATTGTGAGGGAGAATACACTTGGGAGTATGCCAAGGGAGTCCCCTATCATCATTGAATTTTAAAAACACACTCCTAACTATGACCTGCAACTTACCAACCAATTTGGCACCATAGCCTCAACTGCAAATAAGAACATGACTTACCTAACTGCGATCATGTGACAACAAATATAGACTTTGAATCAAGACCACCACTTAAAACCTAAAATAGCACACGAACAAAAGAAAACATATCTAATTAAAGAGAGATAGATCTGGAGAAGTAATCGAAAATACGGGTCTAAAAGGGATAAAAATAGACTTAAGGAAGATGGATCTAGAAAGACAAACTAAAACAGATCTAAAAAAAAATTCCAAGGGACAGAGATCTTAAGTAAAGAAGATTTGAAAAAAGTAAATCTTGAAGACAAACTCAAAACATTTTGGAAACATACTTTCGAAGCCAATCACATAAAATGTTTCAAACATCTTCATTTGATTGATTTAATTTGACTGATTTTATTCTTAATAGTGATATTTCTTATTAACTGAACCTGTTAGGTTTAGCTTAATTTCTAGACATGTGGTTCACGCAGTCGTTAGATACCAGTCCATAAGAGGTGTTTGTAAGTAGAGAAAGGAGCAGAAAAAAGAGGATGAGAAGCAGAAGAAGAAGAAAAGGATTAGCATAGGAGGTGGCATGAGAAGAAAAAAATAGAGAGATCGGTAGGAGAAGGAGGAAGGAATAAGACAATCATCTCAAATGGGAGAGAAACACTCTTAGGAGTTTCTCGCCGTAATTTATTTTTTGTTGAACATAAAAATATTAACGACTTTGATTATGTTTGTACTAATCTATTATTTTTTTCATCAAAATCCTTCTTTATTCTTGAATCACATGAAGAAGATGAAGTGTTTGAGAAGTGGAGGCCAGATTTATTCCTTTTCATTGTCATAGAGAGTAGTCCGTGTGCATCAAATAACATATGATTGTTATAAACTAAATACATAAATTAATTTTTGGGATAAGGTGACGTGTATACTACAACAGTTTGTACATGTTGTCTTGTAATTGCTTCGAGTATGCGCACATTATCCTCAGAATAGGTTAGATATGTATTACTATGCTACGTAACGAGTGAGCCGCTTATCTTAAGATGTGAGCTCGCTAAGTACCTGTTCCCCATCACCGTGAAAATATTTTGATGCATGGAAAGTACTAACTTTTGAGATTATTCCACGTGATGCATGGAAATTCGGATGCGTCGAGATTTTGACGCGTAGACATTCTGACATGTGGAGAGGGGAATGCGAGGAGTTTCCTTTAATATATAGGTTTTAGCCTTTTATATGTTGAGTCTGACTCAAAGATCCCACCAAGAAATTTTAGGGTTGGGCCGAAACGAGAATGAGTAAGTCGAGTTGGACTTGACGCCTCACGTGGTCCAATTTGCAGTCCACTGGCTTAAGACGATATTTGGCCAAGACAAACATCTGATACTCTTGGTATATTTTTGAATAGCAATAAACAGACAAAAACAATATTTCTCTTAAGTTACGGTTATCAGGTTATGCCATGCTTAATTGGTTTCTTACACAAAGCACTCTCCTCTTACTGTCTGATATCCACTTTGAATTTGGATACATGACAACGCCGTTGAGGTTGAAGGTAGAGCAATGTCAATTGTCATACTATCTATCTAATATTTATTTTGTAATAGAATTTAGATTGTAGTACAAACCAAATCCGTTACCTCCCGTTATATATTTTTTTAGATTATATTTTTACATTATAACTTTCTAAAACTTTAAAAGATTTTGTTCATATTACGAATTAAATATTAGCTAGTAAACTTTATATAGTTTGACATCTTTCCTAATCATACCAAATTCAATACCATAATTAGAATTCATAATTAATGTTTTTGTTCCATTGTGTGCTCATTCTGTCTCATAGTTTTGCATTATTTTAGAAATTTGTTCGTCTGGTTTTAACTTCACATAACTTTTGTGAATTTATGAGTTTAGTTTCTCACATGGAAGATATGGTCGACATCAAATTTGAGCTTGCAGAGGTTCACTTTATTGTTGCCGAATTGAGGACACAGATCCGGTTCCAAACTATCTACTTTTCGCAAAGATTAATTTCCAAGGTAGACTATTTTTAATCTTAAATGCATGGATGATAAATATAAGTGGCCTCACTTCTTTCTTATGTTGTTAAAATCTAACCTAATTTTTTATGTTTTTCTTTTCAGGGTAAGATGGGAATACAAGATTTCCGACTATTAGAATTGTTATCGGAATGTTACAAAAACATCCTCCGACCGGTAAATCTAGTGACTATGGATTAAGATACACACCGTCCGTTCTTGTTGTCGATAATTCAAAAATGAGTCGTTTGATTTATCGAACTCAATTAACCAAGATCGGTGCTGCGTGCTGGAAAGCGGAAAATGGACTTGAAGCAGTGGTACTTTGTGAATTTGGAGCCGATTTTCATCTCATTCTCATTGATTATGACTTGCCGCTCTTGAATGGCCCTGAGGTATAAAACGTTTTTTCCCCTAATCTATATAACGTTTTTTAAAGATCCTTTTTCCGTTATCACATATGTAGAATTTAGGTTGATCGATCATAAAATAGTTAGTATGTGAAAAATATTTGGTAGGTCTGACCCCATGCGCTTGTAGTATGTCTTTTATCTCCATCTCCATCATCGTATATGTTCCATATTCATCAGCTTTGCCATCTTCTTCATCTTATCTAGCTCCAATTCGCTCAGGACACCCCAACCAAATTGATTATGATACACAGAGAAGCTACTTCAGACTCACGAGGAAACACTGCAGCTTTTCATTATTATATTGCCTGATTTTACTAGTTCCTATAGTCAGCTACACCTGATGGTATTATCGCCTAGAAGAAGTAACTTGGGAACGAAAGAAATTTCATGGAGCGAATGTACGAACAATTAAAGGTACTGTAATAGTCCCACATTGCTCACAAGAGTGGCCAGAGACTGGGCTATATGTGTAAGCTCAAGCTTAGTAAGTACCGAGGCCTTTTGGGTAGGCTTGTGGTGCCTTCGCCAAGGACAAAACCCCGTACCAGTGTGAGGTGGTTAAAGCGGGGACAATATCGGCAACTGCTAAGGCTTGGGGCGTTACAAAGTGGTATCAGAGCTCTAGGTTCATAAATCCTAGGATCAGTGTGTAGGGTTCAACCCCTCTAAGCGCATAGTACGTAGTAAAGTTTTGTACGGAGCTCTTGACTGTCTAAGTTTTGACTTGGTTTCTCTTTTGGATTTGAATAGAGTTATGGTTAGCGAAAGGGCTACTGGTCGTGGCAGAGGTCGTCGCAGTGCTCGCACCCGAGGGGGTGGTAGAGGTCGAGGTCGAGGTGTCCTACCTAAGGAAAGGGGTTCTACAGCACCAGAGGGTACACATGAACAGTCAGGGGGTCATGAGACCACAAATCCTAATCTGAACGGAAGAGAGACAGTGACAATTGATGCAGCCGCATTGCAAATTTTGATTAACAATGCAGCAGAGGCTCAAACAAGGGAACAAGCTCGGACGCAGAATCCGACACTAGAGACGGGAGGTCCTGATGTGAATCTGAGGCCACCGACTAAGATGACCTGGTTGAAGTACTACCATGAGTTTATGAAAATGAGACCGCCAATATTTGATGGGACTGGAGGACCGGTAGAGGCATATGAATGGTGTAAGGAGATAGGGAGGATGTTCGTGGCATTTGATTGCTCCGAGGAATATAAGCAACGGATGGCAGTGTTCCAGTTGAAGAAGAATGCAGCTACTTGGTGGGACACTCAGTCTAGGCTAGTGGATCCGTTAAGGTTCACCTGGGAAGAATTTAAGAAGGTCTTCATGGAAAACTTTATTTCTTTCTCGGCACAACAAACACTTAAGAGGGAATTTCAGGAATTGAAGCAAGGGGAGAATCAATCAGTTTTGGAGTATGAGAATGAGTTTCACAGACTCTCCCTCTTCGCTACTCAACTGATTCCCACAGAGGAGGAAAAGATTGAGAGGTTTGTCAATGGGTTGCGTGACAACATTGCTAGGTACATTGCTGGGCAACCTAGTTTCGACACCTATCAGAAGGTGGTTTCTTGTGCTAAGGTTCACGATGCTCGGATACAGGAGGCAAAGAAGCAGAGAGGAATCAAAGTGCAAAGCAAGGGTGAACAAAAGGGGAACAGTAGCAGTTATGGGAAGGTTGGTTGGAATCAGAGCAACAACTATAATGATCAACGGGATGGTAAGTGGCCTCGGATCGAGGGAGGCAACATGGATATGACAGTGGTGACTACAGGTAGGCAACCGCCAGTGGCTAATGTTGATGGTGTGGAACAGAGACCATTTAGAGGAGTTTGTTTTAATTGTCAGGAAGTAGGACACAGGTCTTTTGATTGTCCGAGGAGGACTAGAGCTCAAACAGGAAATCAGGGGCGTCATCATGAGCGTAACCCACAGGGCAGACCACAGGGACGTGGGCAGCAGCCACAGTTGAATGTTATCGTTCCTAGAGATGACCGCGCACCTATTAATGTGGTGGAAGGTACATTCCTTATTAAAGGTACTATCAATGTTCATTCCTTCAAGAACTTCAAGAAACTTAAAATTGTTAAACATGATTCTTGCTATGAGTATAATGGTATTACGGGTGGATTTAAAGTAGATCGACTTAAATGGTTAAACATGAATGTGATCCCATTCTTGCTATGAGTATAACGGTATTACTGGTGAATTTAAAGTAGATCGATTTAAAATGTTAGTTCATTTAATTTTCTTTAAGTTTAAATTTTGTCGATTGGGTAATTGTTTCTTTCAATTGTGAATTACGTTGATTAGTTAGTTTTTTATTTTGTTCCAAATTGCAAATTATCTAAACGTGAATTGTCTTATAACCCGGATGATGCCATGGTTTAATACGAAAACTGTGAAAGTTGGTAAATTCTAGTTTTGTAATGTGTAGATTGATTTGTTTTTATTTTTTTGAATTCTTCAGTGTGCCTCGAACGCTTGACCTCTAAGGTGGAGGATTATACCTCTAACCACTCCAACCAAGGGTTGTTGGGTAGATTGATTTGTTGCTTGTGATATACGCATATTTGTAGCGGTATTGGTCGTCGGTTACGCCGATAATGGTGAAGGTGAACAATGGGAGGAGAGAGATTTTGTCTAAGTTGCTTAAGAGTTAACTTATTTTGTTTATATGCAACATATTATTTCCCAAGAGACAGACTGGTTCACCGTGTTTGTTAAAATCACGATTTTTTGATAACCAGAGATAGACATTGAAATAATTGACACGATAATATAACGTAGTTCGGTCGGAATCTCACGACCTACATCCACGGAGAAATAACTGTTCCATTAATAATCACCACGACTCGTGGGTTAGATCGGTTACATTGGTCAGACTTAACTCGATAAACAATTCTTAAGACCCTACTCTTATTTATAGAGAAGTTAGGGTTTAGGATTTCCTAGTTTCTCCTAACTAAACTAGGAAACAATATAAAATCTTACTAATAATAATATTAGATATATTACAAGATCCCAATATGTTAAACTAAATATTATGGATCTTTATATCATCAAATATCTTGATCGTCGGATCTCCTTATCTCATCCGTCTTTTATATCACGTGTTTACACAAGTATCTCAATATTCAGACTCATCTTCATTGTCGGGTCTCTTCATATTGATCTGTCTCATATTACGTATCCTATTATCCCCCTCGCTAGTCGGAGTACGACAATTTTGAAGTTCCCGACTTGGAGAGAAAAAAAAGTCGTTACTCTTCTTATTTGTGTTCTTGGATTTTTTGATGCTTGGTGAAGATGAGTGAATCATGATTTAGTCACAACGAAAACGTGGGAAATGTGGTCATATTAAACGAAAATCAATGACGTTGTCATGTATGTAAAGTTGGTCATTGTATGAACAATGGAAAAGAAAATGTCAACATAAAATGTTGTGATGAGGAATGTCGACACGAAGGTCATTGCCGGTGAAAAGGGTTTAGAAGTGATCAGGGGCGGCCCAGTCCCAAAGCAGCCAAAGCAACTGCTTTGGACCTCACTTCATGGAAGGCCCCATATTTTCCCATTAATTAAAAGCACCCCATTAGAAAAACTAAAAAACAAAAAAAAGTCAAAGTAAAAACCTACTAAAACCAACCAAGACCTTTCCCGAAGGTCACTAATAACAAGCATTAAAAATGTGGGACCTACGATAAAAATAACCCTACTTCCTCTTCCTCTTTCTAAATTTTTGTTTCTTTTTCTCTTTAAATATTTATTCTCTCTTGCATTGTCTAAAAAATCTCCAATTTTATCTCTCAACTCAAAGACTCTAAACAAAGTAAATGATTCTCTATCTTGAATGTTCATGAAATAACTGGTACGAGTCTGATTATTCATGACTCAGACTCTAAATTTATAGAAGCTCACACTTCCATTGCGAGGAGCAGAAATAGCGAAGAAGGTGAGGCAATAGCTATACTAAATGGCCTTGTTTGGGCGGTTGAACATAACTATAAACATATTATCATTGAAAGTGATAATATCAATATCATCCAGAACATCAAAAACAGTAAACATGTAGTACAATGGCAATCCTGCATTCACATTCAGAAAATTAATGAAATCAAACGTAAGTTAGATAGGGTCACTTTCAATTTCTCTTGCAGGAAATTTAATGTTGCGGCGGATACGCTTGCTAAGAGGGCTCGAAAGAAGCATAAATCAGAATCTTGGAGTAGAATTCCGTATTTTATTTCGAAGTTGTATTGTAATGACACTCTTATTACTTAATAATAGTATACCCTTTAACAAAAAAAAAAGTAAATGATTCTCTATTTTTCACCCTTATTTTTGTGATTTTTTTCAATCCTTTCTTTTTTACCTTTTGAGTTTATTATATTTGTTATTATTATCTATTTTTAAAAAGAATTAGTTTGCATCCTATTAAAGAAGGTCGCGGCTTTGGGATATAATGAAAAATTTTGGGGGAATAAAGACTTATTCTGTCAAGATTGACTTAGGGAAAGCATTTACTTTTTTGCCCAAAAATTCATTTGTTTTAACCTTGGCCCTTAATCTTCTTCCCCTTCTCTCTTCCTATCTCTCCTGCTCATCCTCTCTCTCCATGCTCATCTCTCTCTATCTATCTTACTCTCACCTGGTTTTTTTATCTCTCACTGTTACTCCCTCTTTCTCTCAGCCTCTTTCAGTAAAAGGTAGATTGAAGACACATCCTATATTCAAACCCTAATAAGAAAAGGACGTGATTTTGTTCCAATAATTACAGAAATTCATTACTCAAACTCAATCCAATTTCGATTTGTACATTATGTTAGAATATAGCAGTTTTGCTATTATGTAAAGTTGTTAATTATTGTAATATTCATGAATAGGGAAGTTTCCCAAGTTTCCCTATATTCATGAATAAGGAAGTTTCCCATTATTCCTAAATTACTTCTATATGTAAATCCTTTGTAAACCTATAAATACTTGTGTAAATCAATGAATAAAACACACAGAGAAATCTTCTCACATATCTCTCTCTCTTTCTTGTCCCCTCTCTCTGTGTTCAAGCTATTATTATTCAAGAGGTATTTCCCTCTTCACATGGTATCAGAGCCAATTCAGTTTTTTTTAATAATCAATTTCTTCTATCATGACTACTACTGAAGTCGATTCTGGAGACTATACTCCTCATTCTCCACCTAATCTGGTGTTTGATGTTCATCACTCTGACTCACCAACTACTATTCTCATCACTCCATTATTAACCGGAGATAACTATGCCTCTTGGTCAAGAGCCTTCATGGCTCTTCGGGCAAAAGATAAATTCGGGTTTGTAGATGGTTCTATTCCCAAACCCACTTCTCCAAATCAATTACATTCATGGGGAAGGTGTAATGATCTTGTTAGTAGTTGGATTATCAATTCCATTGCTCCGGATATTCGGTCTTCCGTTTTATACGATGAAAGTGTCGCCGATATTTGGCGTAATCTTTGTGAACGGTTTTTTCAAACCAATGCCCCCAAAATTTATCATTTGAAACACGCAATTTCATCTTTCAAACAAGAAGGACATGATGTTTCCTCCTATTTTACTCAACTCAAAACTCTACAAGATGAGTTACAATCCCTTATGGTAATCGATCCATGTATTTGTGGTCAAGGGAAATCGTTACTTGATCGTACTAATCAAGAACGTGCTATGGAATTTCTTCAAGGGCTTCATGACCATTTTTCGGCAATTCTAAGTCAAATTTTGTTAATGTATCCTTTTCCTTCAATCCTAAAGATTCATTCTCTTGTCAAACAAGAAGAAATCCAACAAAATATCATGGCCGCTACTTCCAATCCACCGGAAGCCGCCACCCTTGCAACATACAACAATGATCAACGAAATTTTCGAATGGAGAAACCAAACGCTCAACGTCCTAAACGAGCTCGTCCCTTTTGTGACTATTGTCAACAACATGGCCACGTCCGGGCTACATGTTATCAATTAAACGGTTATCCAAACCGTTCCAACTCGGGTGCTCGGCCAAATCTCCCACCACGACCGACCGGTCCACTTGCCGCCACCGTAACCGAGACGGTTGATCCTCCAACGGGAGCACCTCTAGCCACCTCATTAACTCAAGAGGAATATCAAGGTCTTCTTTACTTCTCGATCACCAACGCCATTATAACGGCACTTCCAATCCTACTCAAGGATCTACCGACGCAGGTATTAACTTTACAGGTATTCAATTCCTCTCTTCTCCTTAGGTTATTAATTCTGGTGCCGCCAAACATATATGTAGTTCTTTATCTCGTTTCTCACATTATGTTGATGCTCCACCCCAATGTTTTGTCCGTTTACCGGACGGTAAACGTATTCAAGTACGTCACATTGGAACGATTGTTTTCAATTCAAATTTAATTCTCAAAAACGTTTTACATGTTCCGGAATTTAATATCAATTTAATTTCTGTCTCCCAACTCACCAATTCTCTTCGATGTTTAGTAACATTCGATTTTTGTTCATGTGTTTTTTTTGGACCCAGTGACGAAAACGAGGATTGGACTTGGTGATCTCCATGAAGGACTATACTTTCTCCGCACGGATATTAGGATTTGTTCCTTTTCAATTTCTAGTAATAGTCTATATAATTAAGATGTTTCCGATATTTGGCATTGGCGCCTCGGACATCCTTCTTCTTCTATTTTTAAGTCTTTAATTTCAAAAACTCAATGTATGAAATCAGTTTCATTCAATAAAAATCCGTGCGAAATTTGTCCCTTGTCCAAATTTACACGTTTATCTTTTCCGTTAAGCAATTCTACTTCTTCTCGTCCCTTTGAATTAATTCATGCGGATTTATGGGGACCTTTCTCCGTCCCCTGAAACTCTGGTTGTCGTTATTTCTTAACTTTAGTGGACGATTTTACTCGTTGCACTTGGATTTTTTTAATGTCACATAAATCCGACACTACTCAATTTCTCAAGAATTTTTCTAATTATATATCAACTCAATTTGATTCTTCCATCTCCAATTCACAATCCGGACAAGGAACGATTCCTATTCCGAAAATTCAATCAATCCGATCTGATAATGGTATGGAATTTATGAATCATGAACTTCAATCATGGTTCCGTAAGAAGGGCATTATTCATCAAACTAGTTGCCCTCATACTCCTCAACAGATTGGCATCGTCGAAAGAAAACATCGACACATTCTGGAAGTAGCACGCTCCTTACGTCTTCAAGCCCATCTCCCAATTTCCTTTTGGGGTGAATGTGTTCTTACGGCAGTATATCTCATCAACAAATTGCCAACACCAACATTACAAGGCATTTCTCCTCATGAAAAACTCTTGGGTTCTCCTCCCAAATTTGACCATCTTCGGGTCTTTGGATGTCTATGCTTTACTAATGTCCTTTGGTAAAAACAAAGTTAGATTCCCAAGCATCTCCGGGTATTTGTCGTCGGCTATCCCCACAATCAAAAAGGATATCGCGTTTTCGACTTGAATTCTCGTAAAATAATCACCTCTCGTGATGTCCTTTTTTACGAAGATAAATTTCCGATGTTGTCTAAACATCCGATCTCTTCTCCTCCTCCTTACCGACCGATGGTCTCCATCCACGATAATGGTTCCTTTAATTTTCCGAGGACATCACCATCGGCTCCTCGTCAAGTTTCTCATCAAGCGTCTGATGTGCCTATAGGCACTCCCTCAAGGCTTTTCGGCTATGTCCCTTCCGCTTCGAGTCAGCCCGACAGAGCCGACTCCTCTTCGGGCACTCCTTGGCACCTCACGGACCGAAGCCAGAGCCCGGCTCCCTCCTCCATCGATAACGCACCCACATCTTTAGGGACGCCTCCTCCCGATGGTCCAATTCATCCTTCACGGCCATCCCGCAACCGCCGACCACCCACTCATCTCAATGACTACATCTGTCACTCTTACCCGGATTCTAATGTGGTCTACCCTCTTACTCTATCTAAATTTTAAACAATTCTCGAGTTCTCATCAAGTCTTTCTCAATTCGGTAATCACAACAGTTGAACCCACTTCTTTTTCTCAAGCCGTCAAATCACCTGCAATGTCTAAAGAAATTGCCGCTTTAGAATCAAATAACACATGGACCATTACAGACCTCCCTTTTGGAAAAAGGGCCATCGAATGTAAATGGGTCTACAAAATCAAATTCAAAGCCGATGGTTCCATTGAACGCTACAAAGCCCATCTTGTAGCAAAAGGATACACACAAATCGAGGGTCTCGATTTTCATGACACCTTTGCCCCCGTCGCAAAGTTAGTTACTGTACGCGTTCTTCTATCAATCGCGTCTATTAAAAGTTGGTCTCTCCACCAACTAGATGTAAATAATGCCTTTCTCCAAGGCGACCTCGATGAAGAGGTCTTCATGAAATTACCTCCCGGTTTCTCCAAACAGGGGGAGTCCAAAGTCTGTCGCCTTCAGAAATCTCTCTATGGCCTTAAACATGCATCTCGTCAATGGTTCTCAAAATTCTCATCCGTCCTTATCAAGAAGGGTTTCACTCAATCCCTCTCCGACTATTCATTATTTTTTCTCTGCACATCTTCCGTACATCTATACGTTCTAGTTTACGTTGATGATATTGTCATCACTGGAAATGATGAATCCGCCATTTCCACACTTAAATCCTTTCTCCACACCACTTTCTCTCTCAAGGATTTGGGTCATCTTAAATATTTTTTAGGGATCGAGGTCTCCCGATCCTCCAAAGGCATATTCCTTTGCCAACGCAAATATGCCCTTGACATCATTAAAGACTCTGGTCTTTCGGCATGTCGTCCTTCTCCTTTCCCAATGGAATAGAAACTTCGCCTCAGTCCTTCCGATGGTGATCCTCTTCCGGATCCTACCGTTTACAGACGGCTGATTGGTCGTCTTCTCTATCTAACCGTAACACGTCCCGATATCTGTTATGCGGTCAATAATCTTAGTCAATTTCTACAAAAACCCAGCACTACTCACCTTGATGCTGCTCATCGGGTCCTTCGTTATCTCAAAGGATCCATTGGCCATGGCCTTCTTCTCTCTTCTTCTAGTTCTCTAAACGTCACTGGATACTGTGACTGGGCTGGATGCCCCTCCACTCGTCGTTCTACCACGGGTTACTTCACTATGTTGGGTTCTAGCCCTCTCTCTTGGAAATCCAAGAAACAACCAACGATTGCTAAATCTTCTGCTGAAGCAGAGTATCGTGCGCTAGCACATCTCACTAGTGAGCTTCAATGGCTGAAGTACCTTCTCAAAGATCTTGGCATCACACATTCTTCACCCATGACGGTTCACGATGATAACAAAGCTGCTCTCCATATCGCCGATAACCCAGTCTTCCATGAACGAACAAAGCATATTGAGATTGATTGTCACTTCGTTCGGGAAAAGATCAAAGCAAATGTCATCGCTCCTCGTTTCACACCAACTTCTGAACAACTAGCGAATATCTTTACCAAACCACTAGAAGCTGATGCATTCAAGACGATTATTGGCAAGTTGGGTCTCACATCCCTTTCGGCTCCTACTTGAGGGGGAGTGTTAGAATACAGCAGTTTTGCTATTATGTAAAGTTGTTAATTATTGTAATATTCATGAATAGGGAAGTTTCCAAAGTTTCCCAATATTCATGAATAGGGAAGTTTCCCTTTATTCCTAAATTACTTCTATATGTAAATCCCTTGTAAACCTATAAATACTTGTGTAAATCAATGAATAAAACACAAAGAGAAATCTTCTCACATATCTCTATCTCTCTTTCTTGTCCCCTCTCTCTGTGTTCAAGCTATTATTATTCAAGAGGTATTTCCCTCTTCACACATCAAATGATCTCCAATTAGTTAAATCCAGGAATATCAGATTTCATAACATAAATAATTCAATCAATTAGGTTTCAGCAACCAAACTTGGGAGTTTACATGATAAGAACAACAAAATACATGGAAGCAAAGATTAATTAGGGTTTTCAGCAACCATATATGGGAGGTGAAGAAGATGAGGATATCTGTTATGGAAGTGATGAAGGGTGTGATACTAATGTTTCTTCTCTCTAGGTCAGAAAGATTTGTGCCTTGTTTTCACAAGTTCTAGAGAGAGAATTGTGTAGAAGATGACTTGGTGGTAGTGAATCCAATCCAAATTCCAATGTGGACAAGTATGAAGCAAGTGGGGATGACGGGTGTTTTCTCTCAACGTGAAGGTTAGCAGAGACATTGAGAGAGAGAATAACGGCGAGAGAAAAAGATGCATGAAGATCACGAGGCGAAGTTCAATCGTGTAAATTCTTGAACTACAAAATAATTACACCCCATAAGTCAATGTTGACTAGTTAAGTCTTTATTCCCTATAGAATTTTCTTTATACCCCAAAGGATCCACCTTAAAGAATAAGCGATTTTTTTTGTTGAAAGTAAGTGTTGAGTTTATTACTTCTAAAAAATTAGGTTTTAACAAACAAAAAAGACATTTTATCTTCAAAATCCTTTAATCCTTATACAATATATTTTAACGAGTTAGCTATGTTGTCAATTGAATAAGATATGAAGGGAGAATTGGACTATTAACGCATAATTAGTAATTTTACATCTCAAAAGGCAAAACAAATGTTTTCGAAATATATTTAGCTCATCTCTATATGTAAATTAGATCTTTTTATATAGTATATAGTTCGAGTTTATGATTTTTAGTAGTGTTTTTCATACTAAATTATTTGTTACGGTAAAAATTAACATTTTACAGGTAAGGGAAAAAAGGCCCCAAATTTTTCTTTGCTTTAGGCCTCCCAACTACTTGGGTCGGTCCTGGAAGTGACCTAATGAGTAACAACAAAAAATGCGTTTTGTTTAAAATCGACAAGAAATCATTATCGGAATGGCAAATAAAATATTGGATAAATAACACCCAAAAATTATAATGTCATGAAAATTGTTGACAAAAGATTGCTTGTCGTGAGAATGTCAAAGTCGCAGGTACATTTCCGGAAGAAAAACATAAAATAGATGAAAGAAGTCTAAATTGAAGAAAATTAAAGGTCACGATAGATAAATTATGATTTTGAAAATGTCACGGGTGATTTCGGAATTACAAGTCAATATAGATATATGGTATTCGTTGAAGCAATGTCTCTCTCTCACACAGAGGAAACAGAGAGGATGAGGATTAGGGGGTAATGTTTGATCAAGTAACTTTTTGGACTGAAATAAAATATTCCCCCAAGAATATACAAAAAAACATGGATTCCCTGGAGAATCTATTCCCGGGATATTATTCTTTATTCCCCAAAGCCGTGGCCATTTGCATTTGTCCACCATTATTATTCCTCTTAGTTGCTTGTGTTAAAAACATTTGAAATTAAAGTGTAAGAAGTTAAGAAAGGATAGTTTTTTGCCATAATATCTCAAACAACGTAAATACTTACTATATTCATCAAATATAGGAAAATTATGAAAATGATTTTCCCATTAATTTTTTTCCTATTGTGGTAGATTAACAATGAAATCGTGATAACAAATTACTCTAATTTGGTTAGAGTAGAAATTTACTCATTTAAATATGAGGAGAGAGAAAGGCTTTTGGTATAGGAAGAACACTATTTAGTAAAGGCAGAGCGTTAGAAAGGTCAATTTATGTAATTGGTCTTCCTTTACCAAATTAGTTTAAGGAGGGCGTTATAAGGATCATCTAATAAATAGTACCAAAATAGAAGGACTTAGATAAAAAATAATAATAAATATAATATTTTATTCACTTGTAGTTTCTCTCACATAAACAACCAAAACCCTAATATCGTCACTACTATCAACATCATCATTACTATTAAAAAACTTGCAAAGTGTACCATCACTATAGTCTTAGTTTCGAGTTTTTAATGGTGCCTCAAGATCTCATGGATGAGGAACCACCGTTAATGAAGGAAACTACAAGTAAATAAAATATTAGATTTATTATTATTTTCTGAAGATATTATGTCTCATGTAAAGAAATATCATTTTCTTGTCTTCCTCTATGGTTGAACAACCGTTTTAGGGTTTTATGTCATTTTTTTTGTTAAGAATTTTCGGTTGGATCGATGGAAAAAGACAACAAATTTCGGTAGGGTCGGCTGAAAAAGACAAAAAATTTCGGTCGTAACGGCGGAAAAAGATGACAAATTATATTAGGGTCAAAATGTTTCGAAATTTGTATATCATGCCTTTTAATTTTTTTCAATATTATTTTGTTTGGGGCCCCGATAAAAAATCTCGCACCGGATCCCCAAAATCTCAGCCACGCCACTGAATGCAAGATGTGAACTTGTTAGTTGTTATGTTGACAGAAGAAAAGGTGGAAGAAGCTCAAGATAAATTAATGGAGATAACCCAGGAACTAAATGAACTTATCGATGAACACAATCAACACCACAGTGATGAAGAAGAAGAAGATAAAGTCGATAATACTGAAAGGATGAAACCATTGTACAGAAACATATAACAACACCACACACATTAGAAAAAGAAAAATAATAAAGGGTTACAGGTGATTCGAACACTATTGATATCAACCAGCAGGTCTCTCCCCTATTTCTCTCTATAGAAGTTTAGTTGTTGGTAATGAAAAGAAGATGAAGATGGTGTTAGGTTTTATGGAAGAAGAAAATGGGGAAGACTAAAATTAAAAATTCTAATTTGTAGAGGACATAAGTGCAATATATTAGAGTAATGACCCCCGGAGGTCCCAGGTTCGAATCCCAGAGAAAGTGGTATCTTTGGTTATTTGAATGGGGATTATTAGGGTATAAATAATGTAGTGTAGTTGAGCTTTAGGCCTTTATCTAGTTGGGTTATAGGCCTTAAGAGTTTGAGTGGACTATAGGCCAGGTCATGTTAGAGTTTGAGTGGGCGGGTAGCAAACTTATCACATCTTTGATGTATTCAATGCCAATTGTACGACAATGTAATCGGTTTCCAAAAAAAAGAATTCTAATTTTATCATTTTCCACATAAAACGCCACCCTGCTTGATTTCAACTTGCACAAAGAGATAGAGTCGTAAATCGTCTTAAAGAAATTGGCATTGTCCTCAACTCAACCCTAAACAAAATTTAGATTTACCGTTCAGCTAGTCTCAAGCTAAGATAACTTACACTTTTTGAATTTTGAATTTAGACTTGGGCCCTTCTACTATTTGCTAGTTCCGAAATTTCTAATTTCAAAAAGAAAAGAATTTAAAGCACATAATAGCAAAATCTTTTGAAAATTTCAATCAGGACAAAGTTTAACTCTCCTCATTAATTGTTCCCGTTCCAAGATTTCTCAATTAAAAAAAATATTGAAGACAAATAATAAATCATTAAAAATCAAAGTTCAACTGAGTCTTGCTAATTATACCCATCCTAAGATTTCTAACTTTAAAGAGAGAAAAGTTTAAATCGAGAAATAGAATAATCTTTTAAAATTCTATTTCAATTTGAAATTTATGGAATATTTATAATGGCAGATCCTATTTGATTTTCCTGGGAATCCTCTAGATGACGTTACAAACAAGTGAGCTCCTTATATATAATCCCTAATGCTTCTTGTTCTCATTCACATCCATCTTTTTCCTTTCAATTTGATGTTAGTTAGCGATTGGGAGATTGATCGAAAGGTTAACCACAGAAAAGGAAGTGAGTCAAAATCAAAGCTTAGTTCTTTTTCGGATTTTCATTTATTTTTAGTAATCCAACCTTGATTGATTTTCATTGTTTCTCCTATTATTATATTTGTTACATTAGTTTGGGGTTAACATTTGTTTCTTTCTTATTCAGCAAAATAAAATAGTTGTATTCAAGATGCATACTCAATCATGAGATTCAAGAACCAATAGATTATGTTTATCTCTTAGAGTCTTCATTCGAGATTGAGCATGATATATAAAATAGACTTGAACATGAAAAGAGAATTACTTTTTGTTGAACAATTAAATACATATTTTAGAGACGAGTAGATTTCGGATGGTCTAAGAGTAATTTTGTTTATCATACCTTTTGTTTCTTTTATGCTCTTTAGATTCAATTTTTCTGCATCATTTGGACAATTTATTCAATTACTTTGACCATGCAGAGCTTTCTTGTGGATACACAGGTGAAGTTTCTCACATGGAAGAATTGGTGTCCATCAACTTTGAGTATGTAGAAACTCATTTTAATGCCATTTTCCTAAATATGAGGCCACCGGTCCGATTCCAACTTATTCCAACTTCTCAGGTAGTGTGCTATTTCTTGATTTCAACTAATTTTGTTCACTAGATTTTATTGTTTTGAAGTCTTGATATTCTTTCTATTGATCTTGAGCCATCACCACATACACTAATTTCCTATGTGTAGCCTTGTTTTTTGGATTGTTTGTTTTCAAATTAGCATGTCATTTTATTTATGTGTTACAGTATTCATTAGATAATACCATTGTACATGTATTTAGAATTTACGATGCCAGATGCAATAACAGTTATTGTATTTTCCATATATCTACTTGGAAAATGTACGAATGATTGTTATAAATTTTAGGTCCCTATCTTTGTAGGAGTCCATATAAGAGAGCCATTTCCTAACATTTTATGGGGTTTCTATGATTCTGCTGAATGATTTTCAATTTTGGGCAGATGAACGAGAGTGAACGCATTTGCGGCTATTGAGATCATACCTCGATGCCTTCACATCATGAATTTGGTGATGAATTCAAGCAATTAGTGAGTAGTCAGAGTTTCTTGATCTATTAATGTTTTGCAAGTTTTTTTTTTTGCAGTTGATCCATTTGTTTTAGATTTTCTTAAGACATGTTTAAAATCCAAGTTTGCCACATGGCTTCTTTGCGTCTTGTAGACACATGATTCACGCACTTTAGCATAGGGGTGGACAACAGATCAAAGTTATCCCTTGGGCATTATTAGTTTTCATCTCAAAGCCGGAAGGGATGCTAAAGATCCGATCTATTTCCATATGGATTACACATAAAAGATCTAAGTTTTGCACAAGATTATAAAGATATACTTAAATTTTAAAGCACATAATAACAAAATCTTTGGAAAATTTTAATTAAGATAAATTGAAGCTCTCCTCATTAATTGTTCCCATTCCAAGAATTCTAACTCAATAAAAAATAAGGTACTAATTGAGGCAGATAATAAGTCATTAAAAGTCAAGTTCCACTCGTCTCACTAATTATTCCTGTCCTAGAATTTCTAACTTTAAAGAGAGAAAAATTTAGGTGGTGAAATAGAATAATTCTTTAAAATACTATTTCAATTTGAAATTTATGGAATATCTTTTATTATTTTATTTTGTTGCAAGGATGGAATATTAATTAGGGCTGTGATTAAATGAGCTCGAGCTCACAAGGTGAGGTGTGAGCTCGAGCTTGTGACCGTGGGATTGTTGAGGATCAACACACTTTACAGCTGGCTTCTCCTTAATTTGGGGGACAAATAACGTGGGTAAAAAATAAGTCATTTAAGTAGATATAATTGCACAATTGCCCTTGTCACACTATTCTTTTTTTCTTGGCTGAAACAACTACTTTTTTTATTCCTAAAACCACTACCTCTTAAAATTACTAAAACTATTTCACTCAAAAAAACAATACTAAAACTATTATACAGTGAATAAGACTTCCTCCAGGAACGTATTGCATCTTTCATGAACATCCTCACACCGAGTTATTTGTCGCCGATTAGATCAATGTACATTTTATGTATCAGATTCAATGAATATATAATTTTTTTATATTTGAAATCCGTTTAGATAATATGGAATATTAAAGACTCTATTATCCAATAAATATCAAGTTTTTAGAGACTCTACTAACCAATAAAAGTTGGATACACAACAAATACTAAGTTTTCATATGCAAATCCAAATGCAAAAGTACTATATATCTCATATCTGATAAACTTATTTTTTTTGAGTTGTTCAGCGTGTGCCTCAAACCCTTGACCTCTAGGTGGAAGATTTTACCTCTTACCACTCCAACCAAGGGTTATTGGCCACATCTGATAAACTTAACGAATATGAATTCGAATGTTAAAAATATTAGTGAATATATTTTACATTAATTTCTCCCAAGATTTTCACGGAATCTCCATAATGATATGTCTAATTTTTCAAGGAGTCTCCTCCAAATTCATCGAGCAAGCATCAATCACGGTTTTCGCATCACCTTCAATTATACACCCGTACTCTTAGAGGTTTAATGCCAAGTATGTCGCCAACTTTGCAGCTCGCGCTTTCTGCTTTCATGGTTGAAGTCGCTGACCAGGTTTGGACCATAGCCATTACAAGTACCCCATCATTATTTCGACATATTGTTGTCCCCACTGCCCGCCCATGAAGTAATGAAGCATCAAAAATTAATCTTCAGTTTGTTCTCCTGTGATGCTGCCTAGATCGAGACTTCACAATAAGATTCAGGATTTCGGTAGTATTTGCAGTGTGTTCAATACTCGAAAAATCTTGTTGTAGTAATTGTGCTTCTTGGATAATCCTATATATATTTGGTTGAACACTATTGAATGTACAGTTATTTCTCGCCTTCCATAAGCACCAAGAAACATAGACTTTTAGTTCAATAACCTCATGTTCTTCATCACCTGCCAATCATTTACAAATAATCGACTTAAAATCTTCATTCCCATCTACTCTTTGCTATTGAGGTATATTAGGATTTTGCAATAAATAAAAATTTCAAAATTTCGTAAAAGACTATACTTGTTTTTTTGCAAAATAGAAACAAAATTAAGACATAAAATTACTTGGTTTGAGAATTATACGTCTTAACTAATTACATTATTGAATTGGGAATAAAGTCAAAACAATAAAAAAACAAACGGGTGGTAAGTTTCCAAAATAAAAATGAATTGTAAGGAAATAGGACGTGGTGTAACACAAAGAAAAGGAAACTAGACGTCATATTCTTCAAGCAGTGGCAATTCTGTAAATACTGGTATTTTAATGGATTATTTTAAAAGTGATTGGATAGGAGCTGTCATTGGATTTTATGCGTTCACGTTTGAGAAAGATCTCATGTGTTAAAATCAATTCCCACCGTTAGATGACTCGAGCTCATACACCAAGGTATGAGCTCGAGCTCATCCAATCACTCCTCTATTAATTATAAGGGTGGACCTTATAGGAGTATATATTTTCGTAAGACATGCAGACATGTATGGTAACTTTAGGTTTATTTACTATTTGGTTCCCATATTCACTCTTACTTGAGTATCTCTAAACTTGCTTTTCTCTTTGTAAATTTAAATCATCATTTACCTTTGGGTTGATTCAATTCTCAACCATGAATTTTAGAGAAAAGTGAGTCAAGGTCCCACCAAAACAACTATCTTAGAGATACCCACTACAAGAAATAGGGTTTAGATTACTTCTGGCCATCAACTTACAAATTTGTTCAACAAAAAAAATACTCCCTCCGTCCCATTTTGTTTGGATGTTATTCTTTTTAAGGAAGTCCCAAAATGTTTGTCCACTTACTTGAAATAAGACTCTTTTATTACTAGTTTTATTGATGTTTCCCGATCTACCCTTACTTTTAATACTAATAAAAAAAATTCTATTGGTTCTACACTCGTTCCAATGTAGTTTTCATTGTAATACTCTAAAGTAAATATGGGTAACATAGGAAAATACATTTAGTTAGGAAGCAATAAATGAAAATCCTTAATAAGTTGGATCTCCCAAAAGGTCAAACAAAATGGGACGGAGGGAGTACTTACAAACTTGTTTACTTTTATTCTAAATGAACTTCTACTTTAAAACAGGAAAGAAAATATCCTTGGGTTAAACAACAATCATAGACTTCAACACTTAGTATCACTTACTTTATGGTACAAACCCGTATGAAGAAAAAATAAATCTTTCTTTTATCAACTAATCATAAACTAAAGATCATGAAAACCTTATTTTTGAACTATATATCCAACTTGAATATAAGAACAATTAAAACTTTAGTTTAAGAAGATATCAGCTCACATGCCAAGAAAAATAAAGCCTTCTTGTGTTGAGAAGCCTCTGAGACCCTCACAATATGACAAAAGGAGCTTCATATTTGAAGCTTGAAGCTAGACAAGAAAACACAGTATCATATGCTCAACCCGTTAAGATGTATACAAGCTTGAAGCCTTTGAGACCCTCACGTAACTCGTAAGGAATCTTTAGGATAAGGGCGTTATTTGTGCGCTAACAACCCGTAATTATCATCCTAACCGTTTATAGAGAAGGAACATTGTGACTATCATCCAACTTTTGGCATGATTTGGACAAGAAAACAATGACCGAAAAATGTTCGTGATATCATAGGTGTTCGACAACAATGGTGCCCGTGTCAAAAAAAGCTGATAGCGGGCAGAGAAAGAAGCTGATATCTTATTTATGGAGAATGTAATAGGATACGTTACATTAGGAGGATCGAAAATAGGAGATCCGGCGGTCAAGATAAGTTGCAGAAATAATATACGTGTGTAACACGTGTATGTACGTGACGGATCGAGAAGACGAGATCCGACGATCAAGAAGAGTTCAGAATATTTGAAGATATATTGAAGATATATTGAAGATATATTGAAGATATGTGAAGATTTAGTTTCTTATATTCAGAATATCTCTTGTAACTATCTAATGGTAATATTAGATAGATTTTGTATTATTTCCTAGTTTAGTAATTAGGAACTAGGAAACCCTAAACCCTAAGTCATCTATAAATAGGAGAGGGTTCTAGGAATAAAACTCATCGAGTTATGTCTGATCAATGTAACCGATCAACTCCCACAATTGAATGTGGTGATTATTAATAAAGAGTTATTTCTCCGTGGATGTAGGTCTTGAGTATTCGACCGAACCTCGTTAAATTATCGTGTCTTTAATTCATGTCCAAATCTCCGATTATTATATAATCGTGAATCTAACATGGTATCATGAGCAGGTTTTTTGTTCGTGTTTTATGCTTCCGCAAAATTTCCAACACTTTTATTCGTTGTGACATAATTAATCGATCAATTACTTTGACGATTTTTTTCCCAAGTTATTCTTGTGAATATCATATTTCAATAATTTTTTTATATATCATTGTGATTCAATAATCGATAAGCTATTTCGTCGATTTCTTTTCCCAAGTTAATCTTGTGATTATTTCTCATCGGTGTTACAAAGAAAAGGAAAGTGCAGTCTTCATGGTTGGTTATGTGAAAAAAAAGTATGTTCTATATTTATTCCAAATTTTCAAATTTTTTCTGATTTTTTCGAATTTTTTTAGACCTAAAATAGGTCTGAAATTAAAAATAGATTTTTCAGAACCATAATCTCAGATCTGGTTCGTTTTGAAACAACCAGAACCAATTTCCCGTTCCGGGACAAAGAAAAACCGGGATTTTATATAGTCCGCGACCAAACAGACCCTTAAAAGCAAAACTTAGACCACCATGACCGAGTCAACCATGTTTGACCCGGGATTATTTTCAACCCGCTGACTAAAGTCAGCAGACTAAGACCCGCCTCTTTCTTCTACTTCCCCGCGTGAAAAACCCTAGGGTTTGATTCCGGCGACATTAGCCGGCAAAATTTTCATTCCAACTCGATCCTTTCATCGATTTGGACATCATATACCAACCACCAAAGATCTCCCTTTTGATTTGGTGAAGAATTAACCATTTTATAACCCGAAAATTCATATTTTTTTAGAGCTTTCTCTCTCTACAAATCGATTCAACTCGGGTCGATTCTTGGCCAAGTTTGATTGAATAGACTCTTCCAATCATAGATTAGGAGTTTTATGCACATTACAGATGATTTCTGTTGTTCAATTTTAATCCTAAATCGAGATTTGGAAAACCCTAACCTTTTGTTAGCAATCTAGTTTTCCCCAAATTAAATGTTTGGGACAGTTTTCTTTTTTTGCCACAGTTTGGTGTGACAAACTTTTGCCACAGTTTTCTACTGTTGGAAATATTTTTTTTTGTGATAGTGATTTCTTCCTGTCACTTGTACCCAACTATTTATAGTTGTGAGGCAATTTTCTGTCCGATATGTGACACTAAAATAGATTAATTTCATCTATTTTTCTTTCCGGATATATCCGTGACATTTCTAAAGTCATGTTTTGTTTATGACGATTTTATTTCTCTACCAAAATTTTGGACTTTTCCTTCGACGGAGAAAGAATTCCTATTTTGGATTTGAATTCCGGAATTCAACCTGCGAAATTTTCATTATCATATATTTCTAATGATTATTTTCTTTCTTCCAATTCTATTTTGGAATTTTCCAACCAAATTATATTTTGGAATATTTTTTCACCTAATAGAATATCTCTTCTACGAATAGAATATCTCTATTTTTCATTCCGGAATTATATTCGCGATCTTGCCTTTCTCGGCAATGAATTTCATGACAACCATTTTTTCGATTGTTAATTATCGAAAAATTTTTGGTATTCCGACAATGAATTCTTGTCGATTTTAAACAAAACAACATTATTTTGTTGTCACTCCTAAAGTTCATACTTGACATTTTTATACGACAAGATATTGATCATCACAACCTTTGAGTTGTTGACATTTTCTTCATACAATGACCAACTTTATATACATGAGAAAATCCATGTAATTTCATTGTCATTGATTTTTGCTCAATTTTTTGACCGCAACTACCAACCTTTTGGTTGTGACTTAATCATCGTTCATCTTCCAACGCATCCACAATCCAAGAGTTGCAAGAAGACGAATACGACAAATCAAGAAGTATTTCCTTTTTCTCTCTCCGAGTCGGACACTTCAAAATTTACGTGCTCCAACTTGCGGGGGGGGTAATAGGATACGTTACATAAGGAGGATCGAAAATAAGAGATCCGGCTGTCAAGATAAGTTGCAGAAATAATATACGTGTGTAACACGTGTATGTACGTGACGGATCGAGAAGACGAGATCCGACGATCAAGAAGAGTTCAGAATATCTGAAGATATATTGAAGATATGTGAAGATTTAGTTTCTTATATTCAGAATATCTCTTGTAACTATCTAATGGTAATATTAGATAGATTTTGTATTATTTCCTAGTTTAGTAATTAGGAAGGAACTAGGAAACCCTAAACCCTAAGTCATCTATAAATAGGAGAGGGTTCTAAGAATAAAACTCATCGAGTTATGTCTGACCAATGTAACCGATCAACTCCCACAATTGAATGTGGTGATTATTAATAAAGAGTTATTTCTCCGTGGATGTAGGTCTTGAGTATTCGACCGAACCACGTTAAATTATCGTGTCTTTAATTCATGTCCATATCTCCGATTATTATATAATCGTGAATTTAACAGAATGTTTATCAAGAGTGCAAAACATTATCAGAAGAAGTTATTAGTTTGTGACAGATGGGCTATTGTTTAATTGCTTTGAAAAGGCCTGGGAATTTTCGAGGCAAAATTATCGTATCGTGTTAAATTCTTGATTTCCTTATAGCTATTGCTCCTCCAGAATATGAATGGAATGATAATGTGATCTTGAATCTAGTGACTTATGTTGAAGATTCCATTTCCCACGACAGGTTCTTTATTGTTTCATTGATTTAGGTTTGGAGTTTGTTGATGGACAAGATCGGAAACATCTTAAAATACCTCGATGCTATTGGGGAATTGCACGAAAAAGACTATAAGAGCTACGAGGATTTGTGCATGGGCTACTTGGGTGAGTAAACAGCAGGGTGGTCTAACTTTCTCTTAGGTTTTTGTGTATCTAATAAGTTGAAAATTGTATACGTATAAAAGAAATGGTGGAAAGTTATTTTAAAGGATTTGACTCTAATTTGTTCATTGAGTTTTCAATTATACACAACACTGTAATAGGATATGCGGACCAGTCTTCTGGGTTGCTGGTGATATTGCCTACTTTGACACTTCTAGCCCTCACACATTTTAAATGGTCTAACTAGGAATGGTTTGTCCGACCAGCGAAATGACGTCCTCGGGAGTGGTCTGGATCCAAAATGGTGAAAGTGTCCTCTTTGAAACCTAACTTAATCAGTGATCTCATATTTTGGATTTTGTATGTCACTTTCGAATAATAATTACACTCTAAATATATTTGTGACATGATTTAAGGTGTACCTTAGTGGGTAAGAGTTGTGATCACGTGTAAGATGTGAATGGTTCAAATCCTCACCTAAGCTCTACAACAATTTTTTCTCAAACATGCATTATATCGGGGGCCGACTTTTGAACTCTGTTTGGGGCCTCCCAAATCACTAAAACAGACCAAATTTAGCTATGGATAGAGGTCGTAGCTGATACGTGGAAGTCTGTAGCAGATGATCCGTTGCTACGACCTTGACCCTTCGACTGAAAAGGTCTTTGCTACGACTGGCTTAACGGAAATTGCTCATCTTTCGTTACGGAGATTTCTCATCTTTCGTTGCTACGACATATAACCGTTGGATGTTTAAGAATTACGGTACAATCCGTAGCAAAAGGTCCCAAATTTCCAAAATAATTTGATCGTTGGATATGTAGTAATTATGGTATAGGCCAAAGTAAGATGTCATATATTTTTTGAAATAATGCGACCGTTGGTTTTTATTTGTTACAACAGTTTCCATAGTAAAAAGTCTGAAGCAAAAGGTAATAACGACATCAATACGTGAACACATTTGACCTGTTATATACACATGTTAATTAATAGTACATAACTAAGATGCATATGCAACAAGACGCACATATAACTAATCACATTCATTCAATATTCATTAGAAATCTATTGTATTTCGACAAAACCTTCCACTCACTTATATCCATCATACCTAACAAGAGTTGAACCTTCCACTCACCACCCCTGAATGTTCATTTCCATCTTGTAAATTAATTTTGAATGATTGCGACTTTGGGCCATCCAAATATTCTCTGGGCATAAAGATTTTCGCCAATTAGATGTGACTAAAGAGACAACGTCATTTAGAGTTCAAATCGATCTGTTAATTTGTTATATTTACCCCCTGATCTTTATCTCCCACTGCCAACCACCACTGCAAGCAACTCCGACTACCACCGCAATCAACTCCGACTACCTCCATTTCCAACCACCATTACCATCCTTTCTCTCTCCTTATTTATATCTGTCTTTGTTCTGGCAAAGACAACCTTCGCCGAAACAAAGAGAGTAGGAGGTGAGCGAGAGAGAAGTGGTGGTGGTGTCAGTAATCGAAAGTAGTGATGGTAATAATGGTTGGACGTGGTGGTGGTGTTAGTACGCGGAAGTGATTGTGATTCTAATGGTGGTCGAAGGTCAAGTTCAAGATTAGGGGGCAAAAACATAAATTATTTTTGGACTCAAACAAAGTTTACCGCTAAATCAAGTCTAATTGACCAAAAATTTCTGCCTTGGAGAATATATTAGATGCCCTAAAGTCGCTGCCTTTCGAGGGGTTTATATGAATACAACGGATCAATGACAAAGTTTGAAAAAGAATGGAAAATTATGATAACAATCTCAAACATCAAATGAAAACTGTAAAACTTATACGCAAAATCTTTTATATTTTCTATTTATTTTTTGGTGATAGTATTCTAGAGCTGATGATGGTCTTATAGAGGTGATTTTTATTTTTTTATTGTCAACGTGCCTCGAACCCATGACCTGGAAAGTGGAAGACAACCTCATACAACTCAAGTTACAGAAGTGATTTGATAGCTGCATTGGTAATGATTTGCTGGTTGTGGTGGTAATATGCATATGGTGCTTTCTTGTGATTTCAGTGAGGGTTGCCTTCTTGTACATGATTTTGGATTCTTCCTCCCATGAAATCAAATCCTCCAGTCATTTCTAGTGTTTCTCTTGTGCTAAACATATTTACAATTTAATTTGGCTAATATCTTTTATGTTCATTTCAGCATTTGTCCTTTTTTAATCATTTAATATTGTATCTGATGTAGACGCAGCGGAATAATAAAATAAACTAAGAACAATTAAATAAAACGATAAACTAAACTTAAATTCTTATTAACTTCAATTGATTTTCTCTTCAAGGTGAATAATAACATAGACTAGATCCCCTTTTATAAGATAATAAACCTTCCTAGATAGACTCAAACTAGGATTCCTAAAATAATAAACTACTCAAACATAGAAATTTTAAAATAAAGAAATATCAAATTAAAGTAACTTCTCTTCTACTAAATAAACTACTATTATGACTTAATAGGGTGTGGGCACGCGTGGACGTGGGCCCACACGCCTATGCGCCTGCATCAGCACCCTGTTCCCCAGAAGGTTCGTCCCGAACCGATTCGATGAAGAAAACAAGTTGATGCACCCGTATCCGATGAACGTAGTCATGGCGATCCGTAATTCCCACTTCGAACGAATTTTGTAAAGAATGTGAAGGATACTAATGTGCAAGAAATCGCCAACTTTGTTCCCAATCTCATATGCCACTGATTCTCTCAAAATAAACATTAGAAAGTAAAAACATTCATCTCGCCATCTTCCCAAAATTCGTCATTAAGATCCAAAATATAAAAGTAACCAACTTCAAATATGATTTCGAGGTGGAAACGTGTAGTATTGATATTAAACCCAAAATCTACCTTCCCACGTTCATCTACATGAAGTTTATAGAATATAATTCTATCATAATATGTCAACTTATTAAATCTCCGAGTTAATACATCATACTGTCGACGAACCAAAGTTGACAAATCCGTGTATGGAAGTTTAGGGTCGATTATGTGTTCACGAAAGATTCCTACCGCATAGTTTTTCATAAGCCCTTGCCAAGTGTCGTTTCCGAAATAAATCTCCTTCATTGTATCATCAAATTCATTGGCTTCCGTTAACTGATAACTATCCATAACTTTGTTGTTAAGACAAGTACTAGCAGATTTGATGCGAGGTTCATGATCAGAAAGCTCAACAGGAACAGCCATGTCGGTCAATATATCAAGTGATCTCCTTTTGAATCTATTCGCGGGTCGAAATCGATGATTAGTAGTCCCTTCAATGATTGGCCTAGGTAAGCGTTGTCTGTTGACATAGCAATGTGGATTAAACATTGGACCTTGACCATTATTGAGTGGAGGGTTAAATTCCTGAATGACCGCCCTTGGTGATTGAATATCAAGATACCCAACAATTTTGATTTTGTCATCACAAGCACAATCAGTACTATTTGCTATTATTGTTAGGTGTTTGGTGGAAAACGAAAATTCTTCTTCTTCTTTGTTCTTCTTGTTCTTCTTCTTCTCTTGAGATGGTGGAAAACGATTGCCATCCGCTGAAAGACACAATTCGGGTGGAGATCCCACCATATTATCTTCGCAACTCTCAATGGAGAATGACGACGATTCGGGAGTAAACGGTGCTGGAACAGCAGGTTGTATTACTTCTTTCTTCTCAAGATCATCATTCTTCATCCAAATCTCCTTGGCGATAACTGGTATAGACTTCACGATGTCGGTTCGAACGGCTTCAATTGCTGCAGCAACTACAAACATGCTTGGATTCATCAAGTACACTTTAACTTTATTGGCTTTCGGGAATGAATAATCAGTAATCAACCCTTTAACATGCGTCAAATTATCAATCTCTTCATTAGAAATTTTACCAAGATCATATTTAATTACTTGTTTATAGAAATCCCCTTCGATTACCTCAATCCTGAGAATTGTCAAAACCCCATCAGTAGTGAGATGAAGAAGAACAATCTCAGGCTCATCAATATTAATCAAATTCTTAATCTCATCAAGAAACAGATGATAATTTCTCCAGTTCTCTTTAGTAGTTAGATTATAAGAAACCTCTTCAAGATCATTACTTTTGCTTGTATTCTTCTTCTTCCAATTGAGGTAGTTCAATTGCCGACATGGTTTGGGAGGGGTTCGATTTTTTAAGGAAAACGAAGGTTTGGGTTTCAAAGAAGGTTCTAGGGTTATATCGTTTTGTTGATCTGGATGTAGTTTAAAGTACCTAGAAAGTGGAGTAATAGTAGGGGTGGTTTGTGTTGATAATGGTAATGAAGAAGAAGAGGGTATAGGTTGTGGTTCAAAGAGGGTGGTAACTGGGTTTGAAATTGGTGATGATGGTGTCGGAAAATAAACAGATGGAGGTGATGTGGGACATAATTGATTCGGAAAAATTTTATGATTCGAAACAAGGATATCTTCTCCCGGAATTGTATATGAATCGAATAATTGGTCCGAACATGGTTTTTTCATATCACAAATAGAATTTAAGTTTGATAAAGAAAATTTACCTTTTTCTTCTTCCTCGGCCATTGAGAGAATTTCGTTCATCTTGTCAAGAACTTCTTCGGTAACAATGGTGGTTGAGAGAATATGGGATGGTTGGGTGGTACTTGGGTTGGTAGTGGAATAATGGGAGAACGATTCGTGTTTGTTCGATGTTAGTTGTTCGTTGAAAGAGAAAGGTGGTGTTGTGGGGTTTATGAGTGGGAACACCGGTGATAGTGGTGATGTAGGGTTGTTGTGAATCGGGATTGGGGTCGTGTTAGGTTGACCAAGTATGGAATTTGAAGTTGGTGTTGTGGTTGGAAGTGATAATGATGCTTGAATGAAAGTAGTAGAAGAAGGAGTAGTGGTAAAAGAGGGAGACTTACATATGCCTTCGATTTGTTTAGATAGCTTCATGATCGAATCATTGACTTGATCGAATTTTTCCATAGTTTCCTTCTTGTGATTTTCGAATTTTTCCATAGTTTCCTTCTTGTAATTTTCGAAAGCTTCTTCCAATTTTGTAACCGAGGATAACTTCTTGTTGATGTTGTCCCATTCGGAGGCAAAAGTTGGTGTCTTCTCTTTGATTGTTGGAGTAGGAACGGTAGGATTAACCATTGTGATTGGTTAAAAAAATTGGCTCTGAATACCACTTGATGTAGACGCAGCGGAATAATAAAATAAACTAAGAACAATTAAAGAAAACGATAAACTAAACTTAAATTCTTATTAACTTCAATTGATTTTCTCTTCAAGGTGAATAATAACATAGACTAGATCCCCTTTTATAAGATAATAAACCTTCCTAGATAGACTCAAACTAGGATTCCTAAAATAATAAACTACTCAAACATAGAAACTTTAAAATAAAGAAATATCAAATTAAAGTAACTTCTCTTTTACTAAATAAACTACTATTATGACTTAATAGGGTGTGGGCACGCGTGGACGTGGGCCCACACGCCTATGCGCCTGCATCAGTATCCCATAGATTTGTCTCTGATTTTGTTTCGTTAGATCATCCGCCAGTGTAATTAACTGAAGTCTCGTTTACAAATGGTTTATTGTGTATGATATAAGAGTTTTATGACAGTTATGAGCATGTTCCATCCAAATGATGTATGATTGTCTATTGTACTCGTTCAGGAAAAATAAGTTGAGTCTCAACCTAGTCTCAAACTCAGATAACTTACACTATTTGGATTTTGAATGTAGACTTGGATCTTTCTGCTATGTTTTAGCTAGCTCCGAAATTTTAACTTCAAAAAGAACAAAATTTAAAGCACTT
This sequence comes from Eschscholzia californica, assembly GCF_041429995.1. Lineage (NCBI taxonomy): Eukaryota > Viridiplantae > Streptophyta > Magnoliopsida > Ranunculales > Papaveraceae > Eschscholzia > Eschscholzia californica. Next base: position 8,903,149 of record NW_028238198.1, on the reverse strand, counting down.
AATCACAAAAAAATTTCAAAATTTTAATGAAGACAAAGTTTTGCTCTCCTCATTAATTGTTCCCGTTCCAAGATTACTTGGTATGATATGGGACATGTTAAAGAATAATTGGGTTATGAAGAGAGAATATTTAATTGAATCTATTACTTGTATATACAACATCTGTTACGGGTCAACTACATGACCCGAACCTGATTGCATGATATGGCGAGAAGATGCATGACCCGATTGCATGGCATGAACAGGATTAACATCACTTGCTTTTATTTGACTTAGTCTCCTAACTAACTAGATTAGATTAAATTTGATTCCTTATGCTTATACTTATCCTTTATACTCACCTATATATATATACAATGTAAACAATCCATTTATCAATAAGATACAGAGATTTAAATTACTTTCCCTCTCTATCTCTAGCTCTCGGCTTTCTCTCTCTATCTCACACGAACTCACATAGACCATTAGGTCTATTTGCTTTCCCTATTTCTTGTTATTTCACATGGTATAGAGCAAAACTGATTTTTTTTCATGGCTACTTCGACTAACACTTCGGGTACTAATGCTCCTGTTGTTTCACAATCATCTCCACTATTCGATGTTCATCATTCCGATTCTCCGACAACGGTTTTAATCACACCTCTATTGTCAGGTGACAACTATCCATCTTGGTCTCGTGCTATGAAAATGGCACTTCGAGCGAAAGACAAATTCGCTTTTGTCGATGGTTCTCTTCCTCGACCAAATGATGCCAATGAACATCACTTGCGGACTCGTTGTAACGATCTTGTTACAAGTTGGCTCCTGAACTCGGTTGATCCCGACATTCGCCAATCTTTTTGTATGATGAAAATGCCGCTAAAATATGGCGTAATCTTCATGAGCGATTTCATCAAACAAACGCTCCGAAAATATTCCAATTGAAACGTGCGATTTCATCTCTAAAGCAAGATGGATTAGACGTCTCTGCTTACTTTACTCGGCTAAAGTCACTTCAAGACGAACTCTATTCTCTCATTACTGTTGACCCGTGTATTTGCGGACACGGAAAATCAATTATGGATCGTTTCAATCAAGACCGATCAATGGAATTTCTCCAGGGCCTTCACGATCGGTTCTCTGCCACCCGTAGTCTGATATTGTTAATGGAACCATTTCCATCTATGTTACGGATTCATAGCTTATGCAAACAGGAGGAGGTCCAACAAAACTTAACTATGGACTCCTCAGTTACTACTGAAGGAGCTGCCTTGGCCGTTTCCCACAATGGTTCATACGATAATCATCGTAATTACAAACCCGATCGTAATGATAAGAACCGATCCAAACGGCCACGTCCATTTTGTGATCACTGTGGTATTCATGGTCACCTTAAATCAACTTGCTACAAACTTCATGGATACCCGAATCGACAACGAATCACCAATGTTGCTGCAAATGTACAAGAGGTACCTGCCCATAACACGGCACCTCTAGCTACATCAACGACACCCGATCAATATGCCCAGATCTGCAACTTTCTGGCCCAACAGAAGCAGCCCGCCTCTGCTACATCTATGGGCACCTCCATGGCTTCTCCAACAGCGACTAGTTCGGACCCGTCCATCAATCTAACAGGTAAGTTTCATTTTCCAGCACCTTGGGTCATTGACTCGGGTGCCTCTAAACACATATGCTCCCAACTTCATTTATTCTCTAAATACCGAAAGGCACCACCCGACTACTATGTCCGATTGCCCGATGACACACGTATTCGTGTGACTCACATTGGCTCAGTTTTCTTTAATAATTCTTTTTATTTAAATAATGTACTTCACATCCCTTCATTTAAATTCAATCTCATTTCAGTTTCCGAAATATCTACATCACTTGATTGTGATGTTACATTTAATTCTCTCTCGTGTGTCTTTCAGGAGCAAGCGACTGGAAGGATGATTGGACATGGTGATCCCAAAGACGGACTCTATTTTCTCAACACGGAGCCAAGAATTTCTTTTTCCATGTTTTCCAATAAAAATTCCATTTCTAGTTTATGGCATTATAGCTTAGGCCATCCTAGTATTTCTCGTTTTCAATTATTAGTGAATAAATTTCCATGTAATAATTTTGTTTTAATTAATAAGACTCCGTGTATTATATGTCCGTTATCCAAACAAACTAAACTCCAATTTCCTAATAGTTCATCATCTTCTTCGAAACCCTTTGAGATTCTTCATGCGGACCTATGGGGTCCTTTCTCTGTCTCTTCTTTATCGGGATGTCGTTATTTTCTAACACTCGTAGATGACTTCTCACGATGTACATGGATTTTTCTCCTTACATCAAAAACAAATATTAAAATTTATCTATCTAACTTTTATAGTTATATACGCACTCAATTTCACACACATATATCTAAATTCAACTCCGGTAACGGCGATCTTCTTTTCTCTTCCATTCAAACTTTCCGTTCAGACAATGGAACCGAATTTATGAATTCGGATATTCAATCTTGGTTCAATGATAATGGCATAATTCACCAACGTTGTTGCACTTATACAACCCAACAAAATGGGGTGGTAGAAAGGAAACATCGACATATCTTAGAAGTCGCACGTTCCATTCGACTTCAAGCTAACTTACCCCTCAATTTTTGGGGTGAATGCGTACTGACTGCCGTGTATATCATCAATAAACTACCGACACCTCTTCTTAATGGTCTATCTCCTCACGAAAAATTGCTTAGGTCACCCCCTTCCTTATCTCATTTTAAAGTTTTCGGTTACAATACCAAAATGGACTCTAGATCTTTTCAAGGCATTTTTGTAGGTTATCCACATGGTTAGAAAGGCTACAAAGTTTTCTGCCTTGACACCAAACGAATTATAGTTTCTCGTGATGTTATTTCCTATGAAACCATCTTCCCCATGGCTTCCTCATCACCGACTCCTCCACCTCTTCCCCTCCCTTCGTATCAATCAAGGATGATGGTTCTTTCACATTCGGGCAATCGGGCGGCTTCCAAACTACTGATGCGCCACAATCTGTGGGCACTCACGTTGATTCCAATGTCTCTGATTCTATAGACACCGCTGGCCCCTCAAATTCTGGTACGGGCCCCTCCAGCCCTCTCGCTCATCTTCCTCATTCTGAAGACACTCACACTTCATTAACTTTGGTCCACACCAATTCACGACCCATCCGAAATCGTAGACCCCCGGCCCACTTACATGATTACGTTTGCACTGCTCTTAAGGCACCTACGACCCTGACCGGTACTGTCACTCCATATCCACTCACTGATTTCATAAATTTTTCATCTTTTTCTCATTCACACAGGATTTTTTTAACTTTTGTAATGTCTCAAGTCGAACCTCGTTCATTCTCTCAAGCGATGACATCTCCACACTGGAAGGATGCCATGGCTAAAGAAATATTGGCCTTGGAATCCAACAAAACTTGGTCCCTTGTTGATCTTCCACCCGGTAAACGACCCATTGGGTGCAAATAGGTTTACAAAATTAAACATAAATCTGATGGTCTTATTGAACGCTACAAGGCCCGATTGGTTGCAAAGGGATACACTCAAGTTGAAGGTTTAGATTACACAGACACCTTTGCACCAGTTGCCAAACTTGTTACTGTTCGTGCACTACTTTCTATAGCAACTATCAAAAATTGGTCCTTACATCAACTAGATGTTAATAATGCCTTTCTCCAAGGCGATTTAGACGAAGAAGTCTATCTGAAACCTCCACCCGGATTTTCTCTTAAGGGGGAGCGTCAAGTATGTAAATTACATAAATCATTATATGGTCTAAAACAGGCTTCTCGTCAATGGTTCTCCAAATTCTCTTCAGTTTTACTTCAAAAAGGTTTTACTCAGTCTCTCGCCGATTATTCTCTCTTTACTTACACAAAATCATCCGTCTCTCTTTATGTTTTGGTTTATGTTGACGACATTATCATTACTGGTAATGATACCAATGCTATTTCTAATCTAAAATCTTTTCTCGATCAAACATTCTCTCTCAAAGATCTTGGTCAACTCCAATACTTTCTTGGTATTGAGGTCTCCCGCTCTTCTAAAGGAATCTTTTTATGTCAAAGACGATATATTTTGGATATTCTTGAAGATTCTGGTCTCACTGCTTCACGTCCCTCATCTTTTCCCATGGATCAAAAATCGCGATTGGGTCCTGATGATGGTGATCTCCTCCCTGATCCCGCTATTTACCGTCAACTCATTGGTCGTCTAATTTACTTCACGGTGACACGTCCGGACATCACCTATGCTGTAAACAACTCAAGTCAATTCATGCAAAATCCTCGTACTTCTCACCTCGATGCCGCACATCGAGTCCTGCGCTACCTAAAAGGATCTTTTGGTAAAGGTATTTTTTTATCTTCCACTAGCTCTCTCCATATCTCCGGCTACAGTGATTCTGACTGAGTCGGTTGTCCTACGACTAGACGATCCACTACTTGCTACATTACCTTCCTAGGATCTAGCCCTCTTTCTTGGAAATCCAAGAAACAACCCACCATTGCAAAATCATCGGCTGAGGCAGAATATCGAGCTTTGGCCGCTCTCACTTGTGAACTCCAATGATTGAAATATCTTCTTCACGATCTTGGTATTGATCACTCTGATCCTATGTCCGTTTATTGTGACAACCTCACTGCTCTACACATCGCCAACAATCCGGTTTTTCACGAACGTACCAAACATATAGAAATTGATTGTCACTTGGTTCGTGAGAAGATAAAGACGAAACTCATCGCTCCCTGCTTCACGCTAACATCACAACAACTTGCTGACATTTTCACAAAACCATTAGGAAGCGACTCTTTCCAAAAGATCATCGGCAAGTTGGGCATCATTTCCATTTCCGCTCCAACTTGAGGGGGAGTGTTACGGGTCAACTACATGACCCGAACCCGATTGCATGATATGGCGAGAAGATGCATGGCCCGATTGCATGGCATGAACAGGATTAACATCACTTGCTTGTATTTGACTTAGTCTCCTAACTAACTAGATTAGATTAGATTTGATTCCTTATGCTTATACTTATCCTTTATACTCACCTATATATATATATATACAATGTAAACAATCCATTTATCAATAAGATACAGAGATTTTAATTACTTTCCCTCTCTATCTCTAGCTCTCGGCTTTCTCTCTCTATCTCACACGAACTCACATAGACCATTAGGTCTATTTGCTTTCCCTGTTTCTTGTTATTTCACAACATCCCTACAAATTGTTTCATAAGAAAATGAAAGCAAGAAATTGCCACCCGATCCCAAATGTACCTCTTCTTTTGTAAGAAGTTTAAGATCGAACTTTACCAAATATCTGAACAAATTATTTTAGGTTTGATCCTTGAATACCAAATTACACATTAAGCAAATGAGGTATGTTTTAACCAAGTAAAGTTCATCTCCTAAATCAAAACAAATCAATTAAAAAATGCAATCGATTCCATAGTTGAGTTGATTTCATTTCGTTGTCGAAACTGACCAAGACTTGAAACGATCAAACCCGAAATCAAAACAAGTGAAAAACAACTCAACAATCCAAGGATTACTAGATAACCCCACGTCTTCACCAACCTAGTCTCTGGTTTTTTTTTTCGTTCTAAAAAAAACCCTAAAGACTGGGTTGGTGAAGACTTGGGTTTTTTTTAGTAATAAAACTACGTTTCTATTAGGTTGTATTTTTCACTAACACGCTTATCTTTTACTGTTAATTTTTGTCTAGGGCATTGTATTTTTAATTTTTGGTGTCTCGGGTAATTTAATTATAAGAAGCTAAAAATAGATTTTTTTTCATCAAATATCTCAAACAACTTTAATATTTATTATATTCATCAAAGATAGGAAAAATATGAACACGATTTCTCCAATAAAGTCTTTTGTTACTTCGAAAGATTAACAATGAAATCTCGATAACATATTACTTTCATTTGTTTAAATTAGAAATTTACTCGTCCAAATATTCAACAGATTAAGAGGAAAGAGAAAACATTGTTCCTCTGAGAGTATATATTTACAGATAGTATATCTTTTGTCTTTATTTACAGGATCAGAGAACTAAATCTTTCTTAAAATAAAATGATTTCAAATTTCTCTTTTTTCTTCAAAGGCAAAATGATAAAAAACTAATAAAGATAATATCTCTTTGTCCTTAAAAGGCAAGAAACTATCCAAATCCATATTAAATAGTATGGTAAAGAAATAAGAGCAAATCTTTGTAGCTTCTAGAACAGAGTTAGTTACCCAGCACCATGTCTATATATGCCCAACGAGGTTTTTTTTGGTTTTCACCATGAGATGTCTATTCCATCCTTTAATCCTCTAACTCTATTTTTTTTTTCTACTTTATCAATTCTTCACAGAAATATTAGTGGGAATAAGAGGTACAAGAAAGAAAGCCATCTAAACAAAATCAAGGTTTGATTTTCTTTTCTCTTTTTTTGTAATATAGATTTATGTTAAATCTTTCTTCATCTCGCGTCTTTATCTTCTTCACACGATTTTCCTATAAAAAAGTATGAGAATTGGGTACGAAGTCAACTTCGATGAAGTAATTTGGGCTTAGTGTTATTTTTTCTTGCAATTGATGTTGTGCATCACTTGCTTCATTTTTTTTTAACTATAAACATAGTATTATCAGTGAATCAAAAGTTTACAGTATCAGAACTAAAGCTACAAATACAGAGAATGAAATCAAAAACTATAATTTTTAAGGAAAATGAATTGGGGACTCCCTAGGGATACTCCCAAGTGTACTCCCCCTCACAGAAGAAGGTTACTTTGGTCTTTTCAATCTGACAAAATTGTGAAAAGACCAAAATAGCTTTGTCATTTTGAGGGAGAGTACACTTGGGAGTATGCCAAGGGAGTCCCCTATCATCATTGAATTTTAAAAACAGACTCCTAACTATGACCTGCAACTTACCAACCAATTTGGCACCATAGCCTCAACTGCAAATAAGAACATGACTTACCTATTTGCGATCATGCGACAACAAATATAGACTTTTAATCAAGACCACCACTTAAAACCTAAAATAGCACACGAACAGAAGAAAACATATCTAATTAAAGAGAGATAGATCTGGAGAAGTAATCGAAAATACGGGTCTAAAAGGGATAAAAATAGACTTAAGGAAGATGGATCTAAAAAGACAAACTAAAACAGATCTAAAAAAAATTCCAAGGGACAGAGATCTTAAGTAAAGGAGATTTGAAAAAAAGTACATCTTGAAGACAAACTCAAAACATTTTGGAAACATACTTTGGAAGCTAATCACGTAAAATGTTTCAAACATCTTCATTTGATTGATTTAATTTGACTGATTTAATTCTTTATAGGGATATCCCTTATTAACTGAACCTGTTTCTAGACATGTGGTTCACGCAGTCGTTAGATACCAGAATGGGTAACTAGCAACCAAGAATATAAAGTATAGGTCCTCTCCACTCATTGCCAATTGGTTTTGAGTTGGATGGCCACAAATTTAACATGGTATCAGAGCTAGGTCCACACGTGATAGGCTTAAAAGCCACACGTGCTCCACGTAACCCGTAAAGAAAAAAAACACGTGTTAGGCTCAAAGAACGCCACACGTGAGGGGGCGTGTGAGAATAGTCCCACATGGGAGAATGGGTAATTAGCAACCGAGAATATAAAGTATAGGTCCTCTCCACTCATTGCCAATTGGTTTTGAGTTGGATGGCCACAAACTTAACACAGTCCATAAGAGGTGTTTTGTGTAAGTAGAGAAAGGAGAAGAAAAAAGAGGATGAGAAGAAGAAGAAAAGGATCAGCATAGGAGGTGGCACGAGAAGAAAAAAAATAGAGAGATTGGTAGGAGAAGGAAGAAGGAATGAGACAATCATCTCAAATGGGAGAGAAACACTCTTAGGAGTTTCTCGCCGTAATTTATTTTTTGTTGAACATAAAAATATTAACGACTTTGATTATGTTTGTACTAATCTATTATTTTTTCATCAAAATCCTTCTTTATTCTTGAATCACATGAAGAAGATGAAGTGTGTGTTGGTTGTGGATTCAATCTTTTTGAGAAGTGGAGGCCAGATTTATTCCTTTTCATTGTCATAGTGAGTAGTCCGTCTTTCAACAAAAAAAAAATAGAGAGTAGTTCGTGTGCTAGCATCAAATAACATATGATTGTTATAAACTAAATACATAAATTAATTTTTGGGATAAGGTGACGTGTATACTACAACAGTTTGTACATGTTGTCTTGTAATTGCTTCGAGTATGCGCACATTATCCTCAGAATAGGTTAGATATGTATTACTATGCTACGTAACGAGTGAGCCGCTTATCTTAAGATGTGAGCTCGCTAAGTACCTGTTCCCCATCACCGTGAAAATATTTTGATGCATGGAAAGTACTAACTTTTGAGATAATTCCACGTGATGCATGGAAATTCGGATGCGTCGAGATTTTGACGCGTAGACATTCTGACATGTGGAGAGGGGAATGCGAGGAGTTTCCTTTAATATATAGGTTTTAGCCTTATATATGTTTGAGCCTCAAAGTGAACTCGTTGAGTCTGACTCAAAGATCCCACCAAGAAATTTTAGGGTTGGGCCGAAACGAGAATGAGTAAGTCGAGTTGGACTTGACGCCTCCCGTGGTCCAATTTGCAGTCCACTGGCTTAAGACGATATTTGGCCAAGACAAACATCTAATACTCTTGGTATATTTTTGAATAGCAATAGACGGAAAAAAATAATATTTCTCTTAAGTTACGGTTATCAGGTTAAGCCATGCTTAATTGGTTCCTTACACAAAGCACTCTCCTCTTACTGTCTGATATCCACTTTGAATTTGGATACATGACAACGCCGTTGAGGTTGAAGGTAGAGCAATGTCAATTATCATACTATGTATCTAATATTTATTTTGTAATAGAATTTAGATTGTAGTACAAACCAAATCCGTTACCTCCCATTATATATTTTTTTAGATTATATTTTTACATTATAACTTTCTAAAACTCAAAAAATTTATTGTTCATATTACAAATTAAATATTAGCTAGTAAACTTTATATAGTTTGACATCTTTCCTAATCATACCAAATTCAATACCATAATTAGAATTCATAATATTTTAAATAGACTTAAGAAATAAACCAGATAACAACGTTGGAATAAGTTTCAAAACGTGTTTCCCCTCTCGAAATAAAGATAAAATACAACTAGGATCTTACAGATTATGGGATCATCAACTCACTATATAATATCTTCTCGTAGAGAAATAGTTCCCTCTAATGTTTTTGTTCCATTGTATGCTCCTTCTGTCTCATAGTTTTGCATTATTTTAGAAATTTGTTCGTCTGGTTTTAACTTCACATAACTTTTTGTGGATTTATGAGTTTAGTTTCTCACATGGAAGATATGGTCGACATCAAATTTGAGCTTGCAGAGGTTCACTTTATTGTTGCCAAATTGAGGTCACAGATCCGGTTCCAAACTATCTACTTTTCATAAAGATTAATTTCCAAGGTAGACTATCTTTAATCTTAAATGCATGGATGATAAATATAAGTGGCCTCACTTCTTTTTTATATACCAAATCTAACTTTTGTTGTTTAAATCTAACCTAATTTTTTATGTTTTTCTTTTCAGGGTAAGATGGGGATACAAGATTTCCGACTATTAGAATTGTTACCGGAATGTTACAAAAACATCCTCCCACCGGTAAATCTAGTGACTATGGATTAAGATACACACCGTCCGTTCTTGTTGTCGATAATTCAAAAATGAGTCTGTTTGATTTATCGAACTCAATTAACCAAGATTGGTGCTGCATGCTGGGAAGCGGAAAATGGACTTGAAGAAGTGGCACTTTGTGAATTTGGAGCCTATTTTCATCTCTACAACGTTTTTTAAAGATCCTTTTTCCGTTATCACATATGTAGAATTTAGGTTGATCTATCATAAAATAGTTAGTATGTGAAAAATATTTGGTAGGTCTGACCCCATGCGCTTGTAGTCTATCTTTATCTCCATCTCCATCTCCATCTCCATCATCGTATATGCTCCATATTCATCAGCTTTGCCATCTTCTTCATCTTATCTAGCTCCAATTCGCTCAGGACACCCCAACCTAATTGATTATGATACACAGAGAGGCTACTTCAGACTCACCAGGAAACACTGCAGCTTTTCATTATTATATTGCCTGATTTTACTAGTTCCTATAGTCAGCCACACCTGATGGTATTATCGCCTAGAAGAAGTAATTTGGGTACGAAAGAAATTTCATGGAGCGAATGTTCATTCCTTCAAGAACTTCAAGAAACTTAAAATTGTTAAACATGAATGTGTTCCCATTCTTGCTATGAGTATAATGGTATTACTGGTGGATTTAAAGTAGATCAATTTAAAATGTTTGTTCATATAATTTTCTTTAAGTTTAAATTTTGTCGATTGGGTAATTGTTTCTTTCAATTGTGAATTACGTTGATTAGTTAGTTTTTTATTTTGTTCCAAATTGCAAATTATCTAAACGTGAATTGTCTTATAACCCGGATGATGTCATGGTTCAATACGGTAAATTCTAGTTTTGTAATGGGTAGATTGATTTGCTTTTATTTTTTTGAATTCTTCAGTGTGCCTCAAACGCCTGACCTCTAAGGTGGAGGATTATACCTCTAACCACTCCAACCAAGGGTTGTTGGCTAGATTGATTTGTTGCTTGTTATATACGCATATTTGTAGCGGTATTGGTCGTCGGTGACGCCGATAATGGTGAAGGTGAACAATGGGAGGATAGAGATTTTGTCTAAGTTGTTTAAGAGTTAACTTATTTTGTTTAAATGCAACATATTAGTTCCCCAAGAGACAGACTGGTTCACTGTGTTTGTTAAAATCACGATTTTTTGATAATCAGAGATAGACATTGAAATAATTGACACGATAATATAACGTAGTTCGGTCGGAATATCACGACCTACATCCACGGAGAGATAACTGTTCCATTAATAATCACCACGACTCATGGGTTAGATCGGTTACATTGGTCAGGCATAACTCGATAAACAATTCTTAAGACCCTACTCTTATTTATAGAGAAGTTAGGGTTTAGGATTTCCTAGTTTCTCCTAACTAAACTAGGAAACAATATAACATCTTACTAATAATAATATTAGATATATTACAAGATCCCGATATGTTAAACTAAATATTATGGATCTTTATATCATCAAATATCTTGATCGTCGGATCTCCTTATCTCATCCGTCTTTTATATCCATGTTTACACAAGTATCTCAATATTTGGACTCATCTTCATTGTCGGGTCTCTTCATATTGATCTGTCTCATATTACGTATCCTATTATCCCCCCGCAAGTCGGAGTACGAAAATTTTGAAGTGCCTGACTTGGAGAGAAAAAAAAAGTCGTTACTCTTCTTATTTGTGTTCTTGCAACTTTTGGATTTTTTGATGCTTGGTGAAGATGAGTGAATCATGATTTAGTCACCACGAAAACGTGGGAAATGTAGTCATATCAAACGAAAATCAATGACGTTGTCATGTATGTAAAGTTGGTCATCGTATGAAAAATGGAAAAGAAAATGTCTACAAAAAATGTTGTGACGAGGAATGTCGACAAAGAGGTCATTGCCGGTGAAAATGGTTAAGAAGTGACCAGGGGCGGCTCAGTCCCAAAGCAGCCAAAGCGACTGCTTTGAACCTCACTTCATGGAAGGACCCCATATTTTCCCATTAATTAAAGGCACCCCCTTAGAAAAACTAAAAAACAAAAAAAAAGTCAAAATAAAAGCCCACTAAAACCAACCAAGACCTTTCCCCGAAGGTCACTAGTAACGAGCAATTAAAAATGTGGGGCCTACAATAAAAATAACCCTACTTCCTCTTAGGCCTGTAAACGGTGGTCCGAAAATCCGAATTCGATCCGCATCCGCACTCAAATAATCCAACATTTCGGATTTCGGATTCGAATTTCGGATGTCTTGTCGGATAATTTTCGGATACCGGTTTCGGATTCGGATATAGCTATATCCGACTTCGAAAAAATCCGATCCGATTCGCATTTGAAATCAACGATTAAGATTCACCCAAGGGATTAAAAAATAAACAAAACTTTATCCTCAACTAGTCAACTTCAAGACTAAGACTAAGTCCTCAGACTTCAAAGAATAAAAGTTCAACTTCAAGTCTTCAACCCTTATCAGAATTTCGGATCAGATAATATTGTATTTGAATTTCGGATCGGATAATATTCGGAATTTCGGATAATATTGTGTTATAATGTTACGGCTTAAAATTCAGAATTTCGGATCGGATAATATTCGATATTCGGATAACATTTCGGATATCGGATTCGAATGTCATTTTTTACCATCCGTCGGATATCGAACCCTTATCGGATAGTTCGAATAATTTCGGATTTCGAATTCGGATAGTACTGCATCCGAAAATAGTTCGAACCGTTTACAGGCCTACTTCCTCTTCCTTTTTCTAAATTTTTGTTTCTTTTTCTTTTTAAATATTTATTCTCTCTTGCATTGTCTAAAAAATCTCCAATTTTATCTCTCAACTCAAAGACTCTTAACAAAGTAAATGATTCTCTATTTTTCACCCTTAGTTTTGTGATTTTTTTTCTATCCATTCTTTTTTACCTTTTGAGTTTATTATATTTGTTAGTATTATCTATTTAAAAAGAATTAGTTTGCATCCTATTAAAGAATAAGGGATTTTTTTGTTGAAAGTAAGTGTTGAGCTTATTACTTTTAAAAAATTAGGTTTTAACAGACATTTTATCTTCAAAATCCTTTACTCCTTATACAATATATTTTTATCGAGTTAGCTATGTTGTCAATTGAATAAGATATAAGGGGAGAATTAGACTATTAACACATAATTAGTAATTTTACATCTCAAAAGGCAAAACAAATGTTTTCGAAATAAATTTAGCTCACCTCTATATGTAAATTAGATCTCCTTATATAGTATATAGTTCGAGTTTATGATTTTTAGTAGTGTTTTTCATACTAAATTATTTGTTACGGTAAAAAATTAACATTTTATAGGTAAGGGAAAAAAGGCCCCAAATTTTTCTTTGCTTTAGGCCTCCCAACTACTTGGGCCGGCCGTGGTTAACATATTCATATCGCCTCATTTCCGACCTTAAAAACTCCCCCAAGTATTGACTCAACCCATTTTGCTTTGTTCATGTATCCTGCTGCAAATATACTCCCTCCGTCTTATTTTGTTTGTAGTTTTGGGGAATTCAACTTATTAAGGAGACCTTATTTATTGACAAAAAGAAATACTTTCCTAAACTACCCTTATTTAACTTATAGAGTATCTCATTAAATTTAACATTGGTAGAAGTGTAGAACCAATTAGAACTTTTTATTGGTATTGAAATTAAAAGGTAGTTTTGGAAGTGCCATCATTTTAATATTTGAATGAATGTTATAAAAGGAAAGTTTGGTTTGATAAGATAGAATTCATTTCATCATTTATAGCTTCTTTCCAGAAACTAGAGTCTCTAGAATTCATAGCTTCAGAAAAGCTAATCGGATCATTATCAATATTCAAAACAAACTTTGTAATGTCTGTTACTTCACTTCTATCACCTTCTATGAGATAAGTTATGAAGTCAGGACCAAATGAACGTTCAGTTCTAGCCCTCTTACCTCTCCTTGGTTCTAATTCAGGAAGTTCACGAGACTTTGGATGTTCATTCATATTAGTGTCAACAGTGGTAGACTCAGAATTAGACAAATTTATGGGATCTACTAAATTATGATCATTAGCACTAGATCTCGTCAAGTTCTCGAAAAATTCTACGTCTACAGATTCTATAATTTCAAAAGTGTCTAGATTTAAGAATCGATATGTCACACTATTATGAGAATAACCTATAAAAGCACATTTGTAGGCTCTAACACCTAATTTTGGTCTCTTAGGGTCTGGTTTCCTAACATATGAAAGGCATCCCCAAACTTTTAGTCTACTAAAATTAGGTTTTCTTTTAAACCAGAGTTCAAAGGGAGTCACATTTTTATTCTTTAAGGGAATCCTGTTCAAAATATGACATGCTGATAATAATGCTTCACCCCATAAAGATAATGGTAAGTCAGAACTAATTAACATTGCATTGACCATCTCAATCATAGTTCTATTTTTTCTCTCTGCAACTCCATTTTGCTGAGGAGTGTAAGGTGCAGTGACTTGGTGAACAATTCCATGTGTTTGGCAGAATTTAATAAATTCATTTGGATAGTATTCACCACCTCTGTCAGATCTTAAAATTTTAATCTTAAGACCAAGTTGATTTTCAACTTCCGCTTTAAATATTATAAATTTTTCAAAGACCTCATCTTTACTTTTCATTAGATATACATAAGTATATCTAGAACAATCGTCAATTAAAGTTACATAATATCATGTTGCCACCTCTAGTTATGTGATTTTTTAAATCACCCACATCACTATGAATAATGTCAAGCAAATTAGAATTCCTAACAATAGATTTATGGGATTTTCGAAATATTTTAGTTTGAACATAAACATGGCATTTACTAGTAGAATTAAAATCACAATTAGAAATTAAACCTAATTTTTCCATATTTCTAAGAGAACCATAATTAACATGACCTAATCTACCATGCCATAAATTAACGGAATCAACAATGTAAACCGAAGAATTATTATTTATTAGATTCAACTTAGTCATTCCGTTACAAGAGTATCCCTGACCAATAAATGTGTCCCTTTTGGACAATACAAATTTATCAGACTCATACACCATCTTAAACCCCTTCTTATTAAGACGGTCTCCCGACACAAGATTTTTAGTCAGATCGGGCACATGATGAACATTTTGTAGAGTTAGAGTCTTTCCAGATGTAAAGAAGAGTTCCACAGTTCCTAATCCCAAGACTTTAGAACGACTATTATTGGCTCCTTTAATATCGTTTCCGTCACCGGCAACTTTGTAAGTCTTGAAAAGATTACGGTGATTGCAGACATGGATAGTAGCTCCTGTTTCGTACCACCAACCATTGTTGGCATCTACTGTATTGGCTTCAGAAACTGTCGCTATAAATTTTTCTTCAACCATGTTTGCTTGCCCTTTAAGATTTTTCTTTCTTGAGCGACAATCACGAGCATAATGGGCGGATTTGTTACATTAGAAACAAATTACCTTCTTCTTGTCCTTTGGAGTTTGTTTCTTGAACTTTTTATCCTTCCTAGGCTTTAGAGAATCTTTCTCAGATTTCCCTTCTTCAACCACATTAGCCTTAGGTTGATAATCAGTTTGGGTCTCTTTTAATTCTCGAATACGAAAATCTTCTTCAATACGAAGGTGACGTTGTAAAGAATCTAATGAATAATTTTCTTCATCATGCTTGAGTTTTTTTTCTTATAGTCGCTCCAAATGGGGGTAGTCTAGAAATGATAACCCCACCAGAAAAGCATCCATAAGAGAAATCCTGGCGTTTTTAAGTGTAACGCCCCAAATCCAGATTTCCACGTCGGCCGCCATGAAAACCTAAACTTAAAGCATTCCTTAGCAGAACAGTAAACATATACGATATACTCATCAAGGAGACAAATAGTATCGAACATGAAGCTCAAAAAGTAACAATAACTCAACTACTGGAACTTTACCACGTTTCTCAAAACTCATAGGATGTCTCTAAATCATCGACACAAATGTCGGATAAGATAAAACATAAATAACACCAAGTGTTTAGGAGATACAACTCCAAATAACTACCTAAAGAAAGGAAGAAAATCACTAAAGAAACTCCTCCAAGGCTAACTATGACTCAAGCAGGTGGCACTTCCCGATTTCCTTGTCCTGAAAAATACAAGGTTGGGTCAGACCCCAACAAGTAGATTTCGAAACCTCTAAAGCCTCAATAGACAGTTTCAAGAGCTACCAAAACAAATAGACAACCACTTATGATGAGAAGATGTCCAAGTATAGTATCCGAGTTGTGACCATTAGAAATAAAATGTACCACATATGTAACAAACAACAAAAAGCGACATGACGAGTTGGTGTCCACCTTATGTAAGAGTGTGGCCCACAAGGTCATCCATTGTGTTAGCGCCGACCCCATACGCTCCATACCTATATCACATCCGGTAGAGAGGGTCGAACCAACCACAATACTCTTACAACCCTTCACCAACTCCATCACGTCACACATACATAATATCACACCATTTATAATAAACAACCAAAAGGAATATGACAAGTTGGTATCCACGTTGTATGAGAGTGTGGCCCACAAGGTCATCCATTGTGTTAGCGCCGACCCCATACGCTCCATACCAATATCACATCCGGTAGAGAGGGTCGAACCAACCACAAAACTCTCACAACTCTCCACCAACTCCATCACATCACACACATATAATAGCATCACACCACAACATACATAAATCAAAATCATATTCGATAGCATATTACGACATACGAGTTCCATATTTGTAATTTTGCAAGTAATGAATCAATGATGATAATAGCCTAAAATTCTCATATCATGTTGAGTTCTAGGGCATGTTCATGTATCTATATAAAGAGTGTTGTCCAATAGTGAGAGACATATAATTATAAGAGCTATATACTAAAATCATGGCAAATAGAGAGGTTTAGCCCTAAATATCATTGTAATACATGAATCTAGCATGAAAATGTAAATGAAGGTTGTATGGTTCATCAAGTATGTCATTATAGCAAATATCCTCAAAATCTAACACATAGATGAGATTCAAAGTGACCAAGAAATGAGTTTGTACAAATATAGATCTACTACTTCTAGCATATATATTCATGTCAAGAACCCTAATCTATGTTCAAGTAATACTAAAATCTAGGGTTTGTTGTGTTATCTAGTTTGTCTAGGTTTTCTATAAAAATGGCTATTCAAGCCCTAGAGGAGTAGAAATCTACCTTAACCAAAGCAATGTAAGCCACACACCAAGAACAACAAAGAAGATAATCACCAAGCTCCAAGACCTTCTTCCTCTTCTTCTTCTTCTAGCTCTTTCTCTCTCTAGAACCCCTTTCCACTTTCTCACTCTAGAAAAACCCAATACCCCCTTCTCACTCCCAAACCCACGGTTGAAAAGAATGAAAAAGAAAGAAATCAAAAGGGCCTGAGCAGTAGTGTTTTGTGGGGGTATTAAATGGGTTACAAGGGTTGCTACTAAAGGCAACCCAAAAATTAATAGGGGCACTACATTAAGATTGCTAACAATAAATAAAAATTCATTAACTTGAAGCATAACAGACTTATTGTTAACCATCTTAAAATCCATAAAATTACCAATTAAAAATTTTTGATTACTTGCCTCTTCAATGCGGTATTTGTTGTCCAGTGCTTCCCATAATGCTTTGGCAGAATCAATTGAGCGATGAGCATTGCAGATAGAAGTAGATAGAGCGTTCAGAATATGACCTCGGCAAAGAAAATCGTCTTCCTTTCGCTTCCTTCGTTTTTCCCTTAATTCAGTAGAGTCTTCAGGAGTCTCATCAGGAATTTTGTCGAGTACCCCATCTATTATATAGAATAATTTAATAGAAGTCAGAAAGAACCGCAACTTTTCTTGCCACCTTGTAAAATTTTCTCCATTAAAACTTTCAAGACGTGTGTAGTCTTGATTCATAACACGTAAAGATTGAGTCAATGCCGTTGATGCTTCCATTTCAAACTAAGTGAAATTACTGTCTAAAAAATTGTTGGAATATATTGCTAATAATTTGAAATGGAAAACCATAAATATATAATGTTGTACACGAAACTTCAAAGCTCGATTATATCGATTCTTTTAGACAGTAATTCGCCCCCTTCTGGTAAAACCACGAGTACACAACGGGTATGGAATTATGCCTTCAGGATACGATGAAGTCTTTACAGCTATCTCGGTTCAAAGTATGTACGCTTTGACCAAGATCAAGAACACTCCGAGAAAGATTTAACTAATAATGCCAACGAAATTAACCCGAAAAAACCTTGTCAAATGACTTGATAAAAAATTCAAGAACACCACTGTTAATAGAAAATATAAGCATGAGAGCAAGAGAGAGAGAGAGAGAAGAATACGTTGGATCTGGTGGGTTAGATTGGCAACTTATTTATATAAGTTCAAGAGATGCCCATTAATGGGGTCTATCCCTTCACATGGGATATGCACACACATCCCCTGAAATGAGACTAACACCTACTCGGTTCATACTCATTCACCACACAGCCATCAATTTTGAAAATTGTCAACAGGTACTTACTAAGCTTGAGCTTACACCTATATCTCAGTCTATGGACACTCTTGCAAGCAATGTGGGACTGTTAATGGTTGTTATCTTTATCCTCCCGATCTTTATTTCCCACCGCCGACTACCACCGCAACAAATTCCGGCCACCTCCATTTTCGACTACCATTACCATCATTTCTCTCTCCTTTAGATCTGTCTTAGTCTGGCAAAGACACTCTTTGCCGAGAGAAGGAGAGAGTAGGAGGTGGGGGAGAGAGAAGTAGTGGTGGTACCAGTAATCGGAAGTGGTGGTGGTATTAATGGTCAAACATGGTGGTGGTGTTAGTATACGGAAGTGATATCTGATGCTAGTTGTGGTCGAAGGTCAAGTTCAATATTAGGGGGCAAATTTTATTTATTTATTTTGGACTCAAACAAAGGTTACCGTTAAGTCAAATCTAACTGACCAAGGTTTTCTCCCTTCGAGAATATATTAGGTGCTCTAAAGTCGCTGCCTTTCGAGAGGTTTATATGGATACAAGGGATCAAAGAAATTTTTTGAAAAAGAATAGGAGATTATGATAACATTTCAAACTTAAAATTGAAAACAGCAAAATTTATACGCAAAATGGTTTCTATTTCAATTTTGGTGATGGTATTCTAGAGCTGGTGATGGTCTTATAGAGTTGATATTTTTTTTTTGTATTGTCAGCGTGTCTCGGATCCATGACCTAAAAAGTAGAAGACAACCTCATACAACTCCAATTATAGAAGTGATTTGAAAGTTGTATTGGTGGTCATTTGCTTGTTGTGGTGGCAATACGCAAATGGTGCTTAATTGTGATTTCAGTTAGGGTTGCCTTCTTGTAAGAGGCAGTTTCTAAAAGTTATAAGAGGCGGTTTTGGTGGCGGTGTGGTGCAGCCAATTGAAGAGGCGGTTTGAGTTTCTAATTAATTTGAGTTGCATATGGTCGGTGGATGCATCCAATTTGAGTTTCTAATTAATTGGCACCAAATTTAGAAACCAAAGTTTCTAAATTTCCAAGTTAAAGGTCGGCTTATAGTATTATAAAAGGGGGGTCTTGAGTCTTTGTAATACACACCAACACAAGCAACAACAACTCTTCTTTAGAGAGCTAGAGAGAGAGCAAGAGTGAGAGAAATTTTTCATAGTTTTTTGAGCGGTGTTAAATTTCTCGGTCGTCGAAGATTTAGTATAGAAGGTTATTACTATACGGTACCATCTTGGGACGAACTTGCGGGTTGTGTTAGTCGTCTTCATCTATCCTTCAATAAAGATTTCTTGTTCGCCCGAGGACGTAGGCTTTAAAGCCGAACCTCGTTAAATTCTGTTCGCATATTTGATTTTGACTTAGCTTTTCGATTAATCTTCATAATCGGATCAATTTCTAGGATAGGTTCGATAGCTTCCGCGACTTTTAGTTATAACAATTGGTACCAGAGCCTTGTTGAGATTGAACGAAGAGAAGATGGGATCGAGAAGTGGTACGGTCAAAGCAGGGAAATATGAGATAGAAAAGTTCAATGGGAAAAACGATTTTTCTTATTGGCGGATGCAGATGAAGAATCTGTTAATCTCGCAGAAATTACACAAGACGTTGACGGGAAAGAAACCAAGAGATATGTCAGATGAGGATTGGGAAGAGTTAGATCTCGAAGCACGGGCTACCATTATGTTGTGTCTTGAGAGGGACGTGGCGTTCCTAGTAGACGAAGAAACAACGGCGGCGGGTGTGTGGTTAAAGCTAGAAAGCAGTTTCATGACGAAAACTTTAACGAATCGGGTCTACTTAAAATCCAAATTATTCACATGTAGAATGGAAGGGGGTTCTTCTATTCAGGAATATGTGAATAGGTTTGACAGGATTATCTCAGATTTGAAGGATATTGATGTTAAGGTTGAGGATGAGGACCAAGCCCTCATATTGTTACTTTCATTGCCAAAATCCTATGAAAACCTTGTTCAAACTTTGATGCTTGTTGGTGATAGTCTAAGCATGGAAGAGACGAGAAATTCGCTATTAGCGGATGACCTTCGTAAGGTTGCTACTAGCAGTATGGCGTCGGGTGGAGTAGACAAGGATCAAGCACAAGGGTTGTTTGTAACGAGGGGGAGGAGTAATGAAAGGGGAAAGGGAAAGGGCGGGAAATCTAGATCCAAATCTAGAGGCTCTTTCAAGAAAACGTGCTTTAGTTGTGGTGAGCTTGGCCACTTTAAAGCGGCTTGTCCAAAGAGAAAGTTGAAGCAAAAGAACGAAGGCTACAAGGAGAAACAAGAGATGCAAGAGGCGGGATATGTGTCAGAAGAGGCGGACGAATGTTTCTCGGTGACAGAGGTGTCTGAGAAGATCTTTGATAAGTGGATGCTTGATTCAGGGGCGTCACACCATATGTGCCCAAATAGGGAGATGTTTACTACCTATAGGAGTATAGATGGTGGTACAGTTATACTGGGTGATGATAGTATATGTAAAACTGTGGGACTCGGAACAATACGTATCAAGATGCACGATGGAGTGGTGAGAACATTGACGGACGTAAGACACATACCCGATTTGCGGAAAAATCTAATTTCCCTTGGTGTGTTGGAGCGAAGCGGCTGTAAGATAATTATAGAGAATGGCTCCATAAAAGTAGTTAAGGGTTCTTTGGTAGTAATGAGAGGTACTCGTTACGGTAATTTATACAAACTTTTGGGGACAACAATTACAGGAGATGTAGCAGTAGGAATCAGTGGAAGGGATCCAACGGCTAGTACGAGGCTTTGGCATATGCGCCTTGGGCATATGTCCGAAAAGGGTCTATCTTTGATGTGCGGGAAAGGCTTGTTGAAGGACATGAAGAAGCCTTGCATGGAGTTTTGTGAGCATTGTGTGTTCGGGAAGGCACACAGGGTGACGTTCTCTACAAGCAAGCACAGGAGCAAAGAGGTGTTAGACTACGTACACACCGATGTCTGGGGACCGGCAAAGTTACCTTCCAAGGGTGGTTCCAGGTATTTTGTTACGTTCGTTGATGATCATTCGAGATTTGTCTGGCTTTATTTTCTGAAGCATAAGAATGAGGTATTCAACACGTTCCTGGTGTGGAAAGCAATGGTTGAGAACAAAACTGGTCGAAAGCTGAAGACGTTAAGATCGGATAATGGGACCGAGTACACGGATGGGGCATTCAAGGAGTTTTGTAATCAGGAAGGCATTGTAAGGCATTGGACAGTAGTAAACACACCTCAACAGAATGGAGTCGTAGAGAGATTGAACCGTACACTACTTGAGAAGGCTAGATGTATGCGCTCCAATTCGGGATTAGGCGTAGAATGGTGGGCAGAATCTGTTGCTACAGCTTGTTATATTGTGAACAGGTCTCCACATTCTTCTTTAGATGGCGGCATACCTTACGAGGTGTGGTCAGGTGAACATGCAGATTACGGGAGACTTAGGGTTTTCGGTTGTACGGCCTATTACCATGTTAAAGGTAACAAACTTGACAATAGAGCAAAGAAGGCAATTTTCTTAGGATATGCTACAGGAGTCAAGGGTTATCGGCTACGGTGTACGGAAGACAAGAAGTTTGTAATCAGCAGAGATGTGGTATTTGATGAGTCGTCTATTGTAGCTACGGCGAAAGCTATGGTGCCTAGTTGTGGTGATGTTGGGTCTACTAAAGCTCAAGTAGTGGAAGTAGAAGCCGAAGACCAACGGGTTTCTAGGAATCATGATCAGGTGGAGCATCAGGATAATACACAGGATGAGGAAATTGATGAACCCGATCATGAGGAGTTTCAAGGGGAAGGTACACAAGTTTTACAACAACAACAGCAGGATGTTTCGGTACACACTAGGCCGAAACGGTTATATAAGCCGGTACAGAGGTTAGGGTCAGACAAACCTCTTAGGCATTATGGGCAGGCAAATCTTGTTGAGTATGCACTCTCGGTGGAAGACGACGAGCCGGTCACCTTCAAACAAGCTATTACCGCGGCGGAAAGAGAGAGTTGGTTGGTTGCTATGCAAGAAGAGATGGAGTCTCTTCACAAGAACAAGACATGGGAGGTTGTCCCATTGCCCGAAGGGAAGTCTGTTATTGGTTGTAAATGGGTGTACAAGAAGAAAGAGGATTCTTCCGAGATCAAGGGTACAAGGTATAAGGCAAGACTAGTGGCCAAGGGTTATGCACAGAAAGAAGGGGTCGACTACAATGAGATTTTCTCACCGGTCGTGAAACATACTTCTATTCGGGTGCTATTGAGTATTGTTGCTCACAGGGATCTTGAGCTGGAACAACTCGATGTTAAAACCGCCTTCTTGCACGGAGATTTGGAAGAAGAAATTTATATGGCTCAACCTGAGGGATACAAGGTTGAGGGTAAAGAAAATCAAGTATGTCGTTTGAGGAAGTCGCTTTATGGATTGAAACAATCCCCTCGCCAATGGTACAAACGATTTGATTTTTTCATGCTAAAGCATGGTTTTCGCAGAAGTGACTATGATTGTTGTGTATACATCAAGAAGCTTCGCGAAGGTGACTTTATTTATCTCCTTTTGTATGTGGATGACATGCTTATTGCTTCTCGAAGCATGGTGGAGATAGATAAGTTGAAATCTCAACTCAGTCAAGAGTTTGAGATGAAAGACATGGGCGCTGCAAAGAAGATACTGGGAATGGAGATTAAGAGAGAGCGGTCAAGTAAGAAACTGTACTTGAATCAGAAAGGTTACATCGAACGAGTAGTTTCTCGATTTGGGATGCAGAATGCGAAGGCGGTGTCAACACCTTTGGCACCACACTTCAGGCTCTCGGGAAAACAATCTCCCACTACTACGGTGGAGAAGGATCATATGGATCGTGTACCGTATGCTAGTGCAGTTGGCAGTTTGATGTACGCTATGGTGTGTACTCGTCCAGATATTTCACAGGCGGTCAGTGTGGTTAGTAGGTTTATGGCAAACCAGGGAAAGACACATTGGGAAGCTGTGAAGTGGGTCTTGAGGTACTTGAAGGGTACCGCTGATACGGGTTTGTGCTTTGGTGGAGACACATGTCAGGTAAGCGGTTATGTTGACTCGGATTATGCTGGCGATCTAGATAGAAGACGATCTACTACTGGTTATGTATTTAGGGTACATGGTGCTCCAGTTAGTTGGCGATCGATGTTACAATCTACAGTTGCGTTATCTACTACGGAGGCCGAGTATATGGCTATGGCCGAGGGTGTGAAGGAAGCATTGTGGTTGTGGGGTCTTCTGGATGATCTGGGGATTAAGCAAGAGTGCGTGGATGTATGGTGTGATAGTCAAAGTGCGATCCACTTGGCGAAGAATCAGGTCCATCATGCTCGTACTAAGCATATCGATGTCAGGTATCACTTTGTACGAGATGTCATAGAGGAAGGTGATGTTTCTCTCATGAAGGTACACACAGATGAGAATCCCGCAGACATGTTGACTAAAGTGGTGACGTGTAGCAAGTTTCAGCATTGTCTGGAATTGCTGCAAATCGGCTCGTGTTAAGTTGCCCGAAAGGGCGTAATGGCGACAAGGTTATCTTTATGTGAAGGGTTGGTAGAACTACGGTAGGCTTGATCCTGTAAAAGGGTACGTAGGCAACCATGGTCATATGGTGCAGTCGGATGAAGTTACAAGAAGCAGATATATCTTACAAGGAGTATCCTGGTGTTCGTCCAAAATTTGAAGTATATCAAATTGTGTACGAGGTGGAGAATTGTAAGAGGCAGTTTCTAAAAGTTATAAGAGGCGGTTTTGGTGGCGGTTTGGTGCAGCCAATTGAAGAGGCGGTTTGAGTTTCTAATTAATTTGAGTTGCATATGGTCGGTGGATGCATCCAATTTGAGTTTCTAATTAATTGGCACCAAATTTAGAAACCAAAGTTTCTAAATTTCCAAGTTAAAGGTCGGCTTATAGTATTATAAAAGGGGGGTCTTGAGTCTTTGTAATACACACCAACACAAGCAACAACAACTCTTCTTTAGAGAGCTAGAGAGAGAGCAAGAGTGAGAGAAATTTTTCATAGTTTTTTGAGCGGTGTTAAATTTCTCGGTCGTCGAAGATTTAGTATAGAAGGTTATTACTATACGGTACCATCTTGGGACGAACTTGCGGGTTGTGTTAGTCGTCTTCATCTATCCTTCAATAAAGATTTCTTGTTCGCCCGAGGACGTAGGCTTTAAAGCCGAACCTCGTTAAATTCTGTTCGCATATTTGATTTTGACTTAGCTTTTCGATTAATCTTCATAATCGGATCAATTTCTAGGATAGGTTCGATAGCTTCCGCGACTTTTAGTTATAACACTTCTTGTGATTATGGATTTTCCTCCCATGAAATCAAATCTTCCATTAATTTCCAGTGTTTCTTTGGGCTAAACATATTTACAATTTAATTTGGCTAATATCTTTTATGTTCGTTTCAGCATTTGTCCTTTTTTTTAATCATTTGTATCCCTTAGATTTGTTTTTTATATCCTTCCGCCTTTGAAGTATAATCACCTTAAGCATCGTTTACAAGTGGTTTAGGGTGTATGATATGACAGTTTTGTGACAGCTATGAGCATGTTTCATCCAAATGATATATGATTGTCTATCGTACTCGTGTAGTGCAATCACAAGCTCAGATAACTTACACTATTTGGATATTGAATTTAGACTTGGATCCTTCTATTATGTGCTAGCTAGCTCCGAAATTCTAACCTTAAAAAGGAAAAAAATTTGAAGCACATAATCACAAAATCTTTTGAAAATTTCAATCAAGACAAAGTTCAGCTCTCCTCATTAATTGTTCCCGTTTCAAGATTTCTAACGCAATTAAAAAGATTCACTGTATGTAAATAACAAGTCATTAAAAGTTAAAGTTCAACTCGTCTCCCTAATTATACCCGACCTAAGATTTCTAACATTGAAGAGAGAAAAATTTAGGTCCAGAAATAGAATAATCCTTTAAAATTCTATCTCAATTTGAAATTTATGGAATATTTATTACTATAAATTTTTGTTGCAAGTATGGAATATTTATTATGGCAGATCCTGTTTGATTTTTCTCTGGGATTCTTCTAGATGACGTTACAAACAAAATGAATTCCTTATATATAATCCCTAATGCTTCTTGTTCTCACTGACATCCATCTTGTTCCTTTCAACATTATGTTAGTTGACCATTGAAAGATTGATTGAAGGATTACCAATAAAAAAGGAAGTGAGTCAAAATCAAGGTTTGGTTCGTTTTGTCATTTTCAATTGTATCTTTTTTCCTTTGTTTTAGTAATACAACTCTAATTTATTTTCATTGTTTCTCCTACTATTATATATGTTACATTAGTTTGGGATTATCATTTTCTTTCTTTCTTATTCAACAAAATAAAAATGTTTTATTCAAGATGCATACTCAATCATGAGATTCAAGAAACAATAGATTGTGTTTATCTTTGAGACTCTTGCTTGGAGACTGAGCATGATATATAAAATAGACTTCAGCATGAAAAGAGAGTTTCTTTGTGTTGAACAATTAAATATATATTATAGAGATGAGTAAGTTTCGGATGGTCTAAGAGTAATTTTGTTTATCATACCTTTTGTTTCTTTTGTGCTCTTTAGATTTAATCGTTTTGCATCATCTAGACAATTAATTCAATTACTTTGATCTTGCAGAGCTTTGTTGTGGGTACACAGGTGAAGTTTCTCACATGGAAGAATTGGTGTCCATCAAATTTGAGTACGTGGAAACTCATTTTAACGATATTTTCCTAAACTTGAGGTCACGGTTTCGGTTCCAACTTATTCCAACTTATCTTTATTGTTCCCCCAAACATCAACTTCTCAGGTAGTGTACTATTTCTCGATTTCAACTAATTTTGTTAGATAGATTTTCTTGTTTTGAAGTCTTGATATCTTTTCTGTTGATCTAGAGTCATCACTCACATACACTAATTTCCTATGTGGAGTCTTGTTCTTTTGATTGGTTGTTTTCAAATTAGCACGTAATTTTACTTATTTGTGTTATAAAATATGGTATTTTAGGAACTATCCGTATATTTATTTGGAAAACGTATGAATGATTGTTGCATTGTGTTATGAAGTTTAGGTCACTATCTTTGTAGGAGTCTATATAAGAGAGCCATAATATTAGTCTGTTAACAATTTCATCACATTCTATGGACTTTCTAAGATTCTACATAATGAATTTCAATTTTGGGCAGATTGAGTTTCAATTTTGGGCAGATTGAGTTTCAATTTTGGGCAAATTAACCCGAGTGAACACATCCGCCTTCTTTTGCCTATTTAGATCATACCCCAATGCCTTCGCATGATGGGATTTGGTGATGAATTCAAGCAATAGGTGAGTAGTTAGAGTTTCTTGATCTATTAATGTTTTGTTAGTTTCTTTTCCTGTTAATCGTATTTTGAGTAGATTTTCTTAAGACATGCTTAAAGTCCATGTTTGCAACATGTCTTCTCTGCGTCTTATGAAACGTGATCCACGCACATAAGCATAGGGAGGACAGCGGATGCTTAATATCTTATCTATTTCCTTATAGTTTTGTTAAATTCACGATTATATGATAATCGGAGATATGGACATAATGTAAAAGACACGATAATTTAACGTGGTTCGGTCGATTACTCAAGACCTACATCCACGGAGAAATAACTCTTTATTAATAATTCACCACATACAATTGTATGTGGGTTTGATCGGTTACATTGGTCAGACATAACTCGATGAGTTTGAATCCTAGAACCCTCTCCTATTTATAGATGACTTAGGGTTTAGGGTTTCCTAGTTTCTGATTACTAAACTAGGAAATAATACAAAATCTATCTAATATTACCATTAGATAGTTACAAGAGATATTCTGAATATAAGAAACTAAATCTTCACATATCTTCAATATATCTTCAATATTCTGAATTCTTCTTGATCGTCGGATCTCGTCTTCTCGATCCGTCACGTACACACACGTATATTATTTCTGCAACTTATCTTGACCGTCGGATCTCCTATTTTCGATCCTCCTTATGTAACGTATCCTATTACCCCCCCGCAAGTTGGAGCACGTAAATTTTGAAGTGTCCGACTTGGAGAGAGAAAAAGGAAATACTTCTTGATTCGTCGTATTCGTCTTCTTGCAACTCTTGGATTGTAGATGCGTTGGAAGATGATTGAAAGATGTTAAGTCACAACCAAAAGGTTGGTAGTTGCAGTCAAAAAGTTGAGCGAAAATCAACAACAACGAAACTACATGTATTTTTCTCATGTATGTAAAGTTGGTCATTGTATGAAGAAAATGTCAACAACTAAAAGATTGTGATGATCAATATCTTGTCGTATAAAAACGTCAAGTATGTTTTGTTTAAAATCGACAAGAAATCATTGTCGTAATTGCCAAAAAATATTGGAGAAGAAACAACCAAAAAGATGGTCGACATTAAATTCATTGCCAAAAAAATGCAAGATCGATATAATTCCGAAAAAATAGAGATATTCTATTCATTGAAAAGATATTCTATTTGTTGGAGAAATATTCTAAAATGTTATTTGGTAGGAAAGACAAGTCATCATAGATTAAGTATGAGTTGGAAAATGTCACGGGAGAATCCGGAAATATAGGTCAAAATAGATATATTCTATTTGTGGTAAGAAAAAGTCCAAAATATAATTGGAAGAAAGAAAATAATCATGAGAAATATATGATTATAAAAATTTCGCAGGTTGAATTCCGGAATTAAATGCCAAAATAGGAATTCTTTCTCCGTTGAAGGAAAAGTCCAAAATTTTGGTAGAGAAATAAAATCGTCATAAACAAAGCATGACTTTGGAAATGTCACGAATATATCCGGAAAGAAAAATAGATGAAATTAATCTATTTTAGTGTCACATATCGGACAGAAAATTGCCTCACAACTATAAATAGTTGGGTATAAGTGATAGGAAGAAATCACTATCACAAAAGAATATATTTCCAACAGTAGAAAAGTGTGGCAAAAGTTTGTCACACCAAACTGTGGCAAAAAAAGGAAAACTGTCCCAAATATTTAATTTGGGGGAAAACTAGATTGTTAACAAAAAGTTAGGGTTTTCCAAATCTCGATTTAGGATAAAAATTGAACAATATAAATAATCTGTAATGTGCATAAAACTCCTAATCTATGATTGGAAGAGTCTATTCAATCAAACATGGCCAAGAATCGAGCCGAGTTGAATCGATTTGTAGAGAGAGAAAGCTAAAAAAAAATATGAATTTTCGGGTTATAAAATAGTTGATTCTTCACCAAATCAAACGAAAAATCTTTTGTGGTTAGTAGATTTATGTATAAATCGATGGGAACGATCGATTGGGAACGAAAATTTGGCCGGAAAACGCAAGAATCATCCCTTAGGGTTTCTGTCACGGCAAGAAGAAGAAAGGTGCTGCTCGGGTCAAAGAGTATTGACTGAGAGTCAATAATGACGTCATACTGACGTCATCGCATGTAAAACACGGGTCAAAGTTCGCTGACTAAGTCAGCGAAGTCAAACGTACCCATAAGGTCTGTTTGGTTGCGGTTTTGTGAAAACCAGGTTGTCTTTAATTCGGAACAGGAAATCTGGTTAGTAGAAACAGAACCAGATCCGTAATTTTGGTTCTGGAAATTTCTATTTTTAATTTCAGACCTATTTTAGGTCTAAAAAATTCGAAAAAAATTGAAAAAAAATTCCGAAAAAAGTGAAAAGAAATATAGAATCATACCTTTGTTGGAGAGGAAGTGCTTATTTGATGAACTTTAATAATCATTGATAATCTCCTGTCTCCTATTCTTAGTAAAAAAAAATCTTATTTCTCTTGATTTTCTCGTCATAATCACAAGACTAATCTTGGAAAACAAATCGTATACACGATTGAAATATAATATAATCACAACTAAAAGAAAAGTTGGAAATTTGCGGAAGCAGAAAACATGAACAAATAACCTGCTCATGATACCATGTTAAATTCACGATTATATGATAATCGGAGATATGGACATAATGTAAAAGACACGATAATTTAACGTGGTTCGGTCGATTACTCAAGACCTACATCCACGGAGAAATAACTCTTTATTAATAATTCACCACATACAATTGTATGTGGGTTTGATCGGTTACATTGGTCAGACATAACTCGATGAGTTTGAATCCTAGAACCCTCTCCTATTTATAGATGACTTAGGGTTTAGGGTTTCCTAGTTTCTGATTACTAAACTAGGAAATAATACAAAATCTATCTAATATTACCATTAGATAGTTACAAGAGATATTCTGAATATAAGAAACTAAATCTTCACATATCTTCAATATATCTTCAATATTCTGAATTCTTCTTGATCGTCGGATCTCGTCTTCTCGATCCGTCACGTACACACACGTATATTATTTCTGCAACTTATCTTGACCGCCGGATCTCCTATTTTCGATCCTCCTTATGTAACGTATCCTATTAAGTTTACACATAAAAGATAGAAGTTCTGCACAAGATTAAAATATTGTACATGTAGATTGATTTGTTGCTTGTTAAATACACATATTTGCAACACGTGCTCGTAGGTGATGGAAGTAATGGTGAAGAAGATGACCAAAGGGAGGAGAGAGATTTTGTCTAAGTTGTTTAAGAGTTCACTTATTTTCTTTAAATGCAACATATTAGTTCCCCGGATCAAGAGTCAGACTGGTTTACTGTGTTTCACTTGTATATATGAGGCGCTTTTAAAAAAAATAAGAAAGTTGTTAGTCCCTATATTGCCATAGCCCATCTGGGTCGCACTTTGTGCTGACTATTCTTTTCTTTCAGGTATTTGGTTCTAGTAAAAGAAAATTCACTTTCTCAAGGAAAAGGAAGAAAAAGAAATTTGACTCACACGACGATGAAGTGGAACGAGAAGATGTTGTTAGAGGATCATGATCTATTTGTCATTCTTCCTCGTTTCTATGAAATCTACGCAACTTGTTACACTCTGGACAAGTAAGAAACTCATCTCGATGTGTAACTCGCACGAACTTTCTAGAGGGATGGGCTCCTTTGTAATACTTAAGGAGTGATGTCCTTTCAAGT
Organism: Eschscholzia californica; assembly: GCF_041429995.1. Lineage (NCBI taxonomy): Eukaryota > Viridiplantae > Streptophyta > Magnoliopsida > Ranunculales > Papaveraceae > Eschscholzia > Eschscholzia californica. The sequence continues at coordinate 8,872,773 of NW_028238198.1, read as the reverse complement.
GGGACCTTATCACTCTTAATCGTTACTCAAATATTCATTTTTTCAAGTCTTGTTTTGGTTTCTTTCAGCACGTTTCTCGAATTCAGCTGTTTAATCTTATCTGAGTTTAGAAGTCTTTATTGACAAAGAACTTTTTGGTGAAATTGACAATGACTCGATAATGCGAACATTTCAAAATATAAACTCTCGTAGAGGTCAATTGCGTTTGTAATCGTTGATGTATTAATATAAGTAATGAATATAAGTATTTCGTTAATCACTGTGTTTGCAAAAAAATTATGTATGTATATATCCACACCCCGTAAGTGAAAATCTAAGATCCGCCCCCGTCTAAGTCCTAACTATGACCAGCAAGGTTGAGTGATAAATAGTCTCACAAGTCTTCAAGATTTAGCAACCTACCAGCCAATTTGGCACCATAGCCTCACATGAGAACATTATTTACCTATTTGCGTGCATGCGACTTTAAAACCTAATATACACACAAACAAAAGAAAACATAGGTAAAGAGAGATAGATCTGGAGAAGTGTTTGTTTGCCTGGATTCCATCTTTTTGAGAAGTGGACTAGCTACCCCTTTTTATTGTCATAGGGAGTTGTCTGTTGGCCCGCGTCTGAGTAACATATAACTGTTGTATATTAAATACATAAATTAATTTTTGGGATAAGGTGACGTGTATGCTACAATAATCTGTACGTGTTGTCTTGTAACTGTTTCTTCTGATGTGACCTTACTAAGTACCTAATCCTCATCATCGTGATAGTATTTGACGGATGGAGAATTATGCCTTTTGCAATTATTTCACGTGATGTATGGAAATTCGGATGCGTCGAGATTTTGACGCGTAGAGATTTTGACATGTGGAGAGGGAATGCGAGGAGACTCCTTTAATGCATGGGTTTTAGCCTTATATATGTTTGAGACTCAAAGTGAACTCGTTGAGAATGACACAGATTCCACCAAGAAAGTTTCGGGTTGGGCGCAAAGAGAATGAATAGGTCGAATTGGATTTAGCGCTTCACATGGTCCTATTCGCAGTGGACTGGCCTAAGACGATATTTGGCAAGAATAAACATCTAATTAATACTCTTGGTATATTTTTAAATAACAGTAGACAGACAAAACAATATTGCTCCTTAGTTAAGGTTATGCCATGCTTTGTTTCCCACACAAAGTATTCTCCTCTTACCGTCGTTTGTCATACTATCTAATACTTTACTTTACATAGAATTCAGATTTTAGTACACGCCATATCAGATATCTTCACCGTTATTTACTTTTATATATTGCATTTTTATGTTTTAACTTTCTAAAACGTTAAATGTTTATTGTTTGTATTACAAATTAGATTTTGGTATAAAATTCAATACATGTTACCCCTGTTGAAATAAAGATTAATACAACTAGAATCATACAGATTCATTCCTTTAGGTATGAGTTTTACAATATGTACATGTAAATTTGATTGTACCTATTATGAGATCATCAACTCCATATATAGTTCCCTTTGATGTTTTTCTTCCATTGTATGCTCCTTTTGTCTCATACTTCTGCATTGTTTTGAAAATTTGTTCGTTTAGTTTCGATTTCATAAAAGATTTTTTATTGATGTAAGAGTTTAGTTTCTCACATGGAGGAAATGGTCGTCATCAAATTTAAACTTGCAGAGGCTCATTCCATTGTTGCAAAACTTGAGGTCACATATCTCATTCCAGACTACCTACTTTTCTCAAAGACCAACTTCCAAGGTAAACTATACTCTATTTTTAGTCTTAAATGCATGCATGATAAATATAAGTGGCCTCACTTCTTTGTGTGCTAAAGATCCGATCTATTTCCTTATAGATTGATTACACATAAAAGATTTAAGTTCTGCACAAGATTAAAATATATACTTCAATTTTAAAACACGTAATAGCAAAATCTTTTGAAAATTTTAATCGAAATAAATTTCAGCACTCCTCATTAACGGTTCCCCTTCCAAGAATTCTAACTCAATTAAAAAAAGAAGTACTCAAGGCAAATAATGTCATTAAAAGTCAAAGTTCAACTCGTTTCCCTAATTATTCCCGTCTTAAAATTTCTAACTTAGGAGATACTACAATTACTTAGAGGATGACATAATGACTCATTTTTCGAAGTTTCACTACAATGTGGAGTCCTTTTCTTAACAACTAAAAATATTAGCTCTCATATTTGTCCAGCCTTTCAAAATGGCCATTGTGATGTCTCTATAAGTCAAATGAAACTCAATCCAATCTTTCACTTCTCACAAAATGCCCCAAATCAATTATTATTGTCATTCTAATTGTGTTATGTTTCGCAATGTCCTTCAAACTTTGATTCTAAATCCCAAATTTCCAACACATTTGCCTTCAAACAGATCAATAAACAACATCAATACTCCTTTGGAATCAATATATGATAATAGTAATTTTTGTGCAGAAAACTATCAATGGTGGAGTTGATTATTGGGTTTGTACTAACTTCTCCAATATACGTCAAGTTGAGGCTACTCGTTACTTTAAGGAACTAGTTAGCATGTACTCCAGTAAATGAATGGTAAATATATCTTTTCCCCTACTTTTAGTCAGGTAGACTTTGAAATATCTTTTACTCCCTCCGTCCCAAATTAAGAGTCCCATATTGGTAATCCAACTTATTTTCATATTTTTTCTTCTTTCAGGTTTACCCTTATTTATTTGACAACTTTCTTGAATTATTTCAAGGATTATAATTTCCATTCTAGAAATACATGTAACTTTTCTTGAAGTAATTTATTTTTCTTGAAGTAATTGAAAGATTACAAAGAAAAACTAACTTTTATATTGGAAAATCTCAAATATCTTAATTAACTTAATTAATGCACCATATATTAGAAATATAAAAAAAAGGGTATTCATGAAAAAATTAGTAAGAGATTTTATATGATATATTAGGAATGAGACTCTTAATTTGAGACGTCCAAAAAAGGAATAGCGGACTCTTAATTTGGGACGGAGGGAGTATTTTGTAAAGTTGTTGCGGAGTCCTCTAGCCCCAATTTGCTCAGTATACCCTAACTAAATTAACTATGATCTTGTTAATCTATATAGAGACGGTCTTCAAACTCACGGGGAAAACAACTGCAGCTTTTCATAATTATATTGCCCGATTGAACTAGATCCTAGTTTTCAATACCATATGGTATTATCGGCCAGAAGAAGTAATTTGGGAAAGAAGGAAATATCATGGAGCGAATGTACAAACTATTAATAAAGGTACTAGCAATGTTCATTCCTCCAAGAAGTACAAGAAACTTAAAATTGTTAATCTTGAAGGTTACTATATCTTCTTGCTTTGAGGAAAATGATATTATTGGTGGATTTAAAGTTTAAATTAGATCTATTTAAAACGTTAGTTCATTTAATTTTCTTTAAGTTTGAATATTGTGGTCTCGGTAATTGTTTCTTTCAATGGTGAATTACATTGATTAGTTTTTATTTTGTTTTGGATTGTAGATTATGTAAACGTGAATTGCTGTATAACCCGGATGATGTCATGGTTCAGTGCGAAGTCTGTAAAGGCTGCTAAATTCAAGTTTTTCCATGGTGAATTACATTTGTTTGTTGTTTGTTATATACCCATATTTGTAACGGTTGTCGTCTCTAATGGTGAAGAGGGTAAACAAAGGGAGGAGATAAATTTGGTCTAAGTTCTATATTGACTATTCTTTTTCTTTTATGTTGAAAGATATTGAGTATTCTTTCATTTCAGGTATTTTCTTCTACCAAAAGAAAACTCACTTTGACAAGGAAGAAAATGAAATTAATTTGTCTCGTACCTCCTTCATCAAAAAAATAATTTGTCTCGTACCTAGATGAAGTGGAAGGAAAAGATGTTGTGCGGGAAAGAGAAGAAAAATGAAATCCTAAAGTAATGCGACTCTGACCCGGTAACAGTTTGAATAAATGAGCGAAAGAAAATGTTCTTTTCTTATTTTCAGCTTAATGTTCGGCTTTGTCTTCGACTCAAATTTGGACACTATATTCAGCTCAAACTTCGACTTTATCTTCAACTCAGCCTTTGACTTCAACTCCAGTTCAATCTTCAGTTCTAGTTCTAGTTTGATCTTTTTCTATTATGATCGGAAGGCAATAAGCAAAATGGGACATATTGAATAACTGGCTTATGAAGCAATCGAGAATATTTTATAGAATCAATTACTTGTTGTATACAACCATCCTCTTCTAATGTTGTACTACTCAATGTACTTGTAAAAATTGTTTCTTAAGAAAATCAAAGCAAGAAACTGTCAACCTATACTGTTAGTACTAAAAGTTCGCGGAAGCTATCGAACCTATCCTAGAAATTGATCCGACTATGAAAATTAATCGAAAAGCTAAGCCAAAAACTAAATATGTAAACAGAATTAACGAGGTTCGGCTTAAAGCCTACGTCCTCGGGCAAACAAGAAAACTTCATTGAAGGATAGATGAAGACGACTCACACAACCCGCAAGTTCGTCCCAAGACGGTACCGTATAGAAAATAACCTTCTATACTAAATCTTCGACGACCGAGAAATTAAACACCGCTAAAAAACAATGAATAAAATTTCTCTTTCACTGCTCTCTCTATCTCTCTCTATCTCTTGTTTGTGTTGTTGTGTTGTGTTGGGTGTGTTTTAAACACTCAAGCATATCATATATATAACTGGTTCCACCGACCTGCCTACAATTTGAAAACTGCCATTACAATGTGAAACCACCTCTCACAATTGCAAACCGCCATTACAATGTGAAACAAAACCGCCTCTCACAATTCTCCACCTCGTACACAATTTGATACACTTCAAATTTTGGACGAACACCAGGATACTCCTCGTAAGATATATCTGCTTCTTGTAACTTCATCCGACTGCGCCATATGACCGTGGCTGCCTACGTACCCTTTTACAGGATCAAGCCTATCGTAGTTCTACCAACCCTTCACATAAAGATTACCTTGTCGCCATTACGCCCTTTCAGACAACTTAACAGGAGCCGATTTGTAGCAATTCCAGACAATGCTGAAACTTGCTACATGTCACCACTTTAGTCAACATGTCCGCGGGATTCTCGTCTGTGTCTACCTTCATGAGAGAAACATCACCTTCCTCTATGACATCTCGTACAAAGTGATACCTGACATCGATATGCTTAGTACGAGCATGATGAACCTGATACTTCGCGAAGTGGATCGCACTTTGGCTATCACACCATACATCTACGCACTCCTGCTTAATCCCTAGATCATCCAGAATACCCCACAACCACAATGCTTCTTTCACACCCTCGGCCATAGCCATATACTCGGCCTCCGTAGTAGATAACGCAACTGTAGATTGTAACATCGATCGCCATCTAACTAGAGCACAATGTACCCTAAATACATAACCAGTAGTAGATCGTCTTCTATCTAGATCGCCAGCATAATCCGAGTCAACATAACCGCTTACCTCACATGTGTCTCCACCAAAGCACAAACCCGTATCAACGGTACCCTTCAAGTATCTCAAGACCCACTTCACAGCTTCCCAATGTGCCTTCCCCGGGTTTGCCATAAACCTACTAACCACACTGACCGCTTGTGACATATCCGGAAGAGTACATACCATAGCGTACATCAAACTGCCAACTGCACTAGCATACGGTACATAATCCATACGATCCTTCTCCACCGTAGTAGTAGGAGATTGTCTTCCCGAGAGCCTGAAGTGTAGTGCCAAAGGTGTTGACACCGCCTTCGCATTCTGCATCCCAAATCGAGAAACTACTCGTTCGATGTAACCTTTCTGACTCAAGTACAGTTTCTTACTTGACCGCTCTCTCTTAATCTCCATTCCCAGTATCTTCTTTGCAGCGCCCATATCTTTCATCTCAAACTCTTGACTGAGTTGAGATTTTAACTTATCTATCTCCACCATTCTTGAGAAGCAATAAGCATGTCATCCTCATAAGATAAATAAAGTCACCTTCGCGAAGCTTTTTGATGTATACACAACAATCATAGTCACTTATGCGAAAACCATGCTTTAGCATGAAAAAATCAAATCGTTTGTACCTTTAGCGAGGGGATTGTTTTAATCCGTAAAGAGACTTCCTTAAACGACATACTTGAGTTTCCTTATCCTCAACCTTGTAATTCTCAGGTTGAGCCATATAAATTTCTTCTTCCAAATCACCGTGCAAGAAAGTGATTTTAACATCGAGTTGTTCCAGCTCAAGATCACTGTGAGCAACATACTCAATAGCACCCGAATAGAAGTATGTTTCACGATCGGGGAGAAAATCTCATTGTAGGTGACCCCTTCTTTCTGTGCATAACCCTTGGCCACTAGTCTTGCCTTATACCTTGTACCCTTGATCTCGGAAGAATCCTTTTTCTTCTTGTACACCCATTTACAACCAATAACAAACTTACCTTCGGGCAACGGGACAACCTCCCATGTCTTGTTCTTGTGAAGAGACTTCATCTCTTCTTGCATAGCAACCAACCAACTCTCTCTTTCCTCCACGGTAATAACTTGTTTGAAGGTGACTGGCTCGTCGTCTTCCACCGAGAGTGCAAAACTAATCCATTTATAGACTAATCGAACAAAGGTTGAAGAAGAAATATATAAAGTTCATCAATGTTCTCTGAAACCCATCTTAGGAAACCCTAATATTTGTCAAAATGGAGAAATGAAAGTACAAATCCCACCTTATTGTACAGATTCATTCATACAGAGCTTCATTCCTGCAACAAAAATAGAAGAAAATGAAAACACATTTCAGAAAACAACTTTCTGTTCATGGGTAACTCACAGGGGCCTGGGTGAGGGGGTGCGAGCGGTGCGATCGCACCGGGCCCCCTCCCCTTAGGGCCCCTTTTTCTGAATTTGTTTTATATAAAAGTATATATACAGTGAGAAAGTGTATATAGAGTGAGAAAGCAACTTCAAAACAACAATCAAGTTAGGCCGGCTGGTTTGGTCCTTGACTACTTACATGAAGGTCGCGGGTTCGATTTCCCTGTAGGACGTTCAGTTTCGTTTTTTGTTTTATGGGGCCATAAAGACTGACTTGGGCTCTATTGTTTAAAGACTCAAATATATTATTTTGTAGCCCCCACAAATGACGAACCCAAACGAAAATATCAAAACTAAATATTTGATGTTTCAATTTTTCTTTTTCTCCATAGGGTTTAGGTATTTTTCTCTATCAAATTGAAAAAAAAAATCATTTTGTTTTTGTATTGATATTTAAGCAAAAATAGTCAACTTAGTTTGTTGTATGAATACTATTATTTTCCGATCATTACAACAATTTTAATGAAATTGTAAACTCTTGAGATTTAATACTTAAAAAAATTTCCAACAAATTTATTTTGAATACTTACAATAATTACAACAAATTTAGTTTCGATAATTATTTAGGGTGTATGATTTTATTTTATTTTCATATCGCGATATAAAGGGCCCCGATCACAATTTCGCACCGGGCCCCCGAAATCTCAGCCACGCCACTGGTAACTCAAATAGTATGGAATCTTACTTTCTAACTCACAAAATCAACAAAGAAGATATACCCACAAATGATCTCAACTGACATTACCAAATAAAGGAAGAATCACTATCACCAAAAGTACAAAGAAAAATGAAAACGTGTAACTTTCTGGCATTTTAAACATCAACCTCCATGAAAACCCACTTAGCCACCACAGAACCCTAATATTTGTCAAAATTGAAAACCCTAAAGAGAAGGTTTTCAAATAATTATTTGTCAAAATTTATCAAAACCCACATCATAAAAATTCATCAATTTCAATACCCAATATAAAGTTCATCAACGTTTTTGAAATCCCTCTCAAGGAAATCGAAAAAAAAGGTAGAGAGAGAGACAAGCTAACCTTTTACCAATATGAGGAAAATTGTTTGAGCATAAGAAGGCTTCGTTCCTGCCGACTTCCTCCTCTGTTCAACTCTCTATCTTTCACCCGGCGACTCGATTTCCCTCTCTCTCTGCTTTCTCTCTCGCGCCTCTCTATCTCTGCTTTCTCTCTCGCGCTATACTACTATCCTCTCTCTAACTGTTAGGGTTAAGACGTGGGGGGAATTGTGGGACAAAAATGTAATTTTTGGAAAGAATTTTGGCGTAAAATTTTTGCGCCACAAATTCCCGCGTCCGTAAAATTGTTGATCCATTTTTTCCGTCAATAGTCTAATATTGGGGACTAACCATCATAAAAAGTCCCTATTGTTAGTTATCAGGGACCAACGAGAAAAACGTGTGTCCCTAATAAGCCTATTTTTTGTAGTGGAGGAGGGAAATAAACATGTGTGGGTCAGGATGGGCCATGGCCCCCTGACCCTTAACCATTCAACAACTGCACCTAACACATTGTTGTCCCATTCTCCCACCTACCCTTTAAATTCTCCATTGGCCCCTTTCCATTAGGCTTTAACCTAATGCTCCCATCTCAAACCCAACCCAAAATTTAAGCCCAACTTATAATAAACAATGACATAGGAATTTTTAAATGCACTCATTATTTTTGTTATATAACTTACGTCTAAAGCATTTTTTGTTGAAGTGAAAGGAGATGTGAGTGTGACAAGTAGAAATGGTGAGTGTATATAACATTTCTCATGACCTATTCTTACTGCATCACTTTCATCGCCCAAGTAACCAATTTTCTACTCTCAACGAAAGAAAAGTACTAATAGGAGAGTATCAAACAAAATTTTTTTGAATTGCATATTTGCATGTAAATAGATATAGTACCAATTTTCTAATGATTGACTAGTTTTTTTTTTTTTTAAATTCGACTCTAATCTACATTAGTCGTTACAAGACATTAATACATCGTGAAGATGCAATAGAAAATTATGTGCTTTTGTGATCATTATAGGAGAGTATGAAACAAAATTTGAGGTTCGGAAGAAGAACCAATAGTGACAGGATCTTGGCCTGGCAATGCATAACTTTTTTGTGATGGGTGGAAACAAATGAAAGAGGTGTATACTGGGCTGGGCCCAAGTTGGTTAAGACAGATAGGCCCATCAAGTAAAGTTAATGGGCTAGGAATCCGAGGCCCACGGGGTTGAATGAGTTACCCATATATAAAATGCAATACTACCTCTTTCTCGAACCCTAGAAGAAAGAAGGAAAGAAAGAAAGAGAGAGAGAATACGATGGAGGTGGTAAGCGCATCTGAGCCTAAAAGGCAAAAACTAGAAGAAAACATGTACGACAATGATGAATCAGTACCAATTGCTGAAAGATTGAAGTCTATTAGGTATTTATACATCTCTACTACTACTTCGTTCACAAATCCAGTTTATTTTTATTTTTTATTTTAGAATATCATGCTTCTGATGATGATATAAATCTGCTGCTGCTTCTGATGACGATGAATTAGGGTTTTAATTTCATAAATTTAGATTTGAATTCTATTATGCATCTGATGATGATGAATTATTCATGATGATTTTTGTGTTTTCCCCCCAATTCTTTTTTCTCTTAATAATAGTATTTCTGTTTACAAGTTGAACTAGGAGGGGTTTCAATTTTGTTCTAGTTAGATAATAATTAATTATATGTGTAGTAGTAGTAGTTGTTGTTAAGGGAATGGATCTGGATGCATGATTGATTATAAACAAGGCTTTCATGTCGTGTCATCGTCGGAAATGTATGGGGACTGAGTTTCGTATTCGTCTCTTGGAATTATACAAGGTAGGTAGTAAACAACTCTCTAAGACTCTCTCTACCCCATACATATACTACTAGATTATTATTTCTATATTATTTGATTTGGATCTTAATTTTAAGATTTATTATTATTGTTCAACAGATTGAGAAAAAAACTAAAAAGCTACTGGATTACCCAAGTAATAGATCAACTGATATTTACATATATAGTTTGCTTAGTACACTACCAGATGTCCTTGACGAAAACGAGTTAGCTGATGACAATGATGAGGCCGACGCTGACTATGTTGTTATCCGAGAAGAAATGATACGCATGATAAATTGCTTTGAAAAGGGTCGTGAAGTTGGCCATCGCTTATATAACTTCGTCTCTTGTCTTCGTTCTAAAATTCAAATTATGGGTGTGATAATAAGCAAAATGGGAAGCGGAGGATGTGAGTCTTGAGAAGAGGTGCGATGCTTCCCATCTTCTTTGAGGAAGAAAATGGACGGACCATGGTGAAGAGGTGCGATGCTTCCCATCTTCTTTGAGGAAGAAAATGGACGGACCATGGTGCTACTACTACTACTACTACTACTACTACTACATTCATAAGAAGGACAAGTTTCATCTACCTACAGAAGTGTTATATTGCTAAAGGAGAAAAGAAGAGGGATAAAGACAGAGAGGCTGAAACTAAATTAATACGACAAAATTTTCGTTATATATACAACAAAATGGTACCAATAATGACAAATTTTTTTTTTGTTGAACTACCAATAATTACAATTGCTTGAATGTTTTTCTGCTTAGATTTCTTTTTGCAAAACATTGACGATTGTTGAAATCAAATTTTCAATAAGTTCTTCCTCAATTAACAAAATATTTAAATTATTAAACTTTCTTGTAGCATAGTAAATCGATCATAAGATTTAATCAACTTCAACTTAGAAAAACGACTTTCTACAAATGCGACAATAACATCTATAGCTAACAAAAATTTGTAAGCAATCCATGCATTTGAGTAAATCCTTTCGTATATTTCAAAAATTTGGACACTTCAGTCGGTTTTTTATCTTTCTCGTTATAAGACATTTCATTACTTTCCGTTCTTAGAATATAAGTCAAGTCTATCTATATCATATAACATGTTATGCTTTAGAAAAATTCAAAAAACACATGAATCTCTTAAATCACTATCGGACTTCAATTTTTTAAAATTATAAATATACTAGCAACGTCCTATCACTTATCACTATTGATAATATATTGATATGCTAGATAACCCCTCACCATGTTTAAAAAAACAGAATTAATAATTGTTGTGAGTCTTTTGTTTAAATTAATTCATGTTTAGTTTCGTGTTGAGATTATCTATAGCTAAACCAGTGAGAGATTCAAAAAATCTTATTACATGATACACTAAATAATAACTGATTTATAAACTAAACTAGGGTATATCCCGTGCCCTAGGGCACGGACACTTGTATCAATCAAATGTTACGAAATTTATTGTTTATTTTATTAAGAGAGAGAGATTTTATTAGTTATAATTTTTTTGTATTGTTTTTTTTTTCTTCTCTTAAATTAGTTATTATTTTATTGAGAGAGAGAGAGAGAGAAAGATTTTAATTTCTATTTTTAACCGTTGAAATTTATTTTGTTTCTTTTTTCTTAAATTAGTTATTTTATTTCTAAGAAGGAAGCGATCATTGTTTTTTAAACAGGTAACTTTATTTCTACGAAGGACTATATTTTAAATTTTGAGAAGGCCTTCTAGATAATATCCTTTATTAAAAAAGGATGTTAACCCTTGAAATTTATTTTGTTTCGTTTTTCTTAAATTAATTGTTTTATTTCTAAGAAGGAAACAATCATTATTTTTTGAATAGGTAACTTTATTTCTACAAAGAACTATATTTTAAATTTTGAGAAGGGCTTCTAGACAATATCCTTTATTGAAAAAGAATGTTTGTCCCAGTCATCGTTTTTCCTTCCGTTTTATCATATAGATTTATAACAAACTGTACCTTTACACTTTTAACATACCAATTAGTTTAATGACAAGCCATTAGATGTTACCAAATAGATTTATAACATAGCTTTTGTTTGTTGTGGGTCTTACCAAAATTAATGCGAGAAATCAAGAATTTGTGGCCCGTTCTTTTAACCGTGTTCATTGGCGGCTTTTGAAATCAATTATAAAAAGCTCGAGTCCAACTTTTTTTCTTGAGTATGAATATTTGGGGGCCTTTAAAATGTGGCCAACCATGACATTGGTAAAGAATGATCCATGGAGGTCTCTTAGTCGTATCAATCTTTGTTTCAAATCTTTTTTCTTAATAGTTGGAGCTAAGACGAATGATCATTTACTTTTCGGGGATGCGTTTTAAGTCCAAAATCTCATGGTCAATGAGTTTAGAATCCAAAGATAATATTAAATAGAAAATAAATCTACCAGGAGTAATTTACATGTCTACCTTACTTTTCTCTACTAGTACCGAACCTATCCCAGGTTAAATAAAATTACCCATATTAGAAGATATAAATAGCATATTCAGTTTCATGAAACTAATTCTTGAATAAGAAGTTTCTATTCCTACAAAAATTTGTTTTTTTTCCTTTTAAAGGAATGTTTACCTAATCTTTTAACTAAAAAAATCGACTATAACTCTCTCTTCTTCAGTTCACCGAGATAAAACCTAAAGAAATTGCAGAGAAAATTCATCCACACTTTTTAGTCTTCACCTGGAGAAACAAGAAGAACATGGTGCTCAATGGATTATATATCTCTTTTTATCATATTCTCGTTTTTTTTTTTCACAATAGATTATTGTACCATGCATGATTTTGTTGTTCTTATTCTTAAAGCTTTGATGCAGGGGCCCCCGGCGTGGACACTTTTTACCGTCGACTTAACGGCCACGTAGGCCAACCGACCATATTTATTAGTTTAGAAAGAGTCCTAGTTTAGTAAGCTTCATAATGAATCTAGGTTTAGGAAGTTGCATTATTTCAGTATTTCTATTATTTAGGAAAGTCCAGTTTGAGTCTATCAAGGAAAGTCCAATATCCTATAAAAGGATATCCAGTCTGTCTTTTATTATGATGTTGAACCCCATTGAAGTTTAATAAAGTTTTAAGTATTTAGAGTTATTTCATCGTTATTTTATCATTCTTTGTTTAATTTTATCGTCTTCTTTAATTCCGTTGCGTTCTACATCATGTGGTATTCAGAGCCACCAAAGTTTTGGGTGAATGATTCTAGAATTTTTTTTTCAAACGAGTTAAATCAATCTCAATCATATTCTATTCCTCAGAAAGATTATAATCAGTCAGATTATATTCATGAAGGAATAACAAATCGATGCTTATGCGCATCATGTTTGCATGCGAATAGAGATTCATACGATTATCATTGGAATCCGGGAGAAACCGTACGAGAAAACTCATCACAACCACCATCATATTATTATCAGACACCATCCAACGAACCACCACCGTCTTCACCACCACCTCCGCACTCTAATTATTCACCACCTATAATAACAACTTCACCACCACCAGTGTTTTCAACACCATCACCTCCATCTTATTACCGTTCTACATCATATTCAACATCACCCCTATCTCTTTCTTGTCCCGCACCCTATTCACCACCACCGCAACCGTCATCTTCCGAAACGGTTCAATCGCTAAAGTTCGATTTCGATACGATTCTACATATGTGTGACGACATCAAACCAATAATATGTCAACCATCTTTCTTGCCGATTACATCTTTCCATCAGGAAAAAGAAAAAAAAGAATTTGAAGAAGTTGAAGAAGATGCTCGCGGAGAAGTTGAAGAAGAACAAGAAGAAAAAGAAGCGGACGAAGAAGTTGAAGCTGAAGGTATTTTGGCGGAACAACAAATTTTATCTTTCAGTCACCAGGATTCTCTAATGGCGCCGAAGGTAGCTAGAATCACCACAAAGCCAGATCTCATCAGAGGTGTTGGAAAATTTTCTCGCTCTAAAAGGTACCACAAACGTGGTTTCTGGGCTATTAGGGCTAAGAATGGAGGAGTTTTCCCTCGTTGCGATGCTAATCCAGCAGCACCAACACCCACTAAAAATCCACCGACGTTCTATCCCACCAATAATGTCAAGAAGCTTTTTGTCAATAAACGCAAGAAAAAGCCAACCAAGTTGCGGGCAAGTATTACTCCTGAAACAGTTTTGCTTATCTTGGCTGGAAGGATTAAGGGCAAAAGGGTTGTATTTTTTTAAAAACTCCCGTCTGGATTGCTCCTTGTAACCGGACCTTTTAAGTACTTCACCAAGCAAGCTGAGAAAAAGAAGAAAGCAAAGATCCCCAATTCCCTAGCTATTCGAAAGATCAAATCGAAAATCAACAAAAATGCTGGTTTCCTCGATAAGCTTGTCGAATTGACTCCTCTTAGGTTTAACCTACCTGTTGAAGAAAAAAACCATGGTTCCAGGGTTTGAGCAAGGTTGCTAAAGCTTCAGCAAAAAAAAAATCACGAGAAAACATTAAGATAGCTCGAAAAGCAAAATTAGACCCTAAGAAACTTTCAGAAACCCAAGATTTGCTTAAGAGGAACTTAGAAGAAGAGAATGACGATAACGAAGGCGACGGGGAGGATGTCAAATTCGACAATCCAGTCCAAACGTGTATTGGTGGAGATACAAAGATCTTAACGGTTGATCGTCGTATTAAATTCTCTAATCTTGAACATATGATGATAGAATATGATCGTCTTCTTCATGGATCAACTAAACCAACTAGACTTGGACTGTTATTCACTTTGATGACGATACCTTCATGGCCAATTTGTAAAATTTCTACTGATGAAACAAATTCGAATCCACAGTGGTTTGTTGATGCTCTTTATTCTATCCCATTTCATTCTCTTGATGTTACTTCTCTTCTATCTACTATTTCAAATCAAGAATTTCTTTTTGGTTTTGATCATAAGGGACAAGTTCCATTACATAGTAGTAATAATCCTTTAATGGTCAAACAACAAGGTCAAGTACGAGACTATTATGCCGCTTTCGAAAAATCTCATACGAAAAATTTGTTTGTCGGATCAGATCATGGAACAGATGATCGTCAAGTCGGAATCACGACAACAGTTTATAGGGAAGAAACTCAGAGACATATTCATGATTTACAGAGATTACAGATTTCTAAGCACGAACAAGCTATGTTTCTTAGACAAACTGATGAAATGTTAGCTATGGCTTTTCCTGGTGATTATTTTATGCGAAAGGTTCCTGATTTTGAAGCACTAGTAGGGCTATTTAGTAATAACAAAACAAAATTATGTTTGTTTTTCTTAGTTTTATTATTCATTATCACATCTTCTTTCTCACGTTAAGTTGTTTTGTATCACATATCGTTTTTACTTTTTAGCTCCTAATGATTTAATACTAAATTTAAATTGTATCAAAAAGACAACTTTGGTTATAAAATTTTACTTTTAACATATTAATCAAAGAGTATAAAGTTTAAATGAATAGTTAGTTTGGTGACTATAGATAGGTTGAACAAATTTGAGAGTCCTTGAGTTACAATTGTACATACTTGGGGTGAGTTGGCAGTTGCTACTTGCTAGATAAAATTACGTTTCTACTAGGTTATATTATTCACTAACACTCTTCTCTTTTTCTGTTAATTTTTGTGTAGGACATTGTATTTTTAATTTTTGGTGTCTCGGATAATTTAATTGTAAGAATTTAAAAATAGATAATTTTCATCATAATATCAAACAACTTAAACACTTATTATGTTCATCAAAGATAGGAAAAATATGAGTAGGATTTCTCTAATAAATTCTTTTTTACTTTGAAAGATTAACAATAAGATCTCGATAACAGATTACTTTCATTTGTTTAAAGTAGAAATTTACCCTTCCGAATAATCAAGAAGTTAAGAGGAAAGAGAAAACATTGTTCCTCTGAAAGTATATATTTGCTTTCTCTTTATTTAGTGGATGAAAGAACTAAATCTTTCTTCAAATAATAAGATTTCAAATTTCTCTTAAAAGGTAAAACGATAAAAGTCTAAAAGATAATATCTCTTTATCCTTAAAAGGCAAGAAACTGTCCAAATCCTTATTACATAGTAGTATGGTAAAGAAATAATAGGAAATCTTGGTAGCTTCTAGAACAAGGATAGTTGCGGGACACCATGTCTATATATGCCCAACTGAGGTTTTTTATCACCATTAGATGTTCAGTAGTCCATCCTTCAATTCTATTTTTATTTTTGCTATTTTATCAGTTCTTCACGGAAAGATTTGTTGGAATAAGAGGTACAAGAAAGAAAGACATCTACACAAAATCAAGGTTTGATTTTCTTTTTTTCTTTTCTGTAATATAGTTTTATGTTAAATCTTTCTTCCTCTAGCGTCTTTATCTTCTTCACATGATTTTTCTATAAAAAGGTGTTAGAATTGGGTTTGAAGTCAACTTCGATGAAGTAATTTGGGAGCTGAGGGCTCTTAATTTTATTTTTTATTGCAATTCATGTTGTGCATCACTTGCTTCATTTTTCTTTAACTATAAACAAGAACTATCAGTGAATAAAAAAGTATAATTTTAAAAACAAATTGATCTGCAAGGTTGTATGATAAGTAATCACCAGATATCTTCAGGATTCAGCAACCTACCAGCCAATTTGGCACACTCCTAAATTGACTTACCTATTTGTCAACAAATTGACTTAATCGAGACCACCACTTTAAAACCTAAAATAGCACACTAACAAAAGAAAACATGTTTAAAACACAAACTAAAACAGATCTAAAAACAAATTCCTCGGGACATAGATCTTAAGTGAAAGGAGATTTTTGAAACAAACTTTGGAAGCCAATTAGGTAAAATATTTCAAATATCTTCATTTGATTGATTTAATTTGAGTTATTTAATTCTTAGTAGGGGTACCCCTTATTAACTGAACCTGTTAGGTTTAGATTAGTTTCTAGACATGTGGTTCACACAATCGTTAGACACCAGCCAATAAGGGGTGTTTTGTGTAAGTAGAGAAAGGAGAAGAAAAAGGAGGAGGAGGAGAAGATTAAGAAGAAAAAAGAGAAGAAGAAAAGAATTAGCATGGGAGGTGGAGGGAGAAGAAAAAAATAGAGAGATCGGTAGGAGAAAGAAGAAGAAATGAGACAATCATCACAAATGTTTTAATCTAATGTGAGGGAAACGCTTAAGGAATTTCCCGATGCCATTTTATTTTTTGTTGAACATCAAAGTATTAACAAGTTTGATTATGTTTGTCCTAATCCATTCTATTTTCATCAAAATCCTTATTTATTCTTGAATCACGTAAAAGAGATGATGTGTTTGTTTGCTCTGGATTCGATCTTTTTGAGAAGTGGAGTATTACCCCTTTTTTGTTGTCATAGGGAGTTGTCTGTTGGCCGACGTCGAGTACCGTTTGACTGTTATAAATTAATTATTGGGATAAGGTTACGTGTATACTACAACCATCTATACATGTTGTCTTGTAATTGTTTCGAGTGTATGCGCATATTATCACTCAGAATAGGTAAGATATTACCATGCTACGTAACGAGTGAGACGCTTATCTTCTGATGTGAGCTTACTAAGTACTTGATCCTCATAATGGTGAAAATATTTGATACATGGAGAATCCTGCCTCTTGCTATTATCCCACGTGAAGTACGGAAATTCGGATTCGTCGAAATTTTGACGCGTAGAGATTTTGACATGTGGAGAGGGTAATATAAGGAGTCCCCTTTAATGCATGGGTTTTAGCCTCAAAGTGAACTAGGTTAGTCTGACTCAAATATCTAACCAAGAATTTCGAGTGGGACCTGAAGCTTCACGTAGTTCAATTTGCAGTCAACTGGCCTAAGACGATATTTGGCCAAGACAAACATCTAATGCTCTTGGTATATTTTAGAATAGTAGGAGACAAACAAAAACAATATTTCTCCTAAGTTAGGGTTATGCCGTGCTTGGTTTCTCACACAAATTACTCTCCTCTTACTGTCTGATATCCGCTTTGGATTTTGATACATCATAGTTGTTGAGGTTTATTGAAATTTAGATTTTAATACACACCATATTCGATATCTTCCCCATTATTTATTTAAATGTTTATTGTTCGTAGTACGAATTAGATTTTGGTATAAGTTTCGATACATATTTTCCCTCCTAAAATAAAGATAAATTACAACTAGGATCTTATAGAAGTATGAGTTCTACAATGTCTACATGTAAATTTGATTGTACGTGTTATGAGATCATCAACTCTTTGCAATAAAAAAATAAAAAAATAAAAAAAAAAAGACATCATCAAGTCAATATATAATACATATGTTTTCATAGAGAAATAGTTCCCTTTGATGTTTTTCTTCCATTGTATGTTCAATCTGTTTCATAGTTTTGCATTGTTTTAGAAATTTGTTCCTCTTGTTTGAAATTCACTGTTTTTTTTTTGGAATGTATGAGTTCAGATTCTTTCATTTTATTGTTGCAAAAGATGAGGTCAGAGATCCGATTCCAAAATATCTACAATAAGTAAACAGCACGGTGATCGAACAAAAAACCAGCATCATGATATATTTTGCATTCTTCCTCGTTTCTACAATGAAATCTACGCAACTTGTTACACTGTGGACAAGTAAGAAACTCGTCTCGATGTGTAACTCGCTCGAACCTTTTAGAGGGATGGGCTCGTTTGTAATACTAAAGGAGTGGTGTCCTTTCAAGCGGAACCTTATCACTCTTAATCGTTACCCAAATATTCTTGATCAAATTCTTGCTTTGGTTTCTTTCAACATGTTTTTCGAATTTAGCTGGTTTAATCTTATCTGCTCATGTTGAGATACGTGATGCATAAGACGGATTGAGAAGGCGAAGATCTGGCGATCAAGACTAATCCAAGATATTAGAAGATATTGAAGATATCATTTCTTATATCAGTATATCTCTTGTAACTATGAAATGGAAATTTAATAAAAAAAAACTATGTAATGGAAATAATAGATGTATATTATCTAGTTTCCTATTTTAGTTAGGAGAAACTAGGAAACCTTAAACCCTAATTTACTCTATAAACAAGAGATGTGTTCTAGGAGTTTAATCATTCGATAACTATTCAATTATTGTAACGAATCACCACAATTGTGAGGAATAAAGTATGTAACCGTTGTGGTTTTATCCAACGATGTAGGTCGTGAATATGAACCCCGTTAAATACAGTGTTTTTTATTTATGTCATCACATAATCGTAATTCTAACATGGTATCCGACTGAACCCATTTTGGTTTGGTACTAATTTCATCTAGTATTAGTTTTGTGAAGATTATATTTGTCTATTTTGGGTTGTCATCAACCGAGCAGGGTCAGAGAAGATTGTGTTATAATGTGGTCAAAGAAAGCCACATCATGTTCATCTATTTCCGATTATAATATAATCGTGAATATTATATGGTATTGGAGCAGGTAGTCTAATCCTGATTTAAGCTTCTACATGTTGAGATACGTGTGTAAACACGTGATATAATTAAGAGACGAATCGAGATGAGCAGATCCGACGATCAAGACTATTCCAAGATATTTGAAGATATGTGAAGATCAAGAATATTCAGTTTCACATATTTAGAATATTTCTTGTAATATATCTAATGTTATTATTAGATATATTTTATATTGTTTCTTAGTTTAGCTAGGAGAAACTAGGAAACCCTGACCCTAATTTCTCTATAAATAAGAAAGGATTCTAAGGATTAAATTATTCGATTACTAATCAATCATTGTAACGAATCACCACAATTGTGGTTAATAAAGTATGTAGCCATTCTGGCTTTCTCCGAGGATGTAGGTCGTGAATGTCCGACTGAACCTCGTTAAATATGGCGTCCTTTATTTATGTTCATCTATCTCCAATCATCACATTTTCGTGAATTTCTACATAAGCTTCTACAATTTTTCGACGATTTTTTTCGTTGTGATTAAATAATCGGTAAATCACTTCATCGATAATTTTTTTTTTAATTTCCAAGTTAATCTTGTGATTTTTTTCATTCTACAATCGTGAGTACCGTATGACTGAGATCACAAGTTTGATTCAAAACAGATATTCTCCTTTTTTTCTGTTACAGAATCTCAAAGAAGTTTACTTCAACATGAATATTTATCTATAGTATTTTGATCTCCGAATTTTCTACCATATTTTGATCTTTCCCCTTCAAGTTAAACACTTCATATCTTTTCTGCTCCAACTTGCGAGGGGCGGGGGGGTGTTGAGATACGTGATACATGAGACGGATCGAGAAGGCAAAAATCCGTCGATCAAAACTAATCTGGGATATTAGAAGATATTGAAGATATAATTTCTTATATCAGGTTATCCCTTGTAACTATGTAATGGAAATAATAGAAAAATATTATCTAGTTTTCTAGTTTAGTTAGGACAAACTAGGAAACCTTAATTGACTCTATAAATAAGACATGAGTTCTAGGAGTTTAAGCATTCAATTACTATTCAATTATTGTAACGAATCACCACAATAGTGAGGAATAAATTATGAAGTCAATGTGGCTTTCTTCGAGGATGTAGGTCGTGAATATCTGACAGAACCTCGTTAAATATGATGTCTTTACTTTATGTTCATATGTCTGATTTATAACATAATCGTGATTTTAATATGGTGAGGAATGAAGACAAGAAATAAATAGCACCATATTAAACGAGATACGTGATACATGAAACGGATCTTCGCCTTCTCGATTCGTCTCATGTATCACGTATCTTTACAGCTCAACATCCATGAATCCAATAAAAAAGTCACATTAAGGTATTGTTTGTTTTTTAAACGTCTAAAATTTATCTGAATATGATTCATATTTATGTATATTTTATATGAAATGATGCATATGATTTTTGAACAAAGTCGATGTATAATTTTATATTTTAACAACATCATAACTTAAAGCAATGTTTCCTATCAAATCCAGACATATTATATAGTTGAAACATTTACAAAGACTAGGTTTGAGATCTTACTCAGTTAACACAGTAGATAAAAAGAATAAGCAGGCTTATGTTCCTTGTATGAAATTTATTTCTATCCATAATAAACCGTACGATGTTTGCCCTTTATCTAAACATAAACGATTACCTTTTCCGACTAGCACTTCTGTTACTTCTCGTCCTTTTGAACTCGTCCATGCCGATCTATGGGGCTCATTTTCGGTCCTATCAAACTCGTGGTGTTGTTATTTTTTAACCATGGTTGATGATTATTCTAGATGTACTTGGTTATTTCTTCTCCTGAATAAATCCGATACAACCAAGTACATCACTAATTCCGATACATTCATCTTGAAGCCGCACATCGGGCCCTTCGTTATCTCAAAGGTTCTATTAATTATGGCATATTCCTTTCTGCGAACAGCTGCCTCCACGTCACTGGCTATTGTGACTCTGACTGGGCGGGTTGTCCCACGACTCGACGCTCCATTATAGGATACTTTACTATGCTAGTGATGCAGGGGCACCCGGCGTGGAGACTATTTCCATGACCGGACCCGGCCATGGACCAACCGGCCAGAGAAAGTAGAATTAGGAAGTCCTTATTTTAGTATGATTATTAATTAATTTAGGTTTAGGAATTATGCTATTTTAATATTTCCAATAATTGGAAAGGTTCATATTTGAGTCCAAGTTATTTAGGCAGTTGCAGTATTTAAGTATTTAGAAAGTCTAATTCAAGTCTATCTAGGAAAGTCCAGAATCCTATAAAAGGATATCTAGTTTGTCTATTATTCCCAGATTGAGAGAAAAACCCCATTGAAGTTTTAATCAAGTTTATTATTTAGAGTTATTTGATCTTTATTTTCATCGTTCTTATTTAATTATTCATCTCTTTTAATTCCGCTGCGTTTCTACATCAAGTGGTATCTAGAGCCATAAATTTTTTTCTTTTCTTCTTCGTCTTCATCACTTTTATCATCATGGTTAATACTACTATCTCTACTACACCAACTAAGGAGAAAACACCAACTTTCTCTTCTGAATGGGACAACATTAAAGAAGGGCTATCTGCAGGAAGAAAATTGGAAGAAGGGTTCAATGAGTACAAGAAGGAAACAACAGAAAAATTCGACAAAATCGATAAAAGATTCGATCAACTCAATGACTCCATCACCATCATCTCCAAACAACTAGAAGGTATGTGTAAAAACCAAACTCCACCTCCCACCACTATCACACATCAACAACCCTCTCAACTACCGGGCACCACCAACACCACTCGATTCCCTCCTCTCGGTTTCTCCACCGAGCCCACTACACCACTCTTCGGCCACACCATTAGCCACCCTCCACCGGTTATCACACCATCCTTCATCACCTCCTATTCACCAAACACACCTTTTCAAACACCTACCTACCCCCCCTATACCCACACGTCCACACCACCCTCATTCTCCTTCCCCGAGCCGACTACAACACCACACCAACCACCACCCGAGAGCCACTTCTCGGCCGACCACAACCGAAACATCACCAACCAAACCCAACCAATTGGCCCTTTAGGAACCATTACAACCTATAAAGACCCACGTTCCCTTTACCCATATACCCGGTATCCTTCATTCACTACCAACCCAATCGAAACCAACTCACCATACTATCAACATCACAACCAACCCAAACCCCATACCGAAATACGGTCCACCACCATAGCTATTGATCCGGTTACACCACCGCCACAACACCGTCGTCCACATGAAACCGAACCAAACATCAACCTCCAACCCAACAACACCACAAACCCACGTCACCAAACCCACCCGTTCAACCGAACCCGAGACCACATCTCCACCCATTCACAAAACCGTGACCTTACCACTCCTATCACCCGTCCCACCAACATACCACAACGACAACCATTGGGAGTCCAATGCACCCAAACCGAACGTGATCATTACACTCCACCCACCGACATCGACTCTCCGAATCCTAGTTCATCATACCGTATTCGAATGGAAGTACCTTCGTATGATGGTTCGATAAATATTGAAGATTTCTTGGATTACGTCTCTAGACTTGAGATTTTTTTTTGATGTTATGCAAGTTGAAGGCCCTGAACAGGTACGTTGTGTAACTGGTTATTTATCTAAAACTGTTCTTACTTGGTGGAAACAGGAATCTGAGAATCGTCGTTTATTACACCTTCCTCCTATTTCTTCATGGTTAGAATTGAAACCATTAATGTTCTCCCGTTTCCTCCCTCCGGATTATGAGAACCAACTATGTGTTGATTATTTACGTTGCCACCAAGGAAGACGTTCCGTTGAGGAATATGCTTCGGAATTCCAAAGACTAATTACAAGACTTAATCTCCCAGATTCAGAGTCAATGAAAGTAGAAAAATTCAAGGACGGACTTCGTAATGATATTAAAGATTTGGTTAATTTGAGAGCTTTTAATTCAGTTTCTGAATGTATTAGTGTAGCTCGGTCTTTTGAATCAGATTCACGTTCTATTTTTCGGGGACATAGTACGAGAAGTCAAGCAGTCAGAACTTTACCAGATGAATTAGATCAATCAAAGCAGGCGGAGGACGGTACTAAATTACTAACAGAAAATCCTTATAAAAAACCTCCACCGGTTAAGTGTTATCGTTGTTTTGAAACAGGCCACTATTCTAATGCTTGCCCTTCTCGCGGTAAAGCTAATTTGGTAGAAAAGAAAGATGATTCGGTTACAGATGAAGATCAATTGGAACGAATTAATACTATTCCCGACAACGGTGATCGGGTTATGTTACTCACTCGACGAGTTCTTTTCACACCCTTCAAGAGGAATTTATCTCAACGAAAGAATTTGTTCGTTACAAGGGGAACAGTACTGAATAAAGTTTGTACTATTGTGATTGACAATGGTTGTGTAGAGAATTTAATTTCTACAAAACTGGTCAATTTTTTGGGTATTCCTACAATGATTAAATCAAACCCATATAAAACCGCTTGGATTCAGTCAGGAACTACTACACGGGTTGATCACATGTGTACTATTAATCTTTCTATTGGTTCTTCTTATGTGTCTACAGTTAATTGTGATGTCACCGATATGGATTTATGCCACATCATATTAGGACGACCATGGCAATCTGATGTTGATGCCACTTACCGTGGTCGTTTGAATGTTTATGAATTTCCATGGAAGAAGAAGATTGTGACGTTATTGCCAATTGAAGATGGATCGGAAGAACTACATTCTCTTCACAAACGGTTCGGGACGAACCTCTTGAGGGAAGGGGATGCTGATGCAGGGGCACCCGGCGTGGAGACTATTTCCATGACCGGACCCGGCCATGGACCAACCGGCCAGAGAAAGTAGAATTAGGAAGTCCTTATTTTAGTATGATTATTAATTAATTTAGGTTTAGGAATTATGCTATTTTAATATTTCCAATAAGTGGAAAGGTTCATATTTGAGTCCAAGTTATTTAGACAGTTGCAGTATTTAAGTATTTAGAAAGTCTAATTCAAGTCTATCTAGGAAAGTCTAGAATCATATAAAAGGATATCTAGTTTGTCTATTATTCCCAGATTGAGAGAAAAACCCCATTGAAGTTTTAATCAAGTTTATTATTTAGAGTTATTTGATCTTTATTTTCATCGTTCTTATTTAATTATTCATCTCTTTTAATTCCGCTGCGTTTCTACATCAGCTAGGGACAAGCCTTTTGTCATGAAAGTCAAAGAAATAACCCACGGTTGTAAAGTCATCAGTTGAAGCTGAATATCGAGCTCTCGCTAATCTTACTTGTGAACTTCAATGGATTAAGTCCCTTCTTATGGATTTCGGCATTACTCATTCTTCACCAATGTCCGTATATTGTTACAATCGCGCGGCACTTCACATCGCGGATGATGAGACATGGAAATGTCCCATCTGAGTCTCTTAATTTAGACGAGTTAGTCTCTCTAGAGCAGTTACTCTCACGAATTACTCTCTTTTATGTTCAGGTACCTTTTTACAGAGTTACGCGTGCAAAACGGATAAAGTCGGAAAGAATACAGACTAGGGGCATTTTGGTCATTTGTTGATTCTGACTTCTTGGTCAAGATTAGTGTTCGGATGGAAAGTAGAGTCCAAGACGAGCCCGTAGGCGAAAATGGAAGTCAAATCGGAGTCCGGATCAATAAAATATTCAAGGTCAAAGTTTGGGTCAAAGACTGTTGACCAGATCAAATAGAACACGTGGCAGGCAGACGCGAAGAAGATCTAGCGGTCCAAATTGCTAGCGGGACATATTCTGTCACGATGGGACGGTTTACAGGGATTCTAACGTCTTCGATACCGTGTTCCTGAAGCAGCGTAATTCCGTGAGCCCGAGTTCATCAAACGGATGGGATTCTTCTTGCTCACGCGATCTGGGCTGTTGCACCATATTATAATACTTCGAGAAGCACTGAGTCGACACTTCTTATCATCCAAAGCCGAGTACGTGATTCCCTCTCCCTCCATTATCTTCTCTCAAATTCAAATTCAATAATGGAGGATGACTCGGACTGGATTTGGGGTTCTTGCCGGGTCTATACAAGAGGAAAACAGACTCGATCTAGGATTTGGTGGAAACAGAAAGAATTGGAAAAGAGGAAATCTTATCGGCTGAGGGAGGATCATCACGGTTTTAGAGAGAGAGAGAGAGAGAAAACCGAGAGAGAGATGGAGGAGATTTGGGAGGATTCGATTCTTGTTTGTTGGTCTATAAAACAGAAGGTAAGCAGAGAGAGGGGTATCGGTTATATAGAACAGAAAAACAGAGAAGGAAGGGTTTTAAAAAGAGAACAGGAGAGAGAGAGAGACATAACCGGAGCTTAAGAGTTTTTTATTTTTCTTAACTTTTGATTTTTGTTTTTTTCTTTGTTAAGCTCTACTTCTTAGTGAGAAAGAGAGAGAGATTACAGAGGAAGAATTAGAGAGAGAGACATAGAGAGTTATTGTAGAGAGAGAGAAACAGAAACTCGGTTTTAAGAAATTAGTTTGATTTTTCTCGATTTTTGATTTCTCTTGTTATTTTCTACTTCTTAGTGAGAAAGAGGGAGATTATAGAGAAAGAGAGAGAGAGATTACAGAAAGAGTGAGAAAGAAACAGAAAATTTAGAGAGAGAAAGAAGGTTGAAGAAGATGAGAAAATAAATTTCCCAGAGGGAAACCATTTCCGGGAAGACGAGAAAATCGTTTTCCCAGAGGGTGCGTTTGGCAAATTTCCGGGAAAAACAGAAGGAAATCAATTCCTTAGGCTCTGTTTGGTGGGAAAATCGCAGAAAAGTTAAGTTTCTTTCTTCTTTTTCTTATATTACTTGAAATATTTATCGTTTCTAGCATGAGTAGCTAAGTCTTTTATATCTAGGGTTTTAGATGAAGTCATAATAATTATTTTAACGATAAATTTATTAAAATTTTTACCATTTTAACGATAAAATCTTCCGGGTTTTTAGACCGTTCATGAACTAAAACCTGAGTTATATAAAGAACTCTCTAATTAGATCAAAATTAAATTGTCGTTAGAATTATTAGGAAGATGGATTCGAAAACCCTAGGTTCCCTTTTTCTGAATACCGACTTATTTCTTTATTTATTTTTGAGTTTTATATTTTATTTCTATTTTACCACCATCAAACCAATTTTAAATCTCAATAGTTGTAAGGTTAGAATTTAGTTTAACTTAGTCTCTGAGGAACGAACCGGTCTTACCGGAATTATTACTTGACGCCCGTATACTTGCGGGTGGAGACCTTTTAGGGTAACCTTTTAGGCCCATCAACGGACAATCCGGTTTTTCATGAACGAACCAATCATATTGAAATAGACTGTCATTTCGTTCGTGAAATAATTAAAGATAACATAATTGCTCCCCGTTTTACATCAACAACCGATCAACTTGCCGACATCTTCACCAAACCACTAGGTGGCGACATTTTTCAGAAGACGATTGGCAAGTTGGGCATCATTTCAATTTCTGCTCCAACTTGAGGGGGAGTATTAAGGACACCCACAGAGACGATCACCAAGCCCATCCAGCACAGAGACTTACCATATTAGTTATGATTCTATGTATAATAAGTTACCAATTCATGTATATCCTACCATTTCCATGTATATTCTTTTAAACCCTACATATATACCTATATATATAAGGCCGCGGCTTTGGGGAATAAAGAAAATTCTCCGGGGAATAAAGACTTTTCTTAAAACTAGTCAAATAAGATTGACTTTTTATGTTTCTTTTTATTGCTAAGGGGCTTCTAATTTTAGAAGATGCTATAAAAAAAGGCTCCTCAATCTCATCACCTCCATCTGCCACTTCATCTTCTCGACACCTCATCATCTTCCCCGACGAAAGTCGCAGACTGGCCAATTTTCCGGCCGACAACCTTCAAACAAATTTTTTTTTTTTTGAAATATTCTCTCTCTCTCTCTAAATTTTTTTTTTCTTTCTCTCTCTAGAACATTTCTCGAGAGAGAGAACAGACCTTCTATGGTCTTCTCAATTGAAGGAACAGTAGATGCAAGACAAGGCAAGCAAGTATTTGGAAGTATCCCAAAATGACTAAGTACACCACCACCATTCTTCTCTCCACCACTTGCATCAATAGAGTCACTTGTGTGTTCATCATTACTTGGTTGAAGATCGGCATCACTTGAGTGAGAGACTCGGGTGTTTGAAATTTAAGCAACCTCGCTAATAGAATGCCGTGGAGAAACATTTCCTTGTTGGTGGTCATCATGATTACCCATTCTTGTTGATGATATACTAGATAAAGATGTACCTTCACACCCATTCAGGGAAAATACATCTGTTGGAAAATGAAGTATTTGTTTGATCAAACAGAAGTCAAAACCCTACAATTAAATCTAGATAATGTGATATTCAAATCAAAATTAAAAATTAAACCTAACCCACAAAATTAATAAACCTAAATTCAAAATATAGATTTTACCCTAATCAAAGATAAACCCAATAAGGATCAAATTGGTAAGAATCAAAGGCGTCTACCTTGAAAAGTTGGATTAGTAAAGGAACAATCAGGAACCTTATTATCATGAGATAATTGATCAGATTTTCGAGATGAAAATGTTCTTCTAATCATTCTTCTTCGTATTCGTGACTTTGGTCGTCTTCCTACACATCCAGATGGTCTTGAAACACACCCACCCATTATTACCCACCTTCTTCTTCTTCTTCTTCTTTTTATCTCTTCAAAACCTAAACTTTTGTTCTGTAATCTCGCCTAATTCTTTCTTTCTTTCTTTGAATGTTTCACTGTTTCTCTCTCTAAAAATAAGAGAGAGAAAATGTCGATAAAAGAAGGTGGTATTTTGATCTTCCCCTTTTGATCTTCAGAACTTAAAAGACTTTTTTTTCCACTTGCTTATGTCATAAGAGACTCTCTCTCTAAATCTGTTCTAGAGAGAGAAAAAAAATGTAGAGAGAGAGAGAGAGAGAGCTGAGAGAAAATTAAAATAAATTTTTTGTTTTTTTTTTATGTTTGAAGGTCGCCGGCCAGAAAATTGGTCGGCCGGTGACTTTCGCCGGAGAAGATGATGAGGTGTCGAGAAGATGAAGTGGCAGAGAGAAGAGATGAGATGGAGGAGAACTTTCAAAAAAATGTATTCTGTATTCCCCATAAAAATTTATTCCCCGGAGAATTTTCAAAAAAATCTGGATTCCCTCGAGAATTTATTCCCCGGAGAATTTTCTTTATTCCCCAAAGCTGCAGCCATATATAATACTATATCCATTGTATGTTAGAAAAAAATTAAATCTAAATATATGCGGAAGTTACGTACCTTCAGCCATTGTTGATTAAGTAGAAAATTGGATATGCAAGATAGTGAAATCTGAACATCTTCTAACCCCAATCCTCTCCGAAAGTTATTGTTATCTCTTGATGGAGAGACACAAGCAGTAAAATAGGAGGGGTTAGGGACCTTCAGTTATTGTAACTATTCCCACTTCTTTTCCGTCGAAGAAGGGGGTAGTGAGTTGGTTATTGTAACCAACTTTATCTCCCAAATCTTTATTCCCACTACACATGTACGAATTACTGAATTCAACCCAGTAATTGGTCAAAACCAAGCCAAAGGGAAATTAGGAATGTGGGCCACCCTTAGTCTCCAAAAGAGACGTGTCCAACATTCTCCCACTTGGCCCACATGATATATTTTATAAGTACATGGGTGATGGACTGTATGGTCATACAAACAGTTGGGAGACTACTCATTCTTAGTTAAAGAACTTATCACACGAATCATAGCGGTCACATTCTGATAAGTGAATGCTCCCTTCCATGTATTACATGCAATATGCTCTCTAACTAAGCACTTGATGAGCATAACTTCTGAATGAGAAATTTCTGACAAAATTACTCAAGTCCCCCTTTAATATACAGTGGATATGAGATGGTTATTCTTTATGTGCACAAATATGGTGATCTGTTCATAATAACCAAACATTTCAAATTGTCGAGGAAAGTACATAGTCAAGCATTACATAACTTAAGATCCTTCTGCACCACGTGATCTAAGAACAATTGTACCGGCAATGTCTTAGTTATAGGAATGCAATATCATTAACTTATTACTTGTATGCTTAGTGGCCACTTTATGTTCTTTAACTTTTCTCTGACAAGAGATACTTTATGTCGATATATTTTATTTTTGTTCCCACTCTTATCACCTTATGAGAGGAAACCGTAGCAGAATCATCACAAAGGATCTATAAATGTCTCTCTATAGTATCGACGATTTTGAGACGAGAAACGAAACTTCTCAACTGTATTACTTGTGTCATTGCTTCATAGCGTATGAGGTAGCAAACTCAAATCACTATTTGCAAGTATATATCATCTACATATAAGATTAAAATGTATACTTGCTCCCACTAACCTCAAGGTATATACATTAAACTTTAATACCATTAGTCGGATGTAAATTTTAGTTATGCATAGATTTCTTGAGCTTGCAAAAAAAAATAGTGATAGAATCAATCTTTCTTTTGATGTTCAACTCTTTTGGAGAAGAAACACTTTTGAATGTCATGATACTTTATTGACTTAGTTGTTTCCTTCTTCACAGTTGACATGGTTGTGTTTCATGGTATACTTCCCTCATGTGTGTTGTAAGAGATTTTGTAAACCCCTATTCCTTTGGAAGAGATTTAAGTACCAAATAAACCAAGAATGATTCCATAACCACAACAAATGTTGAGCAAAAGTTCTCAGATTTCCATAATGTGCTCAAGCACGCCTTAGTATGGTAAAAGTTCATCTGGAGAAAATCTTCATTACGGTGTTGGATTATATTTTATTTGAGCGAAAAAATTGTTCCTCAACTACTTAAGAAAGACTTTTACGTGAGGACAATCAGGTATGGAACTCCGAATACTCTTGTTCACGCGAGACTTAATGAGCATCTAACTTAGGCGAGTAGATCGCTAACACTGCTCATAGTCCAACCTTTCTTGGGATGTACTTTATTTCTTGGCGACATGTGGTATATCCGCATGAAATGCCAAATTCAAATCCATACACCTTGGTGTAAAGAGTATATTTTTTTTATTTTTTTTTAATCAGATAAATTATGGACGAATTCAAAGCTATGAAACATATACCTTTATTCTAAATCAACCAACGTCAATTTAGTAGTAAATTCTAACCTTCCTGTGGATAGAGGCTACAACCGCATAAGAATTTACTATACTGTATTAATAAGACTAGTGAAAATAAAAATTAAATCCGTGAAATTTTCATACCTGTGCGCATAAAAAATTCACATCTAATATTTTATTCTCCTATCCTATTTCAATATAACTTTATAAAATAGTTACCTCCATGTGGGGCAAAGTAATTGTTTATAAAAATTACATCGCAATTGGAAGTGTCATTAACTTAATGCGACGAATAAATAAAATTTATTATCGCACATCTACATGTTTTAAGATGCTGTGGCTACTCCAAAAACATGCAATGTCCAAAATAAATGACAAAATTTCCATATTCATGAACGATTCATCACGCAGTTTGGCATAGATTAGTATCATGTCTTCAACCAAATATATTACATTTGAACTTACCATTATTTATGTCATAGTTTCACATAATTATGTTCATGTAGTTTAGCATTCACATTTATATTTTCATGTTTACAACTATTATATAAACATTTACATAATAAATAGCTAGACTATGGATAATGAATATAATTATCATAACCTATCATATTTAAATGACCATAGATTATATGCATTGATAATACATTATTGATAATACATTATATTCATCATACATGACTTACTCGTAACCTTTAAGGTTCATGCAAATCACAAATTACCATCATATAATTGACATAGTTCATGAAGAAATTCCATAGACTGATTCCTAAAGAAACAATTACTTCAATAAATCATGTTTCCCCTTATGGAACAATTAGGGTAGCACTGTCTATGATAAATATAATAAGATTGAAGTGCAATTAATTTCAAGTGATCGTACATCTAAAATATTTAGATGGAAATGGTCAAAGTCAATTTCTTATTTAATTCGAGAGAGGGAGGAAGAAAATCTACTTCCCTTTTTTTTTTTGATGAAATACACTAGCATTAAACAAAGAGTCTATTACAACATACTAAAACTCCGAAAATAAAGAAAGAACGTCTTGCCATCTTTTCTTATGGCCATGGGTACGACCCCATTTAGCTAAAGCATCAGCATAAGTGTTACAATTGCGAGATATATGCGAAAATATAGTGCCTGTAAAGCTAGCTTTGATGTCGTTTATCTGATGAATGATACTCTGCGTTTGCCAGTGCAGGTTTCCTCCCTTACCATTAAGCGCTAAGATTATAGCTTGATTGTCGCTCTCTATGTGCACATATTGAATTTGGAGTTGCAATGCCTCTTTTAGACTGGATAATATTGCTAAGCTTTCGCATTCTTCCGCATGTTGTCCACGTACTGTGTCTGCTACCGCTATAATGTAGTTCGCCTCTGCATCACGTATGATGAAGCCAATACCCGCCGGTTCTTTCATATTTATAAAAGAAGCATCCACATTAACCTTCATATATGGTGTCGATGGAGGTCTCCATGTTTGGATAATGGTTTTTTCCTTTCCTTTCTTGATTATACTGGATTCGGTTTTGAGAGGTGTCGTGGAGGTGTTCAAAATCCTCTCTATAATCTGTACAGGGTTTTGTTTATTCGTAGTGAAGCAGTTCTCGCATCTGGCTTTCCACAGGAACCATAAGATTTTCGCATTAAGGTTGATATTATTTTCATCTAGTGATTTCCATAGTGGATCCACTGAGTGGTATTAATGATCGTCTCCGTTCTAATATTAAAATGGAACCATATTGCTTTTGCAAAAGAGCAATGCAACATTACATCATCGAGAGTCTCCTCTTCATTGCAATTAACACATGAATAATTATTTCCAATGAATTTACCAATCTTAGATCTGACTGGTAGACTATTGGTGCAGAATTTCCAAAGGAATAATTTAATCCGAGGAATGGTATTCATGTTCCATATAAAAAACCAGTCCATCTGAACCTGATTATTATAGATAGTTTGATTTCTAAGAAAATTGTACATGGATTTAAGAGAGAAATTACCTGATTTGGTTAGTGTCCATATGGCGTTATCCTCTTCGTTAGGATTAAGGTTGATGCTAAGGATCGATCTGCAAATGTCATTGTTAAAACACATATTAATTAAATTAGTATTCCAGTGACCATTCGTAATGAGTTGAGAAACCATCTCAATAGTGCATCCTCTTTCATTAGTAATAGGAGGTGGATGATTAGGAATCCAATAGTCAGTCCAAATATGGATATGTTCACCTGTATTAATATTCCAAAAGATAAGGTTGTCAAGATTATGATAGTATTTGGAAATCGATTTCCAGGTCCAAGAATAATGGTTCTTAGGCAGTGTTGGTTTGGGAGAGTTATGAAAGTACTTACCTTTGAGAACTTGAACCCAAATATCATCCGGATTTTTAACCATGCGCCAATTGAGCTTATGCAGAAAAGCTTGATTATCGAGCTGAGGCAGTCGCAGACCTAATCCACCCTGCTTACGAGGTTTGCAAATGGAATTCCAGTTTATTGTGTGAAAGGTTTTGGCTTTTCCCCACCAAAAAGTCCTTTGAATGGACTCAATGCTGTCACTAATGCCTTTAGGAAGGGCAAAGCACTGCATTTGGTATCGGGGAACAGCCGCTGCGATAGTTGAAATGACTACCGAACGGCCAGCTTGCGAGAGAAGATGAGTTTGCCATTTGGCAAGTTTATTCTTAATCTGAGTGATGAGGGAGCTGAAGGCTTGTTTTTTGTTACGATCAATGAAGAGCTTGGTGCCTAAGTATTTATCCCCGGACGACGACTGATGAACTTTGAGTTCCCGGATAATTATCCGTTTGAATTTCGGGTGAGAATTTTTAGAGAAAAAAATATTTGATTTAGCATAATTAATCATCTGCCCCGAAGCCTCGCTGAATTCCTTGAGAATCTGTTTTAAATTGTAGATATTCTCCAGAGAGTTTAGCCCGAAAATGATACAGTCATCTGCAAATAGAAGATGTTTAATAAAGAGGTTGGAGTGCGGAATGGGAAAGCCAATGAAAGAAGCCTCATTGTGATTCTTCTCTAAAAGTCGACTAAGACCTTCCATCGCTATGGCAAAAAGAAATGGGGAGAGAGGATCGCCCTGCCGAATACCCCTGCTTACGTTGAAAGTGCTGCCAGGACGCCCGTTGATAAGAACCGCCATCGAGCTAGAGGTGATACATGTCTGGATAAGATTGATCCAAAAGTTAGAAAATCCCATCAAGTTCATAACCTTATCCAGATAACTCCATTCGATTCTGTCAAAAGCTTTAGACATGTCAAGCTTGAGACCGAAATAGCTTTTGGGGCCCTTAACTTTTTTGAAAGAATGGATGAGTTCTTGGCTTATGATGATGTTATCAGTAATTTGCCTACCAGGAACATAGGCACCCTGAAAAGGAGATATAATATCAACCAAAACCGGTTTAAGTCTATTGGCCAAAATTTTGGTTATGATTTTATAAGTGGTGTTAAGTAAGCTAATGGGCCGATAATCAGCTGGATTCTGAGGGGTTTTTGTTTTGGGAAGAAGGCAGATATGAGTATGATTGGAAGTAGCCGGAAGCGTAGCATTCTGAAAGAACGAAGAGATCATCAACTGAATATCATCTTTCACTGTCTCCCAATTAGTTTGATAGAAATGCAGCGGAAAGCCGTCAGGGCCAGGAGCCGCACCTGGTTTAAGCGCGAAAGTGGCCATTCTAATCTCGTCGTGGTTTGGAATGACAGTGAGCAATTCATTCTGTGCATCTGAGATTTGATGGAAGAAACAGTCTCGAAGCCTAGCTGACATCGAGGAACCAGCCGTGGTAGAAATCTGCTGAATATGGTTAGTAAAAATCGAAGCTATTTCGGTTTCATCATTGGCCCAGGTATTGTCATGTCTTTTAATGGACAGAATCTTGTTTTTACGAAGTCTAGTGGTGGCTTTCGCATGAAAAAATTGGGTGTTTCCATCACCTAAGTTGATGTTAGCTATTCTAGACTTTTCCATCCATAAACTCTCTTGCTGAAGAAGAAGATTTTCAATCTGGGAATAAATGTCTCGGAAATCTTCAGCATTTTTTATCCTTTGCAGATTCTGAGTGAGTTGTTTAATGTTGGTGTCAAGATTACCAAAGACATCTTTGTTCCATTTGGAGAGCTTAATGGCAAGAAAGTTGAGCTTAGAGTGGATAGGATTAGGGTTAGAAAGCCAGTTAGATTTGATGAAGCTAGCACAGTTGGGATGAGACATCCAAGTACGAATGAATTTGAAGGGTTTACGACCTTTATTAGAATGATTATCAGTAGAAAGCAGAATAGGATTGTGATCAGAGCCCAGGGTATCCAGATGGTTTATCCGGGAATGAGGGTAATTGATGAGCCAGTTATAGCTAGCTACCGCTCTGTCCAGCCTTTCTTCTATCAGATTACCCGCAAATTGTCTATTAGTCCAAGTGAACGGATAACCAATAAATCCTAGATCATGAAGGCCTAGGTTATTGATTACATTCTTATGCTGCTGGATCTTGGAAAGCTGAGCCGGTTGACCTCCCGACTTCTCCGAAGGGTCGAGAATACAGTTTAAGTCTCCAATAACAATCCAGGGAGTGTCATCTTTCGGAGCCACGTTAGCCAGATTATCCCACGGTTTCATCTTATTGTTTGAATAAGGACACCCATAGAAACCAGTGAGATAACTTTTAGTGCCCGAGACCATTTGAGTGCTTTGAACATGGATCATATTCTGATCCGCGTAAATGATTTCCACGTTATAGTTGGTATTCCAGAAGAGGCACAAACCTCCGGCTTTATTAATAGGATCTATGATGTACTTGTTATAGATATTGTGGGTATTAAGAATTTGGTCTAGGTTCACATTCATACATTTGGTTTCTGACAAGAATATAATGTCGGGATTGTGCTCTTTAACCAATCTGATCAGATGCTTACGATTGGCAAAGTTGTTGCATCCTCTAACATTCCAAGCTAGAAGTTTAAGATCCATGAAGATAAACCAACCTAATCCAACCAGAAACCGGAAAAAGACACTAAAAGAAGCTCACCCTAGAACAAGGGCAAATCCTAACGGCACCCAGCACAAGAACTCCCAAACCAGTTCCAGTCCCGCTCAGTTCTAAAGGCACCCTAATACTCCACCTCTCCGTAGTGCCCCTATACAGAATTCCAAGGAAGACACAAAGAGGGGCCCCCTAAAGAGGTTCTATCTAAAGGCACTAACACCCGGAACCCACCTACTCAGAATATAATCTAAACCGGATCCCAAAAAACCTTTAAGAGGAGCCCCCCAAAAGAAACTGGTTTGCAGGCACTCACACTAGAACGAACCTAGAGGGCCCCTTATCACCCGGAGGAGCTCCCAAGCCACAGCCCACTGAAACCTCTATCGAGGCTCAAGGACGACGAAATGCCAGAAGGCACCACCCCAAGAGCAAGCCTAGAGCGTCTCCGACCAGACCTCACCTCTAATGAACCTCCTAAGTGAAGGGCACTAAACCTCACCCGTTCTCACTAACAAGAGTCACGACCAGCAACCCTAAAAGAAGTAAGCAGAAAAAACAAACCTAATGCAAGAAACTTACTATGGACAGAAGAGAAACAACAAGGAAATAACATAAGAGTAAATAAGAGAAGCTAAAACATAAGCAAAGATTAAAATTAAGAACGTAAGAGGAAGCAAGAGAAACTAAAACATAAGCATAGATTATAATTCATACATAAGATAGAAACTAAATAAACTAAGTCTGTTTCCAATCTCAGACCCAACTAAGGAAAGTGACTAAGACTGGAGTGTCTAGTACCACTCCAGCTTAGACTCCAGAACAAACAGCACCAAAAGGAGTCCACTAGGACCACGAGTCTATGGAGATTGAGAACAGACTCGAACAACTACTACCACCACTTACAACAAAAAACTACTACCACCAAGAGACAGAACAAGAAAACAACCGACACACAACAACAAACAAAACACCCAAACCCTAATTCCCCCAAGCACCAGAGCAACCCAGTCAGTGAGAAGATGAGATGGAAAGTGCAGCTTCATCCCTATCACCTGCATGCGTTATGATGTTCAAACTTTGGTCTAAAAGCAATGATTCTTGGAGAAGTC
This sequence comes from Eschscholzia californica, assembly GCF_041429995.1. NCBI lineage: Eukaryota > Viridiplantae > Streptophyta > Magnoliopsida > Ranunculales > Papaveraceae > Eschscholzia > Eschscholzia californica. Next base: position 8,836,285 of record NW_028238198.1, on the reverse strand, counting down.
TCCTTACTTCCAAATTCTCTATCATCGGATTATCATCGAAAGAGTTTTCATCAGAAACAATAGAGATACCCTCTGAGGATGGTCTGGGGTGATCTCGAAATCTCTTTCCCGAAGTCGGAAAGAGAAGATGAGGTGGGATCACCCCCTGAACTGGAGAAGGAGGAGGGGCCAATAACAAAGGTGGTTCCTGCGCTTCTGAATCAATATCCACAAGAATATCATCCATTTGGTCATCATTGGAGCTGTTCTCTTCTTCTGTAGAGTTATCAAAGATAGGACAGTTACTAATCGGATGTTCGATGATACGACATAGTTGACAAATAGCCCCAGGGAATTTTTGATAACTTATCTTTATCTCTTTCTCTCCATCAGAAAAGATGGGATTGATAACTGCAAGTAGAGGAGTACGGATATCGTAGAGAAAATGAACGCGAACTGTATTGTTGTTAACCCTACCAAAGTTGCGAGGCTTTATACTTATGATCTTACCCATGCAACTAAAAATGAAATCAAAATCTTCTCGGTTTTGAATAGCTTGAGGGACCTTATATAGAGTACAACGCATTGGTTCATAGAATAGGTCATCTGTGGGTTCAGTAAGAGGGAATTCGACAACCTTTAGAACCAAAAGCATACCTCTCAGCACCCATGGACGACCAAAGTTCAAAGCATCCATCACGAATTGACTTTTAGGCTTGATGATAAACGTATTAACAGGACCATCCGATGGATAATAGTCACAATCTCTAAAGAATCTAGATTGTGGAAAGAGCATCTTTTTGATAAAGGTCAACCCAACATCATAAGGGCAAATCCACCTTCCTATGAAACCTTGGTTGATCGGTTGAAGTTCTTGCTTAGAGGAGGGTTAGGAGAATTTCAAGGTGAGTTTTCCATGAGTAGCAAGAGAGTACTGGTTAGCCATTGACAGGAGAAGATGAAGAGAGAGGGAGACAATGTAGTAGTTACTGGAAGCTCTCCCAATCGAAGTTAAATATAGAAGATGAAAGAGAGAGGAGACAAACATATCCGGCCATATTAGAATCATTGCTCTGCATGCATGGTTCTCGGGAATCAGCTGCACTTCCAATCGGTCTACTCACTTAGGGTTAAAGTTGCTGACGACATGTAAAATGGGAGAAAAGGATTTGACCTCAAAACCAGTGATACCGACCTCAAAACCGGCGGACAGACTCAAAACCACACAAAAGGAATAGGAAACGTTAGGGCTTACCTTTACGTGTTGGTTGGCGCCGTTCTGGTTCTCGGGATTGAATGCAACGTGGTGATCTTTGTCGTTATAGAGCTTCAGTGGATGTGATTATTCTCCCTTGAAAGACGAAACCCCCAATAACTAAGGTTTGTGATCTTGGGCGAGAGATCTGCGCGTGACTCGAAGAGTTAAGTCTGTTTGTCGTTGGTGGTTGGATATGGAGGAAGTAGTTGAAGTAATTAATGGCTTGTCGTTAGGTTATAGAATCAGTATCGTTGTCTAAGAAAGGTTTTGCTGTTAGGGTTTCTTGATTTGGGGACGAAGGTGGAAAGGAAGAGAGAATCGCCTGCTGACGTCACGGCTATTTCTCTCTCCTAAATTGTCTCTTTTAGAAACACACCAAAAGCAAATTTCAATAGGGAAATGATAGAGTGACTTAGAAATTGGTACATAGAGGGTGACATATTTCCTCATTTAGAAACAAAAGCGGTCCCCACCGTAGTCAAATTTTGAAAAACCCTTGTCTTTTACTGATTCCACATCAGTTGGGCATTAAAATGCCCAAAAATTTGGGCACTCTAGCATCTCCCATTTCAATAAACGATTAATGGTTTCAGGAATTTTCCTGCAAGATCTCAACATATCTAGATTTAGTTAATATTCGCATTGTAGATATCCCAAAATATCTCAACCATAATTTCTTTGACAAACAGAGATATAATTAAACAAAGATAAGGGAGAAATATCAAATCTAGTAACCGATTCTTATTCCAAAGATCCCAGTAGATTTTGTTTCCTAGTTTATTTGTCAAAATCTGATTCTACTAAGTCAAACAAATTCAATCTTCAAATCCTAACCGAACCCAAATTCTCCTTTCACCAGAGATAAATATATTTCGAAATTAAGCGAACTTTGTTTCAAATAAAATATTTTAACAATATTATTCTCTCTAAACATACACGATAAATCGAAATAAATTCATATCATATAGTTTAGATATCATAATAAATAATTATTAAATACTAATCAACAAAGCCAAAGGGAGGCTCTGATACCAAATGTTAGAAAAATTAAATCTAAATATATGCGGAAGTTACGTACCTTCAACCATTATTGATTAAGTAGAAAATTGGATATGCAAGATAGTGAAATCTGAACATCTTCTAACCCCAATCCTCTCCGTAAGTTATTGTTATGTCTTGATGGAGATACACAAGCAGTAAAATAGGAGGGGTTAGGGACCTTCAGTTATTGTAACTACTCCCACTTCTTTTCCATCGAAGAAGGGGTAGTAAGTTGGTTATTGTAACCAACTTTATCTCCCAAATCTTTATTCCCAACACACATGTACGAATTACTGAATTCAAATCAGTAATTGGTCAAAACTAAGCCAGATGGAAATTAGGAATGTGGGCCACCCTTAGAGGGTGATTGATTTTTGCACTTATTAAGTGATTTTCACTTAATAAGTGCGGGCAGACAATTTTAGGTCGTTTGTTTTTTCACTTAATAAGTGAATATCACTTGTGAGTGGGGTCAAAGTAAGTGCAAAAAAGTAAGCTCCAACTTGGAGCTTATCTTTTTGCACTTACTTTCTAAGTGCTAAAAAAGACATTTCTATCCCTACCGAATAAAATAATTACCAATGTAATTATAACTAAAAAGAAAATTTTAAACAATTGATAAGTAAAAAATCTTTTTATGACTTTATCAATGACCCTTTTCCTTCTTCACTCATCCTTCCCCTAAGTTTTTCTCTTAAACTTTTTTCACATCTCTTCCTTCATTAATCACGGAACCACCCAAACTCTATGATGCAACGTAAGTTTTTTCTCCTTCATAATTTTTAATTACTTGAGGTTAATATTTTCGACATAAAGCATTCATAAATCGTAATTCTCGTATGCAAACTCGCGAGCATAATGAATTAGTATGAAATGCTAATATGTAAATACTTTAAGGTCAAAATAGGCAATTTCTCAATTTTATGACATTTAGAATTAATATAAAAACAAAAATCAAGCACTTAGAAGTTATAGAAAACAAACGCCATATCACTTACAAGTGATATCACTTACTAAGTGATTATCACTTAGTAAGTGGTAGCACTTAGAAGTGCTAAAAAATCAAACACCCTCTAGTCTCCAAAAGAGACGTGTCCAACATTGTAAGCTACACAGAGAAATACAAAGGTTAACTTGTAATCATCCATTCATCTTTCTGTTCTCTGGTTTTCATATTACTCCATCATCTTCTCATTGCTTGGTTCATTTAGTATTAAGAGACCATTAGTCTCTTCACAAAATCTTCTTTTCTTATTTTTCAGCGCAACGTTCGACTCTGTCTTCGACTCAAATTTGGAAACCATATTTAACACAAACTTCGACTCTATCTTCAACTCAACCTTTGACTTCATCTCCATTCTGTCTTCAGTTCTAATTCTACTTTGATCTTTTGCTATTTGGATCGAGAGACAATAAGCGATATGGGACATGTTAACGAATAATTGGGTTATGAAGAGAGAATATTTTATTAAACCAATTACTTTTTTTGAATATCTGAAAAGTCCCAACTTTAGAATTTAGATATTTTAGGACTACCAGCAGATGGATGTAATGACTACTACCCAAGTAGGTTATCGTTTTCGTTTTCGCAACCTACCAGCCAACTTGGCAACCTCCTAATTCATTTGCGCAACCTACCAGCCAACTTGGCAACCTCCTAACATGACTTACCTATTTGTGATCATGTGACAACAAATTGACTTAATCAAGACCTCCACTTTAAAACCTAAAATATTAACGAGTTTCATTATGTTTGTCCTAATCCATTCTATTTTCATCAAAATACTTATTTATTCTCGAATCGCGTCAAAGAGATGAAGTGTTTGTTTGCTCTGGATTCTATCTTTTTGAGAAGTGGAGTATTACCCCTTTTTGTTGTCATAGGGAGTTGTCTGTTGGCCGGCGTCGAGTACTGCATGACGGTTATAAATTAATTTTTGGGATAAGGTGACGTGTATACTACAACCGTCTATACATGTTGTCTCGTAATTGTTTCGAGTCTATGCGCATATTATCAGTCAGAATAGGTAAGATATTACCATGCTACGTTAAGAGTGAGACGCTTATCTTCTGATGTGAGCTCACTAAGTACTTGATCCTCGTAATCGTGAAAATATTTGATACATGGAGAATTCTGCCTCTTGCGATTATCCCACGTGATGTATGGAAATTCGGATTCGTCGAGATTTTGAGGCGTAGAGATTCTGACATGTGGAGAGGGGAGTGCAAAGAGTCCCCTTTAATGCATGGGTTTTAGCCTCAAAGTGAACTAGGTTAGTCTGACTCAAATATCTGACAAAAAATTTTTCGGGTTGCGCAAATGAATTAGTAGGTCGAGTTGGACCTGAAGCATCACGTGGTTCAATTTGCAGTCAACTGACCTAAGACGATATTTGTCCAAGACAAACATCTAATACTCTTGGTATATTTTTGAATAGTAGTAGACAAACAAACACAACATTTCTCCTAAGTTAGGGTTGTGCCATGCTTGGTTTCTCACACAAAGTACTCTCCTCTTACTGTCTGATATCCGCTTTGGATTTGGATACATCATAGTTGTTGAGGTTTAAAGTAGATCAATGTCGATTGTCATACTATCTAATATTTATTTTACAGTAAAATTTAGATTTGAATACACACCATATCCGATATCTTCCCCATTATTTACTTAAATGTTTATTGTTCGTAGTACGAATTAGATTTTGGTATAAGTTTCGATACATATTTTCCCTCCTAAATAAAAGGGTCCATGGGTTTTAAGTCCAAAATAAAGTTCAAAAAAAGTTTAAGGTCCAATCTTCCCTGAAAATAGGTTTTTAGTCCTTTTCGTTTTGTAAGAAACATTGTTGATAAATAACGTGTTATGTATGACAAACTAGACATAACCCGTGCCTCCGGCACGACTAATTAGATCTTAATACAAAAAATTCTTACAAATAAAAATTTGAATTGATTAGAAAGAGTAGAGGGAAAATCTTACAAATAAAAATTAAAATTGGTTGGAAATGGTCTAGGAAAATTGTACAATGAGATAACTATAAAACTAAAAAGCTTAAAGAAAAATAGAAAATTATAGAGATTTATAAGTCTAAAAAAACCATTCCTTCCATTTATGAAGATAATCAATTGATTGTAGTTGTATTGTAACTTGTGATATGTCTGCAGATTCATATTTCGCTGACAAAGTGAAGGCACACTTATATTATGATAGTGATTTATAAGTAAACCATCAATCACTGTTTGTTTTAGTAGATTATTGTGGAAGGGCTTCGGGAATTATTCTTTAGTAACAAAAATATCACACATGAATAGTGAAGGCACCCTTATATTGGGATAGTGTTGAACCATCAAGTTGCTTCAATCTGACAGAAAAACTTATATGTTAGGTTAGAGTATAACTAAAATCTAACAAAAGGATCCAGCTAAGGAGAAAACACTTATACCAAATGTAAGTACAATTAGTAATAATATAAGGTGATTATAATTTACATGTGAGTGTCCAATTGGAGATAAAAAAACAACCATACCTCATTGTTTATTCTTTCCCAGACCATAGACCAGAAGAAACTAATACACATCAGTTGTACTAAGAGTTATACCATAAAACTGACCTGGATTTAGGATAATGATTTTCTAATTTTCAAAGTTTGAGGCAAGGAATCACGCTGGCCATTAAGTTTAGCAGTAGCCTAATGGTTGATTTGAGTTCATAGGGAAAATTAAAAAATCATAATCCAAATACATCACTTGGTACGTCAATTTAACCCATATATTTATGAAAATAAGATGCTTGCTATGCATTGTTTCCTCATCTCTCCAAAATAATCCCAATGTATTGTGTGGCTACACTTGAGAATTGTTGCATCTTTCATCCAATCTAAGTTGAGAATTGTTGTATCTTTCGACGAACGAAAGAGATACTGCACCGTAAAAGAGAAAAATGTACTAACGAAAAAGAAATAATTATAATTTAAACCCAATTGTAGTAGTCAAATAGATAACCTCGAGACATATTGGATAAGCTTAACCACGCTCAAGTTGAAGACTATAGAGAAAATAAGAAAAATTCACTCAGTAACAACATTGAAAAAAAAACAACATTGAAAAGGATAAATAAATACACAATTTCATGAAGCTGCATATAAATCATAGTATTATTTATTATATTAGGCTAGGGAGTAACCGAATAGAAGTGAAACAACATGTCGAGTACCCAAGTTAGGATAGTTTATTGTTTCCCACTTTATGCTGAGAGATCTATAAATCAATAAAGTCATAATGGTCTCACTCAGTCACTCTAAATTATTTTATCGGTACAATTGCTATTTAGTGAGGAAGAAAAGGATTCGTAGCTGGCATAGATTAAAGAATATTTTGTTCAAAGGAATACACAATTCCTATGTGGCTAACTACTTCCTTCCCATGTTTTCAACAAAAAAAGCTACTTCCGATGTGTAGCTAACTAAGAATCAAACATCATAAATTCAACAATGGGTGATCCTCTTGACTTTAATCAGACATCATTGAAATATATAATTTCTCATAAGTTGGAAACGAAAAAAAAAAAAGACTTCCCAACATATGGATCAAAGTAATTACCCAAGACCCAAAAAAATTAATTTTTCTTCTTCAGGAAATTTTGTATTTCACTATATATATAATTTATCAAGAATATAATTCCTGATAGAAACTATATATTGTATCCTGTAAAAAAATATGAAAATTACATACCCCAATCCCAAACATGAATTTTGATGTTGTTGTGAGGAACAGTTTCCCCATTGGACCAAAAACAAAAACAAAGAAACATAAGAACTCACTTGGAATTGTAAAACATTCTTCACCCATCTTAAATTGGATCTAATCAAAATTGATAAGAACCTCCATAAATGTCTTAATCACTTAATTTCAAACCCTAATCTCTAAACCAAAACCAAACAACAATTTCCCAGGAATTACATTTAGAAATGAACAATTTCAACCATAACCTATTAGAACACTTGATAAATTTTGTTTGAAGAAGTTTGATGGGAGAGTAAGAGGATGAGGCCTATGAAGATTGATGAAGGGGAGAGCAACTGAACGTGAAGGTGGGAGGAGAATGATTTTGCGTGTAAATGAAAAACAATTATTAATTAGGAACATGAATGGGGAACTTGACCGACCATTATTGAGGTAAATAAATTGAATGCATCTGTTAAAATAAAGGGAGGCTAATGAAGGGGTTTATTGATGCATAACCCAAATCCGTTAGATTTCGTTCGAGTTGGCAATTCAAAGGGTTAGATTTGTCAACCAGAACCAACATGTACAATAGATGTTTATGTAGTAATCCTAGTCATCTTCTAGGAGCATTTTAATTTTAGAGAAGATATTGAATTCAAGGGGAAGTTTGAATGTCAAATACAATGTGTCATCTTCCAATCCCCGTTGGCAATTTTTTTATCTTTTCTGTCCTAGTCAGATTGTCCTAGTCACAACCAATGTGTTTTGTTATATAGATATAAAAAAAAATGAAATAAAGTATTGAAAACATGAAATAAAGTATGAAACTTTAACAATAAATAACAGGTAATTTATGAAACAAAACAAGAATTTTTAAACAGAAAAATACTGTAACTTTAAAGTTTAGACATACTTTAACTAATTTGGACTAAATATCAATTATAATTATTATTTTGGCTTAAAATCCTATATTAATATTAGGGGGGACTAAATATGTGTTTAGGGGTAGATTTTTGGACTAAGAACCAAAAAATTCTAAAATAAATATTAGAAATAGGGTCCATGGGTTTTAAGTCCAAAATAAAGTTCAAAAAAAGTTTAAGGTCCAATCTTCCCAGAAAATAGGTTTTTAGTCCTTTTCGTTGTGTAAGAAACATTGTTGATAAATAACTTGTTATGTATGACACATATAAAAAAAAATGAAATAAAGTATGGAAAACATGAAATAAAATATGAAATTTTAACAATAAATAACAGGTAATTTACGAAACAAAACAAGAACTTTTAAACAGAAAAATACTGTAACTTTAAAATCTAGACATACTTTAACTAATTTGGACTAAATATCAATTACAATTATTATTTTGGCTTAAAATCCTATATTAATATTAGGGGGGACTAAATATGTGTTTAGGGGTAGATTTTTGGACTAGGAACCAAAAAATTCAAAATAAAATACAACTAAGATCTTACATAGGTATGAGTTCTACAATGTCTACATGTAAATTTGATTGTACCTGTAGTGAGATCACCTTGCAATAAAAAAAAATAGATCATCAAGTCAATATATAATACATATGTTTTCATAGAGAAATAGTTGCCTTTGATGTTTTTCTTCCATTGTATGTTCATTCTGTTTCATAGTTTTACATTGTTTCAGAAATTTGTTCCTCTTGTTTTAAATTCACAGTTTTCTTTTTGGAATGTATGCGTTCAGTTTCTTACAAGGAGGAAATGGTCGTCATCAAATTTGAGCTGCAGAGTTTCATTTTATTGTTGCAAAAAATGAGGTCAGAGATCCGATTCCAACATATCTATTTCTCTCAGAGATCAATTTCCAAGGTAAACTATAAGTGACCTCACTTCGTGTTTGCTAGGTTAAAATACATTACACATATGTGCATGCATAAATATATATACATGGCCATATATAGGGGTGGGAATCGGGCGGGCTCGGTCGGGCTCGGGCTACCAAGTGTCGGGCTCGGGCGGATCGGGCTCGGATAAGCCGAGCCCGAGGTAGTGAGCCGGGCGGATCGGGCCGGGCGTATCAAACACTTGAAGTGCCCGTAGCCCGTCCGAGCCCGACTACCCGAACGGGTTTCAACGGGCTCGGGTCGGGCGAGCTCGGGTCGGGCGGGCTCGGGTCGGGCGGGCTCGGGTTTATTGAATTAATAAAAAAATAAAATAAACAATAATTTAATAATAAAATAATAATTGAATAAAAAAACAATAATTAATTAAAATACCAACCATTAGATATTATCAAATTATATCATAAACAAAATTACATAATCTCCCATTTTAATAACAAAGAAGTACATTTCCCTCCCTCCAACATTTTAATAACAAAAAGTCCAAAATATAAACAAAAAGTTACATTTCTCTCCTTCGTTTATTAATCTAGCAATCAAACTTGAGAAATGCTTGGAGTTGGTTCGGGAAACCCGTCGTTCAACGGATCAAACTCCTTCAAAGTAACATTAAGCTCATGCTTCCACCAATCCTTAAGACAAACACAACACTCCAACATTTTCGGAGTTAGGCTACTCCGATAGTCCCCCAAAATTCTTTTACCTAAAGAGAAAGCCGACTCGGAAGCAACAGTCGAAACCGGGACAGCAAGAACATCACGTGCTATTCGGGACAAAATCAGATACCTCTTCTCGTTCTCACTCCACCAACCCAAAACATCAAACTTTTCAATATTATCGACCGCAGGATCTGGCTCAGACTCATATGTAGATATTTCTTCGGAAGCGGTAGCTATTGGGTCCTTTCGGACTCTCTTAATACTTCTCCAAAAAGCACCACGCCTAGACGGTCCATCGAGCTCACTCTGAGGTTGATCAACAGTAGACTACGAAGAAACGGATGTAGGCACACTCAAATCAGCCGTATACTCTTTAAATAATTCACGTAACTTGCCGATCATGGTGGCAGATTGCTCGGTAGAACACTTGATAACATGAGCCGAAGTATCGAAACAATTCTCAAGTTCGGTTAAGAGCATATGAACTTTCATTTTGATCCTTGGATCTAAAATACATGCAACACCAAACAATACGGGAGTTTCACCCCAATACTTGCAAAATTTAGCCTCCATGAAATGAATAATGCCCGCAAACATAGGATCATGTCGATTATCTAAAAATACCATCCCAATATCAACCAAATACTCCAAGACGGAGTTAGAAGTCACATAATCAACACCAGAAAAGAAGTTGGTTGCCTCATAAAAAGGCTTCAAAAACTTGTACAACAAATTGGCGTGCTGCCAATCACTACTCGATAAGACAAAAGGCGGAGATCGATCAGATAAGAAAGAGTCAATCGGATCCTTAAACGGAAGGGCACTTCTCAACATAAGATAGGTTGAATTCCAACGATGTTTTACATCCAACTGCAATTTTTTAGGAGAATAGTTCTTTGATTCACAATGTGTTCGAAATTGTGCATTTCGAGTCTCCGATGCAGAGATATATTCAAGACAACCTTTCAACCGTGTAAGCATTTCTTTAAACTGAGGAACTTTAAAACCATCCTGAACAACCAAGTTCAAGATATGACAGCAACATCGAACGTGAAATAATTCGCCTCTCAATGGTAAATGAGGCATTAACTCAATTAAACGAGAAACAGACACAGTATTTGCACTAGCATTATCCATTGACAAGGAAAACACTTTGCCAGATATCATCCAATCATTAGTTAGCTTATCATATAAAACATTGGCAATGTGTTCCCCAGTATGAGACTTGTCCAACAGAATGTAAGAGATGATTCTCTTTTGGACACACCAAATTTCATCAATGTAATGCGCTGTTATGCACATGTAACTAAGCCTCTGGTTCGAAGACCAGATATCAGAAGTAAGAGCAATTCGACCAGGAGCACTAAGTAAAACATTTTTAAGTGCATCTTTTTCTTCCTTAAAGTATTTAAGGATATCATTTCTAACAGTGCTCCTAGAAAATGACTTGAACCCAGGATGGAAGGAATCAGTAATATAAAATTGAAAGAAGGGGTCCTCCACAAATTGCATCGGCAACTCGCGAAGGATTAAAAGCTTGATCGTGTTTTTGCGAGCTCTCGCTTGACTAAACTGAAATGAACCCATATTTCCACTGTTTGGATCCTGTACCAACTTTGATTGAGTCAAGTCGATTTTTAGTGCTTTAGCACACTTAAATGTGTGCCTCTTGAAATGTGTTGTCCCGTTAGAAGATTTCGAATTACGAGAAATGCCACAAAAGTTACATTTGGCCATTTTAATGATCTTGCCTCCATTTTTAGGATCAGGAGCATCATGAAAGGAATAAAAGTCCCAAACCTTAGAAGTTCTGCCTCTCGAACAGGTTGACGTTCCAGTCAGCACATCTACTTCGCCTGCGGCAGAACCAGCAGGAGCAGACACACCAGGAGCAGGAGGATCAGCAGTACCAGCAGGAGATATTTCTCCATGAGCACCACTCTGACTCTCCGTCAAATCAACCTAAGTAGAACCACAACCAACATAGAAAGTCATTCTACTAAGCTGAGTTCATGAGAGATCTAAGATAACGAAATTCATCATCGGTTTGTAGGAACATCAATATTCGTTCGAACATTCAATTTCTAACCAGCTTCCTTGAATCACCCATTTTGGTTACGATGTTCTAACAACAAAGAAGTGTCCACAATTGGGAGAACCATATAAGTTCTTCATCAATTCGGTCCTTCTAAGTGTTTGAACAACATATCCAAAACTGGAATGACAAGTGATCCAGTCTGAAATCTTGAGTCCTACAGAGAAGGTAAGAAATATAGAAGTTGGAAATAGACAAGTTCAAAAACAGACAAGTTAGAATAGAAGTAAGTATAAAGAGAAGAAGAGTTTTTGAAAACAAAACAGAGAGAATAGAAACAAAGAGAAGTTGTTTTAGAAAAAATCAGAGAAGTTAGTTTTTTTGAAAAGAGTTAGAATAGAAGTTATAAAAAAATAGAAGAAGAGTTTTTGAAACAAAACAGAGAGAACAGAAACAAAGAGAAGTTGTTTTAAAAAAAATCAGAGAAGTTAGTTTTTTTTTAAAAGAGTTAGAATAGAAGTTATGAAAAAAGAGAAGAAGAGTTTTTAAAACAAAACAGAGAGAATAGAAATAGAAAAAAAGAGAAGTTGGTTTAGAAAAAATCAGAGAAGTTAGTTGTTTTAAAAAGAGAAGAAAAGTTTTAAAAAGGGAAAAAAAGAGAGATTAGTTTGAAAAAAAAATTAAAAAAGAAGATATTTGAGATTAGTTGTCCGGTTTATGAAGGCAAGATCATTTTGATTTTTTTTAGGACATTGATTTTATCTATCAATCAAATAGTTATGAAACAGAACACTCTGTTTTGTTTGATCAGACAGATCGATAGTCAGATGACTCAGATCTGTCTGATTAAACAAATCAGACTCGAATGTTAGTCATTCTGTTTCAATACTATACCAAAAAAAATTACTCTATCGTGTATTTGATTATCATAGTATCATACTATTGGACGAAATAGTACCAATGATAGTATGATACTATGATTATGAAACATAACTCTGATTTGTTTGATCAGACAGATCGTTAGTCAGATGACTCAGATCTGTCTGATTAAACAAATCAGACTCGAATTTTAGTCATTCTATTTCAGAAGTATACAAAAAAAAAAAAAAATCACTATCGTTTATTTCTTTTTTTTTTTTGTTGAAACACTATCGTTTATTTGATTATTATAGTATCATACTATTTGATTATCATGTATGATACTATGATAATGATGAAACAGAACACTCGATCTGTTTAATCAGACAGATCGATAGTCAGATCTGTCTGATTAAACAGATCAACCTCAAATGAGGTGTTCTGTTTCACAACTAAAAAAAAAAATAAACATATCCACTATTTTTTTTGTATCTGTACATGTACATCATGATCATCATCCATCCACCACAAAAAAAAAAATACAGATCCGAGTACATCTTTGATCATCCAACGATGAACGACCTCTATCCGATCTATTTGATCAGACAGATCAAAGGTTTGTCTTTGATCTGTCTGATCAAACAGATCTGACTCGTTAGAGTTTGAGATCTTCACATATAAATGTATAATCACAACAAATAATATTATAGACATTATTCATCAGATTACAACCTTAAACTAAAAAAAAAACATTAAAAATAAAACAAATAACATCATAGATGTGTTCGAAGGCTTAACCACATCATTTGATCCGAAGATCATCAGCGTATACCCATCATGAACACATCATCACAGAGATCAGACTATCAGAGGCTTCAACCCACTTTAGGCAACTCGAAAATCACAAAGAGGCTTCAAATATTAATGATATAATCGTTAAGAGTCTACTCGAAAAGATGTACTAACCATTCTTGAAGTTGAACACCGAGGCAGGGACGATCGATCAATGGTACTTCGAGTAAAAGTTTAACCCTAATTCTTTAATGGTGGTCTTTAATGGTGGTCTTTAATGGAGTTAGGGTTAAGGGTTAACAGAAAGAGAGAGAGAGAGGGGCGGAAGAGAGAGAGAGAGCGGCGGACAGAGAGAGACCTAGGGTTTCGACTTTCGAATGAGCTAGGGTTTTAACTGGGAATAAAGGGGTATTTATAGGCCCGATAGATTTAATCCAACGGCTGAGATTACATGTAATCTCAGCCGTTGGATTCATTAAAAACACGCGGACAATTTCGGGCTGATCGACGGGCTACTCATCGGGCTCAACTAACGGGCAAACTATCGGGCTACACATACGGGCTACTCATCGGGCCGGGCTTCGGACGGGCTTAACGGGCCGGGACTCGGAATTGAGAACCTATCCGAGCCCGGACCTATTAGCCCGTTTAATCGGGCCGGGCTAACCCGGCTCGGGGCTGCTTCGGTCATCGGTCTCCCACGGTTCGGGCCGAACGGGCCGGATCGCGGGTTTTCGGACCGTTTTCCCAGCCCTAGTCATATATAACACAATATCATCTTAGTTAGTAAATTCAGTTGATATTTTGTTTATTTATTTGCAGCATGATACTCGAGCTTGTGTTCCTGGCACGGCTCAAAGGTGATCTACTTTTTGAGGCAGATGTGTTTGAAAAGGCTGGGTTGTTTACTTGCTTGCAACCAATGGTACAATTACAGCTTATCAAGAGATCACCATTTTCATTAACCCTAAGTTTACCACAAGAATCATCAAATTTACTTGTACACCCACACACTACCTCAAGATAATCTTTTTCAATCTTCACCTCATACATATCTTTCAACTCATCTTCACTAAAGAGCACTTCTTCAGTAATAACATTTGTGTGGACTATCTCTCTGATTTTTCTCTTTCTACCCATGATCTGATTAGAAAGGGTTGGAAGAAATTGATTGACAAAACTCAAATGAAAAATTCATAAATGGGAAAGCATTATTAACTTCAATACCTGATTATAGGGTAAGAAATCTATATAAAGATTGCAACCATTAGGAGAATATCGATACGTTGGAGTAATGATAAAGTACATTCATTTACGTATGTTGAAGATTCCATTTCACACGAAAGGTTTTCTATTGTTACATTGATTTACTTTTGCTGAGGGAGAAGATGGAAACCATCTTAAACTACCTCGATGCTATTGGGGTAGCGCCAGAAAAAGACCAAAAGAGCTATGAGGATTTGTGCATGGGCTACTTGGGTGTGAGTAAACAGCACGGTGATCGAACTATCTCAATTTGAAATTTATTGAATGGTTATTTTTATTTTTTTGTTGCAAGTATGAAATATTTATTATTGCAGGACCTATTTGATTTTCCTCTGGAGTTAATTCTTCTAGATGACGTTACAAACAAAATGAATTCCTTATAAGCTTCTTGTTCTCAGTCCACAGGTGAAGTTTCTCGCATGGAAGAATTCGTGTCCATCAAATTTGAGTATGTGGAAATTAATTTTAGTGGCATTTTCTAAACTTGAGGTCACGAGTACGATTTCAACTTATTTTCATTGTTCCCAAATATCAACTTCTCATATAGTTTACTATTTCTTGATTTCAACTACTTTTGTTCAATAGATTTTCTTGTTTTGAAGTCTCGATACCTTTCTATTGATCTTGAGTCATCACTCACATACACTAATTCCCTATGTGGAGTCTTGTTCTTTTGATTGGTTGTTTTCAAATTAGCGCGTAATTTTATTTATTTGTGTTGTAAAAGTATTCATTAGATAATACCTTTGTACATGTATTTAGAATTTACAATACCAGATGCAATACAAAAATATGGTATTTTAAGAACTATCCATATATCTATTCCGCAGAATGAGTTTCAATTTTGGGAAGATTGACGAAAGTGAACACATTCGCCCTCTTTTGGCTATTCAGATCATACTCGAATGCCTTCGCATCATGGAATTTGGTGATGAAGTGAGTAGTTCGAGTTTCTTGATCTAGTAATGTTTTGCAAGCTTCTATTTTGCTGTTAATTTATTTTTCTTAAGACATGCTTAATATCCAAGTTTGCAACATGGCTTCTCTGCGTCTTATAGAAACGTGATTCAGGCACATAAGCATAGGAGTGGACAACGAATCAGAGCTATACCTTGGGCGTTATTAGTTGTCATTTCAGAGGCCGAAGGGATGCTAAAGATCTGATCCATTTCTTTATAGATTACACATAAATTTTAAAACACATAATAACAAAATCTTCCGAAAATTTTAATCAAAAAAAATTTCAGCTCTCTTAATTGATGGTTCCCGTTGCAAGAATATTAACTCAGATTAAAAAGAAGTACTTAACGCAAATAATAAGTCATTAAAAGTCAAAGTTTAACTCGTCTCGCTAATTATTCACGTCCTACGATTTCTAACTTTAAAGAGAAAAATTTAGGTGGCTAAATAGAACAATTCTTTAAAATACTATTTCAATTTAAAATTTATGGAATATCTATTGTAGTGGTCAAAAATCGTGTTGGGCCCACTCCGTCTAAAGGTCGCCTAGACCGAGCCTACTTCGAACAAATATCACTTGGGCCCGACCCACTTGCCTACTAGTTGGACACTCTCCAACGTGGAATTCGGCCAACTAAAGGTCCAAACGGCTCAAAGCCCTTGTGAACGTCCATCTAGACGAACAATAACCTATTAAAAGCAACAATACTCCAAGCACCCCTTGGTCGCCCTCAACCGAGTCTGCCGGTTACCAAGTCAACCTCAACTCCGAAGACCTCGCCACGTATTCATTTGACGAAGTCCCTCTAAAACCCCACGTCGCCTTAAGTACCGTTAGGCGATCTCACACTACGAAGAGCCTAAAGTCGAGGCGGCGTAATCATACGATCGAGTTACTCCAGGTGACAGATCGACGGCCAAGAACGAGTCTCCCTTAGGGTTTGGGGTCACCCTCGACCCCAATTACCTCGGATCTAACAGACTCCACGAGTCCATCAGTCGCCTATAAATAGAAGGAGACTCAGACTCCAAAGGCATCGAATACCGACTAGAAAACAACAGAACATTCTTCTCTCTCTCTCTCTCACATTCAGTACCTTCTGATCAGTGCTCTAGACGACGATAATCGACCTTCGAATTCCAGAAGACTTGAAGGGTAATCTTCTAAGGGATCACTCTAGACGACGATATTACATCTTCAAGCTGCATCAACCTCGAAGTCCTTCTGAAGTCCTTTCGAGACGACCTCTCGACCTGTTCCAGGAGATCAATCTGACCAACTATCCCGTAGAGTCGAAGCTTCGGCCACTCTACGAGTCTAGCCACCCTCCGACGATACAACACGGTGACACCCTCAGCATTCAATCGGTTAAATACTTATCTTTTATAGTTTGCTGACTTAACCGTCGGAGTGACCTTGGCAAGACACAATCTCGGTGTCCCCAAGACTTCACGGTTTTACTTGTTTTTGTCTGTCTACAGGTCCAACCAGAACTTTGTCCATCTCGAGGTCTAAAGCCCAAGTTGTTGATGGCCCACCAATCGACGATCTATTAATTGTGTGATTTTCTACCGTCCACAGTTTGGCGCCCACCGTGGGGCCCCTTCAACTAACATCTCAGACGACCTCATCAATGGAAGAAGGAATGGTAGCCTCACCAAACGATGTCTCGACCCAGATCGCCGAACTCACTGCTCAGATGAAAGAAAATGCCCAAAAATTTAAGGCCTTGGAGGAGGAGAATGCTCTGGTTCGAGCAGAAAATCAACTACTTCAAGAAAAAGTTACTGAACTCGCCATGGTGTGTCCAACAGGACCTAGGTTTCGAACTCCAGTCAACCCGATGCAATCCTTGGTGACCCCTGAAGCAGGAAACTCCTCTAGCCAACCAACCATCCAGTCTGGCACCATTGGCGTCTCGATTTCGAATCCAGTGACTAATACTACGACTCCGACAACGACGTTATTACCATCTTTCCAAAGCTCAGCTCAAATCAATCAACAATCGCAGTCGATGACTGCCCCTCTTTTCTCATCCTCCCTTACTCTTCCTACTTTACTACCTACTAGTGTACCCATTAGTCTGTTGACTAACGGTCTGAACTCTGGCTTTGCAGGAACCCCCTTGGAGCAGGCGATGGCTAAAAAATTGGCGGAGATGGAGGCTCTAATCACTCGCATTCCAGGAGTCCCAACCCCCCTTAGAAAGAGTCTACCACAGAGTTATGCAGACTCCCCTTTCGTCGACACCATCGCCTTAGTGGAGATGCCGAAGAAATTTTCATTCCCAAGTATGAGAATGTATGATGGCACCTCAGATCCAGACGACCATATTGCATCCTACAAGCAAAGGATGTTCACTGCAGCCATACTCAGGGACCTTAGAGAGGCTTGCATGTGCAAAAACTTCGGGTCGAGCCTCATTGGTCCAGCTCTCCAGTGGTACACCAACCTGCCGAACAACTCCATCGCCTCATTTGCCCAACTGGCAGACATGTTCGTTGAACAGTTCGCGAGTAGTAAGAAGTTAGAGAAGCTCTCTGGAGACCTTTACCGACTTAGACAGAGGCGAGGTGAACCACTTAGAGATTATGTAGGGAGGTTCAACAGAGAGAAAGTCTCGATCCCCTATTGCAACCAAGAGACGGCAGTGGATGCATTTCGAAAAGGGTTACTTCCAGACAGTGAACTCTACAAAGAACTCACCAAGTTAAACTGCACCACCATGGAAAATGTCCTAGCTCGAGTTTGGGTAGCAATCGGTTGGGAAGAAGACAAGTACCATCAAAATAGACACTACCCTAGCGACGAGCGGTCTCGAGAACGTCGTTTGAGACGAACAGATCATAGGTCAGATGGCAGACACTTAGAGCCCTACACTACCTCAAGGCGACCTCAAGGCGACCTCAAGCCCGAGACGACAGAAAACCACTTGATCCACCAGGTCTAACTGTCGAACGAACCAGTTCGCATCAGAGTTCCAGACTACAACATGAACATCGAACCATCTGAGTAGTAAGGCAAGGTGGACAAACTACAAATTGAAGATGAACTCAACATTAATAAGAGTTGGAATGCAGCACATCTAAAGTTGTACCATTTCTAAACTCTAAACTATTTTTATTACATCTTGAATAAACTTACTGACTTAAACATCGGAGAGTGGGTGGTGAACTTTTTTAATTACATTTCATTTTGAATAAACTTACTGACTTAAGCATCGGAGAGTCGGTGGCTACGCAACCGACTAACCCTCTAGCTCGATTTTTTGCAGATTAGAGCATCTTACCGAGACAAACAGACATCTCGCCAGAGGTGTATCTCTAACTTTCTAAAATTCTACCTCAAAAGTTTACACTGTCTTAAAAACTCTACTGAGTAACTTTTGTATTGGAGGGTCGATGACGCCGCCATCGACCTCCCACCCAATTGCAGAGCGACTACGAACGACAGGGGGACAAGCATGGGTGGAAAACAAAACCTCCATCATCCACCAGCTTCAGTCGACTCGAAAGATAACAGTCTGGAAAAGTTTATTCAACTTCCAGACTAAAAGGCTTGAAACATTCCCCACCTTCAATCAGGGACACAAAAATTGTCAATGGTCCCTTGGAAGCACGAACCAAACCACTCTCAAGTCTTGCACAATCCAAGACTCCATATAAGGTCAAACAATGTTCGTCTCAACTTCAATGAAGTACTGAATGTATTCACTCCTTACTTCTATCCTTCCCTCTATTGATAGAATATTACTAACTCGAGCGTCGGAGGGTCGATGGCGTTGCCATCAACCATCGTTTTTGTGTGTGTACAGGTCGGCTCAGGGACAAGCAGGAGAAGCACAAACTTCGCTCATCCACTGACGCTAACTGACCGATAAACAACCTAAGTCTAGAAAAACTATTTTCTACACTTAGGTTGGGGGGATAAACGGTGCTTTAAATTCCCTCAAAGCCAAAGCAAGACTAGAGCTTCGATCTTAAACTTCAGACGAAGAACACAAGACTTCTACGAGAAATCAGTACTTCCTAGAAGCCTATTGTCACTTCAACGAGGCAACAAGGTCCACGCTCGAACTCTAGTTGGCCTAACAGGGACAACGTCACACCAAAATGCAAGCCGAACTTCCTGCATAGCCGTGTAAGAGACCAGAGCAATCAACCTCAAACTTCTAGACGAAGAACATGAGACCTCGACGAAAGCACAATAATTTCTAGAGTCTTACTGTCACATCAACGAAGCGACGTGGTTCACACTCGATCTCCAGGTTGCCTAACAGGAAGTACTACTACATCATACACCTTCTTGCACCCCCATTTCAGCCACACAATACACAAGACGCTACTTATCTCACGTCCTCTCTTTACACATTGCAGCTCGTGCGGGTCGAGACGTCTCACAGACTCCACCCTGTCTAAGGAAGGTTCGAGATAAACACAACCCAAGGACCGTTAACACCTCAGATGTTACCTAAAAATAACAAAAAAGCTCGAGACTTCGAAGTCATCAAAACAATAGAACAACTTGAAAACTTCGCCTTCTTCCCGAAAGAATACGACCTCGAGCTCTACATGACAGAATAGCACCTTAAGGCTCTCGACTCTGACTCCAACTACAAAGTCTCAAAAGTCTACCATTCTAGATGAATGCATTAAAAAATGCTAGCCCCTGGGCCAACTCAGTAGACGATAGAACAACCCCGAAGGTCAAGCTCGAGAAGAGCACTGGAGAAATTCTCGCCACTAAGCTCGAGATGACAAACCTCAAGTCTGAATTACTTTGTAATACTTCTTACTCAACTCATTCTTGCTTGTTTGCAATGTTCCTTATACGTACTTTTTTTATTGTGTAACTTAACTCATGAAATTCATTGAAGAAATCATCGCCCTTGCAAACATTCTGATGTTCAATACTATAGTCCCGCTAAATGGATTGAGCCAACACTTAGTCCAGCTAGACTATATTTGGTCTCTCTAGGGCAACTAAAGTCCCGCTAAATGGATTGAGCCAACACTTAGTCCAGCTAGACTATGTTTGGTCTCTCTAGGGAACTAAAGTCCCGCTAAATGGATTGAGCCAACACTTAGTCCAGCTAGACTATATTTGGTCTCTCTAGGGCAACTAAAGTCCCGCTAAATGGATTGAGCCAACACTTAGTCCAGCTAGACTATATTTGGTCTCTCTAGGATAACTAAAGTCCCGCTAAACTTGAAATGTCTAGGCATCTAATACTACCATAACACCTAAGAAACGAGCCGACACTTAGTCCATCTAGACTACTTCAAGCAAATTCAAGGCCAATATTCCATAAATAGCAAAACACGGATTTCGACAAGTGTACTACCCAGAAAAAAGGTATGTGTTTCACACTTTGGTCGAGACCTTTGAAAATAAATGTGTCATATAGTTGTTGGGACCCCCCACAAAAATCATTTGTTGTCTATTTAATTATATGTCACTTGAGCACATTTGTTTACACACATGTATATTGTTCACACACACTTGTATGTAAATGTTTACACACACATGTATACACAATTTTTTCAAAAAATAATCAATTTTGATTTAAAAGGAAAAAAAAAAAGTTAATACCAACCTCCAGACTGCTTAACGACAGTCTGGAGGAATGCCTCCAAGCTACCCACGGTAGTTCGGAGGAAAAACCTCCAAACTGCCGAAAGGCAGCCTGGAGGAATTCCTCCAAACTACCGAAAGGTAGCAGGGAGGAAGCCTCAAAACTACCTCACGGTAGCTTGGAGGGAATCTTCCCCCAAACTACCGTTAGGTAGTTTGGAGGGAATTCCCGGGGGGGAAACCTCCAAACCACCTTGTGGTAGTTTGGAGGAAACCCACCCCAAACTACCTAGGGGTGGTTCGGAGGAAACCTCCTCACCCACTAACCATGGGCAATTTGGAGGTCCTCCCGAACTGCTTTTCGGTAGTGTGGACCGGATCTGTCCGACCAATTTTGTTACATATTCGTGGTGACAACCCGATGTTTTTTAGATCCGTAAATATTTGCGTATTTTTAAAATCACTATAAGATCGAAGACCAATTTCGACACTAAGTCGTATTTCACTCGAATTGGTCAGACAATCAATATGTTCGACGAGAGAACATATTTCGGACACGTCATACAATTTTCAAGAATACCGGAACTTCCTCGATCGAATGCTAAACACCGACACCTCCTCGGAAATTCGAAATCTACTCTCTAAGCGAGTAAATCACTAACTTAGAGAGTGGGGGACAAACTGTAGTGGTCAAAAATTGTGTTGGGCCCACTCCGTCTAAAGGTCGCCTAGACCGAGCCTACTTCGAACAAATATCACTTGGGCCCGACCCACTTGCCTACTAGTTGGACACTCTCAAACGTGGAATTCGGCCAACTAAAGGTCCAAACGGCTCTAAGCCCTTGTGAACGTC
The DNA here is from genome assembly GCF_041429995.1 of Eschscholzia californica. Classification (NCBI taxonomy): domain Eukaryota; kingdom Viridiplantae; phylum Streptophyta; class Magnoliopsida; order Ranunculales; family Papaveraceae; genus Eschscholzia; species Eschscholzia californica. The sequence goes on along the minus strand of NW_028238198.1, from coordinate 8,814,410 downwards.
CATCTAGACGAACAATAACGTATTAAAAGCAACAATACTCCAAGCACCCCTTGGTCGCCCTCAACCGAGTCTGCCGGTTACCGAGTCAACCTCAACTCCGGAGACCTCGCCACGTATACATTTGACGAAGTCCCTCTAAAACCCCACGTCGCCTTAAGTACCGTTAGGCGATCTCAGACTACGAAGAGCCTAAAGTCGAGGCGGCGTAATCATACGATCGAGTTACTCCAGGTGACAGATCGACGGCCAAGAACGAGTCTCCCTTAGGGTTTGGGGTCACCCTCGACCCCAATTATCTCGGATCTAACAGACTCCACGAGTCCATCAGTCGCCTATAAATAGAAGGAGACTCAGACTCCAAAGACATCGAATACCGACTAGAAAACAACATAACATTCTTCTCTCTCTCTCACACATTCAGTACCTTCTGATCAGTGCTCTAGACGACGATAATCGACCTTCGAATTCCAGAAGACTTGAAGGGTAATCTTCTAGGGGATCACTCTAGACGACGATATTACATCTTCAAGCTCCATCACCCTCGAAGTCCTTCTGAAGTCCTTTCGAGACGACCTCTCGACCTGCTCCAGGAGATCAATCTGACCAACTATCCCGTAGAGTCGAAGCTCCGGCCACTCTACGAGTCTAGCCACCCTCCGACGATACAACACGGTGACACCCTCAGCATTCAATCGTTTAAATACTTATCTTTTATAGTTTGCTGACTTAACCGTCGGAGTGCCCTTGGCAAGACACCATCCCGGTGTCCCCAAGACTTCACGGTTTTACTTGTTTTTGTCTGTCTACAGGTCCAACCAGAACTTCGTCCATCTCGAGGTCTAAAGCCCAAGTTGTCGGTGGCCCACCAATTGACGATCTATTAATTGTGTGATTTACCGTCCACATCTATTATTATTATTTTGTTAAGGCAGACCGTATTTTCCGACGATATTGACTATTAATTTGTTTCAGTCATTTTCTTCTAGCAAAAGAAAACTCACTTTCACAAAGAAGAAAATGAAATTTGTCTCGCACCTAGAAGAAGGCTAGGGAAGGAGAAGATGTTGTCGGAGAAAGAGAAGAAAAACGAAATCTTGAAGTACTGCTACTTTGACCCGGTAAAATTTGTATAAATGAACAAAAGAAAATCTTCTTTTCTTATTTTTCAGCCCAACGTTCGAATCATTCTTCAACTCAACCTTTGACTTCATCTCCAGTTTTGTCTTCAGTTCTAATTCTACTTTGATCTAGCTATTTTGATCGAGAGACAATAAGCGATATGGGACATGTTAACGAATAACTGGGTTATGAAGAGAGAATATTTATTGAACCAATTACTTGTATATACAAACATCCTTTCGTAATGTTGTACCACTCAATGTACATGTACAAATTGTTTAATAAGACAACCAAATCAAGAAATTGCCAACCTATCCCAATTGTACCTCTTCTTTTGTATGAAGTTTAAGATCGACCTTACTCAATATATGAACAAATTATTTTAGGTTTGATTGATTAATACCAAATTACACATTAAGCAAATGAGGTATTTTTTAACCAAGTGTAGTTCATCTCCTAAATCAAAACAAATCAATTAAAAATGTAAACGATTCCATAGTTTAATGGATTTCATTTCATTACCAAAACTAACAAGACTTGAAACGATCAAACCAAGAATTGAAACAAGTGAAAAACAACTCAACAACCCAAGGATTACTAAATAACCCCACGTCTTCACCAACAAGTGAAAAACAACTCAACAACCTAGTCTCAAAAAAAAAACCTAACGACTATGTTGGTGAAGAAGACCTGAGGCTATTTAGTAATAACAAAACAAAATTATGTTTGTTTTTCTTAGTTTTATTATTCATTATCACATCTTCTTTCTCACGTTAAGTTGTTTTGTATCACATATCGTTTTTACTTTTTAGCTCCTAATGATTTAATACTAAATTTAAATTGTATCAAAAAGACAACTTTCTTTATAAAATTTTACTTTTAACATATTAATCAAAGAGTATGAAGTTTAAATGAATAGTTAGTTTGGTGACTATAGATAGGTTGAACAAATTTGAGAGTCCTTGAGTTACAATTGTACATACTTGGGGTGAGTTGGCAGTTGCTACTTGCTAGATAAAATTACGTTTCTACTAGGTTATATTATTCACTAACACGCTTCTCTTTTTCTGTTAATTTTTGTGTAGGACATTGTATTTTTAATTTTTGGTGTCTCGGATAATTTAATTGTAAGAATTTAAAAATAGATAATTTTTCATCATAATATCAAACAACTTAAATACTTATTATGTTCATCAAAGATAGGAAAATATGAGTAGGATTTCTCTAATAAATTCTTTTTTACTTTGAAAGATTAACAATGAGATCTCGATAACAGATTACTTTCATTTGTTTAAAGTAGAAATTTACCCTTCCGAATAATCAAGAAGTTAAGAGGAAAGAGAAAACATTGTTCCTCTGAAAGTATATATTTGCTTTCTCTTTATTTAGTGGATAAAAGAACTAAATCTTTCTTCAAATAATAAGATTTCAAATTTCTCTTAAAAGGTAAAACGATAAAAGTCTAAAAGATAATATCTCTTTATCCTTAAAAGGCAAGAAACTGTCCAAATCCTTATTACATAGTAGTATGGTAAAGAAATAATAGGAAATCTTGGTAGCTTCTAGAACAAGGATAGTTGCGGGACACCATGTCTATATATGCCCAACTGAGGTTTTTTATCACCATTAGATGTTCAGTAGTCCATCCTTCAATTCTATTTTTATTTTTGCTATTTTATCAGTTCTTCACGGAAAGATTTGTTGGAATAAGAGGTACAAGAAAGAAAGACATCTACACAAAATCAAGGTTTGATTTTCTTTTTTTCTTTTTTGTAATATAGTTTTATGTTAAATCTTTCTTCCTCTAGCGTCTTTATCTTCTTCACATGATTTTTTTATGAAAAGGTGTTAGAATTGGGTTTGAAGTCAACTTCGATGAAGTAATTTGTGGGCTGAGGGCTCTTAATTTTATTTTTTATTGCAATTCATGTTGTGCATCACTTGCTTCATTTTTCTTTAACTATAAACAAGAACTATCAGTGAATAAAAAAGTATAATTTTAAAAACAAATTGACCTGCAAGGTTGTATGATAAGTAATCACCAGATATCTTCAGGATTTAGCAACCTACCAGCCAATTTGGCACACTCCTAAATTGACTTACCTATTTGTCAACAAATTGACTTAATCGAGACCACCACTTTAAAACCTAAAATAGCACATTAACAAAAGAAAACATGTTTAAAACACAAACTAAAACAGATCTAAAAACAAATTCCTCGGGACATAGATTTTAAGTGAAAGAGATTTTTGAAACAAACTTTGGAAGCCAATTAGGTAAAATATTCCAAATATCTTCATTTGATTGATTTAATTTGAGTTATTTAATTCTTAATAGGGGTACCCCTTATTAATTGAACCTGTTAGGTTTAGATTAGTTTCTAGACATGTGGTTCACACAATCGTTAGACACCAGCCAATAAGGGGTGTTTTGTGTAAGTAGAGAAAGGAGAAGAAAAAGGAGGAGGAGAAGATTAAGAAGAAAAGAATTAGCATGGGAGGTGGAGGGAGAAAAAAAAAATAGAGAGATCGGTAGGAGAAAGAAGAAGAAATGAGACAATCATCACGAATGTTTTAATCTAATGTGAGGGAAACGCTTAAGGAATTTCCCGATGCAATTTTATTTTTTGTTGAACATCAAAATATTAACAAGTTTGATTATGTTTGTCCTAATCCATTCTATTTTCATCAAAATCCTTATTTATTCTTGAATCACGTAAAAGAGATAATGTGTTTGTTTGCTCTGGATTCGATCTTTTTGAGAAGTGGAGTATTACCCCTTTTTTGGTTGTCATAGGGAGTTGTCTGTTGGCCGACATCGAGTACCGTTTGACTGTTATAAATTAATTATTGGGATAAGGTTACGTGTATACTACAACCATCTATACATGTTGTCTTGTAATTGTTTCGAGTGTATGCGCATATTATCACTCAGAATAGGTAAGATATTACCATGCTACGTAACGAGTGAGACGCTTATCTTCTGATGTGAGCTTACTAAGTACTTGATCCTCGTAATCGTGAAAATATTTGATACATGGAGAATCCTGCCTCTTGCGATTATCCCACGTGAAGTACTGAAATTCGGATTCGTCGAGATTTTGACGCGTAGAGATTTTGACATGGGGAGAGGGTAATATAAGGAGTCCCCTTTAATGCATGGGTTTTAGCCTCAAAGTGAACTAGGTTAGTCTGACTCAAATATCTAACCAAGAATTTCGAGTGGGACCTGAAGCTTCACGTAGTTCAATTTGCAGTCAACTGGCCTAAGACGATATTTGGCCAAGACAAACATCTAATGCTCTTGGTATATTTTAGAATAGTAGGAGACAAACAAAAACAATATTTCTCCTAAGTTAGGGTTATGCCGTGCTTGGTTTCTCACACAAATTACTCTCCTCTTACTGTCTGATATCCGCTTTGGATTTGGATACATCATAGTTGTTGAGGTTTATTGAAATTTAGATTTGAATACACACCATATTCGATACCTTCCCCATTATTTATTTAAATGTTTATTGTTCGTAGTACGAATTAGATTTTGGTATAAGTTTCGATACATATTTTCCCTCCTAAAATAAAGATAAATTACAACTAGGATCTTATAGAGGTATGAGTTCTACAATGTCTACATGTAAATTTGATTGTACGTGTTATGAGATCATCAACTCTTTGCAATGAAATAAAAAAAAATACATATGTTTTCATAGAGAAATAGTTCCCTTTGATGTTTTTCTTCCATTGTATGTTCAATCTGTTTCATAGTTTTGCATTGTTTTAGAAATTTGTTCCTCTTGTTTGAAATTCACTGTTTTTTTTTTTGGAAAGTATGAGTTCAGATTCTTACAAGGAGGAAATGGTCGTCGTCAAATTTGATCTGCAGAGTTTCATTTTATTGTTGCAAAAGATGAGGTCAGAGATCCGATTCCAAAATATCTACAATGAGTAAACAGCACGGTGAACGAACAAAAAACCAGCATCATGATATATTTTGCATTCTTCCTCATTTCTACAATGAAATCTACGCAACTTGTTACACTGTGGACAAGTAAGAAACTCGTCTCGATGTGTAACTCGCTCGAACCTTTTAGAGGGATGGGCTCGTTTGTAATACTAAAGGAGTGGTGTCATTTCAAGCGGAACCTTATCACTCTTAATCGTTACCCAAATATTCTTTATCAAATTCTTGCTTTGGTTTCTTTCAACATGTTTTTCGAATTTAGCTGGTTTAATCTTATCTGCTCATGTTGAGATACGTGATGCATAAGACGGATTGAGAAGGCGAAGATCTGGCGATCAAGACTAATCCAAGATATTAGAAGATATCATTTCTTATATCAGTATATCTCTTGTAACTATGAAATGGAAATTTAATAAAAAAAAACTATGTAATGGAAATAAATGTTAGTTGTTAGTGTTTTATATTTCATTAATGTTGTAGAACTTGTTGATAATTATATGTATGCTTCTTAGGGATGAATTTTTAGTGTTTATACTTCATTAAGACCAAATACTTATATTTATACCTATATATAATTATATATTTATGTTCTACGACTAGTCCCGTGTAAATACGACTAGTAGCGACTATGCCTAGTCCCAAGTCCGCCGACTAGTCCCCCTTGCCGACTTTTCCAACATAGATCATGTTCATCTATTTCCGATTATAATATAATCGTGAATATTATATGGTATCGGAGCAGTTAGTCTAATCCTGATTTAAGCTTCTACAATTTTTCGACGATTTTTTTCGTTGTGATTAAATAATCGGTAAATCACTTCGTCGATAATTTTTTTTTTTTGATTTCCAAGTTAATCTTGTGATTTTTTTCATTCTACAAGCGTGAGTACCGTATGACTGAGATTACAAGTTTGATTCAAAACGGATATTCTCCTTTTTTTCTGTTACAGAATCATAAAGAAGTTTACTTCAACGTGAATATTTATCTACAGTATTTTGATCTCCGAATTTTCTACCATATTTTGATCTTTCCCCTTCAAGTTAAACACTTCATATCTTTTCTGCTCCAACTTGCGAGGGGCGGGGGGTGTTGAGATACGTGATACATGAGACGGATCGAGAAGGCAAAAATCCGTCGATCAAGACTAATCTGGGATATTAGAAGATATTGAAGATATAATTTCTTATATCAAGTTATCCCTTGTAACTATGTAATGGAAATAATAGAAAAATATTATCTAGTTTTCTAGTTTAGTTAGGACAAACTAGGAAACCTTAATTGACTCTATAAATAAGACATGAGTTCTAGGAGTTTAAGCATTCAATTACTATTCAATTATTGTAACGAATCATCACAATAGTGACGAATAAATTATGAAGTCAATGTGGCTTTCTTCGAGGATGTAGGTCGTGAATATCTGATAGAACCTCGTTAAATATGATGTCTTTACTTTATGTTCATATGTCTGATTTATAACATAATCGTGATTTTAATATGGTGAGGAATGAAGACAAGAAATAAATAGCACCATATTAAACGAGATACGTGATACATGAGACGGATCTTCGCCCTCCCGATTCGTCTCATGTATCACGTATCTTTACAGCTCAACATCCATGAATCCAATAAAAAAGTCACATTAAGGTATTGTTTGTTTTTTAAATGTCAAAAATTTATCTGAATATGATTCATATTTATGTATATTTTATATGAAATGATGCATATGATTTTCTGAACAAAGTCGATGTATAATTTTATATTTTAACAACATCATAACTTAAAGCAATGTTTCCTATCAAATCCAGACATATTATATAGTTGAAACATTTACAAAGACTAGGTTTGAGATCTTACTCAGTTAACACAGTAGATAAAAAGAATACGCGGGCTTATGTTCCTTGTATGAAATTTATTTCTATCCATAATAAACCGTACGATGTTTGCCCTTTATTTAAACATAAACGATTACCTTTTCCGACTAGCACTTCTGTTACTTCTCGTCCTTTTGAACTCGTCCATGCCGATCTATGGGGCTCATTTTCGGTCCTATCAAACTCGTGGTGTTGTTATTTTTTAACCATGGTTGATGATTATTCTAGATGTACTTGGTTATTTCTTCTCCTGAATAAATCCGATACAACCAAGTACGTCACTAATTCCGATACATTCATCTTGAAGCCGCACATCGGGTCCTTCGTTATCTCAAAGGTTCTATTAATCATGGCATATTCCTTTCTGCGAACAGCTGCCTCCACGTCACTGGCTATTGTGACTCTGACTGGGCGGGTTGTCCCACGACTCGATGCTCCATTACAGGATACTTTACTATGCTAGGGACAAGCCTTTTGTCATGAAAGTCAAAGAAATAACCCACAGTTGCAAAGTCATCAGTTGAAGCTGAATATCGAGCTCTCGCTAATCTTACTTGTGAACTTCAATGGATCAAGTCCCTTCTTATGGATTTCGGCATTACTCATTCTTCACCAATGTCCGTATATTGTTACAATCGCGCGACACTTCACATCGCGGACAATCCGGTTTTTCATGAACGAACCAATCATATTGAAATAGACTGTCATTTCGTTCGTGAAATAATTAAAGACAACATAATTGCTCCCCGTTTTACATCAACAACCGATCAACTTGCCGACATCTTCACCAAATTACTAGGTGGCGACATTTTTCAGAAGACGATTGGCAAGTTGGGCATCATTTCAATTTCTGCTCCAACTTGAGGGAGAGTATTAAGGACACCCACAGAGACGATCACCAAGCCCATCCAGCACAGAGACTTACCATATTAGTTATGATTCTATATATAATAAGTTACCAATTCATGTATATCCTACCATTTCCATGTATATTCTTTTAAACCCTACATATATACCTATATATATAAGGCCGCGGTTTTGGGGAATAAAGAAAATTCTCCGGGGAATAAAGACTTTTCTTAAAACTAGTCAAATAAGATTGACTTTTTATGTTTCTTTTTATTGCTAAGGGGCTTCTAATTTTAGAAGATGCTATAAAAAAGGCTCCTCAATCTCATCACCTCTATCTACCACTTCATCTTCTCGACACCTCATCATCTTCTCCGGCGAAAGTCGCAGACTGACCAATTTTCCGGCCGGCAACCTTCAAACAAATTTTTTTTTTTTTGAAATTCTCTCTCTCTCCCTCTAAATTTTTTTTCTCTCTCTCTCTCTCTAGAACATTTCTAGAGAGAGAGAACAGACCTTCTATGGTCTTCTCAATTGAAGGAACAGTAGATGCAAGACAAGGCAAGCAAGTATTTGGAAGTATCCCAAAATGACTAAGTACACCACCACCATTCTTCTCTCCACCACTTGCATCAACAGAGTCACTTGTGTGTTCATCATTACTTGGTTGAAGATCGGCATCACTTGAGTGAGAGACTCGGGTGTTTGAAATTTAAGCAACCTCGCTAATAGAATGCCGTGGAGAAACATTTCCTTGTTGGTGGTCATCATGATTACCCATTCTTGATGATATACTAGATAAAGATGTACCTTCACACCCATTCAGGGAAAATACATCTGTTGGAAAATGAAGTATTTGTTTGATCAAACAGAAGTCAAAACTCTACAATTAAATCTAGATAATGTGATATTCAAATCAAAATTAAAAATTAAACTTAACCCACAAAATTAATAAACCTAAATTCAAAATATAGATTTTACCCTAATCAAAGATAAACCCAATAAGGATCAAATTGGTAAGAATCAAAGGCGTCTACCTTGAAAAGTTGGATTAGTAAAGGAACAATTAGGAACCTTATTATCATGAGATAATTGATCAGATTTTCGAGATGAAAATTTTCTTCTAATCATTCTTCTTCGTTTTCGTGACTTTGGTCGTCTTCCTACACATCCAGATGGTCTTGAAACACACCCACCCATTATTACCCACCTTCTTCTTCTTCTTCTTCTTCTTTTTATCTCTTCAAAACCTAAACTTTTGTTCTGTAATCTCGCCTAATTCTTTCTTTCTTTCTTTGAATGTTTCACTGTTTCTCTCTCTAAAAATAAGAGAGAGAAAATGTATATAAAAGAAGGTGGTATTTTGATCTTCCCCTTTTTATTCACCAAACAAATATAATTGAAAAAACGGAGTTGTTAAGATTCTTAAGAACTTAAAAGACTTTTTTTTCACTTGCTTGTGTCATAAGAGAGAGACCTTCTCTCTCTCTCTCAATCTGTTCTAGAGAGAGATAGAAAAAAAAATGTAGAGAGAGAGAGAGAGAGAGCTGAGAGAAAATTAAAATAAATTTTTTGTTTTTTTTTATGTTTGAAGGTCGCCGGCCAGAAAATTGGCCGGCCGGTGACTTTCGCCGGAGAAGATGATGAGGTGTCGAGAAGATGAAGTGGCAGAGAGAAGAGATGAGATGGAGGAGAACTTTCAAAAAAATGTATTCTGTATTCCCCATAAAAATTTATTCCCCGGAGAATTTTCAAAAAAATCTGGATTCCCTCAAGAATTTATTCCCCGGAGAATTTTCTTTATTCCCCAAAGCCGCGGCCATATATAATACTATATCCATTGTATGTTAGAAAAATTAAATCTAAATATATGCGGAAGTTACGTACCTTCAGCCATTGTTGATTAAGTAGAAAATTGGATATGCAAGATAGTGAAATCTGAACATCTTCTAACCCCAATCCTCTCCGTAAGTTATTGTTATCTCTTGATGGAGAGACCCAAGCAGTAAAATAGGAGGGGTTAGGGACCTTCAGTTATTGTAACTATTCCCACTTCTTTTCCGTCGAAGAAGGGGGTAGTGAGTTGGTTATTGTAACCAACTTTATCTCCCAAATCTTTATTCCCACTACACATGTACGAATTACTGAATTCAAACCAGTAATTGGTCAAAACCAAGCCAAAGGGAAATTAGGAATGTGGGCCACCCTTAGTTTCCAAAAGAGACGTGTCCAACATTCTCCCACTTGGCCCACATGATATATTTTATAAGTACATGGTTGATGGACTGTATGGTCATACAAACAGTTGGGAGACTACTCATTCTTAGTTAAAGAACTTATCACACGAATCATAGCGGTCACATTCTGATAAGTGAATGCTCCCTTCCATGTATTACATGCAATATGCTCTCTAACTAAGCACTTGATGAGCATAACTTCTGAATGAGAAATTTCTGACAAAATTACTCAGGTCCTCCTTTAATATACAGTGGATATGAGATGGTTATTCTTTATGTGCACAAATATGGTGATCTGTTCATAATAACCAAACATTTCAAATTGTCAAGGAAAGTACATAGTCAAGCATTACATAACTTAAGATCCTTCTGCACCACATGATCTAAGAACAATTGTACCGGCAATGTCTTAGTTATAGGAATGCAATATCATTAACTTATTACTTGTATGCTTAGTGGCCACTTTATGTTCTTTAACTTTTCTCTGACAAGAGATACTTTATGTCGATATATTTTATTTCTGTTCCCACTCTTATCACCTTATGAGAGGAAACCGTAGCAGAATCATCACAAAGGATCTATAAATGTCTCTCTATAGTATCGACGATTTTGAGATGAGAAACGAAACTTCTCAACTGTATTACTTGTGTCATTGCTTCATAGCGTATGAGGTAGCAAACTCAAATCACTATTTGCAAGTATATATCATCTACATATAAGACTAAAATGTATACTTGCTCCCACTAACCTCAAGGTATATACATTAAACTTTAATACCATTAGTCGGATATAAATTTTAGTTATGCATAGATTTCTTGAGCTTGCAAACAAAATAGTGATAAAATCAATCTTTCTTTTGATGTTCAACTCTTTTGGAGAAGAACCACTTTTGAATGCCATGATACTTTATTGGCTTAGTTGTTTCCTTCTTCACAGTTGACATGGTTGTGTTTCATGGTACTTCCCTCATGTGTGTTGTAAGAGATTTTGTAAACCCCTATTCCTTTGGAAGAGATTTAAGTACCAAATAACCCAAGAATGATTCCATAACCTCAACAAATGTTGAGCAAAAGTTCTCAGATTTCCATAATGTGCTCAAGCACGCCTTAGTATCGTAAAAATTCATCTGGAGAAAATCTTCATTACGGTGTTGGATTATATTTTATTTGAGCGAAAAAATTGTTCCTCAACTACTTAAGAAAGACTTTTACGTGAGGACAATCAGGTATGGAACTCCGAATACTCTTGTTCACGCGAGACTTAATGAGCATCTAACTTAGGCGAGTAGATCGCTAACACTGCTCATAGTCCAACCTTTCTTGGGATGTACTTTATTTCTTGGCGACATGTGGTATATCCGCATGAAATGCCAAATTCAAATCCATACACCTTGGTGTAAAGAGTATATTTTTTTATTTTTTTTTAATCAGAGAAATTATGGACGAATTCAAAGCTATGAAACATATACTTTTATTCTAAATCAATTAACGTCAATTTAGTAGTAAATTCTAACCTTCCTGTGGGTAGAGGCTACAACCGCATAAGAATTTACTATACTGTATTAATAAGACTAGTGAAAATAAAATATTAAATCCGTGAAATTTTCATACCTGTGGGCATAAAAAATTCACATCTAATATTTTATTCTCCTATCCTATTTCAATATAAATTTATAAAATAATTACCTCCATGTGGGGCTAAGTAATTATTTATAAAAATTACATCGCAATTGGAAGTGTCATTAACTTAATGCGACGAATAAATAAAATTTATTATCGCACATCTACATGTTTTAAGATGTTGTGGCTACTCCAAAAACATGCAATGTCCAAAATAAATGACAAAATTTCCATATTCATGAACGATTCATCGCGCAGTTTGGCATAGATTAGTATCATGTCTTCAACCAAATATATGACATGTGAACTTACCATTCATAAATAATTTCACATAATTATGTTCATGTAGTTTAGCATTCACATTTATATTTTCATGTTTACAACTATTATATAAACATTTACATAATAATAGCTAGACTATGGATAATGAATATAATTATCATAACCTATCATATTTAAATGACCATAGATTATATGCATTGATAATACATTATATTCATCATACATGACTTCCTTGTTACCTTTAAGGTTCATGCAAATCACAAATCACCATCATATAATTGACATAGTTCACGAAGAAATTCCATAGACTGATTCCTAAAGAAACAATTACTTCAAAGAATTAAATCATGTTTCCCCTTATGGAACAATTAGGGTAGCACTGTCTGTGATAAATATAATAAGATTGAAGTGCAATTAATTTCAAGTGATCGTACATCTAAAATATTTAGATGGAAATGGTCAAAGTCAATTTCTTATTTAATTCCAGGGAGGACGAAAATCTACTTCCCTAAATTGTCTCTTTTAGAAACACACCAAAAGCAAATTTCAATAAACGATTAATGGTAGCCCAAGTGGTTCCAAGGTGTTGACATAAACTCCAGAAATCCCTGGAGGTCTCAGGTTCGAACCCCTAGAGAAGGTGGAATCTTTGGTTATTTGAATTGGGGTTATTAGGGTGTAAATGGGCTATAGGCCCGGTTCTGTTAGTGTTTGAGTGGGTGGTTAACATACGTAGATCGTAGTCGACTTCCAAAAAAAAAAAAAAAAAATTAAACAAAGATAAGGGAGAAATATCAAATCTAGTAACTGATTCTTATTCCAAAGATCCCAGTTGATTTTGTTTCCTAATTTATTTCTCAAAATCTGATTTTACTAAGTCAAACAAATTCAATCTTTAAATCCTAACCGAACCCAATTCCTCCTTTCACCATAGATAAATATATTTCGAAGTTAAGCGAACTTTGTTTCAAATAAAATATTTTAACAATATTATTCTATCTAAACATACATGATAAATCAAAATAAATTCATATCATATAGTTTAGATATCATAATAAATAATTATTAAATACTAATCAACAAAGCCAAAGGGAGGCTCTGATACCAAATGTTAGAAAAATTAAATCTTAATATATGCGGAAGTTACGTACCTTCAGCCACTATTGATTAAGTCGAAAATTGGATATGCAAGATAGAGAAATCTGAAGATCTTCTAACCCCAATCCTCTCTGTAAGTTATTGTTATGTCTTGATGGAGAGACACAAGCAGTAAAATAGGAGGGGTCAGGGACCTTCAGTTATTGTAACTACTCCCACTTCTTTTCCATCGAAGAAGGGGTAGTAAGTTGGTTATTGTAACCAACTTTATCTCCCAAATTTTTATTCTCACTACACATGTACGAATTACTGAATTCAAATCAGTAATTGGTCAAAACTAAGGCAGAGGGAAATTAGGAATGTGGGCCACCCTTAGTCTCCAAAAGAGACGTGTCCAACATTGTAATCTACACAGAGAAATACAAAGGTTAACTTGTAATCATCCATTCATCTTTCTGTTCTCTGGTTTTCATATTACTGCATCATCTTCTCATTGCTTGGTTCATTTAGTATTAAGAGACCATTAGTCTCTTCACAAAATCTTCTTTTCTTATTTTTCAGCCTAACGTTCGACTCTGTCTTCGACTCAAATTTGGACACCATATTCGCACAAACTTCGACTCTATCTTCAGCTCAACCTTGGACTTCATCTCCAATTCTGTCTTCAGTTCTAATTCTACTTTGATCTTTTGCTATTGCGATCGAGAGACAATAAGCGATATGAGACATGTTAACGAATAATTGGGTTATGAAGAGAGAATATTTTATTAAACCAATTACTTGTATATACAGACATCCTTTCGTAATGTTGTACCACTCAATGTACATGTACAAATTGTTTCGTAAGACAATCAAAGCAAGAAATTGCCAACCTATCCCAAATGTACCTCTTCTTTTGTATGAAGTTGAAGATCGACTTTACTTATTTTTAACCAAGTGTCGTTCGTCTCTTAAATCAAAGCAAATCAATTAAAAATGCAATCGATTCCATAGTTGAATTGATTTCGTTTCATTACCACTAACAAGACTTTAAATCATCGTACTCAGAATTGAAACAAGTGAAAAACAACTCAAGGATTACTAAATAACCCCACGTCTTCACCAACAAGTGAAAAACAACTCAACAACCTAGTCTAAAAAAAAACCCAACGACTAGGTTGGTGAAGACCTGGGGCTATTTAGTAATAACAAAACAAAATTATGTTTGTTTTTCTTAGTTTTATTATTCATTATCACATCTTCTTTCTCACGTTAAGTTGATTTGTATCACATATCGTTTTTACTTTTTAGCTTTTCCTAATGATTTATTACTAAATTTAAATTGTATTAAAAAGACAACTTTCGTTATAAAATCTTACTTTTAACATTTTAATCAAAGCGTATAAAGTTTAAATGAATAGTTAGTTTGGTGACTATAGATAGGTTGAACAAATTTGAGAGTCCTTGAGTTACAATAGTACATACTTGGGGTGAGTTGGCAGTTGCTACCTGCTACATAAAATTACGTTTCTACTAGGTTATATTATTCACTAACACGCTTCTCTTTTGCTGTTAATTTTTGTGTAGGACATTGTATTTTTAATTTTTGGTGTCTCGAATAATTTAATTGTAAGAAGTTAAAAATAGATAATTTTTCATCATAATAACAAACGACTTAAATACTTATTTTGTTCATCAAAGATAGGAAAGATATGAGTAGGATTTCTCTAATAAATTCTTTTTTACTTTGAAAGATTAACAATGAGATCTCGATAACAGATTACTTTCATTTGTTTAAAGTAGAAATTTACCCTTCCGAATATTCAAGAAGTTAAGAGGAAAGAGAAAACATTGTTCCTCTGAAAGTATATATTTGCTTTCTCTTTATTTAGTGGATGAAAGAACTAAATCTTTCTTCAAATAATAAGATTTCAAATTTCTCTTAAAAGGTAAAACGATAAAAGTCTAAAAGATAATATCTCTTTATCCTTGTCAACAGCTGGTAGCCCAAGTGGTTCCAAGGTGTTGACATAAACTCCAGAAATCCCTGGAGGTCTCAGGTTCGAATCCCAGAGAAGGTGGAATCTTTGGTTATTTGATTTGGGATTATTAGGGTGTAAATAATGTAGTTGGGCTTTAGGCCATTGTCATGTTGGGCTATAGGCCCGGTCTTGTTTCAGTTTGAGTGGGCAGTTATTGAGCGTATCACATCTTAGATGTATCAATGCCAAATGTAACGACATACGTAGATCGTAGTCGACTTCCAAAAAAAAAAAATATCTCTTTATCCTTAAAAGGCAAGAAACTATCCAAATCCATATTACATAGTAGTATGGTAAAGAAATAATAGGAAATCTTGTTAGCTTCTAGAACAAGGTTAGTAGCGGGACACCATGTCTATATATGCCCAACTGAGGTTTTTTATCATCATTAGATGTTCAGTACGACATCCTTTAATTCGATTTTATTTTTGCTATTTTATCAATTCTTCACTGAAAGATTTGTTGGAATAAGAGGTACAAGAAACAAAGCCATCTACACAAAATCAAGGTTTGATTTTCTTTTTTGTAATATAATTTTATGTTAAATCTTTCTTCCTCTAGCGTCTTTATCTTCTTCACATGATTTTTCTATGAAAAGGTGTTAGAATTGGGTTTGAAGTCAACTTCGATGAAGTAATTTGGGCGCTGAGGGCTCTTAATTTTATTTTTTATTGCAATCCATGTTGTGCATCACTTGCTTCATTTTTCTTTAACTATAAACAAGAACTATCACTAGATATCTTCAGGATTTAGCAACAAATTGACTTAATCAAGACCACCACTTTAAAACCTAAAATAGCACACTAACAAAAGAAAACATGTCTAAAACACAAACTAAAACAGATCTAAAAACAAATTCTTCGGGACATAGATCTTAAGTGAAGGAGATTTTCGAAACAAACTTTGGAAGCCAATTAGGTAAAATATTTCAAATATCTTCATTTGATTGATTTAATTTGAGTTATCTAATTCTTAATAGGGGTACCCCTTATTAACTGAACCTGTTAGGTTTAGATTAGTTTCTGGACATGTGGTTCACACAATCGTTGGACACCAGCCAATAAGGGGCGTTTTGTGTAAGTAGAGAAAGGAGACGAAAAAGGAGGAGGAGCAGAAGATTAAGAAGAAAAAAAGAGAAGAAGAAAAGAATTAGCATGGGAGGTGGAGGGAGAAGAAAAAAAATAGAGAGATCGATAGGAGAAAGAAGAAGAAATGAGACAATCATCACGAATGTTTTAAGCTAATGTGAGGGAAACGCTTAAGGAATTTCCCGATGCAATTTTATTTTTTGTTGAACATAAAAATATTAACAAGTTTGGTTATGTTTGTCCTAATCCATTCTATTTTCATCAAAATCCTTATTTATTTTTGAATCACGTAAAAGAGATGATGTGTTTGTTTGCTCTGGATTCGATCTTTTTGAGAAATGGAGTATTACCCCTTTTTTTGTTGTCATAGGGAGTTGTCTGTTGGCCGACGTCGAGTACCGTTTGAATGTTATAAATTAATTATTGGGATAAGGTTACGTGTATACTACAACCATCTATACATGTTGTCTTGTAATTGTTTCGAGTGTATGCGTATATTATCACTCAGAATAGGTAAGATATTACCATGCTACGTAACGAGTGAGACGCTTATCTTCTGATGTGAGCTTACTAAGTACTTGATCATCGTAATCGTGAAAATATTTGATACATGGAGAATTCTGCCTCTTGCGATTATTCCACGTGAAGTATGGAAATTCGGATTCGTCGAGATTTTGACGCGTAGAGATTTTGACATGTGGAGAGGATGATATAAGGAGTCCCCTTTAATGCATGGGTTTTAGCCTCAAAGTGAACTAGGTTAGTTTGACTCAAATATCTAACCAAGAACTTTTCGGGTAGGTCGAGTGGGACCTGAAGCTTCACGTAGTTCAATTTGCAGTCAACTGGCCTAAGACGATATTTGGCCGAGACAAACATCTAATGCTCTTGGTATATTTTTGAATAGTAGGAGACAAACAAAAACAATATTTCTCCTAAGTTAGGGTTATGCCGTGCTTGGTTTCTCACACAAATTACTCTCCTCTTACTGTCTGATATCCGCTTTGCATTTGGATACATCATAGATTCATAGTTGTTAAAGTAGATCAATGTCGTTTGTCATACTATCTAATATTTATTTTATAATGAAATTTAGATTTGAATACACACCATATTCGATATCTTCCCCATTATTTATTTAAATGTTTATTGTTCGTATTACGAATTAGATTTTGGTATAGTTTGGATACATGTTTTCCCTCCTAAAATAAAGATAAATTACAACTAGGATCTTATAAAGGTATGAGTTCTACAATGTCTACATGTAAATTTGATTGTACGTGTTATGAGATCATCAACTCTTCGCAATAGAAAAAAAAAAGACATCATCAAGTCAATATATAATACATATGTTTTCATAGAGAAATAGTTCCCTTTGATGTTTTTCTTCCTTTCTATGTTCATTCAGTTTCATAGTTTTGCATTGTTTTAGAAATTCGTTCCTCTTGTTTGAAATTCACTTTTTTTTTTTGGAATGTATGAGTTCAGTTTCTAACAAGGAGGAAATGGTCGTCGTCAAATTTGATCTGCAGAGTTTCATTTTCTTGTTGCAAAAGATGAGGTGAGAGATCCGATTCCAAAATATCTACTTCTCTCAGAGATCAATTTCCAAGGTAAACTATACTCTACTTTTAGTCTTAAATGCATGCATGATAAATATAAGTGGCCTCACTTGTTTATGTGCTAGGTTAAAGTACATTACACATATGTGCAAGCATGAATACACACATGGTAACATATAACACAATATCATGTTTATTAATAAAATTCAGTTGATGTTTCTTTTATTTATTTGCAGCATGATTTGAACTTGAGAAAATAGCCGCCTCTTAGTGTACTTGAAATATCTTAAAATACCTCGAAATACCTCGATGTTGTTAGGGAAGTGCACGAAAAAGACTATAAGAGCTATGAGGATTTGTGCATGTGCTACATGATATATTTTGCATTCTTCCTCGTTTCTACAATAAAATCTACGCAACTTGTTACACTCTGGACAAGTAAGAAACTCGTCTCGATGTATAACTCGCTCGAACCCTTTAGAGGGATGGGCTCGTTTGTAATACTAAAGGAGTGGTGTCCTTTCAAGCGGAACCTTATCACTCTTAATCGTTACCCAAATATTCATTTCCAAATTCTTGCTTTGGTTTCTTTCAACATGTTTTTCGAATTCAGCTGGTTTAATCCTATCTGCTCATGTTGAGATACGTGATGCATAAGACGGATGGAGAAGGCGAAGATCTGGCTATCAAGACTAATCCAAGATATTAGAAGATATCATTTCTTATATCGGTATATCTCTTGTAACTATGAAATGGAAATTTAATAAGAAAAACTATGTAATGGAAATTAGAGATATATATTATCTAGTTTCCTATTTTAGTTAGGAGAAACTAGGAAACCCTAAACTCTAATTTACTCTATAAACAAGAGATGGGTTCTAGGAGTGTAAGCATTCGATAACTATTCAATTATTGTAACGAATCACTACAATTGTGAGTAATAAAGTATGTAACCGCTGTGGTTTTATCCAACGATGTAGGTCGTGAATATGAACCCCGTTAAATACAGTGTTTTTTATTTATGTCCATCACATAATCGTAATTCTAACATGGTATCCGGCTGAACCCATTTTGGTTTCGTACTAATTTCATCTAGTATTAGTTTTGTGAAGATTATATTTGCCTATTTTGGGTTGTCATCAACCGAGCAGGGTCAGAGAAGATTGTGTTATAATGTGGTCAAAGCAAGCCACATCATGTTCATCTATTTCCGATTATAATATAATCGTGAATATTATATGGTATCGGAGCAGGTAGTCTAATCCTGATTCAAGCTTCTACAATTTTTCGACGATTTTTTTCGTTGTGATTAAATAATCGGTAAATCACTTCGTCGATATTTATTTTTTTTTATTTCCAAGTTAATCTTGTGATTTTTTTCATTCTACAATCGTGAGTACCGTATGACTGAGATTACAAGTTTGATTCAAAATGGAGATTCTCCTTTTTTTACGTTACAGAATCTCAAAGAAGTTTACTTCAACATGAATATTTATCTACAGTATTTTGATCTCCGAATTTTCTACCATATTTTGATCTTTCCCCTTCAAGTTAAACACTTCATATCTTTTCTGGTCCAACTTGCGAGGGGCGGGGGGGTGTTGAGATACGTGATACATGAGACGGATCAAGAAGGCAAAAATCCGTCGATCAAGACTAATCTGGGATATTAAAAGATGTTGAAGATATAATTTCTTATATCAGGTTATCTCATGTAACTATGTAATGGCAATAATAGATAAATATTATCTAGTTTTCTAGTTTAGTTAGGACAAACTTGGAAACCCTACTTGACTCTATAAATAAGACATGGGTTCTAGGAGTTTAAGCATTCAATTACTATTCAATTATTGTAACGAATCACCACAACAGTGAGGAATAAATTATGAAGCCGTTGTGGCTTTCTCCGAGGATGTAGGTCGTGAATATCCGACAGAACCTCGTTAAATATGATGTCTTTACTTTATGTTCCTATGTCTGAATTATAACATAATAGTGATTTTAATATGGTGAGGAATGAAGACAAGAAATAAATAGCACCATATTAAACGAGATACGTGATACATGAGACGGATCTTCGCCTTCTCGATGCGTCTCATGTATCACGTATCTTTACAGCTCAACATCCATGATTCAAAAAAAAAAAGTCACATTAAGGTATTGTTTGTTTTTTAAACGTCGAAAATTTATCTGAATATGATTCATATTTATGTATATTTTATATGAAATGATGCATATGATTTTCTGAACAAAGTCGATGTATAATTTTATATTTTAACAACATCATAACTTAAAGCAATGTTTCCTATCAAATCCAGACATATTACATAGTTGAAACATTTACAAAGACTATGTTTGAGATCTAATTCAGTTAACACAGTAGATAAAAAGAATACGCAGGCTTATGTTCCTTGTATGAAATTTATTTCTATCAATAATAAACCGTACGATGTTTGCCCTTTATCTAAACATAAACGATTACCTTTTCCGACTAACACTTCTGTTACTTCTCGTCCTTTTGAACTCGTCCATGCCGATCTATGGGGCCCATTCTCGGTCCTATCAAACTCGGGGTGTCGTTATTTTTTAACAATGGTTGATGATTATTCTAGATGTACTTGGTTATTTCTTGTCCCGAATAAATCCGATACAACCAAGTACGTCACTAATTCCGATACATTCATCTTGAAGCCGCACATCGGGTCCTTCATTATCTCAAAGGTTCTATTAATCATGGCATATTCCTTTCTGCCAACAGTTGCCTCCACGTCACTGGCTATTGTGACTCTGACTGGGCGGGTTGTCCCACGACTCGACGCTCCATTACAGGATACTTTACTATGCTAGGGACAAGCCCTTTGTCATGAAAGTCAAAGAAATAACCCACGGTTGCAAAGTCATCAGTTGAAGCTGAATATCGAGCTCTCGCTAATCTTACTTGTGAACTTCAATGGATTAAGTCCCTCCTAATGGATTTCGGCATTACTCATTCTTCACCAATGTCCGTATATTGTGACAATCGCGCGGCACTTCACATCGCGGACAATCCGGTTTTTCATGAACGAACCAATCATATTGAAATAGACCGTCATTTCGTTCGTGAAATAATTAAAGACAACATAATTGCTCCCCGTTTTACATCGCCAACCGATCAACTTGCCGACATCTTCACCAAACCACTAGGTGGCGACATTTTTCAGAAGACGATTGGCAAGTTGGGCATCATTTCAATTTCTTCTCCAACTTGAGGGGGAGTATTAAGGACACCCACAGAGACGATCACCAAGCCCATCCAGCACAGAGACTTACCATATTAGTTATGATTCCATGTATAATAAGTTACCAATTCATGTATATCCTACCATTTCCATCTATATTCAACCATTGTTAAAAAATAACCCCAATCCTCTCCGTAAGTTATTGTTATGTCTTGATGGAGAGACACAAGCAGTAAAATAGGAGGAGTTAGGGACCTTCAGTTATTGTAACTACTCCCACTTCTTTTCCATCGAAGAATGGGGTAGTGAGTTGGTTATTGTAACCAACTTTATCTCCCAAAGCTTTATTCCCACTACACATGTACGAATTACTGAATTCAAATCGGTAATTGGTCAAAACCAAGCCAGAGGGAAATTAGGAATGTTGGCCACCCTTAGTCTCCAAAAGAGACGTGTCCAACATTCTCCCACTTGGCCCACATGATATATTTTATAAGTACATGGGTGATGGACTGTATGGTCATACAAACAGTTGGGAGACCACTCATTCTTAGTTAAAGAACTTATCACACGAATCATAGCGGTCACATTCTGATAAGTGAATGCTCCCTTCCATGTATTACAATGCAATATGCTCTCTAACTAAGCACTTGATGAGCATAACTTCTGAATGAGAAATTTCTGACAAAATTACTCAGGTCCTCCTTTAATATCACAGTGGATATGAGATGGTTATTCTTTATGTGAACAAATATGGTGATCTGTCCATAATAACTAAACATTTCAAATTGTCAAGGAAAGTACATAGTAAAGCATTACATAAGTTAAGATCCTTTTGCACCACATGATCTAAGAACAATTGTGCCGGCAATGTCTTAGTTATAGGAATGCAATATCATTAACTTATTACTTGTATGCTTAGTGGCCACTTTATGTTCTTTAACCTTCCTCTGACAAGAGATACTTTATGTCTATATATTTTATTTCTGTTCCCACTCTTATCACCTTATGAGAGGAAAACCGTAGCAGAATCATCACAAAGGATCTATAAATGTCTCTCTATAGTATCGACGATTTTGAGACGACAAACAAAACTTCTCAACTGTATTGCATGTGTCATTGCTTCATAGCGTATGAGGTAGCAAACTCAAATCACTATTTGCAAGTATATATCATCTACATATAAGACTAAAATGTATACTTGCTCCCACTAACCTCAAGGTATATACATTAAACTTTAATACCATTAGTCGGATGCAAATTTTAGTTTATGCATAGATTTCTTGAGCTTGCAAACAAAATAGTGATAGAATCAATCTTTCTTTTAATGTTCCACCCTTTTGGAGAAGAAACACTTTTGAATGCCATGATACTTTATTGGCTTAGTTCTTTCCTTCTTCACTGTTGACATGGTTGTGTTTCATGGTACTTCCCTTAATATGAGAAACAAAATGGGCACTTTCAAGTTTCTCACGCTTTATTCTCTCTTCCTTTTGAACACACATGGTCAGAAGTTCATTGATTGACCAATTTTCCTTATGTGTGTTGTAAGAGATTTTGTAAACCCATATTCCTTTGGAAGATATTTAAGTACCAAATAAACCAAGAATGATTCCATAACCTCAACAAATGTTGAGCAAAAGTTCTCAGATTTCCATAATGTGCTCAAGCACACCTTAGTATGGTAAAAATTCATCTGGAGAAACTCTTCATTACGGTGTTGGATTATATTTTATTTCAGCGTACAAATTGTTCCTCAACTACTTAAGAAAGACTTTTACGTGAGGACAATCAGGTATGGAACTCCGAATACTCTTGTTCACGCGAGACTTAATGAGCATCTAACTTAGGCGAGTAGATCGCTAACACTGCTCATAGTCCAACCTTTCTTGGGGTGTACTTTATTTCTTGGCGACATGTGGTATATCCGCATGAAATGCCAAATTCAAATCCATACACCTTGGTGTAAAGAGTATTTTTTTTTTATTTTTTTTTAATCAGAGAAATTATGGACGAATTCAAAGCTATGAAACATATACCTTTATTCTAAAATCAACCAACGTCAATTTAGTAGTAAATTCTAACCTTCCTTTGGGTAAAGGCTACAACCGCATAAGAATTTACTATACTGTATTAATAAGACTAGTAAAAATAAAATATTAAATCCGTGAAATTTTCATACCTGTGTGCATAGAAAATTCACATCTAATATTTTATTTTCCTATCTTATTCCAATATAACTTTATGAAATAAATACCTCCCTGTGGGGCAAAGTAATTATTTATAAAAATTACATCGCAATTGGAAGTGTCATTAACTTAATGCGACGAATAAATAAAATTTATTATCGCACATCTACATGTTTTAAGATGTTGTGGCTACTCCAACAACATGCAATGTCCAAAATAAATGACAATGTTTCCATATTCATGAACGATTCATCGCGCAGTTTGCCATACCTTAGTATCATGTCTTCAACCAAATATTTGACATGAAAACTTACCATCCATAAATAATTTCACATAATTATGTCATAATTTCACATAATTATGTTCATGTAGTTTAGCATTCACATTTATATTTTCATGTTTACGACTATTATATAAACATATACATACTAATAGCTAAACTATGGATAATGAATATTATTATCATAACCTATCATATTTAAATGACCATAGATTATTTTTTATTTTATTTTTTGGAAATCGACTACGATCTACGTATGTCGTTACATTTGGCGTTTGATAGATCATAGATGTGATAAGCTCGATAACCGCCCACTCAAACACTAACAGAACCGGGCCTATAGCCCAACAAGACATGGCCTATAGCCCAACAACATTATTTACACCCTAATAACCCCAATTCAAATAACCAAAGATTCCACCTTCTCTGGGATTCGAACCTGGGACCTCCAGGGATTTCTAGAGTTTATGTCAACACCTTGGAACCACTTGGGCTACCAATTGTTGACTTAAATGACCATAGATTATATGCATTGATAATACATTATATTCATCATACATGACTTTCTTGTAACTGTTCATGCAAATCACAAATCACCATCATATAATTGACATAGTTCATGAAGAAATTCCATAGACTGATTCCTAAAGAAACAATTACTTCAAAGAATTAAATCATGTTTCCCCTTATGGAACAATTAGGGTAGCAGTGTCAATGATAAATATAATAAGATTGAAGTGCAATTAATTTCAAGTGATCATACATCTAAAATATTTAGATGGAAATGGTCAAAGTCAGTTTCTTATTTAATTCCAGATAGGGAGGAAAAAAATCTACTTCCCTAAATTGTCTCTTTTAGAAACACACCAAAAGCAAATTTCAATAAACGATTAATGGTTTTAGGAATTTTCTTGGAAGATCCCAACATATCAAGATTTAGTTAATATTCGTATTGTAGATATCCCAAAATATCTCAACCATAATTTCTTTGACAAACAGAGATATAATTAAACAAAGATAAGGGAGAAATATCAAATCTAGTAACCGATTCTTATTCCAAAGATCCCAGTAGATTTTGTTTCCTAATTTATTTCTCAAAATCTGATTTTACTAAGTCAAACAAATTCAATCTTTAAATCCTAACCTACCCCAAAGTCTCCTTTCACCAGAGATAAATATATTTCGAAATTAAGCGAACTTTGTTTCAAATAAAATATTTTAACAATATTATTCTATCTAAACATACATGATAAATCAAATAAATTCATATCATATAGTTTAGATATCATAATAAATAATTATTAAATACTAATCAACAAAGCCAAAGGGAGGCTCTGATACCAAATGTTGGAAAAATTAAATCTAAATATATGCGGAAGTTACGTACCTTCAGCCATTGTTGATTAAGTAGAAAATTGGATATGCAAGATAGTGAAATCTGAAGATCTTCTAACCCCAATCCTCTCCGTAAGTTATTGTTATGTCTCGGTGGAGAGACACAAGCAGTAACATAGGAGGGGTTAGGGACCTTTAGTAACTACTCCAACTTCTTTTCCATCGAAGAAGGGGTAGTAAGTTGGTTATTGTAACCAACTTTATCTCCCAAATCTTTATTCCCACTACACATGTACGAATTACTGAATTCAAATCAGTAATTGGTCAAAACCAAGCCAGAGGGAAATTAGGAATGTGGGCCACCCTTAGTCTCCAAAAGAGACGTGTCCAACATTGTAATCTACACAGAGAAATACAAAGGTTAACTTGTAATCATCCATTCATCTTTCTGTTCTCTGGTTTTCATATTACTCCATCATCTTCTCATTGCTTGGTTCATTTAGTATTAAGAGACCATTAGTCTATTCACAAAATCTTCTTTTCTTATTTTTCCGCCTAACGTTCGACCCTGTCTTCGACTCAAATTTGGACACCATATTCAGCACAAACTCCTACTCTATCTTCAACTCAACCTTTGACTTCATCTCCAATTCTGTCTTCAGTTCTAATTCTACTTTGACATTTTGCTATTTTGATCGAGAGACAATAAGCGATATGGGACATGTTAACGAATAATTGGATTATGAAGAGAGAATATTTTATTAAACCAATTACTTTTTTTTTTGATGAATGTAGGCATGTGCCTAATATTTATTAAGAATTAGGATTTAACACAATGTTAGCTTTGTCCATCGCCAACTGATTTACAATGCAATTAGGGATATTAGGTAATTCCCAAGTCTCATTTAACTTTAAATCGAACGCAGATTTTGCAAGTATATGAGCTGTTTGGTTCACTTTCCTCGGGGAAAAGGAAACTTGCAAAGTGTCGAAGAAGGTACTTGTGATTTTGATATCTGCTACAATGTTTCGTATCTTCCAATGAGGGGTCTTGCTTTTATCCGAGCAAGCATCAACCACAAGCTTTGCATCACCTTCAATAATACACTTCCGACAACCCCTTTGATTAGCTAGATGTAAGGCTAATCTTGCCGCCATTGCCTCCGCCTCTAATGCATTCATCGCCATCACCACTCTAGATGTGGCTGATGTGAATGACCCATCATGGTTTCTTCCAACCGCCACTATTGCTGCTTTACCATCTTTAAAAGCGGCATCAAAGTTGAATTTCGTCACGTCAACCATGGGAGGAGTCCATACGTCATGTCTCTCATTTGTTTCTGTCTCCATTACATCATCCTGTTCAGTCTCATTCATAGAGAAGTCATTCATCATGTTTATAGCTTCCCGGACAACCATTGATTTACATGGATTGATCCCTTCAAATACCATCTTATTCCTGGCTTTCCACAAAGACCACAAGGTATATATCCTTGTCTTAATCGAGCCGTCAGTGTCCTCTCCTGTTAACCACCCACTAATTATGTCAATGAAACACATCGGTCCTTCCATGGTAAGTGATAATGGAGGACAACTCCATACCTCCTTAGCAAATTTACAACTTCTAAAGATGTGTTCAATATCTTCTCCTTCTTCATTACAAGTAGAGCATACCTTTGAAGCTTCATCATTAAATCTAAGGGCCCTTAGTTTAGTGGGCAGAGCCTTATGTAGTAGTCGCCAAAGGAAGAATTTTACCCGCGGAGCCACCTTCAATTTCTTCCAAAATCTATGCCAAGTTAGACCATTAGGCAATATGGAAGTCTGTGGTGAAGAGGGCAAGTCCTTCTCAATAGACTTATAAAGTGATTTTGAGGAGAACGACCCATTTTCCGTATGTATCCACAATAATTTATCTTCAGTAATTACTCCATTCAATGGAGTCTGCATAATGGCCCGAACTGAAAGTTCATCAAATGTAGTTTCAATCAACTCCTTCTTCCACCTGTAATCCTCATCAATAAGCTCATTCACCATCTTCAAATCTGAAGCCTCCTGTTCTTCATGTTTTGGACCAGGTTTAAACCCCATAAGGTTTGGCAACCATGGGTCCTCCCAAATTCGAATGCTTGTCCCATCACCAACCGAGAAGCACATGCCTTTTTTCATGACATGCCTCATTTCTAACATACTTCTCCAAGTAAAAGTCATGGGCGACTTAGATGCATACGTCCAAAAGTTTGTATTTTTGACATATTTCGCTTTTAGAAGTTTCACCCATGGTGCCTCAGGCTCCGTATGGAAACGCCAAACTAGCTTACCCACCAGAGATTTATTGACCATACCCATATTTCGAATACCCAATCCACCTTCTTTTTGACTTGCTTGCAATTTCTTCCAATTTATATAGTGCATTTTAGGATTGTCTGTATCATGTCCCCACAAGAAATTTCTTTGATGTTTTTCTATTTTATCAACAACCCTTTTAGGAGCCAAATTAGTTGACAGAAAATAGATCGGTATAGATGCCAATTCACTCTTCAATAAAATCGTTCTTCCCGCATGGGAAAGAGTATTTCTCTTCCAACCCAACAACTTTTTCTCAATCTTCTGCAGAAGAAAATCATACGATGAGATTTTGTGTTTGGGTTTCAACAAATAAGTTCCCAAATATGTGTCATCCTTCTTCATCTCCTTAACCCCCAAGATATTTAACACCATATGTTTTCTGTCTTCATCACAATTAGCACTAAGCTGAACTGAAGATTTATGATAATTAATTAACTGTCCTGAGCAATTAGCATATACATCCAAAATATTTTTTAGTTGACTAATATTAGCTTCTGATGTTTTCCCAAAGAAGAAGAGATCATCTGCGAACATAAGATGACTAATGCTCGGAGCCAACCAATTAACCTTAAGACCATTATATAACCCAATATTTTCAGTTTGTACAACCAACTTTGTGAGCGTTTCGGAGCATAGAATGAATAGATAAGGGCTGAGTGGGCATCCTTGTCTAACTCCCCTCTCACTTCGAAAACAACCCTTTGGTCTACCATTCAACAAAATAGAGAAGGACGCAGTCGACACACAATTCATGATTAATAAATGGGTATTAGCAATAATTCCGTACCTTCTGAGAACATCGCTTGAGAATTTCCAGTTCACCCGGTCATAAGCTTTTGCCATATCCACTTTCAAGGCGAAGGATCCATCTTTTGCCGAGGTGTGAGCAATAGAATGAAATACTTCTTGTGCCACGATGATATTATCTGATATTTGGCGTCCTGGGACAAATGCATTATGAACAGGTGATATGAGTTTTTCCAAGGATGGACGTAATCTACAAGTCAGGATCTTTGTAACCACTCTATATAGAATATTGCATAGAGAAATTGGCCTGTAGTCGATAGGAGTTTCTGGAACTTGCATCTTTGGTATTAGAGTAATAAATGTATGATTTAAAGAACTTGGTAGTTTACCCGTTATGAAGATTTGTTGAATCTGATTAGTTACATCATCACCAATAAAGTACCAACATTTCTTATAAAATATTGCCGAAAAGCCATCAGGTCCCGGAGCTTTACAAGCCTTCATTCCTTTCAATATTTCCCAGACTTCGTCCTTGGTAGGGGGTGTCGAAATTATCATATTTTCCACAGCTGAAAGAGGATTATCTGTAAGAGAAATTGCTTCTTGGAACTCCGAGATCAGTTCAACTCTAGAAGCCATGAAAAAGTGATCAATGAAAGTGTTAGCAATTTTTTTCGGGTCAGCAGACCATGTGTGATCTGGTAATTTTACTGCATTGATACTATTTTTCCTTCTTCGATTCAGAACCGATAAGTGAAAAAAATTGGTGTTTCTGTCATTATCAAGTATCCAGTGTTTCTTTGCCCTTTGGTGCCAAAAACTCTCTTCCAATTTCCTTAGAGTTGACAGTCTATCCGCAACTATTTTTTCTTCATTTATATTTTCCTCACTTGGTGGTCGATGTTGAACTTCTAATAGTTCACCTTCCGCCTCTTTAACTTGCTCGAATAGATGTCCGACTCGACTTTTGCTCCATTCTTTAAGTCTTTTTGCAATCGTTGGTAATTTTTTGATAAATCCCCCACGTGTCTGAGTCCAACAGTCCTTCATCATATTCTCAAACTCGTCATGTATAACCCAATGGGCTTCGAAGCGAAAAGGTAATGCTCCTCTGATTTTTGGCTTTGTAGTATTAAGAATAATTGGAGCGTGATCACTATTGAATCGTGTTAGGTGTTTAACCTGAGCTTCCGAGAATCTAACCCTCCAATCTGGACTAGCGAGAACTCTATCTAGCCTCTCTCTGATATGTTGTTGAAGCCCTCTACCATTTGCCCAAGTGTACGCCGGACCCGAATACCCAACGTCTAACAAGTTAGAATCAATAATCATGTTACGGAATTGTTCTGCAGCTTTTCTATTAAAACCTGAACCTCCCCATTTTTCAGCATTTGAAGTTACAGCATTAAAATCACCCATAGCACACCAAGGCTCACAAATTTGTGCACTGAAAGTTCGCATAAAATCCCAGAACTTACCTGTATCATTGACACAAGGAGGTCCGTAAACTAATAATATGCTTCATTTTTGTAATTGACCGATATCACTTATTCTGACATGAATGTGATTTGAAGAAAAAGAGACGATTTCAATGTTTACTACATCGTCCCATAATAACCACAGGCCCCCACTAAAACCAACTGCCGGCACAATAAAGTAATTCTTATAAATTAATTTTTGGATCCACATATCTGAAGATTTCTATGATAACTTAGTTTCAGACAAGAAAACTATAGAAGGTTTAATTGCCCGGAGGAATGAATTCACGGACAGAATAGTCGGAGCATTCCCCATTCCCTGACAATTCCAACTTTGTATAATCATCGAGTTAGCGGCCTTGAAGGGCTGGCCGCCTCTACCCGAATATTCACTAAGTGATCACCATCATATTTACCTTTCTTGCTAACTTCTTCATCCGACTCTTCGTCCACCAAATTGAGAGACCTGCCACGCTTATTATTTTTTGTAATGACCCTTGAGCTCGTAGTAATTCGCCTTTCCCTTGCACTTCTTTTTCAGTAGCCTTGTTTTTGTTTTTTGGCAACTCCCACGACTTGCTCCTTTCTTTTCAATGGAGCATTATTTACCTTCATCTGTACTAGATCAACACATAACGAGTTGGTTTGGGTCTTCCTCACTCCTTGATCATGCGGTATATTTACATCAAAAAGGACTTCATTATCCTCCAAACAAGTTTCTGGCAACACCAAGGACTTTGTTTGGGTCTTGGACGTGGCACCTTCCCACCTAACCTCCTCAAAATTGCATGTATTCACTACCTCCATGTAATTAATGGGTTCCACAACTTCAGCCAATTTAGAATTGATGGATCCCCCTTCCTCAATTAATTGCCCCACATCCACATCCATATTAGCAGTTACTGGTTTCCCATTAACTTTGGCAACTCCATCTTGATTTGATTTGGAGAAGATTTTAGCAACTTCCTTGATTTTGGTATTTTGTACATTATTCTTTCCCACAACCGTTTCACAAGTGACGACATTCAATTGCCTTGATCGCTGCCCGCCCTCTATGGAATGAGAATTATTATGGGAAGCGTTTGTTGCTAAGTTAGGTAAGTTGCTTGTATTGCTCGATTTTGTGACCTGATTATTGAACTTCCTCGGATCCTCGTCGGATCTCCGTTCTCTATTCCGGCCAACCTGTTCGCCGCCGGTCTCTCTGACCGAGCATGAATTTTCATATTGCTTCTGAATTCTGCTTTCATGGAGTCATTGAATCTTGGAGATAATAACTTTTTTGCTTTCTCTTGGGTATCTAAAGGCCATTTATCAGATATCTTCTCACGAATTGCAGCTCGCGTTCCACAATCTGCCATGAGATGGCCGATCTTTCCGCAAAAATAACAACACTTCACCAGTTTTTCATATTTGATTTGAAGAGTGGTTAGTCGTTTGTCAGATAACTCAATAGAAATTTCAGTCTTCAAAGATTTTCCCCGTACTCGAGCATATTTTCCCCATTTCTTTTTCTCCCCATCTTGGAAGGGTTTAGCCTCACCAATTAAATCACCAATCTTGTTTACTGCTTCTTTAGTTAAGTACTCTATAGGTAATCCATGAATTTGGATATAGAACTCGGCTCTATCAAAACTATACCCCGATTGGATTTTGTTCCTCTCACATCGTTCCCAGATCAAAAGATCATCATTAATGTACCACGGAGACCCGGCTTCTACCTTCTCTCGATCCGACGTTAGTTCGAATGTCACCAAATATGAGTTTCCATGAAATTCTTTCAGCCAAAGCTTTCCTATCGGTTTCCATGTACCCAACAAGATTTCCTTCAACACATACAGACTCATCGTTTTACCAGAGATAAGTTTAATGGCCAGACTCTTTCTAGCTTCATCTTCAGATTCGGTATCCTTGTCCGAGAGTTTCAATATACTATTGTCTTCTTTCCCCATTAGAGCACCCATTAATGAAACCATAGATTCGTAATCATCTTCTGTAGATTCCATAGTATTTTTGTGCCGATCTTCCGTTTCCAAGTAATGGATTCCGGCGAGAAGATCTTCTTCTCAAAAATCGCCTCCTATAGAGACAGAGAGGAATTAAACCAATTACTTGTATATACAAACATCCTTTCGTAATGTTGTACCACTCAATGTACATGTACAAATTGTTTCGTAAGACAATCAAAGCAAGAAATTGCCAACCTATCCCAAATGTACCTCTTCTTTTGTATGAAGTTGAAGATCGACCTTACTTATTTTTAACCAAGTGTAGTTCGTCTCCTAAATCAAAACAAATCAATTAAAAATGCAATCGATTCCATAGTTGAATTGATTTCATTTCATTACCACTAACAAGACTTGAAACGATCATACTCAGAATTGAAACAAGTGAAAAACAACTCAAGAATTACTAAATAACCCCACGTCTTCACCAACAAGTGGAAAACAACTCAACAACCTAGTCTCAAAAAAAAAACCAACGACTAGGTTGGTGAAGACCTGGGGCTATTTAGTAATAACAAAACAAAATTATGTTTGTTTTTCTTAGTTTTATTAGTCATTATCACATCTTCTTTCTCACGTTAGGTTGTTTTCTATCACATATCGTTTTTACTTTTTAGCTTTTCCTAATGATTTATTACTAAATTTAAATTGTATTAAAAAGACAAATTTCGTTATAAAATTTTACTTTTAACATTTTAATCAAAGCTATAAAGTTTAAATGAATAGTTAGTTTGGTGACTATAGATAGGTTGAACAAATTTGAGAGTCCTTGAGTTACAATAGTACATACTTGGGGTGAGTTGGCAGTTGCTACTTGCTAGATAAAATTACGTTTCTACTAGGTTATATTATTCATTAACATGCTTCTCCTTTGCTGTTAATTTTTGTGTAGGACATTGTATTTTTAATTTTTGGTGTCTCGGATAATTTAATTGTAAGAAGTTAAAAATAGATAATTTTTCATCATTATACCAAACAACTTAAATATTTATTATGTTCATCAAAGATAGGAAAAATATGAGTAGGATTTCTCTAATAAATTCTTTTTTACTTTGAAAGATTAACAACGAGATCTCGATAACAGATTACTTTCATTTGTTTAAAGTAGAAATTTACCCTTCCGAATATTTAAGAAGTTAAGAGGAAAGAGAAAACATTGTTCGTTTGAAAGTATATATTTGCTTTCTCTTTATTTAGTGGATGAAAGAACTAAATCTTTCTTCAAATAATAAGATTTCAAATTTCTCTTAAAAGGTAAAACGATAAAAGTCTAAAAGATAATATCTCTTTATCCTTAAAAGGCAAGAAACTATCCAAATCCATATTACATAGTAGTATGGTAAAGAAATAATAGGAAATCTTGGTAGCTTCTATAACAAGGTTATTTGCGGGACACCATGTCTATATATGCCCAACTGAGTTTTTTTATCACCATTAGATGTTCACTCCATCCTTTAATTCTATTTTATTTTTGCTATTTTATCAATTCTTCGCTGAAAGAGTTGTTGGAATAAGAGCTACAAGAAAGAAAGTCATCTACACAAAATCAAGGTTTGATTTTCTTTTTTTCTTTTTTGTGATATAGTTTTATGTTAAATCTTTCTTCCTCTAGCGTCTTAATCTCCTTCACATGATTTTTCTATGAAAAGGTGTTAGAATTGGGTTTGAAGTCAACTTCGATGAAGTAATTTGGGCTCTGAGGGCTCTTAATTTTATTTTATTTTATTGCAATCGATGTTGTGCATCACTTTCTTCATTTTTCTTTAACTATAAACAAAACTATCTGTGAATCAAAAGTTCACAGTATGAGAAATAAAGCTACAAATATGGGAGAATAAAAACAAAAAGTATAATTTTAAAAACACACTCCTAACTATGACCTGCAAGGTTGTATGATCATGTGACAACAAATTGACTTAATCAAGACCTCCACTTTAAAAGCTAAAATATTAACAAGTTTCATTAAGTTTGTCCTAATCCAGTCTATTTTCATCAAAATCCTTATTTATTCTCGAATCGCGTAAAAGAGATGAAGTGTTTGTTTGCTCTGGATTCGATCTTTTTGAGAAGTGGAGTATTACCCCTTTGTGTTGTCATAGGGAGTTGTCTGTTGGCCGGCGTCGAGTACCGTATGACTGTTATAAATTAATTTTTTTGGGATAAGGTGACGTGTATACTACAACCGTCTATACATGTTGTCTTGTAATTGTTTCGAGTATATGCGCATATTATCAGTCAGAATAGGTAAGATATTACCATGCTACGTAACGAGTGAGACGCTTATCTTCTGATGTGAGCTTACTAAGTACTTGATCCTCGTAATCGTGAAAATATTTGATACATGGAGAATTCTGCCTCTTGCAATTATCCCACGTGATGTATGGAAATTCGGATTCGTCGGGATTTTGAGGCGTAGAGATTCTGACCTGTGGACAGGGGGGTGCAAAGAGTCCCCTTTAATGCATGGGTTTTAGCCTCAAAGTGAACTAGGTTAGTCTGACTCAAATATCTAACAAAGAATTTTTCGGGTTGCGCAAATGAATTAGTAGGTCGAGTTGGACCTGAAGCTTCACGTGGTTCAATTTGCAGTCAACTGGCCTAAGACGATATTTGTCCAAGACAAACATCTAATACTCTTGGTATATTTTTGAATAGTAGTAGACAAACAAACACAACATTTCTCCTAAATTAGGGTTATGCCATGCTTGGTTTCTCACACGAAGTACTCTCCTCTTACTGTCTGATATCCGCTTTGGATTTGGATACATTATAGTTGTTGAGGTTTAAAGTAGATCAATGTCGATTGTCATACTATCTAATATTTATTTTAGAGTAAAATTTAGATTTGAATACACACCATATCCGATATCTTCCCCATTATTTACTTAAATGTTTATTGTTCGTAGTACGAATTAGATTTTGGTATAAGTTTCGATACATATTTTCCCTCCTAAAATAAAGATAAAATACAACTAGGATCTTACAGAGGTATGAGTTCTACAATGTCTACATGTAAATTTGATTGTGTTATGAGATCGCCTTGCAATAAAAAAAATAGATCATCAAGTCAATATATAACACATATGTTTTCATTGAGAAATAGTTCCCTTTGATGTTTTTCTTCCATTGTATGTTCATTCTGTGTCATAGTTTTGCATTGTTTTAGAAATTTGTTCCTCTTGTTTTAAATTCACAGTTTTCTTTTTGGAATGTATGCGTTCAGTTTCTTACAAGGAGGAAATGGTCGTCATCAAATTTGAGCTGCAGAGTTTCATTTTATTGTTGCAAAAAATGAGGTCAGAGATCCGATTCCAACATATCTATTTCTCTCAGAGATCAATTTCCAAGGTAAACTATACTCTACTTTTAGTCTTAAATGCATGCATGATAAATATAAGTGACCCCACTTCGTGTTTGCTAGGTTAAAATACATTACACATATGTGCATGCATAAATATATACATGCTCATATATAACACAATATCATCTTAGTTAGTAAATTCAGTTGATATTTTGTTTATTTATTTGCAGCATGATACTCGAGCTTGTGTTCCTGGCACGGTTCAATGGTGTGAAGAGGCTTGAACCTCTTTGATTATGGTTGAGTAACCGAGAGAGATGAACGAGAGAGAGAGAGAAACCGAAAGCTTTGATCAAATAAAGAGTTTACAAATTAACACTTTCAGTTGTATTGATAATTGTTACATGGGTTGTCTATTTATAATAGTACATGGAGTTTGATAGTACATGGAGTTTGATAAATACAAAACTAACTAATGCTTATCTGATAAATATAAGATCTCCTAATATATTGAAATACATCGGATCCACTCGGTCCATGTGGTGTGACCGAGTGGTGGTGGGACCGTGTCCTCTAACACTCCCCCTCAAGTTAGAGCGGGAATGGAAAGAACGCCTAACTTGCCAATGATGTTGTTGAACGGCTCTGCTCCAAGGGGCTTTGTAAAAATGTCCGCCAACTGATTGTCTGTAGAGGTGAAGCGTGTAGCAATAACGTTGTCTTTGATCTTTTCTCGGACGATATGGCAATCAATCTCTATGTGTTTAGTACGCTCGTGGAAGACAGGATTTTCGGCGATGTGAAGAGCTGCCCGATTGTCACAGTAAACTGTCATCGGGTTCTTGTGATCTATACCAAAATCGAGGAGAAGATATTTGAGCCACTGAAGCTCACATGTAAGAATAGCAAGAGCCCGATATTCTGCCTCTGCTGATGACTTAGCAACTGTAGGTTGCTTTTTTGATTTCCAGGATAGTGGGCTAGATCCCAACATTGTGAAATATCCGGTTGTAGATCGACGAGTGGAAGGGCACCCAGCCCAGTCCGAGTCACAGTAACCTGTGATTTCGAGTGAGCTGTTTGCTGAGAGAAAGATTCCCTTATCTAGGGATCCTTTAAGATATCGAAGAATTCGATGTGCTGCTTCTAAGTGAAGTGAACTGGGTGTTTGCATAAACTGACTCAAATTGTTTACTGCAAATGTGATATCCGGTCGTGTGACAGTTAAGTAAAGTAGACGACCGATTAGACGACGATAGATAGATGGGTCAGCTAAAGGTTCACCATCAGTTGGACTGAGGCGAAGTTTCTGCTCCATTGGGAAGTCAGAGGGTCGAGAAGCTGTGAGGCCCGAGTCTTTGAGAATGTCAAGGGCATACTTACGTTGACACAAAAATATTCCTTGTTTCGAACGGGAGACTTCTATGCCGAGAAAATATTGTAGACGGCCTAGGTCCTTGAGAGAAAAGGTGTTATCGAGGAATATTTTCAGTTTAGAAATTGCAATCTCATTGTTACCTGTGATGACAATGTCGTCAACGTAAACCAGGACAAAAATTTGAGTAGACTGTGAGTTGTAAGTGAAGAGGGAGTAATCACTTTTAGATTGAATGAAGCCTTTAGTGAGAAGGACAGATGAGAATTTTGAAAACCATTGTCTAGATGCCTGTTTAAGGCCATATAGCGATTTTTGGAGACGACAGACTTTTGACTCCCCTTCAGATGAAAAACCGGGTGGAAGTTTCATATATACTTCCTCATGAAGATCGCCTTGAAGAAAGGCGTTGTTGACATCAAGTTGATGAAGCGGCCAATTCTTAATGGCTGCAATTGAAAGAAGGACTCTTACAGTAACTAACTTGGCTACCGGAGCGAAGGTATCGGTATAATCCAATCCCTCAATTTGAGTGTAGCCTTTAGCTACTAGACGAGCTTTGTAACGCTCAACAGACCCGTCAGATTTAAATTTCACCTTATAGACCCATTTGCATCCAATAGGACGTTTTCCCGGTGGGAGAGAAGTGATAGACCAAGTGTTATTGGTTTCCAAAGCTAAAATCTCTTGGTTCATTGCCTCCCGCCAGTGGGGGGATTTCATAGCTTGTTTAAAGGATGTGGGTTCGGTTGTTGTGAGAACCGAAGAAAGGAAAGATTGATGAGAGGAAGAAAAAGAGTTAATCGAAAAATATCTCTCAAGAGGGTATGCAACCGGCTTGGTTGTTGAACAGACATAGTCCTTTAAATGGGCCGGAGGTTTTCGGTCTCTAATGGGGCGTCCTTGGACAGGAATGTCAGACGAAGAGGATTCGGATTCTGGGTGTTCTAAAGGCACCCCAACAGAATCTGTGTCCAAGGAGGTTGCTGGAAGCGCGCCCGAGTAATGGTCGGAAGACGAAGTGGGTTCTGTAATTGGATCTTCTGAAGGCACACCAGACGAATTCTCACTTGAACAGTGTGCTGGAGGCGCTCCCGGTATAGGCCTACTAATGGGCTGGGACGCAAGGCTATTATCTGGAGGCACTCCCCCTGTCGGGACTAACAGTGGAGTATCACGATCAGCTGAACCGTGGCTAGTCGATTTTGAATGATGAGAAGACGATGGGTAATCGAAAGTTGGATTATCCGAGATGGAAAGGAATGGTCGTGGGACATCACTTGGTAACGATTGTTCCAAGCTTTTCGTCGCCATTGGAAAACGATCCTCATGAAAAGTCACGTCCCGTGAAGTGAATATACGCCGAGTGGTGAGATCGTAAATACGGTAACCCTTTTGATCTTTAGGATAACCGACGAAGATACCAGCCGAAGCTCGTGGATCCATCTTAGTTTTGACTAGAGGTATTCTAGCAAAGCATAGGCAACCGAAAACACGAAGATGAGAGAGATCCGGAGGAGATCCTAACAATACTTCATGGGGAGATAAGCCACGGAGAATTGGCGTAGGTAATTTGTTAATAAGATAAATAGCAGTCAAAACACACTCTCCCCAAAAAGAGAGTGGAAGGTGAGCTTGTAAACGTAAGGAACGTGCTACTTCGAGGATATGCCGATGCTTACGTTCAACTACACCGTTTTGTTGTGGTGTATACGTACAACTTCGTTGATGAAGGATACCTTTGTCGTTGAACCATTGTTGTAGTTTGTGATTTGTGAATTCCAATCCATTGTCAGAACGAATGGTTTGGATTGTCGTTTGAAAGTGATTGGATACATAATTAAAAAAATTTATAATTAATTGAGGTGCTTCTGATTTAGAACTCATAAGGTATAACCATGTACAACGAGAAAAATCGTCAACTATGGTTAGAAAAAAACGACATCCAGAATTGGAAGGAACGGGAAAAGGTCCCCATATGTCCATATGAACTAATTCAAATAATTTAGAAGAAGTAGAAATACGAGAAGGAAACGGCAAACGACATTGTTTAGATAAAGGGCAAATATCGCACGGTACTTTATTCAAAATAAAATTAAAGTTCATACAAGAAAGTTTGGAATTGAAATACTTAAAACGAGATATAGAAGGGTGACCAAGACGCCAATGCCAAATCTCATAAGAACTACTACTAGGACTCTTTGTAACTAGACTAGAAACGGAAAAAATAGGACGCTCCGTGCGAAGGAAGTAGAGATCTTCGTGAAGGCTACCATGCCCAATCTTCTTCTTCGTTGCTTTGTCCTGAAAAAGACACAAATCAAGATCAAACAAGATTGTACAACTAAGAGATTTTGAGATTTGAGAAATAGAAAGAAGATTAAATTTGAAGGATGGTATGTGAAGGACATCATGTAAATAAAAGGTGTCGGAAAAATATACGGAACCAATGTGAAGTACGCGAACCCGAGTACCATCGGGGAGTCGAACATAATAATCCGGCGGAGCAACCGAATAATTAGAGAAACGTGAGAGGGATGAACATATGTGTTTCGCGGCTCCCGAATCTATAACCCAAGGGATAGGACCGAAAAGTGGAAAGGGCTTACCTGTTAGGTTAATGTGGTGAGTGGTGGTGCCTGTAGACGCCGATTTTGAAGATTGCTTGGACTGGTCCAGTAGGGCTAGAACAGATTGGTACTGTTCAGCTGTAAGTGACGTTGCTGTAGGCACCCCCTGTGGGTTTGAATCTCCAACCGAGGCTGCCATAGGATCCGAACGAGTACGTGGTCGACTTCGTTGATTGTAATGAGGAGGAAAACCGTGGATTTGATAGCATGTTGATATGTGATGACCATGTGTTTTGCAATTCTCACAGAATGGTCTAGGTCGTTTAGGACGAGAACGATCGGATCGATCAAAACGGTTGGAATGGTTCTCGGTTGAACCAATGGCTAGGGCAGCAGCTTCGTTCATTGTTTGCACCGGAGTAAGAAGGTTTTGTTGAACCTCCTCTTGCTTAATGAGTGAGTGGATGCGAAGGAGAGATGGAAGCGGTTCCATGAGTAAAATTTGGCTACGAATAGCCGAAAATCGGTCATGAAGACCTTGAAGGAATTCCATCGCTCTATCTTGATTGGTACGTTCAATCAAGGAGCGTCCATGTCCACAAATACATGTTTCAGTAATCATCAAGGAGTTGAGTTCGTCCTGTAATGCTTTTAGATTAGTGAAGTAGGTTGAAACATCACAACCTTCTTGTTTGAGATTCGAAATCGCTCTCTTAAGTTGAAACACTTTTGGAGCGTTGGTTTGATGAAACCTATCATAAAGGTTCTTCCATACATCCGAAGCATTATCATTGTAAAGGATAGAAGAACGTAAAGATGGGTCAACTGAATTGACAAGCCAACTGGAGACCAAGTCATTACATCGTTCCCAAAGATGTAATTCGTTAGGATCGGTGGGTTTAGAAATCGACCCATTAACGAATCCTAACTTATCTTTAGCTCGTAGAGCTTTGATCATTCCTCGAGACCATGAGGAGTAATTATCGCCTGTGAGGAGAGGCGTGATAACAATGGTGGTAGGAGAATCCGAGTGATGAACATCAAACGGGCCACCAGAGATATGAGTAGAAGTTTGAACTGTTTCAGAAGTTTCAGCGGAAGTCATTGTTCGTAAAAAAAAAAAAAACGGCTCTTATACCATGTGAAGAGGCTTGAACCTCTTTGATTATGGTTGAGTAACCGAGAGAGATGAACGAGAGAGAGAGAGAGAAACCGAAAGCTTTGATCAAATAAAGAGTTTACAAATTAACACTTTCAGTTGTATTGATAATTGTTACATGGGTTGTCTATTTATAATAGTACATGGAGTTTGATAGTACATGGAGTTTGATAAATACAAAACTAACTAATGCTTATCTGATAAATATAAGATCTCCTAATATATTGAAATACATCGGATCCACTCGGTCCATGTGGTGTGACCGAGTGGTGGTGGGACCGTGTCCTCTAACAAATGGTGATCTACTTTTTGAGGCTGATGTGTTTGAGAAGGCTGGGTTGTTTACTTGCTTGCAACCAATGGTACAATTACAGCTTATCAAGAGATCAACATTTTCATTAATCCTAAGTTTACCACAAGAATCATCAAATTTACTTGTACACCCACACACTACCTCAAAATAATCTTTTTCTATCTTCACCTCATACATATCTTTCAACTCATCTTCACTAAAGAGCACTTCTTCATCTTCAACAAAAAAAAAAGAGCACTTCTTCAGTAATAACATTTGTGTGGACTATCTCTCTGATTTTTCTCTTTCTACCCATGATCTGATTAGAAATGGTTGGATGAAATTGATTGACAAAACTCAAATGAAAAATTCATAAATGGGAAAGCATTATTAACTTCAATACCTGATTATAGGGTAAGAAATCTATACAAAGATTGCAACCATTAGGAGAATATCGATACGTTGGAGTAATGATAAAGTACATTGATTTACGTATGTTGAAGATTCCATTTCACACGAAAGGTTTTCTATTGTTACATTGATTTACTTTTGCTGAGGGAGAAGATGGAAACCATCTTAAAATACCTCGATGCTATTGGGGAAGCGCAAGAAAAAGACCAAAAGAGCTATGAGGATTTGTACATGGCCTACTTGGGTGTGAGTAAACAGCACGGTGATCGAACTTTCTCTTAGTTTTTTGTGTATATAATACGTTGAAAATTGTATGTACATAAAAGAACGATCGAAAAGTTATTTTAAAGGATTTAACTTTAATTTGTTCATTGACTTTTCACTTAAACACTGTTGTTCCTCCCGTTATGATTCAATATCACTTTATCTATATCTTGTCTTGATTAAGACTGAGTCTCGGTTGAAGTAGGGAACTTCTTTTCTCTAAGTTATAGAGAGATAGACAATAACCGGATTCAGACTTAATGCTAATGTTTTTTATTAGATGAATGATCAATTCACCATTTATCCTTCTTGTGATTTTGGATGTGTCTTTAATTTTGTTTAGTTATATCCTTCCGCCTTTGAAGTGTAATTAACTTAAGTCTCGTTTGCAAATGGTTTAAGGAGTATGATATGACAGTTATGAGCATGTTCCATCCTAATAATATATGATTTTCTATTTTACTCCTTCAGGAAAATAAATTTAGTCTCAAGCTCAGATAACTTACACTATTTGGATTTTGAATTTGGACTTGGATCCCTCTATTACGTTCTAGCTAGCTCCGTAATTTCTAACTTCAAAAAGAAATTAAAGCACATAATCAGAAAAAAAAAAATTTGAAAATTTTAATCGAGAAAACTTTAGCTCTCCTCATTAATTGTTCTCGTTCCAAGATTTCTAACGCAATTAAGAAAAAGTACTTAAGGTAAATAATAAGTTATTAAAAGTCAAAGTTCAACTCGTCTCGCTAATTATACTGGTCCTAAGATTTCTAACTTTAAAGAGAGAAAAGTTTAGGTTGAGAAATAGAATAATCCTACAAAATTCTATCTTAATTTGAAATTTATGGAATGGTTATTTTTATTTTTTTGTTGCAAGTATGAAATATTTATTATTGCAGGACCTATTTGATTTTCCTCTGGAGTTAATTCTTCTAGATGACGTTACAAACAAAATGAATTCCTTATAAGCTTCTTGTTCTCAGTCCACAGGTGAAGTTTCTCGCATGGAAGAATTCGTGTCCATCAAATTTGAGAATGTGGAAATTCGTTTTAGTGGCATTTTCTAAACTTGAGGTGACGAGTACGATTTCAACTTATTTTCCACTACAAAAATGCGGACCTTTTGTAACGGGCTGTTTGTAACGGCTACCAAAAAAGCCGTTGTAAATATCTCTTTTATAACGGCTCTTGTTTAAGTGGTCGTTACAAATGAACATTTTAAGTTGGCGCCCCCGTTGGCGCGTAATTTTGGGTTTTTGTAACGGCTATGTAAAAAACTGGCCGTTATATAAACCCAAATAATGGCGCGGCCATCTCGCGCCTATAAATTTTATCGTAACGGCTTGGTTCCCGTTACAAGTAATGAATATTGTAACGGTTGTTTTCTTATAAGACTGTTACAAGAACTTGAACTCCTAAATCCCCTTAGCGCCGCGCTACCCTGTTGTCTTTTGCGTCCGCTTTTTAGAGGGTTTCGGAGAGGGAGAGAGTCCCTTTTTGAGAGGGTTTCAGAGAGGGAGAAGAGAGTTCTTGAATTGACAACAGCATGAAGTTTGATAATCAACTAGCTAGTACAAAGCTTTATCTCTTTATGTGATTTCTCTTTCAAGGTATTGCGCCTGCTAAGGATTTCTCTCTCAAATCGACAACAACAAGGAGCCGAGAGCAAGGGTTTTGTAACCTAAAATTTGATTGACTCGATTGTCTTCTCCCATCTCTTCTTTTTTTTGCGATTGAAACTAGGGTTTTGAGTCTTTTCCTCGGCCACTTCTTTCACTCGGAACCCTAAGGGTTCTGTTCTTCTTCTGTCAGCTTCCAAGAGTTGACCTCAGTTCATCTATTCTGCAGAGGCTCCGAGCTTTATCAGGTGCGTTCTCAGTACTTCGTTTGATCTTCTCTAGGGTTTTCCTTAGCATTTTACAATAGAGTTTGGATTTCTCTGTTTGATGTAAGATTCACATATTAGTTGAGTGCCAAAATATAGTTACTAAGTTCTTATTCTTGCTACGAAAAATGGGTCAGTATGCTTTCACTTTGATACGATACCTAAATCTTTTTACATTGGCATCAATGATTTATGCTTATGCATTTCATGGTTAGGAAAGATCAATCTATTGTTGGAATCGGAGCCATTTTTGGCTCGACCCGACTCGTCAAACTCAAAAACGGAACGTGTCATCGCGTTCATCTCGTCGAGCTCTTCAAGTTAGAGCCAAGAATCACTCGAATCCGATTCCGGATGAATGAGAAATTCAAGTTTAAAGTTTGGACGAAGATCGGTCAAATTAGGGACTAAAGCGCCAAACTGGACGAGTCAGATTGGGGGGCTTTTGAGCGACAGGGACGCGCTCAGATCTGGACGGTAAGCGTTCCCTCCGCGGAATTGCTTCAGATCAAACGGTTGTGCGCAAATGCTTTCGGGACAGTGTCGGGACGCAGCCACACGCGTTGGATCAGCGAGATCCAACGGTAGGCGTTAACCCCGTGTCGGGTACAAGGTGGGCTACGCCAAATCTGCAATCTAACGGTCAGATTTCACATCTGTGGGCACACTTCGGTATTGATCGGATGGAGGGCGTTCTCCCCGAGTTTTCTAGCGCGATCCGACGGTCCATATTACAACCGACTCAAGATTTCAGTTATCTTTCAGTTTAGTCCACAAAATGAAGTGATATGTCCCTTCAACCCAACAGACACTATGCACCCATTCAACTCCTGTATAAACAACCCAAAACCATTCCAATTCTCATCAATTCATTCTCTTCTCTTCTAACAATTAGAAGTTCTGGTTTGCCTAGAATATCTAATAAGGAAGTATTTCTAGAAGTTCTGGTTTGACTAGAATATCTAGAAAAGGAAGAAAGAAGTTTTGAGTGAAGTGATAATCATAGGTCGTCTAGAACATCAATTCAATTCACTTTCTTCTTCTCTTCCCTTCTAACAATTAGAAGTTCTGGTTTGCCTAGAATATCTAATTAGGAAGTATTTCTAGAAGTTCTGGTTAGACTAGAATATCTAGAAAAAGGAAGGAAGAAGTTTCAAGTGATATTTGAATTTCCGAAGCATATAGAAGATCATCCGCATTAGTCCAAGAGCTCATAATACTTACAAAGGTTCGTCCGCTTTCAGAATAAAGAAGTACCATCTTAAAACTCTGAAAGGAAAGTCGTTGTATCCCGAAGGCATACACCCTAATGTTTGGTACTATTACGGGGGTGTAAAATGTCTTAAGGAAAGAGAATTTATTCTTGCCTCGACTACACTAACACCTATCTCGGTTAGTCCGAAAGAAGGAATATTGATAAATCATTATTCCTTAATAGTTTATCTCTCTATAAGTTAGAGAAAGGAAACTCTGTCTAATTCAAGCCAAGACAGA
This sequence comes from Eschscholzia californica, assembly GCF_041429995.1. Taxonomy (NCBI): domain Eukaryota; kingdom Viridiplantae; phylum Streptophyta; class Magnoliopsida; order Ranunculales; family Papaveraceae; genus Eschscholzia; species Eschscholzia californica. The sequence continues at coordinate 8,770,350 of NW_028238198.1, read as the reverse complement.
GAGAAATCGACTTATCGATTGATAACCAGAGGAACAACAATCTTAAGACATTTTATATAACGGTTATTTCTCTGGTTATAAGATTTTGATCTGGGTTATTTTCTGTGTGTTTCAGAAAAAATGGCAAGAACAAGAACAACCCTACGGGTTCTTCAGCCTAACACCACATACGTGGAAAATCCAGAGATGTTCAAGGGAACTGACTTCGCTCTGAAGCGGAAGCGTCCATCTCAAAACAGAGGCAAGTCCAGGAAAAGGCAAAGGCCTGTCGAATGCTACAAATGTAGAAAGCGAGGCCACCTAGCCAAAGATTGTCGCTCCACATATGACAGTCAAGGGGAAAAAGCCGATAACCAAGCTTCATTAGCAAAAGACACCGAAAATCGGAATCACCGTCTAATGATTACTGAATTCGAAAAGGCGTTTGATATACTTCATAAGATGAACCTCTGTGCAGAGGCACATCAAGATAACCTGGTTAACAACCAGAGATGGTGGGTCGATTCTAAGACAAATCATCACGTTTGTAGTGACAAAAGCCTATTCTCTTCCTATACAGAGGTAGCCGAAGGAGAGACCTTATTCAAGGAAAACGGCTCGACCACCCAAGTCAAAGGAAGGGGAAAGATCGTGTTAAAATTCACTTCCGAAATAGAGGTGACTTGGACCGATGTACTCCATGCTCCAGACAATCAAAAGAACTTGATTTCTGGTTCCCTTTTAAGTGAGAACGGGTTCAGACTAATCTTTCTGTCAGATATCATTATCATATTTAAGAAAATGATGTATATTGGAAAGGGCCACTTATGTGGGGGGTTATTTGAATTAAATGTTACCAATGTAATGCCGAAGGCACCTATTATTAATAAAATTAATAATTATGCGTATATTGTTGAGTCCTCCAATATTTGTCACGAAAGATTAGGACATGTGAATAATAAGTCATTAAAGAAATTAATGAGCTTGGAGTTAAATTTCGAAACTCGAAATTTACTCAAGACGTACATGTCAAACATGTGTATAGTCAAAAATGACTAAAGCGTTGTTCAAGTCTTTAGACTTAATTCACAATGAACTCTGTAACCTAAAAACGGTTCAAACATGAGGTCGAAAAAGGTAATTCATTACCTTTATCGATGACTCCACTTGTTTCTGTTATATTACTTACTAAAGTGTAAGGATGAAGCAATCGAAAAGTTCGAACTTTATAAAATCAAAGTAGAAACTCAACTTTGTAAAAAGATTGAGGCTTTGAGAAACGACTGAGATGGAGAGTATGAATCTCCTTTCGCCGAGATATATGATGCACCCGAAAAGGTTGCACACCCAAGCGGAGGTATCAAGTAGTAATCCGGCAAAGCCGGGATCGATCCAAGGATAGGAAGGTAGTTTGGATGTCGAAGGGTCTTATCCCCCGGTCTAGAACTCAAATGCTAACTTAGACTAAAAAGGAAACAAAGACAAATGGGGGGCTTTATAATGAAATAAGCAACAAAGAAGAAAGCAAGTAAAACAAACTAAATTATCAATGTGAACGGGCGAGAGAGATTCGAGAGAAGAGTCGAAGGAACAAGAGTCGGGAAGCAACAAAAATCGGGAGACAAATAAGTGAGCGAGGTGTCGAAGTCCGGGAATCCATGATAATAAACCTATAACTATGTACGGTCCAATCGAATGGATTGATGTAAATCTAGTCTCGATTCCTAAGGTAGACGTTCATAAGCACTACGTATGTCCGGAGATAATACTTAGTCAAACAAACTTCCTAAACGATTAAAACCGAATCATCGAAAATGTCGTCTAGTTGCTTAACTATGTGAAGTGCATGACAAGACACATGAAATTTGAATCTAGACTACGATCGAGATCGATCACTTTGCCTAATCGATTAACTATGCGAAGTACTTGATAAGACACATGAAAAACGATTGAAACAAGCAATCAAAATAAGAGAACATCAATTTATTATCAAAACATTAAATCATATCAAACATAATCACAAATTCATCACGTTTCATCCATATAATCGACACACTTGATTTAGCTAAACATGGTGATAAGTAATAAATGAAAAGAAGATGATGAGAAATCCCCCTTTTTTTGATGTGGTTCGAGGCTAGGTTCGTCGGAAAATTTGAGTAGTTAAGGTTCAGCCGATCTCCCCTTAGCAAATTTCTGGATTTCCCCTTAACAGTGCATAATGGGTCTCCCCGAGCAAAAATCAGATCTCCCTTTAGCAACCAGACTCATCTTCTTCATTTAAAACCCACCACCATTAAAGCTTCACCAAGCTTTCTCTCTCTAATCACTTTCAATCAAAAACCAAATCAAACAACATGGGTAGCTAGCCAAGATGATGGGGAACAAAAGCCCTATGGTTTCCGGCCAAAAAAGTTGCCGAAGACTTTAGAAAAATCCGGTCAAAGAATGGTGGATTCCGGCCAAAACCTCAGATCCGGCCAGAGCAAGTTTTCCGAGCACATTCCTTTCGTCCCGTGCACGCCCTTTACTCATCCCACTCGTCCCGTGCTATCTCCCAGCTCCGAGTTGCTGCTGCTCCCATGAGCAGCTGCTGTTCCGGCCGAGAACAGCAGCTACAGCTCGTCCCGTGCTACAGCTGCAAGTGTCGTTCGTACTGCTGCCGAAACAGCTGCTCGTGCTGTTGCCGATTTGGTGCTATCTTGTCCGTGCTGTTGAAGACCCGTGCAAGATGAAGCAACCCGAGCTGCTCCAATGGAGCTCGAGATGCTGTTGTCCCGTACACTCATGCAGCCGCGACTTGGCCGGCCAAGCTTTGGTCGGCCAAAGCTTGGCCGGCACCTCCTCTCCTCCTCTTACTCTCTTGCTCTCAAACCCTTGGTTGTTAGTGAAGAACACCAAAAACCCTAAAGTTCCTAGCCTCTTCTTCCTCCCTTTCTTGCTTGGTGAAGAAGATGATGAATAGTTCCCCCTTTTTTATTTCTTTTTCTCACTTGTGTATACACAACCCTAGACTTGACTTAGTCAAACTTGACTAAGTCTTAGGCCATTATGACTTGGACCAAAAAGGTGCCCATAGAATCTCTATTATTCTCTTCCTCCTTGGGCTCTTGGGTTGGGCTTCTTTCTAAAGCAAGGGAGTGCCTTCATCGAATCGTTGTTTCAAGACCGAACCTCGGCTTCTTTCCTTCACAACTTCTCCGTCCGAACTCCGAATCGACTTTCGTTTTCACCGTCGGACTCGTCATTGACTTCACTTGTTGTTTGACTTCTGATTTTGACCAAAATAACCAAAATACCCCTGGTTCTCTTTTCTTCCCTTTTGCCGCATAAGATGAAAATGTGATAATTCGCTCTCTTTATTCCGAATTACACGCCAAACCCCAAATAAACTACCTAGCAATGAAAACACATAAATAATTAGAAATAAATGTCGAAACGAACTAACTCATCAAAGTTAAGTGACCTAAATGTGGCATTTTCACGCCACATCAATATACGCCAAGAATGGTGACTTTGACCGATGTACTCCATGCTCCAGACAATCAAAAGAACTTGATTTCTGGTTCCCTTTTAAGTGAGAACGGGTTCAGACTAATCTTTTTGTCAGATATCATTATCATATTTAAGAAAATGATGTATATTGGAAAGGGCCACTTATGTGGGGGGTTATTTCAATTAAATGTTACCCATGTAATGCCGAAGGCACCTATTATTAATAAAATTAATAATTATGCGTATATTGTTGAGTCCTCCAATATTTGTCACGAAAGATTAGGACATGTGAATAGTAAGTCATTAAAGAAATTAATGAGCTTGGAGTTAAATTCCGAAACTCGAAATTTACTCAAGACGTACATGTCAAACATGTGTATAGTCAAAAATGACTAAAGCGTTGTTCAAGTCTTTAGACTTAATTCACAATGAACTCTGTAACCTAAAAACGGTTCAAACATGAGGTGGAAAAAGGTAATTCATTACCTTTATCGATGACTCCACTTGTTTCTGTTATATTACTTACTAAAGTGTAAGGATGAAGCAATCGAAAAGTTCGAGCTTTATAAAATCAAAGTAGAAACTCAACTTTGTAAAAAGATTGAGGCTTTGAGAAACGACTGAGATGAAGAGTATGAATCTCCTTTCGCCGAGATATACGCCAAGAATGGCATAGTTCATCAAACGGCAACTCTTTTTGTATAGTGAAAGCACAGAACATTAGAAGGGATAAAACTCGATCAGTGGAGATTAAAAATCGATGATCAATCTAATCTCGATGGATTTTGTGAAGTATTTCACTAAAAATCTACTACTAGCCATGAACAGAAATAAGGTTCAACCCATGGTGACCATGAATGTTGACTTAGTTGATGACTCTTAAAATATCTTCTCGATAACAGAGACATCGAAAAACTAAACGACACCTTGACCACCAAGTATCGACATAAATACTGGGTGTGAAACCGTCTATCGAGAATACAGAGAGCGATCAATGATGAATACATGATCCTAAAGGTTCAATTCGATGACGAATCGAAGATGACAACCGCATAAGTTAGCGGAGAAGTATGTCAAGACAAATGTCAAAACCTAAACGGTTAGACAAGGTCAACGACAGAATATTACAAATAGTTACGAAACGATGAACTGTTCGAAAGAACTCATCGGTCTGAGATAATGAAAATTCCGTGAAACATTCTCAAATACAAAGTTGGCGGAGAATGCAAAAATCTTGGAATTAAACTTGTCTCGCATAACATATTCAGACGGTGAATCAATATAATTCCATAGAAGGTCCTTAGACTTGTCTAAGAATTACAAGAGAATCCTCAGATATGTTAAACGGAAGGATCTTGGCTGAAAGATCTCAAGATTAGGAGTTATTCCTTAAGTCTTTTCCTTAGTTCTGTATCATTACAGAATAGTCCTTATAAAACCTCATGGCAACCTAATCTTCTTGGATAGACAAGAGAATTAAGGTTGATAAGACGTAAAGTTGAATATTACATCATTCGGTCTAGACGTGACTCGAATAGTAAATTCAAGGGTCTTGGTAAGATTTTCGATTCAAGAGTATGAACGAAATCTAGAGACGATAAAGGACAAAATAGGGAATGATAACTTTGATGATCATGCGATAGTTTAAATCTATCAAGCGAGTATATATGATTAAGACATATAACTTAAGAAAAAGTTAAAAGAGAAACTCGCCTTGTATTATATCTCAAGGTTTTAATGATCATAAATTATCATGTTATAGAACAAAACTAAACACACTACACTAAAGAAATTGTGTACGAAAATAGTTTTGTCAAAGAGGAGAATCCAATGGTTACCCTAGAACTGTGGGGGAAAATATTGTTACATATTTGAACGGTACCCTATATGGAATATTATAAGATTCTACCCAAGTGGACAAATAAAATACTCTTGAAATGTGGGGGGAACCGAGAAGGAACCGAAGAGCCAATTATAAGGAAATAAAATGGCATATAGAACTCCAAATTCTCCTAAAGATATAACGTCATAATGACGTAAGAAGAGGGAAATTATGGAGTACTTCGGAAATCAAATTAAACCAAAAGAATGTTTGGTCGATAAGGTTTCATTGAGTTAAGAACTATAGTTATATTCACTAAGTTGTGACAAGAGTCGGAAATCAAGTGTGTGAATATAAGTGATGACGTGAATGTCCAATTCACTCAACAAATCTGGAAAAACACAAATGGAAAGAACTTCTCTTCCTAATCCTAAACTAAGTAACGAGATTCAACCGTTAGGAATAAGAAAAGTGTTTGAGAAGATATGATTCGATGCTTTTCCAGATTGAATCGTTACTCATGATTGATAATCTAAAGTGCATGGTTAGACAGAGAATGGTATAATAACCACTCAAAAACCACGATAAGCATAAATACTTGAATTTGAACAAATTCAAAAATGAGTTATCAGAGTAACAAATAGTTCTTAGGTATTTGAGCAGACTCGTATTAATTGGTTGTACATATCATAAAGGAAAATGAAGATATGTGGACAACACTCGAATCTCAGATACAAAACAGTGGATATGACAAACCACTAAGGGCTACGATATCACAAAATCCTCAGAGGCAGACGTGCATAGCTGGATCAACAATGTAATCCTAAAGGCCTTGATGGATACATTGCTTTGGAGAAAGCAAAGGAAGTAGGTGAACTTCCTGGAGGATATTTGGTTTGTGATTGAAGCCAGTGCACGCAATAAACCTAAGTAGTTGTTGCGTAGGCACTAATACGGTAAGTCTAGAGAATTCAAAATAAATAGACTAGCACCGTAAAGCAATTGCTCTCAAGGAATGCATAAATTAAAATTATGCTCAATCCTAAGTTACCTGGCGGATCCGTAAAGAACAAGGGTGAACAAGAGAGTTGAAATTGCATCATCAAGGGGAATGTGGCAAAAACGTCTAAAGTAAATGAGTAAAGGCATGGTGAAACCCTACCTAGATGACTGGAGATCCCACGATCTAGGTTCAAAGGGCAACTGAAGCTATATCCTGACTCGACAGTAACACTGTAAGAGACTTTTATCTCTTACCCATTCCTAGGATGAAAACAGTGTTGCCTGCATTGAGAGGCTAAGCATTAAGCTTTTAATGAATCCGAAAACTTAGAACTTGATTCTAACGTGAGGTATAGCAGGATACCTTATTACGGATAACCTATATGTGTGTGAATTGATGCCGGTTCCGTGGGAAGGTCGTCTAGGCCGACTTCTCTAAAGCACACATGAATTCGGGATTGTTCAGGGCCGAAATGAACACAACCGAGAACCTAAGTAGGTAAGGGATTAGCTGTGTGATAGCTATTCAGGTTTACAATTTCCAGAACTCAGTTCAAGACGATAAGTTCACTGCCGTCCTTGTAGTTATTCACTAGGAAAGGTTCAAAGTCGAAAGACTACCTTCTTCCGATGCAGCGAAGTTCCGCATATGAGCTCTTTTAGTGTCACTATGTCAGTATAGTATGTTTGTATATAGTAAACCTCGAATTTTCATTCATGTGGGGGATTGTTGGAATCGGAACCATTTTTGGCTCGACTCGACTCGTCAAACTCAAAAACGGAACATGTCATCGCGTTCGTCTCGTCGAGCTCTTCAAGTTAGAGCCAAGAATCACTCGAATCCGATTCCGGATGAATGAGAAATTCAAGTTTAAAGTTTGGACGAAGATCGGTCAAATTAGGGACTAAAGCGCCAAACTGGACGAGTCAGATTGGGGGGCTTTTGAGCGAAAGGGAAGCGTTCAGATCTGGACGGTGGGCGTTCCCTCCTCGGAATTGCTTCAGATCAAACGGTTGTGCGCAAATGCTTTCGGGACAGTGTCGGGACGCAGCCACACGCGTTGGATCAGCGAGATCCAACGGTAGGCGTTAACCCCGTGTCGGGTACAAGGTGGGCTACGCCAAATCTGCAATCTAACGGTCAGATTTCACATCTGTGGGCACACTTCGGTATTGATCGGATGGAGGGCGTTCTCCCCGAGTTTTCTAGCGCGATCCGACGGTCCATATTACAACCGACTCAAGATTTCAGTTATCTTTCAGTTTAGTCCACAAAATGAAGTGATATGTCCCTTCAACCCAACTGACAATATGCACCCATTCAACTCCTATATAAACAACCCAAAACCATTCTAATTCTCATCAATTCATTCTCTTCTCTTCTTCTCTTCTCTTCTAACAATTAGAAGTTCTGGTTTGCCTAGAATATCTAATTAGGAAGTATTTCTAGAAGTTCTAGTTTGACTAGAATATCTAGAAAAGGAAGAAAGAAGTTTTGAGTGAAGTGATAATCATAGGTCGTCTAGAACATCAATTCAATTCACTTTCTTCTTCTCTTCCCTTCTAACAATTAGAAGTTCTGGTTTGCCTAGAATATCTAATTAGGAAGTATTTCTAGAAGTTCTGGTTAGACTAGAATATCTAGAAAAAGGAAGGAAGAAGTTTCAAGTGATATTTGAATTTCCGAAGCATATAGAAGATCATCCGCATTAGTCCAAGAGCTCATAATACTTACAAAGGTTCGTCCGCTTTCAGAATAAAGAAGTACCATCTTAAAACTCTGAAAGGAAAGTCGTTGTATCCCGAAGGCATACACCCTAACGTTTGGTACTGTTACGGGGGTGTAAAATGTCTTAAGGAAAGAGAATTTATTCTTGCCTCGACTACACTAACACCTATCTCGGTTAGTCCGAAAGAAGGAATATTGATAAATCATTATTCCTTAATAGTTTATCTCTCTATAAGTTAGAGAAAGGAAACTCTGTCTAAATCAAGCCAAGACAGAGAGAAATCGACTTATCGATTGATAACCAGAGGAACAACATCTATGTGGTGGAGGTGCTGCTCTTGAAAGTGCAATTCTTAATCCCACATTGAAAGTGCAGGAGTTCCAGGTAAGCTTTGCTGTCTAATCTATTTCACTTCTACGATCTCAAAGGGGTCGGTCATTTATAACTTTTTTGATGTTTTTGTTGCTGAATAGGCCAATGAGAAGGGTTTGTCACTTGATTCTGAGAGTGATCACCAAAAAGTACAGTTGTCTTCCCCAAGGGAAACCCGCTGCCCAGTATCAAGGCATTGACATTCTATCGATTGAGAACATTCACTATCGACGTCCATTATGCTGAATTTAGTGAGTTGCAAGCACCAACAAAGATCATAACGTACACAGTAACTGATTTGCAGACTGTTATACATGTCAAATGTGGTATATAAATGTATTTTTGTTAACATAATTCATGATATTTGATCCAAGCCGATTCGAGACCTTGCTCGAACTCTCATTGCGTATGAAACCTACCATGACCTACTAGTTTATCTATATTTGTGAAGAGTTAAATAACTAAGTTTGTTTTCCTAAAATTGTTACTCAATTAACAATTATTGATCTATTGAAAAGTTAGTGACATTCTCATGTAGTCATTAGTTAATTAATTTTGTTTGAGATATCGTGTTTAGTCGATGTTGATCTTGTTTAACTTGAGTTATCTTGTTTGGGTTGAACTTTTTCTGATTTTAAATCTCGGGAAAAACAGTAAAAGTCGCAAAATATTGTAGTCGACTTTTAATGTTTTTCCCGATTTCTTTTTCTAAGAAATCAATTTGTAACGGCCTAAAACTACAAAAACCGTTACAATTGCACTTTTGTAACGGCTCACGTTCGTTACAATAGTATTAGCAACAAGGCTTTTTTAACGGCCTTACTAGGTATTTGTAACGGCTTTTCCGTTTTGGTAACGGCTTAAAGCCGTTACAAATACTCCGTATTTTTGTAGTGTTCATTGTTCCCAAATATCAACTTCTCATATACTTTACTATTTCTTGATTTCAACTACTTTTGTTCAATAGATTTTCTTGTTTTGAAGTCTCGATATCCTTTCTATTGATCTTGAGTCATCACTCACATACACTAATTCCCTATGTGGAGTCTTGTTCTTTTGATTGGTTGTTTTCAAATTAGCGCGTAATTTTATTTATTTGTGTTGTAAAAGTATTCATTAGATAATACCTTTGTACATGTATTTAGAATTTACAATACCAGATGCAATACAAAGATATGGTATTTTAAGAACTATCCATATATCTATTCCGCAGAATGAGTTTCAATTTTGGGAAGATTGACGAAAGTGAACACATTCGCCCTCTTTTGGCTATTCAGATCATACTCGAATGCCTTCGCATCATGGAATTTGGTGATGAAGTGAGTAGTTCGAGTTTCTTGATCTATTAATGTTTTGCAAGCTTCTATTTTTGCTGTTAATTTATTTTTCTTTAGACATGCTTAAAATCCAAGTTTGCAACATGGCTTCTCTGCGTCTTATAGAAACGTGATTCAGGCACATAAGCATAGGAGTGGACAACGAATCAGAGCTATACCTTGGGCGTTATTAGTTGTCATTTCAGAGGTCGAAGGGATGCTAAAGATCTGATCCATTTCTTTATAGATTACACATAAATTTTAAAACACATAATAACAAAATCTTCCGAAAATTTTAATCAAGAAAAATTTCAGCTCTCTTAATTGATCGTTCCCGTTGCAAGAATATTAACTCAGATTAAAAAGAAGTACTTAACGCAAATAATAAGTCACTAAAAGTCAAAGTTTAACTCGTCTCGCTAATTATTCACGTCCTACGATTTCTAACTTTAAAGAGAAAAATTTAGGTGGCTAAATAGAACAATTCTTTAAAATACTATTTCAATTTAAAATTTATGGAATATCTATTGTAGTGGTCAAAAATCGTGTTGGGCCCACTCCGTCTAAAGGTCGCCTAGACCGAGCCTACTTCGAACAAATATCACTTGGGCCCGACCCACTTGCCTACTAGTTGGACACTCTCCAACGTGGAATTCGGCCAACTAAAGGTCCAAACGGCTCTAAGCCCTTGTGAACGTCCATCTAGACGAACAATAACCTATTAAAAGCAACAATACTCCAAGCACCCCTTGGTCGCCCTCAACCGAGTCTGCCGGTTACCGAGTCAACCTCAACTCCGGAGACCTCGCCACGTATTCATTTGACGAAGTCCCTCTAAAACCCCACGTCGCCTTAAGTACCGTTAGGCGATCTCAGACTACGAAGAGCCTAAAGTCGAGGCGGCGTAATCATACGATCGAGTTACTCCAGGTGACAGATCGACGGCCAAGAACGAGTCTCCCTTAGGGTTTGGGGTTACCCTCGACCCCAATTATCTCGGATCTAACAGACTCCACGAGTCCATCAGTCGCCTATAAATAGAAGGAGACTCAGACTCCAAAGGCATCGAATACCGACTAGAAAACAACAGAACATTCTTCTCTCTCTCTCTCTCTCTCACATTCAGTACCTTCTGATCAGTGCTCTAGACGACAAAATCAAGATTTGATTTGTTGGAATAAGAGGTACAAGAAAGAAAGACATCTACACAAAATCAAGGTTTGATTTTCTTTTTTTCTTTTCTGTAATATAGTTTTATGTTAAATCTTTCTTCCTCTAGCGTCTTTATCTTCTTCACATGATTTTTCTATGAAAAGGTGTTAGAATTGGGTTTGAAGTCAACTTCGATGAAGTAATTTGGGCGCTGAGGGATCTTAATTTTATATTTTATTGCAATTCATGTAGTGCATCACTTGCTTCATTTTTCTTTAACTATAAACAAGAACTATCAGTGAATAAAAAAGTATAATTTTAAAAACAAATTGACCTGCAAGGTTGTATGATAAGTAATAATCTTCAGGATTTAGCAACCTACCAGCCAATTGACTTACCTATTTGTCAACAAATTGACTTAATCGAGACCACCACTTTAAAACCTAAAATAGCACACTAACAAAAGAAAACATGTTTAAAACACAAACTAAAACAGATCTAAAAACAAATTCCTCGGGACATAGATCTTAAGTGAAGGAGATTTTTGAAACAAACTTTGGAAGCCAATTAGGTAAAATATTTCAAATATCTTCATTTGATTGATTTAATTTGAGTTATTTAATTCTTAATAGGGGTACCCCTTATTAACTGAACCTGTTAGGTTTAGATTAGTTTCTAGACATGTGGTTCACACAATCGTTAGACACCAGCCAATAAGGGGTGTTTTGTGTAAGTAGAGAAAGGAGAAGAAAAAGGAGGAGTAGGAGAAGATTAAGAAGAAAAAAGAGAAGAAAAGAATTAGCATGGGAGGTGGAGGGAGAAGAAAAAAATAGAGAGATCGGTAGGAGAAAGAAGAAGAAATGAGACAATCATCACGAATGTTTTAATCTAATGTGAGGGAAACGCTTAAGGAATTTCCCGATGCAATTTTATTTTTTGTTGAACATCAAAATATTACCAAGTTTGATTATGTTTGTCCTAATCCATTCTATTTTCATCAAAATCCATATTTATTCTTGAATCACGTAAAAGAGATGATGTGTTTGTTTGCTCTGGATTCGATCTTTTTGAGAAGTGGAGTATTACCCCTTTTTTTGTTGTCATAGCGAGTTGTCTGTTGGCCGACGTCGAGTACCGTTTGACTGTTATAAATTAACTATTGGGATAAGGTTACGTGTATACTACAACCATCTATACATGTTGTCTTGTAATTGTTTCGAGTGTATGCGCATATTATCACTCAGAATAGGTAAGATATTACCATGCTACGTAACGAGTGAGACGCTTATCTTCTGATGTGAGCTTACTAAGTACTTGATCCTCGTAATCGTGAAAATATTTGATACATGGAGAATCCTGTCTCTTGCGATTATCCCACGTGAAGTACGAAAATTCGGATTCGTCGAGATTTTGACGCGTAAAGATTTTGACATGTGGAGAGGGTAATATAAGGAGTCCCCTTTAATGCATGGGTTTTAGCCTCAAAGTGAACTAGGTTAGTCTGACTCAAATATCTAACCAAGAATTTCGAGTGGGACCTGAAGCTTCACGTAGTTCAATTTGCAGTCAACTGGCCTAAGACGATATTTGGCCAAGACAAACATCTAATGCTCTTGGTATATTTTAGAATAGTAGGAGACAAACAAAAACAATATTTCTCCTAAGTTAGAGTTATGCCGTGCTTGGTTTCTCACACAAATTACTCTCCTCTTACTGTCTGATATCCGCTTTGGATTTGGATACATCATAGTTGTTGAGGTTTATTGAAATTTAGATTTGAATACACACCATATTCGATATCTTCCCCATTATTTATTTAAATGTTTATTGTTCGTAGTACGAATTAGATTTTGGTATAAGTTTCGATACATATTTTCCCTCCTAAAATAAAGATTAATTACAACTAGGATCTTATAGAGGTATGAGTTCTACAATGTCTACATGTAAATTTGATTGTACTTGTTATGAGATCATCAACTCATTTGCAATAAAAAAAAAAAAAAAAAAAAGAATCATCAAGTCAATATATAATACATATGTTTTCATAGCGAAATAGTTCCCTTTGATGTTTTTCTTCCATTGTATGTTCAATCTGTTTCATAGTTTTGCATTGTTTTAGAAATTTGTTCCTCTTGTTTGAAATTCACTGTTTTTTTTTTTTGGAATGTATGAGTTCAGATTCTTACAAGGAGGAAATGGTCGTCGTCAAATTTGATCTGCAGAGTTTCATTTTATTATTGCAAAAGATGAGGTCAGAGATCCGATTCCAAAATATCTACAATGAGTAAACAGCACGGCGATCGAACAAAAAACCAGCATCATGATATATTTTGCATTCTTCCTCGTTTCTACAATGAAATCTACGCAACTTGTTACACTGTGGACAAGTAAGAAACTCGTCTCGATGTGTAACTCGCTCGAACCTTTTAGAGGGATGGGCTCGTTTGTAATACTAAAGGAGTGGTGTCCTTTCAAGCGGAACCTTATCACTCTTAATCGTTACCCAAATATTCTTTATCAAATTCTTGCTTTGGTTTCTTTCAACATGTTTTTCGAATTTAGCTGGTTTAATCTTATCTGCTCATGTTGAGATACGTGATGCATAAAACGGATTGAGAAGGCGAAGATCTGGCGATCAAGACTAATCCAAGATATTAGAAGATATTGAAGATATCATTTCTTATATCAGTATATCTCTTGTAACTATGAAATGGAAATTTAATAAAAAAAAACTATGTAATGGAAATAATAGATGTATATTATCTAGTTTCCTATTTTAGTTAGGAGAAACTAGGAAACCCTAAACCCTAATTTACTCTATAAACAAGAGATGGGTTCTAGGAGTTTAAGCATTCGATAACTATTCAATTATTGTAACGAATCACCACAATTGTGAGGAATAAAGTATGTAACCGTTGTGGTTTTATCCAACGATGTAGGTCGTGAATATGAACCCCGTTAAATACAGTGTTTTTTATTTATGTCCATCACATAATCGTAATTCTAACATGGTATCCGACTGAACCCATTTTGGTTTGGTACTAATTTCATCTAGTATTAGTTTTGTGAAGATTATATTTGCCTATTTTGGGTTGTCATCAACCGAGCAGGGTCAGAGAAGATTGTGTTATAATGTGGTCAAAGCAAGCCACATCATGTTCATCTATTTCCGATTATAATATAATCGTGAAATTATATGGTATCAGAGCAGGTAGTCTAATCCTGATTTAAGCTTCTACAATTTTTCGACGATTTTTTTCGTTGTGATTAAATAATCGGTAAATCACTTCGTCGATAATTTTTTTTTTTTTATTTCCAAGTTAATCTTGTGATTTTTTTCATTCTACAATCGTGAGTACCGTATGACTGAGATTACAAGTTTGATTCAAAACGGATATTCTCCTTTTTTTTCTGTTACAGAATCTCAAAGAAGTTTACTTCAACATGAATATTTATCTACAGTATTTTGATCTCCGAATTTTCTACCATATTTTGATCTTTCCCCTTCAAGTTAAACACTTCATATCTTTTCTGCTCCAACTTGCGAGGGGCGGTGGGTGTTGAGATACGTGATACATTAGACGGATCGAGAAGGCAAAAATCCGTCGATCAAGACTAATCTGGGATATTCGAAGATATTGAAGATATAATTTCTTATATCAGGTTATCCCTTGTAACTATGTAATGGAAATAATAGATAAATATTATCTAGTTTTCTAGTTTAGTTAGGACAAACTAGGAAACCTTAATTGACTCTATAAATAAGACATGAGTTCTAGGAGTTTAAGCATTCAATTACTATTCAATTATTGTAACGAATCACCACAATAGTGAGGAATAAATTATGAAGCCGGTGTGGCTTTCTCCGAGGATGTAGGTCGTGAATATCCGACAGAACCTCGTTAAATATGATGTCTTTACTTTATGTTCATATGTCTGATTTATAACATAATCGTGATTTTAATATGGTGAGCAATGAAGACAAGAAATAAATAGCACCATATTAAACGAGATACGTGATACATGAGACGGATCTTCGCCTTCTTGATTCGTCTCATGTATCACGTATCTTTACAGCTCAACATCCATGAATCCAAAAAAAAAGTCACATTAAGGTATTGTTTGTTTTTTAAACGTCTAAAATTTATCTGAATATGATTCATATTTATGTATATTTTATATGAAATGATGCATATGATTTTCTGAACAAAGTCGATGTATAATTTTATATTTTAACAACATCATAACTTAAAGCAATGTTTCCTATCAAATCCAGACATATTATATAGTTGCAACATTTACAAAGACTATGTTTGAGATCTTACTCAGTTAACACAGTAGATAAAAAGAATACGCAGGCTTATGTTCCTTGTATGAAATTTATTTCTATCAATAATAAACCGTACGATGTTTTCCCTTTATCTAAACATAAACGATTACCTTTTCCGACTAGCACTTCTGTTACTTCTAGATGTACTTGGTTATTTCTTCTCCTGAATAAATCCTATACAACCAAGTACGTCACTAATTCCGATACATTCATCTTGAAGCCGCACATCGGGTCCTTCGTTATCTCAAAGGTTCTATTAATCATGGCATATTCCTTTCTGCGAACAGCTGCCTCCACGTCACTGGCTATTGTGACTCTGACTGGGCGGGTTGTCCCACGACTCGACGCTCCATTACAGGATACTTTACTATGCTAGGGACAAGCCCTTTGTCATGAAAGTCAAAGAAATAACCCACGGTTGCAAAGTCATCAGTTGAAGTTGAATATCGAGCTCTCGCTAATCTTACTTGTGAACTTCAATGGATTAAGTCCCTTCTTATGGATTTCTTCAGCTTGCAAACAAAATAGTGATAGAATCAATCTTTCTTTTGATGTTCAACTCTTTTGGAGAAGAAACACTTTTGAATGCCATGATACTTTATTGGCTTAGTTGTTTCCTTCTTCACCGTTGACATGGTTGTGTTTCATGGTACTTCCCTCATGTGTGTTGTAAGAGATTTTGTGAACCCCTATTCCTTTGGAAGAGATTTAAGTACCAAATAAACCAAGAATGATTCCATAACCTCAACAAATGTTGAGCAAAAGTTCTCAGATTTCCATAATGTGCTCAAGCAAGCCTTAGTATGGTAAAAATTCATCTGGAGAAAATCTTCATTACGGTGTTGGATTATATTTTATTTGAGCGAAAAAATTGTTCCTCAACTACTTAAGAAAGACTTTTACGTGAGGACAATCAGGTATGGAACTCCGAATACTCTTGTTCACGCGAGACTTAATGAGCATCTAACTTAGGCGAGTAGATCCCTAACACTGCTCATAGTCCAACCTTTCTTGGGGTGTACTTTATTTCTTGGCGACATGTGGTATATCCGCATGAAATGCCAAATTCAAATCCATACACCTTGGTGTAAAGAGTATATTTTTTTTATTTTTTTTTAATCAGAGAAATTATGGACGAATTCAAAGCTATGAAACATATACCTTTATTCTAAATCAACCAACGTCAATTTAGTAGTAAATTCTAACCTTCCTGTGGGTAGAGGCTACAACCGCATAAGAATTTACTATACTGTTGATGAGACATGAAAATGTCTCATTTGAACCTCTTAACTCGGGTTAGTTAGTCCAGTTCGAGCGGTTACTCTGATTATTTGTTTGATTTTCTTTCTCAGGTCTCATTTACGGAGTTCGATGCGGAAACATCGTGATAAAGACATATTTGAGGGGCATTTTGGTCATTTTAATGACAAGGGTATTCTGGTCAATATTAGTGCTCATTTGAAAAGTAGAGTGAAAGATGAGTTCATAGGTGAAAACAGATGTCAAATCGGAGTCCGGATGAGGAAACTATAGTGGGTCAAAGATTGAGTCAAAAGCAAGGTCAACATTGATCCTTAATAACACGTGGCACTGATCTAGCAGGAGGATGTGGTGTAATCTGGCGGCTCAAGGCTATGTTCAGTACACTTGTGGGCACACTATCGGGGTACTTTTGGGATCCAGTTCAAGATGTATCCACGGGACTTTAAGATTTCCACTACAGTGCGCGGAGAAGTAAGATACTTCGGTGCTCCCCGCGAGATCCAACGGTCCATGTAGCTTACGTGCATGCATATCCATCCGAATTTTAAATGTTGCACCGTTCCAACTTATGACGGGAAGCACCTCATCAAAGCCGGATCAGCCCACACGTGAATATGGTACAGTCTTTCCTCTTTATCCCTTACCTATTCAAACTATATTTTTGGAAAATGTCAACATACCATTAGAAAAAGAGAGATTAAGCTTCTCTTTAGGAAACAGAGAGAGCTGGATTGAACAAAGAGAGAAATAGAATTTTCTGAAAATGGGAATGAGAAGATTCATAGAAAGAGAGAAAAGGAAAGTCTGATTTTTAAGGAGAGATTGAAGAGGATGATAGAAAGAAATATTTTTTTCTTTCTCTGTGATGGAAAGTTTAAAGAAAGAGAGAGATTTTATTTTCTCTTTTCTTTTTAGATATGTATTAGAAAACAGAGATGGTATTCTTTCTCTATTAAATGAACCATTAGAAGACAAAGAGAAATCTTAGCTGGAGACTTTATTTGATTGAAGGAGTGGGAATTTTCTTTCTCTATTAACAGTAGAGATTATTTCTGAGAGATTTGAGAAGAGATTTTCTACCTCTTAAAACCAGAAACAGAGAGATTCGAATTGGCTGGAGATTGGATATTTTATGGAGAAGATTGGTGGAGCTGTGATTGAGAAGGATTTTCTCCTTATAGAAACAGTTAGAGAGAGAAAGGACTGTTGCTGGATTTCTTCTTCTTCTTCTTCTTTTTCTATATATAACAGATTACAGGGGCCTTAGAAGGGCATCTCGGTTGGGGAGGTCGAATTCTCTCCTTTAGCTCAACTAACAGAAACATTAGAGAGAGAGAAAGAAGGTTCATCATTATACCATTTATCTTTTCTTCTTCTTCTTCTTCTGTTGTTAATCTTTTAGTGAGAGAAGGAATTATCAATAAAGAAAGAGAGAAAGAATTGTAAAGAGGGAGTTGTAACAGAAAGTTGAATAAGAAATTGTGTTTGATATTTATAGTTTTCTTTTACTTCTTCATTATTTTCTCTGATCCTTTCGGATATAGTAGAGAGAGAAAGAGAGAGTGATTTAAGAAGAAAGAAACAGAAGAAGAAAACAGTGGAGATTTCAGAAAGTAGAGAGAGAAAAAAAGAGTTGGAGAAGACAAGAAAACAGTGGGGAAATAATTTTCTCACCAGGAAATCGTTTCCGGGAAGACGAGAAAATTATTTTCCCTAAGGGTCTGTTTGGCAGAATTTTGGGAAAAACAGAAGGAAATCATTTCCCTAAGGCCCTGTTTGGTTTGGAAATAGCGAAAAAGTTAAGTTTTCTTCCATTCTCTTTTATTATTCATATTTATTTAAATCTCGATCATGATTAGCTAAGACTCTCCATCTAGGGTTTTACGATGAAATCCATTTTTGATCTTTTAGAGATATAATTTTTATTGATTAACTCTTGATTAATGCTTCATAGTTTAATTCGTTTTAGTTTGATAAATAGATTTTCTTTTCACTATTTATACTTTTCGATTTGATGCATCGTGCTTATGTTAAATCATTTGACGGTTCATACTTATTAATTGATAAATAGTAGTTTAGAGATTTATTTATTTAAAATAAAATGATTACATTGTTATGTTTTATTCGGTTTTAACGAAAGCATCTCCCGGAATTAGGATAGTTCATTATCCGAAATTCTGAGTTATAAAAAAAGAAGAGAATTAACCATTTTAAGTATTTGTTTCTAAAGGTAATTTTATGTGGTGGATTCTAAAATCCTAGGTTTCTCCCCCCATTTGAGCTCATTTTTATTTCCGTTATTTCATTTAAATATTTTATCACCAAAACAAATTTTCAAAAAAACAAAAACCGTCTTACTTCCAAGTCTTAGAATAGGTTTCACTTAGTCTCTGAGGAACGAACCGGTCTTACCGGAATTTATTACAACTTGACACCCGTGCACTTGCGGGTGTAGACCTATTTAGGAAACTTTCTAGGCCCATCAAGTTTTTGGCGCCGCTGCCGGGGACTATGTTTTAAATTTATTCTAATTTTGGAAAGTTTTTATTTTTGGTAAGTTTTGAATTTTGGATACTTTGACTTGCTTCTCTGTTTTTGGTGTGCAGAACACTAAGGAGCTGAAGAGAAGGCGCAACAAGGAGGAGGACCTCAAAAGAAGAAATTTACTGTTTTTATTTTTTTGTATTTATTTTGGTGAGGAGAGACTTAGACTTTTTAGTACTTTCTTTTGTTTTGACCCTAAATTGGAGGGCTTTTATAAATTGTAACCGAAAATCCAACGAAGCCTCGGGTTCGAACACTTGAGGGAAGAGTGGCCCGGTCGTCTACAAAGGTCATCGCCCGTCTTGAACGGGAGGTAATTTCTCTGACCACCCACGAATCCCCTGTTAGTGGGTACTTTTCATAAGATCTTCGTAGTGCTTCCTCGGATTTCGTGTTAAAAAAAAAAAAAAAATGGACCAATAGAAAGGAATCAAGTGTAGTTTTTGCAAGTGTCAATTCCCATCTTGTGATCGTGCCTGACCATCATGGCGCATTTTTCTAATGGTTGGACGTACCCTGTTGATGATGATGACCTTGATCTAAAGGGACCCGTCATCAACCGAACTAATATAACCTTAAGAGAATACCAACAGTTGCGTAAAGACTGGCTTAACCAACGTGGTACGACTCTAAGAGATTATCAACGACTTAACGAGGGAAATAGGCTAGTTGAGCCTAACCGAACTGGTATGACCCTAGGAGAGTACCAACAGATGTGTAGAGACGAGCCTAACCGACCGGGTATGACATTTGGGGATTATCAACGAATGTCTAGAAACGAGCCTATTAGTGAGTGGAGTAGACCAGAACCTGATCGATCTCGTATGACATTAGGAGAACACCGACAAATGTATAGAGATGGTCAAAATAGTGATGGATATGGTCCGACATCAAATATATATGAGAGACCTTATAGTCCACACTATTCTGAGACCAATGACTTTAGAGGCAGGTATGATCCTAATATGTACGGTGGGAGTTTTTATCAAGAGTCTTCTTTTAATTACACTAGTGAGCCTTACTATGAGGAGACTCTTGAAGATAGATCTCGATCAGAGTCCGAGAGTCGTCTTATTGAGATGATGTCACAATTTGAGACTCAAACAAAGCAGGAGATCGAGTCCTTGACTCAACAGGTAAAAATGCTTAAGTCACAGTTGTTCGCCGACGAGGAAGGGGTTTCACCACCCCAAACTCAGGAAGGTACTAGGTACGATGACGAGGTTAATACGTCTAACCCTAGTACTAAGTTAAATGTCGATGAATTTACTGATAATATCCTAGAGCCTGGAAGGTCTGATGACCTTGTTGTCTTGCTTCCTCCACCTATGTCGCCTCACCATGATAGGGCTACAGTAGACGTTGATATCCAGGATGATGGCTCTATGAGCAAGTTTGGGAATGACACTATTCTGAACTTTCCGACATTTGACACTTGTAAGGAGTCAGTCTTAGATGAAATCTTAGGAAGGCATGACACTATAAATGAATGCGAGGCCGCAGATGTCTTTGAGGACATTAATTACGATAGAGACATGTTGGATAGTTTGTCAGACTGTTTACCTAAGGAAACCATGGACCTTGACGTGGTCCCCGAGCATATTGCCTTACCCTTAGAGTCTAGTTTGACCTTTCACATGGTCTCAGACTCGGTTGTTGATCCCTTTTGGGACACTTCAGATGTCTCCTCGAGAACGTCTATGGAAATAGTGGATATTCTATCCACTAAACTTGCAGATGACTTTCTGCCTTCGACGGATATATTGGCCCTTCATAGTTATGTCGATCCTTTTGATGACTTTCTAGTCATTGGTCCAAGTATTTATAGTTACTTAGTGAACTGTGCATCCACTAAGTTTGGGGATTGCCCCTCTTCTTTGATAGTCTCACATGCACTCTCTGCAATTCACAAAAATGTGAGACTATCGTTTACTGAAAAATTTGTGTTTTGGGTGGACCCACAGATGTATCGAGTATTGGTTTACAGTTAATCACATATCTGTAATCCAGTAGGTTAATACTTTTTATTTTTTCGAATCATCTGTTTCGTCTGGCTGAAGACGTTAAACTTAGCGCTTTCTGGGAGGCAACCCATGCAGAGGACGCTGAACCGGGTAATATCTCTCCCTTCACCCTGTTATTTTTGCATAGTCTTCAGAACATTGAGGACAATGTTTGGTTTAAGTTTGGGGATAGGGGAATGAATTTTTTGCTAAGTCCTTATTTCAAAAATTCAAAAGGGTTCAAAATTTTTCAAAATTTTAAATTTTTGGATTGAAAATGCTAGTCTAGTTATTTTTGCTTGTTAATAGTTATAGAGTCTAGTTGGTTGTATCACACTTTTGCTAAAGGTTTTTCCACGAATTTCGAGTCTTGAGGTTGTCTGTGCACTAGCCATGTGAGTGTTAGATAGGTGAAGAGTTGACTTTTCTGAGAGAACTTAATCGATCATTAGTGGAGACTTAACCTATGTGAGATTCTGAGCCTTTTTTGTTGTTTTGAGTGATCTCTTCTGAGCTAATTCTGAGTAGAATGAAGAGCTACTCAACCTCGCAATATTGAAAGAAGAACTCATTTGATCTCTTGAGTTCAAATTTTACAACCACTAGGGATGTCATCAGGAAGTAAACCTTTCTCTTGTAGTCTGAGAAACTTGAAAACAGTGTCAACTAGAAGAAGATAGAAATCCATTTGTTAGAACCCTGGGAATGAGGCATGAAGCAAAATGGAGAGAATTATACCCCAAGGAAAGTGTTAAGAAAGTATGTTGTGTATTTTGAGTTTTATTACCAGAAGCGTATTGAAAAAAAAAAAGAGGAAAAAAAAAAAAAAAAAAAAAAAAGAAAAAAAAGAAATAGAAAAAAAAAGAAAAAAAAAAAAGTGTTTGTTTAGTTTAAGTGTCCCTTGAATTAGTTCTTGAAGATTTGAAGACGTCGAGTTCTCAGGAGTTCTAGTCATATCGTCATTAGTGTCTATCGACCTCTAGGAAGCATTGTTAGATAGTTGATCAGGTGAGAAGAGTTGGTTAACTTCCCCATTCCGTATTAGTGGTTGTTGCCTTCTTTGAGATCAGTCGTTTACCAAAAATTTAGTCCGTTTTTGTAATGTGTTGAGTTTTTCTTCATGCTCATACTCGCACATTGAGTGAAACATTTCTGAGTGACTTTAATTTTTGAGTGTATGACCGTGAGGCAGCAGTCGAGGCGAAATGTATTGAGAAGGTAATCGAGGTCTTGTCTGTTTGGAACCGAAATGATACTCATATTGGCTGGTCATGTGCACTTTAGGTCTTGATTGCTAGTGAAGGGATTTTTAGCCTTTGTATGGTTTGGTCAACTTTGATCTCATTTTTATTAACTTTCGAAAACTTACCGGATAAACATTTTTAGTCCATACCATATTTAGACCCTTCTGCATTTTTGAAATTTTTGAATTTTGTGGGTATATTCACTGCAAACCCTCACGAGACAAAACTCGTCCTCTAGGGTAACCTAGAGGTTTAACGGCTTGTTGCACGGGCTAAGTGCAATCGTGATTCCCTACGAAAGTGGTGAAATGGGTTTCGGTTTATTTTTCTATTTTTGCTCGAGGACTAGCAAAATCTAAGTTTGGGGATGTTTGATGAGACATGAAAATGTCTCATTTGAACCTCTTAACTCGGGTTAGTTAGTCCAGTTCGAGCGGTTACTCTGATTATTTGTTTGATTTTCTTTCTCAGGTCTCATTTACGGAGTTCGATGCGGAAACATCGTGATAAAGACATATTTGAGGGGCATTTTGGTCATTTTAATGACAAGGGTATTCTGGTCAATATTAGTGCTCATGTGAAAAGTAGAGTGAAAGATGAGTTCATAGGTGAAAACGGAGGTCAAATCGGAGTCCGGATGAGCAAAATAAAACGGGTCAAAGTTTGGGTCAAAAGCAAATCTTTCAGCAACACGTGGCGAGTTCAGGAACAGAAGATGTGAATTTCGGTACACATGCGGTACAATTGTGGGACAGGAGGGTCACAATCGGGACTTAGCTTAGCCTTTGCTATGGTGTAACACGGGACAAGCTATTAACGTAAGCCGGTAGGATTTGGCAGACAAGGCATGGCATAAGGAATCAGACGGCTGTCCCTGCTTAATTAAAAGTACGTTGACCAAGTAATCCCTAGTGTAGAGAATCCCCTAAGATCTCGACCAGCCTGTCCTATGTGATGCAATCACACGTGGGTGTTATCTTTTTGGTAAAACAGAGAAGATATATAGCCAATTAACTTTTGGCATCTCACAACCAATTCAAATCAATTAACTTTTGGCATCTCACAACCAATTCAAATTAATTAACTTTTGGCAACTCCTACCCCTAAAAGGAATGAGGCAGCTGGAGTTTTCTTTCAACATTAAAAAGATGGAAACAGAGAGATGGTAGAGGTTTTGGTAAGAAGATAATCTCTTGTGAAAACGAAAGATTGACAGGATGAAGAGGAGATTAAAGGAGGATATTTTCCATCATTGCTTAAGAACAGAATCATGGAGATATTTTTTACAGAAGAACTGTATTAATAAGACTAGTGAAAATAAAATATTAAATCCGTGAAAGCATAAAAAATTCACATCTAATATTTTATTCTCCTATCCTATTTCAATATAACTTTATAAAATAATTACCTCCATGTGGGGCAAAGTAATTATTTATAAAAATTACATCGCAATTGGAAGTGTCATTAACTTAATGCGACGAATAAGTAAAATTTATTATCGCACATCTACATGTTTTAAGATGTTGTGGCTACTCCAAAAACATGCAATGTCCAAAATAAATGACAATGTTTCCATATTCATGAACAATTCATCGCGCAGTTTAGCATACCTTAGTATCATGTCTTCAACCAAATATATGACATGTGAACTTACCATCCATAAATAATTTCACATAATTATGTCATAATTATGTTCATGTAGTTTAGCATTCAGATTTATATTTTCATGTTTACATAATAAATAGCTAGACAATGGATAATGAATATAATTATCATAACCTATCATATTTAAATGACCATAGATTATATGCATTGATAATACATTATATTCATCATACATGACTTTCTTGTAACCTTTAAGGTTCATGCAAATCACAAATCACAAATCACCATCATATAATTGACATAGTTCATGAAGAAATTCCATAGACTGATTCCTAAAGAAACAATTACTTCAAATAATTAAATCATGTTTCCCCATATGGAACAATTAGGGTAGCACTGTCAATGATAAATATAATAAGATTGAAGTGCAATTAATTTCAAGTGATCTACTTCCCTAAATTGTCTCTTTTAGAAAATCTACTTCCCTAAATTGTCTCTTTTAGAAACACACCAAAAGCAAATTTCAATAAACGATTAATGGTTTTAGGAATTTTCTTGGAAGATCCCAACATATCAAGATCTAGTTAATATTCGCATTGTAGATATCCCAAAATATCTCAACCATAATTTTTTTGACAAACAGAGATATAATTAAACAAGGTTTTTGGTATAGGAAGAGCACTATTTAGTAAAGGCAGTGCGTTAAAAAGGTCAATTTATGTATTTGCTCTTCCTTTACCAAATTGGTTTAAGGAGGGCATTATAAGGATCATTTAATAAATAGTGCCAAAATAGAAGGACTTAGATAAAAGTTAATAATAAATCTAATATTTTATTCACTTGTAGTTTCTCTCACATAAACAACCAAAACCCTAATATCCTCACTACTATCAACATCACCATTAGTATTAAAAAACTTGCAAAATTTACCATCACTATAGTAAATTTTCGGTTGGATCGACTGAAAAAGACAACAAATTCGGTAGGGTCGGCTGAAAAAGACAACAAATTTCGGTCGCAACGGCTGAAAAACATGACAAATTTCGGTTGGGTCGATTGAAAAAGATAACAAATTTCTTCTGGTCCCGCTGAAAATAGCAATAAATTTCGGCTGAGATGGCTCAAATTAGTCTTGTTTTTTCAACCACTCCGGCCGAACTTTTTTAAAAATTTCAGTTGGTATTCATGAATTTTTATTTATGCTAAGCGAAATTTATTTTTATGTAAATGTCACTTATATATTTTTAGGTCGAACAAGATTCTCTCTTCTCTCTCGAAGGTTTTTAGTCGAACATGAGGATACTCTCTTGTCTCTCTTTTGGTCCAAAATAGTTTGATGGGAGGGACCAAAGTATAAATTTGAGATATTTTTTAAAAAAATATTTATCCCTCCCTATTCTAAAAAGAGTGCTCTCCCTATCTAATGCACTGCCTTTGCTAAAAAATGCTCTTCCTATACCAAAACCCTTAAACAAAGATAAGGGAGAAATATCAAATCTAGTAACCGATTCTTATTCCAAAGATCCCAGTAGATTTTGTTTCCTAATTTATTTCTCAAAATCCGATTCTACTAAGTCAAACAAATTCAATCTTCAAATCCTAACGGAACTCAAATTCTCCTTTCACCGGAGGTAAATATATTTCGAAATTAACTTTGTTTCAAATAAAATATTTTAACAATATTATTCTATTTAAACATACATGATAAATCAAAATAAATTCATATCATATAGTTTAGATATCATAATAAATAATTATTAAATACTAATCAACAAAGCCAAAGGGAGGAGGCTCTGATACCAAATGTTAGAAAAATTAAATCTAAATATATGCGGAAGTTACGTACCTTCAGCCATTGTTGATTAAGTAGAAAATTGGATATGCAAGATAGTGAAATCTGAACATCTTCTAACCCCAATCCTCTCCGTAAGTTATTGTTATATCTTGATGGAGATACACAAGCAGTAAAATAGGAGGGATTAGGGACCTTCAATTATTGTAACTACTCCCACTTCTTTTCCATCAAAGAAGGGGTAGTAAGTTGGTTATTGTAACCAACTTTATCTCCCAAATCTTTATTCCCAATACACATGTACGAATTACTGAATTCAAATCAGTAATTGGTCAAAACCAAGCCAGATGGAAATTAGGAATTTGGGCCACCCTAGTCTCCAAAACAGACGTGTCCAACATTGTAAGCTACACAGAGAAATACAAAGGTTAACTTGTAATCATCCATTCATCTTTCTGTTCTCTGGTTTTCATATTACTCCATCATCTTCTCATTGCTTGGTTCATTTAGAATTAAGAGACCATTAGTCTCTTCACAAAATCTTCTTTTCTTATTTTTCAGCGTAACGTTCGACTCTGTCTTCGACTCAAATTTGGACACCATATTTAACACAAACTTCGACTCTATCTACAACTCAACCTTTGACTTCATCTCCATTCTGTCTTCAGTTCTAATTCTACTTTGATCTTTTGCTATTTGGATCGAGAGACAATAAGCGATATGGGACATGTTAACGAATAATTGGGTTATGAAGAGAGAATATTTTATTAAACCAATTACTTGTACATACAAACATCCTTTCGTAATGTTGTACCACTCAATGTACATGTACAAATTGTTTCGTAAGACAATCAAAGCAAGATTTTGCCAACCTATCCCAAATGTACCTCTTCTTTTGTATGAAGTTGAAGATCGACCTTACTTATTTTTAACCAAGTGTAGTTCGTCTCTTAAATCAAAACAAATCAATTAAAAATGCAATCGATTCCATAGTTGAATTGATTTCATTTCATTACCACTAACAAGACTTGAAATGATCATACTCAGAATTGAAACAAGTGAAAAACAACTCAAGGATTACTAAATAACCCCACGTCTTCACCAACAAGTGAAAAACAACTCAACAACCTAGTCTCAAAAAAAACCCAACGACTAGGTTGGTGAAGACCTGGGGCTATTTAGTAATAACAAAACAAAATTATGTTTGTTTTTCTCAATTTTTATTATTCATTATCACATCTTCTTTCTCACGTTAAGTTGTTTTGTATCACATGTCGTTTTTACTTTTTAGCTTTTCCTAATGATTTATTACTAAAATTAAATTGTATTAAAAAGACAACTTTCCTTATAAAATTTTACTTTTAACAATAAAACCAATAGTATAAAGTTTAAATGAATAGTTAGTTTGGTGACTATAGATAGGTTGAACAAATTTGAGAGTCCTTGAGTTACAATAGTACATACTTGGGGTGAGTTGGCAGTTGCTACTCGCTAGATAAAATTACGTTTTTACTAGGTTATATTATTCACTAACACGCTTCTCTTTTGCTGTTAATTTTTGTGTAGGACATTGTATTTTTAAATTTTTGTGTCTCGGATAATTTAATTGTAAGAAGTTAAAAATAGATAATTTTTCATCATAATACCAAACAACTTAAATACTTATTATGTTCATCAAAGATAGGAAAAATATGAGTAGGATTTCTCTAATAAATTCATTTTACTTTGAAAGATTAACAATGAGATCTCGATAACAGATTGCTTTTCATTTGTTTAAAGTAGAAATTTACCCTTCCGAATATTCAAGAATTTAAGAGGAAAGAGAAAACATTGTTCCTCTGAAAGTATATATTTGCTTTCTCTTTATTTAGTGGATGAAAGAACTAAATCTTTCTTCAAATAATAAGATTTCAAATTTCTCTTAAAAGGTAAAATGATAAAAGTCTAAAAGATAATATCTCTTTATCCTTAAAAGGCAAGAAACTATCCAAATCCATATTACATAGTAGTATGGTAAAGAAATAATAGGAAATCTTGGTAGCTTCTATAACAGGGTTAGTTGCGGGACACCATGTCTATATATGCCCAACTGAGTTTTTTTATCACCATTAGATGTTCACTCCATCCTTTAATTCTATTTTATTTTTGCTATTTTATCAATTCTTCGCTGAAAGAGTTGTTGGAATAAGAGCTACAAGAAAGAAAGTCATCTACACAAAATCAAGGTTTGATTTTCTTTTTTTCTTTTTTGTGATATAGTTTTATGTTAAATCTTTCTTCCTCTAGCGTCTTCATCTCCTTCACATGATTTTTCTATGAAAAGGTGTTAGAATTGGGTTTGAAGTCAACTTCGATGAAGTAATTTGGGCTCTGAGGGCTCTTAATTTTATTTTTTTTATTGCAATCGATGTTGTGCATCACTTTCTTCATTTTTCTTTGACAATAAACAAAACTATCTGTGAATCCAAAGTTCACAGTATGAGAAATAAAGCTACAAATATGGAGAATAAAAACAGAAAGTATAATTTTAAAAACACACTCCTAACTATGACCTGCAAGGTTCTATGATAAGTAATCACCACATATCTTCAGGATATAGCAACCTACCAGCCAACTTGGCAACCTCCTAACATGACTTACCTATTTGTGATCATGTGACAACAAATTGACTTAATCAAGACCTCCACTTTAAAACCTAAAATATTAACAAGTTTCATTATGTTTGTCCTAATCCATTCTATTTTCATCAAAATCTTTATTTATTCTAGAATCGCATAAAAGAGATGAAGTGTTTGTTTGCTCTGGATTCGATCTTTTTGAGAAGTGGAGTATTACCCCTTTTTGTTGTCATAGGGAGTTGTCTGTTGGCCGGCGTCGAGTACCGCATGACTGTTATAAATTAATTTTTGGGATAAGGTGACGTGTATACTACAACCGTCTATACATGTTGTCTCGTAATTGTTTCGAGTATATGCGCATATTATCAGTCAGAATAGGTAAGATATTACCATGCTACGTTAAGAGTGAGACGCTTATCTTCTGATGTGAGCTTACTAAGTACTTGATCCTCGTAATCGTGAAAATATTTGAAACATGGAGAATTCTGCCTCTTGCGATTATCCCGCGTGATGTATGGAAATTCGGATTCGTCGAGATTTTGAGGCGTAGAGATTCTGACATGTGGAGAGGGGAGTGCAAAGAGCCCTTTAATGCATGGGTTTTAGCCTCAAAGTGAACTAGGTTAGTCTGACTCAAATATCTAACAAAGAATTTTTCGGGTTGCGCAAATGAATTAGTAGGTCGAGTTGGACCTGAAGCTTCACGTGGTTCAATTTGCAGTCAACTGGCCTAAGACGCTGTGTGGTGGCTAAGTGAGGACAAAATCGTGTATGTGGGGGGTCCACGATGTCGCTGCGTGCTCTGATAGGTCGGGCGAATAGCGTGTCTTCGCCCAATACCGAGGCCTTTTGGGTAGGCTTGTGGTGCCTTCGCCAAGGACAAAACCCCGTACCTGTGTGAGGTGGTTTGTAACGCCCCAAGCCTTAGCAGTTGCCGATATTGTCCCCGCTTTAACCACCCATGCCCAAGCCCACACGGGTACGGGATTTTGTTCTTGGCGAAGGCACCACAAGCCTACCCAAAAGGCCTCGGTACTTACTAAGCTTGAGCTTACAAATATAGCCCAGTCTCTGGACACTCTTGTGAGCAATGTGGGACTATTACACGATATTTGTCCATGACAATCATCTAACTCTTGGTATATTTTTGAATAGTAGTAGACAAACAAACACAACATTTCTCCTAAGTTAGGGTTATGCCATGCTTGGTTTCTCACACAAAGTACTCTCCTCTTACTGTCTGATATCCGCTTTGGATTTGGATACATCATAGTTGTTGAGGTTTAAAGTAGATCAATGTCGATTGTCATACTATCTAATATTTATTTTACAGTAAAATTTAGAGTTGAATACACACCATATCCGATATCTTCCCCATTATTTACTTAGATGTTTATTGTTCGTAGTACGAATTAGATTTTGGTATAAGTTTCGATACATATTTTCTCTCCTAAACTAAACATAAAATACAACTAGGATCTTACAGAGGTATGAGTTCTACAATGTCTACATGTAAATTTGATTGTACATGTTATGAAATCACCTTGCAATAAAAAAAAAAATAGATCATCAAGTCAATATATAATACATGTGTTTTCATAGAGAAACAGTTCCCTTTGATGTTTTTCTTCCATTGTATGTTCATTCTGTTTCATAGTTTTGCATTGTTTCAGAAATTTGTTCCTCTTGTTTTAAATTCACAGTTTTCTTTTTGGAATGTATGCGTTCAGTTTCTTACAAGGAGGAAATGGTCGTCATCAAATTTGAGCTGCAGAGTTTCATTTTATTGTTGCAAAAAATGAGGTCAGAGATCCGATTCCAACATATCTACTTCTCTCAGAGATCAATTTCCAAGGTAAACTATACTCTACTTTTAGTCTTAAATGCATGCATGATAAATATAAGTGACCTCACTTCGTGTTTGCTAGGTTAAAATACATTACACATATGTGCATGCATAAATATATACATGGTCATATATAACACAATATCATCTTAATTAGTTAATTCAGCCGATATTTTGTTTATTTA
Source organism: Eschscholzia californica (assembly GCF_041429995.1). Taxonomy (NCBI): domain Eukaryota; kingdom Viridiplantae; phylum Streptophyta; class Magnoliopsida; order Ranunculales; family Papaveraceae; genus Eschscholzia; species Eschscholzia californica. Next base: position 8,740,052 of record NW_028238198.1, on the reverse strand, counting down.
TTTGCAGCATGATAGTCGAGCTTGTGTTCCTGGCACGGTTCAATGGTGGTCTACTTTTTGAGGCTGATGTGTTTGAGAAGGCTGGGTTGTTTACTTGCTTGCAACCAACGGTACAATTACAGCTTATCAAGAGATCACCATTTTCACTAACCCTAAGTTTACCACAAGAATCATTACCTCATACATATCTTTCAACTCATCTTCAATAAAGAGCACTTCTTCAGTAATAACATTTGTCTGGACTATCTCTCTGATTTTTCTCTTTCTACCCATGATCTGATTAGAAAGGGTTGGATGAAATTGATTGACAAAACTCAAATGAAAAACTCATAAATGGGAAAGCATTATTAACTTCAATACCTGATTATAGGGTAAGAAATCTATATAAAGATTGCAACCATTAGGAGAATATCGATACGTAGGAGTAATGATAAAGTACATTGATTTACGTATGTTGAAGATTCCATTTCACACGAAAGGTTTTCTATTGTTACATTGATTTACTTTTGCTGAGGGAGAAGATGGAAACCATCTTAAAATACCTCGATGCTATTGGGGAAGCGCAAGAAAAATACCAAAAGAGCTATGACGATTTGTGCATGGGCTACTTGGGTGTGAGTAAACAGCACGGTGATCGAACTTTCTCCTAGGTTTTTGTGTATATAATACGTTGAAAATTGTATGTACATAAAAGAACGATCGAAAAGTTATTTTAAAGGATTTAACTTTAATTTGTTCATTGACTTTTTCACTTAAACACTGTTGTTCCTCCGGTTATGATTCAATGTCACTTTATCTATGTCTTGTCTTGATTAAGACTGAGTCTCGGTTGAAGTAGGGAACTTCTTTTCTCTAACTTATAGAGAGATAGACAATAACTGGATTCTGACTTAATGCTAATGTTCTTTATTAGATGAATGATCAAGTCACCATTTATCCTTCTTGTGATTTTGGATGTGTCTTTAATTTTGTTTAGTTATATCCTTCCGCCTTTGAAGTGTAATTAACTCAAGTCTCGTTTGCAACTGGTTTAAGGTGTATGATATGACAGTTATGAGCATGTTCCATCGAAATGATATATGATTTTCTATTTTACTCCTTCAGGAAAATAAATTTAGTCTCAAGCTCAGATAACTTACACTATTTGGATTTTGAATTTGGACTTGGATCCTTCTACTATGTTCTAGCTAGCTCCGTAATTTCTAACTTCAAAAAGAAAAAAAAAAATTAAAGCACATAATCAGAAAAAAAAAAAAAATTTGAAAATTTTAATCGAGAAAACTTTAGCTCTTCTCATTAATTGTTCTCGTTCCAAGATTTCTAACGCAATTAAGAAAAAGTACTTAAGGTAAATAATAAGTTATTAAAAGTCAAAGTTCAACTCGTCTCGCTAATTATACTGGTCCTAAGATTTCTAACTTTAAAGAGAGAAAAGTTTAGGTTGAGAAATAGAATAATCCTACAAAATTCTATCTCAATTTGAAATTTATGGAATGGTTATTTTTATATTTTTGTTGCAAGTATGAAATATTTATTATTGCAGGACCTATTTGATTTTCCTCTGGAGTTAATTCTTTTAGATGACGTTACAAACAAAATGAATTCCTTATAAGCTTCTTGTTCTCAGTCCACAGGTGAAGTTTCTCGCATGGAAGAATTCGTGTCCATCAAATTTGAGTATGTGGAAATTAATTTTAGTGGCATTTTCTAAACTTGAGGTCACGAGTACGATTTCAACTTATTTTCATTGTTCCCAAATATCAACTTCTCATATAGTTTACTATTTCTTGATTTCAACTACTTTTGTTCAATAGATTTTCTTGTTTTGAAGTCTCGATACCTTTCTATTGATCTTGAGTCATCACTCACATACACTAATTCCCTATGTGGAGTCTTGTTCTCTTGATTGGTTGTTTTCAAATTAGCGCGTAATTTTATTTATTTGTGCTGTAAAAGTATTCATTAGATAATACCTTTGTACATGTATTTAGAATTTACAATACCAGATGCAATACAAAAATATGGTATTTTAAGAACTATCCATATATCTATTTCCGCAGAATGAGTTTCAATTTTGGGAAGATTGACGAAAGTGAACACATTCGCCCTCTTTTGGCTATTCAGATCATACTCGAATGCCTTCGCATCATGGAATTTGGTGATGAAGTGAGTAGTTCGAGTTTCTTGATCTATTAATGTTTTGCAAGCTTCTATTTTTGCTATTAATTTATTTTTCTTAAGACATGCTTAAAATCCAAGTTTGCAACATGGCTTCTCTGCGTCTTATAGAAACGTGATTCAGGCACATAAGCATAGGAGTGGACAATGAATCAGAGCTATACCTTGGGCGTTATTAGTTGTCATTTCAGAGGCCGAAAGGATGCTAAAGATCTGATCCATTTCTTTATAGATTACACATAAATTTTAAAACACATAATAACAAAATCTTCCGAAAATTTTAATCAAGAAAAATTTCAGCTCTCTTAATTGATCGTTCCCGTTGCAAGAATATTAACTCAGATTAAAAAGAAGTACTTAACGCAAATAATAAGTCATTAAAAGTCAAAGTTTAACTCGTCTCGCTAATTATTCACGTCCTACGATTTCTAACTTTAAAGAGAAAAATTTAGGTGGCTAAATAGAACAACTCTTTAAAATACTATTTCAATTTAAAATTTATGGAATATTTATTATTATTATTTTGTTAAGGCAGACCTTATTTTCCGACGATATTGACTATTAATTTGTTTCAGTCATTTTCTTCTAGCAAAAGAAAACTCACTTACACAAAGAAGAAAATGAAATTTGTCTCGCACCTAGAAGAAGGCTAGGGAAGGAGAAGATGTTGTCGGAGAAAGAGAAGAAAAACAAAATCTTGAAGTACTGCTACTTTGACCCGGTAAAATTTGTATAAATGAACAAAAGAAAATCTTCTTTTCTTATTTTTCAGCAGAAACGTTCGAATCTGTCTTCATCTCAAATTTGGACACCATATTCAGCACAAACTTCGACTCAACCTTTGACTTCATCTCCAGTTTTGTCTTCAGTTCTAATTCTACTTTGATCTAGCTATTTTGATCGAGAGACAATAAGCGATATGGGACATGTTAACGAATAATTGGGTTATGAAGAGAGAATATTTATTGAACCAATTACTTGTATATACAAACATCCTTTCGTAATGTTGTACCACTCAATGTACATGTACAAATTGTTTAATAAGACAACCAAATCAAGAAATTGCCAACCTATCCCAATTGTACCTCTTCTTTTGTATGAAGTTTAAGATCGACCTTACTTAATATATGAACAAATTATTTTAGGTTTGATTGATTAATACCAAATTACACATTAAGCAAATGAGGTATGTTTTAACCAAGTGTAGTTCATCTCCTAAATCAAAACAAATCAATTAAAAATGTAAACGATTCCATAGTTTAATTGATTTCATTTCATTACCAAAACTAACAAGACTTGAAACGATCAAACCCAGAATTGAAACAAGTGAAAAACAACTCAACAACCCAAGGATTACTAAATAACCCCACGTCTTCACCAACAAGTGAAAAACAACTCAACAACCTAGTCTCAAAAAAAAACCAACGACTAGGTTGGTGAAGAAGACCTGGGGCTATTTAGTAATAACAAAACAAAATTACGTTTGTTTTTCTTAGTTTTATTATTCATTATCACATCTTCTTTCTCACGTTAAGTTGTTTTGTATCACATATCGTTTTTACTTTTTAGCTCCTAATGATTTAATACTAAATATAAATTGTATCAAAAAGACAATTTTCGTTATAAAATTTTACTTTTAACATATTAATCAAAGAGTATAAAGTTTAAATGAATAGTTAGTTTGGTGACTAAAGATAGGTTGAACAAATTTGAGAGTCCTTGAGTTACAATTGTACATAGGATTTATGAGGGAGAGGACCAAAAAAAGCCCTCCCAATAAGACCCAGCCCCACTGCAGCGTGTCAATTAGCCGCAGGTCCTAAAGCCAGAAAAGGACGGTCAGTGACAACTTTCCTTTTTCTTTTTTCCTTCCTGGAATACCCTTGTGCCGTACATAATAGATCTTTCCTTCCTTTTTCTTCTGGAAAGAAATCTATGGAGAGATTTTCTTTCTTACTTTAAATTTCATTTCCTATTACTATATTTTCATCACCATCTTTATCAATTTCTTATTTCTCTCTCTGTAATTTTTTTTGCAGAAATCTTACTTTCTCTCTCTAAATTTTTATTTGAAATCTTCCTCTTTATCTCTTTGGTACCAACTTTTTTCTTTGACAATGATTTTTGATATAGTGAATATGGTGAAGAATGATGATTTAGTGAAAGTTTAATGGGGAAGAAAACTTTTTTATTCAACATAGATTCATGGGTTTTGGAGAAATATCAGATTTGGATTCAGAAACAGAGCTTCTATTGAAGAGAGATTCGTTTCATTTTTTTTATAAAGATTGATCACCAACCAATTTAGATTATGATCTTGGAGAGGGTTTCGTTAGTTTTAGAGAAGATTCATTACCAAGTTTAGATCTGGTATTTTTCTTTTGGGTGAAGACCAAAGAGGTTTAGATCAAAGAGGTTTAGATCTAAATTCAAGACCCTAATTTCATTCTTATTAATTGATTTGTAGGATTGAAATTCTTTACATGTGTGAATCAAAATTGTTTCATATATGTAAATGAAATTTTCTGATACATTTGATTATGATATTGAGAATGTTTTTTACGTACAAAGTTGTTTTTTTTTTGTTGAAGAAGATGATGATAAATGTTAGTTTTAGAGGAGATTCATTACCAAGTTTATGAGGAAATGTAATGTACATTCCTCAGTTCCCACAACATTTTATCGTTCCCGATCAGTTCCCACGTTCCCTTGTTATGTGGAAGTTTAGTGTACATTTTTTAGTTTCCTTCGTCTTATATTTCTATCTTTTTCCTTATTTTGTGAAGGTTGCAACGTGATTTTTCTTGAACAGAGATTCATGGATTTTGAAGAAATTTCAAATTTAGGTTTAGAAACAGAGCTTATAGTGAAGAATGAAGATTTGATAAACATGTAATAGTGAAGAAATCAGATTTAGAGTTACTTCCCGGTACATAACCAAATGACAAGTACATAAAACAATTCCCGGTACACAAGAAAACTCCCAGTACAAAAAGTGTCTAGTACATAATCAAATGATTGGTACATGAAACAATTCCCGGCACACAAGAAAATTTCCTGTACAAAAGTGTCTCGTACATAACCAAAAGGCTAGTACATAAAACAACTCCCGGTACACAAGAAAATCCCCAATACAAAATTGTCTAGTACCTAACCAAATGGCCAGTACATAAAATAATTCCCGGTACACAAGCAAATTCCCGGTACACAAGTAAATTCCCGGTACAAAAGTGTCTAGTAAATAACCAAATAGCTAGTACATAATAAAATAATTCCCCGTACACAAGATAATTCCCAGTACAAAAGTGTCCAGTAAATAAAAAAATTTACAGTATAAAAAATAATATTCTATAAATTTTCCTTGAAAATAATTTACATTTTAGAAAGAATGTCCTATAATTGTCCATCATATAAGGAGAGAATGTTTGAGAGAAGGAAAGAAGTTAAGATTGGAGAGAGAAAACTTGTTTAAAAAGAAGAGAAAATACAGAGAGAATCTAATCAATGGGAAACTACCAAAAAATATATGGAAACAAATCAATGAAAACTACCAAAAACGAGGAAAGTAGTTAAGATTGGAGAGAGAATATTTGTCTGTACGTTAAAAAATTTACCGTCCATTGAATATATTCCCTCATTTAGATTATATTCCCTCATTTAGATTATAGTGTGAAAGCAAATTTGTTACATTTATAGTGCATTTGCAAATGTCGAGTAAATTAGTTTATTTATAGTACATTCACAAATGTCCAGTAAATTTTAAAATTTGTAAAGTTAATTTATTTATAGTACATTTACAAATGTCCAGTAAATCTTATAGTTCCCGAGATACTTTCAGTAAATTAGCTTCCATTTTTGGATGAATGTATCGACATTCGTCACACGTTTAGTCGTCTTTTGTGGTGTCTTCGGGTTTACCATCTCCATCAAGGAAAGGAAAAAACATAAACCCATTTTTAAGAAACTCGAAAACCCTAATCGAAACATAAATTCAGTAACTCTATCTAAAAATAGAAACTACAAAAAACAAACTCAAGGAAAGGAGAAACTCAAAAACCTTATTAGAAGCCCGATCTTGTTAACAAACTCGGACCCATTCAAAAACCCTATCAGCAAAAGAGTTTGTTGAAAAAAACAAGTGAAGAGGATGTTGAAAAAAAAAACAAGAAGAGATTAGGAAAAAAAAAACAAGAAGATGGTGTTGAAGATCTAATGGATACTCAAATTTCCAAGTGAAGAGGATGTTGAAAAACAGATTCGGGAAGAAGCAAGGTTCGATTTTTAGCTTCCAAGTGAAGTCTATTTTACTTCAAATCCAGGAAGGATTGAAGGAGATCTGGGAAGAAGCAAGATTTTTTGAAATTTTTGGGAAGGTTTCACTTTTACAATAATGGCAGAAATATAGGAAGAAGAAAGGTTTTTAGAGAGAGAAAGAAAAAAAAAGAAGGAAGAAAAAGAGGTGGGATTGAATTGAGACACCTCTTGAATTAATTGGATGGGACGGTTGTGTGTCAAAGTAGGGAGGGGAGTCAGAGTTTTGGTGCGTTTTTTGGGGTCGGTTTTTTCGTAATTTCTCGAAAAAGCAATGCCCTTTTCGCCATTTAATTACCCTCTCTGACAAAAAGGACCTGCCCCTAAATTGATCTCTGACGTGGGCCTGCATCTTATTGTGGGTCTCATTTTGGGCGTTTTGCCCAAGCCCTCTTGTACATACTTGGGGTGAGTTGGCAGTTGCTACTTCCTAAATAAAATTACGTTTCTACTAAGTTATATTATTCACTAACACGCTTCTCTCTTTCTGTTAATTTTTGTGTAGGACATTGTATTTTTAATTTTTGGTGTCTCGGATAATTTAATTGTAAGAATTTAAAAATAGATAATTTTTCATCATAATATCAAACAACTTAAATACTTATTATGTTCATCAAAGATAGGAAAAATATGAGTAGGATTTCTCTAATAAATTCTTTTTTACTTTGAAAGATTAACAATGAGATCTCGATAACAGATTACTTTCATTTGTTTAAAGTAGAAATTTACCCTTCCGAATAATCAAGAAGTTAAGAGGAAAGAGAAAACATTGTTCCTCTGAAAGTATATATTTGCTTTCTCTTTATTTAGTGGATGAAAGAACTAATCTTTCTTCAAATAATAAGATTTCAAATTTCTCTTAAAAGGTAAAACGATAAAAGTCTAAAAGATAATATCTCTTTATCCTTAAAAGGCAAGAAACTATCCAAATCCATATTACATAGTAGTATGGTAAAGAAATAATAGGAAATCTTGGTAGCTTCTATAACAGGGTTAGTTGCGGGACACCATGTCTATATATGCCCAACTGAGTTTTTTTATCATCATTAGATGTTCAGTACGACATCCTTTAATTCGATTTTATTTTTGCTATTTTATCAATTCTTCACTGAAAGATTTGTTGGAATAAGAGGTACAAGAAACAAAGCCATCTACACAAAATCAAGGTTTGATTTTCTTTTTTTCTTTTTTGTAACATAGTTTTATGTTAAATCTTTCTTCCTCTAGCGTCTTTATCTTCTTCACATGATTTTTCTATGAAAATGTGTTAGAATTGGGTTTGAAGTCAACTTCGATGAAGTAATTTGGGCGCTGAGGGCTCTTAATTTTATTTTTTATTGCAATTCATGTTGTGCATCACTTGCTTCATTTTTCTTTAACTATAAACAAGAACTATCAGTGAATAAAAAAGTATAATTCTAAAAACAAATTGACCTGCAAGGTTCTATGATAAGTAATCACCAGATATCTTCAGGATTTAGCAACCTACCAGCCAATTTGGCACATTCCTAAATTGACTTACCTATTTGTCAACAAATTGACTTAATCGAGACCACCACTTTAAAACCTAAAATAACACACTAACAAAAGAAAACATGTTTAAAACACAAACTAAAATAGATCTAAAAACAAATTCCTCGGGACATAGATCTTAAGTGAAGGAGATTTTTGAAACAAACTTTGGAAGCCAATTAGGTAAAATATTTCAAATATCTTCATTTGATTGATTTAATTTGAGTTATTTAATTCTTAATAAGAGTACCCCTTATTAACTGAACCTGTTAGGTTTAGATTAGTTTCTAGACATGTGGTTCACACAATCGTTAGACACCAGCCAATAAGGGGTGTTTTGTGTAAGTAGAGAAAGGAGAAGAAAAAGGAGGAGGAGGAGAAGATTAAGAAGAAAAAAGAGAAGAAGAAAAGAATTAGCATGGGAGGTGGAGGGAGAAGAAAAAAATAGAGAGATCGGTAGGAGAAAGAAGAAGAAATGAGACAATCATCACGAATGTTTTAATCTAATGTGAGGGAAACGCTTAAGGAATTTCCTGATGCAATTTTATTTTTTGTTGAACATCAAAATATTAACAAGTTTGATTATATTTGTCCTAATCCATTCTATTTTCATCAAAATCCTTATTTATTCTTGAATCACGTAAAAGAGATGATGTGTTTGTTTGTTCTGGATTCGATCTTTTTGAGAAGTGGAGTATTACCCCTTTTTTTGTTGTCATAGGGAGTTGTCTGTTGGCCGACGTCGAGTACCATTTGACTGTTATAAATTCATTATTGGGATAAGGTTACGTGTATACTACAACCATCTATACATGTTGTATTGTAATTGTTTCGAGTGTATGCGCATATTATCACTCAGAATAGGTAAGATATTACCATGCTACGTAACGAGTGAGACGCTTATCTTCTGATGTGAGTTTACTAAGTACTTGATCCTCGTAATCGTGAAAATATTTGATACATGGAGAATTCTGCCTCTCGCGATTATCCCACGTGAAGTACGGAAATTCGGATTCGTCGAGATTTTGACGCGTAGAGATTTTTACATGTGGAGAGGGTAATATAAGGAGTTCCCTTTAATGCATGGGTTTTAGCCTCAAAGTGAACTAGGTTAGTCTGACTCAAATATCTAACCAAGAATTTCGAGTGGGACCTGAAGCTTCACGTAGTTCAATTTGCAGTCATCATAGTTGTTGAGGTTTATTGAAATTTAGATTTGAATACACACCATATTCGATATCTTCCCCATTATTTATTTAAATGTTTATTGTTCGTAGTACGAATTAGATTTTGGTATAAGTTTCGATACATATTTTCCCTCCTAAAATAAAGATAAATTACAACTAGGATCTTATAGAGGTATGAGTTCTACAATGTCTACATGTAAATTTGATTGTACGTGTTATGAGATCATCAACTCTTTGCAATAAAATAAAAAAAATAAAAATAAAAAAGACATCATCAAGTCAATATATAATACATATGTTTTCATAGAGAAATAGTTCCCTTTGATGTTTTTCTTCCATTTTATGTTCATTCTGTTTCATAGTTTTGCATTGTTTTAGAAATTTGTTCCTCTTGTTTGAAATTCACTGTTTTTTTTTGGAATGTATGAGTTCAGATTCTTACAAGGAGGAAATGGTCGTTGTCAAATTTGATCTGCAGAGTTTCATTTTATTGTTGCAAAAGATGAGGTCAGAGATCCGATTCCAAAATATCAACAATGAGTAAACAGCACGGTGATCGAACAAAAAACCAGCATCATGATATATTTTGCATTCTTCTTCGTTTCTACAATGAAATCTACGCAACTTGTTACACTGTGGACAAGTAAGAAACTCGTCTCGATGTGTAACTCGCTCGAACCTTTTAGAGGGATGGGCTCGTTTGTAATACTAAAGGAGTGGTGTCCTTTCAAGCGGAACCTTATCACTCTTAATCGTTACCCAAATATTCTTTATCAAATTCTTGCTTTGGTTTCTATCAATAACAATAATCAAAGAGAAGAAGGAAAAGGAGAAACATTGTGGAGGCTATGAATCTCATTCAATATACTAGGGTTACAACTTAACAAATATATACTAATGATAAAAGACTAAAAGACCCTTAAAGGGCAAATTACTAAACAACCCCTAACTATTATATATATTATTCTAACACCCTCCCTCAAACTCACGATGCGATTTTGAAAAGTATCGAGAGTTTGCTAACTAAGCAACGAAAGCGTGGAACCGAGTGTGACTTGGTGAACAAGTCACTGCTAAACCAAATACTGCAAAACTGCTAAACCAAAATCCAATATCCGATACTGCCATCCAATATTGCCCACCAAAATCCAATATTCGATACTGCCAACCAAAGTCCAAAAACTCGATGTTGCCAACCAAAATCCAATACTGCAAACCAAAATCCAATACTGCAAAATTGCTAAACCAAAATTCGATACTACGAACCAAAATTCAATACTGCAAATTACTGCCAAACTGCAAACGGAGAAGATGCAATCGTTGGAGAGAAGAAGATGCAAATGCAATATTGCCCAAAGAAGAAGAAGATTCAAATGCAATATTGTCCACAGAGGAGAAGAAGATAAAATGCAATATTGTCAATATTCAAATACAATATTGCCAAAGGAGGAGGAGAAGATTCAAATGCAATATTGTCCAAAGAGGATAAGAAGATGCAAATGCAATATTGCCCAAAGGAAGAGGAAGAAGATGCAAATGCAATATTGCCAACATTCAAATGCAATACTGCCAACAAGTTCAATAACAAATCCAAAACCACTTTCAAATTTTCAGTAACACCACCTCCTCCAAATTCTAAAACCACCTTATCTAAAACCACTCAAATCAAATCCCAACCAAAACTACCATTCAATTACTTCTTACACCATTCAATTTCAATCCCTCTAACAAATTAAAACCAACGAAGCCACTTAACATTACCATTCAATACCACTTAATACCATTCAAAACTTTTTTTTTCATTCAAAAATTCCGTGAAGAACAACGAAACTAATAATCAAACTAAACCATCTTTTTTTTTCCCAAAAAATCAAATAGACTAGCTAAATAAATACGAAGATGAAGAAGTGGAAGTAACAATACCAGATATGCAACGAGAAAATAAGTTTCCTGCACCAGCCAAACGGTCCCTTGCTGAAGATAATTTTCCTTTCATCAGTCAAACGGTCCCTTGAATAAAATGATTTTCTTTCGGAAGCCAAACGGTCCCTTGCAGAAAATAAATTTCTCAGCTAGTAAAACAATCCAAACGCACCCTAATCTCCAAAACCACCTATTTAGACCCAGCTACAAACCACCTCCTAATTTCCACCAAAACCACTCATCAATAATACCACCAACAGTAAAACCATCCTTTTAATATCCCAAAACCGCCATCAACAGATACCACCATTTACCTTCCTTCTAATACGGCCATTAAGAAACGTTAAAACCGCCAATCAAATTTCAGACTAAATCATATCTCCCTCCAGCAAAACTAAAACACCTTCTTTAGAATAACCAAACAAAACCACCTCACTAATTCCCATACCAAACTACCTTTGGTTCCAAATAAAACCACCTTAGATTTCCTCTTAAAACACTAAAACCACTTTGTTTAAATCCGAAAACATACCATCCCACAAATCAACCATCTTCTTCTAAACTGCCACCAATTCTCAAAGTACCTAAACAAACCAAACAGTTAAACCACCTAAGCAACCCAATACAGCCAACAAATTGGAATCCCTTCTTTTAACCAAACTAAAACCATCTATTCAACTCGTCAAAGCCACCTCTTCCTTTAACCCACCAAATCAAATCCATCCAATCCCAAAATCAAAAAACGCCTAAACCACTTTTTCAAACTTCCCCCACAACAAAACCCGTCAACGAGCCACTAAAACGGCCCAAATCAAAAACCTTCTTGCTATTCAAATTGACATCAAAACCACTCCTCGAAAACACCAACAAAAAACTCGTCAAAACTACCAACAAACCTTCTTCAAATCCGAAACGAGGCCAACAAATTCACTAATAAGACCAAACCAAAACCACCTTCATCTTCTAACTCAAACCATAGAAAAACTTTATTAACCATGCTCTGATGCCATGTGAAAATCAATAACAATAATCAAAGAGAAGAAGGAAAAGGAGAAACATTGTGGAGGCTATGAATCTCATTCAATATACTAGGGTTACAACTTAACAAATATATACTAATGATAAAAGACTAAAAGACCCTTAAAGGGCAAATTACTAAACAACCCCTAACTATTATATATATTATTCTAACACTTGTAACACTGTGGACAAGTAAGAAACTCGTCTCGATGTGTAACTCGCTCGAACCTTTTAGAGGGATGGGCTCGTTTGTAATACTAAAGGAGTGGTGTCCTTTCAAGCGGAACCTTATCACTCTTAATCGTTACCCAAATATTCTTTATCAAATTCTTGCTTTGGTTTCTTTCAACATGTTTTTCGAATTTAGCTGGTTTAATCTTATCTGCTCATGTTGAGATACGTGATGCATAAGACGGATTGAGAAGGCGAAGATCTGGCGATCAAGACTAATCCAAGATATTAGAAGATATTGAAGATATCATTTCTTATATCAGTATATCTCTTGTAACTATGAAATTGAAATTTAATAAAAAAAACTATGTAATGGAAATAATAGATGTATATTATCTAGTTTCCTATTTTAGTTAGGAGAAACTAGGAAACCCTAAACCCTAATTTACTCTATAAACAAGAGATGGGTTCTAGGAGTTTAAGCATTCGATAACTATTCAATTATTGTAACGAATCACCACAATTGTGAGGAATAAAGTATGTAACCGTTGTGGTTTTATCCAACGATGTAGGTCGTGAATATGAACCCCGTTAAATACAGTGTTTTTTATTTATGTCCATCACATAATCGTAATTCTAACATGGTATCCGACTGAACCCATTTTGGTTTGGTACTAATTTCATCTAGTATTAGTTTTGTGAAGATTATATTTGCCTATTTTGGGTTGTCATCAACCGAGCAGGGTCAGAGAAGATTGTGTTATAATGTGGTCAAAGCAAGCCACATCATGTTCATCTATTTCCGATTATAATATAATCGTGAACATTATATGGTATCGGAGCAGGTAGTCTAATCCTGATTTAAGCTTCTACAATTTTTCGACGATTTTTTTCGTTGTGATTAAATAATCAGTAAATCACTTCGTCGATAATTTTTTTTTTTTGATTTCCAAGTTAATCTTGTGATTTTTTTCATTCTACAATCGTGAGTACCGTATGACTGAGATTACAAGTTTGATTCAAAACGGATATTCTCCTTTTTTTCTGTTACAGAATCTCAAAGAAGTTTACTTCAACATGAATATTTATCTACAGTATTTTGATCTCCGAATTTTCTACCATATTTTGATCTTTCCCCTTCAAGTTAACCACTTCATATCTTTTCTGCTCCAACTTGCGAGGGGCGGGGGATGTTGAGATACGTGATACATGAGACGGATCGAGAAGGCAAAAATCCGTCGATCAAGACTAATCTGGGATATTCGAAGATATTGAAGATATAATTTCTTATATCAGGTTATCCCTTGTAACTATGTAATGGAAATAATAGATAAATATTATCTAGTTTTCTAGTTTAGTTAGGACAAACTAGGAAACCTTAATTGACTCTATAAATAAGACATGAGTTCTAGGAGTTTAAACATTCAATTACTATTCAATTATTGTAACGAATCACCACAATTGTGAGGAATAAATTATGAAGCCGGTGTGGCTTTCTCCGAGGATGTAGGTCGTGAATATCCGACAGAACCTCGTTAAATATGATGTCTTTACTTTATGTTCATATGTCTGATTTATAACATAATCGTGATTTTAATATGGTGAGGAATGAAGACAAGAAATAAATAGCACCATATTAAACGAGATACGTGATACATGAGACGGATCTTTGCCTTCTCGATCCGTCTCATGTATCACGTATCTTTACAGCTCAACATCCATGAATCCAAAAAAAAAAGTCACATTAAGGTATTGTTTGTTTTTTAAACGTCTAAAATTTATCTGAATATGATTCATATTTATGTATATTTTATATGAAATGATGCATATGATTTTCTGAACAAAGTCGATGTATAATTTTATATTTTAACAACATCATAACTTAAAGCAATGTTTCCTATCAAATCCAGACATATTATATAGTTGAAACATTTACAAAGACTAGGTTTGAGATCTAACTCAGTTAACACAGTAGATAAAAAGAATACGCAGGCTTATATTTAGCTCACACAGCTAATTCAAATATTAACAATATTCAGAAGAAAAGAAAAAGTACCTAACCCAATGTTATTATTTATCATATTAACATATAAGCAAGGAAAAACACATCTCAACCATGAATTTTAGAGAAAAGTGAGTCAAGGTCCCATCAAAACAACAATCATAGACTTCATAAACTAAAGATCATGAAAACCTTAATTTGTACTATATATCCAACTTGAATATAAGAACAATTAAAACTTTAGTTTAAGAAGATATCAGCTCACATGCCAAGAAAAATAAAGCCTTCTTGTTGTTGAGAAGCCTCTCGGACCCTAACAATATGACAAAAAGAGCTTCATATTTGAAGCTTGAAGCTAGACAAGAAAACACAGTATCATATGCTCAAACTTTAAAGGTAAAATGGACGTACATATAAAGGTGATGAAGTCCCATTATGATAAGAACCTTTAGGTCTTACTTAAGGTAAGCCAAAGATAAACGTAATACTAATAGAAAACTTTATTAATAACTTTAAGATTCATATCCCTAACTACTATGAACTCAGCCATATATATAGGCTACAACCAGACAATTTTGACTCCAACTAGGACTTCATATTTAGAAATATAGAAATATAGAAACTCCTAAATTACTTAGAAACTCTAAAATATGGAAACTCCTAATATTAAATAATTATAGAATATCTTCCAAAATATGGAAACTTCTAATATTAAATAACTATAGAATATCTTCCAAAATATAGAAACTCCGAATATTAAATAACAATAGAAAATCTTCCAAAATATAGAAACTCCTAATATTAAATATAGAGATTATCTTTCTCTATCATTCCTCCTCCCTTGACAGCATGCTTGCACTCAAGGATGTTCTCGATCATAGTTAACACCGGGTCTCCCTCATCTTCGACAATTTGTATTTCATCATCAATCACAATAATGAGGATAAGTGCCTCCTTCAAAACAGAAACATGAAAAACATGATGAATTTTAGTTCCCTCCGGTAATTCCAAACGATACACTAATGGACCGATTCTTTCCAGTATTTTATATGGACCATAGTACTTTAGAGATAACTTCAAAGACACCCTTCTTACTGTAGAACTTCCCTTCTCGGAGAAGCTACTCTTATTAGATGCTACTTGTTTGGAGAATGCTCTATATATGATTAGTTTTGTCTCCTTCAATGGATTGATGTTCATCGAACAGTTAGATCGAGGAGAAGGTCTAGGAACATTTCCTTCAATGTGAATTTCCTTCTTTTTTTATTCTTCTTTTTGTATATTCATCAGGATGGCATCGATGTCGTCTTCCTCTGAGATTTTTGTGTTCTCTCTGCGAGCTTTCTTCTCCTCTACTTGTTTTTCTCTTTGTCTTCTCCTTACCTTTTCCGGACTCCTTAACTATGTTTGAAAGACGCTCAAACTCTTCTTGATATACATAGTAGGACTCTGTTTGTCGTAATTTTGCGAGTGCATCCCTTGCATCTTCATACGTAGTTCTCCCGAAGCGACCTACAACTGCTTCGACAAACTCTTCCCATGAACGAAAACAGTTACCTCTTTTAGCCCAACGACACCATTGCAATGCTTTTCCATCCACGTAACTGATTGCAAACTGAATCTTTTGGTCTTGTGCAGTGTCATAGAACTCAAAATATTGTTTAGCTTGAAAAATTCATCCTTTCACATCTGATCCGTTAAACCGTGTAAAATATAACCTTTAACGATTACCTCTTTGAGACACAATCTCTCTATTGTCGACCAATCGACCAATCTTCTCAATCAATAATGATTGATTTACCGTCATCTCAGTCATCTTTTTTGCAAATTCACCTAATTGCTTCTCCATTCTTTCTTTTTTTTCTTTTCGAGTTTGTACCATAAACGAGATTCTGTAACAAAGATAAAAGTAATGCGAAAGCGAATGATAAGAGCGTCTGCTCTGGATACCAATTGATAAGAACCTTCAAGTCTTACTTAAGGCCGGTCAAATATAAACGTAATAATAATAATAGAAAACTTTATTAATAACTTCAAGATTCATATCCCTAACTACTATGAACTCAGCCATATATATAGGCTACAACCAGACAATTTAGACTCCGAGAGGACTCAATATTTAGAAATACAGAAATAAAGGAAACTCCTAAATTACTTAGGAACTCTAAAATATGGAAACTCCTAATATTAAATAACTATATAATATCTTCCAAAATATGGAAACTTTCAATATTAAATAACTATAGAATATCTTCCAAAATATAGAAACTCCTAATATGAAATAACTATAGAATATCTTCCAAAATATAGAAACTCATAATATTAAATATAGAAAATATCTTTCTCTATCACATTACTCAATAAAGATCAAAGTGAAAGAACTGACCTTCCTTGCAACCAATGGTACAATTACAGCTTATGAAGAGATTACCATTTTCATAAACCTTAAGTTTACCACAAGAATCACCAAATTTACTTGTACACGCACACACTACCTCAAGATAATCTTCTTCTATCTTCACCTCATACATACATATCTTTCAACTCCTCTTCACTAAAGAGCACTTCTTCAGTAGTAACATCTCTGTGATCTTTCTCTTTCTACGAATGATTTGATCAGAAAGGGTTAGATGAAACTGATTGAGAAAACTCAAATGAAAAATTCATGAATGGGAAAGCATTATTAACTTCAGTACTTGATTATAGGGTAAGAAATCTATATAAAGATTGCAACCGTTAAGAGAATATCGATATGATGGAGGCGACTCTTGAGCGAATTTAAGCGATCTTCTAGCGAACCCGTTCTCTGGAGAGAGAGAGGGAGAGAGAGAGAGGGAGAGAGAGAGAGAGAGAAGTTAATGAACTCGTTGCATGAGCATGAGGAGAGAGGGGAGAGAAACCAAGGTTAGGTCTTCCTTATGTAAAGGAGAAGAGTTTATATAGGAATTTTCTTTCTTCTTTTCCTTGGAATTTGACTATGATCTACGACAGTCATTAGATTGGCATCGATACATCAAAGATGTGATAAGCACGAAACTGCCGAATTCAAACTCCTACAAAGAACGGGCCTCTAGCCCAACTAAACTATGGCCTAAATCCCAACAACATTATTTATACCTTAATAACCCAAGTTCAATAAACCATGGAAACGTCCACCACCCTTTGGTGTAACGGTGGGACACCCCTCTTAAGCCCATGAGGTCGTGGGATCGAGGGTCGCTGAAAGCAGTTGCCATCAAGATTTATCCTATGTAATTTAGGCTATAAATAATGTAATAATTTCCCAGCTTTAGGCGTCTTTGTTATCGGGCTTTAGGCCTATATTTATTTACATCCTCTTTTCATGTTTTAATAACATAATAACCTTAATCCTAGGTGCATGACATCTAACAACGTCTTTATTGATCTCAAGTTCTTATTAAGATTTTTTTCATAATTATTAGGGTAGCATTGGGATGGAATTGGCTTAAATATGTGTGTCAATTGACTTTCATTTGTTAGTTTTGGATCTAATGAATTTTGGGCAAAAAGGGTCAACCCAATGGTTTGCTTTTTTTTGACGTGTGTATTTAGGATATGTGCTTTAAAGTGTGAGTTGTTCGATTTATATTCTCGGTTTTCACGTAAGGAATCTATTGGTTTTAATAAAATTGTTGAGCGACTTTAGCTGTCCTGACAAGTTCTTTTATCCCGTAATATTTTGAAAGATTAGTTCCACAAAGAATTGATTCTACTGCGAAACTTAAACTTGTATTTTGGAGACATTTTTTCCACTAAAGTAGATGAGATTCATGAACACAACTATGCTATAAGCGAGTTATTTGTGCACTAACAACCCTTTAAGATGTATATATATACACTAAGGGCCTAGACTTGAAAATTTCAAACTACATTTCTTGTGTGCTGACAACACGTAATTATCATCCTAACCGATTATAGACAGGGAAAAGTGTGACTATCATCCAACTTTTGGCATGAAAAGCACAAGAAGACAATGACCGAAAAATGTCTATCATATCATAGGTGTTCGACAGCAATGGGTCGGTGTCAAACAAACTTCTTACCGCGTTAGCTTTTTTATATCAAGGCGCATGCACCAACCTAGTATATACAAAAGCACTATGAAAGTGTGTAGAGCATTATTTTTGTGAAAATAAATTTAGAACTTGAAACATAAATATGAGATTAATATGATTTCGAGATGTCTCTTACTATAAACGAGGGTGTAATGTAACGCCCCAAGGCTTAGCAGTTGTCGATATTGTCCCCACTTTTAACCACCTCAAACAATTATAGGATTTTCTTCTTGACGAAGGCACTACAAGCCCACTCAAAAGGACTCGGTATGGGCAACGACACGCGATTCGCCCGATTATCAGAGTACGCAGCGACACTGTGCGTACTATGTTGATACTTTCTGTTGTGTTGAATAGGGAAAGTAGTTCGCCTTGAATAACTCCTTAAACTGTGCCACGTCAAATTCATAGGGTCTACTAATCTAGCCTCTGTACCCCACCAGGAAGCTGCATTTCCTTCCAACTGAAACACTGTCATTCTCTAAGGTGGCCATTGGCGCAGCTGCATTGCAAGATTTGATTAAGATTGCAGCGGATGCTAAAATGAGGAAACAAGCTCAGACTCAGATTCCAACACGGGAAACGGGAGTTTCCGCGAGGAATCAGAGGCCACTGACTGAGACGACTTGGGTGCAGTATTGCCAACCTGCTTGAGTCGTAGTTAGCTTTTGGAGGAGCTTTCTTAGTGGGTTTCTTCTTCCCCATGGCTTTAATAGTCTTTTCCATAGAAAAATCAAGGGATTAGATGGTATTGATGAACCCAAAACTTCTCATAATTCAAACTTGAGTTAGGGTTTATGACATAGATATCCTAGGAATTGTGTTTAGGGTTTTAGACAGTTAGAAGCAGTAGTGGCACTTTAGTCTTTTCTTGAGTGTTCTGCGTGATATTAATTTAGTTTCTCTTTTTGCCTTCTCTTTGGATTCATGGACGGAGAGGGAGTTATTGGTAGAGGACGTCGTAGTGCTCGCATCCGAGGCTGAGGTATAGGTCAAGGTGCAGGCAGTGGTACAGGCCAAGGTGCCGGCAGAGGGACATGCCGAGGTACAGGTCGAGGAGTCTTTGCTGAGGAAAGAGGATCAACAGAAACTGTGGGTACAACGCCGCAAGGTGAGAGCAGTCCAACTCCAGTTCAAAATCCGAATGAAGGGACAAAGGTTACCATTGACGCAGCTGCATTGCAAGATTTGATTAACATTGCAGCGGAGGCTAAAATGAGGAAACAAGCTCAGACTCAGATTCCAACACGGGAAACAGGAGGTTCTGCGGTGAATCAGAGGCCACCGACTGAGACGACTTGGGTGCAGTATTACCAACCTGTTTGAGTCGTAGTTAGCTTTTGGAGGACCTTTCTTAGCAGGTTTCTTCTTTCCCATGGCTTTAATAGTCTTTTTCATAGAAGAATCAAGGGAATAGATGGTATTCATGAATCCAAAACTTCTCATAATCCAAACTAGAGTTAGGGTTTATGACATAGATATCCGATAGGTTAAATTTTCATGATATCTTATAAAAATCAGGAAGTATGATCCCTTGAACCATAATTAGATGTCTATCTAGGGTAGAAATTAGTCTTATTGGTTAAGATTTCGAATTACCCAAACTTTGAGGATAGTTGTTATACACTATATACATCTATATCCATATTTAAAGAGTTACATAACTAGTTTCAGCAACTATATATATTGTTAATGGTGATATAAATCACTTTCTTATTAAGTCTAATGGGCACGACTTTCATAACTAGACATCTCTCACTTGTTAACATGAGTAGGGTATAAATATTGTGATTACATAATGTATGAGTTATTTGCCAATTCTTGTTAAACTTAATGAACTCATAATATGTTATTGTTGAACATGAAAGTATTGTGCATGGTGTGATAATTGAATTGCGTATGTGATGTTGGGTTGTGGTGAGTTGGTGGGAAGTTGATGAGTTCGGCGGTTGGTTCGACCCTCTCTATCGAATGTTTGGTGCAATGACCGACAGGTCTACATGGTAAGACGTACTGAGATATGACCTAGGTATGGAGCGTATGGAGTCGGCGCTAGCACAAGGATAGTCTTGTGGACCCACTCTCATGCAACGTGGGTTGTGGGAGGGTTTGGGTGATGGATCCGGTTTCCCTAGATTGACACCAACTTACCATAACACTTTTGTTTGTTTGTTAACTATTACCTGCCTATGCATCTTGTTGCCACCATTACTTGTTGTACATCGAGAAATCTAGTGGACTTGGTAGATCTTGAGACTGTCTATTAAGGTTCTAGGGATTTGGAAATCTACTTGTTGGGTTCTGACCTAACCTATTATTTTTCAGGTCAAGAAAATAAGGAGGTGCCACCTGCTTGAGTCGTAGTTAGCTTTTGGAGGAGCTTTCACAGTAGTTTTCTTTCGTACTTAGGTAGTTATTTTTTTTATGTTTCTTTCGACTCACGTGTCGATAATGTAGAAACATCATTTTTATTTTGAGAACTTAATAAAGTTTCTTTTAGTTGATTTATCGTTACTTAAAGGTTTCATATTTGGTGTTGTTTATATCTTTTGGTGAATATATCGATTTTGTTTACTGTTCTGCGGAGGAATGCTTTAAATTTAGATTTTCATGGCGGCCGACGTGGAAATCTAGATTTGGGGAGTTACATGTAACTAGTTCCCGTAGAGCACGAACAGTATTTTCGAACGATATGCAAGAATGTGTATTTTTCTCTTTCGAATTGACATATCAAATTGACAGGAAAAATAGGCAAAAAAAACAGCCATGTTCTATTAAATGGTTACACTCAATGCAACAATTAGTAACAACTCCTCTTTTAATATTTTTTTCATATGGATTTAAAGTTTAAAGTGCGACTTCAGGAGTAAGTTTAAAATTAATGGATTATTTTCCATATGGCCCCCAACTTTGTGACCTGCTTCCTGCCTGGCCCCCTACTTTAGCAATAATTTCCGTATGGCCCCCTTTTTCCGTTATCTTTAACTTTCCGTTACTCTCTCTCCTCCATCTCATTTCCTCTCTCTGCCAAGTCACCTATCACGCCACATCATCATCTTCTCCGGTAAGGGTCGCCGGTCGGCCAAATTTCCGGCCGGCGAGCGACCTTTAATTTTTTTTTATTCTCTCTCTCTAAAAAAAAATTATTTCCTCTCTCTCTAAACTCCGGCGAAGGGGGTTTCCCTTCGTCGGAGGTCTGTCGAACAGACCAAGTATGTTCATCACGAACAGACCTTCAATAGTCTGCTCGACAGACCTCCGGCGAAGGGAAACCCCCTTCGCCGGAATTTAGAGAGAGAGATGAGAGAGGAAATAAAAAAAAATTAAGAGAGAGAGAATAAAAAAAATTGAAGGTCGTCGGCCGGAAATTTGGCCGGCCGGCGACCCCTGCCGGAGAAGATGATGATGTGGCGTGATAGGTGACTTGGCAGAGAGAGGAAATGAGATGGAGGAGAGAGAGAGTAACGAAAAGTTAAATATAACAGAAAAAGGGGGCCATACGGGAATTATTGCTAAAGTAGGGGGTCAGGCAGGAAGCTGGTCACAAAGTTGGAGGCCATTTGGGAAATAACCCAAAATTAATTTAAGTAAAAAAAAAAAAAAATCAAAATCAATTCATTAATTCTCTTCTCATTGCGGGGGCACTAAACCTTCTGGGCACCACCATGGATATTATCGAGGTTGGTTCCTCATCTATTCATCGATGTTCACACCTTTCCGAGAGTTGGTTTTGATGAGCAGCTACCTGCCGTCCAAACGGGTCAACACAAATTTAGGGTGATCCTTCTGCGAAAACACAAACAATATATCTCCAGTAATCGTCTCATACTGCAAACAAACAAAAAGAAGTTCAGACCATTGTTAAAACGCACATTTCATATTTGAAATCCAGTTGCAGACCTGAGTTGACTCGAACCTGATTTCAAAAGAGTTATTCTATATCAGACAATTTGAATAAAAGCACACAAAACCGATTGCATCGAAATACAGAAAAAGCGAGTACATACATCAAGCATATCAAACATGTGTTGTATGGTGTTTTTTAACCACCTATTGTCCATGTAAGCAGTGAACTTGTCGAAATAGCCGACTCATCTTAAGCTGGGTTTTTTTTAGTGTGATGTTAAGCTAGAATAGACTGACATTTAAGGTCAGTGGAATCCTATTACGCTTTACATTCATCATTCACGTTCATCTTATGACAATTGTTTTAATTTTTGAAAAAGAAAACCGGCATATCATCGACAGAAAGATAGTGTAAATGAAGATCCAATAATTATGACACCATTTTGAAGCAGAACTTGAATGAATAGAGTGTAGTATTCATGAAAATGGAGATTGAAGTAAAGAATTGAGATACTGGCAGAATTCTATGCAAAGTTAAGAACCGAAAATCAAGTTGAAACTGTGTATACTTACAATCAGTTTCACATTTGCAATACTATGGAGGAATATTCTCGAACATGGTCACGGGTTCATTGGATCTTTATCTCCTTTTATGGAAAGTACGTTAGCCATCTAGAAGAAAAAATCAATGATTGAAAGATTATTTGAAGATGGGCTATACCCTACTCTTGAAGCCACTTGAATTAATTGAGTGGAGTGTTCATGAAAGTATTGAGTTTTTGTAATGGAGATTGAAATAAAGAATTGAGATACAGCAGAACTCTGTGCAAAGTTAAGAACCTAAAATCTATTTGAAACCAAGTAAAATTATAACCAGTTTCACACTTGCAATAGTATGGAGGAGTATTCTCGAACACGGTTACATATTCATTGGAGATTTATCTACCTATAATAGAAAGTGTGCTAACCATTTAGAAGTAAAAGTTTAATGATTGAAAGATAATTTGAATATAGGTTATCTTTTATGCTGAAGTCACTTGTTTTGGCACAGATAACACAGTCTTTAAACAAATAAAATAGTTTTCTAAATTAATTAGTTCATGTGTTGCGTATTAATGGTTCAAAGATGTATTAATAGCTCACAAATATAAACACGGAATACCCTTTGGCACAGATAACAGTCTTTACACAAATAAAATAGTTTTCGAAAGAAATTAGTTTATGTGTTGCGTATTAATGGTTCAAACATATATTAATAGCTCACAAATATAAACACGGAGTACCCTTTGAAGGAAATGTCCTTTCTGTCTAAAGGAGATGTTCTTCTGAAGGAGTGTCATTCAATCAAGATAACAATGCACTCAATTTGTCTAATAGGATTACGATGACTTTATCCGGAAGATCATCTAATCTGATCGAATTAGGGATAGTAATGCTAGAAGCCAACTACGGTCGTGAGATCACTTCGGTGATTCACGACTAATATCGACTGGATCATACAACGGGTTACACCAAAGGGTTGTGACTTGATTGAAGAGAGAATTGACTAGATGGAACTAGGCAAAAGGATGGGTTAGATCCAGTTCAATAAGTCTAAAAGGTTCGGTGAGAGTCCATACAAAGATAGGAAGAACCGTGCCCGGAAGAAGGCCCAGATCAAAAGAGATGGGTCGTCCATGTTATGGCTGACCATAGACATTTGGCGGCCAGACCCAGCCCACTAAAGGGGCACTGGCCGGTGATGAGACATGAAAATTTCCCATCTGAATCTCTTAACTCGGGTTAGTTAGTCCATCTCGGGCAGTTACTCTGATGAATTGATTGTTTCTCTTGAATAGGTGTCTTCTACGGAGTTCAATGTGAAAAATGGTTAAAAATGGGAGAAAGACAAACCTAGGGGCATTTTGGTAATTTGGAGATTAGGGTGTTTTAAAATTTGGCTAATGTTGATACTCTGATAAATTAGAGCCCAAGACGAACTCAACGGCGAAAGCGGAAGTCAAATCGGAGTCCGGACGAGTATACTGGAGCAAGTCAAAGTTGGGATAAAAATCATTTGACCAAGTCAGCTAGTAGACACGTGGCGACCAACCACATGGCGAGGGATACATTCTCGGTACGATGGTGGGCAAACGGGGTATATGCGGGATCAGCTTCTCGCGCTGATTTCGTGTAGCGCGAGACAAGATACCATGATGATCCTGCAAGGGCGGTACAAAATCCTAGGCCTTCCCCCCATTTGAGTTTCAATTCGTTATTTACTTTGGTATTTTATTATTTCTATCACCAAAATCAATTCAAAACCAAAACCGTGTTACTCCCGAGTTTTAGGATAGATTTGACTAGTCCCTGCGGATCAACCCCGGTCTTACCGGGATTTTACAACTTGACCACCGTGCACTTGCGGTATAGACCTATTTAGGGTAACTTTTTAGGTCCATCAGCCGGCCACATTAAAAGTCCCAGATGGGACAAAAATCTCATCTGGGAATCTCACTCTCATCTTTTTTCGGGATCTTATTTGAATCCTAATTGGAATATGATTCTAACTTTAGCGTTCTCTAAGGACTCATATTAAAACAGAAAAGGTGTAAAATTTTCTCAAGAAAAATTTATCTCTACAACATCAAGCAGAAAGTAAATTTTAGAGACAAAGCTCCCAACCTATCTATCTAGTTAAACAAGAAGAGTTTTTCTTCGCAACCTTCAATAAGGTCCTAGTTAACATTAAAGAAGAGATATCAAGTCAACTTGATCGGGTGTCTCAAGTAAAGGAGCTCCAATTTGGAGCTCTTATCTTCGAAAAAACATCAGATTTAGTTCGTGGGAAAGCGATTAAGATAATCTTCTTTCCAATTCTAGTTCATCTTTAGTTATTGCATGTGATCCTGAAAACTAGTGTTAGATGTCTGAGATTCCGCTTAGAATACTAGGTGACACCAAAACCCTACGATGGTATCAAAGCCTCTTGCACGAGCTAACTTTGGCTGGACGAATTAAATTCGGACTTGTTCAGTTAGATAGATAAGTCCAAATAGATTTTTGGGCATCAATTTGATTAGTTTGAATAAGATTTATGGTTAATCAAATAGATTTTGAAAGAGTTTCAGTAGGTTAAAATTTTAAATTTTCGGATTTTGAAAATAATTTTCAAAACAGAAGATTAAACTTTTAACAAATTTTTGAAAAAAAATTCAAATTTGGTTTTTGATTTTGAATAATTAAAGTCCAGTAGGTGGAAGAGAAAGAAAAAAAATTGGTCTGAAAAGCTTTCTGTACGGCCAGAACACGTCTCGGCCAGACGCGCGCGTCTCGAAGCTAGTCCGAGACGTGCGCATCTTAGATTTCAAGTCGCGACTGGGAAAGCCGAGCGCATCTTAGGACTAGGAATCCGAGACGCGCACGGAAGCTCTCATCCCAGACGCATCTAATATCGGCTTGGTCAAATAGAGTTGTCCATAGTTGTCATAAAGGACAACTTCCCCCAAAATGACACACGAAATTATTTTGTTTCCTAATGTTCAGTTTCACTTCATTGTCTACAACACTGCTTGTCACCTCCAACAACCACCTATCTCTCTCTTTCTCTCTCTCTCCATGTCCTTCTCCTTTCTTTTTCTTCCTCTTATACTTCTATATATGTCTTCCTCTCTTTATCTTCTCACAGTTTTGTGGAGAGAACATTTTCCTTCCTTGGCCCCCCTTCGTTTGAGAAGGGGGACATATCACCTTTTTTAGGCGAAATCTCCACGTCCTTTTCCTTTCTTTTCTTCCTCTTGTTTTTCTCTCAATATATACTTTTCCTCTTTTTATCCTCTCACAGTTATGTCGAGAGAACATTTTCCTTTGCCGACCGATATATCACCATTCTTAGGCGAAATGAATGGGTTTCACCTGAACCTTAAAAGAATTTCGCCTAAATTTTATTTCTCTCCCAGGCGAAGGGAGTTCAAACAAATGGAATTGATCTTTACATTGAGATAATGAGAACACTGATCAAAGACTAGAAACGAGAAGAGCAAAGAGAAAAACAAATGCCTAAAATTTATCTCTCTCGGGCGGAGGGAGTTCAAACAAATAGAACCATTCTCTGTGTTGAAATAGTGAGAAGAGCGAGCAAAGACTAGAAACGAGAAGAACAAAGAGAAAGAACCAAATAATGGTGGTGATGGTCGGAGGTGGTAGTGAAGATAAACATTGTAGGTAAACAAAATGCAAACATTTTTTTTAGCAAAAAAACATCCATAAAAAGCAAAAGGTTACAGCGTTTAGACTTACAAGTACTTACTACAAAAGTAAATAAAGTAAGGGACTAAAAGTAACCGTAAGTTAACAATTGAAGTGTTATAAAAGCAAAGACAATCTAATCAGGGACTAAAGCCAAAGTTGCGAGGTTATGAGCCTCTTGGTTGCAAATCCTGGAGCAAAATCTGATAATAATGGGAGTATTGTAGGTAATAGCTCGCATTTCATTAATCTCCGTCAAAATTCTCCATGGGACTTTTTGATCTACTGTAGAGATTAATTCTAGGGCAACTATGGCATCTCCCTCCATTATATAAGTCGAAAGCCCTAATTCAACCGCTAGGTCGACTCCTTCCTTGAACCCCATAATTTCACAGTGAATGGTCGATATTGGCCGGAGTCATCGAGTTCTCTCACCCAAAATGGTTCCTTCTGAATCTCTCGTTAAAGCTGCGCATGAAGCTCTCTATGGGTTGAATGATCCATCGAAGTTTATCTTCACTTCTCCAGGTGGTGGACACAACTGTTCTTCTTAAAAAAGTTGGTTAGAAGGTGACTCATTTAGTAGATCAGAGATATATCTTAAGGATTACTTCGTGTTCCACCAACAACGCGTCAAATCTTGAGTTTGATTCTGAAAGTGAAGATCGTTTCGTAGCTTCCACCATTCCCATAAAAGTTGAGTAAGACTATACCAAACTAAACCATTATTTGAATCATCTGTTAATATATTCTTCAAATATTCAACCGGAACTACATAGATTTGTTGTAGATATATGATTCCACTTAGGCTAATCAGATCTTGGTATTTTCTACAGCTCGAAAAGAGATGACAGACTGTTTGGACTTCACCGTCTTCGCACAAAAGGCACATCTGAGGTATATTTTGCACTCTAATTCCTAAGTTCCCTAATGTTGGTAACCCCTCATGTATCAATTTCCATATGAAATTTTGAACTTGTGGAATCATGTATGATTTTTACCCAAACCTACCCCAAGGGAATCGATATGTTGCATCTGTTAGAGGGGGTTTAGTCTTTATCTCCTAGTGATATGATTTCGTTGTAAATTTACCTGTTGGGGTTGGTTTCCAAATCACTGTGTTTCTTTGATCGTACTGTGGGATATTGAATATTGCATGTTGTGTTTGTGCATCAAAATGTGCAGATATTATGTTGATGTTCCAACTCTTAGTTTCTTGCACAATTAAACTGAAACCCAAAAAGTATTTGATTGAAGTTCAACTATAATGTTAGTGATGTGACACGAAAATGTCACATTTGGAGAGCCTAATTTAGACTAATTAGTCCTTTTCGAGTGTTATCAATAATATTTTATGTGTTTTTCATGTTAGGTACTTATTTTGGAGTTAAGCGTGTGATTCGGAATAAAAAGAGTGAATTATCACTATCATTTCATGTGACCAAAACGAGAGAAAATGACTTCAAGCAAATCAAATTATAAGTGGAGGCAATGACGAGTCCGACGGTGAAAACGGAAGTCAATTCCGAGTTCGGACGGGAAAGTTATGAAAGAAAGAAGTCTGAGGGTATTTTAGTCCTTTGTGATAATTTGAAGATGTAGAGACAAGGATGGAGGCACCTCTTGGTTTCTAAATCAAGCCCAAAGCCCACATAAGCCCAAAGAAGAATGAAAGGGAAGAATTATATGAGCACCCTCTCTTTATGGATTAAAGTCAACAAAGTCTAAATGAATTGACTAAGACAAGGGACTCTAGGGTTTTAGTAGTTTAAGCTACTATTCATCATCTTCATCATTCATCAACCAAGCAAAGAGTTAGAGAGATAAAAGGAGGCAAGGAGGCTAGGGTTTGGTGTTCTTGAGAGTTTCTTGCAAAGAGAGTTTGAGCTAGAGAGAAGAAAGAGAGGAAGGAGAAGGAGGGGAGCCGGCCAAGCTTGGCCGGCCATCACTAGGCCGGCCAAAGCTTTGGCTGGCTCGGGAGAAGCTGCTGCAAGCTCGGTCGCTAGTAGCAGCAGCTCGGGTGCTGCTCGGCCGCAACAGCAGGACGCACCCGCAGCAGCTTCCACGAGTACCAGCCGGCATAGCAGCAGCAACACGGGAAGATGTTGGACGGGACAGCAAGCATGGGACGCACGGACGGGACCTCCTTGGACGCGACCGCGGGCACGGGAAGCTTCCTTGGATGCGCACTGATGAGACATGAAAATGTCCCATCTGAATCTCTTAACTCGGGTTATTTAGTCCAGTTTGAGCAGTTACTCTGATGAATTGTGTGTTTTCTCTTGTTCAGGTGTCTTCTGAGGAATTGAGCGCGAAAACCAGATAAAATCGGAAGAAAGGCACACTTGGGGGCATTTCGCTCATTTAGAGATGAGGGTGTTCTGGAAATTTTAGTACTCGGTTAAAAAGTAGAGTCCAAGACGAATCCGTGGGTGAAAACGGATGTCGAATCGGAGTCCGGAGCGAAAAGTTTGCTTAAGTAAAAGATCGGAATGAAAGAGGCTTGACCAGATCAACCGGATGACACGTGGCAAGAATTTAATGGGTAACAGGGTTAATCTGGACGTTATTGGTGTCATTTCGGTATGGTCTTCGGGTCCAGTGGATAAAGTCGGATGGCAAAATGAAGAATAATCTGGTACTCCCGTGCGTCCATATTTCGGTGCTCCCGCAAGGATCAATGGTCTTCCTTTACGTCAGGAGCACGTGGCTTCATCGAAACCTATGTCGTACCACTTTTTAGTCGTCCGCGAAGCAGCAAATCAGGCCGTCTTGACCACCACGTCACCTCCAGTACGTGAATAGCAATTGGGCATATACAGCTCACTCCAAATCCAATCTTCTTCATGGGTTCCCACATGTTTTGGAATTTCTTTTATTTCCTTCTATCTTCTCCAACTCTTTGGAAAGAAATATATCAAAACCAGGTGAGTTGTTCTCTATTTCAAAGAAGATTGAAAACAAGATTAAACAGAGATGGAAAATTAAGATTTTAGAAGATTCAAACAAGAAGGAAATTTGATTCTTTTCCATACAGAGAGATGACCGAGACAGATCAAGAGAGTTACGGAAGGAGATTGTTGGAAGAACATAGAAATTGAAGATAATATTTTGATGGAGCATTCGGTTGATTATAGACAGAGAGGATATTTGATTCGATTCCAGTGAGTTGTTCTCAACAATACAAAGAGGAATGAAATAACAAGAAGAAGGAATAAATCGATTGAGTCAAGAGATATTCTCATAAACGGTAGAGAGAGAGAATCATGGAGTGGACTGGTTTGGTTAATCAACTTCTTCTATAAAACAGACTTGAAACAATGGCAGTAATCATCTCGGTCGGGGGGGCTCTCCAGGGAACGAAACAATTAGAGAGGGAAGATCATCATCTCAAGCTCAACCTATAGAGAACATCAGAGAGAGAAACACCATTATCATCTAATTCTTTTCTTTGTATTTATTGTTCTTATTTTAGTGAGAGAAAGTGATAAACTGAGAGAGTGAAAGAGAAACAGAAAGAGTGACTTGTAGTGAGAGAAGGAGAGAAATCATAAAGTTTTGAGAAATTTATTTTGGTTTATATCAAGATTGGTTTAGATTCAGTCTCTCTGTTATCTCATTAGTATTAAAGACAGAGTTAATTATCATTTTTAATTTGAGAAGAGAGAGATTTCAGAAAGTTAGAGAGAGAAAAAGAGTTGGAGAAGATGAGAAAATCGTGTTCCTTTAGGGTCTGTTTGGTTTGTCGATAAAATTATTTTCCCATCTGCTGGAAAATACTTCCCTAAGGCCCTATTTGGTTGCAAATCAGCAAGAAAGTTAATTCTCTTCTCACTTTACTCTCGTACTTTAAATTGTATAAATATTTATCTCTCCCACCATGAATAGCTAAAATATCTTGCTAGGATTTTTGATGAAGTTTTGACATATAATTTTGATATCTTCTTTATGCTTTAATATCTTGATGTGGTTTAAATGTAGAAATATTGAATTCTTAGTTTCGATAGAGGACGATTTCTTCATTGACTATGTTTTCGATTTGATACACTATACTTAGGTTTAGTTCTTTGATAGTGTATGCTTATAGATTGATAGTCAATAGTTGAAACTTTAACATATCAAGGTTTTAGAATTTAGACTTTAATTATTTTCAGCGTTAATTAGACTATTTTCCGGGGATTGGTACATTCAGTTATCAAAACTCGAGTGATAAAAAGATATGCATGATTAGGTTTTCATGAGAATGTGTTAAAATGGATTCTAAAATCCTAAGCTCTCTCCCATTTGACTTCTCCCCATTTGAGTTTCACCTTTTTAATCGTTTTAATATTTTATTTATTTTATTTTAAAACCAAAACAAAAATCAAAACATTTGAAAAATCTTATTACTTCCTAGTTTTAGAATAAGCTTAACTAGTCTCTGAGGAACGAACCGGTCTTACCGGGTTTTACTACTTGGCACCCGTATACTTGCAGGTGGTGACCTATTTAGGAAACTTTCTAGGCCCATCACGCACAGCTCGGCCAAGCTTCCTTTGGCTTGGATCTATGTTCATTTGGCCGGATTCTTAAGGTTTTTGGCCGGAAACTTAGCCGGATTTTCTTACTTTTCCGACAACCTTCTTGGTCCGAAAACTTAGGGCTTTTACTCCCCATGTCATGATCTTGCTTCCCATATGGTTTGATTTGATTTTAGACAAGAAATTTCTAGAGGGAGAAAGCTAGGGTTAGCTTTTGATGGAGGTTGTGTTCTAAATGGAGAAGATGATGGTGGGCACTATGGGAAACCCAGGAAATTGCTAAGGGGAGATCGGTTGCAACTAAAAACTCATATTTTCCGACGATCTTAGCCTCGAACCACATCGACAAAGGGGGATTCTCTCATCATTTTCTTTCCATTTCTTATTCATTCACCGTGTTTAGCTAACTTTAGTGTGTCGATTATATGAGATGAAATGTAATGAATTTGTGATTACGTTTAATATGATTTGATGTTTTGATTATAAATTGATGTTCATTTATTTCGATTATCGTTTCGATCGTATTTTCATGTGTCTTGTCAAGCACTTCACATAGTTAATAGACGAAACGAAGTATTCGATATCAATCGTAGTCTAAGTCATAATTTCATGTGTCTTGTCATGCACTTCACATAGTTAGGCGACTAGACAACACTTTCGTTGACTCGGGATAAACCGATTTAGACGTTTGTTTGACTAAGTATGATCTCCGGATATACGTAGTACTTAGAGACATCTACTTTAGGAGTCGAACATCAATTATACTTTGAAACATTAGATCGGACTACATATAGTCGTAGGCTTATCATTATGGATTCCCGGACTTCGACACCTCGCTCACTTATTTGTCTCTTGACTCTTGTTGCCTCTCGACTCTTGTTCCTCTGACACTTCTCTCGAATCTCTCTCGTCCGTTTACATTTATTGTTTAGTTTAGTTTACTTGTTGCTTTATTCTCTTATCACTCATTCAATCCTAAAACCCTCATGTTTATCTTTGTTCCTTTCCTTTTTAGTCTAAGTTAGCTTTAATATTTAGACCGAGGGATAAGACCCTTCAATATCCAAACTACCTTCTTATACTTGGATCGACTCCGGTTTTACCGGTTACTACTTGATACCACCGCTTGGGTGTGCAACCTTTTCGGGTGCATCAGTTAGGAATATGATTAGTTAAAGAAGGTATTCATGGATCAGACTTTAATTTTACTAAAGTCCCATCACCTATTATCCACAACAGATTTTGGTTTTGCTTCATAGTTTGTTTGGTGTTATTCAGATCTTGCGAGAATGTAGCCTTCAAGAGTTTAACCCAAGTAGATTAAGATTGAGTGATAGAACCAAAAATAGGTGCCCAAAACAAACATTGAAAGTTCTTACAAGAGAGTGGACAAAATCGAAGTCACGTTTACAAAAAAACTCCGCCAACCGATTCACATAAAAATCAGTGGGTGAAATAAAAACACCTTTACCACATTGAACTTACTTGACTGTACTACTCTAGTAGTGGCCTCCACCTCCTTCTCTCTTTCTCTCTCTACGACTTTCTCTTTCTATATATATATAAAAATAAACGTCTTTACCTAATTTTCTATAAAACTCTCCCAATCTCATCTCTCTCTCTCTCTATCTATCTCATTCGATCGGGACGGATTTCAGCATATTCTTCTTCTTCTTCTTCCAGGTTATTCTCTCTTTCTTGATCATGTTATACTGATTTTAGTCAATATCTAGGGTTTTCATTTTACAATTTCAACTCTCTCTCTCTCTCTCTAAACCGATCAAATCAACTCTTCCTAGTCGCTTTTCATGTCACTTTAGGGATTTAAACCTGTAACATCTCAAGTTTGTTAGATCTCCGCTTTTTCGATCTTATGATCTTTGCTTATTTTTGATGGTTTAACTTTTGAATTTTGGTTTTACTTTTAGGTTTAGAGTTGAGGAGGAGGTTTAAGTAAAAATTTAATGGCGAATATTGATATCGAAGGGATCTTGAAGGAGTTACCTAACGATGGACGGATCCCTAAAACAAAGATTGTTTGTACTCTTGGACCAGCTTCTCGATCTGTAGAAATGATTGAGAAACTATTAAGAGCAGGAATGAATGTTGCTAGGTTCAATTTTTCACATGGTACTCATGATTATCATCAAGAAACTTTGAATAATCTCAAGATTGGCATGCAAAATACTCAGATCATGTGCGCCGTTATGCTTGATACCAAGGTTTGCTTGTTTCAATCAATCAGTACTTAGCTTAACTTGAAAGTTTCATTAGTATGAGTGTGTCTTACGTTTCATACTTCAATTTTTTTTCCCCTAAAAGTTTGACCTTTGTTCTTAATGTTCTTCTTTTGAATCTCTCAGTTAGTGAGGTATTCGTGTTAGTAATCGATAAGCTATAAGTTGCGTTCACTTCTTTCAAGATATCCTGCTTGTAAAGTTGTACAGAACAAGCAAATTGAGGGAGAGAAGAAATTGTCTTTTATATGCTTAATTCAGTTATGGGGTTCTAGTGTTTGAGTTTTGGTTGTATTATGTCATGAATTTGGATTTTGTCCTTCAGTCTTAGTAAAATAACTACCCTTTTGACAATTCATGAAAGGCTCATATAGACTTGGAATTTTCTTTTGGGTGTTTGGTGAATATGACTGCTAAAAATCTCAAGTATTGTTATAGCCTTGACTATCTGATTTAGTGAATTTGTCTTGGACTATATTGTCTTCCTTCCTAACCCTTCAAAAGAGTCTGATGAAACTTATATATATTGGAAAAGGAAAATGAAATGAGGGCGACTGTGATCTCTAAAGTCTGAAAGCTGTTCCAAATGAATACTTTCTAGCTTTGTTAAAAAAAAAATACTTTCTAGCTACTTATATGTGTATATGTATAAATTGTGTATCAGCTTGTCAAATAAATTCTTCTTATACTGTAATAATGTGAACAAAATGTTTTAGAACACTATGTAAAGTACTTGCTCTGTGTATGGGTTTATTGGAGTTCATGTACCCAATTTCATATTCTTATAAAGAACTGTTCGCACTCATAAGTAGATTTAAATTTATTTGTTCAATTTCTTAAATAGGTTGAACATGTCGGTCCATCTAATCATCTCCGATTCTCTTCATGTTCTAAGTTGAAGATAAAATATGAGCTGTCAGAAGTACCATAACTATAAATTTTGCCAATTGTGTAGGAATTTGTAATTTTACTTTTCGACCGTCGTTCTTTTATGTGCTTTAGACAAGCTAGTAATACCTATGTTTTTGAGTATTTTTTTTCTTTTACTAGCTAATGTTTTTTTTTTCCTGTGGCTTATATCCACGGAACAAACTTTTGCAACTCAAACTACCATTGGGAAAGTATGTTGCCAGAACTATAAATATGGACAGAGTCTAATTTATTTGCTTATAGGACTACAGCATCTGTACATGGTTTTCGGATGTCATTCATAAATTGAGCCGAACATTAAGATCCTTATGTACAAACATTCTTTTAGAATATGATGCTTATGGTTCTGCCTCTTGATTGCTCTTTCTCATAACCAGGGACCTGAAATCCGAACTGGGTTTCTCAAGGATGCAAAACCCGTCCAACTTAGAGAGGGAGAAGAAATCACCATTTCTACTGATTACGACCTCAAAGGTGATGGGAAGACAATCACCATGAGTTACAAAAAGCTACCAGAGGACTTGAAGCCTGGCAACACCATCCTCTGTGCAGATGGTACAATCACCCTCACTGTGTTATCCTGTGACGTTGCTGCTGGAACAGTGCAATGTCGATGTGAGAACACTGCAGTCCTAGGTGAGAGAAAGAATGTAAATCTCCCTGGTGTTGTGGTTGATCTCCCCCTTCTTACTGAGAAGGATAAGGAAGACATTTTGGAATGGGGTATTCCGAACCAGATAGATATGATTGCTCTATCATTCGTGCGCAAGGGATCAGATCTTGTTAATGTTCGACATCTTCTCGGATCCCATGCGAAACGTATACAGTTGATGTCGAAGGTTAGTAGAAAATGATTATTTTCTGCTTTTTCCTTTTTTCAAGTAATCAAGTCATTATGACACTGAGTGGTGTGATGTTTTTGTTGCATATTGAAGATTGAGAACCAGGAAGGAGTGGTCAACTTTGATGATATCCTTCGTGAGACTGATTCTTATATGGTTGCTCGAGGAGATCTTGGAATGGAGATTCCTGTTGAGAAGATCTTCCTTGCGCAGAAGATGATGATCTACAAGTGCAACCTTGTAGGAAAGCCCGTGGTTACTGCCACCCAAATGCTCGAGTCCATGATCAAGTCCCCCAGGCCAACTCGTGCTGAAGCCACCGACGTCGCAAATGCTGTCCTTGATGGTTCTGATTGTGTCATGCTCAGTGGTGAGAGTGCTGCCGGCCTCTACCCAGAACTTGCTGTAAAAATCATGGCCCGGATATGTATCGAGGCAGAGTCATCTCTTGACTACGGTGCCATCTTCAAGGCAATGATCAAGTCCACACCACTTCCAATGAGCCCACTGGAGAGTCTTGCCTCATCTGCTGTCCGAACAGCTAACAAAGCTCATGCCAAACTCATCGTTGTGATGACTCGAGGTGGAACAACGGCTAAACTGGTAGCTAAGTACAGGCCAGCAGTACCAATCCTTAATGTGGTTGTCCCTGTTCTTACAACTGACTCATTCAACTGGAAGTGCAGTGATGAGACCCCAGCAAGACACAGCCTAATTTACAGGGGTTTGATTCCTTTACTAGCTGAAGGGTCTGCCAAAGCCACAGATGCAGAATCGACTGAAGTGATCCTGGAAGCTGCCCTTAAGACTGCTACCCAGAAGAATCTGTGCAAACCCGGGGATGCAATTGTGGCACTTCATCGTATCGGAGGAGCTTCAGTCATAAAGATTTGCATCGTCAAGTAAAAGAAATGAGCTTCTGGATTTTAGACTCAAGAATAGTAATGGACTGAACTCTTGACATAGACTATCTAGACCTTTGCGTACCTCTGTTTTGATTTAATAAATTATCGACGCATCTTTGGGTCTTCGAGACAATTTCTTCGTTGCCGTATATTGTAAGTTCGTTTTGCGTAGTAGCAGGTACGGAGTACCTTTGTTATTTTAGTGGCTTTTATTTCAAATACTTGAACCCATTCAACCAGAGTATATTCATGTTTCTATTTGGGATTCTCTCTCTCTCTCTTCACACACGCACACACATAGACTGCTACTGTATTGTTGTTGCATCTCCTGGTAACACTTTTGGCTCTGTTGGGAGGTGATTTCTACTGGTCCTTATGCTGCATTCTTCAAACAATATTACTTCAGCAGTTCCATGTTCATAGGCAAGATCTATGTGGGAAACAAGGTTGACATTACTGGTACAGTATGTCCCGGCCCAAATGTCATCACTAGTCGTCTACTCCCAAAACAATCGCATCCCATTTCTCGATACCCAACTGCCCTTAAAACCTAAGGCCATGTTTGGCGCGCGGGAATCGGGTGGGAATGGAATGTCATTCCGGGAATCACAACCGTGACTATTGTTTGGCTCGGGAGGAATGTAGAGGAATCTTATTCCTTCAGGAATTGGAATCCCCCTAATTGGGGTAATAGCAAACCCAGGGAGGGGGGTGGGTTTGTGATTCCCATTCCCGGGAATGATTTAGTTTAATATTTATGGGAAAAATTATCCTTAATAAAATATTAGAATGACTAATATTAAAATCATCTTTCACATAATATTTAACTAATGTTTATTAAAATGTAGGATTTCAGCCACCACAACAACTCTCTCTCACACACACACACACACTCTCTATTTCTAGTTTTTTTTCCTCTCATTTTTTTTTTCATTCATATTAATTTCCTGATGTTTGAAAAGAAAAAAAAATTAAGCTGATACCTTTATCTATTTTAAACAAATGTTTAAATACAAATTAAATTAGTGTATAGTTATATCTACAAATTTCAATAATAATGTATTGTATATATAACAAAATTGACATATAATTATGTAGTGTATGTAAAAAAAGGTATAATAGGACTTTTATACAAGTTTACAATCTTATTCCTAAACAAACGAAACACCAAGGTAGAAATCTATCAGGAAATCCATTCCTATTCCTGGTCAAGCCAAACGTCAAACTAAAGTAATCTGATTCTCAAGAATCAGTTATGGGAATGCGATGTCCGGGATTCACATTCCATTCCCGCTCGCCAAACATGACCTAACTGTCTACGCCCAAAAAGGAACAAACATCTTAAGGGGATATGGGGCCCCAACACCTGGATAAAGGTGCAGACTCTGTTGGCCTGGGTTAAAGCCAGATCAGAGATAGCATCGACTATGTCGGAGATAGCATGGACTACATGGGTAACGGCTGAGGCTTGAGTCGATATAGTGATTTTGCAACATCCGAGCATGGGCTACATGGGTAACGGCTGAGGCTTGAATCGATATAGTGATTTTGCAACATCCGAGCATGGTTTACATGGGTAACGGCTGAGGCTTGAGTCATTATAGTGATTCTGCAACATCCAAGCCCGTATTACTTCAGGTCAAACAGACCTCCAAGCACCTTTGATATTCAGCCGTCTCTTCCATTATATATTTTATCTGTTAGCCAGATTTTTAGCCTTTAGAAGGTTAGATGTTTTAGTGGTGATTGAGCTGAGTTGAAAAATCTAATTGTAGATCAAAATGATCTAGAAAAGACAGAGTGATGATTCATTGATGCAGTTCCTCTAGTGGATTGGAATTCTCTTTTTGTGTTTGTGTAGTGTTTCATCCACTACTTTACTTTATCCATATCTGAGAGCTAATGTACTGTCACTAACATCACTCATCTTTGCCCATTATTGGACAAAACTTAGAACGCTCACTTTTCCGATTTCTTTTTCTAAGCTTTAAGGTTTGTACAAGCTCACCCATATATGTGAAATTTGCACATATTTGGTTGAGAAAGTTGAACCAAATATTTCTTTAACCAAGACCAACACGAAATTAGATATTCAGTTGAAGCTCATGTTAAAAAATTATTTTAATTGTGTCAATACATATTTTGGTATATTTCAGCGAAGAAGCTACTTATGCTACCTGGCTTTGATTTTCATTTTTCTAATAGTTATTCCCAAAGAAAGAGAGCATATCGATTATTGGATTAGATCTAAATGTCACTTTAACAAAAGCAAAAAAAAAAATCCAAGTGTGATTAAACTTTAGTTTGTCCCCCCACCCTCACTCTCCCTACTAACAAGTAACAACTACATTTAATTTACCATTAAGATCGAAGCCTTCTAAATTTTGTTAGGAAGGCTAATCTTAGGATTTCCGATTTCACATACACAAAATTACAAGTATCACATCAGTATTCAAGTTCTTTAAAATCTCTTATGAACAAAAGCTTAAATCGTAGATGGGACCCATCGTAGATAGGTGTTAAATTATCTCTATTTGGACATACAAAATAACCGCCCCACAATATTTTTCGAGAAAAAACGTTAACAATTTGAAATACTATTGCACAGTGAGTGTTCTAAATTAGGAAGGCATTTTGTAGCCTCCATATATTTCATATTAGGTGTATAATACTGTATAGTATGGGCTGGTTGGTATGTGTAGGTGCAATTGTGCAAATTAGGGCTGAGATTTGCTATAGAGATGTGTGTTGTCTCTGGTTTTGTGCATTACAGTAAATGTAAACCAAGTCAAGGCGTACGTGTTGACCAAGGTGGAAGAGTCAAATTTCGTCATTTAATCTTAAATTTAAATCTGAATATCGATTTCGCATGATCTTATTAAGTCACTAATTCTTTTTCTAACAAATAAAATCGTACTGTACATCTTTTGTAGATATAGCGAGTAGAAATCACTAATAACTTACATGTTCCCTGTGAATGCATGCTAGAACAAATGAAAAATGGAAGCTCTTCCTAAAAAAGAAGACCCCTACCTTCAAACTAAGAAGGTTCATCTCCGATACTCTGATGTTTCTAGGAGCCGTGATTATAAACATGAAGCGATATTAACGTAAACCTTCACTCAAAAGAAAAGAATGATGTTAAGACAGTTCATGTATTTGTTTTATCTTTAAGACGTAGTGTCACTGGTCGACTACCATAGAATTAGTCATGGGTCTGTATTGACTCACTAATTTACACATAATATAGCGTGTGTGACGGTCATATGTTACTTCCCATACGTACATGGCACGTGACTTATATGTATATTAAACCAAGTAGTAATGACACCCCCATCGATCTCCCTCCAGATCTCAATCTTCCTCTCTTTCTCTCTAGATTCAAGAAGAGTCAGTCAGCTTGGATTTCGATATCCTTAATTTCAGCTTAATTACTAGAGCTTTCAACTTTCAATGTTATTTTATAAGCAAATTTAACTAATACCAAGTGAACCTCACCGACTCTAATTAAACACTCTTTTGACTTTGTTTAATTAACAACGATGGTACTAAGCACCAACCCGTTTTTTGCTCAGTTACACCACTAAATAGTATGCCATGTGAAGAAAGATCTAACACTTCCATTCTATTCTATATATATATATATAAACTAGTATATATTATGACATGGGTCTTTTCTTCAGTGTGTGTTATACTTCATTTTTCATCTTCAACTTCAAGTTTGAGCACTGAAAAGTTGAATTAAGTGGTTGTTGTTGTTGTTGTTGTTGAAGCAACCATGACCACTCCCAAAAGAGCTTCAATGCTCTTCACAGTCCTTTTCTTGGTCAGTTCTTTTTTCTTTGTTCAGCTTGCCAGAGCTGATCCTTACGGCGGAACACCGAGTGCACCTCCACCGTCACAGGTGGCCGGAAAGGAATTTCCTCCACAAACCTTCTTCTGTAACAACCCTAGAACTAAATGTTTCCATAAAAACATAGCTTGCCCACAACAATGTCCAATGTTGAAACCAGCTAGCCCTAAAGATAAAGCTTGCTACATTGACTGTGATTCTGCCAAATGTGAAGCCATTTGCATGAGTAAGTACTACTATTCTCTATCATATTCTACTTTGATGTTTCTATGTCTTGGGTATATTTGAGTGTTGTTTTTCTTCATACTTCACCTTTTTTTATTTTTGCATCTGACTTGTCTAAATGGCTGACACGGATTAACTTAGGATCCACTTAGGTCGGACGCAAAATAAGTCTGAGTACACGAGTTATTTGTCTAAAATGACTATTGTGCTCTTGACAATATCAAACTCGGACAATCCAGATCCAGACCAGTTAGACTCTGAACATCTCAGATCCAGGCCAGTAAGACTCAGACGACTCAGATTTAGACAATGACAAAAACAATAACCACCTTTCTTTATGTTTGCAATGGATAGACCTCCAACTAGAACAAGTTAACATGTTTAACTATATTCCACTTTTTGTTTACGTAGATCGCAAGCCAAACTGCAAAGGTATCGGTGCAGCTTGTTACGATCCAAGGTTCGTTGGAGGAGATGGTGTCATGTTCTATTTCCATGGCAAAACAAATGAGCATTTCAGCTTGGTTTCCGATTTAAACATCCAAATCAATGCTAGATTCATCGGAAGACGTCCACAAGGAAGAAACCGTGATAATACATGGATTCAAGCTCTTGGTTTCATGTTCAACTCTAATACTTTCACCCTAGAAGCAAAGAAAGTAGCTAAATGGGATGACCAAGCTGATCAACTAGCTTTGACATATAATAACAAGCCATTATTCATTGAAGAAGGTCATCTCTCTACTTGGTCTGCTCCTGACAGTACACTTAAAGTAGAAAGAACATCGACTTATAACAGTATTAACATAAAATTACCTGGTTTTGCTGAGGTTTCTGTCAATGTAGTACCTGTAACTAAAGAAGACGATCGGATTCATAACTATCAGATACCAAATGATAACTGTTTCGCTCATTTGGAAGTACAGTTTAAGTTTTTCGATTTATCCGAGAAGGTCGAAGGTGTTTTAGGTCAAACTTATCGAACGGATTTTGAAAGTCCAGTGAAGAGAAGTGTTGCTATGCCAATTATGGGAGGAGAAGACAAATATAAGACATCTTCTCTGTTGTCTGCTGATTGTAAGTACTGTGTTTTCTCGCAGGAGTTTTCTGAAG
The DNA here is from genome assembly GCF_041429995.1 of Eschscholzia californica. NCBI lineage: Eukaryota > Viridiplantae > Streptophyta > Magnoliopsida > Ranunculales > Papaveraceae > Eschscholzia > Eschscholzia californica. Next base: position 8,698,974 of record NW_028238198.1, on the reverse strand, counting down.
CTAGTTCTTTGTTGTTGGACCCTACTATGACTGTAGATTGCTCTAGCAAGATGAGCAATGGACATGGAACTGTTTGCCGTCGATAGACAAAAGAAAAAATAGATTTTTATCAGCTATATTAAAGAGATTCTAGTTCTTGAATAAGAGGTGTTGTTAGTATAAAACTAGAGAGCAGTAAGAAATTGATCATGGGGGTTTTAAGGTCAGGCAGTTTTCTTATTATATTATAGCAATGTAGAAGGTTTTTATTAAGTTTAATTTCAGTTGCTGATATAGTTTCATATATGTACTTCAGTATGTTTTGATGACTAAAGGGGGACTGAATATATATATATATCTATATAACAAAACAGAGCTGGTTAGTGCTGACTAGGACAAAATAAATGCACCTAAATGATGAGTTAGATGCTGAGTTGGATGATGACATGGACTCTTTTAATCTGGACCGTTCAGACTAATCTCACATTAAGAAACACTCGATCGCAGCCATTGAATCCTATTGACTCGGTAATTGAAACGGCTACATTAAATCCTTGCCGTTGCAAACTCTTAGTCTTCTCTTCCTTCCTTCCGTACCTTAACCCCCTGAATTCATGTTTTCCATCTTCTCCCTCAAAAATTCTCGAAAGACTTGCCCGTTGCTTCCTCCCAAGCCTTCACTTTCTTCCTTTCACCGGAAACTTAAAGTAAACGGTGTCAATCTCTTCCAATCGGTGAAACACTGGACAATGTGGAATCAATTGAAATGTCAATCTCCACGGTAATCCTATTTTTTCTTGACTGATCATACTAAATTTTTCATTTGTTATGGTCTTTTTCTCTTGCTTTGCTTGGTTGATATGTGGTCGTTTAGATGCCATCAAATGGATTATCAAAGTAGGTTTTCAATTATTTCTAATCTCTAATTTCTTTAATAGAAAATTCTAGGGTTTTAATTGACACCTTTTCCTTTTTGTGTTTTGGTTCATAGATTTCTCCTATTTGCTAAAATTTTGGTTTCTCTGGTGTTTTTTACTTGATAGAATGTGTACAATACTTTGGGTTTGATTGTGGGTCTGTTGCTCACAGAATCACTGAAGCCGGAATGTGATTCTTCTTATATGTTTCAACTCTCTCTGTCTCTATGCTTTTGATTTCAGGTTAACTGGCACCTAAATTCTCTTTGTTTGTAATTTAAATAGAAATAAATTACAATCTAAAATATGGGGTTTCAATCTATTTCCTCCCATTTTTGTTCAGTTATGTTAGTCATTATTTCAATTGCAATAGATTTAGGTATGCTTTGATAAATAACAAAAATATTTTCTTTTATGATTACAAAAGTGTGCGACATTTCAGTCGATTCTATATTATGAATCGTCGTTCAGCTTTTGTTATTTGTGTTGTTCGATTTTGAATAACAAAAGATTTGGGACTGAAAACTTTCCATTATAGTCAAATTTTTCAATAAAGTTTGAAGGAGTACTATAACTACATAATATTGTGGTATCAAAGTGTCTCGCCTGTATTGTTTAGTATAGGTTTTGCACTTTTAGGAGATCAAAGTCATTGATATTGCGCTTCAAGTTTAAATCAGTAGGATTCAAATCAGGAACGATAATAATCTCTTTCATTAATTGTATCTTTGTTTAAATCAGCAGGATTCAAGTCATTGGTAATAATCTCGAACATGCTTCCGTTGCAGTTTGGTTTTGTGTAATGTTGCACATGCAGGTAAACATTTGTTTTTGAAGTTCGAAATTTTTTATAGTTTTCTAGCTACGTACCATGTCCATTGTGCATTTATTTCCTGAAGTACCTTAAACTTGACTCAACCTATTTCTAACTAACAAATGTCACATCCCAAATCTATGGGTTTTTCTTTTATGTATTGAAATGATTGATGTAAAAAACTCGTATGTGAAATTTCTTTTTCTCTATTATATTGTGAAAGGTAGTTCTGACTATTGCAACTTTCTCTCGAGCAAATATGCTTCTTAGTGTCGGCTCTCGCTAACATTTTTGTTGAGTTCTTTTTTTTGTTGAATGATTTTTGTTGAGTTTACTGTAACAATTTTTTTAAGTTCCTTTCGACTTGCAGGACTTCACTAACGTTGACTCTCCAGTTTTAGGCTTCAACACTTTTCTGCCACATTTTTCAGAAGTTTTTAATGTTTCAATATGTCGTTACTTAGTTTTTTATGTTCATTTAGTTAGTCATACTTTAATGGTAGTCGCTCACTTTGTTACTTTGTTTACACCTGTACAACATTCGAAAGGTCAAAAGTGAAAAGCCCAAGGGTGATAAATATATTTTATATTGCAAAGAAAAGGAAGAAAGTCCATGTGGCAATTTGTGTGTTCAAATGCAATGTTATGTAATTGTTATGTAGAAACTGTATGTATACTGATAAATATTTTAAGGTGGTGTCTGAATTGAACAATATGCACCTGGGTTCATATTTATTGTGTGTCAACATATTTATTGGGAGCAGGCGCTTATTTAGGATTTCTCTCTTTTCTAGATTTTACAGGTAAAAGAGTGGCTTCAAAACCTCGGAGTAGGAGATCAAACGACAATAGTGCAAGATGTCAATGATGAAGTAGATGATGTGGTTGTTCGTTCACATCAAGAAGTAACTGTTAAAAATAGGTGGTTGTTGGTGCTCAATACTTACTTGGTTGAAAGTTACACAACCATTTTTTACTGTTATAATCTTATAAATTGGTTTCCTATGCAGATATGTTCCATCGAGTGCTGCTCTCTCAACCATTCGCCCAACACTTGGAAGGCAGCAATCTGCTCTAGGTACAGCAAAGGTGGCAATGCAAGGATATTTGAATCACTTTATGGGAAACTTGGACATTGTAAATTCCAGAGAGGTGTGTCAGTTCTTCTTCTCAAATTTATATTGCTTGATGGTGTTTATCCGATGCCATGTGAGAAACAACACAATTGAGATTGCTCCAAGTTAACTTTATGTCCATAAATCATTGTTTGTTGACAATAGTTTGTTGATTCCCCAGTTACCTTCTTTGCTATATAAGCGACCATGAAGTAGCCAAAGACATACCCATATAGTCCTTCATTCAGATTTAAACACAATGTCTTTCTCTTTTGGATTCCAATAAATGGTGGATGATCTTTTACCATGTGAGGTGGTCTCCTACCTTCTATATTAGGCACTCATAAGAAACGATAGAGATTGAAAGTCAGAGTGCTTTGATTACAAATTCGAGCAATATTTGTTGACCAGATTGTAAGCAAGGGTATCATTTTGAATCTTTGATTAAATTTTCGTTTTAAATAGTTGCAACTCTTCCTTCCACTTTTATTAGCACAATTTTCCAACTATAAAGATTAGTATTGTGGGTTGCAGGTTTGCAAGTTTTTGGAGGTTTTCAAGTTGTCATTTGCACTTGAGTACGGTCCCAAACTACATGAAAACTAAGTATTGGTGAAACATCGAAGGAAAATATCAATGGATGATGATGAGGGAAAATGTTCTACGTGCCTTTGTTTTAGTTCTTGTAATAACAACTGGCAAAAGGTAAGTTTATCCATGAGTCCATAGTTGTAATCCCAATAAAATTTGATATTGCCTAAAACAATACGTTCTCCAGCGGTGGTACCTTAACATATAATCCTAGAATTAGAATTTCCATGCTTTGGAAAAATGAAAATTGATTCCTGTGAAAAGAGATGGAAATGAAATTGGATGATGAATTGATGACAAAATTTTATATATCTGTTCGCTCCCTTTATCCAATTCCGAGTAAACCTGACCCCATATGTCATTATTAAGTTCCACTTTGTGACAGGAAATGACAACATTTAGCACTAATTTGATCATCGACAACATAACAATTATGGTACTCTTTTTTACATGGGTTCACTAATACTGCTTGTAGGTGTGTGGGCTGTACTGAAACATGGATTCTTTGCGTTGCTTGGAGATCCTTTGGATTCCGAACTGTTGGATATAATTGTGTTTGATGTACTACCATCCTCAACTAGAAAGAGAGAAGGTCAAGTTACTTAACAAGAGAAATAAAGGAGGGTAATTTTTTACGTTACTCATTTCAGGTACTTAGTATGTTGCTTATGATCTTTAACGATGAGTGTTAATGCTCTTTGAGCCTCATCTACTCCTGAAAATCATAAAAGGTATCTTATCTCTTATATTATTGTGTGTCATATAGTTATGTTCTCTTCAGTATCTTGATGAGAAAGGCAAAAATGAGTGTTCTTATATAATTAATAAGTTTTTCTGAAAGTTTTACATGATCTAAATTAAATTTCTTATGGTTGCTTAGATCCTTTCAAGATTTGAAATGATCAAAAAACTATTAGTACATTTTTAGCTATAGTTTGGAAGAAGCCTTAAAAGTTAACACTTCCAATGTGTGCAGAGCTAGAAAAATAGTTAAACATTGTTTTTTTTTGTATGATTCTTTGCTTCAGGTTTCCATTGTGGTGATAAATTAACTAAGAAAGATGAGACATAAGTACATTTTATTGTCCCCAATCATTCTTCATCTGCTAAAAAGCCTAAAATTGGTAAGCTTCCTACTTTCCTTCTTCTCTAATTGGCAAATTCACTGTCATGCATATTTAATATTAAGTGGTGGGTCTAGCATAGAAGCCAATTTTATGTTCAAAATAAATCATGAAAAATCATAGCCTTTAGATACATCTTCATCTTAACTGCTCATGTTTCCCCACATTAAGATATATTCGTATTCTATTCCTTATATCCCTATTCTGTTTTTTCTTTACGTTGTGTTATCAGTCTATAATTAGAATAACAAAAAATAAAAACTAAATCAGGATCAGGTATACTAATAGACGAAAAATTTGAAGTATTTTATTAGGTAATTGGAAGAACCAAACATTATTTTGAATCTTGATAGTAAGCAAAGAAAACTACCGTTACTGCAACATAACTATACCAATGGAGAATCAAAGTTAGGCTTGATAGATCATGTTCATTCTTTTTCGTAAATGGTTATGGAGGTAACTGTGAGAAAGGTTAGAAGAAGAAAGGTTAGAAGATGATCACTGAGTATATATCATAGGCCTAACAAGAAACCAATTATTACCAGAACATTTTTCACTGAACTCATGGTAATTGCCAAGATCAAACACCCGCACTTGCCACTTCTTTCTCACCTTCATTGTCTTATTCGACTTATTCTATTTCCTTGGTTAGTTTGTTGTGGGTAGCTTCATGTTATGATGATGCATTTTCATGTTTCTTTGATTTGGTGAAGATAATTTTTGTTTTTCCAACCCTAAAATGTTAGTTTGGTCTAATTCAAGGTCTTGGTACATGTATTTGAGAGAATGTAATAGATCCAATTTTGTGTATTATTTTGCTTGGGTTTTATTGGCCAAATGTTTTTGTCTGTAGTGTTCGTCTCTTCAGATATACATTTAGAACTCTTTGTCTAAAATTATAAAGGACAAGGAAAATCTAACCTAACAACTAAGAAATGTGTAGAATTGGAACTTTTGAAATTATTCCAAATGCAAAATTATGGTTAAGTTTCTCTAATGTTTATACTTTGACTTTGTCTTGCAGGTCAAAGACATAATGTTTGATTAATGGTTTTGATACCATTTACAAAGAGTACCTTGTGAGCATTTTTGTGCTACTGGGAAATAGTATTTACATTGTGGGTATAGACCTGTCAAATTTGGCGATGGAATCATCCAGTGTTTGTCCAAAGAGCGACTAATGTCCCGTAACTTTAATCTTTTTGGCCATGGAATAATATTAGCTCTGGTTGTTGTAACCTTATCAACTAATGTACCGGAAGTTCAATCCTTTTGGATATTAATGGTAATTTCATATCCTTATCTGCAATGTTAGCTACGAAGATATCATAATCATCTTTTGTTTTTTGTTAATATTATTCAATGGATGATGAAGATTATAAAAAATTGTTATTTCAAGTGTCTTAAAAATTACATTTTATGTTTGAAACTCTATTTTTACCGTGCCGTAGGCACGGGCTATACCTAGTATATATATATATATATATATATGAATCGTGTTAAATTATGAACCAAACATCACTATTAAGTAATGCCGAAGGGAAATATTTTCACTTTGTCTACTGGGAACTGAATGTTGTGGCAAATCACATGGCGAAGCTTAGACATAATTTTTTAATGATTTCGATCCCCATTTGTATTTTGTAGTATGCTGGCTAAGTTTCTTTCGACCTTATTTTTTCATCTCTTCTGTTTGGAGTTCCTGTTATTCATCAGAGAGGTTCAACCATTCCTATAATTATAAGGAAAAAGCTATTTGGCCTGACAAAATGTGGCCCGACAAGGCCATATTGCTGACGTCATGTGCAAATTTGGCCTTGTCGAGCCATTCGGGATACTCTCTGTCGGGCCAAGTAGGACTGTTGTTAATTTAAAATATAGGTTGAAGGAAGAAGAATTGGACGTGAGACATGTGATTTGTATTATGAGTTGGATAAATTGTTATTACTCAAGACTGGAACTGCAATAATAGAACACAAGATCTTTGAATTCTACCAATAAGAAACAAGCTGCATAATATAACTGCAATTATCACGCACGCGTCGGCAAAAAAAATATAACCCACATACCTAGACCTGTGTAGTCTCTCACTTAGTTTACATGGACCGTTTCTCATTCTTATTTGTTTTTGTTGCTGCTTCCCTTTCCAAATTTGGTGAGTCGAGGATGACTGAGTTGATCGTGGTGATGGATCTCGAGTTGGTCATCAGCCAAAAAATGTAAGTCTGTAATGAATCTGGAAACAACGAATGGAAAGAAATATTTCATGCTTGAAGCACCGAAACGAGCTTTATTTACCAAGTGGACTGTTTTCTTAAGCAACTCAAGAACTCGAACGAAAAAAAAGGACGATATATATCATATAATGGTAAAACTTCCCAAATTGCAAAACTGTAGGTCTGTATTGGTAACTGAATATCGACGGAGAGATATTTACCTACAACTGTTTTCTGTAGAAATTCTAGTGTTCGACTCATTTTTAAGTAGAAACTCGACCTGGTTTTCCAAGTTCTTGAACCAGCACTAGCTCTTCAGCTCTCTAGTTCTTCAGGGTAGAAATCCAAGTCCTTAGGTGGGCCTCGTATAATTTTTTCTTGCAGTTCCAACTGCTTGGGAAGAACTAGTTCAGTTGCTTCACCTGACATCTCGAAGTACCTTTGTAGCACCATCTGGGTCCGGAAGGAAAAAACAACAATCATTATGAAGACATCGGCAAAATAGAATTTCATGAAAAAAAAAGAGCATTACAATGTTGCCAACGAAAATGAAAGATTGATTGCTTTACCACGGCAGCATATGCATCACTTTTTCCTTGGCGAGCAGATCTTTTTACTCCCCTAGAAGAACAAAACAAAGCTATTACTATTCCATCTCTTATAGTGCCACAATACATTGTACTATTTATGCCTTAACATATGCTTTAACTGACGGATAGAGAATGTTACAGCAAACCAAAGATATTCATCAAAATTTGACATAGGTGGTAAAGACGCAACTTTACCAGGTTACCATTCTATCTCTTATAGAGCCACAACACATTGTACTATTTACATCTTGATATATGCTTCAACTGATACAGCAAACGAAAGATATGCACTAATATTTGACATAGGTGTAAATAGACAACTTTACTATTTATTAATGGTTTGGGCAACTTTGCCAAAACAATGGGTTACTGAGGAAAAATCAAGATTTATTAGCTACTCCAGTGACTATCCCTTCCCTCTACTGGACTTCATTTAAGAGAAGACCTCAATGACTCCGTGCAAAACAAAACAGCAAAACCATAGCACATGAGATGGGTATCTAATACACATACAAGCTAGTAAAAATGGAACCAAAAAGATAAAGTGCACATCAAGAAAACAATTACATATCGATCATCAAGTCAAGTGCCTCCATTGATGTCCCATGTTCGTCTTGCAGGTACACTCTCCAACCCCTATATTACCAAAATGGAAATTAAATAACAGATTCTGATGTTTCTTTAGTTGGACAAACTACGCAGATGAATATATTATTACGACTTCCTCTAACCATAATTAAGCAAGCAGAGTCATCTCCTGTTACATAGAGTCATAAAGAAATGACCAGAAGACTGACATAATTGACCAAGACACATAAAACAATAGGCGATACAGAAAAGGAATATAAAATAAAATGGCATATCTATTAGGCAAGCGAAAGCAACCCAAGGATATTCCTCGTCGTTTTGCCTTGACTATTATTCATGGGAAAGATAAGCTGGAATCGTTTATTGGAGTTTTCGACCACCCAAGAAATCATTTGAGATTTTGACAGGAAAAGTTATAGGCTTCAAATTGCATCTCAATAAAACAAATGCAACATTATATTGCCCTTAATTTATTGATCAGTTAATTTTTCGGAAAAATATGGGGATAGTTAGTGCTCAACCACAAACTTTAGAACCTTAATCGTTATTATATGATTTTCGGTAAAAGTTTAGCTCCAGTCATTACGAGTGCAACAATGAATTCAAGGCTGGTAATCGGCTACTAAGGGAGTTTACCTCCAGTCATTATGAGTGCAACAATGAAGTTTAGCTGCATTGGTCCAAGACATTTGAGAGAATTACAGGGTCAGCCTATCGGTCCGTAACAGTTGGTATCAGAGCACCTTGATATCCTAAAGTAACCGTATTAATGAGAAAATGAAGCACAATATATACATATTACCTTTCGGCCGCTCTAACCGCAAGCCTTCCAGCTACACTACGAACTTTATTAGACTGTGGTGTCTCCTTCCCCTCGACAGATTTAGGAAGTCCAATTATGAACTCATCAGCCTCCTACAAAATTTCTCAACCACAAAACAAATACTAACTAAATTCAATTAAGGGGAAATATTTAAGTGAATAACTAAATTGCCAATAGATAAATTGCAATAAAAAAGATTATAAATTTGTCAAAATCCAATTATCTAACTAAAAAGTAGTATCAAAATTGATATATTCAAAGAGAAAGAAAGTACCTCTCTTTCTGCAATCTCAAGGAGTTTTTGCTCAAGCTTCTGCCCACGCAATTCCAAAACCTAAACCAGATATTTCAAGAAATGAAATTGAAGTAAAACCCTAAGAGAGAGAAAGTGAATAGAGAGAAGATATAGATTACAGTTATAAGATTACTGTTAGGGGACGAATGGAGAAACCCTTGCTTAGGGCAACACCAGTGCGAGACATACCAAGATCTACTCCTAAACTGAATCCTCCGCCAACCAAATTAGGGTCTGTCTTCCGACGAAGTGCATTTGGGGGAATACCATTATTATCAATGTAGTCTTCAGAAGAAGAATATGCCCTAATCCGACTACTATGAGATGAATGAGAAGAAGAGTAGCGAGTTGGTATTGTAAGTAAGGTCTGACTAACCTTGATTGAGGCAATTGTTACTTGTGGTGAAATGGTCTTGCGGGGATGAAGATGAAGATAAAGAGAATTAGGGTTTCGAAGAAAAGGTAAAAGTTGCAGGTTTGGTTGCACCACCATTATCGCCATCTTCTCTTCACAAGTCACCACTATTTCTCTCCCGCCCTGAAGATGGCGGTGAAATTAAAAAAAATTTAAGGGAGCGTTTGGTTAATATTTCGCGGAAAGAAATATTTTCTTACCATTAACAATTTTCCCACACGAAAAAATTACCACCAACCTTTTATCAAAAAATTACACTCTTCTGTCAATAATTTTTCTCCTCTCAATTATTTGGTTAGTTTTTCTTTCTTGTATGACTGGAAAATGGGAAAACACTTTCGAACAATAATTGTTGTCCCGAAAATAAGAAAATTTTGAAAAAACGAAATTTCATAATGCGAAGTAAATAAAATTTATTACCCTCTTCTACTAGAGGAATTACAAGATTCAATCCATCAGCCATTTTAAAAAGGAAAAAAAACGAAAAAGGAAAAAACAAAAATTACTTCTATGAAAATGACTATCAACGGTACAGTTAATCCGAAATGAAAAAAGCAGCAGACCAAGATGTGCTAACAGCGATATTCCTGCTTACTGAGTAAGCGGAGTAGGTTTCAGAACTTGCTTCTCGGTTCAGTGGCCCATGGAGGCGGAATGATTTCGTAAACTTCAGTATGTTCTTCTTTCTTGGTTTCCTCTTCATCTAACACATCCTCTGAAAATGCTTTAGGATTTGCTTTGATACAGTTCTGCAAAGCAATAAATGGATGCACGCAATCTGATCCCTACAAAATAACATATAGTTAGTAATTTCGATTCATCATCCCCAATAAAAACGGCTGCATTTACGAGGATTATAAGGAGTTGAGACATAACATTTTACGTACCCCATCACCTCACGACAGAGATCCAAAATTCGTTATAAAACGGAGTAACAGACAATGGTTTCAGAGCATATAATATATACTACATATTTTGGAAGTGTTATCGCCACTCGACACAAACCAAATCAGAGAAGGCACATAAAATCGAAAAGAGAAAGGGGTCAACGGATACAAAGAAGAGCCGGTTCGTTTAAGATTTCTAACCTTTTCTTCAGAAGTACTCTTTATGAAACAGACAAAAGCCTCAGAAAACTGAGTTCCACAAGGACCACTTCGTAATTCAGCTACACAAGGACATTCTAGTGCTTTCTGTGCCTTGGCATCAAGAGACTGGAGAGAAATAAGAACAAAAGCATTTTAGTTTGTACTCGAAGACAAACAAACAAAATCGACCAATCACATTGAAAGGGGGACTAACCTCGTTCTCATCGTCACTGAAAGCAGTAGCTTCTGCAGAAGGCAACGAGATTGTTTCAGTACTACGACACACCATGATATGTTATCCAAGAAAGTTGAAGGAAGATTGCATTATTTACCGATAAAATACAAAGGGAAAAAAAATTGAATATGCAAAGAGGAACATGCTTATTTATCATAGAGACATGTTCCATTGGTTCACCTCTTAGGGCCAAAACTAGTTAGTAACGATTCCAACTATTTCACTGCCATTAGTCATTCTAACGACAAATGGATTTATACTTGAATTTCTAACGAGAAATTGGGCCTGAAAGGCTGAAACACTTCCCACGTGGATTAGAAACTAGCTTTAGGATTATCAACAAATTGTCTCAACTTAGGAGGTGGTCAACCGACTATGGCAGTCGATGAATGTTTTTCATTCAGAGACATCTTTAGATAAGATGAGCATAAGAAAAGGAGGAGATCACCATTAGATATATCTTATGTAAATGCTATTGTCAGATAGGACAATTAGTCATAACACATGATGGGAACAAAAGGCAAACCATGGAAGCCCTTGAGAAAAGCTTGAAGCTGACAAATTGAGGCTCTTCTGTTTGAAGAGAGAAGGCATTCAAAAGATCGAAAGATATCTACTGTTTCATCCTACAATATGCATAGTGGCAAAGCAAGAACAATGATTTTACGAGTTAGGAAAGGGAAGAACCGTCTGAGTAATCCTACATTGGTTGTCGGAGGGGGTGGTGACTATTTTTCAAGTGCGAGTGGAATAGGTCTCACTAGCTAGCTTTTGGGGTAAGGGAGGCGCAATATCAGTTTGGGCCAAGGCAGTCCCAAGATGGCAACCACAAGAACAACAACTCGGCCGTATACAAAAACAACACATGGTACCACTCAACCACGAACCTCGCCATTAATGATCGAACCCTATCACTATACAATGGAGAGCGACACTTGATACGACCGGACCAAGTCAGGTTTCAATGTAAGAGTAAATGTTGCCACCATTCCTACTTAGCACTATGATCTCAATAAAGAGGAATTTGTAAATTTCTTCAGACTATCTCATTTTACACATTGAAATTCAAATCAATCCCTAAAGTAATTAATGGGTTTAGGTCAAGTAAAATCCCTCCTTCCCCTCCCTAGGTCTAGTATGCAATTGAAATTTCAAAACTTTCACTCACAATTTCACAAAGCAGAACAGTAGGAACAAAAATGAGAAAAGTTATTGTCTTTTGCTTAAAGAATAATGACTAACCTGCAATTAAATCTTCAATTGAAGTTGGAGAAGAATTCCTTCTTGGAGGAGAAGCCTCTTCTTGATTACTCTGAGGATCCACATCAGAGATAATGCTCTGACCTTGACCCATAGAAACTGTATACTAATGAAATTAGAACTTCACCAGATGAAGATTAACAAATGAAACTCGGAAAACTTAAACCCAATTTTATGGGTTTTCAGTACAAACTGAGAAAGATCCAGTTAAGGTTTCTCCTGAAGAATTAAAATCAAAATTAGAAGTAAGGGGTAAGCAAGTATGAGAGTGAAGAAGAAGAAGAGTCTGGTCTAACTAGTTTCAGCAAGGCGGCTCTCCTTTCCTCCTGGCTCGTTTGGGAGTGGGCGGCCCAAACTCTAGTAATTGGGCTTGGGTGGCGTATTTTGAGCCCGATCTCGAATTTGACACCATGTTTCAATTCAAAATTTCGAATGTTTGTTATTGTCTGACTTCCCTCGTATGATCTCTTTGCATTACCAATTTAATTATTTGCTTGACTCAAACAAGTCAAGTTCTAGTGTTCAACAAAAAAAAGAAGTTCTAATAACGAGATGGAAAAGAAGCAAATATAACGTCTGTTAATACCTAGGCATCTATCTATTCTATAAAGATGTTTGAACGTGACACATGCGACATTCCGATACACATTTGATAAAGTTATTTTTTGGATTGGAGTACAAATTTAGTTTATATTAAAGTATATGTTCGACGAGTACTGATTTTAGTTTGTCTCAACATAATTTGGTGATGGTCAGCGTTTTGGACATCTACTTTTGATTTCAGTGAATGTATACCTTAGTCGATCAATATTAATTACTCCATAATTTACTTATAAGACAACTTAATTTTCGGTCAGAAAAGTATATATTTTTGCATTTTATACCCGAACTACCACCACCTCCGCCCACTACCATCATTTATCTTACTCATCTCTCTCCCCCAACTCTCCGAGAAAAAAATCTTGGATTACATTCTTTTCATGAAGTCCCTATCTGGAGTTTCACCATTGGAACCTTTAGGTTGGCGTAGAGAGAAATTGAGATAGAATGTGGTGACGGTGATAGTGGTCGGAGGACATGTGGTGAGTTAAGGGTAAAATGCATAAATGTTAATTTCGGGATAAAATTTAAGTTGTCCTCTAAATCAACGGTAGTCAACTTTTTTCTTTTGTTTTGCAAATGATAGTCAACTCTAATTAATCAAAGTCTACATGTTTCATAACCAAATATGGATGCCCCTAGAGTAGTCTTCGCCCTAAGTAGTCTTTTCGATGCATAATTTGAGATTTTTAATGTGTTATTATCTTCATTAGATGTCTCTTTCTTTTTCTTTTTTGCTACGATCCCTTTTGTGTTTTTCTCTAACAATTACATTTTTCTTTGGCAAAAAAAATATTGTTTATAAGAGAAAAGGACTTTGTTAGCTAGTAAGCTAGGCATCGTCATATTGGTGTATTTTACCAAAAGCCACTCTCCTCCTCAATATGAATAGTTACGCTCCTGATCTAAAAAAATTTGGTTTAACCTTGTTTTGGTATTCGTTTTTTAACCATACAAGTGGACTTTTCAATTATCGACGACCAATAGACCACTTTTATTTTTGTTATTTATGTTTTCGCCAGCTTCATGTTCTTCACATCTCCATATATGTAGATGAAACAACTGCTGCAACACAAAAATTTAGAAAAATTGTTTTAGGTTTGACAAAAAACGAAAAAGAACTTACTAACAAGGTCAGTTTTTATCATCATTTGTCGTAAGATAATTTTTTTTTTCTTCGTATTCATAGTAACTATCATGTTATATTTTCCTTAAGTCGTTTTTTCGTGTTCGTCATTTTCTTAAATTTTCAGTTACGCACATAACACAAATTTATTGAACCGCTACATTAGGTCGTGAGTGAGTGGACTAAAAACCCATTTTGGTATTTGTATGGATTGAAGTGTCAATTATCCTTGTTTAATGGTGCTAATCTTCATTAGTTAAAAAATTGAGTCATCATCACCCACACAGTTGATAACTTGTTTACTTTTTCACTCTTCTTCTTGGGCGCTTTTTCTTTTTCCCCCTTTTCGAAATCCATTCGCTTTTTTTTCTCTCTTCTCTTCTTCTTTCTCTTGGAGCGATCGTCGCTCCATCTGAATTCTACGGTATGGATCTAGATCAATGGATTTCAAAGGTTAAAGACGGCCAACATTTAATGGAAGACGAACTTCAGCTTCTTTCTGAATACGTAAGCCCTTTCATTTTCCGATGTCTTCAGTAATCTAGGGTTTTGTATTTTACAGAAAAATTATAGTCTTGTAGCTAGACATAGGGCAATTTGTTATTGCCCTAATAATGAAAGTTGACGATAATATATCTTGTTCTTATTTGTTTTTGGTAGAGGGTAAAAATTATTGAAGAAATTTTCAGTCTTACTTTTGATTTCGTTTTATGATCTTGATTATTGGCATTTACAAGAAACCCTTATTGTGTAATTGATAAAAGAAAGAACATATGGTTAGTTGTTCTTTGTACTAATTTTGAAAATAGGAGTATCTTGATGTAGTTAGTGTTTAATCCTAGTTTTCTCCACACATTCAGAATTGTTTCTTAACTGAACGATGTCGATTACCTTTAGAATTCAGAAGGGATGACTACTAGGTTGAATAGATTCATTTACAGACCCAAATTTTCATGCTTATCTCTTAGTTTATTTGCCTATTCCTAGTCAAAGTTCTTTTGTTTGTGCCATTTCATTCACAGACCCAACGCACAAGTTCTTTTTATCTATTTTTTTTTCAAAAAATTCTTGCTGCGATTTTCCTTCAGTGAATAATCGTAATTATAGTTATCACCAGCATCATCGTTATCTCAGGTTATGGTACGTCAAGATGGATAAAAAGCTGTTTACTTTTAACTTTTCTTTGGACCGACAACTTATTTTACTTGAACTCTTAATCGAGGAAGAATATAGAATAGGGCAGTTTTAAAGGGCCCTCCCATTCTTGTCAAAAGGGCCCTCCTTATGAATTCGGTACGAGCCCACCGAATTCACAGAGAAGTTTCGGCCCGAGCCCACCGATTGTACAAGAGACCTCTCGGTCCTAACCCACCGAATTTCTACTCCAATAGCCTATTTTGTGATTTCGGTGGACTCAGACCGAATTGTGAATTCGGTGGGCTCGCACCGAATTCACAAGAGGGGCCCTTTTAACAAGAATGGGGGCCCTTTTAAAACTTCCCTATAGAATAGGATAGTGTCCAACTACCGTTTTGTTAATTATATTAATATGATACATCTAAATGGGTGAAGTAGTTCAAATCTTGGTCTTTTTGCTCTTACCTCTAATTGATAAATTAAAAATCATTCAAAACCACTGCAAAAGCAATTCGACCCTATACACTGAACTGTTTAACTCCACGCAGTTGGTTTTTGTTGCGTATAAAGCAAACCTATTCCTACACATATCTAAACATTCACTGTACAATTAACACATTAGTGATACATGTGTGTATTTGCACAAGGAAAAAAATATTAGAAAAAAAAATAACTTTTTACCAATTTTACATTATGTTTGGACCTTAAACCCAATCTATTTTTTAGTTTGGACCTATCGCTCACCGACCCTTCTTCCAGACAAGTTTATGGTAAACTTTTAAAGTTGAAACAAGCGGTAGAAGCACTTTATATTTGGAACACGACATAAGTATGAATGTATGTTTCCATTCAAGTTACTAAAGTTCATCACAAATGCCATGGACTCATGGGAATCCTTGTAGTTATTTATCTGGCATTGGAGAATTCCAGGGAATGACGTTACTTTTGGCATTGGTATTCTAGATATAAGACATCAAAGGGGGTGAGAATTAAGCCGTTGTTTTCAAAAGAATGAAAAATTGATTGAAGTAAGTCTTAAGAAGCTATACCCAAGCATATCAGGTTCTGCAACATGAGGTACCTATTTACTACGAGCCAAACTAAGTAAAAACTTTTCGTCCTTGTTTCCTTCTCTGCAAACTATTGTGGAGATTTGGTATCGGAATCACAGGGAAATCACAGAAATACATAGGTTGGAAAAGTATGTTAAGAAAGCTTCTGAAATGACTTGACAAGATATAATGTCTGTACAGTTTTTGAAATTTATTTGTGATACTCATTTTCATTATATTTTCTTTGTATCTGTTTATTTAACAGGTCAAAGATATTCTGATTGAGGAGTCAAATGTGCAGCCAGTCCACAGTCCAGTAACTGTTTGTGGTGACATCCATGGTCAGTTTCATGACTTAATGAAACTATTCCAAACAGGAGGTCATGTGCCAGATACAAATTACATTTTCATGGTAAATTTATGTGATGTTACTCATGGGACAAAAATATTATAGTATGTCGCAAGTTGCGACAGATTTCTTTCACTAGATATGACTCCTATAACATAATTAGTTTTATATGCTCGTTCTTGCAAGTACTAAGCCTTTCAAATTCTTGCAGGGTGATTTTGTTGATCGTGGATACAACAGTCTTGAAGTTTTTACAATTCTTTTACTTCTTAAAGCAAGGTACTTGTTGCTCGTATCCTAATTTCTCTCTCTCTCTCTCTCATACATATGCATGCCTGTAAAGTAGCCAATTGTTGACATGGTCTTTTAACGAACATGTACTAGTTGAGTAAAACTTGAACTCGCGAACATAGTGTATTATTGTTAACTCATATGTTGATTAAGCAGTAAAACTCAAAGCTGGGTGATCATTTTTATTACTATCTGAGTATCTGTAAATGAGTAGCATTTGTACTCATCGTTTGCTAATCTAGTTTTTTTATTCATATCTTAACAAATTAATGGGTTAAAGTAAACTAATACAAGCAAACTCTTCTACAGTCGGAAGTCAGCCTAATAATTTATGTTAATGGTGGTAAGGCTAATCATAGGTTCGCTCATCACATAGCAAAACGGTCACAGCCTCTCTTTAATCTTTATGCATATAAAAGTGTATGGGATCTAATAACATATGCCAAGATTTCTTCCAAGTGTATGTACACATTTATAGGTTTGATGGGAGCTAGTAATGAGTCAAGATTTCTCTCGAGTCTACTCAAGTTTTGGTCTGCTTTTGGAATTGGACGGACTTTTTTGTCAATGATCTCCATGGTGGGAAGATGATTTTGTTCATATGTATTTAATGGATTATAGTCACACGTCATACGATAGAGAACATAACCCTGATGTATGCATAAGTTTTGAGTATGAACTAGTTTTCTAGTTCTCACTTGGAGAAACTTATCAATAGTTTTATTAATGGCTTGAGTTCTTAAGTGTAAATCAAATGCTTCAGAATCGACTGATGGAAAAGTTGCCTGATATTTTTGTGGGCAATCTCTGTTGTGACAGATATCCTGCGCACATAACTCTATTGCGAGGAAATCATGAAAGCAGACAACTTACTCAGGTAAGCTTGCTTATTTGATATTCAGCCGAATGTGGCTTATTCAGTTCCTGATTTCTGACCATTTAATTCCCATTTTAGCAGTATAATCTGGAAACCAGTAGAGTGTATGTTCAAAAATAATCTATTTGACCTGCTATTCCCCATCATCTAATTGGATATCATTGAAGTACTATTACCACTTGCAAGTCATGTGCAAACTACTTTCCCTGTTCCAGCAGTTTTAGGCCTACTAATTATCACATAACCACAAAAGAAATGGAAAAATGGTTTTTGAAGCTTCTGTAGGTGCAACTTAGATTGGGACACTTTTGGTATTCACGTCCTAAATTAGAATGTCTCTGGGTATCTCATTTCATTATAGTGGTTGAGCTTATGGAATGTTTTCTCCGTTTTCACTAGGTCTATGGTTTTTATGACGAGTGTCAAAGGAAGTATGGCAACGCTAACGTATGGCGGTATTGCACTGATGTTTTTGACTATCTCACTCTTTCAGCAATTATTGATGGAACGGTATTCTCTCTTCTCATTCTGGTTTTTCTTCTTGTTAATTCTGCGTGTTTATATTATTATGTGCTGTTATGCTTTGAATATCAGGTGCTGTGCGTCCATGGTGGTCTTTCACCTGATGTTCGAACAGTTGATCAGGTTTGTCTTGGGTTGGGTCGTTTTAAAGTTTATTATATATTTCTGTTTTATACCTAGTGGTAAAACAACAAGCAATTCCCTCTTATGATTTTCCTCTTCTTTATGTTTCTGACAAGTCAGATGAGAGTTATAGAGCGAAATTGTGAAATCCCTCATGAAGGGCCTTTCTGCGATCTCATGTGGAGTGACCCTGAAGAGATTGAAACATGGGCAGTTAGTCCCAGGGGTGCAGGTTGGCTTTTTGGATCTCGAGTGACAACTGAGGTAAGCAAAACTTGTGTTCTCCTTGCTGAAAAATATAGTTCTCCCACTGTCAGCTTAGAATCACTTATTGAAATTGAAAAATGTTTATGCAGTTCAATCATATAAACAATCTAGATCTGGTTTGTCGGGCCCACCAGCTTGTGCAAGAAGGTCTGAAGTACATGTTTCAAGATAAGGGCCTTGTAACTGTACGTAACATACACACTTCCATTTGGAACCCTTTTGTCGTTTGTATGAATTTTAAAAGTATTATCTGGTGCTCGACAATGTTTTAGCCACACCCCCCTGAGAATTATATTCATGGTTATTGCAGGTGTGGTCTGCACCAAATTATTGTTATCGTTGTGGAAATGTAGCTTCAATATTGAGTTTCGATGAGAATATGGTATAATCTGGTGCCTTCTATATTTTGTTGTTCCAGTTAAATCTAAGAAATTTTTTTTTTAGATTTCCTAGTATCTGAAGTAATGTATCATAATTCATAAACATGGTGGTGATAATGCATAACTAGGAATGAACTGTTTGAAGATCAAAAAAATGGTGAACCCTAGTTGTAGAAGATATTCTAGCCAAAAAGCAACTCAATTTGATGACCAAAGTTTCAAAAAGAAAATTTGATGACCAAAGTAATGGATTATACGGACTCAATCCCACTGGGAAACTGAACTAAGAAATGTGTAGGTCGATCATTTTTCGTTCTTTATCACCATTGCTTCTCTAATTTGCTTATAATACATTGTGTACACTGACTTCTGGCTCTAGAGATGACGTGCATTTGGATATTTCGTTATAGGTCACCCTGTCATAATATTTTACGGTTTTTTACTGGTTCATATGTGTAATCAAAGTTGACTATTCTGCCTGCACCTTACTTGCCCTAGTACGAATAACACATCCTGATGACCCCTACCTTGCAGTCTAAGCCCTTCCTGGAATTTTTTAATTTTGACAACCACCTATACCAGTCTTTGTGGTAGAGATGCCTAACTGATGTCAAATGCCTAGCTTAAGATGGTTTTCCTCAATAGGCATTAACAAAACTGTTCAAAATTTAATTGCAACAACCTGAACCCTAACTAAATTATGTTGTTATACATACTGATGCAATGATGTCTAATCTCAGGGTTAATTTTTTATTTTTGATTGCCGAAAAAGAATAAGATAAGAGAATGAGACATAACTCTGATTGTTATTCCGTTTGGTAATTATGCAGGAGAGGGAAGTAAAATACTTCACAGAAACTGAGGAGAACAACCAAATGAGAGGTCCAAGGTCAGGTGTTCCGTATTTCTTATGAGCGAGGCAAGGGTATCTACTACTTTGCCGTCCCTTGTAAAATTATTTATGGAGCTTGGAGATTCTTCGATATTGTGACTGAAAAATGAAAAAAATATAGAACCAAGGAAACTTTGGATACTTTTTAAACATTTGCATAGTAGTAAAAATTTTATCAGCTTTTGATTTGCATTTGTATATTAAAAGCTTATAGTATTTATTTGTTCTCTTTCTGTCTCTCAATCTGATTTTTCTTGTAGGTTTTGTTGGTTTCGTGTGAAATTTTCCACTTTCTGTTGTTAGATCTTAAGGCTCTATGCCTTCTAATTATACTTCTCGTTATTGAAATTATGATTCATTGTGTAGGCTGTTATTGTTTGATTACCCGTTCTAATACTTGCATAAAGTGTAAGATCATTCTTGCACGAATTATTATAATTGGCAAGTGTGATTTATTGAGTTGGAAGTAGGAAATCAAACCTATAGGTTTTCATTATATGGTATAACACACGTATAACGTGAAGATCTATGATTACTAAATCGAGTACAAAATATTACTCCTCAATATACTCTTGGAGTTCACCTAAAAATTTCATTTAGAAGTTAATGTGTCATTTGAGAATTATAAATTGTGCCATCACTATGTTGCCTGAGATAGTGATTAATTATAACAAGTTGCAGCATTTCCCATTTTTTTTTACATTTTATTCTACTGGAGGTCCACTCGACAAATTTTCTAACTTTTCCCTTTGACCATCCCTAATATGACAAACGATCACATTTTTTTTTTACCTTAAACCATCATCCCTAATATGTTGAACAATCATTTCAGAAAACTCTCCCTGTCGTTTTCTTTTACATCTTATCCAATTCACCCTACTCTTTTACAAATAAAATATCAAAGAGAAATTACTAATACCAATATGACACACTTTGCTCGCATTATAGTCAGAGGCACGGCATTGTGATTAGTTGGAGTGACGAGCGCATGTATATTTCTCCACAAAGTTCAAGTCTTACTGTCTTTATCGTTGTAAAAAGAAAATATTAGGACGATAAGTGAGCTAAAATTGCTCTTACATACCAATCTACTAAACTCTTCTTTTCAGCTAAAATTTTATCCTAGAAGAACGGTGACAACAAGAGTAGGGAAAAAAATACACGTGTAATAAATCGCTACACTAATGGACATGAAACAACCGGTGAGAAGACAAACCTTATAGGCAGGGCCGCAGGTGTACGTAATTTTTGTAATAGAGTGAGGTAATTTAGATATTTTACCTGTCGTAAATATTGTTTTTCCAAGAACTGGGGACGGGAGGGAAAGAAAGGGAAAATTTCAACACCAGCAAGGAGGGGAGAGTGGGTGAGCAACTAGCCTATAGGGTTTATCTTTAATCTCCACTTTTTCTCTCTGACTCCCAAGGATTTTCGATGACAGTGGTAAGGGTTTGAATAAGATTCAATCTTAACAACAAGTAGCCAGAGCTGCCAATCAAGTATTTAGCAACTAGGGTTTTTCTTACATCTTCACTTTCCCTCTCAAGGATTCGGTTGAAATTTCTGGTGAGTTATCGATAATTGATTTAATTCTAACGATTTTAATGTGTAAATTGACGAGTCTCTTTGAAAATTGGGAGATGATTTAAGTTGTAGTCCAACTGTGTGATGAAATTCCTCTTTTTAAGTTTTTGTTTGGTTTTGTTTACATACCAGTTTTATATTTTTAATCAATTGATGATTATGATTTGTGAACTACTAAAGTATATCCCGTGCCTTGTATTAATCAAATATGACGAAATTCTATAATATTGTTTTAGGACCTCTCTCCACACATGTCACCCGACTTCCATATTTACTGTTGTTATATTCGGATGAGGTAATTTCTAGAAAGGTCAAAATAATATTGAAAATGAGTAGAAAAACACAAAACATTTGAAAATTATTATTCAGGTCAAAAAGTGTCCAGTTACTAAAATACCCTTTTTTGTCATTTTGTGTAAATAAATTCTTTTATTTTACTTTAAAGTTTAAATCGATATAACTTTTGTTTGAGATGTCGGATTTCAATAAAAATTATATATTTAGAAATGATTTTTCATTAGCTTTCTAACAAGATCCACTTTCAATATTTTTTTTCGAAAAAAAAAACTCAGAAAAAAACGGCGTTTTTTTCCTTTACGTTTTTCTGCAAACGTGTTTGCAAAAATCTGCTGTGCAAACGTGTTTGCAAAAATCTGTTGTGCAAACGTGTTTGCAAAAATCTGTTGTGCAAACGTAACGTGTTTGCAAAAATCTGTTGTGCAAACGTAACGTGTTTGCAAAAATTTGCTCTGCAAACGTGTTTGCAACAATCTGTTCTGCAAACCGATGTACAAGAAGACATTTTTCACCTCATCTAAAAACTTGTATTTGATTACCTATTATTTATAAGCTTAAGCTAAAATACCATAATTAGGATTATGATATGAGGTATAAATTTCCATTAAGTATCTCACAGACTAAAACGAAAACCTTAGAATTCAAAGAAGACTAAACATGTCATGAGGAATGGTAAGTTAGAATCTGTAAAGAGGTACAACTATAAAGAAACAATAAAGGAGTTGTTCAATTACTCTATTCACCACAACCCAGAGATGAACAATTTCTGGAAAGTTGTTAGCTTTAGGTTTAATTTATACATGACAAAAAATGCAGACCAAAAAAGACTAAAAAACTAACAAAAATTTTCATATTTTCTTCTCTTTCTCTATCAATCTATGTTTCTAATACTCTTTTAACAAATCCAATAAGTAATCTCCAATGGCATAACATACACATTTGCAAGTAGAAAAGAACAAGTATATAATGTGAATCTGTGATAACATTTTACCAACACAAGAGCTTAAGATAAATAATGAAAGAAGGGCAAACCTTAGATTTGAGGTTAAGAAGATTTATGTATCTAAAACATGAAAGAGAAACAGATCCAAGATGAAATCCTAGAAATCGACATTGTGGATGAGAAAAGTAAAGCTAGAATAATAACTCATTTCAGTTCAGAACACACACTCACTTTCTCTCTCTAAAAAGATATCTTTTTTCTGGAGTGAGAGAAAGATGTAAAGGGGAAGTAAGGCTGTATAAAACAGAGACAAAAGTAGATGCGGCAGCCATTGCTGCGCGTGAATACATCTTTCCGACAACCATTAATGAGTTTTTGTAAATCTCAGATTAATAGAAATTAGAAGATGAATTTCTGAAAATTGGGAAGAAGATCCGAAGAAGAAGAAGATTCCAAGAAGAATAGAAGGATTCGAAGGAGTAGAAAGAAGAAAAATCCTGGAAAAAATTTGGATTTCTTGAGAGAGAAGTGATATCTAATGGGTAAGGGTATATTGGGAACCAAACAATTAGAAAATGACCTGAATAGTAAATATCAAAATTATTTTAAACTTGACCTATTATTACCCATAATATTTTGATAACTTGTACTTAATAGAAAAAGTTCTAGGTGTTTTTAGTTATTATCATAATATTTCAAACCCAAATAACCATTTTCTCTATTCGGATATCATAATTTTTTGATATTATTTTCTTGAGTTAATTCCTATATGGCCCCCTACTTTGTGACCAGCTTCTTTTATGGCTCCATTTTTTTCGTAAATTCAAATATGGCCCCCTATTTTCAAGTAAATGTCAATACTACCCTTCTTAATTCTAAATTTAAATCATTTAAAAAGACTTATTTCCACCTCACCCCTCTCTCTCCACCTCATCTCTCCACCTCATCTCTCTCCACCTCATCTCTCTCTACAACTCACCCCTCTCTCTCTCCAATTCACCTCTCTCTCTCTTTCCAACTCACTCCTCTCTCTCTCCAACTCACCTTCATCTTCTCCGATTAAAGTCGCCGGCCGGAAAATTTTCCGGCCGGCGACCTCCAAAAAAAAAAAAAATTTCCTCTCATCTCTCTCTAAAAACTCCGACGAAGGGGATTTCCCTTCGCCGGAGCCGTGAACAGACCGGTCTGGTCTGTTCACGGCAGACCTTTGAAGGAAGCTGAAAATAGGGAGCCATATTTGAATTTACGGAAAAAAGGGGGCCATAAAGGAAGATGGTCACAAAGTAGGGGGCCATATAGGAATTAACTCTATTTTCTTTCGTTTTCTTTTTCTGAAATTAGTTAATTGAGAGAGATTTTAATTTCTTTTTTCATTCAAAATATTTTTTTTTTTTCTTATATGTTGCCTACTGGGCATCACGGTGGGTCTTCCGTCTTCATGACAAACTGACGATTCAACTTTCTCTCTGGGTCCCAAATTCTAGATTTAACCCTCGAAAATTTCGTATTTAGGAGGAAAGTCGTCGTCTTCAACCTTTCATTATCAAAACAGCGGGAAAAGTGTTTTAGGGTTTAGAGAGAAATAATCTCCCAAATCAATCGGATTTCATTTGTACATAATAAATACTCAAAAGTGGTAAGTTATTACTGATTCTATTCTCTACTTTCTTTATGCTTACTTTTTTTTTCTTTTCCAATTTCTACTGCATAAACCCTACTTCATTTAATGAAATTATATGTTTTGGAAAGCAGAGTTTGAAAGGGGGATTATGAGTTCTTCATACATACTGAGTTTAGTATTTGCTGGTGCTATTTGGTGTTTAGCTTACGCTGCTGTTGCTGTTACTCGAGCAATTAGGTTTTTGATCGTCACTCGTTCTCCTATCATCAACTAAGTAACCTAAATCCATTTTAGAATCATGGGTTACGCTCAGTTAGTTATTGGTCCTGCTGGTAGTGGGAAGGTGATTATATTATTCTCCTTTTCCTCTCTCTTATCTTATATTCTCTTTCTGATTAGTTCTATTATCTTTTTAGGGTTTTGGGTTTGTTTTGAGATCATTTGTGAAGCTAATTCATGGTAATTTTTCTTCCTTTTTTCTATCAGTCAACATACTGCTCTAGTTTGTACAAACACTGTGAAACAGTTAGTAGAAGCATCAATATTATAAATCTCGATCCAGCGGCTGAAAATTTTGACTATCCTGTAGCTATAGGTAACCAAAGTTTCATTTAGTTTGAAGCATTTCAATGTGTAGTGTTAAGTTTCCGTTTTATCAGAATTAATGTGCTATTTTTTTCTGTTTGCAGATATAAGAGAACTTATTTCTTTGGAAGATGTTATGGAGGAGCCCGGCCTAGGTCCAAATGGCGGGCTTATTCACTGCATGGAGTATCCTTTTATTTCTCTTTCGGTATTTTTTTTCGTTGGGATATATACCCATTTTCACCTTTAATTAACTTGAGTATGATATGACTCAAGAAGTCTCGGGCACCATCGTTTGATTTGACTTGAAGTTATTGAACCACTTCGAAGCTTTATGGACTTTATTGTCCGAAAAGTTATTTTTTCGTACCCTCTTATGAGTACCTCCAAATGATGTGAGTGCACCTTTAGAAAATAGTCTCACCACAATGAACCCAAACCGGGGATTCTCTGTCACTTGATGGTCTACTACTGCTTAGAATCTGGCGTACTTTACCCATGATAACTTAGTATGCCTTGATAATGTTTATTTACCGGTATAAATAACCATGAAGTTATATATTTGTTGTTTCAATTGAATTCCCTCAACTTCTACGCTCAGGTGCCTTGAAGATAATTTACATAATTGGTTTGATGAAGAATTAGAAAATTTCTTGGACGACGACTACTTTGTTTTCGACTGCCCAGGTACTTTTGGTTCCTTGTGACGTTTCTAATGATTGAATGAAACACAAACCCATTTCAAATTTTATTTGTACATTTTAAAAGTGTCCTTTTCTATAGTAAATACCGTTGGCAGATCCATTTTATGTATAGCCGTATAAGACATGATTTTTTGTTAACAGAATGATGTTTAGAGCTAGTTTATCTACTGAGACTAGGAAAGGAGATATGATGGTATTATTCTTTGTTTTGGTTTTATGATGCGACAATTTAATGCGTCGGAACTCCGAAGGGGGATAGAGAGATAAAGTCACTGGTCTAGAAAATGCTTTTACTTCAAAGAGCCTGAATAGAAGTTCTCTTTGAAACAAGTATTAATATTGAAGTTAGTTATATATGGAAACATTATTTTGCCTACCTCGGTTATTTCTGCATATTATATAATCTGCTGCTAAATTTGCTTCAAATGGAAGTAATTTTCTTCTTGTGTAGTTTTTTGCATACAATAAAGTCTAACATCATTCTTCTAATGACCTAAAGGTCAGATAGAACTCTTTTCGCACGTCCCAGTGCTTCGGAACATTGTGGAACATTTGAAACGCAAGAATTTTAACATTTGTGTTGTGTACTTGCTTGATTCACAGGTTTGTCCTAGTCATCTATTTTACTCTTCACATATTCTTATCTAATATATCTATTGTTTAAATTAGACGTTTATTAATTCTCAACTTTTGTAATGTTTATTTATCAGTTCATGACTGACGTGACCAAATTTATAAGTGGTTGCATGGCATCACTTTCTGCAATGGTTCAGTTTGAGCTACCACTTGTTAATATTCTTTCCAAGATGGATCTTGTGAAAAACAAAAAGGGTATTGAAGAGTGAGTTCACTGATTGTACTACTGCTCCATATTTCCTCTGCCATTTTCGGTTGAGTAATGTACCAACAAATGTTTTTTGTTCATTTTATTTGCAGTTATCTAGATCCAGAACCAGAAGTATTATTGTCGGAGCTGAATCAACGCATGTCACCTCAATTTCAAAAGCTAAATAAAGCTTTGATTGAACTGGTAAGTGGTATTGAATTATGGAACTTGTATATATTCTACACTTCTTTGGCAATGGTTACATATTATCATTTGTATTGTCGACAAATGAAAAGGAGTAGTAGCTAGGGTACTGCACTTAAGTTTTCAGGAGTGGGTCGACTAACCCATTCAAATATGTTTATGGTTTTTTCTTTCAGTCTTATGTACTCCTGAGAAAAGATGGTATCACTTTGTCTTGTCTGTTTAGTTTTCTTCGTTTACTAATTGCCCTGAATACATTAGGTGAATGAGAACAGAATAGTGAGCTTTATGCCTCTTGACTTGAGGAAGGAGACTAGGTAATCTCTCTCTCTCTCTCATAGATTGTAGTGGTCATTCTTTCTGATATCTTTGTTGCGGCTATGGAGTTGTAGTGACTCAGTATTTGCATTTTTATATCATTTCAGTATAAGAAATGTGCTGTCTGAAATTGACAACTGCATTCAGTATGGAGAAGATGCAGATGTTAAGATCAAGGACTTCGATGAAGAAGAAGAAGATGATGATTTCTGATTCCAACTTTACCACCACTATGACTTCTCTTGTATATTACAAATTATCTGTACTTCTGGTTACAAATGCTGTTTAACAAATGATTCTTGAACATTTTTGCCTCTAAACCCTAACTGGAACCTTATGCTCTACTATATATACTTCGCATTTTGGTACATTTGGTATTTGAACCAACCAAACTTCATGTCCTCTTGTTAGCACTGTGGTCGATATAACAAATTTTATATTTGGGAATGGTAAAAAAACAATGTGATGCTCTACCTGAAAAAGCAGTTTCAAATCTGCCGGAAGCCAACACCCATATTCGGCCCAAGCCAGCCATCTTTGTCGGATTTTGGCCTACTATTTTGGTACAGTGATTAGGAAATCATTTTGAATAAAACTTCGATTAAGTTGATATTTGTGACTGACTCACTTCAAAGGGAATGGAAATGACTATAGGTAAAAATTGATGTTCATTACAAATTGTTATCTTGTTCATTGAGCTTTAGATTTGGCATTACCAATCTTCATCCTTTTAGAAAGCATTCTTTTAATCTTTCTGTTTCTTTCTCTTTCCTTTGCCCTTACTTTCAAAATCACTTCTTCTCTATCTGAAATAGCAAACAAGATTTTTTACACTTATTAGCTACATCCATTAACTCACTTTCTGTTCCATCTCTTAATCTTTATTCTTAAATTGAAGCAGAAGTCAAAAAAGTAGTTTGTAGAAAAGTAAGAGCCGGAAAAGATGTTTTTCTAAGTCAATTCACCTCCAAATGAAAACCAAAGGATGACAAAATGCTATTTGGCCTGAAAATAGGGGCACGACCTCAATGTGAAAGTTGGTGCCGTCGGTTCTCGTTGGGAATAGGACGCATTAGCTTTCAGGCTGAGAATCGACCCACCCATTTTCCAGCCAAACATTTCCCTATACATGTATAAGTTGCTCAATCTAATGGCTCTGGGTATGCAACGTCTGGTCGTGTCAAGGTCTGTCCATTTTTCAATTGAAAAACACAAATGAGAGGAAATGGTGGGGTTATAGTTGGGTTGGAGTTAGGTAGTCTTTTTTTTGTTTGAAATGAAGTTAGGTGGTCTTACCAACCACAACTCCTCTAGTCATACAACAAGACCACTTCTAATCCCACCACCACCACCACCACCACCACCACCACCACCGCCGCCACATTCCGTCGTTGCAATCAACTGAACCAGCCATGTCAACCATCATCACCTGCAAAGGTAACAATTTTTCGTTTACTTCTCCAATTCATCACTTTCCCTTTTCTTTCTTTTACATTTCATAATTCCTCATTAACTTCATTTCATCTCTCTCTCTCTCGAACTCTTTCTCTCTCTAATATAGCTGCGGTTGCATGGGGAAGGGGGGAAGCTCTGGTAATAGAGGATGTGGAAGTCGATCCACCACAACCCATGGAAATCCGTATAAAAGTCGTATGCACGTCCCTCTGCCGGAGTGATGTCACTCAATGGGAATCTGAGGTATTTTCTTCTTTCCCACAATTTTGTTCCCTATAAATTCATAATTTTCAGACTCTACCCATTATTCAACTCAAATTCATTTTTACTGTAATCCTTAATTCAAATTGTGGGGTTTAGCATTTCTATTTTATTGTTGATTGAAAATATCATTCTCTTTAAACTTAGAAATGATTTAGTAAAATGGTGGTGGCTTGATTTTAGGAGCATTTTAGTTAGTGTTGGATTACAAAGTTGTTCTTAGAATTTTATAAACTTATTTATGGGAGGTTAAATTGCAATGAGAAAGAAAAAAAAAAGTGATGGTTTTGATTCCTCTTGAGAGGAGAGGATTACATAGTTAAATGGATAGTGACCTTCTACCTCGGAAACGTGAATGAGCGCCCACCCACAATCACATATTCAGTGCTCCGACATGGACATGATATGGGGGATGAATTCTGCTTAGGGTCGATGGTTTACCAATGCGACCATATCCACGCAATAGGGATCTAATGTACACCATTCAACTAATCTTGGTTTTGGACCAGGGGCATTTCGGGTTGAGTCTTCGATGTCCTAAATTTATCCATTTCTAATGGTTGGTTTTGGACTATCCATTTAATAAATGAGATGAAATAATGATCCATGGTGGTAATCCGAAATGGTTCGGAGTGGAAGCATGATATCTGGTAGTGCTCCCTGATCACACAGATGCGCCAAATAATGCATGTAGGAAAGAGAAAGCATATCATCAATTGGGCATGAGAGATCCTTCCTTATTTTAATTTGGGATGGAAATATTGAATAGGTAGCTCCTTTACTACTAGATGGGATTGGTTTACCTTGTTGCCATTTTCACCCTTAGACTTATAGAGTCAATAGAAAATTGCTAGGTGTAAGATCCTAGGGCATCAACCACATAATTAGACGCTGAGAGGGATTTCTTAGGAAATTTGAGATGTAACTAAGAGGTCGAGCGAGACATGGATGTGTAAATATATATATATATATATATATACACACATGCACGTATGTGATGGGAGTCGTTACTTTGTATCAGAGCCTCTCGTGGATAAAATGGTGTGTTAATTTGCTGGAAGAGTATGTAAAGGCCTATCCTTTATGGAATGATCATTGTTTCTCACATGAACTGAAAATCTGCTCTCCTTAGTCAAACCACTTGCATCATTTTTAGGTCATGTAACTCACCTGTCCTGATGTCTTTCTTTATTTTGGCAGGCACTTGCTCCCCTATTTCCTCGAATTTTCGGCCACGAGGCCTCAGGGTTTGTTATATAATCCTTATTCCTTTTGATTTTATCCTAATTTAACGTTGAGAAATGAAAACTTAGGTTCTTAGGATTCAACCTTTGAGTTTCCACTTTTAGTAGTCCGCACTATACATCCTGGTTTAAAATATCTACTAGCACTCAATGAACGTCATGATTCATGGTTCAATGACAACTTCTCTTGGATAAACTATTCATAATAATGGAATTTGGTACTAATGGTCTTTGAGACAACACGAGGTGGTTGACGAATGTGAGCATTGGATGATCTTGGTGGTGGACATATATTTGTACATGTTTGTCTAGTACACTTTACGATGTTGTTTATACGTTATTATCCAGATTATTGAGTCTTAGCAACTTGGCAGGATCGTTGAGAGCATAGGTGAAGGAGTAACCGAGTTTACGGAGGGTGATCACGTTCTTACCGTGTTTACAGGAGAATGCATGTCGTGCAAACATTGTTCCTCTGGCAAAAGTAATATGTGCCAGGTTTTGGGGATGGAAAGGACTGGTGTTATGCACAGTGATAAGAAGACTCGCTTCTCAGTAAAAGGAAAACCTATTTATCATTATTGTGCCGTTTCTAGTTTTTCCGAATATACAGTAGTTCATTCTGGATGTGCAGTTAAAATTACCCCATCTGCACCACTTGAGAAAATATGCTTGCTAAGTTGTGGAGTTGCTGCAGGTAACTCTTTCTTTCTGTTTCTTAAAATCTTCATTCGACTCAAAAGTCACATTCCTTATTGCAATTTTGAGCAGAGAAATGTTGTTCCGAAGTTAACGTACTTGAAGTTCGTGTTATTAGGTCTCGGTGCCGCATGGAATGTTGCTAATGTAACTGAAGGATCAAGTGTAGTAATTTTTGGTCTCGGAACTGTAGGCCTTTCTGTAAGTAATGAGATTAAATTATAACTTGAAAAGTTCCATTTATCGGGGATTATCATAATTTCAAAATCGTTCATATGGGTATACTTAATTAACATGAATCTTTTTCATGAATAGGTAGCACAAGGTGCTAGACTTAGAGGTGCATCTCAAATCATTGGTGTCGATATTAATCCTGAAAAGTGTGAAAAAGGTAAAACAGCCTCTTTTTTCTTTCGGTGATCTACTTGGGTAGTTTACTTCATATTCATTTGTTCTTGGAACAGGAAAGGCCTTTGGGGTAACAGAATTCATCAATCCAGCTGATTGCAGTGAACCTATTCAACAGGTACTTGACTAATCAAGCTCAATTAACACAATAGTTACGTGTTTTTGGTTTGAAACACCGTTTTACTAGTAGACGGAATGAGAGTACTGACTGAGTCTACTTTTGGGTGAAGTTAAGGATTGGGTAGGTTAGTCATAACTCTGACAAGTGAGAACAGAAATTACAACATCTGAGAAACATACCTTCAAATCCGTTTTACTTTTAAGTCATAAGATTTCATATAAGTTGTTGATGAAATAATAATTGAAAATGTGCAGGTTATTAAACGTATCACTGCTGGCGGGGCGGATTTTTCTTTTGAATGTATTGGTGATACAGGAATGGTAACCACAGCGCTACAATCGTGTTGCGATGTAATTATACTTTAAGCTAATGAACTCTCAAAACTCTATTTGGCTTATAAAAGTTTCGATAAAATTTTTGTTTTTCTCAATCGTTTTGGGTTTCTTCAGGGTTGGGGTGTCACTATTACTCTTGGTGTACCAAAAGTAAACCCCGAGATTAAAACTCACTACGGGTTACTTCTATCTGGAAAAACTTTGAAAGGATCTTTATTTGGTGGATGGAAACCTAAATCAGATCTCCCGAATCTAGTCGATAAGTATTTAAGAAAGGTAAGCTTTTACTATACTTGCCCCATTTAGAGGATGGAATCATAACCATTATAGTTGTTTCAGTTTTTGAATTTTTCATACAATATATGCAGGAAATTCAAATTGATGAGTTCGTCACGCATGATTTACCATTTGAGGATATCAACAAAGCTTTCAACCTCATGAAGGAACGGAAATGTTTGCGGTGTGTGATCCACATGCCAAAGTAAAAATATGGAGGTAGGGTTAATCTCTACACTTCTCTTACAACTTCCGATAAGTGACTCGGGGTAATGTGAATGTTGTCATGAGAGCTATACACACAAACGACATAAATGGAGTCTAAGCGAATAATATAGCAGTACTAGATTGATCTATGTCTACTGTAAGGATATTTCTAGTTTGATGTTTTTAACCATAACCTGAGCGTGCTAATCTATTCTTATCATCTACACCAACATGATTTTTGGAGTTTGGGGGTGAGGCGTATTGTATTTTCGGGTTACAGATGTTGTAAACTTGTAATTTGTTTGTGGTATGAAATTTGTGATACTTAAGTTCGTATAATGATATTTCCCGTGTGCAAGTTTGAGAGAAATCTGAGATGTTATGTTCATTCTGCACATTTAACCTCGTCAATTTGGCATTCCCTAGCTTACTCTGCTCATAATAATTCTGGATAGTTTCATTCCCTAGCTTACTCGGCTAAGAATAAGTGATTGTTTAGCATTTACGGATGACAAATGGTTTTTAACTTTAAGAACTGAAAAGACGTAAGTCGATTTTTATGGAAGATTCCTGTATTAAATATGTGAAATAGAAAACCCTGAGGTTGGGTTTCGACACTGACAGCAATTTTTTTTAGCATACAAGAAGTAACATTATAGTACATAACCAAGTGACACCTTTGCCATTAAGGTTCTCGAGATGGAATATGAAACTATTACGATTTTTGTTGCTGATGATATGAAATGTAATACTCAAATAATAGAGAACAGATTGATAACTATTTTGAGAGGCTACAAAAGAGTTGGCTACAAGCAGATTGAACTCAACAACTAGTACTTGGACTACAATTTCCCATTTTCGTCTACATTTTTTCGGACCAAAATAACTATACTCGGTTGCTAAGTAACTTCCTGTTCTCATTCTTCTGCTGTACTTGTTGCTGCTTTATACTCCACCTTAAACTAATCACCTGTTAATGCCCGAGGTCTATGCTCAAGAGTCAAGAGAGACATGCCCGTCTGAGAAATTGCCCTCACGAATCCCATATTTGCCGTAAGAGTTGGTGCCTTCCAGTAGTCTCCTGTCCCAAAGACGATTTTGTTCTTCAGTGCAATCTTTCTCGTGGTCGAAAGGCTCGCCATACGCACTGAAGGAGTGTCTGGCACAGTCCTGTTCAGATTTCAAAAGCACTCATTACTATGTACATAATAAGTTAAGATACGGCCAAGATAAGATTTTGAGATGTCAGTCACAGTTTGGTAATATTTATTCCGTCAACTCATTAAAAAAATTACTTACAGGAAGGGTAGAATCGTATTGCCAAACTTACAGTAGGTGTTTTAATAACTGCTTCGCTCTCAACATCTCATTAGGACCTCCACACATTGATACAAGCTCCATAAATTCCGAACGAACTGTTTCACATATCAAACCTATCTTCCCAGATATCACATCGCTCATTTCCACCAGAATCGGGTTCAGCAGCTCAGATTTCGCCTTTCAAAAAGGAATAAAGGAGACAGACATTTAGACAAACTGAAATTGCCACAAATAAATATCTAAATAAAACCTACATAAAAAATAGAAACGTTGTCGTATAAAGTCATTCTGCAGCATGATGGCCAGACGAAATAAATTGTTAAACGACATTCTGATAGTGGTCAAACCCCTACGAAGAGGTCAACCGTCGTATATATACATCGCTAGGGTTTGAGTCTCAAATTTCATTATAGAACCGATTGGTGCATGGTTGAAAAACTAACCAAAACTAAACAAACTGAACAGAAAATCTGAGTATCGTGAATGCGGACACGATAACCTTGGGTAAGAAAATAAGCGTAATAGAAAGAAACCGAAGTTATCGTTTCTGAGTGAAAAAAATCACTGAATAGTAGAAACTCACATAGTTTACCAAATCAAACCGTAATATTAGAGAAGTTGATAAAAAGAGTTAGAGCATCTACCTGTGCAATGACAAACTCAAAGTTGCTCTTAAATCTCTCCTTCAGTGCAGACTCTGGTGCAGCCAGCAGCTTTTCAGCACCACCATTGCTAATTCCCGACACAAGAGCAACCAAAGACGTTGTATCAAAATTAATAAGATCTTCATTGAACAAAGACTCTGGCTGGGCAGATTCCAAGTTTAACGAGATACATCTGATCCTTGTTATTAAAGAAGAAAATGCATCTCCAAATACTGAAGGAGCTTGATATTCAGATAACCCTAATTTAGCATCTCCTGTAACTGCATCTCTAACTCCATCAACAGACACTACAAAATTATCTACTTCTATTTTGAATGCACACGACTTCTGATAAGTTCTTGCCCTTACATTAACCCACCCATCCTCTAATTCTTCCGAAAAATCAGCGTCATCGGTAAGGGAAAGTTCATTTCCACACTCCAAAGCACCAAATTCATCGACAAGCTTCTGTGAAACAACCCCTTCAAGTCCATTTGAGAAAAAGAGAATTAATGAAGCTGGTTTGAGACTGAATGAGGAGCGAGCCTCGTTTAGAATCTGGTCTATGCGAGTTCTTAATCCTTTATTTCCATGAGAATCTGACCACGAAATGTACTTAGGGTTTCTATCTGATACAACAAACCATACTGGATTTTTGTGCAGATTACAAACAATATCAACATGAACGCCTTTTGAACGAGAATCATTTTTCTTTCCATGTTCTGAAGATATTGGAATCGGCTTACAAACACGTGAAACTCCAGTTATATATGGCTGTTGAAGAATGTAAACTATAGATTCAAGGTAACCAATATTAACACTGCAATCAAAACAATCAACTAAAATTTCAGAACTTTTCAGTGCATTTATTAAATTCAATTATAAATTGTGGAGTAGAGAACACAAAGTAAATAAGCTTAATCGAGAATGAAAAACTGCAATCATTAACGACTCAAGCCTTAGCAGTTATCAATATTCGAATGTCGCCCTTGATTTAGACAACTAATCTAAGCCCAACAAGTACCGAAGTACGGGTTTTTATTTCTGGCAAAGGCTCCACGAGCTCACCCAAAAGACAACAACACTTACTAAGCTTGAGCTCCCACCTATAGCCTAGGCTCTCTACCAAGCGATGTGAGACTATGACTAAGAGCAACTCCAACCCCAGTCGGCTGAGGCCGAATTTCGGCCTCAGCCGACTACTCCAACCTGGGTCGGAGGGGGCTGAGCTGAGGCTCAGCCCCAACTCTCTCCTTCAGCCGACCCAACAGATTGGGCCGGCTGAAGAGTTGTCATACGATCGTTGGGAGCCCCAGACGGTCATATGACCATTTCCATCTTGACCGTCGGATGTGATCCAACGACCTTATACGGCTGTTGGATCACACCAACGGTCCGATTTTTTAAGAATATATATATATATATATATATATATTATCCTTTAATATACTTAAAAAAATTTAATTACTTTTTTTTTAACACATTAATAATTAAAACTAAATAACTAATTAAAGTTTTAATTAACACATTGATATAATTAGTATTATTTTTAAAACTTTAATAATTAAAATACATCCCACCAACGTGCCTTCCCCGAATAATTCTCCAACTTTGGAAAAAAATATTATTTCGAAAATAGGTGTTTCACACATACACGATCACACACGTTTTTCGTACACACACAAAAAACCCACCCACGTGTATCCCACATGCACAAATTTTAGGCCCAGAGGCCGGGGTTGGAGCTGATTTTTTTAGGCTAAGACGAGGCTGAAATTTTTGGATTGAAAAATGCTCTGTTTTGCGTAAGACAGGCTGGTGTTGGAGTTGCTCTAATGCAGTAATCAACGAAACAAATAATCAGAAAAGGAATAGTAAAGGGAGATAAAAAGAGAAGGAAACCCTAGAAATGGTTTGAAATCGTGCAAACCTGATCGGAGTTGAAGGATGAGGAGAAAGGGAGATGCGGTTGAGGAATTTCAACTCGGAGTTAACTAATCTGACAAGAGTTTGCTTGCAATTATCAGTGATCTTTGAGTTAGGTAATGTTTGAATCCGATTCTCAACGATTTCGCATCTTTTCTTCGCCTCTTCAATCATCGTACGAAATAAAAGAAGTATGTAAATGTGTGGGCCGTATAATGTCCCATACCCGATGATATGTGGGCTTTAAAGGCGGTTTACGACCAGGCCCATATCTGCCTATATATATCGGTGCGGACAACTCGTCTAAATTATTCGCGTGTTCTTCGTTTATTTCTCTCTCTAAAGGTAAGAATCTGCAATCTCAATTTTCTACTTTTAGGGTTTATTTCAATTGATCTTTTTATCTGTTTTCTGATCTATTAGGGTTTACTGAGGTGATTTGACGTAATTTTTTAGAACACTGTAGACTGAATAAGTGGGAATTGTTCACCAAACCCTAGTTGAGAACTTCATACTGAATTAAAACCTAGTACTTGTTAGAAGATTTTCGCAATCAAAAAGTTCAATTCGTTATGATTATCATACTGTTCATACCATTAATATTTGATTATCTTAGACTGAATTTTGTTAGGGTTTAGGTTCTAATTACCTAATACCAACAATGGGAAATAATTTAGAATCATTGATGAAAGGAAGTGCCTTAGAGTAAGTAGGAATTCAAGATATATTTAGTTAAGTTTTTATCTCTGATGCGATATTTGAATGTGAACAAGTATAGACTAGGAGAAGTTGTTCTTAATTTTGAATTTTCTTCTTAAACTGTTTCGACCTTTTGATTTATTTTTTCTTGTATAGAACAAACTAAAATCATGACTATTGAAGAGGATTCGATTGAACAAGCTGCTATAGCTAGACGAGAGAGGCTCAAAGCTCTTAGGACAGCCCAGGAGCTCCTAAGCAACCCAGACGAGTCAGTTCAAAGTGAAGCAAAGACAGATGATGGGAGTGAAGCTAACGAGGATGAGTGAGTCCTTATTTCTTAATGCTCCCATTCTTTTTATACTTGTTTAGTAGCATTCTTGTTTGATTAGTAATGTCGCACCATCGCCTTTTTGTTCATAGCATTTGACCTATTAAAATTGATATCAAGCACATTCCTGGTGTGTTTATCCTTATTCTTCTTATTATTATATCGGCAGTGGGTATTTGCTTTATAAACTTGTTGATACTATAGAATGTTTAGAGACTAGTAGACATAAATCACAAGAGGCAAGTCTTTGTTATGGTAGTAGTGCTTGCTTAGGTATATAAGTAGAGTACTCGACTGCTTCAGACAGAAATTCTAAGAACTCGAATGATATGATCAAAAGTACTCAGAGTGGGATCATGATGTATTTTACCAACAGAGAAAATCAGAACTTCTGAAGTGAACTTTTTTTATCTTTATAAATTAGAAGACTTTGAAGTGATTTTCATCTGTAACTATTTCAATTTTAACATGAATCACTATTCACAGGAAACCAAACATGAAGTTCAGGAACTACCTTCCCCATGATACACAACTCCAGGAAGGTAAGCTGGCTCCAGCTGTATTACCAAAATTTGAAGACCCTATTGCTGCAGCACCTCCTCCAGAAAAAACTGAGGTATGATTTTGTAACGATAAAAACATCCTATAGATATAATCCCTTATTGTCTCTCACTTGATTCTAATATGAGGAGTTTTTCAGGACCCATTTGTAAATATTGCTCCAAAGAAACCAAACTGGGACCTTCGAAGAGACATACAAAAGAAGCTTGACAAGCTTGAAAGACGAACACAGAAGGCAATAGTTCAAATTATGGGTTAGTACTTCCATTCCTTTAGTTGGTGTTACTCCTACTGTCCTACACCTTGTTGCTATTAGGTATTTGGCCGATTGAATGACGAGATAACCTTAAATTTTGGTTGTGGCATTGTTTGATTCATCAGTTAGCATTGGTTAATCGTTGTTGGTTTGTTAATTCCTCCGTTTTCGTTGATGATTGCTTTCTTAATCTCCGTAATGTCATTTGACTGTTGCAGAAGAACAACAGAAGAACGAATTGTTGAGCGAAGAAAATGGTGGTTCTGCAACTGAAGATCAGTAGAGAAAAGCTTTCGAGGGTTAGAGATTATGCAGTAGAAGGCAAGTAAAGAAATCTATGTCTGTTAGTATGAAACAAGAACCTACTTTATCAGGAAATGAATCGTGAAGTTATGAAAGAGAAATATGTGGGTGTTGTAAATTAGAATAGAGTTGAGAGGGAAGAGAGAAAATCTTCTATTGAAAATGATTTTAGTTTCCCACTCTGGTTTTTGAGCTACTAGCAGCCTTCTGAACAAAGTGGCTGAAATGTGGGTAGATTTCGAAGAACATTTCTCTTAATGTTACACATCAGATGTTTGGGTAATTTGTTCCTGCAATTTATGTGTTTTAACATTCATTAATTTTTTGCTCAGATGCCTAATGCCTTTATACCTTTCTACCATTACTAAACGTGTGACCAATATACCAAGTCGACTATACTGGTAAAGAGTAAACCTATCGATATAACAAATTTACAAATAATAACAAAACATGTTCCAATCTTTGAAGAAGAAACACTTCGTAAATAGTTTTATGTACTGAGATCTTCGGAAATGAGATTTTGGAAGGAAATGAAGAATTGAAGAAACACCCGGAAAAATGAAATTTTATATGCACAGTTGGTGGACACATCTGTTTGAAACTGTCATTTGGGTAGAAATGACATGAATGTGCACACATAAACATAAACCTTCAGGTTTTCGATTTTTCATATTTCTCTTCATCCTACATTCTTTTAACTTTTATCTCTCCATTTAAAGAAGGGTTCATCATCTATGGTCTTTTTTCTCCTTTATTCGCCCTTCTTATTCTTCTCCATTGTCTTCCTCTTCTTGTTCTTCAAGCATACATGACCCAAACCCTGTTGACGTGGGATAGTCTTTTGGACCAAGTTTTTGCTAAACGTAGTCCTCCAAAATGTTACATCACGAACAAATGTCGCAGAGAGGCTTCCTTATGTTGATGAGTGATGACGATTTATTGATAGAGGGTAAGTCTGAGAAAAGCTGAGAGACATATGTAGAAAATGAAGATGAGAAGAAATTTAAACAACAAAGAAGATTTGAAGCCCGTGTGGTTCAATCACTTGTTTCTCCCTTTCTTCTCGTCCTCCTCTCTATTTATCCTCCATCGACGATCTCTCGTTCTGCGTTTTTCTCCCCTGCTTCCTCTCTGTATTCTGTCCTTGATGAAGTTGAACATGAAAAGAGAAAAAATTGCTTACGCAGTCTTGGAAACTACAACGATAATTAACGGTCAATAGGCATATAGTTTAAAGAAAAGCTGAAGTTTTTTTTTTTTTTGTTGAAGAAGAAAAGCTGAAGTTAAATGTATAAAAAATGTGAAGCCAAATAAAGATGTTTGTAAAAATTTAGGGGCTAAAAAGAAATTACTTTCAAAATTTAAACTTGAGTACGGATGTCTCATCGTGAGTAAATTTTGATTTTAGAAGGGGTACTTACGTCATCTGGACATCTTTTGAAGACCGTTTTCCCTCCTCCTCATACCACTCTCCTCTTTCCGTTCACCAGAGAGGTCTAGGGTTTATTTTTTCAGGTCCTCGGAAAACAAGAGAACAGAAATCAAGTTTGTCTGAGTTTCTCTCATCAAAACCCTAATTTTTCCCCATAAAAAACTCTCAGATCGCTCACTAAATTGTAATTCTTCTTCACTTTAACTTGATTTGATGTTTCTTTTCGTTCAATCTTGTTTATATGGGGAAATTTGGACTCATCTGTTACAGTTATCTGATTATTTTCTCTTTCTTTCGCTATTCTATGAAATTTCATACTATTATGTGTATTCAGATCATGTTTGATCTTAACTATTGACTGTATAAGTGAATTTGAGTAAAAAATTACATATATTTCCTTAATCTTCTTCTAGTTTGTGTTTCCTGAAGTTAAGTTCTTCACTTCATTTGTCTGTGTGAATTTCAAGAGTGCTGTTTTTTTTTAGAACTTTTGCCTCATAAAAATCTAGTCAGGCATAAAATCAAGCGAAAGAAATACTTGCAAGGGCATTGCAGTGACCTAATTATATGATAGTGCACTATAGAATGGGTTTGAGCTGTGGTTTTTCTAGTGGCCTGATTACTGTTATAATAGATTACAAAATCATCTTAATTTTGCTTTTTTTGTTTTCTAATGAGTTACCCACAGGAAAGAATGCACCACATTTGAATTCTCCGGTGCATAAACATCTTTTTTCTTTGTCGATTCTTAAGGTGTTAATTTTACCTTCTACTCTAGATTTTGAATTACTCTTGGTGTTTCTGCCTTCTCGTCGCAAGAATGTTTTGTTAGTAGTGCAGTGTGTATAACGAAAGAGGCTTGGCATTGGAAGCTTTCCTTTTCCTAACTTCCCAATTCCTTCAGTTCTTATCATGGTTTTCTTTCCCTTTCGTCAACTATTATCTTTTTTGTTATCTTGTTTCAGTAGGATGTGACAATGCAATACTTCGGGAAGTTATTAAGCTCATTGATTTCACTGCCCTGCTGCACTGAATTTCTTTGTTATTTATCTTTTCTTAGGCTATATGCTTCCCCTCCATGTCCGAGTTTAATTTATATATCGTGTCTGACTCTTGGCATTTGAGTTCTTCAAATTCCTGAACACTTGATTAATCCAATCTTTGTCTCATACCCAGATTATTTAAAGAATGGAACAAGGAAGATTCGAGGAAAGCATACAAGATGCCACTGATATGAAATGTAAAACTTTTTCAAGTTCAGCTCCAGCTTCTGTTCTAAGTGCTGGAATTTCTGACGAGAAATATACCATAAATAGCCTTGCATCGCCTACTCCAGAGAAGACAATCCAGCCATCGCGGATTAAGAAAAAAGGAATTGCCTTACCTGTAAAGATGGTGGAACTTGACAGCATTGAGGATGAAGCAGTTGAACTTCCAGACAAGTGGGTATCCAAAGGAAGTAACTGATTTCCATTTAAATTGTCAGTTTGGACTTTACACTAATAATCACTATCTCCTCTTGTACCAGGTACAAGTTTCTAGCAGAGTTTTTTCACCGTATAGGTACTTCTGTTAGGTTGCTCAATCTTCGTAAGAAGATGCCAACTTTTAAAAGTATCTGTACTCAGGTGGAGGTACTCACAAAAAGGTATGCGAATGTGCACTACTTTATATTTTTCCACTTGCTGTTAATTCTTTGCCGATATTTGTCTTTTATTGATTAATTATCCATTTGCACTTTTAGTGGCTCTCATTAACCATGCATACCTCAGACTATGTAAAAGTGCAAACCGATTAAAGTTGTTTAGCTCTTAGGCCATTTTGGGGTTTCCCTTATACACTAGTTATCTTGTTCAGTTTGTCTTTGTTAGCCCTTCCTAGTTCAGCTACTTCGTTCTCCAGCATTACTTACTTCGTGAACAACCAACAGTTCATTTTCTTCTCTTTCATATTTAGCTTACTTCTCAAGATCTCGTTGCCATTTATGCTACAAGTTTTAAGTTTATGTTGTAATATAATTAAATTAAGCTTATTTACCATGTGTTTGATGTTTCATGGAAGGATCTCGTCTAGATGTTTAACATTCTGCCCCGGTGTATTATTTGTTTCTTCAGAAAGTTGTCATACACCCACCTTGGACAGATAAAATACATACTCCCAGAAGCAGTTCAGATTGAGAAGATCCTCGTTCACGATGAGGAAACCCTGTGCATGAAGCCAGAGATGAAAGTTACACTGCTATTGAATGTGTTAGAGGTTCATCTAGACCAATCCCCATATATGGTTCTGAACCAAGTTTTCCGTGCACGGCTATTAAGCTTTTATAAAGACCATCCCGAGGTATTGTTTTTGTCTATAGTTGTTAATTATCTTATTCTTGTAGAAGCATTACACGTTGCTTACTGCTACAATAACTGGATTTTTAAGAGGAAAAAGTAGAGAAGTTCCAAAGCGTCTGGCTGGTGAGCGGAGGAAACATCTTTCAACTGGCCTCATCCATGACCTTTTCAAGTAATAATCATGGCAATTTGGCATGTCATTCCAAACTGATACTCAATAGTGTTATGATAAACCGTTTTCTTAGTATAATTTGATTAAAGATTGAACCTTGACGGTATATATCGCATATCTTCTATTTTTTTGATCCATTCCTTTCGTAGTGATTTACATTTGCACTAAATGTCTTTTCATTAGTTTGAGGAATGTTGCCAGCTACATATGTACCTTAACGACAATATTATTCTGTGGATAGACCAATAGACTGAAGTTATGTTTCTGCATTTTTGTGACAGGGTAGTGACATCCCAGAAGCCACATTACCAGTTCCGAACAGCCAAAAGAACATGTCAAATGTTCCATTGGCAGACGTGGAATCCCTTCCCGCCTCCACTCTCTATGAGCCATTAGCAAATCAATCTCCATCTTTTGGTGGACGGTTTTCTACTACTGTCCCAGAAACAGAAATGGTCAATCATATAGCATCAGAAACTCCAACTCCTCTTGTACATTTGGAGTCTGCTGATGAAGTAACTCAAGAAGAAGAACCCTCTCTTCAAGATTCCGAATCTACAAGCACCGAGTCACATGCTAACCTAATATTCAATCCTAAATTTTCCATGAGTTCTAATGCTTCTGAAAGTTCTCC
This sequence comes from Eschscholzia californica, assembly GCF_041429995.1. NCBI lineage: Eukaryota > Viridiplantae > Streptophyta > Magnoliopsida > Ranunculales > Papaveraceae > Eschscholzia > Eschscholzia californica. The sequence continues at coordinate 8,656,603 of NW_028238198.1, read as the reverse complement.
AGTAAAGTCTGTCTTAGATGTGCATAAGGTTATGGTTGCAACACCAGCACAGCTCACACCACCAAGAAGATCCATTCTCAGCTCCACTCATAAAGTTATATCTGAGACGAGGGTTGCAAGCGAGGTAAAGAGGACACTGAATTTCCCCCTCTCACCAGTAAAATGTGATGGAATAGCTTCAACATCCACCATAGATGAGTCTGAACAGCAGGGGGACAAAAATCCTCAGACTTCAGCAACAAAGAAAACTCTCTTACTAGACGATGTCAATATGAGGGTATGATCCTTATTACCCAACTTTATTCCTATTATAGATTATAGACTTGTAATCTTACCTTTGCCTGTTACCAGCATTGTTTTGCTCTGAAGGCATCAACATTAGATCTTGTTAATAAAAGAGCCCTTACTGTGTGGATGATATGCAAAACAATTCAAATTAATTTACTAACTAATAGAAAGAAAGTAAAAAAACACACCCCATGCTTCACTGTGAGCCAGTGGCTTTTGGTGGTTCAACTCATTAATATGTTCAAAGTTGGTGGTATATGCCCTTCTCGTTCCATTTTCTATTGAACCTAATGACATTGTAATACCTACTTTTACAGGTTGAGGATAATGATAATTGCAACACGAGGCAGACAGTTTTGAAAAAACATCAAGTCACTGTTGCTTCATTGCCTAATCTATTTAATCTTATCCGCCACATATTCCAGTCAAACAACTATTCCTCAATCACAAAACAGGAGCTTGTATACAAGATTCTCTTAAAAGATATTTCAGTTGTTGAGACAAGTATGATTTCCTTCTATTGCACTTCGATTATTGAGATTTTATCATTTGTAGTTTAGATGGTTACTGGTGTTAGTTCAATCTAATGTGCAGGAGAAGTTGAAGAAAAACTCGATTTATTGGAAGAATTAGTTCCTGACTGGATTCAAAAGAAGTTGGTATCTAGTGGCGATCTATTATACAGGTAACGTCGTCAATACAATCTTGCTTCCTTTTGTCAATACAAATTTAAGTCATATTTTCGTATATTGAGTGGGGATCATATGATCTAGACGCGTTTGTGGTAGCCTCAACGGAAGTTAATGATTTTTAAAACATATGTAAAAGACAACAAGAACTCTTGAAATTCTTAATTAAACTCAATCTTTTCATAATGTGTATAGTGTAAGAATGTGGGTGGAACATGAAAAAAAATTTGGTGTGGAGATAAAGTAGAGACGTGGAGAAGTAGGACTTTTGTTTTCTTTTCCTTTCTACATTTCAGTGTTCTATTGACATACATTATATCACATTCTTTGCGGTAGACCTATAAAGAAAGACTCTTGAAGTCTCCAACTTAAGAATCCACCGTCTTTTTCTTTGTATGGAATAGTTCAAAGAAATGTTAATGGTAGTCGTCTTATAGATGTATACTTATTTTCTTTTTGCAGCATCAAAAAAGTAACGGATGCAGAGTCTATTCGGGCAAGGCTTATGGAAGCTGTGTGAACAGAAGAATGTGATGAAGGTAACTTACAACATTTGGTTTAGCAAAGAAAGAAGCATTGTTGTTCAAGATATCTATATCTGAAAATCATTTACGGATTGAAAAACTGTAAGTTACTCTTTAGGTTTAAGATATTCTGCTAAGATGCGGAAAAGTCATGCCACTTCATGTCTATGTGGTTCTCACTTGTATCGTCAACGAATATATATATATTTTTTAACGAAACACGGATTTAAATGGCATGTAAGCAACTGCTTCGATTGTCGTGTTGCACTAAATGTCTAACATATAAAAAGTCTAGTTGCTACTTGCTAATGTGGGTCTTTGTTTATTGTAACATATTTTTTATGGCCCAAAAGGTAGTGTTAGCCTGTTAGGTTGTGTTTGCTTTTCCATTAATTTAATATTCCAATTTGTTTTATGTGTAATTTAGTTATTTAGTATATCATTTTCTCTCTCTAATATAGTCAGATAGAAACAAATATTCTTCAAAAAATACGTGAAATATCATTCAAAAGTAAGTCTAGGTCACATAATATATTTAGGGTTACATTAACCATAAGTTGAATTGGTCGTTTATTTATTTCTCAAAATCTTAGTTTTGTGCTATTTAGGATAAGAATGTTTACCAAAAGAAAGATAAGCATAGGAAACCATCCTGACGTAGTATATGTTAATGCCCTAATAGTTTATCAAATTTGCTATTCAGTGGTTTCATCCTCCACAAATCTGTCAAAATTTGTCATCTTCAACCACAACAAACATGCAGTTTCAATAAATTGACAACTGATTCTTATGAACCTCACAAGTCTCTCTCAACCCAATCTCAAATGAAGACAACAATCTCTCACGTCTCTCTTGCCCTCATTTTCTCTCTCTAAACTCTCTTATATAGACCAGACTTGCCTTTTCCAAAGACCCATTTCTTGATTCTTGTTCTTCTTCTGCTTCTCTTTTCATATCTTCATTAGATTCTATTGTGAGACCAAGAACATGCCTTCTTCATTACAATCTCCCGCAGAAAACGATATCGAACCCAAAACAATCTTAGAAAGAGCACGTCCTTTCATCCGTGGTGAACTTGAATTAATCGATCCGAAACTCCCTTCTCTTGTATCTGTTCTTCGCTCTGTAGGTGCTGCTGAATGCTGGCACAAACATGGCAGCTTCTTTGATCATCTTTTTGACATTTACAAAATCTTGAAACTATGGAACTGTCCTGACTCAGTTTGTCTCTGTGGTCTCTTCCACTCTGCTTACTCTAATTCTTATGTTAATCTTGCCATTTTCGATCCTTCAACTGGTCGTGACACAGTTCGTGCTCATGTTGGTGAAGCTGCCGAACGATTAATTCACCTCTTTTGTGTTGTCCCTCGGCAATCTCTCATCCATGATGATCTTCTCTTCATTTACACTGATCAAGAACTCATTCAACACCTGAAATCATCTGAAACATCACTGAAAAATGCAAAAGAGATGGGTGTTTTTAATTCAGAAGAAGAATGGAGGAAGAAACTGAATTCAATCCTCCCACCTGAAGGAATATCAGTCAAACATATAAAGACTGGTGAAGAAATTGTAGTTTCAAGAAGGGTAATTGCTGTTTTTGTTTGTATGACAATGGCTGATTTTAGTGATCAGATATTCGGGTTTCAGGACATTTTGTTTGAGAACGATAACGGTCGTCTTGAATACGCCGGGAACAATCTGAATGCACTTTGGCCTGGTGATGGTAAACCAGGACTTTGGATGAACTCCATATCAAGAATGGGTGCAATTTATTCACTTTTAGTGAGAGAAGAAGAGATTTTCATTGAAGAGAGGAAAAGGGTAGGACAGAATTTATCAAATGAAGGTAGAGATGAAGAGATTGAGTTAGTAATTCCACCTGTTCTTGAGAATTGTACTAGGGTTTTGGATGCAGAGGATCAAATAATGGCAAGAGATTTGTATTGGGAGGCAGTTTGTAATGGGGGTAAGAAAGGGGTGGAAATAGGTGAGGAATTGTTATTGAAGTGCATTGAGAAGAACCCATTTGTTGGTGAACCACATGTGGTTTTGAGTCAGATCTATTTGACTAAAGGAAGGTTTGAGGAAGGTGAAAGAGAGGCTGAGATAGGGTTGAGGCTTTTATTGGAATGGGGTAGTCCATGGGATAAGAGGACTTCTTGGGAAGGTTGGATAGCTTGGTCTAGGGTTTTGGTGATGAAAGCTAAGGAAAAATCTTGGCCTACTACAGGTTGGGGTATCCTTAACCTTGGACTTGTGAAGTAAATATAAAGTGCCGCATTCTGAAAAATAAGTCTCTCAATCGATGATGAGTATAGTTAGTGCTTGTTGAAAGTTGTGAAATTTATCGGTTAACTAGTTTCAGAACAAGTTGATAAAGAGCTATCTAAGTACTCTTGTCTATGTTCTTACTTTAGGATTATAAAAGTCATGGTGGAAGAGGGTTAGGGTTAAAAGGCAAAACATACTGTTCATGTTTTACTCATTTCTGGTTGTTTGCATCAATCCTGTAACAAAAACACCAACTTTTGATAAATAAAGTTGCTATTTTGTTGGAATAGTTGCAAAATTTCCAATAGAGGAATGCCACAAATAGTTGAAATTAGGACTATATAGTGAGAAATTTCCTCCTCTTCCATAATTTACATGGTAGGGTTTGTTTGTTTTCATTTGAAGCTCACATGGTCTCTGAGTATGGTTTGAGATTACTCACTATTAGGTATCTGTTTGTTTATGTCTACTGTTAATTCTAATTATGAAATGGCAGGTATTGACTTGGTATTTCAGTTTTAATACCCTTGTAAATCAGGGCATTGACCTAGTTTTTTGCTTTGATCTACTGTTATGTCGAGAAATTTGACCCCTTTATTGGCATTTTAATTTGATCTCTACGACTCATGATTTTGTTAGTCAAATTTAATAGTCAATATCTCTTTCTTTTTATCATTCATTTTAAAAGGTTCAATTTTGTCTTTTCCTCTTTCTTACCTGCCAGAAATGGTCGCCAGCAGGCAGCAACAGTTGACTGATCTTTATGGGGTTCGACAACTTTTTCCGAACGAAGAAGAGAGAAATTATCGAAAGATGAATATTTTTAAAGATGTGACGCAAAAAACAAAAAATGTTGTATTAAATTTATAAATAAAACTATAAATTTGAGACAAATTGAAATGTTGAAATAATATGAAGCCTAATTTTTGTTAGTTGGTCTGAACTTGAGGTCAAATTAGGGATCGACTTTTATATTAATCACATTTCGATGTGATTCCCAATATGTGATAAATGTTTTCGAGGTCTATTATGTATTTAAAATATACAAGTGGGTGAGTAATATATGTTCCCTAGGTCTCCTAGGATCAAAAGAAAATTGGAAAAAATACAAAAACGTATGATTTAAGGTAGTAATTTTTTTTTCTAATAAGTCAATAGTGGCCATCCACTTTTGACCAATTTGTCCATTGTTCTCCTAATTTTTGTTAGATTTGAGCTAGCCCCACGGTTTTGGAAATTTTGTTAGATGCCATTTAGATTGGTTATCTTTCTTTAGGTCATTTCTCTGTGACATTTTATGGTTCTCTCTTTGTTTGGACTCATTGCATCTTTTCTTCTTTTATCTTCATCGTTTTCTATGTGTCATCTTTCATTTTGTTTGTCTTTCGAGTCAAATATTTGGTTAGTTTTGATCAAATCAAGATGTCAACGAATTGACCTAAGTTGCACGTGTTAGCTTCGCCGGCACGTTCAAAGAATGATCCTTCGATGGGTTCTAGCAGAGAAGTGAACCCGAAGGACCTCTACCACCTAAGCCTTAACCTAAGATTATAGAAAGGTTAATACAGCTTTCTTCTCGCTACATTTTTATAAAATTTATACTATTGAGATAGTTATTCATAATATAAAACTATTCATAATAGAGGTCTAAAATTTATTAACAGACAAAATCACAACTTTCAATTGAAACTTGAAATATCTTCAAAGATTTTGATTATCAGAAAGAAAACCACTCACTTTAGTCTAGAATTCTATTTTTTCTTTTCATATGTAATACTATGTCCACACATATCTCAAATGAATTCCGATGAGGCTACGTGGACGTGTAAGATTTAAGTTGTGAGCTTTCTCTCCTCTAAATGTTGCATGTCCACATATGTCCACATAATCTGGTCAGAATTCAAGGACTTGTGGAATGCCGAGTCTGTATCCTTTTCTTTTTACCTCACAAGCCCTAAATTGAGGATACCCCAAGCTGTAGTAGGCCAAGATTTTTCCTTAGCTTTCATCACCAAAACCCTGCACCAAGAAATCCAACCTTCCCAAGACATCCTCTTATCCCATGGACTACCCCATTCCAACAAAAGCCTCAACCCTATTTCAGCCTCTCTTTCACCTTCCTCAAACCTTCCTTTAGTCAAATAGATCTGACTCAAAACCACATGTGGTTCACCAACAAATGGGTTCTTCTCAATGCACTTCAATAACAATTCCTCACCTATTTCCACCCCTTTCTTACCCCCATTACAAACTGCCTCCCAATACAAATCTCTTGCCATTATTTGATCCTCTGCATCCAAAACCCTAGTACAATTCTCAAGAACAGTTGGAATTACTAACTCAATCTCTTCATCTCTACCTTCATTTGATAAATTCTCACCTACCCTTTTCCTCTCTTCAATAAAAATCTCTTCTTCTCTCACTAAAAGTGAATAAATTGCACCCATTCTTGATATGTAGTTCATCCAAAGTCCTGGTTTTCCATCACCAGGCCAAAGTGCATTCAGATTGTTCCCAGAGCTTTCAAGACGACCATTTTCATTCTCAAATAAAACATCTTGATAACCAAAAATCTGTTCACTAAAATCAGCCATTGTCATACAAACAAAAACAGCAATTACTCTTCTTGAAACTACAATTTCTTCACCAGTATCTATAAGTTTAACTGTTTTTCCTTCAGATGGGAGGATTGAATTCAGCTTCTTCCTCCATTCTTCTTCTGAATTAAAGATACCCATTTCTTTTGCATTTCTCAATGATGTTTCAGATGATTTGAGATGTTGAATGAGTTCTTGATCAGTAAAATTGGAGATAAGATCACCATGAATGACAGAATGACGAGGGACATTGCAAAAGAGATAGATTAATCTTTCCGCAGCTTCGCCGATATGATCACGAACTGTTTGACGACTAGTTGAAGGATTAAAAATGGAAGGATTGACATAAGAGTTGGAGTAAGCAGAGTGAAAGAGACCAGAGAGAGAAACAGAGTTAGAGAAGTTCCATAGTTTGAGGATTTTGTAAATGTGAAGAAGATGATCAAAGAAGGTGCCATATTTATGCCAACATTCGGCAGCACCGAGAGAGCGAAGAAGAGATAGGAGGGAAGGGAGTTTAGGGTCGACTAGTTGAAGTTCACCATTGATGAAAGGAGTTGCTCTTTCTAAGATGGTTTTGAGTTGGCCATTCTTTTCTTCTGATGATGCAGATTTTAGTGAAGAATGCATATTGTTGCTTGATAATCAAAATGAGAGTGAGGGAATGGGACTTGAAGAGGACTAGACTTTGTTTATATAGGGGAATGCTTCATTGAGTTTGATTCTACAATGGTGATAATCTGCATTCCCGGGATTCGGGCCTGAGTTTGATTCAGACTTAGGAGATCTCCAGACTTAATCCACCCGTAGGCATATGAGACCGGACGAGATTTAGAGAGAGAAAGTATTCCGACAGATATCCCGGTCGAGATTCAACTGGGATAGAGTCAGACAGAGAAATTTTCTTGATTCAATGCATTGACGAAACTATATATTTAAATAATTAATATCTTTAAAATATGGTAAATAAAATAATATAATCAGAAAGATGTTATATTAACTTATGAGTCCAAGTGTCCAACTACGCGCAGTATTTTACAGGACCGAGTGTTTCTTTTCATCTATACAGAAGAGTTTAACAGAGAGAGTCTAGGTGAGCCTTATGGAGAAAGTTTTTCGAGCTTCGACTAGACTACCACCATATCTAAATTAAACTCGGGCCTTCGGAATTGAGTATTAGGCTTTCAGCTTTCCTTCCACTTATATCCCTCTTCTTCAGTGTGTTTCATTGATAAGGGAATTAACATCTATGGTAATTGGTCTCACACCTCTTATCTAGGTTTTGTATCCTCTCCCAAACGACGTATGACTACTGCGGTATTGCCCGATAAATCTAAAGAGTGGTCCAAAATCTTACGGCTACCGGCTGCCTAGTGCTACAATGGGGGTGTATACAGAACTTCCGAAACTTCGATCTTTCAGTGATCCCCCTTGGATTGACTATAGGCACCTCCGCTCCTAATGCAACACAAAGTCTGGCTGAAGGGACCTGCTTATAGCCCATTGAGGGTGCTGAATTTCTTACAGTAATGGAAAGTTATAAGGGCACTAATGTTTATTTTATTGTGGGAAGCTCCTTTTCTTAGAAAAGAAAAGGAAAGGAAAGGAAAGAAAAAGATGGAGATCCTCATCTTCACCTCCATCATGAGCACCATCTGTCTCTTCTTCGTACATCGATGTTACATATTTATATGTATGGCATTTTTATCGTCTAATTTCTAGTTCCTTGATTCGACTATTGTTTTTCTTCTCTATTTTTTTTTTGTCTATCGAGACACAACGTACATACACGTGGAATATCATGGCTCAAGTGATCGTGGTAAAGCAGTAGGAGTACAACTCTTTTGGATATGTGATTTGAAAACATTTATAACGTACTTTGGCGGCCCATTGGAAAGAGCTAGCGATGTACTATAAATAACGCGCGCACCACCTTAGAACAATGAATACCTACCACTATAAGCAACACAGGGAGATATTAGTGTTTGGCTAATCCGATTGTAGTTCAAGTCACCTAAGTAATATTTTCATTTAGTAGTAAAATGGTGACCTAAAATATTACTAATGAGTTTTTTTTTTTACTACAACTTTTGGGGGAAATCTACGATGAAAATGTATATGCAGAAAACATGCCCATTCGTTTTTAAAATTAAGATTTGAACTCTGATATCTCAGTGAAAAGATATACAGTATACTACATGTTATTTCTACTCAACTAAAGCGAACTTAACTTCACAAAAGAGAGCCACGCTCCTATAACTTAAATCCTTGAGCAAACTTTTGCTTAGTGCATATAGCATCTCCCTACTATCCAACCTACACACATATAGCCAATAGCATGCAGCAAGAGTGATCTTGTCTCTATTCATAATACCCTAGATGTTGAAATCAACTCTTTTTTTTTTCTTTTCATGTAAATAGAAATAGTTTAGGTGATTTGGGAGAAAAGGTGCATAGGTTGCCTACATCTATTTGTCTTGTGTTGGATGCATGATGAAATGATTTGTCATATAGGAAGTTTAGCATGTGAAGTGAATAAGTTATTGTGAGATAATTAATATATTTTTAGGTTGCCTATAAAAATGAGGGTTCACATGTTAGAATAATTACTAAAGTTTTAAAGTTTTTTGTCTAGGAATGATATAAGCTAATTTGAACTTACCCACCACCATTCCTTGAATCCTTGTGATTGATATATATGAACCATAATTAAGGGTCATGACAATGTCCACTAGTTTAGAATTTGCCTGAGAGTCAGAGATTTACTCTATATATTGTGATGGTACAATACTTGCTTGCTTGTTTTGCTATCTTTCGGATTTTTAAAACAGATGATTTATTTTTTGTTGAAAGAAATAGATGATGTAAATATGTAACTACAAATATTCATTTCAGCTTCGCAGTCGAGTATGACTTTAAGATAAAACAAATAGTTGGATCAGTCTAATCTAATGGTAGAGATAGTACTGAGTGATTTACCTAATCAAGGAAGTCTTTTAGGGGGGTCCAAAAAATGAGAGATTATTTTATTAATTCACTTTATCAAGGGTCCAGGGTTTTCAAAATAAAACATCTACAAGAGATAGTACTGACTACTGAGTGATTTGGGTCACCCAGTTATGGTTTCCCTGCCTAATATATACTTTTTGGGTAATCAAAAATTGACCACAATTGATTATGGAGGCATGTTCATATTAGCCCCAAAAACTAACTTGGTTACTCTTTACCCCCTAATGTTCATCCTTACTTCACATCTTCACCGCCATCACATAACCTCTAACCACCACAATTTCTATTTTCGTGTTCTCTCTCCCTCTTCTCAGAATATTTCTCTCCTCTCTCTTTGAGGACTTTTACTAATGGAGGTCTTTAAAAAAAATGACCTTATGAAATTAAAGAAAAATAAAGTTTGGCTTTGTTCTTCATGAAAAAGATTAGAATTCTCGTGAAGAAGAACACCAACGAAGTGTTTTGTGTAAGACCAGATCTTGTTATTTAAAACACCATTAGTGTCTTCTTCAATGGTGTTCTTTGGAAGCATAAATTATTTTTAGGACATCGATTGATGAGGATCCTCAGAGAGCAACGAGGGGAAGGAGAAAGGTGATGCAGAAAGACAAAAAGAGAAAAATGTTTTGGTGGTTGTGGTGGGGACCGGTGGTTGTGGTGGTGGACTGGTGGTCAAGGGAGGTGGTTGTCAGAAGTGGGGGTGATCAGGGGTGATGGTGGTGAAAATGCGAAATAAAGATCAAAATTAGGGGGAAAGTATAACCATCTTAATTTTGGGGGCTAAAATGAAGACATCCCAAAATTCTATCTGGTCTACTATAATTGACCAATCTACATGCCCCTTAATTAACCAAAAGTAGATGCCCAAAATGGTGGCCTTCTTTTTTTATATTTAATAACATCTCTTTTTTTGTTTATTAAATTTTTTAGTGAGCAAGGCAGATATATTAAATTTGTGAACTTTCTGATCGACCTTCTTCTTAAAATCCCCCACCAGACTTGGTTCATGTTGGCACTAATCTGCACCACGTCCAATTACAGTTAGAATTCGTGTTAACAGTTTTGTATTTCTGTAACATTTTTTGTGCAATATGTTAAATTTATTAACGATGGCAAAAAATCAGCATCGGTAAGATGCAAATTCTCTTTGTTCCTGTATACAACGAAATATTAGTAACTTGCGAATGAAACAAATTTATGACAAAATCAGTTTAATCATATTATTCAGTATGTTATTTAAAATATATATGTTAACATAATATTTTACCTTTGGATTTTTATCTAATAATTGGAAACAGTAAATAAGAAAATTGATCATTAGTTTAAAGTGATTGAGAATATCTTCTTTACAACTACTATTGAACTTTTTTTCGCTCTTTTTTGATGAAATACTATTAAACTTAATGATTAATATATTTACAACTCATAGTTTGTTCTAGTTATGTGAATGTGTATATGTTTATGAAAATACACTAGAGTTATTAATTAATTATATTATAAATAGTATATATTTGTAAACATATTTCTATATTTGTTCATTTAATATATTGATCTTTCAAAAATAATCTTTATGCATGACATGAAAAACAGACATGAATCGAAAAAAAATTATTGTTCACAATTCTGCATTTTATCTCTTATCAATTGTATAATTGACAACTGTATATACTCAAGGCCCGCGAGAGAGGTTGTAAGCAGGTTGTCCACAAATTATGTCAGAAATAACTTGTAACCGACCCTCTTATGTGAGACGAATATATGTACTAACAAAATTTGCAATATCTACATTTTCTTAATCATTCACGAATACATGAGAACCCTAAATTTACAATTACAAAGAAGTATTAAGACATGCTAAACCAACCTGTCTAATAAAGTATTCCTTTAGTTTTACATAAAAGAAAAAAAAAGTAAGAGTTATTCAATGGGGTAGCAATAATCATGAAATTGACACAAATAAAGTTAATGGTCTATACATGCATATGATGGGGGCCTACAAAATAATAAAACTTGAAATGTTTATTCCAGACAAATAGCCCATATCATAGAAAGCATACTGCCACTGTCCAATGGTTGCAGTGTAGTTTATTAAATTTTTATAATCAAATTCGAAGAAAAACAAGTATTGTTATACAATCAAATTTCGTATGTAAAGAAAATTCTTAAAGATGTATCAGTTTGACGAAGTTCTCGTTGCTATGAACGAAAATTATTATACCTTACTAATATCACGCCGTGATAATCAAATGGTTTCATATTCTTTCTTCATTTTTTTTTCAATAGGTTGAATCTCTTCCTTATCGCTAATTTTAGAAAAAAAGTTACATGTAAAGTTCATAAAAATATGACAGTTAAAATGTTGGATCATCTCTAGTTGCGCCACATTAAAATCGTACAAATATTAGTATTTGAGTTTAGCTACACTAGTTCTCATAGAATCACTGGTCAATTGACGGTCTAAACATGAAAATATATGTTTCTCCAATTAGGTGTATACCCCTTAATAATTTTTACATTGAGTTGACCAACATATTAGGTCCCCGCTTGACACGACACATTAACGAAACGTCTTTATGGCCAAACTTTCAAGGATCAGCCAGGACCAGTGGGCGCGAAGGGGCCACATCTCGGGTGTGGCGGGTCGTGGATCTTTAGTACGACCTATTCCTCTAGTACGCCACTCCCATATGACCTAAGTGAGTTATCGTGTTCCGTTTTACAGACTAAATTGTGTCGATTCATTTTCGAGCCGACCCGACCCGTAGGGAAACTTTTATATATATATATATATATATATATTGGACACATGCACCACTAAAAATAATTGGGCCCTGGCTTCCTTCACATGGTGAAGTAAATAAGTTAAAAAAAGATTAAGTTTACATGGACTTACTTGAAGATATTCCAAAGAGGAGGGCGAATTTTGAATATGTGAGGCGCTCAGCGCTCCAACGTTCGAATGTAATTAGATATCTCGTGATCAATCTAACGGTTAGAATTATTCAATTTAAAATTTCTTTATTTTTAAACTCTTATATAAATTAGAAAGAATGAACTAACTTTTAGAAACCACAAATTGTAATTCTTCCTTACTCTGTTTTCATCATTTACCTTCAACCCTAAGTGAAGGAAGATACAGAGACATGTCTACTGCTTTTCAACTTTTTCAATTCTCCCTTTTCTTCTTTTCCAAATAAATTTTTCAACTTTCTCTCTCTAGAATTCCACCTTGATTGACCAAATAGTGTTTATATTTTGATAACAATCTCTTCAAACAGATCACTACCCATTTCTCAAAAATGCAGAATCTAAAATGGGTTGCTTTCATTTTACTGATTTTCACATTTTGTTTTCTGTATTCTGAAACCCTAGCTCAAACAGATTCAACAACTCTGGTTTGTTCAGAAACAGATAGAGCTGCACTTGTTAGTTTCAAAGCTAAAATCTTGAAAGATACAACTGGAATTCTTACTTCATGGGTTGGTAAAGATTGTTGTAATGGAGATTGGGAAGGAATTCAGTGTAATCCAAGTACTGGTAGGGTTATTGGTTTGGTGTTACAAGGAGGAGAAAATAAGGACACTTCTTTTTATATGAAGGGCACATTGTCTTCTTCTTTGGGTAATCTTCAATTCTTAGAAATAATGGTGATAAGTGGGATGAAAGAAATCAGAGGTATAATTCCTGAAAGTTTATCAAAGTTAGGTCATCTCACTCAACTTGTTCTTGAAGATAACAATCTTGAAGGGTTAATCCCTTCTAGTTTAGGTCAGTTGTCTTTACTCAATACTCTCTCTCTAAGTGGTAACCTTCTTAAAGGACAGATTCCTCCAACTCTAGGAACACTTCAAAATCTCATCCAATTAAACTTGGGTAAGAATTCATTCACAAATCAAATACCACCCACCTTCAAAAACCTTCATAATTTGCAATATTTTGATCTTAGCTACAATCTTTTGTCTGGGTTTATCCCTAATTTTATTGGTGAGTTTAAAAATCTCACCTTTATTGATCTATCATTTAACAAATTATCTGGACAAATACCCAATTCTCTTTGTTATTTACCCAATCTTTTGGACTTATCTTTAAGTCATAATCAACTTATAGGAAGAATACCAAATCAAATTGAAAACATGAAATCTCTTAGTAGTCTTTCTTTGAGTTCTAATCATTTAAGTGGTCAAATTCCAGAATCAATTTCAAAATTACAGAATCTTTGGTACTTCAATTTGTCAAGAAACAACATTTCAGATCCTTTACCAATTACCCTAGCAAAGGGTATCCCTTCTTTGTTATCAATTGATTTGTCTTATAATAACTTTCATTTAGGAAAAGTTCCTGATTGGATCACAAGAAGAAAACTTTCAGATATTCATCTTGCTGGTTGTAATCTAAAAGGAACCCTTCCAATTTTCCTTAAACCAAATTCTCTGAATTCAATAGATTTCTCTGACAACAAATTCACAGATGGGATTTCAAGTTTCTTCATAAAAATGTCAAATTTGCAGAAAGTAAAGCTATTCAACAACCTTTTAAAGTCTGACATTTCAGAGATTGTTTTCCCACAAGGACTTTCTTATCTTGATCTTCATTCAAATCAGCTTTTTGGGTCTCTTTCAAAGTTATTAAAAAGTCCAAGCAGATTTCTTGAAGTTATTGATATCTCAAAGAATCAAATTACAGGGGAAATTCCTGAATTTCATGAAGGTTTAGGGTTAAAATCACTTAATCTGGCAAGCAATAAAGTTACTGGTATAATCCCAAGTTCAATTTCAAATCTTGTTGGACTAGAAAGAATTGATTTTTCAAGGAATCAAATTAAGGGTACTATACCTACAAGTCTAGGGCAGTTGTTGAAGTTGCAGTGGTTGGATTTATCCATTAATGGGCTAACTGGGAAGATCCCTGAAAGCTTGTTAGGTATAAAGAATATTAGACATGTAAGTTTTAGGGCAAATAGATTGTGTGGTGAGATCCCACAAGGGAGACCCTTCAATATTTTTCCTTTGACTGCTTATGCTCATAACCAGTGCTTGTGTGGCAAACCTATGCCACCTTGTAAGTGAATAAGAAGAGATTAGTTGAAGTTGGTCAGAATAATGCTGACTCAGCTGCCATTTGGACATGCTTATGCATATCATTTGAGTTGTGTTATGTTATGTTGAGTTTGTTTCTATTTGTTACGGTTAGAAATATATTCTTTTATGTATTATTTCGTACGGTTTATTTTCTGTTTTGTTGTATATTTGGCCAGTAGTAGATCTTCTAACCTCGTTTCATAATATGTTAAAAAGTTAACCCCAATTTTTATCTTTTTCTTTCTTTGTCACTTCTATCCCATTGTCTATTTTCAAGAGGGAAAAATCCCACTCACCAGCGAAGAGAATGTCCTATTTGCAGAAAACCCTTGAGCAAAATCCTTCTCTCAAAAAAAAAAAATCTTACATTATCAAGTGTTACCACAACAACTATGTTGTAGTAATCTATACAAATTGAACAAAGTAGTTGTTCTTAGTAATTCTGTGGTGACTATAATACGTTATTGAGAGCAAAACATACAACCAATAGGTTCGACTGTCACGTGTATGCTTCGTTAATACTAACAAAACACGAGCATTAGAATTTGGTTGAAAATAATCCTCGTTGTCTAAAGCTAAATGAGCAAAAACTATTAAGGTCAAGATCACTCACTTCCCATTTGATAGCCTATGAATGTCCACAAACTTGGTATTTGATTCATGTAAAGGGATTTACGATTTTTATTGGCCGCGGCTTTGGAGAATAGAAAATATTCTCCGGGAAATAAAAATTTAGTTAATAAATATTGACTCATGGACATATTTTATTTTAGTCTAAAAATGGACTTGATCAAGCATTGCTCCTTAATCTCCATCTTCTCTCTCCCTATCTCTCTCTTTCCCTATCTATCTCTCCCTCTCTATCTCTCACCATCTCTCTCTTATTCTTTTCCTCCTCTTCTCTTAGTCTCTCTCGATTCCTCATTGTCTATCTCTTACTATCTTTCTCTATTTCTCTTCATATCTATGTCTCTCGATCTCTCACTATTTCTCTTTCAATCTCTCACTGTTTCTCAATCGATCTCAGTGTTTTTCTCCCCCTCTCACAACAACCATTCCGACAACGGGAAGTGTTCCCTTCGTCGGAACCTGATATCAAGGAGGGTTTCTGGTGAGACCCTCCTTGAGAATTTTGTGTCGCCAAATCGTTTTGTGGCCATGACCATTTCGTGTCTACAAAACGTTTTGTGGCTACAAAACGTTTCGTGGCTACAAAACGTTTCGTGGCTACAAAACGTTTCGTGGCCATGACCATTTTATGGCTACAAAACGTTTTGTGGCCACGAACTCTGGGATTTCCACAGATAGATCTATATAGATCGAGAGAGAGGGAGAAAGAGACTGTGAAAAAGAGACAAAAATGTCTACAACGAGAGAAATAATGAGAGTGATCTACAATGAAAGAGAGAAAAATTTAGAGTGAGAACGACATGGAGATAGCTAATGAGAGAGAGAGCGAGACAGTAATAGTGATTTAGAGAGGAAAGAGAAGAGCTGACAATGGTGGTGGTTGGAATGGTGGTGGTGTGAAGTTGTGGTGGTGAAGGTAATAAAGAGGATGAAGATTAGGGGGACAATGTTTGATCAAACCAGTGTTTGGACTAAAATAAAATATTCCTCCGAGGATGTACAGAAAAATATGGATTCCCTAAAAAATTTATTCTTCGGATATTATTCTTTATTCTCCAAAACCGCGACCCTTTTATTTTCTCCTTGGAAAATCAACCTAATCCACTGTATTATGTTTTAATCGACACTATCATGTTTTATGTGTTAATATTCTTATCATCATCTTATTATTCCTAACATCCTCACTTTCCTCCTTGACATACTCCCAAATTGAAGGAGAAAAAACACAGGTGATTCTCAGATCAATAATGTATTAAGTGGAACAAGTTAATTAAATGGTTCATTCATCTTCCACTTGACTTTACAGCCTACATTTTGGAAACAAAAAAAAAAAAGCCCATCAAAAGGAACCTTCTAATTAAAGGTGAAATTATTTCAACAAAAAAAAAATTAAAGGTGAAATGATGGGTGCACATTCTACATTTGATAATTTATTGGAGCACCTCAAATACATTTAGTCACTTTCTTTTGTTAAAATATTTTGAATCCAAAAGATTAACAATTAGAATATGACTACAGCTCTACATGAATAGTTCCATAATCTCATAAAGGAGGACAGGAGAATTACTAAAATTATGAATTGATTATGGGTGTCAATGATAAAGATTTTCTATAATATGGTTTGACTTTTCCTCTTAACACCAGTGGGTGTAAGGTTTACCTTCAAAGTTGGTAAGTGTGTTACCCCTTTGATTTATTATTTGGGTTATGTCCATTGGTCCTGTCAAGAGTAAAGAGTGACACAAGTTTAGGGCGTAGCTCTATGTATTTACAGTAACGTTGAAATGACTTCTTTAGTGTTTTTCAATTTGTTGACTAAAAAGTTAAATTTAAACTTCGATTTTACCCCTTTATCTTTCTCCTTCTTTATTTTTACTTCAGTCTTTTATATGCTTACGTGTTTGCAATATTCTCTGAGGAATGTAGAGAACAGAGAGGGAATAGAGAGAGGAGAGAGAGAGAGAGAGAGAAAGAGAAGTGAGGAAGAAATGTTACCGGAATTTATGGTGGAGGTCGTCGGAGTTCATGATAAAAGTGTGAGAGGAAGAAGAAGGAGGAAGTTAGAAATATTAAGTGTTTGGAGGAAACAAAAAACCTTTTATTTCCACCCCAAAATTTTGGACCCGAACATTCCTTTATTTCCCCAAATAACCGACCTTTTTAAAAGGCATTCCTATTCCCTTAGAAAGGAAAGAGCCAGCCATTTAACACTTCCAAGATACCCCATTAGATCTTCCTTTTTGAATTTTAGTGGGCAACCCAAAATTCTCTTTTTATTCTTTTATAGGCACTTCCAAATTTGTAAGCTTTTGATCAGTAAAATAACCATAAAATTTAAACCCTCTGTAAAGTGCTAGCACTTACAAGTTCTATTTCTCACTTAGGGGCTACTATGGGTTGCAAGGTTGAGTCCCAAAATGATGTTAGTAGTGATGATTCTCTATATTTCTCTGATAAAAAAATTAAGGGTTGAAGGGATGTACCAGTTTATGCTAATAGTAGCAACAAATGTACAACGAATCAGTGACAGGATATGGAATATGAATCTTCAGCCAACGGTGACATTCATTTCTGTCCAACCATTATTCCGACTGAATCACAATCTGGGTTGAATCCTGACCAGGGTAAGAATCTATAGTCACAATTCACAAAATCATTTTTTTATCTATAGTATAGTGGTTCTATTCAGTTTCATATACTTTTAGGTTTTATTGTTATGTATTGTAAATCATTTAGCCATTTGGTAGCTTTTCTCCTTTCAATTTCAATTTTGCTAGCCTAGTAATAGAAGAGCTCAAACAGTATTTCATGAGGCCAGAGTTTCATAAACAAACTCAGTAGGTAATAATTCCTCACTAAAATATGATTATGCTAGGTGTTATATTAACTAAACCAGTAATCTGAGTTGTTAATTCCTACTCAAATCGTTATAAACCGAAAAATAACATGAACACCAACTTTTCTTGTTTGAGATAAATGCACTTTGGTCATTTTAGATTTGTAAGGGTTAGAGCATCTCCGACCCAACACTCAAACTTAGAGGGTCACAGACGAGTTTAAGGAATTTTACGGAAAAAAAAAATCGATCAATCTACTTGAAATTCGACATGGGTGAAGTTATTTTAAATATCTTCAAGACTATGACTCCATTTTTCTTGAATCCATGATTTGAAAAGTCTCAAACCAAGTTGGTAACCACTCAAAATAAAAGATTGGTAGACAAAGATCCTAAATTTAAGTAGAAGCTAATATGGAGCCAAAAGTGAGAGTTGGTCCACTCTATTGGTGCCAAAAAGAATTATTCTCTTGTTTTTTTTAACAGAACAATCATGAATCATCTGTTTTTGAGTTCTATAAGAATTTTCATGTTATCCAAAAATAAAACCATCATCACCACAATCATACATATATCATCAATCACCATTATCATAATCATCTTCATCACCCTCCTAATACATTAAAAGAAAAAGAAAGAACATTTGTCTGTCCAAGAAAGGACCATTATAACAAAATCAATCTATTGAACTAGCTTGATTAATAAGGAGAGAGAGAGAGAGAGAGTTTCAACAATGTTTCAGATCCCATTAATTACAAAACTAAACAACCCTAAATAAGCTCTAAAACCCTCTTAATATCTTGCTTGAAATTTCAAAAATTAGAAATCAAGCTTCTTACAAAAACAAAACATTCATGGCTCTGTTCCTTGATAAACAGACAAAAGGGTGAATAAAATTGAAAAATCAAAATAAAACCTAGATTCTAACTACTTGAACAAACATAAATGGTGGGTGATTCACTGATTCTCCATTGTAGTAGCTAAATTTTACTAACCTAAGAAGAAGAAATAAGACCTAACAGAGGAAACCAGAGTCACCATTGTCGAAATTAAGCGCATAACTGAAAGGATCATAATTGAAGCTCAACCTCTGTTTTGAACGATTCTTCATTTGTCTTTTAATCTCTGCTCGAACCCTCCAGTATAAACTCCTAAACCTCTTCTTGCCATTATCAAACACTGTACTTGGATCAAAGTATACCCCAATTACTGCCATTTCTAGAGAGAGAAAGTATGAACACAAAGACTATAAATTAGAGAGATAGAAACAAAAACAAGAAATGGGTATTCCTCAGAATGGCTGTAAATACAAAATTGGAGTTCAAATTTGTAGAGAGAGTGAATAGAAGTAGAGAGAGAAAGCTCTGTAAACCCTCGAGAAGAAGGTAAAAAGCAAGAAATGGGTAATGTTCAGAATGGTTGAAAAGACGAATTACAGTTGGAATATATACCAAAAATGATGAGAGAGAGTGAGAGAAAGAGAGTGAGGGTAACTTGTTAAACAAGGCGATGTGATGCTTTAAGGGATACTACTGTTTAAGACTGGCAGCTTTACTGTGTTCTGTTTTTGATGTCGTCTTTTCTAGGGTTTATTAATACAGAGTACGGGTCTTCTTCCATTAAAACAAGGAAAGATGGGGAAGAGTCTCTTTTGATGAAACCTTTCATTGGACACTTTTTTCTCTCTCTCTCTCTCTCTCTCTTAAAAAGAAAATAACAATAAAGAAAGAAAGAATTTCTCTTCTGATGTTTCACTGTTTTGATTTGATTACCTTTTAGATTAGGATACTGGTTCTACTGTACTTTTTACTCTCTACTCTCTTTAAACAAATAGACACAGGGTGGTATTAAATCTTGGGGAGTGTCATCTGTAGTGAACAAATGATCATTTAACAATCTCAACAAAAAAAAATGATCATTTAACAAGTGGATTGTCCACTATGTTAACTGAATGTGATTTCAACAAAAAAAAAAACTGAATGTGACTATGCAAACTAGAATTTGTCCTTGGTGCAGACTAGCCTTTCCGGCTGCTAATGTTATGGTTCACTTTAACACACCTAGACCTCACGGTTTTAAAAAGCTTCACTAGGGAAGGGTGCTTAACCTCTTAAGAGAAGCATCACACTCCATCTCACCATCAATTTGGGATTGACTTTACAACACACCTTCCGAAGACCACATCATAGTAGAGGAATCTTGTTGATAACGTGTTATAGGATGGTGCAGACCAGCCTTCTAGGTTGTCTGGTGATACTGCCCGCTTTGGCACACCTGGGCCTCATGGTTTTAAAAAGCCTCACTAGGGAAGGGTTAACCTCTTAAGAGGAGCACCACACTCCATATCTCACCACAATGTGGGATTGACTTTACTACGGAATTTTACTTTTCCATTTTAAGTCTTTTTCAACAATTTGGATTTTCTCATATTTCCTCAAACATATTGGTGAGATACATAGGGATCGAGAAGATCACATCTGGTCCATCAAAAATGTGCAAAGATTGTCGGCCGACGACTTTCTATTCGAATGTGAAGAAGAAGTTAATGATGAACACTTTCAAGGTGGACATTGTCTCTCACTGTACTTGTCAATTTATTTGACCAAATATTGAGTAAAAATAGATTGTCTATTACAAGTGCAAGCATTGTCTATAAAACTTTCTTGGAGAATTTTAAGCCTCCCTATTAATGTTAATGCTTTTACTCTCTTTCTATGTCCATTTAGTTTGGTTTTCACATAAAAAAAAGGGTAAAAAAATGAATTGTTCTGATTTTTCTTTTTCTTTCGTTTGTTTAAATATCTTTCAATTTTTGTTTATTCTATGGTGGTTTGTTTCTAAATATTTTGTTTTCTCTATCGGTTATTATCAAACTTTGTCTAATTTCCAATTAAGACATGCTTCATTTTAAACTTTTTCTAAGATCTATGTTTTATTTTTATTTTTGACATGGACTCCCCAAGCCGTTATTTTCAATCTGATACATTTATCGTGTGAAATTAGATCATTAGTTGAATAAGCCTTAAAACCACTATTATGAAAGATATTCTGGACCCTAATGGTAATTTATACATTTATTTTAATTATACTCTTCCACAAGAGTCATAATGAATTTCATTTCGATTGGAATTCGAGTTTGTGAACTTTAGGTTTTCGGAGTACATGCACAACCAATCGCCAAAGTAAAAAAGATGTAAAGACCAATAAAAAATCATATAATGAATGACTTTAAACAATAGAAAGATAATTTTAAATATTATAAATTTTAACTTTCTAAACTATCTTTCGATCCTAAAAGAACTAAAATATCCGTTCGACAAATAACATTCTTTTTTTTTTGACAAATAACATATATATATATATATATAATAAAACAATTAAATTCACCTTTAAAATCCTTTTTTTTTTTTTGTTGAACCACCTTTAAAATCCTATCTTCCAAAACTATTCATATGATATGATTTTTCCCTGGCCTTTTACCTTATGAGTGGGTCGATCCTAAACCATGGTTGGAAGTTCACATGATGAAGATAAGGTCATTTAAGTCATATTTGGGGAGGGTAGTAGTTCCCACATGATATGTGTGTGTAGAGATCTCCCACGATAAAATCTGAAGGGCAAAAGTGGATTTGGCGTGGAATTGACGAGGAGGACCAGTACTTAAGTAACATCGGGTAACTCAAATTCCTTCTTTTGAAGTCTTGTGCCTATCTCTCTCTCTCTCTCGAGCCGAATTAAAAAAAAGGGCAGGCCCTTAGACAGAGATTTTGTCTTTCCTCGACTATTGCGCCCCGCTGAATCAGACATGCGGCGACAATTGGTAAATCAATTGAAAAGTCGTTTTCCTATTATTGGCCCCTTCCCTCTATGAGGTTTACCAATTTGACCCTAATAGACTGAGTGTCTCTATCTATAGACCTCCTCCCCCCTTTTTATTATTTATGGCCCATCTCACTCTTAACTTCCCAGACACAGGTGCAGTTTGAGAGAAGTCCTAATGAACCTAATCGGTGTTGGACTTGAACGACACAAACTCAATGAAGTTCGAGTGTCATCGGACCATTCAGTGCGAGACTCACGAAAAGTGTTAATAGAGGAGCAACTAAACAAACAAAATGAAAGAGCCATTATAGAGATTACCTCTCTATTACTAACAGATTTGAGAGATCCAATATTTTAATAGAGATGGCTATTATCTCAACCCAGGAGGGTATTGACTATTGAGTCAAAAAATAAGCCTAACTTGGGACCTGTCGGACAATGTTGTCGTGTCGAGTTACATATGTATTTTGCTGTGGGGAAAAAATGTGGAGTAAATGTGACTCAAATTTTAGTTTCATTGTTTCACAAACAAGTACTTCATAGTAATTTCAACAAAAAAAAAAAAGTACTTCATAGTAATTCACACCAGCAACTATTTTGAAGTTTTAATATGAGCAGTTGAATGAGATTAACCAATAGGTAATAGAAAATGATTGTTTGGGTCACAAAATTATTAGTAATAACTAAAAAAGCATGTAACTTTTTATATTAACTAGAAGTTGTTAATATGTTATGGGCAATGATTCATTCAATTTAAAATAATATTGATAATTATCAATGAGGTCATTTTTTATTCTTTTAGTTCCCAAACTACCCTTACAAATTAGAACTCACTTTCTCTCTCAAAAATCGAGATTGTTTTTAGGGTTTTATTTTACTCCTTTATCTTCTTCTTCACTGTTTCTACTTCAATTCTTCTTCGTGTTCTCTGAATCTTCTTCTTCGAATCGTCCTCTTTTCGATTCCACTTCTTCTTGGTCGAAAAATCTTCTTTTGTCAATCAGTCGAAAACTGAGATCTGAGCCTCTAACACAAATCCTTTTCAGATTTAAGCAACAATGTAGAATTTATGGCAGTAACTAGGGCATTTTATGAAGTCCGATAGAAGATTTCTCTGTAGTTGGTGATTCAATCTTCTTCTATTTCATCTTATAGACACGATTTGTCTGTGGTTGGTGACTCAATTAGTTTCACTGAAGGATTTGGGTGATTAGTAGATGATTCATGGGGTTTTAAGCAAACAGTCCGGTTTATAGTTTTTGGAATGGTTAGCATCACGGATAAACTCTCTTTTGGGAATTAATTCACTCTCCATATCTTTTATTTGTTCCATTAGTCTCTTGTATCTGAATTGGATCCAATAGGCTAACAACCCCATGTGAGGAAGTATGAACTAAATGAGAGCTATTGATTTCTATTTTTTTTTTGTTGATTTCTTTTATTAATTCACAAGGCTGATGTTCATATCAACAGCCCAATGTATTTCACTTATAATGGTGCTGTTAAAGTATGTTGACATATTGCAGTTGCTTCATCACGACTCTAAAAGGCTTTGTTCTTAACTTCATCTTTCTAATTTAGTGTCTTCCTGAATGCAATAATATAATGGATCTCTTAATTATAATTTAAAACTGACTAATTTAGTGTGTATTTATATGCAATTATAACTAGACATATTTCAAGATTATAGTAATAGAGTTAATAATAACTGACTAGTTCCTGATCCATATTTGTCAAAACACCAATTGGTTTTGTTGTTGCAAGTTCAGCACTGGCTAAAGGGCGGAACATTGCCACTTATAATTGGATTGGTGGTTGCAGGAGGTAGTGTACTACTGGTCCGCATTGATGATGGACCAAATGTGTCGAATTGTGGAAAACATGCGTTGGGGATCACGCTGATTCACTGGAGATAGAGGAAGAGGTGTTGATGGCAGCGATTGTGGTGGTACACTACTAATCCTGATGAATGATGAACCAAACGGAAAATGGGTCAAATGTAACTACTATTTTGTGTTGGCATATAAGTACTTTTCAGTGATGATGGGCTGAATGAGCCAAATGTGATGATGCATCTCTTTTTAGATGGACATGAAATTTCTTATTCTTCTAACTCGTATTGTTTTGTGCTTCATGAGTTTTATATGATGAACGATGAAATAAATTCTAAACTCAAGATTTCGTAGATACATGCTCCTAGTTTATATTTTATTTGCAAATCGAGTCTGCAAGATATGCAACTTAAGATTATATTCTGTAAAGCTTGCAAATCATGTTTGCAGTTTACATTATGCAAACACATGTTTGCAGTTTACATTATGCAAACATACGTTTGCAGAACAGATTGTTGTAAACGCGTTTGCATGCGTTTGCATAACAGATTGTTGCAAGCGCGTTTGCATAAAAACGTAAAGGAAAAAAGCGACGTTTTTTTCTAGGTTTTTTTTTTTGAAAAAAAATATTCAAAGTGGATCTTGTTAGAAAGCTAATGAAAAATCATTTCTTAATATATAATTTTTATAGAAATCCGACATCTCAAACAAAAGTTATATTGATTTAAAATTTAAAGAAAAATAAAAGAATTTAGTTACACAAAATGACAAAAAAGGGTATTTTAGTATTTGCACACTTTTTGACCTGAATAATAATTTTCAAATGTTTGGTGCTTTTCTACTCATTTTCAATATTATTTTGACCTTTCTAGAAATTACCTCAATAGGTAATGGATTTGTACTTCAAGATTTAAAAATGGGAGCCGCTAAAGGCGTCGACGAAATTGGCCACCGGGTGTCTGTTGGCCCCGAGTACGTGCTGGGTTAAGCACCCCAACGCCCCTTTTCATTGTTCTTCTTCTTCTTCTTCTTCTACTTATTTTGGAATATATAAAACTCCAAAATAAGTAATCCAAAACATCACACCCTAAAACACAAATCATATTCAGATCTAATCAAATTAGATCTTTTTTTTGTTGAACTACCTAATCAAATTAGATCTAATATTGAACATTCAAATTAGGCTAGAACTAGTCTTCAAGCAAAGTTCGGGTTGAATATGATAGCAACCCCAAAACAAGTAAGATAATAACTCGAACTGGCCAGTCTGAGAGTTTCGCAATGGTCAATCCGATCTCTTTCTCTGCGTCTCGGACTGGTCAGTCTGAGACCTTTTAGAGTGGTCCGAGTCCGAACTCTTGCTTTGGTTATTGAACGGGTCGATCCATGTCCTTTTATCATCGGGTTACAATAGATGTTTGGGTCAAGGTCAATCTCCTCCCGCGAGTGCTAACAACAATTTTCAGGTGCCTTTAGCCGCTTCCTTTATAAATACGTATCTTACTTTCTCAAAAACAAGGTAACAGGGTAACGAGATTGACCTGACCAAGCAAATAAGATAGAATCTTTCAACAAAAAAAAAAAAAGCAAATAAGATAGAAAAAAAAAAAAGAAAAAAAAAAAGAAGCCAAAGGGAAGTTAGAAACTCATGAATCATCTTGGATTTTTTTTATTGTGACGAGGCCACACAAGCTAAAGGCCGGAGGAGGGGCTTTTCACAAAAGTAATAAGGAAATTGAAGTAGTTGGCAAGTGTATGAAAGGAAAGTTTTAAAAGCGCTCCCTATAGTATTGAGGGCCCCTTCTTCACTCACAAAATCTGTTAACCACATCAGGCGCCTTTAAAACTACCCATATGAAATGATAAGGCCACTGTGTCATGGCCCATCGGATCAAATCATGAGGTCCTAAGATCAGATCCTCATAGAAGCTATTCTCTGATGTTTACAATTAAGTTAAAAATAAAATGAAAGTAGGAATGTGGAATAGCTTTAAGTTGTAAGGGTCTTTATGTAATTTTTAAAGTCGAAGATTAACCGCAATGGCAATGCTCATGTGTTTAAAGGTCCCAAGGATTAAAGCCATAAATCAAATGAGCCAGGTCTAGAAAGTCAAGTTTGGAGTGGGCAAGAAATGCATTAGCGTATTTTTGCGGTGGAAAAAGTTTATCCGCTTTGATGCAACAACTCCGTTGTATTAGTTACATATTTATTTGTTACTTTAGGCAATTTATAAAGTACATATTATAATAAATTTGTCGGGCTTTAGGTCTCTTTCATATTGTCGGGCTTTAGACCTCTTTCATTATGGTTTGGGTTAGGCAGTTATCGTGCTCATCACATCTTCATGATCCAACTCAATGCCATGTAACGATTAACATAAATCATAGTCGATTTCTCAAAAAAAAAAAAAATTTTGTTATGTGAGCACCTTTGTTTGATGGCAAATAACAATGCCAATTAAATCCGAATGAGGAGATAATGATCGTAGAGATTGAGTTTGGATTTTGGATGACAAAATGGGTAATCGAAAGAACAAAAGCATCAAGGAAGATTTGAAAATACCATATTCGTCTCGGAGATGGAGAGATGGAGAGAGAAGGATAAAGAGATGACAGTGAAGAAGCGCGATAAAGGGTGACAATTCTTATCGCCAACGTGAGAGTCCGGCTTGCACCCACCCGTAATCCAACAGAAGTTTGGTCGACCCACTTTTTTTTCTCTTTAACATCAATTTTTCTTTGTCTAATATTTCTCTCATCAACCATGACAAAATAAAAGAAACTGACAAAAGATTAGAAAGGGCAAAACTGGAAATCAAAGTCATAAAAAATGCTGGCAAGAATATGGCATATGGGAGCTGAATATCATCAGGGACCATTTTGGTGAATTAGTTATATATAGGGGGTCAAAATGAAATTAACCTAGGTTTTGTTGGGAAGACGGTGGGCTTTTCTGGATTTCCCTCTTCCGCTTTCCCAACGTGTGAACTCTTGTTTGTATCGTCAGCCAAAAAGACTCTCCGATTCCCCTCCAATTCTTCAATTCCGTTATTTCTTCATCATCTTACTAGGGTTTATAATAAGTTCATCACATACCCAAATCAGAGATCTTTCAGAAATGTTCAGTTTTTAGGTTGGTGATCAGTTGATCAGTAGCCCTAATTCTGTCTTCCAGGTTTGAACTCTACCACTTAAAGGTTAAAACTTTCAACAAGTTTCATCATGTTTTGCTTATTAATCTTCTTCGATTGCCTCATTGGAGTTTAATAAGCTGTATCCTACCTTAATATATAGTGCGATTGTTCTGATTTATGAATTACTATTGTTTCTAGGGTTTTTTTTTCTTGATTTTTAACTCCCAAAGTAACTTCAGCAATATCATTCATTTTTCGCACGTCTGTTCTTTTTGTTTCCTCTTTTGATGAGTTTAATGGATAATGTTGTACCATTGCATTTGTTGGTATGTTAATCCTGATCAAATAATGGTGCATGTGTGTCTGTGTGATATGGAGCATTTTCATTCATTTATAGTATGAATTATTGTATTCATTTGATTGTTGTCATCAATTTTCCATGGAAGATTCGAGTTCATCTGTAAGGAGTCACTCAATCCCAATTTGTTGTCTGGATTCTTATCAATTTAGTTTCCATGAAAATTAGCTAACCGTACATGTTCATTCGGGGTAATAGGTGGGGTTGAATTTATGAGGTGGTTACTACCCTATTTCAGAAATAAATATCTAAAGGGTGTTTATCTCGTTACTTAGTGACAGATGTCATAGCTTGAAATGCAGCAAATATGTCCAACGGTCCAAGCATTGTGTGGATGGGGATTCTTGGGGCTGGGGCTCAGTTGAGAAGGACGATGGGTTCTAAGAGGATTGACGGGAGGACATTTAGAAAGGATAGGAGGAGAACTCATAATTGAGCACACACAGATCCGCCCATGTACACACGCGTGCACAGGCAAACATACACAAAGGCACTCATGTGCCACCTGTTGGACACATTTTTAATAGGACAGCATCAATCTATGTTACATAGCAAACCATAACTCTCTTCTTGCCGTTATTCGGCCAGGTCAAACTGCTTAGACATTATTGTTCTAACCATTCCATTTGTCTACGATCCAAGAATGACCGAGTATTGCATGGTCCGATATCAGCTTGGCAATGATATATGATACCCTGTGATTACAGCTCACAGCTATGACAATTTGTATGGCCTAGAGTTGTTTGCCCGTTAATGGGTACTGAACTACTCTTTGAATGCATTATTAATCTTCTTTTCTTACACATTGGGGTGACATAAATGGTTTTGTTGCTTGTTGCTCCAGTTTGGATTTGATTTGATAAAGTAGATTTCTCACCAATGTGGATACGCTGTTTTAATAGTTGCCTCTCTGTGGAAGTTTTCTTCATGAGCTCTTCACTTCTACGCAAAAAATTCTCTCTATATTGAGAGTATGGTTATACAGCTTGGTATTTAGATGCTACAAAAACTTGGTGAGTGCGATGCCTTGATTTCTGGCAGCTCTTAAAAAGTTCGACGTGTCTTTTCTGAAAAAATAGATTTTTTTTCTCCTGCTCAGATTGCAACAAGACCTGTGGATTATAATTGTTAAGTTATTGCTGGCCTGGAAGTTCATTCAAGAGCTATGGGTCCAACGGACCGCATAGATTTAACTTCGTCAGATAGTGACAGTGATACAGAAGTTGGTACAGGAAAGAAAACAGCGGTACCTGTTAGACATCTTCCATCATGGGCATCTACATCTAGTTCGAATTCAAAAGGTGAAAGCTGATATTTTGTTTTAAAGGACATCTTTTAATGTTCCGTATAAGTTGTATGTGCTCTGAGAGACTGAGCGTTTGCTTAAACATTGCAGGTTACGGTCTATCACCTAAAAATGTTCCATTGCCTAATAGATCACCGGCATCTATGAAAATATCTACCAATCACAATTACCTTTCACCGGTCAAATTGCAGCGCCATCCAAGTTATGGTGAGAAGGAAAAGACTATGAACCAGCACACTGCCATGATAGATCCGAATAGTCCAACAGGTAATAGGTTTGATCGACCCACCAAGTAACCTTTTCAGTCCTATCGATCATAATGCAACATTTGACTCCAAACTTGCTAATTCGCGTGGCACAGATTTCAGAAAGTTGTTTCAGGAAACTGTAAGGGCTATTCCACTTCCATTTCATCTACCTGTACCAACTTCAAAGTCTAAAGCTTCTTATGAGAACGGAAGTAGCAGTAGGATGCTGGATACTAATGGGAAATCAAATCACTCTGCGGCAGCAAATATCATTGACAATAAGGTTTACGTTAGAGATCATTTAGGGAAGCAACATCATGATAATGATGATGATGATGTCATTGTGTATAAACATAGTGGAAGTAGAGTCTTACCTACATCTTTGACACATGGGAAGTCTGTGCCAAATTCACAGTTGGCTATTGTTGGTGATATGGCACATCATTCAGGTGCAGAAGATAGGCAAGCGGACAAGGAAAATGACGAGAGACTAATTTTTCAGGCAGCATTGCAGGTATTTAATTCATCCTTCTTATAATTTAGGAAATAGGTTGATCTGGAAACACAATATATTGTTCTCATCAATTATTGTAAATTACAATAATATAAGCTTGTGTTTAATAGCAACGTCTTTCTATTTTCCCCCCTTGACATTTTTGTGTGCGAGTATGAAACCATATCCAATGTGTTAAAGATTACTGGAGTATTATTTATCCCAATTCCATGTATTTGAAGTTGTTAACCGACTGTGAACACTCAACCTTTTTTGAACAAATACGAAAACAGCTATTGTGGCGAAACTGATCCCGTGGAATTGAAATTTCAAGCATAAAACAGCCTAATTGTAATGTCAAATGAGTCTTTTTGTTCTTGACAACTGACAAGAAAAGAATGTAGTAGGTAAGAAATCTCAAATAGTTTGTTTTGTTGGTAGAAATTTGAATGCATAGAATGAATTACACACGAAACTGAGTGGTTAAGAATTTCTTAACTACAGTCTTAATTTTAGTACTACTGAGTGAGCGATGCTGTTTTCTTTTGTACCACCATTCTCCAATTAGGAAGGAACGCATTCTAAGAATTTTTTTGTTGTTGTCTCGTAGGATCTTTCCCAGCCGAAAAGGGAGGCTACCCTGCCAGATGGTATTTTGTCAGTACCTCTTCTAAAACACCAGGTTTATTTACTATACCTTGTAATCTATGACTCATTAATTCCTTGTTCTTCAGCTATTCATGCTTGTATTGTTTTAACTTGCAGAAAATTGGGTTAGCGTGGATGGTTCAGAAGGAGACAAATAGTCTGCAATGTTTAGGTGGAATTCTAGCGGATGATCAGGTTACTTGTTTGGAGTTGTCTAAGTTTTTATTTCGCATATGGTACATTACTTGGATCGTTACTTAACATT
This sequence comes from Eschscholzia californica, assembly GCF_041429995.1. Lineage (NCBI taxonomy): Eukaryota > Viridiplantae > Streptophyta > Magnoliopsida > Ranunculales > Papaveraceae > Eschscholzia > Eschscholzia californica. Next base: position 8,626,572 of record NW_028238198.1, on the reverse strand, counting down.
CTAGCAAGCTTCATCGTGCTATTATCTAACAGGGCCTTGGTAAGACTGTGTCAATGATTGCCCTCATACAAATGCAGAGGCATCTGCAGACGAATTCAAAGCAGAAAGGTGCAGATACTGTAAAAACTGAAGCCTTGAATTTGGATGACGATGATGATGATATTTCTCAATTGGAGAAGAATATATTAGATTCCGATGATCTTAAAATGGTTGAGGAGGTAAATACTACTGCACCTGCCTTCTCTAGTAGGAGACCAGCAGCAGGTACACTGGTTGTGTGCCCAGCAACTATTGTTCGCCAGTGGGCCCGGGAACTGTCTGAAAAGGTCACTATAAAAGGAAAGCTTTCTGTTTTAATCTATCACGGAGGTAATAGAACGAAGGATCCTAATGAGCTGGCTAAATATGATGTGGTTCTCACTACATATTCAATTGTAACTAATGAAGTTCCAAAGCAACCTCTAGTTGACGATGATGATGAAGATGCCAAAAATGGGGAAAGAGATGGATCTTCTGAATTTTCTGTCAATAAGAAACGGAAAAGGATGGGTACTGCAGGAAAGAAAGGAAAGAAGGATAGGAACGGAATGAATGGTTCTACTGATTGCAATGCTGGTGCACTTGCACAGGTTGGTTGGTTTAGGGTGATACTAGATGAGGCTCAGACTATAAAAAACCACAGGACACAAGTGGCTAGAGCATGTTGTGGTCTTCGAGCCAAAAGAAGGTGGTGCTTATCTGGCACTCCAATACAAAATTCAGTTGATGATCTTTTTAGCTACTTTAGATTTCTGAAGTACGACCCATATTCTGTCTACAAGTCTTTTCTTACGTCGATAAAGTGCCCAATACAAAGGAATTCAAGCAATGGTTACAAAAAGCTTCAAGCAGTTCTGAAGACTATAATGCTACGTCGTACGAAAGGTAAGTGTCATGTTGCTTTGTGGAGATCATCCAAATACCTACAAATTAATCCAAGTGTTGTCCTTGTTTGCCGTTACTACTTTTCCATAGGTTGTGCTAATCATTTATCTTTAGGAAACCTAGCTTTTATTGATACATGATACATCCACAAGACAAAGAATGAAAAAAAGTTAGGACGATACGTAGGTATGTAAAAGCCCCCAAAGAAAAGAAAGAATATACTCGCAAAGTAATGTATCTCAGTTAGACACAGGAGCATGAAAATCAAAATTTGTTATGTCTTTATATCTGGAAGTCCATAACGTAGTTCCTTTATTTAAATCCTGAAGGCCGAAGGGTTGCTTCCACAGAGTCCATCCAATCTTCAAAATAATGTTCATTGTTTCCACAAATTCCAATTAATGACATATTGACATATAGCAATTTAGACTGACGGTCTGAGACCTGCTGGTGCATTTCCAATAGAGGATAATTATCTGACGTCGAAGTAGAAGGTGCCCAAGCATAATCAAACGGAACCTCAAAATCTCTCTACACTGAAGAAGAACAGTACTTGGGTTAGGCAATACTTTGCGTAGGTTCTACTGATGCTCGGCTGTCCATGATATGTAGGTTAAGATTAAGTTCTCCTAGACTCCTAGATTGGACTGAGTTAGGTTAGTTTCCTGTACCAAAGATTGATCATTTTATTCTGTCCTGATTCAAGGGAGGACTATCTATATTGTTGCCCATGCCAATTTATCATACATCACCCTTTGTTACAATTAATTTGGGTATCCCTGGTGGCAGTTTGTGGCAATATTTCTTCACGCCTATGTCATCTTAGGTTATCATGGTACCTGCAATTTTGTTTTCTTTTTCTCACCGAATAATAATGAAACATGTCTTTCTTATTTAGGAAGAACATATGAGGTAATATTAGACTGGGCTTGTATTCATATTGTAGTCTATTTGTTGGTTCATTCCAATTGTTCCTCCGCTTGCTGATTATCATCAGCTGTTTTTATATAGGAACTGTGATTAATGGGGTGCCGATTATTGATTTACCACCAAAGATTGTAAACTTGAAGAAGATTGAATTCTCTAGCGAGGAGCGAGACTTCTATTCCAAGCTAGAATCAGATTCACGCAAGCAGTTTAAGGTACTCTTCATACTTGTGCTGTGTTTCATTTTTAGGTATTAAGTAGGATTGGCATGTAAAGGAGAGGAGCATTTGGACGAAGTGATTGGTAAATGGATTAATGTTGAACTAACTTCAAATTTAAGTTTTGGCATGCGGAGGAATTGAAATTACATATCTCAAGAACCAGAGATTTCGAAACAAGCCCAATTTTCGTTGGTCTTGGTTAAAAAAATGTCTTTAAGGCTTGGGCTCCCTGTGCCAACCATGCAAAATATGCAAACCCATGAAATCTTCTGTAGTACTTGGGAACTTACGCAAACCATAGTAACCTTACATAGGGATCTGAAGCCTTATTTATTTATTTGTTTATTTTTAATTTTTTATTGAGTTAATGAAAGAACTCCAAATGGCCACCAAGTAGCTACTGAAGGACTAATCCCAACTCTGCCCATTAAATCCCTCGTAGCCAAATCCGCTTACCAAAGTCATCTAAGCAAACAAGCAGTTAGGTTTTTGACAGAATGGGCCACTTGTGTGATATGCCATTTGCTAATTGCTATTATACCCTGAAATGAAATTTTGCTGTAGAAGCCTAGCATTTACTTCTTCAGACTTATGCAAGGTTCCTGTATTGAACAGGACAGGAATGTATATTGTTCTCGCAGATGTGAGCTCGGAGTCGGATTCATATATGATTGATAGCTTTTTCTTCGTTATAGCTTTTTCCAGAGAGAACTCTAAAGATAATTCTGCAAAAGTGCTTATTTTTTTTGAAACTTTGAATGAAGCAAAAGTGCTTGGTAAATTAGAGCGTAAAGCAATTACTCCCGAAGTAGTTTAGTAGAACAGGAGAACACTTCTTTGTGGAGTGTGGTTCCTAAGAAGCCCGGAGACTTTCAAATGCTACAAAAATGCATGCTAGCCCTAAATTATTTTCTTTCATCCTCCGACCTCCATATGACCTCGTTATCTCGATATATATCCCCCTATATGCCAATTTTCTCCGATTGTTCTTGATTTCCTTGGATATTCTGATTTGGTTATTTTGCTTTTGTATCTATGCTTATTATAATGATTCTCTTTCTAGAAATTTTTTGGAGCAATTTAGATCATCATTACGTAGACTCCGTACTTATATTCTTGGGATACTTTCATTCTATTAATTGTGTACTGGAATCCTAGTCTTTCTCCAATACAGCTGATCATTTTTAACTCAGTTAAGATATAGGATTGCATTATTTCTCGATGCTCAAACATTCTTTTCGCCCAAGTGTATCTGTTGGAATTAGGATTTCGCTCCAAGTTTAACTTATGTTAAGATTATGCTAGTTCATCTCTAAGAACACATTACGTGGTGTAACTCTCTGTTGCAGGCATATGCTGCAGCTGGCACACTGAGTCAGAATTATGCAAGTATCCTGTTAATGATTTTGCGCCTTCGTCAGGCATGTGATCACCCTTTCTTAGTTAAAGGGTATCATTCTGCATCTGTTGGTGAAGTTTCCCTGGAGGTGGCAAGAAAGCTTCCTCGGGAAGTGCTTTTTGATTTACTCAACAAATTTGAAACTTCTTCAGCTATTTGTGCTATATGCAGTGTAAGGTTTTAATCCTCAAGTGCAAGTTCGTCTTTTTTAATTTGGTCAATATGAATTAGAATTTTTGGTGGAGACAACCAGAGGATTCTTTGTATGGAATATTAGAATTTAGAATAGTAGATATCTTTTATCGTTATATTCATGTCATTCATTCCTCTTCGGTTATGTATAATGATCTTTTCTGTAGGACCCACCAGAGGATGCCGTCGTTACAATATGTCGTCATGTCTTCTGCTATCAATGTGTTTCTGAATATTTAACTGGTGATGAAAATTTATGCCCTGCTCTTCAATGCAAAGAACAACTCAGTGCGGATGTTGTTTTCTCCAAAGCCACCATCACAAGTGTTATTTCTGATGAGCTTAGTGGGACTACCACAAGTGTGTCTGAAGTTGCTGAAAATGCCATAGCTCTCCCGAATATGTACGGGTCTTGCAAAATCAGAGCTGCCATAGAATTCCTAGAGAAGCATTGCAAGCTAAAAACTGCAGATCAAACCTTCGAGGGACATAATGGAATATCTCATCTTTTTGAAGACGAATATTTTGAGAGTGGGAATGGTGATACTACCACTGCTACACATTCAATGGAAAACAAGGAGACTCAAACTAAAGGACCAGAAAAAGCTATTGTATTTTCCCAATGGACTAGTATGCTTGACTTGGTTGAGACTGCATTAAATCATTCTTTAATACAATATAGGCGACTTGATGGAAGAATGAGCCTCCCTGCAAGAGACAAAGGTGTGAAAGATTTCAACAGCGATCCAGAGGTTTGTTTGATTCCTTCGTTAAAATACGAATTTGATAATTGTCTCTAATTTTGGTTTATTGGCGCCAGCGTATGCTCTCTAGTTGGTGTTCTGTTCTTACATATGCTCTCTATTTGGTGTTGCAGTCTTACATCTACACTTATTGGTGGACTAATCATATTGGTTGCAGGTTACTGTTATGCTAATGTCACTAAAAGCTGGAAACCTTGGTTTAAACATGGTAGCTGCTTGTCATGTTATTCTCCTTGATCTCTGGTGGAACCCAACTACAGAAGATCAGGCTGTTGATCGAGCTCATCGAATTGGGCAGACTCGTCCTGTTACAGTAACAAGATTTACCGTCAAAGACACAATAGAAGACCGTATACTAGCTCTCCAGGTATGACTTGTTATTTGATGCAGCTCTGATATATTCCATTGGTTGGAACTGTTTCTTGTTGGTTTTATTACTCCGGAGGACGACGATGATTTAAGGATGTAGTTACGGAGAGGATAATGGAAGAGACTTAGGAGATTATCTGTAGGATCTAGATTTGGAGAAGAAAGTTGGACTGCGTAATTTAGCGAGTGTGAAAATCTAATGGTCAACCCAGAGAAAAACTTTACGAGGATTTTATTGTTTATTCTCTCACTTACTTTATACATGTCCAATGAGTGAAAGTGTATCTCTTGAATGTATGAACGGGTGCAAGATTTTTCACATCTTTGGCACGATTTTGCAGGAGGAAAAGAGAAAAATGGTTGCATCTGCTTTTGGAGAAGATAAAACGGGTGGCACAGCAACTCGGCTTACTGTAGAGGATCTTAGATATCTTTTCATGGTTTGAGAATACAAGCATTTCCCGTCTCCGTACTTTGTAAGAGGCCAGATCGTCTGTCTGACTCCATTTTTCTCCAAGCGGAAGGGAGAGGAGCGTAATTTTTGCTAGAAGATTTGACTTGGGATAGAAGCAGAGAGGAACATAATAGCATCTCAGTTTTAAGAGCTTTCCTTTTGTGTAAAATGGCTCTACTATTTATTAGGTTGAATAGCAATATAGAAATCTGTTAGGACATTTTGGATAATAGGTTGTAGATATATCTATTGTTATATTTAGGGTTTCAGTCACAAATACAGCTTATGAGATCAGTAATAGTTGGTCGTGTCTCTCTGCTCTTTTAAACTAGACTCTTCGCTTGAAGTTGGATCTAAATTTGGTAATCCTTCAAACCTGTATACATAACTTGCTATATGGCCTTGCGTATTACTACCGTGTCTTTTATTTTCGATAGTTTTGAACTCTTGATTCATCTGGTTTATAACTGCCGATCTGCTCGAATATATCAGTGGGCTTTTTTCAAGCTTGCTGGGCAGGCATTTATCCAACTGGCCCACTCCAAAAAAGTGTCATTGACTGTTATCAGACAGATAACAGATTCAAGCTTTAGATTTTCTCCAAAAGTGAAGGTATAACATGCCAAACCTAGCCCACACTCTGACGGTTCATGTTAAAAGGCCAAATTTGAATCGTCTTTGATACTTTGTTGCTCATTAACACATCTTTCACTTTAGAAACACTTTGACAGACAACAACAAAAATGAAACTTTTGACCCAAAAAGACCAACGGAGTGAAGACCAACAGAGAGAGGCTTGAGCTGGTAAAGAACATCTTAGTAACCCTATCTGGTCACAAGAGCCCTCCGGGGCACACTCAGCATGCTTAGAACTTCAAATGGGCGGGCCATGGGGGCCGAAAGAGATAAATTTCATACTTAGAACTTCAAAATGGGCCGGCCATGGGCCCCAAACAAACTTTATTGCAGTCTTAAGAATAGGTCACTATGGAGCCATAGAGGTCTTGGCAATTAAGGATCAGTGGTGCTAGTGGCCCACAACGGAAGCGCATAAACAGATTAGGTTGCAGTCTCACAGGCTAAAATCCTACTGATACTACACAAATGCACCTCTTGAGAAAAGCTCAGGGTAGAGGGTGGTACGCACCTTTTTTTTTTTTTGAGAAAATCGTTACGGGTGTTTGTCGGGCCAAAAGTTGTGACTTTAGAAGGTTGTATACAATGCATATAGTTACCCACTTACCCTATTGCTGGATTCATGTTTATGTGCCCTAAATTGTCAATTAACCATTCATTATGCATACTAGCTACTAGGGCATTGAAATGATATTTTCCAAACTTTGACCCTATCTACCCCTTCACTTTTTTTTTTTCATTTATTTCTAATTATGTTCCGACTTCTTTTTGACACTTTACTTCATTATTAATCAAAACCATGACATAGTTTCCATTTTGAGTACTACTCATTTCATAGATTCTCTTCTCAGTGTGGCCATCATGAATTGGCAAGTGCTCTGAAAAATTTGTTAGGGTTTTGAATGTTAAGATGTGACTACAAAGGTAAAAAGACAACACAAGAGAAAAGTAAAAGAAAAGAAGAAAAGGTGAAAGGAGGAAGACATGAATATGTATATCCCTAATGATCCTATTTCTCAAGCATTAGGGTATATTTTGCTTTCATTGATTCCCATGTTTTTATCCATTTTTATCCTATCAACTTTAACTTTTGTGAGCATACATTTAAGGCCTTGTTTTCTTGATAGACTTAAGAGAATAGGTTGGACACTTGGACTATCCAACAATTTAATAAAATCAATCGCGATTATGAGAGGTATATTATGTTTGAATCTTATGTCTACTTCAGATACCTTCGTGAGATGCGTCCACAAAGTAGAAAATGAATTATCTGTTTTTTTTTTGAGGAAAGCTTAATACATATATAAAAGAAGGTTACACAGTACACCCAAATCAACCAGCGAAAAGGGTTAAAACGTAACACCAGTCTAATCATGGAACTAAATACGAAATCCGCCAAAATCAAGGGGGTGGATTATCAGCGAAAATGAATTATCTGTTGATTAGTCACACATTAGTTGGATATAGGAGTCAGACTGTCAGAGCACATAACTCAAACACTACGGAATTTTTGTTTATATTTCAAAAGAATGTCATAATATATCCTCTTTCTTCTTCTTTTAACTTCGAAAAATGTGAAGGGGAAAAACAATTTTACCTTTGTAAAAGACATTGTTTGAATGAATCCCACTTTTGTTCTTGAATGTTTGTACATATACCCTATTAGTGGCTTCACTCTGACTTCCATTATGGTTGCTTCCCTTGCTCATGAGTCTGCCACTCAATGGCTTTAGAGTGAATGAGAGGGCCAAAAGTTGTGGCCTAATGTGTCAGGTCACACCCATTCAAATACCTACAAAAAGCCCTATTATTCCCATCCATTTTAGGGGTAAATAGGTCATTGAATTCTTCCAATTTACTCTATTTTTTTCACAAGCTTCTATTTCTAATGATATGTGTTTCTTTGATAACACCATAAATGATAAATCTACCAAACATAATATACTATTCAATACCAATATTTACATTTTTATTGCTTATAACTAAAGTTTCATACTTCGAACATCAATATCTTATTTTCTTTCTCCGAACCATTAACAGATACATTTTTTTGTTGCAAAACTAACAGATACATTTACGCTCACTCTATTACTATATATAAATATATACTTAAAAATAGCTAACAAAATTCACATCTTAAAATCGACGAAAATATTATACTTAGCAAGTATTGGGCCCAAATCCAACAAACCCATTTGCTCCATCAATGGATATTTGGATTCCTTCTTGTTGGATGTTCCCTATTATCCCAGGCCCAGAAGTTGGAGCAAAAGCTAAACAAAATGTTCCCATTTGATCCACCGGAATTAGAAAATTTCTTGCCGGAAGAGTTAGCACCGGCCCACTCGAGAAGTAAAATGACACTGTCGGCACTCGAACAACTGCAAAATCAAATAGGTTATAACAAGTATCGAATATCGATACGGGAGATGTTCGAGGTAGGTTTCTTGTGCTAGCGACAAACGAGTCTCTTAGCGCCTCATAAGCTTGAGACGGAAGCCTAGTAACTGCAGTACCCGTGTCCATGATGACGCCCCCGCTTCCTGAGTCAGAGAGTTGAAAAACATTGGAAGGTACTGGAATTCGGGTGCCTCCAACTCCAAGTCCAGTAAGGCCCACATAATAGAAACTGGGGAGCCATGGGTTATGAATGAGTGGGATCCACACAGCTCCAACCGGCATGGCGCGTCGCCCAAACACCATGGACCCATCAGAACCGCTTCCACGACTCACTAGGCAGTAACCGAAAGCACCACCAGTCTGACCACCGAGTTGTCCGACAAAAGACATTGAGCCACCACCTAGACCTAGTAGACCAGCTGCCCCAACAAACATACCTTGGTTCTTATGACCACACCCGATTGCCACGTTGCGAACCACGGTTCGTCCAAAAGTAAGTGTCTCAAGGGCTAGGGTTCCTTTCGTATATGACCCATCACCATATGACACCTCGTAACGACACCGGCCAGCATGGCAACCACCTTTCTCTAAACGGTCACAAACACTAGATTCACATGCTACACCAGCAAATGAAGCTGAGCTAGCCGGGTTAAAAACAGGGTCAGTTTGGTGGTAACATTGAGTACAAGGTTGGCATTGAACCCATACTATATCACTCCCTGAATCAATCACCATGTATTGACTTCTTGGTGGACTTCCAACACCAATTCTCACAAAATATTCTCCACTTCCTTGATCCATACCAGAAACCACCTCTGACCCAAAATCTTCCACCTGATAATTAGCTTCATCATTGGTGGTTATTCCGGTGGCTCTTGAGAGACGGCGGTTTAGGCCAATAACGCGTCTAACGTCTCGTTTCATGCGTTCTTGAAACCGGATTTGGTGATTAGAATGGTTTTTCCCAGGTGAAATTACATCTCTATGAACTAACTTTAACTTCCACTTGTTTTTATGAGCTCCTTTGTCATGGATGGTTTTTGATAGTTCTTGATAATTGCTTACTGTGGAAGGGTGGATTTTCGTGTTAGCTATTGTTTCTTTTATGTTCACTAGCTGAAAATCTGAATTATGTAAGGTGGTTGTAGAAGAAATGCTGGTGGTGGTGGTGGAGGAGGGAGTGGTGGTGGTGGTGGAGGAGGGAGTGGTGGTGGTGGTGGAACCAATTAGAATGTTTCCTAGAACTATCACCACAAAGACTAGAACTTTTAAGGCTACCATATTGTTTTCGTGTACTGGTCTTTGCACTTGTGTTATGATAGGATGGGTGGTATTTATGGGTGATGATTTTGGAGAGAGAGAGAGAGATGATTAGTGATGATGGGTTGTCTGTTTTTGTATTTTGATATAAATTTTGATTGGGTTTAGAGATATATAAAGAGATGTTTTAATGTGATATTTACTTTTTGGATTATTTGCCAAATAGCCCCAACTTTGTGACCAGCTTCTTGCCTAGCTGCCTACTTTATCCAAAATACGCAGATGGTCCCCTTTTCGAGTTATCGTTATAACTCCGTTAACTAGTCATCACTCTCTCTCCTCCATCTCATCACCCCTCTCTCTACCACCTCATCATCTTCACCGGCGAAGATCGCCGACCGGCCAAATTTCCCGCGGGCGACCTTCAATTTTTTTTCTCTCTCCTTTCTCTAAAAAAAAATTTTTTTTGCAAAATTTCTCTCATCTCTCTCACTCTCTAAACACTTCGCCGGAGTGTTTAGAGAAAGAGAGAAATGTTTTTTTTAGAGAAAGAGGTGAGAAAAAAAAATTTGAAGGTCGCCGACCGGAAATTTGACCGGCTGGCGACCTTCGTCGGTGAAGACGACGATGTGGCGTGATAGATGATGTGGCAGAGAGAGGTGATGAGATGGAGGAGAGAGAGGTGATGACTAGTTAACGGTGTTATAACGATAACTCAGAAGGAGGCCATCTGAATATTTTTGATAAAATAGGGGGTCAGGCAGGAAACTGGTCACAAAGTTGGGGACTATTTGAGAAACAACTCTTACTTTTTTTTTTTTATGAGAAAGAAATAGGGGTAAGTAAAGACAAGTTAAAACAATCTTATTTCTATTCAATGACTCTGATTAGTTCCTTGAGTTAAGTGGAGATTCAAAAAGGTAAATAGACAATTATTATTGATTATTTCTGCAAAGGTACCTAGGGTTTCTTTAGCCTTTCCATTCCATTCAAATTAATACCTTCTTACCATAAAGTTGTTTTAGGGTTTAAATATATATATATATTATTATTAAAGATGTTAGTTAGAAAATCAATCTCCCTTTTCTTTTATGAGCACACCAAAAGAAAAAGCAATAATCTACTTATACCTCTCAACTCTTGACTTGTACAAATGCATTCATGCATGTACATACATAATTATATAATATATACTATGTTTATGAAAACAATATTTTATGATAATGGGGAGGTACCAATGTACCATGTCTTTCATTACCATTGTCCATTGGTAGTAATAAAAATAAATTGAAATAGACAAATTAAGCAACTTATGTCTTATATTAAATCTTCCTCAATGTATGTAAGATTGAGTTAGCTAGAATAATCTAATACATGTTGTGGAAGGAGTAGGTGATCAATTTATTAGTGCAGACGTAAATCCCACTTCTTAAGGTTTCATCTAGTTTGAGAAATGATAAGTGTACATATTTTTTTAACTTAATTTGTGATTTGCTGACTCGCTTTACTAAGATAATGGTTTAGAGTGGAGTGAGAATTTCTTTTCTTGAAAGTGTTAGTCAGCTACTTACAAATTAAATAAAATTTGTTTTGTGCATATAACATTCTCGAGTTAGTTTTTGGTGAGAAAGACCAAAATTTGGCCCTCTTTACATATGGTGATCCTAGATGTGGGTAACAAAGAATTTTGTCAATATTTACCACATTTAAATTTTGCATGGTATAGGGAACTCAATTCTCCCCACAATTAACAATCTAAAAGATATTGGTCCAATAATAGAACTCATTGTAAAAGTATACTATGGTTGGATACTTGAAAATTTTTTAGGAGCTGAGCAAAACCCAACAAAATTCTATTTGTCCTTGTTAAACTTCTTCTACAAACTAATTTCTTAGTTTAAGAAGTTAAATATGTAATTTTGCATAATTTAGTTTGGTCTTTTTAGCCTCCACTTACCTTGAGAATGTGTTTTAGTAGTTATCAAAGAAAATAAGAAATTTTGTAGGTTTAAATATGTGTAAGATATATACATTGTGACGTCAAACAAAATTCAATCAACAAGAAAAATACAATTTTCTGCAGGACAGTGAGATCAGAGAGTAGAATCCGCCCGAACATCTTGCTTGATGTTTTTGAAAAGAAATTAGATGACAAAACATAGACAAGAATTCTAGTAAGACGCGGTTTCTTATTATTTAAACAAATCATCACAGTTAGCCTTCCAAATACCATGTTTTGTCTTTGGCTAGTGTCTTGGAGTTGTCCTTTTGAAATTTGGACTACTCATATATTTGTGATTACTTTTGCTTCATAATTTTAGAGGAGTTGTGTTTGAAATGGCCATGAATTGTTTTGATTTAATTTTCCAAATTATTGCACCTAATCTTGTAACATCAACTTTTTTGTAGTGGCTAAATTATAAAATTTTGTTTTTAATATTGCTAGATATGTTCATATATGTTAGAAATGGAGAACAAAGAGAACTAGATCCTTGACAAATAATTTGATTGTCTATAACCTACTAGTGGAAAATTTTGTACTATCCAACCACTACTACTTCATTTAATCCGTCTATGTTTTAATAATGGTAAGATTGAAAATGATAACAGAACGAAAGAAAGAAAAATGATTTGATAAAAGAATAACATTCGTTCTAATGTAGTCACTACGAAAGAAAATGACAACAGAATGGAGTCTATTAAAGAAGTGATAACCAGTTAGTAGTATTACTCAACTGATTAATGAAACAACGATTTTTTTTAATATCTCAAAATCACTTGAATTTTTAGAAGAAATTGACAAGTATGTTATGTGGTTTATTTTTATTTTTTTGGTATTGTGAGTGTGGTTCGAATCGATGACTTAAAAGGTGGAAGACCAAACTTCCTATCATTCCATTCCAACCGAGGGTTGTTTAGGTTACCTCAACCTCCCACAAAAAAACTCGAAAAAGAAGCATATGTGCCAAGGGCCGTTAGAGTGGGATTCTTCCCCTTCTCAATTGAATCCAAAACCCAACCTAACTCAACCAGTGATTTAAACAAGTCAAGGTCAATAATCTAGAATACTATAGCTGTAGACCAGCCAACCAATTTGCACATGTAGAGTCAACCCTAATGGTACTTGATTTCAAAAATTCCGTGGGAACTTAATATAACTTGGAAATTCCTTTTTATTACTAGAATAATATTTTAACAAGACCCACTCTTTACATATTTCATTTGTAGAAATCAACTACTACAAACTAAAATAATATTCCTTTTTATTAGTATTGTCATATTTGTGCAGATTAAATTTCAACTGTGATTCAAATTTTTGAGTACTTAACGTATATTCAAATTTTCTGGTTCTTAACATTTATATTAACGTTCGTTCAAATTTTCTGGTTGTTTATTTGATTGTTGATCTTTAAACACGAATCAATCGTCAAAATTGTATGATTTGAAGATCAGAATCGGTTGGATAGTAGGAAGGCGTGAACAGAATAATTATTATTTTAATGTGGGAGTGGTTAAAAATGTGAAGAAATTTATGCATCTTTGATTTGTTTACTATTATCATAATAACCCCATGCTCATATGGGAAAGTAGTACTAATGACTACCTTTTCTCTTAATAATGAGTGGAAGGTTAGGGTTTAGTTTTAAAGAAAAGCTAGAGATTTTCATATCTATTATATTAACTTGTTCTTAGTGGGGGTTAGTCCTTTTGATACAAGAAGATCCACATTAGAGTAATAACATTCATCAAAAGCCAGAACCAATAATGCATGTGTGAAATTGCAATTTTAACTCTCTAAATTTCAAGTTTTTGACAAAGGCCATAGAGATTTTTGGTCTTCTCTCTCTTTTTTTTGATGAGATCTTCTTTTCTCTCTTTTGGTAGAGGTCATCAAATTCATTTTCATCAAAAACGAAATTCCCGCCGAGTGCTTGTGTAATATTTTGGTTATGATTGGTCGGTTAAATTCATTATGGAGTTAGACACAGAACTATTTCTCTGCACGACTATTTCTACTAGTTGTGAAGTCTTTTTGTCAGATGGTAACGTGTATATTTCTCCACTTGTGAAGCTAGGTGTTAAATCTTACCGTTTCGAACGAAAAAAACTTATATAAAAATCACTATTAAATCGTGGAGTTCCTAATCTGGGTCTTGATTAATCTCAATCACTTAAATCTTCAAATCTCGAGTGCGTAATATTTAGCCCATCTAGATCATCTAGTGTATATCTCTTAATAATAAACAAATAATACCAATAGTAAAACATTACTTAATAAATAAGAAAATAAATCAACAATGTATGGCCCTTAAGCCTATTTTAATTTGATATATATAAGTGTTTGCTGATGAGGTATAAATATTAGGATGCATTATAAATACGACAAGGCCAATCAAACAATGAAATAGTTTGAAAAAAAAGGAGATGATAAAAGAGTGGAGAACTCTCAACAAAAGAAAATAATAAAGAAGAGAATTTGAGTTGGAAGAGATGAGATGGGAGAGCACGACTTCCTCTTGTGTAGCTAACTTTTCTTAATAATTGAGCCATTATTACCACTTAAAAGTTGCACTTAATTTTTAATTAATACTTTTTAAGCACAAGGCTTTCTCTTTTCATGGCAGACATAAATTTGGTGTACCATTTAGTTTTTTGCATTACATATTTATTAAAAACTATGTTCCAAGACGATAGAAGATGTAGTTTATACTATGGGAGATATTCTTAAAGGACAGTAGAAATTTTTTATGTGGCAGTCAATTTCTCTACAAGATGAATCTATCTAAATTTCTTGCTAGGAGAAATTTATTGAGGGACTTAACTCTGGTGTTGTGGGGAAACAAAAAAAAGACTTCATAAGTACAAATATCGTGGGGGTGGAGATATCTGAATTTTCTCCTAAATCTTCACCCTTCTTATGTCTGACGTCAGAAGAAGGTCGTGTTGAAATCAGAGCCGATTTTGGCTTGATCCGACTCGTCAAACTCATAAATGAAATGTGTCATTGCGTTCGTCCCGTCGAGCTCTTCAAGTTAGAGCCAAGAATCACTTGATCCGATTCCGGATGAATGAGAAATTCAAGTTTAAAGTTTGGACGAAGATCGGTTAAGTTAGGGGCTAAATCGTCAAACCGGACAAGTTAGATCAGGGGCCTTTTGAGCGAAGCAAGCACGTCCAGATCTGGACAGCTCGCGTTCACTCCGTGGGATCTATGAAGATCTAACGGTCACCCGTTGTAACTCTCGGGACAACTTCGGCATGCCTCTAGAAGCGTTAGATCTGTGAGGATCCAACGGAGCGCGTCGCCTCCGCGTCGGGACAACTTAGGGAGTTCGGTAAATCACAATCATACGACTATTTATCTCCTCTGTTGGGCAGAATTCGGGCAGATACTAGATCCATCGAATGGCTGGCGTTCCACCCGAGATTTTGAGAAAAATCCAATGGTCCAGATCACAACTGACTCTAATATTCAGTTATACTTCAAGATTAGTCCCTTCCGAACAGTTGTGTCCTAATAACCCAAAAGACATATGTACCCATTCAACTCCTATATAAACAATCCAAAACCATTCCAATTCTCATTAATTCATTCTCTTATTCTCTTCTCTTCTAACAATCAGTATCTGATTGGGAAGTACTCTAGTATATCTAGAAACTCTTTTAACAAACAGTATTTGATTGGGAAGTATTCAAGCGTATCTAGAAACTCTTCTAACAAATAGTGTCTGATTGAAAGTATTTTAGTATATCTAGAAAGAAGTTTCGAGTGAATTTTAAAGCGTCTAGAAGATCATTCGCGTTAGTCCAAGAGCTCATAATACCTTAACGTTTGGTACTGTTACGAGGGTGTAAAATATCTTAAGGAAAGAGAATTTGTTCTCGCCTCGACTCCATTATCCTTGGTCTATCTCGGCTAATCAGAAAGAAGGAATTATTGATAAAGTCGGTATTCGTTTATCATTTATCTCTCTATAACTTAGAGAAAGGAAAATCTCTACTTCAACCCAAACTCTATCTTAATCAAGACAAGATAGAGATAAAATGAACTCAAACTATAACCAGAGGCACAACAGGTCTGGCGCCGGCTACCCTCTGCCAACGAACTTTCTCTCTCATCAGGCAAAGGGGACCATCCCCTTCCCAAGAACTAAGAGGATAGAACAAAGAGAGGTGGTGGTGGTCGTCGCAGCAGAAGGTGGAAGTGGTGATTTATCCCACCCAATTTTGCATTTCCTGCACCCCAAATACATATCATTCTACCTACCCCCCTCACGTTTTACTTTTTTTTTGTTAAATAGATTACTAAATTAATAACCCTCACATCTTACTTGACATGGTAAATTTGACAAAGTCAAGTTTCAATGACACTCATGGTCGTCGTTTTGGGATATATTAGTAAGTTTAATAAAGACTTAATCAATCAAGATTGACTATTTTTATTTTTAGCCCGAAAATTTACTTGATTGATTTTTGCCCGTAATCTTTATTTTCACTTCTCCGACCACCACCGCCATTTCCGACCACCTCACTCACTCACTCTCTCTCTCCCTCTCTTTCCTTCGTCGAAATCCCTTTCGTGTAAGACGAAGGGGACCTTGATATGGGTTTCGGGAAACCTCCTCGAGGGTTTTAGACTTTGTGGTCGACTGATCATGAGATGTACGCTTTACATCTCATGGTTGGTCGACCACGTAACCCTCTTCAAAGCACCATACATCTCAGACAAAGGGGTTTCTAGTGAAGGGAACATTTGCCTTCGTTGAAACAGAGAGAGAAACAGTCAGAGAGAGAGGGAGATAGACAGTTAGAGAGAGAGGGAGATAGACAGTTAGAGAGAGAAAGAGAGAGAGAGAGAGACATGAAGTTTACAAGACGAAAAAAAAAATCAATTTTTTGACCTAAAGTGAAGCCCCCTAGGTCAAATATAATTGAACAAAGTCTTTACTCTCCCAAATCTTTTAGGATGCTCCTAAGTCGCACTACTCACCACTAATCCCTCCCTCTCACTCTTTCTCACCCTCATCTTATCTCTTCCTCCTCTCTCTCAGTTCAACAAACAGGATGATTCTCTTTGTCAGAACACCTTTGTCTAAGAAGGAGACGAACCTCTATTCGGACCGAGAAAGTAAATTCGTAAAGAACTGAGGGAATTTTTACTTGCATTACTGGAGGTCCTCATTGATAAATAAAGAGATTAGCAGTTGATGACAGGACGAATGTTTGTATTCGAAATGAGAACGTATGATGGTAAAGTAAGTGGCGAGTGAGAACAATTGTGACTCCGTTAGTGTGGTTGTAGTTTGTAGAAACTGTAAGTTGTGTGGTTGTAAAAACTATAATAAGTGTTTGATAGTGTTGACATAAACTCCAAAAATCTGGAAGTTACATGTTCGATTCCCAGAAGAGGTGGAATCCATGGTTATTGAATTTGGGTAATTAGAGGAATAAATCATAAGTTTGTTATGCTTTAGACTCTTTATTATGTTTTTATGCTTTACTTCCCCTTTCATTGTTTGACATAGGTAGTTATAGTGCTTATCACATTTTGATGATGTATCAATACCATATCATGATTATTGTTGGTTGATCGTAGTCCATTTCCAAACATATACACATATCTATATAATAAAACAGAAGGAACAAATGTTGACTGAGACAAACATTTTTTTTTTTTAGTAAAAGGCATCTTCTCTATCACCTTCACCACCACAACTTCCCACCACCATCATTGCCACCTCTTCTCCCTCATCTCTTTTCTTCTCTCACTCACGGTTACCCTTTCTCTCTGTCACCCCCTCTCTTTCACTATCTCTCTATGTTGCTCTCACTATCTATGTCTCTCGATCTCTCACTCTTTCGCTCTCTCTCTCTCTCGCACAGACACTGTTTGGTGTAGGGAAGTGTTCCCTTCGCTGAAACCAGACCTCGAGGAGTATTTCTGGCGAAACCATCAGAGAATTTTGTGGCCACAAAATGTTTCGTGGCCCTGACCATTTCGTGGCCACAAAACGTTTCGTGACCATGAACTTCGTGATCTCCACAGAGAGATCTGTGCAGACCGCAAGAGAGAGATGGGGAGATGGAGACTGCAAGAAATAGAGATAACGACTGCACGAGAGAGACAAAGACTGCGCGAAAGAGAAACTAATCTACACAGAAATATGTCTACAACGAGAGAGATGAGAGTGATCTAAAATCAAAGAGAGAGAGAGATCTAGAGTGAGAACGACAAAGATAGTCAGTGAGTGAGAGAGATAATGTGAGACAATGGGAGAAAGAGAGAGAGAGATGGTAAGTAACAGAATGAGAGACATAGATAGTAAGTAAGAGAAAGAGAAAGAGGGGGAGGGGGGGGGGGGGGGGGGGGAAGAGTGTGTGTGGGGGGTGGGGGGGGGGGTTACAGAAGATGAATATTAGGGGGCAATTTTGGATTAAATTAAAAGAAGAATATGTCCTCTAAATCAATATTTATTGACTAATTCTTTATTACTCGAAAATTTTTCTTTCTCGAAACCACGGCCTAAAATAACTAATTTTTTTTAAAAAAAAGAAAAAGAATAAAAATTATAAACAATAAGTAGAATACCAAAAAGTTAGGGTATCCAAAATATAACAATAATAATAATAATAATGGAAAGTCGGCTGACATGTTAGGGGAGAGCGTCTAGAGCAATATTATGGGGCGCCTATAAAAGCATTGGATTAAAATTCCGTCAAAATTAATTGATACAACTGTTTGTGCCTTAGGGCACGGGATCATGGGTGCGCCTCTAAAACTCCCCAGAAGCTAGTTGGAGGTTCTATAGGCACCACTACTATAACTGAGCCTGTTGTTCACCAAACCATTATCAACAAAAAACTGAAATTGTATTGGAACCTTAAGAAAGAAAGGATGCTGTTTCCCTACTGTATAAGATATCTCGGCAAGAATCCAGTTTCCCTAAAGAAAAAAAAAATCCAGTTTCCCTAAAGAAAAAAAAGATCGGAAGGGCGACCCTGCTTGATGTTATCTGGCAGGATAGCAGGCCAACTTCCAAATGAATTGATAGTTACTATGTACCATCTGATTTCAAGACCGAAACAATGAACAAATAATAGAGCACAAAAGAAAAAACTTACGTAAAAATGCTAAATCGTTATATCATAACATTCTTCTTTATAGATTAAAGAAACTAAATCCCACTGATTGTCAATAACATTTAATGCGAAAAAAAAGTTCGGCACAATATGTGCTGCTCTAAGATATATTATTTTTCTAACCCTGCCATTAAAACCGTCCGGTTTTCTTAGTACCTAAAACTAAAAATATGTAATGGAGAATGAACATACGAAGAAGGAAACTACATATCTCCTCCTACCCTATACTGACAAGTCTTCTCCATTTTCTCCTCTATACAGAGCAATCTAATTCTCTCTATTTTCTCTCCTACGGTTTATTTCGACATGATCTTAATAATCGATAAAACTCGATTAAGAAACTAAGGAAATGATATTTAAGATCACCCGTACTTTGTACTTCTTGATGTCTCGCCTACTTTCTTAATTATTTCACTCCGACTAGAAAAAGGGCTGTCCATAGATGAGCAATCTACTATTTTCTCGCTTTTTCTGTACATTCTATTCAGAGATCCAAGAAACGGATAACTTATCTGTGAGGCATAGAGTAAGTCATTGGCGGCATGCTTGTTGGTGCACCAGGAACCATTTGACCAGGGACCGGGGCTCGGACACCGTAAGCCATGTGTGGCGCTGCAGGAAGATTAACGGGAGTGCCTACTGCAGAAATAAGAGGTCCTCCGATTGGTTGGCCCATAGTAGGAGTACCATAGACGGGTACTCCTGAAGCACTGCCTGGAGGATGAGATGGTTGTTTACTTGATTTAATGGAGGAGCTTCCAGGAGAGGGCCCGTTTGTTTGACCCGTGATTGGTCCTTGAGGTGTTGATACTTCTCCACTGCCCACACTTGTGATGTCATGGATACTGGATCGTCTTCTATCTTTGTTCATCGAATTCAAGCGAATGAAATATTTTTGTGCATGGCTAGCTACCTGAGTGGGTGTTCTTGTCACAACAAAGTTACGGGATATACTTCGCCAATCGCCCTTTCCGTATTTATCCAACCCAAGAAGAAATAACCTGTTCCATCAGGAACCAAGTAATTGGTTAACATAAAACAGAAAATCACATAGTTCTAGATATCCATATTTTCGGGTTCTATGAAAAAGGACACCCATCCATGTTGCTTAATTCATGTCAAGGAGATGCATACATGAAGCAATATGGTGATAGGTATACTGTATATGGAGCAGCAAAACAAGGAGATTTTTGTAAATATTCTTTTTCAGTATAAAGATTGAACTTCATTATACACTAGTTCATGTAGTACTAATACACAAGTAGATCGAGCACCATTTCATTATGAGGAATTAAGGATGAGTAGGTTGTCTTTCATCCACTAACATATAACACTTAGCATTTTCAGAAAAATATTCTCTACTAACTTTCCGTTATATGCTAGTAAATAAGGGAGACAAGTAGGACTTATGAAGCTATGAGACACGAATGTAACATAAGCATTAACGTATTTGGCATGACACTCTATCAATATGGGACGAAAGCACGTCAAGATCTGAAAGACTAAAGTAGCATGTGATTGGTTCTACAGAGAGAAAGGCTGAGGTTTTCCTACTTCTGCTTTCATTATAAACTAACTTTTTGAAGGAGTTACTCTTTCAAAAATCAGAAAGTAAGAATTCAACACAGTAGTTTCGTTGGGACTACTAGCCTCTTTATACTAAACTCCTTATGTCTTTAGGTGCTTAATCATGGTGATTCTGTAGTATAGGGAGCAATAAAATATGCAAAAGAAGTAATTCTTTGTTTCATCATTAACATTTTCTGAAGAACATTTTCTTCTCCAACTTCTTAAGGGAGAAAGTATTAGTTTGGAAGCTTCACCATATGGAACCCACTAATTCCTCTTTATATTTCTTAAAGGTTAACAAAGTCCGAATCACCGGAGTGGACTACAGAGAAACAATTTCTTGCGAAGTACTCAGTGCATCATTAGTGAATCATCATCCAACACTACATTGCTAGAAGGCATGAAGCTCTAACGGTAGCTGATGTAAAGATAAAGAAAAGCCTAATGTAGCGAACATGATAGAAACGATGGCAAGTGCCACATAGGATTTTTGGAGTTTTTTCTTACAAACTCTCTCCAATGCAACACTCAATTTGGATCTCTAAGATGATGTGGAGGTAGTTAAGTAGAGATATCTCAAGAGGACACTCTGTGGTCCCCTTGAGATATCTCTAATTGCTCAACTCATCGATATTTGAATTTCAACCAATAGAAATCAAGTCTTCTATATTTTCAAAATAACTAATTATTTCTTTACAACAATAATCATGCCACATAAGTCAATAAAACAAGTGTAGAGTTTTGCATTGGAGTCATAAAAGAATTGAGGATCTCTATTTTCGCCACCTATGAGTGAGAATCTCAATTGAAACTTGACACATAAGATAAATAGAGATACTTTTGAGTTTTGCATTGGAGATGCTCCAAGAATGAGAATCTCAATTGAAGCTTGACATCTAGGATTTTTAGAGTTTTTCTTAACTCCCCCATTGGAGATGCTCTAAGGTATTAACTTATCGTAGCTAAAAGTTTACTGTTTTAAGCTAGAGTTTATTCCTTTTTTGAAGATTGATCAAGTCATTGATGTTTTTTCAGTTTAGTTCAAGTTTTATTTCAATTATTCAGGTTTTGTTAAACTATTGAAGGTTTTATTATTTCAATTAATCAAGTCATTTAAATTTCCAACTTTTCTGAGCAGACTGACAAGATCCAGATTTTATTTCGACGCGCAAGACTAAACCAAATCAAACCAAGTTGGAGCATATAAGCTTGATTAAGGCACCAGAATGAAGGTAGTGTGGAATGTGTTCTATCTTCGTTGGCTAGCCAACAGATATTTCGATTCATGACTCTTGATAAATAGAGACACAATATTTAAAAATAGGATAGTCAAATGCAACAGAAAATCTCAGGTAAACAAATATTAAGTTTCACAAATGATAAATGAAAGTGACAATTATAGATAGTATAATGGGACTAAAGGATAACATACTTGACCGGTTAGCCGAGCAAACTCTAACATATGTCATCTTAACTGGATTTTCCGTTCATTTTTTATCCAGAGATACTCAAATTTTGTATAAAGATTGGTAGGAAAAGTTAGATTAGGCTCTATACGGGTCCAGCATGGTCCAAAAGTAAGAAGGAAATGCAGAAGTACAATCTAGCAACAAAAGCAGTAGAAATCAAAGAAGAGAGAGGGCTTTAGAACCCAAACTCCGAAAAACAGAACTTAAAATTCTAAATCTAGAAGTTATAGTTGCAAGAATTCCAATAGGAAGAAACAACTTTTCGAATTTTTTTAAATCAAACGATATAAGATATATAGACCCACTAATCCGTAAAGTAATGAGATAGTAATTAACCACTACCAAAAAGCAATGAACCAATATATTCTTTTTGCAGGAGATATCTATCTATATATATAAAGAACTTAAGTAGGAGTTTACCTGTGCTCATCCTCTGTCCATGCAATTCCCTTTCGACGTTCTTGATCTGCTTTTGACGTCTTGCTTCCATGATTCGACTCACTCTGAAAATGTCCAAGATGTATACCCTTTTTACTAGTCCGAACCTCGCTACCATGGTCTATCGAACCCTCTGAAGTAGAAATATACTCCGGTAAAGGCACAAGACCTGCTTCAATACTATTAAGATCTTCAACTAAGAGCTCATAATGATGTTTAATCTCTTCTATGGTCTTTCCAGGTACAGCTTCGGAAATTTTCTCCCAACGATTTATTGAATCCTCAGGATTGACGACAAGAGCATTCTCAAATGCCTTCTCTTGTTCCCTACTCCACTCAGAGCAACTACTCATACTTTCATCTGTGTCCATATCCAGCTTGATTCTAATTGGTTTGGAATTTTTTCATCAAACAGGAGATGATAGGTTTTAGATCTATTTAGAGCAACATCTCATATGTAAAACCATGAAATTCGTACAAAAGAAGATTCACTCAGAGTTTTCTTCTTTCTCCCCTCCAAGATTGATGGCATAAGACACAGGAAGCTGGAATTCTCTAGAACTAGAAGAACTCTTGGAATTTGGATCTGAATTATTTGTGAGAGGTAGGAGAATCAATAGCTACTAGTTAATTGGTAGACTGGAATTATTTTATACACAAATGAGTCCAAGTTCAATTTTTCTTTTTCTTCTTGGATGCAACAAGAGTGAGTTGACAAATGTGTCAGACCTGAGAAGAGCTAAAGCACAAAGAATCAAACAAACCCAAGAAGAGCCAGAAAAGAACCTGCATACCCATAAAACAGTACCACCACTACCACCACCACCTCTGTGAAGATTTACGGAATCGAAGAGGAAAAACGAAGAGAATTTAATTGTACTTTTCCGAAAAGGCCAACCTATTGATGCAAAAGGCAACAATATTCAGTTAGATCATGAGAAATATCTGTTTAACCAAGATGTAATCAATGGCGGTTCGAAACAGGAAAGGGGCAAAGAAATTGATAATGACGGCGACTATGACGTCAAGAAACGGAAAATTGGGAACTTTGTAAGACTAAAGATGCTAAAATAGACCACAGAAAACGAAAATAAATAAGTTGTTTGTAATGGTTATAATGAAAGATACTAATGACTTCTCACATTAGAAACACTTGGTTCAGTAAAACCTTACTTGATAATCACTGTTTTAACACCATATAGGCCCACAGAGAAACAATCTCAATCTCAAAACAATTCAAATTTTGAATTTTACTTTTACCATCAAGCCTCAAACCCCTCTTTTTTACAGGGGGTAAACACCCAATTCCCATTTTAATCCAAAAACAAAAACCCAAATTTCCAAAAACAAAACTCAAATTGATTCAAAATCCGGACAGTAAAAACTAAAACTTTTGGGTTTTTTTAGTTTTAACCATGATTTGAAACATACCCACCTCAGGAAACTTCACTAAGAAAGATTCATATGAAAGACCCTAACATCATAACTATCATACTTTTCCTAGGTTTTTCAACCATGATTTTTTGACAACCCATTTTCAAATTCCTTGTTTATCTTTTACTATTTACCTTCTAAGAATTACAGAGATTTCAACCTTTCCATTTTCTAATCAAAACTTCAAGAAATGGGATTTGAACAAAACATATATAAAACTACAGTAAATTTACCATTCAAGATGTAATACATATAAAACAGTAAAACCCAAATCTAAACATAAGAGGGAAGATCTTCTTTCACCACTTCTATCATCAATTCAAGAAAATTTAAAAATGGAAAAAGGAGACATTTTAGCTCTAGTGACAGTGATGATTCTCTATAATTGAATAGGACCACAAAGAGAATCAAAACTTTCTAAATAAAACTCAAAACCCAATTGAACAAATGAACCTAACAAACTATTTTTTTAACACTAAAAGTAGAAATTATATAAGGAAACTCAACCAAAATTAACAAGAAAATTTAACAATTTTTTCTATGCAAAAGTAAAAGATACTTAAAAACTTGATTAACCCAAAACCCATAAAAATTGAGGGAAAAAAAACAATTTTGATGAATGAAATTTACCCTCAAATTTTTTATTTTAACAAAGGGTAGGTCTAGAAAATTTCTATGACATTGATGGGTTATCTTGAAAGATCTACACTAGAGAAGGGTCAGGATTGTTGGTCCCATCTAGGCAACTAGTTGAAAGGAATCTGCCAAAACACCATTAATTTCTGACCAAGAAAAAAATTGCAAAAGTAGAGAGAGAAACAAGAGAGACCCAAATTTCTTTCTGATCAAGTGGGCATGTATGTGTGTATATATGAGAGAGAAAACAAAAGAAGTAATTAGTAATGAAGGAATCAAGAGATTGAGATAAAGATTTGCAGTTACAGTAACAAATTGAATACCCAAAAATAAAGAACAAAAAACAACTCAATGATTAACTGTTTCATCACCTGTTTTTATTTCTTTTGCCTCCAAAATTTGAAGATGAAATGATTGAATCAAATCAAAGTGTGGGTTTGTGAAATTTTTTCAGTTAAATCATTCTTTTGATGTATAAAACTCCAAATCACTAGTAAAAAGGTTCACTTACTTTGGAGAACCTATAAACATTAGGTGTCTCTTTGAAGAGAATACAGACCATTATAACCTTTTGGATGTACAGCTCACCATTATTTAAATTCTAATTAGGAGCTCTCAATTTTTATAGTAATCTAATCCAAATTTTTAGGTGGTATTTGTGTGTTTTTTGTAAGTCAAATCTCTAAGTCTCACTGGACTTGGTTATTTCGATATGTTCGCTTTTTCATCTAGTTTGTGATGTCTCGCTCGCCTGAGTGCTGATTTGGTTTGATTTTAGTTCTTAATTGATTCTGGAGTTTTAGGTTAAGCTAAATCAGATTCAGACACTAAGAATAAATAGAAAAGAAATCTTATTTGTCATTATACTTCGGACGATTTAGTGATTTGTCTCAAACTTAACCCAAGTTGTATAGAGTAGAGAATTTTTTGATGGAATATACCTGGCCAAGGGGCGGTCGGGGAAATATCTTCTACGCTTTGATAATGCAACTATGTGACTTTTTGAGATATCTTTGCTTTTTATATACAAAGATTTCTAGTAATTATATGTTTTTCTCCGTTTTTCCTAACTTCAGATACGTTTGATCACCCTCTTTGTGTCTTCTCTGTTGTTCTCTTCTATGTCGGTTCTTGTGAAAAAATTGCAAAGTTCCTCTTTCTATTTTGGCGATATTAGCAAAGCAGTTCATCTTGCTAGGTCTTTTTCAAATTGAATCTCTCTCTATTAACCCTCCACGAACAACTTCTCCCGCGAGGTCTCACTCTCCGAAATTTCATACCTAAATACAGAGTGAGAACTCATAGGAGCTTTTCATTTAGGGTTTATAGAAAGAGAGCTTTTCAGCTTGAAAAGACGTTGCAAGATGAACCATTTCTCTAATCTCACCGGAATGGAGGAACTACTCGATTTATAGTAGTGATCTTTATATTTGAACGACACAAAGAATCACAAGATTTAAAAACAAAAAATAATTTGACAGTATCAAAAACTTGGAAGCCATTTTTTTAGAAAGGTTACATGAACAAGGTATTTCATCAAAATTATATATATATATATATA
Organism: Eschscholzia californica; assembly: GCF_041429995.1. Lineage (NCBI taxonomy): Eukaryota > Viridiplantae > Streptophyta > Magnoliopsida > Ranunculales > Papaveraceae > Eschscholzia > Eschscholzia californica. Next base: position 8,600,778 of record NW_028238198.1, on the reverse strand, counting down.
TCCTTTCATTCTCAATTCTCCGAGAAGAAGTGGAGTAGAAGAAGGAGATGGTTCAATGATGTGGAGGGAGAGGGTGTTGTGAAGGAGAGAAGAAGGGATGAAGGCCAACAACCCCTGGTTGGGGCGGTAAGAAGTTTAGTCTTTCACTTTAGAGGTCAATAGTTCTGAGGCAACGCTGACAATTAGAAAAAAAAAAGGATGGGGTGGATGAATGGAAAAAGATACTAACATTACAATAACGCCATAAGGTATCTTTGAATCAAAAATTGGCCCTTGGGTACCCTGCTAACACTTATACTCTTAGTGTGACCAAAATGGCCAATCGGTCAGAATTGGGGCCAAAATGGAATTAACTCAATAAAAAAAGGTTCTGATAGTGAAACTATAAAGAAACAAGACCCTGAAATCTGACATAACTCAATAAACATAGTAAATTTCACCTGTTTCTTCTGTTTAAATCTAATTCAAAAAATTTACTTCACAACTCATTTCAGATCCATAACCTTGGCAAGGAGAGAACACCACTGAATCATATTCATAGGACATTCAAGAAAAAAATTACAGAGAAAAGTGGAAGGTGAAGAGTATTTTTTTTAGTGTAAATCTGTCAAAACAATACCCACAAGTTCAATGACACCCGAATCGAACTATCTTCATACCACACAAATCTTGCAAAAGAAATTTGAATTGTAAACGTGTATTAAATTCTTGTGGATATGGTACAAAATCCTAAAGTCTCCTGAGATATATTTCGTTCAAGAATACAATCAACAACAAAAAACTTGCTTACCTACGATAACAAATTAACGGAATTCATCATGGTACTCGTATTCCTCTTCTTCGTTGAAAATAGCACTATAAAATACGTATGGGTTTTCAAGCATCTCTGCCAAGCTTAGCCGTCCATCTTTATCGATATCAGCCTGCCAAAAATGTAAAGAAACGAAAAATGTTACAACCCAATGATCATAGACTGCAAATATAAATGACACAATATCTCTGAAATCTGAGGCTCTATGGTCTTCGACCCCAAATACGTGTCATCTAGAGAACAGATCACTAGAACCTAACTAAACCTAGTTTCATCATACCCAAAGCTGGTGTCTTCAAATTGCTCCAACCAATTTTAAATATTCTAGTTAAAAGAATTCCAGATTTTGATAATCACACTTTCAACATATGAACTTTGGTTTTGTAACCTTTTCGATAGTCTAATTTGCTCTACTACATGCCCTTACCCAGAGCATAAACTTCGCGTTTGCATTTTCAACTCTTGCAAACCGAGATAATTATTTGTACAAACGAGTATAGGCATGTTAAGCTAGAATCTTACTGGAGAAAATCTATTTTGAAATGTTTATTTACAAACACCCTAGTAGAGGAGTTCATCTAATGTAATAGTCATATATAAAAGAAAATGTTGTCCACTTCCGGTGTTTCTGATAGCAATAGTGATTCTATGGGGCTTACATGATAGTTAGACAAGCTCAACCAAAATGTCTTATTCGCGCATAAATTGCAAAGTAATAATACACACACAATTTATAATCGTAACACAACTACCACAAGTTACAAGAAGTCATCAACCAAACATCGAGTATTAGTAATTAAACAAGACATCAGAAAATGGCAAACACACCCCTGAAATATCATGTCAAACTTATGTAGGCAATTTCTTGATTATATTGCTATATATAAATAGATACAAGTTTTTAGTCAAGAAAAAAAGAAAAGATTAGATAAGAAATCTAATAACCTTCTACTGTTTTCAGATTTCGCTTGACAAGAAACACTAGTACTATCAAAATTCATGAGCAATTTTAAATGTATTAATGAATTTCTTTCACGAGCTCTAATCTATAATCCCATCAGCAATCATATGGATGATCTGGAAGGACAGCAATGACAAAATCTTCAAGGATTCTAACCCGAATAGCTTGCTAGAAGTGGAGGACATCTTGGCACGATTGTTTCATTGGAGCAAAAACATAAGATGAGCAAAGGTAAAACGTATTTAGAATTTCGTTACTAACTGGGAGACTATCATGATGTAACATATAGTCTAGAAATACTTGGTGCCCTTGTACTCTGTTTTTGCATCTTCTTCCCTACCATTTTGTACAAACCCCTATATTTTAATATTAATACGAAGTTTCAAAAAAAAAACTTTTTACTTTAATAGTAGACATAAAATTATGAAATCTTTTGAATTTTGATACAATTGAAGAGTTACCTGTGATATGGTATAATCTGCTTGTTGTTTGGCATAGTAACGCTCTGAAGGATGAAGCTTTCCGATTATTGATAACAGCTCTGTGTCTGACAAATATCTGAAAAAAAAAGGAGAAAAACCAACTCGATTTTTAGAACTTCGACTAAGCACATTTATGATCACAAATTCAGAACAGATAAATCTGATTTGGTACCCATCTCCATCTTGGTCAAGCTGACGAAACAAAATTTTAGCCGGTGCTTCCATTAAATCGTCAGAACTATGTGAAGAATTATGACCTTCTTCATCATAGTTCCGTACCAAGTCAAACAATCCATGGTAGAATTCTTTGAAGTTAAGTTTTCCATCTTTGTCGGTGTCTCTCTCCCTAAGAAGGAAACAAAGAGTGTTGAAAGTCATGACAAGGCAGAAGATATTTGAGATAATGAACGAAAAATATCTGAACTTTTTGACAGGTATGAACCAGGTTAATAATTTAAGATGTTCAACAACAAGATATTAATTTACATAAATAGGAACGATCTATAACAGTTTGCAATAACATCGCAACACAACTAAAAACATAAAGGAAATGTAAAACTGAAATGATTTGACGGTTGCTATTGGACTATTGGAGAACGGATAACAATAATGATATTTAGCAAAGAGAATAAGAAAGGTTTGAAAGTTATAGACGAAAGCACGAAAGTTAACTACATAGATGACAGTAAATAGGATATGGGAAATGAAAACATGATAAAAACCGAAATAGCTTCACAAACAAGCTTAAAATGATTGAAGTAAAAGTTATTACCTTACTTCCTCCTTGCACAACCACTGAACTAGTTTTGGGTTACTGCTGTCAGCTGGATGTAGGAAGCTAGTGACAGTAGAAGAGACAATATCAGAATTATATCGTTGATTACAGAAAAAAAAGGACTTTCTTTTATGTGCAGCATAAGCTTACTCATTAAACTCTGTTCGATTAAGAAGACCATCTCCATCTGCATCTGAAGCATTGAAATGTTCCTCTTTCCACCAACCCATATCATAACCAAATGTATCATTATCTGATATACATAACCAAGATTAATTACCAAGAAAAGATGAGTTAGAGAAACCAAGCGTTGTAAGCATGGTGCTGTATTAAAACTTCAAAAAAAACCTCAGTTTCGTAGGATATGGACATTATATATAGTACACAACATGACAAATCCCACTGAAGGTGATTAAAAGTTAATTAATTTTGACGACATTTAACTTGTTATCCCAGTATTCATTTATCGGCTTGAGTAATAAGAATTGAACAACTTGAGTAATGAGACCATGCATGCACCGTATATCCATAGATTTTCATGTGATATCTTTCAGAAAACAAAAAATGAAGTATGAAAAACACATTGAGATGTATTATCGAGGAATTACCATTAGGACAAACATATCAGACATCGTACGGATAACTTGTGAGAGCAAAAGATTACTCCACAATAGCTCAGAGACACACAAACGGCTCATCTTATATGCTTCTTTTGCAAAATTGCTATAACTCAAACATAGTTATAATAGCAACTTCAAAGTTTGAAGCCGAGTTTTCTAAGCTAGGAACAGAAAGGTCCTAATGCAGTAAACGTGATTGAAAATCTCAGACTCGAAGACACTTCCCTATGCTAGACTAATGAGGCAATGTTGAGTCAAGAACTAGATAGAGACCAACCTTTGCGCTATAGTAACATTACGATTTACGAGGAAACAATGCGATAGCCGTATATTTCATTTAGACATAGCTTCACCCAAAACCTAAATGACACCTAAAAAAAGTCCTTCATTCGATCACTAAACAAAACCAAAGTTTAACTTTAACCAGATGTTCAGTATGAATAAAGGGAGACTAATGAAGAAACTATGGCATCAGAAGTTCTGATAAATCAAACCCTAAGTTGAATCAGAATAGCAGCAATGAATAATCACTAACAGTGGCAAACTAAGAACCAAAAACCTAATTTGCAAAATGGTATAACCAATTCAACAAATAAACTCCTGTAAACTGAAACAAAATCAACCAACAAAAGAAAAACCCTAACCTGAATTACGAGCCCAACTAGGTGCTTCATACTCAGAAAAAGAAACCAACCCATCATGATTCTTATCATGTAGTTCCATATCCCTCTCACTACGATGAAAAACATCCTTCTGAGTTTGTTTCAAATTCCATTCAGTCAATTCATGTTCACTAACAATCCCATCAACTGGATCAACATCAATCTTTGGAAACAACAAAATAATCCTATTACTAACATTAAATCGATCTTCATCATTCAAGTAATCTTCAGCATTCATGAAATCTTCCCATTCAGGTTGAGATTCTTCACCAGGAGCAGCATCATGAACAAATTCTTTATGACTGTGTTCAAAATACTTTTTTTCCCATTCTTTATCTTCACGACGACGTTCAATATCAGCTATAAGTGGATCAAATGGGATTTTACGATCATGGGTTTTATCAGAGTTTGAAAAAGAGAAAGCTGACCGGATTTTGAGACGACGGTGGTTATGATTTGAGGGTTTTGTGGGAGATTTAGAGATTAGTAAGAGAAGAAGTAGAGCTATAGTTATGTAGATTATAACTGAGACTTTACCCATTATTCATCCGACTCTCTTCTTCTCAAGTTGGTTTATAGAGAGAGAAAGTGAGATCTTAAAGAGTTTTTAGAGAGAGAGAGAGATGAGGTTGACAATTTTGGACTGAGTTCAGAAATGGCAACTGAAAGAGGGGGTTTTATTGAATAGGTTTGTTTAAGTTCTATTGATGGAGAAGAAGAGCAAAATTAAGAGATCTGAATCTGATTATCATAATAATTCATCTTTATTAGGATTTTTACTAGATTGTCCTCCGTAGTAATGTAGTGGTGGTCAACCGGTCATGTCGATCTAGATATGACTGTCGTGGTTTGTTTAGGATACTGATCGACATGACACGGTTCGAGCGAAGTTCGGCACATGTTACACCATGATGGGTTTGTCCAGGCGCGTGAGAGACTTGTTATCTCTAAGTCTTTGAGACTGAGGACGCTTTGTTGCAGAATGTGCACGAACCTGTAGAACAACATGACAATAGTGCATGTACAACCAGACAGTTAGTAACCCACCACGCGTGTCCAAAAATTTATTTGGTTGGTTTGTGATGTGTTTGAAATGAACAGACCTCGAGCGTCCAATCACGACACGTTGATCACCATTAAAATGGTATTTGTTTTCCATTAGACCAAATCTAAAATCTGCATTAGAATTTTAAAATTTATTTGAAGTCTAAGTTTGTCTAGTTCAAATTTAAGTGTGTTTGTTTTTGCATGAGTTATGGTTTTTGACGAATCTAAAGCCGACTCGAACTGATTTTAATCTATTTAAATTAGACTTTTTAGATTCAGATACCTCTAATTCAAACGGTAGAAAAACCACAATCACCATCAATTTAGGTTGAAGTTATATGACAAATGTCGATTTGGTTGGTGTTATAAAATTATAAGATCAAATGGTTTTAATCGACTTCTCTTTGTGATTTACTTAAAAGATTATACTTATTATTAGTGGGAACGATTGTTAATGGAGGTAAAAGAAACAGTCGTCAAGATTTGTATTTCTCTCTATATAAAAAGTAAAGAGCAATTTGAATGATTCCACTACTAGCTTTACACTTTGATTATGACGATAAGAGTATATATTTTATGGCATGTAACGCCCCTATTTTTATCATATATATATCAAATTAGGTGGAAATAGCAAAACTTTAGGTCAATTTGGGTTTGAACCTAATATGAAGAGTAAGTTAGTGTGGGCTTGAGTATTATAAAATAGAAGTGGGTTAGAAGGAAAAAAAATAGGGTTGCTTGAGTTGATTATATAAAAAGAGGTGTAGAGTTCTTTTTGTAGATCTAGAACAAAACTTAGAGAGAGAAAGAGAGATGGTATTCTTTGGAGAAGATTTTGATGAACAAATTAAAGAAATCTATGTATTGTTTATGATATAGTTGGTATATCTTCTTAATCTTCAACAAACCACTCCTTAGTGAAGGAAGAATGAATAAAGAAGAAAAGAGGTAGAGATGGAGTTCCTTAGAGAGAGAAAGAGGCATGATTGTGGTCTTGATGGCATCTAAGGCAAAAAGAAGTATTGATTGCGCACTCATGGTAGGCGTTGCTCGTGGATCCAGTTTGAAGGTCTCAAATCTTCGATTTCAAGGCGGTTAGCTTGAGATTTGGGATTTGGGACGCTACAAAATGGTATCAGAGCTCTAGGTTTAGTGGTCCTAGGGTTGTATTGTGGGTTTGATTGTCGACGTTAGACACGTCATTATTAGAAACACATTGATTAGTGTCTTGCACAACTAGTTGAATCTAGAATATGTGTTTGGAATTATTTTCTTGTGAAAACTTCAAAGAAGTTTGTTTTGTGTTTTCCGAATCTAAATTGTGGGTGTAAATTTTTCATATGAAGGATGATGCCTATTGATATGATGTGTTTTTGTCTGTGATACGTGTGATCAAATGTCTTATCTGACTGTGATGTCATACTTAAGGTATGTGATCGTTATTATAGCAATCCATATGTTTATGACGTACACGAGTATAGTGAAACTCCCTACTTTTATGGGGCTTTGAATTGTTTGAATGTATGTCGTCGCTAGTGTATCAGTTGTTTATGAATTACTTAAAAAATTGATTGAGTGAGAAAATGTTGACCCGAATAGAGGTTGCCTCGACGTAAAGGTTGATACAAACACATGTCTAATTTGTGATAGACTATCTAGTGGAGCATTGAGTTGGATGTTTACTCAATGAGCAATATCAGAAGTTGGTTCGCTTCCTGCTCATTAGAGGTGCGATGACTGAAGGATCGCATGGTTTATTGGAGAGGATTAAAACGGATAGCAAGTGAAGCTATCAAGTGGACCTCGAAATTGGTTATAACTGATCATCAAAAGGGAAATTGAAATGTACGGATCTCTAGAATTGCATAATCAATCTGGTCAGAAGACGTTGTTATGAAAGTTTTGATATCATGAGTTTGCTATTATGATATAGAGATTGTACATCGCTTGTGACTTGTATCGAGTCTGATCATGTGTAACTTATGATTTGTTGTAGCGAGCTTGTGAATGTTGTTTGCTTAAACCAGTGGGTACAGAGTGCCTTATGTTGTGTTGTATTTCTTGTGCTTGTATAACATTTATGTTCTAACAGTTGCTACACTTAATTGCATATTGTTTGTGATTGTGGTATGTTTGATTTCGAGGACGAAATCCTCTTTTAGGGTGGAAGATTGTAACGCCCCTATTTTTATCATATATATATATCAAATTAGGTGGAAATAGCAAAACTTTAGGTCAATTTGAGTTTGGGTCTAATATGAAGAGTAAGTTAGTGTGGGCTTGTATAAAATAGAAGTGGGTTAGAAGGAAAAATAGGGTTGCTTGAGTTGATTATATAAAAAGAGGTGTAGAGCTCTTTTTGTAGATCTAGAACAAAACTTAGAGAGAGAAAGAGAGATGGTATTCTTTGGAGAAGATTTTTATGGACAAATCAAAGAAATCTATGTATTGTTTATGATATAGTTGGTATATCTTCTTAATCTTCAGCAATCACTCCTCAGTGAAGGAAGAATCAATAAAGAAGAAAAAAGGTAGAGATGAAGTTCCCTAGAGAGAGAAAGAGGCATGATTGTGTTCTTGATGTCATCTAAGGCAAAAAGAGGTATTGATTGTGCACTCATGGTAGGCGTTGCTCGTGGATCCAGTTTGAAGATCTTAAATCTTCGATTTTAAGGCGGTTAGCTTGAGATTTGGGATTTGGGGCGCTACATACAAGAAACATACAGGTTATTTTACAAAGGGGTATTAATGCCTCACAAGAAAACAAAATGCAGAGGAAAGTTGAGGGAAAGATGTACCCCTAAGCATTAACATCATATGCTATCTTATAAATTTTCGAAAGATCCAATAACAACGTAAATTATTTAAAAAAAAGGTGTGATTCAGTGAGCTCGAGCTCACACGGTGATTTGTGAGCTCGAGCTCCACAATCGTTGATTTGCATAGATTAAACCTTCACAGTTGTAATTTTCCTTAATATAAGGAACTGGAAATCTCATATATTTTTTAAGACGTAAATGACCTTTAATCATTCGATTTTAGACTTAAAATCCATCCTCCCTTATTACTACTAGGCATATCCAGTAATAGAATTCCTTATTTCTTTACTATTACGAAGAGATTGAAATTGATCGTAATTCTATTGGTTTATAATATGGGGATAAGAGTCTAAAGCCTAAATTGAATGCTCAATGGGTCTAGAGCACAAAGATAATCTGAAATAGAAAATAAATCCACTTATAGTAAATTACATGTGTAACCTTTGGTTTTTTATTATTACCTAACATATCCTAAGTTAAAAAAAAAAGCCAAATTAAAGATTTATTAAATTATTTCCTCAAAAAAAGAAATTTCGTTCCACAACAAAAGTTTCCTTTTTCGTTTATCGAAATGACTAAGCTTTTAGTTATAACCTTTTTTAATACAGATTTGTTTAACATAATATAATTTCAGCAAAATTGTGTTAGAATAAATAAGATGCTAGAGAAATATAAGTATTGCAGGAGAATCAATGAAATGCTAGAGAAACATAATTTAAGACATGGGCAGGAGAATCAATGAAATGCTAGAAAAATATTAAAAATTTGGTTGGCATAATATAGTTTCAGAAGAATTTCGTTAGAATCAATAAGATGCTAGAGAAATATAATTATTGCAGGAGAATCAAAGAAATTCTAGAGAAAAAAATGGTCATTCTTTTAAAATAATTTTTTTAGAATGTTTGTTAGAATCAATAAGATGCCAGAGAAATGTATCTCAATTTCAGAAGAATTTATTTTTCTAAGTATAATATTGAATTTTTAAAATAAATAAAATGCTAGAAATTTTTTTGAGAATTCTGTTATACATAAGAATGTTATTAGAATCAATAAAATACTAGCAAAATAATAAAATGATTATTAACCTATTTCTAACATATTCATAACAGATGCTAATAGAATCAACAAAATGCTAGTAAACTACTGAAAATGTAGTAAAAACAAATCCAGTTTAGAACAAGATTATTGTGATAAAGATTTGAAAATTCACTGTGTACGAAAAAATGTTACATTTTAAGTTTGTTGTTATCATAAAATAATTTTTTAACAAGATTCTAAGTTTAATCGACATACATACAATTTTCTTAATGATTTCCAAGCAAAAATATGTTTTAGAGTTGGAAATATCGAGGTAGAGATAAAAAACCATCCACAAATTCACAGTTTCTTCAAGTTCAAAGAACATAGAGTTAGAGAGATAGGGGAACTCGTTTTAGGTAAATCACGATTGTTTTGGTAGGTTACTTTAGACAAATATAAGTTTTGGAAATAAATATTGACAATAAATATCCACCATAAATATTTCTCTTATAATTTATGGAAAGAATAAATGTATTAACTCAACCATTAGAAACCTTTTGGTTTGCCAATGGTTAAATATATATTTATGAAAGGGTAAAAATGGGAGGAAATAAATAGTTTGATGCAAATATTTCTCTTATAACTTATGGAAAGAATAAATGTATTAACTCAACCATTAGAAACCTTTGGTTTTCCAATGGTTAAATATATATTTATGAAAGGGTAAAAAATGGAGGAAATAAATGGTTTGATGCATGGACCCCAAATAGTAAATTTTTGGACTTATTTTTTATTTTCTGTTTATTTTGGTTTTATATTACTCCCTCCGTCCCAAATTAAGAGTCCCATTTTGGTAATTCAACTTATTTTCATAGTTTTTATTCTTCCAAGTTTACCCTTCTTTATTTGATAACTTTTGTTAGAGTAATCCAAGGATTATCAATTAAATTTGACCACTGGTCATTTAAAGTAACTATATTAATGTAAAAGAAAGAATTTGTTGATTGAAGAGAGACATAGATTGAGGTAAAGCATTAGAAATTACTGGTCTAATGATATATCATAAACTTAAGCTAGAATATCTCAATAGCATCACAAGGAGAACATAATTTTGATCAAGAACGAGAAGGATATCAAATATATTAAGCACGGAAAGGTAAATCTAATATACATCCCAAATTGGATATGAACAAAAGATTTATATAGGTCGGCATAAGGTGTAAAAACAGTCTAGGCGTATGCCTTCAAAGGCACCAGAAAACTAATCAGGGCTCTTCGTATCAAGCGCAATGAGCACTAGACACGAGCTTAAATGCTTATCTGTGCAGTTACACCACTTGATGCCGGGACTCCGGAGCATCACATAGGAAGAATAGCACTTCTCTAATAGGAAACATCTATGAACTGAATTACTACTGGAAGAATCAGATTTACTAAAGGATTCAGTATTAAAATCTCATTCGACAACAAAAAAAGAAAATTACCCATTTCCTTTATGATACTCAATATCATCATTCTCTTGCTCTCCTCAACATTCTCCGCCTCAAGAAATCTCTCCGCAATTTTTTCCTCAGAAGGATCTCTAAACCACAAACAAGGAAATAGCATGAGAAGGGAAAGAAAAAATTTCAATTTTTAAAACAAATGTCATATAAGTTAAACGGAAAGAAAAAGCACCATATAATAGAAACTAATTCTCACCTCAAATACTTATAGTCTCCTGCAGAACAAAAAAAAACGCGTAATTAATATAATCTATTAACTGGGTGACCAATAACATGCACAATATGCAGAAACTATAATTGGCGGAAATGCACAGACGTTCAAAGTTGAATATGTGAAGGAATATAACTCTAGTGAGAAACCAATGTTTACCATATCATCCGAATTTGCCTTTTGTTAGTCATGTCCTATTGTCCTTTTGGTTTACTTAAATGTCACTAAAACATTGGAACCGTAAATGCAAAAATAATGTTATAACAGTAATCTGTGAAAGAAAGCCTAAAAATTTAACAAAGAGAATACGTACCTATATCATGGAGAAGCGCAGCAAGTTCGACCTTCAAAGAAGAAGAAGATCAATTTTAAGAACTACAAAAATGAAAATAATAGAAGGGGAAATGAGAAATCTTAGACCCAATTGATTTCATTTGAGCAACATCTTCATCTATACAAGTTTGCAGAAATTCCATTTGTGTTTCCATACTAATTGGGTAAACAAAGATAAATGGTTTTGTTAGTGATGACCAATGATAAACCCTTCTATACTGACCCCAAGCTTTTGCTTTTACTTGAATCTATGAACCCAGAAAAGTTAATCATTTCAACATTTACAAATTTGCTTAAATAATATTTTTTTTTTTTTTTAGTTTTTTATATCAATCCGCTAACGACATTGTCCTGAATGATAAACTAGTTGCAAGAAGGTCACTTATATAACTAGGGTTTGAGTATGACTACAAAGGAACACATTAAACCTTATTAAACCCTTACTTACAATTTGAGATAACAAAAGAAGAAGAGAGAGAGAAGGTGATGATGAAATAACTTACAATTCCCATAGAATGAGGAGAAGAAGACAATCCTTCCTCGTGAGCAAGAGAGAGAGAAAGATCTCTTACTCTGAAAACATGAGAGGAATCATGAGATGCATCGTTTCCTTCCATTACTGAAATCACCAACTTCTCTGCTTTTCTAATTACACTCTCTTCCATTGCCAACGACGACATGAGAAACCTCTACTTTTCGAAACCCCGCCTACTACTAGTAGTAATCTACTGATGCCCACTGACCACTGTTAACAACTTAACATGGGGCCATGGGGATGGGAAGGTTGTTCGAAAAAAGGGGTGGGAAGGTGAGAGTTCACTCCCTCTTTGGTTAGCCCTCTCCACTTTTATGTCAATTTAGATTAGCCCTGCTTTGAGGAAATAAGAATATTTTTCGGTAGAAATTTTTAAAAGGAACATGTTAATCTTGACCAATTTTTCACGTAAATATTCAAAGGGAAACCACGCATCTTCCACATCTCTTATCATCAATTCCGGCCACCACCAGCAACTTCGACCACCACCTCTAACTCCGGCCACTACCGTTTTCCTTTTTTTTTCTTCTTTTCTTCCAATAAAACTACAACCTCCATTTAACTTTCTTCTCTCTCTACTCATCCCTCTTCTCTCTCTACTCTTTTCTCTTTATCTAATTCGGCGAAGGGGAAGATTTCTTTGCCGAAAAACCGGTTTGGGAGATCCCCAAACCGGTTCATAGTGGTTTGGGCATCCCCCAACCAAGGAAACTGGTCGGGGAAAATCCCCAACCAGTTACAACTCGGATTTCCGCCTAAGGAGATTTTTTCCCTTCGCCAAAAAATCTCGAAAGGGTGGAGAAGATAGGGATGGAAGGAAATAAGAGAGAGAAACTGATGGTAGTAACTGTGGGTGGAGAAAAAAAATAAAAGCCGTCGGCAATGGTTGTTTCCCGACGACCATAACCAGAGTGAAAAAAAAATTGGTAGAGTTGGACAAAATAAAATAAACCAAAATAGTTCACTCAAAATTACTTCTCTGTAACATTAGAAAATAAGTCAGGCAACCAAAGTTGACTAAGTTTTTGCACCCAAAAAATATTCTTATTTCCCTAAAGCGCTAGTCTTCAGATTATAGGATGACTACAAGTTTGTGTACAAAACTTTCCACACGGGTCTTGAGCAGTCTATGTCTGGAACAAAACTCAAGACTATCACTAAGAAACACTCCAAAAATTCTAACTGTCAAGGGCCAATGAATTTTTTTTTAGGTGGGAATCTAGAGACACCCTAACTTTTTTTTTATCTCTGTAAGAACTAGGGCTTGAGAGAACCAGATGAAATGAGATTAGGTCGAAAATACGATCTCTTATACAGTCAACCCTAGTCAATGGTCAGTGAAGACTAGGGTTACGGTGCAAGACCAAGTCCAGCAGTTCAAGTCAAGCAGTCCATGAAGTCTGGTGCTATGGTCAAGCAAAGCAAGAACGTCTATAGGCACTCACAGACAGTTATACCTGTAACAAATAAAGAGTTAGTTAGTAAACTAACTAACAGATTTTTCTGTTATGTGTAACAAACATTTAGTTTCTCCTAACTCTACCTAAAAATAGAGTTAATATTGTACTTAAAGATCATTGAAATAAAATAGAATTCTTACCAAGGAAACTTAACATGGTATCAGAAAGCTACTTAATACATATGTGACTCTTTTTCAAATAACCCCTAGTTTATGAACAACTTCCTGTCTAGGCCCATAATTTACTAAAGATGCACATGTTGTTCTGTTTTCTTTTATTCCGTCCACAACCCGTTAACAATTCTAACCCCATTTTGCCCTTATGTGTAGTTACCAACATTTCTAATCTCCGTCCACCACCCTTTGGTGTAACGGTTGGACACCCCTCTTAAGACCATGAGGTCACGGAATCGAGCCTCGGTGGAAGCAGTTGCCATCAAGATTTATCCTATGTAATTTAGGCTATGAATAATGTAATAATTTGTCGGGCTTTAGGCCTCTTCGTTGTCGGGCTTTAGGCCTCTTCGTTGTCGGGCTTTAGGCCTCTTTCATTCTCAGTTCAAATTAGGCGGTTATCGTGCTCATTACATCTCCATGATGCATCAATGCCTTGTAACGACTAACGTAGACCGTAGTCGAATTCTAAAAAAAAAAAACATTTCTAATCTCCATCTTCTTTTTTCGTTCTTTTTATTTTTTCTTTCTGCAGAATTTATTAATTTTGAATTTTCTTTATTTATCTTTTTTCATATATACGTGAAGAAATGAAGTTGTGACTTTTTAATACAACTCTAGTTTTATTTGAAACAGGAGGACTGCTTTAGTACAATATAAACAATCATATATCGTAGAGTTCTGACTTACACCGAACTTCAATCTTGTGATGTTCAATTTTTTTAGTAGATGCACAACCAACTAAAGCAAGTAATTGTTTCCTCACTTCAACTTTATTATTTCACTTTTTCCTAATCTCCATCTATAGCTCTATTCGGTCTCGTTCTATCTAATAGATGGGAAAATTCGAGAAGAAAGAGATAATGAAAGTCAGGAAATATATTCTGATGCTGGGGCACCCGGGCTGGACACGTTAACCGTGAGCCTATCCAGGGGCAGCCCAAGTAGTTGGGAGGCCTAAAGCGAAAAAAAATTTGGGGCCCTTCTATACTAATTATAAAAAAAAAAAATTATTTGTTGTAGCAGATAAATTAATATAAAAAACATAACTGAAAAGCATAAATCTGAACTATATATTATGTAAGAAGATGTAATTTACACATATAGATGAGCTAAATATGTTTAGCAAACATTCTTCTTGCCTTTTGAGACGCAAAATTACTAATTATGCGTTCATAATCCAATTCTTTCGTCATATCTTGTTCAATTGATAACGTAGCTAGTCCGTTCAGTCTCTCTTGTGACATGGTGGAGCGGAGGTAAGACTTGATTAATTTTAACTTAGAAAAACTTCTCTCAGCAGAGGCTACTGTAACTGGTATAGTTAATACAATCTTGTAAGAAATCCAAGCATTTGGAAAATTTAATTCTCTAGAATTAGAACTAATAAAATCAAGCACTTCAATCGTTTTTTTTATGCCACTTGGTAAAATCACTTTTAAAACTTTGAGTTCCGCAAACAGTTGAGCTCCATCAATATCAGATTGCGTGTCGTGCTTCAAGTAACCTTCGAGTTTAAGACAATATTCTTTTAAGCTTTCATCATCTGCAATAGTGAACTTCTTCAAATCAAACAAAAACCCAAATTTTTCTTCATATTCTTGAAACTGCTCAAACCTAGTCTTCAATGAAATACGACCTTGATCAACGATATATAAGAAATAGTTAACTTTGAAAGATTCTTCTGCAGTCTGAGTTATCTCATCTCTGATATTGGTACCTTCATCAAATTGTTTCTTTCTACGAATGACACGCTTTTGTGGAAATATAGGCTCGATATCTAAGGCCTCTGCAATCTCTTTAGCAGCTAAAATGGCTGAAACGAACCCATTTTCTCTATAATCGTCAAAAAATCTAATCAGTTCCTGTAACTGACTTATCGCAACATCAATTTGCATATCTTCATTTTGAAGAAATTTGCTAACGACATTCACTACATTTAACAAATCAAACCAAATACATAAACCAAGTAAAAATTCGTAATTTTCCAAATCATTGGTTACCAAGCTTATGGCATGACTCTTCGTCATAGGATCTTTTGTAGTGTTTGCTAGTTGAACCAACGCATTTCTTATTTCTGGAGCTTGATATCTAATCGCTTTAACTGCTTCAACATGACTTTCCCAACGAGTATCTGATAATGGTTTCACTGTAATTGACAAATGATCTTTGAGGATATCCCATCTTTGAGGTGATGACGAAAATAATGTGTAGATACGTTGCACGATTCCAAAAAAACTTATTGCTTTTGAACAAGATTTTGCCATGTCACATAAAGCAAGATTAAGACTATGACAACCACACGGTGTATAAAAAGCTCTTGGATTTTCATTCAAGAGTCTTCTTTGTACACCTTTGTGTTTTCCCTTCATGTTAGAACCATTATCATAACCTTGTCCTCGTATATCATATAAATCAAGTTGATGAGTATTTAATACATCTTTAAGTTTATTGAAAAGCTCACTCCCAGACGTATCATTCACTTCCAAAAATTCTATGAAAAACTCTTCGACCCTTACTGGAGTAGTTGTAACACCTACACATCGTATCACAAGAGACAACTGTTCTGTAGTGCTTACATCCGGAGTGCAATCAAGTATGATTGAGAAGTACTTTGCCTTCTTAATTCTTTGAATGATTTTGTCTTTGATTTCTCCTGATAACGTAAGTATCAATTCATTTTGAATCTTATGACTAAGATAATGTGAATATATCTCTTTCTTCTGAACCCGTCGAACATGCTCTTTCATTATAGGATCATATTCGACAATCATTTGAATAAATTGACAAAAGAGTCCATTGTTACGGTCATAAATC
Source organism: Eschscholzia californica (assembly GCF_041429995.1). Classification (NCBI taxonomy): domain Eukaryota; kingdom Viridiplantae; phylum Streptophyta; class Magnoliopsida; order Ranunculales; family Papaveraceae; genus Eschscholzia; species Eschscholzia californica. The sequence goes on along the minus strand of NW_028238198.1, from coordinate 8,584,547 downwards.
TTTTCTTTTTTCCCACGAAAAGCCAAATTGTTACTAGCAAGAGTTTTCACTAGTGCAGTTATTCTTACCAATACCTCTTTCCAATGATCTTTCTCTTTGTTAATTTGATCTTGCGTACTCTTATCAATAGTTGTATTATTTTTCAGTCCTGTTTCTAACTGAATCCAAGCACTCATATTCATAATATGTTCAATGTTCGTCTCATGTTGTTTAAGTTTGGCTCCGAGATTACGCCAATCATCCGTTCCATCTTCAGCTAAAAAAGATGACATTTGGTCTTGCTTGAATAATTTGCAACAGAAACAAAATACTTTGTTCAACATATTTGAGTAGACAAGTCACTTCCTATCTTGTCTATCACCATTAGATAAATGCCGAGTATAATATTTCGAAGAGAAGTGTCTCTTGAGAGCATCTTTTGGAAAATCATCTCCATCTCTTAAAACTCTAATGTGTCATCTTTCGACTAAAATGTCTCTTAATGGTTGATCGATTATTTTCCAATTAGCGGGATCACTAAGTCCTTCATTCATATTTTTGTTGTCTAACTTGTTATCAATGTTTTTGTTGACAAGTTCTTCACTAACATTTTCGTTTTCATGTTCTTCAACAAAAGTTTCTTTTCCATGCTCTTCAATTGTATGATCTGTTGAATATAGGATATATTCTCCCAATATAGCATATATACATAATATAGAATATATTCTCTCAATATGGGATATATATTGAATATGTTGAATATAGGATATATTCTCCCAATATAGCATATATACATAATATAGAATATATTCTCTCAATATGGGATATATATTGAATATATGATATATGGGATATATGGGATATACTAAATACGTTATATAATATATTCTATATATGTAACTTTTGTAATTATATAAGGGGAAGAACATCTCCTATTGTATACACAAGAATTATTGGAAGAAAACGAGTTTATCTCAATCTATTATTCTTAATTTGTATTATTTTTCTACTTGGTATCGAGAGCAGGTTCGATAATTGAACCTGGTTATTTCGAATTGAATTGAATTGAATTGAATTCCGCTGCGAATCTTGAAATTGAAAACTCAATTGGTTCCAATGATGATGCAACAATGGTACTATCAAACCCTCACGTTGTTCACAACCACATCGATGCACCCTTTCCATTAGGTAATACCCTGAATGAGAACAATTACACCCTTTGGTCAAAGGTCACGAAGATGCGTATTAATGGTCGGAAGATGTGGGGGTATATTAGTGTCACTAAAGCGAAACCTGCAGAAGGAAGTGAAGAATATGAAAATTGGTACTCGGATAATGATAAGGTGAAGGGATGGTTGTGTGATTCAATGTCCACAACACTAATGAACATGTATGTTTGTTTGGAAACTGCAAAAGAAGTTTGGGACTCTCTTGAAGCTATGTATACAGACACATCTGATGAAACTCAAATCTTTGAGTTACATAGGAAGTGTTTCTCAACAAAACAAGCTGGTCGATCTATTGCGACCTATTATGATGAATTAGCAGCAATTTTTCAAGAAATTGACCAGCGCAACAATGTGAAAGGAAAAAGTGCTGAGTCTATCGCCATCTTACAACAATATGTAGGACGTCTTAGAGTTCACATGTTCCTTTCTGGATTAGATAGTATGTATGATCAGGTGCGTGGTGAGATTCTTCGAAAAGACCCTCCACTTACTTTGGAACAGTCTTATCAGACAGTACGAAGGGTGTCAGTTCACAAACAGGTGATGGGAACCCAAACACTTGTAACTGAGTCTTCAGTTATGGCAGTCAACTATAAAAAGGGACAACCTCAAGGTTCCTGGAATTCTCACAAAGAGGCTAGACCCTTACGCCTTGATCTTGAGTGTACCCACTGTGGAGAGAAGGGACACACAAAACAGAAGTGTTATGAAGTCATTGGGTATCCGGAATGGTGGGATTTTACAAAGCGACCTAGGAAAAACATATCTGCGAAGAAGGATTCTGCTATAATTCCTCCATCAGTGAATGTTGCCCAGTCAGGTATGAAAATTAAAGGTAGTGTTTTATCTGTAAATTCTTTGAATAATACGTGGTTAATTGATACTGGTGCATCGGATCACATGGTAAATGACACTAGCATATTATCATCCATTATACCTTCAACCCAAACCTCTATATACACAGCAAATGGTGGTTCCTCTCCTGTAATTGGGGAAGGTTCCACTAACATATCTGAAAATCTGACATTAAACTCTGTCCTCATTGTTCCCGCGCTAGAGTACAATATCCTATCAGTCAGTAGGATCACTGCTGCACTTGCATGTACTGTGACATTTTGGCCTCAATTCTGTATTTTTCAGGACATAGTGACGCGGCAGGTTCTTGGTTGTGGTGTTAGAAAGGGCAATCTCTACTATTTGGACATGTCTAGTAGTGGAGAGCAGAAGATTCATCAGGTGAATAAAGTTGGAGGAATTGAAGAAGCAAAAGCTAATATTTGGTTATGGCATCGGCGATTGGGTCATCTCTCCTTCGGATATCTTCAGAAATTAAATTCATCGTTATTTTCGAAGTGTAGTGTTTCAGAATTTAAGTGTGATATTTGTGAACTTGTTAAAAGTCACCGTATTACATATTCTCCAAGTTTCAATAAAAGTTCAGAACCTTTTAGTATTATTCACTCTGATGTATGGGGTCCTGCACGTATTCCTTCTTTGTCTGGAGCTCGTTACATTGTGACTTTTATCGATGAGTGTACTCGTATGACGTGGGTATCGCTACTCACTCATAAAAGTGAAGTCTTTGAAGTATTCAAAGTATTTTTTCAGATGGTTTTAACCCAATTCCAAAGGAGGATACAAGTGTATCAATCTGATAACGGAGGAGACTTTACTAGTAATGACATGGCGAAGTTCCTGATAAATAACGGCATTCGACATCAAACTTCTAACGCTTATACCCCACAACAAAATGGGTTAGCTGAACGAATGAATAGACAACTGCTAGAAGTTGTTCGTGCATCTCTTTTCGGAATGAATATGCCATTAAATTATTGGGGAGAGGCGTTAAAATCTGCTGCCTATGTGATAAACCGTACACCATCTAGGGTCATTGAATTTCAGACCCCTTTCAAAAAACTCCATGACCTTATCACCATCCCTGCAATGCCAAACCTAGAACCACGTGTTTTTGGGTGTGTTGTCTTTGTTCATATACCTAAACATCAACGAGGAAAATTAGATCATTGTGCTCGAAAGTGTGTGTTTCTTGGATATGCTGATTTTCAAAAGGGTTATCCTTGTTATGACCCTGAGGAGGGGAAAGTATATATCTCATTAGATGTTTCGTTTCGAGAATTAGATGCATATTTTATGGGATCTTCCCTTCAGGGGGAGAAACAAAATGATAGTGAAGGAAAGTTCCCCATTATTGGGGATATATTTCAAGAACTGGAGGATTTGACAAGTAATTTCAATAGGCCTAGTAATCTAGGTGATGATGGAAAGGGGAGTGAACCAGAGCAGATTACAGGGGGGGATCAGGGTAGTGAAGATGAATTTAATGAAAATGGAGAGGATCAGACGACAGGGGGAGATCAAGCTGAAGTAGTAGAAGTTGCCCGTGACTCCAACTTTCTAACACCATCTACCGAAGACCTGCCTCCGAATGTCGAACCTTAGGTATTACTTGATCCTACCACTATTAATGGTGTTCAACCTAGACGTTCAGAAAGATCTACTAAAGGTATTCTAAAATTTACTTATGAACCAGATATTAATTCTAAAGCCAAATACCCAATTTCTGATTATGTGTCCACCCATAGGTTGTCTAAGTCATTTACATGCACCATGAATCAATTATCCTCTGTATCTATTCCTAGTAATTTACAGGAAGCATTATCAGATCCACGATGGAAGAAAGCTATGAATGAAGAGATGAATGCATTACAGAAGAATTCCACTTGGGAACTTGTTGATAAACCCCACGGATATCGTATTGTTGGGTGTCGTTGGATCTTTACAGTAAAGACGAATCCAGATGGAAGTATTGACAGATACAAAGCCAGACTTGTTGCCAAAGGGTATACCCAGACGTATGGTGTGGATTATGAGGAGACCTTCGCCCCGGTGGCAAAGATAAACACTATTCGTGTACTCATTTCTCTTGCAGCCAATCAAGGTTGGCCATTACAATAGTTTAACGTGAAGAATGCATTTCTCAATGGAGACTTAGAAGAAGAAGTATACATGGAGTTACCACCTGGAGTCACGAATTCTGAAGTAGGAAAAGTATGCAAATTAAAGAAGGCATTGTACGGGTTAAAACAGTCACCACGAGCTTGGTTTGGACGGTTTACAAAGAGCATGAAGGCATTTGGATATAAACAAAGTAATTCTGATCATTCTTTGTTTATAAAACAAAAGTTAGGCAAACTTACTGCTCTTATTGTTTATGTTGATGATATGGTTGTTACTGGAAATGACTCAGTGGAAATGGAGGCTCTGAAAAACTATTTGTCACAGGAATTTGAGATGAAGGATTTGGGGCAGTTAAAATACTTCTTAGGCATTGAAGTTGCAAGATCAAGTCAAGGTATTTTCATGTCCCAACGAAAGTATATATTCGATCTTCTTGTTGAAACTGGGATGCTTGATTGCAAACCGGTAGATACACCGATTGAAGCAAATCATCACTTGGGAATATTTTCAGATCAAGTTCCATGTGACAAAGGAAGGTACCAACGCTTAGTGGGGAGACTTATTTAGCTTTCTCATACTAGACCAGATATTGCATATTCCATTAGCGTCGTGAGTCAATTCATGCATAATCCAAGTGAAGAACATATGAAGGCAGTCTTTCGAATACTAAGGTACTTGAAGAAATCTCCGGGAAAAGGTCTCTTATTTCGGAAAGGTGGTGATATGGAAGTAATGGGATACACGGATGCAGATTGGGCAGGAGATGTAACGGACAGGAGGTCAACCTCTGGATATTTTACGTTTGTATGTGGGAATATGGTAACATTTAGAGCTAAGAAGCAAAAAGTTGTTGCTAAATCAAGTGCAGAATCTGAGTTACGGGGTATGGCTCAAGGGGTGTGTGAATTACTATGGATACGAAATATATTGAAGGATCTTGGATTTAAGCTTGTGAAAGCAATGGATCTGCACTGTGACAATAAAGCGGCAATTATGATTGCACATAATCCAATTCAACATGACGTATGAAACATGTTGAAGTGGATCGGTTCTTTATCAGAGAAAATATTGACAAAGGGTGCATATGTCTTCCATTCGTAAAATCAGAAGATCAACTTGCAGATATTCTTACAAAAGGAGTTTGCGGACGAATATTTAACAAAGCGATTGACAAGTTGGACATGATTGACATCTATGCTCCAACTTGAGGGGGAGTGTTGAATATAGGATATATTCTCCCAATATAGCATATATACATAATATAAATATATTCTCTCAATATGGGATATATATTGAATATGTTGAATATAGGATATATTCTCCCAATATAGCATATATACATAATATAGAATATATTATCTCAATATGGGATATATATTGAATATATGATATATATGATATATGGGATATATGGGATATACTAAATACGTTATATAATATATTCTATATATGTAACTTTTGTAATTATATAAGGGGAAGAACATCTCCTATTGTATACACAAGAATTATTGGAAGAAAACGAGTTTATCTCAATCTATTATTCTTAATTTGTATTATTTTTCTACTTGATCATCCTCAACGTTTTCATTAACTATCTTTTCAACATTATTTTCGTTAGTGAACTCTTCAACTACATTACTAAGTTCTACACTAGAACTAGAATTACCCATTGCAGAATTGTCTACCATTATATTTTTCGCGAAGTATTTATTTATGGAACCTTCTTGAGATTTCGTTAATTCATCTAACCGTTTTTTCTTTTCTCTTTTAGTATGTCTCGATGGATGTGTACGCTTCATCTTCACACTACTTCAATTGAATAATTGATGACAATAAGAGAATTGAGCCTAAAATAGAATAATAAAATTTAAATCAAACACCTATAATCTAATTAGATATTACAATTGTATTGAAGAAAATAAAATTTACAAAAACAAATTTAAGAACATACCTTATAAGGAGAAGATGAGATCGATTCCAAGATGAGAGAATCAAAAGTAGTAATTGTTGTTTGTGAAGACCTAATTTAAAACCAATGAAATTAATTCTTTAAAGGGGTAAAGGGATACTATTAAATAAAATAAAAAAGAAATAGAAAAGGAGAAAAAGTTTAAAAGAGAGAACTTACCTGCTTGTTAGATAGAGAGATAAAGGAAAGGATAACAACTCTTAGCCTCTTAGATTAATTAGATTTCGATTTTATAAAGGAAAGAGAGAGACAACCTAAATTTATAGAAAAGTGAAGTACAACTCTTAGCCTCCTAGCCCTAGGTCGGTTGAATTTGATTTGGAAGTTTGTTACTAAATTTGACTAAGTCTGACTAGGTTGATAAATTTGACAAAGTCTTTACCTCTTTTTAAGTTTTTGTGGGGCCCCCGTCTTAATTCTTGTGTGGGAACAAGCACGGGAAAGAGTGCGAAATATTCAGCTGGGTTTTGGTTACTCAAGTTTTTTCTTTTTCATCATTAATTTGGAGGTGCTTTTAATAAATAAAAAATTTGGGGCCCCTGAAAATGTGAGGCCGCCCCTGAGCCTATCGGCCACGTAGGCCAATCGGCCATAACGTTAGTTTTAGGAAAATCCCAGTTTTAGTATGATTCGTATTGAATCTAGGTTTAGGAAGTTGCATTATTTCAGTATTTCCATTAATTGGGAAAGTCCAGTTTGAGTCTATCTATTTAGGAAGTTGCAGTATTTCCATTATTTAGGAAAGTCCAGTTTGAGTCTATCTAGGAAAGTCTAATATCCTATAAAAGGATGTTCAGTCTGTCTTTATGATTTATGTTGAAGAGAAAAACCCCTTTGAAGTTAATCAAGTTTACAGTTTTATTCAGTTATTTACAGTTCTTTAATCGTTCTTCCCTTTACTTTTATTATCTTCTTTAATTCCGCTGCGTCTGCATCAAGTGGTATTCAGAGCCATCAAAATTCTGGAATTTTTTTTTAGTATTTTCGTGAAGGTTAGTTCTTATATCAATGGATTCTTCGTCCTATAGGGATGAAAGTTTTTTTTCAAGAAAGATCGAATTACGGGGAAGATGATTTATCTTACCAAGTTATTTATTTCAATGATCGACAAGAAGACAACTTCCCATACTATGAGGAAGAAAACTTCGATGAGTCGAATATGGATGATTTTGAATGCAAATGGGAATATTCAAAACATAACTATGAAGACAAAATCGAAATTGAAGAATATCATAATCCAAAGAAGAATTCGACATGTTCGTATGATTGGAAACCGGAGACGAACCAAGTAAGTCATATTTTCGTCCTTCCCCTCCATCTTTCTACTATTCTGTAGAACAACCAAATCAAAGCCATTCTTTTACAAATCCCGTGCCGACACAACCACCACCGTATTATCCACCACCATATCCGCCACCACCACCGTATTACCCTTATTGTTTGACACAAACCCATTACCCTACACCTTCACTCTCTATAGTGGGATGAGAGAAGAAAAGGAGAGACAACCAGATACACGACATCCATAGAGAAAGAAAGAGTGTCGTCTAAAGATAGTTTCTTTTAACCAAGAAAGTTTTACTCAGATTTTTTTAGGCTAACAAATTCCTCGTATATTGGGTAAAACAAGGAAAAAATAGTCACGTGACTCCAAATTCTTTTCCCCTTAAAATGTCTGTCAAACACCAAGAAAATACGAAAAACTTGAGAAAATGTTTTCATATTCTCCGAAAACTCTAAGCAAAAAAAGAGATAGTGAGAATCAAGAGAGATATTCCATTATATATTCTTAATGACATGAATGAAATAAAGCTATGAATGTGTGATCGGGGGTGGCCCCACATAGGGGCCCGTGGGGTCACGTGCCCCCACGGATCTGGAGTTACAAATATTCTCTTCTAGAGCGGCACAAGGTTAAAGTGTTCGCAATGCTGTATTATTGTCAAATAGGGTCAAACACATGTATTTGACACAAAAGAGAGCTTGCCTACTTGGTTGAAGAATGATATGCTAGAGTTGGTTGATAGGGATTCGAACCCCCCACTAAACAATTTTCTTTTCTTTTATTTTTTTTTAAGTTCTTCGCTTTAAATTTTTGCTCTTAATTTTTTCGGCTTATATCTTTTTAATCAACATTTCATCTAGTGAATTATTTCTTGTCTCCATATACTTTTATGCCCTATTTTGTCTATGACTTTCTTAATGCATCTTTTATCTCTAACTCTTATCTCTCCTTAACTTCTTTAACTAACATAAATTACGAGGATTTTGTTTACAGAAAAAAAATTCTAATATTTTTACAAATAATTTTTTTTATGTAATTTAAATAGTATGACTAATTATCTAATATTGAGATTATTATTAAAATATTTCACATGTTAGTCACATGCACTTCGTTGAGAATATCCCCATAACATTTTAACAAAAAATAAATAAATAAAAGGTTACTAATTTGAACACCACATAAATTTTGGATAATTTACCTATAACTCAATGATTTAGGTAATCTTGATAGAGGTTGGTAATGTAATTGGACAACCAACCGTCGATTATGATGTTTTCTTTTTTACCGTTTATTATAATTAAAGTGTGCCCCCATAACCAAAAGTTTTTGGTCCGTCACTGTGTGTGATAGTCTTAGAGCATCTCCAATGCAACACTTAAACTCTAAATCTTAGAGTGCCGCATAGGATTTTTTAGAGTTTTTCTTTAAAATCCATCTTCAATGCAAAGCTCAACATGAATATCTAAAGTAACGTGTCAAGATTTATTTTAGAGATTCTTATGAGGACACTCTAAATTTAGAGTGTCATCTTGAGATTCTCTAAGTGCCACATAAGCATATCTATAAGTTTTAAACCAAAATATAGGTTTTTAGTGTTTCTCTTGAGTGTTGCATTGGAGAAGATTTTGCAATAGAGTGTCTCTAAATGGCCAAATAGGAAAGATGACATTTAGAGATTCATTTTCCACACTTGACACACAAGACTTTTAGAGTTTTTCTTGAGTCTTGCATTGGAGATGCTCTTAATGATCTTTTTTTGGTGTTTAAGACTCGAAACGTCGTAATTCACACGGATCATAATGTTTATTCGATTCACCATGTATCTTTATTCCATTATATATTCTTGATATATTTTCTATTTATATATCCATGATTTATTTATGTCACATGATATAAGGAATCTTGGACACCAACATCAATATGCCTCAAGGAAGTTGTTAATACTTTTTTTTTTTTTTTTTTTTTTTGTTGAGAGAAGTTGTTAATACTTTATGTACAAATAGCATGTGTAGACATAGTCTCTGTATTAATTGTTTTTAATTGTTGTCAAGTTTGATGTAAACATGACAACACGACTCTCTTCTTATCTGTCCACTTCTCAAATGGTTTAAATATTCAGACTTCATTCATAGATCATAGATCACACTAAACCCTCTCTCTCTCCTGGGTGTGACGGGGTGTCCCTAAATATCGCCAGAGGTCTAAATCTATTTCTTTTCGGGTATAAAGGACATTGCAATCTCTCAAACCCTAGACAAAAAAAGAAAGAGAAAACATGGAGGATGAGGGTGTCCCTAAATATCGCCAGAGGTCTAAATCTATTTCTTTTCGGGTATAAAGGACATTGCAATCTCTCAAACCCTAGACAAAAAAAGAAAGAGAAAACATGGAGGATGAGGGTTTGTGCAATCCACCGGATCCAAAAAAGCAAAAACTAGAAGAAGAAACGGAGGACGAAGATTTTGAATACGAAAGGGAGGAAGAAGATAATCGGAAGCTGTCTTCTATTGATGATCTGAAGGAAATCAGGTATGGAAGATCTGTTCGGTTTTATTTATATACTCCCTCCGTCTCGAAATGAAAGTCCATTATTCCTTTTTGGGTTGTCTCAAAATGAAAGTCTCATACCACATATAGCCTATAATATCCCATGTTTTGGCAAATTTACCCCTCCTTAATTCAATCAATATCAAGTGCATTTATTGGGAAAGATAATGCATGTACTACTTTGTCCAATAAAATTCACTAGATTGAATTACAATAAATGCTAGCACTCTTATTTAATAAGGACAATATGGGAACACACAAAACGAAAATAAATCGGATGAGTTTCGATAATGGACTTTCATTGTGAGACGGAGGGAGTACTTTATTTTTTTCTTGTGAGATTTGTTAGAATTTTACTTCTTACCAGTCTTCAATTTGATTTGTTGAAGTTATAGGTTAGAGTAATTAGGAACTGTTACTCGAAAATCTTGATGCAGAGATAAATCAAATTAAGAAACCCTAAAATTGGACCTATAGGATGATGAGGCTTGTTGTTGAATTCTCTACTACTTATTTCATCATATTGTTCTTTTTCTTCAGGGAAAAGATCCAAAACCATATCAGTTACTGGAAGGCCCTTCCTTATCAAAAAAGAATGGAAGATCCTTGGAACTTCAATTATTTAGAGCTACAAAGGATCCTTGATGATTATTATGATCATAACTCACTGGCTACAAGTAACACCAGGGAAATACAAGTGGAATTTAACCTCTTCAAGGTAATTAATTTCTAAACCTGTATTACGAGGTAATCAATCCATCTGTTATTGTATTAACATGCTTTTATGGTTCTTTAGAAGGTGCTTGCTGAATTGGTCAAGGACATTCAGGCATTCAATAATTATCTCAACGAAACATATGATCGTGAATGGACATTGAATTTGGGAAAATTATATAAGGTAAACCTCTTTCTCTCAACAACTTAACTCCATCTCTGTTTGCCCTAAATTTTACATGTATGAACAGTTGGGCATGGACAACGTGGTTAACAAGATGAGGGAGGATCTCTCGGTCCGTAAACTTGATAGATATTACCTCCTTGAATTTATTGTCCACGATTTAATTCCTACGTGGGAGAAGATGGATTTGGGAGACACTAAAGATGATAACTACGAGGTAATCGAAGTATAACAGATTGTTTCTAATGATTTTCCTAATTTAATTGCTAGGTTTTCCGAATTATAGTGTGGGGGTGATACAAAATAACAACATCGAATTGTTCCAGAGTTTGATGATGGGTAATGTGACGGTGTTGTGATCAGGAATGGGTAATAGGGTTTTCTATTGGAACACACAAACAAATCGATCTTGTTCGAAGGGGCCAAGAAGCCCCCCCTCCCCCTGTCCCTGTCCCCAAATTCTGTTAAGCTCCTAGTTTGTAGTAACTTCGAAATCAAACTCTTGACCATGGTGTCAGCCTCCTTTGGGCTTTTTCAATGTGAAGCTCCTAGTTTCTAATAACTTCGGAACCAAACTCTTGACCCATGGTGTTAGGGTGCTTTGGCCTTTTTCATTGTGAAGCTCCTAGTTTTTAATAATTCGGAACCGAACTCTTGACCCATGAATCTGATAAAAAAATAGTGAAGGAAAAGTTATACCGGATGACCGTAACAAAGTACAAGTATAGAAATACCATTCATCTGCATAACTATACATTGATCGAAAGTCCATATACAATCCATCTGGATAATGCCAGTTGCACCTCCATTTTTGGCTCATCACGTTAGATCAAAAGACCAATAGGCAGATTAGATGACACCTTGTGACCCACCCTAATAGAAGTGTAACTTATCAAAAGAGGGCAAATCGAGTTGCCCGATTTCTGTCACAATTACTTTTTATATCTATTCATTGCCTTATATCATGCACATCATTTATTGCCTTGTATCATGTTTATATTTATATCTGTCATTGCCTTGTGTCATGGACATCATTTAATTTCCTTATAATCTGCTTCGATTGCCATTTCTATCATTCCATGTACTATATTTTGTACAAATTGTTTTTAATGATTTGTTGTGTCATACTGATGATATGATTTTGTAACTGTAGGATGTGGCTAAAATTTTAGACAAACAGTGGGAAGGCATGCGTTGTTCCCGTAAGTTTTTTGCTGACGTGTCTAAATTGACACAGATTGGGATGGCTATAGTACAGTGTATGGGTAGGATTCTGAAAAAGAGGGGAGTTCACAAAGAAACAAAACTGAGTACTATTTGTGCTTCTACTGCTGCCAATACGCATGTGGATTGCCTGACTTAAAGAATGAATCTTACAGACTTGGTATTGTATGTGTTGACAGACTTTTCTCTTTTGGTTGTTCAAACCTGTGTTGACAGACTTGATGTTCTTTTAATTGTCTGTTTATTTTAAAATGAGGCATCTAAGGCAGACTTCTGGATCAGTCTAAATCTTCTCTTTTTCTTTCATTATTGCCCCTCATATCATCTCTTTTCAACTATAATAATACAATAATAATAATAACAATGTTCCTTTTAGGCTTCATAATGGATAAAATATAGACCCAAATTTTAGGTCCAAATAAGAAATAAAACCTAGCTCGGAATAATAACCCACTAAAAACTCAAAACCCAAATATTATTCCAAATTAAACCAAAATACGGATCTCTATGCTCCATCCCTCCCAAAAATGCATCTCCAACAGCTTCCCTCTCTCTCTCATATTCACTCTCTTTATAAATCTCATTTATCCTTCAATTTCTCTCTCTAAAATACCACATTATTATTTTGGGACTTTAACTTCATCTGATTTACTCTCTCTCTCTCTCTCTCTAAATTAGATTTCCTCCTCAACCAAAAACTCTTGTTCTCCCTCCAAACTTGATGAACACATTGTAGTGAAGGTGGGGGAAGAAGGAAGGAGATGAGAGTGAGTTTTAATTTTTTAATTTTTTTTTTTGAGAATTCGACAGGATCTACGTTTGTCGTTACAAGGCATTGATGCATCATAGAGATGCAATAAGCACGATAACCGCCTAATTTAAACCGAGAGTGAAAGAGGCCTAAAGCCCGACAAATTATTACATTATTTATAGCCTAAACACCTTGCAGAGCCTTGCGAACACCTTGCATGACTTTTGCAAACACCTTGCATAACCTAGCAAACACCTTGCAATGCGCTTGCAGTGCCTTGCAAGTAACTTGTTGAACCTTGCAAATGGTTTGCAAATTAGTTTTTGAATTGATTTAACATGAAATTTGTTACAAATTGTTATATTAATAGAATGTTTTACCAAAAAACTAGCTAAATATCCTAAAAATTCATAGTTGTCATTTTATCAACTCTAGCACCATCCTTTTACATTTCTTCGAAAAACTTACATGAAATTCTTAATTTGAACATAAGTATCTATCATGATTGTTCAAGAGGAAGCATTTCACAAAGGAATTTCATCAAACAATTTTAGAGCTATTTCAACCAACCCAAATTTTGTATAACCAACTAACATTGCATTCCAAACAACAACATTTTTTTCAAGCATTTTATCAAACACATTCCGTGCATCAACTATACTACCATAACTACCATATAAATTCAACAAATAAGTTTGAACATAAACATCAAGAATAACAATACATCAAAACGAACATAGCAAAAAATTTACTTCAACCCTAAAGATTCGGAACTTGGAAATTGCAACTTTCTCTCTCTAGAATTTTTCACCAAAACTAACTCAAACCCTCTAAATCATCTTCTAACAACAAGTAAGAGATTCAATCACAAAAACCTAAAATAGATTGATGATCAAAACATAAGGAGATCGACCTTATAGAATCAGCTCGGAGAAATCCACCAATTTCCCACATTCGTTTTTTTTTTCATTAGTAGAAAAAAAAAACTTCCCAATTTATAAAAAAATTGATTTTTTTTTGGTATTTTACATCACACAAAGGGTATTTTTGACCCTGAAAATGAGAGTGCCTACAAACTTTGATGAATCTTTTTTAACCAAAGTCATAATTTCTTAGGAAGTTTTGGCCAAAGTCCCCTTAGAACAACAACATCTTCTCAAGTCCCATCTAATACCAGGAAACCCCAAGGCCTTACATTTATGAAAACACATTAGAGTCTGAAAATTTCGAGTCTTATACCCAATGCACTAACTCTGATAACGAGTTACATACACGCTACCAATATTGCTGGATACTGACTAATTTCTAGTTCTCGACCTGATCACATAAACGCTAATTTTAACACATGTACTATTTGACAATCATTGTCTTTTCTATCCTTCACCAAAGGGAGGTTTAAACCAATAATAAAGATGTATTTGGTGTATCAAATAATAACCATAAAAATGAAGGTACAACCGGTTATTTTATCCTATAACAAACAAGTAGAGCGCCCAAATAGATAAATTCGAGGGCATCATCTTCACTTTTGTTCCTAGAGACTGCGATGCTCCTGTAGACGCGCTTGCAAAATAGGGAAGAAGACATGATTACAGAAATGTGTGGAACACTATACCTTCTTTTATTTCTGCTTTACTCTAGTTATTTGGTTTGTACTTTTGGTTTCGTTAATGCAATGTTCCTCTCATAAAAAAAACAAGATTACCGGCTGAGGTAGGTCTAGAGACAAGTAGAAGAACAAAGGCTGAGCTAGGTCTAAAGACAAGTAGAAAAACAAAAAACACAATGGATACATGAACCAACATGACCATTTTAATTTCTAGATGATGATGACTTGCAACTTTTTGAAATATGTTTAGGACCTATGATGGAGTTCACTATGGGGTCAATGCTTCTTTGTATAGAAATTGTTAAATGCATAGTTAGACAATTGAAGTTAATGCCCTAACTTAAAACTACATTATCAAATTACTTGTGTGAATGCTACATTTACCCTCTTTCTATATTCCTTTCCAAAAAATTAATGGAAATAAAGTAATTTGTTGCCAAAGTAAACTCTCAAATAAAGAATTATTGTCTCATAAAAAAAATAAAGAATTATTAGACAAAGACAGGGCAGTTCGCAAATTTAACTAAGGTTCTGAAATGCACTATCACGAATTACTAGGGTGTGGGGCATATATTAACTAGAGTTAAACTAGGGCCCCTTCCATTCCACCCAACCCATCCTAAAGTAGATACAAAAGTATAACCTAGCTTCACTTTCGATTAAGCTAGCCAATCTTGTTTTTAAAAATGCAAGTAACACCTCCATGTCTAGATGAACTAAAAATCCTCTCAGATCATCTCATATGGAACCATACAAACAAGAGATACTTGACAATATTGGATGGGAAAATGACTCAATTATTGATTTTCCAGAGACTAAAAATCTTGTCATAAAACTCAGCATCATAAAATGTGTTATAAAAAACCCTTCACATGACCACCCCAGTAACAGGCTAGAGCTAACAAAATCGAGCCCATCTCACTGGTATATATTTTACCCTGAAACAAAATGTACTTAATTCCTCTAATCACTTAAAATAGATATGTTACAAATGCAAAACATAGATTGAGCCCAAAATATCAAGTAACATAAAATGTATATGATCCACTCTGATTAAAACAGAACATAATAATTTCCAGGATCACTCAAGGAGACAATCCCAAGTAATACTTCCAATGACATATTTAGGCAGCTGGTTTTTGTTTCTTCGGCACTCGGTAGCCACCAACAACACAAGCGTGGTCTCTCTCAAAAGGCTCAAGTGTCACCTGTTCTGATGGCTTGAACTGGTCTTGTTGAAGTTTCTTTACTTCTTGAGCAAACACAGCCTCAGCAGGAACAGTTGAATCAATGCAGTTTGCCTGTTAAAACAAAAGAAAGAAAACAACAAATTTTAGTTTTCGTAACTAAATGCCAAATACAATAATTTATGTTGATGAGCATGTAAGGCTACTTATTCATAACAAAAGACTTCTTAGTAATCAATTCAGGGTTTTGGTTTGTTTAACGTTACACTAGTACTCAAGTTGGTGGAACAAAATACAGTTGTTCTTAATGGTTCCTACGAATCAATTGCTTTAGTGATTGGAGCATTATATATATTAACATATAGGAAAATAAGTTTCAGATTAGTAAGGCAGGCAAAGAATAACATGTACAAACTTAAAAGTAGTAAGCTAATAACAAACCTTGATTGAGATCACAAAATGCCCACCATTTTTGAGGAAATATGAAGCATTCAGTGCTAGGATTCTAGCCTGCAAGAAGAATGAAGTCATTAATACATACTCTACATAGTTCAACAAGTCTAACACCACCATTGGAGAGGCAAAGGTGACAAACTCTTATTATTTGCAGAAGGAAAATATTAGATATTTCGAAGGAACTTACTCCAATAGCACATATAAAACTTGGACACGGAAACCAGCCTGGGGGATCTCACTATGTTAAGGTGCATTTGTCCGAAAATGAAACTAATGACACCCCAAGAACTACAAATCCCATCATTTGGTTATCCAAAGAGAACGAGGTTTTCTACACGAAAATGGGTTTACAACTAAGCAAACACAGCATCAATAACTACTAGATTAGTTACATGAACTCTTACTGCCACTCGAATGAAAAGCAGTCTACATACTCGTGACTTTGACAAACAAATTACAATCAGTGATAGCATCAGAAACTCGAGTTTGCATCATCCAAGAAGTCCTGAAGGGGAATCCGAGTAATTCATCACATGCTCTAAACTATTCAGCGTATCGGATAATGCACAGAAATGCAACATTCATTCAAACACTACCAACAAAGAATCAACAAGTCGGATTCATAAGTGTAATCATCAAGACGTAAATTGTTCAAAAGCATTATCCACAGCTAATAACAAAAAACACCAAAAAAAAAAAGGATACCAACAAGCAAGAGAAAACCTTTGGGAAGAAAATAACATCAAATGGAAATCCACACATCAAACCAAATATCATACTTCTCAAACTTCTTAGCCTGGGCATTTAATAATGCCAGCTTCCTATCTAATAAAACTTTATTTGTAAGAAAGTTTAAGCAATGTTTCAATTTAATTTCTCCATCAGTAGACTTCATATATATTAAGAGGTGCAGCATTGTAACAACCTCTTTTTCTCTCTCTAACTTCCTGTTTCTTCCTCATTCTACTGTATTTTCTCTCTCTTCCCACTCTCTCTGTTTCTCTTTGTCACTAACAGGAACAGTAGAGCAAAAAATAGATAAATAACAAAGAAATTCAGATTTTTTTCTTTTCTTTTCTGTAATTTCTACAATCTCTCTCTCTGTCTCTGTAATCTCTCTTTCTGTCTCTGTAATCTCTCTCTCTCTCTCACAAACAGAAAGAATACAAGAAAATAGAAAAAGAAAATAATCAAAAACAAGTGATGATGATGATTTTGGCCGAGCTCTCTCTCTCTCTCTCTCTCTCTCTCTCTCTCTCTCTCTCTCTCTCTCTCTCTCTCTCTCTCTAATCTTGCTGTCCTATTGAGCTCGAGAAGATCCTCCCATTCCAAGATCATTTCTGCTCAGTTATGTCTCTGTTTTTATACTCCAATTGCTGGCTCTCCCTTCTCCATTAATCTCTAAGAATATCTTCTTATCTACCTGTCTTTCCCTTTGTTTCTCTAACTAATAAATCCAGCTCTTCATTCTTCATGATTCTCTGATTTTCATTCTCAAGAATACCCACGAAATCTCCTCATCAATCTCTCTTTCCATCTCTTGTAAATCTCCAGCTCACAACACTTTCTTTCTATATTCTTCACGTTCCCTGTTTCCTTTTCAAAAATATCTCTTCCCTTCTCTGGGGATAACTAATAAGGATGGAAATAACTAATAAGGGACACTAATTATTAAAGGAAAGAGGTGATAAGGATAGATGACAACTTCCTGTTTTGATTTGTTGGTTGTCAAGAGAATTATAACGTGTATCACGGGACAAGATTATCACGGGACCCATTGAATCATGTTTTAATTTGTTGGCTGACAAGAGAATTATAACGTGTATCAAGGTACGTTGTAAGAGATTATCACGAGACCCCATTGAATCAGCGCCACGTGTTACGGAAAGATCAGATTTTGACCTAAACTTTGACCTCGCCTAAATTGCTCGTCCGGACTCCGATTTGACTTCCGTTTTCACCTACGGGCTCGTCATGGACTCTCCTTTCATCCGAGTATCAAAATTTCCAAAATCATCAAATGACCAAACTACCCCTCATGCATGTCTTTCTCCCGATCTTGACTATTTTTCTCACCGAACTCCGTAAAAGACACCTGAGAAAGAAAATCAAACAAATCATCAGAGTAACCGCTCGAACTGGACTAACTAACCCGAGTTAAAAGATTCAGATGGGACATTTTCATGTCTCAACAAACATCCCCAAACTTAGATTTTGCTAGTCCTCGAGCAAAAAATAAAACTAATCCCCAGTTCACCACTTTCGTAGGGAATCACGATTGCACTTAGCACGTGCAACAAGCCGTTAAACCTCTAGGTTACCCTAGAGGACGAGTTTTGTCTCGTGAAGGTTTGCAGTGAATTTACCCACAAAATTCAAAAATCTCAAAAATCTAGCAGGGTCTAAAATGGACTAAAAATGTTTATCCGGTAGACTTTCGAAAGTTAATAGAAATGAAATCTAAGTCGCCCAAACCATACAAATGCTAAAAATCCCTTCACTAGTAATCAAGACTCGAAGTGCACGTGACCAGCCAATATGAGTATCATTTCGGTTCTGAAAAGACAAGGCCTCGATTACCGTCTCGATACATTTCGCCTCGACTACTGGCTCACGGTCATACACTCAAAAATTAAAGTCCCTCAAGAATGGTTCACTCTATGTGTTAGTATGAATATGAAGAAAACTCAACACATGAAAAAGACAGACCAAAATATTTTTGGTAAACGACTGATCTCAAAGAAGGAAACAACCACTAATATGGAATGGGGAAGCTAACCAACTCTTCTCACCTGATCAACTTTCTAACCATGCTTCCTAGAGGTCGATAGACTAAGGATGAACTAGAACTCCTGAGAACTCGACGTCTTCAAATCTTCAAGAATTACTTTGGGATAAACACTTAAACACAAACAAACATTTTTTTTCTTTGATTTTTTTTTTCTTTGTTTTTTTTTTTTTTTTTTTTTCTTTTTCCGTACACTAGTACTATACTCAAAATACAAATATTTTCTTGACATTATTCTTTCTTTGGTAATATTCTCTTCATTTTGCTTCATGCCTAATTCTCAGGGTTCTAAATGATGGATGAGGTTCCCATCTTCCTCTAGTTGACATTGTTTTCAAGTTTCTCAGACTACAAGAGTAAAGTTCGCTTCCTGATGACATCCCCAGTGGTTGTATAATTTGAACTCAAGAGATCAAATGAGTTCTTCTTTCAAAATTGCGAGGTTGAGTAGCTCTTCACTCTACTCGGAGTTAGCGTAGAAGAGATCACTCAAAACAACAAGAAAGGCTCAGAATCTCACATAGGTTAAGTCTCCACTAATGATCGATTAAGTTCTCTCAGAAATGTCCACTCTTCACCTATCTAACACTCACATGGCTAGTGCACAGACAACTTTAAGACTCGAAATTCGTGAAACAACTTTTAGTAAAAGCACAGTACAACCAACTAGATTCTATAACTATTAACAAGCAAAAACAACTAGACTCACGCTTTCAATCCAAAAATTAAAAATTTTGAAAAAATTTTTAAACCCTTTTGAATTTTTGAAATAAGGACTTAGCAAAAATTTCAATCCCCTATCCCCAAACTTAAACCGAACATTGTCCTCAATGTTCTGAAGACTATGCAAAAAAATAACAGGATGAGGGAAAGATATTACCTGATTCCAAGGTCCTATGCATGGGTTGCCTCCCAGAAAGCGCTAAGTTTAATGTCTTTCTCCCGATCTTGACTATTTTTCTCACCGAACTCCGTAAAAGACACCTGAGAAAGAAAATCAAACAAATCATCAGAGTAACCGCTCGAACTGGACTAACTAACCCGAGTTAAAAGATTCAGATGGGACATTTTCATGTCTCATCAATTAGTGTCTTGCACAACTAGTTGAATCTAGAATATGTGTTTGGAATTATTTTCTTGTGAAAACTTCAAAGAAGTTTGTTTTGTGTTTTCCGAATCTAAATTGTAGGTGTAAAATTTTCATATGAAGGATGATGCCTATTGATATGATGTGTTTTTGTCTGTGATACGTGTGATCAAATGTCTTATCTGACTGTGATGTCATACTTAAGGTATGTGATCGTTATTATAACAATCCATATGTTTATGACGTACACGAGTATAGTGAAACTCCCTACTTTTATGGGGCTTTGAATTGTTTGAATGTATGTCGTCGCTAGTGTATCAGTCGTTTATGAATTAATTAAAAATTTGATTGAGTGAGAAAATATTGACCCGAATAGAGGTTGCCTCGACGTAAAGGTCGATACAAACACATGTCTAATTTGTGATAGACTATCTAGTGGAGCTTTGAGTTGGATGTTTACTCAATGAGCAATATCAAAAGTTGGGTCGCTTCCTGCTCATAAGAGGTGCGATGACTGAAGGGTCGCATGGTTTATTGGAGAGGATTAAAACGGATAGCAAGTGAAGCTATCAAGTGGGCCTCGAAATAGGTTGCATAATCAATCTAGTTAGAAGACGTTGTTATGAAAGTTTTGATATCATATGAGTTTGCTATTATGATATAGAGATTGTACATCGCTTGTGACTTGTATCGAGTCTGATCATGTGTAACTTATGGTTTGTTGTTGCGAGCTTGTGAATGTTGTTTGCTTAAACCAGTGGGTACAGAGTGCCTTATGTTGTGTTGTATTTCTTGTGCTTGTATAACATTTATGTTCTAGCAGTTGCTACACTTGATTGCATATTGTTTGTGATTGTGGTATGTTTGATTTCGAGGACGAAATCCTCTTTTAGGGTGGAAGATTGTAACGCCCCTATTTTTATTATATATATATATATATATATATATATCAAATTAGGTGGAAATAGCAAAACTTTAGGTCAATTTGGGTTTGGATCTGATATGAAGAGTAAGTTAGTGTGGGCCTTGAGTATTATAAAATATAAGTGGATTATAAGGAAAAAATAGGGTTGCTTGAGTTGATTATATAAACAGAGGTGTAGAACTCTTTTTGTAGATCTAGAACAAAACTTAGAGAGAGAAAGAGAGATGGTATTCTTTGGAGAAGATTTTGATGAACAAATTAAAGAAATCTATGTATTGTTTATGATATAGTTGGTATATCTTCTTAATCTTCAACAAACCACTCCTCAGTGAAGGAAGAATGAATAAAGAAGAAAAGAGGTAGAGATGGAGTTCCCTAGAGAGAAAGAGGCATGATTGTAGTCTTGATGTCATCTAGGGCAAAAAGAGGTATTGATTGTGCACTCATGGCGTTGCTCGTGGATCCAGTTTGAAGGTCTCAAATCTTCGATTTCAAGACGGTTAGCTTGAGATTTGGGATTTGAGGTGCTACATGACATGAAACATACAGGTTATTTTACCAAAGGGGTATTAATGCCTCACAAAAAAACAAAATGCAGAGGAAAGTTGCGGGAAAGAGGTACCACTAAGCAATAACATCATATGCTATCTTATAAATTTTCGAAAGATCCAATAACAACGTAAACTATTTAAAAAAGAGGTGTGATTCAGTGTGCTCGAGCTCACTCGGTGATTTGTGAGCTCGAGCTCCACAATCGTTGATTTGCATAGATTAAACCTTCACAGTTGTAATTTTCCTTAATATAAGGAACTGAAAATCTCATATATTTTTGAAGACGTAAATGACCTTTAATCATTCGAATTCAGACTTAAAATCCATCCTCCCTTATTATTACTAGGCATATCCAGTAATAGAATTCCTTATTTCTTTACTATTACGAAGAAATTGAAATTGATCGTAATTCTATTGGTTTATAATATGGGGATAAGAGTCTAAAGCCTAAATTGAATGCTCAATGGGTCTAGAGCCCAAAGATAATCTGAAATAGAAAATAAATCCACTTATAGTAAATTACATGTGTAACCTTTGGTTTTTTTTATTACTACCTAACATATCCTAAGTTAATAAAAAACTCAAATTAAAGATTTCTTAAATTATTTTCTCAAAAAAGAAATTTCGTTTCACAACAAAAGTTTTCTTTTTCGTTTATCAAAATGACTAAGCTTTTAGTTATAACCTTTTTTAATACAGATTTGTTTAACATACTATAATTTCAAGTGTTAGAATAAATAGGATGCTAGAGAAATATAAGTATTGCAGAGGAATCAATGAAATGCTAGAGAAACATAATTTAAGACATGGGCAGGAGAATCAGTGAAATGCTAGAGAAATATTAAAAATTTGGTTGGCATAATATAGTTTCAGAAGAATTTTGTTAGAATCAATAAGATGCTAGAGAAATGTATCTCAATTTCAGAAGAATTTATTTTTCTAAGTATAATATTGAATTTTTAAAATAAATAAAATGCTAGAAATTTTTTAGAATTCTGTTATATATAAGAATGTTGTTAGAATAAATAAAATACTAGCAAAATAATAAAATGATTATTAACCTATTTCTAACATATTCATAACAGATGCTAATAGAATCAACAAAGTGCTAGTAAACTACTGAAAATGTAGTAAAAACAAATTCAGTTTATATTTTTTTTAGAAGAACAAGATTATAGTGATAAAGATTTGAAAATTCACTATGTACGAAATAATGTTACATTTTAAGTTTGTTGTTATGATAAAATAATTTTTTAACAAGATTCTAAGTTTAATCGACATACATACAATTTTCTTAATGATTTTCAAGTAAAAATATGTTTTAAAGTTGGAAATATCGAGGTAGAGGTAAAAAGCCATCCACAAATTCACAGTTTCTTCAAGTTCATAAAACATAGAGTTAGAGACAGAGGGGAACTCGTTTTAGGTAAATCACGATTGTCTTGGTAGGTTACTTTAGACAAATATAAGTTTTGGAAATAAATATTGACAATAAATATCCACCATAAATATTTCTCTTATAATTTATGGAAAGAATAAATGTATTAACTCAACCATTAGAAACCTTTGGTTTGCCAATGGTTAAATATATATTTATGAAAGGGTAAAAATGGGAGGAAATAAATGGTTTGATGCATGGAGCCCACTAAATAGTAAATTTTTTGACTTATTTTTCATTTTCTGTTTATTTTGATTTTATATTATTTATTAATTTAAGAGTGGATATATGACTAATTACCCCCCTTGTTTTTGGACCTTAAACTCAAAAATCTTTCAAAAAATAACAACTGTTATGGATGGGAAATTGGGAATTACTGATTGTGGCAGCCTTGTAATTAAAGTGATAAGGATGGGTTAACTTTTCTAGTTTTTAGAGACTCCTTCAATTAAGGACATACCAAATCAATATATTTTGCCATGAAAAGATCTTGATAAATCCAACGGCCATGAGCTCAAGCTCATACTTCTCCCCATGAGCCTGAACTCTTTAAAAAAAAAGAAGTTCTACACAATGTTGAAACAAATGCTAACTAGACTATGAAAACTACTCCCTTTATTAACTTTTACTTTTCATTTTTTTTTTCTGTTGAAAATATTAACTTTTACTTTTATTGGACAAAAAATGAGGGAACGGTCTCTACCATGTAGGAAAGGGAAATGTTACCAATGCCATTCTTATTCAATACATAGGCTGCTCAAAATACCTCGACCATTTAGTCGGTAACATGAAACTGGTCTTATACTCAAACTATCGAAAAAATGAAATCGATGTGAAACATAATGCATCAATATATCATACCTACATATAGTAAAGAGAGATTTGATAAACTTCCATCAATTGAATGAAATTGTTGCTATACACAAACTGTCGGAAGATGAAACTAGTGTGTGACATGAGACATCGATATATCTACAGATAACAAAGAACAACATTTGAAGAGAAGTTTGATAAGTTTTTTGTCGGTAAGGTAAAATTGATATGTTCAGTTACATATCGGTAGCTTCTTGTCGACCTATAATGAATCCATCGGACTAGTACCTCTTGTGTGTTATCTTTATGAAGTTCTTACTTTTTAAAAATAACACCACTTTCAGTGAAGGAAAAATTTAAAACAAAGATTTATGAGATGTTTGTATACCTTTTTATCAGGTGATTCGTCAGTCTTTATGGTTTTATTTGGATCAAAATAAGAATGTGAAACTTCTCTAATTTTTTTTTAATGATTTTCACCATTAAAACACCAATAAAAAACTTGAATAATTTGAATATGATCTTAGAGTAGGATAACTGTTTGATTTCATGATGTTTCCGTCGACATAAAAGCTATAAGTGTGATTAGTGCAAGAATTAATAGAGGAACTGCTAGATTTTGGGAGTGGTCATAGCTTTCAGGTATTCTTTTTAATCAGCTTTACCAATATTGACTTAGAGGCGAGTGTGTGTAAAATTTGACTCAATCAAGACAATTGACCAACGAATGTAAGTGTGGTAGGTAACAATGGTGAGTGTATATAAAATTTTTCTGTAATACTCCCAATGCAATCGCGCATTTCTAATGTTTTTCATTCTTATGTCCTCTCAATGTCAATCTCCAGCTTCTCTTTCTCCTTTAATACTCATACAGATGGGTTGGGCTTCACTCTCTTGTTTGACATGGTGTTCACGGGTCTGGTCTTGGATGTAGGAAAAATTTAAGCACCCTCCGTTTTACTGAAAGGGAAAAAACTCTTGAAGCATCATATCGTTTAAAAGAAATTCAAAGACAATAGAACCAAAATTTAATCATTTTGTGAATGGAGAAACGGGAAAAAAATGCAGAAACGGAGTTTGAGACTTGGAGATGGTAGCATTCTAGTTGTAAAATTAATGGTGCTTATGCTTGGAATTTGGTGAAGTTGTAGTTCTTATAAAGAGTTGAATGTATAAAATTGGTGATATTGTAATTTTTTTGGGAAATACGAGAGGATTCACCGACCACCAACTATACAAACAACTCTACCCTAAATTCGAATTAGATATCATGGAACATGAGAATTTTGTGGCACATCATGTTATTTTTGGGCCGACAACTAACTACTAAAACAAAGAAAGTAGATAAAAAAACACATTTTTTGTGTCGATGATTTTCCTTTAGAATTTTGCTATAAATTTTCAATTCATAAACTTTCCCTTATGATTTTTGCAATAGTCCTAACACAAGCTCTCAAATGTATTTTGAGGCATGGATATAAAATGTGAGAGTTTGGAGGAAACTGAATTTACAGTAGTGATAAAAATTAAGTGGACTCTACACTCCACATTGACTGTGGGTGCATGTTTGAGAAAAAGGTCTGTTTGTTTCTACCGAAAAATGAAAATTTTCTTTTTTTCTTTTCTGCTCTAAACCTATTTTAGCTATATCTCTAGATTAATAATATATATATCTCATTTTTTTTTTTTTTTATCTCTCAACTCAAGTTACTCAACTGCAATGATAATGAACAAATCGCTTTAAATGCTTGGCATAATAAAATTTGAATCCAAACAACTACGAAGAAAGAATCATCTCCACATAACTATAATCAGAAAACCTTGAGATGCAAGTAAAAAACATTGTACAACAGTTAAAGGGCAATGACAATACATGTGTGGCAACGAAAGAATCTTAGTACATGTCAATTTCACTGTAGGATTTATGTTTTTCCCTACATTCTTTGTTTTATGTTTTTCACTTCCAATTCATTGGAAGTTTCCAGATATGTTCTTTATAATTTTTTTGTAATTTTTTTGCTTCAAGATTTTGACTACTTCAAATTTATTTGATTACTTTTCTGAATTTTGAAGACCAATCTTCTTATTCCGACGAAAGCCCACAAGTGGAAAATAGACCCTAATTTAAAAAAAAGAAGTCCAAAATCACAATTTAAAAAGACCTTTAAAAACCGTAACTCCAAATAAAAATCTCAATTTGCAACAAAAAAAAATCTCAATTTAAATAACCCTAAGCTCCAAGATGAGAAAAAATATCCTAAAGAAACCCGATTCCCAAATTTGAAATCTTTAATGTCCCATTTGAATTTCCCTACCACGTTTGACTTTCCATGAAACTAGGTTCCCACCGCGTCCTACGGACGCGGTAGATCCCTTTTGGCTGCGCCGTCGTGTTAAGAATATTGTAACAGTTAAATAATAATAATTTACATTTAAAAAAAAGAATTACATTTAGAGAAAATAATTAATATTTCATTGAAGCCTGAACTATAAAATAGATGTGAGAGATTGTTTTTTTCTTACAGTGAAAAGATATCAGTCTGGCAAGAGTCCTATTTATATATTTTAAAACCGATCAGGAATGTGGAAGAGAGATTTTCTCCCCACTAATTTCTCATCCTCCCACGTTTTTCTACTCAATAGAAAAAAGAAGAGAAACATATGGGTAGTAGTTACACTAACTAATTTTAGTTGATTTACATAGATACCCTTCTTTTTGTAGTCTATTTACATAAAAAAAAATTATATCATCCGTCGGATGTGTTCCCAACCAAATCTCTAAAATAAAATGGATGGTCAGACTTATTAATATAATAGATTTCTTTTCCATCAAAAGGAATTCATTTCATACCCAAATATTCACACGAACCAAACAGACCCTAATATAAAACCCTAAACCCAAACGCGACCGATACCTTTCTCAACTTTCAAGTATCTCAACACGAACAGTTGAGCAGTGAACACCATTGGAGCTGGGTAGAAGCACAGAAGGCTCGAAGCAAACTCGTCTCTCTTTCTCTCTCCAACGGTTTTCGGCTCAGAGGAAGACAAACTTCAAGTAAACCCTAATCTCTCTCTCTCTTGATTGTCTTGGTTAAGATCAGGAACTAAAACCCTAGATCACATTTTCATAGTTCATAATACTTCATATCAGACTCGTTTTCGACTTTTCTTGGTTATGATTTTTGATTGAATTTTCAGCAGGTTTTAAGTGAACATTTAGCAGGTTTCATATGATTTTATGGTTAGATTGAAATATCGAGCAACCGACCATAGTGTATTGTTTAATGAAATAGTTACTTTCTTTTGAACTTAGAAACCCTAGTTAATTGATTGTTCGAGAAGAGCTGTCGTTTGGGATTTAGGCATGTCCCTTTTCTGATTCTTTCTTAGAATAAGAAGTACATTTCATGGCTTTAATCTGGGACGAAGTTACGCTCATATGCTTTTGTGATGATTTACTTGAACTCACTTTTAGAGGCAATATGAAATTTTACACAGCCCAAGTCTACAATTGATAGTTAATAAAGCACAAAATTAGGGTTTTAGGTATTTATCGTTCACGGAATCAGGGGTTTTATATTTACCCATCTACTGTAACACTCAGATATTTATGTTCTGATGCAATTCACCCATCATCTGTTATTTTTATTTATAATGTAATTGGGGTTGATTTATAGGGTTCAGAATTTAATTAAGTTGTCATCAACGAGAGTTCAATCTTTGTTCTATACCTACAACAATGGAGATAACTCCTTCGACAACAACGATGGGGGTGACTCCACCGGTAGCAGCAACACCAACTTCTTGCTGGAGCAACATTGTCAAGAAAGAAGCGCCTCCGAAACCGCGAGAAGAGGACTCTGTGAATCGTGTATTTGTGGAGAGCTGTAAATCAAGTAAAGGAATTGCAGTAGCTGTTGTCGATGCCAATGCTATTATTCAAGGTGGAGAAAGCCTTAACAATTCAGCTGATAAGTTTGTTTCTGTTGCTGAAGTTTTGGAGGAAGTGAGGGATCCTGTTTCTCGTCATAAGCTTGCTTTCATGCCTTTTACTGTTGAGACCATGGAACCTTCTCCTGAAATCCTTAAGAAAGGTTGGTATTTTAAATGCTTAGGCTTGAAATCTACTTGAATTCCTTTGATAGTTTTGTTATGTAGTCATTGTTGAGATGTTCAAAAGCAAGCAGAGAGATACTATGAAGATCAGAAAAAAATAATATACGCTTGTCTAAATACAACAGGTAGTTTGAATAGGATTTCAGTTTAGGCCAGCCTAAGATATCTCCAAATGTATTATTGGTTTGAATGCCGTACACCCTTTTTCTGTTTCCTTCCTAATAGTGATCAAGTAGAAATTTCTGTAGTTAATGTGTCATTCGACGGTAAATGAAAAAAAAAATGAATGGTAAAGAAAAGATAAATAAAACATGCTGAAACAAAATATTATAGAACACTGTGAGTCTTAAGCTGCAGGTCACCAGAACATTTCAGTTGTATGATGATTTCTCATGTCTACTGATAGCTTTTAAAACTAACATCCTAGCCCTCTTTAGATGATTCATATGATAACGTGGAATCACATGAAATCTTTCTGCGTGTGATGGACTTCGAGTCATTTTAAGTTGTTAACAATTTCTGACCTATATATGAGGAATCCTGTTTTCCTGTAGTTTGATGCTTAAATGCTTTACCCCAATTAATCATGGAATCATCCCTCTTCTAAATGGTTTAAGCAATTTGTAATCCCGTTTTGTTGTCTCCGTTTGTTGGAGTGTTAAGTTAGATATCTATTGTATATACATAATACATGTTTTAACCTTTTGATTGGACAGTTATCAGCTTTGCAAGGGCGACTGGTGACTTACAGACTCTGTCAGATGTCGATCTCAAACTTATTGCTTTGACTTATACGTTGGAAGCTCAAATCCACGGGACCAAGCATCTGCGAGACACTCCTCCTCCAATTCATATCGTTAATGTGAAAAGGTTATCTGAGAAAGAGATGCCGGGGTG
Organism: Eschscholzia californica; assembly: GCF_041429995.1. Classification (NCBI taxonomy): domain Eukaryota; kingdom Viridiplantae; phylum Streptophyta; class Magnoliopsida; order Ranunculales; family Papaveraceae; genus Eschscholzia; species Eschscholzia californica. The sequence goes on along the minus strand of NW_028238198.1, from coordinate 8,555,815 downwards.
GGGTTCCAATGTACCTAATCTGGCAGAATGGGAAGCTTTAGAACATGTGGTTGAGTCAGGGTCCAACTCAGATTCGAGAATTCTCCCGCTAAAAGACTTAAACTTGAATGTCCTCCCATTAGATGGTGATGCGAAGTCTGAAGTTGGCTTAACTGATAATTGTAGTGAAACTTCTGCTCAGGATCAAGAGGATGCAAGTCGTGGTTTTAGGAAACCTAGGAGGTTTGCTCCAGTAAAGAAAGAGGTAAACATTGAAGGAAAAATGGTAGCAGATGGAGTTGATGCCTCACAAGGCCAGGATGACAACACCACTGATTGGCTTCCTGCTGTTAGTCGAAGTACTCACAGAAGATTTCTCAGACGAAAAGCTAGGCGTGAAATGTCAGAGCCATCACAAGAGGACATTGATACCGAAAATGTTCTTGAGGACACACACTGCGATAATCAGCTGTCACACGACACATATGAAGCCACTGGAGAGCATGAAAAGGAAGAAGAAAAAACTGCTGATACTGATCTAGCCTTAATCGTTGAGCAAATGAGTCTAAAGGACGATTCATCAGAACATTTAAACGGCCCGTGCAAGGAGGTTTCTAGTTATGCAGACTCTGACAATATTGTTGAAAAAGATGTAGTCAATACATGCAATGAAGAGTTGGAAGATATTGCAAGCCAGACCAATGATAGTGTTGATGGATCATTTTTCGATGATGAAAGTAGTGAGCAGAGCTGGATGCTTCGGTCTTTGTCTGAATCGACTGTAGCATGTATAACTGGTGATTTTGCCATGCAAAATGTAATTCTTCAAATAGGTCTACGACTAGTGGCACCAGGTGGGATGCAGATTCGTGAGCTACACAGGTCAATCTCGTTGCCATTTCGTATAATTGTTTATAATGTCTTGCAAGTTACTGAAATGATACAACTATTTCTCATACGAGATATTCCCAGTTTGTTTCTTAATACTTTTCGCAGGATGTAGAATCAATGGTTTGACGTTTGGATGAGTCCTGTAATCATTTATGAAAATTGGTGCTCTGTGTAGGTGGATTCTGAAGTGTCATGCCTGCAATAAGGTGACTGCAGAGATTGGGAGGATATTCTGTCCGAAATGCGGGAACGGTGGAACATTACGAAGGGTAGCGGTGACAGTTGGCGAAAATGGGATGACTTTAGCAGCTCGCAGGCCTCGGATTGGCCTTCGTGGCACAAAAGTAAGCATTAAAAAAAAAATCATTTTGATTGATCATAAATGGTTTAATCATATTTATCTATACAACGCCCTTCAAACTTTCATATTGTGATCTCTATTCATGTTTATTGGGATAAAATTAACTCTAGGCCTTTTGTACAGTTTTCACTGCCTCTGCCCCAAGGAGGAAGGGATGCCATTACTAAGAACCTCATTTTACGTGAAGATCAGCTCCCGCACAAAGTTCTATACCCCAAGACGAAAAAGAAATCGAGTAACGTACGTTTTTTTTTCATGAATACCTCCTTTGGTCCTTATTTTCATCTTCGTCAAACTGTCATCAACATGGAAGGCCTTAAGATTTTGTAATCTAATATTTTTCACTGCAGGGAGATGACATTTTCGTTCCGGACAATGTCTTCAGCCATGCCCCCGATAAAAGAGCTCCTTTACAGCCGCCAATCCGAAAAGCTCTTGCTGTTTTTAGTGGAAAACGGAACCCTAATGATAATCACTATTCTCGTTCCAAGCATTGAGTAATTCCGAATTTGATGAAGCCAACAACAAGTTATTTATTTTGTTCACTTTTTTTTTTCATTTTTTATAGGTTGATCGAAGTTTGAAGGAAACTGATATTATAGACTTCTGACTAAATGTGTTTTTTGGTGCGCAACAATAACATTATTGTAGAAGTGTGATTTTGCTCTGTTATTTCGAACTTGAATGAATTGAAACACTGAGTTTACTCTTTATTTATCCATTCTTAAGATAACTGACCCTTTACTGTTTATTTATCCATTCTTTAAGAAGCTGGTAATAAAGTTGGGACTACTTGAGAGTGAATATTGGCTGCAACTTTCATTCACTATAATAGAAAAATAAAAGTTCTTTTGTGGTGCCCCTCTCCACAAATGTCTAGCTAGAGATGATTAAACATCCCAATTACAAATTCTTTCTTTTGCAAATATGCCGTTCACACACTAAAATACAACAAAAGATGCTACGTTCATATATAACAATAGATATTTATATATATTCCAATTCTTCTCATCATTTTGGGAAAAAATTGTCGTGGGCGATAACAACCCGTGTGTCAACAATCTATAAATGAACACTAGAAAAGAGAAATCTAATTTTACGCTAGTGGAGAAGGTGTATCCCTAAATTCCCTATTATTTTTCGCGGAAGTAGACCAGAACGAACAAACTAACCCTTAAAAAAACATGCAACTTTAATAGGCCAACTCTAAACTAAAAATCATGTAAGCATGAGAATTTTGTGGCACAACGTACTATTTGTAGCCCCCAACTAACTACAGTTTCAAATAATTAACCAAGTTGACAAGAGTCACACATTTTAATTCGGTTTCTCTTGGGACTATAAGACGATACATAATAAGCTTTCCTTCATATCTCATGCCATACTTTTACCAAAGATTTCCTATTTTGAGTTTGAAGGCAACAAGATTTTGGAGGAAACTTATTTTATAAAAATTCTATGTTTGTTTGGATATTTAGTCCTAGCCAAAGAGTTCATAAACACACATGGAATACACACCTATTACCCTTTTCCCTTCTCTAATCCCTTCTCTAAGTGCCCCACTATGAAATCATTAAAACCATTCTTTTGCTAATGATTGTATCTTCTTTCAATGTTGTGGTTTGTTTGGCTCAAAACCAAATGTAAGGAAGAGCAAAATGAAGAAAAGATTGTTAACAGAGTGTGAAAATAAGAAGTTTTCTTAACAATAAACAGAGGTGTAAGCGGAGTGTATTAGTAATAAGTGATTAGTTTAAAAAATAAATTCGCGCTTAACTACTTCCTCTTAGTTTTACAAATTTTACTCATGACAAAAGAAATAATTAAGGAATAAACCAAATAAGATTGCTTGGACTTATTTTCAAACTTTGGGAGCCATATTTTTTCTTTTAATAACTTTATCAAAAATAAGATCACGTGGGCCTTTGTTTATTCAAATTGATGATCCATGGATGGCTCTGCATTACCAGAAAAGTATTGATTCACTTTCATTTTCTATTCTTTAATTCCCTTTATAAACACTTCCATATTCAAAGCTTTCCATCACCAATTCAAGCTATCTCTCTTCTCTTCAATCTTTTTCTTTGAGAGACCCTAAAAAAATCAAACTTAATTGCCAAGGGTTAAAGAATGAATAGTTGATATAAGTTTCAATGTTTTTTTCCACTCCAAGTTAGGCCTAATTGATTAATATACGTTGCTTTCTTCTTTCGGTACATATGGTGGAAAACTGTGAAATTGGGGCCTAAGATATCAGAAACAGTAAAAGGGGCTACAATTGTTCAAGGAGGTGGAGTTCATAAGGCTTTCAGAAACAAAGAACATTAAATTTAATCAGCCAAAACTAAATTAAGAATCGCAAGGAATAAACAACCACCCAAAAAAACACTAATTTTAATTCAACCAGAACTAAATTGAGAATCATGTAACCACAATTTTTTTTGGCACATCGTACCATTTACTATGATCAACTAGCTATAGTTTAAACGAAATGAACCAAGTTGATAAAAGTCACACGCTCTGCGTTGGTTTCTCTTACAAATTTGACTGTAAAACAATTTATACTAAACTTTCCCTCCTATCATTGCTGTAGAATCTTTCCAATATGTATTTTGAGTTTTAAAGTTAACCGTGTGAGGTTTTGGAGGAAACTGATTTCATAGGTTCGAGTATTAAGTATTACCATCAAAACTACTAGTATAATTCGACTGTCAGTCTGTCCTTTAGATTGTCAAAATGAAATTTTAAATGCCTCTCACTCAAGTGTTATTGGCACCACTTTTCTGCACAATCTGACTCTAAAGTTGGTCTGAGAGAGAGGTGCTAATATCACTTTGAGAAGTGCTAATAACACTTCGAGAGAGTAACTTTGAAACCACCCTACATACAACATATCATTATATTACGTATTTTATATGTATGTAGTGTTGCTTGGACAACACAACTGTATTTAGTACAGTCAGCTAGGAAGCACTAGCTAGGCAAGTCATAGTGGGAATGTAATTCCACGCATTGGCTCGATTCGACTTTCCACATTCAATTCTTCTTTCATTACAAGGCCCAACTGAGAGGTGGCATTCTAAAAATTGCTATTGCATGGATCTCCCTCCACAGCACAACAAGAGAAGCATTTGATGACGAGGTAAAAGCGCAAGGATCAATTCCCTTTGGTCTTCTCTTTGATAGTCCCATTGGGATAATATGTTGTCCGAAATGTGAGAAGGGTGTTCTACAAAGGGTAGCGGTGACAGTTGGATAATCGGATTATTTTAGCATGGCATCGGAGTAACTTGGTGGCACAAAAGTGAAACAATTCAATAGATACCGTAAAACAGGATGGTTGTATACCAATCCCTTGTATTATATTTATACTACTAGGGTTTACAATTAAACGGAAACTTTACATAATAAGGGATATACATAAAGGAAAGACTTGATATACAAGAAATGTAGGAATATCTCAAAGGATATTCCCAAGATTGTTACTTGGGTGAGACTCTAACCGAGTCCCACCGGTTCACTGTCATTACCCTCCCGCAAATTGAACGCCGGACTGGACCGGAGATTCAATTTGGGACAAAGATCCAGGAAACGCCAATGAGAAAGACTTTTGGTGAGAATGTCGGCCAACTGATCCTGTGACGGAACAAACTTGATAAGAAGAGAACCATCCGCCACCTTTTCTCTAACGAAGTGGTAATCCAAAGCAATGTGCTTAGATTTGCCATGAAACACCGGGTTTGCAGTCATCTGAATCGTACTTTTGTTGTCACAAAAAATTCGAGCAGGTGAAGTTAGAGAGATACCAAGTTCCATTAGAACAAAACCTATCCACGTCAAGTCAGCAGCCGTAGCAGCAACAGCTCGATATTCAGCTTCAGAGCTCGAGCGAGAGACTGTGGGCTACTTCTTCGCACTCCAAGCAATTAAATTTGAGCCCAGAAAAATAGAAAAACCTGTAGTGGAGCGACGAGTGTCAGGACACCCAGCCCAATCAGCATCAGAGTACGCCAAAAGAGAAGTACTAGAAGAATCCTTATAAATTTGTAAACCAAGATGAATAGTGCCCTTGAGATAGCGAAGAATTCGTTTCACTGCCTGAAAGTGATCCTGAGTCGGGGCATGCATAACTGACATGCCATGTTAACGGAGAATGCAAGATCTGGTCTGGTTAACGTGATATACTGAAGAGAACCAACAATCTTACGGTATAAGGTGGGATCATTGAAGGGAGCCCCACTTGCAGTAAGATGGCAGCCAGAAGACAAAGGAGTCGGTGACGGTTTGACCCCATCCATGTTGAGAAACTTAAGAATATCCAACGCATACTTAGACTGTGTAAGTAAAAGACCCTTCTCATTCTGAGTTGCCTCAATACCCAAAAAGTAATGCAAAGAGCCCAAATTCTTCATATCAAATTCTGAGTTTAGAGAGGATATAATATCGGAGATGACAGAAGAATTCCCACCAGTAAGTATAATATCGTCAACGTACAAAAGTAAGTAAACAAATCCAGCAGCGGTAGATAGAATAAACAAAGATGTATCAGATTTGCTTGTCTTAAAACCAAGACGAGTGAGATAAGTGCTGAAACGATCATACCAAGCACGGGGCGCCTGCTTGAGGCCATATAGAGCTTTCTTAAGGCGACAGACATATTCCGGGTAGGATGGGTCAGTAAAACCAGGCGGCTGAGCCATATAGACCTCCTCCTGCAATTCCCCGTGAAGAAATGCATTCTTCACATCCAACTGAAACATAGGCCAACTATTGGAAACTGCGAGTGAAAGAATGATACGAATGGTAGTGGGTTTGACAACAGGGCTAAAAGTTTCATCAAAGTCAAGTCCCGGTTTTTGGGTAAAACCCTGAGCCACCAAGCGAGCCTTATATCGATCAATAGTCCCGTCAGATTTCAGTTTCGCCCGATAAATCCATTTACAACCAACGACATTCATAGAGGGGGTGCGAGGAACAAGTGTCCAAGTGTCCTGTCTACGAAGAGCTGCCATCTCCTCTTCCATGGCCAACTGCCAATGAGGAGAGGAAGAAGCCAAACGATAACCTCGTGGATCCTTAATAGCCGAAAGTGCAGCAAAGAAACAAGAACCAACATCACCAAAAATAGTAGAATCTCGAGGAGGAATGGGGTAACGACATAATACCTGTGAAGCAAGATAAGACTGATCCACCATAGGAGACGTTTCGTCCAGCAACTGTTGCACATCACGATATCCCCGTGGGCCATGAGATGGTGAGGACAGAGCCTGCGAAGATGACTCAGCAGTGGGTTGCACAGATGAAGGCACCGAGACCGAGCCAGACCTGGTAGACGAGGCAGTAAAAGTCGAACCACATCCGGACTGAACCGGGGAAGATACAAACAATGGAAACAACGGACCAGGTGTCCGAGGAGAGGGCGGGTTAGTATCTGAATCCAGCCCTAAATTATCAGCAGCTAAGGGTAGTGGAGCTAAATTGGGACTCTCAAACCTGGCCAAGTCGGGTAGAGGGACAGACGAGTCAAGGTGAACTGTCCGAGACGATGATGTCGTCTCAACTGAGGCAGATGGTGGAGTCGGATCTGGTTGTAAGGCCAAATCTGGCAAATCAGTAAAGCTTAAGAGGTCTGTGGAGGTGGAGGAAACATTACCAGTGTGAAACGGGAAAACAAACTCATCAAATACTACATGACGGGAGATATAGACACGCCCCGTAGAGCGATCAAGACATTTGAAACCCTTGTGGTGAGGGCTATAACCTATAAAGACACATGGAAGACTACGAGGCGACAATTTGTTAGAAGCATAAGGACGTAGGTAAGGAAAACAAAGACAACCAAAGGTACGTAACATTGAATAAGAGGGAGACTTACCGAATAGAGTGGAGAACGGAGAGGCATCCTGGAGAACCGGCGTAGGCATGCGGTTAATGAGATAAACAGCAGTCTGAAAGGCATCCACCCAAAAGGAGGACGGAAGTTTACTATGAAAGAGGAGACTGAGACCAGTTTCTGTGATATGTCGATGCTTTCGCTCAACTCTAGCATTTTGAGCCGGAGTGTAGGGACAAGACAAACGTCGAACAATACCACATTTATTTAAAAGAGTTAAAAAGTTAGAGCTTAAAAACTCAGTTCCTCCATCGAGTTGAAGAGTTTTAATAGTAGTAGCAAACTGATTTTCAACTAACGATTTGAAACTAATGAAGACAGATAAAAAATCAGATTTTAAACGAAGAGGGTAGAACCAACAAAATCTACTGAAGTCATCAACAAAAATAATGTAATATTTAAAACCATGAGAAGACAGAACTGGTGCGGGGCCCCATACATCAATATGAATAAGTTCAAGAGGTGAATCCGCACGTTTTTCATTTAAATTAAACTGAAGACGATGACTTTTACTCATTTCACAAGGAGTACAAGTCATCGGACTAGACTTAGACGAAAACTGAATTAAACATTGTTTTTCTAAAAGTTCTAAAATGCGAGAAGAGATATGCCCTAAACGTGAATGCCAAACTTCTGGAGGTGCCTTGAGAGAGATGGAGGTTGAACTGAATAAGGAGGAGTGGTGTGAAGAGTCTAATACGTAAAGATTGCCGCATCTACTGCCGGTTCCCAGTGTCCTTCCGTTCGCCTGAAATAACACAAAACCAGTCTTAGAGAAGAGAATGAAACAGTCCAAGTCATCAGTTAAACGACTAATGGACAACAAATTTTTATTGAGCGACGGAACAAGAAGAGCATTAGGTAAAGTAATGGTTCCATGGGAAGTAGTAAGAGTGAGAGTCCCTTCGTGAGAGATAGAGAGAGGAGAACCATCACCAATTTTGACATGACTTTGACCAGTATAAGGAGTAATATGAGTGAACATACCAGAAGAAGAAGACATGTGGTTAGAAGCACCACTGTCCGCATACCAGGCTGGGTCTCGGGGATCGGTAACTTGAAGTGCAGTTAGAGCTGTTGTAACATCTTCCGAGACCGTGTGCTCAGCCACATGGGCTTCACTAGAAGACGGACGACGAGCAACAGTAGCCGGGCGAGAGGAGTCTCGTTGTGGGCGACCAATCAAATCATAACATCGGTCGGCAGTATGACCATTACGTCCACACCATTGACAGAGATACGGAGGATGATGGGCCTAAAAGGTTACCCAAATAGGTCACCACCCGCAAGTATACGGGCGTCAAGTGATAATTCCGGTAAGTCCGGTTCGTTCCTCAGAGACTAAGTGAAACCTATTCTAAAACTTAGAATTAATACGATTTTGTTTTGAAATTGGTTTGGTGATGATAAAATCAAGTACCGAAAGAAAATAATTACCGATGATACAAGGAAATCGGTGGGGTAGAAACCTAAAGTTTTGAATCCATTCTAATCATGCATAGATATCGACCTAAATCCCATATTTTTATGATTCGAATTAATCAATTTTCTAACGACTCTAACTATTACCTATCAACTAGCAAGTATCCACCATTAAAGGACATAACCTAAACATGGTGGATCAAGACTCAAGAAGCATTAGTAATGAAAGATTAGCCATGACTCAAGAATCAACTATTATCAAGAAGTATTAATCATTAAAGATACACTCTAAATATGACGAATCAACTCGGAAATATAATTGATGAAGGAATCACGAATGTCATAAAAAATCAATGCATATGAGATGCTTAACAAACTAATAAGATCATAAGTCAATATCCATAAAAAATCATGATTTCATCAAAACCTAGATTAGAGAAAATTAGCTACTCGTGAAAAACAACCTCACAATTATAAAAAGTAATATTATTACAAGATCAAAGATAAACATGATAAAGAATATCACCAAGTAAGAGACTTCTCGATGATGATCCAAGTTGTTTTCCAATAATGATGGAGGTGATGGGAGGTTGTTGATGAGGTGAGGATGAGACTAGTGCTAATGTCTCTTCTCACAAAGACACTAATAAAAAATCAACCCACACTTCTTCCTTCATAAAACTTTCTCTCATCTTTGTTTACTAGTTATACAAGATAAACTACAAAGAAACATGGTCTCTCACAAACCCTCTCAATCTCTCTGTAATTTTTAACAACTAGAAAAATAACTAAGACAAGATGATTCTCAAAAACACTCCAAAACATGACCTTCCTGCCCACTAATTTCTCTCTTTGTTCTATAATATACACTGAAAACTTCTCTCTTCCTCTGTTCTCCTCCTTTTCTTTTTATAATTTTCTCTATGAAGTTTCAGAGAAGAAGAACAGAGAGGAATCGAAAAGTGATGAACCCAATTGGTCCCCCCCAACCGAGATGATCTGATCAGTTGATGAAGCTCTGTTCTTATACCCTGATGGCCGGATTCTCCTTTTAGATAAAAATATCTCTGCCTTTAAGAGAAAGAAATCTCTCTGTATTGTTAAAGATTTGAATCTTCCTTCTCTGTTCACCTCAATTTCCAGCCAAATCTTTCTCTAATGAATCTCTTTTGTTTCTAAAACTAAAAGAATATATCCCTAAATACTTCAATCACTGTGTCTACACTCATCTATTTCCTTGTTAACCTTCCATTCTTTCCCATCTCTCTCTCTAAACTTGGTTTTCAAGAGATGATTCTCTGTTAATCTCTCGGTTAATCATCTCCATGAAGTTCAACCGAATCTCAAATCTTCAATCACTTTCTATAATTTCTGTTATCTCTTTGAAATCTCATACCAAAAATCTTCTATCAATCTCATTCTTTCCCTAAAACCTCAAAATTTCACTTTCCACTTTTCTATAATCCATCACTTTCTCTTTCCATCTCTAATATCTATTCAAGAAAGAAAGAAATGAAATTTTCTCTCTTTCTAGATTCTTTCTCTGTTTCATAAATATTTAGAGAGGAAAGAGAAAATCTCTTTCTTGTTTGTTACCCAAATATTGGACGAGATAAAGAGGGGGAGAGCCGAGTGAGCTGTTGACGTTATCTAGGGGTGGGAATTTTGCCCATGAGCCCGCACCCGTCCACGGGCACCCGAGCCCAACGAGGACCATGGACGCCCGCGCCCGTCTCGAGCATAACCCGCCCAGCCCGCCAAGTTTTGGTGGACGGGCATGGGTTAAAACCTCTACCCGCGCACCCGTTCATGTCCGCACCTACTTAACGTCACCCAATGATAACCAACCAAATTATATCAAATTTTTGGGTTGATGAAGTCCAACAGTCCATATTGCTAAGCCTAGTTAAGATGACAAACAATGTGTTTAAGGGCAACTACACGAACCTAATGCATTATTTTGCAATGACCTAAGAGAATTCATGGTAGGCTTTGCTGAAGTAGTGTTTGGCTTTGAGGGAGCACAGAGTGGGATAAGTTTATATTATATCTTATGGGAATTCTACACTAGTTTTCAATTTGAGATTAAATTCTTAAAAGAAACAACACAAATAATGTCTACTTTTAATCTCACATTGTCTCTTTAAAATTACGAAAAGTGTTTGGAAACTTTATAAAAAGAGATGAAGAAGTAAAGAAAATTCAAGCCATGAGCTTACCCGCTACCCGCCCGCCCATACCCGAATTACCCGAGCTTTTTAATGGGCTTGGGCGGGTAATGGACAAGGCGAATTTTAAAATCGCCCGCCCGATTAACCCGCTTACCCTAATAGCCATTTAAATTAGTGCCCTACCCGCCCGACCCGATGCTTCAAGTGCCCATGGACGCCCATACCCGCCCAATTCCCACCCCTAACGTTATCCCACTAAAGAGAATGGTACGGTGGTACGCGGGACAAAGAATAAAAGTGTGAGACGCAAGCACAAGCCGTTGGATCGTAGGGGCTGTTAACGTGTCTAAAAAAAAAGACCATCGGATCGGGGTCCGCACCATGGTACCGTGAACTGCATCACACTGAATCAAAGCCTGAATTGGATCCCATAAGTTTTGAAACAACCAGTCAACAATTTCTAACTATCATAAGGGTCTATAGGATGCATCTCGGTGTATCGTAATAACGTGCAACATGCCTCCAAGATGATGCCATGTGTTGCTTAAAGCTCCACGTTGACGTTTAGTCATCTGATTTTGACCAAACCTTGACCCGCTTTAGTTTCTTTGTCCGGACTCCGTTTTAACTTCCGTTTTCACCCACGAATTCATCTCGGGCTCTACTTTTCAACCGAGGACCAATGTTGACCAAAATTCCCAGAATCACAAATGACCAAAATACCCCTAACACGTCTTTCTCTTGATTTTATCCGTTTTACGCACTGAACTCCATAAAAGACACCTGTGAAAGAGAAACAAACAATTCATCATAATAACTGCTCTAAATGGACTAACTAGTCCGAGTTAAGAGAATCAGATGGGACATTTTGATGTCTCATCAGAGGACCTACGGGTTTGGCCGAACCCGAGTCCCTCCTATCAACAGTTAAAGGGGGTCGAAACTTTGGTTGTTGTCGTCGATCACGATTTGGAGATTGAGACCGATATGTAGACTGTTGGCTCGGATTTTGAGAGCGATTAGAAGTCCGAGATGTTTGAGAGTAATAGGCACCTTCAATGATCGATTGAGAGGATCGAAACGATGTCCGAAGTGCTTCCTGTGACTGGAGCATAGGTAGAAGTTCCTTGAATGTCGGGAGACGACTCTTAGATAGTATAGATTCAGCAAGAGAGGCATAGTCGGGTCCCAACCCTTTGAGAAAATAGAAAACCTTCTTCGGGTCTGATAAAGGTTCTCCGATAGCTGCAAGTGATTCAAGATGTGTACGAAAGGTGCGAGAGAAGTCAGTAATAGAGGCAGTACCTTTTCGTAGATTCTGAATTTCTTCTTGAAGCTGCAGAGAACGAGTAACACTAGGATTGGCATAAGTCTGAGCCAAGTGAGACCAGACCTCAGCTGCATTTGTAATTCCCATGATTTCAGTCATGGCTTCCGGAGTTAACGAGCTGTAAAGAATCGAGTACACAAGTCGATCCGTTTTTCTCCAAGATTCATATATAGGGTTGATAGCAAGAGACCCGTCAGTTGTCTGAATCGTTGGAGAAGGGGGAATAACCGAGCTGTCAATATAGGGCAGCAATTGTTGACTTTCCAATAGGGATAGTAATTGTGGTTTCCATAGAAGATAGTTGTCGGATGACAACTTAAGACTGATCATGGAACTGATTTGCGGGAAGGATACCATAGTGGGTGTAGGAAATGAAGAAGAACCAGTCGACATAGTCGATTCAACAGGAGTAGTCATACTGACAAATAATAAACAAGTGATACGAATACCGATAAAAATAATACCAAATACCAAACAACAAGTACAAGATGAGTACTTGAAACCAGACAAACAACCGATATTAGCGATCGGAGAAGACAACCGATATTAGAGATCGGGAAAAAAAACCACAATACTTTATGTAAAATAGTTTACGGCTCTAATACCATGAAACAATTCAATAGATACCGTAAAACAGGATGGTTGTATACCAATCCCTTGTATTATATTTATACTACTAGGGTTTACAATTAAACGGAAACTTTACATAATAAGGGATATACATAAAGGAAAGACTTGATATACAAGAAATGTAGGAATATCTCAAAGGATATTCCCAAGATTGTTACTTGGGTGAGACTCTAACCGAGTCCCACCGGTTCACTGTCATTAAAAAGTAAGCATTTAAAAAAGATTTGGTTGATCATAAATGGTTAAGTTGTATAAATTTTTATATTGTACCGACTTGTACCGACGTACTTTAAACTTTCATAGTTTCTCATTTCTACAACTCTATTCATGTTTATCATTTTACGTGAAGATCAACTCCCACACAAGGTTCTATACCCCATGACAGAAAAGAAATCAAATCATGAAGTACAACTTTTTTTTTTCCCATGCATACCTCATCCTTGGTCCAACATGGAATCCCTTAAGATTTTTGTAATTTAATATTGAGGGGTTGGGCAAAAGGCCCATTCCTTTCTCCAAAAAGAGAAGCAGGCCCACTGCACACAAGGAATGAGGGGCAGGTCCAATAATCAAGTGATGGTGGGAAATTACAACACTAGGGAAATTTTTACTCTTATTTACATAAATTGCCACCCCGAAATTACAGAAATGCCATAAAAAAATCCGGCTTTCCACGTTTCTCTCTCTACACTTTATTCTCCACTTTCTCTCTCTACATTCTATTATCCACAGTCATCCTCTCCATCTCTCTCTCTCTCAAATCTAAAATAAATTTTTTCTCTTTCTACAAATATATTTTTGTTCCTCTTTTTAAATACTTTCTCTCTTTGTGAGTTTTTTTCTTTTGTTTTAGGTATGGTATTTTCTTAAAATCTTAAAGTTCTTTTCTTTTTTGGATAGATGTTGCATTATTTTTTGTCAAATTTTTAATTCCATTTATCTACAGATTTATATTTCCCTTTTCAGGTTTCATTCCATTTATAATCAAAAGTCATATATAATTCTTCCAAAACATAAGTTATTTTAGTGAAACAATTTACTGTACTTTGTAACATTTACTGTATTTATGCTTATGTACAAATAGACACGTGTATTGCACACGAATGTATATGTTGACAAATTATGTTTTGGTAAAACTTCAACCGTAAGTTCATGTCATTTTGAAATGTGCAGTACATTTTCTAATGTACTCCTATAGAAGTTTGCAACCTACATTTGAAAATATGCATAATCTAATGTACTCACATTTTGGGATATACAGTAAATTAGGAAATGTACCTTGTACAAGTCTGTACCCCACATTAGGAAATGTACTTTAAATACTTTCTCTCTTTGTAATTTTTTTCTTTTATTTTAGGTATGATATTTTCTTAAAATCTTAAAGTTCTTTTCTTTTTTGGATAGATGTTGCATTATTTTTTGTCAAATATTTCATTCTATTTATATTAGTCTTTCAAGTTTCAAATTTATCTACAGATTTATATTTTTCTTTTCAGGTTTCATTCCATTTATAATCAAATGTCATATACATTTCTTCCAAAACATAAATAATTTTAGTGAAACAATTTACCGTATTTTGTAACATTTACTGTATTTTTGCTTAATTACTAATAGACATGTGTATTGCACACGAATGTATATGTTGAAAAATTATGTTTTGGTGATATTTCAACCTTAAGTTCATGTCGTTTTGAAATGTGCAGTACATTGTCTAATGTACTCCGTATAGAAGTTTGCAACCTACATTTAGAAATGTGCATAATCTAATGTACTCACATTTTGGAATATACAGTAAATTAGGAAATGTACTGTAAATTAGGAAATGTACCATGTACAAGTCTGTAACCTACATTAAGATTTATCTTGTATCGGAAATTATTTATTTACAAAACATTGTAACTGTACGATATATGATAATGGGTAATTTATTGTGTATCAGAAATTATTTATTTACAGGACACTTTTGTATTGAGATTTATCTTGTGTATCGGGAATTGTTTTATTTATTAGCCTTTGGTTATGTACTAAACACTTTTGTACTGGGAATTTTCTTGTGTACCGAAAACTGTTTTATGTACTGGTCATTTGGTTATTTACTAAACATTTTTTACTGGAGTTTTCTTGTGTACCGGAAATTGTTTTATGTACTATACAATTTTTTTATATTTCTAGGTCACTTTTGTACTAAGAATTATCTCGTGTACCGGGAATTGTTTTATTTACTAGCCATTTGGTTATTTACTAAACACTTTTGTACTGAGAATTTTCTTGTGTACCGAGAATTGTCTTGTGTACCGGAATTTTTTTAGTAAAGAAAATAAAATAGTCAACGTAGATCAAGTTAAGGATAACTCCTAAATTGAAAAATTTAAACGTTTAAGAAAAAAAATTCAGAGTTGCAACCTTGACAAAATGCGGTAAAAGATAGAAATATGAAACAAATGAAACTAAAAAATGTACAGTGAACTTCCACATGACAAAGAAACGTGGGAACTTTCACATGAACCGGGAATTTTGAAATGTACAGGACATTTGGTTACTTACGAAACATTTTTCACTGAGAATTTTCTTGTGTACCGGAAATTGTTTTATTAACTATACATTTTTTTTATTTCTAGGTCACTTTTGTATTAGCAATTATCTCGTGTACCGGGAAATATTTTATGTACTGGCCCTTTGGTTATGTACGTGACACTTTTATATTGGAATTTTTGTATGTACATAGTCTCCCTCTCTTTCTCTTCAATGTCCAAACTTCCTTTTCCCATCTCTCTCTATAAATGTATAAACCCACACGCCCACAGTTACAATCTCCTAACTCGATCCATCAATCTCGCCCAACCCCATCTCTAAAACATCCACCGACCTAACCATTTCTCTCCTCCCCAAATCAATTTTACAAGATTACCTGCTGAAACCTCTCTCTCTCTCTCTCTGTTTATATATGCATTCTAAGGTTAGATAGATCAAAATGGGAATAAAATCTTTAATCAGTCTCCAAATGATTCCATGGTGTTTTCCCCTTTTATAAAATTTTTGTAAATTTCTCCAAAATCTATTAATCTCTGACTCTCTGTTTAAGAAAAAGATTTCACGTTGCAACCTTGACAAAATAAGGACAAAGATAGAAATATGAGGCGAATGAAACTTCTGTACTGGAAATTTTCTTGTGTACCGGGAACTGTTCTATGTACTAGACATTTGGTTATGTACTAGATACTTTTTGTACTGAGAATTTTCTTGTGTACCGGGAATTGTTTTATGTACTGGTCATTTAGTTATGTGCTGGGAATTTTCTTGTGTACCGGGAATTATTTTATGTACTAGCCTGGGAATTTTCTCTCTCCATATTTCCTATTTTTATTCTTTTTCTGTACCGAGAATTCTTTTCCAGTTTGGAATTTCTCTCCAGATTTTTCCTATTTTCGCTATCTTTAAAGTTTTATTTCTTTTTCATATTAAGTTATTTTAGAGAGAGAAAGTAAATCTAAGGCTTTGAAGAGAAGAAGAAGAAGATG
This sequence comes from Eschscholzia californica, assembly GCF_041429995.1. NCBI lineage: Eukaryota > Viridiplantae > Streptophyta > Magnoliopsida > Ranunculales > Papaveraceae > Eschscholzia > Eschscholzia californica. The sequence goes on along the minus strand of NW_028238198.1, from coordinate 8,539,620 downwards.
TGGTTCAACTTTGAAGTTGAGTTTAGTTTCGTACAAGTTTCTGGTGTTATCAATTGATCTTAAAATTGATTAATCAGTCTTCAATCAAGAAAGAAGAAACTAAGGTCTGAACTCTTTTAAAACTGAGTAAATCGATGGAAAAAACATTAAGAGAAAAAAAAGATGAGGTTTTGTTTTACTTCATGATTTGGATTAGAAATTTATTTAGTGTTTTACAATTATATACTTTTGCCAACAATTTGTAACTCTAAGTTGAATCAGGTTAGAAGATGATGAGCAATAGGTTTTAAGTGGATATATTTTAGAGAGAGAAAGTAAATCTCCCATTAAGTTGAGAGAGAAACTGAGAATGAGAAATATGAAAGAAAAAGAAAATGCGTTAATTAGAGAGAGAGATTTGAAAAGGGTAAAAAGAGAAAAAAAAAACACAACTTCCAAAACACCTTTTTACTTGGGATACCACAAAAGCTGAAATTTGGACCTGCACCTCATATTTCATCTATGGTGGAGGAGAACCTTATTAACCCACTAATATTTGGTCCTCCAACTCAAAAACACTTTAATATTTCAGGGAGATGCCATTTTCTTTCCGGACAATGTCTTCACTCTTCAGCCACACCCTCGATAAAAGAGCTCCTTTACGGCCACCAATCCGAAAAGCTCTTGTTGTTTTTAGTGGAAAACGGAACCCTAATGATAATCCCTATTCTCGTTCTAAGCATTAAGTAATTCCAAATTTGATGAAGCAAACGACAAATTATTTATTTTGTTCTCTTTTTTTTTTTCATTTTTTATAGACTGATGGAAGTTTGAACTTTGAAGGAAACTGATATTATAGGCTTCTGATTAAATGTGTTTTTTGGTGCGGAAGTATAATATTTTTGTAGAAGTGTGATTTTGCTCTGTTAGTTTGAACTTGAATGAATGAAAACACTGAGTTTACTGTTTATTTATCCATTCTTAAGATAACTGAACCTTCGAACTAGATAAGATGCCTTGGAACCAAATACTTGCAAAATAATGAACCTACTTAGAATGACTCAAGGAAAATACTAGAATTATAGAAAAATGAGGACCCGGAAATCTCAACCACAACATATTTGTTTTGGCTCCAAGACCCAACCTTGTTTGTGTTATTTCGTGATTGGCCTCCCAAAGTATGACCACTTCCCGCGTAGGCGTGGCCCTAAACGCGAAATACCAAGATGGCCCCTTTCCTTTTTTTCTTGGCCTCCCTTTCATCTTAGGGGAGAGTAGTCAGATTTGTCTTTTGTAAGAGATAGAGGATGAGAGAAGCAGATCAGAGGATGAAGAAGTTAACTACCAACTACCAAGATATAGGCACTCGGGCACTTGAAGTAGAGCACTCAGAATATCAAAGTTAAGAGGCACTCCTGGTGGGGGTAGATAACGTGCGTTTGTTTTAACTAATTCTTGATTAGTTAGTTAATTAAGTCCGTTTTCTCTTTCTCTCTCTATAACTAATTTCAGTTTACTCTCTCTCTCTCTACTTATATAAAGAGAGTTGATAATCATTGTAACTACTATTGATTTGAGAAGTTTTAATACTATATTAACTTCAAGAAACTCATAGCTTTTCAACTTTTTCTTTGATTATTTCCTCTCTCTGAATAGTTTATCTCTCATGTTCTTCATCTTCATTCCCTCACCAGTCACCACCACCATCATCATCTCTCTCTTTCCCTCTTTGTCTCACTCTCAGAGATAATAAGGGTAATATATAAATCAGGAAAAATCTTCTTATGAATATCTCCAAGATATGAAAGGATTGGATATGCTAAGGATTTGGGTCGTTTCCATAGTTACGTTATTTCTCGTTATTTGTTTCCATCTATTGTAGTATTTTTCTATTATAAATAAACATGGAGGTATATGGTTTTCCTCAACCAAAACCTAAATCTTTCATGGTATCAGAGCCTAGAGAACTCTAACAAGTAGAGTTTCGATCCTATTTAGCTTCCGCTTAACCGGCGGCGGTAGCCGCTTCTATGACTACCGTCCGCCAGAATCATAGTTATTTTTTCTCCTTTATTGTCTTTTCTAATTTTTTAATTAGCTTAGTTCATACTTCTCAATAAATTTAGTCAAGGTTTACCGTCGAAGTTTTTTTTTTTAATGTTTTTCAATAATATTCAATGGTGGCGACTCTAGTTACTAATATTATAGTAACTGTGGATTTTAAGGTTTATATTATCAAGAAAGAAAGTTCATCCACAATGACAAATCTTTTCTGTGCTTGGAGTATATAATAATGATAGATAGGTTATTTATAATGAAAAAGGGACTCATGGATGTTTTAAGAGTTAAATTGGTGTTGAAGTAAGTTTGAAGTTAATTCAATTTTGGTGCAAGTTCGATATCCGTAAAGGGAAGATTTTGCCGATCGATAATATCGGCTGTAATTGTTATCGTTGTTTGGAGTGCAAGGTTAATGCCTCCAATTTGTGTTTTTGCTTACTTTATCAGCAAAAATTGGTTGTATTTTTGCCGTGAGCCTCTGAATCCGTTGTGATTAAGCTCATTAAGTGCAAAGGGTTTTGAATCTAGTGTGGTTTAACCCGTGTCTTTTAAATGGTCTCTGAATCCAGTGTGATTGTGTCATGTTTGTTCGTTATTACTGCCGTAATATTCATACCGATCTACACCAAATAAAAATTTGTTCATCAATGTATTCCATGATTGCCTTACTGAAGAATTTGTAGAAGAATGGTTTCATCAATTTTCGTCTCATGGATTTATTTTCCAAATTGAACTTTCGCTTTGAACCTCCGTTCAATTTGCGGGAGGGTAATAAGGGTAATATATAAATCAGGAAAAATCTTCTTATGAATATCTCCAAGATATGAAAGGATTGGATATGCTAAGGATTTGGGTCGTTTCCATAGTTACGTTATTTCTCGTTATTTGTTTCCATCTATTGTAGTATTTTTCTATTATAAATAAACATGGAGTTATAAATAAACATGGAGGTATATGGTTTTCCTCAACCAAAACCTAAATCTTTCAAGAGATAGTATTGAATGAAGAAGAAAATGATGACGACAATGATGATTCCAAAAGCGAGAAATTGTTAAGAGAGAAATTGAAACTTTTGAAAAGAGTTGTGAAGAGAGAAATTTGAACTCTTGACGGATCCACTTCTTCCATGATTGTGGGAGCTACGCGTATATTTGTTGACAGAAAGAGGGAGGGTTGTCATAGTCGGAAGTGTAGAAGGGAGATAAATATTATCAAGTAAAGAAAACAAATAAGTCGATTTCTGAAATCAAAACAAAGTTGCCCCCTAACTCAGAACCTAGCTAATTGACTAATATTCCCAAGAGAATATTTTGGATGCCTCCGCCTGCTTTTACAGAAGAAAGAGTTTTTTTTTTGTTGAAGAAAGAGTTGTTCATGTCATTAACAAAAAATTCTTTTTGGGTACCCTCTAGACTTATGTCTAATTAGAGATGTTTTTACACCCAAATTACAATTTTTTTTTTTGCAAATATGGGGTTGAGACGCTAAAACACAACAAAAATGCTTTGTTTATATAATAATAGGCATTGATATATATTCCAATCGATAAATCGACATTAAAATAGAGAAATCTAATTTTACATTATTGAAGAAGGTGTATCCCTAGTTTCCCTATAAAATAGAGTTACGATCCAAGAACCTTTAGAAAACATGCAACTTTAATTGATCAAATTTAAATTAAAAATTGTATAATCATGAGAATTTTGTGGACAACATACTATTTGTAGCGCTCAACTAACTACAGTTTAAATTAACTAACCAAGTTGATAAACGTCACACGTTTTGAGTTGGTTTCTCTTGAGACTATAAAACAATCCATAATAAGCTTTCCCTCATATCTCATGTTGTATTTATACCAAAGCTTTCCTATTTTGAGCTTGAAGGTAATAAGATTTTGGAGGAAACTGATTTTATAAAATTGTCACGGTGTCAAATTGATGGTTAACTTACGTGCTTTCGTTTTAAAACTAGGAACTACAAAAGTTTATAAAAACACATGGAATACTTGTACACACCTATCTATTATCCCGTGTCTCCCTCTCCATTTTTTCTTTCTCTAAGTACTAAATATTGGGGGCTAACGAGGAGTTGATCTGAAAACGGTCCGGAATGCTTCATTTATAAGACAACATGACACGGAACGACGCGTGGCTTGCCGGAATGCTTCATTTATAAGACAATATGACATGGAACGACGCGTGCCTTGCCGTGCCGTTCTTCACGAGCCAAGCGGGGCGTGACAGGTCAAGGATTTTAAGCTCCCAGACCAGTCAACTATGACTAGTCAGGAACAAAAATATGACCGTTACGATCCGTGGCGTTCCTAACCCGTCACGCCACGTTACCCGTTAGAAACAGGTTTTTAGGTTACAAGATATTATTTCCTTTTTATTTAAAATTGTTATTAATTAATAAAATTAATAGTTAATGAAATTAATAATTAATAAAACAATTATAGGTTTTGAAGTTTAAACAAAGATCACACCGTTTGACTTAAAAAATAAATATTTTTTTTTATTTACAAACAAATAAATAAAAGATTCGTGAATGGAACGACAACAGATGACCTATTAGTCACGACTAACAAATGAGTTGAAAGAATTAATTGTGGTATTTTTGAAAGATGCAACTAATGAGATCCCTGAGGTGAGAGTTGCAGTTTAATGTTGAGGTACCTTAGAAAAACATAGGTCTGGGGTTCAACATGGGATGAGGTGATTGAAGTGTGTCAATTGTAATTTATGTTTTGCGGTAATATTTAATACGTCTCCACCGTCAAATAAGGCGGCTCAACATGGGATCGGGATTGGGTTTATCTGTACATGGGCCAGGGCATCCGGGCTCAATTTGCGAATTTATACAATTTCTTTTCCAATTTTCTAAAATGTGCCCTAAAATAATTTATAGTCACAATCACTTGTCGCCAACAAAACTTTTTAGGGTCTTCAACAAAAAAAAATGTTTTAGTGTAACTTATAGGCCGTGCCAAAATTGTTAAAAGGAATGTGTTTTTTACCCAAGACAATGCACCTCCAGTCCCCTTCCTCTTCTTTTATCTTCTCCCTCTATATTCTTGCCGCCGAAGGAGAGAGTGGAGAGAGAGAAGAGAAGAGGAAAGAAGAATAAATATAAGGAAAAATAGAGAAGAATAAAAACAAAAAAAATGGGTTGAAGGTCTCAGGCCGACAACCTTTTACCGTCGAGAGAGGAAGATGGTCATTGTACTCAAAACTATATCAGAGAATATTTCAACAACAAGCAACTCATACATTGGAGGACATGTCATTGTCCACCAATGACAACAACCACTACCCCTTTAGTTGGCATATCAGTTTGATAATCTATCTCCATTTGAGTAAACTAATGTTCTTTTTATTTTACCGATGATAAAATAAACTTATTTTCAAACTAATCTCAACTAAAAGAAGTTGTGAAGTTGGCATTCCTATCAATTTGGTGGGGTGATGAGATCTTTTTGCAACACATCCATGACAGTGATAAAGAATGAGTCGAGCAACGGTGACAAATGATAATCCAAGCTGGATTAATAGTCATATATAGTTAGATTACACCAATAAAACACCAAAATTATGCATGGATGTGGCTTGAAACTCATCACCAGTCTTTACTTCATCTCCCATTTTGTCGATCTGTTGAACTTATTTCAATGTGGGTAGTTTCTATATATGAGGATATATCAAATGAGAATTTAAGTCATTTGTCATGTTTGATCTTGATTTAAGCTAGTCTCAGAAATTAAAAAAAAAAAAGTTATGTTATATGTATTTTTTAAGATTATTTATATATCCGGCTGAAATGAATTTCGCATTAATGCAAAATTAAATATGAAACGCCGGAAGTCGGGTTTAAAGGGACATTCAACTAACTCAGGCCTACCTGCCACTCCATAAAACTGTCTGAAGGAACATGATGACCTGGAACAGGGCCGGCCCTAACATTTGGCCCCAAGCGATATTAAAAATTGGGACCCTAAATAGTGCATGTTACAAAAAATAAATGAAAATTTTAATAATGCTTAGAGGAGGACTTGAATCCTTGACCTTTCAAATATTATCAAATGTCTGTGTTATTGGTTGGGGACATTTCAAATGTCTCCAAATGTCCGTGTTATTAGTTGGAGACATTTCAAATGTCTCCGAATGTCCTTGTTATTTGTTTGAGACATTTCAGATGTCCTGAAATGTCTGTGTTATTCGTTTAGGACACGAAATTATGGACATTTCAAGACAAATTGGTTTTGGGGACATTTGGAGACATTTTATTGTAAATTTGGAGAGTTTTTGAGAGAAAATATTTCTCAAAATATGAAAGACAGTTGAGGAAACTTGGGGACATATCAGTAAGGAAGTTATTATTATCAAATTAGATTAAATAATATATAAAAATATTATCATATCACTATATTATACTATTATTATATTATTATAATATTATCTTATTATTATATTACTATATTATACTATTATTATATTATCATAATATTACTTATTACTATATTATTGTATTATTATTATATTATATTATATCATTGTTATTATATTATATTAATGTTATATTATTATATTATATTATATTGTATCATATTATTAATATTATATTAATATATTTGTTCTACTATAAAAATAATAAATATTTATCAATTGTCTATCAATGTCCATAGATATTTACGGATGTCTACGAAAGTCCAAAAAATATATTTTGAAATACTAGTACAAATGTAGTATTTCATATAATTAGACAATAATAGTACTCCCTCCGTCTCAAATTAAGAGTCCCATTTTAAAACCGTAATTTTTTTCATAACTTTTACTTTTCCGTTTTTACCAATATTAATTTTTAACATGTTTTTTGGAATTCAAAAGAATTAGCACTATATATAAGATTAGTTTCCATAAACACAAATTATTCTTATCTCTTTCTAAAAGATTACCAAAATACGAATTGTTTTAATTAAGTAATATATACATTATATATTGTCAACACGGGTATAATTGGAAAATCTATGGATTTTATATGATAAAAGAGGAATGAGACTCTTAATTTGAGACAGACGAAAAAAGAATACGGGACTCTTAAATTGGGACGGGGGGAGTAATATTAATAATAAATGTCCACCAATTGTCCATCAATGTCCTCAGATGTCCACAAAAGTCGAAATATATTTTTGAAATATGAGTACAAATATATTATTTCATATGGTTAGACAACAATGACAATATTAAAATAATAAATGTTCACCAATTGTCCATCAATGTCCTCAGATATCCACAGATGCCCACAAAAGTCGAAAAATATATTTCTGAAATATGAGTACAAATATATTATTTCATGTGGCTAGACAATAATGATAATATTAAAATAATAAATATCCACCAATTGTCCATTAATGTCCTCAGATATACAGAGATGTTCACAAATATCGAAAAATATATATTTTAAATATGAGTACGAATATATCTTTACTCTCTTTTCTTCCTTCTCTCACTTTTTCTCCCCTTCCTCTTCTCTTTATTTGTTCCGACAAAGGAAAATATCCTCCAAACCGGTGCGGTTTGGGTGAATCCCCTCCAAACCAACTAATAAGTTGGGATATTCTCACAAGCTATTGTATATGTGCAGTATGAATCGGGAAGAAAATCGAGCAAATGTGACTTTGCAAAGATGAAAAGGAAGTGAGAACGGAGAGATGAAAGAAATTGTTCGTTCTATTTTTTTAGATAAGAATGAAAAATTGAAGTGGAAAAATAAATTATAGAAAGAGACAAAAGAAAAATATAAGTACATAATCGAAAGAAAACTTATAAGGGTCAAGCAAGAAACTAATTGTGAACAAAAAAGAAAAAAAAAGCAAGAAACTAATTTTAAACTAGATGTCGTATAAGAATCGACAAATACCTTAATAAGTGAAAAATGGATGGAAATATTACTTTTTAGAGACCCGATGTATTTGAGTTGGCTCGCTACATAGTTAGAAGCTTAAGGAGCTACGAATTAAGAAAAATTTAGTTTTCTGTTTGTTTTATCATTTTTTTTAACCCTCCTGATACATTGTAGTGGGAGTTCAACTTTTTAATAAATAATCTGTTGTTGTAGTGTTCCTAACAGTATTTTTTTTTTTGTTGAAAGTTTCAATACAGTACTTGTTTGGGTAGTGTGAAATTAGAAGGACACTTAGGTCTTGTTCCCGTACTGGTTGTTTAATGTCCGTTTTCCGTTTTTCGTGGGAACCGAGACTTTGGGAGCCATTTTTTTTGGTTTTAACAACTTTATCAAAGATTAAGATCATGTGGGCCATTCAACAAAAAAAAATAAGATGCCTTTTTTTTGTTCCAATTGATGAACCATGAATGACTCTCCAATACCAGAAAAGTATTGATTCACTTTCTTTTTCTCTTCTTTAATTTCCTTTGTAAACACTTCTATATTCAAAGCTCTCCCATGACGTCTGCGACCATGGTAACTAATTATCCAATATTTATGTACTTCAACTTATAAATCAAGCATTTTTTTCAATGTGTTTTTCCACTCCAAGTTAGGCCTAATTGATTAATATAGGTTTCTTTCTTCAGGAACAAAGAACAGTTAAGGGGGGAAGTTGAGTTTAGGATCTAGAATTGTTCAAGGAGGTGGAGTTCATAAGCTTTTCAGGAACAAAGAACATCAAATTTCCTATTAATTCAAATTAACCATTTTAGTTTACTCCAATATCTCAATTTCCTATTAGTTCAAATTTTCTTTTGTAATACAACTTTATTAACTAACTCTGAGTCAATCTTGAAATACTACTATATAGGAAGTTAATCATGAAATAGAGAAGGCTCATGTTCAATTAATGAAATACTTGTTCATGAATATTTCCTTTTTTAACAACCCAAGCAGTTTAATCATCTCCGTTAATACGAAATCAAAATTTCAGAAAAATAAAGGTTCTCAAAAGTTCGTTGAGAATCAAAAGAGCTTTCTTTATCCTTCTGATGAGACATGGAAATGTCTCATCTGAGTCTCTTAATTTAGACGAGTTAGTCTCTCTAGAGCAGTTACTCTCACGAATTACTCTCTTTTATGATCAGGTACCTTTTTACAGAGTTATGCGTGCAAAACGGATAAAATCGGAAGAAATACAGACTAGGGGTATTTTGGTCATTTGCTGATTCTGATTTCATGGTCAAGGTTAGTGCTCGGATGGAAAGTAGAGACCAAGACGAACCCGTAGGCAAAAACGGAAGTCAAATCGGAGTTCGAATGAGTAAAATAGAGCGAGTCAAAGTTCGGGTCAAATTCAGTTGACCAAAGGTCAAGAGGGACACGTGGCGCGCATCCAGGAAGTCATCAGAGGGACCAAAGAAGTCGCGGGCTACATTCTGTCACGGTCAGAAGTACACCCAGCTATTAGAAAATACGGGATTATTTAACGGACCCGGTTTAGCTGAGATACGTGGCAACATCAGAGAGCTGAGGCCGTACCATTTTCGTCCACCCGCGAACTACTGGATCACTTGCTCCATCACCAGTACGTGAAATCTGCTCCCATCTCATATCAAAACCATATTGGAGATAAAGACCCGAGAGAGAATCGGATCGAGAGAAAACCGAGAGAGAGATGGAGGAGATTTTGGAGATGAGTTCGAATCAAAGAGAGGTTGGTTGGGCTATAAAAGAGAAGGCAAGCAGAGGAGCTGATCATCACGGGTTTTTAGAACAGAAAAGTAGAGAGAGAGAGAGAAACCGAGAGCTTTATCAAGTCAGTTTTTCTTGATTTTTTTGATTTCTTTTTGTTAATCTTTGCTTCTTAGTGAGAAAGAGAGAGAGATTACAGAGAAAGAGAGAGAGTTAGAGAGAGAGACAGAGAGCTATTGTAGAGAAACAGATTCTCGGTTTTTAAAGAACTTAATTCGATCTTCTTGATTTTTTTTATTTCTCTTGTTATTTTCTACTTCTTAGTGAGAGAGAGGGAGATTAAAGAGAGAGAGAGAGAGATTACAGAAAGAGTGAGAAAGAAACAGAAAGTTTAGAGAGAGAAAACAGAGTTGAAGAAGGTGAGAAAATTATTTTCCCAGAAGGAAAATATTTCCGGGAAGACGAGAAAATCGTTTTCCCAGAGGGTGCGTTTGGCAGATTTCCGGGAAAAGCAGAAGGAAATCAACTCCTTAAGGGTCTGTTTGGTGGGAAAATCGCAGAAAAGTAAGTTTCTTTCATCTTTTTCTTCTATTACTTCGAATATTTATCGTTTCTAGCATGAGTAGCTAAGTTTTTTATATCTAGGGTTTTAGATGAAGTTTAAATAACTATTCTAATAATAAATTTATTACAGTTTTTATTGTTTTAACGATAATATCTTCCGGGTTTCTTTAGACCGTTCATGGACTGAAAACCTGAGTTATACAAAGAACTATCGAATTAGACCAAAATTAATTTGTCCTTAGAATTGTTAGGAGAACGGATTCGAAAACCCTAGGTTCCCTTTTTCTGAATATCGAAATATTTATTTATTTATTTATTTTTCTTGAGTTTTATATTTTAATTCTATTTTATCACCATCAAAACCAATTTTAAATCTCAATAGTTTTAAGGTTAGAATTAATTTAACTTAGTCTCTGAGGAACGAACCGGTCTTACCGGAACTATTACTTGACGCCCGTATACTTGCGGGTGGAAACCTATTTAGGTAACTTTTTAGGTCCATCAAGTTTTTGGCGCCGCTGCCGGGGACTTAGTTTAAATTTAATCTAATTTTATTTCTATTTTTTGTAAGTTTATATTTTTGGACACTTTTACTTGCTTTTCCGTTTTTGGTGTAGAAAAACACTAAGGAGCAAAGGAGAAGGCGCAACAAGGAGAGGAGCTCAAGAAGAAGAATTTACATTTTTTGTTATTTTTATTTTTATTTTATTTTATTTTTTTTGGTGAGAGAGAGACTTTTTAGACTTTCAAGTTTTATTTTTTTTAAGTTTTGACCCTAATTTAAAGGGCTAAATTGTAACCGAAAAAAAAAAAAAAACCAAAAAGAAGTCTCGGAACACTCGCGGGTCATCTACAAAGGTCATCGCCCGTCTTGAACGGGAGGTAAATTTCTTGAACACCCACGAATCTCCTGTCAGTGGGTTTTTGGTGTGAATTCGTGTGCCTAATTGCTTTGATCGGACTGTTTAGTGTAATCATTCTAGTAAGGGCACTAACCCAGTTACAAGATAAGAAACGGATTTCATCACCGTTTTCTTGCCCACATAGGTAACAACATTCACGAACCCAGACCTTACTTAAAAAGCTAAAATATTATTTAGACATCAGCCCCTAAGGTATCGAGCTCATAAGACCCTTCAAAAACAACTCGAGGAATTGACTTTTATCTAGGCATTCTCAGAGGAAAGTTTGTAAACAATTCTTGTCAAAAAGGCCGCCTCGAGAAGAGGAAACGTTTGCCGAAGGAAGACAGCTATCACAACGTTCATCGTTGGTTGTCTTCCTGGAGAATTGTCTACCGACTACTCTGGTCGAGTAACCTTTATAAACAGTCAAAGTTCAAGTGTTGTGGAGAAGTAGGAGCTGTCTAGCTTTTTAGGGGAATCTGACAAACCTGTCTATTGTCTAGATTTTGTTTAGGTTGCTTGGTGGAGTCAGACTGTTTGTGTTTGCTTTCCTATAGGTTCCTCGTAGTGATTCTTTGGTTCGAATATCCTTGGTCGTTGGGCTCTAGTGTATGCCCAATAGATATCGTGATAAGAGAGGTCGTTTCATCAGTAGAGAAACACATTTAAGTAATCTTTTAGCGAGTCTCTCTTTGAGTGACACTATGGGTGAGAATCTAAACCAAGCCAGGGAAGGAAATCAGCCTATGACACTCAGGGATTACATGAATCCCACTAGAACGTGTCAACCGTCATGCATACAGTTACCCCAATGCACGACTCAATTCGAGTTGAAACCGAGCACTATTCAAATGCTCCCTGTTTTCCGTGGGGTTGAGAACGAGAATCCCTACTACCATGTTAGGGATTTCGAAGAAATCTGTGGGACTATGAATTTCCCCAATATGCCTGACGAAATATTGAGACTTAGGTTGTTCCCTTTCTCACTGAAGGAGAAAGCAAAATCTTGGTTGTATGCCTTACAACCCCATTCCATTACTACATGGGAAGAATTGAGCAGTGCATTCCTTCTGAAATTCTTCCCGAAACACAAAACTACCTCTTTAAGGCAAAGTCTTAACAGTTTTGTGCAGCAAGAAGACGAATCTCTCTATAAATATCTTGAGAGATTTAAAGAAATCTTACTACAGTGTCCACACCATGGTTTTGAAAAAATCAGATTAGTCCAGATTCTCTATGACGGACTAAATTACCCAACTACATCCATGGTAGAATCATTCTGTGGTGGCGGTTTTACTCATAAATCCGCCGATGATTGCATGGCTTTTCTAGAAGATCTAGCTGAGAAATCCCAGCAATGGGAAACTTCTAGAGGACCTCCTACTAGGGCTAATCCTACTCCGAATAAAGCTGGCATCTATAGAGTTGATGAGTCAGATCTTAAACTCGCCGCCATGACGAGAAGGATAGAAGCCCTAGAACTTGGTCAGCCTAAAGCATTCAGGGAGGATCCCACTCAAGTCATGAGTGTTGGAAATGAATCCATCTCTTTTCCGTGCTCGGTCTGTGGAGACCCATCTCATACTGGAAATAAGTGTACCTTATTTTTTGTTCCTGACGAAAAAGAGCATGCTAATGCTCTTTATCTAAACTCTAGGCAAGATAACCGTCAGAAATATGATCCTTATTCGAACACTTATAATCCGGGTTGGAGAAATCACCCCAATCTTTCTTGGTCAAAGGGTCAGGGTCAGGGCCAGATTAGTAGTTCAATGAACCCTCCTGGGTTTAATGCTCCTAGGAATCCTTATGCTCAAAACCAGGGTCAATCTAGTACCCAATATCCTTCTCAAAACAGTGAATCTTTAGAGGAAACCATGAAGCAACTAGCTAAAACCCATAGAGAGTCTATGCAACAGACCAACCAGGCTATACAACAGACCAACCAGGCTTTACAACAGACTAACCAGACTGTACAAGAGACCAACCAAGCTGTAACTAGTTTAAGAACCGAGGTAGGTCAACTTAGAGAAGCCCTTAGGCAGAGAGAACAGGGTATATTTCCTAGTCAACCAGAGCCAAACCCGAAGGGTAAAATGGACCAGGCCAATGCAATAACCACCCTTAGAAGTGGTAGGGCAATTGACAATAAGGTAGGAGTTCCCGAAGATAATGAACAAAACTCTGAACCACCAACCTTACCAACTAGTACCCCTAGTAAAGAGCCTGTAAAGGCTCCTGAGTCTGAAAACCTGCCCATTGTACCTGAGCCATATGTCCCTAGAGCCCCTTATCCTCAGCGTCTGGTAGAACCTAAGAAGAAGTCTCAGTTTGAGGAGATAATGGAAATGTTCAAACAGGTTAGTATTAACATTCCATTATTAGATGCCATTAAACAGATCCCGTCTTACGCTAAATTCCTTAAAGACATATGTACTCAAAAGCGTAAGATGAACGTGCATAAGAAAGTCTTCTTGACTAATCAAGTGAGTTCTATTATCCAACAAACCCTTCCATCTAAGTACAAAGACCCAGGAAGTCCTACGTTACCATGCACCATAGGAGAACATGAGATCGAACGAGCATTATTAGATCTAGGTGCTAGTGTTAATCTCCTTCCTTACTCGGTGTACTTACAGTTAGGTTTAGGAGAAATAAAACCCACTCCTATAGTTCTCCAGTTGGCGGATCGGTCTATTAGACGACCACGTGGAATTGTGGAAGATGTTTTAATAAAGGTCGGTGAATTCATCTTTTCTGTAGATTTCATCATCTTGGATACCGACCCTGTTCGTGATACCCAGAGTCAGATTCCAGTCATTTTAGGGCGACCATTCTTAGCTACATCTGATGCTGTCATATATTGTAGGAGTGGTCTCTTAAAATTATCTTTTGGAAACATGACTGTAGAGATGAACATCTATAAAGCTGGACTTTTTCCAGATGATGTTGAGGATTTTACCGAGTTGAATCTGATAGATATGTTTGTTCAGGATTCTTTACCTGAAACTTTATCTGAGGATCCCTTAGAAACACTGTTGGCTCATTTTGGCTTAGACTTTGATGAGGAGGGAAGTATCAATGAGGTAAATGCTTTGCTGGATTCTACCCCATTACTGGATACTGATAAGTGGAAAGCGAAAGTTGAACCCCTCATTTTGTCTAAGCCAATTGACTCACCAACTTTAGAGACAAATCAACTATCATCTACCAATGAGTCCTGTGGTCCATCTATCCCAGAGTTGTCTACATCCACAGACAAACCACCTTCCTTAGAAATGAAACCCTTGCCTGACAACTTAAAGTATTCGTTTCTAGGCCCATCTGAAACTCTACCTGTCATTATTGCTTCTGAGTTAGAAAAAGAACAAGAGAGTAGACTGTTAGATGTCCTTAGAAACCACAAAGAGGCCTTAGGGTGGTCAATATCAGATTTAAAGGGTATAAGTCCTTCTGTTTGCATGCACCATATCTATCTAGAGGAAGATGCTAAACCGTCTAGGGAAATGCAACGTAGACTTAACCCTCACATGAAGGAGGTAGTTAGAGCTGAAGTCCTGAAATTATTAGGTGCGGGTATCATATACCCTATTTCAGATAGTACGTGGGTCAGTCCTGTTCAAACTGTACCCAAGAAATCAGGCATTACTGTAGTCAAGAACGAAGCAAATGAGTTAATACCCACCAGGATGACCACTGGGTGGCGTGTTTGTGTTGACTACAGGAAATTGAACACGGTCACGAGGAAAGACCATTTTCCTCTTCCTTTCATTGATCAGATGTTAGAGAGACTAGCTGGGCATAGCTACTACTGTTTCTTAGATGGCTATTCTGGCTATAATCAGATTCCTATAGCCCCTGAAGATCAAGAGAAAACCACATTTACCTGTCCATTTGGAACTTATGCTTATCGTCGGATGCCTTTTGGGTTGTGTAATGCACCCGCCACTTTTCAAAGATGTATGATGAGCATATTTTCAGATATGGTAGAGAGGTTTCTCGAGGTCTTTATGGATGATTTTTCAGTCTTTGGCTCATCATTCGATCAGTGTCTGCATCACCTCACACTCGTGTTGGTTCGATGCAAAGAGAAGAACTTAGTTCTTAATTGGGAGAAATGTCACTTTATGGTTCGCTCAGGAATAGTCTTAGGGCATGTCATTTCTGAAAAGGGCATTGAAGTAGATAAAGCAAAAGTTGAGTTGATGAAAAGCCTCCCAGTCCCTAAAACGGTCAAAGATATTCGATCGTTCTTAGGACATGCTGGATTTTATCGGCGGTTTATCAAAGATTTCAGCAAGATATCTAGACCTCTTTGTAATCTTTTGGCAAAAGAGAACAAATTTGTCTTTGACGGTCCTTGTTTAGAAGCCTTTGAAAAACTTAAACTTATGCTTACTTCCGCCCCTATTGTTCAACCTCCCAACTGGAGTACTCCATTTGAGATCATGTGTGATGCATCTGATTATGCCATTGGAGTAGTGTTAGGTCAACGTGAGAATAAACTTCTTCACGTTATATACTATGCCAGTAAGACGTTGAATGATGCACAACTAAACTACTCTACCACTGAAAAAGAGTTGTTAGCTGTAGTGTATGCCTTAGAGAAGTTCAGATCATATCTCGTTGGGTCTAAGGTCATTATATTCTCTGATCATGCTGCATTAAAATATCTCCTTTCTAAAAAGGATGCAAAACCTAGGCTGATTAGATGGATTCTACTGCTACAGGAATTTGACATAGAGATTCGGGACAAAAAGGGTTCCGAAAATTTAGTAGCAGACCACTTGTCTAGACTTGTAGTCGAGTCTGTCAAAGACAAGTTACCCATGAGAGAGAGCTTTCCTGATGAGCAACTCTTTAGTGTCTCCCGATTACCTTGGTTTGCTGATATAGTGAACTATCTTGCCACTGGTCAAATACCCAAACACTGGACCAAGCAAGATCGTGATAAATTTTTATCCGAGGTGAAACGGTTCTTCTGGGACGACCCATACTTGTTTAAGTATTGTCCCGACCAGATCATTAGGAGATGTGTTCCTGATGAGGAACAATTGAAAATCATCTCCTTTTGTCATGATCATGCATGTGGAGGGCATTTTAGTAGTAAAAAGACGGCTGCCAAAATTCTGCAATGTGGTTTTTACTGGCCGTCTATATTTAAGGATACCCATGCATATTGTTTGGCATGTGAACGATGCCAAAAGTTGGGAAGCATTTCACGTAGGAACATGATGCCCCTTAATCCTATTTTGGTAGTTGAGGTCTTCGATGTGTGGGGCATCGATTTCATGGGTCCCTTCCCAAATTCATTTGGAAATCTGTACATCCTAGTGGCAGTTGACTATGTGCCTAAGTGGATAGAGGCGGTTGCTTGCAAAACGAATGATCACAAAGTTGTGATCACTTTCTTGAAGGAAAACATACTTTCACGTTTTGGTACACCGCGGGCAATTATTAGTGATGGGGGCACACACTTTTGTAATAGGCAGTTTGAGCTTTTAATGAATAAATATGGTATTACCCATAAAGTGTCTACCCCATATCATCCACAGACTAGTGGTCAAGTCGAGGTGTCGAATAGGGAGATTAAACGCATTCTGGAGAAAACGGTTAACACCAATAGGAAGGATTGGTCTTTACGACTAACCGATGCACTATGGGCTTACCGTACAGCGTTTAAGACCCCTATTGGAATGTCTCCATATAGACTAGTGTATGGCAGAGCATGCCACTTACCCGTTGAGTTAGAGCATAGAGCATATTGGGCTATCAAGCAATTGAATTTTTCGCTTGACAAGGCGGGTAGAGAGAGAAAGTTGCAACTCAGTGAGTTGGAGGAGTTGAGAAATGATGCATATGAGAGTGCTAGGTTATATAAACATAAGATGAAAATGTTGCATGATAAAATTATTTTAAGAAAAACATTTTCACCGGGTCAGAAAGTTCTATTATATAACACACGTTTGCATTTATTTCCTGGTAAACTCCGTTCTAGATGGACAGGGCCTTTTACGGTCAAGTTTGTGTATCCTTATGGTGCGGTTGACATTGAAGACAAAAATGGTAGTGTGTCCAAAGTGAATGGACAACGACTGAAACCATTTTTAGAGATGTTGACCGATACAGAGGACGTTCCTATCGAAGATCCTGTCTATCAAAACTGATCCGCTATGATCAGTTTCGTCTGGCTGAAGACGTTAAACTTAGCGCTTTCTGGGAGGCAACCCATGCATAGGACTTCTGAATCTGGTAACATCTTTCCCTAATCCTGTTATTTTGCATAGTCTTTAGAACATTGAGGACAATGTTCGGTTTAAGTTTGGGGATGGGGATTGAATTTTTAGTCCTTATTTCAAAAATTCAAAAGGGTTCAAAATTTTTAATTTTTGGATTAGAAACGTGAGTCTAGTTGTTTTTGCTTGTTAATAGTTATAGAGTCTAGTCGGTTGTACTATGCTTTTGCTAAGGGTTTTTCCACGAATTTTGAGTCTTGAAGTTGTCTGTGCACGAGCCATGTGAGTATTAGATAGGTGAAGAGTAGACTTTTCTAAGAGAACTTAATCGATCATTAGTGGAGACTTAACCCATGTGAGATTCTGAGCCTTTCTTTTTGTTTTGAGTGATCTCTTCTGAGCTAATTCTGAGTAGAATGAAGAGCTACTCAACCTCGCAGTATTCATTAGAACTCAGTTGATCTCGTGAGTTCAAATTTTACAACCACTAGGGATGTCATCAGGAATGCAAACCTTCTCTTGTAGTCTGAGAAACTTGAAAACAGTGTCAACTAGAGAAAGATAGAACGCCATCATTATGTAGAACTCTGAGAATAAGGCATGAAGCAAAGTGAATAGAATTTTATCCAAGGAAAGAATAATGTGAAGAAAGTATGTTATGTATCTTGAGTTTTATTATCAGAGTCAGTAGCAAAAAAAAAAAAAAAAAAAAAAAAAAAAAAAAAAAAAAAATAGAAATAGAAAAGAAGAAGAAGGAAAAAAGTGTTTGTTTGGTTTAAGTGTTTACCCCTTGAAGTAGTTCTTGAAGATTTGAAGACGTCGAGTTCTCAGGAGTTCTAGTTCATCCTTAGTGTCTATCGACCTCTAGGAAGCATTGTTAGATAGTTGATTAGGTGAGAAGAGTTGGTTAGCTTCCCCATTCCGTATTAGTGGTTGTTTCCTTCCGATGAGATCAGTCGTTCACTAAACTTTTAGTCCATCTTTTTCATGTGTTGAGTTTTCCCTCATATTCATACTAACACATAGAGTGAACCATTCTTGAGTGACTTTGATTTTTGAGTGTATGACCGTAAGGCAGTAGTCGAGGCGAAATGTATCGAGACGGTAATCGAGGTCTTGTCTTTTCAGAACCGAAATGATACTCATATTGGCTGGTCACGTGCACTTCGAGTCTTGATTACTAGTGAAGGGATTTTTAGCATTTGTATGGTTTGGTCGACTTAGATTTCATGTCTATTAACTTTTGAAAATCTACCGGATGAACATTTCTAGTCCACATCATATTTAGACCTTTTTGCATTTTTGATTTTTGAATTTTGTGGGTATATTCACTGCAAACCCTCACGAGACAAAACTCGTCCTCTTGGGTAACCTAGAGGTTTAACGGCTTGTTGCACGGGCTAAGTGCAATCGTGGGTCCCTACGAAAGTGGTGAAATGGGTTTAGTTTTATTTTTTCTGTTTTGCTCGAGGACTAGCAAAATCTAAGTTTGGGGATGTTTGATGAGACATGGAAATGTCTCATCTGAGTCTCTTAATTTAGACGAGTTAGTCTCTCTAGAGCAGTTACTCTCACGAATTACTCTCTTTTATGATCAGGTACCTTTTTACAGAGTTATGCGTGCAAAACGGATAAAATCGGAAGAAATACAGACTAGGGGTATTTTGGTCATTTGCTGATTCTGATTTCATGGTCAAGGTTAGTGCTCGGATGGAAAGTAGAGACCAAGACGAACCCGTAGGCGAAAACGGAAGTCAAATCGGAGTTCGAATGAGTAAAATAGAGCGAGTCAAAGTTCGGGTCAAATTCAGTTGACCAAAGGTCAAGAGGGACACGTGGCGCGCATCCAGGAAGTCATCAGAGGGACCAAAGAAGTCGCGGGCTACATTCTGTCACGGTCAGAAGTACACCCAGCTATTAGAAAATACGGGATTATTTAACAGACCCGGTTTAGCTGAGATACGTGGCAACATCAGAGAGCTGAGGCCGTACCATTTTCGTCCACCCGCGAACTACTGGATCACTTGCTCCATCACCAGTACGTGAAATCTGCTCCCATCTCATATCAAAACCATATTGGAGATAAAGACCCGAGAGAGAATCGGATCGAGAGAAAACCGAGAGAGAGATGGAGGAGATTTTGGAGATGAGTTCGAATCAAAGAGAGGTTGGTTGGGCTATAAAAGAGAAGGCAAGCAGAGGAGCTGATCATCACGGGTTTTTAGAACAGAAAAGTAGAGAGAGAGAGAGAAACCGAGAGCTTTATCAAGTCAGTTTTTCTTGATTTTTTTGATTTCTTTTTGTTAATCTTTGCTTCTTAGTGAGAAAGAGAGAGAGATTACAGAGAAAGAGAGAGAGTTAGAGAGAGAGACAGAGAGCTATTGTAGACAAACAGGTTCTCGGTTTTTAAAGAACTTAATTCGATCTTCTTGATTTTTTTTATTTCTCTTGTTATTTTCTACTTCTTAGTGAGAGAGAGGGAGATTAAAGAGAGAGAGAGAGATTACAGAAAGAGTGAGAAAGAAACAGAAAGTTTAGAGAGAGAAAACAGAGTTGAAGAAGGTGAGAAAATTATTTTCCCAGAAGGAAAATATTTCCGGGAAGACGAGAAAATCGTTTTCCCAGAGGGTGCGTTTGGCAGATTTCCGGGAAAAACAGAAGGAAATCAACTCCTTAAGGGTCTGTTTGGTGGGAAAATCGCAGAAAAGTAAGTTTCTTTCATCTTTTTCTTCTATTACTTCGAATATTTATCGTTTCTAGCATGAGTAGCTAAGTCTTTTATATCTAGGGTTTTAGATGAAGTTTAAATAACTATTCTAATAATAAATTTATTACAGTTTTTATTGTTTTAACGATAATATCTTCCGGGTTTCTTTAGACCGTTCATGGACTGAAAACCTGAGTTATACAAAGAACTATCGAATTAGACCAAAATTAATTTGTCCTTAGAATTGTTAGGAGAACGGATTCGAAAACCCTAGGTTCCCTTTTTCTGAATATCGAAATATTTATTTATTTATTTATTTTTCTTGAGTTTTATATTTTAATTCTATTTTATCACCATCAAAACCAATTTTAAATCTCAATAGTTTTAAGGTTAGAATTAATTTAACTTAGTCTCTGAGGAACGAACCGGTCTTACCGGAACTATTACTTGACGCCCGTATACTTGCGGGTGGAAACCTATTTAGGTAACTTTTTAGGTCCATCACCTTCCTTATCAACCACGACCAAATACTTCTTCCCAATTTCTACCATCAACATGTTTAATCTCAACATGATTCAAAGTACCTGAATCAATACATTTTACTGTTAAAGCCACTCCATCTGGATCTGATCGTGGCACATAATACGACGCAATTCCACAAATTTTGCAGAAATTGTGTTTTGCAGTTTGAGTACCAAAAGTGTAAGTAGTAATGAAACTATCACAACCTATCAATTAATTTGAAATCTTTCGATGGAACAGTGAAATTGGTTAATTTAATCAGCCAAAACTAAATTAAGAATCACGGGGAACAAACAGCCACCGAACTGCGTTGGCACATCATACCATTTACAATGATCAACTAACTACAATTTAAAGTAATTGTATGAGGTTTTGGAGGAAACTGATTTCATAGGTTCCCATATTAAGTATTACCATCAAAACTAGTATGATTCAACAGTCCTTTATATTGTCAAAAGGAATAACAACTTACTATTAGGGTTTATGGGAATAACCCTTAAACTAACAATTAGTTGAGCTTGAAGAAGGATGTGAACTATTAGTAGATGAGTGCGACAACTGTGTTGAAAGGTCAAATATGATCTAGAGTTTTGAGGATGGGAACTATCAGTAGATGATTGCGATAATTGTGATGGTCAACTAATTATTCCAAATGGTCAAATAAATGTGCATAAAAGGTTTTGGAGTGCATAAGAGGTTTTGGAGTGCATAAGAGGTTTTGGAGGGATTTTACATTATTGTATACATGAAATTTTAAGGCCACCATTTCCGACAACCATAGTTTTCGGGTGTGAAATTTTAAAGGGAATATGTAAAATTTTAGAAATTTTATGGGGAAACAAATTTTAAGGGGAAATCTAACATTGCTTCTTCCTCTTCTTCATCATCTTCAACTCTGGCCACCATTTCCGACCACCATCTCCGTCCACAACCACCACCATTTTCTACCTCCTCTCCCCACTCTCTCTCTCTTATAGTTTGTCTCTCTATCTCTGCCCCTCTCTCTCTTACCGTCACTTTCTTAGACCTGCAAATACAAACCCTAACCCCAAGTACCGATCTCTCTCTCTTAGTCTAATGGGACCTCTCTCCCTCGGCCCCTCTCTCTCTTACATCTCTCTCTCTCATACACAGCCCCAGCGAAGGAAGCTCTTCATTCGCCGGAACAAGACCTCGAGGAGGGTTTCACCAAACCCACCTCGAGGTTTCATGGTCGACAGACCACCAACATTTCGTGGGAAGTTGTACCACGAACCATTTCGCGGCCCGACTTCCCACGAAATGTTGGTGGTCTGTCGACCACGAAATATTTCGTGGTCGACAGACCCACGAAACCTCGAGGAGGGTTTGGGTTGTTTGTGGTACGACTTCCCATGAAATGTCAGTGGTCTATCCATCACGAAATGTTTCGTGGTCGACAGACCCACAAAACCTCGAGGAGGGTTTGGTGAAACCCTCCTCGAGGTCTTGATCCGGCGGAGGAAGAGGTTCCTTCGCCGGAACTGTGTATGAGAGAGAGATGGTAAGAGAAAAAAGGGGCCGAGGGAGAGAGAACGAGTTTAGGGTGAATGAGAGGGAAACGGAATATTTGGGTTTGGTGATCGGAGAAAACGAGATTCAATGATAGAGAGAACGAGATATAGTGAGAGAGAGGCAGTGAGATCGATAAAGAGAGAGGTGGTGGTCGGATTTTGATGAAGATGTTGGTGGTCGGATTTTGGTGAAGATGTTGGTGGCCGGATTTTGGTGATGATGGTGGTGGCCGGATTTCGGTGATGATAGTGGTGGCCGGAATGGAGAAGAAATGGTCAAAAAATTTGCTTTCCCCCTAACATTTAGAAAATATACCGGTCAACTAAAGTTGACGAGTTTTTGACAAAGTCTTCACATCCCGGAAACTATTTTGATTTCCCCAAAGCCCTAACCAATTTTAAATGCCTCTCACTGAAGTGTTATTGGCGCCACTTTTCTACACAATCTCATCCTAAAATTTGGCCTCAGAGAGAGGCGCTAATAACACTCTGAGAGAGCGTCTTTAAAACCACCTTACATACAACATATCATAATACTCGTATATTATGTATTTTATATGTATGTAGTGCTGCTTGGACAACACAACTGCATGTAGTACAGTCAGTAAGGAACACTAGCTAGGCAAGTCATACTAAGAATGTAGTTCCACGCATCGGCTCAATACGACTTTCCCCGTCCAATTCCAATTCTTCATTACAAGGCCCAGCTGAAAGGTGGCATTCTAAAAAACAGCATACGAACCGATAATTAGTAGTATCTGTTGATGAAATGCCATTGCATGGATCTCCCTCCACATCACACCAAGAGAAGCATTTGATGACTAGGTAAAAGCACAAGGATCAATGCCCTTTGGTCTTCTCTTTGATAGTCCCATTGGGATAATACAGGGCCGTGTGGTGGGGGGTGCGGGCTGTGCGTCCGCACAGGCCCCCCACCACATGGGGCCCGTTTCTACCTTGCGAGGATGTAGCGATTTGTAACAAGTAAAAAACATTTCACAGTGTAAACATCTATTATATTAAAACAGGTCAGTCGGTTATCCAGGGGATAAGTCTGACCGTCCATTTTATTTTAGAGATTTGGTTGGGAACACATCCGACGGATGATATAAATTTTTTTTTTATGTAAATAAATTAAAAAAATAAGGATATTAGTGTCAACAAATTATTGTTTTGAATATTCGGTTAGAGTCTCCCTAAAAAAACTACATCCCCACGAATTTAGTTTTTTATTACTTTTGGTCAGGTCCAAAAAACTACCCTAAAAATCTCAACTATTTAATATTTTGTTTCAATTTATAACTACTTACCCTTTCACTAAACCCGATCTCTCCCTAAAATTTCTCTAATTTCTTCTTTTACAATCTTTCTGTATCTTCGTTTATCAACTCAGTCATGGTCTTTCTTCACTTTTTTCTAACATTGTTTGGTCATCATCTTTCCCGCTCAAGTTGTTTTATTCTTTACTCCATTAATAATTTCTTGCTACGTATTTGTCCTCTTCGTCTTCTTTCATTTCAAGTTCCTAGTCCAAAAATCTACCCCTAAACACACATTTAGTCCCCCCTAATATTAATATAGGATTTTAAGCCAAAATAATAATTATAATGGATATTTAGTCCAAATTAGTTAAAGTATGTCTAGACTTCAAAGTTACAGTATTTTTCTGTTTAAAAATTCTTGTTTTGTTTCATAAATTACTTGTTATTTATTGTTAAAGTTTCATACTTTATTTCATGTTTCCATACTTTATTTCATTTTTTTTAAATGTGTCATACATAACACGTTATTTATCAACAATGTTTCTTCCAAAACGAAAAGGACTAAAAACCTATTTTTTGGGAAGATTGGACCTTAAACTTTTTTTGAACTTTATTTTGGACCTAAAACCCATGGACCCTATAGATTATGATATTGCATTTATTTTATGTATATCGTATAAAAATATATTGAGCAGTGGCTCCATGTATAAACTCAACTTCTTAAATCTAAAATATATCCATCAACTACTCCATCTTTCATTTTCTCATTTTATTGTTTGTAATTTCGGTCTCTCCCTTTCTCATTTATCCCTACTATATGGTTTTGCCGCTTGACCACTTAGTTTGTTCTAAAATCTAGGTGGTGGAATTTCAGTTTTTTGAACCACTCATGTTTTACCTAATTCATTAGGGTGTCAGAAACCATCCCCAAATTTCTTTTTCTTTAAGTTATGTTAACGCTTAGTTTGTTCATTTCCGTTGTTTATGTACAGGAAATTGATGTGGTGTAAGTCTACAGGAAATTGATGAATGGATTAAAGAACACAAAAAATGATGAATGGAAATTGATGAATGGATTAGTTTGTTCAATTTTTTCAAGTTATGTTAACGCTTAGTTTGTTCATTTTTGTTGTTTGTCTACAGGAAATTGATGAATGGATTAAAGAACACAAAAAAATGAATGAAGTATAGAATTGATTAATTTATATTTCTTTGTAATATACCTCTTTTGAGAAGCAGTAATAGTCTCATGATTTTTTTATTTTGGTATTTATTTTTATGTCAAATATCATAGTCATTGTCGGTTTTATATTTTATGTATACCAATATAAAAATATATTGATCAGTTGGTTCCATGTTTGAACTCAATTTCTTCAATCTAAAACATATTCATCAACTACTTCATCTTCCATTTTCTCGTATTATTGTTTGTAATTTCAATCTCTCCCTTTCTTATTTCTTTGTATAATATAGTTTTGTTGTAATTTCAATCTCTCCCTTCATTGTTTGTAATTTCAATCTCTCCCTTTCTTATTTCTTTAAAGAATTGTAAAATTTTCAAATTTTTAACTTTATGTTAACATTTAGTCTACAGGAAATTGTGATTAAAGGATGAGTGGATTAAAGAACACAAAAATAAGGAATGAAGCATATAATTGATTAATTTATATTTCTTTGTAATATACTTCTTTTGAGAAGCAGTAATAGTCTCATGATTTTTTTTATTTTGGTATTTATTTTTATGTCAAATATCATAGTCATTGTCGGTTTTATATATTCGGTCTTAAATACAGATTGGTTTACATTCTACTATCTTTGATTATATCAATGTAATATCTCACTGTAATTGTTCTTTGTAATCTCCTATAGTAGTTGTTCTTCAATTTATTTTTTCATCTATTGTTTATATTTTTTAATTCTTTCTCCTTCATATTGAAAATAATGTGTTTCAAGTAATTTTATGGTTTGATATAGATATATTTATTTTTCGTTTCTACTTTAAATTCCAGTACAAGTTTTTCAAGTATTTTTTTTAGAACAACAACTAGGTGTCCACCGCGCCTTACGGGCGCGGTACATCCCTTTTGGCTACGCCGTCGTGTCTAGAATATGAGGGAGGTCGTACTTATCAAGATCAACTACGTCTCATTGGTGTGTGTATATCAAAATCGTGCATATATGTAGACGTTTATGCGTCGAAGAATTCATTTCCAGACCATCTAGGATGAAGCAGAGACATGTGATTCGCATTGTTAATGCGAATTACAGGTCTGTGTATAATGTTGGATGGTGTAGATATGAAGTCCTCGACGTATAAACGTCTGCGTATATGCACGATTTTGATATACACACACCAATGAGACGTAGTTGATCTCGATAAGTACGACCTCCCTCATATTCTCGACACGACGGCGTAGCCAAAAGGGATGTACCGCACCCGTAAGGCGCGGTGGACACCTAGTACAAATAGAAGTAGCTCAGTTGGTTAAATGCTTCTCTATCCATGCGGGAGGTCCCGAGTCCGAGCTATCCTGCCGACAATTTGTATAATATTTATGTTGTTTTTTGAAAAACACTAACACTTGTGTGCTTTCTGACTTTTTTCTTTTTAAGAGCACCATACTTTTGTGATTGCTACCTCATTGTGTGAACGCGAAATCCAGTTTGAGTTTAGTAACCTTTTGGTATATTCTTTTGCTCGTGCACTTCACCTCCCTCTCAAATTTGTTCCAAGTCAAAACCATGATGGACTAATCTAATTTTTCTTGAATCGTACCAGACTAACATTTGATTATCTAAGAAAAAATTTTAATTTGTCATCATAGAAAAAGAAAGCAAACAAGCCTAGACGTTAATTCCTTATTCTCGTAGTTCAATTTTCATTTTTTGAATTCTAAAATAATGTTTTATGAAATAAAAGATTCTCGTCAAACCAAAGAAGTTTTACATGGAAAGTGTTATCATATATTAATATCATACATTGAGTTTGGATTATTTAACGATTCAATCTTTATTTTATAGTTAAATGGTACCAAAAAAAAATTATGTTAAAGAAATCTTTCAAATCTCATGTTATAATATAAAAGGGTCCGATTTCAAGTTTGGCACCGGGCCCCTAAATTGTTAGGCACGGCCCTGGGATAATATGTTGTCTGAAATGTGAGAAGGGTGTTCTACGAAGGGTACGTAGCGGTGATAGTTGGATAATCGGATTATTGTAGCGTGTCATCGGATTAACTTGGTGGCACAAAAGTAAGCATTTAAAAAAGATTTGGTTGATCATAAATGGTTAAGTTAGATAAATTTGTATATTGTACGGACGTACTTTAAACTTTCATAGTTTCTGATTTCTATAACTCTAAGATCAGCTCCCACAGAAGGTTCTATACCCCCATGACAAAAAAGAAATCAAGTAACTAAGTACAACTTTTTTTTCCCATGAATACCTCATCCTTGGTACAACATGGAATCCATTTTTGTAACTTATGGTGTGTTTGGATGGCGGAATCATGAATCCGCGGATTCATGAGTCCTTGGAATTCATGATTCCACGGATTCATGAATCCTAGTAATATTTTTTGGCTTGTTTGGCAACTAAGAATCCTATGATTTATTATTATTTGAGTATTTTTAAACGTCTTTAGAAAGAATACGATTTTTGAAAAAAATAATGATTTTGAAAAAAAATAATGATTTTGTAGAAGGAAATATTTTTTTTGTTGATTTTAAGTTTGAAATTTAGGTTCATTAATCAAAAATCCTAGCAAATCCTAGAGGGTAGGGTGGGATTTTGGTCCAATACAAATTTTGGAATTAGAAATCCTTAGGATTCAAGAGTCCTAGGATTCTTGGTAGCCAAACAAACCAAGGATTCATGAATCCTACCAAATCCCACTTTTGATAGGAATCCTACTTAGGAATCCTGTAACCAAACACACCATTAATGTTTTTCACTGCAGGGAGATGACATTTTCGTTCCCGACAATGTCTTCAGCCACGCCCCAGATAAAAGAGCTCCTTTACATCCACCAATCCGAAAAGCTCTTGTTGTATTTAGTGGAAAA
Source organism: Eschscholzia californica (assembly GCF_041429995.1). Lineage (NCBI taxonomy): Eukaryota > Viridiplantae > Streptophyta > Magnoliopsida > Ranunculales > Papaveraceae > Eschscholzia > Eschscholzia californica. Next base: position 8,512,150 of record NW_028238198.1, on the reverse strand, counting down.
CGGAACCCTAATGATAATCACTTTCTTGTTATTCTAAGCATTGAGTAATTTCGAATTTGATGAAGCCAGTGACAAGTTATTTATTTTCTTCTCTTCTTTTTTTCATTTTTTATAGGTTGATGGAAGTTTGAAGGAAACTGATATTATAGACTTTTGATTAAATGTGTTTTTGGTGCGCAACAATAACATTATTGTCGAAGTGCGATTTTGCTCTGTTATTTTGAACTTGAATGAATTAAAACACTGAGTTTACTCTTTATTTATCCATTCTTAAGATAACTGACCCTTCAAACTCGATGAGATGCTTTGTGAACCAAATGCTTGCAAAATAATGAAGGGTTATTTCCCTAATGGCCCCCTACTTTGTGACCAGCTTCCCGCCTGGCCCCCTACTTTACGAAAAATACCCATATGGCCCCCTTCCGTTATAACACCGTCACTCTCTCTCCTCCATCATGTTTTCTCTCTCTGCCAAGTCATGCCACATCATCTGATACGCCACCTCATCACCTTCTCCGGCGAGAGTCGCCGGCCGGCTAATTTCCGGCCGACGACTTCAAACATAAAAAAAAAAAATTAATTTCTCTTCCTCTATCTCTCTCTAAAAATTTTTTTTTTTTTTTTCTTTCTTCTCTCTCTCTCTAGAACTGAGTTCTAAAGAGAGAGAGGGGACCTTCAACAGACTGTTGAAGGTCCGGTCGACCTTCAACAGATCTGTTGAAGGTCAGGTCGGCCTTCAACAGCTCTGTTGAAGGTCCGGTCGGGACCTTCAACAGATCTGTTGAAGGTGACCGGACCTTCAACAGCTCTGTTGAAGGTCGACCGGACCTTCAACAGCTCTGTTGAAGGTCGACCGGACCTTCAACAGAGTTGTTGAAGGTCGACCGGACCTTCAACAGAGTTGTCGAAGGTCCGGTCGGGACCTTCAACAGTCTGTTGAAGGTCCCTCCTCTCTCTCTCTAGAACTCAGTTCTAGAGAGAGAGAGAGAAGAAAGAAAATAAAAAATAAAAAATTTTAGAGAGAGAGAGGAAGAGAAATTTTTTTTTTTGTTTGAAGTCGCCGGCCGGAAATTAGCCGGCCGGCGACTCTCGCCGGAGAAGGTGATGAGGTGGCGTATCAGATGATGTGGCATGACTTGGCAGAGAGAGAAAACATGATGGAGGAGAGAGAGTGACGGTGTTATAACGGAAGGGGGCCATATGGGTATTTTTCGTAAAGTAGGGGGTCAGGCGGGAAGCTGGTCACAAAGTAGGGGGCCATTAGGGAAATAACCCAATAATGAACCTACTCATAATGCCTCCGATCCAACAAACGTATATACATGATCATGGTAGAAGTTTTTTCTTTTTGATTTTTATTTAACCCTCACTAAATTTCTAGTCAGGATCGAATGTGATACTGGACACCGAAACTTCAACCACGACACTGGTGATTGGTTCAATGACAACATATAATCAATAGTATCACTACACAAAAGGAATAGGTTAATTCTATTTTGGCTCCCATTGTGCGGCCAACTAGCTGTTTTGATCTTCATAAGTGTCTGACAGTTTGGTTTGGCCCCGTAAATTTTTACATGTTGACCCGAAGACCCTACTTTGTGTTATTTGGTGATTGGTCTCCTAAAGTATGATCCGCTTCCCGCGAGACCCTTAAGTTACACGAAATCGCACCCTAACTCGAATCTAATTGACTAATATTACCAAGAGAATATTTTGGATGCCTCAGCCTGCTTTTATAGAAGAACGAGTTGTTCATCCGCTAATAGAAAAATAAATATCCTTTTAGGGGCACCCCTCTCCACTGATGTCTAATTATAGATGTTTTACACTCCAATTAGCAATTGTTTTTTTTGCAAACATGCAGTCTAGAGTCTAGACACTAAAACACAACAAGAAAATGCTATGTTTATTAATAATAGTATTAGAAAATGATTTTTTTTATGTTGAAAAAATTATTATAATAACTAAAAAGGTATAAGTCTTTTCCTATTAGGTAGAAGTTACCAAAGCTTTTAATGTGCAGTAGTAGGTAAAGTTTGAAACAATATTGATAATTATGAATAAGGTCATTTTTTTTCCTCATTCCCAAAATAACTTTACCCACTAAAACTAATTCTTCTCTAGAAAATATCATTATCTTTTTCTTTTTCTCTTCTTCAATGGACAATAAATTCTTCTTCTTACCTGATTCAAATCTTCATGGATTTGGAAAATTAAGAGTAGTCTAAATACGATAGGGCAACGATCGAGAAGTTTAGTACATCAAGTACTGCGATTGTAGTTTGAGAAGATTGAATCAGATGTTTATTCAAATAAAAGAAAACATGATTGTTGCATGAGATGCTACTATCTTCAAATCGAGATTAATAAAGGAAGCAGAAGATGAAGAAACAACCAGAACCCTAAACTATATCACCACCATGAATACTTCCATTACCAAATCGAAAATCAACATCAAACCCTACGAAAAATCTTGATGGCTAGGGTTACTCATTCACTTTTTCTAGAGAGAGAAAATGCAAATCCACGAAGCAATGGTGAACTTTGCTTATTAAAAACATTGATTGAAGTATTCTTTGTTTTTGAACCTCGGTCGATTAGGATCCCAAATCTGTAACCTTAATTTAAATGATGATGATGAAGATGCAATTTTCCAAATTTGAAGAAGAAATTTCGGTTTTTTTGTTATCGTATTGCAAATCGAGTTTGCAAAATCTGAGCCGAGATCATAATCTGTAATGCTTGCAAATCCGGTTTGCAGTTTACATTTTGCAAACCCTAGTTTGCAACTTACATTTTGTAACCCCCAAGTTTGCATTTCACATTGCGGAAACTTCTGTTTGCGATATACATTTTTCAAACCCTTATTTGCAATGATTGGAAACCCAGTTTGCAAAAAGAAAAAATAGTTAATTTCTATTTGGCCCCCTACTTTGTGACCAGCTTCCTTTATGACCCCCTATTTTTCATAAATTCAAATATGGTCCCAAGTTTTTGTGTAAATGCCATAAGTACCCTTTCTATATATGTATTTTCAAAATAAAATTATTTTCAAAAACTCTCTTCTCTCTCTCTAAATAGTCCGGTATTTTCCGGTCGACGACCTAAACATAAAAAAAACTCTCATCTATCTCTCTCTCTAAATAGTCCTGTAAAGGTTGCCGGCCGGGAAATTTTCCGACCGACAACCTAAACATTAAAAGAAAAAACTCTCATATCTCTCTCTCTCTAAAAAACACCGGCGAAGGGGTTTCCCTTCGCCGGAGTCGTCAACAGACCGATCAAGGTTTAGGTCATAGTTTAGTTAGGCTTTAAGTTTGTTCTTGTTAAATTTTGCAGTTATATTGCTTATCACATCTTTGATGTATCAACGACATTGTAGTGACTATCGTACTTCGTAGCCAATTTCAAAAAAAAAGTTATATAGATTTAAAGTTTTAAAAATAAAATAAAAGAATTAGTTACATAAAATGATAAAATGGTACTTTAGTCTTTGTATGTTTTTTTTTTACCGGGATAATAATTATGAAATATGTTGTGTTTTTCTACTCATTTTCAATATTATTTTGGCCTTCTTAATTATTGTAGCAATAGATACTTATATGTATTCCAATTCTTCTCATCCTTTCACGAAAGAATTGTGTGGGCGGTAACAACCCGTAAACAATCTATAAATGGACATGAGAAATCTAAGTTTACGTCGGTGGAGAAGGTGTATTCCCAAATTCCCTATGACTTTCCAAGAAAATAAATGAGAACAAACAACCCTTAAAACCATGCAGCTTTAATCGGCCAAATCTAAATTAAAAATCATGTAACCATGAGAATTTTGTGGCACAACATATTATTTGTAGTGCTTAACTAACTACAGTTTAAAATAACTAACCAAGTTGATAAAAGTCACACGTTTTTAGTTGGGTTCTCTTCTAACTATAAAAGAATTCATCATAAGCTTTCCCTCAAATCTCATGCTACTCTTTTACCAAAGCTTTCCTATTCTTTTACCATAGCTTTCCTATTTGAGTTTGAAGGTAGTAAGATTTTGGAGGAAATTGATTTTATAAAAATGCCATCTTTGATTGGATATTTAGTGTTACCATCTTGGTGACTCGTGTCAGAATGATGGTTAAATTACTTGATTGTGGTTTGCAATCACGAAGCGCGAAAAAGTTTACAAAGACACTCGGAATACTAGTAAACATCTATCTATGAAAACGTTAACACCATCCTTTTGGTAACAGTTTAGGAAGAAAATAGTGTTACTAGGGTGTGAGAATAAGAAGTTTTCTTAAGAATAAATAGAGGTGTAAGAGGAGTGTATTAGTAATAAGTGTTTACTTTAAATGGTAGTTAGAGTTTGTTTAGGCTTAATCACAAACTCTAACTAACAACTCTCCCATCTAAAAAAAACACTAACAACTCTACTTTTTACTCCATTCTCTCTCTAAACTCAACTCTAAAAATAAAGATGTATGTCATAATCAGGGCGGCCCAAGTAGTTGGGAGGCCTAAAGCGAACTAATTTTTGGGGCCCTTTTTCCACTAGTTATAAAAATGTTAATTTTTTTGTTGTAACAAAAAAAGTAGTATGAAAATCATAACTTTAAATCATAAATCTGAATTATATAAGGAGATCCAATTTACATATTCAGATAAACTAAATATCTACCGAAAACATTCTTCCAACCTTTTAAAAATTTAAAATCAACACTTATTTATAAAAATAATTCTTATTCTTCAACATTAAGAGATCCCAAAATGAGATAATGTAATTGTTTTTTTGCTAAAACCTAATTTTAAATCTTTTCAAATTGGCACTTATTCTTCAAAGTTAGGATAGAAATTAGATTAGGGCTAAAAGAAAAGAACTATTACTTGTTTATATTGTTTAGAGAGAGAATTGTTAAGAGTTTGGATTAGCACAATCCACAAGCGAGAACATTTGAACAACAAAAATTTGTAGAGGGAAAACCATATACTTTTTGAGCGGTTCATATAGCATCTCACGGGGCTGTTAATGAGTGGGACTTACACTGCATATATGGTCCTCCATCTTTATCTAATAGGAGAGCATTTTGGGAGCAATTTACTGCCATTATTTCAGCGTCTAACGAACCTTTTTGCTGCATTGGGCATTTGAATGCCATTGGAAGTAGATCAGAGAAATTTGGTGGTTCAGATAGGATTCCTTTCATCGATTATTTTGCTAATTTTATGAATGCTAACGCTCTGGTCGACCTTGGATTTATAGGACCGGCTTTCACTTGGTCAAATCAGAAATCATTTAATAATCTTACAAGAGAACGATTAGATCGGGCAATGGCAAACCTAAGTTGGTGTGATTTATATCCCCAGTCTTGTGTATTTCATCTGCCACGATACAATTCAGATCACTCACCGATTCTATTAAAGACTGAAGGGTCAAAACAGCAACAACATCATTCATTCCGGTTCGAATCACAATGGTTATCTCACCATGAATTTAAAACAACGGTGGAACAAATCTGGTCCACAACTGAAGGAACAATCGAAGTCAGATTAGATGAGATGGGTTCGAAGTTGAAACAATGGAGCAAAACCGCAATTGGCAATGTACAAAAACGATTGCGTAATTTAAAGACAAGACTATTGAAAATTCAGAAACTAAACCTAACTCCAGAGTCGTTACACATAGAACTCCGACTACAACAACTAATTCAAGAATTGGAGGAAATGAATACTAGATTCTGGGAACAAAGAGCAAAGCAGTACTGGGTTCACAACGGTGATAGAAACACCAAGGCATTTCATCAATCAGTGAAGAATAGAAGGACAAAGAATACTATCTCCCACCTATTGTTAGACAACGGGGACCATATAACAGATCGGGACCTGATTGGCGCTAGACTAACCGAACATTTCAAGAGTCGATTTGAAGAAGAACATGTCATACCGATCCCTTCGGGTTTACATTCTTTATTTCCATCAATCCCAGAGTTTGATCGAGTTCAGTTAGCCACAGCCCCATCCCCTGATGACATATGGACAGTAATTCAAAACATGGGTTCATTTAAATCACCAGGACCAGATGGTTATCCAGTTTTGTTTTATAAAAAATGTTGGGCAGTAATTGGTTCGGATATATGTAATTACATTAGTAACATATTTATTACTTCTTCTTTACCTCCATCTTTGAATCATACCTACATCACTCTCATTCCAAAAAAAAAGAACCCAGAGAAGGAAACGGATTTCAGACCGATTTCGTTATGTAATGTTATTTATAAGGTCATAACTAAAATTATTTCAAATCGAATTAGACCCTTTTTAGAGGACAGAATCTCTGAGTTTCAAAATGCATTTGTGCCATCTCGACAAATCTCTGATAGTCCCATTATAGCAAAAGAATTAATTCATTCAATGAAATTATCAAAGCATACGGTTGGGACATTCGCATTAAAGATGGATATGGAGAAAGCGTATGATAGGGTGGATTGGGTTTTCTTGAGTTTCACCCTTACATGCTTCGGATTGTCAGGCACAATTCATGATTTAATTATGAATTGTGTTACATCTCCCTCATTTCTGATTATCTGCAATGGAGTTCCTCAAGCAAAATTCACAAGTGGTCGAGGGCTAAGACAAGGTTGTCCATTATCTCCGTACCTCTTTATTCTTACTTCCAATTGGTTTTCGGTTTTAATGGCACAAGCTGAACGATCGGGACTCTACCAAGGTTATAAAATTAATTATACGGCACCCTCAATTTCACATTTGCTTTTTGCAGACGATCTTTTTATTTTTGGAAGTTGTCATCCAAGTAATATCACTAGTCTCCAGCAATTACTTGCTCTTTATTCGAGTTTTTCTGGCCAATTGGTCAATTTCGATAAATCAGCAATTTACTTTAGTAAGGGGGTGACAGAAGAAGTGGTTGTAGCAATTGCACAAATGTTAGGTGTTCGCCAAATAGAAATGGAAGAAAAATATTTGGGCACTAAACTTTTAAAATTGGATACCCGTCTTAAGTCATTTGACTTCCTAATTGGTAAATTCAGGTCGAAGATGTCGGGTTGGAAACAAAAAATGATATCACAAGAAGGAAGAAAGGTTATCATTAAGTCAGTCCTCTCCTCACTTTCGGTGTTTTACATGAGTACCACGGAGATCCCCCTCGGAATCATTAAGCAAATGGAAAAAATTGAAAGGTCATTCTACTGGGGACATGATGATAATACAAAGAAACACCATTTTATTAATTGGACCACAATTTGTCTTCCTCAAAACGTTGGTGGCTTGGGTATTCGTCAACTCGGGTTGGTAAACAAGTCAATGATAGCCAAAATTGTTTGGCGCTATCTTAAGACTCCATCGGCTACTTGGGCTAAACTTTTAAGGGCTAAATATTTTCAGCAAGGGGATATTTGGAGGGCAAAATCTACTCAAACCTCATCACCATTGTGGAAAGCTATTTTAAAATCAAGAAATATTTTTGATAAAACCGTAATGTGGCAGATTGGAGATGGATATGGAGTTAACCTATTTCATGATCCGTGGATCCAGAGTAGAGTGGAATGCTTGCTGCCAAAACCCCCACATTGGCCGGAGAATCTAAATACGGTTGGTGATATAATAGATTTTTTTAACTAGAAGTTGGAATGAAATGTTAATTCGTCAATTCTTTGATAATGATACAGCAGAAAAAATTCTACAGATCAGACTACCAATGCTGGAAACTGAAGATAAATTAATTTGGACGCCTAACAAAAGTGGGATATTTTCGACAAAATCTTGTTATCAGGAACTATTACAATCTCAACATTCTACATACCCATCTACCAATTTCAACTGGTCTCGCTTCTACAAAGATAAGTGCCTCCTACCGAAGATTAAAAACTTTATATGGAAAATTCTCCACTTTGGTATTGCTGTAAAAACAAATATTCATAGATTTATACCGGACTCCGAAGTTAACTGTCCTTGTTGTAATCAAGAACCAGAAACAATTGATCACTTATTTGGTGAATGCTATATATTTCAACAACTAAGGACGGGATATCATTTTTTATCGGGTCAAAACTTTAATGGGACTACGGGAATTTCTTTATTACATGAGTGCTTACAGGTTGAAGATAGTTTTAAGACATTTAATATGGTTTGTGTGGTCTTCTGGAATCATTGGAAAGAACGTAACCGAGTTGTGTTTGATTCTACTCCATATAATTTCAATCGAGTTCGGAATTCCATCACTGAAGAGATGATACTTGTGGAAGGTGAGACTCTTACACCATCTATATCCTCAAATCAAATTCAAATTCAGATCTATCCGAAGTGGACTCCTCCACCGGAATCATTTATCAAAATTAATGTAGATGGGGCGTGTTCAAACTCCGGATCCAGTTGTTCGGCAGTGGCAAGAAACAATCAAGGAGAGTTTCTAGCGGGTGTTTCAAAATTGCTTTCACCCGTTTCATCAGATTTGGCAGTGGCTAATGCAATTCTTTTAGGACTTCATTTGGCGACAACAAGAGGTTATGGTAAAATTATTCTAGAAAGTGATGCAAAAGAACTCATCGACAATATCCCTACTACAACGACAACCCCTCCTTGGCGTCTCACTCCTTATTTACTTGATATCAGATCTATAGAATCAACATTTGAGTCAATTCAATTTGTCCATTGTCCACGATGTTGCAATAAAGTGGCTCATGAACTCGCGGCACTGGTGGTAAACCAAGGATTCGAAGGAGAATGGAATAGTTTAAATCTTCCATTATGTATTCAGACATATGTATTGAATGATATTGATTAATGAAATTAAAGTTTCTTTTCAAAAAAAAAAAAAAAAAAAAACTTTTTGAGATAGAAAAGCAAATATTTATGGAGAGAAAGAAAAGTGTAAATTATAGGGTTTGAGAAGCCTGTAAAATTTGAATGTAAGTTACTGTTTAAATTATATTGTGGGCCCCAAGATTTAGTTATTAAAAGTGTCAACGCCCTTCCTTCTAAACAGGTACGCTTGGATCTAGGAATAGATTTTGGGCCCAACTTTAAACTGTTTGATTGAGTTTCTATTTTTTTTTTCTCATAGGTGCCTTAAGTTAACTCGAGATTTGGGGCCCTTCCAGATGTGAGGCCCAAAGCAGCCGCTTTGGCTGCTTTGGGCCTGGGCCGCCCCTGGTCATAATTGAAAAATAATGAAATAATATCTTCTTCTCTCTCTTCTTCTCTCCATAAATCTCTCTCTAGGAAAGTTTTTCACTAGATTTTGAGTTACCCCATCTTTTTTTCATTGTTTTTCAGTTAAGACATCAATATTAAACTTTAATAACTAACAAATGAGATAGAAAGAAAATAAAAGTGGTATTTCGGAAAGACCCAACTAATTACATAAAAGTGGTATTTCGGAAAGACCCAACTAATTACATTAATGAGATAGAAAGAAGATAAAAGTGGTATTTCGGCAAGACCCAACTAAATAGATCCTTGAGGCGAGGGTTATTGTGTACTTAGTTATGGGTTATGCGGTGGAGTCAGTAAGAAAAACATAGGTTTTTTAATTGACTTTGAGGGAGATTTGCTGTTTAGACCTCTTTTCGTATAATTGACTTGCTGTTTGGACTCCCTTTTTTCAGAGTTGCACTTTGGACTCCCTTTTGACGGAATCATTCGAGAATATACCGTCTCTAAAGTTATATTTTGAAGAGTCCCCAGTTTACCCTTATATCATCAATATTGCATTTTAGACCCCCTAGTTTATTTAACTCATCATCTTCTTCTATCTTTAACTCATTTTCTTCCTCACAAACCCTAATGACTTAATTACTTGAATTGACTTTTAGGATATACAAAATATGTAGATGAATTAGTTAATAAATTTGTGTTTCCTCTCTTCTCTTCCAGGATCCAACTCGCAACGAATTTCCTCCGAGATTTCTACAACTATTTTTTGAGTTTCTTCAAGCCCCATTCAATGGAGGAAGGAATCAATAATAATAATGACTGTGAATTAGAGATGGTTTATTTTCATCGGGAGTGCTAGATGTACAAAATCCTTGACAAGATCCTTGACATGATGAGTCATTTTCACTAAAAGACAAAAGAAATTCAAAGTTTTTCAAAGTTTGACTTTAATTTGGGCCGTTCTTTTACCCGTGTGACTCATCGTGTCAAGAATCTTGTCAAAGATTCTTTGTACACTTAGCATTTAGGAGAGGATAAATGTGGAGGAAGGGGCCAATAATAAACTTGTGTTCCCCCTCTTTACTGTCAATTGATTTAGAAATTGACTCAATCATGGGAGTACTAGTAGAAATTCGTGTACGTGATGATGAGATTTCGTTACTATTGTCTCCAGTAGGAGCTTCTGCAGCGGGTAACGAGACGACTGTTGTTGGCGGGTCGACTACACTTGCACAGAAGAGTTTAGCTGGTGGAGCTTCAAAAGTCCATGCAGAAAAGAGGAAAATGGATGTCAGAAAGAAAAGCTTGAAAATATTATGAAAGAGAAAGAAAGAGGGATGGAACACTGTGTATAAGCATTTATAGACAAAAGTCCACAAAAGAATTATGTTGAAGGAAATAATGAGTGTGGATGGGGAAGGGAAAGGGGTGGAGATACTTTTGTATGTCAAAGTGAATGTTTTCTTTATAGCGAGAATTGAATATATTTCAGAGAAGTAATTTTCACTATCTGATCTTCCATTGTGTGAGAATAGTCTCACATGGGGGAATGGATGACTAGCAACCAAGAATATAAAGTATAGGTCCTCTCCACTCATTGCCAATTGGTTTTGAGTTGGATGGCCACAAACTTAACATGGTATTAGAGCTAGGCCCACACGTGATAGGCTTAAAAGCCACACGTGCTCCACGTCACCCTAAAGAAAAAAAAAACACACGTGTTAGGCTCAAAGAACGCCACACGTGAGGGGGCGTGTGAGAATAGTCCCACATGGGAGAATGGGCGACTAGCAACCAAGAATATAAAGTATAGGTCCTCTCCACTCATTGCCAATTGGTTTTGAGTTGGATGGCCACAAACTTAACACATTGGTTTGATTTAATAATTCATACAGGCAGTCATTACCCAAAATGGGATATCTCTGTCTGTTTAAATGTGTGAAACAACAAGCTACTCACTCATCTTGAATCATTCAAACTCTTTTCATGATGAAATTGTCTTACTATAAGATGTAGAGAGAGGATACTGAACTCATCTGAATCTGTTAGTGATAAGGAAACAATGAGCTTCTTCCATTTTCTTTAACAGTGAGAGCTTCTTCCATTTGCTATAGTAAACCATAGCTAATGAGAGATGGTTTAATTTCATTAGGAGAGGATAAATATCAAGAAGAAGTAAAAATTGGATCCTACCTGTTAATGGTACAGGTTCTATTCATCTCTCTCTCTAGAAGTTTAATTAATGGGTGTTTTAGTAGGAAGTGGGTTTGCCATTCATGCATTTTGGAATGAAATGATGGAATGAGCACTTAGATTTGAATGTCTCTTTTATTTTCTTTCTTGTTCTCAAGATCATTTGAATGGTTAGTAAAAAAAAAATATCATTTGAATTGGTTTTCATATATTGGTGGATTATTTTTTTTTGGTTGAAATATATATTGGTGGATTAAGTAGAAGATAAAATTTCAACAAAAAAAAAGTAGAGGATAAAATAGTAATTTTCCTTATAACTATGCTATATTTAATTTTTTTTGGAAAAGGGAGTCCAAAGTGCAACTTTGGAAAAAGGGAGTCCAAACAGCAAGTCAATTATACCAAAGGGATAGCATATCTCCCTGACTTTGACTTTGGTCCTACACATGTTTGACCAAGTAACCAAGTTAAGTGAATAACTGTGTCAATTGTTTGTTTTGCTCCTGATACTTCTCGATGGTGAAATAGGTCGGTTCAACACGGGATCAGGGTTGTGCTTATTTGTAGATGTGTCAGGTCAGTCCTGGTCGACCCACAAATTATATACAATTTCTTTTATAATATTTCACAATGTATACCAGCGTAATGTATAGGTTACGGTCACTTGTCAACAAAATGTTTTAGAGAAGTTTTATAGGTGACACCCAAAATTGTTAACGACAACGAGGTTTTCACCCAAGACTTGGTCAAAATAAGATGACTAGGGGGGTCGGCGAGAGTGAAGAGAGAGAGAGAGAGAGAAGAGAAGAAGAGGATACAAAGAAGAAAAAAGATGTGTATTGCTCTCAAGAAGACATTGTGTCTAACCATCTGTGGGATTGCCTTTAACAAGATTGCTTCCGACAACTTTGGATATTTCCCATAAAATTCCAATATTTTTTTTGGAATCAAAATCCTAATATTTTAGTGTTATCAAGATCACATAATAAAAGTCCTCAAAATGTCATTTTATGTGTTCAACTACGGTCTAAAAATATCTCAGAATGATCAAATCATTGTTTCAAATGGCCAAACGAATGTGTAGAATTTTGGAAGGATAACTATCAAACTTTAGATCCACAATTGTTTGTTGATTAGCTTATGACATATATTTTCAACAAAAAAACATATGACATGCTATAATGTGATTATATAGTTTACACAATGTTTTTTATTTTTTTGGAAATTAACTACAATGGTTATTACATGACATTGACACTTCATCAAGGTGTGATAAGTATGATAACTGCTAAAACTATCTGAGGTAAATTTTAGAGGGAAGATGTGAATTTTGACGAATTATCCAGGGTCCAAAATTTTAATGAGAAACAAGTCATCTTCTTCTTCCTAATCTCTTACCACCAACTCCGATCACCACCTCTAACTCCGTCCACTACTAGTTTCTCCTTCTTCTTCACTCCTCCCTTTCCATTCTTTACTCCTCCCTCTTCTCTCCACTTCTCCCTCTCTCTCTTTATTTAATCTGACTCCCCTTCCTCGGAAAGTCGTTTGGCTAGCAGCTTGGGGTTCTCCCAAACATGATTGGTTTGGGATCCCCCAAACCAGGGTCGTTTTCGATAAAAAATTTCACCACAAAACGGCTACATAGTAAGAGAGAGAAAAGAGACCACAAAACGGCTACATAGTAAGAGAGAGAGAAGAGACGGGCAAGAGAGAGAGAAGAGAGGGCAAGAGAGAGAGAGAGAGAGAGAGAAGAGAGAGAGAGAGAGAGAGAAGAGACAGGAAGAAGAGAGAGAGAGAGAGAGAGAGAGAGAGAGAGAGAGAGAGAGGGAGAGAGAGATGAGAGAGGAGAGAGAGGATAGCGGTAGAGTTGTGGAGAATAGAAATGAAATAAAAAAATATTTTACTCAAAATAATTTCCTTCTAACAATTAAAAAAATGAGTCAATTAAAGTTGACCAACTTTTTAGAAAGTTTTTGCATCCGAATTTTTTTCTTATTTCTTCAAGTCACCATCGGAGAAAAAATTGCATCCTAATTCCTAACTCATATCTAATTGACTAATATTCCCAAAAGAATATTTTGGACACCCTGCCTGCTTTTATAGAAGAAAGAGTTGTTCACTCATTAATAACAAAAATTCTTTGAAGGGTACCCCTCTCCACTAATGGCTAATTAGAGATGATTTTACATCCTAACTACAAATGTATTTTTTTTTGGAAATATGTGGTGCTCATCCTTTCGGGAAAAAATTGTTGTGGGCTATAACGACCCTTGTCAACAATCTATAAATGGATACTAAAAAAGAGAAGTCAAATTTTACATTAGTGGAGAAGGTGTATCTCTAAATTCCCTATACTTTTCCAAAAAATAGACGAGGAACAAACAACCCCAAAAAACATATAGCTCTAATTCGGCCAAATCTAAGTTAAAAGTCACGAAACTATGAGAATTTTGTGTCACAACACACTATCTATGGAGCTCAACTAACTACAGTTCAAAATAACTACCAAGTTGATAAAAGACACACGTTTTGAGTTGGTTTCTCTTGGGACTATAAAACAATTCATAATAAGCTTTCCCTTGTATCTCATGTTATACTTTTACCAAAGCTACCCTATTTTGAGCTCGAAGGTAGTAAGATTTTGGAGGAAACTTATATTATAAAAATGTCAAGGGTGTATGTGATATTTAGGAGCACTATCTTAATTATTGGTCTCAAATTGATTGTTAACTTACCTTTTGGTTTAAACAAGGAAGTGAAAAAGATTATAAATAAAAATCGAATTCTTACACACACCTATCTATTATCCCCTCGGGCATAGCATCTGACCTGTTTGGAGATACCATAAAATCTATTTTCCATCTTATCGGCTGCCTTCTTCCTTCCTCTCTCTAAAGATCGACTTCATCACTCTCTACTTCATAGCATCCCATCTTACAAACCCTAAAGTTTTCTTCTCTTATGCTTCTTGTTCAATTTAAAGTGATTTCGAATAACCCTAAGAAGGTACCCATTATAGATAGTTAGATACCTTTCCAGAAAAAAATTTCTATCTAGGGTTTTACACTTTTGATTATAAATCACGAAGAGTTTGTTTTATTTTACTTATTGTGTTCTCATTGCTGAAGTTCAAGTTTTGAATATACTATTAGGGCTTAAAATAATGGTAGAACTGAAGTTTTAATTGATCTATATACTTTATCTTGTTGATGTAGTTTTCAATGTTGTGTTATATTGATTATGGTCGAATTTGGGCATTTCGACATGACAGATCGGTTACTATGCTTTTGAACTTCTTTAATTTCAACAAACACCTTCTCTGCTTTAATGGCATTACCAGATTTACAACGCTTGTAAACTAAACTATTACAAATCACAACATCTAGTTCGAGTTGAAGCCTGTGAATTAAGTTGATCTCTTTATTCTTGTAATTGGAAATATTTACGATCTAATTGAAGACTATGCTCTTATTGTCTAAAAATTCCTCTTGTTGGTAGTTTTTATGTACATATCGTAGTAATGTTTGGCTCCCAAGAACGTGACTCAACTATAAACACAAAATACCACGAAAATCACAACAATTAGTTGTAAAATGAGATTATCATAAGATTTCATCAAATTGACAGTTGAATTCAAGGGAACTTTCTTACAACATAAACTATATCCATAATCAAGTCAATGCAGAAGAACAATCCATTGTTTACAAGAGAACAAATCGCATTTTTAAGCAAACCAACATTATAAAAATAATCTCATTTTCATGTCTCTACTAAACAAATCGTTCTTCACAGCGAAACATAAGCTCATTTTCATGTCTCTGCAAAACAAATCATTCTTCGGCTGCTATAATGTTGGTGACAACACATTTTTCTTCGGAAAATAATCTACAGTCGAACTTGGAAGATCAAAGTTGTACACGGGTTGTCTCTGGAAAATCAAAGCCTCTGGTTGCTATAGTTGTTGCTACCAAAAGACAATCTCCACCTTGCCTCAGTTCCTATATTTCAAGAAGTTTTACAGATCAGACGAAACTCGCAGGGACTAAAGGTCTCTCGTAAACGAAAACCCTTCTTAACAAACACTTGACGGGAACCCAGAATCACAATTAAGACGATATCCATGAGTTCAATCATCACGAATAACCAAACTAAAAAGAAAACAAAAACTCTTCATAAAAGACACTAAACTGAAGTTATTTCTAACCATTACTCGACTCTTTCGGATTTCAGATAGTGAAAAATTGAGGATTTGAGAAGAAGTTGTATACGTTTGTCGCTCCCGAAAATTTGATAACCTACAATTTTACGGACTCGGGCTCCTTACCATCAAATCCCTAAATGAATCATGAAATAACATAAACCCTAACAATTTCATAAAAGTTTCACAAATTCAAGTATCATAAATCATAACAGTTACATAAATACTTCAAAACAATATGGAATCATAAACTTGAGGGTTTATTTCACTGATGTTTGAATCATAACAATTTCAAAACAAATTCAAGTGTCATGTAAATGGTCACTAAGGTTTCATAAAAACTTCAAAACAAAATGAAATTATAAACTTTAGGCATCAAAATCCCTAAGAGTTTCAACAAGAAAGACAGAGAAAGTGGACTGAAACCTTCAAATTTGTAAAGAGTGAGAGAGAGTTAGACGGTGACAAGAGGTATGAGAGTTAACCTTACCCGATGATGCCTAGGTGGATGGAATCGAGTGAAGAAGGGGATGAGATGTTGAACCTTACCCTTTGGATGATGAAAATCGAGTTGAAACCGAGTTAAAAAAATCGATTTGAAATCGAGTGAAGAGGGGAGAAATTGCGATTTGCCCTAGCTTTTGGGTTTTGCCCTAGCTGTTGTAAAGCAAAATCTGAATCCCGTGTTTGATAGGGGTTGTCCTCAACTCGGAAAGTACAAAACTTGAGGGACTCAAAGCTAAATACCCAAAAAGGACTCTCTCCCTCGTAACATGTCAGGATGTTATGCCCGGTGGGACTGCCAACTCGCCCGGCCGGACATAGCATCATTTTTGTTTCAAACAGTGAAGTTTTTATGTCTCTAAATAATGGTTAATAGCAGTGAGATACAGGTGTTCACACATCACATTCAAATAATTAATCGAAAGATCAAATATCAATGTAAAAAAATCAAATATATTTTTATAATGTGTGACTCTTGTTTCGTTGTTGTTTTGTTTCGCTCAAAATTTTCAATTGCCTTTTTTTTTATTGATTTGCACATGAAAACATTAGTACTAAACTTTAAGAACTGCTACCAAAAAGACTGAAAGACTTCACTTGTTATTGCTTACGTTTTTCACAAATTAACATTCTTTGATAATCATGGTTACAATAAAGACCTGTGGATGGGTCAAGGGGGGCTATGGCTCCCTTTAGCTAGCTGTAGTTCCACCCCCGGTAGGGGTTGGGTTTATCTATACATGGGCCAAGTCATTCGGGCTCAACATGCGAAATTTATACAATTCCTTCTCTAAATTTCTACAATGTGCGACAGAATAATGTTTATGTCACAGTCACATGTCGTCAACAAAGTATTTTGGGGTCTTCAAAAAAAAAATGTTTTAGGGAACCTAAAGTTGTTAAAAATAATGTATTTTTCACCTAAGACAATGTACTTCCTCTCCTCCTCTTCTTCTTTTATCTTCTCCCTCTCTACTCTCGGCGACAAAGGAGATAGTGAAGAGAGAGAAGAGGAAGAGAATAAGAAAGAACACGAAAGAGTAAGGAAAAAGGAAGGCAGAAGATAGAGTTCGAGGTACACGCTGAACAATTCAAAAAAAAGAAGATAGAGCAAGAAGAAGAAAAAAATGGGAGATTTTGACATACACCCCTACTTTTATATGCATAGTAGGACTACACCCTCCCTTTTTGAAAACATTTGATATATACCTCCACGTGGATGGAAACAGTCAACTCCGAGTTAAGTTAGGCGTGTGCGACACACACCCCAACCATGACGATTTTACTCTTTTGTAGTTGTTGAAATATTTTAAGATATTTTGACATATACCCCCACTATTACGTAAATTTTTGGACCCCCATTTTTTGAAAACATTCTTTCATAGTTTGAGATTTTACCGTCAACAAAATGTTTTAGGGTCTTCGACAAAAAATATTTTGTTAGGGAAGCTTATTGGAAATGCCGAAGTTAAAAGGATTTGTTTTCATCGAAGACGAAGTACCTCCTCTACCCCTCCCCTCCTCCTCCTCTTTCTCTTCCTCCTCTTCTTTTATCTTCTCCTTCTCTACTCTGGCTGGCGAAGGAGAGAGTGAATATAGAGAAGAGGAAGAGAAGAAGAAAAAGCAAGGAAAAAGGAAGAAGATAGAGCGAGAAGAAGAGGAAAAAATTAAAACCAAAAGATGGGTTGAAGATCTCAGGCGGACAAACTTTTAGTTAGCAAATCAGTTTGATAATCTATCTCCATTGGATAAACTAATACTCTTTTTATTTTGAGAGATGCTAGAATCACAAAAGATTTTGACAAAAAAAAGTTCCCAACTGATGTGGCGGTTGTGATTTTCATCTCTCAACGGCCTAGATTTGGTCAAAGTTTGAAACCACACCCACCACATCAGCTGGGAACCTTTTTTTGTCAAAATCTTTTGTAACTTTATCATTTCCCTTTTATTTCACCAATGACAAAATAAACTTATATTCAAACTAGACAAATATCAAATAAAAGATTTGAGTTGTGAACTTGTCATTCCTATCCATTTGGTGGGTGTGAAGAAATCTTTTTGCAACACATCCACAGTGATAAAGAATGATTCGATCAACTCGATCAACTCGATCAACAGAGTCGTGACAAATGGCAAATCCAAGCTGGATTAATAGTCATATATAGTTAGATTAAACCAATAAACACCAAAATCATGCATGGATGTGGCTTGAACCTCATGACCAGTCTTTACTTCATCATCCATTTTCTCAATCTGTTGAACTTATTTTAATGTGGGGTAGTTTAATCTTGATTTAAGAGCCACAGAAACTATAAAAACAATATTTTACATAATTACATGTATTTTTGAAGATTATTTATATATGTGGCTGAAATGAAGTTTGCGTTAATGCAAAATTAATTATGAAACGCCGGTAGTCGGGTTTAAAGGGACATTTAACTAACTCAGGCCTACCTACCACTCCATAAAACTGTCATATAGAAGGAACATGATGACTAGGAACCACCTCATCAAGGGCTATATCCACATGTTTTGTTGCTTTATTGGTCACTTTCTCACATTGGACCAAATGAAATACTATCCTTATAAAAATATAAGAACCAACCATCACATTCTTCATGTTGAAGTCTTTTTTTTTGTGTTGAAAGGATTGAAGTCTTAAATTTAGAGCTAAAATTTACCCACTTTCTTTGACATGTTAAAAAGAAAAAAGATTACTACAATTCAAATAAGAGAGCTAGAATTCAAATTCTACTTATTAATTCGACTACTTCCTACTCTTGTGGTGTCAAAATTTTTGTTATACTTTATATAACGAGGAAAACTTTATTTATATACAAAGGCCAAAAAAATTAATATTAATGTGTGAGGACATTTATTTTAAAAAATAGACCCATAACTACTACCTCTTAGTTTTACAAATCTTTCTCTTGACAAAAAGAAATTATTAAGGAAAAAATCACATAAGATTGCTTAGACTTATTTCAAACTTTTTGAAAAGTAATTTTAATCACACCAGACTTTGGGAGCCATTTTCTTTTTTCTTTTAAAAACTTTATCAAAGATAAGATCATGTGGGCCTCTTTTTTGTGTTCAAATTGATGACCCATGGATGACTCTGCAATACCACAAAAGTATTGAATCACTAACTTTCCCTTTCTCTTCTTTAATTTTCTAGGCTATATATATACACTTCACATGATCAAAGTATTTCATCACCAATTCAAACTATCTCTCTTCTCTTCACTCTCTTGTTTTCAGAGAGCCACCAAGCTAACTTAATAATTTTCAAGTAGTAAAGCATGAAGAGCACGCTCGCCAACCGCGTTATTGAGATTCCGATTAGTTTCGCCCATGGCCTTCGTGAACACGGTAACTAATTAACCACTATGTTATGTACTTAAACTTATAGAACAAGCATTTGTTTTTTTCAATGGTTTATTTTGATTTTCACTCCAAGCTAGTGGGCCTAATTGATTATTGATATACTTTTCTTTCTCCTTTGGGTAAACAGTGAAATTGGGGCCTAAGATATCAGAAACAGTCAAGGGGAAGTTGAGTTTAGGAGCAAGAATTGTTCAAGGAGGTGGAGTTCATAAGGTTTTCAGACAGTTATTCAACGTTGGTGAAGATGAGAAGCTATTGAAAGCTTC
Organism: Eschscholzia californica; assembly: GCF_041429995.1. Classification (NCBI taxonomy): domain Eukaryota; kingdom Viridiplantae; phylum Streptophyta; class Magnoliopsida; order Ranunculales; family Papaveraceae; genus Eschscholzia; species Eschscholzia californica. The sequence goes on along the minus strand of NW_028238198.1, from coordinate 8,492,434 downwards.
TCAATGTTATTTATCAACCACTGCTGGCCCTATTGCTGGTTTACTCTTTATATCGACCGAAAAAATTGCATTTTGTAGTGAAAGATCTCTTACTTTTTCTTCACAAAATGGAGGTTTAATCAGAACACCTTACAAGGTAATCTTTGATTCACTCTAATTTATATAATTTTCGAATGATTTTGGATAAATTGTATTAGTAACGGCTGGGAACCGTTGCTAAAGTTATTAAAAAATTTCAATTAGAATCAACCACAAGATTTTGTTTTAACATTTTGCTTATTGATTTGATTTTACAGGTTGTGATTCCAATAGAGAAGATAAAGAGAGTATCCCAAAGTGAGAACATGGATAAACCTGCTAGAAAGTACATGGAAATTGTTACCGTTGATCATTTTGATTTCTGGTTCATGGGATTTGTAAATTACGAGAAAGCGTTCAAGTATCTACAAAAAGTCATCTCTCAGATGCCTCAATGACTAGTTCACGAGCAGAGATATCAAACACCATTTTTTCTCGGTCGTTTTAATCCTCAAAGAAAAAAGAAGTTGAAGTATTATATATATATTTTTTAATTTAGTCTTAAGAGAAGTTAATGTAAGATATATTGACTCAAATACGAGAAATATTAGTCTGTACAATCTATCCTCATTGTACTCTCTTCCAATTTATATTCAAAATTATCAAAGTTATACAAATCTCATCTTATGCAAATTTGAAGTATTTTTTATTCGAATTTTTTAGCTCTGAATTAAAGGTGAAACCTAAAATTGGGAGGTAAAAATAGCGAAAATAATCTTACATGAACACCGTTACTATCAATATATATGCAGGTCATCTTTAATCATTTTCAATTGGGACTAGAGTTTGGCGTCGTCAAACTTACCTTGGTATCAAAATTAGTGTGTCACTTGATAAGTTTAGTGACCACATAGGACCTACCTTTAGTGGCCACATATGATCTAAATCACTCAAGAAGTTTAGTAGCAACATATGTTGTAAATCACTCAACAAATAGATAATTGTTAAGATCAAAGAATTTCACAGACAAAAGACCGCGCATAGTTAGTGTCAAACAACAAAATATACACCCCCACCGCGACACTCGGCCGGTTGGCAAACTGTTTTCCATACTACCCTTTGACTGTGCCGTTCCATAACTTAATAGAACTATATTATATGATTATTATGTTCCTCCTCCCACTATGTTATTATATTCAAATTTTCTTATATTCCTAATTAGGTCCATATACTATATGTTCAAGGAAATGTACTCAATAATACCATTAGAACCTTCTCAATAATATAGTCTCAAATAACATAAGAGAGCAAAAGTGTGGCTTTAGTCTTTTTAAGAAAATTAATATTCAAACTAGAAAATCTTATTTAGAAGATTTGAATTGTGAAATTGTCCCTCCCATATTAGTCTTTTGACATAGGTCATGAGGTGGATATCTTTTTGCACCATACCCATGGGCTAAAAAGCATAATGGTGCAACCACATTGTGACAAATGGCAAAACCAACCTGGATTATGGTCATAGTTTTGGTGGATGAGGTGGATTACACCAACAAAGTCTTTCCATCCTCTTCATTGCATCTAGTTTCCACTCATGATACAATGTCTGTCCTTAAATGAAAAACCTTTTTGTATTCTTTGTTTATAACCTATCTTTGACTTATCTTTAAATTATTTTTGTGAAAGGAGAGAAAACAAAAGGAAATTTGCTATATTTTTTATGAAGTAGTTTCTACCATGAATTCTAAGATCTTTATAGAATATACATTTAAATTCGGATTACTTTGTTATATTACACGCGGTTGTATCTGACGGCTAGGTTAGTTTTTTTGTGTTGAAAAGGTTAGTTTAGTTAATTAAAGGTGATATATATGCTCAACATTTTCAACGCCTTTTGGTTGTAGTGGTTATCAAGTTGGTTAATTTCGACCTTCTAAGTCTCAGGTTCGAGCGTAATTACATATATTACTTCAAAAAAATGTTCAATATCAAGCCTAGGTTCATTTAGTTGTCAGAACTCTAACATTTATAGTCCCTTAGTTTTTTTTCATTGAAATGGTTATTAGTTTATATCCCCTATAAAAAAAATCTTATAATCATTCATTCTAAGTCAGTGAGAATCAGATATATTAGATCTCACTACAAATGATATTCTAGGACTAATAGACAAGAATTTATCTTTTAAGAGAAAATAGACAAGATTGAGATATAAAATGAAAGATAAATAAGGATAGAATATTATACAAATTGATGATTGTGTTACAAGAACTGCGTAAATATATCTTACATTAACTAAAACTAAATCTAGATAAAGAGTATTTATCATTTTAGCTTCTTTTCTCATCGAAGATGTGTTAAAACGGTAGAGAAAAAGGGGTGTTTGATATCTCATCAAGTAACCTAGTCATTGAGGCATTGCAGAGATGACTTTTTGAACATACTTGAAGGCTTTCTCATAATTTACGAATCCCATAAACCAGAAATCAAAATGATCAACTGTAACAATTTCCATGTACTTTCGTGTCGGTTTATCAACGTTTTCGCTTTGGGATGCTCTCTTTATCTTCTCTATTGGGATCACAACCTGTAAAATCAAATCAATAATCAAAATGTTAAAACAAAATCGTGTGGTTGATTCTACTTGAAATTTTTAAATAACTATTAGCAACGGTTCCCAACCGATACTAATACAATTGATCCAGAATCATTCGAAAATTATATCAATAAGAATGAATCAAAGATTACCTTGTAAGGTGTTCTGATTAAACCTCCATTTTGTGAAGAAAAAGTAAGAGATCTTTCACTACAAAATGCAACTTTTTCGGTCGATATAAAGAGTAAACCAGCAATAGGGCCAGCAGTGGTTGATAAATAACATTGAGAAGCTTTCAATAGCTTCTCATCTTCACCAACATTGAATAACTGCCTGAAAACCTTATGAACTCCACCTCCTTGAACAATTTTTGCTCCTAAACTCAACTTCCCCTTGACTGTTTCTGATATCTTAGGCCCCAATTTCACTGTTTACCCAAAGAAGAAAGAAAAGTATATCAATAATCAATTAGGCCCAACTAGATTGGAGTGAAAATCAAAAGAAACCATTGAAAAAAAATGTGTGTTCTATAAGTTTAAGTACATAATATAGTGGTTAATTAGTTACCATGTTCACGAACGCCATGGGCGAAACTAATTGGAATGTCGATAACGCGGTTAGCGAGCTTGCTCTTCATGCTTTACTACTTGAAAAATGATTAAGTTTGCTTGGTGCCTCTCTGAAAACAAGAGATTGAAGAGAAGAGAGGTAGTTTGGAATTGGTGATGAAATACTTTGATCATGTGAAGTGTATATATATAGCCTAGGGAATTAAAGAAGAGAAAGGAAAGTTAGTGAATCAATACTTTTCTGGTTTTGCAGAGTCATTCATGGGTCATCAATTAGAACAAACAAAGGCCCACATGATCTTATCTTTGATAAAGTTTTTAAAAGAAAAAGAAGAAATGGTTCCTAAAGAATGGTGTCATTAATATTACTTTTCAAAAAGTTTTAAAATAAGTCCAAGCAATCCTATGTGATTTATTCCTTGTATGTGATTTATTCCTTGATTTGTTTTTTTATACCTCTCATGTAAAAAAATAGTTTACAAAGACTAAAGATACATGCTACATGTTGCATGATGTTGGTGTCCAACTTAAGTAAGTTTAAATGTTACCAGATACTCTCTTTCCTTGCATATCGCGTAGCCCGTTTCTTCGTATTTTTTTAGTGTTTTCGCGATTCAGTATTTCAAAATTAGCATATCGAAATTTTTAGTCTTAATAAATCCAAAGTCTTTTTAACTAGTTGGATTGTTAACTACAAAAACTATTTTTCTTTATCTTGTTAGATCATAAGTTTCGATGAATAGTTTTGTTTGTGACAAATACATCCTAAAAATATAAATTGTCTAGGAAAATAATCCAAAATATAATGCAATAAGAAATAACATACTGAAGAAGTATACACAGAACGTACTCAATACGCAGATAGTGACGTATTATGTAACGATATTAATTAGTACCGTATACCGGAATAGTACCGTATCAATTGAGTTTAATCAATATTAATGGCTTTGCCGCTCAATTTGGTAAAACAATATTTAGTACTACTATTCGATTTTGAGAGGGTGAACGAAGAGAAGAACTTGTCGATGTGAGCTTCCTACGTGGTTCTTTTTTTTTGTTGAAGATCCTACGTGGTTCTTTGTCAGCATATACATTCCTTCTTCTCCTACAATGACAACTTTATCTAGTCGGTACATTGACTTAGGTGGATTAATCAACCCTTAATCCTAAAGACTATTTTAATCAAATGGTTGAGATTAGAAAATGATGAGAAAAGCAAACACCACGGTCCATATTAGTCAATAGCATTGGCCATCAGGGCATATGTGACGGATTGAATGAGCTGTGTTGGCTTTTAATTGGAATACCCCACAATTGACCTAAATGATGCAAATGGCAACTACCTTGGCCAAGAAGAAAAATGCTGTGTCAGAGCCACGAATGAAGTGACATAAACACGTATTTCTTTTCTTTTTTAAGTCTAGCATGGTTGACCCCACTAAAGATTTCATTCTTCTCCATTTGTTACTAATCAAAATCTTTTGTATTCAATTTTTTATTAGTTTAAGCTTTTGATTTAAGCATTTTTTAAGATGACTAATATATATTTTCTATTTACTGATCATTTATTTTAAACTCTAATGCCGACAAACTATGCATGTAAATAGATCTCATGTTTTTTACTTCAACTGTATAAGAGCATCTCCAATGCGACCCTCAAATTCTAAAATTAAATATACAATTTTTTTAGATTTTTTCCTTAAAAATAATCTTAAATGCAAAACTAGATATATATGTTTAAAATGATGCGACAAGATTTATTTTAGGATTTCTAAATGCGACATAAGCAAATTAATCAATAAATTTTGTTGACAAATTATAAGTTTTAGAGTTTGTCTTTAGTGTTGCATTGGAGAAGGCTTTCTAATAGAGTGTATCTATATGACCGAGAAGGAAACAAACCATTTAGAAATTCACTTTTCACAACTTGACATATAGGATTTTTGAAGTTTTGCTTGAGTGTTGCATTGGAGATGCTCTAAAGAGGTGGTAATAAATATGGATTTAGAAGAACATTTATGGACAAAATATCTCGTAAATATTTTAAGATATTTAGCTATATTTTAAGACATTTCGGAATATTTGTCTATAGACGAGATGTCCACTAATGTCCTGAAACACTACCCCTTAAATGTATGCATGTAAGTAGATTATAGAGACCCCGCCAGGGGAATGCCCCTACCTACGTTGTCCTATAAGTAGAAAACTTTTAGAGTATACGAGTGAATGTTGGTTGATGAAGTAATAGATGGAGAAGATTAAGAACAACTCCAATCAATTTTAAGGAGTACATATTTTCAGTTTTATCGAGGGCATGCATTTTCTTCATTTGGTATATTTTCTAGGGTGGCCTTTAATTTTACATTTTTTTAAGGCCGAAAAAATGAGTTTTATTCAGTCCATTGAGACGGAGATTTTAGATACCCTTGAAAAAAGAAAAATCGAATGCCAGTTCATATTTCATATCTGGAATTTTAAAAAACAAACACAACACAGTGACCTGTCTCATCGGAACGAGTTGATAGCACTGTAGTGTTTGAGTTTTTTTTTTAAACTAGTGTTTAGATAATGACCCTATAGTTTTATATGATACAATGTTAGTAAGACAGATCAACAAAAAAAATGTTAGTAAGACAGTAAGATATAGGGGCATTTTATAATGTCACAATATCTTGAGGAGATTTTTCTCATTTAGAATCTACTTTTTAAGATGGAATCTTATTAGATTATAGTTCTAACTATCTATACAAATAAAGACCATATATTCGATTGGACGAAAAGTTCATGAAATATAAATTTTTATTGGTCTATTTCTTTTTTGTTTTAAATTTCCTAAGATCTATTTGGCAAAAAGATCCTAAAATTGAAGTTCTTGGTGAATCCTTATTTTTAAGGAGAATCCTACTTTGGATTCTTTAATCAAAATATGCCACTATTCTAAGTTACTCCTAAGTCGCGTTTGGTGCGTCAGAATGGAAAGTGATTTTTGGAAATCGCATCCGTACAGCGCGATTTTTGGAAATCAGTTATTTTAGTTTAATGTTTGGTTTGACCAGGAATATGAATTCGATTCCTGATAGATTATTAAGTTGGTGTTTAGTTCATATAGGAATAAGATTGTTAATTTTTTTAAAAGTCATGTTATATACTCTTACTTAAACTACTTAAATTATACGCCAACTTTGTTATGTAATTTTTTGTTGAAAGACTTTGTTATGTAATTTAATCAATATTAATCTGTAGATATGAGTTAGTAACGCGATACACCAATTTAAATAATATTCAAATATTTGTTTAAAACAAATAAAGGTCTCGACTAATTTTTTTTTTTCTTTTTAAAAGTAATGGAATCGGTTGGAATGAAAAAAGAACTAGAGAAAACAGACGAGGGTAACATTCGATCGAGAGAGAGAGAGAGAGATATGTAATGGTGGTGGCTAAATACCTAGGTTTTTAATTCTTTTAGTTGTGATATTATGTTAATGACGATTTTTAAATTAGTCATTATAATACTTTATTACGAATGTTCATAAATATTAAAATAAATCATTTCCAGGAATGAGAATCACAAACCCACACCTTCCCTGAGTTTGCTATTATCCCGTTTAGGGGGAATCTTATTCTTTCGGGAACAATATTCCTGAGAAATATACATTCTCGCGAGTTAAACAGTAAACGGATTTCCAGAAATCGCATTTCATTCCCACGTGCCAAACATTGCGCTAGAGTTACAACAAATGAGAAGGGGTATATGGACTTCTAGTCTAGTGCTTACCTCTCCCTATTAGGGCTGGGAAAACGGTCCGAGACCCCGGGGTCCGGCCCGTTCGGCACGGACCATTAGGGACCGTTGACCGCGTACTACCCGAGTCGGGCTTACCCGGCCCGATGGCTCGAGCTTATAGGGCCGGGACTCGGACAGGGGCTCAAATCCGAGTCCCGACCCGATAAACCCGCCCGTTACCCGAGCCCGATGGGAGCCCGATGGAGAGCCCGAGCCATCTCTTATAAAATCCCTTCCCAAACACTCAAACAGAAACCCTAAACACTATTTCTTCTCTGCCTCTCTCTCTCTCTAACCGGTTACAACTCAATCACTCCATCAGTAAACCCTAATCTCTTCTCAAATAGAAACTCTAATCTCTTCTCAAATAGAAATCCTAATCTCTTCTCAAATAGAAACTCTAATCTGATCTCAAATAGAAACCCTAATCTCTTCTCAAATAGAAACCCTAATCTCTCTAACCGGTTACAACTCAACAACGGTGGGTAAAAACGTGAGATGATGTTCGGTTATTTGGTTGTTTTTGATATATGATGTGATGAAAAAAACTAGATTCAACCATTTTGCATTCACAAAAGATCAGTAGAACTGAGAGATAAAAGACCTAAACAAAGAAACAACTTGCTGAAGAAAGTGAGTAGATTTTGAACCTGTGCATAAACTTCTTAGGATGTTATGAAGATGAAACAGAAATGAAATTCAAGGAACAGGTTGGATTAATGAAGAAAGGACCCAAGTAGGCAAGAGCAATAGATTTAGGGAAGAAGTATTGCCAATTTTTTAGTAAATGAGGGTATGAGGAAGAAATTGAAACCCTAGATGTTCTTTTTTTTTTTTTTTTTGAAGGAAACCCTAGATGCTGAAGCAAGAATTTGTTGGCCCTTAATCTAGGGTTTCATAAACAGAGGCTTAATAAATTTTATATTTTAATTTCTTAAAATAAGTAAATAACCCGAGCCCGTTGGAACCCGCTCGGGCAGCCGGGCTCGGACGGGCTACGGGCTCTTACATTAAACGTTTGGTCCGGCCCGATCCGCCCGATTCCCTATCGCGGGCTCGGCTTATCCGAGCCCGATCCGCCCGAGTCCAGTTCATAGTTGCCCGAGCCCGTCCGAACCCGTCCGATTCCCACCCCTACTCCCTATTATATCCCATCAATTCCATACATATAAACAAGTAGTAGAGGTAGTCAAGATAGTAGGAGTGTCCACGGATCAGTTCTGGTTCGACTTTGCCACTGCTCAAAATCAGAAATTATTAATAAGTACTTAGGTTCATAACAATTTGGATTCCCATCCTATGATGTAACGACCCAAAACTTATAAAGAAAACGAGTACTTGTCGGGTATTGGATACAATACTTGTCGGGTATTGGATACTTAGGTGCTGTTTGTTTTTTTATTTTTCAGATCTGAAATCTGAATTGGAACCCCAATTCAGATTTCAGATGTTTGTTTTTTAATTTGAAAAAATCTGAAAATTAAGTTGAATTGGGTCAAAATCTGAATTGACTAAAAAAGAGTCCATATATTTCAGACTTTAAAACAAGTCTGAAATAGAATCCACCATCTGAAAATAAGTCAAATGACAAACATACCCTCATGAAAATAATGAAATACCTTTCATTCTCCATCTTCACTTCATCGACCACCCACAACCACCACCGACAGTCGACCACCACCACAACCACCACCGACTGACGACCACCACCACCCACCGCCGACCACCACCACCACAATGTCGACCTCCGACCACCACAACACAGAAATAAAATAAAACAAAATAACAAAGGGAACACAAATTAAAAGGCAAATTTTGAAGCAAGGAGATGATCATTTAAATTCTGTTAATCAATGTAAACAATTAAGCCCTGATTCCATTGATAATCAAACCTGTTTGAAGGATGGGTTATTTTCGAAATCAATGTGATTTTCGAAACCCTAGATTCATATGTAAACAATTAATCAATGTAAACAAGAATATGAAACCCTAGATTCATATTCTTCTCTCAATCAAGGTGATTTTCGAAAACGTATGTGCTACAACGAAACCCTAGATTTTTTATTCAAAAAGAATCCTAGATTCACATCTTCCTGAACCATCTTCTCATCATTCCTCCTGCTAGCTTCTATGTGTAGATCGTGAAGGATCTTCAATTTATTCAACAGGTCTCCAATGAGTCTGGACCAAGACCACTAGTTTTTCATGGGAGGTGAGAGGCTGTAGAGAGAGAAAGAGGAAAGAGGGTTTATGTTGTCTGAGCTTGTAGAGGCGGCAGAGATAGAAAGAAGGGAGATAAAAAATGAGTTAGGGTTTCTAATTTGGAGGTGACATGTTTACTTATATATAAAAGGGTATAAGTGTCAAAATTAAAATTCAGACACAACATTTCAGATTGAAAAACAAACACTCTAATATGTATTCAAATTCAGCCAATTCAGGTTCAGCGAATTCAGTTCAGTCAATTCAGATTCAGCTAATTCAGATTCAGACACAGAAAAAAAAAAAAAACAAACAGCACCTTACTTATACGTTCTTTTTAAGACTTCTTATTTCATCATTTACCACCAATTATGAATTATACTTCACCCAAAGTCAACTTATTTTATTACAACCTATTTAAGGAAAATAAATGATTTGGTTATTGAAATTTACAACAAATTTTATTATTATTACACACTATGAAATTCATGAACAAATCAATTCCGATTATTAATTAAAATTGATTTACTAAGTGAAAAACTTGAATGTCGTTATAATAACATAATAAATGCATAGCCGCCTTATTGTCACAGAAAACCTCAAAAGGTTCTGGAATGGAAATTCGAAGGTCCTGAAAAAGGTATTTTAACCATTGGAGCTCGGCAGTAAGGAAAGCAAGAGCACGATATTCTGCCTCAGCAGATGATCGGGAGACTGTCGGTTGTTTCTTAGATTTCCAAGACAACGGACTCGCACCAAGCATTGTGAAGTAGCCGGTGGTGGAACGACGTGTGATGGGGCAGCTGGCCCAATCAGAGTCGGCAAAACCCGAAAGTGTCAGAGAGCTAGAAGATGAAAGAAAAATCCCATGATCGTGGGTGCCCTTCAAGTACCTTAGCACTCGAGTCGCAACATCCATATGTGTTGAACGGGGATGTTGCATAAATTGACTTAAATAATTGACTGAAAAGGCGATATCAGGCCTCGTTACAGTGACATAGAGAAGTCGACCAATGAGAAGCCGAAAAGAAGTGGGATCGTCTAAAGGTGTACCATCTGTAGGTAATAATTTCAAGTGTTGTTCCATAGGAAATAAACTCGGTTTAGCTCCGAGAAGTCCAGAATCACGGATAATGTCCAAAGTGTATTTCCGTTGACAGAGGAAAATACCCTTAGGGGACCTAGATACTTCTAGGCCTAAAAAATATTGAAGTCGTCCGAGATTTTTAAGAGAAAATCGTTTCTCGAGACGTTGTCGAAGGAGGTCAATTTCCTTGTTGTCATTGCCTGTAATGATGATGTCATCTACGTAGACAAGAATATAGATAGCAGTCGGACCATTAAAATAAGTGAAAAGAGAATGGTCTGACGAAGATTGAGAAAAACCCTCAGCTTTTAAACCGGATGAAAATTTAGCAAACCATTGTCTGGAGGCTTGTTTCAAACCATATAAAGATTTGTTCAAGCGACAAACTCTAGTGTCACCTTTGCTACTAAAACCTGGAGGAATGGTCATATAGACTTCTTCTTCCAAGTCTCCTTGGAGGAAAGCATTATTGACGTCTAATTGATGCAACGACCATCCTTGGATAGACGCAAGGGATAGAAGGACTCGAACGGTTACCAATTTGGCAACTGGAGCAAATGTATCATGATAGTCGACACCTTCAACCTGGGTATATCCTTTGGCGACGAGGCGTGCCTTATAACGTTCGATAGATCCATCCGAACGATATTTAATTTTGTAAACCCACTTACAACCAATGGGTTTCTTGCCAGGTGGCAAGGAAGTCAGAGACCAAGTATTATTAGTCTCGAGAGCTGAAATCTCTTTAGTCATCGCCTCACGCCATTCTGGAGGAGCAGAAGCGATTTTGTAAGATTTTGGTTCTTCTGTGGTGATAACGGAAGTTAGAAAAGCCTTATGAGAATTACTAAAACGGTCAAAACTGATATAGTCGACCAGTGGATAAGGAGTGCGCGAAGATGTCGTTTCTGAACTAGAAAGAATATAGTCAGCCAAATAAGCAGGCGGATTCCTAACACGAATTGGTCGTGTAGGATTACCAGATTCCTCGACGGGAGAGTCGAGTGATGAAGTGCCACTGGTGGTAAAAGGCCGAGGAGAAGCGGAAGCTGAAAAGTCTGGAGAAGATGCACTATCAGAAGAAGCTATAGGCACCTCTACAGGAGATGATGAAAGTATATCCTTGCTGGGATCAGAGGGAGTCAGGGGCCTACCTGAAATAGGAGGCGTCGTCTCAATAAAAGGCAAACGAGGAGAATCAACCGAAGGCGAGTGAAAAGACTCGACTAAAGGTGGAGGTGGAAAAATATTGTGTCGCGACGGAGTCTGAAAAGTGTCGGGAGAAGGCACATGGTCATCCAAAATATTCAAAGAGTAAAAATGTGTGAGTCAGACGAAACGTCAGTAACCGACTCAAAAGGAAATTTGTTTTCAAAAAAAGTTACATTTCGAGAGTCATAGAGAGTTTTAGTCTCTAGGTCATAAATGGTGTAACCCTTTTTTCCATAAGGGTACCCGATAAAAATTCCTGGTTTAGCTCGCATATCAAATTTAGTAGTAGCTTTAAAATTATGAGCAAAGCACAGACAGCCAAAGACACGGAGGGTCGAGTAGTCTGGTGGAGTATCATATAAAACCTCATAAGGTGACTTAAGTGATAAAATTGGAGTTGGCATCTGATTAATTAAGTAAGTTGCCGTTTTTAAACATTCGCCCCAAAAACTGAGGGGGAGATTAGCTTGAAATCGCAAGGCACGAGCAACATCCAACAAATGTCTATGTTTGCGTTCAACGACCCCATTTTGTTGTGGAGTATGAACGCAACTGCGTTGGTGGATAATACCATTCGACTGGAACCAAGATTGTAAGTCTTTAGTGAGAAATCAGTTCCATTGTCGGAACGAAAAGTCTGAATAGGGCAGGTAGAGCTGGTTGCCGAATCAGAAGAAATTGACTTAATAGTCTTTTGATATTGTTTAATTGTGAAATTAAAAAATATTCTAAATATTTCTTAGTCTCAGACTTGGACTGCATAAGGAATGTCCAAGTGTATCTGGAATAGTCATCAACTAAGGTGAGACAGTATCGCTTATTTGTGAGCGAAAGAACGGGAAAAGGTCCCCAAATGTCAGCATGAACTAATTGGAAAGGAAAAGTACTAACGGTGGTACTTTTATGAAAAGGCAATTTAGATTGCTTTGCCATAGGGCAAATTGTACAGTCATGCGTTGAGTCAAAGCGAATGAAATCAAATCGTTGAGATAAGTGTTTGAGGCGATCCAAACTAGGATGTCCCAGTCGTCTGTGCCAAAGGTCAATCGACTTATGGAGAGTAAGTGCTGAAGATTTATGGCGTAAAATGTATAGATCGCCAACTTCATCAGCCTGACCAATCAGGCGAGTAGTCACGGTGTCCGTAAAAACACATTGAGAAGGTGAGAAAGTCGCAAGACAATGTAGAGATTTACATAACTGTCGTACAGAAATCAAATTAAATTTGAAGTTTGGAATATGATAAACATTATCGATATGTAGAGATTCGGAAAATACCACTTTACCGATATGTGTAACCAATAATGTGCTTCCATCAGGAATCTGAACATAAACTGATGGAGGAGCAGGTTCATAAGAACTGAAATGTTGTAAAGAAAAACAGACGTGGTTTGAAGCACCACTGTCGATAATCCACGAAGTAGAGTGGATGGAGAGAATAGTTCCCGAGAGAAGTGTCGTAGCCGTAGGGCTAGGATTACCAATATTTGTGCCAGGGAAAAGAATCGTTCTCAATGAACAAGAAGGTATAGAAATCATGGGTCGGCAAAATTTAGTTGAAAAACTCAAGAGAATAACTTTTAAGAATTTTGTAATGAAGTCAGAACATACTGTAGTAATGTTTCTAAAAAAAGAAGAATCGCGATTTGAAAAATCGGAAATATAAAAATTGAAAAATAATGAGAACAAAAATAATGTTGTGTTTATAGTTGACAAGAGAGACATTGTCGAAATGCCAAAAAATTGGATGACGAGTAACAACCACAATGATGATGACATGGTAATTGTCGACAAATGATGCATTCTGGGAAATGTGTCTACAATTGACACAAAGATTAATATCGTAATTGATATCATAAATGTAGCTGACACAAGAATCACTGTGAGGTGGCTGGTGAATAGAAGAGGGTCAGTCAATGACTTAATAAATGGCATCAAAAAAGATTGTGCAGTGGGTGAAGTAGACGATTTTGTAATAGTCACAAATAGTTGGAGATAAGTGATATATTGGCAGCATTAACCAAAAATTTTTTTTTTTGTGTTAAGGATAGCCAAAAACAGTCAAAATGATTAAGGTGTGAAAGGAAAATAGTGACAAATGAAAATATGTCACGAATGAGATGTAGTCCAGCAAAATGTGACAAATAAAAGTATTTGTCGATGCCGGGAAAGTCACGTAGGAGGACTAGCAGGCGCCAAGTATCTAGGGATAAACCAAGGTCAAAACTAGTAAGAGAAGTGACAGTGAAGTCGCTACTGTGAAGAAGCTAGTGAGAGAAAGTGCGGCTAGGGATAAACCTAGGTCGAATGGACCAAAGGGAAATAAGATCGCTGCCGGAAAGTCACTATGAAGGTAAGTCGGTGGCAGGGGGTGGTGCCGGTGGTAGCCAAAGAACCCTTAGGGTTTGGCTGTAAAGAGTCTCCGGAAGAAGGAGAAAACAAAAAATGGTTGAACAGTAGCCGAATCAGATTTTGAATAGTCTGATTTTGATAAAAGAAAAGACGAAAACGAAGGAAATGAGGAAAATAATGATAGGATGGAAGAGATTATACTGACCTTTGAGTGCTGGGAGAGAGATAAGTTATAATGAACGACGAGAAATCCCAGATATTTACGAAAAAAAAAATCCTTGTGCTCATGATACCATGTGAAAATAATAATAATAATAATAATAATAATAACTCCAGCACAAACAAATTGAATCAAAGGTAAACTTTATTGATTGAGTATTCATGTAGTTATATCATTTACAAAGAGAGAACTTAGCATAATTGAATAAAACAGAATTAGGAAATATAATTACAAAAGATGAAACTAATTACAAAGGATGGAAACTAATATATTGTTTACAAATAGGGAAATATGAATTGGGAAGGAGATATCCTTTGTGTTTGATATGGGAATATTACTTCATTAGATCAATAAATACAATAAAACTTTCTTCTTTTCTTGATATTTTTTTTTTGTGTCTCCAGAACCAGATGTCTCTACTGGATATTTGTATAGGCTTGCAAATGGTGCTTTTGTTATTGGGTTTGGGAGGATTTCAATTGGTCCAGTCACTTCAGTTAACACTCTGTGTCTATTCGGTTCTAAATAGTGAGCTCTTGATGATGATAATGAGGAAAATCCAGTTTTTCTCTTTAAAATACTGACTGCTTTTTTGGTTCGCCCACTTATGTGAAAAATGGAACTCTCATAGAATGAATGTGTAGCAACTTGGATTGTTGGACTTGGATTTAGAGGGTTTCATTCCAAATTTCACATCTGGGCACCTACTCTGAAATGGTTAGCTATTAACCAATTGTAATCCATAAATGATCTGATTTTTTTTATTACCCTTTTGGCAGCTTACTTTTCAATTGCATTGGTTGTGGTTCAACCTTCAAAACTATATGTTTATATCGTTCAATGGTAGAAGAGAATGAGTAACAAACACATTTTTGAATGTCAGTTTATTCGGTTGACAAGAATTTGAAACACTACTAATAGGATACGTTACATAAGACGGATCGAAAATAGGAGATCCGGCGGTCAAGATAAGTTGCAGAAATAATATACGTGTGTAACACGTGTATGTACGTGACGGATCGAGAAGACGAGATCCGACGATCAAGAAGAATTCAGAATATTGAAGATATTTGAAGATATATTGAAGATATGTGAAGATTTAGTTTCTTATATTCAGAATATCTCTTGTAACTATCTAATGGTAATAGGATACGTTACATAAGACGGATCGAAAATAGGAGATCCGGCGGTCAAGATAAGTTGCAGAAATAATATACGTGTGTAACACGTGTATGTACGCGACGGATCGAGAAGACGAGATCCGAGTATCCGACGATCAAGAAGAATTCAGAATATTGAAGATATTTGAAGATATATTGAAGATATGTGAAGATTTAGTTTCTTATATTCAGAATATCTTTTGTAACTATCTAATGGTAATATTAGATAGAATTTGTATTATTTCCTAGTTTAGTAATAAGAAACTAGGAAACCCTAAACCCTAAGTCATCTATAAATAGGAGAGGATTCTAAGATTCAAAATCGTCGAGTTATGTAACCGATCAACCCCACATACAATTGCATGTGGTGATTATTAATAAAGAAGTAATTTCTCTGTGGATGTAGGTCTTGAGTATCCGACCGAACCACGTTAAATATCGTGTCTTTACTTCATGTTTATCATATCTCCGATTATTTATATAATCGTAAATTTAACAACTACTTTTTAAATCTCTCTCTTGTTCATGGTTTTCTGTTTGGCTTGTTGACACAGTATGGGAAATCTCACCTGCAAGGCCATCGCCACATTGCTTGGGAAGGCTAATGGAAGTGGTTATAACATAACTTTTTTTTCGGAACCTAGATATGAAATACCAAGATATAAAATAGATTGAAACCTAAATTAACCAACATAACCTAAACCCTAAATAACATAAACCCTAATGACATAAAATAGATTGAAATGGTAAATCTGATGTTAGGACCAAAGAGTATTTGATTCAAAAATAACCATTTGAATCAAACTAAATAACTAAATTAAAGCCCTAAATAACATATCGTCCACCGCCGTTGTTCATCGTGGAGTAGTTTCACCAATCGAATTACTTACATCTCTTTAGTTTGTGTGATTGTTTAATCTACTATTGTTTTTTGTGGTTTGTTTATTCTTCGTAGTGACAAAGTTCGTAAATTCTTTTAATCTTTTAAGGTTGGATTTCCATTTGGTGCAACTCTTCTTTGTTTGGATGGCTTCATAGGGTAATCGAATCAAGTCAACTAAATATTAATTCTTTAACGTTTAGATATTCAAACCTGTCAATTTTTCGTAACTTTTTTAGTTGTTGATATTCGAAAAAGTCTCTATCGGTCATATCAATATCACAACCCGACCATTTCAACTATTTAAAAATCTGATTTCAATTACAATCGAGTACATGCACTACACTACAACACAACTAAGGTTGGATTATCGAAATCGAACTGAACAGAGTTCTCGTTGACAGACTTTTTATCGGACTGGACAGTTCAGATACCTAAGCTTCTTGGCCATGATGGCAGCCGACTGGACACAAACAGACACTTTAGAAAATTTTAATATCCATAGTCTATCCGAACCCGCAAATGTTGAGTATTCATATAGATAGACATATATGGATATAGGTGATAGTCGGAGAACACTTAAAAGATCGGAGTCGGACTAAACGTCAGACAACGTGTATGTGTGATGTAGATTGTTGCGGAAGCGTAAAAGTAGTAGAACTCATTAACAAAACTCAGAAGAAATGATAAACAACTAAAGATTAACTAATAACTGTAAAGAAAAAAGATGCACTCAAGGGGTTTTGTTTTAGAATTCAATTGGATGATCTACAAGACAGACTGGACTTCTCTTATATAGAGATTATACTTTCCTAGGTGGACTCAAAGAGGGAAATAAGATAACTACTAATATTACTTTCCTTGATTGCTAGACTCTAAACATGGAAATAATAAATTGGAAACTTATATTAATAAAACTCTAGGCCGTTGGGCCTGTTGTCGGGTTGGCCGTGAGGCCCAATAGAGGATGGCCGCCATCATACTCCCCCTCCGTGGAACAATTTGTCCCCAAGTTGGTGTTGTCGTAAATCGGCTCATCTGGAAGAAACGGATAAATATCGGAAACATAGAAAGTGTTGGAAATATTGAAATCCGAAGGGAGATCAATAACAAACGCATTATCGTTGATTTTGTGAAGAATCTTGAAGGGACCAAATTTCTTCTGACCGAGCTTCTTGAAAGAACCCACGGGAGTTCGTTGCTTCGAAATATAAACCATAACGGAATCACCTTCCTTGAAATCCTTATGAACCCGACGCCGATGGGCGGAAGCCTTATAAGCGGAACTAGCCAAGGAAATATTGTTGCGGACCTCATTATGCAACGTGAGAATACGAGAGGCGAAGGACTTGGCGGTGGAGTCGAAATCGTCAATCGATGGAAGGGGAACAAGGTCCACCACATGCTTCGGCCGAGAGGTGTATACAATATCAAATGGTGCCTTCTTAGTCGTGCGAGTAATAGTGCTATTATACAAACTCCGCATGAGGAATGGTCGTTTCCCAATTGACACATTTGTCTTTAATAATACAACGAAGTAAGTTACCAGGAGAACGGTTGACGGCCTCGGTTTGCCCGTCACTTTGAGGATGACACGACACTACTAAAGTTAAGTTTAGTATTGAGTCTTTTCCATAGAAAACGCCAAAAGTGACTTTGAAACTTTACATCTCGATCCGAAACTATACTTTTAGGTAAACCATGAAGTCGAACATTCTCCCAAAAGAATAATTGGCTATATTAGAAGCATTGTGAGTTTTCTTGCAAGCAATAAAGTGAGCCATCTTACTAAAGCGATCGACGACAACCATAATCGAATCGCGTCCCTTTTGAGATCGAGGAAGTCCAAGAACAAAATCCATAGATAAATCTTTCCAAATAGTAACCGGAGTTGGTAAGGGAATGTAAAGGCCCGAATTTTGAGTTTTGCCTTTACTAGTCTGGCACGTATAACAACGTTCAACAATACGGGAGACGTCCCGTTTGAGCTTAGGCCAATAAAATCGTTCAGACACCAAAGCGAATGTTTTGTCACGTCCGACGTGTCCTTCATTGTGTAATTCTCGAATAATATGTTCCCGGAGAGAGAAAATAGGAATACACAATTGATTTCCGTGAAATAAGTAACCGGAAGAGATAAAGAACTCACCTGATTAACGGTTTTGACTGCAAGAATCCCAAATTGTACCAAAACCTTGATCGTCCTTATATTGGTCGGAGATGACGTCGAACCCCGGAACGTGAACCGTCATGGTTGTTAAGAGGCTAGCGCGGCGACTAAGGCCGTCGACTACGGTATTAGAGGACCCGGATTTGTGCTTGATAACGAAGTTAAATCGTTGGATGTATGAAATCCATCTCATATGCATCGGATCGGCGGTTCGTTGATCGTTTAAGGTTTGTAAAGCCTTATGATGCGTATAAAGGACAAATTCGACCCCGATGAGAAAGCGCTGCCAATGACGGAGGGCTCGGTAGAGAGCATAGAATTCGGACTCATATACAGTCCACTTGCGTCTTGCTTCTCCCAGTTTTTCACTCATGAATTCAATAGGTCTTTTATGTTGAGATAAAACTGCTCCTATACCAAGGCCTGAAGCGTCACATTTAACCTCGAAGAGTTTGGAAAAATCTGGGAATGCCAACACTGGTGCAGAACAAAGTCGTTGTTTAATTGTTGCAAAACCCTCATCTTGTTGGGGTCCCCAAGAAAATTTGCCTTTCTTTAAACAATCGGTAAGTGGTGCCATAACTGTATTGAAGTCCCGTATGAAACGCCTGTAAAAAGGAGCCAAACCATTGAAACTTCGAACTTCGGATGGTGAGGACGGAGTTGGCCACTCTGAAATAGCACGGACTTTAACGGGGTCAGCCGTTTTTACTGATAATGAATCCCAAGAAATAAACCTCCTCTAAGAAGAAGAAACTCTTTGGAACATTCATGTATAGAGAGTTCCATCGCATGACTTCAAAAACCGCTTTAATATGGTCTAAGTGATCGTTTCTGGATTTACTAAAGATGTGGATGTCATCGAAGTAAACAACCACAAACTTATTCAAGAAGGGTTTGAGAATTTGATTCATGAACATCATAAGCGTGCTAGGTGCATTAGAAAGACCGAAAGGCATGACTAACCATTCATAAATGCCTTCCTTTGTTTTGAAAGCCGTTTTCCATTCATCTCCTTCGCGAATACGAATTTGGTGATAACCTGCTTTGAGATCTATTTTGGAAAATATGATAGCTCCTGTAAGATGATCAAGCATGTCGCGAGGCGAGGAATCGGAAATCCATATTTAATTGTAATTTTGTTGATAGCCCTACTGTCAACACACATACGCCATGTCATGTCTTTCTTAGGAACCAAAAGGGTTGGTACCGCACATGGGCTAAGGCTTTCTCGAATAAAACCTTTAGTCATCAAATCTTCTACCTGTTCTTGGAGTATTTGATGTTCCTGAGGGCTCATCTTATGGTGAGGTAAATTTGGCAAATTTGCTCTCGGGATAAGGTCAATCTGATGTTGGATGTACGTAAAGGTGGAAGAGAAGGTGGGGTGATGGAGGGTATGAGATCTTTAAATTCATCAAGAAGTGGTTTAATCGATGGGTGTGGGGTGAATTCTTTGGTTGATGTATCCTTAGTAGCTAGTAGGAAACCACGTAGTGGAGTCGGTGGTGATGAGGGTTTGGTTTCGGTGGTGGTGTGTTGATCGGTTTGCTGCTTCGGTGGTGGTGTAGGTTTGGTTTCGCTGGTGGTGGTTGGATTGGTTTGCTGTTTCGGTGGTTGGTGAGGTTCGGTGATAGTGGATCTGCTGGAACGATGGTGCTGTGTGGTCGGTGTTGATGGTGGCGTGTCGGTGAAGGTGCTGTCGCGATGTGGTGGTGGGGGCTAACTTGGTAGTGGTGTTATCCCGGTTGCTCCATTCGAAGTGGTAAGTTTCTCCGTCAATGGTAATAGTTTGAGACTTCGTTAGAGCCAAGAAAACTCGAACGTGTTAGCCCGACAATGATAAGTGGCGTCAATGTCAAAAATCCATGACCTTCCGAAGATAAGATGACAATTATCCATATCCACGACGTCACAACAAATTGAATCACGGTAGTGAGAACCAATGGAGAACGAGAACGTGCATTGGGTTTGGAACGATAATTCTTTTTTATTAGAAATCCAACCAATATTATACGGGTTTGGGTGTTCAGTTGTAGGTAGGTTAAGAGCATTGACAAGACGTTGGGAAATCATATTCTCTTCGCTACCATTATCGATGATGAAATCACAGACTTTTTTGTTTATTGTAAGTCGTGATTTGAACACTTTATCCTTTCCGGGTGGTTTGTTAAAAAATTTCTGGATTTTGGAGGTTCATGATACCAGCTGATGTAGATTGTTGCGGATGCGTAAAAGTAGTAGAACTCATTAACAAAACTAAGAAGAAACGATAAACAACTAAAGATTAACTAAAATAACTGTAAAGAAAGAAGATGCAATCAAGGGGTTTTGTTTTATAATTCAATTGGATGATCTACAAGACAGACGGGACTTCTCTTATATAGAGATTATACTTTCCTAGTTGGATTCAAAGAGGGAAATAAGATAAATACTAATATTACTTTCCTTGATAGCTAAGACTCTAAACATGGAAATAACAAACTGGAAACTTATATTAATAAAACTCTAGGCCGTTGGGCCTGTTGTCGGGTTAGCCGTGAGTCCCAATAGAGGATGGCCGCCATCAATGTGTGTCCATTAATTCTAGCCAGTTGGTCAAATTGTGACCGTTTCAAACCTCGGGCGTTCACAGGCTCAATCGAGGGGGTCATTTATCCAATCCTAGGCTAGGCACAACCGGACCACTATCGACCTGATAAAGTAGAAACTTTTGTCTTGATGACGATAAGCGTTATGCACCCTACGATAATCACCTCAGGACCCACAAAATCCATATCAACGGATATAACTTTATTAACACGAAACAACCTGCATGTTCGCCACGTGTATTTCAACT
Organism: Eschscholzia californica; assembly: GCF_041429995.1. NCBI lineage: Eukaryota > Viridiplantae > Streptophyta > Magnoliopsida > Ranunculales > Papaveraceae > Eschscholzia > Eschscholzia californica. The sequence goes on along the minus strand of NW_028238198.1, from coordinate 8,471,351 downwards.
GCTTTGACCCTTTTTTCTCCTACTATCAATCACCACCGTCGATTTCAATCTCATCGTCATTACTGGAATGGGCCAAGTAATAAATAAGTGGGACCTAGTAACTTCCGCCGTCTAAATACACGTGTCAGTCTCTTTTGCATGCTGTTAGCTTCACCCACGTTTCAGAACCACAGCAACCAACAGTTAAATCTCACTCTCACTCACTTCTCTCTCTCTTCAAAGTTCAAACCTTTCTTCTTCTTCCCTTCATTCAAAACCTCTAGAAAAAGAAAAACCAGTAGAGATACAGAAGAGTAGAGAGAGAGAGAATATATTTTTTAGAGAGAGAAAGTATTCATTCTATCCTTTTATGTCACAAAAATGAAACCCTAAAAAGTGATAAAAATTAAATGAAACAACAAAAGAATGGAAGTAATGTCAAATACAGAAAACAAAAACGCTCTTTTTTACGTTTCACAATTCAATATCACAACCGTCGACACAGATTTCAATGTCTTCAAATATTCCTTCCAATTTAGTACTAATTGACTAATTTCATTCAAACCCTAATCTCTTTCTTATCAGAATTTTGGGTTTTTATCTTTTCTCATTTTGTGTTTTCTTATACAGAGGAAAAGGATAAAACCCAGAAATTTTCATCTGGGGTTTTGAAAATTTCTAGGGTTTCAATGCCGAGACGTTTTATTGGAAATGAATTTTCTTCTTCTGGGGTTAACAAGAATTCTCCTCCTTCATCTCCAAATCCATCTTCTTCTTCATCATCTTCTTCAAATACTTCTTCATCTGATTCTGGTTCAGGGTCTAATCCTTGGCGCTTTAATCATCAAATTCCTCCATTTTCGAGGTTTGTTAGTGATGATTTTTTGGGAGAAACCCCAAAAACTGTTGAATATGGAGAAAGGGTTATTAATGGTTATGAATTTGGTGATAGAAGGAAGTTATTAAGATCTTCAGTTCCAATTCCAAGTCTAAATTCTGTTTCTTCAGCCATCGGAAATGCCTTTCCGATGATGAACAATGCACAGAGTAATCCGGTGATACAATCACAACAATCAGGTATATATATATATGAAACTCAGAAGTTCAGCTTAATCTTTCTTACTTGGGTAAATGTGAATTGTGTAAGTCACTATGATAAAGACATTCTTAAAACCCATCACTTAGATGAGCATCATGATCTTACTGACCTATTATGTAGTCAAATTACTGATATAGGATCTCAATGAATAAACAACTTATTAGGGAAACAAAACGACATTCGAAATCTATTTGGTGCTAGAAATTCTAGATGTTTTGGACGATATTTCGATCTTAGTGTCATAGGTATGAAGAGGGAGTGTTAGTCTTCTAAGAGACCCTATATGGTTGCCATTGATGGAATCCATTCGGCCTAACTCTCCTTGAAAACCGACTTGCAAGGAAAGGATTGGAAGAGGAATCTACTTTTCAAATGTTAATGTCACACAATGTTATAGTCCCATATCGCGAGAGTGTTCAGAGCTTGTTGTCACACCCATAAAATTTTGGCTAGGGGGCATAGGTGACACCCCTTCCTTGGTGGAGCCTTTGAATTGGGCTAGAGGACATCATATTGGGCCAAGCTTTGAACTTGGGCTAGGTTTGGCACATAAATGGGCGGCCTTGGAGAAGAAGTATCTAGAGGTTCATGGAGCATCAAGAGCACTAGAAGGTTTCTAGAAATTTCCATGTGAGGGTCGTGTAATCTTGTCTGTCCATTGTGAGGGTCGTGTAATCTTGTCTGTCCACTGTTAACACCCTCATTTGTAAAGCTTCCAAGAAGTGATCCAAGCAAGAGAGCCCAAAGTGTGAGTGACTTGGGAAGCGTGCTTGTATGCATCTGTACTTGAGAGTTCTTTGGCAATAGAAGAATTCCTTCCGCCAAAGTGCTAGAGTGGTCTAAGTTGAGCTTTTTTGCTAGTCTCTTAAGTCTTTAAGTAAACTTGGATCTCTTGTGTTATTCCGCCACCAAGGGATATTGTTTGCCTATAGTCAAGGTTACTTGGCAAACATGAGGAAAGGCTAACTTGTGCTCGACCTGTACTAGCCTTGAAGCATTAGAGCCGCATGGGTAATACGTGATAGTGCCTATTCGTATTTTACTCCTTGACACTGGGTTGTATGTGTGCGCTTAAGCTTGGTAAGTGGCGAGGCCTTTTGTGTGGGCTCGTCGAGTCTTCGCCGAGAACTAAACCCTGTACCCTGTGAGATTGGGGTTGGGGTGGCAAAAGTGGGGACGATATCCTTAACTGCTAAGGTCTGGGGCGTCACCCACAATGTGAGATAATGCTTGTAACTCCCCTCAACGGTAGGTCTGGAGTCACTCGGCATTCTCCCACCAAGTAGGGTTATGGTTACAAACTAATGGCCCATCCTTGGATTACTAGCTCATATAACATGTGAAACTATTGTTCTAACTCTCCTTGAATACTGACTTGCGAGTAAGGTATTGCTCAAGACTTATCTAGGATTTTTGATGGCGAGGTAATGTGGAATAGTGCTAAGAGCAATTATAGAGATGAGTTCATTGAGTTTGTCTCTCGCCCTCTATTGGAACTTAGAGGTGACATATGCGCAACACTTTTAGATCACAAAAGACAGTTTTAAGATAAAACCCTGGATTGATCAACATGACTAAGATTGCTTCTTAACTTGCAACTTCCTTCATCTTGCATCAAATTGATAATGAATATAATTCATCAATTTTGTCTTTTTCAGGTTTCAATGGCAGCAGGTCTGAGGTTACAAACCTTACTAGGCTGACTAATTCTTGGGCTCCGCGACCTGTAGAAAATCCTTACCAATTTCAGTATATTCCATACAATCATGTTTCAAGTGAAGGAACACCAAGTTTGAAGCGGAAAAGTGAATTTTCCGCCAACTCTTGCTATCCCACTCATATGGAAACCCTATTTGGCCAACTCCCCGGTGGAGCTTCTCAAGATCCAGGTAACACTTAAAATTTTCATATTGAAGAGCCAATCACATTTCTTGACTGAACGTATTTGTTGGTGGGATATTCTCACTGGTTTGTCGATTCCTTAAGACCTTTTAGCTTAAGCCTCTGATGAGATTAGAGGAGGTTTAGTCAAAAGCCCTGATCCGAATTGATTTAGGCACACGGACAAGAATATGGAACTACCCACTTTTCATGTCGTGAATGCGAAGTTTTGTCGATCCGATCAAATATTTCTTACCAAATCTCTATATAGTTTTACCAATATCTTTGCATCTTCAAGATTCCAGCAGCTTAGTATTTAAAATTGTCATCTTTTTCTTTTTGCAGTCCTTCATACTGGTTATGTACCTGTTCAAACACTTTTCCAGAATACTTTCATTCCTATATCTGCTAGGAGTATACCTTCGAACTACTCCCTGACTCCTCCCATAAAAAATGAAGCATCTGATTATCGAGAACTCAATAACTTTGCTACATCACAAAGTCGTTGGGATGGAAATTCCGTAGGTGGGAATGCTTCAGTGCCGAGGCACCAAGGGAAGATGGCCCATCCAGCATCCTCAATCAACAATGGTATGGCTATAGGATTGGATGTGAACAGATATGCCAATTTAGAACCTTCGGCCGGGAATGGGTACCCACTCGCTCCACAAAATACTCCATCCGAAGTTGTTTCAAACGTAAGGCCTGTATGGATTCCAACTGAAACAGAGTCATGCATTAGGTCTCTTCCTCCAGCAAGTTCTTATAGCCCTGAGTATGACAAGGTATGTTTTCTCCAAAACTAAAACAATGGTATATTATTGTTTGAAAATTATGTCGCCATTGATATCTGTAAATTCAAGCAAATACGTTAGCTTTGTTTCAGGAAATTGAAGGCAAGGGTTTAGTGTTACTTGTGCAGAAAGAGTTGCGGAAAACAGATGTCGGAAACCTGGGAAGAATTGTGATTCCAAAAGTATGATAATATCTTACTTTCTAAGAAAACCTAGGCTAATACTTTTAGAAGTTGTCTTTCTAGTTCGGCTGTACTATATAATACTAATATGTAGGCTTCTTTTTATAGAGGGAGGCGGAGACAAATCTTCCACCCTTAGAAGCAAAAGATGGACTTATTTTGCAAATGGATGACCTAAATTACTCAGTTGAATGGAAATTCAAGTACAGGTATGTCTATTTTAAGTACTTTTAAGCATTAAAGATTTGCCAGTAAGATTTTAGCCTAAAATGTATGACCTAGTTACCTTGTCCATGTTCCCAGTAATTCAAAATAAGAATCTTTAATTTTGTTTGTAAGTCGGTTATGAAATCTGACGCGAGGTCTGAATTGACTCGAGTCATACTTCAGAACGTTTGATGTTCTATGACTCGTCTGAATGGCTGATTCTGATTGATTTTGAGTCCATTTGAGTCAGACAATTTAGACTCAGACAAGTCAACCGAGTCAGATTTAGATAACGAGAAAAAGAACAAACTTCACCTATTTCTACTTCTATTTGGTGGGTACATGAGTTGACCCATCCTTCACAGTCTTAAGTTATCGTTTGGATCTCATAGCAGTCGAGAATTTGACCGATTCTTCTTGTTTGCAGGTTTTGGCCAAACAACAAAAGTAGGATGTATGTAATGGAAAATACAGGCACGTAAAAACTCATACTAAATATGTATATACATATCTGAAGCTTGCCCTTCATTTCTTCGATTCTCTAATACTTCTAATGGTTGGGTTTTAATCTTCTCATCCAGGGGATTTTGTTAAAATGCATAACCTTAAAACAGGGGATCTATTCATGATTTATAAAGAGAAGACTTCTGGAAAATATGTGAGTAGAACTCATGATCATCACATCTAACTTGTTGATACTAAATAACATCTAATCTGATTCCATTGAGTTGTCCCCGTTTTTCGCTTATCTGAAGGTTGTTCGTGGGAAGAAAGGAAATAACCCATTGTACATAGGAAATATGGTGGGGAACAACGCCATAGAAGGAGAAACAGTAACAGCAATAGGACAACTTGGTTCAGAACAAAGAAACACCATGCCTGTTGATTTTTTCAGGGATGTAAGAACTGAACAAGGTACCATCAGATCTGGGATATCGTTTGATATCGGTGCAGACACATGTGGGCCTTCTCCATTTCAGTTCACTCGATGAGCGTCACCAGGTATTCAACCAGACGACGCTCGATAATATCACTGGTTTTGTTGCCTTGGCTTAAACTGGTTGAAGAGACATCAACTGTTAGTTTTTTGTCTAAACTCCTAAAGAATTTTTGTAGTTATGTTTATGGGGATAGATGGTGAAACAGAGTAGTCTGTTGCTTCCCTAAATGAAAATATTCTGAACATATTTAAAAGTTCTGTATAAATTATCTGAAATGCTATTTTGGGCATATTTTTCAGTTTTAAGTTATGTTTTTCTGTCTGATGTTTTTTTATCCAACTTCACTCTGTGTAAATTTGTGAACAAATCCTCTCAACAATTTTGTAAATTTCTGAATAAATTCGTTTCAACTCAAAAATTATTTTGCAAAAATGTTTTGCATTTTGTCTTTTGCATCTGACAACACACAAACTGACATTAACTTTTAGGCTAAAGTTTATATCCGATTTGTCTTGTAAAGGAAAAAAATGGTTTCGCATGTTTTGTTTTGCTTTGACAGAAACATTTAGACTGGTGCATTTTTTATGCAAAAATTAAAATGTTATGCATATTATTCTTTTTATTTAACAAACCCATTAGCGGACAAGTAATATTTGACTAATGCATTATGTTGTTTTTGAAACCAAGTGAAATCATATTTCATTTATAAGTGATTCAAGCACAAGTTGCATGGATGATATTTTTATTTCTTTGAGAACTACATGAGAGTTACATACGACAAGTTTAATGAACTTTCGAATGTAAAGTGCCACACGAAGGGAAAGAAACTGACCAGACACAAAATCAAACAAAAGACCCTAAAGGTCGACAAAAGATCCGGAAGATCGAGAATGAAAAGACCCTAAAGGTCGACAAAAAATATAGAATTAATACTAAAATTGCTCCAACCGAGAGAACCACAACCTCCGATGAGTGTAAATCGCAAGGCCAACCACCACCATCACTGTCGAACAAGTCTTTGAGTCCATCTGTTTAGGCTTGTTACTTGATAGATCCAAAGATTCAAAAGCTTCAAACAGCCAAATGTTGTTGTTTCAATTCTTGTTGAACCCTAGAAATCCCAAATCTCTCTTCATTTCTTCCTCTCTCACTCCATCAATCTATTACTAAATCTTTCGAATCCTTTCACAAATTGAAAGAATCGATGTGTGCCGAGTCCAGAAAACAATCCCTCGAAACCCAATTTCAGAAGGAAAACAACCCTAGAAACTATTTAATGATGGAGAACAAACTAGAAAAGAAACATAAAAGGGTTCCGGCAAAGGGTCCTCATTTCGCCATAAGAAAGAGACGTAGATCTGAGTACGGTTGAAGAGAGAGAAAGACGGTTATTTTATTTATTTTTTTTACAGAGAGAAAGGCGGTTTATTAGAGAGAGAGAGAGTTGAAGAAGGGCTGAAAGAAATGCATTATGTTGTTAACAACATGATTATGCATGTTGTCAACATTTTATAACAAGTCAGAACAACTATATATGTTGTCAACATTTTACAACAAGTCAGGAAATTATTGCATATGTTGCGAACCATTTATAACGATACAATTGTATATGTTGTCAACAGTTTATAACAACATAGTTGTATATGTTGTCAACATAGAAGGGTAAAAAAAGGGATTGTGAAAAAAAATATGATATGTTGTCAACGGTTTAAAAAGTGTTAAAAAATAGATTATTTTTTTACATTATTATTTTTGAATGGTTTTTTTCCTGTTAGGATCAAGATTTTGAATTTTTCATTCATTCCTTCTTCTAGTAATCACACGTTACTGTTGTGGGGAGGTAAAGAAATCATGCAAAATGGTAAACAAATCTGTAATTATTTATTCGGCATTTCGGCAATACTTTTTTCTTTTGGTCAAATAGTTCGAAAAAGATGTCATTTTTTTTTAAGTTGTTAATCAACATATAATATTAAAAAAAGAAAATCTTTATTTGGCACTAACAAATTTTTTTTTGAAAAATCGACTATGATCTACGTTAATCGTCACAAGACATTGATATCTCATGAAGATGTTATAAGCACGATAACCGCCTAAGTTAATCTAATAGTGAAAGGCCTAAAATCCAACAACATGAAAGTAACATAAAGCCAGACAAGTATATTAGGCCAGCGCTTTGGGGAAATCAAAATAGCTTCCGTGTGTAAGATTTTGTCAAAAATCGGTTACTTTAGTTGACCAATAAATTTTCTAATTGTTAGGGGGAAAACAAATTTATTGACCATTTCTTCTCCATTCTGCCAAGGGTCGCCGGAATCCAGCCACCACCATCATCACCAAAATCCGGCCACCACCATCATCATTTGCAACTTTCTCTCTCTCCCTCTCTCCCTCTATTTATCCCTCTCTCTTTCTCCATCTTTCTTTATCATTCTCACTACCTCTCTCTCACTATATCTCGTTTTCTCTCTCATTATATCTCGGTTTCTCCGATCACCAAACCCTAACACTCGGTCTTACTCTCACTCTCCCTAAACTCTCTCTCTTACAGTTTCAGAATTCATGGATATTCGTCAGCCCACGAAATGTTTCGTGACCGACCGACCCACGAGATCTCGTGAGTCTATCGACCACGAAACATTTAGTGGGCCGACTGTCCACGAAAAGTTTGTGGTCGGTTGACCACGAATCATTTCGTGGTCGACCGACCTATGCAACCCTCGAGGAGGGTTTGGCGAAACCCTTCTCGCGGTCTTGTTCTGGCGAAGGAAAAGCTTTCTTTCGTCGGAATTGTGTGTGAGAGAGAAAGACTGAAAGAGAGAGAGATGGAGAGAAAGAGATAGAGTGAGGAGAGGAAGAAGAAACAAAAAGAGGAAAATGGTGGTGGGCAGGAGGTGGTGGTCAAAGATGGTGGTCGGAGTTTTTTTTTGGAACTGATAACTTCATTGATAATGATTGAGAACAAACACGAAGTTACAAGTAAACAAAACAAAGCACTAAGGCTACACAAGATGATGAAGAAGAAGAAGAAGAAATGTTTTGTTTCTCCTTAAAAGTTATTTCTCAAGAAAATCTCCAAAATTTCACATCTTCCATTTAAAATTTTCCACACGGAAAACTATTTTGATTTCCACGAAGGGCTGGCCATTTATTACATTATTATATCATACAAACTCAAGACCCACCTATTTACCGGGTGGATCCAAGGGTCCAAAATTGAGTCAATTCTCCTCCCTCGTCAACGACGGCTTACTTTACATACTAAAACCCTAAAGCCCTAAAATTCACCTTCCTACGACACTTCTCTTCTTCCTTCAAACACACAGGTCTCCTCTCTCTCTCTCTCTCTCTCTCTCTTCTTGATTAATGTTTCTTTTTAGTTTGAATTTCCCTACCCTTTTCTTGTTTCTGCTTGAAAAACCTAACTGATTTGTATTACTTTCTTCGTTTGATCAGAAACCCTTAACAGCAAATTTGCCATACATGGATCCGCAGCCGGAACCAGTAAGCTACATCTGTGGAGGTAATTTATTTGCCTATCTATGGTTTTGATCCCCAAGACTCTCTCTCTCTCTAAAAGTTAGGTTTTTGTTGTTGTTGCTGTAGATTGTGGGATGGAGAATACACTGAAACAAGGGGATGTAATTCAATGCCGGGAGTGTGGTTATCGCATCTTGTACAAGAAGCGAACCCGTCGAAGTAAGTCTTCTTCTTTTTTTCATATTTTCTCATACCAATCTTGCCCTTTACTTGCAAGTTTTGATCTTTAGGATTCCCTAGTTTAAATTTCAACTCTTGGTGGATTAGGGTTTCTGTTTAGGATAGGGAACTTGTATATAATTTGGTTTTGACTGCTTAAACTGTCAAGGAATGGTAGTTCCATTGAAAACCCTAAAATAACAATTTCTCTATTTTTATGGATTTGGGCTGTTTTTGAACTTCATTCAGAAAAATGGGGGAAAACTATGTATTCAAGCATGTAATAAGATCAATTTGTTCGCTATCGGTCTCTTGCCGGTATTTAGCCTTGGATGGAATTTGCTACCCGCTTTGGGCTTATCCCAAACATCCCGACTTGCCAACAGTGCCTCGTGGTGCAGCAGGGTATGGGCACGATGGTGCTCTCACCCTCTCTGGCGCCCTCTTCTAGAGAACTAGGGCCTGCTCCACCGCAGAGAACGCTTCTATAAATCACAACTAGGACGGCCTCGCCGTCCCACTCTCAAGCTGGGGTGCTCCCGGTTCGCTCGCCGTTACTGGGGATCCTTGGAAGTTTTTTCTCCTCCGCTTATATGTAAACTCAATTGATTGTACCACTTGCACTTCTGATTTCCCTGGGGTACCATTTATCTTTTCCCTTTCTGTTTTTTTCTAAAAGAAGTTTTATCAATCTAGGGAAGTTTAAATGTAAGGTAGTTAGGAACCAAGGGCCGGCATCATCTTATGCAGACCTTCGAGATGGTTTAACGTTTGAAACAAAAGGACATGTGGGGAAATGTTGTTCATGCTACTTCATTGCCATAAAGAATCACTAAATACTTGTATGATTAACCAAATGATCTAAGGGTCTGGTCAGATAGATCACTGTTTCAAGTTCCGTAGTTGTCAAAAAGCAGAACTTAGTTGGTTTTGTTTTTACATGCCTTGATTCGCCTCTCTTTATCTTTCGATTTATATCATTGTCATGTACACCTCTTGGATTTCGACCTAATTGTGACGTTTGTGTTTGTGGCAGTTGTTCAGTATGAAGCACGTTGAAGAAGGGAAGCTATTGAAATTGGTCATGGAAATTAAAGTATGATACTTGTTGCATTATGAATGTTTGAAGTGTGCTACTTATGGTATTTCGCCCTACTCCTTAAACCATCAAACAAGTAAATTGTCTGAGAAAACTTATATGTAAATTGAAATGATACTTATTACTATGTAAGCTTGTGAGTGTTTTATCAAATTTGTCATCAAGAGTGTCTGATTTTTCATTATTACAGCTAGTATCTTCAACCATAGCATAGATAATCTTCTCTCTGAATCCATTTCTTTCGAACCTTCACTTCTTTCAAATCCTAAATTGATCTATCCAAACACTAAATTGATGAGTAAATTGGAACACCATATGTGAATCGGATCATCTAATTCACAAATGTCTTTATTAACAAAAATGTTATTGGAACAAAACCTTTCATCCAAAATGGGCGAAGATTGTGGATGGAGAAATCTTGGATGTTGTAAACGCACCGATGGTAGTGCAAAACGAACTCAAGTTCGAGGTGGTGCTGCTTGGGAACACAGACCAAGGCCCTCGGCCGCCGCTTCCGCCTTACACAAATATAGGACGGAAGATTATGTTGGCGCATCCCAGCCCTTCTAAGAGTAGGCCCGACCCCTAGAAGCAAAGAAAGGGCACTCTTTAGAAAGGTCAGGGTGTTCATAGAACTTCACATTTATTTTATCAACCCTAAAAGATGAAGTTTTAAAGAGAAAAACATGTTTTCACACATATCAAACGATGCCTAAATTGTTCTCTCCGTTAATCTATCTTCTCTGCATTTTATAAGAGTAACCCTGCTGACTCGATGATATCGGACAACCTTCCAGACCTATACATCTAACTACATTAAGATTAGCAATTTGAACTTTTCGCGCTTACCTAATTCAAATGCTGAAGTAAAACTAGGATTCCATTGAGTGCACTATTTTTCAACACTTCAAAAAGGCAATAAGTATTTGAAGTTACTACGAATAGATCTTTAACATTATATATACATTTCAATTACTACTTGGGTATGCTAAAAATGCACCCCAAAAACACCCTTCAAGTTTCCACATCAAATAGATTCTATACCCATTTCTCCTGAAAAAAAAAGAAGCTCAAGAAACAATCATAAAACAAACAAACAGATCGGATTATTATACCGTAATACCTAATTTAGTCTTGAACTATTCATTCTTCCCCACCATTTTTTCTTTGCTTTGTTAGCACTTCCTTCATCATTTCCAATCTTGTGCAGAATCACCTTTGTTTCACGAAGTCTACTCGCGTAATCTTTCTTCCAAGTTTCAAAAATCTGCTTCAACCTTCTTAGTTCTCGATCTGGATCTAAACTTGCTTCTGTCTGACCAGATTTCACCTCTACTAAGAATTTGGCATCGTCGCCAAAAACTTGAGTTCGTTGCTCAAATTCCTCGGCTAATCGACTTATAACACTCAGACCAGTACTCATCTCCCTATTTGTCATCCGTGGGGCAGATCTTGTGCCGTTACTAATAGAAGTAGTTTTATTTTTACTTCCAAGATCCCAACTGAATTCGCTGTTGTCGATTATGTTTGTTGAAGCATCTGACATTCTTTCTGCATCATCAATGGCGAGACTGTTCTTTGCAACACAAAGACTTGATTGTAAGGATTTCATTTGTTTTTGCCATAACTCTTCCATAGATTTCATTTTCACTTCATACTCGGACCATCTACTCTCGTACTGTTGAAGTCGTTGTTGGAGAATGTCGTTTTCATCTTCTTTCTCTCTCAGTGCAGCTTCTGCCTTCAAGACTCTTCGCTTCAGTTCAGCGAGAACTGATGCTTTTACCAGTACCTCATCTGATCCACAGTTCTACAACAGAATTCCGAATTAGTTCATAATCAATACAAGCAATTATTAAGGAAGGTAAATATAAGTATTGGGGAACAGTAATTTGGTCATTCAAGTTCACTGTTTTTTCTCTTACTGATGAGTGATTTAAGGCTCACAAGACCTGGTTTGCCGGACAGTATGGGATAGATACATTCTAGAATGAGACTGATTATGAGAAAATCTTTCCTTGACATAATCTATCATAGAGAAAGTTGGAGGAGCTATTGAAAATATTTCCTTGACATAATCAATCATAGAGAAAGTTGGGATAGATACATTCTAGGGGATTATTTACAGGTGCCGTGTTTGTCTGTTTTTCAAAGTCGGGTTTGAAATCTGACTGGAGCTCTGCATTGGCTCGAGTCAGATTTCAGAATGTCTGTTTTCTGCTTGACTCGTGATGTTTGACTCATCGGACTAGATGATTTAAGTTGATTATGGATCCATTTGATTCAGAAGAGTCAGATTCAGACAATGAACAAAAAAAACACCATCTTACACCATCTTAATAAAGTAGTTTGCTCGATGGCATGGTTCTTTTTATGGCCTTCGGCCCTTTACGGCAAATACCAAGCACACGGGCCTTTAGCTCAATGGTTCAGCATGTCCTCCAAAAACCAAGATGTGGGTTTCATTCTAGGGGGTAGGTAGAGGTTTAAGTGAAGCTCATGAATCATACACTCATACCAAAATGACGATATTTACGAACTGAGTGGGTGAGCTAGTCTGAATAGGTAATAACAAATTAAAAAAGTCAACCTAATTATCAAATTTATAGAAAAAGTACAGTTTGACTCCTTTCTATTGCAATAAAATTGTGAAAGATACCTCGGTGCCTTCGTAGTTCTTGTTCAAGGTCAGCAAGCTTATATCTCCGGAACACCTTCTGACTGACCAGCCACGAATAACTAAAAGAGAAAAGATAACATAATTAGTTAACTCAGAATTTAAGTAATAGTGGAGCAATCTCTTGAAGCACAGAAAAAGGATCAGATGTTGACCAGAAAAGCAACAAGAGCTAACAGACAAACAAAGAACAACAAATAAGAGTTTACCAGATTGTATCACTATTGAGGCACCACGAATGTCCAAAAAGCTTTTCCTTGCAACCCTGCTTTTAATGTGCCGTTGTATGACCATGGCAGCTCTACGTTTTTGTACTAAAATTGCATATTCTCTTCTGAATTTCTCACCTCGAATAACTGCAAGCAGATCAACTAAGTAAGTACTAGTGACACAAAAATTGACCGAGTCTGAACTGGACTGAACGTTTCCTGATAACGAAAAAGCAAGTAAGGGAAACACATTACACGACTGTAGTGTCGAAATTCCTTTCTTTAGCTCTTTCACGTAGGACCGAGCCTGGTGGCCTCTGAAACAACTCTGCACCCGTAAAATACCATGGAGGGTATGGTTTCTTGTATCTTCAAGCACACCAATCTAAAAAATTTCGCAGTTCAAAAAGTAAAAAAGAGGAGACAATTAAGAGACTGAAACAGGGCAAAGCAAATAAATATTTAACCATAACTAGCTCGAGAAGAGAATATTCAACACCAAAATAGTTCTATAATTTCCATCTTCCACTTCCTACCCACTCCCTACGTTAGGTTAAGTCCTCTTCATGTTTATTACATTTACCTAGATTCAACTGGGAAGGAAAATTGCTCTTACCTGTCCAGTACGGAAAAACAATTTGGTGTAGCCAACTTGATACATTTCGGGAAGAATATTGAACTGGTTAAGAATTGCAACTGAAACACTAAGTGGATCTTGAGAGGCAACACTCTCCAGAAGAAGAAAACCATACCTGGTATAGATAGAAACAAAGGTTAATAAAGGATAGCAAAGACTGTCAAGTGTGCGAAACAGATAGAATACATGGAAGCTATATCCACAAAGAACAAAAAAAAAAATCAGATTGAATTCCTTCACCTTCTAGCGAACTTCTGGTGAGACATCCTGGTAGGATAACCAGACCTGGATATCCGAACCACCTCTAGAACTCCACAACACCTTAGCTGCTGTAACACAAGCCCTTGTTCATAAGTTCCAGGACGTTGCAAGCTGTTTGGCTTGATACAACGTATAAAATGTGGTGTTGTGCTCTCCAGTCGCTGCATTAACTGGAAGAGTTGACCCTGAACACAAGTGCCAAAATATAAGAGCAGTGTCTCAAAAGAAGATAGTTTTAATTGAAGTCTTCCTAAGCCAATTTCTTAATGATTTCTATTTACAAACTTCAAAGAACTTGCATTTTCATAAAATTTGAGCACCGCTAACCGCTTTACCTTGAATTTTGTCGCAACACTTAGCTTTTGAGACTCTGCTCCACCTGATCTATGTAAAGGACCTACTCCTGGCTTCTCAGATTGAGTAAGCAAAGTGGATGCAAATATCTGAGGAAGTTGGCGCGTGCAAGATGACAAAAGTTGAATAGAATCTAAATGCAACAGATCCCTGTTCTTCTCCAGAAAACCTGAAGTGTCATACGTTACCTGCAAAGGAGGCAAAGGAATTCTATAACTTCTAGGTGGATAACATGCAGGATACAGCCCTCCATAGAGTCACCATAAGATATCCATCAGCAGATGAAATCCAAGTTTTTCTACTTTCCGGGCAAGAACATCCATTGGGTGGGTGAACATAATATCTCGGAAGAATCGTAGAAGATCTAACATCAGGAGGTACCTATGAACTAATATGTATTTTTACCGATCTAACATGGGTACTCCTTTTCACTCTTTTCTAGTGTTGGATACTTGGTTACCAGTCTCGGACTTAGGGATTGTTGCTGGAACTCAGATTAACTTTAATAGGTATAACGTAAGATTTGTTAACTGCGTTTTCAGTGTACTAGCATGTGACCGATCATTTATGACCAGTAATTAAACAACTCTATGTTAACGTATTGTATGAATATAAATATATGTGTTGGACCATACCCCCACTTTTGAATCTTTGATTTCACTCCCCGATACCTCGAACCCATATTGGATGGTGATAAATGTGTCGGTGATAAATGTATTGGTGTTCATGGTACCTAGAGTTCGTTTTTTACTTGTGGCAGATTACTATTTTGATCCCGTTTAATGAAAGATGGTAGCTAAAAGATAGAGCAGCAACCTACCTCTCCTGCATAATGGGAAACATTGAAAGCTTTTCCTCGCTCTCCTCTGAAGCAAGAATTAGAATTCAAGTGCTGCTTTAGCTTGTTAGCAAATGTCACGTCAGTTCCATTAGGAAAAGTAGACTCTTCATCCAGCAGAGACAATAGTCCTAATGGCTTCTGCAGAAATAGATAAGAATCAAATTGTTGTGTACATACGCCTGTATGATCCAAATTAAAGTAACCACTTGCTTTTATAGGACAAAAGATTTGGTAATATTCCAGAAAGAAAAAACATTAGTGATTGCAAGTTCAATAACTTCGACTATTGTCGCACTTGGTTCCAACTTCAAGAGTTAAAAAGAGGGACCAAGTAAATTGTGTTGCGCTTTTTAACTAGCTGATATTGTAAATTTTACAAGGAGAAACATTTGTAAGTTTTTACCTGGACTCATACAGCAACTACCCTTTATAAACTATGAACTACCATTAAGAGATGAACTTCCGAAATCTAAGACACGTAATTATTGTTATGAGCTTTTGTCATCCATAACCAAAATTAGAGTTCCTAGTTGGTTGAATTTACATAGTAAGAGAATCTTATGCTGTCCTAAACGTAGCATGATACTGCTCTTCATCCATCCATCATTCACGCGGTAGAGTATGTAACAGTGTCCACTCGTATTTAAAAAGCAGGCATTACAACTGATGGGGGAGTTTTTCGGGTTAGGATACGAGATTGTACTGTTAGCTTTTATGTAATGTGAAAAAAAAATCCCTTTTCCTTTTGCCGCCTAACTGTATAGCTGTTCTAGCGAAAGTTGTTTTCAATATATATGCAGGAGCAGAACCAGGATTTTAGTTGAGCCGGGGCTAGCCTAAAATTACTAGAAACTAAATTTCTACTTAGAACCATGTAGTACTTGCGAACTATGGTTTGAAGGCAATTTTATCAATATAGTATCTTATGTATAAACGTGCTACGTTCATCTAAAATGCTAATCAACCTCATCTCTCAAGCCACTAAAATGTTTTGTGAAAAGTTGTATGGTAAAATTACTTAAAATAAAAGACAAAGATGCGAGAAATCAACCTTGTGACTCTGAAGTCTAAACTGCAATTGACTTGTATGAGCTACATTACATTTGACGCTTGAATTCAGACTCTAATTCATGTTCAGATAATATGGATCTTAGAATAACTATTGATAGACATAAACTTAAGAAACAAGTAGCTTGCAGAGATCCTTGAAAATAGGAATGCAAATGAGGCTTCTTAGGAATAGATGGTGATAGTAATAAATAGAAAAAGAATATTGTTATACGAGTTGAGAAGGGTTGTAGACTCTACAAGAATTGGATAAAAGAAAGAGATATGTTGTTTGGAGGGACTTTGAAAAGCGAACCAATCAGAGTACGACACCTGGGCAAAGGAGTTAAAATCACGTGCAATTCTGAAATTATAAAGAATTTACAGTTAGGTCCTCAACTTCACCGTGTTCAGCTGTAGTCCCCCGTCTAAAATCTGATCTGAACCGTTGAGGAGGCCAACGGTCCAGATTATTTCTCGATTAAATAGAAACCCTTGGCCTCTGCCAACATTAAAAAAGGAACGTGATTTCAACTCCTTTCGCCAGGTGTCGTACTCCGATTGGTTCGCTTTTCAACGTCACTCCAAACAGCATTTACATAGAAAATGTTAAAGTAGTGGTTGAACCAGGGATCTAGTGCAAGGTCCGTAGGTAGAGAACTTGTAGAAAGTGGCAAAAACTTATTGCTAGACAAAACCAAAAGGTATTAAGAAACCGAATTCCAAAAAGGAGATTTGGGACCTGATACCGGTGGCAATAGTATGGAATCTTTGTAAGGACCGAAATGATAAAGTTTCAAGGAATCGAACTCGTTTTCAGTGACAGATGTGGAAGATGTAAAAGGAACGATTCATTACTGGATTAGTGGTTCTCCAAAGTTTAAATTTGCTTCTTTTCTGGATGTAGTTAGGAATTGGGAGGCATGGGTTATGTGATTGTAACATAACCCGAGCAACCCTTTGTCCTTCCCTGTTTCCCTTGTATAGTTTTCTTTTTAATTCAATCAAGTTTTCAAAAAAAAACCAAAAGGTGTGACTAGAACTTGGCACCTATGATACTTGGAGTTAGATACTAAATTACAGTAGACCATAGCCCAGGCTGGTCCACATGTAGTTTCGCACATGTATATATATATATACATGTATATATATATATATATATATATATACATGTATATATATATATATATATATATACATGTATATATATATATATATATATATATATATATATATGCGTGTGTGTATGCATATATACATATGTGTGTGTGTGTGTAAAGAGCGAATCATTATAATGTTTGATTACCTGGCATAACTGTGACGATCATGGACTATTAATCGTTTATGCTTTTTGAACATTTATCTCATTTACAAACTTCAAATATTTACTCAAAAATGTATGAATAAATAAGGGAGTGCATTACAACAAAATGTTAACTACAGCTTCTAAAAAAGTAGTATATAAATACCTTCTCGAAAAGATTTAGACAATCTTGGTTGTCGTCAAAGTCCACCTTTGCCCAATCTATTCCGTCCTGGATATATTCCTGGAAAAAAGAATATAAATAGTGCACCATATTTAGCTATTCTGAAAGGAAGAAAACCAAGTTAAAAATATGGAACTTGTGAAAATCCAAAAGGAGAATTATCAGATTTAAGACAGTTTTATTATTTAGCAGAAGTCTGATCTTAATTCTTCAACTTCCCGTATAGAATCGGAAAGTTTGACGCAAATAGCAATAATATTAGAACTTAAAAGCATTAAAACTTCATAAATAGTAGAAAGGGGTGCCATGTAAAAGCAACAGCTTCCTAAATTTATTGCCAAATGGTTAAAGATCTTTAGACTCCAAATATGGAATTATGTGATAAAAATAAAACAGACTAAGACAAGTACCTCCTGTTCCAACTTAAATAAATGCCGATTGAAGTGTTGTTGTAATCTCTCGTTAGCGTAGTTTATGCAGAATTGCTCAAAACTATTTCTCTGCAGAAACAAAATCTATATCATAAATATTTCATAAATCAAACAAAATAAACACAATCAACATAACAGCCACATACATTAAAAGATTCAAACCCGTAGATATCAAGAATACTGATTGATCTGCCTGTACGACGCTTGCCTACTTCCAGTGATTTATTGATTTGATCCACCAGCCACTCAAACAAACAAGCATAAAGTGATTTTGCCAATGCATCCCTTGTGTCCATTGCCTGAAACAAGGTATACAAATGAAGAACTCTGTATCTCAAGCGAATGGTTAATAGTAGGAAAGGAAACTGTTTCTCTTGTCGGCCTGTATTGCAGGTTCAAAAGGTAGGCCTTCATACATGGCTAGATGACCCTTTCTCCTACTAAAATTCGTCTAACAGATGTGCAATTCGTTCTACCTTGTTTGGCTAGTCATGAAATAACCTGATGCCAGGATTAAGTGATTGTAACAATGCAATATGAATTTGGCATGAAGTAATTCATATCCGTTGCAAATGGTTCACGAATACCATTACGGAATCGCCAAATTGGTAGGATGGTCTGAGGTGTATACAGGATATGTATCTGATATTTACCGTTAGAAGTTAGAACCCTTGTTACCTGCGGCAGTGTAAGTTTCTGGACAATATTATCGTTGCCAACGATCATTGTGCGAGTTGATAAAGCTAGCTTTAATTTATCAACACCACACCCTATCAAATTGGCAACAGTATTTAGACCTGAAAATAAATTGCATAAAACGTTTAAGAAGGGACTAGTAACACAAGGGTGGAATTAATTACTAAATAATTACTGCACGCAGAAATACGAAGCCTTACATTCACCCAGTAGTTTAAGAGGAACAGTACAGTTAAAGAAAGAATATAGCATGGTACGGAACAAAAAATATAGCATTACTGAGACCAACATGGGTTTATGATGTAGATCTTGGACATCAGGTGACTCAAATCACTCCGGCACACCAAGTTTGTCTGCTGTTCATTACTAGTACAAACTTAAAAAGTCCAGCTTTTGCAGCTCTATCAAGTTGTCGTTCAATTAAACTATGTCGTCTTTTGCTTCTCGAATACCATATTTGTTCTTTTGCTACTCCTAACTGTTTCTATGCAATAGAGAGAACTGGAAATGGTTTCAAAACATATCAGTGTGTAAATGAGCATGTTTCTGACTTCCACATAAATAGGTTCTCTTTACAGTTTTCAAATATGTGGATTCACCAAGTTAAAGGGTTTAGGTTCAAGTCGTCTATCAGGGAAATGGTTCCCTCACGTTGAGAGAAACTGCAACGCAAATTTCATTTAGTTCATGTCTACCAGAACCGATACCTGGTACACAGCAGGTCGAATTCCTAGATGCTCAGATCTCAATTAGAAAAATATTTTTAATCCAGAATAATGATGGTCTAGTATGTTTTCGATCACATACAGGTTTTGGCTTCCGCCAACACAGTATTGACCAATTACACATTTCACATCATCTCACGATATAAGTGAGCTACAAATCCTTTCAACTTGCTATTTTTGACAAAAGAATCTTCACTTTTTGGAAGCTGGCTACCGGAGGAATTTTACCTTCGTCTTCTATGGGTTCAACGTGATTTTCATTATCAACCACGGTGAAGGAGATGTTGCCCAGCCAAAGAACTGCAGACAGCATAGCAAAAACACTCTCCTGATCATGTTTGTTGACATGGACAATATTTAGAGCTTCCTGGAAAGAGCACAAATGAGTTAATGTGAAGATTCATTTTTTTTATCATTAAGGGAATCATAAAAGCATATACTTGCTGATTTTGAAAATTCTTTCCACCGAAAACGGATAGAGAATGGGTTACAGTACCAAAACATTGTGAAACTGGTCAGCATCATCTACTCCGGCAATAGAATAGCAACTGCTCTGCTTCAAATATAAATATTCATTTGCATTCTTCAAATTCAATTTCTCTGTTTCATTAAAGAAATGGTTCAATGAAAAGAGAAGAAATACCTACTGTCATATATAGTACTTATAACA
Source organism: Eschscholzia californica (assembly GCF_041429995.1). NCBI lineage: Eukaryota > Viridiplantae > Streptophyta > Magnoliopsida > Ranunculales > Papaveraceae > Eschscholzia > Eschscholzia californica. Next base: position 8,451,435 of record NW_028238198.1, on the reverse strand, counting down.
TAATGGATGAAGGTAATGTAGAACGTCTAATATATTATAGTTCAAAAGTTGCCTATAACAAATGGTTTTTACGGGGGATACACACTCTGTTCAGACTTCAGATAAGTATTTAATGATTTAGAACTTCCCAATGATATTAAAGATCAGTAAAGAAGAGAAAGCAAAAGCTATCACCTTATTATGCAAGAGCTATAGTAATAAATTGAGATTAACGAAGTTTGTAGCTTCTACACAATCTAACTCAATTTTCATAGCAACGACAAGTGTGGTATATACTGGCAGACATATCAAAGTACGTAACACACGAGAGTATCAGATAAGGTAATAATACGAAACTATATATAGAAAGAGCATCAGCTTTTTCTGGTTTAGTTTTATTTTTGGGGAATTGGCTTAGCTTTATTAAGTTATGTCCTGAATATTTTATGAGGATACATCAAGAATTCACTATTAATGTGAAATAAAATAGTACAACCTACTTGTTCAACAAAAAAGAAAATTGAATAGCATATAACACACTGACACTTCCAGATTTGAAATCTGGTAAAAGAAAATTGAAAACGAAATAACCAATTTTTGTAGAATATAAGATCACACAGTAAATGGGTGGTGTAAACCTCTAAGAGCCGAGGTAGCCCCGGCGCACAGCTGATAAAATATATGATACGATCTTTCTCCATCCGCACATTGGACGACCCTTGACTGCTCATGGGACAAAACTCAATTAATATGTTGTACATGGATGTGTGACATCTCAAGTCAAGAAGAGAAAAAAAAAATACCTTTTCAAGTAGAACTTTGAAGAACAAAACAGATGAAGCGGAGCACATGCACAAAAAAGTCAGTTTCAGTTTGACAAGAGAAAAAAAATGATTTTAAACTTACATCGAGACAAGTGATCTTACAAGTTTGAATCTTGGCACCAGAAATTTTTCCCGTTTCGCTGAAATGAATTTCAATTAACTTTCCCTGCAAGTAGTTATTCAAATATTCATTTGCCAAGAAGGATCTAAGACTTCAAAACTAGTTCTAAAGAATAATTAAAATACAATGTGGAGGCCAGTTTAAATAAGGTTTCAAGGATTTCATATGCAAAGAAATAAGTAGCTTACAAAACGACTGGAGTTGTCATTTCTTGATGTTTTTGCATTACCAAACGCCTCCAAGATGGGATTAGTCTTAAGTATTTCATACTCAATTCCACTACCCCCTCCAAGTGCAGCCAAATATTGCATTGCAATCTTTGCTGTCTCGGTTTTCCCAGCACCACTTTCACCGCTACAAAAACAAAGTATAATTATATAGCATAAGTCATGCACATATTGAGCTCCGCACGCAAATCTTTATCACGTTACTACAGAACTTACTTTTATATTGTGAAATAAATGCACAAGAACATAAAACCTTAAATGTTTAGTGATATTAGAGATTAGACCAACCTTATAATGATAGACTGGTTCACTTCATCTGCAAAACTTACCAAACGTTAAGTTAGAAGAAAAGGCATATTAGGTTTAGAACAGCTCCTAATCTATATAGGTACCAAAATCAAATTTCAGAAAACAATACTATGTTTATCCACCTCGCCTCATTTCCCTTATCGCTGTATCAGTGATAGCATAAACATGCGGACTGTCCGTTGATTTACGCCGATACAACTCAATATAATCATTTCCATACAGAGGTACTTTCTTGAAGGGGTTGATTGCAACCAATACAGGTCCAGCTTTAGTCTGGATGGAAGATAAGTAACATTTACAAAACATATTCAAAATTAAGAAACCTGTTTCATAGATTTAAAATGAAATCTAACTCAAACCCAAGACTCACATAGATCATATCTTGATTGTATCTGTATTGGAGATTGTACAGTACGGATGGTTCATGTAAGTAACTTAGCTGCATAAGATTGTCTACACCATCAAGGATATCAGGATTTGCAGGTAATAGACTTTCACTATTTGCCTTTACAACCTAAAAAAGGACAACAGAGTGTTAGTGACACAAACTAAACTTGAGCGGGAATTTGACATCTAACAGCAAAGGACATCTTCCCTCAGAAATAGTACGCTTACCTCTCCCTCAGTAAGTAAAATAACAGATTCTGGCCCTGAAGTTGACAATATCCTCCCCAACGCCCAGTTGCCATTTGGAAGTTGACACCAATGTTGGAGCTTCTGAAACATATGAACTTCAACATGTAGGTATCTCAATCAATAGACAGGATGCATTATGTCAACTCTAATAGTCATTTTTGTTTCAGCATAACTGAAAACCTACTAAATGCAAACGTAAGAACTCAAGAACTGTACTTCTTGATAAGCAGAATCCAGTTTTTATAGTTTCTTGTAGAGTAGGTGTTCAATCATAAACTTAGTCAAAATTTCGAAACAACTTCTACATTTGTTACCTTTCTTCATTAATTATTTGAATATAACGTAATTACAAGTTTGATTCTTCATTTACGGAGTTACCCAATTAAAAGTTTGAGTTTCGAAAAGTATAATAAAGTACAATACTGGTTGAACCCAAATTCTAAGCAATAGCTGGTCCTCAGCTGCTTTACCTATTAGGAGAAACTCATATGCGTCCATAAGTGCCAGGATGTAAATAAATGTCTAAATAAGGTAGCTAAAACGGGCTCTATAAAACTTATCCAAGAGCAGCCTAATAGAATAGACCCTAAGAAATCACAGCCATTACACAATGTGTCACGTCTGCAACGTGGACACCATTATACTACTCGTAGAACATTCTCCGTGTAATCCTTCACTAATAGATGGTTAAACTTATACCACTACTTTTACATTTATTGGCAAAACCTGTAGGTGAAACAAAATTGATTATTTGTATGGTTTAAAAGAGTGTGAGAGACAAAAGAAGAAGTCCACATAAAAACGAGAACACTGAAGCTACAATGACTAATTGAAACGTAGTGACTACAAAATTAGTAAGTGGAATGACACAGAAGCTACAAAGACTAATACAAATGTGATTCTTTTTCCAAGAGAAAACTACACGTCTCTTGAGTAAGTAACAACAATTGCCAATAATTTACCATCATCTAACACTACCTAATGTTATAATTGCTTTGAAACTGGTAGATGAAGCAAGAAACAACTACTAAAAGATATACCTTCTTCCTTGCAAATGCGCTAGTATCACTCCACCTGCCTTCACTATGAGGAGACGATAGAGCCGGCAAAGAGGAGGCTGCTGAATCCAAGTACCCATTCCCTTCTGAAGTTATTTCCTCAACAGAAATCGATTTATTACTATAAGGCGATTCATCATTGTTTGCTTCCTCATTTCTAACAATATCTTCACCATTATCACTAATCCCATCGATTAATTCATCATTTTCAGGAATAACACTAGACATTTTAGTGGAATGAGAAGTAGGTGGTGTACCAATAAACCTAAAATCACCAGGCAATGATTTAATTGACTGTAAGGAAGGTGGAACCTTGGGTTTTGGAGATGGTTTTCGAGGCATTTTCTTAGAAGGTCCTGAAGAATGGGTTTGAGCAGATGCCATTAGATATAAAGATCAAGAACCAAACAAACACCTTTAATATTGTTTTCCAAAGAAGCTGTCTAACTTTTGAACAATTAGTCCCCACTCACTTTAACAATCCTCTCAGCTTAATGGAGGGGACCATCATAAATTGAAACACATAATTCATTGATTTTCATTGTTCAATCACTGAAAAAATTTACTTCCAGACAAAAATTGTACCAATTCAAAAGAAACAATGGCCCTCTTATGGAAAACAAAAATTAACTTCAAATATACCAAATTTACCTTCACTTAACTAATTTCCTTCTTCTTCTACTTGTTTTCCTGAGATTTACTTGGATGATGAAGAACAAAAATGGAAAATAAACAGTAATGAAACCTCAAAACCCCCAAAAAAAATCACAAAGATCAAAACTTGGAAAATGTTTAAATCTTTGCCTTTTCTTCTTCTTGATTCCAAAACAAGAAGAACAAGCTTAAATTCTTTAGGTCTGCTGAAATGGATCTATGAATAAGTAAAGTTTCTTCAAACTTCTCAAATAGCTTCACCAAATAATCGTTTACTAATAACAATTTTAAGTCAAGATTGTCATTTCTTCAAGATCCTTCAGTTTAATCTTCGATCCTTAACTTAAAAAATCCGAAAAAAAGAGGTCTTCAATCTTCTAATCGTAAACCGATCCACTGATTATTCAACTTAAATATCAATCTAAACAACCTTTGAAGTAAAGCTACTAAAAGAAAAACTTCAATCACTTCATTTCTCCCATTTGATTTCAAAACTCCCAAGTAAAATACTCTTCTACTTCCAAAAATATACTAAAAAGATTCAGAATCGAAAGAAAAGTAAAAGTTCTTCAGAAACTTTGAAGATCAAACTTCAAACTCGTGTAAATCGATCTTAATACCTAAAATACTTGTTGAATCTCTGGATCTTCTTCCTTTCCTCTAGTTTCTCTCTCTAGTTTCTCTCTCTAGTTTCTCTCTTTCTAGTTTCTCTCTCTAGAATGAACAGAGAAAATTGAAATAAAATCCAATGTGTGTGGAGACTGTAAAATGAGCAGCTTTTTTTCCCACTTTCTTTTTTATTTTTTATTTTTTTCTGAACGGATAAAAAAAGTATTTTGTCATCAAAATTCTAGGGTATTAAATGAGAAAATTACTCCACCAAACAAATTCAAAAAAAAGATTACAAATTCAGACAATATTTTGAAAATACTAAACTACCCCTTTGTTTGTATTTATTTACTAATGTCATTCGTCATGTTCTTCTATAAGACATAGTATATAAAACATAAATATGTTTTTGAGCATAAGAAAATGTATAAACCAAAATTTGAGGTGCATCCGTCGTGTTTTATAATGGTAGAGAATTATTGATGTTATTTTTGTTATATCTAATGATTAGAATTATCAATTACCCAATATTTAGACAAATAATAATTATCTTAAATAATTGATAAATACATGATCAAATAATTGATAGACACGTGATTCCAAATGGAGATATGCATACTTTGAAAAGGTATTACCGCATCTTGATTTAGCAAAATTATTATACTGAAATTCTTCGATCATCTTTGTAAACTACAAACTAATCTCTACAATTTACTTTAATAAAACAAAAAAATTAAAAATCAACAAAGAAAATATGAAGTTGACAACAATGGAAGTAAAAGTAAAGGGGTATTAAATTGGAATAGTTTCAGAATATTTGTGTTGAATTTTTGCATTATAAAAGAGAAAATGGGTGATTGACAATGAAGGGGTATTTAAGTAATTTTGAAAGTGAAAATGACTTTTAGTATTTGTAATAGAAATTTGAATTTTCAATGGAGTAGAAAAAAAGAAAGATTAGACGTGAAAACGGGAGAAAATGGAGGGGAAAAGATTAGGCAAGACCCGTTTCAAACGGTAGCCGTTGGATTAAGGAAAACGCATTGACTCAATTACGCCACGTTACACGCTTCTCGTTTAAAAGCCGGCAAAAAGGACTCCGCCAAACCTCCTATTTATGTAAAAGTCCATTGAGAAATTCTAATAATGGTATCAGTACCATTGATGAGTTGTCAAATGACATATACTTTGTTAGTGGTGTCAATCGGACCGGGTCAACCAGAAGCTGATGCAAGTTGTAGGGCAGGGTGGGTCGATCTGCTAGGTAGTTGGGGCTAATCGACTCTTAGGTAGGCTCAGTCATGGCCCGACATTCCTTTACACAGATCGACTGTTGCGGCCATTAGGTTTGTTTCGAGGGTTAGTTTAGTTATATTTAGAGTCATGTGTCTTGGATTGGCCTAGTTGACCACACTGGCCCGACATTCCTTTACACAGATCAGGGACTTTGAATAGGCATATGTCAATGGTATGTGCAGAGCAACCCATTTTGGTATAATGTGCGTCTCCAACCATATTTGAATTAAGCCCTTAAGACAAGTCCAACTTGATATCGTAAAATCAGTCTGGTTCTGATTTGAGTACAACGGCCAAGTTCACACCCCTACATCCAAAATCTGATTTAGTATAGTAGAGACAAAAGAAGGCAGAAAAGTAAAAAACCAATACAATTTAAGGCAGTTAATTTGAGTTATGTCTAAAATCAAATGGAATCCTAGTCAATATTATATCTAAATGTTCAAACTTTTTGTAAGTAAATCTATAATATGTAAGATCATTTGTCCGATAGAGTTAATTAAGGTGGTGTCACAAATATCTTTATTTGTTTTCACACTTGTTTTCAGGGTTTCATTACATGTGTCGCAGGGACATACGTTAAGGTAACAACAATATGTTCAGTTAACTCTTATGTTATTATCGAAATCAACTCCAAATTTAAAGTAATTTGCTTGTTAATTTGAAAGTTAAAGGTAACAAAGCTTCAGGTGTCCTGGTGACAAGTGTTTTGACTATTCTCTACTATGATATCGATTGAATATAAAATATGATTCTTTGGCGAGAAAGTTAGAGCATTAGATTTTAAAGAGAATAATCTCAAATGTATAGTCCCTAAAATAATGTTGTCACTTCTATATAGGAATAAACTAAGAACATCGATAATATGATTCTTTGACTATTCCAAATGTAGCAATTGAGGTATATATAATGCACTTATCTAGTGGAGATTTTCATTCTCCCATATAAAATATAAGGTAGAATTTTAAAAGAATATAGTATCTTTTTGGCTAAAAATTCATATGTAATAGCAAGTAGATATTTGGGGTTGGATAGCAGTGGTTGTAAAGAGGTTGAGATTAGGGGACATCATATTGTCGATACAAAGCTTACCTAGATTGAACTATGTCAAAATCTAGATCGTGACTCAGACTTTACAAATCGTATCTAAGACCTTGTCTGATATCCATGAGTCTAAATCAAAGATAAAAAAAAGGAAAAAACGGTCATATTGGAACACATTAGGTCCGATATGGTGTGATATGCCAATCAACCATTCACCCAAAAGCCATTCAAAGTGAATGACCTTTTAGATCCTTTAATTTATAGAGTACTTGGTTATTAGTTAGGGCTGGTAATTATAAGGCCCAAAATGGGGAAGTTAAAGAGAATCAGGCCCAATACTAAATAATAATGAGGAAAAAACCCAGTAAGTAAAAATACAATTTTACCCTCCAAAATGAAAATTTCCGCCCAAATCAGCGTTCTGAACATTTCTGAACAATTCTTGGTTTGCTCTCGACAATTTTGTAAATTTCTGAACAAATCTTAGTTTGTCTCAACAATTTGTAAATTTTTGAACAAATTCGTTTTTGCTTAGACATTGTTTTGCCAAAATATTTCGCATTTTTTTCTTTTGCATTTTACATAGACAAACAAACACAAACATTTTGGCTACAACATTTTTCGATTTGTCTTGTGAAAAAATAAATGGTTTTCGCATTTTCTGTTTTGCTTTCGACATAAATATAAAGACTAAAGCATTTTTTATTTGTACTCTACAAAAATTAAAATGTTATGCATATTATCCTTTGTATTTAACAAATCCGTTAACGAACAAATAATATTTTGACTAATACATTATATATGTTGTTAAGAACATAATTATATATGACGCCAACATTTTATAATAAGTCGGGACATTATTATAGATATTGTCAACATTTTATAACAACACAATGATATATGTTGTCAACATATAAGGGTAAAAATGGAATTATGAAAAAAATATGTTGCCTTGTTAACAACATAATTACATATGTTGTGAACATTTTGAAAAATGTTAAAAAAATGGGTTTTTTTGACATTATTATTTTTGAGTGGGTTTTTTCTTATTAGGGTCTAGATTTTTGGGTTTTTCACTCATTTTTTCTATTATGGTTCTATTATTACAAAGACTTGGGGGGACCTAAACAAATTATTTCCTTAATAAGATTTAATGTAAATGATAAGTAGGGGCGGGCCTTAAGCCCTTAACCTTAATATTATCTATTTGTTTGTACTTAATTTAATAAAGATTTCCTATGGGAGTTGACTTGTAGTCCTTTTTAAGTGTACAACTTTTTTGTGATCCTTGGGTTGAATGTTTGATGGCTAACATGCAGAATTAATAAACCATCCCATAAACCATATATCCATCATTAATCAAGTTCATTTTATGTTCATAATTATGTTTAATTAATGTGGACCAAATGATTATAACTTTGGTTTCACTTTATATGCTTCCAGTATCTATGATCAATCATAATTATGTGGGTATATATGATGAAGTGAACAATCAAGTATCTTTATATAGATGTAGCTTCTCACTACTAATTTGAAAGATCTTCATGTGATCATGTGGGGTTACTTGATACATTAGTATTAGATCACTTATATAAATTATACATGTAAGTTTTCAATATATACTATGATCATCAAAGATTACTCAAAGATCGAGATCTCTCTGAAATTGAGTACATCTACTAAGAGCCTTTTGAGCTTCTATTAGGATTACTGAAAAACAAATCCGCTAAGTTTTCTCCTCAAGATTTTTCTGTCAGTAAAGGGTGGGAATCGGGTTGGACTGGGTGACTGCAAATTTACTCTCACTGGATCGGATTTGGCGGACCATAAGATTTAGTGACCACTAAGGTTATTGGGCGTACTAGACTACTTGTGGGGGGGGGGGGGGGGGGAGGGGGGGGGGGATTTCATACGGTCTGATTTACCAACAAAGCTCAAGACCCATCCTTTTGTCACCCACAATGGGGTCTCTGGAAGCCGATTAGACAGTATAGAAATATGTACCGTGGGGGTTAGGAATTTATAAAGAAACAAAGTCCAATTTACGAAAAACGCAAAAGATGTTGTGGTTTTTTCAATGTGATAAATTAAGTGCGTGACTATGATTTTTTAGTAGGTTACTTTGACTAAATCTGACTCAAATTTAACTATGTTTAACCCAAAATACACACAGTTTAGGATTTTGTTTGACTTTCGACTTAATTTTAAGTTCAAATCTAAAAATTACTTTCTCACTTATTGACTTAGAATACAACTTTTCTCATTAATTGCATAAAAAGTGCATCATAAAGTTTTTTCTAATTAGCAAACACATAGCACCACATCAATCTAACTAATCAAGAGTCAAGACAGGATGAAAATACCATAGTTCGACCCGTTTGTTTAATCGGATCGGTCAAATTGAACTTATTTCTCAGAATTTCGAGTGTCGGTAGACTATAACGAAAAGATTTCGAATTTCCATAACTAATTTAGGATTCTCTCACTTTTCCAAGCTCTAGCTCTATATGTATCACAATAACCAAAAATCATTCTTTTTTAGAAATTTTAATAATATATAATTTGTTAAGAATTTCTATAGGATGACTCACCAATGAATAAAATAACATTAGTATATGAACTTTTCTTATCTTTCAACAAAAAAAATGAACTTTTCTATTTATCCGGCCAAGGAAGTCACAGCCAAGCACATGTGTGTGGTCGACCTAACCAGATTTTGTGGGTCCATAAAAGAGGGCACGGGGTTAAAGAAATAGTCAACAAATAGACGGTTGAGATTTAATTTTGACGTTTGTGAAAGTAGAAAATCATTGGGTGGATGGACAGCTGAACAACACCATATTATGTCTTTATTTTGGTCGGTTCAAGCATCACCAAGTAATATGGATGAGAGCCCATGACATCCTTCCAAACCCTAGAGCTAGACGTGTAATATAATCAACCTCACCTCACCTTGTTTTTTGTGTCCTAACAACACGAATCATTTTCTTTTTTAAATACTGACTACAATGGTCATTACAAATATATTAATACATTAATATAATGTGATAAACACTATAACGGTCGAATTACTACAACCTCACCTCACCTTGTTTTCTGTGTCAAACAACACGTATCATTTTTTCTTTTTTGAATACTGACTACAATGGTCATTACAAAAGCATTGATACATTGATATGATGTGATGAGCACTATATCTGTCGAATTACTACAACCTCACCTCACCTTGCTTTTTGTATCAAACAACACGTATCATTTCTTTTTTTGAATACTGACTACAATGGTCATTACAAAGGCACTATAACAGAAGAGAGGGGAAGAGAGAGAGAGAGAGGAAGAAGAAGAGAGAAAGAGAGAGAGAGGAAGAAGAAGAAGAAGAAGAGAGAAAATAGGAGAGAGAAAACAGAAGAGAGAGAGGAAGAAGAAGAGAAAAAAAAGTTTTTGTTTTGAAGGTCGCCGACCTGCGACCACCTGCCGGAGAAGATAATGAGGTGGCATAACAGATGATGTTGGGTGACTTGGCAGAGAGAGAAAAAGAGAGGGAGGAGAGAGAGTAACGGAAAGTTAAAGATAACTGAAAAACGATATCATATAAGTATTTTTGTTAATCTAATGGGCCAAGCAGGAAGCTGGTCACAAAGTTGGGAGTCATTTGAGAAATAACCTAAAAAAACTGTTGTTGTGGTTGTATATGTGGTTGTATAATAATTAATAAAGCTATAAAAAATCATCAAACTCAAGTCACACCAAAAAGACATTTCATTGGTAAGTTAACTTAGAAAATCAGCAATATGCATAAAACCCTCTGACATTTGGAATATTTCTCTCTAATAATTTAAAGTTTTCATATTTGATATTCCCATATCAAAACACCCAAACCCTAATCTAGTGAGAGACAAACAACCCTATTAAACAAAGATAGATTGACAGATAAACTAACAAACATTTGCATGGCTTTAAATAACAATTTCTTATCTTTCTCTAGATCATCTCCATCAATTTCCCAAAGATACATATATTGTCCAACTTCATTTTATTAAGTAATATTCAAATCAGTTCAACAACAAAAAAAAAGTTCAACAAAAAAAAAAAAAAAAAAGTAATATTCAAATCATTACTCAATTTGAATCAGACCATCTAGGTACCTACTTACCCAACCAACAACTATATGAACAAGTTTTTGACCAAACAATTCAGTTCACTTATACAAGTCTAGATCTCAACCGTTAATAAAAATCATCTTCATTTTGATCAAATTTTAGTATAATTTGTCTAACTAGTGTGTTAAATTGTTGAATTATTTTTCTTAGGATTTGCACATCGAGAATTCTGGGTGAAGGAAATACATAATTGAAATCCTAAATAGTAGATATTCTCCACGAAGCTTAAATGTAGAAGGCCTTATATTTGAAACAATAAAGTCTTGTTTTCACCCCCACGCTATATGAAATTTCAACCTAATTTTATATAGTTAATCATCTTTTATATGCAAATTAGTTGTTTTTTTTATCATTGCAGACAAAAGTGTTTATGTCTCGTTATTATCGGATAAGACGTCCCATTAACTTACAAAAGTTAATTTTTCTATACTATTTTTAAATAGTCTTTCCTTCCTCACTTTTTATTGAAGAGTTTCATCTTTTGGTTTGGTTGGAGATAGAGACTATTTTGGCTAAAAAAAACTACTTTCCAACTTAAACCATTTTGAGCTTCTCAAAATACTTTAAAACAAGTCAATTATAGGAGATCTAAAAATAAATTTTCAGTACATTATCATGAAAACAATGTTTATTTATACTACAAATACACGAAATTACATCATTAAAATCACTATTTACTATATCAGATAATAAATGACTTGATTGTCTCACGACTAAGGCATCTCGTCAATCAGTATTTACCTCGTATAGTAAACAATGTAAGACAAAGGGTGAAATAATTCTACATTTAGCATTTCCAATAGTGTTTATAACCATTTTTTGTTATTCCTTTTTGGTTCTTATTTTTCTTTTTCCTTTATCCAATTTTTTATTATAAAAAATAAAGAGAAAAAGAAAAATAAGAAACTTATGTACCTGTCCTACTACCTTACATAACATGTGAAGAACCAGAAAGGTGAATAGATATTTAAGTTCATAGAGATCTAAGGAAAGACCCCATGTGTATTCTATAATTGATTGAAGAAAAAAAGTGATAATAGTGAACAAAAGTAGGATGAAAAAAAAGTAGTAGTAGTTGTGTTGAAAGTGTCTAGGGTCCCAACTTCAAAATACACAATAATGGTGTTTTAGGGTTTTTGAGGTTGAGGGTTTCCTTCAATTCTTACTTCTTGAGAAAGACTCATCAACTCTTCTAATGATATCCATTTCTTTCTTCTTATGATGAATCACTTACTCTTATAATTCCATAGGTTAATACAAAAGTCATTTTGGATAGTGCCCTAAAGATGTTAAATACTACTCTTTTATGGTCCCCTAACTTTAGATATGGTACTTATAAACTTCCTAAATTTTCATTGGGAAAAGAAGACAGTGGAATTCATATGTCAGCATGTCAATAATGGGTTTATATAAGGTTTTCACTATACTGGGCTCCAAAAGCCCATTAGGTCAACATATTGAGCTAAGAAGATGATTACATTTTATAGGCACTACCAAGTGAGAAAAAAAAAATATTAGCATAGGAAGAAAAAAGAAGGGAAAAGAGAATGTTAAGTTCCATAGAGTGGTTTAATAAGGATAAGAGAACAATAAACAAGAAATACAATTACGGTAGTCATCGACTCATCAAACCTAGTCACAGCACAATTTTTAATTAAGATGTCAAGAAAATAAAATTGCAAAATGTGCTGGTTATTCTTTTTCTATCGACAAAAGTGTGGTTAATTGGTGATTATGATACAGCATATCTGCATATGCACGTATTAGAGTAACAATGTTTATGTTTCTCTTCATTTTTTCCACGTAAACAATTTCTTTATCACATTCTTTCTTGGTAAAAAGACCAATACTTTTCTTTTTGGTACCACAAATCTTGATAGAACAAGGTACCACTATATCTAAACTATAATGAGGACCGCATTTTGGATTCTATAAGGCAAGTTCGTTATCGTCCTTTGACTTTGGTTTGGGCGAAGTTCCTTTTCTTTACAAGTTTTTTCTTCATACTTCAGACAGGATGACTTTTTTTTCCGAAAATATCTTAGGTTCATCCATAGGGTTGAAGAGCAAAGAAGTAATAAATCGCTAATGAAAGGGTTTGAGGGCGGATGGGATATGAGTTTCTTAGGCACGCCGAGAATTGTTAAGCCCAATACCCTTGTAGTTTACAGTCTAGTAAATAGAGCCAAAAGACTAGCTGACGATCGGACCAACGGAAATTCCACAGGCGCCTTTGATTTGGCCACAGGCACCACAGAACGTCTTCGACCGATCTGGATATCCAAGTGAGGTGGGCGCCCGCCCACTTCCGTGAACGGTGAACCGGACCATGACATATCAGAATTTAAAAAAAAAATGCAGAGCCCGGTTTTGGAAGTCAAAGATGCTCGAAAGTGGCTCGTGCTTATAGCCAAATGGGCATGCCTATGACATATAATGTGGGAAGTCCAATGAACTTAAGATTGCTTCTTGTTTTAGTTGATCTATCGCTTTCTGGGAATCTCCTTCCAAGATAATCCTTTGTAGTATTTCATTAGCTTTGACCCAAAGTACTGTTGTAAGTGCCACGAAAGCGTCCTTCATCTATTGATCGAGTGAATGGTATGATGGATTTGCCTGCAATGCATACACCGGTGCAGTCATGTACAACAAATGATATAGTAGAGACTTCTGTAACCATCTTAAAAAAGACATAACAAATTATCTTCAAAAACATAGAAAGAGGTCGTCCATTATAACGAGACTTGAGAGTGATTAGGAGTAGAAGGAATATGAAGTTTTTGAGTAAGTAGCTGCAGAAACTGGATGATGGAATAAAATCTTTTGTTTTTCGGAATAGTTGTGGAATAAACTCTTATTATTCTAACAGTGATAGGATGACCGAAAAAATAACCCCAAACCTGCCTCTCCAGCCAACGTATCATTCATATTGATATTCACTATTCCGTTCGCTTTTAAGAATATAAAACATGAAGTCATATCTACATGAAATAAAAATGAGTTGCCTTGTGCAATCTGCTGGATTCTTCTGTTTGTTGGAGTTCAATAGATTATTCTTTCCGAAAAGTATCACTGGTACTAGACTACTAGTTTTCGGATTAGATGGGGTTAGGATATTTCACTTGGTCAACAAACAAAAGAACACTGAAAGTTGATTTGATCGATCAGGTTGTCGATAGAATAAGCCGGCAGACACTCCCCCACTCAACAGTGAAGCACCCCACAAGTTGCAAATTAAACTCAACATCAAACAGTCTTTAATTGCTTATGTACATCAACTTGGTTAAAGAAATTGAACTTTAAGAAGCTCAATTCATTGAATAAGAAGGAATAATTCGATCCCGTAAAGGGTTATTAATCCACAAAAGTGAGTGAGCTTCAACCATATAATAATAATTCCAACAATAAGGTGATGATTGTGACTCCTGTTCATCTGAATTGTCCGGATCAAATGAACTCAAATTCAAACCAAATCACACATTCGAACGAGTTAAACAAAAACAAATATGTTAATTCAGACTTTGGGTTAGATTTAATACCTAGGAAATAAACTTTCATTTTCATTTCTCATAATGTACCCAAGGTTTTAGACTTCCAAGTTCTTTTCTTTACACACATCAACCATTACAAATATAATTAGTCATCACTCCAAACCCTAAATCCTCCCCCAAAACAAACCCAATTAAGAAACACATAAACTAATTAAACAGTAAAGTGTCTTAAGAAAATGTAGTAATTAGCATAATACTATTAGAAACAATTTCACTCATACTAACCGTGGGATTGAATCAGTACCGTCAAATTCATGCCACGTGTTATCAAATTATCATCAGATGATCATACCCGTTGAATCTTAAACCTCTAACTACTCAAGATTCAAGAACAAGTGTGTTCTTTTGTTACCATTTCTCTCACTTTCTAGGGTTTAGTATACACCTCGTCCTCGGTTAACCATCTCAACATAACGGTTATCTGATTCTTGTCTTTGAAGTCTAATATCATTTTTGAATTTCTTAATAAACATTTCAACTCGCTGATTCAACTCATCATGACTCAACGAGTTTTCCCTTCTCAACCCACCACTTCCACGTGACGAACCCGACCCGGATGAGACTGAAGAAGCCGTGTCGCTGAACGTATCCGATTTTCTGAATTCCCGCCGAGTTGAAATTAGATCCGGGTCGGGTACACTCACTCGGGCCGGTACGTTCCACGTATCACTCTTCGTGAGATGCTTCGCCGGTGGTTTCCCGCGTCCTTCAGTAATCAAATGCCAAGTCGCGTCCATTGAATCGTCGCCTTCCTTCGACTCAGCAACGCCGATTTCCCTCACCATCGACACCGATTTTTCAACTCGCCGGTATGACTTTTCGGTTGATTTCCGGCGAATCACAGCTGTATCATTCGATTCCGTTAAACAAGAAGTATCTGAGCAAGTATCCGGTGACGAAACGGTCGGTTTTTCAGCTGATTTCTTACCGGACTCTAACACAAACTTAACGGACTTCGAGTGGCTCGCCGGCGATGTCTGTCTAGACTTCCGTCTTGGAGTTTCTGCTTCTCTCTCTACTTGCTTCACTATTTCTCTCTTTACTTGTTTCACTGTTTCTCTCTCTACTTGTTTAACTGTTTCTCTCTCTACTTCATCATCTTCTTCACTCTTCTTTTCAGAATGCTTTTTTTGGAAGCTAGAAGAAGCAGCGATGCCGATGATGATGAAATTTACAAGAATATAAAGATAAGGAGGAGATAACCAGCTCCGAAATGAGATCCAAATGCGAGGTAAAAAAGAAAGGAAGAGAGAGAAAGAGTAAGGTATAGCAAGTTTAAGAGCAAGAAAAGTCGAGATGATTCCAATAAAAAGGAATGCTAGCTTAACTGACCAGATCGCAGTTTGAAATCTTGTTCCTGATGAAGATGAAGATGAAGAGTTATGAAAAAGATCCGCCATTGATTTTCTTCTATACTGAAAACTTTAAGCGATTACTTCACAAATCTGAACCAGCATTTAAACAGGTTACTAGAGAAAACCTAAAACCCCTAAAATATCCAAGAAATCAAACGAAGTAGTAGTTTCAAAAGACTACTCTTTCACTTTCACTTTCTCTCTCTAGAAATCTATCTCCTTTATCTCTCCAAGAGCATGCTTATATCACAAAAAAAAAAAAAAACTAATGCTCACAGCTCATCACCATCTTAAAAAGCTCTGATCCAAAAAATAAGTACAGAACTTCTGAAATTTCATCAAAATAAGCGGATCTACAACAGTAATATCATATTCAATTCAAACTTTCTCTTCATTTAAAAAAGAGTTTTAGAGAGAGAAAGTAACTTCACTACTACAACTATTTGATATCAAACCCTAAAAAAAAACACAGGGGTAATCAATAGTTTTTCTTTTCTTTTTAGTGTAATAAAAGAAGAAGAAATCAGAGAAATCGTAATCAAAGTACAGCAAATCACTGTTTTAGAGAGAGAAACAAGAAACAAAGATTTTCAGATTCTCTGACATTGTAAAAAAAAAACTTGCAGGTTTTCAGAGACGCCATTGTCGGAGCTTTGAAGATTTTATAGCAAAACTTTCTTTTTTTGTTTATGTGTTTCTCTCTGTACCGGCACAACAGAGATTTATTTTTGTACATACATAATAAACCTCGGCGCTTTTGTAGGAGACAATATTAAACATCTAACTACTTTTTTTCTCTAATGTTGAATATCCACCGTTGGATCAAAAGAAGTTGTTCGATATTTATCTAAGCTTTTTAAAAATTGGTTAATTACGAATTTGCCACTTATCATAGAAAAAGGAAGAAAAGATAATTGAGTTTCCGAGGGGGTAGAGAGATTTCTTTACTTTGTTCCAGAAGTTAGTTTTGTCGTCAATGGGACCACTAAACGACATTAAATATCTGTATTTAATGAAAACAAGAGTAGGATTATCGACAGTCTGTTTGTGGAAAGTACGAAAATACCCTTGATTAGGGTTCGTTAGGACAAGAAAGGACACCTACTCGTTTTCATTATGTTTGTCGTACCCAAGGTGATTCGATGTTAAAACCTAAACAAACGACCAGATGTGTACACGTTTATCATGATTGAACCAACTAACTTACAATTAGGATAAGGGGTACATATGTAATTCAATTGGTTAGTAGGGTTCGCTGTCTATTGAAATTATTTCGACAAATAAAAATTGCGACAAAAATTTGTATAGTCAGAAATATGTTGTAAAGCAATCCCACGTAAGTTATTCAAGCAGACAGTATCACTACCAGCCCAGAAGGCTGGTCCACACCATCCTATAACACGTTATCAGCAAAATTTCCTCTACTGCGATGTGGGCTTGGGAAGGTGTGTTGTAAAGCAATCTCACATTAGTAGTGAGATAGAGTGTGATGCTCCTCTTAAGAGGTTAAGCACCCTTCGCTAATGAGATTTTTTAAAACCGTGAGGTCCCAGTGTGTCAAAGCGAACAGTATCACTAGCAGCCCAGAAGGTTAATCCGCACCATCCTATAATTAAATAGAAAATATTCCGTATCAACTAGATCATAATTGAAATACGATAAAATTTTATATAATTAAAAAAAATTGTTAAATTGGACTCTAAAGAGGGATTATATTTGAATGACATTTGACACAACGTGACTATAATATACAATACGTCATGAATTTGAATGGACATTGTAACAGTCAATTAAAACATTTTTGACCTTAAAAGACGTACAAGACCCTTAGGTTAGGGTCGTCTGAATAATGTTGTATATAACGGACCAATTCGATCTATTAGTTTAAGGGCATTAACAATACGTCTTGCGTAAATTGAATAACTGCAATATTGTCCTTACGGTCCTTGCAAATTCTACTGCTTTCATCAATTCAATCAAAATGTTGGGCTTTCTTTTTTACTTCTTAACAATAATACACAAAAGATAACATTCACAATGATAATATTTAATACCAAACATTACTATTTACAAGAATGTATAAGAATAGTCTCGCATGGAAAAAGTGATATCCAGCAGTCAAACATATAATGTCTAGATATTCTCTACTCATTTTTAATTGGTTTTGAGTTGGATGACCACGAACTTAACATGCTATCAGAGCTAGACTCACACGTGATAGGCTTAAAAAAACACATGTGTTCAACGTCACCCGAATAAAACAAAAACACACGTGTTGGCTCAAACAACGACCCACGTGAAGGGGCGTGTGAAAATAGCCCCACATGTAAGAAGAGATATCTAGCAACCAAGAATATAATGTCTAGATCTTCTCCATGCATTGTTAATCGATTTTGAATTGAATTACCACAAACTTAGAGTTTCTAAGTATTTTCAATTACACAACCATATTAGAAGTTTAACTGAGATCAAGATCAATTAATGCTGAGAACATCGAGAGATATCTACCATAAATCTAGAAATAAAAAATGAAGATGAAGGACGGATATTTGTTTTTAGTTTTCTTTCTCTCGCTTTTTGCTACATTTTCATTAAGTTGGTCGAAATTCCTATCATGTTAGTGGCATTTTTGAAATTTCCCTAATGTTAATAAAAACTACACATGAAATTATTTCATGTTTGTTTCTACTTTTACTTTATTTATTATTTAATTATACTAGGGTATATTATTGCCCTACGACACGAACAATATCAATCAAATTTGACAAATTATTTTTTCTTAAATAGTTATTTTATTGAAAGAAAGAGAAATTTCAATTTCCTTTTTTTAATCCTTACAATTTCTTTTGTTTTTTTTTTCTTAAATTGGTTATTGGGAGATTTTATAGGGCCTCCTCATTTTTGTTAAAAGGCCTCCCCTCAGTGATAATTTAGCAAGTAAAATGGTTCATGGGGAGGCCTTTTAACAAAATTAGGGAGGCCTTATAAAACTTCCCATGGTTATTTTATTTCTAGGAATGGCACAATTTTATCGAGAGAAAGAGATTTTGCTTTCTTTATTTGAAAATTAACTAGAACAAACCTAATTTTTAACAAGAACAGTCCTAAAACCCAACTAAACTATGACTTAAAGTCCAACTAACTATGGCCTAAAACCCAAATACATTATTTATAATAATAATCCCAAAATCAATAACCCCAAGATTTCACTTCCTCTGGGGATCGAACCCAGGACCTCTAGGGACTTTTGGAGTATATGTCAACACTTCAAGCCACTAGGGCAACCAGGTGTTGACGAATTTTTTTAATCCTTACAATATCTTTTTTTTTCTTTCTTAAATTAGTTATTTTATTTCTAAGAAGGACTAGATTTAAATTTTGGGAAGGTCTTATAGACAATATCCTTTAATAAAAAAAAAATATGTTTGTCCTAATCAACCTTTTCCCTTCTGTTTTATTATATAGATTGACTAAATCTTGGTGATCAATTGTTTTCATCGAGAATGAATGTCAAAATTAAATGGGTTGAATAATGTAACGTCACAACCTTAGCAGTTGTCGATATTTTTTGTGCTTTTACTATCACTTCACACAGGTACCGAGGTACGGGATTGGTTGTTTGTAAAAGGTTGCACAATCCCTTTGTAAGAGATCGGTAGTTACTAAAATTGAGCGTACACCTGTAGTCAATCTTTGAACACCCTCGCGAGCCATGTTACAGATAAAAAATGTCCAACTACTATCCACCGCTAACAATCTCATTTGGTAGTGTATCTATTTCGCAGTACACAAAACCAATATCACAAAAACATTGGCATGGGACAAAGGAGAACCTCTCAACATGAAGAGGGAAGGAGAAGAGAATCAAAGAATCGTTTGTGTATGGGATACGTATTTCCGTACTAATGTCGTCCACAACATGGGAGAATATGCCGGTTAAAGAAAAGGACGTGTCAGATTTTTTGAAAATTTCGAAATCAAATAGTCGTTTGAATATTGACACGCTGGCACGCGGGACTCTTGTTAACTTTGGGGGAGCAGCCGCTCCTATTCATGGTTTAAAGCTAACATGCGCTGTTTATCCTATCCATAAAGTACACATCCAAATATCCAACTTACCCCTCTCTTAGTATTTAATTCCAAGGATAGTTTGGGAAGATATTTGTATTAGAAAAAAGTTGGAAGATATGACCCACTATTTTGATTGGTTGGTTGATGGTCTGGCTCTAAACTGGGGCCAACAAGTGGAAGGGATTGATTGATAAATAGAAAGAAACCATAAGAAACCATCCCATCTAAGAGATTTTTATTGAACACTAAAGTGGTACAGACATAGCAACATAATTGAATAGGGTAAAAAGCAGCCCTTGGTGGTCCAAAAAAGTTCAAAATTTGCATTGTGTGACATCTATATGTGCACAAGTTGACACTATTCTCGAAATTTGGATGTCTCATATTAACTCTAATTGCAAGTAGAAATCAACAATTAGTTGGAACTATATTATTAATCATATAAATAATGAAATGTTGGATTTTTTCTGACTCTTATAGAATTACAACACATCAATATCTCACTTGTTCATATATAATATTTAACATGGTCATGTAGATCGGTTTTATCATTTATATTCCAAGCACTTATATTTAATACTGAAGTGATACAATCAAATCGATTAAGTACGCCAACAAATCGATATAAAATCTTAATAAAGTTTAAACATCTTTATGACAATCGAGTTCCAACATGTTACTGACACCTTATTACCCTTCGCAATAAAATACTTTGTTTGTAATTGTTGAATTAACCTGAATCAATGAAGAAAAATAGTACCAAGAAAATTAAAGTAAATGCAGACAGTGATAAAGAGAAAGCCTGAAATTGAATTGGGCACTTGATAGAAACAGAACCAAACCCAATCAAACCAAAATTGCAGGAAAATTGGTTTAAGGGGGAGTGAAACACCTAAATGGTGGATTGAAAGCTTTAGATCTTTTGAGTAGTGGAGTTGAATTAGTGAAATAGTGATAGTGGAGGAGGGCGGGCTCCACTAGTCGGCGTTCTAAATTACTTTTTCTCTTCTTAACTTGTGATTCAAAAAAAAGTAATAGTTTCTTTCCATTTCATATCATGAGCTTTCACCTTTTGTGTGGGGATTTATGGCTGATTTCTGCGTTAGTGAGACTTATCTTTTAGATGTTACAAACTTTTTAGATTATGCACATGTAGTTAGATAGGTCGATAAAATGTTTAGAAATTGCAAATGGTAATTTATATTCGATACAGACTTAAGAACCTCTCATCTTCACAGTCTATAAACAAAAGTTGAATTCAAACTAAAAATTGTATTTCTCTAGAAATACACATTCATAGTAATTCGGGTCTTTTTGTCGTGGTCTGAATGTCTTGTTTAAACATCAATCGTGCACCGTCTGTACGACCCTTTTCAATTACATGAATAGATATTTCAAAGTAAAAGTGAAATTTACCATCGTCATTCTCTCTAACTTCCAATACGAATAAGCTTTTCATAATAATTTTTTTATTTTGTGATATAAACACTTAATAAGGTGCGATATATCACTAATAAATACACAAATTGTATAAATCTAAAACTATCATCATGAAAGACATCTTGATACTTAAATGTCATAAAACCTATCACCTCTTAATTTTGGGAGTAGATACACATTCAAATTGTATATCTGATGTTGGCCAAAACAAATCTTGTAAATTTATACCAGAACGTCGGAAAAGAGTATACTTTGTTTTCCCAAAATGACGAAACTACCCTCAGAAGATAACACAAATACACAATGGGGTGAATAAAATCACTTCCACCTAAAGTGGTAAAAGGATTTGGTTACTAGTACAGGCAAGATCGAAGGAGACCGGACCTACTATTTGATTGGTAGAAGAAGGAAAATGGGCCACAAAAGTTGATGGATTGACTGATTGAAAGAAACCCTAGCTCTCTATATATAAACCATCCCATCTACCAAATATGTGTTTCCAATCTGTAACAGATATAGCAAAAACGATAAGACATAAAGAAATAAAATGATTGATAATGCCTAAACCTAGGTTAATAATTATTAGCCTAATTTTCGTGTAACACATCATAAATCAAGAAAGATCTTATGAAATGCTTCACTATATTAACATTGACTTATTGAGGTGGCACTTGATTATAGAGGGATTGGGCCATTGGTCCGAAAAGGGGACCAAAATGAAAATCTCACTCAAAGTTGCATGAAAATGAAAGGGAGGTCCAATGTGTCAGTTTGGAGGTCAAAATTACATAAAGGGCCCTTAAAAAATAAAGTATTTACCGTTCATGCCATCGAAAATTACAAAATTGTCATTGAAAATTACAAAATTGCCATCGAAATTTCTCGGGAAACGATTTTTTTTTCTGAAAAAGAATCTGACAACCCGTCCATCAGAATGTGTACTGTTCAGAAATTTACGGAACTGCCACCGAAAAATTCCCAGAAAACGAAAGTTTTCTAGGAATTTTTTTTCTGTACTAGACATTTTTGCTGGGCGGGAATTTGAAATTTCGTAAAAAAATTTGAAAATTTGGGCGGGAATTTGAAATTTCGTTTGAAAATTTCAAAACTTCGAAAAAAAGATTTTGTGACCGGGAAATTATTTTATTTACTGGAAATTTTTTTCTGTACTAGACACTTTTGCTGGGCGAGAATTTTAAATTTTCAAAAAAATTTGGCTGGGAATTTGAAATTTCGTTTGAAAATTTCGAAAAAAAGATTTCGTTTGAAAATTTCAAAAAAATTTGAAAATTGAAATTTTTGTGTACGGGAAATTATTTTATTTACTGGGAAGAGATGGTTTGCTGGGCGGGAATTTGAATTTTCGTTTGAATTTTGAAACTTTGAATTTTTCGTGTACTGGTAAATTATTTTATTTACCAGACATTTTTTTTCAGGAAAACGTCAGCATGTCCCGTCCAAGGGCAAGAGGGGAATAAAAAAAAAACTGACATTTGGACCTGCAACTTATTTTTGGGCAAGAGTGGATTTTTTTTGAGTTTACCCCCCAGATTTTGGACTGTTGACTAAAAAATCCCTTGATTATATATGGGACTCTCAAAAAAAAAAATTATATATGGGCGTCTCTTCAAAATGTAATTTTATTAGAATTTTATCACTGAGTCGGAATAAGAAAAAATCACCACGAAATATGAAAAATCGCCATCAATAAGGTCAGACATGATCAAACTAATTTCTTCAACGACAATAATTTGTATTTATAAGTTTGTTGTCCTTAATACACATAAATATAATTTTGGCGAAAAACTGTGTAGTCTTTATTACTCGAAAATATAATAAAGTCTAGTTGGATTTGCGATATGAATTTACGAAGATGGTCAAGTAGAAAGCCAAATACCTCCTTTAACAAAAAAAAAAAGAAAAAAGAAAGCCAAATACCTACCAAATCAAATAATAGTGCTCTAGGGTAGGGTGTCTAGAACTTTGAAAATTGCTAGTACCACTACTAGAGTACTAGTGAGCCTAAGAGGTATATATGATAGTGGAGAACGGCAGGCTCCACTTGTTAACTTTTGTTTTTGGTTTCCTTTATCTTTTGGTTCATGGGAAAGTTCCTAACATATATATTTGGTCCATTAGTCCTCAAATAATTGGGTGTGAGTTTTGTGAGAGGAGACTTAGAACAGTTTCACATTCGAAATGGATATTTTAGCAACTAAGAATATATAATGTTTAAGTTCGCCACGCGTACAGATAGTCAATTGGTTATGAGTTGGATTCCACAAAACAAATACAATTTTCTTTCTCGATTAATGTAATGTATTTTTGGTCGTCTAACAGTTGGGTGATTTTTGTACGGACACTCATAATTCAACGAAATCTCGAACAACCTAGGTAGACAACCAAATCTGTTCATTTACCTTCACTTCTCCATTGGTTAAATCGTGTTCATCTACCTAAGCTAGTCGAGATTCTAACCGTGTAGGGCTGCATGCAGGGGTAAGAATACTATTTTTTTGTGTTGAATGCTTGTAATTGAACGAAGGTTCTCATCTATCACCTTACTCCCCCTACCATTCAAAAGTCTAAATACTATTTCTTCTACCAACCGGGCCCATTCACCATACTTTCAGTTGAGTACATGATTGTCAATATTTTGTAGAATATATATAGAGTAATCATATTATATTTGATTCCTCATTATTCGAATGCGACTAATACATACATGCACTAAGATCAATCTTGTGTTGTACGGGAAGCTACCGCCTCTCATTGGAGCCATGGAAGGGGTACGGATACGCCCCACCTCATCATCATTCTTATGCTAGTTTATGTATGACTGCAAAGTTAGTTACTTTTTTTTCGTAGGCGTAAAGATTATATCAATTGTCATTAGAACTTGACCTTACAACCTTAACCATAGAAGAGAGAATACCTACATATTGAGAACCCCAACTAACTAATTAACTTAAAAACCATGAACAATCCATTTAACGTATGTGTGTTCTTGGATATACAACACGAAGAAATGTTAGTATTATATATTATATTCACAACTAATGAATTATGTGAAAGAGCGCATACAATTTGTCGTATTTCAACACGAAAAGTTAAAATATTAAAGGTTTATAATAAGGATCCCTTGTAATAGAATAGAATTTTAAATGGTTTAGAGATCGAATCCAAGTGTGTAATAGGGAGGAAGATGAGAAGTGGAGCCCCTAAAAAAAGCAAGAAATGAAAGGGAAAGTACATAATAAAATCCAATTAGAGGGTTAGGTGATAGACCTTTTATTGTATCTATACCTATCTATATAGTTCTTTTTCAATTTGATAATTAACAATCATCCCCACCTCAAGATAACTTATGAGATATGGATGTATATATTAACAATGATTTCGAGCTTAATAAAATTCTCATCTGCATGTGATATGTTGGAGGGTAGAGGCAGATAGTAGACTCTTATAAACCCTAGAATATTGAGTGCGATACTTCATACATCATACATCACATACCCACAAGGCCACAAGCCACAACTAGCTTGATTAATCACTTTATTCATAGATTTTTTTTTGTTGAACTATAATTCTTTTGTTGATAGTTCATTTAGTTGTTATAAAATTACAAGTACAAAAGGGACACGGCTGTGAACGTGATAAGTAGACAACTGATTTACTTCGATAAAAGGGCGAGGTACTAATCTATAAATGATCAATAGGCAACAATTTTTATGTATAATGAATTGAAGAAATATAGTTGGGAAGACAAGCTGGTGAGATGTCTTCTCATGAATTTGAATTAGTAGGTTGAACCATTTGAACCTCTTGCCTTGTTATTTAGAAGCAAATGGGTCAACACAACTAATTTTATTTATTAAAAAAGGGTTTGATTTAACCTATTTGAACCATAATTTTAATTTGAATTATATAGAATAATCAAATTGATAACATCTACAAGGATAAAACACTATAAGTTAATAACAATTATCTTTTTCTTTTTCTTAAAAATATAATTTCTTTTGGGTCCTAGTAGAAAAATCCAACTAATGTTGGCTATAGTGGGTACCTCTTGGATTTATAATATTTTATTTAATAAAAAAAGTTTTTTTTTGCTTATGTGAAAGAGTCAAAAGCAAGAGGAAGGATAAGCCTAGAGAGAATGGGAGAGAAAATGGGAAAAGGTATGGAAAAGGAAGAAGGTGCTCTATAAAAATAATAAAATTTGGTTCAAATCTCCTTGTATTAAGGGAATAATCTAGTTGCAACTTTGTATTAAAGAGTTTGCTAATGGGTATTCCATAATTTTGTTGATGCCTCACCTCATTCTATTTAAGTCTTTTATAATGTGGAAAATCTTCAAAATCACTTTTATATGATGGTTTGTAGATTTCACATCAAAATGATCTTTATATCTAATTTTTGGTTTCTCCAATCTTGTTGTTCTTGTAGAGGATTATTTCATTCTAAAACTTGTAACATGTTATTTAACGATTATGTATCAAAAATCACCAATGTTAGTTGAATAGACGAGACATGAATTGATCAATTGTTTTCCTATCATTCTAGAATGATGTAAACTATTATGAGGATGATCTGTAAATCGGGGGCATTACCTAGTTAAAACGTCTATTTTTTTGATAAATTCTTTTGAGAATCTACAAAATGATGTAAATTCGGTGTGGAAAATAAAGTGAGACATTGCTCCCCGAGATCTTGAATTCAAACTTCAACAATACACACTGATTGACCGGCCGATGGCCGACCTGTCTACTAAACAAAAATAAATGACAATTATAAACTTGAACTACTTTGACATTGTTATCACTATTATATGATCATTTTTTTTGTTATTATCACGATGATGTATAATTATTATGGTACAATAATCTATTATTATTATGGTACAATAAGTCTTGTGAGGTCAACAGTTGGTAGCCCAAGTGGTTCCAAGGTGTTGACATAAACTCCAGAAATCCCTGGAGGTCCCAGGTTCGAATCCCAGAGAAGGTGGAATCTTTGGTTATTTGAATTGAGATTATTAGGGTGTAAATAAGGTAGTGTAGTTGGGCTTTAGGCCATTATCTAGTTGGGCTATAGGCCAGGTTATGTTTGAGTGGGCTATAGGCCAGGTCATGTTAGAGTTTGAGTGGGCGGGTAGCAAGCTAATCATATCTTTGATATATTCAATGCCAATTGTACGACAATGTAATCGGTTTCCAAAAAAAAAAAAAATAAGTCTTGTGAGAAAATATTTCACATAATAGAAGTTTATTTTAATGTTGATATTGTGTGGTTTATCAATGGCAAAGAGATTTGGTGATGTAATACTCATAACCATATGGGTTCAGTGTATCACAAAACTATAACATGGTACATTGGACTTGTCACTTGTTCCGGGTAACCGACATAAATAAAATCTCAATTTCCATTTTTTATATTTTGTTACATAGGCATCGGACCCTTGTCTAAAGGATCAAAGATAGGAATATTCACACCAAAATTTTCTAACTAGAATAACTATATACATATAGTTGGATTATTATATACGTGAACGTGAAAGTAGATACGAAAAGATAACATTAGTTGTAAGTTTTTGTACAAGTTTGACCAGTATTTATCCAAGTCTAAGGCTAGGCTTGTTGTTCCACGCTAGTCCCCAACTTGGTTTCGTTAGGGTTCAGGTGGTTATCTCTAACCAAGCTACTGCCTTGAGTCTCCGAGTCTGCCTCAATGAGACTCACTCAGAGTCCCCATGACGAAGAATGAAGTCAAAGTTAGACGAGAAAGGTTATATACACTTATCATTTCTACCCGCACACTCAGATCTCCTTGGACTTCAACAAAATTACCTTAGATGCGTATATATAACAAAAATGGTGAGTGCAATTAAAATTTTCCGTTAAGACTATCCATTATGTAGGATGGATTTTTGTAAAATTTTATAGGCACCGCAATAGTTAGTGACACTATTTCCCTATAGACTATCCTGCTACAAATAATTTAACATAAATCAAATTTCAAACTACGTTTAATATAAATCAGTGTCATCGTGTGATTTATCACAATAGAGCTCTCTGGTTACGAAGCCCAAAAGAGTGACACGAAGGAAGCCCTAGAGAGAGAGATAAGAAGACAAAGAGAGGCCTCCGTATCCGTGTCATATACTGCATAGCAAACCATCGTTACAGAGACCTATCCGTATCCATATGAAGCCTAAGGAGACGCTAACGGAACCGAAGAACGTTGTTAGTGCCTATACACTCTAGGGGTGCCTCGTTTGAAAGATGGGAGCTTATAGCAATTTCACAAATTTGATTGGGGGGGGGGTTACAATAAAAGCGCTTTTAACATAAATAGAGCTGCCCTTAGATCTGGCCTGTCGGGCCCCTATCAATTTTATTAGTGTGAGGAAACCTAATTCCTTCCATCATAAACCCTTCAAACCTTCTTCTTCTTCTTTCTTCTTCTTCTTCATAAACCCTAATTTCTTGTCAGCTCTTACCAGGGAGCAAAAGAAACAACAAAACGATGGGAATTTTTGAACCATTTAGGGCTATCGGTTATATTACGAGCAGTGTTCCTTTCTCTGTTCAGAGATTGGGTACTGAAACCTTCGTCACCGTCAGTGTTGGTAAAGCTTGGCAAATTTATAACGTATGTTTTAACTCCAACCTCTCTCCTTCTCTCTCTAGAATTGGTAGTTTGAAGTTCAACTATAAGTTCTAGCTCGACTTCTTAGTGGTTAAATAGGTGTTAACCCTAACAATTATTTTGCTGTCTTGATTTACTTAATGTCTGCTTTTATATGATTCCCTTAATACTACAAGTATACTTTCAGTGGTAATCGGAAACTAATTTGAATTGTTTCATCCATTTCAGTGTGCTAAATTGACATTGGTTCTTGTAGGTAAGTTTCGTTACTCGAAGCTTTTATTTTTTTTCGTTATGTTAACGTGTATGAATTGTTTACTTGTTTCGTATAATTAACCTGATGATTATGATTTAATTATATTGATGCTTGTTAGCGAGGCATTTGTTCGTTTCCGTTTTGTTTCTTGTACAAATGATACAATGGGGTTTGAATTTGGTATATCACAAATCTTTTGTTCGAGCTAAACGTTGCATCTACTGCATTTTGCTATGTGGTCTTGTAATATTTACACATATAGGCAACTATTCACTCTTGTGCTCTAATTTAAATGCTTGGTGGACTTCTATCTTAATACCCACTCTGTCCAATATAAACAAAGAAAATAGTCGGTTCCGTCCACTTCAGTTCTATCTTTTTTCGTCAATGTCTTGGTAGATCTCTCTGGCATGTATAGGTGGTTTGCGTAGCAATCCCAGTTACCATTAAGAATTTGTTTAAAATAAAAAAATTGTTGTAAAGATCTGACTCATCCTTCGCATTTGCCCTTCTTCGGGTCTGATATATATTTGTACTCTTGGTAGACTTGCACAGAAGTTGGTAGCCAGGTAATAAATCTGTCAAAAAATGAAGGGAAACTCTGCAGTGTTTGTTTAGTTATTGCTGAGTGATCTGAAAAGTGTGATACCTTCCATCTCTTCTTGGGTGATTTTTTGGTTTACTCAAGAGAGATAAGTATATGGCCTACATTTTTTGGAAGTTTAATGAATTTACTGAAAAAGAACAGAGAGTACTTACAATACCACATTTCATTTGTTGAGTTGTCCTTGCACATAAAATGTGATGGAGAACAGTTGAAAACGAATGTCTTTCTAGATTTGTCAAATGCCAATAGGTCGTGTAAATCTTTTTTCTTCTCCTAACTTGAAGCATCATAATATGTAA
Source organism: Eschscholzia californica (assembly GCF_041429995.1). NCBI lineage: Eukaryota > Viridiplantae > Streptophyta > Magnoliopsida > Ranunculales > Papaveraceae > Eschscholzia > Eschscholzia californica. Next base: position 8,422,288 of record NW_028238198.1, on the reverse strand, counting down.
GTTTATCAGATCCTGATAAACATTGAGTGGCTTTTGTTTAGATAACTAGTACGTCGTAATCGCGGAGGTACTAGTTTTTGTAGTCAACCAAATGTAGATTAGGTTAAAATTATCCGATATGAAATATTACATTTTGTTTTCTAAGTTTTTTGTGTAGATTATAGTGTTTAATTACATACTTACAGTTCATGTTTTTTTTCTTTACGAAGGACCTCAATTGCCAAAGAAGATTCGAGCGCTTGCAACTTACCGTGATTATACATTTGCTGCATATGGGAATGAGATTGCTGTTTTCAAGCGCGCTCACCAGGTTGTTAATTGAAATTTTTTCTTTTCGAAGTGGTCTACCTGGCCAAAGATGAAATTTCTTTGCTTACATGAACAATAAAGTGATGGGCATGCATGAAGCAAGCATCCTCCCTTTTAATGCTTGCCCGGTTTTATGTTCTTCAGTGTCTGACACCGATGTATTCTGAACAGGTAGCAATATGGAACAGGCACAGTGAAAAGGTCAATAAGTTACTTTTGTTTGGAGATCACATCCTAAGTGTTGATGTTAAAGGTAACCTATTCATATGGGCATTTAAAGGGATTGATGAGAATCTTGCTCCAATTAGTCACATTCTGCTTGGAGATGGGTTCACTCCTACCTGCATAATGCACCCTGAGACTTACTTAAATAAAGTATTGCACTTCTCTGCTCTTACGTTTAAAGTATTTATACATTTTTTGGTCTTCAATCGAGCAACAGCTCCAGTCACAGGAAACTCCTTCTAAAAGTTTTGCATCTTAGGTTATAATTGGAAGCCAAGAAGGATCGCTGCAGCTTTGGAACATCAGCACACAAAAGAAAATATATGATTTTAAGGGGTGGAATTCATCTATCAGTTGTTGTGTTTCCTCACCCGCACTAGATGTGGTTGCTGTTGGCTGTGCTGATGGTAACGTTCACGTTCATAACGTTAAATATGACGAAGAGTTATTTACATTTACACATTCTACTCGAGGTGCTGTGACTGCCTTATCTTTCAGAACAGGTAACTTCAGGCTGTACTATGATTCTGTGCTGTATTTCTGAGGAATTATTTAATTGGCGTAATAGGTTTTAAACATTGGTTAATTGTTCCAGCTTAAGAATTTTTATTTTGAACAAGCATAGAGACAAGACAAGAGAAACTGCGAGCTTGTCAAGATGAAACATTATTATGTGAGATGCCATGTTTTTAATAACGTTTTAGGTCTTTGTGACAGTTTGTGTGGATTTAAAAATTCATTCGTTGCAAATCAATAAATCATTTGAGCATTAAGATTTGAATTTGGTTTAGAGATATGTGAGACGATGATACACACATTACATCATACCTTGCTTTGAGAATTTTGATGAAAATGTGTAGGTGGGAGCTTCTATATACATTTCACCATTGATCAAGAGCATCGTATAAGGATTTTCCTACAATAGTTGTTAGCTGAACTATCAACTCTTCAATAATATAAATTATTGACTGTGAACCATCTATTTGTGGGAATCAACCCTTTCTATGTGAGACAAACAAAATCCTCTGCTTATCGGTTTTCCAATTAAAATTGAAACATATCCAGTCCATATATCAATAGAATTCACATACTAATATAACTACTACAAACCTTAGTCCGAAGGAAATCAAACTCCTTTACGAAATTAGGAACTAAATTTGAACTTCTATTCTAATAAGGATTCAGCTAGTCGGATAACTTTGAATTTGTACTCATCATCTTCTTGTCTTTCCTTCAAGATGGACAGCCTCTTCTAGCATCAGGAGGTTCATCAGGTGTTATAAGCATATGGAATCTTGAGAAAAGAAGGCTACAATCAGTTATAAAAGATGCTCATGACAGTTCAATAGTATCTCTGCATTTCTTTGCTAATGAACCTGTGCTTATGAGTTCTGCAGCTGATAATTCAATAAAGGTGATTATATATTTTCTTTCCACTTGTCTTGCTACCTGATTGTTTTATGTGGTTGAGTTGAGACTTTGATAAAATTTTGCGGAAAAATATGCAGGTAACTATTTTAGCAATGTGACTATGATTTTGCTTACTACTATCTATCTAAAAAATCTGTTAGCTTGATAGCGTAATATAAATATGCCGGCATGCTTTCTCATGTTAATGCCTAAGGTTTGACCCCGTAATATATATTTATTGATTTTTGTAGTTTATGCACTTGTCTGCTCCTAGAATGTTGAGCTGTGCTGATCTATATGCTTACAACTGATTAAAGTAATTCGAGAACTCGAGCTTTGTATCTGTTTGAGGGTTTCTTATGAACTCAGAGCAGCTGCTGATGCTGCTTCTCTCTCTTATTGAATCACTCTTCTTTTCTGGGCTAGCTATTGAGTAACTCGTTATATAACTTGACTAGAGACTCGGTTGAGCTGGTCTTGACTTGGCATATTACTAGGAGTTAACTAGCACTGGTCTTCTCTGTAGATAGACTCAGACAGCCCTGGGGGATTTTTTGTCAGGTGCATAAAGAACATTTTGACCAGATATCATCCACCTCAGACTAGGCTCATACTTGGAGCATTACAAAATTGTGTTAAAAACTAAAATAAGTAGTATACATGCACTGGCCTTTTGTGCCTTCAAAATTATATACACATTTCCTTTTATGATTTCTATTCTCTTCGATTAAATATTTGCATCTTCACTTTAACTTTATGCAGATGTGGATCTTTGATACAAGCGATGGTGATCCTCGTCTATTACGCTTCAGAAGCGGGCACAGTGCTCCACCACTTTGCATAAGGTGAGCACTTCTTTTGTATGTTGCCCTTCTGATATATTATATTATTTCTTTTCTGTTTAAGGGTGTCTATGTAATTGATCACATAATGGAGAATACAGAGGAAGTGGATGAAAGTTCACCAGTGGATCTTATCGAACTTTTGGAGTCCAAATATTCTGAAAAGCAATACTTACTATAACAATTATGATAATAGGTTTGATTGGTCATCAGCAGTTTAGTAATAATAATGATTAACTAGATCAATAACTATTTATTATAACCGTTATTAATGATATTAATGAAATACTATGATTGCCAATATTAATAGTTTCATGATAATGATACTAGAACACTGTTTTTGTTATCAATCTTGCTCCTGATGTATTCATGTCCACGTGGCGTTCGTAGATAGAAGTGGTCCATCACGATAATACATGCATTTTTCATCACTTCTACTTATTTTTTCACTCAGCTAGGTCCCACACGCAACTCTGTTGGGCTTGGGCCGCTGACATCCGCCACAGGGCAAACCACCGTTTCTGAGGCCCTCTAAACTTATTCTTTCATAGAGGCCTCAAGTAGACGACAACTCCCTTAGACACAGTTTACAACTTTATCGTATTGTTTGCTACATATGTAATCAAGCCTTATCTTTCCTAAGACGTTTGTGTGCTCTTACTAAGGTTCTATGCGAACGGGAGACATATTTTATCTGCTGGTCAAGATCGTGCTTTCCGGCTTTTCTCTGTCATCCAGGTTTGTCAATATTAATAGTTTTGTGGTGAATTTGTTTTTTCTCATTTGTCTAATAGATGTTTGTGCAGTGTGCTCGGTTGAAACCTTGAGGCTGAAATTTGATTTTTTGGGGAAATAATTATTTAGTCGGTTAAATTTTATTGCTTCTGAATTAATATAATTTGCTGAAATTTTCTTTGCCTTCTACTAGTTTTTTGCTCCTTTAGTCCATGTGTGGTGTTTTACGCATGTTATTCTCTTTTATTGATGTCCATAAGTTGTGCTTATTGAATATAACCTTTTATGACCAGGATCAACAAAGTAGAGAGCTTTCCCAGCGTCATATATCCAAAAAAGCCAAGAAACTGAAGATGAAGGTATATTAGGAGCAATGCCTTGTGCTTTTTAATATAATATATGTAGCTTTATTAGGTGTGGAAACATGAATCTTGATAATTTGCGCTTGATATGCAAGTTCAGATAGTTAAGCAAATTTACTCTATACATGCTTGCTAGATGGTTTACCATTTACTTTCTATACAGAATACCCTATGAGGCTACAAAATCAATTTGACACGAATGTCACAATCTAATAGAAATAGGGAAAGTGTACAAGAAGAACAAGGTCCATATTCAATAATACTGCCAAAGTCTTCCTTGCTCCAGTTAAAGAACAATGAACATTATAGTCTTGTAGATAGTATTAAGTAACTGGAGTTCGGGTGGTCATTGTTGTAGATTCTGTTAGTATGTAAGTTCATTTTTTTTCCAGTTAGACCCATGGGAGAGAGGTTCTATCCCTTTGCTCGTACATGCAACATTTACGGTTACCTGATAGAGTGGATGAGCTGATTCTAATATTTAAATATTTGATCAAGTTGTTACTTATTTCAGGAAGAAGAGATTAAATTGAAGCCTGTTATATCATTTGATGTTGGTAAGTTCTCTCTATATATGGCGATAAGTTACAACATATATAATGTCTCCATGGTGTCTCTTGTTGATAAATATCATCATGGTATCTTAATTGCAATCATCGTAGGCAACTCCACGTAGGAAGTAACTACAGCTCCCTGGCCTCAATGGAAGGAAATCGAACGCTGGCTGAGATGGCCTTCATTTGTAGTCACTAGTCAGTTTATGTTGAGGTTGATAAGATATCTTTTGTTGAGAGCATCTTTCCTTTTACTTTATCTTGACCTAGAGTTGTCTCTATATAGAAGTTGGGTTCCTGACGTAGTTTGAAACTGAGGCCAGAGCTGATGCAGACTGCCCTGAAGTCTATTAATATTCTTCTAGTTTCATCATTTTACTACTTAATAAAATAATGTTTCTTTCCCGGGTTAATCTGTAGTCTTGGTCTGTAGTGCTAAAATAAAAAAGAAAGGAAGTAAAATTCCTTGAAGTACCATGAAATAGGAAGTCAAAATACAACTTAAACAATTACCTTAGTAACGAATTAACAAAATTCAAAATATGTTGGAAGCAAAGAAATAAGGATGAGAATAATTACATTGGTACAAGTAAAAGGTATTTTGCATATTTCATGTCTGGGTTCTTTAGGTTAATATGATTAACCTGATTTGCCTTTTCTTTTGTGTGCAACGAAATATAGCTGAAATTCGTGAACGTGACTGGTGCAATGTTGTTACCTGTCATATGGATACGGCACGAGCATATGTATGGAGACTACAAAACTTTGTTCTCGGTGAGCATATCCTGACACCGTCAGTTGAAAACCAGACACCTATTAAGGTATGCTTTCGAAGTGTTACACAATTCACATTATGTCTCTCTGTTCCCGGAGTTGGTTTATTAATTGGTAAAAAAAGATGAGTAATAGAGACTTGTTCACCTGTTTTCTATGAAGTCATACATGAGAGTGATATTCTTGAGAGATCTTTTGACAGGCTTGCACTATCAGTGCATGTGGCAATTTTGCTATTCTTGGGACAGAAGGTGGATGGATTGAGCGGTTTAATCTGCAATCCGGACAGAGCAGAGGTAACTACCTGGACAGATCTGAAAAAGGAAACCATGCTCATGATGGGGAGGTGGTTGGAGTTGCTTGTGATGCTACAAACACTCTTATGATAAGTGCGGGATATCATGGAGATATAAAGGTCTGATACCTCGTGGTTTTCTTTTTTAACTCAAGCCCTTCACTTGATATTTTGTTTAAAAGAGTTTTTGAAAACAAGGACATACCTCAAACAGCAGTCCATATATACTACGTAAATACACAAAGGGAAACTAATCAACCATTCAATTGGTTTGATATATAAGTTCTCTGCAATCTCGTATTTCTTCTGTTCCCTTGACAAATATATACTTTGTTTTCGAAATGTTATAGATGGTGTCACTCATATAAAAGAAGTAGACTGTGAATATATATAATTTGATGGTTAAGTGGTATGAAAGTTGGTGTCTGTGGTTATTGAATCAGGTGATCAGGCAATTGTATAGTATGTATGATGCTTTACCTACTGAATAATTTCTCCTTTATAGTCATTTGTAGTATCCTGGCTAATCCATTAGAATGGATGTGCCCATGATCTACCAACAACATAATGTGTCATTTTGTTTTTTCCCTTAAGCTTTTCTGATCTCTTTGCAGGTATGGGATTTCAAGGGGCGTGAACTGAAATCTAAATGGGATGTTGGTTCCTCTGTGGCCAAAATTGTTTATCATCGGTCGAATGGTAATGTTTCACTTGTGTTTTTTCTCGCCGTTTTCACTTTTGTATTTTAATTCTGCAAACAACATCATTCTTGTGGTGGTTGAAAATTGCAGGTCTTTTAGCTACTGTAGCAGATGATATGGTCATACGTTTATTTGACGTTGTGGCTCTTAGAATGGTCCGTAAATTTGAAGGTCATTCAGACCGAATTACAGATGCTTGTTTCAGTGAAGATGGAAAGTGGCTTCTATCATCTAGCATGGACGGGACTCTTAGAATTTGGGATGTTATCTTGGCAAGACAGCTAGATGCTATACAGGTTGATGTATCTATAACAGCTTTATCTCTCTCACCCAATATGGATGTCTTAGCAACTTCCCATGTTGAGCAAAATGGTGTCTACTTGTGGTGAGTTAAAGCTAGTCATCTAATCATCTTACTTGTAGTTCACTTCTGGTTTGTGCACGACCTTTCTTGATTTGAGACACTTGCGAGAAATGAGAATATTACTTACGAGCCTGCGGCCTTTTCAAAATGTTCTAGTCCAGTTTCTTACTTTCAATTGCGTCCTGGTAATGTATCAGGGTTAATCAGTCAATGTTCTCTGGAGGCTCTAATTTGAATCTATATGCAAGCGGGAAAGATATCGTGAGCGTTAAATTGCCAGGTATAGCTTCAAAAGAACACGTGGATGAAGATTCAGAAGTCTCTAACCTGAAACACTCCGAAAACATGGACATTGTTGGTGCTCCACTATCGAATTACCAGATTCCGGATCTTGTTACCTTATCTTTGTTGCCCAAGAGTCAGTGGCATAGTCTAATCAACTTAGACATCATAAAGGTTGGTATGGTCTTCTAAATTTATCAACTGAATTGTTACCGAAAAATGTATCTTGTATTTTGTACTGTCCTTTTGTTTCGTTTACATGTAGACCACATTTATCATTTTAAAGGGTACTTCCTAGGTGCAGATATGTTGGTACTTTGTATTTTACTTGGGTTGTAATGGCAACCTAAGCAGTCTGGATCAGGGTCAGCTGGGGACATTCATCTATGCCTGAATATTTTGCCGTTCTAGGCTAATCATTTATCTTTTCTTTAACATTGAAAATAATTTTATACGCAATTCGCAGGTTCGCAATAAGCCAATTGAGCCGCCAAAAAAGCCAGAGAAAACACCATTCTTCCTGCCTATAGTTCCAACTGTTTCAGGTGAAATATTGTTCAAACCAAGTGACATGTCTTCGGAAGAGAAGGAAAAAAGTGATGAATTGGAGCATAGCAAAAGAAAACCTGATCTACAATCCTCCATCTTCTTGCAACTTCTTCAGACATCGGCAGATAACAAGAACTGTAAGTGTTCTTTCTTACGTTTGTTTCGAAGTTAATGAAGATATTTGTGAATACTGTTTGTCAATTCACCAGTCCTCAGCTTGAAGTTCTTCCCAGAGAGCAAATCCCATCAGATGATCGTCATTCGTGACCATCTAGTCCACGGCATTTTTTTGTGTATTTCACTTTCTAGTTCCAACTTAGCATTTGATGCAAAGTAGTTATAATTCTATTAGAGATGATTATCAACTATTACTTTTTGGGCCTGTCACACTGTCTCTGGTGTTGATATCATTGTTGGGACTTGCCAGTTTACCTTACTTTTTCAGTCTTTCTCGATTTTACCTTAGACTCGTGTAAAATCATATTGTGTTATTGATTTCTTTTATTCTCTACAATGCAGTTACATCATTCACAGATCACATCAAGGGATTATCTCCTTCAGACCTAGATATGGAACTGCGGATTCTTCAGATTATTGATGACGATGATGAACAGGAACCCGAGAATAGACCGGAGATGCACTCAATTGAACTTCTATTGGATTACTTTATTCATGAGATGTCCTGCAGAAACAACTTCGAGTTCATCCAAGCTGTCATTAGATTGTTCCTCAAGGTAAACTACCAACTAATATTTTAGATTGTCCAACATGTTTTCTTTTTCCAGGTACATATTTATTTTCGTAGTGTTACAGCCGAATATGAACTTCTATTGCATTCTTTTCTAAGTCGCCAAGAAGTCGTGACAGTGATATCGTTGACTGTATTGCCGCCTACCCGGACTTTCGAGTAAACACAAGAGTTACTTTGGATTCGGCTACAGCCAAGACCGAGTGAAAATTCGTGAACTTGGCTCAAGTTGTGGTTTAGGAGATTAGAGAGAGAGAAAAAGATGGGAGGAACAAAATAAGGAGAAGCTTACATGTATGAACATGTATAATATTTATAAGTGGTGGGCAAGGTCTCTCGCTTGTGACACACTCACTTCGGGTCGTGCTCGAGCCGTAGTGAGCTGAGATCGGGACCAAATCCCACCCGAACCACTAGCTTTGCCTATTTTTTCATTTTATGGGCCTCCTAAACATTAATTCAAGTTTCAGGAGAATTAACACTGCTCTTTTTCTTGGTTCTTGTTCAGTTTTATTGAAGTATTTGAGAAATATTGTGTTATGAATGTTCTAATATCCCAATTCTGCCAGATACACGGTGAAACAATTCGACGCCATTCACAACTACAAGATAGGGCAAGAGAACTTTTAGAAATTCAAGCTTCAGTATGGCAGAAAGTTGATAAAATGTTCCAAAGTACTAGATGCATGATCACTTTCCTCAGCAATTCACAATTCTAAATGCACAACAGGTAAAATATCATATGTTTTTTCTTTCTACATGTGCTGCCCTAGATTATAAATATCGAATTAGTGAAAACTTTATTAGTTTGTTTAAAAATGGGTTATTTTTTCAGGTTCACGAACCAAATCAAATCTCTGTTTAAGTGGGGTTTGTATAACAGGTGAAGAGGGTGGTAAGTGTTATTCGAAAATTTGTACTCTTTTAGTTTACGCAATTGCAATTTTGTAGGATTTTTCTTGGGGTGAATAGTATAACAAACTTTTGTAATATTTTATTTGAATGAAATACCAATTTTGATAGTATAACTTCTTTGTGCCAATCTTTTCTTTGAACAAAAATGAAGAATCAAAACACAAGATGAAAAGTTATGAAACTTTTGTTTTATAAAGGATATACCTAATTATTAGTATTTGCATTTTGCAAGCATGCCTAATTGTCCAATCAGAAATCTGGGTATTATCATCTAAATGATTAGCTTTTCATCATCAAAATTTTGAATTAGGGCATATCATGGTGGAGCATAGATGGCACCAAAGTCAATAATGTAAACTATTACACTTGTAAATGATCTTTAATAATAACAAGGAGAAGGTTGTGATTCCTTGACAATACATCACATGATAAGATAATGTTAATCCACTAGATTCCAATCTGCCAAAGAATGAATGGGTTGTATATTTTTTTTTTTGATGAATGGGTTTTATATTACTACTACTACTACAAGCAAGCCCTTGAGTCGATTCAACATTATAATAGTTTTAACGAGATAATGTTTCTACATTATAGTAATTTTTTTGCAAAATATGGACATTCATGAAAATCATCATTTTATAGCGCTAAATGACCATACTGTAACAACTTTTTCATATCATTCAAATGTCGATTCAACTAGAAACCTTCTGTTTTCAACAAAAAAAACTATAAAACTTCTGTAAGATTTAGAAGGGTTTTGGTATAGGAAGAACATTTTTTTAGCAAAGGTAGTGCATTAGATAGGGAGAGCATAGAGGGATAAACATTTTTTTAAAAATATCTCAAATTTATACTTTGGTCCCTCCCATCAAACTATTTTGGACCAAAAAAGAGAGAAGAGAGTATCCTCCTGTTCGACTAAAAACCTTCGAGAGAGAAGAGAGAATTATGTTCGACCTAAAATCTTCGATCAAATCAAAGAAAGAAAAGAGAGATAAACATCTTGAAAAGGAGAAAAGTCCTAAATCTGTTTGATTCTATAAAAAAAAAAGAGATATAGAGATAGAAACCTAAACCCTAGATGACTAACACAACACTCATCTTCATAGAGAGTTTGTAATTCTTGTTATTGCTTGATTTCTCCATAGATTTTTAGGATTTTAACACTAGTTAAAGTAATTTTTGAAGATTTCAAGTATCAATATTGCAATGAGGAATACAAACAAGGATGTAACTCGAACAATATATAAGCGACATTTACATAAAATAAATTTTGCTTAGTATAAATAAAAATTCATGAATACCAACTGAAAATTTTAAAAAAAAATTCGGCAAGAGCAGTTGAAAAAACAAACTAATGTCAACCACTTCAGCCGAAATTTGTTACTATTTTAGCGGGGCCGGCTGAAATTTGTTATCTTTTTCAATCGACCCAACCGAAATTTGTCATCTTCAGCCGTTACGACCGAAATTTATTGTCTTTTTCACTCGACCCTACCGAAATTTGTTGTCTTTTTCAGTCGATCCAACCGAAAATTCTTTACGAAAAAAAGGCCTAAAACCCTAAAACGTTTGTTCAACCATAGAGGAAGACAAGAAAATGATATTTCTTTACCTGATGCATATTATCTTCATTTAGAAATGTCTTTGTTTAAGTCGATAACTTCGTTTAAGTTGATGTCCTTGTTTAAGTTGATGGTTTCGTTTAAGTCGATGTCTACGTTTAAGTCAAACGAATCTTCTTTCTTGATGTAGGTTGCCTCCTTCATTAACGGTGGTTCCTCATCCATGAGATCTTGAGACATCATTAAAAACTCGAAACTAAGACTATAGTGATGGTAAACTTTGCAAGTTTTTTTAATAGTAATGGTGATGTTGATAGTAGTACGATATTAGGTTTTTGGTTGTTTATGTGAGAGAAACTACAAGTGAATAAAATATTAAATTTATTATTATTTTTTATCTAAATCCTTCTAATTATTGGCACTATTTAGTGAATGATCCTTATAAGGCCATCCTTATACTAATTTGGTAAAGGAAGAACAAATACATAAATTGACCTTTGTAACGCACTGTCGTTACTAAATAGTGCTCTTCCTATACCAAAAGCCATTTAGAAACGTGATAAAACGTGAAATTTTGTTGTGATTAAATATCTGATTCTGATTCTGCCAACAACCCTTGACTCAAGTGGTAAGAGGTAAGTCTTCCAACTTAAAGGTCAAGAAGGGTTCGAGGCACACGCTTACCAATTCAAACAAAAAAAAAAAATCCGATTCTTCCACATTCGAACCAAGAAACATGACGAAACAAACATTTCATCCAAACAACAATTCAAGTATCGTCACACCACGGGACAATTCTACTCGTTTTCACACCAATTTTATACATTAACTGGATTTCCGACCATCTTAAAGAACAAAAACTAATTCATTGCGCTACCACTTGTGTTTCCTTGTATGGAAAGCGGGTAACCGCCACATGGCAAACACTAAGTGGGTTCCAAATTATAGGAACAAAATCATTAATGGAGGACTCATTAAGCTGAAATCTCATCCTTAAATATGCATGCATTAAGCACTCTTTCATCTACAACTAGGGTTACAAACAAATCCAAAAGCATGGCTCCTATTTCTCAATGTTTTCAGATCCTTCTCATGCTCTTTTCCTTCCTATCCTTCCTTAATGCTAATGTAAACTCTTCAATTCCTCCTCACTAGAGAGAGAGAGAGAGAGAAAGGGAGAGATATATCAAATGTCTTTCTAGTTGTTTACTTAGTACAACTTTTTGATTCATATTGGGTAATTTATAAATCAAATCTCAATAATAGTTATTTTGTTTCTTGTTGTTTGTTACAGAGTCAAAATGATCAAGCTTCAATTCAAATAGTTTACATGGCAAGATCAAAGGAATCAACAGCCAGCCATGTCTCAACACTGGCCTCGGTTCTTGGGAGGTCAAAGATCGAAACACAACATGATTATATATTTATATATAGGACTTCAACATAATACGAACATGAAATCAATTTTGTCGAAGAAAACTAACATATAGTTTAAACTGTGCAGTGAAGTAGCAGCTAAGAAAGCCATCATATATGAATATACAAGAACCATGAATAGTTTTGCAGCTAAACTCACTACTGATCAGATTTCAGCTCTTCTAAGTAACAGCTTCTTGCCTTTAGTTATGCTTAGTAGTAAGTTGTTATTAAAGCAACCCACTAAATGGAACTTGAAACTTTGCAGAGCAACCTGCTGTATTGAAGATACTCCCTGACGATATTCATACAGGTGATGTCTCAACATCAACGACTCCATGAAACTCTGCAATTCCTTTGATCGTGTAAAACACAAGGTCTTCAACAGTGTTGTATGCATATATGTATGTGTGTAGAAACGAATATTAGTAGATCAAATCAATTAACTGTCATATCGATATGTATGACCGTCTATAATAAACTCATCTGGTTTCTGCCCATCGTCTCTAGGTCAGATCAGAATTTGAAGAGAATCCCAGACACTCGGACTTCATTTTGTGCATGTTATTTCAAGTTACTTTCATTCTGTTAAAGTAATACTATTATTAACAACTTTGATCTTAAAATGGGAAATATAAGCCAAGAATGGTAGTTGTTAATTTCTACAACCACCTGAATGCACTGTTGTAATCTCATCTTTCCAGAGATTAATAAATAATACAAAATTTCATCGACAACTTATCATTGAGAATGAAACATATATAAACTAAACTTTATGCAAAACAAGAAAACATATAGTTGATGAGTGTGCTATGTTGATCAATAAAAATTTAGACTTGAAAAGTAACGTATTTCGGTGTCTGTGAAGATCTCCGTGTACGAGGTTATGACTTTTGCGGAGGAGAAATTTCTTTCTACTCCATAAAAGAGAACTACATTTGCTACCTGTAATCTGCACCAATAGCTTCATAGATCGACTTGAAACCATCTCTCTCTAAGCACTCTGCCAATTCAGCCTGTATACATCAAATATTTTGACGTACAAATTAGTTAACAGAGTACACACTGATATTAGCATAAGAACACAACAATATACGCATACATCGACAACTTCCAAAAAAAAAAAAAAGAGAACATATATGTACTAATGTAGGCTGTAGGCACGAAGGAATAAGTAGGTTAGGTTCCTGTTTCCGTTGGTTGTCCCTGTTTGGGTTGTTTTTATGGTCTAATTCTGGGTTTTGCTATCTGCTGAAAATAGCTATGTTTTCAACCGATAAAAATAAGAAACAGAGAATGCAAATGTGTTTTCTAACTTTTTGTTTATTTACAACGTCTGCATCTAACATCTTACCAAGTAAATTGCATGAATAGCAAACAATTAAGTCGAATTGATACAAACTTAGTTTGCCCATCACTTGAAGCTATAGAACCTTCTTATATCCATTTTTCTTGAATGACGTTATATCATTCCCTCAAATCCGGTTTTCACATAATTATAATCATTTGCTAAAAAAGAGGGACACCGCAACATTTTGTATGCAATATTGAGCAGTTAAAAAAACACCTTTATCCGTGGAATGAGAGCAGGTCCCTCGTAGGCGAAGGCTGTATAAAGTTGAACAAGAGTTGCTCCAGCACGTATCTTCTTGTATGCATCTTCACCACTGAATCAGATACAGAAAGAACAAGTTTCATTAGTATTTTTTAAATATAGGTGTCGGCGTGTCGCAAAGATTAACTAAACTTATTTCCTGAACTCCTGAAACTTACTTGCTAATTCCTCCACAACCAATCAGAGGAATCTTTCCCTGAGAAAGATTAGTAAAGCAGCAGTCAGTTCCGGAGAGAAATGAATGCAACTAGAGAGTGAAATTAAATGTGGAAAATTAAACATGTCAAGAACCTTAACAACGTGTTTACTTTTCAACCTACAAAGTTAGCTGCTATATATAAACTGCGTGGAGTACTTGATGAGTGAGGAAGTTACATGTTTCATCTTTTCAATTTTCATCAACTCAATGAGTCGATTCTCATTCTAGATATCACCAGAAACTTTCTTTAAACGAGATCTTGGACCCAAGATCGTTACTCATGTCCGTTTCGAGGTTTTGAGTTCTCCTCTGTTACTTCATTATATTTTTACGGATGGAGAGACGAACGAGTCTAATGTCACGCATTCATAAATCAACATGATCATTGATTTCATTTTAACTTTTAAGTTCAATCAACTTACCCTTGTCAAGAGAAACATGTCCTTGAGAACAGTGGTTGACATGTCAAATAGAGGCTTCCCGCTTAAACCACCTGTTTCTTGAGCAACAGGATTTGCACTTACAGGATCGGGCCTTGAAATGGTAGTATTTGATATGATCTGAATCGGAAGATAATGAACATTAACTTACATGGCAATGTGCTAATCCATCACCAGTAATTACGGCATTAAGCATGACATAATGCACACAGACATAATGAGTAACGAAAAAAATTCAGCCTAGAAGATTTAAATGGCTAACAAGATCAAAGCTTGTGAACAAAGAAAACTTACCAATCCATCCAAGCGGAGTGTAAGAGCAACCTATAACGATAAGAAAGAAGTCACGTTGAAACACTGGACGAGTAAATAAACAACATGATGAAAAGGCAAGCATTTAAGGTTGCTGTATGCATACTGCTGCGATATCTTCAAGGTCCTGTTTGGACAAATCTGGAGCAATTTTTACAAGCAGTGGAGGGGGTCCCTCCTCACCCCATTGCATTTCGTCACGAGCAGCTTGTACCTGTTTGTAAATGAAACAGTTATAAAGAGCAACAAAAATACCAATACTGGAGAGTCTAACAATTGGATGGCCAGAAGAATGGCTAAAGCTATGTTTGGAGGTCCTACCTTCTTAACGAGATCCTTTAATTGTTTTCTTCCCTGCAACTTCCGCAATCCAGGAGTATTTGGTGATGAAATATTTATAACCTGTATATGTATACACAGTATTCTCATATTAACACTATTGTCTGTTGAAGATTTACTGTATTGCAACGCGTAAAATAGATAATCATGAATCACAAAAACGTACAGACTGACTGCAGAGCAGATTTGCTTGTAAAACAGTTATCTTGTGCGTTAAGAAGAAACATTATCAGGAGAAAATATACGAATAGGATGAAGTTAAAGGTTTCCTCTTATTGGTATGTGAGACATTGTGACGCTATATCATAATATCATACTTACAAGGGTTTAAAATTAGTACGGAGACTATTGGTCATACGGAAATTGAGGCTTTTTAGTACAAAGAATATTTGAGTTGTGATAAGAGAAACTAGATGTTAGCCAATGAACTTCAATGAAAGAGATGAAAGATTCGGGAAATGTCATAAAATGTCCACAGTTCCAAAAAATAGTGAGGCTCTGAAGGAATGTCACATACTCATTTATAATTTGTATATCTACATAGGGTATAAAGGAACAACTTTGATTTTTGGCATAAATTCGGCAACATAGCATCAACTTCTTGAAATTGTACTATGGTATTTATAATATGTTGGTATGCATGTATAACTCTTTGTATGACCTGAACGCTCTTGTTATATATGGTTAAGTTGTATCTTCCTCTAACAGCACGTGAGGGTACACCGTCCACTTGCTCATCTAGGTAACCCCACAACTACTTGGACGCCCCTTTACCTCTCACTTCCTCCTCCTGTCGCTCCTCTACAAACTTTAGGGTGAACTTCATTCTCTTTTAACACATTAAAATATTACTCTAATCTTTCAGATGAAGCAAATAATCAATCTTTGCTCAATTGAACAATATAAGGATTTTCCTGCACCCAGAAGCACAAAGAAACTCTCTTATCATCGAAATCCTAACTTTCGTGCTAGGAACTCCGTACGCAGATACCTTGATAACTCCTGTCAAAAAACCTCCACATACTAGTAAATCGTACTAAAACTCTCAAACTGGTTACGAACCATTCAAGATACCTACTAACCCAAGGACTCCTTAGAAACCTAACTAAAATCTATTAAAACTTATGACCTAAATTATGACGCTAAAGCCTGTTGCATTCTTTTATAAATAATTACACCGGTTCACCTCATAAGCTAATAATAAAGCACAAGAACTAATGGAAGATCAAATTGGAATAATATAATTCTTGACTTCTTGTAGATCACATTGCATCACTAACAGTATATTTTCGAGTTAACTTACAAGTAAATAAGTTTAAGAAAAGACCAAAGAGGCAAAGACCCATATTCTCCAGTTTTAGCATATTCGGCTCCACAAGGACTAAACCCAAGCATTTGCATGTGTTTTCAGATTGTGAACTTAAGATTGAAAAAAGAGGACTAACCAAGTAATCAGCATACTGGGACAAAGTGTGGACTCCTTGGACATAGTCAGCTGTAGCATCTTCACTAGTTTTGTTCTTGCCAAGATTGACTCCAAGAATGCCTGGACCTGCTTTTCCTCCCTGCTTGCCTTCCTCACTAGGGGAAGGTGAAGTGCTAGAAGTTTCAGCCAGTTTTCTCTTACCATGCTGAGCACCCAACCGCTTTGCTACAGAGACAATGCCTTCACTATTAAACCCGCACCTATTTATGATAGCCCTAAAAAAAACCAAGCATTTTGATGTAAGACAGAAACAGTTGGAACACGTTTAAGGACTCTCTTAGAAGACTGGGCACGTTAGATGGAAAACTACTCTATTCAGAATCACTTATAATGATAAGAGGTCATATGCTATACTTGGGGGTAGACATTGTTATGCAAACAAGTTTCATAATTTGCGATTCAACTTATGCTTTTCCCTTTCAACATATATCTGCCAGCCATACTAATAAATTTTCGGCTTACAAAAAGTTAAACTCAGAGACCCAAAACTTAACTGCATGTGTTCTTACCCTTCCTTTGGCAATCTGAAAATCCGAGGCTTTGGGTTGCCCTCCTGTGGAACAGGGGTAACAGAGCCGACCTCTACGAAGCCAAAGCCAATCCCCAATAATCCTTCAACAGCCTCAGCATTTTTGTCAAAGCCGGCAGAAAGACCTATTGGGTTTGAAAATTTTCGGCCCCATACTTCCAACCCCAGTATCACAGAGTCTTGCCTCTTTTCTCTGGGAACTAGACCACGGGCTGCTGCAGATACAGCTAATCTGTGAGCAACCTCAGGGTCCAAATATGCAAAGAACGGATTGACAAGCTTTGTTGCTGAAAATAGCCATCCACTGTACCAAGTTACAAGCAGAAGATGTCTATACATTAGATAGAACATTACAGAAACAAATACATGGCAATAGTAAATGGTGTTTTTGTCTTTTGATCATTCAGTTTGGTCTTTTCTGAAGAGCTAGTAGCAAAGTCTGATTAGTGATCATTGGAGTTGTATAAGAAAGATGTCAGACCTAGCTGTATGAGGAAAAAACTTCACATGGTTCAACATGTGTTGATACTGTTACTAAGAATATAAATGGATTGCTAATGCTACCATGAGCAAAAACATATAGAGAAAAAAACTTCAGAACGAAATTGTTAAGCATCTAGCGACGAGAAACAAAATTTGAAGTTGAGAGTCGAAGACCAATTAGAACATGTGCTTCAACCACAGTAGAAGCGATACGGTCTTAGGTTGATTGAGAATATAATAAGCAGTAAAGAATGTAATAAATAATAGTATACCATTAGAATTTAAAGTTTTCAAAAAAAAGTTCCAAGAAATTAAAAGATGTTGTCTCGTTCTCATTTTCGGTCTAGGTATCGGTCTGTCTCGGCCGAGACACCCGAGATTCTCGGCCGAGACACCCGAGATTCTCGGCCAAACCCTACCTCGGTGTCTCGGCCGAGTCTCGTCTCGTGAGAGGGCTGAGACCAACTACATAGGTCATGCCTGAAGGCCCGATGTTAATATCTTTTCTCCCGACCCTGTGCTGCTAGAAAAAGGTTTGCAGAATAAGAAAAAGATGTGCAGCGATTGGGCAAGTAAAAAATACCAGAAAGTGGCCTCATCCACAGTACTCGCATAAGCTCCTCCAGCAATGACTAGACCTAACGTGGCTCCAGTCAGTAATCTTCCCTACAGTGCAAACATAATCACAACAAATTTAACGAAGCATGACTAGGAAAGTTCTTACGAGCAAGGAGAAAAGTATAAGCAAGAGAAGAGTGGTTTTCATATTTAACATCAGTAGATTGTTTATGATTTTCCCCTACTACGTGAAACTACATATAGAATTTCAGTGCTTTGATCTCACATTATCACGCCCTCACCTCGACCAAAAAGTCAAGGAATCATAAGCTTATCAGTAACCAAAACTTAAAAGGTAATCTTCCAACCCGAAAGTTCAAGGAATCATTTTCTTTTTTTGAAAAGTTTGAAGTTCAAGGAATCATATAACAAGATATACTTAAATTTATCCAAATTCAACATCTGGGTAGCAAAAAGTAAGAGAAAAGAAGGGTTATCTAGTAGTCTTCCGACCCGAAAATTAATTATTAGCCACAATCAATTCAAATTAAATTGCTTCAAAGACTTCAAACTTGGACCAAAGTAGTACACAGTGAATCAAAGAACTTAAAAGTAAGTACTTCATTTCTATAGTATTTTGTAACTAACATTCCTTATTAGACCTATTTCTTCAGTTTATAACAACTTAATTCATAACCATCATCAAACATAAACCCCATAATTCTCAAAACCAGTGGGAATCAAACCCTTATAAGGATCAAATTAATCAACTGATGTTTGTAATTAATCGAAAAACAGGTAAAATCTCAATAAGTATACTCCCAATCTTCAGTATCTAATAAAAGGAACAAACTTTATCAATGAAAAGAAGAATTGAGTATCTTACTTTCTTCGATGACTGAGGAATTTTTGGAACATTCCCAGAAACAGAACTTGAATGTCTTAAACCTACAACTTTCGTATTCCTATATAAAAGTTCTTTAATAAAATTCCTAGAAGCCCTTCCCGCCATGAAACCTAAACCCTAAATCCAGAACTTTTTTCTACTTCTTTCTTGCTTTTCAAACAAATGCGATTAGAAAAACGGGTAGAGAAATTATTTGATTGAAGAAAGATAGTCACTTTCAAATCGGATTCTTTTTGGAAGCTGGCAAAATATGGGGATGAAGAAGTGTGAGTTTTTTTTAGCTATGGCCTTTTGGGAACCTTTGGTTTGGTAGTTAATTTAAAAACTCTTTTAGGGTCTGTTTGTGTCGAAAGTCTATGAGCAAGGTCGGGGGGCTTTGGGCATCCTCAAAAGTCTCTAGAGCATCCGACCGAAAATTAGTTGGAAAAATCTTGGATGACACCACCACTCTACTTTCATGCTGGTCGCAAAGGTAGTGTGGCCAGACTAACATCCTCGACAAACCTTTAAAACGAAATTCTTTTCTGCTTCCTCTTTTCTTTCCACCACCACCATCGTTGTAACTCTCTCTAGTCTTTATATCTCTTTGTAATCTTTGATATCTCCCTTGCCCAGCTATCTCCCATTCTTTCTCTCTCATCTCTTTTTTTCTCTCCTTGTTTCCTTTTCCTTGTTCTGGTGAAGGAAAAAAATTTCATGTGCCGGAATCACCTTCATCTGAGATCTTAAAACCTTCGAGGAGGGTTTCCAGTGAAATCCTCTTCAAAGGTTATGTGGTCAATCATCTGACTATGAAATTGTCGATTGAGTTAATGAGAGCCCGCCTGTTCCAGCCGGAATAATCCAAGGCTCGGGGAAGTTCCTTTTCCAAGTCTTATTGCAGCGCATGAAGTAAGGCTAACGGCTATTTGACATAAAGTACAGTAAAGCATTTTAAAAAAGTCTATATAGAATAGAAAGCAGACCTTTGGGGCGAAGAAAGAAGGAAGCGATTGAGTCTGCTCCTCATTCTAGCGTAAGTTCCTCGAGGATAGGCTCTAAGGGACCGGTATGAAGGAAGGCGGGAAGCTTAGCCTACGAAAAGGAAGACTAGGCATTGAGTAAACTGCGCTAACTTCCTTGGACGGCGTGGAACCGGTGCTATCGATCTAAAACTCTAGATTAAAGGTTTAGAAATTCCAATTTAGTTTGCCCTTCCCCTTCATCTCTGGCGAAAGAAGGGTTTCGATGAAGAGAACGTTTCCCTTCGCACAAGTAGTGAGAGGAAGAAAAGGGGGAGAGACAACAGATAAAGGAAAAAAAGGGAAAGAGAAATAACACTGGTGGCCAGTTTTTTTTTAGAATTAGACTACGATCTAAGTTAGTTGTTATAAGGCATCGATACATCATGAAGATGTGATAAGCACGAGAACCGCCTAATTTAAACCATGAATGACAGAGGCCTAAAGTCCAACAACATGAAAGAAACCTAAAGCCCGACAAATTTATTACATTATGTACTTTATTTATAGTTTAATTACATAGAATAAATCTTGATGACAAACTGTACTCAATCCCACGACCTCGTGGGCTTTAAAGGGGTGCCCAACAACTACACCAAAGACTGGTGGACTTGGTGGCCAGTTTGCCAACAACCCCCTTGGGGTCGCGCAATATGATGGGTGAGGTTTTGAAGTCATCCAAAATTTACCACTCGAGATTTTTTTATTATGCCCCAAAGTCGTGGTCATGGACAAAATTAATCTCTACCAATATCTTTATCCAAACTAAACAATAGAGTTAGGTATTACAATTTGAAGTCACATTAGAGGATCGTCCATACTGCACCAAACAATACTGTTAGATATTTTTCTTCTTCTTTTACCAGATTAAGCAGGTTAAAAGACTACTGAGTCTATGACCATCAAAGAGCAATACAACTAAAAGCAACCAAGGAAACAAACAAGCAAAGCAAGATAAGATACTTTATTTCCAATGTATAACTTTTGGTTTCTAAGTCTAATTGCCAATCAAACCTTCCAAGACAATCATTTTCAACTGGACAGGCAAGTTCTTTACATCAAACTCCAAGTACTTCATGGGAGGTTTCATTTTAGATAAGAAATCAATTGTCTGATTCAATACTCGCACAATATGCTTAATCTTGTAATCTTCAGAGAAGGATTTCGAAAAAAGGCTTTTAATTCTTCTCCACAACCACCACATTCAGACACATAGCTTCCTGTTGGCACTCAAAAGATCACACACTATACAAGAATGAGAGCAATCACAACCTTCTTGAACTCAAAGCTTTGAGGCCACAGTCAACCCTATCTTAACTCTTTGTTTTAAATGAATGATGAGAGACTCACAAGTCACAAGTACAAGATCCAATAGCAGCTGCTGCTAAGACCACACCATTCATTCCTAGCAACCACAAAAACATCAAAGTTAAGAAGAAAGTACCCCTTCATTAAGCCAATCATTTTTTTTTTTTCACATACCAAACCTCTTACTACTCCAACCAAGGGTTGTTGGCAACAATCCTTATCATGTTATTCACAATTAGAAACCACCCTAATCTCCTAGGTTAAGGTTTGCATATGTGAGTCAATCTATATTACTCGAAATGCAATTCTTTATAATCACATTTTTATGCATTTAAACATGGCATTAATAATAACTGTCTCATTTTGATTCAGATGACTAAAACTAATCAGATTCAGGCAATTTAGAATGATGAAGAAATCACCAAAGGTAAAGAGTTTATGCTTACAAAGAGAACAAATGATAGTAAGTTTTTGCCCTAACTGGATTTTAAAAGTAAAAAAATGGAAGCTCAGATTCGCCTTTATTCAGACAATACGAATGTGTTTCTCTCTCTCTCTTTCTATCTCTTTGCATGGCTGCTTCAATGGTTGCCAAAATGAAGAAGAAAAGGGGGTTAAAAACACAGATAGATGTGTCTATCTTCCTTCCCCATCTTCAAATGACCATCCAAGATACCTCGCCATCCATGATTTATAATAGTAGAAAGAGATCTTTCAATTCATGTCTGAAAACCCTAATTAGGTTTTTAGATTTTATCATCACAGCCTCATTTATAAAACAAAAAGAAAGAGAGAAAGAAAGAAGGATTATTATTATTATTATCATCATCATCATCAACAACAAGATCAGCAGAAGCGACAAGTTTAGATAGAGAAAGAAAGAGAGAGGGTTGTTTGGTTTAGAAATGGAAGAGAAATCATTGGCTCTGGTTCTCAAGTAAAGAAACCCATGGAGATCACCGGAGAGGGGCAACAACCCCTCGGAAAAAAACACCCACATCTCTCCGGTGGTAGATCTCTCTCCATATTCATGGAGGAGCCTCATATCTAGAAAGAGCTAGTCATAGTTTTGTCATTCATTTATAGGGTCTCCCCAATTTTAATCAGTACTAGTAGTATAATAAGACAACTCCTCCTCATAAACCCTAAATCATCAAATTAACGGGTTGGGCAAATATTCCAAAAATATCCTTATAAGTAACAAATTTCTTATTTTAAAGCACATTCGTTAGAAACATTGTGCATCTACTTGTTTTTTTTTTTTTTTTGAGAATGCATCTATTTGTTGGTATAAACCTAATCTTATTCTAGCAGGTGAAGAATGTTCTTTACACATCAATTGATAGATTCATGGATTTTGTGTATAGAACGTTGCATCTTCATGATATGTCGAATATTAAAAAGTTTAGTCTACACTGTAATCGACTAAGTAATTACTCTAGGATGAATGCCTGGATATCTTCTATATTAAGGCGTAAAGTTGAAGAGCTCACTATACTAGATTTATTGGAAGATTTATCTATCTTCCTGTCTTTTTACTAGTGAGACACTAAGTTAGAGCTAAACAAAATCCGTTATGTCAGTCTTCCACGATCCATCTTTTTTCGGAGACTCACGATCCTTAAGTTTGTGCATGTTTGGTTTAATGATTCTATCAATCAACTCTTTTATAACTGCGCAGTGCTAGAAAAGTTGGATATATTAATCTGCCGCTGGAAGAATGAGAAGATTGCACACATTTCAGGCCTATGCTAATACGGTTTGCATGTGTTTATACTCCCCAACCAGTCAAGATTTGGGCACCGAATCTGCTGGCCCTCTTGCACAAAGGTTCGCTCACAGATATTCATGTTCTTCCTGGATTTTCTTCAC
The DNA here is from genome assembly GCF_041429995.1 of Eschscholzia californica. NCBI lineage: Eukaryota > Viridiplantae > Streptophyta > Magnoliopsida > Ranunculales > Papaveraceae > Eschscholzia > Eschscholzia californica. The sequence goes on along the minus strand of NW_028238198.1, from coordinate 8,399,193 downwards.
TTAAGTGTGCACGCACCTATAGAAGTATGCTCATGTGAATCCGTCACATTCCTACCTTTGTCGCTAAATCTGAAATCCGTCACATTCCTACCTTTCAACAGAAACACAAGGGAGATGTGTGTGGTAAACTTTTTTTTTTTTGAAAAACGCTACGTATCAAACCTACGTATTTAAGTCCTTCTCAAACAAAAAATATATCTCAATTTGAATTAATGGAGAACAAACTGAAAATTTTGGAGTCCTCATTGGAAATTAAAGAGGAGAAACTAATGGTAGCTGAAGAAATAGTTGGGCTTCCAAGAGCTTCATCAAGTTGTGTAATTAAGTTTGTAGAACCACATCCACATTGATCTTTACTTTTTTTTTTTTTTTTTTTCTTATATGGGTTTCATTATTTTTGACAATTTGGTAATTAGCCTTGAAACGCAATTTTGTTACTAGAAAGATACTTATAGGGTCAGGAAAGTGGGTGAGAAGTTAGAAGTGCAAGAGAGATTGAAGCCATTACTCTTACCTGAAGTAGATAGGCTGAAGCCGCTCGACAACAACCCCAAAGTTGGAGAGAAGAGAAAAGATGGAGGAGACCTAACATGAGAGAAAATATACTCAAATGGGATGAAATCCTTCCATTTTTGTACCCTAACTGGTGTTAGTTGGAGGATTCTTAGTCACCTTCAAGAGTCAGTCTACCTGTCTGATGACCTGCAACTAATTACAAAACACAGTTTAAAGTTGAAGACTAAGTTGTGCAGAAGGAAAGAAAAATACACATGGCCAGCTTTTTTGTACGTACAAACCTCTCACATAAGAAGACACATCATGGGTCTCTACATACAGCGCACTACCTTTATTAATGTCCCTGCTGTAGTCAGAAAGAGCTAAACTAACTCCAACACATGATATCCACCGTGAACTTGAATTGCCGTGTCTACTACTATCCCTAAATTTAGATCTCCTACTTGCTCAGCTAATCGGCAAAAGAAAATGCATTTTAAGAGTTCTTGTAGAATTGACTCTTTGATTTCATGATCCCCGGCCTTTCTTGTTTCCATCCCGATTTAACTGGTTTGCTGATTCTAGAATAAACAATCTGACCTTCTCTAGCTCTATTCGACACTGGAACTGCACATTAGCTGAGCAACTCAACCGAACAATCACAATCTGATCTTCTCTAGCTCTATTCAACAATCTGCTGCTTCTAGAACTAACCCTAATAAACCAGTAACTCTATTGCGCAACTCAACCAAACACAAAAAATGATCTAACTTCAGTTTCATGACAGGATTTCAAAGTATTTGGCCCTCTAAGATGCTTCTTGTCAACAAAGCAGCACACAATTAGATGTGTAACTTACCGAATTTGAAACAAGGTGAAACAGGAAACTGTTTTACACTTTTACCATCTCATCGGAATGGAAAGTAGGAGGGTATGGATTTGAGTAGCATTTCTAGAATAGTTCTCGTAAGCTTATCAATTTCGTCCAATGCACCTCTTTGTAAAAGATGCATGGAAGTAGGCTTCAACTCCAACACATGAAGCCATACCAGATTACTTAACATCAAAGGTTGAAATTTTGTTTCCTCTCTCCTTCCAGTATAATTGTATTTTCGCCTGCCGGCTCATCAAAAGTTGAGAAACACATGAAGTGTTTCTCAAAATAAGTAGAGCTGACAGAAGACTTTCCAACAGATGAACGGCACATAATTGAGTTTCATTTGCAGTCTGTTGACAAGTTTCAACAAAATTAATTAATTCAATTGTTCCAAATGAGAAGACACATCAACCATGTTGAAAGATCCGCAGAGCAAGAGGAAAACATGCATTATAATTATAATGAGCCTATCCGTTATTGTCAGGCACATCAAGACCAAATTAACCACGGATCAAACAAAAATGGGTGGAAGACAAAAATAAAGGGATTCAAATTTTAAAACCGTGGTGCTGTTTATTTTGTGTTTTTGTGGTCCTTCACCCCACGAAACATATGTGTACACGAGCAAAATTGATATAAATAATCTTTAATTGGAAAATTGATATAAATAATCTTTAATTGGAAAATTGTAATATCATCAAACACAGTTGACGAAAAAGGGTTTGTCATACCTTAAAGAATTCCCCTGCGGTCTCCTGCAATGAATTTCTATATACCCATAGAATATTACTACAATATCATCTAGAAACTAATAATCAGCACCAAGTTAGAATTCATGTACCATTCAAAAAAATGCGATGATGTAACCGCATAACAAGTAGAAATATGAACACAAGTACTTGATACTATTCTACACAAAATCAAATGATATAGTTGTCGTAAGTGGAAACAAGAACACACCTCATCAAGCATAGGTTTAAACCATCTAAAATAATTACCAGATGAGAACCAGATACATCGAGTGATTACCCAATCCAGAGAACATTTATATTCTGTCAGCTTTCCCGAAATTGGCCTAATTACATGAACTGAAACTCTTAAGTTTAACGAACTACTTACTCTAGTAACCAACAACAAGAAACTAAGAAATGTAAAAGACGGGATACTTCATTTTGAAAAAGATCGATATGATAAACTGGATGATGGATAAAATCTGAGTGCGGGACATCTATATCCACAAATTCTACTCGCTTCCTTATCTCATCGATAAAATGTTCTTATCACTGAGATTTCTAAGCGACACACATGATTTATGAGCCATGTTTCAAAGATCTTAATAATGCACTTTTACGAATTCAGAAGCATTACAGCAGACGTACCAAAACTTAAGAAACCTGGTATCTGAATTCTAAAGGACCTTAGTATAGTGTCAACTTTATTAGAATATGCCACAGAACCCTTCCCAAATATCAGAAAACAGGAAATCGACGTCCAATCAGTGTCGCCTATCAGCTATGATATGCATAAAAAGTAAAAGTAACAAGTTCATAAAGTGGTCCTTATTATGTCTTCCTACAGGTTGAGATTACAAATTTGTGAAGCCGCTCTTCCTTTAAGAAGCCAAGTAGATAATATGGTCTTAACGAAATTTATTTTCACATGTGGGCAAAAGCATACCCTTGTTAACGGACAACGAAATGCAGCTTATCTTGTGTAGCAGGCCATTCATGCCACTTACGACTCAATAATGAAGTAGTTATTGAACCCTTTCAGAGTTTCCGCGCCGCTATTCATGTCTAGGTTCTTCCTAGTACATATACGTAAGAAAGTCTTATCCTTTCATAAAAACACATTATCTTATACGCTCAGGCTACTCCAAATTAAGTGACCAGCAAAATTCTTATAATTTGAGTGATTTATGAAGCATCACTAGTGAGAAACCTCATCTTTGACAAATATATGAACTATTTATGTGATATTTAAGCAAAGTGCAAGAGAGAAATACCTTTGGTGATGCAATAGTACAACCCCGTAGAAAGAAGCAACTATCAACGTGCAAACCCACCAAGAAACTAAATGAATAGATCAACCACAAATTATAGAACGTAGTCAGATTACCAAAGTAAGGCGGGCACGCCCCAAACCAATTACAATGAGCACTTGAAGGTGTCCCGTGCCCCACCTTTTCACTTTGGGGCACACCTATTTTCACATTACGCATCGTGCCTTCCTCTTCTTTGCTGGCATTGAATTCCATAAGAAATCCTTCATGATATTTAACCAGTCATCGCGTGAGATTTCTCAGTAAGAGTAGAGCTAGGTTCCTGACAGATGATGTTTCTTAAGGTATTATGCCAATACTAGATTTACAACTGATTCATGCTCATACATATACAACCATTTCACTAGGAATTTTGAGTAATTCTACGACAGCAAATGTGTGATATACGTTCTTGAACTCCGATTGATATTACATGTTATGCTCACCACTATATACGTGTATATCTTACTGCACAAAAAACACCAAACTCTACATTCTCAGCAGAGCGAGGAAGAGGCCTCTCAGCAATAGTTCTTCTCAGTTATATAAGTTAGAATTTTGAACTAATTGTGACCACAGTAATACACGTAACCAGACAAATACTTAGAGCCAAAACTTTTAGAAACTTTTATTGAAAATGACCTAGCTTGAAATGTGCTATGTACAAATATACAGGGATTCCAAACCTTGACAATATCAGCAGCAATTTTTTGACAGAATTTTCATACCATTTAGTTTTGGTACGTAAGAAAATCATTTGAAAAATATAAGTAAAGCACATTCAACTTTCAACTGTCACCTTGTTTTTCCAGTTACGCATCTCCTTAAAGTTTCTGAAAAATCCTATATAACCAGCAGTGCCTAGGTATAATATGTGCTAGAACTTAGAAGTATAAACTAGCATCGTCTCGAGACGTTCTCAAGAGAATGAAATATGAAGAATTCCTGCAAAAGATGTTAATGGTAGGAGAAACCATTATTTATAAGAAACATTCGCAAAGAAGAAAGTAAGCAGGGCACGTATGCTTCAGTAAGCAACTGATCCACCTCATATTGGGTCAAAGAACCTTCCTGATTTGCACCACTCGTGAGACCTTCTAAACAAAAGGAAGTATGGAGAATTTCTGAAATATACTCTCCGAATTTCAGAATATGCTTCGGTATCCAGTGCATCCCTCGTCATTTGACTCAAATAGTTGAGAGACTCCCAAACATATGACGTAACCACAAGCTTACGGACAACCTAGTTAAAGACCAGGAAACCAGCAACCATATAAGCTTAAACTGCGGGATCACTCGAGCATGACATAACAAGGTTGTTATAGGTCGCCTGTACCACTTGAAAAACAATATTCAAATCTTACCCTAAAGCAAACATGGCCAATGGAAACAGTCATACTTGTACATATGTGTTCTTATGTACATATTACTGAAAGGCCTTTGGTTGCAGAATTCCTTAAAGCACAGAACAAAGAAAACCCTAATAATCTAGGCAATAAACGTTATCATAGCAGAATGTGAAGCCAGTGATGGAGACACTGGCAGGAGTTCCAGCAAAATATGTTACAGGTTAACACTTCCAAGAAGAATATAAGGAGAATTCCCGCAAAAGATGTTAATGGTAGGAGAAAACATTATTTATGAAAATATCCGCAAGAAGAACGTAACCAGGGAAACCTGGTGACAAACTAAGCAACATATCTACCTCATATTGGGTTAAAGTCGAAGGCCGCCAACCTGATTTGCACCACTCACGAGTCACGAGACCTTCTAAACAGAAGGAAATATGGAGGAGAATTTCTGCAATATACTCTTTGAAGCATCATAATGTGCCTCAGTATTCAGTGCACCCCATCTTCAGTACTGACAACTAGATTTCGATCAAGCAACCAGAAACCACATAAGCTGAAACAGCGAAAGGACTCCAGCATGACATAACAAGATATATTAAAGTTCACCTTAACCAGATCCAACAAAATAACATTTATATAACTAAATGATGGCGTAACAAAGGTACTACCAAACTCAGATAGGAAACAATACTCAAATCTTACCCTACAGCAAACATGGGCAATAAAAACATCCATACTTGTCCACATGTTTTCTCATGTACGAGTTACTGAAAGGGCTTTGGTTGCAGAATTCCTTAAAGCACAGAAGAAAGAAAACCCAATAATCTGAACAACAAGAAATATAGTTGGAACAATCCGTTGTTACGGAAGCAAAACTGAAAAATATTTTGTTCTTGATGAAAGCAACCTGGGAAGACCCAGTTCAGGATTATGAGACCAATAGCTGCGAAAGCCGGAAGAACCTACAACGCATCTTCCCTGCGAACGGTGCATGACCAAGACGGGAAATACATTATATGAGCAAGCATGAAATGTTTGCAACAACAGAGGAAACCAGATCTCATTTAACTTCTATAAATATAAGGTGATCCTGTTGCAGTTTCAACCTAACAAGATTTTCTCGCAATTTGTGTCCATGAAACTGTATGCTTTAAGTTGAGACATTGATGACTCTCGGTCGTGATGTACCTAACGTCAGGTGTAACAATAAATATATATTCGGAGAATAAGAAATTGAAGCCCCCTCCTCGAAACGAGATTGAAGAAAGATAGCTAAGTGAAGAATCAAACTTAGATACATAACAGCTGAGAACTCTTACCACAAAATCCCAATTAGAATTACACTTTTGGGTCCTCAAACTTCTAGTATATAAGTTGCTCACCACAAAATCCCGATTCTTAGGGAAGCTGTGATGATATAACATAGTTTCCCAAGTTTACTTTGCTTTTGCTTTCTATTTTTCTATATAGTCATTCGAAGTTTCAAAAAATTTGCAGATAGTTCAAATATTCCTGAACCAATAGATATCTGTGGATTTAAGTTAAGAATTGACGCACAAACCTCTTGTTCCGTTGTTCGATAGCCGGGACCCCACAAAAAGGTTTTGAAACTCTAAAAATCGCAGTCACGAAGATTCAAATTGTCCAAAGAAAAAACGAAGGATAATCCAGTTCAATTTTCTTTGTCTAAAGACATAATTGTACTCGTCTGGACTAACATCATAACATTTTGCCTTCTTCAAAAGAACTAATAACAGTCCAGGTAAAAATTGCAAACCCAGCTCTCTGCAACACTTCGACAGTTCCTTCCCACTAAAGTACTTGCACAGTGACAGAGAAGTTCCCAATGGTTGCAAGACACTTCGCCTTCAAAACTAATGTAAATATTTGCATTGTTCCAAACATTGATAGCTCAAGGACTTGCTGACCAGCTATCTTTAGACACACGATATTCACTTCGACACTTTAACAGCTCCCCACTAAAATACTTCTCCAACGAGTAGAAAGTATCCAAGTAATATAATTTTACCTTCTTGAGGAAAAAATAAGGACAAGAAGGGCATGCAGACTCAGCTTTCTGTGGACAACCAATATAAACTTTGACAGTTCAACAATGGGCTACATCCCACTGAAAGCACTTCTCAAGAGTCCATATCAGTACAAAGTGACAAAAGTGTTCCGACAGTTCCACAACACATAATTGAGTCTTGTACGTTGTCTATGAGCAAAATTCAACAGAATCGATTAAGTCAGTTGTTCCAAAAAATGCAAAGTTCTTATTATTTGAGTAATTTATGTAGTCACTATCTTTGAGAAATATCTGAACTACTTACGTGATATTTGAGTAAGTACGAAGAGAGTAATACCTTTGGTGACACAAAAACTACAACCCCATTGAAGAAGCAACTATTGTCGTACAAAACCCACCAAGAAAGTATAGAAACTAGTCAGATTACCACGTAAGGCGTACACGCGCAGACCAACTATAATGAGCATTTGAAGGTGTCACATGCCCCACCTTTTTCCTTTGAGGTACAAACTATTTCCAGTTTCACCGGAGATTTCTCATTAACTGTGAAGTGTATGTTCCTAGCAGATGGTGTTTTAAAAAGTATTTTGCCAATACTAGATTCACCTTTAGAGCTCCCCTAACAATCTGAATTTTCTGCTTGCAATTAGTTGCATATGAGCAACTTAAGCCAATCCCTGAAGACAATTGGCCATACATATACAACCATTTCACAAGGATTTTTGAGTTATTATGTAAATTCTACAACTGATACACTCTGAAAACCACTACAGCCTCATATGAATATTTTGTTTCTAGGTAACAGATCCAACAGGAATGAAGAATTTGTATTAGGATGTAAATTTTGAGAACAAAAAACAGGTATTAATTTTGAGACAAGAAAATCTGCACTCTACTACCAAATAGAAGACTTTGGCTTCTAAAGCAGTAACTGAAAATGGAGTAACAGCACTTAAACAACAAATGTATGGTATACGTCCTTGAACCCCCATTGAAGCTAACTCAATATAGAAGATAACTATTTAGTAGTTTCTACAATTATAATGGCATAGACACATATATGTATATTACACTTGCAGACTCAGCCCTCTGTTGACAACCAATATGAACTTTGACAGTTCAACAATTGGTCAAGTCAAGGTGAAAAAAAAGTTCCAACAGTTCCACGCCACATGATTGAGTCTTGTTTGTTGTTTATGAACAAAATTCAACAGAATTGATCAAGTCAATTGTTCCAAAAAGTGAGATACAGAAACCATCATGTCTCCTTTTTGAACAAAATAATACGCTGAAAGACAAGGATATGCCAGAGAAAATATGCATTATCAGACAGTCATAATGAATCTGTCGGTCACTATCAGTATACTATATAGCTAGACCAAATCATAACCCAAGGACCGAACAGAAAGGGCCAAAGACAAGAAATACGAAACAGAAAGGTTTAACTTTTGCTTCGTTTGGTTTGTGCATGTGGCCGTCAACTCACAAGTCACAAAACATATACAGTATATAAACAAGCAAAGGTGTTCTGATTAGAACATGAAAAGTATCACACCGGAAACGACATATCAAAGGAGATAGTTTCACCTAATGTTGCAGCCACTTGGAATCCATCATCCATGTACAAGCCACATAAGCTATGGCTAAGTAAAGGAGTTATTTCAGAGTAGATGCCACACTACTCATATTTAGGTTCTTAATACTGGATGCAAGTGACTTCCTGCCCATCATAAAAATATATATCTTATATGCTCAAACTTCCCCAAATCACGACAAATTCATTATAATTTCAGTGATTTATATAGTCACCAATGAAAACCCCCATCTTTGACAACTATATAAACTAAAGCAAAGGCAACGAGAGTAGCACCGTTTATCACATAAGCAATTGTAATTCAAAAGCAATAAAGTACACATAAGATGCATAGGAACTAATGCTTAGTCTATTGAGATATTAATACCAAAACGTAAGAAACCTGGGATCATTCTCCAACAACCACCGCATGGCGTGCTTCTAATTATCTCATTTAACATGAGCTTTCACCAACCTAGACGAGCTTGATGAACCGAAACAGTCAATAACATCATTAAATGGTGTCTCTAAGCTAGAATCTTAGGAACATAGAGTCAGATCCCCAGATGACAATGCCAACAAGTCTGCGTTATCCTGAATCTGGACAGATCAGAAGCCCTTCCAAGACAAAAATAAGAAAGATCAATTTGGTAAACGCGAACAGTGCCCTCTAAGGGTTCTCGTCGTAAGAGCGGATTAAATGTGATGGCAACCTTACTGAATGATGTTTAGTACAGTCTCAACTGTACTCACATGAGACGAGTAACCATCCTGAATTTCAGAAAACATGAGAATGGACATCTAATCACCATAAAAAGTAACAAGTTGTATAAGTGGTCCTAATTACGTCCTTCAACAAGTTGAGATTACAAAAGCAAGTGGCATCAGAGGCGAGCAAAACTTGCAATAAACATGACGATGAAGACATTTCTAATACATCACATACATCGTTAATAAAACAGAGTCGCAAATCGTCCAGCTGTTTTCCCTTCAAGGGTAGAATAGTACAAGTCTATGGGAAACCCATACCCATGAAAAATAAATATGCTACAGAAGTATCTCTTCTTAATGTAAGGTAGTAAGGAGAAAGCTAACCCTAGTAGCTAATATCCCTTAGCCACATGATATGTTCCCAGAGTATCCTCCGAAAAGTTTTGTGGGACTGACTTAAGATTGCATTTATTTATTTCCTAACCCACCCTTCACAAGCTTAAGTTCCTTGCAGAAATTGAAAGTATTGGCGATGTGAAACTTACAGAGTTTGAGAAACTGAAATAAAGCAGCACACAGTAACATGTGAAACATACGGAGTTTGAGACGCGGCAACCAGACCGAATACATTAACAACTCCAACCATCTGACCAAAAATGGACAATGGGAGGATGCAGATCATCTGAATAGCATTTCTCGAAAATTCTAGTAAGCTTTTTACTTCATCCGAATACATAAAAGTAGGCTTCCAGCTCCAAATCGTGAAGCCACCAATAAACTTTGATGGAAAATACCAGAGTACTTTACAAATAAAAGTTCAGAAATGAGTTCCCCATGAACTTTAACCAGAGAGATTATTTCACCATTGTCCAATCTAAGCCTCACTGAGAATGAAAATAAGGGTATCAAAAGTGATAATAGCCCATACAAGAAATTTAGACCCATCTCTCTCTAGACAACCAATATGCTTTCATAGTCCACAATGGGTTCCAGATATAGAGAACTTAGCATCTTTGATTTTCATCGATTACTGAAAACAAATTCAACATTTTGTTGGGGCTACATATATAGAAGAAAAACAATCGGTTTCTTCCCTCTCAAGTAATTCTGAAGATCCGTACAGAGTGTAAAAGAGTTTCCAACAGTTCAATGTCAACAAATTTGAACAAATTCATCAAATGGATTGTTCCAAACAAATGTAAAACAGCGGGGCTGAAAGATGCGTCAAAAGAAAAGGATATAACAAGAAAGGCGAAACACAAGTATAAAGGGAAAGGTTAAACCTTTGTGCCATTTAAATTCTGTTATTATGGTCCTTAAACAACGAAATATATACATCTACATGTATATAATGACACCAGCAAAAATGTTTTGATTCAAACATGGAAAGTATCACAAGCCAAACTATATATCAAGAGATAATCCTTTCCATTGTGCAAGCAAAATTGGTTGGACAAGCCTACATTCCAATCTAATGTTGAAGCCAATAGGCATCCATATAGAAGCCTTTTCTAGGTTCCTGGTACTGGATAAATGCAACTTGATAACAGTCTAATCGATCATAAAAATAAATGTGTGGACTTCTCCATATCACATGACCTATTGATAAACCAGGGTACATTGCCTAGTGGTCACCCTCAGCGTCACAATTCTCAGACGATGTCCTGCCATCAAAACTCCAGCTTTAACAACAAATAAGAGCACAAAAGATGTTGCAGGTAAAGTGGACCAAGGGAATCTGGTCAATACAATGTTTAACAAATAGTTTTGAAAACAAAGGAGTCAAAGAAACAAATGAATTTAAAAGTTTTTGGTCAAAAAGTTTGAAAATGAATAGTGATGACAACCCAGCTTTCAGGAATCGAATCATTTAAGCCGCCAAATTATATATATATATATATATATATATATATATATTGATTCATTATGTTCTTGAAAAACCGGTACATTTCCGAGAAGTCACCATTATCATCACAATTCACAGTTATAAATGAAACTTTATAACAGTTTGAAATCATAAAACTGAAACATTTGTAAAAAGAATGTAAATGACTGAGGACTCCCGAACGCACACGTACAAAAAAAAAAACAAAAACAAAAAAGAAAAGAAACGTTTTGACAATCATTGCCAAAGAACCATGACGGAAACTAGTTTCCAAGACATGAATCATTTAAGCCGACAAGTTATTTATTTTGATTCATTACGTCGTTGGATGACTAGTACAATCCCTAGTAGTCGCCATCATCATCACAATTCTAAACATGATGTCATTCAGTTCAAAATCCACGTTTGACAACAAATAAGAGCAGATTTGACGTTTGAAAATAAAGTGGGTCACTCGAATATGGGTCAATACAAGGTTTAACAAATCGTTTTAAAACATAAAGATTACGAAAAACAGATGTATACAAGGGTTTTGGGTTTAAAAGTTCGAAAACTAATCGCGATGACAAACCAGCTTTCAAAAAACGAATCGTTTAAGCCGCCAAGTTATTTATATTGATTCGTTATGTTCTTGAAAAACCGGTACATTTCCGAGCAGTCACCATTATCATCACAATTCACAGTTATAAATGAAACTTCGTAGTAGTTTGAAATAAAAAACAGTTGGGAAAAAGAATGTAAATGTTTACGAAATCCCGAACACATAAAAAAAACAAAACAAAAGAAAAATAATTACACAAGCAATGTCAAAAAACCATGACGAAAACTAGTTTCCAAGACATGAATCATTCAAGCTGTCAAGTTATTTATTTTGATTCGTTACGTCGTTGGAAGACTAGTACATTTCCTAGTAGTCACCATCATCATCACAATTTGAAACATGATGTCATATAGTTCAAATCCACGTTTAACAACAAGTAAGGGCAGAACTGACGTTTGCAGATAGAGTGGGTCACTTGAATTGGTCCATACCAGATTTAACAAATCGTTTTGAGAACATACAGAGTATGAAAAACAGATGAATTTAAGGGTTTTGGTTAGAACGTTTGAAATGAATCGAGATGACAAACCAGCTTCCAAGAAATGTATCATTTAAGCCGCCAAGTTATTTATATTGATTCGTTACGTTCTTGAAAAACAGGTACATTTCCGGAAGTCACCGTTATCATCACAATTAATAAAAATCAATGAAACTCGATAGTAGTTTGACATCATAGAACTGTTGGGTTGAGGACTCCCGAACACACACATACAAGAAGAAAACAAAAAAGAAACATTTTGACAAGCATTGACAAAGAACCATGACGAAAACTAGTTTCAATAGACATGAATCATTTAAGCCACCAAGTTATTTATTTTGATTCATTACGTCTTTGAAGGACTAGTACATTTCCTGGTAGTCGCCATCATCGTCACAATTCTAAACATGATGTCATGCAGTTCAAAATCCACGTCTAACAACAAATAATAGCAGATTTCACGTTTGCAGATTACGTGGGTCACTCGAATATGGTCAATACAAGGTTTAACAAATCGTTTTAACACATAAAAATTACGAAAAACAGATGCATTTAAGGGTTTTGGGTTAAAAAGTTTGAAAATGAATTGTGATGACAAACCAGCTTTCAAGAAATGAATGGTTTAAGCCGCCAAGTTATTTATATTGATTCGTTATGTTCTTGAAAAACCGGTACATTTCCAAGCAGTCACCATTATCATCACAATTCACAATTATAAATGAAACTTCGTAGTAGTTTGAAATTATAGAATATAAAACAGTTGAAAAAAAGAATGTTAATGTTTAAGGAATCTCGAACACACATACACAAAAACAAAACATTCAGACAAGCATTGTCAAAGAACCATGACGAAAACTAGTTTCCAAGACATGAATCATTTAAGCCGCCAAGTTATTTATTTTGATTCATTACGTCGTTGAAAGACTAGTACATTTCCTAGTATTCGCCGTCAAAGTTCTCGACATGATGTCATGCAGTTCAAAATCCACGTTTAACAACAAATAAGAGCAGATTTGACATTTGCAGATTACGTGGGTCACTCGAATATGGTCAATGCAAAATCATTTTAAAACATAAAGATTACAAAAAACAGATGCATCTAAGGGTTTTGGGTTAAAAAGTTCGAAAATGAATTGTGATGACAAACCAGCTTTCAAGAAACGAAACATTTAAGCCGTCAAGTTATTTATATCGATTCGTTATGTTCTTGAAAAACCGGTACATTTCCGAGCAGTCACCATTATCATCACAATTCAAAGTTATAAATGAAACTTCGCAGTAGTTTGAAATTATAGAATAAAAAAAGTTGGAAAAATCATTTTGAAACATAAAGATTACAAAAAACAGATGCACTTAAGGGTTTTGGGTTAAAAAGGTTGAAAATGAATTGTGATGACAAACCAGCTTTCAAGAAACGAATCGTTTAAGCCGCCAAGTTATTTATATCGATTCGTTATGTTCTTGATAGAAACCGGTACATTTCCGAGCAGTCACCATTATCATCACAATTCACAGGTTATAAATGAAACTTCGTAGTAGTTTGAAATTATAGAATAAAAAACAGTTGGAAAAAAGAATGCTAATGTTTAAGGAATCCCGAACACACATACACAAAAAAAAAACATTCAGACAAGCATTGTCAAAGAACCATGACGAAAACTAGTTTCCAAGACATGAATCATTTAAGCCGCCAAGTTATTTATTTTGATTCATTACGTCGTTGAAAGACTAGTACATTACCTAGTAGTCGCCATCATCGTCACAATTCTAAACATGATGTCATGTAGTCCAAATCCGGGTTTAGCAAATGGCTTTTAAAACATTAAGAGTAAGAAAAACATATGCATTCATGGGTTTTGGTTTAAAAAGTTCGAAATTGAATCGTGATGGAAAACTTACTTTCAAGACATAAATCATTTCAGCCCCCAAGGAATTTATTTTGATTCATTATGTCCTTGAAAGACTAGTACATTTCCTAGTAGTTATCACCATCACAATCCTAAATGGAAAACAAACACTTCAATAGAGATGGAAAACTAGTTATCGAGACATGAGACACTTAAGATGCCAAATTCCGTATTCATGTATATAATAAACGATAAAACGAAAACATTTTAAACAGCATATACACAATCAGCTGAAATGGGTTAGGATCAGAGTATATACACAGTCAACTAATTAGGGTTCAGATCGTGCATATATAGCAGGCTAATTTGAAACAAACTTGAGATTCAAAAATATATCAGTAAGCTAAACTTTAAGAAGATAGAAGAGGATAAACCCTAATTCCTGCTTCAAGATCGTTTCCGTATGTGATCCTTGATCGGTTAATCCACAACGTAGGCTCCCGTTGGCTCCATATAAATCAAGAATGAAAGTTAGGGTTTGATAAAAGAATAAGAGTTCTTCTTGAATGAAATAAGACACGTAGGGAATAACAATCTAGGGTTCAAGAAATATGGTAAACGAACAGTAATAGCACTTCTTGAAAGAATCTGACGACGATCGGTTACCAAAATCGAGCGCTAACCCGAAGAGATTTAGGGTTAATCGAAGAGTGAAGACCGATGAATTAAACCCTAAAATCAAAGAAGAAGAAGAACAATTATGGTTTAGGAAAGATCGTCAATGACTTGTTCGTGATCAGAAAGATAAGACAACGAAGATTAGGGCAAGAATTGTAATTTGGTAAAGATCGTAGTAGATCGGTTCGCCATCGACCAAGAACCTTTCCCGCTAAACCACACCCGCCAGAGAAAAACGCGGAAACTGATTTTATTCGTTGCCTATAGGAGGTCATTTAAAATAAATCACTAAACTACCCCTATGGAAATACTAAAGACTAAAGAAGGGTTAAAATAGGAACGAATGTATAACTGCTTTTGCTTGGAATTTCAAGAAAAAAAAAGGACAACGCTTTAGGGAAATCTAAATATTTTTCCGGGTGTGAAATTTTAAAGGGAATATGTAAAATTTTAAAAAAATTTCGGGGAAATAAAAAAAAAAAACCTCCACCTCACCTCTCTGTCTTCTCCGACCATGAAAAAAAAAATTTCACTCTCTCTCTAGAAACTCCAGTGACCTGTCGGAGAAGACAGAGAGGTGAGGTGGAGAGAGAGAGAGGTGGAGGGAGGTGAGGTGGAGGTAGGGGTGGGAATCGGTCCGGACGGGCGGGAAACGGACACTAACTCAACCGGTCCGGGCGGAAAGGACACGAGTCCTAAGTGTCCACTCGGACATCCGGACAAAACGGGCGGACATTTCGGATTTTTCTCCAACAAAGTGCCCGTCCGTGATCGTTTTGATAGTCGGGCAAACCGGGTATCGGTCGGGCGGACACCGGTCACTAATGAACAAATAAAGAAACTTTTATTCGAAATTAAAAATGTTTAGTCGCTAAATACAACTTTCTAAAACTCCCACTTTACAATTCTAAAAAGTAAATGAATTCAAAATCGCAAGATAAGCATTGAGATTTCTCATGGATTACGATCGGTTTCTATGCTTCTTCTCATGGATTACGATCGGTTTATTGTGGATTCTCGGGTTATTGATGAGATACTGAGATTTTGGAGGAGATAGAGACTAGAGAAGTAAAACGACGAAGACAAGATTAAGAAAAGTAATTTATAGGGTTATTTATTTTTACTCTTGAAATATATTGGTTGTAGCTAACTCTACAAATCTAAAGGTTTAAAATCAATCATATAGGCGGGCGGGTATAACGGGTAGGATAAACGGACGGGTGTGGACGGGTTCGGTCGGGCGGACGATATAAGTGGGCGGACTCGGTCGGACCACCGGGTAAAGACCGATGCCCGCGTCCGTCCGCTTAAGATCTTTCGGTCGGGCGGGTACGAACCGATTCGGGCATCGGACGGTCACGGACCCTTCGGACTCGGACGGTCGTGGGCGGGTTCCGGGTTTCCGCGCCAAAATCCCATCCCTAGGTGGAGGGAGTTGAGGTGGAGGGTTTTCTATTTCCCTCTAACATTTTACAAAATAAATTTGTCAAACTAAATTGACCAAATTTTGACCTAGTCTTCACACCCCGGAAACTATTTAGCTTTCCCCAAAGCGCTGGCAAAAAAAAACCGTTGTTGCTTGGTAGAGGGGGGTCGTGTTCACTCGAGCGTAACGGGACTTCTAGCTTTGTTTTTTCTGCATGGGCTAGTGAGACTTCTAACCGGACGAGTAATTTTGACTCGAACTTTAACTTCGCCTAAATTACTCGTCCGGACTCCGATTTAACTTCTGTTTTCGCCGTTGGGTTCGTACTTGACCCCGTTTCTCACTCGAGCACCAGTGTTGGTCATGAATACCAGAATCTACAAATGACCGTAGTACCCCTATCAATTATTTATCCAGATTTCATCTATTTTCACACTAAGTCCTGTTAAGACACCTGAAACAGAAAAAACAGGCAATTCATCAGAGTAACTGCTCGAATTGGATTAACTCGCCTGAGTTAGGAGATTCACATGAGACATTCTCATCAAACATCCCCAAACTTAGATTTTCCTAGTCCTCGAGCAAAACAGAAAAATAAAACCAAGCCCAGTTCATCACTTTCGTAGTGCAATCGATTGCACTTAGCATGTGCAACAAGCCGTTAAACCTCTAGGTTACCCTAGAGGACGAGTTTTGTCTTGTGAGGGTTTGCAGTGAATATACCCACAAAATTCAGTATCTCAAAAAAAAACAAAAGGGTCTAAATATGATATGGACTAAAAATGTTTATCTGGTAGATTTTTGAAGGTTAATAGAAATGAAATCCAAGTCGACCAAACCATATAAATGCTAAAACTTCCTTCACTAGTAATTAAGACTCGAAGTGCACGTGACCAGCCAATATGAGTATTTCGGTTCCGAAAAGTCAAAACCTTGATTACTTTCTCAATGCATTTCGCCTCGACTGTTGCCTCACGGTCATACACTCAAAAATTCAAGTCACTCGGAATTGGTTCACTCAATGTGTCAGTATGAACATGAAGGAAACTCAACACATTACAAAAGACGGACTAAATTTTTGGTAAACGACTGATCTCATAGAAAGGAAACAACCACTAACACGGAATGAGGAAGCTAACCAACTCTTCTCACCTGATCCACTTTCTAACAATGCTTCCTAGAGGTCAATAGATATTAAGGACGAACTAGAACTCCTGAAAACTCGACGTCTTCAAATCTCCAAGAACCACTTCAGGGAATAAACACTTAAACACAACAAACCTTTTTTTTGTCCTTTCTTTTTCTATTTCTATTTTTTTTCATAGTACTTTTCTGGTAATCAAACTCAAATACACAATAAACTTTCTTGACATTATTCTTTCCTTGGGTATAATTCTCTTCATTTCGCTTCATGCCTTATTCTCAGGGTTCTAACAAATGGATTTCTATCTTCCTCTAGTTGACATTGTTTTCAAGTTTCTCAAACTACAAGAGAAAGGTTTACTTCCTGATGACATCCCTAGTGGTTGTAAAATTTGAACTCAAGAGATCAAAGGAGTTCTTCTTTCAATATTGCGAGGTTGAGTAGCTCTTTACTCTACTCGGAATTAGCTCAGAAGAGATCACTCAAAACAACAAGAAAGACTCAGAATCTCACATAGGTTAAGTCTCCACTAATGATCGATTAAGTTCTCTCAGAAAAGTCAACTCTTCACCTATCTAACACTCACATGGCTAGTGCACAGACAACTTCAAGACTCGAAATTCGTGAAAAAAACCTTTAGTAAAAGCATAGTACAACCGACTAGACTCTATAACCATTAACAAACAAAAACAACTAGACTCACTTTTTCAGTCTAAAATTTAAAAATTTGAAAAATTTTAAACCCTTTTGAATTTTTGAAATAAGGACTAAAAATTCAATCCCCTATCCCCAAACTTAAACCGAACATTGTCCTCAATGTTCTGAAGACTATGCAAAAAATAATAGGATGCAAGGAAAGATGTTACCGTCTGTAGAAGTCCTATGCATGGGTTGCCTCCCATGAAGCGCTAAGTTTAACGTCTTCAGCCAGACGAAACTGATCATAGCGGATCAGTCTGGATAGACAGGATCTTCAATAGAAACATCCTCTATGTCGGTTGACATCTCTAAAAATGGTTTTAACTGTTCTCCATTCACTTTGAACACACTACCATTTTTGTCTCAAGGTCGACCGCACCATAAGGATAAACAAACTTGACCGTGAAAGGTCCTGGCCATCTAGAACGGAGTTTCCCAGGAAATAAATGCAAACGTGTATTATACACTTCACTAACCATTTGTAGTGTAAAACATCTATCATTCCAAGGCGATAGCTACTAACACAAGGTATGTGGTTTTAGGTTCTACATTTAATTTCGAACCGGGTGCCCAATTTATGTTTGTTTTATCTAACTCTTTAGAGCTTATTATTTTATTTTTTTTTGAAACTTTGAATTAATATTAAACAAGAAGAACTATACAAGGGGGGGGGGGGGGGGGGGGAGGCGGTGGAAGTATTAGCCAATCCACGCCTCCCAATTGAAAACAACATCATTGAAAGAAACAGGTCCAATACAAGTTAGGTTTTTAGCCCAGCCAAAGATAACAGACTTAATGTCCTCCACATCAAGGCTCGAATTTACATTCTCATCCTTTAAAGTCTTGTTATTGCGATCTTTCCAGATACTCCACACTATAGCTGCTGGGATTAAATCCCAGATCTCCTTCTTTCCTCGTGGCTTAGGGGTATTCTCCCATTGTTCGAATAGGTTAGCAACCGACGATGGAAGACACCAATTGATGCCTGCTGAATTGAGGAAGTATGTCCACAGGCCTTGCGCCACCTTACAATGGATAAATAAGTGATCACTAGACTCCTCACTATCCTTGCACATGATGCACCGATTGACGATCATAAGACCCCTACGTCTGAGGGCGTCCACCGTCGGGACTCTATTGATGAAGGTCGCCCAAAGCATAAATCCAACTCTCGGAGGGATGCCCTTCCTCTTGAGAATATTCACTAGTGTTGGATGCATGATTTGGTCTCCTGTTTCCATCAATGAGTAGCACTGCTTGACTGACATCTTCTCTTCCTCCTCCCTTTTCCAAACCCTAGAGTCATGGTTACTGTTTAGCCTAACCTCCTGGAGAGCCTCAAGAAGCTCCACATAGTCTATTACCTCCCAGTCATTCAGGCTTCTCCGAGTTTTGATGATCCGAACACCGGACTCTAAATCGATCATCTTGCACACTTTCGCCTTCTTCTGCACCGCGACAGAGAATATGCTAGGGAAGCGTTCTTTTAGAGCTGAGTTTCCTAGCCAAATATCCTCCCAAAACATAATCTTATGACCATTACCCACTTTCCACTTGGTAATTCTTCTGAAATCGAACAGGTTGTTTTGAATTCCTTTCCAAACCCCACATCCATAAGATGAGTTTTTAACCTTCTAAGCCCAAGCATCCGACTCGAAGCCGTACTTCTCCCCAATGACTTCCTTCCAAAGCTTACCATCTTCCTGCTCGAACCTCCATAGCCACTTGGTTAGAAGAACCTGGTTCATTATCTTGAGATTCTTAATGCCCAGTCCTCCCTTAGACCGGGTTGTCTTTACTTTGCTCCAGGCTGCCCAATGGATCCTCTTGGACTCTGACTTTCCATTCCACAAAAAGTTACACATTTTAGAGTCAATCTCCTTTAGAACACCCATGGGGATGGAGAACAGGGATATGTAGTAAGTAGGGAGCGCCTGAATCACCGATTTTAAAAGAGTTATCTTCCCTCCTTTCGAAAGAACATGCCCTTTCCAAGAGGCCAGCTTGCTACTCACCCTCTCCATGACCGGGTCCCAAAGTGACTTAGCCTTGTATCTATGACCAAGAGGTAGACCCAGGTATGAAGTGGGAAGAGTACCTATAGGGCACCCAAATCCCTTCAACACCTCAATATTCCTATTACTTTCCTCTACCTCAATAGCCTCATATATAAAAGACTTCTTTAGATTCACTTTCAATCCTGAACATAACTCATACCAAACCAAGATGTCACGCAGTTTATTTATCTGATCCAAGTCTTCGTCTAGGAAAAACAAAGTGTCATCCGCGAACTGAAGATGATTAATCTTACTACTCGAGGCTGCGACTTGATAACCCTAGATCCAGTCTCCATCTTCCGCTTGTTGCATACACTGACTCAAGACCTCGCCAACCAAGAGGAACATTAGGGGGGATATAAGGTCCCCTTGTCTGATCCCTCGCGAGCTCTGGAACACTATAGAGGGTTGCCCATTGATCAATACCGAGAAAGTAACCGACGAAATGCATACGTAAATCCAGGCCCGCCATTTATAGCTGAAGCCCATACGGTTCATGATTTGGTAAAGGAAATCCCAGTTAATACGATCATATGCTTTCTCTAAATCCGCCTTGATTATGATACCTCTACGACCTTCTTTTCTTCTTGAATCAACCAACTCGTTGGCTATCATGACACCATCTAGGCTTTGTCTTCCACCTATAAATGCTCTTTGAAAAGGGGACACCACTTTATCTATAACCGATGCCAATCTACAAGCTAGAACCTTTGATATGATCTTATAAGCCCCTCCCACCAGGCTGATTGGTCTGAAGTCCGTGAAGGAGGAACTCTGTTTTTTCTTGGGAATCAGAACAATAAAAGTCTGATTGAGTCTCCAATCAAGATCCGCCGAGCTCGAGAAGGCCTCTACCATTGCCATGAATTCTTCCTTGATGATATCCCAGCATCTACTGTAGAAAGAGATAGGAAACCCATCTGGGCCCGGTGCCTTGTCTTTGGCCAAATCGGCTATAGCCTTCCTCACTTCCTCCTCTGATAATTTTCTTTCCAACCCGTCTGCCTCGTTGGGCGAAATATGAGGGAGATTCATACCTTCGATACCGGGTCTCCAAAAAGTAGGCTCACAGTAGAGCTTACTAAAGTAGTCTACTGCCTCTTTCATGATTTCTTCTTCTTTTGTGATGTTGCCATTATCCTGAATAATGATGTTGATTCTGTTTTGCCTTGCCCTGCATTTCATGATTTTGTGAAAGTAAGTTGTGTTTTTGTCTCCCTCTTTGAGCCATAATGCTCTGGATTTTTGACGCAAACTAACCTCCTCCTGGGACATCAATCTCTCCATCTCTCTTTTCATTTTCTTCCTTTCCACAAACTCTGATTCAGACAAAGACTGTTGCTCCTCCTTCTTGTCTAGCTCACATATGTCGGACTGCAATTGTCCGACATGAGGCGACCAGTCTACCTACATTTTCCAAATTGACTGTTTTGGACTGTCAATCCAAATTTACTTAGTCCTACTAATAAGGAACTACTCAACTTGTTCCAAAACTCAGCCCAAACTAGAAGCACTCATTTTTCCGGAGGTACATTTCTCAAATCTTGTGTTATCTTCAATCAATAATTACTCAATCTTGTGTTGGAATTGAGTAATTCTATTGGCCGAGTAATGTTACTACAGTCTACAGTTATACAATAGATTCAGTTTTTGTGGTTAGTGTTTCCACCAAGTTTGAAATTACAGAATCAAAAAATACAAATGAGGCGGAAGGACCCTCGTATGAAGTTGTTGTAATTTGGCTGTATTATTGTTTTTCTTTTGTTTACAATCAAACTTATATGTTTGATTTTATTGTCATTCAGGTCTTTCTACCATATTCACCCAAGGAGGACGGCGATGGGGAATCTGATACAACACATACATCTTTGTTGCTACATCTAAAATGTCACGTCCCTACCTTTGAGTGCTAACCACATCAAGGGGCACGGTCGGATGAGGGCCCGCCACATAAGCTTCGGGCCACGCTCATCCTTTTGTTCAAGCCATTTATCACTTTTATATATATATATAGAGAGAGAGTGAAAGATGCTTATAGGCTCAAGAAAGTGGGTGAGAAGTTATAAGTTAGAATTCCCCTGCGGTCTCCTGCAATGGATTTCTATATACCCATAGAATATTACTACAATATCATCTAAAAACCAATAATCAGCACCAAGTTAGAATTCATGTACCATTCAAAAAAATGGGATGATGTAACCGCATAACAAGTAGGAATATGAACAGAAGTACTTGATACTATTCTACACAAAATCAAATGATATAGTTGTCGTAAGTGGAAACAAGAACACACCTCATCAAGCATAGGTTTAAACCATCTAAAATAATTACCAGATGAGAACCAGATACATCGAGTGATTACCCAATCCAGAGAACATTTATATTCTGTCAGCTTTCCCGAAATTGGCCTAATTACATGAACTGAAACTCTGAAGTTCAACGATCTACTTACTCTAGTAACCAACAACAAGCAAACTAAGAAATGAAAAAGACGGGATACTTCATTTTTGAAAAAGATCGATATGATAAACTGGATGATGGATAAAATCTGAGTGCGGGACATCTATATCCACAAATTCTACTCGCTTCCTTATCTCATCGATAAAATGTTCTTATCACTGAGATTTCTAAGCGACACACATGATTTATGAGCCATGTTTCAAAGATCTTAATAATGCACTTTTACGAATTCAGAAGCATTACAGCAGACGTACCAAAACTTAAGAAACCTGGTATCTGAATTCTAAAGGACCTTAGTATAGTGTCAACTTTATTAGAATATGCCACAGAACCCTTCCCAAATATCAGAAAACAGGAAATCGACGTCCAATCAGTGTCGCCTATCAGCTATGATATGCATAAAAAGTAAAAGTAACAAGTTCATAAAGTGGTCCTTATTATGTCTTCCTACAGGTTGAGATTACAAATTTGTGAAGCCGCTCTTCCTTTAAGAAGCCAAGTAGATAATATGGTCTTAACGAAATTTATTTTCACATGTGGCCAAAAGCATGCCCTTGTTAACGGACAACGAAATGCAGCTTATCTTGTGTAGCAGGCCATTCATGCCACTTACGACTCAATAATGAAGTAGTTATTGACCCCTTTCAGAGTTTCCGCGCCGCTATTCATGTCTAGGTTCTTCCTAGTACATATACGTAAGAAAGTCTTATCCTTTCATAAAAACACATTATCTTATACGCTCAGGCTACTCCAAATTAAGTGACCAGCAAAATTCTTATAATTTGAGTGATTTATGAAGCATCACTAGTGAGAAACCTCATCTTTGACACATATCTGAACTATTTATGTGATATTTAAGCGAAGTGCAAGAGAGAAATACCTTTGGTGATGCAATAGTACAACCCCGTAGAAAGAAGCAACTATCAACGTGCAAACCCACCAAGAAACTAAATGAATAGATCAACCACAAATTATAGAACGTAGTCAGATTACCAAAGTAAGGCGGGCACGCCCCAAACCAATTACAATGAGCACTTGAAGGTGTCCCGTGCCCCACCTTTTCACTTTGGGGCACACCTATTTTCACATAACGCATCGTGCCTTCCTCTTCTTTGCTGGCATTGAATTCCATAAGAAATCCTTCATGATATTTAACCAGTCATCGCGTGAGATTTCTCAGTAAGAGTAGAGCTAGGTTCCTGACAGATGATGTTTCTTAAGGTATTATGCCAATACTAGATTTACAACTGATTCATGCTCATACATATACAACCATTTCACTAGGAATTTTGAGTAATTATGTAAATTCTACGACAGCAAATGTGTGATATACGTTCTTGAACGCCGATTGAAGCCAACTCGATATAGAAGATAACTATTTCGTAGTTTCTGCAATTATTAGGACATAGATACATATACCTGTACGTCTTTTCTGTAAAAATGAAAATAAGAAGTACTTGCATGCGTGTATTTCTCAAATCATTACATGTTATGCTCACCACTATATACGTGTATATCTTACTGCACAAAAAACACCAAACTCTACATTCTCAGCAGAGCGAGGAAGAGGCCTCTCAGTAATACACGTAACCAGACAAATACTTAGAGCCACAACTTTTAGAAACTTTTATTGAGAATGACCTAGCTTGAAATGTGCTATGTACAAATATACAGGGACTCCAAACCTTGACAATATCAGCAGCAATTTTTTGACAGAATTTTCATACCATTTAGTTTTGGTACGTAAGAAAATCATTTGAAAAATATAAGTAAAGCACATTCAACTTTCAACTGTCACCTTGTTTTTCCAGTTACGCATCTCCTTAAAGTTTCTGAAAAATCCTATATAACCAGCAGTGCCTATGTATAATATGTGCTAGAACTTAGAAGTATAAACTAGCATCGTCTCGAGACCTTCTCAAGAGAAGGAAATATGAAGAATTCCTGCAAAAGATGTTAATGGTAGGAGAAACCATTATTTATAAGAAACATTCGCAAAGAAGAAAGTAAGCAGGACACGTACGCTTCAGTAAGCAACTGATCCACCTCATATAGGGTCAAAGAACCTTCCTGATTTGCACCACTCGTGAGACCTTCTAAACAAAAGGAAGTATGAAGAATTTCTGAAATATACTCTCCGAATTTCAGAATATGCTTCGGTATCCAGTGCATCCCTCATCATTTGACTCAAATAGTTGAGAGACTCCCAAACATATGACGTAACCACAAGCTTACCGACAACCTAGTTAAAGACCAGGAAACCAGCAACCATATAAGCTTAAACTGCGGGATCACTCGAGCATGACATAACAAGGTTGTTATAGGCATATAGGTCGCCTTTACCACTTGAAAAACAACATTCAAATCTTACCCTAAAGCAATCATGGCCAATGGAAGCAGTCATACTTGAATATGTACATATGTGTTCTCATGTACATATTCCTGAAAGGGCTTTGGTTGCAGAATTCCTTAAAGCACAGAACAAAGAAAACCCTAATAATCTAGACAATAAACGTTATGGTAGCAGAATGTGGATGGAGACACTGGCAGGAGTTCCCGCAAAATATGTTACAGGTTAACACTTCCAAGAAGAATTTAAGGAAAATTTCCGCAAAAGATGTTAATGGTAGGAGAAAACATTATTTATGAATATATCCGCAAAGAACAAAGTAACCAGGGAAACCTGGTGACAAACTAAGCAACATATCTACCTCATATTGGGTCAAAGAGTCGAAGGCTACCTTCCGGATTTGCACCACTCAGGAAACCTTCTAAACAGAAGGAAATATGGAGGCGAATTTCTGCAATATACTCTTTGAAGCTTCAGAATGTGCTTCCATATTCAGTGAACCCCATCTTCAGTATTGACAACTAGATGTCGATCAAGAAACCAGAAACCACATAAGCTGAAACAGTGAAAGCACTCCAGCACGACATAACAAGATATATTAAAGTTCACCTTAACCAGATCCAACAAAATAACATGTATATTACTAAATGATGGCGTAACAAAGGTACTACCAAACTCAGATAGGAAACAATATTCAAATCTTACCCTACATCAAACATGGCCAATGAAAACATCCATACTTGTCCACATGTTTTCTCATGTACGAGTTACTGAAAGGGCTTTCGTTGCAGAATTCCTTAAAGCACAGAAGAAAGAAAACCCAATAATCTGAACAACAAGAAATATAGTTGGAACAATGCGTTGTTACGGAAGCAACTATAACTACCACTGAAAAATATTTTGTTCTTGAAAGCAACCTGGGAAGACCCAGTTCAGGACTGTGAGGCCAATAGCTGCGAAAGCCGGAAGAACCTACAACGCATCTTCCCTGCGAACGGTGCATGACCAAGACGGAAAATACACTATATGAGCAAGCATGGAATGTTTGCAACAACAGAGCAAACCAGATCTCATTTAACTTGTTCGAAATGCTCTATAAATATAAGGTGATCCTATTGCAGTTTCAACCTAACAAGATTTTCTCGAAATTTGTGTCCATGAACCAGCATGAAACTGTATGCTTTAAGTTGAGACATTGATGACTCTTGGTCGTGATGTACCTAATGTAAGGTGTAACATAAAAATATATTCGGAGAATAAGAAATTGAAGCCCCCTCCTCGAAACAAGATTGAAGAAAGATAGCTAAGTGAAGAATCAAACTTAGATACATAACAGCTGAGAACTCTTACCACAAAATCCCGATTAGAATTACACTTTTGGGTCCTCAAACTTCTAGTATATAAGTTGCTCGTCACAAAATCCCGATTCTTAGGGAAGCTATGATGATATAACATAGTTTCCCAAGTTTACTCTGCTTTTGCTTTCTATATTATTTTTCTATATAGTCATTCGAAGTTTCAAAAAATTTCCAGATAATCCAAATATTCCTGAACCAATAGATATCTGTGGATTTAAGTTAAGAATTGACGCACAAACCTCTTGTTCCGTTGTTCGATAGCTGGGACCCCACAAAAAGGTTTTGAAAATCCAAAAATCGCAGTCACGAAGATTCAAATTGTCCAGAGAAAAAATGAAGGATAATCCAGTTCAATTGTATTTGTCTAAAGTACATAATTGTACTCGTCTGGACTAACATAATAACATTTTGCCTTCTCCAAAAGAACTAATAACAGTCCAGGTAAAAATTGCAAACCTACTCAATAAAGTACTAGCAAAGTGCCAGAGAAGTTCCCAACGGTTGCAAGACACTTGCCTTCAAAACTACTGTAATTTTTTTTTTTACATTGTTCCAAACATTGATAGCTCAAGGACTTGCAGACCAGCTATCTTTAGACACACGATATTGACTTCGACACTTTAACAGCTCCCCACTAAAATACTTCTCCAACGAGTAGAAAGTATCTAAGTAATATAATTTTACCTTCTTGAGGAAAAAATAAGGACAAGAAGGGCATGCAGACTCAGTTTTCTGTGGACAACCAATATACACTTTGACAGTTCAACAATGGGCTACATCCCACTGAAAGCACTTCTCAAGAGTCAATATCAGTACAAAGTGACAAAAGAGTTCCAACAGTCTCACAACACATGACTGAGTCTTGTACGTTGTCTATGAACAAAATTCAACAGAATCGATTAAGTCAGTTGTTCCAAAAAATGCAAAGTTCTTATTATTTGAGTAATTTATGTAGTCGCTATCTTTGAGAAATATCTGAACTACTTACGTGATATTTGAGTAAGTACGAAGAGAGTAATACCTTTGGTGACACAAAAGTACAACCCCATTGAAGAAGCAACTATCGTCGTACAAAACCCACCAAGAAAGTATAGAAACTAGTCAGATTACCACGTAAGGCGTACACGCGCAGACCAACTATAATGAGCATTTGAAGGTACAAACTATTTCCAATTTCACCAGAGATTTCTCAGTAACAGTGAAGTGTATGTTCCTAGCAGATGGTGTTTTAAAAAGTATTTTGCCAATACTAGATTCACCTTTAGAGGTCCCCTAACAATCTGAAGTTCCTGCTTGCTATCAGTTGCATATGAGCAACCTAAGCCAATCCCGACCAATCCCTGAAAACAATTGGCTGTATTCATGCCCATACATATACAACCATTTCACAAGGACTTTTGAGTTATTATGTAAATTCTACAACTGATACACTCTGAAAACCACTACAGCCTCATGCGAATATTTTGTTTCTAGGTAACAGATCCAACAGGAATGAAGAATCTGTATTAGGATGTAAATTTTGAGAACAAAAAAAGGTATTAATTTTAAATCATATTAGACAAGAAAATCTGCACTCCACTACCAAATGGAAGACTTTGGCTTCTACAATTATTATGGCAGACACATATATGTATATTACACTTGCAGACTCAGCCCTCTGTTGACAACCAATATGCACTTTGACAGTTCAACAATTGGTCAAGTCAAGGTGACAAAAGAGCTCCAACAGTTCCACGCCACATGATTGAGTCTTGTTTGTTGTTTATGAACAAAATTCAACAGAATTGATCAAGTCAAATGTTCCAAAAAGTGAGATACAGAAACCATCACGTCTCTTCTTTGAACAAAACAATACGCTGAAAGACAAGGATATGCCAGAGAAAATATGCATTATCAGATAGTCATAATGAATCTATCGGTCACTGTCAGTATACTATATATCTAGACCAAATCATAACCCAAGGACCCAACAGAAAGGGCTAAAGACAAGAAATACGAAACAGAAAGGTTTAACTTTTGCTTCGTTTGATTTGTGCATGTGGCTGTCAACTCACAAAACATATACAGTATATAAACAAGCAAAGGTGTTCTGATTAGAACATGAAAAGTATCACGACCAGAAACGACATATCAAAGGAGATAGTTTCACCTAATGTTGCAGACACTTGGAATCCATCATCCATGTACAAGCCACATAAGCTATGGCTAAGTAACGAAGGAGTTATTTCAGAGTAGATGCCACACTACTCATATTTAGGTTCTTAATACTGGATGCAAGTGACTTCCTGCCCATCATAAAAATATATATCTTATATGCTCAGACTTCCCCAAATCACGACAAATTCCTTACAATTTCAGTGATTTATATAGTCACCAATGAAAACCCCCTAAACTAAAGCGAAGGCAAAGAGAGTAGCACTGTTAATCACATAAGCATTTGTAAGCCAGAAGCAATACAGTACACATAAGATGCGTAGGAACTAATGCTTAGTCTATTGAGATACTAATACCAAAACGTAAGAAACCTGGGATCATTCTCCAATAACCACCGCATGGCGTGCGTCTAATTAACTCATTTAACATGAGCTTCGACCAACCTAGACGAGCTTTGATGAACCAAAACAGTCAATAACATCATTAAATAGTGTCTCCAACCTAGAATCTTAGGAACATAGAGTCAGATCCCCAGATGACAATCCCAACAAGTCTGCGTTATCCTGAATCTGGACAGATCAGAAGCCCTTCCAAGACAAAAATAAGAAAGATCAATTTGGTAAACGCGAACAGTAGACCTCTAAGGGTTCTCGTCGTTAGAGCGGATTAAAATGCGATGGCAACCTTACTGAATGATGTTTAGTACAGTCTCAACTGTCTCACATGAGAAGTATAACCATCCTGAATTTCAGAAAACAAGAAAATGGACATCTAGTCACCATAAAAAGTAACAAGTTGTATAAGTGGTCCTAATTACGTCCTTCAACAGGTTGAGATTACAAAAGCAAGTGGCATCAGAGGCAAGCAAAACTTGCAATAAACATGACGATGAAGACATTTCTAATACATCACATACATCGTTAATAAAACAGAGTCGCAAATCGTCCAGCTGTTTTCCCTTCAAGGGTAGAATAGTACAAGTCTATGGGAAACCCATACCCATGAAAAATAAATATGCTACAGAAGTATCTCTTCTTAATGTAAGGTAGTAAGGAGAAAGCTAACCCTAGTAGCTAATATCCCTTAGCCACATGCTATGTTCCCAAAGTATCCTCCGAAAAGTTTTGTGGGACTGACTCACTGACTTAAGATTGCATTTATTTATTTCCTAACCCATCCTTCACAAGCTTAAGTTCCTTGCAGAAATTGAAAGTATTGGCGATGTGAAACTTACAGAGTTTGAGAAAATGAAATAAAGCAGCACACAGTAACATGTGAAACATACGGATTTTGAGACGCGGCAACCAGACCGAATACATTAACAACTCCAACCATCTGACCAAAAATGGACAATGGGAGGATGCAGATCATCTGAATAGCATTTCTCGAAAATTCTAGTAAGCTTTTTTACTTCATCCGAATACATAAAAGTAGGCTTCCAGCTCCAAATCGTGAAGCCACCAATAAACTTTGATGGAAAATACATTTTAAACAGCATATACACAATCAGCTGAAATGGGTTAGGATCAGAGTATATACACAGTCAACTAATTAGGGTTCAGATCGTGCATATATAGCAGGCTAATTTGAAACAAACTTGAGATTCAAAAATATATCAGTAAGCTAAACTTTAAGAAGATAGAAGAGGATAAACCCTAATTCCTGCTTCAAGATCGTTTCCGTATGTGATCCTTGATCGGTTAATCCACAACGTAGGCTCCCGTTGGCTCCATATAAATCAAGAATGAAAGTTAGGGTTTGATAAAAGAATAAGAGTTCTTCTTGAATGAAATAAGACACGTAGGGAATAACAATCTAGGGTTCAAGAAATATGGTAAACGAACAGTAATAGCACTTCTTGAAAGAATCTGACGACGATCGGTTACCAAAATCGAGCGCTAACCCGAAGAGATTTAGGGTTAATCGAAGAGTGAAGACCGATGAATTAAACCCTAAAATCAAAGAAGAAGAAGAACAATTATGGTTTAGGAAAGATCGTCAATGACTTGTTCGTGATCAGAAAGATAAGACAACGAAGATTAGGGCAAGAATTGTAATTTGGTAAAGATCGTAGTAGATCGGTTCGCCATCGACCAAGAACCTTTCCCGCTAAACCACACCCGCCAGAGAAAAACGCGGAAACTGATTTTATTCGTTGTCTGATCACGCACGCGGCACGCCTATAGGAGGTCATTTAAAGTAAATCACTAAACTACCCCTATAGAAATACTAAAGAGTAAAGAAGGGTTAAAATAGGAACGAATGTATAACTGCTTTTGCTTGGAATTTCAAGAAAAAAAAAAGGACAGCACTCTAGGGAAAGCTAAATATTTTCCCCGGTGAGAAATTTTAAAGAGAATATGTAAAATTTTAAAAAAATTCTGGGGAAATAAAAAAAAGAGAAAATGGCTTGTTGGGGTGAAAATATTATATTATCAAAATAACCAAAAAAGCCTAGATTGTTTTCTATTAGATAGAAGTTACCAAATTTTTATGTGTAATAAGAGGTAAAGTTTGAAATAATATTGGTAATTATCTATAAGGTCACTTTCTTTTATTTTTTTTCCCAAAATAACCCCACCCTCTAAAATAATTCTCTCTCTAAAAAAAATCAGAAATTTGGTATCTTCTTCCTCTTTCTCCGATTCTTCTGCGGTTCTTCTTCTTCGATGCATCTTGTTCTTCGACTTCTTCTTCTAGATTCGACAAAACTTAAGTTCAGGTTCGTTTCTGATGTTGATGATACAAACCCTAGAAAAACGAAGCCCAAATTTTGGTGACGAACAAGGGCGTACATGAAAGCTTGCGGGAAGCTAAATTTAGCTTCTTTTGGTGTTCAAATCCATGCTCAGACTGTGAAAACTAGTTTAGATGATGAAGTTTATACAGCTACAACTCTTATAGATATGTATGTGAAAGTTAATCTTTTAAAGAATGGTCAAAGTTAATCTTTTAAAGAATGGTCTCAAGTTGTTTGAGAAAATGCCTGAAAGAAATGTTGCTTCTATTAATGCTGTAATTTCTGAGTTATCACAAGATGGGTGTTGTAGAGATGCTTTCTTAGTGTTTAAGTACTTAGGGTTTCGACGGAATTCCATAATCGAAGTTCATTGCCTAGTTTTTTAACTTGTTGATCGTATTTACCAAATGCTTCTTTCACTCTTTAAACTTTATTCTTCCACTAATTCTCTTTATGAACCACCTATTCGTCGTATAATCTCTGAACTTACTAGAAATCTTGATCGTGCCCTAACCCTAGTTCGTAAATGTAAAAGAAATGGGTTTTTAATCGTGTTGTTAGTTGTTACTATTACTATTACTTCTGTTACTGATTTTCGTAAGATTATTAATCTTCTTGAATCATCAGTTGGTGACCTAAAATGGTTACTTAATGTTTTATTATTCTTCATTTGATTCAACTGGTATTACTCTTTCATTACCTTCAATTGCTAGTAATGATCCAATTCTAGCTTGGGTTTGGTCTTATCTTGCTGCTATTTTAATGGGTTCTCTTCCTGATCATATTGAAGTTGCTAATTCACTTGTTTCTCTTGCCCTAGATAATGATAGAAACAAGAAAATTGTAGTTGCAGAAGGTGGAATTCCACCACTACTGAAATTGTTGAAAGAAGGAGCTTCCCCTGATTCTCAACTTGCTGCTGCTACTGCTTTATCTAATTTAGCTACTAATCGAGATTGGCATCAAATTGTCGTTGATCTTGGAGTACTCATTATTGTTCAGGTACTAAATGATTCATCTATGAGTGTTCAAACTATTGTTGGTAATTTAGTTTCAAGAATGCCTGAAAATGATTATGTTGCTCAGGAGCAACATGGCAGAGAAAAGATATGTTAGCAGCTGCTAATACTCGGGACGCTTTGTCGAAGTCTCCTACATTAGAATTGGCATTTTCTTATTTAAAGGTCATTTATGAGGTTTGTGTTAAACATTGCATGTCATGTGAATACTTGGAGACATCCCCGTTATTAGCTTACACAGCTCTTGTTTTGCATAAGAATCTTTAGAAGTTTGAGTTAAGTGGTAAAAATGGTCCAAGTTGTAATGATGAGTTGAATTCTACTGGCCTATCATCCGATGTAAGTATATCTTTGGACTTCAGTTTCTATTCTACTTCTGTGTTAGTTCCTTTTGTATGGTTGATTGGACAAATTAAGAGAAAATGTTGTAACTTGGTGGCTCAAGTCCTGACCGAACCCCCAATAGCTTGAGCTTGGTTTTTAGATTCAACTCAAGCTCATTGTAATTACATGTTTGGTTAGGTAAGAGTTAGAGGGCAAGTTTTGAAAATGCTTATCACGAATGAAGGAACTAAATGCTTTTCCCAATTAACTTCTCTTCCTCTCCTTTTTCAGGAAAAAATTACTCTTGTTTTTTATTTTTTATCACTATTGGTTCTTTATATGAGTTAGAGGTAGACAAACCAGGAGCTTATTCCCAATTTTGTCGTTTGTCAGCCGATGAGAGTAGACAACTCGCTGAATGATGTATTCGGTTGTACAAAGAAGCTATTCTCTGCAACTGAATCTGAAAGCAACTCACATGTCAAATCTAAACAAGTGAAGAAGCGTAAGAAGTCGAAGAAGGAAGCTGATTCAAGTTCCCCGGATAACAGTAAGTCAATACAATACCATAATGAATTAATGATAGGATAGTAAACAGAAATATTTTAATTTTTAGATGTCTTTTTTAATCAAGTTAATGTTCTTAAGTTAATAGTAAACAGAAATATTTTAGATGTCCTTAAGTTCATGTTTTGATATTACCTTCCTGCATGTGTATATTTATTTGATTGTTTATTGCATGTCCAATTCAGGTTCCAGCTTCTCTGAACAAAAAAAGATATTCAATATGGTGAAAATGGTATCTTGTGCTACTTCAAGACAAGGATTGTGTGAAGGACTTGACTGACTCTCCAACAACATTGCTAAGCAATGCATAGAGAGGTTGGAACTATTGTTTTAGCTATTTTACTATAAATGTTGGATTAGAGATGTTATATAAACAACTATTGTTATTGTCTTGGTGGGATTGTTAACGATTAATCATTTGAATGGTTGTCCTTTTTTTATTTTTCTCTCGATCCAAGAAAGAAATGAGTTGTTGGTCAATCATTTTTTTTCTTATCTCTAGTTCTTTTTTCAAAAAGGATTCAGATCTCGATTTTATATGATGAATGATGAAATCAATTTCAAACTCAAGATTTCGTAGACACTTAATTTTAGTTTATATTCTCGATTTGCAAATCGAGTTTCCAAAATATGCAACTCAAGATTATATTCTGGAAAGCTTGCAAATCATGTTTGCAATCCATATTTTGCAAACATATGTTTGCAGATCAGATTGTTGCAAACACGTTTGCATAACAGATTGTTGCAAACACGTTTGCAGATCAGATTGTTGCAAACACGTTTGCAGATCAGATTGTTGCAAACACGTTTGCATAACAGATTGTTGCAAACACGTTTGCAGATCAGATTGTTGCAAACACGTTTGCATTAACAATTGTTGCAAACACGTTTGCAGATCAGATTGTTGCAAACACGTTTGCATTAACAGATTGTTGCAAACACGTTTGCATAACAGATTGTTGCAAACACGTTTGCAGAAAATCGTAAAGGAAAAAAACGCCATTATTTTCTGGGTTTTTTTTTTTGGAAAAAAAAGTATTGAAAGTGGATCTTGTTAGAAAGCTAATGAAAAATCATTTCTAAATATATAATTTTTATAGAAATCCGACATCTCAAACAAAAGTTATATCGATTTAAATTTTAAAGAAAAATAAAAGAATATTGTTACACAAAATGACAAAAATGGGTATTTTAGTATTTGCACACTTTTTGACCTGAATAATAATTTTCAAATGTTTTGTGTTTTTCTAATAATTTTCAATATTATTTTGACCTTTCTAGAAATTACCTCTAAAAAAAAAACCTCCACCTCACCTCTCTGTCTTCTCCGACCCGCAAGTATACAAGCGTCAAGTAATAATTCCGGTAAGACCGGTTCGTTCCTCAGAGACTAAGTGAAACCTATTCTAAGACTTGGAAGTAACTCGGTTTTTGGTTTTGATGAGGTTTTGGTAATAAAATAAAATATATAAAATATTAAAACAAATAAAAAGATGAAAAGAAAATAATTACAAATGATACAAGGAACTCAAATGGGGGAGAGCCTAGGGTCTTTTGAATCCATCCATATAATCAATTCTAACGACAATTTAATTTTGATCTAATTAGAGAGTTCTTTATATAACTCAGATTTTTAGTCCATGAACGGTCTAAAAACCCGGAAGATTTTATCGTTAAAATAATAAAAACTTTAATAAATTTATCGAGAATATAATTATTATGACTTCATCTAAGACCCTAGATAGGTAAGATTAGTTACTCATAGGCATTATGTAAAAAGAATTGGAAAATAAAGTAAAGAATCGGAGAGAAAACACCTTTTTTCGCCTTTTTTTCCTTCTGCGCAGCCAAACAGAACCTTAGGGAAAATTATTTTCTCATCTTCCCGGAAACGATTTCCAAGTGAGAAAATAATTTTCCTTCTCTGGTTTTTTCTCTCTCTCGGTTTTCTCTTTGTTTCTCACTCTAAACTTTCTCTTTCTCTCTCTAAACAAAAATATAATTCTCTCTTCCTTTCTCTAACAGGAACAGTAAAGGGAGAAGAAGATGAAATGATTTTAATGTAGTTTTCATCTTTCTCTCTCTACAAACAATAGCTTTCTCTCTCTCTTATTTCAATATAAACCTCTCTCTGTCACTAAGAGAAGAATGAAGAAGAAGAAGAAAAAGAAAACAGTAAACTCAAATTCCTTCTCTCTCTCTCTCTCTAAAGCTCTTTACATCACTCTCTCTCTCTCTAATATAGTCGGTTTTGGTTGAGCTACCAGAGGAAGACTCTCCAGTCGAGATGGTGATTGTTTTCGACCCCCAAACCGAGATGATATTCATCTCTCTTCCTGTCTTCTCTTATAACCGAGACAAACCACTCGATCTCTCTCGGTTTCTAATCTTTCATTCTTTCCTTCCCCGCTGTCCTCTTTCCTTCTCTATCAATATCTCTGTTTTCTTTCCATTAAGCTCTTTCTCAATCCAATCCCTATATTTGGTAACAAGATAAAGAGATAAATTTCCTTCTCTTTCTATGATTCAATGAAATATCCTTCTCTGTTTCTTCACTGCTAATATATTCTTCCAGGCAATCTTTATTTCAATTCTCTAGAAATAAAATTATTTTTCCTTCAATCAATCTCTAGGTTTTTATAAGATGTTTAGATTTAGGAGAGAGAGATGAATAAAAATCTCATCTTTCCTTCTCTGTCTTGTAACTCCAGCCAACGCCCTCTTTACCATTTCCATAAATTCCACGTTCATGTCCTTCTTTAGTTACAACAGATTCAAAGAATTCAAAAAGAATTCCATAAAAGTAGCTACCAAAAAGCTCACCATGTGCTGCCTCTTTTGCTGGAAATAAAAGTTGATATGGTCCTTCTCAAAATAGCTAAATATGTGCCAAAACAACTCATAGACACGGGATCAAATAAGAGCGAGTTTCAGCCGTTAGATTCCTTTGGACCCACTATAATATATTGAGCTCAGTTGCATGGAATTAAGAATTCCTGAAATCCCTCACGTACAACAGTGTGCAACGGAAAACAGCCCTCACTCCATCCGATGCCTGCCACGTGTCATCAAATAGCTTATTTTTGCCAACATCTTTGACCTTCTCTAACTTCCTCATCCGGACTCCGATTTGGCTTCCGTTTTCACCCACGGGCTCGTCTTGGACTCTACTTTCACCCGACCATCAATATTGACCAAATTACCAGAATATCCAAATGACCAAATTACCCTTTCGTGCGTCTTTTTCTCGTTTTTAACCATTTTCTGTGCTCAATTCCTTAAAAGTCACCTGGACAAGAGAAACACATAATTCATGAGAGTAACTGCTCGAACTGGACTAACTAACCTGAGTTAAGAGATTCAAATGAGCCATTTTCATGTCTCATCATTAAAGGCAACGCATTACGACGTTGTGTGGGTATATTCAAATGTATCTGGCACGATATGCAGTACTTCACCAATTCCGTGCAAAATTTAACATTTGGGGCCAATAATACCATGTAGTCAGTAGTTGTCTGACCAACACTTTGGGTTCAATGTGGTTTCCGAGAGAGCCTTCTTATATATCTCTTATCGCGTACTCTTGCTCATTTTCTGGCAAACACCTTCGTAGTAAGTGCACAAACGATCATCGATCAAAGTATCCATTACACTATTTCTTCTAATTTTGCGAACTTCCACTACAAAAAAAAGGGCCATTAGGGACGGCCAAAAACCGTCCCAAAAATAGGAAAACCGTCCCTAATAGAGTATTGGGGACGGTTTTCATCTGTCCCCAAAAGCGGCGTCCCAAATACTATTTGGGACAGATATGGGGACGGATAGCATCTGTCCCAAAGTTATTTTTGGGACGGTTTGTATCTGTCCCTGTATCAACGATTATTAGGGACGACATATTTCTGTCCCTAAAAATTTGGCGGGAATTTCCTCTCTTTAGCATTTGGGACAATTAATATCTGTCCCTAAAAAAATTGGCGGGAATTTTATCTCGTTAGCATTTGGGACAATTAATATCTGTCCCTAAAGTTTGGCATAAATTTCTCTCAATAGCATTTGGGACAACTAATATCTGTCCCCAAAGTTCGGCGGGAATTTCTTCTTCGTTAGCATTTGGGACAAATAATAATCGTCCCTATAAGATCGGAGGTGATTTTCTACTACCTATACCTGATACAGTTAATATTGGTCCCTACAAATTGGGTTAAGAGTTCTGCACACAATTGTTAGCATACAGAGAAGAGAAAATTTTCCTCAAAAAAATTTAAGAATCACATATTCACATTAACAAGTTTTAATAAGTCCCCTGAAAAAACACACAAGCCTAGACGAAAAAAAAGGTCAAACTAAAATAAGATAATAGACTAATAACTCTTCCAAATGTTAAACTTATATTAAAAATAAACTACTCTAACTTCATCCTCACATCTTGTTTCTCATGTTGAACTTATATTAAAAATAAACTACTCTAAATTCATCGACAGTAACCGGCATCTCGCTATATCTTAGATGATGACTACAGGGGTTATCCACACATGTTGTACTTCCAAATATGTGTAGAACACTTCCCTTTCCTTCTCAAAGCTCCTGTGAGATAGTGATTTGAATAGAACTCCCGACAAGGTTGTTTGGTGTTCTATCATTTTGACAAGACATTTGCTAGTGTGTCCTTTACTCTAGGTATTCCGGTATTTGTAAATTTATCAAACTGCTTGATTATGGCTTTTACCTTTTCTAGGTATTTTACGAGGTCGACTCTTCTGACCTCATACTCCAGCAAAACAGAAGTGGATGACATAACAAATGGGCTTTAAGGAGAGACAGAGGAAGTGGAGCACCTTATCTTATTAAATTAATTTGTCTGTAGATTATATACTTCGTAACCATTAAGTGGGCAACTTTGTAAAAGAAATAGGGCCCCTTTGGTGGGGGTCAGTGCGAGGGCAAAGGCTAAACCCCCTCCCCATCACACGGTACGACGACTCTTAGAAAAATAACACATCTCATTTTTTTCTCTGAGAGAGAGAGAGATAGTGAGTTAAGGGAAGAATTAAAGATCGAGAGAGATTAAGGAAATGGTGGTGGTGGTAGGAGGAGGAAGAAAAAGCTTTAAACATTTGTTTTGAGAGATCGTCGGAGATGGAAGTTTCGCGTTGACCCTTGTAAGCGTGAAGAAAAGAAGTGGTGGTGGTTGTTGGACCAATTGGCGTAAAATGTCAGGGGCACTCCTAAGCACGGATTTTAGCCCATACAACACGACTTTTTTTAAAGTACTACCATGTTGTGCTTTTCATCTTTCGCATAGTAGAAAACCAATTGACGGCGACTAGTTTCCAGTTAGGAAAAAGACATTTTTTTTCATCCTTCTTCTCCATCTTCCACTGTCAACCACCACCAGTTTATTGTCGCATCAACCATCTCCAACATTATATCTCCCTCTATCACCACCACCATTCTCAGTCCATGAATATATTGATGTATAAAGAACATTCTTCACCTTCTAGATTATGAATCTATTGACGTATAAAAAAACATTTGTCGCAATCTAATGAAAATTCGTTAGAAACAGTGTGAATCTAATGTAATAAGATGGGGTGAAGTTTTGGATGTCCCCAAGGTTTTTATTGTGCCCCAAAGTCGCGGTCATGGGTAAAATTTATCTATACCAATCATATCTTTATCCAAATTAAACAATAGAATTATGTAACGCGATTACGAAGAATCACATTAAAGGTTGTTATCCCTAATAGTCAAGATTGTCCAAACTAAACTAAACAACAACACAGTTAAGTATTTTTCTTTTTCTTTTTTGCGAGATTTAGCAGGTTGAAAGACTACGCCCATCAAAGAGCAATACAACTAAAAACAACAAACGAAACAAATAACGAAGGAAGACAAGATACTCTATTTCCAATGCTAAGAAACTCTGTGTAGACATGTAAACGGTAGCTTATCGGATCTAATATAGACATATCTGTATCCGAATCCGATAAGTTATCCGAATATTAGAATCCGATAATTATCCGACGGATATCAGAAATCAATATCCGAATCCGATAATATTAACGAATATCGGACATTTTCCGATATCCGAAACTTTAACAAAATTTCAAATTTTTTTCTTTAACACAGAAAGGACATAAACCATCTCGGCCTTGCAGCAAATTTTTAACCATTAGACCTAAATAATAAATCTCAGCCACACATTTTTATATATTATTATGAATAAATTTAAATTTTTATTAATCGGATATCGGATATTTATCGGATCACATATGAGTGTATCCGATATCCGATAAGCAGATATCCGATAAGAATATCGGATATTTTTTTAAAATTCGAATACGGATGCGGATCGGATGTCAAATATTCGGATATCCATTGACAGGCTTAACTCTGTGTACAATGTAACCTTGAGTTTAAGTCTAATTGTCAATCAAACCTTCCAAGACAATACTTTTCAACAAGAATGCAAGTTCTTCACATCAAACTCCAAGTACTTCGCGAGAGGTTTCTTTTAAATAAGAAATCAACAGTCTGATTCAATTTTCGCACGACGTGCTTTATATTGTAATATCCAGAAAAGGAGTTCGATAAGGCTTTATATTGTAATTCTCCACAACCCTCTGCTCACTAGGTAGTTTCTTATTGGCACTCAAAAGATCACTAATCTTCTTAAACTCAAGCTTTGCTGCCACAGTCAACCTTATCCCTATCTTAAATCCTAGCTTTATATGATTGATGCCAGACTCACAAGTACAAGATCCAATAGCAGCTGCTAAGACCTCTCCATTCATTCCTCCCACAGTCCCACTTAAGCAACCACAAAAACATCTAATTAACAAGAAAGTGCCCCTTTGTCAAGCCAAGCATTATTTTTTCAAGAAAGAAACATGACTTCAGACGATCTTTTGGCGAGTGGAAAAGGTTCGTCATTATCACAAAACAACTTATCATGTTATTCACCATAATTTTTGCAACAAAAGAAAATATAGTTCACGAGGACTCCACCTTAATCTACAAGGTTAAGGCTTGTATATGTGAGTCAATGTACATTATTTCTGAATGCAATTTTCGATAATCACTTTTCATTTTTATAGTATTAATAGTGGTCAACATAAACTCCAAAATTTTTGGAGTCGAGATTTGATAACTAGAGGAGGTGGAAATAAATCCATAGTTATTGAGGGTCCGATAATCACTTTTCGTTTTTATCGTAGTCCATTGACTCAAAAAAATAAATACAACAGATAAATAATTATCTCATTTTTTGATGGGGATGACAGAGAGAAACAGACAGTCCATTTAGATTAGACGAATCAGGTTTGAAAACGGATTAAATTCAGTTCTTACTCATTAATTAGAGCGAAAGAGATATCCCAATCTTTCTTCCCTGTGAAAATGATGAAGAAATCACCAAAGGTAAAGAGTTTATGCTTACAAAGAGAACAAATGATAGTAAGTTTTTGCCCTAACTGGATTTTAAAAGTAAAAAAATGGAAGCTCAGATTCGCCTTTATTCAGACAATACGAATGTGTTTCTCTCTCTTTCTATTTCCTTGCATGGCTGCATCAATGGTTGCCAAAATGAAGAAGAAAAGGGGTTAAAAACACAGATAGATGTGTCCATCTTCCTTCCCCATCTTCAAATGACCATCCAAGATACCTCGCCATCCATGATTTATAATAGTAGAAAGAGATCTTTCAATTCATGTCTGAAAACCCTAATTAGGTTTTTAGATTTTATCATCACAGCCTCATTTATAAAGCAAACAGAAAAGAGAGAAAAATTATTATTATTATCATTATCATCATCATCATCATCAACGACAAGAACAGCAGCAACGACAAGTTTAGATAGAGAAAGAGCCCTCTCTTTCTCCGGTGATCTCCACCGTGATTGTTTCGTTTAGAAATTGAAGAGAAATCATCGGCTCTGGTTCTCAAGTAAAGAAAACCATGGAGATCACCGGAGAGGGGCAACAACCCCTCGGAAAAAAACACCCACATCTCTCCGGCGGTAGATCTCCACAATCACGGTGGAGCCTCATGCCCTCATATATAGATGGGAGGAAACCTTAGAGGGTGTTTGATTTT
This sequence comes from Eschscholzia californica, assembly GCF_041429995.1. Lineage (NCBI taxonomy): Eukaryota > Viridiplantae > Streptophyta > Magnoliopsida > Ranunculales > Papaveraceae > Eschscholzia > Eschscholzia californica. Next base: position 8,358,234 of record NW_028238198.1, on the reverse strand, counting down.
TTTGGCCGCTGGTATTTACAGAGCTATTTAGAAGCTATCTAGAAAGAGCTATGCTTTTGTCATTTATAGGGTCTCGATTTTAATCAATAATAAAACAACTCTCTCAAAACCCTAAATCTATAGAAATCAATAGCAACATGCAAAAGGGGAAGAGAGAAATCTTCATTAGAGGGTAGAGTTTCATTAGTTCTGATACCCTCCTAACTCCTTCAAACTCACGACGTGGTATTAAACGAGTCGGCAATCTGTATAGTGGATGAGGTGGTATTAAACGAGTCGGCAATCTGTATAGTGGATGAGATAAACGACAAGTTGATACGGCCTTGAGTGAAATGGTGTCCAAGTAAAGTGAAAAATCATAGAGTCGATGGGTCCAAAGTTTGTTCTTGGTGTATGTAACATATTTCTCATTCTGAATCACATTTGTTAGAAGCATTATGCATCTAACAGCATTATGCATCTAACGTCATGCATTAAATGGGTGTACAAATTAGTTCTTCAGTGACAAAAATGTGAGTTCACTTGTGAAAATTTGACGCTTATACATGAAATCGTTGCACAGACTATATATGTCCTATATTGAAAATGTATCCTTCAAAATGTGCCGAGAGTCACTAGGTACCAAATGTGTTCACTTCTAACCCAAAAAACAATAAACAAAACTTTCATTAGCTATCTCTGAATGGTCATCTCCTAGAAGAAAAACAAAAATTAATCAACTCTTAAGCAAAAAAAGAATTTCAGGTTTGGTAGGTTAGCTTGATACGTTGTAAACAGAATCGAACAACATCAATAAAAGAATATTAGAGACAAAGAAATATCAGGCTTTAGGCCTAACTCGAGCATGATATGATATTATAAGCTAAATAAGTAGTTGGGATATACCGATCTACTCGAGTAATTCGTGGATCACAAAACAGAGTCAATCGGCTTATGCATGAAACTATGAGTAGAGTTTGTGACTTCTGTATAAAGAAATATCATAACTCCGCTGATTTACAACAGAGTCAATCCGCTACCGTCGACTGGGGATCGACCCATGCCTCACCGAGCCACTCCACATCCCAACTACTTGGATTAGAAAATTAACACAGGTGTATCGTCTCACAGAGTACCTTAACAGGAAACCTTAAGATTGATTAAGAAAGAAGTCAAAGAACCAACACAATGCATGAAATAAGTCTATCAAAAGAATGCTTGCCCAAGTAATAACATGAAAGAAGATATGATAGTCTAAGTACAAATAACAGATAAAAGACGAGTTAATCTTAACTGTGATTCTTGATTTCGTCAACGAAGGTGTCATAATTCAACCTTTAGTAGCCTCCTGTGGAGTTTTTGCGACAATGGAGAGTGCATGCAACCCAGATTGAAGTTCTTCGTTCAACAAATCATATACCATTCGATGTCGTTTCACAAGACTTTGTCCGTCAAATTTAGATGAAACAATCTTCACATTAAAATGGGTCTCGTTCGCATTATCCTTGACAGCTGCATGACCAGCATGCTGGTAAGATACATCCTCGACTTCTAAAATACTCGCTTCTAGTGCAGATTCTAACTTCTGCTTGATTCTACTCGCTCTTGATAGCAAAATATTAGCCCCTCGTGAATTCATGACAGTTTTTTATCCGTTGTTCCTTTAAGCTCCCTAAAATTCACATATTAATTGATTCGCATTTAGAAACGAGGTTATTTATATATAACAGTACCAAATTTGACAAACAACAATTATCTAGTTAGAATCTGATATATATAACCAATTTATCGTTTACACCTCAAAGCCGATATGCAAAAATTGCTGATATATCGCTCACATATATCGTAGTTGATGCAAAATATCTGATAGCAACTACTTAGGCCATGACAGAATGTAATTTGACAATATAATCTGTCAATTTGAAAAGCTAAGTTCTTGACCATTTAAATCACACAGTTAAAGTCCTATCCTGTATATCTCAAATATATTACTAAGAACCAATCAACAAATGGTATGAACATTTAGATAAGATTTGAAAAGAAACCCTAATAACCCATTCTAATGGTGAATACATACTCTAAACAGAAATGGGTATCTTGATTTCTATCAATTAGACAGTTATATGATTCTTTTTAGGTCTGAAATCGATGTGTATGAGGGTTATTGAAAAGGGAATAAGAAGAAAAATAAAAGTTCTACAATTAGAAATTAGCTAGTTTAAGATTCTATGTGCAAGGTTGATAGAATTACAGTGAAATTGGAAACCCTAATTACTTCAAACTAAAATCTCTTCAAGATGGAATTAGAACTAAAAGATTGAAGAACACAAATGGAGTACTTACAGAGGATGAAGCAGCGTTCTAGGGTTTCAGCGAATTGGGGTCGATTTTGAAGGAGTACAAAAGATAAAATACGTTTTTTTTTTTTTTTGAAGTTAAATAAAAGGATGAAAATTGCGGTGAGCGTGGATCGAACACGCGACCTTCAGATCTTCAGTCTGACGCTCTCCCAACTGAGCTATCCCCGCTTGTGTTCTATATTTAACATTGTTCTTTAATTGACTAGGATTAATGGTAAACAAAAGAATATTGTTTTTAAGTTATGGTAGTTCCACCTTTTAACAAAAAAAAAAAAAGTTATGGTAGTTCCAATAAGGACCCAGAGAGTTACAAATTAGTTGCTTAAGATTATGGTGGTACGGTTATATATGTTGGAGCATCATAGTCTTCCACTACCGTACAAATTTCGAAACACGGTGAAAGTTAATATTCCCGATTCACCAACTTATGTTATAAAAGTGTTCTTTTTTTTTGGCAGGAATGTGAAAGGAATGAGAAGATATTGGTCTAGTATGTTTCTCTGATTATTGTGTTTTTTTGTTGAAGTCTTATTATTGTGGTTGGTTGTGTTTTTTTTTTCAACAAAATATAACAGACATTTTTCTTGAAAAATGATGAAGTATAACTTGTGTAAGGCATTTATTTTAATGATGATACCCCGGTATCCTACCTCATGATGAGATTTATCTCAAATCTATATTGTCATATTTTGCAAAACTTGTCAACCAGATTAATGTAACAACTATAACACAACAACACTCGAAAGTATACGCGTATCTCAACAAATTTGTTATCACATTAAAACCTCGTTGCATTATATTCTGTACGTAGAAATAAATATCTCACGAGATTTTATTGTGTGACGATCTGTATCCAATGATGACAATGTAGGCAATTCATTCAATCACAATGAATTTTGAATCTATGTAATTATCAATAGAATGATCGAAATCTTGTATAAAACACACATTGTCTCTATCATGTTTGGACGTTGCTAATTAAACTTCCCATATGGAATTTTTTTGTAAAAAAACTTTGAGTTAATTCCTATATGGCCCCCTACTTTGTGACCAGCTTCCTTTATGACCTCATTTTTTTCGTAAATTCAAATATGGCCCCCTATTTTCATAGAAATGTCCTAACTACCCTTCCTTTAAATCTTTTTTCAAAATAAAATAAAAAATACAAACATAATTCCACCTCACTTCCCTCTCCACCACTTATCTCTCTCCACCTCACCTCTCTTCCCAAATCATCTTTCTCTCTCTCCAACTCACCTCTCTCTCTCTCCACCTCACTCTATCTTCTCCGATGAAGGTCGCCGACCGGAAAATTTTCCGGCCGGCGACCTTCAACCTAAAAAAAAAAAAATTTATTTTTTTTACTCTCCTCTCTCTCTCTAAAAACTCCGGCGAAGGGGGTTCCCTTCGCCGGAGTACGGGTCTGTTGAAGAACAGACCCGATCTGGTCTGTTCTTCAACAGACCTCATCAAGCATGGTAACAAGTTTAGCCTTCTTCATCTGAAGCTCCTGTCTTTCACCAGTTGAAAGCTCTGTTTCTTTTCCAACACTAGCATCACCACCACCACCAATTGAAGAGCCTTCACCAGTCAAAGAATTCGATTGATCTTTGTTCATTAAAATCTGTCCTTTATTATTATCAATACCCTTTGATAATTCAGTCTTGATTCCATTACCAACATTAACAACTTCATCAAGAAGTTGTTGTGTTACTTTCAAATACTTAGAACCCAACAGAGCACTCTGTATATTTGAAGTTCCAATAGAAACTGCGGAAGAAGATGAACCACCTGATACCCTCATCTCATTTCCACTTGCTGGAGCTGTAATTGATTCCGAGGATCTTCTAAGACCCAATTGAGATGTATAGTCGGTAGCACCAACGGAACTGTTTCCTGTTACAGAAGGTGAAGGTATTTGTTGATCCATGGACGACCATAATTTATACTGAACAGGACTGAAACCATGTAAAACTGGGATTTCTTGCTGGTTTATTGTTGGACGAATAGGATATTGTTGTGAAGATAGATGAGTTGGTTGAAGTGGAATTCCGACCAATTGTTGATTGTGGGTTTGGCCGGATTGAGATAAATTCGCCGGATTTAATGTATTTCCGGTGGAACTCAAGAAAACCATATTGGTTGGTATTGGTGGCTGAGGTGTGTCAGGATATCCAATGTAACTAGGGTTCATCAGATTAAGTGTTTGCAACCCATCAGCTTGGATTTCTGAATTTCCTTCAAAGTAAGTCGCCATTGATTCCCTTAAAGATCAAAATCGAACCCTGAAAAGAGGAGACTAGGCCAAAGTTTCGATCTTGGATGGATTACTTGTATCTCTAGATTACTCTCTGTATCTAGACTCCGTTAATATTATGTTCTTTTCTTTCTGATTACAGTAGTTTTATTGAATCTTAATTCAACCCATCTGCAGCTCAATTTTCTAGTTGAAATTCATCAAATTTCTTACTCTAAACAGATCTGAGTTGCAGAAAATTCCTGAAAGAAATCAAATTTCTTACTCTAAACAGACCGATCTGGTCTGTTCTTCAACAGACTAGATCGGGTCTGTTCTTCAACAGACTAGATCGGGTCTGTTCTTCAACAGACCCGTACTCCGGCGAAGGGAACCCCCTTCGCCGGAGTTTTTAGAAAGAGAGATGAGAGTAAAAAAAATTTTTTTTTTTTTTTTTAGGTTGAAGGTCGTCGGCCGGAAAATTTTCCGGCCGGCGACCTTCATCGGAGAAGATAGAGTGAGGTGGAGAGAGAGAGAGGTGAGGTGGAGAGAGAAAAAGGTGAGTTGGAGAGAGAGAAAGATGATTTGGGAAGAGAGGTGAGGTGGAGAGAGATAAGTGGTGGAGAGGGAAGTGAGGTGGAATTATGTTTGTTTTTTTAATTTTATTTTGAAAAAAGATTTAAAGGAAGGGTAGTTAGGACATTTCCATGAAAATAGGGGTCATATTTGAATTTACGAAAAAAAGGGGCCATAAAGGAAGCTGGTCACAAAGTAGGGGGCCATATAGGAATTAACTCAAAAACTTTTTAGTCAAGCGTTGACCGTGGCCGAACATGGTCAAAGGGAGGTCTTGGTTAAGTTGAAAAAACAGAGGGGTGTCTCACTAATTACGTACTAACCATAGGTACCTTCTTTATCTGATTAGTAATTTATACCAGACTCCACCACCACTCACTTGAAAACGACAACTTTAAAGGAACACAAAACACAGACAGACAGACGTAATCACAGACGAATTTCTATAGGCAACTGCACGTCTAGCCCTAGGGTTAGTAACTCCCTCTCATCCCACCACCATTATTGATTTCTTCATTTCTTAATCTCCATCTTTCAATTCCTTTTATCTGTTTGTTAATAATCTTCAAAGTGAAGCTCTTTTAATCTTCATTGTTGTTTGATTTGGCTTTATTTGAATTTTTTTGGAGTTAGGGTTTTATGCTTGAACTGGTATGAAGTGAGTTTTACTGATTTTGTTTTTTTGAGAAGATTGTGTATTTTATATAATGATTTAGTTGAAGATTTTCATTTTAGAGTAGTTGACTAGAAAATGCACTTCTGTTTTTTTTTTTTTGCTCAAGAACTTGAAATTTAGTTAATAAAACTCTGATTTGAAGAGTTTTATTTACAAGTTGTCATATGCTGAAGTTATTATGTAGTTCTTAAAGAGTAGATTTCTATGGTATAATCAGTTTTTGACCTAATTAGTTCTGTCTAGGGCTATTACTTCTTTATATTTCTATTTGAAAGGTAGATATGTTTGGGGGAGAAGATAAACAGAGAATCTAGAAAGAAGCAAGAACAGAAAATAACTACATGTTGTTTAGAAGATAAGATAGTAAAATACCCACAAACAAGTAGTCGACTACACTAAATTACAGGTAAAGAATGGAGTCTCGATTGAACACCATTTCGTCTAGCTATTACTTTTCTTGGGGTTCAATATGAAAATCACCTGAATGGATGTAAAAACGTAGGAGACTCTCTAGATGTTGTTGTGATTAGTAGATATATGTATTTTATGGAATCGAAGCGATTGAAGACGTTCACGATGCCAAACTTAGATATATGATAACACCAATACGTGGAAGGACCCTAGACAAATGATGTAGAACCTTGTTAACTCTTTCATTGGTTCCTCAAATAAGAAGATTATTGGTTAAAAATGATCTCAAAATTATTATGAGGGTTTTGTTTCTTTTTCGTATTTCTCGGTCTGTTTGTTTGTTACCTTGTCCATGCTTAACTATTGCATTGAGTCTGAATTGCTAAGCGCGGCATAGAGTTCTGATTGATCTGTATAGTTCTTATTGCTTTAAGAACATCAAGAGCATTGATTTTGTAAATGAAAATCATTATCCTTTCTCTTGGCCTCTTCTCAAAGGAATTCTAAGACTGATATCTTCAATTTTTACAGATGGATGATGGATTCCCAGATGACGACATACGCATTGAAATCTTATCTCGGCTGCCAACAAAGCTTTTGCTCCAATCAAAGCAAGTATCGAAAAGATGGCGTCAAATAATTACTGATAAGACTTTCATTCTGGTTCAGTCAGAAAGATCAAAACCCGTCCTCTCTGGTTTTTTCTTGCAAGAAAAGTTCCTATGGTGCAAGGATGATATTGAAACTGTCAACTACATCCCTGTTGATAGCGAACAAATAACTGTGCATAAATCGGTGTTCGATTTTCTGCCTGAAAAAGTTGTCCTTATGGCATCAACCAATGGGCTCGTGTGTTGTAGAAGTTGCAACAAGTCTTCTCACCCTCTCATCTATATTTGTAATCCCTCTAACAAGAAATGGATCTCGCTAGAAGGGCCTGATGCTATAGGAAAAACCATTGCAATAGCTCCCATGGGTATCTCAGGAGATTTTAAACTAGTTCATGTACATCATACGGAAGCTGAATGTAACGAAACACTTGGAGATGATGATAGCGATGATGATGAATCTAGGTTATTTTGTTTCTCATTTGAAACCTACCATTCGATTACCGGGAAATGGACAAAATCACAAGATATTTGCTACTCCAAACATAGCTTGTTTAGGACAGTAGGAGTTTACTGTAACGGAGTCATTCACTGGTTAACTGATGGTGAAGAAATCATTGTATTTGACCTAGAAGCTCAGAGCTCTCGATCAGTCAGCACCCCGGCTACTCAGATTCCGTTCGAAGGATTAGCTTCAAAGTGCATAGGAGAGTGGAGTGGGCAGCTCCATTACGTTCATCTTTCTAGCGCAGGTATCCAAGTTTATGTTTTGGAAAACTATAACGAAATGAGATGGGAGCTCACAAATTTTATCCCTCTAACATCAATGCAGAAAGAGAACCCACAAATTCTCTATAATATCGAGAGGAAAATGGGGAATCAAATAGGAATGATGCCATGGATGGAGCCTTTGGCTTTCTATGAAGGACTTCTGTTATTTAGGTTATGTTCGAAGATATACTTGTATCCTTTGGAGACTATGCAGATTAAGGAACTCTGCACTCTTACTATGTTGGGACCTAACTCTCTCAATTATCCGATAGTTCTCCCCTACAATTTGAGCTTGGTTCATTTCCAGAGCTCGTCAACTGTTTAGCAGCTACACGCGGGTTTTACCGTTATTTTGAGCTATACATCTATCCTTTTGAATGTGGTATGTACTTAAACTTTAGGGTTTTCACTGGTTTTGATGGTCACAGTACTTACAAAGATGTTATATATATACTACATGAAACACTACTTATACTGAACGACATGGTACTCTAAAGTATTCTGAACTTTTTGCTGTTGTAGTTTTCCTTATATTATGAGGTTATTAACAGTCGAATGCTTGATATATGTTGTTCTTGACGAATAGTGGTTGATTAATTATAAGCAGTTTATGAAGTTTCTTTCTGTTATGTTTAATCTTTAGAAGTTTTCTGTTCGCGATTTTTAGAGTGGATCTTACAAGTTCAGTATTTGTTGATACTTGCAATTCATATGAGAAATACCATCATTCAGATTCCAGAGAGCCAGAGAGAGAAACCAGAATAACTTGTCATGATTTTTTTTATCATATTAGTATCGTCATTTATATCTAACTCGAAAATCTGTCTATGTAATGCTGTTTCAGTTTAATCTTTGTCTATTTACATTTTATGACAAGAAACTGAAATTCAAACAATGTTCCGCTTGTAAGCTGATTAGTCATGGGTTGCGGGTCTTGTCAACGACTGGCACCCGTGGCCAACCCATTCATGTGATAGGTTACCCGTTTGTACGAACATATTATTTTGTGTTTTAGAGTAAACAGATTTGCTTGAAGGAATTCAAACCAAGACAATTCATAACTGAATATGGTTGACGCTACGGGATACATGAAAAATTTTCTGAATAAAATTTTTTGAACGGAAGTTGTGGTTTTGTCGAATTTTCGAGACGACAAAAGTTCCCCATCTTCTTCTGACCTCTGGCCATCATCTCCGACCACCATCATCATTTTTCTCTCTCCTTCCTAGTCCCTCTATCTCCTCCTCCCCCATCCCCGGTAGGTATAGAAAACGGGAAGGGTTTCTTAAGCCTTTACGTGTGGCCAGGTCTATAGGCCCACGAGGCGAGACAAGATCGTATGGGCTATTACATAGGCAGTCCCATGTCAGCTCGGGCATAAGAGCAATTCAGGCAGCCTGAGACTTGAGAGGCGTTTGTTATATATAAGAGATTAACAAAAAGAATAAGGTGGTGGTTGTAAAATAGGAAAAACTAGTTCAGATATTGTTTAAACGGCGGTTCGAACTAGTGACCTCTTAGAAGACAAAACTCCGTCTTACCATTAGGCAGCTCTCTCGGTCTGAATGGAAAGCAAGTAACCCTAATAGAAACCGTTATCCAATGGCCTAGATTAACAAACTCTCTCTAATTTGTCTTTGACGGTTGAGATTAGATCTCTTGAGTTTTTCTTCTGACACTCCCGTCTCAGAAAATCAACTCCCGCCTATCTCTCTCCTCTCCCTCGTTTTCTCTCCCAACTTCCACTCTCTCTCTCTCTCTGCTTTCTTCTTCAGGTAACACACACAGTTTCTCTCTCCCTCTCTCTCTCTCTCTCTCTCTCTCTCTCTATATATATATATAAATAGTTAGGGTTACGGTGAAACGTTTCTTTTGGTTTAGGGTTTATCGGTCTATAGTTCCAAGTAAGACATTAACATAACTTTAGTGTAAACATATTTGCTTCATCTAATTGATTAAGTATTTTAGTTTTCAATCGTCCTAGATGTAGGTTTTTTTTTTCAAGTTCTAATTTTTACCCTCGGTGACGAATAATATGCGTTTATAACCCTTTTCATGGTAAATCAAATAGTATTTTGTAGAAAATTTATGATCTTTCTGCATTTTTTCATGGGTTTTGAGGTTTTGGCGATGGCGGTTTGTGAGTTTCTGATTCTTGACAGGAAGTTGGAGTTTGGACTAAGTTCGTTTGGATTACAGAACTTTTCAAATTTTTAGTCCAAAATAAAACATTTTTACCAACCGAATTTGAACTAAGAATCGAATAACCCCGCGCATTGAAGAATTACATAGAGAATGTCTTTGGTCGTATATCTTATTAAAGATTAAAATTTGGTAGAATTGATATGAACCCACAAATTCTAGTATCAACTTCTCATTTTTGAGTGATTTAGAGAAACTACGTAAGAGAAAGAAAATCTTTTGAGTTGTCATCTAAATTTCTGTTTGGTTTGGGGCGTCCTTTATCAGGTTTTGGATTAGAAAAGAAACTGAAGAAGAGCAATTTAAAAGAAAAAGAAATGGTGATGCTACACGGATTAAAGCTTGCCTCCAATCTCATTTCCGCTCACTTTGGTGTTCTTGTCGCTGTAATGCATTTCTTCTCCCCATGGCGTTGTTAATTTTGTATTATTGGATCTAAATCACTAAATGTTTCCTTCTTACTAATTTGAAACTTCTTATGTTCATAGAAAGTATGTGATTGTCTATTGCGTAAGGGAAGCCTAACCCTGCCCGAGGTGTCTCGGTATACTGAACTACCAACTAAGCAAGTAAAGAACTGTCTTTTGGTCTTAATTCAACATAATTGTGTTCAAGCATTTACTACTGAGAAAGACGGTACACTATTCTTAGTTCCCTTTCACTTCTTCACTAAAACTATACGCTTAAATAATATTTACATACAGAATTTATGGTATGATCTTTTAGTTGGGTTCGGGGTGGCGCCTAAAGTTGTCACTTTATACACAACAATCTTCGAAAACATCATCCATCGCATTAGGTTTTCCAAATTCTTAGCAATTGTTTCTGAGGAGCACAACAATGAGGTAACTTTTTCATATATTATTTTATGTACTTGTATAAATTGAGTTATCTGGTAGTTCATGTTGATAGTGTATCATTTTCAACAGGGTAAAGAAATTTTTGAAGGTTTACTTCAACATGGCAGGCTTACTTTGGAACAAATTATATCACGAGCCAAGTCCAAGCCGTCCAAGTCAAGCGAGGGTTTGAATTCTTTCTATTTACCTTTGTTTTAAGAAAATGTATGGTATTTTTTTTTCACTGTATCTTGCTTGAGCTATTGAAGTCGGAATTTAGTCGCGATGATTCAATGATAGTCACTCGTGGGCATGCGGTAAACCCGCCCAAAAAGGTATGGAATTGCGTAGATCACCTAATAGGAGGCCGACTTGGCCGAGCAACATAACTCGTTAGTTATGAAGTAACTCGCATATATCATTTTTCAGATACACCATAAAAATAATCTAACCCTAATCGTTTCTTTTTGCTTAATTAATTGGTGTAGGATTAGTTAGCTTATAATCTATACGTTATATGTTAAGAAAGGCTTAAGCCACCCCGTTAATATCAATTCAGAAACAAGGAAAGCAGCTTGTTCATCATTACAAAATCATGGCTTTTGCAAATATATTTACATCAAGACAACTCACCTTCACTTCAGTTTGCAGGAACTAATTTTATATTATTATTAAGGCTTTTCTGCTTTCTTCAGGGAAGTCTATTTCGGAGAATGATATACGCGCAAGCTTTGTTAAACTTGTTAGTGCACATTTTGTGGAACGTTGTCCAGCATCTGAGCCTTTCCTTGCAGCATCTGAAGAAGAAACTCCCTCAACTGCGAAGCGAGGTCCGAAGTCTGCTAAGGTAATTTCAAGAGATAACTTTTTGTTTGCTAATTGATTTATTTCAGCACATTTTCATTAACTTACCAATACATTCATAATGTACGGAAATTCATGATTAACTCTTTAAATTTTTTTCTCTTTTATTCAAGTGAGTAGTGTAGAGAGTCGTACCATACCGATGTTGTCACTACCGATGTCTTTTTTTTTTCTTTCCATACAATTTGTGTTAAACAAAGTTACGAATGATTAGGATGGGAACTCCAAGTAGCACATGTAATCATTAGATGAACAACATCTTTATGTCTATTACGTTATCCACCGTTTTCAGTTTTGTGATAATTGCGTAGGTTCATTCTCATTTATGTTGTTATATCATATGAATTTCTTCAGGTTTCATTCTTCATTTGTCGTTTGGCAGTATAGAAACTAAATATTCATTCCTTTCGAATAAAAAGGTTTTTGAATGCTCATGAATTTCTAGAAGAATTTCAACTTCCAAGTATGAAATCGTTTGGATGTCAACATACTGTAGAACTTGCAAACAACTTAAAATTAACTAGTAACTAAAGCTAACAAAGTCGTTAAATGATGTATAAAAAACATAAAAATTATAATTTAGCATGTAAGGTTTTCATTCACAATGTTCGCAAAAAAGTTTTCTGCTTGAAGGTGGTCATCCATTTGGAAAAGAAAGCAACACAACATCCATATAGAAAAGAAAACTTGACATAGTTTGCTACTTAGCTGCAGTGTACCAAGTCAAAACCCTAAACCTGGTCCTTTTTTTTTTATATGTTTACTTTATTTAGGTAAAAGTATGAATTGAAATTTTCATTACGGTTTTATAATTTCATTTCGTATGGGTTATTTGTTGTAGTTGGCCGTTACAGTACAGACAATAGAAAAACGAGCTATTGCTGCTGCAATTTGTTCTGATGGGGAAAGATTTGCAATTCCGTTAGATATTGGAACTGATGTTACAGTTGAAGCTCAAACCAAGGAGAATCCTTCCAAGGGCGTAGGGGAAAAGGTAGTTTTGGACATTATCAATTCAATTTTTTTTGTACTGGCATTTCGAAACTAATTCGACATTAATCACCTCCCAAAATCACGCTTATAAACTACAAAATTTAACTTGCCAATTTCAATCTCTTTGAGCACATTTGAAGCTTAACATTCCTTTGTTAAAGTTGCCTATTATCGCATGCACACATTAATCGTTAAAAAGTATTTTACTTTACATAAATAAACTCCAAAGTGTTTTCGAGAGAATATTTTCCCCTTGTAACTAAGGATTCTCCTGCATAATCTCATTTTCTTCCCTCTGTAACTCGTTAAAGTAGAAGCTAGAACTTGAATCTAAATAACAAGTTAACGTAAAACAAGTCAATTAAATTCTTGCGTCGTATTCATATTCATCCAGTTCTATGTTGTTGGAGGGACCCCGGGATGCAATGAGTCTCTCACGAAACAACATACTATGTCTCGTAAATATGCATGATATTTACTTTCATATGTAGATTGTAATTATACCTCAACAAAACAGTATTCAGCACCACATTCAAGACTTAAACGGAACACAATGTGGTTCAGACAACTTCTGATCGTTTAATGTATTGGAAATGTTGGATCATAATCCGTAGATGTGTTAGTGTTGCATGTGATTGTAGAGAGTGAAATGCAAAAATATCAAAGTAAATGATGGTTTCTGGCGATGGTGGTGAGTGTTTTAAAACTCATTATTAAGTTGGTTTGACTGATCAACCCGAGCCCAACCGAACTAGACCGAGTCTAATCAGCCAAAGTTTGAATTAGTTCAACATTTCGTTTCGGTTGAGCCAAAAAGGTAAGCAACCGAGCGATGCTTACCAGTTACCCTCAAGGGAAAAAATCGAAATATGGAGGTAACTAATTTCAAATGTGTGTGTGGTAAGCTTCAATTTAACATATATTGAAAATATCCTTAACTAAACTACCTAAGTTAATAATGCTAAGTGTGGAGAATTATATTATTTTTTTCCTTCGATGCAATAGCGCAAGCTTGAGGAGTTGGAGCTGGATAGGGAAAACATGGCTGCAGTTTGTGAGAAGGAAGTTCTTTGGCGTGCCAATTTTGAAGAGTTTGTTGGTCGTCTTAGGTACAAGGTTTGGTTTCATCTTATGGCAACTTTCTTGTGTTTCTGTGTGCTGTAAAATGTTTGTCTGTGTCTCTTTTCACCTATCTAACACAGGATTCTAAATTTAATTTGCTCCTTCTCTAGATGCTTGCATTATACTTCGTTTTTTTGTGTTTGTACTTTTGATTCTTTGGAAACCACAGTTTCAGGAGGTATTTGAACTTCTATATATTTATCTTTCTCATTTTCCCTTTCAAGCTTCAGAACCTTTGGGATTGGGTTAGACGGTATATGTTGTACATTATATCACCAAGAACAAGATTTGCAGAATGCAATAACCTGCGACATAAAATAAGTAAATATGTAATTGTTTTACCATGCATATCCTTATTCCTCGTAAAATTAGGTTGTTGTGTGATTTAATTGTATCTAGACATGATTGAAACTAATGGTGTAGTACATATTCAACCAACCATGGTGACGTTAGAAGTTTCTCAATGAGAATTTCGTGAGGATAATGTGAAGGAAAAGTACTCACTCCTCACAAAAAAAGTAGTCACCTGATCATCTTTACTTGAAGAAGATTACAGTGTTATTATGGTCAAAATGAGCCTGTAATAATAAACTATATATGTATTTATAGTTCTATATATCTTCAAAGTAAGGAGAACCTTTACGTGGTCTTTGATAAGGTCTGAAGCTTGGAATATTACCTCATTATTCTTGTCAGAGCGTGTGTTGTGAGTTCTGTTCTGTCATTAGATCATGCGGACAGTGTATGTTGTAAATTCATATGCTTACGTAATTTATATTTTTATTTCGAAAAATAATAAGGTAACGTGTATAAGAACTAGGTATAAATGCTTCATGCCGGAGCTTGGGGCTCTGTCAAGCACAGGACAGTGTGCTATCGTATTATGAGTCTGCCGTGGTTCGAACGAAATATTACCTAGTTGTATCATGCGATTCATACCCTTGGATAACCTAGTTATGCCGAAACATGACCTTGTTCTATTGTATTCATTCATATGAGCTGTTACACGAGAATGCGTGGGTTGGCCAAGGCATAAGTCTTCCATCATTAGTTTTGTCTTACTGTAGAGATATTTAATATTTATAAACTATAGCTGAGTTCTTCAAGAAATGACTCCCAAGTAGTGTTGAAATGACTGTCTTCGGTAGTGCCCCTCTGGCCGAGTTGGGAGTGAGTGCTTAATCCAACTAATTATCTGCTTCTTCTTTTGTCCAATCTTAATTGTTTCTGGACTTTGAGTATGACTTGATGACGAGCAAATAACACATTAGGACTTGAGTGGGTATTATTATTTCAGGGAATTGTTTCGTGATCACTCATTTTTGGAGAGCTTAGTTTATGGAAATAAGGCATTGTTCTTTTCTTTGTAGTTTTCTATTTGAATTTTAAGTGTCACCTTTGCTTGTCTTTTTATATATCTCTCTCTCTATATATTCTATATGTCCTATGATTTATCTGTTATTTTAGGTTCTTCTGAATTGTCTAGCTTAAACCTATATTTTGGTATTCAATTTTTTTCCGAGTACAGTTCTCTGCTTTGTGCAACTTGAAATAATTTTGTCGACGACGTTGTCCATGTTCATCCTAGGCCTGTGTAGCAAACGTGAGGTCGCAACTAGATGGTGGGGCGGAAATCGTTTTTAAGGCAATGTTGGATGCAACCAGAAGAGCAGACAGAAAAGTTAAAATAGAAAAATCAGGTAATTCTTGATTATGTTGTAAGTTTTCGACTTTTAATGGAGGACTTAGTTCAAATGCTTACACGCTCACATTATAAAATTCAAAGCTTGTTATGGAGCAGACCTATGTAGTGTCTATAGCATTCTATGATGTGCTAACTTAATGATTAAGTTCAAAAGTGAGATAGTGTATAAAAAACCTTTTACTCTGTTCAAACTAATGAGAAGTTTTGCCAAAATACAGAACTCGAGAATTACAATGTTACCTCATTATAACCTTTCGAACCAACTAATGCTAATTGGTACAAATCATAAGCTTTTATCCGCATTTTGAGTGGTAACACATGCATCGTTGATCCTCCGTGAAATTCCTGGTTAATCCTTCAGAGTAATAGCTGACATTCCTGGAGGAGACAAAAGGTTTGGTCTTTTTGGTCCATCTTGGACTTTTCATTTTGCCAAGGCCTTGGGGGGAGTTAGACCTCTGCATAACAAGACTCTACCATGAGCGCTGGTGAAAGCAGATCCTGATTTAAATGATTCTGAATAACATGAGACTGGAAACCATATACAGAAACCGATTTACTACTATCATCGGTCTAGAAACATAAGCAGTCACCACATAGCAAGTAAACAACAGCAACAGGCAAATGATCTTTTAGTTAAGTTAGTGTATGTGTTGTATGTAAGATGGCTATTGCAATAGGTATCGATCGGCACACCAGGCTTAAATTTCATTCACATATCCCTTCTTTGTTCTTTACAATTTTATCTCAATTCCTATGCAATTGTTCTCTGCTGGGTGTCCTTAATTCTGAGATCATTTTGTAAATCAGTTCCTATGTCGCTGGATGCTATTTCGGAAGAGGTGATGAATAGTAATGAAGGTCGTAGTATGATGCTGCCAGATGTTAGAGCTGCCCTTGCCCAATTGGGGTGTGATACGACCACAAGAGAATTGGACGAATCATATAGTGTTGGTAATGTTTTTCCTACTTATAATATCGTATATGGGCTGTTATCAGAACTTAATCGGTATAGTCTATTATAATTTATATAATTCAATTAGTGCCAACTGGTCCTCGGCTAATTGGCTACTCCGTACTAGTCTCAACTTCCCATTCGACCGACTAGCATTCTGTTCCTACTTTATTGGCATAGGACTAAACTTAAAACAAAGATAGCTGCCTGTAAGATCGAACTGTTAATCCTTTCCTTGTATTCCATTATACATTGCAACTAATTTGGTGAATTTATTTTTATAATTTAGATTTGAAGAACATTATTGACATAGCTCGAAGTAATGAGGTAGGTAATTTTGCATCTGTTTGATCGTACTTTGTTTTGAATTTCTTTACCAAGTTCCTTTTAGTCACAAAATGCAAGTAACATCTTTTTTTTGGCAGGTAGAATCTATTGTGCTGAAGAGGTATGGGATGGATGCATATAGGATATATAGGTTGCTATCAAAGACTGGTAACCTGACTGAGACAGATAAGGTAATTTTTCTGTTTCTGGTTTACTTTGGGAGTTTCCTGCTGGAGGCAAATGCAGATATAGTCATTTGTATGGGATCTATTAATGTTGTTACGTGGAAATGGGACCTGGTAAAGATCACTAGTATGTTTTCCAAGCAAGTAATCTTACCAAGTCGTTTGATTACACAACAAGCTACCCTAAATTTGAAGGCTATCAAATTAGGAAGTTTCAATAGGTCGGGTGCTTCTTAGAGGGGAGTTATCCATAGGAGGGGGTCATAGTACTGAAATATTAGAATCTTTTTTAATTGATTATTTAGGAGAGAACATTGTCTCTTGTATACTTTTGGTAATGGAAGAACCTAGTTTGGCTTATAGGTCAATCTTTTTTTTTTTTTTGCTTTCGCTTGTTGATCCGAAAGACTCAGCTTAACGCCAACACCGCCAATCAATTCTCAAGTATTTTGGGACTCCATGTTCCTGAGTTATCTTCTGAGTGTAAATGAATGCATAACATTTCCCAGATATTGTGGGGAATATCTTATTAACCAGCAGCATAGTTGGACCTATCGTCAACTTGTAATATCCTGATATAGGACGCATATACACTTGCCAAATCTGGATCATGGATAATTAGTCAGAGTACCACCTAATGTTCAAGGATCACTAGATGGCAGTGCCTTGTAATTAGATGAATGGGCAGCTACCTACATCATGTAATGGTCAAGAAGCAAATCAAGTATTTGCTCAGTTGACTAAGGATATTATCCCTAATCTTCTGTTTATTTCAACTTAAGAACTATTCTTCTGTTTTGTCTACTTCTGAATATTTCCTTCAGAAAATGTCAGAAAGTATTTCTGCGCCAAAGGTTTTCTTTTCTTTTTCAACATTCTCCAAAATAACAAGCTCATGATCTATCCATCGCCTGAAGTATACGTTTTCTTTTCCTTCAGATTTCAGGTACGACATTTGTTGACAAGAAGGATGCACTCAAAATCCTTTATACTATGTGGAAGGACGATTACGTGTTTATGGAGGTACATTATCTTCCTGTCTTGACGTGACATTTAACACGCATTTCATAACCTCAAACTTTTCGTGAGAGGAAACCGTGATTTGCCTGTAAGAACATATTTAATTCTCTATGTTGACTAAATAAATCATTGATCTTGACATTTTAATGCAGCAAGTAATGAATTGATTAAATTTGTAAGTTACAAATCCGTAAGTGATTAACTGAGGGTTTATGTTTTCATTGATGTCCAGAAACTCACTTTCGCAGGAGCACAATCACAACTTTTGTTGTGGAAAGTGAACAGAGATACTTTATGGAAGCTTGTTTTAGATGAGATGCACCATGCTGCTATAAATTTAAGCGAGCGAGTGGCGCATGAGCTTACACAAGAACAAGAGGTTTGCAATTCTAAATTACCTGCCTCCATTGTGTATTTCTTCACTTCGGAAGTAATTTTTGTATCTGATGTCTCTTGCCTGATCTCAATTATCTACGCAACCATATCGGATTGATTAAATAATGTTACCGACTTATTGTTCTATCCGGTATCTTTGCAAAATTCTGCTCATAAGATGTGCTGTATCTTTTGACTCTAAATATTGGTATATAGTATAATCTTGAATCTCATTTTAGAATTCTTAGATTGGAGGGATTTTTAGAAGTCGGATGATTTCGTCAACCTACTGAGTAGACATGGACTCATACATAGAATATTGACTACAACTACCGTCAGATGCCTGATAATTTAGTTCCTGTATGGGAGCTGAAAAATACTACCAACCTAGCCGGCCCAATGTGGAAACTACCCGTGGCGGTGCCTAGCTCGACTCCCACCACTATCAGTTCATCATCAAGCTTCACATTATCTTTTTGAAGCTTATAGTCTGCCTTATTTTCTTGATGAAAAATTATTGAAATGCCTCTACCTGCTCTTATTATCTGAAATTGTTCTCATCTAGTCTCTTAGATCCGATTTTCTTCGTATAATTTTTTTAATAGAATGTGGTTGATGACCTTGCAGATTATACAGTTACCATCACATAAACGAGTGGGTGTGGCAGGAAAGAGATTTGAACGCATAAGAAAAGTCAAGGTACTCTTGGAGTCATCCCTGATGAAGCTAGACGATGCTATAATGCTTTTCCATGACTTTTGAATCAAGTAATTCCGATTATCTTAGTGAAAGTGGTTACCTACCTTAATAGCCTTCTTGTGGTCTTACTGAGTTTTTGGAGATGATTAGAGTGATTTGATATTAGATTAGTATAGTTTTGAACTTGGAATCTTGTAACCTATTTTTCAACCCACCTCCTAGTGTTTTCAGTTGAGTTCCAAAAGACAGTAATGAGTAATTCTCTGTGAATAGGTTGTATTTATAAATTGGAATTTCTCTCTCTCTCTTATCTCTATCTATTATATAAAACAGAAGGAAAAATGATCACGGGGACAAACAGCCTTTTTTAATAAAGGATATTGTGTAGAGATCCTTAGACTTTCACAATATAGTCCTTCGTCAAATCCAGGCCCGGTTAATCTTTCCTGAAATCGACCGGCTCATTAATTTGAAACAATTGACCGTGATGGAAAAGAGAGGCCCCTAATTGAAAGTAATGTCACCAGCTCTTCAACAAAAAAAAAAAAATGTCACCAGCTGCTTCTTGAAGATGACTCTGTTTGGACCTACCATTCAACCACTCACAATTGGCTATCTTACATCTAATTCCTATACAAACCCAAACCCATCAATTCAATTTCACCTTTCAAAAATAAAAAATAGAATTCAATTTCACTAAATTGATCTCAACTGAAATTCCATAACAAGATATAAACGTCCCAAATAAAGAAGGTGGCCAATACGCGGACAACTGTTTTTCTTATATGGACAACTATTTTCGGACTCGATGCGAGTCAACTATGCTTCACTTAGTTGACTTTGATTTAATAAGGGGACAACTCCATAAAGTCTTAAATACTAATAATTAGTAACTTGTGGACTACTAACAAAATAATAGTTAAAGATTGAAAACCTAAACTGTCTTCTTCTTCATCTTCTTCCTTCTTCTTAGTCTTAGTCTTATTCTTCTTTCTTCACTTCTACTAAAAGTAAACTGTAGTTTCTACCATTTTTTTTATCAAACCCTAGATGGATGAAGAAGACAAAATCTCTTCTTAGTCTTATTCTTCTTTCTTCCCTTCTACTAAAAGTAAATCGTAGTTTCTACCATTTTTTTTATCAAACCCTAGATGGATGAAGAAGACAAAATCCCTCAATCTGCACCTGAAGAAGTTTTTCCGGACATTTCTATAATAGGCATTAATGAAATTGATGAGGTAAAACAGAACATAATTGCGACGAAAATCTGGCAAAATCGGACAATTTTCCAGATTTTCGTAGCAACTTAGCTTCTGTTATGCCATATTTTCGTAGAAAATCAACGAAAATATTGCATAACAGAAGCTAAGTTGCGACGAAAATCTGGCAAGTTTTCTGATTATGCCAGATTTTTGTCGCAAGTAATGTTCTGTTATGCCATATATTTGCACAACGCCAATTACCAGATTCATCTTCCTCTTCACCATCGTTTTCAGAGTCGGAACCAACAGATCCATCTTCGTCTTCCACATCTTCTCTGATTTTCTCTCCCATCAGTACCGTCTTCTTCTTCATGGTTGGTTTTAGAGTTTTAGGGTTCTAACCTTTGTCTTTGGGAAGATTCTACAACAACTCCCTTGTCTTTGTTTGATGCCATAACCACCAATGCTTCTCCAAAGAATTTCGCTCTCTAGAAATTTGGGTGATGATGAAGAACAAGTAATAGAAGAGATGAAGACTAACTAACCTAGGGTTTATGGAGAAAGAGGGAGGTCATCAAATAATACATCTTATTCTAAGAGGACTTGAGTGAAAATAATAGAGAGTTGTCCCCTTAGAAACTGATGTCCATATAAAAATTTAATTTTTTTGCGTGGTCCACATAAGATAGTTGTCCATATAAGAAAAACGGTTGTCCGCGTATTGGTCACCACAAAGAAAGATACCCATTTTTAAAATTCTATCTTGGACACAAATTGCCTCAGTTTTGCTCTCCTTTCGTAAACAATGATCAACAACAATAACTAATAGTCCGTCAGTTCATCCATTTGTTTCGTTACTTTCAATTGAGGCTTCTCTTTTCCACTCAGCTGCTAAAGCACATAGAGCTGCACTGTTAAGGTTAAGGTTTTCTGGTTTTACTTCTACGGTAGAGCATCTCCATTGTTTATTTTCTGGTTCTTTAAGTTTGTTTTCAGAAATTGTTTATTTTAATCTCCATTGATAAGTTTAGGATTTTCTGGTTTTACTATTACATGTGTGTTTTACTATCAATCTCCATTGTAAAACTTAGGAATAAGATTCTTTGCTTTTCTACATTTAATCGACTTCAAGTCTATAGGTTTTATGTTTTTTAACAATCTAATCTACTATTAGCATCACTGCTTTCTCTTTCTTTGGATTATTTTTTTGAACTGTTTCATATTTGTTCATTGAGTTTGATTATCATTTCGTTTGTTATTAGTATACTTTTTGCACCAAGTGTTTGTTTCTCTGTTTTGGATGCTCATAATCAATATGATCCTTTGATTCATTATCATCAATTCACCATGATCATAATGTGAGAATAGTCCCACGTAGAAGAAATGACAACTAGCAACGAAGAATATAATGCATTGGTCTTTTCTGCTTATTGTTAATTGGTTTTGAGTTGGATGACCACAAACTTAACATGATATCAGAGTTAGGCCCACACGTGATAGGCTTAAAAGCCACATGCGCTCTACGTCACCCGAAACAAATAAAAAACACGTATTCACGACGCACGTGAGGGGGTGTGTGATAATAGTCCCCCATAGGAGAAGGGGAACTAGCAGCCAAGAATGTAATGTATAGGTCCTCTCTACTCATTTCCAATTAGTTTTGAGTCGGATGACCACAAACTTAACACATAAAATCGCAAACCTCTTCTCACTTTCTTCTTTATTCTCAAAACAATCCACTGTTCATCTTCAAGTCATAAACGATGTTATATTAGCAAAGAATTAAGATTAAGGGTATGTGTTCCTTGGGAACCCGATTCCGCTCCCACTGTCGAGTATTATATATATGGAAAATAAATAAAAGAACAACAAATGTCATCTTCTTTATCGATAGAAATATTTTCCATCTGAGGAAAAAAAAAGCTTATCATATTTTAGTCATTCCTATGAAGTAAGTCCAAACTTCCTTTTTTATTTTCACCGATTATACATATTGAAACGCATTAAATGTTCTAAAAGAGTTTCGTGTCGGAGGCACAGACTATTTATATATATATGGGAAATTTGACCAAAACTCTCTGAAAAATTTGGAATTTGGATAAAAAAGATCAATCAATTTTCTCAGCTTCTGGAGTACTTTTTTAATTTGTAACACCTTGCGACAGCTTTGCAACACCTTGCGGCAACTTTGCAACACCTTGCGGCAACTTTGCAACGCCTTGCAACAACTTTGCAACGCTAAGCCACAGTTTTAGAGTGCCTTGCAACAAATTTACAACTCGTTTTGGAGCACCTTGCAACACATAACAAGAACTTGCAACACATTATAACAACTTGCTACACCTTTACAAAACATATTAGGTTTTTAACTAAACAAATTACAAATATTTAGATTACTAACAAAAAAAAAAAAAGATTGGTTAAAAAAAATAATTATAAGTCATCTTTTTAACTAAAAAAGTTAGCAATGTTAATATTGGAAAACCAATATATCTAATTCCTAGATGCTTGGAAAAAACACAATTTCTTTTTTGACCCAGATCATATAAACCTTTAAAAACCCTTGGAAGTTTTTTTTAAAAAAAATTTTAGAAGTTTTTGTCCCTATGCAAGCTACTTGTCCAAAGCTAACATTTCTTGTCAAGAGTTGGACCTATTACTTGTAGAGCTTAAGATGAGTATGCAAACTTCTGAACCAGAGACAAAATTTCTCGATTATGTCCAAGCCTGATAATATGCCTGGCCTGGGTTTACAGACAAGTAGAACTGTAGAAGGTGGTTAAAATAGGTCTTTTTCTGTTTTGAATTTGATATTCGAAACTGAACTAGTAGTGAAGAGCCTTCTGAATGATTTTAATCTGATGTATTCTCAAATTTGGTTTGGATATCAGTAGCCACAAATTAAAGATAATTTTGTGAAACTCACCAAAGTCACAACCTCAAATCTACTACCTCTCATATCTAATTGCTTTTTCTCCCCTTCTGTTTTCAACAAAACCACAAATTACAACTTTCTGTGAGCAGTTGCCATGACAATCTAGACTTGAGATAGACTCGAGAAGGGTCGGGTTCCCTCTTTCGGCAAAGGGGTCTACCCGACTCCCCTCTCTTCTACGAAGGTATAGTTAGAAACCGAGGAAAAGTGAAGCTCTCCTACATGAGGATATCAAAAGCTTGTTAACGAGAGAGATGAAACATTGGGAAGTAGTGATGGTGAGCCAGAACAGAAAAGAACACCCAAAACTCAAGGGACTACGGATGCCACTATTTCTGTTAATATTGAGGGGCTAGAACGGCCGAAATGACCTCAATTTGACACAATTTAACCAGCTTAAATCGCAAAACCACTTACATAAACGTATAAATAATAAAAAAGCGGGCACCATATATAACGAAGGAGAATAAAACAAAAACCGGTATTATGAACTAACCTCAAAATCTCATTCTGTGATATATGTATTTACTTTGTTTATATGTCTATATTCAGGGTAACAACATATGTTTGATGCCCTGACTAAAAAAAACGGAGATATAATGTGTGTACCATGACAAGAATGTTTCCTCAAAAACACTGACTGCATCAAAAAGTCGCGACTACCATGCCATATTTGACTTCAACCACATAAACTTTGTGCTTCCCCTGCAAATACATTAAAAGCAATTAGATTAAGGAACAAAAGATTGAGAATTTTTTGTATACATGAGAAAACATTTCATCATATAAGCAACAGATGAAATCGGCTAACACGAAAGCGGAAAAAAAAACAGGTTTGAGGTTTTTTCATGTATCTAAGGAATTTAGATGAAGGTTGTTGTTCAACTAACAAGGACTAACTAATTCACTACTGGAAGAATTTTATATACAAGATTCAAGATCTACTCAAACAAGTGTACATATAGTGCATGTGTGAGCAGCACCACTCAAAAGTTTACCATGCCACAGTATTGTCCATGAGGTTTTGTGTTCATGACCAACACAAACAGAAGTTACATGCAAAAGTATGCGATAATTTTGATGCATGATTACATGTTATTTCGTAGTCTGTCCTCAAAATTAGTAATTTGATGTGGTAAATCAACCGTCATTAAAAAGCTAAATCGTAATCTAACTCTGGACAACAGTGGTAGATACTTACAGGAAGACTGAATGCAATACTCTAAATTGATAAAAAGTTAGGATGGAAAATGGATGCAATCATAAGGAGCCAATTTCGATAACAAATTATTGATTCAGTACAAACTAAGTCGTATATACATATCCAATCCTTGGACTAAATACTGAAACAGTTGAACAACATCAGCAGCTTATGAAGATCCGATAAACCAATATGTGCCTATTGATTAAGGAGCTAAAACTTTGGCAAAAAACAAGTCCCCCAATGGCAAGAAGGCTGCTGTATAAACAAATCTTGAATCATTGTTGACCAAGCTTTTTGAAACCAGAGTACTTATTGGTCAAAGCTCAAAACTCAAATGCATAACCTATCAAGTGATTATGACCTAGTAATTAGTCCTTAAATCACTCGATTCAATTTTTCAAAATCTAGATGGTACCTATTATCCTCACTATCAACCCTAAGTTTGCATACTTGTTTAAATTCTGATACAACAAAATTTGGCTCTCACAAATGTATGGTAATTGAGGAAGAGAAAATCAGACATACCTGATCCTATATAACCTGGGGTTCCTATAAAATGCGAATACATAATTACGTATTCAGATTGAATCATACTTTATCCATATGATATGTCCCATAAAAGTCGGTAAAACTCGACGCACTAAACTTGTTTTGCCTAGTACTAAAAGAACTTCAATGTAGATCAATTCTAACATCGCCATTCGATATCTTTTTTTTATTTACTACAAAAGCAGGAAGCATAACAGAAGGTGGCAAGTAGGAAGTAAAGACAAGTAATTCCGAGGGTAATACCTATATAATACCTCAATCCAAATCTTCTTGTCTGGGTTCCGATCCAAAGTCACGATTCCTCGAGTTTGATCCTTCACCACTGTTGTTGTTGTTGTTGTTGTTGTTGTTGTTGTTGTTGTTGTTGTTACCAGCCCCACTACCGCTTGTTTCTGCAGATGAACCAAATGCCCTGAATGGCCAACCAAGTGAGACTCTAAACCTCCTCCTCTCCCCTCCTCTTGGTGTCTGAGAAACAGGCTGAGTTGACCCACCACTACCAGAACCACCACCAACCCTAGTCTGGTTTTCTACTCCACCTGGATTACGCCTCTCGTAATCAGGGTCATCGGTGGGCAATTCATAACGACAAACAGGGCAAGAATTATGCAATTCAAGCCATGGAAGAATACAATCAGGATGGTAAATATGTTTACAAGGCATTTGTTTAGCAATATTCCCTAATTCAAACATATCTTTACAAACAGCACATTGACCTAAATCAGAAGATAACATTTCATCAGAGATTTTAATATCAGGAAGCGATTCCACCGCCGATTTTGAAGCCGGTGGTGGACCATACCTATTTGGATCATTCTCAGTCAATTGTTGAATCAATTGCTCAAGTCCAGGACCAATCAAATAATCACCAAGATTCGCCGGAAGTCCAAAACCACCACCACCACCGGTATTATCAGTACCTAAAGGACCATTCTCAATCACAAACTGAATATTTGCACCATCAGCTCTTAAATCATTGATATAATTTTGAAGAAACATGAAAGGATTAAAAGCTTCAGGCGGATCATTAAACCCAGTTGAGAATAGAGATCGGTTCTGGCTTTCTGGATTAGGGTTTCGAAAATCATTTGAGCTTGAAAGAAAAAGAAGAGGCATCGCAGCCAAACTAGATGCTAAAGAAGCAGGAATTCCAGGTTCATGATGAGGATTACCGGGTAAACCGAAGAATGGATCGTGATTTGAAATGGGATTAGGGTTTGGACTTTCGCATTCTTCAAGGAACTCGCCATTGCAGTTAGGGCAAATAAGGTCGGATGAAGGAGAAGGTGTTATGGATACAGTATGGTTACATTGATGGCAGTAAAAGAATTGAGGATCGGCGGCGCCACCACTAGCGGCGCCAGTTTGGCCGGAGAATGACATTTCAAGATCGGAGACAAGATGACGAAGGATTGACTGCTTGTAGAGAAGAGGATTGGAATTTGAAGAGATGAAGAAATCGTTCCTAACTTATGTTTCTAAAGGCAAGGAAAGAATAACCGTACCCCCACCCAAAATTACACTTCTACCCCTCTAGTATTTAAGGCGCTCTTATCTCTACTCTACCAGGATATTACAGCGGGCGGCACTATTAGCACCTAGCCAGATCTGCGAGCCGATGGTCCAAGTGTCACGTGCATATTGTTGAGCATGCATATGACGTGACGAGTGCTAGGAGCACGTACGAGCATATAGGCCGTAGGGCCGAATACGAGGTCGAGATAGGGCAAGAGTGCCAGCAAGCTTCCTTAGGCCATGCACGGGACGTCCGTGGCATTCAAGACTTTGTTAAGGATACGAAGGGTCATTTGGACGAGAGTATGCCTGGTTAAAAGGATTGATGTTTCCTTGTGGAAATAGGCAAAACAAGAAGTTTGCACCTTAGGAGGGGGTGGTCTCCCTTCCTCATGTGCTGGTGTCAAGACCTCGTGGATGGGAGCTCGCCCATCCTTAGCATGGTATGCACGAAAGTGAGCATCCTCGTGGCGCAACCCATGAGGCCGGCCTAGCGTATGCGAGAGAAGCATATTGCACGGGTTCCCTTGTCATAGGAAATGGCTCGGGACAGTACCTGGAGATAGGTACTGCGGGTTCCTTTGGAAAAGGTGTTGCATGTTCTCATGCCATGGCGAGGCGTGCGTCGTGCTAGCATATTCCATAAGGAGGATTGAGCTATTCAAGGGGCCAAGCCTTGATGTGCTATGTTGGGCATGAGGTAGCTTATTAGAGATGGATGCTCCTATGCCCAATGTCCGGATGGTAGCCGAGATGATAAGGTGCCGGATGCTTGAGACTAGATGGCAAGATCCGCCGATGCGGCTTGGTGTGCTCCGCATATATGTTGGTATCCTTTATAGTGGGCGAGAGTCTATGACTCAAGGAAGCGTTATACGGGACGGCTCGAGCTATGCTCGTAGGTTGGGACACGTTGGTGTCATGCCGCATTATTGGTTGGGAACCAAGATGACTTGATAGTCGAGATGCTCCGAATATGTTCGGGAAGGCTGGCTATGTGTTAGGAGGGAACACATAGCGCCGCACGGTACGTTAGGATTTGATATTCCGCACTATCGACCCGTGTCTTTGAGCATAATATGCCGGGTCGACCTAACGGGACAAAAAGGCCGTGACAATTGGTATCAGAGCCTGAAGACGCGCAGGCTAGAAATATACTACACTCTGATACCTATTTGACAATTGGTATCAGAGCCTAGACGAAAGGCTAAAGATATATTACCCTCTGATACCTATTTGACAATTGGTATCAGAGCTTGATTGGTCAAGCTTAAGAGTATGGAGCTCTGATCCTAGATGAGAAATGGATGTCAGAGCCTGAGCTAAAGGATGAAGATGTATTGCATCCTGATA
Organism: Eschscholzia californica; assembly: GCF_041429995.1. Taxonomy (NCBI): domain Eukaryota; kingdom Viridiplantae; phylum Streptophyta; class Magnoliopsida; order Ranunculales; family Papaveraceae; genus Eschscholzia; species Eschscholzia californica. Next base: position 8,330,573 of record NW_028238198.1, on the reverse strand, counting down.
ACCATTTAACAATTGGTATAGCCTAGTGGATAGGCAAAAGAGTATATTGCTCTGGTCCTAGTGATAGGTGGATTAAGAGCTCGATAGCTTACGAGATATGTTCCAAGAGCCTAGTTATAGTGGCAACTGGATGTGTTTTGGGAGCTTGAGAATACAAGCACGAAGATATGCATAAGAACATGTGGTATGTTTGGAAGCATACTTCCAGAGCCTGGACGGCAGGTTCAAAGAGATGGTATCTATGCTCGAAGAGTTGACGAAGAGCTTAGTGATTCTCCCACTATGGTATGTGGTATACTGGAGTGTGTATGAAGAGCTGCGTTGAGAGCATGATTCCGAAAGAAAGCTTTCAGAGTGAGATGCATTCAAGATGATATGGTCTCTGAAGCTATGGTGCTAAGAGGGGACCTTGTTAAGGGATGCATAGTGCATAAGGCGACGAGAGTTCCGACGGAAGGAATAGGCCGTGTGCACGGATGCTACGGTGGTAGCTATACTTGGGTCTATGTTCCTTTGAGCAGGAAGGACATACGCTAGATATGAGATGGAACCGTATTGGCACAAGGAGTCATGTGCAAGCTGTAAGAGTTCAGTGTGACTTGGTTGGCAAGAAGGTACCATATATACTTGAGTCCTTTGGAGGTAAGGACAAGTGCAGAGATTAGATGAACCGAGAATGGCACGGTGAGTCATGTGCGAGCTTAGTGCAGTAATGCTCAGTACGATTTGGTGCGCATTGGGTACATCATATGTTAAAGTCCTTTGAAGTGGACAACAAGCTTGGTATGAAGTGTACCAAGAGGGCAAGTAGAGTCAGGCTGAGAGCTTGTGGTAAGCTAGTCTGAGTAAGCTTGTTGGATTGGCATCCAAGAGTGGAGCTATGTTGATCCAAGTGATACTTGAGCGTTAGAGCAGGGTATGGCAACAAGGTGTTGAAGGATATTCTCTTATGCTTAAGCCGAAGGTAGCATCGAGTGACTTGTGATGTTGTGAGTTCAAGCTACTTACAGAAGACAGGGTCAAGAGTAAGATAGATGGACAGAGTACATCGTTGGGCAAGTTGGTGCTAGATCAAGTTGTGCTTATGTGGTATAAGTACATTTGAGTTCCAAAGAGAATGGACTCACTTGAGATGAGACATGGATATGCTAACACAGTTGTGTGAGGTATGTCGCATGAGTGCTATAAGCCGAAACCAACATTGAAGCTTATGGACATATTGGTGTGAAGTCTAGATGACAGATTCACGAGACCAAGTAGAGTGCTGATGGTAGTTGGAACCGAGTTCAAGCCGTCAAGTAATATGAGGGTCGTTGTATCTGAAGTGGATCGGCCCATGTTTGAGTTATGCATTGGAGGTAAGTTGGAACCGAGTTCAAGCCTACAGTGTGCAATGAGTACGTGGTGACTGAGAAGAGATCAGCTCACGTTTGGGATTTCAGGATGGTGTGTCGTGGTGACATTAAGCATCGTCCAATTCTGGTGATAGTTGGAACCAAGTTCAGATCGTCAGAGATATATGACAACGTCGAGTGTGACAGTGTGTAGTAAGCCGTATGGTGCTGCATGAGATGTGTTGGAACTTGTGCGGTGGTACGTTCGGATGTGTTCAAGAGGGACACGAGCCTACCAAGATGCTCGGGTTAAGGAGCATCGCCAATGATTAAATGGCAAGTGTGTGTCTGGATGTAGTCAGAGAGGACGTTCCCAAGAGTATGCCAATGGTGGATGGTTTGGTACCATGTAGTTCTCGTGGAGAGAAGCTACCTTGCTCGTTTAGTGGACATCGAAGGCAACACGACAATTTCCCGAGGAAGGGATGGCATGGAGGATGCCGAGCGCACGAGGCGCAAGCGCGGAGGCGCACAAGCAGAGGCTTGTTTGAGTTGCACAGAGGTGCAGGTGCAGAGGCACAATCGATGCAAGGGTCGTCGAGAGAGGGGCGACATTGCGAAGAGTTCAGGTGACATACACTCAAGGGTACAAGTAGTGGATACGTAGGTACTAGAATGCACTTGCTGTGAGAAGCCGGAGGGCGTAATGAGGGTCTTAATGAACAAGCAAACCAAGGAGTCAGAACGTGGAGTACATGGGTACGTTGGGTCTGATCCAGAGGTGAGTGACATTGAAGACGAGTTGTTTTGCGATGGCAACATTGCAAGCACATGGCAAGACGCAGTGGCGTCGAGATGCTAACTCGAGGTGAAGCCGAGGAGGTGAGGTACTTGAGTTCGAGGAGCGGCGGAGGCTGCAACAGAGAAGCGACATTGAGCATGGATGAATGGTAGAGAATACCATTATCCTAACGTATCGGAGGATGCATTGCAGAGGATTGAGTTAACCCGGAGGGGGAACCTGCGCGACGAGACTGCGTAGTTGAGTTCGCACGGAGGTGCGGTATGCCGAAGACATGAAGGTGCAGTGGTAGCATCGGAGTGGGGCAGAGGATTGAAGTACTCCAAACTTAGTCGACGAGGACGTCGACATTACAAGTGGGGGAGTATGTCACGTGCATATTGTTGAGCATGCATATGACGTGACGAGTGCTAGGAGCACGCACGAGCATATAGGCCGTAGGGCCGAATACGAGGTCGAGATAGGGCAAGAGTGCCAGCAAGCTTCCTTAGGCCATGCACGGGACGTCCGTGGCATTCAAGACTTTGTTAAGGATACGAAGGGTCATTTGGACGAGAGTATGCCTGGTTAAAAGGATTGATGTTTCCTTGTGGAAATAGGCAAAACAAGAAGTTTGCACCTTAGGAGGGGGTGGTCTCCCTTCCTCATGTGCATCCAGCATATGTCAAGACCTCGTGGATGGGAGCTCGCCCATCCTTAGCATGGTATGCACGAAAGTGAGCATCCTCGTGGCGCAACCCATGAGGCCGGCCTAGCGTATGCGAGAGAAGCATATTGCACGGGTTCCCTTGTCATAGGAAATGGCTCGGGACAGTACCTGGAGATAGGTTACTGCGGGTTCCTTTGGAAAAGGTGTTGCATGTTCTCATGCCATGGCGAGGCGTGCGTCGTGCTAGCATATTCCATAAGGAGGATTGAGCTATTCAAGGGGCCAAGCCTTGATGTGCTATGTTGGGCATGAGGTAGCTTAGTAGAGATGGATGCTCCTATGCCCAATGTCCGGATGGTAGCCGAGATGATAAGGTGCCGGATGCTTGAGACTAGATGGCAAGATCCGCCGATGCGGCTTGGTGTGCTCCGCATATATGTTGGTATCCTTTATAGTGGGCGAGAGTCTATGACTCAAGGAAGCGTTATACGGGACGGCTCGAGCTATGCTCGTAGGTTGGGACACGTTGGTGTCATGCCGCATTATTGGTTGGGAACCAAGATGACTTGATAGTCGAGATGCTCCGAATATGTTCGGGAAGGCTGGCTATGTGTTAGGAGGGAACACATAGCGCCGCACGGTACGTTAGGATTTGATATTCCGCACTATCGACCCGTGTCTTTGAGCATAATATGCCGGGTCGACCTAACGGGACAAAAAGGCCGTGACACAAGGACCTATTGTCTCTTCACTGTTTGTTCTCTCTCCATTCCTGGTTGGATATCTCTTATAAAAATTTGAGTTAATTCCTATATGGCCCCCTACTTTGTGACCAGCTTCCTTTATGGCCCCCTTTTTTTCGTAAATTCAAATATGACCCCCTATTTTCAAGTAAATGTCATTATTACCCTTCTTAATTTTAAATTTAAAACATTTAAACAACATTATTTCCACCTCACCCCTCTCTCTCTCTCTCCACCTCATCTCTCTCTACAACTCACCCATCTCTCTCTCTCCAATTCACCTCTCTATCTTTCCAACTCACCTCTCTCTCTTCCAACTCCAACTCACCTCTCTCTCTTCCAACTCACCTCTCTCTCTCTCTCCAACTCACCTCTCTCTCTCTATCTGGTCTGTTCACGGCCAGACCGGCGAAGGGAAACCCCCTTCGCCGGATTTTTAGAGAGAGAGAGATGAGAGAAATTTTTTTTTTTTTTGGAATTTGCCGGCCGAAAAAATCTCCGGCCGGCGACTTCAATCGGAGAAGATGAAGGTGAGTTGGAGAGAGAGAGAGGGGTGAGTTGGAGAGAGAGAGAGAGAGAGAGAGGTGAGTTGGAAAGAGAGGTGATGTGGAGAGAGAGAGAGTTGACATGGAGAGAGATGTGTGGTGGAGAGGAAATGAGGTGGAATTATAAGTTTATTTTTATTTTTAATTTTGAAAAAAGATTTTAAGGAAGGGTAGTTAGGACAATTACATAAAAAAAGGGGGCCATATTTGAATTTACGAAAAAAAAGGGGGCCATAAAGGAAGCTGGTCACAAAGTAGGGGGCCATATAGGAATTAACTCTAAAATTAAATAGAGAACATGAATTCTACCTCACTTCCACTTCCACCTCCACCTCACATATCTCCTCACCTCACCTCTCTCTCCAGCTCACCCCCCTCTTCTCCGACGAAGGTCGCCCGGTCGGAAATATTATAAGCGGGTGGATCTTCTGAGCACCCAACCGAATATTACAGTTCTAACTTTGGTATTTATATAACCCCTATTATTTAAGGCGCTCTTCTGTGCACTCAACCAAAATATTATAAGCGGGCGGCTCTATTAGCACCTTGACAAAGTGGTGCAAGCCAGTGGTCCAAGGACCTAGTGTCTCTTCACTTTTTTATCCCTTTGTTTCTGGTTCGTGTTCTTCTCTAAAATATTCTTCGAACTCCTAGGTCTTTTCGTGTTTTAGTAAGGCTGCTATATGTAACTCATTTTTTGAAGAAACCAAATGAAGGAAAACTTCAAAAGACCTTCACTTTTTTGTTTGTTAAAGATTGGTTCTAAACACTCGAGTATTTTTAATATTTTGTCTTTAAATTTATTGTTTCAATGGTTCTTGATATGGTGGAAGTCTTATAATATGTTCACGATTAGTTTTAAGTTGATTTTGGAGTGATTTGTAAGTAAGACTAGAATGAACCCCTGATAATATTTTCTGTACTCTTTTAATATTCAGTAAGATTTCAAGATTCTTCTGTTTTCGACCCCTTAGCTCGTAGTTTTCTTTTTGTTCTCTTCTCCTGTATTTCTCTCTCTAACAAAGACGACCTAACAAAATTTCACTCATTTTTCGTTTTCAAAGCAATAGTCTGTTCGATCTAGTATTCCGACTGAATTCTAGTTGGAGTATGCGGTCAGACATAATTTAGAGAGAACAATATTTTTTTTCTCTGCAAATCGTCTCCAATTATATATTCGCGACCGAATTCATCTGGACCGATCAGAATCTCGTTTTTCTTCACATTTGACCACGTGATATGTGTCCATTTTTCAAGATAAGTCGCACGAATAGAGGGTGATAGTATAATGACACGTGTCATCACTTTAAGCCAAGGCGAGAAAAATAATAGACGAAACAAAACCAAAATTGCTATTTGGCCCAAACAAGAATGCCAATTTTAGTTCGAAGCATTGCCCTGATCAACAAGAGTCGACCACATCAACTTTCACGCTAAAATCAACTCCCATTTTGGCCATATCATTTCTCAAACATAATTGTATACAGAATTAATATGAGCTCAAACGAAAGCCACATATTATAGCCATAGATATCGTTCCTTCACTCTAATATGAGCCTCCTCCGAGAGTATAAATATAGTTTCTCTCTCTCTCTCTCTAGACTGTAGTAATAAGGAGTAATTCTTTCTCTCTCTAAATTATCTTACTCTGTTGTTGCAGAATAGTAGTTTGATGATGGTGACGGTAATCTCGACTCCAACAGCAAGTTCTATTCGACTGTCAATCCCAACTATTATCTCCTCCACAATCTCTTCTTCTTCATCATCTAACTTGAACATTAAAGCTTCCTTTATCCCTTCTTCTTCTACAAGGCTGATTTTGTTACGGTCTAAGAAACAGTCAAAATTAGGGCTTATTCGTTTCAGAAAACTTCATGTAAGTTGTGGTGTTACAGAGATTGATCAGACTTTGTTCACTGATACTGTTTTGAAATCTGAACTTCCTGTTCTCGTTGAGTTCGTTGCTGATTGGTGTGGTCCATGTCGATTGATCTCTCCTGCTATTGATTGGGCTTCTAAGGTATCAAATCTTTTCCCCCCTTTTCTTTCTTTATTAGTAATTTCAATGCAAATTTTGTGCATTTCTAAATATTAAGAATCTGGAATTATGCTCAAAAAAGTAATTTGGAATTCATAATTGGGAATTATTTCTAAACACTTTGTGTTGTTGAAATTACTTGTTTTTGTTTGAAATTAGATATAGTTCAAGTATAAAGCTTTAAACTTGGATCTATTTTCATCAGTGTATTCAGATGGTCACATGTGTCTTTAGAATTGGTATAACAAAGGGATTAATTATGATTGACTCCTCTAAGTGGGATTGATTTTACGCCTAGCGAAATAGATAACAGGATGTACACAAGTATTCAATCTTGACAAAGTGGATTTTTAATTCTTAGAATTGAACAATCTTCTCTAATTCTCATGGTCATCGGTTGAAGTTTGGGACTCTAAAAACTTCCTTGCATTGAACCACATACTCTCCTCCACCCTGCTTACCGCGTGCCCGATTCACCGTACCCGATTCACCGTACCCTTTTTGGGTGGGTTCGCGATCCAGTACCCCACAATTAGTGTACCAGAATTTTTAGTCTTAATCAACCTAAAATCTTTGTAGAAAACTATAAATTTGACTAGTTCGGTAGTTAAACTACAAGAATTGTTTGAATTGGCTTGTTAGATTGTAAGTTTTATGGAGAAATGACGTCTAAGAGTAGGTGTATCTATTATAAATGCATCATAGAGAGTATTTGTTGTCTATGAAAATAGTCCAAAACGTACTGAAATCGAAAATGGCGTAGCGGAAAAGTATACCCTTAGCGTACCCGATACTCACATGGTAGCGTTCCGCGTACCCGTACCACGTACCACGTACCGGAGCGATCCGCGTACCAGGTAACCTTGATTGAAACCATAATTGGGAATTCTTTCTAAACACTTTTTATTAGAGAAAGTATTTGTTTTTGTTTGAATCTTGATATAGTCAAGGTTAAATTTACGATTATGATCATAGAGATGAATAGAAAATAGTGAACACCAATATTTAACGTGGTTCAGTTGGACACTTTGTGCTGGGAATTCCTTTCTCTGTGACTCTTTCTGTATTGAAATCTTCAAATCAGTAAATAATTTGTTTTTTCAGTCATAGGGAATGCAAAAATTACATCATTTTTCGGTTGAAGCGCGATATCGGTCAAAGTGCATTACTGCAGTGGTCTTTGTTGGATAAACTCACATTGGTTGTGGAAGGGGTAGTCCGAGGTTCATAAGTGTGAGCTAGCTTTTAGGGTAAAACTTGAAACCCCAGACAACCCACACTGATATCAAACACCCGGGTAAAAACAAGTCTCAACCCACTAATCTATTGAAGTTAAAGCCAACGTGTATGAGATTGTTGGGATGATCCCATATTGGTTGTGAAAAGGGCAGATGGTCGGTTCATAAGTGTGAGGGAAAGCTTCATCTCTTGAGCTACCTTTTGGGGTAGGAGACGCCCACGGCCATCCATCAGTCTTTTAGTATCTCTCTTGAGCTTTGAGCTTTTAGCTAAAATATGCATCATTGTATTAATAGCTTGAAAAAGTGGAACAATATTCTTTAACTCTCATGACCATTGAATTAGGTTTAGATCTCCTAAAACTCCATTGCATTGGTTAAATTTGGAAATCCTGCAGAACCATCTTCTTTGTTATGGTACTATAAATAGTAGCCTACTCAAGTCCTTTTGTTCCAAAGAAAAAAGATATCTAAATTAAATTTAAAAACACCTAATTGAAAGATGTGAAAAATACAAAACTCAACATGCTTGAATTTCAACCCTTAAAATTACATGCTAGTAAAAGAAAATGAGAGAGAAAGATAGAAAAAGAAAGAAAGAAAAGATAAATAATTAATAGCCAAAAGAATCAAAAGAATGGCAGTTAGCACGACTGTTGAAAAACTGCACCGTAAAGGCACAAGTTGGAAAATATAAAATTCACACAAGATTGTAATCCCACATTTATTTAGGATATCGCATAAGCCTCACTTTGTTATTATTTGCTAAATTGAGGTGGGCATAATTTTCTTTTATAGAGTTGACCTATTTCCTCCCAGTATGCACATTTTGTAATCCTACATTTTATGGAGTTGCATTAGTATTGCCTCTTACTATGCACGTTTTGGTGTTGATTATACATTCTCACAAGATTGTAATCCCACTAGGTCCAAGCTTAGAGTTTTAGTTCTCACTAGGTCCAAGCTTAGGGATTGGGCGAAATCACAAGATGCTGTGTTGGGTTGTTTTTCGTGTTATAGATGAGTTTTAGTTACCTTCACCCTCTAAACTTAATTATCACAAACCGAAAACTAGTAATTCATTTCCATGAACTTTCAAGTCACAGAAATATTTAATGACTACAACATTAGAAGGGATTAATTATGATTGATCTCTCCAGCTATTGAATGGGCTTCTAAGGTATCAAATCTTTTCCCCAACTTTCTTTCTTTATTAGTAATTTCAATGCAAATTTTGTGCTTTTCTAAATATTAAGAATCTGTAAATATGCTCAAAAAAGTAATTTGGAATTCATAATTGGGAATTATTTCTAAACACTTTGTGTTGTTGAAATTACTTGTTTTTGTTTGAAATTAGATATAGTTCAAGTATAAAGCTTTAAACTTGGATCTATTTTCATCAGTGTATTCAGATGGTCACATGTGTCTTTAGAATTGGTATAACAAAGGGATTAATTATGATTGACTCCTCTAAGTGGGATTGATTTTACGCCTAGCGAAATAGAAAACAGGATGTACACAAGTATTCAATCTTGACAAAGTGGATTTTTAATTCTTAGAATTGAACAATCTTCTCTAATTCTCATGGTCATCGGTTGAAGTTTGGGACTCTAAAAACTTCCTTGCATTGAACCACATACTCTCCTCCACCCTGCTTACCGCGTGCCCGATTCACCGTACCCGATTCACCGTACCCTTTTTGGGTGGGTTCGCGATCCAGTACCCCACAATTAGTGTACCAGAATTTTTAGTCTTAATCAACCTAAAATCTTTGTAGAAAACTATAAATTTGACTAGTTCGGTAGTTAAACTACAAGAATTGTTTGAATTGGCTTGTTAGATTGTAAGTTTTATGGAGAAATGACGTCTAAGAGTAGGTGTATCTATTATAAATGCATCATAGAGAGTATTTGTTGTCTATGAAAATAGTCCAAAACGTACTGAAATCGAAAATGGCGTAGCGGAAAAGTATACCCTTAGCGTACCCGATACTCACATGGTAGCGTTCCGCGTACCCGTACCACGTACCACGTACCGGAGCGATCCGCGTACCAGGTAACCTTGATTGAAACCATAATTGGGAATTCTTTCTAAACACTTTTTATTAGAGAAAGTATTTGTTTTTGTTTGAATCTTGATATAGTCAAGGTTAAATTTACGATTATGATCATAGAGATGAATAGAAAATAGTGAACACCAATATTTAACGTGGTTCAGTTGGACACTTTGTGCTGGGAATTCCTTTCTCTGTGACTCTTTCTGTATTGAAATCTTCAAATCAGTAAATAATTTGTTTTTTCAGTCATAGGGAATGCAAAAATTACATCATTTTTCGGTTGAAGCGCGATGTCGGTCAAAGTGCATTACTGCAGTGGTCTTTGTTGGATAAACTCACATTGGTTGTGGAAGGGGTAGTCCGAGGTTCATAAGTGTGAGCTAGCTTTTAGGGTAAAACTTGAAACCCCAAACAACCCACACTGATATCAAACACCCGGGTAAAAACAAGTCTCAACCCACTAATCTATTGAAGTTAAAGCCAACGTGTATGAGATTGTTGGGATGATCCCATATTGGTTGTGAAAAGGGCAGATGGTCGGTTCATAAGTGTGAGGGAAAGCTTCATCTCTTGAGCTACCTTTTGGGGTAGGAGACGCCCACGGCCATCCATCAGTCTTTTAGTATCTCTCTTGAGCTTTGAGCTTTTAGCTAAAATATGCATCATTGTATTAATAGCTTGAAAAAGTGGAACAATATTCTTTAACTCTCATGACCATTGAATTAGGTTTAGATCTCCTAAAACTCCATTGCATTGGTTAAATTTGGAAATCCTGCAGAACCATCTTCTTTGTTATGGTACTATAAATAATAGCCTACTCAAGTCCTTTTGTTCCAAAGAAAAAAGATATCTAAATTAAATTTAAAAACACCTAATTGAAAGATGTGAAAAATACAAAACTCAACATGCTTGAATTTCAACCCTTAAAATTACATGCTAGTAAAAGAAAATGAGAGAGAAAGATAGAAAAAGAAAGAAAGAAAAGATAAATAATTAATAGCCAAAAGAATCAAAAGAATGGCAGTTTGCACGACTGTTGAAAAACTGCACCGTAAAGGCACAAGTTGGAAAATATAAAATTCACACAAGATTGTAATCCCACATTTATTTAGGATATCGCATAAGCCTCACTTTGTTATTATTTGCTAAATTCAGGTGGGCATAATTTTCTTTTATAGAGTTGACCTATTTCCTCCCAGTATGCACATTTTGTAATCCTACATTTTATGGAGTTGCATTAGTATTGCCTCTTACTATGCACGTTTTGGTGTTGATTATACATTCTCACAAGATTGTAATCCCACTAGGTCCAAGCTTAGAGTTTTAGTTCTCACTAGGTCCAAGCTTAGGGATTGGGCGAAATCACAAGATGCTGTGTTGGGTTGTTTTTCGTGTTATAGATGAGTTCTAGTTACCTTCACCCTCTAAACTTAATTATCACAAACCGAAAACTAGTAATTCATTTCCATGAACTTTCAAGTCACAGAAATATTTAATGACTACAACATTAGAAGGTCATTGCTTGATGAATTGATTCTTCAATATTTGTTATGTCAGGATCATCTTAGATGTATCAGTCGGATTCAAATGTGTAAGTGGTCTGACATTTAATCACACATCCATTTTTGAAAATTATAAAGAAACTTAGCATGTACAGTTTTCTACTCCACCTGGATTACGCCTCTCGTAATCAGGGTCATCGGTGGGCAATTCATAACGACAAACAGGGCAAGAATTATGCAATTCAAGCCATGGAAGAATACAATCAGGATGGTAAATATGTTTACAAGGCATTTGTTTAGCAATATTCCCTAATTCAAACATATCTTTACAAACAGCACATTGACCTAAATCAGAAGATAACATTTCATCAGAGATTTTAATATCAGGAAGCGATTCCACCGCCGATTTTGAAGCCGGTGGTGGACCATACCTATTTGGATCATTCTCAGTCAATTGTTGAATCAATTGCTCAAGTCCAGGACCAATCAAATAATCACCAAGATTCGCCGGAAGTCCAAAACCACCACCACCACCGGTATTATCAGTACCTAAAGGACCATTCTCAATCACAAACTGAATATTTGCACCATCAGCTCTTAAATCATTGATATAATTTTGAAGAAACATGAAAGGATTAAAAGCTTCAGGCGGATCATTAAACCCAGTTGAGAATAGAGATCGGTTCTGGCTTTCTGGATTAGGGTTTCGAAAATCATTTGAGCTTGAAAGAAAAAGAAGAGGCATCGCAGCCAAACTAGATGCTAAAGAAGCAGGAATTCCAGGTTCATGATGAGGATTACCGGGTAAACCGAAGAATGGATCGTGATTTGAAATGGGATTAGGGTTTGGACTTTCGCATTCTTCAAGGAACTCGCCATTGCAGTTAGGGCAAATAAGGTCGGATGAAGGAGAAGGTGTTATGGATACAGTATGGTTACATTGATGGCAGTAAAAGAATTGAGGATCGGCGGCGCCACCACTAGCGGCGCCAGTTTGGCCGGAGAATGACATTTCAAGATCGGAGACAAGATGACGAAGGATTGACTGCTTGTAGAGAAGAGGATTGGAATTCAGAGAGACGGAGAAATCGTTCCAACTTATGTTTCTAAAGGCAAGGAAAGAATAACCGTACCCCACTCAAAATTACATTTGTGACCAATTCTAACCTCGGTATTTATATAACCTCTAGTATTTAAGGCGCTCTTCTGGGCACCCAACTGAAATATTATAAGCAGGTGGCTCTATTAGCACATTGGCAAAGCGGCGCAAGCCAGTGGTCCAAGGACCTAGGTCTCTTCACTTTTTTATCCATTCGTTTCTGGTTCGTATTCTTCTCTAAAATATTCTTCGAACTCCTAGGGTTTTTTCGTGTTTTAGTAAGGCTACTGTATGTTACTCACTTTTTGAAGAAACCAAATGAAGGAAAACTTCAAAAGACCTTCACTTTTTTTTTTTTGAGACAGCCGTAAACATCGTATTATTTATAAAACCAGGAGTTTACAGATGGAAAACTAAAGTTACAACAAAGGAGCTAGAAACCGTAAAGCTCAACATAAAATTAATCCTCCTAATTGTAACTCTCATGGCCACATGAAAAGCCGTCGGCCTAACTGTCTTAAATCTAGCAGCAGTCCAACCATTCGTGAAAAGAAGAAGAGTAGCAACAGAATCCCACATGTACGCGTTTAGTAGAGTCAAAGTCAGTTGCAACTCATTTGACATCAAGGGTGAGGTCACTTTTTTTTTTGTTAAAGATTGGTTCTAAACACCCAAGTATTTTTATTATTTTGTCTTTAAATCTATTGTTTCAATGGTTCTTGATATGGTGGAAGTCTTATAATATGTTCACCATTAGTTTTAAGTTGATTTTGGAGTGATTTGTAAGTAAGACTAGAATGAGCTCGATAATATTTTCTTTTCTCTTTTATTGTTCAGTAAGATTTCAAGATTCTTCTGTTTTCGACCCCTTAGCTCGTAGTTTTCTTTTTGTTCTCTTCTCCTGTATTTGTCTCTCTAACAAAGACGACCTAACAAAATTTCACTCATTTTTCGTTTTCAAAGCAATAGTCTGTCCGATCAGTATCCGACTGAATTCTAGTTGGAGTATGTGGTCAGACATAATTTAGAGAGAACAATATTTTTCTCTGCAAATCGTCTCCAACTATATATTCGAGACCAAATTCATCTAGGCCGATCAAAATCTCATTTTTCTTCTCACTTGACCACGTGATCCGTGTCTATTTTTCAAGATAACTCGCACGAATAGAGGGTGACAGTATAATGACACGTGTCATCACTATAAGGCGAGAAAAATAATGGACGAAACAAAACCAAAATTGCTATTTGGCCCAAACACGAATGTCAATTTTAGTTTGAAGCATTGCCTTGACCAATAGGAGTCGACCACATCAACTTTCAAGCTAAAATCCGCTCCCATTTTGGCCATATCATTTCTCAAACATAATTGTATACAGAATTAATATGAGCTCAAACGAAAGCCACATATTATAGCCATAGATATTGTTCCTTCACTCTAATATGAGCCTCCTCCGAGAGTATAAATATAGTTTCTCTCTCTCTCTCTAGACTGTATCACTGTAGTAATAAGGAGTAATTCTTTCTCTCTCTAAATTATCTTACTCTGTTGTTGCAGAATAGTAGTTTGATGATGGTGACGGTAATCTCGACTCCAACAGCAAGTTCTATTCGACTGTCAATCCCAACTATTATCTCCTCCACAATCTCTTCTTCTTCATCATCTAACTTGAACATTAAAGCTTCCTTTATCCCTTCTTCTTCTTCTTCTACAAGGTTGATTTTGTTACGGACTAAGAAACAGTCAAAATTAGGGCTTATTCGATTTAGAAAACTTGATGTAAGTTGCGGTGTTACAGAGATTGATCAGACTTTGTTCACTGATACTGTTTTGAAATCTGAACTTCCTGTTCTCGTTGAGTTCGTTGCTGATTGGTGTGGTCCATGTCGATTGATCTCTCCTGCTATTGATTGGGCTTCTAAGGTATCAAATCTTTTCCCCCCTTTTCTTTCTTTATTAGTAATTTCAATGCAAATTTTGTGCTTTTCTAAACTCTTTTGTTGAGGAAATTACTTGTTTTTGTTTGAATCTTGAATTAGTTGAAATTCCAGTAGTCTTTATAGTATAAAGCTTTGAACTTGGATCTATTTTCATCATTGTATTGAGATGGTCACTAATGTGTCTTCAGAATTAGTATGACAAAGGGATTAATTATGATTTTCTATTCTAAGTAATATCCGATTTTACGCCTAGTGAAATAGAAAACAGGATGTATATTGAATAAAGTATTCAATCTTGACAAAGTGGATTTTTAATTATTGGAATTGAACAATCTTCTCTAATTCTTATGGTCATTGGTTGAAGTTTGGGACTCTAAAAACTTCCTTGCATTGAACCAGATACTCTCCTCCACCCTGCTTACCGCGTGCCCGATTCACCGTACCCTTTTTGGTGGGTTCGCGATCCAGTACCCCACAACTAGTCTACCAGAACTTTTAGTCTTAATTAACCTAAAATCTTTGTAGAAGACTATAAATTCGACTAGTTCGGTAGTTAAACTACAAGAATTGTTTGAATTGGCTTGTTAGATTGTAAGTTTTATGGAGAAATGACGTCTAAGAGTAGGTGTATCTATTATAAATGCATCATAAAGAGTAATTGTTGTCTATGAAAATAGTCCAAAACGTACTGAAATCGAAAATGGCGTATCGGAGAAGTATACCCTTAGCGTACCCGATACTCACATGGTAGCGTTCCGCGTACTCGTACCACGTATCGGAGCGATCCGCGTACCAGGGTACCTTGATTGACACCATAATTGAGAATCTAAACACTTTTTATTAGAGAAAGTATTTGTTTTTGTTTGAATCTTGATATAGTCAAGGTTAAATTTACGATTATGATCATAGAGATGAATAGAAAATAGTGAACACAAATATAACGTGGTTCAGTTGGACACTTTGTGCTGGGAATTCCTTTCTCTGTGACTCTTTCTGTATTGAAATCTTCAAATCAGTAAATAATTTGTTTTTTCGGTTGAAGCGTGATGTCGGTCAAAGTGCATTACTGCAGTGGTCTTTGTTGGATAAACTCACATTGGTTGTGGAAGGGGTAATCCGAGGTTCATAAGTGTGAGCTAGCTTTTAGGGTAAAACTTGAAACCCCAGACAACCCACACTGATATCAAACACCCGGGTAAAAAACAAGTCTCAACCCATTAATCTATTGAAGTTAAAGCCAACGTGTACGAGATTGTTGGGATGATCCCACATTGGTTGTGAAAAGGGAAGTTGGTTGGTTCATAAGTGTGAGGGATAGCTTCATCTTTTGAGCTACCTTTTGGGGTAGGAGACGCCCACAGCCATCCATCAGTCTTTTAGAGCTTTTAGCTAAAAAATGCATCATTGTATTAATAGCTTGAAAAAGTGGAACAATATTCTTTAACTCTCATGACCATTGAATTAGGTTTAGATCTCCTAAAACTCCATTGCATTGGTTAAATTTGGAAATCCAGCAGAACCATCTGCTTTGTTATGGTAGTATAAATAATAGCCTACTCAAGTCCTTTTGTTCCAAAGGAAAAAGATAACTAAATTAAATTTAAAAAGACCTAATTGAAAGATGTGAAAAATACGAAACTCAACATGCTTGAATTTCAACCCTTAAAATTACATGCTAGTAAAGGAAAATGAGAGAGGAAGATAAAAAAAGAGAAAAGATAAAAAATTAATAGCCAAAAGAATCAAAAGAATGGCAGTTAGCACGACTGTTGAAAAACTACACCGTAAAGGCACAAGTTGGAAAATATAAAATTCACACAAGATTGTAATCCCACATTTATTTAGGATATCACATAAGCCTCACTTTGTTATCATTTGCTAAATTCAGGTGGGCATAATTTCTTTTATAGAGTTGACCTTATACATTTCTGACAAGATTGTAATCCCACATTTTTTGGAGTCACATTAGTATTTCCTCTCAGTATGCACATTTTGGTGATTATACATTTCTCACAAGATTGTAATCCTACATTTTATGGAGTTGCATTAGTATTGCCTCTTACTTTGCACGTTTTGGTGTTGATTGTACGTTCTCACAAGATTGTAATCCCACTTTTAAAGGAGTGGCATTAGTATTGCCTCTCAGTATGCACGTTTAGGTGTTGATTATACATTTATCACATGATTGTAATCCCACGTTTTATGGAGTTGCATCATTGTTGCCTCATACTATCCATGCTCTGGTGTTGATTATATAACTTCGAATTTTCTTAAACGGTTCATGGGTTCTGCTAAGCCAAATATTGGTCAACTTTGACCAGTCAAGAAGTCAACAGACTGACTCGAGTGCACCTGTCAAAATTTCACATTATATAGATGAACATTAATTACTATGAAAAACACATTACTGGTATTCATTCAAGTACAATAAGAATAACCATTACTCCATTAGTTAGAAATAATGCTTCTTAGTAATTTCAAATTTCCAATGCAATTTTTTCTAAAGATTGGGTATATGGAATTTTCATCATTATATTGAGATGGTCACCAATGTGTCTTTAGAACTGGTATAACCAAGGGATTATTATGATTCTATTCTAAGTGTGAAATCGATTTTACGCCTAGTGAAGTAGAAAACATGATGTATACAAGTATTCAATCTTGACAAAGTGGATTTGTTCATCTTAGAATCAAACAATCATCTCTAAATCTTAGTCATTGGTTGAGGTCTGGGATTCTAAAAACTTCCTTGCATTGTTGAGATTTGGGTCATCCTGCAAAACTATGTACTTTGTTTGTGGTCTATATGTAGGAAAAACAATGTAAATGAAGTAGAATAGTTTGCCAGAAGAAAATATAGAAATATGTTTTTCGTATTGTCACCTACCTATTTTGTTAAGTTCACGATTATGTGATAATCAGATAAATGAACAGAAAATAATGAACATCAATACTTAACGTGGTTCCGTAGAAGATTTTCCCCCATAGATCTCGACTTACCTTCGCAGAGAAACGAATAATGGATTTATTGACAATCACTAAATAATGAACAAAACCCTAGTCCCTACAACCCAACGTATAGTTATAGTGAATTAGGATTTCCTAGTTTCCTACCTAATTTAGGAAAATAGATATATCTATCTAATAATAATATTAGTTAATTACAAGAGATAACCTAAATATATGAAATTATATCTTCCGATCTTCAGATATCTTGGACTCTTCTTGATCGTCTAATATTATTCACGTATCTTAATAAATTCCTAGAGCAATTAGTTTTGCTTAGAGTTTTAGTTCTCACTAGGTCCAAGCTTAGGGATTGGGCGAAATCACAAGATGTTGGGTTGGGTTGTTTTTCATGTTATAGATGAGTTTTAGTTACCTTCACCCTCTAAACTTAATTATCACAAACCGAAAACTAGTAATTCATTTCCATGAACTTTCAAGTCACAGAGATATATAATGACTACAACGTTAGAAGGTCATTGCTTGATTAATTAATTCTTCAATAATTGTTATGTCAGGATCATTTTAGATGTATCAGTCGGATTCAAATGTGTAAGTGGTCTGACATTTAATCACACATCCATTTTTGTAAATTATAAAGAAACTTAGCATGTACAGTTCTCTATTTAACATTAATGCTCCTTTTAATATCTGTGTCGAGTAATACACTGGGGTACTCAATTTGGTCATTCCATTACTTCTATTGGAAACTCTAGCACATTAGTGGAGTAGTAGGTATCATATGAGATTTTGCATGTTTGTCTTGTGTGAACTTGCTTCCTATCATGTTAGCACCATTAAGTACCATTCTAGGTTTAGGTCTTTTGTGAATAATGTGAAAATGATTGACCCAAAAGTACGAAATGATTAGTAAAATGAACTTCATACCTACGACCAGAAAATATGTGTCTATGAATGCCTTCCTGTACTAGCATTTTACACTGGCTGTTTTGGACTAGTACCAGTGTTCGGATATTAGTATCAGTACCTGGATTCATGTTAAATTAGTTATAATTAATAACGATCTTCTCTGCAAAACAGGTTGCCTAGACGTTTTGGTAGTTTTTCTGATTTACGTTTCTCACAGTATGGCCCATTATTTGGTATTCTCAGGAGTATGAAAACAGATTAAAGATTGTGAAGATTAATCATGACTTAAACCCCCAACTGATTGAAGAATACAAGGTTTATGGATTGCCGGCTTTGATGTTCTTCAAGAATGGGAAGGAAGTCCCAGAAAGCCGAAGGGAAGGTGCAATGACAAAAGCAAAGCTTAAAGAGTACATCGATACTTTCTTGGAGTCAATGGCAGTCATTTAATCTTGTATGTAAGATAATGTAAAATAGGTTTCAAAAATTGATGGAAGTTGTTTCTTCATATTCTCTTCTAACCTAATCTTCTTTCGAGTAAACGTGGCAATGAAATCTGTGATTGTACTATCCAATTTGTTTATCCTCGGATATTATATCGAAAGTTCTTATAGTATTAGAGCTAAGTTTTATGAACATAAGATACGTTCGAGACTGCACATATATGATTCGTTCTTGTTGTTTGAAGTGGCACTTCTCTGACGGGATGTGAAAACTAACACAGACCAAAGTCAGTGTTTCAGGTCAGTCAGGTGTATCTAAAGCCCAATCGATTGAAGAATAGAGGAGATACTTCCCAGGTCAGTAATTCCAAACCATTATATCTATCAGTTTTTGAACTTCCGAGAACATTTACCTTAAAGAACAAATTCATGAATTAGGATAGCGAAAACCAAGGACTAGAAATCGAATTTAGAGAATACATGATACTTGTTTGTTCTTTGACACTTTAAAACCGACCCTATTAGTTGTAGGTCGACTAAGGACTAGCAACTAGGAGGGACCAGTCGAGAACTAGTTGAAACTGCCCCACAACTCATACATATTTATAATATTATACTTATCAACAATTCAAATGCATATATTTCATTATAATAAAGTGTTACTATAATAATGACAAAGAATTATATCAAATTATTTTATACCATTACCACATAACTACATTCCAGTTAATCGGTTCATCAACCATTAAATAATTCTATCCAATGCCAAACAAGATAAAGAATAAATAATATTTGAATAGGTTGTTTGCTGGATATTTGTAAACATCTACTCGTAATTCTTATCACTATTGAGACAATTATTTCAATAGTAAGCGTAAAACAGAGTTAAATAGTACCTTGTGGGGGGATTTATCTAGATGCTGATGTATAAAATTCATTCGTTGAAGTTACCGCGTTTGAACATAAGAAATAAAACAAAGTCAAATAGGCGAGAATCAGTCCGTGACGAACTTTCCATATTTCTATGTATTCCTTTAATCCTTTATACTTAAACGTTGTGTTCTTGGGTAGCAGAAATAGGGAGGATATCTGAGTTTTATTTGATGGCTAAGACTGCTAAGTTGGTTGTTTTATTTTTAGTTGTAATGTTGTCTGTGAGTTTGTTAACAGATAATACTAATGCTTTTAGTATTTTTCGTCGACGACAACCTCGCTCTAGGCACAGATCAACGCCGCCACGGCCACCACCACGACCACTCTCACTGCCACCATCATCACCATCACTCACCCAATCCCCACGACGATGGGAGCAGCTTAAATCTCCACCACCGCGGTACAAGTACGAGGTGTGTGTGAGTGCAGTTGGTTTTGTACAGGTATGTGTTAGTAAGACCCAGTTGCCGGATTCTGATTCTTCACCTGCATCAGCTGGCAAACTTGAGTTATAGGTCCACCATCACCTCGGGAAGAATTTTGTGTTTTTGTAAGTAGTTAGAGAACATACTCATCTTTTTCTCCATCTTTCCTTTTTGATGTGGATCGTCTTATCTAGATTCGTATTTCGATAGTTGTATATATCCTCCAAAAGCCAAGAGATCGTAGAAATACCTTAGGGGTATGGTTTATCATCGTATGTTATTCAATGTAATTACATAGTCTAATATTTCCTCTTTGTGAAAATTTAGTAGAGAAATAAGTATTTTTTTCTCACTGCTCTTTGGGTAAAATCCAACATGAAACAGTTTTTATTTGTGAAGGATTTAGATGATGAACTTCCGTTTTTATACCACGCATCCAGTTGAATTATTTTTTGTTCCTAAGAACACTTTTTCTTTTTAAAAGAGATAATTTAGCATATAGAGACCTTTTGAGGGGAAACTAAGAATCAAAACAAGTTATTTTTTTGAGAAATCGCCTATCATCAACGTTAGTCGTTACAAGACATTGATACATCATCAAGATGTGATAAGCACGACAACCGTCTAAATTAAACCAATAATTAAACGGGCCTAAAGCCCAAAGACATAGATTTAAGAGGGGTTGGGCAAAAGGCCCAAAATCAGCCCAACAATATGTATCAGGCCCACTGCAGATAAAGAATGAGGGGCAGGTCCAAAAAAGTCAGGCTAGGGGTGGAATTTCCGAAACACCCTTCTTCTTTTTGAAATTTACGAAACGACCATCGAAAAATTCCCGGGAAACTCGAAAATTTCTGACAAGTAATCTGACACGCCTCCCATCAGACTGTGTACTTGCCATAAATTCACAAAATTGCCATCGAAAAATTCCCGGGAAATTCGAATTTTTTTGGAAAATAGTCTGACGCACCTGACATTAAACCTTGTACTTTCCATGAATTTACAGAATTGCCATTACAAAATTTACCAACTTGCCATTTTCGTTCTTTTTTCCAGATTTATTTCTTATTTCTTTTTTATTTTCTCCCACACATATTTCTCTCTCCAATCTCAACAAATTTCGTTCTTTTTTTCCAGATTTATTTCTGATCTCTTTCCAATCTCAACAAATTTCTTCATTTTTGGTAGTATTTCATTGATTTGTATAAAGAAATTTTCTTGTGTACCGGGAACTATTTAGTGTACTGGTCATTTTTTAGATATGTACTACACATTTTTGTACTGGGAATTTTCTTGTGTACCGGGAATTGTTCTGTGTACAAGCCATTTGGTTATGTACTAGAAATTTTTGTAGTGGGAATTTTCTTGTGTACCGGGAATTGTTCTGTGTACTCGTCATTTGGTTATGCACTAGACATTTTTGTACTGGGGAATTTTCTTGTGCACCGGGAATTGTTCTATGTACTGGTCATTTGGTTTAGTACTGGACACTTTTGAACTGGGAATTTTCTCCTGTACCGGAAATGGTTCTGTGCACTGGACATTTGGTTATGTACTTTGATGTTTTTAGAGATGAAGAAGATAAAATGTGAAACAAATAAGAGTGATGAAGAAGAAAAATAAGAACATAAAACTTTTAGAGAGAGAGACAGAAAACTTTGATGTTTATAGAGATTGAAAGAGATGAAGAAGATAAAATGTGAAACAAAATAAGAATGATGAATACCCAAAAATGAGAACATAAAACTTTTAGAGAGAGTAAGAACAGAAAATTGATGTTTTTAGAGATTGAAAGAGATGAAGAAAATAAAATGTGAAAGAAAAAAGAATGATGGACATTCAAAAATAAGAAAATAAAACTTTTAGAGAGAGAAAGAAAAGAAAATTTATGTTTTTAGAGATTGAAAGAGATGAAGAAGATAAAATGTGAAAAACAAAATAAGAATGATGAAAAGAAGATTTTTGGATGTATAAATAAGAAGAAAGAAGGAGTTGAAACAAAATATAATGGGAGGGATCCAAAAAAATTGGCTGAAATTTCGTCAAAAAATGGCGCCATTTTTGAATTTTCAGAAAATCTGAATGTTTCTCTGACATGACGTCATGTACGGGGAATTAATTGATTCGCTGTCGTCCGTCAGATTGTCAGAAAACACAGAAATTTCCCGTGGAGGGGTAAAAGAGGGATAAATAAAATAAAAACCAGGAAACTGTGAGCTGTCCTGACAATTTGGACTGGGTTCTAATTTTTTTTGTGGGCTGGGGGTAATGCTTATTTACCCTCCATTTTTTGGGCCTCTCCCTCAAAAATCCTAGATTTAACACGATACAGGGAAGAAACCAATAATTAAACGGGCCTAAAGCCCAAAGACATAGATTTAACATGATACAGGGAAGAATTACACCAAAAAAGTCCTCCCGGAGATGGGCCGCTCACTGGCATCAAAATTCCAAAAATACCCCTAGAAAGAAATAAGACATCTCCTCTAATCACATGTGAAACAACAATTTTCAGTTTGGTGGTTCCCCAAGTAATCTGTTGGTTGTATGAAGTCCCATGAGCAAAAAGGATATGAAATTTCTCCTGTGAACAATATCATTGAGCAAAAGCTTAAGATAACGGACAAGAAATGAAGCTCAATTTGGTTGAGTGGTAACATGTGTGTCTCTACTGGAGATACCCGTGTCCGAACAATAAATGAAGTGCAATTTGGTCGAGTGGTAACATGTACGTTCGTATTGGGAGATGCCAGTGTCCGAATCTTACTGTTTCCATGAAAAATGAAACAACCCTAAGGACAAGGTCACCACATAAACTTTTCCCCAACCAAGAAGCTAATAAGTGGCTTTATCAGATAATCTAAAAAAAGGCATTAGCCTATTAGAGAGCTTATCGGTTGATCACAGGGCTTGAACTGATCTTATGAGTACAGAGAAAATTAGAGATTCCCAGTCAATTCAATCCAACTACATCCAGGTACCTTCTTCACATCTGTAGTTTCCATCATTTTTCTCAATTTCCCAACACTATCCCAATTACTTGAATCGGCAAAAATGTTCGATAACAAAACATAAGTTGAAGGATCTTCTTTGTTCAATGCAAGAGCAGCATCTGCTGCTCTTTTTCCAGTCTCAAGATCTCCATGAACTCTACAAGCACCAAGCAATGTCTGCCAAACTAGTAAACCAGGTCTAAATGGCATACCTTCTATTAAAGCCTCAGCTTCTTTAATCATTCCTGCTCTTCCGAGAAGAAGCACCATGCATGCGTAATGATCTTCACCAGGAGAAACCCCGTGATCGGTTTCCATTAATGAAAAATATTTCCAACCTTCATTGATAAACCCTCCTTGTCCACATGCATATAGAACACAGATTAAGGTTATATAATTGGGACGGACTTGCTCTTCTATCATTTTTTCGAAGATCTCAAGAGCTTCTCTAGCAAAACCATTTTGGGCGAAACCCATGATCATTGTAGTCCAAGAAACTACTGATCGATCTTTCATTGATCGAAATACCCCAGATGCACCTTCCATAAACCCACATTTTGCGTACATATCAAGAAGAGCATTATCCGCGCAAACATCGGCTTCATCCCCAAGCTTAATCCTCAATCCATGAACCTTCTTACCTTCTTCTAATGAAGATAAACTCGCGCACACATTAAATGCAGTTGCTAGTGTGAATTTATTCGGTTTAATACCCGATTTCCTCATCTCTTCAATAAGATTCAATGCTTCACTTGATTCTCCACCCATTAAACACCCAGAAGCCATTTCTGTCCAAGTAATAACATCTTTATCAGGCATTTCTCTGAAAGCTTTTAAACCATCAACAAAGCTCCGATTCTTTAAGTACATATCGACTAAAGAATTCCCGACACAAATTTCATCTAAATGACCATACTTAACAAGTTGAGCATGAACTTGTAAACCCATTTTAAGATCAGAAAGTGCTGCCAAACCTGTAAGAATCGTCGCAAATGTGAAGTTATCGGGTATTACCCCTTCTTTATTCATCCTGCACCAAAATATAGGGACTTCTACATAAGCATATTGTAAGTACCCAGAAATCATAGAATTCCAAGAAACTATATCTCTCTGTGGGCATTTCTCAAATAGTTCAGTTGCTTCAAGTAAGTTCCCATGCCGAATTAAAGCAGTAAGAAATGCATTTGTCAAGAACACATTCGATTCAAAACCTAACCTAATAATCAAACCATAAATCTGATACATTTGAATTGAATTATGGGTAAACGAACAAGCATTAAGTACACTAACAAAAGTAAACTCATTAGGCTTAAAACCCATTTTATTCATCAACCCAAAAAGTGAAAGAGCTTTATTATGAAACCCATGTTGAACAAGACCTGAAATAATGGCAGACCAAGAAACAACATTTCTGTGAGGCATTTCGTCGAATAGTTGGAAAGCTAAAACTCCATCTCCACATTTTGAATACATATTAAGAAGATGGTTGTGAAGGAAAAGTGAGGAAATTGAGGGTTCTTTGATAATTTTAGCATGAATTGCTTTTCCATGATCTATATCTGAAGTTTCAGCACATTTCTTCAGGAAATGTGAGAGTTTCTCTTCTTCCATGGCCAAATTTTCTGAGATTTTTGAGGGTTTAACAAATGTTTGAAATGTTCTGCAAATAGAAAGGAATTTGGGTTCTCGAAAAAAGATTGAACGGAACATTTCTTTGTAGAGTTCATACTTTATTTTGACCTAATTTCGTTTCTATCATATTACTTCTTCCTCCATGAAACAATCATTTTACCTCCCTCTCTGTGTTTTATTTCAAGAAGAATTGTGCCTAGTAAAGGGACCCCTATTTGGTGTACATGGACCTCTAATTGGTAGAGGGACACCCCTTTCTAACATTGCCCCCTCATTTTATAGTTATTCTTTTAGGGAAATGCTAAATGTACAAAGAATCTTTGACAAGATTCTTGACAAAATGCTAAGTGAACGGTCCCGATCAAAGTCAAACTTTGAAAAACTTTGATCTACTTTTGTCTTTTAGTGAAAATGAGTCATTAAGTCAAGAATTTTGTCAAGGACTTTGTACATGTAGCACTCCCGATTCTTTTATGGCCAGCGCTTTGGGGAAAGCAAAAAAGTTTCCAGGGTTTGAAATTTTAAAGGGAATATGCAAAAATTTGAAAAGTTTCCGGGACAACATATTTTATGGGGAATATAGTTCAAAATAAAAAAAACTCTCCACCTCACCTCCCTCCACCTCACCTCTCTCTCTCTCCACCTCATCTTCTCTCTCTCTCTCCACCTCATCTTCTCTCTCCCTACCATTCTCTCTCTCTTCTCCGATTAGGTCGCAGGCCGGAAATTTTTCCGGCCGGCGACCTAATTGGAGAGAGAGAGAGAATGGTAGGAGAGAGAAGATGAGGTGGAGAGAGAAGATGAGGTGGAGAGAGAAGATGAGGTGGAGAGAGAAGATGAGGTGAAGAGAGAGAGAGAGAGAGGTGAGGTGGGGGTTTTTTATGGCTAGCGCTTTGGGGAAAGCTAAATAGTTTCCGGGGTGTGAAGACTTGGTCAAATTTGTTAGACAATTTTATTTAGGGGGAAAGCAAAATAGCTTCTCCACCTCACCTCTCTCTCTCCACCTCATTTCTCTCTCTCCACCTCATCGTTTTCTCCGTCGAAGGTCGGCGGCCGGAAAATTTTCCGGCCGGCGACCTTCAAACATAATATTTTTTTTTATCTCTCCCTCTAAAAAAAAAACAAAAATCTCTCCTCTCTCTCTCTCTAGATCTGGTGAACCAGATCTAGGTCTGTTCGCAGACCAGATCTGGCGAACCAGATCTAGAGAGAGAGAGGAGAGAGATATTAAAAAGAAAATTTACAGAGAGAGATTAAAAAAAAAATCTTTTTTTTTTTTTTTACGTTGAAGGTCGCCGGCCGGAAATTTTTTTCGGCCGGCGAACGTGTCGGAGAAGACAGATAGAGAGGTTAGGTGGAGAGAGAGTGAGGTGAGGTGGAGTGTTTTTTTTTATTTCCCTAGAAAATTTCTAAAATTTTACATATTCCCTATAAAATTTCACACCCCGGAAACTATTTAGCTTTCCCAAAGCGCTGGCCTTTTTTATTTTTCCCTCTAACAACTTACAAAATAAAATTGTCAAACAAATTGACTAACTTTTGACCAAGTCTTCACACCCCGGAAACTATTTTGCTTTCCCCAAAGCGCTGACCTTTTTTAATTTGAATTTGACTTCGATACACGATACTCAATACAATGGCGAGATACATCAAAGATGTGATAAGCACAGAAACTGTCAGATTAAACAAGAACATGCCTAAAGTCTAATTAAACTATGGCTAAAGTTCATTTACATTATTTATGACCTAGTAATCTCAAATTCAATCATGTTAGAGCCACCGAAAGCCTATTTGAGAGGGAAATCTAAACTAGGGATCCGACTTTCTCTTCATTTGAGAGTGAAATCCAAAGAAATTTGACCTTTTATCGTGAGTCCTTGATTTGAATTTCTCTCCTAAATCAGTTTTAATTTTTCGATGGTTAGAACATTTTCCCCTCCTAAAATAGATAGTGCATCCTTGAGGATGATATCTCTCCGTCATCAAATATTGAGTAGAGAGGAAGAAAAATCTTTCTTTCATAACTTTTTCATCAACTAGTTTATAATCTTCTTCATCAAAAAAAAAAAAAAGCTAGTTTATAATCTATTACAATATATTTTTTTGTCACATAAAGAAACAAAAGAACTTCAAAGATTTTTGCTGGAGAGGCAAAGTAAGTAGTGAATCTTTGTTTTGCAACCTAAGATGAAATCATTAGAGATCCCCTATTTTTTTTTTTTTTTTTTTTGGAAGTCGACTACGATCAACGTATGTCGTTACATTTGGCACTTGATACATCATAGATGTGATAAGCTCGATAACCGCCCACTCAAACACTCACAAGACCGGGCCTATAGCCCAACTAGACATGGCCTAAAGCCCAACAACATTATTTACACCCTAATAATCCCAATTCAAATAACCAAAGATTCCACCTTCTCTGGTGATTCGAACCTGGGACCTCCAGGGCTTTCTGGAGTTTATGTCAACACCTTGGAACCACTTGAGCTACCAACTGTTGACTTAGAGATCCCCTATTAAAGCTTCACATGTAACATCATTAATGTTTTATTAATTAGATTTTATGGAGATGCTCTAAGAATCAAACGCTCCAACGTGTAAATACAGTGTTCACCTTTGAAATTATACTGAAAGAAAGAAGATATCAGATGTTGATATCTAAAACTGAAGTAGCATTATTGTTCAACAAAAAAAAAAAAAAAAAAAAAACTGAAGTAGCATTATCCTTTTGGGTATATCTTGTTTTTTTTTTTTTCTCTAAGGAGTATTAATCGAAATGTCAAACGTGGTTTATGCATTTGTATCGTTTCATAGATTTTTCTCTTGCTACCGGGCTATGATCACGACAAATACAGGATATCTACTTTGCTTTTCGATGCTACAAATCAATTTAATAAAAATAAATATGACATTAAAAAAATATTTGTTGCAAGTAGTTATAGTTCAACTATTGAAGTAAACAACTTGAAAATTTATCATTCACACATCAACAAACATAACCATAAAATTTTTTTATTCATAATTTGTAGACATAGATTTAGTTCACACCAAACTCATATCACACATAATGTATTATTGAAAACTCAAAGGAGCAAGATAAGTTAGCAATTTAGTTGAGCTTAGGTGGATCAGCTTCATGATGGTTTGGTTCCAAAGCACCCATGAATTCCATTGGGTCTGCTGGTCGACAGCATGGTGGGGATAGAGGACAAGGGCATCCATATATTCTGTTTTCTCTAACTCCTCCTCCTCCCATGGCCATCACACTCAAAAGCAAGAAAACCATAACCTTCAAAATGAACCTTGTTGAAGAGACAACACCAACATTCATAGCCATTGCAATTTTTTTTTTTTTGGAATTACAAAGTTTAGATCTCTAGCTAGTAGTACTATGTAAGATGTAACCTAAGACTTGGGCTATTTATAGGACAAAATACAAGGTTTGGTGTAGTGGAAAGAAGAATAAGATAAGTGAGAAGATTTTGAGAAAAATCTATAGAGATACTTTGTGTAAGAATATCCTTCACAAAATATTTTCAATGATGGTACCTAAATTGACTTCCGTGGCTTCTTCGGTCAAAAAAGATTTTGTGATCGGACAAATGTTTTTATAAATTCTTTATACTTCTAACAATTGAATGTTGGATTCTCTTCAATGATTGTAGTAATCCCAATATCTAAAAAATGATGATATAAATATGGCCCTAATCTTTTCATTTATAGTACCTAAATTGATATAGGGGCTTTTTTTTTGGTTACTTAAGATTTCATTTAACAAATATTTTCATAATGTTTCTTTATACTTTTAACAAGTAAGTATTAAATTGTGTTCCGTACCAATTCTCATATATCTTAAAAATGATGACATAAATATGGCCTAATTAGTGGAATATATATTTGATGACATGAATAACATAAGTATGACCCTAATCTTTTCACCTAAATTGAGATACTGGCTTTGTCGGGTCTCAGGATTTCGTTTGATAAATATTTCCGTAAACTTATTATTCTTCTAATTAATGTTTTATATAGTTGATGACATGAATAACATAGGTATGGCCCTAATCTCTTCACTAATGGTTTCTGAACTGATTCACTGGCTTTGCCGGTTACTTAGGCTTTTGTTAACAGATATTTTCATAAAAGTTTTCCACTTCTAAACAAGTAGAGGTTTGGTTCTTTTCAATTTATTGTAGAGAACACATGAATATGACTAGGACAAATTTAATGTATAAATATGATGACTAAGATATGAGTAGGATCACATGTTTTCAATTAGCAACGACTGAATTATTCGTTCTTCCCTCTAAAAGCATTTCTAATGCAACACTCAACAAAAACTCAACTAATCAATTGTGTCAAGTATGAACTGAGATTCTCTTTCCTAGGCAACCCTATTGAGATCCTCAATTCAAAATATTTCTCCACTGCAACACTTAAAAAACTCAACTTTTACTTTAAATTTACTCTTATTTTTATTTTAATGTATAAAATGATGATGTAAGTCAATTGAGTTTTCTTTTAAGTATATAAACATTTATTGTTGCCACATCATTGGAGAATATTTTTTGTTAAAAACTCAAAGTAATCTCCAGTGTGAAACTAAAAACAAAAAATTAAACTGATCTTATATGTCAAGTTTCAATTGAATTTTTTTTCTTATGTGGCTAAATTGAATTTCTGTAAACTTTTTATGTAAGTACGTTTAAAGAAAAGTTTCATACTGATTTAATATATAACGTGGTCTGATTAAGACAATTGAGATACTCAAAAGAAAACTCAAATACCGAGTTTCTTCTTGAGACATCTCAACATTAAATGAGCAAATCATTTTGAGATTCAAATTGAGTTTCGCAAAAAACTCAAAAACTCTTAGGTGACACTTAGAATTTTTCATATTGAGTCTTGGGGATGCTCTAGCCCTCCTTCATTATCTCTACCTCTTCATCTCTTAATAAATCTAATTGCTCAATTTTTCATCGTATCCTTTCTCCAATTAATTTCTTGCTATTCATCTTTGTAATTATTTGTCAAATAGCCCCTAATTTTGTACCAGCTTCCTGCCCAGCCCTTAACTTTATCAAAAATTTCAAGATGGCCCCTTTTTTCAGTTACCGTTAAAACACTGTTAACCAGTCATCATTCTCTCTCCTACATCTCATAACATCTCTGTGCCACCTCATCTTCTTGCCACCTCATCGTCTTCTCTGACAATTTTCATAAAGTTAGGGGCTAGGCAGGAAGCTGGTTAGGGGCTATTTGGATGGAAAATGACTCTTATTTCATCAACAAATAAATTATTAATCTACATCTCTCTTCATCTTCTTTTCCAAAACAAATAGAATTTAAGTTTCTTGCATTCACGGATAAACCTATTATATAAAACACAACGATATAGGTAAGACAAATTTAATGCATAAATATGATGACCAGGATATGAGTAGGATCACATGTGTATCATTAGCAATGAATGAATCATTCATCCTTCTATCTAACCCTCCTTCATTACCTCCCCCTCTTCATCTCTTAATAAATCTAATTACTTCAGTTTTTATTGCTAAACATGTCATCTTACTCTTTCTCAATATTTCAACACTCTCTGTCAAAACTCTATTTAACTCGAGTGTGCATTCTTTTTTAATATGTATTACGATCTACGTTAGTCATTACATGACATTGATACCTCATCAAGTCGTGAGAGGCACGATAACCACCGAAGTTAAACTACGGATGAAAGAGGCTTAAAGCCCAATGACATACTAAAGAGGCCTAAAGCCTGACAAACTTTTTTTTATACCTTTGATAATCCAAATTCAATAATCATGTACACCCCCCCCCCCCCCCCCCCCCTCCTCTAAAAATCGAACCTGAGACCTCCAAGATTTTGGAGTTTATGTCAACATATCGACCACTTAGGCAACCAAGTGTTGACTTAACCCAGAGTATTTTTTATCTCCAAGTTCATAGTAAATTAGCTTGGTGTGACTGAAAGAGGCCGTAGGGACTTGCTCCGAACCTCTATAAATCTTACATGTCATTATTCTTTATTTACTTTGTGGTTATGTCTATTTATTCACCATTGCATCTTAAGATCTTGGTTTTTCGCATTACAGAAAAACTCTAACTAGACTTATAACTAATCTGGAGTGGTTATTTTTCTCAATACTACCAACCCTCAGTCTTTAGCTAAAAACGAAGAAACAACCTCCAATTAGAGACGGGTCCCCTTCTCTTGGTGGTGGAAAACCTTTCTTTGATGGAAGAGTCTCCAACCCCCCTCCTCCCACTAGAGGAAAAGAAGGGGAGAACTTTCTCAAAGATAAATAAAAATTGAAGGTTGGTGATAGTGAAGATGAGAAGAAGGCCTATAAAGAAGACAAAAGAAACGATGACGGTATGTGGTGGCCAACGACCGACGAAGGTGACACTCATCGGCGAAAGTGAAGGTTAAGACGAAGAAAAAAAAATATCACTTTTAAGTATTAGAGGCAGCCTCTATTCGTGAAAGAAAGATGCACCTTTAACAATTAAATTATGGAGCCAACAACTGGTAGCTCAGTTGGTTAATGCATTATTCTGCAATGCAGATGTTCCACATTCGATCCAATAGAAGTGTAAATTTGAAGAATATTGAACTTGGGTTATTATTAGTATAAATAATGTAATAAATTTGTCCGTACCTTTTTATATATCAACGCCTTGCAACGTAGTCGATTTCTCTAAAAGAAAATTTTAAATTAAATTATGGAAGGCTCTCTGTAAAACTTCCCATCTACCATTTAGACGGTCCTCATTGTGCCAATTTTCTCCCCCCACATATTAGCTGCCTAAAAAATCTACTCTTTTTCCAAAGAAAATACTTCACACCCCATTCACCATGCGGTCTATTTAGCTCTGTTCACCAAAATATTTCAAATTTAGGGCAATTTATAAAGTCGTGTGATTTCCTTCCCCCATCAAATTCCTGTTCCATGACCAATGGCACTTTATGTTCTACAACAAAAAAGATTGTATTCCAAAATCCTGTGATTTCCTTCTTGGAATCATGCAAGAGCTTGAGAGAACTCAAACAAATCCATGCCCAACTTGTTATTGAAGAAAACCCATCTCAATATGAATCTTCCTTTTCACTTAATAAGTTAATTTCATTTTGTGCAATATCACCTAATGGATGCTTAAATTATGCCAAAACCCTCTTCAATCAGCTCCATGACCCAACAATTTATACTTGGAATTCACTCATTAGAGGTTTATCTCTAAGTAAAACCCCTCATGAAGCTATCTCAATGTACCAAACTATGTTACAAAAAGGGTTCCAACCCAATAATTTTACCTTCCCATTTGTAATTAAAGCCTGTACTGATTCTTCATTGACCCAGGTTGGAATTTTAGTTCATACCCATGTTATAAAATGCGGGTTAGAATCTGATTCATATATTCAGAGTTCATTGATTCATATGTACTCAAATGGGAAAGATTTGGATTCAGCACAACAGATGTTTGATGATTGTTCTGAGCAAGATGTTGTTTCTTGGAACTCTATGATTGATGGGTATGTCAAATCTGGATCAATGGAGCTTGCTCAATCTGTATTCGATCGAATGATCTGCAAAGATGTGGTTTCTTGGAACACAATGATCAATGGGTATGCAATGTTAGGGGATATTGAAGAGGCAAAAAAATTGTTTGATGAAATGCCTCAAAGAAGTATTATTTCTTGGAATTCTATGTTGGCAGGGTATGTTAAATGTGGAGATGTTGAAGGAGCTCGGAGAATTTTTCGTGAGATGCCTCGAAAAAATGTAGTTTCGTGGAATGCAATGTTAGCTTGTTATGCACAGAGTGGGTTATCAAATGAAGCTCTGGTCCTATTTGATGACATGCAGAGTTTTGATATAAAACCAACAGAGGCTACCGTTGTTAGTCTGTTGTCGGCTTGTGCTCATTTAGGGGCTTTGGATCAGGGGGAACGCCTACGCAGGTATAATTTAGAATGCATTCTATTTCCACATTCGCGTATGATATATGGTCCAGAAACAAGTATTTGGTACCACGAAACAAGTCTGGATCTTAGTAATCCCCGTACCTGGAACAAGATTTGGTATTAAATCGTGTCAAACCTTTTCCAAATCAAGAATACTTCATTTTGTTTCTGGGCTAGGTTATACTAGCAGCTTTGCATATGGAAGCTGAAGAGTACTAATAAGCCTAAGCAGTTTGCGGCGGGTTCGGGCAAGGGTCAATCCTCGATGCCCGCAGACCCGAGCTGAATAACTTCGCCGAAACTCGGCTGAGTTTTCACTGTATAGACATATTTTTCTTTTTACATAGCCACAAACTTTACTATAACGACTCAAAATAAATTCCAACAACTCAAAGTTTCATATACAATAGTTAATCAGGGGTTCGGTACCCGATTGGCTCGGGCTACCCTGATCTTGTTCAACAAGTTGGGTGGGTCGGTCAATCCCAACTACTTGGATAAGCAAAGCACATTTTCACAGTTTTTAGGTATCCTTAGCGTCGATAACAAACAATAGTATATTGGTCATAAACAACAACATTTCAACTTCATATTAAGCTAATATATGACTTCCCAACAGGTACATCAATGACCATAAGATCTCTATAAATACTGTCCTGGGGACTGCACTTGTAGACATGTATGCAAAATGTGGGAGCATTTCCATGGCTACCCAAGTATTTTATTCTATAGAACATAGAGATGTGCTTGCTTGGAACACCATAATAGCGGGGATGGCGATGCATGGGCATGCAAAGGAAGCTCATCGGTTTTTTAAGGAGATGCAAGAAGGAGGTTTTCATCCTGACGATATAACTTTTGTAGCTATGCTTAGTGCATTTAGTCATGCCGGTATGGTTGAGGAAGGGAAGGATTTACTGGCATGTATGAGTAAAACTTACGGAGTTGACCCAAAGGTTGAGCATTATGGTTGTGTTATTGATCTCCTTTCTCGAGCTGGTTTTCTTGAGGAAGCGGCGGAACTAATAGAAAACATGCCTGTGGAGCCTAACTCAAATGCATGGGGGGCATTACTTGGTGGTTGCAGGATTCATGGTAACATCGAAGTGGGTGAAAATGTAGGGAAACGACTTCTCAATCTTCAGCCTCATCACAGTGGCCGGTAAGTTTCCCCATTTTCCAATTTTCACAAGGCTTGATGTGTCTCGCGGTCTCTCTCATTATAATCTCTATGCAGGAGCTGACCTTCTAGTTTCATACTACCTTATTTGTGTTCGATTTGTTCAGTTCTGATCATTTCTTTACCTTCTTATTAGTTCATAATCTACGTTATATCTAGATTCAAGTCACTGGACAGAGTCTTGACCAGTAAGAATTAACGAAATTGTAACTTCCGCTAATAGGTCATTGATTTTGATTATTACTTCATCACAGTCCTTTTTAAACTAATTGTGACACCCTTAATTTTGAGAAAATAATTAGGGTGGAGTCCCATTTGGGCTCCAATATTTGACTAAGTCGCCCATTTAGCCTCATATTTTGACCAATAAACTGTTTGGCCCCAAAACAATCAAAATTGTTAAGAAACCGTAACTTTTAACTTTTTATACCCTTTTTGATGTATTTTTTACTTTCTTTTCTTTCTCTTTGTGGGCCTTCACTAGGTATGTGCTCCTATCCAACATATATGCATCTGCAAAAAGATGGGAAGACGCAAGAAAGGTTAGAAAACTGATGAAAAACAAAAAGGTTGCCAAAATTCCAGGTGTGAGCACGATAGAGTTAAAAGGAATTGTACACCGGTTTGTGTCAAGCGACAGAACACACCCCGAGTCAGATTTCATTTATGAGAAACTGTCCGAGATTTCTTCACGTCTGAAAACTGTTGTTGGGTACTTGGCTGATACAAACCAAGTTTTGTTCGATATTGAAGAAGAGGAAAAAGAACATGCTTTGACCATTCACAGTGAAAAACTGGCAATAGCTTATGGTTTGTTACATTCTGGTCCAGATGATATTATCCGAGTTGTGAAGAACCTTCGTTTTTGCACAGATTGTCACGATGCCACTAAATTGATTTCAAAAGTTTATCAGAGGGAGATAATAGTGAGGGATCGAAACCGATTCCACCATTTTAAAGAAGGAAAATGTTCTTGTCTGGACTATTGGTAGAAATGTGGAATATATTGTAGGAAGAAAGAACAGCAGAATCACAGAAGCTGAAAGATCAGAGTAGAACAGTGAGAAGATTCAGCTTTCGAAACAGCCATGAAGCCAGAAGAGCACAAAAGAAGAAAGTCTATCAGATACGAGTTTGAGAAATAATATCACAGTTTTGAGAACAACTCTGGCTCTTTTGTGGACAACTTCAATTCAAGATTCTCAAGCATTGCGAGTCTGAACTGGTTGATGGTATGGAGCTCAAACCAGATTCTACGGCTTACCGGAAATAAACCAAGACTGTTGTTCGACCTAGCCGTATCTTCTTTACGTTTGCAGAGATACCTAACCAGAATCATTAGACTAGTGTTAGGAGAAAACGAGAACTCAAAAGAGGTGAGAGTCTAAATCACTACGACTAAGTCGTCAGAAAAGAAAGTAATCCTTTCGACTTCGTCTTTTTTCTTTTCGTTCTATCACATGAGTTATATGTGCAGGTATGAGTATGCCGAGAACAATTTGAGCCCTTCAAAATTTCCCTTCTTCGGACTGAGTAAGGACTTCGTAGACATCACTAACTTGGTGAAGGGCGAGATGGAGTAGCAATCTTATTTTATGGAAAGCCTAGGCATCCCGACGGATTCCATCGATGCAGAGGTTCTGGTTTTCAAATCCTAGGACTTCATAAGTTCAATGCAGTTAGTATTTTCGCTTTGGAGAATGTCAAAAATGGTTGAACAATAGATATTTAAATACGAGTGTATATTAGAATTGACAAGAATCAGATTTTAGAATATTTTTCTTTTCTTTTTTGCAAATGCTGAAATTATGTTGAGTTCGACTCAAACCCATGCCCAAGGTATTGATGCTACCGTGTTTGTACCTCTGATTTTAAATCATTGACATCTTCAAAAAAAATATACACCAAAAATATGTGGCCAGAAAAATGCAACATTAACCTCTGAATCAAACTCTTTTAAAGTGTTTAAGATGAAGCATTTTTATGTTCATAGAATAAATCTAAACTATGAAAAAATTTGGAGATAGACCAGATTTAAAATATTTTTTAAACAATGTAGAAACTACTAAGAATTCACAAACTTGAATTGTAATAGTTTTTGAGAATCCAGTGATTTACTACTTATCATTATGGACCAAGTAATCGAATTCAAACAATACATAAAAGATAATATAATCATCCATTATTGAACATTGCATTAAGGACAGGTAAAAATCCAAATTACGTGTAAGAATATAATGATACTATATGAGTACCCCTTTTCCCATGTGGGACTTTACACGTCCCCTCACATTGTTTCCACCCAAATCTTTGTATTCCCCCAACCTAAACCGTATTCACGGCCGCCAAAAGTACACACTTTTACACAAAGACCTGTTTAGAACCGGAAAATAGAGTACAGTACCACCAATGAAATATAGTCGATCCATCTGGAGTCAGAAGCCCACAAATTTTATGTTTCGCTATATGGATTTTACTAAGAAGGAATTTATCTCATTTCCTATGACATTGCATTGCTTTAAACAGTAATAAAAGCACGCAGGTTACCCGAGAAATTAATTTGGGCCATACCCATTACAGACACATAGTATCAAGCATCCCAATCCTCATCGCCGATACCCTGAAAAGTATATCAAAAAATAAAAATTAATTCCGCGATCTTACATGTTAATTGCGTATCTCAATTTCACTCAGAGGTGAAATAAGATTGATAACAGATTGAAGGTTATGTAGGAAATGTTTAAATAAAATTCAATGAGATTGTGAAAGCAATCTGAAAGCGGATTAAAATGAAGATATGCCTAAAGAACTGGAAGTTTTGATACTTCTGCTATAACAGGTTCTTATATTTGGGATTTTAAGTTCTACCGTTTCATGGCTAAATGGACATAAAAGAGGACGAGAGGAAAAACAGACAAACCTCTGATGATTCACTTGAGATGTCTTCTATGGAATCATCTGTAACCTACAATGATTATGATAGTGTCAGTTGATAATCGAGAAACGAGAAAAAAGAGGAGAGCGTCCAAACCTATTCCCGAATAGTCATGAATGACATAATTTAAAAGCAAATGAGTTTCATGAAGTCCGTTGTTTTCAATATCAGAACTTCTTTTAACAGTTTTTTTGTGAAAGTTGTTTTTATGTTCAATCTCTCACTTGTCATTAGTGATTCACGACGACGGCACAAAATTTGATTCCAGTGTAGTTAATTAGTTATACAAGTTTACAAGATATCTCGGTGGCAAAGTATAGAAGACTAGTGACAAAAGAGCAGTAACGGGATATTATTATTATTACATTTCACAGACAGAAAATATTTAAATTTGAAAAAGCGTCTAAGCAACAAAAGCAGGAATCGATCACTAAAACTAAAACCCGGAAGGAACCAAAAATGAAGACGCATTTAAGTTCATCATAAAAGTACCTGAGACTGCTTTTGCTTTGTCACAGTTCTTTTTTCTGCAATCAGTTAACTAACAAATCAGTTACAAAACTAGCAATACATAAAGCATATGCTAACATGAAAGATAACACTGACCAGCCTTCTTCTTTGTTGCTGTCCGTTTCGTGCTGGGCCCTTCATCCTGTAAAAGTAACACTTCAGCGTTGAGCTATGAAACATTGCAACTAAACTAATAAGAAATAGTTAATGAGAGTGGGTTTTCTCACAATTGACCTACTCGTCAGTATATTTTACTAGGAAAATCAATTCATACCCAAGGAAATCAAAGGACAAGAAAACGATAGCTACTTACTTCAGCTAGGTCAAGCTTCCGTTTCAAACCAATATTGCTCAACTTCTGCCCTGAAGCTAGAAAGAATCAACAACTCGTTGCTTTAAATTACATTTTCCCATATTAAGACTATACAACTACAAACGCAAGCAATCAGTTTAAGTAGCAACCTTTTGTTGTTGAAGATTTCTTCACACTTTCGGCTGATTTCTGAAATACCAAAACTGTATGAGAAAGATGATGGCATTACAAGAACAAAAATACTAACTTTTAAACTTTTAGGCATGTGAGATTGGCATTCCATTTTAGTAATTCTTTACTTTGTTGGCCACGCGATCACAGGAAAACTCGGATAATTTTGTGAACGGCATCACTAAATACAGTTGCATTATCCATACCACCTCTGTCCTACTTGTCTTTAAAAGCAAAGTTCTAATCTAAGATACCCTATGATCTTCCCAACCCCCAAGGTACATGAACTTATGATAGCATAACAACCAGCCAACCAGGCAGATATCTTTCTGTGCTTCACGTTTTATGCCAAAACTTGCATGACTTATCAGATAAGACATAAGTTTATAACATGAGAAAACATTATAGAGCGCACATGCTCCTTTTTCTTCTCGCTTCTCAGTGGCGAATAGGTCATTAATATACAAGTATAACTTTTAAAACCTGCTTTCTTACACATGAAACATGAAGAAAACTGCATCTATTACAAATCAAGTAATCAATTGAAGCTTAAGCACTTACCTTTACAACCACCTTCTGAAACAGTGTAGCAATAGTAGCTTGAACAAGTGGACCACGCTTACTTGAAGATATCTCTTTGGATTTGTTCAATGACAAGCAATTTTGATCTTTTCCTGACAAATCTTTCTTTGCTGCACTATTCACACTATAAGTAGCATCAACCACCAAATCGGAACCTTCAGTCTGTGCTGCTACTTAAGGAATCAATAGTTGTTTGGATGTAAAACAGACATCTATGCTTGTCTATGAAAATACTCAAAATAACAATTTCTAGAAAAGAAATAAGTTCAAATATGCTAAGATGTCTGAGAGCACAGAGTCATAGCTATCAGAAGAAACTACTAGTATTATAAATTGGATATTTTCAGGACAAGCATTAGGCGTAGCCTCTTCAGTTTTCTCACAAATTCCCTTTTCCTTAGTTATGGGTACCTCAGAACGTCGTTCGTCGCTTCCGTCAGAATCATCTCCAGATGAGGAATCTGCAAAACTAACCAACGAAAAAAGGGAACAACTTCAAATATCTAAATATTATAATAGGAGAAGAAAAATACTTAAACAGTTTAGTCAGGGGCAATTGACAGGTAATTTATACACAATGAATAATCAGCCTATCGACTGAGTTATTATTTACAATAGTAAAAGATATTGGCATTTTCAGAGCCCCTCCAACTTTAAGTCTGTTTTCCATCTAAACCAAAAGAGATAATAAATATTATTGAAAGATTAGGCAAGGCTCTCACTTGAATTTTCTCCCTGCTGTTCTCGCCGACTGTCTAACTGGTGTCAATTCCGTCAAATTTACCACATTTTTTTCAATTGAAGGACAAGAATCCTCCGAAATATCATCATCCGGGGTAACACTGGAAGACAGAGGTTCAGTCTTTTGCCCTCTAGGTTTATTAACTGACTTTTCTTCACCTATTGCACTAGCACCAGCACCACCTTTAAAATCACAGTTCGCATGTTTTTCCTTGAAAAAAGAGAAAAAAAAAATTATGAAGATTTTCGAGTGCTACAACTCAATAAGCTAACTCGAACAAAAGCTAACCTCTACAAGTTCCTTAGGGAACTCTAGTCGGAGCTCTTCCGGATTCTCATCTTTTATCCCAATCCACCATGCTTCAGAAAATACAATCTATCAAAAAATGGTTTCAGGTGATGAGAACTAAATAAGTAGATGCACATTCCATGAGATATTTTTTCGTGACAAATGAATGATGCTATTGATGATAAAAGAGTAGGATAGAAAGATGAAAAGATGCAAAAATCAAAACGAAAGACCTATATCTTTGACACATACCATAAGATCACATACTACGATATATAGACAGATGAAACTAATTGTGTTTCTTAAACTAACAAAAAGTATGCCACTGCTCATATACATGTCGTGTGTGGGTATGTGACTGTGAGGTTCTGCCGGAAAAGTAAAAGTACTGAAAGACAATAAGAAAAATCACAACAAAGAAAACACAAGGTGCTTCCCATTTATTCATTAGTGGATGGTGTTGAATTGGACCAACATTTTACGGCATCGGGACATTTACTTAGAATCGTGCCACAGAGACGTCTCCCCAAGTCAACAGAAAATCACTATGGTACAATGTGTGTCGAAAACATGACTGAAGGTCCAAATTGGTTGGTTTAGTTTATCATAGCACCAAATTCCTTTACCGAAAAGCGACATGATGTACACAACCTCAAAATTATTAATGAGGATTTGAAGTACCCTGAGTCTTCTATTTGCCTCTTACTAATCATGAGGCTTAGTTCCCTTCATATTCACTTAATTACTACCATCCTCACAAAACTCAAGTAAATCCAATTCTTCATTATAATAAATTCAAAGACAATCAAATTTCTACAAGAATTCAACTTTGAATCAAAGCATAAGCAGAGAAAAACAACGAACCATATTATCGAAGTTATCCTCGCAGATCACACTCTTCCCTCCTTTAGAGAACTGAAGTGTTAAATACCTATTCTTCGGATAAACAATTGTACCAAATAACTTCACTTGACCCTAAACACCATCACAATATAACAAACAAAATCAAAACCCTAAACTAACAACATATAATCTATTAGGTTTTTACAAAAACAATTAAAATGAGTGAGTTTAAACCCTTACTTGAGGAAAATCAAGGTAAAGTATAGGATTCTTTGTTCCTAAATTCTTTAATTCACCAATCTTACCACCATTAATAGGAGCAATAAGACCAGGAAATGAGAAGAGAAATCTATTCTTTCGTTGTGATTTCTTCAGTATGTCTGTTCCGTGATGTTTGATTACAATTTTTGATGGATTGAGATGAGTAGAAGATTTTGCTGGTGTTTGAGTAAGAAGATTTTGAGTGAATGCGAGTTTTTTAAGTCTTTTGCGTTCTTCTGCTTCTGGATTTGGTGGTTGATTTGTTGATTTCTCGCCATTATCGTTCTTCTTTGAAGCTCGAACCATTATTTTTTCTCAAGCTTTGAAAATGTTTGACGAATTTGAGTATTAAGATGTGAGTATTTGGGTTTTGGCGCTCTCTCAGTTGTTAGGGCTTACATTTGTATCTAATTCCTGAAATCTCCTTAAGTTAATGAAAACTCAAGTCTAAGCCCTTGACGTTTCTCAAACGTTAACAGACTAACGGGAGCTTAGGGATTGACTGTTTTTGTCACGAAGGCAGCTTTAGGGCATCCAAACATGTCTCTATAAATAAAGGTTTTGGTCGATTACATTTAGGTTCGAATAGATATCACCGATGTCTAAAGATATGCCCTCTAGTAAATGTCTTACTGGATGATAACAAAGAACATCATTTGTTTGCAATTATGAAAAGTTTTTGGTCGATAAGACCGATAGTGTACTCTACTTATTGAAAAGATGCCATTGATATGCCCTCAGCAAATGTCTTAAGGACATCTTTACCGACTAATAACATCTTATAATGGTGTGGTGCGTACCGTTATGTTCCCCTATACATTGGTAGCTTTGTGACAACTTATAATGCAACTTATTGTACATCTCTCATCTCTGATAAGTTACCCTCATAAAGTGTTTTAGTTTTCAATAATAACACCATTTTCTTTGAAGAAATACTTAAAAACGAAAATTTGCGGAAGTTTTTAATTTTGTGTGTCATTTTGGAGGGTGGGTCATGGGATGTTTCGATCAAATAAGAATTCGAACTTTCTCATTTATTTATTTTTTATCTTTTCACCAGTAAACATTGATGCAAAACATAAATAGTTAGAATACGATTATAGATGAAGATAATGGTTTGACTCGCTCCATAAAAAAAAATGGATAAATTCATTTTTTTTTTTTGCAAAATATATGAGAATATTTTCAAATTTAAGTTTGAAAATATATGAATTATAAGGTAAGCTGCCCTATACATACAAGTAATGATAGGAAAACTACAAGTATCGTTATTTTCACATCAATTCTCTTAGATTTTTTTTTTTTTTGAATATTGATTACAATAGTCATTACAAATAAGTTGATATATCGATACGATGTGATAAATACGATATGACGAAATAGAATGGCCTAAAGTTTATTTATACCCAAATTCAATGTTTCTAGATTTACACTTCCATAGTTCCAAGTAATCGCTAATCGAACCTTAGACCTTCGCATTACGGAGCAGATGGGGTACCATTTGTTGACACTCTCTTGGTTTTCTTGTTATGTTAGTCAACAATTTTGATTCTCGGTTCCAAAATGGGTGCAAAAATCAATTACAGCTACTCGTTTAGCCACAGTTATTATTGATGTAGCAGAAAGTTGGGAGCTCCACTTACTTCACCATTAACGCCGGCAGCACTTCTGTATTCACAAAAGAAGAAGCTTCAAACGCTCCATTAATGGCGTAAATTAGCAACACCCCTCTCAGGGAAACCTCAAACACAGGTACCCTTAACTTCAAGACTTCTAAGTTAATGGCTTTACTACGAAAACCAACAAAAATCATTCCTTTCTTCTTCTTCCCACCAAAACCTATAAACCAGAGAAATACTCATCTAATCACATTTTTCAAGTATACCCATTGCTTCAATCCAATTATTGATACAAACCCTAATCCACAGTCTACTAAAACCCATTATTCATATTCAAGTATACCCATTGCTTCAGATCGAAATGAGATTGTAAATAGACTGATTACAATCTTTATAAAGAGAGAATTGATACAAAATAGTGAAGAATTAAGAACTTATGGAGATAGATTAAACCCTGAAACAGTTGAAATTGTTTTGAAAAATTTCAAAAGTTGGAAAATTGCTTATGAATTTTTCAAATGGGCAAATGAACAAGATGGGTATAATCACAATTGTTATACATATAACACAATGGTATCGATTCTCTCTTTAGCAAAACAAACTTCTCATATGAAAGTTCTAGTTAAAGATATAGTGAATTCTAGATGTTCAATGACGGCAGGTGCTTTAGGGTTTTTGATTAGATGTTTGGGTAATCAGGGTTTAGTTGATGAAGCTGTTTACATATTTGATCAATCTAAGATTTTGGGTCTTACTGTTTTGAATATTTATAGTTATAATTGTTTATTAGAAGTTCTTGCTAAATCAAGTAAAGTTGAATTGGTTGAATTGAGATTGAATGAGTTGATTGATTTAGGTTGGGTTCCTGATAAATTTACCCTAACCCCAGTTTTACAAGCATATTGTAATTCAGGAAAATTCGAAGAGGCTTTGAATGTGTTTAATCAAATTCTTGATAAAGATTGGGTTGATGAACATATTTTAACGATTTTGGTGGGTTCATTTAGTAAATGGGGTGAGATTGATAAAGCTTTTGAATTGATTGAAAGAATGGAAGAATTGAATAAGAGTTTGAATGAGAAAACTCTGGTATTGTTGATTCATGATTTTACGAAAAACTCAAGAGTTGATAAAGCCCTTCAACTGTTCGATAAAATGCGTAAGTTAGGTTTTAGTCCAGACCTTGCAATTTATAGTGTATTAATTAAAGGGTTGTGCAAGAAGAACGAGCTTAAGAAAGCTTTGGATTTTTACAAAGAGATGAAGGATACTGGTATTACTCCTGATGTTGACGTAGTTTCGAAGTTAATTTTCTCGTTTTGTGCAGAAGGTGACTTAATTACTGCAAATCAATTACTCGAGGAAGGTGTGGAGGGGTTGGAATTGCAATCTAGGGTTTCACTTTATAATGCGGTTTTAGATGGGCTTATTCGTTGTAGTTTGGTAGAGAAAGCTTTTTCCTTAATCAAGACTATGATTGGAGTTGAATGTGACGGGGAAATTGTCACTGATAATCTTTTTAACGTTAAGGAAAAAGTAATTCCGACGACTAGTTCTTTCAAAATTGTGATTGATGGTTTATGTAAGAATAAGAAATTAGATTTAGCCCTAGAACTCTTTAAAGATATGGCTCGAGTCGGTTGTAAAAAGGATATCCTTCTCTATAATAATTTAATCAACGAGCTATGCATTTCAAATCGATTGGAAGAAGGAATGAAGCTTCTGAGAGAAATGAAAGAGTCGGGTTTTAACCCTACACAATTCACTCACAATTGCATATTTGGGTGCTTATGTAGAAGAGAAAATGTCTCGGAAGCTACCGATTTGTTGAGGGAAATGCGCTCTTTCGGGCACGAGCCATGGATCAAACACTCTTCCACACTAGTAAAGCAACTCTGCAATAATGGGAAGGCAATCGAAGCTTGTAATTTTTTAAATGAGATGGTTCGAGTAAATTTCCTTCCAGATATCATTGCATATTCTGCAGCCATTGATGGGTTATTCAAGATCCACAAAGTTGATCGAGCTATGGAGCTATTCACGAACATTTCTTCACGTGGCTATCAACCAGATGTTATTGCTTATAACATTATGATACGTGGACTTTGTAAGGCCGGACGAGTATCAGAGGCGAGAGAGTTTCTAAACGACCTTTTAAAGAAGGGTCTCTTGCCCTCTATTATTACCTACAACTTGATGATAGACGGGTTGTGTAAAACAAACCAAATCGATGAAGCTCTAATTTTTCTTAAAGGAATGGTGGATTATGAGATCGAACCCAATGTGATCACCTACACAACTTTAATAGATGGCTTGTGCAATACAGGAAAACACGATGAAGCTCTTCATCATTGGGGCGA
The DNA here is from genome assembly GCF_041429995.1 of Eschscholzia californica. Taxonomy (NCBI): domain Eukaryota; kingdom Viridiplantae; phylum Streptophyta; class Magnoliopsida; order Ranunculales; family Papaveraceae; genus Eschscholzia; species Eschscholzia californica. The sequence continues at coordinate 8,286,536 of NW_028238198.1, read as the reverse complement.
AATGAAGAAGAAAGGCTGTGTTCCTAATAAGATTACCTATATGGCTTTAATTAATGGTTTGTGCAAATGCAATAAGGCAGATACTGCATTGGTCTATTTCCGTGAGATGGAAGATAAAGAAATGACACCGGACGTATTTGTATACATTGGACTTATAAGTGGGTTAGTTTCAAATAACGAATTTCTCATGGCTTTAAAGATTTTGAAAGAGATGGTTCAAAAGGAAATGTTTCCTGGAAAATCAGATAAGAACTATCCGGTTCTGATAGAGGCGATAGACAAGTTGTCTGAAAATACCGATACTTCTTTAGAAGTAAAATTTCTCATTGCGAGTAGCTTCATTCCATAATTGTGTCGTGTTACAGACAATATGACAGAATAGATGAAAGTTCGTAAATGTTGTCACCATTCTATGTGTCCCAAACTCATCGAGATCATGGGTTCGAGCTTTAGGACATCATATCATAAATTTGTCAGAGTTCGTGAATCATGGGGTGGCGAGAGAACCCTTTTAGTGTATTCGAAGGTTCTTGACCAACTTATCTTCATCGGTATGAGAGTCTAGTGCTACAAACAAGGTATGCTTTCTTGGGGGAAGTTTAGATTTTGGATGTACTCCGTTTCGTTGGTGTTACCTTAACTTGGTAGAAATACATATTAACCGAGTAATGGATCCAAGCACTGATTTTTCGGAGGATTATCTTCAACGGTGAAGTTTCCGATAAGCTCAATTTTCTAATTCAAAGACTCCAATTATAACAACATCACCTTATGTTTAATGATTGTCTGTTAATCTTCAGAATCAGAACTTCAACTTGAATTCCTATGTTTTTTTCTCTGAATCAAGTTCAAGATTCATAAAAAGATTTTGGGTTGGTGCAATCAGAAGGTAGAATCATCATTTTGGCAGATTTTGAAGCTGCAGGTTCTATCTGATCAGAAGGCAAGAAGCTGGAAATTGTGGTAACGGTTAATCAGCAACGTTCCAGTTTGAGATCCAAGGCTGGAGTTCGAGCTAATCACTCATCGTCACGAATACGTGCACTAGAGAGCTCCAACACTGAAGAAGGTCCTGCCGTTCTTTGAACTCAGTCGATTTCTTTTCAGATATGAACTCAAAAACTTTCTCCTCAAATGGTTTCTTTGGCAGAAACTCAAGGCATTCTTTCGTTTTCTTTTTCTTTTTCGGTACGGAGTAAACTATATCACTAGCTACATTTGAAAACCCATCCTTTCATATCAGAAATTGTTTGATATAGTATAATATATTGGATCATTCATTGGTCATCTTCGATATTGTACTCTTTACGACTTCCCTTATGAATTTTCTTGCATTCTTTGAGTACTTTTTGATATTCTCCAATTGAATGACTTCGTCTCGGATAAGAGTCTGAGAGTTATTCTTGGAAGGGAGCGTCTATAGGTGTCCCTCTTATTTTACTCTCGACCCACCCTCACTCTTAGCGCCCCGACGGATTGGGACAGTCCGAGGACACTATCTGTGTTGGGTTTGAACAACACGGATTAGATCCAATCCGAGACCCACAGGAAGTGCCAAGAGGGGGGCTGGCCAAGAGCAATAAGGTGGGGCACTAGTGTTGATAAGAGTCTTTCAACATAAGTGCGACATAGATGACCTATGGATAAAAGTCGAATGATTACCGCTTATATGTCAATGTCAGCCTTTAGCCGCCCCACTTAATAGTGTCTACATATTTCTATACGAGTGAGGATTAACACTTTCTTCCCAAGTAATGTGATAATAATATACCACTTTTCACTTTTCACTCCATTTTAGACAAGATTGGCACCACATTTTCATCATCATATCTTTAACTAATTCTTTGGAGGAAAGATGAACCCTTATATTCCTTAATTCACTCAAAATTTAACCCCTTAATCTAGTATCTTTAAATTTACAACAATGCTACTTGGCCCAACAAAAAACAGCCCCAATGATCCGATAATGCAAATCCTGCATACGACGTCAGCAATTTGCATTGTTTAAGTTAATCGGACCTTTTTTGTCCGATCAAATAGCATTTTCTTTAAATTTTATCCATCTATTAATGATTCTCTAGTAAATGACACTTATCATTAATATTCTTTGATACATATGGTTGTACTTTTCTACAGAACTACTTTTTGTTGTTAAATGATTTTTTTTTTTTCGATTTTCATATTAATATACTTGGACATAAACCTAATCGAAGTTAATGTTATTATTTTTATTTTCGGCTATATACGGCAGTATTCTGTTAAACCATTATTATTATATTAAAATTGTACAGAGCAATGAGCTCATCTTCGTGGTGACAGTCACTCTATGCCAAGTAAAAATCATGCACAATTTTTTTTTCTAACTCTTCCTTTTGTTCTTTTTAGGTGCTCACACCCAAAACACAGACATATTTCAACTTTTGTTTCACACATTTCTGTCACTGTGAAGTGTGGGTGATCTGATTTCTCTTTAAAGGTTGTAACTGTCTGTCACAATATTTCTACTAATAATGTTATGTCGAAACAAATCTCGTGAGACATTACTTGGTACTGACGCTATATCCTGAACCCTAAATCGAACTACGACCATCACCGTAGTCAAACCTACACCACCAATATACCACCTGACCACCTCCACCAAAACTCGTTATTTAATTATTATTTTTATTAATCTTTTATTATCATAATCAACAAAAAAATCTTAGAAGTTGTAATATTTATTATAGGTATGTGCAAATCAATTTTTAGGATTTTGTTTTTCGAAAGATACTTTTTGAATTGTCAGTGATACCGTCTGTTTTGACTCTAACATCTCACGCCCCTAGAACACAGAAGCTAGAAAAGAATCATAATCCCTTATAAAGAGCATTTCCCTCTAATTTGACATAATTACAACCAAAATTTGTTTTTTTTTTTGTAGCCAAATATACTAAAAAGGTAAGTAATCTGTTACGATTTCAAATTCATTAATATTTGAGTTACAGATACTAAAATCGGTAAAATCAATTAAGGAAGTCAGACACTTGAATTTGAAAATAAGAATATTGGTATGAATCAAGTAAAATCACATGTTAAGACCACTTGATAGTGCCTTCTAGCTGCAATTTAATGCACCCACCAAAAGTACTCTACATCTCTTTAAACCATAGGTCCTAAAAGACCTAAACATAATATACCAACTTAACCAAGTGTGGGGGTCAAAAAAAGGGTTCAAGTAGTTCATCTCATTTACATAAATAAAGAAGCACATTCAAGTTTATTTCTTTATCATCAATTCAAAGATTGAGCAGTTCTAATAAACAAGAATGTCTTCTGCTTCATCTTCTTCTTCTTGGAGTTGTAAAAGTTTACAGAGTCATAAACAACCCATCTTCTCCCTGTTATTCTTCTTTCTTTTCTTTCTCATTACCTCCATTAATGGTGCTTCTTCTGCAAGAATAAGGAGCTTTGAAGGATTGAAGAAGGAGAATAGGATTGTAAAGAGGAAGAACTTGTTAGAAAATGGTCTTGGTAGAACCCCTCAGATGGGGTAATTGATTTTGATCACATTAACTTCTCTGTACATTATTAAATTAATTGACTACTTTTCAAGTTAGTTTTTTTTTTTTACAAAATAAAAAATCGTAAGGATATTTTAATCGAAAAAATAATCTTAAAGGATAATCTATCATTAAGATACATTAGATATTTATACTTATAACATGTAAATCTTTCTCATGGTTATAGACCCCTTAATATTGTACTATGGCAATGTGACTTCACTTGGTCCACGTGGGACTATTCTGATACTCTAAATAATTTTTTATGGTTGTACTAAAATTTTCGTGGCTAATTTGATCAGATGGAATAGTTGGAATCATTTTCAGTGTGATATTGAGGAGAAGTTGATTAAAGAAACAGGTGAGCTTCTTTCTTGCTTTAATTCGTCTGTGCGCGCGTGTGTATATATATAATTGAGATTAATGTTTTTACAGCTGATGCAATGGTATCAACTGGTCTTGCAGCAGTAGGATATGAATACATAAATTTAGGTAAGAATTTACCAATATTCTTACACCACATTAAGGTAGTGTTCGTTCTTTTCCTGCGTCAGATCTTAAATCTGACCCAAGATCTGATTGACTCAGTCGGATTTCGTAATATTTGTGATGTCTGGCTTGTCTAAATTACCATTTTGGGTTGATTTTGAGTCCATGTGAGTCAGACGATTCAGATATTATGACAATGAGGAAAAGAAACAAAACCACCACCTAAGTAATATCCTACCTTTCTCTACTGTTCTAGTGGTTTTCTAAATCGTTTTTTCGTTTTCTTTCTATCAGATGATTGTTGGGCTGAACTAAATAGAGACTCTCAGGTAGGTCCCTAAGCTATATATATATATATATATATATATATATATATATATATATATAAACTTTAAGCCTTAGTACTTGTAAATGAATGACTTCTTTAGAAATCCATGTGATTAAACTTCAAGTTCTTTTTCGGTTTTATTAGGGTAATTTGGTTCCTAAAGCTACAACATTTCCATCTGGAATAAAGGATTTAGCAGATTATGTTCATGGCAAGGGGCTGAAGCTTGGAATATATTCAGATGCTGGGTATATTTGATGCTCATAACTTAACTTCACGATTATTTTTCGTTTTCTTTTCTGTCAGAGAGTACTCGAGTTAATGGGATGACTTTGTTTTTTATTTTAGGATATACACTTGTAGTAAGAGAATGCCTGGTTCACTAGGTCATGAAGAACAAGATGCAAAAACATTCGCTTCATGGGTATGTTTTGTTTATTTTCGAAAAAGGGGCCAAATCCTATAACTCTTTTTTGACAGTCATTTTTTTCGTCGTTCTATTATACATCATATGCATGAAAAAACCGTAACAACAACCATGTTTTCGTTATAACGGTAAACACGTGTGATTGTTATTTACATGTTCTAATGTTATTTAAACACTGGTTATAACGATAACTAATATTTGTTCCATTTTTCTGTTTAGGAGGTTGATTATTTGAAGTATGATAACTGTTACGACAACGGAACTAGCCCCAAGGACAGATACCCTAAAATGAGCAAAGCTTTATTGAACTCTGGAAGAAACATTTTTTTCTCTTTATGTGAATGGTAAGCTAGTTTATTCTTAACTTTTTTCATATCAAAGAACAAAAGTAATCTGCAAATTTTTTTAATTCAAAGTTCCATAAAAGTTTTACCTAATTTCAGGGGTGCTGAAGATCCAGCAACTTGGGCTCCAGGTTTAGGAAATAGTTGGAGAACAACCGGAGATATTGAAGATACTTGGGCCAGGTAAAAACCCTAAACCGCTGCAAAACACATCAAAACACCATTCAAGTGTAAGTATATCCCATTGTGAAAGATTTTCAATGATCTTACTCTTGATGCTAGTATGACATCTCGTGCGGATTTAAATGACAAATGGGCTTCTTATGCTGGACCTGGTGGATGGAACGGTATTATTTCACTGAAGCATTGAACATAAATTGATTAGGAGTAGAACATTGTGCAAGTCTATTATGAACAAAATAAGAAATATTTCTTTACATGTTCAATATACATGGTTTACTTCTCTTAGATCCGGATATGCTTGAAGTCGGAAATGGTGGCATGACAACAGAGGAATATCGCTCGCATTTCAGTATATGGGCATTAGCGAAGGTTTACTTCAAGATTTTATATAAGTTTTGTTGTGGTTTTGGTGCTTACAATAGTGACAAACAAGTGTCTTTATACATGTGCAGGCTCCATTATTGATCGGATGTGATATTCGATCGATGAACAATGTGACCTTTGAATTGCTTAGCAACAAGGAGGTAATTGCCGTTAATCAAGGTATGGATTTATATGAACAAGTTCAAATTGTCAAGCATTTGCATAGTTTAGATATACTAATGAAAGAAGAGAAAAACACATAATAAGATTGAGTGATTAGTATTTTTGACATGTCAGAGACGGATACTTGAAGTCACTCCAACGAGTAAAATATGAGCTTTAATATGTACATCTTGGGTATACAAGCACAAATCGTGTTTGGACTTGAAACTATTACTTCTGTTAATGCTGTTTTATATAGTGCCGCCCTTTTTTTTTTTGGTGAAATATATAGTGCAAAGTCGAGAAACAAATAAACTAGTGTCAGATACCAATACCCGATTACCCGTTACCCATACATTTACAATAAGTTCTAAGGTATAACTTCGTTTATGTTTTTATGATCAGATAAACTTGGAGTTCAAGGGAAAAAGGTTAAAAAAGATGGGGACTTGGAGGTACTATTACTCTCTATCAACAAATGAAAGTAAAATTTGTATTCAAGTTTGTAAACTCGAGTATTTCTAATTTTAGACTAAAATCCTAGGTATAACTACCAACATTTTTATCTACACATTTTATTTTTCAAGATAACAAATGTGCAGGTTTGGGCCGGCCCACTTAGTGGTGGAAGAGTGGCTGTGGTTTTATGGAACAGAGGTTCTACCACATCCCGTGTTATTGCTCATTGGGCAGATATTGGTCTTGAACCATCAACTGTCGTCGATGTTCGAGATGTATGGAAGGTACACTTACTAGTCTAGCAGCACCCAAACAACCCTTCACTTCGTTGCTACGCTAAATTGCTATTGACTAGTATAACTTATTGTTGTATGTTTAAATTGTCCAAACATTCACAGCATTCGACAAAAGCTTCGGTCAAGGGACATATCTCAAGTCTATTGGAGTCTCATGCTTGTAGAATGTACATCCTGATACCAAAATAACCCAGTGCCAAAAGATGAATCACAAGTCAGTATGAACATGTCATCAAGGAAGTTAAATTTGTTGTTCGAAAGCAAATAAAGGAAAGGTTTCGACTATATAAAACATTTCAATAATCAAGTCCATATGAAATTATAATTAGATTTTTCTTGCCATTATATTTGAACCATACTTCGAAATAATACTTCTACTTACTTGCTTCTTCAAAGCTTTAAGTTGATTATCTTCGAGATAAATTTCGGGGTTCTCTTGGACTTAGCATTATGTTTTCTAACTATCAAAAGATCTAATGTGATCGATCACCAGATCAATCTCCAACAAGAAAAACATGGATAGAACAACCATGACCCCTATCTGGCCTCACCCAAGAACATTGATATGTCAACTACTCAAGCTTGCTGCTTCATTTCACTTATGGCAACTATGCTTGACTCTAGGTTGAGGAACCTCTTCTCCGAAAATTCTCTTAATTCAACATCTTGATGTTTTCTACACATTTATGCCTTTATAGTGGAACTCCACATGATAAAATCTGTTCTGAAATGATTGAAAACTTTTTTTCGCGCTTCTTATGCTTCCACATTTGTACAGCAATGAGGTTTTAACTTCAGAAATCTGAAAATTTGAGTTGAACCCATTGAGCCTATAATTTTCAAACTCTCATCCCAAACTCAGCCAACACAGATCAGAACAATCTGAAATAAGTCTAACAATTTTTTAACTAGACTTGATGCTTCATCTAGAATACCCAAAATAAGTCTACCCATTTATCATTGATGAAGTTTCATATTGAATTACATTCCAAGAAAAGCTTTCTCAGGCATTTCATCAAACAAGTTAAGTGTGAACTTGGACAAATTCAAGAATACGTATACAAATTCATGATTCATTACAAGAGATGATCTTGGAAAGATCATAGTAAACATGGGTGTGAATCCATGTTCCAGACCTTACAGAACCCAGATTGGCAAAACACTTCAAAACCAGAGGAAGGGTGAATTTTTTGCCATGAATACCAGGTTTAAGAATGGTGGAATACATCTTTTGAGATTCCGAAAAGAACCCATTATTAATTAAAGCTCCAATCCTCGATTTCTCTAGAATAAAGCCTGTTGGGCGATTAATGATTTAATGGGTGAGACTATCTTCAAGAATTTTGAAGCTGTGAAATTGTGGAGGGAAATTTAAACGCCGGGGAAGAAGAACCTGCAATTAAACACTAGAAATAATGAAAAATATAGGTTAATTCTAATTTGGCCCCCGAATGAGGATTTTAGCCCCCCATCCTTTTCTAGCACTCCAAAGTGACCCTTTGTTTTTCTTTTTAACATTCCAAGACCGTTAATCAACTTTAACAATTATTATTTTTCCTTAATAATCTATATTCAAAAGTATGTTCCTCACCGTCTTCTCTATTTCTTCACTAAAGTAGGTCACTGAAAAAAATCAACAACAACATCCGATCGACCATTTCCGGTGATCTTCAAAATAAATTCCAGTCTCTCTCTATCTCTTTCTTCCTCTCGCCTTCACCATCCCCCACCATTACTGAATTTTCTATCTCCCTTTCTCTAAAATTAGACGGTTTTTTTTTTTTTATATTTAATTTGAAATTTATAGAGAGCTACGCAATTTTTTTATTATTATTGAAGATCCAACCATTGAAAATCGTGATCATTTTGATCCAAAATCTATTTAAACTCGTTTGTCTCTTGCATTACAGATACCAAATTTATTGTTTCTGATCACGAAGAATCACAAGATGAAATTGAATTTGCTAGGTTGAAATCCTAAACGATGGTTGAAAAATCTCATACAACGGGGTTGACAAAATCTCGTATGTGGGTTGTAAAACCCATACGAGGGTTGAATCCCGTGTATACTTTTAGAGAGAGATGGAGGGTGAGGAAAGGGGAATGCGAAACAAGTGGTGGTGTTGAGCGGAAGAAAAGTGAAATTGAGAAAAAAAGTTATTTTGAAGGTCAACGCCCAACTATTATACTCCCATTCAGGGAAGAAAAAAAAGGGAGGGAAAACACTTTCGACATAAGAGCAAAACCGGAAAGAAATTTCAACGGTTAAAATTGACTAACAATAGTATGATCTTGAAGACCATTTTGGGATGCTATACGAATATGCAGACCAAATGTTTTAGTTGGTAACAAATTAGGGGTCAAATTGGAATTAACTCAAAAATTAAATAAATGTGGTGCTGGTTAACCCCCAAATTTCCAAGCATCAACCCCCAAACCAACTGCCAGAGTAGCTCTACTCAGGTCTTTGAAGTATTACAATAGTTTCTCTCTCTAAAACTCTCTCTCTTTCTCCATCCTCCAACAACCATACCCAAATTCTTCTCTTTCTCTATTTTTTATTCAATAAAAAAAAATGTCAATAACAACGACTTCCTCCCTCTTTCACCCCAAATCTTACTTATTTCCCCCGCCAAATCCTCTATTATTCAACCCACGAACTCACAATGTTCCTTCCTACCAAAACCCTAGACTTTCTACGTTTTCAGCTAACTCAAATTCCTGGGTTAGACCTAGGGTTTCAACTAGAATACCAAGAACCGTTGTTACTTGCAGAAAGACAAATTCCGAAATGGAAAAGGATTCAATTCCACTTGATTGCGTCGGAACTGGTCTCGACGTTGAATGCGTTGTTTCTTCATCGGAAACATCTGAAACTGATCAGTTGTTGAACCAGACAAAGGGGTTAACTTTTGAAATTGAGGATAAAAATGGGAAATTTGATATGGGTTTTGCTGGTGGGGTTCTAGAATGGGCACTTTTAATCTCTCCGTTCTTCTTTTGGGGTACAGCAATGGTGGCAATGAAGGAAGTTTTTCCAAAGGCTGGACCTTTCTTTGTTTCAGCATTTAGGCTCATCCCTGCCGGAATGATGCTGGTAGGGTTTGCATTATCTAAAGGGAGAAAGCAACCTTCTGGAACAATGGCATGGGTTTCAATCATTTTATTTGGACTTGTTGATGCTGCTTGTTTTCAGGTGAAAACTTTTCACATTTGCATTTAATTGGTATTTTAAGTAGCTTACTGATATTCATTCTTTACTAGTTGAAAATTTTGGTTCTTGATTAGTTATTTGAATTTGATTGGGACATTTTTGTGTTAACACTTTGGCAGGGATTTCTTGCTGAAGGTTTGCAGAGAACATCAGCTGGGTTGGGTAGTGTATGTTCAATACCTCATTATTCTGGTAGCTAGGGTTTATCGTTACCTCTATCAAAATCTTTATACAGTATAATTTGCTTAACTCTGGCTTTCTGGAAACTTCAATTCTCAATGTTGTTACTTTTTACTCTGTTGTTCTCTTTAGTATGTTTTTATCATATGTTTGGGCATATTTTTAGGTTAGTAACACCTCTATTTTTCAACACTTTTATCGAAGTATAATGCTCAGTATAGTTAGTGAGTGGTCTTGCCCTGTAGTGCCTTGATTGTACCCATTTTGTTAACCCGGGGTTAGAGTTACCTGTGATCTTACCCACGAACACTTACCCCATGTCGTGAGCTAGTAAAAAGGAATTGTATGTAATCCATCAAAGAATAGAGTAGAAGGTGATTAGTTGTCACGTACACTTGTCCTGTTACCGTTTTTTCTCTTCTAGTTCATATTATAATAATCTAAACTTAATTGTCTTCTATCGTTGTGTTCAGTTTTTTTTGTTTAAGTTTTCAAGAATGACCTTACTTGAGTCTATAAATGTCTTCTTGCTCCTAGATTTAACTCATCTATCTTTCTGGTATATTACATTTTTGTGGTTTTTCCTAGTTCAGTTTGTACAAGGCCTTTTTTGATTTATTTTGTTAAAATTTACAGGTGATAATAGATTCACAGCCTTTAACTGTGGCTGTACTTGCATCTCTACTGTTTGGTGAGTCTATTGGGGTGGTTGGAGCTGCAGGACTTGTGCTTGGTGTCGTAGGTCTTCTACTACTTGAGGTAAGTTTTGTATGATTCAAGTACCACTCTTTTGTTTCGTAAGACTTTTTTTCTTATTCTTTTCTGTTCACTTTGTATCCTCCGCCAAATATGTCATATATCTTTAGGTTACGCTCATGCATTAATAATAGGAAAGCAATAATTTCCAGGTACCTGCACTTTCCAATGAAGGCAGCAATTCTTCACTTTGGGGGAGTGGAGAGTGGTGGATGCTTCTTGCTGCTCAAAGCATGGCAGTTGGCACAGTTATGGTCCGTTGGGTGTCTAAATACTCTGACCCTGTCATGGCAACTGGATGGGTAAGTTATATCAGCTTCCTTTTTGATATATAATTTCCTCCCACTTTCTTCCGTGGGATATGTTTTAGTTTGTGTGTATGCAAAAGGCTCTTGATGATTCCATCACATTAATTTGCATTGTTGTGATAACCGTATTTGATATTAATGTTGTAGTATTTCAATCTCAAAATTTATGTTCGGCTTTTAATGGTAATGAAGTAACCATTCTGTCTATCATTTCTTGTTTAAGGTCATTGATAGGATGGGTTAGGTTCAAATTCCATATCGTAATTTTGTTGGTTATTAGAAAAGTGAAAATGTTTATGCCTATGAGGCAACATATGGAATAACTAGTTTGTTTACATATTTACCAACAGCACTTGATTATTGGTGGGATCCCACTCTTGGTGATTTCCGTACTCAATCATGATCCTGCCATCAGTGGGAGTCTGAAAGAGCTAACTTCTAGTGATATTTTGGCACTCCTTTATACATCGATCTTTGGAAGTGCCATCAGCTATGGTGTGTTCTTTTACAATGCAACAAAAGGTCAGTTTTTTCTCTCTTATCTATGCTATAGATCTATTTGCATTATCTTGTTTAGTGATGTTAATAGCTCCCTCTCTGTCTTTAACATACGTATTTTTCTTGTTAATGAAATACGTTGTTATCCAAAAGATAGAACTTTTAGAGAGGTAGAGTTTATATTTTGTTTTTATGAAGATGTAGTTTTTGTTCCCTGTTCATTTGTGTGTAAATGTGGGTTTTCTTCCCCCTGTTGTCTTCGAACTAGTAATGAGTTTAAAACCTTGTCCTCTTTGCATCTTCCGTTCTGACCCCATTGTTAATACTCTAGACGCTCGGTCTTCTAAACAAACTTGGTTTCCTTAAACCGTCGGAAATCGAGGCGGACCTTACCGTTTCCAACACAATGTAATTTTCCCTTTTAATTTGCTAAATATTCGAACTCGTATTTTAGTACTAACTGTACATTTGTGAATTGTGATGTATTTACAGGTAGTTTGACGAAGCTTAGCTCTCTCACGTTTCTAACACCAATGTTCGCATCTATATTCGGGTAAGGATGTCAGAAGCTATTCTTGTTTTTGTATAACTTTCTTCTTCCCTGTCCCTTTTTATTTCGGAACTATCAAACACATACATGAATACAACAAAAATGATAATCTAAATAAGGCTCGATTAAGTATTATACAAGTTTTTGTGATGATTTTATAATCGTTATAAGTAGTATATTACATTTATATTCCAGGTTTTTGTATCTTGGTGAAACATTCTCGGACGTGCAACTCTTTGGGGCGTTGGTAACTGTCGTTGCTATTTACATGGTGAATTATCGAACTAGTACTGATGCAGCATAGAGAGAAAACACCGGAGCAGCTAGTTTAAGAAGACTGCTGGATTTCGTGCCTCTCCGCTGCCCAAAGTGTTCGGCTGAGGCTTTCGGTGTAGGGAAGTTGTATATACTATTTGTAACATACATCAATACACACATTCACAGTATATAGAAAGAAATGTAAATTTACTTAGAGAGGATGTTTGTCCCAAACACAATACCTGATATGGAAATGTATCTCTCTCCCCCTTCATTTTGTTTTTAGTCTCTCAGCCCTTCCTTCTTGGTCATTTAATTCTCCTCAGAAATAGGAATGTTTTCTTTCCTTGGCAATTTGTAGTATCAAAGATTGTATTTAAATTTTTTACAATTTTATTTGTTTTCCTTGCACTCTTGAATGACTGATTTGAACTGATTTGTAGTTCATTTGAGTCAGACGGGTTGATTTGTAGTATTATCGTATTTCTTTTTCCTTGTAAGAAAGGACTTATGTACAATTTGTTCATGCTCATGTAATCCGTAACTCTCCAACCTCTTGTACTAGCAAGCTGACTCTAATAGAAAAACAAAGGCGGTCAGCGTGTCTCGAAACCCTTGACCCCGTAGAAGATTAAACCTCTTACTACTCTAACCACGAGTTGTTTGCGAAATGGTGGTAGTTAATAGATATTTAGTAACAAGTCTGGATGACTGATTCAGGTCTGATTTTGGTTTCTATTAACATCATTTGCTCTTCAATCCATCCCCCTCACTCACTCACTCACTCAGTGGGAGAAAATGAATTGCTGCTTCATCAACTCTTGTTCATTATCTTCTCCATCTTCATCATCATCAACATCATTAGGGCTTCTTATCAACCATCTTAAACCATCACTACCCACTCATTATTCTTCAATCAAACAATCTCACCACCTTCATTTTCAGAATACCCATCTCTTCACAACCCATATTCCTTCTCACCCATGTCTCTTCAATCCTCACAAACACAAAAACCCATCTCTTGTCACAGCAACAACAAGAAGAAGAACAAGTATAAATGGTGAAGATAATGATGATTCAGGAAGAGGAAGAGAAATTGGTATTAATGGGGAAAATTCAACAACAGTAGTAGAACCAAAAGGGTCAGGAACAACAGCAAGGGGAAGAAGATTACTCAAAGTAAGAGAAGAGAAAAGAAAGAGAGAATATGATCGAATTCATAATTACCCAAGTTGGGCTAAAGTTCTTGAAGATGCTTGTAAAGATGATACTGAACTCAGGGCAGTACTTGGGGATAGTATAGGAAACCCTAATTTAATGAAGGAAAGGATTGAACAGAGAGTTCGTCAAAAAGGTCCTAACTTTCGTAAATCTAAAACTGGTTCTGTTCTTGCCTTCAAAGTTAGCTTCAGAGAGTAAGTATAGTATATTCATCTTGTATTAACCTAGAGAGAGAGAGAGAAAGATTTTCCATAAGAAGTGAAATTTCTAATACCCTTTCTGTTTGTGTCTGAATTTATGCAGCTTTAATCCTGTGGATTCTCATATATGGTTTGAATTATATGGTTCTCCATCTGATAAAGATGTTGACCTAATTGGTAGTGTAAGTAAACTTCCCTTCTCTCTCTCTCTCTACTCTTTGTGTTTTCTCTCACTACTCTAGTCAAATTTGTTAAAGTTAGCAACTTTTTTTATCAATGGTGTTCAATTTATTTTTGCAGGTTATTCAATCATGGTATGTGATGGGACGTTTGGGAGCTTTTAACACTTCAAATCTGCAGGTTTTTTCTCATTACAATTTTATGTTCTTCCTCCATTGAATTAGTGTCTTAACTTTAGGTTTCATGAAAAGAAAACTTGTATGGTTCATAGTAACATACATTTTTGGATTTGGGTAGTATCTAATACTATCTTGAGAATACATATAAGATTTTATTAGACGAACAAAGAAAATGTTGTTTTGACGAAACCGTATTGGATTTTGAAGCAAAGAAAAAGTACAAAATGTGATAAAAGATGTAGATTAGTTTAGACATAAATTAGTTCGAATAAATTTTTCGGTCGGTTCATTAGTCTTGGCTTCTTAAAATATATAATCAACGCATAATTGGTTTTAGAATTGTATATAAAGAGAAAATGAAATCAGAACTTGCATACTTTATTGGTTGCAGTTGGCGAATTCATCCATGGACCATGATCCCCTTTACGATGCAGACAAAGGTTTTAATGTTATGCCTTCGTCCTTCCATGATATCGGTGATGTCGAATTTCAGGATAATTGGGGACGAGTTTGGTATGAATTCCTTTTATTAAGTTAGAACTACTGCAATTATGTCATTCACTATAACCTAATTTCCATTCATTTACGAGAATAGCTAACAATTGTTATTCATCAAACAGGGTAGATATTGGAACTAGTGATATCTTTGCCATTGATGTGCTCCTCAACTGCTTAACTGTATTGAGCTCCGAGTACGAATCTAACCTCCCAGACTATTTCACTTTTACTTTTTTTATTTGTTTCAAACATATTATCTGGTGGGAGAAAAAGGAAAACAAGGTTGGCATAAACATATTCTTGGAACTATATCAGTACATGTCACTAGTGTTTGACAAAGGGCCGTGGCATGGCAGCATGGTCTGTTACCCGTGGCTTGTAGGCTGCACCACTAGCACGCCAGGCACAACCTGTAAACAAATCGTGCTCTGTCATGTCCTATGCCGAGACACAAAATGTCATGGCGCCACCTGTCTGGACATGGCCAAATTTAGGAACCGGACATATCGGGCTACACCGACCATTAAATAGGTCGTGTGCGGCCACGAACTGGTCTCAGCCTGTCTGGACATGACCCATTAGGAACCTGACATGTCGAGCTACCGTGACCATCAAACAGGTTATGGACCGGAAATAGACCAACACACCTTCTTGTGAAACTCTTCAAGCTAAAGACAGTTGCAGTAAGCTATAGTAAACCATTATGAGGAACTATAACCTTTTCACCTTATAATGGAAGCAATTACTGATTCCTTTGGGTCGTCAAATCATTACCTCTACTGATAGTCTGATTTCCTGGCAGATATTTAGGCATTCAACAGGTAGTTTTTGGTGGACGTCGAATGGGTGATTGGGAAGAAGGGATGACAAGTCCTGAAGATGGATACAAGTACTTCAAAATATGAAGTGAAATAAGAGACGGGTTTATTCTTTCCAATGTCCACTTAGCTGAAAAGTACAACCTTCTATAAAACATGGATGAAGTCTGCTATTCTGCAATTTTCGCAAAATTGACATGGAGCACCGTGACATGACTAATCTGATAGATGTGGCAAAAGGCGAATCCTCTGTTTTTCTTTTACATTATCTTCTTAAGTTCGTTTGATTGCCTTAGTGTAGACAGCATTAGAAAATAACAGTTTTGTTGTTTTTGGAGAATAGAATACAGTAATGTTATAGTGGAATTGAAATTAAGAATGTAAAAATATCACTGTTTGATTTAGTATATATATATATATATGTATCAAAATATCCCTTATTACATAGCAATGAACAATGTTGGTTCGTCTCAATCATCTTCATTCACTAATAATGAAACAATCTTCTTTTGGCTAAAACTGTAAATGATCTTCCTCCAGTTTAATAGCAGTTGTAGGAGAAGAATCAACATGAATTTCGTAACTAGTAGCAGCAATGGCAGAAGAAGCAGCAGCAGCAACAGTAGGAGGGGGGACACTTGTAATAGGTTCTGCTGCTATGAACCAAGATGACGAGGTGAGGTGCTCAATCCTCTTCCTGACATTCTGCTTTAAACCTATCACTGCATTATGCACGTATGATAATTTCTCGTAGGAATCGAGTTTGTTTATGTCAATATTATCCCACCAAAACCCACCATCACTAACCTTCCTCCTCTTGTGATCATATTCAATTCTCATCTCTTTCTCTTCTTCTTCAACTTCATTAACGTAACGATCAATAACAGAATCGACAGATGGATGACCGAACGAGAAGACATTACCAACACCCGAGAAAGCAATCACGGCGATTTTAGCATCGCATTCAATACAAATATATGCAGCTTTTTTGAAGAGACCTTGACGTCTCTTTGTAAAAGTGATTTTTCTCTTCGTTTCATCTTCAATCTTTTTTATCTCTATCTTCTTCTTCCCCATCTTTTAGTTTCTTGTTTGTGATTGAATGTTTCACTCCGGCACCAAAATATAATCAAGAAACACAGGATGTTAGCAAGATTTGGATATTTCTAATAATGTTTCATCCAAAGATGGTTAATTTCTACTTTCAAGAATTAGATATTTCGAATAGTGTTTCCTCTAACGATGGTTATGATGCAGCCGAAAATTCTGAAAAGAATTAGATCTTCATCTAAAACTTTTAAAACTCAGAAAAAGTCTTCAGATCTTCGTCTTAAGACTTGTTGAACCAAAACTAAGAAGAATTAACTAAAATACTCAACTTTATTGATTAAAACTGAATGAACTAAACAACTACTAAAGCCCCTTTATATAGCATTAGAGTTTCTTAAATCTAAACAAACTCTAATTAAGAACTTCTAACAAATAAAATACTAGTTTCCTAAACCTAATCTAATAACTTCTAAATAAATAAAATATTAGAATAAAGTATCATAAAAATATAAAACTGCTAAAATTAATAATTCTCTACTAAAAAATATTATACTACTAAAAATAAATAGATCTTAAGATATCCAAGATAATTGGAATATCTTCTGAACATCTCCATGCAGGTTAATTCTATTTTTAAACTAAACTCCACAAAGAAATACACCGATCCTTGAAACTATGTAAAACATGAAGATGATAAAGAAATACTAAAACCCTAAAACAAAAATAAAAAATCACAATAGGAAAAAAAGAAAGATTGGGTTAATACCAGTATTGAAATAACTAGATCTTAAGAGCATCTCCAATGCAAAACTCATAAAAATCTCTATTCATCCTATGTGTCAAGTTTCAATTGAGATTCTCACTCCTAGGTGGCCTTAATAGAGATCCTCAATTTTTTTGTCTCTAATGCAAAACTCTAAACTTATCTTATTTACTTATGTGGCATAGTTATTTTTGTCAATAAATAATTAGTTATTTTAGAAAATATAGAAGACTCGATTTCTATTGGTTGAAAATCAAATATTAATGAGTTGGACAACTAGAGATATCTCAAGAGGACACTCTAGAAATAGAGTGTCCTCTTGAGATATCTCTATTCCACCCTCGACACGTCATCTTAGAGATCCAGATAGAGTGTTGCATTGGAGAGAAGTTTTAAGAAAAAA
Organism: Eschscholzia californica; assembly: GCF_041429995.1. Lineage (NCBI taxonomy): Eukaryota > Viridiplantae > Streptophyta > Magnoliopsida > Ranunculales > Papaveraceae > Eschscholzia > Eschscholzia californica. The sequence continues at coordinate 8,268,870 of NW_028238198.1, read as the reverse complement.
TTCTAAAAAACCTAGGTGGCACTCAGAGTTTCTAAGATTGAGTGTCTCATTGGAGATGCTCAATGAGACACTCAATCTCTAACACTTAGAGTGCCACATAGACTCTTTGGAGTTTTTGTTAAAAAATCATGAGTTAATTCCTATATGGCCCTCTACTTTGTGACCAGCTTCCTTTATGGCCCCCTTTTTTTCGTAAATTCAAATATGGCCCCCTATTTTCAAGTAAATGTCATTACTGCCCTTCTTAATTTTAAATTTAAAACATTTAAAAAACATTATTTCCACCTCACCCTTCTCTCTCTCTCCACCTCATCTCTCTCTACAACTCACCCATCTCTCTCTCCAATTCACCTCTCTATCTTTCCAACTCACCTCTCTCTCTTCCAACTCACCTCTCTCTCTCTATCCAACTCACCTTCATCTTCCCCGAATAAGGTCGCCGGCCGGAAAATTTTCCGGCCGGCGACCTAAAAAAAAAAAAAAAAAAAAAAAAAATTCCTCTCATCTCTCTAAAAGCTCCGGCGAAGGGAAACCCCCTTCGCCGGAGCTTTTAGAGAGAGAGAGAGATGAGAGGAATTTTTTTTTTTTTTTTTTTTTTAGGTCGCCGGCCGGAAAATTTTCCGGCCGGCGACCTTATTCGAGGAAGATGAAGGTGAGTTGGATAGAGAGAGAGAGGTGAGTTGGAAGAGAGAGAGGTGAGTTGGAAGAGAGAGAGGTGAGTTGGAAAGATAGAGAGGTGAATTAGAGAGAGAGAGATGGGTGAGTTGTAGAGAGAGATGGGTGAGTTGTAGAGAGAGATGAGGTGGAGAGAGAGAGAGAGGGGTGAGGTGGAAATAATGTTTTTTAAATGTTTTAAATTTAAAATTAAGAAGGGTAGTAATGACATTTACTTGAAAATAGGGGGTCATATTTGAATTTACGAAAAAAAGGGGGCCATAAAGGAAGCTGGTCACAAAGTAGGGGGCCATATAGGAATTAACTCAAAAATCATCTCCAATGAAACACTTTATTAGACACTCTAATATGAGGTGGACACATTTATTATAGTGTCTAGAGAGAGAAACTCTAAAATGAGAGTGTCTACTTGAGACTATGATTTAGGTTATGTTGACGAGAGAGAAGGAAAAACGATTTTTAACAAACTCAAAACCCCATCTCAAAAGTTTCTTCAACTAATCAGCAAATTTTTTTTTCATTTATGAAGAAAAACAAAAAGAAGATGTTTAAGATCTAACTGGATACTTACAATTCTATGTGTTTCTTCCCCAAATCCAAACCTCTTTAATCTTCACCCAGAGAAAAAAAATTAAACTTGTTGGTTATCAATCTTCATAAAAAAAAAATGTAATCTAAACTTTATGCCGTGAAATCTTGATGGGAGCAGCTGCGTTCTTAAAGAAAAATCAAACACCCAAAAATCTAGATCTGAAGATTTGTTTACTCGAATTTGTAAAGTTAGAGTAGAGAGATAAAAAAGATATAATTAATGAGAGATAAAAGCGTAGAGAGAGAAACAAAAATTAAAAGAGAGAAGAGGGTAGATAAATAAGCTTAAAGAGTGTTTATGGTATTAGGAAAAATGGACTGTCATTTTTTTCTTGGGCCCAACAAATCTGGGTAATTTGGACCTACGCCTTATTTTTTTCTTGGCTTGGATGGTTGGCCAATTAAAGGATGGTTTTATGGATCTTTGACTCATTCTTCCATACATTAATTAGACATTGCCCAAAAGGTGTCATATTAAGAAAAGCTAAAATATGGAGTCAGGACATTAGGACTATTTTGAGTATTTTCCTTGATTTCTTTTTTTGCCCTAGCAGTAATTATTTACAAATGAACAACTCTTTAAGTTATATATAATACATTATTGGTATATTAAGTCTGTCGAGATCACTCTTTGGTTGATAAAAATAAAATGAAATATTTGAAATATATGACTTTTAATTCATATTAATCGTTGGTTGCGTACTGATTCAAGAATCAGCTCGCGACAAATGATCTCAAACACAAAAAGCATTCGAAACAATATATCGTGTGTTTGAATGGAGAAAAGAAATTGGAAGAGTTCATACGATATTGAATGGTACGTCGTGCTTAGAGAGGCGGTAAAATACCCTAGCTACTGCTACATTGTAAAAGTGATTTTAAGATATACGAAATTGAGATTTTTTCCCTTTTTTAATATTGGATGAACTAAATAAGCCAGTAGAAAGGCTTCAATTAACTTCCTAGACTTCTCCAAACAGAAAAATCAAGCGTGGGTACAAGATTTTGGAAAAAGAAACATAGACTCGAAATCTAGGACGTCTAAGTATTTTTTTTGTCTTACCATTTTGATGGACACAAGGACCGAAACGAATTTGATCGGGGTGCTTCTAAAGGCACCGGACCAAAAAGCTGTTAGCATCCATTTCTGTTAGCACCAGACCCAACCGCTCTTTTTTCTATTGGCACCAACCAACTATGTAGGCACCACTACACATAAGGTCATCTTATTGAAATAGTTCAAATTGAGGTGCTAACTGTACGTGTGGATTGATCAAAGAAAAAAAACATCAACACCCATATCATGGAAAAAGTTCCATCTTATTGAAATAGGAATCACTACACATAAGGTCATCATAAGGTCATGAGTTCTAGATGATCAAAATGAATCTAAATAAATCCTAGGGAACAAGAATTTATGAACAAGACACCATAAACAAAGTATATACTCCTAAAAGACTTTTAATCTGATTGAGCTAAGAAAGAGAGCTTGTGGATCCTTACAAAACTTATCTTTTACTTTTTATCTGAGTCAATTCATCAAACACATGAACTACAGATTCTAAATTTCTATCAGAAACAAAATCTATACATAAAAAATTTCAATCTAAAACAACTCAAAAGAAGATGAAATCTAAAGATACAAGTAAAATTACTCAAACCCCATAAACTAGATCACACAATTCATGACGATAACTACCATTGACTTAATTATGATGCAATGTCCATTAAAAACTGGTGCTTATAGAAAACTCGGGTCAATGACCATGGTCCATTGATCCGAGACAATAAAATTTCCGGGTGCTAACAGCCTTTTGGCCAGGTGCCTTTAGAAACACCCATTTGATCGGGCAAAGTTTTGCCTTAACCATTGACCCAACCAAGTGAATTGTGTCGTTGGGTCAAACTGAGCTGAGAGATTGATCTCTAATGCTTGTATTGGTTCTAACCAAAACGGCATGTGGGCAGGATTGCTTTCAACACAAAAAAAAAAAAAAAAAGGTTCATTTGTTATAAAACTTCCCACAAGCAGCCTTATGAGTAGGAGATGGGATTGAAGAAGTGAAGTCCTTTTATTACTTGGGTTCTCTCATCTCTTAATTACATAAATGAAATCAAGAGAGAAGAGAAAAAGAGAGTTTGTGGACTTATCAGGTAAATATCGATTTTGTACCCTCTACTACTACTCTACTATTGTATATTCTGGCATACATCATTTGCAAGCGCGACAGAATGCGAGTAGATATATCGAGAAAAAAGAGATTAAGAGTGAGAGATCTATGTTGATTATATAAAAGTGTTATATCGATTATTCTCCCAACAGAGTTTGAACAGTTTGGACTTCACATTTCAAACCAAATCAACTGTGTATTCAGGGCATGAACTGTTTCTACTATACTTGCATCAAAGGATTGTCAAAACGATACAACTCAGGGAAATAAAAAACACAAACAGGTTCAATTTACTAAGTTAACAGAATTAAGTAAGTATAATTATTTTACAACCAAAAATAAATACTCTAATCAAACTTTGGTTGGTGCTCTAAACCTCAATGAGAGTGCTTATGTTAGGAAAGCAATATTTTGGACCTCTAGAACATAGAGATCTTGTAACACCGGTTACAACATTGTGTTCTTTCCAAATACTTTTAACATCAAGACTTTGGAAATTTAGAAAAAAACTCTCCCCATTAAAGAAGGTAGGTTGAATATAAACGTCAGGATTCCTCTCGGTTACTATCGTATCCCTTCTCTTAATTTCCCACTTGTTGTTATCATAATCATAGAGTACCCAAGTTACTATTTCATATTCTGGGGTAACCACAACAAGACTAATTTCATCTTGTACGAGTCCAAGCCAAGTACAAGACCACCAGAACCTGGCTGCACCTCCCACCATTTGGAATATACTCGTTGGTATTGGAAACATCCTACTCTCTTCTTTATCCAAGTTGTACGAAATAATATATCCATTTTTTGTTAACCAATGTACAATCCCTCGAAAGTAAACAGGATTACCAACTGCGTATTTCTCTAGGAAGTCACCAGCGCAGCTTATCCTCGTAGACTTGTTGCAATCTCTCCAACGCCCTTTCTCCGGCACGAAAATCTTAAATTCAAAACCTGTATTTGCTAATACCAAGCAAACCACAGTGTAGCGACTATAGTAATATGGGGAGGAAGTTGGAACTCCAAAGACTAACCCGAAATTGCAGATCGTTCGTTTGTAAGGAGATGGAATAATTTTTCTTTTCTTGGTTACAGGGTTGAAAATGCACAATGATGTTTCGCACGCATACCTTTTTGATGTATAGATTTTGAGACTAAGCAAAAGAAGGCCATTACAACTAGCTTCAATGAATGCTGAATGAAACTCATCAGGTAAGCCTATAGGAATGATGGTTTCACTAAGGAGATTGGGTGAAGAGCGATCATAAGACAGCTGAATGAGACTTCCAGGAGATGGTAAATATTCGGAAAAGAAATCAAAAGTATCATATGGAGTGGTTTGGAGACTACTAGTAGTATGTTTGTTTATAAAGAAAGGATCAGAGATCATGCCATACCATCTTGTGTTGATAACCTTCAATCCAACTAAGGTTTTTGCAGGCACTCGTGTTAGAAGATCACCAAGAAGATTGTTGTCAAGGTTGTCGAGGGTAGTTGGCGTAATACAGTCATCATCTGCACAGAAAGAGAAGAAACAACTTAGCAATCTCAGTAGTAAGTAATGGGTGTTAATTGGAACCATTAAATGTTTAATCAACACTATTTCTATAGTTTTAGGGTTTCAAAAGATTACGTTTTTAACATCTGTAAAACAATGGATTGAAATCACAAATCTTCAACACCAATTGAATATAAATCACATCTCCAATCCATCTTATTCAAAATCAATTACTAAGTCTATTATACAAAATCAGGAACACTATTTTATAAAAAAAAAAACTACCCTAATTGAAAGAAAAGATAACCCATTGGATCCAATTGAAAGAGAATCAATCTCCTCCCTAGAACCCCATGCATCACAGAGACCTAGAAGAGAGAATGATGAGTAAGTTACCTGTTCCTCCTACTATCCTCCTTCTCACGTTCCTACTCCAGATGTGGTTACTACTAGTACTAGTCTTGTTGTGGCGCGTCAAGGTCATTCTGCCGTTAACCAAGGTGGTGGGTGACTGGTGGAGATCTCTGCAATTAACAACCCACCGGAGAAAGAAACTGGCGGTGGTAGTGATAATTTTTTTTGGGTTAATTCCGTTTTGGCCCCCGATTTGTGACCAACTGGCTGTTTTGGCCCCTAATTGTGTCCGGCAGTTCGTTTTGGCCACAAAAAATTCCTAAATGGCCCCAAATTTTTTCAACCTCCCAATTCTACCCCCATGGCATTTCTGTAATTATTTTTTTTTCTTTTTCTTTGTCCACCTCATCTAACAATTGTCACATCACTCTGTCCACCTCACCCTTCTTCTCCGACGAAAGGTTGCCGGCCGGAATAAAAAATTCCGGCCGGCCACCTTTACCAAAATATTTTTTTTTCATTTCTCTCTCTTCTTCATCTTTTTCTTTCTCTCTCTTCTTCTTCTTTCTTTACCTCTCTCTGCCCCTTCGCCGGAGAACCACACCTTCAAGGTCTGGTGCGAAACCAGACCGAATCTGGTTTCCAACCAGACCTTCAAGGTCTGGTTCTCCGGCGAAGGGGCGGAGCTCCTTCGCCGGAGTTATAGAGAGAGGGGTTAGAGAGAGATAGAGAGGTAAAGAAAGAAGAAGAGAGAAAGAAGAAGAAGAGAGAGAAAGAAGGAGATGAAGAAGAGAGAGAAATGAAAAAAAAAATTATTTTGGTAAAGGTGGCCGGCCGGAATTTTTTATTCCGGCCGGCAATCTTTTGCCGGAGAAGAAGGGTGAGGTGGACAGAGTGATGTGACAATTGTTAGGTGAGGTGGATAAAGAAAAAGAAAAAAATAATAATTACAGAAATGCCATGGGGGTAGAATTGGGAGGTTGAAAAAATTTGGGGCCATCTAAGAATTTTTTGGGGCCAAAACGAACTGCCGGACATAATTAGGGGCCAAAACGGCCAGTTGGTCACAAATCGGGGGCCAAAACGAAATTAACCATTTTTTTTTTAGTCCGTGATCCCCTGCCCCTATTTAAACCCAATTTGTTTCCAACCCTAAAACAACTAAGGCTGTGTTTGATAGCAATTTAGGGTTCAATTTGCCACAAAAAAAGAAAAAGAAAGAAACTGGTTTCCTCCCAGTCAGCTTTTCCATCCTTTGGCAAGAATTTTATAGGCACCTGCCATTGAGTGGGCCTTCTTGTTTTTTTTTTTTTGAGAAACTGGCTAGGATCTACGTTAGTCGTTACAATAGTGGGCACCCTTGCCTAAGACCTCTCGACAGTTTAAATGCTCCGTAAAGACCCCCGTTAATCTATATATTGAATTGGGTGGTAGTGACACATGACAAAATGAGGTCCAACATCTGACCTTTTAGACCAATAGCTTTAAGAACGTGGGTCAAGAAATTCCAGTTAACCCTATCATATGCTTTACCCATATCCATTTTGAGGGAAAAACCTCCTTTCTTGGCTTTTGACCTTTGCATTGAGTGAATAAGTTCATGACTCACCACAATATTGTCCAGGATTTGTCTATCTGGGACAAAGGCGTTTTGGGTCCACATGATGTTGTCTTCAAGAGACGGTCTAATCCTATTGGCAATTAGTTTTGTGATGAATTTGTAAATAGAGTTGCATAAGGATATTGGTCGAAAGTCTGAGGCCGTACTCGGACTCCTGACCTTAGGGATTAAAGCAATAGTCGTAAAGTTAAGAGTGTGATTGATAGAACCTGATCGGAAGGTTGCCTGTATATATCGAGTGAGTTCCTCCCCTATTACGTCCCAATTATGTTGGTAAAATATACACGGTAGACCGTCTGGTCCAGGGCTTTTGAGGGAACCCATTTCCTTCACGACTGCTTTAATCTCCTCTGACGTCGGGATCCTTGAGATGTGCTCCAGGTCTTCGTCCGATAACACCTTATATGCTTGTAATATCTCTATTGGGGGGGGGGGGGTATTAACTTGTTCCTCTGCAAACAAATTCTGAAAATAATCTGTTATATCATCTGCTATTTCTATGACGTTGTTTGAAACCGTACCTGATTGAAGCTTCAGCTGATGGATTCCATTTTTCTGTCGCCTTTGGGATATTGCCACGTGGAACGCTTTCGTGTTTCTATCTCCATTTACCACCCAATTTGATTTTGCTCAAGTTTTGATCTTTCGAACTCTTCTAAGTACAAAATTTCTTCTTGCAGTCCACTTTCTATGATTAACACTTCTTCCGTTGGGGTTAGCGTTTGGATGTGGAGGAGTCTGTTTTTCAGTAATTCTTTCCTGTCTTTCATGAGATTAAAAGCTCTTTTACTCCATCTTTTCGTTTGCTTCTTGACCTGGAGGATTCGATCGTAAAATGGACCACTACTTGCCTCCCAATTTTGCTGAAATTTCTCTTTGTAGTCTCTGTGTTTGGTCCAGTATACTTCGAACCTATTGATCTTGTTAACTATTGGAGTCTCAGCCTTAGTTTTCATAAGAATAGGTGCACGATCACTTGCATAACGTGGAAGATGGAATAGACCCGAATCTGGGAACTGCACTAACCAATCTGCGTTGCATAAAGCTCTGTCTAATCGTTTCCTTGTAAGATGGTTTCTTGATTTGTTGTTTGTCCATGTATAAGCGGGGCCATTAAAACCCAGGTCAATAAGATTACCTTTTTGCATGAAGTCCTGAAAATTTTCTAGAAACGGGATGCGGTTAGAGCCCCCCCATTTATCTGTTGGAGATCCCAAAGCGTTCATGTCCCCAATGCAACAGTACGGACCATTGATACCTGCAATTCGGATTAAGAGGTCGTCCCAGAAAGCCGCTTTGTCTTGTAGCCTCGGGGGACCATACACACAAAATAAATCCCACGATGGTTGGAGTGAGGAACCTAAGACAGTAATGTGAATGAGATTAATAGACGAGAAATTAATATTAATATCTAAAGAATCCGACCATAAGAGAATCATACCACCTCCTCTACCGATAGAGGGGACCTGATATCTATTAGGCAGATCTACATTATCATACTTAGGAAAATTAGACATATTAAGAAGTTTAGATTCAGAAATAAATACAATACTCGGCCTAGTGGCCTTAAGGAACTGATACAAGGCATTTTTTGTCGTGTCGTTCCCAATCCCACGACAATTCCATGCTAAGACACTCATTCCTCCATCGGCTTTGCGGTAGCCGAAACCGATGCATTCGATGGGGTGTGTGTAATCTGCCTTGCCGAGCGCTTCAATTGTCGTCGTAGTCGATCCTCTCCCATCACTTGTACTTCCTTTAGGGATGTCTCTTGTCGTTCCAACTGGTCCTGATCTGGTCCTATTGTAGACTCGCCACTCCTTGAGATGGTTAGGAATGTCTGGTCTTCGGTTGGTGAAGCCTGCGATTGTGTTAGTCTGGTTCGTTTTACCTGTAGCAAATCGTTCAAAATCAGACCAAAGTTATCTTTTAATGATTGTTTGCCTGGGTGTTGTTCTCCTGGGTTTTCATCCAAGTGTGGATTGTTACCCAAAATACTAGCAGGATTGTTGTAGTCAAGGCCTGAAAAAGAACCTAGTTCTCTACCACCGTTACGGTTAGTAAAAGGGATCTTATAATGCTCAAGATATTTCGGTTCTATGGCCATGTTAACGAGAGTTTTCTGTTCCTCCGTCAAAGGTAGTTTTAGGAGATCTCCAAACTGCATTATGATGGGACAGAAGTTAATGGAGTGCCTTATACGACCACACGAGGTACAAAATCGGGGAAGACGCTCTACTCTTAACTCAACAGGGATTAATTGAGTGTAGGACAATTTTAAATTGACCCTAGGGGGGAAAGGGTCAGATATCTTGAACTCAATTTTGGCGTGTCCGTACAGAGACCATTTTGCTGCTTCTTCCCTTGTGGTTTGTTGGAAGTTCCCTAATGACCCTACAAGACGGTTAACATTAGTAGACGTTAAATGATTGATAGGAATTCCGTGAAATTGGACCCAGAACCATGATGTATCGAATATGTGATCTGCCGGAGCTCTTTGACCGTCACATTCTTGGAGGATTATCAGTTCTTCTACTACGACCCACGGTTGTCTGTCCATAGCCATTCCTAACTCAGTTGCTGTTGCGAATCTGATCAGGAATAAGTTCTCCTTAATTTCGGTCAGGGTGAATTTATTAGGACCCTGTAGCACCCTTGAGAGCCTGTTCATGGCCAACCCTATCTCAATACGTTTCACACTCATGAATTTAATCACACCAGATTTGTTGATACCTCCGTCTAAATTCTGAAGATCGTCCCCTTCGACAGTTTGAATGGGTCTCTCTTCCGTGGTTAATGCTGCAAATCGTTGTATGAATTGGTTGGATGGTATCTCCATAGCTATCAGAGAGAAGGAGAAGAAAGAAGGGAAGGATTAAGATGAAAGGAGACTAAATCTCACAAAAAAACCTTAATTAAATAGAAAAAAACTAGCTTAGAACCGCTCGGAACTGACCTTAACTGCTGAGAACATGTCTAACCTACCTAAAACTGCTATAAGACTGCTGAGAACATGTCTAAAACTACCTAAAACTGCTATGATACTGCTCATAACTACTTTTGGGACACCGTGAAGGGTGGCGCCACCAAAATCCTAAAGAAACTCCGCTCCACTCTTCTCTCACACGGTTTCAGCCAAAGCTAAAACACACAAATAGCTTCTTTTCAAATCCCATCTTAGCTTAACCTTGAATCAAAGTAGTCCAAGAAACTAAATCTCTTTGCTGACATTCATCAAACACTTTCTGAACATACAATCAACAGTTGGCATGAATAGGTTAGAATTGAAGAAGGAAAACCATGAGAGAAGTGATTGGGAAGAAAGAGAGAATGAGGTAGTAATTAAAAATGGAAAAGAAATAGATAGATGAACTATGTTAAGGTCAAAATGCTAATAATTTAGATAATTAAAGAGAAGAAGACTCAATCATTCTGTACTAGCTTCATCAACTCACCTCACGAAAGTTAATAGCATCCAATACTACTATAAACATGTAGTAGAGAAAAGAGAAAATTGAAGTAGTAGTTTAGGAACCTGACTTTAAGAGGAATTGCCCAAATGCATTAATTAGTTTCCATCTTCGCAAAAAGACGAACATACTTTTTAGTGCAAAAAAAAAAAAACAAAAGTCCAAATTTAGATCTTGTTGTTCACTGAATATGATATTATTTTATATTGAGCTTTATAACATTGGGCTCTGATCTTTCATTGATAGTAGTTCTATGTAGAGAATCAAGATTTCAACAAAAGAAGAAGTAGAGAATATCAAATAATCAAAGGGTTATAGTCAGAAATTGAACTTCAAGATGTATATGAAATTTGAACATGAACATAACATTTGATCAATTGAACTTCTACTCTATACGAGTCTAAAGTTTGTCACATGGATCTCCAACAAATTAGCACGGTTCATAAGCTCAAATTTGCTATTACAAAAAGGAATTACGTAACCTCAAATGAACATAAAGTTTTCAAGCTTTCATAACAGAGTTTTCACCCACGTGTTAACATACCCCTTCAAATTACTGACCCTAAATCACTGAATTAAAAAGAAACAAAACCATAATTACATCCTAAACTGAGACTTCTGAATTACCTAATCACCGAATTAATCACATCCAACCAAAACACAACTAAACCACCCAGCTGTTCACCATTTCTTCTGTTACTTCTGTTCACCGAATTAATAACATCAAAACCCATAAAATCCAACACTTCTAATTACCTACTAATCACTGAATCAATCGTATTCAAAACAAATTCAGACCCAGAAATTCTCCATTTCCTCTTGCACTTCTTTGACTAGCTTATCTGCTTCCTCAATTTCCTGCCTCATTTCTATAGGAACGTTAATTGCCTGAAGTATCTCTGTAACCCTAGTCAGCTTATCAAGACACAACCGTCTAGAGACCTTATTAAGGTCCAGATCGAGTGAACCCCCCCCCCCCCCCCCCCCCCCCCTTTGACAAGATTTTAGATTCATTCGGCTTTACTGGTTGAACTTCAGGAGTGGGGTTTTCTGGTCCAATTTGTAAATCCAGTGGTGGTGGTGGTGGTTGTTGTGGTGGTGGTGGGGGTGGTTGTTGTGGTGGTGGTGGGGGTGGTTTTTGTGGTGGTGGGGGTGGAATGTAGAGACCAAGTGTATTGGCCAAAAACGGCATCTGGGCTCAAAGGAGACGGAATTCGTGTTGGGCCTCCCTCATGCGCCCGCCTTCATGCAACATGGAGCGTGCGCCTCTAGCAACCCAACGAGCCTGGCATGGAAGCCCGTCGAGAGTTCCTCATTAGCAAGCCCAACACGCTTAGTAGGCCCAATCATTCTGGCATGCTCGCCCTAGCCCACTCTTCTAGCGTGACAACCCTAGTCTGACTTGTCAACTCACTCAGACTTCGTAGGGTCACGCCACCACGTGGCTAGCAGTTAAAGAACAAGTCACCTCAATCCCTAACATTTCGCTATACATTGAGGCCATGGTAGAAGACCGAGTCTTGCGCTACTTTGAGGGAGTAGTAGACCTCTTCTACCGGTAACAAGCGGACTAAGACAACAGGCATCGTAGGGCTACGACGCCCCATCCAGAGATCAACGGCTACGAAGACACTCTAATGAGATCCCACTATTCCGGATCTAACTAACCCGCGTCCATGGGCGGTTATCCTTCTCTAAGTTCTATAAATAGAGGAGGCCTCATTCTCAGAGGGGATCATCTCGCTCTCACTCGAAATTACTTACTCTCAACTTGGCGTTCCAGAAACCCTTTTGCTCCGATCACATCAATCATCACTAAAGCTCCAACTAGATTCCGTCTACTCCGGTGACATCTTATCTAAGTTAGTCAAAGAAGGAGGTTCCGCCCAGAAGTGTCTACGATACTTCACCAGATCTTATTGGAGGCTCTCTATTCCTCTTCTACCTTTCTAGTCTACTCTACCGTCCTCAGAAGTCTACTCTGCCGTGATCAGAAGTCTACTCTGCCATCACCAGAAGTCTGCTCTACCATCATCAGAAGCCTACTCTGCCGTGATCAGAAGTCTACTCTGCCTAACCAGAAGTCTACTCTGCCTAACCAGAAGTCTACTCTACCGCCCGAGTAGACCATAAGCTATCCGACTCATCTTTCCGTAGAACCGAGCTCCGGCCACTCTACGAGTCGCGCCACCTCCGATACTACAACGATTCCAATATCATTAGTAACTACTTTCGATTTCTTCATTTACATTATCGAACTAAGTTGCTGACTTGACCGTCAGAGGGTCCTTGGCCGACACCATCTCCGGTGCCCCCTTGGACTTCACGGTTTTGTTTCTCTTGTGCAGGTCAACAGGTCTCTAGTACTCGCTCCCTACCCAGACGTTGGTCTATCAGTAGCCGTTCTCTACTTGGACGTTCGTCTACCCATCCACCCGACTACCAGACCCGACCTTCTGCCCGTCAACCTGTCTATTTGGAGGCCCGAAGCCTAGTTGCTGGTGCCCACCTAACGATCTTTCTAACCGTGTGACTTTCTACCCGTCCACAGTTTGGCGCCCACCGTGGGGCCTCAGCAACAACTATCAAAGACGACCTTTGCAATGGCAGATGACATGGTAGCCACTCCGATCGATATTTCAGCCCAGATAGCCGCTCTCACAGCCCAAGTATAAGAGAATGCCCAAAAGTTCAAAGCTCTGGAAGAAGAGAATTCTCCGATGAGAGCAGAAAACCAACTGCTTCAAGAGAAGATCACTGAGCTCTCTGTACCAAGAACAACAGGAACAAGGTTCCGAGCTCCAGTTACTTCAATGCAGCTTTTCTCAACTCCGGAGCCAGGAAGTTCTTCCTGCCAACCTATCATGCAATCGACCACCGTCAGCGGTTCTACGACACTACCTGCTACTCAAGCTGTCTCTGCAACACCTTTCATAACGACTCTACCTTCATTCCAGAGCTCTGCTCTGCCCCTACACTCTACTCTTCCCCTACATTCTACTACTGCTCCTCTTTTTTCCTCTTCAATGTTTACCATTCCCTCCTCCCACACTGTGGCAGGGGGGACAACCCTTAATTCACAAGCTGACATTCTGAACTTGTCTCTTACAGGTATTCCTCTAGAGCAGACTGTGGCAGGAGACCTACCCAACTTCCAGACGTGGCCCCCCTAGGGAGAACAGAAGGCCACTTGACCCTCCATCGGGTCGCCCAACAGAGAAGCCTCAAGGACCCATTCGCACCAGAATTCCGGATTACAACCTAAGCATTGAACCAGTGGAACTAGTAGCAGTTATGAAGGGCATGGGAAGCACAGTAAGATGGCCAGGAAAGACGAAGACTCCTAGCGAGAAGAGGGACACTACCAAGTGGTGCGAGTTCCATGGAGATCACGGCCACAACACTGCAGATTGCATAGCCCTTAGACTAGAAGTTGCAGAGTTGTTGAAAAGAGGTCACCTTACTGACTTGTTGACAGACAAAGGGGAGAATACCTTGGCACGTCAAGACACCCAAGTCAAGGAACCAGAGCAGCCGATTCCTACGAAGACATGTCTAATAATCTCAGGAGGTTCTGAAGTGAGTGGAGTCAGCCACTCTGCCGCCAAGAGGAGTGCTAGAATTGCAGCAAACCCTCTAGCCCACTCTACAGAAGCCACTCCTCATGCTTACACCAACCAGACAATTTAGACAATGAAGCAACAGGGCTCGTCAACCCTCATCATGACGCTCTTGTCATCTCTCTTAATATCGCAAATGTTTTAGTTAAGCGTATTTTAATCGATAATGGTTCGTCTACTAACGTTCTTTTCTTGAATGCATTGCAAGGTATGGGTTTAGACGAATCTTGCATCTGCCGACGGTCTACTGTCCTGGTAGGGTTCAGTGGAGAGCAAAAGCACACATTAGGGGAAGTTACCCTTCCCGTCTTCGCAGGAGGAGTCAACCTTAGTACTGTGTTCGTTGTGCTAGACTGCCCTTCTGCCTATAATATCATACTTGGTAGGCCATGGATTCATAGCATGAGGGCAGTACCATCTACTTTCCATCAAGTGCTCAGATTTCCAACTCCATGGGGCGTACGAGAGGTCAGAGGGGAGCAGAGCTCCTCAAGAAATTGCTACAAAAATGCGATGAAAGCGCCAAAGTCAACCTTATAGCAATTACAGAAGGAAATGCTCGGTAGCACCGATCCAGACCATCCAAGCATAGAAGAATTAGATGAAATACAGATCCACCCAAACTTCCCAGATCATAAAGTGCAGATTGGCTCTAAGCTTAGTCCTATGTTGCGGAGCAAATTGGTCGAATTCCTTACTGCCCATCATGATTGCTTCGCCTGGTCCCATGCTGACATGACAGGAATCGACCCCGAGGTAATGGTACACAAATTACAGGTAGATCCTAGCCATCCTCCAGTAAGACAGAAGCGTAGAAAGTTTGCTCCAGAACGCAACAGAGTGATAAATGAGGAAGTCCAGAAGCTGATTGAAGCAGGGTCTGTCCGAGAAGTCAACTACCCCGACTGGTTAGCTAACGTTGTCGTGGTGAAGAAGAAGAACGGAAAATGGAGAGTCTGTATCGACTTCACCGACCTGAATAAGGCTTGCCCCAAGGATTCATTCCCGCTGCCCCACATCGACATGCTAGTCGATGCCACTGCAGGCCACCAACTACTCAGTTTTATGGACGCATTCTCTGGATACAACCAGATACTAATGCACCCGACAGACCAGGAGAAGACTGCCTTCGTCACAGAAAGAGGCATCTTCTGCTACAAGGTTATGTCGTTCGGGCTGAAGAACGCTGGAGCAACTTACCAGAGATTGGTAAACAAAATGTTCGCTGGTATGCTGGGAGACACCATGGAAGTCTACATCGACGACATGCTGGTCAAGTCTCTAGTGGCCGACGAGCATCTAAAACATCTCGAACAAGCATTTGACGTGCTAGAAAGGTACAATATGAAACTCAATCCTACTAAGTGTTCCTTCGGTGTCTCTTCAGGGAAGTTCTTGGGCTACATGGTGACTCACAGAGGAGTGGAAGCCAACCCAGACCAGATCCAATCAGTGATAAACATCCCTTCTCCCACATGCATCAAAGATGTGCAGAAGTTAGCTGGTCGGGTAGCAGCCCTTAGCCGTTTCATCTCACGCTCCTATGAGAAGTGCCACCATTTCTTCTCTACTCTGCGGAAGGCCAAAGAATTTGCGTGGACTCCAGCATGTGAAGAGGCACTCCAGCAGCTGAAAGAGTACCTAACCTCTCCACCCTTACTGTCTAAGCCTCAAGAAGGCGAAAACTTGTATGTTTATCTAGCAGTCTCTGAAACGGCAGTAAGTGCAGTACTAGTACGGGAAGAACAAGGTAAGCAACTACCCGTCTATTATGTTAGCAAGTCTCTACTCGATGCAGAGACACATTATAGCCAACTAGAAAAGCTTGCCCTGGCCTTAGTAATGGCTGCCAGGAAGCTAAGACCTTACTTCTAGTGCCACCCGATGGTTGTAGTTACCACATTTCCATTAAAGAATGTACTTCACAAACCAGAACTATCAGGTAGACTAACCAAGTGGGCAGTCGAACTTAGTGAGCATGATATATCCTACCAACCTCGTACTGCAATTAAGTCTCAAGTGTTGGCTGACTTCATAGTCGATTTTACACCTGGTACTCTAATTCAAGCCGAGAAGGAGTTGTTGTGCCTTGCAGAACAGAAGAAGTTGAAATGGACGTTGTCGGTTGACGGGTCCAGTAACATGAATGGAGTTGGACTAGGCATAGTCCTCCAATCCCCCGAGGGAGACAAAATCCAGCGTGCCATCAGATGTGAATTCAAAGCTACGAATAACGAAGCAGAATACGAATCCCTAATCGCTGGACTAGCTCTTGCCAAAGACATGGGCGTCTGAAAGATAGAAATAAAGTCTGACTCCCAACTGATAGTCAACCAGACGCAAGGAGCATACCAAGCCAGAGGTGCCAGGATGACCGCTTATTTGACCAAGGTAAAGGAAATGCTAGCTGACTTCGAAGAAGCTGATATAACGCAGGTACCCAGACTAGAGAACGGGCACGTTGACGCCTTGGCCAACCTAGGCTCGTCAATCTAGGCCAAGGCAGAGCAGACAATTCCACTTGTCATCCTCCAATGGCCAGCTACGTGGAAGAACTCCACATTAGAAGTAACAACTATTGACTCCACCGATAACTGGATGACACCCATAATAAGCTACCTGACAACCGACCAACTACCAGAAGACAAGAATGAGGCTCGCAGACTAAGGGCAAAGGCAGCCAGGTTCACTATGTTGGAAGGTCAGTTACTCAAAAGGTCCTACTCTGGACCGTATCTCAAATGTGTCACTCCAGAAGAAGCCAAATACGTGTTAGCTGGGCCTCATGAAGGGGAGTGTGGAAATCACTCAGGGGGTCGTAGTCTGGCTAGTCGAGTCCTCACAGCTGGCTACTACTGGCCTACCATGCGAGCTGATTGCATAAGTCATGTCAGAAGTTGCGACAGTTGCCAGAGGTTCGCCAACTCTTCTCATTTACCTCCAGAGAAACTCAACTCCATACTCTCACCATGGTCGTTCATGAAGTGGGGTATGGACATCGTAGGAAAGTTGCCCACTGCTCCAGGGCAGCGAGTCTATATGCTAGCCGTAACAGATTACTTCACCAAGTGGATCGAGGCTGAGGCATTCCACCAAATCAGAGATCGCGAGGTAAAAAAATTTATTTGGAAAAATTTCATTTGCAGGTTCGGAGTACCTGATAGGCCCAAAACAGGTCTATTCCCGCAAGTATACGGGGTCAAGTTATAGTATTGAAAATAAGATCGAGTATCGTCCCAAGAGATAGGTAGGTAACTTCAGATATTGAATGCGGGTTTAACCCAATAATCAAGATGTCAATAACTACTTAGACTAAAACACACACACACACCACTCATAAACTTGATGATTGATTTGTAAAGAAATAAGAAAATAAATAAAACTAACTAAACCTATCTAAGAAAGAGGTGAGAAGATATCTAAGGTTATAAAATCCACCGCATAATTTTCACTTTATAAACAAGCACTCAATTACTTAAATCTCTTTTGTATTTACTCGGGATCCAATATAATGAACTATTTGGATTCCGGATGATGTTCTAGATAAAACAATTTTATAATTACTAATTCTAATTATCTACCTTATAGAGATTCGGATTGCTTAACTATTATTCATCATCTAAAAGGCATACTCCATCTAACAACTTAACGAAAGTATGAAATATCTAATTATGAGGCATGAGTAATGGAAAGAAAATCCAATCCATATAGATAAACAATCAATAGACATTAAAGCACATCAAAGGATTTAATTAATCAAGAACAAGTATTATAAAGATCCAAAATGGGTTTCATTCACAACCTTAGATTGCTAAGTTAACTATACATGAAATCTAGAGTAACATTCATTGAATTTATAAAGTAAATGAAAATACTAAGAAATTAATGGAAAGAAATCACCAAGAATGTTCAAAATCCATATTCCCATGTATCTCCATTTTATCCAAGATTTGCTCCATTTGTGCTCAAGAATTTTACTCCAAGAAATCTAAGTAATAGTTATTTTATTGCCACCCAAATAAGAAAAAGAAAGAGAAGGAAGAAATTAGATCTAGAAAGAAGTTGGAAAGAAGAGATGAAGAGGGTAAAGATGATAGAAGAATATGGAAGGAAGAAGAAGAAGACTATTAATGGAAGAAAGAATAGTGGTAGAGAAGAAGTAGTAGTAGAGAAAGATGGAAAAATAATGGAAAAGATGGATTAGGTTGGGAAAATAGATTATAGGTTAGAGAAAGAAAAGTAGAGAAGAGAAGGTAAGGGAATAGAGAAGAAGGATATAGAGAAGAGGGATATTAGGTAAGAAGAGGTATTGAGAGGGTTTGCAAGTCTAGGTTTTAATGGAGGAGAAAGAGACTTATTTATAGGTGGGTTAGGGTTTTTGGTGGGTTAAATTGGTAAAAAGTGGAAAGTTGAGGGTCAAAATTGGAATTCTAGGGGTTAAAAGCACAATCTGGTCGGCGGCTAGGGTTTATACTGGGTTTCGGATGCTAAGATACTCCCAGGTGTATGGAATTAATCTGTGGCGCGCACAGGAGCCGTCGGATTAGAAGACGCGCGGATCTTGGGCGGCCGGGAAGTTGACACGCGTCCGGGACTAACTTAATACGAAGCTTCAGGCCACACAGGATTACAACAAAAAGGACAGATGATCCGAAGCCGTCAGATCTTGAAAACGCGGAAGCGTGTGGACAGGATTAGAACGTGGGCACGGGACTACCGAAGCTCGCTGAAACGCGCTACACTGGATGATCTCGATGGCCCAACTTCGCTGCTCAGCGCGAATACGGTAACTGGATGCTCCTATCTTCGTACCAAGACACGTGTCTGTCGGTAAACCGGGCGACATAATTCTTCCCGACAGTGTCCCGAAACGTGACCAAATGTGCACCAAATGTTGACCTGACTTTGACTTTGCATTTTTCACTCGTCCGGGCTCCGAATTGACTTCCGTTTTCTCCTACGGACTCGTCTCGACCTCTACTTTTTAACCACGCACTGACTTTGGCCAAATTTCCAGAATGTCCTTGACTCCAAATGACCAAAATACCCTTTATGCATCTTTTTCTCATTTTTTAACCGTTTTTCACACCTAATTCTCCAAAAGACGCCTAATCAAGAAAACCAACCATTTTATTATAATAAAGACTCGAAACCGACTAACTTGGCTAAATTAAACGACTCAGATGGGGCAGTTTCATGACCCATCAGTACCCAAGGAGATCGTTACCGACAACGGTTCCCAGTTCATTAGCTTCGATTTCCAGGACTTCTACAAGGATTGGAGGATCAAGCTTAGCTTTTCTACCCCACGCTACCCCCAATCCAACGGCCAAGCAGAATCTTCCAATAAAACCATCATAAAAACCATGAAGAAAAGGCTCAAAAAGGCTAAAGGGGCTTGGGCTGACGAGCTACCAGGAGTTCTCTGGTCATATCGCACTACTGCTAGAACGCCAACTGGTGAGACTCCTTTCTCCCTAGCCTACGGTTCTGAAGCGGTCTTACCGGCAGAAGCTGGGATACCATCGGTACGCTGTCAATGGACAACCGAAGAGTCAAACTGGGAGCAACTCAACCATAATCTCGATACTGTTGACGAACTCCGAGACATGGCGGTAATCAGAAACGCGGCATACCAACAAAAGGTAGCCCGTCACTACAACAGGAACATCAGAGCTCGAGCCTTCAAAGTAGGTGACTGGGTGCTCCGCAAGGTTTTTCAGAATATCAGAGAAGCTGGGGCAGGCAAGCTAGCACCCAACTGGGAAGGTCCCTACCTAATAACCAAGGTGGTAGGTCAGGGAGCATACAAACTCCAAGCAAAAGATGGGCTCAACATCAACAACAGTTGGAATGCCACTCATCTAAAGTTGTACCATTTCTAGACCCTACTTCTTACTTTACTTATTCTTCTCACTAACGCTTATACTGACTTAGGCATCGAAGAGTCGGTGGCTAGGCCACCGACTGGCCCTCTTATTCATTCTCTGACAGGCCACTTAACAAATAAAATGAGACACGCCCCAAACCAATGAAGAAGGGCAGAAACAACCTCAGTATACTAAAGTCTGCCATCCGAGCCACTTGGCAGCACACAACATGCCAAAATCTGACCCCTCGAAGGGAAACAGGAAGTATCACGAACTCTTAACTCCTTTATCCATTTTAATTTTTTCTCCCTTGATCATTACTAACTTGGGGGTCGGAGGGTCGATGGCCAAGCCATTGACCATCTCTCCTTTTTTGCAAACAGGCGGGCTATCAGACGGTAGACTCGGACAAGCTGGGAACAAGACACCATCTTCTGTCCTACGATGTCAACCAAGATAACGATCTAAGGCTGGGACAAGCCTACTGATGGGCCTAAAAGGTTACTCTAAAAGGTCTCCACCCGCAAGTATACGGGCGTCAAGTGATAGTTCCGGTAAGACCGGTTCGTTCCTCAGAGACTAAGTTAAACTAAATTCTAACCTTAAAACTATTGAGATTTAAAGTTGGTTTGATGGTGGTAAAGTAAAAATAAAATATAAAACTCAAAAATAAATAAAGAAATAAGTCGGTGTTCAGAAAAAGGGAACCTAGGGTTTTTGAATCCGTCTTCCTAACAATTCTAACGACAATTTAATTTTGATCTAATTAGATAGTTCTTTATATAACTCAGGTTTTAGTCCATGAACGGTCTAAAAACCCGGAAGATATTATCGTTAAAATAGTAAAAACTTTAATAAACTTATCGAGAAAATAATTATTATGACTTCATCTAAAACCCTAGATAGAAAAGATTTAGCTACTCATGCTAGAAATGATAAACATTTGAATTAATATAAGAGAAAGAAGAAAGAAACTTAACTTTTCTGCGATTTTCCCACCAAACAGAGCCTAAGGAAGTGATTTCCTTCTGATTTTCAGAGAATTCTGCCAAACGCACCCCTAGGGAAAACGATTTTCTCGTCTTCCCGAAAATATTTTCCTCTCTGAGAAAATTATTTTCTCACCTTCCTTAACTCTCTTTCTCTCTCTATTCTTAATCTCTCTGTATAATCCTTCTCTCTCACAAGGAAAGATAATACAAGAATCAAAAGAAACAAATCGAAAACAAATTTCTTTAAACTCCAATATTCATTAATGGAGGTTCTATCTCTCTCTCTCTCTCTCTCTACAATCTCTGTCTCTATCTCTCTCTGTTTTCAACCTCTTTCTCACTAAGAAATAGAAAATAAAAAAGGAAAAGAAGAATCAAATAATAAAACCGAGATGATGATCTCTCTCTCTCTCTAACCTGTGAGCTATTTTCTTCTCTGTTTTTTTTGTTCTCAAAACTGATTTCTTCTCACTCTCTCTCTGATTTCTGTTTGTAGTTGAGCTCAAGAGGAGGATGATGCTCCAGCCGAGATGTCCTATGATGTTCTCTGCATCTGTATTTATAAGAGAAACTGGTTCCAGCTATCTCTCTATAATCTTTGAATATATCTTCTCCATCACCATGATTCCTCTCTCTCTACAGCTATCCCATTCTATCCGGTTCTATATCTCTCGGTTATCTCTCTCTATCTCTTAAGAGATTTTATCTCATTCCCACAATCTCTCTTTCTTTCCTTTAATCTCTCTCTAACTACTGATACATTTAGAATAAAATTGGGTGAGAGAAAAGTGGAAAGATAGGATTTGAACGTGACCTGCTAGTTGTCAAGAGTTGGGACGATACCGTAAAACATGGAGCCTCGGGTTAGTGTGCGTCCAAAGTGGAATGGCCGTTCGATGGAGCTGTTCGGGCGCGTGTCCGAGAAAGGATCGTTGGATCTATGTGGCCTACTGTTTTATCCTGCATCTTGTCACATGGAGGCAGCAGCTGGAAAATACTAGATGGAGTCCTATTTGGCCCAACAGTGTACCGAAAATTTCACCATTGCCGTCAGATTGAACCACACCACCCAACTAGATCAATGCCGCGTGTCCTATTTGATCTGGTCAACTGTCTTTGACCCAAACTTTGACCTTGAATATTTTGCACAACCGGACTCCGATTCGACTTCCGTCTTCACCCACGGACTCGTTATGGACCCCACTTCTCATCTGATCATCAATGTTGGTCAAAATACCAGAATCAACAAATGACCAAAATGCCCCTAGTTTGTATTCTTTCCGACTTTATCCGTTTTGCACGCGTAACTCTGTAAAAAGGTACCTGAACATAAAAGAGAGTAATTCGTGAGAGTAACTGCTCTAGAGAGACTAACTCGTCTAAATTAAGAGATTCAGATGGGACATTTTCATGTCTCATCACCTACCTCAGCACTTAGTCTGAAAAGGAGTAACACATGATCTCACCTCTTTCATGAAACTTCTTTGTTGTCTAAAAGACTTACTGACTTGGGCGTCGGAGGGTCGATGGCTATGCCATCGACCACCTATCTTTTTGGCGTGCAGGACCAGCTATCTAATGCCAGACACAGACAAGCAGAAGAGAAGACACCCTTCTCCCATTCTACGATGTCAACCAGAATAACACCTAATTGCAGATAAGTCCTAGTTCGACTCTTCAAATAAGGGAGAGTAACGCATACCATTACCTCCTTCGTCTGTTCTTCATTGTCATCTCTGAACTCTCACTAAACTCGGGCATCGGAAGGTCGATGGCGATGCCATCGACCACCTACATCTCAGTGTGCAGGATCAACCACCTAATGGCGGACTTGGACAAGCTGGAGAAAGACACGTTTCTCACATCCTACGACGCCGACCAAAACAACAACCTAAGTCCAGAGTGAACTAACTCTGCACTTTGGCTGGGGGGACAAAGGACAACTAGCATTGGCAAATCGACACCTCTGCCCAGACGACGCCTCCGCAGAGACAGCTCAAGCTGGCGACGAGACACCTCCGCCTTGGAAACGCTTCCTCCTTCCTAACTCGTACACCTCTGCCCAAGCCGAGACGAACAGACGGGGCACACTTCTGCCCAAGCAAGACGAACAGACGGGGCACACTTCTGCCCAAGCCAAGACGAACAGACGGCGCAATCTCATTTTACTCACCCTCCACTCAACGAGACACAAGATAAGCTACGAAGAAGACCAAGGACAGTCCCAGCGACTCGGGTTATTCTGACGTACCACTCTCTTTGCCCCTAAAACAACGGGGCACTAGACATGATATTGTAATTTTGGCACCCCTGGGCTACCCTGGCACGCCTTTCCTCAGTTTAATCTACCAAGCACTTATTACATTTTATATGAGCATGTTATGTACTAAGTTCTCAAAGAACTAACAAATACCAAATTAGCAAATAAAGAGCAATCACTGAGTTGTCAGTTTCAACAAAACCAAAGCAGTTCAAGTGCTGCGGGATTCACTCCGCCAAAAGTCTAACACGCCCCTAGGGCAACCAAAGCACACATATGTCTTATAAACCAGAATTAAACAAGTACTAAGGAGTCAAATGCAAAGAGAGTTCCCGCCAAGCCTGGTAGGCGAACAAAATTAGGCAACTCACACTCCTTTAGCTAGCCTATGCAAACTCAAGCGGCATCGCCAGGTTCCTCTTCATCGACTATCCCCTCATCCTTCTTGAACTTCTCCCAACGAGCAAGCTCTCCAGCCATATCCCATGTGTGGTGCCTCCCTTGAGCTACCTCGTTGATGACCTGGCCCCGTGCCAACGTCGCCGACCGCTCCGCATACGATTCAGCTTCGGCGGGACATTTACTATGTTCCAAATCCAACTCCGCCATCTTCCCGGCCATTGCATCGTAGGAAGACTGCAGAGCCGCGTGTTTCTCCGCCCACTCTGCAAGTTGTCTATCCTTCTCGGTTATCAAGCCCTTGGTGAGGTTGGCACACATAGCCGCCTGTCATTCGTACAATTCATTAGTGTAAAAAAAAATTGGGTAGTACCATGTAAAACGAAAGTACAAACGCCAACCTGGTATGCGCGAGCCTCGACCCAATCCAACGCCCGGACAGCTCCCATCTCGAAAACACGAGTGTCGTCCCCGCTCCCTGCTATGCGGGAGAGCACTTGGGGCACATATGAGTCGTCCCCGAATATTGACGACGACGAAGGCATCTCAAAGTGCACAACATTTGTGCTACCCGTCGAAGGCGCCGCAGACCCAGGCACTGATACAGTAGGAGTAACAAGAGCGTCAGGAAGAACGGTAGCAGCAGGCGAACTTCGACGTGAAGAAGATCCAACCCCCTGTACCGACCCCGCTCCGCGCGGAGGGAGTGGATGTATGACTAAAGCCCTCTTCTGCCTCTTCGCCGAAACCGTAGGTTCTGCAATGCATACACTTCCGATCAACAAAGCACAGTAGGAACTGTCAGACCAACCCGAGGCGTAAGGGGAAAATGTCAAAAGGCTTACCAATAGGTTTGTTAGGGATAAGAAAACTCTCCCAAGTCCTCTTCTCTTTAGGAATCAACAAACAACTAGCAAGCGGAAAATTGGCTTGGCGCTCAGAAAGGCTGCGACGGTTACCGCAAGCACAATCTGCAAAAACAAACAAAGGGGGTAATGAACATACAACAACAAAACTGTACAACTGAGACGAGGCCAAGCCGAAAGGCAACTTACTAGCGTTCCTCCAACCCGAAGGCAACCACGAGATATCGCGATGGCCAAACAAACTAGGGCCCCTAGCAAAGAAATAACGACGCTACCACTTCTTCTCGGAGACGGGCAGACCCAAAACCACAGCTGTCTTATCCCTACGAAGGCGGTATTGGTAGCGCCCCTTGTCTAACTTCAGAGAGTAGTGAGCAGCTACGTCATTGCAGTGAAATACTCGGTTAACTCGGCCATCATCCCCCAACCTTTGAACACAAAGTAGAAGTCTCCAAGCATTGGGGGTCAGTTGCGACGGTACTATCCCAAACTCCTTAAGGACATCGTAGACTGTGAACGGAATAGGGAACTCTAGGCCGCTCTCAAAGTGATGCTCGTAAAAAGCCACCCAACCCGGCACGTCGTTGTCTACGAACTCTAACGGACCAGGCGCCCGAAGCTCTACATCATCTGGTATGTCATACTTCTCCCTAAACACTCCATTCAAATAATGATCGCTTAAAGTGGACGAAGGGTTTTTAGGTAACTCTGGCCGCGCTCCGGGAACACTCGAACTACCGTCGCTTCGCTCCGATGGGACGCTATCAACAAAGGCCACCGGGTACATCTGGTCACTCATCCTACAATTGACATTCCCGGGTTAGAAGGGACCTGAACCTAGCCTGTCGTACACGACCAACCTTAGTCTGGTACGACGCCAAATCCTACCATGCTCGGTCACTCTAGGCTTGCACATCAAGCGCAACCACACGAGGTTATCGGCCCACTAAGGCATTGCTAGAATTTCTACGATGCAAATGCCAAGGTTCACTACGACTAAGACATGCTAGAATTTCTACGATGCAAATGCCAAGGTTCACTACAACTAAGGCATGCTAGAGTTTCTACGATGCAAACCTCTAAAGTTAGCTACAACCGAAGCATGCTAGAAGTTCTACGATGCAAACGCTAAAGTTAGCTACAACTGAAGCATGCTAGAATTTCTACGATGCAAATGCTAAGGTTAGTTACAATTAGGGCATGCTAGAATTTCTACGATGCAAATGTTAAGGTTCACTACAACTAAGGCATACTAGAATTTCTACGAAGCAAGTGTAAAAGTTCACTACGCTAACATGGCAAAACAGGCAAACTAGAAATCCTACGAAGCAATTATAAGGCTCACTACGCTGACATGGCAAGTAAGGCAGGCATAATTCGGTGGAACCCTACTACTACAACAAGATCAAAACACAGAAACATATAAATTCACTTCGATTCTTGCAATGAAAGATTGAAATTTAAGAAAACTACGAAGAACGAACGAAGAACGCGAAAAACAGATGAGAAAATTCGAAACTTACCTTTTGAAAGCTCTAAATTTCTCTCTCCAACTCTTCCTTCCAATGTGTGCTCCAAAATCCACTCCCAAGTAATGAGGGTCCAAGACCCCTTACCCCCTTATACAGGGGTAGTGAAGCTGAAAGAACGGACCACATCGTCCGACCCATCACATCGCCACGTGGCGCGTCCACATCCCTACAAAATGGTTTATTGTTGATTATTGCAGAGGAAATCAAGGTGGACTTAATTCACAACACTACTTGAGTTCGTTCATCCAAACGATCCGGGAGAAGAAACTAAGAATCGATCTTTCGCCAAGGTAACCTCGGAAATCACTACATACACGGACATACGAACGCATACATATATATACATGTATTTTTAGTACAAAAACGTATCCATACATATATATATATATATAAAATAAAAAAAATAAAAAAAAAGGGCGCCATCGGGTCTGGGCAAGGCAGAACGCCCCTACCCTGCTGCGGCATGGTAGAGCAGAAAGTTCTGCTCTGCCGCGCCAAGACAGGGCAGAGCGTTCCTGCCCTGCCCTACCGCGTCCCAGGCAGGGCAGAACGTTCTGCCCTGCCGCGTCCCAGGCAGGGCAGAACGTTCTGCCTGCCACGTCCCAGGCAGGGCAGAACGTTTCTGCCCTGCCGCGTCCCAGGCAGGGCAGAACGTTCTGCCCTGCCGCGTCCCAGGCAGGGCAGAACGTTCTGCCTGCCGCGTCCCAGGCAGGGCAGAACGTTCTGCCCTGCCGCGCCCCAGGCAAGGCAGAGCGTTCCTGCCCTGCCGCTACCTAGGCAGGGCAGACCATTCTGCCCTACCGTGCCCTAGGCAGGGCAGACCGTTCTGCCCTGCCCTGCCTGTGCAGGGGAGGACGCCGCGCCCTGCGCAGACATCCACGCCTACGCGTGTCCCCCCTCACCTCGGTCGAACGGAAGCATCTCCCTTTTCGCGGCAAGCCACGTGCACGCCTCGGTACCCTAATGTCTGTCGCTTCTTCTGAAGTACGTTTCCCCTTGATTCGAGGGTGATGGGCCCAAAAATAGGGTCTATTCCCGCAAGTATACGGGGTCAAGTTATAGTATTGAAAATAAGATCGAGTATCGTCCCAAGGATAAGCTATTTTATCTAAATCTCGAATTAAAACCCCCTTTCATTAATTTTGATTTGTTTTTAAGAAACTATTTTAAAAAGAAAGCAATACTAAAAGACTAATAAGAATGAAATCAAGATGAGAAAGAATCTAGGGTTTTCGATTTCACCACATAAATGGACTACTTAAGACAAGCATTCAATCAACAAATCACTATTTGTTTATAACTCAAAACCTAGCTTAATGAACTAATTAGGTTTCGGATAATATTCTTTAATAGCACAATTCAAAATCAAGAATGTATGATTGACTACCATATAAAACTAATTTCCTACACTATCATTCAAGATCTAAAAGGCATATCTCATCTAATAAATCAATAAAAGCATGAAATATCTAATTATAATACATGAATGATAATAAGGTTATAGAATCAACATGAAATGACAATCAATAGGCATTGAAGCTCAAAATAAGGATTCATTGATTTATAACATATCTCAAAATAAGCCCAAATATGGGTTTCCTCTACACCCTAGATACAAAATTTAGCTACTCATGGAATCTAGAATAATATTCATTGAATTCATAAAATAAATGGAATTACAAAAGATTAATGGAAAGAAATCACCAAGAATGTTCCCAATCCATATTCCCATGTATCTCCATTTTGATGTCCAATTTAAGCTCCAAGTATTCAAAGAATATTGCCCAAAACTCCAAATAATAGCTTATTAGAAGATAAAAGAAGAGAAATTTAGAAGAGAGATAGAAGAAGAAGAGATTTTAGAGAAGAAGGTATGGAGAAATTAGAAGGTTAGAAGTAGAAATTAGAAGGAGAAAGTAAATCTAGAGAAAAGATGAAGGTGGTAGAGAAAATAGAAGAAAAGAATGGTGGCTAGGGTTTTTAGTTGAGAAGAGGTAGAGAGAAAAGGAGGCTAAGAGAGGATAAGAAGTGGCTTAGAAATTAGATAAAGAAGCCTTTGAGAGGGTTTGCAAGTCAAGGTTCTAATGGAGGAGAAAGGGATTTATTTATAGGGTTAGGGTTTGTGTAGGGTTAAATGGTAGAAAAAAGTAAAGGAAGGGTCATTTTAGGAATTAAAGGGTTAAAATACAAAAAACCCTAAACTAATAATGTTCTCTGGCGGCTGGGTAAATAAGGGAGTTGATAAAGATGCCACGTGTCGGCCTATGAGAGGGGTACTAAAAGTGGCTGTAAAATATTACTATGATGTACCAGGGAGCAAGATATTAAATGCAGCCCGTCTCAGATGTCGCCACGTGTCTAAAGATGTCCCTTGTGCCCAACAGTGTACCGACTTTGTCCCGAATTTGACCCCAACTTTGACTCCGCATAATTCCTTCGTCCGGACTCCGATTTAACTTCCGTTTTCTCCTACGGGTTCGTCTCGGACTCTACTTTTCACCCATAAACTGAACTTGGCCAAATTTACCAGAATATCCTTGACTCCCAATGACTAAAATACCCTTCATGCATCTTTTTTCTCATTTTTAACCATTTTCGCACCTAACTCTGCAAAACACACCTAATCAAGAAAACCAACCATTTTATTATAATAAAGACTCAAAACAGACTAACTCGACCAAATTAAACGACTCAGATGAGATATGTTTCATGACCCATCAAACATCCCCAAACTTAGATTTTGCTAGTCCCCGAGCAAAACAAAATAAAAGAAAAACCTAACTCACTTTCGGAGGAATCCCGGTTGCATTTAGCATATGCAACAAGCCGTTAAACCCCTAGGTTGCCCTAGTGGACGAGTTTTGTCTCGTGAGGGTTTCCAGAGAATGTACCCACAAAATTCAAAAACATTTCTAAAATACAATAGGGTCCAAAAACACTCAAAGTCAACTAAGATAGACAAAAAATGTTTATCTCCTAGAAAATTTTAGCAAGCTAATAGGAATCAGTCAAAGTTAACAACACTATACAGACGTTAAAGATCTCTTCACTAGTAATCTAGACTCAAAGTGTACGTGACTAGCCACAATGAGAATCATTTCAGTTCCAAGCAGGCAGACCCTTGATCCCTATCTTAATACATTTCGCCTCGACTTTGGCCTCACAGACATACGCTCTAAAAGATGAAATCACTCAGAAATGGTTCGCTCGTATGTGTGAGTGTGATCACGACTATAGACTCAACACATAAAAAGGGGTGAGGACAATATTTTAGAACGAATGATCTACGAAAAGAAATATAACCACTAAATGGAATGGGGAAGCTCACTTACCCTTCTCACCCACTCTACCCTCTAATAATGCTTCCTAAAGGTCAACGAATACAAGTGATGAGATGGATGGTGATGAGATCCCGAGAATGTCGACGCCTTCAATGCTAGAGAACTTCAAGCAACTTCCATACTTAGCTTTTTTGCTTCGAACACTTATTTTACATAACAAACTAAAGTTCACATGAACTTTTACACACACTTTCTGTTTTTCAAGGATTTTTTTTTTTTTTTTTTTTTTTTTTTTTTTTTTTTTTTTTTTTTTTTTTTTTTTTTTTTTTTTAGAATCTAAAATTATAAACAATACAAACAATGCAATACCAACACTAGTATTCTCAACAATCAACTTTTCTATTTTTCGCACTTTGCTTTCACATTCTTCTTTCTTTACTTTTCATGCCTTCATTCTCGGGAGTCATATGATGAATGGATGGTGGAGTATCCGTCTTCCTAAAGTTGACACTATTATCGGGTTTCATGGACTACAAGAGTAAGGTTTATTCGCTATCCTGATGTCACTCCTAGTGGCTATGGAAGTTGAGCACACGAGATCAAATGAGCTCTTTTTACAAATTTACGAGGTTGAGTAGCTCTTCACTCTACTCGGAATCAGCGCAGAAGAGTACACTCAAAGGTAATAGAAAGGCTCAGAAATCTCACAAGGGTTAAATCTCCACTAATGATTAATCTAGTTCTCTCAGAACCGTCTACCCTTCACTTCCATAATACTCACATGGCTAGCACACAGACGACCTCAAGACTCGAAATTCATGAAGAAACCTTTAGCAACCGGATAGTACGGTCAACTCGACTCTATAACTATTAACAAGCCAAAAACAACCATTAGACTCACATTTTCGGTCCAAAATTGAAAAATTTTTGAACCCTCTTGAATTTTCGAAATGAAGGACTTAGCAAAAGTACTTCCCTATCCCCAAACTTAAACCGAACATTGTCCTCAATGTTCTGAAGACTATGCCAAAAATAAAAAGATGAGAGGGAAGATATTACCATACTCCACTGTCCTATATCAGAAGCATGGGTTGTCTCCCAAGAAGCGCTAAGTTTATCGTCTTCAGCCAGACGATGATGAAAGAAAAAGGAAAGAAAAGTTACTGTAAACCTACTGGATTAAGGGTTGATGACTCCCCATACAATAGTAATCGGAAGATTTGAGGGTCAACCCAAAAGATGAAGTATCCAGGAAGGTTCAGTCTCACGTCCATGGAATGATATGGCAGTTTAAGTGAGACTTCCAATGTGAATGATTTATCCCCAAACTTAGATGAAGCAACAATCATTAAGTTTGGCGATAAAGTAAAGTTGAAAGACATTGGATAAAATGGATCCTCATAAACATGACAAATTGATTGAGAGACTGTGGAAGAATACACAAGTGATTGACACGAGGTTACTTGGACTTCCGAGGGACATGGTGCATGACTATTTAAGAGGTTTGACTCACCTAGATCAACACTCAAACTCGGAGGTTCTAAAATAGCCTCATTGGCTCGTTGTATTGAAATTACCTCCAAGTTAGGTCTAATCTCCTTCGGTAAAGACTCAGACAAACTATCTTTCATTATGATCTCATTAGTGTTTAGAACTTCACCTAAGTCGAGTGAGTCATCACTCTCTTTGGACATTTCAACTAGCCAAAGTTCATCAGCTTCATCTTTAGTAAGACATCTAGTTTGATCCAAAAGATTATCATTAAGATGAGTAGAAGGTTTAGACTCGGGAGACAAAACAGACTCAGCTTTTGGTTTCTCTGAAGGTGGTTCAAGAGTTTCCTCAGCAATGGACTCATATGATGATAGCGGCGACTCAATAGTTGGCAAAATACTACGCTCAGAAACTAAAAATGGATTAGGATCAAACAAAGTATTCGCCTCATTTATACTACCATCCTCATCATCATAAGACTCATGATATTGTGTATTGTAAACCATCTTATCAAAGGACTCATCTTCTATGATGTTGGGTTTCTTATTAAGGGGCAACTCTAGATTTCTATCAATTCTTTCATTTAGAGCTAATCTTTCAGCTCGTAGCTCTTGACCTTTCTGCTCAAGCTCTATATTTAACCTTACAAGACGACTATAAAGTTCGTCTAATGAAGATGATGAAGAGTCATTAGTTTGAATGTTATCCCATTGAGGTGGTTGGGACATGTTTGGATCATAAAACTCTTCATTATATTGACTGTAGGATGAACTATTGACATGTGCATAGTGTGACTCATAACCTCCTTGAGGTTGACAATACTCCCTATAATTATCACCATAGACATTAGCCCTCGGATTTTCAAAATAATTTTGATAGTTAAAACGTTGATAATTATTGGTATTTTGTAACTGAGGGACACAACCTTGTTGAGGTTGATGATGATTCCAATAGTTATCGACGTTATCACCATCATTACGGGACTGGTCAAAATTATCTAGAGTAGCGTTAGTCGCCTCAAGTCTAAACATGCTCCGTAAAAGTATCTCTTGTGTTCTTAACAATGATTGTTCCTTCCGTCTCTCTTCCAATTCGTCCTCATAGAAGAATCCTTCCATTTTTTTGGTTTTTTTTTTTTAAAAGAGTAACGAAACTACGAAGATCCTAAGGAAAACACACACACAAGCAAGCTGACTCAACCAAGCAACCTAGACACAATCTAGACGACTGGGTAGTCTTTTTCACCTAAAAATTGATCTAGACAGCTTCTACTTCTTACCAAAACTTGAACTATGATTCTTATGAGGAGTTACTCCGTCACAGTACAACGATCAAGAATTGTGTTCTTGGATCGTTCCCTCTTCCTGGGAAAACTCCAAATACTAATCAAGTTCGAGATTTGTCAAGAATGCCCTATAAGCTCGTTACCCTTTGGCCAATGTCTAAATCGATTTTTAATTTTAGGTGAGGCTTGGGATCGGCGATGTTGTTACCTAGATGGGCAAGAGACCGGTGATGAAATCCGACTCCTATCTTGTAATGGGTTAATGCCCTTACTAATATGATAATTAAACTAACAGTTCGACAATCAATTATGCAAGCAAAAACATCACAAGTACCCACTTACAGGAGATTCGTGGGTGATCTAGAAGTTACCTCCCGTTCAAGACGGGCGATGACCTTTGTAGACGACCCGGGCCACTCTTCCCGCAAGTGCGCGAACCCGAGGCTTCTTAGTTTCAGTTACAAATTAAATGCCCTCTAATTTAGGGTCAAAACAATAAAGGCCTTATTACAAAACAACAAAAATAAAGAAATACAAAAAAAGATTATAACACTCTCTCACCAAAATAAAAATAAAGTAAAAATAACTAAAAAGGGTCTTCTTGATGTCCTCTTCCTTGATGCTCCCTCCTTTATGAATCTACAAAAAGAAAGGAAAAACAAGTCAAAGTAATCAAAATAGACAAAACTAAAAATAAAAACCAATTCAAGATTGAAAATAAAATTAAACTTATCCCCGGCAGCGGCGCCAAAAACTTGATGGGCCCAAAAATAGGGTCTATTCCCGCAAGTATACGGGGTCAAGTTATAGTATTGAAAATAAGATCGAGTATCGTCCCAAGGATAAGCTATTTTATCTAAATCTCGAATTAAAACCCCCTTTCATTAATTTTGATTTGTTTTTAAGAAACTATTTTAAAAAGAAAGCAATACTAAAAGACTAATAAGAATGAAATCAAGATGAGAAAGAATCTAGGGTTTTCGATTTCACCACATAAATGGACTACTTAAGACAAGCATTCAATCAACAAATCACTATTTGTTTATAACTCAAAACCTAGCTTAATGAACTAATTAGGTTTCGGATAATATTCTTTAATAGCACAATTCAAAATCAAGAATGTATGATTGACTACCATATAAAACTAATTTCCTACACTATCATTCAAGATCTAAAAGGCATATCTCATCTAATAAATCAATAAAAGCATGAAATATCTAATTATAATACATGAATGATAATAAGGTTATAGAATCAACATGAAATGACAATCAATAGGCATTGAAGCTCAAAATAAGGATTCATTGATTTATAACATATCTCAAAATAAGCCCAAATATGGGTTTCCTCTACACCCTAGATACAAAATTTAGCTACTCATGGAATCTAGAATAATATTCATTGAATTCATAAAATAAATGGAATTACAAAAGATTAATGGAAAGAAATCACCAAGAATGTTCCCAATCCATATTCCCATGTATCTCCATTTTGATGTCCAATTTAAGCTCCAAGTATTCAAAGAATATTGCCCAAAACTCCAAATAATAGCTTATTAGAAGATAAAAGAAGAGAAATTTAGAAGAGAGATAGAAGAAGAAGAGATTTTAGAGAAGAAGGTATGGAGAAATTAGAAGGTTAGAAGTAGAAATTAGAAGGAGAAAGTAAATCTAGAGAAAAGATGAAGGTGGTAGAGAAAATAGAAGAAAAGAATGGTGGCTAGGGTTTTTAGTTGAGAAGAGGTAGAGAGAAAAGGAGGCTAAGAGAGGATAAGAAGTGGCTTAGAAATTAGATAAGGAAGCCTTTGAGAGGGTTTGCAAGTCAAGGTTCTAATGGAGGAGAAAGGGATTTATTTATAGGGTTAGGGTTTGTGTAGGGTTAAATGGTAGAAAAAAGTAAAGGAAGGGTCATTTTAGGAATTAAAGGGTTAAAATACAAAAAACCCTAAACTAATAATGTTCTCTGGCGGCTGGGTAAATAAGGGAGTTGATAAAGATGCCACGTGTCGGCCTATGAGAGGGGTACTAAAAGTGGCTGTAAAATATTACTATGATGTACCAGGGAGCAAGATATTAAATGCAGCCCGTCTCAGATGTCGCCACGTGTCTAAAGATGTCCCTTGTGCCCAACAGTGTACCGACTTTGTCCC
The DNA here is from genome assembly GCF_041429995.1 of Eschscholzia californica. Lineage (NCBI taxonomy): Eukaryota > Viridiplantae > Streptophyta > Magnoliopsida > Ranunculales > Papaveraceae > Eschscholzia > Eschscholzia californica. The sequence continues at coordinate 8,234,745 of NW_028238198.1, read as the reverse complement.
GAATTTGACCCCAACTTTGACTCCGCATAATTCCTTCGTCCGGACTCCGATTTAACTTCCGTTTTCTCCTACGGGTTCGTCTCGGACTCTACTTTTCACCCATAAACTGAACTTGGCCAAATTTACCAGAATATCCTTGACTCCCAATGACTAAAATACCCTTCATGCATCTTTTTTCTCATTTTTAACCATTTTCGCACCTAACTCTGCAAAACACACCTAATCAAGAAAACCAACCATTTTATTATAATAAAGACTCAAAACAGACTAACTCGACCAAATTAAACGACTCAGATGAGATATGTTTCATGACCCATCAGAGGGCAACCCTCGCTCAACGGGGTAAAACACCGATCAGACGTCCCTGCGACGTACGTACAAGGCATGGAAATAAAGAACCTCTCGTGGTCGTTCGAATTTCAATATCGACATACCGCCCAAGGCGACAGGGCGAGCTCCCGAGCCGACCTTTTCCACCTCGAATCACTACTCTCTAAGCAAGCAACATGCTAACTCAGAGAATGGGGGACAAACTGTATTGGCCAAAAACGGCATCTGGGCGAGCTCCCGAGCCGACCTTTCCCAACACTTCTAATTACCTACTAATCACTGAATCAATCGTATTCAAAACAAATTCAGACCCAGAAATTCTCCATTTCTTCTTGCACTTCTTTGACTCGCTTATCTGCTTCCTCAATTTCCTGCCTCATTTTTATAGGAACGTTAATTGCCTGAAGTATCTCTGTAACCCTAGTCAGCTTATCAAGACACAACCGTCTAGAGACCTTATTAAGGTCCAGATCGAGTGAACCCCCCCCCCCCCCCCTTTGACAAGATTTTAGATTCATTCGGCTTTACTGGTTGAACTTCAGGAGTGGGGTTTTCTGGTCCAATTTGTAAATCCAGTGGTGGTGGTGGTGGTTGTTGTGGTGGTGGTGGGGGTGGTTTTTGTGGTGGTGGTGGGGGTGGTTTTTGTGGTGGTGGGGGTGGAATGTAGAGACCAAGTGTATTGGCCAAAAACGGCATCTGGGCTCAAAGGAGACGGAATTCGTGTTGGGCCTCCCTCATGCGCCCGCCTTCATGCAACATGGAGCGTGCGCCTCTAGCAACCCAACGAGCCTGGCATGGAAGCCCGTCGAGAGTTCCTCACTAGCAAGGCCAACACGCTTAGTAGGCCCAATCATTCTGGCATGCTCGCCCTAGCCCACTCTTCTAGCGTGACAACCCTAGTCTGACTTGTCAACTCACTATGACTTCGTAGGGTCACGCCACCACGTGGCTAGCAGTTAAAGAACAAGTCACCTCAATCCCTAACATTTCGCTATACATTGGGGTCATGGTAGAAGACCGAGTCTTGCGCTACTTTAAGGGAGTAGTAGACCTCTTCTACCGGTAACAAGCGGACTAAGACAACAGGCATCGTAGGGCTACGACGCCCCATCCAGAGATCAACGGCTACGAAGACACTCTAATGAGATCCCACTATTCCGGATCTAACTAACCCGCGTCCATGGGCGGTTATCCTTCTCTAAGTTCTATAAATAGAGGAGGCCTCATTCTCAGAGGGGATCATCTCGCTCTCACTCGAAATTACTTACTCTCAACTTGGCGTTCCAGAAACCCTTTTGTTCCGATCACATCAATCACCACTAAAGCTCCAACTAGATTCCGTCTACTCCGGTGACATCTTATCTAAGTTAGTCAAAGAAGGAGGTTTCGCCCAGAAGTGTCTAGGATACTTCACCAGATCTTATTGGAGACTCTCTATTCCTCTTCTACCTTTCTAGTCTACTCTACCGTCCTCAAAAGTCTACTCTGCCGTGATCAGAAGTCTACTCTGCCATCACCAGAAGTCTGCTCTACCATCATCAGAAGCCTACTCTGCCGTGATCAGAAGTCTACTCTGCCTAACTAGAAGTCTACTCTACCGCCCGAGTAGACCAGAAGCTATCCGACTCATCTTTCCGTAGAACCGAGCTCCGGCCACTCTACGAGTCGCGCCACCTCCGATACTACAACGATTCCAATATCATTAGTAACTACTTTCGATTTATTCATTTACATTATCGAACTAAGTTGCTGACTTGACCGCCGGAGGATCCTTGGCCGACACCATCTCCGGTGCCCCTTGGACTTCACGGTTTTGTTTCTCTTGTGCAGGTCAACAGGTCTCTAGTACCCGCTCCCTACCCAGACGTTGGTCTATCAGTAGTCGTTCTCTACTCGGACGTTCGTCTACCCATCAACCCGACTACCAGACCCGACCTTCTGCCCGTCAACCTGTCTATTTGGAGGCCCGAAGCCTAGTTGCTGGTGCCCACCTAACGATCTCTCTAACCGTGTGACTTTCTACCCGTCCACACCAAGTTGTCGCAAAAGATTTTCAGGAAAATCTTCCTTGAAGGTCCTCTTAACCTTGATTAGATGCTCTTGCTGAATATCATCGCTTTTGAAGAAGGAATGATAGAAATAGTAAGTATCACGCCTAACAAAACGGTGATTGGGATCGACGGGATTTGGAGTAAATCCCTGCAAGATGAAGAAGAAGAAAAAAAAATTAATACAAAAATCGTTTATAAAGTAGTAATTAAAACAAGAATTTATTACATTCTACTTACTATATTGGTAAGGAACTTGGAGAAAGACTCGAAAGTATTCACCCGTGGATATGGGTGATGAGCAAATGCAACACTGAATTCATTTCGATTGACTCGAATCACTTTTCTTGCAACAAAGCTAATGGTGTGGCCATGGTTGCCTAAGAAAAGAATTTCACGGACAACTTCTCTAAACGGTACATCGTAGTGTGCTCGTTGTTGTTGTTGTGGAGGAGGAGAAGGAGGAGGCGGAGGAGCCTCGGCCATAACTACTACGGGTGGGTTTTTTTTTTGGGAAGACAGTGAGTGGGGTTGTTAGAGAAATGAATCTGTTTATAGTAAATAAACTGAGGGTGAAACGGTCAATTCCATTTGCTTTCTCCCCAAGAAATACGGATAAGGTCATCTCTTTTAGGGTTTTTTACTCTTTCTAGATTATTCTACCAAGAATCAAACGGCCTTTTATTTATCCAACGGTTAATATTGACTTCATTTTATACGCCATATTTTGTCAATCCAAAAAAAAAAGCCTTTCTTTATATATGTCATATGAGTTAACGGCCTTTTAGTTATCCAAAAAAGATTTAGACAGTTGTATAATAGAATTAGAAACTTCTAATGCTATACAAAGAAGGAGGTTCCGCCCAAAAGTGTCTACGATACTTCACCAGATCTTATTGGAGACTCTCTATTCCTCTTCTACCTTTCTAGTCTACTCTACCGTCCTCAAAAGTCTACTCTGCCGTGATCAGAAGTCTACTCTGCCATCACCAGAAGTCTGCTCTACCATCATCAGAAGCCTACTCTGCCGTGATCAGAAGTCTACTCTGCCTAACCAGAAGTCTACTCTACCGCCCGAGTAGACCAGAAGCTATCCGACTCATCTTTCCGTAGAACCGAGCTCCGGCCACTCTACGAGTCGCGCCACCTCCGATACTACAACGATTCCAATATCATTAGTAACTACTTTCGATTTATTCATTTACATTATCGAACTAAGTTGCTGACTTGACCGCCGGAGGGTCCTTGGCCGACACCATCTCCGGTGCCCCCTTGGACTTCACGGTTTTGTTTTTCTTGTGCAGGTCAACAGGTCTCTAGTACCCGCTCCCTACCCAGACGTTGGTCTATCAGTAGCCGTTCTCTACTCGGACGTTCGTCTACCCATCCACCCGACTACCAGACCCGACCTTCTGCCCGTCAACCTGTCTATTTGGAGGCCCGAAGCCTAGGTGCTGGTGCCCACCTAACGATCTCTCTAACCGTGTGACTTTCTACCCGTCCACACCAAGTTGTCGCAAAAGATTTTCAGGAAAATCTTCCTTGAAGGTCCTCTTAACCTTGATTAGATGCTCTTGCTGAATATCATCGCTTTTGAAGAAGGGATGATAGAAATAGTAAGTATCATGCCTAACAAAACGGAGATTGGGATCGACGGGATTTGGAGTAAATCCCTACAAGATGAAGAAGAAGAAAAAAAAATTAATACAAAAATCGTTTATAAAGTAGTAATTAAAACAAGAATTTATTACATTCTACTTACTATATTGGTAAGGAACTTGGAGAAAGACTCGAAAGTATTCACCCGTGGATATGGGTGATGAGCAAATGCAACACTGAATTCATTTCGATTGACTCGAATCACTTGTCTTGCAACAAAACTAATGGCGTGGCCATGGTTGCCTAAGAAAAGAATTTCACGGACAACTTCTCTAAACGGTACATCGTAGTGTGCTCGTTGTTGTTGTTGTGGAGGAGGAGGAGGCGGAGGAGCCTCGGCCATAACTACTACGGGTGGGTTTTTTTTTTGAGGAAGATGATGATAAACAATTTTATAATAGTATTTATAAAATACTATTATGAATACTATTATAATAAAATATCATAAATAGTTATAAATATTATTTATAACTATTATAAATATTATAATAAAATATTTATAAATATTTTATAATATTATAAATATTATAAATAGTTATAAATATTATAATAAAATATTTATAAATAGTATTTATAAATACTATTTATAAATATTATAAATAGTTATAAATAGTTAAAAATATCTAAATAGTTATAATATTTATAAATACTATTTATAAATATTATAAATAGTTATAAATATCTAATAAAATATTATAAATACTATTAGATATTATAATAATCCAAAAACTTGATAGGCCCAAAATAGGTCTATTCCCGCAAGTATGCGGGGTCAAGTTATAGTATTGAAAATAAGATCGAGTATCGTCCCAAGAGATAGGTAGGTAACTTCGGATATTGAATGCGGGTTTAACCCAATAATCAAAATGTCAATATCTAACTTAGACTAAAACACACACACACCCCTCATAAAATTGATGATTGATATATAAGAAATAAGAAAATAAATGAAACTAACTAAACTATCTAAGAGAGAGGAGAAGATATCTAAGGTTATAAAATCCACCACATAATTTTACTTTATAAAACAAGCACTTAATTACTTAAATCTCTTTTGTATTTACTCGGGATCCAATATAATGAACTATTTGGATTCCGGATGATATTCTAGATGAAACAATTTTATAATCACTAATTTTAATTGTCTTCCTTATAAAGATTCGGATCACTTAACTATTGTTCATCATCTAAAAAGCATACTTCATCTAAGAACTTAACGAAAGTATGAAATATCTAATTATGATGCATGAGTAATGGAAAGAAAATCCAATCCATATAGATAAACAATCAATAGACATTAAAGCACATCAAGGGATTTAATTAATCAAGAACAAGTGTTAAAAAGATCCAAAATGGGTTTCATTCACATCCTTAGATTGCTAAATTAACTATACATGGAATCTAGAGTGACATTCAATGACATTGTAAAATAAATGAAAATACTAAGAAATTAATGGAAAGAAATCACCAAGAATGTTCAAAATCCATATTCCCATGTATCTCCATTTTATCCAAGATTTGCTCCATTTGTGTTCAAGAATTGTACTCCAAGAAATCCAAGTAATAGCTATTTTATTGCAACCCAAATAAGAAAAAGAAAGAAAAGGAAGAAATTAGATGTAGAAAGAAGTTGGAAAGAAGAGATGAAAGGGGATAAAGATGATAGAAAAATATGGAATAAAGAAGGAGAAGACTATTAATGGAAGAAAGAATAGTGGTATAGAAGAAGTAGTAGTAGAGAAAGATGGAAAAATAATGGAGAAGATAGATTTAGTAGTAGAAAAGAGAGAAAGAAATAGGTGAGAAGAGGGATAGGGGAATAGAGAAGAGGGATCTAGAGAAGAGGGATCTAGAGAAGAGGGATATAGAGAAGAGGGATATTGAGAGGGTTTGCAAGTCTAGGTTCTAATGGAGGAGAAAGGAATTTATTTATAGGGTTAGGGTTTTGTTTGGGTTAAATGGTAAAAAGAATGAAAAGATAGGGTCACATTTGGAATTTATAAGGGCTTAAAATATAAAACCCTAAATCACAACCACATGTTGTCGGCGGCTGGGTTTTGAAATGATGGACACTTGTCGCAAGGAGGGAAGGTGAAGGATCTGGCCGGTTAGGGTTTGAGAAGCGGGTGGACACGTGTCGGCGTCTGAACCTGCTGGAAACTCGGCAGCTGCTGTGTGACAGGATCCATGGAGCATAAGTTGCGGGTTACCCAGAATCCGTCGGATTAAAGGACGCGGGATCTGGACGGACAGGAGCAATACACGCGTCCGGGAGCATAGAGGTTAAGCTGCTTCGGCTGCACGGAATAAGTATAAACACGGGATGCACAGGAGCCGCACGATCTGAAGAACGCGGTAGCGGACGACCAAGATTAAAATGTGGGCTCAGGATCATGGGAGCTAAATGACTTCGGTTGCACGGGATAATGATAAAGAAGGGACGCACAGCAGCCGCACGATCTAGGACACGCGGAAGGCTACGGTCCAGATTATAACGCTGCTTCCGGGTATATGGTATTAAGTTGCTTCGGATACACTGGATCAAGCTCATAAGGGCCACTTCGCTGCTGAGCGCTAACACGGGAACCGCATCTAGCAATCTCGGCCTATCGACACGTGTCCCTAAGCATACCGCGGGCCAAAAACTTGCCCGAACTTGTACCGAATGCTGACCAAATGTTGACCTGACTTTGACCTTGGTTTATTCCTTCGTCCGGACTCCGATTTGACTTCCGTTTTCTCCTACGGACTCGTCTCGACCTCTACTTTTCAACCACGCACTAACCTTGGCCAAATTACCAGATTGTCCTTGACTCCAAATGACCAAAATACCCTTCATGCATCTTTTCCTCGTTTTTTACCGTTTTTCACACCTAACTCTCCAAAAGACACCTAATCAAGAAAACCAACCATTTTATTATAATAAAGACTCGAAACGAACTAACTCGACTAAATTAAACGACTCTGATGGGACATTTTCATGACCCATCAGAAGACAGTGAGTGGGGTTGTTAGAGAAATGAATCTGTTTATAGTAAACAAACTGAGGGTGAAATGGTCAATTCCATTTTCTTTCTCCCCAAGAAATACGGATAAGGTCATCTCTTTTAGGGTTTTTTACTCTTTCTAGATTATTCTACCAAGAATCAAACGGCCTTTTATTTATCCAACGGTTAATATTGACTTGATTTTATACGCCATATTTTGTCAGTCCAAAAAAAAAGCCTTTCTTTGTATGTGTCATATGAGTTAACGGCCTTTTAGTTATCCAAAAAAGATTTAGACAGTTGTATAATAGAATTAGAAACTTCTAATGCTATACAAAGAAGGAGGTTCCGCCCAAAAGTGTCTACGATACTTCACCAGATCTTATTGGAGACTCTCTATTCCTCTTCTACCTTTATAGTCTACTCTACCGTCCTCAGAAGTCTACTCTGCCGTGATTAGAAGTCTACTCTTCCATCACCAGAAGTCTGTTCTACCATCATCAGAAGCCTACTCTGCCGTGATCAGAAGTCTACTCTGCCTAACCAAAAGTCTACTCTACCGCCCGAGTAGACCAGAAGCTATCCGACTCATCTTTCCGTAGAACCGAGCTCCGGCCACTCTACGAGTCGCGCCACCTCCGATACTACAACGATTCCAATATCATTAGTAACTACTTTCGATTTATTCATTTACATTATCGAACTAAGTTGCTGACTTGACCGCCGGAGGGTCCTTGGCCGACACCATCTCCGGTGCCCCCTTGGACTTCACGGTTTTGTTTCTCTTGAGCAGGTCAACAGGTCTCTAGTACCCGCTCCCTACCCAGACGTTGGTCTATCAGTAGCCGTTCTCTACTCGGACGTTCGTCTACCCATCCACCCGACTACCAGACCCGACCTTCTGCCCGTCAACCTGTCTATTTGGAGGCCCGAAGCCTAGTTGCTGGTGCCCACCTAACGATCTCTCTAACCGTGTGACTTTCTACCCGTCCACACCAAGTTGTCGCAAAAGATTTTCAGGAAAATCTTCCTTGAAGGTCCTCTTAACCTTGATTAGATGCTCTTGCTGAATATCATCGCTTTTGAAGAAGGGATGATAGAAATAGTAAGTATCACGCCTAACAAAACGGAGATTGGGATCGACGGGATTTGGAGTAAATCCCTGCAAGATGAAGAAGAAGAAAAAAAAATTAATACAAAAATCGTTTATAAAGTAGTAATTAAAACAAGAATTTATTACATTCTACTTACTATATTGGTAAGGAACTTGGAGAAAGACTCGAAAGTATTCACCCGTGGATATGGGTGATGAGCAAATGCAACACTGAATTCATTTCGATTGACTCGAATCACTTGTCTTGCAACAAAAATAATGGCGTGACCATGGTTGCCTAAGAAAAGAATTTCACGGACAACTTCTCTAAACGGTACATCGTAGTGTGCTCGTTGTTCTTGTTGTGGAGGATGAGGAGGAGGAGGCGGAGGAGCCTCGGCCATAACTACTACGGGTGGGTTTTTTTTTGAGGAAGACTGTGAGTGGGGTTGTTAGAGAAATGAATCTGTTTATAGTAAACAAACTGAGGGTGAAATGGTCAATTCCATTTGCTTTCTCCCCAAGAAATACGGATAAGGTCATCTCTTTTAGGGTTTTTTACTCTTTCTAGATTATTCTACCAAGAATCAAACGGCCTTTTATTTATCCAATGGTTAATATTGACTTGATTTTATACGTCATATTTTGTATGTGTCATATGAGTTAACGGCCTTTTAGTTATCCAAAAAAGATTTAGACAGTTGTATAATAGAATTAGAAACTTCTAATGCTATACAAAGACAGTTTCCATACTAATTATCCAACAACAACAAAAAAAAAAAAAAAACAACATTATTGTTTTTTTTCTTACCAATATTTGATATAAGTTAGAAATAGTGAGAACATTAGGAAGGTGCAATTAAATATTGGAAGCATATTGCAAACTATTAAATTAGAAATAGTTTAATACTTTATTTAGATATTGTTTCCCAAATCTTAACTTCATTTAGATGTTTAATAAAAATTGAACATTATTACAATCACATGTCTTTACTACAACTTCACTAATAATGATGTGAGTGTTATGGGGTAGGAGGCTGCCCGTATAATCATTGGCAAATTAAAGGGGTCTTGGATCTTGGTAGCCTTTAATATACCTTCTTTTGTCCAAACATATATAAAGAAATTGTTCGTCAAATTGGTGCATCTAAATCCTTAAGTATGAGATGTTATTCCTTATGACTAATAATGATGGGTAGAAACCTAAGAAGTGAAGAAGTTGATTGGGGATTTTAATTTTTAATAATATTTTGAAATTAGGGTTGTATAAACAATTGTGTAAGAAACAAAAATATGTAAGATTCTATCACTAATTTATTTAATTACATAACCGAAATGTCTTCTATTGCTTTGTTGATCACTAAAAGACAATAACTGAGTTATAAGCTTTGATTTCTCTTTAGAGATGGTTTACAATAAGGTCAACAAAGACCGTTCACCAAATACTTTCTTGACTCGTGTAACAAATCGTACGGTGGAAAGCCACTGTCATCTATAATCTTGACCCAAAAGATACTCAATATAAGACGCAAAGAGTTGGTGGCCTTAGAGCAAGTCCAATGAGTCCCGGTCCCAGGGCCCTTAATTCACCTTTTCATTCAAATTTAAGGGTCCGGGTTCAGACCCTCAAAATCGACTCCAATGGGGAGAAACCCCTAAATTTGAAGTTTTAATTTCTTAATTTACTTAAATAATTCGATTCAACAATATCGATTACAGACTTAACATTTGATTAGAAATTTAAATCTACGACAATACGACTAAACAACAATAAAAAAAAAGTTAAAAATAGCTAGAAGGGGTGTGGATTACTGCCAAACCAAGCTTTACGCGCCTCCATAAGCAACCGTGCACCATGTTCGTCAAGATAATTAACATCAATCTTCATTAAGTCTATTCCATATTGTCGGTCCTTTGCTTTTTTATCGCTTTCAAGGAACCTTTTTTGAATTTCTAAAGATTCTTTCATGTGTACCATTTTTTCTTTCCCTTCCTCCATTCTATTTTGCCAATATTCCGGCGGAGCATCACCGGCTACTACTTTGTCTTTAGCGGTAGAATTTGTCGAATTTTCTCCGACTCTTGCATTTGCTTTGGCTTGTTTACGACCTATTGGTCTTTCCTCCAATGGATTGGTATTAGAATCTCTTTTCCCGGATGTTGACTCTCCTGGCATGTCTGGCATCCACTTGTTATGCGACATCAAAACTTTGTAAACATGTTGGAATTTAAACATTATTCCTTTGTGATTGTTTTTATAAATATCAAGTGCTCTTTGAATCTGAAAAAGATAAAAATTGATTTAAAAGGATATTATGAAATCAAAAGATAAAAATATATAGATTACAAGTAAGAAAAATTACCCGGTCATAGTCGTTCTCTCCGCTTTTTGGAACTTTATTTACTATCCTCAAAGTAGAGATGAAACTTTGACACTCGGTATTTATGTCACTGAAACGAGATTTACGACCCTTTTTCGTGCGTTGAGAGTTTAAATTCATCGGTTACTTTTTGCCAAAAACATAGTAGATTTTTGGCAATTTCCGACAACCGCATCAAATGTGAATTTCAAATAAGAATTAGTAAGTACTATATCTTCATTGGTAGTATACGCAAGCCGTTTATTAGATTTCTTGGTTGAAGTCGTTCCTTCAAACTCGCAAGAATCATCTAAAGTTTCATCTACCGCCGAGAGAACGCGTGAAGAATCATTAAAAATTTCATCACTTTCAAATTGGCTAGATTGATAACCGGGATTTTGAAGGAGACTCATAAATAACTCATTATCATTGAAGGAATCCATTGAAAAAGATTGAAGAAATTAGTAAGAGAGTTGGAGAGATAAAATGAATGAGAAAGAGTTGAAATAGAGTGAAATGAGAGAGAGATGAAGAATGATTTGGGTTCAACCCCTATAAAGGGGTTGAACCCAAAATCTGGCCGTTGGAGCCCCAACGTGACCCTTGGGAGCCCCAACGTGACCGTTGGAGAGATTTGCTCCCCAATGTGACCGTTGGGGAGCCCCAACGGTCACTTGGGTAGCAAGGGGCCGCCCCTTATTTCGCTCAGTCCTCCGCCCGGGACCGGTTGCAGTCCAATGGGGAGGATGGGGTGTTCCGGGCCCTTAATTTGAATTAAGGGCCCGGGATCGGTCCCCATTGGACTTTCTCTTAGAGCAAGTCCAATGGGGAGCGGTCCCAGAACCCTTAATTCACCTTTTCATTCAAATTTAAGGGCCCGGGCTCGGACCCTCAAAATCAGCTCCAATGGAGAGCGGTCCCGGGCCCTTAAATTTGAAGTTTATGTTTTTCCTCCAATTGAATTAGTGACTTAACTTTAGGTTTCATGAAAAGAAAACTTGTTTGTTTCATAGTAATCTACATTTTGGGATTTGGGTAGTATCTAATACTACCTTAAGAATGCATATAAGATTTTATTAGACGAACGAAGAAAATGTTGTTTTGATGAAACCGTATTGGATTTTGAAGTAAAGAAAAAGTATGAAATGTGATACAAGATGTAAATTAGTTTGAATATTTCGGTCGGTTCATTACTCTCTGCTTGTTAAAAAGTATAATCAACACATAATTGGTTTCAGAATTGTATATAAAGAGAAAGTGAAATCGGAACTTGCATACTTTATGGGTTGCAGTTGGCAAATTCATCCATGGAGCATGATCCCCTTTACGATGCAGACAAGGGTTTTAATGTTATGCCTTCGTCATTCCATGATATCGGTGATGTCGAATTTCAGGATAACTGGGGACGAGTTTGGTATGAATTCCTTTTATTAAGTTAGAACTACTGCAATTATGTCATTGCTATAGTCTAATTTCCATTCATTTATGAGACTAGCTAACTATTGCTATTCATCAAACAGGGTAGATATTGGAACTAGTGATATCTTTGCCATTGATGTGCTCCTCAACTGCTTAACTGTATTGAGCTCCGAGTACGAATCTAACCTCCCAGACTATTTCACTTTTACTTTTTTTATTTGTTTCAAACATATTATCTGGTGGGAGAAAAAGGAAAACAAGGTTGGCATAAACATATTCTTGGAACTATATCAGTACATGTCACTAGTGTTTGACAAAGGGCCGTGGCATGGCAGCATGGTCTGTTACCCGTGGCTTGTAGGCTGCACCACTAGCACGCCAGGCACAACCTGTAAACAAATCGTGCTCTGTCATGTCCTATGCCGAGACACAAAATGTCATGGCGCCACCTGTCTGGACATGGCCAAATTTAGGAACCGGACATATCGGGCTACACCGACCATTAAATAGGTCGTGTGCGGCCACGAACTGGTCTCAGCCTGTCTGGACATGACCCATTAGGAACCTGACATGTCGAGCTACCGTGACCATCAAACAGGTTATGGACCGGAAATAGACCAACACACCTTCTTGTGAAACTCTTCAAGCTAAAGACAGTTGCAGTAAGCTATAGTAAACCATTATGAGGAACTATAACCTTTTCACCTTTAATGGAAGCAATTACTGATTCCTTTGGGTCGTCAAATCATTACCTCTACTGATAGTCTGATTTCCTGGCAGATATTTAGGCATTCAACAGGTAGTTTTTGGTGGACGTCGAATGGGTGATTGGGAAGAAGGGATGACAAGTCCTGAAGATGGATACAAGTACTTCAAAATATGAAGTGAAATAAGAGACGGGTTTATTCTTTCCAATGTCCACTTAGCTGAAAAGTACAACCTTCTATAAAACATGGATGAAGTCTGCAATTTTCGCAAAATTGACATGGAACACCGTGACATGACTAATCTGATAGATGTGGCAAAAGGCGAATCCTCTGTTTTTCTTTTACATTATCTTCTTAAGTTCGTTTGATTGCCTTAGTGTAGACAGCATAGAAAATAACAGTTTTGTTGTTTTTGGAGAATAGAATACAGTAATGTTATAGTGGAATTGAAATTAAGAATGTAAAAATATCACTGTTTGATTTAGTATATGTTGGAAGGTCCACTCCACGTCCACTCCACTCGGCCAAACCGAGTGGACTTGGTCCCATAGGAATCCTATTACAACTAGGATTCCTTAGTAGTTAGGATTATATTTAGATAACTATCATAGAAGTTTAGTTCTTTTCAATTTCCTCTTTTGTATCTTATATATACATAGCCATACGTAATTGTACAATTAAGTTATTGTGAATAATAAAAGGTGTTATAACTAAAAGTCGCGGAAGCTATCGAACCTATCCTAGAAATTGATCCGATTATGAAGATTAATCGAAAAGCTAAGTCAAAATCAAATATGCGAACAGAAATTAACGAGGTTCGGCCTAAAGCCTACGTCCTCGGGCGAACAAGAAATCTTTATTGAAGGATAGATGAAGACGACTCACACAACCCGCAAGTTCGTCCCAAGATGGTACCGTATAGAATTTAACTTCTATACTAAATCTTCGACGACCGAGAAATTTAACACCGCTAAAAAACTATGAAAAATTTCTCTCACTCTTGCTCTCTCTCTCTAGCTCTCTAAAGAAGAGTTGTTGTTGCTTGTGTTGGTGATTGGTTGTGTTGATCAACCCCCTATTTATATATTATTATAAGCCGAAATTTAGAAACCAATTCTCAAGCCAAAACCGCCTCTATCCATGAAACCAAAGCAAACCGCCTATAGCCAACCAAAGCAAACCGCCTATAACAAATTTGGAAACTGAATTGTAAAACCGCCTCCAATTTGAAATTAGAAACTGCCTCTCACAATTCTCCACCTCGTACACAATTTGATATACTTCAAATTTTGGACGAACACCAGGATACTCCTTGTAAGATATATTTGCTTCATGTAACTTCATCTGACTGCGCCATATGACCATGGCTGCCTACGTACCCTTTTACAGGATCAAGTCTATCGTAGTTCTACCAACCCTTCACATAAAGATAACCTTGTCGCCATTACGCCCTTTCGGGCAACTTAACACGAGCCGATTTGTAGCAATTCCAGACAATGCTGAAACTTGCTACATGTCACCACTTTAGTCAACATGTCCGCGGGATTCTCATCTGTGTGTACCTTCATGAGAGAAACATCACCTTCCTCTATGACATCTCGTACAAAGTGATAGCTGACATCGATATGCTTAGTGCGAGCATGATGAACCTGATTCTTCGCCAAGTGGATTGCACTTTGACTATCACACCATACATCTACGCACTCCTGCTTAATCCCCAGATCGTCCAGAAGACCCCACAACCACAATGCTTCCTTCACACCCTCGGCCATAGCCATATACTCGGCCTCCGTAGTAGATAACGCAACTGTAGATTGTAACATCGATCGCCAACTAACTGGAGCACCATGTACCCTAAATACATAACCAGTAGTAGATCGTCTTCTATCTAGATCGCCAGCATAATCCGAGTCAACATAACCGCTTACCTGACATGTGTCTCCACCAAAGCACAAACCCGTATCAACAGTACCCTTCAAGTACCTCAAGACCCACTTCACAGCTTCCCAATGTGTCTTTCCCGGGTTTGCCATAAACCTACTAACCACACTGACCGCCTGTGAAATATCCGGACGAGTACACACCATAGCGTACATCAAACTGCCAACTGCACTAGCATACGGTACACGATCCATATGATCCTTCTCCACCGTAGTAGTGGGAGATTGTTTTCCCGAGAGCCTGAAGTGTGGTGCCAAAGGTGTTGACACCGCCTTCGCATTCTGCATCCCAAATCGAGAAACTACTCGTTCGATGTAACCTTTCTGATTCAAGTACAGTTTCTTACTTGATCGCTCTCTCTTAATCTCCATTCCCAGTATCTTCTTTGCAGCGCCCATGTCTTTCATCTCAAACTCTTGAGTGAGTTGAGATTTCAACTTATTTATCTCCACCATGCTTCGAGAAGCAATAAGCATGTCATCCACATACAAAAGGAGATAAATAAAGTCACCTTCGCGAAGCTTCTTGATGTATACACAACAATCATAGTCACTTCTGCGAAAACCATGCTTTAGCATGAAAAAATCAAATCGTTTGTACCATTGGCGAGGGGATTGTTTCAATCCGTAAAGAGATTTCCTCAAACGACATACTTGATTTTCTTTGCCCTCATCCTTGTATCCCTCAGGTTGAGCCATATAAATTTCTTCTTCCAAATCTCCGTGCAAGAAGGCGGTTTTAACATCGAGTTGTTCCAGCTCAAGATCCCTGTGAGCAACAATACTCAATAGCACCCGAATAGAAGTATGTTTCACGACCGGTGAGAAAATCTCATTGTAGTCGACCCCTTCTTTCTGTGCATAACCCTTGGCCACTAGTCTTGCCTTATACCTTGTACCCTTGATTTCGGAAGAATCCTCTTTCTTCTTGTACACCCATTTACAACCAATAACAGACTTACCTTCGGGCAATGGGACAACCTCCCATGTCTGGTTCTTGTGAAGAGACTCCATCTCTTCTTGCATAGCAACCAACCAACTCTCTCTTTCCGCCGCGGTAATAGCTTGTTTGAAAGTGACCGGCTCGTCGTCTTCCACCGAGAGTGCATATTCAACCAGATTTGCCTGCCCATAATGCCTAAGAGGTTTGTCTGACCCTAACCTCTGTACCGGCTTATATAACCGTTTCGGCCTAGTGTGTACCGAAACATCCTACTGCTGTTGTTGTAAAACTTGTGTACCTTCCCCTTGAACCTCCTCATGATCGGGTTCATCAATTTCCTCATCCTGAGTATTATCCTGATGCTCCACCTGATCATGATTCCTAGAAACCCGTTGGTCTTCGGTTTCTACTTCCACTACTTGAGCTTTAGTAGACCCAACATCACCACAACTAGGCACCGTAGCTTTCGCCATAGCTACAATAGATGACTCATCAAACACCACATCTCTGCTGATTACAAACTTCTTGTCTTCCGTACACCATAACCGATAACCCTTGACTCCTGTAGCATATCCTAAGAAAATTGTCTTCTTTGCTCTATTGTCAAGTTTGTTACCTTTAACATGGTAATAAGCCGTACAACCGAAAACCTTAAGTCTCCCGTAATCTGCATGTTCACCTGACCACACCTCGTAAGGTATGCCGCCATCTAAAGAAGAATGTGGAGACCTGTTCACAATATAACAAGCTGTAGCAACAGATTCTGCCCACCATTCTACGCCTAATCCCGAATTAGAGCGCATACATCTAGCCTTCTCAAGTAGTGTACGGTTCAATCTCTCTGCGACTCCATTCTGCTGAGGTGTGTTTACTACTGTCCAGTGCGTCACAATGCCTTCCTGATTACAAAACTCCTTGAATGCCCCATCCGTGTACTCGGTCCCATTATCCGATCTTAACGTCTTCAGCTTTCGACCAGTTTTGTTCTCAACCATTGCTTTCCACACCAGGAATGTGTTGAATACCTCATTCTTATGCTTCAGAAAATAAAGTCAGACAAATCTCGAATGATCATCAACGAATGTAACAAAATACCTGGAACCACCCTTGGAAGGTAACTTTGCCGGTCCCCAGACATCGGTGTGTACGTAGTCTAACACCTCTTTGCTCCTGTGCTTGCTTGTAGAGAACGTCACCCTGTGTGCCTTTCCGAACACACAATGCTCACAAAACTCCATGCAAGGCTTCTTCATGTCCTTCAACAAGCCTTTCCCGCACATCAAAGATAGACCCTTTTCTGACATATGCCCAAGGCGCATATGCCAAAGCCTCGTACTAGCCGTTGGATCCCTTCCACTGATTCCTACTGCTACATCTCCCGTAATTGTTGTCCCCAAAAGTTTGTATAAATTTCCGTAACGAGTACCTCTCATTACCACCAAAGAACCCTTAACGACTTTTATGGAGCCATTCTCTATAATTATCTTACAGCCGTTCCGCTCCACCACACCAAGGGAAATTAGATTTTTCCGCAAATCGGGTATGTGTCTTACGTTCGTCAATGTTCTCACCACTCCATCGTGCATCTTGATCCGTATTGTTCCGAGTCCCACAGTTTTACATATACTATCATCACCCAGTATAACTGTACCACCATCTATACTCCTATAGGTTGTGAACCACTCCCTATTTGGGCACATATGGTGTGACGCCCCTGAATCAAGCATCCACTTATCGAAGATCTTCTCAGACACCTCTGTCACCGAGAAACATTCGTCCGCCTCTTCTGACACATATCCCGCCTCTTGCATCTCTTGTTTCTCCTTGTAGCCTTCGTTCTTTTGCTTCAACTTTCTCTTTGGACAAGCCGCTTTAAAGTGGCCAAGCTCACCACAACTAAAGCACGTTTTCTTGAAAGAGCCTCTAGATTTGGATCTAGATTTCCCGCCCTTTCCCTTTCCTCTTTCATTACTCCTCCCCCTCGTTACAAACAACCCTTGTGCTTGATCCTTGTCTACTCCACCTGACGCCATACTGCTAGTAGCAACCTTACGAAGGTCATCTGCTAATAGCGAATTTCTCGTCTCTTCCATGCTTAGACTATCACCAACAAGCATCAAAGTTTGAACAAGGTTCTCATAGGATTTAGGTAATGAAAGTAACAATATGAGGGCTTGGTCCTCATCCTCAACCTTAACATCAATATCCTTCAAATCTGAGATAATCCTGTCAAACCTATTCACATATTCCTGAATAGAAGAACCCTCTTCCATTCTACATGTGAATAATTTGGATTTTAAGTAGACCCGATTCGTTAAAGTTTTCGTCATGAAACTGCTTTCTAGCTTTAACCACACACCCGCCGCCGTTGTTTCTTCGTCTACTAGGAACGCCACGTCCCTCTCAAGACACAACATAATGGTAGCTCGTGCTTCGAGATCTAACTCTTCCCAATCCTCATCTGACATATCTCCTGGTTTCTTTCCCGTCAACGTCTTGTGTAATTTCTGCGAGATTAACAGATTCTTCATCTGCATCCGCCAATAAGAAAAATCGTTTTTCCCATTGAACTTCTCTATCTCATATTTCCCTGCTTTGACCGTACCACTTCTCGATCCCATCTTCTTCTTCGTTCAATCTCAACAAGGCTCTGGTACCAATTGTTATAACTAAAAGTCGCGGAAGCTATCGAACCTATCCTAGAAATTGATCCGATTATGAAGATTAATCGAAAAGCTAAGTCAAAATCAAATATGCGAACAGAAATTAACGAGGTTCGGCCTAAAGCCTACGTCCTCGGGCGAACAAGAAATCTTTATTGAAGGATAGATGAAGACGACTCACACAACCCGCAAGTTCGTCCCAAGATGGTACCGTATAGAATTTAACTTCTATACTAAATCTTCGACGACCGAGAAATTTAACACCGCTAAAAAACTATGAAAAATTTCTCTCACTCTTGCTCTCTCTCTCTCTAGCTCTCTAAAGAAGAGTTGTTGTTGCTTGTGTTGGTGATTGGTTGTGTTGATCAACCCCCTATTTATATATTATTATAAGCCAAAATTTAGAAACCAATTCTCAAGCTAAAACCGCCTCTATCCATGAAACCAAAGCAAACCGCCTATAGCCAACCAAAGCAAACCGCCTATAACAAATTTGGAAACTGAATTGTAAAACCGCCTCCAATTTGAAATTAGAAACTGCCTCTCACAAAAGGTATTTTACCAAAACCACTAATAACTTCTCTCTCTCTCTTGGATCAAACCGAGAACATCCATCTTCTTCTTCTCCCACTCGGCTTCACCGAGTGTGATCATCATCTTCTTCCCACTCGACATCTTCGAGTGTCTACTCGGTTATAACCGAACACCCATCAAGTCTCTCTCTCGGCTTCATCCGAGAGTGACAATTATCGAGGTATTTATATTTTCACATGGTATAAGAGCCAATTTTTTTTTAAAACCATGACTACTCCCGAAACAACTTCGGAAACTACTCAAGTTCATTATACTTCTAATGGTGGCCCGTTTGATGTTCATCATTCGGATTCTCCAACCACCATTGTCATCACACCACTTCTAACCGGTGATAACTACTCCTCATGGTCACGAGGAATGACAAAAGCCTTACGAGCTAAAGGCAAATTAGGATTCGTTGATGGAAGTATCGAACCACCCACCGATCCTAATGAACTAGTTCAATGGGGACGATGTAACGATCTCGTTTCTAGTTGGCTAATCAATTCGGTTGATCCACCTCTTCGATCATCCATCTTATATGATGAAACCGCCTTCGATATTTGGAAAAATCTTTTTGATCGATTCCATCAAACCAATGCTCCTAAAATCTTTCAATTAAAGAGAGCTATTTCTTGTCTCAAACAAGAGAATTCGGATGTTTCTACATATTTCACAAATCTCAAGGCTCTTCAAGATGAACTCAATTCCTTGTTAATAACTGAACCTTGTATATGTGGCCATGCTCGTTCCTTGATTGAGAGAACCAACCAAGATAGAGCTATGGAATTTCTTCAAGGTCTCAACGATAGATTCTCCTCTATTCGGAGTCAAATTTTGTTGATCGAACCCTTCCCATCTATTCTTCGTATCCATTCACTTATCAAACAGGAAGAAGTTCAACAAAACCTTGTTACTCCGATGAATATTGACTCAAATACTGCTGCCCTTGCCGTTGGTTCAAACTCATATAATCACAATCGTGTTGATGGATCGGATAAACAAAGAAACAAGCGACCACGACCATATTGTGACAACTGCAGGATCCATGGACATGACGTTTCCACATGTTTCAAAATCCATGGATACCCGCCTAATTACGGTCAAAGAAACCGGACCCGAGCTCGACAAGAGCCGTTGGCTGCTTCGGTCACGGACCAAGCTGGACCGGGGGTGCCTACAGCAACATCTCTCACCCCGGAACAATACCAATCGGTTTTGGCATTATTAGATCAACACAAACAGCCCACAACCTCTCTCCGTCTCATCAAAGATCCACTCGTTAACCTCACCGGTAAGTATACTTCATCTTTTCATCCTCCTTGGGTTATTGATTCCGGAGCCGCTAAACATATATGTTCGGCTCTCTCTCGTTTTTCTTCATATTCTCTTGCACCTCCAGACCTATACGTTCGGTTACCCGACGGTTCACGGGTTAAGGTGCACCATATTGGTTCTGTCTATTTTTCCAATAGATTTTATTTACAAGATGTGCTTCATATTCCATCTTTTCAATTTAATCTCATATCTATATCTCAAGTTTCTAAATCTCTTGGTTGTACCGTCTTGTTTGATAATGACTTATGTCTTTTTCAGGACCGAACAACGAGGACAAAGATTGGGCATGGTAGTCTTCATGACGACCTTTACTTCCTTCGCACGGAGCATCCCATCCTTTCGGTTTCAAGTTTAGTTTGAGATAGTTCTAGTCATGAGTCTTTTGTTTTATGGCATAAACGTTTAGGCCATCCTTCTTTTTCACGTTTTCAATACTTTAATTCTAAGCTTCCATGTATGAATTTTAGTTTTTTATCAAATAAAGTATCATGCGAAGTATGTCCACTTTCAAAACAATGTCGATTACCTTTTCCTACTAGTACTACTTCCTCCTCTCATATATTTGAGTTAGTACATGTAGATTTATGGGGTCCCTTTCCGGTTCCCTCCACCTCCGGGTGTCGTTATTTCTTAACCCTTGTCGACGATTTTTCTTGTTGTACTTGGATATTTCTCATGAGTTCCAAATCGGACTCAAATACGTTAATTAAGAATTTTTTTAATTACGTTCATACGCAATTCGATTGCAAAATAAAAACAATTCGATCCGATAATGGAACCGAATTCATGAATAATTCACTACAAAGTTGGTTTCTTGAAAAAGGGATTACCCACCAACGTAGTTGCACCCACACACCCCAACAAAACGGGGTTGTCGAACGCAAACATCGCCACATTCTTGAGGTGGCTCGTTCTTTGCGTCTTCAAGCTCACCTCCCTCTATCCTTTTGGGGTGAATGCGTTTTAACCGCCGTTTATCTCATAAACAAATTACCAACACCTATCCTTCTTGGGAAATCACCACATGAAGTCCTCATGGGTACTCCTCCGAATCTTTCCCACTTACGTGTGTTCGGATGCCTTTGTTTTGCTCGTATTCCTTTGGTCAAAACAAAGATGGATGCTCGTTCTTCCGCCGGCATCTTCCTTGGCTATCCAAGTGGACAAAAAGGATATCGTATTTACGATATCTCGACAAAAAGAATATTCGTCTCTAGAGACGTCACATTCTTTGAAAATCAATTCCCTATGTCCGACTCCTCACCTTCGGCGACAATCTCTTCTCCTCGTCCGACACAATCCCTATCAATCGACGACGACGACATTGCCTTTCCGGCAAGAATTAATTCCCCGTCTAACAACAACGATGACACAGAAGTGCCTGCTGTTCCTGCAATCCCGGTCAGTGATACCGATACAGGGGTGCCTTCAGACACCCCTGTTGAATCGGTTCCTGACCGATATGCCGATGCAGAGGTGCCTTCAGACACCTTTGCTCGATCAGTCCCTGATCCACTAACCGATACAGGGGTGCCTTCAGACACCCCCGATGACACTCCTGTCAGCCCTAATTCCGGGGCTTCTTCGGCTGTTGCCGACCCGACCGACCATGACAGTTCTTCTCAAACCGTTTCGTCGACAGACGATGGGGCTTCGGATTCCGGCCGTCCTTCCCGGTCGCGACGCCCACCATCCTATCTTAACGATTACGTGTGTTCTAACACGAATATAGTCAAGTATCCACTTGAAAACTACTTTTCTATAAACTCGTTTTCTACATCTCATCAACAATTTTTGTCATCGGTACTATCTACTACCGAACCTAGCTCTTTCACTCAAGCAATGAAATCTTCACATTGGAGAGACGCTATGGCTAAAGAAATCTCCGCCTTGGAAGAAAATCAAACCTGGACTATCACCAGCCTACCACCCGGCAAAAGACCTATTGGTTGCAAATGGGTGTACAAAGTCAAGTTCAAATCTGACGGTTCAATCGAACGTTACAAAGCCCGTTTAGTGGCCAAGGGCTACACCCAAATCGAGGGAATAGATTACAGTGACACTTTTGCACCAGTTGCAAAACTGGTAACTGTTCGTGTTCTCCTCTCTCTTGCCGCCATTAAAGGCTGGACACTCCACCAATTGGACGTTAACAACGCATTCCTTCAAGGTGATCTGAATGAAGAAGTTTACATGAAACTTCCCCCCGGTTTTTCATCTCAGGGGGAGTCTAAAGTCTGTCGGCTTCATAAATCTCTGTACGGCCTTAAACAAGCCTCCCGTCAATGGTTCTCAAAATGTTCCTCCGTTCTCATCGAACGGGGTTTCTCGCAATCTAAAAGCGACTACTCTCTCTTTACTTTTCGTTCTCACTCCACTCAAATTTACGTTCTCGTCTATGTAGACGACATAATTATTACAGGAAATAATGATAAAGCTATTTCCCAGTTAAAATTATTCTTAAATACTGCTTTCTCACTGAAAGATCTAGGCCGTTTACAATACTTCCTTGGTATCGAAGTATCTCGCTCATCACAAGGCATCCTCCTATGTCAACGGAAATATGCCCTTGATATTTTAAAAGATTCTGGACTCACCGCTGCACGTCCTTCTGAGTTTCCCATGGAACAGAAACTCCGTCTCAGTCCCACCGACGGCACACCTTTGCCAGACCCGTCGGTTTACCCCCGCCTAATCGGCTGATTACTTTACCTAACGGTTACACGGCCAGATATCACCTATGCCGTAAATAACCTCATTCAATTCATGCAAACACCTAGCCAAGTACACTTAGACGCTGCTCACCGCGTACTACTATACTTGAAAGGTACCCTTGATAAAGGAGTTTTCTTATCTGCAGACAGCTCCCTCCATATTATAGGATACTATGATTCGGATTGGGCTGGCTGCCCTTCAACCCGTAGATCAACTACTGGATACTTCACAATGTTAGGGTCCAGCCCTCTCTCTTGGAAATCAAAGAAGCAACCCACAGTTGCCAAATCTTCAGCTGAAGCAGAATATCGAGCTTTAGCCATTCTTACATGCGAACTACAATGGCTCAAGTATTTACTACTTGATTTTGGAATCGACCACTCCGACCCGATGACAGTTTACTGTGACAATCGGGCCGCTCTTCACATTGCTGATAATCCCGTCTTCCACGAACGAACAAAACACATCGAGATAGATTGCCACGTCGTTCGTGAAAAGATCAAAGACAACGTCATTGCCACACGCTTCACCAGTACAGAAAATCAGTTAGCGGATATCTTCACAAAACCACTTGGTGCAGAACCGTTCAAGAACATAATTGGCAAGTTAGGCGTTACTTCCATTCCCGCTCTAACTTGAGGGGGAGTGCTGGAAGGTCCACTCCACTCGGCCAAACCGAGTGGACTTGGTCCCATAGGAATCCTATTACAACTAGGATTCCTTAGTAGTTAGGATTATATTTAGATAACTATCATAGAAGTTTAGTTCTTTTCAATTTCCTCTTTTGTATCCTATATATACATAGCCATACATAATTGTACAATTAAGTTATTGTGAATAATAAAAGGTATTTTACCAAAACCACTAATAACTTCTCTCTCTCTCTTGGATCAAACCAAGAACATCCATCTTCTTCTTCTCCCACTCGGCTTCACCGAGTGTGATCATCATCTTCTTCCCACTCGACATCTTCGAGTGTCTACTCGGTTATAACCGAACACCCATCAAGTCTCTCTCTCGGCTTCATCCGAGAGTGACAATTATCGAGGTATTTATATTTTCACAGTATATATATATATATACTAGGGTATAGCCCGTGTCTCCGTCACGGCACAATTTCGTGTGAAAATAAGTAGGAAGTGGGGAGGAAAAGAATTTAGTGGGTGGTTTGTAACTAATTTTCTGAAAAAGTGGGAGGGAGAGAATAGTGGGTGAGTGGTTATTTTTTTAGCAGTGAGAAACCGTGGTTTTTTGTGGTTGGTTATCAAAAAAGTGGGAGAGAATTAAGGAGGCTCTGATTTAGTGGTTTTCAGACTCAATTTGAGTCGTTAGATTACAAAACCTTAGATGAAAATCCGACGGGTACGAATATCCAAGACATAAATCTACGGCTCACCTCAAAAAACACCATTGTGCTATATATAATAGATATATATATGTATCAAAATATCCCTTATTACATAGCAATGAACAATGTTGGTTCGTCTCAATCATCTTCATTCACTAATAATGAAACAATCTTCTTTTCGCTAAAACTGTAAATGATCTTCCTCCAGTTTAATAGCAGTTGTAGGAGAAGAATCAACATGAATTTCGTAACTAGTAGCAGCAATTGCAGAAGAAGCAGCAGCAGCAACAGTAGGAGGGGGGACACTTGTAATAGGTTCTGCTGCTATGATCCAAGATGACGAGGTGAGGTGCTCAATCCTCTTCCTGACATTCTGCTTTAAACCTATCACTGCATTATGCACGTATGATAATTTCTCGTAGGAATCGAGTTTGTTTATGTCAATATTATCCCACCAAAACCCACCATCACTAACCTTCCTCCTCTTGTGATCATATTCAATTCTCATCTCTTTCTCTTCTTCTTCAACTTCATTAACGTAACGATCAATAACAGAATCGGCAGATGGATGACCGAACGAGAAGACATTACCAACACCCGAGAAAGCAATCACGGCGATTTTAGCATCGCATTCAATACAAATATCTGCAGCTTTTTTGAAGAGACCTTGACGTCTCTTTGTAAAAGTGACTTTTCTCTTCGTTTCATCTTCAATCTTTTTTATCTCTATCTTCTTCTTCCCCATCTTTTAGTTTCTTGTTTGTGATTGAATGTTTCACTCCGGCACCAAAATATAATCAAGAAACACAGGATGTTAGCAAGATTTGGATATTTCTAATAATGTTTCATCCAAAGATGGTTAATTTCTACTTTCAAGAATTAGATATTTCCAATAGTGTTTCCTCTAACGATGGTTATGATGCAGCCGAAAATTCTGAAAAGAATTAGATCTTCGTCTAAAACTTTTAAAACTCAGAAAAAGTCTTCAGATCTTCGTCTTAAGACTTGTTGAACCAAAACTAAGAAGAATTAACTAAAATACTCAACTTTATTGATTAAAACTCAATGAACTAAACAACTACTAAAGCCCCTTTATATAGCATTAGAGTTTCCTAAATCTAAACAAACTCTAATTAAGAACTTCTAACAAATAAAATACTAGTTTCCTAAACCTAATCTAATAACTTCTAAATAAATGAAATATTAGAATAGAGTATCATAAAAATATAAAACTGCTAAAATTAATAATTCTCTACTAAAAAAATATTATACTACTAAAAATAAATAGATCTTCAGATATCCAAGATAATTGTAATATCTTCTGAACATCTCCATGCAGGTTAATTCTATTTTTAAACTAAACTCCACATAGAAATACACCGATCCTTGAAACTATGTAAAACATGAAGATGATAAAGAAATACTAAAACCCTAAAACAAAAATAAAAAATCAGAACAGGAAAAAAGAAAGATTGGGTTAATACCAGTATTGAAATAACTAGATCTTAAGAGCATCTCCAATGCAAAATTCATAAAAATCTCTATTCATCCTATGTGTCAAGTTTCAATTGAGATTCTCATTCCTAGGTGGCCTTAATAGAGATCCTCAATTTTTTTTGTCTCCAATGTAAAACTCTAAACTTATCTTATTTACTTATGTGGCATAGTTATTTTTGTCAATAAATAATTAGTTATTTTAAAAAATATAGAAGACTCGATTTCTATTGGTTGAAAATCAAATATTGATGAGTTGGACAACTAGAGATATCTCAAGATGACACTTTCTAGAGTGTCCTCTTGAGATATCTTTATTCCACCCTCGACACGTCATCTTAGAGATCCAAATAGAGTGTCGCATTAGAGAGAAGTTTTAAGAAAAAAATTCTAAAAAACCTAGGTGGCACTCAAAGTTTCTAAGATTGAGTGTTGCATTTGCAAAACTCACATAAATCTCTATTCATCCTATGTGTCAAGTTCCAATTGAGATTCTCACTCCTAGGTGGCCTTAATAGAGATCCTCAATTTTTTTGTCTCCAATGCAAAACTCTAAACTTATCTTATTTACTTATGTGACATAGTTATTTTTGTCAATAAATAATTAGTTATTCTAGAAAATATAAAAGACTCGATTTCTATTGGTTGAAAATCAAATATTGATGAGTTGGACAATTAGAGATATCTCAAGAGGACACTCTAAAACTAGAATGTCCTCTTGAGATATCTCTTTTCCACCCTTGATACGTCGTCTTAGAGATCCAAATAGAGTGTTGCATTAGAGAGGATTTTTAAGAAAAAACTCTAAAAGTCTTAGGTGGCACTCAGAGTTTCTAAGATTGAGTGTTGCATTGGAGATGCTCTAAGATAGGCAAGATAAACCAATTCTACTGTTGTTTCAAAATGCAGGATTAAAATTTAGAAAGTTACGGTTTGAATAATGGCGGAAGATCATCTTAAACTCAATGGCTTTTTTTTTATATCAATATTTGGACTACACCTCCGTTTTTTTAAAATTTTTAATTTACACCCCCACTTGGACGGAAACGGTCAACTCTAAGTCAACTTGAGCGTGTGCAATACACAGGCGTGAACCAGGACAATTTTGCCCTTTCTAATCGGGTGGATCTCTGCGTCTCTTAAAATCTAACGGTTGAAACAAAAAACCTAATATTTAATATAGTTGCATCAAAACTTTTCACCAAATTTTTGGAATTGCCGAACCCTCTTCTCTTCTTCAAGAGTTTATATAGATTTCTAGGGTTTCAAACAAAATTTAAGAACTCATCCACCATCTTCTTCATCTACTTCTAGTGTAATTTCAACTTTGGGAAATCAACGGAACGTGATGTATTTCCACGGTATCCTTTTCTGAATTCTTCTCAATTTGACATGAAATTGTACTTAATCACAGAACCTAAATCACCAGCTTTTTCTGAACTTACAAACAAACTAAATCCTAGATGATATGGAATTGATTTTGTTTAATTTCTCATCAACCTTCTCGATGCAAAGACGAGATGATCCATCCACCACGATGAAAGAAGATGGAGTTGTAGTGTGCTCAGCTATGAGATAAAATCCTAACGAAATTAATAACACATCTTCAAATATTAGAATCATGGGTTTTAGCTTATCAAAAGGTATGTGTTGATGAAATTGGTACTTTTACATCTCTCTAGTGCAATTACAGAATTAACTTATGATAATCATGTCCAATCATCTTCTTCTTGGATGGTCTGGATAGTTTATGAAATTTAGTTTTGGGAAGGAAAATTTTGGTTGTTGTCGGGGCAGTTGAAAGTGGAAGGTGAGAAATTAGAAAATGGCGCCAGACTCGGTGAATTTCACCATTAGAGTAATCACTAGGAGTTGGTCGTTTATATGTTTAAATCATTGAATTGGAAGAATAAGCTGCTTAGTAGTTCATCTTACTACAATTTCTTCATTCTTAATCACTAAGTTGGTGCTTGTGAAGGAGAAGATTAAGCTCTTAGTGATGATGGTGGTAGTAATTGGTGAATGTGGTGGTCGATGAAGATATGGCGATAAGTGAAGGTGGAGTGGCGATGGTGGGTTTTTTTTGTGCTTGTGATGGAGGTGATTGATGATGAAGGAGAAGATGATGAGGAAGATGTACTTGAGTTGGAAATTTTATTATAGAGAAGGGTAATCTCGTCCAGATTCGCATGTGTCATTCACACACTCCAAATATAACAGTGTTTTAACGGTTTCCGTCCACTTGGGGGTGTAAATCAAAAGTTTTGAAAAAACGGGGGTGTAATCCAAATATCAATATAATAGCGGGGGGCAGTGTCAAAATCTCCCTAAAAAAAACTAGGGTAAAACTATTGGTTTCACCACAATGGGTGGAACACTCAAATGTGAGCTCCTCCTGTAATAGTTATAGGACAAAGGTGCCTCTATTATCAATTTACAACCAAGTAAAGATTGATTACTCTTCAACAAAAAAAAGTAAACATTGGGACATTGGTAGACATTTGAGGATTCTCAAATGTCTGGGCATTCAAATCCAGACATTTAAGAATCCTGAAACGTCTGAGGCATTCAAATCCAGACATTTGAAAGTCCCAAAAAGTCTGAGGCATTCAAATCTAGACATTTACAAATCTTCGAATGTCTGTGGCATTCAATTATAGACAAAATGTCCGCGGACTTTGGTAGACTTCATGTCCCCAGGACAGTTTGTCAATGGACTCAAGATCTTGCAATGTCCCCAGGACATTTTGTCTGTGGATCAAATGTCTTGAAATGTCTATAAAGTCATTTTGTCTACAAACTCAATGTCTTAAAAATATCTATGAAGACATGTTGTCTATAATAAGTCATCTGAAATATCTACGGGACATTTTGTCTATGAAAGTCTCAATCCACTACCCCCCAATTTTCTTCTAGTAAAAAAGTCAATGGCCCACCACTAACATTTACTTCCATTAAAAAATCACCACTTTTTAACGTGGCAATTTACATAGTAGAGGTTCTAACAAAAAAAAAACTTACATAGTAGAGACTGATTCCAAAGTATTGATATCTTCCTCCTCGGACGACTTTTACAAAATCTCTCGGAGATTAGGGAATGAAACCAGACGTACGCGGGAGACTTTAGGCCTTACAAGCTACATTCAATTCACGAGAAGAGCAAGCACCAGTGACGCGTTTTGACTTAATGCATTCACTTTAAGTCCAAATTATCGGCAACTTATGTTATTGCCTCTTTCAAGTACAAATTAATTTGTGTAGTCCTTGATGTAATTTAACTATTTTGTGGACTCTATTCTTTGATGAATGAAAAGTTAATTAAAAAGAACTTATACATTATAACCCCACTGAGTCAGTGACCGTGTACTGTTGTATTTGCACTAATAACCCCACTTATTCCGTAACCATTAAATATCAAATAGAATGTTTTTCTTAAGACCTAGTTTCTTTCTTTTTGGGAAAAATTCTTATAATTCTTTAGAGTTAGCTATTTCTATTTTACTTAAATCCTAGATTGTTTTCTATTCTAATTAAAATTAAGTTTCCAATATACCATCACATACTAATTCTAATTCTATTCAAATAAGAAACAAACAAAGATATAGAAGTTATAAATTCCGGTACTCAGGTCTTCTTACCCGCTTTTTTTCAAGTCTAGAGACGAGTTCATAGGTTTGAAAGAGATCGGATCTTGCAAAAAAAAATGGAAGACAAAAGAAAAAATAAAGTGTACCCGCTTGTTTACTTACTATTGACATTAACACTTCAAGTTGCAAATGCTACAGTAGAAAGAGTATTCTCTGGTATGAGTATTGTGAAAAACAGATTACGGAATCGAATGGGAGGCGAATGGATGAATGATAATTTACTTGCATACATTGAGAAAGGTGTATTTCATACTATTGGTAATGAAGCTATTGTGCAACGATTATTATGCAACGATTTCAGAAGATGAAAACTCGTCGAAGAC
This sequence comes from Eschscholzia californica, assembly GCF_041429995.1. Taxonomy (NCBI): domain Eukaryota; kingdom Viridiplantae; phylum Streptophyta; class Magnoliopsida; order Ranunculales; family Papaveraceae; genus Eschscholzia; species Eschscholzia californica. Next base: position 8,205,158 of record NW_028238198.1, on the reverse strand, counting down.
AACTATAAATATGTTAATAGGTAAAATTATTATGAATCAATAAAAATCATTTTCTTATAGCATATAAAATTGTTATTTCTTTTGACTTCAATGTTCCCCACATCGAAAAAATCCTGACTTCGCCACTAAGAATCATGGTTTTTAACGAAATAATTTTGAGATTTACATTTTAAATTTTGTTAGCAACCAGAGAAACATGTTGTCTATATAATTAGAGGAGTCGAGATGGGTTGAGTAGAATTATAATCCAAATAAACTCATTTAATTAAACATCTCAAACGATTTCTTTTACGAAAAGAAAAGGTCTTTTCGTAATTTGACATTTCCGTGGTATTTCTATATATTTAACAAAATTTTGAACAGAGTTAATTTTATTCTTGAACAAAAGAATAACGGTGGTGCTCTGGGAACACAGGAAATGGTCGTAATGGCAAATCTTTTAAAAGAACACGACGAATTTTTTGATGTTTTATGGAAACACAATATTTATGACACATTATAAATTAAAACTCTCCTTTTATCTTTAAACACATTTTTTTCTTGCTCCATCTTCTTCACCACCACCTTCTCCTCTCTCTCCTCTTTCACTTCACCTTTCTTTTGGGGGTTCCATGCCAGAACCCTCGGCAAGGGTTTCTAACTCTGGTCGATGGTGAGAAAGTGAGAGAGAAGGAGACGATGGTGACAGCTGCAATGGTAGATCGATAGAAGAGAGGGAAAAGATGAATTTTATTGTTTTTTGGAGAAGAGATTATAGTAATGTTATGGTGGACTTACGTTAAGAATGTAAAAAAATATCACTGTTTCATTTAGTATAAATTTTGCAGGTTTTTACACAATGCCACTGTCAGGCGAATGTTGTATTGAAAACCTAATCTATTATTTCTGGAGCATTACAATCCTGGGTACCATATCTAGGCAAAACCCAATTTGCTAAGCAAAAGAAAAAAAGAATAGTATCACGGTCCTCGCATCTTTTCAACAATATTTCTGCTCTTTTCTTCAATATGCCGTCTCTTTTCTTCAAGTTTCTCACTCATCTTCTTCCCCAAATCCATCATCCTTGCTCTTCTCCCTGTTTTCTTATGATTTACGTCTTCTGCAAAAGAACCAAATTGTCTTTCCCTAGTCATTGACTCTGATAATGACTGATTCCCTTCTGGGCTGTCCAATCTGCTGCTAGCACTGTCAGTGTCGAGTGATTCGTCTTTCTTCAGCAGAGGAGTCCTCAAATCATGTGTCGAACTGTTGCTTGTCGACTGGCTACTGAATGAATTTGCTTCGGATAGCCTACGTTTTGATGAAGATTCCAAATTTTCGATCTGTTCGTTTCTTGGCTCTTGAATGTTCGTTCTTTCTTGAATATTTTCTAAAGTGTTACTAACTTCACCCCTTGGTGGAGCTTCCTCCCTTTGAGAGTTTGGCACATCAAGAGCTGAAGAATCACTAGCCACTTCTTGTTTAACCCATATAAATGGTGCAGTTTTTCGGGGTACCCAGTCATTCTTTTCCGCTAACATCCATGGAACGCATACACTTTCACAATTTGGAAGTACTAAAGTATCACGGATTGATGCCTGCAAAAAGAGATGCAGTTGTCAACCTAACATTTTCAACCATCTGACCTATAAGACGTGCAAATACCAACTCCAAAACACCACAAAAGAACTGGAATAGGGAAAGAAGACATAAGACTCGATTTCGTTTTTTTTTCGCAATCCGAATGTTTGAACACCCTGACCTAATCGGTCCGGACCGGTCGGTACCGGACTCTAACTTCATCGAACCGGTCGACTCGGACATAAACTGTTGGTGACCACCTATTTACTCGGGCGGACTCGGACGGTCGCTCTCAAGAATTCTTTGTCCATTGACCGCCCAAGACCGTTTATTTTACCGGGCCAGTCGGACACCGGACTGTCTCGGTCTGGACTTTCCAATAAAATTTACTTAAAGTCAGAACTTTATTTTTATTACCACAAACAAAATTACTTACAAATAAAGATGTTTAACCAAGAAATCAAAAGTAAATATAAAAAAAAAAAAAAAAAAAAAAAAAAAAAAAAACAGTTGATCATCATTTGACAAGATATAATTAAGCCATGTACTCATGTTTGGTCTTCTAGAGGACTATATGACTATACCCAACAACCATCATATATTCATATGTCTATAAAATTCAACGGTCAACTTCTAAAAATGAGGATAGTTTAGTCGGTCAACCTATTCGGTCGGTCACTCGTACCTGTCGGTTATTTGGACGGTCTATATTGGTCGGTCGGTTAGCGGTCGGTCCTTCGACATAGAATTTTGACCGTGACCGTCCGCCAATTCTTTCGGGTCGGTCAGACACTGACCGTTATGACCGTCGGGTGTCCATGAACACTTTTTATCTCGATCGAACGGGTCGGATAGCGGTCTTCAGGGCCTCCTGACCTCTTACTGAATTTTGCCGAGAGATTCTTACGTTTTACTTTTTGGGAACGTCAAAGGTACGATTTTTCATGGAAATGACTTACAACTTTATCTTGATCAAGACAAACATGTATAATGAGATAATAGCTCTAAAATTGCAAAACTGTAAGAACGATTAGCTGACCTTAAACCTATTCGCCAGGAGACTAGCAACATGTCCACTAGTAATTTTGTGGTCTCCAAAAGAAGACTCAAGGTGGAAATCAATGTCAGGCATTGATGTAAATGCAAACCATAGCTGATCAGAAGGAGGTGGTTTTATATGCAATCTCAAAGTTCCTCGAACTGATGCTATCCTTATACCCAGGGAGATGGGCACCTGCAACTCAAAGGATTCAGCAAAGTGGATAGTTACAACTTGTAGAAGTGTTGACAAATCGAATAACAAAAAGGAAACTCACAAGTCACAAGATCTGAATAGTCAGTATTTATAAAAGAGGAACTTAGTCATCAACAAGAAATTTGACTAACAATCATACAATGTATCATGTATGTACGAAGCAGAATTGTACTGATTTCTTCTTTCAAGAAAAAGGAAGCACAAATAAGATATCACAATAATCCAACACATTTTACTTATGCAGCAAGTCAGTAACAAGTTATATGGTAGAAACTATATACTTAATGTTCATGCGCTTACGGGTCGGACTTTGGTGTAAAAGAAAAAGAAAGTTTGACGCCAAGCAAGGCAAGGAGATTATGTGAATAGGATAAAGGCATAGGTCATAAAAAGCCAGCTGTCTAAAACTCTCTAACCAAACACGAGATTCATCCTAAATATCTCATTATGTAAAAAATATTGTGGTCTCAATAAGTTTCAAGTGTTCCATTGGCCTAAAGATCACATTGAGAAATCCGATAACACAAACGGAGGCCTGCAAGAATTAGTGCGCCTGATTACTCAGCTCTGAGCCTAATAACTCTAACTCAAACCCTATTTACAACTTCTTCAATTAGACTAAACATAAACATATGTAATAGGAAGAGTAGATTTCATAACCTGCGAAACTTGGTTTGCAACAGAATTTACAATTGCCTTCCACCTCGATATGGAAGCTGACTTCCAACTCGTGCTTTTCGAAAGTTTTGACCCGTCTACAAAAAAACAATAAACATCAAATGAAACTAAACCAATCTCATTATTTGATGTATCTTTTAATATATGATCTTCAAACACTTTCATCTTCATTGAAGGAAATGGATTTTTGGACAAGCTATCCTCAAGGTTATCAAGGTTACTTGTTTCCTAGTCATTTATGTATAAACGTGCCAGACGGTTGTTTCACATGCTGCAGTTGGTCTAAGTTCATACATTTGTTCTATACATCATCAAGATTATCTCTTTTCGTCACTCGAATTTTTAGATGATTATCTTTAATGTCAGTATTCTAGACTTTCAATCACATGGAATTCCACAGTTTCCTTTCCAAACTAAAAGTGACAAATCAAAAAGATAGAGTAAAGGCAAAGTATTACCCAGTTAAAATTCAGAATAAAAAAACCCTTTTCCAAAGAAGAACCATAATCCCAATTAGCAGAGGTTGCTCTTATAATGGGTTTAACTCCAGAGAACAAAAGAGCAGTGGACCTGATATAATTAAAAGGTTGTCTATAAAAGGTACGAAGTTCACGTTCATGCTTACCAAGCTTATTATCCTCTTCATGCCTCTTCTCTGCCCCATCAACAATTTCTGCAGAAACGCTCAATTGGTTTTCCAAGTACCCAAAACCTTCTAGAAGATCTGAGGTGGCTTCCCCAGCCGAACTTGACTCCAACCCTCTATCGACGATATCTTTCTGGAAGTCTGGTTCACGAACTTCAAGTCTTGTTTCAACATCTAATATTGCACCTCCAGAATATTCGAAGTCCATTTCAATGGCCCAAACCTCATTCATGTCCATGGGAAGAACCCTCATGGCATGGATGTTGGGCGGCAGACTCCCAAGATCTAAGCCTGTACAAGTTACTGCACCAATGTAACTAGGAGTCCTCATATTGGCCAATGTTCTCTGTCCCCGTACAAAATAAAAGCAACTATCAGCAACAGCAACAAAATAGTACTAAACATTAAACATCAACACTTTTTAGATTTATTAGTAGTAAAACTAAGAGAAAACAAAATTGTAGCTTTTAGGAAATTATAGGAAGCCTTAGGTAATACATATTGAACATAACTGATACTGTTTCGTGAAAGACAACGAAAATCTCAGATATTACAAAGTGATGGACCATAGAGGATGCTTCTAAAAAGATGGAAGATCTGAAAATTTTGAAAAGATTGATCCTTCATACTGATGACAATAAGAGAGTGAGACTTGTGTACCAACATAATTTTATTGTGTGCTCGCACACAACAAAAATGTCATCATAGTACCCAGATACCTTTTTTTTGCAAAAAAATGGATCCTCATAAGAATATTATAAACTCATGGGAAATATAAGTGCTTCAGTTTTTCTTTTACTGTGTTTGTGTTTGCATGTGCCTCTGTGTTTGCCCACAGAAATGAGTAGGGTACCTGACTGCGTTCTTGTATGGCACTCTTCAAATTTATATTCCTTTTGGCATCAAAAAATAAACGCGAAATTAGCAAATTGCAGCAAAGTGTTCCCTCATCAACACCAAACTTCTCATCAAAATTTGTATCTAGGTTGACATGACTATGGTCTCTTGCCTGCGAAGATACACTGTCTTCGTCTGATAATCTGTTAGAAACATTTTCTATATAAGGAAACTTTCCAGAGCTAGTAGCTGACAACAGATCGTGGATGGAACGTGATTTATCGCCCATCTTTCTGTCTTCACGAACTGATGCTGAAGATTCTAGTCCTTTATGTTCATATCCACTCTTAGAAGCTTTTTTTGCAAGCTTTTTCAGAAAGACACGAACCTTTGAAGATGAACCATCAAACTTACTAGTTCTATCTGTAGGCTCACCAGAAACCGCAACAGAAGTTTTCTTAAGTGAAGGGTACCCTGCATTTAAAGATGTAAGGTAAGTCTGGAACTCCTTGTTTAATTTGGCATACCAGTTTACTCTTTCCTTGTCATCGCCTGAAGCTAAACGAAGGGCCTTGCACCATGATTCCTTCTCCCAGGAAGTGTCCAGATATATGTAGAGAATCTTACTTCCATTATACACAGTTGTGTTTCTACCTTCCAGCTTAACTGGATATCTTTTTGCCCTGCATCCCCATACAAAGCAATATTATTTTTTGTAATTCACGAAGACACGAACTACACAAGAAAAATGAGGAGACTGAAAGAACTATATAATTACGTGGGTAAATGACGTCTATACCATACAATACAAGAAACCCAATATTGAGACCTTGATTAACACTGAATCGTGTCAATTCCACACAGTAGTTACACTTGTGCAGTCTGACATGATAAAATCAAGTAATCTAACGCATAGGCATCTACCATAAATAAGCACTAGCAAAGGGGACCCTTGGACTTGACTTGTTCGGATGTTCCTAACAGGCTAACACCTTAATTTATCAATAGAAAAAAGCATAGTGATTAAACATCTTTAATTTCAACCTGATTTTATATATTTTGGGCCACAAATAATAACCCGACTAAGTCAAGTGCCAACTTCATGAGGACCGCAAAAGTGGAAGGAAACACACAAGTATTTTCCAATGTTCATCACAGGAAGACCATCCTCTACTAGGTATCTATATGTTGCTATCTTGTATATAAATAAAATCCAATTCAGTTACGAATTAAAATCATGTGAATATTTCTTGCGTCATCTCAAAGAGTAAGATCTAGCAGACACAATAACAGCACAAGGAAAAAAGGAAAAAAGAAAACAGTATATAGGCATATAAATTCTCAGGTAACTTACCACTTTCTTGTAGAAAGATTTGATGCTGAAACAGATACTATAGTGCAATCTGCAAGACTAATCGTCGCCTGAGAACCATCTGAGTCTGTTAGAATAAGCAACTGATCTTTAATCTTTCCATACTTTTTGACAGGAGAAACCTCTGTGATTTCCTTTTTGGTCTTCTGCTCCTTCGGTAATATGTCCTTTGGAACCTTTTCCACTTCCATTATCCATATCGCCCCCTACAGTTGAAAATATCATTAACAAATCAACGTTGATAGGCTCGGGTGAAGGTGACGATGACAAACTCTGATCAATTTAAAACATAAAACACATCTTTCAATTTGCTGCAAAAAGAGGTAATCAAGTCATCCTCAGTTAAGTTTCAAGCTATGTTGCTGGGAGTACCAGGTCCGGCGAGGGGGGTGGACCTCCTTTAAAAAACTAAGCATGTTGCTTCTTTCCGTCTTCCAGAAAAAATAATATAGAAAGTCAAAAAGGCATGTTTACAAGCTCACGGGTTGGGCTACTATTGTCTTATAAGGCTTTTGTATGTTAAGCTTTACAGCCAACTGATGCCTTTTTCAGTTGGTTGGCTAGCACCTAATTTGGGGGATCTGAGGATCTCGATTAGGTGCGAAGAAGGAAGGACCATGGAAACCTAGGGTGTTCAGACAGGTGAGGTTGGACCATCCCAAATCGATGGCCTTGGGTGTTGAAGATTGCTTTATCGTGTCCTTGACAGCACACGTTTCAAGTAATCATTTTGATTAAAAAGTGAAGGAATTGACTCGTAAAACATTATTTAAAAGGACCTTAAGTTTTATCCGGGGCCTATTACACAGGGAATTTCATATAAAGGTCTTCCAAGCACCGTAGTTTTCACACAAACATATTATCTTATGGCCATAGAACATGTATTATAAGTAAGGATTGAAAATGTACGAAGGTCGGTAAGTGCTTCTCAAGGACCACAACGATGGCATCTTGTAGTCAATCACATCCATGCAAGTAGGAAGTTTAATTTAGGGTGGAGAAAAAATGAAGTAGCTGGTAGTTTAAAGTATAACATATACACATTATAAAGTTTCACATGTACATAAGGGAAATTCCAAAGGTTGAGTCTGAGGTGATGAGCAGCTCTACTTTTATTTGAAACTTTCGGTTGAATCGCTCCCATCGCTCCCTTCCTATTTCTATTATCAAGATATGACTAAGAAGTTGTTTCAATTACTCATTGTCTCATTGTCTCATTGACTCAACTACATCCTTGTCCTTATGTCGATGAATACAACTAAAACAACTACAAAGAAATCCCTTTTTCCAATTATACTACCTACCGAAATCGCCTTCCATTCCATATGAAAATCACGTGTTATATCATTAACTACCACAAAAGACAGTTTAAATTACCCACAACTTCAAACATCTTAGTGAGTTTAATAACAAACAAAGAGTTTCAACCATTTTGATACAAAATGAAGCAACCCAGTGTTCTTTATTTTAAACTATACAGTAACATGCCTAAAATTATGCATACCCTAAATTGTTCCAGTTCCAACTATTAAGGGGGCACATGGCCTTATCGAATTTCGACAGAATTCAATTGTAAAAAGTCACTAATAGTCTAGATATATCTGTACGGAAATCAACATTAACTAACAATAATCAATTCACCATCATAAATAAATGTTCTTCCTAGTTCTTTACCCACCGAAAGCATCTCAATAGTCGGAGTAGTTCTTAAGCAATTCTACTATTTAGCTAGTAATCAATTAAAAAAAATCAAGAAGAATAATCAAATTTAACTCAAATTCCTAATTTCAAACCAAAAAAATTAACATAATTACAGAAAAATAGAACCAAAAAAAGAAGCTTGCCTGCTTGTTGTAAGAAAAAGAAAGAGATTGTTGGGGATCGAGGTCGTGATGAGAAGAATCCTTCGAACTCTTTTTAGGGTTTTTGGTTAATCGATTAAGGAAGTGACGAAGTAATAAAACTTCGGCGACGATGATCGTCAAAGCTCCGAAAAGAAACCCCAGAATAAGAGATAACATTGGGTTTTGATTATAAGAGTTCAAAGAAGGAATTATAGAGAGAGAAAGTGCGTGTGTGTTTTTGTTCTGGTAAGATCATGAAACCGATGATCGATCAATTTTAGGGAATTGAGTAAATGAAAGTTTTTAGAGAGAGAAAGTTTTAGAGAGAGAGAGAGAGAGAGATTCGCACCCTCATATATAGAGTGTGGTTAAGAAGGTTCAGTGATTATTCGCGCGTATCTCGATGTAAATCTTGATTTTGTTTGTTAGTAAAAATCTAACGGTATTTAATTTGAGTTCTGACACGTGAATGGTATGGAAATGGTAAGATTCTATAAGCGCCCCGTATTCTTACTCCACATCCCCCCCATTCTCTAGGGGTTTATTTTGAAAATGAGCACCCCTTGACTTCTTCTTCTTCCATTTATAATTAGTCAAATTAAAATGACTGAAGTCAGATGATTCAAGTCGGACGCCTGAAACAAAAAATGTGTCTCTATCTTATTCACATAGTTCCAATTATTTATACTATTTTGATGCTTTATCTCAAGGGATGTGATTTCATGTGAATTACTAGGTATAAGTTATAACCATGTAAAACAATACACTTTTGTCAAATATTTGTATGAAGTTATCATATTACAAAGTTACGTCAAAATGCATAACCTATGTCGATAGGACAAAACTGTCAAAAATAAAAACTTGTATACAAGAGCGATGCATTTTAAAAGTACATATAAGAGCATCTCCAATGGGACACTCTAGTAAACACTCTAAAAATCTAGTTGTCAAGTGTCAAATAAAGATTCTCTTTCCTAGTGTCAATATAGAGACACTCTACATTTGTTTGGTCTCCAATGGAGATCTCTAAAATCTCTAAAATCTCTTACTTAATACACATGTCTTTTTTCAATTCAATAGATAAAAAGTAGTTGAAAAGCAAAGTTTTCTATTGGTTAGAATTATAAAGTAACACTTAGAGAGTCTCAAGTAGACACTCTCATTTTAGAGTTTCTCTCTCTAGACACTCTATAATAAATGTGTCCACTCATAATAGAGTGTCTAACAAAGTGTTCCATTGGAGATGATTTTTTAACAAAAATTTCAAAAAGTCATATGTGGCACTCTAAGTGTTAGAGATTGAGTGTCCCATTGGAGATGCTCTAAGTAAGAATATGTAACCTATTATCGAAATTAAATGACTTTCATGTGACAAAAATATATTTCTCATTCACATATAGATATCTGTGCTTAAATATAGGCCACATTTGCTTAGGGCTGAGATAAAAACACCTTCATCTCAATCTCATTTGCAATAGAGACAGGGTTCTTGAGTTAAAGCCTATAAAAGAACCCATGTGGAGTCAATAAAAAATTTAGAAGCACAACCCAAATACTTATGGCACGTTCAGGATTTTGGCAGGCTCCATATATGGAATTGCAGAACCATGTGAAGTGCGTCCCCACAGTTGACAAGAGACTAGAAAAGTCCATTTGATTGAGTATACATATGCATCTGCCATACTCCAACAACCACTCTCCAACTACCACTCTGTACAAGAATCTCAATTAGTTTAGATGGGCGGATATGATTTAAAGAGAGGTCTATATTTCACTTTTCTTTAAATTTTGCTCGTCTATCTAAGTCAATTGGCATTTTGTCGGCCTATGAGTTGAGTAGAATAGTAACATTTTTAACAGACAAATAGTATTTGTCTCTATCGTATTAACAAAATAATTAAAATTTCGTATTTAAATTTCAAAGTTCTTTATTTTCTTCTAAACCATCAATTGCACAATTTTAATTAATATCTATTCATCTAAGTTTTTTTTGAGTTAAACCAGAATTTCATTCATACGAAAGATTACAATCTAACACATTACATGGTTTTGAGTCTTTTGACTCCTTTGAATACAACATGGATTAAGTAAAGTAAATAACAAACATGAAACTTACATAAGTAAAGACAACATGAAGAGAAATGAATCAAATATTGCAAAAACAAAATAAAAAGACACTAAAAGTCATAAATTAAAGATGGGTTATTTCCCAAATGGCCCCCAACTTTGTGACCAGCTTCCTGCCTAGCTCCCTAGATTAGCAAAAATACCCGCATGACCTCCTTTTTCAGATTCCGTTATAACAGCGTTAACTAGTCATATTCTCTCTCTCCTCCATCTCATCTCTTCTTTCTGTCACCTCATCTTCTTGCCACTTCATCATCTTCACCGGCGACCTACAAACATAAAAAAATAAAAAAGAAGTTTTTATTTTTATTTAATCTCTCCTCTCTCTCTCTAAAAAAATTATTATTTTTTTCATCTCCTCTCTCTAAACTCCGACGAAGGGGGTTTCCCTTCGCCGGAGGTCGGCAGACCTTGAAGGTCTGCTGGAACAGAGGCAGACCTTCCAGATCTGCCGAAACAGACCTTCTGTATCTGCTCGAGCAGACCTTCAAGGTCTGTCCGAGCAGACCTTCAAGGTCTGCCGACCTCTGGTGAAGGGAAACCCCCTTCGCCGGAGTTTAGAGAGAGGAGATGATTTGCCGTTGAAGATGATGAAGTGACAAGAAGATGAGGTGGCAGAGAGAAGAGATGAGATGGAGGAGAGAGAAAATATGACTAGTTAACGGTGTTATAACGGAATCTGAAAAAGGAGGTCATGCGGGTATTTTTGCTAATCTAGGGGGCTAGGCAGGAAGCTGGTCACAAAGTTGGGGGTCATTTGAGAAATAACCCATTAAAGATCCTAAAGATCACGAAAGAGACCTTAAAGGTCGTGAACGTTATTATACATCTAACACAACAATTAGTGGAAAATTTTGAGATTTGATGAGTTTGTGGAAGAAGGTTGTTGATCGAATAAAATTTTGTCTTCTTGATGTCTTCTCTTCATAGTTTGTTGCAGAATCATTTGTTCATCTTTACTTGACGTCGAATTTTCTTCTTCATGTAGTATTTTCTTCTCGATGTTGAAATCTGAAGTGATGATTATTGTGAAGTGAACCTTAGAAAGGGTTGATAATTTGAACAAACTACTTGTCTTCTGTCAGATTTAGTAACCCTAGAAGAGATACAGGAAATCCAACACTACTTGAAGATAGTCTCATTTGTTCATGAAGATCGAGATGATTTTTAATGAGAGAAGAAACTTGTAGCCATGCCAACATTTTCTTTGATTTTTTTTCTTCTACTCTCTGGAGAAGGCGGTTTTGTTTTGCAGAGAAAGCGGATTCACTCATTCTATTCGTCTAAGTTGACCATTCCAAATTTAAAGAGCAATCAAGTTCAAATTAACACGTCAAATAGACAAAAAAAACGTAGAAAGAAATAAAATAAAACAATATAGGTGAAATGAAGCAACTAACCATCCCCAAAAACCTCTTACTTCCATTATTGGGAACTAATAAACATTTGAATAACATTTGCTCCAATTGTATGATGCTACAATCCAAAGTTTGTAATTGGTATCCACTATGTCGACCCGGTTGGGTTGATGATCGACATATAACGTTATGTTTCCCTGCCGATTTCTTTGTTAGAAACATCTTAACATCCAATCATCTTAGAAACGCGATCTGGTGATGAGTTACAAACATCCTGACATCCAATCATCTTAGAAACACCATTGGGTGATATATAAAGTTATGTTTCCCTCATCGATTACTGAGTTACAAACATCTTGACATCATATCATTGTCCCAGGCTAGCCCATGTCCAATATACAGGTCGTAACAGGCTGCGCCAACGAGCTCAACAGAAGAACCAATTCCAAGTGAAGATGGCCTATCAGAGTAAACTCATCACAACTACATTGACCATGTTTAGGAACAAGAGAAGCTTCTTCTCCACCTTCACAACATTACACTGGCAGAAAGATGCCCACGAGTTCAACCTGCAGACGACACCCTCTTGCTAAAAGGTCAGCAAGATGCCCACGAGTTCAACCTGCAGACAACACCCTCTTGCGAAAGGTCAGACCATAGGCAGTACTCTCATGTGAGAGGTAGAACAAGTCTAGCTCATCGTCCACACTTGCACTTGTACATGCAGATTTTCCATCGACTCCGTAACTTACCATTGAAATGTAAACCCAAAGGTCCAATTTACCTTCACCTGAAAATCATCTCCCACAAGCAGAATACAAACAACAAAAAAGCAAGTTATACACGAAAGGATAGACAGATTAGACAAAAGTAAAACCACCCTTATATATACGCCCAGTACCCTAAAAGTTTTTCTCTCTACAGTCTACTCTTCCCCTTCACAAGAAGGTTATCATCAGAGAAACTATTCATAAACACAAAAACAACATCATTCAATTATCCAAAAGCACCTATCAACAAGTTCTCTTTCTCTCTTCATCTCTCTTCCTACATCAAGGTAGACAAACAGACAACTCTATCCACAAAAAGAAAAACTCCCCACAAGTCTCCTTCAAGATCCAACCTTTCCTACAAATCTGCTGCTTCATGGAGGCATCTCAGATCAGTACTAACTCTGGTTGCATGGAAGTTTTAAGCTTTCTTTGTTTTTCAAATTTTTTTCCATTTTTTTTTTCTTTTTTCCAATTTTAAACTGGGCTGACGATATGATGTACCATTTCAGGCTGTGGTGGCGGTTGCAGAGGCTCTAAAACGACTCGGACACTATCTACATGAAATTAGTAGTAGAAGGGTGACGGAGAAAATAGGTGAAGTCATGAAACTGATTTACTCCTAGCTGCTTCAACCAGGAATCTGCTGCACTCTTGAGAATGCTGATACTGCCCAAATCTTCCGTCTTTGGATCGGCCCACACTTCTCCATCCATCTTGTAAGTAGATAGCCCGAACGGAGGAAGAGGGACACCAGATTTCGGGGTTTTTCCTTCTAACCCATCTACGGAATGTACTTCTTTGTCCTCCAGAAGTACATCATCTGTGAGATTACACAATAACACCAAAGATGGTAACTCAGAAACATGGGTACACAGATAAATGTGTACTGAAAGAATACTGACAACCGGGAAGAATATAATGTAATTAGGAAAGCAAAATGGAAACATTTAACCAGAAACCGGAAGGCTATTTAACCTAAATTGAATTGAAACGACAACATTTAGTATTCATTAGAGAAATCCCATAGGATCATACGTATACCTTTTTCTTCGAACTCAACGGAGATAGCAAGAAGCATAATTGATTAATACACTTATACCTTTTTCCTCTGATCCATAGTCATGAACCAGATACAAATACATTTCCTAGTTGGTTAGAAGAAATGAAAACTCAATACTAAAATAGAAAGATTTCACCAAATTGCTAAAACGGAATAAAAACTCATAGGGTCATACGTATCTAAACCACTTGCTACAAACGGCTATAAATAGATAAGAGTAAATGTTAGTTTCTACGAAATGAAGATAATTGCATTACTAATTACCGTCACTCGTTTAGGAAAGCTTCTCCATATTTGGGTTATCTCATCAAGGGTTAAATATTCGTTCATGGAGTTACTATCCTCAACAGTCAAAGAAATGTCAAAGATATCACTCTGCCTAAAACTCAAGTAACCAAACAATGGGTCAATCACGTTTTCACACGCGGCATGACTAAGAAACGGTCTGGTCGTGGTTTTTGGTTATTCCTAGTACATTCTAGATCAAGTGCACGTGGATGCAATCTGTTTGGTTCGAAAGGATAAGAATCTGAAAAGAACTCTTTAAACTCTTTCAAGTTAGCAAGTAGTTCCTACTATCCAGAGATTTCTTGCTGAAACGGTATTGACCAACCACACGCCTCACTTTAAGGGTACAGATATTCCATACTTAATCCACGTGTAATGAATAATTTTCAAACAATCGATAAAAGGAAAATAGACAAGTCTCAAAATCTGGTTATGTATCGTTAAATGTTATACTCGGATTGGCAAAACGACAAGTACCTTGTAAAGAGGAGGAAAGGGTGTGAAAAGTAAGGAAGCAAGCAGACAAGTCTTTAACGATTCTCCCAGCTGGAATATGATAAATGGGGTACCTGATCAAAAACATTAAAAGAAAGACTCTCAAATTAGCTTGTCAAGAAACAAAAACGTAATGAGCAAAATCCTCCCCGAGACGCTCTACCTTCTGCCATCAAATTATAAGATAGGATCGAAGATTCTATCTAAATCAAGTTACATAAGGATGAGAAATGATATTTTAGCAACTTTTTAATAGCTTCTATGTCCCTAAACTTCAATTATATCGACATTTCACCAATATTAGAACAACATAGCAGCGTATTGAATTACTTCAGAAAACGAAGTACGAGAAGATAATAAACTACAAAATTGCGTACCATGCAACGGCCATCCAGCTAGCTGGAGCGAGATCCACATTCCTAAGACTCAATAAACCCGGATGGGTTCGAGCCATTTCAGTTATCTAAACAAACAACACAAAGATTACTGTATAAGAGCATTTATAAGTTTCTATAATGACACTGTCTATTACAGTAAACTACGACAATAATATTACAAAATTATGTCAATTCATCAACATAAAGTCCCACTGTTGTATCATGAGCGGATACCTTGTCCATCAATGGAACCCTCCAGCGAGGAGGTAGCACCTCGAAATACTGAAGATAAAGGTTTCCAAGCCGGTTCACCGCAGGCAAGTCGCCGCCGCCCTCTTGCTCAAAGCTCGAGTCCTCAGACATAGCATCCCAAAACTTGCTTGAATTGTCACTCAGTGACCTAACAAGCTTCCCTCCTTCGCTTTCATCAGTCCATGAATCAGTCTCAAATTCCACATGTTCACTACCATCCTCCCTCGGACTCCGGGTATCGCTGCTATCCTCCCTTGAACTCCTAGCACTGAAATATGCACAAATCAGAATCAATAATGATCTTAAAACAAGTACTCATATCAAATCCACATCTATATGACCAAATTCATCAATAAAACAACATAAAAGGAAGAAACTCGAAAACCTCAAGGTAGTAGGGGTTTTGCTGGTATAGATCTGGATGGCAGAAAGATAAGGGACGTAATACTGGACGATTTCCTCGCCAGTGTTCAATGTGACGGGGACTCCAGTACCATATGCGCTCCACTCCTTGTATTGATCCCAAAGATCTCCCAAAGTGAAGAATTCAACTTCTTCCTTGCCTTGTTGGTGCCATACAGCATTCAGATCTCTAATGCATGACTGCAAAAATAATTGTTTTTGAATACCAAATTTTCAAATGTTATTCAACAAATGAAAAAAAAATGAAATTCCAGAATCTTCTTCCCCATAACCCTTGACCACAATATCAGATGAATTGACTGAAAGGATAAAAATGGGTTTTTTAGAATTTTCCAGAATCAATGAAGATATTTCATCTTCTTTTCCACAAATTGAAATCAAACAAAGAAAAATAAGAAATTATTGCTAAAAAAATAGAAACAGCATATTCCTTTTACTATTCTTGACTGATAGTAACTCTTTTTTTTTATGAAAAGGAAAAAAAAAAAAAAAAGAAATTTTTGAGGATTAAAAAGAAGATGAAGATGATGAGATCTTCCTTTTCTCTTCCCTCTGATTATGATTGTTCTTGAAGAACATTAACAAAAAAAACCCAAAACTGAAAACATTTTTTCATTTAATCAAAGAAAAACTAAAATAGAGATGAATGAAATGCATCAGAGATTAAACCCTTTTAAAATCATGAAAAAATTAGAGTACTTAAAAAAGAAAACTTGATCGAGAGAGAGAAAAAGAGATCACCTTGGGAAGTTGTTTCTGAGGAACAACAGGAGTAATCGACTCCATGAAACTCTCAAAGTTAGAATGCTTGTTTTGAACTGAGTTGATCGATCTCCACAAAGAAGCCATGATTCAGACTAAATGAAGAAGGTAATTTGAAGATTTCCCAATTGAAGGAGGAGAAACAATAAGTCAAAACCTTGAGACTTAAAAATCAAAGTCTTTTCTTCTTCTTCTACTATAAATGCCCTCTTACCCCTTTAGGGTTTCTTACACCTATTCAGCCAAGATTAAGATTACTTCTGACAAAAGAGAGAATATATAGGTCTGAAATCAAACCGAACTTTCAGCCAAGATTTTTCCCTAAATTTCCCCCCTCACTCTCTCTCTCTCTCTCTCTAAAACTAAAAATCTTCCCTTTCTCTCTCTACACTGTCACTAATAATAAACACACACTCAAAAAAAATCTCTCTTTTCATAGATTCTCTCCATCCTTCTTTATCGCTAAAAACTGAAATTAATGCATAAAGACGATAACAAAATCCAAAAGATTTCAAATTTATCAATCCCAAATCCTTACTTAACGAAACAAACCCAAATCACTACTACTCATCGTCATCACTATAAAAAAAAAAAAACTCTTTCTTCTCAATTCTTCTTCTTCCTCTGATTTTTTTTTTTACTGAATCTGTGAAATTTGATCCTGGGTTTTGTTCTTAGATTAGATTTAGAAAAACACAAATGAACTAAATTACAAAATCTGTTATATTTAATTTGTTTTATATATAAATTGTTTTGGAGCGAAACGCTAGAAGTGAAAACTCGAAACTGAGGAAATTTTCTTTTTTTTTTTGAAACCGAGGGTAGCTGAAAGGGGGGTTTTATTAAAGTCTGAAGGGTTTGATTATTAAAGATGTTTAAAAGTTAAATTAAAGGAATAACAACTCCATTGATAATAATAAGTCTGTTTAAAAGAGAGAGAGAGGGTTTTTGTTTAATTTTAGAGAGAGAAAGTGAAAAAAGAAAGGGCTAATGGAGAAGAGTAATGGTGTCGCTCTGTGAAACCGCTCGCTTCGCCGCGTGTTCTGGTTATGATTTTGTTCTTTTATGGGTGCTTTAGGGATCCAGTTTTAGATGGGGGCACATAGACTTTTGGGTCAATATAATTTCACCCTAATCGACTAGAAAAAAAAAAGTCAGTGTCCATTTGTACGTTCTCTCACTTCAAAGGTTTTTTTCTTTCAAGGAACAACGATAACTTTAATTTTTTCAAAATGTAGAGAGATTAATAAATGAACGAGGGAGGTAAGAGATGAGTACAAAGACAATGCAAAAAAATAATGGTGGTAGTTGTGGCTAGAAATGGTAGTCGTGATAAAAAATGATAGTGAATATGAAAATTTTAGATTCAATAGTCACTATAACGTTATATGACATTGATACATTATGAATATGCTACATCGTGAATTGAATAAGTTCTATAACTACTATCTCAAAGTGTGTCTATTATTAGCTCTATTTTATTTGTATCCAAAATTTAATAATTTATTGATTATTTTAGACTTAATATTAGGTTGTCCTCTAATCAATTTGAGTCAAGTTAGGTTGACTTAAAATCTAGGTGTCCCAACCAAAACTCGATGCCCTAAAGCATCATCCCATTGTGCTTCATTTCTGCCTCTGCTCGTTTTTCTTCCCGATTGGACCCGGCTAAAGCGCATCACTCATGGAACTGGAAAACTATCAGGAAACATTATAATCAAATGGAAGAATTGACAGAATGGGAAGTGCAATCAAGAAATGACATCAACATATGGACTGATAATTGGATCCCTGGGATCAATAGTACTATTTCGAACAACAACCAATCCGATCTTACCAAAGTCTCTCAGCTTATCTCAAACAACAACTGGAATACGGATATTCTCAGAGAGAATTTTGATGCTACTACTCAAAATCTCATAAGAGCAATTCCACTTAACACAGGAGGAAAAGACAAGCTCAAATGGAAGCTTACCAAGTCGGGCAAATTCACTGTAACGTCTATGTACCAGCATCTTAGCTCCAACCATCTTAACACAAATACGAGTAATCAGAACTGGAACTTCATCTGGTTTATCCAAACTATACCGCGTATAAAAATGTTTATATGGAAAATCTGTACCAAAGCTCTGCCTGTTAGAGAAAGAATAGGAAAATACATTGACAACAACATTACTTGTCCTAATTGCACATATACAGAATCAATTGAGCATGCTCTATTACATTGTGCTTTAGCTAAAAACATATGGTTTCACTACAATATCATCTCTGAAAACATCACTTCTATCTCTGAATGGATATTCTCTTGGGAAGCAGATGATAACGGGTGCTATACCAAAGAGAATATACACTTTGCGCACATATTATGGATCCTTTGGAAAGTGAGATGCGATCATTGCTTTCAACACGAAATCAATGATCTCAATAAAATTATCAGAATGATTGAAAACTTCCCTAAAATCATGAAAAAACAAGAGAAAATCAAACAAAAAACTAACGAGAAATGGCAACCTCCGACTCAAAATTTCATAAAAATTAACGTTGATGCATCTTTTATAAACCTAACATCCAATATTGGAATTAGCTTGATTGTTCATAATGCAGAATCTAAATTTATAGCAGCTCAAGTAAAATCTACCAGAGCCAGAAATAGTGAAGAAGGAGAGGCTATGGCGATTTTATTCGGAATTGAATGGGCAAAAGAGAACCATCACAAGAATATCATTATAGAAAGCGACAATATCAATCTCATCAAACATCTTCACAATAAATATCACTCTCTTCACTGGCAATCCCTGATGCATATACGGAAAATTCGAGATAGTAAACACGAATTTGAAGCGGTGAAATTCGAGTACACAAAAAGAGAATGCAACTCCAACACAGATAAATTAGCGAAATGGGCGAGAAAGAAGGAAGCTAGTAAAATATGGAGGAATGTACCTTGTATGTTAGTCAATAAGTATTGTAATAACTTTGTTATTTAATATATGAATATCTAGTTCAACAAAAAAAAAAAAAAAAACTAGATTCAACAATAAAATAACTCTCATCAAAAAAAAAAAACTAGATTCAATAATTTTCTCATCAAAAAAGAAAAAAAACTAGAATCAATAATTTACCTCACGCCCTATTTCCGGTTTGGATCTTATTTATCTACTATTAAACCCGGAAAACATTTAGACAAGCCTTTGTCCAATTCCATACTTCAGTATGATTTTTGGCCCTACAAAGTGGAGACGTGAACTCTAAATCCCTGGACGTCTAGGCTTGAGTCCAAGAGGAGGTGAAATCTATGGTTTATTGAACTTGAGAATTAAAGGTATAAATAATGTAAAATGTTTATCGGGTTTTAGGCTTCTTTCATAGTTTCATGTTGTTGTGCTTATCACATCTTCACGATGTATCAATGTATTGTAGCGACTAACGTAGAGCGTAGTCGATTTCTCAAAAAAGAAAAGATTTTTTACCCACCTTTCTCCTTCTTAACCTCAATTGTTTCGTTGTCAACAAAAAGAAAAACCTCAATTGGTTCTCCCTTGGCCTCACGTAGGGGCTTCATCTTACTGTTGTCCTCACTCTCATATGAAATTGGATTCAGATGCTAATGTGACATCTTTATAACTATATATTTTTCAATAGTTATATCATTTAAAAGCAAATGAATCGTTTCATATGGGTGCATAGACTGAGGTCATGACTAAATTTTCACATTTAATGACCAAATTGGTTCTCACATGCTAAGTTTGGTAAGGGTTGACAAACGAACAATGAAGGATATTGATCTGTCGAAGGTAGACTTCTTGCCATCGTTTGTTGAGTGTATCTAATTAACATGACGAAGAACACGTGACATTTTGTCAAATATTTTTCTCTAAAGCTATCTTCTCGGGTACGAAACTCGTGCGACAAAAGGTTTTATCGATACAATGATTTTCTCCTTGTGAACGGAGATTTTTCAGATCATTCCTGACTCCCAATCTTTCTCCCATAAAAAAAAAGAATAAAATACAAGTCTAGTAAACGATATCTTGTTAGATATCTTGTCAGATAACTGAATAATTAAAGACATCAGACAAAATGATAAAATCGTCTACGGATACTTTTCAACATAAGGATGTCTTAATCATTTCTTATAATGAATCAGAGTATAGAAGTTGTTCTTATTGTGTTTAGAGTCTAGTGAAAAGAAATAGTTTCTATTCACACAGAATTTAAAATGCAGAGATTAAAATTAGAAAGTCCAATGAATTTTACTAATTGGATTAAGCACGAAGGGGAGAAAATATAATATTTTAAGTTACTTATAGTATTTGGAAATTGTCATTGGTTAAGTACTGATTAAGATTCTAGAATTCAATTCGAATATTTTTATCTGATATGATTGTTATAAAATTTGGACTCAGATACCATATTACAGGATATCCAATAAGATTTTGCTCTCTCATTATTTACTTGAGACACGGGATTTAAAAGAAATTAATTTCATCCTCTTAATATGCAGGCAAGAGCGTAGAAAGGTTTATAAATCGGACTAAATTTACTAGAGACTAAATTTCTAATTGAATCTTGGAGATGTAATAAGCACGACAACCGCCTAATTTAAACCGAGAATGAAAGAGGCCTAAAGCCCGACAACAAAGAGGCCTAAAGCCCGACAAATTATTACATTATTTATAGCCTACATTACATAGGATAAATCTTGATGGCAACAACTTCCACCGAGACTCGATCCCACGACCTCATGGTCTTAAGAGGGGTGTCCAACCGTTACACCAAAGGGTGGTGGACTAAACAAAAATAAGTTAAAAAGACAAGTTATATAGGTATTTTTTTTGTTAAAAGTTCAATTTTGTTTTGTTAAAAATACAAACATTTTATTTTGTTGGTTAAAAGCCCAATATTTTTTTCAAAGCTATTGCAAGGTGTTGCAAAGCGTTGCAATGTTGCTGCAAAGTTTTCACAGGGTGTTGTAAAATTGCCGCAAAGTGTTGCAAAGCTGCCGCAAGATGTGACAAAGTTATCGCAAAGTGTTGCAAAGCTGTCGCAAGTTGTTGCAAATCAAAAATTACCTAGGAAGATGAAGACTAAAAAACTTAGCTGATCCTTTTCAACCAAAACAAACAATTTATAGGGAGTTTTGACCAAATTTCCTTATTTACAAAGTTTACAAACTGTAGTATACAAGCAAATTTTTGAAAGAATATGATATATTTTTTATTATTATTTCCAAATAAATCATACTTTTTTAATCTAAAATAAGTGATTTTCAAAACTGTATATATAAAAATATTTAAGATTTGAGGTTCATTAATGATTAAAGCATCGTATTAAAGCATCGTAACTTTTTAATCCAAAATAAGATTATATATGTGATCCGTAATTTAAAAACTTTTTTTGCATCCCCTCTTAATTCTTAGAAATCACAAGTTCAATTGTGGGTAGAAGATGTAATTATAGATCACTAACCTAGTAAAAGTGTCAGGATTGAGTTTAGGACCCTTTAGAACGACCTCTATATAACTTTAAAAATCAAAGTGTTGTGTTAACAACGCATTTGGTGGCTTCAAAAAAAAACAACGCAGTTGGAGTGATTTATCGGGGCTAAATATTATGCAGTGAGTAATTAATGTCGTGATACATATACAAATATAAATTTTCAAAGATTTCAACAAGATAAGACACTCTCTCAAATCAACTTTGTTAGTAGTTCGATTTCCTTTTCATTATGGTCCACTTAATTTACTTTAGTAGACTAATCTCAATTTGTTGTTACTATAAAATATGTAAGTAATTAAAAATGAAAACATAAATTTATTTTATATTACATGTTGATGAATTTAATTCCTTTTTTGTCAAAAGTTGCACATTAATCAAGGGCAAAAAGTTTATAGGAAAATTACTTGAATGAAGCAAATACAAGATCCAAATTTTGTTGCTATATAAATAGCCACAAATCTTAAAGTAGTTTGGCAACAATTAAAGAAGTTGTACGATTTTTTGATATGTACCCATCTCTTGATAGTTACATGAGTTCCATACTAGTCATAAAACCATTAGAGGAATTGATGGTTTTGTATTGTGGTGAAAGATTTCTAAAAAGATGACTAATATTTGGTCCTCTTATTGGTCAAAGTCAACAGTAATTTTTGTTAAGGATCAGTCAAAATCATTTGGTTAATTAACTAAGATTTTTCATCTAAATTGACTAGACTTATCTTAAATCTAATTGATTTTAGTCAGATCTCAAATAATTAGTTTCTATGAGTTATCTAAATTGTTGATTCCGTTTGATTTTAAGTCTACTTTAAATTAGATTCAAAACAATATGAATTAAGAGTTTGAAAGCAATCTGAAATGATTATTATGATCCTAAACAAGAAGTTTTAGATTTGGAAAATCAATGTAAATCATACACCTTCAAAGAAAAAAAGGAAGAGGGTTGATTCATTGAGCTTGAGCTCATACCGGGTGGTGTGAGCTCGAACTCTTGACCCTAGATCTTTCCAGATCACGTGAAATCTCACGGTGCTTGCAAATTGGAGAATGGGACCATTAAAAGCAATACAAATGAGCCATTAAATCCTTCAAATTTACAACATTGCCATGACTTTAGTTGTCTTCTGTCGAACGTGGAACTCAACCCCATGGAAATGAGCCTAATTCCTTTAATTTACAAAACTCCCATGGACATTAATGACTGATTTCAATATCCTGCACATTCTCCAATTGTAAAATTAAAACAAGGTAACCCATCCGATAAATAAGACCAAAGTTGACTGATGGAAATAGTTTTGAGTCAAATATTTGTTTATTTTTTTTGTTCTCCGCAACTCCGCTGCTATTTTTTATTGAGCTTGAGCTCATACCGGGTGGTGTGAGCTCGAGCTCTTGACCCTAGATCTTTCCAGATCACGTGAAATCTCACGGTGCTTGCAAATTGGAGAATGGGACCATTAAAAGCAATACAAATGAGCCATTAAATCCTTCAAATTTACAACATTGCCATGACTTTAGTTGTCTTCTGTCGGAACGTGGAACTCAACCCCATGGAAATGAGCCTAATTCCTTTAATTTACAAAACTCCCATGGACATTAATGACTGATTTCAATATCCTGCACATTCTCCAATTGTAAAATTAAAACAAGGTAACCCATCCGATAAATAAGACCAAAGTTGCGAGATGGAAATAGTTTTGAGTCAAATATTTGTTTATTTTTTTTGTTCTCCGCAACTCCGCTGCTATTTTTTATCCACTCCGACAATTGTCACTGGCAAACGATTGCCGCCAACCTTTAATATTTTTCAAAATCTTTTTTTTCCGCCTTCTACCACTATCAATGTCATTGCTTTGCTTTTTTCGTTCCTCTCCTTTTATCTCTTTATCTCTGTTCCTATCTGTACTCTAGCGGTGTTCTTTAATCGGAAATGATACTGGTTTGGGAAAATCCCAAATCAGTTAGTGGTTGGGGATTTCCCAAACTAGTATGAACTGGTTTGAGAATTTTTCCCACACTAGATCGGTTTTCCAGTGAAGAGGATCGTTCTCTTCGGGGAATTAAATAAAGAGATGATGGAAGAGAGAGAAGATTGAAGAGAGAGAAGAAGTATAAATGAAGGTGGAGATGGAAAGAGAGAAGAAGAAAAAAAATGGGGAAATGGTGGTGGAAGGATTCCCCAAACTAGTTTGATACGAAGTATACTTCCATAGCTTTAATTCTTAAAGAATCCATTTCCACGAGATAATCCACCTTTAATTACTTTCTCCTCTAAGTATTAGCTTTACGTGGAAAGTCAAAAATCAATGTAAAAATAATTTAATATATTCAGATACTTGAAATATTTATTTCATACATGTTTAAAATGACATTTTTACCCAGAGAAACTGTCTGATAGAAGTTTATATATCTTCTCTCCATTAGCCAGACCAATTCAATGACAAAGTAGTGAGCATGAAATTGGTATGTGGTAATTTTGTAAATCATTTAATTTCAAAGGGTGAGTTTTAATTCAATGACAAAGTAGTTTTGGTAAACCAGAAGAATTGAATGACTCAATTCCATGGTTTAATTTCGAAGTTCCCCATTGTGGACGCAAGTCATGGCAATTGTGTAAATTAGAGGGATTTAATGGCTCATTTGTATTGCTTTAATGGTCACATTCTCCAATCTGCCGGCACCGTGAGATTTGACGTGATCTTGAAAGATCTAGGGTCAGGAGCTCGAGCTCACACCACAAGGTATGAGCTCGAGCTCATTGAATCAGCGCCCAAAAAGGAAAAGTAAATCATACCAACTAGCCTATAATTTCGACACAAAAAAATAACATATATACAAATGGAGATTTGTGCATTTTCTTTTTAGATTTATGTAGGAAAAATAAGGCCGCACATTTTTCAGACTCACAGTAAGACAAAAATAAGTTTCTTAGTCTGTAAAATTTCCGCTATGAAAATTACTAGTTGAATAAAGGAAAACTTTTACTTGCTTTTAAAGTTATTTAGGTCTAAATCAAGGTGGACCAGACACCAACTACAATATCACACAAGCATCATAATTTAGGGAGGAATACTCAGATTAAATCAGGCGCCATCTTTTACCAAGTAAAAAATCACTACTAATATTTAGAATTATTTTGTGAAAGGGGCTTACATAAGTACTGACTGATGAGTTTGGGGCATGAAGATGTTCCTTCTTTGAGATTAAGGCGGAAACCAACTTTGACTAAGAAACCAACTTTGATTAAGGCGGAAACCAACTTCTTTGAGACAAAAAATCTCTAAGATTAAGGCGGAAACCAACTTTAACATATAAAGTAAGGATTATTTCCCAAATGGCCCCCAACTTTGTGACCAGCTTCCTGCCTGACCCCCTAATTTAGTAATAACTCCCGTATGGCCCCCTTTTTCCGTTTTCTTTAACTTTCCGTTACTCTATCTCCTCCATCTCATTTTCTATCTCTGCCACATCATTTCAGCACGCCACATCATTGTCTTCACCGGCAAGGGTCGCCGGCCGGTCAAATTTCCGGCCGGCGACCTTCAAATATTTTTTCTTTTTCTCTCTTCTCTCTCTCTCTCTATAATTTTTTTTTTTAAATTCTCTCCTCTCCCTCTCTCTAAACTCCGACAAAGGGGTTTCCCTTCGCGGGAGTTCGATCTGTTCTTGAACAGACTCGAACTCCGGCGAAGGGTTTCCCTTCACCGGAGTGTTTAGAGAGAGAGATGAGAGAATAAAAAAAAATTTAGAGAGAGAGAAGAGAGAGAAAAAAAAGGTTTTGAAGGTCGCCGGCCGGAAATTTGACCGGTTGTCGATCCCTGCCAGTGAAGACGATGATGTTGGACAAATAAAAAAATAAAGTTATTTGTCATATTATATTACACCTTCTATACTAAAATGAAATTGCCCCAAAAAATAATAAAGTAATAAATATACAAAATAAAAATTATAATTAGGTCTAAAAATAAACTAGTGCTCGTGTAACTAATTTCTATTTGACTATCCCTGTAAAGAATAACAACTCTGTTAAGTAATAAACGATCACAAAAGTACTCATCTGTAATATGTCGTGTCATTTGAACCAAATATTATTTCTTGCCGTGAAAAAAATGAAAGAAAAATTACCAAACTAAACTTACACTTTAATTTATGCAATTAGCCGCCTATTTAAAGCTAAAAAATAAATAATCAAGAAATAGAAAAAAACGTTTGCTACAACATAGAAAAAGTCAATTTTTTTTTTTTTTTTTGTAGGGTAGGACTTTGATTTGTATTGTGTCACTCGACTTGAAAAGGGAATGGTGACATGATGAGTCATCTTCTTTCTTTCATGGTTTAGCCACCATGTACACATATGGGACAGACCCACAATTCCATAGACACGTGGAAGATAGCACGTGAACTCAAGGACAAAGTTTGGTTTCCATTTATTCCCCTCGCACAGAAAGTTGGCCCCACCCACCTATTTTATAGACCGCCTGGTATTCGTTCAGGGCCCAAGTAACTATTTTATTTCCACCCCTCTGACAATAAACGACGTTGTCCGTTCTCTACATTCATTCTCAAATTTACTATTTTACCCTTGTACCTCATGCCCTTTTTTGGCCTATATATTTTGTAGACCAAAATTGTGTCTTTGTCATGATACTTTTTTTTTTTTTTTTGTTGAACAAGTCATGATACTTAATTTCTAGAAATAAAATCTCCCACCCTGACCTACCATTTATTTCATATTAAGAATAATTGTATATCCTTCCTAATCTAGTTTAATTCATGATCGGTTTCATTTAATATTTATTATAATGTATTAACTCACATAAACGTTTTATTTGATATGTACCAAAATATGTAAATGTAATGGCTATTGAAGTCTAATGTAAAATAGAAAGAAAAAAAAAACAAGGCCATGTTTAATTTACACATAGATATGCAAAGTGGCCTAATAATAAATGAAAGATGAGATAAGATGAAAAAAATGAGCTTAATTCAAACAAACCTTATCCTGTCCAAACTCTCCCCTACTCAACATTAATTTTAATTAATTTTCCATTTAATAAATGATTTTACTTGGTTTGGGGAAATCTAACACATGATTCGGTCGGGAATGAGTGACTCATCAATTGAGTATGTACCTAATCTTATATTTTGACTTTCAAAACCATTTATATTAAATTATATTAATTATACTTTTTTGGGTTATTTTCCAAATGACCCCCAACTTTGTGACCAGCTTCCTGCGTAGCCCCCTACTTTAGCAATAATTCTCGTATGGCTCCCTTTTTCCGTTACCTTTAACATTCCGTTACTCTCTCTCCTCCATCTCATTTTCTCTCTCTACCAAGTCACCTATCACGCCACATCATCATCTTCACCGGTGAAAGTCGCCGGCCGGTCAATTTTCCGGCCGGCGACCTTCAAACATAAAAAAAATTACACTCTTCACTCTTTCTCTCTTAAAAATTTTTTTTTTTTTTTTTTTTTAAAACTTTCTTCTCTTTCTAGATCTGGTGATCCAGATCTGAAGGTCTGTTCGCAGGCCATTGATCTGGTGAACCAGATCTGATTCACCAGATCTGGTTCACCAGATCTAGAGAGAAGATCAAGGTTTTTCAAAAAAAAAAAAAAAAATTTTTTTTAAGAAAGAGAGAAGAGTTCAATTTTTCTTTTTGTTTGAAGGTCGCCGGCCAGAAAATTGGACGGCCGGCGACCTTCACCGGTGAAGATGATGATGTGGCGTGATAGGTGACTTGGCAGAGAGAGAAAATGAGATGGAGGAGAGAGAGTAACGAAATGTTAAAGATAACGGAAAAAGGGGGTCATACGGGAATTATTGCTAAAGTAGGGGGCTAGGCAGGAAGCTGGTCACAAATTTGGGGGCCATTTGGGAAATAACCCTACTTTTTTCTCATACAAAATATCTAAGTCGAAAATCATTCATGGTATATTTTGATCTTTTTCTGAGAATTCGACTACGATCTACATTAGTCGATACAAGATATTGATGCATCGTGAAGATGTAATAAGCACGATAACCACTTAATTTAAACTAGGAATGGAAGAAGTCTAAAGTCCGACAACAAAGAGGCTTAAAGTCCGACAAATTATTACATTATTTATAACTTAAATTATATAAGATAAATCTTGATGACAACTGCTTCCACCGAGACACGACCGCAGGGCCGGTCCTGAGATTTTGGTGGCCCGAAGCGAGTTTTAAAAATGGGGCCTATACGCGTTTCACAAGAAAAAAAATTTGTACATCAGAACTTTTTGTGTTTTCTTTGCACATATTGTGAGATTTAAACATGAAACTTCTGTTCACAATTAATTTGCACTATGAATTGAATGATTTGGTTGAGTTACTCGTAAATCGGCATGGGTACGTGGAGAGCCCTTGTCGGTCTATGAACGCCCTCACAATTAAGTGGTTCAGCGAATTCAGAATTCGGTGAATCAGTATATTGTTTATTATTTTCTTAAACCGAAAAAATATATATTAGATAATGATTCTCCAAAAAAAAAATCAATAAGTTTCAACCTTCTTTTTTTTGTGTTTAAGGGGATAGTGTTGATTGTGGTTTGATTGTGATTGCGGCCCTGGAGGTTTTATAATGGTGGTAGTTGTGGTGTTGGAGTTTAGTAATGGTAGTAGTCGTGGTTGTGATGGTGGTGGTAGTGGAGCTACAATGGTAGAGGTTTAGTGATTGTGGAGGTGGTAGTGGAGGTTTAGTAATCGTTGTGGTAGTAGAAGTGTCAACCGAAGTAATTTTTTTCTAAATCTACAGTTTAATGGTGGTGGTGATGATAGAGATAGTGGTAGAGGTTTAATAACCGTGGGTGTAGTAGTGGAGGTACAATTTGGAGGTTTAGTAGTTGTGGTGGTGGTAGAAATCAACTAAAGTAGAAAAGAAAAATTAATAAGAAAAAAATTGCTTATGCTTGAGATCGAACATGGGTTGTTTGAACTGCTTAAAATATTATCTACCAATTGAGCTGATGTTAATTTCTTGTCCAGTTTGATCATTGTTTGTATAAAGATACAAAAACTCGGGGCCCCTTCGATTCTTAACTTTTTTCCTTTCGTGAGGCCCTTTGGCCCTGGGGGCCCGAAGCGAGGCTTTGCTCGCTTGCCCCTCAGGGCCGGCCCTGCACGACCGCACAACCTCATAGACTAAAGAAGAGTGTACAACCATTACACCAAAAGGTGGTGGACAGTATATTTTGATCTTGTCAATCTTGCTCTAATTGAATTTTGCCGACGGAAACAAGCTATCAATTACCTTAGTATTTGACAAATGTCGTTGTTAGCGTGCAAGACTACAAGATTTGGCGGAGGCTAATGCAATTCTTTTAGGACTTCATTTGGCGACAACAAGAGGTTATGGTAAAATTATTCTAGAAAGTGATGCAAAAGAACTCATTGACAATATCCCTACTACAACCACAACCCCTCCTTGGCGTCTTACTCCTTATTTACTTGATATCAGATCTTTAGAATCAACATTTGAGTCAATTCAATTTGTCCATTGTCCACGATGTTGCAATAAAGTGGCTCATGAACTCGCGGCACTGGTGGTAAACCAAGGATTTGAAGGAGAATGGAATAGTTTAAATCTTCCATTATGTATTCAGACATATGTATTGAATGATATTGATTAATGAAATTAAAGTTTCTTTTTCAAAAAAAAAAAAAAAATATATCTTATAGAATATCCGTAAGATAATCTTATTTCACTAGTACAATTATACTCATAATTGAAAGGATAATTTAGGGTTTACACCCATAGACCCACTGATGTGACCGACTTTAAAGAGCATTTGCCCATCTAGCCAGGTGGGTACCCCACTAAATATTTTGTGGAATTTGGGGATCCGTTGATTGGGCGTTGAGAAAGACAACTACCCTTTCCTGTTTGGAGTGGTTAAAGTCAAAATTGGGTTGACTAATTGCTTAAGATGGTGCCTTTAACCTTCTTTTTCCATGTCTTTAGATGCATTTTCCATATATATATGCAAGAAAATTGCTAAGTTCGCATAAGAAAAATTCTGCCCACTAATTAAATGATGAGAGATTTTATAGGGCCCCCTCATTTTTGTTAAAAGGACTCCCCTCAGTGATAATTTAGCAAGTAAAATGATTCACGAGGAGGCCTTTTAACAAAATTGGAGAGGCCTTATAAAACTTCCCTTAAATGATTTACGAGACAACGAGCCATTACTGTCATTTACAAACCAATAAATTGTATAGAGGTTAAAGTGAGGGTCTAGTAATGTCTGTAGTAAGATCACAATATCGACCTGAAGAGGTAGACTCACGAGTTGGTTTTAGCTAATTTCTTCTTTTGCAAATCAAATTTCTCGGTGACTTGTTGAAGCCAAAAACATAATATTTCTCAACTTGAAAAATCCAAAAATTGAAGGAAACAAAAAATGATTAAAGAAAAAAAGGTTAGCTTCTATATTTCCCAAAAGTGATGAATACATAAGGTCACCAAAAGAGGTAGTGATAGACAGATATTACCAACCCACTTATACTTTACATGTGTAGGATGTAGATAGATCATAAACTTAGCTTCTCACGTTTTAATTTATTTACATAATCCATTCTTAGGTGATCAAAGTTAGGTTATGACTTTAGCCTTCACTACTACTACATAAAATATAAACATATCCATAATTAAATTATCTAGTTTGACTCTCTATATAGGTAGATAATGCATATGTATAATAAAACCAAGAGAGAGGGAAAGAGATCTCTTGGAAGAAAGACAAATTTTGATGGCTATGC
This sequence comes from Eschscholzia californica, assembly GCF_041429995.1. Taxonomy (NCBI): domain Eukaryota; kingdom Viridiplantae; phylum Streptophyta; class Magnoliopsida; order Ranunculales; family Papaveraceae; genus Eschscholzia; species Eschscholzia californica. The sequence continues at coordinate 8,174,764 of NW_028238198.1, read as the reverse complement.
CTATACCAATGGAGATCCCACTTTTCTTTCTACTACCCACCTTAAGGGATGATGTTTGCATCTCCCACAAACTTGTAGATATGCATTGAACTACAATTCGAACCCTAATTATATATTAGTATTACTTTTATTAAATACCCATCGTTACTGGTACTTATGTTTGCCTTCTTTCGAATTAACTTTTTTAGAAAATGAAGACGTAGAACCATTTTGGTTGAATGCACCAAAAGTGGTACTTTTTTTTTTCTTCGCTTTACTTTATCAGTCTTCATATTAACTTCTTGGAACAGCTTCTCTTTTTTATCTGATTTTAACTTTCTATCAGAATATCATTCATATCATTTAGTTTAACAAAAAAAAAAAAAGAACATCATTCATTTTCTATTAAAACATTTTTCTCTATTTCTCCTTTTGGTGGATTAGAATTGGAAGTGCTTATAGACATTTAAGTATTAGTGGAGGTGCCAAACTTGCTTGCCTACAGCGAAACTGGTGCCTGTAGAACTTACCTTTCCTGAAAGCTTACTATGGCCCAAGCCCAACTCTAATTTCAAATGTTTTAGCTTGAAGCAAAAAATGGAGGTTAATGTCATGCACTAACCACATTCATTCCATTTTTGAGTTGCAGTTAAACCACAAGTATTTCACCTTAAACTTCGTCGCTATCTATATAACCATATTCTCACTCCCATCTCCAAACACACCAAAGGGAGAGACAAAAAAGAGAGAGAAAGAGACGAAGATAACTCTTAGTACAGTAAGGATGAGAATTACCTCTTATTTCTTACTCATGGTTCTGCTGGTAACTGTCGTAGCCGATGCTAACACTCCGATGCCATCAACGCCTTCATCAACCGACGAAATTCTAACAGGCAAGAATGACAGGTTTCGAACTCCAGTTGGGATCGAAAGGGGAATGATCAGCACCAACAATGTCCATAGCAAGAATAACCCCACCACTTCAACTTTACTGGTTGGTGATGCTAAGACAAAGTTCCGTAGATTCGATGGAACGCGGAGGATTTTCAAGATTTGCCCACGCTGCTTCAAGAAGTTGGTATGCCCGAAGAAATGCTGGAGCATCAATTCACCTGATCGTTTCGGAATCTACCATTTCCCAGGCCAATGTATCTTTGACTGCAAGAAGTGCATTGCTTACTGCTAATTCACAAACTCATGAAACAGTTTAGACCCAATTAGCATTTGTTTGACTTTTAAGTAGTTAGGTAATATCATTTCAATAAACAAAGATCGAATAACATAACCGAGTATGTATCATGTACCTGCTCTTGATATTGCAGAAATGTGAATTCGACCTTCTGAAGTTTCTGTAACTGATTTCGTCTTTCCGGATGTTGACCAACACGAAAAATGTATCTCCAAAATCATTAAGTTACTTTATAAGCAGAAAAAAGAACTTTCCTGTTAAAACAGATTTAACAATGATGCCCACAAGAGGAGCATAAAAACAATACCTTCTTTTACCTTGATAATATGAATGGAATACAAGACAACTACATCTCTGAGGAAACTGATATAAAGGTAATCAATATCTAGATTATGAACAAAGACCAAAAGCAAATTACAAAATTGGCAGCTAAATCATCGACTTCATTTCTTTCCACTGTGGGTATTCTTACATCGAGAATTCTTCATCATCGTGTTACAATTGAACTGATTCGAGTTGAGAATGTGGTGAGCTTTTTCACAAGGATCTTGAAATTCTTTCGTGGAATTCGAGAAGCAGTCCCTATTACTATCAATTGGAGATATTGGAAAAGAACCGAGGAACTATGAGAATGCTCTTTTTCGGACCATAGATTGGGCGTATTCCTTTTCTTTATGATATCTCGTCTTGTGAAGTCTCAAAAGGATCAGTCCAGTCTTTATCTTCCCTCACAGCTTGCTTCCATCGCTTCGCAAATTCTACATGCTCTAATGTTGATTGTCTTCTGATCTGCAGCTCAAAAGTTCAACGATACACAAAGAAAAGGAATCACAAAATCAGTTAATAGGTGACCAGGAAAGATAAGAAATTTGTTATGGTAAGTGGAAGCTTACATGGGTTCTTAAGTCGAGGAATCTGCTTGGTCCCTGTTTAAAGACAGAAAAAAGTCAATTTACATCTTCAGTAGTTCCTGAACATGCAATTTTATTCAGGATTTAAAAACCTATTATAAGAAATTTGGTAAGAATATATAACTTTTTAACTTGTCAAGCAATGGCGGAAATTTGAAACAGAAATTTTATCACGCATATTTTGTTAAGTTCGTGGTGATCCAACTCAAACCAATTGGCAATGAGTGGGAGGACCTAGATATCGTATTCCTGGTCATGGGAATATCCTTTGTCGTGTGGAGTAATTCTCACACACCCCCTCGGTCGTTGTGCTGTTTTGAACCTAAAGCATGTCTTCTTTTGTTTGTAACGCGGTGCACCGTGCACTTGTAGCTCTCGCTTTGATACCATTATGATCAGACCAGCAACTCAGATCAAATTGGCAATGAGTGGAGGGAAACTGGATATTACATTCTTAATTACGAAAGTACATCACTGTTGAATAGATAGGCCACTAAGTGTATGCCAACAGTTTAGACAAGTCCGGGTATAGATATACTATATCTACATTTACCTTGGGGGTCCAGAGATATGTATAATTCTTCATGATCCCTTCGCTTATGTGTTAGTGTGCGCTAGCCAACCACCATTGTCTTCAGATTACCTCATCTTATATTTTTACTGAACAAGGCCTCGTCCATCTATATAGTTTTCAGTTACTGATGCTAGTGTATATAAGAAGTTGTAATCCATTAGAGAATTATTTCCTACTCCATAATCGGTATATATTTCACGATGTTTCACCAGAAATAAGAAAATAAGAACTACATTGTTCAATAACAATGAAGAAATGAAATTGTCTGGCAAAGGATGGAATCCTATTTGGCTCCCTCTCCAAAAATATGTATACTTCTGAATCAAGGTTATTGTGCAAGGGAATGTGAAATAAATCAATAATTAAAGAAATGTAAATATATGCAAACCTTATTTGGAGGTGATGCACCCAAGGTTTGTATTCCCTGATGAACAATGTATTCACTATCAACCACACCAACTTTCTCTGACCGGTCCCCCTAAAATCAGAAGCTAATTGACTAAGTTGAATGACTGTGAAGTCTTGAAATAAAAACGGGAATGAACAATAGACTAAACAATTTTTTAACAACTCGGCAATCATACAGGGATGTATACTCTATTCATTCGAAAAAAGAAGAAAAGAAATTCAGAGGTAGTCTTTCCATTGGTCATTGTCTGTGTTTATTTACATTCACCAACCAAGGCACAAGAAGTGTTGCGTCTTGCACATAGGAAGAAATGATTTAGAGTATTGAAAGTTGGAAGAACATATGTACATCTTGACTGGAAACAGGGAGTGTTTATCAGGGTTGATGACGTTTCATCAGAGGAAAAAAAATGTTTGCAACAAGTTAACTCTCGGATACCAACGTAGAATACTCAAACAGTTAAATAACAAAATCAGGACCCTTATGCGATTTGTCTCACTTTTTGCCACTATAAGTGTCTCAATCACTGTTTAGAGATAAATGTAAAATTAGGAACCTTAAGATAATGCCTTTCATAACTAATATCAGCTATTTGTTAGCCATGCATAATGCATTGAAAGAAGCCTTTCATCTGTGGGTATTTTGTTCTGCACATCCTTTGGAACAGCATGGGTTCTGGAAATTGCACAAAAATTCAACTTCCCGGATGTCATACCATTTTCCTTTCTCTTGTTAATTCTTAAGGACAGCAACTGGTCCACAAACATTAACTACTTTAGTAACATCAGGCATGGGTGTGTGACCTTCTAACGTATGTCAAGGAATGAAATTTCGGCTTCGGTGGAAATTTCGGTCCGTCCAAAGTGGAAACGTTTCGTAGAAATGTTTCGGTCAGTGTGGAAATCTTACAAATCTACAGAAACGATAGAAATATGATGCAATTATGTATAACAAGATTATTAAATCATAATGAAGCATAAAAACGATGTTTAACATTATCTATTAGTTTAAAGGAGTATTAACAATTACACAATTACTTCCGTGAGTAAATTGAATAACTTCTTGGCTATAACACCCAAACAATAACATTCTTACTGATAATAGTTAATAGTTAACAAACTATGTTAGTTTGAGAATGTATCGTCAATTACACAGTTATATCAGGGTGTTACTAAGACAAAATCAATTTAGGCAGTTAAGTCAAGGCGTAAATCATTCAAATAGATTTAAGAACCATGGAAAACATAACATAAAAATCAAGAGAGATCTAAGAGAAATGAAGATAAAAAAGACGAAGGAAGGGATATGTTTCTAGTATTAGTCTCTCCGGTTTTTTTGCTAGATTTCTACTGTCAGTCGAAATTTCCATCATTTCTGTGGAAATTTCGATATTTCCAACAACTTCGGTGGAAAATTCGATCATGTCGGTGGAAACTATGCAGGAAATAGTTGTAAGTGTTATTTCGTGCACCTAATCTCATTTTAGGAAACGTTTCGCGAAATTTCGGTGAAATTTCGGGACGTTTCATTCCTTGACGTATGTGTCTATGCATATTTTTACGGAAAAAACTTGAGTGAAATTTTCTCTCACCTGAGCACAATATCCGAGCTTCATGTCCAGACCCCAACCATGAACTAGATCGTTCTGCGCAGAAATAAGTTCATGAAAACTCAAACTAGTTTCAAATTGATTGAAATGACCAGAACTCCCCAACTCTTTAGTAAAAGCACCTCACAGTTAACAGAATCAAGAAGAAGAAAGTGTTTCGAGAAAATAAAAAATCAAATAAACTATAAGATTACAATGAATAAGTACATCCCAACAAGTTTATTATTTCTCAATACGGATGTTACTAAAAATTTCAGTCATTCCCTCTTATATCTTACCATATTTTTTCCCTACTTCATTTAACTGGTTCCAATTGTATAATCTAAGTCTACAATAAAGTCATGTTATTGTTTAGATAGGACTAAGATGACTTTGAATCACTTGATGAATAACGTGAAATATAAACAGAAAGTTATTATATTATATAGTTCAATAAGAAAAGAGTTTAGAATCTGTTCATCGTCACCATAACCCACCCTACTTATTCAAAGAGAGGCTGTCAAAACAGGCCACACTCCTCATATTTCACTGTTCTGTATGATCCTTCAGGCCACATCCTTATACTTTTACATTCTAAATTTTTTAATATAAACTCTTTATCTTGCTCAAAAATATAGATGAGGTAGTGAAAACCATGTAAGGTGAATGAAAATATTCACCCGCTAACAACTAGAAGACTGGTCCCTAGAATACAAATAAGAACATCCAAACTTCAATAATCAATAGTGTACCAATCAGACTTTTTTTTATGAAGGTGAAAGATCCACTAAAACCTCAAATCTCAAAATCGGACCTGGATGAGATGCCACACACAATTCCAGGCTGCACGTGAAAAGACAGGTGCCATCCCTTCAACCCATCTGTAGAACAAATTACTTGTAAATCTTATCGGTGTTAAAACAAGTAAAGAAATAAACTTAATCCTATATAGAATCATAGCACACTAGCACCATCAATGCAGTCGACAAGATACGGTCAATACCTCAAGCAAACCAAATTAGGCCATAACGACTGGCAAACTTTTCTGTGGTCAAAGGTGAAGGCTACAAGTGAATTAACTCTTCTACTTGTTGAGCCTATTAAAAAGGTTCTAATGTGTCAAGGCAGTTGAATTAAGGGGCTCAAATAGCACTTGACATTGTATGAACCTTTGCATTCTAATGTGAGTCCTTAAACATCCAGATCCAATTTGGTAAGTTGGAAAATTGGATTCTTTGGTATTTTGTGATACAAAGGGTTCTTGATTTCTATTACTATAGCGGCTAGTTGCAGATTTAGAAAAAATATGTGGCAGTTAATCTCCAATTGTGTCAAGCAAAAAAAGGATCAACCATTTTCAATCAACAACTAACAGAAAAGATAGTGGAGACTTCCCTAGTGAACATAAGATATAACTAGCAGAGAGAAAAACGGACTGATAAATACAAAGTTTCAACTATGATAGTTTGATTCAGTGTAAAAGTTTACCCTGTACATGGAGGTCCTGTACTTTCATCGGTGCAATTTGTACTTCCTCCAGACATATAGATTCGCCTAAGTAACAATATGAGACCGTTACTATATCCGAACAGCCGGAAAAGATTGTAAACACGGAAACAGAGGAACCAAACATATTATAATGTTTACCTATGGAGCTTCTTGTTCTTCTTGCGCATTGTAATACGGTGATGTACTTCTGATTGATCAGGATCCAAAGCAGGCTGAGAAATCTCTAAACCTTCAGAGATTATTATCTGCAAGAACCTGAACAGCCACAAATAAAGAACTACAAAAATGGAAGCACATGTTATACTCGAAGCAGCGCAAGAGCTGCTCCAACCAAAGAGACAAAAACCAAGGAGGAACAAGGAGTGGGGGAGAAAGCAAGAAACTCATAAATAATCAAGGCCCCAGAGGAGTTTGTCCTTGTTGGATTATGAAAGGGAGTGGCTCTGTCATACAATAAGTGAATGTTGGTCACCTTTGATTGTGATCCTATGTAGGTGCATCGGCCGCCTATTCTACCAAGGTGATGTGTTCAAAGTTGGTCAGAATATGTTAGATAGGCGACCACGAGGTCCACAACATTTTTTTTTCTGTCTAACCTTGAGTTTTGTTATAAATATTTGGATGTTATGTTGATGGTGATTACAATAGGCATAGATAGAGATTTGGAAGTAAATACAAGATTATTATGGATTATGGAATACGTGAAGGGATGTAAAGGAGAAATTTCATCTGACTCCCTAGGCTATCAGTGAAGGTGCTTGCCTAGGCGAGGTCCGAGGACCATTGCCACAGCTTGAGTAGTGCCTCATAAAACTATCAATTCCATTTTCTCCAGCAATACCTCTGACACGAAAACATACCTTCCAGGGTGAAAGTTTTCCACTCCCAAGTCTTCATCCCACAAAAAGATATAATCATAACTAGACACAATAGATGGATGTAAAAAGCGTTTAGCGAACCACCTGAAATCACAAAAAACATCTCCATAAAAAAGTATATTTGCCACAAGATGACTTTCAAGTATTGTAAGAAAAACACCACAATATTGTCAGTACCCTACTTGTGTTCTCCCTTCCAGTCTACTAACGGCTAAAGCCTACTAAGATATCTTATCTCCTCGGAAATATATGATGCTTTTTAATCTTTATAACTACTATACATATTTAGAGCATTACCACTTTGTTTGGTTATGAGCAAGTACATGTACCGCCTTCTTACTCCACTCGAGATCATCCCACGCGTCAACATTTCCATCATAATGAAAAAGCATAATGGAGCAATTCACCAAGAGAAACTGAACTAGAAAATGGAAAAGCTAAAATTAGCGAGCCACATAAGAAAATTTCCAACATACAACTGTTTGAAGATGCAAGTTTGTTATGCTAGTAAGTTCTGCTAATTGGAATACATAAAGTTGGGGTTTTGTTAGTTATTAGTGTTATTCGTATTCCTAGAAGACAAAAAATTGAATTAGGTTAACTTTAGACAGGATACACAAGTACCTTTTGGACTAAGAGGTCGACATTTTTCTTTTGCTTAAGACCAACAGGGACTGCCAAGAGAGCAATGTACCTTGAAGTGCTACTCTATAAACAGATAGATGTAAACATAATACAATAAAACAGTTAGTAAGTAACAAAACTCCTAAAATTAACCCGAAATCTTCGCCTCGATTTGGAAATTATCTAGTAATGCAGTTAATTAAAAAGATAAGAATGTAGATTACTTGGAACTTGGGATCCCTTTGCCAGAGTGGTTTCATTTCCAAATCAGAAGTGGATGAAACAATCCCCCTAGGTAAATAACCATAATTGGACGAAGCATGTCCATGGTTATCTTCTAAACCTATTTCCATTTGCCCCTGAAACAAACATAAAGAACTCACATTTTCCATTTCCTATTGCTATTTAAACATAACCTAATCAAATCCAATAATGATCATACAAAAAGATAACAGTCAGCTTACCCACCATAGTTGAATCAGAGTACCATCCGCTATCCATCTGAAGAAGAACAAGAAGAAGATGAAATTAGGTCATTAATTTTACAAGAAAACGAGTAAATGATGAGATTCTTTCTTGAATTAGAAAAGCAAATACTGTATACCTTGATGCTTTCAAAGTGAAGTTTTGTAGTGACTAAAATGACAACAAAGATGAGGAAAATGAAGAGTATAAATGAAGCCCTAGCTTTCATTACTTTTCTTGGTTCCATTTCTAGCTCCCAGACAAAGAGACAGACAAAAAAAGAAAAGTTTCAAGAAATATAGAAATTTCTACTCCATCTTCTTAGACCTAAAAATCAAACAGTCATCAAGTACATATCATTTCTTTTCTTAGGTTTTCTTCCAGTTCCATCAAGAAAGTTTGGAAAGTAGAGAGAGAAAGAGGAGAAGCTGGTGAGTGCTGAAAGTAGAGAGAGAAAGAGAAGAGAAGAGAAGAGAGAGAGAGAGAAGGACAAGGGGAAAAGAGAGAAACGACCGGGTAATCTGTGTTTTTTTTTGTGAAACCTATTTTTGACAAATGTCTAATTTATGTGGGACCTCTTGAGCTAATGGGGTCGAGTTCCCGATTCTAACGTTACACCGCGCAGGCCCGCAACTTACTTAGGTTTCTTCCTTCTAACGGCTAATCAATCTAATTTGATCTAATTATTTCAAGGGTTATTTCCCTAATGGCCCCCTACTTTGTGACCAGCTTCCCGCCTGACCTCCCACTTTACGAAAAATACCCATATGACCCCCTTCCGTTATAACACCGTTACTCTCTCTCTTCCATATGACCTCCGGTCTGTTCTTCACTGAAGGAGTGGATGAGGTGGCTGATTTTAACGAGGTGGCAGAGAGAAAACATGTTGGAGGTGAGAGAAAAGAAATGGAAGAAAGAGAGAGTAACTGTGTTATAACAGAAGGGGACCATATGAGTATTTCTCGTAAAGTGGGGGCTACGCGGGAAGCTGGTCACAAAGTAGGGTGCCATTAGAGAAATAACCCTTATTTCAACGCAAAACAAAAGTTATCTAACTTATTTGGAGCGGCTAAGGGCTCGAAACCTCGGGCGGGATCAGTCCGAAGCTTCTCAGACTGATCTGACTCCGAAGCCTTATTTTGGATTAAGGACGGGTCAATCTTTGTCGAAGCCTTGCTTTGGGTCAAAGGAGGTTGACCTTAGTCAATTTTATGCTCCCAAAAAGTAATCTAATTTTAGGGAGTATAAATTATTTTATAATCTAACTGTTTCTTTCTCTTTGCTTCATCATACTCATCTCTTATTGCTAGCAACTAATATTTTCTACAACGATAGCGGTTAGAGGTGGTGAGGATGAAAATACAAAATAAGACAAGACGAGAGTGTTTTCTACAAAAAGAATGATCAAATAGTTTCAAAATGAAAGCCTCTTAGATATTTCAGTTAAGGAGATTTTATAGGGTCCCCTCATTTTTCTTAAAAGGACCCCCTCAATGATAATTTACCAAGTAAAATGGTTCATGGGGAGGCCTTTTAACAAAATTGGGGAGGCCCTATAAAACTTCCCTTTCAGTTATCATGAAATCTGAAAAATTGCATGCCTCTATAAAATTCCTTTTATCAAGAAACACGAACTGCATTAGTTCAAAAAAAAAAAAAAGAAACACGAACTGCATAACCACAACCATCTAACCAAACTCTATACTTTTTCACGTTTTTTAAGTGGAATTTTTTTATAATTTTAGCATATGTTTGGTTTGACTTCAAAAGATTTTAGAATGATCTTTAGAGCCATATGCTAATAGTAATGGACTGAAACGAATCCGATAAAATTTCTTGAATCATTTCTGACTGGTCTAATCCTTGATCTTGGATTATCCATAAGTCTCAAATGGATTCTCTCTGATTCAATGTCCGAGTGGTTAATGGGGACACACTGTAAATTCGTTGGCAATATGTCAATGTTGGTTCAAATCCAACTTGATCCATCGTGAGATGGTAATACAAACTTGAACACCGAAAATGATCCACCATGAGTTTTTTTTTTTGTTGAAGATCCACCATGAGTTGGTACAACAAATTTGGCCTCCATCAATATTATTCAGTCATGTGCTTGAATTTGTTACACAAGATATTTGTTTTTTGAAGTGTCACAGATGAATTTGCTAAAGAATGAAAAAGTGTAAGAATAAAAAAATGTTCTTTTAGCGTATCATGACAAACACTAATAACGACAAGTCAAATCTACCCTAGATTTATCGGGTTTATGTTATTTTAAAAGCTTTCAAAAGAAAACTGCCTCCCATAGATTATAGATACTTGGGATAAATATTACAAAAAAACTTTTTGAACTCACCCCCCTCAACCCTAATTAGTAATTGACAAGATATCAATCTTTACTGATCATATTATCCGACTAAATCCAATAATAAAGCAAGATGGAATGACTACTAGGAATTATATTGTATAATAATTATTTTTGATAGTCACGATTCTTCAAAAAAACACAACTCATGTGTTTTTGTCAAAATCAGTAAATCTAAAAAATAAGCTCAATGCCAACCGCTGGTCAATGCATATACACTGCAATACAATTTTTCAGATCGTTTCGATGTATCAATTACCTTGTAGTATTTTCAGCAGTTATCATACTTATCACATTGTTTCGATGTATCAATTGCCTTGTAACGACTTCTCAAAAGAAAAAAAAAAAAAGCTCAATCGCCCAGCATTAAAAAGGTAAACTCAGTTACCAATCCAAGAAACTTCCCATATTCCACCAAATATAAACCAATCAAAAGCCCAATTCTTACAAATCTCTCTAATCAATTTGACACAAAAAATACATTAAACTCAGCCAAAAAAAAATCACAAATATATAACCATTAAACTTGATACAACCAGAAGGTACAAACTGATATAATGAAAGAGAAATGAAAGAAAAAAAAAGGAAATGTTGGTTAGAGGTATGGCACTGTCACGAATTTTGACTCAGCTCCATATCAAGGTGGACGGTTCGGACTGCAACATTAGAGGTACATCGCCGTGGATAGTAGCCTTCTTTCTCACTCGGTAAAGTAATTAGTTGACTCGCTTCGGATGTATAGAGAGAGAGAGAGAGTCGATGGCAAAAGTATTCACGAGGAACTTGCTCGTCGGAAGCAACAAGACCAGTTCCATCATTAGAGTGGAGGAAGAAGGCCAAAAGAATTTGGTTTCAGTATGTATATTAGTCATTTAGTTAGCTCATAAGATCTCCTGAAGAGCTAAGTTTAGCTCCTGAGCTGACTTCGATACTGTCCCTCCCTTTCTGTTGAAAAATAAACCATAGTTGTGTAAGTCTATTGAAAACTGAGTAACATTGACAAAGGTAAACCTGGGAAGTCGACAATGTCCAACCTCGTAAGGGAAGGAAGGAAACGCTTGACTTTTTGAAGCTCGATAAAACATAGATTGCAACGCTCCAACCTGTAACAGCAAGAAGTACACCCCCCGCAATCAATAATCAGATTGTAGAGAGAGAGAGAGAGAGAGAGAGAGAGAGAGAGAGAGAGAGAGAGAGAGAGAGAGAGAGCAAAGACTAGCAACCTTTCTTCTGCTTGAAGGTCTACACCGACAGGTGAAGATGCAGACACTGTTGAATGAATCACTGAACCAAATATTCTAATTAACTTCACCAACATTCCCAGAGATATGCTTAAATGCCTGAATGAAGAAAAAAGAAATTATCACTCACATAGTCGCAATTTCAACAGTCACTTAACTACAAACAACTCAAAATTTGTTATCAAAATCTAAACCCTTAGATGGTAATCAATGGGTAGTAAGAGCTTTGTACTTATAAGGAACATTGGGCGTCTAAAGATCACAATCCATTCCTCGTCACCTTTTTTTATACTAAAGTGCAATCCCAAATTTTGCAGGTGGGATAGGATATTATATAAGCTTCAAAAAAGTAGTAAAACAACTCTATGTTTACCTATCCATCTTGCTTTCCAGAAGGCTTGTTAAGACAGGTAAAAGGCATGTGCATGTTTCCAGTGTGATAGCATCAACTTTCTGTTCCAAAATGCTGATGACATCAGCAAGAACCTGCAATTGGAGAAAACCGAAAAAAAAAATACACATAAAGGTTCCGATGAAATTGTGTAATTAACTTCCTTGATGCAAGACTTACCGCATGATCACCCATCTTTTCCATTGCACTTATAGCTCCTTTAAGATCACTTCTATCCAAATATCTGCGAATTATCTGCAAACGTTATATAAGATAGTTAGCCTTAAGCAGATATCTCAAGTTCCCAACCACAAACCCCTGCCTACAGGAGCTGCAACGTCTGTAATATCTAGTTTTGGGAGAGAAGGATCTTGCCTTCAATATGAGAAGTATTAAACTGATTTCAGAAGTTTAATACTACAAAAGTTAAATAGTACACAATCGAATTTCCAAAATCTAACATTTAGAGAAGAGAACCTTTAAATCCCCTCTAGACAGCAACAGTTTTATAACATCTGTTTTCCCTTTCGTTGTTTATAAATTTTCTGTGGCCGGACACAAATAGAGTATTTTTTTTAGAAGTTGGACACAAGTAGTGTATTTTTTTGAAATTTGGACACAAATAGTGTATTGACCGAGTGTTATAAGGATTTCTACATTTTGAAAGTTGATCCTTCAAATTATATCCATCATAATCACCAACTAACAAAGTTACTTTTTGTTTCTTTTTGCCATTTCATTGTTAAGTCATCAGCTTAGAAAGGAATTTTTTTACCAAGAGCAAAATACAAATTCGGCAAATACGGAACCTTAGTTCTAGTTGGAGACTTGGAGTAGCCTCGTTGACATTTAGAATATCACCAAGGTTTTGATAGGGAAATACCTGTATTTTGGTTAAGCGAGATTGCATCAAACTTGAGAATTGATCATGTTGTTCCATCAGATCTGCAATAGCATCCTCATCACTAGCAGACACAGTTTCCTTTTCAGAGAATGAAGGACGCCCTCTCTGATCAATGCAATGAAGCAAATGTTATGATTTGTGTGGTTACTAAAAATCATCACAAAAGTAAAAATTTTAAAAATAAAGAGATTGAAGAACATAGAGAGATATCAAGGCAAACAGAAGGATTTATCATTTCTGAGTCTGAACGCAAAAGAATTAGTAAATCTTTATACTTTGTAAACCTTTAACATTTGAATTTAGCAGATATGCATTTCCCGGGCTAGTGTGGGTACAGAGGTGAGTAGGTGACCGACTGTGTTCAAAGGCAACAGAAAGCCTCAATGAAGTGATAGAGCATAACCCCTACTCTCAAGTTTCAAGACGATTTTCTTCAATAACGGCCAAAGTGATTTTTGGAAGGCATCGGGATTCCTTTGATGCACCTGTAACTTTGATCGTAACATTTTCTCATCAAGCACCTGAACCAATCTATAGGGAGTTCACATATACAAGAACGTGGTCTCTTACTATATAATCTGAAGACTGTTATTTTCTCATGTCTAAACAGGGACAGTAAGGTGGCTTACCTATTCTGGTTTTTGAAAGAAAAGTTAGGAAACAAAAGGGGGAATGTTGTACAAAAAAATTAACTCGCATTTGCAGCATGCCCGTTAAATAACAATGCAATTGGCATCAGATATTACTAGCTACTATTTGTCATTCATCTCATCTCTTAGAGAGCGGAGTAATAAATTGGAACTGAAGTCAAAAAACAGAAACAGCTACATAAACATTGTATCAGATAACAGAATGAAGAATACAGTACCTGATTAAATGAGGGTGTGTTTGCAGCAGGTCCTGTCTCAGAAGAATTACTAGATGTAGATGCCTCGTAGCTAGGTGACCTTTCTTTCCTTTCCCAGTTTGACACGAGTGACCGTGTCCTTCCTATTTTATTCAATAATAATGCCTGATTCATATTCTAAAAAATATCCCATTATCATCAACAAAAGAGGAAGAAAGAACTTACCTCCTTTTGGGACTTCTACAGAACAAATGTCCCTGCTTGATTTTTGCATCCGAACGTCATCTGAAACATAGATTATATGCACTTAATTTTGTACTGTGATAACATAAATACCCCACCAACACATACCTATTAGGGGGAAGTCGATTATCGTAGACTGTAGATTTCTTATGTAAATATCAGTAAAGAATTTTCAACAAAGTCTATCAAGTCTTATGAAAGAATGAACCTAAGGATAACATGACTAATTTTCGTGTGACGCAAGTATTAAGTAAACAATCTCCAAGTAATTAGTAGTTCACACAGATACATGAATTTCCTCTAATAAAAATACATTCGGACAACCCACATGCAAGGAAACACTTCAGTCACCCTATAATAGTACAATCCAAAATTCAACCCAAAAGTGGGTCTATATTTCTTGGAAAAAAGATAAGAATGTGCAAATAAGTTAAGATTTCAATAATTTGAAATCTTCAATGAAAATCAGCAAATAAGATAGGCTAAAAATCTCAACATGAAACACTAGTGAGACAAGCCGACGTAATCCTAGCCAACACAAGCAATCATAAATTGCGCGAAAGATTAAACTTGTGAAAAGTTAAAACGTACAATTCTCATGCGAGTAACTTGAAGGTGGGTCCATCGTGGAATTCATTCTGAGCCTCCCCGGCCCAACGTATCTCGAGTCCATCATATTTCTTTCAGCCATTGGATTGGCTGAATTCAAACCATCAGCTGCAGAAGTAAAATTCTGATCTGTAGATTCACTTGGTGGAACTGTTCCAGACTCAGCAGAAGAATTTGGCCTTTCAGAGTCCTCTCTGCTATTTGTCAGCTTCGGAAAATCATTAACTTTCCCCTGCATGGAGAGTGGAACTGTTCTTCCACTTGCACTAGTTTCTTTTCTGGAATCAGCTCCTTGCTCCGGTCTTGAACTGTTTCTGGGAACAACAACAGGCATTACATCCTTGGTGAAAATCTGAATACTGGGTGAATGGGCTCTCGCTGTGCTCCTCTTCGAAATGCCTGTCATTGACCTTGGACCAGTACTCGGTGCCACTCTTTGAGGAGTACCAGGGACACTTCCTGATGCTTTAACCAGTAAAGAGAGAAAAGAATGTATTCAAAATCTGCAATGATCAGGAGGTCAAGAACAAACAAGATCTAACTAGAGAGCAAGCATACATGTCAGAGGTTTAGACTCTTTTGCTATAGAATCTGAAGTTTGCGACACCGACAGCCTTCCCAATGTTTTGGTCTCCTTGACTATGGGATCAGACTTTTGTGAAATTGACAGTCTACCAATGCTACTCTTCACACTGTTCTCTGTTAGTACAGATAAATTCCCACTTGAAGTAGATTTGGATTCTTGAAGACCATCTGACCGAGTAACAGTGGGAACTGAATATGGCTCTATTCTCTGCAGTGCAAGAGCTCAAATTTTACATCCCAAAGTTCATAAGGAAATTAAAAAACACCAATATAGTAAAAGGCCAAGACAACACAAAAAGATGCTTGCATATGAGGAAGATGACAGATACCGA
This sequence comes from Eschscholzia californica, assembly GCF_041429995.1. NCBI lineage: Eukaryota > Viridiplantae > Streptophyta > Magnoliopsida > Ranunculales > Papaveraceae > Eschscholzia > Eschscholzia californica. The sequence continues at coordinate 8,159,121 of NW_028238198.1, read as the reverse complement.
GATGTCAACGACCCACACTCCAACGCAACTTTGATTGTATGAGCAGCCGAGAAGTTTCCCCTCATGAATGTTTAAATCTGACAATCTAGACCAACCGACATCTACAGAATCATGACATCTCATTGGTTCCCAAGAAAACACCTAAGATAAAGAAAAACATTAGATGATTAGTGAGAAAAAAGAACCATGTCTTTATCCTGCACATTCTAAGAATCAAACTCAATCATACCTTCAGATTTTCTTGCAATCCACAAAGCAGGGTCCTCCCATCAGGATTAAATGTGATAGAACGCACTCCAGTGGCCTAAGCAATAAATGAAGAAGTCAATAGAACTAGTTCAGTTTCTACAGAAGAGAGTTTAGAGCCTTTCTCTATAGATAAGCTTATACTAAACGCAACTACTGTGGAAGTTCGTAAGAGACATCAGTTCTTTGTACCCTACAGAAGAGGGTATGAAATTTATTTGTAAAGTTTAAGACTTCGAATGCTACAAGCTAGATTAAAAAGCCATAAGTTTGTAGATACCTCAGGTCCAGCTGAACCAATCAGCTCAAAAGTTTCAAGATCCCAGTATTTAACAGTTCTATCAGCTGAACCTGTACAAGTCAGATATACATAAGTAATGCAGTTTGAGTATATTAGGAGTTTAAAAAATTATATATTATGTCAGGATTTTCTGTTAGTAGGGGTCTAAGGGGCCTCTTAGGTCATCCGGGAAAAACTACTGAAAGCTGATCCATCTATTTGCCTTCACTTGACTAAAGAAACCCTACAATTAGGTCCAGTAGGTTTGGTCGTTCACGCCTTAACGAAATAGCAGCATAAGTAAATCTTGCATTCCCAACCAGTGGAAAAATCCTGTAATAATGATAAATAGGATCTTAGGGTCAGACTTCTTACTTGTTACCAAACCATTCTTTTTTACTTTACACTGACCAAGAAGACCTCACAGTTGGATCTACTTTCATTGATGTTTTAGCCTTTTAGGCTCTAGTGACTTTGGGATGCATATGAAAGTCTTAGATTGTCAACCTGTTGGAAGCAGCCACTAGATCTTCACCCATTGCCCCTCGGTATGGGAATTGAGATTTCTTGGCAGCTTCTTTCAGCTTCATCTGGGGGGATTCCAGGTTCTACTGAGTCAACTTTCTTATCGCTTGATCATTTTACATTCCCAAAAGAGGCCAAGATATATGACAGACCCACCTCATTACTACTTTGGACTGCTTTGGAAGCAAGAAATGAGGCGATCCATAATATAAAAAAAAATGGACTTTGACAGATTGAAAATGGAAATTCAAGGGATATCGTTTTACTGGACTCACGAGAAAGAGTACCCTAAAGTTTTATATTATATAAAAAAAGGTCTTATTTTATAAAAGATTTCATTCTGAATTGGGAAACTTTAATTTATAATATGTAAATCGAATTGTTGTACCTCTTTTCTTTCTATTTCAGATAGTCCATTGTTTATATCATCTGGTTATTACAGGACATCCCCTTTTCTCAAATTCTCAATATATTCAAACTTTCAGAAAAGGACCACCAGGAAAAGGATTCAGTTTAATTACATATAAGAGAATATGCTCAGCAGTTAAACTTGGTTGGTCGGCCAAGTTACTCTGGTATCGGCTAGGGGTGGCCCTAGGCGACCCATGAACGATCCACCGAGTGGGTTTCAGCGAATAACTCCGGGAACTCGGACTAGTCAACAACCAAGTCCAACTCAGTTGACTCGGCGAGTTAATTGGCTGAAACTTTTTGCTACCTTTTCTCATTCTTTTAAAGATTAGAGAGACTTTAAAAAAAATAGAGATAAAGAAAGATGGGAAAACGATGAAGCCCTAAATCACAAAGTTTTGTTGTATGCAGTTAAATTCTCTAGCACCATTTGCTATGTCATTGTTGTACCTGTAAGGTCGCATAAGAGAGAGAGAGGGGGGGGGCAAGTTTAACAGCTCCGGGAATATGTACACAGAGAGGACATTTTTTTTTTACTCTGGTCACTGGTGTATGTGTGTTTGCATTGGTTATTCGAGTGACTTTGGCTGCTAAATTTATTTGTTCAACATTTTTCTCTTTGAAACTGTGACTGAATATATTGCAAATGCCAAGAATACATCAAGCTCTATGTAAGTTGAAGAAGCCAATTCAACACAGAGAGGGCAAGTTTAACAGCTCCGGGAATATGTACACAGAGAGGACATTTTTTTTTTACTCTGGTCACTGGCGTATGTGTGTTTGCATTGGTTATTCGAGTGACTTTGGCTGCTAAATTTATTTGTTCTACATTTTTCTCTTTGAAACTGTGACTGAATATATTGCAAATGCCAAGAATACATCAAGCTCTATGTAAGTTGAAGAAGCCAATTCAACACAGAGAGGACATTTTTTTTTTACTCTGGTCACTGGCGTATGTGTGTTTGCATTGGTTATTCGAGTGACTTTGGCTGCTAAATTTATTTGTTCTACATTTTTCTCTTTGAAACTGTGACTGGATATATTGCAAATGCCAAGAATACATCAAGCTCTATGTAAGTTGAAGAAGCCAATTCAACAAACAAAACTAAGATAAAAACACGGGGAGAAACTAAAACAACTCATATCTATGATATCATGGAGTTCCGCTTCTCACAGATGAGGATTATTTTTGTTAAAGTTATTAGAACGTATCTAAAGAGGTCATAACTTGCAATCTTCAAGAATCTTACCTCTAAAAACAGTCCTCAGCTCCTAGAACTAAATTTAGTAGTTTTGAGTTGATACTTTGATACTAAGTTTTGATAATCAAGTGATGACATGTTAGTGAAGTCTCTATAGAAGATTCAGCCAACATGATTATATTTATGTGCCTATGCAGAATATTGTATGTACATCTTGTGTACACTTGCACAAAATCAAGCGCTGCAACTCAGTGAAGAAATAGAAGGATTTCTAACCTGTTGCCAGAAGCAATTCATGGGGATGAATATCTATACACTGAATCTGACCCTCGTGACACTTGAAATCGTGTAATAGCTTTCCAGCAGTAAGATCCCACAGCTGTAAAAGAGTGAGATAATTCCATAACCATGAGAGAACAATTAAAACAGGTAAACACGATGAGCCTAAAAAAGTACACTTGTACTCTTTTCGTGTCTCATTGTCAAAATTATTGTTTCTAAATATTTTAAAATGTAACCGAAGTATTCGATCAATGAATATTAAATAGTGAGTTCATGTTCCCACACCTTGACTGTGTTGTCTTCTCCACCAGAAACAACCCAACGGCCATCTGGGGTAAATCTAATGGCAGTGACACCACGTGTGTGGCCCTTGTAGGTGTGAATACACCCCTTTCTTCTAATATCCCATATCTTGAGATTTGTATCCAAAGACCCAGAAGCAAAAAACTCCCCAAATGGATGGAAGTCTACCGAAATGCAGTTCGATCTGTGACCTGTAAGCGTGCGAACAACTGCAGACCCCAGAATAGGGAAACAAACAATTGCAACAGAACATTCTCAGAACACCTTAACCTGTTTGATTCCATATTGTTTAACAGAATGAAAAATCAAATGAGGGTAGTAATGAGTATGCATACTCTTCGCTTCCTCTAGATCCCATAGCTTAATTGTACCACTTGCTGCTCCAGCAGCCACCACCACTTCAGAAGAATCAAAACTAACCGACTCAATAGCACTTGTATGACCAGATAGACTCTGATAACACGACACTTGCAGGTTAGATCAACCATATTCTGTGACTGACTATAATAGTATATGCAGTAAGCACGTGATAAATCTACAAGTCCACTCTTGCTAAGAACCAAACGGTATCGTGTAATTGTTTGGCAAGTCTACAAATTTGTCGATTCTACTGCTATAGTTGCATGAATTAGGAAAATACAGTAAAGGAAAGTAGAGATAAGAGGCTAATAATTCAAAGCAGAGATAAATAAAGTGAAAAACTCACCAAAATGGCATTGGGTTTGCCAATAGCCCATAGGTTAACCTTGTGATCTTCTCCTCCAGTAACAAGAACCCTAGATGTCTTTCTTCCAATCTTAAGGCAATTCACATTAGAAGCATGTGCTACAAACTCCTCTAGATCGCCATCATCAAGCAATGGTTAAGGCAAAAAAATAACCAAATCAAACTATTCCATATTCAAAATTAAATAATAACCCATCAACCAAAAATTAACAAATTTGGGGAAAAAATCATCATTTTCTACAATAGAGCTGGAACATTAAAAAAAAAACACAAACCCTAGAAAACCCAAGAAGAACAAAAGGATACGTAGCTTATAAGCACGCTTGGTAGTCATTAAAACGATAATGTCAAAGAGAAATGAAGTCGAAAATGAAACCCTAATATCTCCGTCTTCAGTTGATTGTTTTCCATGCTAAGTTATGAAAAACCCAGATCTCCCTTACAATCTTTAACATCTTTCTATCTCTATGATTCTCTGTTCTTCGTTTCAAATGGGTTCAGATCTTCTAGAGAGAGAAAAAAATAAAAAAATACACATTACATCTACCATTACTAATAATGATTTCTTTTTTACCAGCTAAAAACACAAAGATATTATCTACTACTGAATGGGTTAACTTAAACCTAATTTACTAATGGAAAAAACTAGAGAGAGAGAGAGAGAGTAGTGGAGTGACTAACCATGTCATGAATCACATTCTGGGTAAAAGTTAGAGATTAGTGGTGTTTGGGTAGTTCTTGATTTTGAAATTGAAAAAAAAACAGAGAAAGAGAGAGGGGTTAGATTGAATAAGTAAAATAGATCAAAAAATGTAGAAGAAATTGAAAGGGTAAAATAGTAGGTGAGTGGGACCCGAGATTGTGATGTAATGCCCTTTGTAGTTTCTACTCAGGAAGAACCCTCAAACTTGAGAGAGAGAGAGAGAGAGAGAGGGGGGGAAGAGGTTTTCTTAAGAAAAATGAGATTTTTTTATAAAATCCAAAAATAAAATTATTTTCAAAATAAAACCCAAGTTTGTTTATTTTGGTTTTAGATCTTTTAACGTTAAATATTTGGGTTTTTCTAAGGGGGTCACTAAAGATGGATTAACATTTTAGTTTAATCTGATGAATTTGATTTATCGTGTCGATGGTTTTAGAATTGTCTACATCGAATTAGGTGGAACTTTCTTTAATCTATAGACAGTTGATTGAGTGATTTTCAACGTACTCGATTTTACTCCATTTAATTTAGGTTAGTCCAACTTTGTTTGGATCCACAATAATAAAGTAAATAATATCTACTCCTAATCTCGACTAACTATTTTGTTTCCTCATTTCTGAATTTATATATGTTGGCAAGTTTGTATTTTAACAATCTTAACAAAAAAAAAAGTTTGTTTTTAACACCAAAATTTAATTTTTGTAGTCGTGTAGGACAAAGGGCTAACCCACATTAGGGTATGATATTTATTTTATATAGGGTGCCCTGCTTACCTTATTCAAAAGGAGCACTATTTATTGTTTTCTTTTTGGTTTAAGTCTCTTCTCAGTGTGCCCTTTAAAAAAAAAAGTCAATTAATATTCATTTCAACTGTAATTAATCTAAATTTTGTGTAGATAGCCATCTGGTCGTGTAAAACATTGTGATTAACTATAATACATTTACAATAAGAGCATCTCCAATGCAAATCTCAATCTTTGAAATTCGGAGTGTCACGTAGGACTTTTAAAGTTTTATCTTAAAATTCATCTCCAATGCAAAACTCAATTCAAATCTCCAAGATGACGTGTAGAGGGTGGAATGGAGATGTTTTAAGAGGACACTCCATTTCTAGAGTGTCCTCTTGAGATATCTCTAAATGCCAACTCAACATTTTCATATATTTTAATCAAAAAAATGCCACATAAGCAATTTTTGGAGTTTTAGAGTGTTGCATTGGAGAAATCCTTCGAATAGAGGATTTCAATCTTGACAAATAAGAAAGAGAAAAATTAGAGATTGACATTTGAAGCTCGACACATAGGATTTATAGAGTTTCTTTTGAGTTTTGCATTGGAGATGTTGTAAGTCTAGGCAGACCGTCTGCCTAGACCTCCACACAACAAAGTGGAAGTCCCCACTGCTCAAAACATAGTAGGAGAGAGAAAGTTTAGCATCTCAACCGTTAATAATCTTCTCTCTCTCTCTCTCTACTCCCCCACTTCCCCCCTTAGAATTATATGGAAGAAAACAAGGAAAACTTACTCAGATAAATACAACACTCAAATCTACCCAAAGTTTTGAGATGATCACCAATAACTTCATAAGTTCAAATCTCGAGAATTCATCTCCACATTATCATCCCCCCATGTCTTTTTCTACCTCTTATGTGCAACTCTCATGTAGTAGAATTGTTTCTAATGGATCTTCTTTCTCTCTCTACAATCATGAACTTTATTGTAGAGGATCATCACCAATAACTTCATGGTTTTTGTTCATCGCTCAAAAAAGAGGTATGCTATAGTGAGAGAAATAAGAAATTTGAGACAGAAGCTCTTGAATCCCAGGATGAATGAGAGAAATTAGAAATTTGAGAGAGAAAACTCTTGTATCCCAGGATGAGAAAATGATAAAGTATGAGTAGTGATGATTAATTTTATTGGGTGACGTTATTTTATTGGAAATTAATCTTAACTGTTGATGTTATCAACGGTTAAAATGCAATACTTTCTTTCCCTACTTGGCTTTGAGGGGACTAGGTAGGGAATTTCCACTTTGTCGTATTGTCCATGTGGACAAGACTGTTCAAGTGGAAGTCTAGACCGACAGTCTGCCTAGACTTATTGATACATTTAATATTGTAAAATTTGAAATTATTAACATTGTGGGGTATGTACACATTAAGGGCTTTCAACAAAAAAAAAAAAATGTACACATTAAGGGTAGAATAAATACAACTTTTATGAAAAGTGATCACTTCCTAACTAAAGATTACCAGAAATAACCCTATTATCCTAGGAACAAAACTCCAAAATCCTGGAGGTCACAGGTTTAATTCCCAGAGGAGGTGGAATCTATGATTTATTGAACTTGATTTATTAAAGGTATAAATAATGTAATAAATTTGTCAGTCTTCAAGCCTCTTTCATGTTATAGGGTTTTAGGCCACTTTCTTTATTGGTTTAACTTAGGGAGTTATTGTGTTTTTCACATTTTCACGATGTATCAATGTCTTGCAACGACTAACTTAGATCGTAGTCGGTTTCTCAAAAAAAAAATCAAAACAAAACTCCACACACTTTCAACCTATACTTACGAATAAGATGAGATTGTTTACCAGAGTAGTCTCCTGACATCAACCCATGATCTCTTAAATTATATAAGATAGGCAAAACCACTAAACTAAATGCTCATGTAAAAAGATGTTTGTTATGAACTTCGTTTTTTTTTTTTTTTGATGATGGATGAACTTTGTTATCTATATCAGTTTTTTTAAGATGAAATAGTTATCTATGTTAGTTAAATAACGGATCTAATAATTGGCATTGCCATTGTCCTTTAGATAATTGTTTTGTAGTTTATTTTGAAATACGATAGGCTGGAACATAATACAAAATTTGCATACTCTATGTTAATCCCGTTTCAAAACACAACTTGTCTACTCAACGTGTCAATGTCATCAGTGATTCGTTATGGTTGGTTCAAACTTTCATTGAACTAGCCGGAGAAGTCAATTATCTTTTTGTCCATCCAGTTGCTCCAGAAATTTTATCCTCACAAAAATGTTAAACATTTAAAGGTATAGACCATGTTACGTGCATCGACCTAGCAAAAAATGTGAAGAAGTAGAGAAAAGTGTTCTTCTTTCGGTATTAATTTAACTCAGAAGTTAACGTGACATCTTTCCATTAGTTGTAGCATTCTTTATCAATAAATCATTATCTCTCATCCATCCTCCTTCCCTCTTTTTTTTTTTGTTGAACTAGATATTCATATATTAAATAACAAAGTTATTACAATACTTATTGACTAACATACAAGGTACATTCCTCCATATTTTACTAGCTTCCTTCTTTCTCGCCCATTTCGCTAATTTATCTGCGCTGGAGTTGCATTCCTCCTTCCCTCTTCTCAAAATCAAAATGTAAACAAAAAAGAAAAATGAAAGTATATTTTAATGAAGGGTTATTTCCCAAATGGCCCCCTACTTTAGCAAAAATATCCATATGGTCCCCTTTTTCCGTTATCTTTAACTTTCCGTTACTCTCTCTCCTCCATCTCATTTTCTCTCTCTGCCACATCATTTGAGCACGCCACATCATCATCTTCTCCGGCAGGGATCGCCGACCGCCTAAATTTCCGGCCGGCGACCTTCAAATTTTTTTTCTTTTTATTCTCTCTCTCTCTAAAAAATATTATTTTTTTAAGTCTCTCTCTCTCTAGATCTGTAGAGAGTTTTAAAAAAAATTATTTTTAGAGAGAGAGAATTAAAAAAAAAAATTGATGGTTGCCGGTCGAAAATTTGGTCGGCCGGCGGCCCCTGCTGGAGAAGATGATGATGTAGCGTGCTCAAATGATGTGGCAGAGAGAAAATGAGATGGAATAGAGAGAGTAACAGAAAGTTAAAGATAACGGAAAAAGGGAGCCATATGGATATTTTTGTTAAAGTATAGGGTCAGACAGGAAACTGGTCACAAAGTTGGGGTCATTTGAGAAATAACCCTTTAATGAACAGTGTAGCCCACCACATTCTCTCTCTCTACTAATTAATCTAATTGCATAATTAAGTAAGATTTCTACCATTACCATGCTTTTACTGTGGGCGCCACCAGATAATGCTTTCACGACCCAAAGTGGTTCATTCATCATATATATATATACTGTTCTCAAAGACGTTTTCAAACTTTATACATCCCAAAAGAAAGTTTTCAAACAATCTTGGAACTACTTTTTTCAAATAAAGTACCAATTTTATTTTATTTTTATCAAATTTGGGTGTGCCTCCTGTTGAGATATATTCCATTTAGATTTTCAAATAAAATAACATACAGTTTTTGTGAAAGTTCAACAAAAAAAAAAATATAGTTTTTGTGAAATGAGAAATTATATTCATCTCTCCACTTTGTCCCTCCCCCAGCCGTTCGCCTGACGTGACGACATATCACTTGAGCATATATTTTGTGAAAGATAAATTTTATTCATGATTCCATTTCGTCCTCCCCCAGCCACTTGATGTGGCGACATATCACTTGATCGTAAAAAAAATAGTTTTTGTGAAATGAGAAATTATATTCATCTCTCCACTTTGTCCCTCCCCCAGCCGTTCGCCTGACGTGACGACATATCACTTGAGCATATATTTTGTGAAAGATAAATTTTATTCATGATTCCATTTCGTCCTCCCCCAGCCACTTGATGTGGCGACATATCACTTGATCGTGGAGCAAATGGAGAGAGAAAGGTGAAATATATGCTCAAGTGATATGTCGCCACGTCAGGTGGAAGGTCGCGGGAGTGACCAAATGATATGCTCAATTTCATGGTTTCTGCTTTCTGTTGATTCATACACGTAATCGTTAGCCCGTTTTAGACAGAATAAATTTCCTAATGATGTTTTAGATAGATTAAATTTCCTAATGATATTAGTTTTTTTTTCTTATCATGTGATTTTTTTTATGAAATGCTTATCATTTGATTGATTTGTCCTAACAATGTTATTTTTTTTTTTGATGAAAGCATAACAATGTTACTAGCATAACCAATGATCCTTTCATCAAAAAAAACTTGCATAACCAAGAAGTCTTAAAACACTGAGACCAACAAATAATTCATCTATAACGAGTTGGAATGCCTTTTTAAAGAGCATAATTAAAAAGATTAAAAGAGTTATATTAGTTGTGCACGTAATATGAATAATCGAAAGTTACATGTTCGATTCAAGGTGGAGGTGGAATCTATCATATATTGACTTGTGTCAAAGACTATAATAAAGTAAATAGGAATGTGTTTTCATGCCCTAAGAACATCTCTAATGCAAGATTCAATCTGAAAAACTCGAAGTATTACTTATGAGTTTTAAAGTTTTTTCTTGAAACTTTCTCTAATGGAAAACTCAATTTGGATCTTAAGATGGCGTGGCAACGTTAAACTCTAAGACGTCCCAAGAAGAAACAAAATATTTGAGATTCCTCTTGAAGAACTCAGTTGTCCGTGATTTACTGAACTTGAGTTATTAAAGGTATAAATAATGTAATAAATGTGTTGGATTTTAGGCCTTTTTCATGTTATTGTTGGGTTTTAGGTCTCTTTGATCAATGGTTTAACTAGGCGGTTATCGTGTTTATCACATCTTCATGATGTATCAATGCTTTATGTCGACTAACATAGATCGTAGTTGATTTCTCAATAAAAAGAAAATTGCCTATATGTGAAATGTCACCCAAGGAAGTTTTAAAATTTTCGAATGTTGCGTTAGAATTGTCTTTTGAATGAAAGATCTCAATACTGTCGTCTAGGAAAAAAACTTTTAATTGAGACATAACATATCGAACAATTACAATTTTTTCTTTTTTGTTTTGCATTGGAGATGCTCTTACGATATCTTTAAGGGCCTTTGAATAGCCTTTAATGATACTTATAAATACTCAATTCATGTACTTATTTATGATATATCCATGCCAAATTGAACTTAAGAACTCTTGTCCAGTGTCAAAAAACCAGAATTAAAATGTTTCTATATATTGAGCATCAAATTTTAGTACTCATATATGTGAGGGCAATGTTTCTTTACTCTTTTTTGCCCTAGTTCTGGACATCAGATCTTCCTATCTTCGAAAATAAATCATTTTTGGCTCTTACACCATCTATAGCGACTTAGACTTCGGACATCCAATCAACGTTTTCCTTACTTCTAACCCTCGCGTCCAAATCAACGGGTCATGCGATTTTGGTCATCCAATAAGCTTTCCAAGTGATCAAAAAACAGTAATAACATAAAAGTGGGATATCTCGAAAAATCGATAAAAGGTTAAAATTACTTGGTCTAGTACATCGGCCCACACACTCTGTAACCGAAAGTCCCAAGTTCAATTCTCATTAGAAGTGAAAAACGATGTCTCATTAGATCTTGGGAATATTATATATATACCATACATAGTGAGTTTTTGTTTTGGTAAAAAGGAATTTTTTTTTGAATTGGTAAGCGCGTGCCTCGAACCCTTGACCTTTAAGTTGGAAGACTTACCTCTTACCACTTGAGCCAAGGGTTGTTGGCTGGTAAAAAGGATTTTGTGAGTGTACTGGACTTACTACATTGAATTGGAGCGACCAAAGACTAGCACGGGTCTCGACCTGCTTGTGAAAATCATTAACCATGGCAAGGTTCGTGGGGAAACTCATTAAGGTTAGGAGTCCACCCTATAATCTTAGGCTTTAGCCCCAAAATACTTGGTTTATAGATGGACCACTATATCCAATACTTGCTACTAACTTGAATGAGAAAAGCAAAAATAACACATAACTAGGTTTTGGAATGGACTTGACTAGCACCCATTTTCCATTTTTCTTTTTTTCTTTTGTTTGTTGAAAGAGCATCTATTTTCCATAATGGAAAATGTTTGTGGTCCTCAACTCACTTGGTGTAAAAGTAATCACCTGAATTAAATTATATTAGTATTTGAAAACGTTGAGGACCACCTAGTGCTCCACCCATCAACGAAGACGTGTCATTAAAATAAATTCTTAACAATTAAGCAGTAAACTTGGTTACTATATTAATAAAATAATGCTTCGAATGGACCATACAAATTCATATTTCCAATGGCTGTATTATGAGAATAGCTTTGTTTACGTTCATTGTTGGGGTACTAATGTTTCTAGTGGATCCATACCCCAAATTTGGAAAGATGGTTGGGGGAGTTGTGCCCTACATTTCAAGGATCTGTGCCCATCATGTGCTCCCATATACACATAGTTACTTCGCTTTTTTGTTGAAAAAAACACAAAGATATTTCTTTCTTCTCTTCAATCTCCCTCACCTCACTCCCTTGCTCACATTTGTTTCTTACTCCACCTTAGGAATGGATGAAATTGTGGCTCCATCTTATTATACAATATAGATTGGATATTGAAATGGATGAAATTGTTTCACCAGATTCCAAACGAACATGTGGGCGCGTGAAACCCAGATGTGGGTGTTGCCCGTCTAGCCCATTGGGTTTAATAGGTCAGGCTCGGGTGTTTACACCTACCCCAAGCATTCATTTCAAGGCCAACCCCATTGGCCAACCATTGGGTTTAGTGAGCTGTCTCTCTCACCTTCCGCATTAGTTCATTTATCTATGCTTGTAAGATTTTGAACATTGGTTTCATTGGGGATGGAAATACATATTACCACCCAACTCAAGCGAGCTTCACTTCAACTCCAATCTCTCTTCATTTCTTCTACCAATCGTTTGCCCTAAATACGGTTCAAATTTTAGGGTCTATAAATTGTTCTTAGAACGAGATGATTTCCATACTTTCTGTGTTCACTTTCAGCTATTTATGCGCCCAACAATCAACCTGTCAAACAAATATGTATTGCCTCAGGACTCTTAGAACGAGATGATTTCCATACTTTCTGTGTTCACTTTCAGCTATTTATGAGCCCAACAATCAATCTGTCAAACAAATATGTATTGCCTCAGGACTCTTAGAACGAGATGATTTCCATACTTTCTGTGTTCACTTTCAGCTATTTATGCGCCCAACAATCAACCTGTCAAACAAATATGTATTGCCTCGGGACTCTTATGTTAAGTTTAAGGTCATCCAACTCAAAACAACTATTATATTCTCGGATACAAGATCACTCTTCTCATATGTCGGATTTTTCTTAGAGAGACGAAAAATGACTCAAGTGAGATCAGGCCCAAAACAGTTGAGCACTTACCAAACAAAAACAAAAGATGGAGCAAAAAGAGGATATAAAATTGATTCAAAACAAGAACAAATTGAGTTCTTCAACTAACAACAAAACCCCCACCAACCTACCACATTTGTTGAGATTACAAACAAGAAGAAATGGTTCAACACTGAAAAACAATCTATCTAATCCAATTCTACTAAGTTGCAAGTTTGCAACTTTTCACATTGAAGCAGCTACAATGGGTATCTCTCTCTTTCTCCTGATTGGTGCTGCAGAAGAAGTTTGCTTCTCAGAGCCCACCGCCATTCTTGGCTCGTCCTTCTCTCCTCCTCCACTAGTATTCGATCGAGAACTCCATCGATCGTTTGAGTCGGCCGAATTTGGCTCCCATTGAGAGGATGAAGAAGAAACCCAATTTTGACCACCAACAAAACTGTTACTTCCTGATGATTCTTGTTGTTCCATCTCTCCTTCGCTGATAACATTTACACCTCTTCTTACTGTTATATATTTGTGGAGACTTGGTTCCATTAAATCATCATCACCCACTACTAATTCAGATTCAATGAAAGGATCATTCACTTCTAATCTCTTCTTCCCAAGGGGATTGAATGGAACACCATTACCACTTTGTTTGAAGTTCTTGTTGGTTTTAGGTTTCTCAGTTGCTTCAAAGCAGATTCTATCCTCATTAGAATATGTAGAAGATAGATTAGAACCAGCACAAGAATTGAGATCAGCTACAGCATCAAGGATAGAACAGGCCTTAGTCACACATGCTGGAAGAGTAAAAGCAGGAGCCGTGGCGGTGGTGTTGGTAGCGGCAGCCGCCCCAGAGGTGTTGGTGTTTTTCTGTTGGTGGAAGTTTTGAATGTCTTCAAGTAACAAGGAAGCATAAGATGTGGGATTAAGAAGAGTATCAGGTTCAGTACCCAGTTTGATATCAAAGTCTCTTGACTTCCTAGCAGATCTAGTCCTAGTAATGCCTTGGGGTTTTAGGGTTTCAGTAGCTCCTCCTGTAGCCATCCTGTTCGGTTTTAGAGACACCCCTCCTTTAACTTCCTCAATGGGTTGATGAGGATGATCTTCAACAATGTTAGTAGTCACTTGTGCAAGCTCAGTAACCTTTGAGTTATTTCTCCCATCAGATTTCTGCAATATGAACTTCTCTTTCAGATTCAAATAATCAAAGAACAATTTGAAATTATAGAACTCAAGATCAGAAAACAAGTTATAAAAAGTCAAGTAAAATCAATCCACAAATATAAAAAGATGAACTTTTTAAAAGAAGGGGACTACTAAAAGAAGAGGACAAACCTGCTGATTTTGCAAATGGGAAGCTTTTTTGGTCAATCCTTGATCTGTTTCTTTACTCTTCTGAACTTTCTGATCATGGGTTTTCAAGATTTCAGAAGATTTGATACAGTTTTCATCAATCTCATTCAATGGGTTCCTTCTATAAGGAGAATGCTCTGCTTTTCTAGAACCATTCCTACTGAGAGAAGGTTGATGGTGGTTTTCATTATTCGAAGAAGCTCGAATATTTGCAGGTGATTGAGATCGAGGTGAAGCTGCTGTTGTCCGATGACCCACCTCTCCATTTCTCTTCACTGAAACCCTTTTCAAACCAGCTCCAGTTCCTGAATCACCGCCATTAGCGGTGGCAGAGGCGGCGGTGACGTTCTTATCTCCCCTTGTGGAGACAGAAGCAGGAACTGAAACCATCTTCCCTGGTCTAGATTTATCAGCAGTGGATAACCCACCAGCACCAGCATTGGTGCCGGAAGGAGTTTCCGATCTTCTTCCGGGAGATCGACTAACTCTCCGACTACCACCACCATTACTTCTTCCTCCCCTTTCTTCTTCTCTAGAAGAAGAATACCTCTCTCTACTACCGGAACGCTTCGACGAATCAACATCCTTTTCTCTACTAGGTGTTCTCCTATGAGAAGATCTTGAGTGGTGGCGTTGGTGGTGACGGTGGCGGTGCTCGGTTTCTCCATTTTCATTAGCTACAACATCTTCACCCTTATCGTTGATTTCGTGATCGAAATCATAACTTCTCTTTGAACCAGAGTATTTTCGATTACCAGAAGAACTCCTACTAAGTCTTCCACATTGAATCAAAATAGATTCAACTTCTTCTTTAGTACAACTTGAAGTTCTCACCGGTGCACCACCACTTCCTAGTAAAATACCACTATTCCCAACACCACCACCATTGAGAACCACCGGAACATTGCCGGAGGTAGGAGAAGATACTAATAGTTCTTCTACCTTAGACCCACTAACATTACTATTTTTAGATTTATCTTCTGATGTTGATGGTCTTCTTTCATGGCTTCTCCTTTGCTTAACAATAAAAACTTCTTTTTTCTGGGTTTTTTCTGAATCTAGAGTAATGGGTTTCTTCTTTTCTTCTTCAAGTTTAGTATTAGCAGATTTAGAAGATGGATCTGGAAGTGGAAGTGGGTTTGTTTTAGTTACAGTAGTTGAATTAGAAGTGCTATCTTTCTTACTAACACAACTACCCATGATGTGTTTGTGAAAATTCCTCAAAGAAGGGAACAAAGGGTAGATGAAGAAATTGAACAAATGGGATGAAGAAAGGGTAAGAAGAATAAAAGGAAGATCAGTTTAGAGAGAGAGAGATAGAGAGGGAAGGGGGTACGGTGACCAAGAAGCACTTTTGTTTCAACTTTTTATTAGGGTCAAATATAGAGAGAGAGAGAGAAGATGATTCAAACAGAAGAGAGAGAGAGAGAGGATTATGAATTCAAATTTTTTCATAAATTGGCGTGCAAGTTGATGATCTCATATCCGTTAGAAAGAGAAGATAGCCGTTGGATCGTCGTTTAACTGTTGAAGTACTCCCTACGGTTTAAAAAAACTCCGTTGTTTTTTCTCAATTTTTAAAGGTGGCTTGTATAGGGACACCCCTGGCTGTCTATAGGTGCACTGACTCTATACTAATCTATAAAACTTTCTACAACTTTTAAAGATGAATTATTATTAGAGGAACTCCGTCCCAACAGGGGCTTAGGCTTAAAAAAATTACTTTTTTCGATTCAAAAACAAATTAAGGAGCTCAGCCTCAAAAATCAGTTACAACCCAAGAGAGACGTAAGTCTAAAATTTATGAATGTGAGAAACACGTGTGTGGATTTTTTTCTGGGTGTTTGAAATGTGTATGATCTTGTGTATGTGCGAAACACGTGTGTGAACTATTCCCTAAATAATTCATTTTTTCAAATTTTTCAAATTTTGAATTCCTACTTTTTTACCCAACCAATTTTCAAATAAACTAATTAGATTTTTTTAAAAACTAATTTTGGTTGTTAGATGTGACCAGGTTGGACTAGTCACATGACCATTGGGAGTCAACGGTCTTGTGACCAGCCTTCAGTGGACTCAAGGCCCGACCATAGGCTCAGCTCCAAGAGGCTAGGGTTGGATGTAGGGGTGGAAGAATTTTGGGCCTCTTCTCAGTGGGGTGGAGTTAGCTTTATAAAAAAAAATTATATGTGCAACCTGAAGGAGATCAAGTCTCACCCCTCAAATCACTTGGACAAAGGAGTTATCTCGTTTGCTAGTGACGAAGGAAGGGATTTCCCCGTCTTCGACGATGAAAGAAAAGTCTTTGCATAGAGTTTCATAATTCATATAACACACTATTCGAAATGTTATCTCTTTCGTCTAGTTTACTTCATCCCAGACGAAGAGGTTGTCAACATTAGAGTTACTTTTATGTCGTTGGCACAAATTGGAGGGAGATGAGAGAGAAAGAGGTTGGAGAGGAAGAAGATGGTCACAGTGACATTCGTGCCAACAATGGTACGGTGGTGGTGATGATGGTGGTTCGGGTTGTTGTTGTGGTTTTTGAATTATGTGTTCGGTTCTTGACAATTAAGTAATACTACACTGTAGAGAAATTTTATAATTATGAACTAGAAATTTTATCTTATTTGATCCAGGCGAGTCGCGAGTAATCGCTCTTTACTTAAGATAATCATGTTCCCGCAATGGTATTAATGATTCTATAGACACAATTGCCTCCCAAAATACAACGATCTCCATCGTGTAAAAAGAAGCATTGCAATTCTATACGTTTCTACGGACTTTCTAGTTATTTTACTCTCAAAGGCGACTCTAATTTTGTCTTCAAAGTTTACTAGAAAATTGTTCAAAAAGTTTATACTAAAAAGAAACCAAATTGAGTATATGTAGAGTTACTGTAATACGAGAGGGCGCATCTCTGTTGGGTTGTGATTATCTATAACTTGGGTCTGATCACCACTTCACCCACAGAATAAATAAATACTTTTCAAACAGTGGTCAGGAGGTGGTTTTCGAAAGAGAACAAAAGTGAAGGGGCAATATTCTACATGTTCCATTACCAATTTGGTATAGGACCAAATTCAAATAGTCAAAATTTTTGAGTTGCCCCTTTATACCAAACAGGGGGTCCCTATATAATTCATCTTTTCACTATCACATTTGAAATTGTTTTATCTCTTTTTTGAGAAATTTGAATTTGTAACGGTCACCAACTCTGTTACATTCTTTTTTAACTGTTACATTTAAGTATAGTTTAATGGGGAATATTCCTCCTGAGCAAATAAGACTGAGCAGATGCAAAACCCAATCTATTTCACATGGAATGGAATTCGACCGTTGAATTTCATGGGCTGAGTTTTATGCTCATCCGTTGCAACAAAAAAAAAAATTATGCTCATCCATATTGGTATTCTCTCTCCTTTTTCCTTTGTGGTCTATGTCATTTTGTTTGGGCCAAGACAAAGTGTGACGTTTCTATTTATGTGGGTCTTATTTGAAATCTTATGTTCTCGGTAGAATAAATTGATGCTTTAAATTGGAGTTAAACACTTCAATGGTAGTATATGGTTGTGGGATTGTTAAAATGGAAAATGTTGATGAGGTAGTGGCTTAGTAATCTAAAAGGCATAAGAGGGAAAATCATAAATACCACACAAAATACAACAAGAAGGAATACTTAGGTGCTGTTTGTTTTTCTATTTTTTCAGATCTGAAATCTGAATTGGAAACAGTTCAGATTTCAGTTGTTTGAGTTTTAATTTACAAAAATCTGAATATTTGTCTGAATTGGCTTCTTGTCAGAATTGGCTGAAAACGAACCCCACTTATTTCAGACTTCAAAACAAGTCTGAAATGAAGGTCTAAGTTCTGAAAAGGTTGAAATGACATTTTTGCCCTCTTATTTCAGTAAACTTTTCTTAACTTTCAATCACCACCACAGTTCACAAACCACCGTCAGATACCGTTACCACCACCACATACCATTACCACCACCACGTACCACCACCACAGTTCACAGACCACCGTCAGATACCATTACCACCACCACATACCATCACCACCACCACGTACCACCACCACCACCACCTCAAATCACAAAGATACCAACACCACCTCAGATCAAATACACCACCAAAAAACTCTAAACTTTCATCGCAAAACAAATTAACAGAAAAAAAAATTAAGATAGGAAGTAACCAAGATTAGGTCAGATGTAGTATTTACATACATAATGATGAACGAGAATGACAAAGAAAAACCCTAAAAGAACATAACCCTAGAAGAAGGGGTTATTTTTCTTACCCAGAACAAAATATTTAGGACGAAAGATCTGAAGATCTAAATGACAAAAACAAAGACTATCGCGTTCAAGATCCATAAGAACGACACAAGGAATTTCTCTCATAACTAGCTTCATTATAATAGACGTTAATCCTCTCAAGTTGAAGTTCTGAATCTTCTTCACATCTTCCTGGTTAACCATATAATCTGGTCTCCGCTCGAAAAATAGAGATTAGGGTTTTTGTGGGTTAAATATATGATGAGGGTATAAATGTCAAATATTTATTTCAGATTTAGTTATTCAGATTTGAAAAACAAACCTCTAACTTGTAAACAATTCAGATATTTCAGATTCAGTCAATTTCAGTTCAGCTAATTCAGATTCAGCCAGTTCAGATTCAGACACACCTAAAAAAACAAACACAACCTTAGTTGTAAAAGATTTATGCAAAAAACAGATGTTTTTTTACCATAATTGTTGGTCTATTAACAATGTGCTAAATGATGAAATGAGCAAGGGTAAGGAAAACTTCAAAGCATTCTATCTTTTTGTTCCTTGGGTTAGAGATTAGATATAATTCGTGTTATAAATAAGAACCAAACATTATCTTCTTTTTTACTCTTCCATAATCAGACTTAAGTTGAACAATAGAGCAAGTAACATGCCTTAATCACGAGGTTTCAGAACACTTGCTACATGATTGTATTCTTTTTTTGTTATTGAAATATAGAAATACCATTGCTACGACCTCTTCACGGACACTTTCTTTTATCGTTTGAATTTTTGGTTGTTCAGCATAATGTTAATTCACAATGGGCAAAGATGACATAAAATATCGTATAATGGTTATTGCATCACAATTTTCACGCGGGACTATTCTCACACATTATCTCAAGTTTAGCGTTTTTTAAGCCTAATACATGTTTTTTTTTCGAATGATGTAGGTGACTTTTAAATCTATCATGGGAGCGTCTACTTCTGATATCATGTTAAGCTTGTGGTCATTCTACTCAAAACCAGACAATTAATCGAGAGAGTTCACCATCTCTTGATATAGTGGTAAGACACTCAGTCCATAACCCAGAGGTCTCAGGTTTAATTCCATGGAAGTGCAAATCCATAATTTAACGAACTTTGGTACAAATCAGATAAAAGTATATAAGATGTACTACAGATCCCTTAAGATGACCTTAAGAGGTTGATATATAGCCTTTAAAGGCCCATGATGTCTAATAATCAGATTGTTATATTGCTTATACAATTTATGAATCTTCATGTATCTTTACCCCATGACTTATCAATGCCTTGTCATGACTCTTGTCGTCCACGTCTTAAATCTGGGGTGGTTGGATGAAAAGAGGAGAATACTACAAAGAGGATGGTGCCATTCTGCTTGAACCCTAATCACAAAAGAAATGTGAAGTTTTGAACTTCTGAGAGAAAGTTCGAAGTGCTCTCTATACTATAGGTGAAGGTTTGGAGTCTTGAAAGAGGTCCCAAGTGTTCCCTAATTAAAGAGCGTCCCCAAAAGCCTTTGGACTTTGTGGCACCCAGATTGCACGCTGAGACTCTGCTCATGGATCTGATTGGGTTTAATCACAATAGACTACACTGACTCACGTGAAGAGAGTTGAGCCATAAATTTCAAGACCATTTCACATCCCCCTGTAATGGAAAATGTGGATCACCTTGACCATATCTTATCTAAAATGCAAGGCTCTTATTGACACTCATTGGGTTTGTATTAAAATTTTTGAAACTTCATAGCTTGTATATGTTGAATTTCTGCAAAAAAAGGAAAGAGAACTTCGGGCAAGCATTCCCAGATTACCGAAGATCGTAGATCTCCGGACCTGGCTGTACATTTAGCATTTTCAAAAAAAGAATGGATTTACATAAAAAGAGATGAAATGGAACCACTGCACTAGTCATTGGCCACATAAATCTCTATCTGCAACAAAAATGACTATTGAGTTTGGGTTCCTGAAACATGCCCTAATTCACAGAAAAGAACCTTGTATTCTCCCTCCCAAACAAATAGAATTCTAAGGTTCAGAATATTTCTTCTGCCACTGAGAGTAACAAGTATTTTGCTGATAATCATCACAAAAATCACATCTAATACCAGAAGATAAAGATCTCTTCCTATATGTCAAACAAAAGTTCTAGGTATGAAGGTCTGTACAACCTGTTATAGCCCTTAACGGAAAGGTTAGAACCGTGTTCGTTTTTGCTTTTGGATGCACATCAAGATCATAAAATGATTTGATTTCAAGGACCAACGCACACGGACAGACCAAATGGGGTTTGCATATGTACCTACCGTGTCACCTCTGTAGTCTGTACTAGATCAATTGAACACCAAAATCCAAAATTCACATTTCCGAGGAAACTAGAATATATTCAGTGATTCCATGGACATATACAAAAGCAACGGGTCATGTGATTAAATCTTCGTATCTCCCTGGCCATTGAACCCCAGAGGTTCCCCATCCAACTCAAACATGTCATTTATGATAAAAAAAAAATTCTCACTCAAATATGACTCGGATCATATTCGAGTTCTTCATCAAAAATGACAAACATCACATAATAGAACTAGGACATGATTGCACAAGCAAAAGTAAACCAATATGATGAGTTAGTAACATTTCAAGACTACAAAAACTTATGCACAAAGCCACAAACAATACCTAAAGTAGAGCACCTAAGAACTTGGCCTTCGAATATAGGTCATAAAGCATCAAACAGGACCTTGCAGAAGAGAAATGTCGCTCCATTTGAACATAAAGAAAAACGGATGGAAGTGTTCGAAAAGTTACTAGAAATATCAATTTATTTCAAGCACCTAAGAAGTCTATAAACGAAAACACCAACAATGCCACTGTCCTGTTGAAACACAAGATACTCTCTTTTAACCGTATAAGAACCGAACAAGCTATGTTATATACTGAAGTACATCACACTGATCAATAGGAGGTTTCTCAAGCATAAAGTAATCATCAAGAATAACATGAAAGAAACTATTGAAGTTAAGAACACAAGAGTTACTATAACCAAGAAAAATACAGAATTATGCAAGTCACAAATTGTTTGGGTTAGAAACAAATATGCACATTAAGAATCTAACAAAGAAAAAACACGAAAATCGTGTTTTATATGATCTCAAATCAATCATTCGAAAACTACTCGATATACCGAATTCTAATTAAGGGGAAATAGTAAAGAAACTTTCATGAAACTGAATGATAAATTCAACAAGTAATAGTATTACAATTTCATATTAAAAATAACAAGAAGCTATAATAAGAGAAATTAGGTTTTATCTTACAATCATGAAGCAGTAAAGAAACAATTTCCCCCATTTTAAAGATCTAAAAAACCCTAGTTTCTCACTCACCATCATCATCATCATTCAATATACTCAAATTCATCTTCCTTAAGATGAGAAACAAATTTAACAAGACCACGACCTTCAATTTCAGTAAAAAATTCAATCTTGAAAGGAAGATTAGCAGAAATTCGTTTACCTTTCCAAACACCAACATACTGTTTGATTTTCCCTTCCATTCCACTTATATCAATTTCCGGAACTTTAGGAACATGATATACTTTAAGTGGAACTTTAACCCTAACCCTAGCTCCTACTTTTTCAAGATTTGATTCATCTTCAGATTCAATTGGCGGTACCGACGATGAAGAAGTAGTTAAATCAGATTCTATGGCGATTTCACAATAAATTTTCGTCAGTCGTCGTGGCCGACGGTGAGTTAAATCAAAGGTAACGGAGTTCGGTGAGATGATCGACGACGATCGTTGACAGTAATTTTTGATCGGTGTAGATGAGAAAGATGAAGATGATACGGATAGAGAAGCTGTAATCGTCATTTGGGTATGTTTTTTTTTTTCTCTCTCTCTCTAGAATTTCTTCAACTTTACTCCTATAACTTGGTGTATGTTTCTCTCTCTAGATTTGTTAATGGATTTGCCTCACATTAAATGCAAGATAAATAGATAATACTTAAATAAATAAATAAATAAATAAAAATAAGATATTTACTAGTAATGGATATTGAAAAAAAAGGATAAAAACAAAATGAGGGAAATTAGATTAGTAATGGATGAGAAATGAGAGGTGAGAATGGATATAAGAAGTGAAATTTTTATGGAGTGGTATTTGGTTATTGGTGCATACACATTTGACATTTTGTGTGTGAATTATCTAGGGAAATATATTTTTGATTAGGTGTACAAAAAAGGCAAACTTGAAGAGTTGATGTTGTTCCGGAAATGATTTAACAGCTTCATCTCGAATGAACTGCAGCTAATACACGTGTCTTAAAATGACATGACCAAAGCGAGAAGATTACCATAAAACTGTACATTCAGATAAGATATGTGTATCGAATATAGCTCACGTGACCTCAAACTCTTTGCATCATATGACTAAAGTAATGCCGACTCCAATACTGAAAAAGAAAAGAGTTATTTTCCAAATAACTCCTAACTTTGTGACCAACTTCCTGCGTAGCCCCTAACTTTATCAAAAATTTCCAGATGACCTTTTTTTCAATTATCGGTGGCAGAGAAAGTTACGGTTATTTGGAAGATAACCCTTGTCTGAGACTCAATCATATGATTCTAAGATATCACAAATCAATCTAAAACGGTCAATCCGTAAAGTCAGAATAACTGTTAGGGGCCACTGAAGGTCCATAATTTTAGGTTGATGAATTAGACCACACTTATCCAAATTTTCAAATTCATCATTTTTAACATTTAGACCAAAAGAAATCAAGTCTTCGGATATTTAAAATAACTAAATACTGTATATTTTTACAAACATTATGCCATATAAGTAAACAAAATAACTCTAGAGTCCTACAACGAAGACAAAGAAAAATTCGAGGATTTCTATCTTTCCACATTAGTGTATCAGCAATGCAAAACTCAATTTAAATATCTAGGACGGTGCGTAATCGGTAGTTAAATAGAGATATCTCAAGAGGATACTCTAACCCTGTAAGGTATCTCTAATTGTGCAACACATCAATTTCAAATTTTAGACTAATAGAAACCGGGTCTTTTATATCTTCAAAATAACTAAATATTTTTTCACAAAACAATTTCAGAGATTTACATTGAAACCAGTAGTGTCACTTAGGAAAGAAAATCTCAACCAAAACTCGACATATAGAACGAATAGAGCTTCTTTTAGTAATGTAGGAGATGCTCTAGGAAATGAGAATCTCAATTGAAACTTGCTTGACACATAACATCAATCTTATAAGTCACATAAGATTTTTAGAATTCTTGGGCAGAAGCTCTCCAGGGGATAACTTAAATTTCTGCGATTATGCGGAAGTATTTGGACAGAGGTATCTTAGAGGACACATTATTTCTAAAGTGGTCTCTTAAATTATCTATAATTGTCCAACTTATCTAAGAATTGAAGATCTCTAATTTCTCCACCTTAACATATACGACGGATAGGAATTTTTTTGAGTTAGAAACACTCTAAGGACAGCACCCGCAGGGAGTATCACTACAATTTAAATTGGGCAGTGTTCGGTGTTCACTTTCCAGCCACTGCTTGTTTTGTGTCGGTAAAATCTAAGGAGAACCTGCCTATCTCTTGGACAAGTCAAATTCCAAAATGGTATATATCAAAGACCACGGCTCCAAAGGGTATCACAAATTGAGGGACCGGTTTTCATTCATTCACTTTTACGCAAAATCTATTTCTCTCAATCATATTCTCAGACTCCAAGCTAAACAATATAGTTAAGTATTGCAAGGGCAATAACTATTATAATGCAACTCTTATTTCCCGTAATCCCTTTTTGCGCCACATATCAGTTATAGCCCATGAGTTCAGATTTGAAGTTTGAACGAAATCGATTTTTAGTTTTAACTCTAAACTCAAGATCTCAACGAGAATGCTTTTTTTTTTTTTTTTTTTTTTTGTTGAACCAACGAGAATGCTTTGATATGTAAATCTAAAATATCCAATGCATATAGGCGCCCAAACTATTAAAAACCCATTTCCACAAAAAAAAAAAAAAAAAAAAAAGATGGATCATGTCAATAGGAAAAGGTGTATATAGGAGGTCCCTTGCTTAATTCGAATACACCAGTATTTTTGCAAGTGAAAATTGTTTGGTTAGACAGGTACCAAACGAACAACATTATTAACAGAATGAAATGCTAAATCCACCACATTCTCCACCCATTTTTGTCCAGTCTAAGTAACTCTTTTAACTTGTCTGAAATCCAATTGTCCAACACAAACACACCCACTTGTCTAAAGAATTGCCTTACTCAATTACGTCCGAAACCAACCCAAACCGGACATACGGACGAATCATACATCACGAGTGAGAACTCCAAACACACTGAAATAAGGATCGAGTCAACTCAGATCTCTGCTCGAGTCATATTTCATATCCGACTTCACAAGAAAATAAGAAAAACACTACCTAAAATCTGGCTTCACTAACAAAATGAACATTTCTAATGTTAAAAATACGGTAAACACTAAAAAAAGAAATATAACAAAAGGAATTTGTGGATGAGAGGTGAGGGTGAGAAATGACAGAAACAGTCTAGGGATGTTAATAAGAACAGAAAATCTACTAGCATTTCCAAATATATGGTGTCCATCTACCTACAAACACAGTTGTAAGTATGGTTTCAGCCATTGCACCAGTATTATTTATGCAGAAACATCAGTCAGTAATATCACATTAACAACAATGTGATTCGATGTCTTCCTTACATTTGTTTAACGTTCTCGAGATGAGTAAAGTCTAACAACTTACTATACAAGAACGGTCGAAAAGTTTGGAGTTTGAGTCATTATGACATTTATGTATATTACAGATGGAGGAGTCAGGTATTTACCACCTTTTACATGTCCATGTCGTCGAACATATAATCATCTTCTTCACCCCTAAGCTCACTTGTTAAGAAACCCTCGGCTGCCAAGTTACTGAAAAGAAAAACACAATCAGATAAGGCTGAAATGCAAGAACTAAGAAAGCATATAAGTTATCAGCTTCACAATCTTAAGTGGTTGGTATCAGCAGATCGACCGTGAGTCTCGGATCGATAGGGACCAGCAACAGGTCCATGTCCTGCCCCTAGCCGATCCCACCCACAACTGCTTTGTGTGTGAGAGAGGGGGTGTCTATACACATCGATATATACACAGGAGTTGGTGAAAACTCCAATGAAACTCAGCATGGATCAATGGGGATTGAAGTTAGGCCCATGTCCTATCCCTAGCCAATCCCGTCCCAACTGTTTAGTTCACTCTCAATCATTTTCTCGCAATAATAATGTACCTACCTTAAGCAACAGCAACGGAAACTGACGACCCGCTTCAACTTTCTATTGTAAAAAAATAAATTGAACGACCATCTGCAAGAACATAAATAACCAAATCGGAAATTGTTGAAACGAAATGGGGAGGATTCAGTTTGAAAAGAGATAAATCATCTTACATGGCTCCTCTCTCCAAAAAAGGGTCGCCATCGGGATCTGGATTATAACTATAGATTTCACATTCTGATAGTTTTACAACCTGCATTATCAGATATGTTATAGTTTCTGTGTTGCTCAAAATAACCTCCCTCGATGTTTGCAATATAAGCTCACCTCATCCAAAGCTTTGTATAAGCTCTCCAGTAAGGAACTGCCACCATTAGCTTCGGCCCATTCCTGCTTTCAGGAATTATCAAAATCAAATTGTTTTATCCAAGTAAAGTAGGCAGTGGTAGGAGAACGACCCAAGATGCTGAAACCTAAATTTCTGATTATGAGAATGACAGTGCACCAGTGCCCGAGATAGGTGTACTGACACAGCCCGAGTCCTTAGGCCGGACGGATTAAAGGTTCAGACGTCAGAGTTTTGCCCCAGACCCTCCCTAACGATGGCCTCGCCAAGTAGCCATTACCACTGTAATAGTTCATTTATTACCCGTCATTCCGTCAACCTATTTGTATGTGACAAGGATTTACACTAAGGGCAGTAGCGCTAAGGGCAGTAGTAGTGGCACTATAAATAGACTAGACAAGGCAAAGCCGAAATAACCTTTACCTGTCCACTCCACAACCTCTTTTAGTCACTCAACTTCAGATTTAGTTATCTAAATCAAATGACCTCCAATCTGTAAGATTTTAAACTTAAGCGAACCAGCGTGCTTCCTCCAACTTTGACTCTGTATCTGTACGCATCATTTCAATTCCTGGTTGCTTCTGAAGGACTCGAGACTCTTAAGGGTGGGAGCTACTAAGCAACGATTGTCCGATAATCCAACCTATCTATGTCCACCTCATCTCCATTATTAGTTAGCTTTGTTATTAGTCAACCACTTCAGTTGAACTGTTGATAGCTAACAGCACTAGTTTTCAGTTTGGTTCACGAAATGTGTAGTAGATCAAGACTTCATTATTAGTGTTAGATATGTTCCACCAGATACAATATTAGATTTGTTCCAATTGAATTTAACCACCGTTACTGCTACATGATGCAAGAGATCCGAAAAAAATATAAGATGTTAACTGTGTTTTAGGGTTGAACTCGGCCGAGTAAGACTCGGGGATGGGCTAGGGCTTGGTGGTAGCCCAAGCTGATCCCTAGGCGAGCCCCCATCGGCGGGACTCGGCCGAGCCGAGTTTCTTTTGGCAGACTGCTTATTCTATAATAGCAAGAGTGAAAACCTATTGTTTCCTTCTCAACTACTAATTTTCTTCCTTTTTTTTCTGTTATTTCCTTCTGTATTCTGTAACTTCTAACTTCTCTCCTTTCTCTTCTCCTTCCGTTCTTTCTTCCTATTTCTTTATTTGATGTTAGATTGAGAGCTTATGTCTGTCCTTGGCTAATACCGAACCCAACTGCTTAGGCTGTGTCCCATCCATCTGAATTGCATTTTCTCATCTCACCTCTCAAGCTAATATCACAAGTCACAACTCATGACTAAGTTACCAAGGAAAGAGATGGCACAAACACATGTACACTCCACTATCAAAGTAGCAGGTCATAGTTTAAAAATTTGCTGGAAAATTGTTCGTTGCAATTCTTAGGAATTTAGAAGAAAATGGAAGTCTATAACGAGCCATAAGGACTCGTATCGAAGTAGTAGGTACCGCCAGAAACAGTTCATGGAAAAATACAACAGTGCATTCACGACTTAACAGAATTGGTGTAACCAAAATGTGTCGTACCTTTGCTGCTTCAAGCATATAGGTGTCATATATCTCCTTGACACTGTCCCAATCTTCCTCTCTGAAAAAATGGTGAGCTTGCACCGCACTGGTAAACCCGAAAAAATGTGGACAGATATTGTTACGCAAATAACGAATTACCGCACAAGCCCATACATGTATTACTGGCATAGCGGTTCATTTAAGATTCTAGAAACATGAGGATAATAAGAAAGCCAACGAGAGCAGATAATCAAATAAGATTTAAAACTGGGAGTGGAGAGATTTGAACTCTCAGCTCCGCCTAGAGCAACGATTCTCTGAACCGTCTGTCAAACCTTTTGACAACACTCCCATAACTGGTAAGAAAGGATCAAATAGCGGGTTGTCATGTCGCCGTAAAAGCTGACAATGGCATTACCCATAATCCTCCTTCCCAGAGACAGAATATAAACTCATAGATGGAAATACCTGATATCATAATCTGGATACATATGACTGAGAGTAAGCACCAGGTAAATCAAGGTCTTTCGGCTGGTATAAACAGAGATAAAAAGAGAATTAATGATACATGAAGTAAATTAATTGTTTCCAAACCTATTCTGGAACCATCCAGCACCTGGATTTACTAGACAAGAAATCAGCTGGAAAGGGTGGATCACTGTCTGAAGATTGTCCGAGATAATCTAGAATCTGAATGAGAAAAGAAATAAAAATTTAATAACCAACATCCACATCTTAAATTGACAATAATGGAACAGAACTTGAAAATTTATCTGTGCTAGTAGCCATATAAAAAAGAGTATATTCCAAGGAAGTAGTGAAGAAAGTCTATGGTTTGTTGATTAGCAATAACAAAGACACATCATCTGAAAACCCAAATGAAGGATGATATCTCAGATGCATAAGATCATTAGTTCTATTATCATCTATGACTGTAGTTAGAAAATTTTACAATATATATTTTATATATACAAAATAGAACACTTATTTTATATCAAAAAAGGAATCGTACTACCTGTCTGAAGACTCATTTAAAAAGAATTAAAAAAAAGATGTAGAAAATGAAAACGTCAATAAGAAATAAAGAGAAAAGGGTGGACTCGAGCCAAGATTGTGATTTTGGCATTTGGCATGGGTTTGTGCTGCTACCAAATCCAGAGGAACTCGGGAGTCTGACTACACAGATTAGTAGACATTCTACTTCTCTAGTATAGGACCATAATTCTACCTACCTACCTACACTATTCCTCTTACAGAGAACCCAAAAATATCATGAAGAGAAGCAACATGACAAACAAATAGTAAATATTGAGTACCTCGTGTTCCAAACTAAGAGATAACTTCTTATCACTTCCTGTATGTTTGCCTGCAAAAGCACACCAATATATAAGCATATAGAATGACTTGGGTCATCAATTCTGAAGTGTTACACGTAAAATTGCAAACCTTTTTAAATGTTTTTTACTTACATGAGTAAGCTTCAAGGCTTCCTTTGATGGCACATTCGCCAAGGCTAACATGATTTAAGAAATCATTTATTCTGAGAAAAGTTCAAAATAAAAACAAAATCCTTAGTAACAAATTATAAAGCACTAGAAAACACTTCGCAGCTAAGTAGTACGACTCGGGCTCGGACTCGGCTCGGCCAAGATCCGAGTCCGAGTCAGGGGGCGAGTCAGCCGAGTCACTCGGCCGAGTCAGCCAGAGTCGATCTGATTGCTTCCCTTAAGTAGTTACTAATGTATGTACTCCATATAATATGATTAATACGGCAATTCAAAATGTAATCATGTTCAAACTTCAAAACTGAAAATTAACAACCAATCCGCAACTTTCTAAAACTATGTTTTGGTAGTTTAAATATTTTATTCAGAAAATCCTTTGGTATATTTTGAATACTTACTACTAATAAATTTTTCTTTTTATGTCTAAAAAATCTTTTGGTATTCTAAAGATTTTAAATACTTACTACTAAATTGCAACTTTCTATAACTATGTTTTGGTATATTTCTAGAAAATCTTTTGCTATTCCAAAGGTTTAAATACTTACTACTAATAAACTTTGTAATTGAAACTTACTACTAATAATCTTTTGAAAGAAACGGAAAATTTTGAGAATATTTATAAAAACAGAATTAATATGTGACAAATAAAGGAAAAAAATTTGGCATATACTAGTAACGACCCGAGTCAGATCCGAGTCAGGACTCGGCTCGGTGTATGTCCGAGCCGAGTCCCGAGTCACTCGGCTGACTCGGCCGAGTCGTACTGCATAGCTTCGCAGGAGAAACTTGACTTCTTTTCAAAAGGGAGAACGATATCAAGCTAGTTTCAGTGAATACCTTTCCAGGGGAGTGTATTCCAAGAACTTCATTTCGTGCACTTCAAACAAATCTCAAATTGTAAGTCCTGTAACACGAAAATTTGTATTGATTCATTAATTGTGACCAAGTTGAGAAGTAGTAGTCATCGAGATGACAAACTGTTCGAAGAATCTAACAAATACACAAAGCGATAATGGATGACAAACCCTTAAGTCGGCAACAAAAACCTAAAATTCAACAGTATGAAAAAAAGTATTCCAGTAAGCATCTCCGTCCGTAAAAAAAAAAAAAAAAAAACCCTAAAATTATTCTAAATCAACATTTCGATTCTAGATGCACTAATTTCACACCGGAAACATGGAAAGATATATAATATGATTATGAAGAATACGATTGCTCTCTGATAGGAAAAACTAGAAAGCCACAAACAAGATCTGAAATAATTGTTAGATCTAGATAAGATACAAATACAAAAAAACATTCAAAACCTAATATAGATGAAATCAACATCTTCAAAATCATTGATACAAGTTTATAAATTTCAAAATAAGCGCAGGTTTTACCAGATTGCAGAAACTCGGATCAGATCGAAACTACGGCCACGGATTAGAAAATTTGAAAGGAACGGCAAAGGATTCTTCTGAAATTGAAACAAGATCGTAACGCCGGAAAAGATCTTATATGGAGCAGGAAGGAGATGAGATCTGAGGATAAAGTAGAGAGAGAAAAGAAGTTTTGAGTTTAAGATCCTTTGAGATATTCCTTTGTGCGAGAAGTGTGAATCACAAATTTAACACGCTGACGGGTTAGGTTTTCATCCGCACCAACTTTATTTTAGCACGTGTGTTAGGGTAAGGAGTCTCTAGGTAGGGCACGTGTGGGAATTGGTCGGGCTCTGAATGTTCGCGGGCTGTTTTTTTTTTCGGACTCTGACGGATCAGTCTCGAAAAATCAAAAACCCACTAGTGACCATCGGACTTACGGAGCGGTCACTTTTCCAAATTTCTGTGTTTGCGGCCCGTTAGAGACTGCGAGCCTGATCGGCCTTTGGCAGACTCGGGCAATCGGTTTGCGGGTTTCTTTCTAGGGCTTTCTTTTTTGGAAATTTATTTTAGGGTTTTTTACACATCAAGGGGATCAAACTGAGCAAAAAAAAAATTGTTGTTTTTTTTTTCTCCAAACTTGGGTTTATTTATATACTAGGTATGACACGTGCCTCCGGCATGGTCTTTTTCTTTAAATACCTTAAACTTTTTAACTAAGCATGCAAGAATACCCTCTGTAATTATAAAATAAATGTTAGATTTAGATGTAGATGAGTGACTTGACATACTTAATTGATATGTTATTGTTAATTCTAATATCGTAAAGGTCTTGAAAGGGTCACTTTTATGGAGTTGTTTTTAATTGTCAGTGTGTCTCGAACCCTAGACCTCTAAGGTGTTACCACTATAAAGAGCTCACTTTTATGGAATTATTATTATTATTATTATTATTGCCACCAGAAGACTGAAATGGATGATAGAAGGATCAAAGTAAGCTCAAATGTTAGCAGATTTAACATAAAACAATGAGATTTCACTGAAATTAAAGAAATATGAATTGTTCACATGTTAGTTTTTTCCTTCATTATTCATCACTAATAGGTTTTGAATCAGATATTTTTTTATCTTCCTAAATATGTTGTGAAAAAGATTTGTTTAGCTGCTTGCAAATCAAAAAGGTTTTTCATTCCTCTCTAGACATCACCCGTGGTTTCGGCAGGAACAAATTCGTATTTGGCACATTATTTTCAAGTATTGAAAAAAATAATGAGATTTAACTATTTTAGTTATTGTTATTATTATTGTTATTGTTATTGTGATGAGGTTTGTAATCTTTTTGAAAGTTGGAATGGTCAATTGTTGAATTGTCGTGTTTATTGTTGTGAAGTAAACGTTGTTTTAGTTTTTTAGTTAATAGAAAGGATGAAGGGAAAAAATTTAGATTTTTTTTAATGAAATAAAAATTTAGAAAAGTTGACGACCATATTTATAGCACTTTATGTGACCAAGAATTTAACTTATCTTTAAACTATTGTGTAATGGAAAATGAAGAAATCAAAGCCCATGCGGAAGGATTCCTTACAAGTTGTCCTATTATATTTCCCACTTTTTCGAACTGCCAAAATGCCCATTGTTAGTTTATTCTATTTGTTTATATATCTGCATCATATTTTGAAGTTATTTTATTTGCTTATCTAACTACATCATATTTTAATTTCAATATTGGTCAATTCTCATGATAACAATTTATTGAAGGTACTATATTTTACGCCCTTTGTATCAGTTGAGAATTGGGATAATCTATTGTAAATGTAACTCGTCCAACCAATTTCAATCCTATTGACTTATTTGAAAAGAAAACAATGTCTAGGGACATCATGTGTGCATGAAGATAACTAATGAACTAAACAACGCCATGTTCAGTCTTATCCCTGAGGCCAATAGAATACATTTTTGATTAATAACAGACTTCGAATGAAACCCGTTTTAATTGGATATGTGAAGGCTTAACCTATTTAGTTTAACTCAACGAAATGGTTGGAAGAAAAATATATATATAATTGACTTTTATTCTGGATAACAAATTAGTCGAAAAAAAACTTCAAGAAGTAGGGTATGAATGATGCAAAAATATTAAATTTAAGAAAACGAAACTTCGACAATATAAGTAAGAAAGAAATAAATAAACTTTTTATATAATTGAACATTAAATAAAACAGGTCGATTTAGTGCGTTATACACAACGCCGTTTTGATGTATTCGAACTTGACAATGTGTTTGAGCAATAAATAGTTTTTTGTCATGACATTGACACCTATGATAATGAAATTTTGGTTGCATGGTGTGCAATACACCTTCACGTATGACATGTTAACACCTTTCACAGTTCCGACATCCGAACTTTTTTTGCAACGGGGGCACACGTGGCGTTTATAAACAGAGATTCGTGTCTGGGTGTTGTTGGGGAGTGGTGGTACAGGTGCATCAGATGAAACCAAGATTGTCGCTAACATTGGTGATGAACATTGGTTGACGGATGATAAAGATGAGTATGATGGTGTAGGTGAAGATTGACGAATGATTGTTGGTGAAGAAGATGTTGAAGATGCTGGTGAAAATGGGCAATTAACAGAGAACGAAGAGACATTTGATGATTCCATTGTCTCCGCCATAACATAAAACTATATAGAGGGTGTATATAACTTAGCTTGTAGAAGGGAAATACAAAGAAGGATTACAATTATTGAAAGAAGATATTGATCAGCATCTAAGCTCGAAAAATCGGAAATCGGGACTAGTCGGCAGACCCGGGCCTAGCGACTAGTCGGGACTACAACGGGACCAGTCAGATTTAATCGGTTAACTTAATATATATATATATATATATATATATATATATAAATTATATGATATTATACATACATAAAGAGACTTCTACATGTGTAATATTGTAATGTAAATACAGAAAATAAAGAGAGTATTTGTTTACCTTCACTATAGTTTGAAATTCCCGCAAAATTCCCAACCGGTAGAAATGTTTGTTCATGAAAAACTCAAACATATATAAACATAATTCTCGACGAAAGTAATTTAAAGCGAAATACTAATATGATAGAAAGAAATCAAATTTCAAATAAACCTAATAAAAGTAGTTCATATTCATATTCATACAATCTATAGTCAAAATTCATCATAATGCCGAATGAAAATGAAAACAAAAGAAAACGACGCTAAATAACTCAATCTAAAGTTGCAAAGTGCGACCCATCCACTTCAATATCAGCATCGCTATCTTCATCAACAAGTTCCATCGGAGGACGTGATGTAGGAGTAGTTGAAGAACTAGAAGCCATTTGACTTCTCGTTCTTCGTCGCTCAACACTCGTAACTCCTTGCGCCTCCCGAACATCTTCCCATCTAAGATCATCACCCTTATTGACGAAATCTTGTAGTTCTTCATCAGTTGGAATAATCCATTCATCATTTTCTTCTACCTCCCTCAAAATAATTGGATCAATTGAATCATCTCTTGTCGGTCCACACACATTGTTTCTAGCTATATTTCGAATCTTCAACTTCATATTGTATTGGATGTAGACAACATCATTCAATTTACTTTGCATCAAGCAATTCTTCTTCTTTGAATGCACCTGAAAAAAAATAAAAGAAACAAGTATAAAAGAAGTATTTAACTTATTACTTAATTGGTAAAAATAAGATGGATTAAAGTGTAACTTACATGATCAAATGCATTCCAATTGCGCTCACATGGTGAAGCACTACATGTTTGACTTAAAACTCTTTTAGCAAATGTTTGAAGGTAAGGTACACTACAAAAAATATGTCTATTTGGGACAGCCCAAAACCGTCCCCTATGAACAATAATCTGTCCCCAATAGTAATTTGGGACAGTTTCATATCCGTCCCTGTTACTGGCGTTCCAAATACTATTTGGGACAGATATAGCGACGGATGGAGCCTGTCACAAGTTGTTTTTGGCGACAACTATTATTCGTCCCTAATAATTTCTTGGGACATTTTGTAACCGTCCCAATTTGTTATTTTTTGTCAAAAAAAAATTACTAAATTCTATTTTCGAGTTTATCTGCAATCATACAAATTTCACATTCCCAATGCACATGGATTATCAATAGTAGAATTTTATTACATAATAATATAACCAATTAAGTTTCAAGTCGAGATTCTTTTTGTACATTGAACAATGTTAGCTGAATATAGTTATAACACAAGAAAAAAATATTAACAATCATGTAAATTTCTTCAACATCTCTTGCAAACATCATCCATAATTTTAGCATAGCAAGGTTCTTCACTCACTGAAAAAATAAAATGAACCTCATCATATCACAAATATATATAAAATGAATTCATCTAGATGAATTTCAAAAATAAAGGGACTTAAAAAACTTAACAATATGTAGGTGTAATTCAAATGGAAACAAGAAAATGACCTCACCATACGATAGTTGTTTTAACAAAAAGTATCACGAGTCCTCATCTGTGACCGCTACTAAACAACTTTACACAAAAAACATTAATGAACAAACAAAGTTGTGATGATTTAAAGAAAAGATTAAAATTTGGATCTCAAATAAAAACAGGAAAAGACTAACAGAATCACATGAAGAGATTACAAAGTGCATTTATTGGGCATTTTGGATGGTCAGACCACTGACTTTGGTTATCGAACTCGAATCAATTGTTACTGCCTGCACACATTATGAATGGTAAATTTTTCACCATCGTGTAACAAGATTGTGACAAAATATCTTGCTACTAAACAAGTCTAATTATGCTTACCGTTGGTGCTTGTCTTTATTGTTGTCAAAAGAAGTGAAAGAGACCAAGTTGAACAATCAGTATATGAATGGGAAGGTCATTTGAAGAATTCCTGGTTAGAGTTAGAAAAGAATCAGTGAAGAATATTTACATTTCATATTTTTGTTTTGCAAAAATACCATAAAAGCTGGAAAAGGCAATAAGCAAAACACACAAGAAAAATAGTTTTTTTTTTTCAGGAAATAAACTTCACCTTGCCATTTTCTCCAAAAGAACAGTCCCTAAATAATACTTGTTCAACAATTTTCTGGAATAGACGTAAACCTGCAAATTTCCAGCATCGTAGTGGTTTTATGAACTCATAAAAACATAACAAAGTGAGGTACTTACACAAATACACCAGTTGAAGTCAGCTCAAGATCATCTTCCTCCTGAATCTAAATTTGAACTAGTCAAGGAACAAAGATAGAGTAAATATATGATTCCAACAACAAAATACTCTCCAAGAGAATAAATAAACACAATCTTACCCTTGTAAAAGTCTACTAATGTCTTCATGTCATACTCACATTTTCTTTTCTCCAAATACTACATAATTAATCAGAAATGGGTATCATTATAGAATGAATACAATTTAGTTTGAACTTATAAAAGAGAAACGATTTAATTTTACCGGCTATAAGTAAAAATGTACAAAATGAGTACCTATATTGCCAATCATTCCTTTTCGGGACCTTCTCTTAACTACTACGTTGAATTAACTGTAGGGATTTACACCCTTCTACTAGTGTTTATAGCGGAAATATGACATCTAATGTCTACACTAGTATTCCCAGTATCACATGCAAAACTAGTAATTAATCTAATGGAGATAGTAGATTACCTTAATCGCTTTTCCCTCGAACTAGTTGAATTGATTGAAGAAGACCAAGAGCTTCAAGTGTAGCTCCTCTACTTGGGACACGAGCAATCAATTTGATCTCCCACCTTGTTGTATAGCTAGCACACCAATGGTGGTTGGAAAGAAGAACACCTTCTTTGACTAGATTGATAGTAATGGGAATTAGCTCACTTTCTCCTCTCTACTTGATGTGGTAGAGTAAGAAAGCTTAGAGAGAAATTCCACACCTTATTCTCTGCCCTAAGAGTGTTTATATAGAACCCTAATAAGAATCCACCTCCTTTTAGGTTTCCTAAAACACCCTTTAGAATAAGATTTAGGGAAATAGTCGAAAATAGCAACTATTGGTATTTTCTCAATTCCCTAAGGAGGAGGTGTCCAAACACCACGAAAATTGGCAGATATAATGTTTATTATATCAGCAACTAACCCTCCAAAAATCAGCCCAATCCGAGTCCTAGAAGTACCCGAACCGGTCTAGGCCCAAAAACCCTGTTTTTGGCCTTTTTGTACTATCTTTGCCTAATTCCTTTTTAGGCCTATGAGATATGTTTATGGGACACTCCCATGATTATATCTCACTCACACTAGTCATATCCTAGATCAATTTGTCACTCTTATGTGTAACCCGTTGTAGGATCCGATCGAAGTTAGCCGCGAATTACTTCGTAATTCGACGATCGTAGTTGGTCTCTAGCTACAACTCTACGATCCCTAAATCAATCGGACTTGATGATCTTCCACATCAATTGTCCTATCCGACAAATTGTTCGTATTGTCACCTTGGTCGAAGGACATCTCCTTCAACTCCTTCATTAACCTCTTAAGATAAATCATTTGGCGCTTTTGAACAAGACCGAGAACTGGAGCATTGAAAGTGTGCATATTTAAATGCCAAAATCCTACAATTCGATTCTTCTTCACTCTAAAGTTATCTGAGGGGATCCATAAAGGCCCAAATGAAATGAATTTTGTTCCAGAAACCACCATGTATATATGGAGAAGAACCCCAACAAACTCATGAAATCAGTTTATCAGTGATGGTAAGAGTACCTAAAGTCTGTTAAATACTATAAGACACTTATCCTTTTCGCCAACGTTTGTGTAACTATCCATCAAAGTATGATATATCTCAATGGGAGCATCAATCTCTTCTTCTTCTTCCATCTCTCTGACTAAATCTCCAGCTCGGGTCGTTTTAGATGTTCGGCTGCATTTTAACGTTTTTAACAAGATAGGCTAACTATTATGTTTCAGTTATGCAAGTATTGTAGGATAAGATCATTAAAAATATAAGTTGAAGTTTAAGGATTGTAAAGGAATTCTTTTCAAAGCCTTTTTTGAAGCTTAAAAGTTCAGGTTGTGGAAGGCATGTTGTTAAGAAGGCATGGAGGCAGCAAGACCTATGCAAAGATGAACTTGTCAAAGAGTTAAATAGCAGCTCTGGGACATAAACCAATACATAGATAAGAACTATGAGAAGCTATATGACATAAACTAATATATTGATGATAGTCTTAACCCTCTTATAATTTCTATAATTTCTTACCATCCTCATCTCTACGGGGCTTGCAAAGGTACTACACCAGATTTAGGACAACAACAAATCGTTAAATATAAGTAGACATCAACAGATACAACACACAGAAAAAAAAAATCTTTCAGACAAATTAACGAACATGTCAAGAATTTAAAAATCATAACTAGAGATAATGTAACAAAAGCATCTGTTTCTTCATGGTAGAGGATTAAGAAAGTGCAAAATAGAAAAGTAATAATGGAATTGATTGAAACTAACTTGTTACCATTCGATTGAATAGAAAAAATCTGAAATGTAATTGATGGAGCTTCAATTTGGATGAAAAAAAAACGGTTTCTTGCAGCCGGTAGTAGTGGCCCCTTTGGTTTTGTAGTAGTAGAAGAAGTCAACCCTACTCTCTGATTGATCCAGTAGAAGAAGAAGAAGAAGCAAACCGTAGTGGTGAAACCGAAAAGAGAAAAGATTCGGCTAGATGGAGAAGAAAGAAACGAAAGAGAGAAAAAATGGGAGTTCTTTTAGGGTATTTTTAGTTACTGACCTACACGTCCTTAGCTTTTCGCGGGATTAAAAGTTTTGGTGTTTTTTGTTTTCTTTTCTTTTATTTTTCGGAAAGCTTTTTGTTAGGCACGATTCACATTTATTTGTCCATATAGTAAGTTTATTAGGGACAAACATTAATTAATTGTCCCCATTCTAAATGTGTTGGGGACAGACGGAAAATTTGTGTCCCTATTGGACCTTTTTTTTGTAGTGGTAGTCCCTTTCCATATTGTGTCCACCATTTATCTACATTTCGTCACAAAATAAAACAACCATAAGCTCGCCACAAAAGTGAATAAATGTAACATTTTAAAAAAACTTACGCGATAAATATTTGTTGATTCCTTTCCTCGCAAACTCATGTCTCAACGATCCAGTTGCACTCCTATAGTGAAACATCTCATTATTCATTTCCTCCAAAGCATGCTCATCAGACACCAATTTACTCATTGCAAGAAAAACTTGATTCGTAACCGCATCAGTCTCAACCACTTCCCATCCCTTTCC
Source organism: Eschscholzia californica (assembly GCF_041429995.1). Classification (NCBI taxonomy): domain Eukaryota; kingdom Viridiplantae; phylum Streptophyta; class Magnoliopsida; order Ranunculales; family Papaveraceae; genus Eschscholzia; species Eschscholzia californica. The sequence continues at coordinate 8,120,289 of NW_028238198.1, read as the reverse complement.
GTAGTAAATCGAGGGATTCAAATAATAACCAGCTGCATGTAAAGGATGATGAAATTGATCCGTCCATCGGTTATCAATAATTTCCCAAACTTTGGCTCGTGTCATGTTGTCACTGCCAAGGTTCTTCTTAATTTGGTCCTTTGCTATAACCATCGCTTCATATATGTATCCCATACTTGGTTTCTCTTTAGTGTCCACCAATCTTACCACATCAACTAGTGGTGCCAACACTTGACACGCGAATTGGACATTATCCCAAAAGCTATTTTTAGCCACTATCCTTGCACATCTATTACCATCAGCCTTTTTAGCAAAATCGGATTGTGTCCATTGATCTGACACAAACAACATTTGTAAATGACCCCTGTTCTTATGAATACTTTTGATTGTGTAGAAAGCAGTAGCAAATCTAGTCACGCAAGATCGGTGCAACTCTTTCCCACCAGTAAACCTCCTCATCAAGTTTAAAACTCTACCATGATTATAGATGTACGTTGTAACGGCTTTAGACTCACTTAAAGCACTCTTGATCTTCGGCAATTTATCACCAATATCTTGCAACATTAAGTTGACACAATGTGCCGCACAAGGAGTCCAAAACATATTAGGATGTTGTTCCATTAAGATCTTGCCTGCAGCCTTAAAATTTGAACCGTTGTCGGTAATAAACTACATAACAAAAAAAAAGTAATTAGTTTAGTAATTAATGTAAGGAGAATGCAAATGAAAATTAACATATGTACCTGAACAACATTCTCCTCGCCTACATCTTTAATAACTTCATTGATCATGCCTACAATGAGATTTGCATCCTTAATGTATTCAGATGCATCGATAGACTTTAGAAAAACTGTTCCTTGCTCACAACTAACTAAGAAGTTAATCAAACATCTTCCTTTTCCATCAGTCCAAAAATCAGACATTATAGAACATCCATAAGACTTCCAATGTGGTCGAAAGGATTCAATGAAGTCATCTGTTTCCTTCAAAATCTCCTTAAACAAGGTTGTTCTCACATGGTAGGGAGATGGTGCTGGCAACCCTCTTCCATACTCACCTACAGAATTTAAAAATCTTTGGAAACTTTCACCTTCACAAGCATTGAAAGGTAATCCTTTCTCGATTGCCCAACGAGCATAATCCTTCCAAGCTCGGTGCTTTAATCCAATTTTAATCGGATTATTCTGCTCCAATGTACTTTGCTTCATTTTTTTGTAGTCCGGACTAAAAACAGTATCCCAAGGACCTCTAACATTACTTGATCGTTTCAGACTTCTTCCACTAGATCCACCAACTACCTCAGGTTGCTTAGATTTAGTTCTTTCATCTTCAATCTCTTGACACTCAATGTCTTCTTCTTCTTCAATATTGCCACTTACCAAAAGATCATGATCTTGAATTATACTACTAACTCTAGCCTTCTCCAACCTTTTCTTCGTTACCTCAGTCATGGCATTTTGAACTGCTTTCTTTATCTCTTCAGTAACCTTGCCACATCCCTTCACATTCCCTTTTCTATGAGCAAGATGCTCTTTCAATCTATAAATGCCTCCGGACATCTTCTTGTTACATAGTTTGCACCAAACTAAATTCAAATTATTAGCATCCCGACATTCTCCCCATTCCCATGCCATATCTCCCGATTTCCTTACCAAAGCAGGAGCACTCGAAGCACCAGAACCAATAGAATCCATCGATGGAAACTAGGAAAAATACCTAAATAACAAAAAGAAACAAAGAGAGCAAAATCAATCCATATAACCTATTTTATATCAACTATAAACATTGTTTATACATTAGAAATACAAAACAATAAAGAATATCAACCAATTATAGAAGTTAGAGAACAAAATTAGTCCATAAACTTATATTATATCAATTATAGACATGATTTATATATTAGAAATACAAACCTACAAAGGAAATCAACTAATTATAGAAGTTAGAGTCTTAGAGAACAAAAAAAATCATAATTATAGAAGTTAGAGAGCAAAATTAGTTCATAAAACATAAACCTTATAAAGAATATCAACTCACTATAGAAGTTAGAGAGCAAAATCAACTCATAAACATAAATTATATCAAATATAGAAGTTAGAGAACAAAATTAGTCACTACAAAAAATATAGCTATTAGGGACGGTAAAAAATTGTCCCAAAAAAGTAAAAACCGTCCCCAATAGAGTATTGGGGACGGTTGTGATCCGTCCCAGCAAGTGGCGTCCCAAATGTTATTTGGGACAGTTACAGCGACGGTTGGCTTTTGTCCCCAATATTCTGTTAGGGACGGTTTTTCAACTGTCCCTATATAAAAGGTTATTAGGGACATTCTTGAACTGTCCCTATAAGTTTGACAAAATTTTCTCCCATTCCGATTTGGGACAATCAACATCTGTCCCTAGAAGTTTGGCGAGAGTATTGGGGGCAGTTAATACTGTCACTATAAAATTGGCGAAAATCAAATAAATTTGGTGATTCCACCTAAAATGAGTTCAAACATAGATAATCAAAATCTTCTTACTCAAACAAAAATATAATGTATTTCGTTTTATCAATATTTACCAATTAGAGTATTTAACAAATATCGACCTAACAAAACATTCACATTTATGTTACCGAACTGGTCGGACAGACCAAAACGAATTTGTTACAAACAAGAAGCTTGCACACACTCTCATTTTTGTATGTCTATTGACCTCACTAAAACCATTGTTTGACATTGTTGAAACCCATCATCTCCGTGAAATTGTAGAGAAATAAATGAAAACAACTATTGCAACCTTGCAGCTGGACACACCTCCATTAGTGACTGAATGGCTTGAATGGTGAACCTAGTTCAAAGCTAATATTCAACCGATCAAGATCCTTGAGATCGGAGGTAAATGGTGCATAATGAGAGGGATAAAAGCCTGTAGTAAAGAATATGCAAGCATAAGTCAAACAAATATTAAAAATAGTCTAGTGCCCATGCTTTCTGGAAGTAAAAAACGAAAAGATGGGAGATCTATTAGGAAAAAACCTATGATCGTGTTCACTGCATACGCGTGGTAGATCGTTGTTCATTCTTATTCTCTGTCTTTCGGCTTCTCCCTAAGTAAAAGAAAAATGAAGCTTCGAGCTTGTGAACCATATGAAAAGGTTGTATTAAGACAATATCAAATGCAAAATGGAAGGCCTTCACATAAGGAAACATGGTGTACAAAGAAAGTTAATATTGACTATCATTCCCAGGGGAATGACGACATCAGAAATAGTTAACTGAAAATTTAGTTCTCAGATTTGACGGGCACTTACCATTGCTTTGAGCAAAACCACTTCATAGTAATAGTGCATGTCCCAGCACAGACCTTTTAAAACCTTATAAAGCAAAAAACCAGTCAACTTTCAGTAACCTTACGTAGAAAATGTTTCAAAAAAAAATCACTAAATACTAATTAAGAAGATAGCAACAAAACTTTCGGTTAACCTTCTTTTAGAACCTTAAATATCAAATTAGAAGTACACTTACCAACTAACTTTCAGCATGAGAAGATAGCAACAAAAATCTAATTAAGATAAAATCACTAAATAAACAAAAGATTGAAAGATGTAAATTTTAATCAACAACCACCAAAACCTTTAAAGATTGACTGCATATGAAGAATATTGATGTATTTTGCAAGACTAGTCGACAAGCAGTGCTGGTGCACTTTGACCACTCATTCACTGTGTTGCCATAGTTACTTGGATCTGTGAGGCGAAGGGGACTTCAACATTACAAGGAATAGGTGTAGAAGTTTGAAAAGGACTTCACTGCAGCAGCACACTATATAGCTAAATAAATAGCACAACGAATTAGTTTCCAAATTGGAAAGTCAAACTTCATTCATGAACGCTTCCAAGAAACAGCTATAGATCTTTGTCTATATACGAAAATTTTGGTACTTCACTACATGATCCAGCCAAGTCACTAAAGCTGAACAAGAAACTACATTCTAACAGAAGGATCATACCAACACATATCAAATGTATATTTGCATGAAACAGAAAATAAAACATAATGCTTATATAAGCCGAATTGAGTACAAAAACCTAGATATAGAACAAACAAGTAGTGCAAGTAAGGAACTCTAAAAAAATCATTAAGGTGAGGAACATACATTGTTTCACGAACCACTAAAGGTTAGCCTGGTATTATGGTTTGCTATTCCAAACTGCAGCAGATATCCAATATAAAATCTCCAAGTTCAACTGTAAGCTCCGGCTTCAGAATGCTCTTTTTGATCCAACATATATAAATGAGATGATGAAAGAATTAGAGTAGCAAGGACTCAAAAGCACCACACAGATGTCTTATTTAATAGATAATTAGAAAAAATTACATAAAGAGAACTGATTAAACAGAGAGAAAATATCCTAACGAGTTCTCGAAATTTGAGTAACCGTTAAAACCAAACTAAGAAAAAGACTCAAACTTCAGCAGTTGGATCCTTTAAAATCAACTGATAAATGTAAATTTAGGACAAAAAATCTAAAATGATAAGCTATTCAGTAAAAACCTGTCAGCTTAATTCAAGCTAATAAACCATTATTAGACATAAACACACAAAGCTCAAATAAGATAGAAATGAAAAGGAGACCAAGCTTTAAATGAGAAGACCTGTAACAAGATCAATTGACCACAATTCAACTGCTTCCTGAAGTACCAATAAGATCAAGACCACAATTCAACCACTTCTCGAAAATCGATCAATTTCTTCTTGAAATGAATTTGAAGTTCGGGAAAAAGAACTGTTACTAGCGTATAAAAATAAGATGAAGAAAGAAATTTAATCAAAGTATTACCTGTAGGAGCAACTCATTGCTCTGAGATCTTCTAGCCGATTTCTTCGATTTCAGTAAAATCAAATCTCTGAATATTAACACTAAGCAAAGGATGTTAAACCAAATGAAAAGTAATTTAGATCATTTGCATTCTGCATCTTCTCAATTGACCTATTCGATTGATTTAACAAGTCTTTTGATTAAACATCAAATCTTAAGAATTGCTATTAAACATCAAATCTTAAGCATTTGAACTTGTTGAGTTTAATGAAGATGATTTCTTTCCAAGAGAAGAAAGAAAATAACTCGCATCATGGACTACTACTACTTCAAACTGTTACCATCTTGAATTCCTCTACTGTTTAATCTTCCTCTTTTCTTCCACCATAATTAGTAATATAAGTCTACAATTAAAGCCAATATTAAAGTCAATAATGGACAACTAAAAAAGCAAACTTGACCCAATTCCTGAACTCTTAAAAGATGTCATCTTTATCTCTTTCTATCTGATTGATCAGATACCCTAAATCTAAGAACTAAAGAAGATCTCTACTTAAATGTGAAACAAAAAATCACATATAATAATCACTGTAAAAACCCTAAATAAATTCATTCTTATATAAGAAATTAAGTTTATGATTTGTAAACCCTAGATAGTTTTAATGGATTTTTCTGTTTATAACTATGGTTGTGAACAAAAAAAGAAGACGGAGAACAAATTTAATCATAGTAATACCTACAGAAGCAGTTGATTCCTCTGATTTGTTCAAGTCGATTTCACTGGAATCACTCAATCAAAAATCTGGAAAATTGTTTGTGGCAATAGTAGAAGAAGATGATGATAAGATGAAAAAAGAAGAAGAAATATAGAAAACTGACCGGTTGTGTGAAGATTCACAGGTCCCGCACCTCGGAGAAGAACTCGGCAGATGAAACTTGGAAGAGAGGGAAGACGAGTAGAGAAAAAAGAAGCAGAAAAAGATTTTAAAATCTGATTAAATTACGTTTAAATTTGGGCCAAAATGAAGTCGCGGAAATATTTATATTTCCGCCAAAATTGGCCGCCAATTTTTTACATCCCGCTACTCTAAAAAATAGTCCCTAAATATATCAATCGTCCCTACTGTAATTTTGTTAGGGACAAATATTATAAAACTGTCCCTATTTTGAAAATATTAGGGATAGACGTAAAAACGTATGTCCCTATTGGACCTTTTTTTTGTAGTGAGTCCATAAACCCTAAACCCTATGAAGAATATCAACTAACCATAAAAGTTAGAGAGCAAAATCAACCTATAAACCTATATTATATCATTTATAAACATGATTCAACCATTACATACACAACACAACTAATTATATATGTTAGAGAGCAAAAAAAATAGAGAAATAAAGATGAAGAACAAGTATTAAGTTGTTTAGAGAGAGAAAAAGAAAAAAACAACTTCTAGAGAGAGAAACTTACTTAGATGGATTGAATGGAGGTTGTGGAGCTTCAAACCTTTGTGGAAGATCAAAGATTGAGGAAGAAGTAGTAGAGAGAGAGGGGGGGCGGCCAAGTATGGAAATAAACTAAAAACCCTAAGTTCTAACTTGGGTTTTAAAAAAAAAAGAAGGAAAAAACGACCTGCTGTTGCTGGCCGAGTTAGTCGGCTTCCAGGCGCCGGCTAACTCGGCTTCTTAAATCGACTAGGACCCGGAGTCCTAGTCGATCGGCTGCTACCCGAGTAGCGTGTAAGCGGCGCCTAGTCGCCGGCTAGGCGCCGCTTTTAAAAACATAGAGCAGCATAAAAAAGATATTGAGAGATTCCATTTAAAACTTCAAAACTATTGAAAGAAAAAGTGAAGAGCTTTGAAGTTAGACACCCATTTATATAGGCGTAGATGAGGATGATGGATAGATGATCATTTTCAGCCATTACTGCGGTAAATGATGGGCAATTATAGATTTCAAAATAGTAATTGAATTTCATATTAAAGAGATGTTAATGTTTTTAAGAGAGAAAAACATCTCGCTAAAGAAGATAAATTAGTTAAAGAAGAAGAAAACAGCTAGAATAGAATGTTAAAAGACTTTAGTGGTAAGTGAATGTCATGGAATAGTGCCAGTTTTTTTTTTTAAATTACATATACCTAGAGTTAGAAGATTAAGGGAACATGAAGGAAGGAGAAAGAACAAATGGAAATGAGAATGGTAATAGAAGTGAAACGGATGCTAGAATAGAATGTTAAATGTAATTAATCATAAATGTAATTTTCTTCTATCGGTATTGTTTAGCCACTGCTTTGGGGAATATAACTCTCCTCCTCATATCTTTCCTTCTTATATTCTTAAGCATAACATTTCAGGTTTTGGGGATTCTTCGGTTATTCCCGAACAATTTGTAATTTTTCTCCTTAGTGATACAAACTAATGAAGTCTTATCTTCTTTGTTAAATAAAGAGAAAAAAAAAAAGAAAAAAGAAGAAGAAGAAGAAGAAGAAACAGATGCTCTTAAAGCATCCATTTGATATTACTCTTAAGAGTAGTCATTAATTGTAATTAATATTACCCCCAAGTAATCCCATCTCTTTAAAAATATAGTTAAAGGTGCCTGTTGTATTTTTCAAGTAATCTTCGTACTAAAATTGTTGTAAATTTTACTTAACCTATAGAATTTAATTAAATCAATTTTAAGATTGTGAATCATATGTTATTTCGAATAACTGGTATTTTCTATCCAAATGTTTAGAAGCTTCGACATTTATGTTAAATTTAGAATTGATCATCACGAATATATGCCTCGTTCAATCTTGAAACTGGATCAAGTAAAAAAATGTGTTTATTTATAAACGAGTGAACAAAATATTTTTTCCATCTAATGTATTGCATTTAGGTGGATTGATTCGAACTATGTGAATGAGTGATGTTTATTATTTTCTTCATCATTTCAATATTAATTTTGTAATTTAAATTTAATTGTGTCAGAGTCTGTTGTTTGTTGGTTTACAATTAAAAGAAGTTGTAACACTGACATAGGAATGAATATGTATTCACATTTCCCACTTAAAGATAATAAATTCCATTTCCATGTAAGTAAAACAAAATGACATTTTCATTATTTCCTTTATTATTCCCCCAATTTATGTTGCTAAGGACACATTTTATCTAGTTAGCAAGTGGACCACATGTGAAATCCTAGTCAGCGAAAGGGAGCATTTATTTTGTCCCAGACATCACTAAGAAACCCTGTTTTGTTATATAGATACATAGATACCAAAACTTCAAACAACTTTATTTGTGGCGTTGGTGATGGTTTTACTATTTGACAGTAGTAGTAATAGTGGCATGGCGATTGCGGTGGTGATTAATTATACCAGGTTTATTTTTCATTTTTTTTGTTGAAAGACAAATTGTAAATCCTAAAAATAATAAGGGTATGTTTGTTATGTAAGAAAATTGGTTAAGAGAATCGTTTTTCTGTGAAAATCGATTTTCTACCGTTTGATTGGTCTTCATAAAGTTTGAAAACGATCTCAAAGCAGGAAAGTGTCTGGAATGTTTACCCACAAAAAAAATTTGAAAACGATTTTCACACCCTTTCAATTTACGAGCTCTTTATCCTCTCATTTTTCTTTCTCTCTCTCTTCCCGTCTTTTTTTTTTTCTCTCTCTCTCTCTCTCTCTCACACACACACACTGTCTTTATATCTCTAAGCTCCTAAACTCATCTCTTTGCTTTCTCTTTGTCTCTCACTGAAACTTGCGAGTTAAGATTGATGATGATGATTCAAATGTTGATAATGATGATTCAAGGTTGATGATCTTGAAAACTCTAACCCCAAATTAAAAATCGATCTTCTGTCCCGGTTCGAATTGCTTCCATATTCCCTAAAAGTTGTTTTTGTTGACTTTGATTATCCTTTTCTTCATTACAGAATTCTCATGCGAGGAAGAAAACGATGAAGTCACAACCCACGATTCATTTGAACCAAAAATCTGTTCTTCTTGAAATCATCAATTTCGTAACCATCGTTAATTTTTTCTTCCTGAAAACTTGTCATTTGATCCATGACCAATGGCGGATTGGATCCTTTTTCAAGATAGTTCATACCAATCGTCAGTTTCTTCCGGAAATCAAAAGATGTTGAAACTGAGAATTTGTTGAAGCTTGATCACATAGTCTTTTTTTTTATAATGGAGAAGTATGTCTTTCGTCCTTCGGTATTATAAGAGTTCAAAAGAATTAATAGTAGTTAGAGTTTCAAAATAAGAATAGGGGAATTGTTTGAATGGTTGAGAGTTCAATGGTGAAGCTAAAGTTGGATAGCCATCGTACCTAGATTGTTAGGAGGATTGATGGTTTGTAGTGATGATGATGAAGATGAGCGAGAGTGGGTTTTTGCCGTGCATCTACGTTTAAGGAATTAATTTTTAAAATTTATAAAGGCATCCAATGTTACTGTCTTAGGCGTCCCCATCTTGTGTAAAAAAATGCTAACAATAATGTTGGGCGCCCTTAGAAATTCCCCTCAAATTTTCTTACGTTGTGTCAAACAAAAGAAAAAGACTTTCGTTGAAAAATTGTAGTTTTTTTTCCTGGAGCAAAAAATGATTTTCACATCCAAATGTTTTCACACGTAACAATACAATACAAAACAAAACCAACTGTCTTAAGTGTAGAGTCAAGGGAAGTTTTAAAGACGCTTCCAACAGTACTATTACTGTATCTTCGTTATTAGCACCCCATATATTCTATAAATAGTAAAAAGTGTTCACTCTCAAACACATGCATTCATTTTTGTTCGACTCAGTGGACTCGAGTTGAACTTGTAGTGGAACCCTACCGTCACTACTGAATGCAACTCAAACTGCTGTACCTAGGATGATTTTTGTTATACATTTAGCTTAAGCCTCCCGATTTTCAACTCCAGAACATTTGAGGTTGAGCACAATGGACTTTGAGCCGAAATATGCGTTATATTTTGTAGTTTTTTTGAGTATTTTTCCCTTTTACTCTTCGACTGCCTAGTTTCAAATTTCGATCTTGGATGATTTTTTGTAAAGTAATGTCGATGAATCGAGAATGTCATAAAGACTTCAATCTATTAAACTTTTTTTTTGTTTGAAGGACTTCAATCTAACAAATTAACATCCTTGTGGCCATTTTAGTCCAAGAAAAAAACATATAAAAAAGTAAAAGCGATACGAAAAATGCCTCAAAAAAATGTACGGTTCTTAGTAGGGCTGGGAAAACGGTCCGGGAACCCGGGGTCCGGCCCGGACCGTTTTGACCCGCAGTCCGAGTCTTACCCGAGCCGGGCATACCCGGCCCGATGGCTCGGGCTTATTGGGCCGGGACTCGGACAGGGACTCAATTCCGAGTCCCGGCCCGATAATCCCGCCCGACACCCGAGCCCGATAAGAGCCCGATAGATGAGCCCGATAGAAGAGCCCGATAGGTAGCCCGACATCAAGCCCGAACAGATCCGCGTGTTTCTATTTAATCCAACGGCTGAGATTAAATAATATCTCAGCCGTTGGATTAAATCCAACCAAGCTATAAATACCCCTTTTTTTTCCAGAGTAAACCCTAAACCTAAACACTACCGCCACTCTCTCTCTCTCTCTCTCTCTTTCCGTCTCCACCTCTCTCTCTTTCCGCCTCTCTCTCTCCCTTTTCCACAAAAATACTAACCCTAAACCTAAATATCCATTATCTTCTTTATAGTACTCCATTATTTTTAGTTGTTATTATTTGTGTTTATATGTAATCATTTGTATTTTGTTTTCATGTTAAAGGTTGTATAATCCATTAATGGTTGTTGTTTGTAAAGATCTCGACTCTAACGAGTCAGATCTGTTTGATCAGACAGATCACAGATGTAAATCTTTGATCTGTCTGATCAAATAGATCGGAGAAAGATCTGATCTAAATGCTGTAAAAATTTTTTATGTGGTTGATCTAAATGTGGTTGGATTTATCGAAGAAATAGTAGTTTGATGGTATTCTTCTTCCCATACTAGAGAAAGAGGTTATACAAGTCTTGGTCTAAGATCAACTCTCTCTCTCTCTCTCTTCCCTGATTTGAGATCTGTGAATATTTTTTTCACAGGCTTTTGATAGGTATAAAAGGGAAATGAAGTTCGATTTCGAAATGGGTTTTGTGTATTTTGTTTGTGTAACATCAACTCTCTCCCTCTCTATCTCTATTTGAAGATCAATGAATGATTTTGAAAAGGAGAAATGAGGATTCAATTCAAAATGATTTTTGTTTTTTTGTGTTGAATGTTAATAAGAAACAGATTTCTTATTTTGGGTATTGAATATGATTTTTGGTGATTAACTTAGTTACTAAACCAATACTTACCAATTTTAAATATATTATGTTTCTAAAAGAATTATCTTAATTTGGTATACAAAAACTCACTTAAAATTGATCCTAGATTCCTCTAGGGGTGAACATCGGTTGGATAACCGACTTTTTGAGCCTATCCATAGTCCAATCCAAAGGGTTCGGTTATTCTAAATTTCAATCCGAACCAATCCGTTCATGATTTGGTTCGGTTACCGAACCAAACTATGCATGAACGGTTTGGTTCGGTTAAATAACCAAACCAAAGTGAAAAAAATTTCAACAACAAACTTTCGAATTTTCAACTTTAAAACTAGCTACAATTATACTTAGAACGTCTAAAAAATAGTATTATCTCACAAACCCTTAAGTCTACATTTACGTGATTAATTCGACATAGTTTATCAACATTCGAGGAAGAGAAAAAAAATGATAAACAATTGAATCATATATTCTCACATATATAATATATAGAAAGTAATAATAAATGGTTTGGTTCGGTTTCTTCGGTTATCCGTCAAACAAATCCATAGACCGAACCAAACCAATCGGTTTTCATATTTTAGTATCCAAACCAATCCGGATAACCATTGGATCGGTGTCCAAACCGGCCAAATCTGTTTGGATCGGATTGGTTTGGTCGGTTCGGATAGTAAATGAACACCCCTAGATTCCTCAATGCTGTTGTCCTTTTTTTTCTATTTGTTTCAAAAACAAAATCTTTGTTTTTTTTTTTAAAACAAATCTATTTTCTTTCTCTGTTTTCTTTTCTAAAAACAAATTTGTTTTCTCTTTTGCTGATAATCATGTATAAAATGGTTGGCATTTTAATTAATAATTGTTCTTTTATTAAATAATTATTTTTTAAATATTTTTAATTCTAAAAAACTCGAGCCCGTCCGGCCCGAGCCCGTTGGAACCCGCTCGGGCAGCCGGGCTCGGACGGGCTACGGGCACTTAGATGGCGTATTTCGTCCGGCCCGATCCGCCCGACTCCCTACTTCGGGCTCGGCTTATCCGAACCCGATCCGCCCGAGCCCGGAACTTTGTAGCCCGAGTCTGTCCGCGCCCGTCCGATTCCCACCCCTAGTTCTTAGCCACTCCGTGAGTCCGTGACAAACCAATAAATTCACGTGCACAAGTTCAAAACGCCATCTGAAATTCACGTTACATTGCACAGGTAAGTACGTTTTTTCGGAAAACTCAAAAAAAGAACAAGAAGAAGAAAGAGAAAACCTAATACTCCATATAGATTCTGTTGAAACCCTCGAGACCGAAATAGCTCCTCCTTCCTTACTTCACAGAAAAGCAAAAAAAAAAAAATCACTACTGGGTTTAGAGAGAGAAAGTTGATTTTGGGGTTTTCTTCTCTTTCACTTTTGATGCTAAAGTAAGTTAAACCCTATGAATTAGATTCAGTTTACAGGTCTTGGTAAGCTTCTTTTTCGGTTTCTTTCTCTCTCTCTAATCTCTATACCGTTGAGCAGCAGCAAAACCCTCGTTCGAACTTAATCCGTAGCTCGTCTCAAGTTGGTGAAGGTACATACCTATAAGTGACTCTGTTGATAAATTCGATTTTGTTAGGTTTGATTAGTTCAATTTTGTGTAATTTGGAACTTATTTGCTATTCAATTTCTAGGGTAAAAGTTGGATACGTAGGTTTTTATGCCGCTCTCTACAGAAAATAAGTGATTCTTGTTCTGGTTTTATGTTTTCGTTCTTTTCTCTGTCTATTAGTATTAGTATCCCAATAAAGTCACAACCTTTTGCAATTACAATGAATTATACATGACTATAGACTCTGTGCATTTGTTTTGGTCTCTCCTAGACCAAAATTTATGTAATTTAGTCTTGGTTGTGCAGTTTTCTTTGGTTTGGTAAAGGGAAAAGGTTTTTTTCTGTAGTGGGTGGGAATTTGTATTCGTCTTCCTCTTTTTCTGATCAATATCTTTGCCTGTCATAGGAATAAAGTGCTATGTCAAAATCGTTTTATTGCTTATGCCCAATTCTGCTTAGTTTTAGGTGAACAGACAGAGCCTTACTTCATAGTCGAAGTTTAGCAGTAGGCGAAACCAAAATCAAGGTTACTAGTCAATTTCTGTTCAATTAACATCCTTCCAAGTAAGCCCCTCAGGTGTTGCGATATATTTATTTCTTGATATGTCTATCTCTCTACATCTCTTCTTTCTCCTCTATAAGTATTGAAGTAGGGCTTTTGAGTAATGTTAAAAAAACGTTTTTACGCGGCGCCTCAATGCAGTTTTCTTTGACAACGCCAGGCGGTAAAGAGGCGTAGCTTCAATCTCATATATTTTAATATATAGTAACTTATTCTATTAATAGTATATTTTATTGAATTTGTCTGTAGTACTACATATTCTTTTACAGTAAAGTTAAAGGATATGAATACTTTCGGTCACTTTCTACCCTTTTGACTTCCTCTAGAAGTTAAAGAGAAACAAAGAAAGTTACTTCAACACCGAGGCGTAAGTTCTGATGTGGTACACCTATATTTTACCTCGAGGCCTACGCCTTGATGCACATCTTATGCGACTTTTTAAACATTGGTTTTGACATACGTTCTAGAGGGGTGTCAGAATGTCACAGAACTTTTCGCTTATCTACAAAGACATTGCTTTGATAGTCTGTTGGGATTTCGATGGGCTTTATGCTTCCAGTTTGTTAATTAACAGTATCTTATCAATCTTGATCAGGTAATGAGTTGGATATACTTGTTGAAGTTGTTATTCGTTTTAGGGTATTAGTGGTTGAGGGGGTCTAGATCAGTGAATGTTTGGTTGATGTTGGATGATTATCTCGATGGATTTGAATGCCCCCCCATTGCCTGAAGAAGACGACGAAGAGATTTTCGGATCACATGTTGAAGAAGAAGAAGAAACCATTCATGATGAACCGGAGACTTCAGTTCAATTGTTACGCAGAGTACTACTTATTCATACAACTCTTTTTATATTTACATTTGAATTGGTTTCTTAGAGATTTTTACATCCTCTTTGTTGCTTATCACTCTTGCAAGCATTTAAATGGTCTCACTGGAAAATTTATGCAAAGTTCATTTTTTTCTTTACCTTTATTGTTGTAAATCTCATGCAATTGTGTAACAATTTATAATATATTATAGATTCCAATACAATATTCGATGTATTATGTTTACATTCTACAAGTACACGAATGTGTAAGGGATTCTTGATATACTGGGAAATGGAGCAGCTTCGTTTCGTACTTTCACGACAAAATGAAAAATTACAAAATCACATTTGGCAGTGACCAAATTGTCATCTTACCTGTTTCTAATGGTATATATTTGCATCACGAGAAAACAACCACTCTGATTGACTGTTTTGTACTTTCTGAAGTTCTGTTGTGGGTATTGACCTGTATTGATGATAAGCGACAAAAAGTTAGGATATATATATTATTTATTTTACGAGCGGATAGTTTATATTGCTGATGGTTATATGTTTTTTGTTGACTGTTGATTTCAATCTCTTAGGAGCGGGAAGAAAGGCGCCAGCGTTTGAAAAGAGAAAACCAAGACGAGGGACCCGTGCGGAGTGTACAACCACGAAGGGCAGATCCAGTGGTTCAGATTAGGAATACAAGATTTTATGACAAAAGCAAGCTACCCGCCGGTACGTGTAGCCCTATACAATGTATAACTATGTTTTATATTTTAGATGCAGAATCTAATCTTTGACTTGGGGTAGGCAGGATACTTCTTGCAGCTAATAGTTCAATTCAGTGGAGACAGCTATCTGTCATAGAATCTGAAATCTAGATATGTCGTTACTTTATCATGTTTAGTTTCTTCTAGCCTTCTAGGACCAATTATTGCATTGAATATGTCTAAATCAACAATTAAATGCATCCATTGTTAAAAGAAGGATCTTTAGTAGCTAGATATGGCTAAAGCTGATGGTTGTTAAAGAATTTCTTCCTACTTGCTTCCATAATTAATGTTCTCAAGAACCCCGGGGTCAGCTAATTAATACACTTACATTTTGTGTGGATTTATGAGTTGTTGTAAGTTTCTTTTTGAAAAAAATCACGTGATATGGATGGAAACATGGGATACGTTTCCAGGTTATCGCAATTGCTTCTTCCAAATAGGTAATACAACATAGAAAACGAAACTACATTTTTTGATAGTTTAACTAAATCATATGATATTTCTTGTCAAATGTTTACACTCCTACTCCTCATTATCAAATTATTATTACTTCTGCTACTATGATTGATGCTGTTTTTGCTGTTATTATTATTATTATTATTATTATTATTATTATTCATTTGAATCATTTCAACATTTTCAATTTTGGAATATTTGTTTGATTACCTTGGCTCGAGGACATCTTGTTTTATATCTAGAGTGTATCTACTCTAATTGATTACACCCTTTAAGAGGACTGCAGCTTGCCTACGTTCTAAATTCGACATTCTTAATGAGTTTCACGTGTTTCTGATCCTTCAGTGTCTTATGTTCTTAAATAGTGGTTGGGGTTTACTGATTACTTAAAGAGCCCCTTGAAGAGCTTCATTGTTATTTGGCATTAAAAGAACTCCCTGTGACATTTTTGTGTCACATCATGATGTCATTTCGTCATCTTTCTTTGAATTTACTCATATCAGTATTCGTATTTCAGGTTGGTTAGATTGCCCTGCAGCAGGTCAAGCGATTGGGTACTTAATCCCGTCTAAAGTTCCTCTGGGTGAAACTTTTAATGAATGTGTACTTCCTGGTAAAAGATACTCTTGGAAACAGGTTATTCATCAGCAAAGGGTTATAGGAAGGGAAGTACGTCTACCACCTTGAAACTGTTCATCAAAGTGTTATTTCCGTTTTTCTTGATTTCTATTGATTCAGAAAGTTAACATATCAATCACAGATTGATTGGTGGAGAAGTAATTAAAGCAGATTGATTCCCTTTTTTGGTAGTTATGATATGCATGTCTAATTCTTGAGTGAGATATGAGACAAGAAACTGTTGACTATTTAGGGATGTAACTTTGTCATAGTGCTATGCGTACAAGTGTAAAAAAATACTTAAATCTGGAAAGGAGGTGTTATTTTCTAATGTTATGAACTTTTTATGACATGGAAAGTTGGAAACCTCCCTGTTCTTATCTTCATCTGTCAACTTCGTATCCACTCCTTCTGTTCATTTTTCCATTTGTTAAAACTTTCTAGTTTTCATTTCTACGCTATCTAACTCCATTCATAGTATAGTTAGCTACTCATGTAGTCACATGCTATGTTTAATAAGATGAATTTTGCTTGATGCGGACCTCAATATTATTTTGGCACTTCAAATAATAATGTTAATGACTCAATATTGCATTGGTAGATTGTTCTTCTACTTGCTTTTCTTAATTTGGTTGTTGATTCTTGGTTGTTTTTCTACATGTTGGTCTAAATGAAGGACTTTTTGAGGTGTGAAAACTAGTGCTTAGGTTTTGAGTCTTAAACGAGGTCTTACCAAGCAAACTGCCTCAACGCTTAACCATGTATTGGAAACGTTGGTGTATGAGTTGACAAATTGCACATGTTTTTTTTTTTTTCTAATTTATGAATAATATCACTTGATAAGAATGCTGTGAAAGTAATTATCCTATTGTCTGTTAATAGTACCTGTTCGTCTTCTTTCCCTAGCTTGGGTTAGTCATTAACCTGACAAACTCAATATCCTATTGTCTGTTAATAGTACCCGTTCACCTTCTTTCCTCAGCTTGGTTTAGTTATTGACCTGACAAACACAACCCGCTATTATCAACCATCAGATTTGAAGAAACAGGGTATTAAGCATGTTAAGGTGAGAATTAGATTGCTTTTGTAATATTCATTTCTGATTTGCTATCTAATATTGTGGTTGGACTGTAATGATCTTCTAATCTACATAGTTTCTTTTTTTTTTTCTTCCAAAAACTTAGATTGCGTGCAAGGGAAGGGATTCCGTACCTGATAACGAGTCTGTCAATACCTTCTTCTACGAGGTATGCTCCCGCTGATATTGTTTGCTCCACATGCATTTTCTTTACAGGACATCTTATACTTCCTTGTGGTGGCACTGTTGATTTGTCTAGATGGACATTTTTTAACTTGAAAGTATATTATCTTGGCTGGAATGTTTATTGATATTTGTGATTTACTAGAGTTCGGTAACTGGATTTAGATATGTGATTCAAAATAAAGAGCATAAATGGAGCAGTCGTCTTGCTGTGGATAATGAGTGTAGTATTGTGCATTGTTGTCGGCTTACTTCGTAGCAAGCGTAGGTAACATGGCAAACCTTGCAGAGTCACGAGTCTCGCATGTGCTGCTGTTTTAGGAACAAGTAGTTGGTTGCTTATTGAATCCTCCAACTAAGCAACTATGGGGGCTATAATTCATGATGAAACTTAAAATTGGAGCTAATGCTAAGTGCTTTTGAGACTTGGCGCTGCTGATGTATGAAATTCGTTCTGTATGACTCTGCCCATGTGTTGAAAAAATAGGACTTTTAGAACCTTTATTGTTCCAATGATCTATTAATTTACTGACAAGGTCTGCTCAAATTTTTTAGATTTATGTGAATCAGTTTGTCAAGCATGCGTTCCTGATTGATTATGAGTACTGATATTTGAGGTTGGTTTCAGGTTTTGCAGTTCTATTCTCGCCAGAAGCAGTCAAAGAAGTATATTCTTGTGCATTGCACTCATGGGCATAATCGAACAGGTTTTATGATTGTTCATTTCCTTATGCGATCACAGTCTCTTTCTGTTTCCGAGGTGAGCATGTGTATTTTTCTGTGGTTACTCTATGATTCTCTTCTTGTGCCATATATTCATAAATTTTTGTGGCGGTTGTGTTTGGGCAGGCAATACAAATGTTCTCTGATGCGCGGCCTCCAGGGATCTATAAACAAGATTATATTGATGCATTATACACATTTTATCATGAAAGGAAGCATGAGAATGTGGTTTGCCCTTCCACACCAGAGTGGAAAAGATCTTCTGATCTTGATCTCAATGGTGAAGCTGTGCCGGATGAGGATGATGATGGTATTAAGCAAGCTCCTTTGGAAGTATGCACTCTAATCCAAATATATCTTTGTTAGTTATGCCATTGTGCTTTGAACATATAGTACAAAACACCATGTCAACTATACTATTGGTAGCATATATGATTATGATCTTGGTCTCTTTTTGCTCAAATCACATGATATGATTCAACTAGATGATGTCTGCAGTTAGGAGGATTGGGCTTTCTTTTTTCCTGGGTATCTGAAAAAAGTGGGGCGGAAGCTGGCAGCTTCAGCCCAGTGTTTGACATGCCTTTTGAGCTCTGAAGTACTGAAGTTCTAATATTAGTGATTCTGTTACCTTGTTTGCAGGACAACCATGTGCAAAACGAAGTAATGACAAATGATGACGTTTTGGGGGATGCGATACCTCCTGAACAACAAGATGTAATGCGAAACTTCTGCTATCATACACTAAAGTTAGGAATAGGGGTACGCACTGATCTTTCTCTTCTGTCTTTTACCTATTCGATATAGTTCATTTTGTCACTATAGATTACATAGAACTTACACTCTTAACTGCTTTCAATTGTATATTTCTATCTGTCTTGCCCTTTTGTGTATATTCAACAGTTTTTTATAATTGTATTGAATGAATAAACGGATAACATTTTTTTTTTTCTTTTGAACATCATAGAATTAACTACTAGTCGTTCTATGCTGGTTTTAATTTCATTATGTACATGCACATTTTATTTAATTTTGGAACTTCTGACGTTGTTCGTTTTTTTTGGCTTTAGAGGAGATACTATGTGCTTTGTCTTAGTTATCAGATACTGATATGATTATTAGTCGGATCTCTGGATCTCTTATATGCTTCAACTATTTCTAATTCAAATTTTAATTATGTTTTACGTTCTTGCTGAACAGGCAAGAGGAACTTCTCAGTTTCCAGGATCGCACCCCGTTTCCCTCAACAGGTTTAATTCCCTCTCTTATTTAAGACATAAAAATCTAAGATGTGATTGCTATACCAACAAACTCATTAACGTTGTTGCTAGTTCTTCATTCATGATTCTCCACGAAATGTTTATATATATGCTTTTCTCGTGCATCGATATCTTTAAGGAGAAGTATATGTCTTTATGTAGTTTTAAGTCAGAAGACAAGAGGTACCCAGCAGACAAAGTATACTAACTTCATTGATAAATTTGAGCTTTGAAGAAAACTTTAAGAATCAAATAAAGTACAAACCTGTTCCAGAAGTGCATAAAAAAGAGCTCTTCTGCTATGTCACACTAATCACAGCAACTAGTACTGAAAAAGGGAAATTGCCCCAACACCAATTTTCCTGGCCCCAAAGGTGGCTTAAGGATTCCTCGGCTGAAGGCAACACTATTTACCAGTTCTTAATGTTTTCTTTTTATCTGTTCGATGTCTTATAGAGTTAGTATTTGAGGAGCATTTATTGACCCATTAAAAACGAAGGTTATCGTACACGCCTGCATTTGAGTTTTGAACGAAACAAAGTATAATAAATTGAGAAAAATTATCAACTTAAGACATTTGTTAGAAACTAACAAGGAAGTTTACTTACGTATGACGTAAAATTGAGAAGATAAGTTCATGATATAAATATATCAAATCAAATGCAAGAATCAGACGTGAATACCGGGTTCATAGCTTTATTAGATGAAATGTGAACATCATGATGCCCATTTAGGGTCGTGGCTGACAATTTCGGGACCCAGTGCCAAATTCCAACTGAGGCCCTTCTGTACTGAAATATGCTAAGTAAAACAAAATTTACATGCGAATTAATGAAAACACATTTGAAATGATTTGTGAGTTAAAAATTATATTTAATCATTGATGAATCTAAGTTCAAACGAATGACGTTTTTTTTATCACCGACTTATTATTATCTCAAATAATACTTCCCTGTGCTGTATAGGCTTTTATTTGGAATTAGGATTTCAACAATATCTTCTCACACGATCCAAATTAAGGTCTATAAAAATAGATTTGATAAAGAACCATGAATTAGATAGCGAGATTTGTAAGAGAAGAGAGGGGACTGCAAAAAAGAGAGATTGAAAAACGGAAAGAGGAAAAAGAAAAAGAGGGAGATAGAGGTATTTCTCAACAAAGATAGAGATTTGTGTGAAAAAGATGGGTTTGCAAATAGAGAAGATATGTGATTTAGGAGATCTTAATGTATTAATTGTTATGCAAATGAGAGTAGTAAAATTAAACAAAAAAAATATGGGTAGAGTGGACATTTAAAAACTTGACCTAACATGCATGGATGTTTAACAAAAATTGACCTAAAATGCATGGATGTTTAACAAAAAAGTAATACCTACCAACTAAGCTCTTAATACTCTATTGTCTACTTCTCAAGCGTTTATTATTAGTCATGTGTAGCAGACCCGAGATTGTAACAAAAGAAAATAAAAAATAGACCCCTTGTGGTGAGGGGCTCTGTGCGGGCTCACAGCCCGCACCCCCACCACACGGCCCTAAATTCCCATTGCTAGAAGCATATATATTGCTTGAATTACATAATATCTTCTCTGCTTGGTACTTCAAAAGCTTTGACTTCATATAACTTTCAACTAATAATGGCCTTAATCATGTACAATGCAGAGAAAACTTACAACTGCTGAGGCAGCGCTACTACTATGCTACATGGAAAGCTGATGGTACACGATATATGATGCTTATAACTGGTGATGGGTGTTACTTGATAGATAGAAATTTTTGTTTCCGAAGAGTCCAGATGAGGTTCCCATTAAAACAACCCACCGAGGTCTGTATGCATGTATTTCTGCTTTCAGTCTTTCAGATTATTACTAATTTACTTTATTATTATTATTATTATTTATTTATTTATTTATTTTTAACTTTTATGGTTTCCAAGTTCCAAGTGCTCCATCTTTATTCTGATCAGTGATTTTCTTTCACTCGTAAGGGTCTGGCTAAAGATACTCACAACTTAACGCTGCTTGATGGTGAGATGGTGATCGACACCTTACCAGATTCCAATAAGCAAGAGAGAAGATACCTGATTTACGATCTAATGGCAATCAATGGTGTATCTATTAGAGAGGTTGGATACGTAACTCTGTTTAAAAAGTGTCTTTCATAATGGTTATCTGTCTTCTCAGTTTTATTAATTTGTGATGCTGAAGTAAACAGGAGCAGAATGGGTGTTTATTGTATTGTTTGTGAGGCTTCACTTGCATTAAGTGTACTTGATAGTGCAATTTGGCAGTGTTTTGAACGTAAGACTTCATAAACAATAGCATTGCATTATTTGAGTTTCTAACAATGTGCCAGAGGGTTCAGTAGTAATGAACACCGTTTAGCCAAGGACGAGCCCCCATCTGACTGTTCTGTGCAACATGTGATGATGTGAAAACTGTCTAACGTGGATTGCATTTCCACTCGATGGTCGACATGGAAAGCTTGGTATCATATTTTCACACACCAAATTCTCAAACATTACACAAAATCTTGAATACCTTGACAATCCTTCTCCTTTGTTCATTGACCATGTTAACTGTGTATATGTATACTCTGTTTGGTACTTTGGTGTTAAAGTATGAACCTGGAAGTAGCTGGGGATTCCCATGCCCCTTGACGGCACGTCTCGAGAAATTTACTTCGATGCTTGTTTATGTTTGGTATATTTTTTGCACTTCTTTTTTGCTCTGGCGGATATCATGTAATTACTTTTTCGTGTGTAGTATATGACTTGCATTATATAGGCTATGCAATTAACAGAACTAATTATAATTGATGCAGAGGCCTTTCTGTGAAAGGTGGAAGATGCTGGAAAAAGAAGTGATTGAACCTCGAAATCATGAACGCCAGTATATCTATCAAAGCAGAAATCCTTATTACAGATATGACATGGAGCCATTCAGAGTATGCAAGAAAGAATATTACTGATTTAAATTGTTGATGTGTTTTAGACTTTTCCAGTCAATTGGTCTTTTGATGTACTTTGAGTTGATCAGGTGAGAAGAAAGGACTTCTGGTTGCTATCTACAATTACCAAGCTGTTAAAGGAATTCATTCCGAGGCTTTCACATGCAGCAGATGGTCTTATATTTCAGGTACTCGATATGAGATAAAGTGTGTCATGAGGTTTTCTGAAAAATACGTTACATCAATTTTATAAGCGACTGATTATTTGTATCCGAAAAGTTCAGTCCTTCCTCCTTTTGGTACAGATACAGTGTTATGACAATATATAATTAGTACTGATGCCTGTTTTCAGGGTTGGGACGATCCTTATGTGCCTCGCACCCATGAAGGTCTTCTGAAGTGGAAATATCCTGAAATGAACTCAGTTGATTTTCTGTTTGAGGTTATACCATTAATCGCTCATTAAAATTGCCCATCTTTATAAGTTTTAGGAACTTCTATTCCATGTTTCTATAGTTTTACATTTCACCCCTCTTGTAGACTTGTACTTGCTAAATGTAAGTGGTGCATGTTGCCGTAGGTGATTGATGATCGTCAATTGTTGTTTCTTTATGAGCGTGGGAAGAAGAAACTGATGGATGGGAATCGTGTCGTGTTTAATGGTAGAATACATATTTCATCCCTCTCTCATTTATAATTTATACCTTCTATTATTGGAACACAATAGGAAATTAGCTTGCAACTTCCCTCTTATAAGTTATAACTACATATTTTTTTCATCAGCATATGCATTCATATAGTTCCGTCCACCTTAGGTGAGACATCTTTAAGATCTTTTTGTCGTGGAATTTAAAAGTTTTACCAAAGAGGTAAAATTCCTTAAAGAGATGTTCCTGAGCATGAAATTTCATCCGACTTCTTTTTACGCCTTTTCTGCATTGGAACTCTATCTCACCTTAAGAGGCTAAGATGCAAATAGTATCTATTAGAAGTGATCTGATTCTTTTCATGAACCTATTTTGGATGAACATTTGGTGCAAATTGTCACGAGTTTCGGTCATTGCCCAAAGCACTTTTTGTGTTAATGATGCACTTTTACGACCACAGTAAAAGACAGACTTTCGGTTTGTCGCCATACACCAGTGAAGTCTCGGATAAGCATAATAAGTCATTATAAGTACTAGGTCATTTGCCGTACGGGTACTCGTAATCCATACTGGTACAAAGTCTCGGATATGACTAACCAAAAATCCCGCTATGTGGACTTGCAGTACACAGACATCTTCTTGTCGTAATTATTAGGTTCATCATCTTTAATGATGAAGTTCTTTGGTTCGACCTTTTGGAGTTGTACACAAGGACATTAACCAAAGAGTTGGATTCTGTTTGTGTAACATCATTTAGAACATTTATGTCCAAGGCAACTCAATTTTTTTTAGTGTTTTCTTTGAAGAATGCTTTTTGTCCATTTGGGCACCAAAATCTCATCTTATAGCCAAGTAACCCAATTCACAGATATCGAAGATCCATCAGAGTACTCGGGAAAGATCGTTGAGTGTTCCTGGGATTCCGAAGAACATGTCTGGGTATGCATGCGGATCAGGGCAGACAAGTCAACTCCAAATGATATCAATACCTACAGGAAGGTCGTCCTCTCTCTCTCTCTCTCTCTCTCTCTCTCTCTCTATATATATATATATATATATATATATATATATATCCTGAAGTACATTTTTAAGAATGTTCGAAGAGGAACTGGCCTTACATTTCATCTTTACTTGGTCAAGAACAGGTGATGAGGAGCATAAAGGACAATATCACGGAGGATGTGGTTTTAGATGATATAGGGGAGATTGTTCGCCTACCCATGTATGCTGATAGGATTAAGAGCGACAGCAAACCCCATCATGGTCACAAACAAAATTTGGTCCGTAGACGGTGATACATTGTTTCATAATTCAAAGGAAATTCCCTTACTTAAAGCTCTCTCCCCATCAGATAAAGTCAGAATCAGGGGTTTATGCCCGGAACGGCTAAGAGGCACAGACACATTGTAGAATTAGATTGTGATATTATTGGCTTATGTAGAATTAGATTAATTACTTTTATCTAGTGGTGAAAGATTGGAGAATTGATAGGATTATCATGTATACAGAGTATACTTGGTTTAATAAGTTGACTACAGAATTAGGTATAAGCTCTCTCTGGCGCATCATTGAGTTGAATGTTTCTTGCAGATTTCTAATATTGTTATCATTTAGGTATCTTATTTCTAGGCCACCGTTTTGGGGAAACAAGAAAATCTTCTCTGTGTACAAAATTTTGGTTCAAAAATTTTAGACAAAATTTCTTGTTTCCTTTTTGTTTCCCTTAAATTTCTTGATTGCTTTTTGTTTCCCTTAAGGGTGTGTTTGATATCTCCTATTTCCATGGAAACAAAAGAATTTCTAAGAAAATAGGTATTTCCACCGTTTGATACGAAGTATAATTTCATGGCTTTAATTCCTTAGAGAATCTATTTCCATGAAATAGTCCACTTTTAATTCCTTGCCCCCCTCTAAGAATTAGTTTCCGTGGAAAATCAAAATAAAAATATTTTTATATATTCGGATACTTAAAACTTAATATTTATCTCCATATATGTTCAAAGTGACATTTTTGCCCGTAAAACTTAGCAAAATAAATTTTTACTTATACATTGGGCAAATGACATTTTTATCATTCTTAGAAAATGATATGTTTACAAAGTTGTCAAGATGGCATTTTGGCTTTATATAGCCAAAATTATATTTTTACCCTTTTATAATATCAAATTACATTGTTGTCAAAATGACATTTTTACCCTCATATATATCAAAATGACATTTTTACCCTAATCTGGTCCGAATGACATTCTTACCTTTATCTTGTAAAAATAGCATGTCTACGTTTTTACATTAAAATGACAATTTTACCCTTTTATATTAGTAAAATCTCTTTTTTATCCAGACGTTGTCAAATTTACATTTTTTTATCTTGTTTTATTCACAGCTTGACATTCTTACACTTATATTAGCAAAGTGACACAAAGTTAAATAATTTTACAACATAGGGATAAAAATATAATTTTGAAAACATAAGGATAAAAATGTTATTTAGGCAACATAAGGATGAAAATGTAATTTTGGCAACATAAAATTAAAAAATGTATTTTGACTACATAAAGAGTAAATAAAAACTCTTAGTTGAATATTATATTCGTAGAAGTTAGTTGTCAGCCAAATAACAAATTAAGTTTGTAATTCTACGAAATAATAAATGACTAACACGCGAAAGAACTCTTATTTCCACGGAATAAATTCCGTGGAATAAACTCCGTGGAAGACTTTTATTTCCTTAAAATTATTTCTCTGATATCAAACACAACCTAAATTTCTTGTTTCCTTTTTGTTTCCCTTGAATATTTTTTTCCACCTCTCTCCTCTCTGCCCACCGGTGACCACCCCTTTCTCTTGCATCTCTTTCTTTCTGTTAGATCTTTCTCTCTTTGTTGGGTCTCTGTCTCTCGGATTTCCTCTCTAGGATCTTTCTCGGACAAAGATCCATGTGGTTTCAGCCAGGATCCATGAGTGAAAAATAGGGTTCCAGTTCGACTAAAACCAGGGAAGGGTGTTCCAGGACGGCTAAAACATGGGGTTCAGCTGGGAATCAATTACAAGACCGAGGAAGAGATTCTAGAGAGATGAGAGAGATCCAAGATTAAGAAAATGGAGGTGGTGATCGAAATTGATGGTGGAAAACGGGGATGGGGAAGAAGAAATTTCCCCAAAGACATACTAGAGAGAGAGCAAAGAGTGGAGGTGGTGGCCGGAATTTTTAGTCGAAAAATTGGAGATGAAAAAAAAATTGGAGATGAAGAAAAATGAAATCTCCAGAAAATTTGACAACAGTCTTTACGTTCATTTAAAATTTTGTGCTCCGAAAAACTTTTTGCTCCGAAAAACTTTTTAGTTTCCCCAAAGGGGGATTGAGCCATTGGTCCAAAAAGGGGGCCAAAATGAAAATTTCACCCAAAGTTGCCTAAAAATGAAAGGGAGGTCCAATGTGTCAGTTTGGGGGTCAAAATTACGTAAAGGGCCCTTAGAAAATAAAGTATTTACCGTTCATGCCATCGAAAATTCTCGGAAAACGATTTTTTTTTCTGAAAATTATTTTATTTACTGGTAAAAAAATTTGGGCGGGAATTTGAAATTTCGTTTGAAAATTTCAAAACTTCGAAAAAAAAAATTTGTGACCGGGAAATTATTTTATTTACTGGAAATTTTTTTCTGCACTAGACACTTTTGCTGGGCGGGAATTTAAAATTTTCAAAATTTGCCCGGAAATTTAAAATTTTCAAAAAATTTTGAAATTTTGGGCGGGAATTTGAAATTTCGTAAAAAAAATTTGGGCGGGAATTTGAAATTTCGTTTGAAAATTTAAAAACTTCGAAAAAAAAATTTGAGATTGGGAAATTATTTTATTTACTGGAAATTTTTTTCTGTACTAGACACTTTTGCTGGGCGGGAATTTAAAAATTTCAAAATTTGCCCGGGAATTTAAAATTTTCAAAAAAATTTGATATTTTGGCCGGGAATTTGAAATTTCGTTTAAAAATTTGAAAATTTCGAAAAAAAGATTTCGTTTGAAAATTGGAATTTTTTGTGTAAGGGAAATTATTTTATTTACCGGGAAGAGATGGTTTGCTGGGCGGGAATTTGAAATTTCGTTTTCAAATTTTCAAAAAATTTTGAAACTTTGAATTTTTCGTATACTGGTAAATTATTTTATTTACCAGACATTTTTTTTTTTCAGGGAAACGTCAGCATGTCCCGTCCAAGGGCAAGAGGGGAATAAAAAAAAAAATCTGACATTTGGACCTGCAACTAATTTTTGGGCAAGAGTGGATTTTTTTTGGGTTTACCCCCCACTTTTTGGACCCCTGGCTCAAAAATCCTTCCCCAAAGCTGTTGGCCTTGTTATATTGTTTCAGATGAGAAGCCGTGTAGGACTCTGGTTCCTCGACAAGCTTCTTCCGAGGCTTGTTGAGCTCGGAAATGCGCTAACTGTGGTGACATGCTTTGTCTTATGTTTTACTCGGTCGCTGGTACTCTTTCCTTACATTGTGGGTTCCATATTTGGCATACCATGTCCATGAAAAAGAGATCTTTTATGCTGTAGACTGTTACAGTTGGTGGAAGATGTAAGGTTTTTTTTTCTTGACCCTCATTCTTTAATTAAATTCGGACACAATAAGATTCAAGCTTGATCTCTGTTGTGAGATACACACGTTACGATCCAACCAATGTAGCACCTAGAGGTGGCCCACGTATGATGTATTGCTGTATGTATCCTGAACAACAAAAATAAAGCGAAGTATTTGGCCATTAAATATATGAAGTCGATGACTGTTCAATATCTCTGAGATCATCGGAGTTGATTGATCATTATTCCTTTTCCTGGAACTAAAGTAAAAAGATTCTCTACTCCAAATTTCTTTGTCAAAAAAGATATTTTAGACCCCAGCTTCATAGTTTGAATGCAAAAAGGTTTGGAAAACCTAGACAGAAGACCAACGTTTAGCTATTTCTATGAAATCTTGTTGTCACCAAAAGATCGCATATCGTTTAGAAAAATATAAATAACAAACCTATTTCTAACAGTGCAAGATCCATTACACTAACAACTATTATATTTAGCAACTATTATATTTGTCAACTGAAATCTTCCCGTTTTCCTCAATTTCTTTCATGCGGGTTCACGACTGCTCTGAGCAGAACAAAAAACACTTGAGAGATAGAAGTTCAGCTCCATGTCCATATCTTTGTCAACAAAAAAGAGTCCCCACTTTGTTTTTGGTTTAGTCGAACATATTGGGCAAGGGTCTTACAGCCATGAAAGCGTCGACCATCTGAAAAAAAGATGAAAAGATGGGTATGAGTGCAATCATCTCTGAGTTCTACAACCAGATATCATCGAAAATGGTTGGAGTACAATACTTCTACTGGCATGTTAGGTCAGAAATGGAACAGTTAATAGGGTGTCGATATTTTAGGTCTACAATATATTTAGAACACTAGAAACTACCAAAGCAAGTCATATTTGAAAAAAAACTCTGATTTTACGAATTGAACGAAACATCAGTCAGACCAGCCCTAATCCGATTACTCAAACAACAAAACCTTAGTTTTGCTCCATCTATTCTTACCTCTTAGGCATGGGTTCAGATTTTTCAAGTTACTGTCATGTGGACATACAAGGTCTAAAATGTCTCTGCTCAAGTTCTCTAACTAAGAAATGTAGTTTTCTAGCGCAATTTTCAGAAAAAAAAAATAAACACTAGTCGTGTTTAATGACCAAGATAGACACATTTGTTCTGAAATACTGGAGTTAAAATTGGTCCAGTCAAACAATGAAGATTCAGAATAGTAGAGGATTAATTTTTATATTAGATGTATTAACCCATATAATCAAGATTAAAAAGGTGCTTACCTCATCAGTCACAGCTGCACGGGCAGTACGATGCCTTTCAACCACTTCTGTTAAAACTTCAATAAGTCGCTTTTTGACCTCACCTGTCAGCATTCTTCCAGATCCATATTCCTGAAAATTTCAGGTTTAAGCATGAGCAAAATATATAAATGTCAGTGGATGAGACTTATGGTAATAGTACAGTGCCCATCTCACCGTTCTTATATGTTCTAGCTCTGCATCGTCTTCTAGGAAAAACCCAAGGTATTTTATCGGTATATCTACCTGAAACACATAGGAAGAAGGAAAATATTAATCACAAAGTCCCAATTTAGAGCCCGGACATTACTCGTTTCTCAACAATAAAAGCAGAAGAAAAGAACTTTTTTCCTATTTGAGCGAAAATGATAGTCGGAGCATAGATACCTCTAAATTTGCTCCATATTTCCTATGATTCTCAATAGAATCCTGTCCACCAGAGAAGGCAAACCTATTTACCTGCAAAATGTGGCATACCTCACTATGAGTAGTCTTATATCACGACATATACATATATATACTATATACCCAAATGGGAAATTGTGTATCTGCGTATGAATTTTGGTAACAGACCTTGTTTTTAATGTCTTTCCCAGAATCTGTTACATATATCGCAGAGTTAGGATCACTAGCAGACATTTTTCCAGTCTCGCCCTGCCAATAATAAAAAGAACTAAGAAGAAAGAAAGAGAAAGCTATGAAATAGGAGTTCAAAATTATGCTGTATGTGAAAAGTGATATTCAATAAGTACTTCAGTTATGCTAAGCGAATAAAGTAAGCAGCTACATCTATGTGCATATTATTATTTTGTACAACTACATCTACTTCAACAAAACCTTGTATCTGCAAAATCTTTTTGAACAAAAAACAAGTCGAAGAAAGAAACATTAGAAAAAGGTAGACTAGAAAGAAAACATCTTTAAACAAAAGCATGACATTTTTAATGGGAAAGCACTAAGATAGAAAAATACACATAAGCTCCATCAATGAATTTCATAGAATCCCAATTAACCAAGCCAAGCAGCTATATCTTCCGTAAACCACGGCTAACAGACAACAAAACGCCTTTTTAAGTTCAATCTCGCTAAAGCCTAAAAACTAAACAGCGAATAGATCTCAGTCCTTTCGAATACAACTGATGCTTTATTATATTTCGATGATGCTCTACCCATTGTGCAATCTTAGTGTCTTATCCAAAGTTCGCACTAAATCGAAATTAATACAAAAACAACTTGAATCACAGGTCCCACCCACAGTGAATGTAGATAAGAACACTTTACGCACGATAAACAACTTCTGTGGTCTGGTTTCCCGCAAGATACTATGGTGTGAGAAACATAACGAATTATTTTACAAACAAAAGCTTGAAATCCGTTATTGCAAGAACTGAGCATCATAGTATGAGTGTATGACAAAAATGATTATAAAGAAAATAGGAGGAAAAGATCAACAGGGCAATAGTCATCTACAAGAGCACTAGAAAACTAATCAGTGGTTGAAACTTTAGGAATCATATGCATAGACCACCATTATCGGCGCCTTACTACAGCCCCGCCATTGTTGAAGCATTTACAATAGAATACCTGAAGAGCAGGGAAGAAGGAAGACTCGATCAGTGCAGGCTTCTGATATCCTATCTTCGGAGCAACATCTCGTGTCATTCTGAAATAAGGATCCTGAATCAACAGTAGAAAAGTTATCAGGGGCAACCAATAGAATTAGTCAAAGAAATTTAAAGTTAAGTTACAAAGAATGATAACCTGGTCAATTGCACAGGGTATCAAGCACCGCAAATTACTTTCGTCAGGGAACAGGTGGGGAAATGAACTGGGGAAGGATGGAGCTGCCTGCAAAGAAAAAGATGTAAACTAGGATTTAGGCTTCAAAGGGTAACAATGATAGCATAGGAAACCCAACGGCTAACGGGTAAAGGAAAATAAGGAAATTACGAAATTGAACGTTATAATTCCTAGATAAAAACCTCTTACACGCCCCTTTTTCCAAATTTACTAATGCTACAAATGCACCACACAGATGTTCGATTGTATTATGAAGTTTATGTTTCGAAGGTTCAAACGTTAAACAAGCTGTTTAGCTTACAGAGTCTCCAGAATGCCGATTATGGTTTCTCTAGAATACTTAAGAACTTGTCTCAATGTCTCAAGAACTAGATAAAAATCATAAAACACCCAACATAACTATAGAACCCTGAGGTACAATTATAGAAACTATAATCTTGATTATATTTACATATTTAAAAACAAAACAAAATTAGATAAACTTCAAGTAATTACTGGAGACCACTGGTCAAAAGGATGATGCATAATTATGGGAAAAGTTCAAGAAAAGAATGAAGGTGTATCTGACACCATGATTATACCTGGACAGGTGGAAAACCAATCTTGCCAATATGATCTTCAGGAGTGAAACCAAATATTCCAACAACCTGGGTTTGGTAACTCAAGAAATTCAGTAAAACGCGCTTTTACAAAAGAGGGATATTCAAGCCTTCGATTTAAAAAATTCGTAGTTAACAATCACCTGGTTGACTGTGACACGGTTCGCAACTCTCATCATGTTTCGGTAGAAGGCACTGAAAAGGAAAGCTACAAAATATAAGAGGATATAGGACTATTGAACTATTCTTGGCTCTTTCTCTCTACAATTGAAAAACAACCATTTTACATAAACTATACTTACCCGCCAACATAATCAAAATCTGAGAAAATAAATGTTCTAGTAATGTCAAAGCCACATGCAATAATATCTTTTGCATTTTCACGAGCAAGCCTTCTGGTTTCTTCCAAAGGAAGGTCCTTCCACAAAAACTTTTCGTCGTCAGTTAGTTGTATGACAAGGGGGACTCTAAAAGCGTCCTGCAAATATCTACAGAGGAAAAGCGAAAACCCACAAGGTAAAAATGAATGCGAATAATTTTTCGTTCAAAATAGATAATAACGAATTCCATAAAAATGAGATATGAGCCAATTTAGATGCAAAATTTAACCTAAGATTTCAAGATTATGTTTCAAACCAAAGAAAATAAATCTGAGAATAAGAATATTACTTTGTGAACATGAAAGGGATAAGATGCCCTAAATGCAGAGATTCAGATGAAGGTCCTCTCCCTGTATACAAATAAAATTTCTCTTTTTTCTCATACGCATCCAAAATCTCATTAAAATCCCTACAAATTTAAGAAAAAAATGGTTAACATTACAGTAAATTTGTTAGATAAAACAACAGATTAAGAGGAAAATTAAGTTACCGATGAGCAAAGAAAACTCCACGACGAAGAAAAACATGAGGAGAACGACCAGTTAGATCTTCAACTCGTTTAATTAAGTTTGAATTAAGTCTTTGACAACCAAACTTATCTATAAGTTTATCATAATCGATTTTGCCTCCATCTTTACCTGCTACTTCCCATGGATTCACTACCTGCTCTTCTTCAACTTCATCTTTATTAACATTTGTATTCGAATTGTCTGTTTTTGAATCCATGGATGACGGAGATTGTTTGTTCTTCAACTGGAGAACGAGACGGAGTAGAAGCTGCAGCAGAATTGTGAGTAAAAACCCTAGAATTTCGATCCAATTTGTAGTTTGGGTTTGGACCCATTTTTTGAGTGAGTCGGTTAAGCCGGACCTGGTCTTGCGGGTTGACAAGCAGGACTTTAACTTGACCCGCGACTAATAAGCGGATGTTATACAAAGACCAACCTTCTTTATATGGAAGGACGGAGTTTTTCCTCGCGACCTAAACATAAAAAGAAAATAGGTTATTTTCCGAAAGGGCCCTACTTTGTGATCAACTTCCCGCGAAGTCCCCTACTTTATCAAAAAAACTCAGATGACCTCCTTTTTCCTGTTACCGTTAAATGTCCGTTACTCTCTCTCCTCCATCTCATCACCTCTCTCTGTCACATCATCCATCACGCCACATCATTACCTTCTCCGATAGATCGTCGACCGACCAAAAATTCGGGCGACCGGTCAGCGACCTTCAACTTTAAAAATAAATATCTATCTCTCCACTAAGGTTTAGGGAAGCCTTCCCTAAGCCCTAGATCTGGTTTGGGGACCTAAACCAGATCTAGGGTTTAGGTTTTCCACCGAAACTCAATCGCACGTTCTCATGGGCTTAAGAGGGTGGTGGACATATGCTCTTAATTTTGAACTCCTTGAGATAACCGTCCCACTCAATCCAATGTGTAAGCACTTTCCCCTTAACCGATGAAAGCGTCCACTTAGCGGGTGTCCTTCTCCTCCAATAAATAAAAAGTCTAGAAAAAACACACCAAAACCCAGAACCAACTGAAACCTTTTGAGAAGGAACTGGAAATTGATCCCGGAGAAAATGGAGAAGGGTTTCTCACATTGTAATAGTCCCACAACTGAAGGCTTGGGGCGTCACAAGTGGTATCAGAGCCGAGGACGACTCTTCGTTGAGGGTGGGGGATTGTAATAGTCCCACATTGCTCACAAGAGTGTCCAGAGACTGGGCTATATGTGTAAGCTCAAGCTTAGTAAGTACCGAGGCCTTTTGGGTGGGCTTGTGGTGCCTTCGCCAAGAACAAAACCCCGTACCCGTGTGGGCTTGGGCCTGGGTGGTTAAAGCGGGGACAATACCGGCAACTACTAAGGCTTGGGGCGTTACAAAGTGGTATCAGAGCCGATGACGACTCTTCCCTGAGGGTGGGGGATTGTAATAGTCCCACATTGCTCACAAGAGTGTCCAGAGACTGGGCTATATGTGTAAGCTCAAGCTTAGTAAGTACCGAGGCCTTTTGGGTGGACTTGTGGTGCCTTCGCCAAGAACAAAACCCCGTACCCGTGTGGGCTTGGGCCTGGGTGGTTAAAGCGGGGACAATATCGGCAACTGCTAAGGCTTGGGGCGTCACAAGTGGTATCAGAGCCGAGGACGACTCTTCGCTGAGGGTGGGGGATTGTAATAGTCCCACATTGCTCACAAGAGTGTCCAGAGACTGGGCTATATGTGTAAGCTCAAGCTTAGTAAGTACCGAGGCCTTTTGGGTGGGCTTGTGGTGCCTTCGCCAAGAACAAAACCCCGTACCCGTGTGGGCTTGGGCCTGGGTGGTTAAAGCGGAGACAATACCGGCAACTGCTAAGGCTTAGGGCGTCACACTAAGCCCTAGATCTGGTTTGGGGACCTAAACCAGATCTAGGGTTTAGGTTTTCCACCGAAACTCAATCGCACGTTCTCATGGGCTTAAGAGGGTGGTGGACATATGCTCTTAATTTTGAACTCCTTGAGATAACCGTCCCACTCAATCCAATGTGTAAGCACTTTCCCCTTAACCGATGAAAGCGTCCACTTAGCGGGTGTCCTTCTCCTCCAATAAATAAAAAGTCTAGAAAAAACACACCAAAACCCAGAACCAACTGAAACCTTTTGAGAAGGAACTGGAAATTGATCCCGGAGAAAATGGATGACTCATCGCCGTTTCATCTTGTGGGAAGTATAGTGGAGAAGGGTTTCTCATCATCGGAATCAAAAACCAAGAAATCCTCTCTATCTCACCCCATTCCTTCCGTTATTCCTTTCCCCGTCGCTCGTCATCGCTCCCATGGCCCTGTAAGCTCTCACTCTCTCTACAAACAGTATTATACTTTCTCTCTCTAGTCTCTATAAACAGTTTTCCTTTCATCTGCTTCTTTAGCACTCACTTTCAACATCAAACTTCATAAAACTTAATTTCAAAAGTATTCATACCTAGGGTATGTATTACTCTTCAATATTCTTTGTACAGGTTATTCAAGTTAGTTCTTATTAGGGTTTCTGAGATTTTTATTAGTTAATTTTTTTTTTCTTATTTACAGCATTGGGTTCCTCTGGGAGGTGGATCAACGGATATTGACGATAGAAATAACATTGAAGATGATGATGAACGAGCTAATGAGATGGATTTTAAACCTGTTTCATCTGATTTTGCTGTTCCTGTAAAGAAGAAAGAAAAGAAAAGTTTGAATTTTAGCAACTGGAGAAACCTAATTCAACAAGAGAAGGAGAAAGAATCTTCTATTACTAAAGGAAATACTGGAACTAGAGCGAAGATTACAGAAAAGGTGAAGGTAGAAGTAGAGAAAGAAGTTGATATAATGGATGAGGGTGATATGTATGAAGAAAGTATGAGTTCAAGTAATTATAGGACAAGTAATGATGAAAGAGTAAAAAATGGTTCAGATTTTAGGGTTTTAGAATCATCAGTGAGGAATGCAGGACAAGTTAGGTTGGATTCTTTTCCTGTACCAGAGCAACTTTCTGATCCTCTTCGGGATCAAATTGATGAGGATAATCGTGCTCGGTTACAACAAATGTCACCGGGTGAGATTGAAGAAGCAAGGGCTGAGATAATGGAGAAGATGAATCCTGAATTGTTATTGAAGTTGAAGAGGCGAGGAGAAAGCAAATTAGGCATGCGTAAAGATTTAAAATCTAATGTGGATGCTGGTCATCAGCCGGGTACACTTCACGATGAGAATCAATTCAATAAAGTTGAGAAGAGCAAAAGTTCATCGACAGAAGAGGGTAAAACCTCCCATGTTTCACCAGTATTATCTGCCAAAGATGTAAAAAGTGCGTCCAATACTAGCAGAATCAAAATATCAAGCACGTCGAACAACAAAGCATGGAATCAATGGAGTGAGAGAGTTGAGGCTGCACGGATGTTAAGGTTTTCTTTGGATGGGGATGTTTTGGGTACTTGTTATGTTCTCACAACTTCTTTTGTTTCTATTGTTATTAGTTCATTTTTTTTTCAAATCTTATTTGTTGCTCCTTACCTTTCAGTTGCCCAAATGCCCAGTCAAAGACAAATACCTGTTCAATTATGTTTCTTATCATCTTGTATTTAGTTTCCGAAACTAGGTTCTACACCCTATGTAGTTGATCTCGGTCTCGGTCCGGCCGAAGGCCGAGACCGAGACGAGGCTGAGACGGACCGAGATTCTCGGTCGAGACAACATGTATAGTTAATCATAAGTAATATGTACTAAGTAATAAGTTTAACTCCCTGGCTCTTCATTACTTCATAATTTTCTGGACTATAAA
This sequence comes from Eschscholzia californica, assembly GCF_041429995.1. Lineage (NCBI taxonomy): Eukaryota > Viridiplantae > Streptophyta > Magnoliopsida > Ranunculales > Papaveraceae > Eschscholzia > Eschscholzia californica. The sequence continues at coordinate 8,084,593 of NW_028238198.1, read as the reverse complement.
CATAAAATTACTCCAATCATTCATCAGAAACGAAATCCTATTATATAGTTCACTTCAATAGTTCAATAAAATTAGTAACGAAGTTCATACTTCACAAGTATTCAAAACTAATAAGTTAAATGACTAGTAGTACTATAGTCATCATCTTCAACTTCCATAATGACTAGTAGTTCAATAAAATAAGTAGTATAATATTAGGATTTAAAATTTCCAAAATAAATTAGAAGTCGTTGTCTCGGGTCTCGGTCTGTCTCGGCCGAGATAACCGAGAAACTCGGCCAAACCCTAACTCGGAATCTCGGCCGAGTCTCGTCTCGGGAGAGGGCCGAGACCGAGACGAGACCCGAGATTCTCCGCCGTCTCGGCCGAGACCAACTACATAGTCTACACCTGAGCTATATGTGACAGTTCGAATCACCATTTGTTGTTGTTTTGCACTTTGGGTGGTGACAAATCACCAATTGTGTTTTAAGATTACCTTTGGTATACGACAGTAATGGTTGAAGGTAATAGGCATCAGGATTATGATGGCTTGTGCTTAAAGTCAGAGGTTCTACAAGTTTTCTTGTTGCTTGTAGGGAGTATTTATGTGTTAGTCTGCTAATTGCACAATATGCATCCCTTGTTGTGAAGATGACTGGATTTTTCTCCATCCATAATATAGGTATTGCTCCCGAACGTGGTGAACATAACGCAGATAATGTTGGTGAACGTGACTACTTACGAACTGAAGGGGATCCTGGTGCTGTGGGGTACACTATTAAAGAGGCAGTGGCACTCGGTAGAAGCATGGTTAGTTTACAAGTTCCTTTTGCATATGTTGATAACTGTACTCCCTTTGACTAGCATTTATTTTGAGAAGGACCATTCGCCTACTCTCATGTCTAAAGTAATTGGAATTCGCCGGCATTTTGGTGCTTGGAAATAACAAGAAGAAACTAAAGTTTTTTTTTTTTCATTTGTCTTTCTTGTGGAAATTCAAATTGCAGTCTTTCTGCCCTCTCAATTGTACGCTTCATGAAGCTTTCTATCATAATACCCAACATGAGGATTTCTACTGAAATTTGTTCAAACTTTATTAGAACTGCAGGCCTTCATTAGTTAGGTGTTAACCATCAAACAGTTAATTTATCGTGTACCCAATGCCTAGAGTCAATGGAAGGAAAGACTGCTATTGCTCCTTTGTAAGGGGACATACAGATTATGTGATGTTCCCTCGTCATGCTTGAAGAGCGCTCATCTTTTGGAATGGCTATGCTATTTTTTTAGGAGATAAAAGACCATTTATCTTATTAAAATTAACTTCACAGGAGGTCTCCTTTTCACGTATTTCTTCTTAATCCATTTCAAGTCAGTTGGATGAATTTGTATAGGAGCTTGCGTTCTTATCTTGTGTTCATTCTGTACCTACCCAATTTTATGAAATTTGCATTTTCATATCAAAAATTTATTTGATGTGGATGTTTCCGTTTTTCTGCAATCTTCGTGAGTCGTGACAATAGAAAGTTGTAACATTCAATTTTTTTGGTTTGAATGTGTGTTTCAGATTGCGGGACAACGAGCCATTGCATTGCGGCTCCTTGCATCTGTTTTTGACAAGGCTTTACGTAACATGCAACTAAGTGAAGTTGGCGTTGATATGACAAATTCTAGTCAGATAGACAAGTCTGTTGACTGGCAGGCTGTCTGGGCTTTTGCTCTTGGACCAGAACCTGACCTTGCTTTGTCATTAAGGTGAATTTAAGCTTTTTTTTTTCCTTAGTTATAGTTTTGAAGCAGCTCACTTGGATACAATTTTTTTTTTTGGAAAAACAACTTAAAGCACACCTTGAATGCTAGTACTGCTTTTTATATGAATTGTAATAGAGTTTTGAATATTAGAAATAATCATTTTGCTCATGATAATGCTGCACTTCAACAATCTATACAGGAACTGTAGTGTCACTGGCATCAATATGTTCGGTAATAGAATGAAAAACTCATTTTGTACAAATCTCAAATGCTAGTTTTATTCCAAACTTGTATTCGTTGTGCGCACACTTAAGTCAGCTATTTAAACATTACTGTTTGGTGCTGTTGTGTAAATGACAATTGTAATAACTCGTCACTACATGCAGGATGGCATTGGACGATACCCATGATTCTGTAGTTTTGGCTAGCGTAAAAGTTATCCATTGCGTACTGAGTTGTGATATGAATGAACACTTCTTCGATATTTCAGAGGTGAAATTACATTCTTGGGATCTGGTTTTGCTACCATGTAGCTATTATTTCGTCTGAATTCTTCTCTTTTTAATGAAATGAACATTTTCTACGCAAGATACCTCTTATTAGGACTCAGGAGACCTTATATCATTTGTTTCTTCCTTTCTTTTGTTCTTTTCCCAGAAATTTGGCAGCGAGAAGGCAATGTATACTTCTCCTATATTTCGAAGTAAGCCAAAGATTGACGTTGGATTTCTCCATGGAGGATTTTGGAAATACAACGCAAAACCTTCCAATATTCTCCTTTTAGAAGATGAAACAGTTGATGTCCAAAGCGAAGGAGAGCGTACTATTCAAGATGATATTGTCGTTGCTGGACAAGATATTGCTGCAGGACTGGTTAGGATGGGAGTCATTCCAAAAATATACTATCTCTTGGAGGTACGATAACCTATAAATTTATCTATCTATATATTTTTACATTTTTTCATAACTATAGCCTCTATAGGCGTCTCCTCCATAATAATAGAGAAGCTTGCAGATGATGGAATCCAATGGAGATACATGATTTGACATTGCTTATCCGCAACAGTTAGAAACTTAGAATAAGTTGTTTATAACGCTAATGTATACGGGCCATTAATCATCTTTCTTATAAACTTATATACAGTCTTGTTTGGGTTTAAAAATTCTAATACAAGTTATTTTTATGGATTCTTGTGGCTTCAGACTGATCCTGCTGCAGGTTTAGAAGAATATCTTCTGTCAATACTGATCGGATTAGCCAGGCACTCCCCAACCTGTGCTGATGCTATCATTAAATGCCCAAGGGTTGTTGAAATTATTGTAAGCAGGTTCACTGGGAAAGGCACACTGAGCATCCATCCTTCTGCCTCTAAGATCAAATCAGTTACCCTTATAAAGGTAAGCATGTTACCAGTGCTCCATTTGACTTGCTATTTTTGGTTTACTGTTTCAGCATTATGAATAAGATGACTCATGTTTCATGTGTGTATAAATAGGTATTGGCTCAATCAGACAAAAAAAACTGCAGGCATTTCATTGAAAAGGGGATATTCCAGAATATGATGTGGCATTTGTATAAATCTCCTGTTCCCATTGACCAGTGGATACAATCAGGAAGGGAGTACTGCACACTCATGTCTGCCTTGATGATTGAACAACTACGACTGTGGTGTGTCTGCATTAAGTATGGGTATTGCGTTATGCACTTCGAAGGATTTTTCCCCTCCCTATGCATGTGGCTGAGTCCACCTTCATTTGAGAAACTTAGCGAAAACCGTGTCCTTGATGAATTCACTTCCGTCACTAGGGAAGTATACGTCGTTCTTGAGGCTTTGACTAATAGACTTCCAAATCTTCATTCGGTAGAACAACTCAAAAAGCTAACCCCAGAATCTGCGGTTTCCGATACAGAAAGTTGGTCTTGGAGCCATGTGAGTCCAATGGTTGATTTTGCACTGAAGTGGATATCCATGGAGAGCAATCCATATCTTTCAAAAATCTTTGGATGCCACAAAAGGACTAGTATTAGCTTCCTCGTTAAAGATTCTTCTATAAGCTGTTTACTGTGGTTGGTTTCATCTGTTATGCACTTGCTCACCAGTATACTTGCAAAAGTGATTCCTCGAGGTTCTAATGTCTCAGGTGACGGTGGAGGTTGCATACCATGGTTGCCAGAGTTCGTTCCTAAGATTGGACTAGAAATCTTAAAGAACAGATATCTGAGTATTTCAGGCTCCAATGATAGTCAATGTCAAGAAGGGTCTTTACTTAAGGACCTAACTCATTTGAGACTTCATACTGATAGCGAAATATCGTTATCTTCTGTTTGTTGCCTTCATAGGCTATTCCAGCTTATAGTTTCTCTTGACAAATCAATCAAGATGGCTAAGAGAGGAAGTTGCGATTCATCCTCCCTAGGAAATCTCTCTTCGATTGAGGGTAAAATACTAGAGAACGGAATTGTTAGATGGTCTTCTGACGAATTGCAAGATTTACTAGTTGCTATCATGAAATTAGTTTCGTCTGGTTGGCAAAAACTGCATGCTATTGAGATGTTTGGCAGAGGAGGGACTGCCCCAGGAGTTGGGTTTGGCTGGGGTGCCTCTGGAGGAGGGTTTTGGTCCCTGGTTGTTTTATTGGAACAAACAGAGGCCAAGTTGCTCATGGGCTTACTTGATACTTTTCAGATAGACTTTGGGGAGAGCAGTCCTACAGTTGAGGACATAACGTGTACTACTCAGAGGATTTATTCTGTGCTTGGAGCATGTCTAAGTTTGGGACCAAAGGATACTGTTATCATCGAAAAGGCACTGGATTTCTTTCTCCAAACCCCTGTCCTGAAATACTTCGATCTCTTCATTCACCAACTTATTCGCAGTAAAAAGGGAAGCGAACCATTTAGTTTCGAATATAATGAAGAAGACTACTTGCAGTTTGCGAAAATATTGAATTCTCACTTCAGAAATAGATGGTTGTGTTCGAAAAGGAAGACTAAAGTAGTAGAAGAAAATGTTGATCTCAGCCATAAGAAAAGGAAGAAGCAGGGAAATGCTCTTGATACCATTCACGAGGATTCAGATATTTCAGATGTAATAGATAGTGATCTTAAATGCACTTCTTTGGTAATTGAGTGGGCGCACCAAAGGTTGCCTCTGCCTATACACTGGTTTCTCAGCCCAATCTCAACCATTGGCGATATTTCTGCTCTTGATCCTCCAAATACTTTTAATATACAAGATCAAATGCACTTGTCTAACCATGAAGCTCTTGACTTAGCCAAAAGTGGACTTTTCCTTCTTTGTGGTCTTGAAGCGATGTCCACTTTGTCAGACATTGACAAGCAGTCATCACCGATTCATCATGTACCATTGGTATGGAAATTACATTCTTTATCTGTTCTATTACTTGCTGAAATGAGCGTACTGCAAGATGAGAAAAGCAGGGACATGTATGAAGCTTTGCAAGATCTATACGGACAACTTCTTGAGGAATCAAGACGTAGTTCCAGCCTTAAACCCACTTCACAAGAAACAAAAGGTGTAGCGTTTCTGAAGTTTCAGTCAGAGATTCATGGGAGTTACTCCACATTTATTGAGAATCTTATCGACCAATTCGGCGCTATATCTTATGGTGATTTGATGTTTGGAAGGCAAATTGCTATATATTTACACCATTCTGTCGAGGTCCCTGTGCGGTTAGCTACCTGGAATGCACTTTCTAATGCTCACATCCTTGAACTCTTACCTCCGTTGGAGAAATGTTTTGCCAAGGCTGAAGGATACTTAGAAACTGAGGTAATCCTATACATATTCTTTATTGTCCTCTTATCTGAAAGTTCTCTCGAACTTGTAACCTTTGGGGAAAATATCCCTTGTTGATAATTATAACCTTATATAAGTTTAGAAGGGAATTTTCCTGTTTCGTGTAAATTGTGCAGGATGATGAAGGAATTTTGGAGGCATATTTGAAATCATGGATGTTGGGGAACCTTGATAAAGCTGCAGTTCGAAGATCCGTCACATTTACAGTGGCATTACACCACCTCTCATCTTTCATTTTCCACAATTACTCTGATGATAAGTTATCGCTGAGGAACAAACTGGCAAAATCTCTTCTTCGTGATTCCTTACGCAAGCCGCATCATGAGGTACCAACTTACCAATTATAAGTTAATTATAGAAATCATACAATTTGCTAGATGTTTACATATTGGGTTTAGAAGAAGCAACATATTTTACGTACATGATTTCATGCATTATGGATACTTAATTGTGATTCTGTGAAGAAAGCAGATAATATCATAATAGTAGTAAAAATCATTAAATTAAGGACAAGATGTTTACCCAACCAAAGCTCGAAATTATTTTTTATATGCGATTATTAGTGGCGAGTTGGGATTTGAGCATCTAGACAACCCAAATTTGTACCTGTTGCCTTGGAAAGATAACATTAAACTCGCACCCACTTTATATCTAAGTAGCAAATCAAACAAGTTTCTGATTGGTCATCTCGAATGAACTTCGGTTTATACCATTTGCAAAATTAGGAGGCAGAGGTGGAAATTTGGGTTTTGCACTTTCAGTGCAATTTGGCGGCATAAGTTTGTTACAGGTTATATTATTCTTCGATTCGTTGAAATGTTATGCCACTTGTATAATAATCATCTTGTAAAAATGCCATTGCAGACGATGCTTTTGGACTTGATACAATATACCAAGCCAGGAACACCTCAGCAACAAAATGGAAAGCTAGACACATGCGAAATGGAGAGAAGATTCACGTTGTTAAGAGGCGCGTGTGAAGGAAACTCGTCTCTTCTTTCACATGCCGAGAAACTGAAGGCTTCCTGTAATATGCAGGTTCTCAGAGACTGTTCTTAGAAGTACAGATAAATAATCATATGGTTAGTCACCAAGTAAGTTATGATCTCTAACTGGTTTCTCTATAGGCTGATGTCGCCTGGTGGGATTTGTTATTATAACAAGGTAAACTGGCAATGGTATATATATATATCAGGATTTTTGACACAAACGTAGTTATAGGTTACAGTACGATGTCAACATTTCCGGAAAAAATGCATTTAAAATCAAGAAAACAGATTGTCTTTATTCTTGTACTTTTTTTTTTGGAAATTGACTACGATAGTCATAAGATGTGATAAGAAAAATAAACTTTAAATCTTTATAGGAGCGGGCATAAAGCCAACTAAGTTTAAATTTACTTTATTTATACTTTTTTATAACCCAAGTTTAATAAATCATGAATTTCACTTCGGTTGAAAATCGAACCCTGGGACCCTAGGGTTTGGAGTACACGTACTACCTATTGAGCTATCCGTTGTTGCTCTTGTTTCTTAACTTTGGATATTGTAGTGAAGTTTTATGTGTTCTCTTTTAATCACAGACTAGATTATCAACTCTAAATGTTTTTTCCTCATTGTTTAATTTGACTTGGGCAACCAAATTGACCTCTTGCAACAAAAAAAAAAGCGAAATTGACCTACAATCAGGAGTCAATAACAAATAGTAAACAATTTAAACTAAATTTGGAACAATTCAAACCTTGAGATTTCCAATCTGATTGTGAGAAAAAACAAACACAGGAAATTTGGTCAAAATTCTAAAAAATTGGGACTTTGGTTAAAAAAGATCTATCAACTTTTTGTAGGCTTCAGCTCCCTAGGGAATTGTTGTAAATAATCAAATACATGGAAAAGACTAAAATAACCTTATTAAGGCCGCGACTTTGGGGAATAAAGAAAATTCTCCGGAGAATAAAGAATTTTCTTAAAACTATTCAAATAAGACTGACTTTTTATGTTTCTTTTTATTGCTAAGGGGCTTCTAATTTTAGAAGATGCTATAAAAAAGGCTCCTCCATCTCATCACTTCTCTCTGCCACTTCATCTTCTCGACACCTCATCATCTTCTCCGGCGAAAGTCGCCGGCCGACTAGTTTTTCGGCCGGCGACCTTCAAACATAAAAAAAGAAAATTATCTTTTTCCTCTTTCTCTCTCTAATTTATTTTATTATTTTTTAAATCCCTCTTCTCTCTCTGTACCAGATCTGGTTCACCAGATCTAGATGGTCTGTGAACATACCTTGTTGAAGGTCTACAATCAGACCTTTCAATGGTCTGCAAACAAACCTTCAAAGGTTTGATTGCAGACCTTTAATGGTCTGCGAACAGACCTTCAGCAAGGTCTGTTCACAGACCATCTAGACATATATGGTTCACCAGATCTAGAGAGAGAGAAGAGGGATTTAAAAAAAAAAAATTTAGAGAGAGAAAGAGGAGAGAGGAAAAAGATAATATTTTTTTTTTTTTTTTTTATGTTTGAAGGTTGTCGGGCAACCTTCGCCGGAGAAGATGATGAGGTGGCGAGAAGGTTAGGTGGCAAAGAGAGGTGATGAGATGGAGGAGAACTTTCAAAAAAATGTATTCTGCATTCCCTATAAAAATTTATTCTCCGGAAAACTTAAAAAAAAATCTGGATTCCTTCGAGAATTTATTCCCTAGAGAATTTTTTTTATTCCCCAAAGCCGCGACCCCTTATTAATCAGAGAAACTAAAAAAAATCGTTTAATTCGTAATTTCTCCTTTTTCTGTACCCCGTCTTTCTCTCTCTAACCATTGCAAGAAAAACTAGGGCTTTTTTTAGGCGCGAAGGCAACAATCGATATCTATCTCTAACTTCATCCAATTTCTTCACTAAGTTTAAACCTGGCGAGTGTATGCTTCTTCTCTAGATTCATCTAGTTTTAGGGTTCGTGAGTTCTTGTGAGCTTAATTTGTGTTTTCAACCATCAATTTCTTCTTCAGTTTTTATTGCTTGAGTGAATTTTATTGCTCTACCTTCATCCAGGTAGTTCATATTTCTCGGCTCTAAATTTCCAATCACGTAGTAGTAGTGTAATCATTTTTCAGTTTTAAATAAGTTAATTGTTACTCATGTGTTTGTAAAAATGCTTCACTCAATTGGTTAAGGGTTTAGGTCATAGTTATCATTCTTCCAAATATCAGACCTCGTGTAGCTACATGAAAGTTTGATCGGACTTCAGAGGAAAGTAGAGTCTGGTGTCTACGATCAAGTGATCTAACATAAAGGAAGGTTAATTTGGAAATTCAAAATTTAACTTCACGGTCAATGGACAATAACGACAAAAAGAAGATCATCTGAGTATTTTCGATAAACTAAAGGATCACGCGTAAAACTGATCATAAATTAGGGAGTCATTTGAGAAATAACCCCATAATAATCCCGATCATACTATTATTACTTCCTCCATGTTCTCCACTCTTACCGTCCATTAATTTATGTTTCCCACCAATACAAAATTACTTTCTTTTATCCCCATTTGACAAATATTTTATTTGTTCTTTTTTTTAAGAGAAATATTTTATTTGTTGAAGACTAGTCTATTATTTCTAACTTCTTTTCTCCAAACAGTTCATATGATTTAATATTGATAGTGTGATACATGTTCTCACACCACACATGATTTAATATTAGGGTTAATTCTATTTTGACCGCTTAAAGATGACTAAATGACTAAAATAGCCCCCTAAAGATGACCAGCTTCCAGAATAGTCCCTTAAATCATTTTTCCGTCAAATATTAATATCTCTTTTTTGTGCTATCCGTTTTACCCTTCTGACTTTAATTGTCTACTATTTATGGTCCTAAAAACAATAACTAACAAGTCTTGTCAATTCATTACTAATTTTCTTCTTTCTCTTAAACAATTTTTTTTTTATGTTTAATTAGTGTTTATTCTCTCTTTATATCTTCAAAATTTCTTACCCACATCTTCATCTTCATTATTTACACTATCTTTGTCATCACAATCTTCAATATTTTCTTTTAGATTTTTCTCAAAATCACTTTTTCTAAGTTTATTTTTTCTCATAAATCACCACTCTAGCAAGTTGAAGATGGATTAGATTTTGGTGAAGAAAAGGTAAAGTTTTGTTGCTTCAAAAACCCTAATCTAGAGAGAGAAAGTATGAAGAAGGAAAAAAACCCAACTAATCTAGAGAAAGTATATGGAAGCAAATGGTGAGAATTGTGAAAACTCAGCTCTGCATTCAAAATTCATTTCTCTTTCCTCCACTATAATCCACATTTTTTTAAGGATTTTTACAATTAGAATGTTGAAGATAAAATAAATATTGAAGAAGATGATGTTGAAGATAAAAAAGATATGTTTACGGTGATGGCGATGAAGATAAAAAAGAAATGTTTAAGATAATGGTGGGTTTATCTCTAGAGATGATGATGAAGATAAAAGAAAATGTTGAAGATGAAGATGATGATGAAGATAACAAGAAATGTTGAAGATGATGATAATGAAAATGTTGAAGATGATGATGAAGATAAAACTAAATGTCTAAAGTGATGAAGGTGGAAATGAGAAGATGTTGAAGATAATGGAGGAAATGAAAAGAATTAATTAGGAATAAAAAAGAAACAAATTGTTGAGAGAAAATGGAAAAATAATGAATGACATGATTTGTGAAATGTTATTAATGATCTTTGGACCATAAACATTGAGAGTAATGTCAGAAGGGTAAAACTAGTAAACGGTAAATAGACGGAAAAGTGATTTAGGGGGTCATTTTGGAAGTTGGTCATCTTTAGGAGGTCATTTTGGTGAGTTGGTCAACTTTAGGGGGCCAAAATGGGATTAACACATAATATTAATATAGTGTGATACATGTTCTAACACCACGACTGAGGGCCATCAACAAAAAAACCAATGGGAGTTTTTTTTTTTGTTGAAACAAAAAAACAATGGGAGTTTAACAAAAAAAAAAAAAAAACAAAACAAAAAAACAATGGTGTTACATATATTTTGCTGCTCAGAGATTTAGTGAAGTTGGTGCCTTGTTATATGACATGGAGGACCATGATTGGTCAAAAAGGATACACACATGATAAGGCTAACTTAGTTATTAAGTCAGTTCAACAAAAAAAAAAAAAACTTAGTTATTAAGTCATTTGAGCAAGAGGTGTCCTAAGTGGATGATAATGAATTGAAAAGCAACACCTAATGCTTGCATGTAAGAATGATACGTGGGTATGTAATTAGACTTTGGTTTTGGGTATAAATACCCATCCGATACTCTTTTTCCAGAGATGAAGTAAGTAAATGAAATACCACTTTTCTACTATAGTCTTGAATATCATCTTTCCCTCATACTCTTATACTTTACTGAAAGGATTTAGTTTATAACTATTATCAAACAACCAAGATAAAACTACATTAAATGGATAAATTTCTTTTCTTAAGAAAGCCAATATTCAAACTTATGTTTTATTAATGGGAAGAAATATTACCACCCAATTAAAGTGAAGTTCACTTGAAAGAAATCAATATAGAAAAAAAAGATTCCTTTAGTATTTTGTAGATAGGAGTTAATAGAAGACCAAATTTCGTTTTAAATTACGAAAAATGAGTCACCGGTTTAAAGAAATTCAGGAAATATTGTCAACTGTTTTTAACCTGTCATTTCGAAGTGAGATTTTTATTTGGATCGATCGGTGAGAGACCCAAAATAAAAGCAAATAAATAAATGTGTAATGAATTCAAAGTCCAAACTTAATAAAAAATAAGTAATAAGTCTATTTTTTTTGAATTTCTGATTTCCTCTCATGCAAATACACAAATGTATTACTAGGGCGGAGCCAAGATTTTAAGTTAGCCCGGACTAACCTAAAATTGTTTAGAGAGCAAAATTTTAATTTCCAGCGCATATTCGCTCACAAGCAGTATTTTGAAATATTTGTCGAATATGATATTTTTCTATCAAAATTCTCTCATATATCTTAATTTTTCAATCCAAAATAAGTAATTCCAAAACATCACATTAGAATAAATGAGATATGTGTAAAATTTCGTTAATAGTTCAAACAGAAAGAACTTAAGAAAAACTAACCATTAACAAGTCATAATATATGTAATTATTGATAATTTGAGACAAAGAAATAGCTAGAAACTAGCTTGGGTGGAACCTAACAAAAGGGTTAAAACTCGACTTAGCAAAAAGAAAATAAGATCAAAATAGAGTTCGGTCCAATAGTAGAGCGCATAACGTGGGGATTAAAAGCCAAAGTATATATGATATAAGGGGTCAATATGAAATTATTAAAAAAAACGAAATCAAAAGAAAGAATTGAATGAGCGGGGTTCGAACTCGGGATGTGGTGGGCCGTGGGCGCTGAACTGAGTGCAAGACCAACTGAGTTGTATCGCATGTTTTAAATAATCCTTCCCTATATTCTAAAGTACAGGTTTACTCCCTGGCTGCAGCCAGGGGCCGCCTCCGTATAGCTCCGCCCTTGATCGTAATTGTTTAGTAAATGTATAGATATGTACAAGAACATGTTTGTTTTTTAAGCAACAAAACTAAACAACATGAAATTAAACAGTAAAAGGCGTAAGATTATTTATGTTTGTTTTATGCAGTAACATAACATTGTCATGGAAAAAATGGTTTGGTTGGTGAATTTTGTGTTAATATTAGACTTATGCTGCTATTAAGGCCTATCTTTTGAGCTTAGACGGTTAAATTACAAAACGACACTTCACACTCCTTTCCTCGAGCTCTCTATATTTTTCAACTCTATCTTTTTTTTTTCATTTATACTATGGTTGAGAGTACATCTATCATCTCTCTTGTGTACCACACATTACATCTTTTTTTTTTTGTTGAACTACATTACATCTTTTTATTTGTTTTTATATGTTGGCGTTCATCATCACACTTGTTAATGAATAATGATGAACGTACGTTTTTGTGTAACCATGTTCGCGAAGATGACATGAGTTACTTGTTAAAAGTGAGTTAATTCGTGCAATTTGGTTGACAGAAGAAAGTGCATGAAGGTGGTAAGGATTTTGTTTGTAGATGTTTGGGGCAATATGGGGTATTTTAATAATTGGATGAGGCTACACGATTTATTGTATATAGGTTTTAGTTGCTCTGTAATGTCTAAACAAAATCTTTCCTTTTGATCTTGCAATCAGCCAAATAATGGCTATCTAATTATCAAAAGATCATGTGATCAACTATTATCTGATAAAAAATTAGTAATGAAGTAGGAAAAAATATCATGTGATTTTTATTTTATTTTTGTTAAAAGAAAATATCATGTGATCAATAAGAAAAATAGAAAAAATGTGGTCAACTATCAAACAGGACGTTATTAATTCGGCCTCAATTTATGACTAACCGGAAAATTTGACACCATTTTGTGACCATTTAAAAAGTTGTCTGTACATTTATCTAAAATTTTAGTTTGGCCCTCAAACTGTAACTCATTTAGTGAAACTAATTGGTCAATATTTTCTTTCTTTTACTACTCTTTAGATTCTTTCTATCTAAAGTATTATCTTTTTGTTTCTTTTCTCTTTCTCTATGTGCATGGGACAATCGTATTCGAACTAATAAAGCTTGTATTGATTAAACAAGAGTTACAACTTATATAGAGAGAGATAGAGGTTGTTAGAGTTTGTTAGGAATTCTGTTAGAGGTGGTTAGGCAGTTATGGAGTCATGATATAGTGTAGCCGACTTCACTTAAGCCTAAACACAATACACCCAAAATTACATTTACACCTCACATACACTTTCTTTACACCACTCATACACTCTTGACTATTACTCCCCCTCAAGATGAAAGGGACATTGATGAACTTTCAGCTTGCTCTTAAGACCTAGAAACCTTGGAGAAGCTAAAGACTTAGTGAATACATCAGCAGGTTGATCAATGGAAGTGATGTAGTGAACCTTGAGACGACCAGTTGAAACTAATTCTCGGATGAAATGATAATCAATGGCAAGATGCTTCATTTTGGAGTGGAAAATAGGATTGGAAGCAAGAGAGATAGCAGAAATATTATCACACCAAAGGGGAGGTGGATCTTTAAGCAACACATTGAGCTAAGCTGCAATATTCAGCCTCAGTAGAAGACCTGGATACACTCGACTGCTTCTTGGCTGACCAAGCCACTGGATTGGGACCAAGATACAAAATATAACCACCAGTTGATTTACTTGTGGAAAGATCACCAACCCACTCAGCATCTGAGTAACCAGTTAGAGAGATTGAACCCTTGTTAAAGGTTAAGCCATGATGTAAAGTGCCTTTGAGATATCTTAGGATTCTCTTGACAGCAGTTAGATGGAGCTCAGTTGGAGAACGCATATGCTGACAGACTTGGCTCACAACATAACAAATATCAGGTCTTGTCCATGTCAAATATTGTAGAGCCCCAACCAAAGATCTATAAGATGTAGGATCTGAAAGTAAGGGACTATCATTAGAAGTAAGCCTAGAACCAACAGTAGCAGGAGAATTACTAGGCTTAGCACCTAACATGTTACTCTTCTTTAATAAGTCCAGAGTGTATTTGGTCTGAGTAAGACTTAAAGTAGAAGTATCTCTCTTAACTTCTAACCCCAGAAAGTAATGTAAGTCTCCAAGATCTTTCATGGAAAATGAAGTACCAAGTTGATCAATTAGAGCCCTACAAGCAGTAGGAGATGAGCAAGTGACAAGAATATCATCAACATAGATGAGAACAATGGTGATGATACCTTGAGAGAAGCTAACAAACAAAGAAGAGTCTGATTGAGAGGCAATGAAACCAAGACCCAATAAAGCATCCATTAGAGCTTCATTCCAAGCTCTAGGAGCTTGTTTAAGACCATACAAAGACTTGTGAAGTTTGCATACATAAGAAGGATGAATAGGATCTTGAAAACCAGATGGTTGAACCATGTAAACATCTTCTTTGAGGTTACCATGAAGGAAAGCATTACTAACATCCAATTGTCTGATTGGCCAATCATATTGAACTGCTAGAGAAAGGATTACTCTAATGGTTGTAGGTTTAGCTACTGGGCTAAATGTCTCAGAGAAATCAACACCCTCCTTTTGATGAAAACCTTTGGCAACTAGTCTAGCCTTATATCTCTCAATGGAACCATCTGAGTGTTGTTTAATCTTGAAAACCCACTTACAACCTACCAAATTTTGAGAATCATCAGGAGGAACAAGAGTCCAGGTACCAACCTTTTGGAGAGCATTAAACTCAGTTTGCATAGCCTCTTTCCAATGAGGAACCTTATTGGCCTGTGTAAAACAAGTAGGTGTTGCTGGTAAGGAAGATGATAATAATGCTATAGGAACATGATGTTTGCTGGCTTGAAGCATTTTGGGTTTTAATATACCAGATTTTGACCTTTTAACCATGGGATGAGCATTGAGAGTTGGCTCAGGAGGTGGAGAAGGAATAATAGGTGTAGGTGAGGGTGGAACAGATGAAGCAGGTTCTGTGAGATTTAGAATTGAGATATTAGGTGTGGGTAATGATTGAGTTGGAGAAATAGGTTCTAAGGGGGGAAGGATTGTTTGTGATGGCTGGGTTGGAGAAATAGGAGAAGGGTGTGTAAAAATAGGAATTGGGGGTAAGGGGATAGTATTGATAGATGAGACAGTAGTCTTAGAGGTGGGTGGAGTAGAGCTGCCCATAGGATAATGGGATTCATCAAAAACAACATGTCTAGATGTATACATCCTATTAGTTTTAGGATCCCATCACTTATAACCTTTCTGAGTTGGACAATACCCAAAAAAAACACATTGAGCACTCCTTGGAGCCAACTTATGTGGAGCATAAGGTTTCAACCATGGGTAGCATGCACATCCAAAAGTCCTGAGAGTAGAATAATCAGGAGGAACACCATAGAGTTTCTCAAGAGGGCTTAGAAAGGAAATAGACCTGGTGGGGAGTCTGTTTATCAGGTAATTGGCAGTAAGAAGAGCTTCACATTAAAAAGAAGATGGAAGAGAAGCCTGAATAAGGAGAGTTCTTGTAATATCAATAAGATGTTTGTGTTTAACCTCAGCAACACCATTTTGTTCTGGTGTATGAGGACAGGAGGTTTGATGAAGGATGCCATGAGATGCTAACAGATATTGTAATTCACCATGAAGAAACTCACCACCATTGTCTGTTCTAATAGTATCAATAGTACATTTAAAATGGTTTTCAATTCTTGCCTTAAATTGAAGAAAAACATGTCTAAAAT
This sequence comes from Eschscholzia californica, assembly GCF_041429995.1. Lineage (NCBI taxonomy): Eukaryota > Viridiplantae > Streptophyta > Magnoliopsida > Ranunculales > Papaveraceae > Eschscholzia > Eschscholzia californica. Next base: position 8,068,762 of record NW_028238198.1, on the reverse strand, counting down.
CTGACTTGGCAGTAAGAGGAAAAACCCAACAAAACTTACTCCAATCATCAATCACATTGACATAATATTTGAAACCAGAAATAGAAGGTTCATTAGTAGGACCCCATACATCCATGTGTAGTAATTGAAAAGCTCTAGAAGAAGAAGTTCTAAACATAGAAAAAGGAAGCTTAGTGCTCCTTCCTAATTGACAATCACCACAGAACATGGGTTTATTACAAGCATCAGAAAAAGGTAAAATGCGTTTTATTCTTTGAATAGATTGGAAGGATGGGTGGCCAAGTCTCTTGTGCCACAAAGTAGATGAAGCAGCAGTAGTGTGAAGTGCTGAGACAACAGGAGATTGTGAAATTTTGATAGGTATTGGGTAGAGACCATCCTCAACTAGTCCTTGGAAGAACATCTTCTGTGAATGAAGATCCTTCACAAGAAATTTAGCAGGATCAAAAGTGACAGAAACATTGTTATCCTTTGTGAATTTATAAATGGAAAGTAAGTTGTGTGATGCTTGTGGAACACGAAGTATACCTTTTAAATTGAAATTGTGCTTATTGACTGTAAATGAAGAATTACCAATATGAGAGATACAATACCTTGACCACTAGCAGTGTTCACTGTGGCATTGCCATTGTAAGATGAAGTGGAAGCAACATTAGACAAATCAGGAGTAATGTGCTCAGAAACCCTAGTATCAGCAAACCAAGGGTTAAACCCATTTATATTAGCAGAAGCAAGCATTACTGATAGGTTTCTAGGAGGATTCTTACCTTGGATGGAGAAATTCATCCGATGATAATATTCATAGGCACTGTGACCTAGCTTGTTACAAATTTGGCATCTTGTAGGTGGTCTATCTGAAAAAGAATGCATTGAATTTCCTGAGCTAGGCAGATTTTTGTATTGATTTGGATTGGAATTTGGTTGATTTGGTCGAGATTGTTGAGTAGAGGATGATTGATATGAAGATCGACCACCTCCTCTTCCATAAGACCTTTTGTTATCATAATTAACCCTATTTGAGGTATTTCGATAAGAAGGAGCAAGAAATGCTTGAATAACAGTTGAAGAAACTTGTTTAATCTTATCAGAAACAGTAATCTCTTCACTAACCAGAAGGTTATGAAGTTCATTAATGGTTACTGGAGGATGACGAACTCTTATAGCTGCAGAAAAAGCATCATATTCTGATGGAAGACCTCTTAACATGGTGATAATGACCTCATTTTTAGAACAAGGCGAACCAGCTGCTGCTAAGCTATCAGTGATCTTCTTTATTTGACCAAAATATTCTTGAACAGATTAAGTACCTTTCGTTATATCTCTTAGTTTGTTTTGTAATTGAAGAATATGAGTGGTAGAAGATGCAGCAAAATTTTCTTCAAGAGTTAGCCATAAATCTCGAGAAGAATTTATACCAACAACATATGGTATAATAGAATCAGAAAGTGTTGAATTTAACCAAATTAGAAGAGATTGATCCTCTTCGATCCAATCAAGATATGCCTGATTCACTGTTGTGGATGATTGGTCATCATCATCATTGAATTGAGAAGGACAAGCTCTTGTACCTTCGATTATATCAAGAACCTTATACTTTTTAAATATAGGAAGAAATAGAGATTTCCAAGCAATGTAATTATCTCCTTGGAGCTTAATAGGTATCGCATTTGCCATTGAATTCACTGGAACTGAATTGATTTTAGGATTTTCCATGATTTGGAACTAAGTTTGCTTGATTTGTAGTGAGAGAAAGTTGCAGAAGAGAGAAGAGGATGAAGATTGTAATCGGAAACCTAGAGAGAGAAAGTAGAAGAAGAAGAAAGAGGAAAGAGGAAAGAGAAGGATCGGTTTTGCTCGTGGGAGCTTCTAGCGCTCTGATACCATATTCGAACTAATAAAGCTTGTATTGATTAAACAAGAGTTACAACTTATATAGAGAGAGAGATAAAGGTTGTTAGAGTTTGTTAGGAATTCTGTTAGAGGTGGTTAGGCAGTTATGGAGTCATGATATAGTGTAGCCGACTTCACTTAAGCCTAAACACAATACAACCAAAATTACATTTACACCTCACATACACTTTCTTTACACCACTCATACACTCTTGACTATTAAATCGAACACTACACAACTTGTATCCGATTCTTTTTCATTTTTTTTCCTCTCTCTCTCTCTCCTCTGACATCTACCACCATCGTCGCCACCGCTATCTTCAACTGTCTCTAACTAAAGCTCTAGTGGAAGCTTTGGTTGCATTGTGTGTGAGAGAGAGAGAGAGGATGTGGTCGGTGAGGAAGAAAGAGTAACAAAAGTTTTATTTATTTTATTAAACCAGTCACCGATCAACTGTGGTTGGATTGTTACCTACAACTGGTTTAATGTAAAAGGAAATAGAAAAGAGGACATGGTGAGAGTAATACTTTAGGTAGAAAGGATAAAAAAAGAAAGAAAATATAGCATATAAGTTTGACTAAAGAAGATATGGTCTTGGCCTCTTGGGGGAGCAAATTATAGTGTAGATAAAAAAAAGGGGTTGTTTTTGCAAAAGGATGAAATATAAGGGAGTTCTAAAATATGTAGTAGCCCCTAAACATTTCCCTCCTTATAAAGTCACAACCATTTCCTCTGTCCAAAAGCAGCGCCAAATTTTCTTCTCTTTTCCTTCTTCCCATATCTGAATCTCTCTGCCTTTTCTTCTTCCACATTCATCTCTCTTCTCTCTCTCTCTCTCTAAAAGATTTATCAACAAGAGAGAGAGAGAAAGAAAGTATCTACTCTGCTTTAGGGTTTGTACTGTAATGGGGAAAGAAGAGAGTTTATCAGAGAGGGTTCCTCTACTTGAAGCTAATAATTTTCCCACAGGAACAGAAACAGGAACTTCTTCTTCAATTCAAACTATTGGTAATATAATCGTTTCACTCGTGGGAACCGGGGCCTTAGGTCTTCCTTTCGCTTTCAGGTTCGCCGGTTGGTTCTCTGGTTCAATTTGTGTCATCATTGCTGGGATCTCCACTTTCTACTGCATGAACCTCCTCGTCAGTTCTCTCTCTCTCTCTCTCTCTATCTTTCTTAATTACTTTCTCTCTCTAAAATGATTTCTTTTCAACAAATTTATCAATTCTTGAATGTTTTTACAGGTAGAATGCAGAAATATATTAAAAGAAGAAGAGAAAACAGAGAGAGAATCAGTTAAAACATATGGAGATTTAGGTTACCAAGCATTTGGAAATTCAGGTAGATTTCTCACAGAAACCCTAATTCTAATCTCACAGTGTGGTGGAGCTGTTGCTTTCCTTATATTCATAGGTCAAAATCTTTCTTCTGTATTCAAATCCTATGAAATTGATCCATCATGGTTCATAATTCTACTAATTCCAATACAAATATCATTATCATGGATTCAATCTCTCTCAACTTTATCACCATTTAGTGTATTTGCTGATATTTGTAATGTTTTGGCAATGGGAATTGTAATTAAAGAAGATCTTCAATTATTTGATGGATTTTCCAAAAGAAAGGCTATAACAGAGGGGGTTGAGGGAATTAGAGGGTTAGCATTTGCTGGTGGAATTGCTGTTTTTTGTTTTGAAGGATTTGGAATGACATTGGCTTTGGAAGGATCAATGAGAGATAAAGGAAGGTTTAAGTGGATATTAGGGCAAGCTTTTATGGGGATAATTTTGGTTTATGTTTGTTTTGGATTGTGTGGGTATTTGGCTTATGGTGATCAAACTAAAGATATTGTTACTCTTAATCTCCCTAATAACTGGTCTGCCACTGTTGTCAAGGTATGTGCTTTATTATCATGCTTTTAAAGGAAGGGTAAAAAAATACAAAGAAAAATTAACGGTTAAAATCGGCCGATAAAAATATTCGAAAGGAAGCTGGTCATTTTTAGGGGCCTTTTGTTGAATCAATCATCTCTAAAGTCAAAGTAGAATTACTACTGGCCTAAAGTCCGACGAAATTAAATGGCTTAAAACCCACATAAACTACTTTGTTTATACCCAAGTTCAATATTTCTAGATTTTCACTTCTATGAGATCGAATTTGAGACCTCTGCATTGCGAACTAGATGCAATGACTAATTGGGTTATCAGTTGTTGACCATAGGTCATACACTTTTGCATTGATAAAAGTTATCAGCTGTGACACATAAACGCATTGTATGAAACATAATAACCTTTTAAACTTCGTATTTTGTCTAACTATATTTATATTTTTTGCCCATTTAGGGTAACTTTTTTTTTTGGCTCCCTAGTTTGTGACCAATTTCATTTTTGATTTCTTGTTTTTTATGAATTCAAAATTGATTTTGTTTTTAAAAGCGTCAGCTAACTTTAACTATTATTTTTTTGTTTTCATAATTACCTTCATGCAGCCAGCTAGACTTCTAATTTATGTTACTACTGTTCTAACGGGAGATGTTACAATTACTTAGAAGATGACATAATGACTCATTTTTCACCAAAGTACAATTTTTTTTCAAAGTTTGTTTACAATGTGGACCGCTCTTTTATCGAGATGAGGAAACATGTCATCCTCTAAGTAAGAAATTCTGAGTAACTTTAGCAAATCCCTATTCTCCAATATTCATTTTTTTCTTCTAGCAATTCTTACAAAGAGAAATCCCACTAAGAGAATAAGACTGAACCTGGTCAATACTTGCTTGCCCAAGAGGTTGAAAGTGTTGACATAAATTCCAAAAATCCTGGAGCCCAGGTTCGATTCTCAATGCGGGTGGAATCCATAATTTATTGAACTTGGGTTATTAAAGGTATAAATAATGTAACAAATTTGTCGGGCTTTAGGCTTCTTTCATGTTGTTGAATTTTAGGTCTCTTTCATTAATAGTTGAACTTAGGCAGCTATTGTGCTTATCACATCTTCATGATTGGCCTTGTAACGACTAACGTAGATCAAAGTCGATTTGTCAAAAAAAAAAGACTGAACTTGAGTGGGAACTTTGACCTAGTTGAATGATAACACGTTATGGAAGTACAACTTTCTAATTTACGTTATCGAGTTTTAAGGTTACATGATGATGTAAATATCGGAAATGACAAGAATTCTTTCTTTGGTGGTGATGACTTAACAGATCGGACTTTGCGTAGGAATGGCTTTCACGTTTCCAACAATGGTGCACCCTATCTACGAAATCACCGAGGGAAAGCTCCAAGAAAGTAAGTGGTTTCAGAAACTCTGTTATTCGTCGAACGACGAAGAAAGAGAAAGAGCCATAAGGAGAGAAAGATGCATATTATACTTGTTCAGGGGTATTGAGATAGTGGGAATGGCCATTTTAGCATTATGTGTTCCTGGTTTTGGAGTATTTGTCTCCTTAGTCGGAACCACTGTCTGTGCATTGCTCTCCTTCGTCTTGCCAGTCTTGTTTCACCTAATATTCATGGGATCTTCTTTACCTCTCTGGCAAAAAGCATTAGATATCTTCATTTTCATCTTTGGAATAGCTTTTGCCGGTTATGGTACTTACACTACCGTCTTCGGTGGTGGTCCGGAAAATGTTTAATCTTGATCAACTCTTAGCCATTAGTTACAACAAATGAACACTCGTGAAACCCACTTTAGACGGGTGGTGGTGGTAAGTGGTAACACGTAAGTTTCTTCACCACAGAAAGACTACTTTTCTGTTGTTTTTTGATCCTCTTGGCATAGCCCTAGAGCTCCATATGTAACTTTTCCTCATTTCAATTTAATCAAATTATTCAAAAAAAATAAAAAAAATTTTGTCTTTTGTTTTTATTCTTTTCCTCTGTCATCTTGGGATATGTAACTGGTTTGTTTTGGATTTTTATATTCGTCTTTTCAAGATGCACCATACCAATTTCAACAGGAAAAAAAAGATGCACCATACTATGAGATACTAAATACTAGGGTCATCAATAACTATTTAAGCAATGGCACTTCTAGTTCTACTTTGGTGGGAGGTTCAAAGGTTCTCTTTGTGTACACAAAAAAACTCGCTAAGGATGTACACAAAGAACACCAACACACATTTTCCGGTGTCTATATCGATCCATCAACATAGCCGTATAAATCAGTGCTAAATGAGAACAATATCAATCTGATCTTTTCAGATTAGAAAGTTGGATTCATCGAGTCTCTTCGCAACAAAGTACGATATATTTGAAATTAGAAGAAAAGAAGTTGAAGTAGATGAGAACGCCCGAGAAGATGAAAGAAACGACGAAGAAAATGGAGATTCCATGATTTTAATCGACGACTTTAGATGGAGTTTTAGGTCTTTTGATCAAACCTAATCTGATACCATGTAAGAAATGAAAGAGAGAAGGTTTGATGTACTGAATTGTCAGTCAAAGAATTACAGACTTCTCTCTATTTATAGAGTTAGTTAATGAGGGATTAATTGTAATTGGAACTATTAACCAATCCTAATGATATTTAAACTTAACTCTTTATTACAATCAGTTTACACCTTATTCTTATATTCTTACAATTATACTTATGTAATCTTTTTAATAAAGAAATAGATAATCATACATCAACTAGTTTGGACATCCCCTTCAACAAAAAAAAAAAAAACTAGTTTGGATACCGAAACATGCTTCTATCGCCATGATCCTATGATTTCAAAATTTCCGAAGTGGATGCACTATTGCTAGATTGGCAACACAAGTTATTTTTTAACTCCCATATCTGCTTAAAGCGAAAGGATAATTTAAACTTACCCGGTCATCATATATGCACAGAAAAAGGGGTTAAAAAAGTAGAACCGAACATAGTTCTTCATTTCGAATACACTAATTTCCTTTAAAAAAAACACATAAATTTTTCTCTTGATGGATAAAAGTGTTAGACTTTAACCATGTCTAGTCTACAACACGCGAATCAATGTAAAGACCAAATATCAGTCCGTTAATAAAAACATTTTTTTTAAAACAAATAGAAGCCCAAGTAAAATCTTTGGCTTTGGTATTGCAATCCTGATTGGGAGATTTTATAGGCAATGCCCAAACTTGTTATAGATAATCTCGCTAAAGGCAAGCCGGAATTTGGTTAGAGGCAATCTATGAGTAGGAGGCAATGCCTCAACCAGGGTTTGACCTAAAGACGATGTTGTTAGGTCCATCGTTAAGCCAAAGTCTTTTGAATTAACCCCTCCCCAAATTCAGAGAAGATTGTTCTACGTTGTTCGTCGATTTCTTCTTCTTCTTCTTCAAATCTCTCTCTCAAAATCGGCCATACTTAACATGCTTTCACTACAACTCTCCTCTCCATCTCTCTCCCATTTTATATGGTCCATAAACCCTAGAATTTGGAAGATCGAATTTCTATAAAATCTTGATCCAAAACTAAATTTCTCTGCGTGGGGTTGTTTGGAGCTTAATCGAAGCGTTTTTATCGGCCATTTTAGTCGGGAGTTGAGGCAATCGTCGATTTAAAGATGTTAACAAAAATTAAGTTCCTGTTGTTGAATCGGTGGGCTCGTACCGGTAGAGGCAGTGATAATCGGTGTGGCCACACCGGTGGAGGCAGTGCAAATCGGTACAACCTCACCGATTTCAATAACAGAAAGCAAGTATGTCGAAATCGGTCGGGTCACACCGTGCTATACACACGAACTCGGTCGAACCAGACCGATTTTGAGGTCGACGTCAATTTTTTTCATCAATGCCGAAACTTACTCCTTCAAACACGAATTGAAGTATTAGGGAATGCTCACATACCGCTTTAGAAAAGAATTTTAGACATAAACCATTTTGGTGCGTTTCGGAGGTCGCTGGTAACCGGTGAATTTGATATTTCTGGTGAGATGAAGCTAGGATTTAGGGATTCAGGTTTGACATCTAGTACTTGATTTAGTTTCTTATTTTGGAAAAAGATAACTTGGGTGAAGATAATCCCCAAAACTTGATTATTGTAGGCTTGCCTTTAAATAAATATGGTCATATTACATTGACCAAGTCATAAGTGAAAAATACATTACCTATAACAAATTTGGAGACATTGCTTATAAAATTTCCTATCCCGATTAGGAGTAATATCTACCACGGCCAATTAATCATGGCCGCGACTTTGGGGAATAAAGAAAATTCTCCGGAGAATAAAGACTTTTCTTAAAACTAGTCAAATAAGGGACTAGTTTTAAGACTTTTCTTAAAACATAAATAAGAAAATTTTCTTATTTATGTTTCTTTTTATTGCTAAGGGACTTCTAATTTTTGGCGGTCCGGCGATCTTCGCCGGAGAAGATGATGAGGTGGCGAGAAGATGAAGTGGCAGAGAGAACGGATGAGATTGAGGAGAACTTTCAAAAAAATGTATTCTGTATTCCCCATAAAATTTATTCCCCAGTTCCCTCGAGAATTTATTCCCCGGAGAATTTTCTTTATTCCCTAAAGCCGCGACCTTAATCATTTGATCAGCAAACTTACCAAACTGTAGAATCTCGAAAATTCTATCCAATCCAAAGTAAGGAAAAAAAGTACCATATTTACCCTTGTTAACGAAATCGGTGACAAAATCTGACGTGTACAAATAGACCTCGTTGGCTCCACCTCCACCGTACACCACCATTTTCCTTTCTGAAATTCAGTTGGCGCTTTTATTCTCTTTCTTTCCACTTTCTTCCTTCCCCCATACCTGCCTGCCTGCCTGCTGAATCTCTCCCTTTTCTTCATCCACATTCATCTCCTCTCTCTCTCTAAGATTTTTAGAGAGATAAACTAGAGAGAGAAAGTTCAATCATCTCCTCTGCTCTTGCTTTCTTTCACTTGATGAAATGGCGAAAGAACTACTGACTTCATCAGAGGCGGTGGTTCCCCTACTTGAACCTAATAATTCTCACACAGGAAGAGGAACTTCTTCTTCAATTCAAACTATCGGTAATATAATCGTTTCTGTCGTCGGAACTGGCGTTTTAGGTCTTCCTTTCGCTTTTAGATTCTCCGGTTGGTTTTCTGGTTCCATTTGTGTCATTATTGCCGGAATCTCCACTTTCTATTGCATGAACCTCCTCGTAAGTTCTCTAACCAACTTTTTTACTCTCTCTCTGTATAACTTTCTCTCTTCTTCTCAACAAACTTATCAATTCTTGAATGTATTTGCAGGTTCAATGTAGAGACAGATTAAAAGATGATGAAAAATCATCAGAGAGAGAATCAGTTAAAACATATGGAGATTTAGGTTACCAAGCATTTGGAAATTCAGGTAGATATCTCACTGAAACCCTAATTCTAATCTCACAATGTGGTGGAGCTGTTGCTTATCTTATATTCATAGGTCAAAATCTTTCTTCTGTATTCAAATCCTATGAAATTGATCCATCATGGTTCGTAATTCTGTTAATTCCAATTGAGATATCATTATCATGGATTCAATCTCTCTCAACTTTAGCACCATTTAGTGTATTTGCTGATATTTGTAATGTTCTGGCAATGGGAATTGTTATTAAAGAAGATCTTCAACTGTTTGATGGATTTTCTAAGAGAAAAGCTGTAACAGAGGGGATTGAGGGAATTAGAGGGTTAGCATTTGCTGGTGGAATAGCTGTGTTTTGTTTTGAAGGATTTGGAATGACATTGGCTCTAGAAGGATCAATGAGAGATAAAGGAAGGTTTAAGTGGATATTAGGGCAAGCTTTTATGGGGATAATTTTGGTTTATGTCTGTTTTGGATTGTGTGGGTACTTGGCTTATGGTGATCAAACTAAAGATATTGTTACTCTTAATCTCCCTAATAACTGGTCTGCCACTGCTGTCAAGGTATGCTTTATTCTCAAGTTTATATTATAATTTATAGAAGAGTTCAATAACTATTATGATATATCTCCTCAGAATAATATAATATTATCTCAAGCTATATTTATTATTTTATATCGAAAAGAGGTTGCCATATTAATCCTATTTAAAGATGAAAAACTCCTCAATAAGTTTATCTTATTGGGTATGACAGCTTCCTTTATAACTACGTCTCTGCCCATGTATAAATGACAATGTGAAGAGCTTCAAGCACATATGTGGGACTATAGTTAATAAAAAATAGTTGAGTGTTAGCTTAGCTTCAACAGTACAACTTATCACTTTTGAGCATCTCTATGGCGATGATCTCAGTATTGTGCTTCATGACTATGTCTGAAGTATTGAGAGGTTCTTAGAGTTTTATGTGAAAATTGATTTCTTTATTGTTCTTCTCTTTTTAGTTCTGATTGTGAGTTGAGTTTGGAAAGAGTAGAAATGTAGAATCATATTCTTGTTGGTGTTAGTCCCACATTGGTTGTGGAAGGGGTAGTGCTCACTTTACAAGTGTGAGGGAAAGCCTCACATCTGAGCTAGCTTTCGAGGTGAGATAGGCCTAAGGCCACTTTGGGGCAAGTAAGGCGTATGGAGTATGGACCACACCCACACGGTATCAGAGCCATGTTTTCCGAAGTCTTTCAAGTCCATTGTAGAGGGGAGGACAGTCTTCCATGTTTAATGTGTGAAGGAAAATAATGTTGGTGTTACTGCCACGCTGGGTGTGGGAGGGTGGTGATCACTTTTTAAGTGTGAGGGAAAATGGCACATTTGGGCTAGATTTCGAGGTGAGATAGACCTAAGACCACTTTGGGGCAAGTAGGACCATAGACCACATCCACCATTCTGACAACAAAGTATAATTCTTTCGACGCAACACGCAAGTTCATCCTATCTTCTCATATAAAGCTTTTTTAGATTCGACTTAATAATACCACAATATATTGTTATGCGTGTGCATCTTAATCGCTGATGCTTTTGTGTAGATTTTTAGATGGTTAAGTCTCAACCACCAAGTCTCATTCTAATACTTTGTTGTATTATATATTTGGTTAGACCTACGGACATTGTATCTTACATATGCGCATAACGGAGATGAGAGAGAATAAAGATATTAGCTTATTGAGTGCCCAAACAACACAATCTTTTGACTGACATACATCCATCTTTATGATCACACGAGGATAAGGTGCAGCTCATGAGTGTACAGTAGAGACCTCTGTTAACATCTCAAACTTTAGGAACACATGGATTTCTTACCTTGATTTCGTTAACCACCAGCTTGTGCTTGCAACTTGCAGTACAAAAGATATGTGAAGAATAACATAACTGATGAACGGCCACTTTCCAAGCGATACTGTCACCCTGGATTGTGGAAGTCATATTTCTCATTTTTTTTAATGAAAACTAATTTCCCACTAAAAGAGTCTTACTAGACCGCAGTGTGAAGTGCGATCAGGTCAAATGGTAACACTTGATGCTTTTGTTTTGGAGGTGACAGTTTCCATTGTACATTATTGGGTTGAAAGGTTGCTGCATGATGTTTAGGAAATGATGATATATTCATTTTGGCCAGTAACCTTAATCATCCATAGTTATTAATGCAGTTTGTATTGTTTGCATTGATGTGGATTAGCACAATTTGGATTAGATACAACAGTATATAGAGAATTGTACTTATAATATGTTTTTGTGGTGATGATTTAACAGATAGGACTTTGCCTAGGACTGGCTTTCACATTTCCAATAATGGTACACCCCATCCACGAAATCGCTGAGGTAAAGCTGCAAGAAAGTGAGTGGTTTCAGAAACTCTGTCATTCTTCCACGAACGAAGAAAGAGAAAGAACCTTAAAGAGAGAAAGGTATGCACTATACTTGTTTAGGGGCATTGAAGTGGTTGGAATGGCCATTTTAGCATTATGTGTTCCTGGTTTTGGAGTATTTGTCTCTCTAGTCGGAAGCACTGTCTGTGCATTGCTCTCCTTCGTCTTGCCAGTCCTGTTTCACCTAATATTCATGGGATCTTCTTTACCTATCTGGCAAAAAGCATTAGATATCTTCATTTTCATCTTTGGAATAGCTTTTGCCGGTTATGGTACTTATACAACAGTAGTTGGTGGTGGTCCGGAAAACGTTTAATCTTGATTAACAACGTATGAATTCGGTTAATGTTCTTAACAACAGACTTTACGAACTAAGCTAGCTAGCGCTTGACAAGTTTGATGGCAGATTTGCATCACAAAGTCACCCTCGGAGCATAGCATGTTGACAAAGAAATACACGGGATCAAGATCAATCCATATATGTAACTAAAGGTATGTTGTTCAATGATTCTGAACTGGTTACTCGATGATCATTTAGTAACTTCGGGATGTAAAATTTGGAATACTTTGTGAAAACACAAATGGAAGAGGTTAGGCCTTATTTCAGAGAACTGCTAATTTCATGTTAAGTTTGGTTAAAAAGATATGTCAATATTCTCATGGCTTTGGCTTTCTGTATAAACGCTAAGAAAACTCATGCAAATCTAAGCAAACATATGTGAACTTTACTCGTGCAAACCTGTGTAAACTTACAAGATAGTTTGGCAAGTACGTTGTCGAATTCAATCACATATTTGCTTGAAGTTTGGCAAGTCCATTGTCGAATTCAATTACATATTTGATTTGTCAACTTAAAGTTTTTCGACATTAAACGAGGCTACTTTTGTTTCGGAAGAACGCATTGACATGGGATTTTGTATGCTAGATTCTGAAACTATTTTCGACATTTTAAAATCAATAACAAAGTACACAATATTATACTTATCTAAGACGGTTAAGTCAACAGCAATTGCTATAATTTTTTACTACTGAAATATTTAATCAAGATGGCAAGTCCTTCCAGCTTTCTAAGCTAGAATGCTTGATACATATAGCCTAATAGGGTTTAGGTAAAACTTGGCTAATGGGCCAGTTGTTACCTATGGGATAGGAAGAGAGCAAGAGGAAGAAAACGAAAATTTCACATAATACTCTCGATTGAATAATAAACCAGATTTATTTTGTATATTCATTCGATCAGAAATGTGTTCCTGTTATGTATAGTGCACATCGAGTCTGTACACAGACAAACCTTCTGTTTAGATGGGCGTCTCCGTTGCTCACGTAAATGTGGAATTGCACACAAAGGCAAACCTTTTGTTCAGATGGGCGTCTCTGTCGCCCACGTAAATGTGGAATTGCACCCAAAATCGTGCAAACTGTGGAAGCGAGATTCGATCAGGTTCAGTGAGTCTTACTAGAGAAACTTTTTTTAAGATGAATTGAGGATAACAGTACTAGTCTGAAAGAAAAAAAATAAGTTTCTTGAGATCTGATTCTTGTGCTTTGTGTTTCTCTGAATGAATGGAAAAATATGTGAATGAGAGAGTAAAAAGGGAGCAGCTGTACTATATGGAGATGTGTTCTTTTTCTTTCTCAACTTGTACTTTGATATTCAATTTTAAGTGTCATAGTTTCCATTTCCAATGTTGAGACTACAAACCCTCTTTCCAATAATCTATTTATGAGCTTATAAAAATATAAAACAATTTTCGATTTTGCGTAATGGGTGGCGCTGTTTATGGGTCAATCATCAATTTCACCTTCGAATTTCGAAGATTTTCCACTTTTCACTATATTATTATACTTTGTTGTTTTAATTCTTTACCTGTCACGACGGTCGCTTTACTGTGTAAATAGTCGGACTCTGAAACATAAATTTGTATCTTGACCTATATTTTGATTTTGACTTCATCATCTGCCTAAGAAAGAAAACTTCCCTAGATTTCCCCTTGAAAATATTAGTAAAAAAATTCCATATGGAGAAGAAAAATAACACAAACCACTAAGGAAAATTGCTACCCATTAACATAAAATTGGTGAGACTTCTTAGGTTTCTAAAATTAGTGTAATCAACAACCAAAATGTAAAACACAATCAAGACAATATTTTGAATCAAATCTACTCAACTTCAATTCCAATTGTTGCCCAAAAGATGATTTTGTAATCTATATTGGAATTGAGTAGAATACAAGTATTTTTGAAGCTTAAAATGTAATTTTAGGTTTGATTAGCTTGTGTTTTGATCCATTTACTTGAGATTTTGATACTAAAAAACTTTTTATAATGGGCTCTACAAAACAAGGATCCAACTTATTTACACACATGCTTAGTTAGCATCAAATGAATTTGTCAACCTATTATGAGAAGGAGAAAGTATATTCGTTGTCTCTAGACTTCAACGAAGACTTCACGAAGCTTTACTGTTTTGTGTTATTGCTTTTGGCCTCCTCCTCTATGGGTCATTAAGAGATACCACTGAGAGTTTGGATTCTACATCTTGTAGTCAACTAACACCAATTTCTCGTTCTCATTTGAGAAATCCTCTCCATTACGAAAATTTTTGTGGCACTTTTTCTACGATGTGCCAACATTCAATTAGTAAAAATGACTGCTAATATATTTTGGAATTTGGACAAATAGTGAATTTCTTAGTATTATATTAAGTCCTAGTTGTTGTATGAACTTGAAGGAGGAAGCTTCCCCAAATGAGTTTTTATGAATAAAAAGTCATCTCATCTCCCAATGAAACTTAACACTAAAAATATACTACACTACTTCCAAACTAATATAACAATTAACTACTTGATTAGTTGACTAAAACCGTTTTAAATTCATGGAGACAAGCACTTTTACATGAATGTATCATATTATAATACATCAATTAAGAATGACATGAAGTCCTAACTCCTAATCTTGATAATCTAATTGTAAGATTAGGGTTATAAATAGAGGAAGTGTTAGGTAAGTTTCATATCCACCCATAGTTGTAGTATTAGCTAGCTAGTGTTAGAAGAATGGGAGCCATGAGTACTAACACCATCATTTTATCCATCTTGTTCATCTCTTCTTCCATGTTGATGGTTCCAAGTATCCATGCTGACCCTTATGACACTCCCACCACCCCTGTACCAGTAACACCTACTACCCCCTCCCCACCACCACCGGTGACACCGGTAACACCAGCAGCACCTCCTCCTTCTGCAGTTGCAGGAAAAGAGTTTCCTCCCCAATCCTTCTACTGCAGTGGTAAATGCAGTGGAATGATTACTTGCCCAAAGGAATGTCCAGCTTTCAAGCCAGCCAACCCTACAGCTAAAGCTTGCACAATTAACTGCAACTCTCCCAAATGTGAAGCTACCTGCACAGGTAAGTCTTGTAAATTAGTATGTTTTTTCTTTCACGATTAGCAAAGATTTGTGCTGACTGGGACAAACGCACTATCGACTGATTTGTATTTATTTGTGCTGACTGGGACAAACGCACTATCGACTGATTTGTATTTATTTTTCATAACGGCCGGGATTATTCTTTTTAGTTACTAATATTTGATTATTATGTCATGGCAGACCGAAAGCCTAACTGTGACGGACCAGGATCTGCTTGTGGTGACCCAAGATTCGTTGGAGGAGACGGCATTGTTTTCTACTTCCATGGTAAGACCAACCAACACTTCACCTTGGTCTCTGACTCCAGCCTTCAAATCAATGCTCGTTTCATTGGTCGCCGACCCGAGGGCCGAAAGCGTGACAACACATGGATCCAAGCTTTGGGTCTCATGTTTGCTGGTTCTCACACATTCAGTTTGGAAGCCAAGAAGGTTGCTGACTGGAACAACAATGAAGACCAAATCCTCTTCACATATGACAACCAACCCATCTCCATTGATGAAGGTCATCTCTCTTCTTGGTCTGCACCAAACAGCCCTCTCCTAGTTGAGAGAACTGCAAGAACCAACAGTATCACAGTGACATTACCCGGTATAGTTGAGATCTCTGCAACTGTTGTTCCTATTACCAAAGAAGATGACAAGATCCACAACTACCAAATCCCATATGGGGAAGATTGTTTTGCTCACTTAGAGGTCCAATTCAGGTTCTTGGATCTTTCCGAGAGAGTTGAAGGAGTTTTGGGCCAGACATACCGACCCGAGTTCCAGAGTCCAGTGAAGAGAGGAGTAGCAATGCCAATCATGGGTGGTGAAGACAAATACATGACTTCATCTCTGCTCTCAGCTGACTGCAACTACTGCACTTTCTCATCATTAGTAGCTGCCAAGCCTCTACGATTGAACCCAAGTAGCACCATGGACTGTACCAGCAAGATGAGCAATGGACGTGGAGTTGTCTGCCGTCGTTAGACCAATCAAATTTATAAGTAAACCAATAGACGAAGATCGTCTAATACGAAGAGATTATCCATAAGGACTAAAATATAAGAGTAGTTAATATGTAGGGTGTACGATGAATCGGCTAAACAGCGTATTATTCGAACTTAATTTGTAGTAGGTTTTGGAATAGTTAAAAGTACTACAATAAGTCTAGCTTTTGATTTATTTAGTCAAGTTTCTTGTTTACTTCCTTGGTTTTGCTTAAATTATGTGTATCCGTTAAGGAAATAATTAGTGAACTTTCATGGATACAATTATTCCCATTCAATCATCATAAAATACATTTTTCCTCAACAAAACTTTGACCCAAATCTTATGTGTCTATGGGTGATTCAATATTTCAAACCCCCACAACTAAAACAAGTTTTCCCAAATTTATGTAGATTAACTATAAATTGGTGGCATGTTTGCACTTTAAAACTGAACAAAAATGCAAAACGTTGGATCGGGAAATAATTAAAACAACTCCAAAATACCAATCAGAGCAATACTTGTACTTAACTACGAGAGCAAATGATGTTGGGGTAGACCCACATTGGTTGTGGAAGGGACAGGTAAGGCGGTCAGTTCATAAGTG
Organism: Eschscholzia californica; assembly: GCF_041429995.1. Classification (NCBI taxonomy): domain Eukaryota; kingdom Viridiplantae; phylum Streptophyta; class Magnoliopsida; order Ranunculales; family Papaveraceae; genus Eschscholzia; species Eschscholzia californica. Next base: position 8,052,156 of record NW_028238198.1, on the reverse strand, counting down.
TGAACGAAAGCTTCACTTCTTGAGCTAATTTTTTGGGTGAGAAAGGCCCTAGACACCCAAAACTAGTATTAGAGCCAGAGAATATAACAAATCTTTGTCCAATAGACCACCAAAGGGATGAATGGTTTTGTCTCTCTTTTGAGGATAAATAACATTTAATTAGTTTTCCTTCCTGAGAAGATAATTAACAAAACAGGAAATTGGCCCGAAGACCCAATTTTAAAAAGACAAGTTAAATTGTTTTTGGTTAAAAATCCAAATATTTTTATTTTGTTTAGTTAAAAATCCAATACTTTTTACAAAGGTGTCGCAAGGGGTTGCAAAACATTGCAAAAGTGTTGTATGGCGTTGCAAGGCATTGCAAAGGTGTTGCAATGCGTTGCAAAGCATTACGAAGGTGTTTCATGTTGCAAGGCGTTGCAAGGCATTGCAAAGGTGTTGCAAGGCTTTGCAAAGCTGTTGTAAGGTGTTGCAAGGCTTTGCAAAGCTGTTGTAAGGTGTTGCAAGGCGCTCCAAAGCTATTGCAAAGCATTTAAAGTTGTCGCAAGGCACTGCAAAGCTGTCGCAAGGTGATGCAAAGCTGTAGAAAGGCGTTGCAAAGTTGTCGTAAGGTGTTGCAAATTAAAAAAAAAATTCGGGGAGCTGAAGACAAAAAAAATTGGATAATCCTTTTTAACCGAAGTCCGAATATTTTAGGGAGTTTTAGCCAAATTTCCTTTTTTTGGACTCTCTTCCCATAATGTCTTAATTGAGAATCCATCACGGAATAGGTGCAAATCTCTTTATTTTTCCCAGCTTGAGCCTACCAAGAAGTGTGGTATCCTAAAGAGTTTGTAGCCTACAATACCTGGCTCGAGGACTGAAGTACCTTTGGCCAGATGGTACCAAAGCACGATCCTTACCTTAACAGAAATAACGACATTGTGAAGGTTGATTGTGACTCTTGTGCTTTTAGACCAATGTTGAAAAGTGGCTCACTAATAAATGAGACTCTTAACAGAACTAACGACATTGTACGACTTTTCTTTCTCCAAATTTATCTCCAATACCTTATTATTGCTCCGAACCATATCGACCGTATTATGTTGCTTCCACTCCTTTACAAGGTGATAGATTGAACTTGAAGTGATATTGTTAAGAAGATTAAAGTTTGAATAGATAGTTTCCCAAACTTTGGCAGTAAAAGAGACATGTTCTATCTCATTTCCTATGATAATGAAGATGATAATGAAATGTGAAGAATATAGTACTGTTTCAATAAAAGTTCAATTTTATTTCCATATCTTAACTGGTACATAAGGTTTTGATAATCCAAGCAAAACTGAAAAAACAAAACAAAAACAACAACTTGATACTTTTATATCTATTCCAAAATTAAACCACCTATAATACTAAATTGATGTTGCTTCTTTCCTAAAGATCAATCTTGACTCTATTCTTATTCCATTAATAATACTTCATATAGTCGACTACCCGATAGAGCAATTAGTTTAACTCTATAAGCATTGACTAACCAATTATGCATTTTTGATTGGTCTAACGACGGCAGACAACCCCACGTCCATTGCTCATCTTGCTGGTACAGTCCATGGTGCTACTTGGGTTCAATCGTAGAGGTTTGGCTGCTACTGATGATGAGAAAGTACAGTAGTTGCAGTCAGCTGAAAGCAGAGATGAAGTCATGTATTTGTGTTCACCACCCATGATTGGCATTGCTACTCCTCTCTTCACTGGACTCTGGAACTCGGGTCGGTATGTCTGCCCCAAGACTCCTTCAACTCTTTCAGAAAGATCCAAAAACCTGAATTGGACCTCTAAGTGAGCAAAACAATCTTCCCCATATGGGATTTGGTAGTTGTGGATCTTGTCATCTTCTTTGGTGATAGGAACAACAGTCGCAGAGATCTCAACGACACCGGGTAATGTCACTGTAACACTGTTGGTTCTTGCAGTTCTCTCAACTAGGAGAGGACTGTTTGGTGCAGACCAAGAAGAGAGATGACCTTCATCAATGGAGATGGGTTGGTTGTCATAAGTGAAGAGGATTTGATCTTCATTGTTGTTCCAGTCAGCAACCTTCTTGGCTTCCAAACTGAATGTGTGAGAACCAGCAAACATGAGACCCAAAGCTTGGATCCATGTGTTGTCACGCGTTCGGCCCTCAGGTCGGCGACCAATGAAACGAGCATTGATTTGAAGGCTGGAGTCAGAGACCAAGGTGAAGTGTTGGTTGGTCTTACCATGGAAGTAGAAAACAATGCCGTCTCCTCCAACGAATCTTGGGTCACCACAAGCAGATCCTGGTCCGTCACAGTTAGGCTTTCGGTCTGCCATGACATAATAATCAAATATAAGTAACTAAAAAGAATAATCCCGGCCGTTATGAAAAATAATTACAAATCAGTTGATAGTGCGTTTGTCCCAGTCAGCACAAATCTTTGCTAATCGTAAAAGAAAAAACATAATTTACACGACTTACCTGTGCAGGTAGCTTCACATTTGGGAGAGTTGCAGTTAACTGTGCAAGCTTTAGCTGTAGGGTTGGCTGGCTTGAAAGCTGGACATTCCTTTGGGCAAGTAATCATTCCACTGCATTTACCACTGCAGTAGAAGGATTGGGGAGGAAACTCTTTTCCGGCAACCTCAGATGGTGGTGGTGCTAGTGGCCCAGATGGTGGTGGTGGTGATGCGTAAATGTAAGGTGGTGGTGGTGATGCGGTGGTGGGAGTGTCATAAGGGTCAGCATGGACCATCAACATGGAAGAACAAATGAACAACAAAGAGAAAATGAGTGTGTTGATATTCATTGTTGCCATGCTAATGAATACTATCAACTCCTAATTCCTAATTAGAGTCTAAGACTGAACTGCATTTTCACTACACTATACTACTACTATTTATAGTCTTAATGGATCGATCGAGTAACGATTAATTAATGACAAGTGTACTAATTAGTGTAATTAAGATGTCAGGATATTATATCTTCATGTGAAAATTTCAGCAACTCTGACCATAATTAATTGATTTAGTCAACTAAATAGATAATTAATTAACAATTTGTTTATGGGTTATCTTCCATTTTTAGGTTGAAAATGGAAACTTCTTTGATATGAAGGAATCTTCTAAAGTTATATCATTAATCACCGACTCTCACAAGTACAAAGAGCACGTGAGAGAGCTTAACTTTGCCATTTAATGAGGATTCTCTTAGTGCAAGTTGATGATAAAAATCTTTACTATATTTTGTTGATTTTGATCATTTTAATGTTGATTGAGAGAGCATCTTCCAAGTCAATGAGAAATTGATTTTTTTTTGAGAAGGTAAAAGCTATATAAATTCCCAAAAACTGACAAAAGTGTCGATCAGTAAATCTTTGATTTTTTTTTAATATGTTTATCTCTTTAAAATGTGGTGGTGTGTCGATTGCACTAAATTACCCAAGCTAGATCCCAATCTAATCAGTGTAACAATTTTGGCCCGACTCAGTACAAAGAAGTTGGGTCACTCTGTTTGCCCGATAAGCCTAGTTTAGCCGTCCTCGACTCGTCATTTGGTTGGTATTGTTTTAAGTCGCGGCGTTGGGGCATAAAGAATAATCTCATACAAATGCATATACATTGTCCCGGCGAAGGAAAGTGTTCCCTTCGCCGGAACCAGACCTCGAAGAGGGTTTTGCCCCGAAGATTTCGTGGGCACAAAACCTTGTGAACTTCATAGAGATATCTAGAAAGACCGCAAGAGAGAGAGAGAGGGAGAGATATAGAAATTGTGAGAAAGAGAGATAAAAACTGCGGCAGAGAGAGAAAGAGAAACTAATCTTCAAGGAGATGTGTCTACAATGAGAGAGATGAGAGTGATCTACAATGAAAGTGAGAGAGATCTAGAGTGGGAACGACGGAGAGATAGTCAGTGAGAGAGAAATATTGTAAGATAGTGGGAGAGAACGATAGTGATAGCAAGTGAGAGAGAGAGAGAGAGAGAGAGAGAGAGAGAGAGAGAGAGAGAGAGAGAGAGAGAGAGAGAGAGAGAGAGAGAAGATGGAGATTAGGGGACAATGTTTGATCAAGTCAATGTTTTGATTAAAAGAAAAAAATGCACCCTAATGTTTATTGACTAATTTGTTATGCCCTTTTTCTTTAGGGAAATTTGGTCAAAACTCCCTAAAAAAATTGAGTTTTGGTTAAAAAAGATTTATCAACTTTTTATAGGCTTCAGCTCCATATGACATTTTTGTAAATAATCTAATATAGGGAAAGACGAAACTGGCCTTATTGCAAACCAGTTTACAAACCAGATTGCAAACCAGTTTGTAAAGCTTTGCAAGACAAATCACATTGCAAAGTAGTGCAAACTAGTTTGCAAAGCTCTGCAAACCAGATTGCAAAGTGTGTGCAAAGTCATTGCAAGGCAAACCAGATTGTAAAGCAATGCAAACGGGATTGCAAAGCTCTGCAAACCAGTTTGCAAAGCTCTGTAAATCAGATTGCAAAGCAGTGCAAACTAGTTTGCAAAGCTTCGCAAGCTAAGACTCTAAGGGCAATTTCGCCATTAGAAATGGGAGTGCTTTTAGAATTGTCCTTCAAGCCTATTTCCAAACAATATATGGGGCCCAAAAGGACAAAAAGATAACTTGTCTTTTTGACAAAAAAAAAAAAATGCAATTTCCTGTTTTCTTTAATCCTCAAACCCGCTGTGTTTCAATGTTCAATATACAAACTTTTGCTAATTTTGTTTCCATCTCCACAAAAATCACAAAAGAACCCCTAAAATCTCTCTTTCTATGTGTAACTTACAAAACAAAAAACAATTAGATATCTCATCTAGAATTCCTTTCATTTGGACAAATAGTTTTCCCAGTCAAATATATTCGCCTGGGATGGGGCCTAGGATCCAAAAACAATAACGATAACACCCTCCTCAATGCTAGACTTGAAGATCTTTATAGACTTTAAGAAAGCTTATGAAAAGAAAAGTCTCGTAATAATTTTATCTCTTTGGGAGATAAGAATACTAAATTCTTTCACTCGCAGACTACTCAGCGTCAAAGGACCAATCAAATCCTAGCGATCAAAGATAACAATGGTTCACAATACCTTCACCTCCCACCTCTTCAATATCAACAACACTTCTAACCCTATTTCCGAACCGACTATCATTAACCTCTTCAACCCCATCATTTCTTCCTCCCAGAATGAGGAACTGACTGCCATCCCGGACAAAGCCGAGATTGATCTCGCGATCCAGTGGCTCAAAAAAGTCGCAGCTCCGGGACCGGATGGGTATCCTCCGTTCTTCTTCCAATCCAACTGGGACACGGTCAGCCAGGATATCTACAATCTAGTGCAGAATTTTTTTCAGACGGCTACCCTTCCCCGGGACACCGACCACACTCATATCTGTCTTATTCCTAAAACGGCCATTCCTCAAACTCCCGCAGATTATCGTCCAATCAGCCTCCTAAATACCACTTATAAAATAATCACAAAGATTCTTGCTGAACGCTTGAAATTCACTCTTAACCCCATCATCTCTCCCTTCCAAGCGGCTTATGTCCCAAGCAGACAAATCTTTGATAACATCATCATGGGTCAAGAACTTATCCACTCCTTTAAAAAAATGAAAGGGAGTACTGGCTACTTCGGCCTAAAACTTGACATATCCAAAACTTTTGATAGAATCGAATGAAACTTTTTAATTGAAATTATGAGAAAGCTCGGTTTCGCTGAACATTGGCTCAAGATTCAACTGCATTTCCACTTCCTCCATGTCGGTTCTCGTGAATGGGTGTCCTGGTCCTAAATTCAATCCCTCAAGAAGAATCAGACAAGGAGACCCTCTATCTCCTTTCCTGTTTACGCTTGCCATGGAAGGTCTGACCCGCCTCCTCACCTCTAACCCCAGTAATGGTCAATTCTTGGGATTTCCCACCTGTAACCCTAACCTTACTATATCTCACCTTCTCTTCGCTGATGATCGCATTGTATTTGGCAAAAACTCAATCGATAATATCCATAATCTTAAAGAGATTCTTTTTGCATAAATCTTAAAGAGATTCTAAGTACCTTTTGCTCCGCTTCGGGTCAGATGATTAATTATGCTAAATCCAATATCTTCTACTCTAAAAATTCCCACCCCAAGTTTAAGCGCCTCATCATGCGCACCCTCAAAGTTAAATTTGCTTCCACTTCGGAAAAATACTTGGGTGCCCAACTATTCATTGGTGCTAACAAAACGAGGGTGTTCAATGATATCCTAGAGCAGATCCAAGCCAAGTTATCTAAATGGCATCACTCTTTCCTCTCTCAAGTTGGTCGCACAGTTGTTATATCAACAATAGTTGCGGCCGTTCCCCGATACCAGATGCAATTCGCCTTACCCAAAGGTGTAAGTAAGCGTATAGCGACTTTGCAAAAGTCCTTCTGGTGGGGAAAGTCTCAAGGTATATGTACCAAAGCATGGTCATATATTTGTCTTCCTAAAAAATCGGGAGACCTTGGTATCCACATCCCGCATCTCGATAACACAACTCTTCTTACCAAATTGGTCTGGAGGCTTAAATCGGATCCTCAGGCTATCTGGGTTCAATTCCTGATGTAGAACGCAGCGGATTTTAAGAATAAACTAAACTAATACGAAGAACGATCAAAATAACTGTAAACAACTGTAAATAACTGAATAAACTGTAAATTTTGATTAACTTCAATGGGGTTTTTCTCTTCAATCTGAGAATAAAAGACAAACTAGATATCCTTTTATAGGATTCTGGACTTTCCTAGATAGACTTGAATTAGACTTCCTAAATAATTAAAATACTGCAACTGCCTAAATAACTAGACTCAAATCTGGACCTTTCCAATTATTGGAATTATTAAAATAGCATAATTTCCTAAACCTAATTTATCTAATAATCATACTAAAATAAGGACTTCCTAAATCTACTCTCTCTGGCCGGTTGGTCCATGACCGGGTTCGGTCATGGAAATAGTCTCCACGCCGGGTGCCCCTGCATCAGCATCCCCTTCCCTCAAGAGGTTCGTCCCGAACCGTTTCGACGAAGAAAACAATGTGATCCACCTGTACACGCTGAATTCTGCCGTGGCGATCCGTAATTCCCACTTTGAATGAATTTTACAATGAAACTGAAGGACACTAATTTGCCAGAAATCGCCAACTTCAATCCCAATCTCGTAAGCCATTGAATCTCGCAATATTAACTTTAGGGAATCAAGAAGAATCATCTCGCCATCTTCCCAAAAGTCGTCATTAAGAACCAAAGTATAAACGTAACCAACTTCAAATATGGTTTCGAGGGTGAATCCTTTGGCAGGGATAGGACACTCAAAAAATACTTTTCCACGTTCGGCTTCATGTAGTTTATATAGTTTAACTCGATCAATACTCTGAAATAGAGTTACTTTCTGAACCATCATATCACACAAACAAATTTTGTCGATCACAGGTTTACGTAGGGCAAAAGAGAATATAACAAGGATACTGAACATTGTGATCTTTCTAAGAAGCTTATTATCGAACATGATAGGGGCGTCAATGAACAGGCTTATGTTATTTGACTGATCAAAATCAATATGTTTGTCAATTCTGTCAGTTGCAAAGCATACAAACCTGAGGTGTTCCGCTTTGACCTCCCTTCCTTCGTTCATGAATTTAACGGGTACAAATTCCGTTGTTTCTGACTTCAAACCAACACTACAAATATCATGCATCGAGCTTAGTAATGAACCAGATACGCAAAGGATCAATTCTCCATGCTCTGAAATATGGCATAAAGCAACCATATTTGATTGATCTGTCGTAATGAACAACTGGTACAAATTAGGTCCAATTTGCACAAGCAAACCACCGACACCAGGAAGGATTTTCGAAAGTCGTCCAGCAATAACATCATCCCCATGTATGTGTTGCTCTAATTTGTTTGCTTCGATCTCGCCCTTAGTTGGCAAAACGTTTCCAATACCAGGGAACCATACCTTGAATGAATGTGAAGATAAAATTGAGGTCAACTTCATCAACATCTCAAAATTGTACTTTCCTTCAACGTAACTACTCCCAAAGGCAGTTCTTGATATTAATTCTGACTTGAAAACCCTATATTCATCGAGTACTTCGGTCTCCTTGCCTTCTTCATGCTTCCATCTTTGTAACACGGACTCAACAGATGTGATCATGGCAGGAGCCATTCCCTTTAAGCTTTCGGCATAGAATGTTTGGTTAGCTAATTTTTGTTGCTTGACCCAATTTCGGCCTTGGGATGTCACAAGCCCATCTCCAAATAGCTTCCTACAGAATCCTTGATCCTTGTTCTTCACAAATACTCCATCTCTATTGTTAAAAACCTCCTTGATCAATTTGGGTTCAGTTATGTGCAACTGAGGTGTAGGACCATACCAAGAAAGATAAACACTACCTTCTTGATCTATTTGAAGACCCTCTTTCGAGCAAGCTAATCCAATCTTTGTAGTATCTTCATCAAAGGCAGACTTCATAGCCTCAAAAGCTGTAAAATTATCATCGGTTGATGTTGCCGACCCAAACTCTTCTTTGATTTCAGATTTCTCCTTCGTATTTCTCTCTCTTGGAATAATAGGATTGTGGTTGTGGTGGTCGTTTTTATTAATGACGTCTTCTTCGTGAACATCTTCTTCAACTTCTTCATACTCTTCTTTTTCTTTTTCCTGATGGAATGATAAAATAGGTGATGAATACGGTTGATGAATGTATTGTTGTTGTTCCTGTTGCTGCGGTTGCTGTTGCTGCGGTTGCTGTTGCTGTTGTTGTTGTTGTTGTTGTTGTTGTTGTTGTTGTTGTTGTTGTTGTTGTTGTTGTTGTTGTTGTTGTTGTTGTTGTTGTTGTTGTTGTTGTTCCATCAGCGGTGTCGAAGATGGTATAAGAGGTTGTGAATATGGTGGTTGTGTATAAGAAGATGGAGGTGATGGTGAATACGAGGACGATGAATATGGTGAATATGGTTGTGAGTACGTTGGTGGTGTATACGAGGACGGAGGTGGTGTATAAGAGTACGGAGGTGGTCTATAGGAGTAATATGGATGTGAAGTTGTATAAGACAATTGTGGGGTTGGTGACGGTGATGATGAACACGGTGGTGAATTCGGCGGTGGTGAATGATTAGAGTACGGAGGTGGTGACGGTTGGTATTGACGAGGAGATGGTTGTGGAGGATTTTCTCGTGCGATTTCTCCCGGATTCCAATGATAATTGTACGAGTCGTTATTCACATATAAACATGATGAACATGAGCATTGATTCGTTATCTCTTTATGAGTATAATCTGATTGAATATAATCATCTTGACGAATAGAATACGATTGATATGGATTTAACTGGTCTGGGAAAAAATTTCCAGAATCATTAGCCCAAAATTTTGGTGGCTCTGAATACCACATGATGTAGAACGCAGCGGATTTTAAGAATAAACTAAACTAATACGAAGAACGATCAAAATAACTGTAAACAACTGTAAATAACTGAATAAACTGTAAACTTTGATTAACTTCAATGGGGTTTTTCTCTTCAATCTGAGAATAAAAGACAAACTAGATATCCTTTTATAGGATTCTGGACTTTCCTAGATAGACTTGAATTAGACTTCCTAAATAATTAAAATACTGCAACTGCCTAAATAACTAGACTCAAATCTGGACCTTTCCAATTATTGGAATTATTAAAATAGCATAATTTCCTAAACCTAATTTATCTAATAATCATACTAAAATAAGGACTTCCTAAATCTACTCTCTCTGGTCGGTTGGTCCATGACCGGGTTCGGTCATGGAAATAGTCTCCACGCCGGGCGCCCTTGCATCAATTCCTTAAAGCTAAATATTATCCTAACTCTATCTCTCCTGGGCCAGCCAAACCTCACCATTCGTGGAATTGGAAAACCCTTAGAAAACATTTCGATCAAATCAACAATCTGATTATCTGGGAAGTTGGCACGGGTAAACAGATTAATATTTGGACCGATAATTAGATCCCTGGCAGAAATGGCTCAACCATGAATCTAAATAACTCGAATCTGGTCAATGTCTCTTAGCTCATCTCAAATAATAGCTGGAATGAAGATACTCTCAGTGCACATTTTGATGCCACTAAAAAAAATCTGATTAAATCCATTCCTCTCAATGCCGAGGGTACGGACCAATTAAGATGGACCCTCACCGAATCCGGTAAATTTACGGTTAAGTCTATGTATCAGCACCTCAGCCTAAACCATATCTCAACTCCGCCCGAATCTATCAACTGGAATTTTATCTGGACCATCCCTACCATCCCCCGTATTCAGCTATTTATTTGGAAAATCTGTCCTAAAGCCCTCCGGTCAGGGAACGAATAGGTAAATATATTGGTAATATTTTGGTTTGTCCAAACTGTAATGAAATAGAACTATTGAGCATGCTATGTTATATTGTCCCTTAGCGAGAAATATATGGTTTCATTTCAATATTATATCTTACAACATTACATCTTTAAAAGACTGGATACTCTCTTGGTAGGATGAAACTCAAATTTGCTACACGTCAAACAATATCCATTTTGTAACCATTCTATGGCATTTATGAAAAACCATATGTGGTCATTGCTTTCAGTAATTTCCAATACTAGTACAGTGATAAAAATGATTATGGCTTTCCCGAAAAACATCAGTACCCTAGTAAAAACTGCTTTCACTTCGGTGGAAAAGTGGCATCCTCCACCTTCGCCTTACTTGAAAAATTAATGTAGACGCATCTTTTACTAACATTGACTCTAATATCGGTACAAGTTTAATAGTTCACAATGCAGACTCAAAATACATAGCAGCAACAACAACATCATCTAGAGCAAGAAATAGTGAGGAAAGTGAGGCAATAACTATTCTCAACGGTCTCCTTTGGGCAGTAGAGAATAACCACAGGATGATCATTATAGAAAGTGACAACATCAACCTCATCCAACATCTAAAAAACCCTCGTCATAATATCCAATGGCAATCGTTGATTCATGTTAGCAAGATAAGAAATATCAAATGCAAACTCGAAAGCGTCAAATTCAGCCACACCAAAAGAAACCTCAATTCGCAAGCTGACAAGTTAGCTAAATGGTCTTGAAAGAAGAATAGATCTAAGTCTTGGACAAATGTTCCTTACTTTTTAGTTCATATGTATTGTAATGGTACGCTAGTTAATTAATGATAAGTATTGTTCATCAAAAAAAAAGGGTCGAATCTTCCTAATAAATGGATTTTAGGGTATGACCGTGAGGTAGTGTTTTTTTTTTATAAAGATGAAGTACTGTTATCTTTCAACAAAAAAGAAAAGATGAAGTATTGTTATGCTCCCATTTTTTAATCATAAAGACCATGCCACCGTATTTCCGTTTTCTGTTTGTCTTTTTTTTTTTTTAAAACAGAAAACTTTTTGTTTGTCTCTCTTCGCCTCTTCGGTGTCGTTTGACAACCAAAAGTAGAAGTACTTTTGCTTGTAGTAGAAATTCTTTTGCTTTAAAAAAGTAAAAAAAATTTCAAAAGTATATTTGACAAAAATGTTACTTATAAATAAAAAAGTCAAAAAGTTAGTTTGGTAACTCAATTTACTTTTGATAATTTTATTTTTCTTTCTCATAGAGATAGTTGATTTTAATTGAATTTTTTTATGATTTCCACAATTACTCTCGTATACGAAGTAGTGGTGATGTTGGTGGTAGTGGTGGTGCGATGAAGGTATAGTTATGGGGTGTGGTGGTAGTTGAGATTTGATGGTGGTGGTGGTAGAGGTATGATGGTGGCAGCGGTGGTGGTTGTGGTGGAGGTATGATGGTGACGACGGTGGTGGTTGGGAAACGGTGGTGGTGGATAAGGTACGTGAGCGATAGTGACGGAGTGGTGGTGGTATGGTGGTGGTGGTGGTGGTGGTATGGTGATGGTGGTAGTGGTGGTGGATAAGATATGTAGGTGGTAATGATGGAGGTATGGTGGTGGTGGTGATGAAGGTACCGTGGTGGTGAAGGTATGGTGGCGGTGAAGGTATGGTGGTGGTGGTGGTGGTGGTGGTGGTGGAGCTACGAGCTGGTTGTTGTCGAGGTGTGGTGGTGGTGGTGGTCCGAAGGTGGTGGTTAAGGTGTGGTGGTGGTAGTTGAGGTAGGGTGGTGGGGAGGTGCAATGCTTGTTGAGGTGATAGTGGGGGTAGAATGGTATGGTAGAAGTTTAGTTGTGGTAGTGGAACGGAGATAGAAAAAAAAATCAGCAAGTAAAATTCATGCATGTCTCAAAAAAAAAGTTACTTTACTTAGAAGTCAAAAGTTAAAAAATTTAACTTTAAAAAAAAAGTCAAATTTTAACTTAAATGAAGTCAGTAATTTTTGCGTAACCAAACTAACTTTTTGACTTTTCTACTTAAATAAGTAAAAAAGTAACTTATTTTAGTGTTGTCAAACGACACCGATATCCAACTAAAATCTCACTTCTACTTTTTTAGTTTGTCAATCTTCAAATTTGATTTTTGAAACTCTTAGTTTGTCACTCCTCATTAGATATTAGTTTTTAGTTTAAGATTTTTAGTTTTTTTATAAAATAAAAAAGAAAGTATATGTGTGATCTGTTTTTTTCGTTTTGTATCTTATCAACATTTGTTTTTCAGCTGGCATTGCTTCTCTAAAGCAAATTGTTTCCCTGTGAGAGCAACGTATATTTTGTTTTTTAACGAAATAAAAAAGTATAGGTCTGATTTGTTTTTCTCGTTTGTCTCTCATCAACTTTTGTTTTTCAGCTGACTTTGCTTTTTACAAACCAAATTGTATTCTAGCGAGAGAGCGAGAGTAACGTATATTTTGGTTTTTTATGAAAGATGTGTTGCTTTCAAAAATTGGCGTTTTTATGTAAAGATGTGTTGTTATCTCGGCAACCAAAACGTTATTTGAATATTGTGTAGAGCAAAACTAAAACTGGTCATGATAGTTTTATTCTTACAAGGTGAACTGTACGTTTCAATTCCATGCAATCGAAAGGAGCGTTCTAAGTGCATCCAGTAGGAATTGAACCTACGAGTTTGCCCTTTTGTTAGGTTGGCTACTTTAACCATTCAACCATGGACGCAGAAAGACTCATCGAGTGAACTAGGTTTTTGTACTCCTTCTCGAGCTTTTATTTCATCCGTTAAGAAAGATTGGCGAAAAGATGGAATGCTAAGACTGTTTCCGGAACAAAGAAGATACAAGTTGTGGAGGGAAGTTAACAAAGTGAGACAAAAGTGAAAAGAGCATAAGAACATGTATTGATGTACCAGATCAGCTAATGACCCAGGTTGATCAGTTGATGGGATGTATTCCACCAGTTGACTGGAGACTTGAGTATGGGTTTTCAAGATGTTATTGAACTTAGAGCGGGTTTATGGTTGGGATTGGATTCTAACTATGTTCTATTTAGGACAATTTTTTTTGGAGGGAAAATCAAAAGTTTCTGTTGGATATAACTAATAAAGTATTCTATAAGAAACAAAAAAAACTAATAGAAGAATACTCTGTTTCCACTTGGTCTTCATGGCTTTATTTTTTATCAATTGGGTGAGATAGCCGAGTAGTGGACTAAATGGGTCGGTTCCGAATTCGTAATACTGATTATTTGTACCGAGTGAAGATGACCTATATATTATATTTGTAGTTGTTAGTTACTCTTTTTTCCATGTGGGACACAAGTGGTATGGTAAGCCTACCACGTGTTTTTTTTTGTTTCGGCTGGCGTGGAGTACGTGTGGCTTTTAAACCTATTACGTGCGGGCTTAGCTCTGATACCATGTTTAGGTTTGTGGACATCCAACTCAAAACCAATTGACAATCAGTGGAGAAGACCTAAACATTATATTCTTGGTTGCTAGTTACCTCTTACAACCTCAATATTTTATTTTGAGTTCGTAAAAATACAGAGACTTTTTAATATCTCTGGTTTATGACAATTAAATTATGAATCTTTTTTAAGACGTTACACTGAGAGAAAGCTCAAACTCAAAAAATAAAGAAAAAAATAGACAAACAAAAACTAACTTCTTATGTATAAGTATGATCTACCTGATCTATCATCTTCAATGATATTTATTAGCTCTGATGAAAACTCCGATAAGAAAATCTCTAGCAAAAATAAACATGTCTGCCAACTAGCTAGATAATCAACTGTCCTATTTGCCTCTCTATAAGTATGCTCGATATTAAAGTATTCAAAAGACTCCTTGAGTTTTTTTCATATTCTCCAACAGTTTCATGGAAGGTGAGCATTAGTAAAGTTGAAGTACGAAACTATTGTCTTTGAGTTTGATCTCACCTAAATTCGCCGTTCATTCAGCGAGCATGTTAGTCTCAACCCTGTTTCAATACCTTGCAGCGTGATCGTCGCCGGAATTACCACCCCGTAAATCCGCAATTGAACCTCTAACATTATTCCGATGGTCTCTAATCAAAGCTCTAAAACCTACCATATCCGTTCGTAAGGAGCCATCTGTGTTAATCATCATAAATCCCATTATCGGCGGCACCCATTTGCATATAATGCTACTAAACTGAGTATATGAGACCGATATGCTAACGTTGTCAAAGAACCACCTATTTTCTATAGTGTCTTCCACAACCAAATTCATGCAAGCTGCTTTCATTCTCTTCATTTTTTATGCTCTATAAGTACTTAAACAAATTTAGTTTTACCTCTGAATATTCTAGCATTTCGTTCGCCCCATATGTTATAAAAATATGCTCCAAGTATGATCTTCTTGATAGAATTCATCTTTGATGACTCTCCCAAATTTTTTTTATACCAGTCTATCTCCTCCTCCCACGTGTTGAGAGTTGGTTTCTGAATTCCCATATATTCTAAAATTCGTCCCCATATTGCCAAAGAGTAAGGGCACCTAAAGAAGAGATGAAAGTCGTCCTCCGTCGCACTATTCCAAAGAATACCACTAGTATCGATATTCACCTCCCATCGTGCAAGTTTAGTTTTTGTTTTCAGTCTTCTCAAAAGTATAAGCATCCTAGCATAGCATGTCGAGGAATGACATCTTTAAACTATATTAAATGACCCCAATTAAGAGAATCTGACTTCGGCCTCAATGCATTATATGTGTCCTTCATAGTGCCCATCCCGTCACGGTAGCATTTCCAAATCAAGTCGTCTCTTGCATTAAATTATGACTTTACTTGCCCATTTTCATGAAGCTTAGATTACTAAAGACTCCCAACTAGTGAGGAAATTTCCAATATTTGTCTAGAGAACCCCACAAACGCACCATGGACTTAACTGTTACGATGGTTTTATACTTTACGACCACTAACTTTTGGACAAATTGTGGAAATAGACCGAAATTATGGAGATGATTTTCAACAACTTTCGCCAAAGTCATTTTCTAAGTTGGTTCTTGTCAATCATGTCGTTTAACTTACTGTTTTATACCATTTTGTGGGTATAGTGTCAATTTGTTTTCTTTTCTCAAAGTCCAGTTTCAAATCGTTTTTTTGTTTAATAAATTTGTGATATTTAAGTCGTTTGTATAGCGGAATCAGATTGATTAAGACGAGACATATTGCAACAATGGATGTTTAGGCACTTCACTTTGTATATAAATTAAGTGGCCGACTCGGACCATTAAAATGAAAAACTTTTTGACTAAAACACAGTTGAACTTTGATGCCCTCAAGACTTTATATTTAGGAGTAAATCTAATTCAGCCCCCTAAAGATGATTAACTCACCAAAATAACTCCTTAAAGATGACCTATTCTCAATTTGGAACTCTTTTTCACCTTTCCTACATTCAACTTTAACAGTTGAATTTTTCTTTACATTTTTACACGTCTTCTAGAAAATATTCTCACTCTCCTTTTCTTCGCCAGAGAAGGTCGCAGGTCGCCAACCATCGTCGACAACCCTTCAATAGAAAAATATCGTTTCTTTTCCTTCTTCATCCACCACCAACGCCGGCCGAACGATAACCACCAACAATGTCATCTCTCTTGTTCTTCTTTTTCACCCTCTCTCTTCTTTCTCTTGTGTATCTGAAAACCCTCAGATGATTGAAACCAAACCCTATGAGGATTTCATTTCACAAGGGAGTCTAAAAGATATAGGGGGTGGTTGTTGTGATTTGTGGTGGTGCTGCTGGAATGATTGATTGTTTCTCTCGTATTACCCAACTATAAGCTCATCTCTAATTGTTGAGTATTTATGGATACAAAGAGAAACAAGTAAATTTCAAGGTACATTTTCTCGAAAACTGTTCGTCCCGAAAAACATTTCTTTGAAAATGAAAAAATGTTGTTTTTGAAATAAACACTTTTCTGGAAAAAAAAAAAGTGCTTTTACATAATCATTTTTGTAATTATTCAAGGGACACAAATTGGTTGATATCTAATAAACAATTTATTATGCAACTAAATTTACTACTTAGATATTGATAGGAAATGTATGGGTATTAGAGTTAAGTAGTTAATTACCATTGAGCCAGTTTTTACGAGGTCTAAAGTGAAAACTGGGTTTTAGAAGATCCCCAACTTCATCTGATGCCACAATTTTTTATGATGATGATTTGTGGTGGTGGTTGTTGTGATTTGTGGTGGTGGTGGTGGAATATGAAGAGAGGCAGAAGGAGAAGGGAACGAAAAACTTACTCTTTTTTTGTTAAAGGATCCCCGAAGATGGTGGTCGACCATTGGCCAGCGGCCCTTCTTCGACAAAGGAAAAGAGAGAGGGATAGGGAGGAAACATTGTTTAGAGTAAGGGTAAGAATGTAAAGAAAGTTAATTGTTATAGTTGACTGGCGGAAAAATGAAAAATGAGGTCAAATTGGAAACTTGCAAACTTTAGGATACCATTTTGGTGGATTAGTCATCTTTAGGGGGGTGGAATGTAATTAACCCTTATATTTATTGTCACTCTGTCTCTGAGAGATTTCATAAGAAGTTTTTCCTCAAGTTTATTCTACCAAATCATGGAGTTCAAATTGATGTTCCTTGTTTTCTTTCTTACTGTACTTCAATCCACACTGGACATGAATATCTTCACTATGGGTTGTAATCCAAGAGAGAGAAAAGCTCTTCTCAACTTCAAACATGATCAGAGAGATCCTTCAAATTATCTCTATACTTGGAACGGCAAAGATTGTTGCGAATGGAATGGAGTAACGTGTAATTCTAACAAAATTGAAAATTATGTCATTGAACTTGATCTTGGAAGTTTCAACTTAAGTGGTAAACTAAATCCTTCTCTGTTGGAGTTGAAACATTTGATTTACTTAGACTTAAGTTACAACAATTTTGGGAAGATTGAAATACCACCTTTCTTGGGTTCACTTGGAAATTTAAGGTATCTAAATCTAGCCTCTGCTGGTTTTACTGGCAAGCTTCCTCCTCAACTCGGTAATCTTTCGCGTCTTAACCAACTTGATTTGAGTTGGAATGAGTTGGAAGGAGAAATACCAAGAACCTTGGGAAATCTTTCGCGTCTTAACGACCTTGATTTGAGTGTGAATGAGTTGGAAGGAGAAATACCAAGAACCTGGGGAGATCTTTCGCGTCTTAACCACCTTGATTTGAGTTATAATAAGTTGGAAAAAGAAATACCAAGAACCTTGGGAAATCTTTGCAACTTGGAGATTTTAGATTTGTCCAAAAACAAACTTGAAGGAGAGATGTTTGGATTCTTAAGAAACTCAACTAGGTGTCTTAAGAATCTAACCGAACTATATCTTTGGGGTAACGCGCTCTCTGGTTCAATTCCTATATGGTTGGGAAAATTTTCGTCGTTGACAGGGTTGGATCTTCGTGATAACAAGTTGACTGGGTCTTTGCCAGAAAGTCTGGGGCATCTTTCGAATTTAGAAAGTTTACAAATTTCCGGTAATACACTTGAAGGTTTTCTTATTGAAGCTCACTTAGCCAATCTCACGAAACTAGACATCTTAGACATAAGTTCATTGGTTTTAAACTTGAGGCAAGACTGGGTTCCCCCTTTTCAACTTACAATAGCATTAATGAGAAATTGTTCGGTAGGACGTCGAATTCCTCAATGGCTTAGAACCCAAAAACATATTGAGGACTTGGACATTTCTAACGCACGAATTTCTGGGTTTGTTCCTAGTTGGTTTTGGAATATGTCTTCCACATTATCCATTTCAAATATATCACACAATCAAATTGAGGGAGATTTGTCAAAATTGTTGTTGAAGAGTGCTTACAAAGGTTCAATTTACTTGAACTCAAACCGGTTCACAGGTAACTTACCTCTTATATCTTCTAATATCCTAAGACTTCATCTTTCGAAGAATTCCTTTTCAGGACCCATTTCTGCCTTACTATGTAGTCCTGTAGAAGATATGAAGTTGATTACCCTTGAACTTTCGGAAAATCTCCTGTCCGGAGAAATTCCTGATTGTTGGTTTCATTGGAGATCTTTGCTTCAATTAAGTTTCAACAACAACAACATAACAGGGGAAATTCCAACTTCTATGGGCTCTCTACGTGAACTTCAAGCGTTGCATTTGCAGAACAATTCTCTCTATGGAGAATTGCCTTCTTTGCGAAATTGTACCGAATTGAAGATGATTGATCTTGGTGAGAATAGACTCACGGGCGGGATACCAACATGGATAGGAGAAAGCCTTAAAGAACTCGTCGTTCTACGACTACATTCAAATAAGTTTCTTGGCGGAATTCCTAGAGAATTGTGTTACCTCACTATGCTTCAAATAATGGATCTTGGTCATAACAATATATCGGGATCAATACCAAGATGCTTTAGCAATTTTACTAGAATGGTTTCGAAAAGAACCCCATCATCTCGTATGAACTCTTTTAGCGCTTTTATACAAAAAATAGAATTTGATGTCAAAGGTCAAAAATTATTATACGGCAGCAGTTTGCTTGAACTTGTTGCCGGAATTGACCTATCAGACAACAATTTATATGGAGAGATCCCGGAAGAATTAACAAATCTCTTTGGATTGCAAATTCTCAACTTAGCTAAGAATCATTTTACAGGAAAAATCCCAAACAGAATTGGTCTTTTAGGTTCACTGGAATCACTTGATTTGTCGTACAACAGTCTATCGGGTTTAATTCCTCAAACTATAGTGAATTTAAATTTTCTAAGTTATTTGAATCTGTCATATAATAACTTGTCAGGAGAAATTCCTTTAGGTACCCAACTTCAGAGCTTTTCTGAGTTGAGCTATGTGGGAAACCATGATCTCTGTGGTCCTCCGCTAAAAAACTGTGACGGAGATGAACAACCTGGAGCACCTAATAGTAATGGTGAAAGATCAACAGAAGACAATGAAGATTGGTTTGCAATGAAATGGTTTTATATGGGCCTACCGTTTGGATTCGTGGTAGGTTTTTGGTGTTTGTGGGGTGTTTTACTGGTAAACAAGTCTTGGAGATATACTTATTTTGCGTTCGTAGATGATATAATTTATAAACTTTGTGGTTGTTTGATGCAAAGATGAAATCTCTCCGTCGTTAGTCTGCTGTCAGTTACTTGTTTGTGATAATAAAAAAGATATAAACTTTATTTCAGGCTCCGTTTGGTTCTTCCTTAAATATATGATCATTGACATAAAATACGTATACAATAGGCCTCCTATAGACTTGAGGATCGACTTTGACGATCATCAGGTCTAGCAATTCAACACTCAACTCAAAATTCAGTTACACTAAATCTTACTTGTACAAGACTACAACAACAACAACTAAAGAGATGAAACATTAAACATACCTACCAAATCAATTCGTGTTTCGAAGTTTGCCTCACAAACCCTAGACAGAACTCAGAAGATTAATAATCATCACCCCTAGATATGACTTCTTTGCAAGTCGGACGAAGTAATATGGTATGCTCAAACTGAGATACATAGCTACCCTTGATATGGCATAGAGGAGGGCATGGCTGTAACACGAAAAAGTATTGATGTTCATTCCAACTGTTCAAATAATATGAAAAGTTGCAGTTCGATTTGATTTAGTAGTAATACCTGAAGAATGCCAGTGTCACACAAGTTTTTTAACCCCATCAAATATTTCGTTTCACCGAGGCGATCTAAATAACGTTTACAAAATGCCAACGTTGAGAAATTCTCGTTTATTGTGGCAAGCAGTTGCTTCGATCAGGGCAGCCTTAGTGGTGCATGTCCAACATCGAAATTTTTCATGTAGATACTACACTCTACATCTTCTCTAACATATCCTTTACCTGCGATTTAGACATTAACACGAAAAAAATATATTTAATTACTCGACAGGCAAAAAAAGATCCAGTTTTTCAGATAACTTCATTGAATAGAAATGGAGGTTACCGGTTGATCCAAATGTTTCAATAGCGAAGAATTCGCCTTCCTCCATTTTTGTTTGCTCACCTCCTTTAACAATGGGGACAGATTTATCAGAATGAATCTGATAGCTTCCTATGTTATGTCCATTCCGAATGCTTTGTACTGCAACATAAAAACATAAAATTGTATACAAAAAGGATAAGCCATTTGACATATTAAACACAAGAAAATAGCAACAGACAATCGTAGGCTGATTGAGTGGTTTAATTACTGAGCCAGGTTTGTCTGCCCATGAAGTCTAGGGTTCGAATCCTGTCTCTTCCTAACTCCCTCTGTCAAAGACTATGTTGAGGGAGAGTTATCGTAGACCTGGCTCCCCTGTGGTGTCTAACCCGGACTTAGTCCGGCATAGGTGCTGCCGAGCTACAATTGTGTTGCGAGTGCGAGAGAGATATTAATGGAGCAAACATACCTTGAAACATCTTCCCATTGATTTCAACCTCATATGACTCCATGACCTCTTAGATTGCAGCACCAACATCACAAAGGCGTACATCTATTCCAGCTTCCTAAAAAATTAATGTTAAAAGAGCTAGAAAACGATTAAACAAATGGCATATAAATATTAATCTGCAGCAGAACATACTTATTTTCACCTCATCGAGGATAACTGATTAACAATGACAGTTGAATTTCAATAGGATGTGATAGCAAATGATGAAATAACAGAGCATCTTCTATACTAAACTGGCCATCAAGGTCCAAGAGGAGAAAAAAATATGGCAAAAAGAAGTACCTTGACTCCAGTATTTGTTGCCTCTCGTGACACCTCAAGAAGTGGATCGAACATGGGATTAAATGCGTGTGTAAATGCACAGTCCACTATATGTCCTGAAATTTTTTAAGAATATCAACTCTTAGTTCATATATAATATGCCTACATCTTGGGATACAAGTCGTGTATGATACTAATGTGGCCACGGCTTAGGGAAACAAAAAATGGTGGTGTGGCATGCAAGACTTGGGTGGGAAAATCTGATTTACCAAGTTGGATGCCCCCACCACCACTTATTCTCTTCACGGTGGCAAAGGTCACCGACAGACTGTCACTTCCTCCGACCCTCCAAAAAAAACATTGAGTTCTTCCTCCTCCCATCCCACCACCACCACTAACCGACAGAAGATCTTTTTTTGGAGGGTCGCCGACAGTGGCAATCCAGCAGCGACCCTTGCCCGTGTGAAGAGAAGAAGTGGCGGTGGGGGCTGGGAGTATCAAGACAGTGGTGGGGAATCTTGGATACCCCGGAACCATTTTTGGTTTCCCCAAAGCGACAGCCTACTAATATAGTTCTCCAATGATGGTTGTGGCTCATGGCGTGGTTGGCACCTAAAGAACTACGGAGTATTTCTAATTCCTTCTGCCTTGTTGTTTCGGCCACCTCGACTAGTTTAGAACTGGTATTTATGTAGGGATTTACACCCTTCTACTAGTGTTTATAGCGGAAATATGACATCTAATGTCTACACTAGTATTCCCAGGATCACATGCAAAACTAGTAATTAATCTAATGGAGATAGTAGATTACCTTAATCGCTTTTCCCTCGAACTAGTTGAATTGATTGAAGAAGACCAAGAGCTTCAAGTGTAGCTCCTCTACTTGGGACACGAGCAATCAATTTGATCTCCCACCTTGTTGTATAGCTAGCACACCAATGGTGGTTGGAAAAGAAGAACACCTTCTTCTTTGACTAGATAGATAGTAATGGGAATTAGCTCACTTTCTCCTCTCTACTTGATGTGGTAGAGTAAGAAAGCTTAGAGAGAAATTCCACACCTTATTCTCTGCCCTAAGAGTGTTTATATAGAACCCTAATAAGAATCCACCTCCTTTTAGGTTTCCTAAAACACCCTTTAGAATAAGATTTAGGGAAATAGTCGAAAATAGCAACTATTGGTATTTTCTCAATTCCCTAAGGAGGAGGTGTCCAAACACCACTAAAATTGGCAGATATAATGTTTATTATATCAGCAACTAACCCTCCAAAATTCAGCCCAATCCGAGTCCTAGAAGTACCCGAACCGGTCTAGGCCCAAAAACCCTGTTTTTGGCCTTTTTGTACTATCTTTGCCTAATTCCTTTTTAGGCCTATGAGATATGTTTATGGGACACTCCCATGATTATATCTCACTCCCACTAGTCATATCCTAGATCAATTTGTCACTCTTATGTGTAACCCGTTGTAGGATCCGATCGAAGTTAGCCGCGAATTACTTCGTAATTCGACGATCGTAGTTGGTCTCTAGCTACAACTCTACGATCCCTAAATCAATCGGACTTGATGATCTTCCACATCAATTGTCCTATCCGACAAATTGTTCGCATTGTCACCTTGGTCGAAGGACATCTCCTTCAACTCCTTCAGACTCCCACTTGGACTTAGAACAAGTGCAATGCCTCGATTCCCGTGTCAATTTAGTATCCCATCTGATACGTCACATCATTCAGACTTTCTTGATATCCGAGTACAACTGTAAAAGACAAACGATTAACTTTTAATCCGTTTGAGCGCGGCCACGCATTTTCAGTTGCTACTCATCAAGTGGCCTTGAGACACTTTGTACCTAATGTGATTAGGGTGACACAATCCATTCTTGCGCTCCCACTTAACTTCATGTCTATCCTGTCCTTCCCAGTATCCGTCTTTATAACCTCCTTTTACGGCGCGGCGTTTAACGGAAGCAAAGTCGGGCATTCCTTACATAAGATGAGTGGAGCACTCATGTTTTGAGGAATCTCTCCAATTGTCTTTATGAGAAGTATTGACGTTCATCACGAATGATGTACTTCTCATTTGAGGGTTATCCAGTGTATAAACCTTTTATACACCCACGTAGTCGAATAGAATATACTATTCCTATAGCCCATGAAACTGCGCTAACCCATCGACTCCCGTGCTAGTCTTCGTGAGTCATTGTTGTCCATGCAATGACCTGGACCAGGGATTTTTGATAATAAATATTCCAAGTTCACTTAATAGGGTTTCATTCATCAGATCACGTATCTGACAAACCTATTCGGAACGTTTTATTATCGATGGACTGTCGTTTAAACACTAAACCAAGTTTAGACGACTGGTGAAATAATTCTTATTATTTCTGATAACGAGAGTTGTAAATCCGAGCCTCTTCCGTAAAACTCCTTTTACCCACTCAGTTTTACTTGTCGAGGTTTAAAATTACACCTCATGCCTTAGACTGTGTATGAATCTCATACTATGTCTTAGGTGACAGTTTAGTTTGACTACCGTGGTAGTCGGTTTTAAACTTTGCTTATTATCAATTAATTTGAAGATTACTATCTTCAACCTTGATAATATCTAGTAATCTTTACTAGAGTTAAGGCCTTTAATTCTTTGTGTAGTATTTGCAACAGTTCCCGGCTTAAAACACTTTTAGCCTACTTTCCTTCCATGTCTGGAAGTTTGCTACGATGACATGTTCAACTTTGTACTACTTCATCCTTTAGCCTTCTAGGATGTACTAAGTAGTGTTTCGGTTTTCCAATCCGAATTCGGATGTTTAAATGCTAATCATGTCCAGCATGATTGACTTTATGTTTTCGAACATAAATGTCTCTCTCATGCGTGCTAGCTCATCGGTGTCTTTTAGACTCCGAGTTTTGCAACGCCCTCTGTCATGAGTTTTTGGGTCGAAATTCTTTTAGACTTTCCGAGTCTTAGATTTTCTGTTTCGGATCTCAAGCATCTCAGCGTACTGAGTCTCTCTAATCCTATCATCCTTTTGATCTATGCTTATAGATCTTCAGATGCCCAAAATGGCATTTTATCCTTTTGTGTGTGGTCCTTTATTGAGTCAGTTCGTTACTGTTATACAACACCTTATGTCGTACTCAATCTTTTGTATGTACTCTGCATACGGACCCGGAAGGTTTGTTTACTCCCACTTACCTTCTTGAAACTCGTGATTCAAGATTTTCTTCATTCTCCAGGAATCAAATTTCTCTGATTGCCTTTTGAATCGAAGATTCTAACTCTTGCGTGCTTTTAATCCGTCGATAGATTTCTGAAGCATGCTTGTGGACATAACTTGATTGGAAGAATCTTTATTCTTCTTGTCTCGTTTCGGGAAACACGAATGTTTCCATCCTTCTCAGTTTTCTATTTTGGAAAACCAATTTAGGTCTTTTGTTGACTTAAATTATCAAGCTTCATGTCTTGACGAGATATGGATTCCACGATGATTTTGGGTTCTAGCCAAAATCTAGAGTCAGTTTCCGTTTCTGCGCAGGTCTTTTATCTCTTCAGAAATAACCTTTATTTTCTGTGTCTTTGAGAT
Organism: Eschscholzia californica; assembly: GCF_041429995.1. Lineage (NCBI taxonomy): Eukaryota > Viridiplantae > Streptophyta > Magnoliopsida > Ranunculales > Papaveraceae > Eschscholzia > Eschscholzia californica. Next base: position 8,027,481 of record NW_028238198.1, on the reverse strand, counting down.
TTGACCTTTTAGGGCTTTTGAACAACAATTTGGAATTTTCTCAACTACTTTGAGATATTCCTTTAGAGACACTTTCACTTGTTTTGAGAGTTCTCCGGCGAATGACATTCGCTTTTGTGCGGTGGGTTTATTAGATCATGTCTTTAACCTTTCCTTTTCCGAGGAGCCGGTCGAATTTAATCGACTTGTACAAGTTTCATGATTGTTCTTCATGACCCTCCATGATTTTTCTCATGATCGAATTAAATCGACTTGTACTTTTCTCCCACTTATTCTTGTAATAATTAGTGTTTTCTCTCAGACTACTAGGTGTGCTAATTATTAGAAGAATACTATCATGAGCAACAAACACTTTGTTCTCTTGATTGGTTATGGAAGAAGCCCAAATTTCTTTTTAAAAAAGAAATTGCGTCAGATATTAGCTAGTTTTGTAATGCTTTTACAAATTTAGCTTTAGACGGAATTTTGGTAAGTGTGAAAACAATCGTTTATAGAATATGTCCCAAAATATTCGGAAGACTGGCTTAAACTCATCTTTGATCGAATTATGCATAGCAATGTTCGATTGCTCCCACTGAATCCACCATCCGTCGGATGTGTTCCATGGAGCAGAGTTGGGAAACTGTTTCTCAACTCCTTTGATGGTTATCAAGTGTTTGAATCAAGTTTTCACTATCTTGTTAAAGTGATTCTTTACTTCGGTTTGTACTTTGTTTGAACCTTTCAAACATTCTGACTTATACTTTATGATTTGTACGTTTCCATACTTCATGAAGTTGTCAGAGTACGTATTTGAAGTTTCTCTCGTTAGCTTCTGCAAGTAAACTTATAGGTCTGCATAACACCGTATGAGTCCTAATAGATTACTAGTCCTTATGCCTTTTGAAAAGGGTGACTTTGTCAATTAGTCCTTAAGACCCAATTGACAATGCTGAAGTTTAATGAGTTTGAATCTCTTGATTTTAGCCATTATCAATGTTAACCTTCAGTTAATTTTATCACTGGTTTAAAACATCAGACGTTTCTAGAAGAACAAAATAATCACTATTAAGTTCTAAGCTAGATCAGTGTCTAAAAGAAGACTTCGATCCCTTTCAGCATCCCTAGCATTACTGCTTCTGCTCCCTCTTGGATCTTTACTTCTTTTAGTCAAGTATGTGATTTCCTTGAGCTCCCACTGAGCCGCTCATCTGGTCTTAAATACCTGATGAAGGAATTTTACGATACTTGTTTTTAACTTTGTTAACAAGGATACGGAATCGGAATTCATAATTCCATTCCTTTTGTCCTCCAGGTGCTAAAGGTAGTTTCCTTTTAAATGGTCTAGCCATTGTTCAGAAATATTCACAGTAATGAGAAATACTCTTGATCATGTACTCGGTAGCTGCTTTTCTTTGATCAAATGTTTGTCTCACTTGACTGATCATTTTGCCCTTTTGAATCTATTTCTTAGATTCTTTGTACCAAATCTCAAGAACCTTTCTTAGACTGGATATTCCCGTATGTTCTGCTCAGTTTGTTTGTAACAACCTGAGTGACTCATCTAAGGTCTTATCTATCTTTGTTCAATCAATATTGAATTGGGTGATAGATGTATTCTGTTGTCTTCCGTTAGGATGACTTTCAGATTGCCTTGGAGGTCTCGTACCTCTCCATTTATGACTTCTGTGGGAAATTCTTCCTCAGTTTGTCTTAATGGTTATGCTAGCATTCATTATTCTTCCAAAGAGAATGTTATACGATTGCTTGCAAATGGCTTTTGACCTTCTCTTGTATGAGTCAACATTGGGATTGGGTATTCTAGTGACCTTCCTTTTGAATCTGAGAATTATTCTCGGATTCATTCTTCCATTCTAGGAAGTGGATCAGCACCTACCTTAGGTGTGATTCAATGTTGAAATCGTTTGTGTCATCTTAAAACTACATAAAGAAATGGCAAAGTTTTAAAACTCGTTATCGTTTTTGAAAAACATTAGTTTTCCCACATTATTCAATATAAAATCGTCCCCGATTGAATAAGTGATTCCAAGACCCCAGTTCTTCGAAGTAAAGCGGACGAAGGCCCTACCCTTTGACTCCATCGTTCCGGGTGAGCGAACTACTTCACTGATCATACCTTATGACTCTTGGTTGATAGATTTCATTAATGAATGACTAATCTATCCTTTTGCCTCGAGTATCCAAGACTCTCTTGCTGATCTCGTTGAGTAGAACCATTTAGACGTGTAGGCCTCTTCTATAGACCTACCCGCATTGTCCCAAGGTAGAGGAGGTACTCTGCGAAGGCCGACCCACCTTCCTCGAACAAGGGCGCAACGAGTGTCTTAATCTGGATAGGCGATTACTCAAGATTACTTTTGGGGACTTTTACGCTAGTCTGGCGTTTGTTATAGTGAACTATTTAGCCTAACTAACATCCACGACATAAAGCGTAAATAAGTAAGTAAATGCGCGCGAGAAAGTAAATCAAGCAGACATGGATCCTAGTATGGCCCCTAACCTAGAAGATCTAATCACCCTTGGTTTTCTTCTTGTTTCGCCTTTTGGTTCGTCTTAGATCGCCATCTTTGAACCTCCATTGATTTCTCCCACTCGCCTTTGGATTTCATCCTCGAGTTTCTTCAATGGACTCATAGACCCTAAACTCTAATTACAAGACTCTAACGATTCGCAGATCGTATAAACTTGAAATTAAAATTAATTACAAAGCTTGCACCCATCCGTGCTTAAAACAAGAATAAAGAAATAAATCTATGGCCATACTAGTTTCCCGCATTCACATCACATGCAATCATATAATATATCAAGGCTAAGAATTATATATGCATGATTATCTTGGGCGATACTTTTGTTGACATCACATGTCACATTACGGACCTTAAGTCTAAATTCGAAGAATTCTACTAGTGGTGCTTTCCGGTTTTATCTTTTATGATTTTGAAAATCATCTTTAAGAAAAACTCCGTTTTGGGCTCGAGAAAGCCCGGGTCAATTTCGGAAAAAATATTGGTTCGATTCTTAATGATTTCATAAATCAATTTAAAGAGAAATCCGTTTTGGGCTATTGGATGGCCCGGATTGATTTTGGAATTATTTGGTTGGAATCGGAAAAAATTTTGGCAAAAACTCCCACTCGAATGATGGTCCCTTTTCGTGGTCCGAAAAACCTCGAAAAAGCCCGGGACAAGTCCTAGACAAGTCCCGGCCCAAGCCCAAAAAGGGCTCGGACAAGGTCCGGACATAGCACGGCCCATAGGGCCGGCATGTCCTGGCCGAGGCCTATCAAGGCCTGGTCTCGTCCTGGCCGGAGCCAGGACGCTAGTCCATGTACCAGACGCGTCCTAGACGTGTCTGGTACTGGACCGGACCAGCACTAGGTGTCTCGGACTAGTCCGAGACACCCAGAACCTCCCAGACGCGTCTCCAAGACGCGTCTGGTCGAGTGCTCTGGACGCATCCTAGACGCGTCCAGGAAGCTCCTTCGCAGCTGCTGGTCGCGTCTTAGACGCGACCTGGACGCGTCTTCAAGACGCGTCCTTAGTAGCTGCTCTGGACGCGTCTCAAAGACGCGTCCAGAAGCTTCTGTCGCAGCTGCTGGTCGCGTCTTCAAGACGCGTCTCAGCAGCTGCTCTGGACGCGTCCAGAGGACGCATCCAGGAGCTTCCGGTCCGGCCAGGAAGCTTCCTGGCCGGACACTAGGGTTTTTCAAAACCCTAGTTTCCAAAAAGAAAAAAAAAATTTTTTTTTTTTATGCAACTCTAAGTTGCTATTTTCCAATTTTAAAACTTTTCTTAAATTTTTGAAATTCCTTTTAGAACACTTCTAAAAAAAAATTTTAAAACTTTTAGAAACTTTTAAATTTTTTCAAATTTGTTTTGAGAGCTTCCTAAAGTCAAAACTACTCTTTTTAGAACACTTCTAAAATTCTAAAATTCCAAAATTTTGTTTTTCAAAAGTTTCCAAAACTTAAAAACAACTCTTAATCAAACCAATTTTGGATCAAAATCTAGGTTTTTGAAATTTTTCAAAGAACAATTTTGAAATCAATTTTGAAAAATCTTTGAATCCAATTCAAAATTAATCAAATTTTATGTTTTAAAATCTTTTTAAACATAACTATCAATTTAATCAAGCATGGATTAGTTTGAAATTCAATCAAATTGAGACTTTTAAAACACTTTTAATCATCAATGTGATTCTCAATTTGAAAATTTATTGAATCCTATCAAATTATGAGTTAAAAATACCTTTTAAAACACCTTTTAAAATACTTTTATAAACTCAATTTTCAAACTATCAAGCATATTAATTAGTTCGATTCTTAGCAAAAACTAGTTAATGGCAAGAGGCTCTGACGCCATTGTAGGGATTTACACCCTTCTACTAGTGTTTATAGCGGAAATATGACATCTAATGTCTACACTAGTATTCCCAGGATCACATGCAAAACTAGTAATTAATCTAATGGAGATAGTAGATTACCTTAATCGCTTTTCCCTCGAACTAGTTGAATTGATTGAAGAAGACCAAGAGCTTCAAGTGTAGCTCCTCTACTTGGGACACGAGCAATCAATTTGATCTCCCACCTTGTTGTATAGCTAGCACACCAATGGTGGTTGGAAAAGAAGAACACCTTCTTCTTTGACTAGATAGATAGTAATGGGAATTAGCTCACTTTCTCCTCTCTACTTGATGTGGTAGAGTAAGAAAGCTTAGAGAGAAATTCCACACCTTATTCTCTGCCCTAAGAGTGTTTATATAGAACCCTAATAAGAATCCACCTCCTTTTAGGTTTCCTAAAACACCCTTTAGAATAAGATTTAGGGAAATAGTCGAAAATAGCAACTATTGGTATTTTCTCAATTCCCTAAGGAGGAGGTGTCCAAACACCACGAAAATTGGCAGATATAATGTTTATTATATCAGCAACTAACCCTCCAAAATTCAGCCCAATCCGAGTCCTAGAAGTACCCGAACCGGTCTAGGCCCAAAAATCCTGTTTTTGGCCTTTTTGTACTATCTTTGCCTAATTCCTTTTTAGGCCTATGAGATATGTTTATGGGACACTCCCATGATTATATCTCACTCCCACTAGTCATATCCTAGATCAATTTGTCACTCTTATGTGTAACCCGTTGTAGGATCCGATCGAAGTTAGCCGCGAATTACTTCGTAATTCGACGATCGTAGTTGGTCTCTAGCTACAACTCTACGATCCCTAAATCAATCGGACTTGATGATCTTCCACATCAATTGTCCTATCCGACAAATTGTTCGCATTGTCACCTTGGTCGAAGGACATCTCCTTCAACTCCTTCAATTTAGACACTGATTATGGAAAGAAGTAGAGAAGTTTGAGTAATACCATCTACTTGAGTACCGAAATCCAACTTCATAACATCATCATACTGAAGTGCTGTTTTATCACCAGAATTTGGTGTCCAATGAGCTGCAACCCTGGAATTACAAGATCACTCGTGATTCAATTTGAGAAAAAATCAAAAGTTATTGAGTTGTTGTAGTGAAATGAATGGGAAAAGCATCATTACCAGTTTAATGAGCATCCTGTAGGGAATGCAATGCCTGCTTGCAGACCATTCTCAGATAATCTGGACCAACTAAAAGCGTAACAAAACGGAAGATTAAGAAATATAAATTCTACGTACTCATCTTTGTACTGCTGAGTTTCACCTTCAGGAAACTTTCCAGAAGGGAAAAGTTCAATTACAGGGATTGAGGGAGGATCAGTCTGCTGAAGAGGTTCCGTCTTCTTCCTGTTAGTATGGTTCTGAATTTATAAATATCTTTTACCGCGTGAGAGAAACGTCTAGATAACAGATAGTAAGGTAATAACCGGCAAATGAAATAGTTGCTTACTTTCTTTTATTTTTCTTCTTTTTCCTCTTTACAGTTTCTGAATATTCCCCATATTTAGTAAGAAAACAAGTGTCAGACAATTCAAAAACATAAGAATATAAGATCTCAGGCAACTGTGTATATACAGATTTGCATATTTTCCGTTTTATTTTTCCCTAATTTCCGGATGTTACGGATAATAACAATATTTCTAAGGGATTAACTAGTTAAGCAGTCAAAATCTACAAAAATTTCTAGTTGAAGGCTTTAAGTTATATTGAAATTTTTGTTATGGTGTATGGTATAAAATGCACTCATTCTTTAGCAAAACAACTCAAAATAACCCGCTTGAAATTGCATATAAAAGAAGGTATACCCTAAAGTGACGTAGATGCAAACAGCAGACGAGTGAGTACCTGAACCTCATAAAATGACGACACATGTTCTAAGTGACATTAGTGTAGAGTGACTTATGTTGCGTGATATACATGTACTTACTAATCCAAATTGCCAAGGCACATAATCTGTATTCAAGTGAATTCCTCAACAGAACAACATATAGAAACGTAAAAAGTATTTACATATACTGCTAATGTATAAAATTATAAATAGTGTACATATACGATAAGCGAATAGAGAGAAAGACTAGATACTTTGATGGAGTTAGAAAGAAAAAAAAGTAATGAGATATTTAAAAAAGGAGAAAATAAAGTTTAAATTTGTGATTCACCTAATGATGAGCCATCGCCTTCCCCACCATCATCGTCCTTCTCAATGGGCGCCTTAGCATTTCCCTCTACTAACTACAAAATCGGTGTTTAATTTTTTATTTACAGAAAGTAAGTCTGCAGTATAACCTTTTTCATAGTCGTATATAGAATCAGAAGCAATTTGAAGACGTCATTAAAAATGCAGAAAAAATCCGAAACTACGAAATGTCTCTGCTGTAATTATAAATATGGTAAAGGGTATGACAAGGGCATTGGAATTGCTCAAATCCTAAGGTTTGTGATATGGACAAATGGGCGACCGTTACTTTTTCAATATTAGATAATCACATGAAAGTATGAATCACACGTGAAACGATTCTATATTTCCTGAGGTAGTATAAGATATTGGTAGAAAGTGCGCAAGGATAACTACTATGCGTGTATGCAATAAAAGGATAAAACCATGCAGCCAATAAGACATCAGCCAATAAGACATTCTTGAATTAACTTTCTTTAGCGTGTTAAAACATAGGTTTGAAGCCCCATCACGAATTTCTTTTCGTAACACCACAACGTATGGATGTTAGTGCAAAATTCGATAAGTTTCACTGTCTACGGATTCCCCTTCTATAACTAATAATTGATAAGCGATGGTTTTAGGTTGTAAACTAGTTTTTCATGCTAAAAATACACGAGAAATACATACCGAGACATCATTTTGTTGTTCAAGTAGCAAGCTTTCCAATTGTGCAGAAACCCCAACATTTTCTTCTACCTCAACCACTTCAGAGTTGGCCCCAGTTTCCACCATTGTTTTATCTTTCCTTTTCTCCCGTTTCTTTCCTTTTCTCCCGATCTATGACAAATACAAGTAAAACTAATATTTTTGACAGAACTTGTCTTCTATATAGCAATCACCAAAAGCACTCATTAAACTTGAAACAGAGAAACCTCAAGTAGAACCAAAGTAAGATATAACAATTCAAATGCTTTAATTATTATTATAAGAGAAGTCCGTCGATCTTCTTCAACTTGTAGTAATTTACTAATGAATCAAAGTTGGCGTCTTACAATTTTTAGCATTGAAATTTAAGTATTCAAAACTGACCCCTCAACTATTGAATAAACATTGTTAGGAAAAATAACCTAATTAACTTGTTCAGGAATAGGAAGATAAACGATGCGAAAGTAAAAGTAGAGACACCAAGATTATTTAACGTGGCAAAAAACCCCTCCAAACTAGAAGGTAAAAAACCACGGGACCTAGTCCAGAAATCTTCCACTATAATTAAATAATGGTTTACACAATTCTTCAAGGTGTGTAGAAACACTCTTGGACAACTCTTCACCAAACCTATGGTGGATAAACTGAACAAAGAAACAAAGAAATAAAATCTCTTACTCCTTAGGATTTGAACAAATCCTAGATTACTAAAGGTTGAAGAAGATAACCACAAACTAAATTGCTTCACAAGATTAATAATCTTCTTTTCTTCAAACCAATATTCTGCTCTTTCAATCTCTCTTGAAAGAACCACTTCAGAAATCTCTCTTTCTCTGGCTTCTCTTTGTTCTGGAAGTTGTTGTGTATATTCTCTTCCCTTTCATTTCCTTTTATAATGATAAATAGGGAGGTTTACCAAAAGAAATAGGAATTCCTTTTTAGGCTTGAAAAAATAGAAACTTTTTCCCCAAACAAGGAATAAGGGAAATCCTATTCCAACTAGGAGTCCTTTTATTATAAGGAGGGACCCCAACAAACTCCCCCTCCCGACTTATGAAGAGGGACCTACCATCCCCAAACCTGCAACACTGCTACGTAGCTCATGTTTGCCTTTGGGTAATGGTTTTGTCATCATATCTGAACCATTGTCGTCAGTATGGATTTTCTCGATCTTCAACACCTTTTCTTCAAGAACATCTTGGATCCACTGGTATCTCACATTTATATGCTTGGACTTTGAATGGAAACTAGAATTCTTACTGAGGTGGATGGCACTCTGACTGTCGCAATGAATAACATAATTATCTTGTTTCATACCAAGTTCTTCTAACAATCTCTTCATCCATAACATCTCCTTGCAACATTCTGTAATGGCAATATATTCTGCCTCTGTAGTAGATAAAGCTACACACTTTTGTAATTTAGATTGCCATGACACTGCTCCCCCTGAAAATGTAAATAAGTAGCCTGATGTGGACCTTTTAGAGTCTACATCTCCTGCCATGTCTGCATCTGTGTAACCGACTAATACTGGCTTATCATTACCAAAACATATACGAGCTTTAGACGTACCTCTAAGATACTTTAGAATCCACTTCACTGCTAACCAATGCTCTTTGCCTGGATTAGCAAGAAATCTGCTTACTACTCCAACTGCAAATGCAATGTCCGGTCTTGTACACACCATTGCATACATTAAGCTTCCTACAGCTGAAGCATAAGGAATTTTCTCCATTTCTTCTTTCTCACTTCTAGTTGATGGACACTGATCACGAGTCAACTTGAAGTGACTGGCTAATGGACAACTCACTGGTTTCGTCTTGTCCATATTGAACCTTTCTAGAACCTTCTCAATGTATCTTTCTTGTGATAGCCAAAGTTTTCCAGCTTTCCTATCACGAGAGATATGCATGCCAAGAATTTGTTTTGCTGGACCCAAGTCTTTCATATCGAAATACTTGTTTAGTTCCTTCTTTAACCTGCTAATTTTATTAGCATCCTGACCAACAATCAACATATCATCAACATAAAGCAGAAGTATAATCAAATCTCCATCAGGAAATTTATGAACGAAAACACAATGATCTGAAGCCGTCCTGTGATACCCTTGATCCTTCATGAATGATTCAAACTTTTTGTACCACTGTCTTGGTGCTTGTTTCAGCCCATATAAACTCTTCCCTAACTTACAAACCAAGTGTTCCTTACCTTTCACTTCAAACCCTGTTGGTTGTTCCATATACACATCTTCCTCCAAGTCACCATGAAGGAAAGCGGTCTTGACATCTAGTTGTTCAATTTCTAGGTTCATACTTGCAGCCAATCCCAATACTAACCGTATAGAGGACATCTTCACCACCGGGGAGAAAATCTCATCAAAATCAATACCCTTCTTCTGCCCAAATCCTTTCACCACTAGGCGTGCCTTATACCGTGGTTGTGAATTTCTTTCTTCGGTCTTGATTTTGAAAACCCACTTATTTTTAAGAATTTTCTTATTCTTAGGTTTTTCAACCAACTTAAAAGTGTTGTTCTTATGCAATGATTCAATCTCATCTTGCATAGCTTTCAACCACTCCTTTTTGTGTTTATCATCTATGGCTTCTTCATAACACTGTGGTTCTCCACTATCTGTAACCATCACATACTCGTGTGGAGGATACTTGGTAGATGGTGCTCTATCTCTAGTCGATCTTCTCAATTCAGCTGGTGGTTCATGTTGAACTTCCATTCCTTGCTCAACATCATCACCCATAGGAACATCTTCATGAGCTTCATCTTCATGATTTTGTTCTTCACCTGCATTATCATGCATAACCTTAGAAGAGATATGTGGATCTAGATCAATGAGATCATTACTATAATTCTCATGCTTCTCAACTTTCCCGAAGTCCTCAATAGTTTGATTTTCAAGAAAGACCACATCTCTACTTCTAATAATCTTCTTATCGACTGGATCCCATAACCTGTATCCGAATTTCTCATCTGCATAGCCTAAAAAGATGCATTGCTTGGCTTTATCATCAAGCTTTGCTCTTTGATCTTTAGGTATATGCACAAAAGCCCTGCAACCAAACACCCTTAAGTGTTCATAACTGACTTCTTTCCCAGCCCACACTCTCTCAGCTACATCTCCATCTAATGGTGCTGAAGGTGATAAATTGATCAGATAACATGCAGTACGCATTGCTTCACCCCAGAAACTTTTAGGCAACTTAGCTTCTGAGAGCATACATCTGATCCTCTCCACAATAGTGCGATTCATGCGTTCTGCTACACCATTTTGTTGTGGAGTTTTGGGAACTGTCTGTTCATGTCGAATACCATGGGTTTTGCAATACTCTTCAAACGACCCGATGTATTCTCCTCCATTGTCAGTGCGAATGCACTTCAATGATTTTCCTGTCTCCCGTTCTACCATGTTGTGGAAATTCTTGAAAACTGCAAGTACCTGATCTTTGGTCTTTATGGCATATGCCCAAACTTTCCTGGAAGCATCATCTATAAAAGTAACGAAATACAAAGCACCACCAAGTGTTTTGACCTTTAAAGGTCCACAAACGTCAGAATAAACAAGCTCCAAAACACTGGATTTTCTTTCAGATGCATTCCTTTGAAAAGAAACTCTATGTTGCTTTCCTACTAAACAATGAGAACAAGTGTTTAAATTTATACCTTTTACGTTCGGTAAGTCTTGTCGTTTAGCAAGGATTTGAAGTCCTTTCTCGCTCATGTGCCCGAGTCTTCTATGCCAAAGATCAGTGGAAGAATTTTTTTCAACTGCATTCAATTCTCCTTTACACAGTTTTACTTGAGTCCTGTATAAAGTACAACACTTCTTCCCTCTTGCTATCACCATTGACCCTTTTGTGAGCTTCCACTTTCCATCACCAAAGTGACTGTGGTACCCTTCATCATCTAATACTCCGGTAGAGATTAGGTTATATCGAAGATCTGGTATATGCCTCACATTCTTCAGAATCAATGTACTCCCTGTGCTCGTCTCAATTTTCACTTCTCCAATTCCTACGATTTTCGAGAAACCTAAGTTTCCCGTCCTGACTTTGCCAAGGTCACCAGTTCTGTAAGAGTTAAAGAAATCCTTACATGGAATAGCATGATACGAAGCACCTGAGTCAACCAACCATGTTGTTTCTGGTTCTGACTCAGTCATACTTAAGCAAGTGTCTCCACAACCTGAGAGTAAGATAATGTCATCACCTGAGGCAACTGCCGCAACATTATCTTGTTTTTCATCATCCTTTTTATTTTCCTTCTTTGGTTTCCTGCAATCACTCTTGTAATGACCCATTTTTCTACAACCAAAACATCTAACTTCTTTCTTTGGTTTTGATCTCCCCCTTGACTTATCACGGTTATGAGGTTTTCTACTTTTACCTCTCCCCCGTCTTTCTGTAACAAGTGCCTCTGAATGAGACTCGTCTGACGATGATTTCCTTCTTGTTTCTTCATTCAACAAACTACCTGTTACGTGATTCATACGCATTATGCCATCAGGAGCAGAATTGCTAAGAGACACCACCAATGTCTCCCAACTATCTGGTAAAGAATTTAGAAGAAGTAAGGCCTGCAACTCATCATCCAAAACTAACTTCATTGCAGAAAGAACTTGGTATGAAACAAGATAATTATGTTATTCATTGCGACAGTCAGAGTGCCAGAGAAGTTTCTATTTTTTCAAGCCAAAAATAGCCCCACGTGGGTAGAAAAAAAAAGGTGATCTCTAAACCAAAAATAGCTAGTCACCCCTCATTAGCTTATTGGTTTTGAATTGGACTACCACAAATTTAACATGGTATAAGGGTTAGGGAGATTTTATAGGGCCTCCCTATTTTTGTTAAAAGGCCCCCCCTCAATGATTATTTCTCAAGTGAAATTGTTCATGGAGAGGCCTTTTAACAAAAATGGGGAGGCCCTATAAAACTTCCCGGAGGGTTATTGATTTGGAATTGTCTCACAAATCTAAATGAGATTTCACTTTGCTCTATCTATCTGTACTACTACACGTTTGTGATGGAAAATGTATGAGACTAGGAGTGGGAAGAGAATGAGACTCACTATCTATGCAATATGGAAGATGAAAACTGATTGTGAGCCTAACAGTTAAGGTCATCCCAAACTTGAATCCAAATGAACGTCTTTGATTTAGCAAGAGATATTCTAAGCAGACTAGGCGTTACCCTAAATTAGCTTCGAGGTCGGGAAGTCAATTTAAGGTAACGGCGGGATACACCTTATTTTTGGCAATGAATTGAATTAATAGATCGGCGACACTGTAGAACTATTTTGACTGAAACTCCCGCTTCATCTATTTTGAGGCCCATGCTCTAGGCTCTTTGTCTCGTTCTTGATTAGATGGGAATGGGTGATGAATCTATTTCTTCAGCTCTTCGCCAATAATTTGAGAGGAATCTCAAATCAACGGCTGGAACTGGGGTTGATTTGTCAATTTCCTCTTCATTTGTGTCCCAAATCTCGAGGAATTTTTAGGTGTTCCTTCCCGGAATATGCTTAGGATTTTTCTTGTTCTATCACTAATTTATCACTGTCAGATGTTGACGGAGGATACATTACTCACGTGTATCACCAAAGAGGTCTGTGAGACCATGTTTGGCCACAAATTTAGTATTTGGTACACAAGAACAACTCCTTAAAACATAGGAAGTAGTGTCAGAGAACAAGAAATTTCTGACATACTCTGAACAAAAAGTCCAATGTGATGAGTTGTACCCACCTGTGGTCCACTCATAAGAAGCCACATCCGATTTCTATCAATCTGAATCAATCTCTACCAATCTTAATCACCAAATTGTACAGTATAGTGAGATATTACGATTACTAGAAATCACATATAAGAATTGTTACTTGCAAACAGTCTTTTTCGCATCCCAAACATGCCCTAACCTTACTATGTAAGGTTTCAAGAATGTTGAAAATTAAGCATGATATTGAAATCTATGCAAGGACCTCACTCCTTTCACACCCAATAAGGAGCATGAGTTGCGCCTCAAGTTTTTTTAGCTGGTCAAAAAACTCTTCATTTCTTCCTGAACTTCCAAGGAATTCCTAGAGATAAACCTTCTTCGGAATACATTTTCGTACTATGAAAACAACTCATTTATGCACTTAAACTACGATTTCACAACAAACAATATTAGCAATTCAGCATCAGAAAACAGGGCGCTTAGAATTCGGATTCGGAATCATGGAACGGAAGTATCAAAATCTGCTAAACTATTCAACTGCCTTTTTAGCAGCCAAAACTTCAATATTTCAAGATCTTGGAGTTAAACACTCAACTCAGAATTCAGTTTTACCAAATCTTACTTGTATAAGACTACAACAAAAAAAAACCAAAGAAAATATTAAACTTAACATAACTACCAAGTCAACTTGTGTTTCGAAATTCGCCTCACAAACCCTAGACATGAGATTAATAATCATCCCCTCTGGATATGACTTCTTTGCAAGTTGGACGAAGTAATATGGTATGCTCAAACTGGGATACATAGCTGCCCTTGATATCGCATAGAGGAGGGTATGGCTGTCATTAAAGAAAAAAATCGATGTTCAATTCCAATTGTTAAATTATATGAAAAGTTGCAGTTCAATTTAATTTAGTCATAATAATACCTGAACAACACCAGTGTCACACAAGTTTTTTAACGCCATCAAATATTTCGTCTCCCCAATGCGATCTAAATAACGTCTGCAAAAGGCTAATGTTGAGAAATTTTTGTTGATTGTTGCAAGTAGTTGTTTCGCTCGAGGGAGTCTTAATGGTACGCGTCCAGCATCGAAATTTTTCATGTAGTGACTGCACTCTAGATCTTCTCTAACATAACCTTTACCTGAAATTAGACATTTACGTAGGAAAATTTAATACAAATTTTGGGTTTTCGAAATGTTGTTATTCGAGAGAATAAAGGTTACCTGTCGATCCAAAAGTTTCAATTGCGAAGAATTCGCCTTCCTCCATTTTTGTCTGTTCCCCTCCTTTAACAATGGGGACAGATTTACCAGCATGAATCTGATAACTTCCTATGCTATGTCCGTTCAAGTTTCGAATGCTTTTCACTGCAACATAAATATAGAATCACAATGTCAGATAAAAATAGGAGCAAGAGAAAGTGAGAAACCTAGTTCAGCTACCACCATTGTCTTACTGGAGCAAACATACCTTGGAACGTCTTCCCATTGATTTCAACCTCATACGACTCCATGACCTCTTGGATTGCAGCACCAATATCACAAAGGCGTACATCTATTCCAGCTTCCTAAACAAATGAATGTCAAAAGAGTAAGAAAGCGGTAAAAAAAATAGCATGTGAATATTGATTTGTAGCAGAACATACTTCGACAACTTATTTTACCGTCACTGAGGATAATTGATAAAGAACTTGACAGTGGAACTTCAAAAGAAGTTGACGGATTAAGAGGGAATTTTCAAACTACGTAACTAAAACAGGAAACAATAAACCCACAAACTAAAAAGAAACTACAAATGATAAGTAAAACACCCATCAAGGAGACAAAAATATGGCAAAAGAAGTACCTTGACTCCAGTATTTGTTGCCTCTCGTGTCGCCTCAAGAAGTGGATCATACATAGGATTGAATGTGTGAGTAAATGCACAATCCACTATATGTCCTGAAAAATTAAAAATAAAATATCAAATCCCAGTTCATATACTCATTAAATAGGAAGACGACATGGCATACTAGTCGTGTATGATACTATTATAGTTCTGCATGGAACTCCTATGGTCACAGTATGGTGTGGTAGGCACCTACAAAAAAACTATTTCTAATTCCTCCTACGGCCCTGCCCTGTTCTTTCAACCAACTCAACTAGTCCAGAACTGATAATCAAACACTGATTGTGAAAACTAGTAGAGAGGTGCGGGTAATACCATCGATTTGAGTACCAAAATCCAACTTCATAACGTCATCATACTGAAGTACTGTCTTATCACCAGAATTGGGTGTCCAGTGAGCTGCAACCCTGGAATAACAATATCACCGTCATTCAGCTTGAAACTCGATCAGGAATTATTGGTTTGTGTGAATGGAAAAGCCATTACCAGTTTAATGAGCATCCTGTAGGGAACGCAATGCCTGCTTGCAGACCATTCTCAGATATCAACTTACGAACTGTATTCTCCAAGGTTTCGCACAAATCAATCATTAACATTCCGGGCTTTAAGATACTCCTAATATATTTTCGAACCTGATGAAATAAAAGAGAGATTGGCAATGTTTCTGTTATTGTACAACATTAAAAAAAAACTCGGCAACAAATTAATCAATGGTTGATGAGAACAAAACAGATAATAGGTGTACACATTTGTTCTCATGTGAAGTTTTGACTTGTGAGATAAAATTTAATATCCACCTGTCGATGAACTTCAGCTGCCTGGCGAACGGAATTATAGATGGGTTTTTCAAGGCGCTCCAGTTCCCTCTTCTCTTCAGATGTAGTCCTCCACAGATTACTAAATGGCAAACCATCACGAAAAAAAATAAGCAACAGAAGATTAGGACATTCAAACAGGAAAGAGTAATTCATTAACAGGAGATGTTACATTCAGTTACGTTGCAGAAATAAGATATTCTTGACCAACTAAATGGGACAAAAAGTTACCTATATTTCTCAAATATATAAGCTCATACTTGGGTTCCACTTACTCATCTTTGTACTGTTGAATTTCACCTTCAGGAAACTCTCCAGAAGGAAAAAGATCAACAACAGGGATTGAGGGAGGATCAGTCTGCTGAAGAGGTTCTTTCTTCTTCCTGCAAATGATTCTGAATCTTTAAGTATCTTGTACCACATCATAGAAAGTTTGAATAACAGAATATAAGGTAATAACCAACAAAAGAAATGGGTTCTTACTTGCTTTTATTTTTTTTCTTTTTCTTCTTTGCAGCTTCTGAAAAAGATACCCATATATTAAGAAAACAAGTATTAGACAAATCATAAAGATAAGAATATTTTGAGGGAGGACAACACTCTATTGAATTTTCCAACTGTTATACTTATTCTTAATAGTTATGCTCATAAAACTGGGGTGAGCAGAAAGATACTTTTCTTTTGGTGTATGTTTTATACATATATATATATATATATATATATACACAAACACATACTAGAGAGAGAGATGGGGAAAGGAGAAAAGGAAAAGCAATGAAGATAACTAAAACACAAGAAAATTCAAGTTTGATCGTGTGATTCACCTAATGCTGGACCATCTCCTTCGGCACCGTCATCATCCTTCTCAATAGGTGCCTTACCATTGACATCTGCTGACTGCAAAATTTCACATAGTTTAAATATTTGTTTACATAAAGTAGTCGGCAGGTATTGGAAATCATACATATGCTTACTTCATAAAGCAACTAAAAGACACCAATGTGATTGCAAAAGACACCTGAGACCTCGAATCATATGCAATATAGTTTTATAGATATCGTAAAAGGTAAAGCTGGGATACTGAACTTGCTCACACCCCAGTTTCATGAAACACAGCCACTACTTCTTCACTATTTCGAAACTCACATAAAAGTACGAAAAATAAGCGAAACAGTTCTTTATTTGTATGGAATACATTTAAAGCAAACTACCATGGTTCATGTAATGTATGCACGATGAAGAGGATAAATTGTTGAGCATAGATAATTTTCTCATAAATAATACATTAGTTTAAAAGCTCCGTCAAAATGCTTCCCTTATGATACTATTAAACTAACACGCTATAATTCTTTCTCGGGTATGGATGTTAGTATGAACTTTGACAAGTTCTATTCTGTACTGTTTTCCCTTTATAAAAAATTGATAAGCCCACGATTTTAAGGTTGCAAATTCAAACCAAACATCTCAGATATCCTCTGAAGAAAGTGTTACTAAATGAACCAATTCTCACCCACTACTAGCTTTTCATGTTAAAAGTACGTGAAAATACAACAATTCGTACCAACTTACCGAGGCAAGATTAGCTTGTTGTTCAAGGTGCAATTTTTCCAATTGTGCAGAAACCCCAACATTTTCTTCTACCACAACGGCTTGAGCGTTGGCCTCACTCCCAACCATTGTATCTTCTTTTCTTTCTTTCCTTCCTATCGCCTTCCTTTACTTTTCTCCTAACATATGATAAATGCAAGTAAAACTAGTAATTTTTCACAGACCTTGTGTTCTATAGAGCAAACAGTTCAATTCATTTCATTTCATGGTCATAAAAGACAACACATTATCACAGATAAACCTAAGCGTCCAAAACCTAATTCTCACCTTGTTCATCGAGAGTCTAAACAGGTAAGATTCATCAACCCCATTATCATATTTGACAATATGGAATACCCAGGTGACATAAAACCCTTTGGATATAATATTTGATTCATTATATTAAAGAAATACATAATGGAATCACATAAAGCTTGAATCTTTATCCAGTTAGACTGACTCTTTTGTTATTATTCCATCAGGTTGTGAGCCGAAGATGGACAAATAAATGTTTGGGTAAATGATCAAACCCTAGAAACTAAATAGAATCAAGAACACCAAAGCTAAATAAACAAAGGAAAGGGGTAAATCTAGAGAGAGAGAGAGTTGTGTTACCTCCTGGTTTGAAGAGAGAGATTGGAGTTGCAGCTTCTCGTCGTGGTGACTACTGATTGAATCTATTCGTGTGGGGAGGAAGAAGCAAGGTTTAAGAACACCTCTACTGACTACTGGAATAACAGGTAAACGCAAAATCTTCCCTAATTACGAAAATACCCTTCAAAAGTAACGTAGTCTTTTTTTGTTAAGGGCCTGTTTGGTTAAAATAATTTTCACCTTTTTGGTTTCACCAAAATGATGTTAAAACCTTTTCTCATTGGTGGGTGATTTGGGCAAAATAAAGAAATTATCTAGGATACAAAGTTTTGGGTGGAAATAAAACATTTTTGGAATTCGTTATTTCCTCCAAACACTTCAACTTTTCAGCTTCTTCTTCCTCCATCAAATATCCCTGCGACCTCCACCATTGACGCTGACGATCTTCACAGCCTAGTTCGTCTTCTCTTCCTCTCTCTCTCTCTATCTCTTTTCTTCTTTCGTCCAAAAAATTTATCTTTCTACATAATGGTTCCATCTAGAATCACATTATTCGTCAAAGGGAGTTTGTACCTTGCTGCTAGGGATATCTAGGACTGATCCTCCAAATTTTAACAGAGATTAAATAACATCTTAAATTAGACTAAAAAAAAAACTTGATTATTTCTACCAAAATGAAGCAAAAAAACTAACTCCAAAGAGTGAACAAGGATAAAACAAGAACCTTTTAATATGTATGAAACTAGGGGATTTCGTGAAAGCCTCGCCGGAATATTAAAGGAGCAGACAAGTGATATTAGAATAACACGAATAGTATGGGTATCATCGAGCAGAAATTTCTAGGGGTTATGAAGTTGAAGGAGCCGGAAAGTGATTTAACCCAAACAAATTGGACAGAATCTAGGGTTTTGCTTTATGGCGAGAGAGAAATTTTTGGGAGGTTGTGTTTGGCAAAAAAAAATTTACACCCTTCAGAATTTTGCACCTCAGATACTTTTTATATTTCCCCAAGTCACCCACCGTTCTCATGGTGGAATGTTTCTCCACTTTCAATAGAGAATAGTTTACCATCTTCTCTATGTGAGAACAAATTTCCCTTTATTTCTCAAGAATTTGCGCTCTCTCTCCTTCGAGTGTCTCTCATACACTCAAAATGGTTTGTCTCTCTTCTCACAAATTTCCCTTAGTTATGTGTGATGCCCCAAGTTCTAGCAATTAATTAACAATATTGGTCTCGCTTTCGACATCCCAAGGCCACCGGTACGGGTTTTTTTTTCTCGACAAATACTCTAGGCGCACACCCTAAAAGCAAACTTAAGCATACACTTATAGCTTAGCCTTTGAACACACTCGCAAGCGATTCCAGTCTATCACAATCCACCACCATTACTGAAGAGTCATCTTCGACTCTGGTGTCACCCTATGACGCCCCCAAGCTTTAGTAGTTAACGATATTGCCTCTGTACTGACACCTCATACCCAAGCTCACATATATGAGATTTTGTTAGACTCTACAAGCTTGCCCAAAAGGCCTCGCGCACTTCTCAAGCTTGAGCGTACACGTATAGCCCGCGCTCCGAACATTATCGCGAGAGATGTGAGACTATCACACTCAACCCGACTTTCGTTATATCTTTTTCTATCAACTCTCTCGTTTGTTAAACTCGACTTTATCTCTTTCGTGTCATCTCCCATAAGTCGTCTCTCTTGAATTCAACTTTTATCTTTTTTCTCCATCACTCTCTCTTTAGTTCTCGGTGTTAGTCATCGCTTGTGCCTCTCTTTTTAAGTCGTTGTTTGATCTCTTGAAACTCGATGTTCGATCTTCTTCGAAACTTGTTGTTTGATCCTCTTTGAAATCTTCGCTTTGACCCTCTACAACTTGTTGCATTTGTCTCCTTTGTGAGTCGTCGTTTAATCCTCTCTGAAACTCGTCGTTGTGAAACTTGTTGTTTGGTCCTCTCTGAAATCTTCACTTTGACCCTCTGCAACTTGTTGCATTTGTCTCCTCTACAAGTCGCCGCTTGATCCTCTCTGAAACTCGTCGCTCGACCTCGTCTGTCTCTCTAAAGCAACTTGTCACCCGAATCTTCGTCTCTTTCTCAAGAAAGTTTCGCTTTCTCTTATCTTAATCATCTTTCATTGTCTCTCAGTCATCTCTCGCTTTCAAATTTGACTCAATATAGGGTTTTCTTCCCCTAAATCTAGGGTTTCAAGAAGAGGGCTCAAATTCAGCGAAGAACTCGGGTTTGAGGGGAGAAATTAGAGCTCTCTTCTTCTAATATCCAGGGTGTCGAATTATTTTTAGGGTTATTTCCCAAACCCCCCAACTTTGTGACCAGCTTCCTGCCTGGCCCCCTACTTTAGCAATAATTCCCGTATGACCCCCTTTTTCCGTTATTTTTAACTTTCCGTTACCTCTCCTCCATCTCATTTTCTCTCTCTGCCACATCATTTCAACACGCCACATCATCGTCTTCACCAACAGGGGTCGCCGACCGACCAAATTTCCGGCTGGTGACCTTCAAACATTTTTTTCCTCTCTCTTTAAAAAAAACTTTTTTTTTCATTCCTCTCTCTCTCTAGAACAAATCTAGAGAGAGGATTCATCACGAACAGATCTCTATTTGTGATGAATCTGTTCATCACGAACAGAGGTCTGTTCGGGTTCTTTTCATCACGAACAGACCAACCCTCCCTCTCTCTAGATTTGTTCTAGAGAGAGAGAGAGGAATAAAAAAAAATTGTTTTTTAGAGAGAGAGAAAAAAAGTTTGAAGGTCGTCGGCCGGAAATTTGGCCGGCCGGCGACCCCTGTCGGTGAAGACGATGACGTGGCGTGTTGAAATGATGTGGCAGAGAGAGAAAATGAGATGGAGTAGAGAGAGTAACGGAAAGTTAAAGGTAACGAAAAAATGGGGTCATACGGGAATTATTGCTAAAGTAGGGGTCAGGCAGGAAGCTGGTCACAAAGTTGGGGGTCATTTGGTAAATAACCCTTATTTTTACAATTAAATCTCGTGAAGGAAGAAGATGAAAAACAAAAGGGCACTGCTTTGGGGAACACAAGAAAATTTTCAGAGTACAATATCTTAAGTAAATTTTTGTGGCATTTGTCTTCCCCAAACCCACACCATTGTTCCTTCTCGACTCCAATAACAGGCGTTTGCAAACGGCCATCGTGAGTGACACTTTTGATCTCCAATCTTTCTTTCTTCTCCTTTGTCCTTCTTCCTCCCTTTGTCTACTTATTCTGGCGAAGGGGAAATCCACTTCGTCGAAATAGATAAAGAGAGAACAAGAGAAGAGAGAAAAAAAAGTGGTAGTAGAAGGAGATGAGGAATGGAAATACACAGAATAAGGAGAGAAATGGTGACGGTGGCCGGAGAGGAAGAAAAAAAATTTATTGGCTCACAAATTTGACAAGCCTACCAAAAGCAGCTAGCTGCCTTGAAGGTACTACTATGGTCAAGAGTGTGCCTGCCAAGTGCCAAGCCGTACGAGAGATGATGGCCTCCTCCTCCCGCTACGTTCGTCTTCCCTCACTCCTTTCTTGTCTTCCTCGAAATAATATTAGTCCGACGAGACGTCTCCTTTTATCAACAACCTCACTTCTTCTTTTCTCATTTCCTCTCCTTTCTTCTTCTTCATCTACTAAAACCTCTTCTCGTTCAATTTCCATCTCTACTAAACCATCGTCATCGTCGTCGTCATTCTCACCGGTAACAGCAGCAGCCATGACGACACCTCCAGTGGCAAAGAAGGTGAAGCACGAGATGGAGATGTTTGGAGATGTCAGAATCGATAACTATTACTGGCTTCGTGATGATTCTCGTTCTAATCCTGAAATTATTTCTCATCTCAAACAAGAAAATTCTTACACTGATTTCATCATGCAAGGTATATTATAGTAATCCATTATCTTCTAGGGCTTCATTTTTGTATACCTATCTATCACCGATCTTCTTCTTTTTTTCATTAATGCCGCTGGTTTTCTGTACTGATTTGAATGATATTAAGTGATGAATGTGATTTCTGTACGATTTCGTTTATTTAATTCTACTTCTCTGTAATTTCCAATGTTGCTTGTTGTTTGTCTTGTTATTTGATCTTCTTTACTGAGTCGATTTTCCATACAAAGTTCTTCCTTTTAATTTCATGTGATTCTCATTGTTATTTGGTCATTTAAAGGATCAATTAAGGTTTTTGTATCATTCAGAAAGAAAAGTTGGGTTATGTTTATATTTTATGAACTTTGGTTTAGGGACCAAATCGTTTGAAGATAAGATTTTTGCTGAGATAAGAGGAAGAATTAAGGAAGACGATGTTTCTGCTCCTGTACGGAAAGGGCAGTATTACTACTACGAAAAAACATTGGAAGGGAAGGAATACGTTCAGCATTGTAGACGCCTTATACCCAATGGCGGACACCCTGCTTCTGTTTATGATACGATGCCAACAGGACCTAATGATCCTCAAGAGCATGTCATCCTTGATGAAAATGTCAAGGCAAAAGAACATGAATATTATAGCATTAGAGCTTTCAAAGTAAGTAAATTTTTCGATCAAGATAACATATCTAGAATCCCAATCGTCCTTTTTTCCTTTCTCTTCTTAGTTCATTCCTTTAAGCAGTACCATTTTTTTTCCAGGCGAGTCCGAATAATAAGTTGGTAGCATATGCAGAAGACACCAAAGGAAATGAGATCTATACTGTTTATGTCATCGACGCAGAATCCGGAGATATTGTTGGGAAGCCCTTGGTGGGTTTGACATCCTACCTTGAATGGGCTGGTGACGAAACACTAGTTTACATTACAATGGATGAGATCCTTCGGCCAGACAAGGTAATCTTACTTTAAAGTATGTCTAGAATGGTGCTAGTTTTATCTTCCTTTGCAATATGGATAAAATTGAACCTTGAAATCCAAAATGTAAACTTTAAGTCGTGCAACGAACTTGGGCCTACTTTTGATGCCGCACCTACTGAGGGCATGTATTTTTTACTGAGTATTTCTTATATGTTACTCATTTACTGTGTTCGGAGGAAGATCATATGGAGGGATTATCATTTTATCTTGTCAGTGAATGATAAATAATACTATGATTGTGAAAACAAAAATGTCTCCATTTACGATACTGTTAATGAGGAAAAACATGCCATATTGGCTTGATGGTGAGTTGTTCTCACTACTCACTAACGATGATATAAGTTCTTGAGAAGGTTAAAAAGAACAACAAAATCTCAGAGTGAAAGGACACTAAACGGCTAAGTTGTAACTTTGGCAATGATTAGAGTTTCATGCCATTGCAAGCAACACATAATATAATAGGTTCAGATTTATGAGTACTCCTCAGATCTCATAAGGTTTTTGTAGTTCCATAGATTGTTTACATTCCTTCTGCTTTGACAGGTATGGTTACATAAGCTGGGATCTGACCAAGCTAGTGATGTTTGTCTTTATCATGAAAAGGATGATATGTTCTCTCTTGATCTTCAAGCTTCCGAGAGCAAGAGATTTTTGTTTGTTGCATCTGAAAGTAAAAATACACGGTTTGTCTTTTACTTCGACATTTCCAAGCAAGAAGACAGGCTCCTGGTTTTGACATCTCGTGTAGACGGCATTGACACATCAGTCAGCCATCGCGGAAATCATTTCTTTATCAAAAGGAGAAGCGATGAGTTTTTCAATTCAGAGTTACTCGTGTGTCCATTAGATAATATATCTTCTACGACATTGCTACTTCCTCACAGGGAAAGGTAACAGCATTCTATTTCTTCAGAGTGTCTTAAAGTTAATACATTTGAACCTAGGAGTTTGGAATAACTTCTTTCATGCTAGTGTTGATACGTGTTGTAGATTGGGATTGGTATATACATATGTGTTATACTTGAGGTTGTTGGATTTGAATTTCAATTTATCTACGTATGAACTAAATTCTTCATAATCTAATAGTTGATGATGATATCTGATTAGTAGTTGTGCTGCTTTGTTCTCAACATTTGGAAACTTCCACCTGACAATTGAGACAAAATGAGTCTTATAGTCTCATGCTATTCACTCTCAGGAGATGCATTACGAGAAAAGGGAGAGTGAAGAAATACGTTGCAGGGGCCTAATAAAACCTATATTATAGACTGAATCACATAAGTAGTTCGATGTTCTTCCGTCTATGTATGCCATTATTTTCCATTATCAAAGGAACTGATTGTGTTTTAGCAGATCATAATAAATAGTTAGGGTGCTACCGGATTCTACTAATGTTTCATATAGATTCTTTCAAGTTATGTCTGTGATATACTTCCATTTCAGTTTAATGTAAAACTCACTAGAGTGGGCATTATATACAGTGTAACCATACAAGACATGCAACTTTTCACCGACCATCTTGTTGTATTTGAGCGTGAAAGTGGTTTGCCTAAAGTGACTATTTATGGACTTCCTCCCGAAGGGCAACCAATTGAAATCCTACATGGAGGCCGAAAGGTGGAGTTTATTGATTCCGTTTACTCAGTTGAACCCTCCGATTCACAATTTGCTTCGAGCATTTTACGGTTTCACTACAGTTCGATGAGAACACCTGAATCAGTATACGATTATGACATGAACACTGGCGTTTCTGTGTTGAAGAAGATTGACACAGTACGTTACTTATTAACCTTATTTATATCTTTTATACTTGTCAGTTATGTATCATATGTACGCTCTTAAAACTTCCTTTCACGCTCATTCTAACAGATTGATGTTGGGGCCATTTTTGTTTGTCAATACTGGTTACTGTGTTTGCCAACTTCTTATCGTTTCTTATGGGTCTGTCATTACTGACTTTCCGTCATAAATTCTGTTTGTCTCTTTAAATATTGTTCATATTTGAATTTTCCAGCAGCACAGGCATGCCCAGTGGGACGGTCAATTAATCACTAAACACTGCTAGACTACCGATTAGGAGGAGGAATTTTTCCTTGACCTCTTAGCTATGAGAAAACTATTTCTATGACAGGCCTATGTGGCTACCTTTTTCTACGAACGCTTATGTAAAAGCTTTATCTTTTAAACGAGTTTCAGATATGCTTCTTAGGTGTAAACCAATATTTACTTATAGATACGAAACTCGGGTCAGCTATGTCTTGTCACTTATGCTTAGCATTTGGATTTTTCTACTAGTTATTTGTTCTGTCTGGGTATAGCATATATCAAGTACTAGTTAGTTATCCTGGCTGGACATAGAATATCCTGTCGTGTGGTTGTGTGGTGTACAAATATAGTAGCGGGAAGTTTCATTAGTTATTGACCCAGTTAAAATAAATAGAAAATTTTGACTAAAAGTCAATTAACTCTAACACCTTCCTAGTTTCGTACTAGCTGCTTTGATAGAGGTCCAAATAATTCATCCATTTGAACCAAGCATTATTTCTCTTGATGGTTATCTGTTCCATTTCTTTTTCCATAAGAACTACAACCGATTCTCGAACGGAAATATTTTGTGTTGAATGGTTCTATCTATTCCATCTGTTATCTGTATACTGTATGTTATTAATTCATTAACCACTTTACCCAGGTATTAGGAGGTTTTGACACGTCAAATTACGTTACTGAGAGAAAATGGGCAACTTCTTCAGATGGCACTCAAGTTCCTATATCAATTGTTTATCATAAGAATCTCGTGAAGCTCGATGGCTCTGATCCATTACTTCTATATGGGTACGGCTCATATGAGGTAAAAACTAACTGTATCTTTTTTCAGATAATAACAATATTAATTAACCTTGTGATGTGTTAGCTACTGTGCTTATAATGTGAATATCAGAACTTTAAAATTACTTCCTATTTAATCTGTGTTTTATTTGGTTAAAATTACGTTCTATTTCTCCAAGGATCCAAACTAGTTTGACTGAAAATTAGCCACTTTAAATACAAAATTTAATATCCATAGCAAATCAATTTTATGATCTCTGACACCCTCATACTGGCATACTACAAGAGAACAACTCCATCGTTTGTGGTTTGTCGCAATGACTTTTTTCTTGACTGAAAATTAGCCACTTCAAAATTTCAAATACAAAATTTTATATCCATAGCAAATCAATTTTATGATCTCTGACACCCTCATATTGGCATACTACAAGAGATCAAGAGAACAACTCCATCGTTAGTGGTTTATCGCAATGACTTTTTTCTTGACCTTTTTTGTTCTCTTGACTTTGTATTTTTTAAATTGACTGGTGCTAATGATTTGAACCTAAAAACAGGTGTGCATAGATCCATATTTCAAGGGATCGAGGCTGTCTTTGTTGGATAGAGGGTTTATTTATGCAATAGCTCACATTCGTGGAGGAGGTGAAATGGGAAGGAAGTGGTACGAGAATGGGAAATTTTTGAAGAAAATGAATACTTTCACAGACTTTATTGCCTCTGCTGAGTATCTAATAGAGAACAAATATTGTTCAAAAGAAAAGTTGTGCATTAATGGAAGGAGTGCTGGAGGTTTGCTTATGGGTGCTGTTCTTAACATGCGCCCTGATTTGTTCAAGGCAGCCGTAGCTGGAGTTCCGTTTGTCGATGTTCTGACTACAATGCTTGATCCAACTATCCCTCTAACAACTGCCGAATATGAGGTCATTCTTCAACTGTCTTTAAGAATCATAAATTTTGACCATTTTGGTGCACAGCAGTCAATTGAAGACAATTGTACAGTATATGGCTATGCAACATCCACAAATTCTCCATTTGTTGGATAATCATGATTTACCCATTTGCGTCATTTCTGGAAATCAATTTTCTCCTTACAAGAGTTCTTGAAGTTCAGTGAACCAGAGCTCGTATCCCTCGATGCACGCTGCCTTGCCCGTGACATTTGTTACCCATCTGCCTTGCAATACCTATTTGATTCCAATGGAGCTCAGTCACTTGGCACAAAAAAAAAAACTAGATCCTTTAGTCAATACCGCATTTTCCATCCAGCCCTTTCGAGAGACTTTATTAAGTAAATAATAAATATGCGATTAGTAGTAGTGTACCATATACAAGGACACTTATAGGTTAAGTACCTATAAGCCAGGTATACGATCCACTTACCCACATGTTGACTTGCCCATTTTCAAATACTTGCTGAAGTTACCGAAATTTAGGATTGATTTGTGGTTATATTGTTTGATTCTTGCTGATTTCTCTCTGATAACTGCAGGAATGGGGTGATCCTCGGAAAGAAGAGTTCTATCACTACATGAAATCTTATTCTCCTGTTGATAATGTAAGAACTGGATTATTTTGTGGCTTCTACAGAATCAGCACCCACATAATAAGCATGATTGCTAATTATTGCCATTACGTTCATGTCCTAAATGTTTTGCATGATCAGTAGATTTCAACAGTAGATGAGTCATTTCTTTTAACAACATTTTGGTATGACCACCAAAACGGCAAAACTACAAAATATATACAAATCCACTACTCATCCACTAATTAAAATTACAAGAGCCATGATGACGACCTAAGGTCCCTGATATTGCCACGCTTACAGACGTAGAGTCCTATGGAAAAACTCGACAATAGAAACAACTGCTTTATTTCATGTAGTCGATTTTGTGCCTTTGTGCATATATATGTAATACCTTGTGACTTTTAAGCTGAAGACTGACCATCGTCTTATTTGTTTGATAGGTTAAGGCACAAAACTACCCCAACATTCTTATTACTGCAGGTCTACATGGTAAGTTTTTTTTTTCAGAGATGATTTTAAATAAAAAGTTGTCATTCCTGCTTCAAATTCTTGGCAAATAATTTGTATGGGAAAATAAACGGAAGGCCTAAATGGTTAAACGGTTCTGAAATTGGAACAAAAATTAAGAACTGATTAAATATGTTTCTCATATTTTAGTATTTTGTTATTATTTTCGATATGCTACAGATACTCGTGTTTTATATTCTGAACCTGCAAAGTTTGTGGCGAAATTGAGGGAAATGAAAACCGACAACAACACGCTGCTTTTCCAGTGTGAATTTGGTGCAGGACACTCCTCAAAGTCAGGAAGGTAAAAGTGGTTCCCGAATCTCAAACTTTTTAGTTGTTTTGCATAATTTGTTCTTAGAAGTAAATAACTAAAAGGCTAAATTAATATGGCATACTCATATCAAATATTGAATGTCTCGTGTTAAATATGCTTTAGCTAACCTTAGTGACCCTTCCCAGAGTCCCACTACATTTGCAGCTACTTCAAGTCTTCAAGATACACTACAATAAAGTTTTCCTTGGAGCTTGGACGTCACAAAAAGAAAAAAAAGTAGTACGTCTTGTCCTCCTGGGAATAATAGAACATGCATGTCAGCCAACCAGTAGTTAGAATATGAGCCTCTAGCAATGTTTTCAAGATTCAAGAATGACAGTAGTTTTTTCACAAGTAATCTCCATACAAGTATCAAGCAAACCATCAATGTTGAACAAAAACCTTCAAATCAAGTCAATCAATCTGTTCTTTTTTGTGTAAAAGAGAGTGCTAAATACCACAAAATGTGTGTACTATGTAGAAACCTAATAACGTACTTTTCATAAAAGAAGACTATGAGAAGTCACAACCAGAGGCGACTAAGCGTTGCCCGTTGGTTTCGGCGTGTAAGCGCTCAAAGTGCAAAGAAATCCTGACAAGGGTGAGCCCCTTATAAGCTCACTGCCTGCACACTTGTAAGCACACCTTTGACATCAGAACTCTGAAATTGAGATTATTCGTCGTAGATATTCTCAAATGTATCAGAATTCTGGACCATATTTTATATCATCTTGCATCTTCCGTTCCTTTTGCATAAACCAAAATTGTATGGAAAGTTGTGAAAATTTATTTTAAATATCAAATCCAGCAAGTACTAGACGGCTAGACCTACGAGAAATCATATAATGGTAGCAAGAGTTTGTTTTGTTTATTTAGAGAATTTATTTTTCACATCTACTGCTTTTTACATATGCAATTTATGTCATCTCCTGATGCAGGTTTGAGAAGCTCCAAGAAGATGCTTTCATCTACACTTTCTTACTCAAGGCATTGGACATGATTCCCCATGGCTCTGGAAATGAATGATAGGTACACACAATTGTTAACTTCATGTACTAGTTATTCTTAGATTCAGAAGAACTCCTCAGATTTATCATCTAATTAATCTCATTAGGATATGGATCAATCTAGCACAACATTAAGTCCTTTTCTTTGAATGATATAATAAAGAAGGCTTGTTTTAAGATCTGGTTTTATTAGATATATTAATATATGCTAGAAGTAAACATAAATATATTTGTATCCAAATTTCAGACTCTTAGTAAAAAACAAGCACGAACCTTCAACCTTTCATTGTCTTATTTCGAACAACTAAATTATGGATGGAGCTTACATATAGACATCCTTATTCTTAAACCATATTAATAATTCAAACTATACACATTAGTATGGGTAGTAGTTTGTTTCTTTAATTTACATCTTAGTGAAGATAACCTTGAGAGGTAAGACTGCAACATCATCACTAGACAAAGTCAAACGCCTCCATCCATCTTTATCGACATATATGCTCATGTCCTTACAATTTGGCCTGCACATTTCACACACCGATGGACAATACACAAGCTTATAAACACCATCTTTCTCTCCATCTATTCTCTCTATCTTAAACCAATTCCTCAATGTTTGAGGCCCAGGGTTACCTTTCAACCCTCCGGTTGTGATAAATGTTTGTTTAGTCGATTGGTCGAAATTTGCTAGACGCCATACGAGTGAAGTTTTGCATGTAGTTGCTACATTATACTCGATATTGAGATCAGTAGATAAACTTATAATCCCATCTTTCTCTGGTTTAGCAGATGAAAATATAACTTGGATACCTTCTGATGTCTCGGTTAGTTCTTGGGTCACGTCGAGTGTACAAAGTGTACTATTTTTGTATATGTTGTTTCCTAATGTGACTCCTCCCCCTCCAGTACCACTTGTAGAAGGGACAATGTTGTAATTAACTCCAGCACAGATGTCGTTTCCGTCTGAGTCGTGTACAGATACGGCTAATACCAGAGAAGTTGTCAAAAAAGCGAAGATAAAGAGGAAAAGAAGAAAAGGCCATGAAGTCCTCATAATAGATAAATATGAAAGATTATGGAATTGTGTTTAATTAAGGATGGAATAAGAGTAATTTGATGGGAATTGAAGGAAGAGGAATTTGGTATTTATAGAGTTTGGGGATTTGAGAAACGTGGTCTAAATACATATATAAATATTGGTCAAACAAATGGGCCAATAGAGTTAGTTGGTCAAATAAACAAACGGTAAGGATGTGAGAATGGATCATCAATTGTCAACTTGTCTAATGGTGGCTGAGATTGGAGGAAAGTTCAAATGATGGACTCTCCCTGATCCTTGATTCTTGTTATCTTCCTCATCTTAGGCCGTTGGATCGAGTTCTGATCTATTATTTTAGTAAAAATCTCAACATTAAATCCTACTGTATTTGGCGAGGGAGATGGGGATGTCAATACTGGTGTCTGGCCGCAGATCATAATATGGAAACAGAAATTGTAGATTTACATGGCCCAAGGTTTATATGTTAATTTACAGACCTCCTTGGCAAGTGGTTGGATTAGGGAATAAAAAAGATAAAGTGTATGTTTTGTCCATCTCTCTTTTCTCTCTTGTTCATCGTCACCCATGATAGCCGGCCGGCTTCCAGGACTCTCTAATGCTCTCTCTCCATTGACCTCTCTCTCTCACCACAACTCCATGTTAGGTTATCCAATGATAAATTTACGATGGGTGTAAAGTTGTTTCCGTTACCAAGACGTATATTTTGGGCTAATTTTATTTTGACTCTAAAATGCCCAACTCGTCAAAATGTTCTCATAAACGACAATTTTTCGATAAAAATGCCCAAGTCTTCAGGCTGTCCTAAACTCTCTAAAAATGCCCAAGTCTTCAGGCTGTCCTAAACTCATCAAAATGTTCTCATAAAGATGACATGTATTTTCCATTCTAGATTCATTTTTTGTCAGACTCCTTATTTGTAAATAGAGAAGATTTTATCATCCCTTCTTCCACCACCATTTCATCTTCATCCCCTCGACCCTTCCTTCATCCCCCAAACTTGATTTAATTTTTGTTTGTAAAAGAAAAGAAATGGAGAGAAATATACAGGAAATCGAAGAAATCGTAGAAATGAAGAGATTTTGGTGGAAGAAGAGATGGTGGGAACGATCCAATGTACCTAATGGAATGATCCAGACAGATTATATTCGTTAATCAAATAAACGGATGTTGCTAATTTCTTTTCTCAATCAAACAATAAGAAGAACATGTACACAGATCTAACGCTCATCCGAACAAATACACAAGCTATAATTTACGCGAAAAACATGTACACGTATCTAACATTCATCCGAACAAATACACAAGCTATAAAATTTATGCTAAAAACATTACATTACAGCGAAAGGAAAACAAATAAGACCTTAATGGTGCATGAATTTAACAGTGGACATTTTTGTATCTTTCTTTCGACGGATCATTCTGCATACTTGAGTTGATATTTTCCTGTATCTCCCTAGAGAGTATTTGAGTCTGAAATAACTTCAAATTCTTCCAAGACTAGGCTGAGTGGTAACATATTGTGTCCTTGCCGTGTCTTCATCGCTCCATGAGGAATCGACGGGTGGTAGCTGATAGTCATCTGGTTTCAGTGCCAATGCAAAATCTGGCAATGTCGGAGCAGTCTCCATTATTCTGCAGCAAACCAACAAACCGGCCAAGAGTGATATCATTATTAGCAGTAGTTGTTGAGAGTTGAGACATTGATATATAACCTATCTAAGAATTTTAAAGAAAAAAAAACCATCAAACTGGAATATTCCTTACTTTTCAGAAGTATATAGATCCCGATTGATTCGCACTTTGCTAGAAGTGTCTTTCGGTATCTTTTCCGAGAGGTATTTCATTGTTCCCCAAAGGGGTGGATTTCTGCATTTATTTACAACAAGTTCAAAATAAAATAAAAAGAAAGAACCAATATCTATAGGTTCATAAGAGTTTTTGTTTATTTAAGGTTTTGAATGAATAAGTATAGACTCCACCTAAATAATTAAGAAATAATCTTATTTACTCGCTCCGTACTAATGAACGTACACCAAGCAGCTTTCAGGATCTAGCTAGTAGCTAACCAGGTCTTAGCTTTAGCTCTAATAATTGACTGAACTTTTAGCTGTTTTCAGTTTATACACGCCGAGAGATTCGTTCACACTAGAACGACAAATTGGGTACTAAGAATACTACTCCAATAAGACCAGAAGCTGTAGTTTTACCCATAGATAGAGGAAACCTTTACTAGAAATGTAAGAAAGAATGAGGTATGCCCTTATCACGGTTGAATGCTAAATTCTAGAAACATTGTGTTGACGGAGACGAAAAAATTTAACTAATTACCGCAGACATAAGTTCACCGCAATATATTAAATGCCAACTAGAAACAAATATCGAGGTAATCAAAGTAACTGTTGTTTTTCTATTCCACATTAAATCGTGTGATAGTGAAATAGTATTTCAAAGAAGTAATAGGAAGTAGAATTCATGCTGTGGTTCAATTTGAGTTGGGGACAATATTATTACTCACTAAAAACGTAAATTCAAATATAGATTTTATAGATAGTAATAGATTATGATGAATTGCCTACCTCGAAACAGGTGGAGCCATGTTGAAAGCTTCACAGAACTTTTTACTTTCTTTGAGAAACTCCTCTGCTGCTTGAAGAGCAGCTACAGCCATCCCATGAGATTTCTCAGTGTTACCCTCATCAAGGATTAAGCCGTGGTAATAATATGCTGCTGCCTGGAAAAAGAATATAATGGGAAAAAACTGCCATTAAAACAAGACCAGAGGAATAAAATGGAAGAAGCTTCCATTAAAACGGTAGTCGTTTTTCAGAATCCTGTGTTATTAAAAAAATACTTTATGATACGCGGCATTCACATTTTTACGTAATTCTTCTTTGGGTCTGGAACCATTATAATCGTCATATCCTACGTGCACTAGTACAACCTACTAATAAAACTAAAGTACCTTTAACATGTGAGAAGAAAATTTTACAGGGTAGAAGTGTTCTTTCATACATAAGTGCGTACCAGAAAAGGAGCACTTACCATTTTTCAAATAAGTATGCATCTTTAAAGATTCAACCTAAGGCATAAAGAGTCATTGGATTATTCAGAGACATGCTTAAAAAGACTATTACGAATCCAGGACCGATGCAAGACGATTTTCGAAGAACAGAGTTCAATCTAGTTTGAGCACATCTTTTACTCCCTTACGCCGGATGTCAACTTTAACTGACAATCTCCACCTTTAATTTGAAAGTACTCAAGAGACCACAATAGAGGTAGGTTTTGTGGTATCTTTAAAACAACAATAGGAAAAGGAATAAAAATCACAAATTTCGGATAATATAAAAGCACTTGATCATGTTTTTTTTTTGGCAAACACCAAGACAGTATTTTATGTCTTTGGTGTGCCTCTTAGATAGATGAACTCATTGAGTGGTAAAATGGAATTGAAATCCACAAATAAAAGAAAGCAGGAGACTAAATTAACATACCTTAGCTTCAGCATGTTTCCACTTTACAAAAAGCTGATGTTTTTCTCCCCATCCATTTATTAAGGGAAGAGAGATAATATTTTCTTCAGCCTGTATACAGCAAAAGGATTTCTTCATTAAATGACTACGTCTCTCTATTGAAAACAAATGAGACATGGTGCAAGTTATTTGTAAGTATCAAGTATTATATGCCAACCTGTAGACAGAACTACACCATAAAAAGGTCGCCACACAGTGAACCTAGTTTCCATAAAGAATAGTAAATATTAACTCAATACCTGGTGCCAGTATTTAACCATCTCACAAGCAAGACGCCTTTTCACTGCTAATGTGGCCTTCGCACTATCAATTGCCATCCCAAGTTGAATATCAACGCCCTTCATCACACGAGGTTAAAAATCATTAGTCAGAAAATGGAGGAGCTTCCAAGTGTAAACAATTTGTCAACAAAGACCAAGGCAACACGCAACAGTTAATTCTTTGTTCTAAACAGCAGAGAATTTCTCGTGCATGGGTTATGATGGGATACAAAGTTCCAGATTCACATCAAGTCTTCTACAGAAAGGGATCCTATGGGAACATGACAATCCTCAGCTCGGAATAATTTTTGAGGATAAAAGTTGATAATAGAACGTAATGTGTGGCAAATTTTCTCCATTAATCTAAAGATAACTGCTTACATTCGCTCTTTCCCTTCAGGTTGTACCAAAAGAAGTTCTGGAGATATAAGGAGATCAGATAAAGCAACTTATTAATATTCAAACTGATAGAAAATGGATAAGAAACTACCACTATGCCAAAAGAATGATTTGTGTGACGTGAGAGTTTTCTCTTATTTGTTCGAGGAAACCCATTCTATAACAAACTTTGTAGTACATGCTTCAAAATCATCTTAAGAACTTGCATTTCCAAAATATTATATGAAAATACGCAAGCATTATCCGTAAGTGTGAACAAACCAACCTCTAATTAACTCAGAGAAAGGTGGGTTAAAGAAATAAAAAGGTGCATGGCAAATGTAGAGTATGGAAAAGAGACAAAAGAGTGATAAAAAAGTCTAATACCTGGCCTAGAGCTTGTAAGGAAAGTGCTCGTAGATTTCCTTCTGCTAGGTCCACTGGAAGAACTCTCCTACAGTTTAAAAAAAATTGGTACAACAAAGAGTGGTGAGTTTGACACATGAAACCTGTATAACCTCTTGTGACGCATGAAGAATGTAATTTTCCGAACTTCCGAAACAACATCCATATAAAAGGCACTAACACAAATTATTTGGATCAAGTATTCTTGTTGGGAAAGTAAATGCCAAGGAGGAATGTAAATGTAATCTGCAAACCTGAGATCAGGAGGCAACTGGGGGAGAACGTTCCTGACAGCACATTCCAAATAACCAGCTGCTTTTAAGAAGATATCGATCGACTTCCGTTTGCTATCTGCTATAAAGAATATAAAAAGGAACTTGTTGTAGGATTATACGAAAGCATGAAAAAGGTAGAGGGAAACTAAAAAGCACAATCAAATCAATACTTAATTAGGCAAACTAGACAAGCAGTTAGACTAACTGGACAGGAAAAATCTCACTCAACCAATAAATTAAGTGGGGAAGAATAATAAGTATTTTTAAGACAAAAGGTAACAAACATAAGTTCCAAACACAAGATTTGCCAAATTAAGAAAGTTAAAAAACAAACAAAAGTGGTTCTTCTTTTAATTATTCTTAAGATAACAGGTTCCAAGATGCTGTAAAGAGTAACAAAAAAGAAAAGCTTAGAACCGCAAAGGGACGATTAAGGGATATCTAGAAGAAGTCAATCAAAATTGAAATAAACGGTCGGTCAAAATTTTCATCTTACAAAAGAAGATAATCCGTGTTTGTACTTTTCTTAGTCCTTTG
Source organism: Eschscholzia californica (assembly GCF_041429995.1). NCBI lineage: Eukaryota > Viridiplantae > Streptophyta > Magnoliopsida > Ranunculales > Papaveraceae > Eschscholzia > Eschscholzia californica. The sequence continues at coordinate 7,992,079 of NW_028238198.1, read as the reverse complement.
TCAAAATCATAGACCAGACAAAAGTTTTCATCAATCGACTACATCGGGTAAAGCGTAACAAGAATAGGTTCCAAACACAAGATTTGGCAAATGTTAACCAAAATTCACTAAATTAGGTTTAGGAGAACCATCTGCAGCAGGTTGTTTTGCAGTAAATACCAACCTTCTGATACTTTTGGCTGATAACCATCAACAGTAGTCTTAGGGAGAAGCAATAAATTTGCCTGTGACAAAGATAGCATGGCCATCAAGTGTAAAACTGACAGTACCTCATACCAAGCATTTGGCATGGATGTTTCCTGCAGACACAATAGTATCAAAGTCAAGATCGATACAGTTCACGATTACGAAAACATATAATGGCACCCAGACACAAATGCGCACCTCTGCTCCATCCTCTTGGTTAACCCATACAAATTGTACCTTATGCTGTAAATGATTTCCTGTAGAATAAAATAATGTAATCATCAACAATGAAAAACATAGCTTATTACATAAGGACATATATATATATATATATATATATATATATATATATATATATGACTTCTATACTTCTATTGTCGAATAACAGTTCAACAAATAGGTATCTTTTTCAACAAAAAAGCACCAGCATTAACCATTTATTCTTTCAAGAGATGGACATCAACAATATAATCTCTTTTCTGTTCTTCCTCCATCCAGCCCCTTATTATATAAACAGATCTTCTATCACCCCTTTAAGGCTTTAATGAAAAAACATCATAGGACCAACCAATACACGGTGCAATTGGAGATCTAATTACCATCTTTAACTAAACCCAGAAGAACTGGTAAGTAATCTTCAAGAGCATGCTGAAGATCAGACAACGTTGAACCTCCTGCACGGACAACATCCACCTAATTAACTAAGTATGATTATATGAAGTTAACTCTGAATTTAATACAAGATTCACTAATAAAATCACAAACCATGCTGAGTAGCTGTCCTTTTCCTGGTTCTTGTGGCTCTTGGTGCTTCTTGGGCGGCCATAACAACTATTCGAGTTCGAAGAGCAGAGAGGCGCTCAACTATATTGTTAGATAAACTATCAGCAAGAGACTGAGAGAAATCTATAGGCTTGGGAATCCTTAATCCAGGCACAAACACAGCCACTTCCCCGACATTTCCAGGCCTTTTTCTAACACCACCAATATCCTTTGGTGTAGATAACAGGCACCCCATACTCTGGAACTTGTATCTGCCAAGACAGATCAATCAGACATAAAAATCCAATTACAAACTACAGGCCTAAGACACTGCATACAAATGAATCATATCTCGAAATATAAGAATTGGAGATTCAGAACAGGCAACGACGGGTCACGGGTGAAGTACCCTTTACAGTAAGATGACCTATAAAGAGGTGGATCAGTTGATTAAATGCCAACTAATCTTATACAGGAAAGTCATAAATTCACGGGTATCTCATAGCAAGAAAACCCATAAACACAAATACAAAAGAATGCATTTTTTTTCCAACAACAGAAACTACAACAAAAGACTTTCTAACTTACCTCTCTCTTTTTCAGAAGCTTCACCTAAGCGTCAAACCTTCTGTTACCACCTGCATAAAATAAAAGTTCAAACTCTTCAAAGTCAGATCAACCAAGTCACATGAAAACCATTACACAGACTTTCTATCTAATTCAATTTCAAGTTATTTCCTTTCTGGCACAAAACCCAAATCATCAAAAGTTGGAATTCCCAAATTGATATCCTAAAAGAGACAAATTTTTTGGAAGAGAAACGTAAGGGTAAAGTGAAGTTCAAGCCGAAAAGAAGAGCTTAAAGCTTTTCCAAATTAAGTAATTAAAAAACAAACAAAAGTGGTTCTATTTTTAATTACTCTTAAGATAACAAGATTGGCTGTAAAAAAATAACAAAAAGGTAAAAGCTTTTGAACAGCCGCAAAAGGGCGATTAAGGGATATCCATAACAAGTCAATCAAAACTGAAATCTAGGGCATAATCAATACTCAGTTGAGGTTTTTGTAGAATTTCTTCTTCACTAAAATCGATCAATTGAACCAATCTTTTTACTGTAATTCACATAATAAATCACAAGAACTTCCATTTAATTCGATTCTTACCTTCTCCGAAACACTTAGAATCAAATTTCAACATCAATTCTTCTAAGCAAAAGGTGAATTTCAGAATCCATTCCAAGTTTTGAACTAAACTTCTTCCCAAACCCTAAGAGATTCAGATACCTTCTTACTCAAGTGTAAACCAATGTAAACACTTTAAAACCCTAGAATTTCGATAATCCTTTCACCAATTGAATCTCATAACCCTCTTCCAGATTGTAGAGAGAGAAAGTAAAGAATTGAAAAGGTCGGACGACTGAAATTAATATGAGGCGACTTTTATAGTAGCGTTCGAATGGCGCCTAATTAAGCTTTTCAAAGGGGTAATTTTATTTTGTCAACGAATCATTAAACGTAAAAGATGAGATTAAATAATAACCGTAGATATATTTATGTAAGTTTCGAAATCTAACCTAGAGATTTATAAAAGAGGTTGATATTGCCTGAGGTTTAGGGCAAGTAAGATGTAAACGTCAGATTTGAAGAAGCCAGCAGGAAATACTAGTACATCTACTTTTGATGATAGTGAAGTAACATGTTCTCATTTTACCGTTGGGGAAAATGATCTTGCCAGAGAGCTAGGGTAGATAGATGGTCACTCCATAATATTGTCTATCTAGATCTTGTTCTACCATGTGTCTCAACCAAAATTCTACCATAATATTGGTGGGACAATGTGATATTTTTCTTCATTCTATTCATTCATTTATCACTATACACCCTATAATTGTTGTAAATTCTTATACCAACTATCATAGTATCATGAGGGTTGGTCTTGAGCCCAGCCGACCCGGCGGCCAAGAGCCCCCAATTTATGTAACACTTATATATAGGTTTATAGTAATATCTTACGTATTTTTATTTGCACCTGTATGGCTGTATAACAGGTGTGTTTGTTCAGTGGAGTAGTCTTCTAAGAGTATCTCTAATGAGATGCTCCAACAAATACTTTAGAAGTCTAGTTGTTAAGTGTCAATGGAAAAAAAAAGTCTTAATAAAAGTGTCAATGTAGACTAAACTCTTGTTTTATCTCTAATGGAGATCTCTAGAATACCTCTACTTAATGCACATGTCAATCTTCAATTCAATAGATAAAATGGAGATAAAAATCAGTTAAAAAGCATGAGTTTCTATTGGTTAGAATATTAAAGTGACACTTAGAGAGTCTTAAGTAGACACTATAATTTTAGAGTGTCTTTCTTTAGAGTACCTATCAATAAATGATCCACGTCACTATAGAGTGTCTTGTTGAGTGTCCCATTTGAGAAGGTTTTTCAACACAATCTCTATAATTCTTAAGTGACACTCTAAGTTTTAAAATTTGAGTTTCTCATTAGAGATGCTCCAAGGTCTAAATTTTGACTCCCGTGAGATACATCATTTATTAATTTTTTTTTTCTTTTATAAAGGGCACAAAAAGAACAAATATTTCGGACGATACTAATATGTGGTTAAGTGTTAACCACTCCATAATCAATAGGACGTTTAAATTGGAAAGACAAACTTATAACAAATACAAAGACTAATATGTGCAGTCCCGTCTATGGTGTTGCCTAGGACCCCTCAAAGTCAGGCCCAGTAGTGCCAACTACGAGAAGGACCCTATTGGACTATGAGAAATAAATTAGTTGTACTTTATTTTATATTTATAAATTTTAGGATTTTTGAGTGAGAGGCCCAAAAAATGGAGGGTAAATAAGTATTACCCCCAGCCTAAAACAAAAATGAGAACCCAGTCCAAATTGTCAGGACAACTCACACTTTTCTGGTTTTTATTTTATTTATCCCTCTTTTACCCCTTTACGGGAAATTTCTGTGTTTTCTGACAATCTGACGGATGACAGCGAAGCAATTAATTCTCCGTACATGACGTAATGTCAGAGAAACATTCAGATTTTTTGAAAATTCAAAAATGGCGCCATTTTTTGACGAAATTTCAGGCAATTTTTTTGGATCCTGCCCACTGTATTTTCTGTTCTTTCTCTCATTATTTTTGAAAACATTCACATTTTATCTTCTTCATCTCTTTCAATCTCCAAGAACATAAATTTTCTGTTCTTTCTCTCTCTAAAAGTTTTATGTTCTTATTTTTGGATGTTCATCATTCTTATTTTGCTTCACATTTTATCTTCTTCATCTCTTTCAATCTCTAAAAACATCAAAGTTTCCTGTGTTTCTCTCTCTAAAAGTTTTATGTTCTTATTTTTCTTCTTCATCATTCTTATTTGTTTCACATTTTATCTTCTTCATCTCTAAAAACATCAAAGTACATAACCAAATGGTCAGTGCACAGAACCATTCCCGGTACAGAAGAAAATTCTCAGTTCAAAAGTGTCCAGTATTCAACCAAATGGCTAGTACACGGAACAATTTCCGGTGCACAAGAAAATTCCCAGTACAAAAATGTCTAGTACATAGCCGAATGGCGAGTACACAGAACAATTCCCGGTAGACAAGAAAATTCTCACTACAAAAATGTCTAGTACATAACCAAATGGCCAGCACACAGAACAATTCCCGGTACACAAGAAAATTCCCAGTACAAAAACGTATAGTACATATCCAAAAAATGGCCAGTACACTAAATAATTCCCGGTACACAAGAAAATTTCCTTGTACAAATTCAAGAAAAACTACCAAAAATGAAGAAATTTGTTGAGATTAGAAAGAGATAAGAAATAAATCTGGAAAAAAGAACGAAATTTGTTGAGATTGGAGAGATAAATTTAAAAAGATTGGAGAGATAAATATGTGTGGGAGAAAATAAAAAAGAAATAAGAAATAAATCTGGAAAAAAGAACGAAAATGGCAAGTTGGTAAATTTTTTAATGGCAATTCTGTAAATTCGTGGACAGTACAAGGTTTAATGTCAGGTGCGTCAGACTATTTTTCAAAAAATTTCGCATTTCCCGGGAATTTTTCGGTGGCAATTTTGTTAATTTATGGAAAGTACACTGTATGATGGGAGGCGTGTCAGATTATTTCTCAGAAATTTGAGAGTTTCCCGGAAATTTTTCGATGGTCGTTTCGTAAATTTCGAAAAGAAGAAGGGTGTTTCGGAAATTCCACCCCCACCTCCTGACCATTGGATCTGCCTCTTATTCTCTTCCTGCAGTGGACCTGCTTCTTGTTTTGGGTCAAGGATTGGGCCTTTTGCCCAACCCCTCTAAATTTTATTCATAATCAAAATTTTTGATTGTAAGAGCTAATGTCTCTATTTTTTTTTTTTTTGTTGAAACAGAGCTTATGTCTCTTAGATTTTAGAAAATATTTGCAGATAACTTATGAAACTGTTCAAGTAAAAAATAAATTTTTTATTTGTTGAAACATGTTAGTCTTTCTAAATTACGACTCCTAAGAGACCTAACAAGAACATTCTCGAACAAAAGTGATAATTTTTGGTCAAATTGAAGATTTCAGTCGGGCACGTGGCATTTCATATTAATTTAAGAGAACAACATTAGTCTTAATTGTTTTTATTAGATACTTAATAACAGACAAATTTATCAATTTGTTCCATACTATCATTGTTTATTATTTAGAAGAAAAAAAAGATATGATCATGAAGGACTTACCCTACCAACAAGACAGACGTCACAAAACCACACGATTGACCACATCCAAATAATCCACCGTCAACTAAACATCAACCGTCCACGTTTTCATAAACACACACGTGGCATTATGATGGTATGGTGACGTAATAAACACGTCAGCAAGAGACACAAGAGAAGACGAAGAACCGAATCCATCATTGAGGAGGTGGTCATTTCAGTAAGAAGTGTACTAAAATACTAATATTCTTTGGGTGGGGGCACGTGAAGTTATTTCTATTTATAGGGGTGGTGATTTTTAAGTCACAAGGGCGACACGTAATCTAATTATAGGTTGTAGTCATGTGGATTTTGTATAGATGAAAGGTTGTGTTGATTTCGACATCTTCTATGTGGGCTCCATTCCATAAATCTTATCATTTGGGACTAATAATTTTATTTCTGTAGTCTGAAATGGTTTGATGTGGAAGGTGGAATTTTTGGATTATTATTTTTTTCTTTTTGATGAAATTTGGCTTCCGCTTATTATTGGTCATTCGAATTAGGAATTACATTAGTTTCTTTTTCTGAAATTAAAAGACTAACAATGCAAGGTAGTCTTTCAGATTCACCCCATTGTTTACAAAGCTTCGATTCTATAGCAGTTTTTACTAAGTTGTGTGCAACATCATTTGCTTTTCTGGAAACATACCGAAACTCAATTGAACTTGAGATTATTAGGGCATAAATAACGTAGATGGCCTTTAGGTCATAGTTAATTGGGTTTTAGGTCATAGTTTAGTTGGACTTTAGGCCTGTTCTTGTTTGATATGACAGTTACTGTATTTATCACATCTTCGATGTATCAACGCCATTGTAATGACTATCGTACATCGAAGTCAAATTCCAAAAAAATAAAATAGAAATGATCCGTTTTGGTGGAACAATGATAACTACCACATTTTGAAGTTGTAAAGGAAAACATAGGTATTGTGTTTAGAAGGAATTTGTTAAAACAAATAGAATGAAGTTTTCATGTAAATGTGAGGATAGATTTGAAAATATCAGTCTAAATTTTTGAAAATAAATTCGAGAGATATATAATCTTGATTTTTCAACAAAAACTTACGTATAATATAGGAAATGTCTTCATCTCTTATTATACGGATTAGATTATTGTAATTTCAAAACGTATTTCATGATAGTCAAAGTAAAAAAAATGTATGTCACATGACTTGTGAGTTAAATTTTGACTAATATTTAAAGAAAAAATGAAGATATTGGAACCGAATGTAATCAAATACGGAGATGGCCAAGTATTATAAAATTTATTTGCATTGCTACTTGGGATGTGTGCAAAGAAATAAGACTAAAAGTGTACAATGCACGAGTCAAGGCTTTCGTCTACTTAGTTTGAAAACACAATAACATTGTTGTTGGTAAATCTACTAATATGCCAACATGTGATTGCATATATAAGTACAACTACAATCAAAATACTCTAACCCCACAACATCTATATAATAAAATAGGTGGATGGGTGCTGACTGGGACAAACCCAGAGATATATCCGATCGTCCGTCCCACGTCAGCACTAGCATCCACCATTGGATTTGACCACTTCATTTGAGGAAAGGATTCAGCCACGTAAGTTGGGGAAAGGATTCAGACGCATCTGTTTCCCAGGACCAACGCATCTATTTCCCGCCGGATACATCTATTCAATCTTTTTTCTATTAAAACAGTGGCTGCTCCATTTCGAGAATTTTTCATTCGTTTCACCTTCCATTATCAGTGCAGAGGAAGCGAGGTAAGTTTGCTTCTGTTCGTCTTTTTTCTCATGTTCGTCTATTCATCTAATCTATTTTATTGGAATCAAAATTGAGAGTAGTTTTGTTGAAATCAGAAATGAGTTCTTTTGGTCTGTTTTGATTTGGAATCTTAGAAATAAGTATGTAGTTGCTTCATCTATGTGAGAAATAAGTCTTGTAATCTATTTAATTTGTTCATCTATTGGAATCAAAAGTGAGAGTAGTCTTGTAATCTATTTAGTTGTCTGGGAATTTTTATTTTGTTGTTTGGAGTTGATATGGTACTTTTGTGATAAAAATCTGCATAGACTTCATACGCTCACAACCTGTTTGATAAAATGTCTCAAACAAAATGTCTCAAACTTTGTTATATCCAATTTATGTTTATGTTTACTGCTGTTTCACATGATAAAAAGTTGTTTGTATGTTGTAACTTGGTACCTCTCAAACTAGGAACCTCTCAAACTTTGTTAAATACAATTTATGTGTTCTATTGTTTTAAATGATAGAAAGTTGTTTGTATGTTGTTGTAACTTGGTAGCTCTCAAACTTTGTTACATCCAATTTCTGTTTACTTATGTTTTAAATGATACAAATCTCTTTTGTGTGTTGTTGTAACTTGGAACCATCTATGTGAGTTGATAGAAATTAGTATTTGGTTGTATAGAGATCGTATGCCCACAAAGTGTTGTAACTTGGTACCATCTATGTGAGTTATATTACTGTTGTTCTTTTAAATTCTGGAGTTCAAATGCTCCATTGCCGACGCTTAGATTGGAGATGAAATGAATTGACCCTCACCATTAATTGTCTTCCTTTTTTACGTCTATGTGCCTATAAGGTACACCTTAAGAGGATCAATATAATCCTCAAACCATAGAGTAGCCATTGCCCATAAAAGATCATCACCATTAATTGCCTTCCTTTTTCTCTCTGGCACTTATCACTGGCCATACACGAAATAAAACTCACCAAGCAGAAAAAATAAAACAGAAGCCCTGCTTAACACAAACCCACCTCATGGTTTCAAGTTTTCTAGAACTTTTGTGTACGTGTGCCAAGTATGTCCTTCATGAAACCCAGTTAGCACTTCGAGTCATGACAATATTTTCTTCATTCATCTTCGTCTCGCATTTGGCCGATATTATTTATTATGAACCAATTTGTTATCTTTTTAAGAAATATACTAATATCATGTTGTTGTTTTTCAGTTTTGACTCTTCAAACTACGCTTGAACTCAGTTTCGGCTCTTCAAACTACGCTTAGCCTCTTTTGCAAATCACTTCGTCAGTAATTTCAGTTTCTTACTTCCATACTTATTGCTGTAAATCTCAAATGATCGCGTATGGTTACGTTATGCCTAGATTTCCCAGATTTTTCCGATGAACTACAGAAATAAACATGTTTAGAACATACTAGAACCTCAATATTGTTGTTTTGTGCCTGTGAACTTCGATATTTGGATGTCGAAACGTATAAAAAAATTTAGCAGTTAACTGAAAAAATGCTACGATATGTAGGTCTTTGAGTTCGTTCCCCTTAAGCCATAATTTTAAAAGCCTTCAACTTATCTCTGCCTGCACTTTGAAGTTCGAAATTACCAATTGTTGGTATATTCTTATATATTCAACTTTTCCGTCCAAATGATAAGTGATGTCTTATCGTCCTCAAGTGTGATTCCATTTTTCTGCTGTGATATTTTCATGATTATAACGATGCTATAGTAGAATGCGTCTTATTTATATACAACACAAAATCCTCTTCTTCTTCTAAAGTGTCGCACTTATCTCTGTCTACACTTTGTTGTTAAATTTTATCGGTTGTTGGTTCATGCCTTTGCTGATTGCCTCTTTCTAATTGTTGTTTTAGTCCTATAACTATGCCTGGGATTATGGTCTGGCATAGAGTCGTATTGCTTATTTGTCTGAATTGGCATACGTACGTGTTCTTGTATGTAACTGTACTTTTCGAAACTAACTATCTGAACCTTTACTGTGTTCGCACAGAGTCAAATTGTTATCTTATCTGAAATGGCATTATTCGGTGTTTTTAGCAGTTAACAGAAAAAATGCTACGATATGTAGGTCTTCGAGTTCGTTCCCCTTAAGCCATAATTTTAAAAGCCTTCAACTTATCTCTGCCTGCACTTTGAAGTTCAAAATTACCAATTGTTGGTCTATGCTTATGTATTCAACTTTTCCGTCCAAATGATAAGTGATGTCTTATCGTCCTCAAGTGTGATTCCATTTTTCTGCTGTGATATTTTCATGATTATAACGATGCTATAGTAGAATGCGTCTTATTTATATACAACACAAAATCCTCTTCTTCTTCTAAAGTGTCGCATTTATCTCTGTCTACACTTTGTTGTTAAAAATTATCGGTTGTTGGTTCATGCTTTTGCTGATTGCCTCTTTCTAATTGTTGTTTTAGTCCTATAACTATGCCTGGGATTATGGTCCGGCATAGAGTCGTATTGCTTATTGGTCGGAATTGGCATACTTACGTGTTCTTGTATGTAACTGTACTGTTTCGAAACTAACTATCTGAACCTTTACTGTGTTCGCACAGAGTCAAATTGTTATCTTATCTGAAATGGAATTATTCGGTGTTTTTTATCTAACTATAACGTTTCAGACCCAGGATTCTAAATGTTTATTGTGTTTGAAATGACACTTTAGGTTTAAAACACATGCTGGCGACAACAAAGTAGTAGTATATATATACTAGGGTATAGCCCGTGCCTCCGTCACGGCATAATTTCGTGTGAAAATAAGTAGGAAGTGGGGAGGAAAAGAATTTAGTGGGTGGTTTGTAACTAATTTTCTGAAAAAGTGGGAGGGAGAGAATAGTGGGTGAGTGGTTATTTTTTAGCAGTGAGAAACCGTGATTTTTTGTGGTTGGTTATCAAAAAAGTGGGAGAGAATTAAGGAGGCTCTGATTTAGTGGGTTTGAAATTCAATTTTAGTCGTTAGATTAGATAATTCTTGATGAATATCGGACGGACGTGAATATCCATGACATAAATCTACGGCTCACCTCAAAAAACACCATTGTGTTATATATAATAGATATATATATATATCTATTATATATAGCACAATGGTGTTTTTTGAGGTGAGCCGTTGATTTATCTCTTGGATATTCGTAGCCTTCGGATTGTCTTGCTAGATCTTTTTTGTGGGTAGTTATAAAAAAAATGGGAGAGAATTAAGGAACTTCTGTTTTAGTGGGTTTGAAATTCAATTTTGGTTGTGGAATGTCGTGGTTTTTTGTGGGTAGTTATCGAAAAGGTGGGAGAGAATTAAGGAATTTCTGTTTTAGTGGGTTTGAAATTCAATTTTAGTGGTTAGATTAGACAATTCTTGATCAATATCGGACGGACGTGAATATCCAAAACATAAATCTACGGTCCACCTCAAAAAACACCATTGTGTTTTATATAATAGATATAATAAAATAGGTGGATGGGTGCTGACTGGGACAAACCTAGAGATAAATCCGGTCGTCCGTCCCACGTCAGCACTAGCATCCACCATTGGATTTGACCACTTCATTTGAGGAAATGATTCAGCCACTTAAGTTGGGGAAAGGATTCAGCCACATCTGTTTCCCAGGACCAACGCATCTGTTTCCCGCCGGATACATCTATTCAATCTTTTTTCTATTAAAACAGTGGCTGCTCCAGTTCGAGAATTTGTCATTCGTTTCACCTTCCATTGTCAGTGCAGAGGAAGCGAGGTAAGTTTGCTTCTGTTCGTCTTTTTTCTCATGTTCGTCTATTCATCTAATCTATTTTATTGGAATCAAAATTGAGAGTAGTTTTGTTGAAATCAGAAATGAGTTCTTTTGGTCTGTTTTGATTTGGAATCTTAGAAATAAGTATGCAGTTGCTTCATCTATGTGAGAAATAAGTCTTGTAATCTATTTAATTTGTTCATCTATTGGAATCAAAAGTGAGAGTAGTCTTGTAATCTATTTAGTTGTCTGGGAATTTTTATTTTGTTGTCTGGAGTTGATATGGTACTTTTGTGATAAAAATCTGCATAGACTTCATACGCTCACAACCTGTTTGATAAAATGTCTCAAACAAAATGTCTCAAATTGAATGCCTCAAACTTTGTTATATCCAATTTATGTTTATGTTTACTGTTGTTTCACATGATAAAAAGTTGTTTGTATGTTGTAACTTGGTACCTCTCAAACTAGGAACCTCTCAAACTTAATAATATAAATGGAAATTAGAATAAATTCATTAGAAATCATGAACTTTTCCATGGGGTTGTCTTTTTCAAATATTAATATTTGTAGTAGTCTATTGATCACTGTATACTTTATGTTTCATCATTGGCTTGTGACATGAATGATAGTTTGTTTTGGCACCACTACTCATTTTTCAACTTGGTAAGAATCATTTTTCACAACTTTTCACATTGACATCCCTTCATTGTAATTTCAAATATATAGAAATGTGTATTGTGCATTGGGGGGGTTTGTTTCAATTCATGAGTTGTTGTGAGATATTGGGTTTTGCTTGAACGATTATTTGACTTTGTAGGTAATAGTAGTGATGTGTTCTAAAGATTTTGGTAGTTTTCGATTTTTGGTGGTCTTCACAACCTGTCACCTGTCCATCATCATGCGATGCACATGTACTAAATATGCACGCCATAACCACACCACCAATCCCTGTTTATAGAAGTCATGCTTGCCCCCGTTGCCATATTATACATTGTCCCAAAATCGAAAGTGTGGAACTCAATATAGTGCGACTTCCAGTTGTTCGATAAAATGTTCTAATGTGGGGTCTTCTAGGATATCAAGCTATTTTACCTTTTGTTTGAATTTCTTGATATTGAGTGCCTGGGACTTGTGAAGCTTGATGTACCTGTAAGGCTTCTTCTGGATTTGCATGTTCAGTGGATGAGGTTGACATGGTAAATGGGCTGTTGGGGTAGTCGAAAGTGGAGGTATTATTAACTTTAAGGGAACATACCAAATTGCATTAGTGGCTCACATCATGAACAACCCAGTTTATGTTGCTGCTGAAACCTATAAGGATCGTAAAGGAAATTTTAATTATCTATTATGATTTAATCATAATTGGGATGTCTATCAACTTTCTTTAAAATGACGTCAGTATTTTTGTGATTAAGCCTTGTGATGGGGAAGTTAGAGTACTAAACTTCACCATCCGTAGCCAATATCACAGAATGTTGTGTTTTTTGTTCATTTTGTTTATCGATTGACATGTTGGGAAAAACATATTTTTGTGGAGTACTGGATGGATAAAGTTGCAGGTTCTCAAATTGGTTGTAAGATAGGTTGAGTGCAATCTAGAGTATGCAATCAAACTTGAGGTTCCTATTAGTATACATGTGTAGCTTGACTTCGAGGAGTCGTAAAGATAAATGGTTTATTTATTTCAAACATAGACACCATTCTTCTTCTTCCCTTCTCAAAGGAATTCGTGGTAATTGTTCTTTTGCATTTCAGGTTGGCTGCAACTATCAACAATCTCTATTTGTTGTTCTGGCTTCTCAAAGGTAAACTATTTTTACTCATCCTTTGATATAAGTTTTTTGGTTAAATTGTTTTCTCCTTCTGTCTTTGATATAATATTTTCTTAGATTATTGTTTGAACAAATTTGAAAGTGAAGATCAAATTGTGTTACATAGTGAATTTCTTCATGATTTTTGTTATTGGTGGTTGAAAAGTGTTTGAATTAATGTCAAGGTAAAAATGAAAAATAGGAGTCCACTAATGAGTTAGATTCATCAAGTCAGTGATGTCTTCTTTCAGTATCAAAGAATCACCAATACAAGACTTTCATAGCCATACAAGTGATGCCTTAGATCTGAATTAGTGTGACTCTAATGTGAGTAATACTTCCACATAAAACTAGCAAACCATTGAACATGAATTTGAGAGCTTTCTTTTCGGCTAATGGTTATAGTTATTAAAGGTTCAGATGGAATTACAATATTTTTTGTATAGGTGGCTTGGGAGATGACTATATTAGTTTAAAATTTGAGCGTATATGCTATAATATGTATGGTGTTTTATAGAAATGTCCATGCCTTATGGCACAGTTTGTCTATAGAAGAAGAAGACAAACCAAAATAACAACAATATAATCAGGTACTTTTTACAAAGGTCACAACAATGATTTTTTTTCCTAAAATCTGTTGTTTCTCTCTATCTGGTTGAGTCTTTTTATACTTACTCTCTTTTGGAGTAGATTGTACTGTGAGATTCAAATTAAGATATGAATAATGCACAAGAATATATAGATAGATGAATGAGAGATGGTAGCACTGTCTCTCTTCCATTGGCATAAATATTCACATCATAAAACCATACGTTTCCCATCAACTTGGGAACAATATGTCACAAGCAATTTAGAGAACACAGTGAATTGTAAGTACTCTTAGAACTTTGATTTGCAGAAGAGTGAATTTCAAATAATTGCATGTTTATCATTTGAAAACAGTATGAGATCTACCATCTCATTCATTTCGAGAAGGAGAAGAAGAAGATACATCAAAAACGTTTCTCATTTTAAAATGATCTGAGTCTTGCTATTTCTCAAAAAGATTTGCTGACAAGACATATCAAAGCTTGTCATGACAAACTATTTAGGGACAAGGCAAACGACATGTATGCTTCATATTATGTTTGACTGTTTGTTATGTTTTCACTTTTCTTAAGATTCTATTTTTTAATTTTTTATTACAAATAGGTTAATATTTCACTAATACGACTTAGATCTTAGTCTATCTCTAACACAATCTTTGGCGGAGAATATAATTTTTTTTTTTTCTAGATCAATATCTTCCTCGTGTGGAGACCATTTCCACTAGAACGATAGATGTGACTCATGGTCTCAATTGGTCGTGGTGTGGTACTGATGTGGCTTAGACCAGTTTATTGAACTAGAGTTATTTGTTGCCATGTGTTTCTGGTATTTTCCTTAAACAACTTATATTTTTCCTTTTTCTCATTTTCCACAGGTACATGAGCAAACATTGTAGCTAGCTCCAAGTCCAATCCAAAGAATTTTGCGAAATTTGTCGTTCAATTTCTATTTGTATTCTTCCCATTAATTAATGAGGAGTTTTTATTGGATTTATTTTCAATAAAAGCATTCAACTGTCCTTTTATTCTTCATATAATGTGATTAATGATTTCATTAACAGGAAATATAAAATTTTAGTAATGAACAAATGCAACATACGTATAACAATTGGATGCACTAAACCTTTGCAATGCAAATTAGATAATGTATCAAACAAGTTCATCCGTGCCGGAGGCACGGGTTATACCTAGTCTATATAATAAAATAGGTGGATGGGTGCTGACTGGGACAAACCCAGAGATAAATCCGGTCGTCCGTCCCACGTCAGCACTAGCATCCACCATTGGATTTGACCACTTCATTTGAGGAATGGATTCAGCCACTTAAGTTGGGGAAAGGATTCAGACATATCTGTTTCCCAGGACCAACGCATCTGTTTCCCGCCGGATACATCTATTCAATCTTTTTTCTATTAAAACAGTGGCTGCTCCAGTTCGAGAATTTGTCATTCGTTTCACCTTCCATTGTCAGTGTAGAGGAAGCGAGGTAAGTTTGCTTCTGTTCGTCTTTTTTCTCATGTTCGTCTATTCATCTAATCTATTTTATTAGAATCAAAATTGAGAGTAGTTTTGTTGAAATCAGAAATGAGTTCTTTTGGTCTGTTTTGATTTGGAATCTTAGAAATAAGTATGTAGTTGCTTCATCTATGTGAGAAATAAGTCTTGTAATCTATTTAATTTGTTCATCTATTGGAATCAAAATTGAGAGTAGTCTTGTAATCTATTTAGTTGTCTGGGAATTTTTATTTTGTTGTTTGGAGTTGATATGGTACTTTTGTGATAAAAATCTGCATAGACTTCATACGCTCACAACCTGTTTGATAAAATGTCTCAAACAAAATGTCTCAAACTTTGTTATATCCAATTTATGTTTATGTTTACTGCTGTTTCACATGATAAAAAGTTGTTTGTATGTTGTAACTTGGTACCTCTCAAACTAGGAACCTCTCAAACTTTGTTAAATACAATTTATGTGTTCTATTGTTTTAAATGATAGAAAGTTGTTTGTATGTTGTTGTAACTTGGTAGCTCTCAAACTTTGTTACATCCAATTTCTGTTTACTTATGTTTTAAATGATACAAATCTCTTTTGTGTGTTGTTGTAACTTGGAACCATCTATGTGAGTTGATAGAAATTAGTATTTGGTTGTATAGAGATCGTATGCCCACAAAGTGTTGTAACTTGGTACCATCTATGTGAGTTATATTACTGTTGTTCTTTTAAATTCTGGAGTTCAAATGCTCCATTGCCGACGCTTAGATTGGAGATGAAATGAATTGACCCTCACCATTAATTGTCTTCCTTTTTTACGTCTATGTGCCTATAAGGTACACCTTAAGAGGATCAATATAATCCTCAAACCATAGAGTAGCCATTGCCCATAAAAGATCATCACCATTAATTGCCTTCCTTTTTCTCTCTGGCACTTATCACTGGCCATACACGAAATAAAACTCACCAAGCAGAAAAAATAAAACAGAAGCCCTGCTTAACACAAACCCACCTCATGGTTTCAAGTTTTCTAGAACTTTTGTGTACGTGTGCCAAGTATGTCCTTCATGAAACCCAGTTAGCACTTCGAGTCATGACAATATTTTCTTCATTCATCTTCGTCTCGCATTTGGCCGATATTATTTATTATGAACCAATTTGTTATCTTTTTAAGAAATATACTAATATCATGTTGTTGTTTTTCAGTTTTGACTCTTCAAACTACGCTTGAACTCAGTTTCGGCTCTTCAAACTACGCTTAGCCTCTTTTGCAAATCACTTCGTCAGTAATTTCAGTTTCTTACTTCCATACTTATTGCTGTAAATCTCAAATGATCGCGTATGGTTACGTTATGCCTAGATTTCCCAGATTTTTCCGATGAACTACAGAAATAAACATGTTTAGAACATACTAGAACCTCAATATTGTTGTTTTGTGCCTGTGAACTTCGATATTTGGATGTCGAAACGTATAAAAAAATTTAGCAGTTAACTGAAAAAATGCTACGATATGTAGGTCTTTGAGTTCGTTCCCCTTAAGCCATAATTTTAAAAGCCTTCAACTTATCTCTGCCTGCACTTTGAAGTTCGAAATTACCAATTGTTGGTATATTCTTATATATTCAACTTTTCCGTCCAAATGATAAGTGATGTCTTATCGTCCTCAAGTGTGATTCCATTTTTCTGCTGTGATATTTTCATGATTATAACGATGCTATAGTAGAATGCGTCTTATTTATATACAACACAAAATCCTCTTCTTCTTCTAAAGTGTCGCACTTATCTCTGTCTACACTTTGTTGTTAAATTTTATCGGTTGTTGGTTCATGCCTTTGCTGATTGCCTCTTTCTAATTGTTGTTTTAGTCCTATAACTATGCCTGGGATTATGGTCTGGCATAGAGTCGTATTGCTTATTTGTCTGAATTGGCATACGTACGTGTTCTTGTATGTAACTGTACTTTTCGAAACTAACTATCTGAACCTTTACTGTGTTCGCACAGAGTCAAATTGTTATCTTATCTGAAATGGCATTATTCGGTGTTTTTAGCAGTTAACAGAAAAAATGCTACGATATGTAGGTCTTCGAGTTCGTTCCCCTTAAGCCATAATTTTAAAAGCCTTCAACTTATCTCTGCCTGCACTTTGAAGTTCAAAATTACCAATTGTTGGTCTATGCTTATGTATTCAACTTTTCCGTCCAAATGATAAGTGATGTCTTATCGTCCTCAAGTGTGATTCCATTTTTCTGCTGTGATATTTTCATGATTATAACGATGCTATAGTAGAATGCGTCTTATTTATATACAACACAAAATCCTCTTCTTCTTCTAAAGTGTCGCACTTATCTCTGTCTACACTTTGTTGTTAAAAATTATCGGTTGTTGGTTCATGCTTTTGCTGATTGCCTCTTTCTAATTGTTGTTTTAGTCCTATAACTATGCCTGGGATTATGGTCCGGCATAGAGTCGTATTGCTTATTGGTCGGAATTGGCATACTTACGTGTTCTTGTATGTAACTGTACTGTTTCGAAACTAACTATCTGAACCTTTACTGTGTTCGCACAGAGTCAAATTGTTATCTTATCTGAAATGGAATTATTCGGTGTTTTTTATCTAACTATAACGTTTCAGACCCAGGATTCTAAATGTTTATTGTGTTTGAAATGACACTTTAGGTTTAAAACACATGCTGGCGACAACAAAGTAGTAGTACATATATATATATATATATATATATAATAAAATAGGTGGATGGGTGCTGACTGGGACAAACCTAGAGATAAATCCGGTCGTCCGTCCCACGTCAGCACTAGCATCCACCATTGGATTTGACCACTTCATTTGAGGAAAGGATTCAGCCACTTAAGTTGGGGAAAGGATTCAGCCACATCTGTTTCCCAGGACCAACGCATCTGTTTCCCGTCGGATACATCTATTCAATCTTTTTTCTATTAAAACAGTGGCTGCTCCAGTTCGAGAATTTGTCATTCGTTTCACCTTCCATTGTCAGTGCAGAGGAAGCGAGGTAACTTTGCTTCTGTTCGTCTTTTTTCTCATGTTCGTCTATTCATCTAATCTATTTTATTGGAATCAAAATTGAGAGTAGTTTTGTTGAAATCAGAAATGAGTTCTTTTGGTCTGTTTTGATTTGGAATCTTAGAAATAAGTATGTAGTTGCTTCATCTATGTGAGAAATAAGTCTTGTAATCTATTTAATTTGTTCATCTATTGGAATCAAAATTGAGAGTAGTCTTGTAATCTATTTAGTTGTCTGGGAATTTTTATTTTGTTGTCTGGAGTTGATATGGTACTTTTGTGATAAAAATCTGCATAGACTTCATACGCTCACAACAATGCATCTTTTGAATTGAGTGACTCTTTGCCACTCGGGCGCTTGCAACAATGCATCTTTTGAGCTTCTCCCTGCTCACGGACGGACACATCTCTCAGACATGTCTCTTCTCACATCTCTCCATATAAACCATCTCAGAGAGAATTTTCCTTGAAAACGATTGGACCAGAATTTGATTGTAGACGAAGGCAAGGTCAGTGTTTGTGCTTCGAATTTGATTATTGTGTCACTCTTTGTTATGTTCTTTGAATTTGATTTTTGGCATTCTGAATTTTTTTCCTAACCTGTTTGTACTTCAGCATTCAGTCGATTTGTGTCACTCTTTGTTATGTTCTTTGAATTTGATTTTTGGTATCCTGATTTTTTTTCCTAATCAGTTTGTACTTCAGCATTTTGTTATGTTCTTTGAATTTGATTTTTGGTATCCTGATTTTTTTTCCTAATCAGTTTGTACTTCAGCATTTTGTTATGTTCTTTGAATTTGATTTTTGGTGTCCTGATTTTTTTTCCTAATCGGTTTGTACTTCAGCATTCAGTCGATCACTTCTCCAAATCTGTTTGTACTTCTTCGTTTGGGGAATTTGTCGACGCCAGCAAGGTTAGTTTTTTTTTCTTATCATTTGATATTTGATTTCCTGAATCGTTCTTCTAATCTTGAGTTTCTATTGATTTAATATACCATGCAATGTTTCCGCACACATTCTTCTAATCTTGAGTTCCTATTGATATAATAAACGATGCAATGTTTCTGCACACTACATGTTTGGTGAAATGTCTGTGTGAATTTCTTTCAGATTATAGATTGTATTTTGTTTTTTTTTTTATGAAAAGATTGTATTTTGTTAGTAGATTGATTTTACATTCTTCTAATCTTGAGTTCCTATTGATCTAATAAACGACGCAATGTTTCTGCACACTACATGTTTCAGATTATAGATTGTCTGTGTGAATTTTTTCAGATTATAGATTGTATTTTGTTAGTATATTGATTTTACATTTGAGATTGATTTTGTCTGTGTGAATTTTTTTCAGATTATAGATTGTATTTTGTTAAACTCACACTCGCACATCCTAAACGAACAGACTTTGCCCATACCACTTGTGTATAGTGCAAACATTCTTCCCCTAAACCGGTATTCAAATTGTAATCGTAGTAATTTTTTCGCGACACCCAAAGGTCCACGGCGTCTGCCGCGGAGAGCGGGCCCATAGTGCTCCATGCAATGTTCTCACCATACTCTCCATCAGAGTTGATGCCCTCACAATCCCCTGCTCTCTGATTGGCGTAGTCCTGGGCATAGGCTGCAACAGTGTCGTCCCATTTCAACGGTCCAACACCAACTTCGGCTCGAGCTGCATTTTGGGGATCAAGATAATCTTGTGGAGTAGTTTGTCCTTGAGAGAGATTCATTAACAAGGCTAAAGTTAAGCCTGATAACATAAAACACAAGAAAGACGATGCTTCCATTTTCTTTGATTAAAAATGAAACAAATTAGCGGTTCCGACCAATCACTATAAACAGTAATCTTCATTACTTGCTTCATATTTTGGTGAGTGTTTTAAATTCAAGGTGTTGAATATTCTCTATTATTTTTCTCTATTAGACTGAAATACAATCGTTAACGGTTTAATTCCTCAACAGGTTACGGGGACGGATATCTTCCCTTATTCTTTTTTAGTTTCATGTGTGTTTGTGTGTCTTTAAATAGTTTTTTTTTTGAAAATGTCTTTGATTAGTTTGTTTGATTGATTGGTAGTCTGGTAGATACTTTAGCCATGAAATTTTTGTTAATGGAAATGAATACTATTTCTTCTGTATGCATAAATGTTGATTTTCGTGGAGGATTGAAGACTTGACTGGATCATGGAGTTTCGGCAAACCGTTATTTCTTTACAGAGTTCTATTGATGTTGCTACATGATTTTTATAGGTTGAGAGTTGAGACTACTGTTGTTTCACAGGTTGGCGCTAGGGAGACTTGGAACCCTCTATGAGCAGGTATATTCAATACGTTGAATTTAAATTTCTCTCCCATGTCTCGATATTTCTTGTAGCTTATAATGTTTAATGTATGTCGATTCAATAAATGAACACTCTGGGGGATTTAAGGTGATTTTGGTGAGTGCAGATGCGTGTTGCGTTAGTTGTCTAAGACTTGGATACTAAAAATATGAAAAAAAGAAAGAAGATAGTAAAACCAACCTCCTATTTTCCAAATTTTTAGTATCCAAGTGTTTCAAGTTAGACTATGAAGTTTGAATACCTGCTTCAAATGATAAAAATGTGATCACATGCTTTTTCTGTAGTCAATTGTTGTTACATAGAAGGCGGAGAAGATTTTATAGAACGATGACGATTGGATTTCCAAACAGATTTCCAAGTTCTTCATATGCTGCAGCATTGTTGATCTTCAAAATCTACTACCCTAATTGGTTGGGAAGGCTTTTGTAATTGTTGGCCGAATAGGACTAATGGATCCTTATGATTCCTTTTGTAATTGTTGGCCGAATAGGACTAATGGATCTTTATGATTCCTTTTCTGTTTAGCTGAAAATGTTACTTCTAGATTCTTATTTTGTCCGTAATTTGGAGTTAACGTTCTTTCCTGAGAATAATTTGCTTGGAGTGAACACTGCTATGAACGTGACAAAATATATATGATATATTGAGTATGATTGTGCTGTCCAAAATAGATTTGCTTCTAATAAGCTTTTTTGCTCTTATCGTTACTTACCTAGCTAATTCAAGTTAGGTAAGATTTCAACTTCTTAACCCTAGCTACTTATTTTTTCCGCTACTTATTTTTTCACTCCCAACTTCAAACATCATTGATTCTTCTTTTTCCGCTACTTATTTTTTCTCTCTGAGGATTGTAAATAAAACCTAACCACTATATCAAGTTCTGTGTAAGATGTTGCAATCTAATAGTTAAGGAGTTATGGTAGTTGATTAATAGAGAAAAAAATGGTAGAAGGTAAAGGGTTAGAAATTTGGCTTGATCTTTTCCTTTTTCTGCAGCCTTTTTAAAATTCTATATCTGTTTAACTACAAAAGTTTTGCTCTCTTTATAGTTGTACAAAATGAATATTGCTACATGGGGAATCTATTGTGACAACCGGTATATGCATTAGCTCTTTTACTCAACAGATTATTGCTTATGCTCATGGAAGGTTTTAAGATGATGAGGTACAATGACACGTGATAAGTACCATTTATCGAGTCCGAAAAAATGTCGATTCAAAAAGTTGGGTATTTATTTTTTTTTTGCTTGCAAAATAATGAGGTAGTTGAAAAACATTTCTAGCTATTGAACTACTCCATCGACAGACATGTGAATTAAGAGCGTTAATAGTAAATGATATTGAATTTACCATGGTGTTTGTATTTATTTTATGAATTAAAATGAATTGGATAGCAAAAGCTATTAGAATGAATTGATTTTGGTACATGATTTATGTTAAGCCAACAAATCTACCTTGGAAGAGATTTAGTTTTCCACCCTAGGAGTCAAGGAATTGAAGTATGTATCCCAAAAGAAAAATAAGAGATTGTGGAATTCACAATGTAACAAATATGCGTATACAAAAAGCTAAGGATTGAGAATCTATTGGAGAAGCTTGGAACTCATTCTTATGTGAGATCATTTGGAGTTCTTTAAAGAATTCTAAAGGTCTCATAATCGTTCTGAATCCACTCTAGATAGCTTACTACACTCTTGTATTCTTCATTCAAGTCTTTTTTGTTAAAAGCTACAAAATATTTTTCCAAACGATAAAACAATCGCAACCAATTATAAGTTATTAGTAAAGTTCAATATTGCAACAGTCTTATACATTTGGTTCGATCTAGATAAATGTGATAACGAAAGCGCCCGTGCCGGAGGCACGGGTTAATACCTAGTATTAAAAAAATGGTCTTAATTGTCAAACAACAAGACCAATTTAAAATCATAAAGTTAGTAATGGGATCCTATCTAATAAACCAAGTATACTATATGTACAAAAGTGGTTTATTCGACTTTAGATTTTTCAAATAATAGTTGATGATGGCCGGATTACAAAAGATGTAATATATTGTGACTGATATTTAAGACAAACGCAGTCTATAGTGATGACGACACTTTATCAATACACTTCTCTATTTTGTCACTATTTTTTTGTTAACGCAGTTACTACCCTGTAGGGGCTAAGGTCATATACCTAATTTAAGCAGAATAACAACATTGGGTTTAAGAATATTTTAGTTGTTATTGAGTTTAATAATCTTTTAGTTGTGAAATTTTTGCCAATACGGATAAGTGAAACTATAGTCAAAATAGTCTAATCTTACAACATATTCAAAAGAAAACTAGTTTTAATCATTACACTCCGAGTCTAATTTAAACGGAAAAGTTAGTCACTGAATCATATTAATGAACCACGTATACATATCAACAACAAAATAAGGAGCTTTAGTCAGATTAATTGTTGCAACTTAGTTTTCGTGTAGATATTGCATAGGGGTCCACAGAGATATGTTTCTTGTGATTTTTAGTCTCAATGAAATAGTTTATATATCGACTTTTTGTGATAGAAACAGGTATAACCTTGTATTGTTACACTCCTTGTGTCCTTTCCACCATTTATGAGGCTCTAGATTTTATTGTCTTATAATAGTTTTTTGTTTTTTTTAATAAAATTATTGTCTTATAATAGTTACCTCATTGTTTTAACTTTTTTTTTTTTTTTCGATACAAGGATAATAATAATTATTTCTCTCTGTCGGATGCGTCATGCTATTTACAAACCTGTAAATGCAAATGCCTCCTAAAGGGGGAGAAATTGGACTAGACACTGACACTATTGGGATCCTAAAGATCCGAGAAAAGAGACCCTAAAGATCTGACAAAAGGATCTTAAAGATCTGACAAAATATTAACAATACTAAAATAAAGAAAATACTAATTTAAACCCCCGTCGCTTTCGCCGGAAAACCATCATTGTCGCCGGAAACCGTCGCCGGAAAACCGTCGTCATCGCCGGAAAACCGCCACCTTCATAGAAAAAAACCGTCGTCATCATCGGAAGACATAATTAATTCAGCAAGTCTCAACGAATCAATTCCTTCTTCTTTGTTAGCGATTCCTTGTTCTTTCAACCCAGATCTGATGATGATGAAATTGAAGTTAAAGGATAACTTTCTTCTTCATATTTTCCTCTGTTCCTGGCCATTAGAGAACCTCATAAGGTTAACTACTTTCTCTCTACCCCAAACAAATCCGAATCCCGCTAAATTAGGATGGCGGTTTTGAATATCAATCCCCCCAATCTATACCCTCTCTCTCTATATACATACATGGTGGAAAATCAAGAGAGAATGGGAAGTGATGTGAAGTTTGGAAATCAAGAGTGGATGGAAAGTTTAATGATGAAGATTGGAAATCAAGACACCATATGAAATATTGATGGCTAAGAAGAAACAGAAGGCAATCATAAACTCAAGCAACGTGAAATAATTTATGGAGAAGAGACACACCAAAGCAAAAACAAAAAGATCATCAAAATCCCATTCCTTCCCAATTCCACTTTCTCTCTCTAAGAGAGAGAGCGGTTCTCTTTCATTTCATTGTTTTAACTTTAAGAGGTTTAAATAGCTGGATTACATTATAGTTTTGCGCAAGTTAAGTACTATAGGCACCCTCACAATTGTTAAAGTGATACCAGCATCTCTGTAAGAAGATTTTCTAAAGCATGTGGAGGTTGAAGCTAAAATTATAAAAATTTATTGAAAACTTAATGTATTATATTTAATTGAAATATCGGTGATTTATTTTAAGCTGGAAAAATCGTATTATTAGAAAGCACAAACCACCACTGTGTGGCTTCAGCCATGGGCAGAACTATGTGGAGACCAGGCTGCAGAGCTGGCCCTGGCCCAAAGCGAGCAAAGCCTCGCTTTGGGCCACATAATTTTGGGGGCCACATTTCATTTGCAACTTTAAAAAAAAAGGGTGCCTGAAGAAAAAATGAATCAAGTAAGACCCATTATTAGACTAGAAGTCTAGAAGGTCATTTTACTCTCACATACGGGCCCACGTTTATACTCTTGGGTTCACGAATCACGTGTAGCTAAATTCCTTTTTGAATTAGCTTATTACAATTTCGCCCTAAATTATAACTCACCGTAGAATTTGGCCCTATATTTATCTAATACTCAAATTTGGTCCAAAATTATAATTCCACTATGTTAGTTTTTTTCTTTTATTTTTTCCTTTTTACTCTTTCTTTTTTCAAAATATTTTCTTTCTTATTCTTTCTATATATCCTAAACTATTTTCATGTCTAAAATATGACTTACGCGGTAGAAAAGTGTAAGCTGTCATTTTTAGGGAGGGTCTCGCGAACACACATCTCTATCACCTTTCTCTTTCTTTTTCTCTCTTCTCCATATCCTTTTCATGTCTCTCTCCTTCCTCCTCTTTTTTTTCACTCTCGAGAATTTAAATAGAAGTTGTTGACGAGACTCTTAAGATATGAGTCAAGATGAAAGACAATATTTTTTTTTAATAGACAGTGATACTGATAATCTGAGTTAGTATAATAAAGGTAACTTGGACTAACTTATGCGTGAGGATTGAAAGAAAAAATTCATTTATGAAAAACACAAGTTTATTTAAGAAAATTGAATACCACTAATTAAAGTTGGGAAGACTTCTTAGTACTAAGGACTCGGTAGGATTTTTTTGCAGATTTAGTCAATATATTTGGGTACCTATGTATATACAAGATATTTAGTCCTGTGTTGGAATTGGTTAAAAAGGCATGTGAATCTTTTCTAGACTTCAACTACTTGTGGAACTATACAACTATGTGCTAACTTGTGCAAACTTACGTGTAGATATTGTATATTTGTGAAAACTCCATACGTTCAAATCCATCCAAACTTACATAGCTTTCAAATACATCCAAACTTACATACGAAATTCTTGCTAAAAATTGATTGATCTTTTATGAAAAAAAAACGTTTGAGGAGTTTGGAGGTCTACACACACACACACACATATATATATATATATATATATATATATATATATATATATATATATATATATATATACATATATATGGGGCCACACTTTACTAACTCGCTTCGGGCCTCACAAAACTCAGGGCCGGCCCTGCCAGGCTGGGCAGTTGCCCGGCCTGATCTTGACATATACAAGTTACACTACAACTATCTACAACAGTTTGCTTTAGTTTTGTTGGCGAAATTTGCATGCTTCCAACCCAAAGACATGAGTTCAAATCTCACGGCCTGCCTCCTTTTTTTTCATTTTCATTTTGGTTCCAACTCTCACTCTGCTTTATAAACTTTAGGCTTGCCTGACCACGTATGGGATCTTGGTTCCGCCCCTGCCTTCAGCAGAGCCCGTATTCAAAAAATCGGTGTTTGGATAAAAACCTCGTTTCACATAACCAAACTTTTGGGGTTAACATCGGTCGGATAATCGATACTGTGAGTTTATCCACAGTCCAATCTAAAGGTCCGATTATTGTAAATCTCAATTGGAACCAATCCGCTCATGGTTTAGTTTGATAATTACATGAACGGTTTGTTTCAGTTGGATAACCAAATCAAATTTCAAATTTTTTCAAGAACAAAATTTCGAGTTTTCAATTATACTTAAACGTACTAAAATATATTATCTCACATATTATTAAGTTTGCATGTGCGTGATTAATTGTGACATAGTTTATCAACATTCGAGGAAGATAAAAAACGATAAACAACTGAATCTCCATCATCCATGATGGCTAGTCACACATTCTTACCTGTATGATATATAAAAATAATACTAAATGGTTTGGTACGGTTATCCGTCAAACAAATACACGGACCGAACCAAACCCCTCAGTTTGGACATTTTAGTATCCAAACTAAACCGAATAACCATTAGATCGGTTCCCAAACCGCCCAAATCTGTTTGGATCAGATTTGTTTGGCTGGTTCAGATACTAAATGTACACCCATCTCCTACCAACCTCTACCTCCACTACCAATACCGAACGTTCACATTACCCATTTTGGAGTGCATGTAGTACTTCCCTATAACTTAGGGAAGCTAAAGATCTATAGGCACCTCTTATTGGTAAAGGCTTCCCCATCCTACATGATAATACATTGACAACCCACAAAAATTTAGCTGTTCTTTATATTCTCAAAACTGGAAAATGTTTGCCTAATGTAATATCATGATTTTGTCAGTTGTTATAAACTAAATCATAAGTACACGAGAGTATAACATTTACACCCAAAATTCAAACTACAATACGTATACGTTTTACATAATTTCGTTAGGTGTTTTCCCTCAATCCACCCCTATCCATTCAGGACACCACATTAAGTGAAAAAAACTCTTTCGTAATTAAGTGAACACTGAATGTATCTTACTTGGCGGATCATGGTCAGCCACATCATTCCATAACACTCATTTTTAGATGACCAATGATCTCATAATTGCTTCAATAAAATTGTGTCAGAGAAGATTAATGAGAGTGATTAAATTAAAAAAATGAACATCTTTGAAACCTCTGATGGAAATTAATACATATAGTTTGCCTCATTAAAATCTTACCGAAAAATCCAGTAAGATAAAAACTGAAAAAGAGAAAAGAGTACAATGTATATATCAGATATCTTCGGGGCAGAAGTAATTTCACCATATAATATACTCCCACTAGTAAAAATCTCCCATAAAAGATCATTTCTATATTGTCTAATTACTCGTACATTGAATTTATAATCTAAATGAACTCTGATGTATCTAACATTTTTCTTTGCATCCACGTGGTCTTATCCTTCACCTGGACCACCTATAACATAATTCACCAAGTTTACATTATGTATACGCAAACACGATGACACGAGGATAACTATACCTAGATCTGGCATATACCCCAGCAGCCCCCAAAATGTACCAAACTTTATATATTAAATTAATCAAGTTGATTAAAATATAATGTAAATCAATATCTACTCTAATCTACTTTTTCTATAAATGGAGAACATTTATCATCTCATTTCTTCATCTGAAGTCTTATCTACCAAATTCATACCTCCATAATGAGAACTACCTTTTCTGTTCTTCTACTTTCTCTGTTCTTCGTTTCTGAAAATTTGTTGGTATCTTCCATTACTGTACTTAAACCTGTACGAGACATAAAAGGCAATGACCTTCAAACTGGCAAAAAATATCGTATCCTTCCACTAGCTCGCGGTATGGGTGGCGAGGTGACACTAGGAAACAATAGAAACGGTACATTTTGTATACTCGATGTGATCCAAAAGAATATTGAAGTGTCAGATGGTACCCCGGTAACATTTACACCTGTCGACCCGAATAGAAAAATAATTCGCGTATCCAGCGATTTGAATGTCGAATTTAGTGCTGCCACGGTCTGTATGCGATCGTTGGTATGGAAACTTGGAGAACTCGACGAGGCGACCGGTCAAACATTTATTACAACTAGAGGGGAAAAAGGGAACCCTGGTACTTCAACCTTGAGAAATTGGTTTCAAATAAGGACAGGTGAAGGAGATTTCCCTAATAATGCATACAAGCTTGTGTTTTGCCCTAGAGTTTGCAATATATGCAGGCCAATTTGCAAAGACATTGGGGTTTATATTGACATAGTAAATGGGACACTTACGAGGCGTTTGGCTTTGTTAAGTGATGATGTTGCTAGACCATTTATGGTTATGTTTAAGAAGGTTGAGTCGAGCAAAATCAACTTATCTGGCTCAGATGTCGAATAATAGTTAACCTAGCTACTTATATTTCCTTTAACTCCTTCAAGTTTGTAGTCTGATTTGGTTATGTACAAGAATAACGGTTGCTTAGTATATATAGCTAAGCAAGCCAACCTCAGTATGTTTTATTTAAGAATAAGTGAAGATGATTATTAATCTCATCATGTTTCTATTGCTTGAAATATAAGATTAAAAATCCTTTACTATTTTGAGGTGTCTCTTAGTTTTTTTTCTTTCTAAATGAGCCCTTATTGTTGTTCTTCGTATACTCTCGTTCTGATTTAGTAATCTTTCTTGGTCTTATTATGTGTTTCCTAAGACATAGGATCGGGTTTGAAAAGCCACGCGATGGCTTTGACTAGCCTTTGGAAATATGTCTTGGAAAGGTTCTCCTGTCCCGTGATGGAACTCCAGAATTGGGTTCTTTTAAGGAAAAGGTTATAATGGTTTTAAATTTTGGAATGCTGAAAATTTTAAGTAATTTTCTAGGGAAGTAAATGATACTCGCTATAGTATCGTCTTAATTGTAATTAATTAGATTAATTTTGTCGGGTTTGATGTCTTTATTTGTAAATGTATATCACATAAGGTGACTTGTGAGACAAAATGAGAATCTGACATCTTATTAAGTAAATAAAGGCGCTCCCAGACACTTGCGGACTCACCTATTTAGGGGAAAGCTTGTGCATTTCGTCCATGATTTGTTTTTTTATGTTGAGATGTCCATGATTTGTTTAGTTTAGCATAAAGTAAACAAATGTAATTCACATTATTTAGAATTAAGTCCTAAAAAACCTTGGATACAAATTACTACTACATAAAGAAATCAACACCGGAATGGGATTTGACTTCATTTGGAGCCCATTCCTTTTCATGTTCTTCTTTTTCTATTTAGGAGACTCCCCAGATGGCAACCGAAGACGGACAAAATCATCGTCGTATTCATTTGTGGTTTGGGGGGTTTCTCCCATATAGTAGACATGGATGCAAGAAATATAATTTCAGTTGAAGCTTTTGTACGATGGTGGTAGGTTGAATTCAAACTGGTTTATGCTTTGATATTTTTTTTTTTGCTTTGATGTATTCTAGTAAGAGTCGTCACTCAGTTACTCTCCATGAACAATTTACAACGAATAATCCTTAGAGAGAGAAAAAGAACACCGACTATTAAGTTTGACTACCAAAATCATAGGGGAGGATTTATAAACATCCCCTTCAACGCAAATTTGAGATGCAGTTTGTGAATGAAGGAGGCGCCTATAGAATTTCCCAAATTATAGTCTTTGGGGCTAAATTAGCATGCTGTATTAATACGAGGGGCAAAGGGTAAAATTGTTTTCAGTTGGGGACCAAATTGAAAGCGACCCTTTTAACTCAAATACTGGCGCTCAAGTTCAATTTAATTCGACATGACCAAAAAACCAAAAGAACAAGATGAGTAGAAATCGACGGTGTAAAATATACCAGCTCATCAATCCGCGTCAAAGAAGAAATTTGAGAGTAAAAACATTTCAGAATTGGCGCGACATCTGGCGCCAAAATTGAAAACCTAGTCCCCCTTTTTAAACCGCCAAGACCCTCGTTCTCATTCCAACCCTCAGAAAATCTCTCCGATTCAATCATCGACTTCCTTCTCCCCCTCTCTCTCTCTAAACTCAAAAATGGCAGCAGGATCATTAACCAAATCTAACCCTACAAGAATAAGGAAAAGGGTAGATTCAGAAACTAATTCCCTGAAACGCGCTAGGGATGGTAGCGCTTTCACCCGATGGTAAATCACTCTTAGGGTTTGTTTATTCAGTTTGATTAAATTTCTTGATACTGAGTAAGATTTTCATCTTGATAGAATAGTTATTAAGAGAAATTTGTAGTTGATAGGTTTGATGTTCATGAATGTTTAACTTAGGTGAAACGATTCATCTGTTTGTATTTAGATTTAGATTTGTAGTTTGTTCATTTAGTGTTGAGTTTTATTTATTCAGATTTATAATTTTGAAAGTTGATTAGGGTTTAATGGGGGATTGTTTTGGTGATTCCCAGTGAGGAATGTAAGAAAGATGTTCCAGTTGTACTGATTGATATGCATGATTGTAGTCTTGATTCCAAGATCAAGATGAATTTAGGTATTCTTATTAACTCTTTTTTTGTTGATAATTTCACTAGATCTACTTTAATTGATGTTTTTTCCCTTTCCTTTTGGGAGATTCTAGAACTAGGGTTTACTGATTAGTCTATGTTTTTCACTTACAGAGGCCCAAGTAGTTGAAGTTGTTCAAGAAAAGTAAGCTCCTTAACTTTGTTCTTCTAGTATTTCCATTTCTGATTATTGTTATTTTTAGATTGTCATCTAAGTTAGGGTTTTCCCTGAAATTACAGGAAGAAATCAGTATCATCTGAACCAAAATCAAAGAGAACAAGAAAGGATAAGAAAGTGAAGGATCCTAATATGCCTAAACGTCCCCCGACTGCTTTCTTCGTCTTCATGTAATCTCTCTCCCTTTCTCTCTTGTTTAGTTAATTGGTTGGATTGAAATGTTAATATTTGTCTGTACATGTTATTACAGGGAAGAGTTTAGAAAATCACACAAGGAAGCAAATCCGGATAACAATCGTGTCAGCGTGGTACTAATTTCTTTACTACCCTTTCATTTTTCATTGCTTATATGCTTAATCCAATAACAATCTTTGTCTTAAATTTCAATTTCTGTATGTTCTTGATCATGGAAGGTTGCAAAGGAAGGTGGGGAGAAATGGAAATCATTATCAGATGAAGTGAGCCTTATTTAAAACTTGGGTTAATGAAATTTCTAGAGTTTGCATAATTGGAATTCTTGTTTTGATGATTTGGGTGCATTTTGATTGTTGATGAATCAGGAGAAAAAGGTCTACCAGGATAGGGCAGCTGACCTCAAGGCTAAGTATGAGAGTGACATTGAAGCTTATAATGCCGAGAATGCTGAAACTGAGAATCAAGAGGTACTAATCGATAACTTCACTTGCCGTTGCTAAGTTTGTTGTTTGATTTGTAGTAAGCACAATCTGATTCCGCGTACCAAAATGACCTAAATTAGCACAAAATGAGTTTGTCTACTTCGATATTAAATTTAATGACTGAAGAGATTATTAAACTATATAATGTTTAATTCAGCAGGATCAGGAGGAAGTGGCGGACGAACAGGAAGAACAGGAACCAGTGTCTTCAGAGAAAGAAGAGTAGATTGTACCAGTTACTAGTATTATAGAGAAGTTTGGTTATCTTCAATTTGGTTATCTTCAATTTGGGGTCTAGTTAGATTGTCCCATCTTTTTGTAAATGTTTCAAGTTTGTTGGAGGGTGAACCATGAAATAGATTTTTTCAATGGAAATTGTGAGTTTGCTCTTCAGATTGGCTTTTCAAATGAATGTTTTGTTAGTATCTAGTATATCATTTTATTCCTTCATGGTGTATATTATTATTTTTGATGTTTGGGTATCTTTCATTTTCCATAACCTAACACTTTGTCATCATAAAAGCAACATAAAGAAGTATAAATCTCATAAAAAAAAAAACATAAAGAAGTATAAATCTCATCAAAAAAAAAACATAAAGAAGTATAATATTAGAGGGACTAATGATCTTTACCTTCAATCAAGGAAAAAAAAAAAGTCCGAAATCTTGCTTTGAAAAAACCTAAAGCAAATTGGAATATTATATCTTGAAGAAAATAACCAACTAGATAAAAATGCATAAATGTTCCCTGGTCGGTACTTTTCTAAGTTATAATCCTTTGAAATAGTATAATCGGAGTTAAATTTTGACTTGTTAAAATTGAAAGAAATTAATAACTCAACATGTGCATGTAGAATGACCCATCTCTTCTTAGAATTGAGGCTTTGGCCAATGCATACACGCCTTCAAAAACGTAAAATAGGAATCCCTCTTATACGGGGTTTTCATTAGGAACAAGAGAAGACATAGTAAAAACAACAACAGAGCAAGCACAAGAAAAAGAACAACTGTTTTTGCCGAAATTAAACTAACAAGTAGAGTGATCTTGTTTGACGATGATGATGATGAAGAAGGCTAATCGAACATATTTTGACTTGTTAAAACTGGAAGAAATTATTAACTCAATATGTGCTGTAAGGGCACATGGTAGAATTGAGACTTCTGCTAACACGTACACTCCTTCAATAACATTGCATAGCAAACCCTCTTATACAGGGTTTTTATTAGGAACAAGAGAAAACATAGTAAAAAACAACAACAGAGCAAGCAAGAAAAACAACAACAGTTTTTGCCCAAACTAAACTACTAAGTAGAGTGATCTTGTTTGACGATGAAGAAGGCTAATGGAACATAGTTGTCAATAATAACAAGACGTTGTTCCTTGTTGCATGCCTTGTTTATCTTCCTGAATTAACCTAAGGAGTTTTCCCCACCTTTGTCCATCAATTGGAGGTCTTAAGACAATTACGCCTTCCGATGGCCAAACTCTTGAGAGTTCATCAGCTACCTTGTTCGCTTTCCCTGGATTATGTATGACTTCACCAAACTCAATCTCATTTCCAAGAGCCTTAATGTTTTCCCAAGTTTGCCATACATCTCGCTGAACAGATTTAGGTGGGGAATTGAAGTATCTAACTACTTCTTCCCTATCAGAACCGATATTAATACGACCAAAAGGTATTACTTTAATAGCTAACTTAAGACCAGCTTCAACACCTTCAAGTTCATGTAAGAGAATACTACCTGCAGATTTTGATTTACCAGCAACTGCACAAACCAGGTCTCCTCTCCAGTCCCTTATGATTGCACCATACCCAGCTCCACCCAAGTTGACCGACCCGTCTGTGTTCAACATAAATTCCCCAAGTGGAGGACCTTTCCATGTTACTTTCTCTGCCGCGTCTTTTGTTGAACCACCAGCTGCTGATTTGCTATCCGATACTGCACCAACATATTGAAGACTACGTCTCGTTTCGTTATAGATTTCTTCGTTATCAGAACTACTAGAAGATCGATAACCATGGTAGCTACCTCTGACTCCGATGAGACGCTCGTTCGGCTTGTTGGTTTGGTCAGAGCTAGACGAAGAAGATAGGAGACGAGATATTCCCCATCCAGCAAGACCAACAGCACCTACAAATAAAGCAGCCATTTTCCCAAGCCCATCATCTCCTTCATTGTTTTCTTCAACTTTTTTCTCTCTTTCTCTCCTAGTTTGGTTCAAATTATTTGATGAATCCATTACAAAAGATCTCTCTGCTAGCTACACCCAATTCAATTGTGTGAAATACACTATTTATAGTGTCACACTCTGTGCATTTACTTCAAAGTCTTTATGGGTTGAATTTACTGATAGATAAGTCAAGAGAAAGTATTAACTGTGTTGAAAATAGTAGTAGTAGTAATTAACAATTTCCTAGGTAACTTTGTTTTTTGTTTCTCATCAAATTTAATTCTAGTAAGAATAAAGACTTTTTACCACTCAACTACTTTTATCATATTAAATGTATGTCTGACAATGTGTAGTATAATTTTTTGAGTGTTGCATTAGAGAAAGACTTGAATTCTAGTACTACCAATAAAGACTTTTACATGTCGCTCAACTACTTTTATCATATTAAATGTATGTCTGACAATGCATAGTAGAGTTTTTTGAGTATTACATTGGAGATACTTGAATTAAATGTATGTCTGACAATGTGTAGCAGAGAATATGCACTCTATTTGGAATTTCACTATGCATCTCCATAATGTAGAGTTTGCAAAATACACTCTATTTTGGAGTTTCACTCTTCACATATCCATATGGTGTGGTGGTGGTGGTGGGTGGGGGTTGGGGTGGGGGGCCAAAAAATAACCCTAATTATTACATGTAAGCATAAGTGTGAAAATAAAAATGACTTTTTTGACTTTCTATAAAGAAAAAATAGGTAATAACAAGAGTTAATTCCTATATGGCCCCCTACTTTGTGACCAGCTTCCTTTATGGCCCCCAAATTTCTGTAAATTCAAATATGGCCCCCTATTTTCATGGAAATGTCATAACTACCCTTCCCATTAATATATTTTCAAAATAAAATTAAAAACAAAAACCTAAATTCCACCTCACTTCCCTCTCCACCACTCATCTCTCTCCACGTCACCTCTCTCCAACTCACCTCTCTCTCTCTCTCCAAGTCAGCACTCTTAAAAAAAAAAAAAAATTTTTTTTTTTTTTTTTTCACTCACCTCTCTCTCTCTCTCTCCAATCAGCACTCTCATGAAGGTCGCCGGCCGGAAAATTTTCCGGCCGGCGACCTTCATACTTATAAAAAAAAAAAAAAAAATTTTCACTCATCTCTCTCTCTAAAAATTCCGGCGAAGGGGGTTTCCCTTCGCCGGAATCTGGTCTGTTGAAGAACTAAAACTAAAAAAAAGGGAAATCCCTAATTTCTAGAGAGAGAGAACTAAAACTAAAAAAGACAGAATCAAAGAAAAGAGAGAAGAAGGGACTGATTAAAGATGATAATCTTCAGAGAATTGACTAAGAATCCTTTCAAAATCATTGATTGAATCAGCACCACCGATTCTAATAAGTTCAAGAACTCTTTAAAAAACAAGAACACCACAAGGGATTTTCAAAACCCCTTTTTGTTCATACCCATATTCTTGAGCAGATCTTTGAAGTAACTCTGTGAAAATTGGATGATTTAATAACTCGGCGTTTACAACAAATCTTTCCATCTCCTCGCCTACATAAATCGGAACGTAACCTTGAGGAACTCCATTAGATCGGCGATTTCTAGTTGTTGTTGTTTGTAAGAAATCGGATCGTCTATTACTTCTATTTCTTGTAGAAGTTATTGACCCAGATCGTAGAAGAGAGTACTGAGAAGAATCGGAAACTCGGGCAAGGCATCGAATCAGTTGCTTCATCTTCTAAAATGAAAATTCTAGAGAGAGAGAAGGAGATGTTTCTTGTAGAAGTTGCTTCAACCTATTTTGGTCTGTTGAAGAACAGACCAGAGCTGGTCTGTCTTTCCCTTCGCCGGAATTTTTAGAGAGAGAGAGAGATGAGTGAAATTTTTTTTTTTTTTTTTTTTTATAAGTATGAAGGTCGCCGGCCGGAAAATTTTTCCGGCCGGCGACCTTCATGAGAGTGCTGATTGGAGAGAGAGAGAGAGAGAGAGGTGAGTGAAAAAAAAACAATTTTTTTTTTTTTTTTAAGAGTGCTGACTTGGAGAGAGAGAGAGAGAGAGGTGAGTTGGAGAGAGGTGACGTGGAGAGAGATGAGTGGTGGAGAGGGAAGTGAGGTGGAATTTAGGTTTTTGTTTTTAATTTTATTTTGAAAATATATTAATGGGAAGGGTAGTTATGACATTTCCATGAAAATAGGGGGCCATATTTGAATTTACAGAAATTTGGGGGCCATCAAGGAAGCTGGTCACAAAGTAGGGGGCCATATAGGAATTAACTCTAATAACAAAGCAGGTTTGGTAGAAGAAAATGACTTTTACAACTTTATATGAGAAAAATGACATTTATATAGTGCTAAAATAACCCTAATTATTACATGTAAGCATAAGTGTGAAAATAAAAATGACTTTTTTGACTTTCTATAAGAAAAAATAGGTAAAAACAAAGCAGGTTTGGTAGAAGAAAATGACTTTTACAACTTTATATGAGAAAACACAGACAAATAAAGTAGAGTTGAAATCAAAACCTATTGAAGTAGAGTTGAAAACACAGACAAATAAAGTAGATAGAGTCAGTGTCATCATTATGTTAATTCTACAGTGATCCTACTTTATCAAAAGGGTTAATTCCGTTTTAGCCCCCGATTTGTGACCAACTGACCGTTTTGGCCCCTAATTGTGTCCGGCAGTTCGTTTTGGCCCCAAAAAATTCCTAAATGGCCCCAAATTTTTTCAACCTCCCAATTCTACCCCCATGGCATTTCTGTAATTATTATTTTTTTCTTTTTCTTTGTCCACCTCATCTAGCAATTACCACATCACTCTGTCCACCTCACCCTTCTTCTCCGGCGAAAAGTCGAAAATAGCAACTATTGGTATTTTCTCAATTCCCTAAGGAGGAGGTGTCCAAACACCACGAAAATTGGCAGATATAATGTTTATTATATCAGCAACTAACCCTCCAAAATTCAGCCCAATCCGAGTCCTAGAAGTACCCGAACCGGTCTAGGCCCAAAAATCCTGTTTTTGGCCTTTTTGTACTATCTTTGCCTAATTCCTTTTTAGGCCTATGAGATATGTTTATGGGACACTCCCATGATTATATCTCACTCCCACTAGTCATATCCTAGATCAATTTGTCACTCTTATGTGTAACCCGTTGTAGGATCCGATCGAAGTTAGCCGCGAATTACTTCGTAATTCGACGATCGTAGTTGGTCTCTAGCTACAACTCTACGATCCCTAAATCAATCGGACTTGATGATCTTCCACATCAATTGTCCTATCCGACAAATTGTTCGCATTGTCACCTTGGTCGAAGGACATCTCCTTCAACTCCTTCAATTTAGACACTGATTATGGAAAGAAGTAGAGAAGTTTGAGTAATACCATCTACTTGAGTACCGAAATCCAACTTCATAACATCATCATACTGAAGTGCTGTTTTATCACCAGAATTTGGTGTCCAATGAGCTGCAACCCTGGAATTACAAGATCACTCGTGATTCAATTTGAGAAAAAATCAAAAGTTATTGAGTTGTTGTAGTGAAATGAATGGGAAAAGCATCATTACCAGTTTAATGAGCATCCTGTAGGGAATGCAATGCCTGCTTGCAGACCATTCTCAGATAATCTGGACCAACTAAAAGCGTAACAAAACGGAAGATTAAGAAATATAAATTCTACGTACTCATCTTTGTACTGCTGAGTTTCACCTTCAGGAAACTTTCCAGAAGGGAAAAGTTCAATTACAGGGATTGAGGGAGGATCAGTCTGCTGAAGAGGTTCCGTCTTCTTCCTGTTAGTATGGTTCTGAATTTATAAATATCTTTTACCGCGTGAGAGAAACGTCTAGATAACAGATAGTAAGGTAATAACCGGCAAATGAAATAGTTGCTTACTTTCTTTTATTTTTCTTCTTTTTCCTCTTTACAGTTTCTGAATATTCCCCATATTTAGTAAGAAAACAAGTGTCAGACAATTCAAAAACATAAGAATATAAGATCTCAGGCAACTGTGTATATACAGATTTGCATATTTTCCGTTTTATTTTTCCCTAATTTCCGGATGTTACGGATAATAACAATATTTCTAAGGGATTAACTAGTTAAGCAGTCAAAATCTACAAAAATTTCTAGTTGAAGGCTTTAAGTTATATTGAAATTTTTGTTATGGTGTATGGTATAAAATGCACTCATTCTTTAGCAAAACAACTCAAAATAACCCGCTTGAAATTGCATATAAAAGAAGGTATACCCTAAAGTGACGTAGATGCAAACAGCAGACGAGTGAGTACCTGAACCTCATAAAATGACGACACATGTTCTAAGTGACATTAGTGTAGAGTGACTTATGTTGCGTGATATACATGTACTTACTAATCCAAATTGCCAAGGCACATAATCTGTATTCAAGTGAATTCCTCAACAGAACAACATATAGAAACGTAAAAAGTATTTACATATACTGCTAATGTATAAAATTATAAATAGTGTACATATACGATAAGCGAATAGAGAGAAAGACTAGATACTTTGATGGAGTTAGAAAGAAAAAAAAGTAATGAGATATTTAAAAAAGGAGAAAATAAAGTTTAAATTTGTGATTCACCTAATGATGAGCCATCGCCTTCCCCACCATCATCGTCCTTCTCAATGGGCGCCTTAGCATTTCCCTCTACTAACTACAAAATCGGTGTTTAATTTTTTATTTACAGAAAGTAAGTCTGCAGTATAACCTTTTTCATAGTCGTATATAGAATCAGAAGCAATTTGAAGACGTCATTAAAAATGCAGAAAAAATCCGAAACTACGAAATGTCTCTGCTGTAATTATAAATATGGTAAAGGGTATGACAAGGGCATTGGAATTGCTCAAATCCTAAGGTTTGTGATATGGACAAATGGGCGACCGTTACTTTTTCAATATTAGATAATCACATGAAAGTATGAATCACACGTGAAACGATTCTATATTTCCTGAGGTAGTATAAGATATTGGTAGAAAGTGCGCAAGGATAACTACTATGCGTGTATGCAATAAAAGGATAAAACCATGCAGCCAATAAGACATCAGCCAATAAGACATTCTTGAATTAACTTTCTTTAGCGTGTTAAAACATAGGTTTGAAGCCCCATCACGAATTTCTTTTCGTAACACCACAACGTATGGATGTTAGTGCAAAATTCGATAAGTTTCACTGTCTACGGATTCCCCTTCTATAACTAATAATTGATAAGCGATGGTTTTAGGTTGTAAACTAGTTTTTCATGCTAAAAATACACGAGAAATACATACCGAGACATCATTTTGTTGTTCAAGTAGCAAGCTTTCCAATTGTGCAGAAACCCCAACATTTTCTTCTACCTCAACCACTTCAGAGTTGGCCCCAGTTTCCACCATTGTTTTATCTTTCCTTTTCTCCCGTTTCTTTCCTTTTCTCCCGATCTATGACAAATACAAGTAAAACTAATATTTTTGACAGAACTTGTCTTCTATATAGCAATCACCAAAAGCACTCATTAAACTTGAAACAGAGAAACCTCAAGTAGAACCAAAGTAAGATATAACAATTCAAATGCTTTAATTATTATTATAAGAGAAGTCCGTCGATCTTCTTCAACTTGTAGTAATTTACTAATGAATCAAAGTTGGCGTCTTACAATTTTTAGCATTGAAATTTAAGTATTCAAAACTGACCCCTCAACTATTGAATAAACATTGTTAGGAAAAATAACCTAATTAACTTGTTCAGGAATAGGAAGATAAACGATGCGAAAGTAAAAGTAGAGACACCAAGATTATTTAACGTGGCAAAAAACCCCTCCAAACTAGAAGGTAAAAAACCACGGGACCTAGTCCAGAAATCTTCCACTATAATTAAATAATGGTTTACACAATTCTTCAAGGTGTGTAGAAACACTCTTGGACAACTCTTCACCAAACCTATGGTGGATAAACTGAACAAAGAAACAAAGAAATAAAATCTCTTACTCCTTAGGATTTGAACAAATCCTAGATTACTAAAGGTTGAAGAAGATAACCACAAACTAAATTGCTTCACAAGATTAATAATCTTCTTTTCTTCAAACCAATATTCTGCTCTTTCAATCTCTCTTGAAAGAACCACTTCAGAAATCTCTCTTTCTCTGGCTTCTCTTTGTTCTGGAAGTTGTTGTGTATATTCTCTTCCCTTTCATTTCCTTTTATAATGATAAATAGGGAGGTTTACCAAAAGAAATAGGAATTCCTTTTTAGGCTTGAAAAAATAGAAACTTTTTCCCCAAACAAGGAATAAGGGAAATCCTATTCCAACTAGGAGTCCTTTTATTATAAGGAGGGACCCCAACAAACTCCCCCTCCCGACTTATGAAGAGGGACCTACCATCCCCAAACCTGCAACACTGCTACGTAGCTCATGTTTGCCTTTGGGTAATGGTTTTGTCATCATATCTGAACCATTGTCGTCAGTATGGATTTTCTCGATCTTCAACACCTTTTCTTCAAGAACATCTTGGATCCACTGGTATCTCACATTTATATGCTTGGACTTTGAATGGAAACTAGAATTCTTACTGAGGTGGATGGCACTCTGACTGTCGCAATGAATAACATAATTATCTTGTTTCATACCAAGTTCTTCTAACAATCTCTTCATCCATAACATCTCCTTGCAACATTCTGTAATGGCAATATATTCTGCCTCTGTAGTAGATAAAGCTACACACTTTTGTAATTTAGATTGCCATGACACTGCTCCCCCTGAAAATGTAAATAAGTAGCCTGATGTGGACCTTTTAGAGTCTACATCTCCTGCCATGTCTGCATCTGTGTAACCGACTAATACTGGCTTATCATTACCAAAACATATACGAGCTTTAGACGTACCTCTAAGATACTTTAGAATCCACTTCACTGCTAACCAATGCTCTTTGCCTGGATTAGCAAGAAATCTGCTTACTACTCCAACTGCAAATGCAATGTCCGGTCTTGTACACACCATTGCATACATTAAGCTTCCTACAGCTGAAGCATAAGGAATTTTCTCCATTTCTTCTTTCTCACTTCTAGTTGATGGACACTGATCACGAGTCAACTTGAAGTGACTGGCTAATGGACAACTCACTGGTTTCGTCTTGTCCATATTGAACCTTTCTAGAACCTTCTCAATGTATCTTTCTTGTGATAGCCAAAGTTTTCCAGCTTTCCTATCACGAGAGATATGCATGCCAAGAATTTGTTTTGCTGGACCCAAGTCTTTCATATCGAAATACTTGTTTAGTTCCTTCTTTAACCTGCTAATTTTATTAGCATCCTGACCAACAATC
The DNA here is from genome assembly GCF_041429995.1 of Eschscholzia californica. Classification (NCBI taxonomy): domain Eukaryota; kingdom Viridiplantae; phylum Streptophyta; class Magnoliopsida; order Ranunculales; family Papaveraceae; genus Eschscholzia; species Eschscholzia californica. Next base: position 7,951,360 of record NW_028238198.1, on the reverse strand, counting down.
AACATATCATCAACATAAAGCAGAAGTATAATCAAATCTCCATCAGGAAATTTATGAACGAAAACACAATGATCTGAAGCCGTCCTGTGATACCCTTGATCCTTCATGAATGATTCAAACTTTTTGTACCACTGTCTTGGTGCTTGTTTCAGCCCATATAAACTCTTCCCTAACTTACAAACCAAGTGTTCCTTACCTTTCACTTCAAACCCTGTTGGTTGTTCCATATACACATCTTCCTCCAAGTCACCATGAAGGAAAGCGGTCTTGACATCTAGTTGTTCAATTTCTAGGTTCATACTTGCAGCCAATCCCAATACTAACCGTATAGAGGACATCTTCACCACCGGGGAGAAAATCTCATCAAAATCAATACCCTTCTTCTGCCCAAATCCTTTCACCACTAGGCGTGCCTTATACCGTGGTTGTGAATTTCTTTCTTCGGTCTTGATTTTGAAAACCCACTTATTTTTAAGAATTTTCTTATTCTTAGGTTTTTCAACCAACTTAAAAGTGTTGTTCTTATGCAATGATTCAATCTCATCTTGCATAGCTTTCAACCACTCCTTTTTGTGTTTATCATCTATGGCTTCTTCATAACACTGTGGTTCTCCACTATCTGTAACCATCACATACTCGTGTGGAGGATACTTGGTAGATGGTGCTCTATCTCTAGTCGATCTTCTCAATTCAGCTGGTGGTTCATGTTGAACTTCCATTCCTTGCTCAACATCATCACCCATAGGAACATCTTCATGAGCTTCATCTTCATGATTTTGTTCTTCACCTGCATTATCATGCATAACCTTAGAAGAGATATGTGGATCTAGATCAATGAGATCATTACTATAATTCTCATGCTTCTCAACTTTCCCGAAGTCCTCAATAGTTTGATTTTCAAGAAAGACCACATCTCTACTTCTAATAATCTTCTTATCGACTGGATCCCATAACCTGTATCCGAATTTCTCATCTGCATAGCCTAAAAAGATGCATTGCTTGGCTTTATCATCAAGCTTTGCTCTTTGATCTTTAGGTATATGCACAAAAGCCCTGCAACCAAACACCCTTAAGTGTTCATAACTGACTTCTTTCCCAGCCCACACTCTCTCAGCTACATCTCCATCTAATGGTGCTGAAGGTGATAAATTGATCAGATAACATGCAGTACGCATTGCTTCACCCCAGAAACTTTTAGGCAACTTAGCTTCTGAGAGCATACATCTGATCCTCTCCACAATAGTGCGATTCATGCGTTCTGCTACACCATTTTGTTGTGGAGTTTTGGGAACTGTCTGTTCATGTCGAATACCATGGGTTTTGCAATACTCTTCAAACGACCCGATGTATTCTCCTCCATTGTCAGTGCGAATGCACTTCAATGATTTTCCTGTCTCCCGTTCTACCATGTTGTGGAAATTCTTGAAAACTGCAAGTACCTGATCTTTGGTCTTTATGGCATATGCCCAAACTTTCCTGGAAGCATCATCTATAAAAGTAACGAAATACAAAGCACCACCAAGTGTTTTGACCTTTAAAGGTCCACAAACGTCAGAATAAACAAGCTCCAAAACACTGGATTTTCTTTCAGATGCATTCCTTTGAAAAGAAACTCTATGTTGCTTTCCTACTAAACAATGAGAACAAGTGTTTAAATTTATACCTTTTACGTTCGGTAAGTCTTGTCGTTTAGCAAGGATTTGAAGTCCTTTCTCGCTCATGTGCCCGAGTCTTCTATGCCAAAGATCAGTGGAAGAATTTTTTTCAACTGCATTCAATTCTCCTTTACACAGTTTTACTTGAGTCCTGTATAAAGTACAACACTTCTTCCCTCTTGCTATCACCATTGACCCTTTTGTGAGCTTCCACTTTCCATCACCAAAGTGACTGTGGTACCCTTCATCATCTAATACTCCGGTAGAGATTAGGTTATATCGAAGATCTGGTATATGCCTCACATTCTTCAGAATCAATGTACTCCCTGTGCTCGTCTCAATTTTCACTTCTCCAATTCCTACGATTTTCGAGAAACCTAAGTTTCCCGTCCTGACTTTGCCAAGGTCACCAGTTCTGTAAGAGTTAAAGAAATCCTTACATGGAATAGCATGATACGAAGCACCTGAGTCAACCAACCATGTTGTTTCTGGTTCTGACTCAGTCATACTTAAGCAAGTGTCTCCACAACCTGAGAGTAAGATAATGTCATCACCTGAGGCAACTGCCGCAACATTATCTTGTTTTTCATCATCCTTTTTATTTTCCTTCTTTGGTTTCCTGCAATCACTCTTGTAATGACCCATTTTTCTACAACCAAAACATCTAACTTCTTTCTTTGGTTTTGATCTCCCCCTTGACTTATCACGGTTATGAGGTTTTCTACTTTTACCTCTCCCCCGTCTTTCTGTAACAAGTGCCTCTGAATGAGACTCGTCTGACGATGATTTCCTTCTTGTTTCTTCATTCAACAAACTACCTGTTACGTGATTCATACGCATTATGCCATCAGGAGCAGAATTGCTAAGAGACACCACCAATGTCTCCCAACTATCTGGTAAAGAATTTAGAAGAAGTAAGGCCTGCAACTCATCATCCAAAACTAACTTCATTGCAGAAAGAACTTGGTATGAAACAAGATAATTATGTTATTCATTGCGACAGTCAGAGTGCCAGAGAAGTTTCTATTTTTTCAAGCCAAAAATAGCCCCACGTGGGTAGAAAAAAAAAGGTGATCTCTAAACCAAAAATAGCTAGTCACCCCTCATTAGCTTATTGGTTTTGAATTGGACTACCACAAATTTAACATGGTATAAGGGTTAGGGAGATTTTATAGGGCCTCCCTATTTTTGTTAAAAGGCCCCCCCTCAATGATTATTTCTCAAGTGAAATTGTTCATGGAGAGGCCTTTTAACAAAAATGGGGAGGCCCTATAAAACTTCCCGGAGGGTTATTGATTTGGAATTGTCTCACAAATCTAAATGAGATTTCACTTTGCTCTATCTATCTGTACTACTACACGTTTGTGATGGAAAATGTATGAGACTAGGAGTGGGAAGAGAATGAGACTCACTATCTATGCAATATGGAAGATGAAAACTGATTGTGAGCCTAACAGTTAAGGTCATCCCAAACTTGAATCCAAATGAACGTCTTTGATTTAGCAAGAGATATTCTAAGCAGACTAGGCGTTACCCTAAATTAGCTTCGAGGTCGGGAAGTCAATTTAAGGTAACGGCGGGATACACCTTATTTTTGGCAATGAATTGAATTAATAGATCGGCGACACTGTAGAACTATTTTGACTGAAACTCCCGCTTCATCTATTTTGAGGCCCATGCTCTAGGCTCTTTGTCTCGTTCTTGATTAGATGGGAATGGGTGATGAATCTATTTCTTCAGCTCTTCGCCAATAATTTGAGAGGAATCTCAAATCAACGGCTGGAACTGGGGTTGATTTGTCAATTTCCTCTTCATTTGTGTCCCAAATCTCGAGGAATTTTTAGGTGTTCCTTCCCGGAATATGCTTAGGATTTTTCTTGTTCTATCACTAATTTATCACTGTCAGATGTTGACGGAGGATACATTACTCACGTGTATCACCAAAGAGGTCTGTGAGACCATGTTTGGCCACAAATTTAGTATTTGGTACACAAGAACAACTCCTTAAAACATAGGAAGTAGTGTCAGAGAACAAGAAATTTCTGACATACTCTGAACAAAAAGTCCAATGTGATGAGTTGTACCCACCTGTGGTCCACTCATAAGAAGCCACATCCGATTTCTATCAATCTGAATCAATCTCTACCAATCTTAATCACCAAATTGTACAGTATAGTGAGATATTACGATTACTAGAAATCACATATAAGAATTGTTACTTGCAAACAGTCTTTTTCGCATCCCAAACATGCCCTAACCTTACTATGTAAGGTTTCAAGAATGTTGAAAATTAAGCATGATATTGAAATCTATGCAAGGACCTCACTCCTTTCACACCCAATAAGGAGCATGAGTTGCGCCTCAAGTTTTTTTAGCTGGTCAAAAAACTCTTCATTTCTTCCTGAACTTCCAAGGAATTCCTAGAGATAAACCTTCTTCGGAATACATTTTCGTACTATGAAAACAACTCATTTATGCACTTAAACTACGATTTCACAACAAACAATATTAGCAATTCAGCATCAGAAAACAGGGCGCTTAGAATTCGGATTCGGAATCATGGAACGGAAGTATCAAAATCTGCTAAACTATTCAACTGCCTTTTTAGCAGCCAAAACTTCAATATTTCAAGATCTTGGAGTTAAACACTCAACTCAGAATTCAGTTTTACCAAATCTTACTTGTATAAGACTACAACAAAAAAAAACCAAAGAAAATATTAAACTTAACATAACTACCAAGTCAACTTGTGTTTCGAAATTCGCCTCACAAACCCTAGACATGAGATTAATAATCATCCCCTCTGGATATGACTTCTTTGCAAGTTGGACGAAGTAATATGGTATGCTCAAACTGGGATACATAGCTGCCCTTGATATCGCATAGAGGAGGGTATGGCTGTCATTAAAGAAAAAAATCGATGTTCAATTCCAATTGTTAAATTATATGAAAAGTTGCAGTTCAATTTAATTTAGTCATAATAATACCTGAACAACACCAGTGTCACACAAGTTTTTTAACGCCATCAAATATTTCGTCTCCCCAATGCGATCTAAATAACGTCTGCAAAAGGCTAATGTTGAGAAATTTTTGTTGATTGTTGCAAGTAGTTGTTTCGCTCGAGGGAGTCTTAATGGTACGCGTCCAGCATCGAAATTTTTCATGTAGTGACTGCACTCTAGATCTTCTCTAACATAACCTTTACCTGAAATTAGACATTTACGTAGGAAAATTTAATACAAATTTTGGGTTTTCGAAATGTTGTTATTCGAGAGAATAAAGGTTACCTGTCGATCCAAAAGTTTCAATTGCGAAGAATTCGCCTTCCTCCATTTTTGTCTGTTCCCCTCCTTTAACAATGGGGACAGATTTACCAGCATGAATCTGATAACTTCCTATGCTATGTCCGTTCAAGTTTCGAATGCTTTTCACTGCAACATAAATATAGAATCACAATGTCAGATAAAAATAGGAGCAAGAGAAAGTGAGAAACCTAGTTCAGCTACCACCATTGTCTTACTGGAGCAAACATACCTTGGAACGTCTTCCCATTGATTTCAACCTCATACGACTCCATGACCTCTTGGATTGCAGCACCAATATCACAAAGGCGTACATCTATTCCAGCTTCCTAAACAAATGAATGTCAAAAGAGTAAGAAAGCGGTAAAAAAAATAGCATGTGAATATTGATTTGTAGCAGAACATACTTCGACAACTTATTTTACCGTCACTGAGGATAATTGATAAAGAACTTGACAGTGGAACTTCAAAAGAAGTTGACGGATTAAGAGGGAATTTTCAAACTACGTAACTAAAACAGGAAACAATAAACCCACAAACTAAAAAGAAACTACAAATGATAAGTAAAACACCCATCAAGGAGACAAAAATATGGCAAAAGAAGTACCTTGACTCCAGTATTTGTTGCCTCTCGTGTCGCCTCAAGAAGTGGATCATACATAGGATTGAATGTGTGAGTAAATGCACAATCCACTATATGTCCTGAAAAATTAAAAATAAAATATCAAATCCCAGTTCATATACTCATTAAATAGGAAGACGACATGGCATACTAGTCGTGTATGATACTATTATAGTTCTGCATGGAACTCCTATGGTCACAGTATGGTGTGGTAGGCACCTACAAAAAAACTATTTCTAATTCCTCCTACGGCCCTGCCCTGTTCTTTCAACCAACTCAACTAGTCCAGAACTGATAATCAAACACTGATTGTGAAAACTAGTAGAGAGGTGCGGGTAATACCATCGATTTGAGTACCAAAATCCAACTTCATAACGTCATCATACTGAAGTACTGTCTTATCACCAGAATTGGGTGTCCAGTGAGCTGCAACCCTGGAATAACAATATCACCGTCATTCAGCTTGAAACTCGATCAGGAATTATTGGTTTGTGTGAATGGAAAAGCCATTACCAGTTTAATGAGCATCCTGTAGGGAACGCAATGCCTGCTTGCAGACCATTCTCAGATATCAACTTACGAACTGTATTCTCCAAGGTTTCGCACAAATCAATCATTAACATTCCGGGCTTTAAGATACTCCTAATATATTTTCGAACCTGATGAAATAAAAGAGAGATTGGCAATGTTTCTGTTATTGTACAACATTAAAAAAAAACTCGGCAACAAATTAATCAATGGTTGATGAGAACAAAACAGATAATAGGTGTACACATTTGTTCTCATGTGAAGTTTTGACTTGTGAGATAAAATTTAATATCCACCTGTCGATGAACTTCAGCTGCCTGGCGAACGGAATTATAGATGGGTTTTTCAAGGCGCTCCAGTTCCCTCTTCTCTTCAGATGTAGTCCTCCACAGATTACTAAATGGCAAACCATCACGAAAAAAAATAAGCAACAGAAGATTAGGACATTCAAACAGGAAAGAGTAATTCATTAACAGGAGATGTTACATTCAGTTACGTTGCAGAAATAAGATATTCTTGACCAACTAAATGGGACAAAAAGTTACCTATATTTCTCAAATATATAAGCTCATACTTGGGTTCCACTTACTCATCTTTGTACTGTTGAATTTCACCTTCAGGAAACTCTCCAGAAGGAAAAAGATCAACAACAGGGATTGAGGGAGGATCAGTCTGCTGAAGAGGTTCTTTCTTCTTCCTGCAAATGATTCTGAATCTTTAAGTATCTTGTACCACATCATAGAAAGTTTGAATAACAGAATATAAGGTAATAACCAACAAAAGAAATGGGTTCTTACTTGCTTTTATTTTTTTTCTTTTTCTTCTTTGCAGCTTCTGAAAAAGATACCCATATATTAAGAAAACAAGTATTAGACAAATCATAAAGATAAGAATATTTTGAGGGAGGACAACACTCTATTGAATTTTCCAACTGTTATACTTATTCTTAATAGTTATGCTCATAAAACTGGGGTGAGCAGAAAGATACTTTTCTTTTGGTGTATGTTTTATACATATATATATATATATATATATATACACAAACACATACTAGAGAGAGAGATGGGGAAAGGAGAAAAGGAAAAGCAATGAAGATAACTAAAACACAAGAAAATTCAAGTTTGATCGTGTGATTCACCTAATGCTGGACCATCTCCTTCGGCACCGTCATCATCCTTCTCAATAGGTGCCTTACCATTGACATCTGCTGACTGCAAAATTTCACATAGTTTAAATATTTGTTTACATAAAGTAGTCGGCAGGTATTGGAAATCATACATATGCTTACTTCATAAAGCAACTAAAAGACACCAATGTGATTGCAAAAGACACCTGAGACCTCGAATCATATGCAATATAGTTTTATAGATATCGTAAAAGGTAAAGCTGGGATACTGAACTTGCTCACACCCCAGTTTCATGAAACACAGCCACTACTTCTTCACTATTTCGAAACTCACATAAAAGTACGAAAAATAAGCGAAACAGTTCTTTATTTGTATGGAATACATTTAAAGCAAACTACCATGGTTCATGTAATGTATGCACGATGAAGAGGATAAATTGTTGAGCATAGATAATTTTCTCATAAATAATACATTAGTTTAAAAGCTCCGTCAAAATGCTTCCCTTATGATACTATTAAACTAACACGCTATAATTCTTTCTCGGGTATGGATGTTAGTATGAACTTTGACAAGTTCTATTCTGTACTGTTTTCCCTTTATAAAAAATTGATAAGCCCACGATTTTAAGGTTGCAAATTCAAACCAAACATCTCAGATATCCTCTGAAGAAAGTGTTACTAAATGAACCAATTCTCACCCACTACTAGCTTTTCATGTTAAAAGTACGTGAAAATACAACAATTCGTACCAACTTACCGAGGCAAGATTAGCTTGTTGTTCAAGGTGCAATTTTTCCAATTGTGCAGAAACCCCAACATTTTCTTCTACCACAACGGCTTGAGCGTTGGCCTCACTCCCAACCATTGTATCTTCTTTTCTTTCTTTCCTTCCTATCGCCTTCCTTTACTTTTCTCCTAACATATGATAAATGCAAGTAAAACTAGTAATTTTTCACAGACCTTGTGTTCTATAGAGCAAACAGTTCAATTCATTTCATTTCATGGTCATAAAAGACAACACATTATCACAGATAAACCTAAGCGTCCAAAACCTAATTCTCACCTTGTTCATCGAGAGTCTAAACAGGTAAGATTCATCAACCCCATTATCATATTTGACAATATGGAATACCCAGGTGACATAAAACCCTTTGGATATAATATTTGATTCATTATATTAAAGAAATACATAATGGAATCACATAAAGCTTGAATCTTTATCCAGTTAGACTGACTCTTTTGTTATTATTCCATCAGGTTGTGAGCCGAAGATGGACAAATAAATGTTTGGGTAAATGATCAAACCCTAGAAACTAAATAGAATCAAGAACACCAAAGCTAAATAAACAAAGGAAAGGGGTAAATCTAGAGAGAGAGAGAGTTGTGTTACCTCCTGGTTTGAAGAGAGAGATTGGAGTTGCAGCTTCTCGTCGTGGTGACTACTGATTGAATCTATTCGTGTGGGGAGGAAGAAGCAAGGTTTAAGAACACCTCTACTGACTACTGGAATAACAGGTAAACGCAAAATCTTCCCTAATTACGAAAATACCCTTCAAAAGTAACGTAGTCTTTTTTTGTTAAGGGCCTGTTTGGTTAAAATAATTTTCACCTTTTTGGTTTCACCAAAATGATGTTAAAACCTTTTCTCATTGGTGGGTGATTTGGGCAAAATAAAGAAATTATCTAGGATACAAAGTTTTGGGTGGAAATAAAACATTTTTGGAATTCGTTATTTCCTCCAAACACTTCAACTTTTCAGCTTCTTCTTCCTCCATCAAATATCCCTGCGACCTCCACCATTGACGCTGACGATCTTCACAGCCTAGTTCGTCTTCTCTTCCTCTCTCTCTCTCTATCTCTTTTCTTCTTTCGTCCAAAAAATTTATCTTTCTACATAATGGTTCCATCTAGAATCACATTATTCGTCAAAGGGAGTTTGTACCTTGCTGCTAGGGATATCTAGGACTGATCCTCCAAATTTTAACAGAGATTAAATAACATCTTAAATTAGACTAAAAAAAAAACTTGATTATTTCTACCAAAATGAAGCAAAAAAACTAACTCCAAAGAGTGAACAAGGATAAAACAAGAACCTTTTAATATGTATGAAACTAGGGGATTTCGTGAAAGCCTCGCCGGAATATTAAAGGAGCAGACAAGTGATATTAGAATAACACGAATAGTATGGGTATCATCGAGCAGAAATTTCTAGGGGTTATGAAGTTGAAGGAGCCGGAAAGTGATTTAACCCAAACAAATTGGACAGAATCTAGGGTTTTGCTTTATGGCGAGAGAGAAATTTTTGGGAGGTTGTGTTTGGCAAAAAAAAATTTACACCCTTCAGAATTTTGCACCTCAGATACTTTTTATATTTCCCCAAGTCACCCACCGTTCTCATGGTGGAATGTTTCTCCACTTTCAATAGAGAATAGTTTACCATCTTCTCTATGTGAGAACAAATTTCCCTTTATTTCTCAAGAATTTGCGCTCTCTCTCCTTCGAGTGTCTCTCATACACTCAAAATGGTTTGTCTCTCTTCTCACAAATTTCCCTTAGTTATGTGTGATGCCCCAAGTTCTAGCAATTAATTAACAATATTGGTCTCGCTTTCGACATCCCAAGGCCACCGGTACGGGTTTTTTTTTCTCGACAAATACTCTAGGCGCACACCCTAAAAGCAAACTTAAGCATACACTTATAGCTTAGCCTTTGAACACACTCGCAAGCGATTCCAGTCTATCACAATCCACCACCATTACTGAAGAGTCATCTTCGACTCTGGTGTCACCCTATGACGCCCCCAAGCTTTAGTAGTTAACGATATTGCCTCTGTACTGACACCTCATACCCAAGCTCACATATATGAGATTTTGTTAGACTCTACAAGCTTGCCCAAAAGGCCTCGCGCACTTCTCAAGCTTGAGCGTACACGTATAGCCCGCGCTCCGAACATTATCGCGAGAGATGTGAGACTATCACACTCAACCCGACTTTCGTTATATCTTTTTCTATCAACTCTCTCGTTTGTTAAACTCGACTTTATCTCTTTCGTGTCATCTCCCATAAGTCGTCTCTCTTGAATTCAACTTTTATCTTTTTTCTCCATCACTCTCTCTTTAGTTCTCGGTGTTAGTCATCGCTTGTGCCTCTCTTTTTAAGTCGTTGTTTGATCTCTTGAAACTCGATGTTCGATCTTCTTCGAAACTTGTTGTTTGATCCTCTTTGAAATCTTCGCTTTGACCCTCTACAACTTGTTGCATTTGTCTCCTTTGTGAGTCGTCGTTTAATCCTCTCTGAAACTCGTCGTTGTGAAACTTGTTGTTTGGTCCTCTCTGAAATCTTCACTTTGACCCTCTGCAACTTGTTGCATTTGTCTCCTCTACAAGTCGCCGCTTGATCCTCTCTGAAACTCGTCGCTCGACCTCGTCTGTCTCTCTAAAGCAACTTGTCACCCGAATCTTCGTCTCTTTCTCAAGAAAGTTTCGCTTTCTCTTATCTTAATCATCTTTCATTGTCTCTCAGTCATCTCTCGCTTTCAAATTTGACTCAATATAGGGTTTTCTTCCCCTAAATCTAGGGTTTCAAGAAGAGGGCTCAAATTCAGCGAAGAACTCGGGTTTGAGGGGAGAAATTAGAGCTCTCTTCTTCTAATATCCAGGGTGTCGAATTATTTTTAGGGTTATTTCCCAAACCCCCCAACTTTGTGACCAGCTTCCTGCCTGGCCCCCTACTTTAGCAATAATTCCCGTATGACCCCCTTTTTCCGTTATTTTTAACTTTCCGTTACCTCTCCTCCATCTCATTTTCTCTCTCTGCCACATCATTTCAACACGCCACATCATCGTCTTCACCAACAGGGGTCGCCGACCGACCAAATTTCCGGCTGGTGACCTTCAAACATTTTTTTCCTCTCTCTTTAAAAAAAACTTTTTTTTTCATTCCTCTCTCTCTCTAGAACAAATCTAGAGAGAGGATTCATCACGAACAGATCTCTATTTGTGATGAATCTGTTCATCACGAACAGAGGTCTGTTCGGGTTCTTTTCATCACGAACAGACCAACCCTCCCTCTCTCTAGATTTGTTCTAGAGAGAGAGAGAGGAATAAAAAAAAATTGTTTTTTAGAGAGAGAGAAAAAAAGTTTGAAGGTCGTCGGCCGGAAATTTGGCCGGCCGGCGACCCCTGTCGGTGAAGACGATGACGTGGCGTGTTGAAATGATGTGGCAGAGAGAGAAAATGAGATGGAGTAGAGAGAGTAACGGAAAGTTAAAGGTAACGAAAAAATGGGGTCATACGGGAATTATTGCTAAAGTAGGGGTCAGGCAGGAAGCTGGTCACAAAGTTGGGGGTCATTTGGTAAATAACCCTTATTTTTACAATTAAATCTCGTGAAGGAAGAAGATGAAAAACAAAAGGGCACTGCTTTGGGGAACACAAGAAAATTTTCAGAGTACAATATCTTAAGTAAATTTTTGTGGCATTTGTCTTCCCCAAACCCACACCATTGTTCCTTCTCGACTCCAATAACAGGCGTTTGCAAACGGCCATCGTGAGTGACACTTTTGATCTCCAATCTTTCTTTCTTCTCCTTTGTCCTTCTTCCTCCCTTTGTCTACTTATTCTGGCGAAGGGGAAATCCACTTCGTCGAAATAGATAAAGAGAGAACAAGAGAAGAGAGAAAAAAAAGTGGTAGTAGAAGGAGATGAGGAATGGAAATACACAGAATAAGGAGAGAAATGGTGACGGTGGCCGGAGAGGAAGAAAAAAAATTTATTGGCTCACAAATTTGACAAGCCTACCAAAAGCAGCTAGCTGCCTTGAAGGTACTACTATGGTCAAGAGTGTGCCTGCCAAGTGCCAAGCCGTACGAGAGATGATGGCCTCCTCCTCCCGCTACGTTCGTCTTCCCTCACTCCTTTCTTGTCTTCCTCGAAATAATATTAGTCCGACGAGACGTCTCCTTTTATCAACAACCTCACTTCTTCTTTTCTCATTTCCTCTCCTTTCTTCTTCTTCATCTACTAAAACCTCTTCTCGTTCAATTTCCATCTCTACTAAACCATCGTCATCGTCGTCGTCATTCTCACCGGTAACAGCAGCAGCCATGACGACACCTCCAGTGGCAAAGAAGGTGAAGCACGAGATGGAGATGTTTGGAGATGTCAGAATCGATAACTATTACTGGCTTCGTGATGATTCTCGTTCTAATCCTGAAATTATTTCTCATCTCAAACAAGAAAATTCTTACACTGATTTCATCATGCAAGGTATATTATAGTAATCCATTATCTTCTAGGGCTTCATTTTTGTATACCTATCTATCACCGATCTTCTTCTTTTTTTCATTAATGCCGCTGGTTTTCTGTACTGATTTGAATGATATTAAGTGATGAATGTGATTTCTGTACGATTTCGTTTATTTAATTCTACTTCTCTGTAATTTCCAATGTTGCTTGTTGTTTGTCTTGTTATTTGATCTTCTTTACTGAGTCGATTTTCCATACAAAGTTCTTCCTTTTAATTTCATGTGATTCTCATTGTTATTTGGTCATTTAAAGGATCAATTAAGGTTTTTGTATCATTCAGAAAGAAAAGTTGGGTTATGTTTATATTTTATGAACTTTGGTTTAGGGACCAAATCGTTTGAAGATAAGATTTTTGCTGAGATAAGAGGAAGAATTAAGGAAGACGATGTTTCTGCTCCTGTACGGAAAGGGCAGTATTACTACTACGAAAAAACATTGGAAGGGAAGGAATACGTTCAGCATTGTAGACGCCTTATACCCAATGGCGGACACCCTGCTTCTGTTTATGATACGATGCCAACAGGACCTAATGATCCTCAAGAGCATGTCATCCTTGATGAAAATGTCAAGGCAAAAGAACATGAATATTATAGCATTAGAGCTTTCAAAGTAAGTAAATTTTTCGATCAAGATAACATATCTAGAATCCCAATCGTCCTTTTTTCCTTTCTCTTCTTAGTTCATTCCTTTAAGCAGTACCATTTTTTTTCCAGGCGAGTCCGAATAATAAGTTGGTAGCATATGCAGAAGACACCAAAGGAAATGAGATCTATACTGTTTATGTCATCGACGCAGAATCCGGAGATATTGTTGGGAAGCCCTTGGTGGGTTTGACATCCTACCTTGAATGGGCTGGTGACGAAACACTAGTTTACATTACAATGGATGAGATCCTTCGGCCAGACAAGGTAATCTTACTTTAAAGTATGTCTAGAATGGTGCTAGTTTTATCTTCCTTTGCAATATGGATAAAATTGAACCTTGAAATCCAAAATGTAAACTTTAAGTCGTGCAACGAACTTGGGCCTACTTTTGATGCCGCACCTACTGAGGGCATGTATTTTTTACTGAGTATTTCTTATATGTTACTCATTTACTGTGTTCGGAGGAAGATCATATGGAGGGATTATCATTTTATCTTGTCAGTGAATGATAAATAATACTATGATTGTGAAAACAAAAATGTCTCCATTTACGATACTGTTAATGAGGAAAAACATGCCATATTGGCTTGATGGTGAGTTGTTCTCACTACTCACTAACGATGATATAAGTTCTTGAGAAGGTTAAAAAGAACAACAAAATCTCAGAGTGAAAGGACACTAAACGGCTAAGTTGTAACTTTGGCAATGATTAGAGTTTCATGCCATTGCAAGCAACACATAATATAATAGGTTCAGATTTATGAGTACTCCTCAGATCTCATAAGGTTTTTGTAGTTCCATAGATTGTTTACATTCCTTCTGCTTTGACAGGTATGGTTACATAAGCTGGGATCTGACCAAGCTAGTGATGTTTGTCTTTATCATGAAAAGGATGATATGTTCTCTCTTGATCTTCAAGCTTCCGAGAGCAAGAGATTTTTGTTTGTTGCATCTGAAAGTAAAAATACACGGTTTGTCTTTTACTTCGACATTTCCAAGCAAGAAGACAGGCTCCTGGTTTTGACATCTCGTGTAGACGGCATTGACACATCAGTCAGCCATCGCGGAAATCATTTCTTTATCAAAAGGAGAAGCGATGAGTTTTTCAATTCAGAGTTACTCGTGTGTCCATTAGATAATATATCTTCTACGACATTGCTACTTCCTCACAGGGAAAGGTAACAGCATTCTATTTCTTCAGAGTGTCTTAAAGTTAATACATTTGAACCTAGGAGTTTGGAATAACTTCTTTCATGCTAGTGTTGATACGTGTTGTAGATTGGGATTGGTATATACATATGTGTTATACTTGAGGTTGTTGGATTTGAATTTCAATTTATCTACGTATGAACTAAATTCTTCATAATCTAATAGTTGATGATGATATCTGATTAGTAGTTGTGCTGCTTTGTTCTCAACATTTGGAAACTTCCACCTGACAATTGAGACAAAATGAGTCTTATAGTCTCATGCTATTCACTCTCAGGAGATGCATTACGAGAAAAGGGAGAGTGAAGAAATACGTTGCAGGGGCCTAATAAAACCTATATTATAGACTGAATCACATAAGTAGTTCGATGTTCTTCCGTCTATGTATGCCATTATTTTCCATTATCAAAGGAACTGATTGTGTTTTAGCAGATCATAATAAATAGTTAGGGTGCTACCGGATTCTACTAATGTTTCATATAGATTCTTTCAAGTTATGTCTGTGATATACTTCCATTTCAGTTTAATGTAAAACTCACTAGAGTGGGCATTATATACAGTGTAACCATACAAGACATGCAACTTTTCACCGACCATCTTGTTGTATTTGAGCGTGAAAGTGGTTTGCCTAAAGTGACTATTTATGGACTTCCTCCCGAAGGGCAACCAATTGAAATCCTACATGGAGGCCGAAAGGTGGAGTTTATTGATTCCGTTTACTCAGTTGAACCCTCCGATTCACAATTTGCTTCGAGCATTTTACGGTTTCACTACAGTTCGATGAGAACACCTGAATCAGTATACGATTATGACATGAACACTGGCGTTTCTGTGTTGAAGAAGATTGACACAGTACGTTACTTATTAACCTTATTTATATCTTTTATACTTGTCAGTTATGTATCATATGTACGCTCTTAAAACTTCCTTTCACGCTCATTCTAACAGATTGATGTTGGGGCCATTTTTGTTTGTCAATACTGGTTACTGTGTTTGCCAACTTCTTATCGTTTCTTATGGGTCTGTCATTACTGACTTTCCGTCATAAATTCTGTTTGTCTCTTTAAATATTGTTCATATTTGAATTTTCCAGCAGCACAGGCATGCCCAGTGGGACGGTCAATTAATCACTAAACACTGCTAGACTACCGATTAGGAGGAGGAATTTTTCCTTGACCTCTTAGCTATGAGAAAACTATTTCTATGACAGGCCTATGTGGCTACCTTTTTCTACGAACGCTTATGTAAAAGCTTTATCTTTTAAACGAGTTTCAGATATGCTTCTTAGGTGTAAACCAATATTTACTTATAGATACGAAACTCGGGTCAGCTATGTCTTGTCACTTATGCTTAGCATTTGGATTTTTCTACTAGTTATTTGTTCTGTCTGGGTATAGCATATATCAAGTACTAGTTAGTTATCCTGGCTGGACATAGAATATCCTGTCGTGTGGTTGTGTGGTGTACAAATATAGTAGCGGGAAGTTTCATTAGTTATTGACCCAGTTAAAATAAATAGAAAATTTTGACTAAAAGTCAATTAACTCTAACACCTTCCTAGTTTCGTACTAGCTGCTTTGATAGAGGTCCAAATAATTCATCCATTTGAACCAAGCATTATTTCTCTTGATGGTTATCTGTTCCATTTCTTTTTCCATAAGAACTACAACCGATTCTCGAACGGAAATATTTTGTGTTGAATGGTTCTATCTATTCCATCTGTTATCTGTATACTGTATGTTATTAATTCATTAACCACTTTACCCAGGTATTAGGAGGTTTTGACACGTCAAATTACGTTACTGAGAGAAAATGGGCAACTTCTTCAGATGGCACTCAAGTTCCTATATCAATTGTTTATCATAAGAATCTCGTGAAGCTCGATGGCTCTGATCCATTACTTCTATATGGGTACGGCTCATATGAGGTAAAAACTAACTGTATCTTTTTTCAGATAATAACAATATTAATTAACCTTGTGATGTGTTAGCTACTGTGCTTATAATGTGAATATCAGAACTTTAAAATTACTTCCTATTTAATCTGTGTTTTATTTGGTTAAAATTACGTTCTATTTCTCCAAGGATCCAAACTAGTTTGACTGAAAATTAGCCACTTTAAATACAAAATTTAATATCCATAGCAAATCAATTTTATGATCTCTGACACCCTCATACTGGCATACTACAAGAGAACAACTCCATCGTTTGTGGTTTGTCGCAATGACTTTTTTCTTGACTGAAAATTAGCCACTTCAAAATTTCAAATACAAAATTTTATATCCATAGCAAATCAATTTTATGATCTCTGACACCCTCATATTGGCATACTACAAGAGATCAAGAGAACAACTCCATCGTTAGTGGTTTATCGCAATGACTTTTTTCTTGACCTTTTTTGTTCTCTTGACTTTGTATTTTTTAAATTGACTGGTGCTAATGATTTGAACCTAAAAACAGGTGTGCATAGATCCATATTTCAAGGGATCGAGGCTGTCTTTGTTGGATAGAGGGTTTATTTATGCAATAGCTCACATTCGTGGAGGAGGTGAAATGGGAAGGAAGTGGTACGAGAATGGGAAATTTTTGAAGAAAATGAATACTTTCACAGACTTTATTGCCTCTGCTGAGTATCTAATAGAGAACAAATATTGTTCAAAAGAAAAGTTGTGCATTAATGGAAGGAGTGCTGGAGGTTTGCTTATGGGTGCTGTTCTTAACATGCGCCCTGATTTGTTCAAGGCAGCCGTAGCTGGAGTTCCGTTTGTCGATGTTCTGACTACAATGCTTGATCCAACTATCCCTCTAACAACTGCCGAATATGAGGTCATTCTTCAACTGTCTTTAAGAATCATAAATTTTGACCATTTTGGTGCACAGCAGTCAATTGAAGACAATTGTACAGTATATGGCTATGCAACATCCACAAATTCTCCATTTGTTGGATAATCATGATTTACCCATTTGCGTCATTTCTGGAAATCAATTTTCTCCTTACAAGAGTTCTTGAAGTTCAGTGAACCAGAGCTCGTATCCCTCGATGCACGCTGCCTTGCCCGTGACATTTGTTACCCATCTGCCTTGCAATACCTATTTGATTCCAATGGAGCTCAGTCACTTGGCACAAAAAAAAAAACTAGATCCTTTAGTCAATACCGCATTTTCCATCCAGCCCTTTCGAGAGACTTTATTAAGTAAATAATAAATATGCGATTAGTAGTAGTGTACCATATACAAGGACACTTATAGGTTAAGTACCTATAAGCCAGGTATACGATCCACTTACCCACATGTTGACTTGCCCATTTTCAAATACTTGCTGAAGTTACCGAAATTTAGGATTGATTTGTGGTTATATTGTTTGATTCTTGCTGATTTCTCTCTGATAACTGCAGGAATGGGGTGATCCTCGGAAAGAAGAGTTCTATCACTACATGAAATCTTATTCTCCTGTTGATAATGTAAGAACTGGATTATTTTGTGGCTTCTACAGAATCAGCACCCACATAATAAGCATGATTGCTAATTATTGCCATTACGTTCATGTCCTAAATGTTTTGCATGATCAGTAGATTTCAACAGTAGATGAGTCATTTCTTTTAACAACATTTTGGTATGACCACCAAAACGGCAAAACTACAAAATATATACAAATCCACTACTCATCCACTAATTAAAATTACAAGAGCCATGATGACGACCTAAGGTCCCTGATATTGCCACGCTTACAGACGTAGAGTCCTATGGAAAAACTCGACAATAGAAACAACTGCTTTATTTCATGTAGTCGATTTTGTGCCTTTGTGCATATATATGTAATACCTTGTGACTTTTAAGCTGAAGACTGACCATCGTCTTATTTGTTTGATAGGTTAAGGCACAAAACTACCCCAACATTCTTATTACTGCAGGTCTACATGGTAAGTTTTTTTTTTCAGAGATGATTTTAAATAAAAAGTTGTCATTCCTGCTTCAAATTCTTGGCAAATAATTTGTATGGGAAAATAAACGGAAGGCCTAAATGGTTAAACGGTTCTGAAATTGGAACAAAAATTAAGAACTGATTAAATATGTTTCTCATATTTTAGTATTTTGTTATTATTTTCGATATGCTACAGATACTCGTGTTTTATATTCTGAACCTGCAAAGTTTGTGGCGAAATTGAGGGAAATGAAAACCGACAACAACACGCTGCTTTTCCAGTGTGAATTTGGTGCAGGACACTCCTCAAAGTCAGGAAGGTAAAAGTGGTTCCCGAATCTCAAACTTTTTAGTTGTTTTGCATAATTTGTTCTTAGAAGTAAATAACTAAAAGGCTAAATTAATATGGCATACTCATATCAAATATTGAATGTCTCGTGTTAAATATGCTTTAGCTAACCTTAGTGACCCTTCCCAGAGTCCCACTACATTTGCAGCTACTTCAAGTCTTCAAGATACACTACAATAAAGTTTTCCTTGGAGCTTGGACGTCACAAAAAGAAAAAAAAGTAGTACGTCTTGTCCTCCTGGGAATAATAGAACATGCATGTCAGCCAACCAGTAGTTAGAATATGAGCCTCTAGCAATGTTTTCAAGATTCAAGAATGACAGTAGTTTTTTCACAAGTAATCTCCATACAAGTATCAAGCAAACCATCAATGTTGAACAAAAACCTTCAAATCAAGTCAATCAATCTGTTCTTTTTTGTGTAAAAGAGAGTGCTAAATACCACAAAATGTGTGTACTATGTAGAAACCTAATAACGTACTTTTCATAAAAGAAGACTATGAGAAGTCACAACCAGAGGCGACTAAGCGTTGCCCGTTGGTTTCGGCGTGTAAGCGCTCAAAGTGCAAAGAAATCCTGACAAGGGTGAGCCCCTTATAAGCTCACTGCCTGCACACTTGTAAGCACACCTTTGACATCAGAACTCTGAAATTGAGATTATTCGTCGTAGATATTCTCAAATGTATCAGAATTCTGGACCATATTTTATATCATCTTGCATCTTCCGTTCCTTTTGCATAAACCAAAATTGTATGGAAAGTTGTGAAAATTTATTTTAAATATCAAATCCAGCAAGTACTAGACGGCTAGACCTACGAGAAATCATATAATGGTAGCAAGAGTTTGTTTTGTTTATTTAGAGAATTTATTTTTCACATCTACTGCTTTTTACATATGCAATTTATGTCATCTCCTGATGCAGGTTTGAGAAGCTCCAAGAAGATGCTTTCATCTACACTTTCTTACTCAAGGCATTGGACATGATTCCCCATGGCTCTGGAAATGAATGATAGGTACACACAATTGTTAACTTCATGTACTAGTTATTCTTAGATTCAGAAGAACTCCTCAGATTTATCATCTAATTAATCTCATTAGGATATGGATCAATCTAGCACAACATTAAGTCCTTTTCTTTGAATGATATAATAAAGAAGGCTTGTTTTAAGATCTGGTTTTATTAGATATATTAATATATGCTAGAAGTAAACATAAATATATTTGTATCCAAATTTCAGACTCTTAGTAAAAAACAAGCACGAACCTTCAACCTTTCATTGTCTTATTTCGAACAACTAAATTATGGATGGAGCTTACATATAGACATCCTTATTCTTAAACCATATTAATAATTCAAACTATACACATTAGTATGGGTAGTAGTTTGTTTCTTTAATTTACATCTTAGTGAAGATAACCTTGAGAGGTAAGACTGCAACATCATCACTAGACAAAGTCAAACGCCTCCATCCATCTTTATCGACATATATGCTCATGTCCTTACAATTTGGCCTGCACATTTCACACACCGATGGACAATACACAAGCTTATAAACACCATCTTTCTCTCCATCTATTCTCTCTATCTTAAACCAATTCCTCAATGTTTGAGGCCCAGGGTTACCTTTCAACCCTCCGGTTGTGATAAATGTTTGTTTAGTCGATTGGTCGAAATTTGCTAGACGCCATACGAGTGAAGTTTTGCATGTAGTTGCTACATTATACTCGATATTGAGATCAGTAGATAAACTTATAATCCCATCTTTCTCTGGTTTAGCAGATGAAAATATAACTTGGATACCTTCTGATGTCTCGGTTAGTTCTTGGGTCACGTCGAGTGTACAAAGTGTACTATTTTTGTATATGTTGTTTCCTAATGTGACTCCTCCCCCTCCAGTACCACTTGTAGAAGGGACAATGTTGTAATTAACTCCAGCACAGATGTCGTTTCCGTCTGAGTCGTGTACAGATACGGCTAATACCAGAGAAGTTGTCAAAAAAGCGAAGATAAAGAGGAAAAGAAGAAAAGGCCATGAAGTCCTCATAATAGATAAATATGAAAGATTATGGAATTGTGTTTAATTAAGGATGGAATAAGAGTAATTTGATGGGAATTGAAGGAAGAGGAATTTGGTATTTATAGAGTTTGGGGATTTGAGAAACGTGGTCTAAATACATATATAAATATTGGTCAAACAAATGGGCCAATAGAGTTAGTTGGTCAAATAAACAAACGGTAAGGATGTGAGAATGGATCATCAATTGTCAACTTGTCTAATGGTGGCTGAGATTGGAGGAAAGTTCAAATGATGGACTCTCCCTGATCCTTGATTCTTGTTATCTTCCTCATCTTAGGCCGTTGGATCGAGTTCTGATCTATTATTTTAGTAAAAATCTCAACATTAAATCCTACTGTATTTGGCGAGGGAGATGGGGATGTCAATACTGGTGTCTGGCCGCAGATCATAATATGGAAACAGAAATTGTAGATTTACATGGCCCAAGGTTTATATGTTAATTTACAGACCTCCTTGGCAAGTGGTTGGATTAGGGAATAAAAAAGATAAAGTGTATGTTTTGTCCATCTCTCTTTTCTCTCTTGTTCATCGTCACCCATGATAGCCGGCCGGCTTCCAGGACTCTCTAATGCTCTCTCTCCATTGACCTCTCTCTCTCACCACAACTCCATGTTAGGTTATCCAATGATAAATTTACGATGGGTGTAAAGTTGTTTCCGTTACCAAGACGTATATTTTGGGCTAATTTTATTTTGACTCTAAAATGCCCAACTCGTCAAAATGTTCTCATAAACGACAATTTTTCGATAAAAATGCCCAAGTCTTCAGGCTGTCCTAAACTCTCTAAAAATGCCCAAGTCTTCAGGCTGTCCTAAACTCATCAAAATGTTCTCATAAAGATGACATGTATTTTCCATTCTAGATTCATTTTTTGTCAGACTCCTTATTTGTAAATAGAGAAGATTTTATCATCCCTTCTTCCACCACCATTTCATCTTCATCCCCTCGACCCTTCCTTCATCCCCCAAACTTGATTTAATTTTTGTTTGTAAAAGAAAAGAAATGGAGAGAAATATACAGGAAATCGAAGAAATCGTAGAAATGAAGAGATTTTGGTGGAAGAAGAGATGGTGGGAACGATCCAATGTACCTAATGGAATGATCCAGACAGATTATATTCGTTAATCAAATAAACGGATGTTGCTAATTTCTTTTCTCAATCAAACAATAAGAAGAACATGTACACAGATCTAACGCTCATCCGAACAAATACACAAGCTATAATTTACGCGAAAAACATGTACACGTATCTAACATTCATCCGAACAAATACACAAGCTATAAAATTTATGCTAAAAACATTACATTACAGCGAAAGGAAAACAAATAAGACCTTAATGGTGCATGAATTTAACAGTGGACATTTTTGTATCTTTCTTTCGACGGATCATTCTGCATACTTGAGTTGATATTTTCCTGTATCTCCCTAGAGAGTATTTGAGTCTGAAATAACTTCAAATTCTTCCAAGACTAGGCTGAGTGGTAACATATTGTGTCCTTGCCGTGTCTTCATCGCTCCATGAGGAATCGACGGGTGGTAGCTGATAGTCATCTGGTTTCAGTGCCAATGCAAAATCTGGCAATGTCGGAGCAGTCTCCATTATTCTGCAGCAAACCAACAAACCGGCCAAGAGTGATATCATTATTAGCAGTAGTTGTTGAGAGTTGAGACATTGATATATAACCTATCTAAGAATTTTAAAGAAAAAAAAACCATCAAACTGGAATATTCCTTACTTTTCAGAAGTATATAGATCCCGATTGATTCGCACTTTGCTAGAAGTGTCTTTCGGTATCTTTTCCGAGAGGTATTTCATTGTTCCCCAAAGGGGTGGATTTCTGCATTTATTTACAACAAGTTCAAAATAAAATAAAAAGAAAGAACCAATATCTATAGGTTCATAAGAGTTTTTGTTTATTTAAGGTTTTGAATGAATAAGTATAGACTCCACCTAAATAATTAAGAAATAATCTTATTTACTCGCTCCGTACTAATGAACGTACACCAAGCAGCTTTCAGGATCTAGCTAGTAGCTAACCAGGTCTTAGCTTTAGCTCTAATAATTGACTGAACTTTTAGCTGTTTTCAGTTTATACACGCCGAGAGATTCGTTCACACTAGAACGACAAATTGGGTACTAAGAATACTACTCCAATAAGACCAGAAGCTGTAGTTTTACCCATAGATAGAGGAAACCTTTACTAGAAATGTAAGAAAGAATGAGGTATGCCCTTATCACGGTTGAATGCTAAATTCTAGAAACATTGTGTTGACGGAGACGAAAAAATTTAACTAATTACCGCAGACATAAGTTCACCGCAATATATTAAATGCCAACTAGAAACAAATATCGAGGTAATCAAAGTAACTGTTGTTTTTCTATTCCACATTAAATCGTGTGATAGTGAAATAGTATTTCAAAGAAGTAATAGGAAGTAGAATTCATGCTGTGGTTCAATTTGAGTTGGGGACAATATTATTACTCACTAAAAACGTAAATTCAAATATAGATTTTATAGATAGTAATAGATTATGATGAATTGCCTACCTCGAAACAGGTGGAGCCATGTTGAAAGCTTCACAGAACTTTTTACTTTCTTTGAGAAACTCCTCTGCTGCTTGAAGAGCAGCTACAGCCATCCCATGAGATTTCTCAGTGTTACCCTCATCAAGGATTAAGCCGTGGTAATAATATGCTGCTGCCTGGAAAAAGAATATAATGGGAAAAAACTGCCATTAAAACAAGACCAGAGGAATAAAATGGAAGAAGCTTCCATTAAAACGGTAGTCGTTTTTCAGAATCCTGTGTTATTAAAAAAATACTTTATGATACGCGGCATTCACATTTTTACGTAATTCTTCTTTGGGTCTGGAACCATTATAATCGTCATATCCTACGTGCACTAGTACAACCTACTAATAAAACTAAAGTACCTTTAACATGTGAGAAGAAAATTTTACAGGGTAGAAGTGTTCTTTCATACATAAGTGCGTACCAGAAAAGGAGCACTTACCATTTTTCAAATAAGTATGCATCTTTAAAGATTCAACCTAAGGCATAAAGAGTCATTGGATTATTCAGAGACATGCTTAAAAAG
This sequence comes from Eschscholzia californica, assembly GCF_041429995.1. NCBI lineage: Eukaryota > Viridiplantae > Streptophyta > Magnoliopsida > Ranunculales > Papaveraceae > Eschscholzia > Eschscholzia californica. Next base: position 7,927,522 of record NW_028238198.1, on the reverse strand, counting down.
ACTATTACGAATCCAGGACCGATGCAAGACGATTTTCGAAGAACAGAGTTCAATCTAGTTTGAGCACATCTTTTACTCCCTTACGCCGGATGTCAACTTTAACTGACAATCTCCACCTTTAATTTGAAAGTACTCAAGAGACCACAATAGAGGTAGGTTTTGTGGTATCTTTAAAACAACAATAGGAAAAGGAATAAAAATCACAAATTTCGGATAATATAAAAGCACTTGATCATGTTTTTTTTTTGGCAAACACCAAGACAGTATTTTATGTCTTTGGTGTGCCTCTTAGATAGATGAACTCATTGAGTGGTAAAATGGAATTGAAATCCACAAATAAAAGAAAGCAGGAGACTAAATTAACATACCTTAGCTTCAGCATGTTTCCACTTTACAAAAAGCTGATGTTTTTCTCCCCATCCATTTATTAAGGGAAGAGAGATAATATTTTCTTCAGCCTGTATACAGCAAAAGGATTTCTTCATTAAATGACTACGTCTCTCTATTGAAAACAAATGAGACATGGTGCAAGTTATTTGTAAGTATCAAGTATTATATGCCAACCTGTAGACAGAACTACACCATAAAAAGGTCGCCACACAGTGAACCTAGTTTCCATAAAGAATAGTAAATATTAACTCAATACCTGGTGCCAGTATTTAACCATCTCACAAGCAAGACGCCTTTTCACTGCTAATGTGGCCTTCGCACTATCAATTGCCATCCCAAGTTGAATATCAACGCCCTTCATCACACGAGGTTAAAAATCATTAGTCAGAAAATGGAGGAGCTTCCAAGTGTAAACAATTTGTCAACAAAGACCAAGGCAACACGCAACAGTTAATTCTTTGTTCTAAACAGCAGAGAATTTCTCGTGCATGGGTTATGATGGGATACAAAGTTCCAGATTCACATCAAGTCTTCTACAGAAAGGGATCCTATGGGAACATGACAATCCTCAGCTCGGAATAATTTTTGAGGATAAAAGTTGATAATAGAACGTAATGTGTGGCAAATTTTCTCCATTAATCTAAAGATAACTGCTTACATTCGCTCTTTCCCTTCAGGTTGTACCAAAAGAAGTTCTGGAGATATAAGGAGATCAGATAAAGCAACTTATTAATATTCAAACTGATAGAAAATGGATAAGAAACTACCACTATGCCAAAAGAATGATTTGTGTGACGTGAGAGTTTTCTCTTATTTGTTCGAGGAAACCCATTCTATAACAAACTTTGTAGTACATGCTTCAAAATCATCTTAAGAACTTGCATTTCCAAAATATTATATGAAAATACGCAAGCATTATCCGTAAGTGTGAACAAACCAACCTCTAATTAACTCAGAGAAAGGTGGGTTAAAGAAATAAAAAGGTGCATGGCAAATGTAGAGTATGGAAAAGAGACAAAAGAGTGATAAAAAAGTCTAATACCTGGCCTAGAGCTTGTAAGGAAAGTGCTCGTAGATTTCCTTCTGCTAGGTCCACTGGAAGAACTCTCCTACAGTTTAAAAAAAATTGGTACAACAAAGAGTGGTGAGTTTGACACATGAAACCTGTATAACCTCTTGTGACGCATGAAGAATGTAATTTTCCGAACTTCCGAAACAACATCCATATAAAAGGCACTAACACAAATTATTTGGATCAAGTATTCTTGTTGGGAAAGTAAATGCCAAGGAGGAATGTAAATGTAATCTGCAAACCTGAGATCAGGAGGCAACTGGGGGAGAACGTTCCTGACAGCACATTCCAAATAACCAGCTGCTTTTAAGAAGATATCGATCGACTTCCGTTTGCTATCTGCTATAAAGAATATAAAAAGGAACTTGTTGTAGGATTATACGAAAGCATGAAAAAGGTAGAGGGAAACTAAAAAGCACAATCAAATCAATACTTAATTAGGCAAACTAGACAAGCAGTTAGACTAACTGGACAGGAAAAATCTCACTCAACCAATAAATTAAGTGGGGAAGAATAATAAGTATTTTTAAGACAAAAGGTAACAAACATAAGTTCCAAACACAAGATTTGCCAAATTAAGAAAGTTAAAAAACAAACAAAAGTGGTTCTTCTTTTAATTATTCTTAAGATAACAGGTTCCAAGATGCTGTAAAGAGTAACAAAAAAGAAAAGCTTAGAACCGCAAAGGGACGATTAAGGGATATCTAGAAGAAGTCAATCAAAATTGAAATAAACGGTCGGTCAAAATTTTCATCTTACAAAAGAAGATAATCCGTGTTTGTACTTTTCTTAGTCCTTTGTCAAAATCATAGACCAGACAAAAGTTTTCATCAATCGACTACATCGGGTAAAGCGTAACAAGAATAGGTTCCAAACACAAGATTTGGCAAATGTTAACCAAAATTCACTAAATTAGGTTTAGGAGAACCATCTGCAGCAGGTTGTTTTGCAGTAAATACCAACCTTCTGATACTTTTGGCTGATAACCATCAACAGTAGTCTTAGGGAGAAGCAATAAATTTGCCTGTGACAAAGATAGCATGGCCATCAAGTGTAAAACTGACAGTACCTCATACCAAGCATTTGGCATGGATGTTTCCTGCAGACACAATAGTATCAAAGTCAAGATCGATACAGTTCACGATTACGAAAACATATAATGGCACCCAGACACAAATGCGCACCTCTGCTCCATCCTCTTGGTTAACCCATACAAATTGTACCTTATGCTGTAAATGATTTCCTGTAGAATAAAATAATGTAATCATCAACAATGAAAAACATAGCTTATTACATAAGGACATATATATATATATATATATATATATATATATATATATATATGACTTCTATACTTCTATTGTCGAATAACAGTTCAACAAATAGGTATCTTTTTCAACAAAAAAGCACCAGCATTAACCATTTATTCTTTCAAGAGATGGACATCAACAATATAATCTCTTTTCTGTTCTTCCTCCATCCAGCCCCTTATTATATAAACAGATCTTCTATCACCCCTTTAAGGCTTTAATGAAAAAACATCATAGGACCAACCAATACACGGTGCAATTGGAGATCTAATTACCATCTTTAACTAAACCCAGAAGAACTGGTAAGTAATCTTCAAGAGCATGCTGAAGATCAGACAACGTTGAACCTCCTGCACGGACAACATCCACCTAATTAACTAAGTATGATTATATGAAGTTAACTCTGAATTTAATACAAGATTCACTAATAAAATCACAAACCATGCTGAGTAGCTGTCCTTTTCCTGGTTCTTGTGGCTCTTGGTGCTTCTTGGGCGGCCATAACAACTATTCGAGTTCGAAGAGCAGAGAGGCGCTCAACTATATTGTTAGATAAACTATCAGCAAGAGACTGAGAGAAATCTATAGGCTTGGGAATCCTTAATCCAGGCACAAACACAGCCACTTCCCCGACATTTCCAGGCCTTTTTCTAACACCACCAATATCCTTTGGTGTAGATAACAGGCACCCCATACTCTGGAACTTGTATCTGCCAAGACAGATCAATCAGACATAAAAATCCAATTACAAACTACAGGCCTAAGACACTGCATACAAATGAATCATATCTCGAAATATAAGAATTGGAGATTCAGAACAGGCAACGACGGGTCACGGGTGAAGTACCCTTTACAGTAAGATGACCTATAAAGAGGTGGATCAGTTGATTAAATGCCAACTAATCTTATACAGGAAAGTCATAAATTCACGGGTATCTCATAGCAAGAAAACCCATAAACACAAATACAAAAGAATGCATTTTTTTTCCAACAACAGAAACTACAACAAAAGACTTTCTAACTTACCTCTCTCTTTTTCAGAAGCTTCACCTAAGCGTCAAACCTTCTGTTACCACCTGCATAAAATAAAAGTTCAAACTCTTCAAAGTCAGATCAACCAAGTCACATGAAAACCATTACACAGACTTTCTATCTAATTCAATTTCAAGTTATTTCCTTTCTGGCACAAAACCCAAATCATCAAAAGTTGGAATTCCCAAATTGATATCCTAAAAGAGACAAATTTTTTGGAAGAGAAACGTAAGGGTAAAGTGAAGTTCAAGCCGAAAAGAAGAGCTTAAAGCTTTTCCAAATTAAGTAATTAAAAAACAAACAAAAGTGGTTCTATTTTTAATTACTCTTAAGATAACAAGATTGGCTGTAAAAAAATAACAAAAAGGTAAAAGCTTTTGAACAGCCGCAAAAGGGCGATTAAGGGATATCCATAACAAGTCAATCAAAACTGAAATCTAGGGCATAATCAATACTCAGTTGAGGTTTTTGTAGAATTTCTTCTTCACTAAAATCGATCAATTGAACCAATCTTTTTACTGTAATTCACATAATAAATCACAAGAACTTCCATTTAATTCGATTCTTACCTTCTCCGAAACACTTAGAATCAAATTTCAACATCAATTCTTCTAAGCAAAAGGTGAATTTCAGAATCCATTCCAAGTTTTGAACTAAACTTCTTCCCAAACCCTAAGAGATTCAGATACCTTCTTACTCAAGTGTAAACCAATGTAAACACTTTAAAACCCTAGAATTTCGATAATCCTTTCACCAATTGAATCTCATAACCCTCTTCCAGATTGTAGAGAGAGAAAGTAAAGAATTGAAAAGGTCGGACGACTGAAATTAATATGAGGCGACTTTTATAGTAGCGTTCGAATGGCGCCTAATTAAGCTTTTCAAAGGGGTAATTTTATTTTGTCAACGAATCATTAAACGTAAAAGATGAGATTAAATAATAACCGTAGATATATTTATGTAAGTTTCGAAATCTAACCTAGAGATTTATAAAAGAGGTTGATATTGCCTGAGGTTTAGGGCAAGTAAGATGTAAACGTCAGATTTGAAGAAGCCAGCAGGAAATACTAGTACATCTACTTTTGATGATAGTGAAGTAACATGTTCTCATTTTACCGTTGGGGAAAATGATCTTGCCAGAGAGCTAGGGTAGATAGATGGTCACTCCATAATATTGTCTATCTAGATCTTGTTCTACCATGTGTCTCAACCAAAATTCTACCATAATATTGGTGGGACAATGTGATATTTTTCTTCATTCTATTCATTCATTTATCACTATACACCCTATAATTGTTGTAAATTCTTATACCAACTATCATAGTATCATGAGGGTTGGTCTTGAGCCCAGCCGACCCGGCGGCCAAGAGCCCCCAATTTATGTAACACTTATATATAGGTTTATAGTAATATCTTACGTATTTTTATTTGCACCTGTATGGCTGTATAACAGGTGTGTTTGTTCAGTGGAGTAGTCTTCTAAGAGTATCTCTAATGAGATGCTCCAACAAATACTTTAGAAGTCTAGTTGTTAAGTGTCAATGGAAAAAAAAAGTCTTAATAAAAGTGTCAATGTAGACTAAACTCTTGTTTTATCTCTAATGGAGATCTCTAGAATACCTCTACTTAATGCACATGTCAATCTTCAATTCAATAGATAAAATGGAGATAAAAATCAGTTAAAAAGCATGAGTTTCTATTGGTTAGAATATTAAAGTGACACTTAGAGAGTCTTAAGTAGACACTATAATTTTAGAGTGTCTTTCTTTAGAGTACCTATCAATAAATGATCCACGTCACTATAGAGTGTCTTGTTGAGTGTCCCATTTGAGAAGGTTTTTCAACACAATCTCTATAATTCTTAAGTGACACTCTAAGTTTTAAAATTTGAGTTTCTCATTAGAGATGCTCCAAGGTCTAAATTTTGACTCCCGTGAGATACATCATTTATTAATTTTTTTTTTCTTTTATAAAGGGCACAAAAAGAACAAATATTTCGGACGATACTAATATGTGGTTAAGTGTTAACCACTCCATAATCAATAGGACGTTTAAATTGGAAAGACAAACTTATAACAAATACAAAGACTAATATGTGCAGTCCCGTCTATGGTGTTGCCTAGGACCCCTCAAAGTCAGGCCCAGTAGTGCCAACTACGAGAAGGACCCTATTGGACTATGAGAAATAAATTAGTTGTACTTTATTTTATATTTATAAATTTTAGGATTTTTGAGTGAGAGGCCCAAAAAATGGAGGGTAAATAAGTATTACCCCCAGCCTAAAACAAAAATGAGAACCCAGTCCAAATTGTCAGGACAACTCACACTTTTCTGGTTTTTATTTTATTTATCCCTCTTTTACCCCTTTACGGGAAATTTCTGTGTTTTCTGACAATCTGACGGATGACAGCGAAGCAATTAATTCTCCGTACATGACGTAATGTCAGAGAAACATTCAGATTTTTTGAAAATTCAAAAATGGCGCCATTTTTTGACGAAATTTCAGGCAATTTTTTTGGATCCTGCCCACTGTATTTTCTGTTCTTTCTCTCATTATTTTTGAAAACATTCACATTTTATCTTCTTCATCTCTTTCAATCTCCAAGAACATAAATTTTCTGTTCTTTCTCTCTCTAAAAGTTTTATGTTCTTATTTTTGGATGTTCATCATTCTTATTTTGCTTCACATTTTATCTTCTTCATCTCTTTCAATCTCTAAAAACATCAAAGTTTCCTGTGTTTCTCTCTCTAAAAGTTTTATGTTCTTATTTTTCTTCTTCATCATTCTTATTTGTTTCACATTTTATCTTCTTCATCTCTAAAAACATCAAAGTACATAACCAAATGGTCAGTGCACAGAACCATTCCCGGTACAGAAGAAAATTCTCAGTTCAAAAGTGTCCAGTATTCAACCAAATGGCTAGTACACGGAACAATTTCCGGTGCACAAGAAAATTCCCAGTACAAAAATGTCTAGTACATAGCCGAATGGCGAGTACACAGAACAATTCCCGGTAGACAAGAAAATTCTCACTACAAAAATGTCTAGTACATAACCAAATGGCCAGCACACAGAACAATTCCCGGTACACAAGAAAATTCCCAGTACAAAAACGTATAGTACATATCCAAAAAATGGCCAGTACACTAAATAATTCCCGGTACACAAGAAAATTTCCTTGTACAAATTCAAGAAAAACTACCAAAAATGAAGAAATTTGTTGAGATTAGAAAGAGATAAGAAATAAATCTGGAAAAAAGAACGAAATTTGTTGAGATTGGAGAGATAAATTTAAAAAGATTGGAGAGATAAATATGTGTGGGAGAAAATAAAAAAGAAATAAGAAATAAATCTGGAAAAAAGAACGAAAATGGCAAGTTGGTAAATTTTTTAATGGCAATTCTGTAAATTCGTGGACAGTACAAGGTTTAATGTCAGGTGCGTCAGACTATTTTTCAAAAAATTTCGCATTTCCCGGGAATTTTTCGGTGGCAATTTTGTTAATTTATGGAAAGTACACTGTATGATGGGAGGCGTGTCAGATTATTTCTCAGAAATTTGAGAGTTTCCCGGAAATTTTTCGATGGTCGTTTCGTAAATTTCGAAAAGAAGAAGGGTGTTTCGGAAATTCCACCCCCACCTCCTGACCATTGGATCTGCCTCTTATTCTCTTCCTGCAGTGGACCTGCTTCTTGTTTTGGGTCAAGGATTGGGCCTTTTGCCCAACCCCTCTAAATTTTATTCATAATCAAAATTTTTGATTGTAAGAGCTAATGTCTCTATTTTTTTTTTTTTTGTTGAAACAGAGCTTATGTCTCTTAGATTTTAGAAAATATTTGCAGATAACTTATGAAACTGTTCAAGTAAAAAATAAATTTTTTATTTGTTGAAACATGTTAGTCTTTCTAAATTACGACTCCTAAGAGACCTAACAAGAACATTCTCGAACAAAAGTGATAATTTTTGGTCAAATTGAAGATTTCAGTCGGGCACGTGGCATTTCATATTAATTTAAGAGAACAACATTAGTCTTAATTGTTTTTATTAGATACTTAATAACAGACAAATTTATCAATTTGTTCCATACTATCATTGTTTATTATTTAGAAGAAAAAAAAGATATGATCATGAAGGACTTACCCTACCAACAAGACAGACGTCACAAAACCACACGATTGACCACATCCAAATAATCCACCGTCAACTAAACATCAACCGTCCACGTTTTCATAAACACACACGTGGCATTATGATGGTATGGTGACGTAATAAACACGTCAGCAAGAGACACAAGAGAAGACGAAGAACCGAATCCATCATTGAGGAGGTGGTCATTTCAGTAAGAAGTGTACTAAAATACTAATATTCTTTGGGTGGGGGCACGTGAAGTTATTTCTATTTATAGGGGTGGTGATTTTTAAGTCACAAGGGCGACACGTAATCTAATTATAGGTTGTAGTCATGTGGATTTTGTATAGATGAAAGGTTGTGTTGATTTCGACATCTTCTATGTGGGCTCCATTCCATAAATCTTATCATTTGGGACTAATAATTTTATTTCTGTAGTCTGAAATGGTTTGATGTGGAAGGTGGAATTTTTGGATTATTATTTTTTTCTTTTTGATGAAATTTGGCTTCCGCTTATTATTGGTCATTCGAATTAGGAATTACATTAGTTTCTTTTTCTGAAATTAAAAGACTAACAATGCAAGGTAGTCTTTCAGATTCACCCCATTGTTTACAAAGCTTCGATTCTATAGCAGTTTTTACTAAGTTGTGTGCAACATCATTTGCTTTTCTGGAAACATACCGAAACTCAATTGAACTTGAGATTATTAGGGCATAAATAACGTAGATGGCCTTTAGGTCATAGTTAATTGGGTTTTAGGTCATAGTTTAGTTGGACTTTAGGCCTGTTCTTGTTTGATATGACAGTTACTGTATTTATCACATCTTCGATGTATCAACGCCATTGTAATGACTATCGTACATCGAAGTCAAATTCCAAAAAAATAAAATAGAAATGATCCGTTTTGGTGGAACAATGATAACTACCACATTTTGAAGTTGTAAAGGAAAACATAGGTATTGTGTTTAGAAGGAATTTGTTAAAACAAATAGAATGAAGTTTTCATGTAAATGTGAGGATAGATTTGAAAATATCAGTCTAAATTTTTGAAAATAAATTCGAGAGATATATAATCTTGATTTTTCAACAAAAACTTACGTATAATATAGGAAATGTCTTCATCTCTTATTATACGGATTAGATTATTGTAATTTCAAAACGTATTTCATGATAGTCAAAGTAAAAAAAATGTATGTCACATGACTTGTGAGTTAAATTTTGACTAATATTTAAAGAAAAAATGAAGATATTGGAACCGAATGTAATCAAATACGGAGATGGCCAAGTATTATAAAATTTATTTGCATTGCTACTTGGGATGTGTGCAAAGAAATAAGACTAAAAGTGTACAATGCACGAGTCAAGGCTTTCGTCTACTTAGTTTGAAAACACAATAACATTGTTGTTGGTAAATCTACTAATATGCCAACATGTGATTGCATATATAAGTACAACTACAATCAAAATACTCTAACCCCACAACATCTATATAATAAAATAGGTGGATGGGTGCTGACTGGGACAAACCCAGAGATATATCCGATCGTCCGTCCCACGTCAGCACTAGCATCCACCATTGGATTTGACCACTTCATTTGAGGAAAGGATTCAGCCACGTAAGTTGGGGAAAGGATTCAGACGCATCTGTTTCCCAGGACCAACGCATCTATTTCCCGCCGGATACATCTATTCAATCTTTTTTCTATTAAAACAGTGGCTGCTCCATTTCGAGAATTTTTCATTCGTTTCACCTTCCATTATCAGTGCAGAGGAAGCGAGGTAAGTTTGCTTCTGTTCGTCTTTTTTCTCATGTTCGTCTATTCATCTAATCTATTTTATTGGAATCAAAATTGAGAGTAGTTTTGTTGAAATCAGAAATGAGTTCTTTTGGTCTGTTTTGATTTGGAATCTTAGAAATAAGTATGTAGTTGCTTCATCTATGTGAGAAATAAGTCTTGTAATCTATTTAATTTGTTCATCTATTGGAATCAAAAGTGAGAGTAGTCTTGTAATCTATTTAGTTGTCTGGGAATTTTTATTTTGTTGTTTGGAGTTGATATGGTACTTTTGTGATAAAAATCTGCATAGACTTCATACGCTCACAACCTGTTTGATAAAATGTCTCAAACAAAATGTCTCAAACTTTGTTATATCCAATTTATGTTTATGTTTACTGCTGTTTCACATGATAAAAAGTTGTTTGTATGTTGTAACTTGGTACCTCTCAAACTAGGAACCTCTCAAACTTTGTTAAATACAATTTATGTGTTCTATTGTTTTAAATGATAGAAAGTTGTTTGTATGTTGTTGTAACTTGGTAGCTCTCAAACTTTGTTACATCCAATTTCTGTTTACTTATGTTTTAAATGATACAAATCTCTTTTGTGTGTTGTTGTAACTTGGAACCATCTATGTGAGTTGATAGAAATTAGTATTTGGTTGTATAGAGATCGTATGCCCACAAAGTGTTGTAACTTGGTACCATCTATGTGAGTTATATTACTGTTGTTCTTTTAAATTCTGGAGTTCAAATGCTCCATTGCCGACGCTTAGATTGGAGATGAAATGAATTGACCCTCACCATTAATTGTCTTCCTTTTTTACGTCTATGTGCCTATAAGGTACACCTTAAGAGGATCAATATAATCCTCAAACCATAGAGTAGCCATTGCCCATAAAAGATCATCACCATTAATTGCCTTCCTTTTTCTCTCTGGCACTTATCACTGGCCATACACGAAATAAAACTCACCAAGCAGAAAAAATAAAACAGAAGCCCTGCTTAACACAAACCCACCTCATGGTTTCAAGTTTTCTAGAACTTTTGTGTACGTGTGCCAAGTATGTCCTTCATGAAACCCAGTTAGCACTTCGAGTCATGACAATATTTTCTTCATTCATCTTCGTCTCGCATTTGGCCGATATTATTTATTATGAACCAATTTGTTATCTTTTTAAGAAATATACTAATATCATGTTGTTGTTTTTCAGTTTTGACTCTTCAAACTACGCTTGAACTCAGTTTCGGCTCTTCAAACTACGCTTAGCCTCTTTTGCAAATCACTTCGTCAGTAATTTCAGTTTCTTACTTCCATACTTATTGCTGTAAATCTCAAATGATCGCGTATGGTTACGTTATGCCTAGATTTCCCAGATTTTTCCGATGAACTACAGAAATAAACATGTTTAGAACATACTAGAACCTCAATATTGTTGTTTTGTGCCTGTGAACTTCGATATTTGGATGTCGAAACGTATAAAAAAATTTAGCAGTTAACTGAAAAAATGCTACGATATGTAGGTCTTTGAGTTCGTTCCCCTTAAGCCATAATTTTAAAAGCCTTCAACTTATCTCTGCCTGCACTTTGAAGTTCGAAATTACCAATTGTTGGTATATTCTTATATATTCAACTTTTCCGTCCAAATGATAAGTGATGTCTTATCGTCCTCAAGTGTGATTCCATTTTTCTGCTGTGATATTTTCATGATTATAACGATGCTATAGTAGAATGCGTCTTATTTATATACAACACAAAATCCTCTTCTTCTTCTAAAGTGTCGCACTTATCTCTGTCTACACTTTGTTGTTAAATTTTATCGGTTGTTGGTTCATGCCTTTGCTGATTGCCTCTTTCTAATTGTTGTTTTAGTCCTATAACTATGCCTGGGATTATGGTCTGGCATAGAGTCGTATTGCTTATTTGTCTGAATTGGCATACGTACGTGTTCTTGTATGTAACTGTACTTTTCGAAACTAACTATCTGAACCTTTACTGTGTTCGCACAGAGTCAAATTGTTATCTTATCTGAAATGGCATTATTCGGTGTTTTTAGCAGTTAACAGAAAAAATGCTACGATATGTAGGTCTTCGAGTTCGTTCCCCTTAAGCCATAATTTTAAAAGCCTTCAACTTATCTCTGCCTGCACTTTGAAGTTCAAAATTACCAATTGTTGGTCTATGCTTATGTATTCAACTTTTCCGTCCAAATGATAAGTGATGTCTTATCGTCCTCAAGTGTGATTCCATTTTTCTGCTGTGATATTTTCATGATTATAACGATGCTATAGTAGAATGCGTCTTATTTATATACAACACAAAATCCTCTTCTTCTTCTAAAGTGTCGCATTTATCTCTGTCTACACTTTGTTGTTAAAAATTATCGGTTGTTGGTTCATGCTTTTGCTGATTGCCTCTTTCTAATTGTTGTTTTAGTCCTATAACTATGCCTGGGATTATGGTCCGGCATAGAGTCGTATTGCTTATTGGTCGGAATTGGCATACTTACGTGTTCTTGTATGTAACTGTACTGTTTCGAAACTAACTATCTGAACCTTTACTGTGTTCGCACAGAGTCAAATTGTTATCTTATCTGAAATGGAATTATTCGGTGTTTTTTATCTAACTATAACGTTTCAGACCCAGGATTCTAAATGTTTATTGTGTTTGAAATGACACTTTAGGTTTAAAACACATGCTGGCGACAACAAAGTAGTAGTATATATATACTAGGGTATAGCCCGTGCCTCCGTCACGGCATAATTTCGTGTGAAAATAAGTAGGAAGTGGGGAGGAAAAGAATTTAGTGGGTGGTTTGTAACTAATTTTCTGAAAAAGTGGGAGGGAGAGAATAGTGGGTGAGTGGTTATTTTTTAGCAGTGAGAAACCGTGATTTTTTGTGGTTGGTTATCAAAAAAGTGGGAGAGAATTAAGGAGGCTCTGATTTAGTGGGTTTGAAATTCAATTTTAGTCGTTAGATTAGATAATTCTTGATGAATATCGGACGGACGTGAATATCCATGACATAAATCTACGGCTCACCTCAAAAAACACCATTGTGTTATATATAATAGATATATATATATATCTATTATATATAGCACAATGGTGTTTTTTGAGGTGAGCCGTTGATTTATCTCTTGGATATTCGTAGCCTTCGGATTGTCTTGCTAGATCTTTTTTGTGGGTAGTTATAAAAAAAATGGGAGAGAATTAAGGAACTTCTGTTTTAGTGGGTTTGAAATTCAATTTTGGTTGTGGAATGTCGTGGTTTTTTGTGGGTAGTTATCGAAAAGGTGGGAGAGAATTAAGGAATTTCTGTTTTAGTGGGTTTGAAATTCAATTTTAGTGGTTAGATTAGACAATTCTTGATCAATATCGGACGGACGTGAATATCCAAAACATAAATCTACGGTCCACCTCAAAAAACACCATTGTGTTTTATATAATAGATATAATAAAATAGGTGGATGGGTGCTGACTGGGACAAACCTAGAGATAAATCCGGTCGTCCGTCCCACGTCAGCACTAGCATCCACCATTGGATTTGACCACTTCATTTGAGGAAATGATTCAGCCACTTAAGTTGGGGAAAGGATTCAGCCACATCTGTTTCCCAGGACCAACGCATCTGTTTCCCGCCGGATACATCTATTCAATCTTTTTTCTATTAAAACAGTGGCTGCTCCAGTTCGAGAATTTGTCATTCGTTTCACCTTCCATTGTCAGTGCAGAGGAAGCGAGGTAAGTTTGCTTCTGTTCGTCTTTTTTCTCATGTTCGTCTATTCATCTAATCTATTTTATTGGAATCAAAATTGAGAGTAGTTTTGTTGAAATCAGAAATGAGTTCTTTTGGTCTGTTTTGATTTGGAATCTTAGAAATAAGTATGCAGTTGCTTCATCTATGTGAGAAATAAGTCTTGTAATCTATTTAATTTGTTCATCTATTGGAATCAAAAGTGAGAGTAGTCTTGTAATCTATTTAGTTGTCTGGGAATTTTTATTTTGTTGTCTGGAGTTGATATGGTACTTTTGTGATAAAAATCTGCATAGACTTCATACGCTCACAACCTGTTTGATAAAATGTCTCAAACAAAATGTCTCAAATTGAATGCCTCAAACTTTGTTATATCCAATTTATGTTTATGTTTACTGTTGTTTCACATGATAAAAAGTTGTTTGTATGTTGTAACTTGGTACCTCTCAAACTAGGAACCTCTCAAACTTAATAATATAAATGGAAATTAGAATAAATTCATTAGAAATCATGAACTTTTCCATGGGGTTGTCTTTTTCAAATATTAATATTTGTAGTAGTCTATTGATCACTGTATACTTTATGTTTCATCATTGGCTTGTGACATGAATGATAGTTTGTTTTGGCACCACTACTCATTTTTCAACTTGGTAAGAATCATTTTTCACAACTTTTCACATTGACATCCCTTCATTGTAATTTCAAATATATAGAAATGTGTATTGTGCATTGGGGGGGTTTGTTTCAATTCATGAGTTGTTGTGAGATATTGGGTTTTGCTTGAACGATTATTTGACTTTGTAGGTAATAGTAGTGATGTGTTCTAAAGATTTTGGTAGTTTTCGATTTTTGGTGGTCTTCACAACCTGTCACCTGTCCATCATCATGCGATGCACATGTACTAAATATGCACGCCATAACCACACCACCAATCCCTGTTTATAGAAGTCATGCTTGCCCCCGTTGCCATATTATACATTGTCCCAAAATCGAAAGTGTGGAACTCAATATAGTGCGACTTCCAGTTGTTCGATAAAATGTTCTAATGTGGGGTCTTCTAGGATATCAAGCTATTTTACCTTTTGTTTGAATTTCTTGATATTGAGTGCCTGGGACTTGTGAAGCTTGATGTACCTGTAAGGCTTCTTCTGGATTTGCATGTTCAGTGGATGAGGTTGACATGGTAAATGGGCTGTTGGGGTAGTCGAAAGTGGAGGTATTATTAACTTTAAGGGAACATACCAAATTGCATTAGTGGCTCACATCATGAACAACCCAGTTTATGTTGCTGCTGAAACCTATAAGGATCGTAAAGGAAATTTTAATTATCTATTATGATTTAATCATAATTGGGATGTCTATCAACTTTCTTTAAAATGACGTCAGTATTTTTGTGATTAAGCCTTGTGATGGGGAAGTTAGAGTACTAAACTTCACCATCCGTAGCCAATATCACAGAATGTTGTGTTTTTTGTTCATTTTGTTTATCGATTGACATGTTGGGAAAAACATATTTTTGTGGAGTACTGGATGGATAAAGTTGCAGGTTCTCAAATTGGTTGTAAGATAGGTTGAGTGCAATCTAGAGTATGCAATCAAACTTGAGGTTCCTATTAGTATACATGTGTAGCTTGACTTCGAGGAGTCGTAAAGATAAATGGTTTATTTATTTCAAACATAGACACCATTCTTCTTCTTCCCTTCTCAAAGGAATTCGTGGTAATTGTTCTTTTGCATTTCAGGTTGGCTGCAACTATCAACAATCTCTATTTGTTGTTCTGGCTTCTCAAAGGTAAACTATTTTTACTCATCCTTTGATATAAGTTTTTTGGTTAAATTGTTTTCTCCTTCTGTCTTTGATATAATATTTTCTTAGATTATTGTTTGAACAAATTTGAAAGTGAAGATCAAATTGTGTTACATAGTGAATTTCTTCATGATTTTTGTTATTGGTGGTTGAAAAGTGTTTGAATTAATGTCAAGGTAAAAATGAAAAATAGGAGTCCACTAATGAGTTAGATTCATCAAGTCAGTGATGTCTTCTTTCAGTATCAAAGAATCACCAATACAAGACTTTCATAGCCATACAAGTGATGCCTTAGATCTGAATTAGTGTGACTCTAATGTGAGTAATACTTCCACATAAAACTAGCAAACCATTGAACATGAATTTGAGAGCTTTCTTTTCGGCTAATGGTTATAGTTATTAAAGGTTCAGATGGAATTACAATATTTTTTGTATAGGTGGCTTGGGAGATGACTATATTAGTTTAAAATTTGAGCGTATATGCTATAATATGTATGGTGTTTTATAGAAATGTCCATGCCTTATGGCACAGTTTGTCTATAGAAGAAGAAGACAAACCAAAATAACAACAATATAATCAGGTACTTTTTACAAAGGTCACAACAATGATTTTTTTTCCTAAAATCTGTTGTTTCTCTCTATCTGGTTGAGTCTTTTTATACTTACTCTCTTTTGGAGTAGATTGTACTGTGAGATTCAAATTAAGATATGAATAATGCACAAGAATATATAGATAGATGAATGAGAGATGGTAGCACTGTCTCTCTTCCATTGGCATAAATATTCACATCATAAAACCATACGTTTCCCATCAACTTGGGAACAATATGTCACAAGCAATTTAGAGAACACAGTGAATTGTAAGTACTCTTAGAACTTTGATTTGCAGAAGAGTGAATTTCAAATAATTGCATGTTTATCATTTGAAAACAGTATGAGATCTACCATCTCATTCATTTCGAGAAGGAGAAGAAGAAGATACATCAAAAACGTTTCTCATTTTAAAATGATCTGAGTCTTGCTATTTCTCAAAAAGATTTGCTGACAAGACATATCAAAGCTTGTCATGACAAACTATTTAGGGACAAGGCAAACGACATGTATGCTTCATATTATGTTTGACTGTTTGTTATGTTTTCACTTTTCTTAAGATTCTATTTTTTAATTTTTTATTACAAATAGGTTAATATTTCACTAATACGACTTAGATCTTAGTCTATCTCTAACACAATCTTTGGCGGAGAATATAATTTTTTTTTTTTCTAGATCAATATCTTCCTCGTGTGGAGACCATTTCCACTAGAACGATAGATGTGACTCATGGTCTCAATTGGTCGTGGTGTGGTACTGATGTGGCTTAGACCAGTTTATTGAACTAGAGTTATTTGTTGCCATGTGTTTCTGGTATTTTCCTTAAACAACTTATATTTTTCCTTTTTCTCATTTTCCACAGGTACATGAGCAAACATTGTAGCTAGCTCCAAGTCCAATCCAAAGAATTTTGCGAAATTTGTCGTTCAATTTCTATTTGTATTCTTCCCATTAATTAATGAGGAGTTTTTATTGGATTTATTTTCAATAAAAGCATTCAACTGTCCTTTTATTCTTCATATAATGTGATTAATGATTTCATTAACAGGAAATATAAAATTTTAGTAATGAACAAATGCAACATACGTATAACAATTGGATGCACTAAACCTTTGCAATGCAAATTAGATAATGTATCAAACAAGTTCATCCGTGCCGGAGGCACGGGTTATACCTAGTCTATATAATAAAATAGGTGGATGGGTGCTGACTGGGACAAACCCAGAGATAAATCCGGTCGTCCGTCCCACGTCAGCACTAGCATCCACCATTGGATTTGACCACTTCATTTGAGGAATGGATTCAGCCACTTAAGTTGGGGAAAGGATTCAGACATATCTGTTTCCCAGGACCAACGCATCTGTTTCCCGCCGGATACATCTATTCAATCTTTTTTCTATTAAAACAGTGGCTGCTCCAGTTCGAGAATTTGTCATTCGTTTCACCTTCCATTGTCAGTGTAGAGGAAGCGAGGTAAGTTTGCTTCTGTTCGTCTTTTTTCTCATGTTCGTCTATTCATCTAATCTATTTTATTAGAATCAAAATTGAGAGTAGTTTTGTTGAAATCAGAAATGAGTTCTTTTGGTCTGTTTTGATTTGGAATCTTAGAAATAAGTATGTAGTTGCTTCATCTATGTGAGAAATAAGTCTTGTAATCTATTTAATTTGTTCATCTATTGGAATCAAAATTGAGAGTAGTCTTGTAATCTATTTAGTTGTCTGGGAATTTTTATTTTGTTGTTTGGAGTTGATATGGTACTTTTGTGATAAAAATCTGCATAGACTTCATACGCTCACAACCTGTTTGATAAAATGTCTCAAACAAAATGTCTCAAACTTTGTTATATCCAATTTATGTTTATGTTTACTGCTGTTTCACATGATAAAAAGTTGTTTGTATGTTGTAACTTGGTACCTCTCAAACTAGGAACCTCTCAAACTTTGTTAAATACAATTTATGTGTTCTATTGTTTTAAATGATAGAAAGTTGTTTGTATGTTGTTGTAACTTGGTAGCTCTCAAACTTTGTTACATCCAATTTCTGTTTACTTATGTTTTAAATGATACAAATCTCTTTTGTGTGTTGTTGTAACTTGGAACCATCTATGTGAGTTGATAGAAATTAGTATTTGGTTGTATAGAGATCGTATGCCCACAAAGTGTTGTAACTTGGTACCATCTATGTGAGTTATATTACTGTTGTTCTTTTAAATTCTGGAGTTCAAATGCTCCATTGCCGACGCTTAGATTGGAGATGAAATGAATTGACCCTCACCATTAATTGTCTTCCTTTTTTACGTCTATGTGCCTATAAGGTACACCTTAAGAGGATCAATATAATCCTCAAACCATAGAGTAGCCATTGCCCATAAAAGATCATCACCATTAATTGCCTTCCTTTTTCTCTCTGGCACTTATCACTGGCCATACACGAAATAAAACTCACCAAGCAGAAAAAATAAAACAGAAGCCCTGCTTAACACAAACCCACCTCATGGTTTCAAGTTTTCTAGAACTTTTGTGTACGTGTGCCAAGTATGTCCTTCATGAAACCCAGTTAGCACTTCGAGTCATGACAATATTTTCTTCATTCATCTTCGTCTCGCATTTGGCCGATATTATTTATTATGAACCAATTTGTTATCTTTTTAAGAAATATACTAATATCATGTTGTTGTTTTTCAGTTTTGACTCTTCAAACTACGCTTGAACTCAGTTTCGGCTCTTCAAACTACGCTTAGCCTCTTTTGCAAATCACTTCGTCAGTAATTTCAGTTTCTTACTTCCATACTTATTGCTGTAAATCTCAAATGATCGCGTATGGTTACGTTATGCCTAGATTTCCCAGATTTTTCCGATGAACTACAGAAATAAACATGTTTAGAACATACTAGAACCTCAATATTGTTGTTTTGTGCCTGTGAACTTCGATATTTGGATGTCGAAACGTATAAAAAAATTTAGCAGTTAACTGAAAAAATGCTACGATATGTAGGTCTTTGAGTTCGTTCCCCTTAAGCCATAATTTTAAAAGCCTTCAACTTATCTCTGCCTGCACTTTGAAGTTCGAAATTACCAATTGTTGGTATATTCTTATATATTCAACTTTTCCGTCCAAATGATAAGTGATGTCTTATCGTCCTCAAGTGTGATTCCATTTTTCTGCTGTGATATTTTCATGATTATAACGATGCTATAGTAGAATGCGTCTTATTTATATACAACACAAAATCCTCTTCTTCTTCTAAAGTGTCGCACTTATCTCTGTCTACACTTTGTTGTTAAATTTTATCGGTTGTTGGTTCATGCCTTTGCTGATTGCCTCTTTCTAATTGTTGTTTTAGTCCTATAACTATGCCTGGGATTATGGTCTGGCATAGAGTCGTATTGCTTATTTGTCTGAATTGGCATACGTACGTGTTCTTGTATGTAACTGTACTTTTCGAAACTAACTATCTGAACCTTTACTGTGTTCGCACAGAGTCAAATTGTTATCTTATCTGAAATGGCATTATTCGGTGTTTTTAGCAGTTAACAGAAAAAATGCTACGATATGTAGGTCTTCGAGTTCGTTCCCCTTAAGCCATAATTTTAAAAGCCTTCAACTTATCTCTGCCTGCACTTTGAAGTTCAAAATTACCAATTGTTGGTCTATGCTTATGTATTCAACTTTTCCGTCCAAATGATAAGTGATGTCTTATCGTCCTCAAGTGTGATTCCATTTTTCTGCTGTGATATTTTCATGATTATAACGATGCTATAGTAGAATGCGTCTTATTTATATACAACACAAAATCCTCTTCTTCTTCTAAAGTGTCGCACTTATCTCTGTCTACACTTTGTTGTTAAAAATTATCGGTTGTTGGTTCATGCTTTTGCTGATTGCCTCTTTCTAATTGTTGTTTTAGTCCTATAACTATGCCTGGGATTATGGTCCGGCATAGAGTCGTATTGCTTATTGGTCGGAATTGGCATACTTACGTGTTCTTGTATGTAACTGTACTGTTTCGAAACTAACTATCTGAACCTTTACTGTGTTCGCACAGAGTCAAATTGTTATCTTATCTGAAATGGAATTATTCGGTGTTTTTTATCTAACTATAACGTTTCAGACCCAGGATTCTAAATGTTTATTGTGTTTGAAATGACACTTTAGGTTTAAAACACATGCTGGCGACAACAAAGTAGTAGTACATATATATATATATATATATATATAATAAAATAGGTGGATGGGTGCTGACTGGGACAAACCTAGAGATAAATCCGGTCGTCCGTCCCACGTCAGCACTAGCATCCACCATTGGATTTGACCACTTCATTTGAGGAAAGGATTCAGCCACTTAAGTTGGGGAAAGGATTCAGCCACATCTGTTTCCCAGGACCAACGCATCTGTTTCCCGTCGGATACATCTATTCAATCTTTTTTCTATTAAAACAGTGGCTGCTCCAGTTCGAGAATTTGTCATTCGTTTCACCTTCCATTGTCAGTGCAGAGGAAGCGAGGTAACTTTGCTTCTGTTCGTCTTTTTTCTCATGTTCGTCTATTCATCTAATCTATTTTATTGGAATCAAAATTGAGAGTAGTTTTGTTGAAATCAGAAATGAGTTCTTTTGGTCTGTTTTGATTTGGAATCTTAGAAATAAGTATGTAGTTGCTTCATCTATGTGAGAAATAAGTCTTGTAATCTATTTAATTTGTTCATCTATTGGAATCAAAATTGAGAGTAGTCTTGTAATCTATTTAGTTGTCTGGGAATTTTTATTTTGTTGTCTGGAGTTGATATGGTACTTTTGTGATAAAAATCTGCATAGACTTCATACGCTCACAACAATGCATCTTTTGAATTGAGTGACTCTTTGCCACTCGGGCGCTTGCAACAATGCATCTTTTGAGCTTCTCCCTGCTCACGGACGGACACATCTCTCAGACATGTCTCTTCTCACATCTCTCCATATAAACCATCTCAGAGAGAATTTTCCTTGAAAACGATTGGACCAGAATTTGATTGTAGACGAAGGCAAGGTCAGTGTTTGTGCTTCGAATTTGATTATTGTGTCACTCTTTGTTATGTTCTTTGAATTTGATTTTTGGCATTCTGAATTTTTTTCCTAACCTGTTTGTACTTCAGCATTCAGTCGATTTGTGTCACTCTTTGTTATGTTCTTTGAATTTGATTTTTGGTATCCTGATTTTTTTTCCTAATCAGTTTGTACTTCAGCATTTTGTTATGTTCTTTGAATTTGATTTTTGGTATCCTGATTTTTTTTCCTAATCAGTTTGTACTTCAGCATTTTGTTATGTTCTTTGAATTTGATTTTTGGTGTCCTGATTTTTTTTCCTAATCGGTTTGTACTTCAGCATTCAGTCGATCACTTCTCCAAATCTGTTTGTACTTCTTCGTTTGGGGAATTTGTCGACGCCAGCAAGGTTAGTTTTTTTTTCTTATCATTTGATATTTGATTTCCTGAATCGTTCTTCTAATCTTGAGTTTCTATTGATTTAATATACCATGCAATGTTTCCGCACACATTCTTCTAATCTTGAGTTCCTATTGATATAATAAACGATGCAATGTTTCTGCACACTACATGTTTGGTGAAATGTCTGTGTGAATTTCTTTCAGATTATAGATTGTATTTTGTTTTTTTTTTTATGAAAAGATTGTATTTTGTTAGTAGATTGATTTTACATTCTTCTAATCTTGAGTTCCTATTGATCTAATAAACGACGCAATGTTTCTGCACACTACATGTTTCAGATTATAGATTGTCTGTGTGAATTTTTTCAGATTATAGATTGTATTTTGTTAGTATATTGATTTTACATTTGAGATTGATTTTGTCTGTGTGAATTTTTTTCAGATTATAGATTGTATTTTGTTAAACTCACACTCGCACATCCTAAACGAACAGACTTTGCCCATACCACTTGTGTATAGTGCAAACATTCTTCCCCTAAACCGGTATTCAAATTGTAATCGTAGTAATTTTTTCGCGACACCCAAAGGTCCACGGCGTCTGCCGCGGAGAGCGGGCCCATAGTGCTCCATGCAATGTTCTCACCATACTCTCCATCAGAGTTGATGCCCTCACAATCCCCTGCTCTCTGATTGGCGTAGTCCTGGGCATAGGCTGCAACAGTGTCGTCCCATTTCAACGGTCCAACACCAACTTCGGCTCGAGCTGCATTTTGGGGATCAAGATAATCTTGTGGAGTAGTTTGTCCTTGAGAGAGATTCATTAACAAGGCTAAAGTTAAGCCTGATAACATAAAACACAAGAAAGACGATGCTTCCATTTTCTTTGATTAAAAATGAAACAAATTAGCGGTTCCGACCAATCACTATAAACAGTAATCTTCATTACTTGCTTCATATTTTGGTGAGTGTTTTAAATTCAAGGTGTTGAATATTCTCTATTATTTTTCTCTATTAGACTGAAATACAATCGTTAACGGTTTAATTCCTCAACAGGTTACGGGGACGGATATCTTCCCTTATTCTTTTTTAGTTTCATGTGTGTTTGTGTGTCTTTAAATAGTTTTTTTTTTGAAAATGTCTTTGATTAGTTTGTTTGATTGATTGGTAGTCTGGTAGATACTTTAGCCATGAAATTTTTGTTAATGGAAATGAATACTATTTCTTCTGTATGCATAAATGTTGATTTTCGTGGAGGATTGAAGACTTGACTGGATCATGGAGTTTCGGCAAACCGTTATTTCTTTACAGAGTTCTATTGATGTTGCTACATGATTTTTATAGGTTGAGAGTTGAGACTACTGTTGTTTCACAGGTTGGCGCTAGGGAGACTTGGAACCCTCTATGAGCAGGTATATTCAATACGTTGAATTTAAATTTCTCTCCCATGTCTCGATATTTCTTGTAGCTTATAATGTTTAATGTATGTCGATTCAATAAATGAACACTCTGGGGGATTTAAGGTGATTTTGGTGAGTGCAGATGCGTGTTGCGTTAGTTGTCTAAGACTTGGATACTAAAAATATGAAAAAAAGAAAGAAGATAGTAAAACCAACCTCCTATTTTCCAAATTTTTAGTATCCAAGTGTTTCAAGTTAGACTATGAAGTTTGAATACCTGCTTCAAATGATAAAAATGTGATCACATGCTTTTTCTGTAGTCAATTGTTGTTACATAGAAGGCGGAGAAGATTTTATAGAACGATGACGATTGGATTTCCAAACAGATTTCCAAGTTCTTCATATGCTGCAGCATTGTTGATCTTCAAAATCTACTACCCTAATTGGTTGGGAAGGCTTTTGTAATTGTTGGCCGAATAGGACTAATGGATCCTTATGATTCCTTTTGTAATTGTTGGCCGAATAGGACTAATGGATCTTTATGATTCCTTTTCTGTTTAGCTGAAAATGTTACTTCTAGATTCTTATTTTGTCCGTAATTTGGAGTTAACGTTCTTTCCTGAGAATAATTTGCTTGGAGTGAACACTGCTATGAACGTGACAAAATATATATGATATATTGAGTATGATTGTGCTGTCCAAAATAGATTTGCTTCTAATAAGCTTTTTTGCTCTTATCGTTACTTACCTAGCTAATTCAAGTTAGGTAAGATTTCAACTTCTTAACCCTAGCTACTTATTTTTTCCGCTACTTATTTTTTCACTCCCAACTTCAAACATCATTGATTCTTCTTTTTCCGCTACTTATTTTTTCTCTCTGAGGATTGTAAATAAAACCTAACCACTATATCAAGTTCTGTGTAAGATGTTGCAATCTAATAGTTAAGGAGTTATGGTAGTTGATTAATAGAGAAAAAAATGGTAGAAGGTAAAGGGTTAGAAATTTGGCTTGATCTTTTCCTTTTTCTGCAGCCTTTTTAAAATTCTATATCTGTTTAACTACAAAAGTTTTGCTCTCTTTATAGTTGTACAAAATGAATATTGCTACATGGGGAATCTATTGTGACAACCGGTATATGCATTAGCTCTTTTACTCAACAGATTATTGCTTATGCTCATGGAAGGTTTTAAGATGATGAGGTACAATGACACGTGATAAGTACCATTTATCGAGTCCGAAAAAATGTCGATTCAAAAAGTTGGGTATTTATTTTTTTTTTGCTTGCAAAATAATGAGGTAGTTGAAAAACATTTCTAGCTATTGAACTACTCCATCGACAGACATGTGAATTAAGAGCGTTAATAGTAAATGATATTGAATTTACCATGGTGTTTGTATTTATTTTATGAATTAAAATGAATTGGATAGCAAAAGCTATTAGAATGAATTGATTTTGGTACATGATTTATGTTAAGCCAACAAATCTACCTTGGAAGAGATTTAGTTTTCCACCCTAGGAGTCAAGGAATTGAAGTATGTATCCCAAAAGAAAAATAAGAGATTGTGGAATTCACAATGTAACAAATATGCGTATACAAAAAGCTAAGGATTGAGAATCTATTGGAGAAGCTTGGAACTCATTCTTATGTGAGATCATTTGGAGTTCTTTAAAGAATTCTAAAGGTCTCATAATCGTTCTGAATCCACTCTAGATAGCTTACTACACTCTTGTATTCTTCATTCAAGTCTTTTTTGTTAAAAGCTACAAAATATTTTTCCAAACGATAAAACAATCGCAACCAATTATAAGTTATTAGTAAAGTTCAATATTGCAACAGTCTTATACATTTGGTTCGATCTAGATAAATGTGATAACGAAAGCGCCCGTGCCGGAGGCACGGGTTAATACCTAGTATTAAAAAAATGGTCTTAATTGTCAAACAACAAGACCAATTTAAAATCATAAAGTTAGTAATGGGATCCTATCTAATAAACCAAGTATACTATATGTACAAAAGTGGTTTATTCGACTTTAGATTTTTCAAATAATAGTTGATGATGGCCGGATTACAAAAGATGTAATATATTGTGACTGATATTTAAGACAAACGCAGTCTATAGTGATGACGACACTTTATCAATACACTTCTCTATTTTGTCACTATTTTTTTGTTAACGCAGTTACTACCCTGTAGGGGCTAAGGTCATATACCTAATTTAAGCAGAATAACAACATTGGGTTTAAGAATATTTTAGTTGTTATTGAGTTTAATAATCTTTTAGTTGTGAAATTTTTGCCAATACGGATAAGTGAAACTATAGTCAAAATAGTCTAATCTTACAACATATTCAAAAGAAAACTAGTTTTAATCATTACACTCCGAGTCTAATTTAAACGGAAAAGTTAGTCACTGAATCATATTAATGAACCACGTATACATATCAACAACAAAATAAGGAGCTTTAGTCAGATTAATTGTTGCAACTTAGTTTTCGTGTAGATATTGCATAGGGGTCCACAGAGATATGTTTCTTGTGATTTTTAGTCTCAATGAAATAGTTTATATATCGACTTTTTGTGATAGAAACAGGTATAACCTTGTATTGTTACACTCCTTGTGTCCTTTCCACCATTTATGAGGCTCTAGATTTTATTGTCTTATAATAGTTTTTTGTTTTTTTTAATAAAATTATTGTCTTATAATAGTTACCTCATTGTTTTAACTTTTTTTTTTTTTTTCGATACAAGGATAATAATAATTATTTCTCTCTGTCGGATGCGTCATGCTATTTACAAACCTGTAAATGCAAATGCCTCCTAAAGGGGGAGAAATTGGACTAGACACTGACACTATTGGGATCCTAAAGATCCGAGAAAAGAGACCCTAAAGATCTGACAAAAGGATCTTAAAGATCTGACAAAATATTAACAATACTAAAATAAAGAAAATACTAATTTAAACCCCCGTCGCTTTCGCCGGAAAACCATCATTGTCGCCGGAAACCGTCGCCGGAAAACCGTCGTCATCGCCGGAAAACCGCCACCTTCATAGAAAAAAACCGTCGTCATCATCGGAAGACATAATTAATTCAGCAAGTCTCAACGAATCAATTCCTTCTTCTTTGTTAGCGATTCCTTGTTCTTTCAACCCAGATCTGATGATGATGAAATTGAAGTTAAAGGATAACTTTCTTCTTCATATTTTCCTCTGTTCCTGGCCATTAGAGAACCTCATAAGGTTAACTACTTTCTCTCTACCCCAAACAAATCCGAATCCCGCTAAATTAGGATGGCGGTTTTGAATATCAATCCCCCCAATCTATACCCTCTCTCTCTATATACATACATGGTGG
The DNA here is from genome assembly GCF_041429995.1 of Eschscholzia californica. Classification (NCBI taxonomy): domain Eukaryota; kingdom Viridiplantae; phylum Streptophyta; class Magnoliopsida; order Ranunculales; family Papaveraceae; genus Eschscholzia; species Eschscholzia californica. The sequence goes on along the minus strand of NW_028238198.1, from coordinate 7,901,480 downwards.
AAAATCAAGAGAGAATGGGAAGTGATGTGAAGTTTGGAAATCAAGAGTGGATGGAAAGTTTAATGATGAAGATTGGAAATCAAGACACCATATGAAATATTGATGGCTAAGAAGAAACAGAAGGCAATCATAAACTCAAGCAACGTGAAATAATTTATGGAGAAGAGACACACCAAAGCAAAAACAAAAAGATCATCAAAATCCCATTCCTTCCCAATTCCACTTTCTCTCTCTAAGAGAGAGAGCGGTTCTCTTTCATTTCATTGTTTTAACTTTAAGAGGTTTAAATAGCTGGATTACATTATAGTTTTGCGCAAGTTAAGTACTATAGGCACCCTCACAATTGTTAAAGTGATACCAGCATCTCTGTAAGAAGATTTTCTAAAGCATGTGGAGGTTGAAGCTAAAATTATAAAAATTTATTGAAAACTTAATGTATTATATTTAATTGAAATATCGGTGATTTATTTTAAGCTGGAAAAATCGTATTATTAGAAAGCACAAACCACCACTGTGTGGCTTCAGCCATGGGCAGAACTATGTGGAGACCAGGCTGCAGAGCTGGCCCTGGCCCAAAGCGAGCAAAGCCTCGCTTTGGGCCACATAATTTTGGGGGCCACATTTCATTTGCAACTTTAAAAAAAAAGGGTGCCTGAAGAAAAAATGAATCAAGTAAGACCCATTATTAGACTAGAAGTCTAGAAGGTCATTTTACTCTCACATACGGGCCCACGTTTATACTCTTGGGTTCACGAATCACGTGTAGCTAAATTCCTTTTTGAATTAGCTTATTACAATTTCGCCCTAAATTATAACTCACCGTAGAATTTGGCCCTATATTTATCTAATACTCAAATTTGGTCCAAAATTATAATTCCACTATGTTAGTTTTTTTCTTTTATTTTTTCCTTTTTACTCTTTCTTTTTTCAAAATATTTTCTTTCTTATTCTTTCTATATATCCTAAACTATTTTCATGTCTAAAATATGACTTACGCGGTAGAAAAGTGTAAGCTGTCATTTTTAGGGAGGGTCTCGCGAACACACATCTCTATCACCTTTCTCTTTCTTTTTCTCTCTTCTCCATATCCTTTTCATGTCTCTCTCCTTCCTCCTCTTTTTTTTCACTCTCGAGAATTTAAATAGAAGTTGTTGACGAGACTCTTAAGATATGAGTCAAGATGAAAGACAATATTTTTTTTTAATAGACAGTGATACTGATAATCTGAGTTAGTATAATAAAGGTAACTTGGACTAACTTATGCGTGAGGATTGAAAGAAAAAATTCATTTATGAAAAACACAAGTTTATTTAAGAAAATTGAATACCACTAATTAAAGTTGGGAAGACTTCTTAGTACTAAGGACTCGGTAGGATTTTTTTGCAGATTTAGTCAATATATTTGGGTACCTATGTATATACAAGATATTTAGTCCTGTGTTGGAATTGGTTAAAAAGGCATGTGAATCTTTTCTAGACTTCAACTACTTGTGGAACTATACAACTATGTGCTAACTTGTGCAAACTTACGTGTAGATATTGTATATTTGTGAAAACTCCATACGTTCAAATCCATCCAAACTTACATAGCTTTCAAATACATCCAAACTTACATACGAAATTCTTGCTAAAAATTGATTGATCTTTTATGAAAAAAAAACGTTTGAGGAGTTTGGAGGTCTACACACACACACACACATATATATATATATATATATATATATATATATATATATATATATATATATATATATACATATATATGGGGCCACACTTTACTAACTCGCTTCGGGCCTCACAAAACTCAGGGCCGGCCCTGCCAGGCTGGGCAGTTGCCCGGCCTGATCTTGACATATACAAGTTACACTACAACTATCTACAACAGTTTGCTTTAGTTTTGTTGGCGAAATTTGCATGCTTCCAACCCAAAGACATGAGTTCAAATCTCACGGCCTGCCTCCTTTTTTTTCATTTTCATTTTGGTTCCAACTCTCACTCTGCTTTATAAACTTTAGGCTTGCCTGACCACGTATGGGATCTTGGTTCCGCCCCTGCCTTCAGCAGAGCCCGTATTCAAAAAATCGGTGTTTGGATAAAAACCTCGTTTCACATAACCAAACTTTTGGGGTTAACATCGGTCGGATAATCGATACTGTGAGTTTATCCACAGTCCAATCTAAAGGTCCGATTATTGTAAATCTCAATTGGAACCAATCCGCTCATGGTTTAGTTTGATAATTACATGAACGGTTTGTTTCAGTTGGATAACCAAATCAAATTTCAAATTTTTTCAAGAACAAAATTTCGAGTTTTCAATTATACTTAAACGTACTAAAATATATTATCTCACATATTATTAAGTTTGCATGTGCGTGATTAATTGTGACATAGTTTATCAACATTCGAGGAAGATAAAAAACGATAAACAACTGAATCTCCATCATCCATGATGGCTAGTCACACATTCTTACCTGTATGATATATAAAAATAATACTAAATGGTTTGGTACGGTTATCCGTCAAACAAATACACGGACCGAACCAAACCCCTCAGTTTGGACATTTTAGTATCCAAACTAAACCGAATAACCATTAGATCGGTTCCCAAACCGCCCAAATCTGTTTGGATCAGATTTGTTTGGCTGGTTCAGATACTAAATGTACACCCATCTCCTACCAACCTCTACCTCCACTACCAATACCGAACGTTCACATTACCCATTTTGGAGTGCATGTAGTACTTCCCTATAACTTAGGGAAGCTAAAGATCTATAGGCACCTCTTATTGGTAAAGGCTTCCCCATCCTACATGATAATACATTGACAACCCACAAAAATTTAGCTGTTCTTTATATTCTCAAAACTGGAAAATGTTTGCCTAATGTAATATCATGATTTTGTCAGTTGTTATAAACTAAATCATAAGTACACGAGAGTATAACATTTACACCCAAAATTCAAACTACAATACGTATACGTTTTACATAATTTCGTTAGGTGTTTTCCCTCAATCCACCCCTATCCATTCAGGACACCACATTAAGTGAAAAAAACTCTTTCGTAATTAAGTGAACACTGAATGTATCTTACTTGGCGGATCATGGTCAGCCACATCATTCCATAACACTCATTTTTAGATGACCAATGATCTCATAATTGCTTCAATAAAATTGTGTCAGAGAAGATTAATGAGAGTGATTAAATTAAAAAAATGAACATCTTTGAAACCTCTGATGGAAATTAATACATATAGTTTGCCTCATTAAAATCTTACCGAAAAATCCAGTAAGATAAAAACTGAAAAAGAGAAAAGAGTACAATGTATATATCAGATATCTTCGGGGCAGAAGTAATTTCACCATATAATATACTCCCACTAGTAAAAATCTCCCATAAAAGATCATTTCTATATTGTCTAATTACTCGTACATTGAATTTATAATCTAAATGAACTCTGATGTATCTAACATTTTTCTTTGCATCCACGTGGTCTTATCCTTCACCTGGACCACCTATAACATAATTCACCAAGTTTACATTATGTATACGCAAACACGATGACACGAGGATAACTATACCTAGATCTGGCATATACCCCAGCAGCCCCCAAAATGTACCAAACTTTATATATTAAATTAATCAAGTTGATTAAAATATAATGTAAATCAATATCTACTCTAATCTACTTTTTCTATAAATGGAGAACATTTATCATCTCATTTCTTCATCTGAAGTCTTATCTACCAAATTCATACCTCCATAATGAGAACTACCTTTTCTGTTCTTCTACTTTCTCTGTTCTTCGTTTCTGAAAATTTGTTGGTATCTTCCATTACTGTACTTAAACCTGTACGAGACATAAAAGGCAATGACCTTCAAACTGGCAAAAAATATCGTATCCTTCCACTAGCTCGCGGTATGGGTGGCGAGGTGACACTAGGAAACAATAGAAACGGTACATTTTGTATACTCGATGTGATCCAAAAGAATATTGAAGTGTCAGATGGTACCCCGGTAACATTTACACCTGTCGACCCGAATAGAAAAATAATTCGCGTATCCAGCGATTTGAATGTCGAATTTAGTGCTGCCACGGTCTGTATGCGATCGTTGGTATGGAAACTTGGAGAACTCGACGAGGCGACCGGTCAAACATTTATTACAACTAGAGGGGAAAAAGGGAACCCTGGTACTTCAACCTTGAGAAATTGGTTTCAAATAAGGACAGGTGAAGGAGATTTCCCTAATAATGCATACAAGCTTGTGTTTTGCCCTAGAGTTTGCAATATATGCAGGCCAATTTGCAAAGACATTGGGGTTTATATTGACATAGTAAATGGGACACTTACGAGGCGTTTGGCTTTGTTAAGTGATGATGTTGCTAGACCATTTATGGTTATGTTTAAGAAGGTTGAGTCGAGCAAAATCAACTTATCTGGCTCAGATGTCGAATAATAGTTAACCTAGCTACTTATATTTCCTTTAACTCCTTCAAGTTTGTAGTCTGATTTGGTTATGTACAAGAATAACGGTTGCTTAGTATATATAGCTAAGCAAGCCAACCTCAGTATGTTTTATTTAAGAATAAGTGAAGATGATTATTAATCTCATCATGTTTCTATTGCTTGAAATATAAGATTAAAAATCCTTTACTATTTTGAGGTGTCTCTTAGTTTTTTTTCTTTCTAAATGAGCCCTTATTGTTGTTCTTCGTATACTCTCGTTCTGATTTAGTAATCTTTCTTGGTCTTATTATGTGTTTCCTAAGACATAGGATCGGGTTTGAAAAGCCACGCGATGGCTTTGACTAGCCTTTGGAAATATGTCTTGGAAAGGTTCTCCTGTCCCGTGATGGAACTCCAGAATTGGGTTCTTTTAAGGAAAAGGTTATAATGGTTTTAAATTTTGGAATGCTGAAAATTTTAAGTAATTTTCTAGGGAAGTAAATGATACTCGCTATAGTATCGTCTTAATTGTAATTAATTAGATTAATTTTGTCGGGTTTGATGTCTTTATTTGTAAATGTATATCACATAAGGTGACTTGTGAGACAAAATGAGAATCTGACATCTTATTAAGTAAATAAAGGCGCTCCCAGACACTTGCGGACTCACCTATTTAGGGGAAAGCTTGTGCATTTCGTCCATGATTTGTTTTTTTATGTTGAGATGTCCATGATTTGTTTAGTTTAGCATAAAGTAAACAAATGTAATTCACATTATTTAGAATTAAGTCCTAAAAAACCTTGGATACAAATTACTACTACATAAAGAAATCAACACCGGAATGGGATTTGACTTCATTTGGAGCCCATTCCTTTTCATGTTCTTCTTTTTCTATTTAGGAGACTCCCCAGATGGCAACCGAAGACGGACAAAATCATCGTCGTATTCATTTGTGGTTTGGGGGGTTTCTCCCATATAGTAGACATGGATGCAAGAAATATAATTTCAGTTGAAGCTTTTGTACGATGGTGGTAGGTTGAATTCAAACTGGTTTATGCTTTGATATTTTTTTTTTTGCTTTGATGTATTCTAGTAAGAGTCGTCACTCAGTTACTCTCCATGAACAATTTACAACGAATAATCCTTAGAGAGAGAAAAAGAACACCGACTATTAAGTTTGACTACCAAAATCATAGGGGAGGATTTATAAACATCCCCTTCAACGCAAATTTGAGATGCAGTTTGTGAATGAAGGAGGCGCCTATAGAATTTCCCAAATTATAGTCTTTGGGGCTAAATTAGCATGCTGTATTAATACGAGGGGCAAAGGGTAAAATTGTTTTCAGTTGGGGACCAAATTGAAAGCGACCCTTTTAACTCAAATACTGGCGCTCAAGTTCAATTTAATTCGACATGACCAAAAAACCAAAAGAACAAGATGAGTAGAAATCGACGGTGTAAAATATACCAGCTCATCAATCCGCGTCAAAGAAGAAATTTGAGAGTAAAAACATTTCAGAATTGGCGCGACATCTGGCGCCAAAATTGAAAACCTAGTCCCCCTTTTTAAACCGCCAAGACCCTCGTTCTCATTCCAACCCTCAGAAAATCTCTCCGATTCAATCATCGACTTCCTTCTCCCCCTCTCTCTCTCTAAACTCAAAAATGGCAGCAGGATCATTAACCAAATCTAACCCTACAAGAATAAGGAAAAGGGTAGATTCAGAAACTAATTCCCTGAAACGCGCTAGGGATGGTAGCGCTTTCACCCGATGGTAAATCACTCTTAGGGTTTGTTTATTCAGTTTGATTAAATTTCTTGATACTGAGTAAGATTTTCATCTTGATAGAATAGTTATTAAGAGAAATTTGTAGTTGATAGGTTTGATGTTCATGAATGTTTAACTTAGGTGAAACGATTCATCTGTTTGTATTTAGATTTAGATTTGTAGTTTGTTCATTTAGTGTTGAGTTTTATTTATTCAGATTTATAATTTTGAAAGTTGATTAGGGTTTAATGGGGGATTGTTTTGGTGATTCCCAGTGAGGAATGTAAGAAAGATGTTCCAGTTGTACTGATTGATATGCATGATTGTAGTCTTGATTCCAAGATCAAGATGAATTTAGGTATTCTTATTAACTCTTTTTTTGTTGATAATTTCACTAGATCTACTTTAATTGATGTTTTTTCCCTTTCCTTTTGGGAGATTCTAGAACTAGGGTTTACTGATTAGTCTATGTTTTTCACTTACAGAGGCCCAAGTAGTTGAAGTTGTTCAAGAAAAGTAAGCTCCTTAACTTTGTTCTTCTAGTATTTCCATTTCTGATTATTGTTATTTTTAGATTGTCATCTAAGTTAGGGTTTTCCCTGAAATTACAGGAAGAAATCAGTATCATCTGAACCAAAATCAAAGAGAACAAGAAAGGATAAGAAAGTGAAGGATCCTAATATGCCTAAACGTCCCCCGACTGCTTTCTTCGTCTTCATGTAATCTCTCTCCCTTTCTCTCTTGTTTAGTTAATTGGTTGGATTGAAATGTTAATATTTGTCTGTACATGTTATTACAGGGAAGAGTTTAGAAAATCACACAAGGAAGCAAATCCGGATAACAATCGTGTCAGCGTGGTACTAATTTCTTTACTACCCTTTCATTTTTCATTGCTTATATGCTTAATCCAATAACAATCTTTGTCTTAAATTTCAATTTCTGTATGTTCTTGATCATGGAAGGTTGCAAAGGAAGGTGGGGAGAAATGGAAATCATTATCAGATGAAGTGAGCCTTATTTAAAACTTGGGTTAATGAAATTTCTAGAGTTTGCATAATTGGAATTCTTGTTTTGATGATTTGGGTGCATTTTGATTGTTGATGAATCAGGAGAAAAAGGTCTACCAGGATAGGGCAGCTGACCTCAAGGCTAAGTATGAGAGTGACATTGAAGCTTATAATGCCGAGAATGCTGAAACTGAGAATCAAGAGGTACTAATCGATAACTTCACTTGCCGTTGCTAAGTTTGTTGTTTGATTTGTAGTAAGCACAATCTGATTCCGCGTACCAAAATGACCTAAATTAGCACAAAATGAGTTTGTCTACTTCGATATTAAATTTAATGACTGAAGAGATTATTAAACTATATAATGTTTAATTCAGCAGGATCAGGAGGAAGTGGCGGACGAACAGGAAGAACAGGAACCAGTGTCTTCAGAGAAAGAAGAGTAGATTGTACCAGTTACTAGTATTATAGAGAAGTTTGGTTATCTTCAATTTGGTTATCTTCAATTTGGGGTCTAGTTAGATTGTCCCATCTTTTTGTAAATGTTTCAAGTTTGTTGGAGGGTGAACCATGAAATAGATTTTTTCAATGGAAATTGTGAGTTTGCTCTTCAGATTGGCTTTTCAAATGAATGTTTTGTTAGTATCTAGTATATCATTTTATTCCTTCATGGTGTATATTATTATTTTTGATGTTTGGGTATCTTTCATTTTCCATAACCTAACACTTTGTCATCATAAAAGCAACATAAAGAAGTATAAATCTCATAAAAAAAAAAACATAAAGAAGTATAAATCTCATCAAAAAAAAAACATAAAGAAGTATAATATTAGAGGGACTAATGATCTTTACCTTCAATCAAGGAAAAAAAAAAAGTCCGAAATCTTGCTTTGAAAAAACCTAAAGCAAATTGGAATATTATATCTTGAAGAAAATAACCAACTAGATAAAAATGCATAAATGTTCCCTGGTCGGTACTTTTCTAAGTTATAATCCTTTGAAATAGTATAATCGGAGTTAAATTTTGACTTGTTAAAATTGAAAGAAATTAATAACTCAACATGTGCATGTAGAATGACCCATCTCTTCTTAGAATTGAGGCTTTGGCCAATGCATACACGCCTTCAAAAACGTAAAATAGGAATCCCTCTTATACGGGGTTTTCATTAGGAACAAGAGAAGACATAGTAAAAACAACAACAGAGCAAGCACAAGAAAAAGAACAACTGTTTTTGCCGAAATTAAACTAACAAGTAGAGTGATCTTGTTTGACGATGATGATGATGAAGAAGGCTAATCGAACATATTTTGACTTGTTAAAACTGGAAGAAATTATTAACTCAATATGTGCTGTAAGGGCACATGGTAGAATTGAGACTTCTGCTAACACGTACACTCCTTCAATAACATTGCATAGCAAACCCTCTTATACAGGGTTTTTATTAGGAACAAGAGAAAACATAGTAAAAAACAACAACAGAGCAAGCAAGAAAAACAACAACAGTTTTTGCCCAAACTAAACTACTAAGTAGAGTGATCTTGTTTGACGATGAAGAAGGCTAATGGAACATAGTTGTCAATAATAACAAGACGTTGTTCCTTGTTGCATGCCTTGTTTATCTTCCTGAATTAACCTAAGGAGTTTTCCCCACCTTTGTCCATCAATTGGAGGTCTTAAGACAATTACGCCTTCCGATGGCCAAACTCTTGAGAGTTCATCAGCTACCTTGTTCGCTTTCCCTGGATTATGTATGACTTCACCAAACTCAATCTCATTTCCAAGAGCCTTAATGTTTTCCCAAGTTTGCCATACATCTCGCTGAACAGATTTAGGTGGGGAATTGAAGTATCTAACTACTTCTTCCCTATCAGAACCGATATTAATACGACCAAAAGGTATTACTTTAATAGCTAACTTAAGACCAGCTTCAACACCTTCAAGTTCATGTAAGAGAATACTACCTGCAGATTTTGATTTACCAGCAACTGCACAAACCAGGTCTCCTCTCCAGTCCCTTATGATTGCACCATACCCAGCTCCACCCAAGTTGACCGACCCGTCTGTGTTCAACATAAATTCCCCAAGTGGAGGACCTTTCCATGTTACTTTCTCTGCCGCGTCTTTTGTTGAACCACCAGCTGCTGATTTGCTATCCGATACTGCACCAACATATTGAAGACTACGTCTCGTTTCGTTATAGATTTCTTCGTTATCAGAACTACTAGAAGATCGATAACCATGGTAGCTACCTCTGACTCCGATGAGACGCTCGTTCGGCTTGTTGGTTTGGTCAGAGCTAGACGAAGAAGATAGGAGACGAGATATTCCCCATCCAGCAAGACCAACAGCACCTACAAATAAAGCAGCCATTTTCCCAAGCCCATCATCTCCTTCATTGTTTTCTTCAACTTTTTTCTCTCTTTCTCTCCTAGTTTGGTTCAAATTATTTGATGAATCCATTACAAAAGATCTCTCTGCTAGCTACACCCAATTCAATTGTGTGAAATACACTATTTATAGTGTCACACTCTGTGCATTTACTTCAAAGTCTTTATGGGTTGAATTTACTGATAGATAAGTCAAGAGAAAGTATTAACTGTGTTGAAAATAGTAGTAGTAGTAATTAACAATTTCCTAGGTAACTTTGTTTTTTGTTTCTCATCAAATTTAATTCTAGTAAGAATAAAGACTTTTTACCACTCAACTACTTTTATCATATTAAATGTATGTCTGACAATGTGTAGTATAATTTTTTGAGTGTTGCATTAGAGAAAGACTTGAATTCTAGTACTACCAATAAAGACTTTTACATGTCGCTCAACTACTTTTATCATATTAAATGTATGTCTGACAATGCATAGTAGAGTTTTTTGAGTATTACATTGGAGATACTTGAATTAAATGTATGTCTGACAATGTGTAGCAGAGAATATGCACTCTATTTGGAATTTCACTATGCATCTCCATAATGTAGAGTTTGCAAAATACACTCTATTTTGGAGTTTCACTCTTCACATATCCATATGGTGTGGTGGTGGTGGTGGGTGGGGGTTGGGGTGGGGGGCCAAAAAATAACCCTAATTATTACATGTAAGCATAAGTGTGAAAATAAAAATGACTTTTTTGACTTTCTATAAAGAAAAAATAGGTAATAACAAGAGTTAATTCCTATATGGCCCCCTACTTTGTGACCAGCTTCCTTTATGGCCCCCAAATTTCTGTAAATTCAAATATGGCCCCCTATTTTCATGGAAATGTCATAACTACCCTTCCCATTAATATATTTTCAAAATAAAATTAAAAACAAAAACCTAAATTCCACCTCACTTCCCTCTCCACCACTCATCTCTCTCCACGTCACCTCTCTCCAACTCACCTCTCTCTCTCTCTCCAAGTCAGCACTCTTAAAAAAAAAAAAAAATTTTTTTTTTTTTTTTTTCACTCACCTCTCTCTCTCTCTCTCCAATCAGCACTCTCATGAAGGTCGCCGGCCGGAAAATTTTCCGGCCGGCGACCTTCATACTTATAAAAAAAAAAAAAAAAATTTTCACTCATCTCTCTCTCTAAAAATTCCGGCGAAGGGGGTTTCCCTTCGCCGGAATCTGGTCTGTTGAAGAACTAAAACTAAAAAAAAGGGAAATCCCTAATTTCTAGAGAGAGAGAACTAAAACTAAAAAAGACAGAATCAAAGAAAAGAGAGAAGAAGGGACTGATTAAAGATGATAATCTTCAGAGAATTGACTAAGAATCCTTTCAAAATCATTGATTGAATCAGCACCACCGATTCTAATAAGTTCAAGAACTCTTTAAAAAACAAGAACACCACAAGGGATTTTCAAAACCCCTTTTTGTTCATACCCATATTCTTGAGCAGATCTTTGAAGTAACTCTGTGAAAATTGGATGATTTAATAACTCGGCGTTTACAACAAATCTTTCCATCTCCTCGCCTACATAAATCGGAACGTAACCTTGAGGAACTCCATTAGATCGGCGATTTCTAGTTGTTGTTGTTTGTAAGAAATCGGATCGTCTATTACTTCTATTTCTTGTAGAAGTTATTGACCCAGATCGTAGAAGAGAGTACTGAGAAGAATCGGAAACTCGGGCAAGGCATCGAATCAGTTGCTTCATCTTCTAAAATGAAAATTCTAGAGAGAGAGAAGGAGATGTTTCTTGTAGAAGTTGCTTCAACCTATTTTGGTCTGTTGAAGAACAGACCAGAGCTGGTCTGTCTTTCCCTTCGCCGGAATTTTTAGAGAGAGAGAGAGATGAGTGAAATTTTTTTTTTTTTTTTTTTTTATAAGTATGAAGGTCGCCGGCCGGAAAATTTTTCCGGCCGGCGACCTTCATGAGAGTGCTGATTGGAGAGAGAGAGAGAGAGAGAGGTGAGTGAAAAAAAAACAATTTTTTTTTTTTTTTTAAGAGTGCTGACTTGGAGAGAGAGAGAGAGAGAGGTGAGTTGGAGAGAGGTGACGTGGAGAGAGATGAGTGGTGGAGAGGGAAGTGAGGTGGAATTTAGGTTTTTGTTTTTAATTTTATTTTGAAAATATATTAATGGGAAGGGTAGTTATGACATTTCCATGAAAATAGGGGGCCATATTTGAATTTACAGAAATTTGGGGGCCATCAAGGAAGCTGGTCACAAAGTAGGGGGCCATATAGGAATTAACTCTAATAACAAAGCAGGTTTGGTAGAAGAAAATGACTTTTACAACTTTATATGAGAAAAATGACATTTATATAGTGCTAAAATAACCCTAATTATTACATGTAAGCATAAGTGTGAAAATAAAAATGACTTTTTTGACTTTCTATAAGAAAAAATAGGTAAAAACAAAGCAGGTTTGGTAGAAGAAAATGACTTTTACAACTTTATATGAGAAAACACAGACAAATAAAGTAGAGTTGAAATCAAAACCTATTGAAGTAGAGTTGAAAACACAGACAAATAAAGTAGATAGAGTCAGTGTCATCATTATGTTAATTCTACAGTGATCCTACTTTATCAAAAGGGTTAATTCCGTTTTAGCCCCCGATTTGTGACCAACTGACCGTTTTGGCCCCTAATTGTGTCCGGCAGTTCGTTTTGGCCCCAAAAAATTCCTAAATGGCCCCAAATTTTTTCAACCTCCCAATTCTACCCCCATGGCATTTCTGTAATTATTATTTTTTTCTTTTTCTTTGTCCACCTCATCTAGCAATTACCACATCACTCTGTCCACCTCACCCTTCTTCTCCGGCGAAAAGTCGCCGGCCGGAATAAAAAATTCCGGCCGGCCACCTTTACCAAAAAAAAAAAAATCTTCATCTTCTTCATTTCTCTCTCTTCTTCATCTCCTTTTTTTCTCTCTCTTCTTCTTCTTCTTCTTTCTTTACCTCTCTCTCTCCGCCCCTTCGCCGGAAACCAGACCTTCAACTAGACCTTTAACTAGACCTTTAACTAGACCTTTAACTAGACCTTTAACCAGACCTTCAACCAGACCTTGAAGGTCTCGGTCTGGTCGGAAACCAGACCGAGATCTGGTTTCTACAACCAGATCCCGGTCTGGTTTGAAACCAGACCGAGTCTGGAGCTCCTTCGCCGGATTATAGAGAAAGAGAGAGAGAGGGGTTAGAGAGAGAGAGGGGTTAGAGAGAGAGAGGGTTAGAGAGAGAGAGGTAAATAAAGAAGAAGAAGAGAGAGAAAAAAAGGAGATGAAGAAGAGAGAGAAATGAAGAAGATGAAGATATTTTTTTTTTTTTTGGTAAAGGTGGCCGGCCGGAATTTTTTATTCCGGCCGGCGACTTTTCGCCGGAGAAGAAGGGTGAGGTGGACAGAGTGATGTGGTAATTGTTAGATGAGGTGGACAAAGAAAAAGAAAAAAAAATAATTACAGAAATGCCATGGGGGTAGAATTGGGAGGTTGAAAAAATTTGGGGCCATTTAGGAATTTTTTGGGGCCAAAACGAACTGCCGGACACAATTCGGGGCCAAAACGGCCAGTTGGTCACAAATCGGGGGCTAAAACGGAATTAACCCTTATCAAAATCAGAAGAAACCTTCAAATTTTGACCTAATAGAACTTCAATGTTCTACAAACAGATAAAATAAACCCTAAAATTGATCAAATACAAATGTCTTAATTGAAGAGCTCTTTCAGTAAGGAAAATCTAAGTTAATGGCAGAAGATAAATTTTAACAGATTTATCCTAATACTATTCAGCTATTCATGAAATTATCAGCTCTTATTAAAGCTTGGAGTAAGATCGGAACTCACGGAGAAATAACACTGAAATGTCTGAAGAAGGAGAGTTTAATGCTCTTTGTGAATTATCATCAATAGATGTTTAGGTTATTTTGATCTGGAAATAACCTAAACATTTTCAACACAGGTTTGGTAGATTTTGATAAGGTACAACAACTTTTTGTTTTTGTAGCTGCCCGAGGAGAAATCTTGCTTAACCTAAAGCAAATTGGAATACTATTATATATATTGAAGAAAATGACCAACAAGATTAAGATGCATAAAGGTAGGGGTGAGCAACGGTCGGCCGAACCGACCAGACCGAACTCGGCCGAACCAGACCGAATGGTTTTTAGGCCGAACCGAATAGTATTCGGCTCGACTCGGCTGAAAAATCGATCAACCGATCAAAGTTTGGTTTGGCTTCGGCTTGGGATATTGAAAACCGCCAAAACCGAACCGACCAAACTACATATATTTATTATACATATATATATAAATATTGTATAAAATAAAACTAAAAATAAGTATTTAAAAGTTGAAACTAAAAAGTAAATAGGGATTGGAAATTAAGAAAGGAATATTCTACGGATTGAAACCTTTAATAAAATAAAGAGCTCATTTGAATTATAAGTTTCTTTTTGTTTTGTCCTTAAGTGAAAAGGTTAAAATCTAACCTAATTTAATATAGTTTCAACTATTCTTCTTGCTGCTTCCTATAAGGTGTGAAGTCTTAACATTAAAGCTCCCAATCTCTCATCAAACTAATACACCACTATTCAAGTTTTATATACTTGTCTGATCTTTGTGTATGAAATTTATCTTTTTAAGTTATTTATGTGTCTATGACGGTTACAAGACAATTGAACTTAAATATATGGTTGTTGAAAGATTTTAGTTATTTTGTGCCTAATACGTTATCTTTTTATGTTTTGATTGGAATTACATTGTTAAACATTATCATTTCAATAATTTCATTTTTCCCACGTTTTATTTGGTTTATTATGTTCGGCCGGACCGACCAACCGAAGTCAATCGAACCAAACCGAACCGGGCCGAACGAAGTCGGCTGGCAATTTGATCGGCTCGGCTTCGGCCGGTGATCTAGCCAAACCACCATTGATTGGTTCGGCTTCGGCCGGACTCTAAATGATCGGCAACCGACCGTTGCTCACCCCTACATAAAGGAAATTAATAACTCAATATGCGCCGTAAGAGCACACGGTAGAATTGAAACTTTTGCTAACGCGTGCACTCCATCAATAACATAGCATAGGAATCCCTCTTATACGGGTTTTTCATTAGGAACAAGAGAAAACATAGTAAAAAACAACAACAGAGCAAGCAAGAAAAAGAACAACAGTTTTTGCCCAAACTAAACTACTAAGTAGAGTGATCTTGTTTGACGATGATGACGAAGAAGGCTAATCGAACATCGTTGTCAATAATACGAAGATGTTGTTCCTTGTTGCATGCCTTGTTTATCTTCTTGAATAAACCTAAGGAGTTTTTCCCACCTTTGTCCAACAATTGGGGGTTCTAAGACAATTAGGCCTTCCGAGCGCCAAACTTTTGAGAGTTCATCAGCTACCTTGTTTGTTTCCCTTGGATTATGTTTCACTTCACCAATCCGAATCTTAGTTCTAAGAACCTTAATGTTTTCCCAAGTTTCCCATACATCTGGCTGAACAGATCTAGGTGGGGAATTGAAGTATCTAACTACTTCTTCCCTATCAGAACCGATATGAATACGACCAAAAGGTATTACTTTAATAGCTAACTTAAGACCAGCTTCAACACCTTCAAGTTCATGTAAGAGAATACTACCAGGAGGTTCTGATTTACCAGCAACTGCACAAACCAGGTCTCCTTTCCAGTCCCTTATGATTGCACCATACCCAGCTCCATCCGGGTTGACCGACCCGTCTGTGTTCAACATATATTCCCCAATTGGAGGACCTTTCCATGTTACTTTCTCCGCCGAGTCTTTTGTTGAACCACCAGCTGCTGATTTGCTATCCGAAACTGCACCAACATATCGAAGACTACGTCTCGTTTCGTTATCAGAACTACTAGAAGATCGATAACCATGGATGAGACGCTCGTTCGGCTTGTTGGTTTGGTCAGAGCTAGACGAAGAAGATAGGAGACGAGATATTCCCCATAGGAGACGAGATATTCCCCATCCAGCAAGACCAACAGCACCTACAAATACCTTCATCAAAAAAAATAAAAAAACAGCACCTACAAATAAAGCAGCAGCCATTTTCCCAAGCCCATCATCTCCTTCATTATTTGATGAATCCATTACAAAAGATCTCTCTGCTAGCCTAGCTACACCCAATTCAATTGTGTGAAATAGACTATTTATTGTGTCACACTCTGCATTTACTTCAAGAGATGAGAAATGCTAGGTTTACAACTCAAAAATCTGGAAAAACAATCCAGATCTATGTGGCATCCCATTTGGCACGTTCTTGCACGCTCATCTAGGGAAGGAAGAAGGGATATTAAAGTTGACATTTAATACTTTTCATTTACAGACACAACTTTCAAAGACTTCAATCTTCTCCCACATTATCAAATCCAAGGGCGAATACATGTTAATCGAACGGTCCTAATCAAACTCACTTTAAATCGGATCTTTTTTTTTTGTTGAACTTATATAAATCGGATCTTAATCTGTAAAAGTTGTCTTAAAAAAAAAAAAAGAAAAAGAAAAATCTGTAAAAGTTGTCGGAGATTAACGTCGGGGAAGATGATCGGAGTTCGGTATCAAGACAATCTTTTCGATTTGATTTATAAGTGTTGATTTTGGATCAATAGCTCTCAAGCCTATTACCTTAAAAAAACATCTCTTTCTTCTCTCTTAAAAACACAAGAAACTAGTTATAAATTTTTTCTTTCTCTCACTCACTACAAGTTTTCTTTTACTAGTCTGCTAGTTTATGTGGGTTTAGAAATTGATAGAGACTATTTGGATCTTTTCAATTTTCGATTTTTTATTCTTTTTCTGTGATTGAAAATGAGTGTTGTATAAATAAAACTCTAATGGATTATGCATGATGAAGAACAAGGGAGAATGGAGAGCAGTAGGATTTGGTGCTTTAGTCTATTCACTAACGCTAATAATCTTCTCGAGAGATAACCCTTTACTAGCTCCGATGTCCCAAGGAGCCATCTAGATCATGATCAAGCTTTCAAGATTTAAGATCAGATTCTTAATAATTGGGAACGGTTGGACTTGATTAAGAGGGAGAAGATTGAATTCTTGATATTTGTGTTGAAGAGAACAAAATTAATTTTTGTCACATAATCAATTGCTACACCCTCTAAATATCCTTGCTTTCCTACCTATATAAAGTTGCCAAAATGTGTCAAATAGGATGATGCCACATAGATCTGGATAATTTTTCCAGACTTTTGGGTTGTAAACATAGCATTTCTCTTTATCATATTAGTTCAACAAAAAAAAGAAAAGCCAGTTTTTTTTTGACCAAGGAAAAAGAAAAGCAAGTTTTTTTTGATAAAGGAAAAAGAAAAGCAAGTTTGGTAGAAGAAAATGACTTTTACAACTTTATATGAGAAAAATGACATTTATATAGTGCTAAAATAATGTAAAGAATATCTTTAGTGTCACACTTTATAATGTCATTTGATTCTAATTTATCAATAGGAGAATATATATATATATATATATATATATATATATATATATATGTAATCCACTAGTATAAGGTACAACAACATTTTTTTAGCATAAGTGTGGGAACCCTAATTAGCATAAGTGTGGCAATAAAAAAATGACTTTTTTTACTTTATAATGTCATTTGATTCTAATTTATCAATAGGAGAATATATATATATATATATATATATATATATATATATATATATATATATATATATATATATATATATATATATGTAATCCACTAGTATAAGGTACAACAACTTTTTTTTAGCATAAGTGTGGGAACCCTAATTAGCATAAGTGTGGCAATAAAAAAATGATTTTTTTTTTGATGAAGGAAAAAGAAAAGCAAGTTTGGTAGAAGAAAATGACTTTTACAACTTTATATGAGAAAAATGACATTTATATAGTGCTAAAATAATGTAAAGAATATCTCTAGTGTCACACTTTATAATGTCATTTGATTCTAATTTATCAATAGGAGAATATATATATATATATGTAATCCACTAGTATAAGGTACAACAACTTTTTGTTTTTGAAGCTGCCCGATGAGAAAGAGCTCGAACCTAAATTCTAATAAAGGAAATGTTGTTTTAGGAATAGCCAACATGCCAACTAACACAAATCCGGGGACAGGTATGAGTTACAATATTGTGTCATTCTAAGTATCGGATACATGAATTAACTTTGGTCATTAAGTAGTCGATAATTTCAGAATTAATTAACGGACCCATTTATTGTTAGTGATCCAAACATTAACCTTTTAGAAATAAAACAATAGGAGTATTACGTTCACACCAATAACTTTTGTTCATGTATGTCAATTATGCTAACAAAATCATGTCATCACAATTATATTAATGTTTTGTTAGCAAGTTTAATGCCCTAGATAATTTTGATACACAAAAATACACATGTCCTTTTCCATTCACATGGAAAAAGACAAGATACAATAACAACTTGGTATACGAAGATCTTTGGGAGAGAGAGAGAGAGATAAAGAGAAAATGAGAGAAGTGTACAAATGAAAAGGATATTTAGCTCATCTCATCTTAATTAACTCTTTAACTAACTCTTCTTTAGGCACTTCTGTACTCTAAAGGCACCCCTGTACTCTAAGGGCACCTCTTTACTCTAAAGGCACTTATGTCTTTCTTCCTTTTTTTTTTCAGCTCTAGCTCAATTCTGATCCAGCTTTGGTAATTGAGTTGGATTCTTATCTTAACAAAATTGAAGACAACCATGAAATGCCTCATGCATCTCTAGTTGAATTTTTAATCATTTCTTGCTCAACAAATTCAAGGTCCACATCAATAATACTAGTTGAATATTAGCGACACACTATAGTGATTAGTGTCTATAACAAAAACTTGCGGTGCATATAAAATTTCCCCCATAACTTTGAATATTTCTATATGTGAGGAAATAACATGTAATTTTTATTAGTTGCTTTCTTTATCGATACTAATCTATTTGATGGGTATAATTATTTTGACAATATGTACCTTAGTCCAATTTTTTTTTGAGAAATCGACTACGATCTACGTTCATCGTTACAAGGCATTGATACATCATTCAGATGTGATAAGCACGATAACCGCCTAAGTTAAACTAGTAATTAAAGACGCCTAAAGCCCGACAAGAAAGAGCCTAAAGCGACAACATTTACTTTATTTAATGTCTAAATTACATGGGATAAATCTTGGTGTTAAACTGCTTACTCGATCCCAAAACTTCATGGGCTTAAGAGGGATGTCCTACATCTACACCAAAGAGTGGTGATCCTAGCGATATATGATTATTTATCTATTTTTTTTTTCGAGAATTCGACTACGATCTACGTTAGTCGTTACAAGGCATTGATGCATCATGTTGATGTAATAAGCACGATAACCGCCTAATTTAAACTGATAATGAAAGAGGCCTAAAACCCGACAACAAAGAGGCCTAAAGCCCGACAAATTATTACATTATTTATAGCAATTACATAGGATAAATCTTGATGACAACTGCTTCCACCGACACTCGATCCCACGACCCCATGGACTTAAGAGGGGTGCCCAACCGCTACACCAAAGGGTGGTGGACTTATCTATTTATTCTTGAGTAGTTCTAAACCAGCCCAAGAAAAGTGTTTTTGGACATCAAGATTAGAGGTTTGACTTCGGTTTCTCTTTTATATAGGCACCCTTAAATTCTTCTATTTTCCCACATCTTCGCCGCAAGCGCCTCTGGGAGAGAGAGAGTGGTGGCAGAATGTTGTGATGATGATGATGTCTGTCAAAAGCAACCTTTTCACCCTGCACACCAAAAACAATTTGGCTAAAATCGGGCGCCTTTAAAACAACCCTCAATATTTAGCATGGAGTTGTAAGCAAAGTACCAAAGATAGCAATATCGTTATCAGCTCAGAAGGCCATTTTATACAATTAACGCTATATCACGTTATCAACGTGACAACTTTTCGTATGATCCATGTATATTCTTAGGATGACAACAATTGTTGTAAAACAATTCAAAACTGCAAAAAAAATTCTGAAGTGCGAAAGCCACCGACGATATTGTTAACACCTCAAAAGGAAGGGGATGGGTTTCATATTTGGGGGTGGGGGGTAGAACAAAGATGATGAGATAATGTACACATGAATCTGATTCTGAGGAAGGTCAAGGGAGGCAATTGCCCCTCTGTTCTGAGAAAGAAAGAAAGAGCCCCTCCTGGTAGAGAGTGGCCCTTCACTTTTTGTTTGGGTCGTTTAATAGACTTTATATATATTCTTCCCTCTTGGCCGCAGCTCTCTTGATTGATATACGTACGTGGTGGATATCTTCCCATCCACCAACCTTCACTTCTTATCATTTTTATCTTCTCTCTCTCTATCTAACTAGATCTCTCTCTCTCTCTCTCTCTTTCATGTATGGAATAAACAAAAACTTCTACTTGCTGCAAGGACAAACTGAAAGATCTAGATTTTGAGTCTCTTTATTCTTTAGATATTTAAAATTCTCTATCTCTCTCTTTCACTTTTCAATAATCCCTATCTCATCACTTGAGATATGATCATGAGTTTACTTTCTTTTTCTTCTGTACCCTTAATTTGCAGCCAGGTAGGTGATTCTGCAAATGTCCTTGTTGTTACCAAATAAAGTACAATGTCCTATCAAGGACAAGTTAGTTCCTTCAATGAAAATTACATTCAAGATAGGCTAATTTTTAGACAAGACTCAACTACCATTGTAAGTTGGGAAAGGTCAAGTTTACAAAACAAATTTGACAATTTTTTTTGCCAAAATGACGTGGCAAGTCTCGTTTCAAAGTTTGACCGAATTCTCACTGTTAAAATATAATCGAGAAATTTGACCGAAGACCCAATTTTTAACCTTTTTTAGTTAAAAAGACAAGTTCAATTTTTCTTTTTTCTGTTAAAAACCCAATTTTGATTTTTTTGTTTTGTTAAAAACCAAATATTTGTATTTTATTTGGTTAAAAACCCAATATCTTTTACAAAAGTGATGCAAGGCGTTGCAAGGCATCGCAGAGTTGTTGTAAGGTGTTGCAAGGCGCTCCAAAACTATTGCAAAAAATAGTCGTAACGGTGTCGCAAGGCGTTGCAAAGTTATCGCAAGACGTCGCAAGGTGTTGCAAATTTAAAAAGTACTCAAATGGTATCAGAGCCGATGACGACTCTTCGCTGAGGGTGGGGGATTGTAAAAGTCCCAGATTTAAACAGATTTAAACCAAATAGAAGTGGTGGTAAACTTATTGCCGACGATTTACTTAACGTTACTAATAGTATTCCAACGGTTTCACCGTCACTAACGTTTAATTTTTTTTTTCCAATACCACCGGTGGTGACGGTGGTTTTGTTGTGATGGAAAAAAGGTAGAGAAGGAAAAGAATTCCTTCAAAAGTAAAAAAATTACATAATTTTGAGTTGTCAAACAACACTTTAGCATCAACCAATTAACGACTAATGATGGTGAATCGGTGAGAGTCGTTCAAAGTCCCACACAGGTAAAGATCCTTGTGAAGATATTTGGTGTTATTCTTGCATTTTTTGTGTCATAAAGTCATTTATGTCGCAAAGTATGATTTAATGCAGTACCAAAACATATTCTAAAAAGAAGTTAAACGAAAATGGCCACTGGAGTGATCATCAACCACGGCATGGCATATGGGGAGGGTCTGGTGGGAAACCAATAGCATCATTGGCTTTTCTCCAATCTTAGATTCTCAATTAGATGCAAACTTCGTGACATAAATGAAAGCGAAAGAATAAGCCGACCCAATTGGATAAACTCTATATTATCTCTCCAACTCATCAGATTCTTCTCTTCCAAAAAGCCACAACAAGAAAAACAATTTAAGAAAAAAAGCAAGTGAGAGAGAAAATATCACCTCAAAAGAACTTCATTTTGGTATTTCATGTACCAACACGTTTTCAAAGTGATTTCTAGTTAGCGTCACACTATTGCCACCGTAATCGAACTAGTTTTGATGTGTTAAATTTGTAGTCATTAACTCAAAACTAATTGACAATGAATTGACCAGTGAACTTAAACATTATTCATCCTTCTACTATGTGAGACTATCATTACATGATGTTCGAGAAACTTCTGGCTACTAATAAAGTTGTGCTTGATAGTCTTTATTATCTTAAGAAATATACATAGATTTTGGAGAAATAAATTAAATTTCACCATATATACCTTTTTAATATATCCCATTCAATTTTGACATCATCACAATTCAAAAATACAATATACTTATGGTTAAACTGTAACAAATTCCGGGCGGGCATGAATTCGAAGTTTGATAAAATATTGGCAAGTACAAGCACCAATTCTCACATTAGAGAGAGAAAAAGGGCGAGTACTGGTACTGTATAATGTGGAATATTAACAACCACACAACTTGCATATGTACAACTCAAAACACAAGTGTCTGTATCACTTCTATCAATGATATCAGCATAATGTGGATTTTGGATAATCCACCCAAATATCTAATGAGAATTTTCTCCTTTCTCTCCCCCTTTCTTTTTCTCCTTTTTGTACAATCTTATATCTAAACTAAAGAACCCCAACCCCAACTCCAAAACTCCTCTACCCCTCCTTGCCTATAAATAACCCACCACTCTTACCTCATTACTCATCTTCACAAGCAACTACCCCAGCAACAACAACAATTTGTACTACCAAATCTTCATTATTTTATACTTACACATTTCCACATTTCTTTGAAGACCCACATTTCGATCCAAATAGTATTTTTAAGATGGAGAAAGTAAGAGGATTGGTTTCACAAAGAGCAGTTGTTATCTTTAGCAAGAATACATGTTGTATGAGTCATACAATCAAGACTTTATTTTATGATCTTGGTGTAAGTCCTGCAGTTTATGAGCTCGACGAAGACCCTAAAGGAAAAGAAATCGAAAAAGCCCTTATAAGGTTAGGGTGTAGTCCGGCTGTGCCGGCCGTATTTATAGGCGGCGAGCTAATTGGAGGAGCTAACCAAGTCATGACTCTTCACCTTAGTGGTTCTCTCATTCCTTTGCTTAAACAAGCAGGAGCTATCTGGCTTTAATTAGTATTATGTTTGATCAATATTAATCTTACATATACACACTAATCACATTATAATACACAATTTTGAAAGGTATTATACATGTAATAATTCAATATATGTGAGCTTATATTCATCTATCAAGTGAGGTATAATTAATTAGGGTTTATGTTTTGAGAATATATAAAGGAATCAATGCAATAGTGAGGGGCTTGTAATAACTTTTGCTGAGCTTTTGCATGTATTCTCTAGCTATATATAGATATTATTTTTAACCATCTTAATGATAAAGTTTGAACTTTTCTTCCTTAATTTTACATCTTTCCACTTAGTGCTAATTAGTAGTTAAAGAAGTGGAAAGGGTTTAGGGTTAGGGTTTACAGCATTAATCTTCAGGAACATTGTTCCAACTACAGAGTGACATTTGAGTAGTGATTAGTTACATAGTTTGTGTAGAAATGTGTATATCTAACCATATTTTTAGAATTATAAATACTCGCGTGTCAGCATGTACACACACACACATAAATACCTAAAACTAATTGTAAAACTACATTTACTTGAAAGGATGAAATTTTTTTGGTACGTTTTTTATATTTGAAAGAGAAATCTTATACGCATTGGGCATGCTTTCAGTCCAGAAACATGACAACTATTCAAAAAATAATAGTAATGATAATGATAATAATGGTGACGATTCATATACTTTAATAGGTTGTTGGGACAACATATTACCGATGTCTCTATCAATTGCAGAAGAGACCTTGTCGGACTTTAGTAGTCTTATTCATCTACCGTTAGGAAGTTTATCATGCCCGTTAATTGACTGTACCTTCATCACATTGACTCAAAAAAAGGCGGGGTTCTTAGGTTCGAGGCATAACTGTACCTTCATCACATTGACTCCAAAATTAGAGATTTCAAATCATCGTGAAGATTTTCGACTGATACGTCTCATCAACCACATTCTCTTTGATAAGGTAATCTGTAATAGACTAAACCTTTTATACGCAAGCTCACATCCGAAACACAAGGAGCACTTGTACCCAACAAACATATTCTAGACTCAGTACACATCTCCTCAAAGGTGATAGAGTCCACGACTAAATCAAAATCTTTGGTTCCCATCTTCAAGATCGACATAGACAGTAGGATTTTGATAATAGTTTTTTTTTAATAATGATTTTGATAATAGCTGGGATTCTATAGAAAAAGTATTGGAGAGTATGGGATTTAAACAGAGTGCAATCTGAGGAAGGTAAAAGATAAGAAACTTTCATTCCAATGTGTATCCTATTAGGGGTACACGTAGATCTACCCGACCCGACTGGGTCACACCGGCCCGGTCGGTTAGTTTAGGGTTTAGGCTATTTTATTATTAGGTAAACTCTAATTAGATTGTATATCTCTACAAATTTAATTACTACATGTATAAATACCATTGCATATTGAGTTAAATAATATAAGAAAATTATTTTAATAAAAAACTTGGTCTTTGGTAAAGGGACATGGTTATATAGTATTGAGACTTTCTCCAAAAGCAACTTTTTTATGTTTTATGTCCCTTTTCTAATTTAGTAAAAGGACATAAAAAATAAATATTTATAGGGATTCAAAACTAATTAAAAAAATCGCAATAAAAAAATATATCAAAATATTTTGTGTCTTTCTTCGTTTTTTAAACCCTAAAAGTTCCACCACAAAACCCAATTTTTACCTTTTTTACAACAAATAATCACCACTAATAACCACCATAGCCTTGTTTATTCTTTATTTAAAGTGTTTAATATCTCTCAAGACATAGATGATGTTTTATTAATGAAATATGGTGTTTGATG
The DNA here is from genome assembly GCF_041429995.1 of Eschscholzia californica. Taxonomy (NCBI): domain Eukaryota; kingdom Viridiplantae; phylum Streptophyta; class Magnoliopsida; order Ranunculales; family Papaveraceae; genus Eschscholzia; species Eschscholzia californica. The sequence goes on along the minus strand of NW_028238198.1, from coordinate 7,876,936 downwards.
GAAGGAAGATGACGTTTCATTAATAGAAGATGATGTATCGTTAATACAAGATGATTTTTCTCGATCTAGCAAATTAATACAATTAAGTAGTAACAATGGCAGTGAAGGCTTGTTGCAAGAGGTAAGAAAAATACTTATTTGATATTTAATTGAAGAAAATCGAATTTTAGGTTTTCTCTTCGTTGCCGAATTTCGAGCATTTTTTAATTGGTGAAGATGACATTTTTCGGCCACAATGGTCGAAATTACTGACTATGTTTGTTAGCAAAAAGGTTACAAAATTTCGGTAGCGAAATATTTTATAAATTTCGACCACAATGGTCGAAATTCTGCTATATTGGTCAAACTTTTTTCTTCTGCGAATGTTGTTTGTACTAATTCATTTATTTTACCAAAGATGTAGGAAGGTTAGAGAAGACTTGGAGAAACTCAAACTCGATTTCTTACTGAACTGAAGAGGAGAGAGAAAGAGAGAGAGAAAGAATTCGGCTTGAGAGGGAGAACTCGGTTTGAGATGGGGAGCTCGGTTTTGAGAAGATGAACGAGAATTAGGGTTTTATACTTTTGTGATTCTAAAGCTTTTTAGTTGAATTGTTTAAAAGGTCTTTTTAAGTAAATATGAAAGATTTCGAAAGACTTTTTTGTAAGTTAATGTCTAGTTACTAAAAGTGCTGAAGTCCCTTTACAATTTGTGTCCCAATACACTAAATCATGTCCCTTTACCAAAGACCAAAAACTTCTCCCTCTAGCTCACGCCTATCTCTTTCTTGATCCATCATTCTAAATTCAACTTTTGGATTATATAAATCACATGGTATTAGAGCAAGGTTCCTTATTTTCTTGAATTTTCTTCTCTACCTCTAAATAATGACTACTTCTTTGGATGCTTCCGAAAATATCACACAATCAACAACTGCTTCAACTCCTATCTTTGATGTCCACCATTTGGATTCACCAACTACTATCTTCATTACCCCACTATTAAGCGCAGATAACTGTGCCTCCTGGTCTAGTGGGATGTAGATGACTTTACGAGCCAAAGATAAGTTCGATTTTGTTGATGGAACCATTACCAAACCATCATCTCCTTTTGAATTGCATGCATGCTTGGGGACGTTGCAATGATTTGGTTGCGAGTTTCCCCTATGCATGATCCTTCTCCATCTCCTCCTATCGTCCAACCCTTCGTCTCTCTACCCGATGATGGATCCTTTGTAGAATTACCTCCAAATAGCACCGATCACTCCCGAGAGCCCTCCAATCCTTCTTTGTCTAACGAGACCACGTCTGTTGCCCAAAACCCGCATAACTGTGCGTCCCTTCAACATATCCTTGGGCCCCCCTCTTCGGCTTAGCTGGATGATCCTCTTGCACGCACCTTCGCATCTTCTTCCCCTCTATTGGATCAAGAAGATCCATTTACACACACACCTTCACATCTCCTTCTCCTCTCTTGGACCAGAGAGTCTCATCTACAAGCACCTCTTTTGCTGCCCTTGGTCAACCATCTGACCCGACTCCTTCCGGTCCCTCTTCACAGGTCCAACTCGGAATCGCTGTTCACCTTCACAATTGCCCGATTATGATTGTAATTAGGTCTCTTTTCCATTCGCCTCTTCTGCTTCTTCGACCGCTCACCTTCCCTCTGACTGTCTTTCTATCACTAATATTTCTCTCCACATCATTAAGTCTTCTTTAATTGTGTCCTATCCACAACAGACTAACGACTTTCAAGCAACCCATGACTTTGCCTCTTTGACGTGATGCGATGTCTAAAGAGATTGCAACTTTAGAATCGAATAAAACCTGGACCCTCACTTCCTCAGGGTAAACGACCCATTGGTTGTAAATGGATATACAAGATCAAGTTTAGATCTCATGGGTCCATTGAACGATATAAGGCCCGACTCGTTGCCAAAGGCTACACTCAGGTCGAGGGAATTGACTATCATAACACCCTCGCTCTAGTTGCTAAATTAGTTACTGTCCGTGCCCTTCTATCTCTCGCCGTTGTCAAAGGCTGGCCCTTTCATCAGCTCGATGTGAACAACGCCTTCTTACTAGGAGATCTTGATGAGGAAGTCTTCATGAAACTGCCATCGGGATTTTCAGTTCAGGGGGAAACTCGTGTTGGTAAACTAAACAAATCTCTCTATGACTTAAAACAGACATCTCGACAAAGGTTCTCAAATTTTTCTCCTGTTTTCCCTAGACATGGTATTGTTTAATTCTTGTCTGATTATTCTTTCTTTACATATTCTAACTAATCTATCTACATTTACATCCTTGTCTACGCCGATGACATTGTCATCTTAGGTAATAATTCTCGAGCCATTTTTTCTTTGAAGTTTTTTCTTGCGAAAACCTTCTTCCTCAAAGATCACGATCGTCTTCACTACTTTCTCGATATTGAAGTTTCTCGATCCTCTAAGGGTATTTTCTCATGTCAACGAAAATACATACTTGACATTTTAAAAGATTCAGGACTCACGGCTTCCCATGTGTCCCCTTCCACAATGGAACAAAAATCTCGCTTATCTAATTCTGATGGAACTCCACTAGATGATCCATCTCCTTATGCAGACTCATTGGTCGCCTTATCTACTTAACTGTTACTCGTCCTGACATCTGTTATGCAGTTAATAACCTTAGACAATTTTTACAACATCCAACTAACATTCATCTCACACTACCCACTGTGTCCTTAGACAACCTCAAAGGTTTTATTGGCAAATGCCTTTTTTTTCTCTACAGATAACTCACTACTAATTTCAGATTATAGTGATTCTTAATGGTTGATTGTCCTTTACCATATGTTATGCAGTCAATAAAAGACTATCTACCACTGGTTATTTCACCATGCTGGGTAATAGTCCTTTATCTTGGAAACCCAAAAAGCAGCATATTGTTGCTCACTCTTCTACTGAGGTCGAATATCGAGCCTTAGCCACTTTAACTTGTGAGCTACAGTGGCTCAAATCTCTCTTACGTGATTGACTGATATTTTTTAACCAAAGTCCAATTTTTTAGGTATTTTTGGTCAAAGCGTTGCAAAGCTGTTGCAAGGTGTTGCAAATTAAAAAAGTACTCAAGGAGCTGAAGACTAAAACAAATTGATTGATCTTTTTCTAACCAAAGTCCAATTTTTTGAGGAATTTTTGGGCAAATTTTCCTAATATAATTCACTAATAAAGAGAATGGTCCAGATTAAATCAAAGTTTGAAAAAAAATCTTGCCACGCCACTTCCACAAATTTTTTGTCAAACTTTTGAATTGGGGTTCCCTAGACTCTCTCTCTTCTATTTATGTGAACTTGTAAACTTTAATGAAACGGAAACCAACGGTCTTGATTTGAGGATCAACTCTCTCTAGATTTGTGTATAAAATCCCGAAAAAAATCAAGCCTTTTAAAATTTTTTCTCTTCAACATCTGTCTAGATTTTTGGTGATGGTTATCACTATAAATAATTTTTTTTTATGAAAGTGGTATGTTTCTCGATAGTGGAACCACTAAGGAAAATCTCGACTGTTAACTCCCTTATTTATTAAATATAAGTTTTAATTCATTTAGCTGTGTATCACCAACGTAAAGAATCAAATCCATGATTGTGGTGATTATTAATAACAAAAATGTTATTTGGCTCGAAATTGGAAGCCGATCACAACCCGAGATTGATGTGGCCGGCTCCTATTGGTATGGGCATGTGGAGAGAATAACACCTGGAACAATGGGGGCCAACCACATTCTTTGTTAATAAATCTGTTATTGATATCTCCGTAGACGTCATTTGAGATCTACGGAAGGTCTTTGTCTGAACCACGTTAAATTATCGTGTCACTAACTGTCACCAAATCGCAAAATTTAAAAGTGATGTTGAAGGGGCATGTGATTTTCTTTTAAATATCTTTCCATGGATGATGACAAAAAAGATACTATACAATCTGCAAGTCCATTCGTAACAACTTCTACAATGTGGTGATCAAATCTCTTTTTTGAGATTTAAACATAAGAATAAATGAAACATAGAAAAGATAAAGGAAAATACAAATAAAAACATATCAGAAAATAGTGAAAAGGGGATAAATCCATCTTCTACACTCCAACACTCAAACAACGCAAATGGAACCAATGAGCTACATACAACATAGTAATCTCTTATACATGAAGATAATCTCTTCTAGTAGAACGAAGGAGTAAAAGAAAAAAAAATAAGACACTTGATTTTGATTTTGTGGCAAAGGTATTGGTAATATAGGGGGGGTGGTAATGGTGATAAAAGTGGTGGTGGTAATAGAAGTTGTAGTGGAGGCACGGTGGTAGTAGAGATACAGATGTGGTGGTGGCAGTGGGGATGCAAATGCAGTGGTGGTGGATGTATGGTTATGGAGGTGCAGGGTGGGGTTGTGGGCACTAAAAAAGACTAGGATATTAGCGACGGTTTACAACAACCACGAAAAACAAAACTGCAGTAATAAAATTAGCAACGGGTTGTCGTTACAACAGTTTCACCGTCACTAACGTTTAATTTTTTTTTTTGCAATACCACCGGTGGTGATGGTGGTTTTGTTGTGATTGAACAAAGGTAGAGAAGGAAAAGAATTCGTTCAAACAAAAAAAAATTACATATTTTTGAATTGTCAAACAACACTTTAGCAGCGAGCAATTAACGAGTAATGACGGATTGACGGTGAATCGGTGAGAGTTGTTTAAAGTCCCACACAAGTAATAACCGTGTGAAGATATTTGGTGATATTCTTGCATTTTTTGTATATCAAGTCATTTATGTCGTAAAGTATGATTTAATGCAGTACTAAAATAGATTCTAAAACCAGTTTAATGAAAATGGCCACTGGAGTGATCATCAGCCATGGCATATGGGGAGGGTCTGGTGGGAAACCAATAGCATCATTGGCTTTTCTCCAATCTTAGATCCTCAATTGGATGCAAACTTTGTGAAACAAATGGAAGCGAAAGAATAAGGCAACCCAATTGGATAAACTCTATATTATCTCTCCACCTCATCAGATTATTCTCCTCCAGAAAGCCACAACAAGAACAACAATTTAAGAAAAAAAAAGCAAGTGAGAAAATTTCAACTCAAAAGAACTTCATTTTGATATTTCATGTACCCACACGTTTTAAAAGTGATTTCTAGCTAGCGTCACACTATTGCCATCGTAATCGAACTAGTTTTGATGTGTTAAATTTGTAGTCATTTAACTCAAAACTAATGGACAATGAATTGACCAGAGAACTTAAACATTATAATCTTAGTTAAAAGTCATCTATCTACTATGTGAGACTATCATTACTTGATGTCCGAGAAACTTCTGGCTACTAATAAAGTTGTGCTTGATAGTCTTTATTTTCTCTCGAAATATACATAGATTTTGGAGAAATAAATTAAATTTCACCATATATACCTTTTTAATATATCCCATTCAATTTTGACATCAACAAAATTCGAAAATACAATATACTTATCGTTAAACTGTAACAAATTCTGGGCGGGCATGAATTCAAATCTTGATAATATATTGGCAACGCAAGTACAAGCGCCATTTCTCACATTAGAGAGAGAAAAAGGGCGAGTACGGGTACTGTATAACGTGGAATATTAACAACCACACAACTTGCATATGTACAACTCAAAACACAAGTGTCTATATCACTTCTATCAATGATATCAGCATAATGTGGATTTTGGATAATCCACCCAAATATCTAACGAGAATTTTCTCCTTTCTCTCCCCCTTTCTTTATCTCCTTTTTGTACAATCTTATATCTAAAGAACTCCAACTCCAACTCCAAAACTCCTCTACCCCTCCTTGCCTATAAATAACCCACCTACTCTTACCTCATTTCTCATCTTCACAAGCAACTTACCCCAGCAACAACAACAATTTTTACTACTAAATCTTCATTGTTTTATACACACATTTCCACATTTCTTTGAAGAGCCACATTTTCGATCCAAATAGTATTTTTAAGATGGATAAAGTAAGAGGATTGGTTTCACAAAGAGCAGTTGTTATCTTTAGCAAGAATACATGCTGTATGAGTCACACAATCAAGACTTTATTTTATGATCTTGGTGTAAGTCCTGCAGTTTATGAGCTCGACGAAGACCCCAAAGGAAAAGAAATCGAAAAAGCCCTTATAAGGTTAGGGTGTAGTCCGGCCGTGCCTGCCGTATTTATAGGCGGCGAGTTAATTGGAGGAGCTAACCAAGTCATGACTCTTCACCTTAGTGGTTCTCTCATTCCTTTGCTTAAACAAGCAGGAGCTATCTGGCTTTAATTGGTGTCATGTTTGGTCAATATAATAATCTTACATATATACACTAATCATCACATTATAATACACAATTTTGAAAGGTATTATACATGTAATAATTCAATATATGTGAGCTTATATTCATCTATCAAGTGAGGCATCATTAATTAGGGTTTATGTTTTGAGAATAAAGGAATCAATGCAATAGTGAGGGGCTTGTAATAACTTTTGCTGAGCTTTTGTATGTATTCTCAAGTTATATATATATATATATATTACTTTTATCATTTTAATGATAAAGTTTGAACTTTTCTTACTTAATTTACATTTTCCACTTAGTGCTAATTAGTAGTTAAAGAATAAGTGGCAAATCAGTAATAGTGTCTCCAAAGGAAACAATTTGATCCTACATTTGTCTGTCTTTTCTAGCTTATATGTTAGTTCTCATTTCATATCACCCTATCAAAATTTACAGCATTAATCTTCAGGAACATTGTTCCAACTACAGAGTGACAGTTGAGTAGTGATTAGTTACATAGTTTGTGTAGAAATGTGTATATCGAACCATATTTTTAGAATTGTAAATACTCGCGTGTGAGCATGTACACACACATAAATACCTTAAACTAATTGTTAAACTACATTTACTTGAAAGGATGAAATTTTCTTGATATGTTTTTTTTATTTGAAAGAGAAATCTTATGCGCATTAGGCATGCTTTCAGTCCAAAAACATGAGAACTCTTCAAAAGGTAATAATGATAATAGTGATGGTTCATATACTTCAATAGGTTTTGGGATAACATACTCGATCAATTGCACCGCAGATAATGGTTTTGCTGACGGTTAATTGTCACTAGTGACGGTTTTAAGAGACTCCTTTTTTGTACTCGAGGATGGAGGTATTCTTGTATACAGGGACACTCAACTTTTACTGTGAGCCTGTGATAGATCATAGATGCATAGAGATATAAAATTTGATATGACGGGCTTTTACAAGTGAAACTAGTCTGATCAATTACAGAAGAGACCTTGTCGGACTTTAGTAGTCTTATTCCTCTATCGTTAGGAAGTTTATCATGCCCATTGACTGTACCTTCATCACATTGACTCCAAACAAAGGTCGGGTTCTTAGGTTCGGGACATAACTATACCTTCATCACATTGACTCCAAAAAAGAGTTTTCAAATCATCATGAAGATTGTCTCATCATCGAAACTATTAGGGAAGATGGTGTTCTTATGGTGTAATAATAAAAGTGTTTGAATAAAGAGGAGGAGAGGTGCCTATATACTAAGGGTATATTAGTCTTTTCGTAAGACAAGTTTGTTAGGATTAACTAACTTCCTCTTCTCTCTAACTAAACAGTATAAATACTGATTGTAATTCTCATTTTTGGGTTAATGAAATACATTCAACTACTTGCTCACTACGAAATCTCACATGGTATCAGATCTAGAAATTACCTTTTCATCATGAGTCATATGACTAGATGCTCCTGTGTCTGCTATCCAAGAAGATGACACTTTGTTTGATTTAGAAAGAACACCATCTTCAGTAAAAGCAACATTACATTCTTCATGAAGAGAAGAATTGTTCTCTATAACTTGTTTACCTTTGTCTGAACTATCAATATGAAGACCAGCAAAGTTTTGAGGAGAATATGTCTCTCTAGCATTTGTATAACGAGAAGGAGCATATCTGAACCGACATTTACTTGCTTTGTGACCCCATTTGTGACATATACCACAAGGAATAGTCGAAAAATCAAAATTCTCAGCCTTTTGATTATATACTTGTTGATTATTTTGTGAAGTTTGATTTGTACCTGTTGGATGTGATTTGGTTGTTTGATAATCTCTCTGTTTTGATTGATTTTGAGTAGTATGTTGTTGATCTGAGACAGATCTGTTGTTTTGGCTGAATCTATGTTGATGATTTTGCCTTGTATTCTGATTATACCTCTGATTTTTGGATGATTCTCGTTTAACATAATAGGCTTGATCATCTGCCTTTTCATGAGATGATAGCCACTGTTCGTGATGAAGAAGACGAGATCTGAGTTCAGGAAGAGTGATTCGAGACACTCGATTATCTATAGTTACTACAAATGAATCGAATTCTCTGCCTAAACCACCAAGTATGATTCGAATCATTTCTTTATCTGAAATTTTATCATTCACAGCTGTTAATGCATCAGAAAGAGATTTAATCTTTCGCAAATACTCATTCACTGTTGCTGATCATTTCCTTGCATTTTGAATTTCTCTTCTAAGTAGATCTTGTTTTGCCTCAAATTCCTCAGCATAGATCATATCTAAATACTTCCAAATCTCATGAGAAGTTTTCAATCCTAACACATCAGATGAAATTGACCTAGACAACGTAGCTTTTAGGCATGATTTGACAAAATTGTCTTGTTTTCCCCAGATCTGATAATTTGGATTCACTATTTCTCTTCCTTCTTCCATAATCAACATCGATGGAGCTGTGATAGATCCATCTACATATCCTATTAGATCATTACTGATTAGAATGGTTTCAAATTGATCTCTCCAGAGTAAGAAATTAGTTTCATCAAGTTTTTCAGATATGAAATTTGTAATATTCAATGTTTGATGATGATTTTGAGACAACGATGAAGAAGAAGCAGTATTCGAGCTTGAATCCTCCATTAACGAAAATTGAAAACCCTAGAGCTCTGATACCATGTGAGATTTCGTAGTGAGCAAGTAGCTCTGAACCTTATAATGGAGTTGAATCTGTCATAGTTGGTAATGGCAAGACTATTCCTATTAAGAAAACAGGTCATTCTGAAGTTGTGAATTCTTCACATCATTTTGATTTAAACAATATCTTACTTGTGCCTAATCTTAGAAAGAATTTGCTATCCATTTCTAAGTTTACTAAGGACAACAATTGCTCAGTTGAATTCTATCCTTGGGGATATAGTGTTAAGGATTTATTTTCTTAGCTTACCATTACACAAGGGCCAATGGTCAATGATTTATATCCTATAGAATTTGATAATCTCTCTGGTGCACATTTAGAAGCTTTGTCTGCTAATCTAACTGCCTCACCTACCTTATGGCATAGAAGGTTAGGTCACACTGCCAAAGGAGTACTTGAATCTCTTCATAAAAGTGATTTGATTCATATGACAGATGAAGAATTACCATCTTCTTGTGACTCCTGTCTAATTGGAAAGAGTAAATGTCTTCCATTTGAACTCTCATCTAGCATAACTCCTACTCCTCTTCACCTTGTTCATTGTGATATTTGGGGTCCAGCCCCTCTTGCTACTTCTTCTGGTATTAGATACTATATTTTGTTCTTGGATGATTATAGTAGATTTCTATGTATCTATCATATGAAACTCAGAAGTGATAGTCTTAGTTGTTTCAAGAAGTTCAAGACTGCTTATGAGAATCTCTTATCCACTAAGGTGAAGTTTTTCCAGTGTGATGGTGCTCCTGAATTGACTAAAGGAGAATTTAAGAAATATTTGGATGACAATGGTATTTTTCTAAGAGTTTCTTGTCCTTATACTCCTCAGCAAAATGGGAGAGCTGAGAGGAAGAATAGACAAGTTACAGAAATGGGTAACACCATGTGTTTTCAGGCTTCCGTACCTAAGACATTTTGGTATGATGCTTTTGAGTATGCTGCTTATATATTGAATAGGCTACCTACTAAACTTCTGGATGGGAAGTCTCCTTATGAGGTTTTATTTGATGGTAAGGTTCCTGATTACTTCACACTCAAAGTATTTGGTTCAACTTGTTATCCACATTTGGGAGCTACTAGAGATGATAAGCTGAGTCCAAAATCAGCAAGATGTGTCTTTCTTGGGGTAAGTTCTCTTCATAAAGGATATAAGTGTTTGGATTTGAGTACTGGGAAGCTACATATCTCAAGACATGTAGTGTTTGATGAAGAGTCCTATCCTTTCTTGGATACTCAGCCTATATCTTCTCTTGAGTCTGCTCCTACTCAAGTGGTGCTTCCTATACCATCTATTCAAGTGGTGCCTCCTATATCATCTTCAGTTGCCTCAATTCCACATTCTTCATTGTCTAATTCCTTATCATCTCCTGTTCAACCAAATGTTACATATGGAGCATCTGGTTCTCCTATTTCTTCTCAAGAGCCTGTTGATGTGCAAAGCATCCTATGATCACTAGAGCCAGAGCAGGTGTGCATAGGCCCAAGCATTTGTCTGATTTTGTTACACATTATACCATTTGTCATCCTATCCCTGAGGCATATATGACTCTCTTGGAACATACTCCTGATCCTACTTCTTACACTTAAGCATCCAAGTCAAAAGAATGGTGTCAAGCTATGCAAGATGAAATTGATGCCCTCCAACAAAATCAGACTTGGTCCCTGGTTCCTTTCTCTCCTTCTATGAATGTTTTAGGGTGTAAGTGGGTTTTTAAGACAAAATTACACTCTGATGGCAGCATTGAGAGGTATAAAGCCAGGCTAGTAGCTAAGGGCTTTAATCAGATTGATGGGTTGGATTATAATGCAACTTTTAGTCCAGTGGTTAAATCCACTACCATTAGAGCTGTGCTTACTGTGGCTGTTTCTAATTCTTGGGAAATAAGGCAATTAGATGTATCTAATGCCTTCCTTCATGGTCATCTTGATGAAGTGGTTTACATGAAACAACCACCAGGGTTCATTGATCCTTCTCATAAAGATTCAGTGTGTTTGCTTCATAAGAGTCTATATGGTCTGAAGCAGGCTCCAAGATCCTGGTTTCAGAGATTTGCTGGCTTTCTTTTGGATTATGGTTTTCAGAAAAGTTCTACTGACCATTCAATGTTTGTGTATACTGTTGCCAATGACACTATGGTGTTATTACTATATGTGGATGATATTATACTGACTGGGTCTTCCTCTGATCTTCTTCAATTGTTGATTGCTCAGCTTCATTTGGAATTTGCTATGAAGGATCTTGGCCCCTTACATTATTTTTTGGGCATTGAGGTTCAAAATTCTTCAGATACTTCTTTGCTCTTAACCCAAACCAAATATACTCTTGAGTTGCTCCAAAAGGCTGGTTTACTTGAGAGCAAACCTCTATCCACTCCTATTCCTTTTGGTAAGAGGCTCTCAGCCAGTGATGGTGACTTACTACCTGATCCTCTTCCTTATAGGAGTCTAGTTGGAGGGCTCCAATACTTAACAATGACCAGGCCTGACATTGCATTTGGAGTCAACTATGCTGCTCAGTTTATGTCTGCACCAAGGACCTCTCATTTTCAATTGGTAAAGAGGATTCTTAGATATCTTAAGGGAACTCTTGGCTCAGGGGTTTCAATTGTTCCAGGAGATCTCACCTCTCTTACTGCTTTTAGTGATTCTGATTGGGCAGGGTGTCTTGACTCAAGGGGATCAACTACTGGCTATGGTGTGTTCCTTGGTTCCACTTTGGTTGCTTGGTCTTCCAAGAAGCAACCTACTGTTGCTAGGTCCAGTACAGAAGCTGAGTATAAGGCAATGACTAATGCTACATCTGAATTGCTATGGATTTCTTATATTATGGAGGAGTTGGGATTTCCTATTGATCATCCTTTTGTGCTACATTGTGACAATATGGGAGCTCACCATTTGGCCATGAATCCAGTATTTCACTCAAGAACTAAACATGTCGAGATTGACTATCATTTTGTTCGTGAATTGGTGTCATCTGGGGTTCTTTCAATTTCTTTTGTTTCGACTTCTGAGCAGCTAACAGATGTATTCACCAAGGGACTCTCGAATCCCCTCTTCTCTCGCTTACTATCCAATCTGATGCATCTTGTTTCTTGCTCAGATTGAGGGGGAGTATTAGGGAAGATGGTGTTCTTATGGTGTAATAATAAGAGTGTTTGAATAAAGAGGAGGAGAGGTGCCTATATACTAAGGGTAGATTAGTCTTTTCGTAAGACAAGTTTGTTAGGATTAACTAACTTCCTCTTCTCTCTAACTAAACAGTATAAATACTGATTGTAATTCTCATTTTTGGGTTAATGAAATACACTCAACTACTTGCTCACTACGAAATCTCACAGAAACCACATGCTCTTCAATAAGGTAATCTTTAATAGACTTAAACCTTTTATATGCAAGCTCACATCCGAAACACAAGGAGCACTTGTACCCAACAAACATATTCTAGACTCAATACACATAGCCTCAAAGGTGATAGAGTCCACGACTAAATCAAAATCTTTGGTTCCGATCTTCAAGATCGACATCGACAATAGGATTTTGAATTCGTTGGGATTCTACAGAAGAAGTATTGGAGAACATAGGATTTAAACAAAGTGAAATCTGAACAAGGTAAAAGATGAGAAACTTTCATCCGCAGGTGTATCCTATTAGGGGTAGACGCATGGTCCACGTGACCCGATTGGGTCACACTGATCCATTCGATTAGGGTTTAGACTATTTTATTATTTCATAAACTCCAACTAGATATCCCTATAGATTTAAATACTGCATGTATAAATACCATTGTATATTGAGTTAAGTAATATAAGAGACTTATTTTAGCCCGTAACTGGTAGCCCAGTTGGTAAGTGCATTTACTCCGCAATGCGGAGGTCCAAGGTTTGATCCCACGGGAGTGCAAATCCAGTAATATTGAACTTGGCTATAAATAAAATAGTTTCTGCCGGCTTTAGGCCATTTCATTTCGTCGGGGTTTAGGCCATTAATTTCGTCGGACTTTAGGCCATTAATTTCGTCGGACTTTAGGCCAGTAGTAATTCGGAAGTTATCATGCTTATCACATTGTATCGATATATCAATGCCTTTGTAATGACCATTGCAGTCAATATTAAAAAAAAAGAGACTTATTTTAATCAAGAACTTTCCCCTCCCTCCCTCTCTCGATCCATCATTCTAAATTCAATTGTTGGATTATATAATTCACATATCCCTCCTAATATTGTATGTGACATTTGGTTAGAACGCAACAACAGTGTGATGGAGAATGATATAAAAGTTTCCCTTTGAGAATATCATCCCTCAAGTGGTTGTCTTGTGATTTTTTTATTTTTTATTTTTTATTTTTTACGAAAGAAACTATTTTACCTTCTCAATATATGAGTTGATCTTATGTCATTAATCATTTTAATTGTACCTTCCTAATTGATAATCACATAATTGTGAGGCATCTAACACCCTCAACTCCCGTTCATATACAATATGTTCATAAATATTTATCCTTTAATTATCTGGTAGATTTTAAATAGTACTAGAAAAGATGATTTCTTATAAAACTGTTTATATAATAAGAAAAACTGTTTTTTTTTGTAGTAAAGTCTTATATACCTATCATCTCAAAATGTTTGATTCTCAATTGATGAATTGGATGCAAACTTTATCACCCAAAAATGGAAAAGAAGTCACTCAATTAGATAAACACTAAATCATCTTTCCAATCCATCAGATTCTTTTATGCCAAAAAGCACAAGAAGAACAAAACTAAGAAAAATAAAATGAGATAGTGGGAGAAAATACCTATACAAGGAGAGAGAAAAACTAAGCCTCACTTTATATGTACTACCCTTTCTAAAAGTGATTTGCAATAATATGTTCCATGGCTAAGAATAAGAGGATTAATTAATTTTCATTACAGTACTATGGAGGAAAATTTGGTCAAGAAAATTGCAATTTTATGCAAAAGGGTTACAACTAACTGCTTCCGAAAAAGTTACAAAACACGTGGGGTTTTTATATAACCAAATAAAAAATAAATATTTGAGTTTTTAACTGAATAAAATATAATGTTAAGTTTTTAACCAAACTAATTATAACTTATTTTTTTTAACTAAAGAAATTTGCCTTTAGACAAAACTAATTCTGGATGAGTAAATGGGTCTTTAGACATTAATTGTTGATCACAAGTACTATTCTTTAATGGCTATCACATTATCAAGAAACTGTAACAAATTCTGGACGGTAAATCATGCAAATCTTGATAAATATTCTTCAACAACAATTCTCATGATGATTATAATACAAAGTAAAAGGTCATATATATATATATACACACACACTCTATCGAGATTTCACAGGACTGTACGGTGAACAAGCACACAACTTGCATATGTTGATTTTGGATAATTCACCCAAATATCTAATGAGAATAATCTCCTTTTTTTTTTTTCCTTCTCTTTTTCCATTTTTTGCATAAGAATCTTATAAACAACCCCAACCCCAACCCAGAACCTTCTCTTATCATCTTCTTTCCCACCTATAAATAACCCAGCATTGTCATCTCAACTCTCATCACCATCAACTACTACCAAAATCTTCATTCCATACTTACAAATATTTCTAGCTTTTCCTTTAAGCACATTTCGTATTCTAATAGTTGGAGATGGAGAGAGTAACAAGGTTGGTTTCACAAAGAGCAGTTGTTATCTTTAGCAAGAACACATGTTGTATGAGTCATACCATAAAGACTTTATTTTATGATCTTGGTGTAAGCCCTGCAGTTTATGAACTCGACGAAGACCCAAAAGGAAAAGATATTGAAAAGGCGCTTATAAGATTAGGGTGTAATCCGGCTGTGCCTGCCGTATTTATAGGCGGCGAGTTAACCGGAGGAGCTAATCAAGTAATGTCTCTTCACCTTAGTGGTTCTCTCGTTCCATTGCTTAAACAAGCAGGAGCTATATGGCTTTAAGTACTACGTTTGGTCAATATTAATCTTACATATATACACTAATCACATTATAAGTACATGTATTCAATATATGTGAGATTATATTCATTAATTAAGTGAGGTACAACTAATTAGGGTTTATGGTTTGAGAATAAAGGAATCAATGCAATAGTGAGGGGCTTGTAATAACTTTTGCTGACCTTTGCATGTATTCTCTCTAACTATTTTTATTATCTTAAAATAAAGTTTGAACTTTTTTTTTTTTACTTAATTTGCATCTTTCCACTTAGTGCTAATTAGTAGTTAAAGAAGTGGCAACTAATTATAGTGCGTCAAAGGAAACAATATGATCCCACATTGTCTGTCTTTTCTATCTTATTATGACATCAAGATTTATAGCATTAGTTCTATGGAAGAGTATTCCTTTTAACGAAAGATGTGATATCTTCACTTTGCATCACATGACATCGAAACTAGGTTGGCACCTCATGAAGTGAGGAAGAGTATTCCAATTAAAGAGTGATCTTATAGAGGTTAAACATTTGTGAGTCAAAAAACAAAAAACTATTAAACAATAATGACAATAATAATAGTGATTATACATAAACTTCAATAAGATGTTGGTAAAACGTATGGCCGACTTCTTTGCCAAGACGGTTTTCCACTTCAGATAATGTTTTTGCCAACAGTTTCTTGCCATTAGTGATGGTTAAAACTGTCACTAAAGATCTTTTTTTTTTGCTTTAGAGGATGAGGTATCCTCTTTGTAAGTTCTTGTATACATTGACTTTCTAAATGCTATAGCTTTGAGGTGGTTCAGGCTTTGATCGGTAGGTGGGTGTTGATTATTTCAAGTTGCACACTTAGTCTTTACTGTGAGCCTGTGATAGATGCATGGAAATGTATAATATGTTATTATGCGCTTTTACAGGTGAATCTAGTCTGATCTTTTACAGAAGAAACCTTGTGTGAGTTTAGTGTTATCCATGTATCGTCCATATTTGGGGTACAAAGTATGTATATATATATATATATATATATATATGAATTCGATCTTCAAGATTACATGGGATATTATTAAGAAATACCTCATCAACATGATAGCGAAGTTTAATAATGTTGCAAGCTAAATTGAACAAGTCCAAGTTCTTAATATGATTCTTCAACAATTCCAATTCCTATCTGGTTTGCATAACAACAAAGATAAATCCATAGTTATCGGTGTGAATATAGAACAAGTTCTCACTATAACAATTGAGGTTATTGTCAAACAATAAAATCGTCAGTAATTTAAAAAAATCGTTGGCAAAAGATTCTCCCGGCGGTGAGAAAAACGTATGCTATGTCGGAGTCAGGAATACTATTCGCGACGGAGTTCTCGACGACAACAAACCGTTGGAAGAGTTATGCCGACGGTATCTTAAAACCCATACCGTCCACAATAGCTAAGCGTTTAGGGTTTAGAGGGTTTATGCTTTATCAACCATTAATCCATTATATTAGGAATTGGGATGTGGTTATAAACAGGCTATAAACCTCATGTGATTGCTTTTTATTTCTTTTGTATGGTGCTTTGGATGGCTAGCCACCTTCACTTCCACATGGTTGTTTTTGGATAGTTTTGTGAATGAAACTATATATTCTACCTTCTCAATATATGAGTTGATCTTCTTTAAAAACAAGTTGATCTTACATAATTGTATCATCCTAACCAATAATTACATCATTATTTGTGAGGCATCTAACACGCTTAACTCCCATTCATTTGTAATCTGTTCACAAATATTTTTAATTATCACATATATGGTAGATTTTAAATCCTAGAAAAGATTATTTTATATATATAAAACTATTTATATAATAAGAAAGTGTTTTGTTGTAGACTTGTAGTAAAGTCTTAGATATCATCTCAAAATTTTTGTACCCAATTGATGAATTGGATGCAAACTTTATCACCCAAAAATGGAAAAGAAGCCAACCCATTTGGATAAACACTATATCATATATCTTTCCAATTCATTAGATTCTTTTATGTCAAAAAGCATAGGAAGAACAAAACTAAGAAAAAAAACGAGATAGTGGGAGAAAATACATAGACCCAAGAGAAGAAAACTAAATCAACCTCACTTGACATTTACTACACTTGCTAAAGTTATTTGTAATGTGTTCCATTGCTATATATGAAATTAGAGAAATAAGTTATCTATATTTTGTGGAAATAATAACTTCAAAATATAAATGACAAAAAATAAAGTTCATATTAAGCATAGGAAGAACAAAACTCATTCTCTATGAGGAGATGGGTCTTTTTAGGTATTGCATTGTTGATCAACTTAATTATCGACAGACTGTAACAAATTCTGGACGGTAACTAGTACGAATCTTGATAAAAATATTTCTAGGTAGAAGCACAGACTCCGGTATAGATTCCAATAAAAGTAAAAGGTAATATATGTGTGTCGGTTGATATCACAGTACCGTACCGTAAACAAGCACCCAAGTTGCTTAAGTTGATTTTGGATAATGCACCCCAAATATCTAATGAGAATATTCTCCTTTCTCCTTACTTTTCTTTTTCGATTTTTCCTTTACAATCTTATAAACAACCCCAACCCCAACCCCAAAACCTTATCTCATCATCTTCTTTCATAGCTATAAATAACCAATCATTCTGAAGCCTCATCACCATCAACTACAACAACAACAACTACCACTACCAAAATCTTCAATTCATACTTACAAACATTTCCAACCTTTTTTAAGCACATTTTCAATTCGAATAGTATATTTCGAGATGGAGAGAGTAACAAGAATGGTTTCACAAAGAGCAGTGGTTATCTTTAGCAAGAACACATGTTGTATGAGTCACACAATCAAGACTTTATTTTATGATCTTGGTGTAAGTCCTGCAGTTCATGAGCTCGACGAAGACCCGAAAGCAAAAGAAATGGAAAAAGCCCTTATAAGGTTAGGGTGTAGTCCAGCCGTGCCGGCCGTATTTATAGGCGGCGAGTTAATTGGAGGAGCTAACCAAGTCATGACTCTTCACCTTAATGGTTCTCTCATTCCATTGCTTAAACAAGCAGGAGCTATATGGATTTAATTAGTATTATGTTTGGTCAGTATTAATCTTACATATATACACTAATTAATCACACTATAATACACAATTTTGAAGGGTATTATACATGTATTAATTCAATATATGTGAGATTATATTCATTTATTAAGTGAGGTACAATTAATTAGGGTTTATGGTTTGAGAATAAAGGAATCAATGCAATAGTGAGGGGCTTGTAATAACTTTTGCTGACCTTTGCATGTATTCTCTCTAACTATTTTTATTATCTTAAAATAAAGTTAGAACTTTTTTTTCTCTTAATTTGCATCTTTCCACTTAGTGCTAATTAGTAGTTAAAGAAGTGGCAAATCAGTAATTATAGTGTGTCAAAGGAAACAATTTAATCCCACATTGTCTGTCTTTTCTAGCTTATCATGATATGAAGATTTATGCACTAATATACAGGAAGAGTGTTCCAATTACAAAGTGATCTTATATAGGTTAGACATTCTGTAAGTAACAAAACAAAAGAAACATTCAAATATAATAACAATAATAGTAGTGATGATACATTAACTTCAATAATATGTTGGTGGAACGTATTATTGATGCCTTTGCAAAGACGGTTTTACACTACTCATAATGTTTTTCCCGACAGTTTGTTGCCGTCAATGACTGTCAAAACTGTCACTAAAGACTTCTTTTGCACTTGGAGGTCTTCTTTGTAAGTTCTTGTATACATGGACTTTCTAGATGCTATAGCTCTGAGGTGGTTCGGGCTTTGATAGGTAGGTTGGTGTTGATTCTTTCAGGTTCCACACTTAGTCTTTACTGTGAGCCTGTGATAGATGAATGTAAATGTATGATGTATTATTATGCGCTTTTACATGGGGAATGTAGTCTGATCATTTACAGAAGAGACCTTGTCGGAGTTTAGTCTTATCCATGTATCGTCCATATTTGGGGCACAAAGTATATACATATGAATTTGATCTTCAAGATTACATGGGATATTATTAAGAAGGGAAATGATAGAGTGACTTAGAAATTACTACTTAGAGGATGACATATTTCCTCATTTAGAAACAAAAGCGGTCCCCACCGTAGTCAAACTTTGAAAAAACCTTGTCTTTTAGTGATTCCACATCAGCTGGGCATTAAAATGCCCAAGAAACGGGGCACTCTAGCATTAAGAAAGACTTCATCAACATGACAGCCAAGTTTAATAATGTTGCATGATGGAACAAGTCCAAGTTCGTAATATGGTTCTTCAACAATTCCAATTCCAATTCCTAACTGGTTTGCATAACAACAAAGATAAATCCATAGTATTGGTGTGAATATAGAGCAAGTTCTCACTACAACAATTGAGGTTATTGCCGACAAATAAAATCGTCGAAAATTTGAAAAAACCGTTGGCAAAAGATTCTCCCGGCTGTGAGAAAACATCGGCTATGATGGCGCGACGAAGTTCACGACTACAAACCGTCGGAAGAGATAAGCCCGGTATGGGTTTAGAGGGTTTAGGCTTTATCAACCATAATATTAGGAGTTGGGATGGGGTGATAAACAAGCTATAAACCTCATGTCATTGCTTTTATTTCTTTTGGATGGCTAGCCACCTTCACTTCCACATGGTTGTTTTTTTTTTTATATATTTATGAATGAAACTATTCTACCTTCTCAATATATGAGTTGATCTTCTTTCAAAAAAAAAGTTGATCTTACATAATTGTATCATCCTAACCGATAATTACATCATTAATTGTGAGTTATCTAACACGCTTAGCCCCTATTCATTTGCAATCTGTGCACAAATATTTAACGTTTAATTATCACATATATGGTAGATTTTAAATCCTAGAAAATATTATTTATATAAAACTATTTATAGAATAAGAAACTGTTTTGTTGTAGTAAAGTCTTAGATATCATCTCAAAATTTTGATTCCCAATTTGATGAATTAATTGGATGCAAATTTTATAACCCAAAATGGAAAAGAAGCCAACCCATTTGGATAAACACTACTTAATCTTTCCAATCCATCAGATTCTTTTATGCCAAAAAGCATAGAAGAACAAAACTAAGAAAAAAAAGAGTGGGAGAAAATACATAGACCCAAGAGAAGAAATTAACTAACTAAAGTAACCTCACTTGACATTTATTACACTTGCTAAAGTTATTTGTAATGTGTTCCATTGCTATGAAATTAGATAAATAAGTTATCTATATTTTCGTGGAAATATAAACCTCTTACTAACTTCAAAATATATATGACAACAAATGAAGTTCATATTATGTTTATATCTAACTCAAAACTCATTCTCTATGAGGAGATGGGTCTTTTTAGATATTGAATTGTTGATCAACTTAATTATCGACAAGCTGTAACAAATTCTGGACGGTAACTAGTACATATCTTGATAAAATATTTCCAAGTAGAAGCACCGACTTCCGTATAGATTCCAATAAAAGTAAAAGGTTATATATGTGCGTCGGTTGATTTCATAGTACGGTACGGTAAACAAGCACCCAAGTTGCTTAAGTTGATTTGGATAATGCACCCAAATATCTAATGAGCATATTCTCCTTTCTCCTTCTTTTTCTTTTTCGATTTTGGCTTTACAATCTTATAAACAACCCCAACCCCAACCCCAAACCTTCTCTCATCATCTTCATTCCTAGCTATAAATAGCCACTCATTCTCAACCCTCATCACCATCAACTACAACAACAACAACTACTACTACTACCAAAATCTTCAATTCATACTTAATTACAAACATTTCCAACCTTTTCTAAGCACATTTTCGATCCAAATAGTATTTTTAAGATGGAGAAAGTAAGAGTATTGGTTTCACAAAGAGCAGTTGTTATCTTTAGCAAGAATACATGTTGTATGAGTCACACAATCAAGACTTTGTTTTATGATCTTGGTGTAAGTCCTGCAGTTTATGAGCTCGACGAAGACCCGAAAGGAAAAGAAATCGAAAAAGCACTTATAAGGTTAGGATGTAATCCAGCTGTGCCGGCAGTGTTCATAGGAGGCGAGTTAACCGGAGGGGCTAATCAAGTCATGACTCTTCACCTTAGTGGTTCTCTCATTCCATTGCTTAAACAAGCAGGAGCTATATGGCTTTGATTAGTATATTTGGGCAATATTAATCTCACATATATACACTAATCACATTATAATACACAATTTTGAAAGGTATTATACATGTAATAATTCAATATATGTGAGCTTATACTCATTTAGAGTGAGCTAGGTACAATTAACTAGGGTTTATGTTTTGAGAATAAAGGAATCAATGCAATAGTGAGGGACTTGTAATAACTTTTGCCGAGCCTTTGCATATATATATATATATATATTCAATTTACATATTATTATGTTATCTTAGGGCCTGTTATTCGCTAAATTTTTTTTTTCCGGACCTCCAAAGATCTCAAAACTTTTAAGAGTTCTGGTCTTTAAATGTTTAAAACTTTAAAGGTTCAGAAACTTTTAAGTTTTGAAATTTTTAAAAATGAGACATTAAATTCCTAGGACATTTAAGTCCTAGAATCTTTTTATTAAAACTTTGAAGATCTAGATGTTAGATCTTTAAAGGGTTCGTTTTAAATCTTAGCCGTCCAAATAAATGGTTGAGATTAAAACGAAAGTATATTATTTTAAATATTTGTAGTTGTTTACTCTTATGTAAATACGAGAAGATAGAAAAAGCAGAAGTGTAGTTTTTTTTTTCTCTCTCTCTTTATATATATATATACTAGGGTATGCTCGTGCCCTATGGGCACGGATTCTCTATAATTATGTTATGAGAAAGTAATAGATATATAGTAAAAATGATATAGAATTTTAAAATGGAAAGATGAAATATGAATGAGTATATAAAAGAAAGAAATATGCGTGAGAAATATAGTTTAGGGAGAGAGAGTCGTGTGAAGTGGAGAGAATAAAGGAGATAAATATGGTTTTGGTGGGTTTGGTCGTGTCTAAGTAAAGATAAATACGTGGGTGTGGGTAGTTTTGGGTGAGGTAGTTTCAACCGTATTTGATCCAGAGAGATTTTAGGAAGAAAGTTAGAGGATTGTTGATTGTGGGTAGTTATCAATTAGTTTTTAAATGTTTTAGAATCGTTGGATTAAGAAATTTAGATGACAATCAAACGGACATGAATATCCAGGGATAAATCGTACGGTCCACCTCAAAAAAGGCTATTGTGTTTTATATAATATATATATATATATATATATCTAATGTAAAAATGAGACACAAAAAAAAAAATCAGTTTTACTTATATATATCACATTATTTTAAAGTAAATACGAGATGCAATAGAATAATAAAGTTTGAATTTTTTTTTAATTTGCATCTTTCAACTTTTTTTTTTTTTTTTGAGAATAAACCCGTACCATTAATAACAGGAGTACATTACAAATACAGCCCAAAAGGAAACATGAAGGACTAAAAACCAAAATTTACAACATAGGGACTAAAAGCGAAGCCGCCAACAAATGGGCGTCCTTATTGTAGACTCTATTACAATAAGACACCTCCACGTTTCTTTTCCAGGATGATAACCCTAATCCTTTCAATCTCCCTGATAAGTCGCCACGGTATATCACTATCTACGGCTGAAATTGCTTTTATCAAAACCCTAGAACCCCCCTCTATTATAAAGCCTTCTAGCCCTAAATCATTTGCCAGCTCCAAGCCGCACTTTAACCCTTCCATCTCACTATAAATTGGGGATTTTGGTTGTAAAAGCTTTGATTTCGAATACATGGCTACTCCTTCACTGTTCTTGGCAATGGCCGCACACGAAGCCATGTTGTCCCTGTATGCTCCATCGAAGTTTATTTTGATCTTACCTATCGGAGGGGGAATCCATCGATTTACCTGCAACAAGTTGTTAGAAACCTGATTTGGTTCAAGGTTAGAAACATACCTTATTTGATCCATTGCTTTCCAGAGAAATCTAGTCAGATCGATCTCTTTGTTTTGGAAATGAGCTTCGTTTCGTGATTTCCACCATTCCCACAGTAGGTATGTGATTTTATACCATTCTGAATCATCAAGTTGGTTTGATGTGATGGTATTTGATAATAAACTAATGGGTTCTCGATCTCCTTGGTACAGGTAATTGATCCCATCCATCGATGCCAGCTCTCTGAATTTTGGGCAGTCTCCAAACAGGTGAAACCTATCTTCCTGTTGATTTGTGTTGTATAGTTTACAAGTTTGAACTATATGAGTCACCCTTTTCCCAATGTTTACCAACATGGGTAGACCATCATGCACCATCTTCCATATAAACAATTGAACCTTTGGTTCCATCTGATTCTTTTTCCAAAATAATTTCCAAGGAAAAGTTATGGCTGATGCTGAAATTGTAGGCAAATTTTTGATTTGGGTATAGTAAGACTTTGTGGTAAATTTCCCATTTTCTAAAGGACACCAAATTAACCTATCTCTTTGAATAGATTGTGGTAAACTGATGTTTTGAATAACAATAATGGTCGTAGCATCAAAATATGTGTTTATGATTTTCATATTCCAAGCATTGTGATTACTATCTATTAGATCAGACACCCAGTAGATGTAAGTAGGCATTTCAGTAGTTATGATTGGTGTATTGTTTTGTATGCCTGGAATCCAAGGATCCGATCTTATCTTTATGTTTGTACCATCTCCTACCATCCATATGATATTGTTCCTGATAGTATTTTTAGTCTTTGCCATTGCTTGCCAAAAACTTGAAGCTCCTGTTGTGGTTGTTTCATTCCAATAGTCATCTTGCTTGAGATATTTTGCTTTTAAAAGATTAACCCAAATTGAATTTCTCTCTGTGACAAACCTCCAAGTCATTTTTGCAATCAGGGCTAGGTTTACCTCTTCTATTGATCTAATGCCCAGACCACCTTTATGTTTTGGACTAGTTAGTATGTCCCATTTAGTAAAATGAATTCTTGTATCCGTGTCAGAATGATTCCACCAAAAATCCCTCTCTATTTTCTCCAATTGTTCTATGATCTTTTTTGGTAATAGCTGAAAACTGCAAGGGTAAGTACAGAAAGCAGATAGAATAGATTTAATTAAGACAGTTTGACCTGCTTGAGTTATATACTTGCCTTTCCAATTTGATAGAGAGTTTTTAAATTTCTCTATAAGCCAAGAATAACTCTGAATACGATTACCTTTCTTGAGAATTAACGATCCTAGATATTTTTCATGTTCCACCATAATTGGAGCCGAGAGCTGATCGACAAATTGATTCTGTATATCCTGGTGGACACCCCTGCTGAAAAGTAAAGAAGACTTGGAGAAATTTACCTTCTGGCCCGAGAAGGAAGCATATTGATTCATCAATTGTTTTATTGCATTTAGATTCTGAATGTTTGCTGAACCAAATACTATCAGATCATCCGCAAACAACAGATGTGTTATACTGGGACTAGCCGGATTAATTCTGTAGCCTGTAAAAATGTTCTGAGATTCATAGTAATGAAATAAGAGAGAGAGAGAGACTGTGAGGATAGAATGAATAGGTAGGGAGATAACGGGCATCCCTGCCTAAGGCCTCTAGAGGCCGAAAAGTCGCCTACTGTTTTCCCATTGACCTGGATATTAAAGTTCGCACTAGTGATACACGACATAATCAGGTTTAATATAGATCCGTCCAGACCCGAAGCTTTTAGGACTTTATTAAGAAAGTCCCAATTAACCCTGTCGTAAGCTTTGGCCAAATCCATTTTTAAAGAAAATGTGCCCTCCCTGCTGGTTGATTTACTCATGGAATGCATAAGTTCTTTAGTAATAATGATATTATCGACAATTTGTCTGTTTGGCACGAAAGCGTTTTGGGACCAAGAAATGCACTCATCTAAATACGGCCGAATACGATTTGCTATGATTTTTGTGATGAATTTATAAACCGTATTGCATAGGGCTATTGGTCTGAAATCCGAGGCCATACTCGGATTCCTAATCTTTGGGATCAATGCAATAGTCGTCTGATTAATAGAAGGATCGATAGAACCTGATTTAAAAGCTTCCTGAATATAGTGAACCAACTCTGTCCCTATCGAGTCCCAGTTGTGTTGGTAGAAAAAGCATGGTAAACCATCTGGCCCCGGACTTTTTATCGATCCCATAGACATGACGACTGATTTTATTTCTTCCAAAGTGGGAATCCTTGAGATGTTGGTCAGGTGATCAGATGTAAAGACCTTATATGCATGAAGAATTTCGGTTGGCGGTTGTTCCACAAATTCAGCCGAAAATAGATTATGAAAATGAGCAATGAGTTCATTTGAGATGTCATCGAACTCATGTATAGTTTGTCCATTGAATAGTGTTAATTGGTGAATCTTATTTTTCTGTCTTCGAACCGACATTGCCAAGTGATACGCCTTGGTATTGCGATCTCCATTCTTAACCCATTTGGACTTCGCTCTTTGTTCAGCCTTTGTACATTGTAGATTTTCTAGATACAGAATCTCCTCTTGAATTTTACTTTCAACTTCTAGAATTTCAGTAGTAGAGATGAGGGATTGAATATCTAGAAGTCGTTTCTTCAAAATAGTAAGTCTATTTTTCAACGTACCAAACACATGTTTACTCCATCCTCTAATTTCATTTTTAATCTGATGGGTTTTCCCAACAAATTTGCCCGTGGAGTTCAACCATTTCTCTTGGAAAACCGACTTGTAATCCTCATGTTTGGTCCAAAAAACCTCAAACTTTGATATGGTGTTGACTGGAATTCCCTGAGTTATTAGTTTCAGCAAGATTGGGGCATGGTCACTGTTATAACGGGGCAGATGAAAAACTCCCGCCTCCGGATATTTCATAAGCCAACTGGAATTACTGAGAACTCGATCAAGTCTTTCTTTCGTCAGATGATGAAGAGATTTGCTGTTTGTCCAGGTGTAGGCTGGTTAGTGGTGGCCAACGGGCCGTGCCGACACGGAAACGGACCGGCACGGCCCGTTTATTTGAGGACACGGAACGGCACGGAACGGTCCGTTCCGTGCCGTGCCGACCCGTCACGGGTCTGGCGTGCCGTGTCGGGGCTGGGATTTTAGAGCCCCAGACCCGTTAAACACGGCCCATTAGACACGCAGGAACGACACGGAACGGATCGTACACGGCACGACCCATGGGCACGGAACGACACGGAACGGAAACGACAACAACGACACGCTAGCAACGGCCCAATTTAGTTATTTGAATTTAACAAAAGAGGTTTTACTTTTTTTTTTACTTAGATTTTTTTTTGTTCAAACAAACTAAAACTTTTTTTCAAAAAAATAAACAAATAAAGTGGTAAAGATAGTCTCACACCTAAACCACAAAATATAAAGTAAATGTGGAGAGTCTTTATACAACTCTTCTCCAATAAAATAAGCAAAGATATGACATAGACTCTAAAGTTTTTGTACATCACAATTTTTTACTTGAAAAAAAATGTATATTTCTTTTATTACTTTTCTTTGACAAGTAAAAAAATATTTATGAATGGGTCGGAGCCACGGAAGCGACTACGGGAACGCCACGGAACGGCCACGGGAACGACTACGAAAACGCCACGGAACGGCCACGGAAACGGCCAGAAACGCAACGGAAACGCCACGGGAACGGGTGGGCCGTTCCCATGGGCCGTTTCTGTGCCCAGACCTTTGTGGTCTGGGCACGGCACGGAACGGCACGGCTCAAGCCGTGCCTGGCGTGGCCGTGGCGTGTCTGACACGCCACGGCTGACAAACGGGCCGTGCCGGCACGACACGGCCCGTTGGCCACCACTAGGCTGGTCCATTGAATCCGAGGTCTAATAATTGAGCATCCTGGATGAATTTCTGAAATTGAGTCATAAATGGAATGTTAGTACTACCCCCCCACTTTTCACATTTTTCAGACAAAGCATTTAGATCACCTAAGCACACATAGGGGTTTGACGTAGCCTCAATTTTTGTCAATAAATCGGTCCAGAAAGGTAGTTTATTACACACTTGGGGCGGACCATAGACACAGAAAATGTCCCAAGGAATATTATCTGAGTCCTGAATTATGGTAGCATGTATGAGATTGGAAGAATGATGGTGAATATGTAATTTAAGGTCGTTTGACCAGTGTAAAATTAGTCCACCACTACGACCAACAGAGGGAACAGAAATAAAATTAGGAAGATTAAAATAATTAAAACAAGGTAGAGGAATATAATTAGAAATTCTCGTTTCCGAGAGAAATACAACAGAAGGTTTAGTGGAACCGAGGAACTGTTTCAGAGTTTCCTTTGTCGGGTTGTTCCCCAAGCCCCGACAATTCTAAGCAAACACATTCATGGTTGGGGCGGCATTAGGGCTGTCGTGGCCCGTTCCTCATTGCCATGCCATGGTGACGATCTCTGAGTCTTTCTGTATTGTTTCTTTGTTCTGACATCATCGAGCAGCATCTCATCATCCACCGATTTGCTCGTACTTGCAATGTTACCTTTGTTGTGAACCAACTTATCTTGTGTATCCTGATACAGGTCGTTTGTATGAATAGAAGCTATTCCTTGTTCTGTTTGGATCTTGCTTCGTTTAACCTGGTACAAACTAGACAATAAATTTCCATAATTATTACGAATATTAGGGTTCTTAGCACAAACCGTTTCTATTGGACTATCCTCATTATTATCAATGGTCAAATCCTGCAATTTGGGGATTAAGTCTTGACCGGAAGACCCCAATTCTTTTATGGGATTTCTAGTGGAAAATGGGACTTTAAAAGATTCAGGAAACTTTGGAGTCATAGCTTTAAGTACACGGTTCTTATCAATCTCAGACAAATTATGCTTTAAGAGGTCACCAAAAGCCAACACAGTAGAACAAAATTTCATAGTGTGGCCTATGTAACCACAGTAGATACAGAATCTTGGGAGTTTCTCAACCCTGATTTCTATAGAAATTAGTTTGGTATTGGAGAGTTTTAGATTAACTCTCGGGGTTAACGGTTGGTTTAAGGGAAGTTTAACTCTAACACGGCCAAATAGACTCCATTTCACGACATCTTCATTAGTAGTCGGAATGAAAGTCCCCAGCGTTCCTGCAAGTCTATTCACAATTGTGCAATTTAAATGACTAGAAGGAATGCCATGCAATTGAACCCAAAACCAAACAAAGTCAAAATTATGGTCTCCTGGAAAGATTTCCGGCTGACATTCTTGTAGGACTATGAGTTCTTCTTGCATAACCCAAGGGGAACTTTCTAAAGCAATGTCCAATTCCGATGCAGTCATAAACTTGATGAGAAAGAGATTGTCCTTTATTTCCGATACGGTGAATTTGTTTGGTCCATGTATTAACCGAGAAAGTCGATACATGGCCAATCCAATGTCAATTTTCTTTTGGCTTTGGAACCACACCACTCCTTGCTTGATCAGATCTGATTCCCAAGCGTTAATGTCACCTCCCTCTACCGTGATAGGAGGAGTTTCATTTGTTGATAATGCCTCAAATTGACGTAGGAATTGAGAGTTTTCAGACTCCATAGAACAAAGATACAAGAAAACCAAAGTGATAAAGACAAAGTCAGTAAGAGATTGAGACTAAATCTCGCAGAAAGATGCCCCTTTAGAGCGACGAATGATAGGATTTCAGACTTTAAAGAGTCTAAATCGAGAAGATCATCAAGATATCAACGGAGAACCGCCAATAACTGACTGAAAAAGCAGAAATAACCGAAATAAATAACTAATCGCGCCGCCAAAAGAAGAGGCTCCGGCAATAACTGACTATGAACTGATAACTCAGCCCGGGAGCAAAATTTAACAAAAAAGTGTTCTCCACACATGACCTTCCACTCTCTCTCCTTTGTTAGCTGCATCTTTCCACTTAATACAATGTTAATTATTAGTATTTGAAGAAGTGGCAAATCAGTAATTATAGTGTCTCAAATAAAAGTATTTTTTTTGATGAAATAAATCAAATAAAACAATTTGATCCCACATTTGTCTATCTTTTCTAGCTTATATTTTAGTTATCATTTTGGGCAACAATGTCCAAACTACAGAGTTGACTGTCTTTTAGGAGATACCATATGATTATTTATATTGTTATCTTATTCATATGAATCTTTAGTTCGATAAATACTTATAACTATACTCCACGTTATATTATACAGGAAACTAAATCAAAAGGTACAACATGTCTTTTTAGTCGTTTATAGTCTTAGAAGGGTGGAGATTATAAATTCTTGTTTATAGTCTTAAAAGGTGGGAGATGTCCTGGACTATTTCAAGTAGTTTAACTTCCGTTTAATGAAACATATTGATGGGAATGTAAGTTTATTATGACACGTTTGTCATATGTCCGATGGATATCTGATTCATTTTGCGGACAACGCTTATTATATATAGATCAACATCAGTGAAAGATTAGAGGTCAAGGGTTCGAGGCACACGCTTACCAATTCAAAAAAAAAAAAAACATCAGAGAAAGATCATTGTTAATTGCACATTAGTTAGCAACTCAATTCTATTCATTTTGCAATCCATTTATAAATATCTAATATTTTAATAATAATTTGGTATCTTCCAAAATTACTTCTAAAAAATGTTTTTATATGAAAACAATCTATTATAAATAAGGATCCCCACATTGATAATTGGGTATTAGATTTTGTTAGGTAGATAAGGCTTTGACAATAGGTATTTCTCAAATTACGGTTTTCAAAGAAAGCGAGACCCAATGACCTAAACATGGTATAAGACTAATTAAGCTCATTCGTGCAGTTACATGTGCTACATTATCTTTCCTATTGCAAATTAAGCCTAAAAATACACAAATGTAAGAGGGTGTGCGAGAATAATCCCACGTAGTGTAGGGGTACTATCATAACCAAAACTTTAGTAACTAGGGCATCACTTGCATACATTGCCCATAGATTTTAAGTAATTGGATGATCAATCCAACATATCATCTCAAAATCTTTGATTGTAAATCCATGAATTTGATGCAAACTTTAATTGTCACTTGCACTAATGAAAAAGAAGCCAACCCATTTGAATAAATTCTAAATTATCTTTCCTATTCAGCAGATTCTTTTATGCAAAAGTCATTACAGGAAGAACAAAACTATACCTCTGTTGATACCCAAACTTTGTTTAAAGGATTTCTAGCATCACCCATGGCTATGAAATGATACAAATTAGTTAAATTCTAATGAAAAGTAAAAGCATCTTTAATATATATATCGGTAAGTTGTCGGTTGATAGAGATTTTAGAGTACGGTACCGAATGTCAAATATGAATTAGAAGTCTCAAGTTGCAATATGTACAACTCAAAAAGAAAAGAGTCTAGATGACTACTATCAATCCAAAATGACCAAATCACTATAATTTTGATTTTGGATAATCCATACAAATATCTCATGAGAATATTTTCCTTTCCTTTTTTCCATTTTTGTCTACAAACTTATAAACAACCCCAACCCCAACTCCAACTCCAACCCCAAAACTCATCTTTCCTTGCCTATAAATAACCCACCATTCTTACCTCATTTTTCATCTTCACAGTCACTACTTACTCCAATAACAACAACAATTTCTACTACTAAAATCTTCATTTCATACTTATAGATATTTCTACATTTCTTTTAGACCAACATTTTCGACCCCAATAGTATTTTTTTTGAGATGGAGAAAGTAACAAGATTGGTTTCACAAAGAGCAGTTGTTATCTTTAGCAAGAATACATGCTGTATGAGTCACACAATCAAGACTTTATTTTATGATCTTGGTGTAAGTCCTGCAGTTTATGAGCTCGACGAAGACCCAAAAGGAAAAGAAACCGAAAAAGCACTCATAAGGCTAGGGTGTAATCCGGCTGTGCCGGCCATATTCATAGGTGGGGAGTTAATAGGAGGTGCTAATCAAGTCATGTCTCTTCACCTTAGTGGTTCTCTCATTCCATTGCTTAAACAAGCAGGAGCTATATGGCTTTAATCAGTACTATTATGTTTGATCAATATTAATCTTACATATATACACTAATTAATCACATTATGATACACAGTTTTTAAGTGTATCATACATGTACTAATTCAATATATGCAAGATTATACTAATTAATCAAGTGAAGTACAATTAGTTAGGGTTATTTTGAATAAAGGAATCAATGCAATAGTGAGGAATTCCATGGATTTTAAGTCCAAAATAAAGTTCAAAAAAAGTTTAAGGTCCAATAGGAGGCAATGTCCATCTTTTCTCCCCAACAAAAGGTCGCTGGCTAGAGGTGGCCGGCGACTTTCAATCCATAAAGTTTTTATTATTCTTATAATATCTTCCTCGAATTTTTTTCTCTATCTTCTTGTTCCTACTTCCTTGTTCTCCTCTTCTCTCTCTTTATACCATTTCTCCTCTTCTCTCTGTTTATACCATTGCCAGCAAAGGGAGGTCCCCCCACTCGTCGGCAATGGTAGAGAGAAGAGAATAGGAGAAGAGAGGGAATGAGGAAAATGTTTTTTCTTTCGAGTAAAGGTCTCCAACCAGAAGTTGTCGACCGGTAACCTTTTGCCTGAGAAGGAAGATAAGATTACCTCAAACAATACTCAATTTATTTTGAACAAGTCTTGGGTGAAAAATACGTTACCTTTAACAAGAAAACACATTGCCTTTAAAACTTCTGAATGCTATTTGGCCCGAGAAGGCAAAATTACAAACATATGTGAAAAATTTGCTTTTCCAGCCATTTTAGGTCATACATTATCGAATCAAGTAGCATTGTTGAATGAAAAAAGTTTTTATTCCTCACCATGTTTCAGGACCAAAAATGATAGAGGCCGAAACCACCCGGCTGTATGTGGTTTTCGGCCATCTTAGGGAGAGAAAATTCATCAAAGAGAGAAAGTAATGTAACGAGAGCACACATTTTCCTCAAATACCAAAATCCCTAAAGAGAACTTTCAAAATCCATAATTCATCAATATAACTAAAAAAAAGTAATGTAATGAGAGCTCACATAAGTAATTAAAGAAACCCCAAAAATCAGACAAGGGTTTCATAAGAAACAATGTAAGTAAACATTCGAAGAGATTATCGCAATACTGATTCTTTCACGAACGAGCGACCTCCTGATCTGCAAAGTAAAGGATCTAAAGTGAGAAACAATGTATGTTTGGTAAAGGAATTAGCAATGTTAAAGCTAGAAATTTGAAACTCACGAATACTCGAGGTGCACATTCAAGAACCGCGCGTTCTCCTTGCTCTGCGCCAAAGTTATAGAGCCCTCAATTACCTGATCTTGTTTGACCTCTATTGGGTCATAAAAATACAACAAGGTCTGCAAAAATACCGATTGGGCTACAATTTTATCAAATGAACATTACATATACAGTAAAATAGCTCGAATTATGCACCATTACACACGAAAAACATTCTTTTGATTCAAATCATTAACTACTATATTGGTTGAGACTAGAAAGATAATGAAGTCTTACCTGTTGCCAATGAGTAGGGGGATCCTCAGGCGCAGTAGATAGGACTAGTGTCTCATCGCCTTTAGCTCGTGTTCTTGTTGATGAAGATGCCCCACCATTTGATGATGAAGGTGCAAATTTATCAACGGGAGAAAATTCAGGCCCAGTGAATTCCACATCAAACCAGAAAGCAAATCCATGAAACGGGGCTGAAAGAAAGATTATATGTAATACAGTTATCATGCGATAAATAAGGTATATGACAAAGAAAATTTAAACAAAAAGTAAATGAAATTCGTATGATGTGACAAATATCATTGAGCTTTACTTCTGAATGTCCTGGGGATGTATTCTGAAAATGTATATTTTGAGAAATTGGAAAGTTTATAGAATAAAAGGTGAATCCAAACATTGAACTGTTTTAAATAAAACAGCGAAGAACAAAAACAAGGAAGGAGTAAAAGGACAGAGAACTGAACCTTGCATCATTGACGTGAACTTATATCGCGCTGTGATCGATTCCAGCTCTTGGTTCGTTATCGTATAAGAGTCCACATGCTTTACCTATCCACCAACACCACATTCTGAATCAGTTAAAATTTCCATGCGAAAAAAAAATAATCCCAGACATATTTAATATATGTAGTAGTTTAGATCACATTTACAATGATACATATCTAACCATCACCCTTACAAGGATATGTCTGTATTCAAAAATGTACTATTAATCTGACTAGAAAGAATCTAACTTTTCTAACACGGAAACGATAATCCAGATAGACACTAAATAGTAACTAATTAAAGAAAAAGAAAAAAAAACAAAAAGGAGAAAGATAAATCCAAGTAATAAATATGCATTGTGTTGGAACGGGTGTGATAATATACCATGCTTGGTCAAAAGGCAGTTCCATTCAATAACCAAACGTAGTGCATTCTGGATCAAATCAGGAAGAAACTTACCACAGATGGCCATGTTAAAACATTTTCACCACTTATCATCTCCACAATTGGCTCCTCAAATGCACATTGTTTTGCCAGTGGCATCATAGCAGACACTGAACCCAGCAAAAATCTCATCACAATATGATAAAGGAAACTAATAAATCCATTACTACCTATAAGTATAAGAGCGAAGTGGGTGCAGCAATAATAACTCATAGGTTAAGCCCTAAATGATGAATTTTTATGTTCTTTGCGACCCAAATATGACTTTCGAAACAGATAACAGATTATATGCTTAATGCTTCATATAATTCATACTTACTATCAATATCATACACATTACGCCAGAAATCAATGCTTTCCCTGTATCTATCAGGATTTGTTATAGGTGCCAAGTATAGCTGCAAAAATTAGAAAACTGACACCGTTAGATGGTTTCTCCTATTCACTCTCATATTCATTAAGAAGAAGCGTTGAATAAGAAAATGCTATTTTTACGCTCACCAATTTCTCTGTAGTGTAATAAGACGGTTGAAACTAAAAAAGAACTAATAAACTGCAAAACATACAGAAAACTGATTTTCTAAAATTGAAGTACCGTACCGTTGCATGAGAAGGAAGAATGAGTCCTCCAGGTTTCAGCCAACGATCTCTGGCTGTAATAACACTCCCCAGCATACTCTACAAGAAAAGATGCGACATTAAAATATGGTCACAAGTAAACAATTACAGTCGGCTGTCATTTTAGGTATCAAAGTATCAAACGACTTTGACACTAAAAATACTACTAAAGAAGTACAATACTAGCATTTTTTTTGAAAATTACAATACTAGAGGCGATACTTATCCTAGTTTAGACAACCCATACAATATGCCTGACCTACATGAAAAGATAAAACATTAACCTACCTCGTATAACAGCATGTAACCCATCCACTCGGAAATTATAACATCAACCTCCTCATCAATATTTACATCCTGCAATTATAAGCATCACATAAGGATAGGACTATGAATTCGCTTTGTTTATAAGTCCGTAGGACAAAAGAGTATTTAGTGTGGAATACAGAACTCGTGCAGTTATGCGCAATTAGCAATTTCTAAATTTACTGATAGTAGCCGTTACGGCTCAGTATTCTTTTCCTACTATCTCATTGTTATACAGGACTTATGGTAGTTCCCATGGTTGTAACAGTGTACAACAACGAGCTAACCATACCGATATAACCTTATGCAAATAAAACGAATAGAATTGATAACAATACAATGATAAAGGTGATTCTGAAGACGAGGAGAAGAGAGAGAGTAGTGGTTGATTAACCGAAAAAGTCATAAATTCGAGTTTAATTCGTTTAGAGAAACATGAAAGAGAAAATGCAAAATTGCATGACTAATTTATTTTGAATGTAACCAGGTCCTGTTTTCATGTGTGAGTGATCAAGGCAGGACGGCCACGTATGCGAGTTAGATCTACATCTGTTAGTTTCTTACATGCAAAAAAGTAAATATAACAAAACTCAGATATATCTATTTTAAAGAAACCCATAAAAATTCTGTTATTTAAAAGATGTGGGACTAGAAGAAGATAAAAAAAAGCCAAAAAGGCAATTAAACATAAAAGCAAAGTTAGTGTATGAACCTGAAGAGGAAGAGTCTAGATTAAAGGAAATGAAACATGAAAAGATGGTAACAACAACGGAATGAAGAATACGGAAATGAAACAGTTTCGTTAGATGATATAGATAGTGAGTTATTCCAAGTGTTGCTAAGAGATGATTAACTCCTTGTATCATCTTCCCGATATAGACAGTAGGCTTAAAAGTCATGCGTTAACTGACCAGCAACCATATATCTGATTTCTGATTTTCGGGATGTTTGTCTCTTTGTTTTCAATCTTTCTATCAAGGTAACTTCATTCTCAACATTATATTTCGTCTGTTAAGTACAACTTCAGTGTTTTGACATAGTTCATAGGAGCTCACCTCAACACGTCCATTTAGTACAAAGACTATGTCGGATAAGTTATTAGCTCTGACAACTTCCTTTGCCTGGGGAAAATTTTCAAATAAGAAGCCAAAAACAAACAGATGCTTAGAATTAAAAAAAGAAGAACATAGCATGTACTTCACTACTACTATGAGATAGGAAGGGACATAATATGATTAATTCAA
Organism: Eschscholzia californica; assembly: GCF_041429995.1. NCBI lineage: Eukaryota > Viridiplantae > Streptophyta > Magnoliopsida > Ranunculales > Papaveraceae > Eschscholzia > Eschscholzia californica. Next base: position 7,841,345 of record NW_028238198.1, on the reverse strand, counting down.
AATTGAAGGTTCCAGAAAGGCAAGTACCTGCAATGCAATCTCACTAGCTTCAACTGCATAAACCTGGCAAAGCAATAAAATAAAATTGTATTACACCAGAAGACAGACTTTGCATTAACGTTGTATGAACAAAATATGTGTACTGAAGCTAAACAATGAACAATGAAACAATCAAGAGGATTCTGTAAGCTCCTATAATATATTATTACTGATGAAGTCATACTAAGGTTACTTGAAATCTCCAAGGTCAAATGTTTCATATTTGATGTTCACATTATCTACAAACACTCCACAAATTTGGTCGTTTGGCGCTTTCTTGCAAGTTTAAGGTTCTGAACAGGCACGTCGACGAAGGATGGGATGGAAGTAATAAGGAGCCTTGAACAAGGAACTGGCTTAAGACATGGCTAACTTGAAAATGGGGCACTACTAAGAAAAGTGATCCCAATATCCCATAGTGGATGAAGTAACCAAAATATTATTTTTTGCATCAAAGCAGTGACATAATTCCCTCAGGTATAGAAAAAAGACAAATATGTATGATGTATTGACTAAACGCAATTCGGTCAGTAAACAGTTTTCCCATAACGAACATTCTATACTCAGTCATACCATAGATTCTTAAATTGCTTACCCTCTTTGCACCAGCAAGAGCGCAAAATATAGAAAGGATGCCAGTCCCACAGCCTACGTCAAGTACAACCTGCCAAAGGTAACACAGAATGAAACCATAAAATCGTCTCCTTTTTATAAGTGAACCTGAAATACTGAATCACGTACTACCTTTTTCTGAACAAGAAAAAACATATTGAAAACTTCTTCCTTCATTTACTTTCACAATTGAGAGTGCATACTCATAGGTGATATGGTTTGTTAATGTACTTCACAACTTGCAGTGCCACTGCGCTTGCATGATTGTATGGGTTAATAAACAGCTTTATCAAATGGAATTAATTTTCCGATTAAGATAGCCTATGGCTAGCGAGATATATGATTTCTTCAAAGACGTTATATCATGTTTTTCTGCCCCATAGAATCTGGAAATGCTTTCCAACGAGTTTACTAGAAAACTTACGATGGGTACAAAAGTTTATTTCTGGTCGTTCGGTATTAAGACAACGAGAAACAAACATTATCTAAGATTATAGGGGAATATAATAATAATCTAGGTATTATAAAGGTAGACTGTTCAAGAAAACAAAATAAACCAAGTCAACTGATCTCTTACTTTTCCTTTAATAGAATTTTGATGCCGCAATATAGCCTGTCTATAAGTTTCAGTTCGCACACGATCCTGCAACAATTTCCAAAAGAATAAGCACAATTTCAAGAGAAAATATAGTTTCTTTTTCCTTACAAGTCATCTCTGTCATTCAAATCAAAATGAAAGGTAACAAAAGACGAGTAGCTCAATTAATAACCTGAAATATCAAACCTAATCCTTCCCCACATACCAAAATCTTATTTTTTTTTATCTCAAATCAAATAGCTTGACATCACTTCTCTACCAGGGTCGTGTGCCTCGGAAGTGGACATATTTCCACAAGTATATGCTCATAATGTTAAAAATGGGTTATGGTTTATTATTTTTCTCTACTTCTTATCTTCAAAAGCTCAATTGTGTACCTCAAAATATGGTTGAAAATCTCTAATGATCATTAGGTCATAACCAATTCATAAAATTTATCATCTAGATTCATATAATTCATAAGAATTACCATTTCTTCAATAATTCTATCACTTCTAATCAATTTAAAAAAAGGAAATAAAAAATTACTTAAAACCAAGTACATTTTCGCATTAGCACAACAAAATGACCAAATTTACCAAAATCAACCTTTCTCTAAAACACTAATTACAGGTTTTACTCAAAAAACAACAAATAAGAAAAAAGAATCACAATAACAACCTGAAATGAGGCTGAATTAATCATTAAAAAGCTTCAAAAACTCTAATTAAGAATTAAAAGATCTTCATACAAAATTCAAAAGAATGAAATGAACTTGTTAATACCTTGAGCATTTCCTCGTGTATGCCAATATGAGAATAAGAGTGAAAGTAAGCCATATCGAAATCTGTACATGGTTTAGTCTCAATGTTTGAATCCCTAAATCCACGATTTCCTCTCTTCAATCGATCTCTTCGACTCAACCCTAATCGCCTCTCCGATGAATTACTCTGTTGCTGCTGATAGCCGTTGCCGCTACTTGGAGACGTCATTTTTCACTGCTTTCGTTTCGCTTGAGATATTAATAGTATCAGATATAAGCTCTATATATATAAGGAGGGAAGAGTTGGGCAACTTGAAGTGTCTAGCTATGATTCAGTGTACTTCAACTCACGTAATATTGTTTGCGACCTACTTAATATACCATAGATCTTCACCTAATAACCACATCCAAGGGTCTAACACATTAGGTTAAGATCTACGGCTATTAGATAGTGTCTTTTTTTTGTTGTCTTAAGGGGGGTACATCCGTAAATATTATGATATAAACTTTTTCTTTTTTCTAACTTTGAAATATTTGTGATCTGCAGAATCAGTGAGATTCGTTGAATTGTGACTTATTAAAAGTAGAAAGAGATTATGATATAATATGTGTATCTTTAAGATACATGCTAAATCATAAATTATTTTCTAAGTAAAAATGTTTGAAGTATCGTCGTAAGTGATTTTTCTTAAAAAGAATGATTTGAAAAATCTTACAAAAGTTATTTTGATACGAAAAGCAACTCTGGTATGAATGATCTTTTTATTTAGCTCATCTAGCAATTTTTGGGAATAATTAAAGCGTAATTTATATTTATTAGCCATGATTTTCAAGATTTTTATATGGTTTCGAATTTTTTTTTGTTAAGGATAGATATATTAAGAACTAAACATTTAGAGTGGCATCACAGTACATGTGTAAAAGAAAATAGGGAATACAACTCCACACTTTAGATCTCTCCTTTCTTCTAGCCTATTTAGCGAGTTTGTCCGCTTGAGTATTCGCATTTCTCTTGATGTGACTAAATTTGACCTGTTGAAACTCGTGCTTGATATTTCTTATACTACGAATATGTACCAACGATTGTCATTGCACTTCATGCTTGGGATTGTTAAGGTGTTTAATCAAGTTGATGTTGTCGCTTTCAATTATGACCTGCGCGTGGTTATGTTCTTTTGCCCAAATAAGACTGTTAAGAATGGCTAATGCCTCACTTTCCTCACTGTTTCTGGCTCTAGCAGTAGTCACGTTAGCAGTTATAAATTTGGATTGAGAATCATGTACTATAAAGCTGTGTCAATCCAATCACATAATTCTCTATCTCAATCAAAGGGAAATATTTTTCACATATTCACTCCCAATCACAAATATATTTACACCCTTTATTCTCTCTAGATCAATCACAATATATTCGTAATATTCCTTTGATTACTAGAATTATTCTTTTAGATTTGATTTTTGAATTTTAAATCCATGTAATTTGTCCATATATAGATGTATTGTATTACTATATAATGAGAACCTCACACACTGATTTAGTGTGCAAGAGAAAATTCAAATATTTATTTCTCTACATGGTATCAGTCCTTTGATCCACACCCACGACTTCTAGCTCCATTTATTTTTCTCTTAGCACCATTCCAATGGCAACAACTCAAACAATCCATCAACTTCATATAAACCATTTGATCTCTGTCAAGCTCGATGAAACCAATTATCTATTATGGTTAACCCAATTTAAACCCTTACTTAAAGGTTATTAACTTATAGGATATGTTGATGGAAACCTTTCACCTCCTCCACAAACACTTCCAGATTCAACTGAAGTTAACCCTGAATTCCTTAAGTGGGAAGAACATGATCAGATTCTTCTCAGTTGGTTATTATCTTCTTTGTCTGATTCAGTCCTTTCTCGAGTTGTTGGACTCACCACTTCACGAGCAGTATGGGAAGCTCTTGAGAAACGCTTTGCTCCCAAAAATCAGGCTCATCAAATGCTCCTTCGTCGAACTTTAAATAACTTGCACAAAGGTAATAAAACAATGCAACAATATTTTTCTTCTGCTAAACAACTTTCTGATGCTCTTGCAGCTTCTGGAAAACCAATCACTGATAGTGAACTACAACAAGCCATTCTAAATGGCCTTGATCAAGCTTATGATGCCATTGTAATAACTCTGACAACATTAGTAGATCTTGACATGGATGCATTTTTTGCTCATCTTTTGGCGTTTGAAATGCGTCTGGAAAATCAAACAGCATCTTTGCAGCAACCTATTGCTAATGTTGCATCCTTCAAACGTAACTCGGACTCTAGATCCTCTTATCAATCTGACCGTCAAACTTCGGGTACTTATCAAAATCGTGCAAACACACGTCGGTTCTCCAACAACCAAAAACCTCAAATACCTCAAGGACCATGTCAGTTATGCGGTAAGAATAACCATCTTGCTCAAGATTGTTGGTTCAGGTTTAATCGACGATATGCACCACCTACCAAACAACCACCAACGGCTTACATTGCTGCACCTAGCAACTGGGTCACCGATACGGGAGCTACAAACCATCTCACAGCTGATCTGAACAATCTGAACATCCATCATGAAAATGACGGCACAGAGCAAGTAAAAATTGGTAATGGTACTGCTTTAGCAGTAACTCATGTTGGTAATATTTCATTTACCCAAAATTCTCGTACCTATTCTTTAAATAATGTCTTACATGTACCCCAAATTAAAGCTAACCTCTTATCAGTCCATCAATTTAGCAAAGATAATGATATCTTTTTTGAATTTCACCCATATTTTTTCTTTGTGAAGGACCGTCGCACGAGGACAATACTGCTCCAAGGAAGGAATAGGAATGGCCTTTACACTTTTGATAATGCTCGAGAGATGAAAAACTCGGTTACTTATGCCAGTCTTATTGCTGAATTTGTGCCATTATGGCACCAACGTTTAGGACATCCTATGTTCCGAACGGTGAATAAAATAATAAAGAATAATTCTCTCGATTTATATAATAAAGATTTCTCATTTTGCAATTCTTGCCATGTTAGTAAAAGCAATAAACTCCCATTTCCGAATAGCACCACTATTTATGATACCCCATTAAGCTTAATTGTCTCAGATCTATGGGGTCCTGCCCCATCTGTTTCACGCAATGGTTTTAGGTATTATCTTTTGTTAATGGATGTTTTCTCCCACTACACTTGGATTTATCCATTATCTTGTAAATCAGATGTCTTACAAACATTCATACAATTTAAAACTCAAATAGAAAATGTTGTAGGTCATAAAATTAAAGTTTTTCAATCTGATAATGGTGGTGAGTATCGAAAGTTCACTTCTTTTCTCAACACTCATGGTATTCTTCATAGGTTATCTTGTCCACATACGTCTCCTCAAAATGGTATAGTAGAAAGACGACACCGACACATAACTGAATCCGGTCTCTCTCTCCTATACCATGCCTCTATGCCTACTGAATTTTGGTGGGATGCCTTCTCTACAGCTTGCTATTTAATTAATAGGCTCCCATCATCCAATAATACTAAATCTCCCCTTGAACTTCTATTTAACCAGGTACCTGATGATGAGTCATGAAAATGCCTCATCTCAATCTCTTAATTTAGGTCAGTTAGTCTAATTCGAGCTGTTACTATGATAAATTGCTTGTTTTTCTGTTTCAGGTATCTTTACAGGACTTAGTTTGAAAAACGAGATAAAGACTTACTTGAGGGGCATTTTGGTGATTTTAATGACAAGGGTATTCTGACCAATATTGATGATCGGGTTAAAGTAGAGTCCAAGACGAGTCCGTGGGTGAAAACGGAAATTAAATCGGAATTCGGACGTGAAAAATAGAGCGACTCAAAGTTTGGGTCAATATAAATTGACAAAATGCTACAGAACACGTGGCAGTAATCAGTGGAGTGACATGGTTCAATCCGACGGCAACTTCAAATTTTCGGTATAATACCCGGGCGCGCAAGGGATGTCAGGTAATAAGGATTCAGTGGACCGATTGTAGCTTGCTACAATAGACCCGCGTGCATCTGAGGACAGACCGAGGGCAGGTTGGATCGGACGGTTGTTGATTTCTATTTCGGTGTTCCTTGATACACCGAATAACTCCCTGACTGGCAACGTGATATGACCACAGCTGTCTCCACCGGATTGATGGCAACATTTGAGGAAACTTGGTGATTGGGTAATGCCATCCTTCCTTATCTCTATTTCTCTAATTAAAGAACAAAAGTATTCCTTCCTCTTTCAACAGTACTGAGAGAGAGAAATGGAAAGAAATAAAATGGTGAGAGGAAGAGATTTGACTTTTGAGGTAAGTGTTAGAATATATATCTTATAGTTAGGGGTTGTTTAGTAATTTGCCCTCCAAGGGCCTTTTAGTCTTTTATGTTACTATATATTTGTTTCTTGTAAAACCTAGTTTCACTAATGAAAACCCTTGCCTCCATTAGAGTGTTTCTTTCATCTTCTTCTTCTCTTTGAATATTCTTATTGTCTTCAACATGGTGTCAGAGCATGGTTCTTGAAATTTTTTATGCGGTTTGAACTAGAAGAGGGGAGAAGATGAAGGTGGTGTTGTTTTTTTTTTTTTTTTTTATATTGGGGTTTTACTAGAAGGATTTAAGGTAGTTTTGGATTCGGCTGTTATTTGGTATTGAACTAGATTTGATGGTGGTCTTAGTGGCTATTTAGAAAACAAAAAGCAGTTTTGAATTGGATTTCTTGGCGGTTTTGAATTGGATTTCTTGGCGGTTTTAAATTGGATTTGGATTTACCGGCTGGGTTGTTTTTTATTTGCTTGGTATTTTAAGGTTTGGAATTAATTTGTTGGGCGTTTTATTTGGGAGATTTGGAAACTATTGGCGGGTTTGAAGGGTGATTTTCTCTTCGTTTTTGCTATTCTCGTTGCGGATTTGGTATTGTTATTTCACACTTCTTCTTCTTATTTGTATTTCTCTAATTTGTTTGGTGGTGTTATTTGCTTGGTTATATTTGGTATTGAATTGAAAAATGGAGGGTGGAAAAGATGATTCATTGCAAGCTATTAGTGTAAGGTTGAATGGTAAAAATTACTCATATTGGAGTTTTTTGATGAAAAATTTTTTGAAAGGAAAATATTTGTGGGATTACATTGATGGTACTGTTACTCAACCAATTGATAGATCGAAAGAAAATTTTGCTGAGTTATCTAGGGTTTGGGAAGCAAACAATTCGAAAATCATTACTTGGATTAATAACTCAGTAGATAACACTATTGGATATCAGTTGGCGAAATTTCAAACTTGTCGTGAGATGTGGTTTTACTTAGCAGATATGTTCCAACAGTCGAACTTTGCAACACAGTATAAGTTAGAAGCTGATATTAGAAATATGGAACAAAGAGATAAGAGTATTCAAGAATTTCACGCTGCAATGACTGATCTTTGGGATCAGTTAGCTCTTACAGAATCTGAAGAGTTGCAGGCTTGTCCTCCTTATATTGCTCGTAGGGAGGAAGGTCGTTTGGTTCAGTTTTTGATGGCTTTGCGTAGTGATTTTGAATCAATTCGTAGTACAATTTTGCATAGTAAGCCACTTCCCTCCATTGCTAAAGTTGTTAATGAGCTTATGGCTGAAGAGACACGTCTCAAGTACCAAGCAAGGAAAGACATTATTCAAACACCTACTGAAACAGTGTTAGTTGTTCATTCGAAGCCAAATCAGAATCATCAGAACAAACCTCATACAAAAGTTGCTATGGACGAATGCAACTTCTGTAAGCAAAAGGGTCATTGGAAGGCTCAATGCCCCAAGTTAATGAACAAGTCGCAACATAATCAGAGACCTCAAAAGCCTTTTCAGTATAACACCGCAGCAGTTATACCGCCATCTGACTCGTCTGGTTCTAGTGGTTCATCTTCCTCTGTGCCCAAAACTGATAATGTGGTTGATCAATTTCAAATGTTTCAGAAATTTCTTGCTATGCAGCCACATGCTATGTCCACCTCTGCTCCGCAAGGCCCTTTAGCTCCTAAGCCTTCTAGTACTCCATTAGACTCACTCTCAGATCAGTTTCAGAGATTCTTAGCCATGCAACCTCATGCCTTGTCCTCTTCTGAAGGTTTGTCTTCTCTTATTTCTTCGCCAGGTATGCCTTCTTCAGTTTGGATTTTAGATTCTCGCGCCTCTCGTCATATGTCTCCTGAGTTATCATCTTTTGTTTCATTAAAGCATATATCTGATCTTCCAGTCCGTACCGCTGATGGCACACCAATGTCATTAAGTGGTATTGGCTCTGTTGTCACGCCTAATCTATCTCTTCAGAATGTTCTCCATGTTCCCAAACTTACTCTAAATCTTGCTTCTATTAGTCAGTTGTGTGATTCTGGATGTTTGGTTTTATTTTCTTCTACTGGTTGTTATGTACAGGATGTACAATCCCAGAAGCTGATTGGGACAGGCCGTAGACATGGGGCATTATATTTTGTAGAGGAGCTGAAAGTACCTGATGTTGCAGCTTCCACTTTTGACTTGTCATCCTTCCGTTTGAGTCCTTCATCTTCTAGTTTTTACTTATGGCATTCTCGTCTTGGTCATGTTTCAGCATCTAGGTTGAAATATTTAGTGTCTACCGGTGCATTAGGAGATTTGCAAGTTAAAAACATTTCTGATTGTAGTGGTTGCAAACTTGCAAAATTTTCTGCTTTACCTTTTGCTCCGAGTCTGTCTGTTTCAGTTAAACCTTTTGATCTAGTTCATTCTGATGTATGGGGTCCTTCTCCTGTTCCCACAAAAGGAGGTTCTCAATACTATGTTTCCTTTATTGATGATAACACTCGTTTTTGTTGGGTTTATCTTATGAAACATCGTTCTGAATTTTATGATATTTATCAACAGTTTCGAGCCTTAGTTAAAACACAATATTCCTCTATCATTAAGTGTTTTCGATGTGATTTAGGTGGGGAATATACTTCAAATAGGTTTCGTGAGTTGCTTGTTATGGATGGAACTGTTCATCAATCTTCGTGTACAGATACTCCTCAACAAAATGGTGTTGCTGAAAGGAAGCATCGGCACATCGTTGAAACTGCTCGTTCTTTGTTATTGTCTGCCTTTGTTCCTAGTGAGTATTGGGGTGAAGCTGTTCTCACTGCGGTAAATTTAATTAACAGAATTCCAACTTCCCATTGTTCAGGTTTGTCTCCATTTCAAGCATTGACTGGGCAGGCTCCTGACTACTCGTCCTTAAGAGTCTTTGGGTGTACTTGTTTTGTTCTTCGTCCTCATGCTGAGCGTAGCAAGTTATCTTCTCGTTCTGCCATGTGTGTATTTCTTGGTTATGGTGAAGGTCAGAAGGGTTATCGGTGTTATGATCTAGTTGCTCGTAAATTTTATGTCTCTCGTCATGTTGTATTTTTAGAGCATATACCTTATTTTTCTATTCCTGCTAATGCTCATGATGTGGCTCCCTCTAACCTAATCCATATTGATCCTTTTTCTGATGTTTGTGATACTCCTACTACTCATGTTGAACCTGCTGCAGCTGATGTTACTGATGTTCCTCTCACTTGTGATGTACCTCCAATTCCTACGACTGACCAAGCTCTTAATGAGATTGCACATCCACCTTCTCGTTATCCTCATCGTGCTCGTAAGTCCACTCAGTTACCTGATTTTGTTTATTCTACTTTTTCTCCTTCTTTTACTTCTTTCTTAGCATCTATTCATTGTCACTCTGAGCCTTCTTCCTATAAGGAGGCAGTTGTTGATCCTCTTTGGCGAAAGGCAATGGCTGAAGAACTCTCTGCTTTGCATAAAACTGATACATGGGATTTGGTACCTTTGCCCTCTGGTAAACGTACTATTGGTTCTCGTTGGGTATACAAAATCAAAACAAAGTCTGATGGGTCTATTGAGCGGTACAAAGCAAGACTAGTTGCTAAGGGGTTTTCGCAGGAGTACGGGATGGATTATGAGGAGACCTTTGCTCCGGTTGCAAAAATGACTACTGTTCGTATGCTTATTGCAGTTGCTTCGGTTCGTCAATGGCATATCTCTCAAATGGATGTTAAAAATGCTTTCTTAAATGGAGATCTTCAGGAAGAAGTTTATATGAATCCTCCTCCTGGTGTTCCACATAAATCTGGAGAAGTTTGTAAGCTTAAGAAAGCATTATATGGTCTCAAACAGGCACCGCGAGCTTGGTTTGAGAAGTTCTCACATGTAGTTACATCTCTTGGCTTTGCTTCTAGCAATCATGATTCAGCTCTTTTTGTCAAATATAGTGTTGCAGGTCGCATTCTTCTGTCGTTGTATGTTGATGACATGATTATTACTGGTGATGATATTGATGGTATTGCATCTTTGAAGTTGCAGCTAGCACGCCAATTTGAAATGAAGGATTTAGGCACTCTCCGTTACTTTTTGGGGATTGAAGTAGCCTCTACCCCGCAAGGTTATCTTCTCTCTCAGTCCAAATACACTACGGATATTCTTGAGCGTGCTCGTATCAGTGATACTCGGACAGCCGACTCTCCTATCGAGTCTAATGCTCGTTATTCTTCTACAGATGGTACTCCTTTAGCAGATCCTACACTATATCGTACTATTGTTGGCAGTTTGGTTTATCTCACTATTACTCGTCCAGATATTGCATATGCTGTGCATGTTGTTAGCCAGTTTGTGGGTTCACCTACTACAGTTCATTGGGCAGCTGTTCTTCGTATTCTGAGATATCTTCGAGGTACTTGCTTTCAAAGTCTCCTTTTTTCATCGACTTCTTCCTTGACTTTGCGAGCATATTCAGATGCAGACTGGGCGAGCGATCGCACAGATCGTAAGTCTATTACAGGTTATTGTGTATTCTTGGGCGATTCTCTTATTTCTTGGAGGAGCAAGAAACAGACTGTTGTATCTAGATCATCTACTGAAGCTGAGTATCGTGCTATGGCGTCTACGACAGCTGAGATAGTTTGGTTACGTGAGTTACTTGCAGACATGGGTGTTTCCATTCCAGAGGCTACTCCTATGTATTGTGACAATCAAAGTGCTATCCATATCGCTCATAATTCAGTCTTTCACGAACGCACCAAACACATTGAGATTGATTGTCACTTTACTCGGCATCATTTCACTCAAGGCACCATCAGTTTGCCGTTTGTCTCGTCCACTATGCAGATTGCTGACTTGTTCACCAAGTCACACTCGGTTCCACGCTTTCGTTTCTTAGCTAGCAAACTCTCGATGCTTTTCAACATCGCACCGTGAGTTTGAGGGAGGGTGTTAGAATATATATCTTATAGTTAGGGGTTGTTTAGTAATTTGCCCTCCAAGGGCCTTTTAGTCTTTTATGTTACTATATATTTGTTTCTTGTAAAACCTAGTTTCACTAATGAAAACCCTTGCCTCCATTAGAGTGTTTCTTTCATCTTCTTCTTCTCTTTGAATATTCTTATTGTCTTCAACAGTAAGTATATGATTTTATTTATCTCTCATCTCTATCCTCTGAATTTCTATAAGCCGAGAAGGAGACAAGATACCTTGTTGACATTTGATGGAGATCTTGGACAGAGAGATAAAGAGAATCGTGGAGATGAAAATATAGATGGAGATAGAAGATCATCATAGAAGAAGAGATCTCTCGGCTGGTTTAGAAAATTAGAGAAAGAGAGAGATATTATGGGTATCTTTAACAAAAGAAAGATAGAGAAAGAATAAGGAAGGTTTGGGTTGATGGTAAGAGCTGGATATTGAATATTTGATAACTTCATAGAAATGGAAAGGAAGATAGCTGGATATTGTGAAATCAGTAGAGAGAGAAAGGAGCTGTTACAACTTTCTGTTTCTTGGACTTCTATAAAAACAGAGAGTTGTAGAAGAGGTAGGGCATCTCGGTTTTGGGGTTTGATCCTCTCGAGCTCGACCTATAGAAAAATCAGAGAGAGAGAGAGAGAAAGAGTGAGAAACGCCATTATCTTCATCTACTTCTTCTCTTCTTCTTCTTGTTATGTAATTCTTTTAGTGAGAGAAAGAAACAGAGAGACAGACAGAGAAATATTTGTAGAAAGAGAAAGTGGGCAATTTGTAGAGAGAGAGAGATAAAGAATCAATTGAAACATATTTATTTCTTCTTCATTTTTTGTTTCTCTGGAGTTTAATTATTCATAGTTGTATTAAGAGAGAGAGACTAGAAGAAGTTTAAAACAGAAACAGTAGAAAGCAAGAGAGAAAAACAGTAGGGAAATAACTTTCCCACAGGGAAATTATTTCCGAGAAGACGAGAAATTCAATTTCCTTAAGGGTGCGTTTGGCTTCCAGTGGAAAATCAGCGAGAAAAAGTTTAGTTTTCTTCCATTCTCTTTTATTCTTTATGTCTATTTCAATATCGTATTATGATTAACTAATTCTCTATCTAGGGTTGATGATGAAACCAAATATTCGATCTTTAGAACATTAGTTATTTGGTTAATTCTTTGAATGTGATTTAATGTTTAAATTGTTTTAATTTATCAAGTAGATTATCTTTTCACTATCTATGCTTTTAGGTTTGATGTATCGTGCTTAGGTTAAATCCTTTGACGATACATACTTATTGATTGATAGATAGTAGTTTAGAAATTCATCTTTTAAATAAGACAATTACAATTTCATGAGTTAAAGACCGATTTTATCGAAAACATCTCCCGGAATTAGGACAGTTCATTATCCGAAATTCTGAGTTATAAAACGAGAGAGTTAGTCAGTTGATTTCGTGTGTTTAAAAGTGAGTTATTCGGTGGATTCCAAAAACCCTAGGTCGGCTCCCCCCATTTGAGTTCATTTTCATTTCCGTAATTTTATTTTAATATTTTATTTATTTTAAAAACCAAAACCAAATCATTTTACAATCTTATTACTTTCTAATTTTAGAATAGGTTTGACTAGTCTCTGAGGAACGAACCGGACTTACCGGAATTATCACTTGACGCCCGTATACTTGCGGGTGGTGACCTATTTAGGAAACTTTCTAGGCCCATCACCTGACTATAAGTCTTTAAAAGTTTTTGGTTGTTTATGTTACCCGTATTTACGTCCATATAACAAAAATAAATTAGAACCTAGGTCATTGCCTTGCACTTTTATTGGATATAGTGGTGCTCACAAAGGATTCATATGTCTTCATGTCCCTACAAATCGAGTTTACATTTCTCGGCATGTCAGATTTGAAGAAGGTGTCTTTCCATTCTCTTCACAGGAGCAGGTTGCCTTGCCATCAAGAGGTATTTCATCTCCACCATTAACCACTCAAATATTGTCTACACCTCCCTTTCATACCACACCACCTCCACAACCTCTTTCACCAACCTCACAATCTATGTCTATTCCAAATGCTACAACCACTTCACCCGCTACCTCATTGGTTAACCCTGTTCAACCCCAAACCATCAACCCCATTACTATTACCTCATGTAATCCACCCTCATCCCAACAACCCATTCTTGAAACCAACATATCAACCTCTCAATCACATCAAACTCCACCTACCCAACAAATTCATTCCCCAATTCCTAATGAAGTTAACCAACATGTATCAAGACCACTACAACTTGCTCCCGTTCCATCGCATTCAATGGTTACTCGTTCAAAGGATGGTACTAAAAGCCTATTAATAAATTATGTCTTGTTGCTTCTAAGTACCCTTTGCAGGTCAAAGATTTAATTGAGCCAACATGTTATACACAAGCAGTTGTTGATTCTAATTGGCGGCAAGCAATGGATGAAGAGATAAATGCACTAATAAGAAATGTAACATGGACTTTGGTTCCTTTCAAATCTGGAATGAATGTAGTCGGATCAAAATGGGTATTCCGTATTAAAAGAAAAGCTGATGGCACTCTTGAAAGATACAAAGCCCGATTAGTAGCAAAGGGCTTTCATCAACAAGAAGGAATAGATTATGGTGAAACATTTAGTCCTGTTGTGAAACCGTGCACAATTCGACTAATTTTATCTATTGCTCTTATGCATCATTGGCCAATTCGTCAATTAGATGTCCAAAATGCATTTCTACATGGATTTTTTGACGAGGATGTTTTTATGAAACAACCACCAGGTTATGTTGATTCTCGAGTTCCTAATTATGTCTGCAAACTACAAAAATCGTTGTATGGTTTAAAACAAGCACCACGGGCATGGTTTTCTCGCCTTAGTCAATATTCACTTCAACTTGGTTTTCATGGCTGATGAGCCTAAAAGGTTACCCTAAATAGGTCTACACCCGCAAGTGCACGGGTGTCAAGTTGTAGTATTTCCGGAAAGACCGGTTCGTTCCTCAGAGACTAAGTGAAATATATTCTAAAACCAGGAAGTAATAAGATTTTTCAAATGTTTATTTTGGTTTTAAAATAAATAAAATATTAAAATAAAATAAGGGAAATGAAAATAAATACAAATGATACAAGGAACTCAAATAGAGGAGAGTCTGGGTTTTCTGAATTCACCACATAAAATCATTTTTAATAATAAATATTTAGTCAAATTAAATCACTTTCTTTTTATAACTCAGAATTTCGGATAATGAACTATCCTAATTCCGGGAGATGTTTTTGTTAAAACTCAATTAAAATTTCGAATATGGTTTCATCATTAACCCTAGATTAGAGGATTAGATAATCATAATACGAGATTAAAGTATATGATAAGAATAAAAGAGAAATAGGGAGAAAAATAAACTTTCGCTGGAAATGATTTCCTGTCTGCAGCCAAACGCACCCTAAGGAGCAGTTTTCCTTCTGTTTTTACTGTTTTCCGGACAAACAGACCCTTAGGGAAAACGATTTTCTCATCTTCTCGGAAATATTTTCTCTGTGGGAAAATTATTTTCAATTCAATTTTCTCATCTTCCTCAATTGATTTCTCTCTCTCTCTCTCTCTACTGTTTTTCACTTCCTTCTAAACTCTTTCTCTCCTATAACTAAGAACTAAACAATTACAGAGAGATACAAGAAATATGAAATAAACGGTTTTAATTAATTCTCTGCCTCTCTCTCTACAAATCTCTCTATCTCTTTGTTTCTCTATTTCTCTCTCTCTGTTCTTTAACTTCTCTCTCTCTGTTATCCCTTTCTCTCACTAAAAACAATAAAGAAAAGAAGTATATGATGATAATCTCTGTTAATCTCTTCCTATCTGATTTAATATCTTTCTCTTTTTTTCTCTGATTTTTCTAGTTTGGTTGAGCTTAATACAAGTTGATCCCCCCAACCGAGATGATGTCTATCCATGTACTTTGTCTCTGTTTTTATATATCTAAGAAAGACAAGCAAAACATTATTCTCTCTCTAGAATATCATCTTCCTTCCTTTCTGACCTTCTGAAATAATCAATCGAATCCTCCTGATTCAAGCAATCTCAATCTTCTTTCAAATATTCAAAGAGAATATCCAGCTCCTCTTCCTTCCTTCTCTGATCGATTGAAATATCCCCTAAAGATGAGATATCCTCTCAATGGCAGCTCACTGTTTATGTTTATACCCGAGAAGAAGACCAACAATATTCGATCTCCCTTTCTCAATCAATTACCCCTCTCCTGCTTGCCAATTCCAAGAAGATATCCAGCTAGCCGGAATCTCTATGATCTTCCATCAATCTCTCTTGCCCTGTTCCGGCTACATAAAGTATCCGACTCTTTTGTCTTTCTAAAATCTTTCAATCACCCAAATCCGAGAGCTATCTCTAAGATTTCCTAAGAATTTCTCTGATTTCGAATCAATCTTTCTTTCCCTTTTTTCTCAGCTCTCTCTCTCTAACTGTATTTCCCAAATGGCCCCCAACTTTGTGACCAGCTTCCTGCCTAGCCCCCTACTTTATCAATAATTCTCATATGGCCCCTTTTGCAGTTACCGTTAACTTTCCGTTAACCAGTCATCATTTATCTCTCCTCCATCTCATCGCCTCTCTCTGCCACCTCATCATCTCGCCACTTTATTGTCTTCTCCGACAAGGTCGCCGGCCGGCTAATTTTTCGGCCGGCAACATTCAAACTTTAAAAAAAAAATTTTAATTATTTTCTCTCTCCTCTCTTTCTCTCTCTAAAAAAAAAAAAAATTCTCACCTGTCTTTCTCTCTCTAGATCTGGTTCTTAAAGAACCAGATCTGACCTTGAAGAAGGTCTGTTTGAAGGTTGAAGGTTGCCGGCCGGATCTGGTTCTTTAAGAAGGTTGAAGATCTGACCTGTCTTTCTTCAAGGTCAGATCTGGTTCTTTAAGAACCAGATCTAGAGAGAGAAAGACAGGTGAGAATTTTTTTTAGAGAAAGAGAGGAGAGAGAAAATAATAATTTTTTTTTTAAAAGTTTGAAGGTTGCCGGCCGGAAAATTGGCCGGCCGGCGACCTTGCCGGAGAAGACGATGAGGTGGCGAGATGATGAGGTGGCAGAGAGAGGCGATGAGATGGAGGAGAGATTAATGATGACTGGTTAACGGAAAGTTAACGGTAACTGCAAAAGGGGGCCATATGGGAATTATTGATAAAGTAGGGGGCTAGGCAGGAAGCTGGTCACAAAGTTGGGGGCTATTTGGGAAATAACTCAAAATATAATTCCCATAGATAAAGACGAGAGAGAGAAAGGGTTAGTTGCCTCAAATCTGGGCACCAATTAGAGAAAGACGTGTTGTCAATGTGGAAGTGATTCTATGTTTCTCGGGCCAGTTCGATAAGTTGAGACACAGCTTCAGATGGGACAACGTGTGCACTAATGATTTCGGCCACTGGATCCTGCTCTTTGTGGAAGGGAGTATCCTCCTATGATGCATCGCGTCACATAGAACCATCCCTTGGTGAAAATCCCGAATATCATTTACTGACCGAAGGTAACCCGAAAACGTCCAGATGAACCGCGTTCTCCCATTAGATCTGTGCCACTTGTCCTATAGTTGACTTGGTCAACCGATTTTTGAACCAAACTTTGACTAACTATAGTTTTGTCATCCGTGCTCCGATTCGACTTTCGCTTTCGTCGTTGGGTTCGTCTTGGACCCTACTTTCACATGAGCACCAATATTGACCAGAATACCCTTGTCATTAAAATGACCAAAATGCCCCTCAAGTATGTCTTTATCACGATGTTTTCGCATCGAACTCCGTAAATGAGACTTGAGAAAGAAAATCAAACAAATCATCAGAGTAACCGCTCGAACTGGACTAACTAACCCGAGTTAAGAGAGTCAGATGAGACATTTTCATGTCTCATCAATGACTCAATCTCAGATTCTTCTCTATTCATCAAACATACTCAACAGTCTATCATTTACATTTTAATATATGTAGATGATATAATTGTTACTGGTTCTAATCCTGAACACATTCAAGAACTACTCACTGATTTAAGTAAGGAGTTTGCGGTGAAAGATCTTGGCCCATTAACTTATTTCTTGGGTGTTGAGGTAATACATACAACCAATGGCTTAATCATCTCCCAAAGAAAATATATTACTGATCTATTACTTCGAACAAAGTTAGATGGTATCAAACCTATCAACACACCACTTGCACCTCAAGCTAAAATTCAAAAAATGGGGACAAATAAATTCTCAGATCCGACGTTATATAGAAGTACTGTTGGTGCACTACAATATCTTCATCTAACTAGACCGGATATATCAGTGGCTGTTAATAAAGTATGTCAATTCATGAATGATCCCTACGAGGAACACTGGGCTCTTGTTAAACGAATTTTGCGGTATTTAAAATCCACTTTGCAATATGGACTTCACTTTCAAAGACCAACTGATATAACTATAAATGCATATGTTGATGCGGATTGGGCTGGAAATTTAGATGATCGAAGATCCACAAGTGACTATTGTATTTACTTTGGCGGTAATATAATCTCATGGAGTGCTCGAAAACAGAAAACAGTTTCAAAATCTAGTACGGAAGCCGAATACTGTGGTATCGCCATTGCAACTTCAGAATTAGTTTGGATAGAATCTTTACTAAAGGAACTCAAAATTCTTTCTCCTCCACAATTATGGTGTGACAACTTGGGTGCAACGTAAAATACAACAAATCCTATCTTCATACTCGTACGAAGCATATCGAGATAGACTTTCATTTTGTACGTGAACGTGTTGCTAGAAAACAATTAAATGTCCAATTCATCTCATCAAAAGATCAAATAGCAGATATTTTCACAAAGGGACTCGGCTCACCAAGGTTTGATGTTCTTAGAAGCAAGTTAAGCGTTCGTCCACTCCCGCTTAACTTGAGGGGGTGTCAATCCAATCACATAATTCTCTATCTCAATCAAAGGGAAATATTTTTCACATATTCACTCCCAATCACAAATATATTTACACCCTTTATTCTCTCTAGATTAATCACAATATATTCGTAATATTCCTTTGATTACTAGAATTATTCTTTTAGATTTGATTTTTGAATTTTAAATCCATGTAATCTGTCCATATATAGATGTATTGTATTACTATATAATGAGAAACTCACACACTGATTTAGTGTGCAAGAGAAAATTCAAATATTTATTCCTCTACAAGCTGTTACCTATAAGTTTTTCTTTTTGAATTGTTCAGCGTGTCTCGAACCCTTGACATCTAGGATGGAATATTATACCTCTTACCACTCCAACCAAGGGTTGTTGACAACATTTAAAAAAGATGCATCGACATTTAATTTAATGAAGGGATATGGATGAGGTTGTCATCTGGCTACAGTTGCTGAGGGAGACTTCAACTGAGCAGGACTAATCTTGGGAAACGTTTTGATAAGTTGTAGAATAGTGTTAACATTGTATAGGGTTTGCTGAAAGTAGTGATCACACCTAGTAAAAATTCTTATGTGGCCAAATCCAACCTCGATAAATAAGTAAAACTTCTTATGTGGCCAAAATACTATTTTCAATATCCATTTTAACTTATTCCATTCTTCTTCTTTTCTTTCTATCTTTAGAACATCCTTAGACCCTTCTTCATCTTCAAATTCTTCTTCATCATTTTTATTCTAATATCTATAAGCCATCATCTTCTTCTTTTTCTCCGTTCCTAAACTTTTATCTCTTTTATGTAGAGGACTTCCTTTAATAGAGGTATGTAAATTTTCTTTTGAAAAAAAAAATTAATTTCTTAGATTTTCTTGCTACAATGCTAAATGGATGATTTCAAGAAGTTGGTAAAGGTGGAGTGGCGGAGATGAAGTATATGATATAAATAGTGTAAGTGAGGATCAGATCGCCATGAGAAATAGATTTGAATTAATTTTGTAAATATGGTGGAAGAAGATAATATGGATAAAAGAAAGAAAAAAAAATTATATACTTTTTAGGACGACAGAGAGAAACAAAGCATAACTAAGACGAAGAAAGATTTGAAGAAGAAGACCATGAAGAAGGATGTAAAGATGAAACATATTTCGAAGGGAGTGAGCAAATGAATGAGTATAGCTATAAATTCATCTTGACGTTAATAAGGGCAGTTTGGTCATACATGAAAATTTATAACGTATTTGTTACGATGGAAGGGTAAGTCCAATTACCAATTAAAAAGGAGGTATCTCCAATTACGCATTTTTGTCGGGAATAAATTAAGAAACCATTACGTTTTTATTTTCTCTTAAACACACTTACATTTGTCAAACTCAAACGCTTAACTCAGAAATTATTTCTAATTACACATGTTATAAAAATCATCATAAGTGATTTCTCTCAAAAGTGATCTGAAAATTTTTTTAAAAAATAAATTCGGCAAGAATAGTATCTTTGAAACAAAAGTCTTAAATTAGGGGACAAATTAAAGCGCAATTTATCATTGTCGTTTCCACGACTTCTATTAATAATACTAAGGGTTCATGGGTATAAGGCCCAAAATAATGTTCAAAAAAGGTTTAGGGTCCAATTTTCCCATAAAATGAGATTTTAGTCCTTTAGTACTTCGGACATAAAAACCCTTACTAAATACAAAAGATTTCCGTCCATATCGCATGCTGATTTCCCGCTGCTTTTTTAATAGATGTCGGACCGAGATTTGTACAACTGATTTGTAGCACGATTTCAGAATTTAATTAGGAAAAACATATATTTTCCAAATCAACTTTCTCTCTCATCGTTTCAGTTTTGGAAAGCAAATCAAATCTCCCTATTCCGAAATATTTCTAGCGTGATTTCGGTCATTAAATAGGAATAACGAATATTTTTCAAATCAATTTTCTCTCTCATCCTTTCAAATTTGGAAACCAAATCAAAACTCCATCTTTTCGGATTGATTCGAATTTTTCTGGGATCAATTTAGCGTGATTTGGGGGTTAATATACATAACGTATATATCACTTTCTTTCACTTAACTTTCAGATTTGGAATGAGTATATTTTCCCTCTCATCAAAATGATCCTAACGAAAAACCATCGAAACCCTAGAAATCAAAGCGCCATAACCCCAGTAATTTTTCATACACTTGCTTATGTTATGTACAAATATATGATTTTGTGTTATAAATTATGTACAATTTTGGTTGTATCACTATTATTTGACTGTACTGAATTATACATTGTTCTTACTTAACATATATTTGCAGGTTTATTTACATGAAACATGTTCATAAACTATGTACTATGTACGAACATCACAACAACATTTGTTTTCGTTTTTTACTCATACATAACCACACATCAAATACAAACTATGAAACAAGTTCATAAATTATGTGTTATTTATGACGAGGAAACCATCATTCGTCATGTTTACAACGTAATTTATCCAATGGTTCACATTATTTATACCAGAACTTAATATTTTTTTACACAGGTACACTGTTATATCTTCTCAACTATTTGAGTCATTCAACAAACAGCAGTTACACGCTTTAAATCATTCTTGACAAACTTGAAATCATGTCCTGTGTTGATACTGTACTGTTGAAGGGTGAATCGAAATGTTTTAGCACCACCAGGAAACAACTTACCAACTTCAGTAAAGATTTTATCCTAACCATCAGATTTTAGTTTTATCTTCTTCCCTACGTTGGATGATTCTGTAGGAATTTCCATCGGTAACAGCTAAACTACAAAACAAAAATGTAAATACTTGTCAACAATATGTATCATTTATGAAAATATACAATGTAAAATGCTATAAAGTATATTTATTGTTTAATAAACCTTATCGTTTGTTCGATAAAAACATAACTTTAGATTGAATAAGACGGCTATTGTTATGTGAAATTAAATTTGTTATGTGTAATAAATTACACATAATGTTTGGTAAAGGTATTATAATTTAAAATTTGTAACAAATGACATGTATAATATAGTAAATTATGTATAATTTATTATTAAAATTCATCTTGTGTTTGATACAAATAGAACTTTAGTTTGAATATGAAGGCTTCTTTGATGTGACATAATATGTGTTATGCTCAGTAAATTACACATAATTTCTTGTATATTACATATAATTTCTTGTAAATTTCACATCGTTTACATTCTGTTACAACAAAATCGTACAAAATCTTCTCTGGTACAAAAATGGTACGGATACCTTGATCTGATTATTACAGATGTTCTAAAAATAAAAATTTGTAACCTAAAACTACTGAAAAGTAACATAATACATGAAGACACGGATTGTAAACACGGATTAAACATTAACATCACAAAATCGGTTTTACATCTTAGTGAGAGAAAATTTATAATGATGAAGATGACTTAAAGATGATACAGATTAAAAGATCAAACGAAGTAGATGAACCAGATTATACTGAAAGTCATGGATAACTTTAAAGATGATGATGAAAAACATAAAAAAGAAAGATGAATCTTGATACTTTAACCATTACTGAATATGTCGAGCTTCTCATGAATACAAACATGATTCAATGACGATGGAATTTGAAAGATTAATCAAATATTAAACAGAAAGATGAATACGAACCTGGTAATTTGATGAAGGAACAATTAATAAACGATTGTGGATTGAGCTGGTGAAATAGATTGGAATAAGAGTTCGATCTTCAAAAATGAAGGATGAAAAACCTTTTCTGAATCACATTACGGTTACGATTTTAGCGAGAGAGAAAAAGGATTTAGGTTTCGTTTTTAGTTAGAGAGAATATATGATTTCTGTTATGGAGGAGATTGGAGAGAGAAAGTGGGAGATAAAATAGGAAACCAAATTTTTGAAAATTGATATTCAAAAAACGGATTTGTAATATATACAAGGGCATTATTGGTATTATAATTTAAAAGGAAACCTAGATATATGTGTTTTGATAGAGATGGACCCAATTGGACTAGATTTCCATTTATATTATTAATTTGGTTTAATACCCTATATTAGGATTAGGGTGGACTAAATATGTGTTTAGGGGTAGTTTTTTGGACCATAAGCCCATAAATCCCTAATACTAATCACCAACATTAAAAGAAAAACATACATTGTAAATGTCTTTTAATGCTAGCTTAAATATGGAGTATTTTGTATGACTCTTGTAAATTGTAAATATTTTCTAGGTATACATGTAAGTAGGACCATTATAAATGATTTCTCTTAAGAATAAGGATTTGAGAGAAATTCAAGAAAATAAATTTACGAACAAGTGTATCTTTGATATGAATAAGCTCTAATTAAGCTCATGAAGCAATTTTGAGGTTAACTAAAACACAATTCATGATTGTTTACCAAGGTTTTGAGGACTTCTTTAATTATAAAATCACCAAAATTTAAAGAAAAACATACATTTTACATGTCTTTAAATGCTATTTTAAAAAAATTTATTGCTCTCCTAAATACACTTAATTTGCATCAAACTGCTTACATTTGAAACGTTCGTCATTTCACCGTCTATATTTTAACTGTTTCGCAGGTGGTGCTTACATAGAGATGATGATATTTCGAATTGAAAGGAAGAAAAACTACAGATTTAAAAACAATTCGAAACAAACTTCTTTCTTTCACTTAATTTTCTTTAGCAACAAAAACAAGTTTTTTCTTCCACCTTCAAATTTTCAAGTTGTTTACAAACATTTCCTATTGTTGGTCTTTGAGATGTTTTATCATGTGTACAATCTAGCCCAAGTTGAATTGCTTTTCTCCCATTCTCACTATCACAACCACTTGCTCTAAGACTCTTATGAACAACTTTTTTGATGTTTTTCATCTTTCCTTTAGTGTCCATGCATCTTCCTCTTATCCATTTCGGTAATAATCCTCGATTGACATATTGGCTTTGCTTTGTAAGTAATTCAAGTATTAGAATTCCGATACTAAATATATCAGACTCAGGCGATGCAGGTCCTGAAGAAAAAGTGAAAATTGTTAAGAAATATTTATAGAGGTTTACAACGAGGTTTAGATAGAATTTTTCATGTGGGACTAACTTGTAGGATTTTCATATGAAACGTTTAGTTAAATCAATAACAAGCGTAGAGATCATGTACTTACCTTTTATTGCTAGAATATCAGATGAACCATACGTTCCACCAGATTGAAGCCCTTCTTCTCCTCTTTTGGCCAGTCCAAAATCGCTTAACTTGGCATTGAAGTCCTACAAATTCGAGGTTGAGCAAAAATGAGCTTCATATTTCAAAATTATATAGAAGAAAGACCTTAAAGAGACTTCTTCACCTCATCAATCAGGATATTTTCGGATTTAAGATCTCTAAAAATGATTTGTGGCTCTTGTTGGTGTAGGTGATTTATTACATTCGCCATATCACGGATAATTTTGAGAGTTGTTGGCCAATCTAGCTCTGTTACATAATGGAAATGATTTCATTAATAATAACGTCTCGTTTAAACATTTTTTCTAATAGATTTATACCGTGAATGTTGTTTCTCAAGGACCGTTTTCTCATGTACTCGTAAACCAAGCAAAGATCACTAGTGTCATTGGAGTACCCGACTAACTTAATGATGTTCGGGTGATTAATACTTGCAAGAATGCTCGTTTCCATCTGAAAATATATAATGTCATTTTTCTTCAAACCATATAAATAAATGTATAAAAATAATATTATGAAAGCGAAATTCTTTCACTAATTCATCATTTTTACTTACTTTAAATTCCGTTCTTTTAATGGTCTTGCCTCTATTTACTTTTATTGCAATTTCTTGTTGGGTGATACCCTTTCGCTCGCCCTTAGGAATTTTCCCTTTGAACACTTCTCCGAATGATCCTTGACCCAATTTTTCTTGAAAATGGTTTCCGTATAGAAGTAGTTCATTAAATGGAATCTGAACTGTAAAAAGATTATGCAATCGGAACAAACTTGAGATTAGAAAAACTTAGGAAAAAAAATCATGTTTTTATCTATGATGAAAAATGACGGAAGATACTACAAAATTAGACCTACCAAAGACCTAAATAGAATCTAAAATGAAGCGATGCATTAACAGAGGAAAGAGAGTTGACTTGGAACAAGAGACCATTGATTTCGTGTAGGTATGGAGACAGATACATACCTGGAAGCAATGGTTCCATGTCAATGCTTGTTTTTTTTATCTGTCAACCCTGGAGACAAGTCACCATAATTGAACTATAAGTAGGAGAAGTTCAAATCCCTATGGACTTAGGTAGTGTTCTTTTCTCCAATTTTATACATCAAATTGGATTCGAGTTTTAAATTGTCTCTAATCAGATTTCATTATGTTTGTTTTTATCTGACTCTTGTTTCTGATTGGTTTCAATTTTCAAATCCAGACTCGGGTTGATTTTGAGTTTACTTGAGCCATACATATTGAAAAAAAAAAGTCTTAATATTAAGGGCCCAATATATATGCAATAACTTGAATGGAAACAAGAACTGAATTAACTGACAGAATGATATATAAATCACATAATTGGAACAGTTGAGACTATAATATAATTCAGTTTTCACCTGTTCAATTATAGGAACCACACATCCTTATACAGTTGATAAGAGTAAGAACTCAAAATTTTGACCTGTTAAAGAAAAAAAAAACAGAGTAAGAACTTAATCTTGGATTCTCTAGAAAGAGATAGCAAGTAATTAAACATAACACATGAAGAAATTGAATAAAGATTAAAGATAAAATACCCAATTCTCATTTTGATTCAGATAAAAATAAGAAAAAGTGATTTTTCAGGTCTTTCTCTCTTTTTTTCTTGCTGCCTAAGACAGAGCAAGAAGGGTGTATTTATGAGATAAAATATGATTGACATCTATTTTAACACACACTTTCATCTCTCTCTCTCTCTCCATGACTATCACTATCTACTTTCCCTCTCTCTAGAAGCTAATGATAAAATAGCAATGTATATGTTGATAGAACATTGATATTGTGTCCCAAAATTTGAGCCTAAACCCGACCTAAAAAAGGGTGACAGTCGGATTTCGTTCAACCAATCAAGAGAGAGAAAACAGGGCAAAATCAGGTCGTCCACGTAAAATTCTTGTATAAATTTTAGCCATATATCATTTTTGATGTTGATATGATTGTTTCTAATCCCTCCAAACTTCAACTATTCAAACATTTTTTTTATTTGTTATAGTTGAAAATCTAGGTTTTGTTATGTTGATAACAGCCTACAAAGTAAAGAGTATATACCCATACAAGACTTTTAGTGAAAGATTAAAGGTAATTAATCATTAATTATAAAATTAAAATAATCTTGCCTTCAATTTTTTAATCTTGGTTTTATTCTTTACACGTTTTAAGTATAATTGCTCCATTCTCAAAAAAAAAAAAAAAGTATAATTGCTCCGTACTTACTTGTAAGAGTACCGACCATGTTATCATATTTAAGGGATTATTATGATTTTAAGTTCATATAATATTTATTTTGTTTGTTTTCTCAAAATTTATTTTGCTTTGTTGACACAAAAAAAGAGAAAAAAGTGTTGATTGTGAGGAGTCACTCTTCTAGGCCAAGCAAACAAGCCCAAGCCTAGGCTAAGCAAGCCCATAGGCCCACTCGATACCTCTAGATTCTTATGTACTTTTTTTTGTTGCAAGGTCACTTTATGTACCTATTAATCGTTTTCTAAGGGGATTATCATAATTTGTCATTGTAGTTTTTCTTTTCCTAATGGAAAGTGTTTTTTTTCCGATAAAAAAAGTGAGTTAGTCTTATAATGAGGAAAAGACAGAGATTTTAAAAGAAAGCGCTTTGGGGAAAGCTAAATAGTTTCCAGGGTGTAAAATTTTAAAGGGAATATGCAAAATTTTGAAAAGTTTCCGGGGAAACATATTTTATGGGAATATGGTTCAAAATAAAAAAACTCTCCCCCTCACCTCCCTCCACCTCACCTCACCTCCCTCCACCTCATCTTCTCTCTCTCTTCTCCGATAGGTCGCCGGCCGGAAAATTTTCTTCAACAGACCGGATCTGTTGAAGAACAGACCGGAACTCCGGCGAAGGGAAACCCCCTTCGCCGGAGTTTAGAGAGAGAGAGATGTGAGAGAAATAAAAAAAAAAAATTCATGGTCGCCGGCCGGAAAATTTTCCGGCCGGCGACCTATCGGAGAAGAGAGAGAGAAGATGAGGTGGAGAGAGAAGATGAGGTGGAGGGAGAGAAGTGAGGTGGAGAGAGAGAGCTGAGGTGGAGAAGCTATTTTGCTTTCCCCCTAAATAAAATTGTCAAACAAAATTGACCAATTTTTGACCAAGTCTTCACACCCCGGAAACTATTTAGCTTTCCCCAAAGCGCTGGCCATTTTAAAATGTATCTAAGATGGTGTGCTTGGCCCTCACATAGTCCAATGGCAGTTTTGGTCCCCCTCTTTTTTCTATTGGGGAAGGATAAATTTAAGTTGGGAAGTTTTAAAGGCACCTTTCTTAAATGTTATGCGCCCCTGCATCCCTCCTTTGACTTGATAAATCTAGTTTCACTGTAATTATTTATAGGCGCTCCCACATATGTAGTCTCGGACCGACTTTGTTACAAAGTTCGGCTCAAAGTCCACTAGATTCAACTCAGCAAACTCCGAAAGAACTTTATACAAGTTCTTAGCACAAATAGTCAAGTGAACCCAGGACTAATCTGAGTCAGTCACTCAGTCACCGAAACAAGTCACATAAAAATAAACATTCCGAGTACAATTTGATTCAAACATCTCAAGTCAAATCTCAATTTAAGAAAAAACACCATATAAATAACACATAAATAACTTCTCATAGACTATAGCTAATTTTTTTTTTCTTCACATGTTCAATTTTTTTCCCCAAGAGCTCTTTGTTATACTTGCTTATATGAAGAATCAAAGACATACATAGCTCTTCAACTTCACATCTTTGTTATACTTGTAAACAGAAAACACATATTACACTATTCAACTTATAGATATGTATATGTATAACATATGATCATGAAATTTTTTTTTTTTTTTTGTCTACGTGGGACTATTTTCGTAATAGGCTAGCACCTTCATTGAAGCTTTCTTAGATGTTCACATACTTCCTCTATTTTCGGTCTTTCAAAATGTTTGTCATGTGTACATCTTAGTCCAAGCTTGAGTAGTTCTTTTGCTATCTTATTATGGCAACCACTTGCTCTTAATGTCTTATGAACTACTTCATCAATATTCTTGATCTTTCCCTTAATGCAAACATTTCCTCTTACCCAATTTTGTAGCTTCCCTGTGTGCACAAATCCGGTCTTCTTTGATAGCAATTCAAGAATCAGTATCCCTATACTGAACACATCAGACTCTGGACTGGCTGGTCCTGCGAGTAATGTAAATCGTAGAGTCTCAACAAAGCGACTCTATGTAAAAGTATTCAATTGTATTCACTCTGAAAATTTGTCAGATTAGGTCAAGCTCAAAATGTAGGTTTGACTTTGAGATAATGAAATTATGGTTCATTTTGCTTAGTTCTTCGCCGAATAATGGACTAGGTATATTGGCATACCGAACATGGCAAGGACATCAGATGAACCTGTCGTTCCTCCCGTTTGGTCCCCCTTATCGCCTCTCTTGGCAACTCCGAAATCACTTAACTTAGCATTGAAATTCTGGCAATTAGGAGATTGAATGTAATCGGTACCGAGTAAAAAAAATTATATATGAATGCTTAGAAATCATAGAGACCTCCTTAATTATCATCACCTCATCAATCAAAATATTTTCTGACTTAAGGTCTCTAAAAATGATTTGTGGTTTTTGTCGATGTAGGTGGTATATCACATTCGCCATATCTCGAATAATCTTGAGAGTTCTTGGCCAGTTCAAATCTGTCCAAAGTTGAAAGTTTATTACATAAAACAACAAGAAGAAACCTAAAAGATCTTGAGAGGTTTGAGGAGTAGTTTCTGGCATAGCAACTACACCCTTCTTCTCAAGCCCATCCTAAACTTTAATACATGCACATACCTTGAATGTTTCCTTTCAAATTTCCTTTTACCATGTACTCATACACCAAGCAAAGATGATATTCGTCTTCCGAATACCCTATTAGCTTGATGATATTAGGATGTTTAATCGACCCAAGAATGCTTGTTTCCATCTGAAAAATCCACCAAGTAAGTTCACACACATTATGGTCCGAAAATTATTTAGAATTTATGGTATAAATGGAAGTTATTAGTTTTTTACTCGCTTCAAATTCGGTTCTTCTTTTCGTTGACACTTTAGTTACTTTTATTGCAACTTCCTGTTGAGGAAGCTTCCTAGGGTTGTTGATAGGAATGGTTCCTTTGTATACTAATCCAAATGCTCCTTTCCCCAATATAGAGCTTTCTTGGAATTGGTTTGCATAATATCCCAGTTCATCATATGTGAACTTAACTGTCAAAAACAAGTGGGAAAAATGTACGAAAACTCTAAAAAAGTAGTGAAGATTGTGATAGCTAGTTTCCTTTTTCCGGATAGAGGATGATTTTATGTTATTAGGAAAATCATTTCATGCAAAATTACATAACTTTCCGAATATATCGTTAAACTGTGTTTATAAGATCAACATAGTGATGGTAACTAAAAAGGCCATCGATATAAGAAATGCATGGATATGATGATGAAGAAGATGGAATTAATTAAGTACCAAGTATGGAGTATACCTAGATGATGTGGTTCTTGAGTTTGCACTGTTTGCTTCTGAACCTGTTTTCCATGGAGGAGCAATAGCTTAAAGCACATGTGTGATGTGTAGTTATATTTGCAGGCACATATACTGATATACACAAACAAACACACACATATATAGAGAGAGGGTTGGACCCATGTTAGGGCTTGTGGGGGCACATACCATCCTTAAATTTGTATTTCAAGTAGAGGTAAATATCTTCATCAAAAAAAAAAAAAAAAGTAGAGGTAAATATGTGTATAAAGAGATGTGACACAAACAATATTGTCTGGGAATAAAGGTGGGCACATTGGTTCCAAGGGGAGTTGTCCACCTTGTAGGTTCAATTCCCTTCATCATATTTCCTTTTCAATTTTTAGGGAAAATTTATAGACACCACTCGTAAGTATTAAAGTCACCTCCTTCCAACACAAACTCCATCCCAAATTTGCTTTTGACTCTTTGAGGTAGGCGTCTATAACACTAGTAGGGGCGCCTTACTTCACTAATTTTCATGGGCAAATTTGTTTGTGCTCCCTACTCTTTTATTAGTTATTATTTTGAATAATGATAGATTGGGAAGAAGAAAAACTAAACAGATTGTAGGCAAAAAGTCATACGTGGTTTGTCGTGATTCGTGATTTAGTGGACCAGAATCATTAAAAACACGAATCAACAAACCACATAAGTCTTCAACCTTATCATGGATTCGAGGTACACTGAAAACGCAAAAAAAAAAAAAAAACAAGCCACATAAGAGTCTGCCTAGTTTTCTTCTTCCCTATCGTTACCCTATTATTTTAGGCCTATATTTGTTTCTTTTGACTTTTTATTTTCAATTTTTTTTTTTTTTTTGAATCAAACTTCATTTAAAGGCCAAAAGACTAATGAGAATTACATCATGAAGTTGATGTTGAACCCCCTTAATTTAGCTTTATTTTTTCCTCAATTTGATGATGAACCCCCTTCATTTTGTTAGAGCAATCTCCATCTTACTCTTATGCCTTCTTATTATTTTATTTTCCTATATATACATGTATGTTAGTATTTTTTTCTGGCTATTTTTTCTTCTAAAATCAGTATCTCTCCGTTCCTTAAATTCTTTAAAAACATAAATTGTGGACATAATGAGTTCTCATCTTTTTCAAATAAGATTTATACATTATTTTAGTATGGTGTTGTGTAAGGTCGGGGTGTATGTTATTTGGGATTCAGCCCCATATTAAAGACTTTAACCCTTATATATGCTTGACAATTGTTAATACGAGGAGATTATAGTATTTTTTTTCGTAGAAAATATAAAATTTTTGAAACGGAGAAGTACAAAAAAAGATGGGATTGAAAATTACAGTCGTTACAACAGACCACCGATGCATCTTTTAGAAGTGTGACAATTATTAATGGTCAGGATCCTGGAAACAATTATAATGAAAAATAGTTGTTCGTGGAAGATAAAGATATTGTATGTAAATATGTAATAGTAGTATTCAATGCAGACCACTGTTTTTATAAATTCGAACTTTTTTATTGTTGTGTTTTAACCACCATCAACTACAGATATGTAGATAGGAGGAGAAAGAGAGACGTGAAGAGATGAAGTTTAGGGTGCAAATAATCTAGTGAATTTTTGGACTTAAAAAAAAAAAGTGCCCCCTTTAAGTCTTTTTTTTTTTTTTTTGATGAAGCCCCCTTTAAGTCTTTGTTCTCCTCAGACTTGCCACGATTCCCCAAAGCAATAGTCATTTTAAGCTACCTAAAATTTCTAACTTTATTTTATGATTATGAAAATTTCGCGGTTGAATTCCGGAATTAAAATCCAAAATAGGAATTCTTTCTCCGTTGAAAGAAAAGTCCAAAATTTTGGTAGAGAAATAAAATCGTCATAAAAAAATGACTTTGGAAATGTCACGGATATATCCGGAAAGAAAAGTCAAAATAGATGAAATTAATCTATTTTAGTGTCACAAATAGAAGAGAAATGTGACAAAAAGGTGCGTCACAACTAGAAATAGTTGGATATAGGTGACAGTAGAAGTCTGTCGCAAAAGAAGTTTTCTGACAGTTATTAACTGTAGCAACTGACCGTCACAAAAAGATTTTCCAACAGTAACACAAACTGTGGCAAAACTAGTCACACAAAACTGTGGCAAAAAAGTTATGTCACAAATATATAATTTGGGGGAAATTAGAAACTTATAAATTAGGGTTTTCCAAAATTTGGAAATTTCTCAAAATTTGGATTTCCCAAATCAAAAGTTAATTGAAAATGAAACGATAGAAATCACATCTAATGTGTATGAGGCCACTAATCCATCTATGGTATAATCCATATCAACCAAACTCGGCCAAGAATCAACCGGTGGTGATCGGAAGCTAGAGAGAGAAAGAGTCGTTCGTTGGCCGAAGAACCTAGAAAAATAAGGTTGGTTCATCACCAAACCGGAAGGAAACCGGTGGTGGAATAGTATTATGATGTATAAATCGATGGGAATGATCGATTGGGAACAAAAATGTCGCCGGAAATCGAACCCTAATATGTCCGTCTAGGGAAAGATGAAGAAGACGCTCGGGTAAAAGAAATTCGCGAGTGACGTCATCATGACGTAATCATGAACTCAGAATGCCGTCAGCATGCGTAATAAAACACGGGTCAATGGTCGCTGACTCGGTCAACAAAATCGAAAGATACAGAAACTTTCGTGATCTCCGATTGTTGGTAAGGTAGGGTTCCGGCGAGAGAAGATTTTCCGGTCACTCTAGGGTTTCCAAGAAACCGTGAACAAGATATCGCACCATGACGAGGGGAGAGACCTAATAGGTGTAGGATTCATCGACAATAGTTGGAGAAGAAGGAAAACCACCGATCAAAGCTCACTCGTTGCAGCCGATAGAGATTTCTAGAGAGAGTGAGCGGCGGTATACTAAAGCCCTAAAGCCGAGAAGGAAACGGGTGATTTCTTCATCGAATCAAGAGAGAAATGAGATTGTGATTGATGAGTAGTTGTCCAAAACGATACGATCGTTTGGTAAAGAAAAAAATCGCCGGAAAGTGCTAGGATGATGCCGGAAAAGTAATCGGTTAAAGCCCTAGATGCAGTCGTCGGAGAAGACGACTGAAGTTCGCGGTCAACGTCTGCTGACTTTAGTCAGCGTGTGAAGGGACTCTCGGGTCAAAGACAGTGGACTGGTCAGCATGTTCTTAAGGGGTTGTTTGGTCGCGGGTTTTGACAAAACCGGGTTTTTAATTGTTCCGGAACGGAAAATATTTGGTTCTGGTTGTTGAAAGTGAACCAGATCCGCGATTTTGGTTCCGAAACTTCTATTTTTAATTTCAGACCTATTTTAGGTCTAAAAAATTCGAAAAAATTGAAAAAAATCCGAAAAAATCGAAAATAAATGTAGAATCATACCTTTGTTGGAGAGGAACTACGTCTTCGATATACTTTAATAATCTCATAAAAATTTCGAATCTCCTATTCTTGGTTGAATTTTTTTTTCTACTTTTACTTGATTTTCTCGTCATAATCACAAGACTAATCTTGGAAAACAAATCGTATACACGATTGAAATATAATATAATCACAACTAAAAGAAAAGTTGGAATTTGCGGAAGCATAAATCAGGATCAATTAACCTGCTCATGATACCATGTTAAATTTACGATTATATAATAATCGGAGATATAGACATGAAATAACGACACGATAATTTAACGTGGTTCGGTCGAATACTCAAGACCTACATCCACGGAGAAATAATTCTTTATTAATAATTCACTACATACAATTGTATGTGGGAGTTGATCGGTTACATTGGTCAGACATAACTCGATGAGTTTGAATCCTAGAACCCTCTCCTATTTATAGATGACTTAGGGTTTAGGGTTTCCTAGTTTCTGATTACTAAACTAGGAAATAATACAAAATCTATCTAATATTACCATTAGATAGTTACAAGAGATATTCTGAATATAAGAAACTAAATCTTCACATATCTTCAATATATCTTCAATATATCTTCAAATATCTTCAATATTCTGAATTCTTCTTGATCGTCGGATCTCGCCTTCTCGATCCGTCACGTACATAAACGTATATTATTTCTGCAACTTATCTTGACCGCCGGATCTCCTATTTTCGATCCTCCTTATGTAACGTATCCTATTAACTCATACACCAAGCAAAGATGATATTCGTCTTCCGAATACCCTATTAGCTTGATGATATTAGGATGTTTAATCGACCCAAGAATGCTTGTTTCCATCTGAAAAATCCACCAAGTAAGTTCACACACATTATGGTCCGAAAATTATTTAGAATTTATGGTATAAATGGAAGTTATTAGTTTTTTACTCACTTCAAATTCGGTTCTTCTTTTCGTTGACACTTTAGTTACTTTTATTGCAACTTCCTGTTGAGGAAGCTTCCTAGGGTTGTTGATAGGAATGGTTCCTTTGTATACTAATCCAAATGCTCCTTTCCCCAATATAGAGCTTTCTTGGAATTGGTTTGCATAATATCCCAGTTCATCATATGTGAACTTAACTGTCAAAAACAAGTGGGAAAAATGTATGAAAACTCTAAAAAAGTAGTGAAGATTGTGATAGCTAGTTTCCTTTTTCCGGATAGAGGATGATTTTATGTTATTAGGAAAATCATTTCATGCAAAATTACATAACCTTCCGAATATATTGTTAAACTGTGTTTATAAGATCAACATAGTGATGGTAACTAAAAGGCCATCGATATAAGAAATGCATGGATATGATGATGAAGAAGATGGAATTAATTCAGTACCAAGTATGGAGTATACCTAGATGATGTGGTTCTTGAGTTTGCACTGTTTGCTTCTGAACCTGTTCTCCATGGAGGTGCAATAGCTTAAAGCACATGTGTGATGTGTAGTTATATTTGCATGCACATATACTGATATACACAAACAAAACACACATTTTTTTTTTGTTGAAAAACAAAAGACACATATATAGAGAGAGGGTTGGACCCATCTTTCAACAAAAAAAAAAAAAAGAGGGTTGGACCCATGTTAGTGCTTGGGGGGCACATACCATCCTTAAATTTGTATTTCAAGTAGAGGTAAAAAGGTGTATAAAGAGATGTGACACAAACAATATTGTCTGGGAATAAAGGTGGGTACATTGGTTCCAAGGGGAGTTGTCCACCTTGTAGGTTCAATTCCCTTCATCATATTTCCTTTTCAATTTTTAGGGAAGATTTATAGACACCACTCGTTAGTGTTAAAGACACCTCCTTCCAACACAAACTCCATCCCAAATTTGCTTTTGACTCTTTGAGGTAGGCGTCTATTACACTAGTGGGGGCGCCTTACTTCCCTAATTTTCATGAGCAAATTTATTTGTGCTCCCTACTCTTTTATTAGTTATTATTTTGAATAATGATAGATTGGGAAGAAGAAAAACTAAACAGATTGTAGGCAAAAAGTCATACGTGGTTTGTCGTGATTCGTGATTTAGTGGACCAGAATCATTAAAAACACGAATCAACAAACCACATAAGTCGCCAACAACCCATGATTGGAGTGGTAGGAGGTTTTGTCTTCAACCTTATCATGGATTCGAGGTACACTGAAAACGCAAAAAAAAAAAAACAAGCCACATAAGAGTCTGCCTAGTTTTCTTCTTCCCTATCGTTACCCTATTATTTTAGCCCTATATTTGTTTCTTTTCACTTTTTTTTTTCAATTTTTTTTTTTTTTTTGAATCAAACTTCATTCAAACTTCATTTAAAGGCCAAAAGACTAATGAGAATTACATCATGAAGTTGATGTTGAACCCCCTTAATTTAGCTTTATTTTTTCCTCAATTTGATGATGAACCCCCTTAATTTTGTTAGAGCAATCTCCATCTTACTCTTATGCCTTCTTATTATTTTATTTTCTTATATATACATGTATGTTAGTATTTTTTTTCTGGCTATTTTTTCTTCTAAAATCAGTATCTCTCCATTCCTTAAATTCTTTAAAAACGTAAATTGTGGACATAATGAGTTCTCATCCTTTTCAAATAAGATTTATACATTATTTTAGTATGGTGGTGTGTAAGGTCGGGGTGTATGTTATTTGGGATTCAGCCCCATATTAAAGACTTTAACCCTCATATATGCTTGACAATTGTTAATACGAGGAGATTATAGTATTTTTTCGTAGAAAATATAAATTTTTTGAAACGGAGAAGTACAAAAAAAAAGATGGGATTGAAAATTACAGTCGTTATAGCAGACCACCCATGCATCTTTTAGAAGTGTGACAATTATTAATGGTCAGGATCCTGGAAACAATTATAATGAAAAATAGTTGTTCGTGGAAGATAAAGATATTGTATGTAATAGTAGTATTCAATGCAGACCACTGTTTTTATAAATTCGAACTTTTTTATTGTTGTGTTTTAACCACCATCAACTACAGATATGTAGATAGGAGGAGAAAGAGAGACGTGAAGAGATGAAGTTTAGGGTGTAAATAATCTAGTGAATTTTTGGACTTAAAAAAAAAAGTGCCCCTTTAAGTCTTTGTTCTCCTCAGACTTGCCACGATTCCCCGAAGCAATAGTCATTTTAAGCTACATAAAATTTCTAACTTTATTTTATGTCCAGTCAATAGAGCATCCCGCAGTAGTGTTTGCAAAAATAGAGCATCCCGCAGTAGTGTTGCGTAATGATTTTCAGACTATCCTATGATTGTTCAAAGATCCTTTCATGCATTATGTCACATATCAAGGAAAATCCATTCTAGCGTCAAAGGGAAGTTCTCTTCTGATGAATAAATGAAAATATCACCTTGTAAAATTTATGGCAATGCCATTTTTCCTTCTGGTCTCAACCTGATAGAATCCATACAAAGGCAGTGTAATAAAGCATCACTATGAAAGCTAGTTCAACAAAAAAAAATGTTAACAAGAAAAGAAATGGTATTTGGAGCGAAAGATGAAAAGCGAGTGTGAAGCGACCCACTTAGGGGGAGACACGTGGTCACAACTCCGTTACTTTTCAAATTTCGGGAACATTGGAGTTTGGTTCACGAAATCAGCGAGTTTATAGATACGTCCCTCTACACAGATTAGATCTGAACCGTTGAATCTATAAACGGTCCAGATCATATACGAAAAGCTGAGTAAAATGTGACTTCTCCGGTTCTCCAAACTCCAGCCAATATGTCCAGTTCCAGACTTCTAGCAAAAAATAGTTCAAAATATTAGAAAAAGACAAGAGTGAATCATAGATTCTTAACAATGAACAAAAAAAGAGAGAAAAACAATATCCTACAAAGAGACTAGTTATTTTTTTTGTTGAGAGTACAAAGAGACTAGTTAGAGACATGAGTAGTGGGTTTGTCTCTAGTTCGAACGAAACATAACACGCAGGGACGGATCTACATGCAGGCCAAGGGGGGCCATGGCCCCCTTGGCCTGCCGTAAATTGTTTTAGAAATGCTGATTGCTCTATGACTTTTCGTATAAATAAAGTTTGAGTCATACTCATAACATATATGTAGCGCGGGTGAGATGGTAGAGGTCCGAGTTTTAGACGTGAGACACCTGTAGACTTAGATTTTTCATTTTTTTTTTTTGTTCGGCCCCCCTTGACTACTACTCCTAGTTCCGTCCCTGATAACACGGGAACAACTTAATAATTTCATTGTTGTTTCATTCATTTCATCTATTAGTGTCGGAATCGTGTTTCTTCTTTTGTTAAGGATCTCTTTCTTCTTTTTAAGTCAATGTTTTAGAACAAATTTTCGTCAAATGATTCTCCTTCATCCCGAACTTGTGGATTAAGGAATTGGGTAAAGGGGAATGTCTTAGATTTTCAATTTATGGTGGAAATTGTTGGGACTTTGACTATTTTGTTGTACCCTTGATTAAGGCCACTTCTTCATGCCTTGTGTGAAAATGAGATTGCTGTTTTTTCTTTTTTAATTTTCTTGGACATGAAGTATAAAAAAAAGCTGCTAGTTTAACTAAAAAGAAAGGAAGATTACTTTTTCCAAGTTCACATTAGTCTTTCAACAAAAAAAAAGAAAAAAAAGTTGACATTGACATTCGTGTTAGGAAACCTTAATAATTTCGAGTCTTCCTAATTTAATGGTTTAATATGAAAACTAGTAGCAAGTATGTACCAAAATGGGTATAAAAAGAAGACCATCTAATTTAATATGACTATTTCAACAAAGTTTTTTAATATGATTCTATTTATATCAAATTTAATAAGATATGTTTTGTTGAATACTTTAATGATCTTATCCAAATAGAAAAAAATATTGGCTTATCAAGATAATTGACATTAATTTGAAGAAACCTCATTACGCAGATTTTCTGTTTATGAACTATATTCGTAGTCTGTATTAGATTAGTTGAACTGATATAGTATGTTTGTTATATTAATTATATCAAGAATTATTTGCTTTAAGTATTTAATGTTGGAATCAGAGCTAATTTTGGCTTCATCCGGCTCGTCAAAATTAGAAACGGAATGCGCCCTTGCGCTTGTCTCTCTCTAGCTCTTGAATTTGGTGGAGCAAAAAATGATTCGAATCCGATTCCGGATGCATGAGAAATTCAAGTTTAAATTTAGACGAAGATAGGTTAAACCAGGGACTGAATTAGGAGTAGAAATCAAGGGGGCCAACCAAAAACCTTATAAAAGTTGACAAAATCTAAGCCTAACAGTGCTTGAACTCGGGTCTCTGACGTCCACAACTTCCACCTCTACCATCTCAACCACGCAACATATGTATCATGAGTTTGGTTTGAACGTTATTTATGTGATAAACAAGAGGGCAATCAACATTTCTAAATCAATTTGCACAAGTCAAGGGGGCCATGACACCCTTTGGCCTGCATGTAGATCTGTCCCTGGGTTAAACCATGGACTAAAACAGCAAATAGGGTAAGTCTGGGCGAAGCGTGCACACTCAGATCCGGATGGCTCGGTTTCCACGCGCGGGGATTAAGCAGATCTGACGGTTTCGATCAAGACTGTTCGAAATCTTGGTGGGACGCCTCAATAAGCGTTGGATCTGCGAGGATCCAACGACTGGCGTCCCACTCGCGTCAGGCAAGAGGTGGGATGACCGAGATCAGTCATCTAACGGCTCAGTCCATTATCTGTTGGGCAGATTTCGGGCGTGATCAAAGGATGGTCGTTCCCTCCGCATTTCTACTTAAATCTAACGCCCCGTATTGTTGCCGCCTCTAAAAGTTACAGTTATTTCAAGTTAAGTCTTTCTTCTTGAAAGGTTGTGTCCTTTGATCCTAAAAGGCACTTATGCCTATTTGATTCCTATATAAACAACCCAAATCCACTTCTTTATCCATTCAAGTTATTCTCTTCTTCTCTTCTGAAATCAGTATTCTAGTGTGTCTGGAATATAGTTCTGCTTTCAGAAATATTCTAATGTGTGTAGAATATAACTCTGACTTTAGAAATATTCTAGTATATCTACAACTCTGAAGAAAGAAGCCTCTGAGTGAGTTTCGTCAATTCTCTTCTTCTCTTCTCTTTTGAAATAAGTATTTTGGTGTGTCTGGAATATAATTATGATTTTAGAAATATTCTAGTGTGTTTGGAATTCCGAAGAGAGAAGTATTCGGGTGAAGTTAAAACCTTCAAGTGTCTAAAAGATCCATTCACATCAGTCCAAGAGCTCATATTATTTACGAAGGTTCGCCAGCTTTTAGAATATAATTACTATCAGGTGTAAAATGTCTTAAGGAAAGAGAATTTATTCTCGTCTCGACTCCATAAATTCTTCTTTTTACCCTCAATTTTTGTCTATATCGGTTAATCCGAAAGAAGGATTACTGATAAGTCAGTATTCACTTATTGTCTATCACTCTATAACTTAGAGAAAAGAAGTTTCTTACTTCAAACCAAGATTTTGTCTTAATCAAGACAAGACAGATGTAAAGTGAACTCTACTCATAACCAGAGGAGCAACATTTAAAAATAGGAAGTTATTAAAGAGCCTCTCATTAGTGTTATTGGTTCTTAAATTTCAGCTCAAGTCCGTCGAATTTAATTCTAATTTCAACTTTAAAACTTAATGTAGAATTCGGTAGATTTTGAGTAGACCTACACCTTTTTTTTTAAGAAAAGGCAAATTAATTTGGTCCAAGTCGCTAGATTTTTTCATAATTATTAAACTTTAACACAACCTCCTAATTACACATCGTTTTGTTTTTTTTTTGAAGAAATTCGACTACGATCTATTAATGAAAGAGGCTTAAAGTCCAACAACATGAAAGAGGTCTAAATATATCCTTAATAATCAAATTCAGTAAACCATGGATTCCAACTCCTCTGTGAATTGAACTTGGGATCTCCAGGATTATGGAGTTTATGTCAACACTTTCAACCACTTAGACAAGCAAGTGTTGACCCTAATTATTACATTATTTATTCCCGAGAAGTTTTATAGCCCCCCCCCCCCCCCCCCCCCCCCCCCCGTTCTTGTTAAAAGGGCCACTCCTTGTGAATTCGATATGAGCCCACCGAATTTACAAGAGACCATTTGGTACGAGCCCACCCCCCCCCCCCCCCCCCCCCCCCCCCCGTTCTTGTTAAAAGGCCCCTCCTTGTGAATTCGATACGAGCCCACCGAATTTACAAGAGACCATTTGGTACGAGCCCACCGAATTTGCAATAGACTATTCGGTACGAGCCCACTGAATTTCGTTCTAATAACCTATTTTGTAAATTCGGTATCTCGTACCAAATTGTGAATTCGGTGGACTCGTACCAAATTCACAAAAGGGACCATTTTAACAAGAATTGAGGTCCCTATAAAACTCCCCTTTATACCCTAATTAGTAATCATTGGTATGTCTATATACATGAAAAATGTAGGCCAACACTTCGAAAAAATAAGAAAATTTTTCGAGAGTACAAAGAGTTTGTCAAAGATTGGTCAATTTTAGTTGACCAATGTTGTACTAATTATTGTAGGAAAATAATTTTGAGCGAGTTTTATTTTTCTAATTGTTCCCCTTACCTCAACACCGTTTTTTCTCCACTTCGGTATTGATCGTCAGTAAACGACCATTTTCGGTAATTAATTTTTATCATCATCACCATCATTATTTCTCTCTCTTCCTCCTTTCTTTCTCTCATTCATCATTCTCTTCTCTCCTCTTCACTCTACCATTCCGCCGAAGGACCTGTCGCTGGTAAACGACAGTGGTTTGGGAGACTACCTATTGTACTGCTTTGTGATGAAATCTAGAGGAAGCAACAATAAGATAATCATAAAGTTTTTTTTTTATAATCATAAAGTCAAGTACTACGTAAAGATAAGAATGAGTAAGTCATGAAAGCAGAGATTCCCAAAACATATGAACACCATAACTGAGATATTCCAATAAAATTGTTACATATATCTTTAAGATGATCACCATAGATAAAACACCACTTGATGTAAGTAAAACCCTGACATAAAAATCCATATATATATATATATATGAACTTCTCCCTTTTAAAGACGCCATCTTTTCTGTTGAAAGGGTTTTACAGAGAGGAAGTGAGAAGTTGGACGGTGGAAGGAGAGGTGAGACATGAATTATATAGAGATGGGACGAGCTTTCAGATATAATCTATAGTACAACTTGTTGGGAACTTATCTTCTTGAAGGTGGAGCGAACGTGTGGGATTAACAACTCACCTTTGTAACAGATATTGAGTTTTTAACCAAACAAAATACAAATATTTGAATTTTTAACAAATAAGAATTCTTTTCTCTTTTGGATATCTTTTGGGTGAGATTTAGTCTCTTTTCATCCTTTTTCTTCTCATCTTCTTCTCTTTTATCTGGTTTCTATCTCTTTTTCTTTCTTATCATAATCTTTAAGTATGGATGCTACAAATTCTGATCTGTTGCAACAACTAGAGGAACTCACAACTGCAGAACCATCAGTACAAACAGTAGAAGGGTTCGAACATCTCAGTTTGGAATCTTCGGTGAATAAACATGGGGTTCTAAAGTTCTGCAGTGACAAGAGGATTGATACTAGTCAGGCCATGATTAGGCTGTCTCGAGTAATATATGGTCCTAACAAGTTTTCTCTCATAGAAATCAAAGAGAATCATTTCCTCATTCGCTTCTCAACGGGAACAGAACTCGAAATGGCTATGGTTCGATCTCCTTGGGTCATAATGGATGAACTCATTATTTTACAAGAGTGCAATCCCCTTTTGGCTCCAATCGACCATACATTTGACAAAGTATGGTTCTGGATCCAAATGCATGGAATTCCTATTCGGCATTTGAACAGCACTAATATCAATAGGGTGGCTTCGACTATAGGAAATTATGTACCAACTACTCCCGAAGATGCTGCAAAGTGGTCGTTATTTGGTCGAGTTCGTGTGGAAGTTAATGTCGCAGATATTCTGCCGAACAGGGTGAACCTAAAACTGTCTAATCATCAACTTATTTCGGTTGAATTACGGTTTGAACGATTACCCAGATTTTGCAATCTTTGTGGTCGTATAGGCCATACTTTAACTTTCTGTCCTATTAATTTACTTATTGGGGATCTTCTAAAAATGAATTTGACCGAGTCTCAACGATCTAAACTTCAATCGACCTTGATCCCCAAATACCCGGACAACTTTAAAGTGATCATGTCGAATAGAGGACAAGGAAAAGGATTAGAGTCTTTTCCAGGGACTAACATTTCTTGTAGTGATGGTATATTAGGATCCAGCCCAATAGGAGAATCTATAGGAGTGTCTCTGAATAATAATTTTGGAGATATCTTGGATCGTTTGAATTCAGTCAAGAGAGCACGTACTATTGGTCAGAACATTCCTTTTAATTTTCCTATAAGTCATCTTCAATCAGGTACTAATAATGTGCATGGGACATCTAGTGGGGAGAATCTAGAGGAAGGAGGCAGAATTCACAAGAGAATGGCGAGGGAGACAGCCCCTAACAAAGCAGTTGAAAAGGTTTCGGCTACCTTAAAGCCGATGGAAGAATGAGTATCCTTGCTTGGAATTGTCGGGGAATTGGGAACAACCCGACAAGGAATGCTCTTTATCAGTTCCTGAGGGCCACTAGGCCTGACTTAGTTTTTATTTCCGAGACTAAATTACCGTATTTATGTAATTTTTCTTTTCTTCATAATTTAGGATATAATAATTGCCACCAAGTTCTTTCCCAGGGAAGAAGTGGTGGTCTTGTTCTTCTTTGGACTAATAATATTAATATTAATATTAATTATTCGAATTGCAATTTAATTCATGCAACTATTCATGATAATAATCATCTTTTCGATTGGGATTTATTTTCTATCTATGGTCCACCTCGCATACAAGATAGACGTAACTTCTGGACTAACTTTTTGTCAACTTTATCTTCAGTTAATAACCCAGTTTGCTGTATCGGGGATATGAATGCAATTGGACATAATTCAGAAAAGCGAGGAGGATCGCAGAGTTCTCCTTTCATGAACCACTTCCAATCCTTCGTCCAACAGAGTGGGTTGATAGATCTCGGGTTCAATGGTCCTGCATTCACTTGGACAAATAATAGAGATCGACACCATCTAACCCAAGAACGGCTAGATAGAGTAATGGCATCATCGGATTGGCTTTTAACTTATCCGGATTCTGGAGTTTTTCATCTCCCTCGGTATGCAAGTGATCATGCTCCAATTCTTCTCAAGCCTAAAGTACAGGGTCAAATATTACCGACCATCCAAAGGTTTGAAAAATTTTGGACCAAACATGAAGAATACTTTGAGACTTTTTCCAACAGTTGGGATTCGGCTACAGGCTCCTTTTATGATAAGGCTCAAATGGTTAAGTCATCTTTATTACTTTGGAGTAAAAGGTCTTTTAATATCCTCCGAGATAGACTTATAGCTTTACGAAAGAGACTTCTTGATATCCAATCATTGCAGCCAACGAGTTTATCTATGATAGTAGAAAGCTCAATACAAGAGGAGATTATTCATTTGGAAGAAGTCGAAAGAATAAAATGTGAACAACGCTCTCGTCAGAAATGGGCAAATAACGGCGATAGGAATACAAGGGCATTTCACGCTTCTATGTCAATTAGAAAACAAAAGAATAGAATTCATCAATTGCGCACTCAGTCAGGTGATGTTACATCTAACGAAAGTGAAATTGCTAATGATTTAATTAGTTTCTTTCAGAATCTATTTACAGCTGAACCGGTAATCAACCGCCGATGGAAATTCTCAGTGCTTATAAAGTGATATCGCAGAAAGACTTACGCGCCATCTCCGAAATCCCAACAGCGGGGGAAATTAAAGAAGTAGTCATGAATATGGGTACTAATAAAAGTCCTAGTCCAGACGGACTACCATACTTTCAGCTCAATTGGGACAAAATAAGTAGTGAACTTATCAACTATATTCAGAATATATTTCGATCAGGTGATATTTCCGGGAAATTTTAAAAGGCCCCCTCGTTTTTGTTAAAAGGCCTCCCCGCTAAATGCGCCCCTCATTATAACCCATTTGGTTATAGGGCCCCCTCTACAAAAGAGCACCTCCTTCATCAATATTTGACCTAACGGCAAAGTTAACGCCGTTAGGTCAAACTTAACCCAAGACCAGAGATGTTGACCATGCCACATCATCATCTTCTCCGGTAGGTCGCCGGCCGGCCAAACTTCCGGCCGGCGACCTTCAATTTTTTTTTTTTTTTTTTTTTTTATTCTCTCTCTTCTCTCTCTCTCTCCAAAATTTTTTTTTTTTTTTTTTAACTCTCTCTCTCTCTAGAGATCTAGAGAGAGAGAGAGAGCAGATCCAGATCTGCTCGCAGACCCATTAGAGGTCTGCGAACAGACCTTCAAAAGGTCTGTTCGCAGACCTCTAATGGGTCTGCGAACAGACCTTCAAAGGGTCTGTTCGCAGACCCTTTGAAGGTCTGCGAACAGATCCATTGAAGGTCTGTTCGCAGACCTTCAATGGCTGCACTCTCTCTCTCTCTCTAGATCTATAGAGAGAGAGTTAAAAAAAAAAAAAAAAAAAAATTTTGGAGAGAGAGAAGAGAGAGAATAAAAAAAAAAAAAATTTGAAGGTCGCCGGCCGGAAGTTT
Source organism: Eschscholzia californica (assembly GCF_041429995.1). Classification (NCBI taxonomy): domain Eukaryota; kingdom Viridiplantae; phylum Streptophyta; class Magnoliopsida; order Ranunculales; family Papaveraceae; genus Eschscholzia; species Eschscholzia californica. The sequence goes on along the minus strand of NW_028238198.1, from coordinate 7,797,238 downwards.
GGCCGGCCGGCGACCTACCGGAGAAGATGATGATGTGGCAGAGAGAGAAAATGAGATGGAGGAGAGAAAATGTGGGTGAAATACACCTTTAAAGGGGTTTTTTTTCACCCATTCAAAGAGGGGGGGCCCTTTAACCAAGCTAAGTCAAAGGGTTTTTACTAAGTCAACGAAATCATGGGGAGGCCTTTTAACAAAAACGGGGAGGCCTTTTAAAATCTCCCTAAATTCTTCACTTAATTTTACTACTTTGGCCTTAATTCCAAAGGTCAAGATTCCTAGTTGCGCGTCTGACTTCAGACCAATATCACTTTGCAATTCCATCTACAAATTCATCACTAAGATTATAGCTAATCGTATTAAGCCTTTTCTCGAAGATAACATTATGTGGACCCAAAACGCTTTTGTGCCTAACAGGCAGATTTTAGATAATATTGTTATCACCCAAGAGGTCTTACACTCAATGCATAGCTCTAAGTCTAAGAGTGGTGGATTTTCCTTAAAAATGGACATGGCTAAGGCCTATGAAGTATTTGGAATTGGTTCTTCGAGCCATGGGACTTCATGGTCCCTTTCTACAACTTATCCTTCACTGTATTACCACCCCCACTTTTAATATTCAGATTAATGGTCATTTATATGGGAGTTTTAAGGGTTCTAGAGGTTTGAGGCAAGGGTGCCCCCTATCTCCCTACCTCTTCATCCTCACCTCTCAAGCCCTCTCTCTTCTTATTCACCATTATGAAACTAAATGTTTGTTTACAGGTTACAAGATTAACCCCTCCAGCCCCTCTATATCTCATCTTTTATTTGCAGATGATCTTATTATATTCGGAAAAGCATCACAAGCGAATCTAACTGCCATTCTTGAGTTTATGTCTATGTATTCGAATTTTTCAGGACAGTCGGTAAACTTCGATAAATCCTCCATCTACTTCAGCTCAGGAGTTCCAACTGCAATGAAAGAAACTTATATTAATTCTCTTCAAGCTCCTATAATGACTACCCAATCGAAATATCTAGGGGCACTTCTTTTAAAGCCGGGCAACCGTATAAAGAGCTTTGAGTGGTTACAGGAGAAATTCAAAAAAACTCTCTCGGGTTGGAAACAGAGATTGGTCTCACAAGCAGGGCGTACTGTTCTTATAAAGTCAGTTCTTAGTCCTTTATGTGTGTATCCATTCAGCTACCAAATGATTCCTAAAGGAGTCATTAATACACTAGAAAAGGAAGAGAGATCATTTTGGTGGGGACATGGAACTCATGAAAGAAAACTACATTTTATCAATTGGGATATTATTTGTAGTTCTAAAAAGTATGGTGGGTTAGGTATTCGTTCTCTCAATGAAGTCAATGAATCGTTGATAGCAAAAATGGCATGGCGGTTCTTAACAAATAAACAGGCAATTTGGGTTAAGCTTCTAAGCTCAAAATACTTAAAACATGGAGATTTCTGGACTGTAGACAAGAATTTACCTGCTTCTCCATTTTGGAGATCACTACTGCAAGTCAGAGAGACTATGAACAACAATACAATATGGATGATAGGTGATGGAACGGATACAAGGATAATGAAAGATAAATGGATACCTGAAATCACAGATCACATTCCAACATTAATTCAGGATTTACCACAGAATATTATTTGGGTCGCGGATTTGATAGACCATCAGACAAATTCATGGAAAATATCTTTATTCCAACAATATTTTACTACAGATTCCATCATAGCTATTATGAACATTACTATCCCAATTTCATACCAGAAAGACAAGTTGATATGGAAGAAAACAGAACAAGGTAAATTCTCTTCAAAGTCTTATTATTCTTCCATAAAATCAAGACCTAATCTACCTACAGAGATAAATGATTTTCCTTGGTCAAAATTTTGGAATAAGACGCATATGGATCCGAAAATACAAAATTTTATTTGGAGAATACTTCATGATGGGGTAGCCACTTTAGAAAATATTGGGATCAGAATATGCAATGTTAGCCAGATTTGCAAGATGTGTCAAGAGGGAGAAATTGAAACAGCAAAACATCTATTTGGTATGTGTCCCACATTCAAATCCTTTATATGCTCTTCGCAAGACAACAAGCTCATAGATCTAACAGATGATTATATAGATAATTTGAAACAATTACTAAATCAAGGGGAAACAGCATCTGAACAGTGGTATAAATACACTTATCTCTTGTGGCACTGGTGGAAATATCGAAATGAATCTCATTTTCAACAGTCGGATACTACTCTGGATCGAATTTGGAGTAATATTTCTCTCGACCTTCGTCGTATTCCTTCGATTGTTATTTTCCCCTCGTTTTCGAATGTTTTGCAGGAGAAAGCTTGGAAACCTCCAAACTTTGGGAGGATCAAGATTAATGTGGATGGAGCATACACCATTAGTAGAGCAGGTGCGGCGGCAGTAGCTAAGAATTGGAGAGGAGAGGTGGTGAATTCGATGACGGCGGTTTTCCATCCGATTTCAGCTTTGCACAGTGAACTAAAAAGTTTCGAATTAGGGCTTCGACTGGCGGAGAGAATGGGAATATATACATTTGATTTAGAAGGAGACTCCCTAACAATAGTTAACCTAATATCCAATGGTGCAGATTCATGCCCGTGGCGCCTTATACATGATCTCACCAAGCTGCGTGTCGAGTTAAATCAAAGGGAGGTGAACATTACTCATTGCTACAGGGAGGCCAATTACGCTCCTCATGAATTGGCAACATCAGTTTTAAACCCCTCTGTTTTCACACTTTGACATTTGGTTCTTTTATAATTGTGTTGTACTCTTGTAACTCTCATCCGTATGGATGGTTATCTATGTTATTAGCTTTTATCTCAAAAAAAAAAAAAAAAAAAAATTAACTTATCTTTTTAACTAAAAAAGATTTAAAATATGGTCTGCGACCTTTTTTTTGTCAACGTGTCTTTTTAACAAAAAAAAGATTAAAATTGGAATTGTACATAAGTCCACAAAATCTAATCTTTCTTTTTAATTGTCAGCGTGCCTCGAACCCTGACCTATAGGGTGGAAGACTAAACCTCTTACCACTCCAACCAAAGGTTGTCCACAAAATCTAACCTAATTACTAATGTGTTGTTAGGCAACGGTAAAATAAGTTACTTTTTTTGCTTATTTAAGTAGTAGAATAAAAAAGTTAATTTGATAACGTAAAAGTATCCGACTTCACTTAAGTTAAAATTTGACTTTCTTTAAAATTCATATTTTCAGTTTTGACTTTAAAGTTAAGCAACATTTCTTCAAAGGCTAGCGCTTTGGGGAAAGCTAAATAGTTTCCGTGTTGTGAAATTTTAAAGGGAATATGCAAAATTTCGAAAAGTTTCCGGGGAAACATATTTTATGGGAAATATGGTTCAAAATAAAAAAATTCTCCACCTCACCTCACCTCCCTTCACCTCACCTCTCTCTCTCTCCACCTCACCTTCTTTCTCCCTACCATTCTCTCTCCCTCTTCTCCGAATAGGTCGCCGGCCGGAAAATTTCCCGGCCGGCGACCATGAAAAAAAAAAAAATTCACTCATTCTCTCTCTCTAGAAACTCCGTCGAAGGGGTTTCCCTTCGCCGGAGTTCCGGTCTGTTGAAGAACCCCGGCGAAGGGAAACCCCTACGACGGAGTTTCTAGAGAGAGAGAGTGAGTGAAATATTTTATTTTATTTTTTCATGGTCGTCGGCCGGAAAAATTTTCGGCCAGCGACCTAATCGGAGAAGAGAGAGAGAGAATGGTAGGGAGAGAGAAGATGAGGTGGAGAAAGAGAGAGGCGAGGTGGGGGTTTTTTATTTTTCCCTCTAATTACTTACAAAATAAAATTGTCAAGCAAAATTGACCAACTTTTTACCAAGTCTTCACACCCCGGAAACTATTTAGCTTTCCCCGAAGTGCTGGCCTTCTTCCAAATATGCAAAAAATTTACTTTACCGAAAAAAATTTGTCTATTTTCGCTCCACCACCACAACAAAACTTCCACCACACTGTTGTATCACTATCACCAACTACCACCATACACGTCAACAAAAAAGAAAGAGAGAGAGAGAGAGAGAACGAGAGGTTGGTAACAAAAAATGATACTCGTCAACAAAAAAGAAAAACAAAAAACAAAAAATGATACTAATAATTAATGTGGAGCGCTAGCAGGAGGCCGTTTGCCGTGGATCTAGTAAAGAAGAATAAGAGGATGCACAAACAGGCTACAGGAGGCCATTGTGGAAGCCGGCCAGACCAAATGGAATTATCCCCTTCTTTTTGCCTATTTTACCACAGTAACAAAACCCCTTCTGAACTAGAAAAGGAAGAAAAAGAAAACATCTATGGTAAGGGGGAAAGTTACTTGGTAATTCTTTCTGCAAACCTGGCTATACAAATTGAAATGCTTTAACTTTATATGAAAATGAAAATAGAAGATCGATTCAAGGCGTGGAAATAATTTATTAAGACAGTTCTTAGAATGACATTCAATCAGTAGAGCCCCCAAACTCCTGGTATATACTGTTTTCTTGGATAACCAGAAGTAGCCCAAAACCAGACCTGTGCTGCTTTTGCTCTTTTGTGCATCAGGAAGTTAATGCATCACAGGCTCACCTATGAGAGCCACTGCCACTGGTGCACCAGGCACCACCCCAGGTCTAGCCGTCCAAGAGGATGCGGGTGCACTGGACCAGGAAGAGTTATTGGAGTACCAACTGCGGAAAATAGAGGCCCACTCCAATTGGTTGGACTATACCAAGCCGATACCAGCTGAGCACAGAAGCGTTTCAAGTGAATAGATGTTACCTTTTGGTGGGCTTACCAGAGCCAGTGGAGGATCCAGCGTTAGGAAGTCCATTCACTTGACCAGTTATTGGTCTCTGAGGTGTAGACACATTTTCTCCACTAACAGCGGTGGTAATATCATGGATGCTTGATCGCCTTCTATCTCTGTTCATAGAGTTTAAGCGAATGAAATATTTCTGAGCATGACTGGCTACTTGAGTGGGCGTCCTTGTTACCACAAAGTTACGAGATATACTCCTCCAATCGCCTTTTCCATATTTATCCAATCCAAGAAGAAATAACCTATTAATCATAAATACAGGTGTGAGAATAGTCCCACATGGGAGAAGAGCTATCTAGCAATCAAGAATATAGTGTCTAGGTCCTCTCCACTCATTGCCAATTGGTTTTGAGTTGATGACCACAAACTTAACAACAGGTATGTCAAAAACACACCAACAAAAAAGGAAAGCAGATCAGATAGAACAGAGTAATAAAGTCATGGGCTCATGGCAGAAACATCAAGCTGAGTAAGCAACTTCTTTGAAAATCGATGATAACTATAATATTCCCACTTCCAATAGACCCTCAATCAAAAAAATGAAATAGTTGTGGTTGTAGATGAAGTTTTCACGGAAAATAGAGGTGACTCAAAAAAATGTGGTTGAATTTGAGATAGGTTCAACAATGAGATGATTTTTGCTCATTTTATACTTGGAATTCCGAAGAATTCTACCATAGTTAACCGTTGTAGGATAGAGTTACCGAGAACTTTCCCGACCTTGTTTTAAGATTTTCTATATAAATTACTTGTGCGTTATCATCGAAACTTAAAATCAGTAAGCCAAAGATACTATCAACAATAAGTATACATATTCGAGACTCCACAACGCAAAAGAGAACGCTGAAGTATCATATTGTTTGCAGGACACATGTTAATTGTTTGAAGATCTGGACCAAATTTCGATGCTGACATTGCTCAACATTTTAACGAACTAGCATGTTCATAAGAAATACGGGTTTCTGGTCAATGGCATAAAATACAACGAAGAAATATGATCACCGTTCCATCCCATGTGATCGGGTCTCTTACAATAATCAAATAACTCGATGTTATATCAAATGCAGAATGAATATTGGACCAAAAATGAAGTTAGTTAGACTCTTATTGTTCTTTAATCAGTAAAGTTTAGGAAAGGATGATTGATGCTATCCGTGTAACGCCCCAAGACTTGGCAGTTATCAATATTATCCCCACTTTTGACACGAACGAGCACGGGCTTCTATCCTGGGTTAAGGTTTCACAAGTCCACCTAAAATGCCTCGATACTTATTAAGCTTTTTTTTTGTTAAAGATCGATACTTATTAAGCTTGAACTTAAACCTAATGGCCCGGCCTCGGACACCCTCTCAAGCAATGTGGGACTAAATGTTTGAAAGACAACTAAATGAAGAGTTCTTGTAAATGTTGAAGGCTAATATTATTTTAGGGTATGAGTTTACCTATGTTCTTCCTCTGTCCATGCTATTCCCTTTCGCCTCTCTTGATCCAACCTTGATGATGACTTCCCTCTTTGATTAGAATCACCCTGAAAATCTTCATCCTTTTTATTACTATCTCCAGCTTCAGTTCCATGATCAGCAGCTGAACTCTCTGGAGAAGAAAAATAACAAGGTAGAGGGATAAACCCAGAATCAATCCCATTAATATCTTCAACTAATATTTCATAATGGTTTTTTATATCTTCTGAAGTTTTTCCTGGTACTTGTGATGCAATTTTCTCCCACCTATCAATAGATTCATCAGGATGGAGAGCTAGGGCATTCTCAAAAGCTTTATCTTGTTCTCTACTCCATATTAAGTTTTCACTCTTTTCAGCCATGTCCATTTACCCCTCTTATCAAATTGTTTCAATAGCTTTTGATTGATTGATTGATTTCAAGAGTACCCAAAAGGGGGGGAAGCCAAAAAGATAGTGAAAAGAGAAACCTTGAGAATTCTAGTAATGGCTATTGAATTGAGATCTGGTTTAGGGTTTTACTGGAATGAGAGAAGATAAAAATAGGACAGACTTTGAAAGACAAACTCAAGATCAGAAAGAAAATACTTGATTTGGAGAAGAAACAAATAAATGATTTGGAAGTGGAGAAAAAGGAAAATTTTAATGATGATGAATTCTATGGAGAAGGGAAAGTAGGGTTCTTTGCTTTGGTCTTTGGACAGTATAATTAGAGGACTGGGTTGCCACTGTATATCTTCCATTTTGACACTTTTGGGTATTATTTTAGAATATTTGTTTTCTTTTTTCTGGTTCAATTAAAAAATGTGTCGCTAATGTGTTAATTATTTAGTGAATGTGTAGGGACATACTATGTCCAATACAAACTAAATTACGTGAAGTTAATCAGTAAAATGTAAAAAGTTATTTACGTTTTGTTTGATTCAATAAGATAATAGTATCACAAATAAATGATCTTTTTCGGAGAATTTCAAAAATTAGTGTATGTGAAACTGATTTGTTCAGCGAATACCAAATTTTTTGTTTATTTGGACTTTTATCTCTTTCTTTTTTGTTAATATTAGACTTATTGTGGTTATTAAGTTACATAGTTTGGACCTTTCATAAAAAATGATGTGGGTTCCTAATCACCCCAAGTGGGAGGTTTTTAGAACAAGCTTAATGGGGAAGAGGTGTTTCTTCCACTCATACCATTAAGATTTGTCTTACCATCAGGACAGTAGATGGGGCAGTGTGGGTCTCGCACCCGCACTAGACCCCCCACCACAGAGGGCCTATCTTTTTTTTAGTCTTTTACTGTAACCTATGTTGCATATATTCAGTTGGAGGTTGGAACAAAAACAATAGACAAACATTAGCATAGTCAATCGCCTCTTTTGATCATGTATGAGAGATCATGTTCTCGAGTATCATAGTTGGTGATTTTCATCTAAGTTTTTTAGTTAGTTTTTTCTTTTCTTATGTGCCGACAAAGCATCATTAAAAAAGAGAGTTGACCCTTCAATCAGAGTTATTGATTTATTTGTTCTGTCCAAAATCAAGATTAAATTTTGATAGTCTTGTCATTTTAATACCATTAAGTTGGCATGGATGAAAAAATAGTCAACTCCCTCACCCTCAATATGACATGGCATGTTGTATTTGAGGATAAGAAATTTGCTTTTCTATTGCCAGGGCAGTTTCCCAAATCACAAACTCTGCCCATTTTCACTATTCTTCTCCTGAGCCAAATTTGCAGTCAATGTTTAATCTTTTTCAATGCCATCCAGAGAAGAACAATAGGAATAAACAAATAGATACCCAAAACCTAGATTAAAGGCAAAGCTCTCCTAATCAACAAATCTAGTCTCTAACTTGCAACCAATTGTACCACCCACTAATGAAACTAAAACAATTTTCGAAATATCGTAGATAATTAGGTTAGTCAGATAGATCGGAATTCAAATCATCTTTATTCTTATTATAATCTTAGAAGAAGTACTTAATTGATGATGTGTACTAGTACAATTTTAAAAGAAGTCTAAATCAAATGACATTCATCAAGCCTTCTTAAACATAATCTTGAATGGTGTATCATCTGTCAAAGCTAAACGTCTAATTCCATCTTTACCAATATAAATCCCTACTTCCTTGCATATAACCTTGCAGAAATTGCACAAACCAGGGCAAAATACAAGCTTATAATCCTTCTCTCCATCTTTCTCAATCTTAAACCAATTGCTCAATGTTCCCGGACCTGGGCTACCTGCAACCCCGTCTGTCGTAATAAAATATTTTCCTACTGATTCGTCGTAAGGTGCTAGTCGCAATACCTGCGATTGTACACAGATAGACATAGCCGATAACTTGATATTGTGGTCGGCTGATAGACTAATCAGTTTCTTTTTCGGATCAACGGGGGTAAATGTCAATGGACGACCAAATGAAACTTCGCTTCGCGCTTGGATAACCTCCATCGGACATTGTGTGCCATTTAACTTCCGACCTTGTGTTAGTCCACCACCGCGACCACGAAAGACAGGCAATATGTAGTACTTTTTGTCCGATCTAAGGTAATCTCCGTCTATGTCACGAACAACATTTGACTTTGAATCGGCAGATACAAGCGAGTATTTGGTTACGAAACTAAAGAGGGAAAGAAGGATGAGAAAAACTGAAACCGTCTTCATTGAAAATGGAAAGAAAAGTAATCGAATTAGTATAAGTAAAAGATATGAAGCTTGCTTCCCATTTTATACTAGTACAATTAGAGGTAGTATTTATTAGGTTTGAGATTAGATGATGGAAGGCATGACGTTGGAGGGTTTCATGTCTACAAAAGTATTTGATTATTTTTAGTGCTATGAATGCCTCACATTTTGGCGGGTCAGACGGCCGACCCGCTTACCCAAGTGCTAGATCTTTTAGGAAATAAGGTACTACTCCTTATTTGGCAAGTGGGTTTGAAGGTTAATTTTACCTACTAATAGCCATGATTATATTAATAGACATGATTATTAGATGATTAACATCGTGGGGTTATGATTGAAGGTTAATTTTACCTACTAATAAAAAAGGTGTGGAAATCTGAAGTATTTGGAATAAGAAGATAATCAAGATTTAGGTAGTCAACCATTAAACATGTGGGGGAGTCAATGAAAGTGGGCGGGTTCCAAGAACAAGTTAAGTGGGAAGAGAAACTTCCTTTCACTCTTATCATTAAGTTGGGGATGGGTGCTTTCGGGCATGAAGCTTTGGTTGGGGGCATAAATAAAGTTTTGGTTGGGGCAGTCTCTTAAATAATTGAAATTTGTTGTAAAGCAATCTCACATTGGTGGGAGACAGGAGTGTGGTGCTCCTCTTAAGAGGTTAAGCACCCGTGCTTAGTGAGGCCTTTTAAAACCGTGAGGCCCAGGTGTGCCAAAGCGAACAATATCACTAACAGTCCGGAAGGCTGGTCCGCACCATCCTATAACACGTTATCATCACGATTCGTTCTACTATGATGTGGCTTTGGAGGGTGTGTTGTAAAGCAATCCCACATTGGTGGGAGACAGGAGTGTGGTGCTCCTCTTAAGAGGTTAAGCACCCTTCCCTAGTGAGGCCTGGAGTGTGGTGCTCCTCTTAAGCACCCTTCCCTAGTGAGGCCTTTTAAAACCGTGAAGCCCAGGTGTGCCAAAGCGGACAGTATCACTAGCAGCCCGGAAGGCTGGTCCGCACCATCCTATAACAAAACCAATATCTCCCTGGTAGCCCAGTTTGGTAAATGGATCTACTCCGCCATGCAGAGTCTCATATTTGACCTCAAAGAAGTACAAATCCAAGAATATTGAATTTGGGTATAAATAAATAAGTTTCTGCCAATTTTAGGTCATTTAATTTCGTCGAGCTTTAGACCAGCAGTAATTCGACAGTTATCGTGTTTATCACATTGTATCGATGTATGAATGTCTTTGTAATGACCATTGTAGTCAATATTCAAAAAAAAAAATATCAATATCTTAGCGTAATAATTTTACTTCTTTGCCTTGTCATTTTTATTGGTATGTCATGCTGATAATGGTCTCGAATCAGGTTTCAGAAGTTTTTTTTTTTGCCCAAACTCGTGAGGTCCGATACATTTGAATAGACAATTTGGACTGATTTTGGAATCATTTGAGACAAATGATTCTAGTTTATACGAGGCAGATACACAAGACTAGTTCCAGGCCTTCATACGAAGGAGTGATGATACCACTGATTGCTTTCACCTTATTACGTAAACATCTCAAGGAAACAGTAACTTGCTAAGAGCCTTGTTGACTAATAACCAAACTCAAACCAGGCATAAGATTCAATATACTTTATTACTTTTCGTATAAAAAGTTACCAACCAGTTGGAGTTGCTAGAAAAGATGAAGGCCAACAAGATCAATAACACACTTTTTTTTCATAATTATCACAATCCTATAAGGAAGGTTCAAAAGGGTGGTTACAAATCAATATAAATCACTAAATAACATGGACAAGACACTCAAGAACAACATACAAATCCAGCTAACAAGAGACCTGGGAAACTTACCTGTTTTTACAGTTCCTCCTCTTACTCCAAGACCGGCCATTTTACCAGTTCTTGCTTCGAATACTCTTCCTAGATAACCGATTGTTCGATTCTCTCAGAGAAACAAATCTACTACAGTAGGTGGTCCAGACAAACAACCTGTGAAAGTCACTCTGCAGTATTCAGGAAACAGCAATCCCGCCTCGTCACAACCCACCTCAGTTACATTAGGGCATGATCTAACGTCGAGATATACGAGAGATTTACATGAGCTAATAATACTCGATACCCCAGAAACTGTAATCTTTGGACAACTATTGATTCTCAAAACCTTCAAATTTGACTTAAACCCTGTGTTTCCTAACTCTAGGAAAGCCATATCAGTCACCTCTTCACAGCATCCAATATCAAGGGATTCTAAGTTTCTGCAGTGAGAAAATATGCAGATTAAAGAAACATCGGAGATATTCAAACACCAATCCATTCTCAAGCACTTTAGGTTTCCATTACATAAGATTGCCAAAGACTTGATTGATTCGTCGGAGATTTTTCTGCAGCCACCAATGACAAGAGTTTCGAGGTTCTTGCATGACTTACCCAAAGAATATATTGAATCGTCTCCTACTCTGTCACAATCCAACAATTTTAAGGTCCTAAGAGAAGAACATGATTTCGATATACTCAATATCCCAGTATCACCAATATTACAGCACTTACTGAGATCCAAAATTTTTATTTGGCGACATTTATCGACTAGAGTTGCTAGACCTGAGTCAGTTATCTTGAAGCATCCTTCTAATCCCAACTCTTCAAGATTGGGGCAATGCTTAGAAAGGGCTTCGAATAATCCATCGGTGATGAATCTGCAACCCACAAGATTTAAAATTCTCAAGTTATGGCAGCCTTCGGCTATGGCTGTTAATCCTTTGTCAGTTAGCTTTCTGCAGTAGGATACGTCTAATGACCTTAGCGATGAGAGTCCAACTCCAAGTGATATAATTCCCTTATCTGTAATACCTGTGAAGCCAAGAAATTTCAATTTTGAAATGGAATGTAAACAATATTAGATGATTAATAGAACAAAATCAAATGTTTCGAAAATATCGAATAGGAAGAAAATGTACAATTACTGTTAAGGAATAATCCATACAAAAATGCTGGGTTCGCAAAATTTTCTCAACAGTAATTGACACAGGTCATCTCACCGTTGCTTTTACTATTTTCGTGATCTAAAGACACATCACAAACTTAGCTATGTCCCAATACATAAGAAACATATCTAATCCTTCGGCACTAGGTCGATTATTAACTTGTCTAATTAGCAAATAAGCGAGCCTTATCAATGAGATACAATTGTTTTGTTATGACTTTTGAAATCATATTTTGTCAAACGAATAAAATTTCGCTTATGGGTCTTCTCACCGTCTATGAAATTAAATGATACTCTTATTGAAAACATCCTTTTACTTCACTCGACTGATAAATAGGAAAATTAATATAACAACAGAAGATAAAGTGACTTTATGCTTATCCTACCAAATGAAAAAAAATCATGACACCCAATGACATAATGTGGCACCAACCAAAAGATCATGACAACTAACTTACCTCGTACCTACCTCTATTTGGCCTAATTAAAAAAACCAGAAGGCTTACTTTCAAATGAATTCTTTTAGTCAGTCCAACCAGAATTATGGAAACCTAATCCTTATTTCCTACTTGAAAATTGCTTATAATCAAGCACCACCTAATAATGAACCATATCATTTTTATTTCGCAACAAACATAGAGTTCATCAGTTTGTTGACCTAAAGCCAAAAAGCTTCACTAGAATTAATCTTTAAGGCTTCATTTGAGGATAAGGTTAGAATGACGAACTTGTCGACATTATTATACACCCTCGGTTTATCTCACGATTTCAAAGATTTCATCTTTAGAGGTTTATGAACATGAAACATTTGAAGTTGGGGGGAAATGGCTGGGTTCTCTTTTCAATATCAATTCAGAAAATTGAACATCAAACTGATTAGAGAACAATCATAAACTACCGAAGATATCCCCCAAAATGCTTAATCCTCATCAAACTACTACCAAATTTCATACTAAAAATTTGAAAACACAAAAGGGGTACTACTCTAAATAAGCATTAGAATGAACATTTCTCCGTTGAGGGCATTTGGGGATAAACTTAACATGCAATTACACAAAGAGAATACAACTAAAAACTTCAAAATTAGTGTAAAATTCCGTTAATTTAAAAGCTAAAATTGGAAAATTCTTCAGTTGATTTGAGAATTTAGTATAGAATTCAACTAAGAAAAGCAAGAAATTGGAGCTAAATAGTTCAATTAAGAGGGGATAAAAATCGAACCTTTACAGTTCTGAAGATTAAGAATTTGTAAGAAACGAAAGCCAGAGGCAACAACGGAGAGATCGGAATCAGTAACACCAGGATAGAAAGAACGAGAGATTGATTGAGAGAGATCTAATTCGATAAGACCAGAGAATCTAGAAGTCATTTTTCTAAGCATGAAAGGACCAGCACGAGCACAGAGCTTTCTTCTCTCTGTACTTTGTAAATGTAACCATCGTTTACAAACTAATCCAAACCCATCTTTATCTTTATCGTTTTGTAATTTGGATAGAATTGCTCGAAGTTCGTCGTCTGTTAGGGCTTCGTTAATTGAAACCCTAATTTCATCTGTGGTTGTTGATGGTTCTTTTTCCATTGAAGATGACCTTAGAGAGTTTTAGACTACTGATCTCTTTCTCTCTCTAGCTCTTACCTGGCCATAGGAAGACTCTCTCTCTCTCTCTCTCTCTAGAAAAGGGCAACTCCTTCAAAATTCTTATAAATTAAAATGGAGGACTACTTTTGACGTGACATTGCAACGATATCCTCTCCCTTACTGATGTCACTCGCCGATAGTAATTAGGTTATAGGCGCCCCCATTATTACTATAAGAGATACCCAGATTGGCTCAGATACTAAAAAGTCATTACCGAGATATTTGATTTGATGCATTAATTTGTTTGATGGATAACCGAACAAAACTGTGTATTGATGTTTTATATATTATATATATAAGTATATGATGGACATGATGGATGGTAGAGATTTAATGGTTAAGTTAATTCCACCAAAACATCAATCAAAACACTCACATATTAAAAAAAGAATAAAAAGAAATGAAGAAACAAACAAACAGACAAGCGCTAATTTTTGTTCATGGTAGAGATTTAATGTGGTTAATTTAGACTTTAAATTTGAAATTTTGTTCTTGTTGAAGTTTAACTTTGTGGTTCGGTCATCCAACTGAACTGAACCATTCAGGTATAGTTTGGTTTGGTAACCGAACCAAACCGCAAAGCGATTGGTTCTGATTGGGTTTTCCAGTAACCAAAATCTTCGGACCCGTTTATGGATAGGGTCTAAAAGTCGACTACCGCTCCAATGTGCTGATGTCAATTGTTTTTATTCTTGGAGTGACAGAATAGTGAGATTTCTATGTTGAATCCCGTTTTGTTCCTCTCGATCTGGAGGCGAAACCGGCAAGGAACTCCAAAAAACCTCATTGACCGTCAAGACAGAAAAATTGCGTTTTCAATTGAAATATTGTGTATTGAGTAAACCTTTGAGACTTACTCTTTTGATTGAGAGAGTTAGTTCGCTCATAGTAATTGCCTCTTCTTCGAGGCGTTTTCGTTACTTTTTATAGGCTGCTTTGACCGACTGTAGGGAGGCGATGATGATGAGGCGGTTGAGACCCACCGTATTGTATAAGAACTGTTATTTCGCAGACTGAAAATACTAGGATTCCTCTTTGGTATAGGCTCGTATCTTTAGTATTTAGAAGTTGTCTTGCTTAAGGATACTTGATAGGTTGTGTTTCCGAATTTGTAGATTCTTTAGGAGAAGTTTCTTCTTTGAGAGACTCTTAAAATCCAAGTTTGATAAATACTTAAGATCCTTACTGACTGGATCTTTGATAGGATTTTGGGATTAAGTCGGCAAGCATCAGGCACGCTTCTACCCCCATGTTTCAGTTTTGAATTATCGGGCCCACTTACGCGGACCCTATAGTCTTCTCTCAAATTCCAGGAATTCCAGGCGGACCTGGTTGTATTTGAGCCAAGGAAGGACTTAAGACTCCTAAGACAATCGTACCCCGAGCTCGAGTGTCAGAGCTCTTTTGGATTCAAGCTCCATGTTGGCCTTGATTCAAGTTGATCCATTTGACTTTTGGTCTTTTCTTAACTAATTAATCGTAATCAACTAATGACCATTTTCTGAATTATCACAACATACAACCCTATAATTCGATGTCAAAATTTGGTTGTAGGGGCGCCAAGAGCAATAAAGTGGGAGTGCCTGTATAACTCCCTTTATGTCAGTTCCATTGATTCCAATTCTGTTCCGTTCTTTGGTGGGATGAGTTTTGTTGTGTTGGGAGCTTTAATTGAATTTGTCATTCTCTGTGTCCATTCTATCAAATAGAGAGTGGTTTTTTTATTAGAAACTGAATCAAGATTAAACTTTTGAATTCGGTGATTATTTATAGGGCTGAATGGCTGGGTTTTTGGGTTGCATCCAATGGAGGCACCCAGTCCTGATATGGTGTGCGAGCTCGCCAAGATGGGTTTTCGAGTTTCCAGGTCAAATCTGATGGTGTGCAAGCCCGCCAAGAGATGTGCTCGCGTTGAACCGCGGCTCAGGATCACGTTGTCACATGGCGCAAGCCGGAGTTACTCTTGACCGAGTCTGAACCACTTTCTTCCTCGCGATGACTACAAAGTGTGCCATGAAAGCACCCAATACGTCTTAAACGCCCACAAGCATGTGGTTTCCACAACACTATTTGCCCGCACAAGCATGGTTTGCAACAGAAAGCACCCCATCTTTCCCTTGGTTACTACTTTAACAACAGGTGAGTGTTTTAATATAAGGGAACTCTGTTTCTCTTTTTGGGTAAACATGGTACTAAACTAAAGTTCGCTTCTTTAGTTTGAGATAACACTACTTTGTACTACATTTATGCTCGAGTTTAGACCTCGCTAAATCATTCAATTGGAATCGGAATTAGGCAAATCTTAGGTCTACAGTCAAGAGCTCGACGAGACAAATCTAACAAACCAGAGAACTCATGATTTTGATATCTTTAGTTCCCTCAAAATAGAGGAAATCTAACAAACCAGAGAGCTCATGATTTTGATATCTTCAGCTCCCTCAAAATAGAGGAAATCTAACCCAGCTAAAAGACCTAGGAGCTTGAAGAAACAAATCTAACAAACCAGAGAGCTCAGGATTTCGAAACCTTTAGTTCGCTTAAAACAGAGGAAAACCAACCCAGCCAAAATTCCTGTTCCAACATAGTTAACCGTCCCATTCTATAGATACATACTTAGGGGGTCGGATACAGAATAGACTATCAGATTCCAACACAGTCCGTGGAATAAAAATTGAGGTTAACCGACTGATACTGAAGAATTAGCAGAGGGGTTACCTTTAGGGATGAAAAGGCCACTCAAACATGGAGCTATTAGGAATGAGATGCCAATCGAACACAGAGCTGGTCAGTTCTCAAAATGTATTGTTTTAGTACGTGATGAGATGCTTCCTATCATTTAGTAGGCTGAACCAAATCAACTTTTTGAACCAAAATAGTAGCGTTTAAGCAAATAAACAAAGTTCAGAAAATTTTGAAACTTAAATAACACAATGATGTTGGAATTCGATATCGAGTAGCAAAAACAATTACAAACTAGTCTACGTTGTGGGAGCTGTCTGTCTCAATTTCGCCTGCAGGAATGCTGTAGCCTCATCTGCTACCGCTTGTTTCTTTAATGCAACCTGCATTGATAATTCCAACCTCGGTTACTTCAATGAAATTAAGACGACAAATATAAAAGAGGAAGAACGATGAAGCATAAAACAAGCATTTTGATTTTATCTCGTGTTTAACCTAACCAGAAAACAGTTACTCGGAGTCTGGAGTATTGACCCCCACTTAGCCAATACGAAGTAAGTACTCGAACTTAGTCAAATGGGAAAGTCGTTATGTGCCTCTGCTATTGTTTGAGGACATGGACTCATGAGCTAGAGAACGTGTTTCTTCAAGCTACTGCTCAATTTAACAAAACCCAATTTGTGAAGGGTTTCTTCTCTTTTTCTTTATTCTTCGTGACACTTCACTGATCATAGAGGATACAGAACTCTCTTTGTAGAATAAAAAGAAAGCTTGCTCTTCCAAAATGCATACCACAGATCAAGTATTCATCTGATCAAGAGGATATTTGGAAGGAGAGAACTCGGCCTTGAAAAGATTAATATTAATGGTAAGCCCTCTAACAGAGTTACAGAAATGTTGTCTGCGAATTCGCTAATTTACGAAAAAACAAGATCAGAGGTCCAGAACTAGTCTCGGTCCATCATTCCTAACATACATAAACGCAAAATAGGGTGTTTACTCTTTAAACGATTCTATGTTAGGTGATAAGCAGGAGAATATAATCATATATATATATATATATATATATATATATATATATATATATATATATCCTTTTTATCTAGTGTGTGTGTGTGAGTTCTCTTAAATACCTCAGTAAGCTGTTCAAAGTTAGATTTCAATAAATTGACTTTGCGATCACAATAGTCCTTGCCTTCGGCCATTGTTTTCTGGTTCACAAATGACAGAAAACAAATATTAGGTAATAGGAAGGAAATAACCAGTAGGAAGGTCCTGCTAAAAAAATCAGTACAACAGTAAGCATCTTGATAATATATATATGTCTCATTGTCTGCAAGTCTAAGCATCAAACATTTAACAGTTCGGTATGAAAAACTTTGGTCCTCGATATATGATTCTATTATGCTCCGAGAGGTAAGCTCCAATTCATAACACAATTTCACTTAAAAAACAACAAAGGCAGACATGATGTGATTACCTTTTTCTATATCCAAATACAAACTCCACAGGGAATAGAAAAAGGAAGCTTCACTACACCACACGCAATTGTAGTTGTAGCAGTAGTACCACCAAAAAGGTCACAGATTTAACTATTGTGCAAAAGCATATACTGTTATTTTAGTTTATCGCAACAAATGTTAGATAATCTTCCACAAGGGTTTTGACTAAAAATGGCATACTTGCGCATCACAATCTTACGGGTGTGGAACTTGCTCGTTATCACCTTCATCTTGAAGCCTCTAGTCTTTCATCTCAACCAGTTATTGGTATAACATGACGTAAAAAGGCTTTCGCAGGAAGGCGTGAAATCGAACCTAGTGAGCCCGGGAAGGAAGTGTCATGACGTAAAAATTTAGATTGTCTTTCAATAACCTACACCGACACCATAAGTAATCCGGTTCCAACATGAACCCTGTGAACATGTCTGGATGTGAACTCCTTCCTCTAGGGCTCATTATACTAAGGAAACATACTTTATTATGTCTATGAATGATGAGAGTCAAACCTACACTTTCTAATGAAACCAATCTTGTAATGGGAAACCCTAAACCCATTATATAAATTGTAAACCTCTTTTGCCTATAAAAATAAAGGGGTTAACCACCTAACTGCGTAAATCAGTAAAAGTCTCATAACAAAACCCTAAAATCAAAACTTCCGAACTTGAAAACCCCAATGATCATGACAACATTAATAAGAAGTCAATAATGCTAATTAAAAATTAATTTAGTAGAGAAGAAAGGGAAATGGGGGATTAAAAATCAAACCTCAATGAAATAGCCAGTACCAACATCAATGAGAACCTTATCAGCGACATCTAGGGTTCCAGGTACATAAAGAGAAGCCGTAAGAGGGACCAAAATTTTCTTACCTGAAACAAATAATTAACAAGTTGATTAAAACAGAGAGTAATGTGGGGATGGGGGTAAAGAGAGAAGGAAAGTAGGTTGTTGTTAAGGGTTTAGGGGGGTTAGGAACCTTGAGGACGGAGGGAGAGATCGTGAAGGGAAGAGGAAGCGATCTCGAGACGAGAAGTAGCAGTACGGATGTTGTTTAAGCTATCTTGAAGAAGATTAACTTCGAGATCGGATTGTTCTTTCACTGCTTTAAGTTGTTCTAAGCTCAGTTTCTCCATCTCCGGCGGTGATTTCACCACTATTCCTCCTCCTCCTCCTCCTTTCGACGCCATCACTCACTTTACTGAAGTGACTTCGAACGGAAAATAAATTCCTCGATTCCTTTTCTCTTCTTTGGGAAGTAGTTTTAATAAATAAATTTTATTGCTCAGCCTTGAACGTAAGCCCCTATAGCTCAGTGGTAGAGCGCCAGTCTTGTAAACTGGAGGTCTGTAGTTCGATCCTGCATGGGGGCATGATTTCTTATTTTAATTTTTCTCTTTTCAAAATACTGCGAATAAAAGTTGAACTTAGTTCGATTGGATCTGTGATGAGAGACCTCCTTTCTATTCCTCCATTTTTCTTTTTTACATGACAAACTCGTCACATGAGAACTAGAAGTAAGTTTTCTTTTACTTTTGCTATTAGTGAAGATCAGTGAAGGATAATTCTTACGAAAACAAAAAAAAATCAGACAGATTCTGGACAGAAATTATATGCAGCTAATTATAGGTGTTCTGACAAGCAAAGTTGATAGTTGATTTTCATGAGAGAGATCTATTCGTAGCCAACCTCCTTTATCTTCATTTTTTTTTTCTCTAAATGTAAAATGGGACTTCGAGTGACTTTCATAAAAAGAATCTCAAATGAAGTGGTACCCCATTGAAACAAAGAGCAAACAAATCATCCATGATCAATCCAACATTTGTATATATACATAAGTTGAGGGCGAATAACAAAAGAATACAAACTTAACTAGCAAATCGAAAAGTTGGGATGAAAAGTCTTTTATTCACTCTGCATAAACCTCAAACAATCCAAGACATATATATATAGAAACCACACATTATTTATCATCCTAATCAATCCAAACTAAAGGGATGGGCAATGAAAAAATAGGCAAGAACTTCTAAGAAAGTTTTTCTAACTTTCTTCATTTCAATTCTCCACAATAACAGCAACCTCAAGAACAAGATAAAGCAACCATCGTGTGTGCCAAATAACGCGACGAATATGACTCAGCCCATTGTTATCACTAGTTGAAATCGTAATTCAGGACATAGAGATCAGAGAGCAACTTCAGTTTCCTACCATATGAAGCTTTGGAATCAGAAATCTCGAATCTTGATTATCGATAAGCTTATCCTTTCGGCCTTCATTCAAGTAGCTTTAATGGGAGCATTTTCTTTGCCTCAAACACAGGCAGATAGATCAAAAACCCATAATATCAATTCATAGCTCAAACAGGTAAGTGGAAATTCAAATTTAGAATCATCATTCGAAGAAATTTGTTCTTACTGCAACTAACCCAAATCTTCAAATCATTTCATGGTCATTGAAGTACAGCAAGAACATTCAATATCATTTCGTCCCTAATTCGAAATAGACTGAAAGATCAAGTGTTCAGTGAAGTACTTCTAATCCCACCATAGGGTTTAATACTCAATTCTTTATCATTCGTCCCAAATTCGAAATAGACAGAAACCCTAATTCCCAAATCTCTTTTTCATCATTGTAGTAGAAACAAGCCCTAAATCTTTCCCTTGAAGATTGCAGAGCACAGATAAAATCCAATTCAGAATGACCATGAGTTTGCCTCTTTTGCATTCTGTCTTTTAGAATAGAAACTAAACCTAAACTCTAATTTCCATCTAACTGATGAGAAAAGGAAATTAAGCAAATTGAAACCCTAATTCAATTTACCCAAATCTCCTCAAACAGTAGTAGTAGTAATAAAAAAGGTTAAAACCCTAATAATTCTTCACACAGACAAAAACCCATAAACAAAATCAATCAATTCAATTAGATTCATCATCTCTCCTAACAGAATTTGCAGGATTACCAGACAAAGAAGCAAGCAAATTCAAATTCCCTTGTGAAATTGGAAAATAATTTCCAACCCTAGTTTCAGAACCTTCTCCTACTGATTGCTGAACAAACCTCCCTGACATCAACATGGGTGATGAACTCATAGTCATCGGCATAGGCATCGGAACTACCATCTCTGGTACCGCCGCCGCCGCCGCTGAGAAACTCCATAATTGACCAAAATCAGGCCGCGTAGGTAAAGTCCAGTACCCACCACCGGCTCCAACTGACAATTCATTAGTGGAATTAGAACCATCATCTCCGGCGTCGGTTCTTAACCTCTTACCGAGAAGAAATTGAGTATGACCGATCATCTCCGACGGTGGTTTAAGATCAAGTGAAGCAGAAATTGAAGGAGTTGATGATCTTCTTACTGAAACAGCAGCTGAGAAATTGGCGGGAGTTGTACCGGTACCAGTTGCGGCAATAATCGAAGGTTCAGCTTGACGGAGAAGCCATTCGATAGTTTGACCGTCGGATTTATGACCAAGTTCTCTAGTAAGTTGGAAAACCCTAGCGGCACAAATAATCGGCATACGGATGCGCCGCCCACGTCCGTCAACTTTACTGTGACGGTCTTTCGTCGGAGGTTTTTTCACCGTTAATGATCCGTTAGTTTGTTGTTGTTGTGGTGGACGTTGTGGGTCCGTTAGAGCGCCGTTAGTTGCGCCGTCTGTTGTGGACATGGTTGTGTGTTTTCTTTGACGTGTCTTCTCTGATGTTTGTAGGAGTGATCACAGTAGGGAGGTGGGGGAGGGTTTTTTTTTTTTGCTAAATTAAGGTAGAGAGAGAAAGAAGAGAGAGAGAAAGGAGTATAGTAGTGTGAGCTGGTGTGCACTTTCTAAATTGTGATAGATAGTGAGAAGAGAGAGAGAGAGGGGGTTAGTTTGCTAAAGTGAGCTGGTGTGAGCTTGTTGGCAATTTGAACCATTGCCTTGGTTCAACCATTGCCTTGGTTGAATTAAAATTAAAAGAGACACATCCTTAGGATCATGTCTTTCTATATAGCTGTCTCTCCATATAGTCACAATCATCTCTATATATACATAATCAGATTTCATTTTAGAAATAGAAAAATCAATTAGTTTCTGAGTTAAGAGTTTGCATTAGAAGTAAAAGAAGTTAAGAGAGTTCTCTACGTATTTGGTTCGAAGTTTCTTGAAGAACTTAGTGCTGCGCTTCAAGAAGGTAAGACTGTTTTATCCTGGGAGACGATTCGTATATACAACCCGGCTTAGCACCATTGCGGGACGAATAACGTCTTAAGGAGAGAGTATCCAATACTCGACTCGGTCATAAAATTATACTTTATATTGTTGTTAGTCTGTTGCATAATTTGTCGAACGGAATCATTATCGAATTGTGTGTTCGAGAAGGACAATTAAACTAATTAGTCCAACAATCTTAAGACGTTATTCCTTAATGAAAATACCATTCGACAAATTGGACAAGTTAGTTCTATAATACTATAATGGTGGACGAGATAATTTAGTGTTACTGTTATATTGACAAAGTAATCTAAGGCATAAAAGAAAGTTAGATACTGGCATTTATCTATGTGGTGTTATTTCTAAATCAAAGTTTACATATAATTTATTAGTTACTGTCCTCAATAAATCGTAGACCCCTAGTTGCTATTAGACAATTTGTATTGATGCATGTTGCATGGGATAGGCACTGTTAGAACTTAGTAAGTTTAATCTTCCTTTTGGTTGCCTGTACCAACTCATCTAGTTTTAATTGGTTCATAGACTCTCTTTCTTAGTTAGTATTAAATTCAAATAATATAATACTACAAAAACCAAATAAAACCCTCGGTGTGCGTCTCTGTTAGAAACAGAGCAAGTCTATTTGACTCTATCTCTTTAAATATTAGCATGAGAATTAAACCTATACACTCTCTGCCTGTCTTCTTTGATTCTTTGGAAAAAAATATTGTGGATCCCTGTTCTATTTAATTAAGTGATAATCTGTCGAAATAGCATACCTTGGTGATTTTGTAATCATCTAAATATTGACTTTGGTATTCTTATCACATCTCAGTTTCGGTTAATGTTTGTAAGTGCTTTATTCACTCTATAATTTTAAATTTAAATCAATTACTTATTGTTTATTGTCAAGACGGTATACAATCAAGAAAAGTATACAATTTACTACCATATTCTTATTAGTCTGTGAATTGTGTATTCAACAGACAATGGCAAGTAATACCGGAAACAATGTTCATGTCCCTCCAACTCATGTTGCACACGGAGAAAAACCTGAGAAGTTTACTGGCGCCGATTTTAAGAGATGGCAACAAAAGATGTTGTTCTATTTGACCACTCTTAACCTTGCTAGGCTGTTATACGAAGAAGCACCCACTCTCAAGGAAGATGGGTCGGATTTTGAGAATGTGGCTGCAGTAGATGCTTGGAAACATTCTGATTTCCTTTGCAAAAATTACATTCTCAATGGTCTCGATAATTCCTTATACAACGTTTATAGTCCGATTAAAACGGCAAAAGAATTATGGGAATCATTAGAGAATAAGTATAAGTCTGAAACTGCCGGAGTGAAAAAATTCATCATAGGAAGGTTCTTGGATTTCAAGATGACAGACCTTAAAACTGTCATTAGCCAAGTTCAAGAATTCCAATTAATTTTACAAGAATTAAAGGCAGAAAAATTGGTGATTAGTGAATCATTTCAAGTGGGAGCAATCATTGAAAAATTGCCACCATCTTGGAAAGATTTTAAAAATTACCTTAAGCATAAACGCAAGGAAATGGACTTGGAGGACTTGATTTTAAAATTGAGAGTTGAAGAAGATAGTCGTCTTGCCGAGAAAAAGAATGAGAAGCCTTCTGAAATCTCAAAAGTGAATGTGGTTGAAGGGGGGCTGAAAAAGAAAAGGAAATTTTCCGGTAAAGAAAAATATCATGGGAACTCTAAGAAGTTCAAAGGTACTTGTTACAATTGCAATAAGAAAGGACATCTTGCCAAAGATTGTCGCTCCAAAACTTGGAAGAAAAATTTCAAGAAAAGAAAGATGGAAGACAAAGTGATAGATAACTTGTCTGATGGTGTCAAAGAGATTAATTTATGTGCCGTTATTTCTGAAGTCAACTTGGTAAATAATCCAAGAGAATGGTGGGTAGACACTGGTGCTACTCGTCATATTTGTTCAGATAAAGGAGTATTCTCATCTTATAAAAAAGTAGAAAACGCTGAACCTTTATTTATGGGAAATTCGGCAACATCCAAAGTTGAAGGCACCGGGACAGTCATACTTAAATTCACATCTGGAAAGGAAGTAACTCTGAAAAATGTGCTTCATGTACCCGACATCCGAAAGAATTTAGTTTCTGGTTCTTTATTAAGTAAGAATGGTTTTAAACTTGTATTTGAATCTGATAATTTTATTCTTACTAAGAATGGGATGTACGTGGGAAAGGGGTATTTAAGTGAAGGTCTGTTCAAGATGAATGTAATGACCATTATTCCTAAGATTAATAAAATTAATGATTTTGCTTATATTGTTGATTCGTGTATGAAGTGGCATGAGAGGTTAGGACATGTTAATAATGATTCTTTAAGAAGATTAATTAACATGGACCTTATACCTAAATTTGATTTAAATACCAATCATAAATGTGAAGTTTGTGTCGAATCAAAAATGACTAAGTCGTCTTTCCGTTCAGTTGAAAGAGACACAGAACCGTTAGAACTAATACATAGTGATATATGTGACTTAAAAACGGTTCAGACAAGAGGTGGGAAAAAATACTTCATCACATTTATAGATGATAGTACCAGATATTGTCATGTTTACTTATTAAGAAGTAAAGATGAAGCCGTAGAAAAATTTAAAATATATAAAAGTGAAGTTGAGAATCAACTCGATAAAAAGATTAAAACTTTACGAAGTGATAGAGGTGGTGAATATGAATCGCCATTTGCTGATATTTGTGCTGAAAGTGGTATTATCCATCAAACAACGGCTCCTTATTCGCCTCAACAAAATGGAGTCGCTGAAAGAAAAAATCGAACTTTAAAAGAAATGATGAACGCATTACTTATAAGTTCAGGATTACCCCAAAATTTGTGGGGGGAAGCTTTGCTTTCAGCAAACTATATTTTGAACAAATTGCCTCATAAGAAAAAGGATAAAACTCCTTATGAGTTATGGAAAGGAAAAAAGCCTTCTTATAAATACCTCAAAGTGTGGGGGTGTTTAGCAAAAGTGGCGATTCCTACACCGAAGAAGGTCAAAATTGGACCAAAAACTATCGATTGTATTTTCATAGGATATGCACATAATAGTAGTGCATACAGATTTCTCATACATAAATCTGAAATTCAAGACTTACATATTAATACGGTAATCGAATCAAGAAATGCTATATTTTTTGAGGACATATTTCCATGTAAATTAGACGATGAGAAAAGTTCCAAAAAGAGGAAATTTGAGTATATTAGTAACAATGAAAATACAAACCAAAATGATAAAGAGAATGTGGTTCAAGAACCACAAGCAGGAGAAAATAAAGAGGAACTCCGAAGAGGCAAGAGACAAAAAATTGCCAAAACATACGGTCCGGATTTCCTCACATATTTGTTAGAACAAGAACCGCAAACATACAAAGAAGCAATGTCTTCTCCTGAATCTCAATTTTGGAAAGAGGCCGTAAATAACGAAATTGAGTCTATCCTTCAGAACCATACATGGGAGTTAGTAGATCTTCCACCGGGGTGTAAACCATTGGGTTATAAATGGATTTTCAAGAGAAAATTAAAAACGGATGGTTCTATAGACAAGTACAAAGCGAGACTTGTCGCAAAAGGATTTAAACAAAAAGAAGGATTAGACTATTTTGATACATATTCTCCTGTTACGAGAATAACATCAATTCGGGTATTAATTGCTATAGCATCTCTATATAATTTAGAGATACATCAAATGGATGTTAAAACTGCTTTCTTGAATGGTGAATTAGAAGAAGAGATCTATATGGAACAACCGGAAGGGTTTATAGTACCCGGTCAAGAAAAGAAAGTTTGTAAATTAGTGAGGTCACTGTATGGGCTGAAACAAGCACCAAAACAGTGGCATGAGAAATTCGACAAAGCCATGTTGTCAAATGGTTTTAGTATTAACGAGTGTGATAAATGTGTCTACACTAAATCTACTACCAACGGAGTTATAATTCTATGCTTGTATGTAGACGACATGTTAATAATGGGTAGCAATTTAGATATGATCAAATCTACAAAGAAAATGCTATCAAAAGTATTTGATATGAAAGATTTAGGTCAAGCAGACTTAATTCTTGGAATCAAGATATGTCGAACTTCTAATGGAATAGTTTTATCTCAATCACATTATATTGAGAAAATTTTAGAGAAATTCAACAAAAATGATAATCAAGTTGTAAAAACTCCAGTAGACCTTAGTCTACATCTAACTAAGAATACGGGTCATAGTACTAACCAATTAGAATATTCTCGGATAATTGGTAGTTTGATGTATCTAATGAATTGTACACGACCTGATATTGCATACTCAGTAAGTAAATTGAGTAGGTTTACGAGCAATCCAAATACAAGTCATTGGAGTGCTCTGATAAGAGTTCTTAGATATTTAAGATATACTAAGGAGTATGGGTTACATTTTACCAAATACCCTGCAGTTCTTGAAGGGTATACTGATGCAAATTGGATTTCAGATACAAACGATTCTAAATCCACAAGCGGTTATGTTTTTACTATAGGTGGTGCATCAGTTTCTTGGAAGTCCTCAAAACAAACTTGCATAGCAAGATCAACCATGGAGTCAGAGTTTATTGCTTTAGACAAAGCTGGAGAAGAAGCTGAATGGCTTCGTAATTTTCTAGAGGATATTCCAATTTGGCCAAAACCGGTGTCTGCTATTAAAATACATTGCGATAGTAAATCGGCAATTGGCAAGGCACATAATAAAATGTATAACGGAAAATCTCGACACATACGTCGAAGACACAATACCGTTAAACATTTGCTCACAAGTGGAATTATAACAATTGATTATATAAAATCAAAGGATAACCTAGCGGATCCATTTACAAAGGGGTTATCGAAAGAGCAAATGTACAAACTATCAAGGGGAATGGGCTTAAAGCCTAAAGTAAATGAGTAGATCGCAATAGAAACCCAACCTAGTTGACTGGAGATCCCAAGATCTAGGTTCAAAAGGGACAACATAAATGTGAAATACTCGCCAGTAACACTGAAAGAGTCATTCTCTTACCCATTCCTAAGTATCAGTGTTGCCTGTCAGGTGATAGGATAAGCGATGCTTTTAATGATGCCTATATTCTTGTGTAAACAAGTGGGGTACGTCAGGGTACTCTTCATAGGACATCACCTATGTGAGTGTAGAACTGATGCCGGTTCTATGAGAATGTCTTAAGGCGGAATTCTCTAAAGCACTCATGAATCCAGGAGTTGTCCAGGGCCGAAAAGGACAAAACCAAAGAATCAAATATGTACGGAAGAAGTTGTGTGTTGGCTATTGTATCGACTTACTGCGAAAATTGAATAGTTCAAGACATCATGTTCACTAATCAATTAGTAAGTCCGGTAGTCATACACTAAGGAAGGTTCAAAGCCAAAAGCCACCTCTCCTGATGCAACAACTTTCATTTGAACTCTCTTAGTTAGTATGCATTGTCAGTTTGCATAGTCTTCATATAGAATAAATTTTAATTCATGTGGGGGATTGTTGGCAATTTGAACCATTGCCTTGGTTCAACCATTGCCTTGGTTGAATTAAAATTAAAAGAGACACATCCTTAGGATCATGTCTTTCTATATAGCTGTCTCTCCATATAGTCACAATCATCTCTATATATACATAATCAGATTTCATTTTAGAAATAGAAAAATCAATTAGTTTCTGAGTTAAGAGTTTGCATTAGAAGTAAAAGAAGTTAAGAGAGTTCTCTACGTATTTGGTTCGAAGTTTCTTGAAGAACTTAGTGCTGCGCTTCAAGAAGGTAAGACTGTTTTATCCTGGGAGACGATTCGTATATACAACCCGGCTTAGCACCATTGCGGGACGAATAACGTCTTAAGGAGAGAGTATCCAATACTCGACTCGGTCATAAAATTATACTTTATATTGTTGTTAGTCTGTTGCATAATTTGTCGAACGGAATCATTATCGAATTGTGTGTTCGAGAAGGACAATTAAACTAATTAGTCCAACAGAGCTTGCTTATTTTGTGATGGAGAATTCCAGAGAGAGAGAGAGAGAGAGAGAGAGAGAGAGAGAGAATGATTGAGGAAGAAGAGGGAAGATAGAGACTGAACAATAAGGGTCACATGGGGTTGTGAGGCCCAGCTCCACCAATAATTGGGACCCACTCTAATATTTTCTTGAAAAGTCAAGTCTTTGTATAATTGACCGGATTGACTAGGAAATTATCTTTCTCTTTCTTATTTGATTCTCGAATGGTTCCAACATTTGATCAGTTTGGTTATTTGGCCCTCAACTTTTCACCAAATAACGGTTGGCTTCTCTCATGGTCGGCCTTGGTCCAAAGCGAGCAAAGTCTCGCTTTGGTTCACCAAATTATGGGGCCACACTTTGTAGGAGGTTCTATAAAATTTCTCAAAAGTTAATTACTAGAGGTCGACAATAACTATCAGCTTTCTCTCTCTAAAATCCAAAACCCTAACTAGAATCTGTTACAAGGTGACTCCCTTTTTACTTTTCAATTTAGGAGTTTATATACAAGCTTAAGTTTCTTCTCCCTCGAAACTGATCGTTAAGTTTGAAATTTACTAATCGTAGTTTGCTAGTTTATAATAGGACTCCCATTTAGTGATGTTTCACTTGAAGAACTTTACATTTCTGTTTTTTTTTTCAAAATACTAGCCTATTTTGGGGTTTTTTATTTTGATTGTTCGTGTTACTGAAATTTGGTATTTAATCTCTTTGAGCATAGATGAATCAAAACGACTTTCCGTAAGATCTAGTAATGGTCTATTATCTTGGCCTTGTTGTCAACCATTGATGCTCAAAAGTTTCTCTTCCTCCGTCAAATCGGGTTCATACATATCATTCTTAACAAAAACTTTGTGTTGTATAAAGTTCGTAATTAAGAGATGCACCCATTTTCTCGAAATTCTGAAACATGTGATAAAAATGTCTCTGATTTACATGGTCAATGAATTTCGAAACGTCAAATTACTATACAAAAACGAGGGGGAGAGAAATTAGAAAATAGTTCGACCTTCATAACGTAAGGTGGAAAGAGAAAAAAGAAATAAATTAATAAGGGTATTCTTGAAAGTACATAAAAAATAAACGTCAACAGATGAAAACTTTAAAAAGGGAATCATTTGGATATTTTACATAAACTAAAGAGTGGGAAGAAAGTGGTCAAGGTCATTTAAGAGCATCTCCAATGCAAAACTCAAAAAAAATCTCTATTTATTCTATGTGTCAAGTTTCAATCTAGATTCTCACTCCTAGGTGTCAAAAATAGAGATCTTCAATTTTTTCGTATCTCCAATGCAAAACTCTAAACTTATCTTATTTACTTATGTGACATATTTATTTTTGTAAATAAATAAATTGTTATTTAGAAAATATAAAAGACTCGACTTCTATTGGTTGAAAATCAAATATTGATGAGTTATATAATTAGAGATATCTTAAGAGGACATTCTAGAAATAAAATGTCCTCTTGATATATTATTTTGCCCTCGACACGTCATCTTAGAGATTCAAATAAAGTGTGGCATTTGAGAGAATTTTTAAGTAAAAATTCTAAAAATCTTATGTGACCTTAGAGTTTTCAAAATTGAGTGTTACATTGAAGATGCTCCAAGCTATAACCCATATATTTTCCCTCTTCTTGTCCTCTACATTTAGGGGGTAAAGATTAAAAATTGACTTGTAGGGTTATCTATCCTTCCCAAACAGACAAGACATTTGGCGCTCAAATTGGCCAAAATTATTTTTCCTTTGCCATCGAAAAATTCTTGCAATGTGTGTCTCTTTATTGAAGTTCAACCTAATAGGCTACTACTGCTAAAACTTACACTGATCAAGAAACAAGTTCTGTAACTTGATTTTAGGGTTCAATTCCCTTTGACCTCGAATTTTTTACTGCCTACGAGATTTTTTTTTTTTGATGAAGGAGCTGCCTACGAGATTTAGTCTCCATTCTTGTTTAACATTTTAACTTAACCAGGCAAGACAATAGTTATGTCCTTAAATTTAACAGATAAGGTTTATTTTTCGTTCTTACCATTTCTATCTAAAATATTACTCGCTTTTACTCTCTGTTCCCTTTGATGGTCGAAACCAATCAATAACACCTTAGAAATAAGACAGCAAAGTAATAATTTGAGACAAAAAGGACCTAACTGTACTCGCGGCCGGTCAGCCAATGGGTCCATTACTTACACCAACTTAATCCGTGCTTTAACGGGGTTGGGCCAAGGCGACGCAAGGCCTTTGACTCTTCACGGCCCATTCGCAAATTATGGTTTGCAGATTTCAAGTATGAAATGCATATTACATCCTTCAACAGAAAAAAAAATGCATATTACATTTTTAAAGTTGTATATATACGAAGTTCATACGATAGTTTTCAAATCAACTTGCATTGCTCCTGCCATTTTCGCGGGAAAAACATACTAACAAAAAAGTTTCTATTGATGAATTAAAATAAGGTATTGGCTGAATAAAAAAAATAAAATACAGTACATTTCAATGATTATATGTATTAAATAATCATACAATGTTTTCAAAATATTGTATCTTTTAAAGAATATTAGGTTGAAGTACAAAATTAGCTTCCAATTTCATATAAAAAGACAAACACGAGTTAATAAATAACTTCGTTTAGTTAAAGAAAAATATACGAAATTGATTGTAATCGATTTATTTATTATTATACAATAATATCTTTTTCTATTTTCTTATTATAGTATGTATATACGGTCAAAATAATCCCCACTTCTTGATTTTTTATTAGTTATTTCTTTTAGTATGATTTTAGGAATCTATACATGCGCCAGCATATCCAGCAAACACTAAGATAAAGTGGAATTTAAATTAAATAAATAGTGAAAAGATATCACTTATTTGATGCTTATCTGCTAGAGAAGACCAAATATATTTAGCATACTAGTTTGTTTCTTAACTTTCTACTTATTCTTACACCTTATTTACATCTAATCTATAAGAACGCTCGCCAAAATATTAGTACATGGTTTTGTCGTAATCCTAATTGTTTCTTCGTCATATCTTATAAAGTGTCACATCACTAACCTCTTTTGGTAGTAAAATCGATCAAAACTAGTGAGAAGAGAAACATAAAAGAGATAAAAATTTGAACGAAATATTGCAGACTTTGAAATTTATGAATTGAGAAGATCATGACTCACTGGGAAGAACATTGAAGAAATGATAAACCTCTTCTTCATCTATAACACCAACTTCTGTTGAGCAAATCAAGCAACAAACTGGCTTAAATGTTTCGTTACACGATGAATCCGGTCCTTCACTTTCACCTTTACCTCTTCTCCGTTTTCCAGTTCTTGTTTTTTCAGTACTTTGGCGTAATACTTGATTGCTCTTGATCTTGCAGTTAACAACGAACATGGCTCTGTATTGGGTTACATACTTTTCATGCCTGCGAAATAGAAAGCTAAGAGATCAAGATATGATTAAGGGTATCACAAAGAATTACAATCTACAATTAGCTGAAAAAATGAGTATTTCGATCTGACATGGCAAAACAATATTTTTCATCACGGAGTCTTATACAAGTACCTCTCTCCTCCATGGCTCAAACAATATAAAAAATGAGTATCCATGTTTAGAAAGTCCAAGATTAATATGCAGGGACGGCTATGAGGTTTTGGTTGACTAGTTTCAGATTTAAGAAGATTTTGAGCTATTACGAAGTAGGTTAGACCCATAAAGAAATGCTTCTTTCTTTAGAGTCTTACTTAGAAATCGATTCAGAAGCTGATGTTGCATGTTTCAGATACTCCCATCAACTGGTCTTTGAATAGCTCAACAATTTAAAATCAAAGATACAGATTGTGCCACCAATGCAATGAGTAAGACTCTAAGTGACTGTAGAACTCCGGTTGCAATCTTTCCGATGTACCAAAAATTACAAGTCCTAATAGTTTATCAACTATTTATGCAATTAGGTTCTACCAGTCTACCAGAGAGGGAGATGAACCATGTAGTCTGAAATATCGGATAAAATAACACAAGATTACGACGGAAAGAGTTAGTGTACACCACATCACCACATTATACAATATACTACTACATTATTGTGCTCAGATGAACGAAACAAGCATACCTTTGGCAATCTAAGCAAAGAGTGGTGAAACAAGCTGGACAACTAAGAACAGCATCAGATGTGGTGCCTTTTCTTTTCTTTTGAACCCATACTTCATCTTTGTCATCGAGCTTAGGATCATAAAATTCTGGCTTGACCGAGTAGTCTATTTCATCATCATCAGAAACTGAGGAATATCGTAAAAGAATTTATTAGAATAATAAGTTAGGTATTGAAATGGCTAGTCAAATACCATATTAGCATAACCTCGATCATAGTTGAGAAATCGCTCAGACATGTCCAACAACATTAACAAGCCTTTCAAAAAAGAGACTTGACAGGAAAGGGAATGGAATTATTGAGCAGACTAGTCTATGGTAACGTCCATAATCAGATTTAAATGCTTGAAAAAGGTAAGTGAGGAGAAATCAAATATAGTAGTCGAACAAGAAGAAGAGATGTTTAGCTTTTGTTAGATAGCAGTATAATCACCAAAACTAACCTATTATCAACCACCAAAACTAACCTAGATGAAATAGATATACACGCAAACAGGGCTTAGGTTTAAAACTTCGTCCGACATTTTACGCGTAAAAGTTTGTGTTGTCTTCTACAATTATCATATAAAAGACTCCAATAGCACTGAACCACTGAATTCTCAGCCAAGACACTTTAAATGACTTAACCTAGGTTATGTCAAAACAGCCAAATTGATAAGTAGTGAGTATTTTCTTATAAAGAAAACAAAACCCTAATAAGAATCCTAACTGACTCTACTCTGAATTACAAACTCAAAAATCCAATCTTCATTGGGTTAGGTATAGGTTTACTTGATTGTATATTTATTTTCCAAAAAATCAAAGAGAAGTAATGATTTTGCTACCAAAATATTTGGGGTTTTTCTGTAAATCATAGAAGGGGAAAAATTGAGCAATTGATGGTATTATGAAACAGTTAATTGATATACGTGATCGAGATAGGAAGAACTCTTCAAGTTCTTGTAGGAATCGCCCAAATTGAAGTTTCATGAACGATTGGAAATGAAGAAGAACAAGAAAAGGAAATTAAATTGCTCAAATAGAAGACGAATTACCTGTTTGCTGTGAAGCAGTTGGTGAATCAATATTCTCTTTCCCTCCTTTATCTGTTGTCTCCATCTCTACTTCAGTGAAAGAAACTAGGGTTTCAGCTCGATTGGGTCTTGGACTGTTGAGCTTCAGCTCTCTCTAGGGCACAACAGAAAGCATGCTGCTGCGTCTGTTTGGAGCCTTCAGAAAAGGGCCAATAGAAGCTGATGTCTCAATGACTTAAAATCACAAAGATACATAGGAAACTATCACTGCATTGAGAAAGACTTTGAATGAGATTCTACGGCTGTCACTTTGGAAACAACAAGGCTACACAATCCGCTTACTTGGACTCTCACATGAACCGTATGCAAGAGAAACAAGGGTTTTCTCTCGACATGACTGAACATGTTAGAGGAAAGAAAAACTCTTATCTATCTCACATGAGGTTCAAATAGGAGTCTCCAAGGCAGGTTGAGTATATTTTTTTTCTTTGAAAACCATAAAAAAATTAATGGTTTCAAGATTTTTGGGTGGGAAAAAGTTTTGGCTTCCCCACGGTGGTGCGCCCCAAAATTTTGGCATAAACGCGCCCCTCTTTACATTCTCTATGGGCCTCAGACACGGATATGGGAATACGAGGACACTCAGACTGCCCTTAGTCTAGGTTGTTCAAACCTAACACAGATTAAGCCCAGTACAAGTGCCTTTGGACTGCCCTGTGCAAGGGGTGTTAATAGGGAGGGTGGGCATATGGCAAATTTTGGGGGCGCCTATAGGCTCTCCCTTCCCCGTCCCACCTCCACCACTTCTTCTCCACTCCATCAAGGATCACTGACAAACTGTCATTGTCTCGACTTCCTCTCTCTCCCCTCTCTTTCACACATCTCTTTGTCCGGCGAAGGGATTCCTCTCCCCTTCGCGGAGAGATGTGAAAAAGAGAGAGATAGATGACAGAGTGGTTGCCAGTCGGAATTAGTTGTTGGATGTAAGAGGAGAGGAGGAAGAAGTGACGTCTGATTTTTCCACCCAAAAACTACGAAGAAATTTTTTCTACTTTCCCTAAAACATCGACCCAAAGAAGTAGTGATTGGAGGTCCCTACAGCCAAATTGGGAGTTCCTCTAGAATTCCCTAATGACATTTTCATGTGGTAAAATGTGTGTCAAAATCTATTGACGAGTTAATTTCGCCCAAAATCTGACTCACTTTGAACTGTACTTTTAGCTAAAGCAATGCTAAGCCAAGAAAACCAACTGAAATTTTGTAATAAAACCAGGTTGTAATTTACTTAATTATCCTCATAATTAAACAAACTACAGCTGTTGGATAAGAACAATCTGATAATCCCTAGTACTAAAATCACAAATCCAACAGCTAATAATTGAAAAGAACCCAAAAATAGCTCTCAGATCTTTGCATTAAAATCGTTCTTTGATAAGAATTTGACCTGGGTATGGATCCAAACTTGCAGGAACAGACTGACCAACTACTATTTTTAACACAAAAACTTTCTTATATAAACAGAGTTTTCAGTCACTTTAAAACTCAGACTTACTAATCATATCGAAATCGATAAGAAAAACAGACTAATTTCTTATAACGATTCATCGATCTGATCCATAAAAGGAAGGTCTCTTTGTACATTAAAGTTCTTTTTATCTTCAAAAGGATCAAAAGTTGAGAGTTTTATTCTGTAAAAATGGCAGGAGGTGTTATTGTTTCGAATGCACCAACGAAAGATTATGGCGGAAAAATCACATTGTTTGTGCTCATGACTTGTCTTGTGGCAGCAACGGGTGGTCTCATTTTCGGTTATGATCTCGGAATATCAGGAGGAGTGACATCCATGGATGTTTTCTTGCTCAAGTTTTTCCCATCAGTTTATAGGAAAATGCATGATGCAACTGGTCATGAAAATCAGTACTGTAAATTTGACAGTGAGTTATTAACAATGTTCACTTCTTCTTTATATATTGCAGCTTTGTTTGCTTCATTTTTCGCCTCGGCAACTACTAGAGTCTTTGGGAGGAAGATTTCTATGTTGGTAGGAGGGATTGTCTTTTTGGTTGGCTCTGCGCTAAATGGTGCAGCTACCAACGTAGCGATGCTTATCATTGGGCGATTATTACTCGGTGTGGGTATTGGGTATGCTAATCAGTCTGTTCCTGTCTATCTGTCGGAGATGGCACCTGCGAAACTTAGGGGAGCACTCAACATGGGTTTTCAGTTAGCCATTACTATTGGTATTTTGCTTGCTAACCTTGTGAATTACGGGACAAACAAGATCAAGGGCGGGTACGGTTGGAGAGTGTCGCTTGCTCTAGCGGCCGTGCCTGCTATTATCATGACTGTAGGAGCCATCTTCCTTCCTGACACACCAAACTCTCTCATCGAAAGAGGACATCAAGAAAAGGCTAGGGCTATGCTTCAGAAGATCCGTGGGGCCGAAGATGTTGAGGATGAGTTTGTAGACCTAATTGAGGCTAGTGAAACATCAAAGAAAATTAAGCACCCATGGAGTAACATACTGAAACCACAATACAGGCCTCAGCTTGTCATGGCTATTGCCATTCCATTTTTCCAACAGCTTACAGGTATCAATGTTATCATGTTTTATGCTCCTGTCCTCTTTAAGACAATAGGGTTTGGTGATGATGCATCACTCATGTCTGCTGTTATCACCGGAGTGGTAAACATGTTCGCTACCTTCGTTTCCATTAGTACTGTCGACAAGCTAGGTCGAAGAGTCTTGTTCCTTGAAGGTGGGATTCAAATGTTCATCTGTCAGGTAAATATATACACATACATGGATATAATTTGTCTCCATATAAACACATACTATCTAATATATACTAAACAAATGCATTTCTATATATATATAGGTTTTTGTAGGAATTATGCTCGGAGAGAAATTTGGAGTAACCGGTGTGGGCTCTATGACGAAGTCGACGTCATATCTAGTCTTGTTCTTTATCTGTACTTACGTGGCTGCATTCGCGTGGTCATGGGGCCCATTGGGTTGGTTGGTACCTAGTGAAATTTTCCCTCTAGAGATCAGATCAGCAGGACAAGCCATCAATGTTTCAGTTAACATGTTCTTTACCTTTATCATTGCCCAACTTTTCCTTGCCATGCTTTGCCATATGAAGTTTGGTCTCTTTTTCTTCTTCGCCGGATGGGTTGCGGTGATGACACTCTTCATATACTTCTTCTTGCCTGAAACAAAGAATGTACCAATCGAAGAGATGAACAATGTCTGGAAGAAACATTGGTTCTGGGGTAAGTATATCCCAGAAGACGCCATTGTCGGTCAACACCACACATCAAAGTAAAAGGTTTTCGATTTGCTACTCATTCAGGATCATTTTATCTTGTTTTGGTATATTCAACCGCTCTCATTCCAATCCATAAGTTGTACCGGATTTGGTAATAACAGTTGCTCCGTGCACTGGATTTGGTAATAACAGTTGCTCCGTGCACTGGAAATCGCGATAAAGGCCAAAGTACTCAAAAGAACCAAAAACCCCGCTTCATTTCCTTGTATTTTTCTTATGTTTTTTTCCCTTTCATCGAATCTTGTAATGAGGAATTCAGTTTGCGGATTTTATTTCATCGTTGTTGTAATCAGAGAGAAAAGAACATCAAAAACAAAAATGAGCAAAAGAAATAAGAGAATGTTCGTTCGTTGATGACCATGTTATTACTTTTTCAATATATGTATCTATGTAAACGACAAAATTTGCAGTATTAACGAAGACAAGCAAAAAATCGTTAAACAACGTTTGATAACATTCATTATATTCGTTGCAATTTTCACTAATACATAAGAACACACATACAACAACCTTGAAGGCTATAACAAGAGAGTAAGAATCTCATCAGAAAGTAAAAAACGACAAATTCGAAAAAGAAAATAAACACCCCTTAAGAACTTACATATGTAGGAAACTTAGTCCCACTACTAGACTCTTTGGCCATCAAGAAACTGAGTTGTTCTTGTGATACTAAGGGAAAGCTTCAATAACAGATTGAACAGCAGCAATATGCCTTATCTTGTGAGTTCGAAAACCTGCAAGTTTGAGTAATTTTGCCCAATCATCTTCACTTCTCTCCCTTCCACCAGTATTAACTAACATATCAACATCAAGAACCAATCTTGTTTTTGTTAGTGGATGTTCTGATTCCTCTTCTAGGGCTACATCTACTATGATCACCCTTCCTGTATCTTGTGGTACTGCTTCTCTGCACTTCTTTAGAATCTTGACAGAGTCTTCATCACTCCAATCATGCAAGATCAACTGTTTCAATTGAAAACACAGAGTACCCATTATTTAATTCATCAATTCAAGAATATAAATTCAATTTTTTTTGTTAGTGCAATAAAAAAAAATCAGGAAATTATGGCAGCCCATCTCTAGTTCCATTAGGGCTTCCATCTTAGAGAAGCCCTAGTTCCTAATTAGCTCAAATCCAAGTACCCAAATTGAAAAGAAATAGAAAGAAGTCTCACCTTGAGTAAGATAGCTTGAGCATTAGGTATAAACTTGAATATATCACCAGGGATCTTTTCAATATTAGGAAGATCATGAGAATCAGCAACAACATGAGGAAGATCATAAAGACTACATTTTATATGAGGAAATGCTTCAGAAATTGCTTTAATTGTTGTGCCATTTCCACCACCAACATCAACCAAAGAACTCAAACCTTCAAAAGTATCTTTACAACTTTCAATTAGGGTTTTAGTCAAAAGTCTAGTTTCACCTTCCATTCCAACATTAAACAAATGACCTTGTTCAGGATGACCTTCTAAATATTCCCAAAGTGTCATACCCATTCCTTTCTCAAAAGCAGTACTTCCTTCACCCAATCCTTCCTTAATATAATGCCATGGGATCATAAAATCTTGTTGGGTCATCCCTAACACAATGGGTACCATATTTCTTTCTGCATCTTTAACTAGTAAACTACCAACTGGTTCAAGTGAGTAAAGCTTCTTAATTTCTCCTCCATTAATGGTGGATTTGGTTTCTTTTAAGATACCCATGTGTACTAAGTACCTTAAAACTCGATATAAGTTATCAGAATTGACATTTGAGATGGGGAGTTTTGATGCAAGTTCTGATACAGTGATTGAACCATTGTTGTTCTTGATGATATCTGCAATTCCTAACTCAACTGCAGAACGAAGGACTAATGAATCAGCAAAACCATAAATTATGTTCCATAGATGAGCTTGAGCTTTGATATCAACTTCTTCATTAAATTCTAAACCCATTCTTGATTTTGAGTTTGTTGGGTAATTGCTTGAAAGAGATTGGTCTCTGTGTGTTGTGTTAATTTGTGGTTTGAATTATAGCAAAACTATAAGTCCATTTATAGTGACATATGGATAGAGAGAGGCACTTGTTGAAGGTAAGAAATAGCCGCCGATCTTATTTTCATTTGGATGGCTGAGGGGTGGGTTTGGGGTTTAGGTTAAGGGGGGCGGACCTAAAATAAAATTAAAAATAAAAATTTCTCTTCTTTTTTTTTTTTTTTTTTTTTGAGAAAATAGAAGTTTCTAGGTTAGCAGTGTGTTTTGATTAGGAGAATTTTGGTCTGAATTCCATATACTTCATTTGGTGAAAAGAAAGTCACTCAATTTTTTCTATTTATTTTAGAAGATGATGCTATGTCCGGCACCAGTTTTGGTCGAATCTTCGCTGACTGACGTGTCGGACCATGATCTAGAGAGAGAAAGAAAAAAATTCTCTTAATTTTTTCTATTTATTTTGGAAGATGACGCTATGTCCGGCACCAGTTTTGGTCGAATCTTCGCTGACTGACGTGTTGGACCATGATCGAGAGAGAGAAAGAAAAAAAATTCTCTCAATTTTTTCTATTTATTTTGGATGATGACGCTATGTCCGGCACCAGTTTTGGTCGAATCTTCGCTGACTGACGTGTCGGACCATGATCTAGAGAGAGAACGAAAAAAAATTCTCTCTCTAAATTCTAACCACCCACGTCAGTCTCTCGGGATTCGGTCCGGATTGACGTCGGGCATAGCATCACGGTTGATTTATTTTTAAGTTTTGAATAACCAAAACACAAATGTGTAGGTTTTTAATTAAACAATTATATAATTTCTCATGCTTAATCTCATGGAAGTGAATTTATTGGACTTGTTTATCTCTGTAGTACTTTTCATGTCTTGTAATGGTTTTTGTAGTCCATATCAGTAAAAGATAAAATTTTAAAAAACAATTGAAATTGGATATTCACCGAAATTTCTTGTTTTGAAAATCGAGTTGTGGAAAACTTCAAAATTTAGATAGATAATTATTCAAACTCAAATAGAACAGGAGTCATTATGTTAATAGAGTTTCAAGAAACGCTTAACTTGTCAATTAGAATAGACTTTAAAACTACTCTTTTCGGTCTGCTTTTCAACAAAAAAAAAAAAAAGAAACTCTTTTCTCTTTACAAAATATTTTTCCCATCTCTACTGCGGCACTTTGACCAAAATTATACCTTCGTTCTTCTTCACTTAATTTGTGAATTACAACAAAAGACTAATTCTTTTCTCACTGTTTAGGGGTGACGTGGCTAATCACATCACTTTATTGACATCAATAATTTATTGTTTTATTCCAGATTAACAAATCTATATAATAAATTTTGTTGGATTCAAAATATATTAAAATTTACTTACCATCAAGTTGTCAGTAGTTTTTCAAGGCATTTACATTTTTTAGATTTTTTTTTTTTTTTTTTGAACTAATTTACATTTTTTTGAAAGATATCAATATCTTGGGGCTAACGTAGGATCCACTCAAGGATCTATTGGTTTAGATAAATATATAATGCGCATGGGTAGTAGTAATAGGTAATCTCTTGTTCCCTTTCATAAACTAGGTCTAGTAGTAACCGGTAATCTTTCTCTCCAATCACTGTCTGGTGAATATGCGAGGTGACCCAATTTTATGAAACAAACACATTTGATGAGTATTATTTGCCGAGCTAATTAGCAAAATATTTGTTTTCAGTAAATGGAATTTGGTCATATAAAGATATCAATAACTATTGATTCAATAATTTAGAGTTTGTAAATCTTGTGTCTCTAAATTATACATATTTGTGAGGGGTTAGCTTCCAAATCCAAATAGGCACGTGATAAATAAGTCTGACAACTTTGAAAGCCTTGATGAAAGTAGGAAGGGGCATTATTTAATAGGCAAGCATCACCAGGGCAGCCACACAATGAGCCCACGCGGGAAGACGTGAACCTCGTGGGACACTCACTTCCCTTTTCTACTAAGGGAGTGTTTGTTTTCACCCCAAACAGGGGAAGATTGTATGGTGATCAAATACAACCACCTTCAAAGTGAACAAATCCAAGAGTAGTAGGGACCCTTTCTTTCAGGAAAAGAAAAGAACAGAAAGGGTAGTACGGAGTACGGAATAGGGAAACTAAATTGTTATGACTAGAAAGCCAAACACCAACAGCACTAGGGAGTAGGGAAACTAAATTGTTATGACTAGAGTCGACCAAAATTAGAACGGGGACGTTACGTGTATAAACTCTTTGACAAAATTCTCGATTTAATGACTCATTTTCATTAAAAGATAAAAGTTGATCAAAGGTTTTCAAAGCCTAACTTTGATCCGGACCGTTCGTTTAGAATTTTGTTAAGAATCTTGTCAGAGATTCTTTGACACTTAGCATTTTCCAAATTAGAAAGCCAAATCCCAAGAATAGTACGTAGCGGCTAGGGAAACTAAATTATTATGGCTAGAGTTGCCCAAAATTAGAAAACACAATATAACTCAAAAGCAGTAAGAACTTGTGGATTCATAATTTACTGTGCATCTACAGTAATTTATTATCTGTTTAATAGTCAAATTTATGTACAAAGAAAAATACAAAGTGATGAAAATTTTGGGTTAAAGAAAGCTACTGGTCTACTTTGTTCAGAAAAAAATGTTGGTCATTTACTCTTAATGAGATGAATGATTTCTTTTATAAATTATGTTATAATTCTGTTATGGTTTCTAATTTGTGACTAATTCACCATTTTGAACCTTATAAGTGCCTTGCAGTTCGATCTGTTCCAACAGACGTTCGAAGGTATGTAAGAGCAGACCTCCGGCGAAGGAAATCCCTTGGTCGGAGGTGTTAGAGAGTGAAAGAAGAGATCGAAGGGAGAGAACAAGAAGGGAGAGAAAGGAAAAAGTTTTCTTTTTCTTTTTTTAGGTTAAAGGTGGTCAGCCAATTTTTTTCTTTGGCCGACGACCTTTCGTCGGAGAATATACGTGAGGTGGAGGAGATGTGATGGAAGAAGGATGTGGTGAAGTGGAAGAGAAAAAAAGAGGTGGCGTGACATTTGTGCTTTTAATTTTTTTTTGGAAAATAATTATATTTTGACCCTCAAGGGTATTTCTGGAAAACAATTTAGATCTTGGAGGTCCAATCGAAATGTCGGACACTTATAGAGATGGAAACGGTGAGTTGGTCACAACTTGGAGCCAAAACGAAATCAACCCATATAATAATGTAGAACTAAGAACATGAGGATGTTTCCCACTTTATAAAAAATTATCTTCGTATTAATATTATTTATCTAGTAAGGACTTTTGTTAGGAAAAGAAATATATACTTTCGAAAAGCACTTGGATCATCAAATAAACGATTCTACCAATATATATATATATATATATATATATAGAGAGAGAGAGAGAGAGAGAGAGAGGGGTCTCCTTATTTTTGTCTATGTT
This sequence comes from Eschscholzia californica, assembly GCF_041429995.1. Taxonomy (NCBI): domain Eukaryota; kingdom Viridiplantae; phylum Streptophyta; class Magnoliopsida; order Ranunculales; family Papaveraceae; genus Eschscholzia; species Eschscholzia californica. The sequence continues at coordinate 7,755,297 of NW_028238198.1, read as the reverse complement.
ATTTATTTTGATTTACTAATAAAATAAAACATCTAAATGTAATCTGGAACCACGTGTTCCGAAGAATATTACATGTTACCTAACTCTTGAATTGTTAGTTGTATATCTTCAATGTTTACTTAAAAAAATAGTCATAATGTTGAAGAAATTATTACATTTCATGTTAACATCAACGTTATGAAGAAGTAAGAATTTTGTGTCACTAAAAATTAAAGAAGGATTATCACAACACAAGAGACTTCAACAATAGTAGGGGCGCTAGTATTTGTCATCTCTGTGTACATGCGTCATGGATGAGTCTGACTTGAGCAATCTTTCAACCTCCAAAATGAACTGTGCTAATTTTGCTAACAGCGCCCAAATTTGCTAAAGACGTCCAGATTTGCTGAAGACACCACTATCTATCTTTGCAGCTTTAACTTGGACTTTAAGGGTCTATGGGCGCCTCCTCTGACAATTTCTAACACCCCATTTCCAACCAACAAAATATGAGGAGAGAAGATGTGTGTGCTTCTAAAATTTTGGAAGATAAGTCTGATCGTGTTTTTTTTTTCGGTTCTAATATCTACGGATTGTTGTGGCGTAGCAAAAGTTAATACTTAAGCCAAGCGTTTAATTTTTCTCCACGAAACTTATAACTACTTGTGATTTATCTTTGGATGTCGGTCTTGTTCCTGTGGTAGCTAGACTATTATTGCTGTAACAACCTCCGTTGATGGAAGAACGTCAAAAACAAAAATGGGCAAAAGAAAAACGAGAATGCGCTCTTTCGTTGATTACCATGTTATTATTCTCTGGATATATGTATGTATATGAACAAAATTTCAGTGTTAAGAAAAATACAACCATAAGCTTTCAAGAGGATAAAAAAAAGAAAGTTGTTCATGTTTCACTATGGAAATCTTCAATAACAGATTGAATACCAGCAATATGCCTTACGAGTTCGAAAACCGGCATTAACCAACATATCAAGAACCAATCTTGCTTTTGTTAGTTCATGTTCTGATTCTACTTCCAGGGCTACATCTACTATGATCACTCTTCCTGTATCTTGTGGTACTCCTTCTCTAAACTTCTTTAGAATGCTAACTGATTCTTCATCAGTCCACTCATGCTAAATCATCTGTTTCAATTGAAGAAAAAACAGAGTACCCATTCTTTAAATCATCAATCAAGAACATTAGTTACTTCAATTTGCCTTTTTTTAATGCAATAAAAAGTTCAAGAGCAACCAATATCTAGTTCAATTCTATTTTTGCTATCTCTAGACAGATAATTCTATAATTTTATTCTCCATACTAAGTTCTGACCAACAATTATATATTCACTTTTCTTACTTAATTTATGAAAGAGTGTTGATTTAATGAGTTCGAGCTCATACCTACTAGCTCGAGCTTTCTACCATTCTTCGTTCCCTACATCAAGGATCACATAATCATTGTGAATTCTGTTATATGGTGGGGGTCAAATGTGAGTTAGTGTTTGGATAAAAGTCTAAAAGGCTGCTGCCACCCTACTTTGAAGGAAGCTAGCATAGCCATTGTTCCTGGTCTTAAGGAAGAATATGCAGCTTGGCAATAAATGGATGGAAGGAAATTGGGCAACCAATTTAATTCTCTCTTTCTCATCCCGACCACAAAGTGCTATAAATAGCCTTCCTGATTCATCAAATTCATCATCCGATTCTCAAGTCTCTTCTGTAAACTAAAGTGAAAGAGTAAGAGAGAGTGTTTGTCGAGAGAGTTGTATAAGTGTGAGGGTAAGAGAGTTGTAGTGAGATTTTGTAACCGGAGAGTGCACTTTTTTGTGTACGGTAACTCGGGTGAGTTGTAACTTCATATTCACAGTGGATTTGCTTGGAGCGGCTGAAAGAGGACGTAGGTCTTGCTTTGAACCTCTATAAATTTTGCGGGCCATTATTCTTTATCTGGTTCGTGGTTATATCGTTATTCACCATGGCATCCAAGATCCTGATTTTCCGCATTAACGAAAACCTCTAAGTAGACTGAACACCTAGAAGGAATGGCTCATCTTCTCAACAAATTCCTCTCTTCGGAGCTAATTTTGCTAATTCTGTGTTTATGTTGGGATCTGCAACACATCATCTTTAAATCTCTGCCAGAAGCTTCTCAGTGATTATCGTTTGTGCAAAGCTACTCCCGTCAGGTCTTCCACGCTCCTCGGGCATTTTGATGCTGTGAAAAGTTGTGCAAAACAGCGAGGCGAGCTGTTCGAGTGGTCTTATGGTCCCTCGTAATAGAGTGGAATACCACTATCTAGCAACTCTTCTGATTATGGGAAAGACTCGACACGTCGTTGATTCATCTGTGGTCACGTAGCTTATTAGAGTCATTATGCAGGAAGATCTCCAGATCGGGCGACTCCTCATAGGTCTCCAGAGCTAAGCACTTTAAGTTGGCCTTTTGTCGTTCGAAATCTCTATACTGAGTGGAGGTGGTGCGATTCTTCCCAGCATTGACATCTTCTTCGCTGCTATCTTTTTCTTCATCTCACCGACCTGCTGAATCATCAAAGTTGAAGGAAAGCTCTTCCTCTTCTTGTATGATTTCTAATGCAGGGATGGGAGGAGTGCTTCTGCCTTCTCTTTCCGTCATGATGTAGCGTCCTCGTGCTCCTTCTGTAACCGTTCCAGCTCTCTCTGTTTTGCTTTTCATGTCATCTTTTAGCTTCTTCTTCCTCCTATGAGAGCTTCTCTATGGCTTCCAAATCTTTGTCAGTACGGATAAACAGAGTGAAAGAGGAAGCAGGAGTTGCGAATAAATTCTTTATACAAGGGACTATAATGGTTCCCTCCACTCTTCGACCTGTCTTTGCTTTTTCATCTGATCCATCTCTTCTTGTAATTTCAAGAAGGTGGATTGCATTAAGAACATGGTGTCGACATCAGTTCTCTTTTCTTCTTTTAGTCGTGCCATCTTAGCTGCTAAATCTTTGTCGGAAGACATGGTAGACTCAAAGTAATTTGATTGTGCTTGAATTCGTCGGAACCATGTATTGGATTCACGATAACAAATGGTAGGAGGTTGCTACAGTGTCCCCTTCCTCTAGGGCCACAGTGATGATGTGTGGAAATGTGGTTTCTTAGGTTATCTTCCTTATCTCGAGATCTCCGATCAAGTAATCTCTTCCTATTTAAAAAAAAAAGTAATCTCTTCCTCATATTTCCATTAGAGTCCAGTGACAAAATCTGCAAAAAAAGACAAAGAAAACACTCTGACGCTCAAATCACGGAGATATTTTTTTAGAGTTGTGACTAAAGAAATAAATTACGGCATGAGTGTAGAAGATGACCTTTCGTTCCTTTCACGACAAACCTAATACACTTATACATGTTTGGGGAGATGATGCGGTGGTAGGACATCGATCGATCTTGATGATAGTCATGTGTCTATGGCTGCTATATGGTAAATAGTATCTGATGAGTGTGTACTTCTCACACTAACACATAACAATTTTTGCATGTAAAGGCACATTAAAGTGACCCATTTGTTTCTTCTCATAAAAAAGGAAAAGATACCTGTCACTGGTAAAATTGGGAATCTACCTAAAATCCAAACTCCCCAAACAACTCCCTCCCCTGCCTCAGTGCTTCCTCTACAAAATGGAAACTGAAATTTTGCCATTAAAAGTAACTGTCTACTCTCTCTTTCTCTCTCTACATCTCTCTCTATAGATCTCTGTTATTACTACTACATTCTTTGAACTGAATATCAAAAAGGTGAAGATGGATCAAAACTATTACATGAATAATAAGGCATCATCTTTATCAGTTTCATCACTAATGAATTACATATTCATGTCCACTGTTAAAACTGCTGCCAAGACCCTAGTTTCAGTAGTTGGTGCTGTTAATTCCACTTCATATTATGATGGAGATGGTAATAATGGAGATGAATATCAGAAATGGAAATTGATTGATCATTTTAGATACATGATGATGTTGATGATATGGTTCACTCTTTGGATCCTTAGACTTCTTATGGATTATTTCCCTTGCTCTCTTCTCTTCAATCCTCCTCCTCCTCCAATTACTTCTTCTCCAAACTACATTCTTGATCATGGATTCTCATCATCATCATCTTCTTCTTCTTCTTCATTGGATTTGGTGTTACATGAAGGATATGGAAATGGGTATTATGATTATGATGATGCATCATCATCTCAAACTAAAGCCATTGATAGAGCACTCTCTCATGTAACTTCTCTCTACTTTTCTCTTTCATAATTTAACCACTAGATTTCACCTTTTTTAGTGCTTTTACTTTTTATTAAGGTCTTTTATATTATGCATGTTGAACACGTGTCACTTTTGGCCACCTCAAATCTAGCACTACAACTTCAGTGTTTTTTGACTCTCACATAAGGTGGGTGAAGAACCTACACTTTGTGTTCAACTTCAACCTTCAATCTATGCATATATATATATGTATATAAAATATTGATCATCATATAATTAAAAGAAGATGGATAGGATTTTTTTTTATATGACATGATTTAATTATAATAGGATACAATCATACAACTAGCTAATATCTCCATACAACCAAATCATTCCTTAATATGCAAATCATGCTATGTGTTTAACACGTTTGACGATACTGTCTGTGTTCGGCGAGTTTAGCTTATACCTAGTAATAATACATTGGAAAAACATTCAAACTATATCTTATACAATCCTATAAAATGGTTTTCGGGCACAAGCGTTTGCTAGGGTACTTAATTAGTCAACTGTTTTATGTTTCTAAACAGATATTCACACTTTTAAATGAGATACCAGCAAGCTCAAGAAAATACCAGTTTGCTCTGACAATGGCTGATAAGATCCTTGACGACAACTTAAGAGTCGAAAACACCACAGTCCGTAAGATCAACCGCTCAGCACTTTCCTCCGCTTTTGAGCGGACCTCCAACCTGTTATACCGGTCACTCCAAAGCAGCAACAATTTACCATTAGAAGAAACCAGTAACCAGACACCATGGTTCTTCCAGTCATTGCCGATGGGTTCATACATTGGTAAGGGACTCAAGATTTGTATTAACACATTCTTACCTTCTGCCTTTGGTAGCCTGGCGAGTATGTTCTTCGACACGAATCCGTCTCAGAAAACAAAGCAACTGACAATGGCAGGTGGAAACAATGATACTAACAGTGATGTTTTTTGTTATGAGTGGTTGGTGGTGGCGGAGAAGCAAGCACAGGAACTACTGTGGATAACGAACAAGCTGAGAGTATGCTTGGCGGTAGATGAGGCGCTGGTTCAGTGGAGCTTTGCTACTGGTCTCGCTTCTCTTTCTCTGACATCAATGCCTAGAGTCCAAGGCTTCATTGTCAAGATTACGGGTAAGTATGTCAAATATATTGAATATTATGAAGGAAAATGATTTTGATTCGTGCAGAAATCATATAATAAGTGTTTGTTTACTTTGAGGGTAATTAGATTACACAGCTACACTAGCTACAAAAAGAGAAAACTAGAGTTCTAGAGATAAATATCAGAGAAGGCGAACAGACAAGAGAAATTTATAATAACTACTACACATGGATTTGCAGATCAGCCCGCATTGGAACTATAGGCTTGGTGGAAAAAATATTTTAAGTCCACCAAGAAACGTGATCTACATATCAAACTGCCCTGTAGTACGAAAAATATTACATGACTTGATACTTCAAGCACAATTCGACCAGACCTACCTTATAAGGGAGGAATCAGTATATCCGCTAACCCAGGCTTGGGGGCTAAAATCTGAACCTATTAAAGGTTCCAGATTCTGGTAGGTAGCTTAATACGTTAAATATTTAAAACATACACTAGTTAGTTCGGGCCAGTCAATTATTAGAGTACCCAATATAAATAACCCCTGTATAGAAGTTCTTCCATACAAACTCAGGAGTTAAAGAACTATAGCATACCATTGGATCACAAAGAATTCTAGTTATATGCACGAGATTGATTAACAGCTTCAGCGGCTGGTTGATCCGACGAACTAACCTAGTTGATGATATTGCAGTTGTTTTGTTGGGAGAATTGGCAAGGGGGGAACAATTGTTAGAAGAGACACCAAGGCAAGTAAAGTTCAGGTTGCTTCTGCTATGGTTGCCACTCTTGTGTTATGCTAGCAATGGTGTTTCTTACCCAGTACTCTCAGGACTTGAGAAGGCAGAAACTGAGAAATTCATTGAAGAAGTTATATTGAGCTTACCTTTTCCAGATCAAGAAGTGATATTAACTAACTGGTTCCAAGACTTCACTAGCTCGAGCTCAGACTGGCCTAATCTTCAGAGGTCATACGATCAATGGTGTCGATCTTCTCGTAGTCTGCTCCTTACCTAAACATACGGATAACTGTTATGCTCTATTATGTACATATAGTTTCTTCTCTTATTCTCTATACTTTGGTTCTCTATACCTACTGTTGATATATATATATATATATGTAATAAGTAAGTACCTCTACACAGTGAATTACTAATACTATCAGCAAGCTGTATTAGCAAAATTGCGGCCTTTTCTACCTTGTTACTTCTTCCTCACTAGTGTATTTACTCCAAAGATTACAGCAATCTTGTTTTTGAGAAGAAACTAGAAGTTGAGCTATTGAGACAAAAGAAGTAAAAGAATGATATCAACCTACATGAGAGGACTACTTAAATCAAGACCAGTACATTTCTAGAAAACAAGATATGAAACATAAACATGGCGGAGCCAGGATTTTAAGTCAACCCTGGCTAGCCAAAAATTACTCGAGAGTAAATTTTCACTTGTCACATATATGCATTTGTAAACTATAATTTGAAGACATTTTTTCGGCAAATATCTCTCTTTCATTATTCTGATATATACCTAAATTTTTCAATTCAAAATAAGTTGATTTTAGACCTTCACATAGCTTATATGAAGTCTGACAAAATGCAGGTCAAAATTGAATTAGCAAAAAAGTAGCCGAAAAGAGATTTTGTCAAGAGCAGGGGGCATAAATTGGGGTCATGAGTTATAATAGACAAATACAGGGGACTAACACAAAAGTACTTAAAGAAATGAGGGTAAAACAAGGCTGCAGCCACCCATTAGATTCCAACTTGGGACAATTGGAGCGTATGACCAGTTTAGGAACCACCGACCCAGCCCTTATTTATGTTTAATTATTACTCATTACCTGACTGGTTACGCCCCACCCTGGCTCCACCATTAAACATAAAGAACCCCTAAAGAGTAGTTTCAACAAGAGATGATGGAAGATTTAAAAGGTAAACGAAAATTAACCAGAGAAATGGTTACATACTTCGGCATGTAAAGTAGTATCCATTTCGCGTTTCTTAAAAATCATTTCGGTTGCAAGACGGAAAAACTCACTGTTTGATTGGGAAAAGATACTACAGAAAACCTCAAAGTTCGAGTGACTAGGATCTTCCAAAATGAAATAAGCACTTCACCCAGTGAGAGCCATAAAACTGGAAACAAAAACTTCTAAGTTGGAATCATCTTTCAGCTCATAATCCATAGGTTCGGGTGACTAGAATCTTCCCAACAGGTTCCTATACTTGAACTTATAAGTGGTTTTGGGCATAGGTCAGCAGATCAACAAAAGAAAACCAAATGTAAACTTGCCTGTAACTTCTGTTTGTGCTAAATATTTCGATCTCATTCTTTTTGCTGGAAGGTTAACAGCCTGAGTCTTGGACCTTGCCTTGTTGGACGGATGCCTTTTAAATGTCTTTCACCTGTATCTACAAGCAGAAATGGCTTTCTTTCTAATCCTACTGAGGGCATCCATTCTTCATTAAAGTAAATACTGAAAGCTGGATACTTTCCTTGTCAATATAACTGCGTGATTGGCGCGGCCTAAAAAACAATAGACAGCAAAAGTATTTTGGTACGTTTTTTTAGTGGCTTATTGCCTTATTCATTACCATTGGTAATTTGTGATTTCATCCCATTTCTTTGGCCCAAAAGCTTATTCTTCTCCAAAACCAGAACCGCTTTTTCTTCATTTTCAATCTAAACGTTCTGTTCATGTCTGTGTTTCGCATCGGAACCAAAACCAAATCAAACCATAACAAGGACAACCAAAAAACCTCAAATCACTTATCTTTGAAGCAACAACTGGAACCAGATCGTTTTATGTATATACATGGATGTACATTCAAGAAGATGGTTCCTGACGCCATTAAGAACAAGGAGCTCAAACAATGGCATGGGCAACAACAACAACTCAAACGACAAGGCAATCTTTCGTCCTCTTCATTTAAAAAGCTCAACCATTGCCATAGCAAGTACACCACCAACAATGCCGTGGCGATTCCGGCTCATCTTACTTAAGTGCTCCTTCATAGCAAACTCAAACCTCTATGGATCTCATTCAAAGGTGTGGATGCAAAGAGTGTAAACCATGATAGAACTGTGGTTCAAATTCAAACCCTTAAAATAGAAAACTTCCCACTGAGACACATGGATCCCAATCCAAGTCCTTTTTTTTTCGAAAACTTTGAAATAATATTGAAAAGAATTCCAAGTCCATGTTTCAGTCCTCATGCGTACGCATTTCAAGTTCTTCATTCCAGAAAGGATTAAATTGTCTTAGTTTCTCGAGCACTGCATTTGTAGCTTTTGAGAATTTGTTGAAATCATATGCCTCAATTACTTTTACTTTGGTAAAGATATGCCCTTACTTAAATAGTATAGGCGTTTACATCTCTTTTCTTTCCCTTTGGAGAGAATAGTAAATTAAGCTTACACAAAACTAATGGGACAAATTGCATAAGGTCAAGGCAAACTATCATATAAGCTCCCTAACTGCGCCAACATGATTTTATAACACCACAAGAAATGGACATGAAGTCTAATCACATATTGCATAAATTTTCTTTCATTATTCCAACAAAACTTGTATTAAGTATGTGCTATGGCCTCCTAGATTATATATTTGTCATGGGTCACATCTCAACCTACCACGCAAAGTAACTAGGAAAGAAATAAAAATCTGCATATACCTTCAACATTTTTTGTCAAAAAACCTTTATTAGTTCTCAGACAATCAGTTCCATGTTCTATGTAAGCGTGTAATATTGCCCTCTCTCATCCCAGAAGGCAGCTCAGCCTATCCCTCAACTCATAAAGTGATCACCACCCACTCTCACAACTAATGTGAGCTTTCTCCAACAATCTTGCCCTTCACAAATATGTGAACCTCAAGGACTTCGGTAAATCTAAGGTCTGATAACATGTGGGTGTGGTTTTGGGCCTTCCTTACCCCCAGGTGGTCTTGGGCGTGTAGTCTTGGCCCTCTCTCACCCCACAAGCTAGCTCAAGAGGTTAGACGATCCCACACACTTATAAATTGATCACCACCCCCTCTCACAACTAATGTGAGATTCCTCCTAACAATTTTTCCATTCACACATATCTGGACCTAGAAGACTTCGATAAATGGAAGGTCTGATACCATGTGGGTGTGGTTTTGGGCCTTCCTCGCCCCAAGGTGGTCTTGGGCATCTTTCACCCACATAAGTTAGCTCAAAAGTTGAGGCTTTCCCTCACACTTTCATTGGCCCCCTTCCTCACAACAAATATGAGATTACTCCAACACTATCAGGGTCGAAATATTTACTTAGGGATGTATAGTTCATCAACAAAGACGGCCGGCAGTTTCTTGTAAGTTAAAATTACAACACCATTAGTTTTTTTTATTGCAAGAACAACACCATTTGTTACCCACTACCACAAAGTATATACACAATAGAATCACTAAGAGATAAATCCATTCAAACTTTAAAACCCCACAGTTAGGTTGAAATTGGTGAATTAAAGACAAGAACTGAATTTTTTTTAATAACATGTAGTACAGGAGTTTGTATAAGTTCAAAAAATGTAACCTAATGTGGATTTCAAGTTGCTTGACAAAGGCGAATTACAGAAAAATTTGTGTATACTAGAAAGTGGAAGTACCTTTGTTTTCTCTGATGTTTGGAAAGATCAAACATCTATTAAAATTGTACCCATTTTAATCGAACTTTCCTGGTGCAAGCCTAGGACATCAGAAACCAGTTAGAGTTAATGGGTACTGATTATCTCCCGTGACTTTTAGAGAGAGAGAGAGAGAAAGAGAGATTCTTTGGCTCATGAAGAAAGGAAGCTTTCATCTGAAGAAGGGAAAACAGATTGACCAATTAAAAATTCAAAAGACGACCCTCATAGTGTTGGAGTAATCCCATATGTGTTGTGAGGGAGGGGGGCAATGATGAGAATAAAGTTTGGCCGGTGTTACGGGAAATAAAGAAATTTTTCGAGGTGTGAAGTTTTGGGTGGAAACAAAAAAAATTACTAATTTTTTGTTTCTCCCAAACAACCAAATCTTTATACTCCACTTTTCATCTTCTTCTTCCTTTCACCTATCACTACCATCTCTGGCGAATTTCACCATCACCGGCAACTTCCAACATTTCCGGCTAGATCTTTTTTTTCCTCTCATTCTCTCTCCTGCCTCTCTCTCTCTCTCTCTCTCTCTCTCTCTTCTGTTTCTATTTTTTCTCTCTGTCTCCGGCGAAGGGGCTCCTCTATTCGCCGAAGACAGAGAGAGAGAGAGGGAGCAGATAGAGAGAGAGTCAGGAGAGAGAAGAGATAGAGAGTCAGGAGAGAGAAGAGATAGAGAGAGGGTCAGGAGAGAGAAGAGAGAGAGAGAGAAAGGGGAGAGAGAAGATGTCGGTCGTCGCCGACGACTTTCTTCCGACAACTTAAAGGTGCATTTGGTTTGGGTTTTTTTGGTTTTCCACCGCTTCCCCGAAAATTTTTCTGCTTTCCCCAAAACGGTAGTCTTAGTCGATTAATATCTGACTTGGGTACATATTTTGTTTTTAGTCCAAAAATTGATTTAGTCAGACATTGATCCCTAATCCTCATCTTTTTTCTCCCCTTTCTTAGTTTTTTCTCTCTATAGTTCTCTTACTTTACTATCTCTGTCACTATCTCTCTCGTGTTCTCTCAAGACTAAAGTATGTTCTCTTATAAAGTTAAAATCACTCTACTATCTTTCTCACCTGTGTATGAGTTTCCGGTTCATAGTTTGGAACCAAATGCCTGAAGAAACAAAGGTATGTATTGAATAAGAGAATTGGAAGGATTACCTACATTTTACCAGAGTACTGGAAACTGAGAATTGGAAGGATTGCCTACATTTGGGATGGGATATGGGCATTTGGAAGGACTAAGAAGAAGAGAATCAGAAGGATTAGAATCATGGTGGCAGATATATATTGGATGCCCATATCCCATCCCAAATGCCTAAAGAAACAAAGACCCCCCTCTTTTATTTTCATTAAATGGTCAACAGGGGTGTTATACCAAGATTAATTAGGGTTACTTACATTTCAACAAAAAAAGTTAGGGTTACCTACTGCTACTCTCTCTAAACCATGATCATATCTTTGATGTCGGATTTCTTCAGCTAGCTTAGATGTGAAGTTTTGGTCAAAAAGATTTAGGGATTTTTTTTTCTCTCTCTAGAAAGCTGAACCAAGTTATGAAGCAGAAAGTTAGGGATAAAGGATGATGGGATTTATAATGAAGTATAATTGTAAAAAAGAGAAGGTAACATTTAGTGAAAGAAGAGAGAAAAGATGTGGCAATGGTGGTGGTGGGAAGTTGTGGTGGTGAAGGTGATAGAAAAGATGAAGATTAGGAGGTAATATTTGATCAAGTAAATTTTTGGACTAAAATAAAATATTCCCCCGAGAATGAACAAAAAAACATGAATTCCCTAGAGAATTTATTCCCCGGAGATTATTCTTTATTCCTCAAAGCCGCGACCGTGTTAAAAAGCAGTCAAAAAGAATAATAGACCAAACTATTAGAAAAAGGGTCAAACAATCTATTAGTCACATTTAAGAGACCAGATGAGTGAGTTGGTCACATTTCAGGGGGTAAATATGAATTTACCTCTATATAAACATGTACTCATGTTAAGCTAGGCACTAAGTGAGTCTTTTTCTTTCTACTTAAGATTCAAGATTGTACATGCAGGGAAGCTGATAGGAAAAACTATTTTCCATGGAAACCACAAAATCATCGCCGATGTTTAGCAGGGGTTACAGATTTGTTTGTTGTTTCAGACATTTTATATTCTTCTTATGTCGCTGGAGATTACAGGGTAAAATCTACGTTGATTCTCATAAATTGATTTGTAAATTACAGAATCAAAACATGTTAGGCAAAATTTTGAACAGACAGATCTTATAAATGGTGGATCTATCAAAAGCAGACGATCTTTAGTTAGATCGGATCTGCTTTGGGCGAATGAGTTTATTTCTCTTTGTTTGATGTAGGTATGAAAATATTCAGATTTCCAGAATGTGATGGTCATTAAGGAGTCTTTCTCCTTCGATTTGAAATCCAAGATTGTGTATGCAATAAAACTCATTGATTCAAACTATTTGCTATGGAATCTACAACTTAATCGATCTTGTTGCCAGTGTTTAATTGAATTTGCATATTTGCATGTTGTCTGATATTATTGACCTCTCATTAAGAGAGATTATAGAGTCGGATCTGTAGTGATTCTTGTAATATATATTTGGAATTACAAAAGCAAATTTCGTAGTGAATTTTGGAGTATCAGAATTTATGAATACTGGATCTATCTAGACAGGCGATCTTCAGTTGGATCAATTCTATTTCGGCCAAACGAGGGTTTTCTTGCTGCAAGGCAAAAAGGGGTTTATTTCACGTTGTTTACAAGACTCCTTCAATATAGGTACAACAATTTTTGGGAAAAGAAAATTTTACCTTATTATGTTATCCTCAATCAATGTAAAAATATATTGTGATCTTACTCATTTCATGGTGGGGAAAATATTTTCCAGGTAAAGGTTACTAGAAATGTTATCTACGAGAAAGAACCATAACAAAGCAGTAACTTATGTAAAGGTAAGACAAAACCACAATTTGTAAATTTATAATCTCAATGTATAAATTTTTGTCTAACTCTTATTTTTATGATAACTTTCTATTTGATTCAAGAAGACAGTCTTAGTTTCGGTTCTAGTTCCACTCGTCTCGTCTCTCTAACATGTTAGACACACTTGATTTTTTATTAGTACTATCACTTGTATTTTCTTATACACAAATAGGTCAAGTTAGGGTCAACCCTAGTGGGTTGGTGATACTTGTAGAGTCTATCACACACTGTCAAAAACAGAAATAGGTTGACCCTCACTCAGACCACTTAGTCCACCTAAAACTTCCACTATGCACCAATTAGACCCTTGCTCAAAGTTGTAAGAATAGTAAAAGGTTTAGTCAATCCACCACTTGGTATTTTATTATCTCTTTTTTTTTTTTTTTTGTTGAAAGTATTTTATTATCTCTTGAGTATTCATAGTTTATAGTGCTTTGATTTATTCAAATACTAGTTTATTAATCAAATTTTAACATGATTTTTTCAAATCACCCCAAATAATAAAATTATTTTGCTCCACACTCCACAAGTGAGTAATGATATAATGTCCCATTTACCCCTATTAGCTAATAAAATTCCTACATCATCCCAAAACCCCAATTGACTTTACCTAAATTATTTACCTAAATTAATCTAATATATATTACCATTTAATTGGTAAAATGATAATTCTTACGAATAAATCTATTGATACCAACATTACATTGGTAGAGTGTTTCTGCCCTCTTTTAAACTTCTTGATCCGAAGATTAGGACACCGAAACTCTCAAAAACTAGTATTTCTCTTAACTTGAATCGAAACTACTTTATTATTTTCTTTTTTTTGTTGAAGGATGCTTCTTTATTATTCAGTATACCATCTTATAAATCAAACAACAATGAAATGATTAGTTATTTGAAAACGAATATATATCTCTCTTTTTATCGGTTGTAGTATCTGATACAGTAAACTAATATTATATTGAAAACAATCTTAAAGTCCTAAGAAAATAAGTAGTGCCCTACTATCCCCTTCAATTCAAAGCCAATGTCAATATGTATCGTGCAAAATGCAAAACTAGACTATTTCAGATTGTTTATTTAGATAGAATCGATTTACCAATTTATTTTTTAAATTTTATACTAATTAGGTCCGTTCAGTATATATATTCGATTCGGCTCTACAAATCAATACTTGAAAACTCTTAGCATTTAAGAGTACAAAAATGCCACCATTTAGATACGATGACCTAAAACTAGAAAGAAATCCATTGGATTTACAATGGATTTTTTGGTTTGAACAAAAATATCTATAGGATTGAAACCTAAAAAGTAAAATCAGTGTACTAGTAGGGATAAAACAATGGTCAATCAATAAGTCAATAGTCATTGACAGGGTGAAACTCTAGACTGATAAAAGCTTCCACTCGTACATAAAACAATATTTTTCCGACTTCTGGCACCGTTTTTTATCTTTCTCCTCTTATTCTCAACTTCGCCTTCGCTTCTTCTCTTTCTCTCTCTAAAAAGACAATAAACCGTACCAACCTTCTGCTAAATTGCCTCCTGTTTGTAATGCTGAATTCATCGTTTCTTTCAACCAACCTAACAATTACTCCTTCTTAATCCTTCTTCACTGCCCGGGATTTTCTCTTCCCGGAGTTAATCTTGACCAAATTCATCTATTCAGAAAGGGGGAAATCAAAAAAAAAAAATTGATTTTTTTTTTGATAATATTGGGGGAGTTTTGATGATTATGTTGTTTTGATTGATTCTGTTCTTAATTTATATTTATATAATTTATTTGGGTCGGCATGTCTTCGATTAATCAATCGAAAACAAGTTGTAGCAATTCGAAGGATCAACTAAATTTGGGGGATCTGGTTCTAGCTAAAGTTAAAGGATTTCCACCTTGGCCAGCTAAGGTAATTGTGTTTTTCTGAATTTAGGGATTGTTTTGTGATTGATTTGGGTATAGTAGTGTGATTTATCTTCTTTTATTATGTTTGCATGAACTACTATTTCATAGGTTTTAGTTTCTTGTGATCTTAACAATTTTTGGAATATTAGGGTTCTGCAGTTAGAAAAGATGAAGATTTTTATGCCCCTAATTTGATTTGGTTTTGTAACTCAAATTTGATGGTATAAGAAAAAAAATGACAATCAAAGGAAGTAGGTTTTTTGAACCCTTAATTCAATCTTATGATCCTGTGATTGAGCTAGTGAAATGAAAGTATTATGAGGTAGAATAAATGAAATTTTGAAAATTTTCATGCTTATGATGAACAAACTGTGTTTGGGAGTAGGGCAGAGACTTACTAGTTTGTTGCAGGTCCATCTGAATTAGGGGGATACTCTTGGAACAGATACTGCATGATAGATTTTCAGCTTTCTTTAAAATGTTTTTTTCCTCATGTATGGACTTTTTTTTGTTGGTTATCAATTGTATATTGTTTTTGGGTTATTGAATTTACAGATTAGTCGACCTGAAGAATGGGATCGATCTCCAGATCCTAGGAGGTACTTCGTTCGATTCTTCGGAACTGCTGAAATGTAAGTGTTACTATTAGACGTGGGATAGCTAATATTTTCAGTAAGAAAGACATTACTTTCTCCTCATGCAACTTAATTTGGAGTGTCAAATTCATTCTTAATCTGATTATCAGATCATTATGTAACCTAGACTGTTATAGTTTAGCTTTGTAGCTTTAGTGACAATGAATAGTTATCATGGCAAAGTGAAAGTGCTTTGATTATTTAACTTGAAGTAATTATTGGTTGCTGCTTTGTTGCCTACGTTGTTGCTCAAAGAATTCTTGCTTCAAGTATGCATCTTTAAGACTTCATTTTTTCCCTAAATACTAGAGGTTTTATGATGTGGTTTTCCTTTTTAACAAGTTTGTACTCCTACAAGTCCTCTTGCAGTCTAGTTGGTTGAGGTTTCACTTCCCTTCCATCAGGTCATGGGTTCGAGGGTTGGTAGGAGAAGGAAGTGTGTACACTTATGTAGTACATAGTTGTTTTCTCTTTGGCATCACTAAAGAAAAAGAATAACGAAACCCGAAAATTAGGATATTTAGAACTGAGTTTTTAACTTTTTTAATTCTTATTCAGTTCTTCCAACCAAAGTTGAGAGTTGCTCCCCTTGATTTTCCACACATTCTTTACATTGTTGTTGATATGGTATAGAATAAATGTGTATTCTTGCCTTGCTTCTAACTGAATTTTATATTGTCTGAGTTGTTCCACTGATTACTAATCACATGCCTTTTTTTCTCAGTGCTTATGTTACTCCTGCCGATATTCAGCCATTTACAAATGAAGTGAAGAGTAAAGTGATAGCTATCTGTCAAGGTAAGCCAGTGAAATACTTCAGTAATGCAGTTAAGGAGATTTGTGAGGCTTTCAGCGAGCTACAAGAGAATTCAAATGAAAATAAGAGCAGTTTAGACGATCCTCTGGTTATGGACAAAGAAAAATCGTTATCATCTGGAGACAAATCACAACTTAGAGATAAAAAGCATAAGCTGGGTACATCTGGAGATTTAGGTCCTGCCAAAAGATCAAAACACATTCATGTGGGTGTTGAAACTGCAGAAAAATCAATAAGTAAAGGAGATACAATCATAGAAACTAAACTATCCTCGTCACATGTCAAAACTGAAGCGCGCTTACCGTCAAGAACTGTAAAGTGTAATGTAGGGACCAAAATGGCGGGTGGTGAGGCTTCTCTATCCCTCAGGAAGCGCAATTGTCAGAACTTGGAGACAATATCCAAAGACACTGAAGCTATTGCAGGCACAAAGTCAAAAAAGACTGACTTACGTAAGAATGGCATGTCTAATTCTGGTTATGATAGTTCCCTTGTTACCCAAGTCCACTCAAGACGCAGGTTTTGTCAACTTGATGAGTATGATGATGATGGCGAAGAGTGTGCAGCTCAAGCTTTTGGTGAATCTGCTGGGGCATCAACTGATGTGCTTTCTCATTCCATCCAGAACAATTTAGTCTCAAAGGAAAAAAAGGCTGACTTATGTAAGAATGGGATGCCTAAGTCTGGTTTTGATAGTCCCCCTGTTACTCAAGTCCACTCAAGAAAAAGATTCTGTCAAATTGATAAGAATGCTGATGATGGTGAAGACTGTGCTTCTCAACCTCTTGGTGAATCTGCTGGGGCATCAGCTGATGTGCTTTTTCATTCCGTCCATAACCAGAACAATGCAGACTCAAAGGCAAAAAAGGTTGACTTACCTAAGAATGACATGCCTAAGCCTGATTTTGATAGTTCCCCTGTTACTCAAGTCCAGTCAAGAAGGAGATTTTGTCAACTTGATGAGAATGATGATGACGGTGAAGAGGGTGCTCAACCTCTTGGTGAATCTGCTGGGGCATCAATTGATGTGCTTTCTCATTCTGTCCAGAATAAAGCCGCCTCAAAGGCAAAAAAGGCTGAGTTACGTAAGAATGGCATGCCTAAGTCTGGTTATGATAGTTCCCCTGTTACTCAAGTGCACTCAAGACGGAGATTTTGTCAACTTGACGAGAATGATGATGATGGTGAAGAGTGTGCAGCTCAACCTCTTGGTGAATCTGGTGGGGCATCAACTGATATGCTTTCCAATCCCATCCAAAATACTGCAGGCTTAAAGGCCAAAAAGGCTGAATTACGCAAGAATGTCATGTCTAAATCTGGAAATGATGGCTCCCCTGTTACCCAAGTCCAATCGAGACAAAGATTTCGTCAACCTGATGAGAATGATGATGATGATGGCGAAGGATGTGCAGCTCAACTTTTTGGTGAATCTGCTGAGCCCTCAACGGATATGCTTTCTAATCCCATCCAGAATACTGCAGGCTTCAAGGCAAAAAAGGCAAAAAAGGCTGACTTACAGAAGAATGTCATGTCTAAGGCTGGTTATGATAGCTCCTCTGTTACCCAAGTCCAATCAAGACGGAGATTTCGTCAACTTGATGAGAATGATGATAATGGCGAAGGATGTGCAGCTCAACTTCTTGGTGAGTCTGCTGGGCCATCAACTGATAAGCTTTCTAATCCCATCCAGAGTACTGCAGGCTTAAAGGCGAAAAAGGCTAACTTACTTAAGAATGGCATGTCCAAGTCTGGTTATGATAGTTCCCCTCTTACCCAAGCCCACTCAAGACGGAGATTTCGTCAATTTGATGAGAATGATGATGATGGCGAAGAATGTGGAGCTCAACCTCATGGTGAATCTGCTAAGGCATCAACTGATACGCCTTTGAACTCTGTCCAGAATACCGCTACACCTCAAGCTCGACAAGATGTTGAAGATTGTGAAGTTAAAAATTTGGCTTCAGGCAAACCCGAAGATTGTCCTTCAGAAAACAAGATATCACCTGCACAATATCAAGATGAATCATTAGTGACCAGCGTACTGCAAAGTGAAGAGAAGAAGCAAATAGGAGCTGTTACACCAGGTGTGTTCATCAGTCCTGGGAAATCAGACCAACAGAACCCGTCATTGTTTGAAGAAAAGCATGGCCTGGTTGCACATCAGAACTTACGTGGGTCACTTATAGCGAAACCAGTACAGAATGAAGCAGCAAAGCCCCAAATCAGAACTAAACGTGCTGCCACATCAGGGAAAAGTAAGTCTGGGACTAATAAAGGTTCAGCTGGGGTTCCTGATAGCACGAAGCGTTCTTATAATCTGTCAAAGACCCAAAATAGCAAGTCTACAGTTTTGAGCGAAAAGTTGAAGATCAATCCAAAGACTCGTCGGATAAATGGTGCTGTTGTTTCTCTAGAACCCAAGGATAATAATGATGCGTTGCTTGGGATGTGGTACGCATAGCTTGTTCTGGCTCTCTTTATTTTTAATCTTCAACTTTGTAAGTATTTACTGTTTCTGATTTGTGTACACTTTCTTTGTTCAACTGCAGTGTTGAAGATGCTAAAGATGATAAAGCAGTTAGTTCATTGATAAACTCCACGGTGTCTGTTTCTGCGGCACCAATGAAATCTCTTATTGCAGCAGCACAGGCAAAAAGGAGAGAAGCCCACTTGCAATCTTCTTCTCATGACAATCCTTTGCCTTCAACTGTATCCACAGCTTCTGTAGTTGAAGGGAGTCCAGCCCCTGCCGCTGAAGTTCAGCCCTTACCGAACTCTGTGAGTGCGATGCGTTCTGATAAAAATGCAGACCAAACTTTAACATCTCCATCTTCTCAGCACCACCAGGTCATGTCAAAACAGAAGAGAGATCCTCAAGAATTTGAGAAATCCAAGGTTAGTACTGGATATCAGGGACGTGGGGGGTCAATGAATGGTAGTACCGAAGCATCTGTCATTCGGGACTCTTTTGAAGGAATGGTAGAGACATTGACAAGGACAAAGGAAAGCATTGGACGTGCTACTCGTCTTGCTATTGATTGTGCCAAGTATGGTCTGGCAAGTGAGGTCAGTGGGACCTAGCACTTATATCTCTTACTGTTTGACTACTTTTAATTTTAATTTGCTTCGCTAAGTTGGTCGAGAGATGGACTTTACAGAAGAGCTATAAGCAGAGAGAATAGAAGAACGATGAAAAAAATTCTACTAAAATCAGTCTACCTAGTTTGTAGCAACTGCAGTATTAAACCTGGCTTCTTTGTTGAAATTAGTTCCAATCTTTAGCTAGTTCTATCGCTTACCCCAATCCTAGTATGAAGTGCCGGGCACAGTGTAGTTACAACTTAGACACTTCAATTCCATTTTGACCAGTGTGGCACACAAGTAAAGAAGCTAAAAACCTATAGATTTCATGTACAATATAAGAATTAAGTTAGTTATGAAGGGAAGACAACATGTAAAGATCTCAACAAATTGCTACACCTATGAGACGAGATATGCATGTTACTGTTTGTTATTTGATAGAATCCGAGCCAAAGTAATGTAAGGGTATAAGCACACCAAGTCATGAACTATAATTGACAAGATGTATAAACGGGTTAAGATGTAATCCAACTTTATATCGGAAATAACTTGAGTAACTCACACTTCCTCTTTGTTTTATCATCATCAGATTAGTCACCATTTCTCCATCTGTCTAGGTCAGCCTCATCTACGCACGTGTGGAACCATATAATTGTATAGTTTGAAAACTGTCCTCTTATAAGTTGCTACAAGCAGGTGAACAATGTCATTTATATCTGCTCCTAATATTGATTCGTAGATATCTGCCTATATGTCTTGGAAGATGAAAATATTAGCACTACGAGGTTGATATTGTTACTAACGTTTGACTTGGATTTGACAAAAGCATGACTATGATTGGGTTACTTACTTTATCGTTCCGAGTGCAGGATTACAAATTTGAGTTGTGAAACAAACTTGAAAATGTGAATGCGTATAGGAAATTGATACCCACATTTATACTACAAGTGGTTTACTATGATTCATAGAGGGCACACTCTAAAACCATTTATTGCATGTAGGTTGTGGAGCTGCTTATCCAAAAGTTGATGAATGAGCCAAGTCTTCATCGTAGAGTTGACTTGTTTTTTCTTGTGGATTCTATTACTCAATGTTCGCATGGTCAGAAAGGTATATAAACACATACTGAACAAGTATTTGGAAGTGTAACAATTATTTTGGCAAATTTTCACTGTAGAATTTACTCGGTGCCACTTATTCAGCAAAGGAATAAGTTGGTCTGCAGCCGGCTGGCTTTAAGCAACCTTCGCATTTCTTGTTGAGATACGTAGCCCCCACAAGGGCCCTCTTGGCTAGTGGCTACCCATAACCATACCTGTAAGAGAATTCGCCTTTTGTGTCGTAGAACTCGTAGGTTGGAGTTCACTGGGTTGACTTTGTTATGCTTCCCGTTCTGAGTACACCCTCTTTTGTGTACCTGCGGTTTGAGGTTCTTTTAGTCGATGGTCCATTGAGTCCTGATAATGGGAATTACCTTTATGTTTTCCTACTGCTGGTTCTTGACCTACGGAGTTGCAAGTGTAAGTCCAATACATGACAATGGCTTCAGCTTTCTATTTGTAATTTCTCTCCAGGCATTGCTGGAGATTCGTACATTCCTATAGTGCAAGCTGTGTTACCGCGTCTGTTGAGTGCTGCTGCTCCAAATGGATCTGGTGCTCATGAAAACCGTCGTCAATGCCTAAAGGTAAATCAACGTACTAGTTGATGTATGTGAGTTAGTCCTCTTGAGAGAAGGTGTGAATATCTCCTTTTGTAGGTAATGCGGTTATGGCTTGAGCGGAAAATCCTACCAGAGTCACTTATTAGACGGTACATGGATGAAACTGAATTTTCAAAAGACAATGCGACGGCTGGATTTCATCTTAGACGTCCATCTCGGGCTGAGCGTGGTGTGGATGATCCAATTAGAGAGATGCAAGAGATGTTTGTAGATGAGTATGGAAGGTATGTCAATTTCTCAAGTATCTTCGTTTTCTATTCAAGTATAGAGTATGGCATTTACGCTGATGAGTAATGATATACAGATGAAATAGTTTTTCCTGCATTCTGTTTTAGTTTCTTTTAAAAGATTATCATATGAAAAAAATGGAAAACAGCATCAGGAATGCTTCCAAGGGCTTGTGGTTTATTATCTCTGTCCTTTTTACAGTTTTGTGATAAACTGTGACATCCTGTATGAGCCCCATCTTTTGGCCTAATATTTGGTTAGTTCTGTCAGCTACTTTTTTAAGAGGACCTCTTATAGATGCGAGAACTGTGCCACTCTGGTAACTACAGAAACCGACACAAACAGATGAAATATTTCCGAACCATTCAAAACTTAGTTGTACTCCTTTCACTATGTCGGAAGACCCATTTACATCGCAGCATAGAGTACATTCACAGATAAAGCAATTAAAATATCAAATCACGAATGTGCTCAACAATACTCATTTCATCATGGAATACCAATATTTGGCGCTTCTCTTTCCTCCTCCGACTCATGTGATAGGACCCTGTTGGTAGCTGACAGCCCTCCCTATGGCGCTGCTACTTGCTATGAGGTATGCCGTCAACTGCTGGAAAACTGCCGCGATGCCTTACAGTGAAACTATGCTCGTAATATTATACCCTAAATCAACACTTTAACTAGCTCTCTGTAGCACCAGTCACAAACCCCTTTCTTTGACAAGGTCGGATTTTCCTACATGTGCGAGCTGAGAGGTGCTATCAGATGAACAATCTGATCTTGCCACATATCCGTCCAGGTAGTGAAGAAATCCCTGCCTCCACAGTAAAGAGGACATGAATGTTTCAGAAACGCTTGTGATGTTTTTCCTTTTCTGACTTTGTTCTCCTTTCAATTGCCAGAACCTATACGTTTTACATGAGTGTTTAGCTACTCTTACATGTCATCACTTCAGAGGAATATAGCTAAGACCTGGGTTGCAAGTTATATAATGTGAACCATTTGAAAATATGCAGTTCATACTAGCTCTCTGATGTTAATTTACTTCGTAATTGCAGCAATGCCTCGTTTCAGTTGCCTGGACTGCCATCCTCTCATCTATTTGAAGATGAAGATGATCAAGATGAAGCTGAAGCCATAGCTGCTAATGTTATTGCTGGTGACTCACCACTAAAAGCTGAAGCTGCTAACGCTATTGCTGGTGACTCGCCACTAAAAGCTGAACTTGCTAACGCTATTGCTGGTGACTCACCACTAAAAGCTGAAGCTGCTAGTAGTGATGACCTACTAGAGGCTAAACATGTTTTAGAAGACCCAGAATGTATTGTCATTCCAACTGACAGGCAGCGTTGCATTTTGGAAGATGTAGATGGAGAACATGAAATGGAAGATGTTTCCACTCACCTGATTGTTGAAAGATCCTTAACAGTCAATTGTTCTTATGAAATGGACTTGCAGGGGCAAGGTTCTGATAGAATCTCTAAGTTAACTTCACATTATCCTACTGAATCTTCCCTTCTACATAATGGTTCTCCAGCATTACCTTTAGGTTCTCCACCATTACCTTTAGATTCTCCACCCCCACCACCACCCTTGCCTCCTTCTCCTATACCACCGCCGCCCTCATCTCCCCCTCCTCCGCTACCGCAATTATTTCCGTTTCAGCTACTACCACCACTTCCATCATCTCCACCGCCATCTCCAACACCTCCTCCACCATCTTCACCTCCTCCACCATCTCCCCCAACACAGCTACCAACTCCACCTTTCCCAGCATCACTAATCCCTCAACCCTCATTAGCACCCCTACCCTTCATGCTACCTCAACAACCACTATCATCATTATTAAGACCTCACTTGTCATTAGCATCTTCACTGCCAATTTCGAGTCAACTAACTCTAGTTGAAGAATGTTTCACACCTCCAAGTGTAAGTCTCTTAGCTTTAACAAACCTTTTTTTTCTGAGATGTACAGATTGTGACCTATGTTACCTTTTCGCAGGAAACTCAGAATATTCAAGTAGTTGGAAACACTCACTCTTGCAATGTTAATAACGCTTCTATGGAAAGTGAAATGTTTCAGCCGTTCTCACCTTGTGTGCCTACCGATGAACGTACTGGGTTTATGTCAAGGAATTCTGAATTTGGACAGAAGTTCTTAAACACACAGGCATCTCAACCTAACCAGCAGTTTCAACCAATAAATGCACCTTTTTTACAGAGACAATATCGTCCTGTATCACCTGTGAAACTGCAGCCTAATCGTCTTATATATTCCAAGCCTACCGTACAGCACCATCTACAAAAACAGTACTCGCATCCCTCTTCGTACCCCTCCCTAAACAGTGGCCTGAGGCAATATGCTACTGATGAACAGTGGAAGTTGCATTCAACTGAGTTTATTCCAGAGACTCAGCATATTTCAGTTGTTGGAGGAAGAGCTCTGTCACGACCTGTGCCCGAACAGTGGAAGTTGCATTCAACTGAGTGTATCCCAGAGAGTCAGCATATTTCAGTTGTTGGAGGAAGAGCTCTGTCACGACCTGTGCTCAATGTTAATCGCGAAGGTATGACCCTTACTTTATAATTTTTGACTTGTTAGCGACGATGCTCTGACCTTTTAGAAAACATGCTGTCCGTATCTCGGTCCTACTGTTTGAATAAACTGGAATTGTCCTTAGCGTGACTGGTTCTTTCGATCTCAGTTGTTGACAATCTTGTAAGAGATTAAACAGGGTTTCAAACTTTCAGTATTGTGAACTTGAGATAATTCTACAAAGTAACAAGAATATGATTTTGCATTAAATATGCACGCAGATTCTGATTGACGATGAGCATGTTTTGCACCTAAAAACACTTCATCTCTTTACAAGGGACAGCTTTAGAAGCTGATAGCTTATAGTAGTGGTAAACCAATAAAGATGCCTTCTAAAGGGTGCAACACCAATAACTTTAGAAGCTGTTAGCTTTTAAAGATACTCTGTCTTTTGAATGTAAAAGGGCATTATGTACTCCTACGGGTTGTGTAATTTTCACAGTTTTGTGGTACCATTGTGTTTCTGGTTGTGATAATCTTGCATGGTATTTTGATGTCTCACATTTTCTTCACTGTTGCACTTCTCTGTCTATAGATAGATTGGACTAATATCCAAAAAGAATAATAGTTATCCATATTAAAAAGATGAAGTCCCATTTCAATTTCTTTGTTCTGCAAGCTTAACATGTGGTATAGAATCATATCTAACAAATTTTGTAATGGCAGCCTTTCCTTGGCCACTTCCTGAAATACCACCCATTAATACCAAGGGGTATAGAATCTTTATGATATCTGTTAGATATCATAAAGATGAAGTCCCTTTCAATTTCTTTGTTCTGCAAGCTTAACATGTGGTATAGAATCTTTATGATATCTAACAAATTTTGTAATGGCAGCCTTTCCTCGGTCACTTCCTGAAATACCACCCATTAATACCAAGGGGTTTCAACTTATTATCCACAATCCTCCAATGCCCGGAGCTCGGAATCCAGGTGAGATGGACTTGATTAATTCATACAGGTGATTCTAGCAATTCCCCTGTTTGAGTAAACGCACTCAAGTGTGGTTGTAAACTTGTAATTTCTCCAGGTCACGGGCCGCCTCAGTTGCTGCAAACCAGATCTCTCTATTAAAAAATTTCAACCAAATCATCGTGGAGCTTCTCAGTGAGTCACTACGATTCAGCTAGAATTATTAATGTAGGTGTGTAATGTGTTCATATCCTCGTTCCCTGAAAGAATGCCTTTCTGCTTTGGGAAAAGAGGTATCTTTATAATGTAGAAAGGTATCATAGAACACCCCACACCAAGTTTTTATGCAATAGGCGAAATAAGTTCCGGTCAAACAGGAAGTTAGTTGAGATCCAATAGTCTGTTCAGACCTCTAGTTTTTGGGTTTGAAAGAGGAGGGAGGGGGAGCTTCTGCTTAGCTTAATCATAAAGATTGGTCGGTTAATTTTGATTTTTTCATTTCAGTTATGTGATTTTGGATGTGCATATTGTGACTTGAGAAAGGACCAAACTTCTAAAGCCAGCAAACGCTAACAATGTTGTTTCCATCTGGTTGAAGCGGATGTGAATATTGTAATTTATTTCTTGGTGATTCCAGTCCGCCGACTTCCATTTGGGTAAGTCCCCATCTTTTAAGTATATTCCTGAAAGCTTTATAGCTCTTAGGTTTGTCGAACTTGCAGCACATTTAGATGAGTTTGATTTTCAGGATAACCAGCAGAGAATGATGATGCTTTAATTGAAATTTCTTGTAGGTTTTCACATCGGAAAGCGATAGAGGAATAACATGCAAAGCTCGTTATGTAAATTGCTGCGAAAATGTAGAGGTATACTTTTAGAAGTAATGTGTTCCTTCAAATACTAGCAGATCTCATAGCTTTATCATGTAAGATAGTTACAAACTCAATTAGTTTTAATAACCATCATATCTATAAATAGAATAAGAATCTCAAATGCTCAAAAACTGAGTTCATAATAGTTTTTAAAAGTAAAGCCTCATAATGGTTTTTATAAGTTCGCATGCTAGTTCTATTATTTTCTTCTTCATATTTTTTTGATGCTAGTCAAGGTGAAGAGCGTTCCTCCAATCCCAACCTTGCTCCATAGGCCAGTGAGTGGGGGGGCTGAATTAGGAAGAAATATGGGCGAGACTTGAGAGTTGGGTGGAGTAGTTCCTATCTTGTTCAACTTTCTGAACGAGCCCTAATATCAACCAGACTGAAGCCCACTGCCTAGTATCAGTCTGGTCAAACCTAGATAATGCAGATCAATGGTATTGGGAGGATTGGAGGAAGTATTAAAAATCTTGGTGCTGGCTGCTCCCACCAGTATACCTTGCCCGAGCTCCAGCAAGCTCTGCCAGTAGCAATAGCAGGAGCAGTTAAATAGGAAATGAGATATGATATAGAGTGAGAGGAGGAATGGGGAAACTGCAAGGAGTCGGTGGGGATGGATTTTTTGGAACTCCATTTGGTTTTCCTTATAGAATCAGCCAATATGGATCCTATTTCCCATGTCCTTGGTTCAAAGATATGTTTATATTCTTACTCTTAAGTAATCCTTATATAGGCTTGTGCTCATCTTACTCTAGGCAAACCTAACAAGGGAGCTGAGACTAAAAAAACCATGAATCATTTTTGACGAAAAGATTGGCCTATGGAGTTGTAACAATTTCTCCCCGTCTAGGGATGGATACATTGTGATATATGGCGATTTGGGTGAGCTGTTTGGTGTCCCTGCTCCTGATGGGGTGGATTTAGGCAGTCCGTTTAATAAATGATATTGAAATGGTGAAGAGGTACTATACAATGGAGGGCCCTTGGACATGATTTGGATTCGTTAATGTGATATGGTTTGCCTTCATTAGCTATTATATATCAGAAGTACATGATCGGTTGTATTTAGTTGTAGGGTTATATATATATATATCGGTTGTATTCAGTTGTAGGGAATTATACACATATATACATGAATTTTGAATTGATAGGTGGGATGAGTTAGGTGAAGGAATCATGGTCCAAAGTCTATTTCGGCCCCATTTATATGCAACTAGATTGGGGAAAGAATTAAAGAAGCAAAGTTATCTACAATTTTACTGTTTCAGTTAATATATTTCAAAAAATAATAATTAGTGAGATTTTCTTTTTTTTTGGACATTTATACCTTTCTCACATGCTATCTTCTCTCCTCCGTCGTCTTTTAAGTTTGGTTGTCAAGCTTATTGATCTCATCTTTTTCCGCCCAACTCGGTAAGCATTTTAAAACAGATCATCAACTTCTTTGATTTGAATATTGACCAATTTGTTGTTATAGTAGTAACAAATAATTTCAGATTCGTTTAGGGTTCTTTTTCTCTCTAAAGAACTGTATCACTCCCAACACATTAACTGTTGTATTTTTAGAACTTATTTTTTTGAATCGTCACAATGTGTTAGTGATCATCATATTGATAGTTCATATAGTTAACAATCACTTTTCTCTAGAGATTTTATAATTTTCATTCGAATCGAACTAGATATTAACAAGATTCCTTTTTGAAACTTTCTTTTCTAGGAATAAATCTCTATGAAATTCATATTTTTTTTTCGACATTTGTACGACATATTTTATTTTAGTCCAAACATTCACTTAACCAAACATTTCCCTCTAATCTTGATCTTCTCCATCACCTTTACCACTACAACTTCCCACCACGACCAATTCGCCGTCACCACCTCTTCTCACTTCTTTCGCCTTTTACCCTCTTTCTTTCACAATTATACTTCAGAACAAATCCTTCCACCTTATCAAGTTCTCTTAAATCAAAATAATGTTCTGCCAACGACCAAGATGCTCAAGCAATTGACCAATTGGCCGAATAATGTTCTGTCATTGTTTCACCATCATCCCTATCAATCATTCAATGTTGGAGAAACTGGAAGTAATAATCAACATTCATTCTCTAATGGCAATAATGTTGGTTAAGGTTATCACGATTACATAGATAATAAGGAGATAGTAAGAGAAAGAAACATAAGAGAGAGAGGAGAGAAGATGAAGATTGATTAAGTCAATTTTTAGATTATTGAGTAAGTCTTTATTCCCCAAAGTCGCAGTCAAATTTTCAAACTCTTGTTTTCTTCGTAAACTATTGAATTTAGATTCCTTCGTTTCGTTAGGTTCTATCACAAACAAACTCTCAATTTGCAAGATGCACCCAATATATCATGTTTCATGTCAAGACGAGAAGATTAACAAATCAGTTATCGTTTTTTCATCCAGTTTCCTCCAACGTTCCAAGCTCTCATTTTTATATTTAGTTTTATGTACATATATTTCTTTTAATCTTACTTCCATATAGGAGAGAGAGAGATTGTGCGCATACTCCCAATAAAAGCTGGACGAGATGAATCGCTGAAGAATATGTTATATAAATTGCATGTAATGGGACTTGGTTAGTTTCACACAAAATGAATCACAATAATTAAAGATAATGTGATAATTTGCAATAAGACTAGTTTAAGTTATTTGTACCCTAAGTAAGAAGACCACAGGAAAAGTGTGGGAATAACATGTTTTATTTTTGTTGAAGGGAATAACATGTAGATATAGAGGTCCACTAAAACAAAAAAAAAACGACCTACCCAAGTTTTGCAACTAAAACTCTTAAAAATACTCTTTGACGTCTACAAAACTCAAAAGTCAACCGCATTAGAGCATCTCGATCCAATGAGACACTTCTAAAAAACTCTAAAATTTTTAGTTGTCAAGTGCCAATGAGAAATTTCTTCCCAAAGACAATATAGAGACACTCTAAATTTTTTTTTATTTTTTTGCCTCAAATGAAGATTTCTAAAATTCCTTTACTTAAATTCAATATGAAAAAATTAGTTAAAAAACAAAGTTTTTTATTGATTTAAATTTTAAAGCGGCACTTAAAGAGTCTCAAATAGATACTCTTGAGAGTCTACATAAGAGCAGCTCCAACGCAACACTTAATTTTAGAAATTTTGAGTGCCCACGTGTAGGATTTTAAAGTATTTTCTTAAAAAAACTCCTTCCAATGCAAAATTCAATTTAAATCTTTCAGATGGTGTAGCGGTAGTTATTATCTTAAGAAGAGATTTCAAGAGTGTACTCTTGAGATATTTCTAATTGTCTAACTCATCGTTTTTTAAATCTAAACCAATAGAAATCAAGTCTTCCTAAAATCTTCAAATTAACTAAAAGTCTTCATAAAAATTATTATGTCACGTAAGTAAACAAAACAACTTTTCAAATTTCTATGGAAGACATACAAAAATAGAAGATATTTATTTTACCACATAAGACATAACCTCGATTTGCATAGGAGATGTTCTAAATGCTCTCAAATCACCATAGTGTGTCCCATTAGAGAATGTCTTTTAACAAAATCTCTAAATAAGGTCAGAGTTGGATGGAGTATGAAGTATCAGTCTGGTCAAACCTAAATGAGGGATGAGATTGATGATACTGGGAAAAACTGGCCTATGGAGTTTTAACGGGTACTCCCTGTTTACGGGTGGACGCATTGGTATATTTGGGTGTTTGGGTCGAGCTGTTTGGTGTCTCCCCTACTCCTGATGGGGTTCGTTTAGGCTGTCCTTCTACCGTCTAACACTTGATATTGAAATGGTGAAGAGGTACTATACAAGGGAGCCCGTGGATTTGTTATCTGATATGGTTAACCTTGAATTGATTAGCTATATACTTTACGTATATAATCAAAATATTTTAGATAAATTGAACCTTGGTATATAATTAGAACTATATGATTGGTTTATTTAGTTTTAGGCAATTATATGGAGTATTTTACAAGTAAATTTCTAGTTATATACATATGTATACATAAATCTTGTTTTGATATGCACTATGAGTTACCTAAAGGAATTATGGTCCAAAAATCTATTTGGGTCCGTTTATAAGCAACTAGACTGGATAAAGAATTAAACAAACTAGTCCACATTTTTATTGTTTTTGTTAATAATATTTCGAAAAATTATAATTAGCGAGACCTTAGTTTTGGACATTTATGTTATTTTCACATGTGTTCTTCTCTAGTCCATCATCTTCTAAGTTTGATTCTGTAAACCTATTGGTCTCATCTTTATCCGTCCAATTCGGTCAGAATTTAAAAACAGGTTGTTATTGATCTCAGTTTTGAGAATTTATTGTTATAGTCACAAAAGAATTTCAGATTTTTTGTTGGGTTCTTTTCTCTCTTGAAATTATGTATTTGGCACAACACATTATTGACTATTATGTATTTTCAAACTTCAGTTTTGAATCGTAACAGAGTAGCACGGATCGTCAAATTGCACTATCTCAAAACTCTATTTTATTTCCAACTTCGAATTTGAAATTGTTTTTCTACATAAATTGAGTTTATTTTCTCTCGAAAAATATTTCGTTTCAGTTTGGTAGTATATTGTGACTATAATTGTTAAAGTCACGATTATATAATAATCGGAGATATAAACAGAAAGTAAAGACACGATAGTTTAACGTGGTTCGTCGGATACTCCAGACCTACATCCACAGAGAATAACTTCTTTATCGGTTACATTGGTCAGACATAACTCGATGATTTTGATTCGTAGAACCCTCTCCTATTTATAGATAACTTAGGGTTTAGGGTTTCTTAGTTTTTTTTTTTTTTTACGGGAAGGAGCCTTGGCCTGATTTTAAGACGAAATTTTGACTACACCAGTCGCCAATTGACTTACAATGCAAGAAGGGATGTTCGCATACACCCAACTTTGAGTTACATTATTTATAAAAGCAAATATTGCAAGTAAGTGAGCACTATTATTCATACACAATACCCAAACTCTAGTTTATCGAAATTTTGCGCTGCCAACTAAACATCCGAAATTCTATGTTCTATCCTCCACAGTGGTTGTTCGTTAACTGCTATACAAGCCGAGATAACTTGCAATGAATCCCCCTCAATAATAACCTTAAAATGGATTTCCTAGTTTCTGATTACTAAAGTAGGGTTTCATAGTTTCTGATTACTAAACTAGGAAATAATATAAAATCTATCTAATATTATCATTAGATAGATACAAGAGATATTTCGAATATATTATACTAAATATTACATACCTTCACATATCTTCAAATAGGTCTTTGGTATAAGAAGAACAATATTTAGTAAAGGCAGTGCATTAAAAAAATCAATTTATGTATTTGCTATTCCTTTACCAAATTAGTTTAAGGAGAGCGTTATAAGGATTATTTAATAAATAGTGCTGAAATATAAGGACTTGGACAAAAGTTTACAATAAATATAATTTTTTATTCACTTGTAGTTTTCTCAAATAAACAACCCAACCCTAATATCGTCACTACTATCAACATCACCATTACTATTAAAAAACTTCCAAAATACATCAGTTTACTATCATAGAGTCTTAGTTAAAAGCTTTTAATGATGTCTCAAGATCTCATGGATGAGGAACCACCATTAATGAAGAAGGAGGCAACCTACATCAAGAAAGAAGAGTCCTATGACTTAAACGAAGACATCGATTTAAACGAAACCATCGACTTAAACGAGGACATCGACTTAAACGAAGACATCAACTTAAACAAAGACATATATAATGAAGATAATATGTCTCAGGTAAATAAAAATCATTTTCTTGTCTTCCTCTATGGTTGAACGAACGTTTTTAGGGTTTTAGGTCATTTTTGTTCCGTAAAGGATTTTCAGTTGTGTCGACTGAAAAATACAACAAATTTCGGCCGAGCTGGCTGAAAAGGACAACAAATTTCGGCCGGGCCAGCTGAAAAGGACAACAATTTCGACTGGGCCGGCTGAAATTAGTCTGTTTTTTCATCCGCTCTGGACGAAGTTATAGAGATTTACAAAGGTTCCAACTGAAATTATAACCAAAACAAATCAATCAGTTTAGAAGATGAGGAAGAACTCTTACCTTTCCTTGTTTGTATTCTTCATTGCAATATTGATACTTGAAATCTTCAAAAGTTAAATGTTAAAACCCTAAAAATCTATGGAGAAATCAAGCAATAACAACAATTATAAACCCATCAATGGAGAGGAGTGTTATGTTAGTCTCTCTCTCTTTGATCAAAACGAAAAGATTTAGGGGTTGTTGATGTGACACGAAAATGTCACATTTGGAGAGCCTAACTTAGACTAATTAGTCATTTTCGAGTGTTATCAATAATATTTTATGTGTTTTTCTTGTTTAGGTACCATATTTGGAGCTAAACATGGAATTCGGAATAAAGGAGGCGAATTATCACTATCATTTCATGTGCCCAAAATGAGAGAAAAAGACTTCAAGCAAATCATATGAGAAGAGGAGTCAAAGACGAGCCCAACGGTGAAAACGGAAGTCGATTCCGAGTTCGGACGGGGAATTTGTGAAAGAAAGAAGTCGAGGTTCGGTCTTAAAACAAGGATTCTATGAAGGCACCCTCCTTTGGTTATAATTCTAGAAGGCACCCTCTTGATTTCCAAGTGAAGTCTAAAACCCAAGCCCAAAGAAGATGAAAGAAGGAAGAGATTTTGGAGGCACCCAATTGACTCAAGTTTGAGTCAAAGTCAAGGTTGACTATGTCTAGGGTTTGAGTCAAATACACTATTCATCTTCTTCCTTCTTCATTCTAACAATACACAAACTAGGGAGGAGGAGAGAGAAAGCTTGGGTTTTCTAGGGTTTATCATCTTCTTCACCACCAAAAGCAAGGGGGTTTGAGTTAGAGGAAAGAGAGAGAAGGAGGGTGCCGGCCAAGTTGGCCGGCACCACAAGAGCTCGGACATGGGAGCACGGGAACGGCACCACAAGAGCTACTCGGACGCGACCTGCTGTTGCTCGGAACAGCAGCCCGAGCTGCTCCAAGGACGCGACCTGCTGCTGCTCGGAACAGCAGCCCGAGCTGCTCCAAGGACGCGACCTGCTGCACACTCGGGCCTTCAAGGCATAGCTCGGTTGGCATGGGAACGTGCTCGGGTTGCTCGGACATCGCATGGAAGGGGTCGACAGTGTGCACATGGCCGGATCTAGGGTTGGCCGGAACTAGGGTTTCTTTGACCGGATTTTTCGAGGGTTTCCGGCAACTTTTTTTGATTCGAAACCATAGGGCTTTTACTCCCCATGTCTTGATCTATCTTCCCATGTAGTTTGATTTGATTTTGGGTGAAAAATCTCTAGAGAGAGAGAGCTTGGTGAAGCTTTAATGGTGGATGTTCTTGAGATGGAGAAGATGATGATGGGTGCTATGGAGAAATCTGATTTTTACTCGGGGACACCCAAAGTTCACTATTAAAGGGAAATCCAGGAAATTGCTACGGGGAGATCGACTATACTTAGAGACTCATTTTTTTCGACGAACCTAGCCTCGAGCCACATCGAAAAAGGGGGATTTCTCATCATCTTCTTTTCATTTATTACTTATTCACCATGTTAACTAAATCAAGTGTGTCGATTATATGAGATGAAATGTGATGAATTTGTGATTATGTTTGATATGATTTGATGTTTTGATTATGAATTGATGTTCATTTGATTCGATTATCGTTTTGATCGTATTTTCATGTGTCTTGTCAAGCACTTCGCATAGTTAATAGACGAAACGAAGTATTCGATATCGATCGTAGTCTAAGTCATATTTTCATGTGTCTTGTCATGCACTTCACATAGTTAGGCGACTAGACGACACTTTCGATGACTCGGGATTAACCGAATTAGGCGTTTGTTTGACTAGGTATGATCTCCGGATATACGTAGTACTTAGAAACATCTACTTTAGGAGTCGAACATCGATTATACTTCGACACATTAGATTGGATCATACGTAGTCGTAGGATTATCATTATGGATTCCCGGACTTCGACACCTCTCTCGCTTATTTGTTGCCCGAATCGAGTCTTACCGTCTCCCGACTCTTGTTCCTCCGACTCTTCTCTCGAATCTCTCTTGCCCATTTACATTTATTGTTTAGTTAGTTTTACTCGCTTTATTCTTTTTGTTACTCTTTCAACCTAAAACCCCTTATTCATCTTTGTTTCCTTTCCTTTTTAGTCTAAGTTAGCTTTTAATATCTAGACCGAGGGATAAGACCCTTCGATATCCAAGCTACCTTCCTATCCTTGGATCGATCCCGGCTTTGCCGGATTACTACTTGATACCTCCGCTTGGGTGTGCAACCTTTTCGGGTGCATCAAGTTTTTGGCGCCGCTGCCGGGGATAGGTTTAGTAGTTAGGATAGCGTTAGTTGTTTTGTTCATTAGTTTAGTGTTATTTGCTTCTTAGACGTCTTTATTTTATTTTGTACTTTCTTAATTTCACTTTTTCTTTAGGTACCGGTTTATAGAAAAGAGCCAAAAGTGACATAAAGGCGAAGGAAAAGGAAGGAATCGAGAAGCTTAAGAAGAAAGACGAACGAAACGAGAGGAGCCCTCGATAGTATCACATCCTATCTCTTCCTTTTTACTTGTGTGTGATTGTTAGTCTATAAGTGTTTGTTCCCATTTTGCGATTGTGTGTTAGTATCCTTGAATATTGTGAGATCATGGCAAGTTGGTCATTTGATGAGAATGACCTTATGCGAACCCTTTCCAACACTAGTCGACCATCTACAAGTCATCAGGACTACTCAAATTTACATAGGAATGTTCCGACTAGTGATAGGAATAAGCGAGTTGAGCCTGACCGACCTAGGATAACCATGGGTGAATATCGACGGATGTATGGAGTCGGTCAGACTCGTCATGAACATGGTTTTAGGAATTATGAGCATGAGGGTAATCAACCCCGTAAGAGTCTTCGAGACTATCGACAAGAATTTGGGATGACCACACCTTCATGTATGAATTTGTCATTTGATGATAACCGTAGTTCTATTAGTATTGATCGACCACGTCGAAGTCTTCATGACTATCGACAAGCATATATGAACGGTTCATTTAGTGACGACAATTCCCGACTCGATGATTCCACTCAAAGAGTCGAGTCTAGGTATCTACATGAAGGTAGTGAAGAAAGGACCATGGAGACCATTAGCCCGGTTTGTGCTATTTGTGCGAGCTTAGACCATTTGACCGAGTATTGTCCCATGATTCGTGTTCCGCGAGAGTCTTCGTCTAGTTATACTCATGTGCCTTATTACGAGGAGATGTCTGAAGACACTCTTCAAGCAATTTTAGAGTACCAAACTAGATTTAATCGAGATATAACGGAGATCACGGAAAGGCTTCTCAAAATTGTTGATAGACTTGAGTCAGAGCCTATCGTCGACGAGGAAGGGGTTTGCGCACCCCAAACTCAAGAAGAGACTATGAATGATGGTGAGGGTAATACACCTAACTCTAGTCTTAAGTTAAATGTCGATGAAGCTCCTGATAGACCAATTGAGATTGAACAGACCGATGACCCTTGTTGCTCACTCCCTCGACCATTGTCATCTCACCATGATCAGATTACATTAGATTTTAATGTTCAGGATGATAGCTCTAAGAGCAAGTTTGGGGACCACACGTTGTTGAACTTTCCAATCTTTAACACTTGTGATTATTTGGATGAGTTATGTAGAATGGAAGGTGTTATGCCTAACTTTGAGGTTCCCGATGCCTTTAAGGATGTCGATAACATAGTAGTTGAAGAGATAGCGGATAGCTTGTTGGATTATTTACCTGAGGAACTTATGGACCTTGACTTGGTCCCCGAGCCTATTGCCTTACCCTTAGAGTCTAGTTCGACCTTCCACGTGATCTCAAACTCGGTTGTTGACCCCTTTTGGGACACTTCGGACGTCTCCCCTAGCATGTCTAGGGACTTAGTGGATATTTTATCCACTAAGCTTGAGTTTGACTTTTTGCCTTCGACTGACCTCCTCTCACTTCACTTCTATGTCGATCCTTTTGACGACTTCTTAGTCGTCGCCCCTAGCATTCATGGTAACTTAGTGGACCGTGCATCCACTAAGTTTGGGGATGGCCTCTTTTCGGTTTTCGTCTCACGCGCACTTCTTTGGTTTAATATATTTGTGAGACGATTACCATGTGTATATAGCTTTCTTTGGGTTGACCCCCAAATCTTCCGTCTTTTGCTATATGATCGTTAGCCGATTAAGATGGGCCTTGATGTTTGTGGGTAGCATCTCTGGAAACCCTCCGCGAGACATAACTCGTGCTCTTGTGTGAAAACAAGAGAATCAAAGGCTAATTGCATAGCTCAATGCAATCGTGTATACCCGCGTTAGTGGTAGACTTTATATGGTCATGTCGTTTTTGTGCTTCATTCTCATTATATTTTTGGATATTTTAGGAGCATTTCTTATATGTTTTACTTCTAAGGCATGGTTTGTTCCAAGTTTGGGGATGGCGCGAGTTTGGCATCAACTTGGAACCTCTTTATACATGAGCCTTGGTAGTATCATCCTTTATCTCCTTCGGTTATGGTAATATCTCTCCACTCTTCTCTTTAAATTGATGTGCCTCTTTATCTTTTGGTAAGTGTATGTTTAGAACATTGAGGACAATGTTAGTTTTAAGTTTGGGGATGCGGGATATGACCATAACCAATGCATGACCATGGGTTTCAAAGACAAAAGGGTTCAAATTAGCCAAAATTTGAAAATTTTGAACATTTTGAGTAGATTTGTATGTGATTGTAGTGATAGTTTTAAACATGTTGATACATATGTGTCGAGTTTATGAGTTTTGTGATTGCTAATGGTCTTTGCATGAAAGTCGAGTCTTTGAGTGTTTGTGTTATACTATGGGAGTAACATCTTAGTGAAGAAGAAACATCTCTTAGAAACCTAGAGTAGTCATTAGTGGAGACTTAACCCATGTGAGAGCTCAAAGCCTAAATTGCCCTTCGAGTGTACTCTTCCGCGCTAACTCCGAGTAGAATGAAGAGCTACTCAACCTCGTAACTATTAAAAGAGCTCATCTGATCTCGTGTGCTCAACTTCCTTAGCCACTAGGAGTGACATTAGGATAGCGAATTAACCTTGTCCTTGTAGTCTATGAAACCCGATGAGAATGCCAACTAGAGGGAGGCGGATACTCCATTACCATCATCATCTTATATCCCGAGAATGAAGACATGAGAAGAAAAGAACGAAGAATGTCAAAAGCAAGTATGAAAGGAAAAAAAAAAGTTGATTGCACGAATATAGTATTGTGCGAGTTATGTTTGTTTTATGTGATTTTGTGTTATGAAAAAAAATAGTGATATGAAAAAAAAGAAAAACAAAAAAAAGTGACATGAAAAAAAGAAAGAAAGACAAAAAGAAAAAAAAATGAATGATGAATAAAGTTGTTTATGTTATGTTTGAGCATGTTAGCTCTTTTGTGTGAGTGATGTGATTGTATATATGTGTGTTTGTGTGTATGTTCATGAATAAGTATTCGAAGCAAGAAACGAATGTGGAAGTGCTTAAGAGGTTCTATCATGAAGAGTTCGACATTCTCGGGAATCCTCCATCGTCATCCATCTCTAGTATCCGTTAACCTTTGGAAGGCATCCTTAGAGGGTAGAATGGGTGAGAAGGGCGAGTGAGCTTCCCCACTCCATTTAGTGGTTAATTCCTTTTCGGAGATCGTTCGCTCCAAAATGTTGTCCTCACCCCTTTTTATGTGTTGAGTCCATGTTTAGTGATCACACTCACACATACGAGCGAACCATTCTTGAGTGATTTCATATTTGGAGTGTATATCCGTGAGGCCAAAGTCGAGGCGAAATGTACTAAACTAGGGATCAAGGCTTTGTGACTTCGGAACATAGATGTTGCTTATTATGGTTTAACACTTGCACTTTAGGGTAAGATCATTAGTGAAGAGGTCTTTAGCTTTCACATGAACTTGTTTACTTGATTCATTATGTTTTGACATGCTTAAACCCTTTACTATATGAACCATGCTTATATATGATGTGGTTGTTGGACCCTTGTGTATTTGAAACTCGATGTTTGTGGGTGTCATCTATGGAAACCCTCACGAGACAACACTCGTCCACTAGGGGTAACCTAGGGGTTTAACGGCTTGTTGCATATGCTAAATGCAACCGGGATTCCTCCGAAAGTGAGTTAGGCTTTCATTTTATTTTGTTTGCTCGAGGACTAGCAAAGTTTAAGTTTGGGGATGTTGATGTGACACGAAAATGTCACATTTGGAGAGCCTAACTTAGACTAATTAGTCATTTTCGAGTGTTATCAATAATATTTTATGTGTTTTTCTTGTTTAGGTACCATATTTGGAGCTAAACATGGAATTCGGAATAAAGGAGGCGAATTATCACTATCATTTCATGTGCCCAAAATGAGAGAAAAAGACTTCAAGCAAATCATATGAGAAGAGGAGTCAAAGACGAGCCCAACGGTGAAAACGGAAGTCAATTCCGAGTTCGGACGGGGAATTTGTGAAAGAAAGAAGTCGAGGTTCGGTCTTAAAACAAGGATTCTATGAAGGCACCCTCCTTTGGTTATAATTCTAGAAGGCACCCTCTTGATTTCCAAGTGAAGTCTAAAACCCAAGCCCAAAGAAGATGAAAGAAGGAAGAGATTTTGGAGGCACCCAATTGACTCAAGTTTGAGTCAAAGTCAAGGTTGACTATGTCTAGGGTTTGAGTCAAATACACTATTCATCTTCTTCCTTCTTCATTCTAACAATACACAAACTAGGGAGGAGGGGAGAGAAAGCTTGGGTTTTCTAGGGTTTATCATCTTCTTCACCACCAAAAGCAAGGGGGTTTGAGTTAGAGGAAAGAGAGAGAAGGAGGGTGCCGGCCAAGTTGGCCGGCACCACAAGAGCTCGGACATGGGAGCACGGGAACGGCACCACAAGAGCTACTCGGACGCGACCTGCTGTTGCTCGGAACAGCAGCCCGAGCTGCTCCAAGGACGCGACCTGCTGCTGCTCGGAACAGCAGCCCGAGCTGCTCCAAGGACGCGACCTGCTGCACACTCGGGCCTTCAAGGCATAGCTCGGTTGGCATGGGAACGTGCTCGGGTTGCTCGGACATCGCATGGAAGGGGTCGACAGTGTGCACATGGCCGGATCTAGGGTTGGCCGGAACTAGGGTTTCTTTGACCGGATTTTTCGAAGGTTTCCGGCAACTTTTTTTGATTCGAAACCATAGGGCTTTTACTCCCCATATCTTGATCTATCTTCCCATGTAGTTTGATTTGATTTTGGGTGAAAAATCTCTAGAGAGAGAGAGCTTGGTGAAGCTTTAATGGTGGATGTTCTTGAGATGGAGAAGATGATGATGGGTGCTATGGGGAAATCTGATTTTTACTCGGGGACACCCAAAGTTCACTATTAAAGGGAAATCCAGGAAATTGCTACGGGGAGATCGACTATACTTAGAGACTCATTTTTCTCGACGAACCTAGCCTCGAGCCACATCGAAAAAGGGGGATTTCTCATCATCTTCTTTTCATTTATTACTTATTCACCATGTTAGCTAAATCAAGTGTGTCGATTATATGAGATGAAATGTGATGAATTTGTGATTATGTTTGATATGATTTGATGTTTTGATTATGAATTGATGTTCATTTGATTCGATTATCGTTTTGATCGTATTTTCATGTGTCTTGTCAAGCACTTCGCATAGTTAATAGACGAAACGAAGTATTCGATATCGATCGTAGTCTAAGTCATATTTTCATGTGTCTTGTCATGCACTTCACATAGTTAGGCGACTAGACGACACTTTCGATGACTCGGGATTAACCGAATTAGGCGTTTGTTTGACTAGGTATGATCTCCGGATATACGTAGTACTTAGAAACATCTACTTTGGGAGTCGAACATCGATTATACTTCGACACATTAGATTGGATCATACGTAGTCGTAGGATTATCATTATGGATTCCCGGACTTCGACACCTCTCTCGCTTATTTGTTGCCCGAATCGAGTCTTACCGTCTCCCGACTCTTGTTCCTCCGACTCTTCTCTCGAATCTCTCTTGCCCATTTACATTTATTGTTTAGTTAGTTTTACTCGCTTTATTCTTTTTGTTACTCTTTCAACCTAAAACCCCTTATTCATCTTTGTTTCCTTTCCTTTTTAGTCTAAGTTAGCTTTTAATATCTAGACCGAGGGATAAGACCCTTCGATATCCAAGCTACCTTCCTATCCTTGGATCGATCCCGGCTTTGCCGGATTACTACTTGATACCTCCGCTTGGGTGTGCAACCTTTTCGGGTGCATCAGTTGTTCTCTCTTTTGGTCGAACAGGTTTTAAGGGTGTCTCTTCTCCCTCTTTTGGTCAAACATAGTTTAAGGGGAGGGACCAAAATTTAATTTTGGGATATTTTGAAAAATAGTGTTTATCTCTCCCTCTTCTAAAAAGAATGTTGTGCCTATCTAATGCCCTGTCTTTACTAAACATTGCTCTTCATATATATCTTCACATATCTTCAAATATATTCTAAATTCTTCTTGATCGTCGGATCTCGTCTTCTCGATCCGTCACGTACATACACGTGTTACACACGTATATTATTTCTGAAACTCATCTTGACCGCCATATATTTCATTTACTATCCGTCTTATATCACGTATCCTATTAATAATGAACCGACACATAAATATAGTTGTTATTAGTATGTTACAAATTGTTATATTTTGAAATCTTGTTTTGTGAATCTTCATAGTGTATTGTGGACTATCATAATGAGTTACAACAAAATCCTATTTCTTTTTTAACTTTGAACACAAAATCGATTTTCTTTCTAAGTTAAGTTTATTTCTCTAAAGAAAGATCATGTTTCTTGTTCGTAGTACATAATAAATAGGAAATAATATGTTATGAACTAGTGCAATTAAGTAATATAACACAGATGTGAGTTATTTAAAAAATGCATGGTGAGTCATTTTCATAATCCAGTTTCCTCCAGCATTCCAGACTCTCTTTTTAAAATTTAGTTTTATATGGTTTAAGTTTAATCTTACTTTCACTTAGGAGAGAAGAAAGAGTGCCCACTCATAAAAGTTAGAATGAGGTGGATCACTGGTGAATATGTTATATAAATTACATGTAGTGATGGGATTTTTTGTTAGTTTCACACAAAATGTATCATATTAATTGAAGTTAATGTGATAATTTGCAATGACACTAGTATGAATTATTTTTTATATTTTGTTGAAAGCACTAGTATGAATTATTTGTAACCGAATTAAAATCACAAGAAAAGTGTTGAAATAACATGTTGATATAGAGGTCCACTAAATAAACGAAAAAAAATGTATACCGCCGGTACAAGTTTTGCAATAAAAACTCTTGTAAATACTCTTTGATGTTTGAAATTCATAACCATATTAATTTGCCAAAAATCAAAATAAAAGAACAACTAGAAATGACCTCATCCAAACGGTACTTAATGAGCCCTAAAAGGTTCAATCAATTATACTATAATTATAAAACTTTAAGCTATTATTATAAAAATGAGGATTGTTTGTGACGTATTAATTTCATCCATTTTCACGTTGGTATTATTGATATCAAATGAAATATAGAGAAGTCGTCGACAGTAGTTAAAAAAATCTTTACAAATCTTTACAGTACTCTACAAAATGTGTAGGTAAAAGATGTCGCATTCCGACGTCTTTGTAAATATTACTCAGGATGTCAGGGCCGTGCTTGAGAATTTGGGGGCCCTGTGCCAAATTTGAATACAGAGTTTTCGTAAAAAATAAAAAACTACAAGTAGAAGTGCAAGATAATTTATCATCTATATGAAAACTATAGATGACTCCAAATATATTTCGAAAAAAGATTTACAAGGAAAAAATTCTTTCAATTTTTTTTTTATATAGAAAATCTAGTCTAAAAATCGACAAACACTTGTGAACAAAAAAGAAATCGGTGTATTATATATTAAATTAAACGTTTATAACTACATATAACACAATGAAATTTCATACTCTTATAGATTGTTTGCATTTTAATGTAATATCGTATTAAATATGACTAGGGTGAAAACAATTTATTCACAAAAAAAGTGTTATTGAGCAGAAATTAGGAGTTAGTTAATAATCATATTACCAAAAAAATAAAAGGAACTTGGAGATGACGGGAATTGAACCCGAGCCACTAACATGGAAATGAGATTGACCTTCCAATTGATCTAAGAGGTTTAACATGTCAAGTTCATAGCTCTGCCCCTACTAGGGGTGAACATTGGGTATCCGAACCGCCCAATCCAAACCGATCCAAACGGTTTTGGCCGGTTCGGATACCGATCCAAAGGTATTATAGATTGGCTCGGGTATTTAAACCCCAAACCCGAGGGCGTCGGATCGGTGTATGGATATGGGTTTCGGATAACCGAGGTAACCGATCCGAACCGTCCCACGACCCATCAAACTAAAAAACCCAGAAACCCTAACTTCCAAATGCCAAATTTCCTAAAATCCTTTCGCCCTCTCTCTCCTCGAACAAACGAACTCTCGCCTTCTCTCCCTCGAAATCCTTTCGCCCTCTCGATCGTCTCTCTTCCATTATCTCTTCCATTCGAAACTCAACTACTCAAGCTACCAGTCCACCATCTCTCTTCCACCGAACTCTCTCAAGCGAAGGATTAAGGTAATGAACTATTGAATTCCATGGTGATTATTAGGGTATATTTTTGAAAGTTCTTTAGTTAGTTTCATTTAAGTGTTTATTAGAGTTTATTTTTGTTAATTTCAGGTGATTAAAGTCATTAAATTTGTAGTTTAAACCTCCCTCTCTCTACAAAATCAGGAGGTAAGAAAAATCTAGGGTTCATTTAATTTTTTTTCTTTATATTGCTAAATTTAAATGATTTGATTAAGATCATCTAGTCAGGGCCGTGCCTGAGAATTTGGGGGCCCCGTGCCAAAGTTAAACAGGGCCCCATTATACAATAACACGAAATTTTTTTTACATAGAAGTAGTCAAGAACTCATAATTATTGAAGTATAAGAGAATAGTTAAATCATAAAAACACGTTTTGTCCACTAGTTATTTGATTTATTTTAGCTTTAAATACATAATTCTTTCGTATAATTGGATTCAAATAAAATTTGTACATGTGGTAGTATTTTTCATCATCTTCGATAAAATGTTGTTATGAAACCATAGAAAATATCAAAAAATCTCAGCTTTCCAAATTTGTGTTTAAAACATAGTTTGAAGAAGTTCATTTGAAAAGATCACCAAATTCATCAAATTTGAACTTGACAAAATCTAAAAATAAAATAGTAGTCGGGAAGGTTTTACATAAAGATAACATGTACTGTAATAACCTTCCATGTTATCTTTATCCTTGTTGATCTTTGGAAGTCCTTGCGTGAAAACAAAAAAAAAAAGGTAAAAACATCCACAGCAAGACTCGAACTGGTAACCTACCTTGTATTAACCTCCCATCCAAACCACTGAGCTACTTCTGTTGCAGTGAAATTTAATACGTTACACACTACTTATAAACCGTAGTTTGGAGGATAGGTAGAGGCCCTTTGTGGTGGGGGGCCCTGTGCGGGCGCACGGCCCGCACCCCCCACCACACGGCCCTGATCTATGTTAATTAGTTAATTACTAATACATATATATGAATGATTTGATTAAGATCTGCATGTGTTATTATCTAATTATCTCCTAGAATTCATGATAGTGATAAAATTAATTAGTCAATTCTATATATATAGATATATTCATTTGTGTGCATATGCATGTGACTTAATAACTGCAGTATTTCCTTGACTTGTTTTTCTTCTCTGGATTGCTAAGTAAGGTCATGTAAATATGTAGAGATCAAAATTTAATATCTTGCTTCTGGTTATCCGATGTGCTTCTGGTTATACGATATTAGGTTTTATTATTCTTTCTGAATCTATTTCCTTTCTCTTTTATTATTTCTTCTCTAAAACGTTGATATTATTTGGGTTGCAGGTGTCTTGGGTAATGTGGATGATCTTGAATTTGATGATGATCTATGAGATTGAAGAACTTGAATCAGGCAACTTCACAATCTTCTCAAGTTCTCATTTATTTTATGAATTTGTATCATTTTGGTTCTTAGTCTTATTTACATTGCAACCTCGTTCTTTATTTTTGTCTTTGTGTTTTAATCTTTTTGGTT
Organism: Eschscholzia californica; assembly: GCF_041429995.1. NCBI lineage: Eukaryota > Viridiplantae > Streptophyta > Magnoliopsida > Ranunculales > Papaveraceae > Eschscholzia > Eschscholzia californica. The sequence continues at coordinate 7,711,304 of NW_028238198.1, read as the reverse complement.
CTTAGTCATATTTGAATTGCAATATAATGTCTTTTGTGTTTGTTTATATTGTAGCTTAATGAATGTGGAATGGAGATAGCGTTCTTAGTACGAGGAACGGAGGAAGGAAAGGATCTGGAGGGATTTAGCAATCTACGACTCTACGTTTTGAACTTATGTTTATAATTTTCTTTATCACTTAATGAGTTATTGTTGAGAATGTGACTTGATGATTGTCATTTAATGTTGAATACTTTACGTTTTGAACTTGTAGTTGCAGCAGGTTTATGTCGAAATTAGAAATTGTAGCAGGCTTGTGTCGGAAAATGAAAATTAGGTGTATTAAAATTGCTGCAGGTTTATGTCTGAAAAATGAAAAATAAGGTGTATTAAAATTGCAGGTGGTGGTTCGGTTATCCGACCGAACCAAACCGCTCATACAGTGTTCGGTTGGATAACCGAACCGAACCACGGACGGATTTGGCTCGGCCATTGTTTTTCAGAAACCGCTACTTCCGGTTCGGTCTATGGATGGCTTCAAAATTTCGGTTATCCAACCGATGAACAGCCCTAGCCCCTACCCATCTTATATTATTCAGAACTCTAAAACAAATGGGCCCTTAATGGTGGGGGGCCCAGTGCGGCCGCCCTGTCCGCACTGGGCCTTGCACGGGCCTGATGTTTACATCGAATGTAAAAGACTTTGGAGTGCAAAACTTTCTTACACAACACTTTTGTTAATTCCTTTTCCACTCTCAATTTGTGACGTTGTTTTCAGAGTGCAACCCTTCATAAGTACGGTCAATTTGTTTTGGCCCCAAAAAATATCACATATCTTCAATTCCTCTGATATATGATTCATTTTGTATGTGCACTAACAAAAAATTCATGACAAGTAATTTAAAAAAAATTATAAATTCTTGCCATTCAAGTTTTATTAGGACTGTAAATATCCCTTCTTATTTAAGAAAAATACTAGAGAAAAATAGTTCTATAAAACTAAATCCAACAATAATAGATTGGAATGTTGGAGGAAACTGGATGAAAAATCATTGTGTTATTAATATTGTTTCATATGTTTCTTTGTGAGTGAGTCGTGAAATAGTGGGAGAAGATTAAACCTTTGATAAACTTATTACTCTTTCTTGAAAACATCTCTACATCTAGGGATCAAACACGCGACTTTCAGATTTTCAGTATTACGCTCTCCCAACTGAGCTATCCGAGCATGTCGGTTAGGTTCTAATAGTTTTTTATTTGAAATTTGGGTTTACTTTAATCATGTTGTAATTCTTTTTTCAGCAACTTCCTTCGTATAATTTCTCTCAATTTGATGTTCCAGTGGATTTTCAATTTATTGATCTTGTAGGCAATTAAGTCACCTTGTTGTTCATCAATCTAAATATTATATTATATGATATTTATATTGCAAGAAAAGCTCTTCAATCAACTCTCTTTTTATTCAATCAAAACTTTTTCTTTTACAGATTATCTCTATTTATATAAGTATTGGAACTAGTAGAGAGAATCAGAGAAACAGAAAAAGTTGTTAAGAAACATAAAAGTTAGTTAAGTAACTAATGTTAACTAACTTTGTCTCTTACAGATTGATGAAGCCAATGGAGGACTGAGAGTGCCTGTAGGTTTGATTGAAAAAGTCAATTGACTAGTCATACTTAAGTCAAAATTAACCTAAGTATAAAATGCAAAGTTTTGCCCTAAATCCATATAAATTTATAAAACCAATCATACTTAAGTCAAAATTAACCTAAATATAAAAAGCAAAGTTTTGCCTAAATCCATATCCATATAAATTTATAAAACCAATCAATTTTATGAAGCATGAAACATTATAGTACTATCATGAACTCTCATGAACTGAATAACTAATATCCTTAGATATATGAGCAAAATTGGGTAGACCTTTTAAAGAAGATTATCCATATAAATACATGAATATCATTTGAAAAAATATTTTCATCTTTCACAATATAGAAAAGGAATAATGTTTCGCGACTTTTAAATCTAGCAAACATCAAAAGGACAAGATTTTGGAGTGCAAGACTTTCTTATGCAATACTTTCACATCTTTCAGATTTATTATTTTGGCCTTCACAAGTCTTCCTCATCAATTAATTTTGGCACCAAAAATATCACATATCTTCAATACATTTTGTATGAGCATTAACAAAAACCTCATGACATGTAATTTAATTTTTTTTATAAAATATGGATAAGTGATTCTTGCCATTCCACTTTTATTGATAGTGTATATTCCCCTTCTTATTTTAGAAGTGAAACTACACAAAGAAAAACTTCTATAAAACTAAATCCACCAATAAGATATTGGAAAAACTAGATGGAAAATATTCTTAGGTATTTTCTACGAGGAACGTGAGAGTGAGGAAACATCGGAGGTGCATGAAAGACCTTTAATGGAAGGAAGCAAATATGTGGAAGATCATTGTTGAGATAAACATTTATCACTATGTGGCAAAGATTAGTGAATAACTTGAATTTGGAGAATTTCTTCAAAAAAAAAGTTGAATGTGGAGAAAAATTAGGGGAAGTTTGCCAAACATGATTTGGAGTTTTAAGAAATTTGAGTAAGATTCATGCAATGCTTAAAAAGTGAATGTAAAAAACCAGTAAAAAAAAATCTTACATGTGTAAGAGACAAATAGCTTTTCAACATACCTAAGTATTTTAGTTTAAACTTTTATTTACATGTCCTACTAATTTAGATTCACTATTGAACTTTGTAGGCCTCTTAAAGTACAATTAGGATGAGTTTATTTTCGCGAGGTTTAGTGTTTCGATTTTTGGAACTTATACTAATGGGATAGCTCAATATATCTATTAAATTATAGAAAGTATGATTAATTGAGTAAATACATGCGCACATGAGTTTTAATAGTGTTTGATGAATTAAACCTTTACAAAAATTTTGATAATTGTTTTTTTAAATGAAAAGGAAAAGTTACATTTTACCTTCTTCTCGGTGGAATTCTGTAAGTCAATATCATGGTTCTTTCTCTCTTGATGTGGCCTGCCATCTTCAATTATCCTTTTGTCTTTTAGACACAATAACAACAGGTCAATAGTACCTAGTAAAATCCTTTTGTCTTTTACACAATAACAACAGGTCAATAGTACCTAGTAAAACTAGAAGGCATAATGAAAACAAAAATAGAGAGAGCAGGTGAGCGTGGATCGAAAACGGGACCTTCAGATCTTCAGTCTGACACTCTCCCAACTGAGCAATCCCCGCTTATTTATTAAGTTCTGATAATTGATATATAAGTTCTGATAATTGATATATATATATCTTGGGAATAATATTGAGTTAATTTAATCCTACACTCTACTTTTTCAGCAACTTTTTTTTGTTGAAAGACTTTTTCAGCAACTTCAAGGATAATTCTTCTCAATTTGATGTTTGGGTGAATTTTCAATAGTATATAAGTTTCTAAAACCAAGTGGTTTTAGATTTTTCAAGTGGTAGTTCGGGTAAGAGCTTCAAAAAGCAAATCAATTTTATGAAGCATGAAAACATTTTACTACTCTCATCCTCATGGAGTCATGGGTAATGATGTACCCAAAAGCTTAACTTTAGGAATTTGGACTGCTAATATTTCCAAAAATGTTCATAGTATATACTAAGTCGATCGTACCTCATAGAGAAATGCTTCTTCCTTTACCATCTCGCTCAGAGTTTCACTCGGAAGTTGTTCTGGCATTTCCAAGGTTTCAACGATTTAAAACTAAAGATTCAAATTTTTTGACATTTTGTCATCAATGCATTCAGTGAGACTCTGAGTCAAGCTCTAATAAGTGATTTTAGCTTTAATTGCAATTTCTTGTAGGTTTTCACATCGGAAAGCGATAGAGGAATAACATGCAAAGCTCGTTATGTAAATTGCTGCGAAAATGTAGAGGTATACTTTTAGAAGTAATGTGTTCCTTCAAATACTAGCAGATCTCATAGCTTTATCTTGTACGATAGTTACAAAATTAGTTTTAATAACCATCATATCTATAAATAGAATAAGAATCTCAAATGCTCAAAAACTGAGTTCATAATAGTTTTTAAAAGTAAAGCCTCGTAACGATTTTTATAAAGTCGCATGCTAGTTCTATTATTTTCTTCTTCATATTATTTTGATGCTAGTCGAGGTGAAGAGCATTACTCCAATCCCATCCTTGCTCCATAGGCCAGTGACTAGTGAAGGGCTGAATTAGGAAGCAATATGGGGTCAGAGTTGGGTGGAGTAGTAGTTACTGTCTTGTTCAACTTTCTGAACAAGGCCTAATATCAACCAAACTGAAACCCACTGCTTAGCATCAGTTTGCTCAAACCTGTGACGCCCCGTGTCCCAAAATAGACACGACCACGCCCCGGCAATTCACAGACGAGACTAAAATCCGGCAGAGTCTCCTCTGTAAATCGAACCGGTCGCACCTGCAAAACCTGTCATGCAAACCATACATTCGCATAAACAAGAATAAACTATTAAGCGGAAGCTAAACAAACCCAACTCAGTTTCGGGTCAAAACCCGAACCACAAACATACAAACGCCTCATAAAACACCGATACAACTTATAAACAGATCTAAGTGTTATATATATATATACATATTAGAGTTCAGTTCTGTAATAACTACATAACTTTAAAATAACGAAAAATCATATAAAACGACATAACCCTGCTAGCCTCGTCAGACAAGATCACCGGCTGGAATACACACTCCGCCTCGAGGCTACAACCAAGAACCTGCACACTAACAACTGGTAGGGGGTCAGAATACTCACCGACACGAGTTATTCTGGTAGAAGACCAATCCAAAACCCATCACGTTTTCAAAAGTTCATTTAATAAGTTGTAAACATCGTGACAAAACGAGTTATCAAACCAGTTACCATATATACTATATACAAAACCGTTTTCCTTAATCTAGCAAGCAATAGCAGTGATTAGCTGCCCACCCATGGTGCGCTCCCAATAAGAGGAGAGTTCCTCAAGAGAACCTAGAGTGCGTTAGATAGTACCAGCCCATTTATGGCACTAGCTAATGCACTACGTCTCCTCGAGAAAGAAACTTACCCCTAGCCGGTAAGCCTCTCTCCCACTAAGGGACTCCGCAATCATTGAAGAGTTTACCTCATGATACATATATACCTTAAGTATCTAAATACGTTTTTCTGATCACCGAGTTCGAATAAGAGAGCCGTCCCCCAATTACCATGGAAGGACCTGAACCTCATTCTCTTCGGTACCCAGTCATGCATCTAATGCGATCTTTTAAAATCAGTTTCATTCATATTTCAAAACCACATTCTCATATTCGATTCATTATCTTATCAAACACGGAAGTGGAACAACCAAGAGTCATATCGCCACAAAGCAAAGGAATCCCAATCAATGTCACCTCCCAGGCGAGCGGTCAGGGTGTACAGCCCTGAGCCTCGAGCTGGAGGTACGAGCACCAATGGCCAGCAAGTGAAGCACTCTACTCCCACAGGTCTCATGACTAGTGTCGCCCACCTCACCGGTCTCACACGGATCACAACCGTGTCCACATGTCATCCTACCCTCAATGGCTACGTGCCCGTAGGTTGACATAATCCGCAGTCGGGTACATACAAGAAAATCCCAAGTAGTTCGCAATCATCGTAAAAACAGTTTGAAAGCATTTCTCGTATCACAGCAAACCATCCCAGCATATTTCAGTTCATCACATAAATTTGAGTTTCATGCTACCTAAACTCTAGTTATAATGGCGCATATATAACTATAGAATCTAACATATTCATTATCTATAAAACCATGTTGGATCAAGGATTCAGAACCCCTACCTAGCGATTCAGGACTCCGTCCTCCTTCCCTGCAACCGTAGCCAAATCGTTCACGAAATGCTCCGGCTCCCCCTCTACCAAACCATAAACGAAACAAATATACATTAGGTTCTTCGGTAAGAACCTTAGTATAACTTAAAGAGTATAAAAAGTAAAACAATAAAACTTAACAAAAACACAAAAGAAACCCGTAATTCAACCGATCTTCTAACTTTATAACCATGTCCAATTAAGGTCGATCCAACACTCTATGAAACTTACTTATATCCTTAACCTTTATTTATTAAATGTCCTCGCCAAAAAACCAAGCGAGTCATCTTCGAAACTTGCCAAATACGAACAACCAAAACAGAATTTTCCTAACAGCACACTGTTCGGTAAAACAGTCATAACTCTCTCGTCCGAGATCGAAATTACTTGTACCATACCTTTCTGGAATCGTCACAAGACGAGCTACAATATTCAAGAAGACTCAAGTAACATTCGGTATCTCGATGACCAGCTAAAACAGTAAAACAGTAAGCAGATTTCATATTTGCTGAATACCGCGCTGTTTGGTAAAACAGTCGTAACTCTCTCTTCCGACATCGAATCGAGTTGTACCATACCATTTCGGAAAGCTAACACCCTAATCTACGACTTTAGTGTTTCGGAAAAGTCCATCCAAGTAACATATAAAGCCCAGAAAGGCTCGGACAGTAGACTGAATTCAGTCCCCGAATCGGCAATCGATCGATCGATGATTTATATCAAATAATCTCTCTAAAGATTACTTATATACCAAAATTACTTTATTCCCAACCATATAAACCCTAGAACTATATGAATCATACAAATCCCCAAATTTCATAAACCTTAAACCCTAGAATTAAGAATTTTGACATTAAATCATCAAAACTACAATTACCAAATTGATTTTATTACTCTTACTCTACTTGTTCATGTTTTCATCCCAAACTAATAACAATTCGAAGTAGAAACAAGATTTCATTAACCCGATTCAAAAGAAATTCGATCTAGAGAGAGAAAGAGAGTTTTACTTACCAAAATTAACGAACTAAGCTCGAATCAACTCATTGAAGCTTGAATTAAACAAAAAATCAGATTTCCCCTTGAAATCAACTTGAAATCTCCATAGAAATCGAATTTTCTTTCACCCAAACCCTAACCCTCAATTTCTGTCGAGCAAAAGAGGGATAAAAGGTCTGATTTTTCTTCTCTTATCCAATACCACGAAATTTCAGTTAGGCCCCTGGTTTTGGCTTGACTGCAAAATACCCCCAAATTGAACTCTGTGCTGATTTAGTCCCTCTTTCGACTTGACCCAAATGTTAAATAGTCCCTCAACTAACCTATTAAAACACGGGATGTTACAAAACCTAATTGCGGGATGAGATTGATGATATTGGGAGTATCGGAGGAAGTATTAAAAATCTTGGTGCTGGCTGCTCCTACCAATGTACCTTGTCGGGGTTCCAGCGAGCTCTGCCAGTAGCAATAGCAGGTAAAATAGGAAATAAAGATATGATATAGATCTTGAGAGGAGGAACGGGAAAACTGCAACGAGTCGCTGGGATGGATTTCTTGGAACTCTATTTTGGTTTTCCATATAAAATCAGCCAATATGGACCTTATTTTCCGTGCTCTTGATTAAAAGATATGTTAATATTTTTACATTTTACCTCCCAACGAAACACGTGCAATGCCTCTGCAAATTTGTGTTAAAAAACATATGAATCATTTTAGACGGAAAAACTGGCCTATGGAGTTTTAACAGTTTCTCCCTGTTTACGGGGGGACGCATCGGTATATTTGGGTGTTTGGGTTGAGCTGTTTGGTGTCTGCCCTGCTCCTGATGGGGTTGATTTAGGCTGTCCGTCTACCGTCTATATAAATGATATTGAAATGGTGAAGAGGTACTATACAAGGGAGCCCGTGGACGTGATTTGCATTTGTTCATCCGATATGGTTAGCCTTGATTTGCTATACTTTACGTATATAATCAAAATAATTTAGATAAATTGAACTTTGGTATATAATTCAAAACTATATGATCGGTTGTATTTAGTTTTAGGCAATTATATGGAGTATTTTACAAGTAAATATCTAGTTATATACATATGTATACATAAATTTTGGATTGATATGCCCTATGAGTTAGGTAAAGGAATTATAGTCCAAAAATCTATTTGGGTCCCTTTATATGCAACTGGACTGGATAAAGAATTAAACTAGTCCACAATTTTATTATTTTTGTTAATAATATTTCGAAAAATTATAATTAGTGTGAGGTTATTTTTTGAACATTTATGCTATTTTCACATATGTTCTTCTCTAGTCTGTCATCTTCTAAGTTTGATTCTGTAAACCCATTGATTTCATCTTTATCCGTCCAATTTAGTCAGAATTTAAAAACAAGTTGTTATTGATCTTAGTTTTGACGAATTTGTTGTTATAGTAAAAAAAGAATTTCAGATTTGTTTTCGGGTTCTTTTTCTCTCTACAAATATGTAATTGGCAAAACACATTATTGACTATTATATATTTTAAAACTTCAGTTTTTGAATGGTAACTGTGTAGCACGGATCGTCATATTGCACTATCTCAAAATTCTATTTTATTCCATCTTCGAATTTGAAATTGTTTTTTCTTCATAAGCTGAGTTTTTTTCTCTCGAAATTCAGTTTGGTAATATACTGTGACTATAATGAACCAACACATCTATATAGTTGTTAATAATATGTTACAAATTGTTATATTTTAAAATCTACTTTTGTGAATCTTGATAATGTATCATGGATTATTATATTGAGTTACAACAAAATCCAATTTCTTTTTTTAACTTCGAACACAAAACCAATTTTCTTCCTAATTAAATTTATTTCTCTAAAGAAAGATCATCTATTTTGTTCATAGTACATAATGAATAGAAAATAATATGTTATCAACTAGTGCAATTAAGTAATATAAGAAACGTGAGTTATTTAACAAAGGTCATTTGGCAAGTGTTTTAGGTCATTTGAAAATATTTTCAAAATGTTGTCAAAATATTTAATAGTATTATCAAAAACCTTAGAAGTTAATAATTGCAACAATAAAATAAACACTAACTATCTTTTTTTTTTGATGAAAGTAGGCTTCGCCTAAATTTATTAATCAGAATGAATCAAAGAAATGTTGGATCAATCGGTCTCCAACTGACTTACAATGCACTCGGGAACTATCACCATTTCACTTGGTGTATTAAGATTGTTCCGACGATTTGAATGGGCTAATAAATGTGCGACTTTATTCGCATTTCGTGGACAAAAGGAGAAGTAACACTCGATCAGATTTCTCTTACTGTTCTTTATGTCAATAATCGTTGATCGAATCTTCCGCGGGATATCCTCTTCGGAGCTGGAGCAGGCTTTCACAACATTGATTGAGTCCCCTTCTATATTGCATATGTACTGATGCAAATCAGTTGCAATTTTCATGGCTAGTAGTGCTGCCTTTGCCTCTGCTTCTAGTGCCGACGTTGATGATGTTGAATGAACTAGAGCCATTACGAATTCACCTTTGGAGTTCCTACAAACTGCTGCTATGTCCGCTCTTCTATCTACATACCCAGCGTCTAAGTTGATCTTTAGCTCATTAGGACCAGGAGGAGTCCAGCTTTTCCCTTCTCCTGGTGAGTTATTATCGGGTATATTTTGTACTTCGAACTCATCATTTAACTCCATTGCAGCATTTATAATTTGTCGACTTCCATGGGGTTGTTCTCCAAAGACCAATTTGTTCCGAGCTTTCCATAAGTACCATAGTACACAAATGCGTAGTGCGATTACCTTGTCATCCTCTTCCCCTGCCAACCAATTACATAAAATATCATGAAAGTTTCTTTCTCCTTCCAGCCTCAACTCTAATGGTGGACAAATCCATGTTTCTCATGCCATACGACACTTTCTGAATATATGGTCGACATCCTCTTCTTCTTCTTTGCAAAACTCACATAATTTTGATGCACTTGGATTAAATTTGAGAGATTTTTTCTTTGTTGGTAAATTTGAGATTAAATAATAAACACTATTTAAACTGGAATTTTTGGTACAATTATACCACATGTATCTATCACATTCTCATATTCACAATCGTCCATATCTCTCCGCTCTTGAACCCACAATCGTCCATATCTCTCCAACGAATTTCGATCCCGTATTAATGTTATACTTCTTCTTCCATATCTTACTAAGGCAAATATAATTTTGTTTTCTTCCTAAAACTTCAATCTTCTCTTTCATTAATTTCCATGCCAAACAAACTCTCAATTTCCAATATACATTCTAAATACCATGTATCATTTTTTTCTAATCCAGTTTCCTCCATCATTTCAGTCTCTCATTTTTAAATTCAGTTTTATATAGTATAAGACATACATTTATTTTAATCTTAATTTCACTTAGGAGAGGAGAAAGAGTGCTTACACTCACTAAAAGCTGGATGACGTGAATCACTAATGAACATGTTATATAAATTATATGTGATGGGATTTTTGTTAGTATCACACAAAATGTATGATATTAATTGCCGTTAATGTGATAATTTGCAATGAGACTAGTCTGAGTTATTTGTAACCGAATTAAGATCACAAGAAAAGTGTGGAAATAACATGTTGACATAGAGTCCCACTAGATAAACGGAAAAAAATGTATACAGCTGATACAACTTTTGCAGTAAAAACTCTTGAAAATTCTCTTTGACATTTGCCAAATTCAAAAGTCACCAGATTAATTTGCCAAAAATCAAAATAAATGAACAACTAGAAATGACCTCATCCAAACTGTACTTAATGAGCCCTAAAAAGTTCAAGTAATTATAGTATTATTATAAAAAAGTGTGGAAATAACACGTTGGCATTAGAGATATCCAACGGAATATAGAAAAGTCAGTTGACAGTAGTCAAAAATCTTTACAGTACTCTACAAAGTTTGTTGGTAAAAGATGTCGTCCGAAGTCTTTGTAAATATTATTCAGGATATTTACATCGAAAGTAAAAGATTTCCGGGGACAAAACTTTCTTAGGCAACACTTTTGCTAATTCCTTTTCCAGTCTCAATTTGTGACCTTGTTTTGGTCAATTTGTTTTGGCCCCAAAAAATATCACATATCTTCAATTCGTGTGATATATGATACATTTTGTATGAGCACTAACAAAAATTTCACGACATGTAATTTAAAAATTTTATAAGTTCTTGTGAGTCCACTTTTATTAAGAGTGTAAATATCCCCTCTTGTTTCAGAAGGAATACAAGGGAAAAATAATCTATAAAACGGAAAAATAATCTATAAAACTAAATCCAACAATAATAGATTGGAATGTTGGAAGAAACTGGATGAAGAATCAATGAGTTATTAATATTGTTTCAAATGTTTCTTTGTGATTGAGTCGTGAAACTGTGGAAGAAGATTAAACCCTGGATAAAGTTATTACTCTTTCTTCAAAGCATCTCCACATATAGGGATCAAACACGGGACCTTCACATTTTCAGTATTACGCTCTCCCAACTGAGCTATCACTGCTTGTTGGTTAGGTTATCGTAATTCTTGATTTGGAACATCGAGTTTCTCTCAACTTACCTATAAGAATTGTATGTAAGGGTTTAGTTTAATCTTATAATAATTATTTTTTCAACAACTTCAAACATAATTTCTCTCAATTTGATGTTTAGGTGGATTTTCAATTTATTGATCTTGGAGACGATTAGGTCACCTTATTGTTCCTCAATGCAAATACCATATATTATATAAAACCAATCAATTTTATGGAGCATGAAAACATTATAGTACTGCCTCACGGATAACTATCCTTAAATATATGAAGCAAAATTGGGTAGACCTTTTAAAGAAGATTATCCTCACATACATGATTACATGAATATCACTTGAAGTACAAATTCTCTTTATTCATTTAAAAAATATTTGCTAGTTGTGAAATCAGTTTTAGTTGTTCAATATTTCACAATATATAAAAGCAATGAAATTCCGCGACTTTTAAATCTAGCAAACATCAAAAGGACAAGATTTTGGAGTGCAAAACTTTATTAGGCGACACTTTTACTTCTTTAGGTTAATACCTTTTCAGCTCCCAATGTGTACATGTTTATCATTTGGCCTTCACAAGTCTTGTCAAGTTATTTTGGCCCCAAAAATATCACATATTTCTATACACACCCATAAGATGTTGGAAAAACTAGATGGAAAATCATTGAGTTATTCATATTGTTTCAAATAATTCTTCGTGAATCTCTTAGTTTTGTATGTCTATGACATTTATGGTGAAAATATTCTTAGGTATTTTTAAGTATATTTCGAGTTGGATATATATACAACAAGAGCACCATAACTTACGCAGTCACAACTTCCTTTAGATTATAGAATGACAGTGTGTAGTTGGACTTCCTTTCATACTTGAAGTATAACTCATCTTAGAAGTTCTTGCTCCTTGTTTTCTATTAGGAACACGAGAGTGGGGAAACATCGGATAATAATATCAAATGAAAAAAAAAAATCACATGGAAAGTATTGATGGTGCATGAAAGACCTTTAATGGAAGAATGCAAATCGGTAGGAATATCATTGTTGAGGTAAACATTTATCATTATGTGGTGGAGATTAATGAATAACTTGAATGTGGTGGAGATTAATGAATAACTTTGATGTTGAGGCAAAAAAGTAAGATTCAGATTTTACCTTCTTCTTGATGGAATTGTTTTAAGTCAATATTTTAGTTATCGTTAAAGAAGAAGCGGATAAAAAAAAATTGGACAAAAGTTGCGGTAAGCGTGGACCGAACACATGAGCTTCATATCTTAAGTCTGACGCTCTCTTAACTGAGCTATCCCCGCTTGTTGATTAATATATGATAATCGAAATGTAGATGTTTCACTGTGTTTCTTACCAAAGGTAATTCCTCTCCATTTGATGTTTGGGTGGATTTTCAATAGGTTAATCTTGGACGCAATTAGGTTACCTTGTTGTTTCCTCAATGCAAACTTTCTAAAACCAACCAATTTTATGAGAGCATGAAAATTATAGTACTTTCATCCTCATGGTAATGATATATCCACAGAGACAACCCGAAGGCTTAACGAATTTTGGACTGCTAATATTGTTGTAAATATTCAAAGTGTACTAACTCGATTGTACCTCATAAAGATGCTTCTTCCTTTAAAGTCTCGGTTAGAGTTTCAGTCACAAGCGGTATATTCTGTAATTTCAGTGATTTAAAACCAAAGATACGAATTGTGTCATTAGTGCATTCAGTGAGACTCTGCGCCAAATTCTAATACGTGATTGTAGCTTTCCCCTTCCTCAAATCATAGAACCATTTTAAGGTTCTTAATATTATAACGGCTAATGGAACTGTTAATTGCCCGATTAGAAGAAACCAGACTAAAAGATTTACTATTGAAACTCTTTATGCATCTTGCAGCTGATGATCCTGACGAATGTTTGTTGTCCCATTGTTTGGAGACCACAAACTGATCAAGTATATTTTTGAAAACCTTGTGTAACTTGTTTTTGTTATTATAGTTAAAAACATCACGTTGTTGTTAACGGCATAGTAGGTCTCGCCAACTGAACTACGTAAGTCTCTTTGTGTTGTGTGTGACTGTCTACTTTCTTATTGTTTTTCTTGGATTACTTCATTTTAGTGGGTCTGAATCATCATAAGCACGAATCACGTGAAATGACATAAGATTGGTGTTCAGCGTCTTCTTATTTTTCTTCAGTAACATTTTTCTTTCAACAAAATGTTGTTTATTCTCCTCTAAACCTCGATAATCGTTTGATATATAATATTTCATGTGTTTGGGAGGACTTTCTTTTCATTTTTTTTTTAATATTTAGCACTGTTTATGCAGTATTTACAATAACTTTTTTGAGCAAATCTAATACATCAATGAAGATGGATTACAAAGTTTAGACCTAGAAAACAAAATGATATAACAAAGAACAAACTCTTGGAGGACTATTTTGTAATAAAGTTGACCAAATAAGGGGTAAACAATGACAATTAAGTTTATTAGGGTAACGTCCTAAGAGCAAGTCCAGCCCCAGCCGGCTGAGGCCATAATTTTGAAATTATGGCCTCAGCCACCCGCTCCAAGCCCAACCGCTTGGAGCGGAGGTTGGGGCTCTTCCTTCAGTCGCCCCTAATGTTAGGGGCGACTGAAGGGGTCCCCATGTGACCGTTGGGGACCCCAACGGTCACATTGGGGACAGATCCAACGGCCATATCTGTTTTTTTTTTTTTTAAATATTAAACAATTAAAAATAATTAAAAAAATTATAAATAACTTAAAAATCAAAATACATTTTTTGTAATTCTAATTAGTTTTAATTTTTTTTTTTTTAAATTCTAGAAAAACATAAATATTAGTAATTAAAATACATCCCACCAAATGTCGGTCCCCGAATATATTTTTTTTCGAAAAATAGTTCAAACACGTATTTTATATATACATAAAATCACACACGTTTTTCGCACACCAACTAAAAGTGCACACACGCGTTTCCCACATGAACAAATTTTCGGCCTCAAGAGAAGCTGGGGCTGAATTTTAGAGGCTGAGCTGAGGCCAATAATTTTAGGTGAAAAAGTGGTTTTTTCGGCCTAAGACAGGCTGGGATTGGACTTGCTCTTAGGACAAAGCCGCAAGGCAATGGGGGGGTTGGATGCAGTAATTACAATTTTTTGTTGATACTATTAAAACTTTAGCACAGTTTCTAACTAACATAACTAATGAATGCTATCAAATTATCTCTGTCGAGAGAAAACAAAAATCGATAAGCACGTTATAGCAGTTTAGAACCAACACCTTGTAATTTTATATGAACCGTGTTAGAGAGTCAATTCCACTCGGTCACAACCGAGTGGGTCGGTCTCCATTAGTCCTAATTCTATTAGGATTACTAGTCCTAGTTCTATTAGGATTACACTAGATAAAGATAGAGTTTTAGTTTTTCGATTTTACAAGACTCCTAAGTTGTAAACCTATAAATATGTATCTCTATAGACAATGTAATCATCAAGTTGTAAGTGTGAATAAACAAGGTATTTACCTATCTCTCTCTCTCTCACGATCAACTCTCCACCATCATCTTCTTCCCTCGGTTCACCCGAGTATCTCAATCTCTCCCACTCGGTTATAACCGAGAAGTGCCATCATCAACTCTCGGTCATAACCGAGAGTCTCAAGCTGCCAACCTCGGTTATAACCGAGAGTCACTCATCATCTCCCTCGGGTTCAACCGAGAGGTATCCAAGCTATCTCATCCCTCTCGGTTTTCACCCGATCATCTCCTCTATAACTCGACTCAATTCGAGTTATACACACAAAGGTATTTATCGTTTCACATGGTATAAGAGCCTTCAAAATTTTTTTTTCTCTTGAATCATGACTACTCCCGAAGTCTCCGAAACTTCTCAAGTTCATGCAACCACTAATAGTGGACCGTTTGAGGTTCATCACTCGGATTCTCCCACTACTATTATCATCACACCGCTTTTAACCGGTGATAACTATTCCTCATGGTCACGAGGAATGTCAAAAGCCTTACGAGCTAAAGGAAAACTCGGTTTTGTTGATGGAAGCATCGATAAACCTACCGATCCTAACGAACTAGAACAATGGGGACGATGTAACGACCTTGTTTCTAGTTGGCTTATTAATTCGGTTGATCCACCTCTTCGATCATCAATATTATATGATGAGACGGCTTATGATATATGGCATAATCTCTATGACCGTTTTCATCAACGGAATGCTCCCAAGATTTTCCAACTCAAGAGAGCAATTTCTTATCTTAAGCAAGACAATTTCGATGTTTCCACATACTTTACCAAATTCAAGGCTCTTCAAGATGAACTCAACTCTTTGCTAATTACCGAGCCTTATACATGTGGTCATGGTCGCTCCTTGGTTGAACGAACAAATCAAGATAGAGCTATGGAGTTTCTCCAAGGTCTTAATGACCGATTCTCCTCAATACGGAGTCAAATTTTGTTGATTGAACCATTCCCTTCTATTCTTCGAATTCATTCTCTTATTAAACAAGAAGAGGTTCAACAAAACATTGTTTTTCCTATGAATATAGATAACGACGCTGCTGCCCTAGCCGTTGGTTCCAATGAATACAATCAAAATCGGTCTTATGGTTCCGATAAACAAAGACCCAAACGTCAACGACCCTTTTGTGATCATTGTAAACTCCATGGCCATGATATTTCCACATGCTACAAACTCCATGGTTATCCACCAAACTACGGTCAACGTGGAAGACCACGTTCTCGGCAAGATTCGGCCACCAACTTGGTCACACATCAAAACGATGTGGGGGTGCCTACAGCAACATCTCTCACCCCGGAACAATATCAATCGGTTTTGGCATTGTTAGATCAACACAAACAGCCCACAACCTCTCTTCGTCTCAACAAAGATCCACTCGTTAATCTCACCGGTAAGTATACTTCTTCTTCTCACCCTCCTTGAGTTATTAATTCCGGTGCCGCTAAACACATATGTTCGGTTTTATCACGATTTTCTTCTTATTCTCTTGCTCCTCCGGATTTATTTGTTAGATTACCCGATGGATCAAGAGTTAATTCATGCCGAGAGGTATCCAAGCTATCTCACCGCAATGTAATACTTATTCTTAGGGTGCTGCATATCTATTCTTTTTCCTTGCAATGTCATACGCTGTCTAAAACTATTTATTCTTAGGTGGTTATCGTGTTTAGATCACGTCTTGGTTATCGTGTTTAGATCACGTCTTTAGACTTTAATGTAATGTATTGACATCAAGTTCTATTAATATCAAGAAACTCGTTAGGAGAGATATAATTGGATCTGATCCCAATTATTTTTTTAATAATCATATCTACTATACACGTGCTTACTGTTTTGAGATCATCATTTTTTTTTTGTGGGATGGGCATCTTGACAGTAGCTTCTCCTCATTAGATTATATTTTCCTAATTTTTAAATGCATTAGTTGTTATTAAATTGGAATTTTAATAAATGATACTTGTTCATAAAATAGTAGTATAATTCCATTAAGTCCTACAATTTGATCTGCCAGATTGTATTATAACTCATTTGTGTTGTTACCCAATTTTTTTAATCAGAAGGATGGCTTGCTACTCTTGAGTCAAATTTTTGTTTAAAAGTCCATTAAACCATATAATTTGATTTTGATTAGGGATGTATCTTAACTCATGCAGTAAATATTTGGGCTAAACACCAAAAACCTTGCAGTTGCATGTTTGGGAATTGTGATAACACCTGGGCACCAAATTTAATGTGACAATTTCTATCTAAATATTACCAATATTTATAGCAATCTTTATTTATTTTATTACTTTACCTGAAAAGTATTAAATCCATTGAATGAGATAAATGTCACATTAAATTTCCATTTTATAGAGGACGAGGGTGTTTAAGAATAAAAAAAAAATAAGTTTTTTTTTTATTTAAAATGTGATTTTACAATTAAAAAAAAAACAAGTTTCAATATAAGACCCACAAGTATAAAAGGAGAAAATAACTACTTTGATAAGAGTTGTACAGATTCATTATGATATTGTTACAAAAACTCAAGTTAACCCTGGCTCAAAGATGGTGGACTCCGCAATATTTGGTTGTCCAAGTGATCGATAATGTTGACATAAATTCTAAAATCTTAGAGGTACAAGGTTTCATTCCCAGAAGAAGTGGATTCCATGATTGATTGAACTTGAGTTATTAAGATATAAATAAAGTTGTTGGGCTTTAGACTCTAATTTAGTTTGATTTGGGTTGTTAAGTATAAATAATGTAATTTGGTTTTAGGCCACAGTTTAGTTGGGCTTCAGGCCCGTTCTTGTAAGAGTTTAAATTTGGCGCTTATCGTGCTTAGCACATCTTTGATGTATCAATGTCGAAATGATCGAAATATTTCAATTTATATTCCTACCAAAATTTAACTAAGTTCTTGCATCGCCAGGAAAATAAATTTTGAATATCTCAATCGAAATGACAGAAATATTTTCATTTCTATGTCTACCAATATTATCACCGTAATCAAAATTTCATTCCTAAGTTCTAATGCGTTGAGTTAGGTTATGTCCGCAAATAGAAAAATAGAACATATCCAGTGCTTTGCTAGGTAGTTGGCCTATTACTATTTCATGGGAGTTTATTCGAAAATTCTTTATATGATCCTTGAGATGATAGAGAGAAATTGTATATATGTGTTCAATTATTCATTCTTGTCTACATCCAGTTTATTACTTTAATTTGAATTTTGAAATATATTTTCCTTTCAACCCAATTAATCAGTTTTACCCATTTATGCGGGAAATGGCTTCCACTAATTTGTTGGCTATCATATTTTTGGCAAGACTTTTGGTATCTCTCTATTTTCAAATTTTTGGTATTTAATGTTGCTTCCCACCAAATTTTGCTCCTTTAGCTAAACATTCAAAATAGAGATGTGACACTTCCATTGGGAGTATCTTACTCTCCAGAACTAATTCATTAATGGTGTGTTGGATGGCAGAATCATGAATCCGTTCCTTGGGATTCATGATTCCATTTCCATGGATTCATGAATCCAAGTACTCCCTCCGTCCCAAATTAAGAGTCCCATATTGGGAATCCAACTTATTTTCACATTTTCTCTTCTTCCATGTTTACCCTTATTTATTTGATAATTTTTCTTGAACTAATTCAAAGATTACAATTTTTATTCTAGAAATACATGTAACCATATTAATTTCTCACTTGGTTAATCTAAAAAGAGTGGATTTGTTCATTGGAAAATAAATTTTTGTATTGGAAATAATCAAATGTCTTAATTAGCTTAATTAATGCACCACATATTGAAAACATATAAGAAAGGGTATTTATGGAAAAGTAAGGGATTTTATGTGATAAAAAAGGAATGAGACTCTTAATTTGAGACATCCAAAAAAGGAATAGTGGACTCTTAATTTGGGACAGAGGGAGTAATATCTTTTGGCTTGTTTGGCAACTAAAAATCCTATAATTTATTATTATTTTGAGTATTTTTAAACGTTTTTAGAAAAAATATGTTTTTTTGAAAAGAATAATGATTTTGAAAAAAAATAATGATTTTGTAGAAGGAAATATTTTTTTGTTGATTTTAAGTTTGAAATTTAAGTTTATAAATCCAAAATCCTAACAAATCTTACGGGGTAGGATGGGATTTTGGTCCAATACAAATTTTGGAATTAGGAATCCTTAGGATTCAAGAGTCCTAGGATTCTTGGTAGCCAACCAGACCAAGGATTCATGATTCCTATCAAATTCCACTTTTGATAGGAATTCTACTTAGGAATTCTGCAACCAAACACACCATAAATTCTTGTGCTTATGAGTTTCTTTTGTTGAGGTGGTACTTACGAGTTTTGATTTTGGTTATGTAATATTAAGATTCAAAATGCGGACCTATGAATTAACTACTCAAATGGAACCAAAATAGAGTTGGTTCCATCACATACTGTGTATTTGTAGGGTCTCTTTAAAACTTTTTGTTAAGGAGGGGTCTCTTTAAAACTTGTCATTCAAAACATTTTGACCACTAATTATAAAGGTAAGGATTGCCTGGTAGACTGTTAGTAGTGCATCTACTGGCAATACGAAAATATAAGTTTTATCTAATAGAAGGACAAATCAGGATTTATTGAACTTATGTTAATAAAGTAGTTCAGGTGGACTTTAGCCCATTAATTGTAAATCTTGTTATGAAATATAATTTGATTATCATTTTTCTTTTTAACATGGACTCAAGAGTCGTTACATCCTTACATCATTAGATAGCATGATTATACATCATGATTCATGAATATACTAAGGTATAGCTCGTGTCCATATGACACGTATTATAGACACAGTTTGGATGTGGGCATCCTATAAAAAAAAATTGAAGTCTGAGGACGTGTGTTGAGGTGCATAACGGAATACAGTGAGCTTTCTAACTCATTTTCTCTCACTAGTCTCTAACAGTCCTCCCCCTGTTTCTCTCTTTCTACAACCCCACTCAAGTCTTGAGGTAATGATTTTACCAGAAGCTCATTTCACTTCAATGGAATTTTTCATAATTTTGATCTGCAAATTTATCACTTTTTTGTTACTTACCCTGTTATGATTATTTTTCATAGGGTCTGAAAAATCTCACTTTCTTACATTTCTTTAATGTTTTTCTTTTTCTTTCTACCCTTTTCTCTTTATATCTTTATGATGATTTCTTCACTATCAACTTTATGCATTTTTTGTAAAGTAATTTGAACTTTGAATCTGTTTTTCTATTTTAAAATTCTAATTATCGATTTCTCTCTCACCAGATATAGATCTCATCAATTTTATAATAATTTTTTGAATCATAACGTGAGTTCCAGCTAGATTTTAGTGGTGGATCTCACCTTGGTTTCTTCACTCATTTTGTTTTTCTTCTTCCCCAATTTGTTTTTTAAACCCCTCCATCTTTCACTTTCTCTCTCTATGTTGTTGGAGGAACATTTCCTCCTCCAATCCTACTTTCTCTGACCTCCATCTTTTCGAGGTAACTCAATTGTGAATTTCTCTAGTACTAGACTTCAGTTTTTTGGTTTCAAATAAGATACTTGAATTAACTTCACCAAACTATTTTAGTGTTCTTTTTCATGGTAATTTGTAGTAATTCTTCTTAGATCTGTTGATATCTAACTTGGGTTTTCTTATTTTTGAGATTTTTGTAGAATTGAACTTTTTATTAGATAGTATTTGTTGCTAGAGCTTATTGTTTTCATGTTCTTTAAGCAAATTAATGTACTTATTTTGTTCTTCTTGAATTCTTGATATTGTTGAGCTAGGTACATTATGGTTTCAGGATTTGTCAAATTTATGGATTTTGATGCTATATTGTTGTTATGGTATATTAAATTGTTACTCTGAGAGTCAGACTCTTGTAATATTAAAAGATGGGTACTCAATTTTAGTAATTCTCACTCAAAATACGTATACTTTCTCTACTAGTGTGACAAGAACGTTGACAACTAGTGATGTGGAAATCAAAGGATCGGATCAAACTGTGATGTTCGTTTGAACAGCTCCAAATTGATCAATTGTGAAAACTTGCTTTCCGCATCACGACTTGTCAACGTTCTTGTCACACTAGTTGGGAAGTTAGCTTTCCCGATAATTTTTCTTTTTGTTGGACAAATAAAAGTTGTACTAGAATTTGAGGAATTTATTTGCGGATATTATGAGGTTTGAGATCCGCCTACGACAGATCTTGATGTTCTGGCTCTAGAAAGTTTCTAGGTGGGGACACAATGATGGATCCTGATCTGTTTGTCCATGTTTACGCCTTTTAGCATCTCTCACAATGTCACACTAATCTTGGCAATTATGACAATTATGATAATATGATCATCTCTCCTACAGTCCAACATTCCTGGTCAAAACTAATTTAAAATCACAAATTGAGTTAATCTTAAAGCAGATACTATCTCATTAGATATGCTAATTGTCGCGCATGAATAGACTGGATAGTACTAATTTATCTAGTGATGCTATTCTGGCTAGTGGATTTCAGAAATTGAAAATGATTTGAGCTCTGTTGGGGATGATTTCTATAGTATGTAGAGATCATCCCAAAGTAAGATATGGATTAGAAGCTAATCAACTTTTACTTCATATTCCTCTTAAAAAAGTTACTGGTTTGAGTATAAATCTTGCAAGTTCTTCTAACTAACAGAATTCATAAATTTTCATTGCAGTGAAAAGTTGTATCTTCTTCCATCATGTCGGATCTTGAGGCTCCTCTCCGCCCCAAGAGGAAGAAGGTGTGGGTGGACTACTTTGTCAAGTTTCGATGGATCATGGTTATCTTTGTAGTCCTTCCAATCTCTTTCACCCTGTACTTCCTTACCTATCTCGGCGATGTGAAATCTGAGAGGAAGTCCTTTAAGCAACGTCAGAAAGAGCATGACGAAAATGTAAAGAAAGTCGTGGAGCGCCTTAAGAAAAGAAACCCATCCAAAGACGGACTTGTCTGCACAGCTCGGAAACCTTATATTGCTGTAGGGATGCGAAATGTCGACTATAAGAGGGCTCGCCACTTTGAGGTTGATCTCTCAGCTTTCCGTAACGTCCTGGATATTGATAGAGAGAGAATGGTTGCGAGGGTTGAGCCGTTGGTTAACATGGGTCAGATCAGCAGAGTCACAGTTCCTATGAACCTTTCCCTTGCCGTGGTCGCTGAGTTGGATGATCTCACTGTTGGTGGTCTCATCAATGGTTATGGAATTGAAGGGAGTTCCCATTTGTACGGGCTTTTCTCAGACACAGTTGTAGCTTATGAGATTGTTCTTGCAGATGGGAGTTTAGTTCGAGCAACCAAAGACAACGAATACTCTGACCTATTCTACGCAATTCCATGGTCTCAGGGAACATTAGGACTCCTCGTTTCTGCTGAGGTCAAGCTCATAAACATTAAAGAGTACATGAAGCTAACCTACAAACCAGTGATTGGGAGTCTAAAGGAGCTCGCACAAGGTTATATGGACTCTTTTGCACCTAGAGATTTAGATCAGGATAACCCTGAAAAAGTTCCAGATTTTGTTGAGAGCATGATTTATTCTCCTACTGAAGCAGTTTGCATGTCTGGGAGGTATGCTTCGAAGGAAGAGGCAATGAAGAAGGGAAATAAGATTAACAACCAGCGTTGGTGGTTTAAGCAATGGTTCTACCAACATGCACAAGAAGCTCTAAAGAAGGGTGAATTTGTTGAATACATACCTACTAGAGATTACTATCACAGGCACACTAGATGTTTGTATTGGGAAGGGAAGCTCATCCTTCCATTCGGAGACCAGTGGTGGTTCAGATGGACATTGGGATGGTTGATGCCTCCAAAGGTTTCATTGCTCAAAGCCACTCAAGGTGAGGCTATTAGAAATTATTACCATGATATGCACGTGATTCAGGATATGCTCGTTCCATTATACAAGGTCGGGGATGCACTAGAATGGGTTCACCGTGAGATGGAGGTGTGTATCCTTACTCTTATCTTTTTTTTTTTATCTACGTAATATATTTAGTACTACTATAGATATATAAATACAGAAAGTGATGTGCTTTTAGACATTTACTTAATTCTGCTTGTTATTTTATCCAGGTATATCCAATCTGGCTCTGCCCTCACAGACTATACAAGCTCCCCGTAAAAACCATGATATATCCTGAACCTGGATTTGAGCACGAGCATAGACAAGGAGACACAGAGTACGCACAAATGTACACAGACATTGGTGTTTACTACGCACCAGGACCTGTATTGAGAGGTGAAGAATATGATGGAGCAGAAGCTGTTCGTAAATTAGAGAGCTGGTTGATTGAGAACCATAGTTTCCAACCACAATATGCAGTTTCTGAATTGAATGAGAAAGATTTCTGGAGAATGTTTGATGCTACGCTTTATGAAGAATGCCGAAAGAAGTATGGAGCAGTAGGAACTTTCATGAGTGTTTACTACAAGTGTAAGAAAGGGAAGAAGACTGAGAAAGAAGTGCAGGAAGCTGAACAAGCTCATCTTGAGAACTCTTATGCTGAAGCTGATTGATTTTAGTTAGTAGAATCTGGTTTGTAGTATTTGGTTGGTATTGATGAGAAGGCTTTGTTTTTTCTTTCTTTTTTAGGTTGAGAACTGAATTTCCCATGCCCCTTTGGTCATGTTCTTGTTTGCTTCTTCATTTTCATTTGACTCTGAACTATGGGTTGGTTAATGTAGTTTTTGATGTCTTTTAGATAATAGTAATGTCATTTATGGTTTGGACTATATTAGTCCCTCACTCCCTTGACAGTATCTTGTCGATGGCGCCGACCTACTACATGTAGGCCAAGTTAGAATTACAACTTAAGATTATATTCTATATATCAAAGTAATTTAAAACCACATAAACAACAATGGAGACCTCCATCGACACCATTCCTCAAGATAAATGTAGATGCCTCTTTTATGAAACTCACGGAACCAGCTGAAATAGGATGTATTATCCATGATGATGAAGCAAATTTTATCATAGCAGTAGTAGACACTGTCCGTGGACAAAACGCAGAAGAATGTGAAAGTTTAGCTATACACTACGGCATCATTTGGGCTATCCAACTTCAAATCCAACATGTTCATAGCGAGAGCGATAATCAAAATATAATCAATTTCATCAACGATCAGAGTGACAGACTACATTGGCAATCGCAAAAAATCATCTCAACGTCGCTAGCTCTCAGAAATCAATTCACAGACATCATATTCATTATGCTCCCAGGAAATGCAACTCCAAAGCCGATACTCTCGCAAAATGGAGAAAAAAATATGGAATGTAGTACCATCGTTTCTTTCTGCTTTTAATTAGTAGCTTATGTAAGGATGTTGGTTTTTCTTTGCTAATATATCTCATCAAACCAAAAAAAAAGTAATCTAAAATGTAAGTAAATGTCCACTAACCTTCTCGCAATCATCGTGTGGATTCTCCCCCAGCTCTCCACCTCATATTATGCCCGTCCACTTGCCTCGCAAAATCCCAAATCGAGACATATAGCCAGGTAGGATAGAGAAATGCTTTTAACTCTCCCTTAATCTTGTTGATGTATAATGGTTGCTTGTGGAATCCATGGGAAAACTTTGGGCACATAATGAATGAAAATAGCAACCACTGATTGCCCCCTGGTCTGGCATATACCCTAGGTCTAAGGTTCGATCTTATGGAAGTAGAAATCCAAGATTATTGAACTTGGATATAAATAAAAGCCACCACTTTGGGGAAAGCAGAAATGTTTCCAGTGAAGACGGCGGGAAGCAAAAAAAATAAAACCTAACACGCACCTTAACGTCGTCGGCAGAAAGTCGCCGACCGGGTGTTGTCGGCGACGGCTGCCGACATCATCATCTTCCCTCTCTCTCCCCTTTCTCTCTATCTCTCCTTTCTCTCTTTCTCCTTTCTCTCTATCTTCTATTTTTCTCTTTCTTCTTTTTTGCTTTCTTTCTTCTCTCCATCTCCGGCGAAGGGGCTCCTCCCCTTCGCCGGAGATGGAGAGCAGGAGAAAAAAAACGTCGCCGGAGAAGATGGTGGAAGTCGCCGGAGAAGATTGAAATCGTCGGAGATGGTGGTGGTAGGGGAAAGGAAGAAAAATTTAAAAAAGATTTGGTTGTTTGGAGGAAATAAAAAAAAGTCAAATTTTTTTTGTTTCCATCCAAAACTTTAAACCCCGAAAAGTTTCTTTATTTCCCCGTAACACCCACCTAAATAAAGTAGTTTATGTAAGCTTTAAGTCATTTAATTCGTCATGCTAACGTTGTATATCAGTGTCTTGTAACGACTGGCGTTGATCGTTGTCGATTTCTCATAAAAAAAAATGAATGGAAATATAAGTGGATCGATTGTACTTGGTAACTCTATCAATCCCTATAACCGTGATGGCCTCACGTGCGAAAATGCCCCTTCTTCACAATACCTGAAAACTGAGGAACATAGAGCGAAGCTAAAACCCTAGTTTCATTTCAAGCTTTCAAAACTCTCATCAATGGCGGCATTTCTTAGAAACCGTAATAATATCCATCTTACTCGAAGTCTCTTCTCTACTATTTCCGCAACTACAGCAGAAAAACCCTCGATCTCTTCATTCCGAAAGGTAAAATCATCTCTCAAACATGAATCTAATCCTGAAAAACTCGCTGAAATCTTCCAAAACTCATCAAATTTCTCTCGTTTCTCTCGTGACCGAGCTTTATTTGATCGTTCCGTTGAAAAACTATCTAAACTTCAACGATTTGATCTCATCGAACAAATATTCGAGTACCAGAAATCATCACCTGTTCGTAAATCAGAAGGTTTCTGGATTCGAATCATGATGCTGTATTCAAAAACCAAAATGGTTGATCAAGCTGTTAGTATATTCAATCAAATGGAAGATTTTGGAATCAAACGAACTGAGAAATCACTTTCTGCACTTCTCAGTGTTTTCTTGGAAAATCGTCAATTTGATAAGATTTTGGAATCAATGAAATCGATTCCTGGGAAAATCGGTGTGAAACCTGGAATTGTTTCCTATAATATTGTTCTGAAAGCTTCAGTTTCAGGTATGAATGAAAAAGATGCAAAATTGTTGCTTGAGAAATTAGAGAGAGAAAATGGGGTTAAACCTGATATCAATTCTTATAATATACTCTTACGTTTTCATTCAAATGATCAAATTAAGCTTGATGAAATAGTATCTTGAGAACTCTTATGCTGAAGCTGATTGATTTTAGTTAGTAGAATCTGGTTTGAAGTATTTGGTTGGTATTGATGAGAGGGCTTTGTTTTTTCTTTCTTTTTTAGGTTGAGAACTGAATTTCCCATGCCCCTTTGGTCATGTTCTTGTTTGCTTCTTCATTTTCATTTGACTCTGAACTATGGGTTGGTTAATGTAGTTTTTGTTGTCTTTTAGATAATAGTAATGTCATTTATGGTTTGGACTATATTAGTCCCTCACTCCCTTGACAGTATCTTGTCGATGGCGCCGACCTACTACATGTAGGCCAAGTTAGAATTACAACTTAAGATTATATTCTATATATCAAAGTAATCTAAAATATAAGTAAATGTCCACTAACCTTCTAGCAATCATCGTGTGGATTCTCCCCCAACTATTGAATAGAATTTGGCAAATTCTCGCATAAAAATGAGCCAATATCTAAAGCGTATTCGCCCTTTATCTCTCTTGATTGATTGGTTGAAGAAAATCCAGCTCTCCACCTCATATTATGCCCGTCCACTCTCCTCGCTAAATCCGGGAAAACTTTGGACACATAATGAATGAAAATGCCAACAACTGATTGTCTCCTGGTCAGTGCATATACTCTAGGTCTGAGGTTCGGTCTGAAGTGGAAATCCAAGAATATTGGACTTGGATATAAATAAAGTAGTTTATGTAGGCTTTAAGTCATTTAATTCGTCATGCTAACGTTGTATATTAATGTCTTGTAACGACTAGCGTTGATCGTTGTCGATTTCTCAAAAAAAAATGAATGAAAATATAAGTGGATCGATTGTACTTGGTAACCCTATCAATCCCTATAACCGTGATAGCCTCACGTGCGAAAATGCCCCTTCTTCACAATACCTGAAAACTGAGGATCATAGAGCGAAGCTAAAACCCTAGTTTCATTTCAAGCTTTCAAAACTCTCATCAATGGCGGCATTTCTTAGAAACCGTAATATCCATCTTACTCGAAGTCTCTTTTCTACTCTCTCCGCAACTACAGCAGAAAAACCCTCGATCTCTTCATTCCGAAAGGTAAAATCATCTCTCAAACATGAATCTAATCCTGAAAAACTCGCTGAAATCTTCCAAAACTCATCAAATTTCTCTCGTTTCTCTCGTGACCGAGCTTTATTTGATCGTTCCGTTGAAAAACTATCTAAACTTCAACGATTTGATCTCATCGAACAAATATTCGAGTACCAGAAATCATCACCTGTTCGTAAATCAGAGGGCTTCTGGATTCGAATCATGATGCTGTATTCAAAATCCAGAATGGTTGATCAAGCTGTTAGTATATTCAATCAAATGGAAGATTTTGGAATCAAAAGAACTGAGAAATCACTTTCTGCACTTTTCAGTGTTTTCTTGGAAAATCGTCAATTTGATAAGATTTTGGAATCAATGAAATCGATTCCTGGGAAAATCGGTGTGAAACCAGGAATTGTTTCGTATAATATTGTTCTGAAAGCTTCAGTTTCAGGTATGAATGAAAAAGATGCAAAATTGTTGCTTGAGAAATTAGAGAGAGAAAATGGGGTTAAACCTGATATCAATTCTTATAATATACTCTTACGTTTTCATTCAAATGATCAAATTAAGTTTGATGAGATAGTTAAGAAAATTTCTCTGCTAAAATTAGAACCTAATTTAGTTACTTATAATCTTAGAATTTCATCTCTTTTTAGTAAGGGAGATTCAATTGAGGCTAAGAAATTGTTTGATGAAATGGTTGGTAAGGGAATTAAACCAAATTTATCTACTTTCAATACTTTAATTGAAGGGTTTAGTAAGTTAGGAGATTTCGAGTGGGCGAAAAAGATTTTTGAGAGTATGGGTGAGGGTGAGAACTCTGTTTCTCCAAATTCTGATACATACTTTGCTATGATAAGTAATTTGGTTGAGAGGGAAATGTTTGATTCGGCGTTAGATATTTGTAAGAAGAGTTTCAAGAAGCATTTTATTCTTCCATTTGAGACCATGGAAGCTCTGGTTAATGGGTTAGTGAAGATATCTAAAGTTGATGAGGCTAAGGAGATTATTGAGAAGATGAAGAAGAGGCTAAAAGGAAGTGCTATCGATTCATGGGCGAATGTTGAAAGTCGTCTTTCTTTGTCTTAAATCATAATTTACTGCCACTTGATCAAAAGGTATGTTCCTTTCGATCTGTTCAAAATTCATATACCATCTTGAAGTTCAATTTCTGACTATAACATTTATTAATTATTTGATTCTCTACTTAGAACTATCAATGCATTTTTACTTGAATCATTTTTGTGCATCTTATCAGTTATTAAGTTCCAATTTTTGTCATGGCATACAATATAATGTTAAAATTTTCTTTGGGACGAATGTCAATAGAATCGCAGTTCTCATTGTCATATTGTTTTCTTTTTGGTGCAATTAAGTTCTTGATGCTATAGAAATGATTGTATAATTCTCTATGAATAACAGTTCAGGTAATACAATAAAAGTTGTGAACTTTTTTCCTTCGTAAAAAACTGTAGAGAAATGTGACGCCCCAAGCCTTAGCAGTTATTGATACTGTCCCGTTTTAGACACCCAGGTCTAAGCCCAATAGGTGCGAGGTTTTGTTCTTGGCGGAGGCTCCACAAGCCCACCTAAAAGGCCTCGTCATTGACAAAGACACACGATTCACCCAGCCCATCAGAGTAAGCAGCGACACTGGGAACCCCCCACATGTATGATTTTTCTCCTCACTTAGGCACCACTCACCGTAGTGTGAGGTATTGTTCCACAATGGAGGCCTTGCCACATCTTTGATATTTGGGGAAGGTTTTGATTTTGTAAAAATTAGTACGTAACCTCATAAACAATCGTGGGTATACATATGCATCTTAGCTGATCTTATTCCTTACTCTCCATTAAACTTGCATTTTAAAGCATCTTCTTACATGGAAAATAAATTCTGTTTTGGTCTTTTGGTCTGTTAACAACAAGGCAAATGGTATTTAATTTACTACTTGTGATCTGATTAGATGGTCGGCCTAGATAAACCTTTTAAACGAACCCCATATGTTGGTGTTTTGATCAATCGTTTTATACAATAGATACCTAAGAAGTCAAGAAAGATAGTTATCATGCCATAAAATCACGGGGTAAACAACTAGTATTCTTGCTACCGCTGTGTATTTTTGCGAAAGTGGGAGGACTCCATAACCCTAATTGTAGAGCAATAGAACCATCAGCAAGTGATGATAGATTATCCAATGCTGGTAATCAACAACTTCCCCATACCAATAGTGGTTTTCTACCTTACTCCGAGAACGTTCTTGAGATGTCTATCGGTCTTAACACTAACAGAAAGTCCAGCATTAGTATAGATCATAAGCATCATTTAACATTTATATATGTCGGTTGATTTGTTAATCTTCATTTTCCGGCTGAAAAACAGAAGTGCAGAAGTTTGGATAACACAGTATCTCCACTTCAGAGCAAGACAATTATAAGTAGTGCGAAGGAGAATGAAGTACGACATCACCGAGACGTGGCATATTGATGTTCTGTTGAAAGACATGTTGATGAAACTCTGTTTTGAAAGCTTAAACTTTATGTCCGTTTGAGGTTACTGAATTTTTGTAGCAAATTTTGGGTTTGTGAACATGCTAGTTTTGAGCCATGTTACAGATGTGATAACTTTTGACTCGTAGAATGTAGAAGTTTATAATTGTCAGATTGCCATTTTGTCATGAAATAGGAAATGCTGACGGTAAACAAAGTTGGACTGAAAGACATCTTCGAACTGTCATAAACATCCTATTGATGAAGCCACTACGGAAATGGGATTGGTGGTCTCTAAATTTTGTACTTATAATTACATACTTGATGAGTTTGGTCCGTCTAGGGAGTAAAATTCTGTAGGTATGTTTGAGTCTTCTCTGGCCAAGTGGTTTTGGGCGTCACTATTTTCAAAAGCTAGCTCGAGAAGCGAGTGTGCAAGGCTATTCTTTCACCCTCCGATTCTTTCACCCTCCGACGATGGACCAGAAAGACTTTGATAAACTTAGGTTCTAGCACCCAATCAATGTGGGATTATTCCAACATCTCAATTCCCACCCAGGCAAATGGGTGAAAATACTCACAGGCCAGATTATTGTTATTCTTGTTCTTCCGATAAGATGTTTCAAAGGCCCCTAACTTTTACCATCTGAGATATGAAATTTTACCATCCCTATATAGCCAGTCTTCTTTCAACAAAAAAAAAAAAAATATATAGCCAGTCTTTCCTAAACTGCCCTAATCTTGGACGTTGGTTGGATGATGGGAGTGTAACCCAAGTGTACGATATCCAGCCGTTTAGAAACAATGCCACCCGAATTAAAATCTTCCTCCAAATTCTTCTATTTGAGTTCAACTGCCATTTGTGGTTTATGATGAACTCTGCAAATATGTTGGAAATTTGGCATTAAATGATTTCAACTAACTTCCACTCTGCATGTCTCTCCTTATTAGAAAACCAAAAATGTCTAAATTTGGATCATCTCAAGCAAATTCACGCCACTTTCATCAAAAATTCTCTCTCAAATCCCACCTTCTTCATACCCAAGTTCCTTCATTTCATCTCCATCAATCCCTACTCTTGTTACGACATCTCTTACATTTTCTCTCTCTTCAATCAAATTCCACAAGTACCCGAACCTTATTTTTGGAACAAAATGATCAAAGATATTTCCACCTCCATTTCTCAACCAGAGATACCCTTTACTCTCTTCTCTAAAATGCGACATCAAGGTGTAATACCCGATCCTTATACTTATTCTTTAGTTCTTAAGGTCTTGTCTAAGTCGAAATCCAAAACCCAAAACCCTAATCAAGTTCATGCTCAATCAATCAAGTTTGGGTTCTCTTCTGATTCTTTTGTTCAGAATTCTTTATTGTCTGCTTACTTGAACCAAGGTCATTTGGGGTCTGCATATCAGTTGTTTGAAGGAATTCCTCAGAGAGATTCTGTTTCTTGGACAACCATGATTGATGGGTATGTTAAGAACAATCAACCCAAGCAAGCATTAGATTGTTTTATTAAAATGAGATTAATGAATGTTGAAGTTGATGAAGTCACCATTGTTAGTGTTCTCTCTGCCGCCGGTATGTTGGTACTTCCCTGGTTTGGAAGATGGATTCATGGATTTTACATAGAATCTGGGAGAGTGAAATGGGATGTATATGTTGGTTCTGCCCTTCTAAATTTCTATGCAAAATGTGGGTATTGTGATGAAGCTCATAAGATTCTTCATGAAATGCCTGTTAAAAATGTAGTTTCGTGGAGTTCTTTGATTTCTGGTTACTTAAATTGTGGTAGGGTTAAGGAAGCATTAGATGTCTTTCAAGATATGCTTGTTGAGAAAGTGAAGCCTAATGAAGCTACCTTATCAAGTGTTCTAACTGCCTGTGCTCAATTAGGAGCATTAGATCAAGGAAGATGGGTCCATACTTACATAGAAAAGAATAACTTAGATATGAATTCTATAGTTGGAACAGCACTAATAGATATGTATGCAAAATGTGGTTCTATTTTCGAAGCTTTCGGCGTTTTTCAGGAGCTACCGAAGAAGGATGTTTATCCTTGGACTGCTATGATCAATGGGTTGTCAGTGAATGGTCATAGTTCGAGCTCGTTGATAATTTTCGCTCAAATGCTAGTGCATGGTGTCCAACCCAATAAAGTAACATTTATAGGCATTTTGTGTGCTTGTTCTCATGGTGGTTTGGTAGATGAGGGACATAAATTTTTTTCTTCAATGAATCGAATTTATGGTATTGAACCTAATATAGATCATTATGGTTGTATGGTTGATATTCTTGGGCGAGCCGGGTATTTGAACGAAGCTCTGAATTTGATTGAAAACATGCCAATAGAACCTAGTGAAGGTGTTTGGGGAGCTCTATTTGGTGCATGTATGATTCATAAGGATTTCAATCTCGGTGAAAAAGTTGGACAACATCTAATCATGCTTCAACCAGATCGAAGCGGTCGGTATATGCTTCTTGCTAACTTGTATTCTGACTGTGAAAAGTGGGAAGATGCAGCAAGAGTAAGAAAGATGATGAAGGAGAAAGGGGTGGAGAAGATAGCAGGTTGTAGCTCCGTAGAGATTGATGGTTCTATTCATGAATTTATAGCATGGGATAAATCTCATTTTCAATCCAAGGGTATTTATATGATGTTAGATGTAGTTAACCTTCACTCGAAACTCATAGGATATGAACTGAACAACTCCGACCCAGAATTCAGTTGAAAACTATACAGGTTTTTGACAAAGATACTATATCTGCAATATATGTCCATGTGAGTCATTGTTTCATAAATATTAGCAATTGGTTTTAGGGCCAATAGAGTTATCTCAAGAATTAAGTTACTGGAAATCTTGGTCGTCGCAAGCACTAGGCTGAAGCACGAATCTAGGTTAAAGGCGACTTGACATGTCTAGAGAAAACGGGCATTGATGGATTTCTTCACATTTTTTCTTCATCCTCAACTTTCTTTCACATATTGTAAGAATTCTCTATTGTCTCGATTTTATAGCGGGAGGAGGACCCACTCTTCTAGTGGTTCGGTTCTTAGCTCAGCTAGTCACGGTATTTGGTCAGAGTTTCATGATGTCGAGAAGTGGCTACAGTAATAGAGACTTGAGGGGGGACCAGTGAAGGCACTCCGACTCTCAGTGCAGTGCACAAGTATAAGATTACTTCTTGACGCTACTGTAATAGAAATTTGAAGGGTACCTGTGGCTGTGAAGACACTCCGACTCTTAAGTCAGTTCAGTCCCCAAGTGTAAGAAATCAATGGAGTTGTAAAGATTTGATTCAGATCACTTACTAAATAATAGACCGTGGGATGGTAGTACAGACTACAGAGAAAGAATCACGCATTATGATCGTATTTTTTGTCCGTAACAACTCCAATTAAGAAATTAGATCTTTTATGTGATCTAGTAGTCTGTGTAACCATCATTCTCTCGGGTAAAGCAAAGCTTAAAGTGTCGAGCGCACTTCTGCAAACCTCCGTGCTCTCTTTATAGTCAGAGCGGGGTCAGGAGCAAAGCTTGCCCATATCCACCTCTCCACATGCTTCTATGTTCTAACGGAGCTGTAGGTGACGTCCTTACAATATCTCAGGTTGGACTTAGGGGGCAGTGTTGATTGGAGTCCACCTCTCTTTCTATCAGAGGACATTATCTCTGGCCTCTCTAAGTTAGAACTGAAATCTGTCTCGGAGTCTGCGTGTTTGGTTGCATCTCCATGAGTACAACAGAGAATCACATAACACAGATGGATCTTTAAAAAACATATGGGGCGTTTGATCTATTTCTAAGTCAATCCACATGTTTATTTATACCTCTGGCTCATCTAAATGGGTCATCCTAAATCTATTTGATTTTAAACAAAATCAAATTCAGACGAATCAGACCATGGAAGAAAAACAAACACCCACTGTAGGAACCGTATTAACATGAGTATGAGACAACACTTTCCTGATTAGTATGAGACAACGCTTTCCTGATTGTTTCAGATTCATTGAGCATAGATAATAAGGTTTAGATTAATAAACTTATCTTCTTAAGTCAGGTTCTGTTTACAGCCACTAACGATAGAAAAAGCGAGCAATCATGTATCCTCTACAAAAGTAAAATAACTTGCTTTCAATACTTCTTCCAACTTCACTCCACCTCTCTTCCCATCAAAATTTATGTCCACAATAAAGTCATCAACATGAATCTAGGTTCATAATTCCCTTCCTTCCCTCTCTCCTCAATTCCCCTGCCATGAAAATGAGCCGTTTCGGCATAAAACTGCCAGACAGATTACTCGGGTTAGAATTGGTTCGACCCGATTGGTATTTCAGAAAGGGTATTTCAGAAAAGCAGACGTATCATTCAGATACCCTAGATTTCAACCAACCCATTATGTCCTTCATAATGGCTTCCTTTTCTGGTTCAAAGAGAAGATCATGTAATAATCCTTCATAGATTTTGAGAGCCTTATCACTTGAGGAAGCTTCTTCATAGAGCTTTTTGGAACCTCTTGGGTCAGTTACGCCATCTGCTGAGCCATGAAGAACAAGAAACGGGACATTCAATTTGTTCATGTTTTGCTGTAAGTAAGCTGAGATACAGAGGATCTCGTATCCTGTTCGGACTCTGATTGAACCAGTGTACACCAGTGGGTCTGAATATTTGGCAACTAATGCCTCTGGGTCTCGAGAAACAGTCAACCCGTTCTTATTGGCAGCAGTGAATTGGTATTTTGGTAATAGATAGGAGAAGATTGGAGCAATTATCTGCATAAATACAAGGACAATTGATTAGGCCTACCCAGCTAGAGAAGTTATTAAACTAATTCTGATAGTATTAGGTGGTGTTGACGAGATGATGTGGCTAGGTCTAACATGACAACAAAAATTGCTTGCTGTTCTCCGTCTCCGCAATGGTGAAATGGCATATTACTTCAACTTACATGTCATATAGTAAAAGAACAAGAATAATATAGCATTATTAAATATGAAAACTGTAACTCTCCTATTGATGTGAATAAGATCGGAACCTTACACCAAAGATTGGATGAGAAGGTTGAACTCCCACTGCTGGTGAAGTCAGCACCACACCAGATATAAGCTTTTCGATCTTTGGGTCCAGAACCGCCTATAGTTATCCATTAAAATAAACATAAGGTTAAATTTATTAGCTTTGACAAGTCTTAAGGTTTTTCACATAGGTATGGGAGTTACCTTCAGGATGATAGCACCACCTGTTGAGTGTCCGAAACAAAAACATGGTAACCCGGGATTATCGGTTGACACCTTCTCAATAAAAGCTTTCTGTAAATTGTAAAGGAGAAACAAGTTTTAATTCAGTTATTATGTATATGTAGAACTCTTTCGGAATACACATTATGTCAGATAAATAACATACCAGGTCATTGACGGCATCATCAAGGGAATGAACATATCCGTGAAGCCCATCACTTCCTCCGTGACCTAATGAAAAATTGGATTTAACAAGTCAGAAGAAATAAGGTCACTTAACCTGGATCTTAAAATTCAGATACAATATCCTTATTAGTTATACTTCTATTATGTTAGCATAGGGCCCTCTCACATGGCACTGCAAACCGATTCCCATGGCCACGGATTGCCACATCACCCAATACCCTTTTTAGACCATACCAACATTCTAAACTTGTATAATAATGATAATAGAACTTATAACAAAGGGTCAATTTAATGACAATTGATGTTAACAATATTTAAGACCATCTATGTCTGCCCTGATTAGCATGGGCTAAAAACTCTACACCACCAGTATAAATGATAAAGTTAAGTAAAATGAGAATTTCCATATCACCTCAGTGAGATTGATACCTAGATTGCGTAACATGAAAATGTGCATCCGTCAGTCGGAGGTCAGTCATGAGACCTGCTTTTATTCGTATGCAAAACAATATTCCAGGATTTAACCAATAAAAAGAAGTGTTTCACAACATACCACACAGAGAAGTTACACGAAATAGCAAAAAGGAAGAAAATGAACTTCGTATCTACATCATTGCACAAGAATGAAAATCTAATAATGCTGTGAAGTGCACAAGTAGATTCATACTATATATTCTAATGTGGCTAGGTTTGAACCTACACTACCATATGGAAGGTCGGAACACTATGTTTACACCTTATCGAGTAAGAAGCAAGTCCCAAAATGCTTCAAATTTTCTCTTTAAGTATTCAAGAAAAAGAAATGATCATAGAAATCCCTGCCATTATTAAAATTTTCTGAAAGGCAGTTAACTATCTTTCTTGTAATTTTCATATAGAGATCCGGATAGAATATTCTGAAAGACTTTCTCCATAAGAAAGAAGTGTCAATCTGGATGCTACGCTTTTGCCCAATACTTTGGTGGATAGACTCTAACTTAAGTTGATTCCTAACTCGTATCTCATACCGTGACATAAGAGGTTTGCTCGAGGGAGGTTTGTGCGGACATGCACTTTAAAGAAACATTTCTAAGTCTCATTTAGGTTGATGATTTGGAAAACAGTAGTTTTATGGGTACTACAAATAGGAGCTCTGCTTCATAAAACAAAATTAAGTTTGCATTGATGTAACTCGATATTACCGAGGAGAGTGTGAATCTGTAAGGTTAAATAGACTAACTAAGATGTTGACTCAGTGACACATTGAGGTCACCAACAAACTCAATTGTAATGTAATCTTTCCATTATTCCTTTTTTCTGTTTTCCTGAAAAAGAAGCACAATTTTGTTCTTTTTCCTCAGTACTACCAAGGCATAGTTTTTCATGATTATTTGGTTCCCAAAGTGGAGAGCAATTGCATACACCGATATAAAACAAAAAGACGATGAACATAAACCAAATGCACAAGTTGATTAAAAGTGTAAAAGAAATTAAAACCTAACATGATCGAGTTGATGATTGAATATGTGTTAGTGGGTATGCGCGCGAGTCTATGTGAGTGTGTTACTACATTGGAGAAGCATAATGCGTAATTCAACTAAATGCGGATGAAATGTCAATGGAAGAACAAATAGAAAGCTTAAAGTCACAAAAAACCTAACACAAATAAATGTAAGAAAAAATGGCAAAAACCTACCAGTCCAATCCATCCCATAGACTTTAAATCCAATAGAAATAAGTTGCTTCGCGAAATCGCTGTACCTCCCACTGTTCCATATCAAATGTTCTCAGCAATTTGTCAACTTATAGAATCAATTAGATTATAAATACATAAGCTCGTTTTTCTCACCTGTGTTCATTTAGGCCGTGTAGAATAACCATTAAAGCCCTGTATGAGAATTAATAATCATTAGAACTAACAATTATTGATAGAGTATATGGAAGAATCAGTTGGAATAAGATGAAATCAACAAAAATTAGGTCACCTGATCTTAACCGACACCGGCTTCCACAATTGGGTAAACAGAGTATCACCTCTACTGGTAACAAACAGAGACACTTCTCTAACCGACCTAGAATCATCATCTTCTTGACTCGCTCTTTTAATGGCGAGCGCTCGTCTTCTCACTACATCATGATCCTCGAAAACCTTCACATTACTTCTCCGATTACTTACAGGAGAAGAAACTCGTTGAATCTGAGCTTTCCGATGACAAATCAGAATTTCCTGTTTCTCATCTTTAGGTTTTTCAATCATCGACGACATTGAGGATGACGACGATGATGATGAAGAACAACGTTTCTTTACCCTAAATGGAAAGAGCAATAACATAACAAACGCATTGATCAACATTACCAAACGCTTCAATGTTCTAAATGATAAAATCGATTTTACAAGTCCGCTTGCGCCTGATGTTAGGAGTAGCGAAGTCGACGACGATGACGTATCTTTTACCTTCGTTGTTGATTCCATTACCATCGATCTTAATCTTCTTCTCAAAACCTAGTAAATCGATCAAAATTTCTTCTTCTCTGTTTCTTCCGTTGAATTTTTTTTTTTTTTTGATTGAAAAACAAGATCTAATTGAGGAGTATATTTTTTGGCGATTCAAATGAGATTGAAAATTGTAAAACCAAAGAAAAAAATGAATCGCAAAGAGTGAAATTGAATTTACAAATTGAATAACAGAAGAGAATCGTTCAATTTTTTTAGCTAAATTTAGAGGCTAAAAATTTGGAAGGAAAGAAGAAGTTTTATCACTAATAATAGATAACGAAAAGCTTTTTGACAAGATAAGGGTTTCCCTTCACGAGAAATGAAAATTGTTTCTTACTACTTCAATGAAAGCAAGCAAATGTTGGTTGAAATAGCAAACGTTGGCAAGACGCCAGAACTTTCTTTCTCTCACTACTTTGATTTTCTCTCTCTCTCTCTAACTATTAGTCTGACACGTGTTATTAATAAATTGGATTTACACGTGTTGCATATGCGACGACGGCGTTGCGTCGCGTATTTGACACGTTCTCGGATTTCAGAGGCTGAAGGTTGGCCCTAGTTTTTCTGGATTGTGGGTACAGATCGGTGGGCAATTTTGAAGAAGGTAGTGGTGGGCCAATTTTGTTGGCCCATTGGGTCCTATAAAATATATCTGAGACCATTTATTGTTAAAGCATTTGAGACCACTAGTCTGCCATGCATTTTTGGTGCAATAGTTGGATGTCTCTTTTTTCTTTTTCTTTTTTTTGTTGAAGTTAGTTGGATGTCTCTTGTTATAGCATTTGAGACCACTCAGTCTGGCACTCTTTGGTGGAGTAGTTGGATATCTCTTCTTAATCTGTCGATGAAGTCTTTTTTTTTTATCTCTTCATAATCTATTGATTAAGTCTTTTTTTTTTTTGTTGCAAGCTATCGATAGAATTTTGGTGGAATAAATTTATCTCGATAGCTAATGTCATCTAACAACATTTCGAATCTTAGACAAACAAAAAAGCAATTCGGACCACTAGGCGTACCCCACCCTACTCGGCTCAAACATTTTATACAACACCTAGAGTGAATTTGTTGTAACTAAAAGTACTGAGTTTATCAAAATACCGAATTCTTAGATTAAGTCAATTTCTTTTATATTTTTGTTTTTGTTTTTATCTTTGGTTGCAAGAAGTCAATTTCTTTTAGTTAGAGAATGATATGCTAGCCTTATCCTTTTCTTTTGAGTTAATTGCTATTTGGTCCCCTATTTTGTGACCAGTTTCAAATATGACCTCTAAATTTCTGAAAATTCAAATATGGTCCCATATTTTTAAGTTAATGCCTTAACTACCCTTCCTTTAAATTCTTTTTCAAAATTAAAAATAAAATCTTAATTCCACCTCATTTCCCTCTCCACCACACATCTCTCTCCATGTCAACTCTCTCTCTCTCCACATCACCTCTCTCTCCAACTCACTCCTCTCTTTCTCCAACTCACCTTCATCTTCTCCGATTAAAGTCGCCGGCGGGAAAAAATTTCGGCCGGCGACCTCCAAAAAAAAAAACTTTTTTTCTCTCATCTCTCTCTCTCAAAAAACTCCGGGGAAGGGAAACCCCCTTCGCCGGAGTTTATAGAGAGAGAGAGATGAGAGAAAAAAAAATTTGGAGGTCGCCGGCCGGAAAATTTTCCGGCCGACGACTTTAATCGGAGAAGATGAAGGTGAGTTGGAGAGAGAGAGAGAGTTGACATGGAGAGAGATGTGTGGTGGAGAGGGAAATGAGGTGGAATTAAGATTTTGTTTTTATATTTTAATTTTGAAAAAGGATTTAAAGGAAGGGTAGTTAGGACAATTACATCAAAAAAGGGAATCATATTTGAATTTACAGAAATTTGGAGACCATATTTGAAGCTGGTCACAAAGTAGGGGGTCAAATAGGAATTAACTCTTTTTTTTGTTGAAGGATGGTATGCTAGCTTTATCCTTAACTATATAAATTATAGGTATATAAGACGTTGCATTGGCATGATCATCTATTTATTGAACTTAGTTCAACAAAAAAAAAAAATCTATTTATTGAACTTGGATGAAATAAAGTAGGAGTATGAATAAATCAACGTATCCTTAACAAAAAAAAAAAAAAAAGAATAAATCAACGTTAGCCTGGTAGGGTGGTATTAAGTATCTTTACATGATTTTAGAGGCTAAAATATCATTAATGATGACAGTTATAGTACTTATTCAATTCATCATGCATCTACTGTAATATTTTCACGATGTATCTATGTCATGTAATAACTTTTAGAGTCCTTGTAAAAAATATCGTTTGTTTATTGGTAAAATTTCCTCAATGTTCCTGCCCAGGCATCGGGGTCACTAACATGGTTGTTCTATCCCATGCATAAAAGGAAACCAATTGGAATTAATGAGGTATCTATGAATTGTGAGTCAATCTCAGCCTGCCCTCGCTCATAAGCTTGGAGCATCTCCAATGTATTACATTGAGAAAAATTCTAAAAATCCTATGTTTTGAAGTTCGAAAAATGAATCTCTAAATGACCTTTTTCGTATTTGGCTATTTGGAGATACTCTATTGAAAAGCCTTCTCCAATGCAACACTCAGGAGAAATTCTAAAAATTTATATTTTAATGTAAAATTAGTAATTGATTTGCCTATGTGGCACTTAGAGATCCTCAAGATGACACTCTAAATTTAGAGTCTCCTCTTGAGGATCTCTAAAATAACTACTGCCACCTCATTTTAGAGATCCAAGTTAAGTGTTGCACTGAAGATGGATTTTGAAGAGAAACTCTAAAAAATCTTATGTGACACTCTAAGATTTAGAGTTTGAGTCTTGCATTGGAGATGCTCTTAGCCATTGATATGGACCAACCTAGATTAAAAGGCTCTCAAATATGATCACAAATTTGGTTTTGGTTCACCACAAAGCTAAAACACAATCATCACTTTTGCAATAATTTGGGTCACCGCAAGTTTGCAATTTAAGTATGTAATAACAATGATATCTCTTTCTAAACTTACCAGGGCAACAATTAAGCAAATTGATATACACCACACATGATACATATAACTTTCAAAAGGATGGCATTGACGTTCTTACCATAGTAAATGGTCCTTTTTATCAAAATTGGATGTATTTGGCGAACAAGGCCTCGTAACGAAAAAAAAACATAACATTGGTAACTTGTCAAACCACGAATTACGTTTCGGATCAGAAATACGGTAGTCAAATGCTAGACAAGGGAAACTACCTGGACATTTTCCTTCACATCGTCGAAATAAAAAACTTTGATAAACATCACAATAGATGGCAACCTCTTTGTAGAGAAATCTTAAAACACAAACATTAGAGATAAAAATGGATCAGTGGAAAAGAAACGTGAGGGAAAGGGAAAGTACTTTCTATACAGGACCAACCAATCGATGAGGTGAAGGACAAAGACATAGAGCTGTCCTTTTTACACAATTTAATTTCATGACTATAACTTGAATCTACCTAAATTCAAACCCCCCAAAATAACGTGAATTGTGAAACATTTTTACAATTATGGAAGATTTGCATTAAATGGGGAAAATTCTTCACTACTCTACTCATTGTCTTGGTGAATGGCACCTTGGAGTAAGGTGATAAAAGAAGAAGAAAAAAAAAAACCTAATGTCTTACTCCACCTTACCGCTATATTTTGTTTAAGTTTAATGAGGTGTGAATCGTGTGATATTCTGCCCGGTCCACATGCCTTCAAAATATAATTTTTGAAGTTCACATTTTCTGGTAGAATAGTAACAAAGTTGTCGTGTTATCTCAAATCTTACTTCACCCTAAAAATTATGTGGTATTAGGTTTCAAGTTTTGCATTGACGGCATCGTCAAACTTAGAAGCAATAGATGAATGTTTAGGACGAATTGCTAGAGAATTAGGTTTGTTGATGAATCATATTTTATCTAACATCAGTCTTGTCATATTATATTTATGTTACAAGGGAAAAAAAGAAACTCGACCCTTTCGGGACATAGAAATCGTCATAGAGACAAAAGTTGAGTTGTCATGATTTCACAAGGATGAAAATATGTAGATGGCCATCCATTTAAAAAAAAATTCCACCTTTCTTCTTTCTGTAAACACGTGTTACATATCTCGTACATCTCTATCTTCTTCACTTCATCACCACCACCGCAATGGTCTGATAACGAGACTCTTCTCATATGAAAGAGATAAGGTGAATTGAACCTTTCTCTTTGCCAAACAGGAGAGGGAAAAATAGTGTTGGTAAGGTCATATCTGGTGGTGGTTATAATGAAGATGAAATAAAAAAAAGGTTATTTCTCTAATGGCCCCCAACTTTGTGACCAGCTTCCCGCCTGACCCCCTACATTACGAGAAATACCCATATGGCCCCCTTCCGTTATAACACCGTCACTCTCTCTCCTCCATCATGTTTTCTCTCTCTGCCAACTCACGCCACATCATCTGTTACGCCACCTCATCACCTTCTCCGGCAGAGGTCGCCGGCCAGCCAAATTTCCGGTCGGCGACCTTCAAACTAAATATTTTTTTTTCCTCTCTCTCTCTCTAAAATTACTCCGGCGAAGGGAGACCTTCGCCGGATCGGTCTGTTCAGTTCTTCACTGAACAGACCGAGATCTGTTTTTCACGAACAGATCTCGGTCTGTTCTACCTTGGTCTGTTCATTGACCTTCGCCGGAGTAATTTTAGAGAGAGAGGAAGAGAGAAAAAAAATTAGTTTGAAGGTCGCCGGCCGAAAATTTGACCGGCCGGCGACCTCTGCCGGAGAAGGTGATGAGGTGGCGTGACAGATGTTGTGGCGTGAGTTGGCAGAGAGAGAAAACATGATGGAGGAGAGAGAGTGACGATGTTATAACGGAAGGAAACCATATGGGTATTTCTCGTAAAATAGGGGGCCAGGCGGGAAGCTGGTCACAAAGTTGGGGGCCATTAGGGAAATAACTTAATAAAAAATAAACTTTCAATTTTTAGGTTAAATTAACCTGTCATTTTCTTTTGTGGAGACATGTAATTTAAGCTCAATCAAGTTAATTGGGGATTTCAACAAAAAAAAATTTAATTGGGCCAAATTAGAGTGCCCCAAAATATTCAATCACTCAACCAAAACTACATGCCCTAAAGCACGACCGTGAAAAGTTCAGGTGGGGCTCCAAAGGTTGGTTTAGCCCTTGATCTATTTTGAAGTACATTTTGCGAAGAATTTA
This sequence comes from Eschscholzia californica, assembly GCF_041429995.1. Classification (NCBI taxonomy): domain Eukaryota; kingdom Viridiplantae; phylum Streptophyta; class Magnoliopsida; order Ranunculales; family Papaveraceae; genus Eschscholzia; species Eschscholzia californica. Next base: position 7,668,485 of record NW_028238198.1, on the reverse strand, counting down.
TCAGTTGTTCGATCCGCCCAAAGCATGTAAAGATGGATGTGTCCTTGTATCTATGGCTACTTTTGTCCTAGATGTATTTCGATTTCATAGCCTGTCCACCCGTGCTTCTTCAAAATATGTCACTCCACACGTTCCAACCAAGACTAAGGTACCCATTTGTACGTGAGCCGGAGGCATTCCCAAGTCCCAACCATACTCCAAACTTCTCAACAAAAAATAAAAAAACCTAGTCCAAAGCCGGACCAAAATACGTAGTGAAACAAGTCAGAATTGAAGTGAATTTGGTACTATAACAAGAACCAAACTCAAAAGAAAAACCCAAATAAGTATTTATACCAAAAGTACCCTTAATAGTGAAAGAATCGCCCCCTTTGTAGTTCAATGCACACAGTCTCTTCTAATAGTAGACATTTTCAGCACCGCCATTAAAGACCCAGATAAAAATCCATATTTCACAAGCCCATTTGCTTCTTTACTTTTTTCCTTCTTGATTCCTTCTCATCTTCTCTCTCTCTCTAAAATTTTATCTTCTATATATTAACTTAAAACCCCAGTTTCTCTCGCCCTCTTACTATCCCCACAAGAGTAATCTGTAAGTAACTAGTAAACATGAATCAGATCTGGAAAATTCTCTTGCTTTCCTACATTTTGGTTTGATTTTCAGTGTTCTTTCTAATTTATTGAAGTTTCTGATGGATCTTCTCTGATCTCATTATCTTGAAAGATTGAAATCTGTTTTTCCACATTCAGATTTTGTTTTCGTTCTTTTACTCTCTCTTTCATGAGAAAAGTGATAGACGAAACTGACGGATATTCAAGATTATCTCCATTTTGAATTTGATTATTTGTAGTCTCTGTTTAATTTAGTGATTTATATTAGTGATCAGTATAAAATAGTTTTAAAATAGTGAAGATTACAGATTTGGTGTCACTCATCTGTGTGATCTTGGTGTTAAGTTGAAAATGATCTTTGATTTGAGTAGTTAATCTATATTTCTTGTTGATTTTATATCAAATTGGTATAGTTATTGGGAACTAGAGTTATAGATCTGGAAATTGAGGTTTCTGATTATGTTTTAGTGGTATTCAGATAGATATAGAGTAGTTTTATAGCAATGCCATCAGGAAATACTTTGATCTCAGAGAAAATGCAGTTTCCTAACAATGGAGGTAGTGGTGGTGGTGGTGGTGGTGGTGACTCTCACCATAGGCAGTGGTTTCCGGATGAGCGTGATGGATTTATTTCATGGTTGAAAGGGGAATTTGCTGCATCGAATGCTATAATTGATTCGTTATGTCACCATTTGAGGTCCATTGGGGAGCACGGTGAATATGATGTTGTTATCGGTTCTATTCAACAGAGGCGCTGTAACTGGAATCCTGTTCTTCATATGCAACAATACTTTTCGGTCGCCGATGTTATAGGTAGTTTACATGAGGTAGCCGTGAGGAAGCAACAAAAGCGTTTCGGCCAGATGAAGGTTGTGGAAAAGGATTCGAGAAAACCTAGTTCACAGAATTTCGGTCCGAGACAGTTGCATAAGGTTGGAAATGTTAAGGAGGAACAAAATTCTAATTTGGTGAAAAGAGAAGGTGAAGTAAGGAAAGATGGAGAAGTCCATAACTTGGGTGGTGGTCAAATATCAAAACATGGTAAAATTTCAGCTCTTGAAGAGGAGAAAGAAGGTAATGTTTAAGCTTATGAATAATTGTCTGTATGAGAATTTCTTTCTCTTAATTTAGATTACTACTCATTAATGACTTGATAGTTTAAGTTCATATTATCTGAAATGAGAGGCACCTGTTGATACTAGAGGGATGACCTATTAATATTTAGATGGACAAAAATTACATCTATATTAAGTTTTAGGCAATAGTTGATTCTCTTTGTGCTCCAATTGTAGAAACTAATTAATTTATTTCTAGTATAGAAGCTAAGGGCTTTAATGATGTTGCATTTATATTTAGTTTCTTTTATTGGTTTGTTGTAAGCTATAAAAAGATTGCAACATAGTACTCCCATTGTTCTCCAATGTTTGTTTGGATCAGGACATGCTCCAATTTTGATGTACTTTTTCTCTAATATTTGGATATGGACTCTCCGAGATAGTGATCGATTTAAAATTGACTTAGGAAAATGACTCATGGAAGCCAATGAGATTTAGAATCTCAGAGTTGTCCTACAAAGATAATAATTCTAGTTTTTTACTTTTAAAACTGTTCAGCCAATTACCTTCCTCATATAGATGTCTAATCCCTATTTTTTGGTTCCCAATATCCTACATTCCAGTCTACTTTGGGTCTAACATTCTGTTCGTGTACCCATTCAAGATAGCCTAGTCCTTTCGAATTTATATTGGGATCGGGAACGTTACTTAATCTGTGGTTTTCTTTCCGTCTCTTTGAACATTTTTAATGAGGTTGATTGTCTATAACTTTATTCCGTCAAAATTGAAGTTACTCAAGTATGGAGGAATCTCGCAATGGGAAATAAAGAGTCTTTACTTTAAGGTATAGATTTAATGAGCTCGAGCTCGAGCTCAAACATCACAGTCTCAGCCTGGGCTAATCTGGCTTAGATTTCTTTGGGTATAGTAGAATACTCTAACTCAGCTGTGTCACAAGCAATCCACGGCCACTAGCTTGTGCTCAAGTATCAGATTTTGAGCTTGAGCTCATTAAATTGTTTTCTTACTTCAATATCTATTTGGCTGCAGGGGTGAATCATGTCACAGAATCTCGTGGACATATCGCCGTAGTGAGTAATCCGGGAATTGACGCTAATGATTCGAACCCTGAGGCAGGCAGTGAGGGAGAAGGTTCAACTTTAGCAGGTATGTTTGCACAGATCTGCTCAAGGTTTTTCTTTTGCATAATCTTGTTCTCTAGTATTAGTAACATACAAGTTTTTTTGCTTTTGCATCAGGATCGTGCAAGGCCCTGCCTGAAAGCTGTCCAGATATTGTACAAAACCACGAGGATAAACATAATCTAGTTCCTACTCCTAAAACATTTGTGGGCACTGAGATATTTGACGGAAAGGCGGTAGGGTGTTGTAGATTACATAAGCTTTCAATCTTGGCCCCTTCAAAGAGAATACAAGTGTTCCCTGTTTATGCATTGTGAAGTGTAACTGTACTTAAAGACGCCTAATTATTTCCTGTAGGTTAATGTTGTTGAAGGACTTAAGTTGTTTGAGGAACTCGTTGATAGCTCAGAGATTTCGAAGCTTACTTCAATGGCAAATGAATTGAGGCTGGCAGGGAGGAAAGGACAACTCAAAGGTAGTAATGTTTATCTTTTCATTTTGTCAGATCAGATTGATGCAATGTTTTCTTGCTCTTGCTCTTGCTCGAATGTGTTTGTATATTCACAGAGGCGGAGCCGGGATTTTGGGTGAGGGCGGGCTGAAAGTCGATGTCTAGAAAAATTATTTATCATATTAAAAGAACGAAATTTGATTTTCTTCTTTTTGGCATTAATTGAAAATTGACACATACAGTCATAATTCCAAAGAAATAATGAAACCACTCAAATTGGAGAAACTCAACGAAGACATTAGGTAGTTGTCGTTCTAAGAACTATAGAAAGAGAATTTTTTAAACATGGTATAAGAAAAATCAACATAAAGAAATTTTTTTCTCTAAACCTGTTTTAATGTAAATAAAATTTCGTATAAGTTGTGTTTGAAACGTGCGAAAAGTAGAATTAGCTAAAGAAAAAAATTGTGTTAACTTAAAAGAAGTTTTATTTCCTTAGAAAAAAGTATATCTACATATATACAAGAGAAACAAACACCCCTTAGAGTCAAAACAACACTAAAGGAAGGGATAAGGGAGGGACTTGAACTCGTACCAGCCAGTTGAAATACCTGAAACTTTGCCACTGGACCAACCCACTTGTTCTATTATAACTTATAAGGCATCTTCTATTATATAAATTAGTGGGTTCACCCGGGCTACAGCCCGGGAGAGCCCACTAATAGCTCCGCCTCTGTATATTCAGATGTTGACGTCTCATCTATATATAGTTGCGAAGTTGTATTGCTCTCTTGTATTATAAGTTAATAACTACAAAGCTTTTGAAAAATGAATCTTATGATGTTGCATAGAACTTTGTTTTATAGACTAAGTGTCAAGTATATATTTGATACTTGTATTTCGGATATGAGACTCTAACCATAATCAGGGTTGTATTTAGTGTTTTTAGCGGTTGGTTATACTTTTGCATGAGGTGGAAATGTGTAGGGGCTTTTATTGGTTCTGATAACATCTCCTAGTTGTTAATAATGTCATTTCGAGTGAAAGCAGGACCGACATATGTGGTCTCCAAGAGACCCATGAAGGGGCATGGACGAGAAATGATTCAATTGGGTCTTCCAGTTGCCGATGCACCTCTAGAAGCTGAAAACACTGGTGGAAGTTTGAAAGGCATGTTCTTCCTTTAAATATTGATATTTTTTTTAATATTTTCATGCATGGATCGTGTTTAACTTCGTTCTTAAGAACCACAAAGCGATCTTATATTCAATTTTCAGATCGGAAGATGGAACCCATCCCTGGCTTGCTTCAAGAAGTGATTGAGAAGTTGGTTGAGTCCCAGATTATTAGCGTGAAACCAGATTGTTGCATTATTGACTACTTTAATGAGGTTAGAACTATTCGTTAAAGTTCAAGCATGATAAAAACACGTATTTTGCTCTTTAAGCTCACTTTCTTTTAACATGGAAGTAAAATCCACGCTGAAGATTGGATTTCTGAATCAAGTTTTTCTATACAATATATATGATATGGGGTTAAGGGTTTACTCCTGTCATATGTAGGGGCACAAAATTGAACTATTTTTGTCTCTTTGTATAGGGGGAACACTCACAACCTCACATGAGCCCATCTTGGTTTGGAAAACCAGTTTGTGTTCTGTTTTTGACAGAGTGCAATGTGACATTTGGCCGAATAATTGTTGCAGACCGTCCTGGAGATTATAGAGGTTGTCTCAAGCTTTCTCTTTCAGCAGGGTAAGCCCTCACCAACTTCTTATTTCAAATTATATTTGCTAGTTAAAGCATAAAAGTTGTTCTCTCTCAATTGTTAACACTTAAGGTCAACAATTGGTAGCCCAAGTGGTTCCAAGGTGTTGACATAAACTCCAGAAATCCCTGGAGGTCTCAGGTTCGAATCCCAGAGAAGGTGGAATCTTTGGTTATTTGAATTGGGGTTATTAGGGTGTAAATAATGTTGTTGGGCTTTAGGCCATGTCTTGTTGGGCTATAGGCCCGGTTCTGTTAGTGTTTGAGTGGGCGGTTATCGAGCTTATCACATCTATGATGTATCAAGTGCTAAATGTAACGACATACGTAGATCGTAGTCGACTTCCAAAAAAAAAAAAAAATTGTTAACACTTAAGAGAAGGATCTGATTTTCATGTATTCAGTTGGCTATATTGTGCACGATATAAATATCATACTTTAACAAATATCGATGAACTCCTCCTCTCTGTCTTACAAATATTCAATATGGTGAAAAATTATATCCTGGTTATGATTTAATCAATTATGAAGATCGACAGGTTTCGGGGATTTTGTAGGATCCTTTATGCTTCATAGAATATCTTCTCATATGAAGAATTTAACTATACTTTTTCTTTAATCGTTCTCTTGGTAAATGCAGATCTTTGCTCTCAATTGATGGTAGAAGTGCAGATGTTGCTAAGCATGCAATTTCTTCCCTCTGGAAACAACGTATGTTTATTACCTTCACAAAGTCTCAGCCAAAGAAAAATATGGTAACTTCATCCGCCGCACCCCCATCTTCCATGCCATTGGGCCAGCCGGCAAGTAGGCCAGCGAATCAATTCCGCTATCGTCCATCAGGCCCACCAAAACATTATGGACCAATTCCAACCAGTGGAGTATTACCACCCTGGTCCGTTCATCCTCCGCCACATCTCCCACCTTCCAATGGCATTCCACCACTCTTTGTTACTACTCCAGGTCCTCCTCCCATGCCTTACCCTGCACCACCACTCCAACCACCGGCATCAGCAGGATGGGCAGCTGTTGTTGCTCCTATGCATCCTCCTCCACCACCACCTAGATTCCCACTCCCTGGCACTGGAGTTTTTCTTCCTCCACCTGGCTCTTCCGACAACTCTTCACTTCCGGTGGAGCAACAACCAGCATTAGCTACAGCAACTGGCGTGAATTCTGCAGTCGAAACACAATTAGCAGTTGAGAATGGAGAAAGATCAAATGCAAACACCATTTCCTCTCCACAACATGGTGGTAAATTGGATTTGAAAGTGCAAAAGCAGGAATCCAATGGAATTGTGAAAAGCAAAACTGTCAATGGAACCGTTGAGTAGAGAGAGAGAGTTGTTGCAGGGAAGACGGCAGCGACAAATGAGTTTTTTTGGAGCATGTAAAGAGCGGAAAAAGATAGGATTCCTCTTTTGATTATCGGATATGCCGATATGGTAGACTTTGAGTTACTTTGTTTAGAAAGAAGCACTTAGAAATCAATTTTTGTTGCCTTGTTTATGTGAACTGGACCTGAAAAACTCTTATCATCCAGTACTTAAATCATCTCAATTTGCTGGACTTGATTTTCATAGATATATGCAGTTTCACATTGAACTTAGTCAGAGTTTCATTGTCAAATTATCGATCTTGTTGATTGACTTTGTGGCTGTGAATTTTTTGACTTGGACGTGTAATTGCAATATTTGATTTGGAGTGGGCCAAGGAAGAAATGGACAACGATTATATTATATTACTCAAATGGGGTGATGGGAGGTTTGTCCAGTCATCAACCCAATCTGTTAAAAGAAAGTGGTCAATGGTTGAGAAGGATTCACTCATTTGTGATTAAAATATTTTAATCGAAGTTCAATAAATCTTAATTTACAGTTTCATTAAAAACGAATCTGAAATTTTCATACTGCGGAATAAATGTACTACCAACTGAGATGGTCACTCCTCCCCCACATCAAACTAGTACATTTAGCTTACGAGATATAGTTCTATTTTTTTTTTTTTGATGAGATACGAGATATAGTTCTATAATGCTAGTAGTTTCTTTTTTCATGAGTATAATTTTAAGGGGTCGCGGACAATTCAATGGTGGGCTCATGTTATTCTATTGATCTATTCCATTAAAGAGTAGTAGTATCACCTAATGGTCATATTTGTTGTGCTTGACAAAAAAAGCAATCCGCACCGTCCATTATTCGGTCAAATGATCCACCACCAACAACCAACTTGCAAAATTGTATGGTGATGTCACCCAAGTGTAAATAAATAGTACTATCAAAAAGAGATGTGAGGTGTTTCAACAAAAAAAAAAAAAAAAAAAGAGATGTGAGGTTGGTTTTTGAAACAAAATAATGCGATCAGATTCGATGAATTGAGGAGGAGATTAGGGGAAAAGAAAAGAGAAGAAGACGAGAGTCTATTAGAGGTCCACATCCTTCTCCATTGCCGACCTTTAATAAAATCTCTTTTTCCAACACCCAATTTATATTAAAAACCCAATCTCCAACCCCCCTCTTTTAAACTCATCCTCTCTCTCTCTCTAGTTTCTCTCTCTCTCTCTCTCTCTCTCTCTCTCTAATTTTTCTCTCTAAATAGTTTCTTTCTCTCTCTAGAAATGGCTCAAAGAGATAAAGAAGAAACCAAATTCAAGATCATCGAAACCATAAATCATCTTTGTGTTAACAATTGTGGAATCTCTGGTAATCCATCAACCAAAAATATGTGTCAGAAATGTTTTGAATCATCATCGATCAATTTGATCCAGCCTCCTCAAACAACATCAACAACCAAAACAACTTCAACCTCATCGATTCAGTCCTTAAAAACACCAGATCTGACATCTGAGATACTTCGTTCTGACGATCTGAATCACGATAACGATAAACCAGAAGAAAAACCTAAAAAATCAGTTACAAGAGAGGTAAATCGGTGTTCTGGTTGTCGGAAAAAGGTAGGTTTAACTGGATTCAGATGCAGATGTGGAGATCTGTTTTGTCCTAAACATAGGTATTCAGATCGACATGATTGTAGTTACGATTATAAAGCTGAAGGTCGAGAAATGATTGCTCGTGAAAATCCGATTGTTAGACCATCTAAGATCATAAGGCTTTGAAAAAAAAACAAGATCTGAATTTATTCTTTTTTCTTTCTTCTTCTTCTTCTTCTTTGAAATCAAATCTTATGTTGTGTGTTTGGAGTGATTTTGGTGATTTTTAAGATCACTCTTGATTCAGATCTCTATAGTCCTTTAAATTTTTAAATCTATCTCTGTTTTTTCTTTTTAATTTCTGTGATATTTTCAGATTTGGAAGGGCAATTTGTATAATATGTTGGTAATGGTATGGGCGTTTATGTCATTTTACTGAACCATTTATATAGACTTTATATTTACGCGTTTTTATTCTTTTATTCAAGGTATATTTGTATTACTCTAACTTTAATGTGGGTGGAGTCACCCACGTTTGAAGCATGTCACCCACCTTTTAGTTGAGGAGCGGCTAAAGGCACCCTCGAAATTGCTCTTTCCGCCCTAGAAAAGTAGAGTCGATATCATTTGACCTAACACATCTATAGGTGTCATTTTCACACTGCTGGGTCCGAGTAAGTATACTCTCTGACTGGAACGAAGACTAAAATCACTCTAAAATCAACTTAAGATGGATCGCGAAAATCAACTTAAAATCGACACTTTTCAAGGATTGATTTTGTGAGGGAAGAACTTAAAATCGATTTTGTGAGGGAAGAAGAACTTAAAATCGATCGCGATCGAACACTTTTCAATGATTGATTTTGTGAGGGAAGAAGACACGAAAAAGAAACCAGATTTTCCCTATCCAATCACAAAAGAAGAAGAAACAATAAAAAGAACGAGGAAGAAAAATTCAGGAAGAGAAATAGAAACATCAATACTTAGAAGAAGAAGAAATCGTGGGGAAGAAAGAAGACACAAGAAGACAACTCTCATTTGGAGTGAGATAGACCATGGGGGAGAAGCGAAGGCCCTTGTTTCAACTCAATGGAATCACATTCTATTGTAAAAATAAAACGTACTGTAATAATTTGTACATATACAACTTTCCGACTCAAGCATCACCTGAATGAACCATCATTTGCCAAAGCCAAAGCCATATCCTCCCTATTGGTCATGAATTATCATTTGTAGAAGTTGGATTGCCTAGGGAGGCTACTACCGCGATCAGCCGTGCCGATGGTAATTTTAATTGGGTGGTTTACTTTTGAGCAGGCCTTCAATAATTTTCCTGTTAGATATACCACGATGATGAACTAAAAGTTGAAATATTGAAAGAGATCATCCACACTTTCAACAAAAAAAAGAGATCATTTACGTAAATAAAAAAGTTGTTTGAAAAGTTTAGGCAGCAAGCGGGCGGGGCGGCCCAGGCCCAAAGCAACCAAAGCGGCTGCTTTGGGCCCCAACCTACCCGAGACCCTCTCTCATCGAGTTTATGGGGTAGTCTGTTTATATAATAAAATTATAACAAAAATGTTTGCAAGAAATGAGCAATAGCTCAGTGGTTAAACTCTTAATAATAAGGTAGAGGTGAAGTGTTTGATCCCTCCTAGAGACATTATAAAATATTTTTTCTGTTCATTTTTTTTTATATAGTAAAGGGGCCCCATTTCTTGATTTGGTTTTAGGCCTCAATAATGATTGGGCCGGCCCTGCAAGCGACCTTTAGAAGAAGAACATTCTTTTAAGTTTTTTAGGCTTAGAGCATCTCCTATGCAACACTTGATGTGAGAAATTCCCAACAGAATTTTTCTTCGAAAACCTTCTCAAATGCAAACTAAATCTCTAGGATTATGTGGCGGTAGTTAAATAAAAATAGGTTTATTTCATTTTGACCCCCTAAAGATGACCAACTTCTTATTTCACCCCTTTTTCCTTTTTGCGTTGTCTTTTCCGTTAAACGTAAGTGAATCATTTTGTTTATACCAAAATTATCCCTAATTGGTATCTCCGTTGTCAGGAAAACTCTTTTTTGAATCTCAAGGCATAAATGTTTGTCAAATAAATTATTTTTTCAATCTTAAAATTATTGTTTTTACTCACCCTCTCTCCTTTCACATCCATTATTTTAATTCCTACAAAAGCTTTCTCTCTCTTGGCTTCAATTACTCTCTATTAAAATCCAAAAACTCCATCAAAACCTTAAAGCCTCCATTAAATACACAATTTTATTTTACAGTAGTTCATCAGCTATCCTCCCACTCTAATTCAATCTTTTTTAATCTCTTAATGTAAACAAGCAAAATTCATCAACTACAATCTCTGTTAATGGCGTAATCAAATTTAAGATATCACCATCATCGTCATCATCAACATATTCATCCTAATGGTGAACTTATTCAACTAAACCAACTCATGATGATCAATTAGCTGTAGCAACAATGGGTAATCAAATTTAAGATATCATCTGTACCACATCTTCAGTGATTCCGATTTGTCTAAAGTTGCCTACTAGTGTCCCTTCATCATCATGATCTACATCTACTCGAGTAGGCCATGTCCATTCCATGGGAAAGTATGCCGAATCCAACTTCAGAATATAATTAACAACAAGATCTGCTTCGTCGATTTCATGCACACATTGCTTAAGACGGTTCGTCTTCGTCAGTCGTTATATCAATCACAATTGATAACCAAGGTTATCCTCTTTAATATCTGCATACTTAGAGTTTTTCCATTATTAGTTTATTTATTTTATTTTAGTTATGGGGTGAAATAGTTATGCAAAAGATGAAGGTATATACATCATAAGTTTAGATAAATGCATGGCTATCTTTTACAAATTACAGTTGATTATTCATAATTAGTAATGAGTAAGTAATTACAAATTTGCAACATTCTTCAATCCATCTCAACTTGTTAGTTTGGTTTAAGTCCACTAAAGTGAATTGAAGAGAGTTTGAAGTTTGTAGTTACTTTGGTTTAATTCCACGAATGTGTTTTGAGTGGAAGCTTTAAGGTTTTAACGGAGTTTTGAGTTTTAATAGAGAGTAGTTGAACTGAGGAGAGAGAAAGCTTTTGTAGAAATTAAATGAATAGATGTCAAATGAGAGAAGAAAAAATAAAAAAATATTTTAAAAATTGAAAAAAAGTTAATTTATTTGACAAATAATAATGTTTTGGGACTCAAAATCTATATGACAATGAAGATGCCAACTAGGGACAATTTTGGTATAAAAAGTACAGCTCACTAACGTCAGACGAAAAAGAAAAAGGAAAAATGAAAAATGGGGCTAAATAGAAAGTTGGTCATTTTTAAGGGGTAATTTTAGTGAGTTGGTCATCTTAAGGGGCCAAAATAGAATTAACCCATAAAGATATGGATTTTTGAGCGAGAGGCCCAAAAAATGGAGGGTGAATAAGCATTACCCCCAGCCCAAAAAAAAAAAATTAGAACGCAGTACAAATTGTCAGAACAGCTCACAGTTTTCTGGTTTTTATTTTATTTATCCCTCTTTTACCCCTCCACGGGAAAGTTCTGTGTTTTCTGACAATATGACGGACGACAGCGAAGCAATTAATTCCCCGTACATGACGTCATGTCAGAGAAACATTCAGATTTTCTGAAAATTTAAAAATGGCGCCATTTTTTGACGAAATTTCAGCCAATTTTTTTGGATCCCTCCCATTATATTTTGTTTCAACTCCTTCTTTCTTCTTATTTATACATCCAAAAATCTTCTTCATCATTCTTATTTTGTTTTTCACATTTTATCTTCTTCATCTCTTTCAATCTCTAAAAACATAAATTTTCTTTTCTTTCTCTCTCTAAAAGTTTTATTTTCTTATTTTTGGATGTTCATCATTCTTTTTTGTTTCACATTTTATTTTCTTCATCTCTTTCAATCTCTAAAAACATCAATTTTCTGTTCTTACTATCTCTAAAAGTTTTATGTTCTCATTTTTGGGTGTTCATCATTCTTATTTTGTTTCACATTTTATCTTCTTCATCTCTTTCAATCTCTAAAAATATTAAAGTTTTCTGTCTTTCTCTCTCTAAAAGTTTTATGTTCTTATTTTTCTTCTTCATCACTCTTATTTGTTTCACATTTTATCTTCTTCATCTCTAAAAACATCAAAGTACATAACCAAATGTCCAGTGCACAGAACCATTTCCGGTACAGGAGAAAATTCCCAGTTCAAAAGTGTCCAGTACTAAACCAAATGGCCAGTACATAGAACAATTCCCGGTGCACAAGAAAATTCCCCAGTACAAAAATGTCTAGTACATAACCAAATGGCGAGTACACAGAACAATTTCCGGTACACAAGAAAATTCCCACTACAAAAATTTCTAGTACATAACCAAATGGCTTGTACACAGAACAATTCCCGGTACACAAAAAAATTCTCAGTACAAAAATGTGTAGTACATATCTAAAAAATGACCAGTACACTAAATAGTTCCCGGTACACAAGAAAATTTCTTTATACAAATCAATGAAATACTACCAAAAATGAAGAAATTTGTTGAGATTGGAAAGAGATCAGAAATAAATCTGGAAAAAAAGAACGAAATTTGTTGAGATTGGAGAGAGAAATATGTGTGGGAGAAAATAAAAAAGAAATAAGAAATAAATCTGGAAAAAAGAACGAAAATGGCAAGTTGGTAAATTTTGTAATGGCAATTCTGTAAATTCGTGGAAAGTACAAGGTTTAATGTCAGGTGCGTCAGACTATTTTTCAAAAAAATTCGCATTTCCCGGGAATTTTTCGGTGGCAATTTTGTGAATTTATGGAAAGTACACAGTCTGATGGGAGGCGTTTCAGATTATTTGTCAGAAATTTTCGAGTTTCCCGGGAATTTTTCGATGGTCATTTCGTAAATTTCAAAAAGAAGAAGGGTGTTTCGGAAATTCCACCCCTAGCCTAACTTTTTTGGACCTGCCCCTCATTCTTTATCTGCAGTGGGCCTGATACATATTGTTGGGCTGATTTTGGGCCTTTTGCCCAACCCCTCTAAAGATATCTCACGAGGACACTCTATCTCAAGAAGACATTGTAAATAGTAATATAGTGTCCTCTTGAGATATCTTCAATAGTCAAACTCTTCATTTTGTTCTTAGACCAATGGAATCAAGTCTTCATGTAACTTTAAATTAATCAAATATTTATTTACTAAAATAGTCGTGCCACATAAGTGGAAAAAAAAAACAATTTTAGAGATTTGCATCAAAGACACAAAATTGGGAGGATCTCTATTTTGTCACATAAGAGCATCTCCAATGCAAGATTCAAGAAAAACTGTAAAAAAAATCTACGTGTCAAGTGTGAAAAATGGATCTCTAAATGGTCTCTTTCCTATTTAGCTATTTAGAGATACTCTATTGGAAATCCTTCTCCAATGAAACACTCAAGAGAAACTCTAAAAACCTATATTTTGGTGTAAAATTAATTGATTTGCTTAGAGCATCTCCAATGCAACACTCAATCTTAGAAACTCTGAGTGCCACATGATTTTTAGAGTTTTTTCTTAAAAATTCTCTCCAATGCAACACTCTATTTGGATCTCTAAGATGACATGTCGAGGGTGGAATAGAGATATCTCAAGAAGACACTCTATTTCTAGAGTATCCTCTTGAGATATCTCTAATTGTCCAACTCATCAATATTTGATTTTCAACCAATACAAATAGAGTCTTCTATATTTTCTAAATAACTAATTATTTATTTACAAAATAACTAATTATTTATTTACAAAATAACTATGTCGCATAAGTAAATGAGATGAGTTTAGAGTTTTGCGTTGGAGACAAAAAAAATTGAGGATCTCTATTTTCGCCACCTAAGAGTGACAATCTCAATTGAAACTTGACACATAGAATGAACAAACATCTTTTTGAGTTTTGCATTGGAGATGCTCTTATGTGGCACTTAGAGATCCTCAAGAGGACACTCTGTAAGAGCATCTCCAATGCGACACTCAAACTCTAAATCTTAGAGTGCCACATAAGATTTTTTAGAGTTTTTTTTAAAATCCATCTTCATTGCAACACTTAACTTGGATCTCTAAAACGAGGAGGCGGTAGTTATTTTAGAGATCCTTAAGAGGACACTCTAAATTAGAGTGTCCTCTTGAGGATCTCTAAGTGCCACATAAGCAAATCAATTTTACACCAAAATATAATTTTTTAGAGTTTCTTTTGAGTGTTGCATTGGAGAAGGTTTTCCAATAGAGTATCTTTGAATAACCAAATAGGAAAGAGATCATTCAGAGATCCATTTTTCACACTTGACACATAGGATTTTTAGAGTTTTTCTTGAGTCTTGCATTGGAGCTGCCAATGCAAAAGTTAAAAAAAATCAAATTGTCTTATGTGTCGAGGTTCAATTGAGTGTCTGTTTCCTAGATGTCAATACTGAGATCCTCAATTCAAAAGACATCTCCAATGCAACACTCTACAAAATAAAAGATAACGTAGGTGTCATTTCTTAGATGAGTATATTTGCTTTTAATATTGAGTGGTCAATTGAGATCCTCAAAAGAAATCTCAAATATCGAGTTTCTTCTTGAGATATCTCGACATTAAATGATGCCACATCATTTTGAGATACAAATTGAGTCTTCCATTGGAGAAAAAACTCAAAAAATCTTAAGTGGCACTTTGAGTTTTTCAATTTGAGTGTTGCATTGGAGATGCTCTAAGAATGAGAATTTAAATTGAGACTTGACACGGAGGACTAATGGAGTTTCTTGAGTTTTACGTGGATATGCTCTTAGTGTTCGAGTTTTGGTAGAAGTTTTATCTCTAAAATTATTGTCATGTAATTATATACACTAAATAAAGTAAAGACAATCTAGATGGACTTTATTAGAAGGACTTTCAAGAGAGTTATGATTATATGTGTTTATTTAATTCATGTTGTATATTCATGATGTATCAGTGTCATGTAATGATTTTTAGAGTATTTTGTTAACAAATTAAACCTTAAGCTTCTTAGATGTGGGTAATCAGTTTTCCAAAATATTGTCAGTTAGTATTTTAATTTAATGGAACTCCCTAATAACTAAAGTATTTGTCATCAAGAATTGAATAAGTTCAAGAACAACCATCTCAAAGACATCTTCAACCCTAAAGACCATATAAAGACACTTAGGTCGTGTTTGCGACGCGAGAACGTGATGTGATTTCTAAGAATCACCTTCCCGTAACGTGATTCATAGGAATCTGATTATTTTAATTTAATCGTTGTTTGGTTTGATCAAGAATAAGAATGATTTTATTTACAGATTCCAAACTTGTTGTTTGGTTCGTATAGGAATATGAATATAATTTTTTTATAAAAGCTTTGTTATATCATTTTCCTTAAACTGCATAAATTACAAGTCAACGTTGCTATATATTTTAATGGGTTTTGGTATAGGAAGAACACTTTTTAGCAAAGGCAGTGCATTAGATAGGGAGAGCACTCTTTTTAGAATAGGGAGAGATAAACATTTTTTTTAAATATCTCAAATTTATACTTTGGTCCCTCCCATCAGACTATTTTCAGCCATCTCAGCCGAAATTTATTACTATTTTCAACGGGACCGGCCGAAATTTGCCATCTTTTTCAGCCGTTACGACCGAAATTTGTTGTCTTTTTCAACCGACCCTACCGAAATTTGTTGTCTTTTTCAGTCGATCCGACCGAAAATTCTTTACGAAAAAAAAACAACTTAAAACCCTAAAATATTTGTTCAACCATAGAAGAAGACAAGAAAATGAAATTTCTTTACCTGAGACATATTATCTTAATTATAAATGTCTTTATTTAAGTCGATAACTTCGTTTAAGTCGATGTCCTTGTTTAAGTCGATGGTTTCGTTTAAGTCGATGTCTACGTTTAAGTCAAGTTAAAGGAATCTTCTTTCTTGATGTAGGTTGCCTCCTTCATTAACGGTGGTTCCTCATCCATGAGATCTTGATGCATCATTAAAAGCTCGAAACTAAGACTATAGTGATAGTAAACTTTGCAAGTTTTTTAATACTAATGGTGATGTTGATAGTAGTGACGATATTAGGATTTTGGTTGCTATGTGAGAGAAACTACAGGTGAAGAAAATATTAGATTTATTATTAATTTTTATCTAAGTCCTTCTATTTTGACACTATTTATTAAATGATCGTTATAACGCCCTCCTTAAACTAATTTGGTAAAGGAAGAGCAAATACATAGATTGACCTTTCTAACAGCACTGCCTTTACTAAATAGTGCTCTTCCTATACCAAAAGCCATTTTAATCAGTATTATCTATTCACCCCATCAACTTCAGTCTATCAAAATTCCCCTACGTCGAGAAGTATAAAATTTTATATGTAGAAATTAACTTCATCTTCCATTCTAAAGCTTTCGCTTATATTTATTTTTAAACGGTATGTAATCAATTGAAATGAATAATGAGAGAGAGAGAGAGAAAGCTACTATGGTGGTGGTCACAGCTAAAACTTTAATTTTTTTTTTAGTTTTGATATATATATATAATATATATATATATTGATGATGTTTTTAATATTAGTAATTTTAATATTTTATTAATCATAACTTTATCCATAAATATTAAAATAAATCATTCTCACAATAGGAATCACAAACCCACTCCCTCCCAGGTTTGATGTTACTCACTTTAGGGAGAATCACATTCTCGGAGAAATAAGACCACTCCGTTACCACGAGCCAAACAATAATTGAGATCGTAAAAATGGAATGGAATTACATTCCATTCTCACGCCGTTCTCGCATGCCAAAAACGGTCTTAAGGACATCTTATATAGAATCTAACCCCATTTATTTTTAAATTCATCTTATTTGTACACAAGTCCAATAATTTATGGATTTTCACTTTCATAAAAATCAAAACTCAGGACTTTCTGTATGCAGAGTGGGGGTCCAATCTCATTAAGCCAAATAGTGGTGGATAAAGATTTGGCTCTATTATTAAGAATTTTAAGTTTTTATTTTACAACAGGTGGGCTCATATTTCAAGATTTGTTTAAAATCACAAATTTTATTACTATGATACTAATGGATTAAATTCTTTATTTCTTACTTTATATGGTGCAATTGCCAAACCTTGCATTCCTTTTACAGAGACGTCATTATTCATTTTTACAGTTGGAAAATGAAATCACTCCTTAAATTGGGTCATAATTTAAGTCTCAGGTACAAAATAATAATGAAAAATATATTCTACAAGATTAGCATATCGTCAACCATCTATTTCTTTTCCATTAATTTTAGTCGTTTCATGAACGCGAAGTAATTAGCCATATAATTGTAGTCACGTCAATCGGTATCACATGTCAGCCTAGTTCTGATATTTATAAGAATTAAAGGGGATAGAATGTTATGGTCTTGATTACTCGATTATCTTATTTCCTTAACATACTATTCTCATATTTCTTTCATGATCCCCTCTATCATTATATTTTTGATGCATTATATTTCTCAATAGTACTAGAGCCTCTCCACCTACTCCGGGTCTCTGGCAATGATATCATATAGTTGTTTGTGATTTTTAAATTGAAAATTTAGCAAAATCTTGAACTCATATTGCTCTGCATTCAAAATGAATAAAAATGATCTTTAAAGAGAACGTTCCTTCAAGTAAAGAAATTACTATTTATTATGTCAAATGATGTGGTAAAATCTTTGTTGATATGTTAAATGATGCAACAAAATATCTATCTCCGTTTTAGAATCATTGATTTAATACTTCAAATGGCTTATAGAATCCTAGATGTTGACAGTGATCTGTGAAAAATGTAAACGTATAAAAGATGATTAGTATGGTGTTTATGATCGATTCTAAAACAGGTAACACAATTGGTTTGACTTTCACCACGACAAAACAACCAAAAATGAAAAGGAAATACGCAAAGGAAAAACCCAAACAACAATTCATCATTGAGCTCTTTATCATTAGGGAAACAATATACCACTTACTATATACTAGAAAAACGTCTAATATTTTTTAGGTACTAAATAGGGGAAATAACTTGAGGTGAGGACTGATGCTTAATATATAAAATAACTGAGGGATCGTTTTGGAATTAAAAAACAAACAGAGAAAAGAACCGGCATTTGACTCCGGATATCACGCTTTATAATGGCGGGAAACGACAACAAATTATTCAGGCGTGCCAGGTGTCGTTCAACTACAAGCACTCGCCGCAGGTGCATTTTCTCTCTCTAAAATTAGGGTTTCCTCCGCCGCCACATTAATCTCGAACGTCACCAGCGCCGCATCCCAAACGGTCGTCTCTCTTCACAAAATGTTTCTACTACTTCCACCGTTGGATTTGAAACGATTGAACGGCTTTGATTAACTTCGATACTCCCGCCTCTTTGATGAACCCACCAAGTGACCCAAACCCCCTCTATATTTAGAGAGAGAAAGTGAAGAGTGAGGGCATACTTTGATCGTTTCAGGGTTTTCATTTCCCTCTATATTCCAGCCGATATTTCCTCTCTTCATATTCATCTATTTTTTTACTGAATGGAAAATTAGGGTTTTAGAAATCTTTAAAGAAAAAACACACATATTCATCTATTCTTTAGTATTACCAGGAGAAAAAATGGTGAGCAAAATTTCCCTCAATTTTTAGGTATCTGATTAGTAAAGCAGAGGTTTAATTTGGGTAAATGATTGCTAAGTTTTTGAGTTGATTTTGCAGGTTGGGTATGCAATTTATTTAAAGAAGAAGAAGCAAAATACTGAAGAATGGATGAAAATTTTATTGAAGAGCAATTTCTTTGATCCTTGTTTTGATCATCAAGAAATGAAGAAGAATGAAGTTAATTTGTTTTGTATTGATTGTCGAAAATGTTTATGTCAATATTGTTTATCTTCTTCTTTGCCTTCACTGTGTGAGCACAAGCTTATTCAAATCAGAAGATATGTTTATCATGATGTGGTAAGAATTCAAGAAATGCAAAATCTTATTGATTGCTCCAAAATTCAGGTAACCTATTTCTTTTACCTTTCTGGAAATTACTTATAAATTTGTGATTTAGGTTTATACATGTTTATCTTCAAATTGAATAATCTGTCATTGTTAATTTGATTAAATTTGGAACCAGATTAGTTGTAGACAATCAATAAACTAATTAGAAAAACACTTATGTGTAGAATTAGTATATAATTTGTAATTTTATTTGGGCAATGGTTTTTATTTCATTTTGCATATCAATTTGAGGAAATGATAGCTCTAAAACAACCCAATGGAAAACTAGAGAAAAGTCCAATTGCTTTTACTTTTAATAAACAATGGAATTTTTTTGGGATTTTTATGTCGGATATCTATTATTAGCAAAAACTTTTTATTATTTATCATTGTTGTATTCACATATGTCAATTCCATTATTTCAATTTAACTTTATGTGAACTAGTTTTGCCTAATTTTAAGTAATTTTTAATTGATACTAACTTTTTCTAATTTCAATTTTGTGAGGTTAATTTTGCCTAATTTGATTACAGCCTTACACATTGAATTCATCTAAAGTCATCTTCTTGAATCCGCGACCGTATTCAAAATCATCGAAATTGTTTAGTGGCGGTGCTTGTTGCAAAGTTTGCGAGAGAATCTTATCGGACCATAATCAATATTGCTCTATTGCTTGCAAGGTAAACTCACCAACAACTAGGAATTGAAAACAAGAACCTATGGTTTGAAGTTATTGCACATAACAAATGTATTCAATATTTAAGTCTAATTTTTCTTATTCTTTCAGGTTTCACCGAATTTGGATAATTCATATGATAGTCAAAACAAAGTTAAGTGTTTCTCGAATCCAATTCCAGAGTTCAGCAAGATTCATATTGATAACGAAATTTCGGATGAGAAATCTGGTTCAAATTACGAAGATGATGATTCTTCAAGCGGCTATTCCTCAAGTAAATCAGGATTGTTGAAGCCAAAGAAGCAATTGAAGAAGAGAAAAGGCATTCCTATTAGAGCACCTCTCATGTAATTAATTTGGAAGGTTTAGATATTCTTTTATCTTTTTCATGACTTGTCGAATTTATAAGACTTCGAGTGATTTATGGGAGATTTACTACAAGGCATTGCCGTTTTGCCATATAGAATTTGTGTAGAAGAAATTACATCTAGTTCTAAGAGCTCACATTTTAAAGGAATTAAAGTTATGCTAGCAGCTAGCTTACTAGTATTTTTTTCTCTTTCAACTCCTATAATTACTGTTCATGTCAATTCCCGTTTCGACTTCTGACGAACAACTATGTTTTTTTGGATGATTCCTTAGAGCATCTCCAATGGTTGTTCTCCAAATGCCCCTCCAAATGAGCATCTTCTCTAAATTTGGGGCCCACTTTTGGAGGGGCTCTCCAATGGTTCCATCTCTATCCACTCCTCCAAAACATTTACTACATTATTTTAATCTAACATTTAAACAAAAATTCATTTACTACATATATAGTAAATTAAAAAAAGACATAATAATTATATTGAAAATCACTAATATATTAGAAAAAACAAATAAAAAAAAAAAGATTGCATGAAAATAAAATTAAACTAAAAATAGATAAAAAAAAAAAATATACATTGCACTACTTAAACTTAAACTTCTTCATGATATGGAGGTAAGAATTTATATGGAACATCTCCTCACAATGTGAATAACCCTGAGAATGAGACTCAACGTTTTCAATAATTTTTATCTCGACACAGGAAGATTAGAGATAATCAGGCTCATTATGCGTTACGAGATGCTTTGATTGACCATTTATGGGCAAGAAACGGTGAGGCTTCACATAACTGATTAATCTTTAAATTGTTAAAAATATTTGGAAGAATTATCGTAGTTTTCAGTTTAATTTGTCTTAGTTTCGAGTTGTACTATCTATTTTTTATTAATGAAAATTTAGTTATGTTAATCTTTATAAAACAAAATTACAATTTATTTTATTTTTATTAATCAAAATATATGTTGAAATGAAACTTAATTAATACAAAAAAAAAATTAAAGCAGGGACTTAAAATGAATAAGTAAGAACTTATATAATAAATTAGGACTAAATAAGTAAGAACTTATATAATAAATTAGGACTAAAAAAATAATTTAAAGGACTTAAACCAAACACATAAAAACAAAAGGAGCAAATAAAAAGTCCCATCTCATATGGAGAAGTTGAATAGTGCCCCTTCATGTATGAAGAAGTACTATTCATGGTTCTTCAAATCTTTAGAGATTTGGAGAACCATTGGAGAAGGTTTGGAGTTCCATCCCTCCAAAAGTTGTACTTTTTGGAGGGATAGAGCTCCCATTGGAGATGCTCTTACAAAATTTTCTACCCAAGCTTGTACAGTTCAGGAATTGTGTTTGATTATAGTCGAACGATGGACAGTTTCAGTTTAGAACCACGCCTCAACAGAAGTTTGTGGGGCGTGGGAGGCCTAGAATTGGGGCTCCCAATCCTGTTAACCCCAGTTCGTTGGCTACTAAATGGCCTCCGCAAGAACAAACCTGACACGTCCAAAATGCAATACAAAAGCTCAGAACTAGGATTCTCACATGCTACGACTGGGTAGCGTGCCGTACCACCCCAATCACACGTGACCACCACTTCAGTAAATGATGTCGGGAAAGGTAGTGTTACATTACTCGGCAAGTCATATTGTCTTCCACAGTTACGTTTTTATGTATATCCCCTTAAACATGACCCTTAGCGACTAAATAAATGGACACAACAAGTTTAGAACGACCGCAGCTGCACACAAGTTTGTGGTGCTCCCAATCCTATTAACCCCAGTACGTTAGGAAAGACAACCCAACCCGTCACACTACATCTCATTTCTGACCTCCCACACCACACCATAACTAAAATAAAATAAATTTAAGTAGCATAGCTGGTAAGTGCATAGGCGTCAGCATAAATTTAAGTAGCATAGCTGGTAAGTGAATAGGCGCGACTACAATCTTGACACTCCCAAAACGCAATGTGAAAAGCTCAGAATTGTCGTTGTTGTGTGGTGTGCATCATGCCACGACTGCCACAACGACACGTGACCACCACTTCAATAATGATGTCGAGAAACATAGTTACATTGACCGTACAAGGAGCTCTTGAAACAACGAATGCTCCCCTGACTCGAGATAAAAAAAGAAGCAAACAATTGAAACAAACTAAGGTGTGTGAGGAGGTAAGATGTGCATATCTTCATAAAAAAAAAAGGTAAGATGTGCATAAAAGCTGCATCATAGCTATCAATGACAAACAAGAAAAACAAGGTCTGTCCAACTCACTTCCTTTCTTTTTGTCCCAAGTCACTTGTGTCCAAATCATTTGTCTTCTACTGTTAGGTATTTATGTATATCCCCTTAAACATATATAGGATATGATTTTGTTTTTCCACAATTTTCACGCGAGTGAATGGAACATCCCGTAACCTGATTCTCTTGGCGGGCTTTAGGCGAAGTGATATTTTGTTTGAGAAATGGACTACGATCTAGTTAGTCGTTACAAGACATTGATACATCATGAAGATGTGATAAGCACAATAATCGCCTAAATTAAATCATTAATGAAAGAAGCTTAAAGCCTAACAACATGAAAAGAGGCTTAAAATCCGACAAATTTATCACAATTTTTATATCTTTAATAACCTCCGTGGGTACCCGGCTGGCCCATTGAGAATGCCATAAAGGCGCCCAAAATAGAAAAGGGTAGTTTGGTCATTATCTGCATATATGATCTTTTCACATTCATCTTCAACTTTACTTCCATTTATCTCTTTCTTCCTTCCTCCTCCTCCTCCTACTCTACTAGAGATAAAAATCGAGAATCCTGGGGGTTAAGGGTTTTATATTACTCAACCTTTTTCTATTCTAGAGAGAGAAAGAGAAAGGAGATATGGATTCCTGTTGTTGTAAAAGTGTTTTCTCCGTAGATTCTCACCTTCTGGCAGCCAACACTTCAAATTTATTCATGACACCCAAGCTTCTTCCTAGGGTTTGTTCTCCCTACCTTCTCTTCTTTTCAATCTTATAGTACTATTTGTTCCATATACTGATATACTTTAGTAGTTTTCCACATAAACCACTTTGAACAATTTCTATGAATATTAAGCTTAACTTGAACTTGCATTTTAGTTGATAGAGTTTTGGATAAAACCACCAGAAATTATGATATGTATAATGTGCCGATAAATGGGTGATTGCGTATTTGGACTTTACCCAAATAGAAATTGATGGGATCACTCTGAACCCCTATCAGGTCATGAATTGTACAATTGGTGTTTGTCAGTTATAGAGCAATGTGACAATCTAAAACCATCGATCGAATAGTAGTCTTAGGTCAGAAGTTCTTATATCCTTGTCACTTAGAACTTAATGTACTAATATTTCATTAGTTAGAGCTCGTGATCGAGACCTCATAAATCATGTTATGCTATTTTTCTCATAGATATGATTTCTTCCATATTTGCAGCAGAAAAAGATGTTTCGTGGGATCAAAAGGTCTTCAAAGGTTCTAGCTTTCCATGGTCTCACAACACCTCCTTATAAACTTGTAAGTAACATCAAATGTTCGTAAAAAAGAGATCTAGAAATATGATAATTCATTTGGACTCAGGGATATGAAATTTGAGAAATTCCAGTATTATTCTAGTTCCTCATTCCGAATCCTTGCAAACATAAAGATGAATATGGGGATTGGCCATAGTTTAGGGCTGGGTTTGGTTGGCTATGTAATCAAGGTGCTTCTTCACATTAACGGATAAACCTTTGGGATTTGTGGGTGTTTCATGTTTGCATGAATAAAATGTTTTAGGAGGGAGTATAAACTTTTACTTGATTGTGAAATGTGTACACGACATTTTGGACAAGATACGTAGAAGAGTAGAGCTAGAGGTTGTGTAAAATTTCGTAAAATTGCTAGGGGTATTGACTTTGTAATGAAATTATAGAATGTAATGTGTTGATTGACGATAAGGTGAAAACCAACCAAAACTCCTAAGTGGATGTAGATTTGATTGGATTTTAGACATTAAGTAAAGTTATCTAAAAGCTTATCTCGTTTACTTATGGCTTTATGCTAGTAAACCAAAGAAATAGAAAAAAAAAATCTCTTCGGTTTCATCCAATAGTTAACTAAACATGTTCATGAAAAGTTACTTCATGCTTAACTTACAAGTACCCAGCAAATAATGATAACTAAAGATGGAAGGGTGCAAGTGTTGCCTTTCCTACTAATCTTCCATCTTGACCCTTAATTGTGATTTTCAAGAGATGGATAAGGTCGGTACCCTCTGTCCTGTCCATGTTTGAGTTTAGACTGATTGAGTCAGCGTTTAATTTGATCTATTTTTTTCTCGTGATTATAGATGATGATTTTGTGAAGCGATTTAGTGAACTAAAGATAATAATCGTCTGTTATCAGAATCAAGTTTTATTAATGCATGCATATACTCGCAGAAAACTGCCTACATTTACATGCCATTTCCAAAGAAAACCTAGGCAAGTGCGGGGGAGTTGGAACTATTATTGGATGGGTCACTCTTGGAAATGATAAAATGGTTTTGCTTGTGTTTTAAGATAAATCTCAACCCTGTAACTATGACCATCCAATTATTTTGGATAGTGCAACAGAACTTAAAGATCCACCAGTTTTGTGATGTTAATGCAATCTCTTCTGCCTATATATATGTAGGATGCTTTGGAACCATATATGAGTCAAAAGACACTGGAAATGCATTGGGGAAAACATCATCGTAATTATGTGGACGGTTTGAACAAACAGCTTGCTAACAATAACTCATTATATGGACACACCTTGGAAGAACTTGTCAAAGTAACCTACAACTTCGGGAACCCTTTGCCTGAATTTAACAATGCTGCCCAGGTGATTTGATGATTAATTTTCGTATTCCACACATAAACTTTCTGTTGGTCTCTATCTATATACGAATATTAAGAAGCTATCGTAGTCTAGGTTGTATTCTAAGTTTTTCAGTCCAAGGAAATGCTGGTAATAACTTTTGAACTCTACATAATTAGAGTCAGTTTTACTTTAAAACATCCTGCCCACATTTTCTTTTCTATCAATTTTCAGATATTGGGGATTTTTGAAGAAATCATTCTAAAAGCCATTTTTGAGAACCACTCAGCAAACATTTCTTTCGAATCCTTTGTATCTATTTGTTGAAAACAAATGTTTTCTTATATGCTCTGAATTTGTCATAATAATTGAAACTTTTACCAGCCTCGTCAGTTACATGTGTGAGAATGATCCCACATGGGAAAGAGATAGTCTCTTGAGCAAGAATGTAGTGTTTAGGTCATCTCTATTCATTACCAATTGGTTTTGAGTTGGATGACTACAAACTTAACATTGTATCAGAGCTAGGCCACACG
The DNA here is from genome assembly GCF_041429995.1 of Eschscholzia californica. Taxonomy (NCBI): domain Eukaryota; kingdom Viridiplantae; phylum Streptophyta; class Magnoliopsida; order Ranunculales; family Papaveraceae; genus Eschscholzia; species Eschscholzia californica. The sequence goes on along the minus strand of NW_028238198.1, from coordinate 7,643,070 downwards.
TGATAGGTTTAAAAGCTACATGTACTTCATGTCACTTGATAAAAAACACGTGTTACATTCAAAGGACTCCACGTGTGCGGGCATGTGAAAATGGTCTCACATGGGAAAGAGATAATCTCTTAATCAAGAATATAATGTATGGGTCGTCTGCACTCATTGCTAATTGGTTTTGAGTTGCATGACCACAAACTTGAATACTTGATAACATGGTCATGGTTGTTAGGTTAATGCTTCTATGTATGGGATTTCAGGTTTGGAACCATGAGTTTTTTTGGGAATCCATGCAGCCAGGGGGTGGTAAATTTCCTGGGGAAGGAGTTATTCAGCAGATTGAAAAGGACTTCGGTTCATTCACAAATTTTAGGGAAAGATTTGTAGAAGCAGCTCTTACACTGTTTGGCTCTGGCTGGGTTTGGCTTGTCCGTGAGTACTACTTACATATTCCCTGGCATTAGAAATTACCATCGTCTCTTGGAAGTCCTATAAGAAAATTTTAGATTGGCTCATGTTTCTTTTTTTTGCTTTGCTTTTTAAATCGAAATTGCCTTATGTCTGTGTTGTCCATGAACCCATCCGGATTTCGGTAAAAGTTTAGACCCTTCTTTACCGGCAATCATTTGATTCCCTTCTAGGGTTCAAAGCTTAATTTGTAACTTCAAAATATATCTATTCTCATCAAACTATTCAATTTTTGATTGCTACAGTGAAACCAAGAGAGAAAAGGCTTGAGGTGGTCAAAACATCCAATGCCATTAACCCGCTCTTATCGGGTGATATTGTAAGCCCTTTTGCATTCACTGTATTATTAACACTTATTTCTTCTTAAATTATCCACTAACAAGATCTTCTTTTGCAGCCCATAATCAGCCTGGATATGTGGGAGGTAAGTTGGACCGTTACATATTTTTCGGGTTAAGTTTACAAACTCTATGATTTCCACCATTTTTATAAATTTTCCCTGCTTTGTTTTCTGCAGCATGCTTACTATCTAGATCATCAGGTAAATTCAATTTTCCCGTTCAAAGTTTCTCTATCAGATTGTTCAGAATTATGAAGTAATTGCTAGAAAATAACAAGGCTTTGAAATCATGAAAAAGATTCATTTCTCGATTGGAACCCTATATAAGTTGTCAAGATATTCTTCATCCCCTTATCAGGCAGAAAGAGATCAATTTTTCTGCTAGAGAACCTTTAGTTTCTTATCAATATGCTTGAAATTTAAATGTTTCTCTCCATATTATATTCAACGTTTTTGATCGGCCATTTCTTGAAATTTTGAACAGAATGACAGGGGAAAGTACGTAAACGTTTTTATGAACCATCTTGTATCATGGAATGCAGCAACAGCACGCATGGCTCGGGCAGAGTCCTTCGTCAATTTAGGGGAACCGAAAGTTCCTGTTGGGTGAAAACATAAAATTTTGTAGATCATGTTATGTTCCTTTTTTTTGGGTAGGAAGGAAATTAGACTTGTTGAATTGTTAAAATTATTCGACATAGATAATTAGACTCACTAATTAAGCAATCCTTTGTCCCGAACCTCCTTTTCTTCCTAACAAAGGGAAGATGATGGGTTTACTTCGGTGGATCCTTCTTGTTCCTGTTTAGTCCCCTCGTTTTGGATATTTTGTTGTTCCACCCAGTTTTTATGATTCGGCAACTCGATCTATGATTTATCCTTCATGATACTTACATTTAACCAACACCTTAGGATGGCATAGCCTTACAGTGAAGGGCGAAGTTCAAAGGATGAAATTTTTGTGTTAATTTATTGAAGTTTTCTGTATACCCTTGAATAAGTAATTCATAAGTATCTTCAACAAAAAAAAAAAAAAAATGTAATTCATAAGTAATTGAAACTTTCCATGGAAAACCATATAGATAAACAAATTCTTTTCTTACTATTTGATCTAAATTGGTCTTTATCATAACAAAGAAAAAGTCAGGAGGGGACTATCCCATATTTGGCAGATCTTTTTTCTCCGCCAATTTCTTGACAATTGGTGGAGATCTATAACTTGATGATATAGAGGAATTGGCCGAGAAATACATGGATGAGATCGAAGCGGCCAAATACAAGGGTGACAGACTAAAACGGCCAAAATCGAAGCTACGGTTGTCGGAATTGGACGAAATTTTGAGGGATGGTCCGAAATAGCGTTCCGGTCATTCGTTATGGCTTTGCCACAGCGGACCCACTTTGAGGGGCAAATTCCATCGTTTAGGGCCTCAAAACGGACTTTTACTAGTTTTTTTTTTTTTTCTATTTTTGGTAATTATTTTCAGTTTAGGATTACTACTATTCTAGTAATTTATATTTATGGTGTGTTTGGATGGCGGAATCATGAATCCGCGGATTCATGAGTCCTTGGGATTCATGATTCCACGGATTCATGAATCCAGGTAATATTTTTTGGTTTGTTTGGCAACTAAGAATCCTATGATTTATTATTATTTGAGTATTTTTAAACTTCTTTAGAAAAAATATGATTTTTGAAAAATATAATGATTTTGAAAAAAAATAATGATTTTGTAGAAGGAAATATTTTTTTGTTGATTTTAAGTTGGAAATTTAGATTCATTAATCCAAAATCCTAGCAAATCCCATGGGGTAGGTGGGATTTTGGTCCAATAAAAATTTTGGAATTAGGAATCCTTAGGATTCAAGAGTCCTAGGATCCTTGGTAGCCAAACAGACCAAGGATTCATGATTCCTACCAAATTCCACTTTTGATAGGAATCTACTTAGGAATCCTGCAACCAAACACACCATTAGGAGTTTCTATTGGAGTTTGACCAAGATTAGGAAACCCTAAGTCTATATAATGAGGGCTTGGAAGTTGTTTCAGTCATTCATTCAAGTTGATCAATAATATTCAGTATTTTAGTTTATTCTTGTTAATTTCGGTTCTATAGTCTTTAGACGGAGTTCTAAGGCTTTTATCAGTTTTTTCGCTGCGTCAGTTGGCATCAAGAGCGAGGTTTCTCCTGGCTTAATGGCAGAAGACGAAGCTAGAAACGCAAACCTCGACGGTGAACGAAGTAACGATGCTTTGTAGGTAAAAGTTGACGGTTTGAGTCATCAACTAAATCAGATGATGGAGATGATTAACAACCTGAATGTCAACATAAACCCTAGGTAACCTATTAACAGAGAACGTGTTGAGGGATTCGCCCACAACCAAGCTGTTAATGGAAACGAAGGCAGAGCACAACCACTTCAACAATATGCTGGCAACCAAGAACGTGATGGTAACTATTATCCTAACCAACATTACCCGCGCAGAGATTATGATGAGTACAAAATAAAGCAGAAATTCCAATCTTCAGTGGCTATTTGCCGATCGAAGAGTTCCTTGATTGGCTACATGAGGTGGAGCGACAAGTGGATATGTCCTATACTGTTCCTGGCGAACAAATGGTAAACATTATCGCCCTTAGACTCAAAGGAAGTGCTGCGGTTTGGTGGGATGAATTGCAACGTCAAAGAAAGGGGCAAGGAAAGGCTCCAATTCAGAATTGGCCGTCTATGAAAGAACACTTGAGGGAGAGGTTCTTACCCCCTGATTATCAACAACACTTGTTCAGGATGTACCAAAATTGTAAACAAGGGTTACGTTCTGTGGGAGAGTACTACCTGGAGTTTTCAATATTGGCCCAAAGAAATAGGATGAAACATTTGACAGAATCAAATAACGTGTTAGTGGATCGTTTTATGAATGGTTTAAAATTTAATCTAAGGGAAAAGATTGGATTGGTTACGGTTTGGACTATCCAGGACGCGTACAATTTAACACTAAAGGCGGAAGCCTGGGAGAAAGATCGTCGAAATTCCGGATTCAATTCAGGATTCAGAAGAGACGAACAACCTCGATTGACTGCTGAAAAGAGCAAGGGACTCGGGGAACATACTGAACCCCCACGAAACGTGACAAGAAGCAGTTCCAGTACTGCTAATCAGAGCCCCCCAGCTAACACAGGAGCCGATCCAAATCCGTATACAAAATTTCGTGGAACTAAGTGCTACTCCTGTCAAGAAATCGGCCACACGTCAAGCAATTGTCCCCAAGGAAGGAATAGAAGGCCAGTGAATGTCGTGGCAGAGAATAGAGAAGATAGTTTTCTGGAAGAAGACGAAGATGGTGGTGAAGATTATGAGGGTTATGAATGTGCCGAAGAGGAAGGTGAACGAGTAGCTTGCATGATTCATCTAGTCTTACTCACACCAATGAAGGAAGATCGTAGCCAACGGAAAACGATCTTCCGATCTGAATGTACTATCAAAGGAAAAGTGTGTTCTCTAATCATAGACTCCGCAAGTTTTGAGAATTTTATTTCTAGAAAACTTGTTGAGCATCTACAGTTACCCGTGGAAGATAATCCATCACCATACACCATTGGTTGGATAGAACTGGGACATGTTAAGAAAATTGTCAAGACGTGGAAGATAATCCATCACCTTACACTAGTACTACAAACAGGAAGTCGTGTGTGATGTGACCGATATGGATGCTAGTCATGTTTTTCTAGGACGACCATGGCAATGGGACACCGATTGTACCTTCAGAGGCCGATCCAACACTTATACATTCGATTGGGAGGGACATAAGATTCTCATGGTGCCCCAAGGAAGTAAGGTTAAAAGTATTTCACCTACATCCTCATCTAAAGAAACTTTTCTTACATTGAGCAGGTCAGAGGACGAAGTCTTTGCTGATGTGAAGGAAGCGCAAGGAGTCTATGCCATTGTCGTTAAGGCAGCAGTGGAAGAAGTACATAAGTCGCCAATCCAAATTCCAGAACAGGTTGAGGGAATACTGGGAGAGTTTCAGGAAATCATTGCTGAAGGTTTACCTGAAAAGCTACCTCCTCTTAGGGACGTACAACATCATATCGACTTCATTCCAGGAGCCAGCTTGCCTAATATGAGGCATTACCGTATGAGTCCGAAGGAAAATGAGATTTTAAGAGAGAAGATCGAAGAATTACTCAGTAAAGGATTCATCCGCCCGAGCATGAGTCCTTGTGCTGTACCTGCTTTACTGATTCCAAAGAAAGATGGAAGTTGGAGACTGTGTGTGGACAGTCGAGCTATCAACAAAATAACTGTGAAATACCGTTTTCCAATTCCACGACTAGAGGATATGTTGGATAAATTAGAGGGCTCCCAAATCTTTTCCAAAATCGATTTGAGGAGTGGATATCATCAGATCAGAATCCGACCAGGAGATGAATGAAAACGGCTTTCAAAAGTAAAGATGGACTGTATGAATGGTTGGTCATGCCCTTCGGTCTTAGCAATGCTCCCAGCACCTTCATGCGAGTCATGAACCAGGTACTTGAACCTTGTATTACTGGAAAATTCGTTGTTGTTTATTTCGATGATATCCTTATTTTCAGTAAAACTGAGGCGGAACACCTCGTACACCTCCGAAAGGTATTGATGGTTCTACAGGAGAATGAATTACACCTGAATCTAAAGAAGTGTACTTTCCTCACACATAGTCTTATATTTCTGGGCTTTGTAATAAGTTCAGAAGGAATTCATGTTGATAACGAGAAGATACATTGCTATACAAGAGTGGCCGACTCCTAAAACAGTTACTGAAGTTCGTAGTTTTCATGGATTAGCCACCTTTTACCGACGATTTATTCGGAATTTTAGCACTATCATGGCACCTATCACTGAGTGCATGAAGAAAGGAAAGTTTGACTGGGGTGTCGAAGCAGACGAAGCCTTTTCCCTTATTAAGGAAAAATTATGCAATGCACCGGTCTTAGCCTTACCCAACTTTGATAAACCTTTCGAAGTCGAGTGTGATGCTAGTGGGGTAGGAATTGGAGCAGTTTTATCACAAGAAAGGCGCCCTGTAGCCTTCTTTAGTGAGAAATTGAATGAAGCCCGACAAAAGTGGAGTACTTATGACCAGGAGTTTTATGCAGTAGTTCGAGCTTTACAATGTTGGGAGGTTTATTTGTAACAGAACGAGTTTGTCCTATACTCAGATCATCAGGCCCTGAAATTCATTAACAGTCAGAAACAAGTAGACAAGATGCACATCAGGTGGACCACTTTTATTCAGAAATTCAACTTTGTTATTCGACACAAATCTGGAGCAACGAATAGAGTCGCAGATGCACTTAGTAGACGTGCCACACTGTTGGTAACGTTAACACAAGAAGTTGTGGGTTTTGAAGTATTAAAAGAGTTGTACGAAGATGATGAGGACTTCAAAGAAGTCTGGGCTAAGTGTAAGGAAGGTCAACCTGTGGCAGATTATCTTATTTTAGAGGGTTACCTATTTAAGGACAGCAACTTATGCATTCCCAAAACATCCCTACGGGAAAATTTGATCCGCGAGTTACACGCTAGTGGATTAAACGCACATCTCGGAAGAGATAAAACAGTTCTGAGTTTATCCAGTCGATATTTCTGGCCAAAGTTGAAGAGAGATGTGGGGAATTATGTTCAGAAGTGCTATGTTTGTCAAGTCTCAAAGGGTCAGACACAAAATACGGGTCTTTACATGCCTCTTCCCATTCCAGCAACCATTTGGGAGGATTTATCCATGGATTTTGTGTTAGGACTCCCTCGTACACAAAGGGGAGTAGACTCAGTTTTTGTAGTCGTCGATAGGTTTTCGAAGATGGTTCACTTTATTCCATGTAGGAAGACTTCGGATGCTACCCATATAGCAAAATTGTTTTTTCGTGAAGTTGTCAAGCTACATGGAGTACCCAAATCGATTACTTCAGACCGGGACTCAAAGTTTCTTAGCCATTTTTGGGTCACCTTATGGAAGATGTTCGGCACTTCTTTAAACAGAAGTACTACAGCTCATCCTCAAACAGATGGACAAACAGAGGTAACAAACCAACTTTAGGTAACATGATTCGATGTATCTGTGGTGATAAACCCAAACAATGGGATCATGCATTACCTTAAGCAGAATTTGCCTACAACAATGCAGTGCATAGTGCTACTGGAAGAACTCCATTTTCTGTCGTTTACGTGAAAGCTCCTAATCACGCTATAGATTTAGCGAAGTTACCCAAAGGAATAGGAGTTAGTATAGCAGCAGAAAACATGGCCGAGCAAATTCAGACAATGCACGACGAAGTGCGCCTTCGCCTCGAGGAGAGTAACGCTAAGAACAAAGAAGCTGCCGATAAACATCGTCGAAAGAAGGTATATAAGGAGGGAGATGAAGTGATGATTTTCCTGCGAAAAGAGCGTGTTCCCGCAGTCACATATAATAAATTGAAACCTAAGAAGTATGGTCCATTCAAGATCTTGAAGAAAATCAATGACAATGCTTATGTGGTGGATCGTCCTGAAGACATGGGAATTTCAAATACTTTCAATGTTGCTGATATCTATACCTTTTATCCAGATACACCACTTTTTCCTAACAATCACTCGAGGTCGAGTTCTTTTCAAGTAGAGGAGACTGATGTAGAGGAATTGGCCGAGAAATACATGGATGAGATCGAAGCGGCCAAATACAAGGGTGACAGACTAAAACGGCCAAAATCGAAGCTACGGGTGTCGGAATTGGACGAAATTTTGAGGGATGGTCCGAAATAGCGTTCCGGTCATAGGAATTGGCCGAGAAATACATGGATGAGATCGAAGCGGCCAAATACAAGGGTGACAGACTAAAACGGCCAAAATCGAAGCTACGGGTGTCGGAATTGGACGAAATTTTGAGGGATGGTCCGAAATAGCGTTCCGGTCATAGGAATTGGCCGAGAAATACATGGATGAGATCTAAGCGGCCAAATACAAGGGTGACAGACTAAAACGGCCAAAATCGAAGCTACGGATGTCGGAATTGGACGAAATTTTGAGGGATAGTCCGAAATAGCGTTCCGGTCATTCGTTGTGGCTCTGCCACATCGGACCCACTTTGAGGGGCAAATTCCATCGTTTAGGGCCTCAAAACGGACTTTTACTAGTTTTTTTTTCTTTCTATTTTTGGTAATTATTTTCAGTTTAGGATTACTACTATTCTAATATTTTATATTTAGGAGTTTCTATTGGAGTTTGACCAAGATTAGGAAACCCTAAGTCTATATAATGAGGGCTTAGAAGTTGTTTCAGTCATTCATTCAAGTTGATCAATAATATTCAGTATTTTAGTTTATTCTTGTTAATTTCGGTTCTATAGTCTTTAGACGGAATTCTAAGGCTTTTATCAGTTTTTCCGCTGCGTCACTTGAGCACTTTCACTAAGCACTAACGTTCAGACCTTTTAACAGATCTTCAAAGTTCTTAAGACTTTAGAAGTTTGGCGTTATTGGTTTCGGCCTTTTTTTAAGAGGTTCAAAGTTTTGTGTTATTGGTTCAGATCTTTATTTAAGAACTTTAAAGTTTCGTGTTATTGGTTCAGATCTTTTTTTAAGAATTTTAAAAGAACGCGTTATTCATTTTTTATGAAAAATTAAGAACTTTTAATCAAAGATCTGACCTAAGGACTTTTCGAGACAAATTTACTCATAAATTAGTCAAATTCAAAGATCCACCTAAACAGGTGGATATTTGAATTCCTACTTTGGGTGTACCTAAAAATGTTTTTTTTTTCTTATCTCTTTAATGTTGTTGATTTCTACTTATCTCAAATCTCTCTTCCCCTCCCCCCACCCCCCCCCCCCCCCCCTCCCCTCCCCTCCCCTCCCCTCGAACACCTAATATAATTTGGTTGTCTCCATAGCATCCACCTCTTATAAAAAAAAAAGAAATTCATGTAAGCAATTGATTTTTTTTTTTTTGCTTTTAATTCTTTTTACGCAAGTCGAAGACGTCTATGTGTTTAGTATTTATTTTGGGAGCCTACTTTTTTATTTTGGACGGCTAAGATTTGAAATAATATAATTTGATTTTAACAAAAAAATTCCTAATTTTCAAAGTTTTTAATAAAAAGGTTTCGGAACTTAATGATTAAAAACTTTAACGTCCCGGACTTTTAAAAGTTTCAAACTTTAAAGTTTCTGAACCTTTAAAGTTTTGAACATTTATGTGTCAGAACACTTAGAAGTTATGTGATCTTTGGAAGTCCGGAACAAAAAAAATCTAGTAAAAAGGTCTGAACGAATAACAGGGCCTAAGCAGACTCACTTGTACGAGTGATTTTACTGGTACAACAAACTTTCAACAATCGTATAACATATTCTAGTCTGATGGCTATGTTTAAAAATTTCATCAATAATAAATGAAACCGACTTGGAAAAATCAATGCCTAAAATCCTCTTATTTCACGTGGACCATCTTCTTCCTACTCTTTTTTTTGTTTAGCAATCTTCTTCCTACTTGATAAAAAGAGATTAACGATGTTTCATTTTCTCCCTTACGAGTAAAAAAAATAAGGCCAACGTTTTGGGAAGGCAGAAAAGTTTCCGGAGAAGACGGTGAAAAACTAAAAAAAAATCAGACTAAACACTCCTCTCAAGTGGCCGGAATTAAAGTGCCGGCTGGAAATGGTCGGCAACGACGTGTTTATCTCTCTATCTACTCTCTTCTCTCTTATTTCTTCTCCTCTCCTCTAACTGGCGCTTCAATCTCTTCTCCCCCTTTCTTTTTTCTTAACAGTTCCGGCGAAGGGGTTTTCCCGTCGCGGGAATCCTTCGTCTGGTTTCCAGATCCAGACGAAATTTTGGCGAAGGGAGATCCCCTTAATGGCGAGGGGGAGAGGAGAGAGAGAAGTAAAGAGGGAGAAGAAAGAAGAAAGAAGAATGTCGATGGTGATTACCGGCATTAATGGTGGAACTCGCCGGAATCCGGTGGAGGTCGCCGGAGTTCTAGTTGAGATGAGAGGAGAAGAAAAAATAAAAAAATTGAAAGGGCGATGTTTGAAGGAAACAAAAAAAATTTTGTTTTCACTCAAAACTTATTTTCCCAAAACACTGGCCAACAATAACTATGATACATAGGCTTCAGTCATGAGAGATATGTCGCGTTAGTAAGACGCGACAGAAACCTATTCATTTTAAATAACTTATCAACTTAGCCATTTACCAAGTCTTCCACTCCCTTATCCAAATTAAGTTGTGATGTTGATAGCCAACCAACTTTAGTACTTTATTTTATGGCTATTATATGGTAGGGTTTGGGTATAATTGTACGAGGTTCACTACGTCCAAATTTTTTGATCTCGTAGGACCCTTTGTACTTGTCTTGATCATGACAAAGGGAAATGAATGCTAATTCAATGATTAGAAATATGGGTGGGGGGGGGGGGGGGGGGGGGGGGGAAGACTGATACTAGGGAGCTTTCTCATATATGTGTAATTTTATGTTCTTTGTGTTTCTTTTGGTAATTAGATGATTAGAAATATGGGTTTCAACTTTCAATGGATATAGCATATATGGCTATACTATTTTTTTTTTTAATTTATAGAATTATCATGTAGCAAATGACTTGGGGAGGTTGAGCCATGTAGCAAATGACTTGGATACAATATAAAGATGACATGGCTTATATTGCCATAAACCTATCTTAAAAACTCATATAAATTCTAATCTTTTTTGTTTTATAGTTTGTATAACACAAAGAATATCCACCCGCACCGGACAAGTATCAAAGGTGTGACTTTCGGATTTGCAGAGTAAATATATACACAACCTCTTGAGAAAGACGTCATGTGCGACTATATCATTGTATGAAAACTATACATAGTAATTAAAAGGATGCATTTTAGTACTAGATCAGCTTGTTTGGGTATGACAAAAACACTTTTGTTTCCAACACTTATTTGAAGTTTGGAGATCTAAGCCAAATGAAACCAACAAATTAGGTGTCATAATCCGTTTTCTATGTTTTCTGAAAATGGCAAGATATGAAATATAATCTTTTAGTTGAATGCCATGAAGTATATATATATAAATAATTTTTTATGTTGAGCCTAGAATCACTTGGAACTGCAAACCAAGTGAATTAATCAAAATAGTAGATCTAACAAGAGAAGAGAAAAAGAAGAGAAGAGAGAGAGAGAGACTTGCACAAGTCTGTAGCCCCAAATTGGATCCGAAAAGAAAGAGAAAAACCTGAAAGGGAGAAAGAGAATGAAATATCGAATTGCCCTAACGCTTTTTAAGCCCCTCCCCTCTGGGAAAAAAAAAATCCACTTCAGATGAAAAATTAAAATCTTTTCGTCGGCAGTGGATTTATTTTCGTGGGGCGCGAATTTTGCCGCCAAAACAAAAATAGCCCGCGCAAACAAATCATCGACAAAATGTATGAAAACGGCGGCAACACAATTCTGCCGACGGAGAGCAAGATCGTCAGCCAAGTGTCCGCTAAAAAAACACGGGTGGCCCACTTATGAGAGTTATTCCGGCGGCCCAATGGAGAACCGTCGGGAAAGGACACATATGGCGACGTTTTCAGTAATATTCGTCGGTAATACAAATTTCCACATCTTTCTTTATATGCCGTCAGGAAAATTCGTCGACAATAAACCCTTTTTTTTTATAGTGCATATCATTAATAATTCAAACTAATTGACAAGAAAACATAAAGCAGAAAAACGAAAAAAGCAACAAACTTGCAAAATTAGATGCACCATAATCAAAACAAATCCAACCTTTATTATACACCCAGATTTCACACAAACAAACAAAGATGGCTTAGCATAGCATCCACTATTATGAATGCATCCCCATTACAATAGTATATAGCTCTTGCACACTTATCACTGAATTAGCTGCATCCATAATATATATAGAGAGAGTTTAGGAAGCAGACTGGTTGAGGAGGACTTGAGAGTTGAGACCTACAGTCATTTGTTCAAAGAGGGCAATATAGGCAGTTGGGGCAGGGTCGTCTTCATGTTTCTTCTCATAAGACACAACCCATTTAACAAAACATCCCTTTTCTTCACCATCAACTAGTCTCGAGTTGCACTTTCCCCCGCCACAAAACTTTTATAGATTTCAAAATTCTCCACCAACGACGGTGTGAGTTAATGTTCTACTCTCGTCGTGCACTGTTGTCCTCTCCACAACATGTATATCTCTACCTTCTGTAATAATTTATTCCACCATCCACGTAGTTAATTTCATATTAAATGTTGTTAAGTTGTAGACATCTAACTCCAAACTCTCCGACAATGAATAAGAAAACAATAATATTGGTATATCGATGGTAACTATAGAAGTAACTAGCCTCAATCCCACTTTGAAAGTCTAAGGGTTCGAGGAACGTTTACCATTCGGGAAAAAACTAACTAAACTTCAATTCCTATAATTTAGAGGCGTTTAACTTGCTCAAATATAAGAGCATCTCCAATGCAAGACTCAAGAAAAACTCCCAAAATCTTATGTGTCAAGTGTGAAAAGTGCAGTCCTAAATGGTTTTCACCAAATGTTATATTTTAATTTGCAATACCCTTTTGCAAATCAGATGTTATCCTTTTGCAATCACTTACAAATCACGAAAGCACTAAAAAAAACGGAAGTTTTTGACCAAATTTTGTATTTTTGTCTCATATTTTCGCATGTCTAGAATACAATTTTTTATTTCAAATTCAGGTATATTATTTTTATTTCTTCTTCAAGTATCATTATATTTACAAGAGATAATTTATGGTTGTAGGATATATACAATTCTGCTAAACATGTTACGTGTAATTTAGTTATCCAAGTACGTTACGAAATGATTAGAAGAAATAACATATGTCTTCAGGACGAAGAAAAATAATGCAAAACATGTTAGAAAGTGATATGTTTTTACGTCGTAAATATGTCTTCAATGCATCTACCATAAATCCCTACAAATTTCAATTCATCTACCATAAATCCTATAAAATTCAATTTATCTGCCCTAAACCTTATAAACTTCAACTTATCGATCGAGGTTTTGCCCTTTTCGATATATTTGAGTCCATCTAGATGTTTCGCTTTTTTTACGAAAGTAAGTTGTTGCATCTTGCTGAATTTTATCCTTCAGATTTCAATAGTCTTGACACTATGCTACTTAGTTCTCACCTTGATAATTACATTTGCAATGTGAGGCAGAATGATGATTTCTCAAATTTAGATAGGATTGAAGCTCTTGCTAGAACATTGGTGGAAACTAAGAGAGATAAAGTATATCATTTAGTTTATTTACTTGTCACTTTAGCACTAATTTTGCCGGATAAAACTGTCTCCGTTGAAAGAGTTTTTTCAGCTATGAAGCTAGTTAAAACACACTTAAGAAACAAGATGAGTCGATTATACGAACATTTCAAAATATGTACTCTCGTAGAGGTCAATTGCGTTGATAATCGTTGATGGATTAATATAATTAATGAATATAAATATTTTGTTAATTACCGGATTTGCAAAAAAAAAAAAAAAATTATTTAACTATATAAATCAGCATAAGTGAAAATTCTGGATCCGTCCCTGGTTATAGAGTAGACTTATGCCAATATAACAAAAGTATGCCTCCTATTATAGAAGTTAATTGCCCTTCACTTGGCAAAAGATAACCCATGTTGTCACTTTTAACGTATCTCTGTTTAAGAATATTTCAAATGCAATACTCGATCTTAGAAATTCTGAGTGACACCTAAGATTTTTGGAATTTTTCTTAAAAATCAGCTCCAACGCAAACCTCAACTAGGATCTCAAAGATGATGTGTCGAGTGTGAAATTGAAATATCTAAAAAAGACACTCTAGAAATAGAATGACCTTTTGAGATATATTTAATTGTCTAACTTATTAATATCTAAACTTCAACCAATAGAAAACAAGTGTTCTAAATTTTTAAAATAAGTAATTATTTTTTTACACAAAATAACTATGCCACAAACAAATAAACTCAGTTCGTTTAAATTAGTTAAATTTTCTTAAGTTGTCCCAGGTGCTGTATAGAAGTTGATTGGAGGAGCAGTATAGAAGTTCTTCACTATGCTCGGCTAAAACATAATAGGTTTTTTTTAAAGAATAAGTGAAAAATCAGATAATATATAACAATTGTCATACACTAATAATATAACTAAAATAATAGTAATAACATGTGTTATTACATAAATTGATAATGATTACATCATATCATAGTAACATAATATAATAGTAATATGCATTTGTTATGTAAGAGACATCTTTTCACTCGAAATAATATCCAGTAAAAAATTATATCAAAACATCAATAAATCCAAATTCAATGAATGTCTGTTTCTCTACAAGTTTCCCTAATTTGGATATATTGGTTTTTATTAGTTAGGTGTAGGCGGTATAGTAGACCAAAACTTTTGACAACATTTAAAAGTGAGCCCCTTTTAATGAGGGGGTTGTGCCAATATGGTATTGTAACGTCACATATACGATCAAGCCAAATTTTATTCCCTGGGATTTTTTTTAAATTGGTTGTTCAGCAAGTGGAGAAACATATATTAACACCCAACTAAAGTAGACTTCAATACCTCTCGAGACATTTTTGATTGATATTTTCATCTTTAATCTTTTGTAATGTGATGTTTCATTATTATCATCATCATCGATTTCATTATTTAATTTATTTCACATCATAATTAAGACCATATTTATTAATATATCATTCTAGTATTAATGGTACTATTAAAACATTTCAATGGAAGTCTACAACAATAAATTTATTAATATATCATTCCCTTATCTAAATTAAATTGTGATGCTGATAGCCAACCAACTATACTACTTTATTGTACGATTATTATATGGTAGGGTTTCGGTATAATGGTACGAGATTCACTATTAACACGACCCAACGTTTAAGAACATTTGATCTCACATGACCCTTTGTGCTTTGTCTTGATCATGACAAAGGCAAAATGAATACTAATTCAATGGGCTATAGCACCATATTCAGGGACAGAACTACAACTAGGCTAAAGGGGGCCATGGCCCCCCTCGACCTAGCCGTATCGACTAGTATTGTTACCGTGATTCACAAGGATTACAATATTAGTTTAAAGAAAACATAACATCAAAGACATGTAGGCTTCTTGGTGAGACCCTTTCCTAATGACTTGAGCGACTCGGGTCCAGTCCCTTGTGTCTATATAACTTTTACAATGTAGCCTTAATTTTTAAGGCTTCTCTAGGGTGCTTAGAAATGCTATATAAACCATCTAATTTCTGTGGAACTTGAATTTTTTTTCGTGGAACTTGAATTTAAAAAGCATACTTTATTTTTGTTGAAAACCCCTTACATATTGTCGCATTTTTTTTTTAGAATTTGAAAAAGAGACAAACCATTCACGTGGATTGGAATAAAAAAGAATGGCCACAGTTTTGGGGAAAGCAGAAAAGTTTCCGGGGAAAACACTGGAAAACCAAAAAACTCAAACCAAACACTCTCCTTCAAGTCGCCGGAATGAAGGTGTTGGTCGGAAAAGTTTCTTCTCTCTTCTCTCTCTCTTCTCCTCTCTCTTCTCCTCTCTCTCTCTCTCTCTCTCGCTCTCTCTCTCTCTCTTCCCCTCTCCCTTCTGTTTTTGTTACAGTTCCGACGAAGGGGTTTCCGCTTCCCCGGAACCCTTCGTCTGGTTTCCACGAAGGTGTGGTTCCTTCGTCTGGATCTGATTCTTCCAGACCCATACGAGTTTCCGGCAAAGGGAGTTCTCCTTCGACGGGAATTTCGTGAGATAATGAGAGAGGGAGAGAGGAGAGAGAGGGAGAGAGGAGAGAAGAAAGAAGAAAGAACTCTGTTGATGGTGATCGTCGGCATTAATGGTGGAAGTTGCCGGAATCTGGTGGAGGTCGCCGGAGTTCTAGTTGAGGTGAGAGGAGAACAAGAAAGGATAAAATTTGAAAGGGTGATGTTTGGAGGAAACAAAAAAAATTTGTTTCCACCCAAAATTTATTGCCCTTGAAATTTTGTTTATTTCCCCAAAACACTGGCCAAAAAAATTGTGACTCATTTAGCAAAAGTTTAGTTCTCTATCTAGAAGACGGTCTCAAATGATGAAAGTAAAATGGAGTTAAAATTTTTTTTTACCGATGATACAACTTTTATTTCGATTTATATACAAAAGACCATTTTGTAAGCACAGTATAAGTATACAATGTAAATAAATTGTCAAACAAAACAACCGAATTCGTATTACAGTGGCCCCTCTTGCTCTATAATTTTGGTTCCGTCCCTGACCATATTTTCGAGATAATTTTAGCAATAAACATGAAGTAAAAAATTTCGTGGAACTGAAACATTTTCTTTCAAAATTACCTTGACAAAGTGCTTTCCCTTCTCATATATAGCAAGTGCAACAATTTTTAAAGTTAAATTAGCAATCCTTCTAAAAAAATCTATTATATTAAAACAGCTCAGTCAGGGGATAAGTCTGACCGTCTATTTTTATTGGGATTTTCATAAAGATCACATCTAATGGCTGTTATAAAATCCCTTTTCGTTTTCGTGTAAATCCCTTCAAAATAGAAAGGTAATAGTATAAAACGACCAAAAGTGGTTAGGATATCCCTACATAACTACCCACGTATTTCTCTCCCTCACCATTTAACTTCACACGTATTTCTCTCCCATTTAACTAACTTCCCACGTATTTCTCTCCCTCACCATTTTCAGTCGGATTTACAACTGTTGGTTAATATCTCTCCCTATTTATTCTCCATTATCTTCTTTATTCTCTTTCCAAGAATGTTGTAATCTAAATTTATTTATTTTTTCAGGCGTTAGCCCAGAGAGATCTTCCCCGTCCGTAGGACGGGGAGGAAACCTAGTACAATATAAAATAGATTGTACTAGAGTCAAATTAATTAGTAATTATTTATAAGAAATTCTTTTATCTATTTTATATTTATTATTTTTCGAGTTTAATTTGGAGTCAAGTTTTTTTTTATATTCTCAATATTATATTTGTTAGAAAACTCCAATAAAACAAATTTTATTTTTCTTTAATAATTTAACAAAAAGAAAGGTCGAGTCTAGTAAACAATTTTGTAGAGTTAAAACGTAGTTGTATTTAGCAATTTAAGATTCAACAAAATATTTTTTGCTAGCTAAAACCAATAAACCAACTTTTGATGTTGT
This sequence comes from Eschscholzia californica, assembly GCF_041429995.1. NCBI lineage: Eukaryota > Viridiplantae > Streptophyta > Magnoliopsida > Ranunculales > Papaveraceae > Eschscholzia > Eschscholzia californica. Next base: position 7,626,057 of record NW_028238198.1, on the reverse strand, counting down.
TTAGCAATTTAATAAAAAAATTATTGTGTCTAGCAAGTAGCTTGAGGATTGATTTAATGAGCTCGAGCACATATCCAGGCGTATGAGCTCGAGCTTTGCAAGCTAAAAGCCCTTCCTACAATTACTCCTAAGTGAAAAACTTCTTTTATTCTTCTATAAATGATGAGGTTTTAGCTAGCAAAATATTTTTTGCTAGCTAAAACCAATAAACCAACTTTTGATGTTGTTTAGCAATTTAATAAAAAAATTATTGTGTCTAGCAAGTAGCTTGAGGATTGATTTAATGAGCTCGAGCACATATCGAGGCGTATGAGCTCGAGCTTTGCAAGCTAAAAGCCCTTCCTACAATTACTCCTTGTTTTATGGTTAGTTAGAGCTAATATATTTTAGACCTGAAAGTTATTTTAATTACATAATTGCCACTCAAAATTAAATCTTCCAATCCCCGCCATAAGAATTAACATATTGGCCCAACCTATTATACACTCAGCCATTAAAAATTATTTTCTCTCCCAAATGTACACTATCAATCTTTTGCGGTCTTGTTGGATGATTTCATTTTCATCAAAATAGTTTCTCCGTTCTTTTTTTACTCCCAACTTACTAGATAAAAACTAAATTTTCCTAGTCAACGACTCTTGATTAGAGTGGTAAAAAATTTAGCCTTCCACTTAAAAGAAGGAAGGAGGTCAAGGTTCGAGACGTGCTGACAAATTAAAAAAAAAAACTCCTTATATTATGGGTAACTAACTCTTCGAAAATTAAAACATAATTACAAAAAAAACCCAACAAATTGGCGGTAGAAAAACTTAAGAATATCATATCATAATCAAATAGTTCATAGACGAAAAATAATCGAAGTTTTTTTTTTTTGGAAATCAAACTTCATTTAAATGCCAATAAGCTAATGAGAATTACATCATGAAGTTGAAAAACAAAGACACAACCAGAACTGGACAAACAAGACAAGTTATGTCCACTTGGGGTGCCTCTAGAGTTGCATGATCTAATTGGTGGGCTACTTCTGGTGCAGTCGCCACTAACCATCTGATGGTAGTATAATACTGCTGCTTCTTTCACCTTTATCTCTTCTCGCCGTCAACCGTCGGCTCCGGTATGCGCCCTTGAATCTAGTACGTCGGTAGAGAGAGTTGTAAGTTGATGAAAAAACTCCTAATAGTGGTCCATAATCAAACACTCGGTCTGATTAAAAACGAAAAATAACAAAAGGGTCCTAAAGACCAACAAAACAGGCCCTAAAGACCAACAAAGAAGCATAACCTTTATTGTACTAAGTATATAGAGAAACTAAAAACACTCTCTCCTGGCATGACATTGTTCATCATAGATAACATCTCTTGCATGAACTCAGCAAATCCCTCTTCTTCTTCTTTAAACGGATCGTATAATCCAACATTCTCCTTTGTGCGTGAAAAATATAAGATTGATCCAAGTATTTAATATAAGATTAAGCGAAAAATATAAAAAGTGTTTAATACAAGTTTCAATATCTCCTCCCATGAAATATGTCTCTCCATATATGATTGGTCAAAAATGAAAACATTCTCCTTTGTCCGTTGGATTATAATGGCAATTGCTGTAATAAAATAAGTAGAGAATGACTTGTTATGTTTAGATGGCAGTTATCTAAATAAATCGATTATAAAGGTTAAATGGACATTGAGTTTAACTGCCCATAATTTAAGGGAGAATTTATAGGAAATCTTCTCATACGTTGGAGGAGATCTTGTGATCTAACGGTCTCAAGAGTTCAACCTCATACCCGTGGATATGAGGCCGAGCTTATTGAATCGGCACTCAGTAGCTTTGTGGAGCAATTATGCAGTTTGTTTTAGCATTTATTTATAAAAATCCTAAAAAAATATTGTCTTATAGTTTTTATACACAACCTCTAGAAGAAGATCCCATGTGCTGCTATATCATTAGATGAAGAACTTTTGAACTACACTATAGTAATAGAGCTTGTTTAGGTATGACAAAATTACTTTTGTTTCCAAAATTTATTAGAAGTTTCAAGATCTAACCCAAATGAAACCAACCAATTAAATGTCATAAATCCCTTTTCTGTCTTTTTTTGTTTTGAAAATGGTAAGTTTTGAACTATAATCTCTCTACATGAAAGCCTAGAAGTTACTTTATATATACTACTTGCTACTTACTACTTAGCAAAAGTGACGACCTTCACAAATCTTTGTTGTATTATTAGTAGATCAATTTCAGTTCAGCCCACTGCTCTCTTTCTCATCCCCACTTGTTCATTCATTTTCTCTTTGTTAGTAGCAAACCCTTTTGTATAATAAGTCTTGTCATTAATAATTCAAACCAATTAGATGCATCCATAATCCAAGCAAATCCAACCTTTATTATACACACCCAAATCTTACACAAACAAACAAAGATGGCTTAGCATCCACAACCTATATATGAATGCATCCTCATTACAATAGTACATAGTTCTTCCACAACTATCACTCAACTAAAGTGAGGTTTACACATGATCTAACTTTATTTAATACAAACAAGGTAACTGCATCCATATTATTATATATATAGAGAGAGAGTTTAGGAAGCAGACTGCTTGAGGAGGACTTCAGAGTTGAGATCTAAAGTGATTTGTTCAAAGAGGGCAATATAGGCTGTTGGGGCAGGGTCGTCCTCATGTTTCTTCTCATAAGACACAACCCATTTAACAAAACTTCCATTTTCTTCACCATCAACTAGTTTTGGAGTTACACTTACCTCGGCCACGAAACTTTTATAGATTCCAAAAAGTTCTCCACCGACGACGGTGTGAGTTACTGTTCTACTCTCGTCGTGCACTGTTGTCCTCTCCACCACATGTATATCTCTACCTTCTATAATAATTTATTCCACCATCCACGTAATTAGTTTCATATTAAATGTTTTTAAGTTGTAGACATGTAACTCAAAACTCACTTACAATGAATAAAGAAAACAAAAATATTTGTACATTAGTGGTAACTAACTTCAATCTCACTTTAAAAGTCATGGGTCGAGACACGTTGACCATTCAAAAAAAAAAAAAAATTAAATCCCTTAATTTAGAGGTAAACTTACTCAAATGTAAAATTTGTGGCCATAATAAGAAAAATTCATATAAAAAAAATTCGTCCAATTGCTTATTTAAAATTCTGATTAGATAATAATAATAACATATCAACTCATTAAAAAAAATCCCCACATATGGAATTCTAGGGGTGATTTTGATCAGATAATAAAAACTAATCAGCTATAAGAAAACCAATTTATAGTTTTATACAAATATATAAGCCACAATAAACTGTGTAAAAGACCATGCGATATATATTGTATATGTAGATTCAAATGAAATATTATATAGTCTTACCGATTTCATAATGCCACATTTTGATGGGGCAATTTTCAGTTCCATGTTCGCCTTCAAGATGTTTGACGCTCTTGTAAATATGAGGAATATGCTTGGGGATTTCATGAATATCATCTTTCCACATCTCGTAGACCTTATCAGCTGAAAGTTCAACCTCGTTCACAACCTCGAGTTTTTCAACTGCCATCCTAATATTTGCTTTTCTTTTCTCCTCTTCCAAGTTCTTATTTCAATTTGGAAATTGTGTATTGAGAAAGAGGTGGTGGGTATGTTTATATAGAAAAAAAAAAACAACAATGCTACTTGACCCGACAACTCATAACACGAAAAGAAAAATTTGCGAACATTATGTGAAAATTTTACTATCTCGGGACATTTCGGATCATGTACTATGTGTCAAGTAGTATTATTAAACAGAAACTTATAAAAAAAACATGTTACTATGCTCAAGAAAGCGGGCCATTTCGGATCATGTGGTACATGTCAATTACTATTATTAAACATAAACGTTACTGTGCTCAAGAAAGCAGACATAAATAAATCCAAAACCCGACGTAAACTTATAATTTTTTTTTCAAAATTTCTCTCTTGGATGATAATTTAGCTGTCTATGTCAAATTTCGGCCCAATTTCAGCTTACCTTTTCAGGCATCTCACCTCTATTGTATAGAAGAATAGAAAATTCAAAAAAAGAAAAAAAATTAGAAAATCTACCACTTGTTAAAAACTAAAGCAACGTGATGCGCGTTTGTGATGTTTCATGTGGTATACCATCAGTTACCTACTCCTTTGAAACCCTTAGCCTTGTTGGACCCCATTAATACCAAAAATTTCTCTAGATTAAAAAGATAAGTTATGTTTTATTTGATTAAAAGTGTGATGTTGTTTTTTTTATTTTGTTAGAAATTCAAATATCTGTATTTTATTTGATTAGTAATTTTATTTTTTTTGGTAATTTTTTTGTAAATTTTTACAGTCCATTTACAAGCAGTTGCAACCCTTTTGCAAACCATTTGTTACCATTTCTCAAGCAATTACAAATTACCCAAAATACTAAATGAAAACGAAAGTTTTGACCAAATTTTCTATTTTTGTCTCATATTTTCGCATATGGTGCGAGAATAAAATTTTATGTTTCAAATTTAGGTATATCATTTTTCATTTGAACCGTTTCTGTTTCAAGTATCACTATTTTTTACAAGGGATAATTTATGTTTGTAGGACAGTAGAACAGTTCTGCCAAACATGTTATGTGTAATTTAGTTATCCAAATACGTTTCAAAGTGATTAGAAGAAATAACATATATATATTTGCTAGGCACAACAGTGGTAAATGATGAAGAAGATTCTATTCTTGACTCGTTTCAGTTTCACTCAACATTGAGCAACGGAGACCGTGAGGAATTGGACAAACCAGTGACTAGGCAAGAGAGTGTAGAAGCTCTCTCTACAATCGGTTTGGAGAAGGCTCCAGGACGTGATGGATTTTCATCACATTTTTTCAAGAAATGTTAGTCAATTATGGGTGATGATTTCTGTTTAGCCATCCAGAATTTTTTCAGCTCGGGAAGGCTACTTCGGGAGGTAAATTCAACTTTCATTTCTTTGATTCCCAAAACTACTAATCCTTCCTCTATAAGTGATTTCAGACCTATCTCATGTTGCAATGTCGTCTACAAGTGTATCACAAAAATACTAACCAACAGATTGAAGAAATTTATTTTCTCAATGGTTAGTGAGAACCAATCAGCTTTTATATCTGGTCGGTCAATACAAGACAACATCATGTTGGCGCACGAAATTGTTAAAGATTACCAGGTCGTGCGAGGGACAGATTAATGCATGAAAAGCGTTGATAAAATTACAAACCCAGATACTTTTCTTGGAATACTATGATACCTGGGTTGGTCAGGAATAGTTGTTCAATCGAATCAATTGAAGTTTTTGAAGATATGGTTTTGAGAAGAATTCAATTTGATTCGACTACTCCTGCTTTTGTTCTTCCAGCAGCAGCTGAACTACAACAATCGAATATTGGAATTTTTATTTCATTCTTATGTTCGTACTCGATAATAGTGAAATAACACAGAATAAGAAGAAGAGGAAGAAGAACAACTAACCTGGATGTGAAGCCTTGTAACAAAACCCTAGAAGATCAACCTTCTTCACTCAAAACCCTAGAAGAAATCGAACATAAACCCTAAGTTTGTAGCAGGAAAGAAGAAGATGGACCAACAGAAACCCTAGAAGGACTAACCATAAAATGATAAGAAGATCGACAGTGCTTGCTTTGCAAGAGAAGACAATCGTGGTGAAGAAAAGAGGAGAGAGAAAGAAGAGGGGGAAAACAGAGAGAAAAAAAAAAGTTGGAGGGAAGAAAGCAAAAAAAATTTCACGTTTTGCGCGTACTTTTTTGGGCCAAAATTTCTCCCAATCTTTTTTCTAACTGGTCGAGAAAAAAAGTCTGTACTATTAAATTGTCCCAATTGTTATTCTATTAGGGACAAATATAAAAAAATTGTCCCTATTATTGATTTTTTAGGGACAAACGTAAAAACGTCTGTCCCTATTGGACGTTTTTTTTGTAGTGGATCGATGTACAATCAAAATAGACTTGCGAAAAGCATATGATACTGTACGATGGTCAGCCCTTCAGAAAATAATCCTGAAATTCAACATCCTAGATAAGTTTGTTCGATGGGTCATGGAATATGTCTCAACTACAAAACTCTCAATTATGGTAAATGGCAGCCCACATGGCTATTTTGCAAGAAAGAAGGGGCTCCGGCAAGGGTGCCCTATCTCACCCTATCTATTTGTCATGGTTATGGAGGTATTCTTTTCCCTCTTAACAAAAGAACAAGTAGAGGGGAGATTCAAGGGTTGGCTGTGAATGCAGGGACGAGCATAAATTTTTGTGCTAGTATGACATCTGAGCAACAGGAGAAGATTAAATCTCTTTTGGGTTTTCAAGTGGGTACATTACCTATAAAATACCTTGGACTTCCTCTTAATTCGTCGAGACTCTCATATGTTGACTGCTTACCGTTGATTCATAAGATTCAAGCTCGAATTCAGACTTGGAAAGCAAGATATTTATCTTTTGCAGGCCGCTTGTTATTGATTATTGCAGTCCAGAACAGTATGCTGATTTTTTGGACAGCAATGTTTGTTCTTCCAAAGAGGGCATACAAAGAAATTAATCGAGCTTTCAGACAATTTTTATGGGTAGGGCTGGAACAAGGAAAGAAGAATGCTGCAATTAAGTGGGAAGAAATTTGTCGTCTAAAGAATGAGGGTGGTCTGGGCATCCGAGATATTGAATGTTTGAATATGGCATTGAACCTCAGACACACATGGGAAATAGTCAACGACAAAAACACTTTATGGGTTAAATGGGTTAAAATAAATCTGATCCGAGACAAGGAATTCTGGACCATGGCTATACCCGCGAAATGTTCCTAGTGTTGGCGTCGTATTCTGGATAGTCGGGACACAGCCAAACAGTTTGTGACTACCCTCATTAGTAATGGTAGCAAAACCAAGTTTTGGTTCGATATCTGGCATCCGATGGGGTTATTATATGATGTGTGTGTGAAAAGTGGAATGATCGATCCAAATTTATGCAACAAGGGTTTGATCTCTGACTATATTACTAATAATGTTTGGTCCTTACCAGAATATTTCAGTTATGAAGTGAGAGATGTGGTTGAATGACTTCAAGAGGTCATAATCGGAGGAAGATAAACCGATTTGGCAAATAACTAAGACAGGCGAATATAACGTCAAAGATACCTACAACAAGCTTAGAGGTGTGAGACCGTTAGTTCTGTGGACAACTATTGTATGGCATAGTGATGGAATCCCACGCCATAACTTTGTTGCATGGATGGCGTAAAAGAGGGGATTAAAGACTAAATCGAAGCTCCAGGCCTGGGGTATGAACGTACATAACATATGTGAATTTTGTGGACAAAGTGAAGAAGATGATAATCACTAGTTATTTCGATGCGTATACTCCACTCATATTTGGCAGGTGCTGTTAAGGCAGCTGGGTATAAACAAATTGGTCTTTGGACAATGGGATGAAGAAATTGAATGGTGCACAAAAATGTTTAACGGAAATCAAGTCGAAGCAAAAATGGTTGTCTTGTGTTCAATGGATATATTTATCATATATGGAGAGAACGAAATGCTCGCATTTTTCAGGGAGTTCGGAACTCGATGGAGGAGTTCGTCAAACAAATTTCAGAAGAAGTGAGAATAAAAGCTAGTTCTTGGGTTGGTCAGGTACTTGATACGCCGACGTGTAGAGAACTGCTTGGACGATAGAATATTACCCTTCCGCTGAAAACTCTGGTTACTAAAATTTGCAGATGGGAAGGTCCAGAGAATGGGTGGACTCTAGTGAACACAGATGGTACATATGACGCGGAGTCAGGCGGATTCGGGCCAATCTTAAGGCGAAGTACTGGAGAAGCAATAGTTGCAGCGGCTTCGTCGGCAAAGCGTGAATCAGTTTTATTGCATGAACTCCAAGGTGCATTGTTACTCTTACGTCTAGCAAGGCAATATACCAAAATAAAGTTATATTGGCGACTGATTCGACAACGGTAGCAACAATTCTGTCTAATGATAATTTTGTCCCTCCATGGAAGACTATACGAGTATAGAATGAGATACGATATTTATGGGGTTTGTTTGAGGAGTGTCAAGTAATCCATGTATATCGAGAACTAAATCAAGCAGCAGATTACCTATCGAAGATGAAGCCGAGTAATGGTGTCCTAATTCTAGAGAGTAATGAGTTTCCACGAGCACTAGTAGATATTATAGAGGCAGATAAAAAGCAGAGTCATTAGACTCAGGAGAACATGATGTAATTCTTTTATGTTTTTTAACCGCTGACTAATGCAAAAAAAAATAAAACTAAAAATAACATATATCTTCCCGACGAAGAAATATACTGCAAAATATATTAGAAAGTGATATGTTATTACATTGTAAATGTACTAGTTATCGAGTAGATTGACATGAATGTAACAAAAATATGCCTCTTATTACAGAAGTTAATTGACATTCACTTGGCAAAACAGAACCTATGTTGTCATACTTAACGTATCTCTATTTAAGAGCATCTCCAATGCAACACTCAATCTTAAAAAGACTTTTGGTATAGGAGGAACACTATTTAGTAAAGGCAGTGCATTAGAAAGATAAATTTATGTATTTGCTCTTCCTTTACCAAATTAGTTTCAGGAGGGCGTTATAAAGATCATTTAATAAATAGTGCCAAAATAGAAAGACGTAGATAAAAATTAATAATAAATCTAATATTTTATTCACTTGTAGTTTCTCTCACATAAACAACCAAAACCCTAATATCGTCACTACTATCAACATCACTATTAGTATTAAAAAACTTGCAAAGTTTACCATCATTATAGTCTTAGTTTCGAGCTTTTTATGGTGCCTCAAGATCTCATGGATGAGGAACCATCAACTTAAACAAGGACATCGACTTAAACGAAGTTATCGACTTAAACAAAGATATTTATAATGAAGATAATATGTCTCATATGAAGATATCATTTTCTTGTCTTCCTTTATGGTTGAACAAACGTTTTAAGGTTTTAGGTCGTTTTTTTCGTAAAGAATTTTCAGCTGGATCAACGGAAAAGAACAACAAATTTCGGTAGGGTCGGCTGAAAAAGACAACAAATTTCGTCGTAACGGCTGAAAAAGATGACAAATTTCGGTTGGATCGATTGAAAAAGATAACAAATTTCGGCCGGTCTCGCTGAAAATAGTAATAAATTTCGGCTGAGATGGCTGAAATTAGTCAGTTTTTTCAACCGCTCTGGCCGATTTTTTACAATTTTTAGTTGGTATTCATGAATTTTTATTTATGCTAAGAGAGATTTCTTTTATGTAAATGTCGATTATGTATTTTTCGAGTTACATCCTTGTTTGTATTCTTCTGCAATATTGATACTTGAAATCTTCAAAAGTTACTTTAATTAGTGTTAAAACCCTAAAAATCTATGGAGAAATCCAACAATAACAAGAATTACAAACTCTCTATGGAGATGGATGTTGTGTTAGTCATCTAGGGTTTAGGTTTCTATCTCTATATCTCTCTCTATTTGATAGAATCAAACAGATTTAGGACATTTCTCCTTTTCATGATGTTCATCTCTCTTCTCTCTCTTTGATTTGATCGAAGGTTTTAGGTCGAACATGATTCTCTCTTCTCGCTCGAAGGTTTTTAGTCGAACAGGAGGTTACTCTCTTCTCTCTCTTTTGGTCCAAAATAGTTTGATGTGAGGGACCAAAGTATAAATTTAGGATATTTAAAAAAAATTGTTTATCCCTCCCTATTCTAAAAAGAGTGCTCTCCCTATCTAATGCACTGCCTTTGCTAAAAATACTCTTCCTATACCAAAACCCCTTAAAAACTCCGAGTGCCACCTAAACTTTTTGGAGTTTTTTCTTAAAAATCATCTCCAATGCAAAAACTCGGCGAGGATCTTAAAGATGATGTCTCGAGTGTGAAATTGAGATATCTCAAAAAGACACTCTAGAAACGGAGTGTCCAACTCATCAATATTTGAATTTCGTCCGATCGAAATCGAGTCTTCTAAATTTTTTAAAGTAACTAATTATGTTTTTACAATAATGATTGTGCCACATAAGTAAATAAAACAAGTTTAACATTTTTCTTTGGAGGCATAAAAAAAATTGAAGATCTCTATTTTTGTCACGTGAGAGCGAGAATCTCGATTGAAACTTGACACATAAGATAAATAGAGATTTTCTTAAGTTTTGCATTAGAAATGCTATATAAGTATTTAACCATGATGGGCCTACTCTCTATAAAGGGTTGTCATAATTTAGACAACCCTCCCATGGTTTCGAACTTTATTTTTTGTAGTATACATTATTATTTCTCCATCCGTCTCCTCTTTCAAACAGTGGTTCATTTGTCTCTAATTGTTTTCTTCCGATATTGTTTTTTAAATATAGCTGTTAGCCTGTTACTCATCATGTTGGTTTAAACTAGGTAAATTTTTCTTACGTTTTTCATAGTAGTTGTATAGAAGTTGTTCATAGGAGCAGTATAGAAGTTCTTTACTATGCTTGGCTTAAACAAAATCAGTTAGAAGTTCACATCTCAAAGCTTCTCAAATATTTTCACCTAAAAGGCTCACTTACTGTTTCTGCTTTCAAGTTTCCTTCAATAATTTCAACAAAAAAAAGTTTCCTTCAATAAATAAAAGTGTACCACCTCTACATAAAGTTAGCTTTTGAGTTCTCATTTTTAAAATTCCTTTATTAGCAAAATAGTATATAAATATATGTATATATATTCTTTGAAATTTGTCTGCTTTTATAAACACAAGGGTAGTAGTGGGAGAAGGTTCTCATGGACTCTTGAATATCCACGGATGTCTGGAGCAATCAATTCCAGATATTCGAAAATTCACAAATGTCTATGCATGCAAATGTTGACATTCAAGAATTTAAAAATGCGGGGAATTCAAATTCAAACGTATAAAAGTTCGCGAATGTCGGGAGCCTTTAACTCAAGGCAAACTATGTATGAAGTGTAGTGGATAATTTGGCGGATTCTGAGAACAAAATATCCTAAAAAAAAATAGAGAAATTTGAAACCTTTTTTTTTTATGAGAAATCAACTATGATCTACATCAGTATAACGAAAGAGGCCTAAAGCCCGACAATATAAAAGAGACATAAAGTCCGACAAATTATTACATTATTTATAGCCTAAATTACATGAGAGAAATTTTGATGACAACCTGCTTCCACCGAGACTCGATCCCACGACCTCATAGGCTTAAGAGGGGTGTCCAACCGTTACACCAAAAGATGGTGGACAGAAATTGGAAACCTTGAGTTGTTAAAGGTGATAATGATAATTAATAATAATAATGATTATTTAATATTAATAATAATCATATTTAAAAAGAATAATTGAAAATTAAATAATATATAATGATTGTCATATACTAATAATATAACTAAAATAGTAGTAATAACGTGTATTATTGTATAAAATTAATAATGATCATATAATATCCTAGACTTGTAGTGACATAAATTTTTTTTTGACATAGTAACATAATATAATAGTAATATAATGATAATATGTCTTGGTTACGTAAGATTTGAAATAATTTACGAGTAAAAATACTACATTAAAACATTAATAAATCCAAATTCAGTCAATGATGTTTCCCTATGAGGGGCCTAACGTTATCTCCAAAACAATTTCTCTAATTTGTATATATAGGTTTTTATTAGTTAGGTATAGGAAGTATAGTAGACCCAAAATTTTTGACAAAATTTAAAGTGAGCCTGTTTTAGTGAGGGTTGTGCGCCCCGCTTTTTGCATATTTCTTAGACCCGCTTTTCACAAATCTTTCGTTATTTCGATACCACATTTACTTCTTGGGGCTTCTGTTGAATCCCACTACACCACTTTGGATATCATGGTTTGAGTTTGATGCGAAGCGTCACGTGAGCCTCCAATTAAATCCCTCCCAATAAAAAGAAAAACAACTTTAGATATCACTAGACATGTCCAAACAATCTCTAAATTTTGTGAATACTGCAAAAGAAATTTGGAGACTTCATAGAAAAGTATGAAAACAATCGAAATGTTCACAAGCTAGAAAAAAAAGTTATATTTAGTGAAGATACACGAAAATGTTTTTTGCCCAATTTCCGGGCCCTGCACACGGGGAAAAATGATTCCCGAAGCGGCTTTACCTCTCATATAGTTTCTTAATTTAATTCTTTTTAGAATAGTTCCTGTATGAAAAAGGAGCTAGTATTGGATCCATTTCAAGAACTCCATTAATGATTTTTTCCATTTTAAAGAACTAACTAATTTAGTCTAGCCTTTCATTTAATTAAATTGATAAATGATAGTTGAAAAATGGATCATTTTTTTAATCTAATGATGGAGTGTCTAGAATAAAAATCTTCTGACAAGACCGTTTTGTATATTTGGCTGCGTCAGAATATCTTCAAACTACCTCATCTAAACAAAGTTTTGACTCTGTACAAAATTCAAATGTGATATTGTAGTGGTCTAGTGGATTATTGGATTGTGACATGGGTGGACATATAACTGAGGTGGAGCTTTTAGTACTTTACAAACATTTTTGACAAAAATATATTTTCATTATCTTGGTGAATAATCTAGACATTTACCAACATGATAATGTAACTTCACAAGTACTATCAAAGCCAATTTTTATTCTCTGAGAAAATTTTGAAAATTGTTTGTTCAACAAGCGAAGAAATACATGTATTAGCACCCAACTAAAGTTGATTTCAATATCTTTCAAGACATCTTAAATTGACATTTTCTAAGTATCTTTAATCTTTTGCAATGTGAAGTTTCACTATTGACATCGTCGTCATCATCATCTATTTAATTTATTTTCACATCATAATTATCATCATATTTATTAATATATCATTTTACTATTATTCCTTGCTATTAAAACATTTCAATGAAAGTCTACAACTATAAAAGGTTGAATGTTACATATGCCCTGTGCATGTGTTAACTAAAAAAAATGTCTCGATCAAATAGGAGTTCTAGAGGATGGATACTCAAGGTCCAAATACAGTGAGGTCCAGAGGGAATATTGTTTTGAGAAATGACCCTGATGTCTCAAAAAAATTTCTTCCCTCACATCTAAATGCATTAAATTGGTGTTATTAATATTATGGGCGCGGCTAAAGCCATCCAATTTTCGTGTTATAAACGGAAGCTATTAGTAGTTAGTACTCGTGACATTTTTCAAAAAATTTATGAGGACTTGACTTTTCTAACAAGCACCCGTTAACTCTTATACAGGACGCATTCAAACATCAAGTAATAGATTAGGTAAATAAACTCTTGGAAAGAAAAACATAGAAGATAACACTTAGAATGTGGGTTCTTACAAAGTTTTCGGGTCAATTTTCACTAATAAGCCTTTTTCTTTTAACATAAAGGCCGGGTGCTGCTTTCACTCTTTCGATAAATGCAAATATTACGTTTTTGCATCAGTCTTTTGCATTGGAGTCCGGGATATTTTACTTGTCGACTACATTAGGTAAACCGCATTAAACAAATTCATTTTCCGTTTATGTATTCAAGTTTTGTTTACCCTTGAAAATGATGGATATGCAATATTTTATGATTAAGTAATTCATAAGTATCTTCAACAAAAAAAACAGTAATTCATATGGAATTGAAACCTTCCATGGAAAACTATACAGATAAACAAATTCTTTTCTTACTATTTGATCTCAATTGGTCTTTATCATAACAAAGAAAAAGTCAGGAAGGGAAGGACTATCCCATATTTGGCAGATCTTTTTTTTCTCTACAATAATCTCTTGATAATTGGTGGAGATCCATAACTTAGAGCACTACCAAATCCACGGCCGCCTTTAATTAGTAGACTCACTTGTACGAGTGATTACTGGTACAACAAACTTTCAACAATCTATAACTTATTCCAATCCAATGGTTTTGTTTATTCCTATAATATTTAAAAATTTCATCAATAATAAATGAAACTGAGTTGGAAAATTAATGTCTAAAATCCTCTTATTAGGTGGATGATCCTTCTCCATTTTAAATAATCTTTTTTTTTTTGTTGAAATCATTTTAAATAACTTATCAAATTAGCAATTTACCAAGTCTTGGATTCCCTTATCCAAATTAAGTTGTGAAGTTGATAGCAAACCAACTCTAGTACTATATTTTAGGATGGGAAATGATAGAGTGACTTAGAAATTGGTACCTAGAGGGTGACATATTTCCTCATTTAGAAATAAAAACGGTCCCCACTGTAATCAAACTTTGAAAAAACCTTGTCTTTTAGTGATTCCACATCAGCTGGGCACTAAAATGCCCAAAAATTTGGGCACTCTAGCATCTCCCAGTTAGGATTATTACATGGGGGAGATGCTAGAGAGCCCAAATTTTTTGGGCATTTTAATGCCCAGCTGATGTGGAATCACTAAAAGACAAGGTTTTTTCAAAGTTTGACTACGGTAGGGACCGCTTTTATTTCTAAATGAGGAAATATGTCACCCTCTAAGTACCAATTTCTAAGTCACTCTATCATTTCCCTATTACATGGTAGGGTTTCGGTATAATGGTACCAGATTCACTATTAAAACGGTCCAAAATTTAATGATATTTGATTTCGTAGGACCCTTTGTACTTGTCTTCATCATATATGACAAAGTGAAATGAATGCTAATTTGTATCGGGGAAGACTGATACTAGGGACTCTTGGAGCTTTCTCATATGTGTAATTTTATGTTCTTTGTGTTTGTTTTGATAATAAGATGATCCGAAATATGCTTTTCAATGGATATAGCATATACGACTATACTATAACTTTTTTTTTAAAATTATAGAATTATACGAGTTGAATAGATAGCATACATCATATATCAAATGACTTGCATACAATAAAAAGATGGCATATGCTTAGAGCATCTCCAGCCCCAGCCGGGCGGAGCGGAGGCTGGAGCCTCTAGCTCAGCCGCCCCTAACATTAGGGGCGACTGAAGCTAGGCCCCAAGTGACCGTTGGGGCCCCAACGGTCACTTGGGGACAGATCTTGGCCGTTGGTTTATCCAACGGCCAGATCTACCTCTTTTTATTTTTTGTAAAACAAAAAATACAAAAAAATTAAATACAAAATTAAAAATAACTAAAAAATTAAAAATAACTTAAAAATCAAAACCAACATTAAATGTAAATAATATTTTTGTAATTTTAATTAGTTTTAATTTTTTTTTAAATTCTAGAAAAACTTAAATATTAATAATTAAAACACATCCACTAAATGTCGGTCCCCGAATAATTTTTTTTCGAAAAATAGTTAAAACACGTGTTTTATATATACATAAAATCGCACACGTTTTTCGCACACCAACTAAAAGTGCACACACGCGTTTTCCACATGTACAAATTTTCGGCCTCAAGAGAGGTTGGGGCTGGAGCTGAATTTTAGAGGAGCTGAGGCCAAAAATTTTGAATGAAAAAGTGGTTTTTTCGACCCAAGACAGACTGGGGTTAGAGATGCTCTTATAACTGCTATAAAACTATCTTAATAGCACTCATAAAAATCCTAAACTTTTTGTTTTATATTGTTTATAACACAAAGGATTTCCACCTGACAAGTATCAAACCTGTGACTTTCGGATTTTCAGAGTAAATATATACACAACCTCTCGAGAAAGACCCTATGTGCGGCTATATCATTATAG
The DNA here is from genome assembly GCF_041429995.1 of Eschscholzia californica. Classification (NCBI taxonomy): domain Eukaryota; kingdom Viridiplantae; phylum Streptophyta; class Magnoliopsida; order Ranunculales; family Papaveraceae; genus Eschscholzia; species Eschscholzia californica. Next base: position 7,610,354 of record NW_028238198.1, on the reverse strand, counting down.
GAAGAACTTTTGAACTACATATTAATTAACGGCCACCGCTTTGGGGAAAGCAGAAAAGTTTTCGGGGAAGAAGGTGCAAAATCAAAAAACCGCAATCCAAACGCACCTTAGTAGTCGCCGGCAGAAAGTCGTCGGAAAACCAAAAACCGTAATCCAAAAGTTTCCCCCATTACTCTCTCTGTCTATTTTCATTCTCTCGTCGCAGAAACTCTCCAATTATCTCATATTTCGTTGGGGGAGTTCATCTATCTCAAATGTAAGGATACTTTCACCAAAATGTCTTTTTGGAATTCGTAAAGCATATACTATACGTTTCCTGTCTAGGTAATGAGCCAAGAAATTAGGGTTAGGGTTTCAGATATTTGGGTGTTTCTAATTTCTAAGCTTAATTCATTTTTTTTATGAGTTAGCTTAGTTCATTATTTGCTATGATCTATCTAGAATTCTAGATGAAATTTGGGTGCTTTTTTGTTAACTTTTTTAAGTTCAGTTGTATGCTATTATGATTTCTGGATTAGGGTTTCATAGTAGTACTATTTTTTTGTTTTGATAAAAAAAAATTTATGTATCACCTTTGTTGTTACCTTCATAAGTTGTAAAACAAACATCAAAATGGGACTGAATCATTTTGCTTTCAGGTGTTTTTACTGTTTTTTTTTTCTTTCTCTCGAAGAACAATTTTGGGATTTAGGATGCAAAATTCAAGATTAAACAAGAGGAAAGACATTGAAGATTAAACGAAAGTAGAGAGAGAGAGAAAAACAGACGAGAGAGAGAGAGAGGCAGAAGAGAGAGACAGAGGAGAGAGGAGAGAGAGAGAGAGAGAGAGAGGGAGAAAGGGATGAAGAGAGAAAGGGAGAGAGTCGACCGAAATTAAGGTCGCTGCCGTTAATGGTGGAGGTCGCCGGAGTTCTAGTTGAGGTAGAGGAGAAGAAGAAAGAATAAAAAATTGAAAGGATGATGTTTGGAGGAAACAAAAGAAATTTACTTCCACCCAAAACTTATTGTCCCGGAAATTTTTATTTATTTCCCCAAAACATGGCCTAATTAAAAGGATACATTTTAGTAATAGAGCTTGTTTAGGTATGACAAAAATACTTTCGTTTCCAAAATTTATTTGAAGTTTCAAGATCTATCCCAAATGAAACCAACGAATGAAAATGCCATAAATCGGTTTTCTATCTTTTTAGAAAATGGTAAGATTCGAACTACAATCTCTCTAGTTGAATATATATATATATATATATATATATATATGTATGTGTGTCTGTGTATGTATTATGTATATATATATATATATGTATTCTACTTAGCTGAAGTGGGGAGCTTCACAAATCTTTGTTTCATTATTAGTAGATCATTATTAGTTCTGGCCATGGCTCTCTTTCTTATCGTCCTGTGGCTCATTTTCTCTTTACTAGTAGCAAACTGCTTGTAAAATAATGTCTTTAATAATAGAAATTAATTGAGAAGAAAAAATAGATATAGAAAAAGGTAAGAAACAAGAAACAAGCAAATCCAGCCTTTATTTTTTTTTTTGAAGAGGGTAAAATAGATTTCATTAATTGCAAAGGTTGCAACTACAAAGAGAAAACAAGAAAAAAAAAGAAAAAGATTACATGCTAATTAGAGCATCCCAGCTAAAAACTAATTCTGAAAAAGATGTGGAGGACTTCCATTCTTGGTTTGTAGACCAGTAAAAAAGGAGAGCTTTGATCGAAATTATAAGATTTTCTACCGATTTACATTTTTCTTCGAAGATCCTTGTGTTTCTCTCTTCCCATAAGCTCCAAATTATAGCATAAGGAACTCCGTATCTCAAGAATTTTTTCCTATCAAGCGACTTTGGGAGAGTATTTGAGTCGACTAAGTCCTTGAAACGATTTGACGAATTTGAGAGCTTGATAAAAGATGGGGTAAGGGAGTTCCAAATCTGATTTGAGAAGGAACACGAAAAGAACAAATGATCAAGAGTCTCTTCTTCATGGTTACAAAGAGCACACCTATTTGGGAAGATGAAACCTCTTCGCTTAAGAGTATCAAGAGTAGGAAGAGCTTGGAGATACAAAGCCCATAGAACAAAAGAGATCTTCGGAGGAATGATGTTATTCCATATATTCTTACTCGGAAAGTCTCTCTGGATGTTGGCTTTGTTCTTGATTGAGAAGAAATTTAAATGATGGTGATAAAAAGAGGAGACGGAAAACTCACCATTTTTGCTTGGAGTCCACGATCTGGTGGGAGAAGTTGGAGTATCCATAAGAGACGTACTAGAGAGTTTAAGCAGCAAGTCTGTTGCCTTCATTGCTTCTGCTGCGGAACAGGTTCTTGAAAGATTTAAATCCCAATTATGAAAAGAGAAGTTACCGTTTACCACTTCTTCGACAGAGGCATCTTTAGTCTTAGAGAATTTCCAAATACTTTTGAAATCATTTTTTAGCGGAGTTGATCCTGCCCAAGCATCCTCCCAAAATGAAGTTTTTGATCCTCTGTTAATAGTAACACATGAACCTGCTTTAACTGACTTGGAGAAGGCTTGAATCTGTTTCCATGGACCACCCACTTTATGCACACTCATCTCTTTTGGAAACCACCACTTTTTGTTACCCTTATATTTCTCCTAATCATATTTGTCCAAAGAGCGTCCGGCTCATTCCCGTACATCCAACCTTTATTAAACACCCAGATCTTACAGAAACAAACAGAGGGGCTTCAACAAAAAAAACGAAAAAGGCGACTTAATTAGCATCCACTACTATGCATGCGTCCTCATTACAATGGTACATGGTTCTTGCACAATTAAAGAGAGCTTTACACATACACACACGATCAAACTATACTCTCTTCACTAGAGACCCTTACACACATATTATCACTCAACTAAAGTGAACTTTACACACAGGATCAAACTTTATTTAATGCAAACAAGGTAGCTTCATATATATAGAGTCTATAGAGAGAGTTTAGGAAGCAGACTGCTTGAAGAGGGCTTGAGAGTTGAGATCTAAAATGATTTGTTCAAAGAGGGCAATATAGGCTGTTGGGGCAGGGTCATCCTCATGTTTCTTCTCATAAGACACAACCCATTTAACCAAACTTCCATTTTCTCACTACAAAAATGGAGACCTTTAGCGACGGCTTAAAACCGTCGGTAATGTAAGAAAACCGTCGCAGAAACTATTTAGTGACGGAACAAATTCCGTCGTGGAAGCCTCCGTCGGGGATACTTTTCGCGACAGTTGGTAGCGACGGGTTTGGTATCCACCGCTAAAATTGATTATTAGCGACGGTTTTTGTACCGAAAAAACCGTCGCTACTGTACAGTTGCGACGACAGAAAACCGTCGCTGATAAGTTTTAATTTTCTAAAAAAAAAAATTGTATTTTGAAACAATAAATTGACCCTCCGATTTGGAATCTAAAACATTTACAAATCTGTCAAAATACTATAATAAATTGACCTTCAATAATACAAACAAATTCTGATTTAATGTATATCTTAAACTAGTCTTGAATTGAACTAAAATTGAAAACCAGAAATGGAAATGAGAGCAGTTCTGAGAAATGCCCTTGCTTGATGGATCTCAGACTATTTAGTTTGTTTGTATAGAAGTGATGCTAGGCCACTCTTCCACCACAGATTAGAGATGGTTGTATATAAATTTAAACTCAGATTCTAGCTAACACAGTCACATTAGATACAAAGAGGAATGAAGAATCTAGAGTGAGAAACAACAAACCTCCTCGGTAGCTTTTCTAGGGTTTACACTTCTCGATATCTCTGGATTTCCCTCTCTCCCCCTCTGCGAGTTTATCTCTTTCTCGTTATCTCTGGATTTTCCTCTCTCTTCTCTCGAACTAGGCAGACGAAAAACTAGGGCAAACTACAACCGACGGGCGAAGAAGTCGAACTAGGAAGATGAGAGTCTTTAGATGTTGAAGTGCCCCCAGTAATAGCAGCTTTTGCCGACGGTTTTCAGGAAACCGTCACTAAAAACCGTCGCCAAAAGTCCTCATTTTTGTAGTGTCTTCACCATCAACTAGTCTTGGAGTTACACTTACCTCTGCCACATGTATTGATGTATATCTCTATCTTCTGCAATTATTTATTCCACCATCCACGTAGTTATATTCATATTAAATGTTGTTAAGATTTAGATATTTAACTCAAAATTCATTGACAATGAGTAGAGAAAACTAGAATATCTATATATTCGTCGTAACTGAATATAATACCTTTACATGCACTTACTAAAATGTAAGATTCGTCCAATTGCTTATTTAAGATTCCGATTAGATAATAATAATATATCAGCTCATAAAAAAGATCATCCTACAAGATACACATAAGGGTGATTTTGAACAGATCATAAATATTAATCGGCTATAAAAGAAAACGGTTTATACAAATATGTAAGCCACAATAAAATGTGTAAAAGACCAGGCAATACATATTGTATATGTAGATTCAAATGAAATATTCCTTAACAAAAAAAAAGATTCAAATGAAATATTATATAGTCTTACCGATTTCATAATCCAACATTTTGATTGGGCAATTTTCAGTTCCATGTTCGCCTTCAAGATGTTTGACGCTATTGTAAATATGAGGAATATGTTAGGAAAAAACAACCTGATCAACTTATTGTTCAGGAATATGAAGATAAAACGATGTGTATGTAAAAGCAGAGACACCAAGATAATTTAACTTGACAAAAAACCCCTCCAAGATTGAAGGTAAAAAACCATGGGACCTAGTCCAGAAATCTTCCACTATGATCTAATAATGGGTTACACAATTCTTCCCTAAAGCAATAGGGGATTAACCAAATTCTTCAAGATGTGTAGAAACACTCTTGGATAACAACTCTTCACCAAAACTGTGGTGGATAAACTGAACAAAGAAACAAAGAAATAGTAATCTCTTACTCCTTAGGATTTGAACAAATCCTAGATTACCAAAGGCTGAAGAAGATAACCACAAACTAAATTGCTTCACAAGATTAATAATCTTCTTTTCCTTAAACCAATATTCTCTCTTTCAATCTCTTTTAAAAGAACCACTTCAGAAATCTCTCTTTCTATGACTTCTCTTTGTTCTGAAAGTTGTGTATAATCTATTCCCTTTCATTCCCTTTTATAATGATAAATAGGGAGGTATTCCAATAGAAATAAGATTCTTTCTTGGCTTGAAATAGAAGTTTCTGTTTCTCCCAAATAAGGAATAAAGAAAATCCTATTTCAATTAGGAGTCCTTTAATTATAAGGAGGGACCCCAACAAACACCCCCTCCCGACTTATGAAGAGGGACCTACCACCCCCAAAACCTGCAACACTGCTACATAGCTCATGCTTGCCTTTGGGTAATGGTTTTGTCATCATATTTGAACCATTGCCGTTAGTATGGATTTTCTCGATCTTCAACACCTTTTCTTCAAGAACATCTTGGATCCACTGGTATCTCACATTTATATGCTTAGACTTGGAATGGAAATTAAAATTCTTACTGAGGTGGATTGCCATGACATTGCTCCCCTGAAAATGTAAATAGTTAGCCTGATGTAGACCTTTTGGAGTCTACATCTCCTGCCATGTCTGCATCTGTGTAACCGACTAATACTGCCTTATCATTACCAAAACATATACGAGCTTTAGACGTACCTCTAAGATACTTCAGAATCCACTTCATTTTTAACCAATGCTCTTTGCCTCGATTGGCAAGAAATCTGCTTACTACTCCAACTGCAAATGCAATGTCCAGTCTTGTACACACCATTGCATACATCAAGCTTCCTACAACCGAAGCATAAGGAACTTTCTCAATTTCTTCTTTCTCACTTTTAGTTGATGGACACTGATCATGCGTCAACTTGAAGTGACTGGCTAATGGACAACTCACTGGTTTTGTCTTGTCCATATTGAACCTTTCTAGAACCTTCCCAATGTATCTTTCTTGTGATAGCCAAAGTTTTTCAGTTTTTTTTATCACGAGAGATATGCATGCCAAGAATTTGTTTTGCTGGACCCAAGTCTTTCATATCGAAATACTTGTTTAGTTCTTTCTTTAACCTGCTATTTGTTAGCATCCTGACCAACAATTAACATATCATCAACATAAAGCAGAAGTATATCAAATCTCAATCAGGAAATTTATGAACGAAAACAGAATGATCTAAAGCCGTCCTGTGATACCCTTGATCATTCATGAATGATTCAAACTTTTTGTAGCACTGTCTTGGTATTCGTTTCTACCCATATAAACTCTTCTCTAACTTACAAACAAGTGTTCCTTACCTTTAAATTCAAACCTTGTTGGTTGTCCATATACACATTTTCCTCCAAGTCACCATGAAAGAAAACAGTTTTGACATCTAGTAGCTCAAATTCTAGGTTCATACTTGCAGTCAATCCCAATACTAACCATATCGAGGACATCTTCAACACCGGGGAGAAAATCTCATAAAAACAATACTAACCGTATCGAGGATTTCTTTCTTCGGTCTTGATTTTGAACACCCACTTATTTTTAAGAATTTTCTTATTCTTAGTTTTTTCAACCATCTTAAAAGTGTTGTTCTTATGCAACGATTCAATTTCATCTTGCATAGCTTTCAACGCTCATTCTTGTGTACATCATCTAGGGCTTCTTCATAGCACTGCGGTTCTCCACCATCTGTAACCATCACACACTCGTGTGGAGATTACTTGGTAGATGGTGTTCTTTCTAGTTGATCTTCTCAATTCAGCTGGTGGTTCATGTTGAACTTTCATTCCTGCTCAACATCATCACCCATAGGAACATCTTAATGAGCTTCATCTTCATGATTTTGTTCCTCACCTGCATTATCATGCATAACCTTAGAAGAGATATGTGGATCTAGATTAATGAGATCATTACTATGATTTTCATGTTTCTCAACTTTTTCGAAGTCCTCAATAGTTTGATTTTCAAGAAAGACCACATCTCAACTTCTAATAATCTTCTTATCGACTGAATCCCATAACCTGTATCCGAATTTCTCATCTGCATATCCTAAAAAGATGGATTGCTTGACTTTATCATCAAGCTTTCTATGATCTTTAGGTATATGCACAAAAGTCCAACAACCAAACACCCTTAGGTGGCCATAACTGACTTCTTTCCAGATCCACACTCTCTCAGCTACATCTCCATCTAATGGTGTTGAGGTGATAAATTGATCAGATAACATGCAGTACGCATTGCCTCACCTCAGAAGCTTTTAGGCAGCTTAGCTTCTGAGAGCATACATTTGATCCTCTCCACAATAGTGCAATTCATGCATTCTGCTACACCATTTTTGTTGTGGAGTTTTGGGAACTGGCTGTTCATGTCGAATACCATGTGTTTTGAAATACTCTTCAAACGACCGATGTGTTCACCTCAATTGTCGGTGCGAATGCACTTTAATGATTTTCCTATCTCTCGTTCTACCATGTTGTGGAAATTCCTAAAAACTGTAAATACATGATCTTTGGTCTTTATGGCATATGCCAAAACTTTACTAGAAGCATCATCTATAAAAGTTACAAAATACAAAGCACCACCAAGTTTTTTTTACCTTTAAAGGTCCACAAACATTAGAATAAACAAGCTCGAAAACACTGTATTTTCTTTTAGATGCATTCCTTTAAAAAGAAACTTTATGTTGCTTACCTACTAAACAGTGAGAGCAAGTGTTTAAATTTATACATTTCATGTTCCGTAAGTCTTGTCGTTTAGCGAAGATTTGAAGTCTCTTCTCGCTCATGTGCCCGAGTCTTCTATGCCAAAGGTCAGCGGAAGAATTTTTTTCAACTGCATTCAGTTCTCCTTTAAACAGTTTTGCTTGAGTCCTGTATAAAATACATCACTTCTTTCCTCTTGCTATCACCATTGACCCTTTTGTGAGTTTCCACTTTCCATCGCCAAAGTGACTGTGATACCCTTCATCATCTAATACTCTGGTAGAGATTAGGTTATATCGAAGATCTGGTATATGACTAACATTCTTAAGAATCAATGGACTCCCTATGCTCGTCTCAATTTTTACTTCTCTAATTCCTAAAATTTTCTAGAAACCTAAGTTTCCCATCCTGACTCTGCCAAGGTCACCAGTTCTGTAAGATCTAAAGAAATCCTTACATGGAGTAGCATGATACGAAGCACCTGAGTCAACCAACCATGGTGTTTCTAGTTTTGACTCAGTCATACTTAAGCAAGTGTCTTTACAACCTAAGAGTAAGATAATGTCATCACCTGATGCAACTGCCGCAACATTATCTTGTTTTTCAACATCCTCTTTATTTTCCTTCTTTGGTTTCCTGCATTCACTCTTGTAATGACCTATTTTTCCACAACCAAAACATTTAACTTCTTTCTTTAGTTTTGATCTTCCCCTTGACTTATCACGGTTATGAGGTTTTCTACTTTTACCTTTCCCCCGTCTTTCTGTAACAAGTGCTTCTGAATTAAACTCGTCTGACGATGATTTCCTTCTTGTTTCTTCATTCAACAAACTACTTGTTATGTGATTCATATGCATTATGCTATCAGGAGTGCTAAGAGACACCACCAATTTCTCCCAACTATCTGGTAAAGAATTTAGAAGAAGTAAGACCTGCAGCTCATCATCTGAAACTAACTTCATTGCAGAAAGCTGATTTACTAGACTTTTCATCTCAGTCAAGTGTTGAGCAATTGAGGTTCCTTCTTTATATTGTAATTTTCCTAGCTTTCTGAACAAGTAAGCCTTTTGACAGCTATATTCTGATCATATACTTCTTCTAATTTCCTCCACAAACTGAAAGCGGAAGTCTCTGTCGATACATGATGAAAAATACTGGGTTCTGCCCATTGTCGAATAAATCCAACAACCCTTCGATCTAATACCTTCCAGTCTTCTTCATCCATCTTCAGCGGTTTTGTAACGTGATTTTCAATGGGTGCAATTACGTCTTTGCAGTATAACAAATCTTTAATTTTTGCTTTCCACATCAAATAGTTTTCTCCATCTAAACGAATCATGCGATTAGTATTCACTTTCATATTTCTGAACAATAAATCTAACTTGAGCTCTGATACCACTTGTTAGGAAAAAAATAGCCTAGTGAACTGTTCAGAAATATGAAGATAAAACGATGTGAATGTAAAAGCAGAGACACCAAGATAAATTAACGTGGCAAAAATCCCTCCAAGATAGAAGGTAAAAACCACAAGACCTAGTCCAGAAATCTTCCAGTATGATTAAATAATGAGTTACACAATTCTTCCCTAAAGTAAAAGGGGATCAACCAAATTCTTCAAGATGTGTGGAAACACTCTTGGATAACAACTCTTGACCAAAACTATGGTGGATAAACTGAACAAAGAAACAAAGAAATATAAATCTTTTACTCCTTAGGATTTGAAGAAATCCTAGATTACCGAAGGCTGAAGAAGATAATTACAAACTAAATTACTTCACAAGATTAATAATCTTCTTTTCTTCAAACCACTTCAGAAATCTCTCTTGAAACCTCCTCTTTCAATCTCTCTTGAAAGAACCACTTTAGAAATCTTTCTTTCTCTAACCTCTCTCTGTTCTGAAAAGTCTGAATAACCTCTTCCCTTTCATTCTCTTTTATAATGATAAATAGGGAGGTATTCCAATCGAAATAGGATTCCTTTTTAGATTTAAAATAAAAGTTTCTATTTCTCCCCAAATAAGGAATAAGAGAAATCATATTTCAATTAAGAGCCCTTTTATTATTAGGAGGGACCCCAACAGAATATGTTTGAGGATTTCATGAACATCATCCTTCCTTCCACATCTAGTAGACCTTATCCACCGAAAGTTCGACCTCGTTCACAACCTTGAGTTTTTCAACCGCCAGATCTTTGCTTTCTTCCTTGTCTAATTCTTTCTTGGATTTGGAAATTGTGTATTAAGAAAAGGTGTGGATGTGTTTACATAGAAAAGAAAACAATAATGCTCAAGAAAGAAATTTGGCAACATCATGTGAAAATTTTACTACCTCAGGGCCACTTTGGATCATGTGATATGTGTGAAGTAGTATTATTAAAAGGAAATGTTACTATGCTCAAGAAAGCGGAAATTTCGGATCATGTTTTAGGAGTCAAGTCGTATTATTAAGCAGAAACATTACTATGCTCAAGGAGCTAGTCATAAATTCATTCCCAATCCTCTGTGAACTTATAAAAAAAATTCAAATTTTTTCTTGGATTATATCTAGCTGTCTATGTCAAATTTCGACCCAATTTCAGCTGATTTTTTTAGGCATCCCACCTCTGTTGTAAGGAAAAATAAAAACGAAAATGAAAAATTAGAAAATCTGGCACTTGTTAAAAACTAAAGCAACGTGATGTACGTTTTTGTTTTTTATTTGAGGGGTACTGGTGGTATACAATCAGTACCTCAAAAGGTCCTGATTTCAATTCCCACTGTCTTCATAATTTTGCTCCCTTTCCAATTCAACTCATTTATTTCATAAATATTCTACTTGATTATTTATTTTACGATTTCTCCTGATCATGTATTTTCTTATTGAAAATCTTCCGATCAATACACATCAAATTGAAATTTTATTTCTAGCAAGTATTTTTGTTATTCAAATGTTATTTTCCTTTTATATGTTATATGTATATCAACATTGGTTTGTCTCATTTTAAATTCTTGTCATGTCCGTCATTAGATATTAGTAAAAATCTAGGTCTTCTGAAAATTGATAAATGATAGTTTTTTTTTTTGTTGAAAATTGATAAATGATAGTTGAAAAATGATTCTTTTTTTTTAATCTATAAAGAGGGAGTGTCTAGAATAAAAATCTTCTGACAAGATTGTTTTGTATATTTAGCTGCATCATACAACCTCATCTGACCAACAAAGTTTTGACTCTGGACAAAATTAAGTTTTGACTCTTCTGACAAGATTGTTTTGTCTAGAAGAAATGTTTTCTAGAATGAAGGGTAAGAAGTAAAAATTATGTCTACGGTTAAACTTGACTAATACAAATATAAAAAATATAAAAAAATGGGCTGAAATAGAAATTGGTCATCTTTAGGTCATTTTGGTGAGTCGATCATCTTTTGAGGGTCAAAATATAATTAACGTTTACCTTAATCTCTTTGGAGGTAATAACACCCACCACTATATTGTTAACTTTGTGGTCATCCAACTCAAAATCAGTTGGCAATAAGTGGAGAGGACCTAAACATTATATTTTTGGTTGTTCGATAGCGTTTCTCTCATGTGGGACTATTCTCACACGTTCATTTACGTGTCGCGTGGTTAGCATAACACGTGTTTTTTTTTGGGTGATGTGGTGTAACGCCCCAAGTCTAGATTCCCATGTCGACCGCCATGAAAACCTACTCCGCAGAACAGTAAACAAAATTGATGTATTCACCAAAAGAGATAAACAACACCAAGTATGAAGCTATTAAGTAACGATAAATCAACTAAAAGAAACTTTATTAAGTTCTCAAAACAAAAACGATGTCTCTGCATCATCGACACGTGAGTTGAAAGAAACATAAAAGAAATAACTACCTAAGAACGAAAGAAAACTACTAAGCAAGCTCCTCCGAAGGCTAACTACGACTCATGCAGGTGGCACCTCCTGATTTCCTTGACCTTAAACACCAAGAAAATCGAGTAGTCGGGTTGCCTTTGAATCCCTTCCTCTCCTTCTTCTTCCTCTAGCTTTCTCTCTCTAGAACCCTATCATTTGTTTCTATAACCCACGTTGTTGCTGTTAGGAAAGAAAAGAGAAGTGAAAAAACGCTTTTAGGGTTATTAGGTTTGTAGGGAGTTAGAGAAAATTGGGAAAGAGGGCAGTAACCTCTCACGGGATTAATGTTCCTCATGTTGGGTTTGCTAAAGGCAACTCAATAATATCTCATGGGTGCTACACGTGGAGTACGTGTGGCTTTTAAGCCTATCACGTGTAGTTCTAGCTCTGATACCATATTAAGTCATCAAACTCAAAACCAATCGGCAGTGAGTGGAGAAGATCTAGACATTATATTTTTGGTTGCTGGATAACTTTCTTCCATGTGAGACTATTCTCACCCATATCACTGGTAATGACCACTTTACGATCCCACCACGATCAATCAATTAATGGAGGTCTTCTTAAATATCCCATTTAATGAATGGACCAACCTGTCTGTCTGTTCACTCATATAGAAACTATAATCATATTATATAAACACCACGATCAACATATTCTCATTATTTTTTCCTATATAAACACGTCCCTTGTTCCTCTCCATTCTCATCATACAAACAACGACACTATCAGGAGTTTTTGTTATAGAGAAGGAGAAGAAACAAGTAAAAATCAAAATGGTTATTGAGAAACTTGAGGTAGTAAACGAGGTCGAGTGTTCCGCTTATAAGCTCTACAATTTGTGGAAAGACGATGTTCATGAAATACCACTTCATATTCCCCATATTTATAAGAGCGTTGAAATCCTTGAAGGTGAACATGGATCTGATGTTGCTCCTATCAAGTTCTGGCATTATGAAATCGGTAAGACTATGAAACTTTATTAAAATTGTGTTTTTTGTGAAGTTCATTTTGATTGAGTGATCACGTATAATAAGTATCTGGCCCGGGCTGTGACCTGCTTTTAAATTTATTGGTCAAAAGACTTTGCTGATTGTTCATCATGAAATCTTGCAGAGGGTAAACTTGTAAATGTTAAGGAGCAGTCGTTTGTTGATGATGAGAAAATGACTATAACTCACGTAGGCTTGGATGGTGATATCCTAAACCATTACAAGAGCTTCTCTGCTATATTCAGTGTGACTCCAAGAATTGTTGATGGTCAAGAAAATGGGAGTTTGGCTAAATGGTGCGTGGAGTACGAGAGAAAAGATGAGAATGACCCTCACCCGAATGATTATTTAGCCCTGTTCGAACAAATAACGATAGATCTGAGCACCGAAGTACATGCAAAGACCACCAATTAAAATTCTTATTTGTCAAGGTTTGGTTCAGTATTATTAAGTGAAACCACTAGCTATGCGAGTTTGCTTTGACATGGTTTTGTTGTGTGTCATACTAAATATCTCCAATAGTATTGTGACATCATGTGGAGTTTATTTTGTTCGTGTTGTGTTATGATCTGTGTGGTTTTTATGGTTTTACTTCTTATGTTTTATAATAAATGTATGTGAACTCGTATTTTTGTTCGTGAAAGATGAAAAAGATGGAGCAAATTGGAAAGAAAGAATAGCAAGAAATTGACAGCTTATCTTTCATGGGGATCATTTCATAATAAATTTACAGTTAATTCCTATATGGCCCCCTACTTTGTGACCAACTTCCTTTATGGCCCCCAAATTTCTCTAAATTCAAATATGACCCCCTATTTTCATGGAAATGTCATAACTACCCTTCCCATTAATATATTTTCAAAATAAAATAAAAAACAAAAACCTAAATTCCACCTCACTTCCCTCTCCACCACTCATCTCTCTCCACGTCACCTCTCTCTCCAACTCACCTCTCTCTCTCTCTCTCTCTCTCCAAGTCAGCACTCTCATGAAGGTCGCCGGCCGGCAACCTTCAAACTTAAAAAAAAAAAAAAAAAAAAAAAAAAAAAATTTCACTCACCTCTCTCTCTCTCTCTAAGTCAGCACTATCATGAAGGTCGCCGGCCGGAAAATTTTCCGGCCGGCGACCTTCAAACTTAAAATTTTTTTTTTTTTTTTCACTCATCTCTCTCTCTCTCTAAAAATTCCGGCGAAGGGGGTTTCCCTTCGCTGGAATCTGGTCTGTTGAAGAGCAGACCAGAATAGGTCTGTTGAAGAACAGACCAGATCGGTCTGTTCTTCAACAGAACAGACCAGATCTGTTGAAGAACAGACCGAACTGGTTTGTTCTTCAACAGACCAGATTCCGGCGAAGGGAAACCCCCTTCGCCGGAATTTTTAGAGAGAGAGAGAGATGAGTGAAAAAAAAAAAAAAAAAAAAATTTTAAGTTTGAAGGTCGCCGGCCGGAAAATTTTCCGGCCGGCGACCTTCATGATAGTGTTGACTTAGAGAGAGAGAGAGAGAGAGAGAGAGAGAGGTGAGTGAAAAAAAAAAATTTTTTTTTTTAAGTTTGAAGGTTGTCGGCCGGAAAATTCTCCGACCGGCGACCTTCATGAGAGTGCTGACTTGGAGAGAGAGGTGAGTTGGAGAGAGAGGTGACGTGGAGAGAGATGAGTGGTGGAGAGGGAAGTGAGGTGGAATTTAGGTTTTTGTTTTTTATTTTATTTTGAAAATATATTAATAGGAAGGGTAGTTATGACATTTCCATGAAAATAGGGGGCCATATTTGAATTTACAGAAATTTGGGGGCCATAAAAGAAGCTGGTCACAAAGTAGGGGGCCATATAGGAATTAACTCATAAATTTATAACACGCTAAGCCCAATAATATAATAGCTGCAATAAAAACAACTCACATTGACAATTTCTCTTCATGCTATATTAAAAACCTAAAAGGCCACTCCCATTTTCTATAAAATTGTCAATAACTACCTATAGAAATATATGAAGTCTAGCTTAAAAAAAGAGAGTATCAACCTGTGTGAGAAATTGAGAATCAAAGCCACGATCGTTCATGCATGTCTGTTTCAGTTTGATCTCTTTTATTTCTGGGAGACGCTAGAGTTACTTAGAGGATGACATAATGACGTGGAATTCACTAAAAGTCAATGTTTTTTTCAAAGTTTGACTACGGTGGGGATCGCTTTTATTTCTAAATGAGGAAATATGTCATCCTCTAAGTACCAAATTCTAAGTCACTTTATCATTTCCATTTATTTCTTCGTAAATGTCTTCAACATATCTCACTGACACTGATTGAATAGTTGAATTTTTGTTGTCTAACAGGGAAATAATAACTAAATATATATGTAAAGCGTGTATGATATACGTAGATTTCCCCAAGAAACTTATTTCCAATTATTTATTGCACTAAATTGCCTTTATTTTATCTTTTTATATAGGTTAAACATATGGGATACGACTTAGTACAAGCTAAGGCTTCACAAAATGGTAAAAGAAAACAAGAACAACCTAGGAAAAATTACTAGTGACACCAAATGTAATATTAAGGGTTTCAACAAAAAACTAATATAAAGGGTGTACCAAACTCATGATTTTTAGTAAAGTAACGACATAACATAAAATCGAGATAGCTAAATTAGAATACGAAGAAATCCATGTCATGTTTAGATATTTATTATTAGTGATCCATAAGAATGGCCATAAAAATGATTGCACGGGGTCGAGTGCTCAGCATATACAATTTGTGGAAAGATGATGTTCATAAAATACCACTTCATATTCCTCATATTTATAAGATCTGTGATAGTTCATGTTAGTTGGTAGATTAGAAGACACAAATTAAAATAAAGACCAAAATGACTTACGTGGTTCGGTCGGAGGATCACAACCTACATCCACGAAGAAAGTCATTAATGGATGCATTATATTATCTCCATAATCGTGGGATTGATTGGTTATAGACTCGATGACTCAATGTAACTCAAGGAATAAAATAAAAAGATGTCACTTCTATTTATAGAGTGACTTGGGTATCTGAGTTTCCTAAAACTCTATCTAGGATAAGTACAAGATAATATCTTCCAATATCTTGGACTCATTATGGTCGTCGGATCTCTTCATGTCGACCCGTCTCATCTTCATATATCTTGGACGAATGATATCCATCTTTATTCATATATCCTAATAATAGCGTTGAAATTTTTGAAGGTGAATATGGATCTGATGTTGCTCTACAAATCGGTAAGGTTGTCACTTTATCAAAATTATGTTTTTTGTGAAGTTCATTTTGATTGAGTGATCACGTTCACCTCAGGGGCGGACCTACGTAGGGGCCTGTGGGGTCACGTGCCCCCACAAGCCCGAAACTTATTTCAAATAGGCCTTGAGTAGTTATAGATTTAAATAGCATTTAGAAAGAACAACTAACTTAATGCTACCAGTATAGACAACTATCTTGCCTTGGCTCAGTGGAACGTGATATGGATGTGCGCATCACAGGTTGGTAGTTCGACTCTCTCAACTTGCCAATTCTTTGTGCCCTTTTTCTTTTTTGTAATTAGTTAACATTTGAGTCCTATATTACGTTCTTTCGACCCTTATTTTCAAATCAGTTCTTTTTTGAGTCTTTTCTCTTTATAAATTCGACGTTTACTTTGGTTAACTTCGTTAGAGTCATTTTTCTCAATAATTTTACGTTTTGTTTTTTTGTTTCATTTTCTTATATGCGTACATATATATATGTATATCTTTGATTCTCTTTCTGATTTGATCTTGATTTCCATTAACTTTGTTAGACTCATTTTTCTCTATATTATTATGTCTTCTTCTTTATTTCATTTTCTTATATACGTATATATTATATTTTTTTTTTTTTTGTTAAACCAACGTATATATTATACTTCTTATTATTTTTTCTTAACCTCAGTCTATAATCTCTTTCATTTACTCCTTTAAAAACGTAAAATGTGGTGAACATGTTGCAAGACATAAAGCGCTCTCTTTCGAAATAAGATTTACACTACTATTTTTTTTTATAATTCGAATGTATATGAGATTAATTCTTTATACTGAGAATATAGTCAATGCAACTCACAAAGAAGTTAAGGAGGCGAGTTGGTTCAGAGGTATAACTAATACAATAAAAATAGCACTCGCTTGAACTTCACCTAAAAATGTTGAATAATTTAAAGTTTTTTATTCTAACTAATGGTGCCCCCAGAAAGGAAAATTTCTGGGTCCGCCACTGGTTCACCTATAGTATATGTCTCGCCCCTGTTGTGACCTGCTTTTGAATTTATTGTTTAAAAGACTTTGCTAATTGTTAATCATGATTGGTCTTGTTGTTCATCGGAGGAGGAGGGATCCCTCCTCCGGATTTTACTCTTATTAGTTTGTTTATTGTTTAGATCTACAGTAAGAATATTTGAATCTTATATCTTTCTGGTTTTTGTGAGATTAAGTCTCCTTTGATCTTTATCCTTTCTTTCTTCTTCTTCAATATACAATTATCTTTTCATGGAATTAACAAACAATAAATTCGAGACCGTGACTATGGAGGATCATACTAATACTACGGTTGAAGCCGATGTGCCGGAGGTTATGGATTCGGATTCGGGCCCATGAGTATTTAAAGGAAAGTGAAATTTTGCTTTCTTCTCTCTCTATCGGTACTGTTGCCTAAGACTTCAAAGTGACATTTGAAAATGTCAAAACCGAGGGAAAGACAAGCCTATTAATTAGGTTAATAGGCTTTTTGAATTCCTCTTTAGTCTCTCCAATAATGTCTAGATGAACAATAATATCTAGTAGTACTAGTTTTCATTTCAAATACTCCATCGGACTTCTTCTCTTTAATCTTTGTCATTCTCTTTTTTTATTAGTATCTTTCTCTGTTCTTTGGTACTACTCAATAACAACCAATACCAAATCCAAATGTACAACGTTAACTACATAGAGAGAAATTAGAGGAGGACTACATCGATCTTCAAAATTTTCAATCTCCCGGTAATATTTTATACTTATTTTGTTCCTTAATTTCATTAAAAAAACATTAAATTTCATGTGAAAAATATTTCCGAAAGTCAATATAATGCAAAAATTGTAGTGTGTTTTGTTTATTTTCTATTAGTTTTTGTTTTTTAGTTCAATATATATTGGGTTTGGACTGATTATCAATTTAATATCATTTTTTCCTATTATTTAATGAGGTTTTCTTAGTTTGATTTATCGTATAAGGGGCATCTTTGAAATTTGGCACAGGGCCTTAAAAATCTCAGGCACGCCCCTGTCACTACAAGAGTATCTCTGCCATATTCAGTGTGACTCCAAGAATTGTTGATGGTGAAGAAAATGGGAGTGTCGCTAAATGGTGCGTGGAGTACGAGAGAAAAGACGAGAATGACCCTCACCCGACTGATTTTTTAGCCCTCTTCGAGCAGACAACGATAGATCTGAGTACCAAAGTACATGAAAAGACCGCCAATTAAAATTCTTATTTGTTAAGGTTTGGCTCAGTATTATTAAGTGAAGCCACTAGCTATGCTTAGTTTGCTTTGACATGGTTTTGTTGTGTGTCATATATACTACATATCTCTAATAAATGTGAACCTTATTTTGTTTTTTTTGTTGAGAGTGAACCTTTGATGCAGGCGCATAACACGTGGGCTCACGTCCACGCGTGCCCACGTCTCGGTCGGCCACAATAGTGGTCCTAGTTAGTTTAGGATTAGGAAATTACCTTATGTTGGTATTTCTATTATTTAGGAGTTTCAATGTTTTAAGTATCTTTAATATTTAGGAATCCTAGTTTGAGTCTATTTAGGAAAGTCTATTATCCTATAAAAGGAGGTCTAGACTATTTTGATATTGATATTGAAGAGAAAAACCACTGAAGTTAATCAAGTTTTAGTTTATTTATCGTTTTCTTTACAGTTTTTCGTTTATTTTATTGTTCTTATTTTAATTCCGCTGCGTCTACATCAAGTGGTATTCAGAGCCATCAAAATTCTGGATTTTTTTTACAAAAAAAAAAAAAATATATATATATCTATGGATACATCTCCTCTTGAATGTTGGAAATTTTTTCCACGTTTATCTTGGGATCCTATTCGAGATACAACTCAATTTTATATTGATCGAGAAGATGAAAGAAAAATTCATCAAATTTCTAAAATTCCACTCTTCGAAGGTCAATTTCATATAAATTTCTGGATTCAACACATGGAAGATTGGTTCAGAAATCAAGACATTCCCGACGAAGATAAGGTTTTTTTGGTTGAGCAACATATGTCCGAAAGAATCTATGAACAATATAATGCCCTGCAATGGAGACTTATTGATCAAGGAAAATCGATCATTGATGATTGGGATACATTGAAAAGTATTTTCAAGTATGGTTTTCTTCCTCTCGATGAATGTTTGTCATGTGTAGAAACAAAAATTGAATTGAGAAGACAGTTCTCCGAAGTTACTTCTATCACTAAGATCGATGATATTGAAGGAGAAGTTCAGGGAAAAAGGAACAAAATTCAGTCAATGGCGGAGGAGGAAGAAGGAAGTAATTTTCCTTCTTCAAATCTAAATCCTAGTCGAGATATAAATCATCAATGTCTGACCAAATTTTATGATTCATATGACATTCCGGGAGACGACATCATTGTTTCGAATCATAAAATTTTACCGCATCAATTATGTCTCACATCACCTCCGTACTCTTATACACCACCACCGTACTCACCACCATATTCACCATCACCTCCATCTTCTTATTATACACCACCACCGTACTATTATTATTCACAACCTCTTATTTCCATTAACCATGAAGAAGTAATAAAAGAAGAAAAAGAAGAGTTTGAACAAGTTGACGAAGTTGATTACAAAGAAGTTGTAGTTAAAGAAGAAGAACAACAAGAAGGTGAAAAAGATGATTCCAACTATAAAGAAGTACTAACAGAGGATGATTCCCTTGATATTAAACATGAAGATCACAACGAAGTTGAAACTGAAGAAGATGAAGATGAATATTCCCCAACAATAGAAGAAGATAATTTTGATTTTATTTGGGATCCAGGAGCTTTGACAGTTTCGACTCCCCATGATCAAACAAACCTTCATTCATTATCATGGGAAAAACCTATTTCGTATTCAAATTATTGTAGTACCCCATGGTCTTTCAATAAACGATCACAACATGATAATGCTACCACTTTTACGAGGTTTAAAGGCAAAATTTCACAAGATAACAGGTATTGGGGAGCTCAACTATATGCAGATAATCAACTAATTTGGCTTGAGACGCTAGCAGATAATGAAGAATTTCGCTATGATCCTTCATCGAGTGATCATAACACAAAGATTGGAGATCATCCCACTTGTGATGTTGACTTTGAATTAGCTTTTGTATTTCATATTTACCCTACTGAAATCTTCTCTGGTAGACAGTTTAAATTCAATCAAATTCATCATGAAAGCAATCTATCAACATCATCGTCGTCTGAAGATTACTGGATGAAGACGAAACGTTTCCTGCTCAAAAATCTGATTACTAACACTGATGCCAATGATAGTTATGTTTTGTTATCTTCTCCATCAACAATTTCTTCATCACAGTATATACTAAGAAGTCAATTGTAAATTCAGTGGAGGAGGAAGGAAAATCAACTGAAACTATTACAAAGATGCCTACATACAAATTAATTGGCAGAGAATCATCATCATCTTCAATGGCTTCATCACATGAAAGTCTTTACTTGAGAAACAGGGAATTAATGAAAGGAGGTGGATGGAGCTTCACCTTACCACACGGGAGGCCAAACATGGGAATATTAATTGGTGTCTCTAACGTGTTCGAGAAAATGCTCCTTAGAAAAATCAATGGGATACTTGTTACATTAATAGAAAAGAGTAATGTGAAGAAAAAGAAAAGTATCTCACCACCAGTTCACTTTTTAGCTTCCGGTGAACACGAAATCGTGTTATATTGGAAGATGATTTTGGAGGTCCGATTTTTCAAAGAGGATATTTTGGTATGTGCAATCTTCTTCATCCCACTAAAAGATGACGGCCGATGTCACAATTTGTTGGATGTTTCTTCACTACTGTGGATTTTACGAATCTCGTCGTGTCAAGGAGACCGGATTATATTGGGTTCGTTAGTCCATCATTGTCTTTTACCGATTGTCTGCAAATTTCGTTCGAAGTGGGAATTACTGATCGCCATGGCGGAATTCAGAGTATACGGGTGGCTCACATTGTTTCCTTCATTGAAACGGTTCGGGACGAACCTTCTGCGGAACCGGGTGCTGATGCAGGCGCACGTCCACGCGTGCCCACGTCCCGATCGGCCACAATAGTGGTCCTAGTTAGTTTAGGATTAGGAAATTACCTTATGTTGGTATTTCTATTATTTAGGAGTTTCAATGTTTTAAGTATCTTTAATATTTAAGAATCCTAGTTTGAGTCTATCTAGGAAAGTCTATTATCCTATTAAAGGAGGTCTAGACTATTTTGATATTGATATTGAAGAGCAAAACCATTGCAGTTAGTCAAGTTTTAGTTTATTTATCGTTTTCTTTACAGTTCTTCGTTTATTTTATTGTTCTTATTTTAATTCCGTTGCGTCTACATCAACCTTACTTTGTTGGGGTCGTGTTATGATGTCTAGGTTTTTTATTGTTTTACCTCTTATGTTTAATAAAAAAAGGTATGTGAACTCATATTTATTTACATCAAGTTTGTTCTTTTTTATGAGAGAAGGATTTAATAAGGATGAAACTACACAACTTGATTTTAATAGAAAAAATGGTGTGGTTTGACAACATAAAATTAGTATTTTGTTAACTTAATTTAGTAAAATGACAAATAAGTTAGTTTGGTAACGTGAAAACTCCTAAACTCAGTTAGTTCATAATTCATTTTATTTTGAAGTTCATTAAGACAACATCACCAATATGCGTGTAGGATGAGATTTAGCAAAGTACAAGTGACTTTTTGCCCTAGGGAAAGCAATGGTAGGCCTACTCAATTGCTACTGGAACAGTTTTTGCGGAACTTTTGTATCAATGTTGTATCTTTTGTTGGACCAATTGTAAACTTATTTATGTCATGAAGGTTTATTCTCGAAAAAAAAAAGATAACATCACCACATGTCAGCCACCACTACGCTTCAACCATCATGATATCATATCTACATTACCACCACCATCACACCTTAACCACGACATTTCAACCACAACCCCTCAACCACCATGATGTCGTGCCTACAGTACCACCGCCATCACACCTTAACCACCACATTTCAACCACAACCCCTCAAGCACCATCAATTTTTTCGACATCATTAGTACTTATATTTGTTGAAATAAAGAAAGAATATGGATCACCAAGATTGTCTCTTATCCTCATCATATTTAAGGAATCAAATATATGGTTTCCTTTACCAAATATATGGTTTCCTTTCATCCAAGAATTACAACCAGTGACAACTTGCCTTCTTTATATAGATCCATTGTACAATAGCATAAATAGAGGTTATTATTCCCTTGTAAAATAAATCAAATCAATACAATTTCCTTTCAATACAATTTTCTTTTCTTAATTCTCTCTTGATAACATGGTATCCGAGCATGGTTTTTAATCTGCTTATCATCTACCCAAACCACAACCAGTCATTACCGAGTCACCATGTCAAATGAAGATAACTCGGGTAATGACCTCACCTTACAACTTGCCAATCTTCTCAAAAATTCCCAACCAAAAAGTCCAAAACTATCCGATAGTTTACAAATCAATCTGAAACTTACCAGTCAAAACTATGCGCTGTGGACCCGGATGATTCGGGTTGCCATAGGCGGAAGGTCAAAAAACTTGCTGAAACATTTAACTTCAAACCCACCAGATCGAAATCATGAAGCTTACGAACAATGGGAACAAGACGACTTAGTCGTTTTTTCATGGTTGATACAGAATATTGAACCAGTACTTGCGGGCAATCTAACCGAGTTTCCCACAGCAAAATCGTTGTGGGATGCTCTGTTGGTCACATATAGCAGTGGTAGAGACAAGTTGCAGACGTTCAACCTTCACGTTAAAGCAAATGACATCAAACAAAATGAAAGTTCCCTTGAAGATTTCTGGATTACACTACAAGGTATTTGGGGTGAGATTGACCGAATCGATCCGAATCCCATGAAGTGTCCAGAAGACATCCAAACCTACTAAAAAATCAGGTCAGAACATAAACTTTTTCAATTTCTAAATGCCCTAAATCGAAAATATGACCCCATTAAAAGGGAAATTCTTCGGTTAGAACCTCTCCTAACTGCAGAAGCAGCCTATGCGGCTGTCCGTAAAGAGGCTGCTCACCAGACCATTCTAGGAGCAATGTCTATTGATGCAGGTAACATAGCAGCTGGTTTGAGTGCCTCCGAAACAGGAATAGGGCTCATAACAAAGGGTCACCGTCGATCCGAGGAAAAAAACCCCGGACCATCAACCAAAGAGGACAAGTCTCACCTTAAGTGTACTCACTGTGGTATGACAAAACATACCAAAGAGCAATGTTTTAAGCTTGTCGGATATCCTGAGTGGTGGTCTGACGGTCACAAAAAAGGAATAAAAAATAATGGTCAAGAAATAGGGAAAGCTTCTTCTGCAGTGGGCAACAATGAAGCCGCCAACACCTATAACAGTGATCGGAACAGTAGTGGATTTGGGGGAATGGCTATGGTGCATGATGAAGAAGAGCATGGGGGGTTCTCAATGTCTACAGGTATTGGGTTTGAGAGAGACATCTCAAAAACCCATTCTCACTCTCTATTTAATTGCAATTTACCTCCTAAAAGTTATATTAGAAGAAGACAAGAACAATCATGGATATTTGATTGCGGAGCCACTGACACCATGAGTTACGAGTTATCAGATTTTGTCACATCAACTAAGCCTACAATCATATATACAAGCAGCGAATGGAGAAACAATGAATGTGAAAAATGGGGGAACAATTGAAATTTCTCCAACGCTTAAACTTTCTAACTGTCTCTATGTTCCCTCCTTGTCACATAAACTCTTATCAATAAGTCATGTGACAAAAGAGTTAAATTGCTCATTCCTCATGCAACCTACCTTTTGTATTTTACAGGATATCAGGACGGGAGCGATTATTGGGCGTGGCACTGAAAGACAAGGGTTGTATTACGTGGATGAGGTGACTCAAAGTGGTACTGCAATGCTTTCTCATGGGACAGCAGAACGTGAAGCCTGGTTATGGCATAGAAGATTGAGGCATCCATCCACGGGTTATTTGCATATTTTATTTCCTAATTTATTTCCTTCCAGTTATAAGACACATTGTGAGACTTGTGTTTTAGCTAAAAGTCATCGAAAAACCTTTAAACCAAGTAACACAAGGGTTGATATACCTTTTTCATTAATCCACTCGGACGTATGGGGTCCAGCTACAGTTATTGGGGGACAAAATCTTCGTTTTTTTGTGATATTTGTGGATGATTGTACACGAATGACCTGGGTGTATCTATTAAAAAATAAGTCTGAAGTTCTTGAGAAATTCAAGATTTTTTACACCATGATCCAAACCCAATTTCAAAAAAACATTCAAATTTTCCGATCAGATAATGAAGGGGAATTTGTTAAAACCGGTATGAAACAATTTTTCCAAACCAAAGGCGTAATTCATCAAACCACCTGCACCCATACTCCCGAACAAAATGGTGTCGCGGAACGAAAAAATCGCATACTGTTAGAAATAACCAGGGCCCTTCTAATTGAATCACATGTTCCCAAACTTTACTGGCCAGAAGCCCTTGCTACGGCCACTTATCTTATTAATCGACTGCCCACTCAAATTCTAAAAACAAAAACCCCATTACAAGTTCTTTCAGAAACCACAAAACTGCCCCCCATTCTTACTCTTGAACCCCGAATTTTTGGATGCACTGTTTTCGTCCATATACCTAAGTCAAACAGAACTAAACTCGATCCATGTGCTGAAAAATGTGTCTTTGTTGGATATGGAGTAGATCAAAAGGGATATCGATGCTACAACCCAAAAACCAGACATATGTTTACCACTATGAACTGTGATTTTCTAGAAACCGAGTATTATTTTGCCTCCCAACACAGTAGCCAAGGGGAGAGTGAATCTTTTGGCACACTGAGTTGGTTGAGATATGTGACATGTGAAGAAGGGAGAAGCCACAGTATCCAAAATGAGTCTCCTCCTTCCACACATACAGAAGTTCCGAATGTCAGTGTCACCCAAGAAATTGCTTCCAACCTGATACCTGAGGTAAGTAATACTACTCCACCTGATCCTAATATTCTACCTGATCCTGTTGAAACTGCTGAGAATATTACTAATGAAACTACAGAAGAAGATGACAATATACAGGAACAGGAAAATTCTCCAACACAAGATACAAGGGGAAGATATGAGTTGCCTCCTAGGTCAAATCGGGGAGTCCCACCTAAAAGATATTCTCTAGAAAAGGAGGCTCGGGGATGTAGATACCCTATTGCTAACATAGCCAAAGGAAATCTTTCCAGGGAAGCCAAGGCGTTCTCCTCATCTCTGTATGTTGAAGAAATTCCTCATAACACTGAACAAGCCTTAAAATCAAAGCACTGGAAAAATGCAATGGAAGAAGAGATGAGAGCCTTGAGAAAAAACAACACGTGGGAAAAATGTGTCTTGCCATCAGGGAAGAAAACAGTTGGATGTCGTTGGGTCTATACAATTAAGTACAAACCCGACGGTACAATCGAAAGATATAAAGCTAGGTTGGTAGCTAAAGGCTACACTCAAACGTACGGGATTGATTACTCGGAAACTTTCTCTCCAGTCGCAAAGATCAATACAATCAGAGTTCTCTTTTCCATAGCAGCAAATAAAGATTGGTCACTTCACCAGTTGGATGTAAAAAATGCTTTCCTTCATGGAGAGCTTAAAGAAGAAGTTTATATGGAAGCTCCACATGGGTTCACAAATAACTTTGGTGAAAGGGAAGTATGCCTTCTAAAAAAATCTCTGTACGGTTTGAAGCAGTCTCCCAGAGCATGGTTTGGCAGATTCACCTTAGCCATGAAGAACTATGGGTTTAAGCAAAGTAACTTTGATCATACATTGTTCTTGAAACAGAGAAACAACCTCATAACCTGTCTAATAATCTATGTTGATGACATGATTATTACAGGTAATGATCATGAAGAAATAGCCAGATTAAAGAAAAACTTGTTTACAGAGTTTGAAATGAAAGACCTTGGGAGACTTAAATACTTTCTTGGAATTGAAGTTCTAAGATCGAAACGGGGAATTTTCATATATCAAAAGAAGTATGTTCTTGATTTACTAGCAGAAGTTGGAATGGTCGATTGCAAACCAGTAGATACTCCTATGATTGTGAACCAAAAGCTCTATATGGAGGAAAAAGCAGAGCTAGCTGACAAAGAAAGATACCAACGAATGGTAGGAAAACTGATATACCTCTCACACACTCGACCTGATATAGCATATGTTGTAGGAGTGGTAAGTCAATTTATGCATCAGCCCCAGAGTGCTCATATGGATGCAGTCTTAAGAATTCTAAGATATCTCAAAGGAACAGCTGGTCATGGAGTCTTGTTCAGACCTATTGGGCATCTAGAAACTCAATTATACACTGATGCAGATTGGGCAGGAGATAAAGGCAATCGAAGGTCAACGTCAGGATACTTTACCCTGGTTGGTGGAAATCTCGTGACTTGGAGAAGCAAAAAACAAAAGGTAGTGGCTCTTTCAAGTGCTGAAGCTGAATTCAGAGGGATAGCAAGGGGGTTAACTGAAGTACTATGGGTGCGAAATCTCTTAACTGAGATAGGATATCCACCACAAGAAACTAGCAAGATTATAAGTGATAATGAAGCAGCCATCCAAATTTCAGAGAACCCAGTACAACATGATCGAACGAAGCACATAGAGGTAGATCGACACTTCATCAAAGAGAAGCTGGAAGCAAAGATCATTACCCTACCCTTTGTGCGATCAGAAAACCAACTTGCTGATATTTTAACAAAATCAGTTAATGAAAGAATCCTTCACAATTGTCTGGACAAGTTGAATTTTGGAAATCCCACAATTCAACTTGAGGGGGAGTGTTGAAATAAAGAAAGAATATGGATCACCAAGATTGTCTCTTATCCTCATCATATTTAAGGAATCAAATATATGGTTTCCTTTACCAAATATATGGTTTCCTTTCATCCAAGAATTACAACCAGTGACAACTTGCCTTCTTTATATAGATCCATTGTACAATAGCATAAATAGAGGTTATTATTCCCTTGTAAAATAAATCAAATCAATACAATTTCCTTTCAATACAATTTTCTTTTCTTAATTCTCTCTTGATAACAATATTACCACGCCGACCATACCTCCACTAGAACACAAAACCACCGCCACCGCGATTACCTTGACCACAACCTCACAAACACATCCACCACCACCATCTGTATATCACCGTTGTAATCCGAAAATCCTAATTTAATTAAAATCAAAGGTGTCCGTAAGAAAAAAAAAAAAACCATTAGAATTAAAAAGCTGTACTAACTTAGAATTTTTTGACTTGTAAGTAACTATTTTGCTGATTTTTTACTTTATAAAAGCAAGAAGATTTATAGTAGAAGTAGAACATCTTTTATTTTAATTTACTTGCCAAACCACACCTAAGGGCAGGGGATGATCAATAGATCATATTTGTGAAGTTTCACGTAGACACCTCGAGCAAGGATGGAAAGGGCTAAAAACGTAAGGCTACTCCATTTATAATCCGATCAACGGTTTTCATCATCAGATCAACATTCTCTTTCTTGATGAATTTTTCACTCTCTTGATGGACAATATATTTCTATTTAAGCTTAGAGTAAGTATGCTATTTTAACATTTTCTTACTTTTTTTCTTTTTATCATTTTTCTTTGCACCTCAAACTCCAAGGGGCATACAGAGTTTTGTACTTGACCAAGACTCCACGACACTAGTCTGCATAGATTAAAAGTTTCAACACTTGCTAAGCTTAAACATGCACCTATAACTCAAATCTTTAGATTTTTTTTTGTTGAAATATCCATAAGATTAAATCAGTAAGCTATTAAAATACTCAAACCTTTAGATGTTCTTCCGAGTGATGTGACATTATTACATTGACACTAAATTTTATAGTAGTCGAGGAATCTTAAGACTTATTAAGATAATTAATAAGAAAATCACAAAAATTTCATAGAAATTCGACTTTATTTGGAGCTCTTAAACTGTCTTATAGAGTATAATGTATGTAAAGGATAGATAACCTAAAACAAAAATTTAAGTTATCTCACAGGACTAGTCCTTGATATACTCTCGAAATTCTTCAACAAAATCCCACGGATATCTCACGGAGGAAAATATATGGAAAGGGGAAGAACAAGTACATATGCCCCATGGGTTAGCTGGCTAGGGCAGCTCATCACAATTTTCAATGGAGTTAATTGGGGTGCATTTGTTGCAATCAAACAAATAAAATAATGAACAGTGAGATATTGTTTGCTCCAAAATGAGTAGAACTCCCACCAAAATCTGAAAGGTGGTTTGTTTTACCCGACTAATCCACGGCCGAAATGTAGCCGTCCAGGGCGTCCAGCTCATATTTCGGCCCATATTTTTGGCACACATCATGTTTGAATAATTAAACAACTCTCGGCTTTAAGCCTGTTT
This sequence comes from Eschscholzia californica, assembly GCF_041429995.1. Classification (NCBI taxonomy): domain Eukaryota; kingdom Viridiplantae; phylum Streptophyta; class Magnoliopsida; order Ranunculales; family Papaveraceae; genus Eschscholzia; species Eschscholzia californica. Next base: position 7,582,043 of record NW_028238198.1, on the reverse strand, counting down.
CATGTTGTTAAGTTTTAGACCTCTTTCATTAATGGTTTAACTTAGGCGAGTATCATGTTTATTTCATCTTCATGATGTATCATTCTTATGTAACGACTAATGTCTTCGTAGTCGATTTCTCAACAAAAAAAAAATTAATCAACTTAACTATATCCTACCTCTGTTTTTTCCCTATATATATATGTAAACCTATTCCCATTCTCTAATATCCTTACTTATCAGCAAATAGATAATAATCAAACCATTATATTTGCAGTTTCTATAGAGATTTAGAAGGAGAAAAGGTGAGAAGAGTAAAAGATGGTAATTGAGAAACTTGTGGTAGAAAACGAGGTGGAATGTTCAGCTGACAAGCTCTACAATTTATGGAAAGATGATGTTCATGAAATACCACTGCATATTCCTCAGTTCTTTAAAAGCGTTGAAATTCTTGAAGGCGAACATGGAACTGATGTTGAGCCAATCAAATTCTGGCATTATGAAATTGGTAAGCCTATAGTTAGTTACTAATGTCAGTATGTCACATATCGTTAGTATCCGTACCCAAATTTCAAAAATTACTATATTTTCTTGAATAACAACATATATATATATACCAAGGGAAATGATAAAGTTACAAAAGATTTTGACAAAAAAAGGTTCCCAGCTGATGTGGTGGGTGTGGTTTCAAACTTTGACCAAATCTAGGCCGTTGAGAGATGAAAATCACAACCGCCACATCAGCTGGGAACTTTTTTTTGTCAAAATCTTTTGTGATTCTAGCATCTCTCTATATACCAAATATTGAGGTTCTCATGGAGATGCACTAGTTTCCTAATATTTGAGGGTTTACTAGACAGTTTTGTTTCGTAGTAATAACTATTGAACTTTTTTTTTTCGTAGAGGGGAGACTTTTAAATGTCAAGGAAAAGACATTGGTGGACGATGAGAATAGAACTATAACTCACATAGGCTTGGGTGGAGATATCTTGAATCACTACAAGAGCTTCAATGCCATATTCAGTGTGACTCCAAGACTAGTTGATGCTCAAGAAAACGGAAGCTTGGCTAAATGGATCGTTGAGTATGAAAGGAAAGATGAAAATGATCCTCATCCAACCGATTATTTAGCCTTCTTTGAGCAGGTCACGATAGATCTTAGTACTGAAGTACATGCCAAAACGACTGCTTAAAATACTTATTTATTAGAGAGATGCTAGAATCACAAAAGATTTTGACAAAAAAAAGTTCCCAGCTGATGTGGCGGTTGTGATTTTCATCTCTCAACGGCCTAGATTTGGTCAAAGTTTGAAACCACACCCGCCACATCAGCTGGGAACCTTTTTTTGTCAAAATCTTTTGTAACTTTATCATTTCCCTATTTATTATGGATCGGTGTTGTATGAATAATTGAGGCCGCTATTATCTGCCCGTGTATGCATAGGCGAATGCGGTTAAGTGGGTATGTTGTTTGCGAATAATCTCTTGTAATATTGCAGCTTCATGTTAAGCCATCTTCATTTGTTCATGCTTGGATGTGATGTTTGGGTTTGCAAATGTTATTGTAATTGTGTTTTTAGTAATAAATGTGGTTGGATTACTATTTACTCCTTTAGTTAACTTTTTTCATGGATATACTCAGGGGCGGACCTACGTAGGGGCCTGTGGGGTCACGTGCCCCCACAGGCCCGAAACTTATTTCAAATAGGCCTTGAGTAGTTATAGATTTAAATAGCATTTAGAAAGAACAACTAACTTAATGCTACCAGTATAGACAACTATCTTGCCTTGGCTCAGTGGAACGTGATATGGATGTGCGCATCACAGGTTGGTAGTTCGACTCTCTCAACTTGCCAATTCTTTGTGCCCTTTTTCTTTTTTGTAATTAGTTAACATTTGAGTCCTATATTACGTTCTTTCGACCCTTATTTTCAAATCAGTTCTTTTTTGAGTCTTTTCTCTTTATAAATTCGACGTTTACTTTGGTTAACTTCGTTAGAGTCATTTTTCTCAATAATTTTACGTTTTGTTTTTTTGTTTCATTTTCTTATATGCGTACATATATATATGTATATCTTTGATTCTCTTTGTGATTTGATCTTGATTTCCATTAACTTTGTTAGACTCATTTTTCTCTATATTATTATGTCTTCTTCTTTATTTCATTTTCTTATATACGTATATATTATATTTTTTTTTTTTTTTGTTAAACCAACGTATATATTATACTTCTTATTATTTTTTCTTAACCTCAGTCTATAATCTCTTTCATTTACTCCTTTAAAAACGTAAAATGTGGTGAACATGTTGCAAGACATAAAGCGCTCTCTTTCGAAATAAGATTTACACTACTATTTTTTTTTATAATTCGAATGTATATGAGATTAATTCTTTATACTGAGAATATAGTCAATGCAACTCACAAAGAAGTTAAGGAGGCGAGTTGGTTCAGAGGTATAACTAATACAATAAAAATAGCACTCGCTTGAACTTCACCTAAAAATGTTGAATAATTTAAAGTTTTTTATTCTAACTAATGGTGCCCCCAGAAAGGAAAATTTCTGGGTCCGCCACTGGATATACTTCTTTTACAAATAGGTAAGCAGAACGTCTACCCTTGATATTGGTTTGTTTGCGCAGGATCTTCAAATTAAATTCTTGAGCCCAACTCTCCTAAATGTTTGGCCTCTACGTTCCACAATTCGATGGTTCAAGAGAAAGATGAATAAGAGCAAAATGGAAAGAGAGGAAATAAAGAAGATATAAATAAAATATTAAAGAGAAAAATAAATAATAAAAATCGAAGACAAATTAGCAAGAAATTGACAGCTTATCTGTCAGGAGGATCATTTCATAATAATTGTATAACATACTGAGCTCAATAATAGCTACCATAAAAACAACTCACATTGACAATTTCTCTTCATGTCACCCATTTTCATTTTCTTTAAGAAATGTCAATAACTACCTATAGACATATACGAAGTGTAGCTTAAAAAAACAATATCAAACTGTGTGAGAATCAAATCCAGGGCATGTCTGTTATCGCTTCAATTTCTTCGTAAATATCTTCAACATGTCCCTTTGACATTGATTGAATGGTTGAATTTTGTTATCTAACAGAACAATAATAGTAATTAGAGATACATGTGGCGCATGTATATATATATTTATATATGCTAATTTGCCCAAAAAGTTATTTCCAAATTATTTATTGCACTGCCCTGCCCTGCCCTGCCCTGCCTTCTTTTTTCTTTTTTATATACATGTTAAATATATGGCATACGACTTAGTACAAGGCTTCAAAAAAGTCACACGAAAGAAAAAGAGGGAAAAAATATTAGTGAAACCAATTGTAATATTAAGCTTTTACGGCGCTCACAATCTAAGTCTATGTTTTCATGCGTTAAGTAACCAAATAACAATCAGTTTTGTTTCAACAAAAAAAAAGTAACCAAATAACACAAAATCGAGTTAGCAAAGTTAGAATATGGAAAAGGAGAGATGCTACAATGACTTAGAGGATGACATAAAGACGTGGAGTACACTAAAAAACACTAAAAGACAAAGTTTTTTCAAAGTTTAACTACCGTGGGGACCGCTTTTGTTTCCAAATGAGGAAACATGTCATCCTCTAAGTACCAAATTCTAAGTCACTCTATCATCTATGGAAAAATCAAAGTCCCGCTAAGATATTTATTATTAAAATATTAATTGCATGTTAGAGGATAAAGTAATTTGGCAGATCATCTCTCTCTAAAGAACTTTTCCCTACCAATATAGAATTACAATAGTGATCGACACGAATGGCAATAAAATGATTGTGTGGGGTCTTATGATAGATAACAGATAGCCAGTTAGAGAAACTCGCCATCAATATTAAATGAATAATGGAGTTAGTAAGTATATATATATATATATATATATATATATATATATATATATATATATATATATATATATATATCGAAGTTATCTATATTACCCACCATTCTTCTCCCTTTTCATAACACGAATAGGAATATGCAACAATTACTTAGAAGATTACTTAGAGATGACATAATGACTCATTGTTCACTAAAAGACAAAGTGTTTTCAAGGTCTGAAAAAGAGAGAGAGAGAGAGAGAGAGATGTAAGGAAAGGGATGGAAAGAGAGAGAGAAAGATGAAGGAGAGAGAAAAGGAAGAGAGAGAGTTGTTGCCGGCAGAGAGTCGCTGGCAAAAAACCGGCCGACAACACTCTGTCAGCAGGCAGCAACAAGTAATGGTGTGTTTGGTTAAAAAAATTTAGTTTTTCACTCTTTAAAATTTTACACTTCGGATATTTTTTTATTTTCCTAAATCGCCCACCTTTCTCTTCATTACATATTGAAAACCTAGGGGTAATTTTCATTTTCTATAACAAATGTCAATAACTAACTATAGAAATACGTCTATAGCTTTCAAAAAATAAAAACAGTAGCAAATTTAGTGAGGATCAAACCCATGATCTTTGGGGCATGTCACCTTCAGTTTAATCACTTCAATTTCTTCGAAAATATCTTCAACATATCCCATTGACATTGATTGAATAGTTGAATTATTGTTTCCTAAGAGAGAATAGTAGCTAAAGATATATCTAGCACGTGTATCATGGTATATGCAGATTTGTCTAAAAAAAACTTATTTCCAAATCATATATTGCACCACTTGCCTTTATCTTTGTTGTTTCTCTGGTATTATGAAAAACCAGTATTCTTTCTTCCTGTTTTAATAAAAACAAGGATACACCTTATTGTGTCTTTTTGAAATAAATTCAGAGATAATTTTTATGTTTAAAAAATGATACTGTATTTAAACAGATTAAAAAATAAAAAACCAGTATAATTAAAATAAAGATAATTAAAAGGTTAGAGAGAGAAAAAAGCCGAGTCCAGTTGTCTCTTTCCTTAAGACAGTGAACACCCTGGTATTAGTACTAAAACCAGTCAGATGTTTGTCTCCCATGATACAACGGTTATACCTTTCAGGATGACGACTAAGAGTACTTCGTTTTTCTGAAAGCGTGCGGACTTCGAACAAGCAGTAAGAACCAAAAGAAAATGACTTCTTAAAACTCTAAATGCTCAATGAACTTTTAATGCTAAAAAATTTTGTGTTTTGTTTGCTGGATTCTGTTTGGTATTTATAGGAGTATTGGTGACACTTCAGACAGGTGCCTATAGACGAATGGATGCTTCCCAACAGTCATATTTGTCTGTTGGTTTTCGGGTGCCATCTTGACCGTCAGATCTCAACGGATCTATCAAGATCTCGCGCCTTGAACGGCTACCGTTAGATCATCAACGGATCTATCTTAAGGGCGACAATCATCCTAACCGTTGGATCAAATCTATGACCATAAAATCAAAGGCTCCAATCGCTCCTCGCGACGATGCGTACGTGCGAAGTGCGGGCGGGCGCCTCAAAAGCGCCCTAAACGCCCATTAGTCCATGCCGCGCGTGCGCATGCGTGGTGTAAACCACGCGAAACACCTTTTTATTTCAACCAACATACCATAAATATATGGAAGATTCTATTTAAGGAAATAAAACATTTCCATCATCATAAATGTGGTACTAACTCAAAATCCCGGTTTAGAATTAATGGTACCCATACCAAACTAATTTTGTAGTAACTCACTCATATAGAATCAGATTGGGACAAAATTTGAGTCTAAATTCAAGAGCTCGACGAGACGAATCCAACGAGACATCTTTCTCGAGATTTTGATGAATATAGGTACATCAAATTAAGGAAAACCCGGTCCAGCTGCTTTTGACCTAGGTACCGATTCCAACAATCTTTTCTTCCTCTATACAGGTTAAATACAAAGGATACGACTTGGTACAAGCTAAGGCTTTACAAAATTCGAAAAAAAACAATTAGGATAGAAAAAGTATCAACGCCAAATGTAATATTAAACGTGTACCAAGCTCATGATCTATGGATCTAAAGTAACGAAATAAAACAAAACCGAGTTAGCCTAGTTAGAACATGAAGAAATCCAAATTGTGTTTATATTTACATGTCAAATGATAGAGTTGTTGTCAATTCATTTCTCTATATCTAAAGAGTTTTTCTTGCTAATATCTTCCAAAGAATGTGATTCTTACTGAGTTACAATAGTTATCACTGAAATGGTGATAAAAATTATTGTTTGAGATCCTATGGTTGGTGACAGATAGCCAGTTAGAGAAACTCGCGATCAATACTAAATGTTCAACTGAGTTAATAAGGGCATATATATATATATAAATATCTTATCTTGAATAGCTAGAAAAGATCGACAACACAAATGTGATGTGGGTTGCACCATCAACATGTCCTATCTATTTTATTTTATTTATTTTGTTTAAAGGTCCTATTAATTTTATGTTTATAATATAATAAACTTATCTATATTCACCCACCATTCCTCTCCCTTCTCATAATACAAATAATCATATTCAAACTTGCATTTCTAAGGGATAATTTAGAAAAAGAAAAAGGGAAAAAAAGGGATAAAGATGATTGAACATATAACATCAGAGAACATGTGACTTCATTTTACTTGGGTTGTCCTTAACTTCAGTTAGTTTTATGCGTGCATCACGATAACTAATAGTATCGGTAAAAATTGATTTTATAAGTATGCCATTTTCATGGGCAATTTAAGGAAAAGAGAATCCCAACCCCAATCACCTCCTAGATTCGGAATTCTCTTCTGAAGAAATCATGTTCATCAGCTGGGAATGAGATGTCGGGTGCATCAAATGTGTTCCAAACAAGAACTAGGGTATGTGATTGCAGGTATTGCCGTATTGGTCGGGTACTTGAGAATCGGTCGCTTGGAGAAAACCCCTGGCCTCCCAAGTTTGTACTACCCCAACTCCCAAATTCTCTTGAGTTTGTGCACTCACTTGGACCTATGTTTTGCTAAACTCAGCCTACAAAATTAAGAAGGAAAAGGTAAACTTGAAAATTGTAGTTGTATAAATAAGAGAGTTTGGTTAATTAAGGTTGTTGTTACAACTTACAACGTTTACCCAACTCAAAATAATTGCAAATAAGTTGAAAAGACTCTAACTAGAGTGTCCTTTTCTCATACGCGTGTACTATGTCTATGTATGCCCATCGGCCTCACACTCAATCCTGACTCTAACACCATGTTAAGTTTATGTCTATCAAAATCAATTAGCATTGAATGTGACAATATTATATTTCTATGGTTACTGAAGTACAACTTTTTCTGCAGATACTATTCCCACATGCATGTTTCCCTCATAGTTTTTTGAAATTATGGTTATTATTAACTGAGGGCGAGGGAAATAGCACCGAAAAAAACCGAAATTTATAACTATAAATAGTATCATTAGGATATAATAGTACACGAGAGTATGACAGACGAGAAATTCTATTCATCCCTCCATTTTGGTCCTTCCCCCATCCCTCCGCCAATGTGGTAGCATACCACTTGAGTGTGAAGCAATTGGAGGGAGAATTGTGAGAAAATATACTCCAGTGATATGTCGCCACATCGATAGAGGGTTGGAGGAAGGACCAAAATGGAGGGATAAATAGAATTTTTTATCCTAAAAATAAATAATAATTTGTTAAAAAAAAGCGTGAAGAACACCAACTACTGAGAATAACTAAAGAATAAATAAAACCCTACTAAAGGGTTGGAGTAATGAAAGCACTCTCCCAACATGTTCCATGTGTAACCACATGCTAGCTAGCCAAGGATAAAAATGCCAATAAAGATATCAATGAGAGCAATCTTCCACGATGGTGCATTTGGTTGCAGGATTTTTAACTAGATTCCTATCAAGAGTGAGATTTGGTAGGAATCAAGATTCTTAGGTCTATTTTACTACCAAGAATCGTAGGACTTGAATCTTAAGGATTCTTAGTAGTGGACCAAAATCTCATCCTACCCCTGAAGTTTTTTTAGGAATTTGAATTAATAAACTAAAATTCAAACTTAAAATCATCAAAAAATGTTTCATTGTGAACGTATTTTTTTCAAAAATTGTTTTTCCAGACAAAAGTTTTTCGAAGAAAATTGATTTTCGAAAATCGTTTTTTTCCAAAACCTGGTTTTCTCGATAACTGCTTTTTTTCCTGAACGATTTTTTCTCGAACCTTCTTTTTTAACCAAAAAATCGTTTTAAAAATGGTTTTACCCAAAAACTGTTTTTTCTCGCAAACCGCTTTTTCTCTTTAACCAAAATTTCCTGAATAGTTTCCGAAATATCCTGAAAATTTTTTTGCTTCATTAAGATTGCTTTTCTCGAAAATCTTTTTTTTCCAGGAAAAAGTTGTTTCTGAAAAAAAATTGATTTTCAAAAAAAAATGTTTTTTGCAAAAAAAATGGAAACGATTTTCGAGAAAACAATTTGGGAGATTTTATAGGGCCCCTCATTTTTGTTAAAATAAGGGCCCCCAATGATTATTTACCAAGTGAAATGGTTCATGGGGAGGCCTTTTAACAAAATTGGGGAGGCCCTATAAAACTTCCCTTTTATAGGGCCTCCCATTTTCGTTAAAAGGGCCCTTAAAAAAAGCACTCTCCCTTCTCTCGTTTGTCCTAGCGAAAAAATTAACGTCGTTAAGTCAAAATTATTCAAACCAAGAAAAAGTCCCTTCACCGATCAAAAGCCCCATCCCTCTTTCATCTTCCTCATAACCTTTGTTTCATCTTCTTCTTCAGTTTATCTTCTCCCTCTGTAAAATCTATCACCTCTATCACTACTGCCATTTTCATTTTCATCTCTCCATCATTCTTTCTCGGTTTCTATCTCGTTCTGTCTCTCTCTTTTTCATCTTCATCTCTTCCTCTTTCATCTTCCTCATAATCTCAGGTTTAGTTTTTTTTTTTTTTTTTGAAACTATATTATTTCAATATTTGAATCTATTGGTTAGCAACACAAGGAAGAAGATTAGCGAACCTTACTTGGAAGCATTTTGTCTGGAAGCAGGTAAAAATCAAGAGAGAAAGAAAACCCCCGTGTGAGCATTCTGGTCGCACCAGACCAAAAAGCTACTGGTGGCAAATACGGTGGTCTCGAGCCGTAAATGTTGCATAATTCGGCCTGAGCCCACTGAAAATTGAGCCAGTAGCTAAATACGAAAGTCTCGAGCCGTAAATGTTGCATAATTCGGTCTGAGCCCACCGAAAATTTGGCCAGTAGCTGCTGGACCAAATTTCGGTTGGCTCGGGCCGAATTATGTAACATTTTACGTTGGGCGCAGGCCGAATTATGCAACATTTTACTGTGGGTTCGATCCGTAAAGATTGATAACTTGGCCTGAGCCCACAGAAAATTGGGCCAGTAGCTCTGTTTCATCTTCTTTTTCAGTTTATCTTCTCTCTCTATAAAAGCTATCACCTCTATCACTACGGCCATTTTCATCTTCATATCTCCTTCATTCTCTTTCGGTTTCTCTTTGTCTCTCCCTCTTTCCATCTTCCTCTTTCATCTTCGTCAAATCCTAGGTTTAGTTTTTTGAAAGTTTGGTTATCAACAAAGTGGAAGAGGATGAATATTTAGGGACTTGAGTTTGGGTTGAGATAGTTAGATTGCTAATGTGGGTGATATACACCCTTAAAGTGGGTTTTATAAACCATTGCATGAGGGACCCTTTAACCAAACAAGGTCAATGACTATTTACCAAGTCAATGAATTCATGGGGAGGCCTTTTAACAAAAATGGGAGGGCCCTATAAAACTTCCCAAAACAATTTTCGAGAAAACGAAAAGTTCCCGAAGAAAACGATATTTGAAAAAACGAGTTTCGAGAACAGGGTTGCTTCAAATATTTTTTTTTTTAAAAGCGTTTAAAAATACTCAAATAATAATAAATTCTTGGATTTTTATTAGTTAACAAACAAACCAAAAAAAATTACTTTGACTCGTGATTCCGTGGAGTTATGAATGTGCGGATTCATGATTCCGTCATCCAAACACACCATGAATGTAATTTAAGATCTTGCTTCACTGATATTTTTGAGTAATATTTTTCAATACGTCCATCGAGTTCCACACAATGCCATGCCGTGAAGATAGATTGAGAAACCCTAGAAGATTACAATGAAAAACAGGAGAGTTCTTAAAAAGGAAACAAAGTTCTACTAGGCTAACGACTAGTCATATACTTTTTAATAAATTAGTCGTTAAAGGAGTTCCCCAAAAATATATAAACAATAAGCCATCAGTTTGTTGTAGATGTTTTTCCTTTTCTATATAAACTCATTCCAGCAACATTCTTCTCATCATACAATCAATAAGCAAAATATTAATTTGGAGAACTAAGTGAGGAAGAGATAAAGATGATTGAGACACTTGAACGTGTAACTGAGGTTGAAGTCTCACCTGAGAAACTCTATAAGATATGGAAGGAAGATATTCATGACATACCAAAACATATTCCTCATTGTTACAAGAGTGTCGACCTTCTCGAAGACGGTGTTGCTCCAGTCAAGTTATGGCGTTATGTTTTCGGTAATATAATCCAATCAATGATTTTGTTATTAATTTTGTTTCATACTTATATTGCTTGCTTCTTACCAAGGTGGCATTTATTTTTTCTAGTTCAGATTTCACCGATTTCAGAATGTCGTATTTTTTGATTCGTACACTGAAAAAAAAAAAAGTTTGACATTAAATAAGTCCATTTTAAGAGTTTATTGTTTGAAATAACTGCGGTAACCCTAACCGAAATAAGTCATGATCTCAAACAATTTAGAAGAAAAACACCACATATATATGCTATTTACTTAACTATATATCATGACACGATGAAAAATGCAGGGGGTAAAACTTTATATGTGAAGGAGAAGACAATATTTGACGACGAGAAAAGATCGGTGAATCACGTCGTGCTGGATGGGGTCATTTTTAATGATTTCAAAAGTTTCGAGGCCAAGGCAACCATCTCTCCGAAAATAGTTGATGGTCATGTTAATGGGAGTTTGGTGAAATGGGAGCTGATATATGAGAAGAAAAATGAGAGTGTCCCTGATCCAACGGGTTATTTGGACTTCTTTGAACAAGCCACCACAGATATGGACGGTCAAATGCTCCTCGCTGAGAAGCTGCCTACTACAACTGCAGCATAATCACACACATATATATGTGTGTGTGTGTGTAAAAATAAAGCCATGGAGCTACCTTGTTTATTTCTTTGCCTGGAGCAATATCTTACTATGTCTGCTTTCTGTCAGTGTGTATCCCAGTACCTAAAAATATGTTTGGAGGTTGTGTACTAAATTGTTGTCAATTAAGAATGCAGTGTGGATTGGACTTATTAGTATGTTGACATCTTACGTGGCTTGTCAAGATTCGTGCCTTCGACGATCCTGACCTTTCGATGATTCTGATCTAGTACTAATTAAACAACGAACCGCGACAGACCACCTAAGATTTCTAGCCTGAGTCTACCTGATTCTCTAACATTACTCTTCTTTTAAAAAACTCACTTTACCACTATAAGTAGGTATGTAACACCCCAAATCCAGATTTCCACGTCGGCCGCCATGAAAACCTAAATTTAAAGTATTTCTCCGCATAACAGTAAACATATAGGATATACTCATCAAGGAGACAAATAGTATAGAACATGAAGCTCAAAAAGTAACAATAAATCAACTAATGAAACTTTATCAAGTTTCTCAAAACTCACAGGATGTCTCTAAATCATCGACACAAATGTCGGACAAGATAAAACATAAATAACACCAAATGTTTAGGAGATACAACTCCAAATAACTACCTAAAGAAAGAAAGAAACCCACTAAAGAAACTCCTCCAAGGCTAACTATGACTCAAGCAGGCGGCACTTCCCGATTTTCTTGTCCTGAAAAATAAAAGGTTGGGTCAGACCCCAACAAGTAGATTTCGAAACCTCTAAAGCCTCAATAGACAGTTTCAAGAGCTACCAAAACAAATAGACAACCACATATCATGTAAAGATGTCCAAGTATAGTATCCGAGTTGTGACCATTAGAAATAAAGTGCACCACATATGTAACAAACAACAAAAAGCGACATGACGAGTTGGTGTCCACCTTATGTAAGAGTGTGGTCCACAAGGTCATCCATTGTGTTAGCACCGACCGCATACGCTCCATACCTATATCACATCCGGTAGAGAGGGTCGAACCAACCACAAAACTCTTACAACCCTTCACCAACTCCATCACGTCACACATACATAATATCACACCATTTGTAATAAACAACCAAAAGCAATATGACAAGTTGGTATCCACGTTGTATGAGAGTGTGGTCCACAAGGTCATCCATTGTGTTAGCGCCGACCCGATACGCTCCATACCTATATCACATCCGGTAGAGAGGGTCGAACCAACCACAAAATTCTCACAACCCTCCACCAACTCCATCACATCAGACACATATAATAGCATCACACCACAACATACATAAATCAAAATCATATTCGTTTGTATATTGCGACATACGAGTTTCATATTTATAATGTTTGCAAGTAATAAATCAATGATGATAATAGCCTAAAATTCTCATATCATGTTGAGTTCTAGGACATGATCATGTATCTATATAAAGAGTATTGTCCAAGAGTGAGAGGCATCTAATTATAAGAGTTATATACTAAAATCATGGAAAATTAAGAGATTTAGCCCTAAATATCATTGTAATACATGAATCTAGCATGAAAATGTAAATGAAGATTGTATGTTTCATCAAGGATGTCATTATAGCAAATATCGTCAAAATCTAACACATAGATGAGATTCAAAGTGACCTAAAAATAAGTTTGTAGGAATATAAATCTACTACTTATAGTATATATATTTGTGTCAAGGACCCTAATCTATGTTCAAGTAATACTAAAATCTAGGGTTTGTAGTTTCATCTAGTTTGTCTAGGTTTATCTATAAAAATGACTATTCAAGCCCTAGAGAGATAGAAATCTACCTTAGATCCAAAGCAAGCCAAGCTCCACACCAAGAACAACAAAGAAAATCACCAAACTTTGATCCCTCCTTCTCCTTCACTTTGCCCTAGTTTTCTCTCTCTAGAACCAAAATCTCTATCTCTATCTCTAGCACTTGTTGTTATAAAAGAAGAGGAATGAAGGGAAGTAAAGTAGTAGTGGTAGGGTTAAAAGGATTAATATGGGGTTTGAGGCAATATAGGAGGGAAGCAAATCATCTTCCCATTTTCTCACTCTAGTGTAGGCAACCACAAACTCACGGCAGCAAGAGAAATGGAAGTGAGGGATGATGGTCTAGGGTTTTTTTTTGCCAGCGCTTTGGGGAAAGCTAAATAGTTTCCGAGGTGTGAAGACTTGGTCAAAAATTGGTCAATTTTGTTTGACAATTTTATTTAGGGGGAAAGCAACATAGCTTCTCCACCTCAGCTCTCTCTGTCTCTCCACCTCAGCTCTCTCTCTCTCTCTCCACCTCACCTCACTCTCTCTCCACCTCACCTCTTTCTCTTCTCCGATTAGGTCGTCGGCCGGAAAATTTTCCGGCCGGCGACCTAATCGGAGAAGACAAAGAGGTGAGGTGGAGAGAGATTGAGGTGAGGTGGAGTGTTTTTTTATCTCCCCTTAAAATTTATTTTCTCAAAAAATTTCTAAAATTCTACATACTCCCTTTAAAATTTCACACCCCGAAAACTATTTAGCGTTCCTCAAAGCGCTGGCCTTTTTTTTATTTCAAGTGATCCTACTGCAGGCAACCCAAAATATTACTAGGGGCACTACAAGGTATAACTAGTACGGATTGGCTAGGAAATTTTGTGAAGTAAACATTATTTAGGACATATTAGCTGGGTACCAACGGTTTTGAATTGGAGGTCGACAAACAATAAAGATTCAAGATCATTATTTACGGAGAGTTATTAAAATAGACAGGAACAATTTTATAAAATATATTGTTTATAACTTGAACTATTTATTTCAGGATCTGGGGGCGGTAAGACCAAAATAAAATATATAATAGATTTAAGGTCCAAACTTGATATAAAATAGGTAGAAAGTGTATGTTTTGTGAATATTTGTTTTTTTCCTCGTACAAATACACAAATGTATCACTAATGTGTCAACAGTATAGTGAATTGGTAGAAATAGGTTTGCTTTATAAGCAACTCAAACCATTGAATAAAAGAAATTAAAAGACAAATACAAAAAAAAAATTGAATTTTATTTTTTATTGAGAATTCAGCTACGATCTACGTTAGTCGTTGCAAGGCATTATTTATACATCATGAAGATGTGATACACACGATAACCGCCTAATTAAACCATGAATGAAAATGCCTAAAGCCCGACAACATGAAAGAAGCCTAAAGCCCGACCAATTTATTACATTAATTACTTTATTTTAATGCCTAAATTACATGGGATAAATCTTGATTACAAACTGCTTCTAGCAAGACTTCATCCTACGATCTCATGGGCTTAAGAGGGGTTCCAACCACTACACCAAAGGCCGGTGAACAAAAAAAAACTTACCCAACGCAGACACTTTACCAGACTCTAAGTTCTTCTAATAAACTCACTTACATCTAATTAGTAGCAAAATTGAATACTAATAAAACGAAAAATACAAAAAACGTGATGAACATGAAGAACAATAAAATCATGAAGAATGTTGAAAGTGTCTTGAATATAGGTCGATATCTAATCAGGTTTGCGACCCGCTAAACCGCTTTCAGGAATTTTTGGACCCGTTTAGCAGGATTGATCTCAAAAGCAGGGTTGATCTTGGAGCCAAAGCATCTGTTAAGGCGGTTATCAGTGTAGTATCCATGTATATTTCTGAATTAGAAAGAGAGAGGGTGTGGGGTTAGGGTTTTCAGCGGGCTATATAAACTAAAACCATAATGATATTTTTGCATTCCTATGAATCCCTTTCTGTAACTTGTAACTCTTATCATACTGAAAATCATCGGGTCGTTGTTCGTCGTGAAGTAATAACAATCTGAACCACGTAAATCTCTTGTGTTCAGTGTGATTGTTTATTTTTCTGGTTACTCTCATTAGTTACTTGTTCTTCATCACAAACAGAGAACATGAATATCCAAAAACAATCGACAAACATCAATAAACCAATAGCTAAACCAACATAGTTTCTTGATCAAACTTGAGTAATTTCATGGTGACACATGTTAAGTCATAAATTTATTTGACAAGTATAAACCGATTTCAGCGTTTCACTTACAAAAATAAAAAGAACCTGTTAATATTTGTATGAAATTCAAAAATATGTTAGGGAAAAAAATTAAATGAGAAGGACAACAGTAAGAATCATGGCATTTAAGTCCATATCTGCCTTTCTATTTAAACATAGTTGGTTATGAAATTGTATGTTTGGTATAGAACTATTCTCAAAAGGGAAATGATAAAGTTACAAAAGATTTTGACAAAAAAAAGTTCCCAGCTGATGTGGCGGGTGTGGTTTCAAACTTTGACCAAATCTAGGCCGTTGAGAGATGAAAATCACAACCGCCACATCAGCTGGGATTTTTTTTTTGTCAAAATCTTTTGTGATTCTAGCATCTCTCTTCTCAAAAACCAAGCAGTAAAAAACATCTCAACCCTACTAGGAGAAAGGAGGTAGTAAGGACAAATATATTAGGTCTAACTAAGACAATCTGTTCAAAATTTCCTTCATTAGTTAATGAACTACCTAACCATTAGCTTCACGTAAATCTCGTTGCTTTAAGATGTCTTAGCTATTTTTCCTTTCTATATAAACCCATCCATCATTCTTCTAACAATACAAAACAATAACCAAACCAATTAGCAAGAAAGATTCAAGTTAGAACAAGATGATTGGAAGACTTGAAGTTGTAAACGAGGTTGAGTGCCCAGCTGACAAGCTTTATAAGTTGTGGAAGGACGATGTTCATGAAATACCAAAACATATTCCTCATATTTACAAAAGCGTTGAAATTCTTGAAGACGGTGACCATGGAGCGGGTGTTTCCCCTGTCAAGTTCTGGCATTATGCCTTTGGTAATATTATCTAATTAATGATGCCTTGATGCTTATACCGTTTTATTCTTTTTTAGTATTTTTGTTTTAATATAATGAGATGAATATATGCAGGGGGTAGAGTTATAAATGTGAAGGAGAAGACGGTGGTGAACGATGAGGAGAGATCTGTAAATCATGTCGTCTTGGACGGGGATGTTTTTAATACTTTCAAGAGCTTCCAGGCCAAAGTTACAACCACTCCAAGAGTAATTGATGGTAAAGTTGATGGGAGTTTGGTGAAATGGGAACTTATATATGAGAAGAAGAGTGAAGATGTCCCTGATCCCTATGATTATTTAGCCTGGTTTGAACAAATCACTAAAGATCTCAACTCTGAATTTCACCTCAAGAAGGGGGGTGTCTAAGATAATTGTAGTAGCAATTAAGCATGGAGGTACCTTGTTTATGTCTTTGCCTGTTTGAAGTACTCGTATCTTCGTAGTTGTTTTGCTTGGTTTTTGGGTTTATATCCCAAAACCTAATAATGGGTTATGTAATTTGTAACAAAGAGTGCAGTGTGAAGTCTATTACTATTATATAACCCTAAAGTCTTATGATTTGTTTAAAGTTAGAGGGGTGCCCCTTCCGAACAACATATATTTTCTTTATTAGCACGGCTACATGGCCGGATATTGTTGCTCTACCGACGATGTTTCATGCCTATTTTCACTCCTAGACAGCCACATCCTCATTCAGGCCAAGATATGGCACAATTATCGGCCATCTAGACTTTTCCTTTCTTTGTCCGCACGCTTGCAAATATATGGTTGCAGGTTAAGGTGGTCACAATGACAAGGATGGTGATATGTTTACTTATAATGACGATGATGTGAATTAGTATAACGAGACCATGAATAGTCTTGAAATAATTTGATTATTAATAGCTTTTGGTGTATTGATATGGTTTACGTTTCATCATATTTTATAATTATAAAAAAATAAAACTAGAACTATTAGGAAACTAGAAAAACAATAAAGATAAATTTATAGTAGTATTGATTTAGTACTCTTTCGAGTCAGGTTCCTCTTCTTCTGAGTTTTCTTCTCTTAATTCTCTTACATTTACCAAGTATGTTGAGCAATATTCTTAAGTAAAGATGACACTGATTTTACTTAGAAATTAACACAAAACATGTATGAGGAAGTGTATGATAATTTGACATTTAAATTTAAGGGCCCTCTCATTTTTGTTAAAAGGGTCCCCTCGATGATTATGTACCAAGTGAAATTGTTTACGGAGAGGCCTTTTAACAAAATTGGGAAGACCCTGTAAAACTTACCTTAAATTTATATGTGGACTCTTCTAAATATTGGTTTCGACATTCGTAATCTTAGAGTCTAAAACTATCTATAAGGGAGGCCTGGGATTAGATTAAGACATTTTAAGATATACAAATATTCAATAATGTAGTAGATTGGAGAGTCTACAAATGGTTGAGGAACTAAACCACATAATCGTTGCAAAATTAAAAGAGGTGTGGTTGGGATATTAAAAGACATCTCACTAGAAATATTCAATTTTCATTTTTCATATTATTAAAATTTGTATAAGAAGATGAAGTTGATGAAACCACGATAATACTAATTAATAATAATAATAATAATAACAATAAAATATAATATAATATAATAAAATCGTTGTCAACAATACTTTAAAGAGATCTCAAATATGTCTACGAGATGTGAGTCACCATCCAATCAAACTACCCCACCTTAGTTTTGTCCAATTCAAAATTTCATTTGTCCTATACAATCAAACTACCCCACCTTAGTTTTGTCCAATTCAAAATTTCATTTGTCCTATACAATCAAACTACCCCACCTTAGTTTTGTCCAATTCTAAATTTCATTCGGGACAGATACGACAAATCTTAAGATCTCTTGATGCAAGCAGAGAGGTATATCTTATACCTCCCATCATCCAAAGATTTTTCATTATTTTAAAAATAACAAGATTGTGCAAATATGATAGACAATCATACATTATGTATAATTTGAATATGGTTGTGATTGTCATAAGTTATTGTAAAGACACTCTGCATCTTAAAACCCATATAAAGTATCCTACATTATTCATATTCGGTCGTAATTCTCTACATAATATTCATATTCTTAAGGACATTCTTAATACTTTTAGTGTGTCATCAGGTCAAATGATCAATTACAAGAAATCTAATATCTTCTACTCCAAGAATTCTCATCCGAAATTCAAGCGTCTTATTATGCGCTCCCTTAAAGTTAAGAATGCGTCCACCTCGGATAAATACTTAGGGGCGCAGCTTTTCATTGGAGCAAATAAGACTAAAGCTTTCAATGACATCCTTCTTCATATCAAAGCCAAATTAGAGAAATGGAATCACTCTTTCCTTTCTCAAGCTGGGCGCACTGTTGTTATCTCAACAATAGTTGCAGCCGTACCCCGATACCAAATGCAATGCTTTGCCATTCCTAAAGGCATATGCAAGAGCATTACGACTATTCAAAAGTCGTTCTGGTGGGGTAAGTCTAGAGGCATTTATACGAAATCTTGGTCTTCCATTTGTATGCCCAAATCCATGGGAGGGCTTGGTATACATCTACCTGAGTTAGATAATAAAGCTATGCTCAGTAAGCTCGCTTGGAGGATTAAATCGGAGCCCAATGCTATGTGGGTCCGTTTCCTAAAAGCTAAATATTTTCCTCATACAGAGAATCCTGGTCCAGTCAAGCCACATCACTCGTGGATATGGAAGACTATTAGAAAGCAATTACACCAGATTGAAGATTTCACTACTTGGGAGGTCCACAATGGAGAGAACATCAATATTTGGACTGATAGCTGGATTCCTGACATCAATAATCCTCAAATCCATAGTAGTGAACCCACAGTGACAAAGGTTTCTCAATTAATCAGTAATAACAAGTGGAATGAAGAGGTCCTCACTAGTAACTTTGATAATAATACCTATAACCTTATTAAATCCATCCCCATCGATGAAACGGGGGTGGATCAAAGAATTTGAACGCTTACTAAATCGGGTAAGTTTACAGTTAAATCCATGTATAACTACCTTTGCACTAGTATGAATTCTCCCCCTCCACTTAACCCTAACTGGAAATTTATTTGGTCTCTCCCTACTATACCCAGAATACAAAATTTCATTTGGAAAATATGTACTAAATCCCTTCCAGTGAGGAAAAGAATTGGTAAATATATTAACAATAACCTGGTTTGCCCTAACTGTAATGAAATTGAATCTATTGAGCATGCGCTACTTCACTGTCCTCTTGCTAGAAATATCTGGTTCTATTTCAATATCGTAACAGAGAATATTATGAATGTTACAGAATGGATTTTTTCATGGGAGCACACACCTCCTTTCAATGAACCTTCATACCAGAATCTGTTAGCCACTATCCTGTGGATAATTTGGAAAATCAGATGTGATCACTGTTTTCAATATGATATTAATTCTCTATCTCAGATTATTAATATGATTCAGGCTTTTCCAAAAAATATTATCACTCTTCCTAGCATGAATACACAATTGCAAGGAAAATGGAACCCTCCAGAACCAAATTGGCTGAAAATTAATGTTGATGCTTCTTTTATCAATGTGCATGATATTACAGGAATTAGCCTAATTATCCATAATTCTGAATCTAAATTCATAGAAGCTCATACGAGTATTACGAGAGGCAGAAATAGTGTAGAAGGAGAGGCAATTGCAATTCTCGAGGGCCTGGTATGGGCGGTAGAACATGATTATAATAATATTATTATTGAAAGTGATAATATAAATATCATACATAACATTCAGAATACTAAGCATGAAGTTCAATGGCAGTCTAGAATCCATCTTCGTAAAATTCAGGAGGTAAAACGCAAGATTCATATGGTGAAATTCAGTTACACTAATCGTAGATTCAACTCTCCGGCGGATAAGCTTGCTAAATGGGCAGAAAGAAGAATAAATCGAAGACTTGGAGCAGAATTCCTTATTTTATGGTTTCTTTCTATTGTAATGACACTTTATTAGCTTAATAATATTTGTATCTCTTAACAAAAAAAAAATAATATAAAGTATCCTACATGCCATTATTTTTAGAATTATTAACATAGAATCAATAAATTATGGAATTTTACATCCACTGAACATTAAATCAGTGACCTCAAGATTTTTAGAGTGAATACACTACCGTTGGAGCAAGACTACAACTATCCATCAAAAGATTGTGGAAAATGCACTGACCTAGTAAGTCAAAGCCAATTTCAGAGAGAAATTGATGCAGGCGCATAGGCGTGTGGGCCCACGTCCACGCGTGCCCACATCCTATTGAGTCATAATAGTAGTTTATTTAGTAGAAGAGAAGTTACTTTAATTTGATATTTCTTTATTTTTAAAGTTTCTATGTTTGAGTAGTTTATTATTTTAGGAATCTTAGTTTGAGTCTATCTAGGAAGGTTTATTATCTTATAAAAGAAGATTTAGTCTATGTTATTATTCACCTTGAAGAGAAAAACAATTGAAGTTATTAAGAATTTAAGTTTAGTTTATCGTTTCTTACAGTTTTCTTTAATTGTTCTTAGTTTATTTTATTGTTCTTTAATTATTCCGCTGCGTCTACATCAAGTGGTATTCAGAGCCATTTTTTTTAACCAATCACAATGGTTAATCCTACCGTTCATACTCCAACAATCAAAGAGAAGACACCAACTTTTGCCTCCGAATGGGACAACATCAACAAAAAGTTATCCTCGGTTACAAAATTGGAAGAAGCTTTCGAAAATCACAAGAAGGAAACTATGGAAAAATTCGATCAAGTCAATGATTCGATCATGAAGCATCATTACCACTTCCATTCAAGCATCATTACCACTTCCAACCACAACACCAACTTCAAATTCCCTACTTGGACAACCTAACACTACCCCAATCCCGATTCACATCAACCCTACATCACCACTATCACCGGTTTTCCCACTCACATACATAAACCCCACAACACCACCTTTCTCCTTCAACGAACAACTAACATCGAACAAACCCGAATCGTTCTCCCATTATTCCACTACCAACCCAAGTACCACCCAACCACACCCCTTTCAAACACCAAGGCAATACTATTCACCGAACACCACCCCACTCGAAACCCAAACCCAAAGCCACCGAACCGAACCCTCACGGCCCAACATGGATACACCTATTCGCCAACACTCTCGTGCCATCTCTCCACATCTCACGCCCAACCGAGGAACACCCTCTCCTCACCAACAAACCGATAATCACCACCCCTCCCATCAACACGAACCGGAAACCGTCAACCACCCAACCCATGATTTTACCGATATCTACAACCCTAACCGAACCCGTATACCCGAACCGGTACTGAAACGACCCACTCCAAACCGAGACATAGGGTTCCCATTAAACAATACCCAAAACCGAGAAGACCAATTTGAGCCCGACTACACCCCTTACCATCATGAAGCCCGTCAACCTAACCGATCCCACTTTTATGAACCGGCTAGATTCAAAAACCGACCAATCTTTACGGAACCACATCATAACGGTTCCATGCAACGTAACCGTTATATTCGTCCCCGTCCCAAGTATAATGATCCGGATGACTATCACCTAGAGGATGATCACGATTCTCCACCACCTTCTTCTATGTACCGTGTCCGTATGGACGTCCCGGCTTATGACGGTTCCATCAACATTGAAAACTTTTTGGATTATATAGCTCGAATGGAAATCTTCTTTGATGTTATGCAGGTTTATGGACAAGAACAGGTTAGATGTGTCACTGGCTATCTTTCGAAAACAGCTTTAACATGGTGGAAACAAGAATCTGAACAACGACGGTTATCAAATCTTCCTCCCATATCCTCGTGGTCTGAACTTAAACCACTTATGATGGCCCGTTTCCTCCCTCCCGATTATGAAAATCAGTTATGTCTGGAATATCTTCGTTGTCGTCAAGGACGACGTTCAGTTGAGGAATATGCCTCCGAATTTCAGCGTTTATGTACTCGGCTTAATCTACCCGATACTGAATCCATGAAATTGGAAAAATTTAAGGATGGTCTTCGAGGTGACATTAAGGATCTTGTCAACCTCCGTCCTTTCTCTTCCGTATCGGAATGTATTAGTGTGGCTCGATCTTTTGAATCGGATTCTAGATCTATTTTCAGGGGGAACTACAACCGTCCTAATTATGTTCGACAACCTACAGATGATACTGATCTTTCGAAACAAACGGATGACGGAGCTAAGATTGTTCCTGAAAATCCTTACAAAAAACAACCTCCAGGTAAGTGTTATCGTTGCTTTGAGACAGGTCACTATTCTAATAATTGCCCATTACGTGGTAAGGCAAATTTAGTGGAAAAACAGGATTACTTGGATGAGGAGACCGATCATGTCAATATTGACCCGGATTCAGGTGACCGTGTTATGTTAGTAACTCGTCGGGTACTTTTTACTCCTCTTGAACATGACCTTTCTCAACGGAAAAATTTATTTGTTGCACGAGGAACGGTCTTGAACAAAGTTTGTACGATTGTTATTGATAATGGTTGTGTGGAAAATTTGATTTCTTCCAAACTTGTGGCTTACTTGGGTATTCCTACTATTCCTAAACCACACCCATATCATACTGCTTGGATTCAATCTGGTACTGCAACCCGTGTTAATCGAATGTGTACCTTTTTCCTCTCTTTTGGCTCTTTCTATTTATCTGACATTACTTGTGATGTTACCGATATGGATCTTTGTCAGATTATTTTGGGACGTCCTTGGCAGTCGGATGTGGATGCTATTTACAAGGGCCGTTTGAACGTTTATGAATTTCCATGGATGAAGAAGATTATCACATTGTTATCGATTACGAAAGGATCTGATGAACTTGCTTCCATCCTACAATCGGTTCGGGACGAACCTTCTGGGGAACAGGGTGCTGATGCAGGCGCATACGCGTGTGGGCCCACGTCCACGCGTGCCCACACCCTATTGAGTCATAATAGTAGTTTATTTAGTAGAAGATAAGTTACTTTAATTTGATATTTCTTTATTTTTAAAGTTTCTATGTTTGAGTAGTTTATTATTTTAGGAATACTAGTTTGAGTCTATCTAGGAAGGTTTATTATCTTATAAAAGGAGATCTAGTCTATGTTATTATTCACCTTGAAGAGAAAAACAATTGAAGTTATTAAGAATTTAAGTTTAGTTTATCGTTTCTACAGTTTTCTTTAATTGTTCTTAGTTTATTTTATTGTTCTTTAATTATTCCGCTGCGTCTACATCAGAAATCCAAATCGACGTCCTCGTTGGTAGGTCAAATTTATCTAGATCTCCCTCCCAAATCAAGAAAACACCTCCGCCCTTGATTTGTATCCTTTCTCATACCTGTCTGGGTTTTCGGTAGCTCTAGCATGACTGAAAGATTTTTACACCCGTCCCATCAAAAGATTTTGACGTCGAAAGACACTTTTACTCCCATACAAAATCAATTCGACATACCTAGTTGAACTAACATTGACAAATTTTGAAGATGAGACCCCTCACCAACTTATTATCACCATCACGTCACGTGATGGCAATCGCGGATTTACATATAGGTGAACCTAGGTTATAGCGTCCCCTCGCTTTTACCGAAATATATATGAATTTCATATTCAGCATATTCCGAAAAGTTATCAATTTTCCTTAAAGTGTATAAAAGAAAAAGTTAAAACACTACCAAAATATGTGTCTTTGATCTTTCATTAAGAATTTTGCTATTTAAAATCCCAATCTTTTGCCTCAGAAATTGCATCTTGTTTTGAGGTTGAAGAGGTGGGAAAATAATATATTAATGAATAGGAAATGCTAAAACCACAAAAGATTTTGACAAAAGAACTTACCCAGCTGATTTGGCGGTTTTGATTTGAAAGTTTGACTAAATCTAGATCGTTAAGAGATGAATAACTACATATATTCAACACTAAAACCACCATGCTACGGTCTCAAATTTGAACTAATTTTTCTAAGATTATTAGGAAAAATTAAACAAAAATTAGTCTTAGGTGCTGTTTGTTTTTTTGTTTTTCAGATCTGAAATCTGAATTGAAACCCAATTCAGATTTCAGATGTTTGGTTTTTCAATATAAGAAAATCTGAAAATATCACTGAATTGGGCAATGGTCTGAATGGGCTGAAAAAGTACCAACATATTTCAGACTTCAAAACAAGTCTGAAATATGAACCCAACTTCTGAAATATGTCAAAAGACGCTTCTATCCTTATGATTTAACAAAATCTGGTCTCATGTCCAAATCTCACCACCGGCAATACCAACAGCAAGACCACCACCACCACCGGAAAACTACTACCACCGTCGGCAAAATCATCAGCATAAGCTACCAACAGCACCACTGCAGAGGCGCAGCCCACCGCCACCACAGAAGAGATACAAACCACACCACCACCACAAAAGAGAGACAGACCAAACCACCACCACCACCACCACCATCACAACACCGACACCACCACAACCCAGAACGCCACCACATACTACGACCAGAAACCCTAAATGATTTCTTTTTTTTTGTTGAACCCTAACTAATTTCTTCCTCTCCAACTTCATTAATAGCCTTTCAACAAAAACAAAACTTTATTAGTGGCTTCTTCCAATACCCCCACTGATTTCGTGGTATGTTCTTTATGCGATGCTCCGGCGAGAGGGTTGGAGAGAAATCCGCGAGAGGGTTAGAGAGACAGAGATCCGGCGAGAGCCAGTGAAAACTTTCGATTGGTTAGAGAAAGAGAGAGAGGGTCGACGAGACCTACCCACCGGTCAGAGAGAGAGAGATCCGGCGAGTGTTTTCCACAGAGGTTTTAGAACAGATATAGTTCCGACTAGAGAGTTCAGGCGGAGAGAGGCAGAGAGAACCTGATATTTTGACTAAAGATGAAAACCCTAAGTTTTCTAACATTTTATTAGGGCAAACAAACACTAGGGTCTGTTTGGTGTAACATATAGATGAAGGGTACATTTGTCAATTCTTTATTCAGATCCAATGATTCAGATTTTAGAAAACAAACATCTAATCAACAAATAATTCAGCTAATTTCAGATTCAGTCAATTCAGTTCAGCCAATTCAGATTCAGACACATTTAAAAAAACAAACACAACCTTAGATTATAGCCTTCCCTGAACCAATACCTTAAATCCACCACTGCCAATTCCACAACCAATATCAAATAATATAACTCCATATTATGGACTTTGCATTTAGATATAGATACAAATATTGAAACCATAATTACAAATACAGAAACTCCATAGACAAGCCGTTGGATCAAGTTTTATTTTGAGAACGTTGACCTGGCATGATGCGACCATTTCTCAATCTTGTTGCCCGATTAATAGGGGTTCAGTGGAACTGTGGAAGTGTCCCATTGTCTATGGACATCTTCTGGCCATACACTACCAGTCTAACACATCTCTACATTTTTTTTGTTGAACACACTATAATTTCAATTGGTAGCAGTAGTTTAAACCCTTCCGTTCTCAAGTTTTTAAAGCCTAAAGCCTTCAGCCTAGGGGTGTATCCGAGTCGAACATTTAACGAGATGCTTGAACTTGGTTCGACTATTGTTCGTGTTCAATTCGAAGATTAACGAGTACGAACTTGATCATTCTTTAGTGTATCTCGAACTACTCGTGAACAACTCGTCTAACATACTGTCTTTAATAATGTAGTACATAATTATGTATTTGTATTGAAACTCGTATATGGAATATCAACCATTAAAAGATTATTGGAATATGAATCATTAATCACTATTGTTGTATGTGACAAATGATCATTGAAGTATTTTGATAATTTAAGAGGTTGTTTTAATTAAAATATTTTGATGAACGAACTAAAAACAATGTGAGTTCCAGCTTTTTCAAACATATACGAGTCGAGCTCGAAAAAGTGGACAATTATTCGACCAAATTCGAGCTTGAACAAACAGTGTGTTAGAATATATAGTTAGTCCCACATTGCTCAATTGCTTAAACTTTTCTCTTGTACTACTCCTTATAAAGATCTTATGTAATAGCTATGAGGATCAATACAATCAATACAATTTCTCTTTTCTTACATGGTATAAGAGCTTCTAGGTTTCTTTCTTGGGTTAGTCAATAGAGTCTTCCGCTTGCCGGCGGCGGTAGTCCCATTAATGGCTACCGTCCGTCGGGCTTTTATCGGTTTTTAGTTCAAGTTTAGTGTTTTTTTTCTTTCCAATAAGAGTAGTTCTTTTCTATTGTTGAGATCTAATCATTCTTCAATACTTTTCTCAATAGTATTTGAAGATGATGAAGATTAACAAGAAGATGAAAGATCTAAACAAGAGTGACTTGTTGAAGAAATCACATGATATACTTTTCAATGATCTCAAGCATTTCAAATGTCAAGTCCTCCACAACATCAAATCTATGTGTATCCATGGTCCATGAAGTTATATCTTGAGATAAATTGGAAAGCTATTAGAGAGGGGGAAAAGAATTCATGGATTTCTTGTTAGAATAGTTATATACCCCATGTTTATCTTGAAACTATACTTATAGTTGTCCAAAATCTTGATTTCCAATATGATGCACATGAAGTGTTTGATAGAATGTATCAAAGAAATCATGTTTATTCTCAAAGATGGTTTTCTTTTGATGTTTGAAAACACGTTTGCGGGTTCCTTTATGGCAAAAGAGTTAATCCTCTTTGTTGATTTGCTCATACTTCTTATATCCAACATGAGAACTCTCAAATGTTTGTTCCTTTAGTAATCTACTTGGTTCCTTAGTTTTTTTTCTATAAGATCAAATGAGGTGAAGATAAGAGAAAGAATATAAATGAGGAAGTGAGAAAGATTAAGAATGGTGATTGCTAGTGGTTGAAAAAGAATAAATAAGATCAAGGGTTTGCTTTTTATATGGCGTAATAAGTGTGAGGGCTAATGAAAGCAAGGAGTATATCTCCGCCCACAACCGGACAATGGGTTATAATTGTCCGCTATTGAAAGCAAGGAGTATATCTCCGCCCACAACCGGACAATGGGTTATAATTGTCCGCTTTCTCTTTAAATAGAGAACACAATTCTCTTTAAATAGAGCAAATACCTGGCAATGGAGCCAACCTAGCAATGGAGCCAACCTAGCAATGGAGCCAACAACAAACAAGATAGCAACCAATATAGCAACCAAGATCGCAAACGAGATAGCAAACAAGATAGCAAGATAGCAAACAAGATAGCAAGATAGCATGAAGCAAGTCCAAAATCTACAATTTGTTAGCGAACTCATGAGTTGTTCACTAGCAAAAGTCATTCGTTTGAGGGGGAATGTTAGAATATATAGTTAGTCCCACATTGCTCAATTGCTTAAACTTTTCTCTTGTACTACTCCTTATAAAGATCTTATGTAATAGCTATGAGGATCAATACAATCAATACAATTTCTCTTTTCTTACACAGTGAAAGACACTAACCGAACTTGCACATCTTACTACTCGGCTCGGTTCGAGTACACCCCTACTTCATCCCAATAAATGACCTTTAAAAATAATAATTGCAGATTAGCATGCAGACTCTTTGTTCAGAGTTTTTTTTTAAGATTTTTGGTGTCTTTATGTGTCTCTAGAATTTAGTGTATTTCTACCAACCAGTTATAACCATTTATTAAACAACATTAGTGTGTCTGGCTTTAATAATGAAAATAAGAGCTGAAGAGAACAGCCAAGGAAGTAGACACTCTAGACAGTCAAGTAAAGGGTAAACAGTCATATAGTGTAGATGAAGTGTCATTTTCTTATGTCAAGTCATTTCATTAATATTTTGTTATTTTTAACAGAGATATGACGACGACTTAATCTCAAGTCCCTAACTCTTGGGTTATTATGATTCAGATTGAATATGGCATCTGTAGATGAACCTGTGGAAGGCATTTTCTCCTCCTTCTGTCTCCTCACGTAATCAACAAAACCTAATTTTTATTTTACTTGCTACGACTCCACAACTTCAGCTAGGTTGGTGTGTAACAAGGAGTTAATGGATTTTGGTGGAAATTTGGGTCGAACAAAAGGGAAAAAGTTTCGGTCATAGTGGAAATTATGTAGAAACGCAGCGGAATTAAAGAGATGAAATAACTAAATAAGGACAATGAAAATAAAGATCAAATAACTCTAAATACTCAACTTTATTAAAACTTCAAAGGGGTTTTTCTCTCAATCTGTGAATAATAGACAAACTAGATATCCTTTTATAGGATTCTGGACTTTCCTAGATAGACTTGAATTAGACTTTCCTAAATAATTAAAATACTGCAACTGCCTAAATAACTAGACTCAAATCTGGACCTTTCCAATTATTGGAAATATTAAAATAACATAATTTCCTAAACCTAAATTATCTAATAATCATACTAAAAATAAGGACTTCCTAAATCTACTCTCTCTGGCCGGTTGGTCCATGACCGAGTTCGGTCATGGAAAAAGTCTCCACGCCGGGTGCCCCTGCATCAGCATCCCCTTCCCTCAAGAGGTTCGTCCCGAACCGTTTGTGAAGAGAATGTAGTTCCTCCGATCCATCTTCAATTGGCAATAACGTCACGATCTTCTTTTTCCACGGAAATTCATAAACATTCAAACGACCACGGTAAGTGGCATCAACATCAGATTGCCATGGTCGTCCTAATATGATGTGGCATAAATCCATATTGGTGACATCACAATTAACTGTAGACAAATAAGAAGAACCAATAGAAAGATTAATAGTACACATGTGATCAACCCGTGTAGTAGTACCCGACTGAATCCAAGCGGTTTTATACGGGTTTGACTTAATCATTGTAGGAATACCCAAGAAATTGACAAGCTTTGTAGAAATTAAATTTTCTACACAACCATTGTCAATTACTATAGTACACACTTTATTCAGTACTGTTCCCCGTGTAACGAACAAATTCTTTCGTTGAGATAAATTCCTCCCGAACGGTGTAAAAAGAACTTTCCGAGTTAGTAACATAACACGATCACCGTTATCTGGAGTAAGGTTAATACGTTCCAACTGTTCTTCATCCGAATCATAATCTGATTTCTTCTCTATAATATTTGCTTTACCGCGAGAGGGGCAAGCATTAGAATAGTGTCCCGTTTCATAACAACGATAACACTTTACTGGTGGAGGTTTTTTATAAGGATTTTCAGCTACTGATTTAGTTCCCTCCTCTGATTGCTTTGGTTGATCTAATTCATCCGGTAAAGTTCTTACCGATTGACTTTTAGTACTGTGTCCCCGAAAGATGGAACGAGAATCTGATTCAAAAGATCGAGCTACATTGATACATTCAGATACGGAATTGAAAGACCTTAAATTAACTAAATCCTTAATATCATTCCGAAGTTCGTCTTTGAATTTTTCCACTTTCATTGATTCTGAATCGGGGAGATTAAGCCTTGTGATTAGACGTTGGAATTCCGAAGCATATTCCTCAACTGAACGTCTTCCTTGACGGCAACGCAAATAATCAACACACAATTGATTCTCATAGTCCGGAGGGAGGAATCGGGATAACATCAATGGTTTAAGCTCTAACCAAGAAGAGATAGGAGGTAGTTGTGATAAACGTCTATTTTCGGATTCCTGTTTCCACCAAGTCAGAGCAGTTTTAGATAAATAACCAGTAACACAACGTACCTGTTCAGGACCTTCCACTTGCATAACATCAAAGAAGATCTCGAGTCGTGAGACGTAATCTAAGAAATCTTCGATATTTATTGAACCATCATATGATGGTACTTCCATTCGAATACGGTAAGATGAGTTTGGATGGGGACAATCGGTTTCGGTTTGTTGATGGTGGTGTTCGAGATTGGTTTTAGGGGTTTGAAAAACAATCGGTTGTCGTTGGGTTTGGGTGTTTGTACGGTGGAATGGTGTGGTTGGTTCTCGGGTATGGGTAAGGGTTAGGTTGGTCTCTCGGTTTTGGGTGATCGGTTGGTATGGGTCTCGGTTAAGTGGAGTTGGGTGGGGATCGGTTTGGAGATGATACGGTAAGGCTGGTTCAGTAGCTTGGGGTCGATTGGTGTGTGGGAGTTCTCGGAGTTGATATGGTTGGTTGTCGGGTTGTTTGTTTGGGAGGTAGGGATGTGGTTGGTATAGAGGATGGGTGTCGGTTCGGGTGAACGGGTTTTGGGTTTGAGGTTCGAGGTACGTTGGTGAAGGACGTGAGGGACCGATAGGTTGGGATTGTTGTTGGTGTCCACTGTTTGTGTGGTGGTTGTTGGTTGGGATACGGTGGTCGGGTGATGTCGAATAGTGGTGATGTTCGGTTAGTAGGTAGGGTTCGGTTTGTGGTCGGTTTTGGTTTATGGTGGAATTGGTGAAGGATAATGATGATGGTTGTGGGGTGAGGGGAGCGGTTGAGTGTGGAATGTTATAGGAGGGGTATGTTGTTGGTTTTACTGTAGGAGTCGTTGGGTTGTTTGTGATGAAGGGTGGAGGTGTAATTGGGCAAGGGTTGCTAATCGTGTGACCGAATAGGGGTATGGTGGTATCGGTAGGGAAGCTTATAGGTGAAAACCGGTTAGGGAGTGAAGTGGTTGTGAGGATTGGTGGTGTATTGGAACCGATAGATAACGGGTTTGAAGTGTGGGAAGAGGGTTGATTGATACACATACCTTTGAGTTGTTTTGAAAGATTGTTGATGGAATCGCTGAGTTGATCGAAACGTTTATCGATTCGTTCGAATTTTTCTGTTGTTTCCTTCTTGTACTCCATGAAACCTTCTTCCAACTTTTTACCTGCAGATAACCCTTCTTTAATGTTGTCCCATTCAGATGAAAAGGTTGGTGTTTTCTCCTTAGTTGGTGTAGCGGTGATAGTAGTGTTAATCATGGTGATGAAGAAAAAAAAATTCTGGCTCTAGATACCACTTGATGTAGAAACGCAGCGGAATTAAAGAGATGAAATAACTAAATAAGAACAATGAAAATAAAGATCAAATAACTCTAAATACTCAACTTTATTAAAACTTCAAAGGGGTTTTTCTCTCAATCTGTGAATAATAGACAAACTAGATATCCTTTTATAGGATTCTGGACTTTCCTAGATAGACTTGAATTAGATTTTCCTAAATAATTAAAATACTGCAACTGCCTAAATAACTAGACTCAAATCTGGACCTTTCCAATTATTGGAAATATTAAAATAACATAATTTCCTAAACCTAAATTATCTAATAATCATACTAAAAATAAGGACTTCCTAAATCTACTCTCTCTGGCCGGTTGGTCCATGACCGGGTTCGGTCATGGAAAAAGTCTCCACGCCGGGTGCCCCTGCATCAGGAAATCTTACAAATCTACATAAATAATAGAAAACATAATGTAATTATGTATAAAAGGATTATTAAACCATAATGAATCATATAATGGTGTTTCTAACAGATTAATAGAATTTATTAGTTTTAGAGAGTTTTAACTATTACACAGTTAAGTCCTGGGATAACTTGAATAACTTTTTAGTTGTAACACCCAAAAGATAACATTCTTACTGAAAATAATTAATAGTTAACAAATTAACTAGTATATTAGTTTGAGAAGGTATCATCAGTTACACAATTTTATCAGGGGTGTTACTAAAATAATATCAATTTAGGCAGTTAAGTGAGAGTGTAAAATTCAAATAGATTTAAAAAATATTAAAAAACAAATAACATAAAAATCAAGAGATATCTATAAGAAATTAAGATGAACAAAATGAAAGAAGAGATATATATCTGGTATTAGTTTCTGCGAATTTCTTCCTAGATTTTTATTGCGTCAATCGAAATTTCCATTATATCAGTGGAAATTTTCAACAATTTCGGTCCAAATTTCTCAGATCTGTAGAAACTATGCAAGAAAAAGTTGTAAGTGTGATTTCGTGTATTTAATCTAAATTTAAGAAACGTTTTGCGAAATTTCAGTGAAATAAAATTCAAAAAGAAGTTTTAAAGGCGTCCCTTTCAAACCATGCACTCCGTCTATTCGTTTGACTTAAAATCGTTCCACTTATTCCAAATTTAGTGGGTTCGAACGGATCTTCTAGTTCAACCCTACCGACTTTGGACCGACTTTTATAACAAAATCTAACTCGAGTCGATCAATTTCTACACAAGACACCACAATTGAATTCGATACATTTTGAGCCAAAATTTATAGTGAATGATCGATCCGTAACCTTCAGTTTTGGGATGTCTCTAACCAAAAGCAGTCACATCATGTTACCAAATCAAAGAGAGTGTGCGGCCCTTTTCAAACTTCCCAAACAAAAAATCATAATAAACACAATTTATTTGGCTCCTGTTATAAATATTAGATTTATGGTGGATGACCACCACCAATTGTAACTCCCACCACCATAGGTTTTCCACCATTACTTTGTATTCAAGCTCCATTATTGTGTGCCTATTATCAAAGGGAGGAAGAAATTATCCACCACCTTGAGCAAAACATAAACAAATAAAATATTGGCAAGTTGATCAATTCTTATTGGTAAGTCAAAAGGTATTTGGATATTTCTTTGTTGTACATTCAAACTTTCTTATTATTCTTATTTATCTCTAACCATTGATATTATGTTTGTTGAGACATAATAAACTATATCAAAAAGATATGAGAATTACATAGATGATAATGGTAAGGTCAAGGTAAATTATTCCTCCAAAGTAAATTGATATCATTCTGATAACTCATTTTTAGTTTTATATGCAAGTGTATATCTGATAAATGTCAAGAATGATGGATTATTTCATATTTAACCATAAGATTTTGGTGACAATCTATGTATATGAGATTACCATACCAGAAGTTTGGCGTATATACTTCTTCAAATCTAGAAAATTTTAAAAGAATTACTAGAGTAAATAATCTCTAAGGATGAAAATATATATCCCCTATGAGTTGGTTAATTATCACTAAAAAGGGTAAACCCTTGAAAAATAAAATTATCTATGCATTCCTGAAGAATGACAAATATTGGTAGTTTCAGTATTGAAATTATTTTCCATCGATTTTTAAGAGATTACAATTGAAGTTGTTGTAAGGAAAATATGACACTAAGTTCAAATTTCCAAATGAAGTTGCAAAATTTTAAATATCACTTTACTATATCAAAATATAGTCTGATCAAATTTGAAAGAGTTCTTCATCGTGTAAGACGACCAATTTTTGTGAAAAAAAAATGGAAAAGAAAATATCACAATCTTGGTTGCACTTATATTGCAAAATTTTCTCATCATATATTAAGTGGAAATCCAGAATATCTATTCAAGTAATGGTGATATTTGTTTTTCACCTCTTTGAACGATGATGACATCCTCTTGCAAATTACACCTGAAGTTGTATAACCAAAGAGAAAGTGATGATGAATTTTAATAGAAAAAAATCACATGAAGACGATATATCTCACATGTAATCAATCACACTTGAAGTTGTGATTAGAACAAATTGCTCACACCTGAAGTTGTGATTAGATAACAATTTTAGTTCTACAAATCATATGATATGAAAATAGAAATCATAATTTTCCTGAAACAATTGATTTTTCTTTCGTCTTTGTCACATCCTTGAAGTATGAGCTCATAAATAAGACGAAAAACGATCGACATTAGGGGGAGGAAGTCCTATATTCAATGTCGTAAAATACTTCAAAATGATCGAGTTTTTCTCATTTGAAATCAATGTACGGAAAACTTGCGACCTCGAGATATTAATATTTTTCAGAGCTTAATATGCTTATATCCAGATAAAGGTAATGGAAAATGATCAGAATTGATCAAAGTGACATATACTCCTTGGCACTGAAGGAACAATTTTCCTCCTGAAGAGGCTATCAAATTAGAAATGAATGTGATTCATATTCCTAATAAAATCTCCTGAAGAGGATATGTGTAAAAAGAGGCACCGACCTTTTACAAAGGCACATATATGAGATCACTGAACTATGTATGCTGTGAAAATTTGAAAAATCAAATAAATCATTTCAGACGATGTATTTCTGAATATAGTAGCTACTGGGAGCATATTGATCCGGAATTACTCTAAGTAATATTGGTCAACTTTTGACGAGATACTTCATTACTTGTGGATTTTCTTACAAAATAATTAAGTCTTCAGACATGAAGTCGAAGCACCAATTAAGAATTACCCCGAAGGTAATAAAGTAGACATGTGTAAGAAATGTCCTTTAATCTATAAAGGATTTGACGTCCACTTATAAAATTTCAATATGAATTACAAATCTCCGAATTATATTATGAAGTATTTATAAATCCTATTGTGATCCTGAAGAGTTTATCAAAGTTTGACAGTAGAGTATTGAAAAAGATTATTCGAGTAAAGAAAATCTTGAAAATGAACATATTTTGAAATGATAAACGGCTATAAGCTTCAAAGCAACTCATATTGTCTTTAACTTATCATATGTCATGAAAATTCAGGTCTTGAAGTACCTAATATAGTACAGACAATACATTATGTGTGTTGTAATGTGGTTTTAGAAAACAACCATCATTCATATATAAAATGTCAATCGCGTTGTACTCTTTTTCCTTGGTCAAGGTTTTGTCCCATCGGGTTTTCCTTGTCAAGGTTTCAACGAGGCAACTATGCGTATTGAAAATCGTTATAATTTGTTTAAAAGTTGTAGTCTTTTTTCCTTCGTTCAGGTTGTGTCCCGTTGGATTTTCCTGACAAGGTTTTGGCGAGACAACTTGTCATCGAATGATGAGTTTAACACCTATTATGTGTGTGAGGAGGATTGTGCATAAAATTTATAATGCACATTGAAATGTGATTAGTACATTTATTTTAAAAAATATTATAATTATCTTATCAATGTATATGACAAATACGTATCACTTAAAAAGTGAGTTCAACTGAAATCCCTGGAGGATTTAACAAACTTCAATCTTAAGTGTGCATAAACTTTGAAGCATTATATGGATGCAACATGGAATGTCAAATGGTACTTATTGTATTTTTGTGTATATATGTCAAAAGGAAGCTGACCATAGAAGGTTGAACAACTTCACGAGTGGGAGCAAGTTTATGAAAACACTGCATACTATATTTTCACACTATACTCTTTTTCCTTCGTTAAGATTTTTTTTCCCACGGAGTTTTTCTTAACAAGGTTTTAATGAGGCAGATTATGTGTACATAAAAGATGTACATGAACAAAGAATTTGTACTCTTTTTCCTTCACTATGGTTTTGTCCCATTAGGTTTTTCTAGTAAGGTTTTAATGAGACAATTTCTGATGTGGTGGACATCCAGGGGGAGTGTTATAAATATTAGATTTATGGTGGATGACCACCACCAATTGTAACTCCCACCACCATAGGTTTTCCACCATTACTTTGTATTCAAGCTTCATTATTGTGTGCCTATTGGATATGTAACTCATCTAGCTAAATGCCTATATAAAGAGGTTACTTGCTAATGAAGAAGATGGATCAAACCAATGTATCATAGTACTCAATATACCAATGTACCAAAGTAGAGAAATTCTCTACAAACATATGAATGCAACTCTAGTTCTTCTTGTATACAATCTCTTGGTTAATATATTTCCATTATCTTTCTTCTTCCCTCCTTTATTTTTCACAACAACTCCAAGCTTCTCTGTCATTAGTTGTCAATTATCAACCTCATTAACATACACCACCCCACATGATACTTCCACAACCATCACACCCATATACTAATTGTTAAAAAATAAACTATTTGTCGTAACAAATATATTTGTATCATCAGTAGCATGACTAAAAAAGCGTAAACCTGAACTTGTATACTAAATAAGAGATGCATCCAATGTTCATA
Source organism: Eschscholzia californica (assembly GCF_041429995.1). NCBI lineage: Eukaryota > Viridiplantae > Streptophyta > Magnoliopsida > Ranunculales > Papaveraceae > Eschscholzia > Eschscholzia californica. Next base: position 7,546,158 of record NW_028238198.1, on the reverse strand, counting down.
TAGAATTAGCTAAATATATTTCGAAAATATTCTTTTTGTTTTTTGAAGTACAAAATTACTAATTATACACGTATAGTCTAATTGAATAGTACAATTTAACAATTACAAAGTAGATAACCAAAAATGTGTAATTAAAAGTCGGATATAAGTATATAACAATTATCAACTAACAATTACATTAAGACTATGTAATTGTTATTTGTTATGGTCTAATTTTAATAACAAATAAAAAGAGACGAACCCTTATTGTTCCATGATAGAATTGAAATTGATTAGTTTTAACTTTTAAATAGAGCTACCGTAAAATATAATCATCAATTTTAAATCAATAAAAATAAGAAAACAAATACATGTAAAACTGGTGGAGAATAAAAACAAGGTGGATCATATAGGAAATAAGAAAATTATCTCGGGTACAAAATTTTTGGTGGAAATAGAAATTTTAAGTGGAAACAAAAAGTTCTGGACACATTTTATTTCCTCCAAACACTTCAACCTTTCAGCTTCTTCTTCCTCAATTAAAATTCCGGCTTTTCAACAAAAAAAAACTAAAATTCCGGCGACCCCCACCACACTCCGGCGACATCCACCATTAACGCTGGCCACCACCAAATTCGTATCTTCTTACTCTCTTTCTCTTTCTTTCTTTTCTTCCATCTTCCTTTTCTCTTCTCCCTGTTTTATTAGTGATTTGTAAGTTCCGACGAAGGGGCTCTCCCCTTTGCCTAAAACTCGTCTGGATCTTTCAAATCTAAACGAGGCAACCTCCGTCTGGTTTTCAGACAAATGGTTCCTGCGAAGGGGCTCACCCCTTTCGCCGGAACTTAAAGAAAGAAAGACAGAGAAGCACGAAAGGGATGGACAGAGAGAAAAAAAAGAGAGGGAGTTGTTGCCGGCCGTCGCCGGTTGACGACTCTCTGCTGACAACAAGGGAGGGGTGTGTTTGGCTCTCTTTTTTTTCCACCCTTTAGAATTTTGGACCTCAAATACTTTTCTTATTTCCCCGATCACCCACTTAAAAACAATGTTGCCCTAACAGAGAGAGCAGCAGCAACAAAAATTTTGAAAGACATAGTAGCAAGAGTTTTAGAGACAGAAAAATACTACAAACATTATTAAGTTTGACTTATTTACCTTGTTATAAAATATTTGCCTTGTTATAGTGGTCGTGTCCGTCTGGAAAGATGATGAACTAGGGTTAGGTGTCGTTTGGCAACACTAAAATAAGTTACTTTTTTGCTTATTTAAGTAGAAAAGTCAAAAGTTAGTTTGGTACGCAAAAATTATCGACTTCATTTAAGTTAAAATTTGACTTTTTTTTTTAAGTTAAAACTTTTAGCTTTTGACTTCAAAGTAAACATGCATGAATTTTTGTTGACGAATTTTTTTTGTCTGTCTCCGCTCCACTACCACAACTAAACTTCTACCATACCATTCTACTCTCACCACCACCACCACCACCACAACAAGCATCGCACCTACCCCACCACCCTACCTCAACTACCACCACCACCTTCGTACCACCACCACCACACCTCGACAACAACCACCTCGTAGCTCCACCACCACTACCATCGTTGTACCTTCACCACCGCCACAGTACCTTCACCACCACCGCAGTACTCTCACTGACACCACCGCCATACCTTCACCACCACCACGGTATCTCCATCGTTACCACCTACATATCTTATCCACCACCTTTACCACCATCACCATACCACACCACCATAACTCCGTAGCTATCACTCACATACCTTATCCACCACCACCACCGTATTTCCACCATCACCGCCATCGTACTTCCACCACCATCGCCAACATCATACCTCCATCATCACCGCTGTCACCATCATACCTCTCTACCACCACCACCATCAAACCTCAACCACCACCACACCCCATAACCATACCTTCATGGCACCACCACTACTATCAATATCACCACTACTTCGTATACAAGAGTAATTGTGGAAATCATAAATAAATTCAAATTAAAATCAAGTATCTCTATGAGAAAGAAAAATAAAATGATCAAAAGTAAATTGAGTTACCAAACTAACTTTTTTACTTTTTTTACTTATAAGTAACATATTTGTCAAAAAAAAATTTGAATTTTTTTTTAAAGCGATAGTACTTTTACTTTTGATTGTCAAACGACACTTAGACTAGCTAATTAACTTTTGGGGTCGGCCCCACTATAAAAAGAACCTCATTTGTATTCAAAACTTTTCATGCAAACAAATAAGCCAATTAGATTTTTTTTCCCTATTGTTGGTGCCTTTAAGTATATGGGAATTTGGGGCCCTTGCACTAACTAAGGCCCAAAGCAGCAGCTGCTTTGGGCCTGGGCCGTCCGTGATCACACCTCAACCACCCCCACATTTCAACCACCACCACCACTATATTTTCACGGCAGACTTTGTACCTCAATCAGACAATCATCCAGCGTACGTCAAACACCACATTGCAACGGCCATTACCACAGTATCACAGCCACTACATCGCAACCACAACCACCACACGTCCATCACCTCACCTCCGAAGCCCCAACACCTACCACTTCTATCGGTTCAACCACGGCCACCACAACATTCACAACTACCTCTGCGGTATCAATTATTGTCAAAGCATAACTGAATTAGATAAAATCAAGTGTCTCCTTGAGATAAGAAATAGAAAAATAGAAAAATAAATTATGTTACCAAAATCATTTTTTGACCTTTTATCTAAAGTAATTCAATTTATATTGGGTTAGAAAAGTTGTAGTTTCTATTTCTTGGAATCCCTAGGGTCATTGGACCACTGTAAAAGGGCTCTCGCCTTCATTGTTATTCATCCAAGTGACAATACAAACAAATCCATATGGATTTCCGGTAGCTCTAGCATGACTGGAAGATTTTTAAACACGACCACATCGAAAAACACTTTTAGTCCCATACAAATATATGGTTGACTAACATTGACAAATTTTGAAGAGGAGACAACCTCACCAACTTATTATCACCCTTCCCACAACCACCAATATCAAATAATGGAACTCCAAACATGGACTTAACATTTAGATATAGATACAAATATTAAAACCCTAATTACAAAAGCTAACAAAGCTTCGTATTAACAGAGGAGACAAGATTAATTTCTAGTTTGATGATTGGACGAAGAAAGGGGTCTTTAGAACGAAATACTAGCTCATCTCTTTGGAGAGCTTCCAAAAAGAAGCAGACTTCTGTCTCAGATAATGTGGGAAGTAATTTTTTTGATGATTCATGGAATTTACACTTCACCAGGCCTATAAAAGAATCAGAGATTCTTGACTTATTGACCATGCTTGAAGCGACCACAAAGGCCTCTAATGCTCTATACTCCAACAGAGACGGAAAAACTTAGACCCCTCGCCAAGATGGCTTCACGATTAGGTCCCTCTACCAAGCATTGGAACAAATGGAAAGCCACCCTGTGGTCATCACTTCTACATTCTACTGGAATAAGGTTATTTCTTCAAAAGTCTCTTTCTTCTTTCGGGCTTTGGAACATTCTTCAAATTCGACAACTGATAGTATGATCAAGAAAGGGTTGATTATTCCAAATTGATGCTCCTTATGTAAGATAGATGAAGAAACACAAGATCATTTATTTCTCCTTTGCCCCTTCACTAAGCAGGTGTGGAATTCTTTAACACTATCTATCCATCTTAACTCTACTCAATCAATTGCTCAAGTTGTTAGAGAATGGAACCACGAGAAAAACAAAGATAGGAAGAGTTTCATCAACCTATGCACCCTTCCATCTACAATTTGGACCATTTGGAGTGAAAGATATACTAGACTGCTTGAAGCGGAAAATGAAAAAGAAGAAACTATAGATAACATAGTTGTTAAGATCAAGGGGTTGGTGCTCCATTGGGCAATCAAACAATCATGGATCAAGAACACAAACTTTAGTGATTTTATTTGTAATTGGATGCTTTATCTAGGCTTTAAGCCTTTCAATGTATTAGCATTTATCTTTGCAAAGAGTTTTTGGTAGCATTCTCGGCTACCATTACTTTGTTTCTTAATGAACAATTTTGCTTCTTCCAACAAAAAAAAACTAATTACAAATATAGAAAACTCCACACGCAATCCCTTGGATCTAGTTATTTGAGGGTGTTGACCCAGCAAGATGGGACGGTTTCTTTTTCTCTTGTTGCCCGATTGATAGGGTTCAGTAGAAGTGTCCCATTGTCTATGGACATTTTTAGGGTTCTTTTAGATTTTGGGGTCTTTATGTGATCTCCTGAAATTCGATGTATTTCTTTAATTAAGCACCAACCAGTTATAACCATTAGTTAAAACAACATTAATGTGATTAGCTTCAATAACGAAAATAAGAGCTAAGGAGAACAGCCAAGGAAGAAGACACACTAGACATCAAGTAGAGAGTAATCTATCACATAGTGTAGATTTTTTTTTTTTGTTGAAAGTATCACATAGTGTAGATGAAGTGTCATTTTCCTATGTCAAGTCATTTCATTAAATGCCTCTATGGGAGGTGCATATTTGATCAAAAATTCTATTCCTCCCTCCACTTGCTCCCTCCCCAGCCCTCCGACTGACGTGGCGACCTATCGCGACGTCTCACTTGGGGATATAGCATATTCTCTCTCAATTTGTTCCACGCTTAAGTGAGACGTCGCCACATCAGTTGGGAGTGTTGGGGTTAATAGAATTTTCGAAGTTTGTTGTAGTAGAGGTGGGATTTTAGCTTGTGAATCTACAACTAGTCCAATAACGCGGATTTATCAGGGGCAACTGTTAACAGTCACATAGCTCAACATAATCCATTTCAAAAGCTTTAGTAGACATGGGTGGGCTTCATGGACCGGCTTGTTTTCCACCCCTACATAAAAAAAAATGGAAGTTTTTATAGGCGTCCACTCTTATTGCAGAAGGTGCATCCCTTCTGCTAGCCTTCAGCCAATTTTCATGTGTGTTTTATGAGGAAAAGTCCTCAAATAAAACTTCCCTTTGATGGGATAAGAAGTGAGTGTCCAGCAGGGATGGGCGCCCACAGGTACCATTGCTTCGAGTTTGCTCGCTAAATCTGGCCAAGCGAGGTCTGCCCAGGCTTGGGTGCAAGCGTTTGTGGCCATCAACAGGTTCTGGTGAAAGCATCGAGCTTGGGGTATTCGGGTATTTGGACATTAATCCCACCCCTAGATGGGATGGATTAAGTGTGAGAATAGTCTTATATCAACTACTTAACTGTCACTTTCAACAAAAAAAAAAACTACTAACGGTCAAAGTCAAATCTCTAATCCAAACTTAAGAAATTACATATGCTTATGACTTCGGCGTAAGTTCGACCTATACACAAAACTTAACCAAATTTTGTTTCTTGTATATCTCCTTTCCATCGCAACAAAACTCACCTAGAACAAAATCTCTACAATCACCCCAACAAAACTCACCTAGAACAAAATCTCTACAATCACCCCAACAAAACCTCCACCGCACTACACCCCCACCACAATTGTACTTCCACCATAACAACCAGCACGACACCTCCACCACCATCGCCACTGGAATATCTTCACCACCACCACCATCACTCACCTCGACCACCCACACCGTACTTTCACCACCCCCACCATACCTCCACCACACTTCCCCCACTACCACCATATATACTTCAATGACCCAAAGTACCTCAACCACCACGTAGCAACCACCAATACCACTTTACCTCGTCCACTACATCGGAACCACAACCACCACATGTTCATCACCTTACTTCTGAGGCCCAGCACCCACCACTTCTATCAGTACAACCACGACCGTGACCACATTCACACCCACTTCTGTCTTATCAATGCTCATCAAAATATAACTAAATTAAATTAAAATCAAGTGTCTTGATGAAGTAAGATGTATAAAAAATAGAAAAGTAAATTATGTTACCAAATAGGTTTCTGACTTTTATCTGAAAAATATATTTTTAATAATTTCTTAAATTGTTATAGCAAATGTACTTCTAACACAAACAAAAATAATTATACTTTTTGCTACCAAACCTTAATTATTTCAATTTTTTGGTTTTTCAATATTCAAGTTATATTGGGTTAGGGAAGTTGTAGTTTCTATTTCTTACAATCCCTAGGGTCATTGGACCATTGTAAAAGGGCTCTAGCCTTCATTGTTATTCATCCAAGTAACAATACAAACGACTCGTGGTTGATACGTCAAAGATGTGATAAGCACGATAACTGTCAAATTTAAACTCTTACAAAAACGGGTCTAAAATCCAACTAAATTATGGTTTAAAGAACCCAACTATCTTTTCTGGAACCGAACCTGTGACCTCCAAGATTTTGGGATTTATGTCAACAATATCACTACTTTAATCTTGATTTCTACCGTAATATTATTTATCACTACTTTTTAATTTCGTTGCGTCTACATCAATTTATTTTACCCATATGTAAATTAAGCCTAATTTATGTACAACCGATTGACAATGTCGATTAGTTGTTTTGTCCAGTCTCTAAGTTATAATGTATTAAAACAAAGAGAGCAAACACTATTCAGCATTAGTTGTTCTAAGTATTGTTGGAAGGTCCACTCCACTCGGCCAAACCGAGTGGACTTGGTCCAAATAGGAATCCTACTACAACTAGATATTAGGATTATAGTTTAGATTAGTTTAGATAAGTTTTGATAATTTAAAACTCTATCATGTAAAACCTATATATACTCATACCAAGACATATTGTAATACAAGTTGTAGTGTTAATAAACAAGGTATTTACCTATCTCTCTCTCTCTCTCTCTCTCACACGATCAACAGCTCACCAATCTTCATCTCTCGGTTTCACCCGAGATCATCATCAATCATCCTCGGTTATAACCGAGAGCTCCATCCTTCTCTCTCGGTTATACCCGAGTATCCATATCATCACTCTCGGCTTCACCCGAGAGTTGTCACCTATCCTCTCGGTTATAGCCGAGACCAACATCCATTCTCCCTCTCTCTCGGTTATTAACCGAGACGATCATCTTCTTCATCTCCACTCAGTTATACTCGAGTGTGTTCGTCATTCAAAGGTTTAACCTTTTCACATGGTATAAGAGCCTTCAATTTTTTTCTCTTGAATCACGACTACTCCCGAAACTTCGGAAACTTCTCAAATTCACACTAATCTCAATAGTGGGCCGTTTGATGTTCACCATTCGGATTCTCCTACTACTATTCTTATTACACCACTTCTAACCGGTGATAATTACTCCTCATGGTCTCGAGGAATGTCAAAAGCTTTAAGAGCAAAAGGCAAACTAGGTTTCGTAGACGGAAGCATCGATAAACCCACCGATCCTAATGAATTAGAACAATGGGGACGATGCAACGATCTCGTTTCTAGTTGGCTTATTAATTCGGTAGACCCACCTCTTCGATCATCTATCTTATATGATGAGACGGCATCCGATATATGGAAGAATCTTTTTGATCGATTCCATCAAACCAATGCTCCTAAAATCTTTCAATTAAAGAGAGCTATTTCTTGTCTCAAACAAGAAATTAGACGTTTCTACGTATTTTACACATCTCAAGGCTCTTCAAGATGAACTCAATTCATTACTAATCACCGAGCCTTGTATATGTGGACATGGTCGCTCTTTGGTTGAAAGAACCAACCAAGATAGAGCTATGGAATTTCTTCAAGGTCTTAATGACCGGTTCTCATCAATTCGGAGTCAAATCTTGTTAATTGAACCCTTCCCTTCAATTCTTCGAATACATTCACTTATCAAGCAAGAAGAGGTTCAACAAAATCTCGTTACTCCCATGAATGTTGACTCCAATACTGCTGCCCTTGCCGTTGGTTCCAACGATTACTCACATAACCGATTCAATGGTTCCAATAGACAACGTACTAAACGTCCTCGACCCTTTTGTGAAAATTGCAAAATTCATGGACATGATGTTTCCTCATGCTACAAATTATATGGGTATCCACCCAATTATGGTCAACGTGGTAGGAACCGACCACGACAAGATGCCGTGACTGCCTCGGTTATGGACAGCAATGGTTCGGCCATGAACCATAACGGTTCGGGGATGCCTACAGCGTCATCTTTCACTAATGAGCAATATCAAGGTATTTTAGCATTATTGGACCGAAATAGGCAATCAACCGACCACTCTAACGGCACCAACAAGGATCCCCTCATCAATCTCACAGGTAAGTACTCTTCTTCTTTTCATCCTCCATGGGTTATTGATTCGGGAGCCGCTAAACATATTTGTTTAAATCTTTTAAGATTTTCTTCTTATTCCCTTGCACCACCGGATTTATATGTCCGATTACCGGACGACTCCCGAGTCAAGGTTGATCATATTGGTACCATCTATTTACGAATAGATTTTATTTACAGGATGTTCTTCACATTCCTTCTTTTCAATTTAATCTCATATCTATATCTCAGATTTCTAAATCACTTCGTTGTACCGTCCTATTTGACCGTGATTTGTGTCTTTTTCAGGACCGAACAACGAGGACGGAGATTGGGCATGGTAGTCTTCATGACGACCTTTACTTCCTTCGCACGGAGCGTCCCATCCTTTCAGTTTCAAATTTAGTTCGAGATAATTCTAGTCTTTTGTTTTATGGCATTGTCGTCTTGGCCACCCATCTTTTTCACGTTTTCAATATTTTAATTCTAGACTTCCATGTATGAAATTTAATTTTTTATCAAATAAAGTACCGTGCAAATTATGTCCTCTTTCCAAACAAAGTCGCTTACCTTTTCCAAATAGTACTACTACTTCTTCAAGTATTTTTGACATAGTACATATGGATTTATGGGGTCCCTTTCCGGTTCCCTCCACCTCCGGGTGTCGTTATTTTTTAACCCTTGTTGACGATTTTTCACGTTGTACTTGGATATTTCTCATGAGTTCCAAATCAGACTCAAATACGTTAATTATGAATTTCTCTAATTACGTTCACACACAATTCAATTGCAACATTAAAACAATTCGATCGGATAACGGATCCGAATTTATGAACAATTCTCTACAACGTTGGTTCCTTGAAAAAGGAATTTCCCACCAACGTAGTTGTACCTATACACCTCAACAAAACGGAGTTGTTGAGCGCAAACACCGTCACATTCTTGAAGTGGCACGATCCTTACGTCTTCAAGCTCATCTCCCTCTTTCCTTTTGGGGAGAATGCGTTCTAACCGCCGTCTATCTCATTAACAAGTTACCTACACCTATCCTTGATGGAAAATCACCTCATGAAGTCCTCATGGGTTCTCCTCCGAATCTTTCACACTTACGTGTATTCGGATGTCTTTGTTATGCCCGAATAAAGAAGCAACCCACAGTTGCCAAATCTTCGGCAGAAGCAGAATATCGAGCTTTAGCCATCCTCACATGCGAATTACAATGGCTCAAGTATTTACTACTTGATTTTGGAATCGACCACTCTGACCCGATGACAGTTTACTGTGACAATCGGGCCGCTCTCCACATTGCTGATAATCCCGTGTTCCACGAACGTACAAAACACATTGAGATAGATTGCCACATCGTTCGTGAAAAGATTAAAGACAACGTCATTGCCACACGCTTCACCAGTACAGAAAATCAGTTAGCGGATATCTTCACTAAGCCACTTGGGGCAGAACCGTTCAAGAACATAATTGGCAAGTTAGGCGTTACTTCCATTCCCGCTCTAACTTGAGGGGCAGTGTTGGAAGGTCCACTCCACTCGGCCAAACCGAGTGGACTTGGTCCAAATAGGAATCCTACTACAACTAGATATTAGGATTATAGTTTAGATTAGTTTAGATAAGTTTTGATAATTTAAAACTCTATCATGTAAAACCTATATATACTCATACCAAGACATATTGTAATGCAAGTTGTAGTGTTAATAAACAAGGTATTTACCTATCTCTCTCTCTCTCCACGATCAACAGCTCACCAATCTTCATCTCTCGGTTTCACCCGAGATCATCATCAATCATCCTCGGTTATAACCGAGAGCTCCATCCTTCTCTCTCGGTTATACCCGAGTATCCATATCATCACTCTCGGCTTCACCCGAGAGTTGTCACCTATCCTCTCGGTTATAGCCGAGACCAACATCCATTCTCCCTCTCTCTCGGTTATCAACCGAGACGATCATCTTCTTCATCTCCACTCAGTTATACTCGAGTGTGTTCATCATTCAAAGGTTTAACCTTTTCACAAGTATCAGCTTACTTTAAGTGGTTTTTTTTTTTTTGAAAGCAACACTGTATGTTAGATGCCATTATCTGGGTTGTACTTAATTGACATATGACAGGTTAGGTTGATTTTTTCCATGTGGTTAGGATGCCCCAGAGCCCACGCCCTTTTAATGAGATCCTAGCTTTCGTGCTTCCCTATTTTTGGAATCTATATCTTCATCTTTATCAATGATAAATTATCTTTGGCTATATTATTGTCCATTGATTAACTGGAATAATGAAATTTACCTATTTCCTCTTTCAATTTCATGACTTCTTTACAATTGATTGGTAGCCATATGACTTCATTCACAAACAATTTGGAGATGGGCAATGTCATTAAAAAAAAAAGTTGGGGTGTCCTCTTTCCATAAATAGATCATACAAAAAGTTGGTCGGACCATTACTTAACGTGTTATAGTGAGTGGTTCCCCTAAATTTTTCTATATAAATTGGTTCATCACTCTTTCGATCATACAACAAGTGACAATATAATTGTTTTGTGCATTTTCAAGAGAGAATTTAGAAGAAACAAAGATGGTTGAGAAACTTGAGTTAGAAAACGAGGTTAAATGCTCAGCTGACAAACTTTACAATATGTGGAAGAATGATGTCCATGAAATCCCAAAACATATTCCTCATATCTTCAAGAGCGTCGAAATTCTTGAAGGCGAACATGGAACTGATCTTGTCCCTATCAAGATTTGGCATTATGAAATTGGTATGATGTCTATAGAGTTTGAATTTGCATCCTCGTCTTTTTTATCATTTTTTTCTGGTTTTAGCATGATGTTCTAGGGAAATGATCTTGTATGGCTTGCCATAGGTTTTTCTGCTGAGGATCTCTTTGTCATTTAGAATCGTTTTTTATATAAAAGTAATATGATTAAATACTTGAAACAAATTGACAAAGATTAGAGAGGACCTAAGTACGCGGGAGCCTAGATCTAGAAACTTCCTTTCCCATGTTGTCAAATTTCATGGGAAAACGAACATCTCATGTAAGTATCATTTGTTCATGTGAGATTATTCTCGGCGTTTTCTTTTTTTTCCTTCTTTTAGTATATCTAATACTTTGATCTTCTTCAAATGGACGTAGATGGTAGGAACTTAGATGTGACAGAGAGGACAACAATGGACGACGAAAAGAGAAGTATAACTCACACCATTTTAGGTGGAGAGCTTTATGAACTCTACAAGAATTTTGTATCCAAAATTACTATTACACCACAAGAAGTTGATGGACATGTCGATGGAAGCTTGGTGAAATGGGAATTGACGTACGAGAAGATGAATGAAAACATCCCTCCTCCCACTAACTATTTAATCCTAGCTGAAAAGATCACGAAAGATCTCGCTACTGCAATTCACGTGTAAAGAATATATTATGCGTGCAAAGAAATTGCATATAATGGTTATTGGTAATATTAAGCTTAAGGTTCGTAGATAATAAACGTGGTTGATGTATGACACTACGAATGTTATTTAATCGTGTCTATGAAAAGAATGTGTGTATCACTATTTACCATTTATCAAATAATGTTATTTTTTTTGTTGCGAATTTTTCTTCTAGAACTACATATTCTCAAAAATAAAATATGTATATATATATATAAAGAAAAACATCATCATATCAATAGTGAGCCCTATTATGAACAAAAGAGACGATTACATTAGATAATAAGAGGCTAACAAATGGTCATAAGGTTTCAAATGGATTAGTTGTTGTGAAAGCTTCTTCCCTACCACTATCACAAAATATATGTGGAATAGGTCACACCATCAATATATGTTCACTTTTTTCCTATATAAACTCGATTTGTCACCATTCTTCTCATCATAAAACCAATATCTAAACCATTTGAAGAATCAAGATGATAGGGAAACTTGAAAATGAAATCAAGATTGAGTGCTTAGCTGACGACCTCTATAAGATGTGGAAGGTTGATTATCATAAAATACCACATCTTATTCCTAATAGTTACAAAAGCGTCGACCTTCTTGAAGGCGGTAATGAAACTCGTGAAGCTCCTGTCAAGTTATGGCGTTATGTATACGGTAATATCATATAACCAACCAATCAATGCCTCTATAAATAACTTTTCTCTAATACATTTTTTTTAATGTTTTTGCTAAATTATGAGATGAATAATGCAGAGGGTAAAACTATTTACGTGAAGGAGAAGACAACATGTGACGATGAGAAAAGATCGGTGAATCACGTTGTCATGGAAGGGGTACTTTTTGACCATTTCAAAAGTTTCGAGGCGAAAGTTATTATTACTCCAATAGAAGTTGATGGTCATGTTAAGGGGAGTATGGTGAAATGGGAGTTAGAATATGAGAAGAAAAATGAAGATGTCTGTGACCCAACAGGTTATTTAACCTTCTTTGAGCAGGCAACCAGAGATCTTGATTGTCAAATGCTCCTTACAAAAGATGCCTCTTTTGAGCAGCTCGCCAAAGATCTTGATTGTCCAATGCTCCTTGATTGTCAGATGCTCCTCAAAGAAGATGCCTCCTTTGAGCAGCTGGCTAAAGATCTTGATTGTCAAGTGCTCCTCAAAGAAGATGCCTAAACTATATATGTTGTGTGTGTGTTTGTGTCTACTGTCTAGGGGGTGGGCTGGGTGTGTATAAAGCCATGCAGCTATCTTGTTGAGGTGTTTGTGTGAAGCCACCTTAGTTGTTTCATATCATTAGTGTGTATCCAAAAAATGTGTTGGGATGTTGTTTTTCTAATAAAGGGTACATTGTGTGTTAAGCTTGTCGTCATCCAACTCAGACTCAATGAAAGTGAATTTACGTATTTGGTTATAACGTGTGGCCCTAAGATCTGATAGTATATTAAGTTTGCCGTCGTACAACTTAAAAGAAATGGTTTTTTGTTATGTTGAGAAGAGATAGAAGTGTGTCTTTCGATCTCCATGTTCTTCTTATTCATTTGTTCACCAAGATCCACAATTATGCAGGGCTTATATGTCACCTTAGGTAACAATTTCATTCATATGGGTAGTGTAATTCACCATTCATCAATAAATCATGAATACTAGTAGGTTTCTAATATACAAATCTAGTCATCATTTGTCCTTGTGTTCTCTCTGTTCTTTGTACAGAACCCCCACATTATTAACTAACTCTTTGATAGTATAGGTCTTCATGTTTTTACAAGGGGAGACGATCTAGAAACACCGACGATAGATCTTGCATAAGCGACAGGCAATGCTACTATCTTTTTCACTTTGCTAACATATGCTCTCTTAGTGAAGTTATTGTAGTCGTTAGCTTCAATCTCGTCCAGTATTTGGCGATACAGTAACAAAGATGCCCACACCTGTATAGGATACCAAACCAAACAAAATTAAGGATCGAGCCATTTATTGATTTGTGTAACCAAAAAATACGTTTAAAATGAGCTTTAGAAACTACTTAGTTCTTACCGGCCATCTACTCGCTGAGCTGAGTTGTGTTACTCCTTTCTCTGCTTCGTCGAAGAACATCCGTGCTCTTTGTATCTGTTTTTTCATGAAACTCCTCCACTTATCAGTTACCTTGCCTGCGAATATGTCTTCGTCGGAAAGCCCTGCCTGTGCTAGCTCATCCTGTGGTAGATAAACTCTTCCTCTTCTTGCACTGAATCAAAAAAGTCGATAAGAAGCAAATAAACAGACGATAAATTTCAGTTTCTAACCATTTGATCTTTCATATAAAAATCATTTTCGATTTAAAACTCATTATGTCTAGGTAAAACTCATATCTGCAGTGAAACAAGGTAAATGTGGGTTTCGTTTGTCAAATCCAAATCTGTCGAATACAATAATTGAGAGTAAATTTTGCCGATTTTCTTAACAAATCAAAGATAAGTGGAGGTATTTTGAGCCTCTTGAGTCAGATGAGAATACAATAATTGAGTAAATTTTTTTAGTTTAGTACTTACTCTTCTCCGACATCTCTAAGAATATTTGTGAGTTGATTTGCAATTCCTAACGCCAAAGCAGCACTATAGATACTCTCCGTCGTTGCTTGAGATTCTGGTTCAATTCCCATTACAGGAACACTCATTAATCCAACAGTTCCTGCTACATAATAACAGTACAGATAGAGTTCATCAAAGTTCTTGTATCTTGATTTCCTCAGATCCATTCTCATTCCTTCAATCATGTCTCTGAATGGCTGTAAAATTACAGATTCAGAGTGTTAATGGAAAGTTAACCCTAGTAAAAAAGAAGCATTAAAGAAATTTACTTAAAGAAAGAGAAATCATTTAAAAGGTTTACACCACGAGCAAATTGGAAGAGAAACTGGATATATGTATAATAAGCTAACTTCGAAAATGAAGGAATACCTGTATGTCGACTGGGAATCTGGCAACTGTATCAGATAAAGCTGCATCAAGCATATCATATGCACGACCCTCGAAAACATCCTCGAGTCTTGATTCCCACCTGTCCAAAGCTCTGGGTGTTATATGTGAAGCATTAGGCCCATCGACGAGCTCATCCGTCCTCCTGCACCACACTGCGCAAATAAGAAGCTCGTGAGATCAGAGTTCAAAATATCGTTTTAAACAGGGGCTGAACCAGGAATTTGTATCTAATGGCCCGATTTATAGAGGCTACTCTAATGATAGATCTACCTGAGCTAAATAAAATAAGCCCAAAAATGAAAACGACTCTTTGGCCTTGTAAAGTGAATTTAGTAAACTAGACTGTGATAGACTACTAGCAGTTTGGGCGTTCCGCCTCTGGTTTTGAGTGATCGTTCCAGTTGAAAATACCAAGATCTTGTGTAACATTCCGAAACACTATACGAACAGAATTGATGCATAAAGAGAAAAATAATGTGGTTTTGTTCCACTGGCAACTGAAGAAGAAGTATGGCAATCAAACTTTTGAACAATGCAGAATGAAACCCTTGACACTTTTGAATGCATTTGGACACAACTACACAATCTTACACTTATATTTTGTCAACCTTTTATCTTTTGTTATTTGATATGATTCATCAGCGAGTTACAAATCAACCTAAAGTCCTAAAAAATTGAATTTCTAGGTAGGATATGTCATTGACAAGCACTTCTAATCGCGCCGCATTCATATAGAAGTTTTAGCTCTCTCTCATATCAATAATTAGATATAGAGGAATAATATTTAAGACATACAGACGCACCCTGATGGCTCCATAAGGTTAAATATGAATATATTGATGCCTAAACATAAAAAACGGTAAAACAACGAGATACGGTATCAAAAGAATATTTGTTTATGTTACGGCGTAAAAGTTTTAAATGGGTTTTAGCTCATCAGACCATGTGAAAGGAGGCAAAGATTTTATCAAATTTTAGTGGAAATTAAGTTAGATAGCAGGACAACATTCTTTACTATTATTTTCTTTGATGACTGAAACAAAACGTCGGCAACATTAACTATTAAATACCATATCAAGCAATTGTGTTTGCTGAGTTTGAAAATTTTAAGATAGGGGTCCCCCCCACCTTAGTCACTAACATGTTTCAAAGCCTAATTTAATGGGAAGCATGTGTCGAAAGAATAAAATAGTGAGAGAATCAATTTAAATTAAGCTAATATAATGTTTAAACTAAGCATTTGGCTTTTGAGATACTATTAAGTAGGGCAAAACCAATCTTTTGTATTATTTTAGAGAGTGAGCCCTGAAATAAGAAATGGGTTTTCATGTCATATGGTTTTATCGAGGTTACGTGATTAAGATGATCGATTTTGGAACTAGAATAATGTTAAATACGCACTTAAGCCTAGATAACTTAACATTCAGAATTTCAGATAAGTCATTAAACATCTCAAATTCACGTATGATTAAGCAAACTATAGAAAGGACTTGTGAACTCACCATAGATGGCCCAAATCGCTTTTCGCCTCTCAGGAGTCATGAGCAATGTGCCTGAAAAAACCATTGAAAGCATAAGAATATTGAAGTCTAGTACGTAAAAAACGAATTGATGAATGAAGACTAACCCAAGTAAAATGTCTTGGCATATTCAGCACAAACTTCTCTACATCTGTCATAAGCTTCGTTCAATAAACTAAGAGTCCCGGGAACTATGATATCTGGTTTCAGGTCAATATCCCTGTTTGACCTCAGTTGTTCCTTGACTAAAGCTGCTTGTTTAAGCACAACATCGTAGACCCTTTGTTCAGAAGAAACAGCGATTTCTCCGGTCGGACTTGCTATCAAACTAGATACAACCGAGATATTTCGAGCATTATTTGACGTTCCCAAGCAAGAATATTTCATATCTGAATTGAAAGATAAAGAACTTAATCTCGGTTTTTTCTTCCCTTTAACTCTTCCATCAAAACTTGAACTTGGAGCTCGAAGGAAGCTTGAGTTATCAGGTAATCCATAAGAAAGGAAATTTGAGATCTCTATGTTGTAAGGAGTAACAATCCATAACATAGAAGAAGAAGACATCATCAATCTTTAAAATGCTCTTTTCAACTCTTGTTATAGTGATTTCTAAACTCTCATTAGCCACTCAAAGATTATAAGAACTCGAAATCAAATTCAGAGATACTACCCAAAGTCAGAGATTTTCCTAAGAAACCACAAAAACCCTTTAGAAAGAACAAATTTTAATCACAACCCAACTTCAAAAAGGAGCTCAAGTATCAAACCATCCCACAAATAACTCCTCTAAAAGAAACCTTTTGAAGGTTTTCACTAACAATTAATCAAACCCCACAAAAACCCTTGAATGAAAGATGAATTAAACAACAACCCAAGTTCAGGAATTGATAACAAAACTCAATAATAAAATCAAGGTTTCCAATTACAGACCTTCAGTAAAGCTTTGAAAACCAAAACCCAACTGACAGTCTTTTCTTTCTCACAGGCTTTATATCAAACAGATGAGGAGGATTATGAATGAAGTACAAAATTTCCAAGTTACTTGAGAATTGAAGCACAGTCTCTCAATTTTATTCTATCTTTGTTTTTTACCTTCACCCTCCCCACTTGGTGAGAGTCTTTCTCATTTGTCTAACTGTAATAAAAAAGAAAGTTTGTAATCTAATGGGAAGATGAAGGAGGTTCAAAGAAATCTATGAAAAGTGACACCTGGAAATCTTAGTCCAATCAAATGAAAGATAGGGTTATCAACTTCTTATGTGGAACTCTCAATTTGGTGAAAAGTGTTATTGTAAACGTGGCTCAATCTCAATTCAATGGTCGGCTGTGAGATTGGATCAAAAAGGTATTTTAGAATTTGGAATGAGGGTCTAACTTTTTCTTTTTTCTTTTGTTTGATTTTATTTTTCGATTTTTATTGCAAAAATTCTAAAATGCACATGCTTTTATGATGTACATCTTCTTAGTTATCGATGTATAAGTGTTTGAGCGACAATAATATGTTGATTTTGTAGAAGCTTACTTCGAGATTGAAACTGAGATCAGATCCAATGATGATTATGATTCCACCTAAGTTAGTCCTTCCAGTTTTTTATTGCATAATTATTGTCCATAATTAACCTAACTAAAATCCACTTTTATATTATGGAGATGAAGTCTATCAAACACATTTTTATTTCCGTTCAAATTGAAGAGTTTCGAAAGAATGGGCTCACTTCTATTGTGGGGTTGTAATTTATTTTCACATCCCTAAAAACTCAAAAAATGACCAAAGGTGGTGAGGTTTGTAAGTAATTCTATAGGGAGTATCCGTTTGTCTTCTTCACGAAACAACTTGTGTGAAATTTGTGGATACAAACACATTTCCATATAAACACATTTGTTGCCTATCAAACACCACCCGCAAAGGTTGATGCAATGTAAAGTTTCTCAATATACCGAATCACCCCAAAATAAGTCCCATTTGGCCTTATTTTTCAGCCCATCGCCCTAGCATGACCTGTTTATGAATGGATCATCTTTCTCAAAAAAAAGATTACTATGTCAATCAGACACGCCGCTTGAATCATTCTCCAACCCTAATAGGTGTGCGATGTGACAAGCAATGTACATTGATGAATAAGTAAAATTGTGTTGTACAAATCTGTGATTTTTCCGTGCAGATATTATTTTCATACCAATTTAACTATTGCATGTGCATGACTAAGATGGAATAATAAATACCGATCATATACAAGGTATGATCGAGCAAACTAACCCCACAAAATACTAGGAGAAGTAGACAAAAAGTAGATTAAATTAAAGTGAGTTGGATGAATACCTCAAAGGGCAAAGGGAATGCAGTGGTGGGGTTGGAGATGTAGCTGTTTTTTAGGTACCATACAACATTTAAAGAACATGAGCAAGTGTCAATGCTAAGTACCAGCATTCATTAGAGGGAGCGTCATGCTTGTGTACTCCACATTTATTCCACTATTTTCTATCACTGTCGTTTTCGACTTGGAAACTTGAGATCTAATGAATTCCGCCTAAATTTCGGTGGACTGGCTACGCACGATGGTCAAGGTTTTCTCAAGGAAAAGATGTATATATCATTCACTAAGCGAGATGTACTTAAAATATTGTGACGTTCTATGACATGGAGAATTAAAAACATTAAAATTTGGTACGAAAAAAAAAGCACTAACATATGATTGAAAAGTGACACTTCATTGTGTAACTCTTTTTTTTTTTATGAAAGGCATTGTGTAACTTACATATGAGGGAAAAATAACACTACCCTAGCCTGTGTAGAAACTAATTTTTACTTCATAAGCTATTAAGGGTGTGGCTGAAAGTTGGGGCATCTAGTTCTTCATTTTGGTTGGATCCTTTATACAATCATATCTAGAGAGATATCAAGTTCCTAGTTTAACTCCGTCAATGCGTGAGAAAGGATGGATATTGGACTAGTTTCAGTATTTTGGTCGTTTTTCAGTCTTTCAGAATATTCATTACACTTTGGGTAGAAATTCACCGAAAGTTGGATAAAAGGAACAAATTGTTTGATTTTTATTTTCATCATAGAAGACCAAAGTTTTTTTGCTTTCTTTGAAAAAAACACATTTGAGTTTGAAGGATGACTCGTCCCCTTGTTTGACACGTAGTCCACAATTTCTTAAACAATGTCACCAACCTTTCTAATTGCTTAGGTGTATCACACTTTTGTAATTGTAGACTTATCATGCACTTTCTTTTTAATTATTATGTAATAGTTGAATGTCAGGTTGACTTCTAGTTAAAGTGCAATCTACACTGACAAAACATATCTTTTATTACTTTTTTTCATTGTGATAACAATTAGAATTTTTGGGTTTATAGTCCAAAAAACGGACTCTAATAAGACATTTAGTCCTCTCTAATCCTATAAAGGGTTTCAAAACCAAAAAAATAATACAAATAGATATCTAGTCCATTTGGTGTCATCTAGAGAGAAAACACAAATCTCTAGAATACCAAATAATTTATAATACCTAAACTAACCTTCCATATATATAAGATCTAATTTAAGCTCAAAACAACCAATATTTGTTTCCTTTTTTTATCTCCCTGTTTCTCTCTTCAATTACCGGCTCTAAAGGAAGAAAGAAATTGTTATCTTCCTTAAATTTGTAATCGAAACCTTCTCGTCCTATCTTTCTCTCTCTCTACATCTTCATCTTCTAAAACTATCCTCCACTAAAACAGAAAACTTTGTAACCGAAATCTTCTCGTCCTATCTTTCTCTCTCTCTACATCTTCATCTTCTGAAACTATTCTCCATTAAAACAGAAAACTGAGTTTCTAAGTTCAGGTAAAACTCAAATCAAATTTTTATGTTTTCTGATTATGTTTCGATTGAAAATCTTCCATTAACTTTTTCATTATCATTAGAGCTATTCAAAATCATTATCTTAATTGTTAATCAAGTAAACAATTTTCTTATTTGATGATTCTGTTTCAGATCAAGAAAGTTATTATTGTCTTTCTCTCTCTAAAGTTTGTATTAATGATCACGATCTTGATGAGATTAATACTTCATTTCTAAATCTTACAAATCGAGTTTACTTATTGTTTGCAATCAATCGTCATATCAGTTATCAATAGATTTGGAGTTTATGCAAAGTATGATATTCAAATTTTCTTCAGATCTGATTTTTTTTCTGTACAGATTGATGAAACGTGATTCTTTCGCACGGTTACTCATAACAGAATTAACATTATATATACTTTAGAATAAATTACCATAATGTAACGTAAATTATATAAACTTTTCCCTACGATGTTTATCAAATTGAGAACATGATATATGTTCTGGTTCTGCAAATTTTTCACGAATAACATTAACATTATATTATTTTGTGTAAATCATACGTAATTTATGGAACATTATGTATGATTTAATATCAAAACAGTTCTCGTTTTATTATTAGAACATCTTTGATTTACATATGTAAATCCTGTGTACTTTTCTGTAAAGTACATGTAATTTATTCAAATGTTCATATAATTTACTGCAAATAATATGCTTGTATATATAATTTATTTGAATTAATCTATCTCACTTTGTTATCACAGATGGAGTTCCAGGCATAATCATCAAATCAAAATAAGGAAATCAAACTGAAATCAGATGGTTGGGATAAGATATTTACAGAACCAGGACAGTTATTTCCTGGGGGTGCAAAAGCTTTTTGATATGCTCCTAGGCAATATAGCATCAACACCGGTCATGATTTCAAATTCATAAAGAATGATTTTAAGCGTGTTACTGTTGTGTGTCCTGTTGAAGATTGCAAATGGATAGTGCATGGATGGGCACCATTGAAATGCGATTCTATGTTCATATTGAAAGACATGGAAATGAAACATGATTTCATTATTTGTGATAAATGTCTCATTATTTTTCACAAAGTTTGCATAATTTATTGTAAATTATACATAATACCGTATTTACAGTTTAGGTGTATAACGTTTAAAATTATACTTTATCATTAGTATATCATAATTTGTTGTACATCATTAAATCCCATTGTAAAACATACTTATTGTATATCAGTATACAATATAAGTTCCTTCATATAAATGACCACTATCAGAAATTACAAGGTTTAATCAATTGAAAATTTTTAAATTTTTGCTGTTATCATTGGTTATTTATCAAAAATTACCGAATCCTATAGTAAATCCCGGATACTTGTGAATAAATTATACATACTTTACAGTAGTTTAAGTTATATCAGACAAAAATTAACATAATTTATCAAACAGATCTCTAAAAATTGATTTATGACGAAGCTTTGAACATCAGAAACTATGTCACAACAGAAAAAAATCATAAAAATCAATCCAAAATCTCACCATAACGTTGAAACAAACTGCTTTATGATGAAAAATAACCATGCAAACTCGATTTTATATAGATTTTCACCTGAAAGTGATGATGGTTCGAAACCCAAACGAATCGCTTTTTCGTTTTAATGGCGATGATACCTCTTCAACTGAATCGGAATCTTGCAAGATTAAGAAAGTTGAAGAATAAAGCCGGTTTCTTACCTTCTGGAAGATGGCGATTCAATTTTCTCGTTAGGATTTTGGAGCGTTTCAATTTGGGAAAGTTGTGATTTTTGACTAAACAATACAACTGATGAGAGAGAAAGTCGATTAAGAGATTTTGTTGTAAACGGAAATAATTCAAAAATCAAGCTTCATTTAACCGTTACCAAGATTCGCTCGGCCCCACATTTAGAAATTCCGTGTAAATAGAGTTGGGACATAACTGGAAATAAAATAGAGATGGTAAGGGTTTTTTGACCAAAGAGTAAAAGGACTAAAAATCCATGTTTTGGGAAGATTGGACCTTAAACCCTTTTTGAACATTATTTTGGGCTATATACCCACGGACCCTAACAATTATAGAATTATTCAATTTATGATATATTTTCATATTATATATGCAAAAAATGTATCTATGTTCTTGAACAAACTGACTTGCGGAGGCGAAAAAAAATTTACAGTTCTGAAAAGATTTTATCTATATAAACTATAGAATGGGTATTATTCTATCATCCACTAGTCGTGCATTCCCTCTAAAATTTGAAATGAATCACTAAATATTGGATTTACCCTCTTAAGCAGTGATGGTCATTCTAATCATATTAGATATTGGATATATATATATATATATAATTATGAAATGATTGAAGAACGCACAGAGCGACAATTATACGAATAAAATGCAGTCGGTTAATCCGCGATTTATTCGAAGTCAAGTAGTAAAAGAGACTTTAGTTTCTAAAATATGTAGATCTCGCTATTCGTTTAAAGTTTAGTTTTGGCGGTTCCAGCTAAAAGTTTTGTTAGTTAAGAGGCGAGAATAAAAAAGACAAAGAGATCATCTGATTAAACTTTTAAAACAAATTTGAAAATTATACCAAATCATTATATTTACCGTATTTGTGGCTTACAATCATATATATACGTGGATCGTAAGAACACCCCAGCGTTAAAAGGGAAAGCAACAAAATAAATAAATAAATAAGAATATCATAAAAGAATAAAGCACCATTAACAAATGGAGTAAATGACATAGTTAACCATTATTGTGCGGCTTCAAATTGAGCCTCGTCCATCTTGGAAGCTCCACAAACTTCTAATAGCTATTCTTGGTGGAGTTGGCAAAAAAACAAGAAACACCAAAGAATGAATATGTCTCTCTCTATAATATAAAATTGTTATATGCTTGTGGCAGGCATATTTCATTATCTTACACACTTTTAGTTTCCACTCAAAATTTTTTCTTACCTAACTATTGGTTTGCCTCTGACTCTAGGGACATGAAACATGAACATTTTCAATTGTGTCTGATAGATACTTGCACATATGTACATATATGAAATTTTGATGCTTGTTAGTGGATGAATTTTTAGTATGCACAATTTCTTTGCACTTTCATTTTGACAATGACTAAACAAAACTTAGAATTGGGAGAGAAAAAGTAAATGACCTAATGAATGAGAGAAGAAAGTTATGTGTAATGTCATATTTAATAAGTTTTTAGGTGTACTAGTCAAAATTGATTAGTAATGAGTCTAGAAAGATCAAGTATATATTATTCTCTTGGTCTTGTGATTTTTTATTGTCTATGTCCGACTATTCTCATGCACTCTTCTTATATTGCATTCTTTGAATGAAACATATGAACATTGAGCTAATTGTCTCTCGACCCAACTTTTTACCTTATTAAATTGGAAAATTGTAAAGGACTCCTTGTTTTTAGCATCCCCCAATGTCCGACACGCGTACCTTCTTGGCCTGGTTGGACCTAGTTTAGGAAATGGCCGTGTGCATATAAAATTTTCCTTCATCTTTTTGGTATATTGGGTAATTACCCATACGGCCATAATAGGATTCCTGTCATAGAAAAAAAAACTGATATTTCGGACAGAGCCGTTTAATGTGCATTGTGCACTTAGTCTGGAACAGACAATTTAGTTGGGTGGTAACATGCTAGTCCCTCCCCAGAGAGGACCAAGGTTCAAATCTTACTCTATAGAAAAATGAAGTGTAGTATTGCAGTAGCGTTGGAGCTTCCTCTCCACAAACCACGACGGAATGGAATCAGATTGAACATTTGGTTCTTCCATGATCTGCAATGAAGAAAGTAAGTAGATAATCTATCAACAAAACAATTTGCACGAGGAAGAAAACTAAAGTCGAACATGGTTTATGAATTTATACAAGTCCCAAGAAAGATCTCTGCCTACTTGAACTTCAACATAGATGACCGCAAGGATGACAGACTTGTTTGTTGTAGTTATGTACCATGTCTACTGCTTCAGGGAGGATGGAGTTATCACCGAGGACTCGTGGGAGGTTTGGCTACAAAGACAACAAGATACGAGTTCTTGCCCCGAAGAGTGACTTGATTGTGCAGCTATTCATATATCAAACCTGAACTGAACTTAGTCCTGGGCTCTTTTGAAGCTTCATTGATTGCAAATTTCCTCGTGTTTTTGCAACATCGTCCCATCGACTAGAATTTGCATAAATATTTGCTAACTGCACACGAAATTCAGGATTTTCAGATTCTAATTCAATAAGATTTTTGGCAGTAATTTCAGCTACTTCCGTGTCTCCTTGAGTTATGGCAGAACCAAGTAATGCTTCCCAGACTCTGAAATCTGCTGGAATTGGCATTCCATTAATGAACTCCATAGCTTCAACCAGTAATCCTGCCCTTCCGAGCATATCTACCATACATACATAATGCTTCATTTTAGGTTCTACACCGAACTCATCATTCATAGATTTGAAGTACTTAAACCCATCATCAACTAGACAAGAATGACTACATGCTGTAAGAACCGCCATAAAAGTTACAGAATTGGGAGTCACATTTCGAGCTTCTTTCATTCTCTCAAAGATTTCAATGGCTTTCGAGCCTTGCCCGTGAAGTCCATAGGAGGTAATTAGTGCAGTCCATGAACCCACATCTCTGTCCTGCATTTTATCGAAAATGAGTTGAGCGAGTTCTAGAAACCCGCATTTCCCGTACATATCGATAAGTCCATTACAAACAAGAACTAATCTATCTAAACTAGCTTTATACACGTAACCATGAATTTGTTTTCCTTCTCTCAGTGAAGCTAAGCTTGAACAACAAGATAGTGCTGTTACAATCGAAAATGAATCCGGCCAAAAGTTGCTAACTTTCTGCATCTCTGTGAAAAGTTTAAGTGATTCTTTCATATTTCCACTCTGATTATAACCTGAGCAAATTGCATTCCAAGACACTAAATTTCTCTCCCGCATTTCATCGAAAACACGACGTGCTGAAATGATATTACCACATTTTGAATAAACATTTATCAAAGCTGTGGAGACAAAAACATCTGATTCAAACCCATGTTTAATCAAGAAACTATGAATTTGAGTCGATTGATATGGACAAGAGAAGATAGGAAGCAAAGTAGCCATAGTGAATGAATTGGGTTTTATCCCTAAGTTTAGCATGTCTCTGAACAATTCAATTGAAGTGTCAAATTGACCATTCTGGGAGAAAGCTGAAACGGTTGCAGTCCAAGTAACTATATTTCTATCAGGAATTTTATCAAACAGGTAACGAACAGTTTCCAAATGACCCAATTTTCCATAATTCAAGATTAAACTATTACCAACAAAGAGATTAGAATCAAACCCAGATTTAATTATTTGATTGTGAACTAGAAATCCTAAAATTGGACATTTGAGTTGTGATATAGCTTTTAAAATGTAAGGGAAGGTGAAATTATCAGGTTTGAAGCCATTGTTGCAGAACTTAGTATAGAATTCAGAAGCTTTAGAGAAATTCCCATTTTGGACTAATTGTTTTAATGATAGATTAATTGATTCATGATTTGATTGAGTTTGAATTGAACGAAAAAATGATTTAGGGTTAATAAAGGAAGAGTAATACTTAGTTCTTAACATTTAGCAGCAGGTTATATCTGGAATATGATGCAATCACAAGGAGGAGAAAGAGAACAAAGGTTAGTAACTGTTCGTACATATAAAAGCGAACCCAGAATTGAATACCTCTGTCTTGAACCTCCGGATTCTGAAGACAAGCTTCAGGAACATATTAATGAAACCCTAAACCGCACGGGCTTGGATTAGGGGCGGGTATGGGCGTCCACGGGTGGAGATGAGTCGGGCTCGGGCGGGTCGGGTAGATTTTCTTTTTGGCTATTAGGGTAGTCGGGCGGATTCGGGCGGGTATTTCACAACTTTGCTATGCTCAAAGCCCGCCCGAGCCCACCAAAATAATCGGGTAACGGGTCACCGGGTATCAGGTACTTTGAAATAATAATGAAAGAAAAATACCAAAAAATATCGTCAGATTTTCACAAAATAATCAGATTCCATTCAACAAGAAAATGAACAAAAATGATATATATAACCTAAACCTAAACAGATCTACATCAAAACGACAGAGAACTATTACAGATCTATATATATAGCAAATAGAAATATGTAGAGATTGAGATGGAATAATCTACACAGATCTTGTACATAGATTGAACTAAAATAAGTATATACAAACACAGATTTTAGTGTCTTCTTCTTGTCTTCATATGTTCATTTCTTCTTTTTCACTTCTTCCTTTACACCAAAAAGATTCAAAAACTTGACCACACAACATGGGTACAGATGAAGATGCAAAGAAAATGGAACAAGTAGAACTCGTATTTCGTATAAAAGAAGGTTAAAGATTAAGAGAAAAAACTAATTAGAGAGACATATGAGAAGTTTCCAAATAATAATGTGGTGTTCAAGATGTATATATCTTGTTTAAATGAAAGCCCTAAATCTGACGGATACTATGAAGTGGGCTGCCATTGAAATTCCTAGTGTATAATGGGCATAGAAATGGCGGGTATCTAAAGGCACACATCGGGTGAATGTGACGGGCTCGGGCATGGACGGCGTGTCGGGCAGAGCTTTCTACTCGAGGCCTCCCATGAAAAGTCTTCGGGTTGGGCGGGTAGTACCCGTCT
This sequence comes from Eschscholzia californica, assembly GCF_041429995.1. Lineage (NCBI taxonomy): Eukaryota > Viridiplantae > Streptophyta > Magnoliopsida > Ranunculales > Papaveraceae > Eschscholzia > Eschscholzia californica. The sequence continues at coordinate 7,519,457 of NW_028238198.1, read as the reverse complement.
TCGGGCGCGGGCGTCCACGGGTCTTATCGGACCCGAATAACCATGGTGGACATCGGGTAGTCGGGTATAATTCCCATCCCTAGCTTGTAATATGAAGATTATGGTTCACGCGATATATTTGAATGTATTGCTTTTTTTTTTTGTTGAACGAATGTATTGCTTCTTGTGATAGTGAAATTAACAAGGGGCCACTAAACAAATAGAATTGTGTATAGAAATCGAAGTACATAATATACTTGTGTATGACCGAGAATCGATTATTAACCCATAACAGAATTTGAAGCAAAAACGGTACCCACTTCTACATTGGTGATTGAAGCATTAGAAAAGAAAATTTCGAAGGTGAAAATTCAATTACCAATAAGAATTGTGTTGTATGTTTAGAAGAACTAGATGAAACATTGGCATGTTCTCGTATCTTTCACGGGAATTGTATTATTGAAATGGTTTGAGATGCCAGTCTAACTAGTTTTAGGGAGGAAGTTGTAGATTTTAATAATTTAGTTTGATCCAATGAAGTACATTTATGTCTAAATTTTTATTTCTTTAGAGTATTTTGATTATTGTCTTTCCGATCTTCACAGGACAAAAACTTCTCAGCTTAAAGAATATTTTGTCGCTGTCACTTACATCTTCAATTTGAATTGCCGAAGCAAACATGCATACCAGATAATAGCATTCCCTTGGATATTTGGGGGCAAAACCATGAGTGAACATTAGAGAGGTAGATAATGTTTCTCTATCTTCCTCCCCATTTCCATTAGTGAAGCAAAGGATAGAGAGGAAGGCCAACCTCCAATTTTTGCCCCTCAATTTGTTCAATAGGCTCATTTTGGCATCTTTAACTACTAGAATTGTTAGGGAAAAGTTATTTTTTTTTTATTCCAATTTTATCCCTTGGTTCTCCATTTAATACTTAAACCCATTAATACATTTCTCAACAAAAAAAAAACATTAATACATTCTTTCTGTCCTTCGTATTCCCTCTTCCTCTCTCATATTCTATCTTGTTTATTTCATAATGTAGAAAGAAGAGGTTTATTGTTGTACTCAATTGGTCCACGTCATCATTTTATATATTAAAATAATAAACACGAGCAAATCTAAAGTACGTGGTGAGTTTTTTCCGTGTTGCATTAGAAAAGTATTTTGAATTGAAGATCTCAATAAGTCAATAGTGTCACCTGTGAAAGAGAATCTCAATTCATACTCGACACAATGAAATAATTGAATTTTTGTTGAGTGTTGCATTGGAGATGCTCTCCATCTGCTCGCTTAATTTTAGTTGCTTGTTGCCATCGCAACCACCATATTCACCACTACTCTCTTGCTACCACCATCTCATACGTCCACAATCTCCCTCATTAATCCTCTCAACTCACCTTTCTCGTTCTCTTGTCTCGTCACAGAGAAAAGAGGAGAGAGTGAACAAAAAAAGACAAATGAGAAAGATGATGGTAGACCGTCTTCAAAGATAGAAATTGTATTGGAAACGCTTCTTCTCAGTCGTTCACTTCACCAGGGAGGGAGTGCCATATGTCATTTTCCATTTGTTTTAGCGTGGTGTGTACAAATAATGTACTTCTTTACAAATATGTGACTTGGGCTTCTGTGTCCTTCATTGTACGTGCCTTTGTAAGAAATAGTGCGTGCCTAAAATATTTCCCAATCCTAAATTGTAAAAGGTTAGGGCTAGACTGCCTCCACAAACATCCACCGTACACGTAGCAATCAAGTAAACAGCTTCACTGTCTTCGGCTAATCTATTAGGGTTAAAAAAAACCCTAACTCTATAAGTACCTCGCTTAAACCTACACTTTCTCAATCAACCGAAGTTGCCTCCTCCATTTTTAATTTCTCAATCTTCCTTATCATTCCAATCCCTTCAGTTTTAATCTCACCAATCTTTTTTAAATTAATTTGGATCTGCGTCGATTACTGATTACCAACTCTCTTAATTTCATGAGTGTTTGAGTATGAGACGACGCCATATTAACTTATCTCCATGTCTGGAAACCCTAATTTAAAAGCCGAGAAAAACTGGCTTGATTACCAGATTTGGAGAAATTCTCTTTTTTCATTCTTTTCAATATCATCTTTTTTTACTGTATTTTTCTTCTTTACTAATGAAGATGGAAGAGATGATCCTTTCCCCAGATGATCGACAATGATTATACTGTGCGTTTGTTGTATTTTCTCTCTCTAGAAAGAAAGAATCTATCAAGCCAGAACTCTGATCCATCATATTAAACTTTTAATTTTATTTTCAAAATTTGTTCTTTAGGTTTTTAATTTTGAAAGAAATGGAAATGATGATCCTTTCCCCAAATGATCGACAATGATTATACTGTGCGATTTGTTGTATTTTCTCTCACTAGAGAGAAATTTACCAAGCCAGTATTCTGATCCATTTAAATCATAACAAATAAAAAAGTTTCAATTTCTTTCACTAATTTGTTTTGATTGATTTGAAGATTAAAAATAATAATTATGGAGGTGATGATACTTTCCCCAAATTATCGACAATGATTATAACTGTGCGATTATTATAGTTTCTCTCTCTAGTTAGAAAGATTCTATTAAGCCAGAAATCTGATCCATATGAATAAATCTATTATAGTAGGTTAATTAGGTTTGAGGAGTTTGTTGTCCATTCTTGGAAAAGTTAGGAAAGCTTCTTTAAAGAAAAGGGGCAAATGTTTTAACTTTTAATGCTAATGGACATAGAGTGAAAATATCATCTCTTTAACTGTTCTGGACTTCTCTTTTTCATGGAGTATCAGATCAGTGGAGATGAAACAATTAATATAATTATTAATTCTAGTATTAGATTAAATTGGGAGATTATAATTACTAAAATTTATAATTCTAAGCTAACCACCAAGCTCATATAAAAGTTTTATGTCTAGTCAGCCCTTCCTTTTTCATCTATGGTTGAGCTTAGGCGGTTACCGTGCTCATCACATTTTGACGACGTATCAATTATTCTGGAAAAGAATAAAAAATAAAAACAAAATCTTGATTATACTTCTCTCCACACATTACATGATACGATATAAGGGACAATTTTGATGAAGGCCTACAGAAATGAACCTGAATTGCCCACTTAAGCATAGCAAAGCATTCTATTTGATTCGCGCACACAAAATTAAGACAAGTTAATCTAAAGATAAATGGCACCCCGGTTTTGGAGCCTAAAAATCACTCGATATAAAGACTTGATTTAATTAAGGAGTATTTTTTGTTTTTCTAACCGGGACTCCGGGAGTGCTACATTTACAAATTTTTCGACTCATTTTCATTAAAAGGTTAAAATAGAACAAAGTTTTTTAAAGTTTGAACCAGGACCGTTTTTTTTGCTAAAGATTTTTTGTACACTTAGTATTTTCCTTTTCTGAAAGTTAGATTCTTTGGTTTTTCGCTCCTCTTTTTCTGTACACTTAGTATTTTCCTCTAATTTTTATTGTACGTTTTTCTCCCTCCTATTTATCTTCTCTTGGTTTCTTATAAATTAGAAGCATATAATTCATGGTAGTGACCATCTTTTCTAACTTTCAGGCGTCGAAATATGTTTTAGTGGATGATTATCATAAGTCTCCTTAGATTAATTGAGTTTCGGCTAAGGGAAGTCCCTCATTGTTGGAAGAATGAGAGTCAAAGAAATAGTAACAACAAGAGAGAGATGAAGATGAAGCAAAATTTTCGGATTCCAAAATAAATAAGTCATCTAATTCACTGCCCGACCACTATCTCGACTCTATCCCTGTCGGGGTATGTGGTCGGGATAGTGGCCGGGCATTGCATCACAGTTGTTTTCTTTAGGAAAATGAGAGAATGTCAGGCCACTATCTTGGCCCAATCCCGGGGTATGTGGTCGGTTGAGGTTTTAAGTACTTTCTCTCTCTAAATCTTAGACGACCACATATCCCGACCGGGATTGGGCCGGGCATTCATCCTAGTTGTTTTCTTTAGGAAAATGAAAGAATGCCCGACCACTCTCCCGGCTGGGGTATGTGGCCGGTTGAGATTTAGAGAGAGAAAGTATTTAACTTAGAAAGTATTCTCTTTCTAAATCCCAGTCGACCACATACCTCGGTCGGGATAGTGGTCGGGCATTGCATCATGGTTGTTTTCTTTAGCAAAAGAAAACCCGGTCGCTATCTTGACTCAATCTTGCCTGGTTTATGTGTCCGACTGAGATTTAGAGAGAGAAAGCTAAGTACTTTCTCTCTCATTTGCTAAAGAAAGCGAAGTACTTTTTCTCTCTGAATCCCAGCCGACCACATATCCCGGCTGGAGTTGAGTAGGGATAGTGGTCGGGCAATGCATCACGGTTGTTTTCTTTAGCAAAATGAGAGAATGTTCGGTCACTATTCCGTCCGGGATATGTGGCCGGTTGAGATTTAGAGAGAGAAAGCTAAGTACTTTCTCTCTCTAAATCCTAGTCGGCCATATACCCTGGTCGGGATTGAATCGGGCATTGCGTCACAGTTGTTTTCTTTATGCCACAACCAAATCCCTCACAAAAAAGTAAACGAAGGAGCATAATTGTTTTCTTCTTTCACCATTACTCTAATTAAATTACTTGCAACTTTTACTTCTTCATCAAAGAAGGGGATAGATTTGTCTTTATCATGTAAGATGTTTTTTTTTTTGGAAATTGACTACGATTAACAAACCATTGTCATTACATTTGGCATTGATACACCAAAGATTCCACCGTTGGAATTCGAACTTGAGACCTCCATAACTTTCTGGAGTTTATGTCAACACCTTGAAACCACTTAAGCTACCAACTGTTGACGCCCACATAAGATGTCTGACCTTTTGTATTGTCTACTTAAATATTGTCAATATATGGTTATTGTTAGTCTATATATTGGTCAATGGATTGACAAAGTCCCAGATTTTAATTCTGTTATATCAGTGAATTTGTACTCGGTATCTCTAGAACTCTTTTTGTGGTGTCATGGAGGAGATGAGGCTTACATTTTGGTAAAGATAATTTCCTCATTCCCCAGGCCCCAACTTTTTTCTTTAGAATGAGTTGTTTCTTTCGAAATTGTTACCCTAATCGATCTCTTGGGTCATCACTAGGTTGGAGTGTAAAAACATTTGTTAATGAAAATGAATTAGCATATTCGGATCTAGATGTGTATGTATAATTATTATTGTAGGAGAAATCTGGGTAGCCCAACTTTCTGTCCTGTTTTCTTCACATCTTCTTGAACTTGTTTTCTGAATTCTCCAAAAGTGAATTTCTTGTAAGGAGAAGGCTCCTTACAAGTTCCTATAATCGAGTCGTATGAAGGGCAAAGAAAGTAAGCAATTGAGTATCTCTCCATCTTAGCATTAACAACTACTTTGTGCTCCACACTTTTGTATTCATTATTGCTCCAAGCCTGTATAAATACGTGATAATAGTTGTTACGACATTGTTGTTTCGATAAATGTATTTTGACACTAGTAATATGACCATTGTTTTTACTGCTTTTCGATAAATAATTACCTGAAAAAGATCCCCAATATTGACAATTAAAGCTCCTCGATGTGGTTTTACTGCTACCCATTTCGAATCTTTCATCAATTGCAACCCACCAACTTCATCTTGGTAAAGAATGGTTAAAAAATCACTATCCGTATGAGGGATTAAACCAATCATTTCAGGAGAAATATCACACTTTGGGTAATGATTCAACCGAAGAAAACATGTGCTGTCATTGCAAATTTCATCAAAAATTGTTTGAGATTGACATAGATTTTCTGCTAAAACTCGCGCAAGCAATCGAGCTAGTTTAGACATAGCTCCTGCAAATTTCTCCATCACTTCCCTGCATCATCAAGTAATTGAGTTATTATTCACATTAGCAACTTCCATTTTTTTTCTTTGAAATAACATGATACTTTCATTGGCTTTTGATACATTAAACAACTTCAACTATAGAGGTATTTTACTTCGATTACCGGAAGGTAGTGAGGGTATTTCGATAATCTTACGTGACGGGCGAAAGATTCCTACCTTAGAGAAGTAGACTCTCCAAAAGTAGCTTCCTTTGAAATCCTTGTCAAGGGTAGATGAAAAGCCTCAGACCATGAAAACTGCTTACAAGAAGTAGCCATTGGATTACCCCATCTATATGAATCATTTAAAAATCCACAACTACCTTTCTTCTCAAATGGCATCTTAAAAACCTTAATTTGCTCTTTTCTCATTTCATCAAGAAGTTCTTGACTGATACCATGATTCACTACTTGGAAGAATCCCCATTCGGACGATGCTTTTGCCATTGCTTTCACACATTCTTGCTTTACCCTTTCGTTGAAACTCGTCAAACAACCAAGGTCTATCAATGGAAGTTCACATTGCCTTATATTTCCTACATTTTGATCAAACTTTTTGGTGCAAATTTGGTTCGGTGGGTTACCTAATAATGCTTTGTATTGATGCAAGAGAGGTGGGTTTGAAATGGATTTTGTATCCAACATGGTTCTTTGGACGAATGAATAGATGTTAAAATTGAAATAATACAAGAAGAAATTATAGGAGCAACTCCAAGGTTGTGGGAAGATAAATGAGGTTTGTTGAATGAGGGTGGGGGTTTGTATGATTTATATGGGGTTGGATGTGAATAGAGAAGTGACTAGTTTTAGAGAGAGAATAGAGGAAACCAAAGAGCAACATTAGGAAATGTTGACAATTGTGAGAATGCAAGAGGGTTTCTCTATCGGAAAAGTTGACCAATCAAAGAACCAAGTCTACACAAGTTCACTTAAAAAGTACAAAACCAAACCTAACTCCTTTTTTTTTTGGGAAGGCAAACCTAACTCCTATTGTCTTTGGAAAAAATAAGGTAATTAACCCAACAAAATGTACCCCAAATATCCACTGTAAATTTTGCACATAGGTCAGCATGACGTTATTATAATATCAACGATTAACTTCGTTTATTGACATTTTTTGTCAGGTTAAATAACATTAAAAAACTAATATTTAATTAGTGGTAATTAATGGAGAACTTTTATATGCAATGACGTAAAGTTAACACTTAATTTTAACTAATTAGAAGAGTTTCACATGTGGTGCACGTGATATTTCACAAAGATGTCGAGTAGTATCATTAGATTCCTTTTTTCATATTTGGTCAAGAGTATCATCACCTTTGACAAATCAAGTAAGTCGGCAGATATTACTTTTCTTTTTATATCGTTTAATAGTCTGATATATATTAGATAGACTTCAGTTCAACTTTTCTATATTGGGTTTTCCTACTTATATATACTTTGTAATGGTAAGGAGGAATAATATACTAATAATATATTGTAAAGATCAAAATTCTTTTCAAGAATTTTTTTTTGTGGTAACCAGGAATCAAATTCCATATGAGGTGCGTATCTTCTCAAGATTTTCTTTCACTACAAAGCTAGACGTGACTAATCCATCACGGTTCGGAGATTGAACCTAGATTAGGGATAGTGTCTGAATTTGAATCTTAATTCAGTTTGTTTAGTTGTCTTTGTCGTGGGTAAATAATCATTTCAGATTATATTAGACAATGGGTCTTAAATAAACTTAATTAATTTTTCACTCTAATACCCCAAGCCAATCTTGGGTCCGCCATTCAGACGAGCAGACTAATAAGACAAAAACAATTATCCTGAGATCTGATTTGAATAATTTAAGATCGTTTAACAAAAATCCACAGCTATCGATTAAGAATCAAAGTTCTTAAAAATAGTTATTGGATTCCAACTTGATTTGAACCAGCCTATTTCATCATGGACCCCAAAAAGATGGATCAAGTGAATTACCCAAATATATTACTTGGTAAGTAAGCAAAAGTTTTGTAGGACTTGTTCATATTTGGTCTAGGGTTTGCAAACCGTCCGTTGACCTGAATAAAAGCACACAAGACTTTCTTTCCTATCACACATATACTACTTCATCACTTTTGAAAGAATTAAAAGAGGAGAGAGAAATAGAAAGAGAGTTGCGGCAGAATGGTGACCATATCGGCATTATCCATGTTAGGGTATGTGTCTAAACTTGTGACACAAGTGACAACAACATAACTTTGTATGGGGAACTTTCAGTGGTTGGTCGTTGAACAGAGAAAGAGAGGACAATAGCTTCTCTAGTGGTCCATAGTTAAGTCAAATTATAAGCTTGTACTAATTCTTTTGGCCTTTAACTGCAACAACAAAACTATTTTGGCCTTTAAAATTAAGTAGTCGTCCTCGTAAAGCTAAGGGAACAAACTACGGTTAACGAAAGAAATAAGGACATTTAACACTGCTATAAACAGAAGAAGCAAAAAATCACTTTTAAAGATGACACAAGGGCAATACTGAATATTGATAAGTCCAGTGGCGAGACCAGGAAATATATTTATAGCGAAATAAAATCATATTCTTTTCATTCGAATAATATCAAATACTCATAGCTATAGTAGTTCAAGACGAGTTTTTATCTTCTCACATCATTGCAGAATAAGCTCTTTATCTTTTTTTTTTTTTTTTTCTGTTGTTGCAAGAATAAACTCTTTATCAATTATATAAAATATATATTTCTCAAATCTCAATAGATGCTAGCAAATCAACATTCACCATTCTTATACAAGATTAATTAATGGCAACCTTATGTTGTCATTGGATGCTTCTAGGTAAATATCAAGCACGAACCACATAAACTAATCAATCTTGTGTAGAACAAATAAAGTAACACATACGAAAATATATTTTAGAATGTAGTTTATAAATATCATTATAATTTTGCAAAAAATGAAGATAGGGATAGATGAAATACTTTAATTTAGAGAGAGTAAATAAATATAATTATAAGATATCAAGCTCCAAATGAGTGATTGTTTAAATTGCTTTTCTTTTATAGTTCTATAGTGTTATCTAAATAGAAAAAGTATGAACTAAGAAGGGAGTACAAAATCGACCAAGTGCAAGGGAATAGCTAAAGAAATTAGATCTTCTCATCCCAATCTTTAGTATTGTTTAAAGTGGCGTGTGGGTTTAAGAGATTATTGAAGGTTTGGAGTTGGAGAATTGTAGAATTGGAGACTGACCACTTCTTGACGTGTCCATTCATATGCTTAAGAATTTTTCACATTTATCAATTTTCTATAAAATTGATGAGCCACTTTAGTAATTAGACTTAAATGAAAACAAATATCTCTTTTGGGCTCAACTTAATTTTAAGAGAAACCATTTTTGAGTTGTGGGCAGGAACAGATCCAAGGAGAGTGTCAGGGTGTGCGATCGCACCCCTGGATCCTCCCCAAGAAACTAATTAGCGGGACTTGTTAGCCATGCCATTATTGCCGACATATATAAAACCGTCTCAAACGATTAGTAGGGGCGATTTCTTGCTTTTTTAAGGATAGTTTTCGTCTGTCTTTAACGGAAATGTTTTCTGTAGTGTGTGTTTGTGAATTTTTTTATTTGCGTATATAATTTCGCACTCCCGAAATCAAAATCCCGAATCTATCTCTAATTGTAGAAGCACGTGACCCACATGTCCCTTGCTAACCTCGTCCTGCTGATAACAAGAAACTAGTTAGCATGGGACAAAACAACATAATAAATAAACGGCAAACTCCAAAATAATACGAATTCAACCCATGCAAATACCTCAAAAATACCTAGACTAAGTAGAGAGATGAATACAACATTTTCTAACTATGTAAATTAAGTTGCACAACAAAAGCAACTATAAAAGGGTCCTACTTTATTAAATCCACAACTTTTTGTGCGTGCAAAAGGCCAAAACCGATTATGAATGAATTCATTTTAAAAAAATGCTATTTTGTCAAGACTCTTCGAAGAAAGCACTATTTTGTCATGACTTGATAGATTGTTGTAACAGAAGAGTTGTTGTTCCCACTCTAAGAGCATCTCCAATGCAACACTCAATCTTAGAAACTCCGAGTGCCACTTAGGATTTTTAGAGTTTTTTCTTAAAAACCATCTCCAATGCAACACTCTATTTGGATCTCTAAGATGACGTGTCGAGGGTGGAATAGAGATATCTCAAGAGGACACTCTATTTCTAGAGTGTCCTCTTGAGATATCTCTAATTGTCCACCTCATCAATATTTGATTTTCAACCAATAGAAATCGAGTATTCTATATTTTCTAAAATAACTAATTATTTATTTACAAAAATAACTATGCACATAAGTAAATAAGATAAGTTTAGAGTTTTGCATTGGAGAAACAAAAATATTGTGGATCTCTATTAACGCCACCTAGGAGTGAGAATCTCAATTGCAACTTGACACATAGGATGAATAGAGATTTTTTTGAGTTTTGCATTGGAGATGCTCTAACGTAGATAGGTGAATACCTAGACTAACATAGATAGATGAATACAACATTTTCAAGTGGTGTAAAATAAGTTGCAAACAATAAGCATCTATAAAAGGGCCTAGTTTATTAAATCCACAACTTAATGCATGTAAAAAGCCAAAAACGATTATGAATAAATTCATTTGAAGAAAGCACTATTATGAATAAATTCATTCAATGCCAGTTCAATTTACGCATAAAAAATTATTTTTCAATCCAAAATTTTAAGTCTCAGTTCAGTTTCAAAAATCAGCTCCAATGTCAGTCTGTGTTTTGCCCTACAATTTGTGCATGTGGAAAACGCGTGTGTGAATTTTTTGTAGGTATGAGAAAATTTTGTGCGATCCGTTGTACGTGCGAATCACGTGTGTGAACTATTTTCGAAGAATTTTTTTTTTTCAAAACAAAAACTAAGTAGATCTAAAAAAACAAAAAACTTATTGGATTTAAAACAAAAACTCATTGGATTTATAAAAAGATAAAAGAAAAATTAATTACATTTTTCTGTAAAACAGAAAAAAAGAATTTGGCCGTTGGATGTGGTCAGAAAGGAGCTCACATGACAGTTGGGGAGTCCCCGACGGTCATGTGAGTGCCTTCAGTCGACCCAAACTTATTCTTTTTAATCTATCATTAAACTGTTTCTCGAAACTTTTATTTTTCTTTTCTTTTGGTTATTGAGAGGATTTTTTACTTTCCAAAACTTTAGTCTTTATCCACTAGCCCTTGGTGCAGTGGTTGGACACTCCTCTTAAGTCCATGAGGTCGTGGGATCGAGTCTTGGTGGAAGCAGTTTGCCATCAAGATTTATTCCATGTAATTTAGGCTATAAATAATGTAACGATTTGTCGGGTTTTTAGGCATCTTTGTTGGAGGGCTTTAGGTCTCTTACATTTTTGGCTTAAATTAGGCAGTTATCGTGCTTATTTCATCTTCATGATGTATCAATGCGTGTAACGACTAAACTAGACCGTAGTCGAATTCTCAAAACTTTAGTCTTTAACCGTTCGCCTTCTGCATTTAGCATGGGTTGGGCTTCTCTGACATGTACTGCATGGGCTATTAGGTACCTTTGGGATATTCAAATCAGAAGTTTTGAGGGGGCTCCTACTATATTGTTCACAGGCCCAAACCAATTAAAGCTAGGAAATAAAACTCAAATAGAGATATATGGGCTTGTGGGCCAATGGATGTACATTTCCTCCAAAGATTCGAATTATAAGGACGATGCTATACAACCTAATTTTTGCTCGATAACAAAATCAGACAAGAATAACTAACCACAACACGTCTTAAACAGAAATTTGGACCGAAGACCCGATTTTATTTTATTTTTAAGTTAAAAAAATTGCATTTTGTTTGGTTAAAAATCTAAAATTTGTTTTGTATGGCTAAAAACTTAATTGATTGTATTCTGTTTCGTTAAAAATCTAATATTTTTCGTAATTCTCTTGGAAGTTGTTGCAAAGCTGCAGCAAAGCTGTTGCATGTTTAGAGGGAATTTTGATCGAATTCTCTGCCTTAAAGTAAAATGAGACTATGCCCGACACGAGTCCCTGCCGAATCCCAGCGGCATGACATGTCGGGTCATGATCTAGAGAGAGAAAGTGAAAAGAATCTCTTCTCTAGATCCTGGCCCGACACGTCAGCCCGCCGGGATTCGGTAGGGACTCGTGTCGGACATTACCATCACTGTTAAAAAATTTCTCGTGCTTGTGGACAGAAGTGTGTATTTTTATTTATCGTAAAAGACTTTACAATAAAAAAAATATTTTGTTTTTCCAAATTTATTATTATTTTATAGAAAATATATCTTTTATTGTCAAGCGAATAACTATTTTTAATCAACATTATTTCGAACAAAAAGATACATTTTTCATACCATTAAATAGTTTAGTTAAACAATTGTAATGTGAGAATAGTCCCACAAGGGAGAAAGAGTATCTAACAACCAAGAATATAATGTCTACGTCCTCTCCACTCATTGTCAATTGATTTTGAGTTAGATGACCACAAACTTAACATGGTATCAGAGCTAAGCCCACACGTGATAGACTTAAAAACTACACGTACTCTACGTTACTCGAAAAGAAAAAGAAACACGTCTAGGTTCAAAGAACGCCACACTTGAGGGGGCGTGTGAGAATAGTCCCACAAACGAGAAAGAAAATTTCGCAACGAAGAATATAATGTCTATTTCCTCTCCAATCATTGTCCATTAGTTTTGAGTGGGATGCCACAAATTTAATACAACTTACTTTGGATTTAGAGTGGGAAATTCTAGCATGATGATGAACTCACCAAGTTAAAAAAGAGAAGAAAAGTTTTAGGGCAATATCAAACTTAAGCTTTTCAGAAAATGAATAAGAAAAAGAGAAAAGAATGCTTTCAATGAGAGTTGAACTCATGACCTCCCGCTTACTAAACGGGTGCTCTAACCAACTGAGCTATGAAAGCTTGACGAATGAAACTTATTAATCACGTTACAAAGCCATTGGATTTAATTCATGTTGACTCTCCGACCTGCCTAGGGTTTATGAGATATCTTTCTCTTGATCTCTTCTAGTCTTCTTCATCTGGTTGGGTTTGATTAAGATTTTCAAGAAGAATTCAAGAAACTACCCAAGGTATATTCTTCTTTTAATCATCTATTTTTTTTTAAGATTCAAATCAAGCAATCATTCTAGTATCCCTTTACTACCATTTGTTAGATTAGTTTTTGGGAATAATCATTATAAAATTTTATTCATAGATGTCTTCTTTTATTCACATTTTCTAAATTAATACAAATTGGTGGATTAGTCTGGATCTGAGGGAATTAATGATGTGACAAATTGTGCATCCCCATTAAACCTTACACCAATTCTATAACTAGAGATTAATGCTACTGAGTATTTCAATTTCTCTAGACTTGTTAAGATTTAGTATAAAAGTGGTCAGATGGTTTAGGGATATTGTTTGATTTCTGTAGTAAATTGCCTCTTGGGTTGTGTAAAAAACTTCAATTTGATTTGGTTTTCATCTCAAGAGCCATTATGAATCTAGATACTGAGAATAGTAGTAGCTAAGATGCTCAAAATACCAAAAATTAGTGCTTTATATTTGTGGGATCAATGGGTAATTATGATTTGAGTGTTCATTGATAAATCTAGATTGTAAGAACTTTTAGTGTGTCTTGTGTATAATTTGAGATCAAGGGTTTCTCCAATAGACTGCTCTTTATCAGTCCTTCACCTGAATACATTTTAGTTTAACAGTTTGTTATGATAACGGAGTGATGAATACAACAGACATCTGAACCTTCACTCTCTATTTCATGTTGTGTGTCATTGGTTGACTAGCGTGACATAAACATTTGCTTATAAACGAAGCTCGCTCTGGGGAAGTAGTAACAATATATATATATCCTTACTGAGATATTCGAGAGACTAGTGTCCGAATCATAATGTTTAAGAAAATAAACTTTTGATTTTATCTCCGCTCCATTTCAACTTCAACGCTCTTTTTTGTCTTCAGTTCTTCTGAAGAGCATTATGCAGAATCCATGAATTTTGGTTTATGCTTTTTTTTTTTGAAGGAAAAGAGTTATTTCACTTGTATGAGTTCCATTGCTGAAGCAAGTAGCTACTTAAGTTCATGTTTACATTTTAACGTAGAATCTACTCGTATGTGTGACCCGCCATTTAGTCAAAAGTCTCGTGCCTTTCTATGTTAGTTAATCTTGCTCTATATCTTGCTATTGTTTTGCAGAAGTGAAGATGGGAAGAGGTGTGGTTGGGGATAAATGGTCCATGAGAGTTTTGTGGTTTTGTGCTCTTGGTAGCGGTGTAGGTACAAAGCTTCCTACTTCTATTTCCTTAAGATGAATATATATATATATATATAAACGCGCTTCATCCATTTGTCGTCTGCTAAGTTTCTTAGAGAACTACATGTTGCAGGTTTGTGGATGGTTGGTGTAGAAAGACAAGCTCAGAACAGGGAAAGAATGTTGGCCGAAAGTTTGAAGGCTTTAGATGGTGCAGAAAATCAAAGTGGTGAAGAAGTTTGAAAACAAACTCAACTAAATATATCGATATCATGTCCATTCCTTTTCCTATGTTTCTCTTTCAACTCGGAACGATTGTCTAAGTACCCATCTTCTTTGTATCGTGCCATGTAGTGGGATTTTCCATTTGGAATACTAACAGAGATTAGTTTTTTCCTATCTTAACCTCGTAATTGTTCTGCAGGATGAGAATAAGCAAGTAACCTCAATACAAAACAACGCGGTTTCATTTTTATACAATTTTATTGCAGCATTTCATTCCTTTGATGGTTAAGTTTTTGTTGATTTTGAGAACCATATTACGCTATTTGTCAAGTTCTTGTATCATTTGCTTTTTATTAGAATTCTTGGCATGGTCTATGATTTTCTTGTAGGTGTGATAGACCGGTAAGTTTTATGGGGAAAAATGTTAACAAACTCCAAATGAACACCCGAAAAAAAAATATTAGGTGTTACTATGTGTATGAATTGTTGATCTTGGAGCAAAATGCATTAGATTATAGTTAAATGTCCTTCGAGTTCTCTACATGGATGACATGGCAGTAGTTTTTTGTTTTGTTTTTTCAATGTCTGGTCAAGCATTGTTCATTTCGAACTTCTGAACTTAGCAAAATAAGTTTGTATAAAGTCCGCGATTGACACGGATATTCTTTCGTAACAAATCACTTGAGGAATGCTTTAGATCATCCAATGTACCAAAATTTTGGCAACTAAACAGGCTGATCCAATTTCCATGCATACTTTATTGTTTTGTTAGTCTGAGATATATTTTTCATTTACAAACAGATTTTCTCTGAGTGAAGTTTCTATCACTTGCTCTGAAGAAGTACAAGGTCCTGCCGGGTGCTTTCTCTTGGCCGTGCGCCTGTGCCTAAGAGCAGCAGCAACTGGGTCGAGCTACTCCCCTCTTAGGCCAGCAAAGAGGGCTGGAGGACCCCCTTCTTATTTCTCTCTTTTCTCCTTTTATGGTTTCTTTTGTCTTGGGCTTGAACTTGGGTTTTATCTTAGGAATTTTTGGGCTTGTTCATGTGATGCCTCTTTATCTAATTTCTCAAAATGACCAAAATGCTTCCTAATTTTCTCTTTGACACGTTTGGTTCGATTTTTGCCTATATAAGCCCTAACTTTCTGAAGTTTTTCTCTTTTCCGTTGATAAGCCAACTGACCAAAATGCCCGCGGACACTTTTGATTCTTCACATGACCAAGATGTCTTTTAGACTATTTTGCTTTATGTTTCCTTCTGATTTTGCTAGGTTCTTTTCTATCCTTTTCCTCTCTTTGGGTTTCATTTGATTCCATAAGATTTTGATCTTGATTTTTTCTACTTTCTGATTTGCACTTAATCTTCACGTGAGAGGAAAAAGTGATGTTTTGCTTCGTGTTATTTCGAAATCCATGTCTAGCTTCATGCATGTTAATAAATGTGACATTTTCACGCAACATTAATAGACAGTTGGAGAATGAAAACAAACTCAAGTTCCAACTAAAGGGGGGCCCTTAACAAAAAAAAAAAAAAAAAAACTAAAGGGGGGCAAAATGGGGCCAACTAGGTGAGTTGGTCACCCAAATGGTGATTAACCCAAATAGAAAATAAGTATGGTTACTCACACGTGCCAGCCAACTACTTGAAGTAAAGCAAGAGCTCCGGGGAGATTATTAGGTGCGGGAGTTCTGAACGAGGCTTGGAGACTTGTTTTGTCTGGTAAAAGCTCAGGTATGGTTTCAGCTTTGGTTTCCCCCAAAATTTTCAAATTCCAAAATTCTCACTTTACTTTCAGGGTTTCTACTTCTTCCCCACAATTCACTTCAATGGCTACAAATTACCCAAATTTCTTCACTGCCTATCACTTAGGGTTTACTTTTCTACTTCAAATTTACATGACTATAGTTTTTGTTGAAATGTTCTTTTTTGTTGTTGTTGTTGTTGTTGGATTTAGGGTTTCTGGTTGGTTTAAATGGGAACAAGGGTTCCTGTTCAGCATTACAATCTAAGATCAGCAAATTCATATTTAGGGAGTTCATTACATGATCTTAATACTGTTGATGGTAGTAGACCTGGTGAGATTGAAGGAATAAGTGATGTTGATCATGATGCTGTTACTGAAGATAGCTTAGATAACGAAGATGAATCGAATTCTGTTGTAAGTTTGAAGTTTAAACTAAATTCAATTTTTCTCTATATAGCTTTCATTTAGAATTGAATTGGGAATTCTGAATTTCACCTGTTTTTGTTTTTCAATAGAAAACCATTTAAACTCAAGAAAGAAACATAAGGGGTGATTTTTATGCAGTTGTAGTTGATAATTTGATTGTTTATTTATCGAGTTATCGTTTACAGGATTGCATACATGAATCATATAGAAATTCACTACCACCACTTCATGGTGTTGGAGTGGTCGAGGATCGATCTACCCTTGAAAATAGTGGGTCTTCGAGGACTCCCTATGACATTCTGACTTCTGATGGTAACTCCCATGTCAAATAAGTCGGTTATTTATTCATTTTAGTTCATTTGAGGCATGAATCTGATGAATATTAACCATCTTTAAAACAGACGTATCACCAATTGAAACCACACGAGCAAGATTTTTACAAATTATAGTGGATAATTTTATCAACGAGCACGTAATTGAAGTGGCTGATTCTGAGCCCGATTACAATGGACAAAACGGGGAAGACAAACTTAACAAGAGGAAAATGACAGAAACTCAATATGAAGGTGATCCAACTTTTGCGTTGCCATTGATGTACGTGGCAAATTTATACGAGACTTTAGTAGATAACGTGAATATAAGACTTGCTTCTATGACCGGGATTCGTGAAAAGACCATTGGTGTTGCTCTCGAAGCATCTGGTGGGTTGTACAGAAAATTAGCAAAGAAATTTCCGAAAAAAGGTATAACAAATTGTACGTTATTGTCGGTAAGTAATAAAAGTTAATATTTTTGACTGTCGCTTACTTTTTATTGACTCATATATCTATTCTTGTTAGGGCCATGCACTTTTAAAAGGAGAGAACTTGCAACTTCTCTTGAAACAAGGACAAAATTTCCAGAGCTAGTAATACAAGAAGAGAAAAGGGTTCGCTTTGTAGTTGTAAATGGATTGGTGATTGTTGAAAAACCAAATAACGTGCCAGTTGAAGATGTTGAGTGGTAAGTTAGGACTTAGGAGTTTGCTCGTGTAGTTTGTAAGTAATTTTTAGTGATAATTGGATCAGATTTTGATTCAGAATTTAATAATCGTCCAATGTTGTGACAATCACATGAATTCCAGGTTCAAACGGTTAACAGGTCGTAACGAAATGGCTGTTTCTGCTCGGGACTATAAGTTTTACTCGCCTAGGCATAAATTTAGACGTGTTTCATCACATTCAGCATCTAACATCACTGGATTGCAGGTAAGATTTTATGCTCTATGTACATACCCAATTGCCTTGTCTGCTTTTATAATTAATTCAAGAAGGTTATTTTGTTTTCTTTTTGATTTGTTCTTCTGTTGATAATCAAGCTTTTTGTTGTGCATCCCCATTTTTCTTACTCAGCCATTCTCTGGTGCGGACAATTCTCCTATAATGGCTTCTACGCTAGGGTTCCGTCCTCTTAATGAAGTAAGATTGTCGTCTCCGAGCTCATTTAGGTTTCATTTTTTCAATTGTGAACTTATTTAGCTTCTAAACATATAGCTATTTTAAATGTTGAAAGAAGTAAACGTATATTCTTTTACTTGTCATGCTTCCACGAATCAGCAGCAGCCGCAAGGGAAACATCACATTCAATCTCTTTCACACCAACCGCAGTTTCATCTCTTGCAACAAACCAACCATCAACCCTTGCATCAGCAGAATCAACATACGTCTCACTTCTCTCAATCGCACTTGCCTGACATCTCTCATACACATCAACTCTCGACTGCGTCTCAACACTTGACTTGCTTGCAAACCCTTACCCTACCCAGCGGCCATATTGGAGGTCGCATGCATGTATTGGTAAAGAATTTTCAATATTTACAACCATTTCTTTCCCTGTTTTGTGACACTTATCAGCTAAAAACCCCATTGAGTTTTAATCAATAAACAGATGAAATCGAGTTCGGGGCTGATTTATCTTATGCATTAACAAGCGAAGAGATCAATCTTCTTACTTTGTTCTAGAATAGGCCATATATTTGAATTAGAGTTTTTCTCCTTTTTTTTTGGTTTCCTCTACTGACCCACATTATCCATTTTCATACTATTGTAGGCTGCGAGTCCTGCAAAGTTTTGTGATGAATGTGGAGCTCCATATTTGAGAGAAACGTCGAAGTTTTGTTCAGAATGCGGTGTTAAAAGGTTAGGAACGTGATACCGTGTACAGTTTATCCGACTAAATAGCAGCTCCGTTGTACTTTATTTTCTTAGTTAACTGTAAATATTTGGATTGTTTTAGAGCCTTGTTGTTAAAAGCACTTTTAGTGGTTTGATAATATTTCAAGCTTGTCTAGATCTCTGTTTTTTATCCTTGTTTCGGAAATGGTTGTATTTGCATTCTCGAGTGTAAGGAGGTGAAATGTGATAAACTTCCTACCCTTATTTTTGTGGAAAATAAGTTCGGTTTTATCGGGTTGTTTTTAATCTACAAATGTGATATTTTTTGTTTTCATCTTTTTTGGTTATTGGCCTTGGAACCTTGCAAAATGTGCTTATATTAACATGTGGTGATTGTGATGGTGGGTATCATCGATTAATCAGAAACCCCTTAGAGTCTTAACTATACTTTCAGGTTTACAACGATCCATATTTGTTAAAGTCCAAAGAAGGACTAGTATAATGTGATGCAATTCATACTTGTGAGAATAGTCCCACATTGGAGAATGAGTAACTAGCAATCAAGAATATAAAGTATAGGTCCTCTCCACTCATTGCCAATTGGTTTTGAGTTGGATGACCACAAACTTAACACTGCAATACCTTATTAAATTGCTATTCTATTCAACTCCAACGAAAGTCAATGTTATTGTTGATTTGATATGAAAAAGAATCGATAGAGATTAAATTTGTCCGTAAGGACTGACTGAGAAAGAGAATCACACTCTTTGTTAGAACACTTCTGGTCTATTAATGTGCCAAACATAGCCTTAAAAGATAATACTAACGAGTAACGAGCGAAGTAAAAGAAAAAAAGAACAAAAGAAATTCGACTCCACTGGGGATCGAACCCAGAATCTCTGGTTTCGTAGACCAGCGCCTTATCCATTGGGCCATGGAGTCATTGTTGACTGTTGACTTCCGGCTAGGTTTAACTCCATAAACCCTAGAGTTCCATTTGTGTCTCTGTTCTCTTTCAAGATAATTGCTGTCTTCCCCATTTCAAGAAACCTAGAACCCTTTTTATCCTCTCAACGTTCTTTTTTCTCTCCCAAAGAAAACCTAAAGAAATGGCAGTTTGTGAAAGTATAACAACAGCATTCTCTCTAACAAAACCAGGGCAATTCTCGTTGCCTCTTCTTCCCAAACAAACTAATCTCAAGTCCTTTCCTGTAAAGAGAACCATTAAACAGTTAGCTATATCAATGCATTTTGAATCAAGTTTTCCAGGATTACCCAGTAAAGGTGGTGGTGGTGCTGGTATCTTGGAACGCCCTAATTTTGAAGCTCCCCAATTTGATCTTTCTCCCCAAACCCAAGAAGGTAATAAACAAAAAGATGTCATCTTTTTTACTTTCTTGAATTTAATCCTTTTCTTTTTACCACATATTCAGTTCTTAGGTTCTTTAATGGATATCATGCATTCAAAAGAATTGATTGATTCTTGTCTACCCATGTTCTTATCTTGTAGTATAAAATTGATGGTACATTTAATTCTCAATAGTAATAACCTCGAAAATCTGTTTTTTGGGTTGACATTGAAGAAATTGTGTAGTTTCTGGTTTGAATCTGTATAGGTTTGCATTTAGGTTACCACCCACAAATTTTGACTTGTATTTAACATTTAAGTCTTGAACTGCCTAGAGAGAAAGGAATGTCGATTGTCGAATTAGATATCACCTCTGAAGTTGAACTTGTAATCTTAGAATGACCATGGCCACTGGCTTCCCCGTGTCTCCGTTCTCTTTCTTAAAAATGCAAAAATGCAGTCGTTCCCTAATTTTGTTATAGCCCGGCCCCGAATGATAGAGCATGCAATCTTTATCCAGAAGTTGCTTCTTATACGAATCTTCTTGCACATCTGCGGAGAGAGGAGTCTTCATTGTCCGATCAATTCAATTAGTTATGCTTCATAAATTAAGAAACACACCATTAGGTAGACTTTGTGGACCGGAAAGTGTCATTTGCTTTGACGACGAAGGACCAGACAGCTTTCTTTAACGAAAAAACCAGGTCCGTACTTGACAACAAATCCTCCGACAGATCCAGAAGCTATGTCACGGCTTACCGGTTCCTATGCCCGATTATTGATATTCATACCAAAAACTCAATTTTTTGGAAGGAGTATCTGACGGTCTGACCTAGTAAGATGCATCTGTAAGGCTGAAAAGCCGACAGAATGTATCATTTGATGCTTGTTTCACCATTCTTTTCAAGATCAGGGTACGGCTCATCAACCTCGGGTTCTTTTAATGCCGATTAACTTTGGTTGGCAGATAATATTAGTGGCAACTTCGTGTATTTTTCGCCACCACTTTGTGTCCCGCAAGAGGTTCCTAATTCTAACATTTTTTTCCCTTCAAAATCAGAACTTCTTGTTTCAAAATCTATTCTAAAACTATAACTCCATTTGTATTCTCTGTGTTTCTTGAGAAGAAATGCCAGTTCACATCGAAATAGTTATGTTTGATTGTAGGTGGTGATATGGGATGGCTTAGAAACAAGAGAATTGTTGGGACTGGAGATGGTTACAAGGTTCTTCTAATTGATGACAAACGCCATACCGAAAAATTAGGTACTTCCTCTTACAATATTTTTTACCGAGTATTGAGAATATGAATATTACAATTGTCATCGGTTTGCTTGGCCTGGTCGAGTATCTTTGTTTTGGGCTTTGGCCACCTGTGGGCTGCCGAGATCTAGGTAGCAGTCCAACAGATCATCTTCAGCATTTACAATAGTTATACCATGTTTTATAGATTCAAGTACTCGTTTTACTTAAACTTTTGGTTATTCATTCCTGCTGGTTTCTAGTAGCGGACGTCCTACCAAGAGTTGTTCCATCAATTACACCTGACGATGCAAGAAACCTCTTTCATCAATCCTGTCTTAACGGTGTAGCAGTTGTTATAGTAGCTGTTAAGGTATTCTTCTGCTTATTATATTGTGCTAGTTTAATTATGAGAATCACATTTTAGTAGTCAGATTGCTTTTCGTTGTATATACTTGCCACCCATGGTTTATTTGAAATTTTCGCCTTTTGGACCTTAACTTGGTCTAATGACTTGGAATTCGTTATTGGGGAAGCAGGAACATGCTGAATTCTACGCAGAGATGATGACACAGTGGGGACTATCCGCAGCAATTGAATCAGATTCAAATGCCATTTAAGATGGCAGAAGTTTCAGTTTTGTCCATCATTTTTGTAGTTTTGGAGTTTTATTGGTATTTCCAATTAAACTCAAAGAGTCCAAATCAATGGAATGTATGATAATAACAAATTTGAAACTTATAAAGTGAGATTCCTGTTTTAAAACTGACCTTTTTCACTCCTCGGATTTTCTTGGCTCTATTCTTCCTTTCTTTCATTTGTTTCTTTGATTTCTCCACCTTGGTATCGAGCCAAACTGTGAAAATATAACGGTAAGAGGGAAAAAAATTTGCAAGAGAGATGAGGAGAAAAAAATCTCAGACTTAAACAGGACATTATGAACCATACATCCATTTTGTGGAGTTTAAAGAGAAGATTCTAATCTTGATTCTACAATGTCCCATTCAACTATGTAAAACACAATGAGAAATTAACTTGAAAAGACAAAAAACACAACACGATTGGAAGCCTTAACTTATGACTTCAAGTGATACGTGTTGATTTTACCTTTTGATATAAGCACCTTAGTCTTTTAATTTCTTTCGTTCATGTAAAGTAGAGTAGACTTGGACAGTTGGACTGATCTGATTGATGATCCACACTTACTTATGACTTCAACTTTTGACATTTGGCAAGTAGTTCCAGTTGGTTCACATTAATTTTTGACTTCTATTGGCAGTTTTTTTAGTTAGAAATGTAACGGTTTTATATTTTTATATTCTTTTTACATTTGAGAATTCCTTTAAGGAAACAACATTCCACATAAATTTAATCCAATAATTGGAAGTAAAGCATTGGGTGTTTCATTTCACCATCTCAAATTCTCAACCTCGTAGGAGTTGAAAATCTCCTCCTTGGTGTTAGCAGTTAACTCATCTGTATGGGATACAAATGTTTCTAAAATACTACTTGATATTTAAAATCGATGTTATTGTTTTATCATTTTTGTTTGAATATATATGTTATCGCAGATTTTTTTTTCCTATGTCGTCACCTGAAAAGTGAGAAGAAACATGCTTTGACAGTGAAAGATAATCTTCTTTTAGTTTGTCGGAGCATAGCGGCAAAGATGTCTTACGACGAGCCAACGACTTACCTTTTTATTGTTATTGTGATATGTCAAGTTCAGTTGTGAGTTTAGGCAATTTGATCTGTGTTTAAGCATTGAAGATAAATGCTCCAATTGAAAGTTTATGTCAAGGTCAACTGTGTGGAAAACATATTCGGCTTGAATTTGCTGAACAGAGTAGTAGCATTTGTGAGTTGATAATCTCCTTTTCAGATTTTGATTTTACGTTAATTTAGTTTTGCTATCAAAATTGGTTGTGTTTGTTGTTTGAAAATTTTCATGGGTTATTGGTGCATTAGGATCTGATTTGTATAGTTGTAGTATTGATGCTAAAATACGTATAATTTTTATTTATTTTAGAGACATCTTTACCAAATAATTAGGCAATTTTTTTTTTCGATTTTTGAGTCTAAGGTCCAAAAATAGGATTATTCATATATCCACTCCTAAATTAATAAATAATATAAAATCAAAATAAACAGAAAATAAAAATCAATCCAAAAATTTACTACTTAGTGGACCCCATGTATCAAGCCATTTATTTCCTCCATTCTTACCTCTTATAAATATATATTTAACCCTAGATAAACTAAAGGTTTTTAGTGGTTGAGTTAATACATTTATTCTTTCCATAAATTTTAAGAGAAATATTTATATTAGATATTTATTGTCAATATTTATTTTCAAAACTTATATTTATCTAAAGTAACCTACCAAAATAATAGTTATTTACCTAAAACGAGTTCTTCTCTCTCTAACTTTATGTTCTTCGAACTTAAAGAAATTGTAAATTTGTGATTGGCTTTTTGTCTCTACCTCGATATTTCCATCTCTAAAACATATTTTTCCTTGGAAATCATTAAGAAAATTGTATACATGTCGATTAAACTTAAAATCTTGTTAAAAATTATGAGTTAATTCCTATATGACCCCTTACTTTATGACCAGCTTCCTTTATGGTCCCCTGTTTTTCGTAAATTCAAATATGACCCCCTATTTTCAAGTAAATGTCATAATTGTCCTTCATATTCATAATTTTTCAAAATAAAATTAAATACATTCCACCTCACCTCTCTCTCTCTCTCTCTCTTTCCAACTCTCTCTTCACCTTTCTTTCTCTCTCTCCCCCTCTATGTCTTCTCCGGCAAGGTCGTCGATCGAAATTTTTTCGGCCGGCGACCTTGCCGGAGAAGACAGAGAGGTAGAGAGGGAGAGGGAGAGGTGGAGAGAGAGAGAGGTGGAAAGAGAGAGAGAGAAAGAAAGGTGGAGAGAGAGGGAGAAAGAAAGAAAGGTGGAGAGAGAGAAAAAGAAAGGTGAGGTGTTTTTTTTTAAAGGTCGCCGACCGGAAAAATTCCAATCGGCGACCTTGCCGGAGAAGACAGAGAGGGAGAGGTGGAGAGAGAGAGAAAGAAAGAAAGAGAGAGAAAGAGAGAGAAAGAAAGAAAGGTTAAGAGAGAGAAAGAAAGGTGGAGAGAGAGAGGTGAGGTGGAGAGAGATGTGAGGTAGAGATAGAGGTGAGGTGGAGATAGAGGTGGAATGTATTTAATTTTATTTTGAAAAATTATGAATAGGAAGGGCAATTATGACGTTTACTTGAAAATATGAGGTCATATTTGAATTTACGAAAAACAGGGGGCCATAAAGGAAGCTGGTCATAAAGTAGGGGGTCATATAGGAATTAACTCAAAAATTATTTTATTATAACAACAAACTTAAAATGTAACACTTTTTCGTACACAATGAATTTTGATAACTCTATCACTATAATCTTGTTCTCATAAAAAAATATAAGTTGATTTTGTTTTTGCTACATTTTCAGTATTTTACATTTTTACTAGCATTTTCTTGATTCTATTAGCATCTGTTATGAATATGTTAGAAGTAGGTTAATAATTATTTTATTATTTCGGTAGCGTCTTATTGATTCTAACAACATTCTTATATATAGCAGAATTCTCAAATTTTTTCTAGCATTTTGTTTATTTAAAAAGTTCAATAATATACTTATAAAAATAAATTCTTCTGAAATTATGATTGCATTTCTCTAGCATCTCATTGATTCTAACAACATTCTAATTTTTTTTAAGAAGGACCATTTTTTTCTCTAGAATTTCTTTATTCTCCTGCAATAATTATACTTCTCTAGCATCTTATTGATTCTAACAAAATTTGTCTGAAATTATATTATGTTAACCAAATTTTTAATATTTCTCTAGCATTGCACTGATTCTCCTGCACATGCCTTAAATTATGTTTCTCTAGCATTTCATTGATTCTCCTGCCATACTTATATTTCTCTAGCATCTTATTTATTCTGACACAATTCTCTTGGAATTATATTATGTTAACCAAATCTGTATAAAAAAAAAGTATAACTAAAAGTGGTCATTACGATAAACGGAAAAAGAAACTATTGTTGTGGAAGAAAATTTCTTCTTTGAGGAAATAATTTAGTTAATCATTAATTTGAGTTTTTTTTAAACTTAGGATAGGTTAGGTATTAATAAAAAATCAAAAGTTAGACATGTAATTTACTCTAAGTGAATTTATTTTCTATTTCAGATTATCTTTGGGCTCTAGACCCATTGATCATTCGATTTGGGCTTAAAATCCATCCTCCCATTTTTTTTTCCGTATGAGTACATTATATAAATTTTTTGTAATATTTTTTGGTGATTTATCACTACTTCGGGCACGGGCTATAACTAGTATAACTAAAATATTGTACAATAAATACATAATAAATACAAGGGTCCGTGGGTATATGGCCCAAAATAATGTTCAAAAACGGTTTAGGGTCCAATCTTCCCAAAAAATGGATTTTTAGTCCTTTTGCTCTTGGGACTAAAAACTCTTAATATATATCACATAATTCCTTCCATGTCCCAGTCGTTTTTCACGGGATTTTAATGCACAAAAATTTCAAACGGTTTAATGTACCTTGATTTAAGGATAAATTTAGGAAAAAACGGTTAGATTCTCACGAAAATTTCTCTCTCTTCTATAATCTGTTTAGAAACAAAATCTAAACTTTCCCAAATCAATTTTCTCTCTCTTCTTTACAGATTTAATATGGAGATTTATTAGCCAAAAATATGGAGATTTATTAGAAAAAAATGGATAGAAACAAATCATAATTTCTCTCTCCTCTAAACAGATTTGGAAATCAAATTTTCTCTTTCCTATTATCCGAATCAATCTAGGATCAATTTAGCGTGATTTGGGGGTTAATATACAAAACATATATATCACTTTCTCTCACTTAACTTTCAGTTTTGGAAATAGTATATTTTTCTGGGAACATTAAAGCAGCATTTGTTTTCATTTTTACTCATACATAAAACACATCGAATAAAAATTATGAAACAAATACGTAAATTATGTATTATTTATGACGAAGAAACCATCATTAGTCAAGTATACAATGTAATTTATCAAATGTAGTTGGGTCTTGTTCAGTAAATTACACATAATTTCTATTACATTACACATAATTTCTTTTACATTACACATCGTTTACATTCTGTTACAAAAACATCGTTTACACTATATTGTCGAAGAGCATATGTAGTCTTGAGCAGGACAAACAACATTTACACTATATTGTCGAAGAGCATATCCAAATGATTTTGCACCACCAGGAAACAAATGACCAACTTCAGTAGGAAATTCTATAAGTAACAACAAAACTGCAAAAAGAAAACATATACATTTGTTAACAAAACATATAATTTACTAGAAACAGTTGTCGTTTATAATGTGCATACTGTTTGTTAAACTTCATAATGTGTTAGAAGACAAACATAACGTTAGTTCGAATCACAAGGTCATTGTTATGTGAAAAAATATATATAAAGTGCAATAAATTACATATAATTTTTGGAACATTTATTGTACTATAAACGACAACTGTTTTGAGGAAAAAGTACGCGTAATGTTGAATAAATTATATATAATTTATGCAGATTTATAAGATGATTTTGATATTATTTATAAAGTATGTATAATTTGTAACAAAATACGTATATTTTACATTCTGTTATAAAAACATCGTACAAAAGACGTTTGCGTTATGTATGTGTTATGTTCAGTAAACATCCTGTAATGTCGTGTAAATTATATATCGTTTACATTCTGTTACAACCAAATCGTACTAGATCTACTCTGGATAAAAAATGATATGTAATTTATCGTAAACGATCCGTAATTTATGTTAAATTATATATCGTTTGCATTCAGTTATAACAAATCTTACGAGATCTTCTCTGCATAAAAAATTGTACGAAAACCTTGATGAAGATTTGAAGAAATGATCTAAAAATCTGTAACCTAAAACTACTAAAAAGTAACAAAATACATAGATACAAACACTTCTTAATCGCATTATCTTCAGTAAAGACGGATTTAACATTAACATAATAAAATCGGTTGTGAATCTTAGAGAGAGAAAATACTGAATAATGATGAAGATTTGATTAGATGATACAGAGAGAAATTCAATTATAATGAAATTCATGAACAAAGTTCAAGATGAAGATGAAAAACATTAAACGGAAAAGAAGAAATCAAAACCTTTAACATTACTTGAAAAACAATATTAAATCTGATTCAGAATCTGTTCCAATGGAACGAAAAATGACTTCTGTAATGTGTCTTACCTGATAAACGACGAAGAAGATGATTTCAGCTGCTCTAACGAAGAAGAAACAAGATTTCTGAGATTAATGGATGATTATCAAACGATTCTGATTTAGAGAGAGAGAGAGAAAATAAGCAGATTTCGGTTACTAAAGATAATGAAGATCACGGTTACTATGTTTATAAACGTGATTGGAGAGAGAAAGGTGGGAGATAAAAATGGAAAAAGATATTTTGGATTTTAGAATGTAAATCAGATTTTATATATAAAAAAGGTTAGTATAGGTATTATAAATTAATATGTATTATAGGGATTTGTGTTTTCTCTAGATGACACCAAATGGACTAGATATCCATTTGTATTATTTTTTTGGTTTTGAAACCCTTTATAGGATTAGAGAGGACTAAATGTCCTATTTGGACCCGTTTTTTGGGCTATAAGCCCAAAAATTCTAAATACAATTGTTAAATTTTATAATAAAAAAGTTTATTAAACTATAATATACTCTTTTATTAAAACAATTTTAAGGTATAAGTTTTATTATAGTTTAATTATTTAATAATTAAATAATTAACTTTATTAAACTTTATCTGTATAAATATAGATAGTTTATTAATTAATTATTACCAAAGTATAATGGTAATAAAGTTAATATTTTTTTAAGATATATTTTTATAAGTATTAATATAATTTTTATCATCATAAAATTTAATTTTTATTAAAATTAATATAAAAATATTAAAAAAGTTAACTTTAAATTTATAAAAACGTTAATTCTTCACAAAAGTTTTTAATAATAATAAATTTATAATATTGTATGATAAATACACAATAAATAAAATTATTAAAATTTTATAATAAAAAAGCTTATTAAACTACAATATAATACAATGGACTCTTTTATTAAAACAATTAAATTATAAGTTTTATTAAAGTTTTATTTTACAATTAATTAATAATAATTAAATCTATAAACATTGGTTAGAAATGTACAAATATATTAGAAGATAGAGGTCTCTTTATCAGTGAAGCTGATAGAGCTTTACACATAACATTTGAAGAATATTTCTCTACTCTTCAAGAGTTCAAGAAGAATACAAATCTATATTGTTTGAAGGATACTTTCATGTAAAGAAACTGGTTGAATATCTATTTGAAGGCACCAAGAAATGAGAGTAGACTAAGTATTTCATAGATATGTTTAAATAAGTATTTTCGAACTTAAAATTTAAAGTTTCAAAGTATAAGTTTTATTATCGTTTCATTGTACAATATATTAATAATAATTAAATAATAAACTTTATTAAACTTTATCTCTGTCCAAATATATATAGTTTATTAATTAATTATTACTAGAGTACAATTTTAATAAAGTTTATACTTTTGTTAAGACATATGTTTATCAATATTAATATAAATTTTTATCATTATAAAATTTAGTTTTTATTAAGATTAATATATTTTTTTAAATGGAGATAAATCTTTAATAAGATTAAATTTATAGAACGTTACAAATTTATAATTTATAAAGTTACTAGATTAACCCGTGCCTCCGACACATAGCTTGATTAATGAGTGGGAAGTGTTAATTCTTCACAAAAGAAGAAAGGTGATCCTTGTTAGAATAATATATATAATAGTTAGGGGTTAGTTTAGTATTTTGCCCTTTAATGGTCTTTAAGTATTTTATTGTCACTATATATTTGTTATCTTGTAAACCTAGTTTAACTAATGAATTAGCCTCCCATATAGTGTTTTTCTCTTCTTCTTTCTCTCTTTGAATTGTTGGAAAAAATGAACAATTTATTATGTAAAGTTGATTAATTTGAATGCTTTACTTTGAAAAATAATATTTTAATTTCAATTTATGTTTACTAACTTTTTAATTGAGTTAATTCCTATTTGGACCTCTACTTCGTGACCAGCTTCCTTTATGGCCCCCTATTTTCTGTAAATTCAAATTTGACCCACTTTTTTGATGTAAATGTCTTAATTACCCTTCTTATAAATATTTTTTCAACATAAAAACAAAGAGTTAATTCCTATATGACCCCCTATTTTGTGACCAGCTTCCTTTATGGCCATTTTTTTTTCGTAAATTCAAATATGGCCCCCTATTTTCAAGTAAATGTCATTACTACCCTTCTTAATTCTAAATTTAAAGGGTTAATTCCGTTTTGGCCCCCGATTTGTGACCAACTGGCCGTTTTGCCCCGAGTTGTGTCCGGCTGTTCGTTTTGGCTCCAAAAAATTCCTAAATGGCCCCAAATTTTTTCAACCTCCCAATTCTACCCCCGTGACATTTCTGTAATTATTTTTTTTTCTTTTTCTTTGTCCACCTCATCTAACAATCACCACATCACTCTGTCCACCTCACCCTTCTTCTCCGGCGAAAGGTTGCCGGCCGGAAAAAAAATTCCGGCCGGCCACCTTTACCAAAAAAATAATAATTCTTCATCTTCTTCATTTCTCTCTCTTCTTCATTTCCTTCTTTCTCTCTCTTCTTCTTCTTTATCTCTTCTTCCTCTCTCTCTAACCCCTCTATCTCTCTCTCTAACCCCTCTCTCTAACCCCTCTCTCTCTAACCCCTTTCTCTCTCTCTAACCCCTCACTCTCTCTCTCTAACCCCTCTCTCTCTCTCTCTCTCTCTAACCTCTCTCTCTCTAACCCCTCTGTAGTTATATTGAGAGAGAGAGAGAGGAGTTAGAGAGAGAGAGGGGTTAGAGAGAGAAAGAGGAAGAAGAGATAAAGAAGAAGAGAGAGAAAGAAGGAGATGAAGAAGAGAGAGAAAGAAGGAGATAAAGAAGAGAGAGAAATGAAGAAGATGAAGAATTTTTTTTTTGTAAAGGTGGCCGACCGGAATTTTTTATTCCGACCGGCAACTTTTCGCCGGAGAAGAAGGGTGAGGTGGACAGAGTGATGTGGTGATTGTTAGACGAGGTGGACAAAGAAAAAGAAAAAAATAATAATTACAGAAATGCCAGGGGGGTAGAATTGGGAGGTTGAAAAAATTTGGGGCCATTTAGGAATTTTTTGGGCCAAAACGAACTGCCGGACACAATTCGGGGCCAAAACGGCCAGTTGGTCACAAATCGGGGGCCAAAACGGAATTAACCCAAATTTAAAACATTAACAAAAAGTTATTTCCACCTCACCCCTCTCTCTCTTTCCACCTCATCTCTCTCTACAACTCACCCCTCTCTCTCCAACTCACCTCTCTCTACTCCGGCAAGGTCGCCGGCCGGAAGATTTTCCGGCCGACGACCTTCAAACCTAAAAAAATAAATCTCTCTCCCCTCTCTTTCTATTTTTTTTAAAATCTCTCCACTCTCCCTCTCTAAAAACTCTGGCAAAGGGAAATCCCTTCGCCGGAGTTTTTAGAGAGAGAGTGGAGAGATTTTAAAAAAAAATTTAGAGAGAGAGAGAGATATTTTTTTTTTAAGTTTGAAGGTCGTCGGCCGAAAACCGACCGACGATCTTGTCGGAGAAGAGAGAGGTGAGTTGGAGAGAGAGAGGTGAGTTGGAGAGAGAGGGAGGTGAATTGGAGAGAGAGAGAGGGATGAGTTGTAGAGAGATATGAGGTGGAAAGAGAGAGGGGTGAGGTGGAAATAATTTTTTTTAATGTTTTAAATTTAGAATTAAGAAGGGTAGTAATGACATTTAATTGAAAATAGGGGGCTATATTTGAATTTACGAAAAAAAAGGAGTCATAAAGGAAGCTGGTCACAAAGTAGGGGGCCATATAGGAATTAACTAAAAAAACCACTTCAATTCCACCTCACTTCTCTCTCCACCACACATATCTCTCCACATCACCTCTCTCTCCAACTCACCTCTCTCTCTCCACCACACATATCTCTCCAACTCACCTCTCTCTCCAACTCACCTCTCTCTCTCTACAACTTATGTCTCTCTCTCTCTCCAATTCATCTCTCTCTCCACATCACCTCTCTCTCTCCAAGTCACTCCTCTCTTCCCCGACCAAAGTCGCCGGCCGGAAAACCCCTTCGCCGGAGAAGGTCTGTTCAAGAACAAATTGAAATTTCTTTTAACTGCTCTGAAAGTGTTCTATATTCTTGACCCTACACTGAAATCCATTCCTGAACCAAGTGAAGAAGACACTAATGAATTGAAGGATGAAAGAAAGAAGAGAGAAGAAGATGAACTTATTTGTAGAGGTCATATTTTAAATGCTCTGTCTGATCGACTGTATGATCTCTATACTGATAATCGTTCTTCAAAAGATATTTGGAATGCTCTTGAATTTAAATATAAGGCTGAGGAAGAAGGTACGAAAAAATTTCTTATTTCTAAATATTTTGATTTTAAGATGTTTGATGATAAACCTATTTTACCCCAAATTCATGAATTACAAATTATTGTGAATAAAATGAGAGTTGTCAAAATTGACATTCCTGAATCTTTTCAAGTTGGTGGAATTCTAGCAAAATTACCACCAAGTTGGAAAAACTATTGGAATAAGATTCTTCACAAATCCGAAGATTTTACATTGGTGAAAATCCAAAAACATCTTCGGATAGAAGAAGAATCAAGGTCAAGAGACAACAAGGTGGAGAATGATATTGACATAGCTAAAGCCAACATGGTGAAAAAATCAAATCATCCCAAGAAGAATAAAGAAAAATTTTCGGGTTCGAAGAGGGTTCAAGGAAAATTTAAAAAGACTTTCCAAGCCATTAAGAAACCTAAAGGTTGTTTTGTGTGTGGAAAAGTGGGACATTATGCTCGAGATTGTAAATTTCGTAAGGAACAAATGCAAGAGACAAAGGCAATAAATGAAGAGTTTGTTGCAGTTTTAAGCGAAATCAATGCAATTCATGAAAATGTTCTAGGATGACATGTGCCACGGTTCATATATCATATGATAGATTAATATTCAAAACTTATGATTCAATAAATGATGGTCAAGAAATTCAAATGGGAAATGAAATGCGTTCTAAAGTATTTGGTAAAGGTAATATGAACTTGTATTCACATCGGAAAAGAAAATTACTTTATCAAATGTACTTCATGTTCCTGATATGAATAGAAACCTAGTAAGTGGGGACTTATTGACAAAACCTGGAATAAAGTCGGTGTATGAATCGGGCAAATTAATTTTGTCTAAAAATGATGTATTTGTTGGGACAGATTATTCTTGTCATGGAATGGTAAAACTATGTACTATGGAAAATAAAATTAATAATAATATCTCCATAAGAAATTTGGAGAGGAAAAAAATCAAACATTAACTATTTTAAAGTGTGGGGGTGTCTTGCCTATTGTAGAACTACTAATCCTAAAAGGACTAAGTTGGAGGTTAGGGCTATAAAGTGTATGTTTATTGGATATTCACAAAATAGCAAGACATATAGACTCTTGGATTTAGAGTCTAATGTTGTAATTGAATCAAGAGAAGTAGAATTTTTTGAAGACTTGTTATCTAGTGATAATAATTCTCAAATAGATGTTCATCAAAATAAGTCTCAAAATGAGATATCTTCAAAAATTCATGAACTTCCGAATGAACCTTGAAAAAGTCAAAAAATAAGAAAAGAAAAAGATTTAGGTTTGGATTAAAAAGAAATACCATACTTGGAAATTAGTTGATTTACCACCCGGTTCAAAAGCAATTGGTTCTAAATGGGTATTTAAAAAGAAATACCATACCAATGGCACACTTCAAACATTTAAGGCTAGATTAGTAGCCAAAGGTTTTCGACGAAAAGAAGGAATAGATTATTTTGATACATATGCACCAGTAGCTAGAATTACTTTTATTAGATTAATGTTTGCTATTGCATCTATTCATAACCTTCATGTGCATCAAATGGACGTAAAAACCGCATTCTTAAATGGAGACCTTAATGGGGAGGTCTATATGGAACAACCAGAAGGATTTATTCTTCAAGGAAATGAAAATAAAGTATGCAAACTTGAAAAATCTTTATATGGTTTAAAACAAGCTTCTAAACAATGACATAATAAATTTGATAGTGTTATTACTTTAAATGGGTTTAAACATAATAATGCCGATAAATGTTTGTATTTCAAAACTTGTGATAGATATACAATTATTATTTGTTTGTATGTTGATGATATGTTACTAATTTATAATAAACTAGAAGGCATTATAGAAACTAAGATATTTTTGTATTCTACTTTTAAAACGAAAGATCTTGGAGAAGTTGACACTATTTTGGGTATAAAAATTAAGAAAAATAGTGGGGGTTATTCTCTATGTCAATCTCATTATATTGAAAAAGTACTTAACAAATTTAGTCATCTTAATATAAAAGAGACTAATACCCCATTTGATCCAAGTATCAAATTAATTCAAAATAGTGAAAGAGCGGTTGCTCAACTTGAGTATGCAAGTGTTATCGGAAGTCTTATGGATGTGACACAATGCACAAGACCAGATATAGCATATGTTGTAAGTAAATTAAGTAGATATACAAGTAACCCAATTATTGCACATTGGGATGCAATCAAAAGAGTTTTAGGTTATCTTAAAAAGACTAAAGATTTAAACCTACAATATTCAAAAAAATGTGAAATTTTGGAAGGATATTCAGATGCAAGTTAGATATCTAGTGGAGATGATAAAAAGTCAACCATGGGTTGGATATTTACTTTTGGTGGTGGAGCAATTTCTTGGGGATCCAACAAACAAACTTGTATAACTCATTCAACTATGGAATCCGAATTCATAGCATTAGCGGCAACGAGAAAAGAAGCTGAGTGGTTAAGAGACCTACTCATTGAGATTTTGTTCATCAAAAAATCAATTCCACCCGTTTCAATATTTTGTGATAGTCAAGCCACATAGCACGTGCATAATCGAGCCTTTCGTTGTGTCCCCATGTTTTTTACCCAACCATTCTCTGGTTCGGACCGTTCTCCTATAATGGCTTCTACTCTAGGGTTTCGTCCTCTTAATGAAGTAAGATTCTCGTCTCCGAGCTCATTTAGGTTTCGTATTTTCAATGCTGAACTCATTTACCTTCTAAACGTATAGCTAATTTAAATGTTGAAAGAAGTAAACTTATATGCTTTACTTGTCCTGCTTCCACGAAACAACAACAACCTCAAGGGAAACATCACATTCAATCTCTTTTACACCAACCACAGTTTCATCACTTGCAACAAACCAACCATAAATCCTTGCATCAGCAGAATCAACATACATCTCACTTCTCTCAATCGCACTTGCCTGACATCTCTCATACACATCAACTCTCGACTGTGGCTCAACACTTGACTTGCTTGCAAACCCTACCCGGCGGTCATATTGGAGGCCGCATGCATGTATCGGTGAGGAATTTTCAACATTTACAAGCATTTCTTTCCCTGTTTTTTGACACTCATCAGCTAAAAACCCTCTCTGGAGTTTTAATCAATAAACAGATGAAATCGAGTTCGGGGCTGATTTATCTTATGCATTAAGAAGCAAAGAGATCAATCTTCTTCTTACTTTGTTCTAGAATAGGCCATATATTTGAATTAGAGTTTTTCTCCCTTTTTTTTTTTGGCTTCCTCTACTGACCCACATTATCCATTTTTCATACTGTTCTAGGTTGCGAGTCCTGCAAAGTTTTGTGATGAATGTGGAGCTCCATATTTGAGAGAAACATCGAAGTTTTGTTCAGAATGCGGTGTTAAAAGGTTAGGAACGTGATACCGTGTACAGTTTATCTTGCAAAATGCGCTCATATATTCCGAGAGAAAGAGAACTACACTCCACTTAAATCGACTCCACTGGGGATCGAACCCAGAATCTCTGGTTTCGTAGACCAGCGCCTTATCCATTGGGCCATGGAGTCCTTGTTGACTGTTTGACTTTCGAGTAGGTTTAACTCCAAAAACCCTAGAGTTCCATTTGCGTCTCTGTTCTCTTTCAAGATAATTGCTGTCTTCCCCATTTCAAGAAACCTAGAACCCTTTTTATCCCCTCAACTTTCTTTTTTCTCTCCCAAAGAAAAACCTAAAGAAATGGCAGTTTGTGAAAGTATAACAACAGCATTCTTCTCTCTAACAAAACCAGGGCAATTCTCATTGCCTCTTCTTCCCAAACAAACTAATCTCAAGTCCTTTCCTGTAAAGAGAACCATTAAACAGTTAGCTATATCAATGCATTTTGAATCAAGGTGGTGGTGGTGGTGGTGCTGGTATCTTGGAACGCCCTAATTTTGAAGCTCCACAGTTCGATCTTTCTCCCCAAACCCAAGAAGGTAATACAAAAAAGATGTCATCTTTAATACTATTCTTTTTACCACATATTCAGTTCTTAAGCTCTTTAATGGATATTATGCATTCAAAAGAATTGATTGATTCTTGTCTACCCATGTTCTTATCTTGTATAAAATTGATTGATTATTGTCTACCCATGTTCTTATCGTGTATAAAATTGATTGATGGTACATTTAATTCTTTATACTCCGTATTAACCTCCAAAATGGTTTTTGGGTTAATTCCGTTTTGGCCCCCAATTTGTGACCAACTCACCGTTTTGGCTCCCATAAGTGTCCGGCAGTTCATTTTGGCCCCCAAATTTTTTTAAAGCCTCCCCATTCTACCCTCATGGCAATTCTGTAATTAAACTTTTTTTTCTTTTTGTGTTTGTCCACCTCACCCTAATAATTCCACATTTATTTATCTCTCTTCTCTCACTTTTATTTCTCTCTCTTCTCTCAACTACAACCCCTATTCATCAACCATTACCCTCTCCACCACACCGCTTTCTATCCTAAATTTGAACTGAAGTAGGGTAGAGCCACCACCATCAAAATCCTTCAAAAGTGATGGGTTCACAAAGGGAGAGATTTCATTTCTTTTTGTGCCATCATGGTCACTCACTGTGAACCACTATCTCCACTAT
Organism: Eschscholzia californica; assembly: GCF_041429995.1. Classification (NCBI taxonomy): domain Eukaryota; kingdom Viridiplantae; phylum Streptophyta; class Magnoliopsida; order Ranunculales; family Papaveraceae; genus Eschscholzia; species Eschscholzia californica. Next base: position 7,482,967 of record NW_028238198.1, on the reverse strand, counting down.
TGATTAAAGTGAGAGAAATCCCATCCTAAATCTGAGTTTGTGATAATAACGAACCACTGCCACCTATACCTCCATTGTAACCCACTATAACAAAACCACAAATCTCTTACCTAAACCGTTTATCGATTTTGGATAACATGGTTGTTTCCTAATTCTAGTCCCAATGGATCTTTTCTTCTCAAATCGCTCTTACTAATTTCAACCATCTTCAATCGATCCTCATCGGTCTATTCATCTTTGGATATTAATCTTTGGATAATGAAGGAGAATAACAATGAAAATCAAAAGGGGGTGAAAAAACAAAAGGAGAAGAACAACAAGTTCAAGAGAAGCTCCGACTCATTGGAATCGGTAGAACTTTGCTGCTTATTATAGATATAGGGGTTTGAATTAGATCATTGATTTCTTATGTGTTTCTTAAACACCATCCTTTGCGAATTAGGGTTTTTACTAGCACAGAAACTGTGTTTTCCATTTCGTTTTGTATTTTGGGAGATTTTGTTCTTCGTCTATGCAACTACCATAGATTGAAGCCCAAAAGATTACCAACAACTATCGGGAACAACAGATCCAACAAGATACATAGGTGATATGAAACAACAAAGTGAATATGGTAATATTTCCAGTGAAGAACAAGAGAAAGAGGGATCTACAACATCTACTAAAGAAGAAGAGAACAAAAACAAGAGCATCACCAAAGATGAAGAAATTACAAGATCCTAATTTTTCACATCAAAATGATGATGAAGAAGAATCAATTATGATATTGAAACAGAAATTGGCTTCTCATGTTCTAGAAATTGGGATAATATTTTACTCATTGATTATTGGGGTAACATGAATTTCTAAAAATTTGTGCATGATTAAACATTTGCTGCTCACAGCTTTAGCATTTTATTAAATTTTTGAAGGAATGGGTCTCGGTGTGTGCATAACTCAGGCTAATTTTCCGGTGGGTACGAAGGAGATGTAGAATGGTATAGTTGTATTTTATTTAGATTATTGTTTATGTTTGATGTTGGTAATTTGGAGGTTTCTCCACGATCTAGACTTAAATAATTTGGGCAAAAGCTTTTTAGTTTTGAATTTTTTTGGGAAAAGATGAGAAGAGATGGTGGATGGTAGAGGTTGTGGACGAAGATGAAAGTTATTCTGGTGGAAAGAAGAGAGAGAATCAAGTTGAAGAGAGAGAGAGAGAGAAATAAAAGTTACTGAGAAAGAGGAGGGAGAGAGAGACATGAAGAGAGAGAAAGGAAATTGTTCGGTGAGGTGGACAAAGAGAAATAACAACATTTAAATTACGAAATTGCCATAAGGGTAGAACGGGGAAGTTTATAAAAATATGTGGGGGCCAAACAGGAAATTGGGGCCAAAACGAACTGTCGGACACTTATTGGGGCTAAAACGGCGAGTTGGTCACAAATCGGGGGCCAAAACGGAATTAACCCATTGTTTTTTGGGTTGACATTGAATATTTTGTGTACTTTCTAGTTAGAACCTGTATAGGTTTCCATTTAGGTTACCACCCACCAATTTTGAGTTGTATTTAACATTTAAGTATGGAACTGCCTAAAGAGAAAGGAATGTCGCTTGTCGAATTAGATATCGCCTCTGAAACTGGACTTGGAATCTTAGAATGACCATGGCCACTGGCTTCCCCGTGTCGTTCTCTTTCTTAAAAATGCAAAAATGCAGTCGTTCCCTAATTTTCGTATAGCCCGACCCCGAATGATAGAGCATGCAATCTTTATCCACAAGTTGCTTCTTCTTGTACGAATCTTCTTGCACATCTGCGAAGAGAACAGTCTTCTTGAGAATTGACCGATCGATTCAGCTAGTTATGCTTCATAAATTAAGAAAGACACCATTAGGTAGACTTTGTGGACCGGAAAGTGTCATTTGCTTTGACGACGAAGGTCCAGACAGCTTTCTTTAGCAAAAAACCAGGTCCGTACTTGACAACGAATCCTCCGACAGATCCAGAAGCTATGTCACGGCTTACCGGTTCCTATGCCCGATTATTGATATTCATACCAAAACTCGACCTTTTGGAAGGAGTATCAGACCTAGTAAGGATGCATGTGTAAGGCTGAAAAGCCGACAGAATGTATCATTTGATGCTTGTTTCTCCATCCTGAATTGGCTCTGCCAATTCAAGATCAGGGTACCGTTCATCAACCTCGGGTTCTTTTAATGCCGAATAACTTCGGTTGGCAGATAATATTAATGGCAACTTCGTGTATTTTTCTCCACCACTTTGTCGCCCCGCAAGAGGTGGGTGATATGGGATGGCTTAGAAACAAGACTATAACTCCATTTGTATTCTCTGTGTTTCTTGAAAAGAAATGCTAGTTCACATTGAAATAGTTATGTTTAACTGTAGGTGGTGATATGGGATTGGCTCAGAAACAAGAGAATTGTTGGGACTGGAGATGGTTACAAGGTTCTTTTAATTGATGACAAACTCCATACCGAAAAATTAGGTACTTCCTCTTACAATATTTTTTGCGGAGTATTGGGAATATGAGTACTACAATTGTCATCGGTTTGCTTGGCCTGGTCGAGTATCTTTGTTTTGGGCTTTGGCCGCCTGTGGACTGCCGAGATATAGGTAGCAGTCCAACAGATCATCTTCAGCATTTACAATAGTTATACCATGTTTTTTAGATTCAAGTACTCGTTTTACTTAAACTTTTGGTTATTCGTTCCTGCTGGTTTCTAGTCGCGGACGTCCTACCAAGAGTTGTTCCATCAATTACCCCTGACGATGCAAGAAACCTCTTTCATCAATCCTGTCTTAACGGTGTAGCAGTTGTTATAGTAGCTGTTAAGGTATATTTCTGCTTGTTATATTGTGCTAGTTTAATTATGAGAATCACATTTTAGTAGTCAGATTGCTTGTCGTTGTATATATTTGCCAGCCATGGTTTATTTGAAATTTTCGCCTTTTGGACCTTAACTTGGTCTAATGACTTGGAATTCGTTATTGGGGAAGCAGGAACATGCTGAATTCTACGCGGAGATGATGACACAGTGGGTCAGAAGTTTCAGTTTTGTCCATCATTTTTGAAGTTTTGGAGTTTTATTGGTATTTCCAATGAATCTCAGAGTCCAAATCAATGGAATGTATGATAATAACAAATTTGAATTGTTAGGCATAGAAGATTTTCATTTTGTATCAGAAGAGAAGTTAAATGAAGAGTTCCCATTAAATAGCTCCTGGTTTATGAACTTAATTCTGATTTTAGTCCCTTAAGGTTCCTGTTTTGAACGAGAACTATTTAAAAACGATTCAACTACGAAAGGTCCCTGCTTCCAAGCAGACCTTTTTCACTCCTCAGATTTTCTTGGCTCTATTCTTCCTTTCTTTCATTTGTTTCCTTGATTTCTCCACCTTGGTATCAAGTCCATTCTGCAAGCCAAACCCACAATATACCAAATCAGCTTCAAGCAACCCGTGAAGTTTTTATAGCACAAGAAAATAATGCAACTCTAAGAGGATCGTGAGAAGTATTAGTGAAGTCATACCGAACTCCTTTGTAAAGCAATCACCTCTAAGTCGTGTGGCAAAAACATGACTACGTATTAAGGGAGAAATTTAAACTGTTCTATGCACACCAAGTACATGGATACCTAACATGATAAGAATAGTACATGGATAACTAACATGATAAGAATAATAAGTATAATTTTTGCAGGTAGTATGTCATTACTATGTTTAGAAAGGCACATAAAATGTCCGTCGAGGCGTACCCCTCGAGGCAAAATATATGTATACCGCATCAGAATTTACGCCTCGATGTTGTAATAACATCTTTTGTTTTTCTTTAACTTCTAGAGGTTGTCAAAAGGGTAGATATGAAGTATCTGAAACAGGTCTAGTATACCAGTAGAGTAATCAGGAGACAACTATGTAGTTGGTCTTGGCTGAGAATATCGAGTCTCGGTCCTCCCTGGGACGAGACTCAGTCGAGACACTGAATTAGTGTTGGGCCTTTAATCTCGGGTGTCTTGTGACATACCCAGACTAAATCAACATCTTCTAATTTTTGGAACTTTTTCTTTTTGAAAACTTCAAATCTAAAATTATTTATTACCTTATTGACTACTTATATTCCCAATCGGTATAAGATAAGTAGCAATAATATTATAGTGGTTGGACTGACTTACTCTTAAACATTCGGAAATGCATGAGAATTAATCCTTTACAGTAGTGGTTATTAAAGTGATATCGATAACTTGTTGCAACAAAGTCGTTGTAGTATAGTGGTAAGTATTCCCGCCTGTCACGCGGGTGACCCGGGTTCGATCCCCGGCAGCGGCGTTTCTTTTTTTCAGTTTTATTAATGGGTTTTAGCTATCCGTGGACCCCCCGACCCGACTGACCGAGGTCGAAAGATACAACAGCAATCGGCTTAGGGCTTAGGCCTTAGGCCTTAGGCCTTAGGCTATAACCTGATTCGTGAACTCCCTCTTCTTCTTTTCTCTGTAAGTTTAGTGTTTCCGAAACCCTCAAACACTAATTTCAATCTGCATATATTTTCAATCAAAACCCTAATTTACTACTCTCCATAGATAAGAGTCTTTTAGACTAATCAATTTTACTGTTAACATCAGGTTATTGTTTACCCTCCTCCGTCTCATCATAAAAAACTGGAACTCCCATCGTCTGATTTTCAAGGTATGTTTTTTTTTTTTTTCCCTCATTCATCTAATGAACTGGAAGAGTTTTGTTCTTAATTAATGTATTATTGATTCTGGAAGAACAGCTAAGATACCCTTTTCTTAATTTTAACTGTCCTTCATCTCAAGCTAGTCGGTTCCCTAGATTTGTTAAAACATACAAGAAAGCTAGAGAGAGAAAGTAAGAAAACAGGCGACTGAAGCTACTTAGGAGAAACCCTAAACCTTATAAGAAGTAAGTTGGCTTGTTCCAATTTCAATTCCTCCAAAACACACAAATGTCAGTCATATGTATATAATCCTATAAAATCCGACCTGTCACTAGTCCCCCTTTTTGATTTTCGAGCTCATTTTACTTCGAACTTGTGCCCGTTGCTTGTGAACAAATCTTCACTGTTTCTTGGTATATATCTTGAAATTATAAGAACTCGGAATTGTTATTAGTTCAAAATTGCAATTTGAATGTTTTTGTAGCTATGATTGCAATTTTTGTTTTCATCGTCATTCATCAATAAGCTCCCTGTAGTTTGGTAGTGAATTTTGGATGACTGTTCCGAATTTGTTTTCACTATTTCAGATGACCGAGAAAGAGCTAAATGAAAGTGAAACCAGCTCACAAGAGGAAGAATATGGTGATATAGTAGCTAATAGTAAAAAAGTGGAAGTTCGTCTTAACAAAAAGAAGAAACTTATATTGAAGGAAGTTGCTTCTAGTGCTGCTGATAAACGAGGAGTTTGCTATTTAAGCCGGATTCCTCCTCGTATGGACCCGACAAATCTCCGTCAGATTCTTTCTCAGTATGGGGAAATCGAAAGGATTTATCTTGCTCCACAAAGTAACTAATCTATAACCTTCATTCTGTTATATTGCATATATAGTTTGAACTCTTTACGAGCCTCTCTGTGAATGCTATCAACCAAGACGGCTTTCTGATTGTTGTTAACCAAATAAGAAAATAAGTGCTTTTCTTCTTGACAGAAGCGGCTGTTCAAGTGAAGCGTAAGCAGGCAGTTGGTTTTCGAGGTCAAGTGTTTTCAGAAGGGTATGTACACTGAAATACTATGTTAATGAATACCACATACCCGATTCTTCCATTTGCTTGTAGTATGAACTATCTTACAGTCTTTCACTTTTTTGTGTATCTTCTATTTTTCCAAATATTCTTATGTCTTGTTAATTACATTTTTTAGTTTCTTATTTGTTTGTGACGATCTATCATGTGTGTAGGTGGGTTGAGTTCACAAAGAAAAATGTTGCAAAAAGGGTGGCCGATATGTTAAATGGGGAACAAATAGGTTTGTATTTCTGAAATTGCAGTTCTGCACCTTCATATTTTAATGCTTTTTTACATGAATTTTGTGGCGAAATGGGCATTGTACTTTTTTGTGATGTTACATTGTCATGATTTTTCCTAAAATCAAGGTGGCAAGAAGAAGTCGTCATTCTTTTACGACATTTGGAACATCAAGTATCTAAGTAAATTCAAATGGGATGATCTGACGGAAGAAACTGGTAAGCATCACCTGATTTTTTGTGTTAACCAAAGGATGTATGTCAGAAAAACTAATCGCTTTGGACGTTATTAATGCAGCTTACAAGCACGCAGTTCGGGAGCAGAAACTAACAATGGCATTATCGGCTGCCAAGAGAGAGCGGGATTCCTACATGTCAAAGGTCGAGAAATCTCGTGCCTTGAGTGAAATACAGGATCGTTTGGTGAAGGTATGTTTTATCCGATTTTACTCTTGCATTTCGGTACTGTTTTTATATAGACCTGCAGATTTTCTAAAAGATTTCAATTCTACACTTTATATTTACAGAAGCAGAAAAAAGAATTAGACCTGAATTCTGAGTCTCAAGTTGTGATACCAGAACCAAAGGTTATTCGCCAATTCCCGCAAACAAAACCAGTCGGAAATACATCAACCCAGAGAAAATCTCAGTTGTCTAAAGACATCTTGGCTGGGGTAACCTTCTGATTATTAGTATTTCTGAAAACATTTCTTAACCACTCACAGATTTCTGATTTCGATCTCACTGACTCCATTATGGATGTTATCTGCAGGTATTTGGTGGGTCTTCATAATCATATTTCATCGCCAAAATCATCAAAAATCAGTGCTAGAATTAGAGAATCCTTACAGTAATTTGAATTGTTTTATTCAAAATTGTTAGTATGGTGACTGAGTGTAACGATGTTGGGAACTTTGAGTGAGTTTAGGATGTTTTTTGACTTTTTTTTCTCCCTTAAAAATGCAGTGATTGTTTGCTGTACTAGTGTTGTTCCAACCTATTATATTATACTATTGGAAATGACGAACTAATCGAAATGGTACTATTGTAGTGATGTCAAGCAGTGCATGCCCAATTGTACACATCCACTTTTCAGAGGATTTGATGTTGAGTTAATATCTGAGATTTCGTTTCGAGTTAATATCTTCTGAGATGTGTAGAAAAGAATAGCAATAACAATCTATCGTAGCTAGCTGTGCTTAGGCTCAGCCGCTCAGGGGGAGCGCAATGAGGATAAAATAACATTTGGGGACCTGAACAAAAGACTAGGGCACAAGTGGGTCTCAAGATTCAGCCACTGTGAAATAGATGAAAATATATTTTAGATGATTCTGGTAATGAAGCAACCAACCAAACAGAAAAATATTTATCCTGAGATTATCAAATATTGGATTCGTGAATAGAGTATTTATAACTACTTCATAGTTCCTCTAAACATTAAATCCAAATTCCACGCTCATCAACCGGCTTCTCATATGAGAAGGCAAGTCTCACTCTTCCATAGCGTCGCCTCCTTCAACCACAACATCTCTCTCTTTCAACAGCTTTACCGTAGTTGAGAGAACCTCTGCAAACATAAAATCAAAAATCAAATGATCTAACGATTGTAGAACTTAGGTCAAGTACTTTGAAACCTTAAATCTATGAACGGGAATCCCTGAAGTTCTACTGAGCTGTGGTGATGGTCCACTCACAGGACTTCAAGATTTAGGTCTCAAACAGAATGGACCACATCATATATGCGATTTTAGCATTACCATTTTTAAGTTGAATAATTAAATCAACTTCACTACTTAATACGTGCACAAATCAAGTAAACTACAAGAACAACAAAAATCTCTACTTCGACTTAGAAATGAGAAAACAAGAAGTGACAGATAATGGGGGCGATAAGTTACTAACCAGTCTGACCCTTCGTGAAAGAGTAACCCTTCGAACTTGTGTAAGTACGAGGGTTTGGAGAGAGATGATTCCTCAGGTACTCCTTGCCCCCCTGAAATAGCAAGCGTTAATCAGACGACCGAGTGCCAAGACAAGTTTTTATTCAGTAGGAGATCGACATACATACCTTGGTTATCACACAGACATCAACGTTGCTACCACTTCCGAGATCATTGAAAATACCTGAGCATACAGCCTCAGTTACAAGTTTAATACCTTCTTCCCTCTGCAAGAAAACAGTAAAAAAACATAGGACTCCAAACTAATAGAGGTCATTCGGAAAGCAAGTACAAAAAACCAAAATTCTAATTTTCTTTGCAAACCGAAGACTAACGGCGAGTACTTCACTGTAATTATTATGAGAAACTATTTAAGATCTCGTGCATGTCCAACAGTAAGGATGCAGAAAGAAAAGGAACGATAGATATCGTTCAAGTGGTAATAAGTGAGAGATAGTGTAAAGTCAGAATTAGCAGCAAATGCAGTCATCTAGATTCTAGAGTTTAGACAAGTGCATAACCAAATAGCAGCTAGCCAACTTACTGTTAGGCCTTCCTTGTACTTCGATTCAAACATTGCCATAGCAGCCAATGAACCAGAACCCATTGTCGCATATGGAAGAGTATCAGTGGAACCATGAGGATAGATCTACACAGAAGGATGAGACGATTTAGCTCAGAATATCTAACATGTTCGATAAAATAAAATATCCAAACCGATTGACTTCTCAATATTTTTTTAAGTAGTTTGACTTACAGTATGCAAATGAGGTCCAGTTACATCAACTCCTCCAAGCACCAAAGCAGCACTTACATGACCTTGGTATCTAGACAAGAGTTCAAAATTTCAAATGTTTAGTATTCTCCATGTTTGTTTGCTTAAACACTTTGTCAAGATCGTCGACCAAAAACCCAGTAAAACACTAAAACTTACTTAAAAAGGTGAGACTTTAGAAGCGTAAGAGCTGTTACAACCCTTGATTCACGTCCAGTTGCATGTCGGTGTAGCTCGAGTTGGGAGCTGACCATGTCTGAAAAAGAAGCACTTTTGAGGTCATAGCTAAAAAGAAAATATTGTTTTTCATACTGAACATAGATAGCTTGGAGCCAGAAAGCGCATTTTCTTTCAATTAATTGCTGCCACATGGTGAGGACCTAGAACATCATTAGAGAGAGACGGAGTACCTGTCACCGCTTCTGTATCAGCTGCAGTTCCTGCTCCACAACAATAAATGTTTGGAGCCATGTAGTGAATTTTCTCACAATTTTTATCGCAGACAATGGGACCTTCAGTAGCCCTCGTATCTGCCCCAAGAATAACACCATCCTGAGGAAAAAAGTTCAGAAAACATGGGCATAAATAATTGAAACTTCAAGAACTTAGTCAAATGATGAGCTATGAATCATCATATACACATGATTAATGCCCCGCATTGCACAACCCAATTAGGACAAGAATTAATAAGTACAACTTAAATTTTACTAAGAATACTTGGCACATAATACTAGAAACAGAATGCCAAAAACATTAGTTCCGAGAGAGTTCTTTTTATCTACTTTCTCAGGAAGATTCAAGCACAATAAAACCATTATATGTTCTAAAGATTATTTCATATGACTAATACAAAGGTAAATGGTCATCCAGAAAGAGAGACAGCACATACAAATATATTCCTGCCCATCAGTACAACAAATGGTTTGCAATAAGTCAGACAAACGAGTCTACACAAAAAAGTTAAAACTAAACTGGAAGTCTGTTTCGCACCTTAAAGATTTCTGAAAAGGCAACAGTCACAAGCTTCTACTGAGTTTTGTCTTCAAGGCTAATTGTATAACATCTTTATATACTTTAAGCATCATCAAAGAGTAACACTACACAAATGTTTTATATACTAAGACTAAATAGGCACATAAGATGCGCAGAGTTGCAGATGCCTCGAGTCGAAGTATAGTTGTACTGGATCAGGAATTACGCCTAGGTTTTATTGTGAGTTCCTGTGTTTTCTTTAACTTGTAGAGGTAGTTAAACGGGTAGAAGTGACAAAAAAACATTCATATCCTTTAACTTTTTACTATTAAAAAACTAATTTTTTGGAGTCCTAGAAATAAATTCAAGAAAATATACTATTAATAGAATAAAATACTATTACTACATCAAAATACATGAAATTGAAGCTACACCTCTTTACCACCTCGAGGCACCACACCCATTGTCAAAGACAACTGCATTGAGGTGTAAAAACAGTAAAACATTTTCTTAAACATAGATACTATCTATTCATGGGACTGAGCCTAATGCCAGTTGTTCTGGAAACACAACGAAATGCATGACATTGTTGGACCTTTACGGTATTAGCATGATTCTGTTAGCAGTATGTCACTTGTTCTTTCTCTAAGTTACATAGACGCCTTCAGGTTATATTTATGGAAGCTCATTCTTTAGTAGTATAGGTGAACCCGATATGAATCAGTTGTATTGACCTTTTGTAATAACCCTATATGGATAATTTGCAACAAAAATTCCAATGTTAGTGTTCTGTATGAGAAGGTGCGAACAGGTCTGAATGGTTACTCTTCACTCTCTAAGAATAACCATTCATTAACCCACTATATATCTTTTTTCTTCTCCGTTTTATCAACATTTCCCTATAATGACATCCAAATTCTTGACTTACTACGCACAAATTCCTATTTGACATCTAATTACACAACGTGTTCCACCACAACAGCTTATGCATCATCACACACCCAACAAACTACTTGTCTAACTTTTCTTCCCATAGTCTCAAGAGTCGAGACTCTCAACCAAGAGCCCTAACTGACCCAAGTAACAGCGGCCATTCATAAAACTGACGATTAACAATCACTAAACCGAAGAAGGTAAATCCACTAATCTAACTTATTGCGCTACACATATATTCTGGAGCCATCAATAAGTGTAATCTTTTGATGTCGAGGATAGTAAGTTCATAATTCATCACTTCAACTTACAAAAACAAACCTAACCTTTCATAAACCATTGAAAGAAAAATTGATTTCTAGCACACCAAGAGGACGCAAGTGTGATTGTTGTAGGTTATTAGTTCACAATACAAACATTAGCTCAGAGAGCTCCAATTGAAACCCGATCCAAAAGGTAAACACAAATTAACGAACAAAGCAAGTTAAAAAAAAAGTTACCTTGAAAACCAGACCTACGATTGTAGTTCCAGTCTTACGGTAAGAAGGTGGATGAAGACCTTTCTTCGAGAGCATTTCGTTTCTAACACACAAATCGAAGTTAAACCCTACTTTTGAAGGAATATCCATTGTAGATTGTTGAACCATCTCTGATTAGTAACTTTTACACCTAGAAACAAATAAAACCAGCAACAGTTTATTAGTTTGAGTTCGAACTAGTTACCATTAACAATGGTCTCGAAAACTAGTATTCTATAAGATATACAGATTGAAACATGGAGATTACAAGGGATTTTAGGGCACACTGAACTTACAGAGACGATAAATCCAGGCTGAAAGGAGAAAAAGATGAGGGTTCTCGGTGACTTTAGATTGAAGAAAATAAATCCTTTACTAATATAATGGGTTAATTTCGTTTTGAGGCCCCAATATGTGAACAATTGGGTTAATTTAGCCCTCATATTTGACAAGCTAAAACATTTCATCCTAATGAACAGAACGGGTTGGTTTTCTATTAAAAGTGTACTTTTTTTTTGTCTCCTTCTCTTTTTCTCACCTTCTTCTCCAAGGCTTTTGTCATATACTTGACGGATGGGAGCGAACATGTTCTCTCATTCTCTGTCGACGAAACTACCATCTCTAACTAGACTCACCACTTCATTTGTAAAATCAAATAAGGAGAAGAAGACGGAATTGTACATGTAATAAGCTAGAATCTTAAGTTGAAAGATGGAAGAAAAATCTAAGAGATCTCTTGTCTCCTTGCAACAAACTTTTTCAGTTGGAAAAATCTCCCTCTCTTGTTCGGGTTTTTCAACCTGTTTTATGGAGCATTCCGGATCTCAGTTTTGTATATAGACAGAAACTCTCTTTTGATAAGTTGTAGATGTAATGGTGGTTTCTCTCAAGAAGATATCACTAAACCTACCAATAAAGGAGATAACTTTCATGGGTATTTCTGAATGATTGGAAGGTTTACCAACTTGTAAACCTATCCAAGAGACGAACAACGGTAAGTCTCCATTGGATCTAAAAAAAGTTCGATGTTACATTCAATATGTGCTTGTGCATCTCAATTGGAGCTCAAACAAGAAACAAAGTTCTTACTTTCATATCCAAAGTGTTGGTGATACAATTGCTAAGATAGCATCAAAGTAAACTAAACTTCATCAATAGGACTTCATTCTGCATTTCAAAATGATTAGCAATTTGAACAAACTTCTTGTTCATAAAGTGGGGTTATGAACAAGAAGTTTGAATCAACTTAATGCCTGTTAATGAAGTGGGGTCGTACAATCGATTCACCCACCATTTTGTTCATGATTTACAGTTTAAGTACCCTAAATACCCACAAAATTTCAGAACCAGATAACTATGAAAACCCATTTTGAAAAGAAAATTTGGCAGGTAGTAGTCAAAATAAGCAAATTAAAGGGGAAATCTGACCTAATTATTCTGGCAAACTAGCAGGTAAATGAGTAGCAATTAGGGGAAAAATCTAACCTGCTATTTCGATCTGGAGAACTTCGTTTACTTGAAGAACTTCAATCTGAAAATAAAATGAAGAACCAGGTTCTAGAGAGAGAAGACGATCGAGAGAAAGAAAGAAAGAAAGAGAGGGAGTCGGGACTGGAACAACCGTGTTTTCCAAGTAATGAGAAAACCGTTTTCCCACCTTGTTTGTGGTAAAATATATTTGAAGTTTTTCCAACCTTTTTTCCCCCACGAATTCGATTTTCCCACGTTTTGGTTTGAACCAAACAGTGGAAATCGATTTTCTCAGGAAATTAGATTTTCCCACTCTTTTTTCACGGGTTTCAAACGGACCCTTAACCACCTTCACTTGGCCCGTCACAACCCTAGTTTGGATCTCAAGCCTTCTCTTGTGGCGTACCGACTTTGAATACCGCCCACCGCCAAATATATTTCTCTCTCATTAAAACTTCCCCTTTCATCACCAAAATACCTCCGTCTCTCTCTCTCTCTCTCTCTCTCTCTCTCTCTCTCTCTCTCTACCTTGGAAAGAAAGAAAGAAAGAAAGAAAGAGAGCTTTGAGTCAATTATCGAGTTGGTTCTCTCTCACAAGTTCTCTCATTATTCAGGTACTTCACTTTTCTTTCTTGTTTTATCGAAAATTAATTTCTGAGTTCTAGGATTAGGGTTTCATCTATCTGCCTTCTAGTTTTTCATATCAGTTTTATATATTATTGTTTTGAATTTGGAACAAAGAACAAATAATTCAGGGTTAGGGTTTTCTTTTTCTTTCTTTCTTTTTAGGATTCCCTCTCATTATCAGATAATGAGCCTTCAACTTCGTACCGATCGTAGGGAGGGACCTAGATATCCTGTTCGTCCAAATAGTAATAATCGTCAAGCTTGGGTTCCTAGAGGAGGTGGTGGTGTTATTGGTGGATTATCCACTCCGATTCTTGAAACTCCTCCTCAGCAACCGACTCCTAATTTGGATCCAAATGGGTATGCTTATTTGAATTCTTTTATGAGAAATGGTGGTGGGAATTCCAATTATCATCCACCGCATATGGAGATTCGACCAAGAGGTGGGAATTTTGTTCATCAGAGAAATATCGGTCCACGACCTTTGAACCCTAGAAAACAGAATGATCGTGGGAAAAATCAGGTGCATAAGAATTTAGATTCTAATCTTCTTCCACAACTTGTTCAAGAAATCCAAGTGAAGCTTGCGAAAGGGACTGTTGAATGTATGATTTGTTATGATATGGTTCGCAGATCAGCTCCAATTTGGTCTTGTTCGAGTTGTTACTCGATTTTCCATCTCAATTGTATCAAGAAATGGGCTCGAGCACCTACCTCTGCGGATTTGATGGCGGAGAAGAATCAGGGATTGAATTGGCGTTGCCCTGGTTGTCAGTCTGTTCAGTTACTAGCTCCTAAGGATATCCGATATGTTTGTTTCTGCGGAAAGAGGCCAGACCCACCTTCAGATTTGTATTTGACACCACACTCATGTGGTGAGCCTTGTGGTAGGTCAGTGGAGAGACAGATGCAACCCGAGCTGGACGGTGGTGACCGCTGCCCTCATTTGTGTGTATTGCAGTGTCACCCAGGTCCTTGTCCTCCTTGCAAAGCCTTTGCTCCTCCTCGTTCATGTCCTTGTGGGAAGAAAATGATCACAACGAGATGCTCTGTTCGAAAGTCTGTGCTTACGTGTGGTCTGCAATGTGAGAAGTTTCTCGATTGTGGAAGGCATCAGTGCAGGAAAGTTTGTCACACAGGACCTTGTGAACCTTGTGTGGTTCCTACAAATGCTTCTTGTTTCTGCAAGAAGAAAATGGAGGTTGTTCTCTGTGGTGAAATGTCAGTTAAAGGAAAATTGATAGAGAATGACGGTGTTTTCTCGTGTAATTCAGTTTGCTCAAAGACCCTTGTTTGTGGAAATCATACTTGTGGAGATACTTGTCATCCAGGGCAATGTGGGGACTGTGAATTGATGCCATGCAAGATTAAGAACTGCCCTTGTGGTAAAACGAAAATAAAGAGTAAAAGGGTATGTTGTACGGATCCTATTCCTACTTGCAGTAACATCTGTGGCATGCTTCTACCTTGTAAGATTCATCGATGTAAGGAGATATGTCATGTTGGTAAGTGTCCCAGTTGTTTACTTATGGTTGATCAAAAATGTCGTTGTGGGTCTTCTTCACGGAAAAGCGTGTGCCACATGACAACCAGAGAGAATGGTAAGTTCTGTTGTGAGAAGCCTTGTGGGAGAAAGAAAAGTTGTGGTAGGCATAGATGCAGCGAGAGGTGCTGTCCCATCTCTAACTCTGATTATATGCTTTCTGGTGAATGGGATCCACATTTGTGTTCTATGATCTGTGGGAAGAAGCTAAGATGCGGGCAACATTTTTGTGAATCTCTCTGTCATAGTGGCCATTGTTCACCTTGTCTGGAAACTATCTTCACTGATCTAACTTGTGCTTGTGGGAAAACTTCTCTTCCTCCTCCACTGCCCTGTGGTACTCCTCCTCCCTCGTGCCAGTACCCATGTTCTGTGCCTCAGCCTTGTGGTCATTCGTCCGCTCATGGCTGCCATTTTGGGGATTGCCCACCTTGTTCAGTTCCTGTGGCGAAAGAATGCACAGGAGGGCATGTTGTTCTGCGAAATATTCCTTGCGGGTCAAAGGAAATTCGATGCAACCAGTTATGTGGAAAAACCCGGCAATGTGGAATGCACGCTTGTGGGAGAACTTGTCATCCACCTCCATGTGATTCGTCGTGCGTATCTGTTTCTGGTGCAAAGTCCTCTTGTTCTCAGGTTTGTGGTGCTCCAAGAAGAGACTGCAGGCACACTTGCACTGCTTCTTGTCACCCTGGGTCTCCTTGTCCTGATCTAAGATGCGATTTCCCTGTGACTATCACTTGTTCATGCGGGAGGATAACTACTAAAGTTCCTTGTGGTGCTGGAGGTAGCAATGGTGGTTTTGCCTGTGATACTGTATTTGAAGCTTCTATTATTCAGAAATTGCCAGTTCCGCTTCAGCCCATTGAAGCAAATGGTAAGAAAACCCCTCTTGGACAGAGAAAGTTAGTATGTGATGGAGATTGTGCAAAGGTTGAACGGAAACGGGTTCTAGCAGATGCGTTCGATATTACCCCAACAAATCTGGATGCTCTTCATTTTGGTGAAAACAGTTTTCCGGACTTGCTTAAAGATCTATGTAGGAGAGAGCCGAAGTGGGTATGGGCTTTAGAAGACAGGTTCAAGTTTTTAGTTCTTGGCAAGAGTAGGGGAAGTAACTCAAACGGTTTAAAGGTGCATGTTTTCATCCCAATGTCGAAGGAGAAAAGAGATGCAGTTCGACAAATTGCAGAGAGATGGAAGCTTTCAGTCCACGCAGCAGGATGGGAGCCGAAACGGTTCCTAGTGGTTCATGTGACGCCGAAATCCAAAGCTCCACTTCGAATTATCGGTTTCAAGGGTTCTGCTTTATCGTCAAATCCACCGGCTTTTGATCCTTCAATTGATATGGATCAGAGGCTTGTGGTGGCTCTTCTTGATCTACCAAGAGAAGCAGAAGTAAGTGCATTGGTCCTACGATTTGGTGGTGAATGTGAATTGGTCTGGTTGAATGACAAAAATGCTTTAGCCGTATTTAGTGATCCTGCTCGTGCGGCAACTGCTATGAGAAGATTAGATCACGGGTCGGCCTATCAAGGTGCGTCTGTAGTTAAGAACAGTGTCCCAGGACCAAATGCTTGGGTGGGGGGAACTGGAATTGCTAAAGATGGAGGATCAGGAGGGGGGGTTTTAAGGACTAATAATCCTTGGAAGAAGGCTGTTGTACAAGAATCTTGCTGGGCTGACGATTCATGGGGTGTTCAAGACTTAGGTCGTGGTGCAAGGGATGTTCCGGATTCTGCATGGAAAATGAAGGAAGCTCCTATTTCTGCTTCAACGAATCGATATACTGTTTTAGTCCATGATTCAACTCCATTTTCGAATTTAACCTTGAAATCATCATCTGGTGGTTTTGGGAACCAAAGCAATCATCAGGTTGGAAGTAGTTCATCCTCTACAGAACCTAGATCCTTCAATCAGGAATCGAAACCAGGAGATGGCATTGCCGAAGAAAATGTGGTGTCTGAAGTAGTAGATGATTGGGAGGAAGCATGTGACTCGGAAGGGCAAGTGAGGTAGATAAGATGTTCATCGAAGTACGTTTGTTGGTAGACAGACAAGAAAGAGAAGTTCTAGTTATTCCGCTCAGTCTGGAGATGGGTATGCACGCTGTGCTGGCTTTCTTTTTCGTTGTTTGTTTCGTTCTTTTTTAGGGTATAACTTTTTTCTTTTACATCACACCAATTACATTAGGAACACTGGTTTTCTTCTCTCTTTTCTATCAGATCTCATATAATTGTTAGCATGGAATGTTTGTTTCGAAGCTGTGGTTTCATGTGTTCTGTTTTCCTAGTCTTTTAGAAGAAGAGAAGAGTTCTGTTTACTGTTTGAATTTGGTGTGCCATACACACACTGTTCTAAAACAAGTTTCCGGTCATCCAAGTTACTTTTGTTTCTACTCTATGATCTTGAAAATCGTAGTGTTCGATGGAAGTTTGTACACTATGTATTCAATGGAAGGCCGTAGTCAATATGCAACAACACCTTTTGTATACCTGGTTGTTTGATCTAGCCCAAGGCCATCCTAGATGGCTCTGTTTCAAATATTATTTCCATTAATCAATTTATTCGATCTGAGCAGAAAATAATCAAAGAGGAAAACTGGGGATTTTATTCTATTATGTTTCTCTGGCTTTCAAGTTTTGTTCTCAAGTTCTAAAGAAAAAAATTCTTATTTGTAAGAAATATGATATGACTAATTAGCTACTAGCGAGTTTCTTTAGTCCGGCTACTCGGCCAATTAGTTGCCGGGCATTTTACAAAATGATTTGCTCATTCATCAAAATAACGATTTGCTCATTCATCAAAATTGGGTGGTCCGAGTATGACCCAATTTCTCCCGCAAAGGCCCTCCGTTCTCACTTCCTAGCACGCGATCCCTCGTCAGTGGAGTTAGTTCTGTAAATCAGGGGAAGGCCATATATATATGTGTGTGTGTGCGCGTGTGTCCTTGTTATTCTTGTATAATTCCCTTTTAAATGAGATACATGTTGACTCAACAATTGAGATCAATACGAATTGTTTATCTTTCTAAATCGTTAGTTGAGAAGTTTAATAGGTTCATTACTAATGAGATACATGTTGATTCATGAATGGAGATCATGATTTATCCTTGTCTTTGTCCTTTTTTGATTTTTGTTGAACTTCATTGTCTTTGTCCTAGTCAGCAAATCATATGCCTAATCAGCCTGTAATAGACTTCATTTACGAGCATTAATTTTGTCCTCGTCGTAACCAATGTGTTTGTGTTTTATGATATAGATATCCATTGGTTGTCTTACATGTAAAAACTAAATATTCTCAAGCAACACTATCTCCCTCATTATTTACTATTTTTGATTTTGGGATTTCTTGCTTTTTAATTTGTATAGCAATTTCCTGAGAAAAATTAGACTGCTGATGGTGGTTGTGGACGAAGATTTAAGGTCGGCCCAATATTTGGAAGTCCCAAACGAAATTAAAAATTGGGACTATGTATGGGAAGGGCTGAACACTTGACGTGTTGTATATGATCCAAATTTTAGCCACAAAATTATTAACTTAAATCATATTCTAAAGATGTTTGAAAACTAATTATTATTTTGAAAGTAACGCTCAAAATCTAAAACATAAGATATTTGATCACGCGGCCATTTTGGACCCGAAACACCTTTGGGTGGAGACAGAGGGGAGAAAGACATAGTAGAGGACAAAATTGGAAGGTAAACAAAATGAAGAGTTAAAACAAACTGTCATACATTTATGAAGCTATAAGAAATAATTTATAGCAACCAAACTAGAATTAATAACAAGATGAAAGCCCTCCTAAACAGGATAGTGCTTTAGTTGTGGAGAATATTAAATTTTGGGGCGAGAAGAAAATGTGGGAAGAGACGAAAGAAGGGTTACTTCGCCTTCGTGTTGAAGACCAGGCAAGGAGGTCCTCTTTTTCGCCAGAATAGAGAGAAGATGATATATATATATATGGCGGTTTTTTTGTTATTCGAGATCATAAAAGTAATTGACAAACCAAACACTGCCTAAAGAAAAGAGTGAAGATTATAAAAATCTCACTCTCATTTTCTCACTTCTTCCCCGCTACTACAACAACATGAGTCGCTCCACTTTCTTGAAGTCTCTCCGATCTTCCTCTTCCATCTCATGGAAACCAGTACTTTCTCTTTCTCTCTCTACAACCATTTTCTCTCTCTCTTTCTCTCTCTACAACCATTTTCTCTCTCTCTTTCTCTCTCTACAACCTCTCTCTCTCATATGTCTTGTTATTTTGATTCTTGTTGCAGACAGGAAAGCTTCAACAAACACTAGCATCTGAATTTGAAAAGTCAGGGAAGACACTTCATTCAGGTGCTTCTTCAACTGTAAAACTATTTCCAGCCATGGCTGGGGAAGGAAGATTCTTTATGTGTGGTAATCCCCCTATCAAGATCCCTGCATCAATTGATTTCGTCACCGAAACACTTCTATGCACATCTTTGTCCAAACAAGGAATTAGGGTTCGGACAGTCGAACACTTGCTTTCAGCTCTGGAAGCAATGGGAGTTGATAATTGCAGAATTGAAATTGTTGGAGCTGATGAGGTATATATATATATATATATATATATATATATATATATATATATATATATATATTTATTGAAATCCAATAGACAAATTTCTTTATCAGATAAGTACTGTTTCACATTGGAACTGTTGATTATTAATGCCCAAAGACCTGTTTTTGATTCCCCAAATAACAATAATTTGAAACCGGAATTATTTTGCCCAAATCCTTTTAGATAGTTAAATTTAGAAGTGAATGATTTTTCTCTGAATTTGACATGACTCTTCAATGATTTAGTGCAAATAGACATTTCTTTACATTTATATTAAAACCAGATAAAAATCCCCAATTTATCAAAAACCCAAAACAAAAAACTGTTATGTGATAGATGAAAATACTCTCAATCAAGTATTGCATCATTTGAATTTGACATAAGTCTCAAGAACCCTTACTTTGGAATTAGAGAAACCACCTTCCTATTGAACGATGTGGATCACTCGTGGAAGCAAAGTATTAGAAGTTTGAATTTGAGAAATTCTAAGTTTTTATTGCTTATCTATCTTCATATTAATGCGTTCAAAATTGCATGTCCTTATGGTAGATGTTTTTTACTTTCAAATGAAAATATTCTAAACACAAGTAATAGCAGGCTTATACTTGATGGAATTTTTGTCATGCTATGTTCATGTTTTTGTGATTTACCTAATTCATAGATTGTTGAGGAGTAACTTCAAGATGTATCTCTAATTCTTAAGAAAATGGGGGTGGTTATCTAATAACTTTTCAATAATTGGGAATCAAATTCTTTGTGAATTATTGGTAGTTGGTACATTGGATATTGGAGATGTCAGCCTGAATTGTTCGTAACAACCTGAACAGGAACACGGATTTACAGTATTATATGTTCATCTTGCTAGTTACTATTAGGTTTTTCAAGTACAGTCTGAGATGACAAATTGTGGAGTCCAGCCTGTGTTAAATATGTAGAACGATAGAGTAATGGATGCCTCTTAGTAACTGATATACAGGTTCCTTTGCTAGATGGGTCAGCAAAAGAATGGGTGGAGGCAATAGAGAAAGCTGGCTTATCTATTTCCGAGGATGGTGATGGCAATAGCATGGAGAAATTGGCACCTTTTCTTCGGGAACCTGTTCATGTTTGGAAGAATGATTCGTTTGTAGCTGCTTTTCCTTCCCCAAATGTCTGTATCAGTTACGGGATACACTTCCCCCAGGTACACCTGTCTTGCTTTATCAGTTGTGCTTAACTTCTTTTATAGTTGCATATTCTCATATATGAAGTCAATCTTATACAGAGTATGCTCAATTTATAATTATCAAAAAAGAAAAGGTTGACTTCACATTGGAATGAATAATTGGTCACATTTCTTTGTATGACTTTAACGCTAAAGATGGTTGGTCAGATGGTTTCGAAGGAATAGGACACACAGGCAGGGGACTACGTGAGTTCATTAGATATAGACAACTAAGTAAACTATTCTTGCAGGTGCCAGCTATTGGTTCTCAATGGTTCTCTTCTATTCCGATGCATGAGTCTTCTTTCTACAAGAAGGAAATCGCTTCTTCAAGAACATTCTGCATTTATGAAGAGGTGCATTTCTAACCTCCATCAGACAGATATGTCTAAGCATTCTATGGTTGAACATTTCTAGACATGTAACAGGGAGAATAACTAAAAACAGGTAGGAAGGAATTTGGTTGGGATAAGGGTGTACATTGTCCATATGAATATTATAATATTAACTTCGCAGGTTGGATTTTTATGGGCAAAAGTGGGTAAGCTAGGAACATCTGTTTCACCACTAACTTTTAATCTTGAATGGGTTAAGCAGTTTCTCACTTTTGATCTTTAGGAAATGTACTCCATAATAATAGTTCACATTGAAAGTCTGCCAAAAAATTATCTGTATGTAGGCCTTCCAACTCAAGCAGTGTATGAAACTGCATACGATAGAACTTGTAGGAATCTCTCAACTCATAAATCTCCTTGTGTTTCTTGCATTCCTTCTTCGAGTTCGCACAACTTTGTAAACATTCTTCATTCTTATCCATTATCTAAATCTTTTGATCCCATTTATTATATTTCTTCTCCCTGATTGGTTAGTTTATCCATTAAAGAAACAAGAAGCAGGAATTAATGAAGAATGAAGATGCAACTTCAGCGTACCCAACTTTTTGTACACAACTCTCCTTTGCCAAGAAAAACAATTGTCTCTATCTTTCATAACTAACTAGTTGATCTCAACTCTCTGTAGTTGAGAAGCTCAACCACTTGACAAGGGCACTTTCAACGCATATCCACCCTTTACAGAAATCTTGAACTTATTCTATAACGTCCCTTTTTCTGATTCAAACAATGTAGGAGGGGTTAGGCTATTAGTTTGCTTCTAGCATGATGCTTACACCTTTTTCCATGTGATAAATTATTGAAGGTGGAGAAACTGCGTGAAGCTGGACTCATTAAGGGTGGATCAGCAGAAAATGCCATTGTTTGTAGGTGAGATGCTTCCTACATCGTCAGATGACTGTTCAGCTTGTCATTTTAGATGATATGCTATACATTTGCATTGCTGGCTGTAGGCTGTCTGCACTCGGCTAAGAATTTTTATTATCTTTTATCATTATTGGGTTTATTGTATGCTTAATATTCATGCTTCATCATCTACACGTAGCTGTGTAAGTGCCTGCCATATGGATCAATTTGCGAGGTCCCCCAAAAAATGCTGGTTGGGTTCTAGTAGTTGTGCTATGAGACTACTGGAGTTGGTCTCTCCTTGATGAGTGTTTTGTGCCTTATCCATTGTTGGACCCAAACACCCTAGTTGTATGTATTTCAACATCCACAAGACTTTGTTTTATTCGACTTCTGTAGTATCCCATGCTTGATTAGAAAAGAGATTCTGTGTTGGTGACTCCATGCAGAGCTTAGCTTTAGAACTGCGAATCTCGATCACCAACACTATTTGTTATTCTAAAACACCGCCTGAGATATCATTCCATCATGTTTTGCCTGACAGCAAAGAACTATGTTAACACCATCAATGAGGTCCCATGCTCAAACTAATCTTAATGTTTCAAGCATATTACATTAAGCTTTCATATCGCTCTATCCAGATCTATTATTTCGTATTCATTCGTAACATGAAAAGTACAGAAGATACGATTACTCGCTCAAGTTCAAATTCTTTAGCACTGAAATATATCTACAGGCATTTGGTACTAGAGAAGGTACCATTGCTGTTTTTCTTGTCCCTTGTCACAAAATTTTCCGAAGTCTAAGACAGTTCTCTGTATATCTCCTTCCATTTTATTATTTCGTAGAAAGTTCCTGAATTATCTCTATTTATCTTTTAGTGTTTCTTAGCTATTCCTTATGTTTATACAATTATACGGTTATTTACTTCAATTATTACTTTTCAGTACCAGTAAAGGTTGGTTAAATCCTCCATTAAGATTCCATGATGAACCTTGTCGTCACAAAGTTTTAGATCTTGTGGGTGATCTTTCTCTTATTGCGCAAAATGGTAATCAAGGTCTTCCTGTTGCACATATTGTTGCTTATAAGGTAATGTCTTTCCTCTTTTTCATGTTCTATTTTTTTCTTTCACAATTTCACTTCCCATGTTGCTTAACAATGGAAGAGAAACATTAAAGCAAGCAAACGTAGCGAGATAGGCTCCTCCATAGTGAAGTAATAGAAATGACTTCTCCATTAGCACAAGAAACTTTACTAAAATTACTCTAGAAAAATGAAGTGACTCTTTATATCGCCAGAAAATTTTGTCGAAAGTCGAAACAAAGCCAATAATCAAAATTGAGTTTTAGATCCTCAGCTTTTGTCTCAAAATTTTATGTGAATCAATTGTACAGGGAGGACATTACCTACATACTGAGTTAGCTCGACGATTATCAAGTGTTTCATTCAAGGAAGACGAGGTGGACAGCAATTACGTCGCAGAAAGCCAATCATTACTGAAAAACTGAACATGTTGAAGGGTTATTTATACATTTCTCGAAGTTCTCTAGACAGATGTTATCCTTGAGGGTCATACTTGCCTTTTGGAGCAAACAGAATCTAGGTTAGAGTTATGAACGCTAAAGTTTGGGCAGTTTTGATGGAGATTAAGTTATATCTTTTAGTAATTATCTGAAAATGTTGTAACTGGATCATTACCACAGGTTTTGATGTGTACATTAGCAGACAATAGCATTGAGTGAGAGAAATTTGTAGATCAAAATATTAACCAATAATTTCTTTACTTTCTGATTAAATTGTGCAGAAACCCCGATAATACTCTCCTTAGATTGATAATTGAGCCTGAGGGTGGGTGGATTTTTCGGTAAAGAATTTAAATTTCGAAAACATTATGCTTAGAGGAGTAATTTCTAAGCAAGGATTTTGAACTCCAGGATCCCCTATCTAATAAACATTTCCTTTGTGGCTCGATAGATGCTCCAAAAACAAAAAACTAAGTGGGCTACTCTAGGAAGATAGATTTTGGCATTGATATACCTCACTAATCTGTAAATGTAATAAGATTCATGAATTGGATAACTACTAAACCCGATTTGAGACATGAATTTTTGGAAGTCATATACCAACCATTGTCCTAATAGACTTTAAGAGGATGTAGTTTTCCTTTATTTTAACACCTATATTACATGAGATAAATCTTAAAAGTAGTGAATCACTCTGGTAAGACCCTCACGTACAATGCAAGACAAAGTCCGCCCTTATACCAGCAATGGCACTCCGTTAATGTAAACTCAATGTGGACACTACATTAGAGTGACATTTTACTTCTGTAATATATAGGCAAATACCACTATCGGCTCTATATGCGCGGCTCTATATGCAATTGCGTTAAGTGTATAAAATACTTGTTTAGTTTGCATACATAACAAGACTACAATATTTATATTTCATAAAAGAACAAGTATTTTATCCATCGATCCACCTCTTCAGAGTTTAACTCAATAGTTCAATTGATATCTTTCTGACCACATTTTTTTTTATCGATCGTTCTGTTGAACCAAAGGTTCAAAAATGTGCAGTCGATCCATCAAAATAAGATTTTAAGGCCAACTATAAGACATTGTAGCGCTCTTCATCTGAGTGACAGTTAATTTTCTTTTTGTCTGTAAGCTACTAGAGAAAACAATTGATCTTTTATTCTACACATACATTTCACAACCATATATATAAATCTATGAAGGAAAAAAACACTTGTTTCATACTCTTTTACACTTGAAGTTATATATGTCAATTTTGAGAGGAAAAAACAAAATGGAGATGAAGCAAAAAAATTTAGTTGAGAGAGAATGCACACTCTTGTATATGTTAATGTTCAAATATGTTTTCAGATTACCTGATTTGATGTAATCTTATGTACATAGATACATACATATACTGATAATTTAGGGTTTCCTCTTTCTATCCTTCAGAAAGTTTCATTGCTTCCCTTGAGAATGTTATACTTGCAGAGTGGACAAGACGCATTTATCTTCAGCCATTTAACAATGCATGTTTCGTGGAAATGATGGTTGCAAGGGAGTCCACTAAGCTCAACCCCATCATCGTAAGAAGTCAGACAGATGCAACATTCCTGTATTAATAAATAAGAAAGTTAGGTTATATACTAATTACAGATATTGAAAGAGATATTGTCTTCCGTGATGGAAACGAGTTCCCCTAGTTCACTTTTATTTAGTTATCGGAGTTTCAGACCAAATGAAATAGCCGAACAATAACATTACCGCGTCTTCGGGTGAAAGAACTCGTTCATCTACCGATTCTTCGACAGGCACTGCTATTGGAATCATCTTTCCTCCTTCAATAGCTTTTTCCTCATTGTTGGAGATCTGGAATTTATATCTTGCAAGCATACTAAGATCTGCTTCTGATGCACCTTCCTGTTTTGTTAAAAAGAATTAGATGTTTAAAGGGCAAATCTTTTCCAACTCTTTGATAGCATCGGAGGCAGTTGGTCTTAATCCAATTTCATACCTGGCCTGCTACAGCATAAAGAATTGCAATGATGCAAGGCAAACAGCAGCAGAGAGCAATCCCAATCACACATGCCAAAGCGACACAAAAGATGGCAAAACACACATCGAACGCCAGAAATACTACAGCAAGCCTGCATAAATTCATTACGGTGCATTTCTTGTTAACACCAAAATAGACTATATAAATGTGGGACTCTACTATTTAGGTACTTTCAGCATGGTGTAACATGCCATATGAGAATAAAGGTTTTCCTTTTCCCCTACTGGTGAAAAAAATATTCAATCAGTTCATTTTATTCACAGAGCATATAAAAGAACACATTAAGTGAGTAGCCAAAACTGAGGATTTCTATGTCGAAGTTTTAGTTAAACTACAACAATAAATTAGATAGATTTGTTAACCAAATGGAGTTCTTCTGGAAAGTTCTCAGTGTAAGGCACGTACCAGTATAGACGTGGAGCATTCTGCAAGAGGATTTCGCCACCAGAGACAACCCAGTAGAATCCCACAATCCACCATAAGAAGGATGCCATTGTGTTAACGGATTCACATCGCTTAGCAATGCTGGAGAATGAATTCACGACAGGAATGGATAATTAGAAGTGGAGAATCACTTACAGTCACTGAAGTATCAACTATCAGTTTGGTCCTAAGTTTTTTTTAGTATTGTGTGCTGTTTAAGTCCCTCAAGAGTAAAAGCCATGACAAGTAATAGGAAGATCGAATATCTTATAACATAGTACATGAAACATACAGTGACATGTTAGACTATAGATAATAGTCATCTGAGGAACAATAAGAAAGAAAGAAGTTTTGAAACTGGACCTCCTCGAGACCACTTTTTCCTCTCTTTTACTCTTCTAGTGGCCAAGGAACTTGAGTTCCCATTTCCAAACACAAGGATAACAATCTTGGGAGTCGTTAAGGCAGTGATAACTGTATACTTGTTTATCGAACAATAAGAAAATTGAAGATAAGTTCATGTAAAATTTGTAAATGTCTTACATCTACTACGTTTTTCGATCTTTCTCTAATCCCATGTGCGTGTTTAACATCTTGCATAAACATTTTGTTAGCGTATCAGTCAGGTTGTCAATCTACTACCTTGTAATCATTGTGTTCTCACTCGGAATCTATTTAATCCCAACAAGGTCATTTATCAACTCAAAATTCAAAAAGACTATAATTTGTTTGTTTTTATTTGAAGTTGAAGGTGTCGTTAGTGCACAAAGTGTCTTTCATGATGAATTGGCATCCCAATCTACATACACAGCCCAGGTAATAATTCATCTACCTCCCTCAATTAACATACAGATATCATCACACCCTCTTCATTTTAAGTTCTAATTCTTAGGAAACCATGGAACCCAGTATAACTAAGCGTAACCACTTCATGTTATTACCTAATCAAAATCGATACTTTGATATTAAGGGACAACCAAGGGGTTTTACCTAGCTTCCTACTGATCCCATCACTACCAAATATCCCAAATTTTAAGGAGCTAAGAAAATGGTCTAAATTTAGAAGACTCCCTAACACTATGAAAGAGTTGTACTAAATTGGATTCAATAGCAATTTAACTATGATGGATTTGATAATTTGAATTATACTAATTGAAATTAACTTACCTAGAACGATTTCCAGATCGAAATCCATCAGAATCAACACCTTCATCCTCCTCGCTATCATTAACATCAGAATCTGATGTTCTAGTTCCATCTTCAACATTTCTATTCCTCCTCCTCAAACTTCTTCTCCTATACTCCAACCAAACCATAGTTACATGTACAAGACACTGTAAAGCATATCCCAAGATCCAAACCCTAATTGGAGTATTAGGTCTTTCTTTCAAGGTAGAAGCGATCATAACAATAGAAACAATAGTAAAAGCAAGATTCCACATAATATCTAGGGCAACAACAGGCTTGGAATAACCCCAATCAGCACGTCTCTCTTCAAGTTGCATCGCTGCTGTTTCTCTCACTAGATTTGAAGCTCCACGACGACCAGAAGCACGTCCGAGAAGGAGAGATAGCCTGCTTGTCCTCCTAGATGATGAATCTCCTCCGGTTCCGTTATCGTTCTGCCTTGATCGGATAAGAGGCTCAGAAGCCTCGGATATGGAAATCGATGTTTCCGCCATTGTTAATACGAAATTGCAGAGAATTACTAGTAGTATTTTTACATGAAGAACGTTTTAGGGCTTCTTCTTCTTCGTAATTTTATCTCTCTCTCTCTACTTTTTGGCTTTTGGATTGGGCGTTGAATGGCAGATTGAGTCATCGGTTGGGAGTAGGGGTGGGAATCGGTTCGGGTGGGCGGGAAATGGACACTAAGTCAATCGGTCCGGGCGGAACGGGCGGAACGGGCATAAGTCTTAAGTGTCCATTCGGACATCCCGACAAAACGGGCGGGCATTTCGGATTTTTCTCTAACATAGTGCCCGTCCGTGACCGTTTTGTAGTCGGGCAAACCGAGTATCAGTCGGTCGGACACCGATTACTAATGAACAAATAAAAAAAGTTTATCCGAAATTAAAAATGTTTAGTAACTAAATACAACTTTCTAAACTCACACTTTACAATTCCAAAAAGTATATGAATACAAAATTAAAAGATAATCATTGAAATTTCTCATGGATTACGATCGGTTGTATTCTTCTTCACATGGATTACCATCGGTGCATTGTGGATTCTACGGTGTATTGTAGATTCAAGGGTTACTGATGAGATATTGAGATTTTGGAGGAGAGAGAGACTAGATAAGTAGAGAAGTGAAGATAAGATTGAGAAAAGTGAGTCCTAGGGTTATATATTTTTACTCTTGAATCTAACGGTTGTAGCTAATCCTACAAATCTAAAGGCTTAAAATCAATCATATAGGCGGGCGGGTATAACAGGTAGGATAAACGAACGGGTATGGACTGATTCGGTCAGGCGGGCAATATAAGTGGGCAGATTCGGTCAGACCACCGGGTAAGGACCTATGCCCGCGTCCGTCCGCTTAAGCTCTTTCGGTCGGGCGGGTGCAAACCGATTCCGGCAACGGA
The DNA here is from genome assembly GCF_041429995.1 of Eschscholzia californica. NCBI lineage: Eukaryota > Viridiplantae > Streptophyta > Magnoliopsida > Ranunculales > Papaveraceae > Eschscholzia > Eschscholzia californica. The sequence continues at coordinate 7,454,589 of NW_028238198.1, read as the reverse complement.
CGGTCACGGACGCTTCGGACTCGGGCGGTCGTGGACGGATTCCGAGTTTCCGGACCAAAATCCCACCCCTAGTTGGGAGTAACACAAAGCCAGATTCGGGCTTACTCTGAGCCCACACGACAAGTAATCATGGGCCGGACTCGGAATAGGCTCACTAGAGTGTCCAATCTGATGCTCGTCTCTCGTGAACAAACCCGTCCTAGATATGCCTGCAAAGTTCAAATAAAGCTGCTCTTGCCTAGGGGTGGGAAAAGTCAGCGAGCCTAGATCCGTCCGTAAGCCGCCCGAACATGAAGAGTACATGGGCATCTAATGGCTGAAGAATACATGTGACGCCCCAAGTCGCGAGCCTAGGCACCTCACACAGGTAGGGAGTTTTGTTCTTGGCGAAGGCTCCACGAGTGTGAGGTGTCTAAAACGGGGACAATATCGATAACTGTTGGGGATTGGGGGTGTTAGAAAGTGGTATCGAAGTCAAGGACGACTCTTCGCTGAGGGTGGGGGTTGTGATAGTCCCACATCGCTCGCGAGAGTGTTTGGAGCCTAAGCTACAGGTGTAAGCTTAAGCTTAGAGAGTACTGAGGCCTTTTAGGTAGGCTCGTGGTGCCTTCGCCAAGAACAAAACTCCGTACATGTGGACTTGGGTCCGGGGTGGTCAAAGCAGAGACAATATCGATAACTGATTAGACTTTGGGAGTTCCAATACATATGTGCATGGATAATTCCACAATGGCCGCTCAAGTTATAAATGGGTTTGTTTCGCCCGGACCGTTAAGGTACTTGTTTGCCGATTGTTTGTTCGGCTCGATTCACACCCTAGTCTTGCCTACTAACATCGGCGAAGCCAGAAATGTTTATTTGTGAGGACAATTTTTTATTAGAGTTAATGAAATAATTTCATAATATACGATTAGGTAAGAATCAAAAAGCAAATTATCGAAAAAATTTAGTTATAATTAAGATATTTCATGTTAATTTTGACGTATAACAAACTATATTTTTAATTTTCTCACCAATGTGGTTCGGGTATCTTTCCTCCAACTAGATTCCCAAAAAATATTAAAATAGAAAACAAAGAAAGGGAGAGAAAAATGAAGAGACAGTGGTGATTTAAGATAAAACGATGGAGGAGACGATGAAGAGGAAGTGATCGTAATGGAAGAAAAGATGAAAATATAGTTTTCCTTTTAATAACATGTTTACTATGACAAATCTGACAGACACAAAGAAAAGATAATTTTGAATTCCAAAATACAAGTCAAAGAAAAATCCAACGAGATTAATTTGTTAGAGGTCAGTAGAAAATTTATCATCTCTGCTAGACTATTTTAATAAGTCAATCATTTTGAGGAGGTCAAAATTGAATTAGCCAAATTAGTAAGAACCAAATTAAGCAGTCATTTTAAACCAAAAAAGTCTTTCATTCAACGCTGAGTAGTAGAAATTTTAGAAAAAATGGTGGCGTATAGGAATTGATCCCATGACTTTAGTTATGTAACTTAACCAGTCAAGTCTTTTACCGCCTGCGCTAGACGAGGATTTTGTTTAAGAGACGAAATAAATGACCCACATTAGGATTGTGGGGCACGTGCCCCCATGACCCCTATGTGGGCCCGCCCCTGCCTAGTAGTATGAGTTTGATGTCATTGTATAGGCAGATCAGTTTATAGCCCTTGATTTGTGGCTTAGCTGACGTTTTTCGAGTTGATTTCGGTAAGGTAAACTATGTGTGAGGAGTTTAATGTAAGGAAGGATACTTTCTTTATTCGACTTAGATGTAGAATTACCTAACTTTTAGCTAGCTCATTTATCATTTTATACTACTATTAACTTTAACTCATAGTGGGGGTTATTCACTCGGAACTTTTATCAGATCTTTAAAGTTGTTAAGACCTTTGAAGTTTAGTGTTATTGGTTTCGACTTTTTTTAAGAACTTCGAAGTTTTGTGTAATTGCTTAGACCTTTATTTAAGAATTTTAATGTTATTCATTATTCGTTTAGATCTTTTTTTAAAAACTTCAAAGTTTAGTGTTATTGGTTTCCAACATTTTTTAAGAACTTTCAAAGAACGCGTTATTCATTTTTTATGAAAAATTAAGAACTTTTGATTAAAGATCTGGCCCAGGAACTTTTCGAGACAAATTTACTCATAAATTTTAATCCTAACAAGTAACAACATATGTACTCTTTACTTCTCAATTATTTAAAATTTTAATCTTAAAATAATATAACTTTCGTTTCAATATTTAAAGTTTTTAAGTAAATGTAATTTTCGTTTTAATTATTTAAAGTTTTAATGTTTAAAATTTTAATCTTAAAAGTTTTAGCATTTAAAGCTTTAATCTTATTTTAATCTTAAAATAATTTAATATTTAAAGTATATAACTTTCGTTTTAATATTTAAAGTTTTTAAGTAAATAGAACTTTCTTTTTAATTATTTAAAGTTTTAATCTTAAAATAATGGTGGTGTTTGGTGAAGATAAAGAAAAGAAATAAACAACTAATATTTAAAGTTTAAATTTTAAAATAATATAACTTTCGTTTTAATCTATGCTATAAGTTTGGGCGGTTTAGATTTAAAACGGACCCTTTAAAGTTTTAACAAAAAATTCAGGATCTTCAAAATTTTAATAAATTTTTTTCAGAACTTAATGGTCTAAGACTTTTAATGTCCAATATTTTAAAAGTTTGAAAACAGTAAATTTTTAGAATCTTTAAAGTTTTAAACACTTGTGTGTCAGAACGCTTATAAATTCTGAGATCTTTAGAGGTTTAGAACAAAAACGATTTAATAAAATGTAGTCATAGTTTTTAAATGAATCATTCTATTGATCATATACGTCAAATTTGATACACTTAAAAAATCTAAAATTTAGAAAGGAACTCAATCCACATTACATCGTCAAAAAACAGTGGGTGATTTAGTATTTCAACCACATTCGGGCAAATACACGCTAAGATGCCATCGAAGAAAAGCGGGTGGTTGAGTATTTCAACCAGATATTTATAGTTCATTTTAAATTCTGTAAATTACAAAAATATTTTTCATATACCATATGTAAAGTTTCATCACCTTCATAAAAAAAACTTCTACATTCAAGAATAATTTGAAATTTTAAAGTTTTAATCTTAAACGTTTTAATGTTTAAAGTTTTAATCTTAAAAGTTGTAGTGTTTAAAGTTTTAATCATAAAAATTTTAATATTTAAAGTTTTAATCTTAAAAGTTTTAATCTTAAAAGTTTTAATATCTAAATTTTTAATCTTAAAAGTTTTAATATTAAAAGTTAATATTTAAAGTATATCACTTTCGTTTTAATATTTAAAGTTTTTAAGTAAATAGAACTTTCCTTTTAATCATTTAAAATTTTAATGGTGGTGTCTGGTGAAGATAAAGAAGAGAAGTAAATAACTAGTATTTAAAGTTTAACTCTTATAATATAACTTTCGCTTTAATCTAAGCTATGAATACGAACGGTTTAGATTTAAAACGGACCCTTTAAAGTTCTAACAAAAAGTTTAGGATCTTCAAAATTTTAATAAAAAAGTTTCAGAACTTAATGATCTAAGACTTTTAATGTCCAAGACCTTTAAAAGTTTTAAAAATTTAAAGTTTCGGAATATTTAAAGTTTTAAACACTTATGCGTAAGAACGCTTATAAATTCTGAGATTTTTAGATGTCCGGAACAAAAAAAGATATAGTAAAAAAGTCTTAACAAATAACATGCCTTTAATATTTTACACATAAATGGAATTGTTTTAATGTAAACTTTAGCTTGAAATTGAAGCACTCGTGTCATCGTTTCGATTAGTGAAACCCACCCAATAAGTGAAAAAGAGGTCACTAAGTCATGAGCTTATCCAACAACATCCTCGTTTTGGCTCATTGAATTTTTATCACTATCTCATTATTACTACAATATATTGTATTCTTCTAAAAGTACATATTTAGATATGTGATTTTATGCATAGTGCACATTCCTTCTAGATGTGCGAGAAAAAAAAAATGTGAAATCAACAATTAAAATAGACTAGCCCGGACTCCAAACGTGATCAATTGTCTCTTGTGTAGTCAACGGAAGACCAAAATTTTCACCTAAAAAGTGAACTTATTTTCGTAGGACAAGTTGGGCCACTCTCATTCAATTTTGATAATACTACATACCTACTAAAGATGATCCTTATAGTCATCCTAGGGGTAGGAATATGGTTCAAAAGCTCGCTACCCGATGGTTCCCGCCCGAACCCAGAGGCCAGTCAATACTCGGCTCAGGCATACTTGTCACCCATTTAGTTCGAAAAAATATGCATTAGACTCCGATAATTGCTGTAACGCAAAGGGAGTATTAGTGGCACTAAAGTTCAAAAAGCATCCCGATCTCTGCTATGCTGCTGTATGTAGGTTGAAGGACGATGTACGTGGTCAAACCCAGACTAAGTGGGTTGCTTCGACATAGGCCTATAAGTCCTCTAGGAGACTAGGATCTGCCCATTCGATCATTTTGAAAAAGAGAAAGTTGAAACCAAACTAAACCGCTGGACTTAGAAAAGGTTCTGTCTGATTCCACCTATACCCTACGTCTAGCCTTTTGCCCTTTTGGTTTTCGAAATTTGAAGACACATACCTCACTAAGGTATCCATACAAACTGGTTCTGTATTTTGATTAAATTTGTATGTTACCAAATAAGGGGAGGATGTGGTTTGGTTGCCTAATAGGGACCGTTTGTGATATCTATATCAACTCAAGCATCAAACTAACCTATTTGGCGGACCTAACATTATGATCAACTAAAATCATATATAATCAAATTCAATCCTTATTGTATTCAATTTAATACATTTCATTTTAGTGCTATTGTTTGTGAACCATCCAAATACTTTCTTTTATTGAAATGTTCGACCTAATTAAGTAATAGAGCAAGGTTTAAACCGCTTTTATTAGGTATATACCGTTACGAAGAAAAATGCACCTTAGTGGATTGTTAATGTTTGATTCTATAACCAAGATCCCAATTGTAGACATGGGTTAATATATATCAAAGAAACAATTATTGTTACGAAAATATTACACCATGTATATAATAAGTCTTTATTTTTTTAAACACGGTCCCATAATAAAATGGGTTATTTTGCAAAAGGGTCGTACATAAGTACCGGATTTTGTGAAAGGAACATGGTCGTTTATTATTTTGTAAAGGGGTCGTGGACTAGGATTGGCCAGTTAAATTTAACGCCGTGAGTTTTAACACCGTTAGAGCATCTCCAATGCAATACTCAATCTTAGAAACTCTGAGTGCCACCTAAGATTTTTAGAGTTTTTTCTTAAAACTCCTCTCCAATTCAACACTCTATTTGGATCTCTACGATGATGTGTCGAGGGTGGAATAGAGATATCTCAAGATGACACTCTAAAAATAGAGTGTCCTCTTGAGATATCTCTAATTGTCCAACTCATCAATATTTGATTTTCAACAATAGAAATCGAGTCTTCTATATTTTCTAAAATAACTAATTATTTATTAACAAAATTAACTATGCCACATAAGTAAATAAGATAAGTTTAGAGTTTTGCATTGGAGACAAAAAAAAATGACGATCTCTATTAAAGCCATCTAGGAGTGAGAATCTCAATTGGAACTTGACACATAGGACGAATAGAGATTTTTATGAGTTTTGCATTGGAGATGATCTTAGTTCTAACTACATTACTTAAAAACTTAAGGTTATATTTAAGTAAACTTCATACAATTTTGACACTAATTCGTGAAAGTAACAAATTATGACCTTCACTATTATTTTTCTAGATTTCTTAGCTACTTCTATTAAGAACTCAGGTAACTTCGAATTTCTTCTAAATTATCAGATCAAACAAAATGATCCCATGAAAATGGTTAATAAATTGGTCATTTTCTGCACAACAATGCCCTAATGTTGTGCCACTACACTGCATTGTAGTCACTTACAGATCCAGTGCAGTCATCTAAAGTGTACGACATTCATTTTTTGTGTCTTGTTGACTCCATTTTTTTTTTTAATAACTTCATATATAAAAACTTAAATAAGTACACATTCCACATACATTAAGATTGACCAGAAACCAAATTTTGATTAAAAGTATAGATATGGTTTGTAACTCGTTCGTCAAAATATTCAAACTACTTAAAGTATAACCAAATTCATTATCGGGTGAAAATCAAAGGTTGAAGAAATAAAAAGGAAAGAAGCTAAACTGAATAAGTTATTTTCGTGTTATCAATAGATTTTAGCCATCTATGTGGAGGAATAGCGTTCATCGGATTTACTTGAGGTAACACCGTTACATCTACATAACGGCGTTAACTTTTCATCTAACGTGAAGTTAAATCTAACATTTATTTAACGGTCAATCCTAGTCCATGACCCTTTTGCAAAATAATAAACGGTCATGCCCCTTCCGCAAAATACGGTACTTATGTGCGACCCTTTCGCAAACTAACCTTAAAAAAGTAAGACATGACATCATGTTATAGTGAGTTATAAATTTGGTGTATGAATATCTTACTTTTTTTTTGAAACCAAGCGAAACCATATTTCATTCATAATTGATACAATCACAAAGTTACATAGATGATAATTGTTATTCCTTTGAGAAGTACATGAGAGTTACATAAGACATGTTCATAGAACTTTCGAATGTAAAGTGTCTCGTGAAGGGAAAAAAATTGACCAGACACAAACTCAAAAAAACCCTAAAAATTGACAAAAGAGATCCTAAAGATCGAGAGTTAAAGAACCTAAAGGTCGACAACATAGAATAATATTATACAAATAAAATTGAAAATTAGAAGTACTAAGATGATGATACAAGTATCAATTCCAATCCGATGAAGAGATTACTTAGTAAATTCCCGTCGTTTGATTGTATTCTTTTGAGTTTTGACCCAGATCTTCGGTGATGTTCATGTACGAACCATATGCGAAGTCTATCTTCTCCTCTCCACGAATCACAATCATGAAAAGATCGACTATGAAACCTACTAAGTATAATCTTGAAAAATACACTTGTAACTGCTCCAAATGTGATGGAGACCATCAAGATGGGCCTCACGGCCGAACTAGTTAGAGGGCCTCATGACCGAGTCCATTAGGGTTAGAGTTTTAGGAGTTTCCATGTTTTGGTATTTCCTACTAAGTCTAGGTTTAGAAGTTTCTATATTTGAGTATCTTTGATATTTAGGAATTCGAATTTGGATCTATCTAGAAGTTTCTAAGTTCCTATAAAAGGAAGTCAGGTATGTCCTTGTTATTCAGATCAGAGAATATTATCAATCGAGTTTATTATTAATCAGGTTTATCGTTTTGTTCTTTACTTTATCAGTTTATTTACATATTTTATCAGTTTATTTACGTATTTTATCATTATTATAATGGTGGATTCCATTACTTTTATGCTTCCGCAACAATCTACATCAAAATGTGTCGGTTTATTTGTAACTGCTTGAACCCTTCATGTTGAAACTGCTCCCAAAAAATTGTTTTTCCACGTCGGTTTACTATCTATCAAACCTATATAGAATGGTTCTAATAAGACAAAGTCTACCTATGTTAGGATAAGACCTCATATTAATAGTAAGGAAAGGAAGATGTATGAGTTGAGTCTTTCTACTTATTTTTCTCACAAATATTTGAGACCACACTTTTCACAAAAAAATTAAACTTTCTTGGACATGGTGGGCCACTTTCTTCAATGTCTAATTTAATCTGATAATACAATGTCACCTAATCTTCAATATTATACCATCTAATGTATAAGGAGTTCTAGGCCACTGGTGTGGATTGATCCCCAAAAATTTCAGAGTCCCTCGTGGTTTCAAAGTTTACCAATCTTGGATTCGTGGGTACAATTTTTCTAGTTGCGGATCCTATTTGAATGAAATTGTTACCAATTTATCATAGATTTTGAATTTATTATGATGAGTATTTTCAATTTTCAGTTGATCACGACAATTTTCGTATTTATTCTATGTTTCCTTGAAAAAATGACAGTACCTAATGGTGATGATTGACACACAAAACTAACTTTTTTTTTCTTTAAAAACAACACAAACAACTACTTGAAAGATAAACACTCTAAACTTTTTCAATAGAGTTTCTCACTCTAAACTTCATTCATCAATGGAGAGAAAGAATATTTCAAGAACTACAGAAGGTGATGACGAATTCGCCATCGTAAAATCAGCAGCATGGGCATGGTACCAACACAAGTCTGGATCAGACAATGTTAAACCGATTCAAGAATCCGATCCCAATAGTACTAGAACTCAACAACCCATTAAACCAACACGATTCAAGCTCGAATCAACTAGAACAAACGAAACGAACCATGAATTGAAACCATTAATGAGTCAGAATCGAATGGATAATTCATTACTTGACAAGTATGAGACTGAAAGAATATTGTGGCAGTTAGAGTATTTGATAGAGGATAGCAAAAATGGTGAGTTAAGACATGAATCGGTCACTGGGTCTGGAAATCGTTCAAAGTTGAAGGGAGGAAAGAATCTCGGGAGGAAGTCGGGTTCAAATCGGACTTGGTTACAGTATCCCGCAGTTTGTAGGGCAATAAATGACGTGGTCGAACCAAGACCGAGTGGTGGGTCGCATCGACATATGCATGGGCCTATTAGTCATCTAGGGCCGGCCCAAGTTAAACGTGCATAATTTCTTTGTTTTCCCCTTCTTTTTATTTTACTTTGTTTCACTTTATCTAAAGTATTAATGGCATGTTGAATACAAAAGTAAAAATTAATTTAAAAGGAAAAAAAGGTTGTCGGCAAAATACCTTATAAATTAAAAAGGTTAGATACGTACATTTGTCAGTGAAAGAATTTGAAACTTTGTATGCAGAAGCTCTTGCTATTATGTTAGTATATATATAATCTGAACATCAGTTGTCGTTTATTGTAATAAGTTTTTTCCTTTTACTTTTTGATTGGTGGTTAAGACTTTAAACTATATTATCTTGTGCGGAAACAAATGTGCTACCACTCAACAAAAGTGAATTTCACACATGTCCTCTTCTATTGTCTGGTTGCGAAATTACTTTTACACAACCAACTCTATACTGGAGATAATAAAAAACACATGTGGCGAAATTTAGGCACAGATCCATGAGCTAAATACCTTTCTTTATATCATTTCGAGCACGGCCCAGAGTAGGTAGGTTGGGTTCAAGAGGAACTTGTAGCAAACACACCAGACATATTCACAAAATTTCGAGCACGACCTAGTCGGTAGGTTGGCTAAGTAGCACGCAGAGGGTGTGGTGTTGCCACTTGCCATATGGTGGTTGTAGTGTGGCCGGCTGGTGATTTATGCATGAGCAGCCAGGCAACCGCCATGTAGTAGTGGCGCCGTGGCGGAGGTGGTGGTGGTTATCTGAAGGTCGGAGAGTGTAGTTGTAGCAAAGAATATGAAGTTTGGACTATCTGCTATAAATGGATAACATGCCTAATTTAAATTTGAAGTTAAAAAGAAACGTGAACTTTTTGCAGAGCTAATGTCAAATTCATGAGTCATCCATTACCAAATTCTCATTCTTTTTTTTTAACTTTTCAACCTTACCAAAGTAGAAAACCAGTTCAAAGATCCATCCACAAAACTATACCTTAGAATACAAATAGGATTTGGTGCATGCCCATAGTATGGTCCTTTCATATGTGTATTTACTATATATCTAAATTTGTCAAAAACTTATGGTGTCGATAACTCCATGTATCTAGGAAATCAAGTCGGTATCTATATTACGAGTGTTGCATTCAAAAGTCACTTTCTTTCATTGTATAACATCACTTCATGATAAGACCACATAGCCTACTCTTTTGTTAATAAAATCACATGGGAACTAATCTTATCTAACAAGAAGCTCAAAAAGCACCATGATCAAATTGACAAGAACAGAGCTTATCATAAGAGAACCCAAGGAATGATCAAATTCGTGACACACCACCGACAAAATACGAAATTGGACTTCCAAAAACAGAATTCTATTCTTTCTTGTGAAGTGAAACCCGATCTCACCAAATTCTGAAACAATAACGCGGATAAAACAAAGGTTGTAAGCTTACATTAAATTAGCCTTTCAAAAATTTTAACCTAAACCCGCTACTTAAAATTATCAGAATTATCAAGTTTACAAGTGGGCAAAATAAAAATGAAGCTCATTTGAGTTGTCACTTGGAACTTGTCGAACTCAAAGGCGAAAAGAAAAGCTATATATGATAAGTTAGTAGCCCTCTTTATTAGTGTCAAAATTGGAGCTTACTCGATACCTTCTTCCCATGTTAACTGATTGACGAACGTTCCTGAACTGTACTCAGACCCGAACCTTTCATGATTGAAATCACTCTCCATGCCAACTTTTCATCAGCTAATGACCATTTGCAGCAAAAATTTACTACGGAATTTCCATCTGAAGATTCCTTGACTTTGTAAGGGCAGTTGTTATCTTCACAGAGATAAACATGAAATGATTCTAGTTCTAAATGGTCTGAACATTCTTGTATTTTTACTCCAATATCAGCACTAGAAAGTTTCAGAAATAATTGGTGAAGCGAAGGATGTCTTTCTAATGAAGGTAGCTCATTCCCTATGAAAGTCGAGTCGGAATTTATTGCTAAAGGATTTGATGAAGCATCTGATTTAGGAGAAGGTACCAAACTAATCTCTCTAACTTGAAAACAATAAGCAAACTGAATTTTGTGCTCTTCAACTCCCAGTAATGGCAAGAGTTCATGTTGGTGCACTGCCTTAGCTCTTTTAGTTTTATCCATTATCAGAACCCCTTCACAGTCAGTTTTCTCTGTTACGTGCTTCATTGGTAAGAAACTGGTGATTGTGCTTTTTCGTTCTGAACCCACGCTGCTTTTCTCACTTCCTTTAAGGCAGTCAACCTTCGGATATAAGAAGTTCTGGATAAAAGTTTCGGAAGCATCTATTTTCACATATTCAGTCGAAGAAATGCGAACAGTTTCATTATTTGCAGGATCATAGCAAGGAATTTGCAATTCAGACTGTATTCTCCCTTTCAGTGTTACCATCTTTGGCTTTTCGCCATGAACAAGTATTACGTGCTTTGGAGAGAGGAATTTGAGAAGATCCATAATACCTTTGGCATCTGTATGTGGACTAAATGACAGCTGATGAATCTACAACACACAAAATTTACTTAGAAGTCACTAATCAAAACGAAGAAAATCATATAGACCACATTAGAAGTGAAAAAATAACACATGTATAGAGAAACAAGCCAGTCAAAATTGTATAAGTACTTGATTAAAATCCTCGTATACATCAGATACTGCAAATTTTCTTATATAAACAACTATAAAGGTGCAAGTCGTGTAGTGTGGATAATCAAAATGCTAATTTATTTTGATCAGAAGGAATTATAACTAATAGACTGCAGGCAGCATTTAATATTACACCAAGCAATTTTATGTCTTTCAGGGGACTAGTCAAGTTTGCTTTACTTCAATGACATACAAGCCCTTCTGTTGTCTTATGACTTAAGTAATTCAATCATCCATATCTTCACATGCTAATTCCTAGTTTTGCTTCAACCGGAGTTTGATTGAAAATGATGCCGAAGAGAACAAAAAACAGTAAGTAATCAATAGTAAGTTATTAACCTGGCAGCGAACATCAACTTGAGTATCCTTGTCCACATTTATTTTTGTCTGCCTACCAGACATCAACTTATGTCCTATTGTTCCTGCAACACAATACCTGAACGAAAGAAAAAATAATTATCATTTACTCATAAAGTCCTATAAAACGACACCTATTATCCTGGAATTGTGGAAAGTAACTTGCGAATAGTATCTTGACCAAAAAGAAAGTTAGTAACCATTGACTCTAAATTTCGGACTCTCCAGGTAATTGGCTAATTACATTTCAAGGACTTGACTGGGACTCATTGCAGTTCAAGTTAATAAAATTCAAAATAGAGACATCAATCAAGTAACAAAAACATTCTATACTTACTTTTAAGTAAAAAACAGGGCAGGGTGATTTCATTTGATATAGAGTAGTGATGCAATTTGATGCAGTTTGTATGAGTTACTAAATAGAGTGAGAAACTGATACTGCTTCCTGTTAAGGATTGTTTCTGATATCGTAATACCTATATTATACCAAATTACGAGTCTTGAACATAATAAACAGTTAAAGGCAGCGGCAGGAATATACCCAGGAAGAGTTATAAGATTCGTTTCTGATGGAGCCCACTGCTTGAAAACTTCAAGTGAAAATCCACCACTTATCATCCCAGGTGTGGCAAAGAGGACACAAGGTCCAGGAGCATTTATAAGAGAACGCTCAAAACTGCAAACTGCAGAGCCCATAACGAGACAAAATAAGAACAGTGACGAGTGAAGACAGACAAACAAAAGATTAGGTTATTGTATTATTCAATGATGAAAGAAGTGGATAAACGATGTAAAATTACCATGCTTAAAGTCAAATGGATTCTGTGTGGCATATGAATCTTTAATTTTCTGGCTGGTCCACCCAATTAGCATTTTATAATACATATTCGCTTGAATCGTCAAACCTGAAACGTCATTAATTATTCACACCTACTGAGTCATATGGAAAATGTAACTTTTTGGATCTCTCTGTGTAATCTCAGTAGTGTCACTTGACACCTACTGAGTTTTCACTTTTTGGGTGTTCCTCTGACACCAAGATAGGCTGTGGGAAGGAAAAAATAGGGCTAAGGAGTACTACTATAAGACTAATATCAGATCAAACTGCCTAACTCTTCTTTTCTTTTGGTGAAAGAAGCGGAAGTGGATACAAGGTATGCCCTTAAGGCATTCACTCGTTGGGAGACAATGACTGACACATTATAAACCTGACCAATACTTTAAGCATGAAGTTTCCTTATTGGGTTTTGGTTTTGGTTTAGTTCTTTGGGTTTAGCTTTAAACCTGTATGTTTTTGCTCGTTATTTATATATAGATTCTTATCTTTCTTTACAAAAAAAAAAGATGGTCAAGAACAACCTAGTGGAGAAGACGAGTACACTTACACGGTTGTACATATATGACAAACCATTTTTAAGTTATATGCAGAAGACGTGAAATGTGGAATTGCATTTTATGCTGGTAAGAGGATTATGTGCAAGCGCATACATATGTACCGATGAAGTCATGTCCATTCAGAATCTTATAGCTATAGAGGTGCTTCGAGTATCTGACAAGACTACCAGATAAGAGTATCCTAGTATCATCATGGTATTCGATAAGGCAAAAATTTAAAAGGAGAATATCCATGTTACACAGCATTTAACAAAGCAGCTAGAAATAAAGGTAGCATTTGAAAAGGCAAAGATCAGTAACTCTCAACAAGCATACCAGCAGAGAAATAGATAGGAATGTTCAGATTCATCCGCTCCCAATAGTCATCCAATAGTATGCATAGCTCCTACTTCACAAAACACGAGAATTCAGAATGATTAATTCATCGTTGACGAAAAACCAGCTTTAAAGAAATGGTAAAATAATGACACATGAGAGAAATTAAGAATCTATAGATGTCCATGCACTGACAAGATAGCAGTAAAAACCACCTCCATATCAAACAAGAAACAAAATTCTTTTGTATGAAAAAAATTCAAAGTGAACGAAATTCCTAAACTCGGACAAAGATTGTAGCATCGGCAATTACCTGGGCCCGTCCCAAAGCAAATGTCGGAATTAACACCTTTCCTCCACCAGCAACACACTTGTGAACCTAAGAACCAATAAAATGTAACTATGTTACGAAACAAGCAAATGTAGAATATATATACATAAGAAATATATAAATATATATGCGAAACAAAACTTGTTTTATATATAGAATAATAACAACTCAGTAGATCTCTCCTGCCCACCTCCTAAAATTTTGTCTAAGTTAAGTTATTTAAACAAATAGAAAATGTAACCAAAAAAGCAGTCAGGATCCATAATGTTGTGGGAGAGAAAGAGTTCTTAAGTCAGATTGGGACTTTCGAACTCCCTATCACTCATTTATAACTTCATAAAAACATGTGGAGTTGAAGGCTTAACTCTGACCTGTCCCACAACAGAAAACTCCAGAACCATCTAAGAACGACTCCAAAATCTATCTCAATGACGGCTTCTACGTATTGTTACTTGTTTGGGCAGTAAGCCAGTAACTACAATTGATATGATTGTGGGGCTCTTCTACTAGGCCTTGATGTCGATATGCTTAGTGTGGTCATGATGGCCAGTATATGTGTAATACTTGAGATATTGACAGCATGGTGGTACATAAGCTCGTAAATTCAAAGTACCTTCTTACTTGTCACTCAACAGCCAACATGATTTCCATTTAAGGTCAATAAAGACCATCATATCACTTTATAAACTAGTATAGCTCAAGTATAAGTACTAACTACATTGAAAGCCTCCTTATCATTATATAGTCCCAGAAGTTCAAGTACAGTGGACCACTTACAGAACCATGACTTTAAATTAGCATAACTAAAAAATCTTAACATACCCTCAAATATAACTAAGATATGTCAGACAATTTCCTGATAGCTTGCTCCATTGCCCAATATACCTTTTAAGAAACAGTTACTGTGTATGAGGAAATGTGATATTGCATAATGCATTGCTATATTGTGGCATAAACACTAGAACCAGATCTGATATAAGAGAAAATAACTTTACTACTTTAAAACTAAGATGAACACACTACATAAAACAGAAACAAATGGTTATTTTGTAGATGTGATTACATACAGCTTTAAGAAATTCCCTCTCACGAGCATATTTTGAATCCCTTATTGTTGTCGCATATGTGGACCTTCACATAAGGAAAGAAAAAATTACTGAAAATGATATAGATCGGAAAGTGAAAATCCTCTACATCAAGTTAGCAGACATTCAAAATAATAATTCTAAGTCCATCTATAGATGGGAAAGCGTACAATTATGAGGATTTAGAGAGCTAATTAGCTAGCAGAAGGGAAAAAAGAGGGGGTAAATATAAACAAATTAAATCCATAAATGTACCATTCCGGCTTTAAGAACCAACATTCATCTTTCTCAGAGTCTTTCTTATATTAAATATTGGAATTCAGGCTGAAGTGAACATCTCTCACAGGGTCGCACATGTCAAACAGTTAAACAAACTTGAGGCTTGTCCAGCTTTGATTAAGTCATAATATAAATAAATTGGCTTTGAATTATATAAACTAATCGTAAATGTTTACTAGCTTTAATATTTGAAACATATACAGCTCTAACAAAAAAATCAAACCTGCAGCCATATCTACTATGGTAGCCATTCTCGGCAGTCCCAAAGTCTGAAACTGATCTAAGTAATGTGGTAAACAGAAAAATCATGTGATGTTCACTGGTTTTACTACAACTGAGAAGGGTGAGCTTGAAATTGCATATCTAACTGGATGAATTGTCTATATCAACTCCCAAATACAAAGACAAGAAGAAAAGAATTTTGCAAATACAAGGACCAAAGCAGTAACATTGTAGTCTCCTAACAAATAAATAACCACCTCGTTCAGAAACTAGGTATATCTAAAATAGAAACAAGTAATATCTCAATCAAACACACACGGAATAGCCATTTAAGATAGGTTCTTGTCTTTACTCTGTTATGACGAGGTCCAACTGTAATCTGTCTATTTGAGCCGCTCCAAGATGTCTATCAGGTGTCATATTATAATCCCCTGTATAGACTATAGCACTATCTCCAACCTTTGCATAAAACATTGCAGCCCCAAGTACCTATGACAAATACAAATGTATGGGGTCAAAAAATACATTAACGGACAAAAATCCTGCTTTGAGAGAAGCAGTACACAAACCTATATCGTGCTTCTTTTCTCCTTTTCATTTATAAAACTGTAAATAGTTATAAGAACTTCCAGCATAACTTAAGTGACAAATTGATGATTAATTATTAAAGTTAGAACTCGGAGAACCATTTTGTACATACAAAAGTTGCTAAATGGTGAAGCCTAGTGTGGAATGCACTGATACGTAATTAGTGGCTGTTCGGCTACGACAAACATGTGGACCTCTTCTTACATGAGTCAGAATCATTGACTAGAAGCTCAACTAAAACATTCTTTGACTAGATAGCATGGCTATTGGAAAAGTAGGGAACGGACCAAAGGTGTAAAACACATACATGTCCTGCATAGTATGCACGGATTTGAAGATCTTTATCAACCTGAATAGTCTGCTTCAAATCAACAGCTGTAACTGCAAGCAAATAGACAAAGGCAACCACCACATTATGTTGAAGCAAATTAGTGAATTAACAAATTAGCATAACAGCAAGGAACTTGGATAGCTGTCCGATGGTAACATGCAGAATAATCAATTAGAATCTTCCAATTCCCGCATTTCTCTCATCTATAGTGCTACCAAGGTAGATGAGGATAATATGAGTCAAGACATGATTAAGGAGTTTGGTTGCCAAGTGGGTTCCCTTCCCACCACCTACCTGGGACTGCCTCTGGGTGAAAGCTACAAATCCAAAAAGCTGTGGGATCCTATAATAGAGAGGATTAACAAAAGGCTAGCTGCCTGGAAGGGTCAATTACTATCAAAAGGGGGGAAAATAACTTTGTTGAAATCAGTCCTCCAGGCCCTACCCACATACTACTTATCCCTCTTTTCTATACCAAAAGGAGTGTTGAAGATTATTGATAGTAAAATGTGCTCTTTTCTATGGAACAAAACTACTGGTGGTAAGAGTATGCACTGGGTGAACTGGAACCAGGTTCGCACTAGCAGAAGTAAGGGAGGCATGGGAGTGAAAAATTTAAAATACATGAATCAAGCACTCCTCACTAAATGGCTTTGGAGGATGGATCAGGAGAGAAACCAGTTATGGCAAAAGGTTATATATAGTAAGTATGGTTCGAGCTGTGACCTTTGGATTAGAAAATGCAAGAACACATCTTTTGGATGTGGGGTTTGGAAAGGAATAGTGGCACACTTGAAGGACTTTCATATTATCACTAAATGGGTCCTGGGGGATGGAAGAAAAATCAAATTTTGGACGGATAAGTGGATTGGGTCGAATAGCTTAAGTATAAGCTTCCCGGATATCTTTGGAGTGGCAGTCAGGCCCTTGGCTTCTGTGGCAGAGATGTATAATATTGACAGCCAATCCTGGGATATTATCCTCAGGAGAAACCTTAATGATTGGGAGTTGCAGCAATATGTCCACCTGTTGCAAATCCTTCAAGAAGCTAATTTTTCAGATGAGCCGGACTCTCGAGTTTGGTGCAATGGGGAGAGTGACCCTTTGACAGTTGCCAACTGTTATAGAAGGTTGGATATAGATGGTACCATTCTAGAGCCTTGCGTATCCAAATCTGCTTGGATTAAGGCTATTCCACCAAGAGTGGGGTTCTTCATTTGGGCCATTCTAGTACAGAAAGTTCCCACTGTGGATGCGTTGAAAAGAAGGGGCTTCCAAGTTCCTAACAGATGCATCCTTTGTAAGGAAGAGGAGGAATCGGCTGACCACCTATTCCTCCATTGTAGGGTGGCAGCTGGTATCTGGAACTACTTTACTAGGCTGTTGGAAACTCAGTGGTGTCACCCGGACTCCATTCATAATATGATAACTCAGTGGGATGGTTTGGCTAAAAGGAAGCATAGAAAGGAGGTTTGGCAGATAATCCCAGCTGCCATTGTTTGGAGTATTTGGCATGACAGGAATAGTAAAATCTTTAAGGAAAAGAATATGAACTCTTTGGTTGACATTGAAGATGTCAAGGGTGTCATCTATTCCTGGATTAGGAGAATTGATAAGTTTAAGAATGTTACTTACTTGGATGTAGTAGTTAATTGGGAGGCTTGGATGTCGTGAAAGATCACCTATAGCCTCCCTTCCCTATGTACATAGCTATTTTATTTCAATAATATATTCATTCTAAGTTTTCAAAAAAAAATATTGATTGAACAAACATTCAAACAACTTTTTTCGCATATCATGTCTCACGCATGATTAGTTTTCACCGAACAACGTATTTACCAAAAAACCTTGCCAACAAAAGCAAGCTAAGTACTTAAGTTCACAGCCATCAATATTTAGATTTTCTTCTTATCCTGCATAAACAAGTAAGCATTGAGAGATTTTCCATCCAGTAGTTACACCCGACATCCTAGACCAAAGTCCAACATCAGCCAACGTAACCATATGAAAATTTTATAGAGAGAAACCAATGCGACTAATCTGCTGGCTTGTCTCGAGGAAATAAATGACTTATGGAGGATAAATGATAAATCATCCTCTTAAGTAGAGACTCCTACTATATCATCAATACAATAGAATATTAAAATAGCAAAATGAGCATTTCGGGTAACTGAAAAAGAACGTCAACGAGTATTCCATGGAGAAAAAGAAAATAAACTTAACAATGTTGATATTATCAAACACCAGAATTATGAACATATAAAAAGTTTCAAGCTTACCTTTCTTCATACAGTCCATGATATGATCAGAAGTAAATTGTTCTTGCTCTCCTCTTCGATCTACCATCACTTTTCTGTAATCTTCCAGCATCAAAGGAGCCAAGGCCTTGGTCGGGTACTATAGAAGAAGCAAAGTTTTCAATAGGAAGATAAAATGAAAGAGCTAGTGTGAAAAAATAAACAATCCCCATGTTTCCATCATCATCCTAAATGATTTTTCTATTAAAAAAAATAAACAAAGTCGCCACCTGGAACTGCATATCGTTACAGTTATCTAGTATTTTGTATAACACAAGCTACATAAGGCGACAGATGCCTATACCACACATTATCTATATTTGATATTACTCAAAGGAAACCACGCTCTACTTAATAACAATATGACCATATATATAATATGCTTTGATAGCACAAGTACCTATATTTTATAACTCTTTCAAGGGATACGCTTTAAGGCATTTGTATTATTTTTGTTTATTAAACACTTGGGACTTTATATTATGGTAAAAGTAGAAAAACTATGCTTTGTTTTACATGATTGATATCATTTTCCTTATCAAAAAATAGTTTACGCATCCAGGCGCCGCCTTGCAAGAGCAAACCGCCTTGAGGAGTAAAACGTATATTAAAACATTGGCAAGTACATTATATGCTACTATGGGTGTCAACTACTAAACCTAGGATGAGTTTCTTAATTACACAACTCGATTCCTAATAAAAAAGGCCTATAGAATCCTGCCTCTCAAATTGACAGAACATAGGCACATATTTCTTGTATAGGACATCTCTTCATGTACCTACTCTACAGGTCTACATCTTAACTCTCAAGAGCTACAAGTGCTTGTGACTCGTGACTGCAAAGATTACACATTCAAAGTGCTTGTGTTATTCCATGGTAAAACGATAGGCAAAAGAGTATCATATAATTGACATTATATGTTATAGTCCTAACTCCTACGACCATTACACTATGCTTATGATATCCAGATACTTCAAGTAAGCATCATTTCACTGAGTAACCCACCATAACCAACTAAGTTCTTTCATAACAAATAATATCTACCAACTCAAATTGTCTAACCATACAATATCCATAAATTATTCTAACCAGCCATAGTAGTTGTTACCACCACTAAAGTTACCATCTGTTTTAATGGACAAATTTTAATGAAAGAAGCTGAAGCTGTAAGGAAAGAAGTCGATAAAAGTAGAAGAAACATTCAATAGAGGGGTTTTTTAACAACTTACAGTCATGTAGATTGGCCCATTATACCCGCAGACCTCAGTAAAGTAGGCAAGAGCTCCAACATGATCCAAGTGACTGCAAAAATCATAATCAAAGTCTAATTTGATATCCGAACTCGAATTAACTAAACAAACAAATCGATGAATAAAACCAATAAGGGTACTACTAATAGTTTGCTTACAAATGAGTGATGATGATACATGTGAGGGCATCATTAAAATCACCGGATTTGGAAATGAGAGAAAAATCTGGATATCGTCGGTGATCAAGATACCCCATATGCATACCACAATCGAACATGATCCTCTTCCCGCCAATTGAAACCACTACACAACTCTTTCCAACTTCTTGACCAGCTCCTGTTAATGACAATTATCAACAACTTGGTGAAGAAATTAATGCTTAAGAAGAGAAATACACAAACAAACATAATATATTGGGAGGAACTAGGGAGAGATTTTGACCTAAAACGAGGCATTCAATCGCCATTGGTAGTCCTGCTCCTGCAAAACCCTAAACTAAAAATAGATAAGTTATTCAAAATTTTGGAGGGTAAAACTTTTTAAAGTAGTCTCGACTGAGAAATAGACAATTGTGCCTAGAGAGGGTAGCGCGCGAGAGCGACGAGAATGAGTGGAAAAAAGAAACACTGAATACACGATTTTCAAATACATCAAGGAAAATCAGTTTTCCACCACGGAAAAATCTTTAACGATAGGGGTTAGGCCGTTAGGAAATGTAAGTATGTAACTAGGCATAAGATAAATGTTATTTAGCCTCAAAAAGAGACAAATGTTATTTAGTCAGAAAAAGAGACGAACTACGAAGCTGATGCGGTCGCCCCCATTCGACAAGTGACCCACTCAATGGGAGTTGCCATATATAGCACCGGCCTATGGTTAGCTCCTTTCTCACACTAAATAGTGGTATAGACACTTCCATTCGGACTGTTAAATAATAATTAAACTTATTATAAAATTTAATAAAGTACATCGAGATCATTATAATAAAGTAAGAGAAATTTCATCAAACAGTTGGTCTACAAGACTACAACCTGAAATCCTAAAACTTATCCAATACACTATAATTCTCAAAAAGAGAAGATTAATTTCATTAAAGGGGAAGTAAAATTATATCTATAACATGGAATAATAAGGATCATTAACCTCCACGAGTCTTTTGATAAAACAAAGTGAAAATTGAAGATTTTAGAAACATCAAACATGAGAAAGTTACTAACCAAATCCTTGAGAAAGTGAAGATTTAAGATAAAACCAAAAAACCCTAGTTGCTCAGATCTTCGATTGAAGATGATTAAATAACCCCTCACTAGAACTCCTTAAGAGAAAGTGGAGATTAAAAACCCTAGAACTCTCGGATGCTCTTTGCTTGCTCTCGATTTCGGAGAACTTCCCTTTCTCTTTCCCGCCACAAATCAGGGGAAATTTTTTTCATCAGGCTAAAAACCTAAACTACCCCAACTCTCTTGCAAAAATTACCAAGAGTCTTCACATACCTCCGCGGCTCCGCCCGTGAACTGGTCCAACTCCTCCACAAGCAGTGACATATTTCTTGTGGGCACTCTCAAATTTTGATGTTTTCCTTTGCTGGTTTCCTTAGAGCTACGTACTTCCTATAACAAAAATCAGTTGTCAACAGTTGATAGCCCAAGTGGTTTCAAGGTGTTGATATAAACTCTAGAACCTCCTGGAGGTCACAAGTTCGAATCCCAAAGAAGGTGGCTATAGGTCCGGTCTTGTTAGTGTTTAAGTGGGCGGTTATCGAACTTATCACATCTATGTTGTATCAAATGCCAAATATCTTGTTAGTGTTTAAGTGAGCATATCACGATGTACTTAGATAGACCGTAGTCGTCTTCCAAAAAAAAAAAATCAATGAACTAGAAAATAGTTCGAATTCCAAAAATATCTCATGCTCTAATAAATATAAAATTTTTTATACTACTAAATTTGACTGATTTTGTGTTGAATAAATACGAGCGTAATAATATACAAGTTGGATTTAACAAAAAGCAAAAACCTAATAATTATTTCTAGAGATTATCCATGCACGCTTGAAAAAAGCAAAGCGGAAAAGGAAAAAAATATACTACAGTAGAATCTTACTTGATGTCACAATCAACTACATACTTTTGTTCTCTTTAGTTGTTCTTCTTTTGAACTTAATACAATAGATATTCTTCATCGATTTTGGACCATAGTCGATATGAGCGAGCCAAGATAATGACGGCTTATGAAAGGCAGCTAAGCCTGAGACCAATAAAGAAAAGGGGTATAAAATATAAAGACTAAGAGCATCTCCAATGCAAAACTCACAAAAATCTCTACTCATCCTATGTGTCAAGTTTCAAGTGAGATTCTCACTCCTAGATGACTTTAATAGAGGTCCTCATTTTTTTTTTTGTCTCCAATGAAAAACTCTAAACTTATCTTATTTACTTATGTGGCATAGTTATTTTTATTAATAAATAATTAGTTATTTTATAAATATAGAAGACTCGATTTCTATTGGTTGACAATCAAATATTGATGAGTTGGATAATTAGAGATATCTCAAGAGGACACTCTAAAACTTAGAGATATTTCTATTCCACCCTCGACACGTCATCTTAGAGATCCAAATAGAGTGTTGCATTGGAGATGAATTTTAAGAAAATTTTTTAAAAATCTTAGGTGACACTCAGAGTTTCTAAGATTGAGTGTTGCATTGGAGATGCTCTAAGAGTGGCTCGTAGCCGATTGAGAAACTGTTGCCCATCTTTAGGCCATCTTAGGAAGTGAAATTGATAACAACGCATAACGGTGGAGTAACAATTCATAATTTTAAGTTTTCTACTTTTTTTTTTTTCTTTTGTTGAAAGTAAGCCTTCTACTTTAAGGGCTGAAAAGTTTATTGAAATAGTTACTCAAAACAGGTAGAAAAATAATGACGGACCAAACTAAAATCAATTGTGTTTGTCTGAGTTGTAAACTTCAACCATTACCATGGGGCAAGTTAAATAATGGTTTAGCTAAGAGGCATCATGGCAAAATGAAATTAGAATGATGAACGGATTCAATTAGAAAGTAAAATTGACCCTTAATCATAAATTAGTTAATTGTCACTGGAGATAGTATTAAAAAGTTGAATTACGGTAATTCTTAGTAATCTAACCCTAATTATTTGCCAACTTTAAAATATTAGAGATAGAGAGTAGTTGGCCTTTCAACAAAAAAAAAAAAAAAAAAAAAAGAGTAGTTGGCCACTTGGCCTACTAGAAAAGAGAGACCCTTGTAGCATGTAAGTCGTTTTCAAATCCAAAGAGAACTTATACAATACAAGCTTAGACAGTGATTTTCCGTCCAATTGACTAAAAAGTTAGAAAAAGACCAACCGTACTCTTCTACTTGTTTAAGTTATGAGCTGTTAACCAATCATATTTCCTAACCCTAAGGTTCTAATGAATAAGACTAGACCTATTTTCCACATTCAACTTTTAATTAAGTTGTATTTGATTGACTTTTCTTTGCGTACGATAATATTTTCCTAATGAACATAATTTGACGTGGATTATTATTTTGGATTGTGTTTGATGAGAGTTATGTGTAGGGAGTGTTTAGTGATGGTTCTCTTTTATCACAAAATATGGTTTATTGAAATTATATTAATCAATTTAGGTTTTGCCTTTATTTCGTTTGTTTAAGCACCATAATATTTCAAAATTTTGGTGCTCTCTGACAGAACAAGGAGGGAAAGATAGAGATATAGGGGGAGAGAGATAGAGACGGGAAAGTGAGGGAAATGTGCATAGAGGGAGAGAGAAACATGGTGATCCTGGTGGTGTTGAAGTTGAAGATGAAGAAGATTCTTTTGGGCTTTAGAAAAATAGCTCCCTACATCGAATTTCCATTAGAATTCTTTATGATGCTTTATGCCCTCCAACCAAATCAGTATTTTTCAGAGCACCACTGTAAAAAAGGAAGGAGAGAAATTCAGAAAAAGAAAAGATTAGAGAGTGATTAAAAACTTCGGGAATAAAAAAACCCAAACAACACGTTGGACGACAATGTAAGGGGTTGAATTAACGAGTTAGTTATACACGAGGACCGGAAAATAGCCCTACCGTTGGTAAGTAGTGTCCTCAGCTCTTCATAAGAAGAAGAGATTTATGTTGCCCTACTTGTTTACTAATTTTATTTGGTGGGGCAAGTATAGGTAGGACTTAGGAGACATAGATTGACATATCTAACTTCAATTATACATGGAAGCCTAGCTTAGGTGAAGCCATATGGACTCAATGGGCATGGCCCATCCATATTGTAGCATCAAGGTAAGAAAATATTTTTTGTCCAGAATCAATTCGTACATTTAATATCAATCGTTATGCACTGTTTTCTTGGATTTCTTTTCGTCGGGGTTTTAATTGATTTAGTTTTTATAAGCTTGAATTGTTTCAATTTAGTATTGCTCATTAACTGTTTGTGTTTTTTTTTTCCTACAGAAACTTATGCTGAAACTGGATTTACGTGAAGAAACCAATAATGGAAGTGCAACATTCTAGGGTTGGTTTAGATTTTTACTTGTCTTTCTTATTTAAAGGAGTTGAATCTTACTATTTATTCCATCATAACAATTTGTTGGACCTTTTACTAAGTACTTCTCTATTTGCTGAAAATATTATAAATGCTCATTTGTAACTTAAGCCCTAACTAAATTCATGGTCTAGATATTTCTATCGTATTGCACTCTAAGTGGGGTAGTCCTAATGCTCACATCTTTATGAGGTTTATTGTTTTCCTGGTGATGGATCTCACTATTTTTATAACAAAAGAGCGAAACAAAGTTATGGTTATGGTTGCAATTAGGAATGCTTAAAATTTTGTCGCGTAGAAAAATAAACTCTGTTGTTTGCTCTCTGTTCTAGTGTGAATATTTTACCTGTTGTTTTGCTTGTAGGTGTGTCAGTCTGTCAGAATCATATTGGTGAGATTCAAAGATATGAAGGAGACGCATAATATATAGATTTAATGAATCAAAGATGGTAACACTAATATATATCCCTTTCATTCACATAATTATTCACATCATTTAACTTTCGAAAAGTAATGCTACCTCATTTGTGACCCGAGTATTCTGTGAATTTCAATTTTGCGGAAGAGTGAATTTTGAAATGATTGCACGTTTCTTATTTTAAAACAATTCTATTACGTAATAGAAAGGCGTCACTCTTACTCTTGAAAGATGGACATTGTCAGCGAAAGGAATATCTTAATTACTGTTTTTCTACTCTCTTTCTTTGGCTTCATTACAGTGCATTTGGCTAAACGAAGGTAAGTCATGAAGTTAAGGCTTCCAATCTTGTTGTGTTTTTTGTCTTTTCAGGTTAATTTCTCATTGTGTCTTACATAGTTGAATGGGATATTGTAGAATCAAGATTACAATCTTCTCTTTGAACTCCAAAAAATGGATGTATGGTTCATAATGTCCTGTTTAAGTCGAGATTTTTTTTCTCCTTATCTCTCTTGCAAATTTTTTTCCTCTTAACGTTATATTTTCACTGTTTTTTCATCATTGGTGGAATTCCTACTAGATGAAAAGGTGACAATTATTTTCTTCAATACTTACGGTTCTCTTTTCATTGCTACCATAGATTGATTATTTAGTCTTTACGATAGCTTATATATTATACCAGTTGAGATCGTACAGATTTCACGTACTTATCGTTCACGAGTTTTTGATGTATGTTGTTGATAAATGGATAAGTGGTACTCAGAGCTATCATGGGTTATGGTGAAGGTAATGCCATTATTCTGCATTTCCACATCAGGGAATGGAGAAAAATAATGACTTTTCAAGTCCTTAAAGTAAGCCTTCTACTTTAAGGACTGAAAAGTTTATTGAAATAGTTACTCAAAACAGGTAGAAAAATAATGAAGATCAAACTAAAATCAATTGTGTTTGTCGAGTTGTAAACTTCAACCATTACCTTGGGGAAAGTTAAATAATGGTTTAGCTAAAAGGCATCATGGCAAAGTGAAATTAGAATGATGAACGGATTCAATTAGAAAGTAAAATTGACCCTTAATCATAGATTAGTTAATTGTCACTGGAGATAGTATTAAAAAGTTGAATTACCGTAATTCTTAGTAACCTAACCCTAATTATTTGCCAACTTTAAAATATTAGAGATAGAGAGTAGTTGGCCACTTGGCCTACTAGAAAAGAGAGACCCTTGTAGCATGTAAGTCGTTTTCAAATCCAAAGAGAACTTATACAATAACAAGCTTAGACAGTGATTTTCCGTCCAATTGACTAAAAAGTTAGAAAAAGACCAACCATACTCTTCTACTTGTTTAAGTTATGAGCTGTTAACCAATCATATTTCCTAACCTTAAGATTCTAACGAATAAGACTAGACCTATTGTCCACATTCAACTTTTAATTAAGTTGTATTTGATTGACTTTTCTTTGCGAACGATAATATTTCCCTAATGAACATAATTTGTCGTGGATTATTATTTTGGATTGTGTTTGATGAGAGTTATGTGTAGGGAGTGTTTAATGATGGTTCTCTTTTATCACAAAATATGGTTTATTGAAATTATATTAATCAATTCAGGTTTTGCCTTTGTTTCACTTGTTTAAAAGCACCATACATATTTCAAACAACAGAGTTTCTTCTTTTAAAAGTATTCTGTTACGTAATAGAAATGCGTCACTCTTACTTTTGAAAGATGAACATTGTCGGTGAAAGGAATATCTTAATCACTGTTTTTCTACTCTCTTTCTCTGGCTTCATTACAGTGCATTTGGCTAAACGAAGGTAAGTCATGAAGTTAAGGCTTCCTATCTTGTTGTGTTTTTTGTCTTTTCAGGTTAATTTCTCATTGTGTCTTACATAGTTGAATGGGATATTGTAGAATCAAGATTACAATCTTCTCTTTGAACTCCACAAAATGGATGTATGGTTCATAATGTCCTGTTTAAGTCGAGATTTTTTTTCTCCTTATCTCTCTTGCAATTTTTTTCCGTCTTAACGTTTATATTTTGACTGTTTTTTAATCATTGGTGGAATTCCTACTAGATGAAAAGGTGACAATTATTTTCTTCAATACTTACGGTTCTCTTTTCATTGCTACCATAGATTAATTATTTAGTCTTTACGATAGCTTATATGTTATACCAGTTGAGTGATAACGTATGAAGGAGTAACTGAAGGATTTAAAATTTGAATTAGCAAGATATATTATCCTTGCCTGCTGCCAATCTTATCTCTTTAGTTTATGGTATTATTTGTATCCATATATATCTCATTGACATCTTGTAAATCCTTATGGTATTATTTGTATCCATATATATCTCATTGAGATCTTGTAAATCCTTGATAACACACTATATATAGGTGTGCTGGTTGTACAAGAAATCAAGGAAACTAAAATTTCAAAGATATCTTCTTTTCTTCATGGTATCACGAGCTCTTGGTTCTTCTCTTTAAAATTTTTTTCCTCTTAATATTTCATTAGTTTTCTTCTAAAATGGCTTCCGTTAATCCAACATCTTCAACAACCACTAACCCATCTCCATCTACTTTGCCAACTCAACACTATCCCTCATTAACCAACTTGGTCCCTTTGGTGTCAATCAAGCTTGATCACACAAATTATTTGACATGGAGGAAGCAGATTTTTCCAATCCTAAAATCACAGGATCTTTACAGTCATATCGACTCAAATGCAGTAGCTCCTGCCCCTTTTATTATCGATCCAGTTACAAGTCTAGAACGTCCTAATCCAACTTTTTCACAGTGGACTCGTATTGATCAGACATTGATCAGTTGGATTAACACAACTCTATCTGCTTCAGTTCTTTCTCAAACTCCAGAATTCAATACTGCAAAGGACTACATTGCATATCTAGAATCGACATTTTCAGCCCAGAACACGGCGCGTAAGTCACAACTTCTACTCCATCTTCAAACTATACAAAACCAATCTCTTTCCATGTCCGACTATGTAGGGAAAATCAAAGAAATCGCGGATGCCATTGCTGCCTCCCATTCTCCCGTTCCTGATATTGAACTAGTGTTACACACTTTAAGAGGATTGGGATAAGATTATGCTGCATTTGTTACGGCAATTGAGACTCGAGAAAATTTGCCAACCTTTGCACAACTTCAACCATTACCATTACTATTTACACAGGAGATGCGCTTGATTCAACAACAATCTCAATCTTCTTCAATTCAGTCCACTGCTTTAATAGCCAAAACACCAACTCAGGTAAATCAACAACTTCGTCCGTCCTATCCTTCACAAGGAGGAGGTCGTGGTGGACACTTTACAAATCGAGGCAGAGGCGGCCGAGGTCGTGGTAAGTATGGTGGGGCAAACTCACAAAATTGGTACAACTCTAAGAACCCTTCTCAACGTTCACTCATTGACTCTCCAACTCAATCTAACTCTCAACAAATTATATGCCAAATTTGTGGTCGTCCAGGGCACTTGGCTCTTTACTGTTATCATCGTGGAGATATGAATTTTCAGCCTAATGATATACCTCAATCATTTGCCGCATATCAACCAAATGAGACTCCTTTAGATCCTAATTACTATGCAGACTCTGGAGCATCAAATCATATGACAAATGATTCCTCCATAATGGCAAATATGGATCCGTATTATGGTCCAAATCAAGTCGCTATTGGAAATGGATCCCTATTGCCCGTGCAAAATATTGGTAATGTTAAACTTGGTTCTCCTGGCCAATCTATAACCTTAAAGAACGTCTTTCATGTACCATCAATTACGAAAAATTTACTGTCTGTTTCTCAATTAACAAAGGATCTTGACTGTTATGTTGTTTTTTATCGTGATTGGTTCTTTGTGCAGGATCGGCAAACAGGGAAACGGGTCCTTCAAGGTCCTAATAAAGGGGGTTTATATCAATGTTCGGCATCTGCTCTTTCCAATTTCAATAAATCTGTTAGGAAGTTACATTCAGGTTTTTTAGGAACAAAAATAAATGTATGGCATTTACGATTAGGCCATCCTCATGTTCGAGCATTTTCTCTTATCAATTTGAATAATAATACTTCTCAATTTTCTAAAAATGTTGGTGTTTGTGATAGTTGTGTTCTTGCAAAACACCACCGACTACCATACTCTTTATCCACTTCTCGAGCTAATGCACCTTTAGCAAAAATACATTCAGATTTGTGGGGCCCTGCACCTGTGACTTCTAATTCGGGTTTTCGGTATTTTCTGATATTAGTTGATGATTATACACGACATACATGGTTATATTTTTTAAAAGAAAAATCTCAGGTTCACGAGTGTTTCAAAAATTTTCAGAAATTAATTGAAAATCGTTTTAATCACAAAATCCATACACTTCAGAGTGATGGTGGTGGGGAATTCAATTCAAAATCTTTTCAAAATTATCTTATTGAAAATGGTATCTCTCATCAGTTTTCATGTTCTCACACTCCACAACAAAATGGAGTGGCTGAAAGGAAAATCCGACATGTCGTTGAAACTGGATTAGCACTTTTGCATCAAAGTCATTTACCAAAATCATTTTGGCATGAGGCCTTTAGTACTGCCACTTATTTGATAAATAGATGCCAACCCCGGTTTTGAAAAATAAAACTCCGTACTTTGTTTTATATAATCGGAACCCCAATTATGAATTTTTGAAAGTATTTGGGTGTAGATGCTATCCTCTTTTAACACCATATCGGAAAAATAAATTAGAATATAAGATTTTGCCATGTGTTTTTATTGGATATAGTGAGGTACACAAAGACTATAAGTGTTTAGAACCTAAATCTTCAAGAATTTATATATCACGAGATGCCGTGTTTGATGAATATTTATTTCCTTTTGCTTTACCTGACCTTTATAACACGAAGAAAGAAGTCACAGTGTCTGATGCTCCCAAATGGGTGTTCCTAGAAACCCCCCACTCTCCAATTTTATTAGAACCAACACTATCAATAGCAAAACCTATTATAAGTGATGCACATCAAAATTCTTCAACTTCACAAAATCAAGAAGAAATTAATCAATTGAGCAATGATATTCAGCACCCTTTACCAGTATCTACGGAGGACCATGTTTCTGCTGAACCGATCCAGGCAACACATCAAATGGTAACAAGGTCAAAGGCAGATATTTCTAAACCCAAAATCATTAACTCCATGATTGCTACGAAGCATCCTGTCTCATTTGCACTGCTATCTTCTTTGTCTGCTTTACCAATTGAACCACAAAATTTTACAGAAGCTAGTAAGGATCCTAAATGGTGTACGACTATGGCTGAAGAATTTAATGCACTTTTACAAAACATAACTTGGTCTTTAGTTCCAAGAAATCCCTCTGTGAATATAGTTGGGTGTAAATGGGTTTATCGTGTAAAACAAAAGAGTGATGGTACAGTTGATCGTTTCAAAGCCCGACTTGTAGCGAAGGGTTACTCACAACAATATGATCTTGATTACGATGAAACATTTTCACCAGTTGTCAAACCAGTGACAATTCGTATAGTACTCAGCTTAGCAGTAACTTCAAGATGGATTATCAAACAATTAGATGTTAAAAATGCCTTCCTACATGGTTTTCTTGATAAGGAGGTGTATATGCATCAACCAATTGGATTTGTAGACAAAAACTATCCAGATCATGTATGCCGTTTGCACAAATCTCTATACGGCCTTAAACAGGCTCCTCGAGCCTGGTTTCATCGCTTCACCACTTATCTTCGGGAGTTGGGTTTCTTACCATCAAAATCTGACAGCTCTTTATTCACTCTACAGTCTCCAAACTCGGTAACAATTTTATTACTTTATGTTGATGACATTTTGATTACTGGCTCAAATTCCACTATAATTTCCGAGTTAATATCAAAGCTTCACCGACAATTCTCTATGACTGATTTAGGAGATATGCATCAGTTTTTGGGTATGGAAATCAAAAGAACAGATCAAGGTCTTTATTTAACACAAACAAGGTATACCATTGAGTTATTAAATAAATTGGATCTGTTACAGTCCAAACCTGTTTCAACACCAAGTGTCTGTGGAACAAAAATGTCGATTCATGGAGAACGATATTCTGATGTTACACAATACCGATCCTTGGTAGGAGGTCTACAATATTTGTCTTTAACGAGACCTGATATCACATATTCGGTCAATCAAGTTTGTCAATTTATGAATTCTCCTACACATACACATTATGCAGCTCTTAAGCGAATTTTCAGATACTTGAAAGGAACTTTGGGTCGCGGTCTCTTCTTTAGTACAAAGTCTGACTTACAAGTGCAAGGTTTTGAGCCAAAAATTAATGCATACTCAGACGCTGACTGGGCAGGAGATCCAGATACAAGAAGATCTATTTCAGGTCATTGTGTATATTTGGGTTCTCATCTCATTGCATGGTCTTCAAAGAAACAACCCACAGTTTCAAAATCAAGTACAGAAGCCGAGTATAGAGCCATGGCAGTTGCCACGGCTGAAATTGCATGGATACAATTTCTTTTACGAGATTTGGGTGTTACTATGAAATCTCCCCCAACCTTGCATTGTGACAACATAAGTGCCACTTACATGGCACATAATCCTATTTTACATTCACGAACGAAACATATAGAACTGGATTATCACTTTGTTCGTGAAAGAATTACAAGAGGGGCACTTCGTGTTGTCTACATTCCTACACACCATCAAATTGCTGATATATTCACAAAAGGATTAATTAAATCTCGACATCAGTTTCTTTGCTCCAAACTCTCACTTCACGATCCGGAAGTTCAGCTTGAGGGTGGGTGATAACGTATGAAGGAGTAACTGAAGGATTTAAAATTTGAATTAGCAAGATATATTATCCTTGCCTGCTGTCAATCTTATCTCTTTAGTTTATGGTATTATTTGTATCCATATATATATCTCATTGACATCTTGTAAATCCTTATGGTATTATTTGTATCCATATATATCTCATTGAGATCTTGTAAATCCTTGAGAACACACTATATATAGGTGTGCTGGTTGTTGTACAAGAAATCAAGGAAACTAAAATTTCAAAGATATCTTCTTTTCTTCATTGAGATCATACATATTTCACGTACTTATCGTTCACGAGTTTTTGATGTATGTTGTTGATAAATGGATAAGTGGTACCCAGAGCTATCATGGCTTATGGTGAAGGTAATGTCATCATTCTGCATTTCCACGTCAGGGAATGGATTCATATCTTTTCATTTTTCGCTACAAATAAAAAAGAAAACCCATATCATCTGTTGACAGTAGGCTCGAGCTTTACCTTATGATTTCAAGTGGATACGTGTTGATTTTACCTTTTGATATAAGCGTGTTAGTCTTTTAATTTCTTTCGTTCATGTACAGTAGGCTTGGACGGCTGGACTGATCAGATTGATGATCCACACTTAATTATGACTTCAACTTTTGACGTTTGGCAAGTAGTTTCAATCAAATTTTTAACTTCTATTGTAGTTTTTTTAGTTAGAAATGTAAATGGGTTTATTTTTATATATTATTTTTTTACATTTGAGAATTTCCTTACGGAAACAACATTCCACATAAATTTAACCCAATAATCGCAAGTAAAGCATTGGGTGTTTCATTTCACCATCTCAAATTCTCAACCTCATAGGACTATGAGTTGAACATCTTCTCATTGGTGTTAGCAGTTAACTCATCTATGTGTGGATACAAATGTTTTTGAAATACTACTTGATATTCAAAATCGATGTTATTGTTTTTATCATTTTTGTTTGAAGTATATATGCTATTGCAGATTTTTTTTTCCTATGTCGTCAGCTGAAAAGTGAGAAGAAACATGCTTTAACGGTGAAAGATAATCTTCTTTTAGTTTGTCGAAGCATAGCATCATAGATGTTTTGCATGAGCCAACGACGTACTTTTTCACTGTAATTGTGATATGTCAGGTTCGGTTGTGAGTTTAGGCAATTTGATATGTGTCTACGCATTGAAGATAAATGCTCCAATTGAATGTTTCTGTCAAGGTCAATTGTGTGGAAAACATATTCGGCTTGAATTTGTGGAACAGAGTAGTAGCATTTCTGAGTTGATAATCTCCTTATTCAGATTTTGATTTTACTTTAATTTAGTCTTGCTATCAAAATTGGTTGTGTTTGTTGTTTGAAAATTTTCATGGGTTATTGGTGATTTGTATAATAATATTGATGCTAAAATACGTATAATTTTTATTTATTTTAGAGACATCTTTACCTAATAATTAAGCAATTTTTTTTCGTATGAGTAATTTATATAAATTTTTTGTAATAATTTTTGGTGATTTATCACTAATGCCCGTCTATGGGCACGGGTTATACCTAGTATACTATAATATTGTACAATAAATATATAATAAATAAAACTGTTAAGGTTTTATAATAAAAGAGTTTATTAAACTACAATATACTCTTTTATTATAACGATTTTAAAGTATAAGTTTTATTATAGTTCAATTGTATAATAATTAAATAATTAACTTTAGGCCACGGCTTTGGGGAATAAAGAAAATTTTCCGGGGAATAAAGACTAAGAGAGCATATTTACTTTTAACCCAAAAATTTACAGAGTTGTATCTTGCCCCCTAATCTTCATCTTCATCTTCCATTAAGTTTATCTTCTTATTCTTCTCTCTAAAAACCCTAATCCAAGAAACTCAATAATAGTACTACAAATCAAAATTCCTAATAAATCAAGAGAAGAAGATTGAGGAATTAGGGTTACAAATTGAGTTTTAGAAGTAATATTCATACACCTTCAAAAATCCAATTAGTTTGAAACCTACAAAGTGATGTTATATCAAAATTGGGTGAGTTGATTGACAATGATTTAGTATCTATTCCAACACGAATTTGATGGAAGAAGAACCCCGTTGGTCTCTAAATTCCTCAATCTTCTTCTCTTGATTTATTCGGGATTCTGATTTGTAGTACTACTATTAGGTTTCTTGGATTAGGGTTACAAATTGAGATTTAGAAGTAATATTCATACACCTTCAAAAATCCAATTTGTTTGAAACCTACAAAGTGATATTATATCAAAATTGGGTGAGTTGACTGACAATGATTTAGTATCCATTCCAACACGAATTTGATGGAAGAAGAACCCCGTTGGTCTTTAAATTCCTCAATCTTCTTCTCTTGATTTATTCGGGATTCTGATTTGTAGTACTACTATTAGGTTTCTTGGATTAGGGTTTTTAGAGAGAAGAAGAAGATAAACTTAGTGGAAGATGAAGATTGGGGGGGGGGGGGGGGGGGGGGGGGGGAAGATACAACTTTGTAAATTTTTTGTCTAAAATGTAAATATGCTCCTTTAGTCTTTATTCCCCGGAGAATTTTCTTTATTCCCCAAAGTCGCGACCTTAACTTTATTAAACTTTATATCTACAAATATAGATAGTTTATTAATTAATTATTACCAAATATAATTTTAATAAAGTTTATACTTTTTAAGATATATTTTATCAATATTAATATAAAATTTTATCATCATAAATTTAATTTATATTAAGATTAATATAACATTTTTTTTAAATTGAGATAAATCTTTAGTAAGATTAAATCTATAAAAACATTAAAAAAAAATTAACTTTTAATTTATAAAAACGTTAATTCTTCACAAAAGTTTTTAGTTTTTAAAAACATTAATTCTTCACAAAAGTTTATAATAATAAATTTATAATATTTTATAATAAATACACAATAAATAAAATTGTTAAACTTTTATAATAATTTTTTTTATCAAACTACAATATAATACATTTATTATTATATAAACTTTTGTGAAGAATTAACGTTTTGTCAGATAAGTTTAAGTTTTGTTAATTACTCAATGTTTAATATCTTTTAGGTATGGCTCAAAAGATAGAGTTAACTCATCTCGTGCCTCAAATATTTGGTGATGGAAAATGTATAATCACCGGCTGAGGTAATCTATTACAAATACACAGTTTCTTATACCAATGAAGCCGAATAATTCTGACTAGTGAGATAGAAGTAAAGAAAAAAGTGGTAGCAATACAAACAACTTCGAAAGGCTAAGCATTTCATAGATAGTTTCAAGTACGTAATTATAAACTTAAAATTTAAAGCTTCAAAATATAAGTTTTATTATAGTTTCATTGTACAATAAATTAATAATAATTAAATATTAAACTTTATCTCTACAAACATAGATAGTTTATTAGTTTATTATTACCAAAATACAATTTTAATTAAGTTTATACTTTTTTAAGATATATTTTATCTATAAAAGTTTTATGAAGATAAAACTTAATTTATATTAATATTAATATAATTTTTTTTAATTGAGATAAATCTTTAGTAAGATTAAATTTAAAAAAAAGTTTTAAAAAAATTAACTTTTAATTTATAAAAACATTAATTCTTAACAAAAGTTTTTAATTTATAAAAACGTTTATTCTTCACAAAAGTTTATAATAATAATAAACTTATAATATTGTATAATAAATACACAATAAATAAAATTGTTAAACTTTTATAATAAAAAAGTTTATTAAACAAAATATAATACATTTATTATTATTACTCAATATTTGATTTCTTTCAGGTATGGCTGTCAGTGGCATGGCTGGGAAATTGGGGGTCCGGTGCCAAAAATACTAACTGGCCATATTAGATATCCACATTTTTTAAATAGAATAACAAATACTAACGGACGCCTATTACATATTCAAATTTTCTTAAATAGAATAATAAACATAAAATCATGATCTAACTATAAAAAGAAAATATTTCATGGACGAATTGAATCTCCGTGGCTATTTTGAACTATATGATTCAATTAATATCTCTATTTTGAAAAAATTTCTCTTCGCATTTTTCAAAGCACAATTATCAACTAAATCTTCGTAGTCGAATTTGGTCTTTCAATTTAATTAATAATCTCTATTTCTATTATTAATAACAAGAAACGAAGGTAGTAGACAAGAGTAGTTATTAGTTTAATACTTATATTTATATAGAGAGAGCTGACAGTTGAAAAGATAATAAGAGAGAGAATACAACCAAAAAGGAGGAGATGGATTGGAAAAGTAGGTACTAGGGTTGTGA
Organism: Eschscholzia californica; assembly: GCF_041429995.1. Lineage (NCBI taxonomy): Eukaryota > Viridiplantae > Streptophyta > Magnoliopsida > Ranunculales > Papaveraceae > Eschscholzia > Eschscholzia californica. Next base: position 7,418,700 of record NW_028238198.1, on the reverse strand, counting down.
GTCACCCCCTATTCTCATGCCCTCATTGGATGACTTGGGCCTGAATTCAATTTTTTACCTTAATCCAAGAAGTCTAAGAAAATAAAAAAGGGTTATTTCCCTAATGGCCCCCTACTTTGTGACCAACTTCCCGCCTGGCCCCCTACTTTACAAGAAATACCCATATGGCCCCTTCTGTTATAACACCGTTACTCTCTCTCCTCCATTTCTTTTCTCTCTCTCTGCCATGTCACGCCACATCATCTGTTACGCCACCTCATCACCTTCTCCGGCAGAGGTCGTCGGCCGGCCAAATTTCCGGCCGGCGACCTTCAAACTAAAAAAAAAAAAAAAATTCTTTTCTCTTCTTCTTCCTCTCTCTCTCTCCTATTTTCTCTCTCTTCTTCTTCTTCCTCTCTCTCTCTCATCTTCTTCCTCTCTCTCTCTTCCCCTTTCTCCTCTCTCTCTCTCTCTACACACTCCGGCGAAGGGAAAACCCTTCGCCGGAGTACCTCGATCTGTTCAAGGAGCAGACCTTGAAGGTCTGCTCCTTGAACAGATCTCGGTCTGTTCAAGGAACAGACCTTGAAGCTCTGCTCCTTGAACAGATCCCGGTCTGTTCAAGGAACAGATCCCGGTCTGTTCAAGGAACAGATCCCGGTCTGTTCAAGGAACAGATCCCGGTCTGTTCAAGGAACAGATCCCGGTCTGTTCAAGGAACAGACCTTCAAAGGTCTGCTCCTTGAACAGATCCCGGTCTGTTCCTTGAACAGATCGAGGTACTCCGGCGAAGGGTTTTCCCTTCGCCGGAGTATGTAGAGAGAGAGAGAGAGGACAAAGGGGAAGAGAGAGGGAGAGGAAGAAGATGAGAGAGAGAGAGGAAGAAGAAGAAGAGAGAGAAAATAGGAGAGAGAGAGAGAGGAAGAAGAAGAAGAAGAGAGAGAAAATAGGAGAGAGGGAGAGAGGAAGAAGAAGAAGAGAAAAGAATTTTTTTTTTCTTTTTTTTTGGTTTGAAGGTCGCCGGCCGGAAATTTGGCCGGCCGGCGACTTCTGTCGGAGAAGGTGATGAGGTGGCGTTACAGATGATGTGGCGTGACATGGCAGAGAGAGAAAGGAGATGGAGGAAAGAGAGTAACGGTGTTATAACGGAAGTGGGCCATATGGGTATTTCTTGTAAAGTAGGGGGCCAGGCGGGAAACTGGTCACAAAGTAGGGGGCCATTAGGGAAATAACCCAATAAAAAAAATAGGGGGCCCGTGGTTGGGGGCCCTGTGCGGGAGCACACCCCGCACCCCCCACCACACGCTACTGATGGTTGTTGAAAAGATAGATTAGAATATTCTCGTGCCTTTAGAATTTAGTGATAGATCCATACACATTGGTGAGAAAGGTATAATCACCCGCCGAGGTACCCTATCACAATAACATAATAACATCAGTCCTTATACCAATGAAGCCGAACAATTCTGACTAGTGTGATACAAGTAAAACAACACATTGTCGCAGTAGAAGATTTCACAAGCAACTTCGAAAATGGAGATCATGAAGATATCCACTCCATCAACACAGTAAGACATCCAAATATATGGAATGTAGAGATTTTTTTGTTAATGAAGTTGATGGAACTTTACACATAGCATTTGAAGAATACTTCTGTACCTTAGCAGAATTTAAAACGAACTACAAATCTTTGTTGTATGATAACTAGGAAAAAAGACAACCATCAGATCTTTTGATCTAGTTATTAAAAGAGGTGTTCGAAATCCTCACTTTTTTTAGTTAAAAGAAAAATGACTCACAACCTTACAATGAATAACGTTGCCATAATGCAATATGGAGGAGATAGAGTAGGCGAAGAGGTATTATATATGGCTAAGAAACTTGGTTAATTCTGAAGAATAAACAGGTAAATAACTTTATTTATTTTATTTACTTTATTGTGTTCATTTATTTTATTGTTGTTATATTAACTAATGTTTTAAATTTTTGTAGACACTTTTCACGTAAAGAAAATTGTGGAAGATCTATTTGAAGGCACCATGAGGAGGTTAAGCATTTTATAGATAGTTTTAAGTAAGTAACTATGAACTTAAAATTTAAAGTGTCAAAGTATAAGTTTTATTATAGTTTCATTGTACAATAAATTAATAATAATAATTAAATAATAAACTTTATTAAACTTTATCTCTATACAAATACAGATAGTTTATTAATTAATTATTACCAAAGTAAAATTTTAATAAAGTTTATACTTTTGTTAAGATATGTTTTTATCAATATTAATATAAATTTTTATCATGATAAAATTTTGTTTTTATTAAGATTAATTTTTTAAAAAAATTGAGATAAATCTTTAGTAAGATTAAATTTTGTTGGAATTAGGAGAATATATTTTATACTTCTATATATCTTATATATATCTATATATTATAATTCTGTAATTAGATTAGAAATATCTCTTATCTTATTTGCTTTAATTCTCTAACTATATTTATCTTGTAATTTAGTTATAAATGATTGTACATACAAGAGAAATAATATGAGAAATTATGAATTCAATTTGGTATCAGAGCAAAATCAATTGATTCATACCTCAGTTCTCACAATTCTCGTGTCGTTCCGACATTCTTCTTGTTTTTTTTTCTTCAATCCAACAATGTCTTTGGCATAGTGGATCTTCAAATCTAGTAGAAGAAAGTTACTATTTTTTCTGTGAATCTTTATAATCAATCAGTATTTTCGACTACATTCATCGATGTTGGGATATGAAGAAAAGTTTTGTAGATCGAGGTCTCTTACATCATAATTCTTCCGCTGACATGTGTATTGCGTCAAGGGTTTGTTCAAATCGACTTGGAAGATAGATGTCTAACCTTCATCTATTATTTTCTCTATTTCTCTCTCCAAATATCAAAAGAAAAGGATTTTTTTTTTCTTTTTCGTCACCAGCTATAACTTTCACTCAAGAGAATCCACAGATTCAAAGCTCGAAATTCTTGGTATTTCTATTATTCATTCTTTTGTGTATGAGTTCAGTATTGCAGTAATATTTCAAATATTTTTTCTCGTGTTTGGACTTGGAAGATAGATGTCTTGTGATTCTCATGGTAGTTTTGTTGCTCAATTAGATTATGTCGAACTTCAATCCCAAATTGATAAGTTACAATTGTGTTCGGGCATAACACATACTTCTATGCCAATGGATACTACTACGGTTGGTAACTATGTTGCTCTTCATGGTAAGTCAGACCACTATACTTGGATTTTGGATTCAGGAGCCAATAATCATATAACTGGCAAGTTATCTACTCTTACTTCAGAGGTTATTCCCGTTAATCAGACGGTTAGTATTGCTGATGGAACCGCCATGCCTATTAGTAGTCAAGGAAATGCTCGTTTATCTTCCAATATTACCTTAAATTCAGTCTATTACGTCCCAAAATTTGCTTATAACCTTTTATCTGTAAGCCGTCTTGCTAAAACACTAAATTGCGCAGTTATTTTTTTTTTACTTAACTGTTGTATTTTACAGCATCTAATTTCGAGGAAGATTTTTGGTAAAGGATATGAGCGTGATGGACTCTATTATTTTGGTGAGCCCTTGACTCCTAGGATTTCTCCAATCTAGTCTGCAAGCTTCTGTTTTACCTGGTTCGAATTCGTCTCTTTGCTCTCTAAAATCTTTAGATCTGTGGCATGCACGTTAAGGGCATGCAAACTTTCAATATCTGTGTTGTTTATTTCCTTCCCTTCATAAAGCTTGCAAAGACTTTAAGTTTAGCTGCGTAGTTTGCGAATTATCAAAACATACTCGTACCACGTATATCCCTCGCATGCTTCATGCACCTAGGGCTTTTTATCTCATCCATTCTAATGTGTGGGGTCCTTCTCCTGTGTCAGCTATTTCCAAACATCGTTACTATGTCACATTTATTGACGATTACACTCATTGCACATGGGTTTATTTGATGAAAACAAAGTCTGAAGTCTTCACCCATTTTACTAATTTTCTTTAATTGATAAAAACTCAATTTAATACAGTAGTTTGCAACATTAGATCTGATAACGGTGGGGAATACCTAACTAATGAGTTTCGCTCTGAATTTAACAAAAAAGGTATTCTTCAACAACTTACATGCCCTTACACTCCTGAGCCGAATGGTGTAGCAGAAAGAAAAAACCGTCATATTATGTCTGTAGTACGTTGCCTTCTACGTGGTATGAGTGTCCCTAAGTATTTCTGGCATCTGGCAGTCCTCACAGCAGTTTATCTTATAAATCGAACACCAAGTAGAGTATTTCCCATCTTACCTCGTGTTTTTGGATGTACGTGTTTCGTTCAGAATCGCAACCCTACCCGTACAAAACTTGATGACAAGGCTATTAAGTGTGTTTTCTTAGGATATTCCTCAATGTCTAAAGGATATAGGTGTTATGATCCCCTCACAAATCGTTTCTATCATTCTATGGATGTAACATTTCTAGAACAGATTCCCTTTTTCACCGATACTCCTTCCTTGTCAGATCCTGTTAAGGAGACTTTCGTAGAGGACAATACTTTTCTTCCACGTCCAGTTACTATCCTTGATTCAAATGAATTGTCCTCTTTTCCTTCATCTAGTCAAATGGTGCCTCTTTCTCCTATTGTTAATCCATCACAGGTTTGCTCGCGTCTTTCGCGCTCTAGCGATCCTTTGCCAGCTTCTTCCCCCCAATCAGGTAATTCTTTATCTCCTTCAGTTTCTGAACCTCCTCCACCCAGATATCCTACCCGGGAGCGACGTATGCCCTCTCGGTATCTGCTTACATGCAACACTAATCATCCTATTTCTCAGTATCTGTCCTATCAGGGTATTTTAGATCAATATCACTCTTTTCTCAGTCAGGTTGATTCAGTTTCTATTCCTCGCTCTGTCCATGAGGCTCTTAAAAATCCTAAGTGGGTGGATGTTATGCTAGCTGAAATGAATGCCCTTCAACATAATCAGACATGGGAGTTGGTTAGTTTACCTACTGGAGAGAAAACAGTGGGATGTAAGTGGGTTTTCAGTGTGAAATATTTAAGTGATGGTACCATTGACAGATATAAAGCTCGTCTTGTCGCGAAAGGATTCACTCAGGTACCAGGAAAGGACTTTAATGCTACATTTGTCCCCGTTGTTAAGCTAACCACAATCCGTTTGTTGGTATCTCTTGTTGCTTCTAATTCATGGCCCCTTTATCAACTTGATGTCAAAAACGCATTTCTTAATGGCGAAAAGTTTGTCGCCTTCGCAAATCCCTATATGATCTTAAGCAATCTCCTAGAGCATAGTTTAGTCGTTTTAGTGATGTGGTCAAATCTTTGGGATTTTCGCAGTGTCACTCAGATCACACATGTTTTATTCGTCGTTTTCAGGGTCATTGTATTATCCTCTCAGTTTATGTTGATGACATAATCATTACCGGAGATGGCCCATCTAGCATCGTTCAAGTAAAAGAAGCTCTCGGGAACTCGTTTGATATGACGGATTTGGGTCTTCTTCGGTATTTTCTTGACATCGAGGTTGCTCGATCTTCTCGGGGAATATCTTTATCTCAACGGAAGTACACCATCGATCTCCTTAAGGATACAGAAATGCTTGGGTGTAGGCCTGCATCTACGCCTATGGACCCAAACCTTAAACTAACTACAGAGTCTGGGGAATTATTACCCGATCCGTCACGGTACCAGCGATTAGTGGGTCGCCTCATTTACTTGACAAATACACGACCTGATCTCACATATGCAGTGAGTGTTGTAAGTCAATTCATGCACGCACCACGTACCGCTCATATGGATGCCGCTTACCATATTCTTCGGTACCTAAAGACTTGTCCTGGTCTTGGTTTATTTTATGCCACAGGAGCACAGTCAGGCCTCTCTAGTTTTACTGATGCTGATTATGCAGGATCAAAAGGTGATAGGAGATTAACCTCTGGTATATGTGTGTTTCGTGGTAATCATCTTTTAGCTTGGAAAAGTAAGAAGCAAGCAGTGGTGTCAAGATCTTCTGCAGAATCTGAGTATCGTGCCTGATGGGCCTAGAAAGTTTCCTAAATAGGTCTACACCCGCAAGTGCACGGGTGTCAAGTTGTAAAATTCCGGTAAGACCGGTTCGTTCCTCAGAGACTAAGTCAAATTTCAATTCTAATCTTAAAACTATTATGTCTTCAAAATAGTGGTTTGATTGGTAATATTATTTTTTTTCAAATAATAAAAAGATAAATAACAATTAAAAATTAAATAATACTAAAGTTGATATTCAGATAAAGGGAACTTATGAGAAGAGGGAATCTAGGGTTTCAGGATCCACTTTAGCAAATATGACTTCTAACTTATGCAATTCAAATCTTCTTATTATATAACTCAAGGAAGAATAACCAACCTCGGATGATTTTGACTTTTCAGAACACTTACTTTAAAACTTTCAATTTTGATACGTAAAATCACGGGTACTCTAACTATTAGATATCAAACGTAAGCATGAAACATTAAAGACCTAATGTCTAAATATGATCCATCAAACATAAGTATAACTAATGAAAGGGGTTATCGTGAAATATACGCGAAGAAATCCAAGTATTTAAGTACTTAAAAGAGATTAAGTCAGAAAATCATACAAAACTAAAGCTTAACCTTAACCCTAAATCGGGAAAGTTAGTTACTCATGATAGATGAGAGTATTATAATGATTAAAGAGAAGGAAAAGAATAACATTAAAGAAAGGAAAAGAATCGGAGAAGAAAACACCTTTTTTTTCACTTTTATTCCTTCTGCGCAGCCAAACAGACCCTTAAGGAGAATTATTTTCTCGTCTTCCCGGAAACCATTTCCTGGTGAGAAAATAATTTTCTTTCTCTGGTTTTTCTCTTTCTTTACTGTTTTCTCTTTCTTTCTCTTTCTAAGCTTCCTTTTTCTCTCTCTATAACAAACTATTAACACTCTCTTTTTCTTTATAACCGAAACAGTGAAGGAGGAAGAAGATAAAGAAATTTTAATGGAGTTTATAAAATCAATTCAATCTCTTTCTCTCTCTACAATTCAGTGGCTTTCTCTCTCTCTAACTCTTTCAATATAACCCTCTCTCTCTCACTAAGATAGGAATAAAGAAGAAGAAAAAGAAAAGAATCAAGAAACTCTTTCACTCACCTTCTCTCTCTCTTCTAGCTCTCGGTTTTCTTTCTCTCTCCCTAAAAATGTCTCTGTTTCAGCCGTGAGAGATGAGATGTTAATGGTCGTCCCAGCCGAGTGCTCCTCCTTCCTGTTTTCTTCTCTCTTTTTAAAGAGAAATTAATATCTCTTTCTCTCACTAAATCACAACCGAGTCTTCCTTCCATCTCTGTTGATTATTTCCTTCCCCATTTCGGTTTCTATCTCTCTTACTATTTTCGATTTTCTCTCTGTTTTAGAAACAAAAGAGAATATATCTTCTCTTTCACTGTTGGAGATCGAGAGGAAAATGGAAAGAAGTGACTTCCCAAAAATTGGAAATTGCCCAATCGGTTAAAGCTTGGCTGGTTGATACGGTATTTCGCGGATAGCTGAGAAGAGATGGAGCTCACGATCGGGATGAAGCCACGTGCACGGAAAGATTGTAGTATGTTATCATGTCTCGCGCTACATGAAATCAAAGTGAAGAGCAGATCCCGAATATAACCAGAGAGCCCACCAGAGTTCCCGCCAGAGTACCGAAGTTTCACATTAACGTTTAGATGCTTGCCATGTGTCACCTGTTGACTTGGAGTGTGGGTTTTGAGCCAAATTTTGACTTGCTCCTATTTTCGCATCCGGACTCCGATTCCACTTCCGCTTTCGCCGATGGACTCGTCTTGGACTCTACTTTCACATGAGCACTAATATTGACCAGAATACCCTTGTCATTAAAATGACAAAAATGCCCCTCAAGTATGTCTTTATCACAATGTTTTCGCATTGAACTCCGTAAATGAGACCTGAGAAAGAAAATCAAACAAATAATCAGAGTAACCGCTCGAACTAGACTAACTAACTCGAGTTAAGAGATTCAAATGAGACTGTTACATGTCTCATCAGTGCCATGGCTCAAGGCACATGTGAGATCATTTGGCTTCGTTCCATTTTAACTGAATTAGGCTTTTCGGAAATGGAGTCTTCTACACTATTTTGTGATAATAAGTCTGCCATCATGTTATCTTCAGACTCAGTCCTTTATGAAAGAACAAAGCATATAGAAGTAGATATTCACTTCATTCGAGAGAAAGTTTACTCAGGTGTCATCAAACCAATTTTTGTCTCGTCCTCTAATCAAACTGCTGATATGTTTACTAAACCTGTTGGTCCATCATTACTGCAGTCATCACTTGTCAAGCTCGGGCTCGTCAACATCTTCGCCCCAGCTTGAGGGGGAGTGTTGGAATTAGGAGAATATATTTTATATTTCTATATATCTTATATATATATATATATATTATAATTCTGTAATTAGATTAGAAATACTCCATCTCTTATCTTATTTGCTTTAATTCTCTAACTATATTTATCTTGTAATTTAGTTATAAATGATTGTACATACAAGAGAAATAATATGAGAAATTATGAATTCAATTAATTTATAAAACATTACAAATTGATAATTTATAAAGTTACTAGACATAACCCGTCCGGCACAGAGCTTAATCACTGAGTAGGAAGTGTTAATTCTTCACGAAACAAGAAAGGTGATACTCTCAAGTTCTCCTTCTTCAATCTGTTTATAACGATTGGTCATCTCCTTGCTTCTTTCCAATCATCTTCTGATGGCTTTATTTCCAATCGTTCTTACCGTTCTCCTCAACATCTTCAGAGAATAACTTTATTTCCTGTAAAAAAAACCAAAGATCAATAACTTAAATCATTACATATGATCCTTCAAGACTTCATCCCAAGAACAGGTCTATTGTAAGATTTAAGGTTCCTAAACTAGAATACGTTTATGACCAGTGAAAAACAGACAAGTATTTTTAATTTTTCCCTATAAATATGTGGGAAAAAAAATCTCCTCTCTTCCGACTGAAATTTAACTCCTTTTTCTTTTACCTTTATCACCGGTTTAGATAAATTTGGACCCCACTTGGTCATAAGAGGAAGGTGAAAGTTCTTATAAAAAGAGAGGTTATGGTTGTAAAGGAAGATCCAGATAATCTGAATGTTCAAAGGATAAATTATGAAGAACTTAATGAACAACTGATGCAAGCACATATCGCGTGGGCCCACGTCCACGCGTGCCCACGGCCTAGTCGGTCAGATTAGCTAGGTTTAGGAAGTTTTTATTTTATGGAAGATTCATAATGAATCTTAGTTTAGGAAGTTACATTAATTTAGTGTTTCTATTATTTAGGAAAGACCAGTTTGTGTCTATCTGGGAAAGTCTAGTAATCTATAAAAGGGAGTCCAGTCTTGTTTATTCTTCACATATTGAAGAGGAAAACCATTGAAGTTAATCAAGTTTTAGTTTATTTATCGTTTTCTTTACAGTTCTTCGTTTATTTTATTGTTCTTATTTTAATTCCGCTGCGTCCACATCAAGTGGTATCAGAGCCATCAAAATTCTGGAAATTTTTTTTCTCACAAAAAAATAAAAATAATAATAATACACTAAAATATCGATGGATACATCTCCTCTTGAATGTTGGAAAAATTTTCCACGTTTATGTTGGGATCCAATTAGAGATACAATTCAATTTTATATGGATCGGAAGGATGAAAGAAAAATTCATCAAGTTTCTAAAATTCCACTCTTCGAAGGTCAATTCCATATAAATTTCTGGATTCAACGCATGGAAGATTGGTTCAAAAATCAAGAAGTTCATGACAAAGATAAGGTTTTTTTTGGTTGAACAACATATGTCAGAAAGAATCGACGAAGATTTCAATGCAATGCAATGGAGACTCATTGACCAAGGTAAACAATTCATAGATAATTGGATTATATTGAAAAGCATCCTCAGGTATGATTTTCTTCCTCTCGATGAATATTTTTCATATACGGAAACAAAGATTGAATCAAGTAGACAGTTCTCCAATGTTACTCCGGTCACCGTAATTGATAATATTGAAGGAGAAGTTATTGACACAAACAGAAAAATTCGATCGACGACGAAGAAAGAAGAATGAGGTAGTTTTCCTTCATTAGACCTACACCCTAGTTGTGATAGGAAGCATCCATGTTTAGCCGAACTATTTGATCCATATGCGATTCGGGGAGAAGACATCCTCGTTTCGAATCATAAAATTTTTCCACACCAATTATGTCCCACATCACCTCTTTCACCATCACCTCCATCTTATTACTATCAAATACCAGAAACACCACCACCACCACCGCCGTACTATTATTATTCACAACCTCTTATACCATCTTCGGCACCTCCACCACCACAATCCACCGTCCAACAGTCGACTCCCACTATTATACCACTCGCAACCACCCTCACCAATCCACTCGGTTACTCCCACCAAGGTTCTTACGTAGAACCCCATCCAACCATCACACCCCATGCAACCCATGCACCACCTTTCATCCATTCTATCTCCAACCCTTGTCACACTACACAACCACTCACAACCACCTTCATCAACCCAACTGGTTACTACCACCACGGACCTCACGTGGAAACCCAAGCACTCCATGCAACCAAAACAACCCATACAACCCTACCACCCCATGCAACCCATGCACCTCCTTTCGGCAATCAAATACCCAACCCCATTACACCACCTCCATTACCTCGTCTCACATCATCCGACTACCCACACCACTGCTCGGTTTCGACCGATCCATACCTTGAGCCGTCCACCTTCGTTTACACGAGCCTACCACCATTCTACCACACACCGGTACCACCCTTTCAACAACCACCCTCCACCATCACACCCACCTCGTTTGAACAATTGTCGAATCCCATAATCGGCCGCCCTACCTCAACACCCCATCAATATACAACCGATCATCAACCTACTACTGAAACCCTAACACAAAACCCATGCCCAACAGTTAGAACCACACAAATCTTATCCCACTACAACCATCAACGTCCACCCGAGAGCCCACTACACCAAATCCACAAACCACATTCTACCCCACAACACCATCGACCACCCGAGAGCCCACTACACCAAACCGTTCCTTTCTCGTCTTACCCACTGCCCACGAACACTCTACCCTTCCCAACAAGGGACACCAACCACCACACCCGTCAATTAGAAACCTTCCCCTTCCCTCGAACCCAAGAAACCGAACCAACCACCAATACCCATTACCACCAATCTGAGAGTCACCTTTTGTCAAGAACTCGAGAAGCCGATGAATTTGATGATATGATGAAGGAGATTTATTTAGAAAACGATATTGTCTAGGGCTTATTACAAACTATGTTATAGAAATCCTTAGCGAACACAAAATCGACCCTAAGCTTCCATACACAGATTTGTCAAATTTGGTTCGTCCACAGTATGATGTATTTACTCGGAGCTTTCATAAGTTGACATATTATGATAGAATTATATTTTATAAACTTCATGAAGATGAACATGGGAAGGAAGATTTTGGGTGTCATATCAACACTACACGTTTCAACCTCGATAAACTAATTGAAGTTGGTTATGCTTCTACTTTGGCTCTTGACGAAGAATTTTGAAAATTAGCTACAATTACTCTTACTTCAGATTTGCTCGTATTACACATCACTTTCTTGCAAATTATTAAATGGTTACGTCTACCGTGGGAAGATGGCGAGATGATTGTTTTTAATTCCCTAAAGTTAATATTGAGAGCATCAGTGACATATGATATTGGAATTGAAGTTGGCGATTTCTGGCAAATTGGTATCCTTTAGATTCAATGCAACATTCGTTCAAAGTTGGAATTACGGATCGCCATGACAAGGTTACTCGCATACGGGTGCATCAAATTCTTTTTTTTTCGAAACGGTTCGGGACGAACCATCTGGGGAGCGGGGAGCTGATGCAGGCGCATATCGCGTGGGCCCACGTCCACGCGTGCCCACGGCCTAGTCGGTCAGATTAGCTAGGTTTAGGAAGTTTTTATTTTATGGAAGATTCATAATGAATCTTAGTTTAGGAAGTTACATTAATTTAGTGTTTCTATTATTTAGGAAAGACCAGTTTGTGTCTATCTGGGAAAGTCTAGTAATCTATAAAAGGGAGTCCAGTCTTGTTTATTCTTCACATATTGAAGAGAAAAACCATTGAAGTTAATCGAGTTTTAGTTTATTTATCGTTTTCTTTACAGTTCTTCGTTTATTTTATTGTTCTTATTTTAATTCCGCTGCGTCTACATCAACAACACCTTGAAGCTTGAGAAGAGATGATTTCTATCTTTCCCTATCTCTACATATCTTTAGCATTTTTGTTCAATAAGAACATATTTCTCATAAATTTTGTGAACAATCTCTCTATAATCTGAATGTTTAAATGATAGATTATGAAGAACTTTATGTTTCTCTAAATCAAGTATTTTCCAAGTGTTTGATTCATATGACAGCAAAAGGAAAAAAATGATCTCAAGTGACCTTTTTTCCAACATTTCTCCAAAAAAAGGGACTTTTTACCCACCTACCATCAGAGAAACTTTTTCTCATAAAGTATCTTGTCCGGGTACGACATGATGGTTCCTCTTTATATATATATATATATATATATATATATATATATATATATCTATTAAATAAAACAAAAGGAAAAATGTTGACGGGGACAAACACCTTTTATTAATAAAGGATATTGTGTGGAAGTCCTCCATTATTTATAATATGGTCCATTTCTATATCAAAGATCGAGATTGGAAACTATTTGACCCTTTTCTATTTCCAAGCCTTTAGATCTATATACCCTAGATTTAAACCAATGGTAGTTTATTAAATGGGAGGTAATCTGTTAAAATTACTAACCCTAACGTTTATTCCTCACGTCTTCTTTCTCCTCTTCCTCTCCCCAAAACTCTAACACTTACCTTCCCAATCTTTATCAGAAATTCCCATTGTTAGAAACTTACCATTTTGTTTTTTATAGTAAAGTGAAACGTGCAGAAGATTTAATGGAAGTTGGGAAGGGAGATGAATGTACATCAATAAGTGATCCAAGAACTTATGTTTGTCAACTTGCATTAAAGGGAATGCCAGAAGAGATTTATGATAGAGCACGAGATTTGATTATGGTGGACGCTCCGACTGGATATCATGAAGACGCGCCAAGGTTGTGAAAGATAGGGTTAGGAAACAAGAAGGAAGGTTAAGGACTTCAGACATGTCAGAATTTCAAGCCACAGAGAGAAGTTACGAAAACCTTTTGGCCTATAAAGCAGGCTTTAAATACTACATGGTTTTTTTCCTACGAATTGGTTCTCTTCTTCTTCTTTCACATTATGTTTTTTTGGTGTTTCTTTTGTTCCTTTTCTTTTATTCATTTATTACACTTCTATAATTGTCTTTTCTCTAATCCTTTCATGAATATCCTCATTCGGCTAATTCAAACTTCTTGAACTGATATTTCGCCCTCCACCAATATACACAATGGGGATTTCAGATTGTTATACAGGTGAAGCTATTGGAAAGAAATATGTGATTTCAAAAGCTTATGTGGTCTCACATAGTCTGTTCTGCTGATATAATCTCACATGCTCCATGGATATTATCTCTTAACCTCAACTTTGTACTGGTATTTTGTCCCACCCTCGTTGTATTTCTTGGTGTTTTGTTTGTCGATCTTTACTTCATCTTTTTGTAGATTTTACGACTGATTATGTTTGTTGTTTAACCTTACTGAAGTTGTTCAAGTGAAAGAGTTCCATTTTACATATCCATTTTACATATCTAAGCTAGAAATTCTTAGTTAATGGTTTCTTAGTTTCGTTTGATGGAGGAATGGTAAAAAATTGAGTTCTAGAAATGCTGAGTAGTCGTTCAAATTTTCCGACCACCGTCAAAGGTAAGTTCGTTTGATTTTTTAATGTTCATATAATCATATTTACGCAACTGTGTAGATTATGGTGCAGATGTATCAGATTTTCTCATGCTTTCAAAAGGTTAAGGCATAGCTCATGCTCTTTATACAAAGGTGTGGCATACTTGTGTTGGTCCTTTGGAGAATTAGGTTTGAGTTAAAATTTCTTTCATTCTTAAATCCTACCCCTTTTAGAGATGATTTTTGCAAGTCCAGTTTTGGTACGAACTTTTTTAAATGTGTTCATGTAATTCTATCTGATGTTAAATCAAATCTAATTCTCCATCGATCACGATCCAAGTTGATTTGTCACCAAATCAAGTTAGCGACGGACATGTGATATTCTATGTAAGATTGTGTGTGGGTTTTCCTCCTAGTGGGGAAACCTAGTTGGGTTTGATTTAAGAAACAAACCTGGGTCCAAGTCGAGTTTCTTTGGGTCGTACTTAGGTCGGTGGAATTAAGGTTCATGGGGGTCTATAAATACTACCTTAACCTAATTTAGAAGTGTGTGTGAAGTACCAAAGAAGAAACACAATTAGAAACTCACAAGAGAAGAAGGGAGATAGAGTTTGCCGAGAAGAGCGGTGGCCGAGTATTTTCAACAAGCACAGTCTTCGTTGTTCGGAAAATCCGACGGTGAGATCTTCTCCGATTAAGCTGAAATTTGCAGAGGTATTCCTCACTTGTTCATCTAGTGTTTGTACGGTGTGATTGGTATCTGGTGGTCGGAGTCCTAGTGAATTTAGGGTCGTTTTAGACTGCATAATTCTGAGTTGTTTTATTCTTTCTTGTGAGGGTTTCTCTGTGTTTCTTCGTGTTTGAGATTGATTCCTTTTGGAGTCTGAGTCTCGGGTGGACGTAGTCTGTAACTACTTTGCTTATTATAGTTGATTTGGTTGGACTACTAATCCCGTGGTTTTTACTTCTCATATTGAGGAGGTTTTCTACATTAAAAATCGTTGTCTTATTTACTTCCAGTTCTTCGTTTATTGCTACCACTATTCTTCTATATTATCCTCGTAACTAATACAAAAGGGAAAACTTATACTTTCGCTGCGTCGACTCGACCCGTTTTTCCCAACATGTGGTGTTATCAACTTTGAATAAAAAAGTATAAATTTGTTACATGGTAGCATTTCCTTGAATGTTCTTTTAGTGTTCTAAGTGATTAAGTTGATGTTATTGGTTATTTTGTGATGACTATCTCTCTGCCTCGATATATATTGCGTGATTTTAATATTATTGAATTTATTTGCGGTCGTTGAGCATTATAGCAGTAGTTGATGTGAAAATCTACATAATAAAAATGGAAGTATTTGGCTTGTACCAATCTGGTAATCTAAGCAGGGTAGTCTTCAGTTTTTTGTCAAGAATCGGGAAAATTCATGTTTTGATCTTTTTTTTTTTTTTTTTTTTTTTTTTTGTTAAGGTGTTCAGATAAAATTAATAAATCAGTGTATTATTACAGTACATAGCAATAATTCATGTTTTGATCTTGAACCACATGTTTGTGTCCTATTTTTGTGTGCTCGAGGTGAATTATCCTAAAATCTTGACTCCTATATATAGAAAATGCCCAATGAGTTCAAAACCAAACTACTGATGTATGGGTTAGAACTAAGAAGTATATCATGACTCTACTATCACGAGTATTCTAAAGATTTCAAGTTGGATAGGGCAAAGAAATTATAAATTTTGTAAGTCTTTTTTTGTTGAAGATTGTACTTTTAAGTTATGTTATATTAAAAGAAAATCTCATTAAGTTCAAAACCAAACTATGATATTTGAGTTCGAACTCATAAGTTTATCATGAATATTCTGAAGACTTTAAGTTGGGTAGGCCAAATAAAGTGTTACACAAAAATAATTAGTTTGTATGCTTGAAATTTGATATTAGGTAGATAGATTTCTCAAAGGAAAGACTGGACTTCTATTACCTTCCTGACAAACATCAGAATTTGATTTCACATCTGAAAATGATGATTTTCTTTCCCACGAGAGATACTTGGTTTTTCCATCCGAACGTTTTCTCACGTATCAAACAGACCCTTAAAGTAGTCTCAACTAAGACAGAGACAATTATGTCTAGATAGGGTAGCAGCTCGTGAGAGCGAGAGGAAAGAGTGAAAAAAAAAACGGAATACACGATTTTCAAATACAACAAGGAAAATCAGTTTTCTACCACGAAAAAATCAGTTTCGCGCCATTTTTGTCTAACCAAACACCTAAATCTTTAACGATAAGGGTTAGGGTGTCAGGAAATGTAACTAGGCATAAGATAAATGTTGCGTAGTCCGAAAAAGAGACAAATGTTGTTTAACCCGAAGAAGAAAAGACGAATTACGAAGATGATGTGGTCGCTCCCATTCGACAAGCAACCATGGGTGGATCTACCATGGGGCTATCCCTGGCTGCAACCAGGGATAAAATTTGTAAAAGTCTCTTAGGTTGTAGGACATCAACTAAGGCAGCGAGGGATGGAATTTATAAAAATCTCATAGGGTATAGACATCAATTGAGGGATAGCTTAGTGGTAAGGTTTTTGCCCCACACACATGAGGTTCATGCTTCAAATCCGTGTCAAACCACTATATTTTGTTATGTTTCTTCTTCTCAATACTTAGAGTGCACTCATTCATTCTCTTGGACCATATATGCGCTCATAATTTCAACTTCTTCATAATGACATGTGTCTTTCTACTTTATATATGTAACATTTTGAAGATTTTTCTTTAAATTTTGGATTTTTTTTTTGAGGTTTTCTCTTTGAATATAATTACTCATACATATTTACAGTCGTAAGATTTACTAAGATCTATCAATACTAATAAAAAGTTGTAGTAAATTCCTTAGAGAGATGTGTGGAGATCAATCTTTCAACAAAAGTTCCAGCTTTCTAAAATTATTGACTGGCCTTTGAAGAAAAACATTAAGGTACATGTTCATTGATTAACTTAGCAAACTGATTGTAAGTACATTAAAAATTGTGTCTTCTAAACAATTGTTGTATAGAACAAATTTTTCTTTTCTACTATTTGTTTTATAGAAATTTCAGGCTAGCCAGGTGTGATTTGAAATTTTGGCTCCGTCCTTGCAAGCAACCCACTCAACGGGAGTTACCATATTAGCATCGACCTTTGGTTAGCTCTTTTTTCACACTAAATAGTATTATAGACAATTCTATCAGACTGTTATGAAGTAGTTAAACTTATTGTAAAATTTAATGAAGTACGTGAAGATCATTGTAAATTAATGCAACGCCAAATGAATATTGTGTGGTTCAACTCTTTGATTCTTTTTTAGTAATAGGTACCTTCCTTGTAAAATTGACAAAGGAAAATGAATGGGGGATTCCCTCAAACATACTCCCAAGTGTACTCCCCCTCACAAGACAAGGTCATTTTGGTCTTTTCAATCTGACAAAACTATGAAAAGACCAAAATGGCCTTGTCATTGTGAGGGGGAGTACACCTGAGAGTATGCCCAGGGAGTCCCCGTATCACCATTGTTTGACAAAAAGTCCTTTACCAACTCCTCCATATGAAGTTTTATGGGCATTATAACAATTTACATAGGCGCAATTCAGCCAAGTAACCTTCTCCAAATCTTGACTTTAGTTAAAAGCAATGACATGTTTCTTTGTCCAAACTCTAAAATTTTGATGTTTTCCTTGGTTGTTTCGATATAACTACATACTTCCTATTACAAAAACAGTTTATTCTTTCATTTCCTTCTTTTAGTTGGAAGTGGACAAATTCAATAAGAAGCTTACTTCGAACAACTTAATAAGAATCTTAAAGTATAGTTATGACGTAGAAAATAGTTCAAATTCCAAAAAGTATCTCATGCTTTAATAAATTTAAGTTTTTATCCTATAACGAAAAGCAAAACTTAATAGTTATTTCTAGGGATTATCAATGCACACTTGGAAAAAAAAAAGCCAAAAAAAAAAGCAATAGAATCCAAGTTAATATCACAATTAACTGCATACTTTTGTTCTCCTTCATTGTTCTTCTTTTGAACCTAATACAATATATATTCTTCATCACTTTTGGACCAAAGTCAGTAGGAGTGAGCAGCCAAGATAATGGTTGCTTATGAAAGACAGCTAAGTCTTCAGACCAATAAAAAAAGGGGCACAAAATATAAAGAGAGATTTTTTTTTTTGTTGAACTGATATAAAGAGAGATTTGTAGCTTATTTGGAAGTTGTTGCCAATTTTAGACCATCTTATATAGGAAGTGAAATTTACTAATTCACAACATGGAGCAAAGCTGAAATCAATTGTGTACTTTAACAAATTTATCCAGTCGTAAACTTCAACGGTTACCTCAGCGAAAGTTAAATAATGGTTCAGCTAAAAGTCAATCATGGCAAAATGAAATTAGAATGATGGACAGATTAGGTTAGAAAAACATTGACCCTTACTCATATATTAATCTAACCCTAACTCTTATTTATCTAACCCTAATTATTTGTCAACTTTAAGATGTTAGAGTAGTTTAGCCTACTAGAAAGAGAGACCCTTCTAGCCCGTAGGTCGTTTTCAAGTCCAAAGAGAACTTGTTATACAATGACAGACATAGACAATGATTTTCCGTCAAATTGACATATAGTGTGGAAAAACACCACTCACACTTTAAGTTATGAGCTGTTTACCAATCATATTTCCTTAACCCTAAGATTATATATTTGGATGGGGTCGAATATTTGGTTATCAAGATACATTCACATATAGCAATCATCATCTCTCACCCACCCCATCTTTTCCTAATGAATACGACTAGACGAATTTTCCACATTCAACTCTTAATTAAGTTGTATGCGATTGATTTTTTTTTGTGAACGATAATATTTTCCTAATGAACATAGTTTGACGTGAATTATTACTTTGGATTGTGTTGAGTGAGCGCTATGTGTAGGGCGAGTGTTTAATGATGGTTCTCTTTATTGGATTGTGTTGAGTGAGCGCTATGTGTAGGGCGAGTGTTTAATGATGGTTCTCTTTATCGAAAATATCGTTTATTAAAATTAATAAAAAAATTATGCAGGTTTTGCCTTGGTATATTAATTTCAATTGTTTAATCACCATACACTTCTCAAAATTTTGGTGCCCTTTGTCAGAACAGTGTGTTGCAATTTAGTGGAACTTACTTAGTCGTACCTACTTAGTCTCTGTTGATTTAGTCTACCATTAATTTAGGATTTGAAGTAGTCTTAAAGTCTGTTATGAGTCATAGTAGTTGAGCTATTTTAGGAGAAAGTTTTGCCATAAAACTAGTATAAGTATGGGAAATCGATGGAAATTAAGTGTATCAAGTTCTGTAGTTTGTTCTTTACCTTGTTGGTTAATAAAATAAATCTTTCTCTATCTCTTGTCTTCTCTATTTGATAAGATATAGTTGCAGTAATTTGTTACATGGTACCAGAGCTAGGTTGCTTACAAGGTGTTTGATTGTTTTACTGAGTCAAGTTAGACTATCATTTGGTATTGAATTGTTATTCACAAGATGAATGGTGGAAATGGTTCCTCTCAAGCTGCAGTTGACAAGCTTGTTGGCAGTAACTACAACTATTGGAGGTTGTGTATGGAAGCATATTTACAAGGACAAGACTTGTGGGAACTTATATCTGGTGCTGATTCGGTAATCCCAGAAGATACTCCACAAAATGCAGATATACGGCGAAAATGGAAGATTAAGTGCGGGAAAGCTTTATTTGCTTTGAGAACGTCGATTAGCAAGGAATGTATTGAACATATTCGTGATGCGGATTCCCCAAAACAAGTGTGGGATACACTTGAACGATTATTCACTCAAAAGAACACGATGCGGCTGCAATTTTTGGAGAATGAACTAGCTGGAATGACTCAAGGTAACCTTTCTATTTCAGAGTACTTTTTAAAACTAAAAAATCTGTGTTATGAAATCTCAGAACTCGATAAAGAGGAACCCATTAGTGATGCACGTCTGCGTCGTTATCTGATTCGTGGTCTGCAAAAAGAGTATATGCCATTTATTTCCTCAGTACAAGGATGGGTAAATCAACCCTCGATTATTGAGCTGGAAAATTTACTCACAAATCAAGAGGCTTTGATGAATCAAATGTCTAACAAACCTCAAGCACAGCCTCAAATGGATGATATTCTCTACACAAGAGACCAAAGGAAAAACAATTATCTCTCGAAGAACAGTTCATATGATGGAAGATTAATCAGAAGTGAAGAGGAAGGCAGCAGTAGAACTTGTTATAGATGTGGAAAAGTGGGTCATTTTAAGCGTGATTGTCGGGTAAAAGTATTTTGTTCTAGATGTGGCAAACCTGGCCACATAAAGAAAAATTGTCGGACACAACTTGACCATGTGGAAGCAAATTTAGTTAATGAACCAAAAGTCGATGATGAGCCAGAATGGGAACAATGTTTTTCCATTGAAACTATTGGGGTTGACAATGTAGATTCAATTATACAACCTACCCATACAAAAGCAGATGCTGATTTTATTGATTACAAGAATGAGTGGATCTTTGATTCGGGTTGTTCACATCATACGACTGGACATGATACCTTACTCTCAGATGTTCGTCCGCATGTAGGGAAACGAGTTATTGTAACTGCTGATAATTCATTACATCCTGTAATGAAAGAAGGGAATGTAAATCTAAATGCTGATAGAAATAGTTTGAATGATGAAGGGGTTGCTCTTAAGAATGTATACCATGTTCCTGGTTTAAAGAAGAACCTTGCTTCGGTCTCTCAGATCACCGATTCAGGTAATTATGTCTTGTTTGGTCCCAATGATGTAAAGATTCTGCAAAATTGCACATTCGTTGATGCAGATGTTCTTTTTACTGGAAAAAGGAAGAACTCTTTATATGTTTTATCTGCCAATGAAGCTTATATTCGAAAGACAAGTGAGGGGACCAGTCCTTCAATTTGGCATGCTCGATTAGGCCACATTGGCTATCAGTTGCTGCAACAGATTTCCATAAAGAATCTACTTGACGGTGTTCCTCTCTTTAATGATATTAATACGAATATAATATGTGCTGGTTGTCAATACGGAAAATCCCATCGACTTCCCTTTACAAAATCGATGAATCGTGCTTCTACCTTACTTCAGTTAGTGCATTCAGATCTGAAAGGTCCTACAAAAACACCAAGTTATCGAGGTTTTCAGTATGTGATGGTCCTAGTAGATGACTTTTCTCACTTCACTTGGGTTTATTTTCTAAAACACAAAAGTGAAGCCCTTTCTCAATTTATCCAGTTTAAGATGCAAGTGGAGAAAGAATTTGGGAAGAAAATCAAGTGTTTGCGAACTGACAATGGAGGTGAATACATGTCAGCTGATTTCTTTAAATATTGTGAGTCACAAGGAATTCAACGACAAATGACATGTCCGGATACACCACAGCAAAATGGTGTGGCAGAACGAAAACTAGCCCATCTCACTGCAGTTTGTCTATCTTGGCTGCACGAGAAGAACCTTCCGAGGGAACTATGGGCAGAAGCCATTCAATGTGGATGTTATGTTATCAACAGGCTGCCCTCATGGCCAGGTAAGAAATCATCTCCATTTGAAATAGTTTATGATACTAAGCCAAATGTAACTAATCTTCGAGTGTTTGGTTCAGTATGTTATGTTCATATACATAAAAGTAATCGAACTAAACTTGATCCAAAGGCTCGAAAGTGTATTTTTGTTGGATATGATCTTCGTCGAAAGGGTTGGCGATGTATGGACCCTAATACAAAACAGTCTATTACATCTCGTGATGTGGTCTTCGACGAGGTATCAACATATTATTCTGCTGCTCAAATGGAGAGTACTACGACCAATCTTGAGTCTTTTTCCAGCAATACCAATTCTGGAGAATGGGGGAGGACGAATTCGTTATTTGAAGCACCAATTCAGCAAGAAGTCACACCCGTTCGAAGATCAGCAAGGCAGCCAAGGCAACCTTATTATTTATCTGATTACGAGGTTCAACTAAATTATTCATCTACAACATCTTGTTTTCTGATGGGGTTAATATGTGAAGATGAACCCAATTGTTATAGAGAAGCTCAGGGAATAACTGAATGGGAAGCTGCTATGAATGAAGAAATTGAAGCACTACATAAAAATGATACATGGGAATTAGTACCTAAACCAAAAGATATTAAGTTAGTAACTTGTAAGTGGGTCTATAAGTTGAAGAAGAAGGCAGATGGAACAGTTGAGAGACACAAAGCACGTCTGGTTGCACGTGGGTTCTCACAACAATATGGATTGGATTATGAAGAAACATTCAGCCCCGTTGCGAAGATGGTTACGATTCGAACTATTATCTCAATGGCAGCAAGTAAAAATTGGAATATGTGGCAGCTCGATGTAAAGAATGCATTCTTGTACGGTGAGTTGGATCGGGAAATATTTATGGAACAACCTCAGGGATTTGTCTCACATGAGCATCCTAATCATGTGTGTCGACTCAAGAAAGCATTGTATGGCCTCAAGCAAGCTCCACGGGCCTGGTATGGTAAAATTGCACAATACCTCTCTTTTTGTGGTTTTAATTCATCGAGTTCAGATCCAAGTTTATTTGTCAAGACTAAGGCCTCCATGTACACCGTTCTTCTTCTTTATGTCGATGATATGATTATTACCGGCAACAACGAAGATGAAATTTCACTTCTACGTGATGATTTATCCATCCGGTTTGAAATGAAGAACCTAGGAGAGGTTCATTCTTTTCTTGGTTTAGAAATTGCTAAAACAGATGATGGATACTTCATTTCTCAACAATCATACGCTACAAGTTTGTTAGATCGTTTTGGCATGGCAGATTCAACACCAATAACCACACCAATGGAACCCCAACTTAAGTTACATAAGATTGAAGGAAAACCACTAGAAGATGCTACAAAATATCGCCAACTTGTAGGCAGTCTGTTTTATCTAACCATTACGAGACCCGACTTAGCATATTTTGTTGGAGTTGTATCTCAATTCATGGAAAAACCTGGTGTTGGTCATCTAATAGTAGCAAAACGGATTCTTCGGTATGTGAAAAGCACACTGCAGCTTGGTCTTTTCTATAAATCAAAGGTATGTTTCTCTTTATGTGGTTACACAGATGCTGATTGGGCTGGAGATGTTATAGACCGTCGCTCAACCACAGGGTATTGTTTTAATACGGGTTCTGCAGTAGTTTCTTGGTGTAGTAAGAAGCAACAAACAGTATCTCTCTCAAGTACTGAAGCTGAATATGTAGCAGCCACCATGGCAACACAAGAATGTATCTGGCTTAAGCGTTTACTTAAAGATATCGGAGTTAATTTTGATTATCAAGTTCCTATCAGTTGTGACAATGAAAGTGCAATCAAATTAGCAGGTAACCCAGTATTTCATGCTCGCACAAAACACATAGAGATTCATCATCACTTTGTTCGAGAAAAGGTGTTAAATCAATAGATCGTATTGCAGAAAATTGATACAGATAATCAAGTTGCTGATATATTTACCAAAGCTCTTCCACGAGTTAAGTTTGAAACTTTTCGTAATGCTCTTGGTATTAGTCATCGTAAGTTTCCACTAAGGGGGAGTGTTGCAATTTAGTGGAACTTACTTAGTCGTACCTACTTAGTCTCTGTTGATTTAGTCTACCATTAATTTAGGATTTGAAGTAGTCTTAAAGTCTGTTATGAGTCATAGTAGTTGAGCTATTTTAGGAGAAAGTTTTGCCACTAATAAAACTAGTATAAGTATGGGAAATCGATGGAAATTAAGTGTATCAAGTTCTGTAGTTTGTTCTTTACCTTGTTGGTTAATAAAATAAATCTTTCTCTATCTCTTATCTTCTCTATTTGATAAGATATAGTTGCAGTAATTTGTTACACAGTGAGGAAAAGATAGAGAGAGATATAGGGGGAGGGGGGGGACACATGGAGAGGGAAGAGTAAGGAAAATGAGCGTAGAGGTAGAGAAAAACATGGTGATCGTAGTGGTGTTGAAGATGAAAAAAATAACTTTTGGGCCTTCAAAAAAATTGCTCTCTATAATTTTCAGAGCACCGCCGTAAAAAAGAAGAAGGAAAGAAATTAAGAAAAAATAAAAGATTAGAGAATGATTAATTGAGAACTTCTGGGAAGGAAATCGAAACAACATTTTGGACAATGTATGGGGTTGAATTAAGGAGTTAGTTATATATGAGGACTGGAAAATAACCCTACCTTGCATTGGCATGTAGCGTCCTCAGCTCTTCAATAAGAAGAGGAGATTTATGTTGCCCTATTTGTTTTCTAATTTTATTTGGTGGGGCAAGCATAGGAGACATAGATTGACATATCTAACTTCAATTATACATGGAAGTGTAGTTTAGGTGAAGCCATATGGACTCAATGGGCATGGCCCATTCATTATTTGGAATGAGAATTATGAATTTTGTACTTTTAAGTTATCTTATATATACTAAATGCACAACGAGTTCAAAACCAAAATATGATGTTTGGGTTAGAACTAAGAAGTATATCATGAGTATTCTAAAGATTTTAAATGGGGTAAGGCAAAGAAATTATGAATTTTGTACTTTTAAGTTATGTTATATTAAAACAAAATCACAGTAAGTTCAAAATCAAACTATGATATTTGAGTTCCAACTCATAAGTATATCATATTCTAAAGATTTTAAGTTGGGTAGGCCAAAGAAATTGTTATACTAAAAGAGTTACTTTTTATAATCAATTGAAAGGGGAAAAAAGCACATATGAAACTAATTTGTATGCTTGAAATTTTGAAAAAATTAGGCTCATTGGGCCACGTGGTAGTATTTTAAAACATCTAGAATCAAACTTGCGTAAAATTTGATATTACGTATATGATTTCTCAAGAGAAAGATTAGACATCTATTACATTATTTTGTTCATGCTTCTTTTTTGTATTGCATTAAGCGCATTCTTTATAACCCATTATTGAAGGTGTTTATTATTACTCAGTACAAATTTGAATCATATAATTCTACAACATATAATCATGTATAATTCGTACAAATTCATATTTTAAAAAGTTATTTTAAACTTAGTGATCTCTCTTTTAGGATTTCAACAGCCAAATGATTAAAATATACACAAATATAAGCTTAATCTAGTCTTATTAATTCTTATTATCTTTTGAAAAAAAATTAAATTGTAAGTCAATAATATAATATGGTTGGGCATATCCATCTATGCCGTACAATCTGTTTCTCCAAACCCAACCCTACGATTTGCTACATCAAATTCTACCCATAGATTTTGCTGATGAAAATTCCCAATTATATTACTCGAAACCCCAAGCAAATCTGACCGTCCGATGCTCAAACACCCAACCCCACCACCAATATCAGTTAAAACTCTCTCCTTTTTAACCACAATTTCAACCCCTTTATCGAACTCCAAAACTAAATCTCCTATCAACCGTCCGGTTTCAATCACATCACCGTTAAAACATAAATCCAACGCTCCTTGATAAACGAAATCTTTCTTCACCTTAGTGGGTCCCACCAATCTCAAAACTTCGTCCCTCACCTTATCGCAAGCTTCTTTCACCAGAAAAGTATACTCCGTCCCGGAATCTATCATTGTCTGACCGGCTCCACCGCGGTCTGGCCGGAAAACCGCAGGTGGAATATTCAACTTTTTCCCGCCAATTCTAATCCCTTGCATTACAACTGTATAAGCTGCCGGGTCAAAATTAGGCATTCGTTGACTTTCACCTTGACCATAAATCAAAAGATCGACTTACTTAAATCCACTTGAATTAGGGTTGTGGCCGAGATAAAACGTCCCCGTCGACTTCGCCGGATTCCGACGAAGAGGAACGCAATAAGAAAATTTCGAAATATTAGTCTGGGAAGTAAATGAAAGCCTACCAAGATTCATTCCCAAAATACCTTGAGAATCTTTAGTTTCACGTGTACAACCAAGAGTTAAAGGAGGGGTAATTTGGGAATTAGAGAAACTGATTTTTTCACTAACGAGATTACCTTCAGCTAAAGTACCATCAGCATAAAAGTAAGAGTAATGGCAGAGACGATTTTCATCACAAGAAGTTGGAATTGTGAAATCAGGGATTCTAGGTTTGCAAATTGGATGAGTACATGGGAGTAGAGAGAAAGAAGAAGATAGAGAAGGATCAAAAGAAGAAGAATAAACAGGGGTTTTTTTTGGCGGGAGTTTTTTATCACATTTAACCCATGATAATTGACTACCAGTATCAAGAACCATTTCTTGAGATTGTGGTGGAGTTCCAATTGGAAGTGAAATTATTAAAGCCATTGTATATCTAAAAGATGATTTAAATGCCAATGAGTTTATTCTGAGTTTTGGGTTTGATTTTCTGTTCTGTTTGAGAGAAGAAGAGAGAGAATTTGAAAGGAGTGGGAGAGATGAAGGGGAATGAGATTTAGAGAGAGAAAGAGGGAAAGAGAGAGAGAAATTTGAACCATTTTTGAATAAAGGGGTGAGATTTTGTGAAGGTTTAAGAGGGTTTTGAGATGATGGGTAGAACAGAGAAGAAAGAAGAAGAAAGAAAAACAGAGAGTAATCCATGATGAGAGAGAAAGGGTTTTAGAGAGAGAATCAGAGAGAGAGAGAGAGAGAGAGTTGTTGAGAGAGGAATTTTAGTTTGTACTGAAGGTGGGGAAGAAGAAGAGAGTAAGTACTACTAATTGTCTTTAAAGGTTTTGGAAAGAAATGAAATGGACGGAAAGTTAATGAACAAATAACTCCAAAGAAAGAAAACGCGTCATTCAATTGGGAGGAATTGACAGGACTGATTATATTCGGAGTAAAGTTATAAAGTCAAGCAAGATTTTTCTATTGCCAAGCAAAGTAAACTACAATAAAAACGTTTAACAGTTTCAAAATATCGTTTTTTTAAATAACGTTGATGGTACGCCGTACGCCTGACCACTCTTCCGACTGAATTTCGGCTAACGTGGTCGAGCCAGATTTAGAGAGAGAAAGTGAAAAGTTCTCTCTCTAAATCTGGATCGACCGGGATTCAACAGGGATAGTGGTCGGGCATACTATCATTTTCGTTTTTAAATGTTGTTTTATGATTGACACACATTGTTTGTAAGTATGTGTTTGTTTATGGCCACTCTCAAAAAGTCATGTTGGAGCTTTCCTCAAACAATTGTGGTTGGTGTTGGGCGATTAGGGTTGATATTTGAAGACAATAAGACATAATTATCGTTAATTACATTTATTTTGTTATAAGGATCAACTAAATATGTAGAAATAAGTTACAAAATAGTAAAGATAATTAACATACAAAATGATTTTGACGATATATTATGCTATATAAGGAGAGTTTCTATATGAATTAGCCAACAATATTATAGTTTTTTTTTAAAATAGTTGAAATAAGTTAGAAATAGTAAGAATGTTTGGAAGGTGCAATAAACTTTTTTTTTTTTTTGATAAAATGAATAGTTTAACTTATTTAGTATTTTAAATTTAGATTTTAGAGGTATGTTTTTTGTGGTGTTTAACTCTCAATCTAGAATTAAGTTTATTTAGATATTGTTTCCCGAAATCTTAATTTCATTTAGAAGTTGAATAAAAAATGAACACTTCTACAATTTCACTAACAATGATTTATAGAAATCTAAGAAATTAAGAAGTTGATTGGGGATTTAAATAATAGTTTGAAGTTAAAGTTGTGTAAACAATTGTGTAAGAAACTAAAAAATGTAAGATTCTATCACTAATTTATTTAATTAGAAGCAGAAATGTCATCTTTTGTTCATCTTTTGCTTTGTTGATTAACAAAAGACAATAATTGAGTTATGAATTTTATTTCATCTTTAGAGATGGTTTACAATAATCAACAAAGAGTGTTCACCAAACACTTTCTTGACTCGTGTAACAGATCGTGCGGTGGAGAGCCACTGTCAACTATATAATCTTGACCTAAAAGATACTCAATATGGGACCCAAAGAGTTGGTGGCCTTACAACCAGGTGGGTCCTTAATTCTCATTTAGTTAAGTTAGGCTAATTTATTTAATTTATGCATGAGAACGGCTTTTACTACAGACATGTAAATAATCTAGGGGAAAAGGAATTTTTGGTGGTTCTTTTCTTTCCTTGTTTTCAGACTTCTTTAGTCAATTTTATGGGCAGTTATAAAAACTTTCTTGTCGTTTTTTTGGCTTTTGGTATAGGAAGAGCAAGATTTAGTAAAGGAAGTACGTTAGAAATATCAATCTATCCATTTGCTCTTCTTTTACCAAATTTGTTTAAGGAGGGTGTTATAAGGATCATTTAATAAATACTGCTAAAATATAAGGACTCTGATCAAAATTAATAATAAATCTAATATTCTATTCATTTGCAGTTTCCTCTCACATAAACAACCCAACCCTAATATCGTCACTACCAGGGCCGGTCCTAACATTTTGGTGGCCCGAAGCGAGAACCGAAAAATGTGGCTCCTATACTATACGCGAATCATAATTATATGAGAAAAAATTATAAGTACTTACATATTTTTATTATATTTATATTCAAAAAAAGATATTGATAATTACATTCACTGAAATTTCGCTCTTCTTACATTTTTAGATGCAAAATCACTAATAATTGTCGAGTAGTCGAGATTTTCAGTCATTTGTCTCTCAATTGACAAGATAGCTAACCCATTTAATCTTTCTTGTGACATAGTAGATCGAATATAAGACTTGATCAACTTCAACTTTGAGAAACTTCTTTCGGCAGATGCAACGGTGACGGGTATAGTTAACAAAATCCTATATGCAATCCATGCATTAGGGTAGAAGCCTTCCATTTCTTTCAAAAAATTTAACACTTCCATTGGTTTTTTGACCTCTATTGGTACAAGACGCTTCAACACTTTCAACTCAGAGAACAAGTCAAGTCCATCTATATCATATGACTCTTTAAACTTTAGAAAAGTTTCAAGGGAAGCACATGAATCTCTCAAATCACCATCATCTATAGAGTTTAGCTTATTCAAATCAAACAAAAATCCAAATGTTTTTTTGTAATTCTGAAATTGTTCGAATCTACTTTTAAATGAAGATATGGCATGATCCAATATGTATATGAAGTAATTTATTCTAAATGATTCTTCAGCTGATAGTGATGCATCTTCATTTACATTTTCGTCGAACTGTTTTCTTCTACGAATTATACGCTTTTCTCGAAATATAGCTTCAACTCCCATCTTAATTGCAATCTCTTTAGCTTCAATCACGGCTTCTGCAAATCCCACATCTCTATAACTTTCAAGATAACGAATGAGTCCTTCCAATTTATCTAATGCAATATTAATATCTATATCTTCGATTTGAAGTGCTTTGCTAACAGAATTTACCGCAAACAAAATATTGTACCAAATAATCATACTAAGTAAGAACTCAAAATTCTCTAAGTCTTGTGTTATCATGTTTTCAGCATCATGAATCGTTTTTGAATCATCACTTGTTTCAACCAATTTTTGTAAAGCTTCTCGTATTTGTGGAGCTTGATACCGTATTGCTTAACACTTTCAACCCGACTTTCCCATCGAGTTTGTGAAAGAGATTTCAGTGTGATACCATCAAAACCATGCACATTCTCTTTTAAGATTTGCCAACGCTTTGTTGAAGATGAAAATAATACATAAATACTTTGCACCGCTCCAAAGAAAGAAATTCCTCTGGAGCACGAGTTAGCCATATCACAAAGTAAGAGATTAAGACTATGATAACCACAAGGCGTGTAGAATGCTCTTGGATTTATTTCAAGCAATCTTTTCTGTACACCTTTATGTTTACCTTTCATATTAGACCCGTTGTCATATCCTTGTCCTCTAACATTATTAATATTCAAATGAAGATTATTTAGTTCATTCTTAAGGACATTGAAAAGACCAAGTCCAGATGTATCTTCTACCTTTAAGAACCCAAGAAAAAATTCTTCCACTTTTATGGGAGTTGTTGCAACATTTACACATCTTATTACTAACGATATTT
This sequence comes from Eschscholzia californica, assembly GCF_041429995.1. Lineage (NCBI taxonomy): Eukaryota > Viridiplantae > Streptophyta > Magnoliopsida > Ranunculales > Papaveraceae > Eschscholzia > Eschscholzia californica. The sequence goes on along the minus strand of NW_028238198.1, from coordinate 7,388,715 downwards.
GTTCCTCATGACTTGTATCGGGAGTGCAATCAAGAATTACTGAGTAGTACTTGGCATCTTGAATTCTTTTAACAATCATGTTCTTAGTCTCGGAAGCCAACATCAATATCAATTCGTTTTGGATCTTGTGACTAAGATAATGACAATGAATTTCGCCATTTTTAATACGTTCAAGATGCAATTTTAGTACTTCATCAAACTCCGCAACCCATTCAATAATGCCCAAAAAGTTTCCATTATTTTCTTCACCAATCTTCTCACTAGTCCCACGAAAGGCTAAACTTCTTCTAGCAAGAGTTCTCACAAGACCAACTATCCTTTTCAATACTTTTTTTCCAATGTTCCTTCTCTTTGTTAAGTTGTTCTTGTATATGTTTGTCAATAGTTTCAACTCTTCGTAATCGAACATCCAATTCATGCCATTTACTCGAAGCTTCATAATGGTCTTTACTACATTCATGACTTTTAAGCCTTCCGGTAAGATTTCTCCAATCTTGAAATCCTTCAAATGCTAATTGACTAGTATTTCCACAAGAGAACAACTTACAACAAAAACAATATACTTTATTTTTCGAAATTGAATATACTAGCCATGTCCTATCATACTTATCACCATTTATAGTAGAACGAGTATAATATGCAGGAGAGAAACGTCTACCATATTCATCCAATGGAAAATCGAAACTAATAATTCTTGTCGGACCTTTTTGTACCAAAAAGTCTCTTAAATTTTGGTCAATGACATCCCAATGTCCCGGATCAAAAATATTATTAGGTCCGTGTTCCTCACTAATAAGACCTTCATTTATATTATCATTTAAGGGTTGACTTGTATTATCTCTCTCAATATCATCTACACTATCCCCATTCATATTATCATTTGTGGTACCGTGACTACCTTGTTCCGCAATTTCATCGTTTATGTCTCTATTGTGTCTAATAAATCTATCGAGAGCACCGACTTGGGATTGAACTAATTCTTCTTCTCTTCTCTTCTTTTTTCTCTTTTCAGACCCGCATAGGTGCTTTCGAACTTTGTTAGGAGGCATAACTAAATCTCCAACTATCTCTAAAAATCAATCAAAAAATTTAATCACATGATAATTGCAAACATAATAAGAACAATAGCCAATATGTGAATCGATTAGAAAAGCTAGCTAGGTTTTGGTAAAAATCTTGTAATACTAATAAGTAATGATTTAGAAATCTAAAAGACTAAAACTAAGAGATACCACACATGACAAACCCTAGAAATTTAATAATACTAAATTACTAATGATGAAGAAATCTATAATACTTATAAAATCAATAATAGACTAATAGTTATATAGATTAGTTAGATGATTAGAGAAAGATAAGTAGTCAATAAGTCAAACAACCTATTATAATATAATGATAGAGTAAAAATTTAGTTACCTAGTTATTTAATGAGTTAGTTATTTAGTTAGAACTTAGAGAGAGAGAGAGAGTAAAAATTACCTTGATTAGTTGCCTTAAATCCTTAATGTCTTGACCCTTTTTGTCTTGTTGAGTTAAAAAATTGGATTATGAGTGCTAAGTGCCAAAGTTGGAAGTGGGAATGTGGGGTTGAAATGGAAAAGGTGAAGTGGAGCTACTGTTGGCCGTTGGGAGTTGAAGGGGATGGTGGTGGGTTGTGTTAATTGAGATGGGCACTTAAAGGCTAGGGTTTATGTTTTAAAGAATGTGAGCTTTTAAAGAATGTGGGCTTGAGTTGTGTTTTAAATGGGGCCCATTAGTTGTTTTAAAAAATTTGGAGGCCCTCACATTCTATCACACATTTTATAAAATCTGGGGGGGCTTTTAAAATTTTGTATTGAAATGTGGCCCTTGTTATTGGGTGGCCCAAAGCAGGCCCTGGTCACTACTATCAACATCACCATTAGTATTAAAATCTTGCAAAGTTTATCATCACTATAGTTTTAGTTTCAAGCTTTTAGTGATGCCTCAAGATCTCATGGATTAGGAACCACCACTAATGAAGGAGGCAGCCTACATCAAGAAAGAAGAGTCCTTTGACTTAAACGAAGGCATTGACTTAAACGAGTATATCGACTTAAACGAAGATATCGACTTAAACAAAGACACATGCATATAATGAAGATAATATGTTTCGGGTAAAAAAATCATTTTCTTATCTTCCTCTATATTGAACAAACATTTTAGGGTTTTAGGTCGTTTTTATTTCGTAAAAGATTTTTGGTTGGATCGACCGAAAAAGACAACAAATTTCAATCGGGATGGCTGAAAAAGACAACAAATTTCAACCGGGATGGCTGAAAAAGACAACAAATTTCGGCCGGGTCCGCTGAAAAAAAAACAACAAATTTCGACCGAAGAGGCTGAAATTGTTATGTTTTTTCATCCGCTCTGGACGAAATTTGTTAAAACTTTCAGTTACTCTGGATGAAAATTTTCACTATCATCCATGAATTTTTATTTATGCTAAGCGAAATTTCTTTTACGAATCTTCAAAAATTACTTTAATCAGTGTTAAAACCTAAAAATCCATGGAGAAATCAAGTAATAACAAGAATTACAAACCCATCTATAGAGATGAGTGTTGTGTTAGTCATCTAGGGGTAGGTTTCCATTTTATCTCTCTCTCTCTTTGATCGAAACAAACAGATTTAGGGGTTTTTTTGTCTCTTTTGGTTGAACAAATTTTAAGGGTGTTTATCTCTCTTCTCTCCCTTTGATCGACAAACAAGTTTTTAGTCGAACATGATTTTTCTATTTTCTCTATCTTTTGGTCGAAAATAGCTTGAGGAGAGGGACCAAAGTTTAAGGTTCAGATACTTTAAAAAATAGTGTTTATCTCTCCCTATTCTAAAATGAATGCTCTCCCTGTCTAATGCACTGTCTTTGCTAAAAATTGTTCTTCCTATACCAAAGACCCATTTTTTTTTCCCTGAAATACCTTTATCAAAATAGTCATTATATTAGTGAAACAAAGTTACGTGTGTTTTTTCAAACGTTTACTTGAAAATATTATGATGTTTGGTTGTGTGAAAAACTGAATCAAACTGGTATTTACGATTTTTTTTTGTTGAACTGTAAACTTCATATTAAGAAATTAAAACGTTATTACAATACATACTAAATAAAAGGTAAGGTACATTATGCCAAGTCTTCGATCTGTTTTTTTTTCTTGCCCATTTTGCTAGCTTATCTGCTGGGGAGTTGAATTTCCTGTTCGTGTATATGAATTGCACCTTTTCCAGCCTGTTTTTGACTTCGTGAATTCTTTGTATGTGAATTTTGGATGGCCATTGTACTCCATATCTGCTATTTTTTACGATTTTTTTAAGTCAAGCATAAAATAATGCACTAAAAGCTGCCTATAGTATATTTCTTTGACAACAAATGATTCATTTGTGTGCATTATTTTTATTTCTAATTATCTCTCTCGTTTTCTATTGATCCAACATGTGAGTCCTCCGCCCTTCTTTAATTGTTTGACGCAATATTTCTACCGTATTTGGAGAGTTTAGCCTAATAACCATGTTGTATTTGTAATTCTCTTTTTGATTCTTTTCTGCTTGACTCTCCCGTTTTTGACTAGATTCTCGCATAGCCCCCTAATTTATGTTAAATATCTTCACTTTTTTTTTTCATCTCATTAGCTAAGTCTAAAAGTCAACAATTCACTTTCAAAATTACTCCTCTTTTATTTATTTTTTGTATTGTTTTACTCATTTTTTCTTATCTCCCTTCGGCATCTTCTACAACTTGTTGTTGAAAGGTGACCACATCCTCTCTCCCTCCCTCCTTTCCTCCCTCCCACACGACAAAGGATTCGCCTCTCTCTCATACAACAGAGGGGAAGCGAACCCCTTTGTCAGACTTTTTGTCTTGATCAACAACTTTTAGATCAAGACGAGTGTCTGGTAAAACCAAACAAAGTTCGTATGATTTTACTAGAGAAAGATTCAAAGGGGATCTTCCCCTTCCCTTCACCGAACGGAGATAGAATAGATATATAAAAGAGATATACAGGAGAGAGAGAGAGAGAGAGGGTGAAGATGAATCGGTGAAAAAAAAAGAATTTAAAGAAGGGTATAGTGGGACAGTGAAATTTGACTTTCTAGTCGATACGTTGTAAATCAAATTAAAAGGATGTTTATCTTCATACTTAACATAAACTAGGGAGTCCAACTGAAAAATATTCACAAATTAGGGGGCCAAACAAAAAGTACACCACGTTTTTTTTTTCTAAACGAGACACTCTACGTGTCTGTCGATTGAAGCAAATTAAATAGGAGACTTTTTCTTTAAATACTCCAGCATCTTAATGATTTTTTAGTTTCTTTCTCCTGGTCTAAAGTTTTTCAAATTTTAGAGATATACTTGTAGAAAATTAGTGATGCAGAAACCTCTTCTTCACGAGGCATCTAATTCTACTTGGTTATATTATGAAGAAAATTACAAAAAAGTGGACAGACAAAGTTGGCTAAATTAGATTCACAAGAGAGTCACGGATAAAGAGTTGTTACAGATAATACCTTTTCATCACAAGGATTACTTGCTAGTAAGTAATACATCAATTCACACTTCTTTTATGATAAATAAGCCTTTTTTACAAGTAATTAATTCTTTTTGGACTGTTTTGAGCTCTTCTTTAATTGATTCTAAAGCCACACGTCCATCTATGATGTCTACTTATATTTCTATCATTTATTAATTTCTTACTCTTCATATTCATTATTATCTTTTTATTTATATGATTTTATTAACTTATCATCATCAACAAGGAAATGATCATCTCTCACTTATAAAACAAACCCACTATGTTATATACTATCCAAATTGATTAGGTGACATAAAGTATATTTAAGAGGCTCGTCAAGTCTGCTAGGGCTCAATCTTTATCAAACAATGAGATAGACTACCAAAGTTAAGTGATATTGAGGTAGCGGTTTTTTAACATATATAATATGTTGGAACTGTTATGATGTCACTGTTACATTAAAAATAATAGTAACATAATCGTAATGTGCAGGGACGGATCCAGGATTTTCACTTAGGGGGTGCGGATTTATATACCTAAATAATTTTTTTTTTTTTGCAAACACAATAATTAATAAAATACTTATATTCATTAATTATATTGATACATCAACGATTACAAACGCAATTGACCTCTACGAGAGTTCATATTTTGAAATGTTCGCATAATCGACTCATTGTCAATTTCACTAAAAATTTCTTTTTCAATAAAGACTACTAAACTATCATTTAGCCACGCATCACTCATCTTGTTTCTTAAGCGTGTTTTAACTAGCTTCATAGCTGAAAAAGCTCTTTCAACAGAGGCAGTTGCAACCGGCAGAGTCAGTGCTAAAGTGATAAGCAAATAAACTAGATGATATGCTTTATCCCTCTTAGTTTCCACCAATGTTCTGGCAAGAGCTCCAATTCCATCTAAATTTGAGAAACCATCATTGTGCCTCATATCGTAAATGTAATTATCAAGCTGAGAACTTAGTAGCATAGTGTCAAGACTACTGAAATCTGACGGATAAAATTCAGCAAGACGCATCAACTTACTTTTGTCGAAAAGAGCAAAATCTCTAGATGGACTCAAACATGCCATACAACGGAGCAACTCCGTATTCTTCTCAGTGAAACGAGCATTTAATTCTTGAAGTTGCATATCAATAACGGTATTGAAAATCTCCACTTGATAGTGATACAAGTTTGTAATTTGTTGTGCATTCCTTCTGCTTCTCCCTTGAACTATGTACGAACCATTAAGATCAACAACTTCAATATTATGTTTTTCACAAAAAGTACAAACATTCCAGACCAACGATGACCACTCATGGTCTCGTACATATTGGATTCTAGATTTTGATGACTCAACGAAATCCATTGCAGTCACAATATCTTGGTCTTTTCTTTGTAGTACTTGTGACAATTCATTTGTTATTCCCAACAAAAGCTTCATCAAATGTAAACAAAATACGAACTCAAAAGTTTGCATCTTGAATAACAAATCTATTGCTTCCCTTTTTTGATCCGCTCCAACAGAATGTGTAGCAATAACTTCAAGGACGTCCATCACAGAACTGAACATGAAAGGTTCTAACAAAGATGCCAAACTGTTATAGTGGGAACCCCAACGAGTAGCTCCAGATCGCCTAAGACTTGTTTCTTGATTTAAACCTTGTCCAGTTATAAGGTCTCCGAGTTCATTTGCTTCTATTTTTTTTGTTTTTTGTATAATGTTAAGCATACTTTGTCGCTTGCACGATCCTCCAATAACATTAATCATTTGCCCGACTAAATGGAAAAGTAAGTTCATACTCACATGATTATTCGCTAGTGATGCCAATTTTAAACTTTTAGCGCAAGTATCTGTCACATGCTCAACCCCTAAAAACCTCTCAATAACACGCCCTTCGATGTTCACATAACGAATCACAATAGCCATTTGCTCCTTTATAGAAATATCTCGTGCTTCATCAATCAAAATAGAGAAGGGAGCATCACCGAGATCACTAATAATCCACTTAATAGTTTCATATGCACATGAATAAGCAATATCTTTTTGAATATTAGGAGCAACCAATTTCAAATTTCCAGCAGCATTATCAAATGTAACTGCATCAATTTCTGGACAATTTCGAGCAAGAAGCTTTAGTAGTTTAATGAAATTACCTGGATTTTGTGAAGTTTCAGATTCATCATTTCCGCGAAACGCCAATCCTTGTTCCAATAGATACCGAGCAACCTCTATGGTAGCGTTTAAATGGGTGCGGTATGCCACTTGAGTTTGCTCGGAATGTCTATCTAATGCCGTTGTGATATGTTGTTGTTGATTCATCAAATTTATACAACTAATCCGAGCATTATAATGTTGACTATTCATATTTCCAACATGTTTCATTAACCGGTCAGGTTTTCTCCAACTATTCCAACCTCCATTAACAAAAGTATCCCGACCAGTTTTACCTTTTTCAGAAACTTACCAATGTCGGAGTTGATTCCGGTGTTGGAGTCGGCCCCGGTGTTGGAATAGAAAATAACGTTGGAGTCGAGTCAGGAACTTCCGGTGTTGAACTTGATGAACCCGAAGAAAATTTTCTTTTAAAATACCTTTCCATAATTACTAGTTGAACTTGAATACTTGATTAGATGAATATTAAGAAGAAGTAGTAGTAGAGGAGAAGTGATTTTGGTGTGGTTTGAGATGAAGAAATGAGATATATATATAGAGGTAGAAAATTGTGTAGTTGGATAGTTGGATAGATGAATTGAAGTTTATAGAGGTTTAGGGTAGATGAATTGAATTTTATAGGATTAATGATAGATGATTTGAAGTTTATAGGATTTAGATTTTAGGATAAATGAGTTGAAGTTTGTAGGATTTATGGTTAGAGTTAAAGTTTGTAGGGATTTAGGGTAGATGAATTGAAGTTTATAGAGTTTAAGGGTAGATAAATTGAAGTTTGTAGGAGTTTAGGGTAGATGAATTGAAGTTTGTAGGGATTTATGGTAGATGAATTGAAGTTTTAGAGTTTAGGGTAGATAAATTGAAGTTTGTAGAGTGTAGGGTAGATGAATTGAAGTTTGTAGGGGTTTAAGATATTTGAATTGATTTTATATAGGTTAGTAGTTAAATTGATTATATTTTAAAAAAATAAAACTAAATTGGGGGGCAGCTAGGTTCGAACCCATGTCACACTAGTTCAAAACGCTAAGGGGCTTGCCATCTATACCATCAGGCCATTCTCCAACTCTGTTAGAACAATGCACGGCCATTTACATATACTTAAAAGCATAGGCACTTCAGAAATAAAACTTAAAATGTAGGTACTGGGTTTCAAACTCACAACCTTCACGTCAAGGGCACTTAAATCCCGTAATTTAACCATTACGCCAAAGTCTTCTTCATGTCATCTAAACATATCGTTATATACATATTCACATATACCTACATCTATATAAAAAAAATTTACTACTACTACTACTATTTTTTTTCGGGAGGATCCAGGGGGTGCGGCCGCACCCCCTCGCACCCCCATGGATCCGCCCCTGGTAATGTGTCGCAAAACGTAGTTAATAATGTGATAAGAGTTACAACAACTCCACGACAAGAAAGAAATGTATACTGTTACGACGTCTTTTCTATGGTCACCCAACTAAAAAACCCTAAAAGATAAACCATCTAGGTGGAGTAGATACAATTATATGAAAGTCGCCTTCAACATAAGTAAGTCTTTAATTTAAAAGATGGTTTATACTTTATAACATCAACATCATCCAATTTAATATAAGTTCATATATAATTGCTTAGTAGTACTCACTGCCAAATCCATTATATGTAAGCTATTTGGACCAGAAGTTTGATTTGGTCATGCATATATACTATTTATTTATGATATATAATGACCACAATTATATGCTCCTTTATGCAATACTAGGGTATATCCCGTGCCCTAGGGCACGGAGTTCAATCAAATGTTACGAAATTTATTGTTATATTTTATTGTGAGAGAGAGAATTTTATTAGTTATTACTTTTTGTATTATTTTTTTTTGTTTCTTTTCTCTTAATTAGTTATTATTTTAAATAGGTAACTTTATCTCTACGAAGGAATATATTTTTAAATAGGTTACTTTATCCCTAGGGCACGGATACTATACTTGTATCAAACAAATATTACGATATTTATTATTATATTTCATTGAGAGAGAGAGATTTTTATTAGTTATTATTATTTTTTATTATTTTTTATTTCTTTTCTCTTAAATTAATTATTATTTTCTTGAGAGAGAGAGATTTTAATTTCTTCTTTTAATCCTTGAAATTTATTTTGTTTCTTTTTTTTTTTTAAATTAGTTATTTTATTTCTAAGAAGGAAAAGATTATTGTTTTTTAAATAGGTAACTTTATCTCTACGAAGGACTATATTTTAAATTTTGAGAAGGATTCTAGACAATATACATAATTAAATAAGGATGTTTGTCCCAGTCATCGTTTTCCCTTCTGTTTTATATAATAGATTATTCCATTGAATAGAGACGATGTTGATTCTTATCTTAGACCAAATAGGTAGACTACAGTTTATTTTTATTTTTCATTTTAAAAAATATACTTAAGTGATGGAAGTTGAATAATGTTAATCGAGTTGGTCTATGAGTTTCAATTGATTAGTTGATTAATCTATCTCTTTAGTAGTATTTGAAATATAAATATACTTTCTGTTACTATCCATTTGACAAATTATTGCATAAATTAAAATTGTTTTCATTTTTAATCTATTATATTATATTATGAGGCATTAGCTTCCTTGAAGAACATATGTACATTTTCATTTTGTGATTAGACAATAAAAAAAAACACTAGTTGTATAATAAGTTGTTGTAATGAGTACTTACCAAAGACAATAAAACATCAAACGGAATTACTTATTAGTTCAAATCTAGAATATGATTGCAGGTCTTAAATGATGAGTCTTATTCAAAGTTGTCTTTTTTGGGCTATTTCGATTCATAAGTTTTGACTAGAATAATCTTGTGTCTAATTTAAATCAAACTCACAACAAGTCTGAATTAGGGAACTACTTGACTAAAATTTATGCCACTTCAAAAGTATAAAGAAGGTTTTTAGATTCGAGCCCTGGGTTAATTTTCATAAAGGGAATATTTGTTCAGATGAGAAAATACTATCAAAAAATATGAAAATAATTTATTTTTCCACCACTTTTCGGTGAAGTGGTTGGAAAATTGTTCCGAAATTGGGGGATCCGAAGTTCTATTTTTGGTGCAAGTGGAAAGATAATAGTAATGATCAACTTTCTTTCTCTGAAGGCAAAGTTTAGGGGAGCTACGAGGAGAGGGGGACCTCAAGGGCTGTGGGTGGCCAATAAAACTCCCCAAGATGTAATTGTCCTCAATACTTGAAGGGTAGTTCTAAGCAGGGGTCTTGCTCCAGTAGCACATCTAGGCCCGAATCTTTAGTGGTCCAAAGCTAATTTATAACTTGATAATGCAAATACCTTCTATCACTAATGTTACGTTTGGCACGCGAAAATAACGTGGAAAAATAATGTGATTCATGGACATCACAATCTTGGTTGTTCTCCGACTCTCAAGTTTGAGACTAAATTCTCGCATAACTCCCTAATTTATACTAAATATCTTCACTTTTTTTCAACTCATTAACTAAAAGTCAACATTTCACTCTCAAAATTACTCCTCTTTTATTTATTTTTTGTTCATTTCATCATTTATTGATATTGTCTTATTGAGGTAAAAATGATGGCCTATAGTTTGTGTGAGATGAGGATAATTTTAAGATAATAATGAACATATTTCATCGGTATGATATATTTAAGACAATTTATGTATGATTGTCTTATGCTCAATGAAGGGAAGTGTGAGGGGCAAAACTAGTTTTACAACTGATACACCATTAGAGAGACAACATAAAAAAACAATATTTTTATCGAGGCACACACATTACCTGTAGGCACTTCATCTTCTTCCTCGATCTCGTCTGCGACCAACCTTCTTTCCCAAATTTCGCTGGACAACCACCGTTAGGTTCACCACCACCACCTTCTTACCCAAATGTCTGTAACACTCTCTCTCTAACAGAAATCCTACATACTCTTTAAACATCTGATCTATCTCTCTAACACCTACATACATCACCTTTCTTCATTATAGATTTCGAGCAACCCTTCACCACTTGGTCAAAATTCTTTATCCTTCATAGCAGAATCCTTTCGAGGGTATTTGTCTTCAATAATGATATAAAAACCGAATAAAGTTTTGAAATCTAGGGTATTTTTTGTTAAAAAATTCGATAAGTCTAGGAAGCCTGTCATTTGGGTACTCCCTATGACCCGTCCGACTCAAATGGACTAAAAGACAAAGACCAAATCACTTTCTCTCTCTAAAATTTTCCTTGTCTTTTAGCCCATGTGAGTTGGACGGGTCATAGGGAGGCCCCAAATGACGGACTCCCTAGACTTATTGTAAAAGATTATGGGAATTTGTTAGGAATATTTTTAGGGTTTTGTGATTGTTTAGTATTTGTTACAATCTCTGTCAGGGTATCTGTAACAATTTGTTTTAGGGTTTTGCGACTTGTTAGAACTTATAATTTTGGTTCCTACCAGGAGCGGAGGTATGTAGGGGTGGGATTTACACCCGACTGCCCACCACCCGTTATGGGCACCCAGAGTCCGAAATGGCCCGTGGGTGCCCATGCCCGACATGGGCAAATCCCACCCCACACGGCGAAAAAGGGTGGTGGGTTCGGGTGGAAAGGCTCACCCGCAGTTCCGCCCATGTCCGAGGCCGCTAAGTTCACCGTCAGGGGCCCAAACTTATAATGGTAAATATTGTGCATTAAACAACCCATTATCAAGTCTACAAAAGTTCCCTGTCATTAGTATATGGGCCTGACTTGGAAGCACCTTCCATTAACTTGCCCCTTGCTATGTAAGTTCTAAGGGTTTGGCTATAAAGTTAAACTAGATATCATCAAAATTAATACATTAAAATTTTCGTTGATATGTAATGGCATTTACCCGACACCCGACTAACCCGAACCCGGCTTGCCGAGTCTCTGAATGGTCATGGACGGGCTTTGATTATTGCCAATGTGAAAGTTATCCGCCAATTTACCCGGCTGCCGTAATAGCCAAAGGCCTAATCTACCCGACCCGCCCGAGCCCGAGCTTAAGCTACCTATGGGTGACTATGGGCGCCCGATTCCCCCTGAATATTGTGAGGTATATGAAGTCTCCGTAATTTTGTCAAGAGAGTAGGGGTAGTTTAGGCTTTTAGCATGGTGATATTTTTTTTTTTGTTTCTGGTTTGGGACGGGAAGGAGAATGGGGAAGTTGTCCCAAATCGACAGCAAGCAAGGAGGAGCCGGGAGTTGTAGGGTATCTGAGTTCACTTTCTCTTCAGGATTTTAGGGAGGGTTTATCTAATTATCTTCAATCGAAGACAGCAAGAAACCTAACTTCTGAGCAACTAGGGGTTTTTGATTTTATCTTAAATCTTCATTTTTCAAGGATTTGGTTAGTAACTTTCTCATGTTTGATGTTTCTAAAGTCTTTCTGACTCATAGAGGTTAATGATCCTTATTCCATGTTATAGATATAATTTTGCTTCCCCTTTAATGAAACTCATAGTGTAATGGAGATGATTTAGGATTTCAGGTTGTAGTCTTGTAGACCAACTGTTTGATGAAATTCCTCTTACTTTCTTATAAGTTATAAATCATAGATAAGTATAAATTTAGTTTACTAGTTGATGTCTAAATAATTGTCCATCGACATTGTTTATTGATTCATATTTAGCTTATTTGATTGATTCATAGTTAGCTTACATAAATGTGTTATGCATCGTTAAGAATGTATTGTTATCGCTAGAAATTGCTTTTAAATAACACTTTTACATGTATTACACGCATTATAGGCAGAAACCTACTTATAGTGACTTTCGTTAAAACTTCTGACTACCGTGAGGTTAAAGCGTAGTCCTGTATAAGTTAAAACCCTAGCTGGCTCCGCCCCTGGTTCCTAGTTCCTACCACTGAAATTTACTCATTACCAGTAAGACTGAAGTTTAATATTTCTTTTTAATTGAGTGACTATAAGACTGAAATTTAGTTCCTTTTTAATAGTGTGAGACTATAAGACATGTAGTTATTAAATCAAACAGTCAGGCCTGATTTCAGTATCATCCTCGATTGTTGTAGTGTAAGTCTAAGTAGTACGACTCGGACTCGGACTCGGCTCGGCCAAGGGCCGAGTCCGAGTCATGGTCCGAGTCAGCCGAGTCACTCGGCCGAGTCAGCCGAGTCACTCTAAGCCCTTATGAAATTTTTAGTAGTATATATGTATATAAAACAGTAACATGATAATACTTAATCTAATCAAGTTCGAACTTAAAAATCAAATTACTAGTAGTGTTAGGAACAAGTAGAACTAAATAATCACTCCGGTAGACTCGTACTCTAATACTAATAACTAATAGACTTATCTTCTTAAATATTCTTCCTAATTAGATATTAACTAGGAATATTATATAAAAAAAACACCCATAGGCATACAAATCAGACTGCAATAATGAAAGAAAAATTATCTCAGCCGAGTTAGCCGAGTCAGCCGAGTCGACCAAGTCTGACCGAGTCAGCCCGAGTCACTCGGGCTAACCCTAGACTCGGGAACTCGGTGGAACTCGGCTCGGGTTACTGCCGAGTCCGAGCCGAGTCCCGAGTCACTCGGCTGACTCGGCCGAGTCGGACTGCATAGGTGTAAGTTATTGAATTTCTCCTCCTTTTGAACTCCAACCCTAATCGTTCTCTTCCTTACTTCTTCTCTCAATTGAAGGGTTCTTACTTCTTACAAATACACTCATGGAGCCTCCATCCCCTGCTCAGTTTACAGAAGAATCAAAGACTATCTTTGCCGAAGGTATATCCCTAGTTCTTTCCAGATGGGCATCTCTTCAGATGGCAATTCAAAACGAATGGGGTGGTCGAAATTCTCTTCAGAAATCTCACCAGTTAGCTTCTGATATCTTCTCTTGGTTTTTCCAAACCAAAGGTATTAAGATCACACTCTCCCTCTCAACCATTTTTTGGGTAGCTAGAATAATTAGGGGTTTTCAATTCTAGGGTTTTGTTGTAGATTATTATGCATACTTTTAGGGCAAACAAATACTCTTTATTGATCTTACAATTTAGGGTTGTGGGTGGGATTGATTGGCAGATTTTTATATTGATGATTTGGAGGATTTGCTGTTTGAAAACATGAGAGTCTTGTTTAATGTAGAGCTTGATGATGGTAGTGAAGAAGAGGTATGCATATGATTGTATGCTATTGGATTAACTTGAAATTTTAATTGCCATTTGCCAGGAATATTACTTGATAGAATCATAGAGTAGGGATTTGCAAGTACTAGCCTTTCGAGCTTTTATTCATTTGTTCCTCTTAACTCCGAGTAAATTATGATGATGCGCAGTCCAACTCGGTCGAGTAAAGCCCGAGAAGATTCCTAATCTAACTCCCGGAGCCAAGGGTTCAACGTCTTCAACGATTTACTTGCTGAACTTAGCCGAGTCTGGCTGAGGTCTCAAGCCCCACTGACTCTTTGAGCCAGTAGATAACTCTTTCTTTCTTTGAAATAAGAAGTTTTACAAACTAGGGTTTTAAGTTTTAACTAAAGAAGTTTTAGAGGGAGACCTTTGTTTGCTCAGCAGAATATATACCATATATTCTATATCTTGGGAGCTTAAGGTTAGTGTATTATATCATGGGTCATGACATAATCTTGTTAAGTGTCTAGTTATGGAAGTTATATTTTGAACTTCGATATGTCATGAATCATTTTCCCAGGAGACCTTATGGTTGGTGCAATACAGGGAGGGATGATTCGGCTCACATTCACTGTAAAGATAACTGTTTGAAGAATTTGAAAGACCTAGATATTGATTTCTTAATGATTTTCTTTTTGCTTTTTTCTTGTTGTTTCAATTAGATAGCTGCTGATTTAACGACTATGTATGAAGAATGTCTTCAACAAACTTATGAGACAGTAATAAGACTAAGGGCATCAAAGACTGGGGAAGAAGCAGTCGCTCGAAGCCGACAGGTACTTAATTATCCTCATGTGTCATATATTGTTGAAACTCTATTTTTTCCTTCGCGCAAGGTTTCGTGGTTGCGAAAATCCTCTATCATCGAACTTTAGTTGTTACTTGTTAGTTACAAAATCAAATTAGAGTCCAAAGTACGTATTCGATGAACTTGTGCTGAATAATATAAGTCAATTTTACGGATTTGGGAGGCAAGTACCGTATGTTGCAGAATGAGCGTTACGGAGAAAGAAACGTATGATTATGTCCTCGGTGACGATGATTATCGGCTGTTTGTTTTGGAATTTGAAGGTTTTTCGAAAGACTTGAGGTATTTGATTTTCTCTAAGTCAGATCTAAAATCTAACTCGAGGGCCGAATAGACTTGAGTGAGATTCTAGATGTTTGTTTCTATCTGACTCATGATGTCAGACTCGTCAGAATGTCTGATTATGGGTACATTTGAATCAGACGGTTCAGTTTGGAGTTCGGACAAATGAGAGAACAGAAAACAAATACCACCTTAGTCCATGACTATGAAAAAATAGTACTAGATCTACATGTTATGCCTAGACTCTAAGGTTCTTGCCCACTTGAGATGATTTTAATACGTGTCGATTTAATTAGAATCTGAGTTTTATATTGTTATGTGCCAGTTGGTAAATGAAGATGAAACTGACGAGAGCTCAGATGAAGATAACGATGCATCAGACATGGTAATGGATGAGCAGAAAGACGTTTCTACAAACAATGAAGCTCCGTCGGTAGAGCAAGCGCCTGTAGAAGCAGATGATGGGTGGACTGTAGTACCATCAAGAAAAAATAAGGGAAACCGACGGTGATAGATTGAAACTCGTGGTTGAAACTTTGAAGACTTTTTATCTATCTCTATGGTAACTTGAACCAGTTAGTTTGGTTTCAGCTTTACTTTCGTAAGTTACTATGAATTATAAAATTTTGAGAGTTACATGTACTACAATTTTTCAATGTTATATTTTGCTTTATTCACATGATCTTTTTCTTTTCTGTATTATGTGTTTTTTTACCTTTCAGCTTGGACCAAAGGTACTACGCCACTACTCAATTTTGTATAGTGTATTTTCAAAGCGTATTTTAACCTAGATATTTTATTAGAGTTCACATAACCTCGATTGTGAGTCCCTTGTGGTAGGGAGCTTGTGCACCCGCGCAGACCGCACCCGGGAGCTTGTGCACCCGCGCAGGCCGCACCCGTCACCACTCGGCTCTCTAGGTGGGTTAGACGAGATATCCATATAAACACAGGCAGACCCCAAACACTTCAAAAATCTGAATGCATTTATTGTCTGGAAAAGAAAAAGACACATCATGATCATGCCTACAAACGTGTCCATCTTGAACTATATAGAAACCCAAATGTCAAAATGAACCACTTAACAAAAACACTATTAAAAGATCAAAAAACAACATAATCAAACATAACAATCCTGAGTCTTGCTGAATCAACTCACCTAATCATGGATCAAAATGAGTCAAATTCAATTGTTATTCACAAAGGAGGGTGTCATTGTGGGAGAGTAAGATGGGAAGCTAAAGCCCCATCAAATATTGTTGCTACAAATTGCAATTGTTCTATTTGTTCAATGAAAGGAAACATCAATTTCACTGTTCCATCGAAAGATTTCAAATTAATTGATGGTTCTGATAGTTCCATTACTACTTACACTTTTGGTACTCAAACTGCAAAACACAATTTCTGCAAAATTTGTGGAATTGCGTCGTATTATGTGCCACGATCAGATCCAGATGGAGTGGCTTTAACAGTAAAATGTATTGATTCGGGTACTTTGAATCATGTTGAGATTAAACATGTTGATGGTAGAAATTGGGAAGAAGTCTTTGGTCGTGGTTGATAAGGAAGGATAAAGAAAGCTCTTTTGATTCTCAACGAACTTTTGAGAACCTTAGATTTTTCTGAAATTTTGATTTCGTATTAACGGAGATGATTAAACTGGGTTGTTAAAAAAAGGAAGTATTCATGAACAAGTATTTCATTAATTGAACATGATCCTTCTCTATTTCATGATTAACTTCCTATATAGTTGTATTTCAAGATTGACTCAGAGTTAGCTAATAAAGTTGTATTACAAAAGAAAATTTGAACTAATAGGAAATTGAGATATTGGAGTAAACTAAAATGGTTAATTAATTTTTGTCCAAACTTTACACGTTTCAACAGGGTAAAGATAATCCCATTGTTGATCGAGAGTGCTTTTATATGTTACTTTTGTGAGACCGTGTGAAGAGGATTAAACCTTGAAGTAATCAACTCGATGAAACTCGAGGAAGATGGATGAGATGAAGCCGAGGTATAAGCTTAGCACTTCGGTGAAACCGAGTGGGATTGTTATGCTCTCGGTATAGCCGAGAGTGATCACAGCACCTCTCGGTTATAACCGAGAGTGTGAAGTGTGGTTCTCGGTAAAGGGCGAGATATGATGATGAAGAACTCGGTTGATGTCCCGAGTGTGTGTTGTAATGGTAATTGAGATGGAAACCGAGTGATGATGATGATAACCGAGAGAGAGAGATAGGTGAAAACCTTTTGTTATTAACTTACAACTTGTATATTACATTATGTATGGATCTCTTTATATAGGAAACCTAATACATAGGAGAAGTTTTAGAAATATGAAACTCTAATTAACTCTATCTAATACAACAATCCTAATCATAATAGGAAACCTAATTAACTTAGGAATCCTTATCCTAACCGTGGACCTAATCCACTCGGTTTAGCCGAGTGGAGTAGACCTTCCAACACTCCCCCTCAAGTTAGAGCGGGAATGGAAGTAACGCCTAACTTGCCAATAATGTTCTTGAACGGTTCTGCCCCAAGTGGTTTTGTGAAGATATCCGCTAACTGATTATCTGAACTGGTGAAGCGCGTGGCAATGACGTTGTCTTTAATCTTTTCACGAACGATGTGGCAATCTATCTCAATATGTTTGGTACGTTCGTGGAAGACGGGGTTATCAGCAATGTGGAGAGCGGCCCGATTGTCACAGTAAACTGTCATCAGATCGGAGTGATCAATTCCAAAGTCAAGTAATAAATACTTGAGCCATTGTAATTCACATGTAAGTATGGCTAAAGCTCGATATTCTGCTTCTGTCGAAGATTTGGCAACTGTAGGTTGTTTCTTTGATTTCCAGGAAAGAGGGCTGGACCCAATCATTGTAAAATATCCTGTAGTTGATCTACGGGTTGAAGGACAACCAGCCCAATCCGAATCACAGTATCCTGTAATGTGGAGAGAGCTGTTTGCGGATAAGAAGACTCCTTTGTCAAGTGTACCTTTCAAGTATCGTAGTACGCGATGAGCGGTGTCTAAGTGTACTTGACTGGGTGTTTGCATGAATTGACTGAGATTATTCACTGCAAAGGTGATATCCGGTCGTGTGACCGTTAAATAAAGTAGTCGCCCGATGAGGCGACGGTAAATTGACGGATCGGCCAATGGTGTCCCGTCGGTGGGAGAGAGGCGGAGTTTTTGTTCCATAGGAAACTCCGAAGGACGTGCAGCGGTTAGTCCAGAATCTTTTAGAATATCAAGTGCATACTTCCTTTGACATAGAAAAATGCCTTGTGACGAGCGAGATACCTCAATACCAAGAAAGTATTGTAGGCGTCCCAAATCTTTTAAGGAGAATGCCTTATTAAGAAATACCTTTAACTGGGAAATAGCATGGTCATTATTTCCCGTGATAATTATGTCGTCCACATAGACGAGAACGTAGATCTGAGTGGAGTGAGAACGAAAAGTAAAAAGAGAATAGTCACTTTTGGATTGAGAAAAACCACGTTCGATAAGAACGGATGAAAATTTTGAAAATCATTGACGGGAGGCCTGTTTTAGTCCATAAAGGGATTTGTGAAGGTGGCATACTTTAGACTCCCCCTGAGAGGAAAACCCGGGTGGGAGTTTCATGTAAACTTCTTCATTCAAATCGCCTTGAAGGAAAGCGTTATTGACATCCAATTGATGGAGAGTCCAGCCTTTGATGGCGGCGATGGAAAGAAGGACACGAACAGTAACTAATTTAGCAACTGGAGCAAAAGTGTCATTGTAATCCAACCCTTCTATTTGGGTGTAACCCTTAGCTACCAGGCGTGCTTTATAGCGTTCGATGGAGCCATCGGACTTGAATTTGATTTTATACATCCATTTACAACCGATGGGTTTCTTGCCAGGTGGCAAACTGGTAATCGTCCAAGTTTTGTTTTCTTCTAAGGCCGAAATTTCTTTGGCCATGGCGTCTTTCCAATGAGAGGACTTCATTGCTTGAGTGAAAGAGGTTGGTTCGGTTGTTGTCAAGACCGAAGAGAGAAATTGTTGATGGGAAGTGGAAAACGAGTTAATAGAGAAATAATTTTCAAGTGGATACTTGATGGAACTCGTATTTGAACATATGTAGTCCGCAAGATGGGCCGGTGGCCTGCGAGACCTCTTGGGGCGGCCGGAATTCTCCTCGTCGGAACCCGAAGTGGGAATGGCGTTCGGTGAGGGAGGTGACGAGGAGGTGTCGGTAGATGATGGAGCGACTGACTCTAAAGACGCCCCTGGACAGGGAAGCCCGACAGTGGAGTCTGCAGGCACCCCCGAAGTGGTGGTCTGTTGTAGACCCGAAGCAGGTCTGGCAGGGGTGTCTGGAGGCACCCCTGCGTCTGTGTTCTGTCCAGAACTGACTGGAACAGCAGCTTCGTCCGAGCTGCTGTCCGTCGGCTGGACGGTCTGTTTCGGTACGTTTGCCGGAAAGGCAAACGTACCATTGTCTTCAATGCATAGATGAGGCGGAGGACATGAAGGTGGTGGTTCCGCCGGAAGAGAAGAGGACATTGGAAATCGAGTTTCGACGAACGTTACATCTCTTGAAATAAAGATTCGTTTAGTCGAGATGTCGTATATACGGTAGCCCTTCTGTCCACTAGGGTAACCAAGAAATATTCCGGCGGAAGAACGGGCATCCATCTTTGTTTTGACCAAAGGAATTCGGGCATAACAAAGGCAACCAAACACACGAAGGTGGGAAAGATTCGGAGGAGAACCGAGTATAATTTCATGAGGAGACTTACCTTTTAGGTTGGGTGTCGGTAATTTGTTTATCAAATAAACCGCGGTTAACACACATTCTCCCCAAAAGGACAGAGGAAGATTCGCTTGAAGGCGTAAGGAACGGGCCACTTCAAGAATGTGACGATGTTTTCGTTCAACCACCCCGTTTTGTTGTGGTGTGTAAGTACAACTACGTTGATGTACAATTCCTTTATCAATGAACCAATTTTGTAAATATGAGTTCATGAATTCGGATCCATTGTCCGATCTCAATGTTTTGATTTTGCAATTAAATTGCGTGGAGACATAATCGAAAAAATTAGTTATGAATTTGCTAACATTCGATTTGGAACTCATAAGGAAAATCCAAGTACAACGTGAATAATCGTCGACAAGGGTTAAAAAATATCTACACCCGGAGGTGGATGGGACCGGAAAGGGTCCCCATACGTCCGCATGAACTAACTCAAATATATGAGAGGAAGAAGAAGTACTAAGTGGGAAAGGTAACCTAGATTGTTTAGAAAGTGGACAAATTTCGCACGGTACTTTATTAGATAAAAATTTAAAATTCAAACATGGAAGTTTAGAATTAAAAAATTGAAAACGACTAAAAGATGGATGTCCCAAGCGGGAGTGCCATAAAGAAAAAGACTCATGACTAGAACTATCTAAACTTGAAACTGAAAGGATGGGACGCTCCGTGCGAAGGAAGTAAAGGTCATCATGAAGACTACCATGCCCAATCTCCGTCCTCGTTGTTCAGTCCTGAAAAACACACAAATTGCGGTCAAAAAGGACGGTACAACGAAGTGAATTAGATATTTGAGAAATAGATATGAGATTAAATTGAAAAGATGGAATATGAAGCACATCTTGTAAATAAAATCTATTCGAAAAATAGATGGTACCAATGTGATCAACCTTGATTCGGGAACCATCCGGTAATTGAACATATAAGTCCGGTGGTGCAAGGGAATAAGAAGAAAATCTTGAGAGACTTGAACAAATATGTTTAGCGGCTCCCGAATCAATGACCCAAGGAGGATGAAAAGAAGAAGAATACTTACCCGTTAAGTTGACTAGAGGATCTTTGTTGGTGCCGTTAGAATTAGTAGATGTGGGCTGTTGGGTTCGTTCCAAAAGAGCAAGGACGTTTTGGTATTGTTCATTGGTTAATGAAGTTGCTGTAGGCACCCCCGTACCTTGATCCAAAACCGAGTTGGCCATAGGATCTTGTCGATTGCGATTTCGATTGCGTTGACCATAATTGGGTGGATAACCATGTATCTTATAGCAAGAAGTAACATCATGACCATGAATCTTGCAATTGTCACAAAAGGGTCGAGGTCTTTTTGTACGTTGCCTCTCCGAACCGTTGTAACGGTTTTGATTATATTCATTATTACCAACGGCAAGGGCAGCGTTGTTGGAGTCGTTATGCATAGGAGTAATGAGATTTTGTTGAACCTCTTCTTGTTTAATAAGGGAATGAATACGTAGGATTGATGGGAAGGGTTCAATCAACAAAATTTGACTCCGAATAGAGGAAAATCTATCGTTAAGTCCTTGGAGAAACTCCATGGCTCTATCTTGGTTAGTTCTTTCTACCAAGGAACGACCATGACCACATGTACAAGGCTCGGAGATTAACAAGGAATTGAGTTCGTCTTGAAGAGCCTTGAGATTAGTAAAGTACGTTGAAACGTCGGAATTGTCTTGTTTAAGACAAGAAATTGCTCTTTTGAGTTGAAAAAATCTTTGGAGCATTACTTTGATGGAATCGGTCATAAAGATTATGCCATATATCGGAAGCCGTCTCATCATATAAGATGGATGATCGAAGAGGTGGGTCTACCGAATTGATAAGCCAACTAGAGACGAGATCGTTACATCGTCCCCATTGTTCTAACTCATTAGGATCGGTGGGTTTGTTGATGCTTCCATCTACGAAACCTAGTTTGCCTTTTGCTCTTATGGCTTTTGACATTCCTCGAGACCATGAGGAATAATTATCACCGGTTAGAAGTGGTGTAATAAGAATAGTAGTGGGGGAATCCGAATGGTGAACTTCAAACGGTCCACTATTGATGTTATTGTGAACTTGAGAAGTCTCCGAAGTTTCGGGAGTAGTCATGATTCAAAAAAAAAAATTTAGGCTCTTATACCATGTGAAGAGGATTAAACCTTGAAGTAATCAACTCGATGAAACTCGAGGAAGATGGATGAGATGAAGCCGAGAGGTATAAGCTTAGCACTTCGGTGAAACCGAGTGGGATTGTTATGCTCTCGGTATAGCCGAGAGTGATCACAGCACCTCTCGGTTATAACCAAGAGTGTGAAGTGTGGTTCTCGGTAAAGGGCGAGATATGATGATGAAGAACTCGGTTGATGTCCCGAGTGTGTGTTGTAATGGTAATTGAGATGGAAACCGAGTGATGATGATGATAACCGAGAGAGAGAGATAGGTGAAAACCTTTTGTTATTAACTTACAACTTGTATATTACATTATGTATGGATCTCTTTATATAGGAAACCTAATACATAGGAGAAGTTTTAGAAATATGAAACTCTAATTAACTCTATATAATACAACAATCCTAATCATAATAGGAAACCTAATTAACTTAGGAATCCTTATCCTAACCGTGGACCTAATCCACTCGGTTTAGCCGAGTGGAGTAGACCTTCCAACAGACCGTTCCATGAAGGATGGGGTGGTACTGAAACTGAGAGTAGATGCATCCAATTCAGACTGATGAAATCTATTCCTACAATCATTACTTATTTGGGTATAAAATTTCAGAATGGTTTGAAGCTGAGTATTGCCGTGGGTGGTCGTTGGAATTTGGCTAGTTTCTTAGTCATTAGCAATTGGGAAATACCAACTTCTACATTGACTGAGTCTTTATTCCCTGGAAATTTTTGGATCAAAAAATAAATGTATCACCTAAATTGACTGAGTCTTTATTCCCTGGAAATTTTTGGTTATTCCCCAAAGCCGCGACAAAAAAAAAAATGCTATTGACACACTTCTCTTTACCCTTTACCGGATTTAGTAATGTCTTAATTAAGTGAGGCCTCGATCCACTATGAGAATTATATCTAATAATAACTTCATAACCACAATTTGTTAGTATACTTAATGAAGGGGAGAACGCATGAATCAATAACACAACATCCATGTTGGTCCATCAACCTATATTATAATTATAGAACTATAATTTGGAGTTTCTTTCTTTGGAAACGAACTGTAAAATCTATTTTCATAGAATAATTAAATATGTATTGCAAAAAGTTTTACTTGCTAGAGCTGATATAGTGCAAGTGGCTGGTGGTTGTACTCTGGAAAATCCTATACGAAGTTCTCATACTACAAGCAATTACACTTGAAGAGCGAAACCAAGTGTTCTGTTACCTATATAGAAAGCTCCATAGTAGGAGTCAATATAAGAGCTTGAAGAGATTCTTCCATGTGAACGAGACGTTGCGAATTTGGAAGCCGAACCACATGTGTTTGACGTTTTTACCAGATCCTCTCTGAACAACCCCAATCACATCCTTTAAACAAGCTGCTGATAGGAAGTGAAAATATGAGAATTTAAGTTGTAATTGATAAGTTATAAAACTGGGTCGCATCAATAAAAGTGTGATGTAATGTTCACAAATAAGTTATTAACACCTTCTTTTTACGGATCAATAACACAACATTCATGTTGGTGCATCTGATAGAGAAAGATATTCTCTATATTTAGAATTAGAAGTTTCTATATTTTGAAAGATATTCCATAGTTATTTAATATTAGGAGTTTCTATATTTTAGAGTTCTAAGTAATTTAGGAGTTTCTACATTTCTAAATATTGAGTCCTAGTTGATGTCTAATTAGGAGTCCTAGGAGTTTCTATATTTCTAAAGGCCGCGGCTTTGGGGAATAAAGAAAATTCTCCGGGAAATAAAGATTTTTCTTAAAACTAGTCAAATAAGATTGACTTTTTATGTTTCTTTTTATTGCTAAGGGGCTTCTAATTTTAGAAGATGCTATAAAAAAGGCTCTTCCATCTCATCACCTTTCTCTGCCACTTCATCTTCTCGAAACCTCATCATCTTCTCCGGCGAAAGTCTGCGGCCAACGACCTTCAAACATAAAAAAAAAAAGTTAAGAATTTTTTTTTCTCTCTCTCTCTAGAACAGATCTAGAGAGAGAGAGAAGGTATGTTCTCACGAACAGACCTTCAATGGAGAAACAAGATAAATGAAGAAGTACAGGTTATGCATAACTTCATGGGAAGCAATCAAACAAGTTCTGGTTTGTACTTAGTCTTTGATGGACACATGAATGTGTTAAGGGTTTGTACTAAAACTAAATATAAATCTTGCAATAAGGGTTTGTGTCAAACTGTTCTTTCTGGAAACGAACCCAAAAACCCTAATTTGATCAATGAAGGAAAATACAAAATACCCAATAATCTCAATCTTCATAGTTAATTAGTCAATCCAGCAATATGGTATTGTATAGTTGAGTAACTATTTACTTGAATTGCAGGCTAATTTGTCCAAGTAAGAACTAATAATCAGAAACCCTAAAATTCACATGACCCAAACACTAAAAATCAGAACCATATCCATAATTAATTTTAATAATCATTTGTGATCTACTTTCATAATCACAAGTAAAGAACTGAATCGAAATAAATAAAAATAAAATAGAGAGAAGAAGGGGGGAAAGAGAGTTACATTAACAATCGCAGTAATATCCCTAAGAGGAGTTCTTGGGTACCAAGAAGGCAAGACGCCATTGTTCTTAGGGCGTCCTCTGTATCCCCGACAATTACCCAAAGGATTATCATTTTCTGAAGAAGAAGAAGAAGAAGAAGCACGTAAGATTCTACCACGACCATTACTTAATCGATTAATACCATTTCCAACTCTAATCATGGCAAGATTTCTTGAAGCAGCCATAGCCATTAACCCTAATGAAGAACCACCACCAAAACCCACAACTGAATCAGTTCTTGAAGTAGTAATAGATCCGAATAAATTCCTTCCTCCGCTTACCGGACTGAATCTAGATGTATCCACAACTGATAATCTTCATTTATCTTGTTTCTCTCTTTGATGGCCTCATCATTTACCTTTGTGGTCTGTTCGTGAGAACAAACCTTCTCTCTCTAGATCTGTTCTAGAGAGAGAGAAAAAAAAATTTAGAGAGAGAGAGGAGAGAGAAAGTTGAAGAAAAATTATATTTTATGTTTGAAGGTCGCCGGCCGGAAAATTGGCCGGCGGGCGACTTTCGCCGGAGAAGATGATGAGGTGTCGAGAAGATGAAGTGGCAGAGAGAACAGATGAGATGGAGGAGAACTTTCAAAAAAATGTATTCTGTATTCCCCATAAAAATTTATTCCCCGGAGAATTTTCAAAAAAATATGGATTCCCTTGAGAATTTATTCCCCGGAGAATTTTCTTTATTCCCCAAAGCCGCCATTTCTAAATATTGAGTCCTAGTTGATGTCTAATTAGGAATCCTAGTTGGAGTCTAAATTGCCTAGTTATAGCCTATATATATGGCTGAGTTCATAGTAGTAAGATATGAATATGGATATGAATGAATATTGAAGTTATTAATAAAGTTTTATATTAGTATTACGTTTATCTTTGGCTGGCCTAGAGAAGAACTTGAAGGTTCTTATCAGCATCAACCTATATTAAAATTATAGAACCATAACCTGGAGGTTCTTTCTTTCGAAACCAACTGTAAAATCTATTTTCATCTATTTTTCACCAAGATAAAAATGTTTCACAAGAAGTTTTCCTTGTCAGAGCTAGAGCTAATATAGTGCAAGTGGTTGGTGGTTGTAGTCTAGAAGCTCCTATACGATGGTATCATACATACAAGCGAGCTCGAAGAGATTCTTCCATGTGAACATGTCTCCTCATCATTTCCTCTCTTGGTAAGAGATATTCTTTTGGCATTCTCTCGTTCTTGAAGAAGACGTCGCGAATTTGGAAGCCGAACCAATAGCTACGACGTTTTACCACAACCTCTCCTAGCAGCCCCAGTCACATCCTATAAACAAACTGCTTTTAGAATAAGAAGACATTGACAAATTTATCATATCATAAAACAAGCCTCTGACCAACCTTTCTTTTATGTGCAGCAGTTGGGATACAAACTTTTTGTGTAGGTGTTGGTTCTATGAACCCAAGTTTGTAAATCAATTTTACATGCAAAGGAAAAGAAACTGAAGCTTTGGAAATCAGATACCCATACTCTCATCCATCAATCTCTTGAGAGGTAAGAATCTTGTAGTTAAAGGCAAGAAACAATTAAAATATGTGAGAATAGGGTCATGTAGGAGAAGGACGATTTAGTAACCAATATATAATGTCTAGGTCTGTTAGAATAATATATGTAATAGTTAGGGGTTGTTTAGTAATTTGCCTTTAAAGGCCTTTTAGTCTTTTATCATTAGTATATATTTGTTAAGTTGTAACCCTAGTTTAATTGAATGAGATTTATAGCCTCCACAATGTTTCTCCTCTTCCTTCTTCTCTATGATTATTGTTACTGATTTTCACACACCACGCATTGCCATTTATGGTGTGTTGGTTGCAAGATTCTTAAGTAAGATTCCTATCAAAAGTGAGATTTGATAGGAATCAAGACCCCTTCATCTATTTGGCTACCAAGAATCATTAGACTCTTAAATCTTAAGGATTCCTAAGTCCAGAATTTTGTATTTGAAGTCAACATTTGGTTGCCCAAGTAGTTTAAAGTGTTAACATACACTCCAAAAGTCCCCGGAGGTCCCGGGTTCGATCCCGAGAATAGGTGGAATCTTTGGGTTATTGAATTTGGGATTATGAGGGTATAAATAATGTAGTTGGGCTTTAGGCCATTGTTTAGTCGGGCTTTAGGCCTGTTCTAGTTACATTTTGACATTATCGTGCTTATCACATCTTTGATGTATCAACGCCATTGTAATGACTATCGTACATCGTAGTCAATTTCCCAAAAAAAATTGTATTTGACCAACACCCTCTAAGATTTACTAGGATTTTGGATAAATAAATTTAGATTTAAAACTTCAAATACAAAAAAAATATTTCCTTCTAAAAAATAATTATTAAAAATATTTTTTTTTTTCAAAAATCGTTTTTTTTTCCAAAAACAGTTTTTGCTGAATTTTTTTTTTCCCGAAGCCCGATTTTTCCGACAATCGTTTTGTTTCCAAAATCCTTTTCCCTAAAACTATTTTTTTCTCTAAAACCTTTTTTTTGCCGAGAAATTGTTTTTTTCCTCGAAAAACATTGTTTCTTTCTCGAAAACCGTTTTTTCCAGAAAGCTTTTTTTTGCTTCATAAAGATTGTTTTCCCCGGAAAAATTTTTCCAGTAAAAATCTTCACGAAATCTCGGTTACCGAAAAAATGGATTTCGAAAAAAAAATTATTTTTTTTCAGGAAAAAGGTTTTCGGGAAAAATTATTTTTGAAAAAGAAAAAATTTGCTTACGAGAAAAATTGGGAAAACGTTTGTCGAAAAAAAAATTTGTGAAGAAAACGGAGGGTTCTCAGATGAAACGATATTTAAAAAAACGGTTTTGAAAAAACGAGTTTCGAGAACAAGGTTTCTTCAATATTTTATCTAAAGAAGCGTTTAAAAATAATACTCAAATAATAATAAATCCTAGGATTCTTATTAACGGCCAAACAAATAAAAAAAAATATACTTGGACTTATGAATCTGTGAAATCATGAATCCGCGCGATTCATGATTCCGTCATCCAAACACACCATTAATTTTGAGTTAGATGACACAAATTTAACATGGTATGACACCTAGACCCACGCGTGATAGTTTTAAAAGCCCAACGTGCTCCATGTCACCCGAAAATATAAAAAATACATGTTCGATTCGGAAAATGCGTGTGAGAATAGTCCCACATGAGAGAAAAGTGATCTAGTGTTTAAGAATATAAAGTCTAGATCATTTCCGCTCTATCGCCAATTAATTTTGAATTGTGACCATAGAATTAACAAAATACTAAAACCTTATACTTCAAGAAAAATGAAACAAAAATCAATTGAAGAAAGAGAGGGAGAGAGAGACCTCCTTGTAGTCTCCTAAAGGGGAGGCAAAAATCGTTTTCAAGAAGAGATTGCACCGTTTGCACGTATAATCGTTTTTGTATCATAAAGAAACGTATGATTTTTACGCGCGTAAAATCATTTGAAAAATTTATTATAGTTGTTTTTGACTGGTACAATTGTTTTTGTGTTGTACAAAATTATTTGTTTAGCAAGAATAGATCAGTTTCATATTGGGCATAAACACTGTTGTAATAAGCATAATTAGTTTTGGATCGAGCAATGATAGTTTATTTGCATAAACAAGGGGTAATTTCTAGAAAGGTCAAAATAATATTGAAAATTAATAAAAAAAACACAAAACATTTGAAAATTATTATTCAGGTAAAAAACTGTGCAAATACTAAAATACCCCTTTTTGTCATTTTGTATAACTAAATTCTTTTATTTTTCTTTAAACTTTAAATCGATATAACTTTTGTTTGAGATGTGGGATGAGGGGGAGGTGAGGGTGGAGGAGGTGAGGGCGGAGGAGGGGAGGCAGATGAGGAGATGTGAGATGGAGTGGATGGGTGGTGTGAGGTGGAGAGAGGACATGAGATAGAAGATGAAGGAGAATGAGAAGGTGTGGAAGGAGAAAGGTAAGGTATGGAAAGAAGTTGAGTTGTAGAGGATGGACATGGAGAAGAATGGGCGGAGGAAGGTGGTGAATTAGCAAAGGGAAAGACAAGTTCATTAAAAAAGACATGTCTATTGATGTAGGTTTTGTGAGAGATGGGATCATTACACTTGTAGCCATGATGAAAGCTGCTATAACCTAAAACCACACACGCAATGGACTTGGGAGCTAACTTATGAGGTCTATAGGGGCCTAAGTAAGGGAAACATTGACAACCAAAGACTTTAAGGAACGAGTAATCAGGGGGCTTATGGAAGAGAGTTTGAAATGGAGAAACAGAGTCAAGGGTGGGTGTGGGTAGCCTATTGATCAAATAGATAGCTGTAGAGAAAGCCTCTACCCAAAACTCTAATGGGACAGAGGCATGAAATAAGAGAGACAATCCAACCTCTGTAACATGTCTATGTTTCCTCTCAGCAAGACCATTTTGCTGAGGGGTGTGAGGGCAACAGATTCTAAGGGTAATGCCATTGGTATCTAAAAGGGATTTAAACTCTCCCGTGATCAATTCACGAGCACCATCACATTGAAACGCTCTCAAATTTACATCTCATTGGATAAAACCAAACAAATCTAGAGAAGTCATCAACAAAAATGATGTAATATCTAAACCCATCAGATGATGTAATTGGAGATGTCCCCCACACACATCACAGTGAACAAGTTGAAGAGGTAATTCTTGAGCTCCTAATGAATGGCAATCTATGAATTCTTCCAAGTTGACAAGATGTGCACACCTTTGGCTGCAAGGAAGAGAGATCAATCTGCCTTGCAGAATGAACTTGAAGAGTAGTCCTTGTTGAGGGATGTCCTAGTCGAAAATGCCAAATGTCTGGAGAGAGACTTGATTGAAAGGAGCAGTAAAAGGCTGAAGGAGATAGGTTGATGAAGGAGGTAATGGGATAGAGGTTGTCTCTGACTTTCCCCTCAAGCAGGACCTGTCCTGTGAGAAGGGACTTTACCAAGTATCCCCAAGGAAAAAAGGTCAAGGAGCAATTATTTTCGTTAGTAAATTGAGCAATGGAAAGAAGGTTTTTCTTAAGTTGAGGTACACATAAGACATGAGATAGCTTAAAAGAGTGTGTGGGAGTTTTGAGTATGGTATTACCTTGATGAGTGATTGGGACTTGGGTACCTTTGAAGGGTTTACACCCTTATACTAATGTTAATGGTGGAAATAAGACATCTAATGTCTACATTAGTATTCCCAGGATCACATGCATAAGCCCATAATAAAACTAAGCAAAACTAGAAGATGAATACCTTATTCGCTGGTTTTTCCCTCGAACCTTTCCAATTGCTTTTGAGAAGACCAAGAGCTTCAAACGTAGCTCCTCTACTTGGGACACGAGCAATCAACTTGATCTTCCACCTTGTTGTTAGCTAGCACACCAATGATGGTTGGAAGAAGAACACCTTTCTTCTTTGACTAGATAGATAGTAATGGGAATTAGCTCACTTTCTCCTCTCTACTTGATGTGGTAGAGTAAGAAAGCTTAGAGAGAAATTTCACACCTTATTCTCTGTCCTAAGAGTGTCTATATAGAACCCTAATAAGAATCCACCTCCTTTTAGGTTTCATAAAACACCCTTTAGAATAAGATTTAGGAAAATTGTAGAAAATAGCAACTATTGATATTTTCTCAATTCCCTAAGGATATGATGTCCAAACCCAGCCAAAATTGGCAGATTTAATGTTCATAACATAAGGAAACTTCCCTCCAAAAATCAGCCCAATACGATCCCTAAAAGTGCCCGAAACCCCGTTTTTGGGCTTTTTGTACTATCTTTGCCTAATTTCTTTTTAGGCCTATGAGATATACTTATGAGACACTCCCATTATTATATCTCACTCCCACTAGTCATATACTTGATCAAATTGTCACTCTTATGTGTAACCCGTTGTAGGATCCGATCGAAGTTAGCCGCGAATTACTTCGTAATTCGACGATCGTAGTTGGTCTCTAGCTTAAACTCTACGATCCCTAAATCAATCGGACTTGATGATCTTCTACATCAATTGTCCTATCCGACAAATTGTTCGCATTGTCACCTTGGTCGAAGGACATCTCCTTCAACTCATTCAGACTCCCACTTGGACTTAGAACAAGTGCAATACTCGATTTCCGTGTCAATTCCCATCTGATACGTCATGCCATTCAGACTTTCTTGATATCCGAGTACAACTGTAAAAGACAAACGATTAACTCCTAATCCGTTTGAGCGTGGCCACGTATTTTCAGTTGCTACTCATCAAGTGGCTTTGAGACACTTTGTACCTAATGTGATTAGGATGACACAATCCATTCTTGTGCTCCCACTTAACTTCATGTCTATCCTGTCCTTTTCAGTATCCGCCTTTATAACCTCCTTTTACGGCGCGACGTTTAACGGAACCAAAGTCAGACATTCCTTACATAAGATGAGTGAAGCGCTCATGTTTTTAGGAATCTCTCCAATTGTCTTTTATGAGAAGTATTTTGACGTTTCATCACGAGTGATGTACTTCTCATATCGAGGGTTATCCAGTGTATAACCTTTCACACACCCACGTAGTCGAATTGAATACTCCTATTCTATAGCCCATGAAACTGCGCTATCTCATCGACATCCCGTGCTAGTCTTCCTTAACCGTTGTTGTCCATGCAACGACCTGGACTAGAGAGATGATAATAAATATTCCAAGTTCACCTAATAAGGTTTCATTCATCAGATCACGTATCTGACAAACCTATTCGGAATGCTTTATTATCTGTGGACTGTCGTTTAAGTACTAAACCAAACTTAGACGACTGTGAAATAATTAACTTTATTTTTGATAACGAGAGTTTGTAAATTTGAGCCTCTTCCGTAAAACTCATTTTTACCCGCTCAATTTACTTGTCAAGGTCTATTCTAAATGTACCCCATGCCTTTAAACTTGTGTATGAGTCTCATACTTTCTCTTAGGTGACAGTTTAGTTTGATTACCGATGTAATCCGTTTTAAACTTTGCTAATTATCAATTAATTTGAAGATTTCTATCTTCAACCTTGATAATTTCTAGTAACCTTTACTAGAGTAAAGGCTTTTAACTCTCATGTAGTATTTGCAACAGTTCCCGGCCTAAACACTTTTAGCCTACTTTCCTTCCATGTCTGGAAGTTTGCTACGATGACTTGTTTCAACTCTTTTACTGGATCCTTTAGCCGTCTAGGATGTTTTAAGTAGTGTTTCGGTTTTCCAATCCGAATTTGGATGTCTAAATGCTAATCATGTCCAACATGATTGACTTTATGTTTTTAAACATAAGTGTCTCTCTCATGCGTGCTTGCTCATCGGTGTCTTTTCGGATTCCGGGTTTTGCAACGCTCTTTGTCATGAGTTTTTGGGTCGAAATTCTTTTAGACTTTTCGAGTCTTAGATTTTCGGTTTTGGATCTCAAGCGTCTCAGCGTACTGAGTCTTTCTAATCCTATCATCTTTCATGATCTACGCTTATAGACCTTTAGATGCCCAAAATGGCCTTTTATCCTTGTATGGGGTTCTTTTATTGAGTCAGTACGTTTACTGTTACACAACATCTTATGTCGTACTCAATCTTTTGTATGTACTCTGCATACGGATCCGGAAGGTTTGTTGTTCCCACTGGCCTTCTTGAAGTACGTGATTCAATAATTTCTTCATTCCTCAGGGATCAAAACCATTTTGATTGCCTTTATGAATCGAAGATTCTGACTCTTGCGTGCTTTTAATCCGTCGATGGATTCTTTAAGCATGCGTATGGACATAACTGGACTGGGGAAATCCAATTCGTTTTGTCTAGTTTCGAGAAACTCGAATGTTTCCATCCTTCTCAGTTTTCTATTCTAGAAAACTAATTTAGGCCTTCCGTTGACTTAAATTATCAAGCTACATATCTTGATGAGATATGGGTTCCATGATGATTTTTAGTTTCTAGCCAAAATCTAGAGTCAGTTTTCGTCTCTGCGCATGTCTTTTATCTCTTCAGAAATAACCTTTATCTTCTGAATCTTTGAGATTTTACTTTTGACCTTTTAGGACTTTTGAACACCAATTTGGGATATTCTCAACTACTTCGGGATTTCTCCTTTAGAGACACTTTCAACTACTTAGAGAGTTCTCCTGCGGATTACATTCGCTTTTGTGCGGTAGGTTTTAAGATCCAATCTCCACCTTTTCCTTTTTCCGAGGAACCGCGGTGTTACTATCTTTTAACAGTTTTGTTGCTATTGGGCGAACTTAATCGGCCTGTACAATTTTCATGATTGTTCTTCATGACTCTTCATGATTTTTCTCATGATCGAATTAATTCGACTTGTACTTTCTCCCACTTATTCTTGTAATAATTAGTACTTTTTTCCCAGAATACTAGGTATGCTAATTATTATAAGAATACTATCATGAGCAACAAACACTTTTGTTCGCTTGATCAGTTGTCGAAAAAGCTCAAATTTCTTCTAAAGAAATTGCGTCAGACTTTAGCTAAATTTTGTAATGCTTTTACAAGCTTAGCTGTTAGACGGATTTTCGGTCTATTTGTGGGAAGCTATGTCTAGACTTAATGGATTTTGGAGGATAGGGTTTGATTCGTGTTATTTCATCTTTATCCCTTTTGGACATTCCAATTTTGGATAGATTAGAATTACACCGACGATCAACCATCTTTTTCTGACTCAAGACCTTCTTTCTTGTCAGTCAATTCATTGCTTCTTTAAGCATTTTTTGTTATTTTGGACATACCGTCCTCATCCTTTTGTGATTTGGATGAACCTGTTTATGAGAGTCATAAGTCTCTTTGCAGGTTTAACCAAGTTTAGAATCTTTTGGTATGTATTGTTAAATTAGCACTTTATAACATCTCAATATAGAAATAAACTTCTTTATTGATTCTCCATAATACTTAGTACAGAGATGATGTTAAAACTAGAAAAACACTTAATCTAGATTAGTGCCTAAAGTAGACTCCGATCCCTTTCAGCATCCTTAGCAGTCTAGGCTTCTGCTCCCTCTTGGATCTTGTCTCCTTTAGCCAAATACTCAGTTCCCAGCTGCACCTGTACATTCACAATGATAGGGCATTTTAGGTATCCAATACCATATTGGGAATTTTACAGTATTTGATAAATTAATTGTTAATACCTGAACCGGAAACTATTATTCCGTTCTTCTTGTCCTCCTAGAACTTAGGGCAGTTTCTATTCCAGTGGCCCTTGCCATCACAGTAGAAACATTTGGTGTCAGAAGGAGGACCTTTGTCTTTAGGTTTGGCAATTCGTTTGCCTTTTCCTTTTAACGCAGTTTTCTTCTTCTATTTTCCACCTTTCTTGAAACCCTTGTCCTTTTGTACCATAAGTACATCTTTCTTATTCTCCACTATTGCTACATCCTTTTCGGCCGTTAGAAGCATGATATAAAGTTCCTCCAATGTCTCGTCCCATCCATTCATATTGTAGTTCATCTTAAAATGGTTGAAACCACTATGGAGGGAATGGAGGATAGTATCGGTAGCCGTTTGTTGGCTATAAGGAAAACCCAGTTTGGCCAGCTTGCCAATGAGCCTGATCATGTAACAAACATGAGGCCTTATTGGTTTTCCTTTCTCTAGGCGCATGTCCATAAGTGTTTTAGAGGTTTCAAACCTCTCCAATCTCGACTGTTTCTGGAACATTTCTCGAAGTTGTCGAATAATGGAGCAAGCATCCATGTCTAGAACTGCTCTTGAAGAGTTGGTTCCATGGTTGCTAGCACCAAGCATGTTATTGGCTCTGCCTTCTTCCGAATACTCTTTTCATTATCTTTCTCTTCTTGAGTCGAAGTAGCATCCAATATAGGAATTGGAGTTTCTAATACATTTTGCTTGCCTTCCATCCTGAGAACTATTCCCAGGTTCCTCTCCCAGTCGAGGAAGTTGTGCTCATTCAGCTTCTCCTTATCGAGAAGTGAACGAAAGTTGAAATTCTCTTTTGTCATCTTAATTCTACATAGAGAAATGGAAAAGTTTTAAAACTCGTTATCATTTTTGAAAAACATTAGTTTTCACACATAATTCAATATAAAATCGTCCCAGATTGAATAAGTGATTCCAAAACCCCAGTTCTTCGGAGTAAAACGGACTAGGGCCATGTCCTTTGACTCCGTCGTTCCAGGTGAGTGAACTTACTTCACCGATCATACCCTTATGACTCTTGGTTGATAGATTTCATTGATGAATGACTAATCTATCCTTTTCCCTCGGTCGAGTAACCAAAACTCTTTTGCTGATCTCATTGAGTAGAACCATTTAGACATGTAGGCCTCTTCTATAGACCTACCCGCATTGTCCCAAGGTAGAGGAGGTACTCTGTGAAGGCCGACCCACCTTCCTCGAACAAGGGTGCAAAGGGTGTCTTAATCTGGATAGGTACTTTACTCAAGATTACTTTTAGAGACTTTTACGCTAGTCTGACGTTTGTTATAGTGAACTATTTAGCCTAGCTAACATCCACGACATAAAGCGTAAATAAGTAAGTAAATGCGCGCGAGAAAGTAAATCAAGCAGACATGGATCCTAGTATGGTCCCTAACCTAGAAAATCTAATCTCCTTTGGTTTTCTTCTTGTTTCGCCTTTTAGTTCGTCTTAGATCGCCATCTTTGAACCTCCATTGATTTCTCCCACTCGCCTTTGGATTCCTTCCTCGAGCTTCTTCAATGGACTAATTGACCCTAAACTCTAATTACAAGACTCTAACGATTCGCAGATCGTATAAACTTGAAATTAAAATTAATTACAAAGCATACACCCATGCGTGCTTAAAACAAGAATAAGAAATAAATCTATGGCCATACTAGTTTCCCGCATTCACATCACATGCAATCATATAATATATCAAGGCTAAGAATTATATATGCATGATAATCTGGGAGATACTTTTGTCGACATCCCATGTCACATTACGGACCTTAAGTCTAAATTCGAAGAATTCGACTAATGGTGCGTTCTTGTTTTATCTTTTATGATTTCTAAAATCAACTTTAAGAAAAACTCCGTTTTGGGCTCGAGAAACCCCGAGTCAATTTCGGAAAAAAAACTTGGTTCGATTCTTAATGATTTCATAAATCAATTTAAAGAGAAACCCGTTTTGGCCTTCCGGATGGCCCGGATTAATTTTAGAATTATTTGGTTGGAATCGGAAGAAAATTTGGCAAAAACTCCCACTTGAATGATGGTCCATTTTCATGGTCCGAAAAGCCTTGAAAAAGCCCGAGACAAGTCCTAGACATGTCCCGACCCAAGTCCTAGACATGTCCCGGCCCAAGCCCACAAAAGGGCTCGGACAAGGTCAGGACATGACACGACCCATATGGCCGACATGTCCTGGCCGAGGCCTTTAGGCCTGATCTCGTCCTGGCCGGAGCCAGGATGCTAGTCCATGCACCAGACGCGTCCCAGACGCATCTGGTGTTGGACGGACCACCACTAGGTGTCTCGGACCTAGTGTCCTCTTTGATCCTAATCAACACTTATTTGTCCAAGTCACCTCCCAATTAAGCATTGATAGAGAAAGATATTCTTTATATTTAAATTAGGAGTTTCTATATTTTAGGGTTTCTAAGTAATTTAGGAATTTCTATATTTTAAAGTTTCCAAGTAATTTAGGAGTTTCTGTATTTCTATATTTCTAAACACTGAATCTTAGTTGAAGTCTAATTAGGATTCCTAGTTAGAGTCTAATTTGTCTGTTGTAGCCTATATATATGGCTGAGTTCATAGTAGTTAATATATATGAATATCAATATTGATGTTATTAATAAAGTTTTCTATTAGTATTACGTTTATCTTTGGCTGGCCTAGGGAAGAACTTAGGTTCTTATCAATTGGTATCAGAGCAGACGCTCCTATCATTCGCTTTCGCACTATTTTTATCTTCGTTAGAGAACCTTATTTTTGGTACACATTCAAAAAAAAATGGAGAAGCAATTAGGTGAATTGGCAGAGAAGATGGCTGAGATGACGGTAAATCAATCATTATTGATTGAGAAGATTGGTCGATTGGTCGACAATAGAGAGATTGTGTCTCAAAGAGGTGATCGTCTTAAAGGTGAAAAGTTATATTTTAAACGGTTTAACGGATCAGATGTGGAAGGATGGATTTTCAAGCCGAACAATATTTTGAGTTCTATGACACTGCACAGGACCGAAAGATTCAGTTTGCACTCAATTACTTGGATGGAAAAGCATTGCAATGGTGTCGTTTGGCTAAAAGAGGTATTCGTTCATGTGAAGAATTTGTCGGAGCGGTTGTTGGTCGCTTCGGGAGAACGACGTATAAAGATGCAGGGGATGCAGTAGCAAAATTACGACAAACAACGTCCTACTATGAATATCAAGAAGAGTTTGAGCGTATTTCAAACATGGTTAAGAAACCCGGGAAAGATAAAGATAAGAGAGAGAGAGAGAGAAACAACCAAAGCAAAGGAGAAGAAAGCTAGCAGAGAGAACAAAAATAATCTTAGAGAAAGACGACATTGATGCAATCCTGGTGAATATACAAAAAGAAGAATCCAACAGGAAGGAAATTCACATTGAAGAAAATGTTCCTAGACCTTTTCCTCGATCAAACTGTTCGATGAACATCAATCCCGTGAAGGAAACAAAACTGATCACATATGAAGGATATTCCAAGCAAATAACATCTAATAAGAGTATTTGTTTTGAGAAGGGAAGTTATACAATAAGAAGTGTGTCTCTGAAGTTATCTCCAAAGTACTATGGTCCATACAAAATACTAGAAAAAATCAGTCCAATATTGTATCGTTTGGAATTACTAGAGGGAACTAAAATTCATCTTGTTTTTCATGTTGCTGTTTGAAGAAGGCACTTATCCTCAATATTGCGATTGATGATGAAATACCAATTGTCAAAGATGAGGGAGACCCGGTGTTAACTATGATCGAGAACATCCTTGAGGGCAAGGATGCTGTCAAGGGAGGAGGAATGATAGAGAAAGATATTCTCTACATTTAATATTAGGATATATTTTAGAAGATATTCTATAGTTATTTAATATTAGGAGTTTCTATATTTTAGAAGATATTCTATAGTTATCTAATATTAGGAGTTTCCATATTTTAGAGTTTCTAAGTAATTTAGGAGTTTTCATATTTCTATATTTCTAAATATTAAACCCTACTTGAAGTCTAAATTCTCTAATTGTAGCCTATATATATGGCTGAGTTCATAGTAGTTAGGGATATAAATATGAATATTGAAGTTATTAATAAAGTTTTCTATTAGTATTACGTTATCTTTGGTTGGCCTAGACAAGGACTTTAAGGTTCTTATCAGAATCTTAATTAGAGTCTAATTTGTCTGGTTGTAACCTATATATATGGCTGAGTTCATAGTAGTTAAGATATATGAATATCAATATTGATGTTATTAATGAAGTTTTCTATTAGTATTACGTTTATCTTTGGCTGGCCTAGATAAGAACTTAGGTTCTTATCAAGCATCTAGAAGTTTTTATTTTGTCTCAGTCATTGATGTGATTTGTAATATAGACTAGGCATTTTTGATTGCTTTCGTTTCATTTATTTAAGTTACCTCAGTCTTATTTTCGATGATTAGCTTATATATGGTTGCCTAGTTTCACGATTCAAGTTTGATAAATGCTGTGGACGGTAGAAAATCACACAATTAATAGATCGTCGATTGGTGGGCCACTGACAACTTGGGCTTTAGACCTCGAGATGGACGAAGTTCCGGTTGGACCTGTAGACAGACAAAAACAAGTAAAACTGTGAAGTCTTGGGGACACCGGGATGGTGTCTTGCCAAGGGCACTCCGACAATCAAGTCAGCAAACTATAAAAGATAAATATTAATCGATTGAATGCTGAGGGAGTCACCGTGTTGTATCGTCGGAGGGTGGCTAGACTCGTAGAGTGGCCGGAGCTTTGACTCTACGGGATAGTTGGTCGGATTGGTCTCCTGGAGCAGGTCGAGAGGTCGTCTCGATCGGAGATTCTGGATAAGGAAGAAGTGGGATGTAACAGGGACTTCAGAAGGACTTCGAGGGCGATGGAGCTTGAAGATGTAATATCGTCGTCTAGAGTGATCCCCTAGAAGATTACCCTTCAAGTCTTCTGGAATTCGAAGGTCGATTATCGTCGTCTAGAGCACTGATCAGAAGATACTAAATGTGCGAGAGAGAGAGAGAAGAATGTTCTGTAGTTTCCTACTCGGTATTCGTTGCCTTTCGGAGTCTGAGTCTCCTTCTATTTATAGGCGAATCAGGGCCGTGCCTGAGAATTTGGGGGCCCTGTGCCAAATTTGAATACAGAGTTTTCGTACAATAAAAAACTACAAGTAGAAGTTAATGAGAGTGCAAGATAATTTATCATCTATATGAAAACTATAGATGACTCCAAATATATTTCGAAAAAAGATTTACAAGGAAAAAATTCTTTCAATTTTTTTTATATAGAAAATCTAGTCTAAAAATCGACAAACACTTGTGAACAAAAAAGAAATTGGTGTATTATATATTAAATTAAACGTTTATAACTACATATAACACAATGAAATTTCATACTCTTATAGATTGTTTGCATTTTAATGTAATATCATATTAAATATGACTAGGGTGAAAACAATTTATTCACAAAAAAAAAGTGTTATTGAGCAGAAATTAGGAGTTTGTTAATAATCATATTACCCAAAAAAAAAATGGAACTTGGAGATGACGGGAATTGAACCCGAGCCACTAACGTGAAAATGAGAATGACCTTCCAATTGATCTAAGAGATTTAACATGTCAAGTTCATGGCTCTACCCCTACCCATGTTATATTATTCAGAACTCTAAAACAAATGGGCCCTTAATGGTGGGGGGCCCAGTGCGACCGCCCTGTCCGCACTGGGCCTTGCACGGGCCTGAGGCGAATGACAGACTCGTGGAGTGTATCAGATCCGAAATGCTTGGTGTCGAGGGTGACCCCGAACCCTAAGGGAGACTCGTTCTTGGTCGTCGATCTGTCGCCTAGAGTAACTTGATCGTACGATTACGCCGTCTCGACTGTAGACCCTTCGTAGTCAGAGATGACTTCGAGATATTTGAGGTGACGTGGGGTCTTTGACTGACCTAGTCAAGTGGCACGTGGCGAGATCTTCTGAGTTGAGGTTGAATCGACAACTTGCAGGCTCGGTTGAGGGCGACCAAGGGGTGCTTGGAGCATTATTACTTTTGAAGGGTTATTGTTCTTCTAGATGGACGTTCACATGGGCTTGAGCCTTCAGACTTCTAATGTGTCGAATTCCCATTTGGAGAGTGTCCAACCAGTAGGTGAGTGGGCTGGGCCCGAGTGACATTTATTCGGAGTAGGCTAGCTCTAGGCGACATTTAGGCGAAGTAGGCCTAGTACGATTTTTGGCCACTACAATTTGTCCCCCACTCACTAAGTTAGCGAGTGGCTCACTTGGAGAGTAGAATTTTGTATTGCCGATGAGGTGTCGGTGCTTAGCGTCGTACTGGAAGTATCTTGATACTTTGAACGTTCGTGAGGCTCCATTTGAAAGATTATTTTAGTAGTCTGGAGAATAGTGTTCGAACTTATATCGATGGCTCGAAGAGAAAAACCCAGAGTGTTGCTAAACGTCTAAAAAAAACACATTTGAACTTCCACGAGGATCTTTTCATAATTATCACGGAAAAATCCTGATTGGCTCCCTCCAAATTGTCGTGCGTGGCAGTTTAGAGGGTCCTACGAATTGCCCGCGGTAGTGTGGAGGTCCAAGCTGCCGTGAGGCAGTTTGGGAACCTCTAGACTGCCTCATGGCAGTTTGGAGGGGGTTTTCCTCCAAACTACCGTGAGGGAGTTTGGAGGGAAATCCAAACTGCTTCTCGGCAATTTGGAGAGTATCCCTCCGAGCTACCGTGAGGTGGTTCGGAGGGCACCTCTAGTTTGCGTGAGGTAATTTCCGAGGGCGTGAAACCATATGACTTTTTATCGTCAGTCCTATATATCGGCAGACCAATCTTTATCTGTATTCAACTACTTACGACTCATGTGACTATTTATTTTCAAGTGTCAAATAGTTGTGCAGGATACACATACTTTTTTTCTTCGGGGTAGTACACTTGTCGAAATTCATGTTTTTGCAGTTGATAGGATTTCGGTCATGGATTTGCCCAAAATAATCTTGGTTGACTAAGTGTCGGCTGGCTCCGTAGTTGTTACGGTGGCATTAGTTGCCTAACTATTTTGAGTTTAGCTGGATTTCAGTTACCCTAAGAGACCAAACATTGTCTAGGTGAACTAAGTGTCTGCTCGCTCCATTCGAGTTGAATGGTGGCTATAGATGTCTAACCATTATGAGTTTAGCGAGATTTAGTTACCCTAGAGAGACCAAACATAGTCAAGGTTGACTAAGTGTCTGCTCGCTCCATTCGAGTGGAATGGTGGTAATTCTAAATTTTTAGACTTCATATATGTCGATCAGACCTACCGGAGCTTGTACGTGTCACACATGTAGCCTTGAAATGATCATGTCCTCCAATTATAACCTCAAATCTTTATGGAGTTCATAACAAAGTCTAGACAGACTTAGTGTCGGCTCGATCCATTTGAGTGAAGTGGAAATACTGTTAAAGCTTTAGACTTCACAAATGTCGCCTCATGTGGGTGATTGACATACCTCTTTGTTTGGTGTGGATTGTATCTAAAAAATTTCATGCTCAGAAGGTCCCCTCTGACTATAAGGAGCAAATCGTTGAGTCGATGGCAAGCTACTCGACGAGTTGAAGGTCGCTTATGAAGGGTTCAAGGCAGAGCATAACAAATGTGATGGAGACCTCGTTGAGATGGGGAACTCTGGTAGATTGTGTGTTCGAGTCAAGGTAATGGAGAATTACGAGAAAGGGCTTCGTACATAATGTGATGTTGAAAGAGAGTTGACAATCTAGAGAGTGTGGCAAAGGGCCCATGGGGCTTTTACGTTGTTTCATATTGTAGATAGGTATTGAACGCCTTCGAGGCATGTATGACTTTGGACGCCCATGGGCTTTTAATAGAAGTGTAGTGTTAAACTTCTGAACATTTGAAAGGAACGTAAGGAAATTCATGCTTTATGTTACATAGTTTGAACATGTTGAGTAAGAAAATATTACAAGCAAGTAGTTTAGAGTTGAGGTTTGTCGTCTCGTGCCTAGTCGAAAGAATTTTGAGGGTGCACTTTTTTAAGTTGACCTTTGAAGCCCCTCTGTCGTTTACTTCGTTGGACCTGGAGATACCATTCTTGAATAAGGCCATCTGGAATCGCAGACTTTTGGCACCATAGTTGACTTTTAAGAGTCAAAAGCCTTGAGGCATCATTTTTTCACGTGAAGCTCGAGGTAGCATTCTTTCTGGAAGAGAGTGCGGTCCCAAAGTCGTTGTGTTGTTTTGATGACTTCGAGGTCTCGAGCTTTCCTTCTCTTAAGGTAACACCCGAGGTGTTTATATTCCCCAGGATGTGACTATCTCGAACCTTCCTTAGATTGGGTGGAGTCTGGGAGACGTCTCGACCCGCGTAAACTACAATGTGTAGAAAGGGTTACAAAATATTAATAGAGGAAGGGAGATAAGTGGCGTCTTGTGTATTGTGTGGCTGAAATGGGGGTGCAAGAAGGTGTATAATGTGGTAGTACTCCCTGTCAGACCACTTAGAGCTCGAGTGTGAACCACGCTGCTTCGTTGAAGTGACAATAAGCTTCTAGAAATTGTTGTGTTTTCGTCGAAGTCTTATGTTCTTCGTCTGAAGTTTGGGGTTGATTGCTCTGGTCTTCTGTGTGCCTATGCAGGAAGTTCAACTTGTATTTCGATGCATCGTTTGTCCCTGTTAGGCCAGCTGAAGTTTTAGCATGAACCTTACTGCTTCGTGGAAGCGACAGTAAACTTCTAGAAAGTTTTTGTTTTTCGTTGAAGTCTTATGTTCCTCGTCTGAAGTTTAAGGTTAATAGCTCTAGTCTCCGTTTAGCTTTGAGGAAATTCGAGCTCGCATTTTAGGCACCATTCGTCCCCCCAGCCTAAGTGTAGAACATTGTTTTTCTAGACTTAGGTTGATTATTTGCCGGCTAGCTTCGGTGGATGGGTGAAGGTTGTGTTTCTCCTGTTTGTCCACGAGCTTTGACCGAGCTGCACACACAAAAGCGAAGGTCGATGGCAACACCATCGGCCCTCCGACGCACAAATTAGTAATTTTTTATCAACAAAGAATGATAGAAATAATGGGTGAAGACATTCAATACTTCCTGTTATTAGTATGGGAGTCGAGATGAACATCGTTTAACCTTGTGTAGAGTCTAGGATAGTGCAAGATTCAGGTCTGGTTCCAGCTAGGTCGTCCTCCCAAGGGGTTAGTTGATATTTTTGCCCCAGATTGTAGGTGTAAAATGTTTCGTGCCCTTTAGCCTAAAAGTTGAATCAACTTTTCCAGACTATTGTCTCTAGAGTCGATTAAAGTTGGTGGATGATGGAGGTATTTTTCAGCCATGCTTGTCCCCAGTCGGTTTGTAGTCGCTCTGCAATTAGGGAGAAAGAGGAGACCAACAGTGGAGCTATATGGCCCTCCGGTGCTACAATTAATTAGTAGGGTTTCGAGACAATGTACGCTTTTGAGATAGAGGTTTAGAAGGTTAG
The DNA here is from genome assembly GCF_041429995.1 of Eschscholzia californica. Lineage (NCBI taxonomy): Eukaryota > Viridiplantae > Streptophyta > Magnoliopsida > Ranunculales > Papaveraceae > Eschscholzia > Eschscholzia californica. The sequence goes on along the minus strand of NW_028238198.1, from coordinate 7,345,568 downwards.
AGATACACCTCTGGCGAGACGTCTGGTTGTCGGGGTGAGATGCTCTAACCTGTAAAAATTCGAGCTAAAGGGTTAGTCGGTGGCTATGCCATAGCCACCGACTCTCCGATGCTTAAGTTAGTACAATATTCAAGTTGAAATTTGAACAAAAAGTTTAGAGTTTAGAAGTGATACAACTTTAGATGTGTTGCATTCCAGCTGTTTTTTCATGTCGATTCCATCTTTGGCTTGTAGTTTATATGCACCTTGCCCTAATATTCAGTTTGTTCGATGCTCAAGTTGTATTCAAGAACTCTGGTGCGAACTGGTCCATCCGGAAGTTCGACCTGGTGGATTAAGTAGGTTCCTGCGTCTCGGGCCAGAGCTCGCCTTGAAGCAGTATAGGGCTCTAAGTGTTTGCCCCCTGATCTGCGATATGTTGGCCTCAGATGATGTTCTAGAGACTGCTCATAGTTAGGGTAATGTCTATTTCGATGGTGCTTGTCTTCTTCCCAACGGATTGCTACCCAAGCTCGAGTGAGGACATCCTCCATAGTGGTGCAGTTAAACTTCGTGAGTTCTTTATAGAGTTCGTTGTCTGAAAGTAGCCTTTTTCTAAATGCATCCATTGCCGTCTCTTGGTTGCAATTCGGGATTGATACTTTCTCTCTGTTGAACCTCCCCACATAATCTCGAAGTGGTCCACCTCTCTTCTGGCTAAAGTCGGTAAAGGTCCCCTGAGAGCTTCTCTAACTTCTTACTACTAGCGAACTGTTCGAGAACGTATCTGTCAGCTGAGCAAATGAGGCGGTGGAGTTGTTCGGCAGGTTGGTGTACCATTGGAGAGCTGGACCAATGAGGCTCGATCCGAAGTTATTGCACATGCAAGCCTCTCTAATGTCCCTGGGGATGGCTGCAGTGAACATTCTCTCCTTGTAGGATGCAATATGGTCGTCTGGATCTAAGGTGCCATCATACATTCTCATACTTGGGAATGAAAATTTCTTCGGCATCTCCACTAAGGCGATGGCGTCGACGAAAGGGAAGTCTGCATAACTCTGTGGTAAACTCTTTCTAGAGGGAGTTGGGACTCCTGGAATGCCTATGATCAGAGCCTCCATCTTTGCCAATTTTAAGCCATCGCCTGCTCCAAGGGGGTTTCTGAAAAACAAGAGTTCAGATTGTCAACAGACTAAAGGGTACACTAGTAGGTAGTAAAGTAGGAGTACTAAATGAAGATGAAAAAAGAGGGGCAGTCATCGACTGCGATTGTTGATTGGTTTGAGCTGAGCTTTGGAAAGATAATAATAACGTCGTTGCCGGAGTCGTAGTATTAGTCACTGGGTTCGAAATCGAGACGCCAATGGTGCCAGACTGGACGGTTGGTTGGCTGGAGGAGTTTCCTGCTTCAGGGGTCGCCAAGGATTGCATCGGGTTGACTGGAGTTCGAAACCTAGGTCCTGTTGGATACCCCATGGCGAGTTCAGTAACTTTTTCTTGATGTAGTTGGTTTTCTGCTCGGACCAGAGCATTCTCCTCCTCCAAGACTTTAAACTTTTGGGAGTTTTCTCGCATTTGAGCTGTGAGTTCGGGGATCTGGGTCGAGACATCGTTTGGTGAGGCTACCATTCCTTCTTCCATTGATGAGGTCGTTTGAGATGTTAGTTGAAGGGGCCCCACGGTGGGCGCCAAACTGTGGACGGTAGAAAATCAAACAATTAATAGATCGTCGATTGGTGGGCCACCGACGACTTGGGCTTTAGACCTCGAGACGGATGAAGTTCCGGTTGGACTGGTAGACAGACAAAAACAAGTAAAACCGTGAAGTCTTGGGGACACCGAATGGTGTCTAGCCAAGGGCACTCCGACGTGTAGGGAATTATACCCTTATACTAGTGTTTATAGCGGATAACGACATCTAATGTTTAACACTAGTATCCCCAAGATCATCATGCAAAACTAGTAATTAACCAATAAGAAGATAGTAGATTACCTTAATCGATATTTCCCTCGAACTAGTTGTATAGATTAAAGAAGACCAAGAGCTTCAAACGTAGCTCCTCTACTTGGGACACCGAATAGTGTATTTAATCTCCCTCCTTGAAAGTTCGCTAGCACTCCAATGGTGGTTTGATAATAAGAAGACCTTCTTCTTGCTTGACTAGAAGATAGCTTGGGAATTAGCTCACTTTCTCCTCTCTACTTGATGTGGTAGAGTAAGAAAGCTTAGAGAGAAATTCCACACCTTATTCTCTGTCATAAGAGTGTTTATATAGAACCCTAATAAGAATCCACCTCCTTTTAGGTTTCCTAAAACACCCTATAGAATAAGATTTAGGGAAATAGTCGAAAATAGCAACTAGTTGATATTTTCTCAATTACCTAAGGAGATGGCGTCCAAACCCAGCCAAAATTGGCAGATTTAATTTTCATAACATAAGGAAACGTCCCTCCAAAAATCAGCCCAATCCGAGCCCTAAAAGTGCCCGAATCGGCCTAGGCCCAAAACCCTTATTTCGGTCCTTTTTGCTATCTTTTGCCCAAATTCTATTTAGGTCTGTGAGATATGTTTATGGGACATTCCCAATGTTATATCACACTCTCACTAGTCATATCATCCGATTAAATACCCATTCTTATGTGTAACCCGATGTAGGATCCGATCGAAGTTAGCCGCGAATTACTTCGTAATTCGACGATCGTAGTTGGTTTCTAGCTACACGCTACGACCCCTAAATCAATCGGACTTGATGATCTTCTTCATCAATTGTCCTAGCCGACATATTGCTCGCATTGCCATCTTGGTCGAAGGACATCTCCTTCAGACTCCCACTTGGACTTAGAACAAGTGCAATGCCTCGATTCCCGTGTCAATTTAGTATCCCATCTGATACGTCACGTCATTCAGACTTTCTTGATATCCGAGTACAACTGTAAAATATAAACGATTAACTCCTAATTCGTTTGAGCGTGGCCACACATTTTCAGTTGCTACTCATCAAGTGGTCTTGAGATACTTTGTACCTAATGTGATTTAGGATGACACAATCCATTCTTGCGCTCCCACTTAACTTCATTTCTATCTTGTCCTTCCCAGTATCCGTCTTTATAACCTCCTTTTACGGCGCGACGTTTGACGGAACCAAAGTCGGACATTCCTTTCATAAGATGAGTGGAGCACTCATGTTTTGAGGAATCTCTCCAATTGTCTTTATGAGAACTATTGACGTTCATCACTAGTGATGTACTTCTCATTTGAGGGTTATCCAGTGTATAAACCTTTTACACACCCCCGTAGTCGAATAGAATATACTATTCCTATAGCCCATGAAACTGCGCTATCCCATCGACTCTCGTGCTAGTCTTCGTGAGTCATTGTTGTCCATGCAATGACCTGGACCAGGGATTTGATAATAAATATTCCAAGTTCACTTAATAGGGTTTCATTCATCAGATCATGTATCTGACAAACCTATTCGGAATGTTTTATCATCAATGGACTATCGTTTAAACACTAAACCAAATTTAGACGACTTGTGAAATAACTCTACTATTTCTGATAACGAGAGTTGTAAATCTGAGCCTCTTCCGTAAAGCTCTTTTTACCCACTCAGTTTTACTTGTCGAGGTTTAAAATTATACCTCATGCCTTAGACTCGTGTATGACTCTCATACTTTGTCTTAGGTGATAGTTTAGTTTGACTACGGATGTAATCCGTTTAAACTTTGCTAATTATCAATTAATTTGAAGACCTTTATCTTCAACCTTGATAATTTCTAGTAACTTTTACTAGAGTTAAGGCTTTTAATTCTTTATGTAGTATTTGCAACAGTTCCCGGCTTAAAACACTTTTAGCCTACTTTCCTTCCATGTCTGGAAGTTTGCTACGATGACATGTTCAACTTTTGTACTACTTAATCCTTTAGCCTTCTAAGATGTTTCTAAGTAGTGTTTCGGTTTTCAAATCTGAATTTGGATATTCAAATGCTAATCATATTCAATATGATTGACTTTATGTATTCGAACATAAATCTCTCTCTCATGCTTGTTTGCTACATCGGTGTCTTTTCAAACTCCGATTTAGCAACGCTCATAGTCATGAGTTTTGGGTCGAAATTCTTTTAGACTTTCCGAGTCTTAGATTTTCTGTTTCGGATCTCAAGCATCTCAGCGTACTGAGTCTCTCCAATCCTATCATCCTTTTGATCTATGCTTATAGATCTTCAGATGCCCAAAATGGCATTTCATCCTTGTGTGTGGTCCTTTTATTGAGTCAGTGTATTCACTGTTACACAACATCTTATGTCGTACTCAATCTTTTGTATGTACTCTGCATACGGACCCGGAAGGTTTGTTTCTCCCACTTACCTTCTTGAAACTCGTGATTCAAGATTTTCTTCATTCCTCAGGAATCAAACTTCTTTGATTGCCTTTTTGAATCGAAGATTCTAACTCTTGCGTGCTTTTAATCCGTCGATAGATTTCTGAAGCATGCCAATGGACACAACTTGATTGGAAGAATCTTATTCTTCTTGTCTAGTTTCTGGAAACATGAATGTTTCCATCCTTCTCAGTTTTCTACTTTGGAAAACCAATTTAGGTCTTCTGTTGACTTAAATTATCAAGCTTCATGTCTTGACGAGATATGGATTCCACGATGATTTTGGCTTCTAGCCAAAATCTAGAGTCAGTTTCCGTTTCTCCGCAGGTCTTTTATCTCTTCAGAAATAACCTTTATTTTCTGAGTCTTTAAGATTTTATTTTGACCTTTCAGGGCTTTTCAACAACAATTTGGAATTTTCTCAACTACTTTGAGATATTCCTTTAGAGACACTTTCACTCGCTTTGAGATTTCTCCTGCGAATGACATTCGCTTTTGTGCGGTGGGTTTACAAGATCATATCTTTAACCTTTCCTTTTCCGAGGAGCCGCAGTTTGTTGCTCTTGGTCGAATTTAATCGTCTTGTACAAGTTTCATGATTGTTCTTCATGACCCTTCATGATTTTTCTCATGATCGAATTAAATCGACTTGTACTTTTCTCCCACTTATTCTTGTAATAATTAGTACTTTTCTCCCAGACTTCTAGGTGTGCTAATTACTATAAGAATACTATCATGAGCAACAAACACTTTGTTCTCTTGATAGCTTGTGGAAAAAGCCCATATTTCTTCTAAAGAAATTGCGTCAGACTTTAGCTAATTTTTGTAATGCTTTTACAAGCTTAGCTGTTAGACGGACTTTGGTAAGTGTGAAAACAATCGTTTCTAGAATATGTCCCAAAATATTCGGAAGACTGGCTTAAACCCATCATTGATCGAATCATGCATAGCAGTGTTCAATTACTCCCACTGATTCCACCATCCCTCAGATGTGTTCCATGGAGTGAGTTGGGAAACGGTTTCTCAACTCCTTTGATGGTTATCAAGTGTTTGACTCAAGTTTTCACCACTCCAACCTAATCGGACGGCTTATTACTAGTCTCTATGCCTTTTGAAAAAGGGCGACTTTGTCAATTAGTCCTTAAGACCCAATTGACAATGCTGAAGTTAATGAGTTTGAATCTCTTGATATGAGCCTTTATCAATGTTAATCTTTAGTTAATTTACCACTGGTTTTAAAACATCAGATGTTTCTAGAAGAACAAAATAATCATTATTAAGTTCTAAGCTAGATCAGTGTCTAAAAGAAGACTTCAATCCCTTTCAGCATCCCTAGCATTACTGCTTCTGCTCCCTCTTGGATCTTTACTTCTTTGAGTCAAGTATGTGATTCCCTTGAGCTTTACCGAGCCGCACATCCGGTTTTAAAATACCAGATGAAGGAATTTTACGATACTTGTTTTTAACTTTGTTAACAAGGATACGGAACCGGAATTCATAATTCCATTCCTTTTGTCCTCCAGGTGCTAAAGGTAGTTTCCTTTTAAATGGTCTAACCATTATTTGGAAACATTCACAGTAATGAAAAATACTCTTGATCATGTACTCGGCAACTGCTTTTCTTTGATCAAATATTTGTCTTACTTGACTGATCCTTTGCCCTTTTGAATCTCAAGAACTCTTTCTTAGATTCCTTCCATCGAATCTTAAGAACTGTTTCTTAGATTCGATGTTCCCGTGTGTTTTGCTCAGTTGTTCATAACAACCTGAGTGACTCATCTAAGGTCTTATCTATCTTTGTTCAATCGATATTGAATTGGGTGATAGATGAATTCTGTTGTCTTCCATTAGGATGACTTTCAGATTGCCATGGAGGTCTCGTGCCTCTACATTTATGACTTCTGTAGGAACTATTTCCTTAGTTTGTCTCAATGGTCGTGCTAGCATTCATTACTCTTCCAAAGATAATGTTATATGATTGCTTGCGAATGGCTTTTGACCTTATCTAGTATGAGTCAACATTGGGATCGGGTATTCTAGACGTTTTCCTTTTGAATCTGAGAATTATTCTCGGATTTATTCTTCCATTCTAGGAAGTTGATCAGCACCTCCCTTAGGTGTGATTCAATGTTGAAACCGTTTTCATGTGTCATCTTAAAACTACATAAAAGAAATGGCAAAGTTTTAAAACTCGTTATCATTTTGAAAAACTTAGTTTTCGCACATTATTCAATAAAAATCGTCCCCGATTGAATAAGTGATTCCAAGATCTCAGTTCTTCGGAGTAAAGCGGACGAAGGCCCTACCCTTTGACTCCGTCGTTCCGGGTGAGTGAACTACTTCACTGATCATACCTTATGACTCTTGGTTGATACATTTCATTAATCAATGACTAATCTATCCTTTTACCTCGAGTATCCAAGACTCTCTTGTTGATCTCGTTGAGTAGAACCATTTAGACGTGTAGGCCTCTTCTATAGACCTACCCGCATTGTCCCAAGCTAGAGGAGGTACTCTGCGAAGGCTGACCCACCTTCCTCGAACAAAGGCGCAACGAGTGTCTTAATCTGGATAGGCGATTACTCAAGATTACGTTTTGGGGACTTTTACGCTAGTCTGGCGTTTGTTATAGTGAACTATTTAGCCTAACTAACATCCACGACATGAAGCGTAAATAAGTAAGTAAATGCGCGCAAGAAAATAAACCAAGCAGACATGGATCCTAGTATGGCCCTTAACCTAGAAGATCTAATCTCCTTTGGTTTGCTTCTTGTTTCGCCTTTTGGTTCGTCTAGATCTCCATCTTTGAACCTCCATTGATTTCTCCCACTCGCCTTTGGATTCCTTCCTTGAGTTTCTTCAATGGACTCATAGACCCTAAACTCTAATTACAAGACTTTAACGATTCGCAGATCGTATAAACTTGAAATTAAAATTAATTACAAATATGCACCCATCCGTGCTTAAACAAGAATATAGAAATAAATATGGCCATACTAGTTTCCCGCATTCACATCACATGCATTCATATAATATATTAAGGCTAAGAATTATATATGCATGATTATCTTGGGAGACACTTTGTCGACATCACATGTCACATTACGAAGCTAAGTCTAAATTCGAAGAATTCGACCAACGGTGCGTTCCAGTTTTATCTTTTATGATTTCTAAAATCAACTTCAAGAAAAACTCCATTTTTGGGTTTTGAAAGTCCGGGTCTATTTTGGAAAAATATTGGTTCGATTCGTAATGATTTCATAAATCCATATAAAGAGAAATCCGTTTTTGGCCTTCTGGATGGCCCGGATTTATTTTGGAATTATTTGATTGGAATCGGAAGAAAATTTGGCAAAAACTCCCACTCGAAAGATGGTCCCTATTCGTGGTCCGAAAAGCCTCGAAAAAGCCCGGGACAAGTCCTAGACAAGTCCCAACCCAAGCCCACAAAAGGGCTCGGACAAGGTCCGGACATAGCACGGCCCATAGGGCCGACATGTCCTGGCCGAGGCCTATCAAGGCCTGGTCTCGTCCTGGCCGGAGCCAGGACGCTAGTCCATGTACCAGACGCGTCTGGTGCTGGATCGGACAAGCACTAGGTGTCTCGGACTTAGTCCGAGACACCCAGAACCTCCCAGACGCATCTCCAAGACGCGTCTGGTCGAGAGCTCTGGACGCGTCCTAGATGCGTCCAGGAAGCTACCAGTGCAGCTTCTGGTCGCGTCCTAGATGCGTCCTAGCTGCTCTGGACGCGTCTCCAAGACGCGTCCAGATGCTTCCATCACAGCTGGTGGTCGAGTCCTAGACTCGACCTGGACGCGTCTTCAAGACGCGTCCCAGCTGCTCTAGACTCGTCTCTAAGACGCGTCCAGTATCATTCTGGTCGCAGTTGCTGGACGCGTCTCCTGGACGCGTCTCAGCAGCTGCTCTGGACGCGTCCAGTGGACGCGACCAGCAGCTTCCTGGCCGGACACTAGGGTTTCCAATACCCTAGTTTCCATTTTCGTCTTTCTTTTTTTTTTTTTTTTTTTTGCAAATCTCTATTTGCTAACTTTCAAATTTTAAACTCTTTCTAAATTTTGAAATCCTTTTAGAACACTTCCAAAATTTTTCAAAACTTTTAGAAATTTTTAAAATTTCCAAACTTTGTTTTTGGGAGTTTCTTAAAACTCAAAAACAATTCTTTTAGAATACTTCTAAATTCCAAATTTTTGTTTTTGGGAGTTTCCTAAAACTCAAAAACAACTCTTTTAATCAAACAATTTTGGATCAAAATTCTAGGTATTTGAAACTTTTTCAAGAACAATTTTGAAAACCAATTCAAAATCAATGAAATTCAATGTTTTGAAATAATTTCAATCATCAATTTTGATTTTAATTTGAAAAACTAGTTGAATCACATTCATTGTAATCAAATTATGAGTTTGAAGTACTTTTAAAATACTTTATAAACTCAATCTATCAAACTATCAAGCATATCAAATATCAATTAGTTCGATTCTTAGCAAAAACTAGTTAATTGCAAGAGGCTCTGACGTCACTGTAGGGAATTATACCCTTATACTAGTGTTTATAGCGGATAACGACATCTAATGTCTAACATTAGTATCCCCAAGATCATCATGCAAAACTAGTAATTAACCAATAAGAAGATAGTAGATTACCTTAATCGCTATTTCCCTCGAACTAGTTGTATAGATTAAAGAAGACCAAGAGCTTCAAACGTAGCTCCTTTACTTGGGACACCGAGTAGTGTATTTAATCTCCCTCCTTGAAAGCTCGCTAGCACTCCAATGGTGGTTTGATAATAAGAAGACCTTCTTCTTGCTAGACTAGAAGATAGCTTGGGAATTAGCTCACTTTCTCCTCTCTACTTGATGTGGTAGAGTAAGAAAGCTTAGAGAGAAATTCCACACCTTATTCTCTGTCCTAAGAGTGTTTATATAGAACCCTAATAAGAATCCACCTCCTTTTAGGTTTCCTAAAACACCCTTTAGAATAAGATTTAGGGAAATAGTCGAAAATACCAACTAGTTGATATTTTCTCAATTCCCTAAGGAGATTACGTCCAAACCCAGCCAAAATTGGCAGATTTAATGTTCATAACATAAGGAAACGTTCCTCCAGAAATCAGCCTAATCCGAGCCCTAAAAGTGCCTGAATCGGCCTAGGCCCAAAACTCTTATTTCGGGCCTTTTTGCTATCTTTTGCCCAAATTCTATTTAGGCCTGTGAGATATGTTTATGGGACATTCCCAATGTTATATCACACTCTCACTAGTCATATCATCCGATTAAATACCCATTCTTATGTGTAACCCGATGTAGGATCCGATCGAAGTTAGCCGCGAATTCCTTCGTAATTCGACGATCGTAGTTGGTTTTTAGCTAAACGCTACGACCCCTAAATCAATCGGACTTGATGATCTTCTTCATCAATTGTTCAATTGTCCTAGCCGACATATTGCTCGCATTTCCATCTTGGTCGAAGGACATCTCCTTCAACTCCTTCACGACGGTCAAGTCAGCAAACTATAAAAGATAAATATTAATCAATTGAATGTTGAGGGTGTCACCGTGTTGTATCGTCGGAGGGTGGCTAGACTCGTAGAGTGGCCGGCGCTTCGACTCTACGAGATAGTTGGTCGGATTGATCTCTTGGAGCAGGTCGAGAGGTCGTCTCGATCGGAGATTCTGGATAAGGGAGAAGTGGGATGTAACAGGGACTTCAGAAGGACTTCGAGGGTGATGGAACTTGAAGATGTAATATCGCCGTCTAGAGTGATCCCCTAGAAGGTTACCCTTCAAGTCTTCTGGAATTCGAAGGTCGATTATCGTCGTCTGGAGCACTGATTAGAAGATACTAAATGTGCGAGAGAGAGAGAGAGAGAGAGAAGAATGTTCTGTAGTTTCCTACTCGGTATTCGATGCCTTTCGGAGTCTGAGTCTCCTTCTATTTATAGGCGAATGACAGACTCGTGGAGTGTATCAGATCCGAAATGCTTGGTGTCGAGGGTGACCCCGAACCCTAAGGGAGACTCGTTCTTGGTCGTCGATCTGTCGCCTAGAGTAACTTGATCGTACGATTACGCCGTCTCGACTGTAGACCCTTCGTAGTCAGAGATGACTTCGAGATATTTGAGGTGACGTGGGGTCTTTGACTGACCTAGTCAAGTGGCACGTGGCGAGATCTTCTGAGTTGAGGTTGAATCGACAACTTGCAGACTCGGTTGAGGGCGGCTAAGGGGTGCTTGGAGCATTATTACTTTTGAAGGGTTATTGTTCTTCTAGATGGACGCTCACATGGGCTTGAGCCTTCAGACTTCTAATGTGTCGAATTCCCATTTGGAGAGTGTCCAACCAGTAGGTGTGTGGGCTGGGCCGGAGTGACATTTATTCGGAGTAGGCTAGCTCTAGGCGACATTTAGGCGAAGTAGGCCTAGTACGATTTTTGGCCACTACAAACGCCGGGGAGTTTTCTAAGCTACCACTCTATATCTTCAATTAGTATTTGAATTGACATACTAATAGAAGTAGTACAATGGGTTTCGATTATGTTACTCGTATTTGATTTGGAGATTTCGGTGCCTATTTTTATGTATCTCTTCTCTTGAAGTTAAAAATGAGTATGAGTTTGTTATCAGAGGTCACATTGTGAAGTGATTGTTGAAGATATATTTGATTTTTTCCAACTATTTCACATAGAGGGAAAGTCCAGTGTCTTACTTCTGCAATTTTACTACTTGAACAACAAAAAACTGTAAGATAGATATTCGGCAGGTGCTTACCACTTTACTTGCATAACGTTGACGGGGTGGTTCATTTCGAAGCATATATTGAAATATGACCGTAAGGGCCCTTAAACATGGGTTGCTGTTATTTGCTTACCACTTTACTGCCATATGATGCAAGACATTCTTTATGATATCACCATCCTCAAAAAAAAAAAAATATGATAAAATACTTCTACTGAGCATGCACTAAGAACATCGATTCTTCTAGGGATGTGCTTAGTGCATGCTCAGTAGAAGTATTTTATCATATTTTTTTTTTTGGAGGATGGTGATATCATAAAGAATGTCTTGCATCATATGGCAGAGGTACATCGTTAGGATGAAGTAAACATATAAACATCCATGGAAAGGACTTGAAACATTGACAAGCGAATGACAAAAACCCTTGGCTCAAGTGGTAAGAGGTAAGTCTTCCAACTTAGAGGTCAAGGGTTCGAGGCACAAACTTACCAATTCAAAAAAAAAACGTTGACAAGGGAACCCTAAGGCCATGATAACTAACCCTCAAAGGCCATGATAACACACCCCCCCCCCCCCCCACCCCCCCCCCCCCAACTTTCAAAGTTTGGACGGGATGCACAACCAATTTGGCGACAACCCATTTGTTGAATTATTGAAAGCAATGTATCTTAATTCATTGTGTATATATCTTGTTGAATACGACATCCTATTGTGTCATATTTTTCTATTGCATGGTAAATAACCATATTATCCATCATGTATAAGTTCTGCATAACGTGAAAGTTATAACTGTAGTGCATAACATATCTCTTTGCCAAAGGAAACCCTAGACAGAAAAGAAAGAGAAAGCATGGAGGATGAGGGTTTGTGCAATCCACCGGACCCAAAAAAGCAAAACCTAGAAAAACAAACGAAGGAGGAAGATTCTGAACACGAAACGGAGGAAAAAGATAATCGGAAGCTGTATTCTCTTGATGATCTGAAGGAAATCAGGTATCGAGGATCTGTTCGGTTTTACCTATATACTTTATTTTTTTCTTGATGCAGAGATAAATTAAATTAAGAAACCCTAAAACCTAACCTATAAATATTTGGTCTCATCTTTATACGATGATGAGGCTTGTTGTTGAACTCTCTACTACTTATTTCATCATATTGTTCTTTTTCTTCAGGGAAAAGATCCATAACTATATCAGTTACTGGAAGGCCTTTCCTTATCGAAAAAGAACGGAAGAACCTTGGGACTTCAATTATAAAGAAGAGCTAAACAAATTCTTTGAGGATTATTATTATCATAACTCACTGGCCAACAGTAAAACCCAGGACATACTAGATGAATTTAAGCTCTTCAAGGTAATTAATCTCTGAACCTGTATTACGAGGTAATCGATCCATCTGTTATTGTATTAACATGTTTTTATGGTTCTTTAGGACGTGATTACTGAATTGGACGTGGACCGTCGGGCATTCATCAAATATTTGAACGAAACATATGATCCAGAATGGAGATTTTATTTGGGAAAGTTATATAAGGTAAACCTCTATCTCTACAACTTTTAACTACATCTTTGTTTGCCCTAAATTTTACATGTATGAACAGTTGGGCTTGAACAACGTGGCTAAGAAGATAGATGAGGATTTCTCGAACGGTAAACCACCTGATAGATGTTACCTCCTTGGATTTTTTGACGAAAAATCAATTCCTACTTTTGAGAAGATGGATTTGGGAGACACTAAAGATGATACTTACGAGGTAATCGAAGTATAACAAATTATTTCTAATGATTTTCCTAATTTAATTGATTGCTAGGTTTCCCGAATTATAGTGTGGGGGTGATACAAAATAACAACATCGAATTGTTCCGGAGTTTGATGATGGGTAATGTGACGGTGTTGAGAAAATGAATGGGTAATAGGGTTTTGTATTGGAACACACAAACAAATTGTGATTGGTCGAGGGGGCCAAGAAGCTCCCCCCCAAGTTCTGTGAAGCTCCTAGTTTCTACTAACTTCGAAATCAAACTCTTGACCATGGTTTCAGCCTCCTTTGGGCTTTTTCATTTTGAAGCTCCTAGTTTCTAATAACTTCGGAACCGAACTCTTGACCCATTAATCTGATAAAAAATAGTGAAGGAAAAGTTATACCGAATGACCGTAACAAAGTACAAGTATACAAATACCATTCATCTGCATAACTATGTAGAAAACCCTCCATATACAATCCAGTTGGATAATGCCAATTGCACCTCCATTTTTGGCCCATCACGTTAGATCAAAAGACCAATAGGCAGATTAGATGACACCTTGTGACCGACCGAAAAGAGAAGTGTAACATCATTTATTGACTTTTATCATGTTTATATTTATATCTGTCATTGCCTTGTGTCATGAACATCATTTAATTGCCTTATAATCTGCTTCGATTGCCATTTCTATCGTTCCATGTACTATATTTTGTACAAATTGTTTTAAATGATTTGTTACTGATGATATGAATTTGTAACTGTAGGATTTGGCTAAAACGTTAGACAAACTGTGGATGGGGCAGCGTTGTTCTACTCATTTTTTCACTGAGGAAACTAAATTGGCAGGTATTGGGATAAATGTAATAGAGCGTATGGGTAGGATTCTGAAAAAGAGGGGAGTTCACGAAGAAACAAAACTGAGTACTCTTGGTGCTTCTACTGCTGCTGCCAATACGCATGTGGGATAAATACATTAATATTTAACTTCCTGGAACTGCTCTCTCTCTCTCTTAGAGAGAGAAAGTGGAAATGGGAAGGAATGGGATTTTGATGATCTTTTTTTGCTTTGGTGTGTCTCTTCTCCATAAATTATTTCAAATTGCTTGAGTTTATGATTGCCTTCTGTTTCTTCTTAGCCATCAATATTTCAAATGGTGTCTTGATTTCCAATCTTCATCATTAAACTTTCCATCCTCTCTTGATTTCCAAACTTCACATCACTTCCCATTCTCTCTTGATTTTCCACCATGTATGTATATAGGGTGTAGATTGGGGGGATTGATATTCAAAACAGCCATCCTAATTTAGTGGGGTTCGGATTTGTTTGGGGTAGAGAGAAAGTAATTAACCTTATGAGGTTCTCTAATGGCCAGGAACAGAGGAAAATATGAAGAAGAAAGTTATCCTTCAACTTCAATTTCATCATCATCAGATCTGGGTTGAAAGAACAAGGAATCGCTAACAAAGAAGAAGGAATTGATTCGTTGAGACTTGCTGAATTAATTATGTCTTCCGATGATGACGACGGTTTTTTCTATGAAGGTGGCGGTTTTCCGGCGATGACGACGGTTTTCCGGCGACGGTTTCCGGCGACAATGACGGTTTTCCGACGAAAGCGACGGGGGTTTAAATTAGTATTTTCTTTATTTTAGTATTGTTAATATTTTGTCGGATCTTTAGGATCCTTTTGTCAGATCTTTAGGGTCTCTTTTCTCGGATCTTTAGGATCCCAATAGTGTCTGTGTCTAGTCCAATTTCTCCCCCTTTAGGAGGCATTTGCATTTACAGGTTTGTAAATAGCATGACGCATCCGACAAAGAGAAATAATTATTATTATCCTTGTATCATTGTGATTTTATCACTATTAATGGATATGTTTCCCTTGGATTCAAAAAAAAATACGCATGTGGATTGCTAGACTTAAAGAATGAATGTTACAGACTTGGTATTTTATGTGTTGACAGACTTTTTTTCTTTTGGTTGTTGAAACATGTGTTTGACATACTTGATGTTCTTTTAATTGTCTGTTTATATGAAAATGAGGCATCTAAGGGAGACTTCTGGGTCAGTCTAAATCTTCTCTTTTCTTTCACTATTTGTTTTTTTTTTTTTTTTTTGAGAAATCGACTACGATCTATGTTAGTCGTTACAAGCAATGGATTTGGTAGAAATATGTCGTTTTTTCAGATGAGGGAAACGAAAAGTAACTTACAGAAATTTTCGTGTAGATTTTCACTCGAAATATTAGGTCGTTTGATTTGGATTTCAAAAGATTCGAAATTTCACCACGAAAGCAGACCTTCGTCCTTCGTTTCTATTTTTGTGCTTTTAATCTTCTTCCTTGAGAACCCCATGAAATTACATCTACGTACGATATTTGATATGAAACTCGAGAGAGAGGTAGTCCGCGGCTAAAAACTTTGTTCAACCATAATTTATTATGGAAGTTTTATGGGCCTTTGACACTTACAGAGGTGCCTTTATAGCTTTCTTTGTTTTTAGTTATTTTCGTTCCAACTCTTCTTATACATTTGTTATTTACATTGCAATTTACACTTCAAACCTAGTAATTCTGTTATTACTGTTGTTTTCATTTTTTGCCCCATCACAACTCTTCTCAACTAAAATAAAACAATAATAATGACAATGTTCTTTTTAGGTCTCATGATGGATAAAATATATTGGTATATGCAATTCTAATATAATTCTGTCATTTTTGTGGTTTTGTAAAACTTCCACAGCGACCGAAACGTTTGCACTTTTGGGTCTGCTTTCACCGCAGGCAAACTAATTCGTTCGCATAGCCCTATTAGAGTAAGGCTATCCAACCATTCATGCCTCCTCTTTTCTTGACGATTGTAGGGATGGAAGGACCACCTGATTCTGCATAAGGCTATTCTTGGCCAGGAGATAGAATCATTTCATCAGGCCCATTTCTGCGGGTTCCTTCGGAACTGGAGTTTCATGTTCTCATGCTACGTCAAGACGTGCGACGTGCTATCCTATTCCGTAAGGAGGATCCTCTTGTTGAATAGACTCTTTACAACGTATCGTATTACTTAAAAGCAAATACGTTATAAGTAAGGGCGAGAGGAAAGAGACAACAACTGTTTACTAGCAAGCAATGATACAAGGCATTGGTACATCATTTAGATGTGATAAGCACGATAACCGTCTAAGTTAAACTTGTAAGGAAAGAGGCCTAAATCCCAACTAACATGAAAGAGGCATAAAATCCAACATATTCCTTATATTATTTATACCTTTAATAACTCAATTTCAATAATCACGGATGACACCTCCCATGGTGGATCGAACCTATGACTTACTTGTTATTGGACAATATGTCTAACGCTTTGAACCACTTTGAAAGTGATTTGGTTTGATATAAGTGTACGAATGATTATAAAATACCATGTCGAAATTAGTGTTTTAGGTCACCCCTCGCGAAGATTTGTTGTTACCTTGCTAGTATCCGATAACATATGTATATAGGGCGAGAGGCGGCGGCCCAAGAAGTAGGGCTCGAAAAAAGGGAGGAGAAAGTTCAATTTGCACAGCTTAACGGAATGGCAGATGGCTTGTCATTTGCTTTGAAAAATGCAGTGTTTCAGCTGAGCAAGTATCTACCTTATGGGCCAGTTGAGCTGGTTGTTCCTTCCCTTCTTTGAAGGGGTGAAGAAAACAGGGGCCTCTTATCTGCCTCAACCTTGGATATGCAACTAATGAGGTGCATACAGAAAATCTCTTCAAAC
This sequence comes from Eschscholzia californica, assembly GCF_041429995.1. Taxonomy (NCBI): domain Eukaryota; kingdom Viridiplantae; phylum Streptophyta; class Magnoliopsida; order Ranunculales; family Papaveraceae; genus Eschscholzia; species Eschscholzia californica. The sequence continues at coordinate 7,328,953 of NW_028238198.1, read as the reverse complement.
AATTCTACTAACTTTTATTGTGTTTCTAGTAACTTCGGAACCAAACTCTTGACCCATGGTGTTAGGGTGCTTTTGGCTTTCTCATTGTGAAGCTCCCAGTTTCTAATAACTACGGAACCGAACTCTTGACCCATGAATCTGATAAAAAATAGTTAAGGAAAAGTTATACGGAATGATCGTAACAAAGTACAAGTATAGAAATACCATTCATCTGCATAACTATACAGAAAACCCTATACATTGACCAAAAGACCAATAGGCAGATTAGATGACACCTTGTGACCCACCACACCCTAAGAGAAGTGTAACTTATCAAAAGAGGGCAAATCGAGTTGCCCGATTTCTTTTTATATCTATCATTGCCTTATATCATGCACATCATTTATTGCCTTGTATGATGTTTATATTTATATTTGTCATTGTCTTGTGTCATGGACATCATTTAATTGCCTGATAATTTGCTTCGATTGCCATTTCTATCATTCCATGTACTATACTAGTAGAATGAAAAGTAGATCCACCTGATACCCTCTACATATCGCCACTCAATGTCCTCCACATTTCATCATCCTCATTCTTTTTATCAGTCAAAAGATATCCATCATCTCTTATAAAAGATCATTAGTTGAAGAAGAAAAAGAAAGAATTTCTTATAAATGATATCCCGATTTTACTCTGAGCATCTGGGGTAGACCGCGTCAACAAAGGAATATATTTAGTATTTTATTATAGAAGTTTTCATTCAGTAAATCTTATACTTGACCAATTTTCATAATATTTGTTTTTGAGTTCCAGAAACTAAAGAAATGATTTCCTCTGATTAATGTAAAGAAATGACAACAACTACATCAAATTCTGACTTCATCCTTTCATCTGATTTCATGCCTGATTTTTATGGAGAGCACTGTTAAAATTTGAGCAGCCAAATGAAGACAATATACCATGATACAAGCAAGAGATAAGTTAGCAAACGATAAAAAACTGCATAATATTTGGAAAAGTAGAACAATATGTCAACTTATAAGCTCCCCTAAAATAGCTTCACTTTCTAGCTTGGCAGTAACTATGTCATTTGACAAAGAAGTTGCATTCTTCAACATCGAAGTAACGCACTAACCTGCACATGAGTTTGTAAAATTTCAGTATATATTTTATCCATCATGAATTTGCTACAATATCGAGAAAAGAGATAAAAAAAAAAAAAAAAAGAATAGAAGTTGAACTCATATAAGTCATACAGTTTACTTGACTGGTTTAGAGAAAATAAAATTCGAATTCTCCATAATCTTTTTTATCTCTTATAAATGTCAGGTTTTTATTTATCAGTTGTCATTCTCCACAGCCGCCCACTTCACCGTAATATGAAGATTCTACGATAATTTTCTTATTTTGGGCAAGAAATTAAACATCATAAACTCATTTTGAGTCACGAATACTATCCAGAGGTTGATAAGTTGCAGAAAATATTAGTAACTTTTCTTTCTTTGTTTTGTTAGAATTTATTCAATAAATTCTCTGCCCTACAACCATATTTATTCTTCTCTTTGTCTCAGTATCCTTCTCTTTGTATTTCTTCATTGAACCAAAAAACATATTATGGAATTTATTCAATATATTGTGTCCTCCTCCCAACATATTCATTCAATAAATTATTTTCTTCGTATGTCTTACTTCCTAGACTAAGAATTTTAATAGAGAGTATTCAATTAACAGAAAACAGTAGTGATTTGAAAATGTTTTTATCAGAATTTTGGAAGTTTTTCTTCTCCAAGTATTTCTCGCTTCTTCTCGAATTTGCTTAGAGTAGTTGCCTCCATCAAAATTACCTTAGGTAGGTCGCCTGAAGTCGTACGTATTTTTCTCTCTACATCTCCGTTTAAAATTTTCTATATTTGTGTCACCTTGTATGACCTCCATTTTTTTTATCTGATGTTCTATTTGTAGTGAGGTCTTATTTGATATTTCAGATCTTGCGTTGATTGCTCAAATATAATAGTTATTTCAAGGTTTGGGGTAATCAACGTAGTTTAGAAAATCTGCGATAATAGTCATCTCAAGGTTTGACCTAATCGACGTAGTTTAGAAAAGTGTCAAGTTCTTTGTACATAAGTCGATAGAAATATAGTTAGATGCATTTGCTGATTTTTTTTTTCAATATTTAAATTAAAAAATGAGAATGTGTGTATGTTTGAGAACAATAACTATAGCGGTTCAACTTCTAACCATGTAATAGGAAATAGCAATTCAATGTTGAGGTTATCTTTTGGTGTGACAAAGAATCCTTATGGTAAGGAAACTCCTTAGAACAGCAATATCTGACATTGCTCAAATGTCTTTACAAAATCATAAATGATTCTTCTTTTCCCGAATTTGTGATGCATTAAGTGTTTTACATGGTACAGTGCCAAAGGCACGGGTGATGCCTAGTGAACTTCTAGTTATTACCAAACCTTCTGTCAGGATTTCAACAGCCAAATGATCAAAATATACACAAAAGTACGCTTAATCTAGTCTTATTAATTTTTATTATCTTTTGAAAAAATTAAATTGTAAGTCAATAATATGATATTTCTTCATAAAAAAAAAAAAAGTCAATAATATAATATGATTGGACATATCCATCTATGCCGTACAATCTGTTTCTCCAAATCCAACCCTACGATTAGCTACATCAAATTCTACCCATAGATTTTGTTGATGAAAATTCCCAATTATATTACTCGAAACCCCAAGCAAATCCGACCGTCCGATGCTCAAACACCCAACCGCACCACCAATATCAGTTAAAACTCTCTCCTTTTTAACCACAATTTCAACCCCTTTGTCAAACTCCAAAACTATATCTCCTATCAACAGTCCGATTTCAATCACATCACCATTAAAACACAAATCCAACGCTCCTTGATAAACAAAATCTTTCTTCACCTTACTAGGTCCTACCAATCTCAAAACTTCGTCCCTCACCTTATCACAAGCTTCTTTCACCAGAAAAGTATACTCCGTCCCGGAATCAATCATTGTCTGACCGGCTCCGCCGCCGTCTGGCCGGAAAACCGCGGGTGGAATATCCAACTTTTTCCCGCCAATTCTAATCCCTTGCATTACAACAGTATAAGCTGCCGGGTCAAAATTAGGCATGCGTTGACTTTCACCTTGACCATAAATCAAAAGATCGACATACTTAAATCCAATTGAATTAGGGTTGTCACCGAGATAAAATGTCCCCGTCGACGTCGCCGGATTCTTACGAAGAGGAACACAATAAGAAAATTTCGAAATATTTATTTGAGAAGTAAATGAAAGCCTACCAAGATTCATTCCCAAAATACCCTGAGAATCTTTAGTTTCACTTGTACAACCAAGAGTTAAAGGAGGGGTAATTTGGGAATTAGAAAAACTGATTTTTTCACTAACAAGATTTCCTTCAGCTAAAGTACCATCAGCATAAAAGTAAGAGTAATGGCAGAGACGATTTTCATCACAAGAAGTTGGAATTGTGAAATCAGGGATTCTAGGTTTGCAAATTGGATGAGTACAAGGGAGTAAAGTGAAAGAAGAAGATAAAGAAGGATCAAAAGAAGAAGAATAAACAGGGGTTTTTTTTGGCGGGAGTTTTTTATCACATTTAACCCATGATAATTGACTTCCAGTATCAAGAACCATTTCTTGAGATTGTGGTGGAGTTCCAATTGGAAGTGAAATTATTAAAGCCATTGTGTATCTAAAAGATGATTTAAATGCCAATGAGTTTATTCTGAGGTTTGGGTTTGATTTTCTATTCTGTTTGAGTGAATAAGAGAGAGAATTTGATAGGAGGGGGAGAGATGAAGGGGAATGAGATTTAGAGAGAGAAAGAGGGAAAGAGAGAGAGAAATTTGAACCATTTTTTAATAAAGGGGTGAGGTTTTGTGAAGGTTTAAGAGGGTTTTGAGATGATGGGTAGAACAGAGTAGAAAGAAGAAAGAAAAACAGAGAGTAACCCATGACCATGAGAGAGAAAGTATTTTAGAGAGAAAAACAGAGTTGTTGAGAGAGGATTTTAGTTTGTAGTGAAGGTGGGGAAGAAGGAAGGAGAAGAGAGTGAGTTTAAATTGTCTTTAAAGGTTTTGGAAAGAAAATAAATGGACGGAAAGTTAACTAACAAAAAACTCCAAAGAAAGAAACCGCGTCATTTAATTGGAAAGAATTGATAGGACTCAATTATATTCGGACTAAAGTGATAAAGTCTAGCAAGATTTTTTCTATTGCCAACCAAAGTAATTGAAATAAAACGTTTTATTAGTTTCAAAATATCATTTTTCTTAAATGTCGTTTTATAATTGATAACAATTGTTTGTAAGTATGTGTTTGTTTCTAGCCACTCTTAAAAAGTTATGGTTGGAGTTTTCTCAAAAAATTGTGGTTGTCCCTCTTGCATATTTTTCTTTTGAATTGTTCAGCGTGTGCCTCGAACTCTTGACTTCTAGGCGGATGATTATACCTCTTACACTCCAAGCAATTGTAGTTGGAAAAAAAAAGACAATATTATTGTTACTATTTTAATTCCATTTTGTTATTTTTTTTTTATAAGGATCAACTAAATAATAAAGATAATTAACATATAAAATGATTTTGACAATATCTATTATATAAAACAGAAGGGAAAACGATGACTGGGACAAACATCCTTATTTAATTATGCATATTGTCTAGAAGCCCTTCTCAAAATTTAAAATATAGTCCTTCGTAGAAATATAGTTACCTATTTAAAAAATATAGTTACCTATTCAAAAAACAATAATCCTTTCCTTCTTAGAAATAAAATAACTAATTTAAGTAAATCTGTTATATAAAACAGAAGGGAAAACGATGATTGGGACAAACATCCTTTTTTAATAAAGGATATTGTCTAGAAGCCCTTCAAAATTTAAAATATAGTCCTTCGTAGAAATAAAGTTACCTATTTAAAAAACAATAATCGTTTCCTTCTTAGAAATTAAAATAACTAATTTAAGAAATAAAGAAACAAAATTTAAAAAACAATAATCGTTTCAAAATTTAAAATATAGTCCTTCGTAGAAATAAAGTTACCTATTTAAAAAACAATAATCGTTTCCTTCTATCGAGACTCAATAACTAATTTAAGAAATAAAGTAACAAAATAAATTTCAAGGGTTAAAAAAAGAAATTGAAATCTCTCTCTCTCCCAATAGAATAATAACTAATTTAAGAGAAAAGAAACAAAAAAGTAATACAAAAAAAATAATAACTAATAAAAATCTCTCTCTCTCTCTCAATAAAATATAACAATAAATTTCGTAACATTTGATTGATACAAGTGTTCGTGCCGTAGGGCACGGGATATACACTAGTATTATTTAGAAGTTGTCTAGAAATGAAGATATTATTTATAAGGAGAGTTTCTATACGAATTATGCAACAATATTGTAGTTTTCTTTTTCCTTCAAAATAGTTGAAATAAGTTAGAAATAGTAAGAATATTAGGAAGGTGCAATAAAATTTTGGGAAGATATTGCAAAATTTCAAATTAGAAAAAGTTTAACATATTGAGTATTTTATATTTAGATTTTAGAGGTATGTTTTTTCATTTTTGTGATGTTTAAATCTTAATCTAGAAATAAGTTTATTTAGATATTGTTTCCCAAAATCTTAATTTTATTTAGAAAGTTGAATAAAAATTGAACACTACAAATGTTATATAATGAGAATTTCTCTATCAAACATTCACCATTATTTCATTCAATCACAAGTCTTTAAAAAATTCACTAATAATGATGTGTAGAAATCTAAGAAATTAAGAAGTTGATTGGGGATTTTAAATAATATTTTGAAGTTAGGGTTGTATAAACAATAGTGTAAGAAACTTAAAAAGATGTAAGAAACTAAAAAATGTAAGATTCTGTCACTAATTTATTTAATTACATAGCCGAAATGTCTTCTTTTGCTTTGTTGATTACCGAAAGATAATAATTAAGTTATGAATTTTATTTCTCTTTAGAGATGGTTTACAATAAGGTCAACAAAGACCCTTCACCAAACACTTTCTTGACTCGTGTAACAGATCGTACCGTGGAGAGCCACTGTCGTCTATAATCTTGACCTAAAAGATACTCAATATGGGACCCAAAGAGTTGGTAGCCTTAGAATCACGTGGGTCCCCCTAATTTCTCATTTAGTTAAGTTAAGCTAATTTATTTATGCATGGGAAGGCCTTTTTACTAAACATATGTAAGAGCATCTCCAATTACAGAGCCAATCTTAAAATCAAAAAACTCCTCCAATGCAAAACTCTATTAAGATCTTAAGAAGACGTGGCAAGTTAAGTTTTAAGAAATCTAAAAAAAAGAGTTAATTTCTATATGGCCCCCTACTTTGTGACCAGCTTCCTTTATGGCCCCCTTTTTTTCGTAAATTCAAATATGACCCCCTTTTCTTAACACCGTCAGTCAACTTTTATGGTTAATCATTTTGTTTCCATATTTATCCTTCTTATACGAATGATTTCAAAATTCAAAATTGACCCCTTTTAAATTTGGGTCAATTTCCAAGAACTTATAGCTACTTTAGAAAAAACTAGGGGGCCAAAATAGAATACATATAAAAAAAAATTAAAAACACCTCATCTCTCCCTCTCTCTCCTCCATCTCATCGCCTCTCTCCTCCACATCATGTATCTCGCCACCTCATCATCTTCTCCGATGAAGGTCGCCGGCCGGCCAAATTTTCCGGCGACCTTCAAATATTTTTTTTTTTAATCTTTCTCTAACTAATCTCTCTCTCTCCCATCTCTCTCTCTCTCATTTCTCTCTCTCTCCCATCTCTCTCTCTCTCATTTCTCTCTCTCTCATTTCTCTCTCTCATCTCTCTATATTTCCGGCGAAGGGGAGGAGCCCCTTCGCCGGAAGACCTTGAAGGTCTGGTTTCAAGGTGAAACCAGATCTCGGTCTGGTTTGAAGTCAGATCCCGGTCTGGTTTGAAACCAGACCGAGTCTGGTTATTTACCAGACCTTCAAGGTCTGGTTATTCCGGCGAAGGGGCTCCTCCCCTTCGCCGGAAATATAGAGAGATGAGAGAGAGAAATGAGAGAGAGATGGGAGAGAGAGAGAGATAAATGAGAGAGAGAGAGATAAATGAGAGAGAGAGAGAGATAAATGAGAGAGAGAGAGATGGGAGAGAGAGAGATGGGAGAGAGAGAGAGAGAGATTAGTTAGAGAAAGATTAAAAAAAAAAAAAAAATTTGAAGGTCGCCGGAAAATTTGGCCGGCCGACGACCTTCAGCGGAGAAGATGATGAGGCGGCGAGATACATGATGTGGAGGAGAGAGGCGATGAGATGGAGGAGAGAGAGGGAGAGATGAGGTGTTTTTAATTTTTTTTTATATTATTCTATTTTGGCCCCCTAGTTTTTTCTAAAGTAGCTATAAGTTCTTGTAAATTGACCCAAATTTAAAAGGGGGTCAATTTTGAATTTTGAAATCATTCTTATAAGAAGGGTAAATATGGAAACAAAAAGATTAACCATAAAAGTTGACTGACGGTGTTAAGAAAAGGGGGCCATATTTGAATTTACGAAAAAAAAGGGGCCATAAAGGAAGCTGGTCACAAAGTAGGGGGCCAAGGAATTAACTCAAAAAAAAATTTATTTTTGAGATCTCTTTTTAGTGTCTTAAGTATCTTAGTCACCAAATTTAATTTTAGAACCAATAGAAAGTCTTTATTTCTCAACTACTTTTTCCTATTAAATGTATGTGAGACATGTGTATATATTAGAGCATCTCCAATGCAACACTCAAACTCTAAATCTTAGAGTGCCACATAGGATTTTTTCGAGTTTTTTCTCTAAAATCCATCTCCAATGCAAAACTCAACATGAATCTCTAAAGTGATGTTTAAATCTCCAATGCAACACTCTATTTGGATCTCTAAGATGACGTATCAAGGGTGGAATAGAGATATCTCAAGAGGACACTCTATTTCTAGAGTGTCCTCTTGAGATATCTCTAATTATTCAACTCATCAATATTTGATTTTCAACCAATAGAAATCAAGTCTTCTATATTTTCTAAACAACTAAATTATTTATTTACAAAAATAACTACGCCACATAAGTAAATAAGGCCTCATTTGGGTACACATATAGCTTATATTATGAGCTTTTCTATAAGCCCATAAATAAAAGCGCTTTTTAAAAATCTGTCTGAGTCGTTTGGTACGCTACATAAAAAGTGTTTTTATATCTTAAAAAGCTAGGTATGACATTTGGTAAAAAAATGTAATCTTCGTATTGTTGTTATCAAACAATATGCTTATATCATTATATTAATAAAAAATTTATAAACATTAAATACTAAAATAAAATAATAGAATTTTTTTTAATTTTCATAAACACATAAAGATCAAAATTTGAACCTAATGTAGTGGTGATAGTGGTCAATGGTGGCGGAATCATGGTAGTGATGGTGGTTGTAGAATGGAGGGGGTGTTGGTGGTTAGGGGGTAAAGTTGCAACGACGGTAGTGAAATGGGGTTGGTGGAGGTGGTATAGTGTGGTGGTGGAGAGGTCGATTTGTGGCGATGGCGGTGAAGTGGTTGTGGCAGTGGTGGAGTTGCACTGAAGGTGAAGCTACGTCGGAGGTTGTGGAGTTGCGGAGGAGATGGTGAAGCGCTCGGTGATGGTGGTAGAGTGGTGACAAAGGTGGTGGAGTAGTTGTAAAAAAAATTTGATGGTTGTAAAATAGTTGTGATGGTGGTGGAGTTGCGGCGAAAGTGGTGAAGTGGTGCTGATGGAGTTGCGCCGGAGGTGGTATGGAAGTGGTGGAATGGTGCCATAGGTGGTGGGGTGATGGTCCGAGGTGGTGGTAGAGGTGGTGGGGTGGTGGGGTGGTTGTGATGGTGGTGGATGTTTATTTATGGTGACAAAAAAAAAATTATTTTATTTTGATAGCTAGCTTTTAATAAGCAGCTATAAAAAAAAACCACAAAATTATGGCTTCTGCTTTTTAGGGAAAATGGGCTTTTCTGGCTTAAAATAAGCTACAGCTTTTTTGAACCAAACGCGTACAGTTTTCAATAAGCGCTTATAATATGCTAAAAGCTGGCTTTTAGCTTTTTTAAGCGGAACCAAACGAGGCCTAAGACAAGTTTAGAGTTGTGCATTGGAGACAAACAAAAATTAAAGATCTCTATATTCGCCAACAAGGAGTGAGAATCTCAATTAAAACTTGACACACAGGATGAATAGAGATTTTTTTTGAGTTTTGCATTGGAGATGCTCTAAGTCAATTAGATTTTTTTTTAGTTTTGCATTGGGGATGCTCTAAATAATCTAGGGGAAAAGCAATTTTTTGTGGTTCTTTTCTTTCCTTGTTTTCAGACTTCGTTCGGCTAATTTTTTCATTGTTACACATCCTTTTTTTGTTAAGGACATTGTTTTTTTTTTATGAGAATGTTACGGACATTGTTACACATTTTAGTATTTTTTTTCTTTTGCATTTTTTGTAAGGGCTTTATCAAAATAGTCATTATATTTATGATTTTTTGTAACCATATTTAGGTTGGTTTTTCGGGATATTTGCTTATAAAATTTATTACGTTTGGTTCATCTGAAAAAGCCGAATCAGACTCGTTTTATGATTTATTTAAGTTGGGCACAAACTAACGCTATGTCTTTGACGTCAAATGACTCATTTGTGTGCACTAAGTTTATTTCTAATTATCTCTCTCGGTTTCCATTGATCGAACATGTAAATTTTCCAACTTCTTTAGTTGTTTCACGTAATGTTTTTAGGGTTATTTCCCTAATGGCCCCCTACTTTGTGACCAGCTTCCTGCCTAGCCCCCTACTTTACGAGAAATACCCATATGGCCCCCTTCCGTTATAACACCGTCACTCTCTCTCCTCCATCATGTTTTCTCTCTCTGCCAAGTCATGCCACATCATCTGTTACGCCACCTCATCACCTTCTCCGGCGAGAGTCGGCCGGCCAATTTCCGGCCAGTGACTTCAAACATAAAAAAAAAAAAAAAATATTTCTCTCTTCCTCTCTCTCTCTCTCTAAAAAAATTTTTTTCTTTTTTTTTCTTTCTTCTCTCTCTCTCTAGAACTCAGTTCTAGAAAGAGAGAGAGGACCTTCAACAGACTGTTGAAGGTCCGGTCGACTTTCAACAGTCTGTTGAAGGTCCCCTCTCTCTCTCTAGAACTCAGTTCTAGAGAGAGAGAAGAAAGAAAATAAAAAAAAAAAAAAAAATTTTTAGAGAGAGAGAGGAAGAGAGAATTTTTTTTTTTTTTTTTAATGTTTGAAGTCGCCGGTCGGAAATTGGCCGGCCAGCGACTCTCGCCGGAGAAGGTGATGATGTGGCGTAACAGATGATGTGGCATGACTTGGCAGAGAGAGAAAACATGATGGAGGAGAGAGAGTGACGGTGTTATAACGGAAGGGGGCCATATGGGTATTTCTCGTAAAGTAGGGGGCTAGGCAGGAAGCTGGTCACAAAGTAGGGGGCCATTAGGGAAATAACCCATGTTTTTACGATATCCAAAGAGTTTGCCCTGACAACGATGTCATATTATATTAGATTCTCTCATTATACTAGCTGTCTGGAAATAATAATAACGATGTCGTATTATTATTTTCAGTTTGACTCTCTAGTTTGTGATCAGATTCTCGTATAGCCCCCCTAATTTATACTAAACATCTTCACTTAACCTGTTCTAACTCATTAACTAGAAGTCGACACTTCACTTTCATAATTACTCCTCTTTTATTACTTTTTGTATTTTTTTATCATTTCTTTATCTTCGCTCATAATCTTCTACAACTTGTTGATGAACGGTGACCACCTCCTCCCGACTTTTCTCTCTCTCTCTCTCTACCTCTCAATTGTTTTCTGTTCTCCCTCTCTTATACGACGAAGGGAATGAGAACCCCTTTGTCAGACTTTTTGTCTTGATCAACAACTTCTAAATCGGGATGAAAGACTGATAAAACCAAACAAAATTCCTTTGATTTCACTAGACAAATTAATATTCAAAAGAGGCCATCCCCTTCCCTTCACCGAACGGAGATAAAAGAGATATAAGAGAACGAGAGAGGAAACTAGTGATGCAGAAATCTCTTCTTCACTAGGCATCTAATTCTAGCTATTTTTTTTTTGTTGAACTACTAATTCTAGCTACTTGGTTATTATGAAGAATTAATTACAAAAGAAGTAGACAGACAAAGTTGGCTAAATTAGATTTACAATAGAGTCACGGATAAAAAGTTGTTACAGATAATACCTTTATATCACAAGGATTACTTTTTTTTTTTTTTTGATGAGAGCACAAGGATTACTTGCTAGTAAGTAATACATCAATTCATACTTTCTTTTATGATAATAAGTCTCTTTTACTAGTAATTGATTTTTTTTGGACTGTTTTGAGCTCTTCTTTAATTAATTCTAAAGCCACACGTCCATCTATTAATTTCTAACTCTTCATATTCATTATTATCTTTTACTTTAATATATTGTAATATTATTTTATTTGCTAATCTTCACCAACAACAATCTCCCACTTATAAAACAAACCCACTGTATTATAGACTATCCAAATTGATTAGGTGACATAAAGAATATTTAAGAGGTTCGTCAAGTCTGCTACCTCCAATCTAAAGGCTCAATATTTATCAGACAATGTAAACTTCCAAATCTATGTAACATTGAGGTAGCCGTTCTTTTGACATAATATGTTGGAACCGCTATAACGACACTGTTATGACGTAATGCATAGCAAAATATAGTTTAGAATGTGATAATAGTTATATCTATAACAACTCCACAACAAAAAAAAATGTATTTTCTAAGCAATGAATGAACAATATATATATATATATATACTGTTACAACGTCTGTTTTTTAAACAATTTTTCTATGGTCACCTAATTAAAAGAAAAAAAACCCAAAGATAACCCTTCTAGGTGGAGTAGATACAATTATATGAAAGTCACCTTCAACATAGATCAGTCTTTAATTTAAAAGGTGTTTTTTAACATCAACATCATCCAATTTAATATAAGTTCATAATTGCTTAGTGCTTCCTGCTGAAGCCATTATGTGTAAGCTATTTGGACTAGAAGTGTGAATTGGTCATGCATATTATTTATTTATGTTATATAATGACCACAATTATATGCTGCTTTATGCAATATTCCATTGAATATAGACAATATTGATGCTTATCTTAGACCGTGTAGGTAGACTACAGTTTGTTTTTATTTTTCATTTTTAAAGATGCACGTAAGTCATTGAAGTTGGATGCTGGCAAACGAATGGGTCTATGCCGTCATAAAAAAAACCCCTTAATTGGAGCGTTAAGAGGTTTAGTCTTCCACCTTCTAAGTTTTTTGTTTTTTGATCAAAACCATATTTTCATTCATCAACATCACAAAGTACATGGTAGAATTCTTATTTCTCTCCTCTGAAAACTTCATGAGAGTTACATATATTCAAATGTAAAGTGCCTCATGAAGGAAAAAAAAATTTGACTAGACACAAACACAAAGATCCTATAAATCGAGAATTAAAGACCCTAAAGGTCGACAAAAAGACCCTATAGATCGAGAATTAAAGACCATAAAGATCAACAAAAGGAAAATTACATCAATAATACAATATATTGAAATTACTAAGAACTTTATCTTCTTAAGCGAAGATAACTCCGTCTTTCTTTTCTTTTCATCTTCATTTAAAATCAAAAGCGAACTTGTTGTATGATTTCCCTCTTTCTTTCCTTTATGTAAGACAATTTCGATTTGATGAATTGAAGAAGAAACCCATGAAGAACGAAGAACCATCATCATACTGTTTACCTCTTTTCCTCTAGGAAAAGATGAAGAAAAAACAGAAAAAAAAACTTTATTAAACTAAAAAATAAGAACTCTCCTTCAATAGAGAAGGAGATTCCGGCCTTACCGCCGGAAAACGATGATACCCTGTGAAACTCTCTTGAAATCAATGACTTATTACTCGGATCTCATTCGAAGAAACGGTTACGAGAGAGAGGAAAGAGGAGAAAAGGAAACCTAGTCCTACTTTGTTTTCCACCTTCTAGGTTACTGGTTTGAGGCAAACAGACAATACAAAAAAAAAGTTGGTTTACGAGGTTTTAGTTAATTGACTAATCTATCTCTTTAGTAGAATTGAAATGTAAATATACTTTCTGTCACTATCCATTTGGCAAATTATTGTATAAAGAAAAATTATTTTTATTTTTAATCTATCACATTAGGATGCATTAGCTTCCTTGAGGAACTTACATTTTCACTATTTGATTACACAACAAAAACACTAGTTGTATAATATGTTGTTGTAATGAGTAATTATCAAAGACAATATAGAACATGAGACCAAATTATTTTATTAGTTCAATTCAAATATGATTATGGTCTTCAATGATGAGTCTTATTCAAAGTTGTTCTCTTTTGGGCTATTTGATTCATAAACTTTGACTATAATGATCTAATGTATGATTTAAATCAAACTCACTGAATTAATGACCACTTGACTAAAATTTATGCCACTTCAAAAGTATAATGAAGGTTTCAATTCAAGCTTTGGCGGGGTTACTTTTCATAAAGAGAATATTTGTTTTCCGGCTTGATGAGAAAATACTAGTTAGTATTGTGATTTTCTTAGATTTTCTCTTAGAACATGATGATTGTCGTTCAATCAAAATATGAAAATAATTTTTATCTCCGCTATTTTTTGGTGAAGTGGTTGGAAACTTGTTACGAAAATGAGAGATCCGGAGATCTATTTTCAATGGAAGTGGAAAGATAATAGACATGATGAACTATCTCTCTCTCAAGGCAAAGTTTAGGGGAGCCATGAGGAAGGGGGCAACCTTAAGCGAAGTGGGTGGCCAATAAAACTCCCTAAGATTTTATCGTCCTTAATACTTGAAGGGAAGTTCTAAAGCAGGGGTCTTGCTCCAGTAGCACATCTAGCCCTGAATCTTTAGTGGTCCAAAGCTATCTTATAACTTTTTTTTTTTTTTTTTTTTTTTGTTGAAAGTAAACTATCTTATAACTTGATATTGCAAATACCTTCAACCACTAGTGTTATGTTTGGCACAGCGTCCGGAAATAATGTGGTTCGTAGGCATCACAATCTTGATTGTTCTTCGACCGGAAGGAATGCAGGGCAGTATCTATTCCTCCACGGATGAGATTCTCCTTAAATGGAGTAATATCAAACCCAAAAAGACTGTGGCCTTGAGATTCTCTTTTTCCAGAATGACTTGTTTTAATATTTATTGATAAAATTATCCTTAATAAATTATAATAATGACTAGTATTAAAATCGTCCTTAATATCATGTCACGACTAAAAAAAATTAAGAACATATGATTTCATCCACCACCATCACCTTTTCACCCGAATGTTTATAACTCTCTCTCTCTCTCTAACAAAAAACCTAGACATACTGTGTAAACATCTGATCGATATCTCTAACACCTGCATACAAAACCTCTCTTCATTAATAGATTTCGAGCAACCTTTCATCTTTTGGACAAAACTCAGTGTCCTTCGTAGTAGAAACCTTTTGGGGGTAATTTCTGGTTGATTTTTGATAGTTTAATTCGTTAGGCCATAGGCCATTTAATTCGTCGGGCTTTAGGCCCAGTAGTATTTTGGGTAGTTGTCGTACTTATGACATCGTCTCGATGTACTGATGTCTTGTAACGACAAATGTAAATCGTAGTCGATTTCTCAAAAAAGAAAAGAAAAAAAGAATTGAAAGTGCCCCTCTCGCATGCATTCAATAAAATTTTGGTCCGTAATTTTGGATGGTTTAAGAAATAGTCTCTCCAAATCAACCGTCCAGATTTAATCGATTAAAAGAAGGCAAAAACCCCAGCTGCCTCACATCAATTTTCCCCTAAACCCCGCTTCTTCTTTCTTCTTTCTAACCCAAACCGACAGTTAGCAAGACTGCAAGAGCAAATCTGGGGTCAATATCGCTCCTGAGAGAGTAAAGGACCTCCATTATCCCGACAGGTAACTTCTAGTTTCTCTTAGATTATTAAAGAAGCACTTGAAATTTCAGGTATGCTTCAAAATATTTGAAAACCCTAATCTATTTTGAAATTTAGGGCATTTGTCCTCAATAATGATACAGAAACCGAATAGAGTTTTGAAATCTAGGGTATTTCTGTTATAAGATTATTTTTTGGGTATTTGATACAAGGGAGAATTACACATTTCACCATGTTTTGATAATTCAATAATCATGAATGTCTATTGAATATCCTTAAACTCTCCTTTGCCTATTGATGGATGACATGTGTAATTCTCCCTTGTTACAAATAGGGTTTTGTGATTGTTTAAATCTAGGGTATTTGTTACAATTTGTTTTAGGGTTTTATGACTTGTTACAACTTATAATTTTGGTTCCTTATACCACTGAAATCTACTCATTACCAGTTACTACAAGACTGAAATTTACTTGTTCTTTACTTCTTTTTAGTAGTGTGACTGTGTGAGACCATAAGACTTGTTAGAAATTATAATTTTGGTTCCTATTACTGAAATTTCGTCATAACCCAGTAATTATAACACTAAATTAAGTTCCTATTTAATCGTGTGAGACTATAAGACTTGTAGTTATTAAATCAAACAGTCAGGCCTGATTTCAGAATTATCCTCGATTGTTGTAGTGTAAGTTATTGAATTTCTCCTCATTTTGAACTCTAACCCTAACTGTTCTCTTCCTTATTTCTTCTCTCAATTGAAGGGTTCTCACTTCTTACATAGACACTCATGGAGCCTCCATCCCCTGCTCAGTTTACAGAAGAATCAAAGACTATCTTTGCCGAAGGTATATCCCTAGTTCTTTCCAGATGGGCATCTCTTCAGATGGCAATTCAAAACGAATGGGGTGGTCGAAATTCTCTTCAGAAATCTCACCAATTAGCTTCTGATATCTTCTCTTGGTTTTTCCAAACCAAAGGTATTAAGATCACACTCTCCCTCTCAGCGGTTTTTTTTGTATAACTAGAGCACTTAGGGTTTTTCAATCTAGGGGTTTCTTGTAATTGCTTACTTGAAGCTTATTATGCATCCTTTTACGGCAAACAAATACTCTTTATTGATCTTACAATTTCGGGTTGTGGGTGTGATTGATTGGCAGACTTTTATATCGATGATTTGGAGGATTTGCTGTTTGAAAACATGAGAATCTTGTTTAATGTAGAGCTTGATGATGGCAGTGAAGAAGAGGTATGCATATGATTGTATGCTATTGGATTAACTTACTTGAAATTTTAACTATTATTTGCCGAGAATATTACTTGATAGAATAATTGAATATGGGTTTAGGCAATTAGCAATTCAGCTTCAAAATCGATGTCAATTTCTCTTTTTTGAATCTACTATAAACTCTAACCCCTTAAGGCCTTAATGTTTGGATTGTTTTCAACTGTCAATAAATCATGTTTTACAAGTATTAGCATTTAGAGAGATTGTTTTATTCGTTGGTACCTCTTAATTTGTAAATTATGATGATGTGCAGTCCAACTCGGCAGAGTAAAGCCCGAGGAGATCCCTAATCGAACTCCCGGAGCCAGGGGTTCAACGATTTACTCGCTGAACTTGGCGGAGTCTGGCTGAGGTCTTGAGCCCTTGATAACTCCCTTCTTTGAAATAAGAAGTTTTATAAACTAGGGTTTTAATTAAAGAAGTTTTAAAGGGAGACCTTTGTTTGCTCAGCAAAATATATACCATATATATTCTCTATATTGGGAGCTTAAGATTAGAATGCATTATATCCTGGGTCATGACATAATCTTGTTAAGTGTATAGCTTTGGAAGTTATGTTTTGAACTTTGATATGTCATGAATCATTTTCCCTGGACACCTTCTGGTTGGTGCAATATAGAGAGGGATAATTCGGGTCACATTCACTGTAAAGATAACTGTTTGAAGAATTTGAAAGACCTAGATGTAGATTTTTTTAATGATTTTTCTGTTCTGTTTCAATCAGATAGCTGCTGATTTGACGACTATGTATGAAGAATGTCTTCAACAAACTTATGAGACAGTACTAAGACTAAGGGCATCAAAGACTGGGGCAGAAGCAGTCGCTCGAAGCCAGCAGGTACTTAATTATCTCCATGAGTCATATATTGGTGAAACTCTATTTTTTTTCTTCGCGCAAAGTTTTCATGGTTGCAAAAATCCAAAAATCCTCTATCATTGAACTTTAGTTGTTAGTTACAAAATCGAATTAGAGTCCAATGTATATATTCGATGAACTTGTGCTGACTAATATAAATCAATTTTACGAATTTGGGAGGCAAGTATCGTCGTATGCTGCAAAATGAACATTACAGATAAAGAATAGTATGATTATGTCCTCGGTGACGACTACTGATGGTCGGCCGTTTGTTTTGGAATTTGAAGGTTTATCGATAGATTAAGGGTTTTTTATATTCTCTAAGATCTAATATCTAACTCGAGGGCCGATAGACTCGAGTGAGATTCTAGATGTTTGTTTCTATCGGACTCATGATGCCTGACTCGTCAAAATGTCTGATTATGGGTCCATTTGAATCAGATGATTCAGTTCGGACAATGAGAAAAGAGAAAACAAATACCACCTTAATCTGTGACTCTACGAAAAGATACACTAGATTTAGATGTTATGCCTAGATTCTAAGGTCCTCGCCCACTTGAGATGATTTTACATAATGTCGATTTAATTAGAATCTGAGTCTTATATTGTTATGTGTTAGTTGGTAAGTGAAGATGAAACTGATGAGAGCTCAGATGATGGTAACGATGCATCCGACATGGTAATGGATGAGCAGAAAGAAGTTTCTATAAACAACCAAGCTCCTCCGGTAGAGCAAGCGCCTGCAGAACCGGATGATGGATGGACTGTAGTACCATCAAGAAAAAATAAGGGAAACCGACGGTGATAGATTGAAACTCGTGATTGGATTTTTGAAGACTTTTTGTCTATCTCTATGGTAACTTAAACCAGTTAGTTTTGTTCAGCTTGGTTTAGGAAATTACCGTAAATTATAAAATTTTGAGAGTTATATGTACTACAATTTAATGTTATATTCTATTTTATTCACATGATCTTTTTCTTTTCTTTATTATGTGTTTTTTTACCTTTCAGCTTGGACCAAAGGTACTACCACTACTCAATTTTGTATAGTGTATTTTGAAAGCTTAATTTAACCTAGATATTTTAGTAGAGTCAGTGCACATAGCCTTTGCTCATTAAAAAAAAGTTCACATAGCCTTGATTATGAGTCCCTTGTGGTAGGGAGCTTGGGCACTCTCGCAGACCGCACCCCCACCACTCTGCTCTCTAGGTGGGTAAGGCAAGATATCCATATAAACACAGGCAGACCCCAAACACTTGCAAAATCTGAATGCATTTGTTGTCTGGAGAAAAGCCACATCATGATCAACCCTACAAACGTGTCCATCTTGAACTACGTAGAAACCCAAATGTCATGAACCACTTCACAAAACCACTATAAAAATCAAACATCACAATCCTCACTCAATCTGAGTCTTACTGATTCAACTCACTTGATTTCCTTCTATGGATCAAAATGAGTCAAATTCAATTGTTATTCACAAAGGAGGTTGTCATTGTGGGGGAGTAAGATGGGAAGCCAAAGCCCCATCAAATATCGTTGCTACAAATTGCAATTGCTCTATTTGTTCAATGAAAGGAAACATCAATTTCACGGTTCCTTCCAAAGATTTCAAATTAATCGATGGCTCCGACCATTTCATTACCACTTACACTTTTGGTACTCTTTTTTTTTTGGTACTCAAACTGCAAAACATAATTTCTGTAAAGTTTGTGGGATTGCCTCATATTATGTGCCAAGATCAGATCCAGATGGAGTGGCTTTAACTGTTAAATGTGTTGATTTTGGTACTTTAAATCATGTTGAGATTAAACATGTTGATGGTAGAAATTGGGAAGAACTCTTTGGTCATGGTTGATAAGGATAAACAAAGCTTTCTTGATTTGAGAATCGTAGATCTTTGTGACATTTTGATTTGGTATCAAGGGAGATGATTGATCTTCTTGGGTTGTTAAAAAAATGATTAATTCATGAACAAGTATTTCATTAATTGAACATGAGTCTTTTCTATTTGATGATTAACTTCCTATATACTATATAGTTAGAATTTGAAGTTTGATTGTCAGCTAATAAAGTTGGTATTACAATAGAAAATTTGAACGGATAAGAAATGGAGATGTTGGAGTAAACTAAGAGGGTTAATTCATTTTCGAACAAATTTTACTCGACCAATTTCTTTATTCTTGGTATTGAAATAGAAAATTTGAACTAATAAGAAATGGAGATATTAGAGTAAAATAAAAGGATTAATTCATTTTCGTCCAAATTTTACTCAGATCAATTTCTTGATACACTATGAGAATTATATCAAGTAATAATAATCTTAGAATTACAATTTATTAGTACGTGTAATGAAGGCAGGGCCGTGTGGTGGGGGGTGCGGGCAGGGCGCCCGCACCGGCCCCCCACCACCAGGGGCCTATTTCCTATAATGGTTCGTAACTAAGGTGAGATATAAGTAGAATTATAAAAATAAATATCAAACACAAAGTAGCACAGTTGTTAGAGTCATTTCAGTTTCATGCTTATCACGCGGGATCGAACCTCATGGCGCGTTTTTTTCCTCAATTTTTATGAAGTTGGCTGGTTGAGGGTACAATTGCTAAGCCAATCTCCATTTCTACTTAATTACACTTATTCCTAATTGTTTTGTTATTGTGGGTGTGTTTCTTTTGAAATGTTTTTATAAAATATGAATCTAAAAGTTTCTAAGAAATTCCAACATTATATAAATATATTTGTGAGAATCATATAAAAAAGATGCCACATTCAATAAATCGTCCTTGTACAAATATATTATTTTCTTTTATTTTAGACTAGCAGATTTATAGATTTTTGTTCCGCTCCTGGTCATGTTTGATAAGTTGCAACATAAAATATGATATTATATTAAGATTGAAAGTTTTACGAAAGTTCAAATTTTCATTATGTTATTTTGTAGTTATATAATTATAATCTAAGATAGGATAAAAGATCTTTGTAGTTAAAGATGATTATGGATTCTTAGACTAAATTTCCTATGAAAATTATTTTAAAATTGAAATTTTTGCCTACGCATACTTTCGTCAAGATATATTTGGATTCACCTATACATAGTTTGCATTTATCTACTGATAAATTATCTAGCTTGAATTTTGTTTAATCTTTTGCTTATAAAAAAAAGGCGCAAGTTCAAGTTTCGCACAGGGCCCACAAATTCGCAGGCACGACCCTGAATGAAGGTTCTTAAGAAGGCACAAATAATGAATGGTTCTTAAGAAGGCACAAATCCCGATAGCGCAGGAAACAATGAGGATCAAGAAGGTGGTCCCTTACTAAATCGGGGACACTTCTCGGTCAAATCCATGTATCAAAACCTATGCATCAGTATGAATTCTCCATTACTATTATCACAGAATTTTATATGGTCGCTTCCAGTCATCCTTAGAATAAAATTGTTCATATGGAAAATATGTGTCAAAGCTCTCTCGGTTAGGGAAAGAATAGGTAAATATATCGACAATAATCTGATTTACCCAAACTGTAATGAAATTGAATCTATAGATCATGCTCTTCTACACTATCCTCTGGCAAAGAACATATGGTTTTATTTCAATATAATTTCTGAAAAGATATCCCCTGTGATAGAGTGGATTTTCACTTGGGAACAAAACTCACAAAAAAGTATCACATCTAATAATATTCATTATGCGACAATACTGTGGAACATATGGAAAGCACGTTGCGACCACTGCTTTCAACATGAAATCAATTCGATAGATCAAATAAAATCTATGATCATAAACTTCCCGCAATATAAAAAGAATACCCCGATAAAAATCAAAATTATACAAGATAAATGGACCCCTCCTAATAAATCTTTGGTGAAAATTAATGTAGATGCTTTGTTCATAGACATCCAGAATATTGCAGGAACAAGCCTGATCATACACAACAACGAGTCGAAATTTCTAGAAGCTCATGTGACAACCACCAGAAGCAGAAATGCAGAGGAATGCGAATCAATAGTTATCCTAAATGGTATGTTATAGGCTGAATTCCATAACTACAGAAAAATAATCATAGAAAGTGATAATATCAATGTTATACAATATTTACAGAACCATAGAAATGAAATACAGTGGCAATCCAAAATTCATATACAAAAAATACAGGAAATCAAGCAAAGGTTGGAAACAGTTAAATTCTCGTATACGAATAGGAAATTCAATCAAGCGGCAGACAGGCTCGCAAAATGGGCAAGGAAAAGGAATAGGACGCAGACATGGAAGAACATTCCTTACTTTATTTCTCTTATGTACTGTAATAGAACTCTTGTTGTTTAGTTCAATATAATATCATTTTAACAAAAAAAAAACAGAAGGCACAAATCAATAACACGACATCTATTTTGGCAGCTAATATTAAAATAATAGAACCCTAATTTGGAGCTTCATTTTTTTCGAAACTAACTGTCAAATCTATTTTCATCAGTATAATAGAATATGTTTCGCAAGAAGTTTTACTTGCTAGAGCCTAATATAGTGCAGGTGGTTGTAGTCTAGAAGCTCCTATACGAAGTTATCATATGCAGAAGCAAATAATGTTTAGCTATCGAGATAGCTAGCTCCATATTAGGCGTCAATATAAGAGCTCGAAGAGATTCTCCATAGCTAGCTTGAGTGTAAACATGTATCTTTGTCATTTCCTTTCTCAACAAAAAAAGGATTATTTCTTTAATAGCCCCCAACTTTGTGACCGGTTTCCTGCCTAGCTCCCTACTTTATCAAAAATACCCAAATGACTCTCTTTTTCAGATTCCGTTATAACACTGTTAACCAGCCAACATTTCTCTCTCTTCCATCTCATAACCTCTATCTGCCACCTCATCTTCTAGCCAACTCATCATCTTCTCCGGTTGGCTACTTCAAACCTAAAAAAAAAAAATTTCTCTCTTCCTCTCTCTCTCTAATTTTTTTTTTTTCAAAATCCCTCATCTCTCTCTAGATCTGGTGAACCAGAAGTATGTCATTGTGGAAGAGTAAGATGAGAAGTTGAAACTCCATCAAACATTGTTGCTACAAATTACAATCGATCTATTTGTTCAATGAAAGGAAACATCAACCTCCTTGTTCCTTCTAATATTTCAAATTAATTAACGGTTCTAATCATTTCACTAATTACACTTTTTGTAGAGCAAAACACAATTTTTTTTGGTAAGTTTGTGGCACGCACTTCAACAAAAATAAATAAAAAAAAGTTTGTGGCACGCCTTGTATCACGTGCCCATGATGCTTTTAAAATAAACTTTAGGCAAACAACTGCTCAAGTTGTTAAGAAATAAAAAGTTTGGTAAAAATATCAATGATCATCATTATTCATGCACGAACATTCACACTCACTATTCATTAACAAATGAGTAATTGGTGAAACATGAGGGTTTTCTATTTCATTCATAACTTGAGATATACTTCATTTTTTAATAAGTTTATTTCTTGATTTAAACTCTCGAGTGAGTTATTTTTTGGGTTCATTATAATTAAAATTAAAATTCGAAGCCACGGGAAAGCAGGATATTGAAGAACACTAAAAGGGTTAGTTCCTTTTAGCCCGTAGTCAGTGACCACTAGGGCGTTTTAGTCTCCATATGTGGGAGGATTCCATTTCGGTCTCTTCTTGTATTCGTTTTGCCTTCTTTCTTGTTCTTCTATTTCTTCTTGTCTCTATTTTGTCTAGCACCATAGCTGGAGGTTGGAGCAAGTACAATCATTGTAGTTCATTCTGAATTGGTAAACTAAATCGTAACTAATATTCCAACCGACAGAAGAGCCACAAACACTTGTACGTACGGGCGTCAATGGGTTATTTCCCTATTGATGCCCAGAAGTATGACCAGGTTCTTGTGTGACCCGAAATGCCGAGATGACCCTTTAATCCATCTTTCAGTCCACGAGCCATTACTGCTACCGCCCGAAATGTCGAGATGGCCTTGTAATCCATCTTTCAGTCCACGAGCTGTTACCGCTACCGTCAGTTTTTCACTTTCCATTTTGTCCTTACGTCTGTCAGATGTCGCGTCAGTCAACCAACTTTCTCTTAATGTGAATATTTGTCAAATCTTCTTTCCCAATCAAATCATCTTCTTCTTCCTATAAAACACGTTTCCTCTTTCTTCTTCCCTAAGCATCCAACTTAAAATATTTAAATTCTTATCTTCATCTTCTTCATCATCCATAGATTCTTCGTCTTTTTCATCAGTCATAGGTTCTTTTTCTTCTTCATCAAAGCCGAACCCATCAGTCAATAAGCTGGTTTTTGGTGGATCTGTGGTGATTGTAATTTCTGGTTTCTCTCACTATGGTGGGGAAGAAGAAAGAAGAAAACGTGTTTATAAGAAAGAAGAAGATGATTAGATTGAGAAAGAAGATTTGAGAAATATTCACATTAATGGAAGTGACAATTCCAAGAGAAAGCTGGTTGACTGACGCGACGTCTGGCAGACGTAAGGGCAAAATGAAAAGTGAAAAATAGACGGTAACAACTCGTGGACCGAAAGATGGATTAGGGGGGTCATATTGGAATTTCAGGTACTTTAACTGGGCAAGCGAGAAGCTGGTCATAATTTCGGGGACCAGTCGGGAAATAACATGGTCATTACAAAAGCATCGATATATCGATATGATGTGATAAACACGATAACTGTCGAAGTACTACTGGCCTAAAGCTCGACGAAATTAATGACCTAAAACCCACATCAACTACTTTATTTATAGCCAAGTCCTATATTTATGGATTTGCACTTCTATGAGATCGAATCTGGAACTTCCTCATTGCGGAGTAGATGTACTTACCAACTGAGCTACCAGTTGTTGGCAGAAATAACCCTTTAAATATTAAGACGTAAACATTTAAAAAAATTTCACTTTATTTATGAAATTTTTTTTTGGTTTACTCTTTCATACGACTATATCAGTATGAAATGTATATTTGCAAAAAAAAAAAAATTCGTCTACAGTAACCAAAACATGAAAATTTGTCTTTTTTTTATAGAATTGTTTCAAAACTATTTGCAGACATTGTTTGAGAAAAATGTCAATATCGTTAAACATGATATCGTTGACAACTAAAAAAGAGCAAGATAATTAGAATTCACAATTACTGTTAGAAAAAACAAAACCCACAAATTTTAGTTATGCAAATACAAGTTTGACGTGTTTCATCACCATATATGAAAATCTATATAAAATAGTGGTTGTGAAAGGTAACACATGAGCTAAAGCTTACTATTGTAGCGTTTTTTTTTTGTTGAAAGTTACTATTGTAGCGATGTTAAAACCTATAAGTCTTTTACTAAATTTAAATTAGGAAAAGAAAAACCAGAACATTTTCTTTTTGTTGAAATGAAAAAAAGAAAAAGAAAATCAGAACATGCCCCGTGAGAGGTTTTAATCCTATAACCCCTGTGCAGAGACACAACTCCTCAACTAATATGACACTACTCAATTTTGTATAGTGTATTTTCAAAGCGTAATTTTATAAATATTAAAGTTCACATAGCCTCGATTAAGAGTCCCTTGTGGTAGGGAGCTTGTGCAGCCACACAGACGGCATGGCCGCACCCCTCACCACTTGGCTCTCTAAGTGGGTAAGACAAGATATCCATATAGGCACAGCCACACAGGCAACCACCAAACACTTCCAAAATCTGAATGCATTTGTTTTGTGGTAAAAAGCTCAATTGTCCATTCTTACTAAAGGAAAAAGCCACATCATGATCAACCCCACAAACGTGTCTATCTTAAACTATATAGAAACCCAAATGTCAAAATAAACCACTTAAATGTGTTGATCTGGTACTTTGAATTGTGTTGAGATTAAACACGTTGATGGTAGGAATTGGGAAAAGATCTTTGGTCATGGTTGATGAGGACAAAGAAATCTTTTTCCATTCTCAAGAATGTTAGATCTTTTCTGATATTTTGATTGGGAGATGCTAGAGAGCCCAAATTTTTTGGGCATTTTAATGCCCAGCTGATGTGGAATCACTAAAAGACAAGGTTTTTTCAAAGTTTGACTATGGTGGGGACCGCTTTTATTTCTAAATGAGGAAATATGTCACCCTCTAAGTACCAATTTCTAAGTCACTCTATCATTTCCCATTTTGATTTGGTATTAAGAGAGATGATTGTACTGCTTGAGTTAGTTAAAAAATAAAATATTCATGACCAAGTATTTCATTGACTGAACATGAGAGTGTTATATTTCATGATTAACTTCCTATATAGTTGTAATTTCAAGTTTCTTAGTTAGCTAATAAAGTTATAAGTTTTAACAAAAAAATAACTTCATATACATAGTTCATCTTTGTAGGAACTTGTTTCTTTAGTTAATTATCAACTATTAAGTGAGCTATTCTTTTGAATTGATTTAGGATTACAAGAGAAAATTTGCACCAATAGGAATGGGAGATATTGGAGAAAACTGAAAGAGTTGTTCATTTTTGCCTAGATAGAAAGAGAATATCAAAGTTTTTGGGTGTGGTTATTTTAGTTATAAACCCCAAGTCTTTTTTTGTTGCAAACTGTCCTCGTCTATGTTCTCGTCTATTTGATCTTTAACTTTGTCACAAATTTTGTTATTTTTATTCGTGATATAACACAGTTAAAAAAAAGTAGATCTCTTATATAATGGAACATTTTATTTATGTTTGTTTATGTTAGTAGAAAATTGTAAATGTTAGCAAAAATAATAATTATGTTTATTTACAATGAAAATTGCATATTACCTTTTGGGTTGATCAAGTCGGAGACTCTAATTGCATGAGGTTATATGAAGAAATGATAGCCAACTTCGTCACATTGCATATTTTAGAAGATAGACACTTTTTATATAGCTTCAACAAACAACCGATTTTATCAAGGTTCAGTATCAAGCTTCAGCAAATAACCGATTTCATCAAGCTTCAATAGATTTCTGGTTCAACATTTTTAATGAAACTTCAACATCCTTTAGGGATCATGGAAACAGTTTGATTTGCTTCAACCAATCGATTTTCAATTTGGGTTTTCATTTGCATCAACCAATGGATTTTTAATTTGGATATAGGTTTTTCATGATTTGCGTTTTCAATTTGAGATTAGAGAGAGATAATAGATTCAATGATGGAGTTAGAAAGAATGTGAGAAAGTAGAAAGAGTTACGGCAGAAAATTAATAGGGTATGAGAAATCAATTTTACCATCTAAAAGGTGGTAAAAATTTTGGGAACATTTTCACACTTTTTTTTTTCTTTTGGGGACATTTTTTTCTTACTATATTTTTACACGTATCAAACGGACCCTTAGCCTATTATCTTCATCAAAGGATGTGAGTATATGTTAAAATTTTCCATGATAAAACCGTCCATTTTCGTTAACCATATCATCTTCATTAGTATTCCGATCATTTTTGTAGCATACAAAATTATTTCTTTAGCACGAATAAATTTCATATTGGGCATAAACTTGTATAAGCATAGTTAGTTCTGAAACTAGCATTTTAAGCCTAGCCTATTGCATGAACAAAACAAACTAGAAACCAACTTAAAGATTGAAAAAGCAACAAATTATACGTTAGTAACCACATATTTTGTAGCCTGCAGAGGACAATTCAGATAGATAGGTTTTCAAGTCTGAAATTTCACATCAACCATAGGAACATACGCAAACTCTGAAATCCATAAATCTTTGAGCCCTAATATTTTTGTCCTGAAATGTCCTTCAGCTTAAGGAATAGATAGATGTTTAAGCTCCAATATGTTCAAAAATATTCTTCAAATCCTAATCTTTGGAAAATGTTTAACTACCAACCCTCCTTAATATTAAAACATGGCAATCAACTACCAACCCTCCTTAATCTAAATATGTTATTTAATAAACATTTTAGACATACAAAAAGTACCCACAAGATTATCTGAATGGGGAAGGGCTAAAAACATAATTACAAGTTAGATGCATAAAGTGAACTAAAGAAGTGAATTATTGGGTAGGTTGAAGGCGGGATAGAAATGTCTCCCAAGTTAAGCCTTTCTCAATGTACTCTATGTTTGATGGATCAAAGGGTCCTTTGATGATGTCAATGGATGTGATTATCGCCTTGGAAGGAACAACACTTCTTGATGGATCTGCATTTGTTGTGTAGCTCAAGCTAGATGAAAACCCCTGCAAAATTCATGTCTTCACACCGTTAGAATCCATAGATTACCAACAAAAAACTTAGGCGATGTGTTTCTTCTTTTCCTTGCCTAAATTTGGCATGCCTAACTCAGATAGACCCAAACCATTTGTTCAAATGAGTTAGACATCACGAATCAGACAAAAATAAATGTTCAAAAATCTGACTCGAGACAATTTAAACGTCAAGCCAAATTTCAAATTGAACCAAAAGAAAATACTACCTTGTTACATATTTTATTCTCTCTCACTTCCTTCCTTTCTTTCTCTCTCTTAGATGAAGTACATACCTTAAAGATTAAAAGTTGTTCTTCTTGGCCATCTACAATTGCTTTCACTAGAAGGGCCTCACTTCTTGCAGCTTCACTATAGGATTCTAACAAAGCGATATCCGGATTGTACCCGTCATTGTTTTCTTCTTCGCCTTCATCTTCATATCTCACTCTCCGTCTCGCAAAACACTGATTTCCTCTCCCCTTTGTGATTGGTTTATTATTTGAAACTTTAATTGTGAAAGAAGTGTCATTTTTTGTTGTACTACAAGAAGAACAAGTAGTACTTTTCTTGCTTGAGAAGATTTTTAAAGAGTAAAGTAGGAGTGGGTTTGCTAAATCTCCATGAAACTTCAACATATGTAAAAGTAGAAATGTTAGGAGATACTAGTCAATTTGATAAGGTTCTTTCAAGTTGAATTGAGATAAGAAAGAAAAAAGAAGGAAGAAAAATAAAAAGATAAGGTCACTACAATTTGCTTCATATGTTTTGGATAACAACAATAATGAAAACCTTTTAGTTATGCCAAAGGGTCATTTTTTTTATGAGAGGCCAAAGGGTCATTGTCTACCTAAAATTACTATTGAGAAAATCAAACTCTTTTTACAAGTTTGCACTCTTAGCCTTTCAATACCTAATGATTTAATTGACAAACAACTTCAGAACACATTTAACTCAAGGTTGCTACACCCGACACTTATTTGGGTATCGAACTCTACCCTTTTCCTACAACAACTCTTTTGAGTGACATTAAATTTATTTTTATTTTTTTTAGATGAAATGAGTGACATTTAATTACTAATACTTACTCGTAAATGAGGTGAAGTCAAGGTCAACCACACTTCCTCAATGAGAGTCTAACATTGACCAGCTAAAATTGGATTTGATGAATTTAATTAGGGTTATCTCTCAAATGACCCCCAACTTTATGATCAGCTTCCTGCCTAGCCACTTAGATTAGCAAAAATACCCATATGGCTCCTTTTTTGAGTTTTCGTTATAACACCGTTAACCAGTCAACATTTCTCTCTCCTCTATCTCATAGCCTCTCTCTGCCACCTCATCTTCTAGCCAACTCATCATCTTTTCCGGCGAAGGTCGCCGGTCGACCAATTTTCCGATCGGCGACCTTCAAACCTAAAAAAGAAAAAAAAATTATTTTTTTCTTCTTCTTCTTCCTCTCTCTCTCTCTCTATATAAACGGGTGAGAAGAAAGGGGAAGAGGGAGAGTGAGAAGAGAGGGGAAGAGAGAGAGTGAGAAGAGAGGGGAAGAGAGGGGAAGAGAGAGAGTGAGAAGAGAGGGGAAGAGTGAGAAAGAAGAAGAGGAAGAGAGAGAAAATAGGAGAGAGAGAGAGAGGAAGAATAAGAGAGAGAAAACAGGAGATAGAGGAAGAAGAAAAAAAAATTTAGGTTTGAAAGTCGCCGACCGGAAAATTGGTCGGCCGGCGACCTTTGCCGGAAAAGATGATGAGTTGGCTAGAAGATGAAGTGGCAGAGAGAGGCTATGAGATAGAGGAGAGAGAAATGTTGACTGGTTAACGGTGTTATAACGGAAACTCTAAAAAGGAGTCATATGAGTATTTTTGCTAATTTAGGAGGCTAGGCAGGAAGCTGGTCACAAAGTTGAGAGTCATTTGGAAAATAACCCATTTAATTACTAAAAGTGTAACATGAAAATTGATTTTTTGCCCAAGAGAAGAGTTGAAATCCTGAGCGTGCCATCAGTATCTTTTCATCTTTTTTTTTTGATGAAGGAAATTACCATTAAAACCAAGCGTCTATTACATACCAACTAGAAATCCGAAAAAAAAGAGACAACATCACTCCAAAGTTTCTTACACCCGTGAGCACTCCCCCATTTGGCTAACACATCTGCATAATTATTACCATTCCTAGACACATGAGAGAATATAATTCCTGAAAAATTATCCTTGATGTCTTTGATCTGTCGGATGATACTTTGAGATTGCCATTGAATACATCCTTCCTCACCATTGAGAGCTTGGATTATTGCTTTAGTATCACTTTCTAAATGCACATAAGATAGTTGCATTTGCATCGCGCTAAGTAGTCCATATAATACCGCTAAACTTTTACATTCTTCAGCATTTTGCCCTCGTACACTATCTGCTACCGCCATTATAAAGTTGGCTTCTGCATCTCGCATAATGTAACCGATTCCTGCCTGTTCATGTAAATTAACAAAAGAGGCATCTACATTGATTTTAATATAAGGTGTCGATGGAGGTCTCCATGTTTGAATAACCGTTTGTTCTTGACCCTTCGTGGTAGTGTTATTCTCAGTTCTGAGAGGAGTAGTAGTGGTGTTGTTTATCCTTTCTATCATTTGCATTGGATTTTGTTTATTCGTCGTAAAGCAGTTTTCACATCTGGCTTTCCACAGAAACCAAAGAATTTTAGCATACAGATTAATAGTTTCTTCCTCAAGGGATTTCCATTGGTGTATCCATTGAATAGTGGTAATTATGTGATCAGTTCTAACTTGGTAATGAAACCAAATTGCTTTCGCAAACGGGCAATGCAACATAACATGATCTATGGTCTCCTCATCATTACAGTTCACACAGGAGTAATTATTACCGATGAATTTGCCAATCCTTGATTTTACTGGTAAGCTATTCGTACAGCATTTCCAAAGAAATAGTTTGATCCTAGGAATAGTATTCATATTCCATATGAAAAACCAATCCATCTGGTCATGAGTATTATAGAGTGTATTGGTGCGTAAAAAATTGTACATGGATTTAAGAGAGAAGTTACCTGATTTTGTCAATGTCCAGATAGCTTTATCCTCATCATTAGGATTAAGGTTGATGCTAAGTATCGCCCTGCAAATCTCATTAGTAAAGTACATATTTATTTCATTTAAATTCCACGTACCGTTCGTGATAAGTTGAGAAACCCGATCATAGTTACAACCTCTATCATTCTGAATAGGTGGAGGATGATTAGGTATCCAGTAGTCAGTCCAAATATTGATTAGTTCTCCTTTGTTAATGTTCCAAAAAATCAGACTCTCACTTTGATTATAGTATTTCGATATAGATTTCCACGGCCAAGAATAATGATTCTTGGGTGGCTTAGGTTTATGAGAATTATGAAAATACT
Organism: Eschscholzia californica; assembly: GCF_041429995.1. NCBI lineage: Eukaryota > Viridiplantae > Streptophyta > Magnoliopsida > Ranunculales > Papaveraceae > Eschscholzia > Eschscholzia californica. The sequence continues at coordinate 7,298,208 of NW_028238198.1, read as the reverse complement.
TCCCTTTAAGCACTTGGACCCAAATAACTTTCGGGTTGCTGATAATACGCCAGTTCAGTTTGTGAAGGAAAGCTTGATTGTCGAGTTGAGGAAGACGAAGCCCGAGACCTCCATATCACTAAAATGAGTTACACCAAATTAGAAAGGATTTATAACTTATGAACCCCACAAGTTAAGGTAGACAACCTCAATGCTTTTAGTTTCTTCAAACCTATTATGAAGAAAATGAGGGAGGGAGGTATTACAAATTACTTGAAGAGTATAGGGATATTTCATAAATTTCAGGAGAAAGGAAGTTTTAATGGGATTTTCTTACCTGTCTAGCTCTACTCTGTTGTCTAACTCATCCTTTCCCAATTCAATTATATTAACTACTTTTAACGTTGGTCAATAACACCCACAAACTCTCTTAACATTTCATCCGTTAGCTATTTATTGGTCAAGGCCACTAGTGGTCTGGTACAGAGCTCAAAGAATTATCTTTTTACTATTTCAATAACTTATATTCTTAGGGATCCAAACACAATTACAAAGGTATCCAACTAAAATGAAGAAAGGACCATAAGGAAAATCCTAAAGTTCCTTCCCATTCAACAGGAAACTGATGGGGGGATGCCGAGTGCCGACCGATTCTTTCTTCTTTCCTCCTCTCATTTGTTCGCCTCTTTCTCTCTTTTCCTCTTTTGTTTTTCCTCATTCTCTCTCTTTCCTCTTTCCTCTTCCCTCTCTCTTTTCTCAACTCCTTCCCCACTTCCTTGGTCTTCTGCTTATTGCTTGGACTCAAAAACAAACGAGAGATGCTAGAATCACAAAAGATTTTGACAAAAAAAAGTTCCCAGCTGATGTGACGGTTGTGATTTTCGTCTCTCAATGCCCTAGATTTTGTCAAAGTTTGAAACCACACCCGACACATCAGCTGGGAACCTTTTTTTGTCAAAATCTTTTGTAACTTTATCATTTCTCAAAACAAACAAGGTCAGTCGTGGTTAAAACTTTTCTTTGGATCTTAGAATCATAAGGAGGGTTTGTAGAAGTCGGGGCGACACCTTAAAGTGTTGTGTTGCCAAATGACACATGAAGGTGGAAGCACGCCTAGATCTCTCAACTTAAGTCTTGACTTGAATTGAGGTATGGAGTGGAGAAATCCACTATACAAATACGGTCAATCCGAACTTCAAGCAAAGTCTGAACAAAGCTAAATGTCATGGAAGGTTTAAACACGCAGAAAACAAACTTTCTATATACGATACGCCAATCGTCAAAGGATCTTTCAAATCCGGAAGATACGCAATCATGAAAGTTACCCCTTTAACGACCATCAATGTGTGGCTCCCTCTAAGTTAGTGTTTTATTATTACATCATCTCAGTCGATCGATTTAGTCTTAGCGAAACCTATATAAACATCAGGCTCGCCTTAATTATGGCATCCAAGGTTCAACCTCTAAACTCAGACTTTGAATTCAATTCTTTATCTACAAAACACCTTACTAACTTAAACGTCGGAAAGGTTTCCGAGTTTTTTTGTAAGTTTTTTCCCTTCAAATTATAGGAAAAAGCTTATTATCTGTTTGTTCATTTTATTATTATTTGAGTGATATCCTAAAACGTTTATTATATGGTTTTTTCCCTCCCCCGACCACCACGGCACCACCACAACTTTTGAGCACCATTCACGACCTCCGCCACCACCAATTTCCTCTCTCTCCCCCATCCTCTTCTTTGATCTCTTATCCCTCTCTCATCCTTTTCCTCTCCTTTCTCTCTTTCTCCGTGTTCCGAGAAAGAGAAAGAGAGGGAGAGAGACTAGATGAAACAACCCCTTCTTCTAATTTTAGTTTATATGAAAAAACATAAAGACTTTGATAAATTAGTTTGTTGGTTTGTTTTTTACTCGTAACCTTCATCTTCAACCTTTTATCTCTGACCACCACGGCTTCCTAACACTAGCACCACCACCACCACCACCACTTCTTTCATCTCCTATATCTTTCCCATCACTTATCTCTTCTTCTGCTCTCTTTCTGTTCCGGCAAATGAAAGCCTTCATCCGAAAGGAAGGAGAAAGAGGAAGGGAGAGGGAGAAAGAAATGATGATGGTGTTAGTCGAAAATGGTGGTGGTGGTTGACGATAAATAATATCAACTCATTGTCAATGTAACGGTGGTCGAGAATGGAAGAAGGGAGATGGTAGTGGTGGTTGGAAGTGGGAGATGAAGATCACATGCAAAAAGCAAATAAGTCAGGTTTTTATACTTTTTTTTTTGTTGAGAATGATTTTTATACTTGAACAACGTCACTCTCTTAATCAAATTTAGTTAACCAAAATCTTTATTTTCACAGAATATTTTCGATGCCTAAGTGGAGACCAGAATTCGCAAAACAAAAATGATTTGGGGACTCCCTAACCATACTCCCCCTTGCATGGGAGGGTGTTTTGATCTTTTCAGTCTGACAAAAATTGTGAAAGACCAAAATGGCCTTTCCCGTGTGAGAGAGAGTACACTTGGGAGTAGGGTTTAGGGAGTCCCCCTATCACCTTTGTTCTCAATAAAAAGAAAAGAAAAGACCAGAAAAAACTCTACCTATACAAGTGGCCTTTGTCAAACAAGAGGGTTAGTTGACCGTTTACTTCCCGCCAATATATGGCAAGACTTTGATAACTCTCGTTAAATAAAGGTCAACAATTTGCTGTCTCCTACAACCCTATCTCTTCGTTTATTTAATTCATCGTCAATTTATCTATTTTAGTCTTTCTCTCTCTTCACTTCTCTTTCTCTCTCTACTTTTCTTTACTTCTCCTAGCTATCTATCCAAGTTTTGCCCTACCCGACCAAAAGCAAGAAGAGCTCAAATCGATTGAAGAATCTCCAACTTCAAACTAAAATCAAAAGTTAACGGAACTACTTCACTGATTTTGTTTCCAGATCGGACTTATTGATCGGTAAAATTTTGAATAAAAATCAGAGGAAGAAGCATCAAAGAGGATTTTCGCCTGATTTTTGCTTCTAGTTGCCTAGTTCGTCGAGGTGGTTCTGGTAAGTTCTTCCGGTGCTTGAATAAAGTTGATGTGGATTTTGAAAGTTGGATAATAGAAATAGATTATAGAAAAGTTAGTCATGGCGGAAGATCTGATGATTTGGTATATTTTAGAGAGAGAAAGTGGATACCTTGAAGGTTTGGAGGAAGTATAGAATTCGTTCGTTAGTTTGTTATTTTTGTGGTTTTTAGATGATGGAAACTGTACAGAAATATCAAGCATCTAGTTTGAGCACAACTGCTAGTAATTATGGTCCAAGTAAGGCTGATGGTGCTGTATCTGATCAGTTTCCTATTGGGATGAGAGTTCTTGTTGTTGATGATGATACAACTTGCTTGAGGATTTTGGAGCAGATGCTCCGGAAATGCATGTATCTTGGTGAGTACTTCTTTTTTCAGCTTTTCTTGTTCTACTTGAATTGAATAGAGTTCATTAAATGATATCTTTTGACTTCCTAAATTGACTTATAGTGGACTGGTGATTTGATTGAAAGTTTGTTCATATAATTACGTAGTTCTTGATTAATCAGCTAATTATTGATCTTTTAAATGAAAAGTCAATTAATTAAGGCGTTACTATCATGATTAAAGTGTCAAATAGCAATGACGGGAACATCGTAACTTAGGCATAGACTGCCTTTCTATTAACGTCGTTATTGACGATCCTATTTCATTAAGCCTATGGTGGAGATTGTTAAATTACCTCTGGAAAGTGTGGTGTAGGTCGAATAGTATGAATTTGCTGAAGTACTACCAGAGTACCAGTTCTTTTTCATTCAGTTAGTTTAGTATCTTCTCTTTTTGTGCCCTAACGAGTATAACGGGATCCACAAAGAGTCATCTTTCAATCTCTAAAATCCCAGGTCTTTTTATTTCTGAAAGCGTGATGTAGGTCGAACAATACGAATATGGGGAAGTTGCTTTGTGTAAGGAAAGTACATTAAGCAACTCGCTTTTATCAGAACTTAACCATTAACAATTTTTATTTGATTGCAGTTACAACTTGTTGCCAGGCAACTGTTGCTCTGAATCTCCTTCGGGAAAGAAAAGGTTCTTTCGATGTGGTAATAAGTGACGTTCATATGCCTGATATGGATGGATTTAAACTCCTTGAACTGGTTGGGCTAGAAATGGACCTTCCTGTTATCAGTGAGTAGTATTCTACTAGTGAAGTTTTTCATAAAAATAACTGAAGCTTTTCATTTTTACCTTGTATTAAAAATTAACTTGAATTTCTCTTCTGCAGTGATGTCAGCTGATGGGCGAACAAGTGCTGTGATGCAAGGAATCAAACATGGGGCTTGTGACTATTTGATTAAGCCTGTACGTTTGGAAGAGCTGAAGAATATATGGCAGCATGTCATAAGAAAAAAATGGAGTGGAAGCAGAGAACCCGAACAATCAGGTAGTGTAGAAGATTATGATCGCTGTAAACAAGGAGGAGATGATGCAGACAATGCTTCCTCTGCTAACGAAGGAACAGATGGTAGTTGGAGAGTTCAGAAGAAGAGGAAGGATACAAAAGATGAAGATGATGATGGTGAATTGGATAACGATGATCCTTCTGCAGCCAAGAAGCCACGGGTAGTCTGGTCAGTAGAGCTTCATCAGCAATTTGTCAGTGCCGTGCACCAACTCGGAATTGACAGTATGAACTTTGACGAATAACACTTGCATTTTTCTTTCAAATTTGTTCACAGTTTTCCAAGCTAAGTAGTTGGATCCCTATTAACTTTTGAGTAACTCAAACTAGACAGTAGGCCGAGGCCAAGCCAAGTTCGTTGCTTATCCCTTCATTTTCTTTCTACTTTTCCCCCATTTGATAAAATTTTTGATAGAGAAAGAGAGGAATAAATGAGACTACGAGTGTAGACATGATGGTCGTGTCTTTCCTCAAGTGCTACCTCTCCGGTCGAATTGGGATGGAGTCCCAAGAACCTGTAGTTAGTGCAATTTAAAAAGGCATTGCTTTTGATTGTATCACAATTTCGAACTGTACCTGCATTTTTTTTAGTTATGTGCTAATTTTACATAATCTCGACTATTTCTTTATTCCATGCTGATGGATTATAATTTTTTTCATGCAGAGGCTGTCCCTAAGAGGATTCTTGAGTTGATGAATGTTCCAGGTCTAACCAGAGAAAATGTTGCAAGCCATTTGCAGGTTTGACTGTATATTTGTATTAAATCAAGAATCTGGTTTCATATGCTCATGATGTAGTGCATATATTTCAAGTGAACCAAATGAACTTCTTTCTTGTTTGTTTTTGTAGGATATTATGATCTTTAGTTTACCTTGAATTCAGACAACGATATAAATACACCGTTTTACTCCTCATGTTAGCAACTAAAAGAACCAAAATTTCCTAATAAGCATGTCAGCATGCCCATCTCTTTTAAACTTGTGTAAGTTGAGAACTCTAAAACGTGAAGATATAACTGCTGTAGATGGAGCTTGCAAGCTAGGAAGCACCGGCATGCAGAAAGTGAATTTTTTTTAAGTGTCAGTACTGTTAAGTTGTATGCCGACGTAAACCGTACTCTTCGTTAGTATTAACTTCAGTCCATCTTGTCATTGCATCTGTTCATGTACGCCAACTGGGGTTTATATAAGGACTGGTATTTTCTAATGAGAAATCTATTTATCGTGTAGATCATCTTTGGAAAAGATCAGCCTATTCTAAAACTTTTTAATCTGTTAACCTCCATCACCATTAAGAGACAATGCACAATCAGATTAGTTTATCTGTCACTATTTCACTAGTCTTATAGTAGGACGACTTTTAGAATGGTCTATATAACGAGTAGAACATCTCAACCGATCAGTCAATAAATCTATTTCAAGTTGGTCTGCATGAGTTTCTACCGTCAAATGGTGGACTAAAGTTAAAAATGAACAAGTAACAAACCGAACTAAAGTTTAAGGTTAAACCGCATAGAAAGTACCTCAAGTGTGTCCCATGGTGTTGTCACTAGATGCCATGTGAAATACACTTGTGCCGGTTCTGGATTGTCGGTTATGTGTGTGTAGCAGGTACCAGTATTAGGCATGGAATAGCCGCCTCACTGCTTCCTAGGTTGTGACATGAGATCTATAGTCGCACAAAATTATGGCCTAGGATAGAGTTAAAGGCGGAATAGGGTTTGTGATACTAATCTATGTATTTATTTGACGTTATTAAACTACAACCCAGTACCAATTGTCTTTTCATTAGTTTTACTTCTCAACCTGTGAAATCTGGACTCATTACGAAATTTTAAGGTAGATAAGAAATGCCATGTTCGTGCAAGACCTCTCTAAATCTGGTTGTTGTGATTTGGCTGTTTAAGTAGTAATTACAGGGATAAAGTTAGAAATTTATCTTACAGTTGTTTTGGGGGTTCTTCTTTATTCTCACTTAATTTTTTGTGTTTTGTTTGAATTTGCAGAAATTCAGATTATATTTGAAGAGGTTAAGTGGAGTAGCTCACCAACAGGTTGGGATTCCACCTCCATTCTATGGTTCTGTAGATTCAAATCCTAAACTTGGTTCACTAGGGAGACTTGATGTTCAAGCCTTGGCTGCTTCTGGTCAAATTCCGCCACAGACATTGGCTGCTTTGCAAGCTGAGGTTTTAGGTCGACCAACAGGTACTCTTACCTTCCCATCAATGGACAAGCCAATTTTATTTCAGGCATCAATACAGGGGCCGAAAAGCATTCCTTCTGAACGTGCTGTTACATTTGGTCAGCCTGTTGTGAAGTGTCAATCAAATATATCAAAACAGTTTCCTCCATCTCACATCTCTATTGAGGATATTCAATCAGGGTTTGGAACGTGGCCATCAAATAATCTCGGTACATTGAGTTCCTTTGGCAGTGCCGGAAGTTCGAATGTTCAGAACAATAACTTGTTGATGCAGATGTTGCAACAACAGCAACAGCAACAATCTATTCTATCAGAATCAAGCAATGCAATTAACGTGCAGCCTTCGTGCATGGTAGTACCCTCTCAATCTCCAACAAGTAATGCATTAAATAGTTCTGCTCCCCTCAATCAGACTTCCACGTTTAGCAGCAGCCCTGTTATCGACTACAGTTTGCTATCATCTCAATCAAATTCTATTCCTGTGGGTATTGGGAAAGTAACTACGAACAATGTTCTTAATGGTTACTCCGTTTCGGGTTCACTTTCTTCTCAAGTACCATCTTTCTCTGTAATTCAGGCAGACAGTAGTAGAAGTTGGCAAGTTCATAACTCAAATATTAGTTACGGTGCAACCAAGTTGCCAGGACTGGTTCCAAATACATATGAGGTCCAGGGTTCTTACAGCCTCAACGCAGGTGATTCGTCATCCGATCAGAGAAAACATAACAGTAATGGATATGTTGGTAAAGGGACCGCATTTCCTACCAGGTTTGCAGTGGATGATTTCGAGTCATTGTTGGACAATATGGGCTATGCAAAAACATCTGTGGACACCAGCGGAGAGAGAGTGAAGCAAGAAAGCAACCTAGACTTTACCGAGGATGCTGAATTAGGCATCCCAGTTCTCCAACAATATTCACCTAATGATCTCATGAGTGTCCTCTCTAAATAGGTAATGAATCTCTCTCAAGTCTTATGTTATCTTGTTTCTTGGTACACAGTAACTCACTCTGCACTTTATTTACATGCTTGTTTTACTTACTTTATTAAATTTTGTGGTCATCTAACTAAAAACGAATTGGTGATGAGTACAGAGAAGCTAGACATTATATTTTTGGTTACCAGGTCACCCCTTTACTATGTGGGACTATTCTCACACGGCGTCTCACAAGTAACGTTCGTTGAGCCTAACACGTGTTTTTTTGTTCTCCTCGGCTGACGGGGAACAAGTGTGTTTTGAAACCTATCACGTGTAGGCCTAGCTCTGATACCATATTAAGTGTGTGGTCATCCAACTCAAAACCAATCGACAATGAGCGGGGAGGACCTAGACATTATATTCTTAGTTCAAAGATCACTGATCACCCTTCTCCCGTGTGGGACTATTCTCACATACTTATCACTAGATTGGGAATGTAGTTCTTCTACCTTGCCTGAATCTGTCCATGTTGTTTGGTTCAGTCTTGCACCCTCTATAGCCCTTTCCATTGTTTCATCGAGAAACAGATAATGCACAATTTGTCAATCATAGGTTTCTTCATTATTTTGTTCGGACAATGTTATATAGCTGAAAAAGAGATGAATGATGATGATATATATTTCCCAAGTTATAGGGGCTTGTTTCATATTCTCCACATTGTGTGGACATGTGCTTCGGGCTTGGATGACGATGATTTAAGGGTTTTATCAGGTGGCTCTATGTATATCCAAAATTGCAGATCATTTATTACGTCCGCATCTTCTTACAAGCTTACAAGCAAAATTTTATACTTGGTAGGAATAAAAAAAAAAACCATTGTGTCCTGAGCTTCCTCCCAAACTCAACCTAGCTCGTGATCCAAGAATCTTCATGACTGTTACCATCCCTTTGAGATCAAACGTTTAATTGCGAACTGCATTAGCATCTTGGGTTCGTCCGAACATACCCTTAGGACCCAATTGGTAGTTCATATGTATATCTATTTCTACTCGATAGCATTCTTTGTTATGGTATTAACCTAAAATTCTTATGTGCAGTGAGCTTTTTATCATATGATCTGTGAGATGGGCTCTCTTCTAAGAACACTAAAGAATGACGATCAGGTGTTTCGATTGAAAGTATGTGTGTATTTGCTATAGAGTCTATTGGATCTGTTCTGTTTGCAGGAAATTCCTGCCCTTGCCACTTAAAAAGATGCTCAGAGGTAAAGTGGTTTAGTTTACCTGCATTAAACTGAAGTTGTAAACAGATAAGAGTAAAATCTTGTATTATAGTTTTTATTTTGATTTTGGATCAACTTTATACAGTCCCGAATTGTTGTAAACTATTTTTAATTAGTCAGATAGGAAAATAAGTTTGTATGATTGGAAGAACATAGGCAACTTGCCAGTATGATTGAAACAAAGCTATCGAACCAGATATCCATTCAATTTTTGAAGAATCAATTCAATTAGGAGGTAACCTTGTGCTCAACTAATAATGTCCTTATTCTGCTTAGTGTTGTTTGTTGGTTTTATAATGTTTACCTATGTAAAAAAAAAAAATTCGGAACAGAGATGAATGAAATTAGGTTGTAACCTTGTGCTGTGATTCGTGTTGATGATTTTAATCTACTAAACAACGAATCACGGAAAGTCACATAGGATGTATGTCTAGAGTTTGTCTAGTTTTTCTTGCTCCCTTTTGTTCCCCAAACGCCCACCACCCTTAATATCATTGGCCCTCTTCTCTTCTCACCAACACCACAACTTCGGCACAACCACCAACTTTCGCACCATCAACAACTCTTGACTGCCACCACTGATCAATCTTCTTCCCTTTTTCTCTTTTCCCTCCCCTCTCTCAATCCGGCGAGGAGGGGGTGGGCGTGGGGTGGGGTGGGGGGGGGGGGGGGGGGGGGGGGATTCGAAAGGTCGCCAACCGCTACTGTGGTCCAAAAGAGAAGGAATATATCAGATATTTCCACCCAAACATTCTTGTTTTTTCGGAAGGTATTTTTGTTTTCTCAGACTATGGTATTCTTTATTTCCTTCCATTTTGTCCGAGAAGCCCCCAAGTGGCTAAGTCAACTAGGGGACCCTTGTCTCTGGAACTACTCCACCTTCTGTTGAGGTTTTTGACCGAATTTCCCGACTGGAAGTGTTCTATTAGTAAGCTCCTCCATTTGAATTAGTCTTTAGTGTGGTTCTTCCATATCGATCCTCCTTGGGTTCTATTCTTGCTCTGTCAAGATTTCTCCAGAAATGAGGTCATTCGGTGGGGAGCTATCCCGAGAGCGCCATTTGTGGAGCTCGCGCCTATCAAGATCTAACAGTGGAGTTCAGCTATAATAGTGGTGGTTGGGGTATTGAGAGGGAGGTTTGGTGCCATCTCCTCTTTTTTTTTTTGTTAAGGGTGGTGCCATCTCCTCCAGGTTGTAAGCCCTAAACATATACCCAACATTAATTCATAACAATTCAACCACAAAATGTTAGGAACAACTGTTGTTTCCCTGGTTCTCTTTTAAGAGAATAGTTCTTAATTTTTCTGTTTTTAACAAAAACAGAGTACACCCACTTTTGTTTGTCTTTCTATCTGATAAATCAGAGAAAGAGATATCTACTAACAATTAAGATAACAACAGTGATTATAAAAAGAAAAATCAAATGTAAAATATCCGAGTTGAGGATACCTCTGTCCTTAAGACAATTTACACCCTGTATATCAGTACCAACAGTAATGGTGTATGTCTCCCAGGATAAAACGGTTTACCTATCAAAGTAAAGATGGTACCTCTTAGTTACGATAGTCTGACGAACTTTGTAAGTAATATGAACTTCTGAACAACGATCCTTAAACTCTAATGCTTGAAAATGAATGCTCAGAAATGCAAAAAACTAACGATTTGTTTGCTATATTCTCATGGTATTCATAGGGGTATTGATACCACTTCGTATGGGTGCCTATAGATGAATGGATACTTCCCAACAGTCATATTTGACTGTTGGTTTTCGGGTGCCATGTTGACCGTCAGATCTTAATGGATCTATTAAGATCTCGCGCATTGAACGTCCACCGTTAGATCATCAACAGTTTTATTTTAAGAGCGCCAAATATCCTGATCGTCAGATCATATCTATGATCGTAAAATCAAGGCTCCAATCGCTCCTCGCGAAGTGCAAAGTGCGTGCGGACGCCTCTAAAGCGCCCTAAACGCCCACGCCGCGCATGATGCGTGGTGCAAACCACGCCAAGCATCCCATCATCCCAACCAGTCTATTATTAGTAACATAAGGAAAAGTCTATATAAGGAAGTAGAACTTTCCTTATTTTTCCAATACGATACTAATGATAAAACTACACGTCGTAGTTATCACTATATCTTTCCAAAGTAAATAAATGATAACTCATTCATATGAAATCGGATTCTGACAAACTTTATGTCTAAATTCAAGAGCTCGACGAGACGAATCCAATGATCCATCCTGATCTTGATTTGGACAATGTTTGGTTGCTCAAATTGACAAAAAACAGATCCGGTTTCTACAACAACAAGATCATATGATAACCAAATGCATTCACAAAGGAAAGAAGTTGAGTAGTTTTTAGTCATAAGAATAGTTGGGTTTATTTTTGTACTTTGGTTTCAATTATAATGAAGAAACCCCCACTTTGGCAATAACAGCAACATTTTAGTCATTTAGATGGGTGGGTAAATGGGGGAGTTTGACATCTTTAACAGCTAGAAGTTTAGCTTTACCACCGTACTCCTCCGGCAATGTTTCTTCCCCTATCTCCTCCAAAAAACTCTCTCTCTCCTCTTCACTTCTCACTATCACTATCTGCACAATTTCATGCCAATACAAATTTAGGGTTCCATAAATGAGCCTTCCCAAATGTTGGGCTAGAAATGAATTCATGTATAAGATTTGAAGGACCCACCTTTTCTAATGTTGCTTTCTCCAAGAAGTAAGAAACCATTTTCCACACCTTAACAAAGAACCATGGCATACTTAACAAGTAACACCTCCCCAGTCTCTCTGGATAGTAAGACTGCATTGTTTTTCAAAAAAAAAAATTGAAATTTGTAGTCAGTCTCAATTTCCTGTACTAAATCAATATCCAAAATATGCAGTTTAAAGAAGAAAAAGAACATGGAAATTTGGAAAATAACCATATCTTAATAACGCTTAGTGGTGCTACTTAAGAGCTATCATAATAGAAACAAGTTGTTTAGTTAGTCGACGTGAATTTGACTAATTAAAGTTTAATGTTTGTAGTTATGTTTATAACTACTAATACATTTCATTTCTCAAGTTCATGTAAACTAACAAGAAACTTGTTTATATAGTAGCATTTGAGTAAATTGTGTAATTGGGATGGGAATATCTGTGAAAATTGACCCCCAAAATGAGTTGAGGTTAAATGTGTATGTTCTATTCTACTAAACAATGGGCTTAAAAACGATTATCCTAATAGATATAAATAGGGCGGACGGTTTCTTTAAGCATTATTATCAAAAGCTATAATATTTGTCCAGCTAACTCGTCTGTTAGGCCTCAGTATTTTTTACTAATAGATTGTTTGTTTTCAAATTAGTACTATTACAAATTGTAACCCTAATTTTGGAGTCAAACAGTCTATTAATCAAAATATGAAAGTCAAACAAAAGAGTTAGTTGAATACCACGCCAAACAAATAAACATGTGTTAACCACTAATTACCAAATGCGATAATTAATATTTGGTTAACTCTATTGTTTAACTTCCAATTAACACATCCACAAACTATAAGACTATCTTGGCAGTCAAATAATCTATTGGTCAAATATGAAGGTCAAATGAACAAGTTGGTCAATTAGCATAATCGTTTGCTACTCGCTAATTACAAAATATCATATTTGGCTAACTCGTTTGTTTGATCTTCATATTTTGACCAATAGACTGTTTGACCTTCAAACTAACTTTTTGTTACTAACTATAACTCTAATTTAAAAATCAAACTATCTATTAATCAAAACATGAAGGTCGAACAAGCGAGTCAGTCAAATACTGTGGCCCACTCGGGGATAAACATGTGTAGATCACTAGTTACAAAATGTCCTAATATATGACTAACTCGTTGTTTAACTTCAATATTTTATCTAGTAGATTATTTGGCTTGCAAATTACCATGTTGTTTGCTATAAGCCTAAATTTGAGAGTCAAACAACCTACTAAGCAAAATATACAAGTAAAAAAAACGAGTTGATAAAATATTGTAGGCTCTTTGGAAGCTAACTCTTTGATGTACTACTAATTCAACGCGATTTACCTAAACTTGTAAATTTATCATAGACCATACCTTGTAGATCGATTACACACATATGTTGTATATATAGCCAACCTCCTTCATGTTCCTAAAAAGGAAGGGTTAAAGAATACTTACTTGCAAAAATTGGAAGCCAGTGATTAGAGCACGAGGATCCACATTCTTATAACTAATATTTGCCAAATCCAAAATGGCAATAATCTTCTCATTTCCAATTTCTCTTCCTTCTTTAAATGAACTAATGATCAATATCAAAATAAATTGGAATTTCATCATAGATATCTTATAATTAAGTGAGCCATCAGATATTTAAGTGAAAATAAAGTTAATCATGTTTACCTAGCAATCCCTTTGTCCAGCAGATGAACCACGTATTCTGAAAATTTTAAGGAGATCGATTGTCAAAGAAGGTTTCAATTGGAGTATCCCTAGTGGGAAACTCAATCTCTAAAACTTAGAGGATCGAATAGAAGTTTGGTGCTTTTGTTAAAAATTGATCTTCAATGATTTCTTTTTGTTGACATTGTAGATTAATTAGTTTATGCAATTTCTATTTTATGGAATACCTGTATTCCAAGTTATACAGGAAGTTTAGTTCAACTGAACCTATAATTTAGTTGATGTATTCTATAGGATTCTTTCTCTTGATTATTTTCATACAATAAATTATAACATACAGTTTTTTATTGATACTTTCTCTTTATTTTGCTTACTCCCTTTGATCTCTTTTCTTCTTGGTTCTTCTTCGATTGGTTTACTTGGTTTTTGTTTCAGCACGTCGCGTTTACGTCATATGTTTATACATTTTACCCTCTATGATCTTCTGGGTAGCTTGTATCATAAATTTTAAAAAGAAAAGGCCCCGTCTCTGGGACATCCAAAACTTTTGGGTGGAAATTTTTGGATGTCCCAAAACTTCACCACCTCTTTTTGTTTCACACCTGAAAATTTCAACTCAGATCTTCTTCCTCTCCCCCACCACCATCTCCGACCAACACTACCATTGTTCTCTTTCTGTCTATCTCTGATTTTTTTTCTCATTCTCTGTCTCGAGAACTTCATACCCTCGATTGAGGGTTCTGCGGGCGGTGAGCCACGAGATGTAGAGAGTACTTCTCATGGCTGGCCGACCACAGGATGTAGAGAATACTTCTCGTTGTCGGTCGACCACAAAACCCTTATCGAGGTCCTCATCGAAGTCCCATTCGTCTCAGACAAATGGAGTACCCTTCGCCCGTTAAACTATATATGCGAGTTTGGTCCAGGACCTATTAAACCCCGGATCGGGTGGGGCACTGGGTTGGTTCGTCCGTAAATTCTAGAGAGGAACAATTTTAAAACTTCAAATAATTGAAACTCGTCTGAAACATCTCATCCAAAGTGAGGGGAAAACACAGAAACATGAATACTTCATAAGTGCATAAATCATCAGACTCGTTATGAATGCTTATAAGAGTCCAAAAAAACATTTGAGATGGGAGTTGGTCTGACATCCTTTGCCTGCCCTCAACCTGCACTCACTGCTGATCGGGCCAGAGTGCCAGACTAATCTTTCGGGCTCAAAATCAAACCCTGTCTGGCCCAACCTGGGACCAAAACATAACTCGGACAGGCTTGGTCCATCTACCAGCCACATGGTCGGCCTATACATATTAGAGGCCCAAAGCCAAATCAATAATAGAGGCCCCTTTATGTATAAGCAAAAAAAAAAATGAACATAAAATACTTAATGTTGTTTTAGAGAGGGCTAGAACCTCTAACCTCTGCCACATAAACCACATTCTTGACCACTAAGCTGTAAGATAAATCTTATCAAAATTCGAGTTATGGTTTTATGTATTGCAACCGCACCACCCTATAAAACTCCAAAGAATAAGTCTTCAAGCACGTTGGGGCCAAAGCCGAGCCTTTAACTGCTTTAGACCTGGGCCACCCAAGTTCCAATAAGAACAACCGCGCTATGAAATGGTTATGGAAGTAGTTTTTTTTTGTTGTTGAACGGCTATGGAACTAGTTGAGATGCAATAAATAAGAAAGACTAGTTTCAAAAAAAAAAGACTAATGTGAAAGGGACAACCACCTAAAAAAAGAACCATAAGCAAAGACCTTTGATGTTTGACAATTAGAAAATACTCCATCTAATAATTTTCAAACAGTTGTGTGAGTCTTTTTTTTTTTTGTTGAAACAGTTGTGTGAGTCTTAATCACCTCCAAACTAGGAAATTTTGACACGCCCTCTGCTAATCTTCTATATTTTGTGAAAAATTTATGTGGCCACAATAAATAACTCACTCCTTAAACACAAAGGGCTCGTAGGTCCTACAATCTACGCATGCTTAAGAGAAAACGACTATTGAGATCATTTTCTGTATTTTACAAATTTTGTTAGAAATATTCACAACCCCACAAATAAAATAATTATGAATTTTTGGGTGTATGGCCCAAAAAATAGGTCCTAATAGGACTTTTAGTCCTCTCTAATCCCATAAAGGGTATAAAAACCAAAATAATATTACAAATAGATATCTGGTCCATTTGGTTCAATCTAGAGAGAAAACACAAATTCTGAGAATAACTATTAAATATTAATACTTACACTAACCTTTCTTAAATATAAAAACAGTTATAAGATCAAAATCACCAAATATATTTTCCATTTTTATCTCCCTGTTTCTCTCTCCAATCACGTTTTTATATTAAGAAATCGTGATCTTCTCATAATCAGTAAGTTTTCTAACCAAAACCTTATTGTCTCTGCACTCTCTCTCTCTCTCTCTCTCTCTCTCTCTCTCTCTCTCTCTCTCTCTCTCTCTCTCTCTCTCTCTCTCTCTCTCTCTCTCTTCATCTGATTCGAAAGTAAATCCTCCATTAAATCAGACACCTTGATTCATATTCTTTTGATTTGCTGAAATCAAATCACCATTGTTAATCAGGTAAAACATTAATCAAGTTATTAGTTTTTGTGATTTTGTTTTATTTTATGATAATTGATTATCTCTCTACACCTTAATCTACTGAAAATCTTCCATTAAAGCAAAGAAATTTGTGTTTAATATTCATTAGAGATATTCAAAAACAGTTTCTTAATATTGTTAAACAGGTTAACAATCATCTTCTTAAATGATTCTGTTTCAAATGAATATGAAATTCTTGTCTTTCTCTCTCTAAAAATTTATTGAATGATATATATTTTAATGAGACAATCCTTCATGACTGATTCTTACAAATTCAGTATCGAATTTCTCTCTGTATCATCTAATCAAATCTTCATCATTATTCAGGATTTTCTCTCTCTAAGATTCATAACCGATTTTATTATGTTAATGTTAAATCCGTCTTTACTGAAGATAATGCGATTAAGAAGTGTTTGTATCTATGTATTTTGTTACTTTTTAGTAGTTTTAGGTTACAGATTTTTAGATCATTTCTTCAAATCTTCATCAAGGTTTCCGTACAATTTTTGATGCAGAGAAGATCTCGTAAGATTTGTTATAACTGAATGCAAACGATATATAATTTAACATAAATTACGGATCGTTTACAATAAATTACATATCATTTTTTATCCAGAGTAGATCTAGTACGATTTGGTTGTAACAGAATGTAAACGATATATAATTTACACGACATTACATGATGTTTACTGAACATAACACATACATAACGCAAACGTCTTTTGTACGATGTTTTTATAACAGAATGTAAAATATATGTATTTTGTTACAAATTATACATACTTTATAAATAATATCAAAAACATCTTATAAATCTGCATAAATTAAATATAATTTATTCAACATTACGCGTACTTTTTTCACAAAACAGTTGCCGTTTATAGTACAATAAATGTTCCAAAAATTATATGTAATTTATTGCACATTATACATATTTTTTTCACATAACAGTGACCTTGTGATTCGAACTAACGTTATGTTTGTCTCCTAACACATTATGAAGTTTAACAAACAGTATGCATAATTTATTCCATTATACATGTCGTTTCTAGTAAATTGTTTGTTTTATTAACAAATGTATATGTTTTCTTTTTGCAGTTTTGTTGTTACTTATGGAATTTGCTACTGAAGTTGGTCATTTATTTCCTGGTGGTGCAAAATCATTTGGATATGCTCTTAGACAATATAGTGTAAACGATTTTTTGATAACAGAATGTAAACGATGTGTAATGTAAAAGAAATTATGTGTTATGTAATAGAAATTATGTGTAATTTACTGAACAAGACCCAAATACATTTGATAAATTACGTTGTATACTTGACTAATGATGGTTTATTCGTCATAAATAATACATAATTTACGTATTTGTTTCATAATTTGTATTCGACTTGTATTTACGTATGAGTAAAAACGCAAACAAATGATGCTTTAATGTTCCCAGAAAAATATACTATTTCCAAAACTGAAAGTTAAGTGAGAGAAAGTGATATATATATGTTTTGTATATTAACCCCCAAATCACGCTAAATTGATCCTAGATTGATTCAGATAATAGGAAAGAGAAAATTTGATTTCCAAATCTGTTTAGAGGAGAGAGAAATTATGATTTGTTTCTATCTTTTTTTTTCTAATAAATCTCCATATTTTTGGCTAATAAATCTCCATATTAAATCTGTAAAGAAGAGAGAGAAAATTGATTTGGGAAAGTTTAGATTTTGTTTCTAAACAGATTATAGAAGAGAGAGAAATTTTCGTGAGAATCTAACCGTTTTTTCCTAAATTTATCCTAAAATCAAGGTACATTAAACCGTTTGAAATTTTTGTGCGGCCCCACACATTAAAATCCCGTGAAAAACGACTAGGACATGGAAGGAATTATGTAATATATATTAAGGGTTTTTAGTCCCAAGAGCAAAAGGACTAAAAATCCATTTTTGGGGAAGATTTGACCCTAAACCCTTTTTGAACATTATTTTGGGCCATATACCCACGGACCCAATAATTATATAATTGTTGTAAACTAGTTGTGAGATGTTTTAAGTTTTATAAACGTCCCTTGAAAGTCAAAATTACTCTTAGCCCGCTTCTCTGTTCGTGACCCACCGATTGGTGTTGGACCCGTCTGTGTTGGACTTAAACAACACATATTCAAACACTCAGTCGAACACAAGTGCTCTTGGACCGTCTGGCTTGTAGGCCTCGGACTGCTCAGTCCGAGACCACAGATAGTGCTAAGAGTTTTTTTTATTTAGAAACAACAAATCAATAATGTTTTTAGATTTCCCCATATTAAGGAGTGAGGTCCCTATACCAACTACAGTATGTGTGTGTGTTAGAAAAAATAAAGAATTTTGAAAAATAAAAACAAAGGGGAGAAATTCTTCACATACTCTTGAATTGGAGATGATCATCTGATGGGAAATGTTTATTGGCTAAAAAGATCATAATAGGATGTTGCCCAATTTCAGAGAGACCTTGCAAACAAACCTTTCCAGTTTCTAACTCATCTTCAACTTCACTATCTGGTATAAACCCCAATGGAACAAATTCATCTCTCCATTTCTTCCACTGATCAAACATTTTTGCTGCCTTTTCTACATCCATTGATCTTGCTATCAAGAACCTCATTATAGTTTCATCACTATAATCCTGCTTGCCACCCATAAAACCCTTAGTTAAAAATAACCCATCCTAGAAAAATGGAAAAATAATCAGTAGAATTGAGATTTTTACAAAAGTGGAATATTACCTGAGTTGAAATTCCTTGATTTTCTACTGATTTCCTCATCTGGGTAACTATGATTTCATGATTTTTCTCCATTTGGAAATGAGAAATGATTGACTGGAAAAGTAGAGAGAGAAACAGAGATGAATAAGGATTGGGGGTGATAGAATGTGGGAGTAGTAAACAGGGAAAGGAAGGTCTTAAACAGACAGAGAGAGATAGATGGAGACTTCTTATTGACTTAAATAATTGTTGGTCCCCCATCGTCTGATGAAATCTCCACATTCACAAGTATAATCATCATCAATTATTATTATTATTATAATAAAAATATTCAATCGTGCTAAATCAAACTCTTTATTTAATTCTCTATTTAACTACATTCTATTATTTGGATGTTAATTACTCTTTCTTTTTTTCTTTTCACAAAGATATATGTGTCAATTACTAGAATAAATTGAAGATTTTCAAATCAATTGTGATATAAAGGAGACAAAGTAAGAGTTTTTTTTTTATGAGAAAGACAAAGCAAGAGTTAGTCTAGGTTTATCATTATTTATGGTGGCATGAAGTGATCTAGGCTGAAATTATTATAAGAAATGTAGAATGAAAACAAAGAAATAGTCGTTTCAATCTTAAAATTTATGATAGAATGTGAATGATATTTGCGGTGAGAAACACATGAAGTAGAAGAAAAAAAAGTTACATCCAAAATTAACTCTACTTATGCAAACAACAGTTTGCTTAGTTAGTTTTTCATCTACTCGGAAAATTAAAAAATTAGTGATTTCGTTCGAGTGAGAAGGTATCATTTATTGACATATGTCAGTAGAGTGTCAACATGGATGTACCCAATCTAAAACCAACCTAACTCAAGTCCAAGTTCCTACCCACTTAGAGTAACTCCAGCCCCAGCCGGGCGGAGCGGAGGCTGGAGCCTCCCCTTCAGTCCCCTCTAACATTAGGGCGACTGAAGGGAGTCCCCAACGGTCACTTGAAGACTGTCGATCCTAGCCGTTGGAGCAAATCCAACGGCTGGAAATGAGTCCAATCTATTTCTTTCTCTCATTCTTGCAAATTTTCTTCTCTCCATTTCATTTCTATCTCTCTTTCTTTCAATTTTTTTGATCTTTTCATTTGTTCACCCATGGATCCATTAGACGTCAACGAATTCGAGAACCAAAGTTATATGGAAATGTTGTCCCCTAATTCTACTTACCCGTCGGCTCAATTAGGAGTTGATGGTTATGAAGTATGTGAGGATTCTTGCGTGCAAGGAGGGACGACTTCGACAAAGATAACTAAACGGGAACCGTATAAGCCGGATGAAGATATTTTACTTGCTAATTGTTATTTGAAAATCACATTTGATGCGGTCGTCGGAAATAGTCAAAAATATAAAGTATTTTGACAAAAAATATCGGATGAATATAATGCGAGTGTAAAGTTTCAACGCACTTAGAAGTTGTAAATCTCGTTTCAGTGAGATAAGCTTGGAATGTCAAAGTTTTATATCAACTTTGAGGATAATAAATAAAGTTCCAAAAAGCGGAGAAAACGATTATGACCGGGTAATTGTTTCAAACTTTTTAATTTCTTTTTTTTTTATCTTTTCACTTCATAATATATACTTAATATATAGTTTGTTTATTTCAGTTACAAAGAGCACTTGAAATGTATAAGAAAAATCACAAAGGAAAAGGGTTTAGGTTTTTTTTGAATCGTTCAGCGTGTGCCTCGAACCCTTGACCTCTAGGTGGAAGATTATACCTCTTACCACTCCAACCAAGGGTTGTTGGCGGAAAAGGGTTTAGGTTCCTACATGTTTACAAAATTTTGATGACACACAACAAGTGGATGGCAGACATGCCAGGAGAGTCAACATCCGGCAAAAGAGATTTCAATCCATTGGAGGAAAGACCAATTGGTCAATTAATTCAAAACAATTTAGCCCACAAAATGTTAGCAACAACAAGATCATATGATAACCAAATGCTTTCGCAAAAGATAGAAGTCGAGTGGTTTTTAGTCATAAGAATAGTTGGGTTTATTTTTGTACTTTGGTTTCAATTATAATGAAGAAACCCCTACTCTGGCAATAAGATTTTACATTTTTGTACTTTGGTTTAGTTTGACATCTTTTAAAGCTACAAGTTTAGCTTTACCACCATACTCCTCTGGCAATGTTTCTTCCCCTATTTCCTCCAAAAAACTCTCTCTCTCCTCTTCACTTCTCACTATCACTATCTGCACAATTACATGCCAATACAAATTTAGGGTTCCATAAATGAGCCTTCCCAAATGTTGGGCTAGAAAATGCATTCATGTATAAGATTTGAAGGACTCACCTTTTCTAATGTTGCTTTCTCCAAGAAGTAAGAAACCATCTTCCACACCCTAACAAAGAACCATGGCATACTTAACAAGTAACACCTCCCCAGTCTCTCTGGATAGTAAGACTGCATTGGTTATCAATTTTTTTTGAAATTTTTAGTTAGTCTCAATTTCTTGTAATAAATAAATATCCAAAATATGCAGTTTAAAGAAAGAAAAAAAACAGAGAAATTAGGGAAATAACCATATCTTAACAATGCTTGTGTGGTGTTTACTTGGGAGCTAATCATAGAAACAAGTTTTTAGGTAGTCGACGTGATTTTGACAAATTAAAGTAGTTATGTTTATAACTAAAAATGCAATCATTTTTATATAATTGCATTTGAATAATTGCGTAATTGGGATGGGAATACCTGCCAAAATTGACCCGCAAAATGTATTTGAGATTAAGTGTGTATATTCTATTCTACTTGTACAGCTAAATGATACACAATGGGCTTAAAAACGATTTATCCTTATAGCTACAAATAGGCAAACGGTTTCTTTAAGCATTACCAACAAATGTTATAATATTTGGCTAACTCGTCTGTTAAGCTTCAATATTTTGACTCATGGATTCTTTGGTTCTCAAATTAGTATTGTTACAGATTGTAACACTAATTTTGGAGTCAAACAATGTATTAGTCAAAATATGAAAATCAAATAAAAGAGTTAATCGAATAATACGCCAAACAAACTAATGTGTTAACCACTAATTACCAAACACAATAATATTTGGTTAACTCGTTGTTTAACTTCAAATTGACACATCCACAAACTATAAGACTATCTTGGCAGTCAAATAGTTTATTTTTCAGAATATGAAGGCCAAACAAACAAGTTGGTCAATTAGTGTAAATCTATGTTAATCGCTTATTACTAAAAAATTTCATATTTGACTAACTCGTTTGTTTAATTTACATATTTTGATCAATAGACTGTTTGACTTTCAAATTAGCTTTTTGTTACTGACTATAATTCTAATTTAAAAATCAAACCATCTATTGATCAAAATATGAAAGGACAAACAAGCGAGTCCGTCAAATAATGTGGGCCACTTGGGGATAAATATGTGTGAAGCAACTCATTTGTTTGACTTTAATATTTTGTCTAACAGATTATTTGGCTTGCAAATTACCACTTTGATTGCTATAAGTCTCATTTGAGAGTCAAACAACTTACTGGTCAAAATATACGAATAAAAAGAGCGAGTTGTTAAAATATTGTAGGCTCTTTGGACACTAACTCTTTGATGTAGTACTAATTCAACCAGATTTGCCTAAACTTGTGAATTTATCGTAGACCATAAGTTGAAGATCGATTTCACACATAAGTTGTATATATAGCCAACCTCCTTCATGTTCCTAAAAAGAAAGGGTTAAAGAATACTTACTTGCAAAAACTGGAAGCCAGTGATTAGAGCACGAGGATCGACATTCTTATAACTAATATTTGCCAAATCCAAAATGGCAATAATCTTCTCATCTCCAATTTCTCTTCCTTCTTTAAATGAACTGATAATCAATACCACAATAAATTGGAGTTTCATCAGACATCTTATAATATTGTGAGCAGTCAGATTTGTAAGTGAAAATAAAGTTAATCATGTTCACCTAGCAATCCCTTTGTCCAGCATATGAACCACGAATTCTGAAAATTTTAAGGAGATCGTTAGTCAAAGATCGTTTCACTTGGAGTATCTCTAGTGCGAAATTCAGTCTCTGAAACTTAGATCAAATAGAAGTTTGGTGTTTTTGTTAAAATTGATCTTCAATGATTTCTTTTTGTTGACATTCTAGATTAATTAGGTTATGCAATTTCTAGTTTATGGAATACCTATATTCCAAGGTACATAGGAAGTTTAGTTCAAGTAATCCTATAATTTAGTTGATCTATATATATAGGATTCTTTATCTTGATTATTTTCATACAATTAATTATAATTGCCTTATATTATATTCTGGGTAGCTTGTATCATAAATTTTAAAAAGAAGAGGCCCTGTCTCTGGTCCCAAAACTTCACCACCTTTCTTGTTTCACACCTTAAAATTTCAACTCAGATCTTCTTCCTCTCTCTCACAACCATCTCCAACCACGACAACCATTGTTCCCTTTCTCTCTATCTCTGTTTTTTTTTTCTCATTCTCTATCTTGAGAATTTCATACCCTCGATTGAGGGTTTTGTGGACGGTAGGCCACGAGATGTAGAGAGTACTCCTCGTGGCCGGCCGACCACGAGATGTAGAGAATACTTCTCGTGGTCGGCCGACCACGAGGCCTCAATCGAGGGTCTAAAATCCTCATCGAAGTCTCATTCGTCTCAGACAAATGGAGTACCCTTCGCCCGTTAAACTATATATGGGAGTCCGGTCTGGGACCTGTTAAACCCCGGATCGGGTCAGGCTATGTCGGGTGGGGCACTGGGTTGGTTCGTCATTAAATAAAAGAAAATAACAATTTAAATACATCAAATTTATCTTTGAAGTTTCAAGTTTCTTCTTTAAATTTTGTACTCAGGAAATTGATTGGGAAGTTCTTTCCCAAAAGTGTACAATTATTCACTATTTGTTTTTTGAAATAATTGAAACTCGTCTAAAATCTTATCCAAATTGAGGAAAAAACAAAGAAACGTGAATACTTATAAGTGCATAAATCATCAAACTCGTTATGAATGCTTATAAGAGTCTAAAAAAGATTAGATGGGGGTTGGCCCGACATCCTTTTCCTCAACCCGGACTCACTGTGGATCGGGCCAGACTAATCTTTCGGGCTCAAAATCAAACCCAGTGTGGCCAACCTGGGCCAACATATAACCTAGACGGGCTTGGTCAGTCTACGGGACGGGCTTGGTTAGTCAACTGGCCGGCCTAAACATATTAGAGGCTTAAAGCCAAATCAAGAATAGAGGCCCCTTTATGTAAAAGCAAAAAATGAACATAAATTACTTGATGTTGTTTTAGGGAGGGCTTGAACCTCTGAAATCTACCCCATAAACCACATTCTAAACCATTAAGCTGTAAAATAAATCTTATCAACATCCCAGTTATGGTTCATGTTTTGCAACCGCACTACCTAATAAAACTCCAAAGAAGAAGTCCTCAAGTAGGTTGGGACCAAAGCAACCACTCCTAACAGGTCAGTCCAGACCGCTTTAAAGTGAGTTCCAATAAGCACCACTATCCCACCAAATAAAACGGGCTTTCATGTCATTATATGCACTTTTCTTTACCAGTGAAGGTTCTTTGGACTGGGTATATGGAAGTAGTTTTTTTTGTTAAGGACTATATGGAAGTAGTTGAAATGGAATAAATAAAAAAGACTAATGTGAAAGAGACAACCACCAAGAAAACTATCCAACTTGTGCAACTAATAAATGCTAACTATAAGCAAAGACCTTTCAACAAAAAGAAAATTGTAAGCAAAGACCTTTGATGTTTGACAATTAGAAAATACTCCATTTAATAATTTCAAACAGTCGTATTTGTCTTAATCATCTCTGAATTCTGAAAATGTGACACGCCCTCTGCTAATCTTCTATATTTTCTGAAAGTTTATGTGGCCACGATAAAGAGCTCACCTCTTAAACAGGGAAGAGCTCGTTGGTCCAACAATCTACACATGCTTTAGAGAAAAAGGACTACTGAAATAATTTTCTGTATTTTACAAATTTGTTGGAAATATCCACAACCACACAAATAAAATAATTATATAATCGTTGTAAATTAGTTGCGAGACCTTTTATAGGCGTCCCTTAAAAGTCAAAATTTCTCTTAGCCCGCTTCTCTATTCGTGATCCACGGACTAGTCCGAGGACACTCTTGTTGCACCTAGATCGTGTTGGACTTGAACAGTATAGATTCAGTCCAATACAAGTGCTAAGAGTGAAGGCGGGCCGTAACAACCTTTGTCTGTAGAGGCACCCTTTTTTATTTAGAAAGAACAAATCAATAATGTTTTTAGATTGCCAACCACTGGTAGCCCTGTTGGCCAGTGCATACATTCTGCAATGCAGAGGTCCCAGGTTCGATTCCACGGAAGTGCAAATCTAGGAATATCAAAACTTAGGTATAAATAAAGTAGTTTATGTAGGTTTTAGGAAGGCTATAGACTATTTATTTTGTCGGGCTTTAGGCGTAGTAATTTTTCGGCAATTATTGATTGTGCTTATCACATCGTCTCGATGTATCAATGCCTTATAACGACTAACTTATATCGCATGGGAAATGATCATCCGATGGGAAATGTTTATATGCACATACTAGCAAAAAAAGAAAAGTTTGAAAAATAAAAACAAAGGGGAGAAATTTTTCACATACTCTTGAATTGGAGATGATCATCGGATGGGAAATGTTTATTGGCCAAAACGATCATAACAGGACGTTTCCCAATTTTTGAGAGACCTTGCAAACAAACCTTTCCAGATTCTAACTCATCTTCAACTTCACTATCTGGTATAAACCCTAATGGAACAAATTCATCTCTCCATTTCTTCCATTGAACAAACATTTTTGTTGCCTTTTCTACATCCATTGATCTTGCTATCAAGAACCTTATTATAGTTTCATCATTATAATCCTGCTTGCCACCCATAAAACCCTTAGTTAAAATAAACCCATCCTAGAAGAATGGAAAAACAATTAGTAGGTTTGAGATTTGTATAAAGTGGATTGTTACCTGAGTTGAAATTCCTTGATTTTCTACTGATTTTCTCATCTGGGTAACTGTGATTTCATGATTTTTCTCCATTTCGAAATGAGAAATGAGTGATTTGAAAAGTAGAAAGAGAAACAGAGATGAATAAAGGTGGGGGTGAGAGAGAGGGAGTAGTAAACAGGGAAGGAAGGTCTGAAAAAGAGGTTAGATAGATAGATGGGGACTTCTTATTGACTTAAAAAAAAAAAGAGGAAATGTTGGTCCACCCACCATGTGATGACTGATGAGATCTCCACAAGTATCATCATAATCTATTATTGTTAAAATAAAATATTTTTTTTTTTTTTTTGTTGAAATAAAATAAAATTTTCAATCTCGCTAAGGTGTCGTTTGGCAATCAAAAGTAGAAGTACTTTTGCTTGTAGTAGAAGTTTTTTTGCTTTAAAAAAGTAAAAAAATTTCAAAAGTATATTTGGCAAAAATGTTACTTATAAGTAAAAAAGTCAAAAAGTTAGTTTGGTAACTTAATTTACTTTTGATAATTTTATTTTCCTTTTTTATAGAGATACCTGATTTTAATTGAATTTATTTATGATTTCCACGATTACTCTTGTATGCAATGTAGTAGTGATATTGGTGGTGCCATGAAGGTATGGTTATGGGGTGTGCTGGTGGTTGAGGTTTGATGGTGGTGGTGGTGGTGGTGGTGGTAGAGAGGTAAGTGGCAGCGGTGGTGGTGGAGGTATGATGGTGGCGATGATAGTGGAAGTATGGCGGTGGTGGAAGTACGGTGGTGGTGATGGTAGAAATACGGTGGTGGCTGGGATACAGTGGTGGTGGTGGATAAGGTATGTGAGTGATAGTGACGGAGTTATGGTGGAGGTGGTACGGTGATGGTGGTAAAGGTGGTGGATAAGATATGTAGGTGGTAACGATGTAGGTATGATCGTGGTGGTGAAGGTATGTTGGTGGTGGTGGCGGTGGCGGTGAAGGATGGTGGTGGTGATGGTGGTGGTGGCGGTGAAGGTAAGGTGGTGGTGGTGACGGTGAAAGTAAGGTGGTGGTGGTGAAGGTACGGTGATGGTGGTGGTGGTTGAGCTACGAAGTAGTTATTGTCGAGGTGTGGTGGTGTATGGTGGTGGTGGTGGTACGAATGTGGTGGTGGTAGTTGAGGTAGGGTGGTGGGGGAGGTGCAATGCTTGTTGTGGTGGTGGTGAGGGTAGAATGATATGTTAGAAGTTTAGTTGTGGTAGTGGAGCGAGATAGACAAAAAAAAAATTCGTCAAGTAAAATTCAAGCATGTTTCAAAGAAAAGTTACTTTACTTTGAAGTCAAAAGCCAAAAAATTTAACTTAAAAAAAAAAGTCAAATTTTAACTTAAATGAAGTCGATAATTTTTACGTACCAAACTAACTTTTTGACTTTTCTACTTAAATAAGCAAAAAAGTAACTTATTTTAGTGTTGCCAAACGACACCTAAATCTAACTCTTTGTTTAATGGGTATGTCACATATGTGGGTAAATAAATAGTCCAAAATAAAAAATAAATTAAGTTTAAAGTCTAAATTTAATATAAAATAAATAACAAGTCTAATATTTTCGAATATTTATTTTGTTAGTGTCGTATAAATGCACAAAATGTATTACTAATGTATTGATTGTTTTGTAAATGTGTAGATATGTGTAAGAATATATTTGTTTTCTACGCAGCACAAATCAAATTGCGTGAACTTCAACACCAGAATGTATACGATTATTTACGTTTTGTTTTATGCAATAAGATAAAGGTGTCATGTAAAAATGATTTTTTGTGCAGAGAGACTACATGTATCAACTTGGAGAACAAATTGGAGATTTTCAAATTAATATATGAAATAAAATAAGGAGACAGACTAGAAGTTGGTCTAGGTTTATGATGAAGTACGATCGTACAGGGGTGGGTGCTTATTTTGGGGGAATTTTGCATTTTATTCATTATTTATGTTCCCATATCTCAAATCTGAGTGATATATAGGGGAAGTTATTATATACAATCTTCGACTTAGAAGAGAAATATAGAATGAAAACAAAGATATTTGGAGTCTTGGAGAGAATAAAACATATGAAGCAGAATAGAAAATGTTATACCCAAAATTAACTCTACTTATGCAAACAACGGTTAGCTAAGTTAATTGTGCATCTACTGGGAAAATTGAGAAATCATTGATTCGGTTCAAGTGGAAGGAATCATTTATTGACATGTGTTAGTAAAGTGTCCACAAAGTAAAGATAGAAATAAATAGGTTTTACGTCTCATGGAGTCTTTATATAACCTATAGATCGTAGATGTCTACGACGGTTATCGAGTTAATTCAATTCATAATTACTTTCATGTTATATATCATAATGTATTCATGTTATATATCATAATGTATTCTTGTTATAAATCATAACTAGGAATAACCCGTGCCTTCGGCACAGACACTCCCCTTTCCGGATTGCATAGTAGTGGACCTCTCGTTATCAAAATAAATAACCTTCGTTTGGTACAAATTGACCTTTTGTTTCCATGCTCACTGGATCTCCTCTTATAACTAACGAACTTTCAAACAAAATATTTGAGAGAATTAGTAAAATTTTAACAAACAAAACTATTAGTTACATTTATGATATTTGAAGTACGTATATATACAAATTTATCCCAAAATTAGAATTGGTTACATCTATTATATTTGGTTTCAAAAACTACATAATATATAACAAAAATGTTGAACTTCTTTGAGTTCAATACTTTTGCAACATTTTCTGAACACAACATTCTTCAAACATTCATAGTATATGGAGTACAAAATTAGAAAACATGAATGTTAGAACTACGAAGAAGATATTAAAATAAAGGGTTGATCTCAACATAAATACATGAAAGTTCTCTCGTATGACAACCAAACAAGGTAAAAAATGCAAAAATTTGCGAAGTTCCTTTCTAATGTAAGCTATGTTTGATTTTCGCACATTTGTTCCTTGCCCAATGATGGGTTATGAGAAATACAATAAGACCTAACAAAATCACTATAGAAGGATATCATACTTGAGGATCGTTTACCTTCATATTTGTACATGTTACACAGAAAGTGAGTAAACATAACAATTATTATTTTGCAACGAACAACGTGGGTTGAGTCTTGCTAAGATTTAAGCTCATTGTCAACAGTTGGTAGTCCAAGTGGTTCCAAGGTGTTGACATAAACTCCATAAATCCCTGGAGGTCCCAGGTTCGAATCCCAGAGAAGGTGGAATCTTTGGTTATTTGAATTGGGGTTATTAGGGTGTAAATAATGTTGTTGGGCTTTAGGCCATGTCTTGTTGGGCTATAGGCCCGGTTCTGTTAGTGTTTGAGTGGGCGGTTATCGAGCTTATCGCATCTATGATGTATCAAGTGCCAAATGTAACGACATACGTAGATCGTAGTCGACTTCCAAAAAAAAAAAAAAAATTTAAGCTCATTTAATTCTGCTTTATTTATATTTGACAGACAAATACCTGCAATATTTGTAGTAAAATTGAAGTACTTTAAACCATTTATATCCAGCAAATGAAGTAAATAACTTCTACAAGGTATTGAGGTTACCTTGGAAATATCCAATTGAACAAAATCTGATGCAACAATTGAAGATTATCAACCATATTAAGCATATGCTCCCCAATTTGGTGGCAAGATCACCCCATCAAGATAACACCATAGTATTATTTCTTCGAACAAGCTTACATTTCGTAACTTCTCAGATTTCACATTTAGATATTTTCTTCTGATCATATATACATATATATATGGTTGTTTGAAATAATCAAATAAGTTCTGATTTTACCTCAAAAGTGATCCATGTTGCACTAAAAATTCAGGAATTTAATTCAGTTATGTTCCTGAAAAATTCATAGTTTGGAACTACACTTAGAAAGAAAAACAAAATGAAACTAAAACATAGTTTATCGCGACAAAAGAATTACTAAGACTAAGTCACATGTATCTTATGCTTATTATAGGATAAGAATATAAGGAGGGCACATACCCAAATCCAAAACCAGAGGCTTGATTTTAGTACGTCTTTTCCTTTAAAGATATACTACCATAAGACATAAGGAAGAATGTATGGTTGAGGAGCTCACTCGTCCGTGTGCGTTATTCGTTTTTTTCTTACTCCTTTCATGTTGACCAAGCTACTTAGACTCCTTCAGTTATTCTTCAATTGTACAACGAAATGACAAGAGGAAACAATGATTTGTAATTTTGTTTATAAAGTTATCCTGTCGTGTTGCTTAGCAGCAAATGAAATGCATCATAACCATTTCAAGCATCTCCTCTACCACATCAATGTAACCATAACAGTTTCTCCAGATTCGTTAGGTTTCCTGCTCGTGCCGGTGTCTCCTCGCTTTCTTTCAACTATTTCGCCATTTTCTTCCGATTAGAGCTCTTTTGACTCGTCGGAACAACCATCTCCTAGTTGCAAGAAAACTTACAGTACCAGTTTCAGCTATTTAGACAAAATCTTTTAGTCCATGAATAACCCAATTCACCAAACTCTAATTTTTCACATGATAAATTAGGGATTTTGTAATTCCTAAATCTCAGAATTCTTCACCCCTATTAGTTACCTGTCAACAACCCACTATGATCATCATCTTAAACATGAAAATAAGATTAAAATGTGAAGGGGAATTTTTCCCAACTTATAATATTATAAACTCAAAATCTTTTCAACCAAAGCAAGTAAATGGGTTTTGTTTCTTAGATTGAAATCCACAACATAATCATAAAAAATGGGGAATTGTTATCCATGGAATTGTAAGGAAAAAACATAAATGTCAGTGAAGTGAAGAAAAGATTTGCTTACTTGAGTTAAAAACATAAATCTCTTCTCCATCTTGAAACAACCATAAATTAACTATTTCTCTTTTCCACCTTGAGACAACCATAAATTAACCATTTTATTCAGAGAACCGTATTAGTGCCAAATAACCTTATTTTCTAACGGATGTCATTTCATCATATTTGAATAAAAGAGCTATGCAATGTAATGAATCCAGTCTGAAGCTATGTAAATGGGTCATTTAACTACAAATGTTAGTCTAAACTGCAGATCTAATTCAGAGTTAAAGTGGAAATCTCGGAAACTAACTTGTGGACATTGAGGATCCTTGAATTCGTTATGTTTCAATCGACCGCCAAAAACAACACAAACTCCAATAACAACCTGCTTTTCACCAGGAGGCATTTGGTTGCTGCTATCTGGGATACCTTTGACTGTTACCCAATGTCAATTCCATCTCAATTTCCATGATCGATCCTAATCGACATGATATTTGGAATGAAAAAAAACCGTCAAACAAAGAGGAAATAAATGTCAAAAGTCAAATCAACAAGACTAACAAATAATACAAACGTAATTATCCAATATATAACTTACTTGCATTCACGAACTTATATCGACTGCAACACTTTTGGTGGCTACAAGGAAGCACTGGAGAAACAATTGAAAATGCATGAGCAAAACAAAACTTCGTCAGAACTTTCCTGCAAAAAATTTCTAAGTAGCATTTCGTATATTGCATCTTGAGATAAATAAAAACTCAAAAATAATGTGGCAGTAAGAGCAAAAGAAAATCAAAATTAAAAGAAAGATATGGTGGATCATGGATCGGATTGAATAAGATATGGTATAGGAGACTGGAAGAAAGAAAATTGAAGAAATATACCTATCATCAACAATTTAGTACGTGTATCCTTCCCTACAATGACTAAAACAAAAAAAAAGTTGTACACCCTTTAGCAACAAGAAGGATTTTAAATTCATTAAATCTCACATTGGGTACGAATGATTTTACATTAAGAAAGAAAAAAAATCGAAAGAGAAAAATGTTTTCTAACATACCAATTATGTGTCACAGAGACATTTTAACAAAAACTTAGCATACACATATTATTAGAACCATGATTAATTGACAAGTTCCATAAGATATAGTAAGACCGAAAGTCAAGATTCTCATTCAAGAGTGGTGTGAACAAGTTGAGCAAAATCACATTCTGGGGTCTGTGATTCAGTGAGCTAATCCAATTACTATAATTTTAAAACTTGATAAATGAAATAGAAATGAGGAAACAAACCGATTTGCAACGTTTAGCAGAAATAACAAACCAATTTGCAACGTTTAGCAGAAGTATCTGGATCATGTCATGATACAATCTGCAACAGGAGAAAAACCCTAGAATTACTAAAAAAAAGTTCATGATGAATTGAGAAAATAAACAGGGACAAAGTGATAAAAAAAACACAGATAGATGATGAATAAGAAGAAATTTTTTGCTTCACTCTATTAAAGAAGAAGAAGAGGAAATGAAGGACTTGGGCGTTTGGAAATTTGATTTTCTTTTCTGTATGTAACTCCTTTTCTCTATCTTTACCTCCTTTTCTCTATCTTTAACTCTGTTTTAAGGTGCTTGGTCGTTTGGGCGTTTCAGAGACTCACAAAGTAAATGGAGAGAGAGAGTTATATTTAAATTGCCGTTCAAACATCGTTGACGTTGTAGATTAAAAAAATGAGGTGGGATTTTGAGGGTCTAGA
The DNA here is from genome assembly GCF_041429995.1 of Eschscholzia californica. Classification (NCBI taxonomy): domain Eukaryota; kingdom Viridiplantae; phylum Streptophyta; class Magnoliopsida; order Ranunculales; family Papaveraceae; genus Eschscholzia; species Eschscholzia californica. The sequence continues at coordinate 7,265,968 of NW_028238198.1, read as the reverse complement.
TTTATCATGTTGTTGACATTCCCTCGTTGAGTGGTTTAACAAATCTTCATTTTTTAACGGTGGTAATAGATCTAGTGGTTTAGACTTGTAAAAAAATACAACGAACGACCGTATTTGTCTTTCGACTTGTCCCAGTCAGCAAAAAACTTTGCGTTTTATATAATAGATGCATCCATGTTGCAACATCTGCATCAACAAATTATTGGCCTTCACAACTGACTGACCATACGTAACTGCACGTTTAGAAAGTATGCTTTTCGGCTTTTGTGTATTGATGGGCCTAGAAGGTTACCCTAAATAGGTCACCACCCGCAAGTATACGGGCGTCAAGTGATAATTCCGGTAAGACCGGTTCGTTCCTCAGAGACTAAGTGAAACCTATTCTAAGACTTGGAAGTAAGACGGTTTTTTGAAAATGGTTTTGGTTTTTAAAATAAAATAAATAAAATATAAAAATAAAATTACGGAAACAAAAATGAACTCAAATGGGGGAAGGACCTAGGATTTTAGAATCCACCACATAAAATCACCTTTAGAAACAAATACTTAAAATGGTTAATTCTCTTCTTTTTTTATAACTCAGAATTTCGGATAATGAACTATCCTAATTCCGGGAGATGTTTTCGTTAAAACCGAATAAAACATAACAATGTAATCATTTTATTTTAAATAAATAAATCTCTAAACTACTATTTATCAATTAATAAGTATGAACCGTCAAATGATTTAACATAAGCACGATGCATCAAATCGAAAAGTATAAATAGTGAAAAGAAAATCTATTTATCAAACTAAAACGAATTAAACTATGAAGCATTAATCAAGAGTTAATCAATAAAAATTATATCTCTAAAAGATCAAAAATGGGTTTCATCGTAAAACCCTAGATGGAGAGTCTTAGCTAATCATGGTCGAGATTTAAATAAATATGAATAATAAAAGAGAATGGAAGAAAACTTAACTTTTTCGCTATTTCCAAACCAAACAGGGCCTTAGGGAAATGATTTCCTTCTGTTTTTCCCAAAATTCTGCCAAACGCACCCTCAGGGAAAACGATTTTCTCGTCTTCCCGGAAAATACTTCTCTGTGGGAAAATTATTTTCCCACAGATTTTCTCGTCTTCTCCAACTCTTTTTCTCTCTCTACTTTCTGAAATCTCTCTTTTATCTCCTTCTAAACTGTTCCTGTCTCTCTCTATAACACTCTGTTTCTTGATTTCTCTCACAAAAATCAGAAACACAATAGAAAAGAAGAAGACAATGATAATACTTCTGATTTTATTGAATTTCTCTTTCTCTCTTCAACAACTCTTTCTGTTTCTCTCTATATCTCTCTACAATCACTCTACAATCACTCTATTTCTCTCTCACAAAGAAAATAAAATGATTGAATGTTAGTTAAATAATGAGATGATGAAGAAAATTAGATGATAATCTCTCCTCTCTGATTTAATCTATATGTTGAGCTTAGAGATGGTGATGTCCTTGACCCCCAAAACCGAGATGATTTGCTCCTCTGTTATTCCTCCTCTATATAGCCGATGAGATCAATCTCCATCCCTCTCTCTCTCTCTACAAATCTTCCATTCTTTCTATAATCTCTATCAAATATCTTCAAACCTTCTCCCTCTCTCTCTAAATAGAAGAAAAAAAAATAACCTTCCTTCTCCAACCGAAGATCTCTTCTCTCTTTCCTTTTCTATCCTTCTTTCTATTTCTTCTCTTAGTCGGTCGGAAAATCGAATCTTGGTGGCCTCGGTTTTAAGAAACCAGCTCTCGGTTATAAGGAAAGAGGAAGAAGAAGATGATGACGTCATCTGACGTCATCCGAGTCGGGTTTTATATTCCGGGTCACTGTAATTGCTTCGTGTACCGCTGGATAAACCGAAAGTAGCCCACGCATTCCCTGGTCCATTCGATTTCTTGCCAGATGCATGCCACGTGTCCCTCTTGACTTTTAGTATATCAAATTTGACCCGAACTTTGACTCGCTCTATTTTATTCATCTGGACTCCGATTTGACTTCCGTTTTCGCCTACGGATTCGTCTTGAACTCTACTTTCCATCCGAGCACTAATTTTGACCTTGAATTCAGAATCAACAAATGACCAAAATACCCCTAGTTTGCATTTCTCCGACTTTTATCCGTTTTGCACACATAACTCTGAAAAAGGTACCTGAGTAGAAAAAGAGGTAATTCATGAGAGTAACTTGCCCTAGATAGACTAACTCATCCAATTCAAGAGACTCAAATGGGACATTTTCATGTCTCATCATGTATTGATGCCTGAAATAAAATTGGCTTGTCCATTGATGGAGGTGGAATCCCAACCTGTTGGTGAGCTACTCCATTTAACCTCTTCAAATATATCTGAATTTCTACGCATTCAAATAGAATACAAAATTAAAAGTGGGAATAAAGAAGAACCTCCAAACCAATTACAATAGAATCCAAAATGGACTTTTACGTCATTTATTCGGGCGTAGCTAAAACCCATCTATTTTGTAGTGTTGCAAAAGATTCTGAGTATGTAAGTGTAGATATGCAATAAATAAAAGGATTTATCTCAAGGAGACAACTTATTTGAATTGATAAGAAGTTTAGTCTTCCACCATAAAGACCAAGGGTTCGAGGCATGCTGATTATTCAAGAAAAAAAAAGACAGTTACCAAAAAGAAGATCTTATCTAACTTGTGAAACTATTAAATGCTAACTGTAAGCAAATTACACTTTTGACCTTTGATGTTTGATAATTAAAAAATATGGAAATTTGGTCACAACTCCCTGTAAATTTTTTGTTTGGGTGAAAAAAGATCATTCAATTTTTTTAGTCTTCAGCTCTCTAGGTACTTTTTTAACTTGCAACAACTTTGCAAAACTTTAAACACCTTACAACAACTTTGCAACACCTTGCGACAACTTTGCAATAGCTTTGTAACACCTTGCAACATCTTTTCAAAAAATATTAGGTTTTTAACCAAACAAAATACAAATATTTTGATTTTTAACCAAAAAATATAAATTTTGGATTTTTAACCAAAAAAAAGTGTAACTTGTCTTTTTAACTTGAAAAAGTTTAAAATTCTAGATTTTTCGTTACGTAAAGATAGTCTCAAGAGATACGATATGCCTTTAGAAAATCTAATTCCTCTTTAGAAATATTCTTTGATTTCTCTATATTAAGGAGTGATCTCCCTGTCCACGACGAAAGTTCCGTGTTAAAAAAAAAAGTTGAAAAAATAAAAATGTGGAGAAATTACATCTAGAGAACTTCTAAAGTCCCATATAAAAAGAGATTTTGCTAAAACTCCGTATAAATATATTTTGTTGGGTGAAAAAGACCAATCAATTTTTTTTAGTCTATTGCAACACCTTGCAAAGAGCTTCGAAAAAAATATTGAGTGTTTAATCAAACAAAATACAAAATTTGGATTCTTAACAAAAAACTATAACATGTCCTTTTAAATTAAAAAGATAAAATTGGGTCTTCGGCCAATTTCTCCAATAAAAAACGCTGCACTATAATTTTAAAAGCCAGGTTTTTAATTATAATATTCGAAGCGAAATGAATTTTAGTTTCTCATGTTGTCGTCGTAGCCTACAACACTTGCAACGAAGTTGGGTTTCATTTTGGTCTACACTTAAGGGAAGTCTAAGCATCTTCAACAATGTTAGTTGGTCCTACAAACTTATCAAAGTTCTTTTCAAATATTGTTGTTGCTTATCCGTTGGTAGGATTCCACCTATGACTTATTCACAGACCAAATTCATCTTTTTGACAGTTTTAGTGTAGCATTTGTTTCATCTTACTGGTGAAAACTTATCAAAATTTTCTCAAATGTTGCTCTAAGGAGAGGGAGGGATGAAAATCAAAAATCATAACTTGAGAATGAGAGAGAAGAAATCGAGAAAGAGACGGAAAGAGAAGATGGGATAAGTTTTAGAGGGAAAATCCTAGAGGGGAGAAGATCGAGGGAGAAAAAATTCTTCGAAGATTTCGACAAACAAGTGTGTGTATTGGAGAAGTGAGTGTGTTAGGGTAAAATGGGTGTGTGAGTGTAAAAAATCGTGATTGTATCTGGTAAAAACGATAAGTGTACATAACATTTCACGAATTTTACAGGCACTTGAGATTGTTATTCACACGAAACACCATAATACATTTTCATTGTTGGTAGTTGGACACATTTTCTCTATCCACCCACCTGTGGGAGCGCTCTTAAAGATTCTCCTGATGTTGTTTATCTCTGCCTATCATTATTGGGTCGTGGGTGGACGTAGCATCTTGTTGGCCCGTATTGTTGGGCCGCTCGTTGACCTCTTTGTCGCTATCATTTTAACTTTGTTTCTCCATAAATTAAAGTTAAAGATAGATTGAGTCAAAAAAAACAAATTTTATATGATTTTTGGCATCTTGAAAAATATGATTTTCTTACGAAAACTAACCTATGACATTTTATTCTTCCTAAATTAGTTTAAATTAAGAACACTAAAACACTATCTAAAAGATAAGGTACGACTTTCTTTATTTTACAATAAATGATAGATTCCTCAAACTGTAGTACAAATTAATTGCATTGTTTTCTACTAACTTATTTTCACTATAAAACTTCTAAGATCAAATAACTTTTTTAAATACTCTAAAACTTAACCTTAGGTTTCGAATCATTATAAATATTCTTTGACTTTTGAGGAAGACTAACCTACTTAAAGAATAAAGGTGTTTAGAAATTCCTGTGAAGTGAATGAACTCACTTTGATTATGATAGAACCGTGAAGAATGGAGAGAGAGAGAGAGTGATCGGTCGACAGAGAGAGATGGAGGAAGAGAAGACAAACAAATGAGTAAACTCAATGATATTTCTCTATGTATATTTAGGGTTACAATTGATACTATATATAGGTTATTAAAGATAAGTACAACTAGAGATACAAAAGATATTTATCAAATCTAAGTTAGTTAAGATCATGGAGGAGATCTTGTTTGCATGGGTTGCATGGGTCGGCCTTGATGTCGCCGGGCTGGTGCTTGTGTCGGGTATGTGGGTGAGAGACCCATAATACTCCCCCTCAAGTTGGAGCGGAAATAGAAAGAACGCCCAACTTGCCAATAATCTTCGAAAACGCATCAGCTCCTAAAGGTTTGGTGAATATATCTGCAAGTTGATCCGTTGTCGGTGTAAACTTAGTTGCAATGAGGTTTGTTTTAAGCTTTTCCCGTACCAGGTGACAATCTATTTCAATGTGTTTCGTTCGTTCGTGAAATACCGGATTGTCAGCGATGTGAAGAGCTGCGCGATTGTCGCAGTGTACCGTCATAGGGGAAGGATGATCAACTCCGAGGTCTGTAAGGAGATATTTGAGCCATTGTAACTCACAAGTAAGGGTTGCCAATGCTCGATATTCTGCTTCTGCGGAGGAGCGTGCTATAGTGTGTTGTTTCTTTGATTTCCACGATAATGGACTCGATCCAAGCATCGTGAAATATCCTGTCGTTGATCGACGGGAGGAAGGACAACCAGCCCAATCTGAATCACAATAGCCAGAAATGTGGAGAGAACTGGTTGCAGAGAGAAAAATACCGTGATCTAAGGTTCCTTTAATGTAACGTAGGATACGGTTAGCAGCTTCTAAATGAGCAGTGGTTGGTTGCTGCATAAATTGACTTAAGTTATTGACCGCAAACGAGATATCAGGTCGTGTAACTGTAAGATAAATTAAGCGACCCATCAATCTTCTATATGGAGTCGGATCCGGAATATTGATTCCGTCCGTTGATGTGAGACGGAGTTTCTGTTCCATGGGAAATGGTGAAGGCCGGGCTGCAGTGAGTCCCAAATCCTGGAGAATATCAAGCGCATATTTTCTTTGACAAAGAAAGATGCCTAAAGAAGAGCGGGAAACCTCTATTCCTAAAAAATACTTAAGGAAACCAAGATTTTTAAGGGAAAACGTATCCCCAAGAAAAGATTTGAGCTTGGAAATGGCCGATTCATTATTTCCTGTGATTATAATGTCGTCCACATAGACTAGTACATGAATAATAATATCGGCTTTGAAGTAAGAAAAAAGGGAATAGTCTGATAAAGATTGTTTGAATCCTTTTTGTACGAGAACTGAAGAAAATTTCGAGAACCATTGTCTAGATGCTTGTTTGAGGCCGTATATTGATTTATGAAGGCGACAAGCACGTGTCTCCCCCTTGTTGGAATAACCTGGAGGTAATTTCATGTATACTTCCTCATTTAAGTCACCTTGAAGAAAGGCGTTATTTACGTCTAATTGATGAAGAGACCAATTTTTTATGGCTGCAATCGAGAGAAGGACACGAACAGTTACCAATTTAGCGACCGGGGCAAACGTGTCATGATAATCCAGCCCTTCTATTTGTGTATAGCCTTTGGCGACTAGCCGGGCTTTGTAACGTTCGATCGAGCCATCGGGTTTATATTTTATTTTATAAACCCATTTACAACCTATGGGACGTTTGTTCATAGGAAGAGGAACAAGTGACCATGTGTTGTTTGATTCCAAAGCCTGAATTTCTTTGGTCATTGCCTCTTTCCAATGTGGAAATTTCATGGCCTGAGAAAATGATGAAGGTTCATTTTCCGAAAGGATTGAAGCAAGAAAGATTTTGTGGTCCGAAGATAAGAATTTATCGGAAAGAGAATGTGATAATGGATAAGGAATATCGGAGTTTGAATCAGAAAATGGGAAACTCGGAGTGGCACATATGTAATCGTCCAAGTGGGAAGGTGGACGCCGAATTCTAGAGGGACGAGTTGGGACTAGTCCCTCGGTGACTGGGATTGAGTCAGGATTGACCAATGAGTGGTCAGAAATTGAAATCGCAGACGAGTTGCTGATCGGTTTGGAAGCATGAAGTGGAGAATTGGCAGAGGTGCCTATAGAATCAGATGGAAGTGAAGGGGAGACCGGGCTTGCGGTGCCTGTAGAAGATCCTCTTGAGTCAGCTATGGTGGCTGAGGGCACAATAGGTGATGAAGGCCCTGAGGTTTCGTCAGGTACTATCGGCACACCAGTAGGTGAGCGTGCCAACGGAGGACATTCTGTGGGCACCCCAGTAGCTGGTATGGCCGAAGGGTCAACTGTTGGGAAGATGAATGTGCCATCATCTTCGATAGAGATGAAGGGACGTGGTAATGCTTGTGTGATAGAAGAATGAGATGACATGAGAAACGTGGATTCGTGAAAGACCACATCACGAGAAATGATAATTCGGCGGGAACGTAAATCAAACAATTTGAAGCCTTTTTGTCCATGTGGGTAACCTAAAAATATTGCCGGATTGGCACGAGGATCCATTTTGGTAATGGGTTTTGGTGTTCGTACAAAACACAAACAACCAAATACACGAAAGTGGGAGAAGGTAGGTGGTGAGCCAAGTAATTTCTCATGTGGAGAAAGACCATGAAGAACGGGTGTTGGTAATTTATTAATTAGGTAGATTGCCGTTAATACGCATTCACCCCAAAAGGATAATGGAAGGCTTGCTTGAAGTCGGAGGGATCGAGCAACTTCCAAAATGTGTCGGTGCTTACGCTCAACGACACCATTTTGTTGCGGAGTGTAAGTGCAACAACGTTGGTGTAATATTCCTTGAGTGGAAAACCAATTTTGTAGCTCCTTGTTCATAAATTCCGTTCCATTATCGGAACGAAATATTTGAATTTGAGGGAAAAGAGTATTACCGTTTCCCGAAGAAATAGAGTGGATTTTTTTATTGAATTGGGTCGTTACATAATTAAAAAAATGGATGATCCAAGTTGTAGTGTCCGATTTATTATGCATTAAATATATCCACGTACATCGAGAAAAGTCATCGATTAAGGTGAGGAAATAGCGACACCCGGACGTGGAGGGAGTTGAAAATGGTCCCCACATATCCGCGTGGATAAGTTGAAAAGGGTGAGTAGATTTAGATGTGCTAATTGGGAAGGGTAATCGGGTTTGTTTAGATTGTGGACAAATTACACACGGAACTTTATTTTTATTGATAATACTAGAACGCATACAAGGAATACGAGAAATAAAATACTTATAACGAGAAACCGAAGGGTGACCTAACCTCCAATGCCATAAATCAAAAGAACTAACAAGATTATTACTAATAGAACTAGAAATTGAAAAGATCCTAGGTTCCGTGCGAAGCAAGTATAGTCCTTCATGACATTCACCAAGTCCAATCGTCCTTGTCCTCCGTAGGTCCTGAAAGACACAATGAGAAGATCGAAAAATTACTTCACAATTAAGTGATTTAGTAGTTTCGGAAACGGAGATGAGATTAAATTTAAAAGAGGGTATATGAAGAACATTACGAAGAAACAATGTAGGGGTGAATTTAATCGAACCTATATTGTGAACTCTCACTCGAGTACCATCGGGGAGACGAACAAAATAATTGTCGGGAGCCAATGAGTAAGACGAAAAATAAGAAAGATCGGAACAAATATTTTTAGCCGCCCCCGAGTCAATGACCCAAGTGGCGAACGAAGGAGAAGAAGTACCTGTCATGTTGACCGTCGGGTCTTGCATAGTGGAGGCGCCTGTAGACAGTGACATTTGGGTATTCCTTTGCTGGTCCAGGAGTGTCAATAGATACTTGTATTGATCAAGTGACATAGTTGTTGCTGCAGGCACCCCTGCGTCAGGAGCAATGGAAGAAACCGTGGCTGCCAATGGACCTGTTTTGTTCTTTGGTGGGTAACCATGTAACTTGTAACAAGTTTGTTGAAGGTGACCATGAAGCATACAAAAATCACAGAATGGACGAGGTCGTTTCGGACGAGGTTTGTCAAATGAATCCACTCGGTTTCCAAACCGAGAATTGTTATGACCGACGGCTAGAGACGCCGCTTCAACATCAATGACGGAAGAGTTCACAATGTTTTGTTGAATCTCTTCTTGTTTAACAAGAGAGTGGATCTTTAAAAGTGATGGAAAAGGATCCATAAGTAATATCTGGCTACGAATAGCCGAGAACCGGTCGTGAAGACCTTGGAGGAATTCCATGGCACGATCCTGGTTAGTTCGATCAAGGATCGATTTGCCATGACCACAAATGCAATGATCAATAGCCATTAAAGACAATAACTCGTCTTGAAGAGACTTAAGACGAGTAAAATAGGAAGAGACATCGGAAGTTTCTTGTTTAAGCGACGAAATCGCTCTTTTAAGTTGAAACACTTTCGGAGCGTTCGTTTGATAAAACCTATCGTATAAATTTTTCCATATGTCTGAGGCAACATCATCATAAAGGACAGATTGACGGAGATCTGGATCAATGGAATTTGTGATCCAACTAACCACCAAATCATTACAACGTTCCCACGAGTGGAGGTCGTTTGAATTGGTTGGTTTTGGAATGGTTCCATTGACAAAGCCGAGCTTGTCTTTAGCTCGTAAGGCCTTTGTCATGCCTCGAGACCAAGACGGATAGTTATCTCCACTAAGTAGAGGCGTTATCATCACCGTAGTTGGTGAGTCGGAAGGATGAACATCATAAGGAGATAGAACTCGGTTTGGAGCTTGCATAGTTGTTTCAGAGGTGGTATCTTCTGGAGTTGTCATTGAAAAAAAATAAGAGAAGTGGCTCTGATACCATGTGAAGTGAATGAACTCACTTTGATTATGATAGAACCGTGAAGAATGGAGAGAGAGAGAGAGAGAGTGATCGGTCGACAGAGAGAGATGGAGGAAGAGAAGACAAACAAATGAGTAAACTCAATGATATTTCTCTATGTATATTTAGGGTTACAATTGATACTATATATAGGTTATTAAAGATAAGTACAACTAGAGATACAAAAGATATTTATCAAATCTAAGTTAGTTAAGATCATGGAGGAGATCTTGTTTGCATGGGTTGCATGGGTCGGCCTTGATGTCGCCGGGCTGGTGCTTGTGTCGGGTATGTGGGTGAGAGACCCATAATAATTCCCAAGGTGTATATCTATTTTCCCTTGCTCTAAAAGAAATACATCTTCCTAATTTTCTTCATCGAAACATCAAACTTTTTAGTGTTTAGTATGAAAATGGAGTTGCCCCTTATGAGTTATATTTGACTTCTTATATTATATGGAAAAAGAATCCTCAGAAACATATATCTCATATAATTGAAGTATAACATTTTGGTCATTTGTTGTAATGAAATGCAATTATATGCACCTACTTTATATGGATCATGACTTTCAAGTTGTGGATGATTTCAAATTATATGTCATAGGAGTAACAATTTTATTCTGCAGTTTACCAACATATTGAATTGTGGATTGGTAAATAGATGGTAGAGGTGGAGTTCGTCTTTTTATCGAAATGTATGCAATTCGTTAAATGTGAATAATGTTGATTATACATATCATTGTGTAGTTATAATGTATTAACTCTTGTCGTATTAAGAAATACTGAATATACATTTTATTCAAGTACGATGTAATTGGGAAGTAAACTAATAAAATACTATTCTTATGAGAAATTTATAGTGGCTGTTTGAGAATATTAAATAGAAGGACTTGGGCCCGAATTTAATAGTTGTTTTTTTTTTGTTGAAAGGAATTTAATAGATGTTGTTTGCAGCTCAATAATTGATATATAAGTGAAGGGATTTCCAATTTTGGTAGAGAAGTTGCCTAATATGCAGCCCAACCTTTTTGACCTAAAATGAATCTCAAAAATTAAGAGCAAAGATAAGATAGTGAAGATCATATTAGAATTCCTTTTGTGGTGGTGGATAACATAAGAGTCATTTACGATTTTGGTACCTCCAAAAGTCGTTTATTTGCTGCCAAAAGTCTTCTATTCTAAAATAAACTTTTCTAATAATGAATTGTTGTAATTGTTCATACGATTACTTTCATATTTTTCACATATATATGATAGGCTACGAAAACTACTATTAATGTACAAATATTTCACCTAATACTATAAAAGAAACTATCTATTGTCTTTGTATATCTCATCAAGCATCAACTCAGGAAATGGATCATATAATTAAGAAATTATGCATAGTATAAGTTAAATATTCAAAATAACTTTCATCAAAAAAAAAAATATTCAAAATAAACTACGTAAAAGATTAGAGCTTTATGTGTAAACTAAAGTATTATGTAATAATAAAAAAAAATTATGAAGGTAGTGAATTTTAATTTATGATATTTTGAGCACATAATGAATTTCATCGAATACTTTTCATCATAACTTTCTTGATTTAGACATATAACATCAACACACATCCACACGAAACAACATAATGAATTTTGAAAGAATTACAATTTGTTTTACAGTCTAATATGATGTGATAATTTCTCGATTTCTTTTCTTCTTCGTTCATACTATGTACCGAGTTTTTTTCCTCTTACTTTAAAATACAGATTGCTCCGAACAAGATACTAACAAAAGCAGAATTACAGATGTATTGAATTCTTCCATTATAGGTCTTTATTATCTTGACTACAACTAAAAATTAGGTTCCTTGTAAGGAAACACTAACTAGATATTGAGGGAAGGGGGAGAGTTTGGTTGTTTATCCACGAAAGTAGGATTTAGACCTTTTCTTTAAAGGATTTGGACTTACTATGTCAATTTTTTAGTTGGTGACAAACCCTATGAACTAGTACTAATTTATTTCAAACTAGGGTTTATTTCATCAAATCAAAACAAAAGAACCATAATTGAGATATTCTTTTTTGGGCATACGAGTGTGTTTGTTAGGTAAAGCACAAATAATGTGATAAATTATATGTTAGGTCATAGTTTTATTGGGATACCTTATCCAAGAAGGAGAAAATAATTAACTCAAGTGGAGTAACTTATTAAAAAATTCAATTGTTAATTTGGATAATATTTTACACTAGGATTCATCAACCAAAGATATATATTAGATAAATAGCACAAAAGGGTTTGTGTGAATATTTCGGACTTACATGAAAAAACTAGTAAGATATAGTTATCGTGCAAAAAAAAAGCTATATATGTTGTCTAGGAAAGGCAATTAGCAGTCACAATAACATACATGACTAAAGTCAACCTCTGTTTGTCCAAGTGGTTGAAAGTGTTGACATAAACTCCAAAAAACTCTAGAGGTCTCAAGTTCGATTCTCAGAGGAGATGGAATGTATGGTTTATTGAATTTGGGTTATTAAAGGTGTAAATAATGTAATAATTTTGTTGGACTTTAGGCCTCTTTCATTAACGGTTTAACTTAAGCAGTTGTCATGCTTATCACACCTTCATGATGTATCAATGTCTTGTAACGACGAATGTAGTCTTGTAATGAGCCAGGACATTGTACAACTTCTTGTTACAATATAATATGTGTATGAGGCATTAAGAAAAATTGGAGATGAAATTCAACTTGATATAACTTTTAAAAGATAAAAAAGTAGCATTTGATTCTTATTTACCAAGACTTAGAGTCGGAAGCATATGTACTTAAGCATTATTAATTTAAGTATTAGATAAGACCAGTAGAATATAGAAAGAAGTAATATCTTGTAATTTTAGTGAAATAGTAATATAACAAGTTACTCCACATTGAAACTAAATAAAAGTATTTTACTGTCCACCACCCTTTGGTGTAACGGTTGGACACCCTTCTTAAGACCATGAAGTTGTGGGATCGAGTCTCGGTGGAAGCAGTTGCCATCAAGATTTATCTTGTGTAATTTAGGCTATGAATAATGTAATAATTTGTCGGGCTTTAGGCCTCTTCGTTGTCAGGCTTTAGGCCTCTTTCATTCTCAGTTTAAATTAGGCGGTTATCGTGCTCATTACATCTCCATGATGCATCTATGCCTTGTAACGACTAACGTAGACCGTAGTCGAATTCTCAAAAAAAAAAAAAAATATTTGGGAAATTTTATAGGGCCCCTCATTTTTGTTAAAAGGCCTCCCCTCAGTGATAATTTAGCAAGTAAAATGGTTCATAGATAATATCCAAAGGATACAATGAGTACAAGCTTATAAGTCCCAAAAAGGGTCAAACATAACATACAGACAAAGTTATGGATTCATAAGAGATTTCGCCAGTTCATGTGGGGCTAAGTTGGCTTCTCTCGGACAGTGCCTGATTACCACATCTCTACCCGTTAGATAGCCACGTAGACGGTCCAGATCGTTTATCAATCTCCACGGGGATGCATCTCGTCCATCTGTTATTAGGTTTACCAGGACTAAAGAGTCCGTCTCCATCTCGAAACTATTAAGCCCTAATCTCTCAGCTACTTGGAAACCTAGCTCCATTCCCCTTAGTTCACTGTGAAGAGATGAAATTGGTGGGAAGTTATGCACTTCTGAATCTATCGTCTCCCCTCTCCAATCTTTTGCAATTGCTGCTGCTGCTGCTTTATCCCTCCTGAATGCTCCATCGACATTGATCTTGATTCGTCCTTGTGGTGGTGGATTCCATGCTTTGTCCTGTAAAATGTTCGAAAAAGAAGGGAAAACAGATAAAGAAGGAAATCTTTTGAGATCAAGAGAGATTTTATGCCAAGTTCGATTCAAATCAAAATCTTGGTTTTGAAAATGCTTCTCGTTCCTGGCTTTCCACCAATGCCACAACAGATAAGTATATTTGTACCAAAACTCATTCAAATCCTTCCCTTTGTTAAGAATGTCTTTTAGATTTTGTATCGGATCCTCTGTTAGATTCTGGAGATCGACATCCTGCAAGGAAAGAATAAAAGTTTTGAATGTCTTGCATGTCCCAAATAGGTGGGTATGTGATTCAATCGCATCCTCGGGACACATCTTGCAATTTTGGTTTGTCTGTTGGGGTCTATGATTCATATTTGATATTGTTGCAATCCCATTATGGATTAACCTCCATATAAACAGTTGGACTTTCGGATCCATCTCTTTCTTTTTCCAAAATTTCGACCAAGGGAAATCACCTATTTCCATTGGTAATGTTGGGTTAAATTTGATGGTTGAATAATATGATTTAGTTGTGAATCGCCCTTGCTCTGTATTCTTCCAAATTAGTCTGTCCCTTTCACCTGTTATTGAGATTGTTATGTTGGTTATTGCAATGATTGATTCTGTGGTGAAAAATTGTTGGAGTAGATGAATTTTCCATGTTTTTGAGTTTGAATCTATCAAGTCTGCAACCCATGTTATGTTCTGTGGTAATTGCTGAATTAATGTTGGAATATGATCTCTCATTTCAAGGATCCATCTATCCTCCAATATTCTTGTATCCGACCCATCTCCAATCATCCATATGGTATTGTGTTGTAGAGTAGTTCGAACTTGGAGTAGTGATTTCCAAAATGGTGATGCAGGTGAATTCATTTCTACACTCCAATAGTCTTCCTTCTGGAGATATTTAGCTCTAAGTAATTTAACCCATATTGCCTGTTTGTTAGTAATAAATCTCCAAGCCATTTTGGCTATAAGAGATTCATTGACCTCTTTTAAAGACCTTATGCCTAGGCCACCATGCTTTTTAGAGCTTGTTATTATGTCCCAATTGATAAAATGCATCTTCCTTTCCTGTATACCATGTCCCCACCAAAATGCTCTTTCTTCTCTCTCTAATTTGTTAAGTACACCTTGTGGTAATAGTTGATAGCTAAATGGGTACACACATAAAGGACTTAATACTGATTTTATGAGCACTGTCCTACCTGCCTGTGATACCAATTTTTGTTTCCATCCTGCTAGAGTTTTCTTGAATTTATCCTGTAGCCAATCAAAACTCTTTATTCTATTACCTGGTTTTAGGATTAGAGCTCCAAGATACTTTGCTTGGTCTGTCATAATGGGTGCCTTTAATGTATTGACAAACTGTTGTTTAATATCAGGGGTGACTCCAGAGCTAAAATAGATGGATGATTTATCATAATTCACTGCTTGACCTGAAAAACTTGAATATATTTCCATAAATTCTATTATAGCAGTGAGGTTAGTAGATGTTGCCTTACCAAATATAATTAAATCATCTGCAAACAAAAGGTGTGAGATTGATGGACAGGAAGAATTGATCTTATATCCTGTGAACAAACAATGTGACTCATAATAATAGATAAGCAGGGAGAGGGCCTGAGATGTTAGTATAAAAAGGTAAGGGGACAATGGGCATCCTTGTCGAAGTCCCCTAGTGCCCCTAAAACTTCCATATAATCTGCCATTGAGTTGAATACTAAATATGGGAGTAGTGATACATTGTAATATGAGATTCAGGAAAGGGCCTGACAGACCCATGGCCTTGAGCACCAATTCCAAAAATTCCCAACTCACTCGATCATACGCTTTGGCCATATCCATTTTTAGACAAAACCCACCATTTTGTGCTCGAGATCCCTTCATTGTGTGTAAAACCTCCTGGGTGATCACTATGTTATCTAAGATTTGTCTATTGGGGACAAATGCATTTTGTGTCCACATGATATTATCTTCTAGGAATGGTTTTAATCTGTTAGCAATTATCTTCATGATGAATTTGTAAATGGATGTGCAAAGTGAAATAGGTCTGAACTCTGAAGCGCAACTCGGAATCTTGACCTTAGGAATTAATGCTAATGTGGTTTTGTTGAGGGATGGGTCTATCTTACCTAAGTGAAATATGTTCTGAATATACCTTATGAGTTCGTTGCCTATAATGTCCCAGTTGACTTGAAAATACTCACATGGAAGTCCATCCGGCCCCGGGCTCTTGTTTGATTCCATCTTCATGACCACATCTTTAATTTCCTCTGCTGTTGGGATTCCTGAGATGGCGTTGATTTGTTCTGCCGGAATTACTTTATATGCACCCAAGATTTCCATTGGTGGTTGAAGTACCTGTTCAGCTGAAAACAAATTCTGAAAGAAATTAATTAGTTCATTTGCTATTTCATTCTCATTTGAAGTTGTATTGCCTGACTGAGTTTTTATTTGGTTGATCTTGTTCTTTTGTTTTCTGATGGACATTGATGTATGGAAAGCTCTTGTATTTCTGTCCCCATTTGCGGCCCATTTTAGTCTAGATCTCTGTTCACATTTTGTTCTTTCTACTTCTTCTAGATAGATTATCTCTTCTTGAATTTGGCTTTCAACTTCTAATGATAATGTTGAAGGTGGTAGTCTTTGAATGGATAAGAGTCTGTTTCGAAGTGCCTTTAGTCTGTTCTTTATAATACCAAAGGATCGCTTACTCCAAATAGATAAAGATGATTTGACCGATTTTGCCTTATCATAGAATGTTCCTGTTGCCGATTCCCAATTTGATGTGAAAGTATCTTTGTAGTCATGGTGATGAGTCCAATATTTTTCGAATTTTTCAATTGTGGGTACTGTTTGACCTATCACTTTCAATTTTAAAAGGATCGGGGCATGATCGCTTGCATATCTCGGGAGGTGAAATACTCCTGAATTTGGAAAAGCTAACAACCAGTCTGATGATACCATGGCTCTATCGAGTCTCTCTTGGGTCAGATGATGACGATCTCTGTTATTTGACCACGTGAAAGCCGGTCCGTTAAAACCCAAGTCGATGAGTCCACTTTGTTGGATGAAGGATTGGAAATGATTCATAACTGAATTTGGATGATTGCCCCCTCTCTTTTCTGATGCTTGACCGATTGCATTCATGTCTCCAATACAGCAATAAGGATTTGTAACTGAAGAGAGAATTGTCGAAAAGTTAGTCCAAAAAGAGAATCTGTCTTGAATATGAGGAGGACCATAAATGGCGAATAAATCCCAGTCCAAATTTAAATTATAGTCATGAATAGTGGCATGAATTAGATTAACATCAGAGGAATTAATAGTTAAGTTAATATTATCCGTCCAAGCTAAATATAGGCCACCACTCCTACCTTGAGATAAAACTTGGCGGTAATTATTATATCCTAAATTATGTAAAAAGAGAAAATTACACGAGTACGAAAGTTTAGTTTCAGAAATAAATATAATATCCGGCCTAGTGGCCTTCAGGAACTGATAAAGAGCATTTCTTGTCGGGGTGTTCCCCATTCCCCGGCAATTCCACGCAAAAATGCTCATTCCTCCATCGGCTTTAAGGTAGCCGTAACCTGTTCTGCATTATTTCTTGTTGCATTCTGTCTGGCCAATCGTTTGTAAGGCCTCGTTGCTTCCATCTTGTCGTTGGAGGTAGTCTGATTTTGTACCTGTACTTCATGAAGATTATTAGTGTCCAAATCTAAAGAGGAAGAGGCCTGATTTGTAGGTCTGGTTCTTTTGGTCGAGGTGAGATGATCGAGGATGTCTCCAAAATTTTCATTTAGTGACATCCGGCGATTGTACTCAGATTCATCTATATTCTCTAAAGGACCAGGTCCTAAAATGCCATTAGAGTATGTGTTACTAGTGCTACCAAAAGATTCTAATTCTTTGTTGGTTCCACCTTTGGACATGTTTACTTTGAATTTATCAGAATATTTTGGTATCATACTAGATGTTAGTTTGGCACGTTGGCTTTCTGAAAGATTCATCTTAAGGAGGTCTCCCATAAGGAGAATGATAGGACAAAAAGTAAATGTGTGTCCAATTCGACCACAAGAATTGCAAAAACGAGGCAATCTTTCAAACCGTAATTCAACTGATATTAATTGGTGGTTCGAAATAGAGAGATTAATCCTGTTTGGCAATGGCTCGGCAATTGGTATTTCCACTCTGACCCTCCCGAATACTGTCCATTTAGAAACGTCATCCGGTGTTGTCGGTTGATATCGTCCCATCGTTGAAGCTAATCTGTTGACATTCGTGCTGTTGAGGTGTTTCATCGGGATTCCGTGCATTTGAACCCAAAACCACACTTTGTCAAATGAATGATTAATTGGTGCGATTTGAGAATTACATTCCTGTAACACTATAAGTTCGTCCATAATCACCCAAGGTGAACGGGCGATGGCCAATTCCAATTCAGTTCCTGTGGCGAAACGGATTAAGAAATGATTGTCTTTGATTTCTGTAATCGTGAATTTGTTTGGCCCGTAAAGCACCCTTGAGAGCCTGATCATGGCCTGGTTAGTGTCTATTCTCTTGTCACTACAGAATTTGAGGACTCCATGTTTGATGACCGACTGTTCAAGGCTGAGGGATTCAAATCCCTCGACTGTTTGAACCGATGGTTCATCAGTCGTAAGTTCTTCAAGTTGTTGCAAGAGGTCTGAATTAGTTGCGTCCATGATGAATCGAATGAGAAAAGAAGAAGATAGGAGATCAAAATAATGAAAAGAGACTAAATCTCAACCAAAATAAATCAGAAAAGAAGGGGAGGAAAGATAGACAGATGTGACTGTTCGTCGGTAACTGAAAGGAACCG
The DNA here is from genome assembly GCF_041429995.1 of Eschscholzia californica. Lineage (NCBI taxonomy): Eukaryota > Viridiplantae > Streptophyta > Magnoliopsida > Ranunculales > Papaveraceae > Eschscholzia > Eschscholzia californica. The sequence continues at coordinate 7,247,679 of NW_028238198.1, read as the reverse complement.
ACCGAAACTGCCCAAAACCAACTTAGCAAAAGTAAATCGCCACCAGTATTGGTGGTGCCGGAAATGAATTGAATCCACCATTTGGACATTTTTATAGAAAACAATATCTATACATTGTTTCTGGAAAGCGTAACAAAATTTTATTCGTCCAGCTAAAATGATTTTAGATTTAAATCAAATCAACCATTTAAACGAATCCATACCATACAAGCCAAACAAAATAAAATATTTTGGAATTCGACTCGAATTTATTTAGACTTTTTTTTTTCGTTGATGCCGAAATTATTTAGACTTGGAAGACAACTCTCATATCCTACTTGAAAAAAATAACTATGTAGTAGTAAGTTTTTGAGGTAATTCTTCATCAAAAAAAAAAAGTTTTTTTTTTTTTTTTTTTTTTGAGAATTCGACTACGGTCTACGTTAGTCGTTACAAGGCATTGATGCATCATGGAGATGTAATGAGCACGATAACCGCCTACTTTAAACTGAGAATGAAAGAGGCCTAAAGCCCGACAACGAAGAGGCCTAAAGCCCGACAAATTATTACATTATTCATAGCCTAAATTACATAGGATAAATCTTGATGGCAACTGTTTCCACCGAGACTCGATCCCACGACCTCATGGTCTTAAGAGGGGTGTCCATCCGTTACACCAAAGGGTGGTGGACAAAAAAAAAAAAAAAAAGTTTTTAAGGTAATGGACATGGTTTTTTTTTTTTGATGAAGGAGGTAATGGACATGGGTTACTACTCTCAAAACGGGAGACATGTCTGAAAACAAAAATCCTTATTTTTCAAATTTGCCTCCCATCCCATGTCCACACTCCACACACATCCCAACTAACCTACCTCTACTGTTTTTATCTTAAAAAGCATGTAACAAACGACACGTATAAACAACAACATAAATAACAGTTATTATCGGAAATAACAAAAAAAAAATCGGTCAAAACATGAAAAATTAAAACAACAACATTATAGTCCCAATACATGTAAGCCAAATGTAAGATAGTATAAGTGTGACAGGTAATACACAAGAATTATATGGGTCCCACCATCTCAATGCCTCGTGGCAGATATTATTATCATCATGGAACAACAAAAAAGAAGAAGATAGAGTCGTTTTAATTCTTTATTATTATTTTTTTCAAGATAAAGCCTGATATTTTTAATTATTTTTCATTTTTTGAAAATTATCCCATTTCTACGTTTTAATGTTTATCACTAATACATTATTCTTGTATTCATACACAGAAAATACCCTTGATTTATTTGGTCTTACACAATAATTTTGAGATCTTCCACGTGGGATGATCTAAAGTGACTAATACGTTTGAGAGGTAATAGAGTTTTACAGTTTAGAGTTTATTAGGTGGAGTGTTATAAATGAAGTTACGAGCATTTTGATACAATGGATAAAGCTAGAAAGTTAAAAAACGGTCGATTTTCTCTCTCTCTAAAACTCTATTCATCTTGAGAGTGATTTGTGATTTGATCCAAAACCCTTTGATTTTATGGGTAATTTCTCTTCTTCTTCCTCTGTTTTGTTCATATAATTTTCTTGGGTTGTTCATTTTGTTCTGGAATTTTAATGCTTCAAGTAAGTATCTTTTTTCTTTCTGAGCTTTATTCTGAATAGATTCGTTTGTTTTGATGTTCTGTTTTTTCAGGGTTTGTTCATGGTTAAATCAGCTGCTAGAACTAATTTTGAATCTTGGGTAGAGCTTCAAAATTGATTTAAGTTTAGAAGTTTGCTTATTTGATTCAGTGCTTTGATAGAAACTTCAGTGTTTGAGTGTTTTAGTATTTCTGGGGTTTGTTTGATTCAGTACTGGGTTTCAGTTTCATGGTTGAATTCAACTTATTCTTTGAATTTTCAATCTAGGGTTACTAATGTTTGACTTAATTTAGTTAAGTTCATTGAATGATTGAGTTGTTTCTTGGGAATTTCAAGTTAGGATTTTCATTCTGTTGAAATGGAATTGAATGATGGATATTCAGTGTTATCAAATAAGTAGAACTGAGGATATATATTAGTTTCTGATCCAATCTAGGGTTTGCTTATTTAAGTTGTAGTAGAATTATGGTTTCAAGATCTTATTCTAATCTCTTAGAACTTGCCTCAGGCGAATCTCCATCGTTTGATCAGTTGAATCAACGAATTCCCCGAGTACTAAATGTTGCTAATATAATGTCTAATATTGATGATGATCCATATGGTAGTGTAGATCAATCTTCTTCTTCTTCTATACCTAAGGAAAGAGTTATTATTGTAGCTAATCAGCTCCCAATTAGGGTTCATAGAAAACCAAATAATAAAGGATGGACTTTTGATTGGGTTGAAGATTCACTTCTTCTCCAACTGAAAGATGGTATAGGTGAAGATGATGTTGAAGTTATCTATGTAGGTTGTCTTAAAGAAGAAATTCATATAAGTGAACAAGAAGAAGTCTCTCAAATTCTCCTTGAAACCTTTAAATGTGTTCCTACTTTCTTGCCACCAGACTTGTTTAGTCGATTCTATCACGGTTTCTGTAAGCAACAACTATGGCCATTGTTCCATTATATGTTACCTTTATCTCCCGATCATGGTGGTCGATTTGATCGATCTTTATGGCAAGCTTACATTTCTGTAAATAAGATATTTGCAGATAGGATCTTGGAGGTTATTAACCCAGAAGATGATTTTGTTTGGGTTCATGATTATCATCTAATGGTTTTACCTACCTTCTTGAGAAGAAGATTCAATCGAGTTAAACTCGGGTTCTTCCTCCATAGTCCATTTCCGTCTTCAGAGATCTATAGGACTTTGCCTGTTAGGGAAGAACTTTTACGAGCCCTTCTAAATTCTGACCTAATAGGGTTCCATACTTTCGATTATGCTCGTCATTTTCTCTCCTGTTGTAGTAGAATGCTCGGACTATCTTATGAATCTAAGCGCGGTTATATCGGTCTTGAGTATTATGGTAGAACTGTTAGCATCAAAATTCTTGCTGTTGGTATTCATATGGGTCAGTTAGAGTCCGTATTGAGCCTTACCGAGACGGAAAGAAAAGTAGCTCAGCTCAAGGAACAGTTTAGTGATAGAGGAAGGGTGATGTTGCTTGGTGTTGATGATATGGATATCTTCAAAGGTATTAGCTTGAAGCTCTTAGCTTTTGAACAATTTCTTCTACAACATCCAGAGTGGAGGGGAAGGGTTGTTTTGGTTCAGATAGCAAATCCAGCTCGTGGGCGAGGAAAAGATGTCAAAGAAATTCAGGATGAGACATATTCAACTGTGAAACGGATTAACCAAACATATGGACGACCCGGGTATGAACCTGTTATCTTGATTGATGAACCACTTCAGTTTTTCGAAAAAATTGCTTATTATGTGGTAGCAGAGTGTTGTTTGGTGACGGCGGTTAGGGACGGGATGAATCTAATACCCTATGAATACATTATTAGTCGACAAGGGAATGAAAAATTGGATAAAGTTTTGGGCTTGGATCCTTCAGTACATAAGAAGAGCATGTTAGTTGTTTCTGAATTTATTGGGTGTTCTCCATCTCTTAGTGGAGCTATTCGAGTAAACCCTTGGAATATCGATGCAGTTTCTGAAGCAATGGATTGCGCATTAGAGACGTCTGAGCCTGAGAAACAACTTCGTCACGAGAAGCATTATAGATATGTTAGTACCCATGATGTTGGTTACTGGGCTCATAGCTTTTTACAAGATTTAGGGAGGGCATGTAAGGATCATGATAGACGAAGATGCTGGGGAATTGGTTTCGGGTTAGGGTTTAGGGTTGTGGCTCTTGATCAGAGCTTTAGGAAGCTATCAATGGAGCATATAGTCTCGGCTTATAGAAGAACTAAAACTAGAGCCATTCTTTTGGATTATGATGGAACTTTGATGCCTCAGGCCTCCATTGATAAGAGCCCAAGCCCAGAAACCATCGGCATCTTAAACAACTTATGCAGAGAGAAGAATAATGTAGTTTTCCTTGTAAATTCTAGGAGCCGAAAAACTCTTGATATGTGGTTTTCTCCTTGTGAAAAGCTGGGAATTGCTGCTGAAAGTGGCTACTTTATGAGGTAAAGACATTTAAACATTGTTGAAAGATTTCAAAATTTGCATTTTATTGAATCGTGTTTCTTGTTCCAGGTTGAATCGAGGAGCAGAATGGGAAACTCATGGCCTGCTGACAGATTGTAGTTGGAAGCAAATAGCAGAACCTGTAATGAAGTTATACACAGAAACAACCGATGGTTCAACAATCGAAGATAGAGAAACTTCGTTAGTTTGGTCTTACGAGGACGCTGATCCTGATTTTGGGTCTTGCCAAGCCAAAGAACTTCTTGATCATCTTGAGAGTGTCTTAGTAAATGAGCCAGTTTCTGTCAAACGAGGGCAAAACATCGTAGAAGTTAAACCACAGGTTCGACTCAACCTCCTTTTGATCAAATTGTACATTCTAGTAATTCCTCCCATGAACTTCAAATGAGCTAATATAATCTTCGTATTTGCAAATAAACAGGGAGTGATAAAGGGTTAGTTGCCGAACGATTACTTTCAACAATGAAAGAGAGAGGAATGTTACCGGACTTTGTTCTCTGTATCGGAGATGATAGATCCGACGATGACATGTTTGAGGTGATAATGGGCTCTATTTCAGGCCCATCTATATCTCCTTCGGCTGAAGTTTTCGCGTGTACTGTTGGTAGAAAGCCCAGTAAAGCCAAGTACTACTTGGATGATACAGTTGAGATTGTTAGACTAATGAAAGGATTAGCTTCAGTTTCTGAACAGGCAGGAAGTAACTCGTAAAGGTAATCAAATCTCAACCGTCAATTTTCGAGTAATCGTGTGCCTTGTGTTGTAGATTTTTGTTTACACAAAGAGAATGATGTTTCTTTTCTGATTTCTGTTTTAGTAATTTGATCTTAAAGTTGCATGGAATGTACTTGTAAATACATAAATGCATCATGCTGTATATCTGAAGCTTGTTCTTGTTCTTGTTTTATTTCCTCTGTTAATTGTTTAATTTGCTAAACATATCTTTGGAAATTGGAACTGGTACTAGAGAAAGGGCTATATTGTGATCCTTCAAAGACAAAGGTGTGTGTGGAGAGAGAGAGAGAGATGAATATCATTGCTTAGTAGTTAGATATGATTGAGATACTCAAGGAAGGGTTTCCGTATTTTTTTTCCAAGTCGAATCTAAAATATGACTAGAGGTCTGACTCAATTCGTGTCAGATTTTTGTTTCTGTGAACTCCGGCTGTCTGACTCATTTAAATGATTGATTTGAGCTGATGTTTTATTAGGGTGAGGCGGTTGAGATTCGAATTGAAAAAAAAAGTGGTAGTTTGACTGTTCAAGGAAAGAGGTGTAGGTCAGTAGGTTAACGAGTTTTTGTGGTCGATTGACGTGAGTCGGATATTGATATTGGTTTTGGTTGTATATTGATTTTGGTTTTGGTTGGAGATATAGTTAGGAAGAAAAAATGAGAGAAATTGTTTTGATGTTTTAGATGTTGGGTTGATATCTTTTAAGAACATCTCTAATGGGACAAAAGTGTGGAGTGTTACAATTAAGATTCTATTTCTCCAAAGCATTTCTAATACGAAATTCAAAACAAAAATTTATTGGAGTTATGTATCAAGTTTCAATTGAGATGTCCATTCTTAAATATTGCAAATCCGTAAATGTGATGAGATTTAAAAAGTGCCTCCGGGATGTGTTATTGGTGCACCTGAACTTCTTTTAATTTGGTAAATTTATTGTTGACTGTATTTGGTTAGGAGCGCCCCAAACTATTGGAATTAGATTGAATTCTGTTGCTGATAATCAAAAAAATGGTCTTCAGTTGACTACGGTCAATAAATTAAGAAAAGGGTTAATTCTATTTTGACTCTCTAAAGATGGCCAACTGATCAAAATGGCCTCTTAAAGATGACTAGCTTCAAATTTCACCCCTGTTTTTTCATTTTTTCGGTCTTTTTTAATGTGAGACGTTAATGAACTAGCTTTTCTTACAAAAAAAAAAATGCCCGTCTTATCTTATACTCCAATCTTGACCGCCCATTTCAATTTACATCTCTTGAAAAGCTAACATTCCTACTAATCAACATCACCATTTTAATCTTGTTACTGAAGCTTTTGCCGCACCAGGAGCTCTCAGTTTCATCATATACGCTTAATTCAATGGAGTATACTCTTAATGGTTGTAATTAAAAGTGTATTTATCAAATCTGGTAATGGGTATATGAAGGAAGTAGCAGCCATTGGTGTTATTTATTTATCTTGACCTAAGAAAACCATGATAAATTTAACCATAATAAAGAAATGGGTATACAAGCTGGGAAAAGGATTAAGATTGTTTGTTGTAGAGAGAGAGAGAAAGTAAATCCCAATTTTTTTTTTTTCGCCAAAAGCTTGGTTCTAGTCTTGAAGCCAATACAATTGATACCATTGCTCTTATTTAAACCACTGTGTTCATTGTTGTTATTTGGTAAAGCCATCAGGCCCCCCCCCCCCCCCACCGCAATTATTTTCATTCATCTATTACCTGATCTTATGGAGTTTCGAGAGAGGAAAAGAATAGACCACATAAGAGTGAAAAAGAGAGAGAAAGTAAGAGTTAAGCAAGATCAAAACTTTCCTAATTAATTATTAGTATTTCTAGTGAGGAAGAGTAGATGATGATGCAAGTGCCAAGTGAAGCTCTCTAAGATTCTATGAGAGGTGGAAAGGAGATGGAGAACAGGCTACTGAGATAGCAAAAAATGTCAACCTAATTTTTGAAATTAAAAAAAATTAATTGGCTTGACAAGCTATAATGAGTCTTGGGATCCAAAATAGTTGCGGGCTTGTGGCTAACATGGAAGATATGGACAGGGGCACTTTTGGTAAGAAAAGCCACCTCATTAGCGTCTGACAGAAAAAAGAGACGAAAAAATGAAAAAAGAGGGTCAAACTAGAAGTTGGTCATCTTTAGGAGGCCATTTTGGTGAATTGGTCATCTTTAGGGGGCCAAAATGGAATTAACCCTTAATAAAACGCCAACACCTCAGCAGATCAACCCGTAACAAATCAACAGAGAGGTTGAATAGGGGAAGAGGTATGCAACTCAAATCTAGAACGTGGGGTTGGTACGATCGTTCTAGGCGCCTTAAACCCTGCCTTGACTCAAATACAACCAGGTATGCAAAGAAGACTAGGATGTCCGTGTAAGTGGGGTTGATATCTCAATCCCGAAACACGGGGAGTAGAAGCGCGTATAATGTTTATCGACTTAATCCTAAAGTCCATCAAAGATCTCAGTCGCTGGAGGATATTAACTATTTATCAAACTTGGGCTTCAAGAGTCCTGACAGGATGAAACTTCACCTAAAGAATCTACAAACTCGAAAACATAATCTATCAAGTACATGGAACAAGACAAATCTAAATATCAAATATATGGGGTAATTTCAAAGAGGAATCCTGGTATCTTTGGATTACGAAATAGTAGTTTCAATCCAGCATGGTGGATTTTAACCGCCTCATCGTCGCCGCCTTTAATGTCGTTCGAAGCAGGCTATGAAAGGTAATCCAATAGCCTCGAAGAAGGAACAATCACAATGAGCGAGCAAACTCTCTTAATTATACGAGTAAGTCTCCAAATTCACTTAATATTCGATATTTAAATGCAAAAACAATCTGATTGTCTGAGCGTCAGAGGGGTTTCCGAGTTCCTTGCAGGTTGCAACCCCCCCCCCCCCCCCCAAATCGAGATGAACCGGTAGTCAATGTTGTAGTCTCACCATTCTGACTTAATTTTGACATCAGCGGTTACAAAATTTTGTCGAACGTCCACGAAATTCAACTCCAATATTCTGGGTTGAAATCAGGGAACTTGAGCTCAAATTTGTAACAAATGTCGACCCGAGCCTATTGATTTGAGGTGTATTCAATATTGTGGTGGCATTTAACAATAAATCCAGTTCGAACCCACCGAAATCAGAATTGACGTATTTTAGCCGATTTTGTAACCAAGTTGGCTCAAGTCCAACGATTTGAAGTCAAATTACAAAGAGGAGTAACTGTTTTGAGAGGTGGTTGTTTTAACCATATTCTAGAATATGTGGGGCGTCAATAACGAGGAGGCGCCAATAGTAATAGTATTGGGTGACGCTGGACGCTGTTAAAACTTTGTTTACTTATGTGATATAACTTTTTTTAAAAGAAATAATTAGTTATTGAAGATATATGAAGACTTGATATCTAATGGTCTAAATATTAATTATTATAAATTGGTTAATTTAAGATATCTTAAAGGGACATTCAATTTCTGTTTAGAGGGTAGATAAAGGGGAAGGAGGTAACCATTAAAAAGAAGTGTAAAAAGAGAAAATAAATATTAGATGTTAAATATGACCAACTATATAATGGCTTTTTAGGCCAGATTAATTCGGTAGACAAATATAAGAACTAAATTTTAGAGTTGGTCAGAAATAGGGGCCAAATTGGAACTCACAAGTTGCTCAAGGTTAAATTATCGAACATGCTCGTTTGTGGATCCTTGAATATTCCGACTTTATCTTTTTATTTGGAAGTCAAACGTATAAAACTGTTAGTTTGGGGGCCAAAAGACAAATAAACTCTAATAATTACCATTTCTTCTAGAATAAGTTGTTGTCCTCTTTTGTGAGGATATGATATTTCATTCTCTTTTATAGTAATTTATATAGTTCATATCTTTATGATGTTGATGTAATCATAAAAGATAAAATATGCTATATATACAAGTTGTACAAAAGTGTTCCTTTCATGAGTCATGATGCAATGTGTGAGTTTTGAGGAGATAAAAATTGGATTCTTAAAAAATCCGACCTAGCTAGCTTTTAAGGATTGCCTTTCCACTAAAATATTTTTATGACATTGGAACCACATTTTTTGTCTTAAAACAAATGGAATATATGCTTGTTTCATTGGTAGGTTTATATATGTAAGGGCATTATGGATTGTCTCCACACATCAAGGAATCATATGGACAGGTTTCTATGGCATAATATTTGTATGGATATAGGGAGATGAAGCACAACCCACTAAACACAATTGGACTCCATTGAACCACTTCTATCATCTCAAAGTACAAAGATAATTGCATTAATATCTGTATTATTCTACTTTAGAGATGCTCTTTTTTCTAGTTGTATCAAAGTCTACTGTATGTTGGACAGACGCCACTCAAACTACACATTTTCGTCAACTATTTTTCAAAATTTCGGTGGTCTTAAAAAAATGTTGAGATTGTGTCAGTGATGTTGCAAATAAGACTTTTGAGTAAAGATTTTAAGTGATTATAGCACTACTTTTTTAACAATTATTCTAACTTGTTAATTGTTTCGGAAATATCTAAATAGATAGCATCACACGCCATTTATTTTCTCCAACTGGTTGTGGTTAAATTTCTCGTGCAATAAAATATTTCCCAATTTAGTAATTACTCATGATATGAACAATTCCAAATATGGATTCATTGGGAACACAAATTCTATGGTTTGTATCATTATGAAAATTCTCTTAATATTGAAAGAAAAATTGATCTCTACTAGAAAAAAAAAAGAGGAAATATGACTTAAAAGGGTCTATTGATAAGAATAAGAACCTTAGCAGATTTTTAGTTTGATTCTTTTCAAAAGTTTGATATCCTGAAAAAGAACCTGTCTAGTACGAATGGAAGGCACGGTTGGGTCAAATTGGTATTGAGACCTTCATCCATGTTTATCCATCTAAAATAAAAAGGAATATTTTTTTTTGTTGAACAAATAAAAAGGAATATGATGTGGAAACTATTCATGTGAAACTAATGTTTAATCTCTATAGTTCAACAAAAAAAAATAATGTTTAATCTCTATGATAGAACACGTGAAGCGACTTAATGCAGTTTCGAGACTAAACAGCCTTTTCATAGTAGGAGTATCGTACAAATATGGTATTTTAGTACTATACCATGATCATGAGTTATGTCTCATTATCTGTAGTCGTAGACTGCGATCATTTGAGAGTATCATTAACTAAATATTTATTTTTTTAGAAGGAAATGTCCCAAAAACATTGTCCATCAAAGTGCCCAGGATTAATGAGTGTCAAATCCGAGTCTCTAGATTTAAAGAATACTGAATAGTGTATCAAATCTCATTTTTTGTCGATTTAGTTCGGAACTTGGGATATACAATTGGATATCTCGATGGGACATATACAATTTATCTTTTTTGATGAATTCCAAGAGGCTTTAAGTTCAAAGCACAACATTGATTGCATCACGAGGTGATATGAGGACTGGATAAACACTCAAGCAGTTATACCGTCACGAAGGACACTTAAACCTTTTAATGCGTTAAAAAAAACTCAAAAAGTGATCTCAAGGGTCGTAGTGTCTATCTAAACTACCTTTGCTTTTGTTAGTGTCTGTAGTTACATGGGATAGATCTGGATATAGATCGACTACACTAAGATACAACCCCAATACTTAAAAGATGAATGAAAACCACTCAATTATTCATGTGTGTGTTATTATCAGCTGACGCTCATAAAGCCTATACACATTCACACTGATCTCAACTTGGCCATCAAAGACAGCATCTCAACTTGTTAAGCCATATCAAATGATTTAGTCACTTTTTAAACAATATACAACATGAGTCATGAGCAGTCTATTGTGTGGGTTACACTGATGTAAGCAAGCCGGTATTGACGGGGCGGGAGCATGTGCCACCAACCATTGTTCTCACCATCTAAGGTGGAGAATTAGAGATGATATCAACCGTTCACGATTTGTAGGGCACCCAAATATATAATGATTTCTCCAACAAAAGTTTACTTTTCAATGTGGGGTGAAAATTCACTCACCAAGGCACATGGACCTGTACCTAAAAAGTTGCATACTTCAACTAAATTTTAGGAGGTCCAAGGTTGGATTTATGGAGGTTGAGACTGCTCGTGCTCGGCTCGACTATTGCTCGTGCTCGGCTCGACTATTGCTCGTGCTCGGCTCGACTATTGCTCGTGCTCGGCTCGACTATTGCTCGTGCTCGACTCGAATATTAACGAGCCCGAGCTTAATACGAACTCAACAGTCAAATACACGAACCGAGCTTGAACATCTTACTACTCGGCTCGGCTCGGCTCGGCTCGGCTCGGCTCGACTCGAGTACACCCCTAGTTGTAGTTTAACATCTTAACAAAAAGAAAGAAAAAAATCGTCCTGTCATCCTTAACAAAAAAAGAAAAATCGTCCTATCATGTAATTTGAACCATAAATGAAATACATAGTGTCTTATTATGTGCCATAAAATGTTATAATATAGATTTTTGAAACAAATTTTTTATAAATTATAAAATTAGTGATTGAAGTTGAACTTTAACTTGTTAAAAATTCAAAAAATGTATGACTTGTTAAAAGAACTTGTAGAAACTTATAACGTAGTACAATGACTGGAAAGATATTATCTAGTTATTTGATATCCTATTTGGATTTAGATTTAGGGAAGTTCTAAATGTGTCTGCATTAAGTGTTAAAAGGTGTGTCTCTCAAGGTAGATATAGGAGAAGATTTTATGAAGAAATGAGGTGTCTTTAACTCTTATGGACGTCTTTAAAAATTTCCGTAGTTTCAAAGCTTAATTTTGTGTTGGTGTCCACTTTGTGATCAACTAGCTCTTTTGGTTTGAGTATGTGTTTGACAGTTCGTTTTGGTCCCTAAAGACCACTTTTTCCAAAATTACTTTTCTGGTATTAATGTAATTTTGATGTTTTAAAATATATCCTCCTCATCCATTCTTCTCTACTCCACGTCATCAAACTTCCCACCTCACATTTTCTTCTTCTTATTCATGGTCGCCGGAAGGAGGATGTTATCCGACAACCAACTTCGGCGGCTTTTAAAAAACAAAATGCATTCTTATTCTTCTCCCAGACCACCACCACCGACTCCTTTTCTTTTTCCTAACTTCTCTCTCTAAGATTAGGTTCCCCTTTGCCGCAGGAAACCCGGGGAAGGGGAACCTTCATGTAAAAGATGTTTCGATTAGGAAGCCCTTCGTGAAGAAGAAGAAGGGTTTCAGATCTCACAACCTTTTGTCTTTCCGAATAGTTTTCCAATAACAAATCTTTCAGGAAGGTAAACCTTCATCGGGGTTCTTGGCAGCGAAGGGCAACCTAGAGAAAAAGAGCATCTATGAGAGAGAAGGTGGTAATGGGAGAAGAAGAAAAATGTATTTTTCTTATAGGTGTATTTTTCTTATAGGTTGGCGACCTCCTGCCGGCGATTGGAAAACAGGGGAGGTGGAGTGTAATGATGTGGAGAGGAAAAAAAAGGGTGATATTAATATTTGACAAATATCAACATTATGATGACGGCATAATGGTATTGTTAAAAAAAAAATTGATTTTCAGGACATAACAAACTGTTGAGCACGACCCGTTAATCACAAAGTGGATGTCAAAATGAAATTGACCCTACTTTAATTCTTTTTTTTTTTTTTTACGAAAGCTCTACTTTAATTCTATTAGCTTGTAGAGATATGTTTCTCATGACAAATGAATTAAAAAAAATCATAAATTCATAGAATAGATTGCTACTAAATAATTCTAGAACATAAAAAAAGAAATTACTTTTTAATTTTAAGGTGAACAATCATGCACCAAAGATGTGTAATTTTTTGGTGATAAACCAATGCCATAGTTGGTGAAAGGAGAAGCGCCAAAATGGAACGTATATTAGGTTGCACAGTTCTATAACACACCATCAATATGATTATCTTTATTTTCAACAAAAAAAAAAAAGCATGATTATCTTTATTACCACGAGGTCTTGGAATTATGTGAAATAAACAAGGGTCTATGGGTTTTTAGTCCAAAATAAAGTTCAAAAAAAGTTTAAGGTCCAATCTTCTCAGAAAATAGGTTTTTAGTCCTTTTCGTTTTGGAAGAAACATGGTGGATAAATAACGTGTTATGTATGACACATATAAAAAAAATGAAATAAAGTATGGAAAACATGAAATAAAGTATGAAACTTTAACAATAAATAATAGGTTTTTTATGAAACAAAACAAGAATTTTTAAACAGAAAAATACTCCTAACTTTGAAGTCTATACATACTTTAACTAATTTGGACTAAATATCCATTATAATTATTATTTTGGCTTAAAATCCTATATTAATATTAGGGGGGACTAAATGTGTGTTTAGGGGTAGATTTTTGGACTAAGAACCCAAAAATTCAATAAACAAACCTCTCATCGAGTTGGAGAAGTGAAGTACCACATTTTAGAGAAAAACCACATTATCTAGTGACACGTTTTAAAATTAGAAATTTCTTAACATACAACATATCAAATCATTTACAAATTTATATAAAATCAACAATCTCTATTTTCAAGTCAACTGTCTTTTCTCTTTCTTGATAAAATTTTCTACACCCGACTCCAGTGGACTATTGAATTTAAGTATGAAATAGGTTCACTTTTGTAGTGTTCTGCGAAATTGTTGTTCGCGCCCCATAAGGATTTGTAATTGACTCTCCAAACACTTCTTGACTTTTTTCCCTATTCTTCTTCTTCTTTTTTCTAATTCATTTTGATTTTTTTCCAAAAGGCCGCGGCTTTGGGGAATAAACAAAAGTCTGGGGGAATAAAACTTTGGTAAAAAAGAATTGACTTCGCTGACATCTTTTTTTTTTTTGTCTGAAAATTGGACTTCTTGCTTTTTGGTCCCTATCTTCATCTCCACATCTTTCTCTCTCCTACTCTCTCTATCTGCCGGTCTGTCTCACTCATTTAATCTCACCTGGCCTCTCTATTTCATAGTTTATCCACCTGTAATGAAGATGGCTTCTGCTTCTTGGATTGTTTTGAAGCAACAATCAATCAACAACAATCATGGATCTTAATCCATCCCTGATAAATACAAAACACAAGAAAAAATACAAAACACAATCATGGTAATCAATCCCTGCTCTTGGATTGTTTTAAAGCAGCAATCAATCACCTGACTAATTGTTTTGAAGTCTTAATCCATCCCTGATAAATACAACACACAGGAAAAATAAAGGTAAGAAACTCAAAGAGAAATGGGTAATCAATCCACAACATTCATGGATCTTATCTTAAAAGAAGAAACCCCATTGATTTAAATCCGGTTTTCTTCCATGGTTATCTATTAGTCTTTCATTTTCTTTCCCACCGATTTGGTTGAACAAAACCCTAGATATTTTGGTCTAGAAAGAAAATTACCTTCTAAGGAGGGGAAGTTTTAATGGGAGTTTTAGATAGATCCACATCATTATTCTCTTTCTTTTGTTTCCTCTTCACCATCTGTATCCCAATCTTGTCCTTGATTTTCAGGTTACGTTGTTGTTCTTGAACTTTTCTTCTTCTTCTTCTCTTCATCAAAAGAGTTGGGTTTCTGTAGTAAATCGTCCTTGAGAGAGTAAAGGAGACCAAATTCCACTATGTGAGTAATTGGAATCAAAAGCTAGGGATTTGAAAGTTGCAAAGTAGTTCTTTAGACATTGCTAGGTGAAGATCCTCTATTGTTATAAATCGTTCGATTACCATCTTCAATCTTTCAGCGAATATGAGTGGTTAAGAAAGAGATCAAAGTACTTCAGATAGAGAAGAAAGAGGGGCCGAGCAGGAGAGAGAATAAGATGGAGATTGAGGATCAAATAAAGAAAAGGACATATTTTGGACTCAAAATAAATATGCTCCCTAAGTCAGAAATGGTTGACTTCAGTCTTTATTGCCTAGAGAGTTTTCTATATTCCCCAAAGCCGCGGCCTTTCCAAAATCTTCACCAAACACCTTAGATTTCTTTGTGTTTTTTTATGGGTATCATATATCTATAGTTCCTTAATTGAAGAAGGAGACTGAAAATAGGTTTCAAAAGATCTTTACCTTTTTACTTAACGCTTGGTTGCCCAAGTGGTTGAAAGTATTGACATAAACTCCAAAATTTTGGATCCAAAATTTTGGATCCAAAATTTTGGAGGTCCCAGGTTTGATTTCCAAAAGAAGCAGAAATCATGGTTTATTGAACTGGGGTTATTAAAAGTATAAATTATGTAATTAATTATCGGGCTTTAGGCCTCTTTCATGTTGTTGGGCATTAGGCCTCTTTCATTATTGGTTTAACTTAGGCGCGTACTTATCACATCTTCATAGTGTATCGATGCCTTGTAACGACCAACGTAGATCGTAGTCGATTTCTCAAAAAGAAAATCTCTACTTTTTTCTCTAAAAGGCCGCGGCTTTGGGGAATAAAGAAAATTCTCTGGGGAATAAAGACTTTTCTTAAAACTAGTCAAATAAGATTTTTTATGTTGCTTTTTATTGCTAAGGGGCTTCTAATTTTAGAAGATGCTATGAAAAAAGGCTCCTCCATCTCATCACCTCTCTCTACCACTTCATCTTCTCAACACCTCATCATCTTCTCCGGCGAAAGTCGCCGGCCGGCCAATTTTCCGGCCAGCGACCTTCAAACATAATTTTTTTTTCTCTCTCCTCGGTCTCTCTATTTTTTTTCTTTTCTCTCTCTCTCTAGAACATATCTAGAGAGAACAGACCTTCAATGGTATGTTCGTGAGAACAGATTTGTTTTCACGAACAGAAGTTCGATCTCATGTACTCGAAGCGTGCATTTGTTCACTGGTATGTTGGTGAAGGTATGGAAGAAGGAGAATTCTCAGAAGCCAGGGAAGATTTGGCAGCTCTAGAGAAAGATTATGAGGAAGTTGGTGCAGAAGGTGTTGAAGAAGATGATGAAGGTGAAGATTATTGAGAGTAGATTTTCTATCGGATTTTGTCGTGCTTAATTCGTTTTTCTTATTATCAATTGTGTAATCGTTTATCGTCGAAATGACCATCTCTTTGTTTCCTTTGATTGTTGCTTAAACTTTGACAGTTTATTTGTGATATTGCTATTCTGTTGGTATTGGTTTTAGCTTATTTTTCTTTTTGTTACTTGCATAAGATTTATAGCTGGTATTAAGAACACCCAAATCATCTGGTGTCTACAATCCCTTAGATAGGGAAGTTCAAAAATAGAAGATCGGAGCATGTTGGGTTATTTAATCTGGTTTTGGACCATTATCTAGATGGGAACATCAGAACAAATAAAGAAAAAAGGGAAACTGGATTTAGGTATATATCTGTTCGTGAGAACAGACCTTCTCTCTCTAGATATGTTCTAGAGAGAGAGAAAAGAAAAAGAAAGTTTAGAGAGAGAGAGAGAAAATTAATTTTTTTTTCTTTTTTTTTTTATGTTTGAAGGTCGCCGGCCGGAAAATTGGCGGGCCTGCGACTTTTGTCGGAGAAGATGATGAGGTGTCGAGAAGATGAAGTGGCAGAGAGAACAGATGAAATGGAGGAGAACTTAAAAAAAAATGTATTCTGTATTCCCCATAAAAATTTATTCTCCGGAGAATTTTCAAAAAAATCTGGATTCCCTCGATAATTTATTCCCCGGAGAATTTTCTTTATTCCCCAAAGCTGCGACCTTCTAAAAATCCTTTTTTTTTATGATTTTATCCATTGGTCCACTATTTGAAGAGATTTTTAAGTGGGTAAATCTTTGAAAATTGTTTATCATCGATTTTAGGTTGATTTCAAGTGATTTTAGAGTGTTTTGTAAGTATAAATCAGTCCTATCAAGTCCGAAAAATCCGAGTGGTCTCAAACTCGAAACAGTGCCTGCTTAGACTAGTTCGAGTCCGAAAAAAAGACGTGGGTCAAACGGATTTGACTAGAGTCAATCACTTTTATGGGACGCGAATAACAATTTGAAGGGGCGCCTTTAGTCGCTCCTTTTTTTCTTTTACAACTGTGGGACTCTATCACCAGCACTGTGACCCACGCAACATGTAAGTATGTAACCATTTTTCTTTTGGTTTTATATTTTCTTTCCTTGTTTTTAGTGATGATATTCCTATCATACATTGGAACAAGTTATAAATAGGGTCCCCTAGTTCATTCTATTCCACTTCATAACATAACAGAGAGGTTTCATACCAACAAAGGGATTATTAGGGTGTTAATCGTTTCTCAAGGTTTTCTTTCTTAAACATGTCTTTGCTTGCAGATCTGATCAACTTGAATCTCTCCGATTCCACGGAGAAGATCATCGCTGAGTACATATGGTTAGTTTTTATTATTATTTCTTCCTGTTTTATTTGTATACTAGCTTCATCTTCTCATGAATCAAGTTTTGATCTTTTCTCATTCCTGTAATTTGTTTTCAATTTTTCATATAAGAACTTCTAATGGGTATATGGGTATTGCCTTGATTTTGTTACAATTTTACTATTTAATAAAATCTCTGTATCTTAAGGGTTTTATACTTCAATGGGTATTCATTGTTTCGATTTTTCTTGGATTGGAGCTCTGATTTTTTATTATACTTCAATGGGTATTCCTTGTTTTTTTTTTTTTTTTTGCAAAGTTTCGAATTTGTGATTCTGATATCAATTTTGTAACAGGGTTGGTGGATCTGGTATGGACATTCGTAGCAAAGCAAGGGTAATCTCTCTCTCTCTCTCTCTACCATTTGTGTTCTGTAATTTGTTCTAGTATTTTTATGTTTGATTTATTTTGTTTTTGTATTTTTTGATTAGACTTTACCAGGGAAGGTAACTAATCCTTCTGAGCTACCCAAGTGGAACTACGATGGTTCCAGCACTGGTCAAGCTCCAGGACAGGATAGTGAAGTGATCTTATAGTAAGATTTTCATTTTCTATTCAATCCTTTTTTTTCTTTCTTCCCATTTATCTTCCTTAATTATTAAGATTCCTTCTAATCTTTATCATTATTTATTTGGAAAACAGTCCTCAAGCTATTTTCAAGGATCCATTCAGAAGAGGAAACAACATTCTTGTAATCATTCTAAATTATTTTATCAAAATTTAATTTTTCTCTTATTATTTCATTTCCTAACTTGTTTTCTTCATTTGTTTAGGTTATTTGTGATGCTTACACACCCGCGGGAGAGCCGATCCCCACAAACAAGAGATGTGCAGCTGCAAAAATCTTCAGCAACCCTGAAGTTGCCAAGGAAGAACCATGGTAATACTTCAATTTGATTTATTACTAGTATAGATTGCTTTCGGCATTTATGTTCTAGTATAAACTTACATTTACTTTTTCGGTAAGAAATTTATGATGATATCTGATCATGGGTAATTGTATAACCAGGTATGGAATTGAACAAGAATACACTCTCTTGCAAAGGGATGTTAAGTGGCCTATTGGCTGGCCTTTGGGAGGATTTCCTGGACCACAAGTAAGAAAAACTTCCAATTAAGTTTCGGGTTTTCTATATCTGCAATATATTCTGTTTTCAAGGTTGATTTGGTTTATTGGATAAATGAATCAAATATGCACAATTTAGGCAACTTGTTTTTAGATGGACTAAGTTGTCTTGATTGGTAGATGCTTTGAAATACCAACACATAGTACTGTATCGGGCAAATTGGAAAACGGTTTTATTTACTTTTAGCGTTAGTGCGTTACAGCTCAGATTGATCACATATTTCTGAATATGCTTGGTTTTTTCTTTTTTAAGATTGAAAATTTTATGATCTTTGTCCATTTTTGGCGTGGATTTCTTAGATTTAATTGATCCAATAATTCACTTGTTACCATGGAATTCAATTTCCTGGCCCTAAGACAGTTTTATTCATATATAAATTATATATAGTATATTGTTCTTTTTTTTTCATCTTCCACTCTCTTATCATTCATTTATTATTCTTACCGATTTTGATGGGGGTATCAAGCATAAACTAGTCAAATCTATTTGTTACTGATAAATCAGGGACCTTACTATTGTGGTGCCGGTGCCGACAAGGCGTTTGGGCGTGACATAGTTGACGCTCACTACAAAGCCTGCCTGTATGCAGGAATTAACATTAGTGGAATCAATGGAGAAGTCATGCCAGGACAGGTGAGAACCATTTTCATTATTTTCACCTATTATTCTTGTAATCAGAATCGACCTATTTTAGACTTTGGAAAATTGAATCGTGATTTTTGTACAGTGGGAATTTCAAGTCGGCCCAGCTGTAGGTATTTCGGCTGGTGATGAAATATGGGCAGCTCGTTATATCCTTGAGGTAATTAATATTTGCACATTTAAGATATTGACTCTTGTATTAAATTCAATTCTTGGTTTTGATCTTAACATCGATTCTTCGTCTGAAAAGAGGATTACTGAGGTTGCTGGAGTTGTTCTTTCTTTTGACCCCAAGCCTATCGAGGTGAATATTTTACCTTTTTCTTGTTATCATTTTTCCTTTTTCTCATTCAAGTTGTTCTTGGGATTTACGTATGATTGTGAAATGCGAAAAATCCTTCAACTTTTATGGGTGATTTTTGTCATTAGGGAGACTGGAATGGCGCTGGTGCTCACTGTAACTACAGGTAATTTCTACGTCCTTCTTTGCCATACAACAAAAAGACTGAACAAATCTCTTCTAAATAGTCGAAAATCAGATAGAAAATTTCGTCTCAAAACTAGCCATTATATTAAGATCTATTATTGAATTGTATTTCAAATATTTGGGCATTTCTCGTATGTGCTGAACTCAATTGTCTTCTGTTATCTTTAGTACCAAGTCCATGAGAAACGACGGAGGTTACGAGATTATCAAGAAGGCAATTGAAAAGCTTGGTCTTAGACACAATGAACACATTGCTGCTTACGGAGAAGGAAATGAACGACGTCTCACCGGACGCCACGAAACTGCTGACATTAACACCTTCAAATGGGTAAAAACTTCTTTTTCCCCTTTTTCGCATGTTTGTGCTCCCAAGAATTTCAGTCAAACTTTGTTAGGGTTTAAACTTTGAATCCGTTTCATGAGGATGGTTTACTTAAGCATCCTGGCTCTGTAAATGCGTATAAGAAAATTTCCTTCCTTCTTACAATCCGTATTATCCTTTATTGCCTCCGTAGTACACTGCATTATGTACTCCTATAGTAAATTCATTTTTTACGTGTGTTTTTTTTTTTAACAGGGAGTGGCAAATCGCGGTGCATCGGTTAGAGTTGGCCGTGATACTGAGAAAGCGGGTAAGGGTTATTTTGAAGACAGAAGGCCTGCTTCGAACATGGATCCTTATGTTGTTACTTCCATGATTGCTGAGACCACCATTCTGTGGAAACCAACATAAAAAAGAGTCGCCGTCTTCCCTACATTTTAACTGTTTTCGTCGATCTCCTCTTCTCGTTTTTTTTAGGTGATTGTCCTCGCGAAAATGAAAGTTTTCTTATACGCGAACAACTTTATTATATCTTTGTCATTAAGGTTATGAATCAGTTTAGTTGGTGTTTTACCCCCTCTCAGTCTCACATGTATTGGCAGATAAGTAAGGAGCAGATAGTTATTTGCCCTTGTTTGAATTTGCCATAAATAAAAGTTATATAATTATTAATAAAATATGAGGGACTAATTGTTATTTATTTTTATTTCTTTTTGAGATTGGACTTTGAGAGTGATTACATTTGAATGACATTGATACATCATGAATTTGGATAAGCACTAACCGCCAATGAAGACACCTAGGACCCTAGAAGTCATATAATGACCCTTATGGCCATCATAAGAGGCTTGAAAGCCCATCTACTTCTACTTTTACTATATTTAGTTATTGTCCAATTACATGGGATAATCTTGATGGCTAACTGCTTTTAACGAGACTCAATTTCACCGTCTCATGAACTTAAGAGAGAGTGTCCAACCACTCCTTCCAACTTGTGGAGTATTTGCTTCTTTGATGAGCCTATGAATATTAATATTTCACCTTTTTTTTTATGGAGACAAGATAAAAGTTCAAGTTGGAAAAATAAACTCCATTATAAATTAAAATAAGGTGTGAACATAGTACTTCAGATATGTGTTAATCATGTGATTTAGTGACATTTTTAAATTCACGAGTGTGTATATGTTGTCACGAAAATAAAGTTCAGCACAACTTTATACGGAAATGAAGGACATCATCGAGTGATGGAAGTACAAGTCAAGAAAAGGTCTTATTAAAAAGGGTTCCACCATTACCATTAACATTATTTTAAGCGACGTCTTCATCCCAACAACCCATCAATTCATGATTTGTAAGTCTAGTTTATTATCTTGTACGACAAACACTTTTTCTTTCTTTATATTTCGAGATAAATAAATTGAGATTACGTGTTTAAATTCTACATGTGACTCCGTACTCTCAATTTAAAAACCAATTATGATTTCTGCAAATTAAGACAACCACTACCTCCTCATATGTACAAAAGAAAGATAAGAACTGATTCCGTTTTTAATTGGACTTTTTCTCCCACTGTTTTTAAGAATGAAACTAATGTCCAATTGGAACTAATGTCTACTTGTAGATCTATTCGTGCCCAATTGGAGTTAGAAGTAGCAACACATCTTTGTTGGATAAGATGTTTCATTATCCATTACCATTACTAAACACGAAAATTCTCTTGAGTTTGTTTTATTGATATCAATATTAGGACATAAGCACGCAAAGAGTAGAGCATAGTCTCTCTAGTTAAGAGATGTGCCCACTTAATCAAAGTGAATGTAAATGAAAGACGGTATTTATTGGTCAAAATTTTGTGGATCGAACGACATATGATATTCTCATCTTGATTGGAAGTAAATTTGAGTAACAAACCCCATAATGGGTAGTTTAGTTGGTGCGCCAACTACTCCAAATGAATGCAGTTGACACTTGAATGGAATATATTGTGGCCTCCAATTAGATGTACATATGGGATATTGGAGGTTTGCTTGGAGCGGAGACAAAACCTGTTGCGACTTAGTGTCACGACTTTACTTTCTCGAAAGGTGTCGTGCGCCATTTGTGCGCAGTATAGGTACAAGTCAGCCTTACAAACTAATACCAAAACTCAAAGGTAGGTACAAATGAAAGCGACAAGATTGTATTGATTGCAAATGAAAGCTTACAAATTACAACAAGCATATGACTAAAGAAGCTTCCTAAAGGCTAGTGAAGTTTATGGCTCTTTTGGTTTCCCACTATTTGGAAGGTAGGGGTCTTCCACTCAAAGCTTACCATCCACTCCCCTACAATATGCAAAATAACTGTTTCACCTAATCTTACAAAGAAATATCAATGCTTTTAACCAAACATACTTGTTGGAAAATAAAGACGTCTAGGTTCCCAGGTCAGAGAGAAGTTATCTAGGAAGCTACCTATATACAAGGCACCTTACTATGCATGGCCAAGGCATATGCCGGCTGTAGCGCCCCAAATCCCAAATCTCAAGCCGCCTTGAAATCGAAGATTTTAGACCTTCAAACTGGATCCACGAGCGACGCCTACCATGAGTGCACAATCAATACCTGAAAAATGAAATAGCTGGGTTAAAACCCAACTGCAGTAGATTTCCTCAAACCTAAGTCTCGGGTAGGCAAGCTCAATCCCCAATTTAGGGGTGGGAATTCTACCCGAAAGCCCGATACCCGTCACGTTTACCCGCGCCCGACAATGTCCATGGACGCCCGCGCCCGAAGATGGGTACTACCCGCCCAGCCCGATGATTTTTCGTGGGCGGGCTCGGGTGAAAAGCTCTGCCCGCCACCCCGCCCATACCCGAGCCCGATATGCTCACCCGACGGGTGCCTATATATGCCAATCACTTTGAGTGTCGATTATACTTCACTATAAAGCCCAAAGAAGATTTAAGGTTTCTCCCAAGATATATAAACAACACATTGAAGCAACCCTAATAATTTACCACATTGGGATCATCTTCCACCTCTATGTAGTGGTCAAATTTTAAGATTATTTTGATGTGAAGGAAGAACAAGGAAGAACTAATGAAACATACAAAGACAAGAAAAAAAGTGGAAGACAACCAAGTCTCATGTTTGCATATATAGATCTATATCAGTTGTTGATTTCTTATGTTACGGAATCTGAGTATTTCTTTCATTCTTGATTTATAAGTTTTGTAAAGATTTGGTATCAATTTGTTTAGAGAAGCTTATTTGAACAATATCAAATTACTAGAGTTTCCTGATTTGGTAAAAAAAATATCAGATAAAGAAGCCCGATGCCCGATTTGCCCGAAGCCCGACTTGCCCGATGCTTTAGTGGGCATGGGCGGGCTTTGATCATAGGAGATTTCAGAAAAGCCCGCCCGAATCCGCCCGAGAACCCGAGTGGGCAGAGGAGAAACTTACCCGACCCGCCCGAGTCCGACTCAGAATTACCCGCGGGTGCCCATACCCGCCCGATTCCCACCCCTATCCCCAATCAAGGAAGTATTTCATTCGTATTCATTATTAGCGTTATCTGAAATTTAACGTGACAACTAACATAATACAACGAGATTTACCACACGCATGTAGAAATTAGTAATTTATGTTCTTGATTATTAGGCTTTCAACGTCCTCGTTTTCTAATCCAATACTAACTCTCGTGATAATAATCTTTATCTTTTCAATAGGTATAAAAAGATCATAATATTCACTAAGATAGACCTTTATAGAACCCTAACTTGACGATTAAGTCGACAAAACATTATTCCAAAAGACACAATCATCCAACTCTCGTCGAATGATATGACAAGTTGGTATCCACGTTGTATGAGAGTGTGGTCCACAAGGTCATCCATTGTGTTAGCGCCGACCCCATACGCTCCATACCTCGATCACATCCGGTAGAGAGGGTCGAACCAACCAAATAAACTCATACAACCGTCCATCAACTCCATCATCACA
Organism: Eschscholzia californica; assembly: GCF_041429995.1. NCBI lineage: Eukaryota > Viridiplantae > Streptophyta > Magnoliopsida > Ranunculales > Papaveraceae > Eschscholzia > Eschscholzia californica. Next base: position 7,223,895 of record NW_028238198.1, on the reverse strand, counting down.
CACATAATAGCATCATACCACATACATAAGTTGAATGAGAGTGTGGTCCACAAGGTCATCCATTGTGTTAGCGCCGACCCCATACGCTCCATACCTACATCACCTCCGGTAGAGAGGGTCGAACCAACCACATAAACTCATACAACCTTCCATCACATCACACACATAATAGCATCATACAACAAACATAAGTCGAATGAGAGTGTGGTCCACAAGGTCATCCATTGCGTTAGCGCCGACCCCATACGCTCCATACCTACATCGCCTTCGGTAGAGAGGGTCGAACCAACCACATAAACTCATACAACCCTCCATCACTTCACACACATAATAACATCATACAACAAACATAAGTCGAATGAGAGTGTGGTCCATAAGGTCATCCATTGTGTTAGCGCCGACCCCATACGCTCCATACCTACATCACCTTCGGTAGAGAGGGTCGAACCAACCACATAAACTCATTCAACCTTCCATCACATCCATCGCATCACACACATAATAACATCATACAATCATAATAGCATCACACCACAAACATTGGCTTTAATAAAGAATTACAAACAAGTTCACCAAACCATTCAAGCCAACAACAAATGACAAGTCAAAATGGATGATGCTCATGATAGATCCTCACGTGGATCACAACCTCAAACAAATAAATAACAATAATAGTTAACAAATGTAGAATCACCAATATAAGGTATCATATACCTAGGAAATACATTGCTTAAAGAATATAAACCATGTGAATTATCTCAATCAATTCGCTCATTGGAGATTGTATCGACACCTAGTACAAAAACTATTGTAACTCCCCATTCGAAACTTCAATTAACTCACCGTTTGAACCAATGGAAAGTAGACCAACAGACCTTTCCAACCATATAAGATACACACCGAGATTCAATACCAATCAATACCAGATCTAATTTTAATCTAGACCAAAATATAGTAGGGACTGCTGTGACACCTCGTACGAAAACTATTATAACTCCTCGCTCGGGACTCCAATTAACTAACCGTTTGAACTACTAGAAAGTAGAAAAACAGACCTTTCCAACCATATAAGATACACACCGAGATTCATTACCAATAAATGCCAGATCTAATTTTAATCTAGACCGAAATACAATAGAGACTGCAGTGATACCTCGTACGAAAACTATTATAACTCCTTGCTCGGAACTCCAATTAACTCACCGTTTGAATCACTAGAAAGTAGACAAACAGACCTTTCCAACCATATAAGATGGACACCTAGATTCGTTACCAATCAATCCAGATCTAATTTTGAAGTTAGATCAAAACATTGTCCTATATAGATACTTTTTGGAATTCAAGATAGAACTAATATCTAAATCATTCAATCATTCTTTATAGAACTTATGTGATTAAAAATACTAAACCTATCATGGAATAAATTGAAAAAGCCTACAAAAGAATTAGGAGATAAGAAATCTACCTCTTTTGCCTTAGATGACATCAAGACCACCATCATGCCTCTTTCTCTCTCTAGAGAACTCCATCTCTACCTCTTTTCTTCTTTATCCATTCTTCATTTACTAAGAGTGGCTTGTTGAAGATTAAGAAGATATACTAACCATTACATAAACAATACATAGATTTCTTCAACTTATTCATCAAAATCTTCTCCAAAGAATACCATTTCTCTTTCTCTCTCTAAGTTTTGTTCTAGATCCACAAAAAGAGCTCTAGACCCCTTTTTATATAATTAACTCAAGCAGCCCTAGTTTTCCTTCTAACCCACTTCTATTTTATGATACTCAAGCCCACACTAACTTACTCTTCATATTAGGCCCAACCCCAAATTGACCTTAGAGTTTTGTTATTTCCACCTAATTTGATATATATAGAAAATAGGGGTGTTACACCGGCTTAGCGCAAGGCATATGCTAAACATATTACAATGCATAAGAAAAACAAAAAGACACGGGTAACCGGCAATACAAACAAGACTTGACAACATAGCCGTGATACAGGACATAGACGTTTACATAGTTTTGAGTTTTGTACTTGTATAATGTAACCTAAGGGTGAAAATTGGGATGAATCTGGTGATTACCGGATTACTCCGTCATAGAGTTATGTTAGGCGGCTCTATAATTTTATATCCATTACAGTGATTGTGAGGGGACTTGGTTCAATAAATTTTAAAATCTTTTTGTCCAAAATTTGTCTAAGCCCGTCATGTTTTTTCAGATTTATCGAATATCAGGCGGTTGGATTACAGTTTACACTATCCAAAAGGAGAGCACCTTTACGCGCTACTCAAGAGAACGAACCCTTCAGACATTGTGGACATGAACACATCAATGCCAAAACCCCGTATTGTCACTTGAGTCCACCAAATTTTTTAAAAATTTGACAATTATAAAGAAGGTCAATCAAACATCAGTATCTCTTTACAACGTGAGATTTAACCATTTTTATTCCCTCTTTGTTTTTAAATGAACAAACATTATTAAGCGGGTGATATCAGAGGATATTATCGGGTTGGGCGAAATGCAAAATAGCACTTAGAAATCCGAGCCCGATCTGTTTATTTTATGTGGGGCGGTTGGGTCAGACCGACCCGCCTTGGGATTTTGGTGTCAATCCACTCTAAAGGGCTGGGTTGTTCGGGTTTGGGATGTACCTCAATTCAAAGGGGAATGAGAAAAAGTTCAAAAGAGGAAGAGTGTGTAATTTCCCGCTCAAAGTCAAAGAGAAGTGAGAAAAGGAGAGTAAAATAGCAGAGACGATCGAGCTTCAAGAGCAACAATGGCAGATCAAGAAGACGAGAAGTTGCTTATGACAAAGATCGCTAAGATTCTCGACGAATGTCGAGTATCATACGCTATTCATAATCGAAAGCTGAAAGAGCTAACTGTCCTTCGTTCATCTTCTCCTACCATATTCTTTTCCGCTTTCTCCAAAACCCTAACTCCTCTTTTCGATTTTCAAAGACGAATTGCTTCCGCTGAGAGAATTATCCGTTTCATCTCCATTTTCGCTGCTAGAAGAGACGAAAAGTATGCTACTGAATGTGATGCCTTTTTGGAGAAGTTCTTACAATTTCTTCTTATTTCTGCTGTTGCTGCTAATAAGACTGCTAGGTTTAGATCTTGCCAGATAATCTCTGAGGTAATAACACTTCCGATTGCTCGCTTTTTGTAGTAGATTTTGTTATTGGTCTTTCACCCTCTTTTTTTGGATCGATTAGGGTTTCAAAATTTATGGTTATTTTATTTCGTTATTGATTTTCTCTGCTTATGACTGGTAACTCATTTTCAAATGTATATGGGTAAAATGCAAAAAAGTTGCTTGGTAGTTTTTGATTCGCTTCTTCAGCAATTAGGGTTTTTGATTGCCTCTTCAAATAGGCAGGTTTCAATCATTATAATTGCCGAACTAGTTTTCAGATGCTTCTTCTTGGCAGTACTGCCAAATTGGTTACTACCTGTCACTTATTTCTGAAACAATTAGGTATTATAATGTCTATGGTAACGAACCGGTTCTCACTGGGTATGTGCAAGTGTTGAAGAACACTAAATTAGCTCTTGTTTCTTGCCTTTACCTTGGAAAAATAAAGTGTACGATTACTTTTTTAAGAACCATGGATTCGCATTACTGTGTTTAAACTGAATGAATTCAATTTCCGATTTTTATTTTATTTCTTGTAGATCATAATGCGGTTGCCGGACGATGCAGAAGTAAGCAATGAAATCTGGGATGCTGTAATAGAATGCATGGAAATAAGGGTGGAGGATAAAGTACCAGCAATCCGTACTTTTGCTGTTCGAGCCCTTGCACGGTTTGCAAATGATGCTGAGAACAGTGACATCATTGATCTATTCCTCCATGCTTTGCCTCTTGAACAGAATGCTGTAAGTTTTCCTGAATATATCTCTTGATATCGTCCTAGTGTCTTATTGAATGAACAATCTCAGATTCTTACTAATAAAATTCCCTAAGAGCAGGAATTGTAGAGAAAGTTTGTGTTTTTAGTTCCGTCGGAAACTTTTGCAGGTCATTCTTTAGTTGTCAATTTATTGTAGATCTACCTATTGAAAGGACTCAGAGAGCCATATTTACTGTCTAAAACTTAAAAAGACTGCGTTTCTCACTTCCTCTTATAGTTTTATTAACATTATATTGTGATTTATTTCTGTCCTTACTATATAAAAAATATGCGAGGGAAACCTTGTAAATTGTGTAACTTTTTCTCAAATTATCATACTCGGATCCTCTCTATGTTGCTAAATCTTCCCTTTTATGTGTCAAGACTAACACCAACATATGAACAGGAGGTTCGTAAAACCATTATTCTATCTTTCCCTGCTACAAATGCAACATCAGCAGTAATCATTGATCGCACGCTTGATGTGAGTGAGTCAGTTCGTAAGGCAGCATACTGTGTTTTGGCTAATAAGTTTCCACTACAAAGCCTAAGGTAATTTTATCTTGTTACTATGAAATGCTTCATTTTATCCTAGAATTTTCTTCCATATGCCATCGTTTATGAGCTATGAGTATGAGTAACAAGTTTAATTTTATTCTATCTTCTCTGGCTCATTTGGACTTCTACTTTTCCACCTTAACTTAAAAGAGGATACTGGAAGTTGAAAAGAAAATGAGAACTGTGACATGACTCACTTGCTTATTTGAATTAGTGAAAGAAATATTTAAGCCCTTTAGGGTATTAGCTATTATGCACCATACCTTGGGAAATTAGAGTTCTGACTTTTCTTGCTCTTATTCGTAGCATCAAACAGAGAACCATTATTCTTCAGAGGGGTTTAGCAGATAGATGTTTGTCAGTGAAGAATGAGTGTTTGAAGTTGATGAAAGATGAGTGGCTTGTTAATTGCTGCAATGGAAATCCTTTGGTGCTTCTCAAGTTTCTTGACGTAGAAACTTATGAATCAGTAGGAGAGGCCGTAATGGGGACTCTTTTAAAAGCTGGAATGGTGAATGTGCAGGGTCAGAGCATGCAGCAGTTTTTAGGAACTAGCGATGATGCCAATGAAGGTTATATGACCATACCTATTTTGTTGCTTGAATATATTATCACGTTGTCTTTTAAAATTCTAAACATGTTGGCTGGGTTCTAGAGGGTTGTTGTTCTTTACATCTCTTAAAAAACTTCCCTTCAGCATCTCAAATGCATAAATCTACTTCAACTTATTTTTGCATGCTTTCGTATTGATTCTGTTGGATAACAATTTATGATTGAATGTTTTGAGATTTTACTCTCTATGCGTAGTTCACAAAATCTGTAAATAATTTGCTGCGGATAGTGATTATAAGAGGGCATGGCCTATGTGCTGTTGGTAATCGGTGTCGTGGTGGTAAGACTAATGTCAAGTAAATCATTACTGTTTCAACCTGCCACTACTTGTTATCATTGCTAACTTTACTTGGCCAGAGTCTTCACCATGGTAGTGTAGACTCTATTGTCCCTTTGGCTGTTTTATTTGATTCTTTTGTTTATAGTGTGAAATGCCCGCAGGAAGAGGCCATTTAGTTTTTAACGTGTGTGGTGATCTGCAAATTCGTCAGAGACACATGCCAAAATAGACAGTCACATTAGTTTATAAATGAAATAAAATTCTAAATATTGCTTCCTCAATGCCATAAAATTATATAACTTTCTTCTGTTTATATATTGATAGAAACTACTGATGTTTTAATCTTTAAATGAATATGCATAGGCCAAAGCCCATGCTTATAAAGATTTTACAATCTGGATTCACTATTTTAATATTCGTTATTATATGAATCCAGGCCAGTTCTGAGAAAGTCTAGCAACTGTAAATTAGTAAAATCACCCATTGTAAAATGCATTAGTTTTTCTTATTTCTTTCAGGATTTGTCTTAGCAGTTTTAATATATTCGTTGTTGTTGTCTTAACAATTTCCTTCACGACTTCTCTCTTAGGGAAATGTGCGAGTGTTAAACTAATGGAAGCCGAAGTTGCCCTTTTTTGGAAAACTGTGTGTAAGCACCTTCAGTCTGAAGCCCAAGTAAGCAACTGCATGATATTCCTTTTTATTTCTTGTTATGTGTGGAGCAGGCCTTCTGGTACATATGAATAATCTATGAAGTTGCTTTGATTGCCTTCCATATTCTTCATGCTGCATGGTTCTTTTTTAAGGCAATTCCTCTATATTTTCACTCTTTAGCTGCTATAGTTCCCACTCATTTAACCAATCATTCTTCTGTATTTTCACTCTTTACCTGATACTACGACCGTCAAACAGGCTAAAGGCTCAGAAGCTGCCGCAACAACAGGCACCGAAGCAACAGTATATGCAGCAGAAGCATCCGATAACAATGACCTGCTAGATAAAGTCCTTCCTGCAACAGTATCAGACTATATTGAATTGATTAAAGCGCATCTTGCAGCTGGTACGATTGCTGATTTTATAATCAACTGCAAGCTAACGGTTTTGATCTTTTGCTACAGCTAATCCAGTTTGATTGTTTCAGGACCAAATTATCGTTTCACATGTCGGCAGCTATTATTGCTTGGTGTGATGCTTGATTTCTCGGATGCTACAAACAGGAAGGTTGCAAGTGCTTTTGTGCAGGATATACTTCACAGACCTCTTGAGCATGAAGTGGATGAGGATGGAGACAAAGTTATTATAGGAGATGGCATCAATCATGGTGGAGACAGAGATTGGGCAACTGCAGTGTCAGAGTTGGCAAAAAGAGTCCATGCCTCTAGTGGAGAATTTGAAGAAGTGGTTCTAGGGGTCGTGGAGGAACTTGCTCGGCCTTGCAGGGAGAGAACTGCAGATTTCATGCATTGGATGCATTGCCTTGCCGTGACTGGTCTTCTTCTGGAAAATATAAAATCACTTCGTTGCTTACAAGGAAGGGGTATTGAGCCCAGTGAAATACTACATTCTTTACTGCTTCCCGGTGTAAGTATTTTGCTGCACTTTACTCAGATTATTCATTATCTTACCTGGTTGTCATTTCTGATTGGTAACATAATGTCAGTTACTTATTGAATTTGATTATGGGATGCAGGCAAAGCATGTGCACTTGGATGTGCAGAGAGTTGCATTGAGATGTCTTGGTCTCTATGGATTATTAGAGATGAAGCCAAGTGAAGAATTAGTAAAACAATTGAGGGTTTCTTTTGTTGATTCCCCCTCTACAGTTAGCATCATGGCATGTAAGGCGTTAATTGATCTTGGAATGTGGCACGACCCTCAGGAAGTAGACCGTGCCATTGGAAATGATGTTTTATCACGAGCAGAAGACAATAAAAAAAGTTTCCCTCCTGTCAACTTATCCGATGCAGATGGGCATGCGAATGTTCAGTTGCTTGACCTGTTATATGCTGTTCTTGACAAACATATTTGTGGTGAATCCAACCAAACCGATGATCTCGAATCAATTCAAGCTACTATAGGGGAAGGATTTGCAAAAATTCTTCTTCTTAGTGAGAATTATCCTAGCATTTCTGCTTCTCTGCATCATTTGCTCTTTGCCAAGCTTGTTAAATTATATTTCAGTAATGAAGCAGAAGACTTGCACAGGTGGGGTTCATCTCTTGTTTTTCATGGGCATGATTTTCCTTTTATTTTATATCCATAAGATCTTATGAGTTTCTTTTCCCCCCTTTATATGTGGTTGCCAGGTTAAAACAATGCTTATCTGTATTCTTTGAGCATTATCCAGCACTCTCACTTAATCACAAGGCAAGAAATAGATTTTGTATATAATTAATGAACTACTCCATTTGAAATAAGCTAACCTTGTTTCTTTCATTACTTGGATATTAATGTCTCTGCGTACACACAGAGATGCATTTCCAAGGCTTTTATTCCAGTCATGCGTTCCATGTGGCCAAGCATATATGGAAATGCTGGAGGTTCTTCAGTCGTGGTATCTAATCTACGAAAACGTGCAACCCAATCTTCTCGTTTCATGCTGCAGATGGTTCAAGTTCCCTTGTACTCAAAGGAAACTGAACAAGAGGAAGATAACATGAGCAAGAAATCGTCAGAAAGTCCTGATGGCTCAACATTCGACTTTGATACAGGGGAAGAAGGGCTTGCGATTCGGATTGGGGCAGAGGTACTGTTCTGAATCTGAAAATCCTTTTGATCCATTGGCCCATATCTTACTGTCGAAAATATTCTGCTCGTATCCTCTTATTTTGTTTTGTGAAACAAAACAGATGTCTCACTAGTTAGTATGTAGGCACAAATATCTCACTCGTTGTCTTAAGCTGTGACTATATTGGTATTTAGGCACATTCTAAAAGAAAGAAACGGGTACAGTGTCATACATTTGTGGAAGATTGTCTAACCCATATCTGTTTCGTTCCCCATTTAGGTGTTGAGCTTTCCAATCAAGATGACATCTCCAGAGAAATCATATGTAGCTGCTCTGTGTAAAATTGTTGTTTTGTTACATTTCCGTATGTCAGAGCAAGGGGCTATTAAGTGCATGAGAGGACTTTTGAACCGCATTACTGAATGTGTCTCGTCAGAGAAGGAGCTTGTAAAGGAGCTGAAGCGGATGTCTGTATATCTTAAAGTTCTGGACAAACAACCCGATGAAGAATTATCACAAGAACAAATTGATCATATTTTTGGTAAGGCTGGCCGTTCTGTTTTCTCAAATATAAGTTGGTTTTTTTTCCGAAACATCATAATCTGGGCTAAGCTAATCTAGATCTCTCTAATCTTTATTTATTTTTAGAAGACCAAATGACCTTAAAACAACTCCTTTCGTTTTAATTCCTGGAGTTTGGATCCATTTATACTCCATGCTGCTATTAGATTATCCTTATAAAAAAACAACTTTTTGTGATATTTTTAACACCCCAAAAGTTGGTTGAAGCTTCAAAGCCGGCGACCCATCCGTTTTTCGGTTAAGTTTCTTAAAAGTTTCTTCAGAATGAAAGTTCCCGAGTGACATGTTTTTCAAGCTGATCTATGTCGTTAGGAGAATAAGCCTCAGAAGAAACCACCCCTAGATTATCTTCATCCGTGAGACTGCCCACTGATTAGCATTTATTTATTTATTACTCTATTTATGCTCGTAGGTCAACTAGAATTGGAGACAAATTGCGATGTGGATATTTCGCCTGTGGAGGAGCCAACACCAGCGCCACGTTCAACAAAACCTTCCAGATCCAGAAGACGAGTGAGGCGAGACGAGGATTCTTCGGACGAAGATGAAACATCACCTATTTCTATTATACAAGCTACTCCCACCGTGGCAAGTGTTCGCTCTCAGAGGGCTAGCAAGACAGCAGCTTTGAGTAAGATGACTGCAAAAAAGACGGTTGTGATAACAGAAGAAACTGATGGTGAAGATGATGTATCAGACGTCACATCTGAAGAGGAATCGGATGAATCATTGGAGTAAGTTGGTTATTTGCACGAAGAATTGTCTGTTATTTTTACAATATATATACTTTGATAATGTTTTCTGTTGTTATTCATTATTGTAATGGGTTGAAATTGGCTTGAGAATGTATAGTAAACTACCTGCTCATTTGTGCAAAAGGGGGTGGATTACATCTCATGATCTACTACTATATCAGGTTTTTTTTAGACCAGGTCTTGTTTTTTGCATTCGCTCGAAGTACATTATTCTTGAACCCTTAATCTCTTAGAACTGCTGCCATGTTTACATCAATCTTGAAAATGATTTTTACTTGTGGGCGGTTTTCTTTTACTTAAAAAGTATCCATATGCAATAAAAAAAAGTGATTTATGAGTGTGAAATGGGTTTCCTTTCCAATGTTTGTTATGAAGGTGTTATTTTATTCCAAGTTCAGCAGATTCCAGGCAAAGGTTTGCATTTGTCTGATTCGCTTGAATGACTAATACAAACAGTCAATTTGGGATCTAATTAGGGATTTTCCCAATTCAAAAGGCAGCACTGAAAGATTGTTATGAAATAATCTATCAAGAAGTTACAAACCCAAAAACTTAGCTATGTTTTTGAAGTTTTCTATCAAAATGATTCATCTCACAATACCATGTCTCAAAGTAAAAAAGAATAAGAAGAAGAATCAGAAGGAAAATAGTATTAAAATCTATTACAAGATGAAAAGAACCCCAGATTGAATACTAAATATCTCATCAAGTTCTATACAAGAGATGAATCAATTCTGTTAGGTTCAATAAAAAAACTTAAAAACTAAAATAGAAATCCATAAATCACTAAAAAACAGAGTATTTGCAAAACTCTGTTTATATTCATCAAAACCTAATAAGAATCGCCAACAGAGATTGGATGATATTTACTTCTACCCAAAGGTGATCTTGAAAGTTGTCTAGTGATTTCTCCAAGAACTGGTCTGGTTTTAGTCTGAATTGGTGAATCAGGTGATGATGGGTCTTTAATAATCTTCTCATATTCTTGTTTAATCTTCTTTACTTGACTATGAATTGGAATACCCATTTGATCTTCTTCCTTTCTCTCTTCTCCAATTATGTTATCTCTTTGGTCCATCATCTCCATTAAAAGCTCAATTCTGTTTCTTCTCTCTCTCTTGTCTTGTTTTGTTTGTGAGGAGGAGTCTTGGTTTTATGTGTATATATATAAAATTTGGAGGTTTATATAAGAAAGTAGATAAGGCACGATTTGTTTGTGACTCATTCAATAATAAACGCATTGAGAAAAGGAAGGTGGCTCTGAAGTCCTTTTCTCTGGATTTATCTAGGACTAGGACGACTCCATTGAACTCCCTCTTACCACATTTGCCCCTTTTTAAGTTTCAAATTGCAATTTTACTTGTCTACCTATTCTATTGAATTTTTTGATGAAAGGCCCAAATTTTGGGCCCAAATACAAAAAAAAACCCAACAAGGTTTAATATCTCACCCAAAACCCAATAATCCAATAATATCTCATATCAAACCCAAATACACATCCCAATGTGCAATCCGGGCCCAACTCTTATCTCTAAGATTTCCTATTTTCTTTTAAACCCTTTTTTGCCCTCCTATATATATCCCTCAACTCTAACAACTCATATCTCTTTCTCTCTCCAAAATCTGATTTAGTTTCTCTCTCCAAAATCTTTTTCACTTTATCTCTCTACCTAAACCGAAATACAAACCCTTTTTTTCCACCTTCATCTATCTACAGTCTTCATCTCTTCGATCATCATCTCCGTTTTCACGTTTCTCTCTCTAATATTGTCATCATCTTCCTTCATTCATCACCTACATCTCCAAACCGAGTTACAAAACCCTTTATTCCTTCAGCCATCAACTTGTTTGTTTCTAGACTCATCAACTTGTTCGAATCACCATATTCTTGTCCTATAAATCCAGGTAACTGTTGATGTTTAATCTCTTTTTTATGATTTTTATGCTCTTGTTCTTCCTTCTCGTCTACTGTTTAGTTTCTGGAATGTCCGTACAGTTCTACCGCTGTCCGTACAATCTTTTGGTTTCTGGTACAACTTTAAAGTTTGTTTTAACATTTTCTAAAATGTCTGAACACATGGTACATGTTAAAAGTAGTTTATCATGTGTTAACACATTTGTTTCATAGCTATTGAACTAGCAGTTAGACCACTAATTGAAACAGATATGTCAATGCTGGTCTGAATGCTACATCACTATAAATTATACAACACTACTCTGAATGCTACATCACTACTCTGGAAGTATACAACACTACTCTCTCTTCTTGGAAGTATATCCTCGGTGCTTCACACAAAAAGTAACTGACATATCTGTTCGAATCACTATAAATTATACAACACTACTCTCTCTTCTTGGAAGTATATCCTCGGTGCTTCACACAAAAAGTAACAGATATGTCAGCACATTCTACAAATTATACAACACTACTCTGAATGCTACATCACTATAAATAATGTCAGATCATTTTGGAACGTGTCCACACAATAGAGCCTATGCCAATGCTGGTCTACACAAGAATGAAGGACCACTAATTGAAACAACATTTCAAAGAATGTAAGCACACTAACAAATATGCCAAAACATTATATGAAATGTCAAATCACATACGTTAAATACAGGACATGGGTCAAAGATGTGTATACAATAAGATACCTTTTTGCTTGTTTTACACAATGACAACACACGAACAAATATGCCAAACCATTTTCAGAAATTTGAGAGCACAAACATTAATTACAGAACATTGACAAAGATGTGTATACAATAACATACCTTAGCCTGTTTAGGACTAGCAACTTTCTTGCCTTTCTTGCTAGGCCCAGCAGATGATGGCTCTTCACTAGCCCTCTTTCTAGGGCTAGCCCTCACTGGAGTCTCTTGTCTTTTTTCAGGACCATCTCCTTTCTTTGTTGCAGCTTTAACCATCTTTGTAATCTGCAAATTTTGTTATGTTTTGTATTAGACACCCACATGTTTCAAACAAACACAAAATGTATGTACACAACCAAAAATGTCTAAACACATACTAATTTCGTTTACACAACCATGAATGTTAAAAGACAAACACCCATAAATCCAAAACAAATGACTAAATTCCTCCACAGAAAGCTAACTTTCGTATCACACCCCTAAATGTTAAAACAACCCTAACCTAGAAACTTGATAAAGACTCATAAACACCCAAATGACCTTTCTGTGAAGATGCATGCTTCCGAAATCACAAACAACTATCAAAATGTCTAAACATAATCAAACATTTCTTCAACACAACCTAGAATGATAAAACAAATCATTCACTTCATCAAAAAGTACTAAATGTCTCCACAGAAACCTAACTTTCGGATCACAACCCTAAATGTTAAAACAAACCTAACCTAGAAGCTTGATGAAGAACCATAAACACCCAAATGCTTCCGAAATCACAAAACAACAACCAAAATGTTTTATCACAAACTGTAGAGCAACTTAACCCTTAAACTTTTTCGAAAAAAAACCCCAAATGATTTATCACAGACTATAGATCAGACTACAAAACTTTGAAATCATAAACCCTAATTGTTTGAAAACTCCCCCAAATTTTCAAACACCCATAAAATTTTACCAAAACCCACAGATGTGAAACCAGAAACCCCAAAAATGTGCCAACAATCCTACTAATTTACCAACAACAGAGAGAGGATCAAGAGTTAGAGGAAGAACAGAGATGTACCTGTTTTTGAAAGAGAGAGAAATCGAGAGAGAAGCTTGAGATTCGTTGAAACAGAGCGAAATAAAGAGAAAAAAGAGTAGATTCGGTTGCTTAAATAGGTTTGGTTGAGAGAGATAAGGTGGTAACGTTTCGAATCAAAGAGGGTTTAATGGCTGGAGATTGTTTCGCTTGAAAAAGAGAAAGAGGGAGATAGAGATGGACCGGTTTCTGGTTTGGATCGAGATAGAGAGGAGAGATAGAGAGGAGAGATAGTCAGCAATCGGTTGAATGAAGAGAGAGAGAGAGATGGAGAGTTTTGTTTCTCACCGGTTTGAATGAGGAGAGAGAGCGCGCGGAGTCCGAGAGAGATGAGAGTAAGGCTGGCATGAGTGATGGAGAGGGTTGTGTCTAATCAAGTCAGGTTGCCTTTTTTTGGGCGGGAAATGAGTGAGGGAGAGGAGAGGTAACCATTTCTTTTGTAGGGATAGAGATGTAAAATCACTTTTTGGGTTTTTTTTTAGATAATATTCCCTATTGGGTTGGATTTGGTATTTGGGCTCCTTTTTTGGGCCTTAGATTTATCCTCTCTATTCTATTCTTCACATGAAAACTGTTTTCTTCTTCTTGTTTTTATTTTGTGTTCTTGGTATGTTAGGTAAAAATGGGTATCTAACTTTTGACACTTGTCTCTCTTTCCAGAAAGTTCTATTGGTAGGACCTTTATACAGGGCCCACGGCCCCACGGCATACAACCAGTTATACAAAGTTTGAGATGCAAACTAGTGGGAAATATTAGATTTTGCACATACAATAATTTATTATCAATAACATAACCTAAATTCATTAGAATTTTCTTTAAAAAAAAATTCATTAGAATTTTTAGAATGAACCATAGTTGTGATCTTTCAAGTGTAGTTATTTATCACTGTGGGTAAGGATTTAATAAAAAACAAAAAGTTAAGATGCTTTGGGCTCGATTCGAACTCAAGATTGTTTTTTTGAATATTGACTATAATGGTAATTACAAAGACATTGATGCATCGATACGATAACTGCAGAATTATTACTGACCTAAAGTCCGACGAAATTAAATGACCTAAAACTTACATAAACTACTTTATTTATATGTAAATTCAATAATCCCGGATTTGCACTTCAAAGAGTTTCAAACTCAAAACTTGAAAGGTGGATGCCCAGGCAATTGACCAACTTGGCAAAGTTTTTTTTTTTTTTTTTGTTGAATAACTTGGCAAAGTTTCTTCATAAAAAAAAAAAATTTGGCAAAGTTAGTTTGCTAAAGATTCCTATGTCTAATTCATTAATAATCTCTTCAACAAAAATAAAATAATTCATTAATAATCATTTTGGAGCCTGCACCTCACTCTGCCTAGCTTCGCCCTTATCATTAATAAATTTATAGATATTAAAAAGAGAAATTTAGTCAACACACCCTGAAATATTTTATTTGGTGAAAAAAGATTCCTCAAGTTTTTTTCCTTTTTGTTGAACTTTTTTTTTGTTGAACTATTCCTCAAGTTTTTTTCAATTTTCAACTCCCTAAATACTTTGATAATTTGTGCAGCTTTGCAAGAGGTTTGCAATAACTTGCAATGGTTGCAACAACTTTGTAAGAGGTTTGTAATAACTTATAACTTGCAACAACTTTCCAAGATGATTGCAATAACTTGCAGCAGCTTTGCAATAACTCGCAGCAACTTTTTAACAACTTGCAAAAGATATTGTGTTTTATTCATTACCATAAGAATTTATTCATTATCAAAAGGAATTGGGCTTCCCCTCTGATCTACTCAGTTCGTCACTCCTTTGGACGGAGTGAGTCACGACATGGCAAATGGAAAACTCTTTTATTTTTATAAATAGAGAGTTTTGGGCTATGTACCCATGGACCCATGATTAAAAAGGTGTTTAACTTCGATCTTTTTTAAAGTTTAGCTAGCATTATTATGAATAATCTATGCTTTACACTATCGGAAAAAGGACCTCAAACAACAACACCACTGACATGAGAGACCTCAAAAAGACATCTCACTTTTTGTACCTTAGCTCCTTAGTGCCTTAACGTTCCGTGAAAACTCTCTATTTAGGGTCCATGGGTATATAGCCCAAAATAATGTTCATAAAGGGTTTAAGGTCCAATCTTTCAAAAAATATGGGTTTTTAGTCCTTTTGCTCTTGGGACTAAAAACCCTTACTATATAGTATGATAAAATTTCTTCCATGCCCCAGTCATTTTTCGCGGGATTTTATAATGTGGGGCCGGACATAATATTCAAACGGCTTAATGTACCGTGAATTTGGGATAAAATTAGGAAAAAACGGGTATAATTGAAACAAAAATTCTCTCTCATCCATAATCTGTTTATAAACAAAATCGGAACTTTCCCAAAACGAATCGTTTCCAAAAACCCTAGCGGAATCTTGGAAATCAGGAGCTTGTTAATAGGAGATTCTCTCCTCCACATCAACAGATGGATATCTATGATAACCTTCCTCCGTTGAATAAATTATATTGTACTATAAATGATAACTGTTTTCGAAAAAAAGTACGCGTAATGTTGAATAAATTATAGATAAAATATGCACATTTATTAGATGTTTTTGATATTATTGATAAAGTATGTATAATTTGTAACAAAATACATATATTTTACATTCAATTATAAAAACATATATTGTACTATAAACGGCAACTGTTTTGGAAAAAAAGTACGCGTAATGTTGATTGAATTATATATAATGTATGCACATTTATAAGATGTTTTTGATATTATTGATAAAGTATGTATAATTTGTAACAAAATACATATATTTTACATTCTGTTATAAAAACATCGTACGGAAGATGTTTGCGTAATGTATTAGAAAGTATGAAAATGTATTGTAAACTACCTATATTGTATATTCTGTTATGAGAAACCGTACGGAATAAAATCTGGTTCATAAATTGTACGGATACAAATATCTGATGGGAAACAATATCAGAAAATCAAGAAGCTTGAACCTAAATGTAAAGAAAAATGATATGATAATTGTATGCAAACCTAAACTACCTATATTGTATATTCTGCTTTAATGAAGATGAAACAAAATTTCTGAGTTTAATGGAGGTTTATTAGATGATTCGGTTTTAGAGAGAGAAAATAAACAGGTTTCCGTTATGGAGGATAATGAAGATAATTGTTACTTTGAATAGAAACGTGATTGGAGAGAGAAGGTGAGAGATAAAAATGGAAAAAGATATTTGGGGATTTTGAAGGTAAATCAGTTTTTATATATAAGGAAGATTAGTTTAGGTATTATGATTTAATATGTATTTTAGGGATTTGTGTTTTCTCTCTAGATGTATACAAATGGACTAGATATCCATTTACATTAATATTTTGGTTTAGAAACCCTTTATAGGATTAGAGAGGACTAAATGTGTGTTTAGGGCCTGTTTTTTGGACTATAAGCCCAAAATTTCTTTAATCATAACCGAGTCTAAATGACTATTTTTGTTGTGTATTCTTTGTTTAACATTATAAATTTTCTCAATGTCTTCGACTCCCCTTTTAGTCGGGACTGGCGTTTTTACAAAAACATTAGTATTTTGTTTATTATTGTGTTATTTTTTTGGCATGTCATTTTGTCATAAAATCCTGTCCTACCATAAACAAAATGGTTAATTGGGTTTCGACTTAGGTTTATCTCTCTGTTGATTCTAGAGAGAGACACTATAGGGTGAGAGAAACTAGAGGAAAGAAAAAAGATCCATAGATTCAATAAGTATTTTAGGTATTAATATCGATTTAGGCGAGTTTGAAGTGTGTTCTTCAAAGTTTGTGAAGAACTTTTACTGTTCGTTCGATTCTGAATTTTTTGGAAGTAGAAAAGTATTTTACTTGAGTTTTGGTATGAAGTGGGAGAAACAAAGTGATTGAAGTTTTTCCTTAGTAGCTTTACTTACAAGGTTGTTTAGATTTAAGTTGAATAATTAGTGGAGTCGCTTACGATTAGAAGATTGAAGACCTTTTTTTTCTTTCAGATTTTTTAAGTTATAGATCCATTTTGGTGAAGATTAAATTGAAGGATCTTGAAGAAATGACAATCTTGACTAAAAATTGATACTATTAGTAAACGTGATCATTTGGTGAAGTTATTATAGAAGTTGAAGAAACTGTACTTATTCATAAATCCATTTCAACCCTAAAAAATTTAAACTTGTTCTTCTTGTTTTGAATTCTCAAGTAGATACATAATTGGAATCAAGAAGAAGAACAAAAATTTAAAATTTTCCAAGTTTTGATCTTTGTGAATATTTTGGGGGTTTGAGGTTTCATTACTGTTTATTTTCCATTTTTGTTCTTCATCATCCAAGTAAATCGTAAGAAAACCTGAAGAAAAATGAAATTTGTTAAGTGAAGGTAAATGGTATTTTAAAGTTTTTTTTGTAACATGGTCGTTGTTTCTTTCGAATTGGTACAAATTTTGTTTGGAAGTAATTATTTGTGATTGAACAATGAAAGTCAGTTAAAAAAAAACAATGAAACTCAATGATCTTTGTATTTCAATAAAACCTGAAATTAAACTAAAGAATGAGAAGTGTCTTGGGAAGGAAGAAATAGGGAAATAGTGAACATTTTGAATTTGACAACTAGAGATAGGAGAGGATTTCGTCAGAGGGGAAGCTTGGAAATAGAACACTAAGCGTTTTGACTTGCTGACGCGATCATTGCCCGAAAAGTGCTCTTGGGGGACAAATCGAACACCTTGACACTTATTGAGCCAAAACAGTAAGTTGGTCACAAATTGGGGGCTAAAACGAAATTAACCCTAAACAAAATTCTTGACTCATTTCTCATTACGACTAGATATGATATAACTAAGTCACTTTATCGATCTCTGGAATTAAGTTCATCATCAATATCATCAATCGATGCAGTAAATCATAGTTTTAACTGACATAATTTCTGGAAGAATATTGTTGTTGCCCCAAAGGTCAAACTCTTCATCTAATGTTTACTTAAAGGTGCACTACCTACGAAAAGTTGAGCTTTACGATTCAATAGCCACTTGTCAAAAGTGTGCTCAACATGCCAGGAATATGAAGAAGATATTGAACATATTTTCAGGTGGCGTAGACCTGCAAAAGAAACTTGATTTAGGTCGTCGTTAGGGTTGAGGTTAGATGAAAATGTGTGCTTTATTGAGATGATTTGTGAGTGGATAAACAACCCGCTTAATAGTGAAGAGGTTCGGCTAACACTATATATTGCTTGGTTCATCTGGAAAGCTCGAAACAGGCTTGTTTCTTAGGGTACACAACCGAAGAGTATGAGTATTGCAGAAGCGTTAGCCATGCATGGAGACTTCCATGGTGGGGAACGAAATAATCTCGAGGGCTTACAAAATGAAGAGGCAGCTCCATCAAGAGTGTGGGAACCGCCATTAGCAGGTTTTTTAAAAATTAATTTTACGGCTCATTTAAGGATGGCAAGACAACAATTAAGACAGTTTGTAGGGGCCATGAAGGAGTTTTTCTCTCGGCCAAATCAAGATTTATACAAGCCACTCTGCAATGGAATTTGAGGCTAGGGCATCATTACTAGCAATAGAGTTGGCACAAGCTTTCGACACCAAGAAGTTTATATAGAAGAAGATGCTTCAACAATTATTAAGGCTTGCTCAAATGGGAGGGATATTCCTCCTTGGAAAATCAGACCATTATTGAAGAGATCTACCACTTTAATGATCTGATTCGTCAAATTTCCTTTAAACATTGTGTTCATTGTGTTCGCTCAAATAATATTGTAGCACACACTTTAGCGAGGTTTACTTTTAGGAATGAGCTGAACAATGCTTGGCAAAGACCACAACTCCCAAATTGTATCTCAGTTGAATTAGGTATCGATAAACCCAATAATATTCATGAAATTATTCTTGAATAAAACATAGACTCTAAGCCTCCTTTCATAACAAAGAAAAATATGATACTGCTAACAATATTCACAAGGAACCTGATGACGTGTCGTGTGAATACCTTGTACTCTCCTTTCCAGTTAATGGTAATGGGTAAGTTTGGTCAAATAGTCAGATATTTTGACCAGTGCCTATCACCTAATTTCAACTAAAAAGACCAAGATTCCATTATTTGACTTGTGTTTTAAACTAATTGTACCATTAATTTTGACTGACATCATCACCCACTTTTATGGTGGGTATTCCATTTCATTCGTTTATTTGAAGGATCACTGGTCAACTGTGAAACCAAAATGGAGGCATCAAATTTCTTCATTTGACTTGTCTCATATGTGACCCTTTTTTTTTTTTTTTTTTTTTCCGCATCATAGTCGTAAGCTGATGTTATCAAGTAGACCGCCGCCCTTCAGTCGCATTTCCGGATCGGAGGCTAACGGGAAAGCACAGTAGAATAAGGGACACTAGTAGGGAGGAATCAGTGGAACCTGTACACATAATATGCCATTGACGGATCGACCTATAAAGGTCATATTTCCATTGAATTGACCCAAAACCCTCTCATTTTCATACCAGATTACCCGTTCCTTCTCCGTCTCTCCCAAAATATCACCATCAGGCAGCATATGCTTCAACCGTATATCACCTTAGTTTTGATAAAACTACATCGAGAATATAATCTAAGAATCTTATCTATAATATATTTAAATATTCTTTTTTATTTATAATATACCTAAATGTTCTTAGAGTATATTATGGATTTAGTCTTATTAAGTTTTTGGGTTATACTTGGATAATAATTTCGGGCCCTATAGTATTTTCTAATTATAAAACGTACTATTTAATTTGAAGTTCTAACATTGAACTTCTGTACCACGACATAGAACTAACTTTTTTGAATCAAAGACGCCCATTTGGTTGAATTTTGGGAGAGCATATGTATAATGAATGGTTGATACATGCATGTGAAACTAAAGTGTATGATATAACCAAAACGCCTATAGTCTCTAGTGCCGTGCAAATACAAAGCACTGAGTCACCACTATGTATTCAAGTATATAATTAGGTGGCTACTTGTTTATTGAATTATAACACACGTGGGGTCTTTCCCTAAGCGTGTTGCATCTACTCCAAAGACTCAGAAGTCACAGGTTTGATACTAAGTGGAAGTGGAATTACATGATTTATTGATTCTATAAAGAGGCGGAGTCACTAGTGGGCTCTGCCGGGCTGCAACCCAGGGCTAACTTCAAATAATATAAAGAAGTAGTAGCTTTTTTCATCTAAAATTTCATAGCTCAGTTGTATGAGCTGGGAAGTAAACACTATTAAGTAGGTTTGGAGTTCAAATCTAGCAATCAAAAGAGGTTTTGTTTTGCAATTGAATTTGAAGGTAAGTTCGTGTTTGGCTGCCCATAACTTTTTGTGCCGAAATTTTTTCTAGGAAAAGTCTTCTTTTTGTTGAGGAAATGTTTTTTTTTTTTATCGTTTATCAATTCAACTTGTGGGATATTTTATCAAGTTAATATTATCAAGAAAATATTAATAATAAAAAAGTCAATGAAAAATGGAATCAAAAGTTCAAAATTATAACAATTTTTTTCTGTGAACCCCAAAATCTATATTCCTACCTTTTGGTAAGCCAAAGGGACTATTATTTGTTTTTTACCATACTTGGTCAATTGTTTTTTTTTTTTACGAGTTAGAGCACTAAGTTACCTACAAAAATTTCTAAGTATTCAAGACAAAACCAACAGATGTGAACTGTGACGAGAGGGACTTTAGGAATTCGTTATTATATACTTGATGAGGAAAATTATCTTTATGTTAGACAATTTACAATATATACCATAATGAACATAAAATGAAATAAATATTTAGTGACATGCGGACATGAAATGAAGAGGGAAAGAAATCGAAGACTTGAAATGTGTATAACGTATTCAGGATTAATGTTCCATGGAGGTTAAATTAAAAAGAGGACAATTTTTTATTGGTTTGTCGATAACATAAAATCTCCTCCAATTATCTATTTTATTTTAGGGAGATTTAGTGATTGACCCCCATTTATTTAGCTATATTAGGACTACACCGCCGACCAAAATACTTTGTCCATTCAAATAGTTTATCCTGAGCCAATACCTTCCCATCTCACGATCGGTTGAATCACCCTAGTTACACGCATTGTCAATTGCCAATTTCACTAAAAAATTCGTAATTTGAAATGTTCGCATATTCGACTCATTGTCAATTTCCCTAAAAATTCTTTTTCAATGAAGACTACTAAACTGTCAGTTAGCCACGCATTCTCAATTGGTTTTATATGACTTTAGGATAATTATATTTAATAATTTCAAAAATAAAATAAAAAATGTGGGAAGAAATGGGAGATATATAAAGAGGAAGTTGAACTTAATGAACCCGAAAATAATTTTTTTACAAAATATCTTTCCATAGTTGCTAATTGAATTAGGATACTTGATTAGACGAATAAGAAGAAGTAGTAGTAGAGGAGAAGTGATTTTGATGTTGTCTGAGATGAAAAAATGGGAGATATATATAGAGGTAGAGAATTGTGTAGTGGATGATTCATGGTTGGGTAGATGAATTGAAGTTTATAGGTATTTAGGGTAGATGAATTGAATTTTATAGGTTTTATGGTAGATGAATTGAAGTTTATAAAGTTTAGGGTAGATGAATTGAAGTTTGTAGGAGTTTATGGTAAACGAATTGAAATTTATAGGATTTAGTGTGGATGAATTGAAATTTGTAGGGGTTTAGGGTAGTTAAATTGATTTTATAGGTTTTAGGACAGTTGAATTGATTTTATATGAATTTAGGATGATTAAAATTAATAGTTTCAAAAATAAAATTAACAATGTGGAAAGTTAGATTGGAACCCACAACCTCTAAGTAACTTGTCCACAAGACACACCGTGTGGTACCCACTTAGCGCACAGTTAAGGACACATGTATAAAAAAATAATTTAAAATGCCTAAGGATGTACTCAAACTCATGACCTTACATCGAGATGAATTGTAACCCGTGTCTTAACCACTATGCTAAGACCTTCTTCATGTCATCTATATATATATCATTATATAAATAATTATATATACTTATATATATAAGAAAAAAATATTATTACTACTACAGTTTTCTTTTTGGGAGGATCCATGGGGTGCGACCGCAACCCCTATCTTCGAGTGGTTTGTAGGTAGTAACATAGTTTCTGAGATCTGAAATATTTTTAATGGTCCCAGACTGGGCAGTCTAACATCGTAAGCAAACCTTCGAACAATTCTGTCCAAGACCTTGACTAAACAGTTTGGGACCACTCGGATTAGACAATCTAAGATTTTGTTGGCTGTCTCAGACTCGACAACTCGAGAGAAAACACTTGATAAACACGCATCAATGAATCCAACCAGATATAACAAAATGTAGAGCGTCACCAAACTTACTTAAATTAACCCATTTTGTGTTTCCTTGAGGAGTCTAATTATTTATTTTTTTGGCTGCAGAGCGTCCTCCTGATGTATATCCAGACCCGAGCAACCCACCAAATGGAGGATGGAGTGGAATAAAGTGTCCTCCTCGTGGTTGCCGGCGAAATGCAGTTAAACAAGGCAACCCAAAACCTACTCCTACTAAAACCTAATCCCATATTTTCCATCTTAATTATGGTTATCTTTAATAATCTCGTCTTGTATAAATTAAGGGCAAATTTGTTTCTTTCATTTTAATACTGTTTTCTTTATTATAATTTAATGTTTGTTAATAGTATTGAGGTATTACATTTAAGTTAAAGTTTATGGTTATTTTGCTATTAAGCTCCTAAAGTGTGAAATGTAAATGAGAAAAGAAAAAGGCGAAGACGAAAAGTTAAAAGATAAAATTATAAAGGACTAAAGCAGAGAAAAGAACACAAAAAAAATATTATCTTGGTATTAATATAAATTTAGGGGAGCCTACAAAAAACTAGTCACATTTTAAAGGGTCGATCGAAAAATAACCCTAAAATTTATATTTCCCCGGACTTTAATCTATTGGTGAATTAATCGTCTACCTATGGAACTTGACAACTGTGAGAATAGTCCCACATGGGAGAATGGCTATCTAGCAATCAAGCATATAATGTCTAGGTCCACTCCACTCATTGCCAATTAGGCTTGAGTTGGATGACTACAAACTTAACATGGCATCATAGCTAGCCGCACACGTGATTGGTATAAAAGCGCGCAGTAGGCAAGAGATAAAAATATAAAAATATCTCCTATATGATTGATTAAATCAAACGAAATTTTATTCAATAAACTAAGCTCCCTTAACAATGAACATAAAAAACCTATTTAAAGGCTTGAAACCCTAAAATAATAGAAGTCTAAAATTACTAAAACTCTAACATATCTAGAATCTGCTAAAAACTAATAAAATAACTAAAAAATTAGGAAATCTTCTCTAAAGCAACTATTATTCTGAAACTACTAAAACTAATAAAATATAGAATTCAGATACTACTAAAAATAGAAAATCTTCCTCTAGGTCATCCAATTCCTAACTTGTCACAACCCCACTTAGCTTAAAATTCTAATGCTATTTTGTCAACTGCATCATCCTCCTGGGTTGGACAAATTTCGATCTTGAATTTGAATCGTCCTCGTCCAAATCATCTCCAGAATATGTTAATAAGTCTAACATTAAAAACATCCGAGGAGTGCGCATGACATAGCAATTTCAGACGATAAGCATTGAGATTAATTTTTTCAAGTATCTCTAGTGGTCCGGTTTTCCTAGTTGATAACTTGTTATTTTCGCCCACTAGGAATTTGTCTTTGGTTAAACCAACCCAAACATGCACGCCGTCCTCATACTTCACGTGTTCCTCTAGGCTCCCCCTATAATGAACTATACTCGATAAAGTCGCACTAGGAAATTGATTTATCGATGTTAAAATCCTTTAGCGGTGGGAAATCGTCAGATAGATCTGCAAGGAATACATTCGCGAATTTTTCCAATGTTGGGGGAAAGGAATATGGAATCACGTCATCCACAATACTACTTTCCTTACCAATCATCTATATTCAACATCAATTTGTTCAACCTCCTCAATCAACAACCCATGAGATAACAAATTTGAAGTGTCACCTTTATTAGTTGTAAGAGGAATCTCTCTACTAGGTAGCAACAAAATTTTCTTCTTGCCGAACTGAAAACTATATATGTTCTTTCCTTGCTTCACTTGTTGTAATTTTTGATACATTAACTTAGTGTAATTAGGTGGAAGAAAAGTTGCACGCATATATTTCTTCATCTTCTCCCACGAAGTAACATTCGATTTCCCTATTCTGGACCGCACCAACTTATGTTGCTACCACCATGCAACAACCCTATCACGAAGTCTAGTAGCCACAAGAGGAACCCGCCTATCTTGAGGTATCCCTTTAAACTCTAGAATATCGTCAACCGTAGTTAGCCAGTCGAGGAATTCTTCAGGTTGACCACGCCCTTGAATTCCGGGATATCAATCCTCAATCCCATTTTTAATCTCCGAGAACCGTGATTGGTTTTGTTCCTTCTTCCCTGAATGTCCCTAGTAAAAGGATATAAAATTATCTTTAGTAGATTCATCATCCCTTACCGAGTGACGATTTGGTGAAGTCAGTTCCCTTTGATGAACAATGAAGGCATCTAACCGATGCGTAAATTCTTCCATCATTCGAGTCATCTGTTGCCGGCATTCGTCAACACCGTCTAATCGTTGATTTATAGCTTCAGCTCTTTCATTAGCAATATTATCCATGAGATTCTCCCTACCTCTAGCAGGTTGTCTTCTCGGTGACATTGTTAAAGATCGACGCAAAATCTAATACCAACTGATGCAGCGCGCAGTAAGCAAGTGATAAAAATATAGAGACCGTTCCTCTATGAGTGATTAAATCAAACGAAATTTTATTCAATAAACTAAGCTCCCTTAACAATGAACATAAAGGCCTATTTATAGGCTTGGACCCTGAAATAATAAAAGTCTAAAAATACTAAAACTCTAAAATTAATAAAATCTAGAAACTGCTAAAAACTAAGAAAATAACTAAAACTGGGAAACAACTAAAAACTAGGAAATCTTCTCTAAAACAACTAATATACTGAAACTAGGGGTGAGCAACGGTCAGTTTTTTTCGATTTTGGCTCGAGCCGAAGCCGAACCAATAAGTGGCGGTTTGACTAAATCATCGGTCGAAGTCGAGCCGATCATGCGGTCGACCGACATGGTTCGACTCGGTTTGGTTCGGTTCGGTTGATCGGTTTAACCAAGCACAATATAGAGAAATGGTAAACTAATGTTATTCATATCATTGCATATATCGAAAATAAAATTAAAATTTCATCGTACTTTTGCATCATTACAAACAAAAAATGAAGTAGAATGGCGAATGCAAAATCTATAATTTTAAGTTACTAACTAAGAATATGTAGTGGTACATAGAAAATCAGTGAAGACTTACTTCTAAAACTTTTCAATCAAGTAGTATGGAAGAGTTGATTAGGGGTGTTCTATTTTTTTCCTTTGTTATTTAATACTTTCTACCTTTACAAAAATATTATTTCATTTTTCCTTAGGGTTCGTTCGGTTCGGTTTGGGCGGTTTCTAGAAACTCAAGTCGAAGCCAAACCAGACCGATTTAGGTTTGATCGGTTTTTTGGCCGAACCGAGTCGAACGGTGATCGGTTCGGCCCAAAAACCGAACGCTGCAGTTCGACTTGGTTTGGTTCGGTTTTTGCTCACCCTTATCTGAAACTACTAAAACTAATAAAATATAGAATTCAGAAACTACTAAAAATAGAAAATCTTCCTCTAGGTCATCCACTCCCTGACTTGACACGACCCCACTTAGCATAAAATTCTAATGCTATTTTGTCAGCTGCATCAAAAAGCCACACGTGCTCCACGTCACCTGAAAAGAAAGAAAAACATGTGCAAGGCTGAAATACGCCACACCTGAAGGTCTTGTCACTAAAAAAAATCGAGAATATTGCCGATGGAAATAAACCGTCGATATTTAGAAAAAACCGTTGGTAAAGGATTCTCACAACGGAGATAAAGTTGTCGACCAAAGAGGCATTAGGAAAACTTCTCGCGACGAATCTCCCGATGGAACCAAAGAGTCGGGACAACTTGTGCCGACGGTATTTGGCAATCTAGGACCGTCGGCAATAAATAATTAATTTCCCCATGAACACGTTTTCCAGCTAGTTTACTTGACTTTTGCCCACGGTTTGAGGTTTGAAAATTCCGTCGGTAATAGTTAAAGAAATAAATAAAAAATTAATTTTCCGCACCCGTTGTTATAGCCAGTGATCCATAAACTACAACTACATGATGAACAATAACCTGCTATTATTAGGCCACGACTTTGGGGAATAAAGAAAATTCTCCGGAAAATAAAGACTTTTCTTAAAACTAGTCAAATAAGATTGACTTTTATGTTTCTTTTTATTGCTAAGGGGCTTCTAATGTAAGAAGATGCTATAAAAAAGGCTCCTCCATCTCATCACCTCTCTCTACCACCTCATCATCTTCTCCGACGAAGGTCGCCGACCTTCAAACATAAAAAAAATCTCTCTCTCCAATTTTTTTTCCTTTCCTCTCTCTAGATCTGTTCTAGAGAGAGAGAAAGGAAAGGAAAAAAAATATTTGGAGAGAGAGACGAGAGAGAAATTTTTTTTAAATTTTTAATTTTTTTATGTTTGAAGGTCGTCGGCCGAAAAATTGACCGGCCGGCGACCTTCGCCGGAGAAGATGATGAGGTGGCGAGAAGATGAAGTGGCAGAGAGAACAGATGAGATGGAGGAGAACTTTCAAAAAAAATGTATTCTGTATTCCCCATAAAAATTTATTCTCTGGAGAACTTTCAAAAAAATCTAGAGTCCCTCGAGAATTTATTCTCCGGAGAATCTTTTTTATTCCCCAAAGCCGCGGCCTGTTATTATTATCATACATAAGTTTAAAAAGAAATTTCAAAAACATCAATGAACCATAAATAAATCTATAAAATTCAACATGTTCGTAAACAAAGCACAACTATCAAAATTATATGTATACAACAAATCCCGTTCTTCAAAATCCATATTTCTTCATCATTAAGTTTAATCCCTGGAAAAGAAGAAACAACACATATATATCCTAGTACCGAGTGACTTAAAAATTGATTAAAAGTCATTCCAACCAAAATTTTAGAAGTAAGACCATACGAATGGAGTCATCATTCATGAATATAAGAACCAAAGTAAGCTAATGCTCAAGCTACTAAATAAACTAAAAACACAAATTTGGCTCTATAATCAATCAAGAAATGGAGCAAGACCTCAAAAGGAGGAAACCAGAGTAAGTGTAGTACTTTTAGTAGTGATAATACTAATAGATTTTAGTGTCTGTGAACTAGCTTTATTACACTATGATCACTATCGATGTCTGTATCTATTTGAGTTTATACTATAACTAGGTCAGTTCTTTCGTATAACTAGATCAGTTTCAATATAGCAACATAGCTCTAATTCTCTAAACATGAACCGGAGCAATATTATTACCCAAGATAGGCCTACAAACCAAGTTCTAAAATGGAGAGCAATGCACTAAAGGAGTTGTCTTTATGAATCGGTTTTCCGACATGATGCTTCAAAACCTACAAAAACAAGACAAATAGCAACACTAAATCAAAGTAACTTTCAAGAATCTAAAAAGACCAAAACTAAAGGTAAGAAGAAATGACACTGACCAAGATGATCTTAATCAACCATCACTTTTTCACTAATAAAGACCTAAAATTTGAAGTCGTATCCAAGACCAAGACGGAAGAATTCATTCCCAAGAACATGGCATTCAAACTGTAAAGGGGAAGAACAAGAAGCTATAAGTTGACATACGGAAACAATTAGGTAATTTCACCACAAAATGTCATGAAAATTGCAGTCAGAACATAGAATCTAACCAAGGAGAAGCTCTAGTTGATATGCGGAAACAATTAGATGATTTCACCACAAAACTCTAAATCAAATATATTGGGTAACAAGGAGAAGCTTTAATTTATTATACGGAAACAACTATACATCAAAAGGATTCAAGTATATAATTAGGAGACTACTTGCATATTGAAGCATCTATTCCGAAGACTCAGAAGTCGCAGGTTTGATACTAAGTGGAAGTGGAATTACATGATTTATTGATTCTGTATAGGTGTCTTTAGGACAGTTGGTGACTGTTTTGAGCATATTCAATCCTTATCATGTATCTAAGTCAAAAATGACTGTAGATGTATAGTTGTCTATTTTACTCATCTAATCATGTTTTTTTTTTAAATTGAACGATAACACCGATGTTGCGTTTCATACTTATAAATCAGTACCTCATCATCCAAAATTGCATTTCGTGCAAACTTTACTAGTTTACCCATGAATCCAAGAGTTTGGGGAATCAACTCATCTGCACATAATTTATCGGATGAGTAGAACCCACTCACCACATTGTCCTTCCTATTATCTTCTTCTCAACATTATTATCTACAAGCAAGGAAAATTCCATAGGCATCTCATTTTGGCTATAGGACATGAATTTTCTATCACCTCAGTCACCTCTTACATCCAAGTAAAGGCCCATAATTTGTTTATTTGGATTGACGGTGAATTTTTTGCACCTGAAGGGGGCACCCACCTCACTTGGGTGCCTCATAGTCGAACTCGAACCTGCTTGGAGTGCCATAAACATATCTGGGGTGTCTAACTTCCTTACAACACACACCCTGAGGCCCGGGCACAACTAAAGACACTGATGGCTCCATTAACTGAGGAACTTGTGAGGCATATGGGTCATGGGTGTAACTCAACAATAAGAGGCTAAAATGATTACTCATAAGAACCAGTTTTTTTGGGTTGAACCATAAAAACCAGTTGGAAAATCAAATAACGAATCAATATATGAGACAAATTATCGAGATAATAATGATAAATACTACATGTACAAACGGTTGTGTATCTGCAAACATAACTCTTTCCCATGAAAAATGACGAATGTATCTAGCTGAAACCAACACAATACAATCCACACAATCAACTGTTTTTACACGAGACATGTAAACATACAATTTACCAACGTATAAGTATTGGGTGGACATTATTGAATGAGTCAACCTAACAAATAAGCTTCAAAAACTATATACTCCCTACATTTTGAGTCATTGACCTGATTATTATGAGTGTGACCTTCATTGATGACCAAAGAGGACATTTACCTTTTTGTCTCACAAAGACCAAAAGAGGATAATATGGAGAGTTAAATATGATGGTTAAAACTTCATGTTTTACAAAAGGCCGCGGCTTTGGGGAATAAAGAAAATTCTCCGAGTAAAAAAATTCTCGAGGGA
Organism: Eschscholzia californica; assembly: GCF_041429995.1. Lineage (NCBI taxonomy): Eukaryota > Viridiplantae > Streptophyta > Magnoliopsida > Ranunculales > Papaveraceae > Eschscholzia > Eschscholzia californica. Next base: position 7,194,390 of record NW_028238198.1, on the reverse strand, counting down.
ATCCAGATCTTTTTGAAAATTCTCCGGGGAATAAATTTTTATGGGGAATACAGAATACATTTTTTTTTAAGTTCTCCTCCATCTCATCACCTTTCTCTGCCACTTCATCTTCTCGACACCTCATCATCTTCTCCGGCGAAAGTTGCCGGTCGGCGACCTTCAAACATAAAAAAAAAATTTTTTTTTTAAAATTTTCTCTCACCTCTCTCTCTCTCTAGTATTGTGATTATTTTTCTAATTTGAGTTATGTTTGTGTTTTGGGTAATGCAGAGGAGTTGAGAAATCTACTAAAACAGGGGAAATAAATCATGAGTAGACAGAGGAAGAATCCTAAACTAGATTTGAGACTGAATTTATCACAACCTAGGGTTTATGACAACAACAATTATAATTATAATAATAACCCAGGAATTGTTTCATCACCAAGTAATAGTTCAGGTAACTCATCACCAATATCAATACCAAGTTCATGTGTTTCATCAGAGAATAATAATAGTATAGATGAAATTCTTAGATATTTAAGTAGTCCTGAAGCAACATCAATGGTTTTAGTTGGTTGTTCAAGATGTCTTATGTATGTCATGTTATCTGAAGAAGATCCTAAATGCCCTAAATGCAAAAGTACTGTTTTGCTTGATTTCCTCCGTGATAATACCACCAATAAAACCAGGAAGAACAATTAGCTAAACCCATCAATTACTACTCTCTCTCTCTCTCTCTCTCTCTCTCTCCTCTCTACTTTTTGTTACGGGTTTTAGTTGAAAACCTTTCTTTTTGGGATTTTGGGTTAGGGGAGAATGATTTGTTCTCACGAACACACCTTCTCTCTCTAGATCTGTTCTATAGAGAGAGAGAGAAAAGAAAAAAAAAATTTAGAGAGAGAGAGAGAGGAGAGAGAAAATTTTAATTTTTTTTTTTTAATGTTTGAAGGTTGCTGGCCGATAAATTGGTCGGCCCACGAATTTCGCCGGAGAAGATGATGAGGTGTCGAGAAGATGAAGTGGCAGAAAGAGGTGATGAGATGGAGGAGCTTTTTTTATAGCATCTTCTAAAATTAGAAGCCCCCTAGTAATAAAAAGAAACATAAAAAGTCAATCTTATTTGACTAGTTTTAAGAAAAGTCTTTATTCTCCGGAGAATTTTCTTTATTCCCCAAAACCGCGGCCTTTACAAAATTTGCACTGATATATCGTGGCAGAATAGTTCGCCAAATTCACCATCAAAAAATGAACTTTACAATTTTATTTTATGATTATTTTGAATTTTAACAACACATCTATTACGTTTTCACAATTATGTAGTCTTCTAAAGAAGACAACAAATTTACCTTCTTGACTGTAAAAAAAATAGTAGAAAAAATGTTGACAATATAAAATATTATAAACAATTTTTATAATTCTTATTTAAAAACAAATTTCACGGTTATTTTGTCGGTGGCAAACGGGTTAGGGGTTGTATTGGAAATATTTCGTTTTAACATTGTTGAAGGTCTTTGGGGTCCCTTAATATTAGTATACGTCTGTTTCTCTTTTTGTTCTTCTTATTATAAATAGGATAAAGATAAGAACAATATATTCAACTTGAGGAAGATTATTGGTGCAGTTGAGAATTTCTTGTGAGTTTCTTATCCAAGATTTCAAGTTTGGCAGACAAAAAATGGGTTCTAAGAAGTTCTTTAGTTTACTTGTTCTATTATTTGTTGCCTCTCTTCTCATCATTTCTTCACCTAACATCTCTGCCCAAAATGGTGGTAAGTTTTGCTCCTTCACACATCTTCCTTTTATTTAGGAGTATGCTTATTAAGATTCATTATTTCATATGATTTTCTATGGTTTATTTGACAAACGATAAAAAATTCCCAAGACTTCTAAGATTTTTGTTTAGGAAATGTTTTTATCGTTCATTAATTTAACTTCGGGGATATAATCTATCAAGTTAATATTATTAAGAAAAAATTAATAAGAAAAAAAGTCAACCAACAATGGTGTTAAAAGTCCAGAATTGGAAGCGACGGTTTCATAATATAATGCATATAGGTGTAACTATGTAAATTAGGTGATCTTGTGAAATTGCAGGGAAGTAGCTCATACTAAATATTCACACCTAATGAAACATGATATATTATTTCATTTTGACAAAGAATATAAAACAAAATTATGGACCCCATTTTTTTTTTTCGTAACCCAGAGGGGGACAATTATTTCGTTGTTCTTTACCCTACTTTTTTTTTGTACCCTACTTGATCAACTGTTTTTTTACGAGTCAGAGCACTAAAATATCTCTAAAATCTCGAAGTACCCAACACAAAAACGATCGGTGTGAACTGTGAAGAGAGAGGGACCTTCGACATTCGTTCTGTTATACTTGATCAAGACAACTATCTTTGTCCATGGTAGATAATGGCCGCGGCTTTGGAGAATAAAGAAAATTCTCCGGGGAATAAATACTTTTCTTAAAACTAGTCAAATAAGATTGACTTTTTATGTTTCTTTTTATTACTAAGGGGCTTCTAATTTTAGAAGATGCTATAAAAAAGGTTCCTCTATCTCATCACCTCTCTCTGTCACTTCATCTTTTCGACACATCATCATCTTTTCCGGCGAAAGTCGCCGGCCGACCAATTTTCCGACCGGCGACCTTCAAGCATAAATTTTTTTTTTTTTTTAAATTTTCTCTCTCCTCTCTCTCTCTCATTTTTTTTTCTTTTCTCAAGTTATATTATCTATGATGTGTAAAGTTATATTTACTTGTATATTATTAAAGAGAAAACAATTTTTACTGGCTTTTCTTGGTAACTTAAAATCTCCTATATTATCTATGATGTGTAAAGTTATATGTACTTGTATATTATTTTTATCTCTAACCTTTTTAGTAAGTGGCCCCTTGATTGATGGTGGGGTGGGGCAGTGCAGGCGCCCTGCCAACACCCTCCCCATATGGCCCTAGTGTCAGTAAACATATCCGAATTAATTCATTCTATTTTTATTTGGGGAGTCTAATTATTTTCTTTTTCTTATTTTGACTACAGATCCTCCTGATGTATATGCAGACCCGAGTAACCCACCAAATGGAGGGTGGACTGGAATAAGGTGCCCCCCTCGTGGTTGCCGGAGAAATGCAGTTAAACAAGACAACCTAAAACCTACTCCTACTAAAACCTAATCCCAAATTTTCCTTCTTATTTATGGTTATATTTAATAATATTGTCTTGGTATTTATATTTCCTCATACTTTAATCTATAGGTGAATTAATCGTTTGTCTTTAGAACTTGACAATAAAACTATTGTATGTCGTATTTTGTTTTCTGGATCGTTTCTCTTTTTGTTCTTCTTATAAATAGGGTAAAGATAAGAACAATGTATTCGACTTGAGAAAGATTATTGGTGTAGTTCAAGATTTCTAGTGGGTTTCTTATTCAAAATTTGAAGTTTGCTAGACAAAAAATTGGTTTCTAAGAAGTTCTTTAGTTTACTTGTTCTACTATTTGTTGCCTTTCTTCTCATCATTTCTTCACTTAACATCTCTACCCGAAATGGTGGTAAGTTTTGCTCCATTCTTTCTCTTTAAAAATAACTTTTTCTAGATTATATTGTATGTCTAAGTATTATTTAATTATTTATTTTATCGGTTGTTTAGACGAAAAAAGATTAATCTTTAGGAGTATGAATATTAAGATTCATAATTCCATGTGGGTTTCCATGATTTATTTGACAAAAGATAATAAACGTTGAGGAAACGTTTTTATTGTTTATCAATTTAACTTGGGGGATTAATTTATCAAGTTATTATTATTAACTTTCAACAAAAAAAAAGTTACTAATATTATTAAGAAAAAATTAATAATAAGAAAAATTAATGAAGAATGGAATTAAAAGTTCAAAATTGGAAGTAACAGTTTGGTAATAAATATAATGAAAATAGGTGTAACTATTTAAATTAGGTGATCTTGTGAAATTGCATCCAAAGTAGCTCATACTAATTATTCCTACCTAATGACACATGATATCTATTAGGAGTATTATATTTTGACAAATAATTGAAAAAAAGAATTTTTTGTGTACCCAAAGATTATATTCTACCTTTTTTTCAAAGCCCCGAAGGGGGACTATTATTCCGTTGTTCTTTACCCTACTTGGTCAGTTGTTTTTTTTCGAGTTAAAGCACTAAGATATCTCTAAATTGCATCTAATGTACCCAACCCAAAACCAACCGATGTAAACTGTGAAGAGAGGGACCTTAGATATTCCTTCTTATATATTTGACCAGAACAATTATCTTTGTCCATTTTTAGTGAATTTACAATATATATGATAATGAGCATAAGAAGACATAAATATCTAGTGACATGAAATAAAGAGGAATATCTTGTGGAGGCTAACTTGAAAAGAAAGCAATTTTTTACTGGCGTTTGTCGATAACTTAAAATCTTCTATACTAGTATTTTGTTTTAACTTAGATGCAAATACTTATAATAGTTATTTTTACTTAGCATAGCTTCTAAGATCTAAAATATTTTGAATGTTCCAGACGGGGAAGTCTGAGATCGAAAAAAATCTTCGAACAATTCAGTCCAAGACCTTCAAACTAAACAGCCTGGGACCACTAGGATTAGACAGTCTAAGATTATCTTGTACTTTACAACCAGAAAAAAAACGCCTACAAAACGCCAGGGCCGACCCTGGGCCTAGGCGAGCCAGGCCGCCGCCTATAGCCCCCAAATTTAGGAGGTATATAACATTATACATATAGATAGTATTATTATATGTGTTATTTTATATACTTATACATCAAATTTGATTGGGTAGTAGAGTTGGTGGAATAGTTGATTAGTGAACCTAAGATCAGGGGTTTGACTCCCACGACTTGTATTATATTTTAGATAATTTTTCCATGCTAAAAACAACCTAATTAATAGGAAATTATAAGAGACAAAATCATAACAGTTAAACTTATTCAAGAAGTTTACACCGGTGTTTATAGGTTTACAAGTAGTTACAGATAGCAGGAAATCTAGGGAAATCCGAAAGTATCCTTATACATTATCACATAAAATAACAACTTCTATTGATGAAACCCTAGACCTAGTTGTTCGGTTTGTGTAGTTGTGGTCTCATAGGATTTGGTTGGGCCTTGCTCGACTTCGGCCAGACCGGATATGGCTTGCATTCGATTGGGCCTGGTGAGATACCTTAACACTCCCCCTCAAGTTGGAGCAGGAAGGGACGTGATGTCCAACTTGCCAATAATCTGTTTGAATGCATCCGCTCCAAGGGGATTTGTGAAAAATATTCGCAAGTTGTTCAGAAGTTGGCGTGAAACGATGAACGATGACGTTAGCTTTTATCTTATCCCGGACGAAGTGGCAATCAATCTCAATATGCTTTGTTCGTTCGCGGAAAACTAGATTGTCAACAATGTGGAGTTGAGCTTTATTATCACAGAGAACCATCATTGGAGAAGAGTGGTCAGTACCAAAATCTCGAATTAGATACTTCAACCATTATAGTTCACTAGTTAAATGTGCTAGCGCACGATATTTTGCCTCAACAGAAGATTTAGCGATGGTAGGGTGCTTCTTGGATTTCCAAGAGAGTGGGCTGGAACCCAACATAGTAAAATAACCTGTGGTAGAACGGCAGGTGGATGGACCACCAACCCAGTCAGAACGCGATGAACAACAACATGATGAGTAGTACTTGACTTTTAGAAAAATTGACTAAGATTATTTACGGCATAACTGATATAAGGACGGGTGACAGTAAGATAAAGTAGATGGCCAATCAGGCGTCTGTAAACGGTGGGATCCGGAAGAGGGTCACCATTGGGTGAACATTATTGAATGGAGGAAGACTTAAAATATGATTGAAAAACTATATACTCGGTACATTTTGAGTCATTGACCTGATTATTTTGAGTGTGACTTTCACTGATGGCCAAATAAGACATTTACTTTCTTGTCTCACAAGGACCAAAAGACGCTAATATCAAGAGTTAAATCTGATAGTTCAAACTTCATGTGTTTACGAAATTTGTAGTGATATATAGTGGTAGAATAGTTCGGCCAAGTTGCCATCAATTTAAGAAATTGAACTTTAAATAGTATTTTCTTTTATAATTATTGTCAATTTTAGGTGTCGTTTGGCAACACTAAAATAAGTTATTTTTTTCCTTATTTAAGTAGAAAAGTCAAAAAGTTAGTTTGGTACGCAAAAATTACCGACTTTAATTAAGTTAAAATTTGACTTTTTTTTGAAGTTATAATTTTTAGCTTTTGACTTCAAAGTAAAGTAACTTTTTTTAGACACGCATGAATTTTATTTGACGATTTTTTTTCTATCTCCGCTCCTCTATCACAACAAAACTTCTACCATACCATTCTACTCCCACCACCACCACAACAAGCATTGCACCTCTCCACCACCCTACCTCAACTACCACCACCACACCTTAACCACCACCACAACCATACACCACCACACCTCGACAACCACCACCTCGTAGCTCCACCACCACCACGGCCACCGCCACCACCATCGCCACCGCCACCACCATCGCCACCGCCACCACCATCGCCACCGCCACCACCACTACCACCACCACCATACCTCAACAACAACCACCTCGTAGCTCCACCACCACCACCACCGCCACCACCACCACCACGGTACCTTCACCACCACCACCACCACCACCACCACGGTACCTTCACCACCACCACCACCACCACCACCACGGTACCTTCACCATCACAACCGCCACCACCACCACCACCACCACCACCACCACCATACCTCGACAACAACCACCTCTTAGCTCCACCACCACCACCACCACCACCGCCACTGCCACCACCACCACCACCACCGCGGTACCTTCACCACCACCACCACCACCACCACGGTACCTTCACCATCACAACCACCACCGCCACCACCGCCACCACCACCACGATACGTCCGCTGCCACCATCATACCTCTACCACCACCACCATCAAACTTCAACCACCACCATACCCCATAACCATACCTTCATGGCATCACCACTACCACCAATATCACCATTACTTTGTATACAAGAGTAATCATGGAAATCATAACTAAATTCAATTAAAATCAAATATCTCTATGAGAAAGAAAATAAAATTATCAATAGTAAATTAAGTTACCAAACTAACTTTTTGACTTTTTTACTTATAAGTAACATTTTTGCCAAATATACTTTTGAAACTTTTTTACTTTTTTAAAGTAAAATAACTTCTACTACAAGTAAAAGTACTTCTACTTTTGGTTGCCAAATGACACCTTAACAACAAATCTATTACTTTTTGAGTTAATTCTTATTTGGCCCCTACTTTGTGACCAGCTTCAAATATAGCCCTCAAATATCTGTAAATTCAAATATGGGCTCCCTATTTTCACACAAATGCCATAACTACCCTTCTTATTAATGTATTTTCAAAATAAAATAAAAAATAAAACCTAAATTCCACCGCACAACTCTCTTCACCACTCATGTCTCTCCACGTCAACTCTCTCTCTCTCTCTCTAAGTCACCACTCTCTTCTCTGACGAAGGTCGCCGGCCGGAAACTTAATTTTTTTTTTCACTCATCTCTCTCTCTCTGAAAATTCCGGCGAAGGGGGTTTCCCTTCGCCCGAATCTGGTCTATTGAAGAACATATCAGATCTTTAAAAAATTTTCACCACCAAATGGAGGGTGGACTGGAATAAAGAATCCTCCTCTGCTTACGGGCGAAATGCAGTTAAAGAAGGCAACCCAAAACCAACTCCTACTAAAACCTAATCCTGTATTTTCCATCTTAATTATGGTTATCTTAATAATATTTTAGTTATGGTTATCTTAAATAAGGAGTATTGTGTTGAATGAATTGAGAGAAATTTATTTATTTTATTTTGATACTGTTTTCTCTATTATAATTTAAAGTTTGTTTTAGTATTTGGGTAATACAGTTAAGTTAAAATTTACGGTTATTTCGCGATTGACCTCCTAGAGTGTGAGATATAAAATAGAAAGAGATGAAGATGAGTATGAAGATGGAAACTTAAAAAATAAACTTATAAAGGGCTAAAGCAGAGAAAAGAAAAGAAAAACACAAAAAGAAATTATCTTGGTAGTTATATAAATTTAGGAGGCTACACGTAAAGTTGTTCACACTTCAAAGAATCAATCGAAAAATAACCCTAACATTTATATTTGTCCGTGGAATCTGACAACAAAGTTATTGTATGTTGTATTTTGTTTTCTGGATGGATTTTTCTTTTTTGTTGAGGAGTTTTCTGGATGGATTTGGTAAATGAGAGGATATCTTTAGAAAAGACTGAGAGGTTGTTCTCCCACATGGTAATGACTATTTTGGGCTTTAATAGGATTGCTAGGGTTGGTCTAGCCGGGTTTGGACATGTTGTCTTCTTTGTTGGGGTCCCTCCTTATATAAAAAGGATTCCTAGTTAGAATAGGATTTCCCTTATTCCTTATTTAGGGAAAAATAGAAATTTTTATTTCTAGCCTAAAAAAGAATCCTAATTCTAGTAGAATACCTCCTTATTTATCATTATAAATAGGGAATGAAAGGGAAGAAATTATTCATACTTTCAAGTCAGAAAGTATCCTCCCAGTTTGGAGATTTACCAGTGAATCCTTTCAGATCATGTCTTCTCAGATTAGAGAGAGAGAGATAGAGATCAGAGAGATGAGAACAGAGAGAGGTCAGAGAAAGAGATATTTCTGAAGCGGTTCTTTCAAGAGAGATTGAAAGAGAAGAATATTGGTTTGAAGAAAAGAAGATTATTAATCTTGTGAAGCAATTTAGTTTGTAGTTATCTTCTTCAACCTTTGGTGATCTAGAATTTGTTCAACTTTGCAGAGCCTTGCGAACACCTTGCATGACTTTTGCAAATTCCTTTCACAACTTTGCGAACACCTTGCAGAGCCTTGCAAAGCCTTGCAAACACCTTGCAGAGCCTTGCAAACACCTTGCAATGCCATGCAAATGGTTTGCAAATTAGTTTTTTAATTGATTTAACATTAAATTTGTTACAAATTATTATATATTGTCTAATAGAATGTTGTATCGAAAAACTAGCTAAACCCCCTCCAAATTCATAATAGTCATTTTATAAGCTCTAGCACCATCATTTTACATTTCTTCGAAAAACTTCCAAAGCTTTCATGAAATTCTCAATTTGAACATAAATACCAATCATGATTGTCCAAGAAAAAATATTTCTCACAGACATTTCATCTAACAACTTTATAGCTATTTCAACCAACCTAAGTCTTGTATAACCAACTAACGTTGCATTCCAAGCAACAACATCTCTTTCAAGCATTTTATCAAACACATTGCTTGCATCAACTATACTTTCACAACTTCTATATAAATCCAACAAATAAGTTTGAACATAAAACATCAAAAGTAACAAATTGTCATCCATCATTCATAACTCAATGAAAATAAAGCAATGAAGAAGTTGGATTATACCTTGAAGCACTATCAAATTCTCCTTCCATTGAAAGTATATAAAACTTTCTCTCTCTAGAATTTAGAACCAAAAACTAAATCAAACCCCTTAAAAGCCTCTTCAAACAACAAACAAATAGATTAAATCACCAAAACCTAAAAACATCAACCTATCTTATAGCCAAAATCGATTCAAACCCCAGAAATTCTAATCGGCGTCGACAATCCAACTCGGTTCGTTCATGAGAAAAACTCAAGTTCCTGATTTATTAGTTAGATTATTACTAGGTATTTCTAATTGAATGAAGGGTATTTTTGACTCTTAAAAAGTTGGTGCTTTTAAAAATGTCCTTCAAGCCTATTTTTATAACTTACTTGGGACCTAGCTAGTTAAAAAGATGGGTTGTCTTTTTAACAAAACAATACAAGAAATTGGGCCTCCGACCCAATTTCCTGTTGGAGATATCCGTGGTGATGACGTTTTGGTTTTGGTTAGGATTTTGGTTTCTGATTGATTCGGATAATAGGAAAGAGAAAATTTGATTTCCAAATCTGTTTAGAGGAGAGAGAAATTATGATTTATTTCTATCCATTTTTTTCTAATAAATCTCCATATTTTTGGCTAATAAATCTCCATATTAAATCTGTAAAGAAGAGAGAGAAAATTGATTTGGAAAAGTTTGGGTTTTGTTTCTAAACAGATTATAGAAGAGAGAGAAATTTTTGTGAGAATCTATCCGTTTTTTCCTAAATTTATCCAAAAATCAAGGTACATTAAACCGTTTGAAATTTTTTTCTGGCCCCACATATTAAAATCCCGCGAAAAACGACTGGGACATGGAAGGAATTATGTAATATATATTAAGGGTTTTTAGTCCCAAGAGCAAAAGGACTAAAAATCCATTTTTTGGGAAGATTGGACCCTAAACCCTTTTTGAACATTCTTTTGGGTTATATACCCACGGACTATATTATCTACAAGCTAGGAAAATTCCATAGGCGTCTCATTTTGGCTATAGGACGTCAATTTTCTATCACCTCAGTCACCTCTAACGTCCAAGTAAAGGACCATAATTTGTTTATTAGGACCGATCGTGAATTTTTTGCAACTGAAGCGGGCACCCACCTCACTTGGGTGCCTCATGGTCGAAGTGGAACCTGCCTGGGGTTCCATAAACATATCCGGGGTGTCTAGTTTCCTTACAACACACACCCTGAGTACACACGTAATACACCTAAAGACACTGATAATTTCTTGCTAAAGCTAAATTTCATGAACACTTTAAGGGCGGGCTTCATTAACTGAGATTTTCTTGTGACGCAAATGGGTCTAAGTCTAACTAGGGTCGGGAAAACGGTTCGAGAATCCGAAACCCGACCCTAATCGCCCGATCCGAGGCGACCCGGAGACCGAAGGAGATCAGGTGCGGGTTTACTCGGCCCGAAATTTCGTGCGGGCGTGGGCAGACATCGGGTAGGGGGTCTTACCCGAGGTCCGACCCATACAGACCGCCCGAAATTCAAGCCCGATCCGCCCGACCGAAATTCAAACCTGACCGCCCAAAATTTTTACCCGCCCACGACTTAAACCCGTTACCCGCGACCAATGGCCGCAGCCAATACCCGCGCACGATACTCGCGACCGCTACCCGAGACACATTTCTTTAATCCCTTTATGATCCAACGGTTGAGAATCATCAACCGTTGGATCAAAATATCTAACCTATATATACCCTCTCAAAAGACCACTCTCCCTAAACTTAAACTAAAACCGCCTCACTCACACTGACAGTCACTCACCGCCGACGACCACCACTCCCGAACAACCGATCCACCATATACCACCACCACTACACCTGTAATAGTAACACAACCACTCCATAACCACCAAATATAATAGATGAAATTTAGTTCAATTTTTGATATTTTTTATTTTTTATGTATATTATTTTTAATTTAGTTTAATATAAACGGAACCTGAAGCCCGACCCGCCCGAGCCCGTTAGAGCCCGAACGGGCACTCGGGCATAATCGGGTCGCGGGCTCCCACATGCTCATATTTACCCGCCCGATATCCCGATCGGGTGGCTTGCTATCCCGATCGGGTGGCTTGCTATCCCGCCCGTGCCCGAAAATCGTGAGCCCGAACCCGCCCGATTCCCACCCCTAAGTCTAACTATCCAATAACATGCTTAAATGATTACTCATAAAAACCAGTTTTCTGGGTTGAAACCATAAAACCCAGTTGAAAAAACAAATAAAGAATCTATATATGAGACAAATAATCGAGATAATTATGTTGAATAGTACATGTAGAAACGGTTGTCTCTCTGCAAACATAAACCGTTCACGTGAAAGATAACGAATGTGTTGAGCTGAAACCAACACAATGTTGGAATTTTGGACAAGTTATTAAGTAATATATTCTATAAAATCAGAAATCAATTTTTATAATATTTGAATTTGAAATTTATGTCTAATAGTTATATCTTTTGATAAATTATATGGAGAGATATCTCTTTTTGTGAAAAGATTTTCTACTTGAAAAATGTCTCTTTGTTTTCTATAAATAAAGTTTTCTCTAAACAAACTAAATGTATGATGAACCAACATGTAGAAACAATGTCGGAAAACCTTTGCCATCTTCATTATGTTCTAATGCTCCTTAAGTGAAATCTCCACAAGTTACTTGGTGTAGTTTCACAAAGGCTTGTCATATCTTGGGAAGCAATTTGCCTTGTACCCTTCAAGTAATCTCTTGTGAGAGGGGGCAAATAATGCTTTAAGGAAAGTGTACCTAGTACACGTTTCAAGCCTCTAATCTCCATCCCTCTTCTATCCCTCTTATTTGTGTTTCCAAAGACAAATTGTCTAACAATCTTAAAGCATTATATTATTATATTGTGGAGATTGAGGCTACTATGATAAGAATCAAATTGATTAAGTTTGTGCAATGGGTCAACTTCAGTTTTCTGTGGGGTTCAAAACTTAATCCATGAGATAGATAGCATTGGTTAGTTCCACACGGGAATTGGCATTAAACGATATTTATTGTTTTGGACAAATGAAGTAGTTGATTCTATTCATGCATGAAGGTAACATTGTATAAGAAAAGAAAGAAAGAAAAAATCATAGTTTTAGATTCAGTCATTCAGAGTATTCATGGAAGTGGCTCGTCAACACCAAATTCTTGATGATGATGATGATGATATGATGCAAAGAAGTAAATATTCGAAGTCGTTAAAATTCATCCATTGGGAGCGATTCCTTTGGAATTGTACTAGTCTACTAGATAAAGGACTTACAGACTAAAAGATAGAAGGACAAACATTAATCAGATAAGTTTTATTTTCTCTTTTATTTATCTTTACGAAATTTGTGTTTTATCTAATGTTGGTGGAGGTGACCTTTAGAATCAGAATATGGACAATTTGTCCATGCATAAGTTACATAGTTATGGAAAAAATGGCATCATCCGTTTGAACTTCTTGTTGTTTCTTTACCCTTGACATGGGTCATAAAGGTTGAGGGTAAATTAATGAATATTTGGGGTGTATCAACAAGGAAGGTTCAAACTTTATCTGGAACACAATTTGGAGTGCAAGTACATTTGTTAATGAGAACCGAAAGAGGGCAATGAAATGAGTGTAGTATTATCTAACAATCTAACATGATGCATCTAACTAACCATAATAATTAGAAAGCATCATATGGTTACTATGATTTGAATAGAGGTGACTATTCATAAGGCAACTTGGGTTTTTTCCAATGTCCTTGGAATGATCAATGGTTGTAGGAAATATTGGGCAATAAATGTGAACGACAGAAAATTAATTAATAAATGAAGTAATACAATTTCTCGAATACAAAAGTTTGTATGGACTCAACAACAAGGTATGTGTCAACCCTTCATTAATCTTACTGATTTGTCTAAATAAATTATGACTGTGATGCCACCATATGTTTACATATTAATGAGTTATAAGAGACACTGAACTATAGATTGTATTGAAGTCTTATGACACCAAACAGTGATATATATTCTTTATGACATGGGCACATAATTAGTGTTTTTTGATTTTTTATATTATACACTGATATTGTTAGTCAATGGCAATAATAATACATATTTAAAATAGTGGGGGTGTTGGTGAGAGTTAGATGAAAGAATACCATAGATAAACATTGGAACCTTTCAGGATTGTAATTGTGTGATGAAGACATACTTGCAGGTAAATTGTGAAATTTCAATCTATGCACTCTATTTTGTCTGTTAATAACTTCTACTTACCCGAAAATATAATAATTGTTGTCCTTATACATACTGTACATGCTAAAGATAATTAGTAATGCTAGAGAGATTTTGATAAGTGAGATGGAGTTGAGGACATCAACCCAATATTGATGTTAGTTCATGTGTGTTGCTAAAGTAGTGTGCATAAGATAATATTATGAATAAATGAATTAATATTGATCGTCACAATACCAATGCGAAATGTTGATTAGTTAATGTGGTTTTTGTATACATAATTCTAGTCTCAAAATTTATATACCAATGTTGTTTTCTTTTCAAAAACTGGTTATGCATGAGTTTTATTTCTTATGATGAGAATAAATCCCACTAACCTATGGGAATATTAAGGTATTTTGCATCCTAGGTTCCAAAGACGATGACAGTTTTATCTCTTCAAAAGTGAACTTGGGAATAGTAGGGGAGAGCAAGTAAGGAGCAACTAAAGCTTGATAATTTCTTGATCCCATAAGACATGTTTGTGGCTCGATATGGATCCCATAAGATATATCAATACACAACAGAAATAGTGGGGTAAGCCGATAAGGATGGCATAAAATCAATGAGGGACCCAAATATACCAATTGTGTGGTTATTGATGATTATCGTAATTTTGAGAAGAAATTTCATTATACATTGTAACAATCTTGACACTAAGGCGGCCGACTTATTGTCAAGTGGAGAATGTTACTGTTTTGCTTTAGTATATGATGCTCTCATAAATATGCATGAAATTTACAAGATAATCAATTGTTGGATATTTGAAATTGTGGGGGTTCCCAATGTCAAACTATTGGATTCAAATCTAATATTTATTCAAAGTAAATATTTATTCAAAGTAAATATATGAGAAAGTTAATTCTCTATTTCTTAGTCTTGTTGATCTAAATGTGTATGGGGATATAGTGAACACAGTGAGAAGTTTAGACATGGTCTATACTGAATGTGAAATACAAAATTCATGATGGAATTATAGTTTCTTATATTTGAAAGAATTTAGTACACAAATTTACTAAACCTCTAACGAGAGGTACGTTAAATTCTACATCTAGAGAGATAGGGTTGAAACTCTTTACATAAAAGTCACCATTGACGGCAACCCAATCTAACACTAGGAAACGACTAGTCTTAGATTCAATGGGTAACAACAAGTCATTGATAAGTGGCTAGTTTCAACACTTAAGTTTTATATCTAACCCTATCTAGGATGATAAGTGTTGGTTGCTACGGTTTGAGGTTGAGTTTAAAACTCTTAATGAAGTTCAGTCAAAGACAAGTATCTCTAAAGTAGCAAAGATACTGGAAGAACTTCAACTATGTGAACTTAGAGGTGGTGCCGCCTGTCATTAGATTTAGAGTTTATCTAAGGAGAGTTCATGAAACCAAGAAGCACATGGCCATATAAGTGCTAAGCGAGAAAAGTGTGGAGCAAAAGAACAAATGTATTGTGTGTGTGGTGTTACCGGTTTTATCACAAGGAATAACTGGTTCAAAGCTACAAGCTACCTGGGATTTCGATAAAACTTTGTGCACTTACACTAAGGTATGGTTCAAATCGAAAGATACCATACTTTATGCACTAATACTAATATATTTAGTTTGGCAAAGGAATTTTATTAATAATTGTCCAAGTGGGGGATTGTTGGAATTTTGGACAAGTTATTAAGTAATATATTCTATAAAATCAGAAATCAATTTTTATAATATTTGAATTTGAAATTTATGTCTAATAGTTATATCTTTTGATAAATTATATGGAGAGATATCTCTTTTTGTGAAAAGATTTTCTACTTGAAAAATGTCTCTTTGTTTTTTATAAATAAAGTTTTCTTTAAACAAACTAAATGTATGATGAACCAACATGTAGAAACAATGTCGGAAAACCTTTGCCATCTTCATTATGTTCTAATGCTCCTTAAGTGAAATCTCCACAAGTTACTTGGTGTAGTTTCACAAAGGCTTGTCATATCTTGGGAAGCAATTTGCCTTGTACCCTTCAAGTAATCTCTTGTGAGAGGGGGCAAATAATGCTTTAAGGAAAGTGTACCTAGTACACGTTTCAAGCCTCTAATCTCCATCCCTCTTCTATCCCTCTTATTTGTGTTTCCAAAGACAAATTGTCTAACACACAATACAATCCACACAATCAACTGTTCTGGCTGACATGTAAACATATAATTCACCAACTAATTTTTGGGTTTTTAGTAAAAAAATCTACATCTAAACAAATATTTAGTCCACCCTAATATTAGTATAGGATTTTAAACCAAAATAATAATTATAATAGGTATTTAGTCCAAATTGATCCATCTCTACAGAAAAAATAGGTCTCTTTTGTTTATACTTAATCATAATACCCATTATAACCTTTTGGAGTATAAGAAAAACCCCACTTTTGATCAATCCCCAAAATTCTCTTTCTTGTTTTTCTCAGATTTTTCAGATAGATTTCAAACTTACTATCTGTTTTGCAATACACACGTTATTTAGTAATACAAATTACGTATATTTCTACAACAAAACATATTTAATATAGTTAAATCATGTCTAAATGTTAAAGTTACAGTGTTTTTCTGTTTATTGATTCTTGTTTTTCTTATACATAATGTGTTATTTATTCTTAAAGTTTCATACTTTATTTCATTTTTTTTTTATATGTTTCATACATAACATATTATGTATCTTCAATGTTTCTTCAAAAAAGGAAAAGGACTAAAATCCTTTTTTCTTAGAAGATTGGACCTTAATCTATTTTTTAAGTTTATTTTAGACTTAAAATCCGTGGACCCTTTAGAACATCTCCAATGCAAGACTCAATCTTAAAATCTTAAGTGCCACCTAGGACTTTAGAGTTTTTTTTGATAAAAAACTTCTCTAATGCAAAACTCAATTGAGATTTTAAGATGTGGAAGCATTAAATTTTAAGATGTCTAAACTAGAAACTCTATTTTTGAGATCTCTTTTGAGAGTCTAAAGTGTCATAGTGATCAAATTTAATTTTTGGACCAATAGAAAACCTTTCTTTCTCAACCACTTTTTCCTATTAAATGTATGTGTGACATGTGTATATATTAAAGTTTTTTAGAGTGTTGCATTAGAGAAGGATTTGAAATAGAGACACACAAGTTAGTCACATAGGAAAGGAAATCTGAGACTCAACACATAAGTCAATTAGAAATTTTTTTGAATTTTGCATCAGAGATGCTCTTACCAACAAATATGGTGTCAAAAAAGTTGGTCAAATAATGTAGGAAATATGAAACATCAATCATTTTTGTGGTCATTATTTGCATTTAATAAGTTTCAACTATAAAGATAAGTATTGGGTGGACATAATTGAATGAGTATACTTTTTTTTTGTTGAGAGGTTGAATGAGTGAACCTAGAAATAAATGATGAAGATTTAAAAAACTATTGAAAAATTATATACTCCGTCCATTTTGAGTCATTGACCTGATTATTGTGAGTGTGACCTTCATTGATGGCCAAATACGACATTTACTTGCTTTTTGTTTTAGCCACCACATTTACTTTCTTGTCTCACAAGGACCAAAAGAGGAGGATAATATATATATAGAGAGAGAGTCAAAACTTTATGTCTTACGAAATTTGCAGTGAATCAGTGATATATCGTGGCAAAATAGTTCAGCTAAATTACCATCAACAAAAGAAATTGAACTTTAAGTATTTTATTTTATGATTATTGTGAGTTTTAACAACACACGTGTTACGTTTTTCATAATTAGTTATCTAAAGAAGACCAAAAAAATTTATCTTCTTGAAGCTAAAAAATAGAGATAAACATTGACCAAATAAAATGTTATATCTTCTGTTAGATCTAATATTATGATGTTGTAGTAGTACAGAGAGACAGGAAAGAGGATGGTGGTGTGGGTAACGATTTTCTCGACATTGATCGATCATCAATAATTTTTTCGGCCTTCATCTCTTACCACGACTAGTTTCTTCATCATCAATATCCATAACACTTACAGGGTTCTTCTCGGCTTAAAGATGATGGATTCATCATAACAATTTCATTGTCGGCGTGTTCGTCATCAGAGAGAAGGAGAAATTTGTGCTTGGACTTGATGGTCTGAGACTCATAGAGATCTTTGAAGGATGATGGTCATGTTTGTGCGGTTTCTTAAGAGGGACTAAGAGGAACTTGCCTCGGGGTATCAACTTCTTAAGCACTAACTTACGACATTTGACGTCACATTAGACATCGAGAAGATGAAAAGAAAAGACTGAAATATCTTCGTTCAAGAAGATAAAGTTATGAAATAACTCAATCTCCATCTTTGAAACCAAAGGTCAATGTCTCCGGAGACATTCATGATTCTCCTCCGAAAAATTTGGTGGTGTTCTTGATGTAACCATTATGCGTCTCTACTTGGTTCATTCTTCTTCATTAAGTATAATAACGTTCACGACCCTTAGAGTCCCCTTCGCGATGTTTAAGATTTTTTATTTATAATCTTTAGAGTCTTTTTATTTTTATTTTTGTAATATTGTACTCCTTTCTCTTCATGTTGTCTTTACTTTTGCAAGCTTCATGTTGTTATTTTCTTCAGTAAATTCATGTTGTACTCAAAGGAGTCAAAACTCTAAAAACCATGTAATGTGTTTGATTGTATTCCTAAGGGCAGAGCCAGGATCCACACCTAGCCCTGGCTAGCCTCTAAATGAAAAATCTGGAAAAGAAAGGTAAAAGAAAAGAAAAATAGAGAACAAAATAATGAGGATGGAGAGTTTCGAACTCGTGACCTAGTACACGTGCAACCAAGGCCAATACCAACTGAACCGCACTGCTTACTCTGTCAAATATTGCCTTCTAATATAGTTATTTGAGAACTAACCCTGGTTGTTTCATCCGCAACACTACCTCCTAATATAGATATTCGAAAACTAACCCTGACTGCAGACAGGGTTAGTCTCCATGTAAACGCCTTTGTGTATTCCTTCGTATGAATGAAATTCTTTAAATCAAGAAAAAGTAATTATAATTTTTTTATAATTTAAAAGAAGAAGTTTCATTGTTATTTTGTTGGCGCAACCGGGTTGTATCGGAAACATTTTGTTTTAACATTGTTAAAGGTCTTTCGGGTCCCTTCATACTAAAATGTCTGTTTCTCTTTTTGTTCTTCTTATAAATAGGGTAAAGATAAGAACAATATGTTCAACTTGAGGAGGTGCAGTTCAGGATTTCTAGTGGGGTTCTTATCCAAGATTTCAAGTTTGGTAGACAAATTTCATCAAAAAAAAAAAGTTTGGTAGACAAAAAATGGGTTCTAAGAAGTTCTATGGTTTACTTGTCCTGTTATTTGTTGCCTCTCTTCTCATCATTTCTTCACCTAACATCTCTGCCCAAAATGGTGGTAAGTTTTGCTCCTTCACACAGGGTCCTTTTCTCTCTTTTAGCTCTCTTTAGAAAGCACTACTTATAGATTATATTGTATGTCTAAGTATTATTTATTTATTTTAGGGTTGTTTAGATGAAAAAGGGAGTAATCTTTAGGAGTATCAATATTAAGATTCATAATTCCATGTGATTTTCCATGATTTATTTGACAAACGATAACAAATTCCCACGAATTCTAAGATTTTTGTTGAGGAAATGCTTTTATCATTTATCAATTTATCAAGTTAATATTATTAAAATAAAATTAATAAAAGAAGTGAATGAACAGTGGAACTAAAAGTCTTTTATTTTGTTGAAACATGGAACTCAAAGTTTTAAATTATGTGATCTTGTGAAATTGCATCCAATTAGTAGCTCATACTAATTATTCCTACCTAACGAAACATGATATCTATTATTTCACTTTTAACAAATAATATATTCCTACCTTTTTCTTTCGCAACCCAGAGGGGGACTATAATTTCGTTGTTCTTTACCATACTTGGTAAAATTTTTTTTACGAGTTAGAGCACTAAAATATTTCCAAAATTTCTAAGTACCCAACACGATATACTGGTGCCCTGACTTTTGAGGGATTTTAGGCGAACGTATCGACGAGGGCCCTTACACTTTACGTCGAAAAAATATAAAATTTGATATTTTTTTTATTAAATTTATAGTTGTTAAAATTATACATGAAGCAAATACTACTTAAACACCACTATTGTTGCATTTTCGATGTAAAATCACTAATTACATTTGTGTAGTCAATATTCTAAGGTAATTAATGTTCAATAAATAACAATGCTAATCCATTTACTCTTTCTTGAGACATGGTATAGCGTAAGTAAGACTTGATTAACTTCAACTTTGAAAAACTTCTCTCCGCAGGAGTCATAGTAACCGGAATGGTCAAAAGAATTCTATGAGCGAGTCACGCATTCAGGAACCCTTCCATCAATTTCAAATACTCTAACACTTCAATTGGTCTTTTAGAATTCTCTGGCAAACCCTCTTTAAAACTTTATGTTCCTAATACAAATCATCTCCATGAATGTCCTTGTTGTTCATCCTTAAGAGAGCTTTCTAAATTGGTTCAACAAATCTTTAAACTCTAATTGTCTAACTTCTTTGAATCAAATAAAATCTCAAAACGTTTCTATATACTTGAAACTGTTCAAACCTAATTTTAATAGATGAAATAACTTTATCAACAATATGCATAAAGTAGTTGATTCGAAATAATTCTTCGGGTGTAGATGTGTAATAAACTCTTGTAGAGATTCTAGAGAATGAAATAGAAATGTGGGATTTTATAGAAATTAGAAAAGATATTCTTTTATTAAGGTGTCTTTTAGGCTTCCATGAGTAGTTAATTAAGTTTAAATGTTTTTTTTTTTTGATGAGAAAAGTTTAAATGTTATGTCGTTGTCTTTTAAATTTCATATTAATAGGTTGTTTTTAACAATCTAACTTTAATCAATTTTAGTAAGAAAAATTATCTAAAAAATAATGTTTGTTGTGAGATTCAAATCCTTGGCCTTGGGTTCATTAATCAACTACTCTACCAACTCTACTACCCAAACAAACTTGATGTATATGTGCATAAAATAATACATATAATAATACTATATATATACATTATTTTATGAATTGGAGCCCTCTAAATTTGGAGCCCCTAGGTCGCCTAGGACCAGGGCCGGCCCTGACAACACAAAACCAACGGATGTGAACTATGAAGAGAGATGGACCTTACTCCTTTTTTTTTGTTGAAAGAGGGGCCTTAATCATTAGCTATCCGTTCATATATTTGAGCAGGACAATTATCTTTGTCCATGTTAGATAATTTACAAGATATACGATAATGAACATAAAATTTCGTAGATATTTAGTGACATGAACTGGAGACGGAAAGAAATCAAAGACTTGAAACGTGTATAACAGACTCAGAATTAATGTCCAGTGGAGGCTAAATTAGAAAGAAGATAATGTTTTTACTGTCGTTTGTCGATAACTTGAACTCTTCTATACTGTCTATTTTATATAACTTAGAAACAAACATTTATAGTTGTTATATTTACTTAGGGACAAATATTCAGTAGTTATTTTTAATTAGTAGAACATATTTTTGTCCTTTATAATTTGTAATCTATTTATAACTAGTTTACATCAAACATTAGATAAAACTGTGAGGTTCTTTAAGTGTGGGGAAATGCTAAATGTACAAAGAATCTTTGACAAGATTCTTGACAAAATGTCATTTGAACGGTCCCTATCAAAGTCAAATTTTGAAAAGCTTTGATCAATTTTTATCTTTTAGTGAAAAAGAGTCGTTAAGTCACAAATTTTGTCAAGGATCTTGTACATGTAGCACTCTCAGTAAGTGAGAGAGGAAAGGGGCCGCAGAACAACTTTTCACTTTGGATTTTCTTCCAAATTTTTTGTCACATATCTTACATTCTTTCATGTTTTCTTGAAGTGTATAATTAGTGGTCCTTTCTTTGAATAAAAACTGAAAAAAAAAACTTCAAAAGACCCAAATTTTTACCAAATTAATTTATAGATCTAACTTTTTTATGATGGTATCTTTTAATCTTGCGTTCGAGAAATTTTTGAAGTGGTTAAATAATTCCTTAAAAGATATTTATCATCAATATTAGGTTGTTTTCGAGTGGTTTGTAAGTAGTAATATAGTTTATGAGATCTGAAATATTTTGAATGGTCTCAAATTGGGCAGTCAGAGATCGTAAGAAAACCTTCGAATAGTTCAGTCCAAGACCTTCAAACTAAACAGTCTGGGACCACTTGGATTAGACAGTCTAATATTATCTTGGATGTCTCGTACTCGACAAACCGAAAGAAAAACGCGTACAAAATGCGCATTAATGAATCCAACCATACGCTAGAACCAAAAAGTGGAGCGCCAGCAAATGTATCGAAATTAACCCATTTATTTTTCCTCGGAGAGTCTAATTATTTTCTTTTTCTTATTGTGGCTGCAGGTCCTGGCAATGCATATCCTGGCACTGCATATCCAGACCCGAGCAACGGCAACCCATCATATGAAGGGTGGACTGGAAGAAGGTGTCCCCCTCGTGGTTGCCGGCCAAATGCAGTTAAACAAGGCAACTCGAAACCTACTCCGACTAAAACCTAAACCCATATTCTCCTTAATTATGGTTATCTTTAATAATGTTGTCTTGGTAGTTATAATTCCTCGGGCTTCAATCTACGGGTGAATTAATCGTTTGTCTATCGAACTTGACAACAAAACTATTGTATGTTTTATTTTGTTTTCTGGATGGATTTGATAAATGAGAGTATATCTTTACTTAAGAAAAGACTGATCGGTTGTTCTCCCACACGGTGATGACTTTTTTGGGTTTTAGTGGTACTTTTCCATGTTGGTCTAGCCGAGTTTGGACCTGTTCTCTTCTTTGCCACCGAAAAGACCCGTCCCGTTTTTTAGTTTGTCGTGAAGAGTGCAACACTGTGATGTAGAAGAAAACATCATCAACAACTCAAATCCGTTGTGTATCATTTGGTTCAAACCCGCAATAAACACTAATTAAGTCTTTACTAGTTAGTAATTGTGTTTCTATGACATTATATAGTGATTTTTTTGTTATCCATCATTATGTATGACGTGAGGTCAAATATTTAAAACCTATGGATTATTGGTAAAATAGAAGTAGACGGAAACGGGTTGTTAATCTACAGAAATAATATGGGGGTTAACAAGTTGGTAAGAACAACTCCAATAGAAGAATTTGGGAGCCTATTAACCCTAGGGGAGCCCTCATCTGAAAGTTTTTGTTGGGTTTGCTGTAAGATTTTTCATTAGAGGAGCTCAAGAGGATTGAGCATAGGGGTTCCTATAGGTGTCCCTTAGTACTTTTTTTTTTTTTGGAAATTGGGTACGATCAACCATAGTCATTTCATTTGGCATTGATACATCAAAGAAGTGATAAGCTGGATACCCGCCCATCCAAACCTCTTACAAGACCGGGCCTATAGCCCAACTAAACAATGGCCTAAAACCCAACTACATTATTTATACCTTAATAATCTCAATTCAAATAACCAAAGATTCCACCTTCTCTGCGATTCGAACCTGGGACCTCCAGGACTTTCTAGAGTTTATGTCAACACTTTTGAACCACTTGGGCTACCAACTGTTGACATAGTATCCCTCAGTACTACCAAGGCCTTCTTCTTACAAAACTTTATGTGTTAATGTGGGGAAAGAGCAGTCTTTAGCAAAAATAAAACCCCCCTTAATGCTTGAGGGTGTCTGGCTCTATAACCTTAAGATTGGGCTTTATTTTGGCACTTTACACATCTACGATTATATCATGTGAAAGTCCTAAAGGCACTCACACTTATTTTCTTTTTCACTACTCAATCATTAGGGCAAATCAAATGTATGGGGCTGGGCTCCCAAAATTCAAATTTTGGGAGCCCAGCCCTCATGCTCCAATCCGGGAGCCCCGGAGCTGGGCTCCCGGTGGGACTAGGAGCCCCTAATTTTTTGTTTTTTTTTGTTTATCTTTTTGAAATTATCTCTCTCGAATACTATCACATTTTAATTCATAGTCGAAATCTAATGACTCATAGTCGAAATCTAAAATAAAAATTTCGCACACGTTCTTCGCACACGTACATTATTTTGATTTGGGAGCCCCGGTTGGTAGCCCGACTTTAGAATTGAGAAAGGCTCCGGGACTCCCAAAATCCAGGGGCTCCCAAAATTGGGATCCCGAGCGCCACAGTGGTTTTGCCCTTAACTTCTTTGGCAATTTGAGGTGGGGATCGGTGCAGTTTGAGTGACCGTGGGCTTAGTCACCATCGAATTGCTGGACCATGCTCTGGAATTTTATGTTTATTAGGATTATTAGGCGGACTCGGCTGAGTAATTTTTAAAATCTTATTTTTTTTTTGATGAGATAATTTTTAAAATCTTATTTCAAATGCAGTCAAAGTCTATCAAATTTTTCGGATTTGTCACACCTGGGAGGGTTTGAGCCTCGCAATTCACTATCCAAAAAGAGGGCAACCTTTTATTCTACTCAAAACTGGCCAACTCCCCAGATTGTACTTCCAAACATATATGTGCACATAATAAACATATCCTCTTATAGCTTTAATTTGTTATGACTTTATATTTCAAGACGATATAAAAATAGCTTTAATTTGTTATGACTTTATATTTCAAGACGATATAAAAATATTTATGTGCACGTTTACTATTTTAACATCAACATGTTTATTTCATCGGATTGATTGTTGAACTCACTTTTGGATTCAGGTGTTCATGGACTCTAACGGACTCGTGTGTCCATAATAGGTTTCTGATTCTCTAACTTTTTTTTCAACACTTCAAATTTGGGAGATTTTATAGGCAATGCCCTTTGTTGTTAAAGGCAATGTATTTTGCAAGCTTGACTTGGTCAATTCATAATGACCAATTTTTGTTAAAGGCAATGCTACCTTTCTGGGTTAATTTCAACCACCAAGGCAAAAAATCGTTGGCCATCCAAAAAAAATTTCTTTCCTTTAAAATTCTTCATCATCAGTGTGAAGATTAGTATAGTAATGATACTTGATTTGAGAAGATGATAATAACAGAAGATGATGATTCTCTAATGAAGAAGATGAAGATTATCAGAGTAAGAAGAGAGAGAAATCACTGTTTTATTAAGCTTGAAATTCTATCAAACTTATTACAACTAATCAGCTCTATTTAAAGATTTTCGAGAGAGAAAGAGAAAGTTAGTTAGAGAGTTGTTAATCTTAACAACTTCTTAACTAATGTTTAACAACTTTAAGTATTTAGGCAGACATTACATTTTACTTAGGCACTCATTTGTCTTAGCTAGTCACCCACACTTTTGTTTTAATGATTTGTTATTCTTGCACTTTAAGAACACCACCATCATCACAAGCTCTTCTCTAACATGCCCCCTCAAACTGATGAACTAGGCAGAGACATCAGTTTGTCACGAAGAGGAACAAAGAGAGCTCGAGCTAAACCCTTAGTTAGCAGATCAGCTGGCTGCTCATTAGTAGGGATATGTCTAATGATAATAGAGCCAGAAGATACCAAATCTCGAATAAAGTGATAATCAACCTCTATGTGATTGGTTCGAGCATGGCAAATAGGATTAGCAGCAATATTTTTAACACCAAGATTATCATAGTAGATGACAAAAGGCTTAGCAATGCAGATTTTTAGCTCTGTGAGAACATAGGTAATCCATTGCATTTCAGTAGCAGCAATGGACAGAGCTTTGTATTCAGCCTCAGTTGAGGATTTAGCAAAAGTTGGTTGCTTCTTGGAACACAAAGAGACAAGGGCATTGCCTAGCACAACACAATAGCCAGTGGTGGAGCGTCTAGTATCAGGGCATCCAACCCAATCAGAGTCTGAATAGCCCACCAACTTGGTTAAATTTTCTTTAGTGATAGAGATCCCATACCCAATTGTACCATTTACATATCTCAGGAGTTTCTTAACCCATTGAAGATGAAGAGAGCTAGGATTTTGCATGAATTGGGCAGCATAGTTGACCCCAAAGGAAATATCAGGTCTTGTCATAGTAAGATACTGAAGACCACCAACTAAAATACGATAGAAAGTTGGATCAGAAAGAGGCTCACCATCATATTTGGATAATCTATTGCCCCCTGAAACTGGAGTAATACTAGGATTTGAATCCAACAAGTCTGCCTTTTGTAGTAACTCAAGAGCATACTTTCTTTGAGTGAGAAGAAGCACATTAAGAGAATTGCTAGTAACCTCAATACCCAAGAAAAAATGGAGAGAGCCAAGTGAAGGAGTTGAAGGAGATGTCCTTCGACCAAGGTGACAATGCGAACAATTTTTCGGATAGGACAATTGATGTGGAAGATCATCAAGTCCGATTGATTTAGGGATCGTAGAGTTGTAGCTAGAGACCAACTACGATCGTCGAATTACGGAGTAATTCGCGGCTAACTTCGATCGGATCCTACAACGGGTTACACATAAGAGTGACAAATTGATCTAGGATATGACTAGTGGGAGTGAGATATAATCATGGGAGTGTCCCATAAACATATCTCATAGGCCTAAAAAGGAATTAGGCAAAGATAGTACAAAAGGGCCAAAAACAGGGTTTTTGGGCCTAGACCGGTTCGGGTACTTCTAGGACTCGGATTGGGCTGAATTTTGGAGGGTTAGTTGCTGATATAATAAACATTATATCTGCCAATTTTCGTGGTGTTTGGGCACCTCCTCCTTAGGTAATTGAGAAAATACCAATAGTTGCTATTTTCGACTATTTCCCTAAATTTTATTCTAAAGGGTGTTTTAGGAAACCTAAAAGGAGGTGGATTCTTATTAGGGTTCTATATAAACACTCTTAGGGCAGAGAATAAGGTGTGGAATTTCTCTCTAAGCTTTCTTACTCTACCACATCAAGTAGAGAGGAGAAAGTGAGCTAATTCCCATTAACTATCTATCTAGTCAAGAAGAAAGGAGTTCTTCTTTTCCAACCACCATTGGTGTGCTAGCTATACAACAAGGTGGGAGATCAAATTTGTTTGCTCGTATCCCAAGTAGAGGAGCTACACTTGAAGCTCTTGGTCTTCTCATAAGCAATTGGAAAGGTTCGAGGGAAAACTAGCGAACAAGGTATTTATCTTTCTAGTTTTAATTAATGATTATCATAGGCTTATGCATGTGATCCTGGGAATACTAGTGTAGATATTAGATGTCTTAATTCCGCTATAAACACTAGTAGAAGGGTGTAAAACCCAACAGTGACGTCAGAGCCTCTTGCAATTAGCCTATCTTATCTAAGTTTTGGACCAATTTCATGCTTTCCTAGATAGATTATTGTGTCAAAAGATTTCAAAATTTGTTCTTGAAAAAGTTTCAAAACCTAAAATTTTGATCCTAATTGGTTTGATTAAAAGAGTTATTTTTAAGTTTTTGGAAACTTGTGAAAAACAAAATTTGGAAACTTAGAATTGTTCTAAAAAGAATTTGAAATATTTAGAAGTGTTTCAAATTTTGGAAAAAGCAATTTAAAATTGCAACACAAAAAAAAAAAAGGGAGAGACTATTGAGTTTTTTAGAAACTCAATAGGTCCGGCCAGGAAGCTTCCTGGCCGGACCAGTAGCCTGGAGGACGCGTCTGGTAGACGCGTCCCAGATTACTGTTGGATGCGTCTGAGGACGCGTCCAGCTGCTCCAGGTCGCGTCTTCCAGACGCGACCAGTAGCTTAACCAGGACGCGTCTTCCAGACGCGTCCAGTAGCTACTACCAGACGCGTCTTGCAGACGCGTCTGGGGTCCTGGGTGTCTCGGACTAAGTCCGAGACACCTAGTGCTGGTCCGGTCCAGCACTAGATGCGTCTAGGACGCGTCTGGTGCTTGGACTAGCGTCCTGGCTCCGGCCAGGACGAGATCAGGCCTATTGGCCTCGGCTCGGACATGCCGGCCCTATGGGCCGTGCCATATCCGGACCTTGTCCAAGCCCTTTTGTGGGCTTGGGCCGGGACTTGTCTAGGACTTGTCCCGGGTCTTTTCAAGGCTTTTCGGACCACGAAAAGGGACCACTATTCGAGTGGGAGTTTTATCCAAATTTTCTCCCAAAATTCCAATCCAAATATTTCCGAAATTAACCCGGGCCATTCAAGGCCCAAACGGAATTTCTCTTTAAAATCAAATTTTAAAATCAAACCAAGACACACCATTAGTCTAATCTTTTGATGTAGACTTAAGGTGCGTACATGACATACGGATGTCGACAAAAGTATCTCCCGGATATACATGCATATATAATTGATAGCCTTGAAATATATTATATGATTGCATGTGATGTGAATGCGGAAACTAGTATGGCCATAGAATTTATTTCTTATTCTTGTTTTGAGCACGGATGGGTGCATGTTTTGTAATAATTTTAATTTCAAGTTTACACGATCTGCGAATCGTTTGAGTCTTGTAATTAGAGTTTAGGGTTTATGAGTCCATTGATGAAACTCAAGGAAGAAATCCAAAGGCGAGTGGGAGAAATCAATGGAGGTTCAAAGACGAAGATCTAGACGAACTAAAAGGCGAAACAAGAAGCAAACCAAAGGAGATTAGATCTTCTAGGTTAGGGGCCATACTAGGATCCATATGTGCTTGATTTACTTTCTCGCGCGCATTTACTTACTTATTTACGCTTTATGTCGTGGATGTTAGTTAGGCTAATTAGTTCACTAAAACGAACGCCAGACTAGCGTAAAAGTCCCTAAAAGTAATTTTGAGTACAGTGCCTATCCAAATTAAGACACTCCTTGCGCCCTTGTTCGAGGAAGGTGGGTCGGCCTTCGCAGAGTACCTCCTCTACCTTGGGACATTGCGGGTAGGCCTATAGAAGAGGCCTACATGTCTAAATGGTTCTACTCAACGAGATCAGCAAGAGGGTCTTGGATACTCGAGGCAAAAGGATGGATTTTACACTAAACATGTAATCCATCAACCGAGAATCATATGGTATGATCAGTGAAAGTATTCACTCACCTAAATCAATGGGAATTAAGGGCAGGGCCCTAGTCCGCTTAATCCTTGAGAGATGGGATCTTGGAATCGCATTATTCATCTAGGGACACGTTTTATTTGGAATAATGTGGCAAAAACTTAGGACTTTTTGCAAAAATTATCGAATGTAATACTTAGCAAAATCCTTTTTCTGTTTCATGTAGTTTTACTATGGCAAAAATCAATCTTTTCAACCTATGTTCAATCCTTGATGAGGACAAATTGAACATGGATAACTTCCTTGATTGGGAAAAGAGATTGAGAAGTGTTCTCAAATCTACAAACAAAGAAAGCGTACTGGATACCCCTATTCCAAAAATAACTGCGAACTCAAAGATTGAGGAACAAAAGCAGGCCAAAAGTATCCGGATGAAATCAATTTCAGTAACTTGCCTTATGTTGGCAACCATGGAGCCTAATCTTCAAAAGAGATTCAGGAAAATGGATGCGCATACAATCATCCGTCGATTAAGGGACATGTCCCGAAACAAATCACGGTTGAGGAAGTACGGAACTTCTAAGGCAATCCGGAGAGGCATTGGAATGTCTGAATCAAAGAAAGAACTTCAACTGATTCAGAAGAACAAAAAAAAAAGGAAGGAACTCACGATTCCGACCAAGGTATCTATGTTATCGAAGTTAACTTAGCAAATACATTTGATTCTCAATCCTGGGTATTCAATACCGGATGTGGTGCTCATATCATTTATGATGTGCAGGGCCTTAAGGGAATCAAGTATTTATCTGGAAGGGAGCTTGTCCTACGAGTAGCAAATAGAGCAACGGTTGCTGCGAAAGCTGTAGGAACTTTCAGTCTACCTCTAGAAACTGGTCTATTTTTAGAACTTCATAATTGCTATTATGTACCCTCTATTTCTAGAAACATTATCTCTGTCTCAGAATTAGACAAAGAGGGATATCACCTATTAATAAAAAACCATCGTTGTTCTTTATATAAAGGTGAAATGTTTTATACCAGTGCTAAGCTATACAACGGTCTCTATATTACGAATATTAAGAACAAAGTCTTCAACATAGAAACCAATAGGCTACGGTCAGATGATTCAAATCCAAGTTACCTTTGGCATTGTCGTTTGGGTCACATTAACATGACACGCATGAAGAAGCTCCATGAACATGGACTTCTAGGTTCGTATAATTTAGAATCATATGACACATGCGAATCATGTTTAATGGGTAAAATGACGAGGTCTTCTTTTAAAGGAAAAGGAGACCGAGCCAAAGAACCCTTGGAACTCATACATACGGATGTATGCGGACCAATGAGTACTCCGGCGAGAGGTAACTATGGTTACTTCATCACTTTCACGGATGACTTCACTCGTTATGGTTACATATACTTGATGAGGCATATGTCCGAATCGTTTGACATGTTCAAACAATTTCAGAACGAAGTAGAGAATCAACTTGGCAAGAAAATAAAAGTCATTCGATCCGATCGAGGTGGTGAATATTTGAGTCAAGAATTTGACGATCATCTTAGGAGTTGTGGTATAATATCTCAACTCACTCCGCCAGGAACACCCCAGATGAATGGTGTTTCTGAAAGGAGAAATCGCACCTTGTTAGACATGGTTCGATCTATGATGAGTTTAGCAAATCTTCCAAACACGTTCTGGGGGTATGCTCTAGAAACGGCTGCTTTCACACTTAACCGAGCTCCGTCAAAAGCTGTAGAAAAGACGCCATATGAGTTATGGTTTGGAAAGATTCCAAAGCTGTCTTTTCTCAAAGTCTGGGGATGCGAAGTTTATGTAAAACGCTTACAAGGAGACAAACTCGCACCTAAATCAGACAAATGTCTCTTTGTGGGCTATCCAAAAGAGACAAGGGGTTACTACTTCTACCACGAATCTGAGAACAAAGTGTTTGTTGCTCGAGATGGTGTCTTCCTTGAAAAGGAATTCCTTTCCAAACAGACAAGTGGGAGAAATGTAGATATCGATGAAATTCGATATGAGCAACAAATAAACACAGATATAGAAATATCA
This sequence comes from Eschscholzia californica, assembly GCF_041429995.1. Lineage (NCBI taxonomy): Eukaryota > Viridiplantae > Streptophyta > Magnoliopsida > Ranunculales > Papaveraceae > Eschscholzia > Eschscholzia californica. The sequence continues at coordinate 7,163,627 of NW_028238198.1, read as the reverse complement.
AGAGGTTTAGCGGCTCCTATCTATACACAAAGTATGGAAGAGGAGAATGAGGTCGAGAGAGTACCTCCCGCTCAAGTCGAATCAAATTCGCAGGAGACATCTCAACTAGTTGAGAACACTCCAAAAGTTGCTCAGGCCCCTCGTAGATCTCAAAGGCTCCAGGAATTATCTCAGAAAACAGATATCCTACTGTTAGAAGATAATGAGCCGAGTACCTACAACCAAGCTATGACGAGCCCCGACTCCGAAAAATGGCTAAAAGCCATGAGATCGGAAATGGATTCCATGTCAGAAAATCAAGTATGGAACTTGATCGATTTGCCCGATGGAGCAAAACCAATCGGATGCAAATGGGTTTTCAAAGTAAAAAAACTGACAAGGATGGAAACGTTAGCGTTTTCAAAGCTAGACTCGTGGCAAAAGGATACAAACAGATTCATGGCATAGACTATGATGAAACCTTTTCACCTGTCGCAATGCTTAAATCCATTCGGATCATTCTAGCAATTGCAGCTCATTATGATTATGAGATTTGGCAAATGGATGTCAAAACCGCCTTCCTGAACGGACACTTGGAAGAGGATGTGTACATGACACAACCCGAAGGTTTTGTAGATTCCATAAATGCTGGAAAAGTTTGCAAGCTTAAGAAATCCATTTATGGACTCAAGCAAGCAAGCCGGAGTTGGAATCTTCGATTCGACGAGAAAATCAAAGAATTTGGATTTCTCAAGAATGCAGAAGAATCTTGTGTTTACAAGAAGGTTAGTGGGAGCGACCTAGTTTTCTTAGTCCTTTATGTCGATGACATATTAATCATAGGAAACAATATTCCGATGTTGGAATCAGTTAAAGACTGGCTTCGGAAATGCTTCTCTATGAAGGACTTAGGGGAAGCAGAATACATATTGGGAATCAAGCTCTATAGAGATAGATCAAGGAGGATGATCGGACTTAGTCAAGAAACTTATATAGATAAGATTCTTCAACGGTTCGAGATGACAAACTCCAAAAGAGGATTCCTTCCCATGTCACATGGTATGGTGCTTAGCAAAGATCAGTGTCCTAAGAGTCCTGATGAGCTAGCACACATGATGAAAGTACCCTATGCTTCGGCAATAGGATCAACCATGTACGCCATGATCTGCACTCGCCCAGACGTCTCATATGCTTTGAGCATGTGTAGCCGTTACTAATCAAATCCAGGCCAAGCGCACTGGCACGCCGCCAAGAATATCCTAAAGTACCTGAAAAGGACTAAGGATCATTTCCTGGTATATGGCGGGGAAGATACACTAAAAGTTGTAGGCCATGTGGATGCAAGCTTTCAAACGGATAGAGACGACTTCAAATCACAATCTGGGTTCGTCTACTGTCTGAATGGAGGAGTGGTATGTTGGAAAAGTTCCAAGCAGAGCACAGTTGCGGACTCTACCACTGAAGCAGAATACCTAGCGGCCTCAGAAGCTGCAAAGGAAGGAGTTTGGATCAAGAAGTTCCTGATAGAACTTGGTGTCGTACCTGGCATGGAAGAGGGCGTGACTCTCTATTGTGACAACAACGGAGCTATAGCCCAAGCCAAGGAACCAAGAGCGCACCAAAAATCCAAACATATCCAAAGGAAGTACCACTTGATTAGAGAAATCATAGAAAGAAAAGATGTGGTAATTTGCAAGGTTCATACGGATGATAACGTTGCAGATCCGTTAACCAAACCGTTACCTCAGCCCAAACATGATTCACACATGAGGGACATTGGTATAAAGCGCATTGGGGAATGACAACAAATGTAATTTGGATTCATAATAGAGTTTATGTGCCTAATTACTTACATTCGATAAATAAAATAAAAGAAATTTTATTTTGTCCTTAAAATTTGGTTTGGTATTTTAAGAGACAGTCCACACGATAAAGAAAACGCTCCGAGTAGGCTTGTCAGATACGTGATCTGATGAATGAAACCCTACTAAGTGAACTTGGAGTGATTCATTATCAATTCCCTAGTCCAGGTCATTGCATGGACAACAATGACTCACGAAGACTAGTACGGGAGTCGATGGGATAGCGCAGTTTCATGGGCTACAGGAATAGTGTATTCGATTCGACTACGTGAGTGCATAATAGGGATTATACGCTGGAATAACCCTCAACGTGAGAAGTTCATCCAAAGAATGATGAAATCGTCAAACTTCTCACAAAGACAAGATTGAAGAGATTCCTCAAAACATGAGTGCTCAGCTCATCTTATGTAAGGAATGTCTGACTTTAGTTCCGTTAAACGCCGCGCCGTAAAAGGAGGTTATAAAGGCGGATACTGGGAAGGACAGGATAGACATGAAGTTGAGTGGGAGCGCAAGAATGGATTATGTCCTCCTAACCATGTTAGGGTACAGTGTCCTCGGGCCACTTGACGAGCAACAACTGAAAATGCATGGCCGTGCTCAAATGGATTAAAAGTTAATCATTTGTTTTGACAGTTGTACTCGAGATCAAGAAAGTCTGAATGACGTGACGTATCAGATGGGATACTAAGTGACATGGGAATCGAGCATTGTACTTGTTCTAAGTCCAAGTGGGAGTCTGAAGGAGTTGAAGGAGATGTCCTTCGACCAAGGTGACAATGCGAACAATTTGTCGGATAGGACAATTGATGTGGAAGATCATCAAGTCCGATTGATTTAGGGATCGTAGAGTTGTAGCTAGGGACCAACTACGATCGTCGAATTACGGAATAATTCGCGGCTAACTTCGATCGGATCCTACAACGGGTTACACATAAGAGTGACAAATTGATCTAGGATATGACTAGTGGGAGTGAGATATAATCATGGGAGTGTCCCATAAACATATCTCATAGGCCTAAAAAGGAATTAGGCAAAGATAGTACAAAAGGGCCAAAAACAGGGTTTTTGGGCCTAGACCGGTTCGGGTACTTCTAGGACTCGGATTGGGCTGAATTTTGGAGGGTTAGTTGCTGATATAATAAAAACTATATCTGCCAATTTTCGTGGTGTTTGGGAACCTCCTCCTTAGGGAATTGAGAAAATACCAATAGTTGCTATTTTCGACTATTTCCCTAAATCTTATTCTAAAGGGTGTTTTAGGAAACCTAAAAGGAGGTGGATTCTTATTAGGGTTCTATCTAAACACTCTTAGGGCAGAGAATAAGGTGTGGAATTTCTCTCTAAGCTTTCTTACTCTACCACATCAAGTAGAGAGGAGAAAGTGAGCTAATTCCCATTAACTATCTATCTAGTCAAGAAAAAAGGAGTTCTTCTTTTCCAACCACCATTGGTGTGCTAGCTATACAACAAGGTGGGAGATCAAATTTGTTTGCTCGTGTCCCAAGTAGAGGAGCTACACTTGAAGCTCTTGGTCTTCTCATAAGCAATTGGAAAGGTTCGAGGGAAAACTAGCGAACATGGTATTTATCTTTCTAGTTTTAATTAATGATTATCATAGGCTTATGCATGTGATCCTGGGAATACTAGTGTAGATATTAGATGTCTTAATTCCGCTATAAACACTAGTAGAAGGGTGTAAAACCCAACACCAAGTTCCTTCATTGAAAATTCAGACTCTAGTTTTTGAATAAGTAGAGTTAAATCAGAGGAGTGAGTACCTGTAAGCACAATATCATCCACATAGAGTAAAATGATGATAATGGAGTACCCTTGACTCTTCACAAACATAGAGTGATCATGAGAACTCTTTTGAAAATCCAAAGTGAATAAGAATGAGGCAAATCTGGTAAACCAGGCCTTGGGAGCCTGCTTGAGGCCATATAAGCTTTTCTGTAGTTTACAGACATAGGATGGAGAAGAAGCATCAGTGAAGCCAGGGGGTTGAGACATAAAGACATCCTCCTCCAAAAGACCATGAAGGAAAGCATTAGAGACATCCAGTTGAAGAATGCTCCAATGATTTGAAACAACAATTGTTAAAACAAGTCTAATAGTGGTAGCTTTAACCACAGGGCTAAAAGTTTCTGAGTAATCAAGACCATCCATTTGATGAAATCCTTTTGCAACCAGCCTGACTTTATACCTTTCAATAGTTCCATCAACCTTGTATTTTATTCTATAAACCCATTTACACCTTAAAATGTTCAAAGAAGATAAGCTTGGAATCAAAACCCAAGTTTTATTGCTTATTAAAGCATCATATTCTTCCTGCATTGCCTTGCACCAATTTGGGTCTTTTGCTACTTATTTATAAGTAGTAGGCTCCATTGGTTGGTTGAGCAAGGCCACATAAGTAAGAGAAAGAGGATGACAACTACTATAGTGTGCTATATGATCAAGAATAATTTTGGGTTTAGTTATTCCAGCTCTAAGTCTAGTTCTCATAGGATGAACAGACTGTGGATGTTCAGTTTGGTGTTCAAGAGAAGAGGAGCTAGGAATAGGTGATGGGTTAAGAGTAGATGTAGTACTTTGAGCAGGTACAACATGTTGAATAGGTGCAAGACTTTGGGTAGGTGTTTCATGCATATGCTGAGAGCCAAATTGAATATGATGTGATAACTCCAATAGTGTTGAAGGAGTACAAGAAGAAAGCTTGGACTTTGAGACAGATGAGAAAGGAAACACATTTTCATCAAACACCACATGTTTTGAGATGATTATTTTCCCACTTTCAATATCCAAGCATTTATAACCCTTATGGTGAAGACTATAGCCAATAAAGACACAAGCAGCAGATTTGGGACAAAGTTTATTTGGCCTAGTATTATCCAAGAAAGGATAACATAGACTACCAAACACCCTTAACTGAGCATAGTCTGGTTTTTTATGAAATAAAACCTCATGAGGACAAGAACCATTTAGCAGTTTAGTTGGTAATCTATTTATAATAAACACAGCAGAGGAGAAAGCTTCATACCAGTATTCTTTGGGAAGATGAGATTGAAGTAAAGCATTACCAACCTCTGTGATTTGTCTGTTTCTTCTCTCAGCCTTGCCATTTTGTTGTTGAGTATATGGACAAGAGCTCCTAAATAGAATGCCACACTGATCAAGGAATGCTTTGAAATCCCCTTTTGCTAACTCTGGAGCACCATCAGATTGAAAATACTTGATCTTGACATTTAGTAAATTTTCAGAAAGAGCTTTAAAGTGTTTGAAGCAAGAAAGAGTATCAGATCTTGTCTTGAGTGAATAAACCCATAAATGTCTGCTATAGTCATCAAGAAAAAGATATAATATCTTTCTCCCTTGGAAGATGAAGTTGGTGCTGGACCCCAAATGTCTGAGTGAATCAAAGTTGATGTATAGCTTTGAGAGTTAGCAAATGGAAGAGATTTGCTTTTAGATAATTGTCAATAGTGGCATAGACCATGCTGGGGTTCAAATTTCAAGTTTATAGCTTTGTTCCTAGCCAATAGATGAAGCACTGAATCAGAAGTGTGACCCAATCGACTGTGCCAAATAGAAGGAGAAGTATTGACTCCTGAAAAATGAGCCTCATGTGGCTTTTGAACTTGAAATGTGATAGGATATAAGTCATTTATAACTGGTCCTTCACTGAAAGTTTTATCAGACCAAATGTCCAAGACTTTATAACCCCACGGAGAGAATTGAACCAAGCATTGATTGTCCCTTGTAAATTTAGAGCTGGACAGCAAATTTCTTTTGATATTAGGGACTACCAACATATTTTTAAGATCAAATATGTGATCATTTATTGTGAGTTTAGTATCACCTGTGCTAGAAATGGGAATACAGGTTCCACTTCCAACCATAACTGAATTTGAACCTGAGTAGCTTCTTTCATTTTCAATGGTATTTGCATCATAAGTCATATGGCTTGTAGCCCCTGTGTCAGCTAACCAAACAGCTGAAGAATCATTAGTTTTCTCAACCACTGAGACCATTAGAGCTTCTTCATAATCATTGCTATCTGAACAGAAACCAAATTGACCTAATTGAGCATCATAGACATCTTCCTCACTTGGTTTTTCCTCTTCATTGTGAGCATGTGAAGATTCACCTTCTTCATAAAGATGGAGACCAACAAAGTTTGGTCTTTCTTTGTTGTAGAAATTCTTACTTGTACTATTATGAGTATTATCTGGATTATTGCTATTATAGAATTTATAAGAATCATCAGGAGCATACCTGTATCTGCACTTAGAGGCAGCATGGCCCCATTTTCTGCAAATTCCACAAGGAATGCTAGAGAAATCAAAATCATTTGCTCTTTCACCTGATTGGGAGTTCCTTTGAATACTATTATTTGACTTTTGAATGCTATTATGATTGCTATGTTGATTACTGTTATGATTGATATATTGATTGTTGTTATGATTGCTATATTGATTGTTATTTGAAAAACTTTGTTGCTCTTGGTTTGTGTAATACCTTTGTGGTTGAGATTGTGAATACCTCAACTGATTTTGACTTGATTTTACTTGTTGTTTGACTTGTGTTCTTCTGGTTAAGTAAGCAGATTCATTCACTTCATCATTATCTTGAGTGCTTAAACATTGCTCATGATGAATGATTCGAGTTCTTAACTCTGGAAAAGACAATTTGGGTTCTCTTTGATGAGTAGCAATAACAAATTGCTTATACTCTTTTCCTAATCCCTTTAAAGCTATTCGACATAGCTCAGATTCAGGAACTTTATTACTCACAGCAGTCAAGGAATCAGGAATGTTTTTGATCTTTCTTAAGTAGCAACTTACTGTTAAATCTCCTCTTTTAAGATTTTGAAGTTGTTCTTTAAGTGAAGCAATCTTGGCTTCATACTCCTCAATATACATCATTTCAAGAAACTTCCAAATTTCTCTGGCTGAATCAAGCCCTAAAACATCAGATGATACAGTTCGAGTGAAAGTAGCTTTCATACATGCTAACGAAGCTATCAGCCTTTCTCCATGTAAGAAAAGATGGATTTAACACTTCCAGACCATTTTCAACAATATCTTTACTTGGAGATATAATCGATCCACCAATGTAACCTAACAGATCTGTACTTAAGAGAATAGTTTCAAATTGATCTTTCCATAATAGATAATTTGATCCATCTAACTTTCAGATATGAAGTTAGATATATTTGAGATTGTGACATTCGTGCTTGAGTTCGAGTTTTGTGATGAAGAATTTGAGGATTCCATTAAAAAATTGAATGAATTAAAGATAAAAGAGATCGAAATTAGAACTTACTTGATTCGATTTCGTTGAATTGAAGATGGATTTGTCGTTTAAACAAGCTCTGATACCATGTGAAGATTGGTATAGTAATGATACTTGATTAGAGAAGATGATAATAACAGAAGATGATGATTCTCTAATGAAGAAGATGAAGATTATCAGAGTAAGAAGAGAGAGAAATCACTGTTTTATTAAGCTTGAAATTCTATCAAACTTATTACAACTAATCAGCTCTATTTAAAGGGCGAATGGTAAGGGGAGCTAAGGATTGTTGTTGGGGAACTATTATGGTTGGGGAGCTGCCAAGATTAGTAAAGAGAGATGTAAGTTTTGAGTTATTATTTTAAGGCCTATTTTAAAGACCTTCTAAGATTCACAATTTAAGGGACTCAAGTATAATATATGGAAATATACCAAAATTAAAGAAAAGAAAAAAAACGATGCCTTCTTCTTCTACTCGATCTTTCTTCAAATTTTCTCTCCTAATCTCTATCCAACTTCTCTTCAATCTTTTCCGGTCATCAACTACAAAATTTCGGCTAATTCTACCCAACTATTTTCTCTAATGAAGAAGACATCAACCAAAATCTTGTGAGTTTTCTTCCCCTTTCAATTTCTAGGGTTGTTCTAAGTTTTATATCTAGGGTTTTAATGAGTTTCACATCTAGGGTTTTGCCGAGAATTTGTCATAAGATGATATTAGTTGCTTATTTGTTTTCCCCCTTTTGTTATACTTAAGATTGTTGTGTTAGCTTCGAAACTTGTTATTGCAATATGTTCTTTGATTTGGCTCTGGTACTTAGGCATTTGGTAAGTAAATCTTTTATCAACTACTGTAAACAAATGTAGAGTACTACAACATGTTATGCACTTAGAATTTTTATGTTTGTGTTTGCCAGAACAAGCAAATTGGTAAACTTTTAGATAACAGGAAAGCTTATGGTGGCGAAGACACACCACAAACAGATAAGTCCGAAATCGAGGAAGAAAATGCAAGACACCCTCGAAAACATATATCAAGATTCTGCTGAAAAGAGAAATCAAGTCTCAGACGAAGAAGATGAGGGTGATTCAATTGATGGCGGCGATTCAAGCGATGGGGATGAAGATTATGAGTAAAATTGGCAATAGTATAATTTGATGAATCTCTTTGTGACTATTTTGTAAAGAGAATTGATATGTTATATCTCTAATGTAATCATACTATTCACCAAATTTCAGAAATGGGAAGAAACTTTAGTAATGTACCTAGTTTTTCATTTTTTGAGGTTCTGTTATTACAATGACGAAATCATGGATATGTGGTTCCCTAGGTTGTTTTCACTTTTTTTTTAATTTCTCTCAACTTGAGGGAAATTTGTTAAAGAAAATATCATGAAAATGTGGTTCCCTAGGGAAAACTTACTGTTTTCACATTTGTTTGCCTAATTTCCCTTAGCTCGGGGGAAATGTTTCAAAAATTTCCCCAGGGAAATATCTGAACGAACCGAACGGTTCTGCCTATTTTTGTGCACATTTTTAAAGTTGAAGGAAGAAAGAAAAATAAAATTTAACCGAAAATATTTGTCTTCGGAAATTTCTTACATCTTGAGATAGATCTTCATCTATAATAACATTGTTTGCTTGAGCTGGTGGTTGTTGGTTCAATTGAAAAATATGTTATTCCTCCATTAAAGAAGCAACATCATAGATATCGTGAGACATAATAAACGTTAGTATCCAATAGAGAAGAGAGTGAACTAGTTTCTTACCAGTAATGGTTCTTGTATAACTTGATTGTGGGGAAGAAAGAGAGGTATTGTTATTGAAATATTTAGGGTTTAAGGAAGAATAGAAAAGAAAAATTACTATCAAAAATTTTAAAATTTTGAATTATATAGTTTTTTCTAATCCATCTATATTTCATTATTTAGTTTCAGATCCAAAAAATAGCTCCTAATACCAAATTGGTATAGGGAGCTGTGGTACAAAAAATTGATTTTATACTACAGCTCCCCAACAACAATCTCCAGCTCCCCTTACCAATCGCCATTTAAAGAGTTTAGAGAGAGAGAAAAAGGAAGTTAGTTAGAGAGTTGTTAATCTTAACAACTTCTTAACTAACTTTTAACAACTTTAAGTATTTAGGCGGACATTACATTTTACTTAGGCACTCATTTGTCTTAGCTAGGCACCCACACTTTTGTTTTAATGATTTGTTATTCTTACACTTTAAGAACACCACCCTCATCACAAGCTCTTCTCTAACAATCAGTAACTTCTTATGAATACTGAAAAACTTCTTCATCTTTCCCATCTTCACATAAAACATCAATAACTCTACAACAAAATGATGAACTTGGTATAAATTTTCTGTGAAGCATATCTTCTCCATACTTTCTTTCTCTATAATAAGCTTCAAGCATAACATCCATAATCTTTATAGCTTCCATTAATCTTCCTTGTTTACAAAACTCATTGATCAAAACTGTGTAATTAGTTGAATCTAAAGTCCGCATCTAAAATCTCACTAAAAATCTTTCTTGCTTTATCAAAACATAATTAAACACCTGAAATTATAGTATTAGTATCTAAATTAGGAACCAAACCCATTGATGAAATTTCTTCAAAAACTGTAGTTGCGGAATCCAAATCGAACTTCTTAATCAAAGCTTTAATCTAAATTACAAGTGATAACATTAGGGTTTATCCCAAATTTTGTCTTACAATTCTTAAACAACAGATGCTAAATCAAATCTTCTATTTTGAACCAATACATTCAACAATGTATTCAATAATTTATAGAAGGCTCAAACTTGTTTTTTATTTTAACCCTAACAAACATCAATAGAGCTAATTTGGGTTTATTAGCAATACGATAATTTCGAATTACAGTTACGAAATTTTTTTCTCCAAATTTGATTTGGGAATTTTTCAATCGTGAAATCAGGGTTTCCATTTGTTGAAGAAGATGGAAGGAGAAGAAGGAAGGGAGAAAAAAAAATCAGTCAAGGTCCCGGCGGTCGGTGCCGTTAGGTCAAACCTTCGTTGAGGCATTGCCTCTTAAACACACATTGCCTTTAACCAATATTGAAATTGCCTTTAGCGAGATTGCCTATAACAACTTTGGACATTACCTATAAAATCTCCCTTCAAATTTTCTACTAGTCGACCACCAACCAATAATAGAATCGGGGTCATTATAGAATTTCCTAATCTTTTTTAGGGTTGGAAATGAAAGTTTTTTGTTGTGAAGCCTCTATCAGGATGCCACACAAATTTCTAAACAACCCTTATAACCTACTACTATTATCTAGATCTCAAATTGTGTTTATAAAAATCATTAGGAAAAAGGTCTGAAAATTCTAATTAGATTCGTGCGGGAATTCCAAATCAACGGTTGAAGTACCATTATCTCCCAAATCTACATGGTACTTCCCTTATTCTATTACTATTCAAATCAGTAAATCATTTCGTCAACTTCAACCATAATTGATTAATATTTAAGAGTTGGATGAGAATTTAGAAGTCCAGACGACATGATGATGAATTAAAAAGACAAACAAAAAAAAGGAAAGGTAGGGGAAAATGGGGTGTTTAATTAGTCACACTGCACGTTTAAAAATTGTTAGAATTTATTTTGTAATTTAGCAGTTCAAAGTTCAAACACTGCCTGTACCAATATTCTACATTTACAAGTGCCTATGAATATGCATGCATGTGCATACTTTTAATACTTGTTATTATAATATTTTGAGACCTGCATGAATCACTTTTGAATTTTCTTGCACTCATGTTTTTAGTTGATTATTCTACAAAAATTACTATTTTGTTTCTTAGAAAGCCAATGATACAAAAATTTGGATGGAGAAGGGTTTCAGTATCCACATCATTGGTTCATTTGGATTTCTCTAGTTAAAGAGAATGTACATGCACAACATAGAGTTAATTTTTTTTAATCAAGGGCTTCCATTTGGTTGAAGGACTGAATCCATTCAAAGAGAACTAGATTTCCACTATGGACGCCACAAATTCTTCTTGGCTAATGATATTGTAGTTTATTTGATTCTCATTTGAAAAAATAAAACACCAAATTAAAGTGGAAAAACTATAACATGAAGATAAAGACAAAGAGGGAAAAAATGTACATAAACTACACACAATATATTAGATAAGAAACTTAAATTCTAACTTTTTTAACAACCACAAAAATTGCGGGTTGAAAGAAAAAACTAGGGGGAATAGTTATTTTAGGATAACGTAATCGATGGCTGACACATAAACACCAGCAAAAAATTCAAGTAAAAAGTCAAGATCGAAATCTAATAGTTGAGATAATAATGATGAATATTATACGTACATACAATACTGTCTATCTGCTAGAAACTTAGGACTTTAATTTTCGAATGATAAAGGAAAATTAGTTTTACACACAAAAAAGAATTATGAAGATTAAACATGATTTTGATTACTATTCTTAACTTCATGAAAATAAATTACAAAGATTGGTCTATTTATAGACAAAAATCAACCCACTAACTACGACCACTAGTCCACTCCTAGCATGACTCTACTAACTTATTCATTAACCATATTAATTTATCTATTAATTCCACTAAAGAAGATATTTTTTACCACTAACTAATCAATTTGAATGTACAAAAAACTAACACTATCTGCACATATAAACATCTCATATAAAAGACGACGATGGAGTGGAACGAAACTAACTCAATACAGCCCACGCTATCAAAGCCTTTTGACATGAGAGATGTGACCATACAATTTACAAACATAATTTTCAAAAATTTGGTCCAAGAAAGACTGAGAAAATATGAAATATCAACGACTTTCATGGTCCTTATTTGGATTTAAGTTTCAGACGTAAAGATAAGGAACTTACTAAGAATTGGTGAACATTGTTGAATGAGTCAATTGGGGTAGCATATTAATTGAGGCAGACTTCATGAGATATATCGGGTTTCTGGTGTGATTACTATAAGTAGTAATAAGAATTTAAACATAAACAGTAAAATAAAATAAAAAATTGAGAAACATGAAGCTTTGTGTAATTTGGTGATAAACCCTCGTAGACTTTTCAAAAAATAAAATCTCTTAACTAATGGAATAGAAATTTGAGATTGAAGTTTGAAAAGAAATTAGGGTGTGTTTAACACTTCAATTTTAATTGGTTTCACTATTTAGTATGCTTTGAAATTAGAATTCAGATAAACTTTGTTATTCGATGTCTACATTTGTCAGAAGAGTCACTTTAGACCTTAAGTTCTCCAACCAACCACTACTTACCAACTATGTTATCTAAACGGACCTGAGCTACATGTGCATAAAAAAGTACATATAATAAAACTAGCTGTAAATAATGTTATAAAAATTGAGAGGCTCCTAAATTTGAGGACGCTGCCCACCCAGGAAGCCTAGGCCTAGGGTGACCCTAATTAGAAGTAAATCAGTAAAACTTCATTAAATTTAAGCACGTATATTGTGAAGCATCAAACTTATACAACCGATAAGAAAAAAATTAACTCTAAACGATTTCTTTTATGATAGTTGTTAGTTTGATCGACATACCAAATTTATGTTATTGACGGCCAAAATACCACATCATGTTTTTGCAATTAATTTTCCGAAATACCAAATTTATGTTATTGACGGCCAAAAACAAAGATGAGTGGTAAGATATTGACTAAATAAAATATGAGTTAATTCCTATATGGCCCCCTACTTTGTGACCAGCTTCCTTTATGGCTCTATTTTTTTCGTAAATTCAAATATGGCCTCCTATTTTCAAGTAAATGTCATTACTACCCTTCTTAATTCTAAATTTAAAACATTTAAAAAAAGTTATTTCCACCTCACCCCCTCTCTCTCTCCACCTCATCTCTCTCTACAACTCACCCCTCTCTCTCTTTCCAACTCACCTCTCTCTCTTCCCAACTCACCTCTCTCTCTCTCTCTCTCTCTCTCCAACTCACCTTCATCTTCTCCGATTGAAGTCGCCGGTCGAAAAAATTTCCGGCCGGCGACTTCCCAAAAAAAAAAAAAAATATTTCTCATCCGTGAACAGACCGATCTGGTAAACTTAACAAGGAGCAAACAGACATAACATGGCAGACTGAAAAGCTAATAGATAAAGTGCACCAGTTGGTAAACAATCTTCTTTTTAATAGACCATTCGAGAGCTTTGATGATGGCTCTGCATTCACATTCTTCTGCATTTTGACCCCGAAAAGTGAAAGCCGCTGCCGCGAGGAAATTTGTCTGGTCATCGTGCATAATACACCCTATCCCCGCCTCGTCCTGCGCTGCTATAAAGGAAGCATCCACGTTAATTTTAACAAAAGGAGGTGTTGGAGGTGACCAAACGATAACCTTTTCAATCTGCTGTGAAGTACTTTGATGATTCTGGAGGTTAGCAATACATTTGATATTATCTATGATCATCATCGGGACAGGATTCATTGATGCAAAACATTTATCACATCTTGCTTTCCATATATGCCAAAGAATAGTCGCAAAAAAGCTACTAATATGTTCTTCTATATCTTTCCATGAAGTAATCCAGTCGAGAATATTAAGGATATAAACTGAAATAACATTGAAGTGCAGCCAAATTACCTTAGCTAAATCACAGTGTAATAGTACGTGAATCATAGTTTCTTGTTCTTGACAGAAATCGCAATTATAGATATGACCGATATATTTGCCAATTCTATCTCTTACCGGTAGACTATTGGTACAAAGGAATAGTTTGATTTTGGGCAGAATTGGCAAATGCCAAATAAAAGTCCAAGCTTTCGTATCATAATGATAGTGTTCAGTACGCAAGTAGTAGTACATGGATTTTATAGTGAACTTACCCGATTTGGTTAATGACCATCTGGCTATGTCATCCTACTGCTCCTGTATATTAATACTTAAAATAGCATTGCATATATCCCGATTAAAGCATTGAAATAAAGTATTCGTATCCCATTGATTATTCCTAATAAGTTGAGAAACTTTGGTAAGATTGCTATTATTCGTATTGTTTAATGGGGGAGGATAATTGGGTATCCAGTAGTCCTGCCAAATATTTATATTCGTACCTTTATTAATATCCTAATCTTCTTTATTATCTCGGTAGCCATATAGTTTTGGTACATGAATCCTACATGATCCCTTTATATCTAAATCTACTAAATCTCACGGTTCATAACTGTGACATATTTTCTCCATTATTTAAATGGACATGTCCTTAAAAAAATGTGTATCTAACCATTTTTTCTCTCATTGTGCTATGCTCTTTCAATTGGTCTCCATATTTTGTCTTTTATACTTAATAACTCCACATCTCTATATTATAGGGGATTGTTCATGTCTTCACTCATGTTTTTTTTATATTTTGTTGAACATGTCTTCACTCATGTTTGTAAAGAGTTCTAATCCCACTATACATTTGAAATTAGATTTGGACCGTGTCTCCTGAGAGAAGACAAAAGATTATGTTTTTTTCACAAGCATATGGTAATCATACTATAAGTTTGAAACTAGACTTTTACCCTGCCGGACGCACGAGTTATGCCTAGTCTATAAAATGATATAAATACAAAGTGGAGATGAAATAAAGAGGGAAAGAGATCAAAGACTTGAAACGTGTATTTGACACATTTTCTTTAAAATACCATTTGTTTCATCTTAATTGGAATAACAATTCGTAGGATGTGGCAAGCTTTGCTTGAAACTGCATGAAATAACTAATCGTGATTCCACATTAGAAACTCAAAAACATTCAATTTGCATTTCCTAGATTTTTTTTTCTTCTTCCTTTTTTTATTTTGATATTTTTTTTCCAAATTTTATTTATCAAAAATCCTATGTTCTTTCCTATTTTTTGAAGTGTATCATTTGTAGTCCGTTCTTTGAAGGAAAGACTCAAGAAAGACTTCACAAGACAGAAATTTCTTATTAAAAATTTGTTTACAAATATTACTTTTTTCTATGAATGTATCTTAAATCTAGTATTGGAGATATTTTCGTAGTGGTTAAATAAATATTAAAAAAAAAATTTATTATCAATTTTAGATTGATTTCAAGTGGTATGTAAGTAGTAACTAGTGTTGTTATAAAGGCCAGGCCGGCCCGGGTTGGGCCCGGGACCGGCCCGTTCCGTACAGGCCCGGCCCGGCCCATACGGAAAACGGGCCTAGCCAACCCGGGTTCTATTCCGGCCGCGGGCTGGGCCTATGGTTTGGGCCCGACGGGCCCGGCCCGGCCCGGTCCGTCAAAACCTGTTTTTTTTTATTTTATTTTTTATTTTTTATTTGATGCCTTATTTTAAAATTTTCATAGAGAATTTGAAAACATTCCTTTTCGAAAAGATCTATCCAACAAATCGTTCCTAAAATATTCATTTCCATAAAATATTTTCGAAAAATCTTTCCTAACTTGTTAATTTATCTGTTTAAATCATCCTCTATATTATTTCCAAAACGTAACTTCTAAAATCACTCTCACGAAATCTTTTCAAAAATCTTTCTTAAACTTGTTAACCTATTTATGTAAATCATCTTCTATTTATATAAATCATCCTCTACTAATTAGTTTCAAGATATAATTTCTAAAATCATTTCCCAAAAATCTTTTCATAGAATCTTTCCTAAACTTATTAATTTATTTATGTAAGTCACCCTCTATTAATTATTTCCACAAAGTAATTTCTAAAATCAATTCAAAAAACTCTTTCTAAAAATCTTTTCTATACTTATTTATGAAAATTATATCCTATTAACTATTCCTAAAATCTTTCCAAAAGTCATTTTTAAATCATGTCATTATTTATAGAAAATCGTCTCTAAAGTTTTAATTTTTTATATTCAAAATAAACAATAGATTTGTATTTTTTAATTTAAATTTTGGTTTTTCAAATATTTAAAAAATATATATAATATAGAAAATCTAGGCTGACCCGGCCCGGCCAGACCTGGGTCTATACCCAGTCCCGGGCTGGGCCCTTGTATAACCAACCCGGGTTGAGCTCGGCCCGGGAAATTTTCAACCCGGGTTGGCTAGGCCCGGCCTGGACAGGCCCGGGCCGGGCCGGCCCGACCCGGCCTTTTAAGCATCACTAGTAGTAACGTAGTTTTTGAGACCCGAAATATTTTGAATGACCTCAGACTGGACAATATGAGATCGTAAGCAAACTTCCGATAGAAAAACGCCAACAGATAATGCCAGCCAAATTGAATTGATTGTAGTCAATAAATCAAGCCAAACGCTACAACAAAAAAGTATAGCGCCTCTAAAAGTTCCCAAACTAACCCAATTTCTTTTTCCTTGGAGAGTTTAATTATTCTTTGGGTGCTTTTAAAGGCACCGGGCCAAAAGGCTGTTAGCATCCAACTCTATTAGCACCAGGCCTAACTGCTCCTTTCTCTGTTAACACCGTCCAACTATGTAGGCACTGGTCAAAGTACAGTTAACCCTAACCCTAAAAAAAACCTAAATAAACTTTGAGCACCTAATCTTCAAAAATCGGCTTCTTTAAATCTTTACCAACCGTCGATCTTAGCGTGATCGTGTATTGAATCAACGGAAACTTCATCGAGGGCAAAAAGTTTATCATCTTCAAACACTTGGCTGAAGAACTCTCTTCTCTCCCTCTCTTGTTTCTCTCTCTCTAAAAGAGAAAAGGGAAGAAGAAGTGAGGACTGAGGAGGAAAGAGAGAAATGGGTATTCTGTGTCAGGTAGTTCATTACCTTTCCCTAAATGGGCATTCAAGCAAAAGAGCAGTCTTTCAGGTTGTTCTACTATGTCCCTTCCTAATTCTTTGTAAAATGTCATTATTGTGGGATTTCGCTTTTATTCTAGCATAAAAGTAGAGTCCCTTTAATACGTACGGCAATTGACTTTGTTGTTATAGGTAAATAGGAATCATGAGACCATGAATGTGGAAGGGGATTCTAGATTTGTTGATCAAGGGTGTTTTGAAGAATGTATTAATTTCTTGGAATGCTCAGATGATTACGAGGATAATCGGGATGAGGCTTTGATTGATTCGATTATTGTCTTTGAAATGTGGAAAAGACATCACAGGTCGTCTGAGTGTTCTTGGGGACCATGGAATTCAGTGAAGGTATATATACTTCTCTTTTCTAGCAACTCATGTTTTTCATACTTTTTGAAACCTTCAATTTCCCTTATTACTACTGAGATAGTTTCAGTATTCCTAATCATTCGAACTTGGGCTTTAGGGTTAGATTTTTCTAAGATCGAACATCTCTTGTATGTTGGTCACAAAGTAGGGAAGTGAGATGACGTGGAGAGAGATGAGTGGTGGAGAGGGAAGTGAGGTGTAATTCAGGTTTTTGTTTTTTATTTTATTTTGAAAATATATTAATGGGAAGGGTAGTTATGACATTTCCATGAAAATAGGAGGCCATATTTAAATTTACAGAAATTTGGGGGCCATAAAGGAAGCTGGTCACAAAGTAGGGGGCCATATAGGAATTAACTCTTATTTATTTCATATTGGTATTATATTTAACTCTTATTTGTTTTCTCTATTATAATTTAAAGTTTGTTTACAGTAATGGGGTATTATATTTAAGTTGAAATTTACGTCTAAATCGTGATTGACCTCTTAGAATGTGAAGTATAAAAGAGAAAGAGATGAAGATGAAAAATTATAAGATAAAATTATAAAAGACTGAAGCAGAGACAGAAGAAAGAAAAACACAAAAAAAATTATTTTAGTATTTATATAAATTTAGGAGGCTACATGTAAGTATGTAACAGTGATCACACTTTAAGGGAGTCAATTGAAAAATAACCCTAAAATTTACATTTTCCACGGAGTTTAACCTATTGGTGAATTAATAGCTTGTCTATCGAACCTGAACAACAAAGTTATTGTATGTTGTATTTTGTTTTTTGGATGGATTCGATAAATGAGAGGATATCTTTAGAAAAGACTGATAAGTTGTTCTCCCACATCGTAATGACTTTTTTGGGCTTTAATAGGATTGCTAGGGTTGGTCTAGCCGGGTTTGGACATGTTCTCTTCTTTGGTACGGAAAAGACCCGACTAGTTTTTGAGTTTGTCACAAAGAGTGTAACATAGAAGACATAGAAGAAAGTATCATCAATGACTCAAATCCACGTTTCAATGTCCATACCGGCAATACAAAGCTAATTAAGTCTTCACTAGTTTGTGATCGTGTTTTTATGACATTATAGTATGACCTTTCTTTATCCATCATTAAGGTGTTGCTTGTTTTTTTTAAATGTCTGAATCTGAATTAGCTGAATCTGAATTGGCTGAACTGAATTGGCTGAATTATTTCACCAGTTAGACGTTTGTTTTCCAGATCTGAATCATCAAGTCTGAATTAAGAATTTGATTTTTATACCCCTTAATATATTTGGCCAAAAAAATAAGTTGTTTTGCTGAATAAAAAGAGATCTAGGGTTTCTTTTACATTGGCTATATAAAAATAGAAGAATTAGGGTTTCTTTCCTTTCTCCTTCAAAAATGGAAGAATTAGGGTTTTCAAGTCTCCCTCTCTCTCTAACTATTGTTCTGGAGAGGCAAACACGCCGGACTCTCTCTCTCCAACCAAAGTCGTTCTCCAACCAAAGTCGTCGGATTTTTCTCTCTCTCTAACCCTCATCGGATCTTTCTCTAACCATAGTCTGGAAAACTAAACTCGTTGGATCTCTCTCTCTCGAATCGAAGGTGTGGAAGGCTAAACACTCGCCGGATCTATCTCCTCTTTAATCGAAGGTGTGGAAGGTTAAACTTTCTCCGAAGCAGAACTCTCTCAACCCGAAGGCCTGTAAAGCTAACTGTCGCCGGCAAGATGTGTAGAGACCCTCGCCAGATCTTAGGTGGGTTTATGTGGTCGTGTGGGTTGTTGTGTTTGTGGCTGACTGGTTTTGATGATGGTTTGGTCTGTTGTGGTGTTTCCGGTGGTGGTGGTGGTGGTGGTGGTGGTATTGTCGGTGGTGTTGCTGGTGGTGTAAGTTTTGGATAGAAGATGGAAATTTTCAGAAACACGAGGGGCAGAACCGTCATTTGCCTATTTTCAGACATTTGGGCAATATTTCAGACTTGTTTTGAAGTCTGAAATATGTGGGATATTTTTCAGCCTATTCAGACCTCTTTCCATTTTAGCTTAATTTTCAGATTTTTTAAATTAATAAACAAACATCTGAAATCTGAATTGGAACCCAATTCAGATTTCAGATCTGAAAAAATAAAAAAACAAACAGCACCTAAGTATGACAGGAGGTCAAATATTAAAAGCTATTGCTTATTCGTAAAACTGAAGTAGATTGAAACATGTTAGTCTACAAAAGTAGTACTCCTATGTGGTTTAACCGGTTGGTAAGCGCAACCCCAATAAGCACGGGTCTGGGCTCCCAGATAAGGACGTGTCTGGGCTCCCAAATTCAAATTTTTGGGAGCCCAGCCCCAGCCTTATCAACCCAATAGGGGGCCTCTCATTTGGAATTCCCTATTGAACTTTCTCTCGGTGTCTCCCATTATTGTTAAAGGCACTCTCTTAGGAAAACTTTATTGTGGTTTTTTTTTTTTTTTGGCAGTCAATACATGGACAACTAATTTCCTTATATGGACGACTATTTTCGGGTCGGATGCAGGTCAACTATTTTTTATTTAACTGACTTCAATTTAATAAGGGGACAACTCTATAAGGTCTTAAATATTGAAAGTGATTAATCAGAAGATCTTCAACTAATATTAGAAATAGAAACCATAACTTTGATTCATCATCTTCACTGTCATCTTCTTCTTCTTCCTTACTTAAGTGATCTTTTATTCCAATCAGAAGAAGAACACATGAGGTATGAAGAATAAACAGAAATAAAAGTTCACTATGCATTTCACAAAGAAATCAATTGTAGTTAAGATGATAAAGTTAAAATGCCCCTAAAATTTGTAAACCATAAATTTCTTTCATCTCTCTAGTCAAAGAATCATCTCTCTTTAAACAAGTTTTTGTAGTTCCAAGTTCCTAACCGAGGCAGTGAGTTGCACAACGTTTTCCCTCATCTCTCTAGTCAAAGAATCCTTATCTTTGATTTCAACTTCCTTGTCTCGTAATTGGTAGGTACTATTAATTTGATGAAACACATTTCACAGTTGAAACCTGTTCAAGAGGCGTGACATTGCTACTTTTGGGGAAGATTATCTTTTAATACCAAACATCGTTTTAGGTCTAATTTTTTTTTTCAATGGGTTCTAGGGTTTATGAAGATTCAAGCATAGATCCAACAAACTTTATAAAAAAAACATCTCTTTAAAAGATTTTTCATCCGTTTCATTTTCTTGTTACTGCAGTCAACAATGTCTTTTCAAAAATTTCTCTCTCTACAAATTTGTGGGTGAAGAAGAAGAAGAAGTAAAACAAAATCTGGAAAGAGTGAGGACTTAAAATAAAATCTCTAATTCTTGAAGGACCTGAGTGAAAAATAATAGAGTAATGTCCCCTTAAAAACAGTTGTCCATATAAAAAATTTAATTTTTCTTGTTGTCCGCATAAAATAGTTGTCCATATAAAAGAATTGGTTGTCCATATATTGACCACCTTTTTTTTGTTGAAAGGAGAACTTTATTGTGGTTAGTAGCGTCTACAGGATTTATTTTGAACACTAAATATTTTATTGATAAAATTACTATTTCCCTCCCGAAAATTACAATCACATAAATTTAAGTAAATAATAATATTTTATTGATAAAATTAATAAACACATGTAATTGATACCAAGAGATTCAAAAACTTAATATTTTAGACAGGTTTCATACTTTTATAATCCATACATTCATAATTGACTTCTATGAATTTTCATTGCTTAGAAGTTTTTCATAGTTATCTCATTATCAATCTCCATAGATGTATCAATTTCAATGTAGACAAGTGTACGGTAACTCAACCATTCATCACTCATCCGGTTACGCAATTGACTTTTGATAATCATTGTTGAAAATGATCTCTAAATTGTAGCAGTTGCCACAAGTAACACCAGTGCGAAAGTCAATAACAAATAAACTAATTTATATACTTCATGCTGCATCATTAATACATCAACTCGACCAATTTTAAAATGCCGCGACTTTGGGGAATAAAGAAAAGTCTCCGGCGAATAAAGACTTAGTCAATCAAACTTGACTAATGGGGCATAATTATTTTCTAGTCCAAAATTTAATCTAATTGTTTATTCAGCACTTAGTCTTCATCTTCGCCTCACTTCCCCACCCAAATTCTGACCACCAACACAATAATTTTCGGCCAACACCAGCATTTTATTCTATCCCCTCTCTCTCTCTCTCTCTCTCTCTCCCTCATTTCTTCTCCTCCTTGGTCGATCCATTATACTTGCTTCCATCTCCACGGTTCCTTTCTCTGTTAATGTTGATCATCTTCAACCAATTGAATATTGCATCTGTGTCTAGTTGTTTCACCAACATAAATAGAAATTTGGTTTTCATATACATTTTTACATCACCTAAACTAAGAAAGCTAAAAAGAGAAAATGGTAGAGATAGGAGAGAAGGAATATGGGATATGTCTGGAATTCTCTAACATGTACTCTTAGAAATTTAGGATTTTTATTTGCACTTTTGCATCATCTAAATTGAGAAATCTAAAGAGAAAATGGTAGAGGGAATATTGGATGTCTCTAATTCTCTGACCTGTATCCACAGAAATTTAGGGGTTTCAATTACAGTTTTGCATCATCAAAGATTCAAAATTAAGAAAGCAAGAGAGAGAGAAAGACGAGTTCAAAGACATCAATGGCAGGTTGAGAAGAACGAAGAGCATAGATTCTGAGATTAAGAGAGAGAACGAGAAGTTGCTTAGCTTCTATTTGGCGTAGTTTTGGGAGATTGGGGTAAACTCTAGCGCCACCATGGACTGCCATTGCCCAGCCACCCATTTTCTCTTTCTCCAACTTTTCTCTGTTTTTCTCTCTCTAAGATCTGTTTTTCCCTCCCATGGGACATAGTTAAAATTTCTTCCTTATTTATGATGGTGGTGTCAAGAAATTTGTGTATGGAGGGAGGTGTAGATGAAGATGAAGATTAAGGGTTAAAAATGAATCCAGTTTAGTTTTGGTCTAAAAAATAAGTATGCCTAATAAGTCAATCTTGGTTAACCAAGTCTTTATTCCCCAGAGACTTTTCATAATGCCTAAAGTCTTGGCATTTTAGAAACCCAAAAAAAACTAAACTACCACTACAAAAAGTAGTTGTGAAGTTTGAACACACGACCTTCTTAATCCCTCTTAAAATATTTTTGAACTTCAACCAATCTACCGGTTTCAAGTTATGTATTGTCAATGTAATGCACAAAATGCGTTATTTATGCTTCAAAGTTCTAACGGAATAAAGAAAAAAATGAGGAAGGGCAGACTCGAACCCGCGACCACAAAAGTGGTGACACCGCCGCTCAACAATTGACCCCAGCAATTGGTGTTTTTAGAAGCAACCTATAACTACTCAAACTGTTCCGATTTTTTTTTCATATATCGTATATTAAATCGTAAAAGTTGAAGGGGTCAATAGACCCCTCCTAGGCCCTACATAAAGAAAAAATGAGTGAAAAACCCAAAAATCTAGACCCTAATAAGAAAAAAACCCTTTTTGTTATAAGAAAAAAAAATAAATAAATAAATAATAATGTCAAAAAAACCCATTTTTTTAACATTTTTCAAAATGTTCACAACATATGTAATTATGTTGTTAACAAGGCAACATATTTTTTTTATAATTCCATTTTTACCCTTATATGTTGACAACATATATCATTGTGTTGTTATAAAATGTTGACAATATCTATAATAATGTCCCGACTTATTATAAAATGTTGGCGTCATATATAATTATGTTCTTAACAACATATATAATGTATTAATCAAAATATTATTTGTTCGTTAACGGATTTGTTAAATACAAAGGATAATATGCATAACATTTTAATTTTTGTAAAGGACAAATAAAAAATGCTTTAGTCTTTATATTTATGTCGAAAGCAAAACAGAAAATGCGAAAGCCATTTATTTTTTCACAAGACAAATCGAAAAATGTTGTAGCCAAAATGTTTGTGTTTGTTTGTCTATGTAAAATGCAAAAGAAAAAAATGCGAAATATTTTGGCAAAACAATGTCTAAGCAAAAACGAATTTGTTCAAAAATTTACAAATTGTTGAGACAAACTAAGATTTGTTCAGAAATTTACAAAATTGTCGAAAGCAAACCAAGAATTGTTCAGAACGCTGATTTGGGCGGAAATTTTCATTTTGGAGGGTAAAATTGTATTTTTACCTACTGGGTTTTTTTCCTCATTATTATTTAGTATTGGGCCTGATTCTCTTTAACTTCCCCATTTTGGGCCTTATAATTACCGGCCCCTACATAAATCCGTCATTGATTGGGATTGATGCGGGAAAAAAGCCTCTTTTTAGCAAAAATTAGTCCTCTTAAAGGAGGTCAGGCTCGAATAACCTTGAAATGGGCTTTATTATGGGCCTTTAAAAATCTATGAATAAACTTCATTTACAAGTGCTAAAGGCACCACACTTATTTTCATTACTTTCCCAATGAACTCCTTCGACAACTATGGAAAGGAATCAGGATGGGTTGGGCGACTGTGGGCTTACTCCTCGTCGGATGGGGGGATCGGGGTCTGGAATTTTATGTTCATTAGGATTATTAGGCGGACTCAGACGAGTAATTTGTAGTATCTTATTCCAAAACCGGTCCAACAGATTTTTTATCAGACACTGGAGGATTTGAGACTCGAATTACACTATCCGAAAAGAGGACACATTTTCGTTCTACTGAAGACTGGCCAACTCCACACGTTGTACTTTCAAATATATATGTGCACATAATATACATATCCTCCTATGGCTTTAATTTATATGACTTTACATTTTAACAAGACATAAAAAATATTTAATATATTAAAGTATATCAAAACACATTTAGAAAATTAATTTACTATTTTACTGTCATACATCTTTTTACCAAATCATCACCATATTCAAAACCAGACTTTGTTGTTTTGCCTCTTGGACCATCAATTCCTAATGAAATGGATGTAGCAGTGGCTTGGCGGAACCCAGAGTCTTTGGTCATCACCACTATTATACAACCATCACATCCATATTTATTAAAGTAGATTTTTTTTTGTATTACACATATACATGGTAATATATATTATAAGTACATACTATATAGCTTTCAATAAAAAAAAGTACATACTATATAGTTTCGTTTATTGGGCTAATGATATACATTAACGAGTGGGTGAAGTCGAACATATACTAATGGGTCGAGCCGAGGCAGAAGGCTAGGTAGCACTTCAAACCTAAACTCAACCTGTTTATTTGATCGGATCGATTGTTGAACTCGCTTTTGGATTCAGGCGTTCATGGACTCTAACGGACTCAGATGTTCATAACAGGTTTCGGATGCTCTAACTTTTTTCTCAGCACTTCAAATTTTCTGCTAGTCGACCACCAATAATAGAAGCGGGGTGATTATAGAATTTCTTGATCTTTTGTAGGGTTGGAAATGAAAGTCTTTGCCTCTTTGGTTGTGAAACGTCTATCAGGATGTCAAACAAATTTCTTAACAACCCCTACATCTGTGACTATTATCTAGATCTCAAATTGTGTGATCAAAATCATTAGGAAAATGATCTAGCAAGATAAATTCTAAACAAATTCATGGGAGAATTTCAAATCAACGGTTGAGGTTGATTTGGCAACTTCTTGATTTACGTTTTAAATCAAAAAAGAGAATCTTGACTGTGGATAACTGTCCATTCCATTTTATCTCTCAAATCTGCATGGCACTTTCCTTGTTCTATTACCATTGAAGGCAATAATCATTTTGTCAACTTCAACCATATTTGATTAATACAGTATTTAAGAGTTGAATAAGAGTTTAGAAGTCTATAGTCGAGCAGACATGATGATGAATTAAAAAGACAAACACAAAAAAGATAGGGGAAAAATGGGGTATATAATTAGTCATAGTGCACGTGAGTTGAGACCTCTTCAAGAGAAAATGGATATATATATAGGAATCAATCAAGTCCTTTTCGAAGGCTACGCCATTTTACATTCTTCATGCAGATGCAAATATTTGAATGAGTATAGGATGAACATGCATGCATGTGCATACTTTTAGTATGTATCAAAATAAAAGGAAATAGTAAACAATAGTTGCATAGATATTCTATGTCATGATTATGTCCTTAAGTCCTACCATGAATATCAATTCAAAGTTAAAACTTTAATTAACAAAGTTTTGTTAATTAAAGTTTGATAGGATGACAAACAGTCAGGTGCTGTTTTTTTTTTAATGTCTGGATCTGAATTTGATTGAATCTGAATTGGCTTAATTGTTTCACAAGTTAGTATGTTTGTTTTTCTTATCTGAATCATTATGTCTGAATTTGTACTTCGACATTAATACCCTTATCTCATATTTTAAACAAACAGAACCTAAGCTTAAAACCCTATTTCTCTATCCCTCCTTCTCAAAATAAAACCCCAATTCTTTTCTCCCTCTTTCTCTAGGAAACCTTAAGTCCTGCCTCCTCACTCAATCGTTCTACTCCTCTCTCACTCAACCGTTCTCCTTCTCTCTCACTCAATCGTTTTCAAGACAAAGAGTCCAGTCTCTTTCCCTCATAGTAGATCGGCGATGGGTTCAGCTCTCCCTCCCTCCATCTATCTATCTAACAATATATCTGCAAAGGGTTCACCACCATCAAAAGATTTGTGAAAACTGTTTACCGATCTTCCTGATGCGTGGTGGTCTATTTCTGATTGTGTTGGTTGTCTGGGAGGTGGTGGTTCGGTTGGTGGTGGTGTACTCTGAGGTGGTTTGGTTGGTGGTGGTGGTGGTGGTGGACTGGTGGTGGTGGTGATGTATTATGAGGTGGTTCGGCTGGTGGTGGTGATGTAATGTGGTTTGTGGTGGTTTGGTTGTGTTGGGTGGTCTTGGGCCTCTTTCACCCCAAAAGCTAGCTCAAGAGGTAAGGCTTCTCCCACACTTATTAACACACCCCCTGCCCCTTCCACAGCCAATGTGGGATTAACCTAACAATCTCCCCCTCACACATTGGCTCTCAACTTCAATAGTTATTGGGCCGAGACTTGTTATACCTGGGCTCTGATACTAGTGTTGGGTGGTTTTGGGCCTCTCTCCCCCAAAAGCTAGCTCAAGAGGTAAGGCTTCTCTCACACTTATTAACGCACCCCCTGCCCCTTCCACAACCAATGTGGGATTAAACTAACAGGTTGGTGGTGGTGTACTCTGAGGTGGTTTGGTTGGTGGCGGTGTACTCTGAGGTGGTTCGGTTGGTGGTGGTGGTGATGTACTCTGAGGTGGTTCGTTTGGTGGTGGTGATGTACTATGTGGTGGTTCAGTTGGTGGTGGTGATGTACTCTGTGGTGGTGGTGGTGGTGGCGGTGGCGATGATGAGCTTTGTGTCAGTGGTGGTGGTGTATTTGCCGGTGGTGGGTGGTGGTGTCGTCTGTCGATGGTGGCTTTGGTGGGTTGAGAAAAAAAATCTAAAATGAAGGGGCAGAAATGTCATTTAATATATTTCAGAAATTATTCCACTTTTTCAGACTTGTTTTGAAGTTTGAAATATTTGGAGTTTTTTTCAGTCAATTCAGACCTTGGTCAAATTCAGTCTAATTTTCAGATTTTCTTAAATTCAAGCAGCACCTCAGTTTGCTTAATTAGAAATAATTGTGAAAGAGAGAAGGAATATTGGAGTATTTTAAATTGTCTAGTTATTAGACTTAATTTGAGATTTAAGAGTCTCTTGGTTTATAAGAAAATTCAGTAGTTCGAGGAGGCTGGTGCCGGTGGCACCCCCCTCAAACTCTCCCTGTTAAAATTTATTTTGCGAACTAGTGATTCAAACTTGCTTGATTATATTTGAGGGGTCAATTTCATGCTACTCTGACTAGGTGCAAATATTTGAATGGGTATGCATGGGTGCACCAATATTCTACATTAACATGTATGCAAGTGCATACTTTTAATATGTCAATAAACTATTATGAGACATACTCGAATCACTTTCTAGTTTTCATGATATTCTACAAAATGACTATTATGTTTCTTAGAAAGCAGATGATTCCAAAATTTGGAGTGAAAAAGGTTTTCGTATCCACAACATTGGTTCATTTGGGTTTCTCTGCCTATGATAAAAAAAAATATTGTAGCAGCCTCTACAACAAAGCCAACATAAATAGTCTAAAGGAAATAGTAATGAATAGAAAATTTAGATCGATATTCTATGTGAAGCATAATTTCGATTGATATTCTACCTATAGTTGCCTTAAGAGTTAAGTCATACCATGAATATCAAAGTTAAAACCTTTAACAAAGTTTTGTTGCACAAGTTGGCCAACCCTCTCAATTATGAAGCATAATTTTTGTACACAGATACAAATTTTTTGTAACCTACACAATTACTAGCTACTTAGATAACGAGCTAGCTTGCTTATTAGCTCCTCGTCGTCATCGATAATGTGAATCTCAAAATTTATAAGCATAGAAGATTGTCGTAGGTATTATTCTGATAACATGCACAACCCAAAACTATATACATATGTTGCAGTCTTAGGTTCATACTATACACGAGCCAAGCAACCTACTTGGTTGCTTAATATGATATGTTTAAGTGTTTTATAGGATAACAAACAGTCTGTTTGCTTAATAAGAAATAATCGTGAGAGGTAAAGAAAGAGTTCGGTGAAAAAGATACTTCCTTTTTGTGAATATCATCTAGTTAAACTTGATTTTCGTGATTTATATAATTATAATAAAAGGGACCAGACGTGGAAAAAGAAACCAAAGGCGTGAAGTTACAGAATTCGTGAAACTAGAGAAATGTACTCATCTTTCAACCAAAAAAAGAGAAATGTACTCATCAATGTACACGACTTTGGGCACTTAAACTGTCTACCCACTCAACTCTTACTAACTTCTTTTAGGCGGTTCTCCAGGCGTACGTGCGTTTATATATATATACAGGGGCGAACCCACTCAAATGTAAGTTCCATAAGCTCCTGAAGAGGTGCCTTTAATGTCGTTTTTTTAATATTCAAGTCTTTTTCTTATAACGTATGACTTTTTTCATTTGACTTAAATATGCCTCCACAAAAAGAAAAAAGGAAGTTGAAGGCATGAATTTAATTAATTCCAACACGTCACCCTTAGAACGACCTCATGAATTCACGCATATACGAAACTATTTAAAAAAATTGGACTGACTTTTATGTAGTTAAAAAACGAAAATACTTTTCAGAGGCCTTTTTCTTTATCATGTGAAAATAAAAGATAAAGAAAAAGTAGAATAAAATAAAATATTTCATAGATCTGCAATTTAAAATAAGAAACTTCAAATAACTTTTCCCAAAACCTTTGCCTTAACATGGACATCCAAATTGAAATAGTTCAGATTGAATGTTAATGTATATATGTCTCTTCATTTCGAATAATACATAACAAGTAGTTTTTTTTAGTTATCTTACGAAGATAACATAGAATGACTTAATGAGAAATGAAGATGAGAGGAAGAAAGAGGAAGAACATAAGAAATAAATGGGAGATAAACGAAAAGGAAAGAGCAATTTCGATAATAAACGACATGTTTTGTACCATGTTTAGATAATAAACACATCTAAAAAAAAGACATTTAAGAACACAACCACTACTGCCAAGCAAGATATATACAATGTCAGCATCAATAAGGACCTTTAACCCAAACAACTGTGTCATACATCACTTTGTTTAAGAATGAAAAGGCATAAGCTAAGGGTCAAATGATGTGGCATAGCCTAATAAGCTGAAAAGCCCACATCATCTAATGTATCGCATTCTTTTTTTTAAATAGAAATTATTTGTTCTTAATATCTTATAAAGGGATATGTGAATAATGTAACTGACCGAGAAGACGACAATCCGACGATCAATAAAAAATTAAGATATTTGAAGATCGAGAAGATTGAATTTCATGTATCTAGAATACCCTGATTCACTCTCTCTCAATATATAGTATATGAACTGGGTCCTAGTTTTTTTTAACACTGTTATTTATTTTCTTATGTCTTACCAATGTGTGAATAAAATCCACCACTTCGGTGACTATACTAAATCTATTGTTGGATGTAGGTTGTATTCGACCTAACCACGTTAAATTATCGTGTCAATTATTTCAATTTAAGTCTGCGATTACCATCTAATCGTTAATGTCTTACTTTTTCTTGTAATGAATACGTAAGTCAGATGTCTAATTCAATTATTTGTTTATTTTTTTGAGAAATCGACTACGATCTACGTTAGTCGTTACAAGGCATTGATACATCATGAAGATGTGATAAGTACAATAACCACCTAATTTAAACCACTAATGAAAGAGATCTAAAGCTCAACAACATGAAAGATGGTCAAATATGACATTATTTACTTTATTTATTGCCCAAATTACACAGGATAAATTTTGATGGCGAACTGCTTCCATCGAAACTCGATCTCACGACCTCATGACTTTAAGAGGAGTGTTCAACCACTGAATCAAAGAGTGGTGGACATCTTATCTAGTTATCTACCTAATATAAGTACCTAAAATTTTGGTATGTCATGTTCACATGCGTTTGCCCTAATCTTATAAAAGTTGTTATCAATTTAAAGACAGGGATGGTAGTGGGTAGGGGTGGGAATTTTGCCCACGAGCCGAACCCGCCCACGGGCACCCGAGCCCAACGATGACCATGGACGCCCGCCCGTCTCGGGCGCAACCCGCCCAGCCCGCCAAATTTTAGTGGGCGGGCATGGGTTAAAACCTCTACCCACGCACCCGCCCATGCCCGCACCCACTTAACCTCACCCAATGATAACCAACCAAATTACATCAACTTTATGGGTTGATGAAGCCCCAGCTGTCTATATTGCTAGGCTTAGTTGAGATGGTAAACAATATGCTTAAGGGAAATCACACGAACCCAATATATTGCTTTGCAATGGCTCAAGAGAATTATTAGTAGAATACTGAAGTAGTCTTTGGCTTTGAGGGGACAAAGAGTGGGGTAAGTTTATATTATATCTCATGAGAATTCTTCATTAGTTTTCAATGTGAGATTAAATTCCTAAAAGGAACAACACAAATAACGTCTAGTTTTAATCTCACATTGTCTCTTTAGAATCAGGAAAAATGTTTCCAGATTATATAAAAAAAAGGAAAAAATGATATTTTTTTTCAAGTCATGAGATTACCCGCTACCCGCCCGCCCATACCCGAATTACCCGAACTTTTTAATGGGCTTGGGCGGGTAATGAGCAAGGCGAATTTCAAAATTGCCCGCCCAATTAACCCGCTTACCCTAATAGCCATTGAAATTTTGTGCCCGACCTGCCCAGCCCGATGCTTCAAGTGCCCATGGACGCCCATACCCGCCCAATTCCCCCCCCCCCCCCCCCCCCCCCCCCCCTAGTAGTGGGTGTGGCGGTTGAAGTGGTGGGGTCGATGAAAGTTACGGTAATTTTGTCTTTTTTTTGTCTAGTCTCAAATCTGATTTGTCTGCCCCCATCCAAAACTGTATCCCCAGTCCACCCAGGCACCCACCTTATAAAGAGTCCGAAACTACTGAGAAATGTAATAGTAGAACAATCCAAGAAACAACGTACGTAACGAGTAGGTCCCAAGCACACGGTTTCATTGCCTACATCACTTTAGAGAGAGAAAGAGAGAGAGAAATCAATAGTCTTCCATTGTTTTGTTTCTATAAAAGGGGCATTCTCACAGCCGCAATTATATCTAAAGAACTCTTACCATCCATTAATTCCTTCCCCTTCTTTCTCTCTCTAAACACAATATCTCAACAAATTAAAGATAACCCATTTCTTAATTTCGACAAAATCATTCAAATATCTTCTCTTGATTGTGAAAGGAAGGAAAAATCACTTAATTAAAGATAATTTAGAGACCAATAAAGATGGTTTGTTTAGTTTCACGTTCAGGAAGACAATTACAGAGATATAAAGAAGGATTTCGACAAGTAGTTGGGTATGCTTAAATTTTCTCTTTCTCTCTTTAGAAATAAATGATTCAAAACTTCATTTCAACTACACAATTTGGTTTCTTGATTTCTTTGATGTGATTTTGATTTCTTTGTTTTTTTTTTGTTGGATCAATATATAGGTGCATACCATATAGGTATAAAAATGAAAATATTGAAGAAGATTTGGAAGTTCTTGTGATTAGTTCACAGAAAAAGAGACACAGAATGTTGTTCCCCAAGGTAAATTATTTTCAGATACCCAATCTTATGAATAATTCATGCTAAGTTCATTTTTATGGTAATCACGAATTTTCTTTTGCTAGTAGGAAAATTTTTAAAAATAGAATTTGGTCAAAATTCTCTTAAAATTTTTTTATTTCGGTGAAAACTGATCTGTCAATTTTTTTTAATCTTCAGCTACGTAGGTTTTTTTTTAATTTGCAACAACTTGCGACAGCTTTGCAACACTTTGCGACAGTTCTTCAACACTTTGCATCGCTTTGCAACAATTTTGCATAAAGTATTGGATTTTTAACCAAACAAAATAAAAATATTTGGATTTTTAACCAAAAAAATGTAAAATTTTATTTTTAACAAAAAAAAAAAAAGTAAAACTTATCTTTTTTAACTTAAAAAAAGTTTTAAATTGGGTCTTCAGTCATTTAAATACACAATAGTCCTATTAATCCCACGTAATTGCATGGGGTTGGGTAATATGCTTGGTTTAATCAAATTTTAATTTTGAATAGTTTTGCACTAAATCTCTGGATTTCTTCCATTGAAGCACCGACTCATCGAAAATTATTAAGTTGTGTCATAGTTGTACATTTTAGGTCCTCCTAATTAAAGTAGTACAAGTACATGCGAATTATATTGTGACATTATAAACATGTATATTTATATATTCCAAGAAAAATTGTTTAACCTAGATTCCCTTGTTTTAATCAGGGAGGATGGGAGATTGGTGAATCAATGAAAGAGGCAGCCATGAGAGAAACATGGGAGGAAGCCGGAGTGAGAGGAAATATCGAGGTTGGTTAGAAGTGCACATTTTTATAATTTTAATATTGATAATTATTTATTAGCTTATTATGATCTGATAATTAAATAAATTATTAATAATAACGAATGATTATCATTTTATAGGAAAAACTTGGAGAATGGAAGTACAAGAGCAAAAGATATGACACATTTTATAAAGGATACATGTTCCTTTTGCATGTTCAAGAAGAATTAGAATCTTGGCCAGAAGAACACGTTCGAATTAGACGATGGGTACGTATCTTTTTCTTATCATTCTCTTAATAATATATGGCTTTTATTTAAATTAATCTGAGTCCAAATTTAAATTGTACTTATGTCAGATTTGGTTTGAGGTAGTTTTCCAAATGAAAAATATAAAAGTCGCAAACTTTTAGTCGTCTATTTATATATACTCATCGGTCAACAACGTATTTCAAAAGAATGATTAATGAAAACTAGGGCTAATAATTTAGATGAAATTGTTGTAATTTTCAGATGACAGTAAATGAAGCAAGAGAAGTATGCCAAGAAGAGTGGATGAAGGAAGCATTAGATAAATTAACTCTTACGCTAACAACAACTCCACAACAAGAAGAGGAAGAAGACATATCTCCATGTTCACTTAGCCCATTATCAGATTCTGATTATTGACAGAGGAGAAAGATTTTGTAAATAAAAAAAATTGTGTTTGATGTAGGAGAGATAAGGAACGTTTGGTTTCTTTTTTATTTCTTAAATTTCTTTAGGGGGCAGCACTTGTAATATGAACAATTTGATTGACAGGTTTAGAATAACAAACAAGTGAGTTATAAACATGTAGAAGAAATATCATTGACAACAAATCCACCTCCAATTCCTAAAACCAGAGATAGTTTCTTAATTTTGTTATGTTTTCTCTTTTACTTTTTCATATTTAAGAGCAAAAATGAGGGGCTTCCATCCTATTTTAGGAGCGTTAATAAGTGACCTGTCTTTCCACTAAATTTGCCACTAAATTTGCCTTACCACGTAACGGGCAATTATTAGAATAGTGACTTGTCTCAAAGCAACGATAACACTTACCTGGAGGTTGTTTTCTGTAAGGATTTTCAGGAACAATCTTAGCTCCGTCATCTGTTTGTTTCGAAAGATCAGTATCATCTGTAGGTTGTCGAATATAATTAGTACGATTGTAGTTCCCCCTGTAAATAGATCGAGAATCCGATTCAAAAGAACGAGCCACACTAATACATTCCGAGACGGAAGAGAATGGACGGAGGTTGACAAGATCCTTAATGTCACCTCGAAGGCCATCTTTAAATTTTTCCAATTTCATGGATTCAGTATCGGGTAGATTAAGCCTAGTACTTAAACGATGAAATTCAGAGGCATATTCCTCAACTGAACGTCGTCCTTGACGACAACGAAGATATTCCAGACATAACTGATTTTCATAATCGGGAGGGAGGAAACGGGCCATCATAAGTGGCTTAAGTTCAGACCACGAGGATATGGGAGGAAGATTTGATAACCGTCTTTGTTCAGATTCTTGTTTCCACCATGTTAAAGTTGCTTTTGAAAGATATCCGGTGACACATCTAACCTGGTCTTGTCCATATACCTGCATAACATCAAAGAAGATTTCCATTCGAGCTATATAATCCAAAAAGTTTTCAATGTTGATTGAACCGTCATATGCCGGGACGTCCATTCGGACACGGTACATAGAAGAAGGTGGTGGAGAATCGTGATCATCCTCTAGGTGATAGTCGTCTGGTTCATTATACTTGGGACGGGGACGAGTATAACGGTTACGTTGCATGGACCCGTTATGATGTGGTTCCTGAAAGGTGGAACGGTTTTTGGTTCTAGCCGGTTCATAAAGGTGTGATCGGTTTGGTGGACGGGCCTCATGATGGTAAGGGGAGTAGTCGGGCTCAATGAGGTCTTCTCGGTTTTGGGTATGGGTTAATGGGGAACCTATGTCTCGGTTATGAGAGGAAGGCGGGTAGGCAGTGGGTCGGTTGATGGCCGGTTCGGGTATCCGGGTTCGGGTAGGTTGGTAGCTATCGGTAAATTCATGGGCGTGGTGGGTTACGTTTTCCGGTTCGTGGTGATGGAAGGGGTGGTGACTATCGGTTTGTTGGTGAGAAGAGGGTGTTCCTCGATTGGGCGTGAGATGTGGAGAGATGGCACGAGAGTGTTGGCGAATGGGTGTGTCCATGTTGGTTCTTGAGGGTTCGGTGTGGCGGTTTTGGGTTTGGGTTTGGGTTTCGAGTGGAATGGTGCTTGGTGAATAATATTGCCGAGGTGTTTGAAAGGGGTACGGTTGGGTTATACTTGGGTTGGTAGTAGAATGGTGGGAGAACGATTCGGGTTGGTTTGATGTTTGTTGTTCGTTGAAGGAAAAAGGTGGTGTGGTTGGAATGGTTGTAAGGTTTATGTATGTTAGTGGGAAAAACGGTGAGAGTGGTGATGTAGGGTTGATGTGAATCGGTGGGAGGAAAGTGGTCGGGCATGGGTTAGTGTTAGGTTGACCAAGTAGGGGATTTGAAATTGGTGTTGTGGTTGGGAGTGGTTGTGGTAATGATGTTTGAATGGAAGTAGTAGATGAAGGAGTGGTGGTAAAAGAGGGAGACTTACATATGCCTTCGAGTTGTTTAGATAACTTCATGATGGAATCATTGACTTGATCGAATTTTTCCATATTTTCCTTCTTGTAATTTTCGAAAGCTTCTTCCAATTTTGTAACCGAGGATAACTTCTTGTTGATGTTGTCCCATTCGGAGGCAAAAGTTGATGTCTTCTCTTTGATTGTTGGAGTAGGAACGGTAGGATTAACCATTGTGATTGGTTAAAAAAAATGGCTCTGAATACCACTTGATGTAGACGCAGCGGAATAATTAAGAACAATAAAATAAACTACGAATAATTAAAGAAAACTGTAAAATAAACTTAAATTCTTAATAACTTCAATGGTTTTTCTCTTCAAGGTGAATAATAACATAGACTAGATCTCCTTTTATAAGATAATAAACCTTCCAAGATAGACTCAAACTAGGATTCCAAAAATAATAAATTACTCAAACATAGAAACTTAAAATTAAAGAAATATCAAATTAAAGTAACTTCTCCTCTACTAAATAAACTACTATTATGACCCAATAGGGTGTGGGCATGCGTAGACGTGGGCCCACACGTTTATGCGCCTGCATCATCTTCTCTCTAATTGTTTTTGTTCTTTGTAAATATGATGCAGGGGCACCCGGCGTGGAGACTATTTCCATGACCGGACCCGGTCATGGACCAACCGGCCAGAGAGAGTAGATTTAGGAAGTCCTAATTTTAGTATGATTATTATTTAATTTAGGTTTAGGAATTATACTATTTTAATATTTCCAATAATTGGAAAGGTCCAGATTTAAGTCCAAGTTATTTAGGCAGTTGCAGTATTTAATTATTTAGGAAGTCTAATTCAAGTCTATCTAGGATAGTCCAGAATCCTATAAAAGGATATCTAGTTTGTCTATTATTCTCAGATTGAGAGAAAAACCCCATTGAAGTTTTAATCAAGTTTATTATTTAGAGTTATTTGATCTTTATTTTCATCGTTCTTACTTAATTATTCATCTCTTTTAATTCCGCTGCGTTTCTACATCAAGTGGTATCTAGAGCCATAAATTTTTTTTTACTTCTTCCCGGTCTTCATCACTTTTATCATCATGGTTAATACTACTATCTCGGCTACACCAACTAAGGAGAAAACACCAACCTTCTCCTCTGAATGGGACAACATTAAAGAAGGGCTATCTGCAGGTAAGAAGTTGGAAGAAGGGTTCAATGAGTACAAGAAGGAAACAACAGAAAAATTCGATAAAATCGATCAACGATTCAATCAACTCAATGACTCCATCACCATCATCTCCAAACAACTAGAAGGTATGTGTAAAAACCAAACTCCAACTCCCACCACTACCACACATCAACAACCCTCACAACTAATGACTACCACCAACACCACCCGAGTTCCTCCTCTCGGTTTCCCTCCCGAACCCACGACACCACTATTTGGTCACACCATTAGCCACCCTCCACCGGTTATCACACCACCCTTCATCACCTCCTATTCACCAAACACACATCTTCAAACACCTACGTACCCCCCTTATACCCACACGTCAACACCACCATCGTTCTCCTTCCCCGAGCCGACTACAACACCACACCGACCACCACACGAAAGCCACTTCTCGGTCGACCACAACCTCCTCACCAACCCCCAAACCAACAACCGAAACATCATCAACCAAACCCAACCAATCACACCTTTAGGAACCATCACAACTTATCAAGATCCACGTCTCCTTTACCCGTATACCCGATATCCGTCATTCACTACCAACCAAACCGAAACCCACCCACCATACCAACAACATCACAACAACCACAACCCCCATACCGAAACACGATCCACCCCCACGGCTATTGATCCGGTTCCAACACCTCTACAACACCGCCGTCCACATGAAACCGAGACTACCATCAACTTCCCCCTCCAACCCGACAACACCACAAACCCACGTCACCGAGACCACACCCAACCATTAAACCGAAGCCGAGACCACATCTTCACCCATTCCCAAACCCGTGAACCTACCACTCCTTTCACCCGTCCAAACAACATACCACAACGACACCCCTTGGTGGTCCAATGCACTCAAACTGAACGTGAACATTACACTCCACCCACCGATACCGAATGTCCGAACCCTAGTTCATCATACCGTATTCGAATGGAAGTACCTTCGTACGATGGTTCGATAAATATTGAAGATTTCTTGGATTACGTCTCTAGACTTGAGATTTTTTTTGATGTTATGCAAGTTGAAGGTCCTGAACAGGTACGTTGTGTGACTGGTTATTTGTCTAAAACTGCTCTTACTTGGTGGAAACAGGAATCTGAAAATCGTCGTTTATTACACCTTCCTCCTATTTCTTCTTGGTTAGAATTGAAACCATTAATGTTCTCCCGTTTCCTCCCTCCGGATTATGAGAACCAACTATGTGTTGATTATTTACGTTGCCGCCAAGGAAGACGTTCTGTTGAGGAATATGCTTCGGAATTCCAAAGACTAATTACAAGACTTAATCTGCCAGATTCAGAGTCAATGAAGGTAGAAAAATTCAAGGACGGACTCCGTAATGATATTAAAGATTTGGTTAATTTGAGAGCTTTTAATTCGGTTTCTGAATGTATTAGTGTAGCTCGGTCTTTTGAATCAGATTCACGTTCTATTTTCCGAGGATACAGTACGAGAAGTCAAGCAGTTCGAACTCTACGGGATGAATTAGATCAATCAAAACAGGCGGAAGACGGTACTAAATCACTAACAGAAAATCCTTATAAAAAACCTCCACCAGTTAAGTGTTATCGTTGTTTTGAAACAGGCCACTATTTTAATGCTTGTCCCTCTCGCGGTAAAGCAAATATGATAGAAAAGAAATCAGATTCAGATACAGATGAAGATCAATTGGAACGAATTAACACTATTCCCGACAACGGTGATCGGGTTATGTTACTCACTCGGCGAGTTCTTTTCACACCTTTCAAGAGGAATTTATCTCAACGAAAGAATTTGTTCGTTACACGGGGAACAGTACTGAATAAAGTGTGTACGATTGTGATTGACAATGGTTGTGTAGAGAATTTAATTTCTACAAAACTGGTCAATTTCTTGGGTATTACTACAATGATTAAATCAAACCCGTATAAAACCGCTTGGATTCAGTCGGGTACTACTACACGGGTTGATCACATGTGTACTATTAATCTTTCTATTGGTTCTTCTTATGTGTCTACAATTAATTGTGATGTCACCGATATGGATTTATGCCACATCATATTAGGACGACCATGGCAATCTGATGTTGATGCCACTTACCGTGGTCGTTTGAATGTTTATGAATTTCCATGGAAGAAGAAGATTGTGACGTTATTGCCAATTGAAGATGGTTCGGAAGAACTACATTCTCTTCACAAACGGTTCGGGACGAACCTCTTGAGGGAAGGGGATGCTGATGCAGGGGCACCCGGCGTGGAGACTATTTCCATGACCGGACCTGGTCATGGACCAACCGGCCAGAGAGAGTAGATTTAGGAAGTCCTAATTTTAGTATGATTATTATTTAATTTAGGTTTAGGAATTATACTATTTTAATATTTCCAATAATTGGAAAGGTCCAGATTTAAGTCCAAGTTATTTAGGCAGTTGCAGTATTTAATTATTTAGGAAGTCTAATTCAAGTCTATCTAGGAAAGTCCAGAATCCTATAAAAGGATATCTAGTTTGTCTATTATTCTCAGATTGAGAGAAAAACCCCATTGAAGTTTTAATTAAGTTTATTATTTAGAGTTATTTGATCTTTATTTTCAACGTTCTTACTTAATTATTCATCTCTTTTAATTCCGCTGCGTTTCTACATCAAAATAGCTTAGTGTTGCACATATTTTGGATACCAAATCTTCTTCTCTGCTATTGTTATTGTACTTATCCAGGTATATTCTTATCTCTCACACATCCTCTTTGATGAAATTCATCACCCAATTGTAGTTTAACTTTGTAATATTTTGCTTCCTTACAATCTTCAGTTTTATAATGTCTTTTGTGGAGTTATCTTAATGTCTTGTGGAGTTATCTTGATGTCTTTTGTGAAGAATTTCAGCCTCTTGGTACTTCCACTAGCTCTTCTTTCATTTCTTCATTTCTTATTGTCATTTTACTACTCTTTTTAGGTTCAGGGATTTAGGGTTTTGTTCCTTTCATTTTGATTTGTTTTTAATGGTTTCTTTGGTTGGTAGTTCGATTTGATGAATCATGGCAGAAGAAATTCAGTTTCAGTTTCTTAGTTCTGCATCCCCAAATCTTCTTTCTTCCCCAAATCGAAATGGTGAATCATGGTAGAAGAAATTCATTCCAAATCGAAATGTAGAATCATGGAGTAGTGATGTCTTCTGGAGATTTTTTGGTTTTTGGATTACAATTTCGATTTTCTGTTAGACTCACACTTTATACTATTTTCCGATTTTTTTTAAGTCTCTTCTATTGGTTAGGTTATCTACTTTCTGTTATGCAGTTGTCAGCAGGCATCACCATGTGTCCATGTGCTTTATCGGCATCCATCACTCATCTGTTATCTCTAACCGTTAATAGTCCACCGTCTCCTTCTTCGTTAACATCATCTTGGCAGTCTGTCATCCGTCCATCTTCGCCATCATCATGTCATGCATCTGTTACAAATATCCACGCCAGAACCACGCCAGCACTCCCTGTTTATAGATGTCCGGATTGCCCCCGTTGCCATCATCATGTGATGCAATATGTTTATCCTACTTTATCCTTATTCGATTTGAATAATATACTTCAAGTGGTTTTCTATATTGAGTTACTTGTGTCGAATGTCTTTTTGATTTGATTTGATTTGTTTTAGGGATTTTTGTTATATTGGTGAATGTGTTCGTTTTTGTTTCCAATATGCGCGGGAAGTAGTTGTGCGATTCTCTAATACTACTCCATTCTCGGCACCCCAAACGGAGCCCATTGTCAGTACCAGTACCGAAAGCACTCAGAATCTGGTGAAGGGTAAGTGCTATTACTGCGTTCATTGGCAAGCTATAACCACATGGTAGGTTTGCAGCTTATTTACACCCCAAATGTAAATTATCAATCTCTTCAATCTAGGCCTCATTCATTTGTTATACAAGTTTGAATGATATTTTGGTGGTCAATGTCATATTAGGACTAGGTAGTCTGACAATTGTTGTCAAACTATGAAGCATGGTATCGTAATCGAATGAACCAAAGGGAAATTTATTATTGTTAGGGGTATGGCACAAATTTCCTGGAACAGTAGGAAATATTTCCGTTTTATATGTTTATGAATCAGCATATTGGAATAATATATGGTGATTATTCATCATTTACAGGTACCTGATCATCATCATCATTATCGTGAAAACATAAGTGAAATATCTTAGTCGAACATCAGAAAAAGTAATTGTAATTTTTTTTGTATAACGTGCATTAGGGTCGTAAGAGCAGATTATTTAGACCGTTGGTTTCTTAACTCTTACGGAGTGATACGGACCTTAAACATTCCACCTATTTTCTCCTGCATTGTGCTTTTACTTTGAAGCTTAAGTTTTTTTTTTTTTTTTGAAATTACTTTGAAGCTTAAGTTAGCTAATCTTTTCCAATTTCGTCAATACATTAGAAATATCAAGAACTAGATCTTAGTCTCTTTAACCACCTCCCACAGTTACGAAACTGGTAAATGGCACTGCGTGTGATGTTTTTGTTCCACCTTACTCAAGGCCAGAAACATAGTATTGAAGTCCTTTGGTTTGAGAGATGTGACAAACTTTGACCTAACATGACTCTACTTTATGTTTAAAGGATAAGGCCCATTAAATAACCGATGGATCTAATTTAAATATAATTTTTTGTAAATCAGATCAATTGGGTTTATTTTTTCATGGTACATACTTCCGTTCCGGTTTGTTTTGTTGATGATTCCTGTTCCCGGTTCACTAGGTCGAATAAGCGTCGGTGGATTGAAAAATATTCTTACCAGGCTTTATATGTTTCTACTGTATGTATTTCCTTCAAATAATGAATCAATTTAATTATTTCTTCACTTGTGGTTTGAGAATTACTTTTACTACATTCTTCCTGTCATTAATGCATTAGTTTTGATCAATGGATTGTAAGTTTGTGATAGCTTTTCGTATCCGCTTTCTTGAAAATCATCACCGTTTCCTCGCTCCGTCTTCACCTTTTATTATAAGTTTAGTCTTCACCTTTGTCACGATCCACTCTCACGAAGACCTCCTTGCTATTGCATTTGAACATAAACTCGTGGAGGTTATGTTTTATGTCTTCATTTTTAAAGTAATTCATTTCATTTTCTCTGCAGTTACAACAGGAGTATAAGCTATATAAGTCTCTATTATGTTTTATGTGATAACCTAAACATGGTTCTTGCTCTAAGTGATCTAGAGATTATTTTTATGTCTTTATTTTTAAAGTAATTCATTTCATTTTCTCTGCTGTTACACAGGAGAATAGGCTATATAAGTCTCCATTCATGGGTACTGACGGTGCAAATTAGGTGTTGTAGCTTGAGAAACTCTTATTTGCTAAAGGTAAAACACGCAACTATAGCTATGATCTTCTATTATGTAGTTTCCGAGGGAAAATTTATTACTAAAACATACGTTTGTTAGGAAAGTTCTATGTAAAATATAAGACGCTTTTATAGTGTGATTCTCCTTAATTATGCAGACGAAGCAAAATCTCTTCCGGTTCAGATTTCCTATTGAAATGCGTTTTGTCAGTCTTAATATTGACCACCTTATGTAGGCATCTCAGTTCTTCTTTAACTTCTCAGCTTTGTTAATTTTTTGCTCTTTATTGCTTTGTTCCACTCTTAGTTCTACACACACTTCCATATATGCAGTTTCGACAAGTTTGAGTTTCTGCCGATACTTCATTGCGATGAAGATAAAAATCCAGATGAATCGCCTGTGTTCCTTTCTTTAGTTACTATTTAAATTTCTATTTTAAAGTTGCATCCCTCAGACCTAACGAAGTTGAAAGAGGTTCTCGGTGGCCAGAAGAATGGCCTATTAGAATTCATAAGCCTGCGTATTGGTTGAACAACTCTCGAAAAGGAATCTATGGACAAACCAACACCTGATGATTTTGCAGCAGGTCATGAGCACTGGAACAGAGTAGTAACCAAGTCTTATATGACATGGAGGGTAAGTCAATCTGTTTCGGCCTTCTTCTCCTGCATGACCACACAGATAAGATGATCATATGCACGAAAAGTCTGGAGTGATATATATATATATATATATATATATATATATATATGTTCTGTTCACAGGTTTGCTGCAGCTCTGAAGGATCTTAACGTGTGGGTTATGGATGTAGC
The DNA here is from genome assembly GCF_041429995.1 of Eschscholzia californica. NCBI lineage: Eukaryota > Viridiplantae > Streptophyta > Magnoliopsida > Ranunculales > Papaveraceae > Eschscholzia > Eschscholzia californica. The sequence continues at coordinate 7,121,376 of NW_028238198.1, read as the reverse complement.
AAAATGTAGACTCACTTGATACACTTCCTATTATATACGAGCGAGGCCTTCTCGTAGTGTATCACGATTGGTGTGAATCCTTCAGTACGTATCCTCGAACATATGATCTACTGCATGCTGATCATCTCTTCTCGAGGTTGAAGAAAATGTACAGTTTTAACTTCAACACTATTTTATCATTTTCACTTTTCTATTTCAGAAAGTCGTACACAAAGTATGGGTTTCAGACATTTCAGATGCAAACTTGTGCTTGTGATTGTTGAGGTAGATAGGATCGTTAGACCGGGTGGTAAACTTATTGTTCTTGACGAATAAAACGAGCTAGAAGAAATTGAGAACATATTGAAGTCTTTGCACTAGGAGATCCATTTGGCATTTTCTAAAGATCGAGAAGGGATACTAAGTGCACAAAAGTCCGATTGAAGACGAGAGACATATGCAGTTTCTTCCTGATTGAAGATCAATGTTGTAATTTCGTCTATGTAGTGGAGCTTCCAACAGTTTGTTTTTATTTAGCAACATTAAACCATGAGGTATTGATAAGTTTAATTCATCCAATCAAGTGAGATAACTCTCTTGATCTCTTCTCATTGTCATGTTTCAGCAAGACACAATTGATGGTCTTCTCTGGGTTTCTGTCACCCTCTTTTCACTTTCCTTCTCACTTCTCAGTTTTCAGGAGTTAGGGCTCACCATTACTGTTATAGAGAGAAGCTGGGAGAGATTTACCAAGAAATTGAGGAAGATGGATCGGGAACAGTTGGTGAGTGGTTCAACATGCCAACGAATTATATGGCAAATCTCATACATTGGGAACCAGTGCTCTGTGTATTTCACCAGACATGTCATGATGTCAACCCACCTCTGAATGAACAAGAAGAATTCTTATTTTTCAGCACAATCTGAAATTCAAGTATAATGAATTTGTGATTGTTTTTTATACGGTTGTTCAAGTTTCATCACTTACAAAAAAAATAGTTCATACTATTTCATTCTTTATCTGTTTTCGGGGTTAATGGTATGTTAATTGTTTTTTTGGCAATCTATTATTAATTTTCAGTCTTGCAAAATAAACAAAGATGTTCATTCTCATATAATTTCTTATGCTTGGCCACCATGATTGAGACATGTCTACCTGCTATTCCGTTACCATCTCCTTAAACTTCTAATGTGATCATCAGTTTATACTTTAAGTGCACTAAATGGTGTAACACAGTACTAGCAGGTACACTTCAGTTTGATATTGAGACTTACTCAAGGCACTTTTCAGCAGTACGAAAAAAAAAACATACTGATTGGATTTCATGGAGTTGTCGGAGGGCGACAGAAGATTGACCTCTTAGACGGTAAGAAGCAAAAGAACAAAAATCACTGGTTTGATGAACTAAATTCGCATATCAAAGATACAAATGGTTAGTTTTGGCTGATATAGTGATAGGCGTTTTGAAAGTTATGGCACTTGGCTTACTACTTAACCACATTCACATTGTTTGAGTCTCGGGTTTGCTCAAGGAATGTCATTCTTGAAGTAGAACCATCTACTATCCACTTAAGTTGTAACTTTTATTTTTTTGTTGAACTAACTTAAGTTGCAACTATTTCATATAACTTAGTTACCACTATTTATCTTGTGACCTGATTTTGCAGGTGGAGGATAAGCCAAGCCATATGACCTTCCACGAGGTAAGTTTCACATTAACATAAACATTTTTTATATTTGGTACTAAATTAATATCGTGGTATAGATAAGGGACATGCAAACCAGATCAGTATATAAAAGATCTTATACCTCTAAAATACCACACTTATCTTTAGAGAGTATCAATCTGAAAAATTAAGACTATAATAAGAAAGTACCAAACGTAAAAGAAAAAACTAAATAATCTAATAACACGTCTACTTTTCCATGTGACGTAAAGGGTATTTCCCGCCTGTAGGGCGGGGATCATGCCTAGTATATATACATATGAAATAAAAGAAAAATGAAAGCACAAAAACTATATGTTGAATAAATAGTTGAAACAAAATTTGGTTTTGTGATCATAATAATAAAACAGGGTGGAAATCAATTTTGTAAAAAAAAATCTGATTTGGAATTAGGGATCTCAAAAGAGTAATATATAGTCAATGGTATAATTGGTTAAAGTATAGGGGGTAAAAAAGAGTTTACTTATAAAAAACAAATAAAAAGAAAGGGCAGAAATTAGTTGGAGACAGGGGTGGTCGAACTCTGGTTAAGCGGGTGGGTGGACAGTAAACTATCTTTCCAGCAGGCCAATACCAATCTAATGCAAGCATTTGCATTTTCTTTCTTCTCCTAGTAATTTGTCTATAATTAAAATAGAACCCTATTACTATTATTAAAGGGAACCACATTAGGATCGTGGGGGGCACGTGACCCCATTGGCCCCAATGTGGGTCCGCCCCTGGATGGAACCAATGGTTGGAGAGAGGCGGGAGCACTCGTGAGAGTGAGAGAAAGGAGCACTCCGTTAGAGAGTGTCAGAGAACGAGGGGGATAAAGTGGTGTCGGGCTGGGCCAGTTCGAAGCCCAAAGCATAGCCTCAGACTGGCCCAGTCTGAAAGAAGTCGGTTTGGTCAGTCCGACTCCTTTCGGACTTACCCAGTCCGAGCCAATGCTTTGGGCCTTAGACTGGCCCATCCCGAAAGGAGGCGACTACAGATGTCGGGTGTTTACCAAGGTCAAACACTCAAAGGAGGCTCCTATAGCAATTTTGGAAGGCGCTTTTAGATGCCCCTTTACGAAAAAAACAAAAGAAAATAAACAATAAGTAGAATACCGTAAAGTTAGGGTATCCAAAATATGTCAATAATAAATGTGGACAGTCGGGTGACATGTTTGGGAGAGAGCCTAGAGCAATAACATTGGGTTAAATTTCGTCAAATTTGATTGGTGGCCAATACGCGGACAACCGTTTTTCTTATATGGAAACTATTTTCGGGTCCGATGCGAGTCAACTATGCTTGACTTAGTTGACTTTGATTTAATAAGGGGACAACTCCATAAAGTCTTAAATACTAATAATTAGTAACTTGTGGACAAAAATTATAGTTAAAGATTGAAAACCTAAATTGTCTTCTTCTTCTTCATCTTCTTCCTTCTTCTTAGTCTTATTCTTCTTTCTTCACTTCTACTAAAAGTAAACTGTAGTTTCTACCATTTTTTTTTATCAAACCCTAGATGGATGAAGAAGACAAAATCTCTTCTTAGTCTTATTCTTCTTTATTCCCTTCTACTAAAAGTAAACTGTAGTTTCTACCATTTTTTTATCAAACCCTAGATGGATGAAGAAGACAAAATCCCTCAATCTGCACCTGAAGAAATTTTTCCGGACGTTTCTATAATAGGCATTAATGACATTGATGGGGTAAAACAGAACATAACTTGCGACGAAAATCAGGCAAAATCGGACAATTTTCTAGATTTTCGTAGCAACTTAGCTTCTGTTATGCCGTATTTTCGGAGAAAACCGACAAAAATATTGCATAACAGAAGCTAAGTTGCGACGAAAATCTGGCAAGTTTTCTGATTATGCCAGATTTTCGTCGCAAGTGATGTTCTGTTATGCCATATTTTTGCACAACCCGAATTACCAGATTCATCTTCCTCTTCACCATCGTTTTCAGAGTCGAAACCAACAGATCCATCTTCGTCTTCCACATCTTCTCTAATTTTCTCTGCCATCAGTACCATCTTCTTCTTAATGGTTGGTTTTAGAGTTTTAGGGTTCTAACCTTTGTCTTTGGGGAGATTCTACAACAACCCCCTTGCCTTTGTTTGATGCCATAACCACCAATGCTTCTCCAAGGAGTTTCTCTCTCTAGAAATTTGGGTGATGATGAAGAACAAGTAATAGAAGAGATGAAGACTAAACTAACCTAGGGTTTATGGAGAAAGAGAGAGGTCATCAAATAATACATCTGATTCTAAGAGGACTTGAGTGAAAATAATAGAGAGTTGTCTCCTTAGAAACTGATGTCCATATAAAAATTTAATTTTTTTTGCGTTGTCTACATAAGATAGTTGTCCATATAAGAAAAACGAAACGGTTGTCCGCGTATTGGCCACCTGATACAACTGTTTGTGTCCTAAGGCACACCCAGCCCAGACCATTATAGTAACCCGTGTCCCCCACCGAACTTTCTCTCGTTCACCAGTTCACTTGTCCAAGAACCAACCCTTTTTGGCGCCATTAACGAAATTTGTAAAACTCATCAATGTATAATAAAATCTTTCAAAAGCCTCATGGATTTCCATTTGGGTTCTTCAAATTCTCTAATCTTCTCTCTTCCTCTTCGCATTTCCTATCGACCACTAAAAGCTTAACTTCTAATGATTCAAAGCTGGATTTTGTCATGAGAGAAGTTGAAGAACTCCAATCAATGAAACCCTTAGTAAACATAGATAGGGAAATAAAAGGAGAAGAAATTGAAAATGGAAATGGTTTATCAGAACCATCTTCAATTGAAAACAAGATTGATATTTCACATCCATGGCCAGAATGGGTTGATTTAATGGAACTACTCTTAAAGAAGGGTTATTTTGGAATTAGTGGGTACCCTTTTGATCTAAATGAAATGGGTAATAAAGGTTCCAATCTAATCAGAACTGCTTGTCTCAAATATGGTCGTGATAGGTTTGATCTCATAAGGTAATAAAATTGATGAACCATTTTTATGTCGTCAAGGTGTTTGAATATTTGTCTCGCTCAAGTTATTTCATATATTTTTAATTATTAGAATAACTTAGATTTCTTGGTTTAATTTGAATAGTTATTAGTCTGAACTTGGAATTTTAGTAGGAAGAATGGGAACTTGAATATGTGAAAGTACCAAATTGACAAACTTTGTGGTGCAATTAGGGTTGAAAAGATGAATTTTATTGGTATTGGTATATTTTTTCTAAGTTTGAAATCTGACTCTGAAGTTTGGATCGGCTCGAGTCAGACTACAAAATGTTTGTTTTTGTCTAGCTTGTGACGTATAACAAAGAGGAAGAAAGGCTAGTTGGAGGGATGATGCTAGGTTGACACGAATTCCTTTTCATTTACTAACATAGGATGAAATATTGAAATATTCAGGTTACTGACTTGCCTCGAGACGTACGCCTTGAATGTTTCTTATAACATTTATAAAGTCATTATACGGATCGTCAAATGTCTTTGGTTGGCAGGTATTTCTCTAGAAAGGACATTCGAGTGGTTCTGGAATGTGGATGCCCAAGCACAGACAGGAAAGTTGTGAACTCTGGGAAGCGTCTAAGAGCACATGTTGGAATTCACGAAGGAAATGTATGTATTTACTTTTCAACAATTTTATGCTCTGCTGAGAAGTATTTTCTTGATATAGGTTTAGACATAAATAATTGGGGGTCTACGTGGGCAGAGGGTACCCCCAATCGCCGAGAGATCAAACCAAACCATCAATGTTATTGACATCTAAGGAATCAAGCATAAGGAACTAGGAGGTCTCAGTAGGTAGAGGTTTAAACATAGGAATTAGGAGGTCAGTGAGTAGAAACACAAACACCCAATAACTGCGAGTAGTTCCTGAGACCCCGACTCTGTGTAATTCGATGTTTAACTCCGGTAGTCCATAGAAAATATTGACATCTGACAGTACTAAACATCTTAGTAGGTTTGCAGCTCATGTAGCTTGAGGGGCAGCTGCGAAAGGGCATACGTGAAAGCCCGTCCGGATGAGGGTGGGCGGACCTTGGATGTCATGAGGATCCTGCTAACGTATGGGCTCGATCCTGTTACTGGTTCGGTGGAAAACAAGGTTGCTCTTAACAAAAGGGTTAAAGATTCGGTTAGAAAGCTGCTTACTGAGATGGTCGAATTTAACATTAAGGAACTTGGAGCTGCTCCTCCCAGATCTATCCCTTCAAAACGCATTCCTTCTTCTGAGCACACAGTTTGGCCACAAACAGGACACATTGAAGTTGCAATGAAGCAAGGCGACTGGATTTGCCCCAAGTACTCTATTGCCTCAAAAACTAATAAGTCTTGAATTTATATCTATAATTGTTGATTATCTTAATCCCCTTTTGCCTTTAAACCCTACAGATGCAGCTTCATAAATTTTGCCAAAAATATCAAATGTTTGCGATGTGATGGATTTTTCCAAGAAAGATTGCGGAAATTCGGCGAGGATCAAGAACATCTTCCGTTGAAAAAGGGAGACTGGATATGTGGCACGTAAGTTCGTCCAACCTTCATTAATACTTTTCTAGTTCAGCGCCTTTCTAATTTAGCACCTTCCTGTACGTCAATTATTTCATTGTTTATTTATTGATCAAGTTGACAAACTTTTAGGGTATCAAATAACTGTATTCTAGAGTTGTATCCCATGGCCCATATAACCCTGCCTTGTTTTTCGCTGCTGACAGCCTTGTTGCAAACTAAGCAATTTCCTTGAAATGAAATGTCACTAATTAACATATTTTTTAACTTCCAACAGGTGCAATTTCCTCAACTTTGCCAAGAATACCAGATGCTTGCAATGTGAAGAAAAACCCTCGAAGCGTGTACTCAATCCAGGGGAGTGGGAATGTGAATCGTAAGTTTTCTAAACCAATTTGTTGATCATAATTGGTCCCAGGAATATATTGTTAACATTTAATGTTTCTTAATGAACTCCCAAACATTTTTTAGGTGCAACTATGTGAATTTCAAAAGAAACATGGTATGCTTGAAATGTGATTGGAAACGACCTAAAGCATCACATTACTCAGACACTTCTCAATCCCAAAATGAAGATAAAGGTTTACATCGAACTTACCCAATGAACTTTGTTAGAGATGAAGTTGACGATAGTGGGTTTTCTGTGAGACAAGAAAGACAAAGTCGAAAAACAGGTGCTGAAATGTGGAGCAATTTGGAGAATGACAGAGAAGAGGATCGTCTAATCCCATCTAACAGGTTTTCAGAGTTCGACGATTTCCCCATTTTAGGGGGTAAAAGTACCATTTCTCAGGACCCACAAGCAAGGGAAAAATGGAAGGAAGAGATGTCAAAGATCAGAAGAACTGTTTCATGGGAAAGACAGCATATTCCTGAAATTCCCAAGAAATTAGAATATTTAAAATTAGATGACGACGATGATGATGATGAAATGGCCGATTGGTTTGGACAAGGGAAGAGAACCTAAGAACAGAGAGTTGATGCTAGACCAAATTCAAGAATGATTTAATTTATGAATTCTTGCAAGATGTCTACTTTATGAATAATGGATGCCTCGGCCAAGGGAAGCTTGGAGGGCACAAGTCTCCTTAAAAAAAAATCAATTTATTGGTAGTGTCTGGCGAGGATGCTAGAGTATAATGAAGACCAAGTTCAGCCAATTGATTGATCATCAAACGACAAACAAACGATAGTCCTGCAGAAGAAACATCATCTCAGAGCTTAAAGCCTTCAAAATGGTAATTTACCAGTTTTAAAATGCATTGTTTGTTTTATCAAATTAGGGTTTCTACAGAGCTCTCATAATAATGAAATATTTAATAATGACATAAGTTCAATCTCAAATCATGTTTTGCCAATATAATCAACACATAACAGTACCCATTTATCAGTTATACATGATATATCATGCTGTTTAATTCATATACTGGTACATTTATTTCTTAGATGAAATGTATTATTCTTCACAACTTGAAGTAATCTATCATGGATTTCCCATCCAGCTCTTTGGACATAAATGTCTTTATGAGTTCTGTTAATGTGAACTGCTCGTAAAGAGCTGGTTTCTCCGACGATATTAGCTCTGGCGCTGGTCCATAGGCATCTTCTATTTTCCCTGGGATGAGGAAAACAGCAGTTGAGATTCGTGGTTCACGGTGAGGATTTGCTACAACTCGATGCTTAGCACTTTTGTATTCATCGTTCGATATCATCTGTAGAAACCCAAATAAAAATATCAGTTTGGTAATAAAACAAGGTTAGATGCTTCCTAAATTGTCAACATTTTAGATGTTAATTGTTTGGAATTAAGCGATGCAATTTTCAGACAGTTGAAGTTGGTTGTTTCTCTGCTCCCTTGGGGTTTTCAGCTGACTTATCAAATAGCAGCTGAAATTTGTTCTAGGATCTAATTTTCATTCCTTTTTGGTTTCTATTTTGTGAACAATTGGTTACTTTGGACTCATTAGTAGGGGAGAATCATGCCGAGTCGGGGACTATGGGTTTACTGCCTCATCAGATCGGGGCCTTGGTCTGGATGGACTCTAAAATTTTATGTCCATTAGGGTTACGAGCCAGACTCGGGCAGTAATTTCTAGAATCCAAGTGTTCAAAATTCATCCTAAGCCATCAAATTTTTCAGGTTTATCGAGTATCGGACGTTAGGAGCTTTTGTTTATCCTATCTAAAAATAGGGTCCTTTTACGTGCTTTTCAAGAGAAGGATGTCTTGACTACATGAACCATCATCAATGCTGAGCCCCAGTTGGGCGCTTGAGCTTAAGAGATTTTGAGTGAGTAGACATTAATAAGAGGATTATGTCGAGCAAATACTAATGGGTCATGCTTGAGCGGAATGTGGGAAAGCACCCAAACACAAGTTTGACTCGTTTTTTTTCATTGGATTGGTCGGGTTAGACTCGCCTTTTGAGTTTCGTGTGTCCTTGGACTCTAATAGAATCAGGTGTCCACAATGAATTCTAAATCTTTCAAAAAAAATTTGAAGTCTTTCGCCGTTCATTTTGAATTGTTCAGCGTGTCTCAAACCCTTAAACACTTACAAGTCATATGGGGTCAAACTCACCGGTTGACCCTTTACTAAATTACCTGAAGAAGGTCCCCAATATTGATAACAAGAGCACCATCCAATGGTTTAACATCTACCCAATCCTCACCATGCTTCACTTGCAACCCTCCGATCTGATCTTGCAACAACACTGTTAAAACCCCAGGATCAGTATGACCTTTAATTCCCACCGTCAGATCTGGTTCTGGACAATATGGATAATAATGTCCCACAATTATTCTTCCTTCCAAACAACTCATCTCTTTCAATTTCTCTCTCTTCAAACCCAACCCTTCACACAATAAACCCATCAATGTCTCGCCTAGTTTTTGAACATTTTGATCCCACTCCAATAATTCTCTCCTATAAATCTCTGGTATCAGATCGAAATTCTTGAATGTGGGATTTAACCTTAATTCAATTGTGTCCCTCCAGCTGGCAGCTTTTGATTGGAAGAGATCAAAGTTTGATGAGTAACTTACACCTCTAATAACATCTCTACTATAGTGCTGTGACTTGATCTCCGTCGGTTGTTCGTGAAAAGCTTTGATGGATGAGATCGTACGGTTGAGAACTTCTAATGGAATTTCGTGGTTGATTATTTGAAAAAATCCCCATGTACGAGAAGCTTCTTTGATCTGATTAATCACGATAGATCGACGGTCGGAATCGATGAAGGAGATATCGATGATTGGGATTTTGAGATCCGAGGGATTTCGGGTTGAAGAAGGGAGAGATTCGGGTGGGTGAACAAAGAAACGAGGAATAGATGTGATACCAGAGTCGATTAGACCTTTGACTCCGATTTTTGAGTCGTCGAATTCTTTGACTTCCTTTGTCCGATCGTAGTTCTCGGCGGTTGTTCGATCGCAGTTCTCGGCGGTTGTTCGATCGCAGTTCTCGGCGGTTGTCCGATCGTAGTTCTCGCCGGCACCCATAGTCATCTCTCTCTCAATATCTCTCACTCTATCTCTCTATATGCCTTACAAGACTATTAAAGGGATCACTAGTATTTTATTTGCTTCATAAAAAAAAAACTAGTATTTTATTTGTATATGTTGTTCTGCGAATCCACAATATTTTTTGTTTAACAAAAAGAAAATATAGTCAACTATCACGTGTAGATTAATTGAATGTTTCTCATACTAATATATTATTCTAATCGATAAATTAATTAGTTTTGATACTTTGTGTTTGTTTAATTATATAATTTGATTATAATATTAACAATTCCTCAAATTTGGGGAGATGAAACGTTTTCCTTCATAGTTGGAAGTGTATCTTCTATATTGGTTGGTCTATAGGATCTTGATTTTCGTTGGTCTTTAGGACATATAGGTTGCTCCGAATTACCGTAAGTTGACAACTAGTTTCATTGCAAGGCTATAATGGAACCAAATGATGAAGAATTCTTGGCTCAATTAGCTTCATTATCAACAGAAGAGCCAGAAATCCAAGTAATCCAGGGTACTCGAGAAGAAGTAGAGACGTTTGACTATAAACGTCACTGTGTCATCAAGGTTCTAACTTACAAGACAATATCACTGGATCTACTATACAAAAGACTCAAAGGTATTTGGAATCTACCCTTCCCATATGAGTTTAGTGATATAACTGCCAACACTTTTCTTGTTAAATTTGGCACTACTGGAGAGGTTGAGTATGTAACATCAAAAGCACCATGGATTATCAAAGATGACATTTTCTTGGTGGAACGATGCTGTCTGGAGAAGTCCCCACTAGAACATGATTTTGCGAAGGCATGGTTTACGGTTCAATTTCACGACTTGCCCTACCACTTGTTGAATGCAAAAACAATTAACTTGCTAGCACAAGGATTAGGGAATTATGTACAAGCAACACTAGCTGAAGCATCCAAATGGAAATCATATGGTCGGGCAAAAATCGAGGTATCTATTACACAACCCCTACCTCAATCGGTATACTTACAAATTGTTGGTGGTGCCACTAAGAAAGTATCATTAAGGTTCGAGAAGCTAGGTAGGTTTTGTATGTTCTGTGGATTTTTAGGTCATTCGATGGGTTTCTGTCAACGGAGGCTGAAACTGTTGGACTTATTGGAGGAAACTACTTCGACGACAAGAAAAGAGGCAATCACGATCAAGGCAAATGCGAAGTATCCGGAAGTGAGTTTAGTAGTTTGATTTTAGTCAAGTCTACTTCACTTCTTTAAAATGAGTGTCACACGCAGGTATTATCTCTTTTAGCAAAAGGATTAGCACCTAGAAGAACTAATAATAAGAAAATTCAGTAAGTTGAATGAAGTACAAATCAATCACTTTCAACCAAATTAGAAATCGATGGCTTATTCAATTTTAGCATTAGATTCCAAGTGTATTGTGAAAACTATATAAGCATTACAAGTTATTATACGAACTACACTTTAAAAGATATAATAATCTGCATACATCACAACGTAGAACTTTAACAATGTAAGATTATAATGCAGTGAAATAAAACTCAGTTTATTTCAAATGATGTCAAACACAATTAACAGTTAACATTGCACTCTATTAATCATTACGCTTTAATCTAATACTGCACTTTTCTGAAGCGCTTTGTTTTTCCGATATCCTTTGCCAATTTGCCTCACCTGACCTACAAATGATACACAGTTAAGACTTTATATATGAGAAGTGACTAAAACACTAAAATTCACAAAATAATAACTTTTCAATAAAAATTTCAAGCAAATGCAGGTTTTAGGCTCCCTATATGAGCGATAAACTTGTAATAAAAAGGATGAGAATGATATAGAACAAGAAAATCCAGACATACTCTAGACATACATCCTATTTAAATTTAGAAGTATTAAATTATGAAAGGCTAAAATATCTAACGAGTATGGTGGGCATCATTAAAACATGTGGATTAGTGAAGCTATTGGAAATAAAACTATTAAGGAACTATTTAAAATATATAGAATACTCAATATATTTTCAACAGTTAAGCAAAACCATAGTAAAATTATTTGAATCCAATCAACTATGTGAATGAATTGAAAAGTTCAGTCAAGCCATTTCAAACCATATTGAAATACGTAGTTACTTCTCGATTTGAGATATGTAGAGAAACATTTGGTCCTTATCAACTTGACATCTTCTATTCGGGAGTTTTGTCCACTACAAGGGATGATGGAAAGAAACACCCAACCATAAAATAAATAATTCACAAAGCCTAAGATAAAAATGATATAAAGGCATAAACATAATTGATAGAGTAGATAGTTGGTTACTACAACGTATATTTTATAAGATGAAGCAAGAAAGAAAATACACTTTTTGTGAAGTGTCCACAAAGGTTTCAGATGATTGAACCGTGTAATTTTCTGATTTCTCTTCAAGCAACATATTTTGCTTTAAGCTATAATTTTCCAAAGCCCCTATTATAATCTTAACAACAACCATTTACGGTTTCAAAAATATGAAAATTTAACTTCCAAAGATCATGAGTAAACACAAAGAGTAAACACAAAATATCTGAGTAGATACACTAAAAAAGATAAATTATTATTGCAATTGCCATTTGAAAATCATACTAACAATGTCACAATGAGTAGTAATATCGATCACACGGTTGAATTATTCCATAATACTCTTATTTCATCCCATTGAAAATCCATAAGTTTATTTTTCTAGTTCAATGTACTACTTATCTGAAGGGGGTGTCTTTTTCTGTTTTAAGGAAAGAAAAATCTTATCTACGGATCGTTGTATATATCATGTTATTAGAGATTCCGCGTAAAACCCAAGTGTTCCTTAACTTCATATTCATCTTATCATACATGTATATGTATTACAATAAAGAAGGATTTTCAATGGGAGATGTAAAAAAAATATCTCTCCCCGGCACATGTGCTATGTACTCTTGTTGCTTCTTACCATTAAACAAATTGCAGTTATCTCAACATTTCATAAAACACAAAGTAGTAAGACTGCACTTCGGATCTCTAAATCGATAACTCACACCCAAAAGAAGGAAAATATGAAACTGAACCACATAACACTTTCTAAGCAAGACGAAAGCATTTCAATTTCACCTTGACATTTAATCGAACACTTCTAAGCAAGAAAAAACCAAGAAGATGTACTTCCTAAACAAAGATTAAAGTTGTTTACTATTTGACAGTGAAACTGGTGACATAACAGGTAAGACATAAATAAGCCGAACGATGATATCAGCAACCATTAAAGGGCAGACTAAACAGAAATGTAAAAGAAGAAGAACAGTGGCAAGCTTGAAACTATAGTGCTGAGAATGGTTTACCTTAATAAAATATTTCACTCAGAATCTGTATTTGCATTTTCGTAGTCTTTCTTCATCTCAGGTATCCATCTACTGTGACAAAATGAGAACCGTTACTTTGAAGATGCTCATCACATACAAAAACATGTAAAATCCTGCAAAGAAGATAGTTGATTGAACCTCACATATGTGATACTTGAAATAAATCATTATAGTGAAAATACAAATTGACAAATCAGAGCCATTAACAAAAACATAAAAAAAAAACCCTAATACCATCAATGAGCAAGCAAATGGGATCTAATCAAATCATAAAGTAATCAATCTAGCTATAAGCCGATATTGGGTAAAAGATAGTAAGAAGGAATACCTGATGCAAGTCCACAAATTTAGAAAACCAAAAAACGTGATGCAAGAGTCAAAAAACCAAAAACCAAAACAATTATATTTAATTCTCAATTTCTAATGGGCATGAACCTGCACAATTAACCCTCATTAGATCATACTTTTCTCAATTTACTGCATCAAAAGACAACCGAAACCCTCATTACATCAAATAGAAACCCTAGTAATAAATTAACCCATTTTAAACTCGAAATACATTATTTTCACAGAGACAATTGAAGAATGGAAGTGAGAGAGTGATAAGGTTTAGTTGGAGAAAAGGCAAAGCATGGGATTTATAGAGGGCGACAGTAACTGACCTTCTCTCATTCATGATAAGAGTAATGATAAGAGTAATGGTAATGGTAATGGAGGAACTAAGGAGGGGGAAGAAAGAGAATTTAAGGAGAGGAAGAAAGGGAATTGAAGAAATGGAAACTGAATGACTTTTCCAGTCAAATAGGGGGAGAAGGTTGTACATTCAATCTGCACCGTTGAAACCCATCCACAACAAAAATTAGACCGGATTTTCTAACGAAAATAAATACCAATTAATGACAACCAGTCAAAAAGAAAATCCAACGTCTAAGATTTCATTTCATTTCTCAGTTAACGGTCGAGATTCAAGAGATGTCCTCTTGTTTACTTTGTGGGTCATTAAATTTCTTATTTTTAGGGTGGGTAATAGATCTAGTGGCCTAACAAAAAAAATAACGAACGACCGGATTTGTTTTTCGACTTGTCCCAGTCAGCAAAAAATTTTGCGTCTAACTAAAAAATAACAAACGACCGGATTTGTTTTTCGACTTGTCCCAGTCAACAAAAAATTTTGCGTTTTATATAATAGATATAATAGATTAACTTCTTCATACCCTAAGTAAGGAAACAATGAAAGTATTTATAGTAAAAATCTCAATCACAGGGGAGCTACCAGGTTGGTAGTGGAGGTGGAGCGCATTTAGAAGGTAAGGACTTTTGCTTTGGGCACCTCATGTTATTTATGTCCATTATTCAGCCAAATATCACCATTGAGTTACACCTCATGTTAACTTCTTCCTTAATTCTTAAGGAAACTTATGCGGGAAACCAAATAGGGCGTAGCATATTAAAATTTAAAGTGAAATGGGTTAATTCCGTTTTGGCCCCCATATTGTGACCAACTCACCGTTTTGGCCCCCAATTGTGTCCGGCAGTTCGTTTTGGCCCCAATTTCCTATTTGGCCCCACCATATTTTTGTAAGCTTCTCCATTATACCCTTATGGCAAATTCGTAATTTAAATGTGTTTTCTTTCTCTTTGTCCACCTCACCAAGCAATTTCCACGTCACATTTGTCCACATAAGATCGCCGGAATATGTCGCCGGAAAATGTCGCCGGCGACATCATTTCCGGCGACCACCATTTTTTTTTTTTTTTTTTTTTTTAACTTCTTCTTCTCCAACCATCTCCTTCTTCTTCTCCAACCATCTCCTTCCTTCTTCTTCTCTCTCTTTCTCCTTCTTCTTCTCTCTCTCCTTCTTCTTCTCTCTCTCTTCCCCTCTTCTCTCTCTCTCCCCCTCTTCTCTCTCTGTTAGGTTTCCGGCGAAGGGAAACCCTTCGCCGGAAACCGTCTGGATCTGGGGAAAACCCCAGATCCAGACACCTCTTCGTCTGGATTTTCCAGACGAAGAGGGGTTCCTCTTCGTCTGGAAAATCCAGACGAAGAGGGTTCCTCTTCGTCTGGAAAATCCAGACGAAGAGGGGTTCCTCTTCGTCTGGAAATTCCAGACGAAGAGGGGTTCCTCTTCGTCTGGAAATTCCAGACGAAGAGGGGTTCCTCTTCGTCTGGAAATTTCCAGACGAAGAGGTGTCTGGATCTGGGGTTTTCCCCAGATCCAGACGGTTTCCGGCGAAGGGTTTCCCTTCGCCGGAAACCTAACAGAGAGAGAAGAGGGGGAGAGAGAGAGAAGAGGGGAAGAGAGAGAGAAGAAGAAGGAGAGAGAGAAGAAGAAGGAGAAAGAGAGAGAAGAAGAAGGAAGGAGATGGTTGGAGAAGAAGAAGGAGATGGTTGGAGAAGAAGAAGTTAAAAAAAAAAAAAAAAAAAAAAATGGTGGTCGCCGGAAATGATGTCGCCGGCGACATTTTCCGGCGACATATTCCGGCGATCTTATGTGGACAAATGTGACGTGAAAATTGCTTGGTGAGGTGGACAAAGAGAAAGAAAACACATTTAAATTACGAATTTGCCATAAGGGTATAATGGAGAAGCTTACAAAAATATGGTGGGGCCAAATAGGAAATTGGGGCCAAAACGAACTGCCGGACACAATTGGGGGCCAAAACGGTGAGTTGGTCACAATATGGGGGCCAAAACGGAATTAACCCATAGATTTTAGTATGAGAAATTTTATAAGCAATGCCTTTATGTTAAAGGCAATATATTTTGAAACAATGACTTGGTTAATTGATTATGACACGATTTAGTTAAAGACAATGTTATTTTTGAGGGTTAGTTCATTAACCAGGCGAAAATTCGTTGACCGGCAATCTCCAACACGCAATGCTACCTCCTTCTTCTTATTCTTCTCCTTCCTTCTTCACCGACAAAAAGTCGTCGCCGACAACCACCAATCGGCGACTTTAACTCGAAAAAGAAAAAAATTATTTCTCTTCTTCCTTCTTCTTCTTATAGAGAGTTAATGGATCACCCAAACAGCACTAATCCAGCATCAATTGTTTGTCGTAACACTAGCCTAATAGGGTTCGGGAGCTAATGGATCACTCAAACAATATTAACCCAGCATCAATTGTGTAGGCTAACACTTACCTAATAGGATTCGGCCTTCAAAACCAACCAAAAGTTGCTTTTTGATTCAAGCAATAAATATAACTAACTAATACATTATTAACAAAATCATCATCTTCACAATACCATAAACCTAAATAATATAATCTTAGAAGAACAAAACAAGAACTTACATTGATGCCCTAAATTCCAAACGGAAACCTTAAAATTTCCTCTTTTTCCTTCCATGAGAGCAAAAAAGAGTTCAATTCATTGTTCCTATAATCGGCTCCCTGTTGCGAGACAATAGTTGGAGAAGGCGAGCGGCAAAAGCAGGAGAGAGAGAGAGAGAAAGAGAAAGAGGGAGAGAGAGAGAGAGAGGGGGGAGAGAGAGAGATTAACACTTTGATATGAGCTTGAAAGAGAGAAGGTGATAAGGGTTGTTGTTAAAGAGAAATTTTGTAAGAAAGAAAGAGATAAACAAGATGGGAGTTTGAAGAGGGGGTTTAGAAGAAGACGATAAAGAAAACAAAATTTAGAAAAAAAAAAGTTTGAATGTTGCCGGCCGACGACTTAAATGTTGGAGAAGAAAATGGACATTGACTTCAAGACCACATTGCCCCTAACCATTTGTGAGCTTGCCTTTAGCGAGATTGCCTTTAACAATTTTGGAAATTGTCTACAAAATCTCCCTTTTGGTATTAATTATAAATTAAAGTAGAAGCTACCAAAATGTCAATGAAAGTCTCTCATTTTTTTTGTTGACAAATTTGACTCTCTTTTACACTAGAACCCACCAAAATGTCAATGGAAGTCCAAGTCTATCTAAGTCCATGGATTTGCGAATGCCCGCTGACATTAGCAGACTTTGAAACTTTCGTGATTGAATGTCACTGACAATCACGGGCTCTAAAATGTTTGTGATTGAATGCCGCTGACAATCATAGACTTTGAAATGTCTGTTATTGAGTGCCGCATACATCCGCGGACTTTGAAATGTCATCCAAAGTCATCATTAACTACCCCCCTCTTAGGCGAAGACTTTGGGATGTGTGTTACAAGATATCTCAATCAATAAAATTGGTAAGAGGAAAGAGCTCAAAGCGAAAATATGTCTAGTTGGTACGAAAAGTTGTGAATTACATGTTAAAAGTTAAAATAAACATTAGAAAGTGTCTTTAGATAAGAAGATCAAATTACAATGTTATTTTAGTTTTAACTAAACATGTACATATTGGAATCTAGACAAATTAGTGTGGTGAATTGAAAATAACTTGCAGGCAAGACCATCTCATTACATATCAAAACATTAGATGAAAGTGAGGTCATGACGACACTTAAAGCCGTATGTTGAAACATGACAAACAACTAACAAAGAGTAGAGATTGGAGGTGATGCTAAGTAGGTTTTGGACAAGCTTAATGAGACGATGGACGACTTATGGGACAGCCAACCATGTTTTGAACTTTATAAGACTTTTACAATGTTTTTTTTGCTAGTTTTTCTTGTGTATGTAAATCAAAATGCAAACAAGGTGATTGATGTTTTACTTCACAAAAAAAAAAGGTGATTTTTTTTTTATGAAATAAACTATTATTAAACAAGAGTCTATTACAAACCGACTAGAAATCCGAAAATAAAGAGAGAACATCCTGTCATATTTTCTTATGACCATGGGTACGACCCCATTTAGCTAATGCATCAGCATAAGTGTTACAATTACGAGATATATGCGTGAATATAGTGCCTGTAAATTTGTCCTTGATGTCTTTAATCTGATGAATAATACTTTGAGTTTGCCAGTGAAGATTTCCTCCCTTGTCGTTGAACGCTAAGATTATAGCTTGATTATCACTCTCTACGTGCACATACTGAATTTGGAGTTGCAATGCATATTTGAGACTCGATAATATTGCTAAGCTTTCGCATTCTTCCGCATGTTGTCCTCGAACTATGTCTGCCACCGCTATTATGTTGTTAGCCTCTGCATCTCGTATGATGTAACCAATTCCCGCCTGTTCATTAATACTTACAAAAGAAGCAGCCACATTAATCTTCATACATGGTGTCGATGGAGGTCTCCATGTTTGGGTAATGGTTTTTTCCTTACATTTCTTGATGGTACTAGATTCAGTTCTAAGTGGTGTCGTCGAGGTGTTCATGATCCTTTCTATAATTTGTAAAGGATTTTGTTTATTCGTAGTAAAGCAGTTCTCGCGTCTGGCTTTCCACAGGAACCATAATATTTTAGCATAAAGGTTAATATTATCTTCTTCTAGCGGTTTCCATTGCTTAATCCACTGAGTAGTAGTATTGATCGTATCCGTTCTAATATTAAAATTGAACCATATTGCTTTAGCGAAGGAGCAGTGCAGCATAACATTATCGAGAGTCTCCTCTTCGTTACAATTAACACAAGAGTAATTATTGCCAATGAATTTTCCAATCTTTGCTCTAACTGGTAGGCTATTGGTGCAGCATTTCCAAAGAAATAGTTTAATCCGAGGAATGGTATTCATGTTCCATATAAAGAACCAGTCCATCTGATTTTGATTATTATAAATAGTCTGGTTTCGAAGAAAATTATACATGGATTTAAGAGAGAAATTACCTGATTTAGTCAATGTCCATATGGTGTTATCCTCTTCGTTAGGATTAAGGTTAATGCTAAGAATAGATCTGCCAATATCATTGTTAAAACACATATTTATTAAATTAATGTTCCAAGTACCATTCATAATAAGTTGAGAAACCATCTCGAAAGAGCATCCTCTATCGTTAGTGATTGGAGGTGGATGATTAGGTATCCAATAGTCAGTCCAAATATTGATATGCTCACCTTTATTAATACTCCAAAAAATAAGGCTGTCAAGATTATGATGGTATTTGGAAATAGATTTCCAAGTCCAAGAATGATGATTCTTCGGCTGCGTTGGTTTAAGAGAGTTATGAAAGTATTTACCTTTAAGTACTTGAACCCATATAGCTTCCAGATTCTTGACTATGCGCCAATTAAGCTTGTGCAGAAAAGCTTGATTATCGAGCTGAGGAAGACGCAGACCTAGTCCACCCTGATTACGAGGTTTGCAAATTGAATTCCAGTTGATAGTATGAAAGGTTTTGGATTTTCCCCACCAATAAGTCCTTTGAATGGACTCAATGTTGTCACTAATGCCTTTAGGGAGAGCAAAGCACTGCATTTGGTATCGGGGAACAGCTGCTGCGATAGTTGAGATGACTACCGAGCGGCCAGCTTGCGAAAGAAGATGAGTTTGCCATTTGGCAAGTTTATTCTTAATTTGAGTTATGAGGGAATTGAAAGCTTGTTTCTTGTTACGATCAATAAAAAGCTTGGTACCCAAGTATTTATCCCCAGAAGACGACTGATGAACTTTAAGTTCTCGGATAATCATCCGTTCGAATTTCGGGTGCGAGTTTTTAGGAAAAAAGATGTTCGATTTAGCATAATTAATCATCTGCCCCGAAGCCTCGCTGAATTCCTTAAGGATCTGTTTTAGATTGTAAATATTCTCCAGAGAGTTTTGCCCGAAAATGATACAGTCGTCAGCAAAGAGAAGATGCTTGATAGCGAGGCTAGAGTGAGGAATGGGAAAGCCAATGAAAGAAGACTCGTTGTGGTTCTTCTCTAAAAGAAGACTAAGACCTTCCATCGCAATGGCAAAAAGAAAAGGAGAAAGAGGATCGCCCTGCCTAATTCTCCTGCTCACATTGAAAGTGCTGCGCGGGCGTCCATTGATAAGAACCGCCATAGAACTAGAGGTGATGCAGGTCTGGATGAGATTGATCCAAGAGCTAGAGAACCCCATCAAGTTCATAACCTTATTCAGATAACTTCATTCAATTTTGTCAAAAGCTTTAGACATGTCTAACTTAAGACCGAAGTAGCTTTTGGCGCCCTTAACTTTTTTGAAAGAATGAATGAGTTCTTGACTGAACATCAGAGATTTGAGGGAAGAAGAAGTCCTTAAGCTTAGTAGACATCGAAGAACCTGCCGTGGTGGAAATCTGCTGAATATGGTTAGCGAAAATCGACGCTATTTCAGTTTCATCATTAGCCCAGGTATTATCGTGCCTCTTAATGGCCAGAATCTTATTTTTACGCAGTCTAGTGGTGGCTTTGGCATGAAAAAATTGGGTGTTTCTATCACCTAAGTTGATGTTAGCTATTCTGGATTTCTCCTTCCATAAACTCTCTTGCTGAAGAAGAAGATTTTCAATTTGAGAGTAGGTGGTTCTGAATTCTTCAGCATTTTTAATCCTCTGAAGGTTGTGGGTAAGCTGTTTGATGTTATTGTCAAGATTGCCAAAAACTTCTTTGTTCCATTTAGAGAGCTTAATGGCCAGAAAGTTAAGCTTGGAATGAATAGGGTTAGGGATAGAAAGCCAATTAGATTTGATGAAGCTAGCACAATTGGGATGAGACATCCAAGTACGAATGAATTTGAAGGGTTTTCGGCCCTTATTAGATTGATTATCGGTGGATAGCAGAATAGGATTGTGATCAGAACCGAGAGTGTCCAGATGATTAATCCGAGAATGAGGGTAATTGATGAGCCAATTATAGCTAGCCACTGCTCTATCCAGCCTTTCTTCAATCAGATTACCAGCAAATTATCTATTAGTCCAGGTAAACGGATAACCAATAAAACCTAGGTCATGAAGGCCTAGATTATTGATAATGTTCTTATGTTGTTTGATAGTGGGAAGATGAGCCGGTTGACCTCCAGACTTCTCAGAAGAATCGAGAATACAGTTAAGATCTCCAATGACAATCCAAGGAGTGTCATCTTTAGGAGCCAAGTGAGCCAATTTATCCCAAGGTTTCATCTTATTATTTTTATAAGGACACTCATAGAAACCTGTGAGATAACTTTTATTACCCGAGACTGCCTGAGTGCTTTGAACGTGAATCATGTTCTGATCCGCATATATAATTTCCATGTCATAGTTGGTATTCCAGAAAAGGCCTAGCCCTCCTGCTTTATTAACTGGTTCTATAATATGCTTGTTGTAAATATTATGAGTATTTAGCATTTGGTCTATGTTCACATTCATGCATTTAGTTTCTGACAAAAAGATTATGTCATGGTATGATCTTTAATCAGTCTGAGAAGATGCTTACGATTAGCAAAGTTATTGCATCCTCTCACATACCAGGCTAGAAGCTTAAGATCCATTAAGGCCAGAGGAAATGGGATAAAATCAATATCAAAGAAGACGGTTAAAATATCACACCCCACCAAAACCGAAGAGACAAACCAACACCACTTAAAGGCACCGCGGAAGAGTCTCTAAACTAATCCGGTACAAGTACTAGAGGCAAACTAGTGTGGCCTACAACTATCACTTCTATCTATAGATACCACAGACAAGAGATCTAACCAACCTAGTACCAAACAACTTCTAAGGAGTGCACCTAAACTAAAATGCCAATAGAAGACGCCATAAGGAAACCCCAGAACTAAGCTATCGATCTAGCGACACCCTGAACAACCAACTACTAGCACAGACCAGCCCAGTTCTAGAGGCACCCTGAACCTGAACAACTAAGGAGTGCGCCTAAACAAAAGCCAATAGAAGCCACCAAATTGAAACCCCAGAACTAAGCTGTCGATCTAGAGGCACCTACCAAAAGTCAAAGCACTAAACAACTCCTAACCAGGCCACTTCAAACTCCGATCTCACCCTCTAAGTAAAAACCACTCACTGATCTAGGTTCAAAACAAAACTAGTACTCTACTCTAGGAGCACTAAAAGAAGAAGAACTCTATGACAAGAAAATGCAAACCGAAACTAACAGACGAAACAACACTCAATATAAAGAACTAAGAGAGACAAGAAAGAGAAAAGATAATTAAAACTAATAGAAGAAACAACACCAAAAATAAAGAACTAAGAGAGACAAGAAAGAAAGACAAGGAAGAGATACTAAAACAGAAACTAAGATTATATAGCAATACATAAGATAAGAACATAAAGAAAGGACACCAAGTCTGTCCTCATTCTCAGACCCAACCAAAGAGGAAAGGGACGAAGACTGGAGTGTCTAGTACCACTCCAGCTTAGACTCCTTTATATTAACACCAAAAAGAGTCCACTAAGACCACGAGTCTATGAAGAATGAAAACAGACTCTAACATCGACTACAACCATATAACATAACAAGAAAAGAACAGAACACAACAACAGACCCACAACATAAAAACTAGACACGACTGAACCCTACTCCCCAAGCACAAATGAAGCCAAGTCAGTGAGAAGACGAGATGGAAAGTGCAGCTTCATCCCTATCACCTGCATGCGTAATGATGTTCAAGCTCTGATCTAATAGCAATGACTCTTGAAGCAACCTCCTCACTTCCAAGTTCTCTATCATAGGAGTGTCTTCGAAAGAATTATCATCAGATACAATAGAGATGCCCTCTGAAGAAGGTCTGGAATGATCTCGAATTCTCTTACCCGAAGAAGGAAAGAGAAGGTGAGGTGGGATCACACGCTGAACTGGAGAAGGTGGAGGGGCCAACAACAAAGGTGGTTCATGAGCTTCTACATTAAGATCCACTAAGATATCATCCATATGATCCTCATTGGAGCTGTTCTCACCCTCTGTGGAGTTATAAAATATAGGACAGTTGCTAATAGGGTGCTCAATGATACGACAAAGTTGGCATATTGCCCCAGGGAATTTCTGATAGCTAATCTTTATCTCTTTCTCTCCATCAGAGAAAATGGGATTGATCACAGCAAGAAGAGGGGTACGGATATCATAAAGGAAATGAACTCGCACGGTATTGTTATTAACCCTACCAAAGTTACGAGGCTTAATACTGATGATCTTACCCATACAGCTAAAAATGAAGTCGAAATCCTCTCGATTCTGTATGGCCTGAGGCACTTTGTAAAGAGTACAACGCTTGGGTTCATAGAAGAGGTCATCTGTGGGTTCAGTAAGAGGAAATTCTACAACCTTGAGGACCAAAAGCATAACTCTCAGCACCCATGGACGACCAAAGTTCAATGCATCCATCACGAATTGGCTTTTAGGCTTGATGATGAACGTATTAACAGGACCCTCTGAAGGATAGTAATCACAGTCCCTAAAGAATCTGGACTGGGGAAAAAGCATCTTCTTGATAAAAGTCATCCCAACATCATAAGGGCAAACCCACCTTCCTATGAAACCCTGGTTGATCGGTTGAAGTTCTTGTTTGGAGGAAGGTTTTGAGAATTTTAAAGTGAGTTTGCCATGAGTAGCAAGAGAGTACTGGGCAGCCATTGAAAGGAGAATAGAAAGTAAAGTGAGAACAAGATGATAGATATCAGAGGCACTCCAAGTCGAGGTTAAATAGAGGAGAGGAAGGAGAGAGAGGACAAACACATCCGGCCATTTTAGAATCATTGCTATGCATGCATAATCCTCGGGAATCAGCTGCACTTCCAATCTGTCTACTCACTTAGGGTTATAGTAGCTGATGACATGAATTAGGGGAGAATAGAAATTGACCTCAAAACCAGAGCAACAGACCAAAAAAACCGGCGGAATGAATGAAAACCGCGCTAAAGGAAGAGGAAACGTTAGGGCTTACCTTTACGTGTTGGTTGACGTCGTTCTTGTTCTTGGGATTGGATGCAACGTGTTGATTTTTGTCGTTGTTGAGCTTAAATAGATGTGATTATTCTCCCTTGAAAAACGAATCCCCCAATTACTAGGGTTTGTGATCTTGGACGATTGATCTGCGCGTGACTCGATGTGCTAATTTGGTTTGTCGTTGGTGAGTTGAAATGGAGGAGGTAGTTTAAGCAATTAATTGCTGTTGGACGGTAGAAGCAGAATGGTTGAGTGATGGAAGATTTCGCTGCTAGGGTTTATGGTTTGGATAAGAAGGTGATTGATGTTGATGTAGAGGAATTGGCCGAGAAATACATGGATGAGATCGAAGCGGCCAAATACAAGGGTGACAGACTAAAACGGCCAAAATCGAAGCTACGGGTGTCGGAATTGGACGAAATTTTGAGGGATGGTGCGAAATAGCGTTCCGGTCATTCGTTGTTGGTCCGCCTCAACGGGCCCACTTTGAGGGGCAAATTCCATCGTTTAGGGCCTCAAAACGGACTTTTACTAGTTTTTTTTCTATTTTTGGTAATTGTTTTCAGTTTAAGATTTCTACTATTCTAGTATTTTATTTTTTAGGAGTTTCTATTGGAGTTTGACCAAGATTAGGAAACCCTAAGTCTATATAATGAGGGCTTAGAAGTTGTTTCAGTCATTCATTCAATCAATAAAATTCAGTATTTTTAGTATTCTTGTTATCAATTTCGGTTCAATAGTCTTTAGACGGAGTTCTAAGACTTTTTATCAGTTTTCCGCTGCGTCAGATGTTTTAGTTAGGAAAACTACATCGTGTAATGTAAAATTCATTTGGCACATGTTCATGATTAGTTCTTTTTCTTCTTCTTCTTCTTCTCCTCCCAGGGCCGGCCCTGGCCCAAAGCGAGCAAAGCCTCGCTTTGGGCCACCAAATTTTGGGGGCCACATATTGTGTGGGCTGCCTATAGGATTTTTACTACTTGAGCTTTTTAACTTAAGGCCAGTAGTAATTAACGTAAGGGCCCATATTCAAATGCGTACCTCTCATTCCTTTTCATTGTCTTAAAAGAGTGGGCCCCACTAAAGCTTTGTACATATGAACAAATAAACCCTAGATCTGAATATGTCTCCTTTTACTCCCTACTCACTTACTCAGTACTCACCCATCACCTGACTCTAATTCCTATGAAAAATTCAACTGCTAGGCCACTGACTTTCACCCCAGCCATGTCTCTCCCCGTTTAATACATAGGTATTTATTTTATTATGTACTGTATTACAATATTAGTTGACTATCAATGTTTGAATAATAAAATAAAATGACTTTTTCAAATACATCTAGCTTTATTCTTTTTTCTACTTTTATAATTAAAATTTATTTCATTAATGTTCATTATTTGTTATTGTTTGAGGTAATTATAATTTGAATTCAATTTATATTGCGCTATCGAAGTAAAATAAGCTTAGTTTCATGTTTAGATGGTTAGATCATTGTTTGTTGTGTTCAAATTACTTTAGTTACGTTCAAGTTCGGTCAAATAAGAGTTGTAATAAATTAGGTATTTTCAACACTTCCAAATACGAAAAACTCTTTAGGAACAATCAAAATTTTCTCAGAAGATGAGGTTTGAGAATTTGGGTGGCTAGTAGCAAAAAAGAATTGGTCCTTTCTCCGACAGAAAAGCGTAAAACTGATGTTATATACACAATGATGTTACAGTATGAGAACTATAATTACCTCTTTACTTCAAGTCGTTAAATGAAGTTCTAATGTTATGGTGCTTAAACTAAGGGGTTTGGAAAACAAAATACATAATGGACCGCATATCCCCTGATCTTGTTTTAGCATCACAAAAAGTGAACCCAAGTCTCGCTGGCAAACTATTGGGATAAATTTATCCAAACTTAATATGAGAATGACATTATATATGCATTTTGGAATGAAGTTTGGAAGATGTAAAACAAACATATTTTCACATGATGAGCTTAGTGTCCAACGTAAGGTTCAGAAGAGCGTAAGAGGAATTCTGAATTCGTGTATAACGCAGAGGGCCCCATTTTGGAATTTCGCTTCGGGCCACCATAAAGTCAGGGTCGGCCCTGTCTCCTCCTCTCCCTTTCTTGTCGAGCGACTTTCCACTGGCGACCCAATGAATGTAGAAGAGGGAATAAAGAGAGTAAAGAGAAAATTAACTGTTAAATTTGACAAATAAATGACGGACCGAAATATATATATAAAAAAAAGAAGAAGTTGTAGTAGAAGTTGGTCATCTCTAGGGACCTATTTGGGTGAGTTGGTTCATTAGTGGGGCTAAAATGAAATTAACCCGAAATTATACCTCACCGCTTTAACTGCCATAATCAGATACTTCCTTCCCCACTCATCCTCATTCCCCAAACTGCTTCCAACTTTCTTCTTACTTTTCATTTTAACTCTTCTTCCAATCACGAAACTTTAACCCTAATTTTCTTGAGTGTTTTCTTGTAGTAGATGGGAACCGAAGGTGACAAGGTCCTTGGTAGGTCTCTAAACCCTACATGATTTTGACATGCTAATTTAATGATAATTTGGGATTTTCCTTTATATTCTTCTGCAAAAATTTTACAGTTTTACCTCTTTTTAGTCAATACATTTTCATCTTCTTCTGAACATATTTCATCAATAGCGTAATTAAATCTAGGGTTTTGGTCTTTTAAGTTCAGATTTAAGTTCAATTCTGGGTAATCATCTCTTGATAATATGTGCTGTTTGAACCTAATTTCTTGTTTTGCTTATTTGATTTTCTAGTCTTTTGCCCTTTTGCATTGATTGTTGTTTCATGAAATCTGCGATTTCGAGTTTTCATTCTGTTTGTAATTTAGAGTTTGCTTCTTTGGATGATCTATTTCTATGGTAGATCCTGAAGTTTATCTCATGGAATTGTGGATTGTAGTTTAGTTCCTCTAAGGTCATAACTAATTGAAATGTGGAGTTGGTCTGCATACCTAGTTGTGAAAATTAAGTCTAGACTACAATGTTGGGAGAGATTCAGTTCAAGGAAGAATTTTCTAATGATAAGATACGTGATATTAGATGGATCGAAATAAAGAGATATTATAAGACTCTATCTTAGGTGCCATTTTTTTTCGGATCTGAATCTGAAATCTGAAATGATTATATATGTAATTTTATTTGTTTTGAAATTTGAATGCTTTCAGCTTTCAGAACAAGTTTGAATATGAAACAAAGACCTGTTTTAAGGTCTAAATTGATTAGAGTAAACACATGCAAGTACTCAAACTATACAAGTACACATTATTTATTTCGGAGTTCAGGTTCAGATTTAACCAAAAAACAAATAGCACCTTGGTTAATCAGAAAATGAGATTTTTGATGTCACATTTGGTGGTTTAACAGGAAACATTCACTCCCATTTATGTTTTAGTAATTGGGTTCAACCACTGGTAAAACGGGAATTCATAAAAGTCTTCTTGGAAAATAAAAGAAACGAATCTCATTAGACTAACTACGGACATGGGTTGTTAAGATGTGCTATTTTTGCATTACTGGGTAGGTTAGTGAACTGAGCTAGTGTTGGGGCTTGTCAGCTAAAAATTTTGATAACATAGTCAATACCTGAAATTATTACGATAAATTTTTGATCTTGAAATTACTTATTAGCATTTATTTTTTCATGTTCACTATTTTTTTGGGAAGTAGGAGGACTATTTGTTCCAGTATCATCTATTGTTTCTTAATGAAAAAATCACAAATAACATCTCGATTGCCTCTGTCCGGTTAATCATTAGGAGCGTGCACTTAGAAAATCAATAATTTCTGAGTGATCTAAAGTTTTGAGAAATAAATCTTACTCCTTTTCATTCTGCAGTCCCTAGAAATTTTAGGTTGTTGGAGGAGCTCGAGAGAGGGGAAAAGGGAATTGGAGATGGAACTGTCAGTTATGGCATGGATGACGCTGATGACATACTCATGCGGTCATGGACCGGAACCATCATTGGACCTCCCGATGTAAGTTTGTGCATTACTTACTAATGTTAAGCTACTATTTCTTTGCTCTAAACATTGCAGTAACAGGTGGATAAGTCTTTTCGCCATTAGAATTTCGTACACATATGTTTTTCTACCCAGTTGTCATGCTTTTGTTTTACCAATTTAAGTTTTTATGTATTTAAAGTGTAAGAATGACAAGAATGATTCGGGGGTATTGTTCTTCTCATCTGAGAGGGCAGCTCAAATGCTACGGTGCTACCTATTCAACTATAGGCTCAAGTGATGCTATTCACGGCTCAATTTCCTCTAGCAGCTCTTAATAACTACTTGTATGCTCCAATTTGTATCATGGAATTCATTTCTATCATATAATTTATTGGAAATGTTATTGTAGTGTTAAATCAATAGCTTTTGAGTTCGGGACTCTGTCTCAGCTCCATGTATGCGTGTCTAGCATGGTGGTTGGGGACTTGGTGTGTGCGTGTTTAAATTTTGTACATTTCTCTCACCTATTTTGCTCTCCATACAAACCTTAACTTAGCGGGAAATAATTAATAAAAATAAAAGGGTGAGTTTGAGCTGTGCTCACCAAGCTCAGGCTACTCGCTTACTTCGAGTTAAACAGGAGTCCGCTACTTAGTGTCATCTAGGCAGCTCCAAGATTAATTAGCATGATTTCATCATTAAATACCATTAGTTATTACTTAGTGTCAGACTTTCTAATTAGCAGCATATATGTTTGTAAGCACGGTCTCCTCATCACTTTATGTAATATCCCGATTTCGTTCTCTTCACTGTTGATGGATCTTTTCTTGATACTGATATATCGTGAATTACTCGTTTGCTTATGATCGCTAGACTGTTCACGACGGACGAATCTACCAACTGAAACTGTTCTGTGACGAAGATTACCCAGATAACCCACCAACTGTTGGGTTTCAGACACGGATAAACATGACTTGTGTGAACCAAGAAACTGGAATGGTAAGTAATTTTCGTCCAGATGAGTTCTAAGTCTTCCTTGCTCCCAAAAACTTGAGCCAACCCTAATAGGTTACTTACACATTTACCAGGTCGATCCCAGCCAATTCCCGATGCTTGCT
The DNA here is from genome assembly GCF_041429995.1 of Eschscholzia californica. Classification (NCBI taxonomy): domain Eukaryota; kingdom Viridiplantae; phylum Streptophyta; class Magnoliopsida; order Ranunculales; family Papaveraceae; genus Eschscholzia; species Eschscholzia californica. The sequence continues at coordinate 7,092,491 of NW_028238198.1, read as the reverse complement.
AATTGGCAGAGGGAGTGCACAATGGAGGATATATTGACCCAGTTAAAGAAAGAAATGATGTCTCCACAGAATCGGAAGTTATCTCAACCTCCTGAAGGTAAATTCACATCTTATTTCCAACTCTATCTAATAAACACATACTACTGTGATTTTCTCGAAATTCTTGAATGAACTATTATACAATTCTAGGTCTTGCCCAAGTAACTATGATATCTAGATTGCATGAAATCCGTAAATCAGTCTTTGATTGTGTGATTTGCAAAATCCGACATATTTCTTGTAATGTTGTAAGATGGTCTATTCTTAAATAACGAGGAAGGAAGATTTGGAGTTTTGTTTATCATATAGTGATTTGTGTCTGCAGGTAATGAAGAAGGAAGAGTGGATCAAAAGGGACTAGTGCTAAAGTGTGCTATTCTTTGAATAAATTCGGACAATTGAAGTAGTTAATGTATATATAAGGTTATCACGAAATAGATGAAAGTTGTTTTAACCTCAATATCTCAGAGAAGTGATGAATTAGTGAACATGGTGTACTAGAACAACCAAATATATACATTAATTAAACACCTAAAAGTTGCAAAAGAAAAACTATATATATGTTACTTACGGATTCTCTTGTTTCTTTCTTGATATACTAGGTGTCCACCGCGTCCTACGGACGCGGTACATCCCTTTTGGCTAACGCCTTCGAGATAGAACGTCGAAGTCAATTCCTTCTGAGTGGTGCACGAATATCGAGGCGGTGCGTATACCGAGACGTTTATGCGTCGCAAAATTCATCTCTACACCAATCCAACATCATACAGTGACATGTGATTCGCATTTACTATGCGAATCACAACTCTCTCCTAATCTTACATGGTTTAGAAATGACTTCTGAGACGCATAAACGTCTCGGTATACGCACCGCCTCGATATTCGTGCACCACTCAGAAGGAATTGACTTCGACGTTCTATCTCGAAGGCGTTAGCCAAAAGGGATGTACCGCGTCCGTAGGACGCGGTGGACACCTAGTTGTTAAAAGAAGGGATAAGCAATTCATCAGATTATAAAAACATTGGACTACATTCGCTATTCTATCATTCTCCTCTAAAAATAATTAATAACTAAAAATTAAATCCTCTATAATTCATTAATTTGTAAGTACAAAACTGATAGAAAATTAAAGCTATTAATAGAGTGAAATAATTAGGTTCTTACTGAGTCAACATATTTGACCGTATCTTTGTCAAAATTCAACAATTATTATGAAAATAGTTGTAATATATCTAATTAATTACATGAAGATTTTTTACACCAACAATATGTTAAAAATATACGGCAAATTACATAGTTCTTTCCAGAGAACTCTCTCACTCAAAACAAAAAAGAAAACAAAGATTTACAATGTATAGTTAAAATTATTATTTGAACTGAACAACAATTACAAAGACCTTAACTTTTATCGTTATACTAAACCATTTACATTAAAGAGATGGAAAGATGGAGAAATAATAAATTGATGAAGAATAATTACAGATAGGAGAAAGAATTAGAAAGAAAGAACTAAAGAGTTACATTGTGACAATTATATATCAACCCAGTTACATTTGGAATAAGATCAAGAGTGAAAAAGATTAATGCACAATGCCTTCTCTCGCTGGAGCCTGAAACATATGAAATCTATATTACTTTTGAAATCACTTGCAATGACAAAGTAGAATGAAATCTAAGGGAAGAAAAATCTAAGAGAAGAAAAAAGAAGCACATAACGAAAACAATAACAAAAGTGGAGTAAGAGTACCAAAGTGAGCAAAAGTATTAAAGGAAACCCACTTCTTCATCTCTATGTCACTTCAAAGTCCTGCACATTAAAAAATAAGTGAAAAGAAAAACGAAAATTAATATGGGAAGTCACTACGAAATGAGATAATTAAAATGAGAACTTAAAATCGACGAACAATGGAGAAATAATTAAAATGAGAACTAAGAAATACACCGAGAGATTGAGAGGGATGATTTGAATCCAATTCAATTTAAAATTTACACAATAAAGTTAAGAGCAAAGTGGCTATAATTTCTATCTAAAAATGACATAAAAATTATAAAATAAACAGATAAACTTACCAATAGAAAAATTTGTATCTTGAGTGTTTAGAAGAAGAGAGAAAAAGAGATCGAAAACAAATGAATGAGTTGCCAGGAGAAAATAACTGTGGGATATATGAATGAGTTGCCAGGAGAAAATAACTGTGGGATATATAAGTTTGAAAAAATAACTGTACATGAGATATTAATGGGAGAAAATCGAGAGACATTTCAATATTAAAGTTGTGAAATTAACCAGTTTAATTTCAATGTGTGAAGACGTGGGAGAATATTATAGTGAGATATTAATGGGAGAAAACTGGTTAGAAATAACATAACCGGGAGAGAGTAATGGGAGAAAATGAAAACTAACCAAGAGAAAATAAAGGAATTAGTTATATTCAAATTTGTATTTATCTATTGACATTATTACCCTTTTGTTTTGATTCAAATTACAGGGAGAGAATTTTATATCATCCGTCGGATGTGTTCCCAACCAAATCTCTAAAATAAAATGGACGGCCAGACTTATACCCTGAATAACTACTGAGTTGTTTTATTATAAGAGATGTTATTTTTGGGAAACAGTAAGATTTGGACGGGATCTCTTTTGGGTGTGGAGAGACTTGGACGACGATCTCTCATGTGAATGGAGAGACGTAAACCAATATGAGCTTCACTGTGACGCCCCGTGTTCCAAATCACGGTTTGCCCGGCAGTTTATAAAAGAAACTCGGTCTAAGACTCACTAAAACCAGTTTCAAATATAAACCCAAGCCAAAACTCTCATCACGGGTTACAAATCAAGAACAAACACAGCAGAAAATCAAAATAGTTTAAACCTTTTGAAAATATGCTCGAAAATATGTAACCCAAAATAGTTTTCATAAAGAGAAAAAACAACTTGAATTCATGTTTATAAAAAGTTCACAGAAGAGACTGAATTTGGACAGAGTCTCCTCTATAAATTGAACATATCAAACCTGAAAAACCTGTCAAACATTCATACATATCTCACAAACTTCTAAATAACAATAGCATCAAATAAAAAGTGATAATGTGCATACTATTTACATGTGTACAATCACAAACAAGTGAGAGAACGATCCTAACTATTATAGATGATACACATATAATATTAACGTTGTGATTATGTTGAAAATATAATAGAAATTATAATCTTACATAATGTGAACCGTCGAAGTAAACTATGTCACTCCGGGTCACCAATACCTGCAACTGAACAACAACAAATAGGAATGAGATAACCCGAAGGTCAGCTCAGTAGGATACCTAGACATCCTACCCGCACCACACACATCAACATTTTAATATATTAATAGTTATAAGTGTTACATATATACAGATATATATACAGAGATATCAATATGCACACGAAGCAAAACAATATAGCAAGATAATTCTTCTAGCTTACCAAGATCACGACTGAATACGCCCTCAGTCGGGGTCACCTACTATTCGGCTAGGAAGAACCGGTAGGCCTTTGTTAGTGCGTAGGCAGGCGGCGCCTTATCGAACGTTTGACTACTGCAGTGTACACATGGATCCACGTAATACCCCGGTAAGAGCTTCCGTAACTCTCCCTTCGTCATCATCGCCCATCGGGCTGGCTTGTGATCTCGATACGCATCAAATAGTAAATCTCACCCAAACAATGATACGCTTAGAATATGTCATGACTTACCCAGACGACTATAAGAGCATCGTCGTGTAGCAGAGCCATATACCCACGGCGATACAATTATCTCATCTTGAGGCGCGTCCTATCTCCGGCCAGATCTGACGCTTCCTCGCAAGGTAACTCATTGACCATTCGAAGAATACCCAAACATATGCATGAACCTATAATAGTATTAAATGATTTGATAGGCTCCCAAAGCTACAAGAATAGAGCCCTCCTAAAGGTCCCATCAACCCAAAGGAGAAGAGCGTTCTCATGTCTCAAGGTAGGGTAAACCCTGTTTAAAGCCAAGCTTTTACAAGTGTCCACTTTCAGAGAATTAGTATTTTCTTATTAAGAAAACTCGGGTAAACACCCTCTCTTATTTCGGTGAAAACATTGTAAGTATCAATCACAACAGAATTCAAACCACACACACCAGTGGTTTAGCAGAATAAATAAACAAGCATGGCATTGGGTCAGTCCCCTAATCACTCCAAGGGTCGGAATACCCCAACTCCCATCCTCTCCGGACCCCATTCCGGGTAAACTAGAATGGTCGTTACCAAACGGCTGGCCACGCACCGAGTGTAACCCTTGACATAATTCATGGCTAATCCATAACATAAAATAAACAAGGGGACCAACCAATGCCCGTGGTAAAACAACCATTACACGTAACACAGATCAAGCGATTCCGCCTCCATGTTATACACGCAGCTCAAGCGATTCCGCCACCACGTGTTTACAATTCACACAAAACGATCACACAGATCAAGCGATTCCGCCTCCATGTGATTATTTTTCAGAAAAACCAATTTATTTTGAAAAGAGAAACATCCATAACATAGAGTACACCACATACATACATATCATACCATATCATATCATAAATTGAACTAGAGAACTATAAAAAGAAGAAAATGACTATATATATAATGGTGAAACGGGGAATACCCGTGCTTCAAGTAAGATTCATAGGATCCTACCTCTTCTTGCGCTTCCAATGGTGCTTCTGACTAAGCTCCACTTCTCCTCGAACTCCCTATTGTAGTTCATTAGCCCTACTGAAATATGAAAGGGCAAAACAGTCATTTGACAGTTACATAACTGTCAAGAGTCCTCTTGCAGAGCACGAATGCATAAAATGAATGAAGCTATACTAGAAATGTCCTATCGGCACTAAAGAGATCACTGAGACGTCCCATCGAATAACTGAAATACGAACAAATCAACCAACCAACTTCCCACAAACTCTATTTTACATTTCCGATATCTCATAAGCTGACAAATTTTATAACGAACCAAATACTATGAATCTTGAACTACCAAATCATAAAATGAACCTAATGTTACGAATCCATAACTCAACCTATCCATTTATGTTAATGGCAAGGTTTGGGTAACCATCTCTATTCCAATTCATTATATAAACTGATCCAAATATCAAATTTGAGCCGTAAAATAATTCGGCAGCAACCCGTCTATATATGAACACCCCAAAATAGTCTACAATCTTCTAAACATGTTTCTGAACACAAACCATTCGAAGAAATATAACTATAACTATCCCAAATAGCTCTAAATTACGAACCCAAAAGATATTAGACCCAACTATACAGTTATCGAAATAACCATCAAATAACCACCAAATACGGACGAAATTGAAAATTCTGAACCGGTAAATATGTAGAACGAGTCGAATAGAATTACCTGAAACAAATCTCATCGAATTTGAACCTTCGAACGCGAAATAATCGACAAACAAAGCTTATATCCCTCGAAGCCCTAATTTCCAGTCGTTACTACCTTCTCTGATGGTTTGTAAATAAGTTTGACAAAGAAATAAAAAAAAATAAGAATATAAAGGTGTGGTGTTTGGTGGCAATTGATTCTACGTGTAAACAGGAAGTGGGGTTAGGCGTTGGGAAGTAAGGGAAAGTGGGGCGCCACATGTCGTTAAACAAAGTGGCCATGAATTTAATTTAGTTTTAGGTCCTCAATTTATACATACTTCACACGCAAGTGCCGCCATATTCATATCCAACTAGTTCAGCCCCTATTAATTACTTTTTGACCCCTGTTTAGCCTTTCGTTTATTCTTCATCCCACCACTAACCAAGAAGAAAATATATCGCCCTTATTAATTCGATCACGAACAAAACTACCTAATACGGAACGATAGACCGACAATGTCCGATCTTTACATGTGACTAGTCAAAATTCTTGATTTCTCGATCTCTATCCAATGAACGGTCTAGCTCAACCAAATAACTATTCAAAGTCAAATCTCAAAACAAACGCCTAGCTCCATTCGACATTCCAACTCATCCGATTCTCGGACTCGAAAGTTTGGGCGCTACAATACTACCCCCCTTAATTGGAATTTCGTCCTCGAAATTCGAAGAATGTATATAATGAAACAACACCTGCCAATATCAACACAATCTGTCACAAGAGTCAACCAAGACACAACCCTGTTCCGACGCAGACCTAGACTTCTGTAACCTGTAAATTTCTTAAGATTCCCTTATTCCTAATGGTATTTCACCAAAGTCAGAATCTCCAGAACTTTTCTATTGTGACATTTTGACATAAGAAGAGAGTCGACCCTAATACTCAAGAATCTTTATTGATAATCAACAAAACTCTCTTATCCTTTCTACCAATCTGAACCACAAAGATCTACAACTCAAACTTGCAAATGATGACAAACACAAGCTACCAAACAAAAACTCAAATGACATCAATCTAATGAGAATAAACCGAGTGTTGGTGTTGTTGTGAGAAAACACTGACACATGAAAATACTTGCGCCACAATACTCCGTCGGTTCGAACAAAAGACATATTACATATACTCTAATATCTGAATATCCTATTTTCTTAAAACACCTGTCGAGAAATGGATATAAAATTCAATCTGGCAGCCCTGTAAATAACTCCATCAGTCAAAACAACTATCGAACTCTTATCCAAAGTAGTCCACACTAAAATCTGAGAAATCTAACAATTCACTAGATAATGCAATGAACCCTTGATGAGTAATCTGTCGATCCCATTTTCACCAGCGACTGCGATGATATAAATCTGACTATATGCTAAGAAGTCAACTAACCAACCTCATTTATTCTTCTCCTTAGTTCTATCTACCAACTCTGATCTTGAGAAAAAACTATATCATTTCTGAAGTCACAAACTCACTGCATCTAACAAAAACCAATCTGGCTAAACTCTATAAACAAACTAGATCCAATCCTTCATATCCCAAATTCTTCTACATAACCACACAACTTAAGGATATTCAATAACAATAACTATCCTTCATATGAAGAGATAAAGAAAAATGAAGACCTCTATAATCTATATATAAGAATAAGTTCTCGTTGATCCCATATCCTCAAAGAAAATACCATTCTCGATAATATAAGAAAATACCGTTGTCCATAATATAATAAAATAAAGAATGAAGACCTCCATAATCTATCTATAAGTATAAGTTGCCGTTGATCACACATCCTCAGAAAATATCGTTCTCAGTAATATAAGAAATACCGTTGGTTCGATAAAATAAGAAAATAAAGAATGAAGACATCTATAATAAATTCAAGTCAACATTGGCGTTGACACTATAATCTCAAGAAAAATATAGTTGTTGTCGATAAGATGATAAAATTAAAATAGAAGACCACTATAATATCTATACAAGTCATAAATAAACCAACCCTGAAAAAAATTCTGCAATAACTTAGAACTCCCGATACTCCTGACACCCAACACTATCTCAATCCATATAACCTCTAATATCGAAGTATCTCGTTGAACTAATATAATCCCATACATTAACCTCCTAGACCATATGAAAAATATATATCCTTCAGAAAAATCGAACTCAATATCGTGCAGTCAACACATAACTTGAGAATCACACTTCGTATAGTGCATCTGAATAAAAAGATGTACCAGATAACAACTGAACCTAGACAACTATCCTTCTCACTGATAATCCCCTGACAACTGACTAGAAATCCCGACATAACTGACATCTGTGCCACATCTATAAATCTAAAGACCAACACATCTATAATTTGTATGTGACTAACTGCCATTCCGTGAAGTAGACTCTACTGACAAAGATTTGTGTCTAATGCCCCTGAATCTCACCACCAACAACTATAGTCAATAAAAGATACGTGCCTCTACCTTATAACTCTCTCTTAACCAGACCATATATTACCTGTAGTCAAACTGAAACAATACATGCTCGAAACAAATCGATCAAGGTAAACCTCAACTCTGTGAATGAACTGCTCGAAGCTCATAGATGAAGGAATATGTACAACTACCCCGATATCCACAATACAAGGTCTGACTCATCTTCTCGTCTAGTGAATCCTTCGTAGTGTTGTGGTCATACCATTATAATCAGAACACTTCTTCATTACTCGATGGCATTTTTCATATTACCGATTCACCTAGGTTAACTACTCCTGGCATTGTCTTCATATGAGAATCACCTGCTCGAGTGACTTAGGCTCAAAAAATAAATAAATTGTACCACAAGTCCATCTGTATCGAACACGCTGACCACACATATTAATCCATAATTTTGCTGCCCAAAGTTATTGTCGCCGTACACCTTGTCGTTAACACAATTTGTTGCTTCGGTTCCTCTGAGTTGTTGCAAATTTCTTTTTTTTTTTTTTTTTTTTTTTTTTTGAAACCAAGGGAACCATTTCCATTAATAAGTGATAAAATCACATTGTTTACATGGATGATACATCATTCTTATTTCTCTCCTCTGAAAACTTCATGAGAGTTACATACCTTTAAATGCAAAGTGCCTCATGAAGAGAAAGAAATTGGACTAGACACTGACTCAAACAAAAGACCCTAAAGGTCGAGAATGAGAAGACCCTGAAGGTCGCGAATAAAAAGACCCTAAAGGTCGACAAAAAGAAATAATAATACAAATACTAATACTAAAATCACCACCGTAGGCTACACCGGAAAGTCGTCGTCGTCACCGGAAAAACCGTTTTCATCACCGGAAAACCGTCTTCATCGTCGGAGAACCGCCCCCATCGCCGGAGAACCACCACCACAGGAGAACCGTCGTCAATGCAACTTGAAAATGTTGGCTTAAAGAGGAAGATGACAAGAGTATCTAGGAATAATTGTTCTGATTTATGGGTAGAAAGTCGGGTTGTAATGAAATAAATCAGATCCTCCATGAATCAAAGGAAAGGGCTAGAAAATCTCTATCTCTCATCTCTTTCCTGTAGCAAGAAACCATTGTTTCACATCCTCCAATGATGCAATAATACCCTAGAAACTATTAAAGGAAGGAAGACTGACTACATACGAAAGAAAAAGGTCGATCCGGCGAAGGGAGGACCCTTCGCCGGATCCACAAAACGCAGATCAGAGAAAAATTTAGAGAGAGAGACGGTTTGGTGAGAGAGAGAGAGATATTTTCTGGTTCAGAAAAATTTCCGTTGCAAATTTCCAAATTGTCTTTCTATGGAGATTAGGTTACTCTTTTCCCTATCCTTGTTCTAAATCAACCGATATATCAATGTTCGTCTTGTAAATTCCTTAACATTCCGGTTGTCGATCTTTGGAGACTTGTATACTGTCAAGAGCCGACTACACTTAACTCCTCACACACTTTTTCCTTCGGTACTTTCACAGCATCAATATGTCGCCCTTGCCCAACATTTTCTACCTCTTATCAATTCTTGATTGTCCTCTTATACCACCTTCATAACAATCAAGGAAAGGACCAACCAACGTAAACCCTCCACTAAGTATTCCTTTTTGCGAGTAACTCGAAGTCACAGAAGTCCATCCTCAACCAACCAATGATATGAACCTAAGCCTAATATGAATGCAATTCGTACCTCAATAATGCTCGGTTGATTGTCATCACTATCTTCTGCAGGCAATGTACTCGGCAAACAAAATCACAATGTAAGTGACCTACCGTTAAAGGAACCTTACTCACATTATGATATCTGAGTGGGACCTTCACGTAGGCCTGACTCAGATGTGCTGAGCACATAAAAGTCAGCAAAGATAAAATCAAAATCTTAAAATCTCAAATAAAACAAAATAAAATCAACAATATTATTATCTTTTCATATTTTATCTTTAAGCTTTTACGAATTTATCAAGCCTTGGTGTTTTTAGTTACCTCACCCATTATTGCACAGAATATATTCTGATGCCAGTCGGCCCAATGCACGTACTCATGCTCTGATACCAACTGTGACGCCCCGTGTTCCAAATCACGGTTTGCCCGGCAGTTTATAAAAGAAACTCGGTCTAAGACTCACTAAAACCAGTTTCAAATATAAACCCAAGCCAAAACTCTCATCACGGGTTACAAATCAAGAACAAACACAGCGGAAAATCAAAATAGTTTAAACCTTTTGAAAATATGCTCGAAAATATGTAACCCAAAATAGTTTTCATAAAGAGAAAAAACAACTTGAATTCATGTTTATAAAAAGTTCACAGAAGAGACTGAATTTGGACAGAGTCTCCTCTATAAATTGAACATATCAAACCTGAAAAACCTGTCAAACATTCATACATATCTCACAAACTTCTAAATAACAATAGCATCAAATAAAAAGTGATAATGTGCATACTATTTACATGTGTACAATCACAAACAAGTGAGAGAACGATCCTAACTATTATAGATGATACACATATAATATTAACGTTGTGATTATGTTGAAAATATAATAGAAATTATAATCTTACATAATGTGAACCGTCGAAGTAAACTATGTCACTCCGGGTCACCAATACCTGCAACTGAACAACAACAAATAGGAATGAGATAACCCGAAGGTCAGCTCAGTAGGATACCTAGACATCCTACCCGCACCACACACATCAACATTTTAATATATTAATAGTTATAAGTGTTACATATATACAGATATATATACAGAGATATCAATATGCACACGAAGCAAAACAATATAGCAAGATAATTCTTCTAGCTTACCAAGATCACGACTGAATACGCCCTCAGTCGGGGTCACCTACTATTCGGCTAGGAAGAACCGGTAGGCCTTTGTTAGTGCGTAGGCAGGCGGCGCCTTATCGAACGTTTGACTACTGCAGTGTACACATGGATCCACGTAATACCCCGGTAAGAGCTTCCGTAACTCTCCCTTCGTCATCATCGCCCATCGGGCTGGCTTGTGATCTCGATACGCATCAAATAGTAAATCTCACCCAAACAATGATACGCTTAGAATATGTCATGACTTACCCAGACGACTATAAGAGCATCGTCGTGTAGCAGAGCCATATACCCACGGCGATACAATTATCTCATCTTGAGACGCGTCCTATCTCCGGCCAGATCTGACGCTTCCTCGCAAGGTAACTCATTGACCATTCGAAGAATACCCAAACATATGCATGAACCTATAATAGTATTAAATGATTTGATAGGCTCCCAAAGCTACAAGAACAGAGCCCTCCTAAAGGTCCCATCAACCCAAAGGAGAAGAGCGTTCTCATGTCTCAAGGTAGGGTAAACCCTGTTTAAAGCCAAGCTTTTACAAGTGTCCACTTTCAGGGAATTAGTATTTTCTTATTAAGAAAACTCGGGTAAACGCCCTCTCTTATTTCGGTGAAAACATTGTAAGTATCAATCACAACAGAATTCAAACCACACACACCAGTGGTTTAGCAGAATAAATAAACAATCATGGCATTGGGTCAGTCCCCTAATCACTCCAAGGGTCGGAATACCCCAACTCCCATCCTCTCCGGACCCCATTCCGGGTAAACTAGAATGGTCGTTACCAAACGGCTGGCCACGCACCGAGTGTAACCCTTGACATAATTCATGGCTAATCCATAACATAAAATAAACAAGGGGACCAACCAATGCCCGTGGTAAAACAACCATTACACGTAACACAGATCAAGCGATTCCGCCTCCATGTTATATACGCAGCTCAAGCGATTCCGCCACCACGTGTTTACAATTCACACAAAACGATCACACAGATCAAGCGATTCCGCCTCCATGTTATATACGCAGCTCAAGCGATTCCGCCACCACGTGTTTACAATTCACACAAAACGATCACACAGATCAAGCGATTCCGCCTCCATGTGATTATTTTTCAGAAAAACCAATTTATTTTGAAAAGAGAAACATTCATAACATAGAGTACACCACATACATACATATCATACCATATCATATCATAAATTGAACTAGAGAACTATAAAAAGAAGAAAATGACTATATATATAATGGTGAAACGGGGAATACCCGTGCTCCAAGTAAGATTCATAGGATCCTACCTCTTCTTGCGCTTCCAATGGTGCTTCTGACTAAGCTCCACTTCTCCTCGAACTCCCTATTGTAGTTCATTAGCCCTACTGAAATATGAAAGGGCAAAACAGTCATTTGACAGTTACATAATTGTCAAGAGTCCTCTTGCAGAGCACGAATGCATAAAATGAATGAAGCTATACTAGAAATGTCCTATCGGCACTAAAGAGATCACTGAGACGTCCCATCGAATAACTGAAATACAAACAAATCAACCAACCAACTTCCCACAAACTCTATTTTACATTTCCGATATCTCATAAGCTGACAAATTTTATAACGAACCAAATACTATGAATCTTGAACTACCAAATCATAAAATGAACCTAATGTTACGAATCCATAACTCAACCTATCCATTTATGTTAATGGCAAGGTTTGGGTAACCATCTCTATTCCAATTCATTATATAAACTGATCCAAATATCAAATTTGAGCCGTAAAATAATTCGGCAGCAACCCGTCTATATATGAACACCCCAAAATAGTCTACAATCTTCTAAACATGTTTCTGAACACAAACCATTCGAAGAAATATAACTATAACTATCCCAAATAGCTCTAAATTACGAACCCAAAAGATATTAGACCCAACTATACAGTTATCGAAATAACCATCAAATAACCACCAAATACGGACGAAATTGAAAATTCTGAACCGGTAAATATGTAGAACGAGTCGAATAGAATTACCTGAAACAAATCTCATCAAATTTGGACCTTCGAACGCGAAATAATCGACAAACAAAACTTATATCCCTCGAAGCCCTAATTTCCAGTCGTTACTACCTTCTCTGATGGTTTGTAAATAAGTTTGACAAAGAAATAAAAAAAAATAAGAATATAAAGGTGTGGTGTTTGGTGGCAATTGATTCTACGTGTAAATAGGAAGTGGGGTTAGGCGTTGGGAAGTAAGGGAAAGTGGGGCGCCACATGTCGTTAAACAAAGTGGCCATGAATTTAATTTAGTTTTAGGTCCTCAATTTATACATACTTCACACGCAAGTGCCGCCATATTCATATCCAACTAGTTCAGCCCCTATTAATTACTTTTTGACCCCTGTTTAGCCTTTCGTTTATTCTTCATCCCACCACTAACCAAGAAGAAAATATATCGCCCTTATTAATTCGATCACGAACAAAACTACCTAATACGGAACGATAGACCGACAATGTCCGATCTTTACATGTGACTAGTCAAAATTCTTGATTTCTCGATCTCTATCCAATGAACGGTCTAGCTCAACCAAATAACTATTCAAAGTCAAATCTCAAAACAAACGCCTAGCTCCATTCGACATTCCAACTCATCCGATTCTCGGACTCGAAAGTTTGGGCGCTACATTCACAATTGGCCAAGTGGGTTTATCTGATGGTTTATAGGATGCTCGTGAAAGCCCTAGCTCCTGAACTAGTTATTGAATTGGGAGAATGCTTTTTTATCTCGATCTTGATTGGAGTGGAATGAAATGATGAATCTATTTCGTCGCCTATTTGCCAGTAAACCAGAATTTGAATTCTCGAGGAGAATGACAGAATATAAAACTACAATGACCATTGCATATGAGTTGAGCGAGCCCAAAATAATCGAGGACTCTCCTCCCACTTTTACCACAAGACTCCGAACTAAACAGTTTGATCATTAGTCACATGATCATTAGTTAGGGAAAGGCTAAACGTATATCCTTGTTCAGAAAAAAGAGAACGAAGATTCATTTGATCTTGATGCTTGCAGGGTGACGAATGATGAATTGTGTGACAATATTGTTTAAATATGCAAGTGTATCAACTGCAAAGTTACTATCGAACCCAGTAATTCAACAACTAGTTAGCAGTGGCGTGGCCGAGAATTTGGGGGCCCGGTGCGAAAAAAATATTTGGGGCCCTTTCTCCACTGATATCAAAACGTAAACTCTTTTCACACATTATACGTTTAGTAATTATCTCTTAAGAAACTAAGTTCGATAAAAAAAAAGTTTAACTCCTTCCGTGAAGTTGAATACTTATTCTAAGTTGTGTATTTTTTCATCCCAAATACTTCTATGCAAAAACCATACACATTTGACAACACTCCTTCCACGAAAAGATAGAACAATAAGTATTCGACTTCATAAACATACAAACTAAACTAATAGTTTATCACTTTATCCATAACTTAATACCATAACTAATAGTTGTTATTTTTTTGTGAAGAAAATAGTTGTTGTTAGAAACAGTTGGAGATAATAACGAGTTCATAAAATAAACAAAAAAGTGACTGTTGGGTGGATTGAACTTGAGACCTCTTTGTTAACACTCAAGAGGTTTACCAATTCAGCTACATCACCATCTTGTTTCATTGTGTACTGCTAAATTAATATAACTAATCGGAATTTAGGGGCCCCTATCTCTATAAGAAAATTATGTGGTTTGAGGGGGGCCCGGTGCGACGGCACCGGTCGCACCCCCTCAAGCACGCCCCTGTAGTTAGACAAGACAAGGTCAGAATTGAGTAGGTCATTTAAACGTTGTCGGACGTGTACAACCCAAAGGTAAAGTTACTATGAAGTAGGGCACATGTCTATCTTCTCATAGCGAAAAGTTGAAAAATATTATTTAGATACGATGTTGAAATTGATAATCATATCATCTTCTATGTGAAGTCATGTTTGATAGATTAAAAAATGATAATGATGGTATTACTGTTTAAGGTGGAATGTATTTTTCTCTTTTTAAACTCTCTTTTTCTTTTTCAGTCAAAAAATATCAATTCCTTAATGTTTGACTGAATTCTTTCTCTTCCTTGTCATTAGAAAAATATTTACAATTAACAATTGATGGGTTACTAAACTTCTCTGATGTAGACGCAGCGGAAATATAAAAACGGTAAATAAAGTAAACGAAGAACGGTAAAATAACTGAATAAACTTAATAAACTATAAACTTTTATTTGGTTTTCTCTTCAATCTGAATAATAAAATAGACTAGACCTCCTTTTATAGGATAACAAACTTTCCTAGATAGACTCAAACTAGGATTCCTAAAATAATAAAATACTCAAAACATAGAAACTTCAAAATAAAGAAATATCAAATTAAAGTAACTTCCTAATCCTATACTAACTAGGACTACTATTATGGCCGAATAGGATGTGGGCACGTGTGGACGTGGGCCCACATGTTATGCGCCTGCATCATTCTCTCTCCCTACATAGTTGTCATAGTTTTAGAGAAAAAAATGTCAATAAAAGAAAGTGAATTAGCAAATCTATCTATGAAGTTAGGAATGCGGTTCCTAATGTATTCGTTTGACTAAACACTGATATATTCATTGGCCAAACACCAATATCTACGTGATTCGTGATGTATTCATTTGACTAAATACTGATATATTCATTTGCCAAACACCAATGTCTACGTGGATGTTTTCGTTTGACTAAACACTGATATATTAATTGACCAACCACAAATATCTACCCAATATAGTCCATAATATCACATTGATTTTGCGTGTGCCAAACATGGGGTTGTCCTGTCCACAAAAAGAAAGTAGAATAACAAAAAATTAGTTAGAAAAGGTATTGTAATAAAACACAAAAAAAATCCTTCGACGCTTAGCTTTACTAATATCTTCCTTATCTAGTTTCCATTTTAGCTAATATTTGTTTCCTTTTCTTTGTGTATTCCTTTCTGCCCTAAATTTCATTTTGTACAACAATCTTGTATAAATCTCACTATAAGTACTATATCATCTCTCTATGACATTTGATCTGAATTAAGGAGATAAACTACAACCATTAACCATGTTTATCTTCTCCAAACAACCCTCAATTTCTCTCTTCCTTATCTCTCTTACTCTTCTTCTTCTTGTTGGTTCTTCTTTTTCTACCAACAATCAAATTAAAGGTATACAAACTTTTTTTTTTATTTAATCAAAACACAACTTGGGTTTTCTTATTTTATTGAATAATTTCATGGGTAGTTTCTTATTTTATTGAATTTTTGGTGAAGGTGATAAAGAAATCAATGTGGATGGTGATGATCTAAACGTTCTTAAAAAGCATGTCTCTTTTTTTGATAGAAACAAGGATGGTATCGTATACCCAAAGGAAACTTTTGAAGGTTTGAATTTTTTATTCATTTTATTTCATTCTATTAGTGTTATATTTTATATTATTGCTATTGATTTTATTAATATAGTTTATCAATATCTAAATAAACGTGTTTTGAGAAAAATGATAGAATATGGAACAATAGTAAATCTAGCTTATCAACAAAAAAAAAAAGTAAATCTAGCTCAGAGTCCATCAAGAGAGAGAGAGTTGACTAGAAAATGAGGACAGCCGATCTCGTTTGAGTCTGGAATAGGTTTTGACTTTTAGCTTGTGTTTTTATATTTATGTATTAGGTTTTCGAGCAATCGGAGCTAATGTGGCTGTAGCAACTGCAGCTTCTGCTTTCATCAACATGGGACTAAGTTCTAAAACTCGACCGGCAAGTTGTTCTTCTCCTTAATATTGTTCAATATCTATATTAAGTTAGATGTTATTACTTTCTTCACAAATGGATTTGGTTTCATTAATTTAATTTGTGGCTATAATTTGTTGGATTTTCTTCACTATTGTTGTTTTCGCAAATCCTAGGATGTAAACTCTTTATAGTTATTAATAAGGAAGAATCAAATCGTTACAATCACTCAATATATTCGAATATTTACGTGTTAAAAAAAGAAGATTAATCAACATTATTTGTTGCACTTGAGGGATAATGATAGATTTTGTTCCTATTGCAGGGAAAACTTCCTTCTCCTCTTTTTCCAATTGAGATAGAAAACATTAACCTAGCTAAACATACAAGTGACTCTGGTGTTTATGATACTCAAGGAAGGTATAATTCATCTAAACTAGATCTCCTACTTGTTCTATACTAAGTAAAATAATAGAGAATAGGTTGTGTAGAGATGTTTTAAAAGCGCTCCAACTCTTGTTAACGGTGCATTCTTAACTCGGTTCTCCTAAAATTTGATCGGAGGAACACACTTTTTCCCTTGGGCCTCCTATCTTCGCGCCTCATAGATTGCGGCAGATCGAAGCCTACGAGGAGTGCCAAGAGAGGAATGGACTAAGTGCAAAAGGATGGGATGCCTTTATAGACACCCTTTTAACACTTCTGAGAGGCGCCTTTAACACTTCATTCTGTAGTTAAGATGGGACTTAGGTAACAAGAATACAGAAATCTTCAATAATTAGCAATAACTATACAAGGAATCTTCGATATTTGCGACATATGTTTAAACTCGACGACATAAAAATATATAGAAAAATTGTGATGTAGTGGTAGAATGTTGAAGAAATTGTTAGGTTTGAACAACGGTCTATCGCTGGCTACTTTTGGTTCCACCGAATCAGAACTAGTTTGTCTAGCCCCGTTATCTCATCTATAGATCAAACCTTCAGCTTTGATCATTTCACCTTTTCTTAACCTAATATTTTAATGTTTGTAGGTTTGTGCCAGAAAAATTTGAAGAGATATTCCAAAAGTATGCACATACTAATGCGACGTATTTAACATCAGACGAGTTGTATGAGATGTTGAAGGGAAACCGAGCTCCTAATGATCCCCTTGGATGGTTTGTTTCCTCTATCTTTAGATAAGAACTATGATTTAATGAAGCCAAATTCAAAGCATAGTGAATTTGAGCTAAATGAACATAGATTTTCATAAAATACTGTAGAATGAAACTCTATACGTTCTGCTGTATCACGTAAAATTCTACTATTATAGTGAAAATGTTAAATATGATTTCAGGTTGGCGTCCACTTCAGAATGGAGATTTTTGTACACATTTGGCAAGGACGAAAACGGGTTACTACAAAAGGAAACTATTCGAGCTGCTTATGATGGAAGTGTTTTCGAGCAGTTAGAGCAGAAGAATAAGAAAAATGCATAACTAGTTGATATTACAAGCTGAAGAACAATGTTATTTTGTATTCTTTATCAGTCAAGATGAGTAAAAATTGATTATTTTATCTTATACTAGTGAAAAATAAAATCTTGATATTGATATTAGGTTACTTTTATTTTGAGGGGTAATGTGGTTTGAGAGTAAAGAAAATAGCAAATGGTTTATATCATTCTTGAATGATTTTTTATTATTCAAGAACACAAACTTCTTCAAACTAGATGTATTTTGGGCACATGATCTTTGCCATTTCGACTCAATTAAAGGTGAATCCGCTACGTCGTATGATAGAGCCCAAGCGACAAAATCACCCCAGACCTATTTCTCATTTTTCTATACATTTGAAAGGGGCCCCGCGCAATCATTATACGTATTCCTGCACTCAAAAGTTGTGGAGTGGGGTGCCTGTAGCAATTCCGATCGCACCTTAGAAATTCTCGAAGGGAAGTGTTAAAATTGCCCCCGAAGTGTTAGAGGTGCCTTTGTTTTTCATACGCTCCCCCTAAATGTTGTTTAGGGGCAGGCCCTCTAACAATTACGGAGCGCTTTGAAACTTACCATTCGCAAATCAGTGATGATATATGGCAGCTGAAAGAGAAGGCGTGAATCACGATCCAACGACTCACACTCATCCTGTTTCATCAAGAGAGAATCCAAACCGTCAGACTGAAATTGACGCCAACTTTTTCGGTGGCTGGGACATTTTCCTTCTCAAATATGAATAATGAAGAAGTGGGACATATCTAGAAGAGGACATAGGGACACATTTGTATGGGGGTGGTGGTTTCTCATGGGTGGCTCCTTCAAAAATTAAAGTGGAAATTGGAAATATAGGAATCAGTGTCAATGTTGGTTGATATAGTATGTAGATGTTGATCCCATGAGAGGAGTGAAAGAGAGAGACCTTATCTTCTAGATCTAGAAAAAGAAAATGAAAATTGGATTGGTCGGGTAGTTTTGATATGAGGAAAGTAATGTAGCTATGGGATTGTGGGCACACAATCAAGCAAAGACAAAATCCACCATTAATTTACTTAAAATCATAAGGACATTATTGAATTAAATATGACAATTGACACCTCTTTTAGATCTCTCTTCTTCCTTTTGCTTTATAGCTTGCATGTTGCATGTAACACTAATTGAAGCTATCTAGTTTGTTCTTTCACAACTTAGACAATATGACAATAACAATTAATATATATAGAAAGATAATAATAACCACACATACAACTCATAAAAATACAGACTTTCTTGAATGCTTATTATGTTGTTGCCATTGTTTTGGAGCTCTTTTGGTCCCAAAGTTGCGTTTCTTCCACTCTTTGAAATTGTGGTCTCTATTGTTCTTGATGGTTATCCAATATAGAATGAGCATTAAAATTCAAAAATATTATGAGATATAATACAATTAAAATGCATATTACCATCACACTAGTAGTCTAGTACCACTACTAAACCTAAACTTAATTTAGGTCTATCACAAGTGTTTGATTAAGTGACTAAACCTACTTTTTAGCCTAATGGATGCAATCTATTCTGTGTGGGTCATCAAACTTTCATGGTTGTGCACTTGTGCTTCAAGATATACTTTTTTTCACACAAAACAACCAATCTATGTTTGGACCCACCAATAGAGTGGGTGGCCGTGACTAGTGGCACCCTTCTTTTTCATTAGGAGACTCTTTTAAAGATAGACTTCAAAGTCTTTTATTCCTTAAAAGAGTAAAGATAAAACATGTTGTAACAAAAAATAAGAGTAAAAGATGAAAGATCAAATAGAAAAGTAGAAAGATTCCAAATTTTGTATGATGTTTCTAGTCGAATAGGAAATGACTCGTGAAGAACTAAAGATTTGTACCTCCTAATTCTACCCTAGTAAACATTATGCAAAGATAAAATATTTGTATCTACTTTTAATGACTTGATTTAGGAATAAATAGAGGGTGGATTAAAGTAACAACTGTAGTTATTTGAAATAATAGCACAGTGATTATTGAAATGATAGGTAGTCAGTTTCTCGGCACGAACTAAAATTGCATCTCTTGAACTAACTTTTGACCTTTCGGGAAGAAAAAAAATCCGAACTCTCTCAACAATACTACAATAAGACAATAGCTAGAGGCCAATGCTCTGGGTATCCACATTTGGTTATGGAGTATACAGACTTTAGTCAATTAGATTTGATCTCAGTTGATTTCAATTGACTTCCAAGATAACGTAAATTAATTTGTTTTTTACCCTTAATCTTCATCTTCACTTTCACCTCTGACCACCATCACCACCCACCACTTTGACCATAACCGCCTCCGACTACTGTTACCAATTTTCTTTCTCCCTCTCTTCGTTTCAAGAAGAGGATTATCTCAATAGAAACTCTTATTTTTCCTGTTGAATTTAAGAGTGACATGTGTATTAAGTATAGGTATTTTAAAGATTTTCATTGGAGACAAGAAAATATAGAGTGTCTCTATAACCTCTTAGAAAGGAGAATCTTCATCAACACTTGACAACTAGGAGTTTTGGAGTTTTTGTTAGAGTGTCCCATTGGAGATCCTCAACTTCAATTGACAGAACTGCCCGTGAGACCAAAGTGCATGCCCCAAAGTGTGGCCTAGGTAAATTGTGAGTCACCATTGGTGTTTATTCATCAACTATTGAGAAAAGGTAACTAGAGTGTAGAGCTAGTGAGAAAGCTTTTGACAAAGAAAAGAATGAATACTAATTGCTTTTTCCTCTATATTTAGTCCCCACTTACTACCAAAAGCTCCTCCTCCTCTCTCCACCATAACAAATATTCATTCATCCCCACTACTCACAACTCTCTCTCTTGAATCTCTCTCTCTCTCAAACAATCCATACCAGGTAGAGAAGTAGAACCCACCAAAACATGACTCCATTGCCTTCTCTTCTCTATCTAATTTCCATAATCATCATGACATCTCTCTTAAACCGATCTGAATCGGTCTCCCCCACTGATACCTTTATCTATGGTGGTTGTTCTCAACTAAAATACACACCTGGTTCACCTTACGAGTCAAACATCAACTCACTCTTAACTTCCCTGGTTAACTCAGCCACTTTATCAACCTACAATAACTTCACCATAATGGGTACTCCTCAACAAAACATTGTTTATGGTCTTTACCAATGTAGAGGTGATTTAGCCATGCCAGATTGTACTAGTTGTGTTGCTAAAGCAGTGAGTCAACTCGGTGTTCTCTGTGTTGACTCAGCTGGTGGCGCTTTACAACTTGAAGGGTGTTTTGTTAAATATGATAATACTAGTTTCTTGGGTGTTGAAGATAAAACAGTTGTTTTAAAGAAATGTGGACCGTCGATTGGTTATGATACAGATTTAATGGGCCGTCGAGATGCTTTGTTGGCTGGATTAGGGTCTGGTGGTGGACCTTATAGAGTTGGCGGGTCGGGTCGAGTTCAAGGTTTGGCTCAGTGTGTTGGTGATTTAAGTGGATCGGAGTGTCAAGATTGTTTGAATGAATCAATCCAACGGTTGAGAAGTGAGTGTGGTACAGCAACTTCTGGTGATATGTTTTTAGGGAAATGTTATGCGAGGTATTCAGCTAGTGGTTTTGATTCTAAGGCATCTAGTGGTAAGCGGTTTTCATTACCCTCGTTGGTGGTTTCTGGTTTTCTTCTTTTTCAATTTAAGTTGGTTAATGGTGATTTTTAATAATTTTACCAAAATTTCTCTTGAATAATTTCTGAATTTACCATGGGTAATTTGGGAAATCCAAGATTATTTTGTTAATTTCAAAATTATTTTTTTTGTTTTCTCTTATTTGTGTGTGTGTGTTTTGAATTAGGGGGAGAATTGAAAATCCTATGGAGCTTAAATGTTAAAATTACCAAATTAAGTGGCATGTAATATGTGATTAATTAACTTAACTATCTGAAGTGTGGGTAGGAATTTACAAAGATACCCTCCTTTTTTTTTCCTACGTCTGTATTTTATCTACTCTTTTTTTTTGCAAAATCATTTTCGTTTGATTTATTCATACACTTTCACCTTAGCCGTCCCATTATTGGGACTAGAGATTATACTCATCACCCAACACTAATAAGTTAAGGTGGGCTTTATAAATGAGAATACATATAAGATATTATGAATATTCTACTCAATTTGAAAATTAATGGTTGGTTAAGAAACTAAAAATATGATTAAGAACATGAGAAGGTTTACATCAATAAGTCACTAATTCATAGCATTTTTAAATGTGGGGTAAAAAGAAATTGGGACCCTCACTGTCTCATTATCTCCAAGTATCCTACTATCCTAGTGATGATTAAGAGGTTTATTATGCTTCGTCTAATTATATCACATTAATATTCTTCTTGCCCATCTCTTCTCTAGTTATTCGTGTAGGCTATGCCGCTATGCAATAGTGTTTGAAATTTTATTCATACAGGGTACATCTTTTTTTAATTATTTGTACGAGTATAATAATTATGGAAACAATTTCTCTAAAATAATTATAGAAACAAGTAGGCAGACATCTCGATTTGTACGTTTTTCATCAATAACATTTTGAACAATTCATTAAGAATACTATTATGACTTCGTTTTTGCTCCTTTGAACTTGTATGTAGGCCATTCTTCCGATGATGATGCTCAGAAGGCACTCGCAATTACAGTTGGTTTACTTGCTGGAGTAGCGGTACTTATTGTTTTTCTTGCTTTCTTAAGAAAAGCATTTGGAGGAAAAGGTACGATACCTTCCCATTAAATCTTTCTTTCTCATTGACTAATTTTACTAGAAAGGGTACTCTTCCGCGCTATTATAAAATTAAGATACTAAAATACTTTCTTTAAATTAAAATGATCAATAACATATTTACTTTAACATTCTTTTACAAATCTCATTGCAGGTAAATAAGATCTTACTTGTGGAAATTTGAAATTTCCCACTCCCTCCATCCCATGGTAACTTACTTTTCTAGATGCCAACTTTTGATTCCCCTTTTGTATCTTGGTTCAACTTTTCATCCTCTTTATCTTTTTTTACTTTTTTAATAATTCCCTTATATTTCCATTCAAGATGACTTAAAGAGAGATTGAAAGGTTAGTGGAGACAGGTTTTCTTGAAACAAGTAAAAGAGAAAGCTAAAGAAAGAAATGGGAAAAGGAAAACCAAGATTCCACCAATACACACCATCACTTGAACAAAATTGTTGTCTAATCATAAATGCAGAGAAATTAATCTCAAATTCTTTTGTGAAGGTGTTGACATAATTTGCCTTCCTATTGTTGTATAAGATTATTCATCATTATAAGATTTCAAATTTTTCCTTTTTCCACCTATTATGGTCTATTATAAAGTTAGGTTACGAGGACTTTCAATCCTTTGATTTCTTTCAAAATGATAAAAGTGTAATATAAAGTATTGTGTTTTTTTGGGCTTAGCCCTCCTCACTAATTGGTAATTGAGTTTACCCCCCTCAATAATGGATGATTGAGCTTACTCCCCTCAATAATGGATGATTGAGCTTACTCCCCTTGGACTTACTATCAGTGACCAAAAAAAAAAGGCTATGTTTGGCGTACATGAAATAATTGCTACTACTAAGAACAACTATGCTTCAATATGATTCATATTAGGAATTCTATCTCATTTTACTGTTTGATTTGGTCAAGAATATGATTAGTAAAGATTGATTTTGTTTATATATATTATTTACTTTCTGATTTTATTATCACATACCAAACATATCCTTAGTAGTTTTGACAAAAAATCTAAATTCAAAGGGGTAAGCTCAATTACCAATTACTGAAGGGAGTAAACTCAATTACCAATTAATTGTGAGGGGGTAAGCTCAAATAACCCGATAAAGTATTTAATCTGAATATCTCTTATTTAATTGTACATTAAGCAGGGCGGTCCAAGTATATCGAAGGCCCCAAGCGAAATTAAAAATTGGGATCCATAAGATGGATATTAGAAAAAAAAATTAAACAATACAAAGGGTACGAATCAAACCCTTGACCTTTTATCCAAGATCTAAACTTTTTACCACTAAGCTACGCCTTAAATTATGTTTGAAATTGGTTTTAAGTATAATTAGTTTCTCGAAAGTTACGTACGAAATATGAAAGATGAGGCCCTTGATTATTTGGGCCCCAAAGCGACTGCTTTGGTGGCTTTGGTCACGGGCCTCCCCTGACATTAAGATCCGATTTCGGAGTTGAATCATGTTGGCACACTCGATTAATTTACTTATGGTTCATTTCCTACAAAGACATAAAAGGTTAGAATAATTTCGAATATATGTTAATCACTCAAAATCACCCCCACAACAACAACCTCTGCCCATAATCAACTTACCTCATATGTAGGCAAGTAAAAGAGGCCAAAGAAAATCCCTATTGTTAGGCTTTACTATTAGATCTTATCTTTTGACTTTTAGTTGCTAGGAAGTTGATTGAACCAAAATTTTGTTTCTGCTCTTTAGATCATCTATCAATTATTATAACCCTGATACAATGTCGGACCACCTCACCCGGTCAGGATTCACCCAGGAGAGTGGCCGGACATAAATAACAACATTTTCCTAATTATTTTGCTGACAGAGTTTTTTCAACAATTTTAAAAATTTACCGGATTAACTTGAATAAATTCTACTCGCATTCTGATATGTTTTTTCAATACTAAAGAATGAAAACTAAGAAACACCCACATAAAACTCTTTAACTAGCTCTCTCATCCTTATCTTCAAGGATCTGTAGGGTAAAGTAAGTGATCTCATCTCCTCTTGTGTGACATATCTTAAAAGTAGATTATTTTTTTTGATGAAAGTAGATTATTTGTTTAGTATTATAGCTTATAAAGTTCTGGGCTTTAATCAAAATTATCTAGGGTGATGCATTATTTGCCCCACTCACAGGGATTCCAAATGCATGATTAGGACATGCTTAGGACATTAATTTGTTTAGTCGCAATTCAAAGAATATTAAACAAATTCCCAAGTGCATGATTAGGAGTTAGGACATGCTTGTCTCATTTTACCACACTATATATTTGAATTATTCATCCAATTTGTAGGTATTTGGTGGGACATGAAAGTTAAACACTTTTAGCCATTCAAAGGCATAGGCATGGGAAAGAGAAGTAGAGAATATTTGTTCTAGTTCCTATTTGGTATGGAATGGGTGAACTATTTTAAAAGTGTTGGATATGATATGACATTTGGTTGGCCATCGCACTGAAATGGACTTTTGTAAGTTGGCCAGAATATAATATATTATATTGTTATATTATTGTGTAAAGATATGGTTAATTTTAGTTATAAGAGTCTTTCTGTAGATGTAACTCGTTGTTTAATGTTTCTTAGCATTTGATAGAATATGACTTAAATGCTATTCGGGCTAATAGTACGAACAAGGCAAATATGAGTTATGTTGATGTAATATGCAAAATTTGTCTTCTCGAACCACTTAGCCCGTTTTTATCGAGCTAAGTAGCATTGTTGTATTGAGTAAGTCTTATGTTTTTCGACATTGGCTATCATGAGTTTTAAGTCAAGCTACATGGGCATATTGTTTATTAAGGTAGCGCCTGTAAAACTTTCTTGGGAAATGTTGAAACCAGCACAAGATAAATTCTATAGGCACTTTGAGGTTTGTGATGGGCAATACCCGAGAGCTTTAACTCCAAGGACCATAATCTAATTTGAGGAGCCCGAAAGCGGGTTGCCACCTGAGGTCGAAGCAGACCCTCCAAGAACTCCTTCGTAGAGCACACCACAAATATGTACACACCAAAAGTACGTATAGTAGAAGCATGCATGGGTCATATCGCGGTGGCCGGTGGGTCATGACAACTCATCCTAGGTTTTGAATGGGTCATGTCGTGGTGGGTCGTGACAACTCATCCTAGGTTTTGCAAATTCACCATTTGGATTTAGAGGCTTATGAAACTCTAGACCCTCCCAATAATCTTTTGTAGGAGGTGTTACCAAGTTAGTTTTCACCCTCTACGTCTCAGATTCAAGACACATATACTATGTTATCTTTTCTACAAAAAAAAAAAAAATCAGACCAAATCGAATTATACGAAAACTAATGATATGAGATTTTTTTAAGTCCTTGTGTGAATTTACATTCCAGAATTGCCAAAATTTATTTGCCACGAGTTAGTGCCAATATTTGATTTGGATTGAGTGTCATGCTAATCCAACCAAATCCGCAAGCTCACCTCTTAATCTCTTATAGCAAACCCGGGTTGGACTCCCTACAGAACCCAATTTTTAAACTGTTGGCAACACTTTTGAAACTATTACAACACTTTTGAAACTGTGACAACATATATAATTATGTGTGAACAAAAACAAATTTGTTCATACATTTACAAATTGTTAAGAGCAAATACAAAATTGTTGAAAGCAAATTGTGTTTTGTTCAGAAATATTCATAAATGTTTTGTAATTTCAAATTTTGGATTTTTTTTTGCATTATTATTCCGGGTTGGGCTTCATTTGCTATTTTGACCCGAATTTCGGGCCTTATAATTTTCCTCTCCTTCCAAAATGGGATGGAAACCCCTTGATGGAACCCCAATGGCGCAGCCATAGGGTGCGTGTTGTTTAACGTTGCTTCTCAATGGGTTGTGTCCGGCAGTCCTGCTGACCTTTCTCCTTCAAAAACATATCAACAAGGTTTTTGAACCCTCAGGAGAGGTGTTTAAGCTTTCTTTCCCTCTCTTCATCTCTTCAAGAAGATTGAAGAAGCTCTTGAGAGATGCCAATTCTCCATTATCATCATACTTCTTACTATAACAATTCAACCCTAAACACTTCCAACCTCCCTCCTCCCCATTTCGTTTCCAATTCAACCCTTCCTTTACTTAACACATTAAATTTCTCTAATCCACTTTCAACGCCCACACTCAAAAGTACTTTCTTCGGTCTCAAAAATCAACCCATTCGAAACCCTAATTTCCATTCATTTCGTCGTCCCACCAGCAAAATTAAAGCTTCAAGCAATTCAGATTATTACTCAAAGTTGAATCTCACCAGAAATGCTACTTTGCAAGAAATCAAAAACTCCTATAGAAAACTTGCTCGTCAGGTAATGGTTTTGGTTAATTTAAAAAGTCATCTTTAGTTTATGATGTGATTATTAACAATTGGTATTTCATATTGTGAAAAAATAGTATCATCCAGATATGAACAAGACTCCTGGCTCAGAAGATAAGTTCAAAGAGATCAGTGCTGCATATGAGGTGCTATTTGATACCATAGCTTGTTGTTGATTTTGATATTCTATATTCTATACATGTTTTAAATGTGCTTTTGGATTATGGGTATTTGGGATTTTGTTTCATCCACAATGCTTTGTTGATGTCGAATAGTTGAACACTAGTAACTTATTAATTTTACATATTCAAAAATATCGTCTGGGCATTTTGAGATAATGAGTGATTGCATAGTCTTTAGGAACTAGTATTACAAAAACATTTTAGGAAAAAAGAGTATTACGCGGATCAATCAAATGTTGGTATCTGGTTATGTTGATTTGTTTACCCAGTGAAACTTCTAAGCCGATGAGAATCGACTCGAAATTTTTTTATATAGAAAAATCGATGTGCTGAGGATGCATACTTATCAAAATTAGACCTGTAGTCGTTTCTATAAGCATAGGATGTGCGGACAGATTCACATTAGAAAAGCAACTGTTTTGTCATTCTATTTTCCATTTTGTAATTTAGCTTTTATGTAGGTCCTATCAGATGACGAGAAAAGATCGTTATATGACCGCTTTGGTGAGGCAGGTTTACAAGGAGAATTTGACAGACCAGGTTTTGGTTCAGAAGGGGTAAGAGTTTAACCAAAGCTAGTATTCTTCATTCTCATTATGGATGAAGTGTTCAAGGAAATTCAGTATCATTGGGGGGGCTGTTGATTATGCACACTTATGTACCTAATTACCTATAATTATTCCTCTAGGTGGATCCCTTTGATGTATTTGATTCGATTTTTGGAGAACCAGAAGGGTTCTTTGGAAGCAGCAACTTGAGAAACAAGCGAAATCAAAGTCTCGATATTCGGTAATTTTATCATGCTTCTACTTTACCTTTTAATAATGCTTGATGCCTTGATCAAACCACATCGTAATAGAATTCTGAATTCCTGACTAATACAACTCAAAGATACGAGTATACTAGGTAATGCTCCCAACGAGTACAAATGACATAGTTGTGTGTGGACTTTGCTATGTTTTCATTTTACCCCAGAAGTCTTGGTTGAAATTGATACGTTTTGCATTCCAGGTATGACCTGTATTTGAGCTTTGACGAATCAATTTTTGGAGGCAAGAAGGATATTCAAGTTACCTGCTTTGAAACATGTGATGATTGCGAAGGGACTGGTGCTAAGTCTGCAAATTGTATAAAATCGTGTACTGAATGTGGAGGGAGAGGAGGAGTGATGAAAACTCAGAGAACACCATTTGGCGTAATGTCTCAGGTACCTCATGATGCTAAGTGAAGTAGGACGTCATGGCCATAAAGTGCCTGATTCCATACTCATTCACTACCTGGATCTGTTTGGATCACTCTATAACTCTATCTAACTATCAGTAACAAAACCCATTGAATATTCGTGCACTTGGCACATACTCCTATTATCATTTTTCCGTTATGAAACTTACACTTTAAACAAAACCTATGCGAACCCATTTCCTCTTCGTCACTCTGTTTATATGGCTTGATGATACATCTTCATTTTATTTATATTATTGATTATCTTCATAATTAAGCATAGATGGGAACTTAATCTTGCTGTAGTCTGTAAACATGTATTGCTTGCACTTTCTTACTTCGATAAAGAACACTCCACTCTTTATGTTCTAGGTATCTACTTGTTCAAGATGTGGTGGTGATGGAAAGATAATCTCTGACAATTGCCTAAGGTGTAGAGGCCAAGGTAAAGTGCAGATGAAAAGAAATATCTCAATAGTTATCCCACCAGGTGTTAATGAAGGAGCCAATATGCAGATTCAAGGAGAAGGGAACTTGGATAAGAGAAGGTATTCTTTTGGAGTCATAAAATACATACTTTGTGTGAATCCTAAAAGAACATAAGATTTGCAATTTTTCCATGTTTATTAACCTTTTGATTCTCCATAGGGGAATATCAGGCAATCTCTATTTATTCGTTCACATTGAGGAGAAAGTTGGAGTTCGAAGGGATGGTCTTAACCTTTACTCAAGGATTAGCATTGATTACAGTGAGGCAATACTGGGTACTATTGTCAAGGTAATCAGGTTACTACTGAAATATAATCTACACTGTGTAAATAATATTATATTAAGTATTCTTACACTGTCATATGCACCATTGTGACTGACCTGTACTTGATTTCATGTGGATGTAACATTATTTTTTTTTTTCTTTGAACCATTTGGCAGTTGCAAGTGCAACAGTTTGCTGTTGTTGGTTGTTTGCAAATTAAATAGTCAAAACAAAAAGAATATATAGCTCAAAGCTAGTGTTTTGGAAGATAACGACATGGAAAAGTTTTAGTTTAACAAATTTTTGTGATTCGACAATTCAGGGTTAAATAATTGTTAGAGTAAGTTAGCAAAAACTGTTAGTAGAAAATCGATAGTACTACCATGTTAAGAAAGATTGTTGGAGTTAGTCCCGTATTGATTGTGAGAGGGAGTGGTGGTCACTTGAAAATTGTGAGCGAAAGCCTAGCGTCTTGAGCTAGCTTTTGGGGTGAGATAGGCCCAAGACCACTTGGGGGCAAAGCAACCCCAGGACCACACCCCAGATGCCTCCCCCCTTCCATCTCTCTGTGTTCACGCTTTTCCATAGATGTCCATGATATTTACTTTTATACCTCATTTACAGTTTTTTATGTCAAAAGTGTGGTAGATGCACCCCCATACTTCAGTTTATTTGACATATAAGATATAATCAGGTGGAAACAGTTGAGGGCTTGAGAGATCTTCAAATTCCTCCAGGTACTCAGCCCGGAGATACGATAAAGTTGACTTCTATGGGCATTCCGAACATCAAGAAACCTTCTGTGCGGGGTGACCATCACTTTGTTGTAAATGTCGAGATCCCCAAGGCCATCAGGTTCAAGTTTTTCTAAGTCCTTTGACAAGCTTTGGAGTTTGAACTTATTTATTATCTCCTTCAAACTGAGCATTGATGTTTTTACTAATTAATTTTCGACCATTGCATTCCAAT
The DNA here is from genome assembly GCF_041429995.1 of Eschscholzia californica. Taxonomy (NCBI): domain Eukaryota; kingdom Viridiplantae; phylum Streptophyta; class Magnoliopsida; order Ranunculales; family Papaveraceae; genus Eschscholzia; species Eschscholzia californica. The sequence goes on along the minus strand of NW_028238198.1, from coordinate 7,062,207 downwards.
GTGATATAAAAGAATTAAAGGAAGTGTCTAATTGATTTTCATTGGAACAACAGTGATGAAGAACGTGTTCTTGTTCAAGAGTTATGCACATTAAAGGCACTCCGCAAGGCTCATTCTCGTCCCTCTAATGGTATTCGTTCTTACACTATGTAAAACAATTGATTGAAAAGGAGTATTTATGAAGGTCCATATGGAGCTGAAATTGCATATTCAAATTGTTATAATGTACATTCATTTTTTCAGGAACTTTTAAAGCCGATATTAACGAAGAGAATGTGAAATTTGAACCAAACAATACATCAAGCAAGGGGGCCAAAAAGGCGACATCAGTGTTTCATTCAATCAGAAACTTTTTGGGGTATGTTTTGGTGTCATGAAATCAGAACTCTACAAAATAGTCGGTCATTTTTATTTCTGTCGATCCTCCTTAAGCATGAACTATGGTTGGTTCTTATATGTTCGATGCATATTATTTCTGTCTATACACAGGAAAAAGCAGTCTCGGACGAGGTTTGCCACAGTTGGTCTAGAAGCATCAGCATCTTCATGCAACTACTATACCAAACCAGATCAAACACTTCTGGTTACATTTTCTGTGGTTTTCGCTATATCTTGTATTTGTGCTTTGATGGGTAGGATTAACTATTTCCAGTTTTTGAGACAAAGGAATGATCGCATTCAGCAAAAGCCACATCAAGACATTGTTAACTGTCAGATGCATCCAGGTACACTTCTCTTCGATTTTGAGTTTTTTTCCCCGATCATTCTCACTGAGGAAAACAGATGCTTATTTTCCTAAGACTCGTATAATGTATTTCTCGCACATCTCATACTAACCGTCTTAAATCTTAATAAACAAAAAAATGAACCACCGACCCAAGTTTAGCTTTTTGTTCGTGAATGCAGAGAGAATATCAGCATCAGCAGACAAATAAAGCAATAGATATAGAAAGTAAACTATCATCTCCATGAAGTAGAATATCGAGTAGATTCGAAGTATTGTTGTCGAAGTCACCATTGGGAAAGGCAAACAAAGATGAGGAAGAGTTTGAATGCGTCTCAAGCAGTAGGCACGGGTAATGTATGACGGAAACTTGCTGTAGAGTATTTTGTAGATTAAAATTGTTGTTTGTGAGATACATTTTTTGGGTGGAAAATCAAAATTTTGTTTAGCAACTTTGAGATATTTTAGGCTTTTAGCTGGTTATTTCATAATTGCAACGCCCACAGGCGACACAGTCACTATCTGAATAACTATATATATGACTGTAGATCAAAAGTTAATCTAGTTATTGTGTTTGTTCTTCTTGGACTTCTTTTTAGGGGGGAGATTTTATTTTCTTCATTTGCTATAACTTAAACTTGGAAACTATCCATCAGCCTTGTTGCACTCTCTCTTTTAGTTCCTCAAAGATTTATGTGGGATCAAAAACTTATATGGTATTATTGGGTTCATTTTAAACCACTAGATTTAGTTCCTCAAAGATTTAAGGTTGGGAGGGGCTAAAGGCCCCCGGTCAAAGTGTTGTGGCCCCCGGATTACACATGAGACTTCTCACAATTTGTACTTAAACTGGAGGCCTACATCAGTTTGGCTGGGGGCCTTTAGCCGCACCCAACAAGGTTCAAGATGTTTTAGACCATGCTATTATTGGGATCATTTTAAACCACTAGATATGTCACAAACTTGATACCCCAATTTTGAAGATTGAGAGATTGTCTGGAAGCCTTCCCCCAAATTCTTTTCTTCTCCTCCAAGTTAAGAGAAGTATCTTTATACAAAAAAAAAAAGTTTTAAGTATGAAAAAGTCGGCCAGTATTTTCTGACAAAAGTAGCCTACATTGAACGGGCTGCCGAATAGTAGTTAGTAAGGCCAGCGCTATATGGACACAAGATTGATTTTGGGAAATTAGTCCAAAGGTCTCGTGCCAAACTCTATCAAAGTTCAAAGGATCTCTAAGCACAATCATTCTCATCAGATTACAGAGTAAAATTGTAAACTCCACACATGTTGTGTTTTTGTGTAGTTTTTTTGACTGTAGCTCCCTAATTAGCTCTGAGTGAATTTTGTTAAAATTATAAACTCAAAAGGTATTTATTTAATTAAGTAATTAGAGAATTAAGTTAGTGGGAAGTTAATTTCTTTTGTTGATTAAGTTAGTGGGTTAATGGATGAATTAGTGGAATCATGTTACTAGTGGTCTTAGTTAGTGGGTAGAATTTGGGTCTATAAATAGACCAGTCTTTGTAGTTTATTTTAAATCAAATCAAGTCAAGTATTCAATTCAAGTTAATATCTTCTTTATTCTTCTTTGTTTGTGCAAGTATTTTTAATTTCCAACATTTGGTATCCGAGCTAGAATTATTTTGTGATTACTAACCGAATTACAAAATGAATGGATCAATCCAACCTCAGCTTCCGCGATTTTGTGGGAAAAATTTTGATCAATGGTGTATCCAAATGAAAGCATTGTTTGGCTTCCAGGAAATTTGGGAGGTTGTCGAATTTGGGTATGTAGAACCAGTTGATCAGGTAGCACATGAAGCTCTCTCTCAGGTCCAAAAGGATAGTTTGAGAGAGAACAGAAAGAAGGATAAGAAGGCATTGTTCTTTCTCTATCAAGCTGTTGATGAGATTGTCTTCGAGAAAATCTCAAGAGCTGAAACAGCTAAAGAAGTGTGGGATTTGTTGCAAAGATCCTACAAGGGTGATGAGAAGGTAAAAAATGTAAGGTTGCAGACTTTACGAGGTGAATTCGAATCTCTTAATATGATTAACTCTGAAAATATTTCTGATTATTTTTCTAGAGTTCAGTCTATTGTTAATCAATTGCGGGTTAATGGTGAAAAGTTAACTGATCTACGTGTTATTGAGAAAATCATGAGATCATTGACAGGTCGTTTTGACTATGTTGTCGCTGCAATTGAGGAAGGAAAAGACCTCTCAACTATGTCAGTTGAAGGTTTGATGAGTTCATTATGTTCTCATGAACATAGGATGAACCAGAGAGCTGCTGCAGGGTCTATTGAACAAGCTTTTCAAAGCAAAGTGACTCTGCTTGAAAAAGGTGGTTTTAATGGTGAAGAGAGTCATGGTAAAGGACCAAAAAAATTTGGAAGGTATGACAAATCTAAAGTTAGATGTTTTCGTTGCAAAAAATTAGGTCATTATAAGTCAGAATGTAGAGTTTCCAAGAAATATTCAGAGCATGCTAACTTTGCTGAAGATGATGTAGAAGAGGGAGAAATTCTTTTATTGGCTTGCAGAATGGATGACGATTCGGATGAAGATTCTGATGAAATTTTAGACGAAGATTTAGATGATTATTCGGTAGAAAGTGATGAAGATGGAGTTTGGGACTGTCCGGTTAAAGAAGATCATCAAATAAAAATTGATACGGATGATGAGACAGTAGCTTCAGAATCTCAAGTAATTGAGATTACACCTATTTCTCTGAATATTGATGATAATTCAAATTTAGAATTATGTCCCAGTTCAACTTACATTCAAGTTTTGTCAAGGTTTGATGACTACGTTGTAAGCAATGATAATAATGGGTCTAACGAATATTTTTCAAGTGTTATATCTTTTGCAGATTGTAATCACACCAAACCTATCACTGTTAAAGAAGCAGTAAAAAATGTGGGGTGTATTTCTGCTATGGACGACGAAATTTATCCAATTGAGAAAAGTGATACTTGGGAGCTAAATTCTTTTCCTGCAGAAAAGAAGTCAATTGGATTGAAATGGTCATTCAAAACCAAGTACAAACCAGATGATGAAGTAGACAAATTAGTTGTTAAAGGGTATGATGAAAAGCCAGATTGATATGAAGTTTTTAAGTTGATGATTAAATGACTAATATTTTTTATTAAGTCATTGAAGGTCCATTGATTTTTCAAGTCGAAGATCATGATGGGTGTTATAATGTTTGAGTTTAAGGGAGAGTGTTAAAATTATAAACTCAAAAGGTATTTATTTAATTAAGTAATTAGAGAATTAAGTTAGTGGGAAGTTAATTTCTTTTGTTGATTAAGTTAGTGGGTTAATGGATGAATTAGTGGAATCATGTTACTAGTGGTCTTAGTTAGTGGGTAGAATTTGGGTCTATAAATAGACCAGTCTTTGTAGTTTATTTTAAATCAAATCAAGTCAAGTATTCAATTCAAGTTAATATCTTCTTTATTCTTCTTTGTTTGTGCAAGTATTTTTAATTTCCAACAAATTTATCGAGTTTTGCACGTTTACCAAATTTGGAGCGAGCATAACTTGTACAGAGATTATAACATATTTGTGAAACGTCTTAGTTGACAAAAAAACCTAATCTAGTAATCTACTAAAGGAGGCTGACTTATTGACTTTTACCTAATTATTAAAGAAAATAAATCATATAAAATAACAGAGTGATATTTGGCCTAAAAATAGAGGCCAACTACAAACCAAAAGTTGATGCAGTCGGTTCTCGTTGGGAATTTAGAATTACGTCCATATAACCACATCTTCCGTCCATCTAGCATATATTCTCTTTACTTCCCCAACTCCTTTTCTTAGCTGACAAGGTCCAACAACACCGTATTAAATCTGTCTATTTCTCAACCGTCCGTATCATCATTGCAGAAATCACCAAAAACTAGGGTTCCATTCTTCAAATTGGGGTTTTCGAATTTAGGGTTTTCATTCTTCAAATCTCGATCGATAAAATGGCGTTAGAGTGGGTTGTACTAGGTTACGCAGCAGGTGCAGAGGTAATCATGCTTCTATTATTAACTTTACCTGGTTTAGATCGTCTCAGGAAAGGTTTGATCGCTGTTACTCGTAACCTACTGAAACCCTTTTTATCAATAGTACCTTTCTGTTTGTTCTTGTTAATGGACATTTACTGGAAATACGAAACAAGACCTACTTGTGAAGGACATTCTTGTACTCCAAGTGAACATATTCGCCATGAGAAATCAATCATGAAGAGTCAAAGAAATGCTTTATTGATAGCTGCTGCTCTTGTTTTCTACTGGCTTCTTTACTCTGTTACAAATCTTGTTGTTCGTCTTGAACAACTTAATCAACGTGTTCAGAAATTGAAGAGAGATGATTGATCCAGATCCATCTAGATCCAGATCTTAACTACAGATAAGCTGTTTCATTGCTACTTGTTTTATTTGTTTAAGATCAAGTTTGATTTAATATCGTTTTTCTTTGTTTTGTTGTGATTTTGAATATTATGCAAGAATTTTTAGTTTAATTTTGTATCTGATGATGATCCTGTGATCAAACACTTCAATATGAATCAATTGTTTTCGAGTTGAAAATTGTGCGTCTCTAATTAGATCCATGATATGAACAATGACATTGTTCAGTTTGGTGATTAGGGCTAAAATCTCCCAATACAAATATCATTAAAATCGCTATGGGAGAAATAATAGATTTATGATGATGTTCGTGTTGAATAGTGTCTGATTATGAAAGAATGGCGCTTTTAGAGCTAAAATTTGACCAACCACATCCATTTACTTGTGAAATTTAGTTGGACATTTGTTAAAAGTATCTCATATGAATTATGACTTCTGTAATCGAATTCAGTAGAAAAACATATACTTTTTATCTTTGTCTGTATCCCACTTATTCATGAACATCGTGTGAGCCTAATAGTTTTCATTTTCCATTTCACGTAAAACCATTCAAACTTCTAAATTAAATGCACAAGAGGCGCGTTAATGGATATGTCTTTTCAATTGCTTCTTTGGCTTCAATAGATTTACTTGGTTTTCGCAGTTTGAGCCAAATTTTTCATCTAAAATTTCATTATCGGTACGAATCTTATGGAACTCAAGAAATGGATCCAAGAAACACGAATACTTGTTTTCATTATAGTATGAATTATCCAAAATGGTGAACATGTATTAGCTAGATAGTTATTAAAGGATTGGAACAATCAATAAAATTGTGTCTTACTTGAATAAAGAGGAATGGGGAACCTGAAATAGAAAAATCATATTTTAGTTCTCTCCAAAATCTTATTTTGTCCAAATTCTTATTTTATCCAAAATCTCATTTTGCTAACACTGGGGGATTTTCATTATTTCACTTCTTATTTGTTATTTCTCTACCCATGGAATACTCATGTGTGAATGTAGCAACATTAGTGAAATTTTCAGATTTGCCCGTTAGGAAAATGCAAATCCTTAGAGATGATCTTATTAGGCTCAATCTAACAATTTTCTAGCTTTCTTGAATTTCTCTTTTTACTTGTTCTTTGTTATTGCATATTAGAAATAACTTGGGAATTTGGATATTTATTTCTCGGGGCACTGCAGTTCCTAAAAGAAGATCTCCTATCTAGAGCAACTCATAGAACTTATGTTTTATTAACTCTTGGGTGAGAATTCACATTGAACAAGTTGACCTCTTCCATGAGCCAGCGTAGTCAACCCGAAAATGTGCAGGTTTTACGGACACAACAAGTTTTACCAGTTGCACACACCATCTTTCTTTTAACTTGGTCCAAAGGCTTGTACACTGTCTTTGATAAGCCACTCACTTTAAAAGGAGAAGGCTAACATCTTTATGGCTGAACACTTAGGGATTGCCTTTCATTATGATAAAACACTTCAATTGGAAGAGATTAATTGTTTTGGAGTTAAAATGTGTGATATGTGTGATGATCGTTTTATGTTGAACTTGGATTAATATTAATAGTTTCATATTTTCGTTATTAATGTTAAATTTGTGACTTTATGTTTTGAATTAATGAGGAATTGTTATAATTATTTTCAAATTCTCATTATTGAAACTTGAAATCATGCTTGTTGACTTCACTAAGCAATAGACTTTTCATATGATGCAACGATCTCTTGATATTAATTTCGTTTTAGTTTTGTCGGTCTTTAACCTCATTGTAAAATTGAGTTTTGATGGATCCACTAACCTCTATCTAATCTTTCAAGATATATATACAAAATTGGCTTTTTGATTTTCATTTGTGAGTTGAAATTTGTTGGGGGAAGGCCGACTGAACGATACATGTATTAAATTGTTCGAGTTGAAAATTGTGCGTCTATGTTGCTCCGATAAGATCCATGATAGGAACAATGAATAATATTTTAGAGAAATGTTAGTGGTGTTTAGTTCTATTAGCTAATAATGCTCATATGATAGACATTTGACATTGTTAAGTTTGGTGAGAAGTAGGATATAAACATTCAATATCTTCTTATGATGTGATTAGGGCTAATTTCTATTTGAGGTATGAGAAGTTGCAAATCCAAAACCGAACACTAATTTGCGAAATATGCTGAGTTAACTACAAATTGAATAACATGTTAGCGTGGTTAAAAACACCATAAAACCATAAACATAGATGTATACTTGTGTACCCCCCTGTTCTATTTCCCGTCAAATAGCTTATGTGGCGTGAAAATCACACTTCCTCTGGGATGAAACCACTCTCGTCTTAAGGCTTCCCTTCCTGCTTTACCACTAGCGTCCATCTCTTTGTACAACCTTCATCGCCCAATTTCACTTTTCAATCTCTATTTTCAAGCTCCCTCAAAATGTGGAAAAACTCTGTGAATCAATCTTCAAATTTTCTTTTTCATGCACTAAACGTAATCAAATTCACTCTTATTACCAATTTCCTGCTGACCCTCAGGCATCTTAGCAGGTCATGGAGTTCGTCATATATAGATTAACTGATCACAGGGGAATTCCATAATCACTAAGTTCATTGAAATTAGGGTTTAAGAAATCTAAAGGAGATTGAGTAGTACTATTTGCTTCTTTCGCAATTATTGTTGATCCATTGGTTGCTACTAAACTGCAACCCTGAGTAATGTTAGAGATTTTGTTAAGGGGGTTCGTAGTTATGTTAGATGCCTTTGGGAGCTTTCAAAAGCTAAGCTTAGGTAAGATGAGAACTTCATTCTCCTTCTCTTCGGCATCAATGAAAAATGGAGCCTCCAAACCGAATGTCTTCACTTCTAAAATGGATGGCGGAGTTGCTTTTACGTACAACAAAAATTTCAAGCTAAAAACTTCAATATGGTCAGAACTAGGCGGTTCCGTGGGTGATTTAGAGACGTACATTCCAATTGTTCTTGCCCTTCCATTAATCAATCATCGGATTTAGGTACAACTTTAATCTTCAATGCTATTTACAGTATTATCACTGGTTTTCTCAACGGAATCCCAAGGCCTGATCAACCCATGAAATCAGTTGCTGATGTTTCTATTTCTCAATCCCACACTCATCTCACAATTCCTCAAATTATGGTTGGCGGAATTTCAAGTTTTCAACGTCGTCTGTTCTTTTGATTCTTGGTGCCACAATTCATTCCTTTACTTGTTGTTCCGTGTTCACCTTGCACAAGGGTAGCTTTCTGACCTCAATTTTGTCTGGTGTTTTTATCAAATTAAGATGAGGGTAGTTTCGTCCGAGAAAAAGCGCGTGATTCACACACCCTTCGTGTAAAGGGCATATGACGAGAAATAGGCTATTGGGGGTTAATGCCTGAACGATTATCATTTTAGAAGTGTAGTCGTAATATTAAAAAATAAATAGTGGTGGATGTCTAAATCTCCCAAGATAGATATTTAGTAAAATCCCTGGACACCGAGAGGAGAAATAATAGATTTATAGTGATGGTCCCATTGAATAGTGCCTGATTATAGAGCTAAAACTTGTCATTTTAATTTTCAAAAACAATAATACTTCATGAAAAAAAATATATTAATTTCCGCCGCCGGAGTTTCCTCTTCTATGTATTTCTGTTTTTTTGTTCTTCTGTTTCCTCTTCTATGTAGATTTCTCTGATCACCAACAATGGAGGAAAAGATACAACTACCTTTTTTCTCTCTCTATCTATCTCTTCATCAAAATTGATCATCTGGGAGAAGACGGTGAAGGACGGTGGTTTAAACTGGTAAGTTGGAAGATGAGATCTATAATCAAACCCTAATCTTACAATCCAAAAACTCATCTCAAAATCACATTGATCACAAGATTGGCCCCATCCTTAATCTCACAATCCAAAAACTCATCTCAAAATTATGAACTTCAGATGAGATCTATACTCAAACCTTAATTAAACAATATCTGCAAATCTTGGTTGGTCTGGGCGGTTAAGTCATAATCAAGTCATAATCTTTACCCTAGATGTTTTGATTCAACAATTAGATTAGATCTTTTAAATTGGAAGACATAAGAGATTATTTGTTTATCAAGAAACCTAAGGTTATGGTTTTTGATGAAGATATATTATCACAAATTACAAAGAGAAAGATAGAGGAAGTAACGGGCGGGAGGAGGAGAGAGCGTGTGCGTCAAGGAGAGAGACCGTGATTATGGTGTTTTTAAATGCAGGGGGTGGGTGGTGGTGGTGTTTTATTGATGGTGATGGGTGGTGGTGGTGGAGCTATTGGTTTCTACGGCAAGATCGGGTGGTGCTTCGTGAAGGTGGTGTGGTGGAAATGTGATTTCTATGGTGGTGTGATGGCGACGATTCTCCGGTGACGGAGGCAGTTTTCTGGCGGCAGCGGCGGTTTTCCGGTGTCGGCGGCGGTTTTCCGGTGACGGCGACGGTTTTCCGGCAAGAATGCGGTGGTTCTTTTATAAGTTTTACTGTAATATTTTGTCGACCTTTAGGGTCTTTTCATTCACGATCTTTAGGATCTTTTGTCGGCCTTTAGGGTCTTTTGTTTGAGTCAGTGTCTAGTCCCATTTCTTTCTCTGCATGAGGCACTTTGCATTTAAAGGTATGTAACTCTCATGAAGTTTTCAGAGGAGAAAAATAAGAATGATGTATCATCCATGTAAACGATGTGATTTTATCACTTATTAATGGAAATGATTCCCTTGGTTTCAAAAAAAAAAAAAAAAAAATGATACACATATGAGGTCTTGTAACATATATTTTTTTTTGTTCAAATCCTTGTAACATATTTGATGTGATGAGGAAACCAAAGGGTCTTTCTGCTCTATAGAGTTTTTTTTTGTTGAAACTCTGCCGTATAGAGTTAAGGTTATAAGTTTGTTAACTAGTAATCATTATACATTGTTAACTAGTCATCATTATACATGAAGGTTGATTCCACAAATGGGTTTCTTTGATTTAAAGGGTGGGTTGAAGCTAGAAAAAAAAATGTGAATTTTTTTTTATCATAAGATTATTGTGTACCCCTCTTATTTAATCGATTACCCTTTTGTTCTTATATTCTTTCATAACTTTACAATTGAAACGTTTTCACCAAAGCCCAAGCAAAGTTAACTGACTTCATTGTTATTGGATTTTCATTTATCAAATTCGAAGCGAACTATCTTAATAATCTAATTCTTTTGATCATCATCCTTCTCTATTCATCATCCTTATGAAGCTCATATTTCACAGTGAAAAACCTGAGTTTCTTGAAAGTAATTTTTATTTCTTCTCAACTCAATTGAGTCGTTCTATTACAATAAGCCCTCTTATATATGAGAAGGTTTAGAGAGAAAGAGTAAAGAAACTAACAGAACTTAACTAACTAATTTATCAATTAGTTAGTCTAACCATATTATTACTATTCGCACCCTCTCCATGTGTGCCTCCTTGAGATAATGTGAGTGCTTCCATTTAAGTGCGTGAGCGCCCATAAAACTGTGGTAGTTAAATCAGTTGCCTTTGTCTTCTTCTTCTTCAATGTGTTCGACCATATGCCTAGGGATGTTCTCTCTCTTACAGCCCCCCTCAAACTCATGATTCGTAGTGGAAAGAATCATGAGTTTGCTGCGAATGAAATCGAACTGAGAGAAGAGAATACCCTTGGTGAATATGTCAGCCAAATTTGCTTCAGAGGAAACAAACTTGATGTCCAAAGTCGAATTCACAACTAAGTCTCGAATGAAATGATAATCTATCTCAATGTGCTTGGTTCGAGCATGAAATACTGGATTGGATGCCAAAAACTTGGCACCCATGTTGTCACATGACAAACTAAGTGGAGCAAAAATTGAAACCCCAAGTTCTTCCAACAAATAAGACAGCCATAACAACTCAGATGTAGCCATTGACAGAGCACGATACTCAGCTTCAGTGGAGGACCTAGACACAGTTGTGTTCTTCTTAGAAGACCATGACACTAAAGAAGAACCCAGAAAAACACAATATCCACTTGTGGATCTTCTAATATCTGGACATCCTGCCCAATCTGAGTCAGAAAAGCCCTTTAGAATGGACACATCTCCTAATTGAATAGCTATACCTGCTCCAATAGTCCCTTTCAGGTATCTGAGTACTTTCTTAAGAAGAATCAAGTGAGCAGTTCTTGGCTCATGCATAAATTGTGACAGGTAGTTGACACTATAAGTCAAATCAGGTCTGGTCATGGTGGCATACTGCAACCCACCAACCATGCTCCTATAGAAGATAGGATTGTCTAGGAGCTCACCATCTAATTTAGACACCCTCTTCCCTGCTGAAATGGGAACCAAACTAGGCTTAGAATCAGAAAGCCCTGACTTGTCCAATAGCTCAAGAGTATATTTAGTTTGAGTAAGAAGTAATGAGGAGGGAGTTCTCTGAACCTCAATACCCAAAAAATAGTTAATGTTTCCAAGTCTTTTCATAGCAAATTCCTCAGCCAAAGCAGCAAACAGTTGGTCTAGGAGAGAAGCTGAGGTACCAGTAAGGATGATATCATCTACATATAGAAGAAAAACCATCATTTGACCAGCAGAAGTAAACACAAACATTGAGGGTCAGAAGCACTCCTAAGAAAACCCCAATTTTGAAGATATGCAGAAAACCTTGTAAACCAAGCCCTTGGTGCTTGTTTAAGACCATAAAGAGCCTTATGAAGATGACAAACAAAATCAGGAGATTGATGATTAACAAACCCTGGTGGTTGTTTCATATAGACAGTCTCTGTAAGATGCCCATAAAGAAAGGCATTTGACACATCAAGCTGCTGGATGGGCCAATGGTGTGAGATTGCCACAGTAAGGACCACTCTAACAGTCTGAATCTTGACAACTGGGCTAAAAGTCTCCACATAGTCAATACCCTCTTGCTGAGTATACCTTTGAGCCACAAGTCTGGCCTTGTATCTCTCAATAGTCCCATTTGAATTATACTTAACTTTGAACACCCATTTACACTCAAGTATATTCATATTAGAAGTTTTAGGTATAAGAGACCAAGTCTCATTTCCCATCAAAGCCTGAAATTCATCTTCCATTGCCTTCTTCCAATTTGGGTCCTTAATAGCAATCTTATAACTTGTAGGTTCTGCTATAGAGGGTAATGGGACTTTGTGAACAGAAGCAAGAACATGAGGGACAGAGAAGTGGGCCACATGATCAGGGATGGTTTTGGGTTTAACAATACCACTTTTGAGCCTTGTTTGCATAGGGTGAGAATTTAAATCAGAGGATACTTCATCCTGAGTGTGATCAAGTTGAGTGGGACTATGTGATGAATGAAGAGAAGGGACATGTTCTACTGAGGATGCAGTGGGAGAAGAAAATGGAAATGTATGATCATCTAGGGAATATGTGGAGTGATAAGATGGAGCAGACATGTCCACATTGGATGGGAGTGAAGGAAGCTGAAAAATCTGATAGGTGGAAGTGGAATCTGTGTCTAGCTTGGACTTAATGGGTGACTTATCAGTGGCATAAGGGAATGTAAATTCATCAAAAATAACATGTCTTGAGACATATTCCCTTCCTGTCTCAATGTCCAGACACTTGTATCCCTTGTGTGTGAGACTGTAACCAATGAATACACATTTGGAGGATTTGGGGCTTAGCTTATCACTCTTAGTATTTCCCAAATAAGGGTAGCAAAGTGAACCAAATACTTTGATCATAGCATAATTAGGAGTTTTATCAAAAAGTAATTCATAAGGGGTTTTATAAGAAAAAAGCTTACTTGGGGTTCTGTTTATGATGTAAGTTGCAGCAGCATAGGCATGAAACCAAAATTCCTTTGGCATAGATGCTTGAAATAGCAATGTATTACCCACAGATGTGATTTGTCTGTTTTTTCTTTCAGCCCGACCATTTTGTTCAGGAGTATATAGGCAGGAGCTTCTGAACACAATCCCACACTTAGTGAGATGAGTATGAAATTCTCCTTTGCTAAGTTCAGGTGCTCTATCACTTTGGAAGCACTTTATAGGTAATGAAAAGAGCCTTTCATTTTGTGTCTGAAAGTGCTGAAAACACTTTAAGCTTTCTGACCTAAACTTCATAGGGTATATCCAGAAGAATCTACTATAGTCATCAAGGAAGAGGATGTAGTATCTTATTCCTGTCTTTGTAGTGACTGGGGCTGGTCCCCAAATGTCACAGTGAACTAGCTGAAGAGGAGCTGATGTTGTGCTATCAGATATGTGAAAGGGAAGTCTCTGACTTTTCCCTAATTGACAAGATGAGCAAAACATCTTTAAAGTTCTTAGATGTGATCTTGATTCTCTTTTCCCTTTCTAGGAGCAAGATTACTTCTTGAGATGCATGCCCTAGTCTGTTGTGCCAAGTCTCAGCAGTACCTCTTGCCAAACAAGCTATTTCTGTATCTTCCTTAGGTGTAGCATAAGGGTCCATTTGAAAATCAATGCTATATAGGTTGTTCACCATTGGTCCTTCTCCCAAGACATCTTTGGACCATAAATCTCTAAGTGTGTGTTTGATATAACCTATTTCCATGGAAATAAAAGAGTTTCCATGGAAATAGGTATTTCCACCGTTTGATACGAAATCTATTTCCACGACTTCAATTTCCCCGGGAATCTATTTCCGTGAAATATCTCACTTTTAATTCCTTGCTCCCCCCTAGGAATTAGTTTCCATGGAAATTAAGGAAATAGTATTTCAATATTTCTGGATACTTAAAACTTGATAATTATTTATATATTTTCGTCAAAAAGAAAACCCTAATGTTTATCTTCAAATTTTCGTCACTTTTTCTACCTATAAATATAAACTTTTTGATTTCCCCTCCATCTTCTAAACTATTGCCTGGTCTAAAGAAGAAACAAAGCTAAAAAAAAATAATCTCCATCTCCATAACAAGGTAAGTTTTCACTTTTCTTTTTTACTTTTTAAACCTTCTCTACTTTTTACTACTAATATCATTATATCAACATCTCACTAGTCATTGCTTACACAAAAAAGGAAGAATCAAAAGTTGTTCCATGGATTTATTTATGTTTTTACTATACTTAAAACCAAAAGAGCTGTAATAGTATAGCTTATTGACTAAAATGGAAGAGATGGAAAGTAGTAATAGTAGTACTGGTGGTTCTATAGCTTCATATAGAGTAAATGGATTTATTTATGTTTCTACTATACCTAAAACCAAAAAAGTTGAACCTGTTGCATACTAGGTGGATAGGCAGTAATGTAGTATAGCTTATTGACTAAAATTTTGAGAGAGGAAGAGATGGACAACAATACTACTGGTGGTTTTATAGCTTCATATAGAGTAAATAGATTTAATTATATTTTTACCATACATAAAACCAAAAAAGTTGAACTTGCATATTGGGTGGATAGGAGAAGTATAACTTATTGACTAAAATTTAGAGAGAAGAAGAGATGGGCAGCAGTTACTAGTAGTACTAGTACTACTATAGCCTCATATAGATTAAAGTTGAGAGGGAGAGAGAGATAGTACTACTTCTTGGTTGATTACCCAAGAGTGATCTGGGTCCTAAAGTTTGATTACTTGAATTTTCACCTTCCTGATAGCTGTCTTTTGGACCTTCACTTTATTGTCCAACAAACAACTTCACTTTATTGTCAAACAACATCATCATTCTATGTTGTTTCTCCATCTTTGTTGGTTCACACAATAACTTTAAATCTCAAAATACCTATTTTTGTTGTCCATGCATAGAATAAAACTTCTTGTTTGTGAATTAAATATATGGTCATAATTTGTGTAGAATGCGTAGTTTAAGAGATTGTCGGCGAGCGGCTATTGCCATAACAATGATAGTTATGCAAGTTGTGGTAGTGTTGCAGTTTTATAAAGTATACAAAAATCTCTTCGTAAGGAGCCCTTACAGAAGAAAAAAAACTGAGAGGAGGGACGTTTTGAGAAGAATGTACATGGAGAGTGACATAATTTGTCATGAGCAATTAAGGATGAGCAGATCAATGTTCCATAATTTATGTGAACGATTACGTGTGTACGGCTTAGTTGATGGTCGGTCGGTTAAGGTTGAGAAACAAGTTGCATTATTTCTACATATTGTTGGTCACGATACTCGCAATAGAAAAACGGCGTTTCAATTCTTCCGCTCGAGTCAAACAGTTAGTAGGTATTTTCATATTGTTTTGTCGTCCCTGATCCTTTTCTATAAGGATGTCGTGAAGCCAACAACTACGACAAACTTTCCTGCGGATGCCGGGACAGAAAAACATTGGCATCACTACTTCGAGGTTACTTCTTATACTAATTAGATAAATATTAACATTAAAATTTCTATTATTAATTTTAGTATATCCATAGGGTGCAGTTGGTGCTATTGATGGTACTCATATTAGAGCATCTGTTCCATTAGAAGAACAACCAAAATACCGGAACAAAAAAGGAACCATTACTCAAAATGTGTTTTTGGCATGCACATTTGATATGAAATTTACCTATGTTTTAGCTGGTTGGGAAGGGTCAGTGCATGATGGTCGTATGCTAAGGAATACTTTGCTAGATTAGTGTTTATTTACTTTACATAAATTCTGACTTCAGATTTATATTAATAGTAATAATTAGGTTTGATTTTGTTGACTTATATATGTTTTTAAATATTAATCAATGTTTTTGTTCTTTATCTCGAAAAAAAAATATTATAACAATTTCCATGGAAATAAGTTGTCAACCAAACGACAGAATTATACAATTCCACGAAATAGCGAATGACAACCAAACAAAGGAATTTCTATTTCCGTGAAATATGTTCCGTGGAAAAATTTCCATGGAAACTCTTCTATTTCCACGGAATTGTTTCCCTAGTATCAAACACAACCTAATAAGAAATCCCCATGGAAGAAATTCTACACTACAGAAGTTCTCTTTGGTAAATTTTGAGATGGATAAAAGGTTCTTCTGTATATTTGGAACATGAAGTACTTTCTTAAGATGAAAAGTGTTTGAGCCAGTGGCTAAGTTTGCCTGGCCTGTGCTAACAATGTTTAGACACTTACCATCTCCAATCATAACTCCATTAGTACCTTGGTAAGGAGTAATATATTGCAGATTCTCTTGAGTATGTGTCATATAACTGGTTTCTCTTGTGTTAGCTATCCACTTCTTATCTTTTGTATTCAAGGATAGATAAGCCTTCTCATCATTTTGGATTTCAAATTCTTGCTCAGCACCAAAATGAGCTTGTTCCTCTTCTGTCTCTTGTGGGTTTGAGTCATCTTCCTCCTCCTCTTCCTCATCTTTTATTTCTTGAAGATGGAGATTAGCAAAGTTTCTGCTAGCTGATTTTGAAGTTTCAGAGGAGAAGTCTTTAAACCTTAATCTACACTGTCTAGCTGTGTGACCCCACTTGTAACATATGCCACAAGGAACTGTGGTGAAATCAAAGAAAACATTTCTTGTCTGAGAAGGAGCCCTCACATTTGACCCGAATGATGGCTTTTGACCATTTTCAAGACTCTGGGTCTGATTTGAAAACCTCATAGGTGATGATCTTATGCTACTTTTGTTTTGAAACTTCTTAACAAAATATGATTCACTTGGATCATCACTTGTTTCTTGCTCCTTCAACCGTTGTTCATGGTGGATTAATCTACTCCTTAGTTCCCCAAAACTAAGCATACCATCTCTATTTTGAATGGTGATAACAAATTGGGAGTATTCTTTCCCTAGGCCTTGAAGGGCTATCCTAGTTAATTCAGGTTCACTGACTTTTTCATTCACAGCTACAAGAGAATCAACCAGATTCTTGATCTTACTTAAGAATTCAGCTATAGAAGAAGACCCTTTCTTCAGGTTCTGAAGTTTATTTCTTAAAGAAGACTTTTGTGCCTCAAATTCTTGAAGGAAAACCATTTCTAAATAGCACCATATTTTCCTTGAGGTTTTTAACCCTGGGATATCAGAAGCAATTGAATGGGTAATGGTTGCTTTTATGCAAGATTTAACAAAACTATTTGTTTTCCTCCATTGAAGATAAGCTGGATTCACTACATCTCTTCCATCCTCTACAGTTAACTGAGGGGGTTCGCTAAAGGTGCCATCAATGTAACACACTAGGTCGTTTCCAATCAGGCATTTTCTACCTGATCTTTCCAAACCAGAAAGTTTGTTCCATCTAATCTAGCAGATATTAAATTTGTAAGATTTGGGTTATAGGTTACCTGAATTTGATTTGGATTCATCTTTCAATGATTGAAGTTAATTTGTTTGATGATGATGGTGAAGACTGTATCTCTGATTCCTTGATGACAGAAGATCAGCTCCCTTCGTTGTTCTTGATTTCAATCTCTCTTAAAAATCAATTTTAGGGTTTCTGGCTCTGATACCATGAAAAACCTGAGTTTCTTGAAAGTAATTTTTATTTCTTCTCAACTCAATTGATTCGTTCTACTACAATAAGCCCTCTTATATATGAGAAGGTTTAGAGAGAGAGTAAAGAAACTAACAGACATTAACAGAACTTAACTAACTAATTTATCAATTAGTTAGTCTAACCACATTATTACTATTCGCACCCTCTCCATGTGTGCCTCTGATGTAGATTGTTGCGGAAGCGTAATAATAGAAGAACTCATTGATAATAAACTAAGATAATCAAGATTAACTGAAACAATGAAAGAAAAACGATGCAATCAAGGAGGGTTTTTATTTGATATTCAATTCAATCATTCAATAGACAGACTGGACTTCTCTCTTATAGAGATTATAATTTCCTAGATAGACTCAAATAAGAAAGAAGATAAAAGAAGATAACAACTTAAGGATACTTTCCTTGATTGCTAGGACTCATAATTATAGAAACTCCAAATACTAAATTATAGAAACTATGCTAATATAGCATCTTGGCCGTGGGGCCCAATAATATCCTGGCCGTGAGGCCCTATTGCCGGATGGTCTCCATCATACTCCCCCACCGAGGAAGAACTCGTCCCCGAGTCGTCATAAAAAGGTTCATCCGGGTAGTATGGAAAGATGTCAGA
Source organism: Eschscholzia californica (assembly GCF_041429995.1). NCBI lineage: Eukaryota > Viridiplantae > Streptophyta > Magnoliopsida > Ranunculales > Papaveraceae > Eschscholzia > Eschscholzia californica. Next base: position 7,044,045 of record NW_028238198.1, on the reverse strand, counting down.
TACGTTGAAAGTGGAAGAAATGTTGAATTCCGGTGGAAGATCGATAACAAACGCATTGTCGTTGATTTTGGTGAGTATCTTGAAAGGACCGAATTTCTTTTGACCAAGCTTCTTGTAAGTCCCAGCCGGAGTTCTCTGTTTAGAAACATGAACCATAACCAAGTCACCCACCTCGAAGGACTGAGTCGTCCTATGCTTATCGGCCGAGAGTTTGTATGCCGAATTCGCCGTAGCAATGTTCCGCCGAACCTCATCATGGAGACGGAGGATTGACGAAGCTAGTGTTTCCGCATTGGAATCGTACTCCGGTATGATTGGTAGTGGTACGAGATCCAAGACATGTTTCGGTGAAGATGTATAAACAATGTCAAACGGAGCCTTCTTCGTTGTTCGGTTAATAGTACTGTTATACACAAATTCGGCGTGAGGAAGAGCCATTTCCCAATTAATTCCCTTGTCTCGTGTAATACAACGAAGTAAATTCCCTAACGAACGGTTAACGGCCTCAGTTTGCCCATCAGTCTGAGGGTGACATGTACTGCTGAAATTAAGTTTAGTACTGAGGCGTTTCCACAAGAAGCGCCAAAAGTGGCTTTGAAACTTCACATCTCGGTCTGAAACAATACTCTTCGGTAAGCCATGTAGACGAACAATTTCCCAAAAAAATAAATTCGCAATGTTAGAAGCATTGTCTGTCTTCTTACAAGCGATGAAGTGAGCCATCTTACTGAAACGATCAACCACCACTAAAATTGAATCCCTACCTTTCTGTGAACGGGGAAGACCAAGAACAAAGTCCATTGACAAATCTTCCCAAATAGTTACCGGAGTCGGTAGTGGTGTATAAAGACCTGTATTCTGAGTTTTACCTTTACTAGTTTGACATGTATAACATCGTTCAACTATACGAGATACATCACGTCGTAATTTTGGCAAAAAAAAAAAAAACGATCAGAGACGAGTGTATATGTCTTGTCTCTTCCTACATGACCCTCGTTATGTAATTCCCGAATGATATGTCCACGTAGAGAAGAGTTAGGAATACACAACTGCTGTCCATGAAAAAGATAACCGTTAGAAATAAAAAACTCACCCGTAGACCGGTTTGTAGTGCAAGCCTCCCATATATGGCCGAAATCTGGATCATCTTTGTAGTTGTTTGAAATTGTTTCGAACCCCGGAACGTGGACTGCCATAGTCGTGAGGAGACTAGCTCTTCGGCTCAAAGCGTCGGCAACCGTATTAGTTTTCCCTGATTTGTGTTTGATCACAAAATTAAATCGTTGAATATACGAAATCCATCTCATATGCATTGGATCAGCTGTACGTTGATCATTCAGTGTTTGTAACGCTTTATGGTCCGTATATAAGACAAATTCCACTCCTATAAGAAAACGGTTCCAATGTCGCAGGGCGCGGTAAAGGGCATAAAATTCGGACTCGTAAACGGTCCACTTACGACGGGCTTCACCGAGTTTTTCGCTCATAAATTCGATAGGACGTTTTTGTTGGGAGAGAACCGCGCCAATCCGAGGCCTCAAGCGTCACATTCGACTTCAAATAATTTTGAGAAATCCGGAAAAGCTAAGACTGGAGCTGAACATAGTCTTTGTTTAATTAGGTTAAAACTCTCTTCCTGTGGACTTTCCCAAGAAAATTTTCCTTTCTTTAAACAATCTGTTAAAGGGGCCATTATAGTACTGAAATCCCGTATAAATCTTTGATAGAAAGAAGCTAACCCGTTGAAACTGCGGACCTCAGACGGTGAAGAAGGAGTCGGCCACTAAGAAATTGCTCGAACTTTAGCTTGATCAACTTTCATACCTTCTTTACTAATAAGAAAACCCAGGAAGTATACCTCATTGAGGAAGAAGTGGCTCTTCGGAACGTTCATGAACAATGAATTAAGACGCATTGCGTCGAAAACTTCTCGAATATGTTGAAGGTGATCACTTCTAGATTTACTAAAGATGAGTATGTCATCAAAGTAAACTACCACAAATTTATTCAGGAATGGTTTAAGAACTTGATTCATGAAACGCATGAAAGTACTAGGTGCATTAGAGAGCCCGAAGGGCATAACTAACCATTCATAAAGACCTTCTTTTGTCTTGAAAGCGGTCTTCCATTCGTCTCCCTCACGAATTCGGATTTGGTGATATCCTGCTTTTAGATCAATTTTGGAGAATACCGTAGCCCCGGAAAGGTGATCTAACATATCTTCAAGTCGGGGAATTGGAAATCCGTATTTAATTGTAATTTTGTTTATAGCCCGACTATCAACACACATTCGCCAGGTTCCGTCTTTCTTTGGTACCAATAATGTCGGAACCGCACAAGGACTAAGACTTTCACGGATAAAACCTTTGTCCAATAATTCTTCCACCTATTCTTGTAGTAATTTATGCTCATGCGGACTCATCTTGTGATGTGGTAGGTTTGGTAGGTTAGCTCCGGGTATAAGATCGATTTGGTGTTGAATTTCTCGTAAAGAAGGTAACGACGGTGGGGATGATGATGGGTGGAGGTCGTGGTACTCGTCGAGAAGAGCTTGGACCTTCGGGGTCGGTTGGTTGCCGGCGGTGGATGAGTCCTTCGTCGCGAGGAGAAATCCTCTCGGTTCGGGTGCTTTTGGTGGTCACTGATCTGCTTTGTTCGTCGGTTGTTGAGGGAGCTCGTCCGATAGTGGTAGAAGATAAATTCGTTTACGGGACCAAGGGAATTCGAAGGTGTTCTCTCTACAATGGTGAGTAGCGTCTACGTCGTAAATCCAAGGTCTTCCAAAAATAATGTGACAATTATCCATGTCGACCACGTCACAAGTAATTGTATCATGGTAATGAGTACCAATGGAGAAGGAAAACGAACATTGTTTTTGAACCGACAACTCCCTTTGATTAGATATCCAACCGATTTTGTAAGGAACCGGGTGATCAATTGTCTGTAATTGTAGTACTTCAACTAAACGACTTGAAACCATGTTTTCTTCACTACCGTTATCGATTATGAAGTCACAAACCTTGTTGTTAATTGTTAAGCGTGATTTAAACACCTTGTTTTGTTCCGGATGTGTTGGTGGTGAAAAAAAATTTATTATATTCTGCTCAAGATTTAGAGGGCTCATGATACCAGCTGATGTAGATTGTTGCGGAAGCGTAATAATAGAAGAACTCATTGATAATAAACTAAGATAATTAAGATTAACTGAAACAATAAAAGAGAAACGATGCAATCAAGGAGGGTTTTTATTTGATATTCAATTCAATCATTCAATAGACAGACTGGACTTCTCTTTTATAGAGATTATAATTTCCTAGATAAACTCAAATAAGAAAGAAGATAAAAGAAGATAACAACTTAAAGATACTTTCCTTGATTGCTAGGACTCATAATTATAGAAACTCCAAATACTAAATTATAGAAACTATGCTAATATAGCATCTTAGCCGTGGGGCCCAATAATATCCTGGCCGTGAGGCCCTATTGCCGGATGATCTCCATCAGCCTCCTTGAGATAATGTGAGTGCTTCCATTTAAGTGCGTGAGCGCCCATAGAACTGTGGTAGTTAAATCAGTTGCCTTCGTCTTCTTCTTCTTCTTGAATGTGTTCAACCATATGCCTAGGGATGTTCTCTCTCTTACACACTGTATGAGCTTGAACTCATTGAATCAACCCTAGGTATAAATTTAAAAGTTCTACATGTTTGTACCATAGTTGGGTCGTTAGAACAGTTAATTCTCAAATGTTAACATACAATTGTTATAATGAGTATGTTGATTGATTTGCCAACTAAAATCAAAGTAATAAAATTGTTATGTATTTTAGTTTTCTCCAATGTCTTATTTTAGAAAGACTAGGCTGGATCTAATTAGGAAGATTATACACATAAAAAATAGAAATCTAACCTATAATTATGTTCTCATCAAAAAAAAAAAAACCTATAATTATGTATTTTGGTTTTATCAAGACTACTCTGGATTTCGTTAGGGAGATTGTTTACCTGGAAAAAAAACCTGTGTTTATACAGATAGAACCTGTGTTTATAAGATAGGATTTTTGCATGAAGTTAAGCATATAATAAATGTTCACTTCTTATTTGTGAGTTCTCTACCCATGGAATATTCATGTATGAAGGAAATTGTTATTAGGTTTAATTTTGCAACTCTATTTTTCCTTGTACGTGTACGAGTCATCTCATAAAATTGATGTTATATTCTTCTAAATTTTTTGGATTGTTCAACATGTTCTGTCAAGTGTTTATTAAGTTCAGTGGCTAGGCTAGGATGGTTAGGTTGTGTCATATTTCTAGGCTTCGAAGTTCCGAGTCCGCTTTTTTATTTAGATTTAGGCCTAAAGTTCGAGTAACTTAGGGGTATGTGAGGAAGTTATGGGTGTTCCCCAAGTCCGAGTCTGTTTTTCAGGCTTGTTATTATCTGTGAACTTCTTCTTTAGACTACATTTGATGTAGTATCTTGGAACGCTACGGTCGCTATGAGAATACCTAATGGCGGCCATCCACCTAGTCGGCCTCTTGGCCAGACTAATAGTGGGCCTAACGGCCAGGTTACAACATTTGCGTAGTTTCCAGATTTTAGTATTTAGGGTTTCCATATTTAGAGTCCTAGCAATCAAGGAAAGTATCTTTAATAGTTATCTTATGTCCTTATTTGTGTCTATCTAGGAAAGTCTAATCTCTATAAAAGAGAAGTCCGGTCTGTCTTGTTAGATATCGAATTGAATTATCAAATACAAAATCTCCTTGATTGCAGCTTCTTCTTTAATTATTTCAGTTGTTATTCGTTTATTCATCGTTTAATCGTTATTTTATCCGCTTTATTTTATTAGTTTAGTTTATAAGAATGGTGGATTCCATACTTTTACGCTTCCGCAACAATCTACATCAGCTGGTATTCAGAGCTTTAAGAATCTGGGAACAGATAAATTTTTTTTTAAATTCTTCTCATCTTGAATGTTGGAATAATCTTCCGCGTTTAGGTTGGGATCCTTTTAGAGATGCACAACAACTCTATGTTGATCGAAAAGATCAAAACAAAATTAATGGCGTTTCCAAAATTCCTATGTTTGATTATCAATATCATATAGATTTTTGGATTCAACAGATGGAGGATTGGTTTATAAACCAAAAAGTCCATAATGAAGATAAGGTTTTTGTCATCGAAAAACACTTGTCTAAAAGAGTCTATGAAAAATTCAACGAGATGCAATGGAGACTCATTGATCAAGGCACATCGTTCATAGATAATTGGAATAAAGCGAAAAGTATTTTTCGATATGCTTTCTCCCTTTAGATGAATACTTCTCTTATGAAGAATCTCGAATCGAAACGAGCAAATTTTCTGAAACTCCTTCGCCCACCGTGTCCATTACGGTTAAAGGAAAGATTCTTGACAAAAAAGATATTAGTTTTTCAATGACTGGGGAAGAAAAATCGACAAAAGAAGAAGGAATTGAATTGAATAACACAAGTCCGAATTATTTATTTGATCCACGTATAATCTCGGGAGAAAAATTAGTGGTTTTGAATCATAAAATACTCCCTAGTCCGTCTTTATCTCCACCTCTAGAAGAGGTTAATGAAACGATGAGTTTTTCTACGTTATCTTTTGAAAACCGGATTAGTGCATCCACCAAGATTAGTTATATTGATATATTGGCTTGGGAAGTAACTAGGTTACCAGTTATTGGTAGATCTTTGGTTAATAAACTCCACGAAGATGAACGAGGAAAGATATTTATAGCTATTTGTGAAAAAGTGACGAATTGGATGCAGAAATTCAAGATTGATTTTTCCATAGAGAATTATGCGGTATTTGTGGTCTTCTTCGTCAAATTAAAAGATGAGGGAAGATGTAGCAATTTATTGGACTTTTATGCACTACTACTACTTTTGCGAGTATCTTGACATCATAGGATTCCGATTATATTTGGTCCTATGGTCAATATTTGTCTTCTTCAACTTTTCGGCAAATCACGAGCAAAGTGGGAACAAAGGATTGCCTTCAATGTCGCCAATATCTACCCGTTTTGCCTGACAGAGCCAATTTATGAAGACACCAACTTGAGGACAAGTTGGTCCACAGCGGGGAGTATAATGGCGGCCATCCACCTAGTCGGCCTCTCGGCCAGACTAATAGTGGGCCTAACGGCCAGGTTACTACATTAGCGTAGTTTCCATATTTTAGTATTTAGGGTTTCCATATTTAGAGTCCTAGCAATCAAGGAAAGTATCTTTAATAGTTATCTTATGTCCTTATTTGTGTCTATCTAGGAAAGTTTAATCTCTATAAAAGAGAAGTCCGGTCTGTCTTGTTAGATATCGAATTGAATTATCAAATACAAAATCTCCTTGATTACATCTTCTTCTTTAATTATTTCAGTTGTTTTTCGTTTATGCATCGTTTAATCGTTATTTTATCCGCTTTATTTGATTAGTTTAGTTTATAAGAATGGTGGATTCCATTACTTTTACGCTTCCGCAACAATCTACATCAGTTCCATTATTCATAAAGAACGTATAATTGCGTAATTTCTGAAAAGGTACATTTAATTTATAGCAAATTACACATATTTGTGTTATATTACAGTGTCAATGTGATTCAAACTAAAATATTATTTATCTCCAATACATGTTGAAGTTTATCAAACATTATGGATAATTTATTCATTGTTTAATGTCGTTTATGATAAATTATAAAGTTTTCTGACTAATGTAAATGTTTTTTTTTCTTGTAGTAAACCAGCATTGATGGAATTTCCTACAGAATCATCACATAAACTATAAAAGTATAAATTACGATGAAGAAGATTGTTTCTATGATCCTGTTTGGACAACGGAGTCTTATTTGAAGACTTACAAGGAACATATAAGCCTTGCCTCTAACTTTGATGAACTACGTACATTTAATGAAGAGTAAAAAACACTACCATGTTTGATTCGCCGTAGACCTGGAAGACCAAAGACAGTAAGGATAGAGAGCTCGGGCAACATTCCAACGGAGTTTGTTTTAAGTTACCTAGTCTACTATGTTCTTTTCATTTACAATAAAACACAGATTATTGTTCAATAAATTTTCATTTCAGTCGTACAAAGGTTGTGTTATTTCGTATACAGTATACATAATTTATGATAAATCACATATTTTATAACAAAAAATATGATTTCAGATTTACATTTCCTAACATGTTACCATAATTTATGGTACATAATGGACATGTACGCGTAAAAAAACAAGTTATTTATGTCAGAAAATAATCTAAGTATTCAATGACAGATAGTGGACATTGACACACATACATATGATAAATTACGTTGTATACATGACAAATGATGGTTTCCTCGTCATAAATAACACATAATTTACGAACTTGTTTCATAATTTGTATTCGATGTTTGTTTATGTATGAGTAAGAACGAAAGTTAAGTGAGAGAAAGTTGATATATATGTTTTGAATATTAACCCCCAAATCACGCTAATTGATCTCAGAAAATATACTATTTCTAAATCTGAAAGTTAAGTGATATATAGATTTGGTTTCCAAATCAGGATGAGAGAGAAAATCTGTTTTGGAAAATATCCGTTTTTCAAATCTGTTTTGGAAAATATCCTTGATCCGTTACTTCCTATTAAAACGTCCAAATCTTGCCGTTCCAAATTCTCCCCCCCAAGTTCTGTGAAACTCCTAATTTCTACTAACTTCGAAATCAAACTCTTGACCATGGTCTCAGCCTCCTTTGGGCTTTTTCATTTTGAAGCTCCTAGTTTCTAATAACTTCGGAACCGAACTCTTGAACCATTAATCTGATAAAAAATAGTGAAGGAAAAGTTATACCGAATGACCGTAACAAAGTACAAGTATAGAAATACCATTCATCTGCATAACTATGTAGAAAACCCTATACATTGATCGAACGTCCATTATACAATCCAGCTGGATAATGCCAATTGCACCTCCATTTTTGGCCCATCACGTTAGATCAAAAGAGGGCAAATTGAGTTGCCCGATTTCTGTCACAATTACTTTTTATATTGTATCGTGCACATCATTTATTGCCTTGTATCATGTTTATATTTATATCTGTCATTGCCTTGTGTCATGGACATCATTTAATTGCCTTATAATCTGCTTCAATTGCCATTTCTATCGTTCCATGTCTATAGTTTGTACAAATTGTTTTTAATGATTTGTTAGTGATGATATGATTTTGTAACTGTAGGATTTGGCTGAAACGTTAGACAAACTGTGGATGGGCCAGTGTTGTTCTGCTCATTTTTTCAATGAGGAAACTGAATTGGCAGGGATTGGGATAGGTGTAATAGGGTTTATGGGTTGGCTTCTGGAAAAGAGGGGAGTTCATGTAGATACAACACTGCGTACTGTTCGTGCTACTGTTGGGTGCTAAGGAAGATTATGGATTTATATAACTTGAGAAAGATATTTGATTGCTAGATAACTTAATTTTTTTCTGATTTTTCTAACTTGTTTTTTTGCTTGATCAACAACATTACAAAACACCTCTATTTATAGTAGAGGATTTAGCACATCTAGCAAAGCCTAGAGACTTCCACATTGGAACTTACACGTCATAGTCTAAGCTTATCTCTAGTCTAAACTTATCTCTAGTCAAACTTCTCTAGACCCATCTATCTTGAAAACCACCACAACTCATTTACTCCCCTCTAGATTTTTCTAACACACTTAGAAATTACAAATTACATTTTTAACAGCTACTACTGCTGCCAATATGCATGTGGATTGCGAGACTTAAAGAATGAATGTTACAGACTTGGTATTTTATGTGTTCACAGACTTTTTTTTTCTTTTGGTTGTTGAAACATGTGTTGACAGACTTGATGTTCTTTTAATTGTCTGTTTATGTGAAAATGAGGCATCTAAGGGATACTTCTGGATCAGTCTAAATCTTCTCTTTTCTTTCATCATTTTTTTTTGGTTTTGAGAAATCGACTACGTTCTAAGTTAGCCGTTACAAGCAAGGAAAGAAAAATCGACATATTTCGCTTGTTTTTTCAGATGAGGGAAACGAAAAGTAACTTACACAAATTTCGTGTAGATTTTCACTCGAAATATTAGGACTTTTCGATTTAGATTTCAAGAGGCCTTCCAAATTTAACCACGAAAGCAGACCTTCGTCCTTTCTTTTTCATCTTTTAGTGGATTTCTTCTCATTACATATAGGTATGATATTTGATATGAAACCCTAGAAAGAGGAAGTCGGCGGCTAAAAACATTGTTCAACCATAATTTAATATGGAAAACTTTGTTCCACCATAATTTATTATGGAAGTTTTATGGGCCTTTGACACTTACAGAGGCGCCTTTATAGCTTCGTTTGTTTTTAGTTATTTTCATTCCAAGTCTTCTTTTACATTGCAATTTACACTTCAAACTTAGTAGTTCTGTTACAAATTAGTTACTGATGTTTTCATTTTTTGCCCATCACAACTCTTTTCAACTAAAATAAACAATAATAATGACAATGTTCTTTTTAGGTTTCATGATAGATAAAATATATTTTATATGCAATTTTAATATAATTCTATTACTTTTGTGGTTTTGTAAAACTTCCACACTGACCGAAACGTTTGCATTTTTGGGTCTGCTTTCACCGCAGGCAAACTAATTCGTTCGCTTAGCCCTATTAGAGTAAGGCTATCCAACCATTCATGCCTCTTCTTTTCTTGATGATTGTAGGGATGGAAGGACCACCCGATTCTGCATAAGACTATTCTCGGCTAGGAGATAGAATCATTTCATCAGGCCCACTTCTGCGGGTTCTTTCGGAATTGGAGTTTCATGTTCTCATGCTACGTCAAGACGTGTGACGTGCTACCCTATTCCGTAAGGAGGATCCTCTTGTTGAATAGAATCTTTACAACGTATTGTTATTACTTAAAAGCAAATACGTTATAAGTAAGGGCGAGAGGAAAGAGACAACAGTTGTTTACTAGCAAGCATTGATACAAGGCATTGATACATCATCTAGATGTGATAAGCACGATAACCGCGCAAGTTAAACTTGTAACTAAAGAGGCCCAAATCCCAACCAACATGAAAGAGGCATAAAATCCAATATATTCATTATATTATTTATACCTTTAATAACTCAATTTCAATCACCATGGATGACACCTGCCATGGTGGATCGAACCTATGACCTACATGTTATTGGACAATATGTCTAACGCTTTGAACCACTTTAAAAGTGATTTGGTTTGATATAAGTGTACGAATGATTATAAAATACCATGTCGAAATTAGTGCTTTTGGCGGAGATTTGTTGTTACCTTGCTAGTTTCCGATAACATATTCCGTTATCTCAGGGTCAAAGTGTTCTATGTGCGACATGCATGTATGCCACTTGACGAAACTACCCTTGTAACCTACTATTGTGTAAATGTGATTTTCTGTTTTATTTTTTCATTTGTACTAATGTTCATATGTATATAGGGCGAGAGGCGGAGATCAAAGCCCAAGAACTAGGGCTCGAAAAAAGCGAGAAGAAAGTTCAATTTGCACAGCTTAACGGAATGGCAGATGAGTTGTCATTTGCTTTGAAAAACGCAGGGTCTCAAGTGAGCAAGTATCTAGTAACTTCGGAACCAAACTCTTGACCCATGGTGTTAGGATGCTTTGGGTTTTTTCATTGTGAAGCTACTAGTTTCTAATAACTTCGGAACCGAACCCTTGACCCATGAATCTGATAAAAAGATAGTGAAGGAAAAGTTATACAGAATGACCGTAACAAAGTACAAGTATATAAATACCATTCATCTGCATAACTATATAGAAAACCCTATACATTGATGGAACGCCCATATACAATCCAGCTGGATAATGGCAATTGCACCTCCATTTTTGGCTCATCACGTTAGATCAAAAGAACAATAGGTTAGACGACACCTTGTGACCCACCCAAAGAGAAGTGTAACTTATCAAAAGAGGGCAAACCGAGTTGCCCGACTTCTGTAACAATTACTTTTTATATTTATCATTGTCTTATATCATGCCCGTCATTTATTGCCTTGTATCATGTTTATATTTATATCTGTCGTTGCCTTGTGTCATGGACATCGTTTAATCTGCTTCGATTGCCATTTCTATCATTCCATGTACTATATTTTGTACAAATTGTTTTTAATGATTTGTTAAGTTGTGTCATACTGATGATACATGATTTTGTAACTGCAGGATTTGGTTAAAACGTTAGACAAACTGTGGATGGGCATGGGTTGTTCCAGTAATTTTTTCACTGAGGAATATAATTTGACATGGATTGGGAGAACTATAATACAGTGTAAGGGTCTGATTCTGAAAGAGAGGGGAATTGACCGAGATACAACACTGGATGTTGGTGCTATGTGGTTTGCCTGACTTAAAGAATGAATTTTACACACTTGGTATTTTATGTGTTGACAAACTTTTTTCTCTTCCAACGTAGAGGTCAAGGGTTCGAGGCACACGCTTACCGATACAAAAAAAAAAAATAAACTTTTTTCTTTTGGTTGTTGAAACCTGTGTTGACAGATTTGATGTTCTTTTAATTGTCTAATTATGTGAAAATGAGGCATCTAAGGGAGACTTCTGGATCAGTCTAAGGTTGAGTTTGTTTTTTTATTTGTGTCTGAATCTGAATTGTCGAAAAAATGGCGTTAGAGTGGGTTGTACTAGGTTACGCAGCAGGTGGAGAGGTAATCATGCTTCTATTATTAACTTTACCTGGTTTAGATAGTCTCCGGAAAGGATTGATCGCTGTTACTCGAAACCTACTGAAACCCTTTTTTATCGAGTACCTTTCTGTTTTTTTTTTTGATGAAAGATAGTACCTTTCTGTTTGTTCTTGTTAATGGACATTTACTGGAAATACGAAACAAGACCTACTTGTGAAGGACATTCTTGTACTCCAAGTGAACATATTCGTCATGAGAAATCAATCATGAAGAGTCAAAGAAACGCTTTATTGATCGCTGCTGCTCTTGTTTTCTACTGGCTTCTTTACTCTGTTACAAATCTTGTTGTTCGTCTTGAACAACTTAATCAACGTGTTCAGAGATTGAAGAGGGAAGATTGATTTGATCCATCCAGATCCAGATCTTAAATACAGATAAGCTGTTTCATTATTACTTGTTTTATTTGTTTAAGATCAAGTTTGATTTAATATCGTTTTTCTTTGTTTTGTTGTGATTTTGAATATTATGCAAGAATTTTTAGTTTAATTTTGTATCTGCTGATGATGCCTGTGATCAAACACTTCAATATGAATCAATTGTTTTCGAGTTGAAAATTGTGCGTCTATGTTGCTCTAATTAGATCCATGATAGGAACAATGACATTGTTGAGTTTGGTGATTAGGGCTAATTTCTATTAATGAGGTATGAGAAATTGAGAAGTTGCAATTCCAAACCAACACAAATATCTACTAAATTGCTGTAGGAGAAATAATAGATTTATGATGATGGTCGTGTTGAATAGTGTCTTAAAGAATGGCGATTTTAGAGCTAAAATTTGACCAACCACATTCATTTACTTGTGAAATTTAGTTGGACATTTGTTAAAAGTATATCATGAATTATGACTTCTGTAATCGTATTGAGTAGAAAAACATATACTTTTTATGTTTGTCCGAACGCCACTTATTCACGAACATCGTGTGGGCCTAATAGTTTTCATTTTCCATTTCATGTAAAACCATCCAAACTTCCAAATTAATTGCACAAGAGGCTCTTTAATGGATAAAGAGGAATAGGGAACCCTGAAATAGAAAAATCATATTTTCTTGAATAAAGAGGAATAGGGAACCTGAAATAGAAAAATCATATTTTAGTTCTCTCCAAAATCTTATTTTGCGAACACTGAGGGGATTTCATTATTATGATTGTGCACTCACAAGTAAATACTTGTGTTTATTAGTTTATATAGACAGAACTCTTGATTTTTTACATGAAGTTAAGCATATAATAAATGTTCACTTCTTATTTGTTAGTTCTCTACCCATGGAATACTCATGTGTGAATGTAGCAACATTAGTGAAATTTTTCTAATGTTGGAAATAACTTGGGGAATTTGGATATTTATTGCATATTGGAAATAACTTGGGAATTTGGATATTATTAGGTTCAATCTAACAATTTTCTAGCTTTCTTGAATTTCTCTTCTACTTGTTCTTTGTTATTGCATATTGGAAATAACTTGGGAATTTGAATATTTATTTCTCGGGGCACTGCGGTTCCTAAAAGATCTCCTATCTAGAGCAACTCATAGAACTTATGTTTTATTAACTCTTGGCTGAGAATTCACATTGAACAAGTTGACCTCTTCCGTGAGCCAGCGTAGTCAACCCGAAAAAGTGCAAGTTTTACGGACACAACAAGTTTTACCAGTTGCACACACCATCTTTCTTTTAACTTGGTCCAAAGGCTTGTACACTGTCTTTGATAAGCCACTCACTTTAAAAGGAGAAGGCTAACATCTTTATGGCTGAACACTTGGGGATTGCCTTTCATTATGATAAAACACTTCAATTGGAAGGGATTAACTGTTTTGGAGTTAAAATGTGTGATATGTGTGATGATCGTTTTATGTTGAACTTGGATTAATATTAATAGTTTCATATTCTCGTTATTAATGTTAAATTTGTGACTTTATGTTTTGAATTAATGAGGAATTGTTATAATTATTTTCAAATTCTCATTATTGAAATTTGAAATCATGCTTGTTGATTTCACTAAGCAATAGACTTTTCATATGATGCAAGATCTCTTGATATTAATTTCGTTTTAGTTTTGTCGGTCTTTAACCTCATTGTAAAGTTGAGTTTTGATGGATCCACTAACCTCTATCTAATCTTTCAAAATATATACACAAAATTGGCTTTTTGATTTTCATTTGTGAGTTGAAATTTGTTGGGGGAAGGCCGACTGAACGATACAAGTATTAAATTGTTCGAGTTGAAAATTGTGCGTCTATGTTGCTCTGATAAGATACATGATAGGAACAATGAATAATATTTTAGAGAAATGTTAGTGGTGTTTAGTTCTATTAGCTAATAATGCTCATATGATAGACATTTGACATTGTTAAGTTTGGTGAGAAGTAGGATATAAACATTCAATATGTTCTTATGATGTGATTAGGGCTAATTTCTATTTATGAGGTATGAGAAGTTGCAAATCCAAAACCGAACACTAATTTGCGAAATATGCTGAGTTAACTACAAATTGAATAACATGTTAGCGTGGTTAAAAACACCATAAAACCATAAACATAGATGTATACTTGTGTTAACCCCCTGTTCTATTTCCCGTCAAATAGCTTATGTGGCGTGAAAATCACACTTCCTCTGGGATGAAACCACTCTCGTCTTAAGGCTTCCCTTCCTGCTTTACCACTAGCGTCCATCTCTTTGTACAACCTTCATCGCCCAATTTCACTTTTCAATCTCTATTTTCAAGCCCCCTCAAAATGTGGAAAAACTCTGTGAATCAATCTTCAAATTTTCTTTTTCATGCACTAAACGTAATCAAATTCACTCTTATTACCAATTTCCTGCTGACCCTCAGGCATCTTAGCAGGTCATGGAGTTCGTCATATATAGATTAACTGATCACAGGGGAATTCCATAATCATTAAGTTCATTGAAATTAGGGTTTAAGAAATCTAAAGGAGATTGAGTAGTACTATTTGCTTCTTTCGCAATTATTGTTGATCCATTGGTTGCTACTAAACTGCAACCCTGAGTAATGTTAGAGATTTTGTTAAGGGGGTTCGTAGTTATGTTAGATGCCTTTGGGAGCTTTCAAAAGCTAAGCTTAGGTAAGATGAACACTTCATTCTCCTTCTCTTCGGCATCACTGAAAAATGGAGCCTCCAAACCGAATGTCTTCACTTCTAAAATGGATGGCGGAGTTGCTTTACGTACAACAAAAATTTCAAGCTAAAACCTTGACGCAGCGGAAAAATCCGAAAAAGAATTAGAACTCAGTCTAAAACTTTAAAACCTAGAAAAGAGTCTTAGAACTTCGTCTAAAGACTATAGAACCAAAATAAAGAACAAGTAATACTAAAATACTGAAGTTTGATTAGGGTTTCCTTAACCTAATCAAACTCAAATAACAATTTCTAATAAATAAAATACTACTTTCCTAAACCTAATCAAATTCTAATAACAACTTCTAAAGAAATAAAATACCAGAATCTAAAACCTAGAAGGTTACCTAAAAATATAAAGCTGCTAAAACTAACAATTTTCTACTAAAAAAATAGGAAACTACTAAAATAACTTATTTGATGATATTTAAGATTTTCAGAAAATCTTCTGAAAATCTCCCTGCATCAGTCTCCTCCACTTTAAAAATACTCGCCTCGAGTTTACTAATTGACTTGAATGTTATCTTGATTGGGACTCCCTTGATGTATCATTCTCGTGAACTATGCATAGGAATTACCAAACTTTCAGATTTGACTGACGATTTTACTAAGCCATAAAATATTTTCTGTCTGTAATTGTAATGTGACTTAAACTCTCTTTTCACCCCAAACATAAACTTGTACAGATCATGAGTATAGGGATTGGATATTATGAACTTCGATCAAGACTTCCGAATAAAATTACTTGTCAATCCATGTGAAACAATTTGAGATTCGCAAAATTCTAAGAACGGATTTTCATATGAAGGAAAATTAATTGGACTAAAGTCTAACTTGCGAAGATTTTCCCCTTCTTTTGAATCAACTTCACTTAACTCAATTTTCTGAACAACTCTCTTTGACTCAATTTCTTGAACAACTTCTTTTATCACAATTTCCTGAACCAATTCTTCAGAAACAATTATTTTATTGTGTAAATTGATATTAGGAGACTTATCCTTGAGCACAATAACGTTCGATTTTGCTTCATGAACAATATTGTTTGAATCGTCTATGGGGACAGTTCGTGGTGGTTCAACATTCTCTAAGGGAGTCGTTTGTATCTTTTTAATAGTTAAGTGAGGTTGTTCTTCCCTCCGAAATCCAAACTTCCTATATTCCCGTTCTTCAGCTTCAATTTTTAGGGCCAAGTTGTACGCCTCCTGAATAGTCCATACTGTAACTATCTCCACTTTTTCTCGCAAACTAAATTTTAATCCGCTTAAAAATCGATTTGCTACAACATCTTCATATTCTATAATGTTCTCCATATTGTTTCTTTGAGCCAGTTTTGAAAACTCCTCATAGTACACACCCACCGAACGCAATCCTTGTCTACAGTTCAGGTAAGTCATAAACAAGTGTTGTTGATAATCTGGTGGTAAGAACCTCTCCCTCAGGTTTTCTTTCATAGACGGCCAATTCCGGATTGGAGCCCTTCTTTGCCCCCTTCTTTGACGTTGTAACTGATCCCACCAAACAGCAGCACTTCCTTTCAGTCTACAAGCAATAATGTTTACCATCTGTTCACCAGGAACAGTATATGACATATTCACTTGCCGCTCAACCTCATGTAGCCAATCAAGGAACTCTTCGACCGACAAATAACCATTGAAGAGTGGTATTTCTTCCTTGATTTTGTATTCATCATAATATCTACGCAGATATAATTGGTTAGGATAATAGTTACCTCTATTTTCTTGGTTGATTGTTGAAGTGGTTGTTCTCTGCCTTCATTTCCATTAACAGCTTGGTTGTGGGCGAATCCCTCAACACGTTCTGATGCAGGGGCACCCGGCGTGGAGGCTTTTTCCATGGCCAAACCGGGCCATAGGCCATCCGGTCATGAAGAGTAGTTTTTAGGAAGTCCCAATTTTAGTATGATTATTAGAGAATTTAGGTTTAGGAATTTATGTTATTTTAGTATTTCCAATAATTGGAAAGGTCCAGATTTGAGTCTAGCTATTTAGGAAGTTGCAGTCTTTTAATTATTTAGGAAAGTCTAATTCAAGTCTATCTAGGAAGGTCCAAAATCCTATAAAAGGATATCTAGTTTGTCCATTATTCTGAGATTGAGAGAAAAACCCCTTTGAAGTTTTAATAAAGTTGAGTATTTAGAGTTATTTGATCTTTATTTTCATTGTTCTTATTTAGTTATTTCATCTATTTAATTCCGTTGCGTTTCTACATCACGTTCTCTGTTTATAGGTTGCCTAGGGTTTGTATTGACATTCAGGTTGTTAATCATCTCCATAACTTGGGTTAGTTGATGACTCAAACCGTCAATTTTTGCCCACATGACATTGTTACCTCGTTCACCGTCGAGGTTTGTGTTTCTAACTTCGTCTTCTGCCATTAAGCCAGGAGAAACCTCGCTCTGATACCAACTGATGCAGCGGAAAAATCCGAAAAAGAATTAGAACTCTGTCTAAAACTTTAAAACCTAGAAAAGAGTCTTAGAACTTCGTCTAAAGACTATAGAACCAAAATAATTAACAAGTAGTACTAAAATACTGAAGTTTTATTGATTTGAATGAATAAAACAACTCCTAGATCCCCCTTTATATAGACTTAGGGTTTCCTTAACCTAATCAAACTCAAATAACAATTTCTAATAGGCCGCGGCTTTCGGGAATAAAGAAAATTCTCCGGGGAATAAATTCTCGAGGGAATCCAGATTTTTTTGAAAATTCTCCGGGGAATAAATTTTTATGGGGAATACAGAATACATTTTTTTGAAAGTTCTCCTCCATCTCATCACCTCTCTCTGCCACTTCATCTTCTCGACACCTCATCATCTTCTCCGGCGAAAGTCGCCGGCCGGCCAATTTTCCGGCCGGCGACCTTCAAACATAAATATATTTTTTTAATTTCTCTCTCCTCTCTCTCTCTAATTTTTTTTTCTCCCTCTCTAGAACAGATCTAGAGAGAGAAGGTCTGTTCTCACGAACACCGACACCTCTCTGACTTTTTGAATCTCACTCTCCCACCCACAACTAGGTTTTGATTTCCCCACCATCACTCTATCTCTCCATCTCTCTCTTCTTTCTCTCTGTAGAACTTGAAAATCAACGTTTTTTTCTCTTCGGTAAATGTATATCTTTTTCTTCCTCTAGTCAGTCCTCTTCAAATGTTTATTTATTTAAAGACTTCTTATTCTTGTATTCTTCTACTTACAATCTTTGTATCTTTCTTCCTCTTCTTCTCACTTTTTTCTGTACTACTTATCCTCTGTTTTATTTGCACACAGAGAAATAGAGAGAGAGAGAGTTTCAACAACAATGGCGGTTGCTTCAAGAGGAAGAACAGATATTCAGAAATGGAGAGATAATAACACAAGAATTAATCCCGAAAGAACTAAAGTTTGGATTGAACCAAAAAATGAACATCATAGAAGAGTTCCTGTTGTTTATTATCTCTCTAAAAATGGACATTTACAACATCCACATTTTATTGAAGTTTCTCTCTCTTCAAATGATGGTCTCTATCTCAAAGGTAAACCTTCATAATCTCATCTACTAGGTTAAGAATCTCTTCTTTTTTTTGTTTTCTGGAACTTTTTACTTTGTTTGATTTCTCATCAGATGTAATCAATCGATTGAACAATTCAAGAGGAAAAGGAATGGCCAGCAAGTATTCTTGGTCTTCTAAACAGTACATTTCCCCTTCTATAATAAGAGCTTCAAAGTTTAACCTAATTAATTCTTCCTCTTTTTATCTTTTGATTCGTTCGATTTTGATTGAGAAGCTATAAAAATGTATTCGTCTGGCAAGATTTATCAGAGGAAGATTTCATTTATCCAGCTCACGGTCATGAATACTTTCTCAAAGGTTCAGAGTCACTTGAAACGAGCTTCAGTTTCAGATCTCCGGAGAAGGTACCGGAAACTCATAAATCCCGTGAAAATAGTGAGTTTCCGGTTGCTGTACAGAGGAGAAATCAGTCTTGGAGTTCAATATACCATTGGGAACAGACCTTCTCTCTCTAGATCTGTTCTAGAGAGAGAGAGAGAAAAAAAATTTTGAGAGAGAGAGAGAGAGGAGAGAGAAAATAAATTTTTTTTTCTATGTTTGAAGGTCGCCGGCCGGGAAATTGGCCGGCCGCCGACTTTCGCCGGAGAAGATGATGAGGTGTCGAGAAGATGAAGTGGCAGAGAGGTAATGAGATGGAGGAGCCTTTTTTATAGCATCTTCTGAAATTAGAAGCCCCTTAGCAATAAAAAGAAACATAAAAAGTCAATCTTATTTGACTAGTTTTAAGAAAAATCTTTATTCCCCGGAGAATTTTCTTTATTCCCCAAAGTCGCGGCCTTTCTAATAAATAAAATACTACTTTCCTAAACCTAATCAAATTCTAATAACAACTTCTAAAGAAATAAAATACCAGAATCTAAAACCTAGAAGGTTACCTAAAAATATAAAGCTGCTAAAACTAACAATTTTCTACTAAAAAAATAGGAAACTACTAAAATAACTTATTTGATGATACTGAAAATCTCCCTGCATCAAAACTTCAATATGGTCAGAACTAGGCGGTTCCGTGGGTGATTTAGAGACGTACATTCCAATTGCTCTTGCCCTTTCATTAATCAATCATCGGATTTAGGTACAACTTTAATCTTCAATGCTATTTACAGTATCATCACTGGTTTTCTCAATGGAATCCCAAGGCCTAATCAACCCATGAAATCAGTTGCTGATGTTGCTATTTCTCAATCCCACACTCATCTCACAATTCCTCAAATCATGGTTGGCAGAATTTCAAGTTTTCAACTTCCTCTGATCTTTTGATTCTTGGTGCCACAATTCATTCCTTTACTTGTTGTTCCGTGTTCACCTTACACAAGGGTAGCTTTCTGACCTCAATTTTGTCTGGTGTTTTTATCAAATTAAGATGAGAGTAGTTTCGTCCGAGAAGAAGCGCGTGATTCACACACCCTTCGTGTAAAGGGCATATGACGAGAAATAGGCTATTGGGGGTTAACGCCTGAACAATTATCATTTCAGAAGTGTAGTCGTAATATTAAAAAATAAATAGGGGTCGACAGGGGTGGCCCAGGCCCAAAGCAGCCAAAGCGGCTGCTTTGGGTCTCACATTTTGAAGGGCCCCCAAAAAAATTTCCTTTAAAGCACCTACAGATAAAAAAGAAATTATAACCAAAGCCCAACTCAAATTGTGCCAAGGCCAAATGTTCCTCTTTCCCGTGTTTGTTTTGGGAACATGTATTAAGGACGCGGGCTCCAAAAGAAACTTGAAAAGATATAAAGACCTAGTCAAATTACCTATTTACCTTACTTCCTTGGGTTATTTAGTAGATGCTCCCCACTTATTTAACAATATTAGGACTTCACCCCTAAAAACATTATCGTTCAGGCGTTAACCCCCATTGATCTTTTTTCCGTCTAAATGTCGTTATGTAGCGGGAGTGCGAGTCACGTGCATTGCATTAGACTAGAATACCCCCTATGTAATCTGACGGTCAGAAGATTCACATGGGATCAACGAACATGATCTAATCTTACCACTTCTTATAGCTGTTGGAATTTTTTCCCAAATTTTCCCCTCCCTCACCTTTCTCCAACGGTAATAAACTTTATCTATAAAAACCCTAGTTGCATCTTATCTCCAGTTCGAATTATTTGGAAAACTTTGGGAGCAAGTGCAATTGTGCAAGTGGTAGTCGACTAACTAAAATCGATGGGAGGAGGTTCAAAAACATCTTCAGATTCTCAGGTATATCAAAGCTGATGGATTTTCTAATGGGGGCCTTCACTAAATAGCATATTTACAGTGAGGTGTTTTGCTTAACTTAAGTTGTTACTGTTTTATGTAGGAAATGCAGTGTCAGATGTGTGAGATGGAAGGTCATGAGGCATTGAGTTGTCCTTTCCTGTATTCATCTTGCACAAAAGGAAGTTGCGATGGTATTCGAAAACTAATGGTGTCGAGTACTTCGAAAAACCCGGGAAGAAAATATTTGAGGTGTCAATACCTCAAATGCGATAGTTTTCAGTGGCTCGATGATGCAAAGAAACTAGTTGAAACTCAACGTGTAAGGCAACATCGAATTGAGGGATGCTATGGTTGCGGTGAGGTAGGTCATTGGAAGAAAGATTGTCCCATGGGTAGGAGAGTCACGGAGAAGAAGGGTAGCTCGTCCCAAACTCAAATTGTAATCACTACTACTCTCGACGAGTTTTGTAACAAATTTAACAAGAAATTTCAAATTTGATGTAATGAATTTCAACTTAGTCATGTAGTTTTCTAAGAAATGTAAT
Organism: Eschscholzia californica; assembly: GCF_041429995.1. Classification (NCBI taxonomy): domain Eukaryota; kingdom Viridiplantae; phylum Streptophyta; class Magnoliopsida; order Ranunculales; family Papaveraceae; genus Eschscholzia; species Eschscholzia californica. The sequence continues at coordinate 7,022,822 of NW_028238198.1, read as the reverse complement.
GAAGTTTCATGAGCACAACAATTGAAATGTAATGTAATGAAGTTCAACCTAGTCATGTAGTTTTCTAAGAAATGTAATGAGGTTTCATGAGCAAAACAATTGAAATGTATGTAATGAAGTTTAACCTTGCACAATCTTCTGCCATGTCAAAACAATTGAAAAACAAGAGCAAACAAAAGAAAGTAATACATAATCATTCAACCACAACTTAAACTTCATAAAAGTAACAGTAATACATAACCTTTCAACCACAACTTAAACTTCACAAAAGAAAGTAATACATAACCATTCAACCATGTATTCTGTTTATAAACTGAAAAGCAATGTGTTCATCAACTACTGAAATTAAATGTCTCCTGTGACCCCCCATATACCATATACCCAACAAGTCATTTTCCAAAAAACTTCACAAAAAGTTAATGTGTTCATCAACTACTGAAAGATACCTGAAGTATAGTTCAAAAGACAAAGTTCAATGTGTTCTTCCTAACTGGAACCATCTTGGATGGCCTAAAGACCTGACCAAGTGGTCTAGTTGGTGCCCTCCCAAAGTATGTTAGACATCCAGCTCTAGTTCCTGCATGTTGTAAAATTGATGGTTGAGATGAAGATGAAGCTTGAGACACAGGTGGCTGAGAAACTCTAGGCAGGGCCGTGTGGTGGGGGGTGCGGGCCGTGCGCCCGCACAGGGCCCCCCACCACACGGGGCCCATTTGTTGCTCTTTTAAGGGTATAGGAGATTAATTACAGATAGAAAATTCAGAAAGTTAACATATAGCTGAACCAGCTCGATTGGTTTGATGCGTGCTTGCATACCCGGAGGTTATGAGTTCGAGAACAGTTAGGGACATTTGCAGTATTTTATCAACACAGTACTTATGCTCTTTTTCTCTAAGAGCACAACACTTGGTGCTTTCTGTCTTTTTTTTCTTTTTATTTTTTGAGATCACAATGCTTGTGTGGTTGTTAGTTGGTTATGCCATATTCAATTTTAGTTTGATTTTAATATCTCTTTAGTTAGTAAGTTCTTGCAAATCAAATAAGTATTAATGGTCGCAAACAAATCACGCTTCATCACTCTCTAGTGTGTATCTCCTTCCAAAAAAATTCTTTCTCTTGTTCATCGACCTCACCTCTTTTTCAAGTTTGTCGTAGGTCAAAATATAATGGACAATCGTACATTGAGAGGATGATATTTCAATCTTTCTCGTATCTTACCAGACAATAACATTTGATTATTTCAAAAAGAAGTTTTCATGAATAGTGTTATGTCCTTATTCTCGAAGTTTAGTTTATATGTCTTAAACTTCAAAATAATAGTTTATGAGAAAAATAAGACCCGTCAAAACAGATTAGTTTTACATGAATAGTGTTACGTCAATCATATATTAACATCATACATTGAGTTTGGATTCGTCAATGATTCAATATTTTTATTATAGTTAAATCATTTCAAAACAAAAATTTGAAGTAAAAGAAAATTTTCAACTCTCGTATTTTTCATAGAAAGGGGCCTCGTTTCAAGTTTGGCACCGGGCCCCTAAATTGTCAAGCACGGCCCTGACTCTAGGTGGTTGTGAAGAAGGTTGTTGTTGTGTGGTGGTGGTTGTAGGTTGTGGTACTGCTTTTGGGCCTTTACATGTCCTACTATTGTGACCCAATCCACTGAACTTCTTGCACCTCTTCTTAGCTTTAGGATTTGATGGTCCTTCATCAATGTTTCTTCACATGATAACTTAGTTGCCTTAGAAAGCCAAACCAGTTCTCAAAGGTTTCTGAACTACAAATGTAGATTGCCAAAGGATATAACCCATTATTTCCATCTAGGGCAGTGGCAGCTAAGCACACCCCACCATATTTCCCCTTGAGAAAGCATCCATCTAACCCAATGACTGGTCTACACCCCCTAACAAAACTATCCAAAAATGGTCTGAATGAAATACACAAGTTTTTGAATCTATGGGCAATGTCATACCTTGCACATGTAGCCATACTTCCTGGATTTGCAATCAAGAGATGTATACACATTGCTGGTGCCATTTTGTAACCATCTTCATAGTTTCCATAAATCCTCTCAAGAGCTATTGCTCTTGCTCTCCAAGCTGTCCAATAACTAATATTGACAGTAAATTCCTTCCACACAACATCTATGATGTTCTTAGGATTGAAATTCTTTCTCTGTTGGGCTCTAATAGTTTCCTCCAACTCTTTAGCCACAAAAGAACAATGAGCCATTCTGTTCTTTAACTTTGAGCTATGCTCACATGTATGTGTGTTATTGATCTGCCTCAGCACAAATGAGAAACTGTCTTTTGGACTTTTTCTAGCATAAAAAAACCAAGGATACCCATCACCTTCATTTACACACTTAACTCTCAGCCTATACTTCTCATTTTTAATATACTTGAACTCAAATCTATTGAGCACAGCAAACTTTCTCAGAAACTTCCTTGCTTCAGTGACATTAGCCCACTTTTGCCCTTCAGATAACACATCCCTAGCCACCTCAACCTTATTATGCTCCAAAGACTCTTCATTGGTATACAAGTTGTTTGATTCATGCACAAAGTCCTTAAATTCTACAAATGGTGGTACCTGTTCAGTTTGATCTATATCAGAATCAGAACCATTCATCTCATTATCCTTGGTTGGATCATAGTCATCATCACTTGATGAGTTGTAGCTGTAGTATTCCTCTTCAATAGGAATGTCATCTATTTCAGTTGGTACTCCATCAGTTTCAGGATGTTGAGTTGGAACTGAGACATCATTGTGAATTTCATTTAAGTCATAATACCCCACCTCAGGTATAATTGGGGCTTCATTTGACATTGGATCAATTCCATCCAAGTTAGGTATGTCATCTAGCTCTTCATCAAACAAATCTTCACACTCTGCTTCCATCTCATTAACTTTTTTCTCTCCCTTTTCATTTTCTGTCTTCTTAGTTTCTTTTTTCTTACTGCCTTGGTTGGACTTGGACATAATAGGAATTTCTTCAACTTCAACATCTTCATCAAGCACATCATATAACTTCTTTCTAACTGTAGAACTTCTTAAGAGACATGGTGTCCTCTTTCTAACTTTGCTTATACCTTGCCCTACAGGGGTAGTAAGACTCTCTTCTGCTCTCGTCTCTTGAATAGGTGTGACCTTATCAACATTTCTATTCAAGGGTGATTTATGGTCTAAGAACAGGTTAGCCCTTCCCCTTGAATCAATATCTCCTTCTGCCCACCATTTCAACAAATCAGACTCTTTGTCAACTATAAACCTGCTACCCTTCTTCAAGTAATTGAATACCATACTATGGCCTACTAAATCCATGTCCCTAGCTCCCATTCCTTTCACCAAATCTATCATGTTTATCTCATCACCATCTACAGATTCAAAGATTGCAATCTTCCCACTCAAATAGTCTTCACATTTCCATTTGTCCTTCTTAGAAGTTCTCCAATGACCATCATAGTTAACCCAAGAGTTTTAGTTCCAAGCTCTTCACTAGGCCTGTTAGACAAAAAAAAAAAAAAAATCATAGCAAACAGAGCACCACTATAAATTTCATTATCTTTCTAAGTAGAGAGCATACAAGTTAACCATTCTAGTTGTCTAAGTCCAACCACATTACAAAGAAGTATTGTTGTCACAAATAAGAGAAGATTATGTTCTCATTACAAAACAGAAACATTTTGAAAAATATATAAATATATGCTCTCTATCAGAGCATCATCATTGACAACAACCAAGTCTAATAATAAGGATTATTTTATACATAACAACATCACAACTAAAAACTAAAAGAGGATGTTGCAGTATAAGCTGAAAACAAAATATGGAAGAAAACCTTAAAATCAATACTCAAAATAGCAAATATTGAGTGTAAACAAAACAATGACTCTTGTTCAAATGGTAAGTAAACAAATAATGATGTTTGGTTCAAAGATACTTACAAACCACGCAGAGAAGCCATTACTCGTCCAAAGATTTAGGTTGTTGATTACAACCTAGTTGTAAGAATCGTAAGAACCACGGTTACTCGACCGACCTAGAGAGAGAAACATAAATGGACATGAATACAATGAAACCTGATCAAAACCCCTAAGATTCTAACCCGATTCAAGCTTCAACATCAGAAAAATGGTTTTAGGGTTTCGACCGTACCTTTCTTTCGTACCAGCAAACTAAGAGAAAAGTTGAAGGAGTAAAAGCTGATAGAAGTTCCCGCCTTCAACTGGCTAGGTGAGCAGTTGATGGGATAGTTTTTGGTAAGATTAGATCCTGTTCGTTGATCCCATGTGCATCTTCTGACCGTCAGATTACATCGGGGGTATTCTAGTCCAATGCAAAGCACGTGACTCGCACGCCCGCTACATAATGACATTTAGACGGAGAAAGGGTCAATGGGGGTTAACGCCTGAACGATAATGTTTTTAGGGGTAAAGTCCTAATATTGCTAAATAAGTGGGGGCATCTACTAAATAACCCTACTTCCTTGTTCCAATTTAACAAACTTGCAAATTCAACTCCATCGACCTAATAGGCTAAGAGACCTGCTTCACTTTTTTCTATAAATATTGGTTGCCATCTATCTTTCTTTCATAAAAGCTAAATCTTAACCCATTATCTCTCCATATCTCTCTATTTTACAAGTAGGTAACAAGTTCTTTCTTTTAACTTTGAACAAAAACAAAAAAAACTTCTTTGTTTTAAACTTTTTCTCCCTTATTTTTATGGTTGTATATTTTATCATTTTGTTTTCACCCTTTTTTTGTTTATTGTATTATATGTTATCCCCTCTGGAGAATTATTTTCATTAATTTTAAAATTAGGTCTCCACAAACAACAATTACTACTACTTTTGATTCTCTTATGTTGCGATAACTCAGTTACAGGAATTGATTAGATTTTTTGACGACTATAGAGAAAATGAGTTTATTTCTGCCATTTTAGCTGCTAAAGAGGTTGCAGAGGTCTTAGATATCGAGCCTATATTCCCACAAAAGCGTGTCATTCGTAGAAAGAAACAATTTGATGAAGATACCAATGTCAACGATGAGATAACTCAGACTGCGGAAGAATCTTTCAAAGTTACCTATTTCTTATATATCGTTGATCAAGGTCGTATTTCATCGAAGACTAGGTTTGAGCAGTTTCAAGAATATGAGAAAGTTTGGGTTTTTGTTTGATTTGAAGAAATTTACTAGTGCAGATGATGAAAGCTTAAAAGAATATTGTCTTAAACTCGAAGGTTACTTAAAGCACCACATGCAATCTGACATTGATGGAGCTCAAATGTTTGCATAACTCAAAGTTTTAAAAGTGATTTTACCAAGTGCATAAGAAAAACGATTGAAGTGCGTGATTTTATTAGTTCTAATTCTAGGGAATTAAATTTTCCAAATGCTTGGATTTCTTACAAGATTGTATTAACTATACCAGTTACAGTAGCCTCTGCTGAGAGAAGTTTTTCTAAGCTAAAATTAATCAAGTCTTACCTCCACTCCTCCATGTCACAAGAGAGATTGAACGGACTAGCTATGTTATCAATTGAACAAGATATGACGAAAGAATTGGATTATGAACGCATAATTAGTAATTTTGCGTCTCAAAAGGCAAGAATGTTTTCTAAACATTCTTAGCTCATCTATATGTAATTAGATCTTCTTACATAGTATATAGTTCAGATTTATGCTTTTCAGTTATGTTTTTTATACTAATTCATCTGCTACACTAAAGAAATTTTTTTTCCTAACTACTGTTGAAAGGGCCCCAATATTTTCTTCGCTTTAGGCCTCCCAACTACTTGGGCCGGCCCTGGGGTCGATGTCTAAATCTCCCAAGATAGATATTTAGTAAAATCCCTGGACATCGAGAGGAGAAATAATAGATTTTAGTTGTAGAGCTAAAACTTGTCATTTTAATTTTCAAAAACAATAATACTTCATGAAAAAATATATTATTGTAATGATACACATATGAGGTCTTGTAACATATATATTTTTTTTTGTTCAAATCCTTGTAACATATTTGATGTGACGAGGAAACAAGTTAATTTGGTGAGAAGTAGGATCTACACTACTTTCCAAAAAAAAAAAAAATACAAAAACAGAATTATAAAAGAGTCTTTCTGCCGTATAGAGTTTTTTTTGTTGAAACTCTGCCTATTGCCGCCCTCTTATTTAATCGATTACCCTTTTGTTCTTATATTCTTTCATAACTTTACAATTGAAACATTTTCACCAAAGCCCAAGCAAAGTTAACTGACTTCGTTGTTATTGGATTTTCACAGTATGAGCTTGAACTCATTGAATCAACCCTAGGTATAAATTTAGAAGTTCTACATGTTTGTACCATAGTTGGGTCGTTAGAACAGTTAATTCTCAAATGTTAACATACAATTGTTATAATGAGTATGTTGATTGATTTGCCAACTAAGATCAAAGTAATAAAATTGTTATGTATTTTAGTTTTCTCCAATGTCTTATTTTGGAAAGACTAGGCAGGATCTAATTAGGAAGATTATACACATAAAAAATAGAAAACTAACCTATAATTATGTATTTTGGTTTTATCAAGACTACTCTGGATTTCATTAGGGAGATTGTTTACCTGTAAGGAAAAAAAACCTGTGCGTATATAGATAGAACCTGTGTTTATAAGATAGTGATTTTTGCATGAAGTTAAGCATATAATAAACGTTCACTTCTTATTTGTGAGTTCTCTGCCCATGGAATATTCATGTATGAAGGAAATTGTTATTAGGTTTAATTTTGCAACTCTATTTTTCCTCGTACGTGTATGAGTCATCTCATAAAATTGATGTTATATTCTTCCAATTTTTTTTGGATTGTTCAACATGTTCTGTCATGTGTTTATTAAGTTCAATGGCTAGGCTAGGACGGTTAGGTTGTGCCATATTTCTAGGCTTGGAAGTTCCTAGTCCGCTTTTTTATTTAAATTTAGGCCTAAAGTTCGAGTAACTTGGGGGTATGTGAGGAAGTTATGGTGGTTCCTCAAGTCCGAGTCTATTTTTCAGGCTTGTTATTGTCTGTGAACTTCTTCTTCAGACTACATTTGATGTAGTATCTTGGAACGCTACGGTCGCTAAGAGAATACCTGATGGCGGCCATCCACCTAGTCGGCCTCTCGGCCAGACTAATAGTGGGCCTAACGGCCAGGTTACTACATTAGCGTAGTTTCCAGATTTTAGTATTTAGGGTTTCCATATTTAGAGTCCTAGCAATGAAGGAAAGTATCTTTAATAGTTATCTTATGTCCTTATTTGTGTCTATCTAGGAAAGTCTAATCTCTATAAAAGAGAAGTCCGGTCTGTCTTGTTAGATATAGAATTGAATTATCAAATACAAAATCTCCTTGATTGCATCTTCTTCTTTAATTATTTCAGTTGTTCTTCGTTTATTCATCGTTTAATCGTTATTTTATCCGCTTTATTTCATTAGTTTAGTTTATAAGAATGGTGGATTCTATTACTTTTACGCTTCCGCAACAATCTACATCAGCTGGTATAAAGAGCTTTAATAATCTGGAAACAGAAATTTTTTTTTTAAATACTTCTCATCTTGAATGTTGGAATAATCTTCCGCGTTTAGGTTGGGATCCTTTTAGAGATGCACAACAACTCTATGTTGATCGAAAAGATCAAAACAAAATTAATGACGTTTCCAAAATTCCTATGTTTGATTATCAATATCATATAGATTTTTGGATTCAACAGATGGAGGATTGGTTTATAAACCAAGAAGTCCATGATGAAGATTAGGTTTTTGTCATCGAACAACACTTGTCTAAAAGAGTCTATGAAAAATTCAACGAGATGCAACGGAGACTCATTGATCAAGGCACATCGTTCATAGATAATTGGAATCAAACGAAAAGTATTTTTCAATATGTTTTTCTCCCTTTAGATGAATACTTCTCTTATGAAGAATATCGAATCGAAACGAGCAAATTTTCTGAAACTCCTTCTCCCACCGTGTCCATTACGGTTAAAGGAAAGATTCTTGACAAAAAAGATATTAGTTTTTCAATGACTGGGGAAGAAAAATCGACAAAAGAAGAAGGAATTCAATTGAATAACACAAGTCCGAATTATTTATTTGATCCACGAATAATACCGGGAGAAAAATTAGTGGTTTTGAATCATAAAATACTCCCTAGTCCATCTTTATCTCCACCTCTAGAAGAGGTAAATGAAACGATGAGTTTTGCTACGTTATCTTTTGAAACCGGATTGGTGCATCCACCAAGATCAGTTATATTGATATATTGGCTTGGGAAGTAACTAGGTTACCAGTTATTGGTAGATCTTTGGTTTATAAACTCCACGAAGATGAACGTGGGAAGATAATTATAGCTATTTTTGAAAAAGTGACGAATTGGATGCGGAAATTCAAGGTTGATTTTTCCATAGAGTATTATGCGGTATTTGTGGTCTTCTTCGTCAAATTAAAAGATGAGGGAAGATGTCGCAATTTATTGGACTTTTATGCACTACTACTGCTTTTGCGAGTATCTTGGCATCATACGATTCCGATTATATTTGATCCTATGGTCAATATTTGTCTTCTTCAACTTTTCGACAAATCACGAGCAAAGTGGGAACTAAGGATTGCCTTCAATGTCGTCGATATCTATTCGTTTTGTCTGGCAGAGCCAATTTATGAAGACACCAACTTGAGGACAAGTTGGTCCACAACGGGAGAGTATGATGGCGGTCATCCACCTAGTTGGCCTCTCGGCCAGACTAATAGTGAGCCTACCGGCCAGATTACTACATTAGCGTAGTTTCCAGATTTTAGTATTTAGAGTTTCCATATTTAGAGTCCTAGCAATGAAGTAAAGTATCTTTAATAGTTATCTTATGTCCTTATTTGTGTCTATCTAGGAAAGTCTAATCTCTATAAAAGAGAAGTCCGGTCTGTCTTGTTAGATATCGAATTGAATTATCAAATACAAAATCTCCTTGATTGCATCTTCTTCTTTAATTATTTCAGTTGTACTTCGTTTATTCATCGTTTAATCGTTATTTTATCCACTTTATTTCATTAGTTTATAAGAATGGTGGATTCCATTACTTTTACGCTTCCGCAACAATCTACATCAGTTCTTATTGTGAAGAAGGTTCCTATATCATTATAATCCAATACACAAGCTCAGAACTCCATTTCTATTTATATCAAGTTTATTTTCAAGATCTACAGTTTCATCTTATTATAAGGTAAGAAACCATCTTTCAAATTTATGTTTTCGCTTAACATCTTCTAAGATTTATATGATTTTGTTTATAAATGGTTGTAATCACTATATCATCGAATCATCATATCATATTTCATTAGATTTAGTTTTCCTATTGATTATAAATCGTTTTAATTATTTACAAACCAGATTTTGATCTCTTTTTAAAATCGAAACATCATTCATTCTCTTTTTCATACAGAAGATTTCAGATCTGTATATTAGGTTTTTGATTTTCTGATATTAGGTTTATGAAAGAATGTTTAATTATTCATAAAGTACGTATAATTGCGTAATTTCTGAAAAGGTACATGTAATTTATAGCAAATTACACATATTTGTGTTATATTACAGTGTCAATGTGATTCAAACTAAAATATTATTTATCTCCAACACATGTTGAAGTTTATCAAACATTATGGATAATTTATTCATTGTTTAATGTCGTTTATGATAAATTATAAATTTTTCTGACTAATGTATATGTTTTTTTTTCTTGTAGTAAACCAGTACTGATGGAATTTCCTACAGAATCATCACATAAACTATAGAAGTATAAATTATGATGAAGAAGATTGTTTCTATGATCCTGTTTGGACAACAGAGTCTTATGTGAAGACTTACAAGGAACATATAAGCCCTGCCCCTAACTTTGATGAACTACTTAATTTAATGAAGAGTCAAAAACACTGCCATGTTTGATTCACCGTAGACCTAGAAGACCAAAGACAGTAAGGATCGAGAGCTCGGGCAACATTCCAACGGAGTATTCAATGGTAGATAATGGACATTGACATACATACATATGATAAATTACGTTGTATACATGACAAATGATGGTTTCCTCGTCATAAATAACACATAATTTACGAACTTGTTTCATAATTTGTATTCGATGTGTGTCTATGTATGAGTAAAAACGAAAGTTAAGTGAGAGAAAGTTGATATATATGTTTTGAATATTAACCCCCAAATCGCGCTAATTGATCTCAGAAAATACACTATTTCCAAATCTGAAAGTTAAGTGAGAGAAAGTGATATATAGATTTTGTTTCCAAATCAGGATGAGAGAGAAAATCTGTTTTGGAAAATATCCGTTTTCCAAATCTGTTTTGGAAAATATCCTTGATCTGTTACTTCCTATTAAAACCCCCAAATTACGTCCAAATCTTGCCTTTCCAGATTCTTTCCGCCCCCAAATTAAAAACCCGTGAAATATGAAGGTGGACATTGACGGGACTCTGTTGTAGAAAGTGAGGGGTTTTATGTCCATATGGTAAAAGGACTAAAAATCCATTTTTTGGGAAGATTGGATCCTAACCCCTTTTTAAACATTATTTTGGGACCCCAAAACAATGGTTATCTACATACTGGCCACCATTTTTTTTTGTAAGGGTTTTCAGATTTAATGTAAGGGTTTTGATTCAACTAAAAATTAATCACTTTTCGTGCTTTTGATTTCAGGGTAATCTTATGTTTCAAGGTGACGATAGGTATTCTGAAGTTGAGTTTCCAATGTATTTAGATATACTCCCATTTTTGTAGTGACTATTATTTCTTTATGTTCAATTTTCTTCGATTTTCACAACGGATTGGGGTCGATACCTCAATCTCGAATCTTATCTAAAGGTCTCGGTCGACGAAGATCTTAGGTATTCAAATAACTCGAGATCCAAGAGTTCTTTGGGGAGGAAACGTTTCCCACATAATTCACAAGATCGGAAATACGATCTATCCTAAATATCGAGTATCGTAGAAATAAGCGAACTTGTCTATATCAAATATATGGATAATCCCAAAAAGGAACCCTAATGTTTCACAAATGTTGAATAACAATATTACTGTAACACGAAGGTTCTCAATCACCTCCTCTAAGTCGCTCGATGCAGTCGACTAAACATGTCTATAAGAGGTAGTAAACTCGTCTCGAAGAAGGCACGCTCACATTACGATCAAAAGCTACGTCTCGAGCTTTAAACGATCAATCAAAAGTCCAAACCTAAACTTGGGTCACCTCAATACTCAATTATTTTGACTGCAAGAACATCCTAACACGCTCGAGCACCAGAGAGGTTTCTTTGCAGGTTTCGACTATAGTTGGTGAGGAGAATCGAGATTGGACATAAGAATGTCACATATTTAATGATACAAGAAGGACAAAATTTGACATCATCACATAAGACGTAAACAAAGTGCAAGTGTCTTCTAGGTCAGTACCATGATGGTTCGCTCTGAAATGATCCTTACAAAGATATAACAGGAAGATAAAAAAGTAAGCGTTGCATAACTCCATTTTTTCTCACGGAAAGGACATGCGCCTAATTTCTAGGCATCTGTGGGGCATTTCTTGTTGGTGGCCTTTTTTTTTGTACTGTTCCAGTATCGAAAGTGGGGGTGTCCCTAAATATCTCTTTGGTAAAGGTCTAAATCTATTTCTTTTTGGGTATAAAAGACATTGCAATCTCTCAAACTCTTTCAACAATTGGTTGCCCAAGTGGTTTAATGTGTTGACATAAACTCCAAAGTCCTGGAAGTCACAGGTTCGATTTACAGAGGAAGTGGTTTCCTGTACAAATAATGTTGTTGGGTTTTAGGTCATAGTTCAGTTGGGCTATATGCCCGTTCTTTGTAAGAGTTTGAATTGGGCAGTTCTCGCTAGTCAATTTCAAAAAAAAAAATCTCTCAAACCCTAGACATAAAAGAAAAGAAAGAGGTCAACAGTTGGTAGCCCAAGTGGTTCCAAAGTGTTGACATAAACTCCAGAAAGTCCTGGAGGTCCCAGGTTCAAATCCCAATTATTTGAATGGGGATTATTAGGGTATAAATAATGTAGTTGACATTTAGGCTATAATTTAGTTGGGCTATAGGTCCGCCATAGTTTAGTTGGGCTATAGGTCTGGTCTTATAAGAGTTTGAATAGGCGGTTATCGAGCCTATCAAATCTTTGATGTATCAATGAAGGAAGAGGGTCTCTGCAATCCAGCGGATCCAAAAAAGCAAAAACTAGAAAAAGAAACGGAGGAAAAAGATAACCGGAAGCTGTATTCTCTGATGATCTGAAGGAAATCAGGTATCGAGGATCTGTTCGGTTTTACCTATATACTTTATTTTTTCTTGTGAGGATCTGCCCTTAGATTAATTAGTGTTAATATACAAGTCTTTATAAAGTTGTTTCCTTATTAAACCAAAATCAACGAAGTTAAAAACATTTGACTGACATCGGGCTCGAAATTAGTTGTCTGTATAAAAAAAATGGTTGTCTACATACATGGCCACCATTTTTTTTGGTCGATGTTTCGGGAAAATAAGGATATTTTCCGGGGAAGACAGTTTTGGGTGGAAATAAATTTTTTTTGTTTCTTCCAAACACTACTCACTTCTTATGTTTTGATTTTCTTCTTCCACCATCTTCTTTCTCACCAATATCCTGGCGGTCATTATTTTGTGCGACAACAACTCCGGTGATCTACCTCCCTCTCTTTTCTTACTTCCAGCAGAACCCTCGTCTGGAAAACATTTCATTTTCATAATAGAAAACCCTAACGCCATAAAAATCTCTCACCAACATTGAACCATTCAAAGATGATCTTCCTCCCTAAAACCCAATCAAATTTCCATCTTCTTCTCTTCCATCACCACTCGTTTCCTCTCTTCCACATCCAACCACCGCCGCCCTAACCCTGACCCCGATTCACCAACATCCGATTCCTACGATGAACTCATCACCACCGCCGGTCGCTCCAAACATTTCAAAACCATTCACTTACTTCTTTAACACATCCAACACCTTCAAATTCGTTACCGAAGAAGAAAATACCAATTCAACACTCCTTGATCAACTCACTGAAACCCTAGCTCATCTCGACAAAGGATTCGCCCGTAAAAACGCATTCGACTCTCTAATCTCACGTCTCTGTAAAACCAATCGAATCAATGAATCTCAACGCATAATCACTAAAATGATCGATAATGTATACGGTGTTAATTCCTCCACATTTCACCCACTTCTCAATTCACTTACCCGGAAACGGAAATTCAACGAAGCTTGGGGAATCGTAAAATTGATGAGAGAGAAAGAAATCCCAATCGACGTTTAAGTAAAACTGTTGAAGAAAAAGGAATGAAAGAAGATCCAAGAACATATGAAGCCATTGTTATGGGTGCTTGTAAGGTTGGTAAGGTTGGTAAGGTTGGTAAGGTAGAAGGAGCTCTTAGGGTTTTAAGAAGAATGGAAGAAGATGGAGTTCCGGTGCTTTATAGCACAAATTTTCACGTTATCAGTGGGTTAATGGGGTTAGAGTTTGTCAGTTGAGTTTGTAATGGCAATTGGGGGAAAAGATGATAAGGGTTTCAATAGAGAGAAGTCTGTGTACCTGGGGAGTTGTTTGATTAAGAAGAGAAGGGTGGAAGAAGCTAAGTTTGTTTTTGGAGAAATGGACAGAAGAGGTTTGAAGGTTGGAGAGAAACTAAGATCAGAGTTTGAGAGTTTATTATCTTTTCGGTTCCGTGTAATTTGTATATGGGTTATTAGTACTGAAACTGGGTTGAAGGTTGGAGAGAAACACGTCGCCGGTCGTCGCCGACCATTTCCGGCCGGCACTTACATTCCGGGGACTTGACAAGGAGCAAAGAAAGGACTAAAAGCAAAGAAAGGACCTAATTAATAGGACCTAACTAATAGGACTAAAAGCAAACACATTTAACAGTAGAAGGACTAAATAATAATTAGTTGTGGTGAACTGATGCTGCCAGCTCATGGGCCTCCATGTTGTGGATCCGATTGCAATATGTCACCTCCAGACAGTTTGAATTAACCCTCGATCTAAGACCATTAATTTGGTGCGATATTCTCCAAGGGATGATGGGATCGACGGCTGAGATCAAATCTAATAAAATCCTAGAATCACTTTCCACTATATAAGGGGGTTGATTCAGTTCTACCGCTAGGGTTATTCCCAGCTCCCCCGCCGACATCTCACTTTGTAGAGGAGAGACAGACTGTATACTCTTCGTTTTGAAGCCTAATATTGTTCCTTCCAAATCCTTGGCTATGGCTGCACATGATGAGCTACTTTCTTTGAAGGAACCATCACAATTTATCTTGATGGTTCCAAGAGGAGGAGGGCACCAGTGATTCACCTGCAATGAGTTATTAGTAGTGTTGGTTAAAGCTAGATCTGAAACATACCTTAGTTCTTCTGTAGTCAACCACCAACATCGAATCAGATCTGGTTTTTTGTTTTGGAAGTATAATTCGTTTTTCGTCTTCCACCAGAACCAGAGAAGGTATGTCACAGTATACCATTCCTGATTCCCCTTTTCCTTCTTTGAAAGAATATTAGCTAGACATTTGATCGGATTTGTGGTAATGTATTGTAGGTTTTTCAAACCGGCTTTGCGAAGTAGATCCTGGTACAGTGGGCAACTTCGGAACAGATGGTGAGTGGTTTCTTCTTCTCATAAATCACATAACTTGCATGTCTCTGATTTTTCTGGAATTCTTTTATGAATGTTACTTAATGTCGGTAAACCTTCATTGATTAATTTCTATACGAAGATTTGGATCTTTGGTAACATATGTTTCTTTTTCCAAAAATCTTTCCAAGGGAATTCGTGAGCCTCTTGTGATTTAACTGGAAGTTCTTTAATCTCAACATAGAATGATTTTGCTGAAAATTGTCCCGACTCTTTAGGTTTCCAGATCAGTACATCATTCTGATTTACCTGTTTAATTTTTGTGTTGATAATGGCCCGAGCCTCTGTTTCAGTAAACCATGTCTTTATATTATCAGTGTTCCATGCTTGTTCTCCCTGTATCATTAAATCAGAAACTAATAAAATGTCCTCAGGTAGATTGGTAGTATTAGTAGGTATATGCTCTGGTAGATCTTGTATCCAGGGATCTGATCTAATATTAATTTGTGAACCATTGCCAAATAACATTTTTCTTAATAGTCTCTTTGGTATGAACCATAGCTTGCCAGAAGTGAGAGGTCCCTTGGGTTATCTCATAGGACCAAAAGTCAGTATTCCTGAGATACTTGGAGTTGATAAGCTTCACCCAGACCTCATTTGGTCTAGTGATAAATTTCCATGTCATGTTTGCAATAAGGGACAGGTTAACTTCATGAATAGTTCTAATACCTAGCCCACCCTTATGCTTAGGGGATGAAATGATGTCCCAATTAATGAAATGAAGCTTTTTTTCAGTAGTATTATGACCCCACCAGAAACAACGTTCAATTTTCTCTAGTTGATACACAACATGTTTAGGAATAAGTTGAAAGCTACTAGTGTATGTGCAAAAAGAGGCTAAGATGGACTTAATGAGAACAGTCCTACCAGCTTGTGTAGTAAATTTATGCTTCCAACCAGCTAAAGTATTTTGAAACTTCTCTATAAGCCAGTTATAACTCTGAATTCTATTATTTTTTTTGAGGACAAGGGCGCCTAAATATTTCTCCCTATCTGTCATGAGGGGGGCTTGGAGCCTGCTAATGAAAGCCTCCTTGATGTTCGAAGGCACTCCTCTACTGAAGTAAATAGAAGATTTAGTGAAGTTTACCTGTTGTCCTGAAAAGCTGGAGTAATGTTCCATTATCTGAATAACTGTATCAAGATTATGTATATTTGCTTTACCAAAAACAAATATACATAAGGAGTGAGAGAGACCGAGAGCATAGGATAAAAAGATAGGGCGATAAAGGACAACCCTGCCTTAGACAGGGTCATCATCAACAAACAGGAGATGTGTAATGGAGGCGGCTGCTGGATTGACCTTATATCCTGTAAATTTACCTTTGTTCTCGTAATGATTAATAAGGAGTGAGAGAGACCGAGAGCATAGGATAAAAAGATAGGGCGATAAAGGACAACCCTGTCTAAGGCCTCTAGAGACCGAAAAGTCTCTAACTATACTACCATTAATTTGGATATTGAATCTCGAAGATGAAACACAAGACATAATCAAGTTTAGGATTAGACCAGAAAGACCAGTAGATCTTAAAACTGTTTGGAGAAAATCCCAACTCACTCTATCATAAGCTTTCGCCATGTCCATCTTGAGTGAGAAAGTACCTTTTTTAGCCCTAGAAGAATGCATTGAATGGAGGAGTTCTTTTGTGATGACTATATTGTCCATAATTTGTCTATTAGGTACAAATGCATTCTGGTTCCACAAAATACACTCCTCCAAAAAAGGTCTAAGTCGATTGGCAATAATTTTGGTGATGAATTTGTAGACCGAATTGCAAAGGGAAATCGGTCTAAACTCCGAGGCCGTACTCGGATTCCTGATTTTGGGAATTAAGGCTATAGTCGTATAATTTAATTGAGGGTCTATCTTACATGTCGAGAAATCTTGTTGGATATATTGAATGAGTTCTCGACCAATTACCTCCCAATGATGCTGAAAGAAAAAACAAGGAAGCCCGTCTGGTCCCGGACTCTTGATAGACCCCATCTCCATCACGACTGCCTTAATTTCTTCAGCTGATGGAGTCCTTGAGATATCTGCTAGTTGTTTGACCGAAAGAACCTTATATGCATTCATGACCTCAGCAGGAGGATCATTGACAAGGTCACCTGTGAACAAATTCTGAAAAAAAGAAATAAATTCATTTTCTATCTCCTCTTTGTTTTTAGAAGATCTTCCACTACTAAGTTTTAATTCATGGATCCTGTTTTTCTTTTTTCTACTTGACGTGGTCATTGACAAGGTCACCTGTGAACAAATTCTGAAAAAAAGAAATAAATTCATTTTCTATCTCCTCAGCAGGAGGATCATTGACAAGGTCACCTGTGAACAAATTCTGAAAAAAAGAAATAAACTCATTTTCTATCTCCTCTTTGTTTTTAGAAGATCTTCCACTACTACGTTTTAATTCATGGATCATGTTTTTCTGTTTTCTACTTGACGTGGCTATATGAAAAGCTTTAGTGTTACGATCCCCATTTTGAACCCATTTAGACCTTGATCTTTGTTCTGCTCTTGTTTTTTGGAGGTCTTCCAAATATATAATTCCCTCTTGAATTTTGCTTTCCATATTTAATACATCATTTGTTGGAGGGAGAGATTGTATTTGTAGAAGCCTTTTCATTAGAATATTGAGTCTGTTTTTAATAACCCCAAATGCTCTTTTACTCCACTTTTTGATCGAATTTTTAACTTCTTGTACTTTTTCAAGAAAAGAGCCCGAACTTTGATCCCATTTTTCTTGGAATTGAGGATTATACTGTTCATGTTTAGTCTAAAACACTTCAAACTTTGAGATGGTTTGTAAAGGTTGTCTTTCCACAATAAGTTTCAAAAGAATAGGCGCATGATCGCTGTTATATCGTGGAAGATGAAAAACTCCTGCCTCTGGATAGCACATCAACCACTCAACATCACATAGAACTCTGTCCAGTCTTTCTTTAGTCAAATGATGCATGGCTTTGTTGTTGGTCCAGGTATAAGCCGGACCATTAAAGCCCAAATCCAGAAGGTTTGTGTTGCTTATGAATTGCTGAAATTGAGTCAAGAAAGGGATATTAGAACTTCCTCCAAATTTATCTTTTTGGTCTGAAAGGGCATTTAAATCACCTAAGTAGCAGTATAGGTTAGATAAACCCTGGATTCTAGTGAGAAGATTATTCCAAAACGAAGGTCTATCCTGAATATTTGGAGGACCATAAATACATAACATATCCCAGGGATTAGCTCCCGGGACTGTAACAGTTGCATGAGTTAAGTTAACAGACGAATAAATAATATCTACTTGAATATCGTTCGACCAATACAAAAGTAAACCACCGCTACGACCCAAAGAGGGAACTACATGATATTTAATAAGATTAAAATTACGAAAACATGCAAGAGGAATATAGTTAGAAATTTTGGTTTCAGAAAGAAAAATCACAGAGGGTTTTAACGCTCCCAGGAACTGATTAAGAGTTTCTCTTGTCGGGGTGTTCCCAAGCCCGCGACAATTCCACGCCAAGATATTCATTTAGACGTCGGCATTGGGGTTGCCGATACCCTTTCTTCCTTCTTTTCCTGTGCCTGTTGTCTGCTTGTTCTCTTGAAATGTTTGGTAGCTCGAACATCCTCGAGTGTCATCTCTGCGTCAACATAGCCAGAATTACTTGTTGTAGCTTTTCCCGGAATACCACTTCGTACAAACTTGTCTTGTTCAAACAGAGTATTATTGTAAACACCCATGGGGATAATGGCATTCGGAACTCCTCTCTTTCTTGTCCTACACAGATTAGACAACAAATCCCCAAAGTTAGTTTTAACTGAATAATAGAATTCCTGTTCAAAATTCTCCTGGTTAACAGAGGTAACATTTGATTGTTGCGGGTTCCGAATTAATTCCCAGACCATATGAATCTAGTTCTTTAACTCTCTTTCTTGGGCCAAAAGGAACTTTAAAGTCATCACTATGTTCCGATTTCATGGCCTTTATGACTTTAATTCTAAGATCATCCGAGATATCCTGTTTCAAAAGATCATTGCAGGCTAGAATGGTCGAACAAAACTTGATAGTATGACCAATAATACCATAGAAAATGCAAAACCTAGGGAGTTTTTCAATTTTCAGAGAGATTGCCATAATTTTGGTGTCCGAAAGTTTCAGGTAAACCACTTGTTGAAGTGGTTTGAGTATGTTGAGTTCAATCTTCACTCGTCCAAACAGACTCCATTTTGAAGCTTCTTCTATTGTTGTTGGAATATAATTGCCTATCGACCCTGCTAAACGATTCACCACCGTACTATTAAGGTGACTTGGTGGTATACCATGCATTTGGACCCAAAACCAAGCCGAGTCAAACACATGATTAACCGGCATAACTTCCGGAGTACATTGTTGTAGAATAATTAATTCTTCTTGGATTACCCATGGAGCACTTTCCATAGCCAAATCCAATTAAGTGGCGGTAGCGAATTTGATCAGAAAAACATTGTCTTTGATTTCTGTTAGAGTGAATTTGTTGCCATGGATGACCCGAGATAGTCGTGATAAAGCCTGGTTTATATCAACTTTCTTTGTGCTTTGGATCCACAAAACTCCATTCTTCATGACATCCGTATCCCATGGAACGAGATCTTGTCCATCCACTGTGATTTGAACTCGATCGTTAGTAGTCAGTGCAGAATTGGTTGCTCGGTTCTGCCATAGCTATCAGAAGAAGAGACACTAAAGATAGTAAAAACAAATTAGAGAATAGATCTTGACAAATAACTCCTAAAGAGTGAATGAGTTTGGAATTCCATATTAGAATATCTGAATTCGTGAAAAAGAGAGATAAAAAGTGGCCTCTAACCACCCATAACTACCCAAAAAGTGGGTATAACTGCTAGAACCGTCGCCCTTAACCGTTTGCACCGCTAGTGTAGGTGGTAAAAAGGGAAAAAAATAACTGCTCCGCCCGGCTCTCTCTCTCTTAAATCTATTTCTTTTCGGGTATAAAGGACCTTGTAATCTCTCAAACCCTAGACAGAAAAGAAAAGAAAAGATTGAGAAAACATGGAGGATGAAGGTTTGTGCAATGCGCCGGATCCAAACAAGCAAAAACTAGAAAAAGAAACGGAGGAAAAAGATAATCAGAAGCTGCTTTCTCTTGATGATCTGAAGGAAATCAGGTATCGAGGATCTGTTCGGTTTTACCTATATACTTTATTTTTTCTTGTTAAAATTTTACTTCTTACCAGGCTTCAATTTGATTTTTTAAAATTATAGGTTAGAGTAATTAGGAACTGTTACTCAAATAGTACCCAAAATCTTGATGCAGAGATAAATTAAATTAAGAAACCCTAAAACCTAACCTATAAATATTTGGTCTCATCTTTATACGATGATGAGGCTTGTTGTTGAACTCTCTACTACTTATTTCATCACATTGTTCTTTTTCTTCAGGGAAAAGATCCATAACTATATCAGTTACTGGAAGCCCCTTCCTTATCGAAAAAGAACGGAAGAACCTTGGGACTTCAATTATGAAGTAGAGCTACAAAAAGTCCTTGGGAATAATTATCATGATAACCCAATGGCCAACAGAAGCACCCATGACATACAAGATGAATTTAATCTCTTCAAGGTAATTAATCTCTAAACCTGTATTACGAGGTAATCAATCCATCTGTTATTTGTATTAACATGTTTTTATGGTTCTTTAGGAAGTGATTACTGAATTGGACGAGGACCGTCGGGCATTCATTAAATATTTGAACGAAACATATGATGCAGAATGGAGATTTTATTTGGGAAGGTTATATAAGGTAAACCTCTATCTCTACAACTTAACTCCATCTTTGTTTGCCCTAAATTTTACATGTATGAACAGTTGGGCATGGACAACGTGCATAAGAAGATGGGGGAGGATATCACGAAAGGTAAATCTGATAGAAGTTTCCTCCTTGATTTTTTTGACAAAAAATCAATTCCTACTTACAAGAAGATGGATTTGGGAGACACTAAAGATGATACTTACCAGGTAATCGAAGTATAACAAATTATTTCTAATGATTTTCCTAATTTAATTGCTAGATTTTCCGAATTATAGTGTGGGGGTGATACAAAATAACAACATCGAATTGTTCCAGAGTTTGATGATGGGTAATGTGACGGTGTTGTGAAAAGGAATGGGTAATCGGGTTTTGTATTGGAACACACAAACAAATTGTGATTGGTTGAGGGGTCCAAGAAGCGCCCCTTCTTAATTTGTAATTTTTATCGAGTCCTTGAATTTTTGAAAATTCTTGTAGCACCATTTTCTGCATTAATCTTCTTTGGATGATGGTTTTCTCCTTCTGATTTCAATTCAGACCAAAAATATTAACTCAATATTGTTTGCATTTGCTCGCTGTAGATGGAAGCATATTTTTAAATGACCAATGAGACTTTTGTAATATCTTACTTAGGACATCCTTGAAGGAATTAAGAATCACTATTTTTTCTCCATAATCTTCATAAAAAGAATTAATATCCCACTTTTCGTTTCCTTACCTGGTGTGCTCAAACGACAACTTTGGTCGTATTTTCATGCAGATGCTTTACTTTTTTTTTTTTTTTTGATATGAGCTTGATCAATTTTAGATTCAGAGGCTCTTCACAACCCATTGAACTTGATCACTTGGATTCAGAGGTTCTGATTTAATTGCTATAACTCAACCCTGCTTTCTGGGTCTTCTTTTTGTTGATATTTTTTTGCTAATTTTTCTGTCTCCCTTTCTTAAGAGATTCTCTCGTTCACACCACCAGGTGGACGACCCCTTTCTTTGGGTAGTCACTTTTTTCCTTGCTCTCTCTTTGTTTCTTTTTCCTTCTTTGTGGGAATACCGTACATTAAGTTTTTTATTTGCCAATAGTGAGGAATTCATCGCCTTTTTTTCGTTGCATTTTCCTAGCTTTTTTCTTCCTTTCTAATATGGAGATACACCAAGACCCATTTTTCAATTTCCAATTAACCTTGGATGAATATTTGTGTAGGACTCAACATTGAACCTTCGGCTCTGATACCACTTGTAGGGGACGATATTTGGGAGAAAATATCTAGATATGCTTTATAATAAATTTAGACATATAGTAATATATTTAACTATATTATAATTTGGAGATGTACGGGCTAGAAGCCCGTACAGAGCTCCTTCAACTCTTACAACTTACTTTATAAGTTCTTCAATTCAATCTCTAATTTGCTTCTCTTGTGCTTCCTATGCTTCATGTGTTCATACCCACATCTTACCTCTATTTATACTAAAGATAGAGCATACTAGTAAAGACTAGAAATTTCCACATTGGGACTTACAAAGAGTTAATATAATTTTTAGACTAATCTTTTAGTCAAACTTCTCTAGACTATTATTCTCTAGATATTTCTACTTTTGAAAAGACTCCATCTAAATATTTCTCCCAATACAAAGAGTTACATAGGAAATTACAAATTACTAATTTCCAACAGTAATGGGGTTTTGTATTGGAACACACAAACAAATTGTGATTGGTTGAGGGGTCCAAGAAGCTCCCCCGCCCCAAGTTCTGTGAAGCTCCTAGTTTCTACTAACTTCGAAATCAAACTCTTGACCATGGTCTCAGCCTCCTTTGGGCTTTTTCATTTTGAAGCTCCTAGTTTCTAATAACTTCGGAACCGAACTCTTGACCCATTAATCTGATAAAAAATAGTGAAGGAAAAGTTATACCGAATGACCGTATAAAGTACAAGTATAGAAATACCACTTATCTGCATAACTATGTAGAAAACCCTATACATTGATCGAACGTCCATTATACAATCCAGCTGGATAATGCCAATTGCACCTCCATTTTTGGCCCATCAAGTTAGATCAAAAGAGGGCAAATTGAGTTGCCCGATTTCTGTCACAATTACATTTTATATCTATCATTGCCTTGTATCGTGCACATCATTTATTGCCTTGTATCATGTTTATATTTATATCTGTCATTGCCTTGTGTCATGGACATCATTTAATTGCCTTATAATCTGCTTCGATTGCCATTTCTATCGTTCCATGTCTATAGTTTGTACAAATTGTTTTTAATGATTTGTTAGTGATGATATGATTTTGTAACTGTAGGATTTGGCTGAAACGTTAGACAAACTGTGGAAGGGCCAGTGTTGTTCTGCTCATTTTTTCAATGAGGAAACTGAATTGGCAGGGATTGGGATAGGTGTAATAGAGTTTGTGGGTTGGCTTCTGGAAAAGAGGGGAGTTCATGTAGATACAACACTGCGTACTGTTCGTGCTACTACTGCTGCCAATATGCATGTGGATTGCGAGACTTAAAGAATGAATGTTACAGACTTGGTATTTTATGTGTTCACAGACTTTTTTTTCTTTTGGTTGTTGAAACATGTGTTGACAGACTTGATGTTCTTTTAATTGTCCGTTTATGTGAAAATGAGGCATCTAAGGGATACTTCTGGATCAGTCTAAATCTTCTCTTTTCTTTCATCATTTTTTTTTTGGTTTTGAGAAATCGACTACGTTTGAAGTTAGCCGTTACAAGCAAGGAAAGAAAAATCGACATATTTCGCTTGTTTTTTCAGATGAGGGAAACGAAAAGTAACTTACACAAATTTCGTGTAGATTTTCACTCGAAATATTAGGACTTTTCGATTTAGATTTCAAGAGGCCTTCCAAATTTAACCACGAAAGCAGACCTTCGTACTTTCTTTTTCATCTTTTAGTGGATTTCTTCTCATTACATATAGGTATGATATTTGATATGAAACCCTAGAAAGAGGAAGTCGGCGGCTAAAAACATTGTTCAACCATAATTTAATATGGAGAACTTTGTTCCACCATAATTTATTATGGAAGTTTTATGGGCCTTTGACACTTACAGAGGCGCCCTATAGCTTCGTTTGTTTTTAGTTATTTTCATTCCAAGGCTTCTTTTACATTGCAATTTACACTTCAAACTTAGTAGTTCTGTTACAAATTAGTTAATGATGTTTTCATTTTTTGCCCATCACAAGTTCACAACTCTTTTCAACTAAAATAAAACAATAATAATGACAATGCTCTTTTTAGGTTTCATGATAGATAAAATATATTTTATATGCAATTTTAATATAATTCTATTACTTTTGTGGTTTTGTAAAACTTCCATACTGACCGAAACGTTTGCATTTTTGGGTCTGCTTTCCCCGCAGGCAAACTAATTCGTTCGCTTAGCCCCATTAGAGTAAGGCTATCCAACCATTCATGCCTCTTCTTTTCTTGATGATTGTAGGGATGGAAGGACCACCCGATTCTGCATAAGACTATTCTCGGCTAGGAGATAGAATCATTTCATCAGGCCCACTTCTGCGGGTTCTTTCGGAATTGGAGTTTCATGTTCTCATGCTACGTCAAGACGTGTGACGTGCTACCCTATTCCGTAAGGAGGATCCTCTTGTTGAATAGAATCTTTACAACGTATTATTATTACTTACAAGCAAATACGTTATAAGTAAGGGCGAGAGGAAAGAGACAACAGTTGTTTACTAGCAAGCATTGATACAAGGCATTGATACATCATCTAGATGTGGTAAGCACGATAACCGCGCAAGTTAAACTTGTAACTAAAGAGGCCCAAATCCCAACCAACATGAAAGAGGCATATAATCCAACATATTCATTATATTATTTATACCTTTAATAACTCAATTTCAATAACCACGAATGACACCTGCCATGGTGGATCGAACCTATGACCTATATGTTATTGGACAATATGTCTAACGCTTTGAACCACTTTAAAAGTGATTTGGTTTGATATAAGTGTATGAATGATTATAAAATACCATGTCGAAATTAGTGCTTTTGGCGGAGATTTGTTGTTACCTTGCTAGTTTCCGATAACATATTCCGTTATCTCAGGGTTAAAGTGTTCTATGTGCGACATGCATGTATGCCACTTGACGAAACTACCCTTGTATCCTACTATTGTGTAAATGTGATTTTCTGTTTTATTTTTTCATTTGTACTAATGTTCATATGTATATTGGGCGAGAGGCGGCGATCAAAGCCCAAGAACTAGGGCTCGAAAAAAGCGAGAAGAAAGTTCAATTTGCACAGCTAACGGAATGGCAGATGAGTTGTCATTTGCTTTGAAAAATGCAGGGTCTCAAGTGAGCAAGTATTGAGTAACTTCGGAACCAAACTCTTGACCCATGGTGTTAGGATGCTTTGGGTTTTTTCATGGTGAAGGTACTAGTTTCTAATAACTTCGGAACCGAACCCTTGACCCATGAATCTGATAAAAAGATAGTGAAGGAAAAGTTGTACAGAATGACCGTAACAAAGTACAAGTATAGAAATACCATTCATCTGCATAACTATATAGAAAACGCTATACATTGATGGAACGCCCATATACAATCCAGCTGGATAATGGCAATTGCACCTCCATTTTTGGCTCATCACGTTAGATCAAAAGAACAATAGGTTAGATGACACCTTGTGACCCACCCAAAGAGAAGTGTAACTTATCAAAAGAGGGCAAATCGAGTTGCCCGACTTCTGTAACAATTACTTTTTATATTTATCATTGTCTTATATCATGCACGTCATTTATTGCCTTGTATCATGTTTATATTTATATCTGTCGTTGCCTTGTGTCATGGACATCGTTTAATCTGCTTCGATTGCCATTTCTATCATTCCATGTACTATATTTTGTACAAATTGTTTTTAATGATTTGTTAAGTTGTGTCATACTGATGATACATGATTTTGTAACTGCAGGATTTGGTTAAAACGTTAGACAAACTGTGGATGGGCATGGGTTGTTCCAGTAATTTTTTCACTGAGGAATATAATTTGACATGGATTGGGAGAACTATAATACAGTGTATGGGTCTGATTCTGAAAGAGAGGGGAATTGACCGAGATACAACACTGGATGTTGGTGCTATGTGGTTTGCCTTAAAGAATGAATTTTACACACTTGTATTTTATGTGTTGACAAACTTTTTTCTCTTCCAACTTAGAGGTCAAGGGTTCGAGGCACACGCTTACCGGTACAAAAAAAAAACTTTTTTCTTTTGGTTGTTGAAACCTGTGTTGACAGATTTGATGTTCTTTTAATTGTCTAATTATGTGAAAATGAGGCATCTAAGGGAGACTTCTGGATCAGTCTAAGGTTGTGTTTGTTTTTTTATTTGTGTCTGAATCAGAATTGTCGAAAAAATGGCGTTAGAGTGGGTTGTACTAGGTTACGCAGCAGGTGCAGAGGTAATCATGCTTCTATTATTAACTTTACCTGGTTTAGATAGTCTCCGGAAAGGATTGATCGCTGTTACTCAGTAACCTACTGAAACCCTTTTTATCGATAGTACCTTTCTGTTTGTTCTTGTTAATGGACATTTACTGGAAATACGAAACAAGACCTACTTGTGAAGGACATTCTTGTACTCCAAGTGAACATATTCGTCATGAGAAATCAATCATGAAGAGTCAAAGAAATGCTTTATTGATCGCTGCTGCTCTTGTTTTCTATTGGCTTCTTTACTCTGTTACAAATCTTGTTGTTCGTCTTGAACAACTTAATCAACGTGTTCAGAAATTGAAGAGAGAAGATTGATCCATATCCAGATCTTAACTACAGACAAGCTGTTTCATTACTACTTGTTTAAGATCAAGTTTGATTTAATATCGTTTTTCTTTGTTTTGTTGTGATTTTGAATATTATGCAAGAATTTTTAGTTTAATTTTGTATATGATGATGATGCGTATGATCGAACTAGGGGTGTCAACGGGTCGGTTCCGGTTCGGGTATCTCACTACCCAGAACCGGAACCTATTAAAAGTTACAGTTCTGGTTCTTAGCGGTTCCGGGTCCGGTTCCATAATTTAAGGATCCAGAACCGGAACCTATAAAACATGCGGGTACCCATCGGGTATCAGATACTTATCGGTTCTTTTTAGGACTTCTTATTTAATCGTTTTTAACACTAATTAGTAAGGTCATACTTCATCCAAAAACTCAAATATTTTTTGTAAAACTATTAAATAAAAAAAATACATGAATGAGTTATTAAATTTTTTGACAAATCTGATTATTTTATAATTTAAGTTGCTATAAAATTTGTTATTAAATATAGTGTGATTGTCGATTAAGAATGTTATGTTATGTTAAGTGAAAAAATCAATAAGACATGACTATAACATAATTAACATAAAATAAGTGATTAAGACCTTAAAATTTGTGAAAGAATCGACTAATTACGCATTAAATTCGGGTATCGGGTACCCGTCGGATATACCCAATAAGTACTGTGATCTTATCGGTTCTTATCGGGTAATACCCGTCGGGTATTAAATTCTTATCGGGTATGAAAATGAGGATCCAGAACCGGCGTAAACAGTTTCAGTTTCGATTCGATTCCGGGTAAATGGGTACCCATTGCCACCCCTAGATCGAACACTTCAATATGAATCAATTGTTTTTGGAGTTGAAAATTGTGGGTCTATGTTGCTCTGATTAGATCCATGACAGGAACAATGGATAATATTTTAGTTCTATTAGCTAAATAATGCTCATACGTTGAGAGACATAGACATTTGACATTGTCGAGTTTGGTGATTAGGGCTAATTTCTATTAATGAGGTATGAGAAATTGAGAAGTTGCAATTTCAAACCAACACTAATTTGAGAAATGTTGCTATTTCTGAATCTCACACCCATCTAGCAATTCCACAAAGCATGGCTGTCAGAATTTCAACTTCCTATGTTCATTCTTGGTGCCTTTGAACTTATGTCCTACGGATTCATCCTCTACCTGTTGTTCGGGTAGTTTTCTTTAGTGTTTTCTATCAGATTAAGATGAGGGTAGTTTCGTCCCGGAAGATACGCGTGATTCACACACCCTTCGTGTAACACTGTCATAGGCTATTGGGGCTTGACGCCTGAACTATCATCATTTTAAGGGTGTAGTCGTTATATTGAAAAATAAATAGGATTCAATGTCTAAATCTCCCAATACAGATATCTAGTAAAATCGCTCCACACTAATGGGAGAAATAATAGATTTATGATGATGGTCGTGTTGAATAGTGGCTGATTATTAAAGAATGACGATTTTAGAGGTAAAATTTGACCAACCAGATCCATTTACTTATGAAATTTAGTTGGACATTTGTTAAAAGTATCGGATGAATTATGATTTATGACTTCAGTAACCTTATCTAGTAGAAAAACATATACTATGATTAACATTTTCTAGTAGAAAACCCTAACAGTTTTCATTTTCTATTTCATGGAAAACCATTCAAACTTCCAAAGTAATTACAGGATGACAATGCCCTATAATATGAAAGAACAAAAGATATTCAAACTTCCAAATTAATTACTCTAGAGTCAGAATAATAATAGTTTTCGTAGTGAGCCAAATTTTCCATCTAAAATTTCATTATCGATACGAATCTTACGGAACTCAAGAAATGGATCCGAGGAACATGACTTTTGATGGATTTATTGTGTATGACAGAATTTTGGAGCAATCAATAGGATTTTGTAGTTGTTGAATTCTCACCACATCATGGTAAACATATCTTGTGAAGAGAGGAAATTTTTGCTAGAATATAAAAAGGAATAAGAAACCCTGAAATAGAAAAATCATACTACTTTAGTTCTCTCCAAAATCTTATTTTGCTAACATTGGGATTTCATTATTATGATTATGCACTCACAAGAAAATACTTTTGTTTATATAGATAATGATTTCTATATGATGTTAAGCATGAAATAAATGTTCACTTCTTATTTGTTAGTTCTCTACCCATGGAATACCCATGTGTGAATGCAGCAACATTAGTGAAATTTCTAGATTTGCCATTTAGGGAAAATGCAAATCCTTAGAGATGATCTTATTAGGCTCAATCTAACAATCTTGCTACTATGTTTTGTCCATTTAAAGTAGTTATGTATATTTTTTTCTTTTTATGTGTATTAGTCTTCCAATAAAATCAATGTTATCTTCTTCCACTTTTCTCAATTATTCAACATGGTCGATCATGTGTCTATTGAGTTCAATGGTGAGTCCAGACTTTGTCATTTTTCTACAATTGAGAGTTTCCGTTCCTGTTTCACTTTTGAAATTTAGCTCAAGTTCGGATAAATTAAGAGTGTTAGGAAAGCTTCAGTGTTCCTCAAAGTTATTGTCTTTAGACTTCTCTTTTCCAAATATAATGTACCATCTTCGAATTTCATGGTCTAAATTTTCTAGCTTTCTTGAATTTCTCATTTTACTTGTTCTTTGTTATTGCATATTGGAAATAACTTTGAGAATTTGGATATTTATTTCTCGGGGCAGTGCTGTTCCTAAAAGATCTCCTATCTAGAGCAACTCATAGAACTTATGTTTTATTAACTCTAGGCTGAGAATTCACATTGAACAAATTCATCTCTTCCATGAGCCAGCCTAGTCAACCCAAAAAAGTGCAGGTGTCACGAACACAACAAGTTTTACCAGTAACGTCTTTACGGTTGACCACTTGTTAGTCTTTGTGTATGATAAAACACTTCAGCACGAAGGGATTAATTCAAGGGGAATTTGGTAAAACCTCCCTAAAAAATTTGGACTTTTGTTAAAAAAGATTAGTCAAATTCTTTTAGTCTTCAGCTCCCTCCGTATTTTTTTAATTTGCAACACCTTGCGACAGACTTGCAACACCTTGTGATGGCTGGTGACAACTTTGCAAAGTCTTGCGACAACTGTACACTGTTTTGCAATAGCTTTGGAGCGCCTTCTAACAACTTTGCAAAGCCTTGCAACAACTTTGCAACACTTTTTCAATGCCTTGCAGCACCTTGCAACATCTTTGTAAACAATTTTGGGTTTTTAACTAAATATTTGGTTTTTTAACAAAAGATACACAAAATTTGGGTTTTAACAAAAAAAATTTAAGTTGTCTTTTTAACTAATTTTTTTTTAAAATCGGATCTTCGGTCTAATTCCCTGTTAATTGTTAATTGGATTAATATTAATAGTTTCATATTCTCGTTATTAATGTTAAATTTGTGACTTTATGTTTTGAACTAATGAGGAATTGTTATAATTATTTTCAAATTCTCATTATTGAAATCATGCTTGGTGACTTCACTAAGCAATAGACTTTTCATATGGTGCAACGATTTCTTGATATTAATTTCGTTTTAGTTTTGTCGGTCTTTAACCTCATTGTAAAATTGAGTTTTGATGGATCCGCTAACCTCTATTTAAGCTTTCAAGATATATACACAAAATTGGCTTTTTGATTTGCATTTGTTGGTTGAAATTTGTTGGGGAAGGCGGGCTGAATGATACACGTATTAAATTGTTCGAGTTGAAAAGTGTGCGTCTATGTTGCTCTGATTAGATCCAAGATAAGAACAATGAATAATATTTTTGAGAGATGATAGTGGTGTTTAGTTCTATTAGCTAATAATGCTCATATATTGAGAGATTTAGACATTTGACATGGTTGAGTTGGGTGAGAAGTAGGATATAAACATTCTATATCTTCTTATGATGTGATTAGAGTTAATTTCTATTTATGAGGTATGGGAAGTTGCAATTCCAAACCAAACACTAATTTGCTAAATATGCTGAGTTAACTACAAATTGATTAATATGTTAGTGTGGCGAAAAACACCATAAAAACCATAAATATAGATGTACACTATACGTGTGTTAACCCCCTGGTCTATTTCCCATCAAATGGCCATTGTATGTGGGGCGTGAAAATCACACACTTCCTCTGGGATGAAACCACTCTCGTCTTAAGGCTTCCGTTCCTGCTCTACCACTATCATCCACACATTTGAGGAACAAACTGACCAGCAGCAGAAATTGTGTTCTCTCTTTGGATTTCAGTTTATCTCTTTGTACAACATTTATCGCCCCATTTCACCTCTCAATGTCTATTTTCAATCTCCATCAAAATGTGGAGAAACTCTTGTAAATCTATCTTTATATATTCTTTTTCACAACCTATACCTAATCCGATTCACTCTTATTCCTTTTCCAATTTCCTTCGACCCGCGAGCATCTTTGCACGTCATTCCTCATATCAAGATTCACTGATCAACAGGGGAATTTCATAATCACTAAGTTCATTGAAATTAGGGTGTAAGAAATTTGAAGGAGAAAGAGTTCTACGATTTGCTTCTTTCACAATTGTTGTTGATGCATTTGTGATTTGTTGCTACAACTGCAACGGTGAGTAATGTTAGAGATTTTGTTAAGGGGGTTCGTCATTATGTTAGATGCCATTGGGAGCTTTCAAAAGCTAAGCTTAGGTAAGATGTAAACTTCATTCTCCTTCTCTTCGGCATCATCGAAAAATGGAGTCTGGAAACCGTATGTCTTCACTTCTAAACTGGATGGCGGAGTTACTTTACCTGCGGCAAAAATTTCAAGCTAAAAACTTCAATATGGTCAGAACTAGGCGGTTCCGTGGGTGATTTAGTTACATACATTCCAATTGTTCTTGCCCTTTCATTAGTCAATCATCGGATTGAAGTACAACTTTAATCTTCTATGCTATTTACAATATCATCACTGGTTTTCTCAATGTAATTCCAAGGCCTGTTCAACCCATGAAATCAGTTGCTTATGTTGCTATTTATGAATCTCACACTCATCTCACAATTCCTCAAATCATTTGCCCGAACTTCAACTTCCTCTGTTGTTTTGATTCTTGCTGCCACTAGACTTATGTTTTTCTTCTACCAATTTATTCCTTTACTTGTTGTTCGCGGTGTTCACCTTTCACAAGGGTAGTTTTCTGACCTTGACTTTGTTTGGTGTTTTTATCAGATTAAAGACGAAGGTAGTTTCGTCCCAGAAGAAGCGCGTGATTCACACGCCCTTCGTGTAACGGGCATATGACCAGAAATAGGCTACTGGGAGTTAACCCCGGAACGATTATCACTTTAGGGGTGTAGTCGTAATATTGAAAAACTGATAGGGTCAATGTTTAAATCTCCCAATATCTATATTAAGTAAAATCCATCCACACCTATTGGAGAAATAATAGATATGGTGATGGTAGTGTTGAATAGTCCCTGATTATAGAGCTAAAATTTGTCATTTTAACTTTCAAAAGCAAGGATTTCTTGAAAATATATTATTGTAATGGTGCACATATGAAGCCTTATAACATTTTTTTTTTGTTGGAATCCTTGTAACATATTTGATGTGTTGAGGAAACCAAAGTTATTTTGGTGAGAAGTAGGATCTACACTATTTTCTCAAAAAAAAAAGAGTACAAAATAGATTTATAAATGAATTGATTCAATGAACTCAACCTCATACCGTGAAGTATGAGCTTGAGCTGGTGTCCATGCGATATTAATTGATCATTTTATAAATAAATTCGACAAATGGATTCTCCTTGATGTAAGTAGTGGGTTAAACCTAGAAAAAAAATAATCATAGGAACTTTTTTTCAATTACAAGATTATTTAGTACCCCCTAACTTCAGTCATGAAAACATGTACGCTATTGAAACATTTTTAATTTTGAGCTTTTGGATAGAATATTTGAAAAAAAAATCGATCAAATAAGAGTTTATAATTTGATCATCATCCTTCTATATGCATCATCCTTATCTTGAAATAACAACTCATGAAGTTGAATCTTATCGGATTCCCACATTTAACAAGAGGGCGTGAGCGATTCACAGAAGCATATGCAGTAATTAGAAGATTTCCCGGCTTATTTTTCCCTAGATTCCATAAATGTAGGACGATGAGTATGTTGATTGATTTGCCAATTAAGATCTAAGGAATGAAATTGTCATGTATTTTAGTTTTCTCCAATGTCTTATTTTGGGAAGACTACTTAAGAAGATTATATACTCGTAAAAAAATAGACTACAAACCTATGATTATATATTTTTGTTTTATCCTGAATCTTATTTTCTGAAGATTACTCCAGATTTTGTTAGGAAGACCTGTAAGAAAAAAATCCGTGTTTATACATATAGTGATTTCTGCATGAAGTTAAAGCATATAATAAATGTTTCACTTCTTATTTGTGAGTTCTCTATCATGGAATATTCATGTACGAAGGAAATTGTTATTAGGTTCTATTTTGCAACTCTATTTTTCCGTGTACGTGTGAGAACTAGGGTTTCAGTAGAAACGAAATGAAAAGATTAGGGCAACTTGAATCTTTTATATGGTCAACAGCAAAGACTGGTCAAGCCCTAAAAGTCAGTCAAGGTGAGCTCAGCCCAGGAACAAGTCTTCTACTCCTGCTAAAGGCAGCCACCAAAAGACAACAAATAAAAGTAGTTAGTTAAATACCTAACTCTATATTTCTGTTATTCTGTTATGAAAACAGAAATCTGTTAAGTTTCTCTTTCTCTTCTATATGAACTCTATATAAAGGAAAATGTAATAATTGAGAAAGATTGATTGGAAATAAAGATTAGAGTTCAATTGAGTTTCTTACATGGAAAGATCCAAAAGCTAGGGTTTCTCCTCTTGAACTCAACAACAATCGCAATATCTCAAAGACATTCAAACATCAAACAAGATGAAGATTAACATTTCAGAAGATTAAAGATCAAAATCACAGAATATTAATCAAAATATTGAAAGGTGATAAAGAATCACTTACTGTTTTATCCGTGCTGTTCTCCAAGATTTGTCTTTCTTTCTCATCATGGCAACACGAATACAAGGTAATTTCCCTCCAATTTCATCAGTTACTAGCTTTATTACTGAGAAACTTGATGGCTCCAACTATTTGATGTGGAGAGATCAAGTAGAAACCTTGCTAGCTACTTATGATTTATTAGGGTTGCTAACTGGTTCTATAGAAGAACCTCCTCAACTTAAGATCAAACAAGGTATAGAACAAGTAAACCCTGATTTTCAACTTTGGAGATCAAAAGAAAGTTTTGTTAAGTCATATCTAAAGAGCACCTTATCAAAATCTGTGTATTATGATACATATGGTTTGAAATCTGCTAAAGATATGTGGGACTATCTAAACCTCACAAACAATGAGAGTCTTGAGTCAAAAAAGGATCAGTTAAGAAGAAAATTACAGACTATAAAAAAAGGAAGTGCTACTGTTGCTGAATACCTTAGAGAATTAAAGCAGATTGCTGATGCTTTAATCTCTGTACATGATAGAATAAGTGAGTCTGAATTGGTCAGATTAGCTATTCAGGGTCTAGGGGTCTGATTATGATCAGTTTATCATTGCCATTAGAGCCAACAATGAACATTTGACACTGGCACATCTCAAATCTCGACTTATTCAGCATGAACAGTGGTTACCTCAAAAGGAAACTGATCAAGAAGGTTATTATGTTAGAAGAACAAACACAAAACAATATAATAGACAACCCATTAAGCCTGCACCCTCTTATTATAGGAATCAGGTCTATAGCAATAGCAATGGGTCTTCTTCTTCTCCTTCTGCTTCTTGAGGAAATAAGACTATAAACAATCAGCAAAAGGGTAGGAAGGCTGATGATTTTGATTTCTCATCTGTCCCATGTGGCTTGTGTAAAAGATGGGGTCATGTACCTAGTGTTTGTTACTTTAGATATCTACTTAATAAGGTTAAATCAGGATATCACACTGAATCACAAGATCAACATGAAGACAACATTCAAATCTTATCTATATGAGGAAGAATCTATGTTAGAACGCAATAATGCAATTTTATTATCACATGAGCACAGTGATGATAATGATGATTTCCAGGAATGTCATACCGCTATAGTTCTTGAAGATGATATCTATTATGATTGTCAACCAAATTATGAACAGTGCTATGTATCTACAGTTTCAAATATAGCAAATATCAAAGACAAGTCATGGCTGGCTGATACAGGGGCAAGTAGTCATATGACTCATAGTGAAGACAATCTTAGCTCTATTCATCCTTATACTGAAAAAGAGGCTGTTATGGTGGGCAGTGGCAACTTTCTGCCTATAACAAGCACAGGTAATTCTACACTTACCACTTCTACACATGAATTTGGTCTAAGTAAAGTGTTATGTGTTCCTCATCTCAAGAGAAATATGTTGTCTATATCAAAGTTCACAATGGGCAATTCTTGCTCAGTAGAGTTTTTACCATGGGGCTACAATATCAAAGATATTCATTCTCAGAAAATCGTAACTGGAGGTCCAATAAAAAACAATCTATATCCCATTGAAGTTCATGCTTTTATGTTGAAACAAAGGACAATTTCTGCTCATTTGGCTCAAACAGTGACAACATATGATACATGGCATGCAAGATTGGGTCATTCTCATAGTGGAGTTACAAAATAGTTATATCAGGAACACAAGATTACTCTATTAAACAAAGTTGAGCATATTTTCTGCAAATCTTGTGAATTGGGTAAAAGTAAATGTTTACCTTTTGAAAATTCTTCTACTACAAACAACTACTTCATTATACCTCATTCATTGTGATATTTGGGGACCATCTCCTATATCTACTCCTAATGGTGCAAGATATTATATTCTATTCCTAGATGACTTTAGCAAATTCAGTTGGATAGATGCAATGAAAGTCAGATCTGACAGTCTTAAGTGCTTTACCCATTTTAAAGCTACAAATGAAAATCTCTTAAAAGAGAAGATTGTCTATTTTCAGTCATATGGTTCACCAGAACTAAAGCAAGGGGTTTTCAGGGCCTTTCTAGATAAACATGGCATTATTTTCAGATGTTCCTGTCCATATACTCCTCAGCAAAATGGAAAAGCTGGAAGGAAACACAAACACATCACTGAGCTAGGTAATACATTGTCTTTTCATTGCTCTTTACCAAAGCATTTATGGTTTGATACATTTAACACTGCTGTTTATATCATCAATAGGCTACCCACAAAAACTTTACAAGGAACAACACCATTTGAGGTCTTATTTCATGTGTCTTCTGATTATTCTAACCTCAAAGTATTTGGTTGTGCATGCTACCCCACCTTGGTGCCCTTAGAACAGACAAACTAAGTCCCAAGAGTATACAATGTGTCTTCTTAGGTTATAATAATGAACATAAAGGTTACAGATGCTATGATCCTATATCCAAGAGACTTTATATTTCCAGGCATGTCATTTTTTAGGAAGACAATTTTCCATATGTCAACCTCATTCAAAAATAGCCTAGTTGTGATCAGCAAATGAAACCACACATTTCATTACCTCTGCCACCTATAGCTTATCATCAAGATAATACATCTGAATTTGGGACACCTAGCATGCATACTAGTACACCAGCAAATTCAGTTATTAGATGTTCTTCTACAAGTGAATTGGGCATTACAAATGTTAGCACACCAGCAAGTTCACTTGTACAGAGACATCCTATACAATCTGATAAGATAACCACAAGAGGCAGAAATGGTATTATCAAAAGTAAACAGCTACCTAATGACTTTGTGGCACATTATTCATCACCTCACAATTTAAATGTAGCTTTTCTATCACTTTTGCAACTACCTATTGAGCCCACATCTTATAGAGAAGCAGCAAAGCATACTGAATGCGTAAAGGCCATGAATGAAGAATATCAAGCATTACTTGATAATAAGACATGGTCTCTTGTTCCTTATAATAATCATATGAATATACTTGGGTGTAAGTGGGTCTTCAAGATAAAGCAGAAAAGTGATGGCACAATAGAAAGATATAAAACTCGACTAGTAGCAAAAGGTTTTCATCAACAAGAAGGTGTTGACTATGAAGAAACTTTCAGCCCAGTGGTGAAGGCAAATACCATAAGGATGGTTCTTACTATTGCAGTCACAAATTCATGGCACATTAAACAGTTAGATGTGTCAAATGCCTTCTTACATGGCACTCTAGATGAGGCTGTCTATATGATTCAACCTCCAGGATTTGTTCAACAAGAAAAGGATAAACATGTGTGTCACCTTCATATGGCTTTGTTCGGATTAAAGCAGGCTCCAAGGGCCTGGTTCAACAAATTTGCAAACTTTATGTTGGCCTATAGATTTAAGAAAAGCAGGTCAGATCATTCTATGTTTGTCTGTCATACTGCATCAAACACAATGGTCTTACTCCTCAATGTGGATGATATCACCTTCAGCACCATTGGATGCGTACTGCATGTTATCTGATCAATTTATCACCTTCAGCACCATTAGATGGAGATGTAGCTGAGAGAGTGTGGGCTGGGAAAGAAGTCAGTTATGGACACCTAAGGGTGTTTGGTTGCAGGGCTTTTGTGCATATACTTAAAGATCAAAGAGCAAAGCTTGATGATAAAGCCAAGCAATGCATCTTTTTAGGGTATGCAGATGAGAAATTTGGCTACAGGTTATGGGATCCAGTCGATAAGAAGATTATTAGAAGTAGAGATGTGGTCTTTCTTGAAAATCAAACTATTGAGGACTTCGGGAAAGTTGAGAAGCATGAGAATCATAGTAATGATCTCATTGATCTAGATCCACATATCTCTTCTAAGGTTATGCATGATAATGCAGGTGAAGAACAAAATCATGAAGATGAAGCTCATGAAGATGTTCCTATGGGTGATGATGTTTAGCAAGGAATGAAAGTTCAACATGAACCACCACCTGAATTGAGAAGATCGACTAGAGATAGAGCACCATCTACCAAGTATCCTCCACACGAGTATGTGATGGTTACAGATAGTGGAGAACCACAGTGTTATGAAGAAGCCATAGATGATGAACACAAGAAGGAGTGGTTGAAAGCTATGCAAGATGAGATTGAATCATTGCATAAGAAAAACACTTTTAAGTTGGTTGAAAAACCTAAGAATAAGAAAATTCTTAAAAATAAGTGGGTTTTCAAAATCAAAACCGAAGAAAGAAATTCACAACCAGGCTATAAGGCACGCCTAGTGGTGAAAGGATTTGGGCAGAAGAAGGGTATTGATTTTGATGAGATTTTTTCTCCGGTGGTGAAGATGTCCTCTATATGGTTAGTATTGGGATTGGCTGCAAATATGAACCTAGAAATTGAACAACTAGATGTCAAGACCGCTTTCCTTCATGGTGACTTGGAGGAAGACGTGTATATGGAACAACCAACAGGGTTTGAAGTTAAAGGTAAGGAACACTTGGTTTGTAAGTTAGAAAAGAGTTTATATGGGCTGAAACAAGCACCAAGACAGTGGTACAAAAAGTTTGAATCATTCATGAAAGATTAAGGGTATCACAGGACGGCTTCAGATCATTGTGTTTTCGTTCATAAATTTCCTGATGGAGATTTGATTATACTTCTACTTTATGTTGATGATATGTTGATTGTTGGTCAGGATGCTAATAAAATTAGCAGGTTAAAGAAGGAACTAAACAAGTATTTCGATATGAAAGACTTGGGTCCAACAAAACAAATTCTTGGCATGCATATCTCTCGTGATAGAAAAACTGGAAAACTTTGGCTATCACAAGAAAGATACATCGAGAAGGTTCTAGAAAGGTTCAATATGGACAACACAAAACCAGTGAGTTGTCCATTAGCCAGTCACTTCAAGTTGACTCGTGATCAGTGTCCATCAACTAGAAGTGAGAAAGAAGAAATGGAGAAAATTCCTTATGCTTCAGCTGTAGGAAGCTTGATGTATGCAATGGCGTGTACAAGGTCGGACATTGCATTTGCAGTTGGAGTAGTAAGCAGATTTCTTGCTGATCCAGGCAAAGAGCATTGGTTAGCAGTGAAGTGGATTCTGAAGTATCTTAGAGGTACGTCTAAAGCTCGTATATGTTTTGGTAATGATAAGCCAGTATTAGTCGGTTACACAGATGCAGACATGGCAGGAGATGTAGACTCTAAAAGGTCAACATCAGGCTACTTATTTACATTTTCAGGGGGAGCAGTGTCATGGCAATCTAAATTACAAAAGTGTGTAGCTTTTGAAGGATTTATCCGTTCGGTCTGAAGGAGATGTCCTTCCGAAGGAGTGTCCTTCGACCAAGGTGGCAATGCGATCAATTTGTCAGTTAGGATAACGATGACCACACGTAAAGATCATCCAGTCCGGTCCAATTAGGGGTCGTAATGCTTTGCTAGAAGCCAACTACGATCGGCGGATCAAGGAGTTGATTCGCGGCTAACATAGACCGGATCCTACAACGGGTTACACATAAGAGTGGTAGCTTGATCGGAGAGAATTGACTAGACGGGAACTGGCTAAAGTTGGATGGGATTCGACTGGAAAGGCCGAAAGGGTCCGAATGGAGATTCGGGACAAGATAGAAGGAAGGCTCTTTAGGCCGGCCATGAGATGGCCGACCAGAGTAAGTGGGCCGGCCATATAAGGCCCATGGTGGGCTGCCCTGGCCGGCCACACTTAAGGGGATTATCAAAATACCCCAAAAAGGGTATTTTGGTAATTATCTTTTCTGTGACCCAGAAAATAGAAAACCTAATCTGAATGAGATTCTAATTAGGGTTTGTCTATATATTGGGTCAGTTGAGAACAGAAAAGGTGTGGATTTTTCTCTAAGGAAAAATATACAGCTCTCTCTCTCTCTGAATATACAGCTATTGGAGAGAGAGGAATATAGAGAAAAAGTTCCCATTCTATCAATCTAGTCAAGAAGAAGAGTTCTTCTCAACCTTCTAGTAAGTCCTAGCAGTCTGAAAGGAAGGGAGATCAAGTCTATTCACTCGGTGTCTCAAGTAGAGGAGCTACAGTTGGAGCTCTCGATCTTTGCATGCGATTGGAATGGTTCGAGGGAAAAACGCGTTAAGGTATTTATCCCTCTCTAGTTCATTGATTATTTTATGCATAACGATCCTGGGCAATCTAGTGTTAAACACGAGATGTTTGAGATTCCGCTTACAACACTAGTTAGTGTATAGGATACACAAAACCCTACAGTGGCATCACGAGCCGGTTGCATGAAACTATCTCTGACTAGTCGAATTAGATTCGAGCTTGATTGATTAGATGATTTTATGTTTAAATAGGGATTTAGACATGAAATTGATTAGTTTAAATTAGATTTAGACTTAATCGGATAGAAAATTGAAAGAGTTTCAATGGGAGGACTTTAAAATTTGGTGTTTTTGAAAAGAGTTTTCAAAATAAAATTTTTAAGTGGATGGTTTTTTTAAAAGAGTTTTCAAATTGCTGAGTTTTGGATGAAGATTCATCAAAAACAGCAGCAAAAAGATGGAAGAAATCGAAAATTAGATGGGAAGATGGTGCTGTCCAGGAGCCGGACTGACCAGGACGCGTCCCAGGACGCGTCTGGCCAGTCGCGGACGCTCAGGACGCGTCCCAGTCCTTCCCGGACTGGGAATCCGAGAGCGTCTCGGATTAGGATGCGTCCGAGCTATTCTCGGACAGAAAGACGCGTCCGAGAGCGTCTCGGACTGGGAGTCCGAGAGCTTCTCGGACAGGGATCCCGAAGGATCAGCGTCTGGCACCTGAGGTCGCGTCTTCCAGACGCGACCACACAGAGAAGTCCGGACGCGTCTCGGATTGAGAATCCGGACGCGACTAGGACTAGACCTTCCAGAACGCGTCTGGGACGCGTCTGGTGAGACCAGAAGCTGTCTCGGACTGGGAGTCCGAGAAGCATGGACTTGGGCAGAGCGTCTAGGACGCGTCTGCGGGGCTGGGAAGCGTCTGGCCTAGGGCTAAGACGCGTCCACCCGAGGGACTTGGCACGGTCTGGAACGTGCCAATCCGGGTCCGACCTTGGTTCGGACCTTGACCGAGACTTGACTGGGTCTAGTCAAAGGGTCCCTTGACCAAGTTTGACTTAAGTCTTTGGAGTTAGACTCGGGTCTTTTGGGCCTTGACTTAAGTGGGAGGTTTCTATTTTCTTCTTCCGACTTTGACCATATTTTTTTCGAAAGCGACCCGGGCCAACCAAAGCCTGAATCGGAGTTTTTCCAAAACGATTTCAAAATCTTTTAGGATAAAACCAAACGAGCCATTAGTTGGACTTAAGGCACGTTAGACATAGAGATGTCGGTAGTATCTCCCGAAAAGCTATCTAGAACATAGCAAACCTAGATTCGACCTAAGTAAGCGAATCTCATACATACTTGGGTATTTTATGAATGTCATATTATTATGTATGTATGGATGTGAATGCGGGTTCTAGTATGGCCATATAATTGTTCTATCTTGTTTTTAAGCACGGATGGGTGCCCGATGTAATTAATTTAATTTCAAGTTTTATACGATTTGCGAATCGTTGAGTCTTGTAATTAGAGTTAAGGGTACAATTGAGTCCATTGAAGAGCCAAAGGATGAGATCGTGGTTCGAGTGGGAGAATTCAATGGATGTTCGAGGATGGAGATCCAGGCGAACGGAGGCTAAACAAGCAAGGAACCTAAGAAGATTAGATCTTTTAGGTTAGGGGCCATACTAGGATCATGTCTGCTTGATTTATTTTCTCGCGCGCATTTACTTATTTACGTTTTGTGTGGTGTATGATTATGTTAGAGTTCACAGTAATGCATGCAAACAAAAACGTAAGAGTCCCCAAAAAGAATTTTGAGTAATGCCTACCCAGATTAAGACACCTGTTGGGCCCTTGTTCATCGATGGTGGGTCATGCCAAAGCAGGGTGCCATCTTTTACCTCGGGACAATACGGGTAGACCTATGAAGAGGTTTACATGTCTAAATGGTTATTCTCAATGAGTCAGCAAAAGAGTTTTGGATTTCGAGGCAAAAGGATGAATTGAACACATAAGTGTTATTCATCAACCAAGAGTCATATGAGATATGATCAGTAAGGAGTTACTCACCCAGGAGGGTGAAGTTAAGGGCAGTGTCAAAGTACGCTTAACTTCACAAGAATGGGATCTTGGAATCATATTATTCAAAGGGGGACGGTTTTTCACTGAATAATGTGGCAAAAAGTGTTTTTGCAATGATAATAAGTTTTAGGATTTTGTTTTATTTTCTTTTAAAAGTAGAGTATATATGACTGTTAGAAAATAGTTTTCCAACCTTCGTTCATTCCTTTAGAAGGAATTAAACGAAAATTATTTTCATGATTGGAAAGGAATCCGAGAAGCGTTCTCGAATTCGAAATAAAGAAAACGTCCGAGAATATATCAATCCTAATGTTCATTGTTTCTTCGGACGACTGAGGATATGATTATCCAAAGTCTTTTGTGAACATCCATAAAATTCTTCTCTAACGTAGGGATTAATGATATGGATGCGTGCACAACCATTCGACAACTAAAGGAAGAGTTCCACTAGAAGTCGTGAATGGAGAGGATGGTGCCTCTAAGAAAGTCGTCTTGATAAGAACATTGAGGAAAAGTGAATCTAAGAAACGTTCTTAAGATTCAGTTACCGAAAGAATATAAGAAGAGTTCTTATGATTCAAAAGGTTAAAGGGTCGATGTAAAAGTTTGGCTAGGCCATTCAAGGAAACTACCCTGAGTACCTGGAAGAGAAAAGAAAAGGAATTATGAATTCCGATTCTTGTATCTTTGTTGACTAAGTTAATCTAGCAAGTTTTGTAGATTTCCTTCGTGGAAATAACATACTTGACTAAAAGAAGTGAGGATCCAAGAGGGAGCAGAAGCAAGAGTTGCTAAGGATGCTGTGTAGTGCCCCTAACCCAAGCATAGGGTGTATATAGCAATAGGTCATGTAGGACCCACTTTTAACCCCCCACCTTCTAAACCCTACTACCCCATTTACCTTCCTTTTTCTTTCCTTTTTTCCAGCCGTGGGTTAGTATAGAAAATGGGGGTATTGGTGATCTAGAGAGAGAGAGGGTGGGTTCTAGAGAGAGAAAGTGGCATTGGATCTTGAAGTGAGTGGGAGCTAAAGGAAGAAGAAGGAGGAATCAAGGTGTTTGGTGATTTCCTTTGTTGTTCTTGGTGTGGAGCTTGGTTTGCTATGGATCTAAGGTAGATTTCTACTCCTCTAGGGCTTGAATAGCCATTTTTATAGAAAACCTAGACAAATTAGATAACACCACAAACCCTAGATTTTAGTATTACTTGATCATAGATTAGGGTTCTTGACATGAATATATATATTAGAAGTAGTAGATCTATA
The DNA here is from genome assembly GCF_041429995.1 of Eschscholzia californica. Taxonomy (NCBI): domain Eukaryota; kingdom Viridiplantae; phylum Streptophyta; class Magnoliopsida; order Ranunculales; family Papaveraceae; genus Eschscholzia; species Eschscholzia californica. Next base: position 6,980,074 of record NW_028238198.1, on the reverse strand, counting down.
TTTGTACAAACTCATTTTTTTGGTCACTTTGAATCTCATCTATGTGTTAGATTTTGAGGATATTTGCTATAATGACATACTTGATGAACCATACAACCTTCATTTACATTTCCATGCTAGATTCATGTATTACAATGATATTTAGGGCTAAATCTCTCTATTTGCCATGATTTTGGTATATAGCTCTTATAATTATATGTCCCTCACTATTGGACAATACTCTTTATATAGATACATGAACAACCCTAGAACTCAACATGATATGAGAATTTTAGGCTATTATCATCATTGATTCATTACTTGCAAAATTACAAATATGGAACTTGTATGTCGTAATATGTTATCGAATATGATTTTGATTTATGTATGTTGTGGTGTGATGCTATTATATGTGTGTGATGTGATGGAGTTGGTGGAGAGTTGTGAGAGTTTTGTGGTTGGTTCGACCCTCTCTACCGGATGTGATATTGGTATGGAGCGTATGGGGTCGGCGCTAACACAATGGATGACCTTGTGGGCCACACTCTCATACAACGTGGATACCAACTTGTCATATTGCTTTTGGTTGTTTATTACAAATGGTGTGATATTATGTATGTGTGACATGATGGAGTTGGTGAAGGGTTGTAAGAGTATTGTGGTTGGTTCGACCCTCTCTACCGGATGTGATATAGGTATGGAGCGAATGGGGTCGGCGCTAACACAATGGATGACCTTGTGGGCCACACTCTTACATAAGGTGGACACCAACTCGTCATGTCGCTTTTTGTTGTTTGTTACATATGTGGTACATTTTATTTCTAATGGCCACAACTCGGATACTATACTTGGACATCTTCTCATCATAAGTGGTTGTCTATTTGTTTTGGTAGCTCTTGAAATTGTCTATTGAGGCTTTAGAGGTTTCGAAATCTACTTGTTGGGGTCTGACCCAACCTTTTATTTTTTCAGGACAAGGAAATCGGGAAGTGCCACCTGCTTGAGTCATAGTTAGCCTTGGAGGAGTTTCTTTAGTGATTTTCTTTCTTTCTTTAGGTAGTTATTTGGAGTTGTATCTCCTAAACACTTGGTGTTATTTATGTTTTATCTTGTCCGACATTTTTGTCGATGATTTAGAGACATCCTATGAGTTTTGAGAAACTGGGTAAAATTTTATTAGATGATTTATTGTTACTTTTTGAGCTTCATGTTCGATACTATTTGTCTCCTTGATGAGTATATCGTATATGTTTACTGTTCTGCGAAGGAATGCTTTAAGTTTAGGTTTTCATGGCGGCCGACGTGGAAATCTGGATTTGGGGTGTTACAAAGTGGTATCAGAGCTCTAGGTTCATAAATCCTAGGGATTGTGTCTAGGGCTATTAGACAGTTAGAAGCAGTAGTGGCACTTAAATCTTTCCTTGGTTTTTGTGCGTGTCATTAATTTAGTTTATCTCCTTATTCTTCTCTTGATTAGATTCATGGACGGAGATGGAGTTATTGGTAGGGGACGTCGTAGTGCTCGCATCCGAGGTCGAGGTACAAGCCGAGGTACAGGCCGAGGTGTAGGCAGGGGGACAGGCCGAGGTGCAGGCAAGGCGATAGGTCGAGGAGTCCTTGCCGAGGAAAGAGGATCAACAGGAACTGTGGGTACAACGGCGCAGGCTGAGAGCAGTGCAACTCCAGTTCAAAATCCGAATGGAGGGGCAACGGTGACCATTGACGCAACTGCATTGCAAGATTTGATCAACATTGCAGCAGAGGCTAAAATGCGGGAGCGAGATCGGGTTCAGGTTCCAACACGGGAAACAGGAGGTCCTGTGGTACCTATGGTGAATCAGAGACCACCGACGGAGATGACTTGGGTGCAGCATTATCACCATTTCAAGAAGATGGGGCCACCTGTATTTGATGGAACCGCGGGACCTTTAGGAGCACATGCATGGTGCCAGAAGATGGATAAGATTTTGCAGAATCTCGAGTGCTCAGATGTGTATAAGCAGAGAATGGCAGTGTTTCAGTTGGAAGGAAATGCCGCTTCTTGGTGGGATACAGAGGCTCGGTTAGTAGACCCTATGGCTATGACATGGACACAGTTTAAGGATGTATTCAAGGCAAATTACTTTCCATATTCAACACAACAGAAAGTATCAAGAGAATTTCAAAATTTGAAGCAGGGAGAGAATCAGACAGTCTTAGAGTATGAGCAGGAGTTTCATCGACTGTCATTGTTTGCTACTCACTTGATCCCTACTGAACAATATAAGATTGAGAGGTTTGTGAATGGGTTGCTCCCTAACATTGCGAGACAAATCATTGGGCAACCTAGTTTTGACACTTATCAGAAAGTGGTGACATGTGCTAAGGCACAAGATGATTACATTCAAGAGATGAGGAAGCAGAGGAGTGTCAAGGGAGAGATGGGACATAACCAGAAATGGAGTGGTAATAACAACAAAAACGGTGGTAAGAATCGAAGTGACCGCTATCATGGACAGCGTGATGGCAAGAGGCCTCGTACAGATCGGGATGATAGAGCAGTGGTAGCAACTGGTGGACAACCAGAACCACTGAATGGTAACTGGGGAAGACATAGAGCTTTCCAGGGAATTTGTTACACTTGTCATGGGCAGGGTCATAGAGCAATTGATTGTCCTAAGAAGAATGAGACTCGAATTGGTAATCAAGGGCGACAACATGATCATAATCAACAAGGGAGGTTGCAGGGACGGGGTCAGCAGCTGCAGCTGAATGCCGTAGTTCCTAGGGATGTTGGAGCACCTGCTGAGGTGGTTGAAGGTACATTTCTTATTCATAGTAATCTGGGAAGAGTATTATTTGATCCTGGTGCCATGGGTACATTTATTTCTACTTCTTTTGTACGCACGTTGCCTATTGTGTTAGATCGATGTGTGAGCCCTTTTGTTGTATCGTCACCATGGGGTGGGTCTATAGTGATAGACCACATTTGTCGGGGGTGCATTATTAAGTTAGGTGAACGAGAGTTTGCTTCAGACCTCTTTGTACTTCAGTTAGTTTACTATGATGTCATCCTAGGCATGGATTGGCTTGCTTCATATCATGCACTTGTGGACTGTTTTGCCAAGACGGTCACATTTTCTCTTCCGAGCGAAGAGGTGTTGGTTGTGTCTGGACTTACGAGACAGATGAGGGAGATGCACTTGGGTAACGTGGAACTGATAGAGCATCCGGTGATGGGTAAGACGCTAGAGATGATTGATGTGGTATGTGAGTACCATGGGGTGTTCAGCGATATACCAGGGTTGCCACCACGCAGAGAGGTTGACTTCTGCATAGAGTTGGAACCGGGTACTGCACCGATAGCTAAAACTCATTACCGAATGGCTCCAGTTGAACTACGTGAGCTCAAGGACCAGATTCAACAGTTACTTGACTTGGGTTTCATACGCCAGAGTAGCTCCCCGTGGGGTGCGCCTGTTCTTTTTGTTAAAAAGAAAGACGGGTCGATGAGGTTGTGTATTGATTATAGGGAGTTGAATAAGGTTACTGTGAGGAATAAGTACCCTTTACCAAGGATCGATGACTTATTCGATCAACTGAGAGGATCCAAGTGGTTTTCGAAGATTGACTTGAGATCAGGGTATCATCAGTTACGGGTTAGAGAAGAAGACATTCCTAAGACTGCATTTGTGACACGTTATGGTTCTTATGAGTTTTTGGTTATGCCTTTTGGTTTGACTAATGCTCCAGCAGTTTTCATGGATTTGATGAATCGGGTATTTCGAGATTTCTTAGATAAGTTTGTCATCGTATTTATTGATGATATCCTTATCTACTCTAGAACTAAGGAAGATCATGAGGATCACTTGCGACAAGTACTAGAGAGACTGATGGAACATCAGTTGTATGCTAAGTTCGAGAAGTGTGAATTTTGGCAAGAAGAAGTAAAATTTTTGGGTCATGTTATTTCTAGCATCGGAGTATCAGTCGACCCTTCTAAGGTCGAGGCAGTGCTTAATTGGAAGCAACCCACATCTGCGACGGAAGTTCGTAGTTTTCTGGGATTGGCTGGATATTACAGGCGGTTTATCAAGGGGTTCTCGAGTATTGCAGGTCCTTTGACAAACCTAACTAGGAAGGAAGTTCCGTTTCGATGGTCTACAGAGTGTGACTTGGCATTTCAAGAACTAAAGACGAGATTGACTACTGCACCAGTTTTGACCATTCCTGAGGGTGGTGTTCGGTTAGTGATTTACACTGATGCTTCAATTCAGGGTTTGGGTTGTGTTCTTATGCAGAGTGATAAGGTGGTTGCCTATGCTTCGAGGCAGTTGAGACCGCATGAGCGGAATTATCCAACTCATGACTTAGAGTTGGCAGCTATAGTGTTTGCTTTGAAGATTTGGAGACATTATTTGTACGGAGAAAAGTTTGATCTCTTTACCGACCATAAGAGCCTCAAGTATCTATTCTCGCAAAAGGAGTTGAACATGCGCCAACGCCGATGGTTAGAGTTGATGAAAGACTATGACTTCTCGCTACAATACCACCCGGGTAAGGCTAATGTAGTAGCTGATGCATTAAGTCGACAACCGAGGGGTATCATAGCCGCATTGATGATGAATCAGTGGAAGATGTTGGACGATGTGGCAACATATGACATTGATATGGTTGGGTCAGGAGTTGGCTCCTTATTTCTGGGTAGTATGGTTGTTAGACCATCCTTACTAAACCGTATTGTGGATGCACAAGTTAACGATGAGTGGTGCCAGAAACAGGTTTCGTTAATGCAAGAAACTGAAACAGAGTTCAGTACAGGACAGGACGGAGGATTGAGGTTCCGAGGGAGGTTATTGGTACCGGCAGATCCGGTCTTGAGACGGGATATATTAGACGAGGCACATCGGAGTAAGTACACTGTTCATCCTGGTGGTAACAAGATGTACAAAGACTTGAAGAGGCAATATTGGTGGTCCGGAATGAAGAAAGATGTTGCTGAACATGTAAGGAAGTGTGAGGTGTGTCAGATGGTGAAAGCAGAAAATCGACATCCGTCGGGACTTCTAGAACCGTTGCCTATTCCAGAGTGGAAATGGGAGAACATATCGATGGACTTCATCACAGGTTTACCGCGTTCGAGTCGAGGCTTTGATGCCATTTGGGTGATAGTTGATAGGCTGACTAAGTCGGCTCACTTCTTACCAGTGAAGACGACAGATAGTGGAGATCGACTGACACAATTTTACATTAAGGAGATTGTCAGGTTGCATGGAGTTCCAGTGTCTATTGTGTCAGATAGAGATTCATCCTTTACTTCTCGGTTTTGGAAGAGTTTTCAGGCATCCATGGGAACATCATTACATTTTAGTACAGCTTTTCACCCTCAGACCGATGGGCAGACAGAGAGAGTCAACAAAGTACTCGAGGATATGTTACGGTGCTCGATACTAGATCTTGGTGGTAGTTGGCAAGATCACTTGCCCTTGGTAGAGTTCACATATAATAATAGTTACCAATCTAGCATTGGTATGGCTCCTTTCGAGGCATTATATGGGAGGCCTTGTCGATCACCATTATGTTGGACAGAGGCAGGAGATGCTAAACTAGAAGGACCAGAGGTGATTCGGGATACTTCTGAAAAGATTGCATTAATTCGGAGTAGGCTCAAAGCAGCTCAAAGTCGTCAGAAGAGTTATGCTGACAAACGACGTAGGGATTTGGAGTTTATCGTTGGAGAGGAGGTGTTATTGAAGGTGTCACCTATGAAGGGTGTTTTACGGTTTGGCAAGAAAGGAAAATTGGCTCCGAGATACATTGGACCTTTCAGGATAGTGGCAAAGGTGGGAAAAGTAGCTTATCGTCTTGACTTGCCTGCAAGCTTGGCAGGAGTGCACAACGTATTCCATATATCGATGCTTCGGAAGCATGTGAGAGATGAAGAGCAACATTCAGTTATTGGCTACGATGACTTAGAACTCCAACCAGATGCAGCATATGAGGAGGAACCCGCTCGCATCGTTGATCGTAGAGAGCATGTGATTCGCCGGAAGACTATTCCCATGGTCAAGGTTCAGTGGAATCATCACAACGATAGAGAAGTTACTTGGGAGCGCGAGGATGATATGCGACTTCGTTATCCTCATCTTTTCCTCTCATCAGGTACGTTCAATTTCGAGGACGAAATTTTCTTTTAGGAGGAGAGATTGTAGTGCCCCTAACCCAAGCATAGGGTGTATATAGCAATAGGTCATGTAGGACCCACTTTTAACCCCCCACCTTCTAAACCCTACTACCCCATTTACCTTCCTTTTTCTTTCCTTTTTTCCAGCCGTGGGTTAGTATAGAAAATGGGGGTATTGGTGATCTAGAGAGAGAGAGGGTGGGTTCTAGAGAGAGAAAGTGGCATTGGATCTTGAAGTGAGTGGGAGCTAAAGGAAGAAGAAGGAGGAATCAAGGTGTTTGGTGATTTCCTTTGTTGTTCTTGGTGTGGAGCTTGGTTTGCTTTGGATCTAAGGTAGATTTCTACTCCTCTAGGGCTTGAATAGCCATTTTTATAGAAAACCTAGACAAATTAGATAACACCACAAACCCTAGATTTTAGTATTACTTGATCATAGATTAGGGTTCTTGACATGAATATATATGTTAGAAGTAGTAGATCTATATTTGTACAAACTCATTTTTTTGGTCACTTTGAATCTCATCTATGTGTTAGATTTTGAGGATATTTGCTATAATGACATACTTGATGAACCATACAACCTTCATTTACATTTCCATGCTAGATTCATGTATTACAATGAAATTTAGGGCTAAATCTCTCTATTTGCCATGATTTTGGTATATAGCTCTTATAATTATATGTCCCTCACTATTGGACAATAATCTTTATATAGATACATGAACAACCCTAGAACTCAACATGATATGAGAATTTTAGGCTATTATCATCATTGATTCATTACTTGCAAAATTACAAATATGGAACTCGTATGTCGTAATATGTTATCGAATATGATTTTGATTTATGTATGTTGTGGTGTGATGCTATTATATGTGTGTGATGTGATGGAGTTGGTGGAGAGTTGTGAGAGTTTTGTGGTTGGTTCGACCCTCTCTACCGGATGTGATATTGGTATGGAGCGTATGGGGTCGGCGCTAACACAATGGATGACCTTGTGGGCCACACTCTTACATAAGGTGGACACCAACTCGTCATGTCGCTTTTTGTTGTTTGTTACATATGTGGTACATTTTATTTCTAATGGCCACAACTCGGATACTATACTTGGACATCTTCTCATCATAAGTGGTTGTCTATTTGTTTTGGTAGCTCTTGAAATTGTCTATTGAGGCTTTAGAGGTTTCGAAATCTACTTGTTGGGGTCTGACCCAACCTTTTATTTTTTCAGGACAAGGAAATCGGGAAGTGCCACCTGCTTGAGTCATAGTTAGCCTTGGAGGAGTTTCTTTAGTGATTTTCTTTCTTTCTTTAGGTAGTTATTTGGAGTTGTATCTCCTAAACACTTGGTGTTATTTATGTTTTATCTTGTCCGACATTTTTGTCGATGATTTAGAGACATCCTATGAGTTTTGAGAAACTGGGTAAAATTTTATTAGATGATTTATTGTTACTTTTTGAGCTTCATATTCGATACTATTTGTCTCCTTGATGAGTATATCGTATATGTTTACTGTTCTGCGAAGGAATGCTTTAAGTTTAGGTTTTCATGGCGGCCGACGTGGAAATCTGGATTTGGGGTGTTACATGCTGAAAGGGATCAAAGTCTTCTTTTAGACACTAATCTAGGTAGAACTTAATAAGAGTTATTATGTTCTTCTAGAAACATCAGATGTTTTAAAATAGTGCTAAATTAACGAAAGGTTCTTAGAGAACCAAGAACATTAACAATGATATGATAGGCTATAATCAAAGGATTCGGAGAGGTCAACTCATGTTTTGTCATTGGTCAAATTGACATAAAACACATGAAGAAGATCCAATGGTATGGATTTCTAAGTCTGATGATTTTGAATCATACGACACATGTGAATTTTGTTCAACGTGGCCATTTGACAAAGTCACCTTTTAGAAAGGGAGAAAGGACTAGTAAACTAATAGTTTTTGTACATACAGATGTACGTAAAACTATTGGTACACTAACTAGAGTCAACCTGAATCCACTTGACGAAAATATAAGTCATTTGATTGGATCGAGATGATGAATATTTGAATCAGAAATTTGATGACCATCAAAAGAAGTTGAGAAATAGTTTCTCACCTTGCTCCACAAACACATCATATGGATGATGAGTCTAGTGGGAGTAATCGAACATGTGAGACATGAGTCGATCAAGGATGAGTTAAAGCCAATCTTCCGAACACTTTCTGGGATAAATTCTCAAACCGGTCGTTCATCCTAGCTAACCATATTCCGTCAAAAGCTGAAAAGACACCATAAGAGTATGGGTTTGGAAGGGTTCCAAAAGTGGTCTTTTCTGAAGGTCTATAGATATGAAACGTAAATGGTTTCCGAGAACCAAGTTTGCATATCAAGAAAGAATATTTATTTATGGGATAAATAAATATTGGGGATTCTTCCACAAGCAATCAGAGAACAAGGTGGTTGTTGCTCGTGGTGGTGTCTTCCTTGAAATAAGAGTTATTTCAAGAAGACAAGTGGGAGAAATATTAGATATCGAAGAAATTCGATCTGAGCAACAAACTGACACCGTTGTACCGATGTCAGAAGTCGCGATTCCTAACTATTCTGAGCCGATAGAAAAGGAAAGAGAGGAAGAGATGGTAGATCTCGGAGATCCTCCCGCGCAGAGCGAATGTGATTCGCAGGAGAACTCTCAAGGAGTTGAGAGCGTCTCAAAGTTGTTCAAACCCCTTATAGACCTTGAAAGCTCATACATCTGTCTCAGAGGATGGGGATCCAGCTGAAGAAGAAAATGAGCTAGCTGTGACAGAATCGCTCCGAAACATGGCTTGGAGCCATATAATCAGAATGGTATCCATGTCTGAAATCAAGTTTGGAACTTGGTCTATTTTGCTTAAAGGAAGGGTTCCTGTTAAGATCAAATAGGTTTTTCAAAGTGAAAAACAGACAAGGAGGGAAACATTGGTGTATTCCCAGAGCATGACCATAATGATCTATTACTAGCAAAGGAATGTGTACATGACTCATTCAGGAGGAGATTAACTCTTCTAAAGCTAGTGAGAATGCAAGCTTCAAAATCCATCAAGGGATTAAAGCGAGCAAGTAGGAGTTGAAATCTTCGATTCAGCAAAGAAGACAAGAGTTGTTTTCTTTGGGAATGAAGAGAAATCATGAATTTAAGAAGTTCAAGAAGGTTAGTGGGAGTGACCCAGTTTTCTTCGGTCCGGTATGTAGACGACATACTAGAGATTGAGAACAACATTCTGATGTTGAAAACAGTTTAGAACTGACTCAATAAAAGGACCACATAAAGGTGAAATGCTTTTGGGCACCAAAGATCTATGGAGATAGATCGAGAAGGTGATAAGACTTGTTCAAGAAAAGGTCTTGAAAAGTCAATGTGAAACACTCAAACGGAGTATTTCTACCCAAGTCTCATGGCACACAGCTTAGCAAGATTTAGAATCTGAAGGATTCTGATGAGCAAGCACGCATGAGAAAGATGGTTATGCAAAAGGCATAAGATCGGTCATGTGGGACATGATTAGCATTCGCCTCGACGTCACAAAATACTTGGAGTATTTATGGTCGTCACCAATCAAATCCAGATGAGCTGATCTGGATCACACAATGTACTTGAGAAGAACTTGTGAGATCTTGGTATGAAAATAAAAGGTTGAAAAGTCATATGTTGCAAACTTCCAGAATAAGATGACAATCTTGACTTGGAAGAACAGTAAGCTGGAAGGGTTCCAGGCAGAGTCTGTTGCAAACTTTACAAATAAAAGAAAGTAGTTAAAACTTGGGAAGTTTTAATTCGGTATGGCGATACTGAAGATTATCATCGGATGATAACAAGCAAAATCCATATAGATTTGATCTATTAACTAAACTGTCACCTTCGACTAAGTATGGTGGTAATACTAAGGTCATAGGCATTAAGCTTTCCTGAAAAGCTTAGACTGGTAAACTTGAGGGTGTAAGGAGTTACACGGGAAGGCTCAAGAATTACAAACTCTTATTATCAGAAATAAGTTAGTTATTTCGTCGTTAAATCATGGTTTAGTGTTTAATGACAGTCCAAAATAATGAAGAATTCCAGGTAGGTTTATCAGATACGTGATCTGGTAAATGGAACCCTACTAAGTGAACATGGAATAGATTCATTATTGAGTCCCTAGTCCAGGTCATTGCATGGACAACAATGACTTAAGAAGACTAGCATGGGAATTGACTGATAGCGCAGTTCCATGGGCTATAGGAATATGGTATTTAAGTCAATTACATGGGTGTAGATTGGGGAATCTACATTGGATAACCCAAAGATGAGAGTTTTTCAAGGAGTTGAAAAAGCGTCACAAACTCTCATAGGCAAGATTGGAGAGATTCCGTAAACATAAGTGCTCCACTCATCTTATGTAAGGAATGTCGAACTTTGGTACTGTCAAACGCCGCGCCGTAAAAGGAGGTTATAAAGGCAGCATACTGGGGAAGACATGATAGACATGAAGTTAAGTGGGAGTACAAGACTGGATGATGTCCTCCTATTAAGTTAGGAATAAGTATCTCCGGGCCACTTGAGGAGAAGCAACTGGAAAATGTGTGGCCACACTCAAATGGATTAAGAGTTAATCATTTGAATTGACAGTTGTTCTCTGGATCAAGAAAGTCTGAACGGTGTGACGTATCAGATGAGATACTAAGCGACATGGGAATCGAGCATTGCACTTGTTCTAAGTACAAGTGGGAGACTGAAGGATTTATCCGTTCGGTCTGAAGGAGATGTCCTTCCGAAGGAGTGTCCTTCGACCAAGGTGGCAATGCGATCAATTTGTCAGTTAGGATAACGATGACCACACGTAAAGATCATCCAGTCCGGTCCAATTAGGGGTCGTAATGCTTTGCTAGAAGCCAACTACGATCGGCGGATCAAGGAGTTGATTCGCGGCTAACATAGACCGGATCCTACAACGGGTTACACATAAGAGTGGTAGCTTGATCGGAGAGAATTGACTAGACGGGAACTGGCTAAAGTTGGATGGGATTCGACTGGAAAGGCCGAAAGGGTCCGAATGGAGATTCGGGACAAGATAGAAGGAAGGCTCTTTAGGCCGGCCATGAGATGGCCGACCAGAGTAAGTGGGCCGGCCATATAAGGCCCATGGTGGGCTGCCCTGGCCGGCCACACTTAAGGGGATTATCAAAATACCCCAAAAGGGTATTTTGGTAATTATCTTTTCTGTGACCCAGAAAATAGAAAACCTAATCTGAATGAGATTCTAATTAGGGTTTGTCTATATATTGGGTCAGTTGAGAACAGAAAAGGTGTGGATTTTTCTCTAAGGAAAAATATACAGCTCTCTCTCTCTCTCTGAATATACAGCTATTGGAGAGAGAGGAATATAGAGAAAAAGTTCCCATTCTATCAATCTAGTCAAGAAGAAGAGTTCTTCTCAACCTTCTAGTAAGTCCTAGCAGTCTGAAAGGAAGGGAGATCAAGTCTATTCACTCGGTGTCTCAAGTAGAGGAGCTACAGTTGGAGCTCTCGATCTTTGCATGCGATTGGAATGGTTCGAGGGAAAAATGCGTTAAGGTATTTATCCCTCTCTAGTTCATTGATTATTTTATGCATAACGATCCTGGGCAATCTAGTGTTAAACACGAGATGTTTGAGATTCCGCTTACAACACTAGTTAGTGTATAGGATACACAAAACCCTACAGCTTTATCTACTGCAGAGGCAGAATATATTGACGACAATGTGAGATACCAGTGGATCCAAAATGTTCTTGAAGAAAAGGTGTTGAAGATCGAGAAAATCCATACTGACGACAATGGTTCAGATATGATGACAAAACCATTACCCAAAGGCAAACATGAGCTATGTAGCAGTGTTGCAGGTTTGGGGATGGTAGGTCCCTCTTCATAAGTCGGGAGGGGGAGTTTGTTGGGGTCCCTCCTTATAATAAAAGGACTCCTAGTTGGAATAGGATTTCCATTCCTTGTTTGGGGAAAAAATAGAAGTTTCTATTTTTTCAAGCCTAAAAAGGAATTCCTATTTCTATTGGTAAACCTCCCTATTTATCATTGTAAAAGGGAATGAAAGGGAAGAGATTATTCACAACAACTTCCAGAACAAAGAGAAGTCAGAGAAAGAGAGATTTCTGAAGTGGTTCTTTCAAGAGAGATTGAAAGAGCAGAATATTGGTTTGAAGAAAAGAAGATTATTAATCTTGTGAAGCAATTTAGTTTGTGGTTATCTTCTTCAACCTTTTGCTAATCTAGGATTTGTTCAAATCCTAAAGAGTAAGAGATTTTTATTTCTTTGTTTCTTTGTTCAGTTTATCCACCATAGTTTTGGTGAAGAGTTGTGTAACCCATTATTTAATCATAGTGGAAGATTTCTGGACTAGGTCCCGTGGTTTTTTACCTTCTATCTTGGAGGGGTTTTTTGCCACGTTAAATAATCTTGGTGTCTCTACTTTTACTTTCGCATCGTTTATCTTCATATTCCTGAACAAGTTAATTAGGTTATTTTTTCCTAACAATTCTGTTATGAAAAAAGAAATCTGTTAAGTTTCTCTTTCTCTTCTATATGAACTCTATATAAAGGAAAATGTAATAATTGAGAAAGATTGATTGGAAATAAAGATTAGAGTTCAATTGAGTTTCTTACAGTAAGTGTATTAGTCTTCTCTAAAATTGATGTTATATTCTTCCAAATTTCTTGGATTGTTCAACATGTTTTGTCATGTGTTTATTAAGTTCAATAACTAGGCTAGGATAGTTAGGTTGTGTCATTTTTCTATGCTTCGAAGTTCCTAGTCAGTTTTTTATTTAAGTTTAAACCCAGTAACTTAATGTAGTATCTTGGAACCCTATGGTCGCTTAGGGAAGACCTCCTATAGAGTATAGAGTGCAACTCGTAGAACTTCGATGTTTCATTGATTCTAGACTGAAATGGAAGGAGAAGACGAATATTTTCTGGCTCACTACTCTTTAATGACTGAAGCAAAATGTAGAGCTGAGTGAGGAAGACAGATGGTTAAACTGTTAACGGGAGAAAGAGAGTAGATAAGAGAGGGAAAGAGATGCACTCACTGTAAGAGAGAGAGAGAGAGATGTAATTATAGTTTTTGGGAAGAGATGGACTCTTTTAGAGAGTCCGCCCCTGACATTACCAAACATTCGGCCCGTGGATACGACCAACAATTTTGTGTTGGGAGTCTCGGGACAAAGCTACTGCTGGTAGGTGGCATTGGCTGCACAGTTGTCCAACAGTAGGGGTAAGGTCGCGGATGTCCCGGTTATGAGGTCCAATCAATAGTTCTAAGAAGAAATATATGACTAGCAATATTGCCGATATAATCTTCCTTATAAGTATCTTACCAAATTCCATCGACCGAATCACTTTTGAGAACTACGGGACGTCTAAGTCCTACAAGTAAAGAGTTCCTTTCATTAATAAGAAAAAGAGAAAATTTGAGCGTTGATTGGATAGATGATAAAATGGAATCTTGAATGGTGAACAACGATTTGATTGGTGATGAAGAAGGAGAATTCTTGGCTCAATTCTCCACCTAAACAAAAGAAAAAAGAATGAGATAATATCATAAGTAGTGGATTTAGTTGCTCGATTATCAGATTCTATTGAGTTAGACTCGTAGCCATCATTTAACAAAGAGTGAATCTGGTAATCAAATGATTGAGCAACTAAATCCATTACTTATGCTATTATCTCACATTTGATGAATTATGACTTCAGTAGTATTAGAGTTCTCATGAAGAAGACAGCTGCACCAAGTCTCATCCAACATCACCACACTGAATCAGACACAAGCATGGGTCGTTTAGTTAGTTGAGGTCGGACCGAACTTGTTAGTCTTTGATGAATCCATTTTTGTATATTGACTTGGTTTCTCTCCCACAGCATATTAAGTTGTTTCCGAGTCATTGCTTTACCTTGTTCTTTTTTCGCTTTGTCATCCTTTTCTGAATGGATGTTGTTGAATGATATATATAATTTTAGTATTTCAAAAAAAAAAAAAAAAACTCACAACTGAAAAGATGAGTAACAAACTCACAACTAATTCTCTAACAGAAAAGTAACTAACAATAACAACCAAATGGTGGTTGTTATTCAATACATCAAAGACTAACAAGTTTGGTCCGCCCTAAACTAACTAAACGACCCATGCTTGTGTCTGATTCAGTGTGGTGATGTTGGATGAGACTTGGTGCAGCTGTCTTCTTCATGAGAACTCTAATACCCTCCCTCAAGCTAAGCCAAGACTCCATTGGATCGAAGGCCAAGCTTGGATCTGTGAAGATTGAATTGTGGTCTAGGTAATGCTTTAGTGAGAATATCAACTGGTTGATCCTTGGTGGAGACATAGGACAATTTGATTCTCTTATTTCCAATGAGTTCTCGAATAAAATGAAAATCCAAGACTAAATGCTTAATTTTTGAGTGAAAGACAGGATTTGATGCTAATGCCAAAGCTGAGACATTAGCACACCATAGTGAGGGTGGAGAAGGAAGAAAGACATGAAGGTCTTGAAGTAAGGAGCAAATCCAGAGGGTCTCAGGAGCAGAATGTGCAAGAGACCTATATTCAGCCTCAGTAGATGATCTTAATGTAGTTGGTTGCTTCTTAGCTGACCATGAAATAGGATTATTCCCTAGATAAATCACAAAACCAGAAGTAGAGCTGCTATCAAAAGAATTTCCTGCCCAATCTGCATTAGCAAATCCCTGAATTTGTAAAGAAGATGATTTAGAGAACTGAATTCCATGAGTAATTGTGCCCTTGAGATATCGTAATATTCTCTTAACAGCTTGGAGATGAATATGGGTAGGTTTACTCATGAATTGACAAACTAAATTGACTGAGTAACTCAAATCCGGCCTGGTCCATGTTAAATATTGTAGAGCTCCCACCAAACTTCTATAATAAGTAGGATCTTTAAGTAAGTCACCTTCATGAGGAGTTAATTTGATACCATGAGGTAATGGAGTAGCACAAGGCTTAGCATCAATCATTTGAGCCTTAGTCAGCAGATCTAAAGCATATTTAGTTTGAGAGAGAAATAAACCAGTGCTATCTCGAACAACCTCCATACCTAAGAAATAATGAAGGGAACCCAAATCTTTCATTGCAAATTGAGAGCTGAGCTCAGAAATAAGAGAAGCACAAACTGATTGAGAATTCCCAGTTACCAAAATGTCATCTACATACACCAAAACATAGAGCAAAGTACTGCCTTCTGAGTAAACAAATAATGAAGTGTCTGAGAGAGACTTTCGAAAACTAAAAGCCAAGAGAGAATCCACCAATTCCTCATACCAAGCTCTGGGAGCTTGTTTCAACCCATATAAAGATTTGTGAAGTTTGCACACAAAATTAGGTTTGGATTTGTCTTGAAATCCAGGAGGTTGCATCATATAAACCTCTTCCTTCAGCTTACCATGAAGGAAGACATCCCTCACATCAAGTTGCTTAATTAACCAATCATTCTGAACTGCAAGAGTGAGAAGTACTCTGATTGTAGCAGGTTTTGCTACTGGACTAAAGGTTTCAGAATAATCAAAACCTTCTCTTTGATGAAATCCTTTAGCAACCAGTCGAGCTTTGTACCTTTCAATGCTACCATCTGACTTTTGTTTAAGTTTAAATACCCATTTGCACCCTACTAGGTTTTGAGAAGGATGTGGAGGAACTAAGACCAAGTTTGTAGGTCCTCTAAAGCTTTTAACTCATCTAACATAGCATCTCCCTAATTTGGGTCTTTATTAGCTTGTGTGAAACAAGTAGGAGCATTGGGTAAGGGAATAGAAGCTATATTGGGTGAGATGGGATGTTTAGTTGCAGCTAACAATGTTTTTGGCTTATGAATGCCAGATTTTGCTCTTGTCTGCATTGGATGAGTAGAAGCTATAGAAGAGGGTGCAGCTGGCTCAGGTAAGGTGAATGCAGTCTGAGCATGTGAGATAGGTGCTGATGGTTCAATTAAGGAAGATGTTGAGGGCTCAGGTAAGATAGAATGATAGGTGAGTTAGGTGGTGTTGTAGGTAAAGAAGGAACTAAAGGTGCAGATAAAGTTGAGAGTGTTGGTTCAAGTGGAGATGACATTGGAGTTGTACTTATATGAGGGATGGGAGGAGAGGGAATAATTGGAATGGTAGAAATGACAGAATGGGGAGAACTCATAAGCTTAGGAACTGGGGAAGATGATGTGGTTTGATGTACTAACAAAGGAAAATGAGATTCATTGAAAGTCACATGCCTAGAGACATAAACTTTGCCTGTGAGAGCATCAAGACACCTATATCCCTTTTGATTCTGTGCATACCCAATGAAGATGCATTCTTTGCTTCTAGGATCAAGCTAATTCTTCACATAAGGTCGCAACCATGGATAGCAAGCACATCCAAAAACTTTCAAGAAGTCATAATCAGGTGGTGAATAAAAGAGTTTCTCCAATGGAGATACAGATTGTAAAACTTGTAATGGTAGCCTATTAACAAGATAAGTGGTAGTATGCAAAGCTTCTAGCCAGAAGGACTGAGACAGACTTGATTGAACTAAAAGTGTTCTAGTAAGGTCCAAAAGGTGTCTATGCTTGGACTCAGCAACACCATTCTGTTCAGGTGTGTGAGCACAAGTCATCTGATGGGAAATCCCCTTTTCCTGTAGAATCAACTTAAGAGAATTAGATATAAACTCCCCACCACCATCTGTTCTAATAACCTTAACTTTATTCCCTAATTGATTCTCAATACCAGTAATAAAAGAGATAAAGACAGAAGTAAAATTTGATTTATTATTCAATGGAAGAATCCAACAATACTTGGTAAATTCATCTATCACATTGGCATAATAATGAAACCCACTACTAGAAGGAACAGGAGCTGGTCCCCATAGATCAATATGAAGTAGTTGTAAAGGAAAACAAGCTACTGTACTAGAATTTTGAAATGGTTATTTCTTACTTCTGCCAAGTTGGCAATCTGAGCAGAAGATTGGCCTAAGTGAATTATTAGGAAGTAAATGCTTCAACTTTTGTAAAGACTGAAAAGAGGGATGGCCTAGTCTCTTATGCCAAAGAGAAGTTGAGGTAGCTTGAGCAGTTGAGGTAACTTGAGCACTCAAAGCTTGAACTTGAGACTTTATTGGGAGAGAAGGCACAACTTGGAAGGAATTGGGTACAGACCTCCTTTAGCTGGCCCTTGGAAAAGTGTCTGGTTCGAATACAGATCCTTCACATAGTAATGAAAGGGATCAAAAGTTAAAGAGCAGTGATTATCTTTTGTAAACTTGTTTACTGAAAGGAGATTATGAGATGCTTGTGGTACAACTAAAACATTCTTGAGAGAGAAAGTATTATGTTTAGTCATAAAAGATGAATTACCAGTATTAGTGATAATCATACCTTGGCCATTGGCTGCTGAAACAGTTTCTTTGCCTTTATAAGATGAAGAAGAAGAAGCTATATTGGAAACATCAAGAATAATATGATGTGAAGCTCCAATATCAGCAAACCATGGATTTTCCCCAAATATGTTAACTGATGCAAGCATTGCAACAATATTATTTGGTGGATTGCGACCTTGATAGGCAAATCTGATTCGATGATAACATTTAGCTGCTGTGTGACCAATCTTATGACAAATTTGACATGTAGGACGATCTCCATTATTGATTCTTGGACCTTGATTAGGCTTATTCTGATTCTGATTTGAGGACGATGAGAAATTTCTTCCATTTTGAGAGTTATTATTGAAATTTCTCATACCTTTATATCTATTCCCATTAGGATTTGAAAAATTAGCATTAGTTCATCTTCCTTGAGAAAATCAATTATAAGGAGGAGGGTTTGTTTTGTAGTTCCGTGATTGTAACTGGTGGTTTTCTCAATCTAATAGCAGCTGAAAACGAATCATAATCAGATGGTAAGGCTCTTAGAATACTTACCACTAATTCTGCACTTGAAGCTGGACTTCCAGCAGCAGCTAAAGAATCAGAGATTCTTTTCACTTTTGTGAGAAAATCTGGCATCTTATCATTTTCTTTCTTCAGATCCCTTAAATTTTCTTGAAGTTGAAAGATATGAGCAGTAGATGCAGATGCAAAAGAATCCTCCAAATTTCGCCATAATTCTAGAGATAAAGTATTGCCAACAACATATGAAATAACAGATTCAGATAAGGTTGAATTAATCCAAATCAATAACGTCTGATCTTCTTCAAGCCATTCAGTATAGGCTGGATTTAATTGCCTTCTTTCACTATCAAGATATTGGTCTGGTTGAGGTCGAGAGCCATCGATCAGATCCAAAACTTTATATTTCTTGAGAATCGGAAGAAATAAAGATCTCCACGTGAGATTATTGGCACTTTGAAGTTTAATTGGTATGATATTACTCATAGAAGTAATTGCTAAAGATGTAATTCGAGGATGATCCATAACAGAAGTATGAAGATTTGAGGAAGAAGATGAAGACTGAACAATTCGCTTAGAGAGAGAAAGAGGATAAGATTAGAGGAAGAAGATGAAGGAAGAAAGAAGAAGATAGAAGAAATTTTAGAGAGAGAACCGATGGATCATAGCTCTGATACCATAGTTGAACTCATTTTCATTTAAACAAAATGAAAGAATTACATGAGTTTAAATAGAGAGAAAAGATGAGTAACAAACAATAACAACCAAATGGTGATTGTTATTCAATACATCAAAGACTAACAAGTTTGGTCCGACCTCAACTAACTAAACGACCCATGCTTGTGTCTGATCCAGTGTGGTGATGTTGGATGAGACTTGGTGCAGCTGTCTTCTTCATGAGAACTCTAATAAGTAGATCCTATTTAGTAGAAAAAACAGATATATTCCTTAGTCATTGTCATACAATCACTTACTCACGAACCTCGTGAGGGCTTTTCGATCTCATGGAAAACTATTTTCGCCCCGCTTAGCCCTATCCCCGTTGCCTTTGGGGATATCCTTGTGATAGGTTTATAGGAATTGGACTTACCATATTTGGTCAAATACCAGGCAACAAACTCCTATTTTCTTTTCATTACGGTATTTTTGAACAAGGTGGATGACAAACCTAAAAGTTATTAGTGATGATATTAGATTAGATCCTGCAAGGTGTTCATGTCTCATGTGGGTGGTACAAAATCAAGGGTTCTTACTGAAAGTGTTGAAGTTGGAGTTTCTACTAACTAACTTATTAGTTTAGATCGTCTCCAGAAAGGATTCATGAATGTCATTCGTAATCATTTGAAACCCTTTTTCTTATTGTTAATGGGCATTTACCGGAAATACAAAACAAGACCTTGTAAAAGGACAACATGAATTTTAATTTTCAAGTGAACATATTCATAAGGAGAAATCCATCGTGAATAGACTAAGGAACTGTATCTTGATTGTTGTTGCTCTTGTTTAGAACTGGCTTCTTTATTCTGTTACAACCTTGTTGTTTGGAACTGGCTAATTCCTTCCGATCTAAAATATAGGTATTTTATTTTGATTTCTAATGTTGAGAAATTTCCCATTTAATTCTAAAGCGATTGTATATGATAAAACACTTCACATTAGAATTAAAATATGTCATGATCTTTTGGTGTTGAATTTAGAACAGCAATATAGCATTAATATTTTTAAATTCTCATTATTGATGTTTGCTAATTTGTGACTCTTACATTCGAATCTATTATACTTTTTGTAATTTGTACATTCTCAAAAAACAAAGATGACCACTAAAAAGCATGAATATTAGAAAAGAAATAGAGTTTCTAGAGTTGAAATAGGTAATTTTTACAAGTGAATTACTTGTGCTTTATAGTTCTAACTTCTATAGAGAGAAGGCGTAGAGGGAGATTTTTTTTTTCATCAAGTAACTTAGATTCCTTAGGAAGTTAGAACTAGGTATAGTTTCTTTGAGACAAATTTTACATGGCAAAATGACGGTGTCTTAAGTAAATCTACCATAAATCTAAAAAAAATATATTCAAACTTCCAAATTAATTACACAAACATATCTTGTAACTTGAATAAGCTTATGCCTACAAAATGAAGATGAAGAAGATAACCAGTATTGAAATTTTTACTCAAAAGTCCAAAAAATGACCCTATAACTAGGATTTGGCCCACCATAGATTATTATAACTTACAAAATCCATTTTTTCAAAAATAATCTTAATCCAACCCAATTTCGGATCCCTAGGTCACTTTCTACATCTCTAAGAAGCCCATATTTTAATTAATCCCTATTATACCCTATATATATATAAGAGAAGATGCCTGGGTTTTTTCCTTCCATATATATTCTTAGTTTCTCTTTCTCTCCTCAAAACTTTCTCTTTCCCTCCTCAAAACTTTCCATCAATTTTCTCTCTCCTATATCTGTTCTCTCCTCCATAAGAGAAAGAAATCTTTCCTTCCATTTTTCTCTCTCCTCTCTATCTCCTTAACAACTACTAAGCTACACCGGATCCGGAAAGATTTACAGGTTAGAGTTTTCTTATCTTCATCCCTTCATCTTCATCATAAACCCTCATCTTCTTTGCATTTTGCTTAAAACAACATAAACCCTCATCTTCATCTTCATTTTCTTTGCACTTTGCTTAAAACATCATAAACACTCATCTTTTTTTTCTTCTGTAAATTTTCGTTTTCTTAAAACATCATAAAACTTTCTTCTTCTTTATTTTTTCGTTTCATAAAACTTTCTTTCTTCTTGTATTTTTTTTCATCTTCATGATCTTTATCATCAACACCATGATTTGTTCCATGAACCTTCTTTAGTTATTAGAGAGTTTGTGTTCATCTTCATCATCATCATCAACACCATGTTTTGTTCATTGAACCTTCTTTGTTCTTCATCTTCATTTTGTTTTCTTTAAACTTTGTCTATCTGAAATTTCGTTTGGTTTTTACACTCATATTTTCTGACACAACAAGTAATGTCCTAAGAAAAACCCAATATGTTTTCTGTTTTCATAATTTTCATGTTTTCTGTTTTCATAAATTCATGAAATATATTTTCACTTCCACAAACACAAATTCCTTTGTTTAGAGTATTTTCTGTTTTCGGAAGTATATTTTCACTTCCACTAACACAAATCTTTTTGTTCAGATTTGTTTTTGCACCACTGCATTTTCAGAAACATAAAGTTTTGTGTTCTCAGAATATATATTAATTTGAAGACATTTTTTTTACAGCATTTGCATATAGAGGTTGACCTACACATAGATCAGGCACCATTGATAGACAAACCACTAGTATCTAAATCTTGGGGCCATGTGTTTAGTCATACTTGTCAAATATTTGATGGAGGAGTGAAAGCCTTTCGAGATTCTCTTGGAGGATATATAATAGCTACTAAAAACACCTTCATTCAAATATATAAAAAACGAACAATAAGACGTAAGTTAAGTGCATTTTCTTTCTGCCTTGTGCATATAACAGTTTGTTATCGAAATTCATGAATCCATAGACATTTTGTATATGTTTTCAGCTTCTCTCAAGAAATTACGTTTTTAGCATATTTTGATTTTTAACAAACAAATTGACTGGTGTTAAGCATTTTAAAATATGTTGTGAGTTTCACGTTTAAACACTTTACTTTTCTTTATAATTTGAAGCAACACAGAAAGTTACTTTTTTATTTTGCATAAATGTCATGAAACATGTATTCACATATCCAAACACAAACATATTTGTTTAGATGCTTTTTAACTGTTCTTAACATATATCGTTGTGTTAAAAACAATAAAAAAAATTGTGGATTTTTCACTAAAAAATTCTTCTTTTAATAACATTGTTTTTGAAGCATTATGCATAAAATAGAAATATGTCACTTACTTACTTCGATTCTTTGCATAAAGAACAATTTCTGAAGCATAAACTTTTATGTTAGCATAATATTTATTAATTTAAAGGCATTTTGTTTCCAGCATTTTGCATATGGAGGTTGACCGAGCAACATATCAGGCACCACTAATATCGAAAGCTTGGGGCCCTGTGTTTACTCATATTGGTCAAATATTTCAGGATGGAGTGAAAAGCTTTCGAGATTCTCTTTGAAGATATACAATGTCGTGAACAAATCTAGTGGAAACAATCTCTTTTTGTTATGAATACAATCTATTTGGTTTCTTTATAATGTTAAGATATTTGAAATTTTATTTCTGAATTCCTGAACAAATCTTAGTTTGTCTCATCTATTTGGTAAATTTCTGAACAAATCTTAGTTTGTCTCAACAAGTTTGTAAATTTCTGAACAATGACTTTCTCTTTAATGTCGATATTTTTTCTTATCAACTTCAACGATGACTTTCTCTTTAATGTCGATCTTTTTTCTCTCTCGCACGACAACATGTTTGTCCTTGCAGCAGACAAATAACCAATTGTCTACATAAAAAAACATTAAACATATAGTAACATACAAGTTATGAACATTTAACTATATGCAAACAACTCATTTTGACTGCTGAAAACAAATTTCTTCAACAACAAACATATTTACTAATGTTTCGAATAATAACAGGTTTTATCAACCAAGACTTCTCTTACCTCTTTCGTAGCATTCCGGTAGATATATAAACACATCAAAGTATGGACACAACACATATCGATATGTTTAAAACAAATGAAATTATGTTTTTTAGAAAAATTATATGTTTTCGAAGTTAAAGTTTACTCATTAGATAAACATAATTTAATATGTACACTAAATTTTTACGAGTAAAACATATTTTAGTATGTTTAGAGCACATGAGTATATGCTCAGAAAAAATATAACTATGTTTGTTTTAGTTACCTGATTTGCTCCTAAAAGTTTATTCTCATATCAATATAAAAAGTTTACTCATCACATTTTGGAGGTAACTATATGCAAACATCCAATTTTGTATGTCAAGAACACATATCTTCCAACCACAAACATATTTAGATATGTTTCAGACAATAAGAATGTTCTATATGTTTCAACCACAAACAATAAGAATGTTACAATATGCAAACATCCAATTTTGTATGTCAAAAACACATATCTTTCAACCACAAACATATTTATATATGTTTCAGAACCCAAAATGTCTTTAACATAACTGTAAGTGTTTCCAAAAACCCCCCAAAATGCTAAAAGAAGAAGAATTTTTTTTACCAAGTAAAATACTCAAAAATCATCAACATTCCCCTGAATGTCTGAAACAGAACCCAAAATGTCTTTAACATATTGTTAAATGTTTCCCACAACCCCAAAATGCTAAACGAAGAAGAAACGTTTTTTTACACAGTAAAAGTCCAAAATTCCTCAACAAACTCCTGAATGTCTTGGACAGAACCCAAAATAACAACAAAAAAACCGTAAAAGTTTGAAACATAACCCTAAAACGTCTTTAACATAACTGTAAATGTTTCCAAAACCCCCACAAATGCTAAACGAAAAAAAAAAAGTTTTTTTACTAAGTAAAACCCTAAAAAATCTTCACATTCCCTCGAATGTCTAAAAAACAAACCCAAAATGTCGTTAACAAAACCATAAATGTTTGAAACAGAGCCCAAAATATCTTCAACATAATTTTAACTGTTTCCAAAAACCTCCCAAATGCTAAACGAATAACAAAATTTTTTTTACCCACTAAAACACCCAAAATTTACCAACAAACCCCTGAATGTCTTGGACAGAACCCGAAATTCACCAACAAACCCCTGAATGTCTGGGACAATACGCAAAATAACTACAACAAAAAACCATGAATATTTGAAACAAAACCCAAAATGTCTTTAAAATAACTGAAATGTTTCCAAGATCCCACAAAATGCTAAACGAAGAAGAAAAACTTTTTTACCAAGTAAAACACTCATTAATTATCAACATTCCCTCGAATGTTTGAAAACAAACCCGAAATGAACAAAACAAAAAATGTTTGAAACAAAACCCAAAATATCTTCAACATGTAAACTTGTTTACAAATGTATTGTGGTTTTGAAAAACAAACCCTCAAGTTTTGAAAACAAAGAATATGAATAAATCTAACATAAAGTAACACAAAAAACCAGAAATGTTTACAAACCAGGATCTTTTATATGTAGATCTGAAGAACAAACCATCCAAAATGAACAAAATTTGTTAAAACATATTAAATTTGTTCTGGGAAGACCAAAATGTTTCTACATATTAAATATTTCTGAAGAACAAAATCTATATTTATAAAAACACATCAAACCATGATGAAGATCTTAAGACAAAAAAACACATCAAAATTTTTGATTTTGTTGAACATGATGAAGATCTTAAGAAACACCCACATAAAATTGTTGTGTATTTAACAATAAATCTTTCTTTTTCTCCTAAAAATCGAGTAACAAAACCAAAACCCTAACAAAAGATTTTAGATACCCTAGTTTTTCAAGATCGAACTGATGAAAAATCGAGTAACAAAACCAAAATCCTAAGAAAAGATTTTACATACCCTAGTTTTTTCAAGATCGAACCGATGAAAAATCGAGTAACAAAACAAAAACCCTAAAAATCGAGTAACAAAACCAAGATCGAACCGATGAAAAAAGCCTTATCAAACCGGAACCCTAACAAAAGATTTTAAATACCCTTAGTTTATCTGGATTTCAGTCGAATTTTTGATCGAGATGATGGAGATTAAAGCTCAAAAACGATTTTGTAGAGAGAGATAAGATGGTTTTTGGTTTTTTAGTGGGAAGCAAAAGATGTAAAGATGGAAGAGAGAGAAATGTTTTGGGCTATAACCCCAAGTCTGACTTTCAAAAGTGTCTA
The DNA here is from genome assembly GCF_041429995.1 of Eschscholzia californica. NCBI lineage: Eukaryota > Viridiplantae > Streptophyta > Magnoliopsida > Ranunculales > Papaveraceae > Eschscholzia > Eschscholzia californica. The sequence goes on along the minus strand of NW_028238198.1, from coordinate 6,955,141 downwards.
GAAATTGTGGGCGGGAATTATGGGTGGGATATGTTTTGATTTTGTTATTTTGAGGAGGGTTAATGTGGGCCAGGACAGTATTGTCTCTTATTTATGTAAACGAGGGTAATGTGGTACTTTCATCAAATGGATTTTTTTCTCATTATTATTTGAGAGTGTGCCTCATACATATTAACCTCCCATATATTGGGCCTTATAATTACCGGCCCAGAACAATTTCTATAATCAATACAAAACAAGGTCACTTTGTTCTTCTTCATTTGTTGATGACCAAAACAATGATAAAATGACTTACTTTTCAATACTATTTTCATTCATTATTTTGTATTTTGGGTTTTTCTTTAAATAAATTGAAACTGAACCAATTTGTTTACGAGAATATGTTTTCTTTTTTTACTAATTCCTTAAACCCTAATTTCCCGTTCAACTGTGTGGAAAGTTAGATGAATACAAAGAGAGGAAATATCAGTTAGAATATAGATGGTACCGATATATAAACTATTTACTTAAGTAGAATTAAATTTTTTGAAATTCTAATGTTTTTATAACCGTTGAATCTGCAGAAATATAATTCTATGGAGATTTGTATTTTATACTCTCGGGATTTTTTACCATTTCAGCATCCTATGGCCCGAAAATTCTCATGTAAAAGTACATGTAAAGACTTGATCGTCCGGTCTCTATTATAATTAATATTTTGCTATATCTCTCAACTAAACTCTGGCCATGGACACCAAGAAGCTACCGGAGAATTAAAAAATAGTTTATGGTTACTTGTTCCTATCTCTGATCTTTTCCTTAACTGTTCTCCAGCTTTGCTCATTTTGTCCCTCTCAAAAGAGAGCAAGCAAAGGGAACGAAGTGATTCAACAATAAGGTTTCGTTTTTCCTGCGTTTAGTTTTGTTTGATAAATTTAAGTAAACACTTTTCCTTCTCTCCCAAGCTGGCCGATCTATTGTGGTCTCCACAATAGCAGCGGCTGTTCCCCGATACTAAATGCAATGCTTTGCCATCCCTAAGGGTGTAAACAGACGCATTGAGGCTCTTCAAAGGGCTTTCTGGTGGGGAAAAACTAAATCCATGCACACCATTCACTGGTCCGCTATTTGCCTCCCTAAAAATCTTGGCGGCCTTGGCTTTCGATTTCATGACCTTGATAATCAAGCTTTTCTCAGCAAATTAGCCTGACGCCTCATCAAAAACCCCGCCTCCCCTTGGGCCGCTATTCTTAAAGCTAAATATACTTCGCCAAAGAGCAGTTCCCAAAAGAGGCAAAAAATCATCACTCTTGGCTTTGGAAATCCCTATCCAAACATCTTAGTAAAGTGTCCAATCTCGTCTTCTGGGATGTTAACACAGGTACTAATATCAACATTTGGCATGACTACTGAGTTCCTAACCACCCCCCACCGCTGAGCAATATTAATAACTGCCAACTCACTTTTGTGGCCCAACTTATTAGCAATAACCATTGGAATATGAATATTTTATCTCAATACTTTAACGAAAACATATGCAATGCAATATTGAGTATTAATCTGCAGGTACACCAGACGGATATAGCTAGATGGTCTTTAACCAAATCTGGTAATTTCACTATCTAATCCATGTACTACCATCTACGTACTGAGAGGCACCCGTATGAAACTAAGGAATGGAAATTAATATGGGAGTTGCCAACCATTCCCAGAATCAAACTATTTGTGTGGAAATGTTGTACTAATAGTTTACCAGTCAGGCACAAAATAGGAAAGTTTATTGGTGGAATATATGCTTGCGATTTTTGTAATGATCTGGAAACTATGAACCATGTACTTTTACATTGTGGTTTTGCTAAATCAGTTTGGTTAACGTTTAATATTATCTCTGAAAACATACATAGTCTGCAGGAATGGATTATTACTTGGAAGGACATAGATGAAGAATTAAAGGTTCTGTTTGCAAACATTTTATGGAACATATGGAAGGCCAAGTGCGATAAATGCTTCTCGCATATTATTACTACTCACGAGATGATGATAGGCAGAATTAGGGGCACCACATTAACCATTATGAGACATCAAAATAACGAGCAGACGGGTATCACTAGTCAGGTTACTCAGCCTATGAAACCATTTGTCAAGGTCAATGTAGATGCTTCCTTCATTGCAGTTATGGAAACGGCTGGTGTAGGTTATCTAATGCAAGATGATCAATCAAAATTTGTAGCAGCAGCAGCATATGATATTAGGGGGCAGAATGCGGAAGAATGTGAATGTTGGGCAGTAATTAAGGCGTTGCAGTGGGCTAACCACAACCAGATCCCACACATCCAGATAGAGAGTGATAATCTTAACATTATAAGGAAATTACGTTAGGAAGACTCGTCGATACATTGGCAATCAGAAAACCTTTTGAAGTTCATTTATCATCTAGCGAGCAACTTAGTAGAAGTGGTCTACTCATTCATTCCAAGGGAAGGTAACACAATAGCAGATCAACTAGCAAAATGGGGACGCACAAATGAAGGAAACTGGATGTGGATCTCGGAACAGACTTTTCAGGAGGCAGTTCAAACTTTTAGTTCTTAGTCTTTTCTTCTTGTATTCTCAACAAAAAAAAACCTTCACTAACATGACATCATATGTTTTTTTAACTGTAAACATTGTATTATTTATATAACAAAGTTTACATGAAGAGAAGTAAAGTTACAATATCATAGTGAATAACAAAAAAAAACTCTAAGCACATCCTCCAACTTGTAACTTTCACGGTTGTAATCAAAACCGTTACATAAAACTTCTCAGAACTAGCAGTCTCCCAACCAACTTGAGACTAAACCCACGATGGCTTGAAAGAAATAGAGAAGTCTATTGGCGAGCAACCACCAAAACACAACTTCAACCGAATCCACCAATTAAAAACCTGAAATAGCTCAAACCACGCTAGTCGAGTAATTTTTTGAGAGCGAAAGTCGAAGATTCCAGAGTACCCCACCAGTATTCTCTCGAGGGAAAAAGTATGCGCACCACAATCTAAAGAGATCATAAAGAGACACATGGTTACATTGAATGCTGCGAAGTCCAAGCCGAAAAGCTCGACAATGCCAGTAAGAAGGTGCAGTTACACTGCGAATGGTGAGAGGTGAGACAAAAACTAAGATCGGTTAAAAGTACTGGCAAGGTTGAGGCCGAATTAGAGGTGCTAACATGAGTCGAAGCCCATAGCGTTTCCAAAAGCGTCGAAACTGTCTTATCAGGGTTATAAGGCCAACCCAAAAGAAATAAGGATAGGGTCTTACTTCGCTCTCCTAAATCGAAAGGAGTGCCCAAAAGATAAAACGACTGGGCCCAATCATATAAAATACAACATATCCCTGAATTAAACAACTGGGCCCATAGAAGAAGACACCAATTAAAGATTAGGCCCAAACATAAGGCCAACTCAAAGGAAAGGATGAAACTAGATCCAACACAGGTGAGAAAAGGAATGACAAGTATCTCTCTCCTAGTAATAGATTCGACCAAGCTCCATACTGGTATCAGGATGCCAGCAGGATATGGAGGTTTTCCGGCAGAAGTTTCCGGCGAGAATGAATGCTAGAGGAGGAGACTATTGTGAAACATGATAGATCTTGAACACCCTCCTGGATCAAAAGGCCTAGCAATAGGTTGTAGAGACCCTAGGGAAGTAATGAAGGATTAATATCATGGCTAAAAGTGAAGAAGAAAAGAGTAACAAGCAACAGGTCCACCGAGGGAGAGGAATCAAGTAGAATTAGGGTCTGTTTGATACAAGGGAAAATGGATTGGGAAAATCGATGTTCTTAAGAAAATCGATTTTCTGCCGTTTGGTTGGCTCAATTAAGTGTGAAAACGGCTTTCTGATAGAAAATAAAGTGAGAAAATCTGTGAATTTTTTCCCACAAAAAAGGTGTGAAAACGACTTTCGCACCTTTGGTCACTTTATCCGCTCTCTCTCCTCTTCCCGTATTTCTCTCTCTCTCTCTTCATGTATTTCTCTCTCTTCCCGTCTCTCTCTGCGTCTCCAAACCCTCGTTTCTCTTCTCACTTAAAGTCCTATGTCGATTGAAGTATGAAGGTCATGATTCAAAGTTGATGATGATCATTAAAGCTTGGGATGTTGATGATTTTAGGTTTAATATGTCTGAATCGAAGTTTGATTTTGTTGATTCCTAGGTATGTTGATGGCATGGAAATTTAGAGGGTAAGGGTGTGAAAATTAGGGTTTGATTTGGTTGATTCCTAGGTCTCTCTTGCAACTCAACATTAGGTATTACAGTAGTTAATTGGAAAATTCAAAACCCTAGAAAAATCACTTCACATGAATCTTAAGAGTAATCACTTCACAAAGTGAAATTAGCAAAGCAAATAATATTAGCAAAGTGAAACTGAAAAGAAAATCCAAATTTGTATGAACCCTAATTGAATCGTGAAAAAGAATTTACATTTCGTGGTAGAATAAGCAAGGAGAAGAAGACGAGATTTGGGGAAAAATTTATGCGAACCCTATTTCTTCGGTTTGCTTCAAAGATGGATACTATAAGATTTGTGGAAGGAAGAAGACATCTTCACAGAATTCTGAAGGCACCTTTTAAAAAGTCCAACTTAAAATCTAATCTAGACTTTGATCTATAAAGGCCCATTCTTATATCATTTTTTAGAGGCACCCACGTTTTCCTACATTCCAATCAAACACCTAAAAATGAAACTTTTTGTTTTCTTTCCCATCAGAAAAAAATGGTTTTCTTTCCAATCAGAAAAAACGGTTTTCGCACGTATCAAACGTATCCTTAGTAGACTCAAAACATCATATGTTTTCTTTACTTTATGCTATTTAGATATAATTGTTTATATGCTCATAATTTGACGTGAAATGCTTATAAAATACTTTGTGCTCTACCGACACGGATTATAACCTAATTCTTAGTATAAATAAGAAAGTTGTTAGTCCCTGTATGGTTGGCTTTCTGTATTGACTATTTTTTTTTCCGACGATATTGACTATTCTTTTGTTTCAGGTATTCTTTTTTAGGAAAAGAAAACTCACTTTCACAAGGAAGAAAATGAAATTTGTCTCGCACCTAGAAGAAGGGGGAGGAGAAGATGTTGTCGGGGAAAGAGGAGAAAAACGAAATCTTGAAGTACTGCTACTCTGACCCGGTAAAATTTGTATAAATGTACAAAAGAAAATATTATTTTCTTATTTTCAGCCTAACGTTCGACTTTGTCTTCGACACAAATTTGGACACTGATGCAGGGAGATTTTCATGAGATATTCCAAGTTTATTGGATATCTTAAAATCTAGTTATTTTAGTAGTATAATATTTTTGTTCGTAGAGAAATATTATTTTTAGCACATTTATATTTTTAGGAAATCTTTTAGGTTTTAGATTCAAGTATTTTATTTATTTAGAAGTTGTTATTATAATTTGATTAGGTTTAGGAAAATAGTATTTTATTTATTAGAAATTGTTATTTGAGTTTGATTAGGTTAAGGAAACCCTAAGTCTATATAAGGGGGGATCTATGAGTTGTTTTATTCATTCAATTCAATCAATAAAATTCAGTATTTTAGTTTAATCTTATTAATTTTGGTTCTACAAGTCTGAAGACGGAGATCTAAGGCTTTTATCAATTTTTCCGCTGCGTCATTGCGATCAAGAGCGAGGAATTGCCTGGTTCGACCAATGAAAAAAAAGAAAGAAAAAAAAGAAAATTTTTGTTTTTTAACAGTCTGGGGAATGGAAACTGAATTCCCGTTTGGTTCTCCCCGAAAACGAAAAATCATCTACGCGAAGATCACTTTAGAACACATCGATGGATTTTCCAAAGATGCATCTAAAGTTGGTTTAAAAAAAAAGAATAAAAAAAAAAGAATCATATTATTGTTTTTCCTATTTGTTATCAATCAATCAATATGGAGAGATATTATCATGGTAACAATTTTTCAATTCAAGTTCACCCACGTAGAGATTACAATGAGTACAAGATCAATGAAGAGATACCAATTTTCGATGAGTATTTAACTATAGAAGAATTCCTCGATTGGCTAGATAAGGTTGAATGACAAGTCAATATGTCGACTACTATTTTGAATGAGCAGATAGTTAAAATTATTGCTTCTAGACTTAAAGGGAGTATTGCAGATTGGTGGGATCAATTACAACATCTAAGAATGAGACAAGGAAAGGCACCCATCCAAAATTGGCCGTCTATGAAAGAGAATCTGATAGAGAGGTTCTTACCTCCTGATTATCAACAATACTTGTTCAGAATATACCAAAACTGTAGACAAGGGTTGCGTTCAGTAGGTGAATACTATGAGGAGTTCTCAAGATTGGCTCAAAGAAATAGTATTGAAAACTTTAGAGAACTTGATAATGTGCTAATAAATCGATTTCTGAACGGATAAAATTTAGCTTGAGATATAGTTTGAAAGAAAAGGTGAAGTTAGTTAATTTATGGACGATTCAAGACGCATACTGACGCAGCGGAAAAATCCGAAAAAGCCTTAGAACTCCGTCTAAAGACTATCGAACCGAAATTAATAAGAATAAACTAAAATACTGAATATTATTGATCAACTTGAATGAATAAAACAACTCCTAGATCCCCCTTTATATAGACTTAGGGTTTCCTTAACCTAATCAAACTCAAATAACAATTTCTAATAAATAAAATACTACTTTCCTAAACCTAATCAAATTCTAATAACAACTTCTAAATAAATAAAATACTAGAATCTAAAACCTAAAAAGTTTCCTAAAATATAAAACTGCTAAAAATAATAATTCTCTACGAACAAAAATATTATACTACTAAAATAACTAGATTTTAAGATATCTAATATACTTGGAATATCTCATGAAAATCTCCCTGCATCAGTCTCCTCCACTTCAAAGAAACTCGCCTCGAGTTTACTAATTGATTGGAAGGTTGTCTTAATGGTACACCCATGAGAAAACTTTATCGTGAATTGTGCATGGGAATCACCAAATTATCAGATTGGACGGGAGATTTTATTAAGTCACAAAAAATTTTCTGACTATAATTGTGATGTGATTCATACTCCCTTTTCACTCCAAATATAAACTTGTATATATCATGAGTATAGTGATTGAAAATTACGAACTTCGATGAAGACTTTCTAATAAAACTACTTATCAATCCATGTGAAACAATTTGAGATTCGCAAAATTCTGAGAACGGATCTTCGTATGAAGGAACTTCAATTGGACTAATGTCTGACTTCCGAAGTTTTTCACCTTCCTTTGATTCAACTTCTTGAACAACATCCTTTGTCTCAATTTCCTGAACAACGTCAGTTGTCTCAATTTCCTGAACAACTTCCTTTGAATCAATTGGTTGAACAACTTCCTTTAACTCAATTTCCTGAATAATTTCTTCAGAAACAAATTCCTTACCGTGTAAATTGATATCAGGAGACTTATTTGTGAACACAATAATGTTAGATTTTGATTCGTGAGTAATATTACTTGAATTTTCTATGCTCACAATTTGTGGTGGTTCAACATTCTCTAAGGGAGTTGTTTTTACCTTTTTTATGTTTAAGTGAGGTTGTTCTCCCCTTCGAAATCAAAGTTCCTATATTCCCGCTCCTGAGCTTCAAGTTTTAGGGCTAAGTTGTACACAGCTTGAATAGTCCATACTGTAACTATCCCCACCTTTTCTCGCAGACTAAATTTTAATCCGCTTAGAAACCGATTTGCTTCAACATCTTCATATTCTGCAATGTTTTCCATATTGTTTCTTTGAACCAATCTTGAAAACTCCTTATAGTACTCACTCACTGAACGCAACCCTTGTCAACAGTTTTTGTAAGTCATAAACAAGTGTTGTTGATAATCAGGAGGTAAAAACCTATCTCTTAGGTTCTCTTTCATAGACGGCCAATTCTGGATGGGTGGCCTTCCTTGTCTCATTCTTTGATGTTGTAATTGATCCCACCAATCTGCGGCACCCCCTTTAAGTCTACAAGCAATAATTTTAACCATCTTCTCATTGAGAATATTAGTTGACATATTAACTTGTTGTTCAACCTTCTCTAGCCAATCCAGGAACTCTTCAATAGTTAAATATCCATCGAAAATTGGTATCTCTTCGTTGATCTTATACTCATTATACTCTCTACGTGGGTGCACTTGAACTGAAAAACTGTTACTATGATAGTAATTCTCCATATTGACTGATTGATAACAAAATAGAGAATACACTAATAATAATCTGATTCTTTTTTTTTTAAACCAACTTTAGATGCATCTTTGGCAAATCCATCGATGTGTTCTAAAGTGATCTTCGCGTAGATGATATCGAACCAGGCAAACCCTCGCTCTTGATGCCAACTGACGCAGCGGAAAAATCCGAAAAAGCCTTAGAACTCCGTCTAAAGACTATAGAACCGAAATTAATAAGAATAAACTAAAATACTGAATATTATTGATCAACTTGAATGAATAAAACAACTCCTAGATCCCCCTTTATATAGACTTAGGGTTTCCTTAACCTAATCAAACTCAAATAACAATTTCTAATAAATAAAATACTACTTTCCTAAACCTAATCAAATTCTAATAACAAATTCTAATAACAACTTCTAAATAAATAAAATACTAGAATCTAAAACCTAAAAAGTTTCCTAAAAATATAAAACTGCTAAAAATAATAATTCTCTACGAACAAAAATATTATACTACTAAAATAACTAGATTTTAAGATATCTAATATACTTGGAATATCTCATGAAAATCTCCCTGCATCACGTACAACTTGGCCTTAAAAGCTGAAGCTCAAGAGCGGGAATATAGGAACTTTGGATTTCGAAGGGAAGAACAACCTCGCTTAAACATAAAAAATGTAAAAACAACTCCCTTAGAGAATGTTGAATCACCACAAATTGCGAGCATAGAAAAATCAAGTAATATTACTCACGAATCAAAATCTAACATTATTGTGTTCACAAATAAGTCTCCTGATATCAATTTACACGGTAAGGAATTTGTTTCAGAAGAAATTATTCAGGAAATTAAGTTAAAGAAAGTGGTTCAACCAATTGAGTCAAAGGAAGTTGTTCAGGAAATTGAGTCAACGGACGTTGTTCAGGAAATTGAGACAAAGGAGGTTGTTCAAGAAGCTGAATCAAAGGAAGGTGAAAAACTTCGGAAGTCAGACATTAGTCCAATTGAAGTTCCTTCATACGAAGATTCGTTCTCAAAATTTTGCGAATCAAAAATTGTTTCAGATGGATTGATAAGTAATTTTATTGAAAAGTCTTCATCGAAGTTCATAATTTTCAACCACTATACTCGGGATCTGTACAAGTTTATTTATGGGGTGAAAAGGGAGATTGAGTCACATTACGGTTATAGAGAGAAATTGTGACCTAATAAAATCTTCAGTCAAATCTGAAAGTTTGGTAATTCCTATGCATAGTTCACGAGAAGGATATATTAAAGGAGTACCAATCAAGATAACATTCAAGTAAATCAGTAAACTTGAGGCGAGTTTCTTTGAAGTGGAGGAGACTGATGCAGGGAGATTTTCATGAGATATTCCAAGTATATTGGATATCTTAAAATCTAGTTATTTTAGTAGTATAATATTTTTGTTCGTAGAGAATTATTATTTTCAGCAGTTTTATATTTGTAGGAAATCTTTTAGGTTTTAGATTCAAGTATTTTATTTATTTAGAAGTTGTTATTATAATTTGATTAGGTTTAGGAAAGTAGTATTTTATTTATTATAAATTGTTATTTGAGTTTGATTAGGTTAAGGAAACCCTAAGTCTATATAAGGGGGGATCTATGAGTTGTTTTATTCATTCAATTCAATCAATAAAATTGTGTTTTAGTTTAATCTTATTAGTTTTGGTTCTACAAGTCTTAAGACGAAGATCTAAAGGCTTTTCTAGGTTTTAAAAGTTTTAGACGGAGTTCTAATTCTTTCCGGAATTTTCCGCTGCGTCAGACACCCTATTCAGCGGAAACTTCGACTCTATTCAACTCAACCTTTGACTTCACCTTCAGTTCATACTTCAGTTCTAATTCTACTTTGATCTTTTGCTATTTCGATCGAGAGACAATAAGCGATATGGGATATGTTAACGTATAACTGGGTTATGAAGAGAGAATATTTTATTGAACCAATTACTTGTATATACAAACATCCTTTTGTAATGTTGTACCACTTAATGTACTTGTACAAAATTATGTTTGTTTTTGTAAGTTTTATTCTTCATTATCACATTTTCTTTCTCACGTTAAGTTGCTTTGTATTACACATTGGTTTTTACTTTTTGGCTTTCCTAATAATTTAATTTTAAATTGTACCGAAAAGACAACTTTCTTTAAAAAATTTTAACTTTTAACATTTTAATCAAAGAGTATAAAGTTTAAGAAAATAATAAGTTTGTGGCTATGGACAAGTTGGACAAACTTGAGAGCCCTTGAGTTACAATAGTACATACTTGGGGTGAGTTGGTAGTTGCTACTTGCTAGATAAAATTACGTTTCTACTAGGTTGTATTATTCACTAACACGCTTCTCTTTTGCTGTTAATTTTTGTGCAGGACATTGTATTTTTAATTTTTGGTGTCCCGGATAATTTTATTGTAAGAAGTTAAAAATAGATCATTTTTTATCATAATATCAAACAACTTAAATACTTATTATGTTCATCAAAGATAGGAAAAATATGAATAGGGTTTCTCTAATAAATTCTTTTTTACTTTGAAAGATTAACAACGAAATCTCGATAACAGGTTACTTTCATTTCTTTAAAGTAGAAATTTACCCTTCCAAATATTCAAGAGATTAAGAGGAAAGAGAAAATATAGTTCCTCTGAGAGTAGATATTTGCTTTCTCTTTATATACTAGATGAAAGAACTAAATCTTTCTCAAAATAAAAAGATTTCAAATTTCTCTTTTCTCTTAAAAGGCAAAATGATAAAAGTCTAAGAGATAATATCTCTTTATCCTTAAAAGGCAAGAAACTACCCAAATCCATATTAAATAGTAGTATGGTAAAGAAATAAGAGGAAATCTTGGTAGATTCTAGAAAAGGGTTAGTTGGGGGACACCATGTCTATATATGCCCAACTAGGTTGTTTTTGTTTCCACCATTAGATGTCTATTCCATCTATTAATCCTCTAACTCTATTTTCTTTTTGCTATTTTATCAATTCTTCACTGAAAGATTTGTTGGAAGAAGAGGTACAAGAAAGAAAGCCATTTAAACAAAATCAAGGTTTGATTTTCTATATTCTTTTTTCTTTTTGTAATATAGATTTATGTTAAATCTTTCTCCCTCTCGCGTTTTTATCTTCTTCACGTGATTTTTCTATGAAAAAGTGTGAGAATGGGGTTTGAAGTCAACTTCGATGAAGTAATTTGGGCTCTTAGTTTTATTTTTTTCTTGCAATCGATGCTGTGCGTAACTTGCTTCATTTTTCTTTAACTAAAAACATAGTATTATCAGTGAATCAAAAGTTTACAGTATGAGAAGTAAAGCTACAAACATGGAGAATAAAAACAAAAAGTATAATTTTAAAAACTCACTGCTAACACAAACAAAAGAAAACATGTGTAAAACACAAACTAAAACAGATCTAAAAACAAATTCTTCGGGACAGAGATCTTAAGTGAAGGATATTTTGGAAACAAACTTTGGAAGCCAATTAGGTAAAACATTTCAAATATCTTCATTTGATTGATTTAATTTGACTTATTTAATTCTTAATAGGGGTACCCCTTATTAACTGAACCTGTTACGTTTAGATTAGTTTCTAGACAAGTGGTTCACATAATCATTAGACACCAGTCAATAAGGGGTGTTTTGTGTAAGTAGAGAAAGGAGAAGAAAAAGGAGGAGGAGGAGGAGATTAAAAAGAAGAAGAAAAAAAAAAATAGACAGATTGGTAGGAGAAGGAAGAAGAAATATGACAATCATCACCAATGTTTTAAGCTAATGTGAGAGAAACGCTTAAGAGGTTTCTTGATGCAATTTATTTTTTGTTGAACATAAAAATATTAACAAGTTTGATTACGTTTGTCCTAATCCATTCTATTTTCACCAAAATCCTTATTTATTCTTGAATCACGTAAAGGAGATAAAGTGTTTGTTTGCTCTGGATTCGATCTTTTTGAGAAGTTGAGTATTACCCCTTTTTATTGTCATAGGGAGTTGTCTGTTGGCCGGCGTCGAGTAATGTATGACTGTTATAAATTAAATACATAAATTAATTATTGGGGTAAGGTGACGTGTATACTACAACAGTCTATACATGTTGTCTTGTAATTGTTTCGAGTATATGCGCATATTATCCCTCAGAATAGGTAAGATAATACCATGCTGAGTAACGAGTGAGACGCCTATCTTCTGATGTGAGCTTACTAAGTACCTGATCCTCGTAATCGTGAAAATATTGATGCATGGAGAATTCTGGCTCTTGCGATTATCCCACGTGATGTATGGAAATTCGGATTCGTCGAGACTTTGACGCGTAGAGATTCTGACATTCGGAGAGGGGAATGCAAGGAGTCTCCTTTAATGCATTGGTTTTAGCCTCAAAGTGAGCTAGGTTAGTCTGACTCAAATATTTAACCAAGAAATTTTCGGGTTGTATGCAAATGAATTAGTAGGTCGAGTTGGACATGAAGCTTCACGTGGTTCAATGTGCAGTCAACTGGCCTAAGAGGATATTTGGCCAAGAGAAACATCTAATACTATTATTGGTATGTTTTTGAATAGCAGTAGATAAACAAAAACAATATTTTTCCTCCTAAGTTAGGGCTATGCCATGCTTAGTTTCCCACACAAAGTACTCTCCTCTTACTGTCTAATATCCGCTTTGGATTTGGATACATCGCAACTGTGGAGATTTAAAGTAGATCAATGCCGTTTGTCATGCCATCTAATATTTATTTTATAGTAAAATTTAGATTTGAATACACACCATATCGGATATCTTCTCCATTATTTATTTAAATGTTTATTGTTCGTATTACGAATTAGATTTTGGTATAAGTTTCGACACATGTTTTCCCTCCTAAAATAAAGAAACAAATACAACTAGGATCTTACAGAGGTATGAGTTCTACAATGTCTACATGTAAATTTGATTGTACGTGTTATGAGATCATCAACTCCTTTCAATAAAAAAAAGAGATCATCAAGTCAATATATAATACATATATTTTCATAGAGAAATAGTTCCCTTTGATGTTTTTCTTTCATTGTATGTTCATTCTGTTTCATAGTTTGGCATTGTTTCGGAAATTTGTTCCTCTTGTTTTAAATTCACAGAATTTTTTTTGGAATGTATGAGTTCAGTTTCTTACAAGGAGGAAATGGTCGTCATCAAATTTGAGTTGCAGAGTTTCATTTTATTGTTGCAAAATGAGGTCAGAGTTCCGATTCCAAAGTATCTACTTCTCTCAGAGATCAGTTTCTAAGGTAAACTATATACTCTACTTTTAATCTTAAATGCATGCATGATAAATATAAGTGGCCTCACTTGTGCATATGTGCATGCATAAATATACATTACACATGTGCATGCATAAATATACTTTTAATCTTAAATTCAGTTGATATTTTATTTATTTATTTGCAGCATGATAGTCGAGCTTCTGTTCCTAGAGGCAGAGTGTGGCTATGTCTATGAGGCTGCTACATCGCACGGCTCAAGGGTGATCTACTTTTTGAGGCTGATATGTTTGAGAAGGCTGGGCAGTTTACTTTCTTGCAAGCGATGGAACAATTACAACTTATGAAGAGCTTACCATTTTCATAAACCCTAAGTTTACCACAAGAATCACCAATTTTACTTGTACAGCCACACACTACCTCAAGATAATCTTCTTCTTTCTTCACCTCATACATATCTTTCAACTCCTCTTCACTAAAGAGCACTTCTTCAGTAATAACATCTCTGTGGACAATCTCTGTGATTTTTTCTCTTTCTACCCATGATCTGATCAGAAAGGGTTAGATGAAATTGATTGAGAAAACTCAAATGAAAAATTCATAAATGGGAAAGCATTATTAACTCCAGTACCTCATTATAGGGTAAGAAATCTATATAAAGATTGCAACCATTAGGAGAATATCGATACGTTAGAGTAAAGATAAAGTACATTGATTTACTTATGTTGAAGATTCCATTTCCCACGAAAGGTTCTCTATTGTTACATTGATTTACTTTTGTTGAGGGAGAAGATGGAAACCATCTTAAAATACCTCGATGCTATTGGGGAAGTGCACGAAAAAGACTAAAAGAGCTATGAGGATTTGTGCATGGGCTACTTGGGTGTGAGTAAACAACACGGTGATGGAACTTTCAGTTAGGGTTTTGTGTATATAATACGTTGAAAATTGTATGTATATAAAAGAATGATCGAAAAGTTATTTTAAATTAAGGATTTAACTTTAATTTGTTCATTGAGTTTTCAATTAAACACTGTTGTTCCTCTGGTTATGATTCAATGTCACTTTATCTCTGTCTTGTCTTGATTAAGTCGGAGTCTCGGTTGAAGTAGGGAACTTCTTTTCTCTAAGTTATAGAGAGATAGACAATAACCGGATTCTGACTTATCAGTAATCCTTCTTTCGAATTATCCGAGATAGACAATGAATATTTATGAAGTCGAGGCGAGAAGAAATTCTCTTTCCTTAAGACATTTTACACCCCCATAATACCAACAGTTAGGGTGTACGCCTTCGGGATACAACGACTATCTTTTTCGAATTTAAGATGGTACTTCTATTTTCTGAAAGCGGGCGAACCTTCGTAAATAATATAAGGTCTTGGACGGAGGCAATAGATCTTTTAGACACTTGAGTATATTCCAAACACAGCAGAATACTGATTTCGAGAGAGAAGAAAAGAAGAGAATAGACGGAATTCACTCGGTAACTTCTTTCTTCAGAATAGATATAGTAGAATATTCCTAAAATCAGAATTATTTCCAGACACACCAGAATATTGACTTTAGAAGAGAAGAGAAGAAGAGAATGAATTGGATGATGAATGAAATGATTTTGGGTTGTTTATATAGGAATTAAATAGGCACAAGTGCCTTTTAGGGTCAAAGGACACATTCCTTTAAAATGAAGGGCTTAACTTATTCTGCTGCAAAATGGAGCCGGTGGCAATCTGAACCATTAAATTTTCCTTAAAATCGCGGAGAGAACGACAACCGTTGGATGGCACTTGAAGTAGCCTGACATATGCCCAACGAAGGAGCGAGATGGCCATCAGGTTAAGATCAGATTAAATCCCATCATCTGTCCGACACGGGTGGGACTCTAGTCGTTGGATCCTCATGGATCCAACGCTTTATGGAGTGTCCCGCCAAGATCCCGAACAGGTCCATGCGCTACCGTTAGATCTAGGTTATTCCCGCGGAGTGAATGCGAGCCGTCCTGATCTGGACGTGCTCGCTTCGCTCAAACAACCCCAAATTGACTTCTCTGTTTTGATATTTTAGCCCCTAACTTAACTGATCTTCGTCCAAACTTTAAGTTTGAATTTCTCATTCATCCGGAATCGGATTTGAGTGATTCTTGCCTCTAAATTGAAGAGCTCGACGAGACAAACACAACAGCGTGTTCCTTTTATGCGTTTTACTAGTCGGGTTGAGCGAAAATTGGGTCCGATTCCAACAAACACAACACTGTATTAGGATATGCCGATCAGTCTTCTAGGTTGCTGGTGATGTTGTTCGCTTTGACACTTCTAGGCCTCACGATTTTAAATGGTCTCACTAGGGAAGGGTTCTCAACCTCTTAATAGAAGTACCACACTCTGTCTGACCACCGATGTGGGATTGCTTTACAACACAGCCTCCCAAGACCACATCACAGTAGAGCGAATCGTGTTGATAACGTGTTATAGGTGATGTGGACTAGCCTTCTGGGTTGCTAGTGATATTGGCCGCCTTGGTAAACTTTTGGATCTCACAGTTTTAAAAGACCTCACTAGGAAAGGGTGTTTAACCTCTTAAGATGAGCATTACACTCTGTCTCCATTTTATATCTCTTGACGACCAAAGAGATAGGCAAGCATACCCTCCATTCTATCCCCTTATTTCCTGTCGTCGGACACAAATAACATTCATATCTCCGTAGCTCTGTCTCTAGTTTATAATTTGTATTTGTCTTACAAGTTTACTGACTTGACCGTTGGTGTTTCTTTGGTAGGCACCACTCTGGTGTCCCAAGGATCTTTCTTTCATGTGTTTTCTGTCTTTTGTCATAGGTTGGGCCCAAGAACGTTGTTGGTGCTCACAAATTAATCACAACTGACGGTCTGACTTCCGGCTAATGGTTCGGTTCCACAAACTTCTTGACCCGCGATTTCAGCCCCTCTCATCTATTATATGGCATTCTATCATTGATTTTTAAATTTAAAAGAATATTATTTGTATCTCTCTAATTTAAAAGGAATGTTTATTTATATATCTTAGCACATTGAAAGTCCATGAAATCTATATCTGTTTTCAATTGCTTCACTTTCTATAAGTGGTACAAGAAAGAAGGTCATCTAAAATCAAGGTTTGATTTTCTATTGTTCTTTTCTGCAATTTATTGAGGCTATATCTTTTCTTATTGTGTTTTTATCTTCTTTGCATGATTTTTCTATAAAACGTGTGAAATTTGGGGTTGAGGTCAATTGATGAAGTAGGTATGGACAGTTAGTTTCATTTTTTTTTCTTGTTGATGTGCATTTTCAATTGCTTCACTTTTTTTTAACTGTAACATAATAAATCAAAAGTTTAGAGGATGTGAAGGAAAGCTATAACAGATATGTATAAAATCAAATAATATAACTTGAAAAACACACTCCTAACGGTAACCTGCAAGGTTGTAGATAAGTTTCCCACTTGTTATCTAGATTTAGGAACCTACCAGCCAACCTTCGACCATAACCTTCAACAACAGACAAGAACATGACTTAACTAGTTGTGACTTGTGAGTAACCGCAAAGAAATAGAGATAACCAAGACCGTACCACCACTTGAAAGCCTAAAATAGCTCAAACTATCGAAAAAATGGGTCTAAAAGAGATTAAAATTAATATATCTGAATATCTGAAGAAAATAGATCTTGGAAGACTCGCTAAAACACATCTAAAAATTAATTGTAAAGGACATAGATCTTAAGTAAAGGAGATTTAAAAAAAAAAAAAAAAAAAAAGCCAATCTTAAAGACAAACTCATCAAAAGATTTTGGAAACAAACTAACAAAGCCAATCTTTTAAAATACTTCAAACATCTTCATTTGCTTGGTTTAATTTGACTTATTTAACTCTTAATACGATTACCCCTTATTAACTGACCCTGTTAGGTTTAGATGAAGAAATGGATTAGCAGGGGGGAGGTGGCTGGAGAAGAAAAAAACACAAAGATATATATATATATATATATATATATTTCTAAGTTAAGGTTATGGTTTCCCACACAATGACTCAAATATTCACCTCTTATTATCTAATATACAGTTTGGATTTTATTAAGGGTCATGCACGTTGGATCATGAAGACCCAAGACCCACACACGAGTCCAGGCAGGAAGACCCGAGACCCACAACTCTCCCGCCAAGAAGATCATGAAGATCTATATTTTGAATTAGTCAATTAGTTAGGATCGTATGTATCTTCTTCTTCATGTATATCTCTTTAGTTGATAAACCCTACTATGTACCTATATATACCCCATTACACTTAATGGAAAATAAAAAAACAGAGAACAAGTTCTCATATACTTTCTCTTAGCTTTACTAACATTCATAGCTTTCATCTATTAGTTAAGTAGTTTAGGTCTCAATATCAGTAAGAGTTCATACTATTCACAGATTTCGATAAATCACAGCTGTTGAGGTTGAAAGCATATCAATGTCGTTTGTCATACTATCCGATATCTCCCCATTACGTACTGTTATAGTTAATATTTGTATGTTTTAACTTTGTAAAACTTTAAATGTTTTTCGTATTACAAATTAGATTTTAGTAAACTTTGTATAGTTGGAAATGTTACCCTAATAACACCGAAGTCAATACCGTCATTAGAACTTATAATATTTAAAATAGACTTAAGAAATAAACCATGTAACAAGTTTGGCATAAGTTTCGATACATTTTACCCCTGTTGAAGTAAAGATACTAGTAAATCTAGGATCTTAAATATCCATTCCTTTAGGTATGAGTTCTACAATGTTTACATGTAAATTTGATTATATGTGTTATGAGATCATCAACTCCATTCCATTGTATGCTCCTTCTTGTATTGTTCTGAAAAAAATTTCATCTTGTTTTAACTTCACCATTTTTTTTGGATTTATGAGTTTAGTTTCTCACATGGAAGAAATGGTCGTCATCAAATTTGAAGTTGCAGAGGTTCATTTTATTGTTGCAGATTGTAAGGTCAACGATTCGATTCCAAACTATCTACTCAATTTCCAAGGTAAATGATACTCTATTTTAGTCTTAAATGCATGCATGATATATATAAGTGGCCTCAATTGTTTTTGTGCTAGGTTAAAGTACATTACACATATGTGCATGCATAACATGGTAATATATAACACAATATCATGTTTATTAATGAAATTCAGTTAATATATATTTTTTTATTTGCAGCATGATTTGGACTTGAGAAAATGACCACCTCTTAGTGTACTTGAAATATCTTCAAATACTTCGATGCTGTTGGGGAAGGTTGGAACCATCTTAAAATACCTCGACCCTGTCAAGGAAGTGAAAGAAAAAGACTATAAGAGCGATGAGGATTTCTACATGTGCTACTAGGGTGTGAGTAAACAGCACGGTGATCGAACAAAAAACGAGGACCATGATATATTTTGCATTCTTCCACATTTCTAGAATGAAATCTATGCAACTTGTGACACTCTGGACAAGTAAGAAACTCGTCTCCATGCGTAACTCGCCCGAACCTTAGGGATGGACCCATTTGTAATACTTAAGGAGGTGTCGTTTCAAGCGGAAACTTATCACTCTTAATCGTTACCCAAATATTCTTTTTCCAATTCTTGTTTTGGTTTCTTTCAGTTCTCGAATTCAGCTGGTTTAATCTTATCTGCTCATGTTGAGATACGTGATACATGAGACGAATCGAGAAGGCGAAGATCCGACAATCAAGACTAATCCAAGATATTAGAAGATATGGAAGATATAATTTCTTATATCAAGATATCTCTTGTAACTATGTGACGGAAATTATATATATATATATATATATATATATATATATATATATATATATATATTATCTAGTTTCCTAGTTTAGTTAGGAGAAACTAGGAAACCCTAAACCCTAATTTACTCAATAAATAAGAGATGGGTTCTAGGAGTTTAAGTATTCGATTACTATTCAATCATTGTAATGAGTCACCACTATTTTGAGGAATATGTATGTAACCTTTGTGGTTTTATCTGAGGATGTAGGTCGTGAATATCCGACTGAACCTCGTTAAATATGGTGTTATTTATTTATGTCCATCACAGAATCGTAATTCTAACATGGTATCCGACTGAACCCATTTTGGTTTTATACTAATTTCATCAAGTATTAGTTTTGTGAAGATTATATTTGTCCATTTTGGGTTGTCATTAACCGAGCAGGGTCAGAGAAGATTGTGTTATAATGTGTTCAAAGCAAGCCACATCATGTTCATCTATTTTCGATTATAATATAATCATGAATTTAATATGGTATCTGAGCAGGTAGTCAAATCCTGATTTAAGCTTCTGCAATATAAGATTTTTTTTAGTCGTTGTGATTAAATAATCGATAAATCACTTCGTCGATTTTCTTTTTACATTTCCAAGTTAATCTTGTGACTTTTTCATTCTACAATTGTGAGTATCGTATAATCGAGATTACAAGTTTGATTCAAGACGACGATTCTCCTTTTTTTTTCGTTACAGAATCTCAAAGAAGTTTACTTCAACATGAAGTTCTATCTACAGTATTTTGATCTTCGAATTTTCTACTGTATTTTGATTTTTCCTCTTCAAGTTAAACACTTCATGTCTTCCGTGCTCCAACTTGGGGGAAGGGGGGGGGGGGGGGGGTTGAGATACGTGATACATGAGACGGATCGAAAAGGCGAAGATCGGATGATCAAGACTAATCTGGGATATTAGAAGATATTGGAGATATAATTTCTTATATCAGGTTATTCTTGTAACTATATAATGGAAATAATAGATAAATATATCTAGTTTTCTAGTTTAGTTTGAAGAAACTAGGAAACACTAAACCCTAATTTACTCTATAAATAAGAGATGGGTTTTAGGAGTGTAAGTATTGCTAATCAATTATTGTAACGAATCACCACAATAGTGAGGAATAAATTATGTAGCCGTTGTGTCTTTCTCCGAGGATGTAGGTCGTGCATATCCGACAGAACCTCGTTAAATACGATGTCTTTACTTCATGTTCATATGTATGATTTATAACATAATCGTGATTTTAATATGGTGAGGAATGAAGACAGGAAATAAATAACACCATATTAAATGAGATACGTGTCGTGTCATGTATGACGCATCTCTACAGCTCAACATCCATGAATCCAAAAAAAAAAAAAAATTAAGGTACTGTTTGTTTTTTAAACGTCTAAAATTTATGATTCATATTTATGTATATTTTATATATTTTACATGAAATGATGCATATGATTTTCTAAACAAAGTTATAATTTTACCTTTTAACAACATCATAACTTAAAACAACGTTTCCTATCAAATCCAGACATATTATATAGTTGAAATATTTACAGAGACTAGGTTTTAGATCTAACTCAGTTAACATAGTAGATAAAAGGAACACGCGAGCTTATATTTAGCTCACGAAGCTAATTCAGAAGTTAACAATATTCAGAAAAAAAAAAAAAAAAAAAAAAAAAAAAAAACACTACCTAACCCAATGTTATTATTTATCATAATTAATCAGATATAAGCAAGGAAAAACACATCTCAACCATGAATTTTAGAGAAAAGTGAGTCAAGGTCCTATCAAAACAACAATCATAGACTTCATATCACTTACTTTATGGTACAAACCGGAATGAAGAAAAAACAAATTTTTCTTTTTATCAACTAATCATAAACTAAACATCATGAAAACCTTAATTTGAACTATAAACATCCAACTTGGAGATAAGAACAATTAAAACTTTAGTTTAAGAAGATATCAGCTCACATGCCAAGAAAAATAAAGCCTTCTTGTTGTTGAGAAGCCTCTGAGACCCTAACAATATGACAAAAAGAGCTTTATATTTGAAGCTTGAAGCTAGACAAGAAAACACAGTATCATATGCTCAAACTTTGAAGGTAAAAATGGACATACATATAAGTAGGTTATGAAGCCCCATTACTCAATAAAGATCAAACTGAAAGAACTGACCTTCCCTGCAACCAATGGTACAATTACAGCTTATGAAGAGATTACCATTTTCATAAATCCTAAGTTTACCACAAGAATCAACAAATTTACTTGTACACCCACACACTACCTCAAGATAATCTTCTTCTATCTTCACCTCATACATATCTTTCAACTCGTCCTCACTAAAGATCACTACAAAAACACGTCCCAATTATAACGGCCAAACCCGCTACAAAAGACCGAAGAGCCGTTATAAAAGGGTTTTTATAACGGCTGAAAGCCGTCATATAAAAAAAAAAGCCGTTATAAAAAGTCCCGTTGCAAATACAGTTGCAACGGCTAAAGGCCGGTATAATAACTTTTTTTATAACGGCTTGTTGTGTTTCAGCTGTGATAAAAAGAGCTCACAAAAGTGGCGGGAATCTGATGGCGCCAAATGAGAAGACTCATTTGTAACGGCTGTTTTGACTAAAACCGTTATATATGCTTCCTCTTGTAACGGCTCCATTTGAAAGTAGCCGTTGGAAATGTGTTTTTTTGTAACGGCTTTGATGAGAAAGGCCGTTATAATTGTCTGATTTGAAAAAGAAAAAAATTCAAAAGCTGTGGAATCCAGCTGCAAAATGTTGCAGCTTTCACTGATGTACCTGTTTATAATTCAGAAAACCAAAACAAAAGAGACATCTCGAGCTAACCACACAATAATAAAACGAAACAACTCATATTGATTGATAGTAACATAAGTTTCAAGTTTGTGCATCGATTCAACCCAAACATAATACATTATGTAAAATCAAAATCTCACACGCTTATCCCTTACATTCAAATCATCAGCAGGAGTTGGACCACTTCGTACCTCGACCTTGTATAGCTCCACATTGCATCATCTTTAACTCCTATAGCGGTTAAATAAGAGTTACAACACAAATTAACCACATTTAGAATATTGATACGCTTGTATGCCATAAACTCTACTATAATCATTCAAATCAAATTCTAAAAGTTTCAAACATAACAAGTATTAACAACTAACTTAGTGGTTCAGCCTAAGTTCGGCTTCGGCTAAACCCGAGTTCATTTTATGCCATAAACTCTACTATAATCATTCAAATCAAATTCTAAAAGTTTCAAACATAACAAGTATTAACAACTAACTTAGTGGTTCAGTCTAAGTTCGGCTTCGGCTTAACCCGAGTTCATTTTATGCCATAAACTGTACTATAATTGTGTTATTTATAACGGCTTCCCTTAAAGCCGTTACAGTAAGCCGTTACAAATAGGACGTATTTTTGTAGTGAGAGCACTTCTTCAGTAATAACATCTCTGTGGACAATCTCTGTGATCTTTCTCTTTCTACCCATGATCTGATCAGAAAGGCTTAGATGAAATTGATTGAGAAAACTCCAATGAAAAATTTATAAATGGGAAAGCATTATTAACTTCAATACCTGATTATAGGGTAAGAAATCTATATATAGATTGCAACCATTAAGAGAATATCAATACATTGGAGTAAAGATAAAGTACATTCATTTACTTATGTTGAAGATTCCATTTCCCACGACAGGTTCTCTATTGTTACATTTTCACTATTAACATGAATAGCCCAAAAGTCCAAAAAAATTACAAATTTTGGAATGTCCCAAACAGATCATTTTTGTATATATCATTTTTTGGGACTCACAAAAAAAATCATCTTTATATGACATTGTTACCTTATTGCGTTACACAAAAGGAAAACAACCCTATACATTTTACAGTTGAACTTTACGCAATTTAGTTTGTCTTGCTTACAAAACAAACCTATTCTTACATATATCTATACACTCACTAAACAACCAACCATTATACTACATTTGTGTATTTGTACGAGGCAAAAACAAATATTCAAAAAAAATGGAATTTTTACTTATTGGGTTATTTCCGAAATAGCCCCCAACTTTGTGACCAGCTTCCTACCTAGCCCCATACTTTATCAAAAATACCCAGATGACCCATTTTTTCAGATTTCGTTATCACCGTTAACTAGTCATCATCTCTCTCTCCTACGTCTCATCACTTCTCTCTGCCACCTCATCTTCTCGCCATCTCATCATCTTCAACGGCAGAGGTCGACGGCCAGCAAATTTTCCGGTCGGTAACCTTCAAACACAAAAAAAATAATTCTCTCTTCCCCTCTCTCTCTCTAACACTCCGACGAAGGGAAACCTTATTGCGTTACACAAAAGGAAAATAACCCTTTACATTTTAGTGTTGAACTTTACGCAATTTTGTTTTGAAGGTTGCCGGCCGGAAAATTCGCTGGTCAGCGACCTCTGCCGCTGAAGATGATGAGGTGACGAGAAGTTGAGGTGGCAGAGAGAGGTGATGAGATGGAGGAGAGAGAGATGATGACTAGTTAACGGATCTTTGTACAACATTTATAGCCCGATTTCACCTCTCAATCTCAATTCTCAAGCGCTCAAGTTGTGGAGAAACTCGGTAAATCAATCTTCAAATTTTTTTTTTCACACCCTAAACGTAATCCAATTCACTCTTATTCCTCTCCCGACTTCCTTCAGCTCGCGAGCATCTTTGCATGTCATGGAGTTTGTGGAGGAGTTCCTCATATCCAGATCCACTCATCAACAGGGGAATTTCATTATTACTAAGTTCATTGAAATTAAGGTTTAAGAAATCTAAAAGAGAAAGAATGCTACGATTTGCCTCTTTCGCAATTGTTGTTGATCCATTAATGCTTCCAAAAAAAATTGACCAGTTGATTGATAATGGAATCACAACGATCTGAAAAAAACTCGTCAGAAAAGTGCGGAAGTATGAATGAGGGTCTATTAACTTGCTCAGAGAATCACAAGAATAACTTGGACAAAAAAATATCAACAAAGTGATATCGATTACTTGCGTGAAAGTTTGTTTAAAACCATAAATCTACATCACCCGTCAAAGGAGATACTTAAGAAAAAAATATCGACAAAGTCGATTACTTAATCACAACGACAAAAAAGATCGTCGGAACTTGATAATTACAAGAATAAATAGGGAATCTATATCAGAGTGATTGATCAATCCTTATATCACAACGCAAAAAAAAAAGGTTTTAAGAAGAGTCGAACAAATCGACAAAGTAACTGAAAGGTAGAATCACGACGCTAGAAAATCGTCAGAAATAGTGGAAGCAAAAAGAACACAGGATTGACAAATCTACTCTTTATACCATGTGAAAGTTCATGTGTGTTGATAGATTAGAAGATACAACTAGAATAAAGAACACAATAATTTACGTGGTTCAGTCGGAGGATCACGACCTACATCCACGGAGAAAGCCATTAGTGGTTGTATTATATTATCTCCACAATCGTGGGATTGATTGGTTACAGACTCGAAGACTCAATGCAACTCAATGAATAAAATACATAGAGGTCACTTCTATTTATAGAGTGACTGTGGTATCTTAGTTTCCTAGGACTCTATCTAGGATAAGTACAAGGTAATATCTTTCAAATCTTCATATATCTTCACGGTTGATCTTTGATATCTTCGCATCTCGATCATCTCGATCCTAATACTCTAACAAGAAGTAACTTATAATTATGTATTTTAGTATTATCCCAAATCTCATATTCCCAAAACTACTTCGGACTTCGTTAGGAAGATTATATACTTGTGAGAAAAAAATTGTGTTTATAGAGATAGTGATTTCTGTATGATGTTGAACATATGCTTGGTGCCAATTTGGTAGCAGAAGACACAATAGAGGAGAGAGAAGCTCTCAAGTGATGTCAAGAAACTTCAGTAATTTGATCTTGGTCACCGGCAATCGGCGTCGGTAATCGGAGATAAGGGACTCCTGACCCAATCGCAGGAATTTGAACAATCGATCTCACTAGTTCCAACTCAACCATCTCCATCCTCCATTAACATCTTCAACTTTCTAGAGAGAGACAATAGATCTAGGTTTGAAAACCCAGTTTTGAGGGTAACGACAGTGCAAGTAAACGTTAGGAGAAGGTTTCTGCCTAATATTTCTCAAGAACCTGCTGTAATTACCTAAAATTTCATGTTTATTTCTAGATCTAGAATTCTATAGTTAAAAGTGTATTTTGGGTACATCTTCTTGTTCTGATCTACAGAAAGTCTGGTTCTTACATTTAAACAATTATTTTCTATGATGTGATGATCTTAGTAAGATGGTTATTGATCAATATTTTATTTTAAGGTTGTTTGATTTTTACCTTTACGGTTTCCTCGCCGCCGAGCTCAACGTCTCAGATGACAATGATAATCTCCGGTATATTTCTCTTTATGTGGGCGATTTCTTGGACCCTATGCCTCCCTTTGAGATGAAAGTCATGTATCATAATTCCCCTCACTGTCTTTTGAAACCAAGATCAGGAAGTTCTGAGCGATGCTTTTCCGACCGATCGGAGGGAATAGAGAGGGCTCTGGTGGCCGTCACACATGTCAATCTCATACCTTCCCTCGACCTTACACGTATTACAGGGAATAGGATAGTCTCTCGACATGTGTCCACTCAAAGACGACCTTGGGTCTCGCTTTGGACATTTGTTTCCCATTATTTTCTGGGCCCAACTTAATTTCTTCTTGGGCCTATTTATGTTACTGTTTGGGGAACCCATTTGACCCTGGAGCATCTAGTTGAGCGTGGGCTTTATTCCTGTTAGGCAAACCGTATGATCCTAGTAAATTGGTCAAAGGTTTTCCTCAAGCTGCTACTAGAATTGTTTGCTTCTCTAGAGCTGGTTACATCTCTTTAATGGCTATTCAATATAAACTTGTTTGGTTTTTGTCATGGAACACAAAGGGATTCACACTCTCTCCCCCATCAGTAGCTTTGCTGCTTCTTTTAACTGATTCAATCGGGTCTTTTGACTTGATCTGGACCAGCAACCCTAATCACCAGGTATTCAATCTTTCCTCCTCTGGCGGACAATTGGATATTATTTCTCTATCGAGAGAAGTCTGGAGGGTAACCCTAGAGTCTGATGATTCCAAACTCTGGAACCTAGTTGTCTTCTTTGGAGACATTAGATTCCTTTTTCATCACCTGGGAGGTGTTTTTCTTTGTGTTTCCGAGACAAAAGTGGACATGTTTGCTTGAAAGTTTTATGGAGTGGCACTGGTTTCCTGAGACCTCACACTTGATTTCGAATGAGCTGCAACGGACTCTGACTCTACTACACACTTACTCGTGGGATTCGGTTGCTACTCTTCTTCCTTTCATCAATGGTTGGACCGCTGTTAGATTTAAGACAGTTCGGCCGACGGCTTATCAAGTAGCCATGAGAGTTATACTTAGGAGAATTAATTTTATGTTCCACTTCACGGTTTCTAGCTCCTTTGTTGTAACTTTGCTTTTCCATATGTAAACTCCTGGTTTTATAAATAATGCGATGTTTACGATTGTCTCAAAAAAAAGTTGAACATATAATAAATGTTCACATCATCACATGTTATTTGTGAGTTCTCTACCCATGGAATATTCATGTATGAACTTGGATATTGTTATTAGGTTTAATTTTGCAACTCTATTTTATCTCTCTTAAGTAATCCTCTACACTAGTCTTCTCACAAAATCGATATTATATTCTTCCACATTTATCCGATTGTGTAACCGATTGAGCAGTTTTATTATAGTAATAGATTTCACTTGTTCTGTCACGTGATTATTAAGTTCAATGCATGGCTAGTCCAGGTTCAATCATTTTTATATGATTCGGGTTCCTAGTCCGTTTTGTTTTAAAAAAAAAAAGTTAGACCTGAAGTTCGAATAACTTAGGGGTATCTGAGGAAGGTTTGGGTGTTCCTCAAGTGGTACCATAGGCACTTTGACGGCGAAAGAGGCGAAAGAAGCAATCCATAGAAAGATTTGGCGCCATCTCTACTTTTTCAGGCTTGTTATAGTATTTGAACTTCTTTTTCGGATTAATGTAGTATCTCCAAATTTATGTTTTAATTTTCTATCCTTCTTGGAAGTTCTTTGTTTTACTTGTTCTCTAGAAGAGCGTGAACTGGAACAAACTTGGGAGTTGCGAGATTCATTTCTCGCTTCTCGGAATACTATGGTCGCTAAGCGAAGACGTCCTATAGAGTGTAACTCGCAGAAGTCCGATGTTTTATTAATTCTAGGCTGAAAATTCACGTTAAAGGAGAGATTAGAGAAAAGGAGAGTAGATAAGAGGGGAAAAGAAATGCACTCACTGAATTGTAGTTTTGGGGAGAGAGATGCACTCTTAAATAGTCAGCCACTGACCTTACCAAATCACTTCTCGTGAAATACAGGACATCTAGGTCGTACAAGTAAATAGATATATTCATTGATAAGAAAAAGAAAAAAAAAATGTGAACTTCGATTAGATTGATGATAAAAATGAATCTTCTCCCGAAAGGTGATTTGATTGATGTTGAAGCCTTGGTTCAATTCTCAGAAGACATTAAAAAGTTGATCAAATTCTATTGAGTTCGACTCGTAGCGATCATTTATCAAATAATGAATCTGGTAATCAAATAATTGAGCAACTAGATGCATTTACTAATGAAATTTAGTTGACATTTGTTAAAAGTATCTGACGAATTATGACTTCAGTAACTGTATTTAGTAGAAAAACAGATATTTTTTAACATTGTCAAAAAATCACTTATTCACGAACATTGTGTGGGCCTAATAGTTTTCATTTTCCATCTTATGGAAAACCATTTTCGTCCTTCTCAACCCTATCCCCCTCATCTGGGCATTTTAGTGATTGGTTTCTAGGAATTGGACGATTATATTTGTACCTAATATTAGACGACGAACTTCTATCTTCTTTCCATTACCGCATTTATGAATAAGTTCGCCAATGACAAGCCTAAGGGCTAAGGTTATCTTACTGATAATAGTAAGAATATCGGATGATAGTGATGATATTGTATGAGATCCTGCGAGGTGTTCATCTGTCAAGTGGGTGGGACAAAATCAAGGGTTCTTACTGAAAGTGTTGAAGTTCATCGGGCTCCAGAACGAATTGGCTGATGTTATTCTTAATAATTTGAAGGGAAATGATAAAGTTACAAAAGATTTTGACAAAAAAGGTTCCCAGCTGATGTGGCGGGTGTGGTTTCAAACTTTGACCAAATCTAGGCCGTTGAGTGATGAAAATCACAACCGCCACATCAGTTGGGAACTTTTTTTTGTCAAAATCTTTTGCGATTCTAGCATTTCTCTAATTTGAAACACTTTTCTACGAGTAGGACAGTTCTGTTTTTTCTTGTTAATGGACATTTACTGGAAATACAAAACAAGACCTTGTTAAGGACAATCATGCATTTCTAGTGAACATACTTGGACCAGAAATCCATTCTGAATAGGCCAAGGAACGGTCTCTTGATAGTTGTTGCTCTTGTTTTCTACTGGCTTCTTTATTTTGTTAGAAACCTTGTTTGTCTTTGAACAACTTAATGGAAGTATAAAGAAGATGAAGAGACCAAATTAATCAATTGAAATCTCAATACCCTGTGATATTAAAGATAAGTATTTTCTTTTACATTCGGTTGTTTAACTTTGATTTCTAATGTTGTGGAGAGGTTTCCCATTTAATTTTGAATTTGGAATAGTGTTAATATTTTCAAATTCTCAATTATTTTGTTAATTATAATAACAAACTTGAGTTTGGAACTACTTTCGCTCCCGGGCTGAGGGTTTGGAACTGCCGGTGGCGCCACCCCTTTGTAATCTTTGTTCAAATCCTTCTCTCTTATCCAATCTACTTTGAATCTCCTCCTTCCCTCTTTCTCTCAATGAGAAACCTATCGTTTTTGTTTTAGTTATACCCTCGCCAGTTTTGGCGAGGGTTCAGTCTTTTTCCGCCTCTCTCTCTCTTATATTTTGGTGGTATGTGGTGGCGTGTTTTGACTTTGGGGAAGATCTAGTTGTGGTGGTGGCGGGTTTCGTAGTGATGGGTTAAATGGTGGTGTTGGTGATCGGTTATGGTGGTGTTGACTGGTTATGGTGGTGGTGGATTTGATGGCACGATCTGGTTGTGGAAATGGGTTTAGGGTTGGTGGTGTTTTCGGATCTGGTGAAAATCCAGTGGTGTTTGGTGGTGGGGTTGAATATGGTGGTGGAATGATTTGATTTAATGGCTAGATCTGGCTGTGGTGGTGTGATTCGTGGTGGGGTTGGTTTTGGACCTGGTGGAGTGTAACGTGGTGTTAGTGGCGGCGATGGTGGTGGCGGGTTCTGTGAATCAGTGGTGGTGGTGGTAATGTGGATATATGGATGGGTTTAATGGTGATGATGGTGATGGAGGTGGGTGATGTGGTGTTTTGTGGTGGTGTTGTTGACTGGTGTTTAGTGGTGGTGGTGTGATTAGTAGTGTATCTGTGGCGGTGGAGATGGGGCAGAGAGAGGTCGAAAAGGAAGGTCATTCCTCTATAGTGGCGGCGATTTCCCGGTGACGACGGCGGTTTCCCAGTGACGAAAGCAGTTTTTTGGTGACGGATGCGGTTTTCTGGTGACATCAGCGGTTTTCGGTGACAGCGACGGTGGTCCTTTTATTATGTCGACCTTTAGGGTCTTTTCATTCGCGATCTTTAGGATCTTTTCATCTTTCGACCTTTAGGGTCATTTTATCGAGTCGGTGTCTAGTCCCATTTCTTTTTCTTCATGAGGCACTTTGCATTTAAAGGTATGTAATTCTCATGAAGTTTTCAGAGGAGAGAAATAAGAATTATCGTCCATGTAACATTGTGATTTAACACTTATTAATAAAAATGGTTCACTTGGTGTTTCAAAAAAAAAAATAGTTGTTAATTTGGGACTATTTTACATTTGAATCTATTATACATTTTTGTTATTTGTTATATTCACTAAAATAAAGATAATTACTAGAGAAAACATGAATATTAGGAAAGAATCGATATTGATATCTCTGAAAGAAGAAAAGATATTGATTGCTGCAACAACTGGCCGAACAGTAATAGTTTTCATAGTTTGACCTATATTTTTCATCTAAAATTTCATTATCTTTACCAATCTTACTGAACTCTAGAAATGGATTCTAGAAATACTAAAACTTGTTTTGATTTTATTATGAATTATCCAAAATATTGAAACTTTATAGCGATATAGCTATTCAATAAGATGATTTTTGATGAATTTAATGTGTATGAATTTTGGAGCAATCAATAAGATTTAGTAGTTCTTAATTAGGATTTTATCACTTTACACCATGTTTTAAAAATTGATTTTCATAAATCCCCATATTTTTTTATCATTTTCATTCTCCACCAGGTTCCGTTATATTTAACACCATAAACAGTTAAATTTTTTTAAATGACTGTACTAACCATATTTTAGAAATTAAATTACGGATTATGCATTTCCTTAGCCCTACCCCAATAATTTCATTCGCCCACTGTTAGGATGTTGTTGATCCTAAGTCCTACCCCAATAATTTCCTTAGCCCACTGTAGCTACTCATAAAATCTACCCACCTACCTTTTTATAATAATGTCAAATGCTCATAGTTCTTCCTGTCACTAGTTATTTATTTACTAATGTTGTATTCATTTGTTGAACTATGATACTGGATAGTGTAGTTCAGGAATTAAGAGTTAAAATATTGGCATATTTCTTTTGTTGAACTATGCTTACCCTCCACAGTTTATATTGAGATATGAGAATTTCTGAACCCAAAGTTTCAGAAAAGAATTTCATAACCTGAATCTGCTTTATCATTTGTCTTTTATAATTGAACATATAATAACTAAATAACTTGCCCTCTTTTTCTACAAATGATAAAAAAGGAGTCAATTTAATTGCTCGCAGCTTGGAAATTAGTAATATGCTAGGTTAGGATTTGGGATTACCAACATACTAACATATGGGTAGTATAGTCGTTTTAAAAAGTTTAACTGTTTGTGGTGTTAAATATGTCGGAACCTGGTGGAGAATGAAAGAGATAAAAAACACAAACATGGGGATTTATGAAAATCAACTTCTAAAACATGGTGTAAAGTGATAAAACCCCTTCTTAATTCTCACCACATATAGAGAGGAATAGGGAACCTTGAAATAGAAAAAATCATATTTTAATTTTCTCCAAAATCTTATTTTCTGGACGCTAGTATTTCATTATTATGATTATGCACTCACAAGAAAATACTTGTGTTTATATAGATAATGATTTCTATATGAAGTTAAGCATGAAATAAATGTTCACTTCTTATTTGTTAGTTCTCTACCCATGGAATATTCATGTGTGAATGCAGCAACATTAGTGAAATTTCCAGATTTGCCATTTAGGAAAAATGCAAATCCTTAGAGATGATCTTGATCTTATTAGGTTCAATCTTGCTGCTATGTTTTGTCCCTTAAAAGTAGTTCTATATACTTTTTTCTTTTTATCTGTATTAGTCTTCCCATAAAATCAATGTTATCTTCTTCCACATTTTCTGGATTGTTCAACACGGTCAGTCATGTATATGGAGTTTAATGGTGAGTCTAGGCTTTGTCATTTTTCTATAATAGGGAGTTTCCGTTCTTGTTTCTAGTTTGGAGGGGTTTTTTGCCACGTTAAATAATCTTGGTGTCTCTACTTTTACTTTCGCATCGTTTATCTTCATATTCTTGAACAAGTTAATTAGGTTATTTTTCCTAACAAGTAGTATCAGAGCTAGGCCCACACGTGATGGGCTTAAAAGCCACAACTTAAAAGTGTTGTTCTTATGCAATGATTCAATCTCATCTTGCATAGCTTTCAACATCTCCTTCTTGTGTTCATCATCTAGGGCTTCTTCATAACACTGTGGTTCTCCACTATCTGTAACCATCACATACTCGTGTCGAGGATACTTGGTAGATGGTGCTCTCTCTCTCTCTAGTCGATCTTCTCAATTCAACTAGTGGTTCATGTTGAACTTCCATTTCCTGCTCAACATCATCACCCATAGGAACATCTTCATGAGCTTCATCTTCATGATTTTGTTCTTCACCTGCATTATCATGCATAACCTTAGAAGAGATATGTGGATCTAGATCAATGAGATCACAGGACGGCTTCAGATCATTGTGTTTTCGTTCATAAATTTCCTGATGGAGATTTGATTATACTTCTGCTTTATGTTGATGATATGTTGATTGTTGGTCAGGATGTTAATAAAATTAGCAGGTTAAAGAAGGAACTAAACAAGTATTTCGATATGAAAGACTTGGGTCCAGTAAAACAAATTCTTGGCATGCATATCTCTCGTGATAGAAAAGTTGGAAAACTTTGGCTATCACAAGAAAGATACATCGAGAAGGTTCTAGAAAGGTTCAATATGGACAAAACAAAACCAGTGAGTTGTCCATTAGCCAGTCACTTCAAGTTGACTCGTGATCAGTGTCCATCAACTAGAAGTAAGAAAGAAGAAATGGAGAAAATTCCTTATGCTTCAGCTGTAGGAAGCTTGATGTATGCAATGGTGTGTACGAGACCGGACATTGCATTTGCAGTTGGAGTAGTAAGCAGATTTCTTGCCAATCCAGGCAAAGAGCATTGGTTAGCAGTGAAGTGGATTCTGAAGTATCTTAGAGGTACGTTTAAAGCTCGTATATGTTTTGGTAATGATAAGCCAGGATTAGTCGGTTACACAGATGCAGACATGGCAGGAAATGTAGACTCCAAAAGGTCTACATCAGGCTACCTATTTACATTTTCAGGGAGAGCAGTGTCATGGCAATCTAAATTACAAAAGTGTGTAACTTTATCTACTACAGAGGCAGAATATATTGCCATTACAGAATGTTGCAAGGAGATGTTATGGATGAAGAGGTTGTTAGAAGAACTTGGTATGAAACAGGATAATTATGTTATTCATTGCGACAGTCAGAGTGCCATTCACCTCAGTAAGAATTCTAGTTTCCATTCAAAGTCCAAGCATATAAATGTGAGATACTAGTGGATCTAAGATGTTCTTGAAGACAAGGTGTTGAAAATCGAGAAAATCCATACTGACGACAATGGTTCAGATATGATGACAAAACCATTACCCAAAGGCAAGCATGAGCTATGTAGCAGTGTTGCAGGTTTGGGGATGGTAGGTCCCTCTTCATAAGTCGGGAGGGGGAGTTTGTTGGGGTCCCTCCTTATAATAAAAGGACTCCTAGTGGGAATAGGATTTCCCTTATTCCTTGTTTGGGGAAAAAAATGGAAACTTCTATTTTTTCAAGCCTAAAAAGGAATTCCTATTTATCATTATAAAAAGGGAATGAAAGGGAAGAGATTATACACAACAACTTCCAGAACAAAGAGAAGTCAGAGAAAGAGAGATTTCTGAAATAGTTCTTTCAAGAGAGATTGAAAGAGAAGAATATTGGTTTGAAGAAAAGAAGATTATTAATCTTGTGAAGCAATTTAGTTTGTGGTTATCTTCTTCGGCCTTTAGTAATCTAGGATTTGTTTAAATCCTAAGGAGTAAGAGATTTCTGTTTCTTTGTTTCTTTGTTCAGTTTATCCACCATAGTTTTGGTGAAGAGTTGTTATTCAAGAGTGTTTCTACACATCTTGAAGAATTGGTTAATCCTCTATTTGTTTAGGGAAGAATTATTATCCAAGAGTGTTTCCACACATCTTGAACAATTGGTTTATCCACCATAGGTTTGGTGAAGAATTGTGTAACCCATTATTTAATTATAGTGGAAGATTTCTGGACTAGGTCCCGTGGTTTTTTACCTTCTAGTTTGGAGGGGTTTTTTGCCACGTTAAATAATCTTGGTGTCTCTACTTTTACTTTCGCATCGTTTATCTTCATATTCCTGAACAAGTTAATTAGGTTATTTTTCCTAACAAGTGGTATCAGAGCTAGGCCCACACGTGATAGGCTTAAAAGCCACACGTGCTCCACGTCACCCGTAAAGAAAAAAAACACGTGTCAGGCTCAAAGAACGTCACACGTGAGGGGGCGTGTGAGAATAATCCCACATGAGAGAATGACTAACTAGCAACCAAGAATATAAAGTATAGGTCCTCTCCACTCATTGCCAATTGGTTTTGAGTTGGATGGCCACAAACTTAACACTAGTTTCGCTTTTGAAATTTAGCTCAAAGTTTGGATAACTTAGGTGTATGTCAAGAAAG
Organism: Eschscholzia californica; assembly: GCF_041429995.1. NCBI lineage: Eukaryota > Viridiplantae > Streptophyta > Magnoliopsida > Ranunculales > Papaveraceae > Eschscholzia > Eschscholzia californica. The sequence goes on along the minus strand of NW_028238198.1, from coordinate 6,920,590 downwards.
TTTTAGTGTTCCTCAAAGTTAGTCTTTAAAACTTCTTTTTTTTCAAATATAATGTAGCGTCTTCGAATTTCATGGTCTAAATTTTCTAGCTTTCTTGAATTTTTTTGTTTTACTTGTTCTTTCTTAGAGAGCACATTGGAATAACTTAGGAATTGAGACATTTATTTCTCTCGAGTTCTTAAGAAAAGATCTCCTATCTACTGCAACTCGTAAAAGTTTCATGTCTGATTAACTGTAGGCTGAGAATTCACATTGAACAAGTTAACCTCTTCCATGAGCCAGCCTAGTCAACCCCAAAAAGTGTAAGGGTTAGGGACACAATAAGTTTTACCAGCTGCACACATCAAGACTGGTCCAAAGGCTTGGACACTATCTTTGGTAAGCCAGACACTTTTAAAGGAAAAGACACATCTTTTGTTAACCCACACAATTAGTGAATGAAAGGGATTACCTTTGTATATGATAAAACACTTCAGTACGAAGAGATTAATTGTTTTGAAAGGTTTTCTTTTGTTCTCAAAAAAAAAAAAAATTATTGTTTAGTATTAATAGTATCAGATTCTCGCTATTGATATTAAATTTGTGACTTTATGTTTTGAATCAATGAGTAACGGTTATATTTGCCTATTAGGAGTTAATTCCTATTTGGCCCCCTATTTTGTGACCAGCTTCCTTTATGGTCCCTTCTTTTGCTTAAATTCAAATTTGGCTCCCTTTTCTTAATTCCGTCAGTTAACTTTAATGTTTAACATTTTTGTTACCAAAACTACCACTCTTATAAATAACCATATAAAAAATTGGCCTCCTTTTACACATGGGCTCCTTCCCAAATAATTCTCAACTTAAAATTAATTTAGGGCCCAAAATGAAAATATATCTTAAAAATTTTAAAAATTTTGTGTATGACTGAATTTTGGAGCAATCAATAGGATTTTGTAGTTGTTCAATTCTCACCACATCATGGTAAACATATCTTGTGAAGAGAGGAAATTTTTGCTAGAATATAAAAAGGAATAGGAAACCCTGAAATATAAAAATCATACTAATTTAGTTCTCTCCAAAATCTTATTTTGCGAACATTGGGATTTCATTATTATGATTATGCACTCACAAGAAAATACTTGTGTTTATATAGATAATGATTTCTATATGAAGTTAAGCATGAAATAAATGTTCACTTCTTATTTGTTAGTTCTCTACCCATGGAATACCCATGTGTGAATGCAGCAACATTAGTGAAATTTCTAGATTTGCCATTTAGGGAAAATGCAAATCCGTAGAGATGATCTTATTAGGCTCAGACTAACAATCTTGCTACTATGTTTTGTCCATTTAAAGTAGTTATGTATATTTTTTTCTTTTTATGTGTATTAGTCTTCCAATAAAATCAATGTTATCTTCTTCCACTTTTCTCAATTATTCAACATGGTCAATGATGTGTCTATTGAGTTCAATGGTGAGTCCAGGCTTTGTCATTTTTCTACAATTGGGAGTTTCCATTCCTGTTTCACTTTTGAAATTTAGCTCAAGTTCGGATAAATTAAGAGTGTCAGAAAAGCTTCAGTGTTCCTCAAAGTTATAGTCTTTAGACTTCTGTTTACCAAATATAATGTAGCATCTTCGAATTTCATGGTCTAAATTTTCCAGCTTTCTTGAATTTCTCATTTTACTTGTTCTTTGTTATTGCATATTGGAAATAACTTTGAGAATTTGGATATTTATTTCTCGGGGCACTGCTGTTCCTAAAAGATCTCCTATCTAGAGCAACTCATAGAACTTAGGCTTTTATCAGTTCTAAGGCTTTTATCAATTTCGGTTCAATAGCCTTTTAGGTTTTAGATTCTAGTATTTTATTTATATAGAAGTTGTTATTAGAATTTGATTAGGTTTAGGAAAGTAGTATTTTATTTATTAGAAATTGTTATTTGAGTTTGATTAGGTTAAGGAAACCCTAATTCTATATAAAGGGGGATCTAGGAGTTGTTTTATTCATTCAAGTTGATCAATAATATTCAGTATTTTAGTTTATTCTTATTAATTTCGGTTCTATAGTCTTTAGAAGGAGTTCTAAGGCTTTTATCAGTTTTTCCGCTACGTACTGATAACCTAATCTAGACTTCGATTTCTAAAGGCCCACCTAAAAGCCCATTCTTATATCATTTTCTCAGAGGCACCCACGTTTTCCTACATTCCCATCAAACACCTAAAAATGAAACTTTTTGTTTTCTTTCCCATCAGAAAAAAATGTTTCCTTTCCCATCAGGAAAAAACGGTTTTCACACGTATCAAACGGACCCTTAGTAGACTCAAAACATCATATGTTTTATTTACTTTATGCTATTTAGAAATAATTGTTTATATGCTCATAATTTGACGTGAAATGCTTATAAAAAACTTTGTGCTCTACCGGCACGGGTTATACCCTAATTTTTAGTATAAATAAGAAAGTTGTTAGTCCCTATATGGTTGGCTTTCTGTATTGACTATTTTTTTTCAACGATATTGACTATTCTTTTGTTTCAGGTATTTTTTTTTTCTAGGAAAAGAAAACTCACTTTCACAAGGAAGAAAATGAAATTTGTCTCGCACCTAGAAGAAGGGGAAGGAGAAGATGTCGGGGAAAGAGGAGAAAAACGAAATCTTGAAGTACTGCTACTCTGACCCGGTAAAATTTGTATAAATGTACAAAAGAAAATATTCTTTTCTTATTTTCAGCCTAACGTTCGACTCTGTCTTCGACTCAAATTTGGACTCCCTATTCAGCGGAAACTTCGACTCTATTCAACTCAACCTTTGACTTCACCTCCAGTTCATACTTCAGTTCTAATTCTACTTTGATTTTTTGCTATTTCGATCGAGAGACAATAAGCGATATGGGATATGTTAACGTATAACTGGGTTATGAAGAGAGAATATTTTATTGAACCAATTACTTGTATATACAAACATCCTTTTGTAATGTTGTACCACTTAATGTACTTGTACAAAATTATGTTTGTTTTTGTTAGTTTTATTCTTCAATATCACATTTTCTTTCTCACGTTAAGCTGCTTTGTATTACACATTGTTTTTTGGGTCCATGGGTATATAGACCAAAATAATGTTAAAAAAAGGTTTATGATCCAATATTCCCAAAATATAGATATCTAATCCTTTTACATTATGGATATAAAAACCCTCACTTTCTAAACACAGTACTGTCAATGTCCCACGTTCAAAATTCGCGCGTTTTGAAAAGATAGATTTAGGCGTGATTTGGGGGATTTATTAGCAAAAAATGGATAGACAATCATAATTTCTCTCTCCTCTAAACAGATTTGGAAATTAAATTTATTCTTTCCTATTATCCGAATCAATCAGAAATCAAAATCCTAACCAAAACGAAACGACATCACCACGGATATTTGAAAGTCAATTTTCTCTCTCTTCTTTACAGATTTGGAAACCAAATCAATTTTCTCTATCTTACTATTAATTTTTTTTTTTTCGATTCAAATCAATTTTCTCTCACTTAACTTTCAGATTTGGAGTCCACCACCCTTTGGTGTAACGGATGGACACCCCTCTTAAGACCATGAGGTCGTGGGATCGAGTCTCGGTGGAAGCAGTTGTCATCAAGATTTATCCTATGTAATTTAGGCTATGAATAATGTAATAATTTGTCGGGCTTTAGGCCTCTTCGTTGTCGGGCTTTAGGGCTCTTTCGTTCTCAGTTTAAAGTAGGCGGTTATCGTGCTCATTACATCTCCATGATGCATCAATGCCTTGTAACGACTAACGTAGACCGTAGTCGAATTCTCAAAAAAAAAAAAAAAAACTTTCAGATTTGGAAAGAGTATATTTTCTGGGATCAATTTAGCGTGATTTGGGGGTTAATATACAAAACATATATATCACTTTCTCTCACTTAACTTTCAGATTTGGGAATAGTATATTTTTCTGGGAACATTAAACAGCATTTGTTTTCGTTTTTACTCATACATAAATATCGAATACAAATTATGAAACAAATACGTAAATTATGTGTTATTTATGACGAGGAACCCATCATTTTTCATGTATACAACGTAATTTATCAAATGTATGTGGGTCTTGTTCAACAAATTGCACATGATTTATTTTACATTACACATCGTTTACATTCTGTTACAAAAAAAACGTACCAAATCTTCTCTGGTTAAAAAATGGTGTCCATCCATTTACTCTTCATTTGTAGTCTTGAACAGGATAAACAACATTTACACTATATTGTCGAAGAGCATATCCAAATGCTTTTGCACCACCAGGAAACAACTAACCAACTTCAGTAAATATTTTATCCCAGCCATCAGGTTTTAGTTTCGATGACTTACTTTGATTTGATGATTCTGTTTGAAATTCTATCTGTTATATCAAATCTAAACACATAAATACACATACATTAAACAAAAAAAATCATATATTGTATTATAAACTATATGTACAGTTCCGTAAATTATGTATAATGTTTGTCAAATTTTGACAATATTTGACGGTTTTGAGTAATTTGGTAAGCTTAACAAGGCTACTGTTTTTGATGAAAAGTACGCGTAATGGTAAATAAATAATACATAATTTATATGCACTTATACGATGTTTTATTATAAATTATATATAATGTATAACAAATTACGCGTATTTTACATTCTCTTACAAAAACATGGTTCGGAAGATGTTTGCGTAATATACTAGAGAGTATGAAAATTTGTTGTAAATTACCTATATTGTATATTCTGTTATGATAAACGTACGAAATAACACCTGGTTCATAAAATTGTACGAAACCAAAGATCTGAGGTGAAGAAATATCATAAAATCAAGAAGCTTAAACCTAAATTAACATACATTAATAATGAGACATTTAATATGAAAACAAATTTTGTATCATAAATGACATGTACATTTCAGTAAATTATATCTAATGTATGGCAAAGTACGATTGTTTATTTGGTTAAGAAAAGCTTTATACGCTTGTCGTGGCATCTTTGCAGGTATGAAAAGGTAGAGTAATGTTGGATAAATTTTTAATACTGTATGCACATCTGTAATATGTATTTGATATCAATAATAAAGTACGTATAAGTTGTATTAAAAATACACATATATATCATTCAGTAATAATAACATCTTACCTGTAAAGTTCGCGTAATTTACTGGAAAGTATAGAAATGTATACTAAATTAACTGTATTGTATATTCTGTTACGAGAAACAGTACGGATAATCACCAGCTTCGAAAATTATACGGACAGATAGATCTGATCTGAAGAAAGATAAAAAACCACAGAAAATTAAACATAAATCTAAAGAAATATGATATGATAATCAGATGAAAACAAAACATAATCAGTTTGAACGAATCAGTAAAGAAGGATTAACCATCCATATCATAAACAGTTATGAAAATCTTAGAGAGAGAAAATAAACCTCATAAATCTGTAAACAAACAGGAAAACAAAATGAATAAATCTGTTAAGATTAATGTTAGAGATAGAGAATCTGTTACTTTAACCCGAGAAGCTGATGAAGGATAAATGTTTGTAAAACCTGATTAGAAGACGAATGTTTGAAAAACAGTCTAATGAAGATGAAACAAGATTTCAGAGTTTAATAGAGGTTTTGTTATGTAAATCGGATTTAGAGAGAGAGAGAGAGAATAAAGAGATTTCGGTTACTGAAAATAATGAAGCTAACATACCTTTGTTTAGAAACGTGATTGGAGAGAGAATGTGGGAGATAAAAATGGAAGAAGATATTTATAGATTTTGAAAATAAATCAGTTATAATATATGAGGAAGGTTAGATTTAGATACGTGATTGGAGAGAGAATGTGGGAGATAAAAATGGAAGAAGATATTTATGGATTTTGAAGATAAATCAGTTATAATATATGAGGAAGGTTAAATTAGGAATTATGATTTAATTAGTATTCTAGGGATTTGTGTTTTTTCTCTAGATGTATACAAATGGACTAGATATCCATTTACATTATTATTTTGGTTTTCAAACCCTTTAGGCCATGTTTGGCGTGCGGGAATGGAATATGATTCCTGGGAATCACATCCCCGTAACGTGATTCATGGGAATCAGATTATTGTAGTTTGATGTTTGGTTTGGCCTGGAATGGAAATTTGATTCCTGACGTATTCCTAATTAGGTGTTTGGTTCGTACAGGAATATGAATGTAAATATTTGTAAAAGTTCACTTTTACCCTTACTTAAACTACATAAAATACACATCAACTTTTTTTTAGCATAAAATATACACATCAACTTTGTAATATATTGAAATCCGTATTTTTTTTTCAAATTGGTAGGTATGAAATAATAACACGATACATTAAAGGGTTGGAATTTAAAGATAATAAATAAATATCTTAATAAAAATTTATCTAAAATAAAATTTTGTTCGTAAACCTAAATAGAAATATATCTAAAATTAAATTTTATTCATAAACATAAATAGTACTTATTAATACCAAATCCTACAAAAAATAAAATTGGTAATTCAATATTTTGTTAAGGATATATTTGTCTATAAATATTAATATATGTGATTCCGGGAGAATGGGAATCACAAACCCACCTCCCCTCTGGGTTTGCTATTACCCCTTTTTGAGGGAATCACATTCCCGGGCCCACACCATTCCCGCAAGCCAAACAATGATCTGGAATGTGATTCTCGGGAATCACATTCCATTCCCACGCGCCAAACATGACCTTAAAGGATTAGAAAGGACTAAATGTCATATTAGGAAACGTTTTTAGGGCTACAAGCTCAAAAATTCTTTTTTTTTTTTTTTTACTTTTTGACTTTCCTAATAATTTAATTTTAAATTGTATTGAAAAGACAACCTTCTATAAAAACAAAAAAAAATTTAACTTCTAACATTTTAATCAAAGTGTATAAAGTTTAAGAAAATAATAAGTTTGTGGCTATGGATAAGTTGGACAAACTTGAGAGCCCTTGAGTTACAATAGTACATACTTGGGGTGAGTTGGTAGTTGCTACTTTCTAAATAAAATTACGTTTCTACTAGGTTGTATTATTCACTAACACGCTTCTCTTTTTGTTGTTAATTTTTGTGTAGGACGTTGTAATTTTAATTTTTTGTGTCCCGGATAAATTTATTGTAAGAAGTTAAAAATAGATAATTTTTCATCATAATAGCAAACAACTTAAATACTTATTATGTTCATCATAGATAGGAAAAATATGAATAGGGTTTCTCTAATAAATTCTTTTTTACTCTGAAAGATTAACAACGAAATCTCGATAACAAATTACTTTCATTTCTTTAAAGTAGAAATTTACCCTTCCAAATATTCAAGAGATTAAAAGGAAAGAGAAAATATCTCTGAGAGTAGATATTTGCTTTCTCTTTATATACTAGATGAAAGAACTAATGGTGTGTTTGGATGGCGGAATCATGAATCCGCGGATTCATGAGTCCTTGGGATTCATGATTCCACGGATTCATGAATCCTAGTAATATTTTTTGGCTTGTTTGGCAACTAAGAATCCTATGATTTATTATTATTTGAGTATTTTTAAAAGTCTTTAGAAAAAATATGAATTTTGAAAAAAATAATGATTTTGAAAAAAAATAATGATTTTGTAGAAAGAAATATTTTTTTGTTGATTTTAAGTTTGAAATTTAGGTTCATTAATCCAAAATCCTAGCAAATCCTAGGGGGTAAGGTGGGATTTTGGTCCAATACAATTTTTGGAATTAGGAATCCTTAGGATTCAAGAGTCCTAGGATTCTTGGTAGCCAAACAGACCAAGGATTCATGATTCCTACCAAATTCCACTTTTGATAGGAATCCTACTTAGGAATCCTGCAACCAAACACACCATAAATCTTTCTTAAAATAAAAAGATTTCAAATTTCTCTTTTCTCTTAAAAGGCAAAATGATAAAAGTCTAAGAGATAATATCTCTTTATCCTTAAAAGGCAAGAAACTACCCAAATCCATATTAAATAGTAGTATGGCAAAGAAATAATAGGAAATCTGGGTAGCTTCTAGAAAAGGGTTAGTTGGGGGACACCATGTCTATATATGCCCAACTAGGTTGTTTTTGTTTCCACCATTAGATGTCTATTCCATCTTTTAATCCTCTAACTCTATTTTCTTTTTGCTATTTTATCAATTCTTCACTGAAAGATTTGTTGGAAGAAAAGGTACAAGAAAGAAAGCCATTTAAACAAAATCAAGGTTTGATTTTCTTTTTGTAATATAGATTTATGTTAAATCCTTCTTCCTCTCGCGTCTTCATCTTCTTCACATGATTTTTTATGAAAAAGTGTGAGAATGGGGTTTGAAGTCAACTTCGATGAAGTAATTTGGGCTCTTAGTTTTATTTTTTTCTTGCAATCGATGTTGTGCGTAACTTGCTTCATTTTTCTTTAACTAGAAACATAGTATTATCAGTGAATCAACCGTTTACAGTATGAGAAGTAAAGCTACAAACACGGAGAATAATAACAAAAAGTATAATTTTAAAAACTCACTGCTAACTATGACCTGCAAGGTTGTGTGATAAGTAATCAGCACAAATCTTCAGGATTTAACAACTTACCAGCCAACTTGGCACACTCCTAACATGACTTACCTATTTGTGATCATGTGGCAACAAATTGACTTAATCAAGACCACCACTTTAAAATCTAAAATAGCACACAAACAAAAGAAAAAATGTCTAAAACACAAACTAAAACAGATCTAAAAACAAATTCATCGGGACAGAGATCTTAAGTGAAGGAGATTTTGGAAACAAACTTTGGAAGCCATTTAGGTAAAACATTTCAAATATCTTCATTTGATTGATTTAATTTGACCTATTTAATTCTTAATAGGGGTACCCCTTCTTAACTGAACCTGTTAGGTTTAGATTAGTTTCTAGACATGTGGTTCACATAATCGTTACACACCAGTCAATAAGGGGTGTTTTGTGTAAGTAGAGAAAGGAGAAGAAAAAGGAGGAGGAGGAGGAGATTAAAAAGAAGAAGAAAAGAAGAAAAAAATGATTAGCATGGAAGGTGGAGGGAAAAGAAAAAAAAAATAGAGAGATTGGTAGGAGAAGGAAGAAGAAATATGACAATCATCACGGATGTTTTAAGCTAATGTGAGAGAAACGCTTAAGAGGTTTCTCGATGCAATTTATTTTTTGTTGAACATAAAAATATTAACAAGTTTGATTACGATTGTCCTAATCCATTCTATTTTCACCAAAATCCTTATTTATTCTTGAATCACGTAAAGGAGATGAAGTGTTTGTTTGCTCTGGATTCGATCGTTTTGAGAAGTGGAGTATTACCCCTTTTTATTGTCATAGGGAGTTGTCTGTTGGCCGGCGTCGAGTAACGTATGACAGTTATAAATTAAATACATAAATTAATTATTGGGGTAAGGTGACGTGTATACTACAACAGTCTATACATGTTGTCTTGTAATTGTTTCGAGTATATGCGCATATTATCCCTCAGAATAGGTAAGATAATACCATGCGAAGTAACGAGTGAGACGCCTATCTTCTGATGTGAGCTTACTAAGTACCTGATCCTCGTAATCGTGAAAATATTGATGCATGGAGAATTCTGGCTCTTGCGATTATCCCACGTGATGTATGGAAATTCGGATTCGTCGAGACTTTGACGCGTAGAGATTCTGACGTTCGGAGAGGGGAATGCAAGGAGTCTCCTTTAATGCATTGGTTTTAGCCTCAAAGTGAGCTAGGTTAGTCTGACTCAAATATCTAACCAAGAAATTTTCGGGTTGTATGCAAATGAATTAGTAGGTCGAGTTGGACATGAAGCTTCACGTGGTTCAATGTGCAGTCAACTGGCCTAAGAGGATATTTGGCCAAGAGAAACATCTAATACTATTATTGGTATGTTTTTGAATAGCAGTAGATAAACAAAAACAATATTTTTCCTCCTAAGTTAGGGCTATGCCATGCTTAGTTTCCCACACAAAGTACTCTCCTCTTACTGTCTAATATCCGCTTTGGATTTGGATACGTCGCAACTTGGAGATTTAAAGTAGATCAATGCCGTTTGTCATGCCATCTAATATTTATTTTATAGTAAAATTTAGATTTGAATACACACCATATCGGATATCTTCCCCATTATTTATTTAAATGTTTATTGTTCGTATTACGAATTAGATTTTGGTATAAGTTTCGACACATGTTTTCCCTCCTAAAATAAAGAAACAAATACAACTAGGATCTTACAGAGGTATGAGTTCTACAATGTCTACATGTAAATTTGATTGTACGTGTTATGAGAACATCAACTCCTTTCAATAAAAAAAAAGAGATCATCAAGTCAATATATAATACATATATTTTCATAGAGAAATAGTTCCCTTTGATGTTTTTCTTTCATTGTATGTTCATTATGTTTCATAGTTTTGCATTGTTTCGGAAATTTGTTCCTCTTGTTATTCACAGAATTTTTTTGGAATGTATGAGTTCAGTTTCTTACAAGGAGGAAATGGTCGTCATCAAATTTGAGTTGCAGAGTTTCATTTTATTGTTGCAAAATGAGGTCAGAGTTCCGATTCCAAAGTATCTACTTCTCTCACAGATCAGTTTCTAAGGTAAACTATATACTCTACTTTTAATCTTAAAATGCATGCATGATAAATATAAGTGGCCTCACTTGTGCATATGTGCATGCATAAATATATACATGGTCATATATAATACAATATCATGTTTATTAGTAAATTCAGTTGATATTTTATTTATTTATTTGCAGCATGATAGTCCAGCTTCTGTTCCTAGAGGCAGAGTGTGGCTATGTCTGTACAACTTATGAAGAGCTTACCATTTTCATAAACCCTAAGTTTACCACAAGAATCACCAATTTTACTTGTACAGCCACACACTACCTCAAGATAATCTTCTTCTTTCTTCACCTCATACATATCTTTCAACTCCTCTTCACTAAAGAGCACTTCTTCAGTAATGACATCTCTGTGGACAATCTCTGTGATTTTTTCTCTTTCTACCGAAAGGGTTAGATGAAATTGATTGAGAAAACTCAAATGAAAAATTCATAAATGGGAAAGCATTATTAACTCCAGTACCTCATTATAGGGTAAGAAATCTATATAAAGATTGCAACCATTAGGAGAATATTGATACGTTGGAGTAAAGATAAAGTACATTGATTTACTTATGTTGAAGATTCCATTTCCCACGAAAGGTTCTCTATTGTTACATTGATTTAATTTTGCTGAGGGAGAAGATGGAAACCATCTTAAAATACCTCGATGCTATTGGGGAAGTGCACGAAAAAGACTAAAAGAGCTATGAGGATTTGTGCATGGGCTACTTGGGTGTGAGTAAACAACACGGTGATGGAACTTTCGGTTAGGGTTTTGTGTATATAATACGTTGAAAATTGTATGTATATAAAAGAATGATCGAAAAGTTATTTTAAATTAAGGATTTAACTTTAATTTGTTCATTGAGTTTTCAATTAAACACTGTTGTTCCTCTGGTTATGATTCAATGTCACTTTATCTCTGTCTTGTCTTGATTAAGACGGAGTCTCGGTTGAAGTAGGGAACTTCTTTTCTCTAAGTTATTGAGAGATAGACAATAACCGGATTCTGACTTATCAGTAATCCTTCTTTCGGATTATCCGAGATAGACAATGAATATTTATGAAGTCGAGGCGAGAAGAAATTCTCTTTCCTTAAGACATTTTGCACCCCCATAATACCAACAATTAGGGTGTACGCCTTCGGGATACAACGACTATCCTTTCAGAATTTAAGATGGTACTTTTATTTTCTGAAAGCGGGCGAACCTTCAATAATAATATGAGGTCTTGGACGGAAGCAATAGATCTTTTAGACACTTGAGTATTATAGCTTCACTCGGATACTTCTTTCTTCGGAATTCCAGACACACCAGAACATCTCTAAATCAGAATTATATTCCAAACACACCAGAATACTGATTTCGAGAGAGAAGAAAAGAAGAGAATAGACGGAATTCACTCGGTAACTTCTTTCTTCAGAATAGATATAGTAGAATATTCCTAAAATCAGAATTATTACCAGACACACCAGAATATTGACTTTAGAAGAGAAGAGAAGAAGAGAATGAATTGGATGATGAATGAAATGATTTTGGGTTGTTTATATAGGAATCAAATAGGCACAAGTGCCTTTTGGGGTCAAAGGACACATTCCTTTAAAATGAAGGGCTTAACTTATTCCGCTGCAAAATGGAGCCAGTGGCAATCTGGACCATTAAATTTTTCTTAAAATCGCAGAGAAAACGACAACCGTTGGATGGCACTTGAAGTAACCTGACATATGCCCAACGAAGGAGCGAGATGGCCATCAGGTTGAGATCAGATTAAATCCCATCATCTGTCCGACAAGGGTGGGACTCTAGTCGTTGGATCCTCATGGATCCAACGCTTTATGGAGTGTCCCGCCAAGATCCCGAACAGGTCCATTCGCTACCGTTAGATCTAGGTTACCCCGCGGAGTGAATGCGAGCCGTCCTGATCTGGACGTGCTCGCTTCGCTCAAACAACCCCAAATTGACTTCTCTGTTTTGACATTTTAGCCCCTAACTTACTGATCTTCGTCCAAACTTTAAGTTTGAATTTCTCATTCATCCGGAATTGGATTTGAGTGATTCTTGGCTCTAAATTGAAGAGCTCGACGAGACAAACACAACGGCATGTTCCGTTTATGCGTTTGACTAGTCGGGTTGAGAAAAAATTGGGTCCGATTCCAACAAACACAACACTGTATTAGGATATGCCGATCAGTCTTCCAGGTTGCTGGTGATGTTGTTCGCTTTGACACTTCTAGGCCTCACGATTTTAAATGGTCTCACTAGGGAAGTGTTCTCAACCTCTTAATAGAAGTACCACACTCTGTCTGACCACCGATGTAGGATTGCTTTACAACACAGCCTCCCAAGACCACATCACAGTAGAGCGAATCGTGTTGATAACGTGTTATAGGTGATGCGGACCAGCCTTCTGGGTTGCTAGTGATATTGGCCGCCTTGGTAAAATTATGGATCTCACAGTTTTAAAAGACCTCACTAGGAAAGGGTGTTTAACCTCTTAAGATGAGCATTACACTCTGTCTCCATTTTATATCTCTTGACGACCAAAGAGATAGCCAAGCATACCTTCCATTCTATCCCCTTATTTCCTTACGGTCGTCGGACACAAATAACATTCATATCTCCGTAGCTCTGTCTCTATTTTATAATTTGTATTTGTCTTACAAGTTTACTGACTTGACCGTTGGTGTTTCTTTGGTAGGCACCACTCTAGTGTCCCAAGGATCTTTCTTTCATGTGTTTTCTGTCTTTTGTCATAGGTTGGGCCCAAGAACGTTGTTGGTGCTCACAAATTAATCGCAACTCACGGTCTGACTTCCGGCCAATGGTTCGGTTCCACAGACTTCTTGACCTGCGATTTCAGCCCCTCTCATCTATTATATGGCCTTCCGTCATTGATTTTTAAATTTAAAAGAATATTATTTATACCTTAAGATACAAAATTCTCTAATTTAAGAGGAATGTTTATTTATATATCTTAGCACATTGCAAGTCCATGAAATCAATATCTTATTGGGGACTTAATTCTAATATCAACGTCTATGCGTAATAGAGTAACCGAAAATACAGGCAAACTGAAAGTGGGACTGCTGTCGAAACTTTTGGTTTGTAGAAAGGATATGCATTATAGAGATATCTTATATAACAAGGTCACCAACTTCACTAACATGACATAATCTGTTCATAAATTTTTTTTATGCTATTTAGATATAATTGTTTATTGTTATTTTGACTACTTATTCATCAATTTATTCTGATTTTACAAATATTTTTTTAACATTGAGTTCACGGGTTCCATCCCAATTTATTTTCATTTGTGGACAAAGAAACTTTGGAGGTAATGTATTAAAATAGTAGTACTAATTGTTTTTTTATTAGATGAATGATTTAGGGAGTCTCTTGAGTTGTTACATCAATTAATCCAATGAGAATATTGGGAAGTCTTGAGAGCACCACCTATAAACAGGAACATGAAGATATTGTTGGGAAAAATGGGCACTTAGGCGCAGCGGAAACAAGAGTTTTTCCCTTTGTGTTAGTTACGAGGATAATATAGAAGAATATGTGGGAGCAATAAACAAAGAACTGAAAGTAAATAAGACAACGATTTTTAACGTGGGAAACCTCCTCAACGTGAGAAGTAAAAAAACCACGGGATTCGTAGTCCAACCAAATCAACTATGATAGCAAAGTACTTACAGACTACGTCCAACCGAGACTCAGACCCTTCCCAAAAGAATCAATCTCAAACACGAAGAAACACGGAGAAACCCTCACAAGAAAGAACAAAACAGTCCAGAAATCTGCAGCCCAAAACGACCCTAAATTCACTCGGATTCCGGCAACCAATCAACGATCCCTCCGTACAAATACTAGATAAATATGTCAAGAACAGTTCTGCCAAATTTCAGCTCAATCGGAGAAGAACTCACCATCGGATTTTCCGAACAACGAAGACTGCGCGTGCTGAAAAAGTTCTGCCCCGCTCTTCTCGGCAACCTCCTTCTCTCCCTTCTTCTCTTGTGCGTTTCTAATTATGTTGCATACTTCTAATTAAGATTAAGGAAGTATTTATAGACTTACCCTTAACCCTAATTCCACCGTCATAAGTAACCGACCCAAAGAAACTCGACTCGGGCCCGGGTTTGGTTTCCTAATCCAAACCCAACTAGGTTTCCCCACTAGGAGGAAAACCCAACAAACTCCCCCTCCGACTAGGTGGGAGAAACAGCCAGCCCTGTTGTCCCCTTGACAGCCCTGGAAACAGCCAGCTCCGCTTTTCCTCGATTGTCCTGAACAACCAGCCCCGCTATCCCTCGACAGACCTCCAGCTTCCCCTTCGGCAGAGCCTTCGTCATCATATCAGCTCCGTTATCGTCTGTATGAACTTTAACCAGCTCTAACTCCTTAGAAGCAACCACATCTCGTATCCAGTGATACCTCACATCGATGTGTTTCGAACGCGAATGAAACGTCGAATTCTTGCCGAGATGTATTGCACTTTGACTGTCACAAAGCAATACATACTTATCTTGATTGAATCCGATCTCCTCAAGATAATTCTTCATCCACAACAACTCCTTACAAGCTTCAGTTGCGGCTATAAACTCAGCTTCAGTGGTAGAAAGTGCAACGCACTTTTGCAGCCTTGACTGCCATGCTACCGCTCCCCCTGCAAATGTTACCAAGTAACCCGAAGTAGACTTCCTGGAATCAACATCCCCAGCCATATCAGCGTCAGTGTAACTGACCAGTAGTGGCCCATCACCTCCGAAAGTAAGCTTCAAACCAGAAGTCCCTCGAAGATATCTCAAAATCCACTTCACTGCAGCCCAGTGTTCCTTCCCCGGATTAGAAAGAAACCTACTAACAGTACCAACCGCATGAGCTATGTCAGGTCTGGTACACACCATAGCATACATCAAACTACCAACTGCAGAAGCATATAGAACCATCTCCATAGCTTCCAGCTCTGAATCTGTACTCGGACTATGTTGACTGCTCAATCTAAAGTGTCCAGCAAGAGGAGTGCTGACAGCTTTAGATTTGTCCATGCAAAACCTTTGAAGTATCTTCTCAATGTACTTTTCCTGAGATAAGTGAATCAACATGTTCTCTCTATCTCTAACAATTCTTATATCAAGAATCTGCTTCGCTGGACCCAAATCTTTCATGGCAAAAAACTTGCTGAGCTGCTTCTTCAACTCCAGAATTCTCCTCGAATTCCTCCCCACAATCAACATATCGTCTACGTACAACAGTAAGATGATAAAATCACCTTCACCAAATCTCTGAACAAACACACAATGATCTGAAGTAGTCTTGTTATAACCATGCTCCCCCATAACTGACTCAAACTTCTTATACCACTGTCTCGGTGCCTGTTTCAATCCATAAAGGCTTTTCTTCAAGCGGCAAACATAGTCCTCTTTGCCCTTCTTCACAAAGCCTTCCGGTTGCATCATGTAAATCTCTTCCTCCAAATCCCCATGGAGAAAAGCAGTCTTTACATCCATTTGCTCCACCTCTAGATCAAGGCTTGCTGCCAATCCAATTGCAACCCGAATGGATGACATCTTCACAACAGGAGAGAATATTTCATCGAAATCTATTCCCTTCCTTTGGCTGAATCCTTTCACAACCAACCTAGCCTTGTATCGAGGGAGCAACATGGTCTCCTCATGCTTAACTCTATACACCCACCTGTTAAGCAATGCCCTCTTACCTTGAGGCAACTTCACCAGCTCAAACGTATGGTTCTCCTCCAGAGAATCCACCTCGTCTCTCATGGCCTTCCACCATTCATGTTTATGTTCATCTTCCAAAGCTTCGCTAAAGCTTTCAGGTTCTCCTCCATCAGTAAGTAACACATACTCACTAGGATCATACCTTGTCGAACGTCTCAGACCTCTCTCAGATCTCCTAACAGTAGGGAGGTTCTCGGTAGTTGGTGTTCCATCATGATCGTCACCATGATCACCAGTACCATCTTCTTGTGCGGGAGCATCAGCACCGGGTGTATCAACTTGAACCTCAACCTCGACATGACCATCGACAGATGTAGAAGGAGCAACCTCCAAATCAATCAAACCTTCATAACCTTGAGCTGGATTTCCGGACTTGTCAATGTCCTTAATCGTTTGATCTTCCATGAACACAACATCTCTGCTCCTGATGAGCTTCTTCTCCACTGGGTCATAGAACCTATACCCAAAATCATCCTGACCATAACCGACGAACACACACTGTCGCGATTTCATCTCCAGCTTCGACCTTTCATCTTTGGGAATGTGGACAAACGCCTTACACCCAAAGACCTTCAGATGACCATAAGAAATATCCTTACCGGTCCATACCCTTTCTGGACTATCACCCTCCAACGGAGCACTGGGTGACAGGTTCAACACATGAACAACCGAGCTCAAAGCTTCTCCCCAGAAAGTCTGTGCCAAGCCTGACTGTGAAATCAAACACCTAACTCTCTCGACAATCGTCCTGTTCATCCTCTCAGCCAACCCATTCAATTGTGGAGTCTTGGGTGGCGTCTTCTGATGCTGAATACCGTATTCTCTACAGTAAGCATCAAATGGTCCAGAATACTCTCCACCATTATCACTGCGAATGCACTTCAGTTTCTTACCTGTCTGTCTCTCAACCGATGCCACAAACTGCTTGAAATAACCCAAAACCTGATCTTTGGACTTCATAAGATAAACCCACAACTTTCTAGAGTGATCATCAATGAACGTAACAAAATATGATGCACCACCAAGAGATTTTGTCTTCATTGGACCACATACATCTGAATGCACCAGATCAAGTATCCCGGGTTTTCTAGAAGATCCAGAAGACTTGAACGAGACCCTGTGTTGTTTCCCTGCAAAACAATGTTCACACTTTTCTAATTGCAAACCAGAAATACCTGTAATGGCATCCCTCTTGGATAACACAGACAATCCCTTCTCACTGATGTGACCGAGTCTCTTATGCCATAACTCCATGGCATCATCATTCTCCACTGCATTAACTGCATCCATGGAGACCTTAGCTTTCATCCAGTAGAACGATGAAAACTTATCACCTCGAGCCACCACCATTGAACCCCGTGAAAGTTTCCACTTACCCCATCCGAATAAGCTATAGAAACCCTCATCATCAAGTCTCCCTGTAGAAATCAAATTCAACCGAATGTCTGGGACATGCTTAACTCCTTTAAGCAACAACCTAGTACCAATACTAGTCTCCAAGCAAATATCACCAATGCCAACAACCCGAGCCAAACCATCATTACAGAACCATAACTACCCGAAGTATAGGAATAGAACAAATCCCGCTGTGATGTAGCATGAGTAGTTGCTCCACTATCAATAACCCAACTGGATTCATGGCATGCAACATTAATAGCATCACTCTCACAGAGTATAAGAAACTCATCTTCAGTAACAGTTACTCTCTCTCCACTATCTTCTTGCTTCTTTCCTTGCTTACTCTCTTCCTGTAACAACCAGCAATTCTTCTTTAAGTGCCCTCTCTTATGACAGTAATGACACTCCACATTAGCAAACTTGTTAGATTTGCTTCTGCTTCTGTTCTTCTTCGATTGTCTATGTGAACTTCTCCCCCGCGATTCAGTAACCAGCACATCTGAACTCGAAGAACTAGGATTTGACTGCCTCCTAGATTCTTCATTCAAGATACTGTTCTTCACTAAATCCATTGAGATAACTCCTTCGGAAGTAGAGTTACAAAGAGACATCCTGAACACCTCCCAAGAATTTGGTAACGTACCAAGAAGCCATAAACCATGAATCTCCTCATCAAAGTTTATTCCCATATCAGATAGTTTGTTGAGTAACCCCTGGAACACATTCAAGTGA
Source organism: Eschscholzia californica (assembly GCF_041429995.1). NCBI lineage: Eukaryota > Viridiplantae > Streptophyta > Magnoliopsida > Ranunculales > Papaveraceae > Eschscholzia > Eschscholzia californica. Next base: position 6,902,078 of record NW_028238198.1, on the reverse strand, counting down.
TCAGTCATGGGAGTTCCCTCTCGATATCTTAACTCGAGCAATTTTTTCATCATGTACATCTTATTATTTCCTGTCTTCCGAGCAAACAACTGCTCCAGCTTCAACCACAACGAACGAGCATTAGTCTCATTCTCAATATGATGTAACACATTATCATCTACCCATTGCCTTATCAAACCGCACACTTGACGATTTAGCAATGTCCACTGATCATCAGTCTTCTCATCGGGTTTCTTCTCATAAAACACCGGAGCGTGAAATTCCTTCACAAAGAGCAAGTCTTCCATCTTACCCTTCCATAGATGATAATTAGCACCATTCAAACTTATCATTCTACCCATATTTTCCATCACTAACACAAACAAACCAATAACCGAAGTTATCACAATCCAAAGAACTCTCTAACCTGGAGCTCTGATACCACTTGTTGGGAAAAACGGGCACTTAGGCGCAGCGGAAACAAGAGTTTTTCCCTTTGTGTTAGTTACGAGGATAATATAGAAGAATATGTGGGAGCAATAAACAAAGAACTGAAAGTAAATAAGACAACGATTTTTAACGTGGGAAACCTCCTCAACGTGAGAAGTAAAAAAACCACGGGACCCGTAGTCCAACCAAATCAACTATGATAGAAAAGTACTTACAGACTACGTCCAACCGAGACTCAGACCCTTCCCAAAAGAATCAATCTCAAACACGAAGAAACACGGAGAAACCCTCACAAGAAAGAACAAAACAGTCCAGAAATCTGCAGCCCAAAACGACCCTAAATTCACTAGGATTCCGGCGACCAATCAACGATCCCTCCGTACAAATACTAGATAAATATGTCAAGAACAGTTCTGCCAAATTTCAGCTCAATCGGAGAAGAACTCACCATCGGATTTTCCGAACAACGAAGACTGCGCGTGCTGAAAAAGTTCTGCCCCGCTCTTCTCAGCAACCTCCTTCTCTCCCTTCTTCTCTTGTGCGTTTCTAATTATATTGCATACTTCTAATTAAGATTAAGGAAGTATTTATAGACTTACCCTTAACCCTAATTCCACCGTCATAAGTAACCGACCCAAAGAAACTCGACTCGGGCCCGGGTTTGGTTTCCTAATCCAAACCCAACTAGGTTTCCCCACTAAGAGGAAAACCCAACAGATATTGTGGAGGAATGAAGATACTACTAATGCTAAAGTCAAGTAGTACTATGACCTGGAAGAATGAAGATATTTTTGGACTCAAACAAAGTTTACCGATAAACCAAATCTAAGTAACCAAAGTTTTTCTGCCTTAGAGAATATATTAGATGCTCTAAAGTCGCTGCCTCTCGAGGGGTTTATACGAATACAAGGGATCAGGGACAAATTTTGAAAAAGAATGGGAGATCATGATAACAATCTCCAACTTAAAATGAAAACCATAAAATTTATACGCAAAATTGTTTCTATTTTCTATTTAGTGGTATTCTAGAGCTGGTGATGGTATTCTAGAGCTGGTGATGGTCTTAAGGAGGTGATTTTTTTTTTTGTATTGTCAGCGCAGCTCGAACCCATGACCTAGAAAGTGGAAGACAACTTCATACAACTCCAATTATAGAAGAGATTTGATAGTTGTATTGGTGATCATTTGTTGTTTGTGGTAGTAATATGCAAATGGTGCTTTCTTGTTATTTCGGTTAGGGTTGCCTTCTTGTGATTTTGGATTTTTCCTCTCACGAAATAAAATCCTCCATTAGTTTCATATGTCTCTCTTGTGCTAAACATATTTACAATTTAATTTGGCTAATATCTTTTATGATCAATTCAGCATTTATCCTTCTTGTGATTTTGGATTTGTCTTTGATTTTTTCTAGTTATATCCTTCCGCCTTTAAAGTGTAATTAACTCAAGTCTCATTTGCAAATGGTTTAGGTGTATGGTATGATAGTTTTGTGATAGTTATGAGCATGTTCCATCCAAATGATATATGATTGTCTACTTTACTCGTTCAGAAAAAATAAGTTTAGTCTCAAGCTCAGATAACTTACACTATTTGGATTTTGAATTTAGACTTGGATCCTTCTACTATGTTCTAGCTAGCTCCGTAATTTCTAACTTCAAAAAGAAAAAAAATTTAAAGAACATAATCAGAAAAAACAATTTGAAAATTTTAATCGTCACAAACTTTAGCCCTCCTCATTAATTGTTCTCGTTCCAAGATTTCTAACGCAATTAAGAAAAGGTACTTAAGGTAAATAATAAGTTATTAAAAGTCAAAGTTCAACTCGTCTCGCTAATTATACTCGTCCTAAGATTTCTAATTTTGAAGAGAGAAAGGTTTAGGTTGAGAAATAAAATAATCCTTTAAAATTCTATCTCAATTTGAAATTTATGGAATTTTGATGCAGGGAGATTTTCATGAGATATTCCAAGTATCTTTCGTATCTTAAAATAGTTATTTTAGTATTTTAAATTTTTTTAGTAGAAAATTGTTAGTTTTAGCAGTTTTATATTTTTAGGAAATCTTTTAGGTTTTAGATTCAAGTATTTTATTTATTTAGAAGTTGTTATTAGAATTTGATTAGGTTTAGGAAAGTAATATTTTATTTATTAGAAATTGTTATTTGAGTTTGATTAGGTTAAGGAAACCCTAAGTCTATATAAGGGGGGATCTATGAGTTGTTTTATTCATTCAATTGAATCAATAAAAATTCGGTATTTTAGTATTACTTCGTATAGTTTCGGTTCTATAGTCTTTAGACGGAGTTGTAAGGCTTTTTCTTGGTTCTATAAGTTTTAGACGAAGTTCTAATTCTTTTCGGAATTTTCCACTGCGTCATTTGGCATCAAGAGCGAGGTTTCTCCTGGCTTAATGGCAGAAGACGAAGCTAGAAACGCAAACCTCGACCGTGAACGAGGTAACAATGTCATGATGGCAAAAATTGACGGTTTGAGTCATCAACTAACCCAAGTGATGGAGATGATTAACAACCTGAATGTCAATACAAACCCTAGGCAACCTATTAACAGAGAACGTGTTGAGAGATTCGCCCACAACCAAGCTGTTAATGGAAACGAAGGCAAAGCACAACCACTTCAACAATATGCTGGCAATCAAGAAAATAGAGGTAACTATTACCCTAACCAATTATATCCGCGTAGATATAATGATGAATACAAAATCAAGGAAGAAATACCACTCTTCAATGGTTATTTGTCGGTCGAAGAGTTCCTTGATTGGCTACATGAGGTTGAGCGGCAAGTGAATATGTCATATACTGTTCCTGGTTAACAGATGGCAAACATTATTTCTTGTAGACTGAAAGGAAGTGTTGTTGTTTGGTGGGATCAGTTACAACGTCAAAGAGTGGGGCAAGGAAGGGCTCCAATCCAGAATTGTCCGTCTATGAAAGAAAACCTGAGGGAGAGTGTCTTACCACCAGATTATCAACAACACTTGTTTATGACTTACTAGAACTGTAGACAAGGATTGCGTTCGGTGGGTGAGTACTATGAGGAGTTTTCAAAACTGGCTCAAAGAAACAATATGAAGAACATTATAGAATATGAAGATGTTGTAGCAAATCGATTTCTAAGCGGATTAAAATTTAGTTTGCGAGAAAAAGTGGGGATAGTTACAGTACGGACTATTCAAGATGCGTACAACTTGGCCCTAAAAATTGAAGTTCAGGAACGGGAATATAGGAAGTTTGGATTTCGAAGGGAAGAACAACCTCACTTAACTATTAAAAAGGTAAAAACGACTCCCTTAGAGAATGTTGAACCACCACGAACTGTCTCCATAGACGATTCAAACAATATTGTTCATGAAGCAAAATTAAACGTTATTGTGTTCAAGGATAAGTTTCCTAATATTAATTTACACAATAAAATAATTGTTTCTGGAGAATTGGTCAGGAAATTGTGATAAAAGAAGTTGTTCAAGAAATTGAGTCGAAGAGAGTTGTTCAGAAAATTGAGTTAAGGGAAGTTGATTCAAAAGAAGGTGAAAATTTTCGCAAATTAGACTTTAGTCCAATTAATTTTCCTTCATATGAAAATCCGTTCTTAGAATTTTGCGAATCTCAAATTGTTTCACATGGATTGACGAGTAATTTTATTCGGAAGTCTTCATCGAAGTTCATAATGTCCAATCCCTATACTCATGATCTGTACAAGTTTATTTTTAGGGTGAAAAGAGTGTTTGAGTCACATTACAATTATAGACAGAAAATATTTTATGGCCTAGTAAAATCGTCAGTCAAATCTGAAAGTTTGGTAATTCCTATGCATAGTTCACGAGAAGGATATATCAAGGGAGTCCCAATCAAGATAACATTCAAGTTAATTAGTAAACTCGAGACGAGTTTCTTTGAAGTGGAGGAGACTGATGCAGCGGAAAATTCCGAAAAGAATTAGAACTTCGTCTAAAACTTATAGAACCAAGAAAAAGCCTTACAACTCCGTCTAAAGACTATAGAACCGAAACTATAAGAAGTAATACTAAAATACCGAATTTTTATTGATTCAATTGAATGAATAAAACAACTCATAGATCCCCCCTTATATAGACTTAGGGTTTCCTTAACCTAATCAAACTCAAATAACAATTTCTAATAAATAAAATATTACTTTCCTAAACCTAATCAAATTCTAATAACAACTTCTAAATAAATAAAATACTTGAATCTAAAACCTAAAAGATTTCCTATAAATATAAAACTGCTAAAACTAACAATTTTCTACTAAAAAAAATTAAAATACTAAAATAACTAGATTTTAAGATATGCAAGATACTTGGAATATCTTATGAAAATCTCCCTACATCAAATTTGTTGTAAATTAATCCCCTACTGGTGGTGAGGCGCAGTGTGGTGTTCCTCTTAAGAGGTTAAGTATCCTTCCCTAGCGAGGCCTTTTAAAACCGTGAGGCCCAGGTGTGCCAAAGCGGACAGTATCACTAGCAGCCGGGAAGGCTAGTCCGCACCATCCTATAACACGTTATCAACACGATTCGCTCTACTATGATGTGGTCTTGGAGGGTGTGTTGTAAAGAAATCCCACATTGGTGGTGAGACGGAGTGTGGTGTTCCTCTTAAAAGGTTAAGCACCCTTCCCTAGCGAGGCCTTTTAAAACCGTGAGGTCCAAGTGTGCCAAAGCGGACAGTATCACTAGCAGCCCGAAAGGCTGGTCCGCACCATCCTATAACACCAGAATATTTATTATTATTATTTTTTGTTGCAAGTATGGAATATTTATCATGGCAGAACCTATTTGATTTTCCTCTAGAATTAATTATTCTGGATGACGTTACAAACAAAATGAATTCCTTATAAGCTTCTTGTTCTCATACACTGGTGAAGTTTCTCACATGGAAATTTGAGTATGTGGAAATTCATTTTAGTGACATTTTCCTAAACTTGAGGTGACGAGTTCGATTTCAACTTATTTTCATTGTTCCCAAATATCAACTTCTCAGATAGTTTACTATTTCTTGATATCAACTAATTTTGTTCATTTCATCAAAAAAAAAATTTAATTTTGTTCAATAGATTTTCTTGTTTTGAAGTCTTGATATCCTTTCTATTGATCTTGAGTCATCACTCACATACACTAATTACCTACGTGGAGTCTTGTTACTTTGTTCGCTCTATCTATCTAGATCTACACCTTTCAATGTATGTAAGACATGCATACATATATGGTAACTCTAGTGTTAATTACTATTTGGTCCCCCTATTCACTCTAACTTAACTATATCTAAACTTGCTTATCTGGTAGAAAATTTAAATCATCATTTACCTTTGAGTTGATTCAAGTGTAGTCTTTTTCTGACAACTAAAAATGTTAGCTCTCACATTTGTCCAGCCTTTCAAAATGGCCCTTATGTGGCATTTCTCCACTCCCTCATTCTTCTTTGGAAGCATATCATCCTATAGAACACATTTATTATGATGTCTATATAAGTCAAATGAAAATGAATCCAAGCTTTCACTTCTCATGAACAGGGGTGGCCCGTAACCAAAGCCACCAAAGCGGTCGCTTTGGCCCCAAATAATCGACGGCCTCATATTTCCTATTTCGTATGTAACTTTAAAAAAACTAATTGTACTTCAAACTAATTTCGAAAATAATTTAAGACGTAACTTAGTGGTAAAGAGTTTAGATCTTGGATAAAAGGTCAAGGGTTCGATTCCTACCCTTTACATTGTTTAAATTTTATTAAACTTTTTTCTAATATCCATTGTATGGGGCCCCAACTTTTAATTTTGCTTGGGGCCCCGATATACTTGGGCCGGCCCTGCTCACGAAATGCCCCAAATCGAATATTATTGCCATTCTAATTGTGTTATGTTTTGCAATGTCCTTCAAACCTTGATTCTAAATCCCAAATCTCCAACACCTTTGCTTTCAAACAGATCAAAAAACAACATTAATTGTCGAGTTGATTATTGGGTGCGTACTAACTTCTCCAATATACGCCAAGATGAGGCTAGTTATTTCAAGGAACTAGTTAGCAATAGCATGTACTGCAGTAAAGAAATGGTAAATATCATTTTTCCCTTTCTTTTAGTCGGATAGACTTTGAAATATCCTTTATTTTGTAAAAGTTGTTTCGGAGTCCACTAACTGACTAACTCCATTTCGCTCTGTATACCCTGACCAAATTAGTTATGATCTTGTCAATCTATATAGAGAGGCTCTTCAAACTCACGAGGAAAACAAATGCTGCTTCTCATAATTATATTACCCGATTTTACTAGATCCTAGTTTTGATATACCAGATGGTATTATCGCCCAGAAGAACTAATTTGGGAAAGAAGGAAATACCATGGAGCGAATGTATGACAAATTAGAGGTACTAGGAATGTTCATTCCTTCAAGAACTTCAATTAGAGGTACTATTCTTGCTTTGAGTACAACGCTATTATTGGTCGATTTAAACTAGATCTATTTAAAATGTTAGTTCATTTAATTTTCTTTAGGTTTGAATATTGCAGGCTGGGTAATTGTTTCTTTCAATGGTGAATTACGTTGATTAGTTTTTGTTTTGTTCTGAATTGCAGATTATCTAAACGTGAGTTGCCTTATAACCCGGAGAATCTCATGGTCCAGTTGTAATACTGTGAAGGTTGTTACATTCTAGTTTTTTTTATTTGTAGATATATGTGTTGCGTGTTGTATACGCATATTTGTAACGATGGTCGTCGGTGATGGTGGTAATGGTGAAGAAGATGGCAGAAGGGATGAGAGAGATTTTGTCCAAGTTGTATAAGAGTTAATTTATTTTCTCTAAATGCATATTACCAAAGAGTCAGACTCATTCACTATGTTGTACTGCTATATATCAGGCCCAATATTTTTAGTACAAATAAGAAAGTTGTTAGTCCCTATATGGCTGGCTTTCTATATTGATTATTCTTTTTCCGAAGATATTGACTATTCTTTTGTTTCAGGTATTTTCTTCTAGCTAAAGAAAATTTACTTTCACAAGGAAGAAAATGAAATTTGTCTCGCACCTAGATGAATTGGAAGGAGAAGATTTTGTCGGGGGGAAAAGAAGAAAAATGAACTCCTAAAGTACTGCGACTCTGACCCAGTAACAATTTCTTTAAATGAAGAAAATAAAATCTTCTTTTCTTATTTTCAGCATGACGTTCGACTCTGTCTTAGACTCAAATTTGGACACCATATTCAGCTCAAATTTCGATTCCATCTTCGACTCAACCTTCGGCATGTTAAAGAATAACTGGGTTATGAAGAGAGCATATTTTCTTGAATGAATTACTTGTATATACAAACATCCCCTTGTAATGTTGTACCAGTCAGCTTACTTGTACAAATTGTTTCATAAGAAAATCAAAGCAAGAATCTGCCAACCTATTCCAAATGTACCTCTTCTTTTATATGAAGTTAAAGATTGATATTACTAATTATTTGAACAAATTATTTAGATTTAATTGTTGAATACCAAATTACACATTAATCAAATGAGGTATGTATTAATCAATTGGAATACATCTCCTAAATCAAAACGAATCAATTACAATGCAACTGACTCATTTCATTACCAAACTGTACAAGACTTAAAATGACCGAACCCTGGATCAAAACAAGTGAAAAACAACTCAACAACCCAAAGACCAGGTTGGTGAAGACGTGGGGTTATTTAGTAATAACAAAACAAAATTATGTATGTTTTTGTTAGTTTTATCATTCATTATCACCTTTCCTTTCTTACGTTTAGTTGCTTTCTATCACATACTGTTTTAGTTTTTGGTTTTCCTAATAATCTAAGGCCGCGGCGTTGGATGAAGTTAAAGATTGATATTACTAATTATTTGAACAAATTATTTAGATTTAATTGTTGAATACCAAATTACACATTAAGCAAATGAGGTATGTATTAATCAATTGGAGTACATCTCCTAAATCAAAACGAATCAATTAAAATGCAACTGACTCATTTCATTACAAAACTGTACAAGACTTAAAATGACCGAACCCTGGATCAAAACAAGTGAAAAACAACTCAACAACCCAAGGACCAGGTTGGTGAAGACGTGGGGTTATTTAGTAATAACAAAACAAAATTATGTATGTTTTTGTTAGTTTTATCATTCATTATCACCTTTTCTTTCTTACGTTTAGTTGCTTTCTATCACATACTGTTTTAGTTTTAGCCAGCGCTTTGGGGAAAGCTAAATAGTATCCGAGGTGTAAAGACTTGTTCAAAAATTGGTCAAATTTGTTTGACAATTTTATTTAGGGGGAAAGCAAAATAGCTTCTCCACCTCACCTCTCTCTCTCTCCACCTCACTTCTCTCTCTCCACGTCATCGTCTTCTCCGTCGAAGGTCGCCGACCGGAAAATTTTCCGGCCGGCGATCTTCAAACATAATTTTTTTTTTTATCTCTCCCTCTAAAAAGCAATTAAAAAAAAATCCCTCCTCTCTCTCTAGATCTGGTGAACCAGATCTGGTGAACAGATCTGGTTCACCAGATCTAGGTCTGTTCGCAGACCTTCATAAGGTCTGTTCGCAAACCAGATCTGGTTCACCAGATCTAGAGAGAGAGAGGAGAGAGATATTTAAAAAAATAATAAAAAAATTTTACAGAGAGAGATTATAAAAAAAAAAACTATTTTTTTTTTTTTTTACTTTGAAGGTCGCCGGCCGGAAATTTTTTCCGGCCGGCGAACGTGTCGAAGAAGACATATAGAGAGGTGAGGTGGAGAGAGAGTGAGTTGAGGTGGAGTGTTTTTTTTTTATTTCCCCTTAAAATTTATTTTTCCAGAAAATTTCTAAAATTTTATATATTCCTTTTAAAATTTCACACCCCGGAAACTATTTAGCTTTCCCCAAAGCGCTGGCCTTAGTTTTTGGTTTTCCTAATAATCTAAGGCCGCAGCATTGGATGAAGTTAAAGATTGATATTACTAATTATTTGAACAAATTATTTAGATTTAATTGTTGAATACCAAATTACACATTAAGCAAATGAGGTATGTATTAATCAATTGGAGTACATCTCCTAAATCAAAACGAATCAATTAAAATGCAACTGACTCATTTCATTACCAAACTGTACAAGACTTAAAATGACCGAACCCTGGATCAAAACAAGTGAAAAACAACTCAACAACCCAAGGACCAGGTTGGCGAAGACGTGGGGTTATTTAGTAATAACAAAACAAAATTATGTATGTTTTTGTTAGTTTTATCATTCATTATCACCTTTCCTTTCTTACGTTTAGTTGCTTTCTATCACATACTGTTTTAGTTTTTGGTTTTCCTAATAATCTAAGGCCGCGGCGTTGGGACATAAAGAATAATCTCCGGGGAACACATTTTCTCAAAATCCATGTTTTTTTGTACATTTTTTGGGGCATATTATTTTCAACCCAAAAATTAACTTGATTAAACATTACCCCCTAATCTTCATCTTCCCCGTCACCTTCAACACCACAACTTTCCATACCACCATTGTCATCTCTTCTCTCTCCTCTCTCACTCATTGTTACTTTCTCTCTCGGTCTCTCCCTCTCTCTCTCCCTCTCTCTCTCTCTCTCTCTCTCATTATCTCTTAATCTCTCACTATTTTTCTCTCGATCTCTCATTGTTTCTCGATCGATCTCTCTCACAAGCACTGTTCCGACGAAGGGAAGTGTTCCCTTCGCCTGAACCAGTCTTCGAGGAGGGTTTCTAGTGAAACTCTTCGATAATTTTGTGTCCAAGAAATAGTTCGTAACAACAAAACTTTTCGTGTCCCTAACCACTTCGTGGCCAGAAAATGTTTTGTGGTCACGAACTCTGTGATCTCCACAGATAGATTTACACAGACTGTAAGAGAGGGAGGGAGAGATAGAGACTGGGGAAAGAGAGATAAAGACTACGAGAGAGAAAGAGAAACTAATCTACAGAGAGATATGTCTACAACGAGAGAGATGAGAGTGATCTACAATGAAAGAGAGAGAGAGAGAGAGAGAGAGATCAACAATGAGAACGACAGAAAGATAGTCAGTAAAAGCGAAAGAGATAGTGAGAGAGAGTGAGAGAGAGAGAGAGTAAGTAAGAAAGAGAGCGAGAGAGGGTAAGTAAGAGAGAGTGAGAGATAAGATGAAGATTGGGGTGACAATATTTGATCAAGTCAATTTTTGGATTAAAAGAAAAATATTCCTCTAAATCAATGTTTAAATTGTATTAAAATGACAACTTTCATCATAAAATTTTGACTTTTAACATTTTAATCAAAGAGTATAAAGTTTAAGCATAACTCCATATTTGGAAATAAAATAGTAAGTTGGTGGATATAGATAGGATGAAAAAATTTGAGAGTCTTAGAGTTAAATAGTAAATACTTGGGGTGAGTTTAAGGAAAACTCCATGCAACATCAGCCATGGAGGCGGAAGCTAGAGCAACGCCATTGGCAATACAATCGCCGCTTAATATTTCCGATTATGAATTTATCTTGGAAAAAAAGAGGGGTGCGTCGACAATAATTAGGGTTTGGTCAGACAACATTGTAATGGCACCTTGGAAAATATGACCTCTTATTATGGAGATCAAGATGGAAAGGTTAAAGTTACAAAATTGTTCGTTTAATTATTGTAATTGTGGAGTGAATCTTGTAGCGCACGTACTTGCAAAGTATGCATTTAATTTGAACCTAAGTCAAACTATGGAGATCAATCAGACTCTTAGTTGCATTGTAAGTCAGTTGGCAACTGATATTGCCAAAATTTCGGCTTTGCTCGAGTAGCGAATATATTGAGGTAATTATCTCCAATTAAAACTGCAATCAATTTCGATTCGTTACCAAAATTGGACGAGATTTTCAAGATCAACCCCTAATTCTATCGAAACGAGTGAAAAAAACTGAACAGCCCAAAGACGTAAGTTTGATGGTTAAAGTCACATTGGACGAAACTGAGAATCCTAGAGTTAGGTTGGTGAAGACTTGGGGTTATTTGGTAATTGTTAATTAAAGTTACATTTATGTTTGTTTTTACACCTATTCGTTTTTAGTTAAGTTGCTTCATATCACATAGTGTGTTTTACTTTTTGGTTTTCGGGATATTTTAGTCTTAAATTTTGTATCAAGGATAACTTTAAAATTGTACTTAAGCATTTTTAGCATTTTAATGAACCTGCATAATTTTTTTTTCAACTCTATATCTTAAAATAAAATAGGAAGTTATAATTACAGTAGTATAGACTTGTTCTGGTTTAGCAGTTGCTATACATAATTGTGTTTCTGCTAGGTTATATTCTTCACCTTCACTTTTTTGTTTACAATTAATTTTTTGTGTAGCGCATTATATTTTTAATTCTAAGTGTTTTAGGTAATTCAAGTGTAAAAAGTTAAAAAAGGATAATTTTTCACCATAATATCTCAAACAACTTAAATACTTATTATATTCGTCAAATATAGGATAAAATATAGGATATTTGTGAAAAATGATTTCTCCATTAATTTTTTTCTAATTTGGAAGATTAAATAAAGGATTCCAAATTTTCTCTTCTCTCTTAAAAGTCAAAACTATCCAAATCCAAAAAAATGGTATGGTAAAGAAATGGTAACATGGTCACATTCTAATCTTTGTACCTTCTAGAAGAGGGTTAATTACGAGACACCATGTCTATATATACCCAACTAGGGTTTTTTTCACCAATTTCATCTTGTTCACCATTAAATCTCTATTCAATTTATTAATATTGCAAGTCTTTTTTATCTTTGCTTCTTCCTGAAAAATTCTTTGCAATAAGTGGTACAAGAAAGAAGGTCATCTAAAATCAAGGTTTGATTTTCTATTGTTCTTTTCTGCAATTTATTGAGGCTATATCTTTTCTTATTGTGTTTTTATCTTCTTTGCATGATTTTTCTATAAAACGTGTGAAATTTGGGGTTGAGGTCAATTGATGAAGTAGGTATGGACCGTTAGGTTCATTTTTTTTCTTGTTGATGTGCACTTTCAATTGCTTCACTTTTTTTTAACTGTAACATTAATAAATCAAAAGTTTAGAGAATGTGAAGGAAAGCTATAACATATATGTATAAAATCAAATAATATAACTTGAAAAAAACACTCCTAACGGTAACCTGCAAGGTTGTAGATAAGTTTCACACTTATTATCTAGATTTAGGAACCTACTAGTCAACCTTCGACCATAACCTTCAACAACAGACAAGAACATGACTTAACTAGTTGTGACTTGTGAGTAACCGCAAAGAAATAGAGATAACCAAGACCATACCACCACTTGAAAGCCTAAAATAGCTCAAACTATCGAAAAAAATGGGTCTAAAAGAGATTAAAATTAATATATCTGAATATCTGAAGAAAATAGATCTTGGAAGACTCGCTAAAACACATCTAAAAATTAATTGTAAAGGACATAGATCTTAAGTAAAGGAGATTTAAAAAAAAAAAAAAAGCCAATCTTAAAGACAAACTCATCAAAAGATTTTGGAAACAAACTAACAAAGCCAATCTTTTAAAATACTTCAAACATCTTCATTTGCTTGGTTTAATTTAACTTATTTAACTCTTAATACGATTACCCCTTATTAACTGACCCTGTTAGGTTTAGATGAAGAAATGGATTAGCAGGGGGGAGGTGGCTGGAGAAGAAAAAAACACAAAGATATATATATATATATATGTATATATATATATATATATATATATTTCTAAGTTAAGGTTATGGTTTCCCACACAATGACTCAAATATTCACCTCTTATTATCTAATATACAGTTTGGATTTTATTAAGGGTCATGCACGTTGGATCATGAAGACCCGAGACCCACACACGAGTCCAGGCAGGAAGACCCGAGACCCACAACTCTCCCGCCAAGAAGATCATGAAGATCTATTTTGAATTAGTCAATTAGTTAGGATCGTATGTATCTTCTTCTTCATGTATATCTCTTTAGTTGATAAACCCTACTATGTACCTATATATACCCCATTACACTTAATGGAAAATAAAAAACAGAGAACAAGTTCTCATATACTTTCTCTTAGCTTTACTAACATTCATAGCTTTCATCTATTAGTTAAGTAGTTTAGGTCTCAATATCAGTAAGAGTTCATACTATTCACAGATTTCGATAAATCACAGCTGTTGAGGTTGAAAGCATATCAATGTCGTTTGTCATACTATCCGATATCTCCCCATTACGTACTGTTATAGTTAATATTTGTATGTTTTAACTTTGTAAAACTTTAAATGTTTTTCGTATTACAAATTAGATTTTAGTAAACTTTGTATAGTTGGAAATGTTACCCTAATAACACCGAAGTCAATACCGTCATTAGAACTTATAATATTTAAAATAGACTTAAGAAATAAACCATGTAACAAGTTTGGCATAAGCTTCGATACATTTTACCCCTGTTGAAGTAAAGATACTAGTAAATCTAGGATCTTAAATATCCATTCCTTTAGGTATGAGTTCTACAATGTTTACATGTAAATTTGATTATATGTGTTATGAGATCATCAACTCCATTCCATTGTATGCTCCTTCTTGTATTGTTCTGAAAAAAATTTCATCTTGTTTTAACTTCACAATTTTTTTTTGGATTTATGAGTTTAGTTTCTCACATGGAAGAAATGGTCGTCATCAAATTTGAAGTTGCAGAGGTTCATTTTATTGTTGCAGATTGTAAGGTCAACGATTCGATTCCAAACTATCTACTCAATTTCCAAGGTAAATGATACTCTATTTTAGTCTTAAATGCATGCATGATATATATAAGTGGCCTCAATTGTTTTTGTGCTAGGTTAAAGTACATTACACATATTTGCATGCATAACATGGTAATATATAACACAATATCATGTTTATTAATGAAATTCAGTTAATATATATTTTTTTATTTGCAGCATGATTTGGACTTGAGAAAATGACCACCTCTTAGTGTACTTGAAATATCTTCAAATACTTCGATGCTGTTGGGGAAGGTTGGAACCATCTTAAAATACCTCGACCCTGTCAAGGAAGTGAAAGAAAAAGACTATAAGAGCGATGAGGATTTCTACATGTGCTACTAGGGTGTGAGTAAACAACACGGTGATCGAACAAAAAACGAGGACCATGATATATTTTGCATTCTTCAACATTTCTAGAATGAAATCTATGCAACTTGTGACACTCTGGACAAGTAAGAAACTCGTCTCCATGCGTAACTCGCCCGAACCTTAGGGATGGACCCATTTGTAATACTTAAGGAGGTGTCGTTTCAAGCGGAAACTTATCACTCTTAATCGTTACCCAAATATTCTTTTTCCAATTCTTGTTTTGGTTTCTTTCAGTTCTCGAATTCAGCTGGTTTAATCTTATCTGCTCATGTTGAGATACGTGATACATGAGACGAATCGAGAAGGCGAAGATCCGAAAATCAAGACTAATCCAAGATATTAGAAGATATGGAAGATATAATTTCTTATATCAAGATATCTCTTGTAACTATGTGACGGAAATTATATATATATATATATATATATATATATATATATATATTATCTAGTTTCCTAGTTTAGTTAGGAGAAACTAGGAAACCCTAAACCCTAATTTACTCAATAAATAAGAGATGGGTTCTAGGAGTTTAAGTATTCGATTACTATTCAATCATTGTAATGAGTCACCACTATTTTGAGGAATATAGTATGTAACCTTTGTGGTTTTATCTGAGGATGTAGGTCGTGAATATCCGACTGAACCTCGTTAAATATGGTGTTATTTATTTATGTCCATCACAGAATCGTAATTCTAACATGGTATCCGACTGAACCCATTTTGGTTTTATACTAATTTCATCAAGTATTAGTTTTGTGAAGATTATATTTGTCCATTTTGGGTTGTCATTAACCGAGCAGGGTCAGAGAAGATTGTGTTATAATGTGTTCAAAGCAAGCCACATCATGTTCATCTATTTTCGATTATAATATAATCGTGAATTTAATATGGTATCTGAGCAGGTAGTCAAATCCTGATTTAAGCTTCTGCAATATAAGATTTTTTTTAGTCGTTGTGATTAAATAATCGATAAATCACTTCGTCGATTTTCTTTTTACATTTCCAAGTTAATCTTTTGACTTTTTCATTCTACAATTGTGAGTATCGTATAATCGAGATTACAAGTTTGATTCAAGACGACAATTCTCCTTTTTTTTTCGTTACAGAATCTCAAAGAAGTTTACTTCAACATGAAGTTCTATCTACAGTATTTTGATCTTCGAATTTTCTACTGTATTTTGATTTTTCCTCTTCAAGTTAAACACTTCATGTCTTCCGTGCTCCAACTTGGGGGAAGGGGGGGGGGGGGGGGGGGTTGAGATACGTGATACATGAGACGAATCGAAAAGGCGAAGATCGGATGATCAAGACTAACCTGGGATATTAGAAGATATTGGAGATATAATTTCTTATATCAGGTTATTCTTGTAACTATATAATGGAAATAATAGATAAATATATCTAGTTTTCTAGTTTAGTTTGAAGAAACTAGGAAACACTAAACCCTAATTTACTCTATAAATAAGAGATGGGTTTTAGGAGTGTAAGTATTGCTAATCAATTATTGTAACGAATCACCACAATAGTGAGGAATAAATTATGTAGCCGTTGTGTCTTTCTCCGAGGATGTAGGTCGTGCATATCCGACAGAACCTCGTTAAATACGATGTCTTTACTTCATGTTCATATGTATGATTTATAACATAATCGTGATTTTAATATGGTGAGGAATGAAGACAGGAAATAAATAACACCATATTAAATGAGATACGTGTCGTGTCATGTATGACGCATCTCTACAGCTCAACATCCATGAATCCAAAAAAAAAATCACATTAAGGTACTGTTTGTTTTTTAAACGTCTAAAATTTATGATTCATATTTATGTATATTTTATATATTTTACATGAAATGATGCATATGATTTTCTAAACAAAGTTATAATTTTACCTTTTAACAACATCATAACTTAAAACAACGTTTCCTATCAAATCCAGACATATTATATAGTTGAAACATTTACAGAGACTAGGTTTTAGATCTAACTCAGTTAACATAGTAGATAAAAAGAACACGCGAGCTTATATTTAGCTCACGAAGCTAATTCAGAAGTTAACAATATTCAAAAAAAAAAAAAAAAAAAAAAAAAAAAAAAACTACCTAACCCAATGTTATTATTGATCATAATTAATCAGATATAAGCAAGGAAAAACACATCTCAACCATGAATTTTAGAGAAAAGTGAGTCAAGGTCCTATCAAAACAACAATCATAGACTTCATATCACTTACTTTATGGTACAAACCGGAATGAAGAAAAAACAAATTTTTCTTTTTATCAACTAATCATAAACTAAAGATCATGAAAACCTTAATTTGAACTATATACATCCAACTTGGAGATAAGAACAATTAAAACTTTAGTTTAAGAAGATATCAGCTCACATGCCAAGAAAAATAAAGCCTTCTTGTTGTTGAGAAGCCTCTGAGACCCTAACAATATGACAAAAAGAGCTTTATATTTGAAGCTTGAAGCTAGACAAGAAAACACAGTATCATATGCTCAAACTTTGAAGGTAAAAATGGACATACATATAAGTAGGTTATGAAGCCCCATTACTCAATAAAGATCAAACTGAAAGAACTGACCTTCCCTGCAACCAATGGTACAATTACAGCTTATGAAGAGATTACCATTTTCATAAATCCTAAGTTTACCACAAGAATCAACAAATTTACTTGTACACCCACACACTACCTCAAGATAATCTTCTTCTATCTTCACCTCATACATATCTTTCAACTCCTCCTCACTAAAGATCACTACAAAAACACGTCCCAATTATAACGGCCAAACCCGTTACAAAAGACCGAAAAGCCGTTATAAAAGGGTTTTTATAACGGCTGAAAGCCGTCATATAAAAAAAAAAAACGTTATAAAAAGTCCCGTTGCAAATACAGTTGCAACGGCTAAAGGCCGTTACAATAACTTTTTTTATAACGGCTTGTTGTGTTTCAGCTGTGATAAAAAGAGCTCACAAAAGTGGCGGGAATCTGATGGCGCCAAATGAGAAGACTCATTTGTAACGGCTGTTTTGACTAAAACAGTTATATATGCATCCTCTTGTAACGGCTCCATTTGAAAGTAGCCGTTGGAAATGTGTTTTTTTGTAATGGCTTTGATGAGAAAGGCCGTTATAATTGTCTGATTTGAAAAAGAAAAAAATTCAAAAGCTGTGGAATCCAGCTGCAAAATGTTGCAGCTTTCACTGATGTACCTGTTTATAATTCAGAAAACCAAAACAAAAGAGACATCTCGAGCTAACCACACAATAATAAAACGAAACAACTCATATTGATTGATAGTAACATAAGTTTCAAGTTTGTGCATCGATTCAACCCAAACATAATGCATTATGTAAAATCAAAATTTCACACGCTTATCCCTTACATTCAAATCATCAGCAGGAGTTGGACCACTTCGTACCTCGACCTTGTATAGCTCCACATTGCATCATCTTTAACTCCTATAGCGGTTAAATAAGAGTTACAACACAAATTAACCACATTTAGAATATTGATACGCTTGTATGCCATAAACTCTACTATAATCATTCAAATCAAATTCTAAAAGTTTCAAACATAACAAGTATTAACAACTAACTTAGTGGTTCAGCCTAAGTTCGGCTTCGGCTAAACCCGAGTTCATTTTATGCCATAAACTCTACTATAATCATTCAAATCAAATTCTAAAAGTTTCAAACATAACAAGTATTAACAACTAACTTAGTGGTTCAGTCTAAGTTCGGCTTCGGCTTAACCCGAGTTCATTTTATGCCATAAACTGTACTATAATTGTGTTATTTATAACGGCTTCCCTTAAAGCCGTTACAGTAAGCCGTTACAAATAGGACGTATTTTTGTAGTGAGAGCACTTCTTCAGTAATAACATCTCTGTGGACAATCTCTGTGATCTTTCTCTTTCTACCCATGATCTGATCAGAAAGGGTTAGATGAAATTGATTGAGAAAACTCCAATGAAAAATTTATAAATGGGAAAGCATTATTAACTTCAATACCTGATTATAGGGTAAGAAATCTATATATAGATTGCAACCATTAAGAGAATATCAATACATTGGAGTAAAGATAAAGTACATTCATTTACTTATGTTGAAGATTCCATTTCCCACGACAGGTTCTCTATTGTTACATTTTCACTATTAACATGAATAGCCCAAAAGTCCAAAAAAATTACAAATTTTGGAATGTCCCAAACAGATCATTTTTGTATATATCATTTTTTGGGACTCACAAAAAAAATCATCTTTATATGACATTGTTACCTTATTGCGTTACACAAAAGGAAAACAACCCTATATATTTTACAGTTGAACTTTACGCAATTTAGTTTGTCTTGCTTACAAAACAAACCTATTCTTACATATATCTACACACTCACTAAACAACCAACCATTATACTACATTTGTGTATTTGTACGAGGCAAAAACAAATATTCAAAAAAAATGGAATTTTTACTTATTGGGTTATTTCCCAAATAGCCCCCAACTTTGTGACCAGCTTCCTACCTAGCCCCATACTTTATCAAAAATACCCAGATGACCCATTTTTTCAGATTTCGTTATCACCGTTAACTAGTCATCATCTCTCTCTCCTACGTCTCATCACTTCTCTCTGCCACCTCATCTTCTCGCCATCTCATCATCTTCAACGGCAGAGGTCGACGGCCAGCAAATTTTCCGGTCGGTAACCTTCAAACACAAAAAAAATAATTCTCTCTTCCCCTCTCTCTCTCTAACACTCCGACGAAGGGAAACCTTATTGCGTTACACAAAAGGAAAATAACCCTTTACATTTTAGTGTTGAACTTTACGCAATTTTGTTTTGAAGGTTGCCGGCCGGAAAATTCGCTGGTCAGCGACCTCTGCCGCTGAAGATGATGAGGTGACGAGAAGTTGAGGTGGCAGAGAGAGGTGATGAGATGGAGGAGAGAGAGATGATGACTAGTTAACGGATCTTTGTTCAACATTTATAGCCCGATTTCACCTCTCAATCTCAATTCTCAAGCGCTCAAGTTGTGGAGAAACTCGGTAAATCAATCTTCAAATTATTTTTTTCACACCCTAAACGTAATCCAATTCACTCTTATTCCTCTCCCGACTTCCTTCAGCTCGCGAGCATCTTTGCATGTCATGGAGTTTGTGGAGGAGTTCCTCATATCCAGATCCACTCATCAACAGGGGAATTTCATTATTACTAAGTTCATTGAAATTAAGGTTTAAGAAATCTAAAAGAGAAAGAATGCTACGATTTGCCTCTTTCGCAATTGTTGTTGATCCATTAATGCTTCCAAAAAAAATTGACCAGTTGATTGATAATGGAATCACAACGATCTGAAAAAAACTCGTCGGAAAAGTGCGGAAGCATGAATGAGGGTCTATTAACTTGCTCAGAGAATCACAAGAATAACTTGGACAAAAAAATATCAACAAAGTGATATCGATTACTTGCGTGAAAGTTTGTTTAAAACCATAAATCTACATCACCCGTCAAAGGAGATACTTAAGAAAAAAATATCGACAAAGTCGATTACTTAATCACAACGACAAAAAAGATCGTCGGAACTTGATAATTACAAGAATAAATAGGGAATCTATATCAGAGTGATTGATCAATCCTTATATCACAACGCAAAAAAAAAAAGGTTTTAAGAAGAGTCGAACAAATCGACAAAGTAACTGAAAGGTAGAATCACGACGCTAGAAAATCGTCAGAAATAGTGGAAGCAAAAAGAACACAGGATTAACAAATCTGCTCTTTATACCATGTGAAAGTTCATGTGTGTTGATAGATTAGAAGATACAAACTAGAATAAAGAACACAATAATTTACGTGGTTCAGTCGGAGGATCACGACCTACATCCACGGAGAAAGCCATTAGTGGTTGTATTATATTATCTCCACAATCGTGGGATTGATTGGTTACAGACTCGAAGACTCAATGCAACTCAATGAATAAAATACATAGAGGTCACTTCTATTTATAGAGTGACTGTGGTATCTTAGTTTCCTAGGACTCTATCTAGGATAAGTACAAGGTAATATCTTTCAAATCTTCATATATCTTCACGGTTGATCTTTGATATCTTCGCATCTCGATCATCTCGATCCTAACACTCTAACAAGAAGTAACTTATAATTATGTATTTTAGTATTATCCCAAATCTCATATTCCCAAAACTACTTCGGACTTCGTTAGGAAGATTATATACTTGTGAGAAAAAAATTGTGTTTATAGAGATAGTGATTTCTGTATGATGTTGAACATATGCTTGGTGCCAATTTGGTAGCAGAAGACACAATAGAGGAGAGAGAAGCTCTCAAGTGACGTCAAGAAACTTCAATAATTTGATCTTGGTCACCGGCAATCGGCGTCGGTAATCGGAGATAAGGGACTCCTGACCCAATCGCAGGAATTTGAACAATCGATCTCACTAGTTCCAACTCAACCATCTCCATCCTCCATTAACATCTTCAACTTTCTAGAGAGAGACAATAGATCTAGGTTTGAAAACCCAGTTTTGAGGGTAACGACAGTGCAAGCAAACGTTAGGAGAAGGTTTCTGCCTAATATTTCTCAAGAACCTGCTGTAATTACCTAAAATTTCATGTTTATTTCTAGATCTAGAATTCTATAGTTAAAAGTGTATTTTGAGTACATCTTCTTGTTCTGATCTACAGAAAGTCTGGTTCTTACATTTAAACAATTATTTTCTATGATGTGATGATCTTAGTAAGATGGTTATTGATCAATATTTTATTTTAAGGTTGTTTGACTTTTACCTTTACGGTTTCCTCGCCGCCGAGCTCAACGTCTCAGATGACAATGATAATCTCCGGCATATTTCTCTTTATGTGGGCGATTTCTTGGACCCTATGCCTTCCTTTGAGATGAAAGTCATGTATCATAATTCCCCTCACTGTCTTTTGAAACCAAGATCATGAAGTTCTGAGCGATGCTTTTCCGACCGATCGGAGGGAATAGAGAGGGCTCTGGTGGCCGTCACACATGTCAATCTCATACCTTCCCTTTCTCCTCTGGCTTACACGTATTACAGGGAATAGGATAGTCTCTCGACATGTGTCCACTCAAAGACGACCTTGGGTCTCGCTTTGGACATTTGTTTCCCATTATTTTCTGGGCCCAACTTAATTTCTTCTTGGGCCTATTTATGTTACTGTTTGGGGAACCCATTTGACCCTGGAGCATCTAGTTGAGCGTGGGCTTTATTCCTGTTAGGCAAACCGTATGATCCTAGTAAATTGGTCAAAGGTTTTCCTCAAGCTGCTACTAGAATTGTTTGCTTCTCTAGAGCTGGTTACATCTCTTTAATGGCTATTCGATATAAACTTGTTTGGTTTTTGTCATGGAACACAAAGGGATTCACACTCTCTCCCCCATCAGTAGCTTTGCTGCTTCTTTTAACTGATTCAATCGGGTCTTTTAACTTGATCTGGACCAGCAACCCTAATCACCAGGTATTCAATCTTTCCTCCTCTGGCGGACAATTGGATATTATTTCTCTATCGAGAGAAGTCTAGAGGGTAACCCTAGAGTCTGATGATTCCAAACTCTGGAACCTAGTTGTCTTCTTTGGAGACATTAGATTCCTTTTTCATCACCTGGGAGGTGTTTTTCTTTGTGTTTCCGAGACAAAAGTGGACATGTTTGCTTGAAAGTTTTATGGAGTGGCACTGGTTTCCTGAGACCTCACACTTGATTTCGAATGAGCTGCAACGGACTCTGACTCTACTACACACTTACTCGTGGGATTCGGTTGCTACTCTTCTTCCTTTCATCAATGGTTGGACCGCTGTTAGATTTAAGACAGTTCGGCCGACGGCTTATCAAGTAGCCATGAGAGTTATACTTAGGAGAATTAATTTTATGTTGCACTTCACGGTTTCTAGCTCCTTTGTTGTAACTTTGCTTTTCCATATGTAAACTCCTGGTTTTATAAATAATGCGATGTTTACGATTGTCTCAAAAAAAAAGTTGAACATATAATAAATGTTCACATCATCACATGTTATTTGTGAGTTCTCTACCCATGGAATATTCATGTATGAACTTGGATATTGTTATTAGGTTTAATTTTGCAACTCTATTTTATCTCTCTTAAGTAATCCTCTACACTAGTCTTCTCACAAAATCGATATTATATTCTTCCACATTTATCCGATTGTGTAACCGATTGAGCAGTTTTATTATAGTAATAGATTTCACTTGTTCTGTCACGTGATTATTAAGTTCAATGCATGGCTAGTCCAGGTTCAATCATTTTTATATGATTCGGGTTCCTAGTCCGTTTTGTTTTAAAAAAAAAAAGTTAGACCTGAAGTTCGAATAACTTAGGGGTATCTGAGGAAGGTTTGGGTGTTCCTCAAGTGGTACCATAGGCACTTTGACGGCGAAAGAGGCGAAAGAAGCAATCCATAGAAAGATTTGGCGCCATCTCTACTTTTTCAGGCTTGTTATAGTATTTGAACTTCTTTTTCGGATTAATGTAGTATCTCCAAATTTATGTTTTAATTTTCTATCCTTCTTGGAAGTTCTTTGTTTTACTTGTTCTCTAGAAGAGTGTGAACTGGAACAAACTTGGGAGTTGCGAGATTCATTTCTCGCTTCTCGGAATACTATGGTCGCTAAGCGAAGACGTCCTATAGAGTGTAACTCGCAGAAGTCCGATGTTTTATTAATTCTAGGCTGAAAATTCACGTTAAAGGAGAGATTAGAGAAAAGGAGAGTAGATAAGAGGGGAAAAGAAATGCACTCACTGAATTGTAGTTTTGGGGAGAGAGATGCACTCTTAAATAGTCAGCCACTGACCTTACCAAATCACTTCTCGTGAAATACAGGACATCTAGGTCGTACAAGTAAATAGATATATTCATTGATAAGAAAAAGAAAAAAAAAATGTGAACTTCGATTAGATTGATGATAAAAATGAATCTTCTCCCGAAAGGTGATTTGATTGATGTTGAAGCCTTGGTTCAATTCTCAGAAGACATTAAAAAGTTGATCAAATTCTATTGAGTTCGACTCGTAGCGATCATTTATCAAATAATGAATCTGGTAATCAAATAATTGAGCAACTAGATGCATTTACTAATGAAATTTAGTTTACATTTGTTAAAAGTATCTGACGAATTATGACTTCAGTAACTGTATTTAGTAGAAAAACAGATATTTTTTAACATTGTCAAAAAATCACTTATTCACGAACATTGTGTGGGCCTAATAGTTTTCATTTTCCATCTTATGGAAAACCATTTTCGTCCTTCTCAACCCTATCCCCCTCATCTGGGCATTTTAGTGATTGGTTTCTAGGAATTGGACGATTATATTTGTACCTAATATTAGACGACGAACTTCTATCTTCTTTCCATTACCGCATTTATGAATAAGTTCGCCAATGACAAGCCTAAGGGCTAAGGTTATCTTACTGATAATAGTAAGAATATCGGATGATAGTGATGATATTGTATGAGATCCTGCGAGGTGTTCATCTGTCAAGTGGGTGGGACAAAATCAAGGGTCCTTACTGAAAGTGTTGAAGATCATCGGGCTCCAGAACGAATTGGCTGATGTTATTCTTAATAATTTGAAGGGAAATGATAAAGTTACAAAAGATTTTGACAAAAAAGGTTCCCAGCTGATGTGGCGGGTGTGGTTTCAAACTTTGACCAAATCTAGGCCGTTGAGTGATGAAAATCACAACCGCCACATCAGTTGGGAACTTTTTTTTGTCAAAATCTTTTGCGATTCTAGCATTTCTCTAATTTGAAACACTTTTCTCCGAGTAGGACAGTTCTGTTTTTTCTTGTTAATGGACATTTACTGGAAATACAAAACAAGACCTTGTTAAGGACAATCATGCATTTCTAGTGAACATACTTGGACCAGAAATCCATCCTGAATAGGCCAAGGAACGGTCTCTTGATAGTTGTTGCTCTTGTTTTCTACTGGCTTCTTTATTTTGTTAGAAACCTTGTTTGTCTTTGAACAACTTAATGGAAGTATAAAGAAGATGAAGAGACCAAATTAATCAATTGAAATCTCAATACCCTGTGATATTAAAGATAAGTATTTTCTTTTACATTCGGTTGTTTAACTTTGATTTCTAATGTTGTGGAGAGGTTTCCCATTTAATTTTGAATTTGGAATAGTGTTAATATTTTCAAATTCTCAATTATTTTGTTAATTATAATAACAAACTTGAGTTTGGAACTACTTTCGCTCCCGGGCTGAGGGTTTGGAACTGCCGGTGGCGCCACCCCTTTGTAATCTTTGTTCAAATCCTTCTCTCTTATCCAATCTACTTTGAATCTCCTCCTTCCCTCTTTCTCTCAATGAGAAACCTATCGTTTTTGTTTTAGTTATACCCTCGCCAGTTTTGGCGAGGGTTCAGTCTTTTTCCGCCTCTCTCTCTCTTATATTTTGGTGGTATGTGGTGGCGTGTTTTGACTTTGGGGAAGATCTAGTTGTGGTGGTGGCGGGTTTCGTAGTGATGGGTTAAATGGTGGTGTTGGTGATCGGTTATGGTGGTGTTGACTGGTTATGGTGGTGGTGGATTTGATGGCACGATCTGGTTGTGGAAATGGGTTTAGGGTTGGTGGTGTTTTCGGATCTGGTGAAAATCCAGTGGTGTTTGGTGGTGGGGTTGAATATGGTGGTGGAATGATTTGATTTAATGGCTAGATCTGGCTGTGGTGGTGTGATTCGTGGTGGGGTTGGTTTTGGACCTGGTGGAGTGTAACGTGGTGTTAGTGGCGGCGATGGTGGTGGCTGGTTCTGTGAATCAGTGGTGGTGGTGGTAATGTGGATATATGGATGGGTTTAATGGTGATGATGGTGATGGAGGTGGGTGATGTGGTGTTTTGTGGTGGTGTTGTTGACTGGTGTTTAGTGGTGGTGGTGTGATTAGTGGTGTATCTGTGGCGGTGGAGATGGGGCAGAGAGAGGTCGAAAAGGAAGGTCATTCCTCTATAGTGGCGGCGGTTTTCCGGTGACGACGGCGGTTTCCCAGTGACGAAAGCAGTTTTTTGGTGACGGATGCGGTTTTCTGGTGACATCAGCGGTTTTCGGTGACAGCGACGGTGGTCCTTTTATTATGTCGACCTTTAGGGTCTTTTCATTCGCGATCTTTAGGATCTTTTCATTTTTCGACCTTTAGAGTCATTTTATCGAGTCGGTGTCTAGTCCCATTTCTTTTTCTTCATGAGGCACTTTGCATTTAAAGGTATGTAACTCTCATGAAGTTTTCAGAGGAGAGAAATAAGAATTATCGTCCATGTAACATTGTGATTTAACACTTATTAATAAAAATGGTTCACTTGGTGTTTCAAAAAAAAAAAAAATAGTTGTTAATTTGGGACTATTTTACATTTGAATCTATTATACATTTTTGTTATTTGTTATATTCACTAAAATAAAGATAATTACTAGAGAAAACATGAATATTAGGAAAGAATCGATATTGATATCTCTGAAAGAAGAAAAGATATTGATTGCTGCAACAACTGGCCGAACAGTAATAGTTTTCATAGTTTGACCTATATTTTTCATCTAAAATTTCATTATCTTTACCAATCTTACTGAACTCTAGAAATGGATTCTAGAAATACTAAAACTTGTTTTGATTTTATTATGAATTATCCAAAATATTGAAACTTTATAGCGATATAGCTATTCAATAAGATGATTTTTGATGAATTTAATGTGTATGAATTTTGGAGCAATCAATAAGATTTAGTAATTCTTAATTAGGGTTTTATCACTTTACACCATGTTTTAAAAATTGATTTTCATAAATCCCCATGTTTTTTTATCATTTTCATTCTCCACCAGGTTCCGTTATATTTAACACCATAAACGGTTAAATTTTTTTAAATGACTGTACTAACCATATTTTAGAAATTAAATTACGGATTATGCATTTCCTTAGCCCTACCCCAATAATTTCATTCGCCCACTGTTAGGATGTTGTTGATCCTAAGTCCTACCCCAATAATTTCCTTAGCCCACTGTAGCTACTCATAAAATCTACCCACCTACCTTTTTATAATAATGTCAAATGCTCATAGTTCTTCCTGTCACTAGTTATTTATTTACTTATGTTGTATTCATTTTCTCACTATTCCGTCTCTACAAAACCAGGAAATGAGCTTCCTCCGGAGTTTCTGCTGCCATAAAATATGTAACAGTGAGGAACTATGATACTGGATAGTGTAGTTCAGGAATTAAGAGTTAAAATATTGGCATATTTCTTTTGTTGAACTATGCTTACCCTCCACAGTTTATATTGAGATATGAGAATTTCTGAACCCAAAGTTTCAGAAAAGAATTTCATAACCTGAATCTGCTTTATCATTTGTCTTTTATAATTGAACATATAATAACTAAATAACTTGCCCTCTTTTTCTACAAATGATAAAAAAGGAGTCAATTTAATTGCTCGCAGCTTGGAAATTAGTAATATGCTAGGTTAGGATTTGGGATTACCAACATACTAACATATGGGTAGTATAGTCGTTTTAAAAAGTTTAACTGTTTGTGGTGTTAAATATGACGGAACCTGGTGGAGAATGAAAGAGAAAAAAAAACATGGGGATTTATGAAAATCAACTTCTAAAACATGGTGTAAAGTGATAAAACCCCTTCTTAATTCTCACCACATATAGAGAGGAATAGGGAACCTTGAAATAGAAAAAATCATATTTTAATTTTCTCCAAAATCTTATTTTCTGGACGCTAGTATTTCATTATTATGATTATGCACTCACAAGAAAATACTTGTGTTTATATAGATAATGATTTCTATATGAAGTTAAGCATGAAATAAATGTTCACTTCTTATTTGTTAGTTCTCTACCCATGGAATATTCATGTGTATGCAGCAACATTAGTGAAATTTCCAGATTTGCCATTTAGGAAAAATGCAAATCCTTAGAGATGATCTTGATCTTATTAGGTTCAATCTTGCTGCTATGTTTTGTCCCTTGAAAGTAGTTCTATATACTTTTTTCTTTTTATCTGTATTAGTCTTCCCATAAAATCAATGTTATCTTCTTCCACATTTTCTGGATTGTTCAACACGGTCAGTCATGTATATGGAGTTTAATGGTGAGTCTAGGCTTTGTCATTTTTCTATAATAGGGAGTTTCCGTTCTTGTTTCTAGTTTGGAGGGGTTTTTTGCCACGTTAAATAATCTTGGTGTCTCTACTTTTACTTTCGCATCGTTTATCTTCATATTCTTGAACAAGTTAATTAGGTTATTTTTCCTAACAAGTGGTATCAGAGCTAGGCCCACACGTGATGGGCTTAAAAGCCACAACTTAAAAGTATTGTTCTTATGCAATGATTCAATCTCATCTTGCATAGCTTTTAACATCTCCTTCTTGTGTTCATCATCTAGGGCTTCTTCATAACACTGTGGTTCTCCACTATCTGTAACCATCACATACTCGTGTGGAGGATACTTGGTAGATGGTGCTCTCTCTCTCTCTAGTCGATCTTCTCAATTCAACTGGTGGTTCATGTTGAACTTCCATTTCCTACTCAACATCATCACCCATAGGAACATCTTCATGAGCTTCATCTTCATGATTTTGTTCTTCACCTGCATTATCATGCATAACCTTAGAAGAGATATGTGGATCTAGATCAATGAGATCACAGGACGGCTTCAGATCATTGTGTTTTCGTTCATAAATTTCCTGATGGAGATTTGATTATACTTCTGCTTTATGTTGATGATATGTTGATTGTTGGTCAAGATGCTAATAAAATTAGCAGGTTAAAGAAGGAACTAAACAAGTATTTCGATATGAAAGACTTGGGTCCAGCAAAACAAATTCTTGGCATGCATATCTCTCGTGATAGAAAAGTTGGAAAACTTTGGCTATCACAAGAAAGATACATCGAGAAGGTTCTAGAAAGGTTCAATATGGACAAAACAAAACCAGTGAGTTGTCCATTAGCCAGTCACTTCAAGTTGACTCGTGATCAGTGTCCATCAACTAGAAGTAAGAAAGAAGAAATGGAGAAAATTCCTTATGCTTCAGCTGTAGGAAGCTTGATGTATGCAATGGTGTGTACGAGACCGGACATTGCATTTGCAGTTGGAGTAGTAAGCAGATTTCTTGCCAATCCAGGCAAAGAGCATTGGTTAGCAGTGAAGTGGATTCTGAAGTATCTTAGAGGTACGTTTAAAGCTCGTATATGTTTTGGTAATGATAAGCCAGGATTAGTCGGTTACACAGATGCAGACATGGCAGGAAATGTAGACTCCAAAAGGTCTACATCAGGCTACCTATTTACATTTTCAGGGGGAGCAGTGTCATGGCAATCTAAATTACAAAAGTGTGTAACTTTATCTACTACAGAGGCAGAATATATTGCCATTACAGAATGTTGCAAGGAGATGTTATGGATGAAGAGGTTGTTAGAAGAACTTGGTATGAAACAGGATAATTATGTTATTCATTGCCACAGTCAGAGTGCCATCCACCTCAGTAAGAATTCTAGTTTCCATTCAAAGTCCAAGCATATAAATGTGAGATACTAGTGGATCCAAGATGTTCTTGAAGACAAGGTGTTGAAAATCGAGAAAATCCATACTGACGACAATGGTTCAGATATGATGACAAAACCATTACCCAAAGGCAAGCATGAGCTATGTAGCAGTGTTGCAGGTTTGGGGATGGTAGGTCCCTCTTCATAAGTCGGGAGGGGGAGTTTGTTGGGGTCCCTCCTTATAATAAAAGGACTCCTAGTGGGAATAGGATTTCCCTTATTCCTTGTTTGGGGAAAAAAATAGAAACTTCTATTTTTTCAAGCCTAAAAAGGAATTCCTATTTATCATTATAAAAAGGGAATGAAAGGGAAGAGATTATACACAACAACTTCCAGAACAAAGAGAAGTCAGAGAAAGAGAGATTTCTGAAATAGTTCTTTCAAGAGAGATTGAAAGAGAAGAATATTGGTTTGAAGAAAAGAAGATTATTAATCTTGTGAAGCAATTTAGTTTGTGGTTATCTTCTTCGGCCTTTAGTAATCTAGGATTTGTTTAAATCCTAAGGAGTAAGAGATTTCTGTTTCTTTGTTCAGTTTATCCACCATAGTTTTGGTGAAGAGTTGTTATTCAAGAGTGTTTCTACACATCTTGAAGAATTGGTTAATCCTCTATTTGTTTAGGGAAGAATTATTATCCAAGAGTGTTTCCACACATCTTGAACAATTGGTTTATCCACCATAGGTTTGGTGAAGAATTGTGTAACCCATTATTTAATTATAGTGGAAGATTTCTGGACTAGGTCCCGTGGTTTTTTACCTTCTAGTTTGGAGGGGTTTTTTGCCACGTTAAATAATCTTGGTGTCTCTACTTTTACTTTCGCATCGTTTATCTTTATATTCCTGAACAAGTTAATTAGGTTATTTTTCCTAACAAGTGGTATCAGAGCTAGGCCCACACGTGATAGGCTTAAAAGCCACACGTGCTTCACGTCACCCGTAAAGAAAAAAAACACGTGTCAGGCTCAAAGAACGTTACACGTGAGGGGGCGTGTGAGAATAGTCCTACATGAGAGAATGAGTAACTAGCAACAAAGAATATAAAGTATAGGTCCTCTCCACTCATTGCCAATTGGTTTTGAGTTGGATGGCCACAAACTTAACACTAGTTTCGCTTTTGAAATTTAGCTCAAAGTTTGGATAACTTAGGTGTATGTCAAGAAAGTTTTAGTGTTCCTCAAAGTTAGTCTTTAAAACTTCTTTTTTTTCAAATATAATGTAGCGTCTTCGAATTTCATGGTCTAAATTTTCTAGCTTTCTTGAATTTTTTTGTTTTACTTGTTCTTTCTTAGAGAGCACATTGGAATAACTTAGGAATTGAGACATTTATTTCTCTCGAGTTCTTAAGAAAAGATCTCCTATCTACTGCAACTCGTAAAAGTTTCATGTCTGATTAACTGTAGGCTGAGAATTCACATTGAACAAGTTAACCTCTTCCATGAGCCAGCCTAGTCAACCCCAAAAAGTGTAAGGGTTAGGGACACAATAAGTTTTACCAGCTGCACACATCAAGACTGGTCCAAAGGCTTGGACACTATCTTTGGTAAGCCAGACACTTTTAAAGGAAAAGACACATCTTTTGTTAACCCACACAATTAGTGAATGAAAGGGATTACCTTTGTATATGATAAAACACTTCAGTATGAAGAGATTAATTGTTTTGAAAGGTTTTCTTTTGTTCTCAAAAAAAAAAAGTTATTGTTTAGTATTAATAGTTTCAGATTCTCGCTATTGATATTAAATTTGTGACTTTATGTTTTGAATCAATGAGTAACGGTTATATTTGCCTATTAGGAGTTAATTCCTATTTGGCCCCCTATTTTGTGACCAGCTTCCTTTATGGTCCCTTCTTTTGCTTAAATTCAAATTTGGCTCCCTTTTCTTAATTCCGTCAGTTAACTTTAATGTTTAACATTTTTGTTACCAAAACTACCACTCTTATAAATAACCATATAAAAAATTGGCCTCCTTTTACACATGGGCTCCTTCCCAAATAATTCTCAACTTAAAATTAATTTAGGGCCCAAAATGAAAATATATCTTAAAAATTTTAAAAATTTTGTGTATGACTGAATTTTGGAGCAATCAATAGGATTTTGTAGTTGTTCAATTCTCACCACATCATGGTAAACATATCTTGTGAAGAGAGGAAATTTTTGCTAGAATATAAAAAGGAATAGGAAACCCTGAAATATAAAAATCATACTAATTTAGTTCTCTCCAAAATCTTATTTTGCGAACATTGGGATTTCATTATTATGATTATGCACTCACAAGAAAATACTTGTGTTTATATAGATAATGATTTCTATATGAAGTTAAGCATGAAATAAATGTTCACTTCTTATTTGTTAGTTCTCTACCCATGGAATACCCATGTGTGAATGCAGCAACATTAGTGAAATTTCTAGATTTGCCATTTAGGGAAAATGCAAATCCTTAGAGATGATCTTATTAGGCTCAGACTAACAATCTTGCTACTATGTTTTGTCCATTTAAAGTAGTTATGTATATTTTTTTCTTTTTATGTGTATTAGTCTTCCAATAAAATCAATGTTATCTTCTTCCACTTTTCTCAATTATTCAACATGGTCAATCATGTGTCTATTGAGTTCAATGGTGAGTCCAGGCTTTGTCATTTTTCTACAATTGGGAGTTTCCATTCCTGTTTCACTTTTGCAATTTAGCTCAAGTTCGGATAAATTAAGAGTGTCAGAAAAGCTTCAGTGTTCCTCAAAGTTATAGTCTTTAGACTTCTGTTTTCCAAATATAATGTAGCATCTTCGAATTTCATGGTCTAAATTTTCCAGCTTTCTTGAATTTCTCATTTTACTTGTTCTTTGTTATTGCATATTGGAAATAACTTTGAGAATTTGGATATTTATTTCTCGGGGCACTGCTGTTCCTAAAAGATCTCCTATCTAGAGCAACTCATAGAACTTAGGCTTTTATCAATTCTAAGGCTTTTATCAATTTCGGTTCAATAGCCTTTTAGGTTTTAGATTCTAGTATTTTATTTATATAGAAGTTGTTATTAGAATTTGATTAGGTTTAGGAAAGTAGTATTTTATTTATTAGAAATTGTTATTTGAGTTTGATTAGGTTAAGGAAACCCTAATTCTATATAAAGGGGGATCTAGGAGTTGTTTTATTCATTCAAGTTGATCAATAATATTCAGTATTTTAGTTTATTCTTATTAATTTCGGTTCTATAGTCTTTAGAAGGAGTTCTAAGGCTTTTATCAGTTTTTCCGCTGCGTACTGATAACCTAATCTAGACTTCGATTTCTAAAGGCCCACCTAAAAGCCCATTCTTATATCATTTTCTCAGAGGCACCCACGTTTTCCTACATTCCCATCAAACACCTAAAAATGAAACTTTTTGTTTTCTTTCCCATCAGAAAAAAATGTTTCCTTTCCCATCAGGAAAAAACGGTTTTCACACATATCAAACGGACCCTTAGTAGACTCAAAACATCATATGTTTTATTTACTTTATGCTATTTAGAAATAATTGTTTATATGCTCATAATTTGACGTGAAATGCTTATAAAAAACTTTGTGCTCTACCGGCACGGGTTATACCCTAATTTTTAGTATAAATAAGAAAGTTGTTAGTCCCTATATGGTTGGCTTTCTGTATTGACTATTTTTTTTCAACGATATTGACTATTCTTTTGTTTCAGGTATTTTTTTTTCTAGGAAAAGAAAACTCACTTTCACAAGGAAGAAAATGAAATTTGTCTCGCACCTAGAAGAAGGGGAAGGAGAAGATGTTGTCGGGGAAAGAGGAGAAAAACGAAATCTTGAAGTACTGCTACTCTGACCCGGTAAAATTTGTATAAATGTACAAAAGAAAATATTCTTTTCTTATTTTCAGCCTAACGTTCGACTCTGTCTTCGACTCAAATTTGGACTCCCTATTCAGCGGAAACTTCGACTCTATTCAACTCAACCTTTGACTTCACCTCCAGTTCATACTTCAGTTCTAATTCTACTTTGATTTTTTGCTATTTCGATCGAGAGACAATAAGCGATATGGGATATGTTAACGTATAACTGGGTTATGAAGAGAGAATATTTTATTGAACCAATTACTTGTATATACAAACATCCTTTTGTAATGTTGTACCACTTAATGTACTTGTACAAAATTATGTTTGTTTTTGTTAGTTTTATTCTTCAATATCACATTTTCTTTCTCACGTTAAGCTGCTTTGTATTACACATTGTTTTTTGGGTCCATGGGTATATAGACCAAAATAATGTTAAAAAAAGGTTTATGATCCAATATTCCCAAAATATAGATATCTAATCCTTTTACATTATGGATATAAAACCCCTCACTTTCTAAACACAGTACTGTCAATGTCCCACGTTCAAAATTCGCGCGTTTTGAAAAGATAGATTTAGGCGTGATTTGGGGGATTTATTAGCGAAAAATGGATAGACAATCATAATTTCTCTCTCCTCTAAACAGATTTGGAAATTAAATTTATTCTTTCCTATTATCCGAATCAATCAGAAATCAAAATCCTAACCAAAACGAAACGACATCACCACGGATATTTGAAAATCAATTTTCTCTCTCTTCTTTACAGATTTGGAAACCAAATCAATTTTCTCTATCTTACTATTAATTTTTTTTTTCGATTCAAATCAATTTTCTCTCACTTAACTTTCAGATTTGGAGTCCACCACCCTTTGGTGTAACGGATGGACACCCCTCTTAAGACCATGAGGTCGTGGGATCGAGTCTCGGTGGAAGCAGTTGCCATCAAGATTTATCCTATGTAATTTAGGCTATGAATAATGTAATAATTTGTCGGGCTTTAGGCCTCTTTCGTTCTCAGTTTAAAGTAGGCGGTTATCGTGCTCATTACATCTCCATGATGCATCAATGCCTTGTAACGACTAACGTAGACCGTAGTCGAATTCTCAAAAAAAAAAAAAAAAAAACTTTCAGATTTGGAAA
Organism: Eschscholzia californica; assembly: GCF_041429995.1. Lineage (NCBI taxonomy): Eukaryota > Viridiplantae > Streptophyta > Magnoliopsida > Ranunculales > Papaveraceae > Eschscholzia > Eschscholzia californica. The sequence continues at coordinate 6,867,951 of NW_028238198.1, read as the reverse complement.
GAGTATATTTTCTGGGATCAATTTAGCGTGATTTGGGGGTTAATATACAAAACATATATATCACTTTCTCTCACTTAACTTTCAGATTTGGAAATAGTATATTTTTCTGGGAACATTAAACAGCATTTGTTTTCGGTTTTACTCATACATAAATATCGAATACAAATTATGAAACAAATACGTAAATTATGTGTTATTTATGACGAGGAACCCATCATTTTTCATGTATACAACGTAATTTATCAAATGTATGTGGGTCTTGTTCAACAAATTGCACATGATTTATTTTACATTACACATCGTTTACATTCTGTTACAAAAAAAACGTACCAAATCTTCTCTGGTTAAAAAATGGTGTCCATCCATTTACTCTTCATTTGTAGTCTTGAACAGGATAAACAACATTTACACTATATTGTCGAAGAGCATATCCAAATGCTTTTGCACCACTAGGAAACAACTAACCAACTTCTGTAAATATTTTATCCCAGCCATCAGGTTTTAGTTTCGATGACTTACTTTGATTTGATGATTCTGTTTGAAATTCTATCTGTTATATCAAATCTAAACACATAAATACACATACATTAAACAAAAAAAATCATATATTGTATTATAAACTATATGTACAGTTCCGTAAATTATGTATAATGTTTGTCAAATTTTGACAATATTTGACGGTTTTGAGTAATTTGGTAAGCTTAACAAGGCTATTGTTTTTGATGAAAAGTACGCGTAATGGTAAATAAATAATACATAATTTATATGCACTTATACGATGTTTTATTATAAATTATATATAATGTATAACAAATTACGCGTATTTTACATTCTCTTACAAAAACATGGTTCGGAAGATGTTTGCGTAATATACTAGAGAGTATGAAAATTTGCTGTAAATTACCTATATTGTATATTCTGTTATGATAAACGTACGAAATAACACCTGGTTCATAAAATTGTACAAAACCAAAGATCTGAGGTGAAGAAATATCATAAAATCAAGAAGCTTAAACCTAAATTAACATACATTAATAATGAGACATTTAATATGAAAACAAATTTTGTATCATAAATGACATGTACATTTCAGTAAATTATATCTAATGTATGGCAAAGTACGATTGTTTATTTGGTTAAGAAAAGCTTTATACGCTTGTCGTGGCATCTTTGCAGGTATGAAAAGGTAGAGTAATGTTGGATAAATTTTTAATACTGTATGCACATCTGTAATATGTATTTGATATCAATAATAAAGTACGTATAAGTTGTATTAAAAATACACATATATATCATTCAGTAATAATAACATCTTACCTGTAAAGTTCGCGTAATTTACTGGAAAGTATAGAAATGTATACTAAATTAACTGTATTGTATATTCTGTTACGAGAAACAGTACGGATAATCACCAGGTTCGAAAATTATACGGACAGATAGATCTGATCTGAAGAAAGATAAAAAACCACAGAAAATTAAACATAAATCTAAAGAAATATGATATGATAATCAGATGAAAACAAAACATAATCAGTTTGAACGAATCAGTAAAGAAGGATTAACCATCCATATCATAAACAGTTATGAAAATCTTAGAGAGAGAAAATAAACCTCATAAATCTGTAAACAAACAGGAAAACAAAATGAATAAATCTGTTAAGATTAATGTTAGAGATAGAGAATCTGTTACTTTAACCCGAGAAGCTGATGAAGGATGAATGTTTGTAAAACCTGATTAGAAGGCGAATGTTTGAAAAACAGTCTAATGAAGATGAAACAAGATTTCAGAGTTTAATAGAGGTTTTGTTATGTAAATCGGATTTAGAGAGAGAGAGAATAAAGAGATTTCGGTTACTGAAAATAATGAAGCTAACATACCTTTGTTTAGAAACGTGATTGGAGAGAGAATGTGGGAGATAAAAATGGAAGAAGATATTTATAGATTTTGAAAATAAATCAGTTATAATATATGAGGAAGGTTAGATTTAGATACGTGATTGGAGAGAGAATGTGGGAGATAAAAATGGAAGAAGATATTTATGGATTTTGAAGATAAATCAGTTATAATATATGAGGAAGGTTAAATTAGGAATTATGATTTAATTAGTATTCTAGGGATTTGTGTTTTTTCTCTAGATGTATACAAATGGACTAGATATCCATTTACATTATTATTTTGGTTTTCAAACCCTTTAGGCCATGTTTGGCGTGCGGGAATGGAATATGATTCCTGGGAATCACATCCCCGTAACGTGATTCATGGGAATCAGATTATTGTAGTTTGATGTTTGGTTTGGCCAGGAATGGAAATTTGATTCCTGACGTATTCCTAATTAGGTGTTTGGTTCGTACAGGAATATGAATGTAAATATTTGTAAAAGTTCACTTTTACCCTTACTTAAACTACATAAAATACACATCAACTTTTTTTTTAGCATAAAATATACACATCAACTTTGTAATATATTGAAATCCGTATTATTTTTTCAAATTGGTAGGTATGAAATAATAACACGATACATTAAAGGGTTGGAATTTAAAGATAATAAATAAATATCTTAATAAAAATTTATCTAAAATAAAATTTTGTTCGTAAACCTAAATAGAAATATATCTAAAATTAAATTTTATTCATAAACATTAATAGTACTTATTAATACCAAATCCTACAAAAAATAAAATTGGTAATTCAATATTTTGTTAAGGATATATTTGTCTATAAATATTAATATATGTGATTCCGGGAGAATGGGAATCACAAACCCACCTCCCCTCTGGGTTTGCTATTACCCCTTTTTGAGGGAATCACATTCCCGGACCCACACCATTCCCGCAAGCCAAACAATGATCTGGAATGTGATTCTCGGGAATCACATTCCATTCTCACGCGCCAAACATGACCTTAAAGGATTAGAGAGGACTAAATGTCATATTAGGAACCGTTTTTAGGGCTACAAGCTCAAAAATTTTTTTTTTTTTTTTTTTTTACTTTTTGACTTTCCTAATTATTTAATTTTAAATTGTATTGAAAAGACAACTTTCTATAAAAACAAAAAAAATTTAACTTCTAACATTTTAATCAAAGTGTATAAAGTTTAAGAAAATAATAAGTTTGTGGCTATGGATAAGTTGGACAAACTTGAGAGCCCTTTAGTTACAATAGTACATACTTGGGGTGAGTTGGTAGTTGCTACTTTCTAAATAAAATTACGTTTCTACTAGGTTGTATTATTCACTAACACGCTTCTCTTTTTGTTGTTAATTTTTGTGTAGGACGTTGTAATTTTAATTTTTTGTGTCCGGATAAATTTATTGTAAGAAGTTAAAAATAGATAATTTTTCATCATAATAGCAAACAACTTAAATACTTATTATGTTCATCATAGATAGGAAAAATATGAATAGGGTTTCTCTAATAAATTCTTTTTTACTTTGAAAGATTAACAACGAAATCTCGATAACAAATTACTTTCATTTCTTTAAAGTAGAAATTTACCCTTCCAAATATTCAAGAGATTAAGAGGAAAGAGAAAATATCTCTGAGAGTAGATATTTGCTTTCTCTTTATATACTAGATGAAAGAACTAAATCTTTCTTAAAATAAAAAGATTTCAAATTTCTCTTTTCTCTTAAAAGGCAAAATGATAAAAGTCTAAGAGATAATATCTCTTTATCCTTAAAAGGCAAGAAACTACCCAAATCCATATTAAATAGTAGTATGGCAAAGAAATAATAGGAAATCTGGGTAGCTTCTAGAAAAGGGTTAGTTGGGGGACACCATGTCTATATATGCCCAACTAGGTTGTTTTTGTTTCCACCATTAGATGTCTATTCCATCTTTTAATCCTCTAACTCTATTTTCTTTTTGCTATTTTATCAATTCTTCACTGAAAGATTTGTTGGAAGAAAAGGTACAAGAAAGAAAGCCATTTAAACAAAATCAAGGTTTGATTTTCTTTTTTCTTTTTGTAATATAGATTTATGTTAAATCCTTCTTCCTCTCGCGTCTTCATCTTCTTCACATGATTTTTTTATGAAAAAGTGTGAGAATGGGGTTTGAAGTCAACTTCGATGAAGTAATTTGGGCTCTTAGTTTTATTTTTTTTCTTGCAATCGATGTTGTGCGTAACTTGCTTCATTTTTCTTTAACTAGAAACATAGTATTATCAGTGAATCAACCGTTTACAGTATGAGAAGTAAAGCTACAAACACGGAGAATAATAACAAAAAGTATAATTTTAAAAACTCACTGCTAACTATGACCTGCAAGGTTGTGTGATAAGTAATCAGCACAAATCTTCAGGATTTAACAACTTACCAGCCAACTTGGCACACTCCTAACATGACTTACCTATTTGTGATCATGTGGCAACAAATTGACTTAATCAAGACCACCACTTTAAAATCTAAAATAGCACACAAACAAAAGAAAAAATGTCTAAAACACAAACTAAAACAGATCTAAAAACAAATTCATCGGGACAGAGATCTTAAGTGAAGGAGATTTGGAAACAAACTTTGGAAGCCATTTAGGTAAAACATTTCAAATATCTTCATTTGATTGATTTAATTTGACCTATTTAATTCTTAATAGGGGTACCCCTTCTTAACTGAACCTGTTAGGTTTAGATTAGTTTCTAGACATGTGGTTCACATAATCGTTACACACCAGTCAATAAGGGGTGTTTTGTGTAAGTAGAGAAAGGAGAAGAAAAAGGAGGAGGAGGAGGAGATTAAAAAGAAGAAGAAAAGAAGAAAAAAATGATTAGCATGGAAGGTGGAGGGAGAAGAAAAAAAAAATAGAGAGATTGGTAGGAGAAGGAAGAAGAAATATGACAATCATCACGAATGTTTTAAGCTAATGTGAGAGAAACGCTTAAGAGGTTTCTCGATGCAATTTATTTTTTGTTGAACATAAAAATATTAACAAGTTTGATTACGTTTGTCCTAATCCATTCTATTTTCACCAAAATCCTTATTTATTCTTGAATCACGTAAAGGAGATGAAGTGTTTGTTTGCTCTGGATTCGATCGTTTTGAGAAGTGGAGTATTACCCCTTTTTATTGTCATAGGGAGTTGTCTGTTGGCCGGCGTCGAGTAACGTATGACAGTTATAAATTAAATACATAAATTAATTATTGGGGTAAGGTGACGTGTATACTACAACAGTCTATACATGTTGTCTTGTAATTGTTTCGAGTATATGCGCATATTATCCCTCAAAATAGGTAAGATAATACCATGCTAAGTAACGAGTGAGACGCCTATCTTCTGATGTGAGCTTACTAAGTACCTGATCCTCGTAATCGTGAAAATATTGATGCATGGAGAATTCTGGCTCTTGCGATTATCCCACGTGATGTATGGAAATTCGGATTCGTCGAGACTTTGACGCGTAGAGATTCTGACGTTCGGAGAGGGGAATGCAAGGAGTCTCCTTTAATGCATTGGTTTTAGCCTCAAAGTGAGCTAGGTTAGTCTGACTCAAATATCTAACCAAGAAATTTTCTGGTTGTATGCAAATGAATTAGTAGGTCGAGTTGGACATGAAGCTTCACGTGGTTCAATGTGCAGTCAACTGGCCTAAGAGGATATTTGGCCAAGAGAAACATCTAATACTATTATTGGTATGTTTTTGAATAGCAGTAGATAAACAAAAACAATATTTTTCCTCCTAAGTTAGGGCTATGCCATGCTTAGTTTCCCACACAAAGTACTCTCCTCTTACTGTCTAATATCCGCTTTGGATTTGGATACATCGCAACTTGGAGATTTAAAGTAGATCAATGCCGTTTGTCATGCCATCTAATATTTATTTTATAGTAAAATTTAGATTTGAATACACACCATATCGGATATCTTCCCCATTATTTATTTAAATGTTTATTGTTCGTATTACGAATTAGATTTTGGTATAAGTTTCGACACATGTTTTCCCTCCTAAAATAAAGAAACAAATACAACTAGGATCTTACAGAGGTATGAGTTCTACAATGTCTACATGTAAATTTGATTGTACGTGTTATGAGAACATCAACTCCTTTCAATAAAAAAAAAGAGATCATCAAGTCAATATATAATACATATATTTTCATAGAGAAATAGTTCCCTTTGATGTTTTTCTTTCATTGTATGTTCATTCTGTTTCATAGTTTTGCATTGTTTCGGAAATTTGTTCCTCTTGTTTTAAATTCACAGAATTTTTTTGGAATGTATGAGTTCAGTTTCTTACAAGGAGGAAATGGTCGTCATCAAATTTGAGTTGCAGAGTTTCATTTTATTGTTGCAAAATGAGGTCAGAGTTCCGATTCCAAAGTATCTACTTCTCTCAGAGATCAGTTTCTAAGGTAAACTATATACTCTACTTTTAATCTTAAATGCATGCATGATAAATATAAGTGGCCTCACTTGTGCATATGTGCATGCATAAATATACATTACACATGTGCATGCATAAATATACATTACACATGTGCATGCATAAATATATATCATGCTTATTAGTAAATTCAGTTGATATTTTATTTATTTATTTGCAGCATGAAACAATTACAACTTATGAAGAGCTCAAGGGTGATCTACTTTTTGAGGCTGATATGTTTGAGAAGGCTGGGCAGTTTACTTTCTTGCAAGCGATGGAACAATTACAACTTATGAAGAGCTTACCATTTTCATAAACCCTAAGTTTACCACAAGAATCACCAATTTTACTTGTACAGCCACACACTACCTCAAGATAATCTTCTTCTTTCTTCACCTCATACATATCTTTCAACTCCTCTTCACTAAAGAGCACTTCTTCAGTAATAACATCTCTGTGGACAATCTCTGTGATTTTTTCTCTTTCTACCCATGATCTGACAGAAAGGGTTAGATGAAATTGGTTGAGAAAACTCAAATGAAAAATTCATAAATGGGAAAGCGTTATTAACTCCAGTACCTCATTATAGGGTAAGAAATCTATATAAAGATTGCAATCATTAGGAGAATATCGATACGTTGGAGTAAAGATAAAGTACATTGATTTACTTATGTTGAAGATTCCATTTCCCACGAAAGGTTCTCTATTGTTACATTGATTTACTTTTGCTGAGGGAGAAGATGGAAACCATCTTAAAATACCTCGGTGCTATTGGGGAAGTGCACGAAAAAGACTAAAAGAGCTATGAGGATTTGTGCATGGGCTACTTGGGTGTGAGTAAACAACACGATGATGGAACTTTCGGTTAGGGTTTTGTGTATATAATACGTTGAAAATTGTATGTATATAAAAGAATGATCGAAAAGTTATTTTAAATTAAGGATTTAACTTTAATTTGTTCATTGAGTTTTCAATTAAACACTGTTGTTCCTCTGGTTATGATTCAATGTCACTTTATCTCTGTCTTGTCTTGATTAAGACGGAGTCTCGGTTGAAGTAGGGAAGTTCTTTTCTCTAAGTTATAGAGAGATAGACAGTAAGTTCGGATTATCCGAGATAGACAATGAATATTTATGAAGTCGAGGCGAGAAGAAATTCTCTTTCCTTAAGACATTTTACACCCTCATAATACCAACAGTTAGGGTGTACGCCTTCGGGATACAACGACTATCCTTTCAGAATTTAAGATGGTACTTCTATTTTCTGAAAGCGGGCGAACCTTCGTAAATAATATGAGGTCTTGGACGGAGGCAATAGATCTTTTAGACACTTGAGTATATTCCAAACACACCAGAATACTGATTTCGAGAGAGAAGAAAAGAAGAGAATAGACGGAATTCACTCGGTAACTTCTTTCTTCAGAATAGATATAGTAGAATATTCCTAAAATCAGAATTATTTGCAGACACACCAGAATATTGACTTTAGAAGAGAAGAGAAGAAGAGAATGAATTGGATGATGAATGAAATGATTTTGGGTTGTTTATATATAGGAATCAAATAGGCACAAGTGCCTTTTAGGGTCAAAGGACACATTCCTTTAAAATGAAGGGCTTAACTTATTCCGCTGCAAAATGGAGCCGGTGGCAATCTGAACCATTAAATTTTCCTTAAAATCGCGGAGAGAACGACAACCGTTGGATGGCACTTGAAGTAGCCTGACATATGCCCAACGAAGGAGCGAGATGGCCATCAGGTTAAGATCAGATTAAATCCCATCATCTGTCCGACACGAGTGGGACTCTAGTCGTTGGATCCTCATGGATCCAACGCTTTATGGAGTGTCCCGCCAAGATCCCGAACAGGTCCATGCGCTACCGTTAGATCTAGGTTATTCCCGCGGAGTGAATGCGAGCCGTCCTGATCTGGACGTGCTCGCTTCGCTCAAACAACCCCAAATTGACTTCTCTGTTTTGACATTTTAGCCCCTAACTTAACTGATCTTCGTCCAAACTTTAAGATTGAATTTCTCATTCATCCGGAATCGGATTTGAGTGATTCTTGGCTCTAAATTGAAGAGCTCGACAAGACAAACACAACGGCGTGTTCCGTTTATGCGTTTGACTAGTTGGGTTGAGCAAAAATTGGGTCCGATTCCAACAAACACAACACTGTATTAGGATATGCCGATCAGTCTTCTAGGTTGCTGGTGATGTTGTTCGCTTTGACACTTCTAGGCCTCACGATTTTAAATGGTCTCACTAGGGAAGGGTTCTCAACCTCTTAATAGAAGTACCACACTCTGTCTGACCACCGATGTGGGATTGCTTTACAACACAGCATCCCAAGACCACATCACAGTAGAGCGAATCGTGTTGATAACGTGTTATAGGTGATGCGGACCAGCCTTCTGGGTTGCTAGTGATATTGGCCGCCTTGGTAAACTTTTGGATCTCACAATTTTAAAAGACCTCACTAGGAAAGGGTGTTTAACCTCTTAAGATGAGCATTACACTCTATCTCCATTTTATATCTCTTGACGACCAAAGAGATAGGCAAGCATACCCTCCATTCTATCCCCTTATTTCCTGTCGGTCGTCGGACACAAATAACATTCATATCTCCGTAGCTCTGTCTCTAGTTTATAATTTGTATTTGTCTTACAAGTTTACTGACTTGACCGTTGGTGTTTCTTTGGTAGGCACCACTCTGGTGTCCCAAGGATCTTTCTTTCATGTGTTTTCTGTCTTTTGTCATAGGTTGGGCCCAAGAACGTTGTTGGTGCTCACAAATTAATCACAACTGACGGTCTGACTTCCGGCCAATGGTTCGGTTCCACAGACTTCTTGACCCGCGATTCCAGTCCCTCTCATCTATTATATGGCATTCCGTCATTGATTTTTAAATTTAAAAGAATATTATTTATACCTTAAGATACAAAATTCTCTAATTTAAAAGGAATGTTTATTTATATATCTTAGCACATTGCAAGTCCATGAAATCTATATCTTATTGGGGACTTAATTCTAATATCAACGTCTATGCGTAACAGAGTAACCGAAAATACAGGCAAACTGAAAGTGGGACTGCTGTCGAAACTTTTGGATTGTAGAAAGGATATGCATTATAGAGATATCTTATATAACAAGGTCACCAACTTCACTAACATGACATAATTTGTTCATAAATTTTTTTTATGCTATTTAGATATAATTGTTTATTGTTATTTTGACTACTTATTCATCAATTTATTCTGATTTTACAAATACTTTTTTAACATTGAGTTCACGGGTTCGATCCCAATTTATTTTCTTTTGTGGACAAAGAAACTTTGGAGGTAATGTATTAAAATAGTAGTACTAATTGTTTTTTATTAGATGAATGATTTAGAGAGTCTCTTGAGTTGTTACATCAATTAATCAAATGAGAATATTGGGAAGTCTTGAGAGCACCACCTATAAACAGGAACATGAAGATATTGTGGAGGAATGAAGATACTATTAATGCTAAAGTCAAGTAGTACTATGACCCGGAAGAACGAAGATATTTTTGGACTCAAACAAAGTTTACCGCTAAACCAAATCTAATTGACCAAAGTTTTTCTGCCTTAGAGAATATATTAGATGCTCTAAAGTCGCTGCCTCTCGAGGGGTTTATATGAATACAAGGGATCAGGGACAAATTTTGAAAAAGAATGGGAGATCATGATAACAATCTCCAACTTAAAATGAAAACCATAAAATTTATACGCAAAACTGTTTCTATTTTCTATTTAATTTTTGGTGATGGTATTCTAGAGCTGGTGATGGTGTTCTAGAGCTGGTGATGGTCTTATGGAGGTGATTTTTTTTTTGTATTGTCAGCGCAGCTCGAACCCATGACCTAGAAAGTGGAAGACAACTTCATACAACTCCAATTATAGAAGAGATTTGATAGTTGTATTGGTGATCATTCGTTGTTTGTGGTAGTAATACGCAAATGGTGCTTTCTTGTTATTTCGGTTAGGGTTGCCTTCTTGTGATTTTGGATTTTTCCTCTCACGAAATAAAATCCTCCATTAGTTTCATATGTCTCTCTTATGCTAAACATATTTACAATTTAATTTGGCTAATATCTTTTATGATCAATTCAGCATTTATCCTTCTTGTGATTTTGGATTTGTCTTTGATTTTGTCTAATTATATCCTTCCGCCTTTAAAGTGTAATTAACTCAAGTCTCATTTGCAAATGGTTTAGGTGTATGGTATGATAGTTTTGTGATAGTTATGAGCATGTTCCATCCAAATGATACATGATTGTCTACTTTACTCGTTCAGAAAAAATAAGTTTAGTCTCAAGCTCGGATAACTTACACTATTTTAGCCCTCCTCATTAATTGTTCTCGTTCCAAAATTTCTAACGCAATTAAGAAAAGGTACTTAAGGTAAATAATAAGTTATTAAAAGTCAAAGTTCAACTCGTCTCGCTAATTATACTCGTCCTAAGATTTCTAATTTTGAAGAGAGAAAGGTTTAGGTTGAGAACTAAAATAATCCTTTAAAATTCTATCTCAGTTTGAAATTTATAGAATTTTGATGCAGGGAGATTTTCATGAGATATTCCAAGTATCTTGCGTATCTTAAAATCTAGTTATTTTAGTATTTTAATTTTTTTTAGTAGAAAATTGTTAGTTTTAGCAGTTTTATATTTTTAAGAAATTTTTTAGGTTTTAGATTCAAGTATTTTATTTATTTAGAATTTGATTAGGTTTAGGAAAGTAATATTTTATTTATTAGAAATTGTTATTTGAGTTTGATTAGGTTAAGGAAACCCTAAGTCTATATAAGGGGGGATCTATGAGTTGTTTTATTCATTCAATTGAATCAATAAAAATTCGGTATTTTAGTATTACTTCTTATAGTTTCAGTTCTATAGTCTTTAGACGGAGTTGTAAGGCTTTTTCTTGGTTCTATAAGTTTTACACGAAGTTCTAATTCTTTTCGGAATTTTCCACTGCGTCATTTGGCATCAAGAGCGAGGTTTCTCCTGGCTTAATGGCAGAAGACGAAGCTAGAAACACAAACCTCGACCGTGAACGAGGTAACAATGTCATGTGGGCAAAAATTGACGGTTTGAGTCATCAACTAACCCAAGTTATGGAGATGATTAACAACCTGAATGTCAATACAAACCCTAGGCAACCTATTAATAGAGAACGTGTTGAGAGATTCGCCCACAACCAAGCTGTTAATGGAAACGAAGGCAAAGCACAACCACTTCAACAATATGCTGGCAACCAAGAAAATAGAGGTAACTATTATCCTAACCAATTATATCCGCGTAGATATTATGATGAATACAAAATCAAGGAAGAAATACCACTCTTCAATGGTTATTTGTCGGTCGAAGAGTTCCTTGATTGGCTACATGAGGTTGAGCGGCAAGTGAATATGTCATATACTGTTCCCGGTTAACAGATGGCAAACATTATTGCTTGTAGACTGAAAGGAAGTGCTGCTGTTTGGTGGGATCAGTTATAACGTCAAAGAGTGGGGCAAGGAAGGGCTCCAATCCAGAATTGTCCGTCTATGAAAGAAAACCTAAGGGGGAGGTTCTTACCACTAGATTATCAACAACACTTGTTTATGACTTACCAGAACTGTAGACAAGGATTGCGTTCGGTGGGTGAGTACTATGAGGAGTTTTCAAAACTGGCTCAAAGAAACAATATGGAGAACATTATAGAATATGAAGATGTTGTAGCAAATCGATTTCTAAGCGGATTAAAACACTACAAAAACGAAGACCATTTATGACGGAAAGGATCCGTCGAAAATAGATATAAAGCCGTCGGAACAGACTTCTTCCGACGACGCAGGACCGTCGCAAAGTGGTCGGAAATGGAGGCGACGGAAATAGTATTTCCGACGAGGTAGGTCGTCGAAAATAGATTCTTTTACGACGACTAACTTAAAGAAAGGCGTCGGAAAAGATTCTCGTAAATGTCAAACCTGCCACGGCTTATTCCCGATGGTTTGTTTTTGATAATCCGTCAGAAAATAGTGGCAAGCTATTCCCGACGGCTCTTATCCGACGTAAATACTCATTTTTTTTTTTAAATTTAATTTTGTTTTTTCCGCTGCTGCTGGAGCAGCAGCAGCAGCATTATCAATTACATAAAGCTGCTGGCAAAAATAACATAAACCAAACATTCACAAGAATAATAAATTAAAAGTATCGGATATTTCATTACTGAAGTCATACACATAAAAAGTAATGAAGTCGAAAACTAATAAAACTATTGGTTTCATACAAGCATAATACCGTAAAATAACAAAGTCGCTAAGTAATGTAAACGATAAAACCAACCGAGTCAAAATCGAGGCTGAGATTCAAAAATCCAATTGATATTCCATTCAACACCACAAACGACTCGAGATATCATGGTAACTCCATTAACATACATACAAAATGAAGTTAGTAAGTGTGTTATGATTTGAAACTAGCAATTATGTGAAATTCGACCAAGGCAAACTAAATCCTTATAAAAGTATCTTTACTAAACCTGAACTAAACATGAGACTCTGAAATTCGACCAAGGCAAACTAAGTAGATATAGATGGTAAAACTGCTTTGCAGTATGCAGCAGATTCATCTTTAAGTGATGAAGAGGTTCTCATACTTTTAACGGACACAAATAGATAGAATCACTTTCAAATAGGATCGAAAAAATTATTTATAGTTTAATGGTATGAACTGTTTTGTACTAAGTTTCCACTATCTTGTCAAAGAAGTGATTCGAGTGGAACCGTTTTTTTGAGTGTGTTTTGGTGTCCTTTTATATCATAAAAGGAGATACTTTTGCAAATTGGTTGGGTGTACTAGTAATTAACGTAATAAAAATATAAGTTAATTATACCTGCGACGATGAACTTGCAGTGTGTGACTGCATGAATCTCTTAAATAACTCCATCTCTTCTTTCAAAGCCTCAACTTCTGCCGTTAATGTTTTGTTTTTCTCCGTTAAATCCTTAATGACGCCTGAAGATGACTGTCGACCCAATATGTCTTTTGGTTTTACCATTGGAAGACATCGAATACGGCCACCTCTCTCACGTCCCATGACGGTGCCAAATACGTCATTCGGGCTTGGCGAGTCGTCAAAATCTTCTGGAGTACTCTGGCCAATTCTACTTGCCACTAATTCATCCATTTGTCTCTGCCAAGCAATACAAAGTTGATTACCGTCCACGTATTTCATATACATAATAAGATATTAAACATATCAAATGTTAATATGAAAAGAAACTTACTGTTTTTTCCGCAGAATCCTCTTTTGAAATCTCTTTAGCACCTTTAGGAGTTCGAGTAACTTTAAAAATTTTTGCTCGACTCTCGATTGTGATGCCTTCTTCTATTTCAACCTACAAAAATTAAAAAACGAAAATACTTCACAAGTAATAACATTACAACATAACAATAATGTAAGTTTGCCAAAGCATTTTAACAAACTTATGTTAAGTGAAAGATGAAGCTTTACCTCCGATATGACTCGTGAAAAGGATTTAGAACCCGTAGTGTGAAGACACTTCATAGCAGCTCTATTTCTGGCATTTCTTTTGGAAACTACCTATATTGAAAAAATAATAATACTTTAGAGAACACATCAAACTTTTACCTAAATGTGTAAGAAAATAAAATGTTTGTACCTTTGAATCATCAGTTCCCCAAAGCTCAATCAAAGATAACCACTGAGTTGCAACAACTCCTTCAGGTACAAACTCGCGACATCGGTTTTTGTCTTCTTCGTTCTTGTAGTATGTAGTTTTCAAATAATTTTTGTGATTTTTTGTGATCTTTCCATCGTGATGTAAGAAAACAAAGAAAGAAAAACACATCTAATTAAATGACAGATTTACCTTTATCGTTTCTACGGCGTCATCGATCTGTTCTCCTAACTCGTCCCACTCTTTCGTGAGTGAGAACCTATTTCCGTCTTTCGCGAGCAAGGAAATATAGTGCGCCAATGCTAAAACATTTTGTCCTGTTGGTAAGTTCTTTGCATTGAGTTCTATTACTATTTTCTCGTTTGGCTTCAATTTTTTCAACCACCCATTCTTTCCCTTTCCCCTTCCTCTCTTTTTTTGATGTTGTTCATCACCCATTTCTCATAAACTGCAAACAAAATTTCAATTGTCGTCAGAGGAATGATGAAACAGATACGACTAATGTAGTGAGATAGAGAATCATCAATGCGTCATCTCGTGTATATAAAACGAGTATTAACTTTATTGCATTATCAATACAAAAACTTCAGCCAACACAAATTAGCATAGTTTAGTTTGCAGTTGTACAAGAAACAAATTAGAAATCATTGACGCTGCTTTATGGTATGGTACCTTGCTGGAATATATATGCATAAAATCGACCTACGCTGTATGGAGTCTCTATTATAAATCTACCATCATTTGAGACACATGGTATGGTACCTTGCTGGAATAATGTGACCTGCATTTGGGAAATGTCTCATAAAATCTATTATAAATCTCCTCCTCACCTATACTAGGTCGTGTGCTAGCCAACATATCAGCAAGCCTGTTGGTCAAGGAAAGGGAGTTTCTGGACAGCAAGGAGGCTCAAAACAGCATGCCAAATAGCCTTAGAGAAGTTGCAGCCAAAAATCAAATGATACTATGAAAGATGATACCACTACTTCGATAATGATACTGATACTGGTAGCAATCAACGAAACTTCGACTGACCAGATATTGGTCTTAGTTTGACTAGTACAAATTAATATACTATCATAATGAGAGTTAGTCTCAAGCCTCTGGGTATAGGAAAAATAATGATACCACGGGCTAATCGCGCAAAAACAATATTTCTCCCAAACCATCAATATTCATTTTTCAAAAAAAAAAGAACTTTGTAAGCAGGTCTACTGGACCTTAATAGAAGAACAAGAAATTGTTTGATCATGATTACATTCATGCAACTTAATCGGAGTAAGTAGAGCAAGTGATTAGTGAGCCGTCACGATATTCATCAGCTACACATTATAGATTTCTGTTTTTTAAATCAAATGGACATAAAAACCAATCTAATAAATGATCTTAAACCAGATTAACTCTATCTTAACTCTCAAATCTAAATAAACAACCACTAAATGCACGATCTGATATTCAATTTTAATATATAAAACGATAGACGCAAAATCCACCATTGTTCATAGAGTATATCATTTGAATCCAATAAAAACGGATCCAGATCCGCGATTCAATATAAATGAAACAATCCTAACATATAAATTTCAGAAACAAACGAAGAATGAACTGAACGAAAATAAAGAGTGAAGTTTTAAGACGAGTGATCTACTAACAGGAGAACGGAAGAGTATTATGAAATCGTAAACCTAGAGTATTATGAATCGTAACGCGATTCAAATGTACTAGGTAATTTTCCTCGATTTATATACAGCCTTAGGCCTTAACTATATATCTTTGTTTTCTTATTTTGTATTTGTACTCTTCTAGTTTGCTTTTGGTTGTTCGATTGTAAAGAGAAACGTATTTGGTAGCCTATTTCTCTCATTATAATAACTCTTCGTTGCTTTTGAACTGCAGCTCGTTTCTCCCCTGATGATAAGTACTCAAGGCAGAGAGTTCTTATGTTTTTTCGTATGTGTTTTTACAAGTCTTAGTTCTACAAAGTTGGATCTGTAAAATGATATTGAAACTAGATTTTAATTTTTTCCAGAAATACAGAAATCATACGGTATAAAAGTAGATTAGCATAATCAGATCAAAGATACGGAATGAACAGAGATTAGATTAACTGATGAGGTTAATTAATGAGAGACTAATTACCTGATTATGACAGGAGAAATTGAAGAAGGGAGTAGTTGAGATGAATTTCGAGAGCTACCGCTCCAGATCTGGTTAACAAATCTCTTACTCAAACTTCCGATTCCACCATGTAAGACCTACAAATAATAGTCATGACACAATTTACAACTTAGGCAAGGATAAATGACAATCTAACTAGAAATAGTTTTCAATCGAAACGCAAAAGTGTAAGCGTGAATCAGATTCAAAAAGCTAAAATATCAAGCTAACTAGAAATAGTTTTAAATTATTTGAAACAGTTAACCAATTACAAAATCAAAATTTTAAAAGGATAAAATAACAAAGTAATTCTTAAGCTTCATCGAAGTCGTCTTCATTTTCTTCGTCATCGTCGTCCTTATCATTCTCTTCTTCATCGTCGTCTTCATAATTCTCTTCTTCATAGTCGTCCTCATCATTCTTAGGATCTTCTTCTTCTTCATAATCGTATTCATGTTCATCACCTACATAAGTACTCATTTCAACATCTTCATATGTCTGTTCTGTTACATGGTTGATCTCATCATCACCATCATAGACATTTGTAGGATTAAGGATTAACTCACTATCTAGTAGTTTATCATCTTTATCGTTACTCATGTCAAAAGTATCCCTTGGTCTATTCTTTACCACAACTTGCCAATCTGTTTCAGTCGGATCTTGAACATAAAAAACTTGTCTAACTTGCGATGCCAACACATAAGGATCTTCATCTTGGGTGAGCGAATGCAAAATCTAAGAATGCATTTACACCATCTTCGTACTCTTTTGTAATCCTATTAGCACTCATCCAAGACTTGTCCATGTTCTACGCAAAAGACTTCAAAGATTCAAACAATGGAAACATAAAAACCAACAAATTATAAATAGTTTATATTTAATCATGAACATTTCAGGACTAGTCTCTACATAAAAGTACTTATAAGATACAAATAACAATATATGAGTACAAAATCAAAGTCGATCTTTCCTTTCATGGAATAATTTGATCTTTAGATATATGTAGTTCCATCTAACAATATAAGCTTGGCTATGTGGATTTGGAATGTGACGGACAAAGCTGTCCTAAACCCAGGGGCTGCCTATAGGTGCATATATTTTGAGGTTTAAGAAATATGTTCAGCCATCATCTATCTATTCATTGGTTTCTGTCTTGGCCTATGTTTTACCTGTTTTACGATTGTGCAAATATATAACTATCACGGTAATGCCTGATGGGTACAACTAAACAAGAAATGCTCGATCCAAGGAAGAAACAAACTAGTTACACAAGGGAGGGTAATCACTAATCAGAAGATATCTCATGAGTACATTCTAATTAATTTATAGAACTTATCAGTAAGATGAAGCGAATTCCTGATTCATAGGGCTGACAAGAAAAATGAGACTTAGTAACTCAATCTAAGGTAACAAGATATGCATACCAACCAGAGAAGGAAGGCCACTCACTAGATGCTGCTTTCCTGTAGTGGAATCTATGGAGAGAATCACCGCTGTAGAAGGACACCAAAGGGGTTCATCAGTATTACATAGTTCAAACATAGAATTAAAGGTTGTTGTCAACATAAAAATGAAGCATTCGCCTGGTATGTGTATCTTTATTTTCATGTTTATAATATGAACTAAAACTGTTGTAACCATTATACAATCTCAAACGTTCTTCTTATACATAAAGGTATTATAATTCATATGATAGCAGTTACAAGATTGGTGACTTGTTCTCATGAAAAGAATGCTCTGAAAGATTGTATGGAAATGTTGGATCAAACCCTTCATGAATTAAGACAAGCAGTTCAAGAACTTCAAAATGTTTCAGAATCAACAGATAATCTTCCCCAATTCTATAGTGAAATCAAGATATAGCAGCAATCACAAACGAAAACAAGTGTGTCAAAGGAGAGGCGTAACCATAAGGAGATAAAGGCATAACCTCGATCTCCAAAAACCTAAACATGATATCTGCCAAAAAAAGTGAACAATGTATATGTTTACTATCGAAGTCAATACAGAAGCAAGTCAATTAGCAAGTAAACAAGTGGATAAGAGACAAAAAAACCAACTGCCAAAATCCCAGAGGAGAACAGAATCAACAGATAAATGGAAATTATTAGTCGATCGTGGGCATAGATGTGGAACCATGATGCCGGTTGGGTTATAGTGGAGAAGATGATGTCTATCATAATAGGGACATATAGTAAAGATATAAATTAGAATGCATAAAGACATCTAGCCCCTTGTGACATACACAATTTGGAAAAGAATACAAGTTCAGAATGATCCTTTTGACCAAGATAAGTGCCTAAACACTGAAAGTTCCCATGTCTACTGCAAATATAATGAGAATAATGCTAAGTAGTTACTACTAGACCAGAAAAAGAACTGGCAATTTTGTTTCAAATTACGCATAAGATTGTTCACACCCCAAACCCAATACGAACATCTGACTCCCCATTGAATCGAATTAATGCGAAAAAGATCAGGGGATGACAGTGCAGTAATAGTTCTCACCTTCTGATTCTCATCATTCAAACCATGCTCTATGATTTCAAGACAGTGCAGTAATAGTTCTCACCTTCTGATTCTCATCATTATATGAATTTGATGAAGCTTAAACTAAAACTCTAAGCAAAACTAAAATAAATATCATTCACTGTCTTCTTCTTCTTCCTCATCTTCTTCTTCTTCTTCATCTTCCTGAACTAAGCAAAACTAAAATTTATTCTAATGACTATCTTAGATGTAGATTGTAGTCAACTTCAAAAAAAAAAAAACAGAGAGACCTAGAGGGAGAATGGTAAATTCTAATGACTATGATGTAGATTGTAGTCAACTTCAAAAAAAAAAAAGAGACCTAGAGGGAGAATGGTAACTTCTATCTTTTACATACTACTAATAGATTCCCAACCTATAACCTAAATTCTCAACAAAAAAACCTATAACCTAAATTCTCAACAAGATTTTGGTACTAATAATTCACATGTAATGGAAAAAGAAGTGAACTGAGCTACCCTAATGATGAAGTACCTAATTAAAGTAGTAGAAAACTTGAAATACCCACAAAATTTCAGAATCAAAATTGACAAATAATCAATCGAAACCCTAAGAACTAGAAATCAAAATAGGAAACATTTAGGAGAAAATCTAACCTGCTATTTAGATCTGCAGAACCAGGTCCAAGAGAGAGACTTCAATCCTGGTTAATTAGGGAAAAATCAAATGAAGAACCAAAAATTAGAGAGAGAGGGCGTTGGTTTACCTTGACGAACTTTTTTTTTTTTTGAAACCGAAACTTGACGAACAGAACTACCCTAACCTAGTAGTACAACTTGAAAATCCAAGCTTAACCCTAAAAATCAACAATGGAAAAACAAAGATAGAGAGAGAGAGGGCGTTGGTTTACATGACGAGAATAATTTTCGTGGAGGGAGAATAGAGAAGAAAGAGGGAAGGAAAGAGAAAGTAGAGTTTGGGTCTAAGGTCATCTACTTCCGACCAACGAGCCGACGAAAATAATTTTCGCGGAAAATATTTCCGCGAAAATTTGGCGGAAAATGTTCGCGCCAAGAAACTCAGGAAATCATTTCCTCTTCCGACGGAGAAAATCTAAAACCGTCATATTTGGGTATTTTTCTGACGACATAAAGAGCCGTCGGAACAATGTCATTTCTCCAAATAACAAATTAAGTATTTTCGTCGGAAGGTCAGTGTAAACTCGTCATTAATACCACATACTTTCGTCGGAATTTAGAAACACTGTCGGAAATAATTGAATTTCCTACGGTAAGTACGGACTCCGTCGGAAATATGAGCTTTTTCCGACCAGTTTTCTTCTTTTCGTCGGAAATAGTCCGTCATAAATAGCACGTCACTTTGTAGTGAAATTTAGTTTGCGAGAAAAAGTGGGGACAGTTACACTATGGACTATTCAAGATGCGTACAACTTGGCCCTAAAAATTGAAGTTCAGGAACGGGAATATAGGAAGTTTGGATTTCGAAGGGAAGAACAACCTCACTTAACTATTAAAAAGGTAAAAACGACTCCCTTAGAGAATGTTGAACCACCACGAACTGTCTCCATAGACGATTCAAACAATATTGTTCATGAAGCAAAATCAAACGTTATTGTGTTCAAGGATAAGTCTCCTAATATCAATTTACACAATAAAATAATTGTTTCTGAAGAATTGGGACAGGAAATTGTGATAAAAGAAGTTGTTCAAGAAATTGAGTCAAAGAGAGTTGTTCAGAAAATTGAGTTAAGGGAAGTTGATTCAAAAGAAGGTGAAAATTTTCGCAAGTTAGACTATAGTCCAATTAATTTTCCTTCATATGAAAATTCGTTCTTAGAATTTTGCGAATCTCAAATTGTTTCACATGGATTGACGAGTAATTTTATTCGGAAGTCTTCATCGAAGTTCATAATGTCCAATCCCTATACTCATGATCTGTACAAGTTTATTTTTAGGGTGAAAAGAGAGTTTGAGTCACATTACAATTATAGATAGAAAATATTTTATGGCCTAGTAAAATCGCCAGTCAAATCTGAAAATTTGGTCATTCCTATGCATAGTTCACGAGAAGGATATATCAAGGGAGTCCCAATCAAGATAACATTCAAGTTAAATAGTAAACTCGATGCGAGTTTCTTTGAAGTGGAGGAGACTGACCAACTTATAGAACTAAGAAAAAGCCTTACAACTCCGTCTAAAGACGTCTAAAGACTATAGAACCGAAACTATAAGAAGTAATACTAAAATACCGAATTTTTATTGATTCAATTGAATGAATAAAACAACTCATAGATCCCCCCTTTATATAGACTTAGGGTTTCCTTAACCTAATCAAACTCAAATAACAATTTCTAATAAATAAAATATTACTTTCTTAAACCTAATCAAATTCTAATAACAACTTCTAAATAAATAAAATACTTGAATCTAAAACCTAAAAGATTTCCTAAAAATATAAAACTGCTAAAACTAACAATTTTCTACTAAAAAAAAATTAAAATACTAAAATAACTAGATTTTAAGATATGCTAGATAGTTGGAATATCTCATGAAAATCTCCCTAAATCAAATTTGTTGTAAATTAATCCCCTACTGGTGGTGAGGCGCAGTGTGGTGCTCCTCTTAAGAGGTTAAGCACCCTTCCCTCGAGGCCTTTTAAAATCGTGAGGCCCAGGTGTGCCAAAGCGGACAGTATCACTAGCAGCCGGGAAGGCTGGTCCGCACCATCCAATAACACGTTATCAGCACGATTCGCACTACTATGATGTGGTCTTGGAGGGTGTGTTGTAAAGAAATCCCACATTGGTGGTGAGACGGAGTGTGGTGTTCCTCTTAAAAGGTTAAGCACCCTTCCCTAGCGAGGCCTTTTAAAACCGTGAGGTCCAAGTATACCAAAGCGGACAGTATCACTAGCAGCCCGGAAGGCTGGTCTGCGCCATCCTATAACACCAGAATATTTATTATTATTATTTTTTGTTGCAAGTATGGAATATTTATCATGGCAGAACCTATTTGATTTTCCTCTGGAATTAATTCTTCTGGATGACGTTACAAACAAAATGAATTCCTTATAAGCTTCTTGTTCTCAGTACACTGGTGAAGTTTTTCACATGGAAATTTGAGTATGTGGAAATTCATTTTAGTGACATTTTCCTAAACTTGAGGTCACGGTTTCGATTTCAACTTATTTTCATTGTTCCCAAATATCAACTTCTCGGATAGTTTACTATTTCTTGATATCAACTAATTTTGTTCATTTCATTTCATAAAAAAAAAAATTAATTTTGTTCAATAGATTTTCTTGTTTTGAAGTCTTTTTTTTTTTTTTTTGTTAAGAGTCTTGTTTTGAAGTCTTGATATCCTTTCTATTGATCTTGAGTCATCACTCACATACACTAATTACCTACGTGGAGTTGTCACTTTGAATTTTGCTCTATCTAGATCTACACCTTTCAATGTATGTAAGACATGCATACATATATGGTAACTCTAGTGTTAATTACTATTTGGTCCCCCTATTCACTCTAACTTAACTATATCTAAACTTGCTTATCTGGTAGTAAATTTAAATCATCATTTACCTTTGAGTTGATTCAAGTCTAGTCTTTTACTGACAGCTAAAAATGTTAGCTCTCACATTTGTCCAGCCTTTCAAAATGGCCCTTATGTGGCATTTATCCACTCTGTCATTCTTCTTTGGAAGCATATCATCCTATAGAACACATTTATTATGATGTCTATATAAGTCAAATGAAAATGAATCCAATCTTTCACTTCTCATGAACAGGGGTGGCCCGTGACCAAAGCCACCAAAGCGGTCGCTTTGGCCCCAAATAATCAAGGACCTCATATTTCCTGTTTCGTATGTAACTTTAAAAAACTAATTGTACTTCAAACTAATTTCGAAAATAATTTAAGACGTAGCTTAGTGGTAAAGAGTTTAAATCTTGGATAAAAGGTCAAGGGTTCGATTCCTACCCTTTACATTGTTTAAATTTTATTAAACTTTTTTCTAATATCCATTGTATGGGGCCCCAACTTTTAATTTCGCTTGGGGCCCCGATATACTTGGGCCGGCCCTGCTCACGAAATGCCCCAAATCGAATATTATTGCCATTCTAATTGTGTTATGTTTTGCAATGTCCTTCAAACCTTGATTCTAAATCCCAAATCTCCAACACCTTTGCTTTCAAACAGATCAAAAAACAACATTAATTGTCGAGTTGATTATTGGGTGCGTACTAACTTCTCCAATATACGCCAAGATGAGGCTAGTTATTTCAAGGAACTAGTTAGCAATAGCATGTACTGCAGTAAAGAAATGGTAAATATCATTTTTCCCTTTCTTTTAGTCGGATAGACTTTGAAATATCCTTTATTTTGTAAAAGTTGTTTCGGAGTCCACTAACTGACTAACTCCATTTCTCTCTGTATACCCTGACCAAATTAGTTATGATCTTGTTAATCTATATAGAGAGGCTCTTCAAACTCATGAGGAAAACAAATGCTGCTTCTCATAATTATATTGCCCAGGGGTGGCCCTGAGGCAAAGCGAACAAAGCGTCGCTTCGGGCCACCGACTTTTAGGGGCCACCAAAGACATTAATTTCTTTAAGAAATATACAAGAAGCCTAACTCTCTAAGAAAATTATAAGGGCCCCATTTAACAAATGTTAAGTAAAAAGGGCCACCAAATTTGATGACTTTTAAATGAATGGTGGGCCCAACAGTTTGTTTGACATGAAAAAAAAATGTTTTTTAAAATTTGAATATCTAAATCATGCAATCCTAATATCCTTTTCTTTGTTCAAGCTAAAGTGTCAAACCGGACCCGAGAACACCCTCTTCTTCTCCACTACGGGATGAGAGATCCATTGTCATCTACTCATCTCACCTAGTCACCTTCCCTTCTTAGATTCTTCAATGTCATCGAGTTATTGCGTTATTTAGGATAAAACAAATCCTATTTTCTACTCTTTATTTACTTTTTCTCTCTCCTTATTATATATGAATATATGATCTTTAGATGTTGCAGAGTTTATTAAATTCATCTAAATCTAAATTTCTATTTATTTACTCCCTCTCTTTCTTGTTATATATAATAACAAGATTGACAATATCTAGATGGTGTAGGGTTTATTAAGTTAACGAAAAACTATTGATGAAAGCCTAATCTTTAATCCTAATTACTAGAAGCTTTAGAAGAATTGGTGGAGACAAGTAATGATTCAAAAACAGTTCATAATGCCAAAAATATATCAGAACAAGACTTTGAAAATTTTGAATTCCTTTTGAGCATGGCTATTTGGCATAATATATTGTTTGCGGTAAACTCTGTCAGCAAAACACTTCAAACTAAAGATATAAATACTGATGTTGCATTAGAGAAATTGAACGGACTCATTCGTTATCTTGAAGATTATAGAGAAGTGGGGTTTGAAGAAGGCATGATTGAAGCTAAAGAGATTGCCATTAAGATGGGAGTTGAAGCAACATTTCAGAAAAACGTATTATTCGAAGAAACAAACAATTCGATGAGAATGTGTGTGAAGATCCATCAATGTCGTCTGCAGAAGCATTTAGAGTTAATTATTTCATATACATATTAGATTATGCTCTTTGTTCATTTAAGAGCAGATTCGAGCAATTTCAGAAGTACAAAGAAATATTTAGTTTTCTGTTTGAGTTAAAAAAGTTAAACTCCCAAGATGATGGTGATTTGAGAGATTCATGTGTTTGCCTTGAAACCTTTTTCAAGCATAATGAGGCATATGACATAGACGGACTAGACTTATTTTCTAAACTGAAAGTGTTGAAACGTCTTTTACCAAATGAGATCAAAAGACAAATTGAAGTGCTAGATTTTTTGAAAGATAAGAAAGGTTGTTACCCGAACACATGAGTTTCTTATAAAAATATGTTGACTATACCAGTTACCGTTGCCTCTGCAGGAAGAAGTTTTTCTAAGTTGAAGTTGATTAAGTCTTATATTCGATCTACTGTGTTGCAAGAAAGGTTAAACGGGTTCACTATATTATTTATTGAGAAGGATATGTCTGACAGTTTTGATTATTCGACGATTATTAGTGACTTTGCATCGAAAAATTTCAGAAGAAAAAAATTTCAGTGATTGTAATCATCAAAAAAACTAATTTGTTTATAAATATGATGAAAATATTTTGCAGTACTTACGGTTTTCATGTAATACATTTTACAATTTGATAGAAAGGGCCACATTTTCAGACCTCGCTTCGGGCCACCGAAAAGTCAGGGCCGGCCCTGATATTGCCCGATTTTACTAGATCCTAGTTTTGATATACCAGATGGTATTATCGTCCAGAAGGAGTAATTTGGGAAAGAAGGAAATACCATGGAGCGAATATACGACAAATTAAAGGTACTAGGAATGTTCATTCCTTCAAGAACTTCAATTAGAGGTACAATTCTTGCTTTGAGTATAACGCTATTATTGGTGGATTTAAACTAGATCTATTTAAAATGTTAGTTCATTTAATTTTCTTTAGGTTTGAATATTGCAGGCTGGGTAATTGTTTCTTTCAATGGTGAATTACGTTGATTAGTTTTTGTTTTGTTGTGAATTGCAGATTATCTAAACGTGAGTTGCCTTATAACCCGGAGAATCTCATGGTCCAGTTGTAATACTGTGAACGTTGGTACATTCTAGTTTTTTTTTTATTTGTAGATATATGTGTTGCGTGTTGTATACGCATATTTGTAACGATGGTCGTCGGTGATGGTGGTAATGGTGAAGAAGATGGCAGAAGGGATGAGAGAGATTTTGTCCAAGTTGTATAAGAGTTAATTTATTTTCTCTAAATGCATATTACCAAAGAGTCAGACCCATTCACTATGTTGTACTGCTATATATCAGGCCCAATATTTTTTAGTACAAATAAGAAAGTTGTTAGTCCCTGCATGGCTGGCTTTCTGTATTGATTATTCTTTTTCCGAAGAAAATTCACTTTCACAAGGAAGAAAATGAAATTTGTCTCGCACCTAGATGAATTGGAAGGAGAAGATTTTGTCGGGGGGAAAAGAAGAAAAATGAACTCCTAAAGTACTGCCACTCCTTTAACAAAAAAAAAAGTACTGCGACTCTGACCCAGTAACAATTTGTAATTTTGTATAAATGAACAAAATAAAATCTTCTTTTCTTATTTTCAGCATGACGTTCGACTCTGTCTTAGACTCAAATTTGGACACCATATTCAGCTCAAATTTCGACTCCATCTTCGACTCAACCTTCGGCATGTTAAAGAATAACTGGGTTATGAAGAGAGCATATTTTCTTGAATGAATTACTTGTATATACAAACATCCCCTTGTAATGTTGTACCAGTCAACGTACTTGTACAAATTGTTTCATAAGAAAATCAAAGCAAGAAATTGCCAACCTACCCAAATGTACCTCTTCTTTTATATGAAGTTAAAGATTGATATTACTAATTATTTGAACAAATTATTTAGATTTAATTGTTGAATGCCAAATGTGAGAATCAATTAAAATGCAACTGACTCATTTCATTACCAAACTGTACAAGATTTAAAATGACCGAACCCTGGATCAAAACAAGTGAAAAACAACTCAACAACCCAAGGACCAGGTTGGTGAAGACGAGGGGCTATTTAGTAATAACAAAACAAAATTATGTATGTTTTTGTTAGTTTTATCATTCATTATCACCTTTCCTTTCTTACATTTAGTTGCTTTCTATCACATCCTGTTTTAGTTTTTGGTTTTCCAAATAATCTAAGGCCGCGGCGTTGGGACATAAAGAATACTCTCCGGGGAATAAATTCTCTCGAAATCCATGTTTTTTTGTACGTTTTTTGGGGCATATTATTTTTAACCCAAAAATTAACTTGATTAAACATTGCCCCCTAATCTTCATCTTCCCCGTCACCTTCAACACCACAACTTTCCATATACCACCATTGTCATCTCTTCTTTCTCCTCTCTCACTCATTGTTACTTTCTCTCTCGGTCTCTCCCTCTCTCTCTCTCTCATTATCTCTTGATCTCTCACTATTTTTCTCTCGATCTCTCATTGTTTCTCGATCGATCTCTCTCACAGGCACTGTTCCGACGAAGGGAAGTGTTCCCTTCGCCTGAACTAGTCTTCGAGGAGGGTTTCTGGTGAAACTCTTCGATTATTTTGTGTCCAAGAAATAGTTAGTAACAACAAAACTTTTCGTGTCCCTAACCACTTAGTGGCCAGAAAAGGTTTTGTGGTCACGAACTCTGTGATCTCCACAGATAGATCTACACAGACTGTAAGAGAGGGAGGGAGAGATAGAGACTGGGGAAAGAGAGATAAAGACTACGAGAGAGAAAGAGAAACTAATCTACAGAGAGATATGTCTACAACGAGAGAGATGAGAGTGATCTACAATGAAAGAGAGATCAACAATGAGAACGACAGAAAGATAGTCAGTAAAAGCGAAAGAGATAGTGAGAGAGAATGAGAGAGAGAGTAAGTAAGTAAGTAAGTAAGAGAGCGAGAGAGGGTAAGTAAGAGAGAGTGAGAGAGAAGATGAAGATTAGGGTGACAATATTTGATCAAGTCAATTTTTGGATTAAAAGAAAAATACCTCCTCTAAATCAATGTTTAAATTGTATTAAAAGGACAACTTTCATCATAAAATTTTGACTTTTAACATTTTAATCAAAGAGTATAAAGTTTAAGCATAACTCCATATTTGGAAATAAAATAGTAAGTTGGTGGATATAGATAGGATGAAAAAATTTGAGAGTCCTAGATTTACAATAGTAAATACTTGGGGTGAGTTTAAGGAAAACTACATGCAACATCAGCAATGGAGGCGGAAGCTAGAGCAACGCCATTGACAATACAATCGCCGCTTAATATTTCCGATTATGAATTTATCTTGGAAAAAAAGGGGGGGTGCGTCAACAATAATTAGGGTTTGGTCAGACAACATTGTAATGGCACCTTGGAAAATACGACCTCTTATTATGGAGATCAAGATGGAAAGGTTAAAGTTACAAAATTGTTCGTTTAATTATTGTAATTGTGGAGTGAATCATGTAGCGCACGTACTTGCAAAGTATGCATTTAATTTGAACCTAAGTCAAACTATGGAGATCAATCAGACTCCTAGTTGCATTGTAAGTCAGTTGGCAATTGATATTGCTAACATTTCGGCTTTGCTCGAGTAGCGAATAAATTGAGGTAATTATCTCCAATTAAAACTGCAATCAATTTCGATTCGTTACCAAAATTGGACGAGATTTTCAAAATCAACCCCTAATTCTATCGAAACGAGTGAAAAAAAACTGAACGGCTCAAAGACGTATATTTGATGGTTAAAGTCACATTGGACGAAACTGGGAATCCTAGAGTTAGGTTAGTGAAGACTTGGGGTTATTTGGTAATTGTTGATTGAAGTTACATTTATGTTTGTTTTTATTATTCATTAACACCTATCCGTTTTTAGTTAAGTTGCTTCATATCACATAGTGTGTTTTACTTTTTGGTTTTCGGGATATTTTAGTCTTAAATTTTCTATCAAGGATAACTTTAAAATTGTACTTAAGCATTTTTAGCATTTTAATGAAAGGGCATAATTCTTTTTTTCAACTCTATATCTTAAAATAAAATATGAAGTTATAATTATAGTAGTATAGACTTGTTCTGGTTTAGCAGTTGCTATACAAAATTGTGTTTCTGCTAGGTTATATTATTCACCTTCACCTTTTTTGTTTACAATTAATTTTTTGTGTAGCGCATTATATTTTTAATTCTAAGTGTTTTAGGTAATTCAAGTGTAAAAAGTTAAAAGAGGATAATTTTTCACCATAATATCTCAAACAACTTAAATACTTATTATATTCGTCAAATATAGGATATTTGTGAAAAATGATTTCTCCATTAATTTTTTTTCTAATTTTGAAGATTAAATAAAGGATTTCAAATTTTCTCTTCTCTCTTAAAAGTCAAAACTATCCAAATCCAAAAAAATGGTATGGTAAAGAAATAGTAACATGGTCACATTCTAATCTTTGTACCTTCTAGAAGAGGGTTAATTACGAGACACCATGGCTATATATACCCAACTAGGTTTTTTTTTCACCAATTTCATCTGGTTCACCATTAGATCTCTATTCAATTTATTATCTTTTCAATAAGTGGTACAAGAAAGAAGGTCATCTAAAATCAAGGTTTGATTTTCTATTGTTCTTTTCTGCAATTTATTGAGGCTATATCTTTTCTTATTGTGTTTTTATCTTCTTTGCATGATTTTTCTATAAAACGTGTGAAATTTGGGGTTGAGGTCAATTGATGAAGTAGGTATGGACCGTTAGTTTCATTTTTTTTCTTGTTGATGTGCATTTTCAATTGCTTCACTTTTTTTTAACTGTAACATTAAAAAATCAAAAGTTTAGAGGATGTGAAGGAAAGCTATAACAGATATGTATAAAATCAAATAATATAACTTGAAAAACACACTCCTAACGGTAACCTGCAACATTGTAGATAAGTTTCACACTTATTATCTAAATTTAGGAACCTACCAGCCAACCTTCGACCATAACCTTCAACAACAGACAAGAACATGACTTAACTAGTTGTGACTTGTGAGTAACCGCAAAGAAATAGAGATAACCAAGGCCGTACCACCACTTGAAAGCCTAAAATAGCTCAAACTATCGAAAAAAATGGGTCTAAAAGAGATTAAAATTAATATATCTGAATATCTGAAGAAGATAGATCTTGGAAGACTCGCTAAAACACATCTAAAAATTAATTGTAAAGGACATAGATCTTAAGTAAAAGAGATTTAAAAAAAAAAAAAAGTAAATCTTAAAGACAAACTCATCAAAAGATTTTGGAAACAAACTAACAAAGCCAATCTTTTAAAACACTTCAAACATCTTCATTTGCTTGGTTTAATTTGACTTATTTAACTCTTAACAGGATTACCCCTTATTAACTGACCCTGTTAGGTTTAGATGAAGAAATGGATTAGCAGGGGGGAGGTGGCTGGAGAAAAAAAAAACACAAAGATATATATATATATATATATATATATATATATATATATATATATATATATATATATATATATATATATATATATATATATATTTCTAAGTTAAGGTTATGGTTTCCCACACAATGACTCAAATATTCACCTCTTACCATCTAATATACAGTTTGGATTTCGATAAATCACAGCTGTTGAGGTTGAAAGCATATCAATGTCGTTTGTCATACTATCCGATATCTCCCCATTACGTACTGTTATAGTTAATATTTTTATGTTTTAACTTTGTAAAACTTTAAATGTTTTTCGTATTACAAATTAGATTCTAGTAAACTTTGTATAGTTGGAAATGTTACCCTAATAACACCGAAGTCAATACCGTCATTAGAACTTATAATCTTTAAAATAGACTTAAGAAATAAACCATGTAACAAGTTTGGCATAAGTTTCGATACATATTACCCCTGTTGAAGTAAAGATAAAGTAAATCTAGGATCTTAAATATCCATTCCTTTAGGTATGAGTTCTACAATGTTTACATGTAAATTTGATTATATGTGTTATGAGATCATCAATTCCATATATAATATGTTCTCATTGAGCAATAATTTTCTTTAATGTTTTTCTTCCATTGTATGCTCCTTCTTGTATTGTTCTAAAAAAATTTCATCTTGTTTTAACTTCACAAATTTTTTTTGGATTTATGAGTTTAGTTTCTCACATGGAAGAAATGGTCGTCATCAAATTTGAAGTTGCAGAGGTTCATTTTATTGTTGCAGATTGTAAGGTCAACGATTCGATTCCAAACTATCTATTCAATTTCCAAGGTAAACGATACTCTATTTTAATCTTAAATGCATGCATGATAAATATAAGTGCCTCACTTGTTTTTGTGCTAGGTTAAAGTACATTACACATATGTGCATGCATAACATGGTAATATATAACACAATATCATGTTTATTAATGAAATTCAGTTAATATATATTCTTTTTATTTGCAGCATGATTCGGACTTGAGAAAATGACCACCTCTTAGTGTACTTGAAATATCTTCAAATACCTCGATGCTGTTGGGGAAGGTTGGAACCTTCTTAAAATACCTCGATCCTGTTAAGAAAGTGAAAGAAAAAGACTATAAGAGCTATGAGGATTTCTGCATGTGCTACTAGGGTGTGAGTAAACAGCACGGTGATCGAACAAAAAACGAGGATCATGATATATTTTGCATTCTTCCACATTTCTACAATGAAATCTATGCAACTTGTGACACTCTGGACAAGTAAGAAACTCGTCTCGATGTGTAACTCGCCCGAACCTTAGGGATGGACCCGTTTGTAATACTTAAGGAGGTGTCGTTTCAAGCGGAAACTTATCACTCTTAATCGTTACCCAAATATTCTTTTTCCAATTCTTGTTTTGGTTTCTTTCAGTTCTCGAATTCAGCTGGTTTAATCTTATCTGCTCATGTTGAGATACGTGATACATGAGACGGATCGAGAAGGCGAAGATCCGACGATCAAGACTAATCCAAGATATTAGAAGATATGGAAGATATAATTTCTTATATCAAGATATCTCTTGTAACTATGTGATGGAAATAATATATATATATATATATATATATATCTATATCTATATAATAAGGGAGGAGGGTATCTTTTTCCCTCCTCCCAATGGTTAGGATTTATCCTCACCAATGTATATCAAGTGGTTGAGGATTGAGTTTTTAGAACTGGAAGGCCTAGATCTAATTACTTTTCATCCAAAGGAAGAGAAGAAAGCAAAGAGCATCTTTCAAAGATACCCTCCCAAACAACTCCTTGCGTCCCTCATCTTCCCGTCCACTCTTCTTCCAATACTTCTCAGGACATTCTCTGACTCCCTCTCTCATCTCTTTCTTTTTTTTTTTTTGAAAAATCTCCAAAACTCCTTCCCGCTCATCTCTTCTCACAGGTACGTCTCTCTCTCTCTCTCTCTCTCTATCTTTTTCTCTTTATCTGCTCTCTCTATTTCTGTTTCTTGATGTCCCTCTCTCGCTCACACAGAACCATTCTCTCTATCGCTCTCGGTTCATACAGGTGATTGATGTTGAAATTTGTAAGTTTTGAAATTAGGGGTTTGATTGAGGACTTCGATTTAGGGGTTTAAATTTATAAGTTCTGAAATTAGGGTTCATATAATTTGATGATTTTTTAAATTAGGGTTTCTGGGAATGAGATAGTTAACCTTCTTTCAAGCTTTCAAGGTATGTTAAATCTAGGGTTTTGAAGATTTCTTAAATAACTGTCTAATCTGATTTATGTTATTTGTTATGGGTGTTGAGATGTTATTTAGGTTTTCAACCTGATTTATGTTATTGGGGTTTATGTCTAGGTTTCTTATCTATGATATCACATCTAGGTTTCAAATACCATCAATAATGGAGTGTACCCGCTGTTTTGCAATTTTGCCCAATGATTTGATATGTTATCTTGAACTAGAAGGTTATCTAGAACTTAATTTAACTGTCAAATTTCTAGGTTTCGCCAATACACTTCTGTACACAAATTTAATTTTTCTCTCTCAATGTACGGTTTTGCCACCATTTTGCTTCTTTCTCAACATCTTCTCTCATCGAGTATGGCTTCCAAAAGTTTTACTCTCCCATGTTAGTGGTGATTTTTATTTTGTTGATATTGTGTCTATAGAACTTTTTGGTTGGTTATTACTTATCAGTGGTGATTTTTATTTTGTTGTAAACAATTTTGTTGTAAACAATAACCAGATAAAACATCTTTCTCTTTGTTACTCGATGTTTGCCTCTCTAGCACACACACATTCACATGAAAAATTGATGTTCGCCTCTCTCGCACACACACACACATTCTTACGTGAAAAATTGATTCGAGTTTCCTTCCCATCTCATGATCTCTCTCATCTTCTCATCTCACATCAATTTGTCCACTTGCAGGTATCTCTCTATCTCTCTCACGCACAATCTCTCTCAGTTTTCAAGTCTCTGGATCTGACTGTAGGATTTTAAGGGTAGCCTTTCAGGTGCTTCTTCTTAAAAATTGTTTGTGTTATGCTAAATCGAGATTAAATTTGTTGTTTAGGCCTTTAGGGTAACTTGCAATGTTAGTTTTCATGATATTTGATAATAGTTTGGGTTTAGGTTATGTAAACATTGAAGCTTTAAGGTTAACTTTTAGGTAAACAAAAAGTAAACTTTTAGGTTAACTTGCTATGTTAGTGTTACTTCTTATATGGGTCTTCTAATCTAATTACCTCTTTTTTTTCCATATAGTGTTACTTCTTTCTTCATTGCAACTCTCTTAGGTAAATATCTTGCCACTCTATACAGTTTGTTTGATTTTATTGTCTTTTCACCTTTACATTGTTACTGGATTCTTGGCCTCTTATGCTTCAATATGATTTAAGTCATTAATTTGGTGTTCAACTATTATCTTGGTCTTAGAGTCAGTATAACTTCGGAGAAATCTTTACAGTTTTGCTCTCATCTTCCTGATTTTCTTATTTGAAGAAATTTATGTGGTTTAAGCTTACAATGTGCTGATTTTTCCTTTTGAAATGATTCAACTTAACGGTTTTTATTGTGTGACTGATTTTCTGATTGCAGTTCTCAATAAGTATTAAGTTGGTTGGCAACTTGATATTTATAAGTTTTTAGGTACTCTGATTATCTAATTAGGTTGATATTTTGTATTGTGTTGCAGTTCAATTTTTCTCAAAATTTATTTGACCATAAGCATTTAGTTTGGTGCATTAACATGTTCGCAATTTAGTTTTATTATAAAAATTCTTTATGCTTCGGGATTAGCTCCGAATGAAATTCTTTACCATTCGATTTAGGTTGTTAAGTTGATTATGAATTGGATACCCCTGATTGGGAATTTCTTGGTTTTTTACCAGGTTTGTTGCAATGAAAGAAGTCGTTGAAGAAAATCGTTCGAATTGGTTTCGCTGCTACAATTACTGGTAATAACTAAAATATTTGACACACACTTACTGTTTGATAATATGCACAACTGAACTTATTACGTTATCCTTTTTTTTATATAGCTGAGAGACTTGAAACTACATATTAAAAAATTTATAAAGCGTTTGAAATTTATAGTTGAGAGATTGGAAACAACGTATGTTTCCCCATCCTCCCATGGTCAAATATGGGCTCCTAAGTTTATCTCGAATGATCTAACGGAGTAAGAGTTTATATGGGTATGAGGGGGAAAGGAAAAATCCTTTTTTCCTTACTCTTAAGATAATACAAGCCACACAGAGTACCTGAAGCAACAATTTGCAATACTAATTATGCCGAATGCTAGAACTTACTGAGGTAAGATTTTACCTAATGATTCATAGTTCTGTTACTTATAGTCTCCTTATTCTGCAATGTTTATGATTGTCATTTGATTTCAGTATTTTTTCAAATGAGGCATGTGACTATAAGATTCATTGTGCCCGGTATCTTTAAGTAGTCTGACCTGCCCGTTGGACTGATAATTAAGTGTAGGTTGATTAGACCGGGTGTGAGCATCCTAACCCTCTCTCATGCACACTCTTACAAAAAATTGAGTTTGGGCTTCCTATCACCACCCATGGGTCTTTGTTCCTCTCTGTCGCTCACAGTCGTATCTCTTTCTCCCACATATACACATAACGTCTTTGATTAAGAGCTTCTAAACAAAACCTCTTTCTCTCTCTCAACATAAGGTTTCGGTTTAAGGCCTCCAGACCGAGATATACGTCATCTTTTAGTTCATATTTAATTGTTTCATTTGTTCCTTCTACTTCATTTTCTTTCATTTGTCTGTGTTTAGTTGATGTTTTGTCTATCTCACCATGTTAATCTGAACTGTGTGATTTTGGTTGCTAAAATGTTTTGCCTTATTATAGCTGGATTTTTTGGCTTATTATAGTTTGTATGCCCTTCGTATTATGTCACCATGTTAATTTTTTTTTTGTTAATTTACAGGTTCTTCTAACTTCGAACGATCTTCTATAGGTGTTGTTCGTCAGATTTGTCTGCTACGAGTGAGTAATTTCTTCGGGTTTGATCACTGATTGTATATATTCCCCTCTTTATAATTGTTAATCAAGTGTCGAGACTTGGTTAATGAAGTTTGGTCTACGAAACTTGGTATTTATAATGGTTGGAGTAGATAATTCCTAATGTTTTTTCTTTACTTCTTATTACATAGACTCACATTCACTCAATGCGAATCGAATTGCATAATATGCTTGAACTTAGGTATAAAAATGGTTGAACTTCTTATTAGATAGATTCACATTCACATTCACATCTCTAATGTCGTCACTTCTCTTTATATAGTTTGCTAATTTTTCCCTCTTTCTCTTTACAGTTTTGGTGAAATTTTTTGTCTGTCAATGTTAATGTGATTTTGTTGGTTTTATCACTTTTTTTTTTTTGTAACATTGTTACTGAATTTTTGGCCTCTTAGGATTCAATATGATTTAAGTCATTATTTTGTTGTTCTATTATCATTTGGCACTTAGACTTCAGTAAAACTTAGGAGAAATCTATATATTGAAGCTTGCATCTTGCTGGGTTATATTCTTTGAAGAAATT
Organism: Eschscholzia californica; assembly: GCF_041429995.1. Taxonomy (NCBI): domain Eukaryota; kingdom Viridiplantae; phylum Streptophyta; class Magnoliopsida; order Ranunculales; family Papaveraceae; genus Eschscholzia; species Eschscholzia californica. Next base: position 6,832,593 of record NW_028238198.1, on the reverse strand, counting down.
TGTGTGACCTAAGCTTACTATTTGTTGATTTTGTCTCCTGAAATTATTCAAATTTCTATGTGTTAGTGATTCAAACTCTAGGCTTACTGAATTTGTGATCGAGTTACTCATTTTTTGTGTTTGTGATTAGGTTCTCTTTTACTCATCAACTCAACTTACGGTTTGTTCGAGGGATTATTGAATGGATTTATTACAAAAAGAACCTCCTGCAGTACTCATGGGGGTTCATAATCCATCTGAGCGAAGTTCAACAATTAAATATCTTCACAAGTATATCTACAAGAGTGAAGATTGTACGACTATGGTAGCGGAAGGAATCAGAAAAGATTTGTTACAAGAACCTCTTCCAGAAGATCGTACAGTTGTGGTTGGGGAAGCGCCAAACGAGATTCAAAAGGGTCCTGTATTCTAATTTGTAATGTTTGTTTGCCACAAGAACCTCTTCCAGAAGATCGTACAGTTGTGGTTGTAGAAGCGACAAACTAGATTCAAAAGGGTCATGTATTCTAATTTGTTTCAAATTATTTTAAAATGTAGCTCTTAATTTGAATTTCCATTGAAGTGTATTTTGTGGTACTCAGTTTTTGTGATTATGTGGATTTCTAATACTGAATTGTGTAAATTGAAATCTAGATTTTTCTAACGTGTTGAGTTAATTGTTGTATTGACTATAACCATTAAAGTATTCTATTTTTTTGTTAGACGTAATAGAACACGACTAGTTTTATTTATTTTAGTTGTCAGTTTATACCATCAATCTGAAAGAGAAAAATACACATCTCACATAACGTTTGAAAATACTGTCCGTGCCCTATGGGCACGGGTTACACCCTCATATATATATATATATTATCTAGTTTCCTAGTTTCGTTAGGAGAAACTAGGAAACCCTAAACCCTAATTTACTCAATAAATAAGAGATGGGTTCTAGGAGTTTAAGCATTCGATTACTATTCAATCATTGAAATGAGTCACCACAATTTTGAGGAATATAGTATGTAACCTTTGTGATTTTATCTGAGGATGCAGGTCGTGAATATCCGACTGAACCTCGTTAAATATGGTGTTATTTATTTATGTCCATCACAGAATCGTAATTCTAACATGGTATCCGACTGAACCCATTTTGGTTTTATACTAATTTCATCAAGTATTAGTTTTGTGAAGATTATATTTGTCCATTTTGGGTTGTCATCAACCGAGCAGGGTCAGAGAAGATTGTGTTATAATGTGTTCAAAGCACAGGGTCGTGCCTGAGAATTTCGGGGCCCCATTGCGAACTTTGATTATAAACCTTTCGTAAAAAAAAGTTGACCAGTAGATAGATGAAAACTATAGAAGACTCCAAATGGATTATGGGGAAAATAGTTGTAGGAAATTTCTGTTTCTCTTTTAATATCATTTTCAAAAGAGATTCAGTCTAAAAATCCACTATCAGTTGTGATTAATGAAAAAAAAAATTTATTATATCTTAAATTATGCTTATAACTATATTTAATACGATGAAATTCTAAAGTTTTATAGAACTTCGATTCTTATATGTCTGTGTGTGTGTATTTACCTGTTCTTTTTGTTGAAGGTATAAATATTTACCTATTCTTGGAAATTTGTAACAAAATTCTAAGATTTTTATTTCAAAAATCACATTAGAAGATATAAGAAATTCACCTAAAAAATACAATAGTTAAGAAAAAGGATAAGGGAGTAAAAATAAAAGTTGATTTAATAAAAATGAAAAAACATCACATGTCAGCCATGGGATTCGAACCGGCGTCTCTTGGGTCAAATTCAAGGTGCTTCCAGCTGGGCTACTTCCCAACTACTGTTGATTATATTGTCTTTAATAATAATATGTGATTATAATAAGTTAATCTAAATAAGCCATTTAACAAGTGGGCCCCTTTGTGGTGGGGGGCCCAGTGCGGGCGCCCTGCCTGCACCCCCCACCACACGGCCCTGTCAAAGCAAGCCACATCATGTTCATCTATTTTCGATTATAATATAATCGTGAATTTAATATGGTATCTGAGCAGGTAGTCAAATCCTGATTTAAGCTTCTGCAATATAAGATTTTGTAGTCGTTGTGATTAAATAATCGATAAATCACTTCGTCGATTTTCTTTTTACATTTTCAAGTTAATCTTGTGACTTTTTCATTCTACAATTGTGAGTATCGTACAATCGAGATTACAAGTTTGATTCAAGACGACGATTCTCCTTATTTTTCGTTACAAAATCTAAAAGAAGTTTACTTCAACATGAAGTTCTATCTATAGTATTTTGATCTTCGAATTTTTTACTATATTTTGATTTTTCCTCTTCAAGTTAAACACTTCATATCTTCCGTGCTCCAACTTGGGGGAGGGGGGGTTGAGATACGTGATACATGAGACGGATCGAGAAGGCGAAGATCGGATGATCAAGACTAATCTGGGATATTAGAAGATATTGGAGATATAATTTCTTATATCAGGTTATTCTTGTAACTATATAATGGAAGTAATAGATAAACATTATCTAGTTTTCTAGTTTAGTTTGAAGAAACTAGGAAACACTAAACCCTAATTTACTCTATAAATAAGAGATGGGTTTTAGGAGTGTAAGTATTGCTAATCAATTATTGTAACGATTCACCACAATAGTGAGGAATAAATTATGTGTTGTTGTGTCTTTCTCCGAGGATGTAGGTCGTGCATATCCGACAGAACCTCGTTAAATACGATGTCTTTACTTCATGTTCATATGTATGATTTATAACATAATCGTGATTTTAATATGGTGAGGAATGAAGACAGGAAATAAATAACACCATATTAAATGAGATACGTGTCGTGTCATGTATCACGTATCTCTACAGCTCAACATCCATCAATCCAAAAAAAAAATCACATTAAGGTACTGTTTGTTTTTTAAACGTCTAAACTTTATCTGAATATGATTCATATTTATGTATATTTCATATATTTTATATGAAATGATGCATATGATTTTCTAAACAAAGTTATAATTTTACATTTTAACAACATCACAACTTAAAGCAACGTTTCCTATTAAATCCAGACATATTATATAGTTGAAACATTTACAGAGACTAGGTTTGAGATCTAACTCAGTTAACACAGTAGATAAATAGAACACGCAAGCTTATATTTAGCTCACGAAGCTAATTCAGATGTTAACAATATTCAGAAAAAAAAAAAAAAAAAAAAAAAAAAAAAAAAAAACAACAACACTACCTAACCCAATGTTTTTATTTATCATAATCAGATATAAGCAAGGAAAAACACATCTCAACCATGAATTTTAGAGAAAAGTGAGTCAAGGTCCTATCAAAACAACAATCATAGACTTCATATCACTTACTTTATGGTACAAACCGGAATGAAGAAAAAACAAATTTTTCTTTTTATCAATTAATCATAAACTAAAGATCATGAAAACCTTAATTTGAACTATACATCCAACTTGAATATAAGAACAATTAAAACTTTAGTTTAAGAAGATATCAGCTCACATGCCAAGAAAAATAAAGCCTTCTTGTTGTTGAGAAGCCTCTGAGACCCTAACGATATGACAAAAAGAGCTTTATATTTGAAGCTTGAAGCTAGACAAGAAAACACAGTATCATATGCTCAAACTTTGAAGGTAAAAATGGACATACATATAAGTAGGTTATGAAACCCCATTACTCAATAAAGATCAAACTGAAAGAACTGACCTTCCCTGCAACCAATGGTACAATTACAGCTTACGAAGAGATTACCATTTTCATAAACCCTAAGTTTACCACAAGAATCAACAATTTTACTTGTACACCCACACACTACCTCAAGATAATCTTCTTCTATCTTCACCTCATACATATCTTTCAACTCCTCCTCACTAAAGAGCACTTCTTCAGTAATAACTGTTGAAATATCTTTCTATATATTAAGATATCCCATATAATACATATTAGGAAATATCAAATATTAGAAACTAGTAAAGTTAGAAACTAGTAGTATTGTAACTCTATAAATAAAGTCTTATATTTCTTTTGTAATCCATCAAGGAATAAAACAATTTCTTTGATCAATTTCAACTTGGTACCAGAGCCAAAAGTCTTAAATTTTTGTTTGGGAATTTATATTGATTGAAAGAGAAGAGTCTTTCATCTTCGTTTTGTTTTTCTGGTTTAGCTAAAGTGAAGGGAAACTGATGCTTCCGCAATAATGACTCTCAATAAGGCAAATTCAAATTTTGCTAAAGTTGTTGGTCAATCTGGCAAAATTACATATAAGTGTACTCACTGCAACAAAATTGGTCATACCACAAGTCATTGTTATGAACTATTAGGCTATCCAGAATGGTGGGATCATAATCAAAAGAAAAACTCTAAGAAGACCCTTGTACATCCAATTGTTAAGCAAACTTCATCGACGGTAGCCACTACAGGTAATGTAGGCAAGACTTTAAATATGTCTACACAATTTTCGAATAGTACCTGGATAATTGATTTTGGTGCTACAGATCATATGACTTTTGATTCTAGACAGATCTCAACCATAAACCAATCTTCACATAAATATGTCTCTACTGCCAATGGCACCTCAGCCACTGTTGTAGGGGAAGGACCTATAACTCTAACGAACACATTGAACTTAGACTCTGTTTTGGTTGTCCCATCTTTAGATCATAATTTATTATCAGTGTCTCAAATAACCACCACTCTATTTTGTGTTGTCATCTTTTGGCCTGAATTTTGCGTCTTTAAGGACATCCGGACAAGGCAAACAATTGGTTATGGTGTTAGGCAAGGAAAGTTGTATTACTTGGATTTAGTATCGGAAAGCTCTAATAAATTGCGTCAGACATTAGTAGTGAACAATTCTGAAATAAAAAATAAAGATGAAATATGGTTATGGCATCGCCATCTGGGGCACGCCTCCTTTGGTTACCTTAAGAAATTATTTCCATCGCTATTTATTAAATGCGATGTTTCAAGTTTTCAATGTGATGTTTGTGCACTTGCAAAAAGTCATCGTGCATCGTTTCCGTTAAACTTAAATAAAAGTCCAACTCCTTTTATGATCTTACATTCCGATGTCTGGGGTCCATCTAAGGTTTCTACTTTGGGTGGGGCACGGTGGTTTGTTACCTTTATTGATGATTGTACTAGGATGACTTGGGTGTGTTTAATGAAATCTAAAAGTGAGGTAAAGTTATTATTTCAGAAGGTTCATAAACTGTTTAGTACTCAGTACAACGCAAATGTTCAGATACTCCGTAGTGACAACGGAGGAGAGTATATGGATCATGAACTTCAAACTTATTTGGTTTCTCATGGTATTGTTCATCAAACTACTTGTCCAAATACCCCTCAACAAAATGGGGTCACTGAAAGAAAGAATCGTCACTTGTTAGAAGTTATCAGGGCTATGTTGATCGAAACACATATGCCATTATCTTATTGGGGAGAAGCACTTCTTGCTGCAACCTATTTAATTAATAGAGTACCATCTAGTACTATTGAGTTTAAGACTCCTTTTCAAGCTCTATCGGATGTTACAACTTCTCTGACAGTTTCAAATTTACCTCCCCGTGTCTTTGGTGTGTAGCATTTGTTCATTTCATGAGCACCAACGTACAAAATTAACTCCAAGGGCATTAAGATGTGTATTTGTAGGGTACGGTGCAAATCAGAAAGGGTACAGATGTTATCATCCTCCAACTAAACGAATGTTTGTTACATCGGATGTTATCTTTCATGAAGATTCTAAGTATTTTTCACCTGAGTCTGAACTTCAGGGGGAGAAAACTAAGCAGGAAGTTCTGACTCTTGATTATGAAGAAACGGATAATCATGTAGAAGAGAACAAAATTGGATCTAATATTGAAGTAATTTTGATTCTTGAAGAAATCATTAGAGCTGAAATTGAAATTCCAGAATTACCAACACCTGAATCGGTAATGGAAGAAAGTGTTAATGAAATCGTTGAACAAATTGTGGATTCACCTCCAATTGAAGTCGTTGAACCAAGGGTTAGTAATATGCCAAACCAATTAGTTGTCGAGGATGTTCCTGAAGCACCTTCCGAACCACCTAGAAAAATATTACCGTCGCGTCAAACCAGAGGTATTCCTAAACCGACATATGAACCTGAGCTGTCTAGTAGAGTCAAATATCTTATGAGTCAGTATGTGTCAGATCATCAGTTGTCAGAATCAAATAAGTCATTTGTAAATCAATTATCTACGGTATATATTCCTAACAATGTACATGAAGCCTTATCTGATTCAAAATGGAAAGCAGCTATGAATGAGGAGATGAAATCCTTACAAAAGAATGACATTTGGGAGCTAGTTGACCGTCCAGAAGATAAAAATCCAGTGGGATGTCGGTGGATTTATTCAGTGAAGTATAAAGCAGATGGTACAATTGAACGTTACAAAGCGAGACTAGTGGCAAAAGGCTACACTCAAACTTATGGAGTCGATTACACAGAGACATTCGCTCCAGTTGCAAAAATCAACATTGTTCGCGTCTTGTTATCGTTAGCAGCAAATTTAGATTGGCCACTACAACAACACTTATTGTATATGTTGATGACATGGTGGTTACTGGGGATGATCTTGAAGAACGAAAGGCTTTACAGAATTACTTATCTAAAGAGTTTGAGATGAAAGACCTTGGTCCATTGAAATATTTTCTTGGAATTGAAGTATCTCGATCTAGTAATGGAATTTTCTTATCCCAAAGAAAGTATACTTTAGATTTGTTACATGAGGTGGGTATGTCAGCGTGTGAGCCGATTGATACACCTGTCGAATAAGGATTAAAGTTGTCAGTGGAGCCTAATCAGATACCGGTTGATAAAGAAAGATATCAACGCCGGTTGGAAGGTTGATGTACTTGGCGCACACGAGGCCAGATCCTGCATATGCGTTAAGTATTGTTAGTCAATTTATGCACAATCCCGGTGAAAAACAGATGAATGTTGTTTTACGCATTTTGAGATATTTGAAGGCGGCTCCTGGAAAAGGTATTTTGTTTACTAAAAATTCGAGTTGTCGAACTATTGATGTATATACTGATGCAGATTGGGTCGGGGAAGTAAATGGTAGGCGATCAACTGCAGGATATTTTACCTTTGTTGGTGGAAATCTTGTTACATGGAGAAGTAAAAAACAGAACGTTGTTGCACGTTCAAGTGCAGAGTCTGAATTTAGAGGAATGGCTGATGGCATATGTGAAGCATTATGGTTAAGACTCCTGTTGGATGATTTAGGATATCCTTCTGAAAGACCAATTCAATTGTATTGTGACAATAAATCAGCATGTGATATTGCTCACAATCCAGTCCAGCACGACCGCACAAAGCATGTTGAAGTGGATCGATGTTTTATTAAAGAAAAGTTGGAAGACAACATTGTAGAGTTACCAAAGGTTCGATCTGAAGATCAATTGGCTGATGTTCTTACCAAAGCAGTTTCAAGTCGAATATTTTCGAAAATGGTAGACAAGTTGGGCATGTGCGATATCTATGCACCAACTTGAGGGGGAGTGTTGAAATATCTTTCTAAATATTAAGATATCCCATATAATAGATATTAGGAAATATCAATTATTAGAAAGTACTAAGAATTAGGAACTAGTAAATATATTAGTATAAACTATTAAAAAACCAGTAAAATATTAGAAACTAGTAAAGTTAGAAACTAGTAGTATTATAACTCTATAAATAGAGTCATGTATTTCTTTTGTAATCCATCAAGGAATAAAACAATTTCTTTGATCAATTGTAACTATAACATCTCTGTGGACAATCTCTGTGATCTTTCTCTTTCTACACATGATCTCATCAGAAAGGGTTAGATGAAATTGATTGAGAAAACTCGAATGAAAAATTCATAAATGGGAAAGCATTATTAACTTCAATACCTGATTATAGGGTAAGAAATCTATATAAAGATTGCAACCATTAAGAGAATATCGATACATTGGAGTAAAGATAAAGTACATTGATTTACTTATGTTGAAGATTCCATTTCCCACGACAGGTTCTCTATTGTTACATTTTCACTATTAACATGAATAGCCCAAAAGTCCAAAAAAATTTCAAATTTTGAAATGTACCAAACAGATCATTTCGGTATATACCATTTTTGGGACTCACAAAAAAAATCATCTTTATATGACATTGTTACCTTATTGCGTTACACAAAAGGAAAACAACCCATACATTTTACAGTTGAACTTTACGCAATTTAGTTTGTCTTGCGTACAAAACAAACATATTCCTACATATATCTACACACTCACTAAACAACCAACCATTATACTACATTGGTGTATTTGTACGAGGCAAAAACAAATATTCAAAAAAAATGGAATTTTTTACTTATTGGGTTATTTCCCAAATAGCCCCCAACTTTGTGACCAGCTTCCTGCCTAGCCCCATACTTTATCAAAAATACCCAGATGACCCATTTTTTCAGATTTCGTTATCACCGTTAACTAGTCATCATCTCTCTCTCTCCTCCGTCTCATCACCTCTCTCTGCCACCTCATTTTCTCACCATCTCATCATCTTCAACGGCAGAGTTCGTCGGCCAGCGAATTTTCCGGTCGGTAACCTTCAAACACAAAAAAATAATTCTCTCTTCCCCTCTCTCTCTCTCTAACACTCCGATGAAGGGAAACCTTATTGCGTTACACAAAAGGAAAATAACCCTTTACATTTTACTGTTGAACTTTACGCAATCTTGTTTTGAAGGTTGCCGGCCGGAAAATTCGCTGGTCGGCGACCTCTGCCGTTGAAGATGATGAGGTGACGAGAAGTTGAGGTGGCAGAGAGAGGTGATGAGATGGAGGAAAGAGAGAGATGATGACTAGTTAACGATGTTATAACGGAATCTGAAAAAGAAGGTCATCTGGGTATTTTTGATAAAGTAGGAGGCTAGGCAGAAAGCTAGTCATAACGTTGGGGGCTATTTGGGAAATAACCCTTACTTATTTTATATTAAGTTTGGATCTTTGTACAACATTTATAGCTCGATTTCACCTCTCAATCTCAATCCTCAAGCGCTCAAGCTGTGGAGAAACTCGGTAAATCAATCTTCAAATTTTTTTTTTCACACCTTAAACGTAATCCAATTCACTCTTATTCCTCTCCCAACTTCCTTCAGCTCGCGAGCATCTTTGCATGTCATGGAGTTTGTGGAGGAGTTCCTCATATCCAGATCCACTCATCAACATGGGAATTTCATTAGGATTTTTGAGTTTAAGGTCCAAAAATAGGGGGAGTAATGAGTCATATATCCACTCCTAAATTAATAAATAGAATAAAACCAAAATAAATCGAAAATGTAAAATAAGTCCAAAAATTAACTATTTGGTGGGCCCCATGCATCAATCCTTTAATTATCTCTCATTTCTGCCCTTTCATAAATATTTTTTAACCATTGGTGAACCAAAGGTTTATACTGGTTAAGTTAATAACTCTTTCCATATATTTTATGAAAGAATATTTATGTTGGATTCTTAATACCAATCTTTATTTCCATAAACTTCATAAATATTTAACCAAATCAGTGGATATTTAACAAAAATGAGTTGCACTCTCAAAAAAATGAGTTTCTATCTATGTAACTCTATATTCTTTGAATTTAAGAAAATATATTATTTCTAAATCCGTTGTATTTGGTATTTGATTAAAGTAACCTACCAAATCAATGGATATTTACCTAAAACGAGATGCTCAATCCCAAAAACGAATTTCTCTCTCTGTAACTCTTTGTTCTTTGAACTTCAAGAAAGTATGAAGTTGTGATTTGCATTTTATCTCTACCTCGATCTAATTAGACATCTACAAATTAGTTTGTGAGGTATGTCCAACTTAAATTGATCGTCAGAATCTATAAATCTCTATTACTACGATCTTCTTAAAAAAATTATTTATTCTAACAAAAAACTTATATGTAACATTTTTTACTATCACTTTTTGGTAAAAAGTGAATGTTGAAATCTATTAATTCAATATTTTTTTCATAAAAAAGTTTCATAAAGTGAAATTGTGTTTGCTACATTTTCGGTACTCTACTAGCATTTTCTACATTCTATTAGCACCTGTTATGAATTTGTTACAATAGGTTAAAAAGCAAATACTATTTTGTTAGCATCTTATTGATTCTAATAACATTTTTTACATTCCATTAGCATCTGTTGAATGTATTTATTGCAGTAGGTTAAAATGCAAATACTATTTTTTTAGCATCCTATTGATTCTACTAGCATATTCTACATTCTATCAGTATCTGTTGAATGCATTTGTTACAATAGGTTAACAAATACTTTTTAGTAATTAAAATGTATAAGGTGAAATTGTTTTTGTTACATTTTCCGTATTCTACTAGCATTTTATCGATTCTAGTGACATCTACTAGCATTTTCTACATTCGTATTCTACTCTGTCAATCTCATTGATCTCACGTGACGTTAACCTTTTAGCCCGGGCCTGCGCCAATTTCTGGCTCCGCCTCTGTTTTCACCAAACAAGCGTTCGTCAACACTTATCAATGTTATGTCTACCCAATACCAAATTATGATGAGCCAATGGAGTACATCGATGAAACAAGAACACTACCTCCGTTAACAAAGAGAAAACCGGGAAGACCAAGGACAGTAAGAAGAGAGAGCTCAGGAAACATACCCAAATTTCTTAGTTATATATGTTATCAATGGATTCAGCATTAAGTGTACGCACTATTTGTTTCCTTAGTTATATATGTTATCAATGGATTCAGCATTAAGTGTTTGAGTTCATCATGCTTTTGCGCTACCACGTATTATAATTGTATAGTTTCAGTAGTGTCCAAGAAATTTGAGTAACATCTTTATCGTATATATAAACCTGTTGAACGACATCTAAAATATAATATAATTGTGGTATTATAGAACATTGATAAATAATCCCATAACTGCTCAAGATGTTATTCAAACTTAAAACATAAACATGTTTGCTACGTTTTATCACATAGTCCGTTACAAAATACAAGTTAAAGTACTTAAACATTTTTTTCTCCATATATCATTCGATTCATTCAGCAACAACCAAGTTAGTTCACCCCTCTTCCTTTGCGGCTAGTTTTGTCCAATCATATTTTTGCATCTCGTTAGGAAAATGTTTATAGTTCGATTCGATATAAAGTTCTTCCATATGCGAAATCACATACAACCTACAATCAGGTCTGTCAAAGTTCAAACAACAAACCAATTCAACATCTTTGGGTTGTAACCATTTATGCGTTTCTATAAGAAACTAAAAATTGCTAGTCAAACAAGTCATTTTTCTTATGAAACCAGTTTTGAACAGTGACCATTTCAAGGTTCTATGATAAACTTCAAAAATGCTAGACAAAAAAATGACATTATTTTTACAATCCAATTTATTCTCTCATTTTTTTCCCATATTACACCATGTAATGTTCTATAGTTGTCAAAAAATCAAGTTTGACTGGTAACCATTGATAAAGTTTTATAAGAAACTTAACAATGCTAGACAAAATATTAAGTTTTTATTGAAAGTAACTATTTTCTGGATCTAACACTATGCTTGAAAGTCTACAATACAAAATCCTAAATTAGATAGAACCCTAAATTGTCGGTCTAAAATAAAAAATTTAAGCAGAAACCATTTCTTCAAAGATATTTCACAACAACAGAGACAAGGTAACAATACAAATTTTTTGTTGCATGCAAAAAAGAAACATACTCTTCACTTTGAACTGATTTAGGGTTTTGAAAATAACTTCCATTAAATCACTTCGAAAAAACTAAACCCTAAAAATTTCTTATTAACTAATCAATTTCAGAAAAATAAATCATAGTTAAAGTTGTAAAAATCAAAACCTAATTCGTTTTCTGTTGTAGAAATCAATTTAAATCATAAACAAAGTTGAAGGAACAACAAAAATGATGAAAACCAAAATAACTTACTCTTTACTGTTGATGATGATGAAAGAAACCAACAATGGATTCTCCCTCTCTCCCACTCGATGCTCTCTCTCTCTCTGTTAGGTTTATTTTGGGCGTGTTTAAGATAAGAGTTTCCCTCTCTTTCTATCTCTCTCTCTCTTTAGTTTGATATTTGAGGAAAAGGCAACTTTTTTTTTTTTGGTTATTTTTTTGAAACAGAAAAGGCTACTTTTTTTTGTTATGTTAAACGAAAAAGACAACTTTTTCCGGGGAAAAAAAGTATATTTTTGAAGAAATAAATGTAATGAATCTCTATATATTATTGTATCTTTTATTTTGGCTTGTTTTTTTTTTTTAACTTAGGATAGGTTAGTCAGTAAAAGAGAATAAGAGGATAGACATGTAATTTACTTTGAGTAGATTTATTTTCTATTTCAGATTATCTTTGGTCTCTAGACTCATTGATCATGCGATTTTGGACTTAAATCTCATCCCCCGATTTCATTGTTACTAAGTTCATTGAAATTAAGGTTTAAGAAATCTAAAGGAGAAAGAATGCTACGATTTGCCTCTTTCGCAATTGTTGTTGATCCATTAATGCTTCCAAAAAAAATTGACCAGTTGATTGATAATGGAACCACAACGATCTGAAAAAAAAAACTCGTCGGAAAAGTGCGGAAACATGAATGAGGGTCTATTAACCTGCTCAGAGAATCACAAGAATAACTTGGACAAAAAAAATATCAACAAAGTGATATCGATTACTTGCGTGAAAGTTTGTTTGAAACCATAAATCTACACCACCCGTCAAAGGAGATACTTAAGAAAAAAATATCGAGAAAGTCGATTACTTAATCACAACGACAAAAAAGATCGTCGGAACTTGATAATTACAAGAATAAATTGGGAATCTATATCAGAGTGATTGATCAATCCTTATATCACAACGAAAAAAAAAGAGTTAATTCCTATATGGCCCCCTACTTTGTGACCAGCTTCCTTTATGGCCCCCTTTTTTTTCGTAAATTCAAATATGGCCCCCTATTTTCATGTAAATGTCCTAACTACCCTTCCTTTAAATCTTTTTTCAAAATAAAATCAAAAAAACAAACATAATTCCACCTCACTTCCCTCTCCACCACTTATCTCTCTCCACCTCACCTCTCTTCCCAAATCATCTTTCTCTCTCTCCAACTCACCTCTCTCTCTCTCCACCTCACTCTATCTTCTCCGATGAAGGTCGCCGGCCGGTGACCTTCAACCTAAAAAAAAAAAAATTTCTCCCTCTCTCTCTAAAAACTCCGGCAAAGGGGGTTCTTCAACAGACCCGTACTCCGGCGAAGGGAACCCCCTTCGCCGGAGTTTTTAAAGAGAGAGATGAGAGTAAAAAAAAAAAAAAAATTTTTTTTAGGTTGAAGGTCGTCGGCCGGAAACCTTCATCGGAGAAAATAGAGTGAGGTGGAGAGAGAGAGAGGTGAGGTGGAGAGAGATAAGTGGTGGAGAGGGAAGTGAGGTGGAATTATGTTTGTTTTTTTAGTTAATTCCTATATGGCCTCCTACTTTGTGACCAGCTTCCTTTATGGCCCCCTTTTTTTTCGTAAATTCAAATATGGCCCCCTTTTTTGAGGTAAATGTCCTGATTACCCTTCTTATTAATATTTTTTCAACACAAAAAAAAAAAATTGAATTCCACCTCACTTCCTACTCCCCCACACATATCTCTCCACATCATCTCTCTCTCTCTCCATCTCACCTCTCTCTCCAACTCACCTCTCTCTCTCTCTCCAACTCATCTCTCTCTCTCCAAGTCACTCCTTCTTCCCCGACCAAGGTCGCCGGCCGAAAAATTTTTGACCGGCGACCTTAAAAAAAAAAAATTTTACCTCTTCTCTCTCTCTCTCTCTCTAGAAAAACCCCTTCGCCGGAGAAGGTCTATTCTAGAACAGACCTTCAAGATCTGTTCACGAACAGACCTTCAAGGTCTATTCTCCGCCGAAGGGGATTTTTCGGCCGGCGACCTTCGTCGGAGAAGGAGTAACTTGGAGAGAGAGAGAGAGAGAGAGGTGAGTTAGAGAGAGAGGTGAGTTAGAGAGAGAGATGAGTTGGAGAGAGAGATGAGTTGGAGAGAGACAGAGAGGTGAGTTGGAGAGAGAGAGAGGTGAGTTAGAGAGAGAGATGAGTTGGAGAGAGAGAGAGGTGAGTTGGAGAGAGAGGTGACGTGGAGAGAGGTGACGTGGTGGAGAAGGAAGTAAGGTGGAATTTAGGTTTTGTTTTTTATTTTATTTTGAAAAAACATTAATCAGAGGGGAAGTAATGACATTTGTCTGAAAATAGGGGGCCATATTTGAATTTACTAAAAAAAGGGGGCCATAAAGGAAGCTGGTCACAAAGTAGGGGGCCATATAGGAATTAACTCTTGTTTTTTTGATTTTATTTTGAAAAAAGATTTAAAGGAAGGGTAGTTAGGACATTTCCATGAAAATAGGGGGCCATATTTGAATTTACGAAAAAAAGGGGGCCATAAAGGAAGCTGGTCACAAAGTAGGGGGCCATATAGGAATTAACTCAAAAAAAAAGGTTTTAAGAAGAGTCGAACAAATCGACAAAGTAACTGAAAGGTAGAATCACGATGCTAGAAAATCGTCAGAAATAGTGGAAGCAAAAAAAAAACACAGGATTAACAAATCTGCTCTTTATACCATGTGAAAGTTCATGTGTGTTGATAGATTAGAATATACAAACTAGAATAAAGAACACAATAGTTTACGTGGTTCAGTCGGAGGATCACGACCTACATCCACGGAGAAAGTCATTAGTGGCTGTATTATATTATCTTTACAATCCTGGGATTGATTGGTTACAGACTCGAAGACTCAATGCAACTCAATGAATAAAATACATAGAGGTCACTTCTATTTATAGAGTGACTGTGGTATCTTAGTTTCCGAGGACTCTATCTAGGATAAGTACAAGGTAATATCTTTCAAATCTTCATATATCTTCACGGTTGAAATTTGATATCTTCGCATCTCGATCATCTAGATCCTAATACTCTAACAAGAAGAAACTTATAATTATGTATTTTAGTATTATCCCAAATCTCATATTCCCAAAACTACTTCAGATTTCGTTAGGAAGATTATATACTTGTGAGAAAAAATTTGTGTTTATAGATAGTGATTTCTGTACGAAGTTGAACATTGCTTGGTGCCGATTTGGTAGCAGAAGACACAATAGAGGAGAGAGAAGCTCTCAAGTGACGTCATGAAACTTCAGTAATTTGATCTTGGTCACCGGCAATCGACATCGGTAATCGGAGATAAGGGACTCATGACCCAATTGCAGGAATTTAAACAATCGATCTCACTAGTTCCAACTCAACCATCTCCGTCCTCCATTAACATCTTCAACTTTCTAGAGAGAGAAAATAGATATAGGTTTGAAAACCCAGTTTTGAGGGTAACGACAGTGCAAGCAAACGTTTGGAGAAGGTTTCTGTCTAATATTTCTCAAGAACCTGTTTCATGTTTATTTCTAGATCTAGAATTCTAGAGTTAAAAGTGTATTTTGGGGACATCTTCTTGTTCTGATCTACAGAAAGTCTGGTTCTTTCATTTAAACAATTATTTTCTATGATGTGATGATCTTAGTAAGATGGTTATAGATCAATATTTTATTTTAAGGTTGTTTGATTTTTACCTTCACGGTTTCCTCGTCGTCGAGCTCAACATCTCAGATGACAATGATAGTCTCCGGGATATTTCTCTTTATGTGGGCGATTTCTTGGACCCTATGCCTCCCTTTGAGATGAAAGTCATGTATCATAATTCCCCTCACTGTCTTTTGAAACCAAGATCAGGAAGTTCTGAATGGTGCTTTTCCGGCCGATCGGAGGGAACGGAGAGGGCTCTGGTGGCCGTCACACATGTCAATCTCATACCTTCCCTTTCTCCTCTGGCTTACACGTATTACTGGGAATGGGATAGTCTCTCGACATGTGTCCACTCAAAGACGACCTTGGGTCTCGCTTTGGACATCTGTTTCCCATTATTTTCTGGGTCCAACTTACTTCGGGCCTATTTATGTTACTGTTTGGGGCACCCATTTGACCCTGGAGCATCTAGTTGGGCGTGGGCTTTATTCCTGTTAGGCAAACTGTATGATCCTGGTAAATTGGTCAAAGGTTTTCCTCAAGCTGCTACTAGAACTGTTTGCTTCTCTAGAGCTGGTTACATCTCTTTAATGGCTATTCGATATAAACTTGTTTGGTTTTTGTCATGGAACACAAAGGGATTCACACTCTCTCCACCATCAGTAGCTTTGCTGCTTCTTTTAATTGATTCAATCAGGTCTTTTGACTTGATCTGGACCAGCAACCGTAATCACCAGGTATTCAATCTTTCCTCCTCTGGCGGACAATTGGATATTATTTCTCTATCGAAAGAAGTCTGGAGGGTAACCCTGGAGTCTGATGATTCCAAACTCTGGAACCTAGTTGTCTTCTTTGGAGACACTAGATTCCTTTTTTCATCCTACCTGGGAGGTGTTTTTCTTTGTGTTTCCGAGACAAAAGTGGACATGTTTGTTTAAAAGTTTTATGGAGTGGCACTGGTTTCCTGAGACCTCACACTTGATTTCGAATGAGCTGCAACGGACTCTGACTCTACTACACACTTGTGGGATTCGGTTGCTACTCTTCTTCCTTTCATGAATGGTTGGACCGCTGTTAGATTTAAGACAGTTCGGCCGACGGCTTATCAAGTAGCCATGAGAGTTATACTTAGGAGAATTAATTTTATGTTGCACTTCACGGTTTTTAGCTCCTTTATTGTAACTTTGCTTTTCCATCTGTAAACTCCTGGTTTTATAAATAATACCATGCTTACGATTGCCTCAAAAAAAAAAATTGAACATATAATGAATGTTCACATGTTATTTGTGAGTTCTCTGCCCATGGAATATTCATGTATGAACTTGGATATTGTTATTAGGTTTAATTTTGCAACTCTATTTGATCTCTCTTAAGTAATCCTCTACACTAGTCTTCTCACAAAATCGATATTATATTCTTCCACATTTATCCGATTGTGCAACCGATTGAGCAGTTTTATTATAGTAATAGATTTCACTTGTTCTGTCACGTGTTTATTAAGTTCAATGCATGGCTAGTCCAGGTTCAATCATTTTTATATATTCGGGTTCCTAGTCCGTTTTGTTTTAAAAAAAAATTTGGACCTGAAGTTCGAATAACATAGGGGTATCTGAGGAAGGTTTGGGTGTTCCTCAAGTCCATCTCTACTTTTTCCGGCTTGTTATAGTATTTGAACTTCTTTTTCGGATTAATGTAGTATCTCCGAATTTATGTCTTAATTTTCTATCCTTCTTGGAAGTTCTTTGTTTTACTTGTTCTCTAGAAGAGCTTGAACTGGAATAAACTTGGGATTTGCGAGATTCATTTCTCGCTTCTCAGAATACTATGGTCGCTAAGCGAAGATGCCCTATAGAGTGTAACTCACAGAAGTCCGATGTTTTATTAATTCTAGGCTAAAAATTCACGTTAAAGGAGAGATTAGAGAAAAAGAGAGTAGATAAGAGGGGGAAAGAAATGCACTCACTGAATTGTAGTTTTGGGGAGAGAGATGCACCCTCTTAAATAGTCAGCCAATGACCTTACCAAATCACTTCTCGTGAAATACAGGACATCTAGGTCGTAAAAGTAAATAGATATATTCATTGATAAGAAATATAAAAAAAGTGTGAACTTTGAATAGATTGATGATAAAAATGAATCTTCTCCCGAAAGGTGATTTGATTGATGTTGAAGCCTTGGTTCAATTCTCAAAGACATTATAGTTGATCAAATTCTATTGAGTTCGACTCGTAACGATCATTTAACAAATACTGAATCTGGTAATCAAATAATTGAGCAACTAGATGCATTTACTAATGAAATTTAGTTGACATTTGTTAAAAGTATCTGACGAATTATGACTTCAGTAATTGTATTGAGTAGAAAACAGATATTTTTAACATTGTCAAAAAATCACTTATTCACCAACATTGTGTGGGCCTAATCGTTTTCATTTTCCATCTTATGGAAAAGCATTTTCGTCCTACTCAACCTATCCCCCTCATCTGGGTATTTTAGTGATTGGTTTATAGGAATTGAATGATTATATTTGTACCTAATATTAGACGACGAACTTCTATCTTCTTTCCATTACCGCATTGATGAGTAATTTCGCCAATGACAAGCCTAAGGGCCACCAAATTATTGGGGATTTTTGGGGCCAAATTTTTGGGAGTGTCTATAAGAATTTCCAGCCAATTAAATGATTTCAGTCTGGCCCAACACCAGGTAACTAGATAGGAGCGCCCACGATTAAGACGTTGAAGAAGTTTTCCTTCTTTTCAATAAATGGGCCCCACCAAAATATACAACTTCCTTTTTTTTTTTCTTTTTTTTTTTTTTTTTTTTTTTTTTTTTGTTGATGGTACAACTCTTTCCTTTAACAAATTAACTCTATTTTTAAATTTTGACATATGTAGTTTTATCTTTTTCTATTTTGAGTTCATCACTAGGAGTTGGGAGACATTTCCTTTTAATATATAATTTTAGTTTGATAAACTTCATTTTATCCTAGATGAATCTAAATGACCTTCTTTTTTGGGAGAAATTTCCTCATGTTATAAGATCTCAAACTCAATGTTTTAAGTTACTCCACGGGAATAACAAACACATAAAAAAAACACATCACTAAAGTCTTGTTGCAACTTGACTTTCAAATATGTTATATAACGATAAGTTCTTCTTCTAGCCTCTAGGTACTAAATATAATCTGAGAACCCGAACTCCTCACACTTTAAGTCATTGAATGAAGTCTTAAAACTTCGACGCGTAAAGCAAGTGGTCTATAAAACCGAAGATAAAATCGCCCAAATACCCGTTGGTCTCATTTTAGCATCGCAAAAAAGTGTTCCCCATGTCTGTTGGCTAACTATTGCAATGAATTCAGCCATGATTAAATTGATAAAATTTACATTACGTATGCGTTTTTGAATGATGGGAAACATATTTAGTTTCTACATAGATTCTATAGGATCGGGTTCGACCTAGAATCATGAAGGTCTAAGGTGAAACTAAAATTTGCAGATAATACGAGGGGCCTCATTTTTGGACTGGGTCCATGGGTTTTAAGTCCAAAATAAAGTTCAAAAAAAGTTTAAGGTCCAATCTTCCCAGAAAATAGGTTTTTAGTCCTTTTCGTTTTGGAAGAAACATTGTTGATAAATAACGTGTTATGTATGACACATATAAAAAAAATAAAATAAAGTATGGAAAACATGAAATAAAGTATGAAACTTTAACAATAAATTACAGGTAATTTATGAAACAAAACAAGAATTTTTAAACAGAAAAATACTGTGAAGTCTAGACATACTTTAACTAATTTGGACTAAATATCCATTATAATTATTATTTGAGTTAATTCCTATATGGCCCCCTACTTTGTGACCAGCTTCCTTTATGGCCCCCTTTTTTTCGTAAATTCAAATATGACCCCCTATTTTCAGGTAAATGTCATTACTACCCTTCCTAATTCTAAATTTAAAACATTAAAACAAAATTATTTCCACCTCACCCCCCTCTCTCCCTCCACCTCATCTCACCCTACACCTCACCCCTCTCTCTCTCCAACTCACCTCTCTCTCCAACTCACCTCTCTCTCTCCAACTCACCTCTCTCTCTCCAACTCACCTCTCTCTCTCCAACTCACCTCTCTCTCTCCAACTCACCTCTCTCTCTCCAACTCACCTCTCTCTCTCCAACTCACCTCTCTCTCTCCAACTCACCTCTCTCTCTCCAACTCACCCTTCTTCTCCGGTAAGGTGGCCGGCCGGAAAATTTTCCGGCCGGCCACCTTCAAATTAAAAAAAAAAAAAAAAAATTTCTCTCTCCTCTCTCTCTCTAATTTTTTTTTTTTTTTTTTAATCTCTCACCTCTCTCTCTCTCTAAAACTCCGGCGAAGGGGGTTTCCCTTCGCCGGAGGATCTGTTCACGAACAGATCTGTTCGTGAACAGATCTGCTGTTCACGAACAGAGATCTGTTCGTGAACAGCTCTCTGTTCACGAACAGCTCTGTTCGTGAACAGAGAACAACTCTCTGTTCACGAACAGAGCTGTTCGTGAACAGAGAACAATTCTCTGTTCACGAACAGTTCTCTGTTCGTGAACAGAGAACAACTCTGTTCACGAACAGATCTCTGTTCGTGAACAGAGAACAACTCTGTTCACGAACAGAGCTGTTCGTGAACAGAGAGCTGTTCACGAACAGCTCTGTTCGTGAACAGCAGATCTGTTCACGAACAGATCTGTTCGTGAACAGCAAGTCTGTTCACGAACAGATCTGTTCGTGAACAGATCCTCCGGCGAAGGGAAACCCCCTTCGCCGGAGTTTTAGAGAGAGAGAGAGGTGAGAGATTAAAAAAAAAAAAAAAAAAATTAGAGAGAGAGAGGAGAGAGAATTTTTTTTTTTTTTTTTAATTTGAAGGTGGCCGGCCGGAAAATTTTCCGGCCGGCCACCTCACCGGAGAAGAAGGGTGAGTTGGAGAGAGAGAGGTGAGTTGGAGAGAGAGAGGGGTGAGGTGTAGGGTGAGATGAGGTGGAGGGAGAGAGGGGGGTGAGGTGGAAATAATTTTGTTTTAATGTTTTAAATTTAGAATTAGGAAGGGTAGTAATGACATTTACCTGAAAATAGGGGGTCATATTTGAATTTACGAAAAAAAGGGGGCCATAAAGGAAGCTGGTCACAAAGTAGGGGGCCATATAGGAATTAACTCTTATTATTTTGGCTTAAAATCCTATATTAATATTAGGGGGGACTAAATGTGTGTTTAGGGGTAGATTTTTGGACTAGGAACCCAAAAAGAAAAAATATTTTGACAAAAAAAGATTCCTAGCTGATGTGGCGGGTGTGGTTTCAAACTTTGACCAAATCTGAAATCTAGGCCGTTGAGAGATGAAAATCACAACCGCCACATCAGCTGTGAATTTTTTTTTGTCAAAATCTTTTGTGATTCTAGCATCTCTCTAATTTGAAACCCTTTTCTACGAGTAGGACAGTTCTGTTTTTTCTTATTAATGGACATTTACTGGAAATACAAAACAAGACCTTGTTAAGGACAATCATGCATAGTTCAACAAAAAAAAAAAGGACAATCATGCATTTCTAGTGAACATACTTGGACCAGAAATCCATCGTGAATAGGCCAAGGAACGGTGTCTTGATAGTTGTTGCTCTTGTTTTCGACTGGCTTCTTTATTCTGTGACAAACCTTGTTTGTCTTTGAACAACTTAATGGAAGTATAAAGAAGATGAAGAGACCAAATTAATCAATTGAAATCTCAATACCCTGTGATATTAAAGATAAGTATTTTCTTTTACATTCATTTGTTTCACTTTGATTTCTAATGTTGTGGAGAGGTTTCCCATTTAATTTTGAATAGTGTTAATATTTTCAAATTTTCATTATTGATAGTTGTTAATTTGGGACTATTTTACATTTGAATCTATTATACATTTTTGTTATTTGTTATATTCACTAAAAAAAAGATAATTACTAGAGAAAACATGAATATTAGGAAAGAATCGATATAGATATTGATATCTGAAAGAAGAAAAGATATTGATTGCTGCAACAACTGGCAGAAGAGTAATAGTTTTCATAGTTTGACCTAGATTTTTCATCTAAAGTTTCATTATCTTTACGAATCTTACTAAACTCTAGAAATGGATTCTAGAAATACTAAAACTTGATTTGATTTTATTATGAATTATCCAAAATATTGAAACTTTATAGCGATATAGCTATTCAAAAAGATAATTTTTGAAGAATTTAATGTGTATGAATTTTGGAGCAATCAATAAGATTTAGTAGTTCTTAATTCTCACCACATCATAATAAACATATCTTGTAAAGAGATGAAATTTTTGCTAGAATACAGAGAGGAATAGGGAACCTTGAAATTAAAAAAAATCATATTTTAGTTTTCTCCAAAATCTTATTTTCTGAACGCTAGTATTTCATTATTATGATTATGCACTCACAAGAAAATACTTGTGTTTATATAGATAATGATTTCTATATGAAGTTAAGCATGAAATAAATGTTCACTTCTTATTTGTTAGTTCTCTACCCATGGAATATTCAAAGTGTGAATGCAGTAACATTAGTGAAATTTCCATATTTGCCATTGGGGAAAATGCAAATCATTAGAGATGATCTTATTAGGTTCAATCTTGCTACTATGTTTTGTCCCTTGAAAGTAGTTCTATATACTTTTTTCTTTTTATCTGTATTAGTCTTCCCATAAAATCAATGTTATCTTCTTCCACATTTTCTGGATTATTCAACACGGTCAGTCATGTGTATTGAGTTTAATGGTGAGTCTAGACTTTGTCATTTTTCTATAATAGGGAGTTTCCGTTCTTGTTTCGCTTTTGAAATTTAGCTCAAAGTTTGGATAACTTAGGTGTATGTCAGGAAAGTTTTAGTGTTCCTCAAAGTTAGTCTTTAAACTTCTTTTTTTCAAATATAATGTAGCATCTTCGAATTTCATGGTCTAAATTTTCTAGCTTTCTTGGATTTTTTTGTTTTACTTGTTCTTTCTTAGAGAGCACATTGGAATAACTTAGGAATTGAGACATTTATTTCTCTCGAGTTCTTAAGAGAAGATCTCCTATATACTGCAACTCGTAAAAGTTCGATGTCTGATTAACTGTAGGCTGAGAATTCACATTGAACAAGTTAACCTATTTCATGAGCCAGCCTAGTCAACCCCAAAAAGTGTAAGGGTTAGGGACACAATAAGTTTTGGGAGATGCTAGAGTGCCCAGTTTTTAGCCCATTAAATTGCCCAGCTGATGTGGAATCACTAAAAGACAAGGGTTTTTCAAAGTTTGACTACGGTAGGGACCGCTTTTATTTCTAAATAAGGAAAGTTGGGCATTTTAATGGGCAAAATTGCTGGACACTCTATCATTTCCCATAAGTTTTACCAGCTGCACACACCAAGACTTGGTCCAAAGGCTTGGACACTATCTTTGGTAAGCCAGACACTTTTAAAGGAAAAGACACATCTTTTGTTAACCCACGCAATTAGTGAATGAAAGGGATTACCTTTGTATATGATAAAACACTACAGTACGAAGAGATTAATTGTTTTGAAAGGTTTTCTTTTGTTCTCAAAAAAAAAAAAAAAAATTTGTTTAGTATTAATAGTTTCAGATTCTCGCTATTGATATTAAATTTGTGACTTTATGTTTTGAATCAATGAGTAATGGTTATATTAGCCTATTAGGAGTTAATTCCTATTTGGCCCCCTACTTTGTGACCAGCTTCCTTTATGGTCCCTTCTTTTCTTTAAATTCAAATTTGGCTCCCTTTTTTTAATTCCGTCAGTTAACTTTAATGTTTAACAATAATTGTACATTAAACAACCAAGAGGAGCAATCAAATACTAAGCTATTTACATTTAAAAAAAGAGAACAACATTTAAAAAAGAAAAATAATATTTCATTGTACATTTAAAAAAAGATAATTACATTTAAAAAAAGAAAAATAATATTTCATTGAAGCCTGAACTATAAAATAGATGTGAGAGATTATTTTTTTCTTACAGTGAAAAGATATCAGTCTGGCAAGAGTCCTATTTATATATTTTTCGAAGTAGTTACTTTGGAAAGTTTTTCACAAAAAAATAGATCAAGAATGTGGAAGAGAGATTTTCTCCCCACTAATTTCTCATCCTCCCACGTTTTTCTACTGAATAGAAAAAGAAAAAGAGAGAAATATAAGGGTAGTAGTTACTCTAAGCAATTTTAGTTGATTTACATCCTTCTTTTTGGAGTCTATTTACATAAAAAAAATTTATATCATCCGTCGGATGTGTTCCCAACCAAATCTTTAAAATAAAATGGACGAGACTTATCTCCTAGATAACTGACTGACATGTTTTAATATAATAGATGTTTTGAATCAATGAGTAATGGTTAGGGAGATTTGCTGTTTGGACCCCCTTTCGTATAATTGACTTGCTGTTTGGACTCCCTTTTTCCAGAGTTGCACTTTGGACTCCCTTTTCCAAAAAGAAAGTTAAATATAACATTCTTAGAAGGAAAATTACTATTTTATCCTCCACTCAATGCACCAATATATAAAAAACCAATTCAAATGATTTCTTTTTCACTAACAATTCAAATGATCTTGAGAACAAGAAAGAAAACAAAAGAGAGATTCAAATCTAAGTACTCATTCCATCATTTCATTCCAAATTGAATAAATGGCAAACCCACCTCCTACTAAAACACCCATTAATTAAACTTCTAGAGAGAGAGAGATGAATAGCACCTGTACCATTCAATGGTTGGATCCAATTTTTACTTCTTCTTGATATTTATCCTCTCCTAATGAAATTAAACTATCTCTCATTAGCTATGGTTTACTATAGCAAATGGAAGAAGTTCTCACTGTTAAGCAAAATGGAAGAAATAAAAATTGTTTCCTTATCACTAAAAGATTCAAATGCACAATACCCTTTAGCAAACCCTGAAACATGGCTTCTAACTGTAATTTCATGGCCTTCAGGAAGTGGGATTTCAATATCAGATTACTTTTCACCATTTTTAGAGAATCTGAAGTATTTTAATTAAGGGTTGTGAACAATATCATAACTAAGAGAAAATAATTCACAGATTCTAGGTCAACCTTAGGATGAGCAGTCATGGAGGATTTCAAATTCGCGTTAAAATCAAAACCACCCACAATTTTTGAATCACCGGAATTTGTAATTTCAATTTGCTATTGATTATCCACACAACAAGTTCCGTGAATAAAATTGATCGGAATCAGGAGTAGCTTCGGCTTTGGGTGGTGGTGCTTATGGGAATTAGAATAGGATGACCAACCTCTTTCTCTCTCTAGTTTCTCTCTCTAGAAATGAGAGGAGTGTTTCACACAGAATGCCTAACCGAGATTTTCTTGTCGTTGCTTGAGTATCTAATTTCAAATACCCAAGTTCTTGATAATCATCTTAACAAAAAAAAAGTTCTTGATAATCATCTTAACAAAAAAAAAAAAGTTCTTGATAATCATCAAATAGGGCAAGACCATTATCTCATTATTTCATCTACATATTTTGCAAATCCTAAAAATCAATTTAAGTAATTAAGGGATTAGGGTTTGTGAGGAAGAAAATGAGTTAAAGATAGAAGAAGAAGAAGATGAGTTAAATAAACTAGGGGGTCTAAAATGCAATATTGATGATATAAGGATAAACTAGGAATTCTTTAAAATATAACTTTAGAGGCGGTATATTCTCAAATGATTCCGTTAAAAGAGAGTCCAAAATGCAACTCTGGAAAAAGGGAGTCCAAACAGCAAGTCAATTATACGAAAGGGGGTCCAAACAGCAAATCTCCCTAATGGTTATATTAGCCTATTAGGAGTTAATTCCTATTTGGCTCCCTACTTTGTGACCAGCTTCCTTTATGGTCCCTTCTTTTCTTTAAATTCAAATTTGGCTCCCTTTTCTTAATTCCGTCAGTTAACTTTAATGTTTAACATTTTTGTTACCAAAACTACCCTCTTATAAATAACCATATAAAAAATTGGCCCCCTTTTACACATGGGCTCATTCCCAAATAATTCTCAACTTAAAATTAATTTAGGGCCGAAAATGAAAATATATCTTAAAAATTTTAAAAGCACCACCTCATCTTTCTCTCTCTCTTCCATGTCATTATATCCATCTTGCAGACTCATTACTCTCGCCACATCATCATCTTCTCCGGTAAAAGTCGCCGGTCGGCAAAATTTTTCGGCGACCATCAAATTAAAAAAAAAAACATTAATCTCTTCTTCTTCCTTTCTCATCTTCTTTTTCACTCTCTTGTCTTATTTTTTCTCTCTCTCCTGTCTTTCTATACTCTCTTCACTCAATCCATACTCTAAATAGCTCCACGCGAAGGGTTTCCCTTCGCCGGAGCAACCAGACTATGAAGGTCTAGTCTGGTTTCAAAATGAAACCAAACCTTCATGGTCTGGTACATAATTGTTGAGATTTAACATTCACGAATACAATCTTTTGAACTACTTAATTGTTTTAAATCCCCAATTCTTCATTAACCCATAATGAACAAAATAAGGAAGTTCCATAATCCATACCTTGGAGATAATGGGTACACACAAGATCCATAACCTACAACATATGACACCATTTACAAATAAATTATAACCCTTCACAGGAAAGAGTGTTAGAGAGATATAGAGAGGATGAGAGAGAGAGAGTAATTTACTAGGATCAGTGACAACAATAGTAGCAGAACTAGCAAAAACACAAGCAGAAGGAGACATAGAGTTGCGTTGATAATAACTATTAAAAGCATAAGAAGCATGAGCTTGAATTGTATTACGATGAAAACAGAGACACATTGAATAGGTATACAATCTGCTCCAGCTCCACATGCATAATCTAAACCTCTATGTAATTCTTTTTCACTTGCATCACTCCTTGCCACACACCAACTTCCTCCTCCTCATTCTACCACTCCCCTCATCAATAACACTCCATATTAATTGCTTCTTCATCATTTTTGAATACAAATGACGTGACTCGATTAGTGGTACTAATTCAAATTTTACCAAGTTCAATTCTGTTCTTCTTACTTTCTGTGGATCGATTTTAATTAGTTCTTATTAATTAATGAATCATGATTTCGAATTTCTTATTCAGGTTGAGATCAACGAAGCATGGAAAACGAAAACAGTTTCAAATCCAACCATTCTTCCTAAACGAAAAAACCAGGCTAAGTCCGTACAACGCCATGATTTCATATCTTCTTGAGGTAAAATCAAACCACACCAAAATCTGGTTATGTGAAACCAGATCGAGATCTGGTTTCGAACCAGACCATGAAGGTCTGGTTTCGAACCAGACCATGAAGGTCTGGTTTCTCCGGCGAAGGGAGACCCTTCGCCGGAGCTATTTAGAGAGAGAGTATAGATTAAGTGAAGAGAGAGTATAGATTGAGTGAAGAGAGAGTATAGATTAAGTGAAGAGAGAGTATAGATTGAGTGAAGAGAGAGTATAGAAAGAGAGAATAGAGAAAAAAGAAGAGAATAGAGAGAAAAAGAAGATGAGGAAGGAAGAAGAAGAAGAGAATAATGTTTTTTTTTTTATTTGATGGTCGCCAGAAAATTTTGCCGGCCGACGACTTTTACCGGAGAAGATGATGATGTAGCGAGAGTAATGAGTCTGCAAGATGGATATAATGACATGGAAGAGAGAGAAAGATGAGGTGGTGCTTTTATAAATCATAAAGATATATACTAATTATTTGGGAATGAGCTTATGTGTAAAAGGGGGCCAATTTTGAATTTATATGGTTATTTATAAGAGGAGTAATTTTGGTAACAAAAATGTGAAACATTAAAGTTAACTGACCGAATTAAAAAAATGGGTCAAATTTGAATTTAAAGAAAAGAGGGGGTCATAAAAGAAGCTGGTCACAAAGTAGGGGGCCAAACAGAAATTAACTCTTATACTAATTATTTTCAAAAAAACTCAAACATCTTCCACATTAGGACTCAACAACTAAGCTTCAAATTCAGATATATTTATGTTATATTTCTACAAGAGAAACTACAAATTCCAGTCTGGGCAATCCTGCCTACTAAAATCAGATATAAGAAAAAATTGAACTTTTCTTAAAGCTTCAACCCTGTAGAATAGAATTTTGACAGTGTGTTTTAGTTTTCTCTAATATCTTAATTTTGATAACTTCATTTTAAGATTCATAATATAAAAAAACAAATCTTGAGGAAACCGTTTCTCTTTATATACATGATGAATTGGATAAACTTACATGATAAAAGAAAGTGTTCCGTGTTTTATTTATGAGTTATTTACTCATGAAATATTCGTGTATGTAACAACTTTGGTAATATTTCATTTTTTATTGTCATTTCTTTTGCATTTTCCCATTAAAAAATTGGTGAACCCTAGGAGTTGTTGAGGAAAAACATTAGTGTTTTCACTTTTCATGTATTCAACTGTTATTACATATTTTGTTCTGACCTAAAGGTCAAGGAGGTGTTATGTTGGTAGAAGTTTAATATCTAGGTTTTCCCACAACTTACCATGGATATACCACGTTTATCGGACCACATTTATCAGGCCAAGTATCACTGGGGCGTGTCCTTTCCCGGCCTAGTTGGACACCAAATTATCCTAGTATATCACTAAACTCTTCCATAGTCCACCCAAGATGGACCCCAAATTATCTTAGATAAATATGCCGCATGCTTCCCTGAGATTAAAATAGATCTAGGCACTACTTCAATTTTTTTTAACATAAGCTGATCTTGTGAAATCTGTCCACCAAAAAAAAACATGAATTTGATGGTAAATCTTCTACTTGTTTAGTTTTGAGACAAACCCAAAGAAGCTTAAATAAAGCACATAGAAGTGTGGGGCTTCACTTTATTCACACACAGGAGTCTCCATTGCTGCTAAAACTACATCAATGAGTTATCCACTTTTGAAAAAATAAGAATGAATTCTTCAAATCATTCGTCACTTTAGAGCAGTAGGGATAGCAAACTAAAGTTGTTGGAATTAATGTTTTCTGTTGTTTGTTCACAAATTCCAAGTAATAATCATGGAGTGTTTTCTTTTTGTTGGAGTCTTCATTTCTCTTTCTATCTTTTAATAAACTTTATATATGCATATGGAGATGTAGAGAGAGAGAGAGAGAGGTGAGGTGAACGTGAAATGGCAGTAAGGAGAGAGAAGAAAGTTGGGTCAAGTACGAATGAGTTGCCCATTTCATGCACAGGGAGGATCAATCTTTATATTTCTTGGTTTTTTGTTGTAGTGGTGTGAGTTGGTTTATTTATGGGTTGGTTGATAACATATTTATGTATGCCATATAACTTTTTTAACTCCTAATTAGAGATGAATGTAGACACTATCAATGGGTGAGAGCCAATTGAGTTAATCTTCATCTCTTGTATTTAGTCCGAAAAAAGATGTAAGATTTGGATATCAAGGTCAACGCCGCCCTCATGTTTCTCAAGGGCCTAAAGGTAGTCTAAGTACTTAATGTTAGTGTATATCTCTGGACAATTTCAAGACATGTCGTTTGTCTTTGCCATGTAAATTGTTCATTGGGCTTTCAAGACATTATAACATAGATAGGTTTACAAACTTATGATTATGGTCATTTACACCATTGAAAAACATAAATTAAAATGGAATTTTGTACTAAAGTTGTCTTAAAATTTTCAACCCTGACTCAATGCAAGTACTGCATGTGCCACCAGCTAAAATATGGTGTATTTTAGATTTATCTAATACTAGCCGTGTAGATTAAGGGTTTTATTTACTTACCTTCGTTTAGTGGGTTACTAAATTTGTTATTTCTAGGGTAAGTAACCGATCAAAGGGGGAGGATGCTATCGAAAACGCAATGACGGCTGGATTTATCTTTCGATTTGTCCCAGTCAGCATAAAAGTTTGTTTGAATGAATGGCTTACACATTAGTTCTGAATTCAAACTATATAGACTTCGATGATGTTGACCATCTTATTTATTGAATGACTAACCAGAGTGAACTTCGTTGATGGCTTACACATTAGTTCTATTGAATTCAATCTTATTTATTGATAAATCAAATGTTAGTTTTGCATGCACTTAGTAACACTTCCATAGTTCCTTGGCGCCTGCAGAACCATTGGAGGAACATTTTAGATCGGATTAGAGAGATGTAGTTTCGAGTCTCACATATTTACAAAAAAGGAAATGTTGTTGCTGATCGGCTAGCAAATGAAGGTTGCTCATTGCCGAATGCTAATTGGTGGAGTGTTGCGCCTAATTTAATTTACCCTATGTCCACAAAGATGTAAATGGTATTTCTTCGTATAGGTTTAGATGACTTTGACTCTTAGGTGTGTTATGAGATCTCTTGTTATCAGGGTCAGGCTTTAAGTCCTCACTTCTATTTGTGATTCTTTTTCATTTATTAATAATATCAGATGATGACATCTAATGATAGATGCTTCATGATGTGCCAACCTAGTCGGCATGTCATGTAAAACATAGTGAAGATGTCACTCCTTTCATATAAAAAAAAAATTCAGACTAATCTAAAATTCATAAAATGGAGCCCATGGGTAATAAAATCACTTAATTTGTACTGTTCTAATTGATAGGTAACTTATCATTAGTTTAGTTTCCTCCTGTGAAGATAAGTTGTTCCCTTTTAACCAACATCAGTTGGCACCTTCAAGGTGTTTTGAGTTGTTTGAGTTTCAAATATGAGTTAAAAAGAATAATTGATTATATATGGTCAACTACACTAAGCACAAAATCCAAATTTGTGCTATTGTATGATGTCTTAAAGCTTCAACCCGGATTCAATGTAATTCTTTGTATCTACCATTAATTGTTTTATTTTCTTGACATATGACTAAAAACTAAAGAGTTAAAATCTGACATTGTAAGAAACTCCACTTGACTCTAATTTTATTTTCCAATCAATGTCTTTTCTCATTACATTTTTCCTTTATATAGAGTTCAAAGAGAAGAGAAAACAGAAAACTGTTTTCATAACAGAATAACAGAAAACTAACTAATAACAGAAAGATTAACTAATCTTTATTTGTTGTGGCTGCCTTTAACAGGTGATGAAGTGATAGGACTTGAGCTTGGGCTGAGTTCACGGGCCTTTGACATCTTGACTGACTTCTCTTACTTGACTTGACTGGTCTTTGGTGTTGACCATATAAGTGATTAGAGTTTGCCCTAATCTTCTCATTTCTCTTACTGCCGAACCCTAGTTCTCTCAGTCGAAACCCTAGTTCTCACAGCCCCCCTCAAACCGATGGTGATGAGGAACGAAAAACCATCAGTTTGTCTCGAAATTTCTTGAAAATATCTTCTGATAAACCTTTTGTGAAGATATCTGCTAACTGTTCTGTGGTGGAAATATGAGTTATCTTCACCGATCCATTCGAAACCAAGTCACGAACATAATGAAAATCCACCTCTATATGTTTTGTGCGAGCGTGATAAACAGGGTTTGAGGCTAGATATTTCGCACTGATATTGTCGCAGAAGAGGTGAAAAGGACGAGAGAGAGCACAACCGAGTTCATCCATAAGGTATGATATCCAAACTAATTCAGTGGCTGCATTTGATAGAGATTTATACTCTGCTTCTGTTGATGATTTGGCTATTGTTGCCTGTTTCTTTGAGCTCCATGAGATAAGACTTGAGCCTAAGAAAATACAATATCCCCCAGTCGACTTTCTTGAGTCAGGGCATCCAGCCCAATCCGAGTCAGAATAGGCTGTAAGAACAGACAAATCACCTTTTGAAAGGTTGATTCCAGACCCCATTGACCCTTTTAAGTATCTTAATATCTTCTTTACAATGACCAAATGTACTGTTGATGGTTGATGCATGAACTGAGCTGAATAATTAACTGCAAAGGAGATATCTGGTCGAGTCAGAGTGAGGTACTGAAGTGCTCCTACTAAACTTCTATATTCAGTGGGATTAGAAAGTGCATCCCCCTCTGTAAGTGAAACCCTTTTTCCACTTGATACTGGCAATTTTGAGGGTTTTGAATCTAGGAGATTTGCTTTCTGTAGAAGTTGTAATGTGTACTTGTTCTGTGTGAGTAGTAATGTACCCTTGGATTGATCATGTGTAACTTCAATCCCTAGAAAATAAGCCAAAGGACCCAAGTCTTTCATCTTAAAGTTGTTGCCTAGATCCTTTATGAGACTTGATAAGTGGGACAGTGAGTTGCCTGTGAGGATGATATCATCCACATATAGAAGTAAGACCATTTTGGTTGTCTCTGTATGATATACAAACATGGAATGATCTGACCTACTTTTCTTAAACCCATACTCCAACAGAAAAGTTGCAAATTTGTTGAACCAGGCTCTTGGTGCCTGTTTGAGTCCATACAAAGCCTTATGAAGGTGACAAACATGGCTGTCCTTCCCTGGTTGAACAAAACCTGGTGGTTGTATCATATAGACAGCCTCATCAAGAGTTCCATGTAGGAAAGCATTTGATACATCAAGTTGTTTAATATGCCATGAATTTGTGACTGCAATAGTGAGTGAAGGAGTTGAAGGAGATGTCCTTCGACCAAGGTGACAATGCGAACAATTTGTCGGATAGGACAATTGATGTGGAAGATCATCAAGTCCGATTGATTTAGGGATCGTAGAGTTGTAGCTAGAGACCAACTACGATCGTCGAATTACGAAGTAATTCGCGGCTAACTTCGATCGGATCCTACAACGGGTTACACATAAGAGTGACAAATTGATCTAGGATATGACTAGTGGGAGTGAGATATAATCATGGGAGTGTCCCATAAACATATCTCATAGGCCTAAAAAGGAATTAGGCAAAGATAGTACAAAAAGGCCAAAAACAGGGTTTTTGGGCCTTAGCCGATTCGGGCACTTTTAGGGCTCGGATTGGGCTGATTTTTGGAGGAACGTTTCCTTATGTTATGAACATTAAATCTGCCAATTTTGGCTGGGTTTGACGTCATCTCCTTAGGGAATTGAGAAAATACCAATAGTTGCTATTTTCGACTATTTCCCTAAATCTTATTCTAAAGGGTGTTTTGGGAAACCTAAAAGGAGGTGGATTCTTATTAGGGTTCTATATAAACACTCTTAGGGCAGAGAATAAGGTGTGGAATTTCTCTCTAAGCTTTCTTACTCTACCACATCAAGTAGAGAGGAGAAAGTGAGCTAATTCCCATTAACTATCTATCTAGTCAAAGAAGAAGGTGTTCTTCTATCCAACCACCATTGGTGTGCTAGCTATACAACAAGGTGGGAGATCAAGTTGATTGCTCGTGTCCCAAGTAGAGGAGCTACACTTGAAGCTCTTGGTCTTCTTCAATCAATTCAACTAGTTCGAGGGAAAAGCGATTAAGGTAATCTACTATCTCCGTTAGTTTAATTACTAGTTTTGCATGTGATCCTGGGAATACTAGTGTAGACATTAGATGTCTTATTTCCGCTATAAACACTAGTAGAAGGGTTTAAATCCCTACAGTGGCGTCAGAGCCTCTTGCAATGAACTAGTTTTTGCTAAGAATTGAACTAGTTCATATTGGATATGATTGATAGTTTAATAAATTGAGTTTATAAAAGTATTTTAAAAGTATTTTAAAAAAAAAATTATTTAAACTCACAATTTGATATTATTGAATGAGATTCAATGAATTTCAAATTGAGAATCAAATTGATGATTGAAAGTGTTTTAAAAACTCAATTTGATTGAATTTCGGACTAATCCATGCTTGATTAAGTTGATAGTTATGTTTAAAAGAGTTTTAAACATAAGAATTTGATTGATTTTGAATTGGATTCAAAGATTTTTCAAATTGATTTCAAAATTGTTATTTCAAAAGTTTCAAAAACCTAGATTTTGATCCAAAATTGGTTTGATTAAGAGTTGTTTTTAAGTTTTGGAAACTTTTGAAAAACAAAATTTGGAATTTTAGAAGTGTTCTAAAAGGAGTTGTTTTGAGTTTAGGAAACTCCCAAAACAAATTTGGAAAATTTTAAAAGTTTCTAAAAGTTTTGAAAAAATTTTAGAAGTGTTCTAAAAGGAATTTCAAAATTTTAGAAAAGTTTTAAAATTGGAAAATAGCAACTTAGAATTGCATAAGAAAAAAAAAAAAAAAAAAAAAAGTGGAAACTTGAAGTTTTAGAAACTTCAAGGTTGCTGTCCTGGTCAGGCCAGGACGCGTCCAAGGCCGCGACCAGGACGCGTCCCACTAATGTGGTCGCGTCTTCCAGACGCGACCAGTAGCTATACCAGGACGTGTCTGGGACGCGTCCAGTAGCTACCACCAGACGCGTCTTGGAGACGCGTCTGAGGTTCTGGGTGTCTCGGACTGGTCCGAGACACCTAGTGCTGGTCCGGTCCAGCACCAGACACGTCTAGGACGCGTCCGGTGCATGGACTAGCATCCTGGCTCCGGGCCAGGACGAGACCAGGCCTTGGTAGGCCTCGGCCAGGACATGCCGGCCCTATGGGCCGTGCTATGTCCGGACCTTGTCCGAGCCCTTTTGTGGGCTTGGGCCGGGACTTGTCTAGGACTTGTCCCGGGATTTTTCGAGGCTTTTCGGACCACGAATAGGAACCATCATTCGAGTGGGAGTTTTTGCCAAATTTTCTTCCGATTCCAACCAAATAATTCCAAAATCAATCCGGGCCATCCAGAAGGCCAAGACGGATTTCTCTTTAAATTGATTTATGAAATCATTAAGAATCGAACCAATATTTTTTCCGAAATTGACCCGGGCTTTCAGAACCCAAAACGGAGTTTTTCTTAAAGATGATTTTAGAAATCATAAAAGATAAAACCGGAACGCACCATTAGTTAAATTCTTCGAATTTAGACTTAAGGACCGTAATGTGACATGTGATGTCAACTAAAGTATCTCCCAAGATTTATATCATTCTTAGCCTTGATATATTATATGATTGCATGTGATGTGAATGCGGGAAACTAGTATGGCCATAGATTTATATCTTTATTCTTGTTTTAAGCACGGATGGGTGCATGCTTTGTAATTAATTTTAATTTCAAGTTTATACGATCTGCGAATCGTTAGAGTCTTGTAATTAGAGTATAGGGTCTATGAGTCCATTGAAGAAACTCGAGGATGAAATCCAAAGGCGAGTGGGAGAAATCAATGGAGGTTCAAAGATGGCGATCTAAGATGAACCAAAAGGCGAAACAAGAAGAAAACCAAAGGAGATTAGATCTTCTAGGTTAGGGGCCATACTAGGATCCATGTCTGCTTGATTTACTTTCTCGCGCGCATTTACTTACTTATTTACGCTTTATGTCGTGGATGTTAGTTAGGCTAAATAGTTCACTATAACAAACGCCAGACTAGCGTAAAAGTCCCCAAAATGTAATCTTGAGTAATCGCCTATCCAGATTAAGACACTCGTTGCGCCCTTGTTCGAGGAAGGTGGGTCGGCCTTCGCAGAGTACCTCCTCTACCTTGGGACAATGCGGGTTGGTCTATAGAAGAGGCCTACACGTCTAAATGGTTCTACTCAACGAGATCAGCAAGAGAGTCTTGGATACTCGAGGCAAAAGGATAGATTAGTCATTCATTAATGAAATCTATCAACCAAGAGTCATAAGGTATGATCAGTGAAGTAGTTCACTCACCCGGAACGACGGAGTCAAAGGGTAGGGCCTTCGTCCGCTTTAGTCCGAATAACTGGGGTCTTGGAATCACTTATTCAATCGGGGACGATTTTTATTGAATAATGTGGGAAAACTAAGTTTTTCAAAAACGATAACGAGTTTTAAAACTTTGCCATTTCTTTATGAAGTTTTAAGATGACACAAACGATTTCAACATTGAATCACACCTAAGGGAGGTGCTGATCCACTTCCTAGAATGGAAGAATGAATCCGAGAATAGTTCTCAGATTCAAAAGGAAGGTCACTAGAATACCCAATCCCAATGTTGACTCATACAAGAGAAGGTCAAAAGCCATTTGCAAGCAATCGTATAACATTCTCTTTGGAAGAGTAATGAATGCTAGCATAACCATTAAGACAAACTAAGGAAGAAATTCCTACAGAAGTCATAAATAGAGAGGTACGAGACCTCCAAGGCAATCTGAAAGTCATCCTAAGGGAAGACAACAGAATACATCTATCACCCAATTCAATATCGATTGAACAAAGATTGATAAAGACCTTAGATGAGTCACTCAGGTTGTTACAAACAAACTGAGCAGAACATACGGGAATATCCAGTCTAAGAAAGGTTCTTGAGATTTGGTACAAAGAATCTAAGAAAGATATCTTGAGATTCAAAAGGGCAAAAGGATCAGTCAAGTGAGACAAACATTTGATCAAAGAAAAGCAGTTGCCGAGTACATGATCAAGAGTATTCCTCATTACTGTGAATGTTTCTAAAACAATGGCTATACCATTTAAAAGGAAACTACCTTTAGCACCTGGAGGACAAAAGGAATGGAATTATGAATTCCGGTTCCGTATCCTTGCTAACAAAGTTAAAAACAAGTATCGTAAAATTCCTTCATCAGGTATTTAAGACCAGATGAGTGGCTCAGTGGGAGCTTAAGGGAATTACATACTTGACTAAAAGAAGTAACGATCCAAGAGGGAGTAGAAGCAGTAATGCTAGGGATGCTGAAAGTCTTCTTTTAGACACTGATCTAGCTTAGAACTTAATAGTGATTATTTTGTTCTTCTAGAAACACATGATGTTTTAAACCAGTGGTAAAATTAACTGAAGGTTAACATTGATAATGGCTAAAATCAAGAGATTCAAACTCATTAAACTTCAGCATTGTCAATTAGGTCTTAAAGACTGAATTGACTAAGTCACCCTTTTCAAAAGGCATAGAGACTAGTAATCTATTAGGACTCATACCGTGTTATGCAGACCTATAAGTTTACTTGCAGAAGCTAACGAGAGCTACTCCAATATGTACGCTGATAACTTCATGAAGTATGGAAACGTACAAATCATAAAGTATAAGTCAGAATGTTTGAAAGGTTCAAACAAAGTACAAACCGAAGTAAAGAATCATTTTGACAAGAGAGTTTAAGTCACCCGATTAGATTGGAGTGGTAAAAACTTGAGTCAAACATTTGATAACCATCAAAGGAGTTGAGAAACCGATTCCCAACTCGCTCCATGGAACACATCTGTGGGATGGTAGATTCAGTGGGAGTAATCGAACATTGCTATGCATGATTCGATCAAAGATGGGTTTAAGCCAGTCTTCCGAATATTTTGGGATATAGTCTAGACACGATTGTTTTTACACTTAACCTATTCCGTCTAAAGCTAAAAATTGTAAAAACATTACAAAACTAGCTAAAGTCTGACGCAATTTCTTTAGAAGAAATTTGGGTTTCTTCCATAACCAATCAAGAGAACAAAGTGTTTGTTGATCATGATAGTATTCTTCTAATAATTAGCACTAATTATTACAAGAATAAGTGGGAGAAAAAAGTACAAGTCGATTTAATTCGATCATGAGAAAAATCATGAAGAGTCATGAAGAACAATCATGAAAACTTGTACAAGACGATTAAATTCGACCAAGAGCAACAAACTGCGGCTCCTCGGAAAAGGAAAGGTTAAAGATATGATCTTGTAAACCCACCGCACAAAAGCGAATGTCATTCGCAGGAGAACTCTCAAAGCGAGTGAAAGTGTCTCTAAAGGAATATCTCAAAGTAGTTGAGATAACTCCAAGTTGTTGTTCAAAAGCCCTAGAAAGGTCAAAATAAAATCTTAAAGACTCAGAAAATAAAGGTTATTTCTGAAGAGATAAAAGACCTGCGCAGAAACGGAAACTGACTCTAGATTTTTGCTAAGAAGCCAAAATCATAGTGGAATCCATATCTCGTCAAGACATGAAGCTTGATAATTTAAGTCAACAGAAGACCTAAATTGGTTTTCCAAAATAGAAAATTGAGAAGGATGGAAACATTCATGTTTCCCGAAACTAGACAAGAAGAATAAGATTCTTCCAATCAAGTTATGTCCATAAGTATGCTTCAGAAATCTATCGACAGATTAAAAGCACGCAAGAGTTAGAATCTTCGATTCAGAAAGGAAATCAAAGAAGTTTGATTCCTGAGGAATGAAGAAAATCTTGAATCACGAGTTTCAAGAAGGTAAGTGGGAGAAACAAACCTTCCGGGTCCGTATGCTGAGTACATACAAAAGATTGAGTACGACATAAGATGTTGTATAACAGTAACGAACTGACTCAATAAAGGACCACACACAAAAGGATAAAATGCCATTTTGGGCATCTGAAGATCTATAAGCATAGATCAAAAGGATGATGGGATTAGAGAGACTCAGTACGCTGAGATGCTTGAGATCCGAAACAGAAAATCTAAGACTCGGAAAGTCTAAAAGAATTTCGACCCAAAACTCATGACTAAGAGCGTTGCTAAATCGGAGTTTGAAAAGACACCGACGTAGCAAACAAGCATGAGAGAGAGATTTATGTTCGAATACATAAAGTCAATCATATTGGATATGATTAGCATTTGAATATCCAAATTCGGATTTGAAAACCGAAACACTACTTAGAAACATCCTAAAAGGCTAAAGGATGAAGTAGTACAAAAGTTGAACATGTCATCGTAGCAAACTTTCAGACATGGAAGGAAAGTAGGCTAAAAGTGTTTTAAGCCGGGAACTGTTGCAAATACTACACAAAGAATTAAAGGCCTTAACTCTAGTAAAAGATTACTAGATATTATCAAGGTTGAAGATAGCAATCTTCAAATTAATTGATAATAAGCAAAGTTTAAAACCGACTACCACGGTAGTCAAACTAAACTGTCACCTAAGACATAGTATGAGATTCATACACAGTCTAAGGCATGAGGTATAATTTTAAACCTCGACAAGTAAAACTGAGTGGGTAAAAAGAGTTTTACGGAAGAGGCTCAGATTTACAACTCTCGTTATCAGAAATAATAGAGTTATTTCACCAGTCGTCTAAATTTGGTTTAGTGTTTAAACGACAGTCCATTGATGATAAAACATTCCGAATAGGTTTGTCAGATACGTGATCTGATGAATGAAACCCTATTAAGTGAACTTGGAATATTTATTATCAAATCCCTGGTCCAGGTCATTGCATGGACAACAGTGACTCACGAAGACTAGCACTGGAGTCGATGGGATAGCGCAGTTTCATGGGCTATAGGAATAGTATATTCTATTCGACTACATGGGTGTGTAAAAGGTTTATACACTGGATAACCCTCAAATGAGAAGTACATCACTCGTGATGAACGTCAATACTTCTCATAAAGACAATTGGAGAGATTCCTCAAAACATGAGTGCTCCACTCATCTTATGTAAGGAATGCCCGACTTTGGTTCCGTTAAACGCCGCGCCGTAAAAGGAGGTTATAAAGACGGATACTGGGAAGGACATGATAGACATGAAGTTAAGTGGGAGCGCAAGAATGGATTGTGTCACCCTAATCACATTAGGTACAAAGTGTCTCAAGGCCACTTGATGAGTAGCAACTGAAAATGCGTGGCCGCGCTCAAACGGATTAAAAGTTAATCATTTGTCTTTTACAGTTGTACTCGGATATCAAGAAAGTCTGAATGACGTGACGTATCAGATGGGATACTAAATTGACACGGGAATCGAGGCATTGCACTTGTTCTAAGTCCAAGTGGGAGTCTGAAGGAGTTGAAGGAGATGCCCTTCGACCAAGGTGACAATGCGAACAATTTGTCGGATAGGACAATTGATGTGGAAGATCATCAAGTCCGATTGATTTAGGGATCCTAGAGTTGTAGCTAGAGACCAACTACGATCGTCGAATTACGAAGTAATTCGCGGCTAACTTCGATCGGATCCTACAACGGGTTACACATAAGAGTGTCAAATTGATCTAGGATATGACTAGTGGGAGTGAGATATAATCATGGGAGTGTCCCATAAACATATCTCATAGGCCTAAAAAGGAATTAGGCAAAGATAGTACAAAAAGGCCAAAAACAGGGTTTTTGGGCCTTAGCCGATTCGGGCACTTTTAGGGCTCGGATTGGGCTGATTTTTGGAGGAACGTTTCCTTATGTTATGAACATTAAATCTGAAAATTTTGGCTGGGTTTGGACGTCATCTCCTTAGGGAATTGAGAAAATACCAATAGTTGCTATTTTCGACTATTTCCCTAAATCTTATTCTAAAGGGTGTTTTGGGAAACCTAAAAGGAGGTGGATTCTTATTAGGGTTCTATATAAACACTCTTAGGGCAGAGAATAAGGTGTGGAATTTCTCTCTAAGCTTTCTTACTCTACCACATCAAGTAGAGAGGAGAAAGTGAGCTAATTCCCATTAACTATCTATCTAGTCAAAGAAGAAGGTGTTCTTCTATCCAACCACCATTGGTGTGCTAGCTATACAACAAGGTGGGAGATCAAGTTGATTGCTCGTGTCCCAAGTAGAGGAGCTATACTTGAAGCTCTTGGTCTTCTTCAATCAATTCAACTAGTTCGAGGGAAAAGCGATTAAGGTAATCTACTATCTCCGTTAGTTTAATTACTAGTTTTGCATGTGATCCTGGGAATACTAG
This sequence comes from Eschscholzia californica, assembly GCF_041429995.1. Classification (NCBI taxonomy): domain Eukaryota; kingdom Viridiplantae; phylum Streptophyta; class Magnoliopsida; order Ranunculales; family Papaveraceae; genus Eschscholzia; species Eschscholzia californica. The sequence continues at coordinate 6,792,392 of NW_028238198.1, read as the reverse complement.
TGTAGACATTAGATGTCTTATTTCCGCTATAAACACTAGTAGAAGGGTTTAAATCCCTACAGAGAGAACCATCCTTATTGTATTTGCCTTTACCACTGGGCAAAAGGTTTCTTCATAGTCAACCCCTTCTTGTTGATGAAAACCTTTTGCTACTAATCTTGCTTTATATCTCTCTATAGAGCCATCACTTTTCTGTTTTATCTTGAAAACCCACTTACACCCAAGTATATTCATATGATTTGCATAAGGAACTAGAGACCATGTCTTATTATCAAGTAAAGCTTGATATTCTTCATTCATGGCCTTTACCCATTCAGTATGCTTTGCTGCCTCCTTATAAGATGTGGGTTCAATTGGTAGTTGCAAAATTGATAGAAAAGCAACATTTAAAATGTGAGGTGATGAATAATGTGCAACAAAATCACTAGGTAATTGTTTACTCTTGATAATACCATTCCTGCTCCTTGTTGTTATTTGATCAGATGGTATAGGATGTCTCTGTACTTGTGAATTTGCTGGTGTGCTATCATTAGTAATGCCCAAAACACTTGTAGAAGAACACCTGTTTTCTGAATTTGCTGGTGAACTAGTACGCATACTAGGTGTCCCAAATTCAGTATTATCCTGATAATGACATATAGGTGGCAGGGGTAATGAAATATGTGGTTTCATTATCTGATCACTACTAGGCTGTTTTTTAGAGAGGTTGACATATGGAAAGTTGTCTTCTTCAAAGATCACATGCCTAGAAATATAAAGTCTCTTGGATATAGGGTCATAGCACCTATAACCTTTATGTTCATTACTATATCCTAGAAATACACATTGTATACTCTTGGGACTTAGTTAATCTGTTCTAAGCTCACCAAGGTGAGGATAGCATGCACAACCAAACACTTTGAGATTGGAATAATCAGGAGACACATGAAATAAGGTTTCAAATGGTGATATTCCTTGTAAAGTTTTTGTGGGTAGTCTATTTATGACATAAACTGCAGTGCTAAATGCATCAAACCATAGACTTTTAGGTAAAGAACAATGAAAAGATAGTGTATTACCTAGCTCAGTGATGTGTCTATGCTTCCTTTCAGCTTTTCCATTTTGCTGAGGAGTATATGGACAAGAACATCTGAAAATGATTCCATTCTTGTCTAGAAAAACCCTGAAGTCTCCTTGTTTTAGTTCAGGAGCTCCATCAGATTGAAAATAGACAATCTTCTCCTTTAAGAGATTTTCATTTGTTGCCTTAAAATGAGTAAAACACTTAATGCTGTCAGATCTGACTTTCATTGCATATATCCAGCTGAATTTGCTATAGTCATCTAGAAACAGAATGTAGTATTTTGCTCCATTAGGTGTTGATATAGGGGCTGGTCCCCAAATATCACAATGAATTAAGTATAGAGGAGTAGTTGTTGTAGTTGAGGAACTCTCAAAAGGTAAACATTTACTTTTACCTAATTCACAAGATTGACAGAAGGTATTCTCAACTTTGTTTGATATAGTAATCTTATTTTCATGAGATAGTTGTTTGATGACTCCACTATGTGTATGACCTAATCTTGCATGCCAAGTTTCATATGTTGTTCCTGTTTGAGCTAAATTAGCAGAGATAGTCCTTTGTTGTAGCATAGGAACATGAACTTCAATGGGATATAGATTGTTTTTGATAGGTCCTTCAGCTAGTATTTTCTGAGAATGAATATCCTTGATGTTGTAACCCCAAGGTAAAAATTCTACTGAACAGGAATTGTCCATTGTGAACTTTGATATAGACAATAGATTCCTCTTTAGATGAGGAACACAGAGAACCTTGCTTAGACCAAATTCATGTGTGGAAGTTGCAAGTTTAGAAGTACCTGTACTAGTTATGGGTAAGAATTTACCACTTCCAACCATAACAGCCTCTTTACCTATATAAGGCTGAACAGAACTAAGGTTCTCCTCACTATGAGTCATATGACTACTTGCCCCTGTATCAGCAAGCCATGATTTATCTTTGATATGTGTTGTATTTGAGACTGTAGACACATAGCACTGTTCATAATCTGATAAACAGTCATAAAAGATATCATCTTCTCCTTCATCCTCAATAACTATGGCAGTATGACATTCCTGAAAATCATCATTATCATCACTGTGCTCATGTGGTAGTAGAATTGCATTATTACATTCTAACATAGATTCTTCCTCATATAGATAGGACTTGAATGCTGCATTATCATTGTCATTTTCTATTATTTCTTCTTGATGATCATGTGACTCAGTATGATATCCTGATTGAAACTTATTTGGTCTATATCTGAAATAACACACACTTGGAACATGTCCCCATCTTTTACACAGACCACAGGGAACAGATGAGAAATCAAAATCATCAGCTTTCCTACCCTTTTGCTGATTATTCATGAAATTATTTCCTTGATTTGTCAAAGAACTACTATTACCCTGATTATTCATAGAAGGCCCATTATTGTTTATATAAGCTTGATTCCTGTAGTAAGAAGGTGCAGGCTTATTTGGTGGTCTATTATACTGTTTTGGGTTTAATCTTCTAACATAATAGGCTTCTTGATCAGTTTCCTTTTGAAGTAACCACTGTTCATGCTGAATGAGTCTTGATTTGAGATGAGCTAGTGTTAAATGTTCATTGTTGGCTCTTATTACTATGATAAACTGATCATAATCAGACCCTAGACCCTGAATAGCTAGCCTTACCAATTCAGGCTCACTTATTCTATCATGAACAGAGATTAAAGCATCAGCAATCTGCTTTAATTCTCTGAGATATTCAGCAATAGAGGCATTACCTTTCTTTATAGTCTGCAATTTCCTTCTTAATTGATCCTTTTTTGACTCAAGACCCTCATTGTTTGTGAGGTCTAAATAGTCCCACATATCTTTAGCAGTTTTCAGACCATATGTGTCATAATACACAGATTTTGATAAGGTACTCTTAAGATATGATTTTACAAAACTTTCTTTTGATCTCCAAAGTTGATAGTCTGGGTTTACTTGTTCTATACCTTGAATTATTCTAAGTTGAGGAGGTTCTTCTATAGAACCAGTGACAAACCCTAATAGATCATAAGTTGCTAGCAAGGTCTCAACTTGATCTCTCCACATCAAATAGTTGGAGTCATCAAGTTTTTCAGTAATAAAGCTAGTAACAGATGAAATGGGAGGGAGATTACCTTGTATTTGTGCTGCCATGATGAAAAAAGAAAGCCAAATTTGAAGAACAGCACGAAAAAACAGTAAGTGATTCTTAATCTTCTTGAATATTGTTATTTGAATTCCTTGAATTTGTAATGTTGAGAAATCTTTGATCTTTAATCTTCTTGAATATTAATCTTCTGTCATGTTTTGATGTTTCAATGTTATGAATGAGATGGTGATGATTGTTCTTGAGCTCAAGAGAAGAAACCCTAGCTTGTTGGATCTTTCTAACCTAACTGATACCATGTAAGAAACTCCACTTGACTCTAATTTTATTTTCCAATCAATGTCTTTTCTCATTACATTTTTCCTTTATATAGAGTTCAAAGAGAAGAGAAAACAGAAAACTGTTTTCATAACAGAATAACAGAAAACTAACTAATAACAGAAAGATTAACTAATCTTTATTTGTTGTGGCTGCCTTTAACAGGTGATGAAGTGATAGGACTTGAGCTTGGGCTGAGTTCACGGGCCTTTGACATCTTGACTGACTTCTCTTACTTGACTTGACTGGTCTTTGGTGTTGACCATATAAGTGATTAGAGTTTGCCCTAATCTTCTCATTTCTCTTACTGCCGAACCCTAGTTCTCTCAGTCGAAACCCTAGTTCTCACAGACATATTACAAGAGTAGAATAGAAACTTCGAGAATGTAACATGGCAGTGGACTACCTTTCCAAAATGAGAAGTGACTTGGGGACTTAAGAGTTGGGACCAGAAGAGGTGAGTGATGCATGGATTCATGTAGTGCATGAAGATCAAGCCAAATTTCGAGCTACACTAAAATGAAATTATTCTTCTATTCATTTCTTTACGTTTGGGTGGAGGTGGGCACATTGACCCTCCTTTATTGCTTTTGGCACTGGTATAGGTAGGCCACATGTTGCCTCCTCTTGTATACTAGTATTATAAAAAACGTACGGTATGTTTTAGTTTTCTCTAATATCTTATTTTAATAATGCTACTTTTTGACTTCATTGTAAAATTCATGGTACTTAAAACAAAACTAGAGGGAACCGATATGCACCAATGAGAAACTATTTCGCTTTATATAGGATGAATTGGATATAACCTTACATGATAAGAATATGTTCGTGTTTTATGTATGAGTTCTTTGCACATGAAAATTTCATGTATGTAGCAACAAGTATGGGTTTCAAACCCGATTCCTTCATGGATTCTAACACTTTAATTATTTCAAAATTTGCATTCTCCAATAAGCACTAATCAAATTTCACCCATCAGCACTAATCAAAGCTGAAAATTAGTAAACAAGTTTACAATATATATCCTTCAAACTTTGCCTTCTCCAAATTTTTCTTTATTAGATCAACTCGACCCAATCTACCCAGAGTACTAGTGATCATAGCACTGGCTAACTTCCCTTGTTCATTTTTCTTTCTCTCTCTTAATTGCACGAGTGGAAACCCCCATAGCATTTGAACGCCCTCCATAATCTCCAAGTTATCTTTAAAAAAAAAACAATTTCCAAGCTCACAAAGAAAGAACACATAATCATTAGATCTTGTTGGGCAGAACTTCTTCCCCAAAGAAGAAGCTTCATTAAGTTTTACTCTCTCTCTCTCTAGTCTCTATACAGGAAAACCCTCTCCATTTTTACTCTCTTTACAATACAATTAGTCTCACCCGTCATGTGGGGTGTCGTTGTCTTGTCCACGTGGACAAGACGGTCCAACAGACGGTTCCCCATGACTGGTCGTCTAGACTTATTGTTCCCCAAATCATTCATCACTTTAGAACACTAGGGATAACAAATTGAAGTTGTTGGAATTAATGTTTTCTGTTGTTTGTTCACAAATTCCAATTAATAATCATAGATGGCTTTCTTTTTGTTGGAGTCTTCATTTCTCTTTCTATCCTTTAATAAGCTTTATACATATATGAAGATGTATAGGTGAGATGAACGTGAAATGGCAGTAAGGAGTGAGAAGAAAGTTGGGTCAAGCATGAATGAGCTAACCCTTCCATTCACAGGGAGGATCAATCTTTATTTTTCTTGCTTTTTTGTTTCAGCGGTGTGAGTTGGTTCTTTATTTTTCTTGCTTTTTGTTTTATGTATGGCATATAACTTTTTTAACTCCTAATCAAGATGAATTTAGACATTATCAATGGGTGAGAGCATCCTTCATCAAAAAAAAAAAATGGGTGAGAGCCAATTGAGTTGATCTTCATCTCTTGTATTTAGTCCCAAAAAAGATGTAAGATTTGGATATCAAGGTCAGAGCCACCCCTCAATCCTCATGTTTCTTAAGGGCTCAAAGGTAGTTTAGTTACTTAATGTTAGTGTCGTCTATCTTCGTGATGTAAATTGTCCATTGAGCTTTTGAGACATTATTATAAAATATACATTTGTAGACAACTTATTCAATTTGGCTTGCAAAATATGTCCCTTAAGAAGTAAGAAGTCCATAAATTACTAGTTGAAGGCAATACTTAAACTTGAGGATGCTCAATAGGAAAGAAGCCTAGCAGCTCAACAATTCTCTTTCTAGATTAAGATTTTCAATTGTAAAATCAAGAAAACAAAAGTATTTGCCTCTTGGAGATTTTAATTATCAATTAAATCACACTCTATTACTATTTCCAAATGGATCTGTCAAATTCAAGAAGTTTTCAGCTTGACTTGATCAATATTAACAACCCAATCTACAAAATAGAAAAAGACTTTGAATCCATTTATCAACTAAATCATCTCTGTATCTCTTTCTAACTTGAACCTGATAATTTGCTTGAAGCCTTGATTTTTATAAACCCCCCCCCCCCCCCCCCCCCCCCCCCCCCTACAAAATGGCATCTCAACCTCACTTGCTATTGTTTCTCTCCCTAGCTTTCATGTTTTACTCTCAGGTAAAATCAGATCTTGCTTCACAAAAAATCAGCACTTCTCTCTCTAAAATCAGCTCTCTGTGGAGGTAGTAAAAAAGACGGATCAATTTTTTGTAAGTTTTACTCATGGTGATTATTATATCAAAGCACGGCTTTCTATTTCCCACATTACGAAAAAAAAAATAGCCTCGCTAGGTCCAATCTGCCTCCGGGGGTACTTGTAGTGGTAGGTTCTACATGAATTGGAACTATCATATTTGCTTAAATACCTAGTGACGACCTGTGAACCTTTTTCCATTTTGATATTTTCGAACAAGTTCCTGGATGACAAGGCTAAACGTTATCTTATTTGATAATAGTAAGGATATTGGTACTAATGAGAGCTTTGTTTTTAAAATCGTCTGATTATTGATTCAAATCGCACGATATAAATCGGAGTGAACTGAAAACGATCTAGATTTAGAAAAGTTTGCAACTGAAATATGCAGACAAACAAAATGGACAAGCAAAACAAAAATTCGTTAAAAGCGATTTCTCAAAACGCAAATTGAATTAGATTTCAATCCATAACTAAGATACTTTAAAGGGTGCTTCTAAATGCACCAGGTCAAAAGGCTGTTAGCATCCAGAAATTTTATTTACTCGGGTCAATGGCTCATTGACCCGAGTTCTCTAGAAGCACCGGTTTTTAATGTGGGTGACGTTCACCTTCGTCTCCACCAAATGATGTTTGAGGCTTGGGTTTCTGATATGAATTTTTTAACCAACCTCAAAATTCATATCAGATTCATCAGAAAAGTTTCTTTCTTTAAAAAACTGTTATTTCCATGTAAATGAAGGTTATCAAACACACTCCCAGTTTATTCTGACTAAGATTGCTAAGAGTAAAAATATTGCACTAAATAGAATTTCATGTGATACTTGAATCGTATGTACTCCAGTTCCATCTCAGAAGGAGTTGGAATAACAAAATTTGGTATGTGGTCAAAATTCCTTTTACGCGGATATAAAGCAGCACCCTTAATTACAGTTACCAAATCAAAGACATCTTCCTGGTTATTGTCAGTAGAACTAGCAAATCAGCATAGACATGAGTAGAAGCTAATTTTACTTTGAAGTAATTTCTTGGAGCAGTATTACTAAGTACAATTTTGAAACTAAGCATGTGTTACTTGTCATGGATGGTATAAATAGTACATGAAACTCATATAGATATTAAGAGATCCAGCATAAGAAATAAATATACGAAGTCGATAAATTTCAAACTTCGTGAGATTAGGAGCGATTTGGTGAGTAGAGTTCGGTTTGCTTAGAGAGAGAGAAAGTTTGAAATTGGGATTTCTAGTTGGTTTTGTGAGAGATGCATGGAGGGGTTAGGGTTAACAGAGAAAGGACCGGTGCCTACATAGTTGGTTGGTGCTAATAGAGAAAGAAGCGGTTGGACCTGGTGCTAACATAGATGGATGCTAACAACCTTTTGACTCAGTACCTTTAGAAGCACCCTACTTTAAACAAGAGCAATATTAATTTTGATGTAATAAGATCTTCTTGGAGCAAGGAGCACTACTAAACAATTTTGATGATTTTGAAAGGTTTTAACAAAATAGACTTTTGACCAATTTTAATGTGTGATTTGAAGCAATCAATAAGATTTTGCATTTATTGAATTCTCAACAAAAAAAAAAAAAAAAAAAAAAAGAAAAAAGATAAACATATGTTGTGACTTGAAGCAATTTATGTTTCTTTTTTGTGTAAATTGATAAGTTGAGTTAAGGACCAGTCACAAAAACCCAAAAAGAAGTAAGAAAATACAATTGGCTTAATTAGTCACATCCCATTCTGACTCGGTTACTCTCGTATCTCCAACTAACTATATCAGTACGTTCCACTGGCAATTGATTTTTACTAGGATTGTCTCACCACGAATTCTCATTTTAGATTAAAAGTTTGCCGCTTGATTTGCTTCCCGATAAATATGTCTTACCACAACCCACTTATATTTACAAAATAAATATGTAGAACACAAACAATATTGACCATCAATACAAAACGAATTCACTTCATTTTTTTTATTTATTGATGATCAAAACTAGGAATGAATTTCTTTTTCTTTTAATTTTCATCCATTTTTCCGTATTTTGGTTTTTCTTCTTCATATATATTATACCCCAACCATTTTTGTTGTGATTTTATTAATGATTATTAAACCCTAATTTTCCATTCAAATGTGTGAAAGTTTAGAGGGATATAAAGATAGCAACTTTCGTTTTAGTTTCCTTCAATATCTTAATTTCATAAGACCACTTCAGATTTAATTGTAGAATTCACATTATAAAGGAACAAACACAGTGGAATTGATATAGACACAAGAAAAATGATTTTTCTTTATACACATGATGATGATGAGTTAGATAGGAACTTAAGCATGATAAAAGAAAATGTGTGTATGGGTTCCGCCAACCAGCGCTCATGACATATTCATGAATCATGTATGAAGGCAGAGAGCATCAGCCCATACTTATAGTATCAACAGTACCCAAAATCTTTGGCTATTTTTCCCGTGACGTCATCATCTTTGGCGATTTTTTTCTCCCTTTCCTTTCAACCTAACCCCCAAATCTGATCTTCATCTTCATTCACTTTGCTAATCAACCCATACTTCTAGTATCAACAGTACCCAAAATCTTCAATACCATCAACTTAGATCATTATCACTTCCTACTAAGTGTGAATTTTGTTTCAATAGTACCCAAATCTGATCTTCATCTTTATTCACTTTGCGAATCAACCTATTCTTCTTGCTTCAAGAGTACCCAAAATCTTCCATACCAACAACATAGATCATTATCACCTCCTACAAATTGTTAATTTTGTTTCAATCCAAGAAATTTTAACTAGGGTTTCCCACACCAAGCTGCTACTCATCTGGATCTGGACAGGGAAACTCTCATATGGGATTCATCCAAATCTCTCTACTCATAGACGACCAGAGGATCAATCCAATAGCCAAGGTAGTACCATCGGATGTCTGATACAAAGCTCAAAATCTAAGTCCGAAATCAGGGAAGTCAATCTCTTCAACTCTACTATTTCAATCTTAATGTGATCGGTTTCTTGTTAATTTAGTTTATATCTTACTCCGATCCGTTATTGTATCTTTGCTTCCTTCTCGCATGGCGGTCGCAATGACGGCAACCCTAACCCTAAGTGTCATAATTCCACTGTTGATAGTATCATTGTTTATTAGCCTCATCTCTGTTTTTGTTTTGTCTTAGTTTGTTTGTGAGGTAGTAGGATCTTATAGGCGCCCTTCTGATATTAAGTTAGTAGGGTCTTAGGAGTGCCAGTAGAGCTGAGGTTATTTCGTGTCGTTTTAGGCTGCTCTGTGGGGTAGGTTAGTCAGAGGCGCTTTTAAGTTTCGGCTCTAGCCTGCTGTCTGTTTGGGAGGTCATTGCATTATGGATTTAAAGGTGTTGGCCTGGAATGTACGTGGTTGCAATAATTTTGCTAATCGAAAACATCTTCTTAGTCTTATCAAAGATCACAACCCGGACATAATTTTCCTTTCTGAGACTAAATGCATGAACGTTAATATAGACAAAATGGTGAATACCAATAATATATACAATAAGCATGTTGTTGATCCGGTGAATAAAGCTGGCGGCCTTGCCCTTTTCTGGAATACCAATTATGACATGGATATTATTCATGCTGATATTAATATGATCCATGTCAAAATTACGCAGGTGGTTTCGGGTAGTAAGATTTTTCTCACGGGTTTCTATGGTTGCCCATATAAAAGCAATAAAATGAAACCCTGGGAAAATCTCGCTAGTCTGGCCCCTAGTGGCAATTTCCCGTAGTTAGTTATAGGAGACCTTAACTGCATCCTTGATCCCTCGGAAAAGTTGGGTGGGCAACCGGCTCATCTTCCTACGATTCAACTGCATAAGAATATGATTAATAATCTGGGCTTCCATGATTTAGGTTATGTTGGTTATCCGTATACTTGGACTAATAGACAATTTACAGGGAATCTGATTGAAGAGCGTCTGGATAGAGCAGTGGCAAATTATAATTGGATCAGCAGTTACCCGCATTCTAGAATTCATCATCTAGATACTCTGGGATCTGATCATAAACCTATTCTTCTTGCGACCAAGAATCAATCGGCTCTAGGCCGTAAACCCTTCAAATTCATTCGCACTTGGATGTCTCGCCTCAATTGCGCTAGTTTTATCAATACCAATTGGCTTAAACTTCCTAATCAGATTCAACTCAAACTTAATTCCCTGGCCATTAAGCTCTCTAAGTGGAACAAAGAAGTCTTTGGTAATCTGGAGACGACTATTAAGCAGCTCACTCAGAATCTTCAGAGAATTAATAATGTTGAAGAGTTCAAAACTAATTACTCCCAAATCGAACATCTCCTTCTTCAGCAAGAGAGTCTTTGGAAGGAAAAAATCTCGAATTGCTAATATCAACTTGGGAGATAGAAATACTCAGTATTTCCATGCCAAGGCCACCACTAGACTTCGTAAGAATAAGATTCTGGCCATTAAGAAGGAGGATAATACGTGGGTGAATGATGAAGTGAAAATTGCGACGCTCTTTTCGAAACATATTCAGCAGATTTCCACCACAGCGGGATCTACTATCTCCTCGACTATTACTAGTTGCTTCGACCCTCAGATTTCGGATGAGCAAAATGAGTCTCTTACTGCGATTCCGCATTCCGATGAGATTCGGAAGGCAACTTTCTCTCTCAAGCCTGGGGCGGCGCCAGGTCCAGATGGTTTCCCTCCTTATTTCTACCAATCTAATTGGGAAACAGTTAAGGATGACATTCATCTCATGACTAACTCCTTCTTTCAGAACTCTACTCTACCTGAGATGTCGAACCACACTCACATTTGCCTTCTGCCCAAAACCAAAACTCCGCAATCGCCGGCCGACTACCGTCCTATTAGCCTACTGAACACCACGTATAAGATCATTACCAAAATCCTGGCTAACAGACTGAAACCCATTCTGACTGATATCATTTCCCCTTTTCAAGGAGCTTATGTCCCTGGCAGACAAATCACTGATAATATTATAATCAGTCAAGAGATTATCCATTCATTCAAGAAAGTTAAGGGAGCCAAAAGCTACTTTGGGTTAAAGTTAGACATGTCTAAAGCGTTTGACAGAATCGAATGGAGTTATCTGGAGAATGTTATGAAACTGATGGGTTTTTCTAGCAAATGGACCAATCTCATTAACACTTGTCTTTCTACGAGTTCGATGGCGGTGCTCATCAATGGGCGTCCGGGTAGCACTTTTAATGTGAGCAGGGGTATTAGGCAAGGTGATCCACTCTCTCCTTTGGAAGGTCTTAGCCGACTTCTAGAGAAGAATCAAAATGCTTCCTCTTTCATTGGCTTTCCCATCCCCAACGCGAACTTCTCGATCAAACATCTCCTTTTTGCGGATGACTGCATCATTTTCAGACAAAACTCTCTTGAGAATATTTTCAATCTTAAACAAATTCTTAAGGAATTCAGTGAAGCTTCTGGTAAGATGATTAACTACGTTAAGTCGAATATCTTTTTCTCGAAAAATTCGCATCCTAAGTTCAAACGGATGATTATTAGAGAACTTAAGGTTCACCAATCTTCGTCTGGGGATAAATACCTAGGTACTAAACTTTTCATTGATCGTAATAAGAAACAAGCTTTCAACTCCCTTGTCACTCAAATCAAAAATAAACTTGCCAAATGGCAAACTCATCTCCTCTCGCAAGCTGGCCGCTCGGTAGTTCTATCAACCATCGCAGCGGCTGTTCCCCGATACCAAATGCAGTGCTTTGCTCTTCCTAAAGGCATTAGCAACGACATTGAGTCTATTCAACGGACTTTCTGGTGGGGAAAATCTAAATCTTTCCATACTATCAACTGGAATTCTATTTGCAAGCCTCGCAAATATGGAGGTCTCGGGCTTCGTCTTCCTCAACTCGACAATCAAGCTTTCCTTCACAAACTGAACTGGCGTATTATCAGCAACCCGAAAGCTATTTGGGTCCAAGTGCTTAAAGGGAAGTATTTTCATAATTCTCATAAACCTAAGCCACCCAAGAATCATTATTCTTGGCCGTGGAAATCTATATCGAAATACTATGATCAAAGTGAGAGTCTGATTTTTTGGAACATTAACAAAGGAGAACTAATCAATAATTGGACTGACTACTGGATACCTAATCATCCTCCACCTATTCAGAACGATAGAGGTTGTAACTATGATCGGGTTTCTCAACTTATCACGAACGGTACGTGGAATTTAACTGAAATAAATATGTACTTTACTAATGAGATTTGCAGGGCGATACTTAGCATCAACCTTAATCCGAATGATGAGGATAAAGCTATCTGGACACTGACAAAATCAGGTAACTTCTCTCTTAAATCCATGTACAATTTTTTACGCACTAATACACTCTATAATACTCATGACCAGATGGATTGGTTTTTCATATGGAATATGAATACTATTCCTAGGATCAAACTATTTCTTTGGAAATGCTGTACGAATAGCTTACCAGTAAAATCAAGGATTGGCAAATTCATCGGTAATAATTACTCCTGTGTGAACTGTAATGATGAGGAGACCATAGATCATGTTATGTTGCATTTCCCGTTTGCGAAAGCAATTTGGTTTCATTACCAAGTTAGAACTGATCACATAATTACCACTATTCAATGGATACACCAATGGAAATCCCTTGAGGAAGAAACTATTAATCTGTATGCTAAAATTCTTTGGTTTCTGTGGAAAGCCAGATGTGAAAACTGCTTTACGACGAATAAACAAAATCCAATGCAAATGATAGAAAGGATAAACAACACCACTACTACTCCTCTCAGAACTGAGAATAGCACTACCACGAAGGGTCAAGAACAAACGGTTATTCAAACATGGAGACCTCCATCGACACCTTATATTAAAATCAATGTAGATGCCTCTTTTGTTAATTTACATGAACAGGCAGGAATCGGTTACATTATGCGAGATGCAGAAGCCAACTTTATAATGGCTGTAGCAGATAGTGTACGAGGGCAAAATGCTGAAGAATGTGAAAGTTTAGCGGTATTATATGGACTACTTAGCGCGATGCAAATGCAACTATCTTATGTGCATTTAGAAAGTGATAATAAAGCAATAATCCAAGCTCTCAATGGTGAGGAAGGATGTATTCAATGGCAATCTCAAAGTATCATCCGACAGATCAAAGACATCAAGGAAAATTTTTCAGGAATTATATTCTCTCATGTGTCTAGGAATGGTAATAATTATGCAGATGCGTTAGCCAAATGGGGGCGTGCTCACGGGTGTAAGAAACTTTGGAGTGATGTTGTCTCTTTTTATTCGGATTTCTAGTTGGTATGTAATAGACGCTTGGTTTTAATGGTAATTTCCTTCACCAAAAAAAAAAAGCTAACTTTAAATTTGATTTGCCATTATTTTTGCATTTTCCAAAAGGCCACAAATGTGCTTCAACAAAAAAAGAAAAACCACAACTGTGGCAAACTCGTGGATGTGTTACACTACATATTCTATTTTAATGGGCGGGGAGGCACTTGGAGACTGCCAGCCAGGGGTAGTTCGGGTAATTTTCTAATGAGATAGGGATATTTTAGTATGATGTTCACTTACAAAATCGGAGTTTGCTTTATGCTGTTCAACTGTTTTAATTGTGTAAATTTTTTAATACTCTTCTTTCCAGTGATTTTAGTATGATTATTAAGGAACACCACGACATTACCTTGTTTCAATCAGCAGTTCAGCAAATCACAATCATTGGAAACACGAATCACGCCAACCTACAAAGGTTTCTGCCCAAAGTTTACCTGGGTTCTCTTGTTTCCTAACATTTTTCATACAAATAAGAGAAGGAAACAAAAAATTAGTTTATTCCTTTTTTACGTAAAGAAAACTATATGGGCAAATGTAGATCTATCGTGTCTGTGCCGTCTGGAAGAGAAGAAATCATGTTTATTGATGTGGGGGACGAAAGTTTGTGTTTGCTTGGCTAAAATGCAGCTTAAGTATGATGTTAAAACAATTTCTTAGACTTTGGAGTGTGACTTAGTAAAAGAACAATATTAGTTTACAAAGTTTTTTTAGGATTTCTTCTTAATTATGAACAAAGCAAGGATTAACAGATAATGGTCTGACAAATTTCAGATAAAGATCTTGCATCTAATAGAAATGAATCTCTTCTAGGTGTTTTTTAGGTGATATAAGACATGTCTTGACTTATGTGACGTCTCTTTATGGCCAAGATACAGGAAGTGAAAAATCTGATTTGTAGATCCAAACTTTAGATTTGAGTCGTTCGAATGATTATTGATCGATTAAAGTAGTTACTTCTGTTACCCCGGAGCTTGATCTTGAGTTGACATGGGGTCTTATTTTTTAACATGTTCAGGGTCGTGTTTCGAACATATTCTGTTAACTTGTTAGGTGTAAATCGATGGATGGAGAGGATTGTGAACCGTTCACTGACGTCTATTGGACCAAACTTTTACACGTAAGCAACGCCAGGTAATACAATTTGGAGCTTCATATTTCCCTGTTATTTATGACCAGATTCTTGCTCATTAGGGTGCAAACTGCTTCCCGCCTCTCATCTTATGCTGGGCATCTTTTCTTTTGTAGATTTGCTAAGAGAAAACTCGATGAGTTCAGTTTTCTTGGAAATTGTCTACAGGTATCATATGCTCCTCAGTTTGAAACCCTTTTAGACACAAAGGAAAAACTGGAATGCAGGAGAAAGGAAGTTTTATCACGATTGGATCTTGAGTTTTCTTCTTTGGGTGTACAATCTTTGTTTATTTGAGAAGCTTTTAAATTTTTACTTAATGTCTATATTTCCTAATTGCAGCAAGAAAAACCGTTGGGTCTAAAGCTCACAACCAAGATGACCTCTTCAAGCCTCAGTTGCTTCCTTCTCCAGCACAGCCCAGTACTTTTACCCAGATAGACTATACGGAAAGGTTAGTGATTTTGTTCAACTTTAACTTTGAGAACGTTTTTATGCATTTCAAGTGCTTCCGTTGTGATATCGAAGTCGAGATGGTACTAACGTCTTGTTTTCCTACTTCCGCAGAAATTTCGTGAACCAAGTTCATCACACTACATTCAGAACAGTGTCATTTAATGAGGTTAGTGCTTATGTTGTTATTGAACTGTCAATTCGGCGATTGTTTTTCGATTTTCTTTGGTGTATGTGTAGGTGATTTTTCAGGATTACTTCCCATCACAATCAATGAACGCGACAGATCAGTTTGTGCGGAATAAGCTTGATAAGGTAAACAAATCCCTGAATGTCCATCCCCTTCTGATACTACGAGTTTCAGCATTATCCTAAAATTGTACCATTCATATTTTCGTTAGATACAATCAAGTAGTTGTTGGGTTTTCCTCCTAGTGGGAAAACCTAGTTGGGGTTTGGATTAGGAAACCAAACCCGCGCCTGAGTCGAGTTTCTTTGGGTCGGTTACTTATGACGGTGGAATTAGGGTTAAGGGTAAGTCTATAAATACTTCCTTAATCTTAATTAGAAGTATGCAACACAATTAGAAACGCACAAGAGAAGAAGGGAGAGAAGGAGGTTGCCGAGAAGAGCGGGGCAGAACTTTTTCAGCACGCGCAGTCTTCGTTGTTCGGAAAATCCGACGGTGAGTTCTTCTCCAATTAAGCTGAAATTTGGCAGAACTGTTCTTGACATATTCGTCTAGTATTTGTACGGAGGGATCGTTGATTGGTCACCGGAATCCTAGTGAATTTAGGGTCGTTTTGGGCTGCAGATTTCTGGACTGTTTTGTTCTTTCTTGTGAGGGTTTCTCCGTGTTTCTTCGTGTTTGAGATTGATTCTTTTGGGAATAAACTTTGATGAGGAGATTCATGGGTTATGGCTTCTTGGTACGTTACCAGATTCTTGGGAGGTGTTCAGGATGTCTCTTTGTAACTCTACTTCCGAAGGAGTTATCTCAATGGATTTAGTGAAGAACAGTATCTTGAATGAAGAAGCTAGGAGGCAGTCAAATCCTAGTTCTTTGAGTTCAGATGTGTTGGTTACTGAATCGCGGGGGAGAAGTTCACATAGAGAATCGAAGAAGAACAGAAGCAGAAGCAAATCTAACAAGTTTGCTAATATGGAGTGTTATTACTGTCATAAGAGAGGGCACTTAAAGAAGAATTGCTGGTTGTTGCAGAAAGAGAGTAAGCAAGGAAAGAAGCAAGAAGATAGTGGAGAGAGAGTAACTGTTACTGAAGATGAGTTTCTTATACTCTGTGAGAGTGATGCTATTAATGTTGCATGTCATGAATCCAGTTGGGTTATTGATAGTGGAGCAACTACTCATGCTACATCACAGCGGGATTTGTTCTATTCCTATACTTCGGGTAGTTATGGTTCCGTGAAGATGGGTAATGATGGTTTGGCTCAGGTTGTTGGCATTGGCGATATTTGCTTGGAGACTAGTATTGGTACTAGGTTGTTGCTTAAAGGAGTTAAGCATGTCCCAGACATTCGGTTGAATTTGATTTCTACAGGGAGACTTGATGATGAGGGTTTCTATAGCTTATTCGGAGGGGGTAATTGGAAACTTTCACGAGGTTCTATGGTGGTAGCTCGAGGTGATAAGTTATCATCGTTCTACTGGATGAAAGCTAAGGTCTCCATGGATGCAGTTAATGCAGTGGAGAATGATGATGCCATGGAGTTATGGCATAAGAGACTCGGTTACATCAGTGAGAAGGGATTGTCTGTGTTATCCAAGAGGGATGCCATTACAGGTATTTCTAGTTTGCAATTACAAAAGTGTGAACATTGTTTTGCAGGGAAACAACACAGGGTCTCGTTCAAGTCTTCTGGATCTTCTAGAAAACCCGGGATACTTGATCTGGTGCATTCAGATGTATGTGGTCCAATGAAGACAAAATCTCTTGGTGGTGCATCATATTTTGTTACGTTCATTGATTATCACTCTAGAAAGTTGTGGGTTTATCTTATGAAGTCCAAAGATCAGGTTTTGAGTTATTTCAAGCAGTTTGTGGCATCGGTTGAGAGACAGACAGGTAAGAAACTGAAGTGCATTCGCAGTGATAATGGTGGAGAGTATTCTGGACCATTTGATGCTTACTGTAGAGAACACGGTATTCAGCATCAGAAGACGCCATCCAAGAATCCACAGTTGAATGGGTTGGCTGAGAGGATGGACAGGACGATTGTCGAGAGAGTTAGGTGTTTGATTTCACAGTCAGACTTGGCGCAGGCTTTCTAGGGAGAAGCTTTGAGCTCGGTTGTTCATGTGTTGAACCTGTCACCCAGTGCTCCGTTGGAGGGTTTTAGTCCAGAAAGGGTATGGACTGGTAAGGATATTTCTTATGGTCATCTGAAGGTCTTTGGGTGTAAGGCGTTTGTCCACATTCCCAAAGATGAAAGGTTGAAGCTGAAGATGAAATCGCGACAGTGTGTGTTCGTCGGTTATGGTCAGGATGATTTTAGGTATAGGTTCTATGACCCAGTGGAGAAGAAGCTCATCAGGAGCAGAGATGTTGTGTTCATGGAAGATCAAACTATTAAGGACATTGACAAGTCCGGAAATCCAGCTCAGGGTTATGAAGGTTTGATTGATTTGGAGGTTGCTCATTCTACATCTGTCGATGGTCATGTCGAGGTTGAGGTTCAAGTTGATACACCCGGTGCTGATGCTCCCGCACAAGAAGATGGTACCGGTGGTCATGGTGACGATCATGATGGAACACCAACTACCAAGAACCTCCTTACTGTTAGGAGATCTGAGAGAGGTCTGAGACGTTCGACAAGGTATGATCCTAGTGAATATGTGTTACTTACTGATGGAGGAGAACCTGAAAGCTTTAGCGAAGCTTTGGAAGATGAACATAAACATGAATGGTGGAAGGCCATGAGAGACGAGATGGATTCTCTGGAGGAGAACCATACATTTGAGCTGGTGAAGTTGCCTCAAGGTAAGAGGGCTTTGCTTAACAGGTGGGTGTATAGAGTTAAGCATGAGGAGACCATGTTGTTCCCTCGATACAAGGCTAGGTTGGTTGTGAAAGGATTCAGCCAAAGGAAGGGAATTGATTTCGATGAAATATTCTCTCCTGTTGTGAAGATGTCATCTATTCGGGTTGCAATTGAATTGCCAGCGAGCCTTGATCTAGAGGTGGAGCAAATGGATGTAAAGACTGCTTTTCTCCATGGGGATTTGGAGGAAGAGATTTACATGATGCAACCAGAAGGCTTTGTGAAGAAGGGCAAAGAAGACTATGTTTTCCGCTTGAAGAAAAGCCTTTATGGATTGAAACAGGCACCGAGACAGTGGTATAAGAAGTTTGAGTCAGTTATGGGGGAGCATGGTTATAACAAGACTACTTCAAATCATTGTGTGTTTGTTCATAGATTTAGTGAAGGTGATTTTATCATCTTACTGTTGTACGTAGACAATATGTTGATTGTGGGGAGGAATTCGAGGAGAATTCTGGAGTTGAAGAAGCAGCTCAGCAAGTTTTTCACCATGAAAGATTTGGGTCCAGCGAAGCAGATTCTTGGTATAAGAATTGTTAGAGATAGAGAGAACAGGTTGATTCACTTATCTCAGGAGAAGTACATTGAGAAGATACTTCAAAGGTTTTGCATGGACAAATTTAAAGTTGTCAGCACTCCTCTTGCTGGACACTTCAGATTGAGCAGTCAACATAGTCCGAGTACAGATTCAGAGCTGGAAGCTATGGAGAGGGTTCCATATGCTTCTGCAGTTGGTAGTTTGATGTATGCTATGGTGTGCACCAGACCTGACATAGCTCATGCGGTTGGTACTGTTAGTAGGTTTCTTTCTAATCCGGGGAAGGAACATTGGGCTGCAGTGAAGTGGATTTTGAGATATCTTCGAGGGACTTCTGGTTTGAAGCTTACTTTCGGAGGTGATGGACCACTACTGGTCAGTTACACTGACGCTGATATGGCTGGGGATGTTGATTCCAGGAAGTCTACTTCAGGTTACTTGGTAACATTTGCAGGGGGAGCTGTAGCGTGGCAGTCAAGGCTGCAAAAGTGCGTTGCACTTTCTACCACTGAAGCTGAGTTTATAGCCGCAACTGAAGCTTGTAAGGAGTTGTTGTGGATGAAGAATTATCTTGAGGAGATCGAATTCAATCAAGATAAGTATGTATTGCTTTGTGACAGTCAAAGTGCAATACATTTCGGCAAGAATTCGACGTTTCATTCGCGTTCGAAGCACATCGATGTGAGGTATCACTGGATACGAGATGTGGTTGCTTCCAAGGAGTTAGAGCTGGTTAAAGTTCATACAGACGATAACGGAGCTGATATGATGACGAAGGCTCTGCCGAAGGGGAAGCTGGAGGTATGCCAAGGGATAGCGGTGCTGGTTGTTCAGGAAGAAACAACAAGGCTGGCTGATTACAGGATTGTCAAGGATAGCAAGGCTGGATGTTTCCAGGGATGTCAAGAAGAAGTAGGGCTAGTTGTTCAGGGCTGTCGAGGAAAGCGGAGCTGGCTGTTTTCAGGATTGTCAAGGGGACAACAGGGTTGGCTGTTTCTCCCACCTAGTCGGAGGGAGAGTTTGTTGGGTTTTCCTCCTAGTGGGGAAACCTAGTTGGGTTTGGATTAGGAAACCAAACCCGGGCCTGGGTCGAGTTTCTTTGGGTCGGTTACTTATGACGGTGGAATTAGGGTTAAGGGTAAGTCTATAAATACTTCCTTAATCTTAATTAGAAGTATGCAACACAATTAGAAACGCACAAGAGAAGAAGGGAGAGAAGGAGGTTGTCGAGAAGAGCGGGGCAGAACTTTTTCAGCACGCGCAGTCTTCGTTGTTCGAAAAATCCGACGGTGAGTTCTTCTCCGATTAAGCTGAAATTTGGCAGAACTGTTCTTGACATATTCGTCTAGTATTTGTACGGAGGGATCGTTGATTGGTCACCGGAATCCTAGTGAATTTAGGGTCGTTTTGGGCTGTAGATTTCTGGACTGTTTTGTTCTTTCTTGTGAGGGTTTCTCCGTGTTTCTTCGTGTTTGAGATTGATTCTTTTCTGAAGGGTCTGAGTCTCGGGTGGACGTAGTCTGTAACTACTTTGCTTATTATAGTTGATTTGGTTGGACTACGAGTCCCGTGGTTTTTACTTCTCACATTGAGGAGGTTTTCCACGTTAAAAATCGTTGTCTTATTTACTTTAATTTCTTTGCTCATTGCTCCCACTATTCTTCTATATTATCCTCGTAACTAACACAAAAGGGAAAAACTCTTATATTTTCGCTGGGCCTAAGTGCTCGTTTTTCCCAACAATAGTGCCCTTCTAGAAACTGGGCAAGCCTCAAAGAAAGCACGAGTAGACAACCGAAGAAGAATCTGACTATGGTTTGAAAGTTTCTCAAGCTTAGTCTGTTGGTAATAGTATTTACACTTGCTTTAGCACTCCGTGACGAGTTAATGGCGGGTGGGGAGGCTATAACATGAGCAGGAGGAGCCGTAGTCGGAGTCGAAGTCCTGACAGGTTCGCAGGGGTTGAACCAAATGCTCAGTAAAATCCGTCTTGACTTGACAAGTGATATGGAAAGGAGGTATTTTGTGTTTGTTCATGATGATTTTTGGTTGGGTGTTGTAGTTAGAAGCAGAAAAGATGGTGTGGGGAAACTGTTACTAGTTAACCTAGAACTAGGGGGAAGGTGGTCAAATGAATTTTATACACATCAAGTAGTTGGTTTTTTCTAAGTTTTGATTTGAAGTGGTAAGTTATATTTATAGTTTGCTTGGTATGTAAGGTCGACACTATTGATAGTCGATATATATAATTTAGCAAATCCTTGTTGGTATCTCTCTCTCTCTCTCTTGGTCTCTCTTTATCTCTCTTGGTCTCTCTCTATCTATCTCTATCTTTATAATGTACATATGTTCTTGTTGAGTTCAAAATCTCAAGGCAGAGATGTTAATCCAGAATTTATGAAACGGACAAGGGTTGATCAAACCCTTATCAGTTGGTTAAACACAACACTATCCCCAGCCATTCTTGCTTAAACTCTAGAGTTTCAGCTTGCAAACGAGTTTTATGATTAGTGCTGTAAGTCTCAACACCTCTTCCATCTTCAAACTATTCAAAAACACTCTTTATCTATGAAGGAATACGTAGTGATCAAAGAAGTTTCCGATGCAAATGCTGCCTCCCATACTCCAGTACCAGATGTTGAATTAGTGTTGCATACATTGCGAGGATTGGGTCATGATTATGCAGCTTTTGTGACTGCGATTGAATCACGAGATAACTTACCAACCTTCTCTCAACTTCTACCTCTCTTATTTACTCATGAAATGCGTCTTGTTCAACAAACACAAACGCCTCCATTGCAGTTAACAGCTTTAGTAGCTAAGTCTCTTCCTGCTGCTTCAACACATTCAACCCTTGCTCGTCAATATTATAACTCGAGCAGAGGTCATGGAGGGCGACGGCTCACTAACAGAGGTGGTCGTGGCAGAGGCAGATGGCGAAATCAATTTCAAGGAAATAAATCACAGCCTATTCAAAAAAAATTAATTCTTGGTTCACCTTCATCTTTTCAGCAGGTTGTGTGTCAAATTTGTGGATGTGGGTGGTCACACTGCCTTCTTTTGTGATCATCGAGGAGATCAGAATTTCCAGCCAAATGATATTCCTCAAACATTCGCCGCCTATCAACAAATGGTGAATAATATGATCCTAATTATTATAGAGACTTGGGTGCTTCAAACCACATGACTAGTGATTCTACAATGATGGTAAATATGAATCCATACTATGGACAAGACCAGGTATCGATTGGAAACGGTGATCTCTTGCCCGTTGCGAACACTAGTAATGTTACACTTTGTTCTCCATCTCCCACCATCACTTTAAAAAATGTCTTCCATGTTCCATCTCTTACAAAGAATCTAGTTTTAGTATCACAGTTAACAAAAGATCAAGATTGCTTCGTTATTTTTTATAAAGATATGTTCTTTGTGCAGGATCAGGAAACGGGGAAGCTGATCCTTCACGGTCTTAACAAAGGTGGTATTTATCAGTGTTCCAACTTCCTGAAGAGAGAGGAGAGAGAAGTTCCCCATCAGGCGATTTTTTTCTTCTTCTCCTCTCATCTGAAACCCTTGGCTCAATCCAACACTATACTTAATCTTCATCCTTCTCATAGTTGATCTATCATAAAAAACCAGCAAAATATAGTTCTACACATCATTTCCACCTACTAATTTCACCCTAGTACTACAACAGAAGATCAACTCCCCCTCTTTTCCCCCAAATTGAAACCCTAATCCACTAAAACATCCACCAAATCCCACCAATACTACCACTAAATCTCACATGCAACTAACCTTTTACTCACTGCATACCTCAATAAATCCATAAAACACCAAATCAAAGCTCTACCCACTCAGACTTATCATCAAATCTCACAAAAAACTAATACACAGGACAAGAACAAAGCATCACCAGCAGCAGTGAGACTCTAGAATCGGCAGTTGGAGTTGGCACGGATCTAGAAATCAGGGAAGAATTTCTCAACTTTACACCTATTAAACATTCTTATGCTTAATCTTCTCGTGGGTTAAAGTGTGCCTCAATGATTCAGTCATAAAGGGCTGTCAATCTAATTTTAACTTTCTTAATTTTATTGTCTTTATTATCTCTCTCTTCTTCCAACTAGTTTATACGAACCACAGAAACACTGTTCTCAGATCTGGTTCATTGAACATCTTTAGCCAATAGAGAACAAACACCACATCTCGCTACCAATTTGAAGTCTTTCTCTTTCAATCTTTCAACACCTCTATCTCGACTCATAAATATCCTTTAAATCAATCTTGCAGGGCTACTTTATTTCCTCTTTTAGCGATTAGCAGTGCATCGATAGTGGATGAGCTTAGAGCTCATCAAATAGCAGTTTTTTTCATCCCTATCATAATAACCAATGACCTAACCCTAGGTTCACACATCTCCTCGATCTCAACTAAACATATATTCAACCTTCGATATCACCTTACCAACTTCCATTACTGCACCCAAAAAGTTCACAACTCCCGGAATCAAATTAGATTTATTTGGATCCATCGATTAACCTTGTGGCTTATGAGTTCATATCGTTTATCATATAAGAGATTTAATATAAGTATCAACTTACCTTTCGATCCTGGACGACACAATATTTCGAACATCAATCTCCACCTTTGCCATGTTGTTTTTTAATTCTTATCTCACTGCTCACTTTTTGATGATTACCTTTGTATCTGGTTATCTACTAGACTTAACTCTTTATCAAAGTTCCGTAACATTTTCACTTCCACCCCCTTGTCGCAATTCATTTGCGATTGCTTGTCGGATTAGCTGGGTATTTATACTCGGGCTATGTCGGCGATCCCATTTTCCAGGTATCTAACTTGTTTCTACTATGTAGAACTCGAGTGGATATGGTCTCTTTATATGGAGAATACTGGCGGGATAACTCGGAACCATCTAATGGTTCCATCTTACAGACATCCTCGTTTCTTCTGGAAACTGAGGATGTATGCTTAATCTATCTTCAATGTTACAGGAAGTTAGATAGAAGTTTCATCTCTTTACCAACCAGAAGGACTCTTAAGATCAAATTGCATATCATTCCCAAGAGGAGCTGCCAGAATAGCAAGCTACAGAATGAAGAATGCTCGAAAAATCGACGTTATCTTATGAATTTCTTCAGTTCTACTATTTTGTATTTCTACTTTACTTACTGTAATTTTGTGTTTCTACTTTGTTTGTTGTAATAGACTCTTTATCTTAATATATTACTCTTCAACAAAAAAAAAAGGTTCAAATATCAAAAATAATGTATGGCACATGAGATTGGGTCATCCCCATTCTCGTGCCTTTTCTCGCATCATTTCTAATAAAAGTCATGTTCCTTCGATTTCAAATGGTTTATATCAAAGTTGTATATGGCTAAGCATCATTGTTTATCGTTTAATCGTTCTTTCATAATTCTAAGACTCATATTTCAAAAATACATGGATATTTATGGGGTCCTTCACCCGTGACTTCAAACTTGGGTTTTCGTTATTTTCTTATTTTCGTCGATGATTTCATGAGGTTTACATGGTTGTATTTTATTAATGCTAAATCACAAGTGTTTGATTGCTTTAAAAACTTTCATAATCTACTTGAAAAACAATCTCCCACAAAAATTCAAATCTTTCAATGTGATGGTAGTGGGGAATTCACTTCGCATAGTATTCAAAACTACCTTCCAACACACGAAATTCTTCAACATCTATCTTGTCCTAACACCCCACAACAAAATGGGGTGGCAGAGAGAAATATTAGACATGTTGAATTTGGTCTAGCATTGTTACACCAAAGTCACTTACCAAAATCTTATCGTCCCGAAGCTTTCAGTACTGCAACCTATTTAATAAACAGGATGCCGACTTTTGTTTTACAAAACAAATCGCCTTTTCACACACTATTTCAACGTGAACCTGACTATGGTTTTCTCTGTGTATTTGGGTCTCTTTGTTACCCTCTTTTAACACCTTATCGTAAAAATAAGCTTGAATATAAGAGCTTACCTTGTTATAGTGAATCGCACAAGGGATATAAGTGTTTAGAACCCAAAACTTCACGCGTTTATATCTCTAGGGATGTTTTATTTGATGAAACCTTATTTCTCTATGATCTTCCTGATTTATCAAATATCAAGAATGAAGTTACGGTTAGTGAAGGTCCTTAATGGGTTTTCTTAGATACATCACTTCCACCTACTGAAATTTTTATCCAACAATCCTTGGTTACCAATCAACTTCCTTTTTCACCACCAAATAATGTCTCTTCCCTCAACAGTTCCTGATGCTATCGTTGATAGAGTTATGTCATCTTCTAACGAATCCCAATCTGAATCTCACACTGATATAGCACCGTTGCTGGAAACACCGACGGAGCCATCAGAATCTCCACCACTGATCCTTCCAACTCATCCTATGGTCACTCGGTCAAAGGAAGGTATGGTGAAACCCAAAATTTTGAAATCTATGATTGCAACTAAGCATTCTGTTTCATTTGCTTTGCTTTGCTTTGCTTTTTACTTGAGTTGCCAAAAAAGCCGAGTTGTTAAAGTGAAGCAAGGAAGGACCCTAGATGGTGTGAAGCTATGGCAGATGAATTTAATGCCTTGATGAAAAATAAGACTTGGACTTCGATTCCGCGTGATCATTCTATGAACCTTATTGGTTCAAAATGGATGTTTCGTATTAAGACCAAGAGTGACGGCTCGATAGGCAGATTTAAGGCGAGACTTGTTGCAAAAAGTTTCAACCAACAACATGGTATAGACTATGATAAAACATTTTCACCAATTGTTAAACCTGCCACGATCAGATTGGTACTTAGTATGGTAGTGACTTTAGGTTGGAAAAATCAACCAGCTAGATGTCAAAAATGCTTTCTTGCATGGGTTACTTGATAGATCTGTCTTTATGAATCAGCCAATTGGTTTTGTTGATGTGAATTATCCTGATCATGTTTGCAGATTAAACAAGGCATTATATGGCCTCAAGCAAGCTCCCAGGGCCTAGTTTCATCGTTTCACCACATATATTCTTTAAATTGGGTTTACGGCCTTTAAATCTCATGATTCCTTGTTTAAATACAGAACTGCTACTTCCATAACAATCTTGTTATTATATTTTGATGACACCTTAGTTACCGGCTCTGATTAATTAGTGATTTCTGAATTAATTTCACGCCTACATCAACAATTTTCTATGACAGATTTGGAGGAGCTTCATCATTTCCTTCGTATGGAAATACATCGCTCGAAATCAGGTCTTTCTTTTACTCAAACTCGTTATACACTCGAGTTATTAAATAAGCTTGAGTTGCTTAATTCCAAACCGGTTTTCACTCCTTGTTCAACCAGGAAAAGGTTATCAATTACTGATGGTCAGCCTCTTGGCGATGCAACCCTATATCAATCTCTAGTTGGTGGATTGCAGTATTAATCCTTAACTCAACCAGATACAAGTTATTCTCTGAATCAAGTGTGCCAATACATGAATGTCCTAACTGATCAACACTTTTGTTGCAGTTAAACGGATTTTTCGACACTTAAAGGCCACTCTTGGTCGTGATTTATATTTTGGCACTCAATCACACTCTCAAGTAAGGGATTTCAATTCTTAAGTTAATGCATACTCCGATGCAGATTAGGCGGGTGATCCCGACACGCTTAGGCCAGTTTTTGGTGGTTGTGTTTACTTTGTTTTACATCAAATTTTTTGGTCCTCGAAGAAACAACCGACGGTATCCAGATCTAGCACTGAGACGGAGTATAGATCTATGGGAACCACAACGATTGATATTGCATGGCTTCAGTTTTTACTTCGTGATTTGGGTATTACTATGAAGATTTCTCATACTCTTCATTGTGATAACATAAGCGCTACGTATATGGCGGACAATCCGATTTTGCACTCTCGAACAAAGCATATGGAGCTTGACAATCACTTTGCTCTAGAAAAGGTTAATCGAGGTGTTTTACGAGTTCAATACATTCCAACGCAAAACCAGATTGCAGATATTTTTACAAAAGGTTTGGTGAAATCTCGACACCAATTCCTTTGTAGCACGCTCTCACTTTACGACTCCAAAGTTTAGCTTGAGGGGGGGGGGGGGGGGGGGGGGGGGGGGGGCTAATAGAGCATATTGACTCATTCAACCCATAAGATAAGTTTAAATTTATTTTCTATTATATTTGATAAGTATATATCTGTCTAAATCTTATCTATGTAAATCAGTTATTAAAAGTCTATAAATATATAAATCTGACTACCTATTTTGACATCAGAGAATTCTACAATTTCATAAACTTACATAATTAAAAAATGGTTGTGTTTTGTCTATGAGTTCTTTGCTCATGAAATATTCATGTATGCAACAACTTTGGTGATATTTTATTTTTTATATGTGATTTGTTTTACATTTCTCCATGGACAAGTTGTAAAAAAGTTAGCGTTTTTAAATTGTTCATCGAGTTTTCAATACATCATAAAATAGACATTTTGGAGACAACTTATTCAATTCTGCTTGCAAAACATGTCCCTTAATAACTAAGAAGTAAGAAGTCCATAAATTACTAGTTTAAGGCAATACTTGAATTTGAGGATGCTCACTAGGAAAAGGATCCTAGCGGCTCAACCATTTTAATCGTTAAATTCTAGTTAAGTATGCAGTCGGACATGATTCAAAGAGAGACTCCACGTATTTCTGTAAGGATTAATTGATAATTTTTCTTAATATTGTCCCAGTCTATAACGACTCAGTGTCAAAAGAATTTAATTTGATGGTGTGTTTGGACGACCGAATCATGAATCCAAGTAGAGTAATATTTTTTGGTTTGTTTGGAAATTAATAAAAATCCTATGATTTGTTATTATTTGAGTATTTTTAAACGCTTTTTTAAATAAAATATTGAATAATTCTTGTTCTCGAAACTCTTTTTTTCAAATATCGTTTCATTTGAGAACCTTTCGTTTTCTTCATAATTTTTTTTTATAACTGTTTTTCAATTTTTTTTTCGTAAACAATTTTTTCCGTTTCTCCGAAGAAGTTCCTGGATGACAAGCCTAAACGTTATCTTATTGATAATAGTAAGGATATTGGTACTAATGAAAGCTTTGTTTTTGAAATAGTTAGATTTTTTATTCAAATCGCATAATATAAATCGGGGTGAACCGAAAACAATCTAGATATAGAAACAATTGCAACTGAAATAGACCAGACATAAACAAAATGGACCAGCGAAGACATCAATCCATTTAAACGAAAAACAATATTAATTTTGATATAATAAGATTTTGGGTTTTTTGAGCTTACCCCCTCAGAATTAAATGGTAATTGAATTTACCCCCTTCAGTAACTGGTAATTGAGCTTACCTTCTTGAATTTAGAATTTTTGTCAAAACTACTAAGGATATATTTAAGATGTGATAATAAAGTCAGAAAGTAAAGTAACATATAAACAAAATCAATCTTTACTAATCATATTCCTGACCAAATCAAACAATAAAATGAGGTAGAATCTCTAATATGAATCATATTGAAGAATAGTTGTTCTTGGTAGTGGCAATTATTTCACGTACGCCAAACATAGCCTTTGTATTTTTGTCACTAATAGTAAATCGAAGGGGGTAAGCTCAATTACCCATTATTGAGGGGGGTAAACTCAATTACCAATTAGTGACAAGGGTGTAAGCCCAAAAAACCCTAAGATTTTTCTTGCATATTTTGGAGCAAGGGCCACTGCTAAACAATTTTGATGATTTTGAAGGTGGAGGTTTTAAGAATATAGAAAATGGAGGTTTTAAGAATATAGACTTTTGATGAACTTAACGTATACGATTTGGAGCAATCAATAAGATTTTGCATTTCTTGAATTTTCAACCACGTCATGATTAAACATATCTGGTGACTTGAACAAACTTATGTTTTTTTTAATTGATAAGTAGAGTTAAGGACCAAAAGACTCTCACCACGACATCATCTTCAAGTTCCCATAGACCTAGAATGAAGAAACAAATTTCAACATTCTAAATCGACCTTTTTTTTTGTCGAACTCCATCCTAATCACCCTCGTAATCCAATTGAGATTTTCTCTACCTAACCTTTTACACAAGTAACCATAAACCTAATCAATAGAAAGAAGGCACAACAAGAGTTTCAGCCCAATAACATATCAAATTTCTGATCATAACTTAACCCATGAAGCTACGGTAACTCGAGATCGGAGAGAAGAAATTCCAACTCTTTCTTCTAGCACTCAGATCTACCGAGTCAAAGCTTCAAGATCCCTAATTTTATTTCATCTGGTTTTAGGAAAAATAAAAATCCCTCTATCGTTTCAGCTTCTTTTTGCTATTAGATATGTTGATAACCTCTCTATATAAGGATTCAAGATCCCCCAATTTTTACTTCATCGGTTTCATGGATAAACATCTCACTAGCCTTTTCATCTTCATCTATTTGTTCATCTTCAAGATCATAGACACCTAAGACTTTAATCTATTCCTCAACAGATCAACTTTTCCTTCGTTAATTACACTTAATCAAAAACCTAGATCCAAGGCTCTCCATTACCTAACAGACTCGAGAAGCTTGATCGCGAAATATCAAATCATAGACTCTATTTCTTTCATTCAAGCAGATCACAAGGAATCAACCAACCATAGGCAAAGGAGCACAGGAGAAGTACATGCAAAGCATAATTTGAATCGTTCTACCAAGGAAAAACTCTAAACTATGTTAATTTTTAATTTAGGCGCGATGGTTGTTTTCTAAGTCTTATTAGCAACTCGTTAGTCTTCTCAAAATATATTGGGCTCAAATGTTTGATTTAGATTCAAAGATCATCATCTTTGACAGTTTAATAACTCCAATAGAGACTTTAGTATCTTCATCATCTCTGAGACAACCCATAGAAAAAGAAACATTAGGTGAATATTTTGGTAGGAGGTCTAGACTTCTTTATCTCGATTTTGTTTGTGTACCAGTCATGCTAAACATTAATGCCTACTTCGTTCATATTTCTTTTCCTCGTTATATAGTGTTACCTTGTTGTCCACCCGCTAACGATCAGCTATGCATTCTAGTTTCATCCATCTTTAACCGAAATCAGTTTAGGAACATTAATCATCCAATTGCTTGCCACTTTTGCCTCTCAATCAACCCAGTAATAAAAAGCACTTATTTCAACTTTACCTTCGACCCGGACTACACTATATTTCGAATATTAATCTCCACCTTTGTTGTGCAGTTTTTATTGCTTATCTTCCAGCTCACTTTTTGTTGATTACTTTTGTCTTTGGTGATCAGATAGATTTAACTCTTTATCCAAGTTCCGTAACATTTTCACTTCCACCCCTTTTCGCAATTCATTTGCGATTGTTTGTCGGATTAGCTGGGTATTTATACTCGGGCTATGACTGTGATCCCAGGTGTCTGGCTTGTTTCTACTTTGTAGAACTTTTTTTTTTTTTTTTTTTTTTTGAATAATGTGATTGAATTTATAAAACGAACGAAAAACGAATTATGTACAAGCCAAAAGGCCGAAAAGAAACAAGAAAAAAGAAACAACTAAAAAAGAAGAAAGTAAAACCCATCGATATTACATCGAAGAAATGAAAGCCCCCCAATTCCCCACTATGTCCGAAAACGATCTATATTTAACCTTCGGATTGTTACGGCTCCAATGGTAGATAAAGCACTTAGCTGAAAAAATTATGTCCTCCACTGACCCCTGCTTGTCGGAAAAGATGACTGAGTTTCTAGAGATCCAAATTGCCCACAGAATAGCTTTAGGTATCATGCTTATGATCGGGTTTCTCCCTTTTAGCCCTCCCCACGCAGCCAAGAGATCTACAACGGAAGCTGGGGTAACCCACGACACCCCCACCGAAGCTAAAAAGTACCGCCAAACATTGTACGACATATCACAATGTATAAAAAGGTGCGAGCTTGACTCCTCATCTATCTTACACATTGGGCACCTATTAGGGGTAGAACATCCATGCTTTCTCAACAAGTCAATAGTAGGAACCCGATCTAAACACGCCGCCCAAAGAAAGAAAGATACCCTCTGAGGAACGGTCCGCTTCCATATATCCAAGAACACCTTAGCCTCTCGGTGTGAGAAGTTAGACAGGGCTTCATAGCAAGACTTAACGGATAGATTCTTATTCTTCGAGTTCATCCATTCCATTGTGTCTGCCTCGTTGGATAAAGAGAAACTACCCAAATACCCCATTAAACGATTGAAGTCATCTACTTCCCAATCTCTTAGACTGCGCCTCAACGGAATTGTCCATACCCCTCCCACGGGATCATAGAAATCGGTAATCATCCCGTCCTTGTTCGAACAAACTCGAAATAAAATAGGAAAAGCCACACATAGAGGTAGTTCTACTAACCACGTGTCCTGACAGAATTTGGTATACTTTGTAGAACTTGAGCGGATATGGTCTCTTTATATGGAGAATACTGGTGGGGTAACCCGGAATCATCTATTGATTCCATCTTGCAGACATCCTCGTTTCTTCTTGAAACTTTGGGTGAATGTTTAATACATCTTCAATGTTACAGGAAGTTAGGTACAAGTTTCATCTGTCAATCAACCAGAAAGACTCGCAAGGTCAAATTTCATATCATTCTCAAGAAGAGCTATCAGACTTGCAAGCTACAGAATGAAGAACGCTCTACAAATAGAAGTTATATTGTGCAATTCCTCAATTCTGTTATTTTGCTTTTCTACTTTGTTTCTTGTAATTTTGTTTTCTACTTTGTTTATTGTAATAGACTCTATATTTTAATGCATTGCATTTAAACAAAAAAAAAAAGTTAAGGACCGACCTGTTACAAAAGCCCAAAAATCAAAAAACCAAAAAATATACAGGAAAATAGTATAGCCACATCCCTTTCACACTCGTGTTGTTCCTCTCGTATCTCCACTAACTATATTAGTAAGCTCAACCGGCAATTGATTGTTTACTAGGATTGTCTCAACATCTGGAGAAGTCAACCGCTTGGTTTGCTTCCTGATAAATGTGTCTTACCATACACCCACTTATGCTTACAAACATAAACAATATCGACATAAACATTTTGGACAATCAATACAAAGTAAATTTACTTCATCCTTTTTTATTTGTTTATGATCAAAAATAGGAATCAGAAAATTGTTTTGTAAACTTATATCCATTTTTTCGTATTTTGCTTCTTTTTTTTCAAATAAATTACATACAACCATTTTCGCTGTGTTACTGAGAATTTGATTTTATTAATGATTCCTTAAATCCTAATTTTCCATTCAAATGTGTGAAAGCTTAGACGGATATAAAGATAATGAAATTTGGTTCTTCAATAGTTAAAAGTAAATTATTATGACGCCCTAGCGGGTGAGAAAACGTTTTTAACAAAATGTTTTAGTTTCCTTCAATATCTTAATTTCATAAGAACACTCTAGATTTAATGGTAGAATTCAAATTATAAAGGAACAATAGTATAGCCACATTCCTTTCAAACTCGTGTTGTTCCTCTCCTATCTCCACTAACTATATTAGTAAGCTCCAACGTCTTTAACAAAATGTTTTAGTTTCCTTCAATATCTTAATTTCATAAGACCACTCTAGATTTAATGGTAGAATTCAAATTATAAAGGAACAAACGCAAAGGAATTGATATAGACACATGAAAATGACTTCTCTTTATATACATGATAAGTTAGATATGAACTTAAGCATGATAAAAGAAAATGTTTGTATGGGTTTTGTGCTCATGACATATTCGTATGAATGCAGAGAGCATTAGTTAAGTTTTAAATTTGATTTGCCATTATTTTTACATTTTCCAAAAGTCCATAAGTGTGGCAAACTCTTGGAGTTGTTAGTTGTTACAAACTTACACTACATATTCTGTTATTTTCTCGAGAGTTTATTTTTTATGATTTTTACAAACAATTAAACTACCTGTCAACTCAACCGACAACCAACCTCAAAATGGAAACACAATCCAACATAGTTCGCAAGCCTAAAAAAGAGATACCCTAGTGAGCAACAAAAAGTTTTATACACGCAAAAGGATATTGACATCCAATACGTTCTTATAGTGTGATTAATACTAATTTCTACCTATTGAGAAGTTGCAATTTCTAACCAACACTAATTTGCGACATTTATGAAATTCACTACATGTTGATTTATATGTTAGTGCAGCAAAAAAAACACCATGAAAACATAAATATAGATATGTTGTTAGTTCTAATTAGAATTCCTCCACACTGATTGGAGTAGTGAGAGATTTACAGTGATGGTTGTTCAATAAAAGCAAGATTGACAATTTGACTTCTTTGCTTTGTTGTGTTCGTCGTGACCAGCTTATTAGATGTGTTGAAATTTGAAAAGAGATTATTTTGTCGTGAAGGCATGTTTTTCAATTGAAAATGAGTTGTATTTTAAAGCTTCTCTAATCTCTTAGGATTCCCACATTTGATTTGATATTCCTTCTTGGTTTTCGTTTTGATGCTTGATGCCCTTTGAAGCTTTTCAATTTAACTTAGTTGGTGTCTTTTGAGTAATGAGTTCCTTAGTTAAATTTGTCATTTTAATTTCCAAAAACAACAATAACACATGAAAATATATTGAATTTTGTCCACTTTTACTATAGTAGTGGTGTCCAAGTAAAGTTTTATAACGCATTTGATGTGTTGAAGAAGATTGGTAAGAAGTAGGACGGAAACTATTTTGTTTCAAAAAGTCACAAAATATAAAAAGAAAATTATAAATCTAGAAATTCTACACGTTGGATCGGGAAAATAGTTGATGATATGGACATTTGTATTCCATAATCTTGAAACAATATCAACATCTAAATTGGCATTGTGTAGGCATGAAGGCTTGATTGTCGGATTTATACGCATAAAATACCTGTTATAATTAGGCCTCATTTGATTACACATATTATCTCAATAGCTTTATTTTCAACCCTTAAATAAAAGTGTTTCGAGATCACAAAGGAGAATTTGTATTGGTCGTGACAAAAAGCATATTGGCATCAAGTGCACTTGAAGCAGAGGGGAAGGCAGCTAGACTAGCTGTAGAAAAATGATCAAACCCCAATTATTATTGAAGGAGATGCGTTGGGGTGATCAAATCCTGCTCGTCGTTTGAAACACAACCACCCTGGAAAATAAGGTCAATAATAACCGAAATTCATGCCGAACGTAGTTTACGGAATGATATTATGTTCTCATTTTGCCCACGAGATCTAAATCGTGCGGCGCATATATTAGCGAAAGAAGCTATCATGGTAGGCTTGTTTAATTCGTGGGAGTTTCACCAGATCCCAAATTGCATTGTAAGCCAGTTGGTGACAGACAAAACCAACATTTATTTTGATCCAATCAATGAATAAATGTTAAGGTTGTCGCCTTATTCATAAAAAAAAAAAGTACTTGGCATTACGCTAATTAAATTGTTTGGAACAACATAATAAAAAAGCTTCCTTTTTTGACAAAATTTATTTGAGACCTTGGTAGAAATTGGTTTATTATGTATTTTTGTTTTTCTTCTATTACATACTCAAGCAAACTTTGATGATAAAACTTGTTCTGCGAGCATGTTTTCGTATCTTACAATTTCACGTCTTTCGTGTGCATACTGTTGTTCTTAGAGCTTGTTTCACTCGCAATTTGTAATTTTTATTATACAAAATCGAATTGAATTAGGACTATCCTAAACAAGTTAGCATAACTTTTGGTGTAAATGAAGTATCCCTCCGTCTCAAATTAAGAGACCCAGTTTCCCTTTTGGTTTGTCTCAAAATAAGAGACTCATTTCCCTTTTTATCATATAAAATTCATTAAATTTCCAACATTTACCTTTACCTCTATATTACACATTTGTGCTCAAATATATATTGGCCAACAACCAAAAAGGTAACTAAATCAAAATTACTTAACTAAGAATACTTACTTAATTTTTTTTTTACTATGAATATTTTGTTCTTTGATTTTATTCGATTAATACATACAAGAATTAAAAAGAAACAAACAAATGAAATTAAAAAACAATGACATTAATTGTTTAAAAATTGACTAACAAATACGTGGAAGTAAGAACTTTGTCAGACCATTGTTTCAAACTTGATTCTGAAGAAATTCTAAGACATTATCTAGTAAAAGACGGTCACATTCAAGTTGAGAAGGAAGATTTCCATTGTTTTCTATCGCGCGAGAATAAAGTTGTCGTTTCACTAATTGTACCTTTCCGTAGTTTGCCACTATCACTTCTTATCCAGAGGTAATCTAGAATATTTTGACGTTCTTGATTTGAAACTTTTTTCTTGGAACCAAAGTTAGAGGGATTCAAGTGGAGATCGGACATCGAGAACTAAAGAGATTTAGAAAGTATGGACTTGAATTTCCAGTTTGGTAAACAAAAAACTACTCTAGCTAAAGGGTACACTGTGTATGAAGATGAAAGTCATGACATATATAGAGCTCAAATTTTTGTATTCTTTGTCTAAATCAAGTTTTGGCGGCATACTTTTTGATTGATTAAATCTAATTTTACTCTCAAAAATTAAATTTAAGTTTCAACCAAATTTTACCTCCAAAAGATTTAAATTTAAGTTGGATCTAAATTTACCTCCAAAAAAATTTCAAGTTTCAACAATTTTTTTTGTGAAAATATTTGTGTCAATGGAGGAATTCTGTAGAAGTCTATTTGTATTTGCTTGATTATTGGTAACAATCTAACTTGGAAAAAAAAAATACCATCCAATTTAAAAGAAAAATATCATCTAATATTAGGAACAATTTATATTGTTACCCAAAATAATTTGACCATTAAATTGAAATCCAATTTTCCTCCACCTATTTTCGGTAAAGAAAATCATTTTAGATTTAGTCTAAAAAAAGAATCACACAAATCTTGAACATTAAATGAGGGTATAAGTGGAAGAAAAAATACGTGAAAATTTTGAAGGAATTTGCCTATGACTTATTTCATCCAAACAGAAATAATCTAAAGAATAACCAAAAGATCCCCCATTAGGCCTCTTCAAAATGTTATTAGTTCTTTCATTTCGAATGGCCGGAATTACTCCTATAATTTGTTCCCTCACCAAATGTGAATTAACAAAAATAATTGATAGACACACTAACTAAAAACTACATGATTAGAATCGACAAGTTACAGTGGTTGTATAGATTTTTGACAGTGTGTTTTAGTTTTCTCTAATACCTTATTTTTCATGACTTCATCATAAAATTTCTAGATGAGAAACAAATTTCTCTTTATATACATGATAAATTGGGTATAAATTTACATGACAAAAAAATGGTCGTGTTTTATTTATGAGTTCTTTGCTCATGAAATATCCATGTACATAACAACTTTGGTAATATTTCATTTTTTATATGTAATTTCTTTTATATTTCCCCATTGAAAAATGCAGGGCCGTGCCTGAGAATTTCGGGTCCCCGTGCGAAATTTGGTTCTCGGCTTGTCGTACAATAAAAAATTGTGAACAAAATGCAAGATAGTTGCGCAGTAGATAGATGAAAACTACAGAAGAATCCAAATGTATTTTGAAGAAAATAATCGTAGGAAAAAAAATTACTTTTTTAATATCATTTTATAAGAGATCTAGTCTAAAGATCCACTATCACTTGTGATTTGTGAACAAAAAATACATATATTATTCTATCTTAAATTATACTTATAACTACATTTAACATAATGAAATTCTAAATTTTCATAGAATGTTTGGATCTTAACATAAAACCATATTGAATACTGAGTTTCCAACTTATCAAACATGACTAGGTGTGAACGAAGGATTTTAGCAAGCATATCAACCTTAAAACGATAGAAACAAAACAAAACAATATCTTATTACAATGTAAAATTTAGAATCTAAAGGTGATTTTTCGAACATGGAATCTTTCGTATCATGATTTTCACACACACACACACACACATATATATATATATATATACCTATTGTTGAAATTTTACAAAAAAACTCCACTATTTCTTAAAATCACTTTAGAAGATTAAAAAATGCACCTAAAAGACAAAGAAAAAGTGCAACGGAGCAATAACAGAGGTTGATTTAATGATATTACTCTTAACCTCATAAAAATAAAAAAAATTAAACCACCTTCGATGGTGGTGAGGCTCGAACCTGTATCAGGTGTGTGAAACTTGCAGAGTTTACCAGCGGAGCTAGCAAGCCTTATATCTATCTCTAGCCATCATCACCTATATAGCACGTTTAGTCTTTTCGGAAAGTGGGCCCCTTGGTGGTGGGGGGCCCAGTGCGGGCGCCCTGCCCGCACCCCCACCACACGGCCCTGGAAAAATGGCAAACCCCAGGAGTTGTTGTGAAAAAACATTTGTGTTTTCATGTATCCAACAATTATTCTCTATGTTATTTGAATTATTTGGCAGTAACGATAGAGTGGTTTATTAAGTGTAATATCTGAAGTTTTCCCATAACTTGCCATAGATTTGTCGGGCCACGTTTATCGGGCCAAGAAGCATTGCCCCATGTCTTTTTCTAGCCTAGTAGGACCCCAAATTATCCAAGTATCTAACTAAACTCTTCCATAGTCCAGCCTAGTTGGGCCCCAAATTATCCTATTGTCCAACTAAACTCTCCTGCAGTCCAGCCTAGTTGGACCCCAACTATAAGCAGGCAGGCTTCCCAGTCTCTCAGAAGATCAAATAGATATAGGCACTACTTCCTCTTTTCTTTTACATAAGCTAATCTTGTCGAATGGAATTTGTCCACCAAAAAAAAACATGAAACTGAAACGGCGGATCTTCTACTTGTTTAGTTTTGGGGCAAACCCAAAGAAGTTTAAATAAAACACATAGAAAACCACTATCTCTTTCAAGTGTGGGGTTTCACTTTATTCACGCACTGGAGTCCCCATTGCTGCTAGAACTACATCTATGAGTTATCCACTTTTGAGAATAAGAATGAATTCCCCAAAGGGAAATTTTAAAAGGCCCCCCCGTTTTTGTTAAAAGGCCTCCCCGCTAAAAGCGCCCCTCATTATAACCCATTTGGTTATAGGGCCCCCTCTGCAAAGGAGCACCCCCCTCTTCTATATTTGACCTAACGGCAAAGTTAACGCCGTTAGGTCAAACTTAACCCAAGACCAAAATTGACCCTAAAAGACCATCTCCTTCCCAAGTCCCAACCAGTTTCATCCCTTCTCTCTTTCTATCTCCCGCCTTCCCTCTCTCTCTCTCGTGCTCTAGGTCTCTCTCGTGCTCTAGGTCTCTCGCCCTCTCTCTCATTCTTCACCATTGTACCAACGGTTAGTATATCTCTCTCTCTCCTTATATCTTTCTCTCTCTCTCTCTGTATATATGTCTCTAGATTTGATTTCTGAATTTAGGGTTTTTATTGAAAGGGGTTTTCGGTTTGTTGAAGGAGGGATAGTTTCATAATACATAGGGTTCTGTTATTTCTGATGTTGATTTAGGGAAAGTTTGATTTTTACATACCCAATAGTATAGTTAGTTTATATTAGTAATAGGGTTTTGATTGGATTGATTTCTGGATTGGATTGTATTAGTTGT
The DNA here is from genome assembly GCF_041429995.1 of Eschscholzia californica. Taxonomy (NCBI): domain Eukaryota; kingdom Viridiplantae; phylum Streptophyta; class Magnoliopsida; order Ranunculales; family Papaveraceae; genus Eschscholzia; species Eschscholzia californica. The sequence goes on along the minus strand of NW_028238198.1, from coordinate 6,754,090 downwards.
TATAATGTTCATGATTTTTGTTTAATTTAGTTTAAGTTAGTAATTTTAATGCTTAAAAATCATAATACGGTCGTACCAGACCGTAGAGATAGAAAACCCCCAATTTTATCTTCACCAAGCATAATTTCGGTCGAACCAGACCGAAAATATGACAAGTTACGGCTCGAGCCCACCGTAAAAATACACAGTAGCTACTGTGCATTTTTACGGTGGGCTCGAGCCGAATTTTGTGCTCATTTTCGGTTCCAGCCCACCGAAAATATGCACAGTAGCTACTGTGCATATTTTCGGTTGGCTCGAGCCGAATTTTGTGCACATTTTCGGTTCGAGCCCACCGAAAATATGCACAGTAGCTACTGTGCATATTTTCAGTGGGCTCGAACCGAATTTTGGGCATCTCACGGCTCGTGCCCACCGTATTTTGGCCAGTAGGTCAAATTTTTAGGCATCTCTCCTCTCTCTCTCTCTCTCTCTCTTTAAAATCTCCCACTCTCTCTATATGAATCATCAACCTTGCCTCCTCAGAATGAATAAATCATCTTTTTTCTTTTTTTCAAGTTGTTTGACTTTATTTATATATCCTATTTTATCTTTAGTCATGTCTCAACGTGTCGCACAAACTGTAAGTGCGAGAAAGAGGAAGGAGGATGCTAGGAAGCAGATTGTCGACGGTTCGACAAGTGAAGCAGGTGCGGATCCTTTTCCAGGAGGGCCGACGGACCGTAGCGTTCTCAAGAACTATGAGAACCATATTGCTTACCAGATTTGGAATGGCAAGGTACGTGTATGTTTTTCTATTTTTCGCACTTATCAATGTTTAATATAATAATATATTGTTAACTTTCAATAAACGTAACTTTTATGTTTGTTTACGTAGGATCGTCCTGTTTTGAAACTACATAATCACGCAAGTGGTGTGCAAGTGGGGGCCCTTGAAAGTAAAAGTATACGGGATTCAAAGAAGGAACATGTCTGGGACATAGAACTCGAGTGTAAAGTAGTTCGTGAGAAGGTGGAAGCATCAGGACTTCTGCAAATCGCTAAATACTCTTACCAGAAACTTGACCGGGTTCTTATCACGGCTTTCACGGAGAGGTGGCATGAAGATACTAACACCTTTCACATGCCATTTGGAGAAATGACGATCACACTAGAGGATGTGCATCGTATTACAGGACTTCAGATTACAGGTCACTCGGTTCATCTTGATAATGATCATGTAAATGAATGCAATCTTCTGGTGAAAGGTTTAGGGGTGACACCTGAGGCTGCGGAAGCAGAATTGAAGACGACTAAGTGCAAGAGTGTCCGAATGTTGTGGTTGAGGGAAATCTGTTCGGGTAGCTTAGACAAAGATGACGCACGGAAGAAAGACTTTTGCGTCAGAGGGTACCTTCTCCATCTTATAGGCTCGACTCTTTTTTGTGACAAGAGTGGTTCAAAGGTGCCTGTTTGCTACCTTACATATTTGATGGACTTGACGAAGGTCCCTGAATATTCGTGGGGCACGGCTGTACTTTCTTATCTTTATAGGCAGCTCGGTCATGCTTCCACTAAGGGTGGACAAATGGCGGGTTATCTGCCCCTCCTCCAGGTATTTCTCACATTATTATAAGTTGATTAATTTAGGAGTCTATCTTCTTGGTAGTAATAATTGTTTTCTTGTTTAGGCATGGATTGACGAGCACTTTAAGCTTGGTCTGTCGGATTTGAAAAAGGATTTCGACATTAGGCCGGATTTGCCTCTGATGGGTAGATGGACGGAGCATGATGCACATGGAAATCTAGATGACAGACTGGTTAACCTTCGAGAGATGATCGACGATTTAGAGGAGCGAGAGGTAAAATTCTATATACTATGGTATTTTGCATGTTAATTTGACATTGAATGAGCATCTAGTATAATAATTGTGTTATTTAGGTTATTTGGGACCCATATAGACTCATGGGCATTGGTGAGTCATCTCCCCCACTATACGCCTTCTACAGCGGTTGTATCGTATTTGATGATATTGCCGAGCCGTATCAACCCGAAAGGGTGTTGAGGCAATTTGGTGTGGTTCAACATATTCCGTCTGCCCCCATGAGAGCAACAAAGAAGAGAAGGAGTGAAGCAAAGGATTATGGAGAACATACATGGTATTGGGAGAACTGGGAACATCATGTCCTCAACGAGAAAGATAGGTCGCAACGGGTTAGTTCAGCTTGGGAGGTCGATGATAGATATGCTGAGTGGTTTAGTCGAATTTCACACCCGAAGGTCCAAAACCCAAACCATCGGAAGACGAACCAAGCACAAAGCTCACTCGGTTCGATTGCTTACTACGTAAGTACACATAAAGCATGTAATCTACTTTATTTAGTATTGATGGAAATACATGTTAACAGACTTGATTTTTTTTTCAGAGAGAGGGTATTCGGCATGCCCTTGCTGCACTAGATTTGTCTGGGGTGGATGCAGGAAAGGAAATTCTTCACCAAGTATTGAGGGAGGAGCAACTTCCAGAGGCACCCCAGAGGGTTCAGGAAGAAATTCTTCACCAAGTATTGAGGGAGGAGCAACATAAACGGCTCGAGCCCACCGTTTTTTTGCACAGTAGGTGCTGAAATTATCGGCTCGAGCCGTTCTTATTTTAAAAAATAAAACTTTACCTTTGATCAAAAAACTTTACGTTTAAAAAAAAACAACTTCAACTAACAGTTAGTACTAAAAAAAAAACAACTTCAACTAAGTTTTCATTCCATATCTATTGCTATTGCATTCGATGATGTGTCCCCTTCCTTCTTTATACTTGATGGAGTTTCTTCCAATTGCGGATTGAAATTATCGCCACTGTCAATTTTATGTTCGCAAATAGTCAACCACCTTCTTGCATCTGAAGTAGCGTATCGAGCCCATTGCCTAGCAATCGGAGGAAGTATAGTTTCGTTTTGTAGCTTAACATTAAGGAAATGACAATTGTTTACATAACCAATGCATACCATTGTATGTGGTTGAGACAAACCTTCGGAAGATGGTGTTGGTGGACCGGTGATTAAAGGTAAAAATGTCGTTGAATCATATTTCGCCAAATGAATCAACATTATATTAAAATGAGTGGCAATTAAATAACTCGTCTCTCCGTGAGTATACCAAAACTCATGTTCAGCTGGTATATCAAAATTGTTGGTCGAAACCAACAATTCGTCATAAAAAGACCCAAACATGGCTTTGTATAACTCTGGACGTGTTTCGAGTTCATTAAGAACACCTTTTCGGATCTCAATCCAACCTACCTCCGAGGGATACCCGAGACCAAGAGCGACGGCTCTAAAACCACAATGACCGTCTCCTGGAACGTTTGTAATAGTACTGATAAACGGATAAATCACCTCAGGCATTAGACGTAAAAATGAATCACCACTACCGCGAGATCTCCTGTTGGCTTTCCGTGCACTTTTAACCGATGGAATCGATGTTTCCGGAATACATTGTGCATACTCCCAACGAGAAGGATCTCTCTTAGTAGATATGGCTGCTTCCTTCTCTTTTCTGTTTCTTGGTTTTTTTTGGGCTCCTCGGGTTTTCAATTTTGCCAAAGGTTCTGTCATGGATGTCATTGAAGGACAAACAATACTCCTCAACCTTTCTAATATGGCTTTTCTCTCAGGACCGGTCGACATATCCCACATGGAGTACAACAATCCTAATTCGTAAGAACTCTGAAGTTCGTTATATACCTCAGGAGTAGGAATAATTGAGAGTTTAGTCCATTGTGGGTCAATGAGTGACAAAGATATCACCTCACCGCTTCTCATAATGATTTCCATCTCGTGAGCACAAGGGAGACCATACACAGACCTATACACACATCCACACAAATTTGAATCAATTCCTATAGTTTTTGCCCGCTCCACCTCATCTGCCAACAGGTCAAGTGCATTGTGTGAGACATAACCCCTGAGTTCCCTAAAGGCGTTGATTTGATGAGACATCTTCACTGATGTACGACTTTTCTCGAATGTAGCTTTAATCGCAACAATCTCTGTCTCAGTCATTGAATGTATAGATTCCCAACATGTGACGAAGTTACCCTCGGATGTATCCAAGTTTCTTTTCAGCTTCGCATGTGCACCTTCAACCCTATTCGTTGTAGTATTACCCAAATGCATCACATTATCGGTCCATGCCGTTACAAAATGTTTCCTAAGTGGCAACCAAGTCTTCTGAACATAAATAACATCAATGGCGTTACTCTTCGACCACGTTGTGACGAAATCTTCAACAGCGCGATTATAATCTGCCTCGGTTTCCGCAAACATGATTAGTCGAAACATTGACATGAACTTTCGGAATGGTTTGTTTTTCAAGTGTGGTTTAACCTTTCCAACCACACACTTATCTATATGGAAAGTACATAATAAACGATCTGCATGTGGGAAGACTTCACCTATTGCATTGATTAATGGTTGTTCCCGATCAGTCAAAAATACCTTCGGCATAGAGTTAGGAGGAAATAATGTCCTCAAACGATTCAAAGCCCAAGTGTATAGATGTTCTGCCTCTCCATCCATAAAAACCATAGCCGCGGTGAATGATTTCATAGTCGAAGTCATCCCAACAATCTCAAGCAATGGTTTCCCGTATCGGTTTGTTTTGTATGTACAATCAAGCATTAACACCGTGTGGAAGCACTTCAGCAATTGGATAGATTCCGGGTGTGCCCAAAATAAGTTAGTAATCTCCCCTGTTTCCTTCTTCATTGAATGCCAATAAACATAATTGTGTTGAACTAACAATTTCATCAATTGTTGCATAGGAGTTCTACCTTCTTGTTGACTATGCCGGATTCGTATCCTTTCGTTGTATATGGTACGCATTGTCGAGGTATTATCGTTGAATTTTTTCTTTATTTGAGAAAGAATTTGTCGTGGTTTTGTACCACATTCATATAGTTCTTCAACAAAAGCCTTTTCTTCATTATTCAATCTATTGGCATATGCATGCCCAATTAAGGTCTCTGCAAGTTCATGATTATGGATCCCACACACAACTTCCACCTTCCACTTGTCTCCGTCTATCGGTATTCCTTTTAACTTGAAGGGGCAATTGCATTTCTTAGTACTCGTTTTTCTCTTTTTGGTGGACGGTTCTTTTGTTTTAGGAATTATTTCTGCCTTAAGATGAGAACGATACTCTCCACTTCTTTCACATCGTAAATCCATCTTCGGTTTTTTACCACCTTTCCGCGCAGCAGACTTACCAATCATAACAACCATCTTGTTTTTTATACCAATTTCTTTTGCCCATTTAACTAACTCGTCTCTCGTTTCAAACACTTGTTCAGTTCGAAAATACTCACTAACATTAATGCTGACAAAACCTTCATATGGTCTGTTTTCTTCTTGATTTTCTTCTTTCTTATCTGGAACTTCAATGTTGGGTTCTTCTTCTCCACATTCACGATTTACAATTTTAAGACATCCAAATTCCGATGATGCTTCGTTTTCTTCGACTGCATCATGCCACCTTTCTTGTGTATTAGAACTTCCAAAATCCCAAGTGTCTGTAGTAATTTGAGATGGAAGTTGAGAAGAAGCCACAACAGCAAAGCCCTATAAGGAAAAAAGAGAATTTTAGTCAAAACGGCCCGAGACCACCGTTTTATGTATTACTTTTCGGCTCGAGTCCGCCGAATATATGCACAGTAGCTACTATGCATAAATTCGGTGGGCACGAACCGAATTAATTGACATTTTTCGGCTCGAGCCCACCGAATTTTTGCACAGTAGCTACTGTGCATATTTTCGGCGGACTCGAGCCGTAAAATGGCATAAATTCGGTTGGACCAGACCGAAAATACCCTCCGTGTTCAACAACCAAAAAATTTTCATACAACCAACGAATATATCATACAACTTGGAAAAAAGTGTTAGGATATGTTCATATACCTCTTGGGAGACTGAATCTTGTCCAGAAATTGATGATTTAGGATCCTTTGATGTTTCTCCAAAACTTTTGAAACTTGCTTCATCCATGGTGGTTTAAGAGTTTAGAAAGGGATAGAGAAGTGGTTTAGGAGTGCAACAACAATGTGAGATTGTTGCACAACTCCGATGAACTTTCCCCGTCGATGATGGTCGCCGGTGATGTTGACAATTCCGGTGGAAGAAGAGGGAAGAAGAATATAAGAGAGGAATTTCTAGGGATTTGGGGTTCTAGGGATTTGGGTTTTAGGAAGTTTAATAATTAACAACTAAAATCTTAATGTGGGTGAAATACACCCTTAAAGGGGGTTTTTTTCACCCATTCAAAGAGGGGGCCTTTTAACCAAGCCAAGTCAAACGTGTTTTACCAAGTCAACGAAACCATGGGGAGGTCTTTTAACAAAAACGGGGAGGCCTTTTAAAATCTCCATTCCCCAAATCATTCGTCACTTTAGAACAGTAGGGATAACAAATTAAAGTTGTTGGAATTAATGTTTTCTGTTGTTTATTCACAAATTCCAATTAATAATCATAGAGTGTTTTCTTTTTGTTGGAGTCTTCATTTAGCTTTCTATCTTTTAATAAGCTTTATATACACGTATATGGTCATATGGAGATATAGAGAGAGGGGTGAGGAGAACGTGAAATGGCAGTAAGGAGAGAGAAGAAAGTTGGGTTAAGTATGAATGAGCTACTCATTTCATTCACAGGGTGGATCAATCTTTATCTTTCTTGCTTTTTTTGTTTTAGTGGTGTGACTTGGTTCATTTATGGGTTGGTTTGATCACATATTTACGTATGGCATAAAATTTTTTTAACTTCAACTAGAGATAAATGTAGACATTATTAATGGGTGAGAGCCAATCGAGTCAATCTCCATCTCTTGTATTTAGTCAGAAAAAAGATGTAAGATTTGGGTACCAAGGTCAGAGCCGGCCCTCATGTTTCTCAAGGGCCTAAAGGTAGTCTTAATACTTAATGTTAGTGCATAACTCTTGGACAATTTCAAGACATGTCGGGGGTGAATAGAAACGATCTAGATTTAGAAACAATTGCAACTGAAATAGAGTAGAGATAAACAATATGGACCGGCGAAGACATCAATCCATAATTAAGACACTTTAAACAAGAGCGATATTAATTTTGATATAATAAGATTTTCTTGCATATTTTGGCGCAGGGCCACTACTAAACAATTTTGGTGATTTTGAAAATAGGGATTGGGCCATTGGTCCAAAAAGGGGACCAAAATGAAAATCCCACCCAAAGTTGCCTAAAAATGAAAGGGAGGTCCAATGTGTCAGTTTGGGGGTCAAAATTACGTAAAGGACCCTTAGAAAATAAAGTATTTACCGTTCATGCCATCGAAAATTACAAAATTGCCATTAAAAATTACAAAATTGCCATCGAAATTTCTCGGGAAACGATTTTTTTTTCTGAAAAATAATCTGACAACCCGTCCATCAGAATGTGTACTGTTCAGAAATTTACGGAACTGCCACCGAAAAATTCCCAGGAAACGAAACTTTTTTCAGGAAATTATTTTATTTACTGGAAATTTTTTTCTGTACTAGACATTTTTGCTGGGCGGGAATTTGAAATTTCGTAAAAAAATTTGAAAATTTGGGCCAGAATTTGAAATTTCGTTTGAAATTTTCAAAACTTCGAAAAAAAATATTTTGTGACCGGGAAATTAATTTATTTACTGGAAATTTTTTTCTGTACTAGACACTTTTGCTGGGCGGGAATTTAAAATTTTCAAAAAAATTTCAAAATTTCGAAAAAAAGATTTCGTTTGAAAATTTCAAAAAAAATTGAAAATTGGAATTTTTTGTGTACGGGAAATTATTTTATTTACCGGTAATAGATGTTTGCTGGGCGGGAATTTCAAATTTTCAAAAAATTTTGAAACTTTGAATTTTTCGTGTACTGGTAAACTATTTTATTTACCAGGCATTTTTTTTTCAGGAAAACGTCAGCATGTCCCGTCCAAGGGCAAGAGGCGAATAAAAAAAAAACTGACGTTTGGACCTGCAACTAATTTGGCAAGAGTGGATTTTTTTTTGTACCCCCCAGATTTTGGACTGTTGACTCAAAAATCCTTTTGAAAATGGAGGTTGTAAGAATATAGACTTTGATAAATTTAATGTGTATGATTTGGAGCAATCCATAAGATTTTACATTTCTTGAATTCTCTACCACATCATGATAAACATATATGGTGATTTGAACAAACTTATGCTTTTTTTTTTTTAATTCATAAGCAAGTTAAGGGCCGGACCTGTTACAAAAACCCCAAAATCAAAAAACACAAAATATACAAGAAAATAGTATGTGAGAAAATACAATCGGCTTAATTAGCCACATCCCTTTTCTCACTCGTGCAGTTCCTCTCGTATCTCCACTAGCTATATTAGTAAGCTCCACCAGCCACATCCCTTTTCTCACTCGTGCAGTTCCTCTCGTATCTCCACTAGCTATATTAGTAAGCTCCACCGGCAATTAATTGTTTAATAGGATTGTCTCAACATCTCGAATTCTCATTTTAGATAAGAATCCCGCCGCTTGCTTTGCTTCCCGATGAATATGTCTTACCATACACCCACTTATGCTTACAAAATAAATACGAAGAACATAAACAATATTGACATAAACATTTTGGACAATCAATACAAAATAAATTTACTTCATTTTTTTTTATTTTGCTTCTTCTTCTTATAAATTACACACAACCATTTTCGTTGTAAAAGTGAGAATGTGATTTTATTAATGATTTCTTAAATCCTAATTTTCCATTCAAATGTGTGAAAGCTTATACGGATATGATAAAGAAATTCGGTTCTTTAATAGTTAAAAGTAAAGTTTTATGAAGGATAAGAAAAAGTCTTTGACAAAATGTTTTAGTTTCCTTCAATATCTTAATTTCATAAGACCACTTTAGATTTAATGGTAGAATTCAGATTATAAAGGAACAAACACAAGGGAATTGATACAGACACATGAAAAATGATTTCTCTTTATATAGATCAGTTAGATATGAACTTAAAGCATGATAAAAGAAAATGTTTGTATGGGTTTTGTGCTCATGACATATTCAAGTATGAACGCAGAGAGCATGAGTTAAATTTTAATTGATTTGCCAAAAGGCCAAAGTGTGGCATACTCTTTGGAGTTGTTACACACTTATACTAAATATTCTGTTATTTTGTCTGAGAGTTTATCTTTTATGATTTTCACAAACAATTAAACTACCTGTCAACCCAACCGACACAAAAAGGAAAAAAGGAAACACCATCCAATATATTTAGCAAGCCTAAAAAAGAGATACCCCAGTGGAGCAACGAAAACTTTATACACGCGAAAAGTAAATTGACATCCAACACGTTCTTATGGTGTGACTAGGAGTAATTTCTACTTATTGAGAAGTTGCAATTTCAAACCAACACTAGTTTGCGACATTTATGAAATTCACTACATGTTGATTTATATGTTAGTGCAGCGAAAAAAAAACACCACAAAAGTATGAATATAGATACTGTTGGCGTGAATCATGGAAACGTGAATCACCCAATATTATCATATAGGAAAGAATATTATTACATAGGAAATAATATTATTATATAGGAAATAGTATTATCTGTAAATATATAGTTACCAGTATTCGGAAATTGTTAACATATACCTAATCTCTATTTCTATTCCTGTCTATCATGTAACATTATATATACTCCTCATATGAGATGAATAAAGTATCATTCAAAATCAATCTTGCTCTATTAAACATGGCATCAGTGCAGGTTATTTAAAAATTTTACGCTTCCGCTACGTCGACTATCGGAGAATACATCACCAACGGTCACTTTTACTATCATAACATCAAGGTTTGGTTGTGTCCAGATCTAGAGTATTTCTGGATCTAGGTTGTATTAATCTTGATTAGGTACGAAGTTATTTTTTTTGGCATCTTCAATTTCTTTTGGTGTCGTTGACAGTGCTTGTCATCCATTATCTCTACTATTAAGGTTAGTTGTGTTATATATTGATTATAAATCATCTTTTATTATTATCAATATATATTATATACTTCCTACATTATAAGATGTCTGGTTCATCAGATATGTCAATGACAGTTCCGTCTGGTTCTCAGACTATGACCACCGGACAATCGTCTATCTATACTAGTGAGCCTATGTCTATTCCTTATGGTGTAAAATTGAATGGTATCAATTATTCACTTTGGTCACAAGTGGTTGAGACGTTTATCGCTGGACGAGGTAAACTAGGTTATATTAATGGAAGAAATGTTGAACCTCAAATACAAGATCCTATTTATGATAAATGGTGTATGGAAAATGCAATTGTTAAAGGATGGCTTATTGGTGCTATGGAACCAGATGTGATGAATTTATTTATTCGTTTACCAACAGCTAAGGCCATTTGGGAAGCTGTTTCTCGGACTTATTTTGAAGGAGCAGACCGGTCAGTAATTTACAATTTAACACGTAAATCTATGCAGATGAGACAGACTGGTAAACTTGTATTAACATATTTTGCTGATTTACGTGCTATCTGGGATGAATTGGATTACCGTAAACCAATTCAATTTACACAACCAGATGTTGTTCTTGCTCGACAGAAGGAAATTTGGGAAGATAGAGTTTATGTATTTCTTGCAGGCCTCGATGATGTCTATGATCGTGTTCGAAGTGATATTCTTCGTACAGATCCATTTCCGAATTTAGATTCGGCTTTTGCAATTGTTAGGGGTGAAGAGCAACGCCGAAACACGATGCTAAATGTTGATACTAATATGGCTATGGTTGCTAAACTTTCAGGGCCATCTTTACCTAATGGTCCGTCAGGAGGATGCAAACATTGTGGTAGTTCTAAGCATGTAATTGAAAATTGCTTTAAGAAGAACGGGTATCCAGACTGGTGGGACAGTTACAATGAACGGAAACGAGAAGGGAAAAATAAGAAGGGTGGAGGAAAAGCAGCTCTTGCAACAACACCACATCAATTATATCCAGAAGTGATTTCTGTTTCTGATACACAACCATCGGTTTCTGGTGTCTCTCTTCTTGATCCAAAATTGATACAACAATCAGGTAGTTTCGCTCTTCTCTCCTCTGATGCTTCAAAGGATCCTGGCTGGGTCATTGATTCTGGAGCTACGGATCACATGACCTATGATGCTAATATATTATTCAATCCTGGTGCACCTCACTGTTCTCATATTGATAATGCTAATGGTGTATCTGTACCCGTTACTAAATCCGGAACTGTTAATTTAACACCCTCGTTGTCACTTGAGCACACATTACTGGTTCCTTCATTATCTAATAATCTTTTGTCTGTGGCACAAGTGACCGAGCAATTAAATTGTTTAGTATTAATGTATCCTCGTTTTTGTCTACTTCAGGATCTCAACAGCAAGGAGATATTTGGGCGTGGTACTAAGAGAAAGGGGTTGTATTATGTGGATGATGTCTGCATCAGAAAAGGGTTAGCAGTAACAGGATCATCTCATGTTAAGGAAGATCAGATTTGGTTATGGCACAAGCGGTTAGGTCATGCTTCATTTGGTTACCTACAATATTTATTTCCTCGTCTATTTTCGGGTTGTGATATTTCAAATTTTAATTGTGAGACTTGCATTTTAGCAAAAAGCCATCGTGCTTCTTATTACTCTAGTAAAAATAAAACTTTGTTACCCTTTGAGTTAGTTCATTCTGATGTTTGGGGGCCTGCTCCGGTATCTACAGTATCTGGTTATCGTTGGTTTCTAATATTCGTTGATGATTGTACCCGTATGACATGGTTATATCTTATGAAACACAAAAATGACGTACAAGAATGCTTTCAAATTTTTCATAAGATGATACAAACACAATTTTCTACTACGGTTAAGATTCTTCGTTCGGATAACGGCGGTGAATTTGTTAATCATGAGTTAAGAAAATATTTTCAAGAACATGGTATTATTCATGAAACCACGTGTCCACATACCCCTCAACAGAATGGTGTAGCTGAACGGAAAAATCGTCAATTACTTGAAGTGACATGTTGTAGTGCCCCTAAACAAATTTCGGGGTGCCTTTAGCACCAATACCTATTACCCCTTTAATACCCTACTGCCAACACTTTTGGTATGGCATTTCTTTCCCATACAGCCGTGAGTGGAGAAAGGGATAGGGTATTAGGTTTTAGTGAGAGAAAGTAAGGAGGAAGGGGAGAAAGAAGAAGGGTTTGGGGCTTGGAGCTTGGAGTTTCTTCATCTTTTGTTTATTGTTCTTGGTGTGTGGGGGTTCTCTTCATTGTTTGGCTTTGGACTAAGGTAGATTTCTACTCCTCTAGGGCTTGAATAGCCATTTTTATAGAAAACCTAGACAAACTAGATAACACCACAAACCCTAGATTTTAGTATTACTTGAACATAGATTAGGGTTCTTGACATGAATATATATGCTAGAAGTAGTAGATCTATAGTTGTACAAACTCATTTCTTGGTCACTTTGAATCTCATCTATGTGTTAGATTTTGAGGATATTTGCTATAATGACATACTTGATGAACCATACAACCTTCATTTACATTCCCATGCTAGGTTCATGTATTACAATGATATTTAGGGCTAAACCTCTCTATTTGCCATGATTTTAGTATATAGCTCCTATAATTATATGTCTCTCACTATTGGACAACACTCTTTATATAGATACATGAACATGCCCTAGAACTCAACATGATATGAGAATTTTAGGCTATTATCATCATTGATTCATTACTTGCAAAATTACAAATATGGAACTCGTATGTCGTAATATGCTATCGAATATGATTTTGATTTATGTATGTTGTGGTGTGATGCTATTATATGTGTGTGATGTGATGGAGTTGGTGGAGAGTTGTGAGAGTGTTGTGGTTGGTTCGACCCTCTCTACCGGATGTGATATTGGTATGGAGCGTATGGGGTCGGCGCTAACACAATGGATGACCTTGTGGGCCACACTCTCATACAACGTGGATACTAACTTGTCATATTGCTTTTGGTTGTTTATTATAAATGGTGTGATATTATGTATGTGTGATGTGATGGAGTTGGTGAAGGGTTGTAAGAGTATTGTGGTTGGTTCGACCCTCTCTACCGGATGTGATATAGGTATGGAGCGTATGGGGTCGGCGCTAACACAATGGATGACCTTGTGGGCCACACTCTTACATAAGGTGGACACCAACTCGTCATGTCGCTTTTGTTGTTTGTTACATATGTGGTACATTTTATTTCTAATGGTCACCAATCGGATACTATACTGGGACATCTCCTCATGATAAGTGGTTGTCTTTTTTGTTTTGGTAGCTCTTGAAACTGTCTATTGAGGCATTAGAGGTTTCGAAATCTACTTGTTGGGGTCTGACCCAACCTTTTATTTTTCAGGACAAGGAAATCGGGAAGTGCCACCTGCTTGAGTCATAGTTAGCCTGGGAGGAGTTTCTTTAGTGATTTTCTTCCTTTCTTTAGGTAGTTTTTTTGGAGTTGTATCTCCTAAACACTTGGTGTTATTTATGTTTTATCTTATCCGACATTTGTGTCGATGATTTAGAGACATCCTATGAGTTTTGAGAAACTTGATAAAGTTTCAGTAGATGATTTATTGTTACTTTTTGAGCTTCATGTTCGATACTATTTGTCTCCTTGATGAGTATATCGTATATGTTTACTGTTCTGCGAAGGAATGCTTTAAGTTTAGGTTTTCATGGCGGCCGACGTGGAAATCTGGATTTGGGGCGTTACAAAGTGGTATCAGAGCTCTAGGTTCATAAATCCTAGGGATTGTGTCTAGGGCTATTAGACAGTTAGAAGCAGTAGTGGCACTTTGATCTTTCCTTGGTTTTTGTGCGTGACATTAATTTAGTTTATCTCCTTATTCTTCTCTTGATTAGATTCATGGACGGAGATGGAGTTATTGGTAGGGGACGTCGTAGTGCTCGCATCCGAGGGCGAGGTACAGGTCGAGGTACAGGCCGAGGTGTAGGCAGGGGGACGGGCCGAGGCACAGGCAGGGCAATAGGTCGAGGAGTCTTTGTTGAGGAAAGAGGATCAACAGAAACTATGGGTCCAACGGCGCAAGTTGAGAGCAGTGCAACTCCAGTTCAAAATCCGAATGGAGGGGCAACGGTGACTATTGACGCAACTGCATTGCAAGATTTGATCAACATTGCAGCGGAGGCTAAAATGCGGGAGCGAGATCGGGTTCAGGTTCCAACACGGGAAACAGGAGGTCCTGTGGTACCTATGGTGAATCAGAGACCACCGACTGAGATGACTTGGGTGCAGCATTATCACCATTTCAAGAAGATGGGGCCACCTGTATTTGATGGAACCGCGGGACCTTTAGGAGCACATGCATGGTGCCAGAAGATGGATAAGATTTTGCAGAATCTCGAGTGCTCAGATGTGTATAAGCAGAGAATGGCAGTGTTTCAGTTGGAAGGAAATGCCGCTTCTTGGTGGGATACAGAGGCTCGGTTAGTAGATCCTATGGCTATGACATGGACACAGTTTAAGGATGTATTCAAGGCAAATTACTTTCCATATTCAACACAACAGAAAGTATCAAGAGAATTTCAAAATTTGAAGCAGGGAGAGAATCAGACAGTTTTAGAGTATGAGCTGGAGTTTCATCGACTGTCATTGTTTGCAACTCACTTGATCCCTACTGAGCAGTATAAGATTGAGAGGTTCGTGAATGGGTTGCTCCCTAACATTGCGAGACAAATCATTGGGCAACCTAGTTTTGACACTTATCAGAAAGTGGTGACATGTGCTAAGGCACAAGATGACTACATTCAAGAGATGAGGAAGCAGAGGAGTGTCAAGGGAGAGATGGGACATAACCAGAAATGGAGTGGTAATAACAACAAGAACGGTGGTAAGAATCGAAGTGACCCCTATCATGGACAACGTGATGGCAAGAGGCCTCGTACAGATCGGGATGATAGAGCAGTGGTAGCAACGGGTGGACAACCAGAACCACTGAATGGCAACTGGGGAAGACAAAGAGCTTTCCAGGGAATTTGTTACACTTGTCATGGGCAGGGTCATAGAGCAATTGATTGTCCTAGGAAGAATGAGACTCGAATTGGTAATCAAGGGCGACAACATGATCAAAATCAACAAGGGAGGTTGCAGGGACGGGGTCAGCAGCTGCAGCTGAATGCCGTAGTTCCTAGGGATGTTGGAGCACCTGCTGAGGTGGTTGAAGGTACATTTCTTATTCATAGTAATCTGGGAAGAGTATTATTTGATCCTGGTGCCATGGGTACATTTATTTCTACTTCTTTTGTACGCACTTTGCCTATTGTGTTAGATCGATGTGTGAGCCCTTTTGTTGTATCGTCACCTTGGGGTGGGTCTATAGTGATAGACCACATTTGTCGGGGGTGCATTATTAAGTTAGGTGAACGAGAGTTTGCTTCAGACTTCTTTGTACTTCAGTTAGTTTACTATGATGTCATCCTAGGCATGGATTGGCTTGCTTCATATCATGCACTTGTGGACTGTTTTGCCAAGACGGTCACATTTTCTCTTCCGAGCGAAGAGGTGTTGGTTGTGTCTGGACTTACGAGACAGATGAGGGAGATGCACTTGGGTAACGTGGAACTGATAGAGCATCCGGTGATGGGTAAGACGCTAGAGATGATTGATGTGGTATGTGAGTACCATGGGGTGTTCAGCGATATACCAGGGTTGCCACCACGCAGAGAGGTTGACTTCTGCATAGAGTTGGAACCGGGTACTGCACCGATAGCTAGAACTCATTACCGAATGGCTCCAGTTGAACTACGTGAGCTCAAGGACCAGATTCAACAGTTACTTGACTTGGGTTTCATACGTCAGAGTAGCTCCCCGTGGGGTGCGCCTGTGCTTTTTGTTAAAAAGAAAGACGGGTCGATGAGGTTGTGTATTGATTATAGGGAGTTGAATAAGGTTACTGTGAGGAATAAGTACCCTTTACCGAGGATCGATGACTTATTCGATCAACTGAGAGGATCCAAGTGGTTTTCGAAGATTGACTTGAGATCAGGGTATCATCAGTTACGGGTCAGAGAGGAAGACATTCCTAAGACTGCATTTGTGACACGTTATGGTTCTTATGAGTTTTTGGTTACGCCTTTCGGTTTGACTAATGCTCCGGCAGTTTTCATGGATTTGATGAACCGGGTGTTTCGGGATTTCTTGGATAAGTTTGTCATTGTATTTATCGATGATATCCTTATCTACTCCAAAACTAAGGAAGATCACGAGGATCACTTACGACAGGTACTAAAGAGACTGATGGAACATCAATTGTATGCTAAGTTCGGGAAGTGTGAATTTTGGCAAGAAGAAGTGAAGTTCTTGGGTCATGTTATATCTAACATTGGAGTATCAGTCGACCCTTCTAAGGTCGAGGCAGTGCTTAACTGGAAGCAACCTACTTCAGTGACGGAGGTTCGCAGTTTTCTGGGTCTGGCTGGATATTACAGGCGATTTATCAAGGGGTTCTCGAGTATTGCAGGTCCTTTGACGAACCTAACTAAGAAGGAAGTTCCATTTCGATGGTCTATAGAGTGTGACTTGGCATTTCAAGAACTAAAGAAGAGATTGACTACTGCACCAGTTTTGACCATTCCTGAGGGTGGTGTTCGGTTAGTGATTTACACTGATGCTTCAATTCAGGGTTTGGGTTGTGTTCTTATGCAAAGTGATAAGGTGGTTGCGTATGCTTCGAGGCAGTTGAGACCGCATGAGCGGAATTATCCAACTCATGACTTAGAGTTGGCAGCTATAGTGTTTGCTTTGAAGATTTGGAGACATTATTTGTACGGTGAAAAGTTTGATCTCTTTACCGACCATAAGAGCCTCAAGTATCTATTCTCGCAAAAGGAGTTGAACATGCGCCAACGCAGATGGCTAGAGTTGATGAAAGACTATGACTTCTCGCTACAATACCACCCGGGTAAGGCTAATGTAGTAGCTGATGCATTAAGTCGACAACCGAGGGGTATCATAGCCGCATTGATGATGAATCAGTGGAAGATGTTGGAGGATGTGGCAACATATGACATTGATATGGTTGGGTCAGGAGTTGACTCGTTATTTTTGGGTAGTATGGTTGTTAGGCCATCCTTGCTGAACCGTGTGGTGGATGCACAAGTTAACGATGAGTGGTGCCAGAAACAGGTTTCGTTAATGCAAGAAACTGAAACTGAGTTCAGTACAGGACAGGACGGAGGATTGAGGTTCCGAGGGAGGTTATTTGTACCGGCAGATCCGATCTTGAGACGGGATATATTAGACGAGGCACATCGGAGTAAGTACACTGTTCATCCTGGTGGTAACAAGATGTACAAAGACTTGAAGAGGCAATATTGGTGGTCCGGAATGAAGAAAGATGTTGCTGATCATGTGCGGAAGTGTGAGGTGTGTCAGAAGGTGAAAGCAGAAAATCGACATCCATTGGGACTTTTAGAACCGTTGCCTATTCCAGAGTGGAAATGGGAGAACATATCAATGGACTTCATCACAGGTTTACCGCGTTCGAGTCGAGGCTTTGATGCCATTTGGGTGATAGTTGATAGGCTGACTAAGTCGGCTCACTTCTTACCAGTGAAGACGACAGATAGTGGAGATCGACTGACACAATTTTACATCAAGGAGATTGTCAGGCTGCACGGAGTCCCAGTGTCTATTGTGTCAGATAGAGATTCATCCTTTACTTCTCGGTTCTGGAAGAGTTTCCAAGCTTCTATGGGAACATCATTACACTTCAGTACAGCCTTTCACCCTCAGACCGATGGGCAGACAGAGAGAGTCAACAAAGTACTCGAGGATATGTTACGGTGCTCGATACTAGATCTTGGTGGTAGTTGGCAAGATCACTTGCCTTTGGTAGAGTTCGCATATAATAACAGTTACCAATCTAGCATTGGCATGGCCCCTTTCGAGGCATTATATGGGAGGCCTTGTCGATCACCATTATGTTGGACAGAGGCAGGAGATGCTAAACTAGAAGGACCAGAGGTGATTCGGGATACTTCTGAAAAGATTGCATTAATTCGGAGTAGGCTCAAAGCAGCTCAAAGTCGTCAGAAGAGTTATGCTGACAAACGACGTAGAGATTTGGAGTTTATCGTTGGAGATGAGGTGTTATTGAAGGTGTCACCTATGAAGGGTGTTTTACGGTTTGGTAAGAAAGGAAAATTGGCTCCGAGATACATTGGACCTTTCAGAATAGTTGAAAAGGTAGGCAAAGTAGCTTATCGTCTTGACTTGCCGGCAAGCTTGGCAGGAGTGCACAACGTATTCCATATATCGATGCTTCGGAAGCATGTGAGAGATGAAGAGCAACATTCAGTTATTGGTTACGATGACTTAGAACTCCAACCAGATGCAGGATATGAGGAGGAACCCGCTCGCATCGTTGACCGTAGAGAACATGTGCTTCGCCGGAAGACTATTCCCATGGTCAAGGTTCAGTGGAATCATCACAATGATAAAGAAGTTACTTGGGAGCGCGAGGATGATATGCAACTTCGTTATCCCCATCTTTTCCTCTCATCAGGTACGCCCAATTTCGAGGACGAAATTTCCTTTTAGGAGGGGAGATTGTAGTGCCCCTAAACAAATTTCGGGGTGCCTTTAGCACCAATACCTATTACCCCTTTAATACCCTACTGCCAACACTTTTGGTATGGCATTTCTTTCCCATACAGCCGTGAGTGGAGAAAGGGATAGGGTATTAGGTTTTAGTGAGAGAAAGTAAGGAGGAAGGGGAGAAAGAAGAAGGGTTTGGGGCTTGGAGCTTGGAGTTTCTTCATCTTTTGTTTATTGTTCTTGGTGTGTGGGGGTTCTCTTCATTGTTTGGCTTTGGACTAAGGTAGATTTCTACTCCTCTAGGGCTTGAATAGCCATTTTTATAGAAAACCTAGACAAACTAGATAACACCACAAACCCTAGATTTTAGTATTACTTGAACATAGATTAGGGTTCTTGACATGAATATATATGCTAGAAGTAGTAGATCTATAGTTGTACAAACTCATTTCTTGGTCACTTTGAATCTCATCTATGTGTTAGATTTTGAGGATATTTGCTATAATGACATACTTGATGAACCATACAACCTTCATTTACATTCCCATGCTAGGTTCATGTATTACAATGATATTTAGGGCTAAACCTCTCTATTTGCCATGATTTTAGTATATAGCTCCTATAATTATATGTCTCTCACTATTGGACAACACTCTTTATATAGATACATGAACATGCCCTAGAACTCAACATGATATGAGAATTTTAGGCTATTATCATCATTGATTCATTACTTGCAAAATTACAAATATGGAACTCGTATGTCGTAATATGCTATCGAATATGATTTTGATTTATGTATGTTGTGGTGTGATGCTATTATATGTGTGTGATGTGATGGAGTTGGTGGAGAGTTGTGAGAGTGTTGTGGTTGGTTCGACCCTCTCTACCGGATGTGATATTGGTATGGAGCGTATGGGGTCGGCGCTAACACAATGGATGACCTTGTGGGCCACACTCTCATACAACGTGGATACTAACTTGTCATATTGCTTTTGGTTGTTTATTATAAATGGTGTGATATTATGTATGTGTGATGTGATGGAGTTGGTGAAGGGTTGTAAGAGTATTGTGGTTGGTTCGACCCTCTCTACCGGATGTGATATAGGTATGGAGCGTATGGGGTCGGCGCTAACACAATGGATGACCTTGTGGGCCACACTCTTACATAAGGTGGACACCAACTCGTCATGTCGCTTTTGTTGTTTGTTACATATGTGGTACATTTTATTTCTAATGGTCACCAATCGGATACTATACTGGGACATCTCCTCATGATAAGTGGTTGTCTTTTTTGTTTTGGTAGCTCTTGAAACTGTCTATTGAGGCATTAGAGGTTTCGAAATCTACTTGTTGGGGTCTGACCCAACCTTTTATTTTTCAGGACAAGGAAATCGGGAAGTGCCACCTGCTTGAGTCATAGTTAGCCTGGGAGGAGTTTCTTTAGTGATTTTCTTCCTTTCTTTAGGTAGTTTTTTTGGAGTTGTATCTCCTAAACACTTGGTGTTATTTATGTTTTATCTTATCCGACATTTGTGTCGATGATTTAGAGACATCCTATGAGTTTTGAGAAACTTGATAAAGTTTCAGTAGATGATTTATTGTTACTTTTTGAGCTTCATGTTCGATACTATTTGTCTCCTTGATGAGTATATCGTATATGTTTACTGTTCTGCGAAGGAATGCTTTAAGTTTAGGTTTTCATGGCGGCCGACGTGGAAATCTGGATTTGGGGCGTTACACATGTGCAAGTCTCATTGGTGCTAGTATGCAACCAACTTACTGGGAGAACGCTATAACATCTGCAGTTTATTTAATTAATCGTGTCCCAAGTAAAGTGTTGGATTTCAAAACACCACTAGAGAAACTTTCTCAATATGTGTCTATACCTTCTCAGTTGACTTTGGTACCTAGAGTGTTTGGATGTGTAGTATTTGTTCACATTCCTAAACATCAACGTACAAAGCTAGATCCGTGTGCTTTGAAGTGTGTGTTTGTCGGTTATTTTCCTCATCAGAAAGGGTACAAGTGTTATCACCCACCTACTCGTAAATCGTTTGTCACTATGGATGTAACATTCTCTGAACATGAGATGTATTTTTCTTCATCGATATCCAATTCTTCTCTTCCGGGGGAGACTACTGTTATCCAAGAGATGAATTGGAGGAAGCTACTTCCAGATTTCATTGAAGAACCAGAACAGTCAAATAAAGATTCTAATATTGCGATACCAGATTTATTAGCATCGAATCTTGCAGAAGAAGTTATGATTGTTCATTCAGAACCAAGTACTCATATATCCACTACTAATACTACTCCCTTCTCTGCGGTACCATCCAATGAGTCTCCTTCTGTTCCTGAAACTGAGGTATGTACTGAACCGAGTCTTAATACTAACAATTTAACTAACAATGACATATCAGTTGCTCTAAGTAATGACAGGTATAGTTTGTCACCTAGAAGCACTAGAGGTAAGCCTCCAGATAGATATTCACCTGACAACTCAAAGAGTACGAGGTATCCCATAGCTAATTATGTGTCAACAGATCATCTACCTACTTCAGTCAAGGCCTTCGTAAATCAAATGAGTGATATTACTATTCCAACTAAAGTTCAGGATGCTTTGGCAAATCCAACTTGGAGAAAGGCAATGAGTGAAGAAATGTGTGCCCTTGACAGGAATGAAACTTGGGATTTAGTACCACTTCCAGAAGGAAAGAAGCCAGTTGACTGCAAATGGATTTTTACTATCAAGCATAAACCTGATGGAACCATAGATAGATATAAAGCTAGACTAGTTGCTCGGGGTTTCACTCAAACATATGGTGTTGATTATCAGGAAACTTTTGCTCCAGTAGCAAAGATTAATACAATTCGAGTATTATTGTCACTTGCTGCGAATTTTAACTGACCTTTACAACAATATGATGTGAAGAATGCTTTCTTACATGGATACTTACATGAAGAAGTGTATATGAGTCTCCCACCCGGTTACAGTTCTACTGAAGATGCTAATTTAGTGTGTAAGCTCAAGAAAGCATTGTATGGTTTGAAACAGTCACCCAGAGCGTGGTTTGGCCGATTTCGGCTAGCTATGAAAAAGTATGGATATGTTCAGAGCAATGCTGATCACACTTTGTTTCTAAAAAGACAAGATGGTAGACTAACTGCGTTGATTATTTATGTTGATGATATGATTGTGACAGGTGACGACTATGAAGAAATAGGGAAGCTAAAAGACTACTTGTCTTCTGAGTTTGATATGAAAGACCTTGGAGGTTTAAAATATTTTCTCGGTATTGAAGTTACTCGGTCAAAACGGGGAATATTTTTGTCTCAACGGAAATATGTCCTTGATTTGTTGAAAGAAACTGGCATGCTTGATTGTCAGCCGATAAGTACACCCATGGAACAAAATCATGGGATGGAAGAGCTTCCTGATCAAGTACCAGCTGACAAAGGGAAATATCAAAGGCTAGTTGGCCGTTTGATCTATTTATCTCACACTAGGCCTGATATTGCATATGCAGTTAGTGTTGTTAGCCGGTTCATGCACAATCCTAGTGAAGTTCATATGGAGGCAGTTGTAAGAATCTTAAGATATTTAAAATCAGCTCCAGGAAAGGGTCTTATGTTTTCTAACCATGGACACGCGAATATTATAGGATATACAGACTCGGATTGGGGTGGCAAAGGTGAAAAAAGGCGTTCTACTTCTGGTTATTTCACATTTGTTGGTGGTAACTTAGTCACTTGGAAGAGTAAGAAACAAAAGGTCGTATCTATGTCAAGTGCAGAAGCTGAGTACAGGGCAATTACTAAAGGTATATGTGAGATGTTATGGTTGAAAATACTTATGGGGGAGCTTGGGTTTCCTCCTGACAAAGCTATGCAATTATATTGTGATAACCAGGCTGCTGCTAATATTGCAGAAAATCCAGTACAACATGATCGAACTAAACATGTTGAAATTGATCGGAATTTCATATACGAGAAGATAGAGGAAAAAATTATTGAAATTCCTTATGTTAAGTCAACAGAACAGCTAGCTGATATTCTAACAAAGGCGTTACCCAGTAAAAGTTTCACTGATTCACTTGTCAAGTTGGGCATTGGTGATATCTATGCACCACCTTGAGGGGGAGTGTTGGCGTGAATCATGGAAACGTGAATCACTCAATATTATCATATAGGAAAGAATATTATTACATAGGAAATTATATTATTATATAGGAAATAGTATTATCTGTAAATATATAGTTACCCGTATTCGGAAATTGTTAACATATACCTAATCTCTATTTCTATTCCTGTCTATCATGTAACATTATATATACTCCTCATATGAGATGAATAAAGTATCATTCAAAATCAATCTTGCTCTATTAAACAGATACGTTGTTAGCTCTAATTAGAATCCCTCGACACTGATTGGAGAAGTGAGAGATTTAAGGTGATGGTTGTTCAATAAAAGCAAAATTGACAATTTGACTTCTTTGCTTTGTTGGGTTCCTCGTGACCAGCTTATTAGATGTGTTGAAGTTTGAAGAGTTGAGGTTGTTTTTTCCGTGAAGACATGTTTTTTCAATTGAAAATGAGTTGTATTTCACAGCTTCTTTTAGGATTCCCACATTTGATTTGATATTCCTTCTTGGTTTTCGTGTTGATGCTTGTTGCCCTTTGAAGTTTTTCAATTTAACTTTGTAGGTGTCTTTTGAGTAATTTGAGTAATGAGTTCCTTAGAGCATCCCCAACGGCTCTGGAGATCACCAAATTTTGGTGATCTCCAAGGCATATTGCACCCAATGGCACGGGAGATCATCAAAGATCTCCCGTGCCATGAACAGTAGCCGGCCAGATATGGCCGGCTACTGTTCACCTTTCATTAAATTGGCGTGCGGTGGGTCCCATAATTTTTAATATATAATTCATCCTTTTTAAGTTATTGTTTTTCATTTAGTCCCTTTATTTATTTTAGTGTTTGTATTTGGTCCATAAAATATTTTTGTTTGGTCCTCATAAAATAATAAAATGTCGTAATGATCTTAATTTGTAATTTAAATCTTATAATTTTAATTACTATTTTAATAAATTATTTGTCATCATATTTTATTTTAAAAAAAATGAGTATTAAAAATGAAATCTAGTGTGATGAATAGTGATTTAGTGGGAGTTTTGGTGTTTGCCTTTGGGTTCAAGAATTTAAAAACACCAAATAATTTGGTGAAGATTCCTTTTTGGTGACTAATTTGGTGCTAACCATTGGGGATGCTCTTAGTTAAATTTATCATTTTAATTTCCAAAAACAATAATAACACATGAAAAAATATTGAATTTCGTCCACTTTTATTATAGTAGTGGTGTCCAAGTGAAGTTGTATAAGGCATTTGATGTGTTGAAGAAGATTGGTAAGAAGTAGGACGGAAACTATTTTGTTTCAAAAAGTCACAAAATATAAAAACAAAATTATAAATCTATAAATTCTACATGCTTTTGTCACCGTTGGGTTGGGAAAATAGTTGATGTTATGGACATCTGTATTCCATAATCTTAGATTCTTTACAATATAAACATCTAAATTGGCAGTGTACGCATGAAGGCTTGATTTTCGGATTTATACGCATAAAATACCTGTTATAATTAGGCCTCATTTGAATACACATATTATCTCAATAACTTTATTTTAAAACCCTTAAATAAAAGTGTTTCGCACTACGGGTATTAAACTATTTGGAATAACATAATAAAAAAGCTTTTTTTTTCAAAATTTATTCGAGACCTTGGCAAAAATTGGATTATTATATATTTTTTTTTCCGTTTTCGTATCTTACAATTTCACGTCTTTCATGTGCATACTGTTATTCTTAGAGCTTGTTTCACTCGCAATTTGTATTTTTGATTATACAAAATCGAATTCAATTAGGAATATCCTAAACAGATTAGCATAACTTTTGGTGTCAATGAAGTACATAATATAATGGAGTGATATAGGTGAATATATAGAACCGTCAACCCGCAAATACTTCAACAAAAAAAAAACTCACAAATAATATTTTGGGCTTAAATAAGCTTTGGTCGTATGGCTTATTTCATCCAAACACAAATAATCTAAAGAATAACCAAAAAATCCTCCATTCGGTTGTTATTAGTTCTTTGAGTTCCAAAGGTTGGCATTATAATTTTTTCCCTCACCAAATGTGAATTAACAAAAATAATTGATTATGGTAGAATAGATTTTTGATAGTATGTTTTAGGTTTGTTGATAGACACGTTAACTAAAAACTACATAATTAGAATCGACAAGTTACCGTGGTTGTATAGATTTTTGACAGTGTGTTTTAGTTTTCTCTAATATCTTATTTTTGATGACTTCATCATAAAAATCATAGTATAAAATAACAAACCTAGGGGCACTGATAGATGAGAAACAAATTTCTCTTTATATACATGATAAATTGGGTATAAATTTACAGGACCAAAAAATGGTTGTGTTTTATTTATGAGTTCTTTGCTCATGAAATATCCATGTACATAACAACTTTGGTAATATTTCATTTTTTGTATGTAATTTCTTTTATATTTGCCCATTGAAAAATAGCAAACCCTTGGAGTTGTTGTGAAAAAACATTTGTGTTTTCATGTATCCTACAATTATTTTCTATGTTATTTGAATTATTTGGCAGTAACGATAGAGTGGTTTATTAAGTTTAATATCTCAGGTTTTCCCACAACTTGCTATAGATTTGTCGGGCCACGTTTATCGGGCCAAGAAGCATTGCCCCATGTCTTTTTCTAGCCTAGTAAGACCCCAAATTATCCAAGTATCTAACTAATAGGGGTGGGAATCGGACGGGTTCGGACGGGCTCGGGCTACTCCTAGCCGGACTCGGGCGGATCGGGCTCGAGTAAGCCGAGCCCGCGAGAAGATTCCGGGCGGATCGGGCCGGACCAAAAACTCCCATCCAGAGCCCGTAGCCCGTCCGAGCCCGGCTGCCCGATCGAGCTTTGGCGGACTCCGCCGGTCGGGCTCCGAGCTACCCGTGAACTTTTAGGGTTTGAACTTGACTAAAAAAAAGTGAAAAATTCTAGGATTTTTTTTACCTGAGTTAATGAGGAAGCACCTAAATCTATAGATCTTAACTTTTACAGATCTAGTAACAAAAAAAAATTTGTAGATGAACAATACTAAGTTTTTTTTAATGAATTAATATATATGTCCAAATCTACTGGGTAGATGAAATGAATAGATCTATAAATGATATGAAGGTATCCATTCATGATTTCAACACATCTGTTGAAACAATATACATTCTAGAGATAAAGAAATAGCAAGAGAACACGAAGAGAGAGAGAGAACATATCTCTGATTTACTTACCATCAACTGGTTCATATTATCTATGAACACACTATCTATGAACATGTCTTTTACAGAAAAAAAATGCAGAAAGAGAAATAAAAGAACATATGTAAAAACACACTACAAGGGAATAAAGATAGAGATACAGCAAGATATAATTTCTTCTTCATCAAAATCGAGAAAGCAAGGGTCAAGATAAAATTTTCTTCCTCATCAAAACCGAGAAAGCAAGGGTCTTCATCTTTGGATCTTCTTCTTTGGTTTCCTTTCCATAATACTCTTTCTTTTTCTTAGTAGAAGACTCTGTCTCTCTCTCTAGAAGTGTCCATCTCTCTCTCTGTGGTAGAAGAGTTTCTCTTTCTCGGTTGGAAACTGAAAAAAAACCCTAGGCCTAATGAGGGGTAAGGCAAAAGAAAGGCTTATATACTCTAACCCTAGATCTGAAGGGATAATGTGGCGGGTTTTAATCGGGCTCGGATATCGGGCTCGGGTGTCGGGTCGGGACTCGGAATTGAGTCCATGTCCGAGTCCCGGCCCTATAAGCCCGAGATATCGGGCCGGGTAAGCCCGGCTCGGGTTGGCTTCGGTCATCGGTCTCTCACGGTTCGGGTCGGATCGCGGGGTTTCGGACCGTTTTCTCAGCCCGAACTAAACTCTTCCATAGTCCAGCCTAGTTGGGCCCCAAATTATCCTATTGTCCAACTAAACTCTTATGCAGTCCAGCCTAGTTGGACCCCAACTATAAGCAGGCAAGCTTCCCAGTCTCCCAGAAGATCAAATAGATATAGGCACTACTTCCTCTTTTCTTTTACATAAGCTAATCTTGTCGAATGGAAATTGTTATTTCCACCAAAAAAACATGAAACTGAAACGGCAGACCTTCTACTTGTTTAGTTTTGGGGCAAACCCAAAGAAGTTTAAATAAAGCACATAGAAAACTACTATCTTTTTCAAGTGTGGGGTTTCACTTTATTCTGGAGTCCCCATTGCTGCTAGAACTACATCTATGAGTTATCCACTTTTGAGAATAAGAATGAATTCCCCAAATCATTCATCACTTTAGACGGATAGGGATAACAAATTAAAGTTATTGGAATTAATGTTTTCTGTTGCTTATTCACAAATTCCAATTAATAATCATATAGGGGTTTCTTTTTGTTGGAGTCTTCATTTAGCTTTCTATCTTTTAGTAAGCTTTATATACACATATATGGTCATATGGAGATATAAAGAGAGAGAGGTGAGGAGAACGTGAAATGGCAGTAAGGAGAGAGAAGAAAGTTGGGTCAAGTATGAATGAGCTACTCATTTCATTCACAGGGTGGATCAATCTTTATCTTTCTTGCTTTTTTGTTTTAGTGGTGTCATGGTGTGAGTTATTAGGATCCACGAATGGATCCACCCGACCCTACTCGGCCTCACTAGGCATCTTTCGGTTATGAGAAGTTTTAGTTTGAATTGGTTTGAGTTGGTCAAATGTAAATAGTCTAATTAATAGCTTTTGGTTAAGATTTTCTAATTTGAATTTGATTCACCTTGTAATCTATATATATTGTACTTATCATATACAAATAAATCAAGTGAGTAGAATATATTTTCACATCTATCTCTCTCTCTGTCTCTCGGCTTCTCCTCCATATCTCTTTCTTATTTTCGGTTTCACCATTAATACTAAGAGGGTGAATCCTCTTCACATGGTATAAGAGCTATTTGGTTTTTTTTTTCTACTATGACTACTCCTGGCGAATCTTCCGAAACTACTAATGTTCCTACTCAAAACACTAAAGGTTTTGATGTTCATCATTCCGACTCCCCAACCACTGTCCTCATAACCCCTCCACTCACTGGCGACAACTATTCATCATGGGCTCGAGCTATGACAATGGCACTTCGAGCAAAGGATAAGTTGGGATTTGTGGATGGTTCCATCCCAAAACCAACATCTCCCAATGAGATTCATTCATGGGAAAGGTGCAATGATCTCGTAGCAAGTTGGATCATGAACTCAGTTGCTACCGATATTCGATCATCGATTTTGTATGATGAAAGTGCTTCTGACATTTGGAGAAATCTCCATGATCGGTTTTATCAAACAAACGCACCCAAAATCTATCAACTCAAGCGTGCTATTTCAACTCTCAAACAAAATGATTCGGATGTGTCGTCTTACTTTACTCATTTGAAATCCTTGCAGGATGAACTTAACTCTCTTTTGGCTATCGAACCGTGCATATGTGGACACGGAAAATCAATCATGGATCGTTCGAATCAAGAACGAGCCATGGAATTTCTCCAAGGCCTCAATGATCGATTCTCGGCCATTAGGAGTCAAATTCTTATCATGGATCCGTTTCCCTCCATACTTCGAATACATTCCCTCGTGAAACAAGAGGAAGTCCAGCAACACATTGTCTCCTCTCCCTCCATCGAAGTTGAAGCTGCTGCCCTCGCGGTTGGACATCCAAACACCAACAACAACTCTCGGTTTGACAAACCGAGGTCCAAACGTTTGAGACCCTTCTGTGATCATTGCCAAGTTCATGGCCACACTGTTACTACTTGTTATCAGTTAAATGGTTATCCTCCAAAGACCGGTTTTCGTCCTCGCAATCCAAATCGCAATGGACCGGTCACTGCTTCTGTTGGTAACTCAGAAAATTCATCAGCCTCAAAGGTGCCCCTAGCTACTTCTCTTTCAGCCGATGAGTACAAGACGTTGCTGTCCTTGCTGGCCCAACAGAAATCTGCTGCAGGCACCTCCACTTCGGGCACTCTCCCTGACGTCAACAGTTCTGTAGGCACTCCTGCTGACCCACATATCAATCTCACAGGTAATTCAACTTACATTTACCCGTGGGTAATAGACTCCGGGGCAGCTAAGAATATATGTTCTAACCTTACTTGTTTCCGTGATTACATCCCGGCACCACCGAACTACTACGTGCGTTTACCCGATGGTTCGAGGGTTCGAGTTATGAACATTGGTTCGATTTATTTTTCTAAACGTTTTTATTTATCTAACGTTTTACATATTCCATCATTTCAGTTCAATTTAATTTCCGTCTCTGAGGTTTCTCGCTCCCTCTCTTGCCGTGTTAGTTTTGACATTGATTCATGTATATTTCAGGACCGAGCAACGAAGGAGACGATTGGTCTTGGTGATCCATATGATGGTTTATATTTCTTTCGCACGGAGCCTAGAATCTCTTTTGTTTCCATTAATAATTGCGCGAATAATTTATCTTTTGATGTATGGCACTGGCGATTAGGCCACCCTTCTTTGTCTCGTTTCAAGTATTTTTCTTCTAAGTTCCCATGTATGCGCTCAATTAGTATGAATAAAACTCCGTGTTATGTTTGTCCACAATCTAAACAAACTCGTCTTCCTTTTCCTACAAGCACCTCTTCCTCTTCTCGATCATTTGAACTGGTTCACATGGACCTATGGGGTCCCTTTTCCATCCCTTCAATGACGGGATGTCGTTATTTTTTAACAATTGTTGATGATTTCACGAGATGTACTTGGGTATTTTTTTTATCTAACAAATCGGAAACTACTAAATACATTATTCGTTTCTTTCATTATGTATTCACCCAATTTAATTCTAATATCTCCAAATTCACATCCGGGAATGGAGATCCTATCTTTTCCCAAATTAAAACATTACGTACGGATAATGGTTCCGAATTCTTAAACAAAGAGTTACGCGAATTTCTTCACTTCCATGGTGTTATACACCAAAGAAGTTGTGTGTATACCCCACAACAAAATGGGGTGGTAGAACGTAAACACCGTCATATTCTTGAGGTGGCACGTTCTTTACGTATTCAAGCTCATCTTCCCCTCTCCTTTTGGGGAGAGTGTATACTCACGGCCGTTTACATCATAAACAAACTTCCCACCCCAATTCTTTGTGGTTTATCTCCACATGAAAAACTACTCGGGTCTCCGCCTAATTTGAACCATTTGCGAGTATTTGGTTGTCTTTGTTACGCTCGCAACCCCTTAGTCAAGACAAAATTGGACGCTCGATCTTCTCCGGGTTTATTTATTGGATACCCACATGGTCAAAAAGGTTATAAAATTTTTGACCTCCACTCTCGTCGAATATACACATCTCGTGATGTTACTTTCCACGAAGATGTTTTTCCAATGACTTCTACCTCTTCGTCACCTCGTTCCGATATTTTTAAACCTTTTGTCTCTATCGAAGACAATGGTTCTTTTCATTTCAAACCCCTCAACATACCTACTGTCCCAACGAGGGATCCTTCTCTGTCCGGTTCTCCCATTCATCATGCGGTGCCCCCAGCGCTTTCTTCCTCTAATCGGGCCGCTGATTCGGGTACTAACTCACCATCCATTCCCGAGCTTCTGGAGGCACCCCCATCTTCTTCGCCCACTCCCAACGCTCCTGACTTGGGCTCCCAGCCCACCACCGCGTCTTCCTCTTCAGGCACTCCTGATTCGTCAATCATCCCAGCGTCGCGGCCAAACAGGAACCGACGACCACCCTCCCACTTAAAAGATTACATATGTGCTGCTGGTTCCACAGTCACTTACCCACTCGAAAATTCCTTTTCAATTAATGAGTTCTCTTCACATCATCGGGTGTTCCTATCTTCGGTTCTATCCACTTCGGAACCAACGTGTTTCTCTCAGGCTATGAAATTTCCTCACTGGCGTGAGGCCATGGCTAATGAAATTAGAGCTTTAGAATCAAACAACACTTGGTCTATTGTGCCTCTTCCATCAAATAAAAAACCCATTGGATGCAAATGGGTTTACAAAGTAAAGTTTAAACCCGATGGGTCTATCGAACGCTACAAGGCTCGCTTAGTAGCTAAAGGATATACCCAAATTGAAGGCTTGGACTATCACGACACATTTGCTCCCGTTGCTAAATTAGTTACGGTTCGGGTTCTCCTGTCTATTGCAGCCATCAAAGGATGGTCATTACATCAACTTGATGTTAACAACGCCTTTCTTCAAGGTGATCTGGATGAAGAAGTATTCATGAAACTTCCTCCAGGATTTTCTAGTACGGGGGAGCCTCGTGTTTGTCGTCTAAACAAATCCCTTTATGGTTTAAAACAGGCTTCTCGTCAATGGTTTTCGAAATTTTCTTCCGCTCTCATCTCTAAAGGTTTTTCTCAATCCAAGTCTGATTATTCCCTTTTTACCTTCTTTTCTGGATCCACTTCCATCTACATTCTTGTTTACGTCGATGATATTATCATCACAGGAAATGATAATTTAGCAATTTCTAAATTCAAAAAATTTCTCGATAACACCTTTTCTCTGAAAGATTTAGGTCGTCTTCAGTACTTTCTAGGCATTGAAGTTTCCCGCTCTTCTAAGGGCATATTTTTATGTCAAAGGAAGTATGCTCTTGACATTCTCAAGGATTCAGGATTAACTGCCTCTAAACCTTCTCCTTTTCCGATGGAACAAAGACTACATCTCCAACCCTCGGAAAATGATAGACTTTCCGACCCTACTCCATATCGTAGACTTATTGGTCGATTACTATACTTAACAGTAACTCGTCCTGATATAGCTTATTCAGTCAACAATCTAAGTCAATTTATGCAAGCTCCAAGTCAAATTCATCTAGACGCTGCTCATCGTATTCTTCGATATCTAAAAGGTTCCCTTGACAAAGGGATCTTTTTATCTGCTTCAAGTTCATTACATCTTTCTGGTTTTTGTGATTCTGATTGGGCCGGTTGTCCGACCACTCGGAGATCCACAACCGGTTATTTCACTCTTCTAGGTTCCAGTCCTCTTTCCTGGAAATCCAAGAAACAACCTACTGTTGCGAAATCTTCAGCTGAAGCCGAGTATCGGGCACTTGCTACCGTTACTTGTGAACTTCAGTGGTTAAAATACTTACTCAAGGATTTGGGTTTTGATCATTCTTCTCCAATGACCGTTTATTGTGACAACAAGGCAGCC
Organism: Eschscholzia californica; assembly: GCF_041429995.1. Lineage (NCBI taxonomy): Eukaryota > Viridiplantae > Streptophyta > Magnoliopsida > Ranunculales > Papaveraceae > Eschscholzia > Eschscholzia californica. The sequence continues at coordinate 6,722,166 of NW_028238198.1, read as the reverse complement.
CTTCACATTGCTGACAACCCGGTATTTCATGAAAGAACGAAGCATATAGAGATCGACTGCCATTTTGTTCGGGAGAAGATACAAAATCACACGATCGAGACTAAATTTACACCAACGAATGAGCAACTTGCAGATATTTTTACTAAACCGTTGGGTGCAGAACAATTTCAAAAGCTCATAGGCAAGTTGGGCGTCATCTCCATTGCCGCTCCAACTTGAGGGGGAGTATTAGGATCCACGAATGGATCCACCCGACCCTACTCGGCCTCACTAGGCATCTTTCGGTTATGAGAAGTTTTAGTTTGAATTGGTTTGAGTTGGTCAAATGTAAATAGTCTAATTAATAGCTTTTGGTTAAGATTTTCTAATTTGAATTTGATTCACCTTGTAATCTATATATATTGTACTTATCATATACAAATAAATCAAGTGAGTAGAATATATTTTCACATCTATCTCTCTCTCTGTCTCTCGGCTTCTCCTCCATATCTCTTTCTTATTTTCGGTTTCACCATTAATACTAAGAGGGTGAATCCTCTTCACATGAGTTGGTTCATTTATGTGTTGGTTGATCACATGTTTATGTATGGCATATAACTTTTTTAACTCCTAATCAGAGATAAATGTAGACATTATCAATGGGTGAAAGCCAATTGAGTCAATCTTCATCTCTTGTATTTAGTCAGAAAAAAGATGTAAGATTTGGATATCAAGGTCAAAGCCGGCCCTCATGTTTCTCAAGGGCCCAAAGGTAGTCTAAGTGTAGATGAAATAGGTCAAGATGCCCTAAAACAAGGGCAGACACTTCTATTGTATAGCCAAAGTATTACAAGTGAATGTACTAAACTACCCTTTAACAAATAAACAAAATACATTTGTATTATATACACTTATATCCCCCCTCAAGCTGAACATCGGTTATCGAGTGTAAGCTTGTTTCGTAACATGTTGAATCTTGGAGTTGGAAGACCTTTGGTAAATACATCCGCCATATTTGCATCGCCAGGAATGTAGTGAACACGAAGTTGACCATTGTTGACTCGTTCTCGGACGAAATGGAAGTCAATGGCTGCATGTTTTGTACGTGAATGAAGGACAGGATTGACTGCTAGGTACGTAGCACTTATATTGTCACAAAAAATCACCGGAGGTGCCTCTAGAGAAAAACCAAGTTCACATAACAGATTGTGAATCCAAGTAACCTCAGCAGCCGTATGGGCCATGGCCCGGTATTCGGCCTCGGTAGAGGACCTGGATACCGTGGGTTGGGTCTTTGAGGTCCAACTAAGCATATTGGGGCCTAATAGCACACACAGACCTGACGTGGATCTCTAAAACAAGGGCAGACACTTCTATTATATAGGAGGCTCTTGATACCATGTAGATGAAATAGGTCAAGATGCCCTAAAACAAGGGCAGACACTTCTATTATATACCCAAAGTATTACAAGTGAATGTATTAAACTACCCTTTAACAAATAAACAAAATACATTTGTATTATATACACTTATACTAAGTATTCTATAACTCTGGACAATTTCTAAGACATGTCGTCTGTCTTCGTCATGTAAATTGTTCATTGAGCTTTCAAGACATTATAAAATAGACATTTCTAAACAACTTATTTGATTCTTACAGCACATGTCCCTTAACAATTACTAAGAAGTAAGAACTCCATAAACATGTGAGGATTCTTAATAGGAAAATAAGCCTAGACGGCCACCGTCTTCGTTTATTTCTGATTTTGTATGTGGGTGGACTGGATTTGTATGTGGGTGGACCGGATTTAGAGAGAGTTCACATAATTCTATCAGAATTCATTGACGCGTTGTTCTTAACATTGTATATCCCTTCGGATATTGGAGTTGAAATCTTCAACTGCAGACTTATTCCACATTTGGACTCTCTTTCTAGCTAGATTAAAATTTTCAATTGTAAAATCAAGAAAAATAAAAGTATTTGCCTCTTGAAGATTTTAATTATCAATTAATCACTCTATTACTATTTCCAATTGGATCTGTAAAATTCAAGAAGTTTTCAGCTTGACTTGATCAACACTAAAAACCCAATTTACAAAATAGAAAAAGACTTTGAATCCATTTACTTATTAGCAATTTTTCCTGGTTCCCCATTTCAAGTTCTTCAACAAAATCATCTCTCTCTTTCTAACTTGAACCTGATAATTTGCTTGAATCCTTGATAGTTAAAAACCCACCTACAAAATGGCATCTCAATCTCACTTGATATTGTTTCTCTCTCTAGCTTTTCTGTTTTTCTCTCAGGTAAAATCAGATCTTGCTTCAGAAAAATCAGCACTTCTCTCTCTAAAATCAGCACTTGGGGGAGGTAGTAAACATCTCAATAAATGGACAACAAATTCATCAACCCCGTGTTCTTGGGTAGGTGTCAATTGTGAAAACAACACAGTCACAAGTCTCCGACTTCCCGGCGCCGGACTCAAAGGTTCAATTCCAACTGGCGTGATCGGAAATCTAACCCACTTACGTTTTCTCTCATTACGTTTCAATTCCTTGACTGGTCAACTCCCCTTTGACCTTTCTCTCTGTACTGAACTCCGGGGATTATACTTACACGATAACAATTTCTCCGGCGTGATTCCGTCGTTCTTGTTTGGAATTCGTGGCCTGGTTCGATTGAATCTAGCTCGGAATAATTTTGCTGGTATTATTTCTCCGGCAATTAGTGATTTGAAAAGGTTGAGGAGTTTGAATTTGGAGGTAAATAAACTTTCTGGTTCTATTCCGGAACTGGAACTACCAAATCTGGTTCAATTTAATGTGTCTCACAATAATTTGAAAGGTCCCATTCCGGATTCACTAAGATCGTTTAAACCATCTGCTTTCGAAGGGAATTCACTCTGTGGTGCACCACTTAGTCCTTGTCCTTAGTTGTAAAATCTCAACCGACTACAGACCAGCCAGGTTTGCGGTCGGGCTTTAGTTGGCATCCAATTTCGTGTCATACGTTAACGCCCACATCAATTCCGACCTTTTTCTTTTGTGTTTTGTAGATACTGAGTTTGACATGAGAATAATGAATTTTCTATTTCTCTTCTGTCTTGAGAAGATTTCTTTTTCTTTTGCCTCAAATTAATCTAGTTACTAATTGGTATTTGCTTCTTCCATAATTGTTATTTTGCGATTGTTTAAGATATAGTCTATACGTATTATTGAGAATAATAAATTGTTTTTGTTGTTGCAAATTAAATCTAGTTATTAGTGTAATATTTATGTTTTTCAAGCACTACATGATTATAGGTGCAAATGAAAACATTGTGAGGAGTTTAACATCAAAATCTCAAATGATTTTTATTTTCATATTTACTCGGTTTTGATTTTTAAGTTTTGTTCATAAGCTTAGGTTGGACTCAGATTTTTATTTTGTCATGAAAGAACTCTGATGAATATATCATAGTCACAGATGTCATAAAAATGCCTTTATCCAATTGACGAGAGATGTTTTAATTTTGTTGACTTGTTTGTTGTATGTTCTACATTGGGCATATATTTTTTTTCATATCGGCTTCTAAATTAAGCAAACATCTAGCACGTTTTATCTAAAGTCATGATGTCATAAAAATTGTTACAATCATTCTTCCCACCACTTGGGCATTGGTTAAAGACTTTTGTCCGTTGAACTTATAACAAGAAAGGTGTTCTTTTTGGACTTAAATTTGCGGGGAGATTAGAAAAAAAAGTTCCATCAGAGTAGGGGTGGGAATCGGGCGGGTTCGGTCGGGCTCGGATTTTTTGTGCGCGGGTTCGGGCCGATCGGGTTCTATGAGATTGTGTCAGATCGGGCCTATCGGGCGGATCGGGCCGAACACATACGCACTATTTAGTACCCGCGGCCCGGTTTTACCCGATAACAGATCGGGCTCTAACGGACTCGAGCGCACGGGTTTCGGATTTTGTCACTAGAAAAAATCTAGGGTTTTAAAAGAAATAAATGACCTTTTTTTTTGGAAAAAATGAGTGAAAAACCCAAAAATCTAGACCCTAATAGGAAAAAAATCCACTCAAAAATAATAATGTCAAAAAAACCCATTTTCTGAACATTTTTCAAAATGTTCACAACATACGTAATTATGTTGTTAACAAAACAACATATTTTTTCATAATTCCATTTTTACCCTTATATGTTGACAACATATATCATTGTGTTGTTATAAAATGTTGACAATATCTATAATAATGTCCCGACTTATTATAAAATGTTGGCGTCATATATAATTATGTTCTTAACAACATATATAATGTATTAGTCAAGATATTATTTGTTCGTTAACGGATTTGTTAAATACAACGGATAATATGCATAACATTTTAATTTTTGTAAAAGACAAATAAAAAATGCTTTAGTCTTTATATTTATGTCGAAAGCAAAACAAAAAATGCGAAAACCATTTATTTTTTCACAAGACAAATCAAAAAATGTTGTAGCCAAAATGTTTGTGTTAGTTTGTCTATGTAAAATGGAAAAGAAAAAAATGCGAAATATTTTGGCAAAACAATGTCTAAGCAAAAACGAATTTGTTCAAAAATTTACAAATTGTTGAGACAAACTAAAATTTGTTCAGAAATTTACAAAATTGTCGAGAGCAAACCAAGAATTGTTCAGAAATGTTCAAAATTGTTTTTTGACGTTGATTTGGGCGGAAAATTTCATTTTGGAGGGTAAAATTGTATTTTTACCTACTGGGTATTTTCCTCATTATTATTTGGTATTGGGCCTGATTCTCTTTAACTTCTTCATTTTGGGCCTTATAATTACCGGCCCTTTTTTTTGTTGAAATAAATGACCCAGACTTGTGTTGTATAGGCCTAAACAGAAATTGTACTAGTCAAAGTGTTGGAATCGGAGACATTTTTTTTGCCCGAATCGACTCGTCAAACTAAGAAACGGAATGCGCCATTGCGCTCGTCTCGTCGAGCTCTTCAATTTAGAGCAAAGAATTACTCGAATCCGATTCCGGATGAATGAGAAATTCGAGTTTAAAATTTGGATGAAAAATCGGTTAAGTTAGGGTCTGAAACGTCAAACGGGACAAGTTAGATCAGGGGTCGTTTGAGCGAACCACGCGCATCCAAATCTGGACGGCGCGCATTCGATGCGCGGGATTTGGCGCGATCTAACGGTCGCGCGTTTAGGTCTTCGGGATGATTTCGGGAGGCGTCGAGAATCGTTGGATCTGAGCGATCCAACGGCGCGGGTCTCGTCCGCTTCGGGCAGCCAGTGGGCTAAGCCCAGATCTCTGATCTAACGGTCATTCTCGCGATTTGTTGGGCGCGCGTCGGGAGTGATCTAAGGGTGCGCGTTCCTTCCGAGAATTTGACCAAGATCTGACGGTCTATAACCCAACCGACTATATAACTAACTCAGATTTCGTTTCAAGTCCACAAAATGAAGTGATATGTCCCTTCAAACCAAGAGACACATGTATCCATTCAACTCCTATATAAACAACCCAAACCCACTTCATTTTTCATCAATTCAATTCATTCTCTTCTTCTCTTCCCTTCTAACAATTAGAGGTTCTGGTTTGTCTAGAATATCTAATTAGGAAGTACTTCTAGAGGTTCTGGTTTGACTAGAATATCTAGAAAAGGAAGAAAGAAGTTTCGAGTGAAGTTTGAATTTCCGAAGCATCTAGAAGATCATCCGCATTAGTCCAAGAGCTCATAATACTTATAAAGGTTCGTCCGCTTTCAGAATAAAGAAGTATCATCTTAAAACTTTGAAAGGAAAGTCGTTGTATCCCGAAGGTATACACCCTAACGTTTGGTATTGTTACGGGGGCGTAAAATGTCTTAAGGAAAGAGAATTTATTCTTGCCTCGACTACATTAACATCTATCTCGGTTAGTCCGAAAGAAGGAAAATTGATAAATCATTATTCTTTAATAGTTTATCTCTCTATAAGTTAGAGAAATGAAACTCTGTCTAAATCAAGCCAAGACAGAGAGAAATCGACTTGTCGATTGATAACCATAGGAACAACAGTACTTTAAAAAAAAACCATTACTAGATTGGGTCAAGCTCCAACTCCAGCTTGCTTGTAGTGATTTCGATGGTACTCGATTCCTTCATTGTTTGTTTTCGACAAAAACCGTTGAGAACTTCATTTTTCAATTTGATGAACGTATTCCATTAGACATTTGATTAAGAAAAATCTTAGGAATAGAATCAAACCTAGTATTAATACAATTGGATGAAAATAAAACCAAATTGCTTTTCCATGTAGAAGAAAAGGTGAAGCATCTGTCGGTTGCACCTACTTTCATAAGTTCATGTGATGTGGTCTACTTATAGTGTGGTGGAAATATATAAAATATTGGAAAACCAAGGTAACAAACATTAATAAGTTGATCCCATTATGTACAATTTTCTTTTAGGTGGAGCCGACCTCATAAGAGATGAAAGATGAAATTCGATTAGGGCACATGGCAACCAAAGCTGTCAATGGATATTGGATCATCCTCACTACCATCCTAATCTTCATATTCTACTTGTCTCTCAACTACAATTTCTTGTACTGAATTTTAAGCTGGCAAATGGAACTTCCCATTCGGCTCGCGTCTGCCATGGGACTCTTTTGCCAGATTGATTTTCTTTGAGGAGGAAGAAATAAGAAAAAATATAATGCTTTTTTGATAGACTTGTTGGTTATGGAGGCAGCTAAATAGGCAGATTGTGTGAAAATAGTTGCATGTAGAAAAATGTGATCTAGTAATAAGAAGTATAATGTCAATGTTTTTTTACCCATTACCGATTAGCTTTGAGTTGCATGACCACTATGTCAAAGTTGAACACTTAAAGCTTAGTAAGTGACTAAGTGTTGAAAATTCTTTCAAAAAAATCTCTCCACCCTCTCTCTCTAAAAACTCCAGTGAACTGGAGTTTTTAGAGAGAGAGGGTGGAGAGATTTTTTTTTTTTTTTTTTTAAAAATTTAGAGAGAGAGAGTAGAGAGAATTTTTTTTTTTTTTTTAGGTTTGAAGGTCGCCGGCCGGAAAATTAACTTTGTCGGAGAAAAAAGAGGTGAGTTGGAGAGAGAGAGGGGTGAATTGGAGAGAGAGAGAGAAAGGGGTGAGGTGTAGGGAGAGATGAGGTGGAGAGAGAGAGGGGTGAGGTGGAAATAACTTTTATTTAATGTTTTAAATTTAGAATTAAGAAGGGTAGTAATGACATTTACTTGAAAAGAGGGGGGAAGGGTGACTCTAAATGTATTATTGAAGTTCATCTTTCTTTGCATTTGATTTCTTCATAGCAAAAACTCGTATTCATCATTGTGGATCTCTCTCGAAATATATGTTCACGGCTAAGAATCACAAATGCGTTGTTGGTGTTGAGTGAAGGAATAAAAAACAATAACAAGAAACATAAGAGTTCTCTGATTTGTATGATTTGAGTCTTCTTTAGGTAGGGGTTAAGTTATTATGACGGGTAAAAAGTTTCAGTGATGATTCACTCGTTACTTTGAGTTTATATTGTAATAATTTTATTGGTCGTTGTCCAGAAGCATGAAAAAAACAAATTATGTGAATTTGATGGTTGTTACCTATAAATATTTATTAGTTTTTTATCTTTGATTCTGATAGTTATTTGTCAGTTCAAACCTAAATATCATACTTACGATCATAGACTGATTTCTTTTACTGATGTAGTTGGGTTTTGGTTGTTATTTCTTGACACTTCTCATCAATGTGACAAGGTAGTTGCTAACTGGTAAGGACAGTTTTTTTTTATACCGGTTCAAAGTTTAATCCAAAACGACCCCGTCCGTGTCAAAGGCACGGGTTATGCCTAGTAAAATAACAAAACTAAATATTTGACATTTCATATTTTCTTCCTCGACATCCTCTTATCTTTCATTCTCTTTCACTCCTTTGATTTAATAGGTATAATTTTTTCTATATCAAATTAGTTTTTTTTTCTTTTCTTTTTTATTAATCCTTCAGCAAAAATAATTGATGTTTATTGTTGATGTCATATGTTTAGTTTGTTCTGTGGAAACTAAATATTTGACATTTCATATTTTCTTCCTCGACATCCTCTTATCTTTCATTCTCTTTCACTCCTTTGATTTAATAGGTATAATTTTTTCTATATCAAATTAGTTTTTTTTTCTTTTCTTTTTTATTAATCCTTCAGCAAAAATAATTGATGTTTATTGTTGATGTCATATGTTTAGTTTGTTCTATGGAAACTATTATAATGAATATTTATTGTTTGGGGCGTGTGATATTTTTGTTACCGTCTTATTGCGATATAAAGGGCCCCGATCAAAATTTCGCACCAGGCCTCCAAATGTTCAGCCACGCCACTGCCCGGGTTCTGATACCAGTGTTGGGTGGTCTTAGGCCCCTCTCACTCCAATAGCTAGCTCAAGAGGTAAGGTCTCTCCTATACTTATTAACACATCCTGTGTCCCTTCCACACCTAAAGTGGGATTAACCTAACAATAAAGTGTTTATCAAAAGCAAAAAAAAAATACAGAAATCATTATTTTTCTCAAGGTAAATTGAAAAATGCGCAAGTTAAAATGTTAGTGTCAGTTAATGTGTTTGCTAAATGCAACTGATAAATTGTAGAAGTATCTTTTGCAATGTTATGGGCACCTCTACACACAGAAAGTAAACCAAATTAATATCTTATAACCAGAGAAATAATCGTTATAAAATGTCTTAAGATTGTTGTTTCTCTGGTTATCAATTGAGAAGGCGAATGGGAGTTTTTAGAGAGAGGGTGGAGAGATTTTTTTTTTTTAAAAAAAATTTAGAGAGAGAGAGGAGAGAGAATTTTTTTTTTTTTTTAGGTTTGAAGGTCGCCGGCCGGAAAATTAACTTTGTCGGAGAAAAAAGAGGTGAGTTGGAGAGAGAGAGGTGAGTTGGAGAGAGAGAGGGGTGAATTGGAGAGAGAGAGAGAGAAAGGGGTGAGGTGTAGGGAGAGATGAGGTGGAGAGAGAGAGAGGGGTGAGGTGGAAATAACTTTTATTTAATGTTTTAAATTTGGAATTAAGAAGGGTAGTAATGACATTTACTTGAAAATAGGGGGTCATACTTGAATTTACGAAAAAAAAAAGTCATAAAGGAAGCTGGTCACAAAGTAGGGGGCCATATAGGAATTAACTCATAAAATTACACTGTTTTTGAGAAGGCTGAAGGAGATATTAAAGTGATCCAGATAGGGTGACCCACATCTTGGACCGACCCTGTTCTTTTTTAAGGAAAAGGGGTGACACAGATTCCAGAGAAATAGCTACAAAGATTAAAGAATACATACGGGAAAAAGTCGGGCCCATGGGGACCCGCCTAACTGTGCCCCTTCTTTTACAGGTTAATAAGTACTCCTCCGGTCCTTATTTTCGGAAATCGCTGGTGGTGGTCCCCTCGCAATTCCTGACCTTCTCAGAAGAACACTACTAGTCAATAATTTTTTTTTTGTTCTTAGAAATAATACTAGTCAATAACTTATTTAGTAAACAGTTTTATTTTTGAGTAAACCTTTTCTTTTGGCCAGCGCTTTGGGGAAAGCTAAATAGTTTCCGGGGTGTGAAGACTTGGTCAAAAATTGGTCAATTTTGTTTGACAATTTTATTTAGGGGAAAGCACAATACTTGTCCACCTCACCTCTCTCTCTCTCCACCTCACCTCACTCTGTCTCCACCCACCACTCTCTCTCTTCTTCTCCGATTAAGTCGCCGACCGGCGACCATAAAAAAAAAAATATATTTTTTTTCACTCTCTCTCTCTCTAGAAACTCCGGCGAAGGGGTTTCCCTTCGCCGGAGTTCCGGTCTGTTGAAGAACAGATCCGGTCTGTTCTTCAACAGACCAGTTTCGGTCTGTTCTTCAACAGACCGGAACTCCGGCGAAGGGAAACCCCTTCGCCGGAGTTTCTAGAGAGAGAGAGAGAGTGAATTTTTTTTTTTTTTTGTCTTCATGGTCGCCGGCCGGAAAATTTTCCGGTCGGCAACCTAATCGGAGAAGACAAAGAGGTGAGGTGGAGAGAGAGTGAGGTGAGGTGGAGATAGAGTGAGGTGAAGTGTTTTTTTTATTTCCCCTTAAAATTTATTTTCCCAGAAAATTTCTAAAATTCTACATATTCCCTTTAAAATTTCACACCCCGGAAACTATTTAGCTTTCCCCAAAGCGCTGGCCTTTCTTTTTCCTCCCTTCTGATAGATTTTTTTCACTTTCAGAGTTTCTACTGACAATTAATTTCTATTGTAATATAAGTCTATCTTTATAGTCTCTTCCATTATTGCTATTGTAATCGGAGTAATTTATATTCTTCTTCTCGAAGGTCTAGTTTTCCCATACTGAAGGCAGAATAGATCGAGAGTGAGAAAAGAGAGGAAGAAAGAGAAAAGGTGAGGAGGAGAGAGAAGAGAAGAAGGAAGGAGAAGAAGAGAGAGAAAAAAATTTAAGTATGAAGGTCGTCGACCGGCCACCGAAAATTTTGATTGGTCGGCGACTTTATCGGAGAAGATGATGAGGTGGTGAGAGGGATGACGTGACAGAGAGAGGTGATGAGACGGAGGTGTGGGAGATGACACGCGGAAGGGTAGTTTTGAGAGAGAGAGAAAGAATTTAACGGACATGTGACGGTAACGAAAAAATGGGGTCATCTGAGTATTTTCGATAAAGTAGGGAGCTACGCGAGAAGTTGGTCATAAAGTAGGATCCCATTTTTCGAACACTGGACACTTGTAATGTTTGAGGAACTTGTTTTTCGCTAGTCAATCAAACTTGGATCAATCAAGACGAAATGGGATACATTATATGAAAAATACATTGGAACAAAAAAAACTAGATAGATTACAGACAAATCTTATGTTACTTGGTGTGATTCGTGCGTCCATTCCCCGGAACCATAAATCACAGCAAACCACATCGAATTTCTGCACAGAGTTTGTCTAATTTTTCTTGTTCCCTACCATTACTCCAATTATATAGCTCTCATACTCATCGGGGCGAAGCACAATTGGTTGGATCATGTCCATTCCGCTCTTGTTACATAGACAACAATCTAACAAGATCACGTATATGATCAGGTGTCGTTTGGCAACACTAAAATAAGTTACTTTTTTGCTTATTTAAGTAGAAAAGTCAAAAAGTTAGTTTGGTACGCAAAAATTATCGACTTCATTTAAGTTAAAATTTGACTTTTTTTTGAAGTTAAATTTTTTGGCTTTTGACTTCAAAGTAAAGTAACTTTTCTTTGAAACATGCATGAATTTTACTTGACGAATTTTTTTTTTGTCTATCTCGCTCCACTACCACAACTAAACTTCTACCATATCATTCTACCCTCACCACCACCACAACAAGCATTGCACCTCCCCCACCACCCTACCTCAACTACCACCACCACATTCGTACCACCACCACCACATTCGTACCACCACCACCACCATACACCACCACACCTCGACAATAACTACTTCGTAGCTCCACCACCACCACCATCACCGTACCTTCACCACCACCACCTTACCTTCACCGCCACCACCACCATCACCACCACCATCCTTCACCGCCACCACCACCAACATACCTTCACCACCACGATCATACCTACATCGTTACCACCTACATATCTTATCCACCACCTTTACCACCATCACCGTACCACCTCCACCATAACTCCGTCACTATCACTCACATACCTTATCCACCACCACCACCGTATCCCAACCACCACCGTATTTCCACCATCACCACCACCGTACTTCCACCACCGCCATACTTCCACTATCATCGCCACCATCATACCTCCACCACCACCGCTGCCACCTACCTCTCTACCACCACCACCACCACCATCAAACCTCAACCACCAGCACACCCCATAACCATACCTTCATGGCACCACCAATATCACTACTACATTGCATACAAGAGTAATCGTGGAAATCATAAATAAATTCAATTAAAATCAGGTATCTCTATAAAAAAGGAAAATAAAATTATCAAAAGTAAATTGAGTTACCAAACTAACTTTTTTACTTTTTTACTTATAAGTAACATTTTTGCCAAATATACTTTTGAAACTTTTTTACTTTTTTAAAGCAAAAGAACTTCTACTACAAGCAAAAGTACTTCTACTTTTGATTGCCAAACGACACCTCAGTATTAATCATTAATGGCTTATATAGGTTAACATTTTACACGCAATTCAGGACAGAGACTCTCAAGTGGATTTCTTCTCTTCCCGACCAACTAACTGCCTGAGCAGCTGAGCTTTTCAAAGTACTCCTCACTTCCACTGACTTTGCTCAATTTTTTAAATGAAAAGCCTTAAATTGGACCAATTTAAAGTGGTTTCCTAATTCCTTTCTACTCACTAATGGAAACTCATGTCTTCTAGTTCATGATAATTATATTAGGCCATTAAGGTAAAGTATATTATCATACATAAGAAAAAACGTCATAAAAACATCATGACTACGATTTCGTCCAAATAAAATTTTCTTTTAGTACATCATGTTTATATATTATTTTGTACATCCATTAGTTTTTTCTTAAGGTCTTACTTACTGTCGACTCGAAAGCTGCTGCCCAACTTTTTTTACCACAAATTTTTAACTTTTGTTATTGTAGTGTTCTGAATTACATTACAAGTGATGTAGGCGGACAACCCATGATTCAATTGGGACAATGGGACATTCCCATTTTTCTTTCGCACACGTATTTGAGAATTATTATATTAATTGTATAACATTGATAAATCACAAAGATACCATATTAAAATAAACGCATGAATTGATGAGCACATACACCAGCAACGCCGCCAATTGGACCTTTAGAAGTCCTACAAACACCTTTAAAGGTCATTCTCACAGTCCATAAACTCAATCCAGATCAATTTATACTTACACTCAAGATTACAATGTTACATGTGCTAGATATTATGAACAAGTTGTCTCTGATGATACTCGAAACCTAACCTAAGACTTCATAGGCTTAAGAGAAGCACAAATTACTCAACCATAGACTTATTTGCTTATTTAACTGAAATTATTAGGGGTTTAGTTTTTGTTAAATCTACCTAAAGAGTTCCTAATTACTGTGTTTAGTGATTAATGATGAAATTCTTTTGGGTCCCATTCGGATTAAACCCGTTAAGTACCTACTATCGCCCAACTGCCGTTTCATCTTCAACTTCGTGTTTGTTGTTAATTACCATATTATCCACTCCAGCAACGTTACCATTATCGTCGTCCCTATCTATTTACTGTTGGATTTTAACTGATTTGTTATTCGAGGATGATCGTGTGGCTATGCTTCCTAAAGTGTACGAACTATTTTAGTCATCTCGAGCTAAGGTTAAGAAAAACATTTTCATTAAATTAACCAACCGTTTATTAACACGTTAACACTGATTGATGTTCTACCAAACAGGACCCACAAATATAACACCGCCCCCCTTTCTTGCAAAATTAGCTAATCCCGTTTTGTTATCTCATGTTTCAGGTTTTATTTTACTTGTAATGTTACCGAGTTTGTCACCAATCAAAATGTTGGCTTTTTATCACGAGATGCTTCAGTGATTTTAATTAGGTGGTCTTAGGTGGTCCATGGAACAGTAGATTCTGACCGTTGGATTATCATGTGGATGACGTTACACCTGTTTGTCTTTAATTGAATCACTAGCTGCTAGTGACACTGTGATACAAGTAGAACAGCCTTTTGAAGAACTGTGAAGAAAGTTTTTGGTATAGGATGAGCAGTGTTAGGTACAGGCAGTCCATATGATGAGGAGAGCATTGGTTTTAGTATAGGAAGATCAGTGAAAAAAATTCAACAAAGAACCACTGAAAAATTAAACGAACAGACGAAAGATGACATATTTCGCCTGTAAAGAATTGTTGAAAAAATAAATCAATTTCGTCCGTGCTGATCGATTTCTTCGTTCAACCCAAACGAACATCTTTTACTGAAACAAAAAACGACCTAAAACTATAAGAATGCACATTCAACCACAGAGAAAGATAAAAGAATAATTTTTTTGACCCGAGACATATTATCTTTATCATATACGTCTTTGTTCAAGTCGATTTCTTCATTAAAGTCGATGTCCTCCTTTAAGTCAATGCCTTCCTTTAAGTCGAACAACATTTCTTTCTTGACGTAGGTTGTCTCTTTCTTCATTAATGGTGGTTCCTTATTCATTAGATCTTGAGGCATCATTAAGAGCTTGTAACTAAGTAAATACTTATGCATTTTGTTATTCTTTTATGTTAGTGGTGATGTTGATAGTAGTGATCCATATATATTAAGGTTGAGTTGTTTATGTGAGACAAAATTAAAAGTGAATAAAATATTATATTTATTGTTTTTTTTTTATCAAAGTCCTTATATTTTAGAGTTATTTATTAAATAATTTTTATGACGCTCTCCGTAAACTAAATTGGTAAAGGAAGAGCAAGAACACAAATTCACTGTCTACACTAGATAGTGCTCTTCCTATACTACATGGCAGTTTTTTTTTTTTTATGAAAAAAGAGGCCCAAACTATTTCTTTAATAGATATTTTAGACAAAAAAGAGTTGGTGAAAAAATTAGACATCATTTCTGTTTCTTTTTCTACTTTCACATTCGACTATCACCACTACTACTATTTCTTTCTTTTTTATCCCTCTTCGCTCTTTATCTTTTTTTTTCTCTCTCCTTGTCTTTCTCTCTCTCCAAATCTTCGTTGTTTCGGTGAAAAGGAGACTAGAAATTCTTTTTTCTGGAGCAAAAGAGAAATATTCAGCCAAAACTCACGAGAGTTTCGCATTAAACCTTTAAAAGCCTTGAGGAGGGTTCCATCTGTGGTTTGAACGAATTAGACCATAAAACATCTTGTGCCCCGATGTTGCGGAATTCACCACCAGTGTCTTTTGGCCAGTTTGCATGAAAATCGACTTTTTAAAGGTCTCAAGAGAAACGTCCACGAGTTTCGCCTGAAAAACTCATGAAAGGGTTTTCGAGTAAAGGGAACCACGTCTTTTGCTGGAACAACGGTACAAAGATAAAGTAACAGTTTTGGAGAAACAAATTTAACTGAGAGAAGTATAAAGAGATCTATCTGAGGGAATGAGAGAGAGCGGTCTAATTTTATTTTTAAGAATAACCGTCAATAGTTGTTTGCCGATGACCCTTGCCAACTTGAGGTGGAAATAAAAGGAAAACAAAAACGTTTTTCCACTAAAATTTTGTAAACAAATTTTTTTTGGAAGGCAAACTATCTTTTTTTTGGCAATAGACTACTTTCACATTAGTCATTCCATGACATTAATACATCGTCAAGATGTGATAAGCACGATAATCGTTGAAGTTAAACTACAAATGAAAGAGACCTAAATCCTAAAAAACTTATTATTTTATACCTTTAATAACCCAAGTTCAATAACCATAGATTGCACTTCTTGTGAGAATTAAACCTGATGACCTCTAGGTTTTTGGAGTTTATGTCAACACTTTCAACCACTTGGACTTAGACTTCTAATAAAATTTATGGTATTTCGCACAAGTGTATACAAACAAAATCTTCAAGCATTCACACATATGCTTTACAGAATTTGCACAAATTTATGGCAAATGCTAAAGTTACAAAAGATTTTGACAAAAGATAGTTCCCAGCTGATGTGGCGGTTGTAGTTTGAAACTTTGACCAAATCTAAGCCGTTGAGAGATGAATATCACAACTGCCACATCAGCTGAGAATTTTTTTTTGTCAAAATCCTTTGTAACTCCAGCATCTCCCCAATTTTATATAGCTTTGTAAAAGATTTGTAAAGTTTGCATCTTCTGTACCAAGATCTCATTCTTACAGATATTGGTAGACTCTATAAAGAAACTAAAAGATAATATTGGATCTTCGTTACAATATTGTGATATAGTATACTGTTGATTTTCTGTTGATTTTCTGGTATGATATTTTGTGCTCGTAGTACTCTCTATTACACTCATTTCACCTTTTTCTTTTGCAGTATTTCAAACAACTTGTTGGTTTTGGCAGTGAAATGAGGGAAGACCTTTACATTTTATTTATGGGGGATTGAGCCATTGGTCCAAAAAGGGGGCCAAAATGAAAATTTCACCCAAAGTTGCCTAAAAATGAAAGGGAGGTCCAATGTGTCAGTTTGGGGGTCAAAATTACGTAAAGGGCCCTTAGAAAATAAAGTATTTACCGTTCATGCCATCGAAAATTACAAAATTGCCATCGAAAATTCTCGGGAAACGATTTTTTTTCTGAAAATTATTTTATTTACTGGTAAAAAAATTTGAAAATTTGGGCGGGAATTTGAAATTTCGTTTGAAAATTTCAAAACTTCGAAAAAAAAAAATTGTGACCGGGAAATTATTTTATTT
The DNA here is from genome assembly GCF_041429995.1 of Eschscholzia californica. Taxonomy (NCBI): domain Eukaryota; kingdom Viridiplantae; phylum Streptophyta; class Magnoliopsida; order Ranunculales; family Papaveraceae; genus Eschscholzia; species Eschscholzia californica. Next base: position 6,705,781 of record NW_028238198.1, on the reverse strand, counting down.
ACTGGAAATTTTTTTCTGTACTAGACACTTTTGCTGGGCGGGAATTTAAAATTTTAAAAAAAATTTCAAAATTTGCCCGGAAAATTTTGGAAATTTTGGGCGGGAATTTGAAATTTCGTAAAAAAAATTTGGGCGGGAATTTGAAATTTCGTTTGAAAATTTCAAAACTTCGAAAAAAAAAATTTGAGACTGGGAAATTATTTTATTTACTGGAAATTTTTTTCTGTACTAGACACTTTTGCTAGGCGGGAATTTAAAATTTTCAAAAAAATTTCAAAATTTGCCCGGGAATTTAAAATTTTCAAAAAAATTTGATATTTTGGCCGGGAATTTGAAATTTCGTTTAAAAATTTGAAAATTTCGAAAAAAAGATTTCGTTTGAAAATTTCAAAAAAATTTGAAAATTGGAATTTTTTGTGTAAGGGAAATTATTTTATTTACCGGGAAGAGATGATTTGCTGGGCGGGAATTTGAAATTTCGTTTTCAAATTTTCAAAAAATTTTGAAACTTTGAATTTTTCGTATACTGGTAAATTATTTTATTTACCAGACATTTTTTTTTTTCAGGGAAACGTCAGCATGTCCCGTCCAAGGGCAAGAGGGGAATAAAAAAAAAATCTGACATTTGGACCTGCAACTAATTTTTGGGCAAGAGTGGATTTTTTTTGGGTTTACCCCCACTTTTTGGACCCCTGGCTCAAAAATCCTTTTATTTATACCTAAAATTACAAGTTATAATTAGATAACCTGGTTGTTGCCCCCAAGAATCAAGTGCAAAACCTCACTTAGATTAACATTATTAAAGAATGAATGACTATCTATAAAATATGATAAATTGGTTACATATGTGAACTTTTAATTTTGTATTTGATATAAACTGACTGTAAAATAGTTACAGGTGTTTGTTTTGAGTCACAAACTTGTTGGAAATAGTCAGAAATCCTTAAATGGACATAAATAATAAAAAATGTTAAAAGAATTGTTTAAAGATATAAAATCTCCGTCACAAATAAAATATAAAATCAAAGATCGAATCCAGCTTTTACTTCGAATTAATGAAATGAGCTTGCAATGTGCTGCTCTTAACAACCCATATTTTCACCTGCCTTTGAAACTTGGAAAATCCAGCTTGCATTTTAGATCAATGGAATTAAAAGATTTTACTTTTTCTTTCGATGAGATAAAAGAAAAAGATTTTACTTGTTGATAGTTAATATTCCTAGTTTCTAATTTTTATTAACATAGTTTTTCCTCCTATCCTGAAATAATAATCAATTATTAAAACACACAGTAATTCCCTAAAAAATAGTACAACTTTACAAACATTTTTTTCTTTTGTAATTATACATTTTTATTTTTCCATTAATTTTATTGTAATCTTATTATTTCTTGACTGTGTCCGTTTATTTTTTGGTACAATCCATGAAAACAAAATCTTTATATCATAAAGATTATAAATCTGTGTTCTCCCATTTCACCTTCAGAAAATAATTAACTCAAATCGAAAATCTTTTCCGCAAAATATCTCAAATTAAAAATCTTTTACACAAAAGATGAGGGATATTTCAATATTTGGAGTAATCCAATTACCAAAAGGACCAACTCTAATAAATTGAAATATTAGTTGGCTTAATAATATTTTATTAATCAGAGGTTATAATCATGATTTTAATTTTGTATATTTGCAAATTTGTTTTTCCAGAGTAGAAAAGAGAGGAGAAAAGGAAAAATAATTAAAAAAAAACAAAGACAGGTAGATAAAGAAGAGTCAAGCCAAGTTGCTAACTAGGGTTTTCTCTTTGGGTTTTATAGGACACAATCTCCAAATCTCTCTCTCTCTAAAAACTCTCTTAAAACTCATCTGTCTCTTTATCTCTTTCTCTCTCTAAAAACTTATCTGTCTCTCTTTATTTCTTTCTCTCTCGTCGAATCTACTAAAAATCTTCAGGAAGAAACAGCAGAACGGAAGAAGAGATAATGATGATATGAAACCAGCTATTTACTGAACAAAACTATAGTTGGTTTCTCAAAACCGCTCAAAATGATTTCTTCATCTCGCCTCCGGTTGTTTTTTCTGATTCTATTCTGGTTTTTCTATCTCGGAAAACCAGATCTGACTGCAGATAAAACCGCTCTTCTCGCACTAAAATCAGCCTGTGGAGGAAGAAATCTTAACTGGACAACTCAATCTTCTTCACCATGTACATGGTTAGGTGTAGAATGTGAAAACAACAGAGTCTCTGTTCTTCGTCTTCCTGGTACTGGTTTGATGGGACAACTTCCGACTGGTGTGTTCGGAAACCTAACTCACCTGAGAACTTTATCTCTTCGTCTCAACGCTTTAACAGGTCATCTTCCTTCAGATCTCGCTGCTTGTACTGATCTAAGAAATTTCTACTTACAAGGAAACCGATTGAGCGGTGAGATTCCTGATTTTCTGTTTGGACTGAATAACCTAGTTCGTCTGAATCTTGCTAATAATAACTTTTCTGGTAACATTTCTGAATCTTTCAACAAGTTGAATAGATTAGGAACTTTGTATTTAGAGAATAATCAATTTACTGGTTCAATTCCTGAGTTAAATCTTCCTAGTCTTGTTCAGTTCAATGTTTCTAACAATCATTTGAACGGATCAATTCCTCAAAAACTAAGGTATTTGAAATCAGATTCATTTCAAGGAAATTCACTCTGTGGTGGACCAATGGGACTTTGTCCTGGTGAAACGGTTCCATCTGATAATGCCGGTGGAGAAAGTAACAACAAGAAGAAGAAATTATCCGGTGGAGCTATTGCCGGAATTGTTATCGGATCTATTATCGGAGTTCTTTTGATTCTTCTAATTATTTACTTTTTGTGTCGAAAAAAGAGTAGTACGAAAACTAGGTCATTAGATGTCATTCCACCTAAGAACCCAGCAGAAGTGGAGATTGCTGGAGATAAGACTATCGGAGATGGAGATGCAGGGCATTTGGGTGGTGGAGGAGCTGCCGTTGCCACCACCGGAGCTTTCGCTGCATCGGCTCTTGCCGCTAAAGGAGATGCCGTTAATGGCAACGCGAAGAAGCTAGTTTTCTTCGGAAACGCCCCTAGAACTTTCGATCTTGAAGATTTATTGAGAGCTTCAGCTGAGGTTTTGGGTAAAGGAACATTTGGAACAGCTTATAAAGCTGTATTAGAAGCTGGAACTATTGTTGCTGTGAAGAGATTAAAGGATGTTACTATCTCTGAGAAAGAATTCAGAGAGAAAATCGAAACAGTTGGATCAATGGATAATGAGAATCTTGTTCCATTAAGAGCTTATTATTTCAGTAGTGAAGAGAAGCTACTTGTCTATGATTACATGTCCATGGGAAGCTTATCTGCACTTTTGCATGGTGAGTTTTCTTCATACTTTACTTCTCTGTGTTCTATCTTTCCTAGATAACTTGTTGATTTTAGGTCAAAATTACTTAACCATTGCATTATCTTTATGGGTTTATTGTTTTAGTTCTTTTTTCTCCATGATTTGATGATAGTAATGCGATTTCAACCCCCACATTGTATCGTCGCTCAATTTTATATGCCATTGATTGGAAAGCACAACATTTCTAATCTTTACATTGTTTTGGGTTTGCTTCTCAAGTTATATTTGTTTCATTCTACCTTGGAATTCAATTCAGTCCGAAAACATAGTTCTGTTCTAATTTTGTAGTGGTAAATCTTGTGATTTGATATTTTATCTCTTTGTTTACTTTTAGATTTGAATTACTTAAAGAGTATGAATTGCTTTAGGTTTTGTATCTCTTACAATGTGGGTTTCTGTTTTTGTTATCTGTGTTCACTTCCATTTATCATCGTTCATTTTTATGTGTCCATTAAATAAAACATCTTCTTCGACTACAGGTAACAGAGGTGCTGGTAGGACTCCATTAAATTGGGAAACCCGATCAAGAATTGCCCTTGGAGCTGCTCGTGGAATCGAATTCCTCCACTCTAGGGGCCCCCAAATCTCCCACGGAAACATCAAATCGTCCAATGTCCTCTTAACCAAATCATATGATGCCCGTGTCTCTGACTTCGGCCTTGCGCAGCTTGTTGGACCTTCTTCTAGCCCAAACCGTGTTGCAGGCTACCGTGCCCCAGAGGTAACGGACCCTCGCAGGGTCTCTCAAAAAGCCGACGTTTACAGCTTTGGTGTCCTTCTATTGGAGCTCTTAACTGGTAAGGCCCCAACCCATGCCCTCTTGAACGAAGAAGGGGTCGATCTTCCTCGATGGGTTCAATCCGTGGTTCGTGAAGAATGGACTGCTGAAGTTTTCGATCTTGAACTTCTAAGGTACCAAAATGTGGAAGAACAAATGGTCGAGCTCTTACAACTCGCTATAGATTGTGCAGCTCAGTACCCAGACAAACGTCCATCAATGTCGGAAGTCACAAGGCGAATTGAAGAACTCCGTCCTTCCAGAGATCAAGAACCATCATCTGACCTCGTCGACGGGGACAGTGAATCAATTGGTACTGCATAACAGATTGAGAAAGAAGAATTTTAAAAGTTCATGTTCATTCATTATGTCCATTTTTAATCCATGTTTTAGTCTGATGTTTTTGTTGTTTGTTAAAAAGGGTTGTGAAGAAGGTGGTGGAGAGAATTACTTTATCATGAATCAACTGTGTGTGTTGTTCCCTCTCTCTCTCTATCTATTTTTTTTTTTTGTCATTTTTACAGTAGCAGATTTTCTTGATTTCTTCATCTCCCTTCAGTTTTACTTTTCTCTTTTTGTTTTTCTTTTATTAATGGATATATCAAATATATATTGAGACTTTGGGTGGTGGTTTTAAATGTTTACTTCAAAGGGTTGAGTTAAATTTGGATTGGTTAGTTGGGTGGTAGATGGATGGTAGTTGTAATTACTTTGTCTTGTTTTGCTTTTGCTTTTATAGCACTTTTCAGTTCTTTTTTTCAGTGTAATGTTTTCAGTTGACCATTTGAACAAATAAAGAAGCAAGAATCCTATGAATTCTCATTATGCTTTATGTTCACAAGGGTTACATTATGGTTAAATGAATTTGACAAAAGGGAAATGTCTCTCTGCCGGCACTTATCCTGGCTAGAGTATGTGTTCGGTCAGAATTTAGAGAGAGGAGTTAAGACTTAGGAATGTTAAATTTGGGTTTGGTTTAACTTCGTTGATAATAGTATTGTTGGATTCTATCAATTTTTGGTCGGTTTGGAATGAGACTTGAGCCGTTTGTCCGAGGTCTGAACCCATGAAGAGCTATTGTCATTGGATATGGGAGTCAATAGTAGGGAAAGTTAGGTCGACATTCACTTTGCTTTTGGTTTCTTAGAACTTGTAAATTTGGTGAAGTGATTCTTAAAACTTGTATTTTTAGTCTTTATTTTTGTGCTACTTAAGAAATGTCAAAATCTAAATTAATGACTAAATGTGGATAACCAATCTATATAGTCTCTCCAAAAACTTGTATTGTAAGTCTTTATTTTTGTGCCTATCAAATTAATGTCTAATGGGAACATGGTTTTATTAGAAAATCTATACATCTACATCAAGTAGAATTAAAACCTAATGTAAAGTTATAGAAGTTAGTGACCTAATTAAAATTGACATAAATGTAAATAATCCCAATAAAAAACAACAAGAATCTTTAAATATGATGGAAAATGGTGGTTATAAATCAACTTAAATTGATAGTTGAGATTGGCAGTGATGTGTACCAAGAAAACAATTTTGGCTTTTTTTTTTTTTGAGTAAAAGGAATTAAATTGAATTGTTTTTTTGAATTTTAAAATGTAAGGAGAAAGAAGCTTCCTCCAAACAATAATACAGAAGAAGGAATAACTCTAATGGTGGTGGTGGTGGGGACCCTCTCTCTCTCTCTCTCTCTCTAAAAAAAAAGAAGACATTGGAGTTGGCATCTAATCATGTGATATGGTCTATCAAAGTGTTTTTATGTGTGTTTCCAATTAGTATTTTTTGGAAGTAATAAAAAGGAAGAAAGGAAAGAGGCTCTGCTCTATCTTCTAATAATGACAATGAGTTTGTCTTCTGTCTTTCTTGTCTATTCTACTTACCTATAAGATTAAGTATTAACTTACCTAACCTTCTTCTCATATCACCACTCAATGTAAATATACCTAACAAAGTTGATGCTATGCCAGGGCCAAAATTCCAACCGCATTCCATTTCACTTCCCCTTACTAGATTTGGACTGGCTAAATAGTCCGACCGGAATTCGGCTACCATTTTGGCCTGACATTTCACCATTTCCATATATCTTATTCTAAAATTATAAAGTGAAGTCTCCATTCAAGGAACTCATTTTGTTTTCTTTATTTTAATTGGAGACTGTCTCTACCTCTTGGCATTATGAAAGTAGTACTAAATCTACATTTATCTCTCTCATTTTACTTCAAAATTTTTACAACCATCAACACATAAGAAGTAACGAGGTTATCACTCGTGCACGGGCAGTTTTATCAAATGCGTCATGTGAGGTGATCTATACGCGTCCTACGTTGCATTTATAGGCGCTCCTCAAATGCTAAAGTTTTAAGGGATCAATATGTAAACGAGGCGCTTACAACAATAATACGGGTGTCTTTAAGTCTTCACAAAGAAAAATGAAATCTTTGAAAAGAGACAAACACGGAAGAGTAAATCTTAACCATTAGGAGGAGGGGGAAGATACCCTCCTCCCTTATTATATAGATTATAGTATTTGTTTATTATTTAGATCTTTATTTGTCATTTTATTATCATATCGGGTATCTTTTTAGATTTTTGAAGTTGCACATCCTATTTCAATTACCATAGGAGTTTAGGTTATCTCTCTTAAAAATTGTCTTTAATGTGCACTCATGATTCTGTTATCCAAAATCATGAAAGAGACTCCTTCATCAAAAAAAAAAAAAAAATCATGAAAGAGACTAAAAATAAACTTACTCTAGACTTAAATATGAGTCAATAGTCTACCGAGACTGAAAAAATACATCGAGAGAGAAAAAGAGAGTTGTTTTAGAAGGGAGACCGTTGATTTCGTGTAGGTCGGGAGGCAGGAGTTGAACCAGGATTTTCAGCTAGCCGGGTTAAATAAGATGTATTAAAGAGAGGATTAAAAACTTTATTCGCTGGTCAAATTATGAGGTCATTCTTTTGAGTTGCTCATATTACATGGGCAAAACGAGAATTGGTCTTAAAGACACCGCCAAAAAAAATTTAAAGGCACCTTTTTCCCCAAAATTTGCTTTAACGGAGGCGCCTTTCATAATTATAGGGAGCGTCTTTAATACTTTCGAAAGAAGAGAAAGAGCAAGATAAAAGAAGTGAAGTAGTGGGAGTTGATCGTCCGACATCTAGTGCACAAGGCAGAGTCCTAGCAACCGAGCTATTGGTCCACATATAAATTCCAGCTTGGGTAAGTCGTGTGAAAACCTCCATATATCGTTTTAACCCTCGTCCTCTTCTTTTTGTCTGGTCTGTACATAGATGCTCCTCTGTCTGGAGGAGGCTTGGACTTTTAACCTCTTCTAACACTACTCTATATATAAGTTTTTTATTTTATATGACTAGCAAACCACCCATAACTAGTTGTTCACCGGGTAAGCCGTGTGAAAACCTCGATGAACCGTTTTAACCCTCGTCCTCTCCTTTTTGTTTCCCTATTTCCTCCTGGTTGTCCATTCTCTCTCCTGTGAGACGAGAACAAGAAAAAAGGGAATAGAACGACCAAGATCATGGGTTTCTCAACATGTTGATATAAAGGTGAGCTTGAAATCCAGTGAATTTTGAATGGGTAGGGGCAATTTTTTCAAAAATATTGATAATAGCACATTAGCCCACTATGATTTTAAAATGACAATTTAGTCTACTATGGGAGAAATTACAAAATCGTGTTTTTTCTTCCCCCTATTTCTGGACTTATTGTCACCTACTTATTTTATCATTATTTCAGCATTTCTTTCTTTTTTTTCGTTTTCATACAGGTTGTTTTTCCACGGTCTTTCCACGTTTTGTGCTAAATTTCTGTTATTCTTGGTTCTTTTATGTTCTTAACGTTATTTTTGTTTTTTCTCTCTAAAACATATACTCCCGGCTTATACTATTTGTCAACAACAAGTGTTTGTTTCTAACATCGCCTTTTTTTTATGAAGTCCTTTTCAATGTTTCTCCTCTTTATCAACGATATTGGTTTCTAAGTGTAGAGGTTTGAAAGACTCAAGATACCCTAGTAATTAGGGTATGGATATATTTATAGATAGTAGCCGAATTTACAAAGTACAAGAGTACCCTTAATGAATGAAACAAATACAAATAAGTCAAGAATAACATATTACACTAACACCCCCCCCTCAAGCCGAACAAGGTTGTACATGAGAGAGCTTGAAATTTAATTCTTGAAATCGAGAGGTAGATAAACCTTTTGTAAATATATCCGCCAATTGAGCATCACCAGGAATATAGTGGACTTTTAGTTGACCATCCTTGACTTTTTCCCGAACAAAATGAAAATCGATTGCCGCATGCTTCGTTCTTGAATGTAGGATTGGGTTGATGGTGAGGTAAGTTGTGCTAATGTTATCACAATAAATTGTTGGTGTTGGAGGTGTCAATATACCCAACTCTTTTAAAAGATTTTGAAACCATAGTAGCTCGGCTGTGGCATGAGAAACGACCCTATATTCTGCCTCCGTGGAGGACCGGGCCACTGTGGGTTGGGTTTTTGAGGCCCAAGCTATTAAATTAGGGCCAAGAAATAACCCATATCCAGTAGTTGATCTTCGGTCATCTGGGGAACCCGCCCAGTCAGCATCGGAGTAACCTATCAATGGAAGACTTGTGGCTCGCCGGAAATAGAGGCCATTGTTGATCGATCCTTTGAGATATCTAAGGATTCGTTTAGCAGCGATCAAATGGGTTGTCGTCGGCGAGTGCATGAACTTAGAAATTTGATTTACAGCATAAGAGATATCCGGTCGAGTTAGAGTGGGGTATTGTAGTGCCCCTACTAAACATCGATAATCTTGAGGATGGTCAAGAGGACGACCATCATTTTTAGAGAGTTTAGTTCCGGTGATAACAGGTGTATGAAATGATTTTGAATTCATCATACCAAAACGATTAAGAAGATCCAAAGTATACTTGTGTTGAGTTAAAGTAAGAAAACCATCAGACCTAGTTGCCTCCATTCCCAAAAAGTAATTTAAATCACCAAGATCAGTCATCTCAAATCGACTGTTAAGATTTTTGATTAATTGACTTAATAACAGAGAAGAAGAGCTTGTGACGAGAATGTCGTCCACATAGAGTAGTAAAATTGTTAAGTCACTTGAATTTCGATGATAAAACATCGAAGGGTCGGAGATGGACTGATGAAACCCCAATTGAAGAAGACAAGAACTAAAGCGATGATGCCAGACTCGAGGAGCCTGTTTGAGGCCGTAAAGTGCTTTATGTAATTTGCATACCAGATTAGGGTTTGTGGGATCTTCAAATCCCTTAGGTTGACACATATAAACAGTCTCTTGAAGATCACCATTAAGAAAAGCTTTTTTCACATCGAGTTGCTTGATAGACCAATTACCTGAGATAGCCAGAGAAATTATTGATCGAATTGTCGTCGGACGAACCACCGGACTGTAGGTTTCATCATAATCGACTCCATGTTGCTGTGAGTAACCTCTTGCGACCAGGCGAGCTTTGTATCGCAGAATTGAACCATCAGCTTTTTGTTTTACCTTAAATATCCATTTACAATCAACAATATTAGCATTAGAAGGTGAAGTCACCAAGGACCAAGTGCCATTTCTGTGAAGAGCCCTAATTTTGTCTGCCATTGCTTGTCTCCAGTGCTCATATTTTGAGGCTTGAAGATAAGTTGTGGGTTCGAATGAAGGAGAAGTAGTAGAGAGAAGAATTTTCGGTTTCCTCGTGTCATCACGAGTGCGAGTAATCATCGGGTGGACAGAAGAGGAAGGTTTGGAATTAGGGTTTTGCGAAGGAATAGGAGTACTTGGTGTAGGGAAATCAATTGGAGAAGAAGGTTGATTTGGTAAAGTAGGAGTGGAAGAAGATGTTGGGACAGCTGGACGAACAGGATGAGAGGAAGGGGACATGTTTCGCAGGTCAGACGAATGGTGGGCTGAATTGCCAGATGTCAGAGAACGAGAATCAGTGTTGTCGTCTCGTGGAGACAGGACCTGAGGTGTATTAGTGGTTGTACCCACCGAAGGACGACGTGGAGGAGAAGTAACAGGTGGAGAGAGAGTAGGCGACGCGTTTTGAAGACGCGTCTAAGTGGGGACAGGTGTACGGGTGGAATTTAAATTGGGAAGTGTCCACTGTAAAGTAATTTGGTTTGAATTAGGGTTTTTCGAATTAGGGTTTTTCGAATTGGGGAAAGAAGAAGATGACGAAAAGGGGAACACCTCTTCATCGAATAATACATGACGAGAAACATAAATTCGAGATGATTGAGGTTCAAGACACTTATAACCTTTGTGTTGCGAACTATAGCCCAAAAATACACACGGTTTGGTTTTGGTTTCAAGCTTTGAGGATCGATATGGGGTTAATAATGGAAAGCATCTGTAACCAAATGATCTTAAATCATTGTATGAGGGTTTAATGTTGAAGAGTTTTTCATAGGGTGATCGATTATGAAGAAGAGAAGTAGGAAGACGATTGATTGTGTATATAGCTGTCTGAAACACATCAGGCCAGTACTCAGAGGGTACAAAACTTTGATGAAGAAGACAAATTGAAGTTTCGACCAGGTGACGAATCTTTCTCTCAGCAACTCCGTTTTGCTGAGGAGTGTGAGGACAAGATCGTCGATGTTGAATTCCATTAGTCAGAAGAAAGAGTGATAAATCAGAATTAACGAATTCACCTCCTCCATCAGATTGAAAGATTTTAATGGGTTTTTCAAACTGTTTTTTCACAAACACTTTAAAATTTTGAAAATGAAACTTGACCTCTGATTTGTTTTTCAAGAAATATAGATAAGTAAAACGAGTATAATCATCGATAAGTAGCAAGACATATCGATAACCAGAAGTTGAGGTCACCGGCGATGGACCCCAGAGGTCAGAGTGTATTAGCTCATTAGGAGCAGTGGAAGAATGAGTAACATTAGAAAAAGGAAGACGATGAATTTTTCCACAAACACAATCTAAGCATTTACTTGAATCCATTACAGAGTTTTTAAACTTTAATTGATTGATTCTAATAACATAATTTAAAACTTTCAGATTAGGATGAGCTAAACGTCGATGCCATACTTCAGAAGAAGCTGGAGAAACAGAGGATAGTGTGGTTGCAAATAGGGAGATTGGTTGAGAAGCAGCTTTAAGTGAAGCTAATTTGAAGAGGCCTTCGTCAATCAGTCCTACGAGGAGTCTCCTCCCTGTTGGAACCTCCTGAACAAAGAAACCATGGCGATGAAAGACAACCACACAGTTAAAATCACGCAATAATTGAGAAACAGAGATCAAGTTCTTTTTGAACTGAGGAGCAATTAAAACATTAGGAAGACGAAGTTTAAAAGAAGGAAGAAGAACATTACCCATTCCAGTAACAGGGATAACCTGTCCTGTGCCGACCATAACATGATCTGGATGAGCTATTTCAGATCGAGAGGATGTGGAAGCAACATCAGAGGTAATGTGCATAGAAGCACCTGAATCGATATACCATTTGGGGTCAGAAGGAGCAGAATCAACACCCATTGAAGCAAAGCCTGAGCTAAATCATTTGGAGAAGTTAAGCTGTAGCATTGTCTAGCTGTGTGTCCTGATTTCCCACAATATTGGCAAATAACTTGAGGAGGAGGACCTAAAACAGAGGAGGTAGGTCTTTGAGAGTAACCTCTGTTAGAGTTATACCCTCTGTTACCTCTGTGTCCACCTCTGTTTCCTCTTCCTTTATTTCCTCTTGAAGATGGAGAATGTGAAAAAAGATTGTTCGATGGAGGAGGATGAGAAAATAGGGCAGTGGGTTGAATGGTTTGTTGACGAAGCAAATCAATGCGAAACTCATGAGTGAGTAAAAGTGAATGAAGTTCAGCATAGCTGGGAGGAACCAATCGAGTGGTTATGGAGGTGACAAAGCTTTCATAGTCTGAACCCAGACCAGAGAGGACAATGAGAACAAGCTCGGAGTCAGCTATGGGGTGGCCAATGGCCGAAAGAGAATCAGAAATGGTCTTGATTCGAAGGAGGTATTCAGAGACAGTGAGGGAGCCTTTCTTTTGTGTTTGAAGTTGTAATTTCAGGTTCATCAAACGAGCTGAGTTGATGGAAGAGAAGTTTCTTTCAAGAGACTCCCAAACAGAACGAGAAGAAGGAAGACCAAGAACTTGAGTTAGTACTGGTTCTGTTAGAGTGGCATTAAGCCAAGACAAGAGCATTTGATCAATGCGATACCAGAACACAAAGTCTGGATTAAGAACAGATGAAGATGATGATTCAAAGGGGTTAGGGAGAAACTCAGCTGGGGGAGGGTAAGAGCCATCAACAAACTTATAAAGATCTTGAGAATGAAGTATGGGAAGGAGTTGACTCCTCCATAAGAGGTAGTTGCTATTGTCCAAACGAATGGAAACCAGATTGGCAATGTTTGACAAAGCAGGAAAATGAGAAGTTGTTGGTGTGGTGTTAGGGATGGTAACAGGAGAAGAAGGATTTGTAGATGAGTCGGCCATTAAAGAAAGTGAAGAAGAAAATGAAGAAATGAAGAAGAAGAAGAATAGAGCACTGAAAACCAAGGCAAAAGGAGAATAAACTAAAAGTTGGCTCTTGATACCATGTAGAGGTTTGAAAGACTCAAGATACCCTAGTAATTAGGGTATGGATATATTTATAGATAGTAGCCGAATTTACAAAGTACAAGAGTACCCTTAATGAATGAAACAAATACAAATAAGCCAAGAATAACATAATACACTAACACTAAGTTCAACATATTTGTTCACCTTTTTTAGTTCGTTGTCTTCCCAAATGATCATGTACTTCTCAACAAAAAAAATTATCATGCACTTGTATTTAAAAGATATACTTGTTTGCTTCTAGCTTTCTACCATACTACAGTTCGTTTTGAACACGGGTTGGTTCGTCCAAAACACAATCTTTTTAGAAAAACTACAATTCATCTCTACCGACTACTACTTATATCCGACCACCTTGTTGTTTATCTTGATTTTTTTACTTCAAAACTTCTACCCTACTACCACATTAGAAATAATTATATCGTTTAGACACTTCTTAGTTATTTTATTATCAGTCTTTTGTACTTTTTTTAGTTACAACTCTCATTTCAATTAGCATTGCATTTTGGGTTACCTCCATATTTGTTTTTTTTTACCTTTCAACCTTGATTCTCTTATCTAATAGTCCTAAATTTTGTATATTCAACAAACTGGCCCACAAGAAATAATCGTGCTCTAGGGTCACCGAATGAGCACCCTTGTCGTTCTTGTACTTCCTCTCGCTGTTTCTTTGTAGTTCTCCATTATTTCTCTCTCCTCTGAGATAAGAACAAAGGGAACTAGAAAGATAAGAGGTCATGGACTCATGGGTTTCTCATTGTTGATACATGGTAAAATTGAAAATGAGCCAAATTTGGAAATGACTTCCCTCCAGACTTTCCTCTCCTCCTGAGCTTTCAATGGAGTGAAATAAAGGGTGTGGTAAGCTTATAATTTTGGGTGTGCCAATGCAAAGCCTGGACTCCCTCCAGACTTTCTTCTCCTCCTGAGCATTCAACAGTGGAAGGAAAATCAGGTCGAATAATGTTCAACGCAGCCAGAATGGGGTATAAAAGCTGACCGTTATAGGTTTCGAGTTTTCACAACATTTTCTAGGATATCTGCCAATGATTTGCAACAGGCAATAACAATATTTGAAAAAGATCTAATCTCATTGTTGTGGTGATGAGCCCACAATATCAAGTTTCTAATCATCCCATGTTAATAACTGTAAAAACCCATCTCTTGGGTTATATTGTCTTACAACATTGAAATGTTTTGAAAATAAAATAACTTGACTGAAACTGTAGCCCAACATAGTGGAGCAACCAACACATTCGAGGAAGCAACCCTAGAATTTGCAGTCTCAGATGTCTTTCTATCTCTGCAAATGAAGGAACAAAATCAAAACTACAAAAACTAACGAATAAACCAATACCGAAATGAAAAAACACTACACACGTATGTGAGTAAGATCTTACATTTACAGAATGTACAGTACGGTGAAGGTGAAAAAGTCTCCCTGGTTTTTAGTACGGCAACACGAAGAAGAGACATGAATTCAAGCACTTTTATTTGCTGGTTGTTCATCCTTGACACCCTTGACCAGAAGATCATAGTTGATCCATGCTAGATTTTTTTGGTTCTTGACACCAAAAAAAGAAAATCAGTAAGAAAATGTTGTTTCAAGAAATAGATAACAAGAACGAAGATAGCTAAGCAAAATCTATAAAGCAGTAGTATAAGCCCAGGCCCCAGAGGACTCTGTATTCATGTATTTTGCATTAAAAAATTTATTTGTATTAACTATTTGCATATACCTTAAATGAGAAATTACTAAATGAATACTGGCAAGATGAGCTAGGGTTCAGTTCAGCGAGACCTCCACATTCATCTCCCTGTAGTGTTACCGAAAACAAAAGAGAAAGTAAATATATAGATAAAACTACAAAGAATATGAGAAGGTGACTTTAATTGGAGGGAGAAAATTTGTTATATTACGTTGGGTACCAGTTCATCCTGATGATTACTGCAACTGCTGCTTCCACTTATGCTGCCGCTGTCACTTGAATCTTCAAACTCGCTAGGGGCATAAACACGTTCGTCTGATGTGTTCCAAGAGAATCGGCATTGGAAGTAGCTTGTGTCTAGGGCACTCTCTGAATCTGGAATGAATGCCGCCTGACAAAAGCAACGAATTCTTATCATCTTGCAAGAACAGGCGTACAACAAAGATGGAAGATAAAAATAGTAGAGTTTGTAGGGAAGATATCATGTAATCACCTTCTGCCTCGCAAGCGTGTCCCAGTTGATATCTTTAAAGAACGCATGTTGCTTAACCTGGATGTAAAATTTGTTTCAGATGACTGGCAGTTCATTTTTAAAAGTAAAGGGACGTCAAAAACCTTTTTTATCCAGAAAGACAAAGAGTACCTCTGATGCTCCATTTGCACCAAGTCTTTGGTTAGGATCCTCTGTCAATAATCTTCAATTAAGACATTCGGAAAAAGTATTGGTTAAAATGCATATATATCGGAAGATAAAGTAGTATATTGACAAGAAAAAGCGAATTTAATGATTTCCAACTTCAGAAGTGTTGTGGGCAAATATAATGGGATGAGTTCCATATAACATCATATACAAGCCAACAGTAATAGTTTTCTTACCGATCAATTAAGTCTTGAGCTTCAAAGCTCATTTCTTCAGGTACCCGGGGCCAAGGTATATTGCGATTGAGAATATTGTCAAAAATGATCTATATAGAAAGGGAAACAGGAAAGATGTCAATATTGAGAATATTGCAAAAAGTTGTCTAAAATGAAAGGGGAGACATGAAGTATAGAGTAACCTTTTAAAGTAATTCTACGTGTATTTAACTAGCATAAAAAGAATCACATCATTACACTCTTCTAGAATATGTTAGCAGTTCAGCGTTTGCGGATTAAATGGATTGTCTCACAACATTTTACAAGAGATGGTTCCAACCGGAGTACAGAAGTGTCTCCCTTTACTATTAGAGGCGTTTTGAGATACTACCCCACAGATAAGAACTAGATGCGTAACTTGGGAAGAATGATATTGGACTAGGCAAGGGTTTCAGCTCAAGGCAGAAACTTAACATAATCCATGCTCCGAATAAAATGATAAGAAGCCGTCTGAAGATCCAAGTAAACTACAAGAATACAAGCTAATCCATACTAATCCTATGAGACTAAAAAGATAGATGTGATAACCTGAGGATGCTCTGCATTAAAGGGTGGAATCCCGACAATCAGTTCAAAAAGAATAACACCGACAGACCACCAATCAGCCGTTGTGCCTATGGAACAAGAAAATGCCAAATTCAAGTTTAATGTTATAAGATGTGAAAGCCTAAGAGAAATCCTTAACTCATTACAGGTAAAATAAGCACTAAACAGGAATGCAGAATATGTACGACAAGTCCATAACAAAATAGAGAGAAGAAAAGAGGAAACAAGACACCAACCATGTCCTGTTCCTAACAATATCTCTGGTGCCAAATAATCTGGAGTACCAACAGCAGAGCGTTTTTGCCTTCTTTCCTCATTGTGCATTTGCTCAGATCTAGATACATGTGGTTCATCTTCTCCAAGTAGGGATGTGCCACTAACTGCTGGACCAGATAAATCATCAGTGCTGTTGATGAGACCAACCTTCGAGAGCCCGAAGTCTGTTAACTGTTCAGAAAGAAATCCAGATCCTTCAGAAGTGTGCAACTTAAAGAGAATAATGTTTCATAAACTGGAACCTAGTGGAAATGGAGAGTATCAATAATACAGTCCCACATTAATACTAAACTCTGACGAAAACGACAAAGTTATAAGAAAGTATCAATAGTGGGAGTGAAGCCACCGAACATCTCAATGCAAGTCTGGAAGAATGGGATGAGTATAGGCGTATTTAATGTATTTGTTTGATTTGGAGTGATGAGTCCCCTAAAGCAGTGGGTCAGTTTTTTGTGTGTACATGTGGAAGGGGACAGGGATGCCTAAGTTTTCAGACCCGCCAACCTTTATTACTTCAAAAAAGTGAACTTGACCTCCAGCTACTCGATCTTAAAGAATTATATTGTGTTTTAGCTGGTTTTGCATAAAGAACAGCTCCTCATGTTAGATAACAAACATCGGTTACTGTTTTTGAATAAGTAAGAGTTATTACGTCATAAACAACAGTTTTATTTATAAAACCACAAATCCAACATAAGGCTCCCTGTTTCTATAACTAGGTAACTAGTAGAAGCAGAAAAAACTGACCTTGATATGACCATCATGTGCAATCAACAAATTATCAGGCTTTAAATCACGATGAACCACACAAAGCGAATGTAGATATTCTAATGCAAGCACCTGCAAGAATGTATTTTCAGGATCTTCTACTCGGTCTCTAACTATTATTTTGAAATTAAAATTTAGCAATATATATATACACATATATTACTTACAACTTCTGCTATATATACACGAGCAACATCTTCATCCAAACAACCTAAATTTCTCAACAAAGAGTACAGATCCCCACCATTCAAGTACTCCATCACAAGATAAAGGTTCTCACGACATGTAAACGAATAGAAGAACCGAACCTGGTGCAAATCAAACAGGAAAAATCATGTAAGTTGAGTTAGTACATGATTTTACTGGGCATGGCTTAACGCATTAGTTTTTTTATCAGCAAACAAACCTACCACAAATGGATTCTGAACAGAAATCAAGATATCACGCTCCGCCAAAATGCTCTCAACCGCATTCTTACGAATCATGTCAGCCTTTTTAAGAACCTGGAGGGTTTTTACATATGCCCATCAAGTAAATAAATTAAAAATGGATAGAGCTAGAGGTCACATATATCAATTACTGGATCATAATACTCTAACATGCCAGTGCGTGATCCTTAGGTTGTAAATAACAGCAAGATTAACTGAAAATAAAATCGACAGTATACATAACAAACAACTAAACAAGTTCTCTTCTGCATTCCTGTTTTTTTATTCAAAGAAGTAAAATCGACTTTTCACCTCCATAAAGCATGAAAACCGCTGTTAAGATTAATCAGAGTGTACTGATGTGTTTACAATAGCCCAACGCCATCTACAGAACTTACTTTCTAGTCATAATTTCGGAAGCAATTGTAGAATGTACAAGGAAAAAAGCAATGACCAACATGACATGAAAAGTGAAACGTAAGTGTATAACTACCAAAAAATTATCACACTGTGCAGAAAAATATAATGTTGAGTACCTTTATAGCAAAGAGATCACCCGTTGTTCTCTTCTTTGCCAAGAAAACCCGACCAAAAGCCCCACGACTTATTGGCTTGATAATCTCAAAGTCATCAATAGACGTACGGTCCTTTGATGAGTGAATGGGGCTTGTTCTCAAGCTGTGTACCACATCATCTTCCAACAGGCCATCTTCATCAATTACAGTACTTGTTATATCGACCTTTTCATCATCAACAAGCTCACATAGCTGCAAGTATTTTTCCCTACATAATCGCATCCATGAGCCGAAGAGTTTATCAGGTGATGGTTTTGCGAAATTAATTAAATATAGAAACTAATTGACCGGAAAAGTTGAGGGAAGGAGCTAAGCAAAGAAAATCTCCAACTGTTCATGAAAATTGTTACGGTCTACAACACTTGCGCATTCGTGGGAATAAATAATACAAGAACAGAATATATTCTGCATAACGCCTACAAATCTAAGCAACTTATGTGAAGTACAATGTTATGGACTCACCTGATCAATTTTTCAATGCGATTTCCAAATGTCTCCACAGTATAAGCATCGAGCTTCCTGCGATCCACTACTACGCGCAAGTCTTCAAGACAAGTAACCAAATATGACACGGAACATTCATCATGCATTGGTGTATTTGCTACACATCGAGCGATGTCAACGAGTTCATTCATCTGCGTTTGTCAGAAATAGCTAGGGAATTGTTAAGTTTATTCGCAGCAAACGAAAAAGAAAATTGAAATTAATGCACCAGAAGGTCTCTTCAAATGGAGGGGAAAAGAGTACTGCGACAATCACATCAAAGCAGCCACATGAGCAAATAAACAACGATAAATCAGGAGAAGGGTGTGAAGTGATTACTACTTTAAGAAGAAAATAGTTTAATTATTTGACATAAGTAATGTAGCTCAGGAGTCAGGACTAAACTCAATCCAGTTCAATGATTCAGTCAGAAAACATTTGTCAGAGTGACTTGTGGAAGCATATGTTATGCATAGCGGACCAGTACCAAGTACCAAGTAACGGATACCTCTTCAACCAAATATACCCTATGTGAGAATTCCGGGAACATTTGTTCAACATTCCTTAGCCTTGGGCTTTAAGTGAGATTATATGAGAACCGCAAGTGACTAACAAAGCAACAATGTTTTCAAGTTTCAAGTGACTAAATGACGGATAGTAGGAGCAGAATATTCTCGAGTCTTGACACCTAAATAAAAAGTAGGCTTAAATGGAACCCAGAGAGGGATGGGACTATTCATCTCAATTCCAATCATAATTAATTGCAACCCGGGCAGACATTTATATAGAATCCTCCAACTCCTTCTCTTATGGTTTTTTGGGCTGCGAGTCGATGAACGTATTCCCCTCTCTTACTACTAAACTGACTTACTTGTAGTTGACATTACTGTTAATTTTATAAATGTCTATCACGGTCAACCTTCTTGTTTCTATTTCCACTTTTCATACTTTAGTCAACAGTTAGACCAAAGAACTAATACTCGGCTTCTGTCAATTTTGTAGGCATGAAAATGGACGAAATTTAATTTCTTGATCGGGAATTATCAAAGAGCAAG
Source organism: Eschscholzia californica (assembly GCF_041429995.1). Taxonomy (NCBI): domain Eukaryota; kingdom Viridiplantae; phylum Streptophyta; class Magnoliopsida; order Ranunculales; family Papaveraceae; genus Eschscholzia; species Eschscholzia californica. Next base: position 6,686,204 of record NW_028238198.1, on the reverse strand, counting down.
CAAATAAATTTTAGTTTTGGATATGTCAATATTTAATTCCTTGAGTTAGACTATGACATGGGTTAAATCCTATTCCTTCTAACTAGCTGATTGCTCGAGATGTAATTCACCGAGTTAGTTCATTCAGAAATCTCTCACATATACCGTACCAGCCTCATCTTGCATTCTTTATGCTGGAGGCTACCAACAAAGAGACTGGACGTCGTCAACTATGAGCCCCCTTTAGCAAATAGTAGCTCATGATTAGGCGGGAATTCTTCTGGAAGACTGTAACTTCGAGTTCTTTTTTCAGTTTTTTTTTTCCGTAGACAATCATTTGCAACTAGGTTTTTCAGCCAGCCTTTACTTATTAGAAATTTGATAGAAGATCTACAAAATGCTACTAGAAAAAAGTACCTGCGGGATGTCTTCATGTTCAGGATATGCACCCTTTCCTGGCAATAACAAGTCTATTGGGCTATTCCTTGGTGTCAACAATGGAGATCGAGGAGTCATGCTTCCAGCTGATGATGTTGTCATTCCTTGATCGGACTTCGGGGCAAAACGAGTTTTACATGACATGGATGTTAGACCCTTTAGGTCATCCATTGAAACAGAATTATCAGTCTCCGGGAGACAATCCAGCATGTCTTCCGAGCCTCTCCTAGACCAATCGCTAAGTTTTGGCGATAGAACATCAGATTCTTCAGTAGCACTTGAATTTGAAACTTTTGCAACATCAGGACTTCCTACAATATTCTGTGAATCCCTCTGTGAAAAGGATTCCATCATTTTTTCAAGTGTATCTGCAATCCTGATAAGACGCTCATTAACACTCAGCCCCTTCTGATCGCATCTATCGGCAATGGCACATATTCTTGAATGTTCTTCTACATATGCAGTTGGTACCTCCTCTTCACATATGCGACAAATTATTGAATTCTCGTCAGAGTGAATAGATTGATCCCAATAACCCCAAGAAGGTCTTTGCCGATGCTTTGTAGGAACAGAAGAATTCCCAAGATCTTTAGACGGAGGATGTTCAAGATGCTTAACAGAGACCAAATCTCCATCAGAACTTGCTGTCCTGTTAAGTATCTCTGGGCCTTCCATCTTGTCATACTGCCGATCATTTACTTGTACAGTTTCTTTCAGTACTTTTTCTGCTGGAGAGGGGAACTTCTTCCATGATGCCATTTTGCCCCTGCTAGCAGATGAATCAAGTTGCTTTATAATTTCACCATCAGGAGATGAAAGTCTATCTGCAGGCTGCACAATGCCTGTTTTCCAACCAAATCCGCTTTGGTCCTGGCTGAAAAATTTCTTCTGGGATGTTGTCTTTACACTCTTTGCAGCACCAATAGCTTTCTCATTCCTTAATATGCCTGATACTCGTTTATCAGCAGATTGCATGACTCCAGATCGCCGAAGACCGACGTGGACATCCACAGCCATGCCACTCTCCTTGTGGAATTGCAACAACCTTGTGCATCTTGTGAGAATGAAGAGCATACGAGTATGAAGCTGCTTCAGTATACCCATAGGAAGCTCCTGGCGCCGATCATCCAAATCCTGAACTATGCCTTCACACTGAAGCCAGAACTCTCCAGGTGACATAACAGCGCAACGTCGTGCCAAAACCAACAAATCTTCTATTGTTTCTTGCCAGTCTGGATGAGTTTCTGCATTTTTTTCCAAAACTCCAACCAAATCTCCTGCAAAAATAGCAAGATCGGAATCCACTTCCTCCTTTGCTTTGTCAAACTTTGCACGGATGACAACCAAAACCTCCTACATGTACAAATCGGATAGTGAGAGGAGGGAAGGAGGGAGAGAGAGAAAAAGAGATAAATACAAAAACGAAGAAAGTATTTTGCCAATACAGAATCAGCTCCAAATAAACATTTCTGATTAGCATTCTAAGTTAGTGACAGGTACACATGATTCCTTCTAGACAACAACTTTAGTAATAATTACCTCCAAGTTATTTAAGCCTCTAGGCTTCCAAAATGGATATGGGCGCACACCTTTTGAGTTCAACTCATGTGAAAAACTTTTAATATCACCAGGAAACCTCTTCCTAGGAGCACTTGTAACCCGGAGGAGGGCTTGGAATCGAGGAGATTCGGACTCCTTTGGTGTTTCACAGTCAAACGAAGGCTGCAATTAATGTCCAAACTATCAGCAAATTCAAACTGAAAACAATAACTCAGTCAATGTAATCAATATTCAATAACAAACAAAACAATAACCTTAATCATACATACCTCGGGAGTGCAAACATCTGACCGTAAGCATCCAGAATGGCCCCATGACGAATTAAATTGCCCTGGAGACAATGAATTAATCAGACAGAGATCTTGATAGTCTTAACTTAGAATTTCACACACAAATATGACATCTAATCACAAGTTTTTTTAGAGCATCACAGAAGAAGAAAGTATCATTAAAGCAGAAGTGTAGAACTAAATGTACAGAAGAAAATGATAATATATTGACGCATTTGAATATTTTCAGAAAGTATTTGAACTTCTCAAAATAAGGAAAAAAGAAAGACAAAAAAAGCATTAGAAGTTTGGAATATGACTAACAATTAAAACTTGGATATTCTAGATCATGTGCTATCAGTTTTCAAAAGCAATATAATTATGTACTAAGTTGCTCGTCCAAGTTTTCGATACGCAAGTTATGTAGGTGAGAAGTCATAGTGTAGTGAAAATAGAAGATATGCTGAACCAGGATTATACGTAAAAATCTTTCTAAGTTCCTTTCGTCAAGACAATTCATTTGGAAATTATGAAGACAATAAAGTTGAAAGAAAAACGCTTCAAGTTAGACTATATCTGCTCACTTGAAGTCCACATTTTAAAGGACCCAGCCACCTTGTACTGTTTTTTTTCCTTTTTAATTCCATCAAATCGTCGGAAAAAGAACACTTAAAGTAAGACCAGGCGACCGGCTATCCTTTTGATGAGGTGAGGCAGAGGAAGCCTAATAGAGATATGAATGATTTTTAATAAGAATAACATGAACAAATGCATCTTGCTTGTTTCTATCGAGTAAGAACTGCAGTTTAATTTGCTTAGTGTTTTGGTTTCAGATGTCAAGGATCCAACAAAGTTTTACTTCTCTCCGAACAAATGAAATGCTTACAGTTAACGATAACTTTTTCCTCCCAATTTTCACAAACGCGGAAGTACGATGATCTACAGCAGGGTGCGCCAATTTGACCAGAATTCAAGGTTTATGGAAGGTCAGGAACATGAGAAAAACCAATGAGCTCCAACAGCAAAAATTTGCATATCTACGTGTAATTAACCAAGGGAGATGAGAATTTGGTAAAATGAATTCAGACGAGAAATCCGTAGATGAAGCAGGTGTTAAATTAACCATAATTAAATCGCATTTCAAGGTTCAACTTATGCAACTCAGAGTTCATTAATGGTAGTTCGATACCTCATGGCTCCCTAGTGTAAAATTATTAACAGCACACAAACAAATATCATTTGAATTTCATGGTAGTGAAAAGACTGTATCAAATAACATTAATAAATTCATACCCTTTTCAGCAGATGAATCGCCATTGTTGAGACTAGTTCGAATCTGAACATTTGGGCTCTGATCTCTACTCTGCCCACTCCCAGTTGACATACTATCACAATTACTAACATTATCCAACCAACTCCCAGGAGAAGCATTTTCCAACGTCACCATCTTGCTCAAATTGTTCTTCAATTCCTTCTTCGGCCCATAATTCTTCCCAGAAGAAGAAGAACAACCATCAACGCCTGCCCTAGAAAGATTACTAGCACCTAATGTAGAACCCTTGTCACCTCTAAGCCCAAAGAAACTTTCTTGCGGAAGTGGTCCTGATCTTGTCTTAATCCGATTCAATCCAAGTGAAGAAGCAAGAATCGGTGATGCTCCTGAAGAAGCACCAACCCCTTCTTTCATATCCGGAACTTTACTACGAAATTTCGGAGCTGATATTGGTACTTCTTTACCTTTGATATCTTTCTTCTTTTGTTGATTTTGTACTACTGATTGTTGTAAACCATCTTTAATTAGGGTTTGTCGACAACCAAAGCTACTGTTTCCGATCTGAACCTCTTCCTTACCAGATTTAACCTTTTTCTTATCCGATCTACTGGGGGAATCAGAACCTATTGTTTTAGGACTGTTTGATCCATCTGATTTTGATGAATCTGATTTTTTAGAAGAGAAAAATCTACCTTTGAACACCATTTTATTAGGGTTTTGATATCAATTGTTGCTGGATTTCAGTCATGAAAATGAAGACTTGGAAGTCAGAGTCACAGTGATAAATTAACCCTAATTTCGGAGTCGACGAAGAAGTTGTGTTCAGATGGCTATCTGCCTATCTTTACAGTTTCTATAGAGAGAGAGAGAGAGAGAATAAAGGGAGAGTGAGTGAGAAATGTTAGGCTTTTATACGCACTGTCACTAGTGGCGTTTTTTCACTTCCATCCATAATCTTTACATAATTACTCAGATTTACCCACATCCTTGAGATTTTGTGTTGTCTTGATTCACTAAATGGAGGAAGATCTAACTAACACACCCAAGATTTGGGTCACATTTTTTTTTTTTTTTTTGAAACAGATTACATTGTCGTATAATTAGCATTGAATACATCAAAGATGTGATAAGCTTGCTACCCGCCCACTCAAACTCTAACATGACCTGGCCTATAGTCCACTCAAACATAACCTAGCCTATAGCCCAACTACACTACCTTATTTATACCCTATGAATCTCAATTCAAATAACCAAAGATTCCACCTTCTCTGAAATTCGAAACTGGGACCTCCAGGGATTTCTGGAGTTTATGTCAACACCTTGGAACCACTTGGGCTACCAACTGTTGACTTGGGTCACATATTTTAACATTTATGGTTTTCGATTTTGTCCTACAAACAAAGTATTCTGGTAGTGAATTAGAAAGTTATTTTATTTTTGTGTTCGAAATTATCCATTTGTGCTTTTACATTCTCTTTCCTCATCCAATCACATTTGTGTGTTATTTTGGTAAAGGAAAGAGGGAAAGTCGGAGAAAAAGAGATGAAGAGATCGGTCAATACTGTGCTTCTAAGTTGGTCCAAAATATTTCATTCGTTGATACTAGAATCCATCACATTTTCTCATTTGTGTTGGCAAAATTGTATAATTTCGCGTGTTTCCCACACTCTCATGCTAATTTTTGCAAGAGAAATAGCCCTTTAATCTGTTAATTTACGTAACACTCTCATTTCAAAAGTTTGAAAGAGATAAGATATCCAAACCGGTCTACTCGTGAGTGAGAAGAACGGCTACAACGTAATTAATACAAATGTAACTTCTGTTACCAGCACATGGCAAAAACACGTACATGAAAAAATAATGGAAATGTTCATTAATATGGTCATAAAGACGTTGTAAAAAACTAAGTACGAAGTTCTTGTGTGCGAGTCATTAAATTTCTATGACCAACATCTCAGTCATTTCGTTTTTGAATTTTGTGCAGGTATTTGTCGATATTTCATCCTGAGACACAAGTCTCTTTGAAGTTTTGTTAAAAAAAATTTGTTACTAGCATAACTTTTATACGTGAAGTCTTTCCCGTAAAGAAATTATTGGGATATCTTTTTTTTTCTTTAATATCCAATTTAAGCTACCCCTATTTAATGTCTAATTAGAGACTTCTCCAGCTAACAAAATCTGTTAGATATAGGTATTTGTCGATACGTTGAAAATTTATTACAGGTAATACATTTCACCACGAGACACAAGTCTCTATGCAATTTTATAAAAAGATATACTGTTATTGGCATGTTATATGTGAAGTCTTTCCCACAAGAGAATCATTGAGATCTCCCTTCGTCATCAATATTCAATTTGAGATATCCTTATTTAATGTCTAACTAAAGATCTCTTCAGGTAACAAAATCTATTAGATTCAGGTTACTGTATACATGTGCAGTTTACACACGTACAAAATTAACCAAAATGTTATACTTTCCCTCTTCTCATGATTCTTCTTTTCCAACTACCATCAGAGACAAATAACCCCTTCCCCTCTGCCAAACGAACAAGATAGATATACAGATTTCACCTGTTAACATAAAAGATAAAAAATATATGAAAAATCCCTTTCTACTCCCTATGTCTGTTGAGAAAATGGGAAATTAGGTCATTTTCATCGATTTGTGCATATGCGAACCGGGCGTAAAAACAAATTTGTTAGTCGATGGGGCATCCTTAATTAAACACCAGTGACGAGGGGCTAACCCTAATATTCACACCCCTTAATCCCTCATTTTCTTTTTATCATATCGTGGATTATACGATTAGACTTCGTAGTTAAGACAAACCCAGTGAAGTAAATTCGTTATACGGTTACCGCGTACCAGTTGGTAGTCGTCGTTTCCGAAGTTTTTCATACATCGTTAGAGATCATCATCTTCTTCTCCGGGAAGGATTTAATTGTAGAGAGAGAAAGAGATCGAGACATGGACGAAGTGAAGGACAAAGTCAAGGGTTTCATGAAAAAGGTAAACAATCCATTCACTTCTTCTTCTTCTGGTAAATTCAAAGGTCAAGGTAGAGTTTTAGGTTCATCTTCATCCGATTCATCACAACCACAACTACCGTTCACCAACCCTAATCGGAACCACCAACCACCACCAACACGAATCCCCCCACCTTCTAGCTCACCATCAAACCCTAATCCCAAACCTAAGCCACCAAGCAATCCAAATACCAGCTCAATCAATCAGGTACCAACTAATGTCAACTCTCATCAAACACCAGCTGATGGGTCGTTCGATCCATTTGGCTCTTTAGTAACTTCTAGTAAACGATCTCAGAATGGTTATACGCTAGATATTTTCGAATGCCCTGTTTGTGGTAAATCTTATCGATCCGAAGAAGAAGTATCAGTACATATTGATAGCTGTCTAGGTAAAAGCTCTACTAATAATGGTGGGAATGATGAAAAGTCGGAGCTAATTGATGATGAAATTCCTAATATGGATTCGCGAAACGAATTGGCTAATTGTGTTGGGACTTTTGTTTCTGGAGGGGCATCGGAAGGATCGATTGAAGTTGTTCTTAAGCTGTTGAAGAATATTGTTAATGACACTCAAAATGCTAAATTTAGAAGAATTCGGATGGGAAATCCGAAGATTAGAGAAGCTATTGGTTCTGTTGTTGGTGGGGTAGAATTGTTGGAGTGTATTGGGTTTAAGCTTCAAGAAGAAGGCGAAGAGATGTGGGCAGTGATGGAAGTTCCATCACAAGAACAAATTTCTTCCATCAGAGAAGTGATATCATTGTTGGAACCGCCTAAAGTTAAAGAACTGCCTTCTGTGGTTCCAAATGTAGAAGTTCTTCCAGTGGAGCCAAAAAAGATTGATAGACAGGTATATTGATACCTAACCTTTGGTGATTTCTTCATGTGCTGGAATTATTTGATATTGTTAACTGAATACATCCTGTACTTGTGGTCAGATTGTTAATTTAAAGTTGTGATATTGATTACAGTAGTGGTTTATTGGAGTCCAATTTTATTGACACATGTCAATTCATAGGTCTAGAAGACCACAAAATGTGATTGTTATTATAAACAATTATCGTCATAATAGTCTTGGGTATGGTCGAATTGACGGTTTATATGTCCTTAGATCACATTGTCGGTTTCTGGGATCAGATAAACATACAGTGAGATTGCGACTGTGGAAGTCCATTGCGGGGAGAGGGTGTAGGAGCATAAATCTATAGAACAGCCAATAGCGGGCTTTTAAGTCCCTACCACTCACATAGTGGAGTGATGCATTTAGGTAAAACATGGAGTCAAATATGGGAAATTGGAGGTAGAGAAACATATAAATTTAATTGAAGTCGGAGTAGAGAATTTTTCATCAAGAAAGTGAGTTTTGCTCCGTAAAGATACAAGATTAATGACAAACTCCTTCCAAACAGGATATAACTACGAGTCTGTATTTCAGCATCATAATCATGGTATTAGATCATATTCACGTCATGCATTGCACTTTCGCTACTCCAAAGTTTATTTTGGAAAACTACAATAGCGTAATAGTTAGTGATCATCTCTATAATAGCTGGCTTTTACTTAATGTATCTTGGCTAACTTAAGTTTTGACCATTTTGTACTCAAGATGAAATATGGCATGGTCCAATTTTAGCAAAAATATTACCGACTCCTACACAAGAAGTATACTTACATGATGGCTACTACTCGTTTTAATGACTCTTAGAACAGTAATTTATACTCCACCGAACCAGTTACCACCTTTCACTGTTGGATGGAGTTTTTCTCAAGTTTTGAAGGTAGTTCATTAACGACTAGCCCGAGTTATGAGAAACTCAGGTAGGGAAATATATCGAGATTCCTGCTTGTGTATTTAACTTCTTTCACTACTCGGATCAATATTGATTTATAACGTAACACAACTAGTAAATCGCAGCATGACATTGGTGTTAGACTTAGATCATACCTCTCATTCACACTCCAAAATTGACAGCTTGAGCTCATATTTTAATTTTATCTGAAGTAAGGTATGGTTTGCTTTGAGTTCAATACTAACAAATCAAAACTCTAAGTATTACATACCACAGGATGGCTTTTGACCATCATTTGAGTGCTTAGATCGTGATCTAAACTCAAGGAATATCTCTGTGGCTTCTCCCTTCAGTTTTATCGGAGCTTTTCGTTCGGGCCCATCATGAATCTGGCTTGCACGAGTCAGATATGTATCATGGTTTCTTGGTTCCCATTAATTTTTCTCATTTACTGGTTTCCTTTTACAGTGTCTTCAGTTTAATTTTGTAATACAATTATTATTGTGGTGCATTGTGCACAAATTCTTTCTTTGTTCTTTTGAATTGTATGAAAATTCTAGGTTATTGGTCATGGTCTCATTTATCTCTCTTGCTAGCTCTGATAAACTGCTCCTAACAAGATTCAGTTTTTTTTGTTCCATAGGTACGAGTCTTTTTTTCTGTTCCTGAAAGCATTGCCGCGAAAATTGATCTGCCAGATTCGTTCTATAACCTGTCAGTTGGAGAGCTGAAAAGAGAAGCTGATCTGAGGAAGAAAAAAATGGCAGAATCACAACTTCTGATTCCTAAGTCATACAAGGAAAGACAAGCAAAGGCTGCAAAAAGGAAGTACAAAAACACTGTTCTTCGTATCCAGTTTCCTGATGGTGTGGTTCTTCAGGGGGTCTTTTTACCATGGGAGCGAACCACTGCACTATACGAGGTTAGTATTTAAATACCTTCAGTGAACTCTTTCAGTGATGGGGTTCCATTATATTTATTAGTTCGTCCGTATATATTTCTGATTCCTTACATTTATGTTTAGTTAGACATGTCTACTTAAAAGCATACGCTCCTTCCATTAAAAGTTCCACTAATAGATTCTGACGTTTCACATCACCTATGATGATGCTAAAATTCGAAGGACTATTACACCTTTCGGTCATTTATGTGGTTTACTTTTGCTCACGTTAGGTTAGATTCTAAGAAGCTTTTAATAGACTGAGCTTCTATTGAAAAGGTTAGGTGACCTTAAATGTCATGAGTGCAAGTTAATCACCTCTTTACTTGGAATATTGGATCTGATTCTGCCGTTATTTAATGCGGTATATCGTGTGTTTGCATTTGTGCATGGTAAGTTTATTAAAAAAAGAACTGCAAGATAGTAATTGATGTTTCCATTATTATGAGCTAGCGGCTGAGGAAGTATATTAATATAAAATATCATGTATGTCGAAGTAATTTTTAGCAGTAAAATTTCTCTTACCTTTTCAGTGAAGTAGACTAGAGGTGAAAAAGGAAAGTAAGTGGAGTTATTGATTATTTTTGTGAGACCTTGAATAATAATGGTTAGTTATTGAGTTAAAAAGCCCATTGAAGCCCATTAACAATGGTACATGAAGGAAGCTATATGAGCAAACAAAATTGCATCTACTTATCTTGTAAGTAGTCTGCGTTCCGTAACCTCTGTAACGTTTTTATGTCAGTGTCTTCTCTATACATGAATGATTTGTTGAATGACTAGCAAAGACTGGTTTTGGTTCCTTCGCCCCAGCTCTGTGAAAGCTATTTTTTGGTGCCAATCTAGTATAGATTTAAAGTGATGCATTCTGAACGTCTAGCACAAGGTTCCAAATCAACTCTGTTGGTAGTCATTATCCAGGACGAGGGAAAATCAAAAGTAGGTCCTGGGGAATTTTTCCAATCTCAGTTTAATAGTCCGGGGGTCACTGAAGAACAATAATCTGCGGAGTAAAAGGAGAGATGGAAAGTCCTAATCTAGGTTTAACCTATCAATTTACTGGTAATCTGGTACTGCCATAGTGATGATTTGGCTATGTTTCTTTACCCGAGCAATATTGGCAATTGGCAGTTGGAATATCTTTTTTTCTGCGGACCTTACCTCATTACCCTGGCCTGACATCTTTAAACTGTTCGATGTCTAGCCCGGTACAGTAGGAAAGCAATAGCAAATGCCTACTGTATTTCCAGTTAATCATTCTCCCATTTCACCAACTAAATTGCAGTGAAACTGAGCGGTGTCGATAGATTCGGTTGATGAATTTGTTCTGCTTCCACCTTTAGATCTTGGACCTTGTGTTTGTTGATTTTCAGTTGTTGAGACTCCAAACTTTGCCACTTGCATCCATGGTATGACTTGGAGTGAAGAAAAACAATCAGAGTCTATAGGTTGCCGACGCAAGAGTTCATGGTCCAACATACCCAGAGGCTTAAAATTTTTGGTGAACTACTTGGCAAAAGATGCAGGAACCCAGTAATTTAGATCACAGCTGCCACTTGCATCTAGACGATGCCGCGATGGCTGTGAGCCATTGTTAACGGAGAATCCAAATTTGAATGATGATCTAATCTTCCTCGGAGTAATGACTCCAAACAAGCCCATGGAGACTCCAGCTACTGTCTTAGATATGCCTTTCATAATCCGTCCTCGGTGCCTTATGCTTGAATTTGACACCATGTCAGCCTCGTTATTACAGTAGGTGTCGTTTAGTCTGAATGTTGTCCACCCTTATGATGAAAATAATAAAGCTTCTATGAACTATCCCGTTCTCGCAAGTGTTGAAACGGCAGTGCCAGGTATAGCATTACTTTGTTGCCCACCCTTTGGTAACTAATTGTAGAAATGGTTACTCTGATATAAAATTATGTTTTAGCTCTATGAAATCAGTTCTTTGAGCGACAGGGCTATAGACAGATGCTATTAGACGATTTCTTTTTTCCGGTCTACATCCTCCCTGTGAGAAATTTCTCCCCATGAGACTTAATAATGCAAAAGATGGAAGCTATGAGTGGCTTTGATTTTCACTGATTGCTCCGCAAGGAAATTATATGTTTCATTTTTGTTGGATATCTTATGCAGTAGTAAGCTGATTCCGGTGGTATACTTTCCATTCGTCGATGGGATAAGACCAATTCTCTTCCGATAATAGTGACTAAACTGGTCGATAAAAGAGATGCTTATTTATTTAAAGTTGCCACTTCCTCGAGTTACCCTAAAATTTAATATCTCAGTACTTAGAACTATACATTATTTTTCAAACCTGTATTTATTCCTGAAGCATTTTCTTCCTCTTATTATCAAATAGTGTTTGGTTTTATTCATTGGTAAGCAGGTTTGACATTCTTTTATTTCCGCCACGAGCTCACCTTTCTTTAGTTTGATTTGTTAGAAAGTCTTCAACTCTCTCTTATGTTTCAGTTTGTAAGCTCATCACTGAAAGAGGCCAGTTTGGAATTTGAGCTATGGCATCATCCAGCAATACTCAAGCGATCAGCTATTCCTTGCTTCCCAGTAGCAGGAGAAAAAACAGCACCAACACTAGAAGAAGAGGATCTAGTCCCGTCAGCTCTAGTGAAGTTCAAACCTGTAGAGACGGACTCCATTGTTTTCACCGGGCTGGCCAATGAACTTCTCGAAATCAGTGAGCCGCTCACTAGTAATTCAACAGCAAATTCTTCTTCATAATTTCAACCGACAACATTTGACGATGTTTTTTCTTTTCCCTTGACCTTATAAACGCATTTTTACTGTTCCATTGTCTCTGCCATATATACACTGTACATTTATTCGAAACTTTTGTGTTTTAATGATTATATCTGCTCCTAACCATGATGGAGTACTTGAAACAGAAGGATGGAGTATAAACTTGTGATCCAAGTTGGTTGATTGTGTCTAAAATCAAGAAAAATAAAAGAAATAGTTTATACTTCATAGATTTGTTAGTTCTGTAACTTGAGTTCGGTTGAGGTTTGGAGTACATTGTTTATGAAGTTTGGAGTAAATATCATATTTTTGTTCTTTAAACAGGAGTCTTGCAATTTTTGTGCAATTTATTGTTTTGTATACAACCAAATTTGATGGGGTATGTGAGAATTCTTACCATTAAGAATGTGAAAGTTTTTCAGGCGCCTTTTATTTGGCAGGTTTCATATTTTGCCTTTGATTTTGGAGAATAACTTCAAAGAAGAAAAATGCTATTTGACATGAAAAATGGGCCACCACAATGCGAAGGTTGATGTGGCCAACACCCATTGGGCGCGTGATATAGAGAGAGAAATGATCTGCCCAATAGGCGGCGGCCACATCAAATGGGCATGTGGTCAACCCCATTATTTGGGTAAATAGAATGAGATTTGTAGAGGGTAAATAGAATGAGATTTGTAGAGCATCAGACATGTTAGATTGGACCTTCAGAGTTATATTGGTAGTCATTTTGGAATAGGTGGGAGTACACTGGAGAGTTTGAGCAGAACCTAGGCCGCCTGCATCGAACTCTTCAACATTTCATGTTATTTTTAGGACCCTTCGGTAGTAATTCATCATTTTGGAGTATACAGGGGTGTAACTTTGTAAGGGGAGAGAGCCCTTCCTGCATCAAACTCTTCAACATTTCATGTTATTTTTGGGACAATTCGAGTGCGTATGTCTTAAATGTGATGAATTCTCGAAAGTACCTAACTAGTAAACCATGGAAAATAAACTCCTATGGATTAACTATAATCCTTCTTTGTTGACTAGCACTTAACTACTTAAGTAATTCTTAAACTATAAAAAAAAATTGCTTAGAGAGACTAAAAATAATAGTATTACTCATTTCCACCTTTAATGTATTACATTTGCTCCAGCCTCCATGTGGGGAGAGAAAATTACGTTTTAGGTATTTAAGCATATTTTACTATTTCATTTTTGTTTTTCTTGTATTAAATACTTATTAGTCACTTTCACTAGATTTAAAAACGATTATAAACAAAGACAGGAGAACTAGTTATTAAAAGGGTATCTTAGAAGCCTAGCACTAGTAAACATTTGATTAATAAGTTATACATATTATGCCTTTGATTAAATTTATTAGTGAATTATTAAATATTTTAATATGAGATTTAATTAAGTTAATAAAAGGGGAAGAAGCACTTGACTTTCTCCAGTTGTGCTTCCCTCATGCCCTAACTCACTTGTTTAACTCTTCTCCAGTCTGACAATAGTATTTAAATAATTTTTTTACTTTGATAGTGAATTTAATAGGAGTTTTTGACATGTTATTTGACATGTTATAAAACTGTCTATCTTAATATAAAAGTCTCATCATCTCATGTATATTAGTATGAGAAAACACTGGTATGGGGATCTTTGCACCAAAGTTTAAGCTTTTGTTGAAGGTACCACATATTAAACCATACTCGCTTCTGACCCAGAATTCATCGAGATTGCTTCTCTTCTTCTAACTATTCCTATACAATATTGGGGTTGCCTCGTAAATAAATGGATGCAGAATGAAACATATTTTTCATAAAAATGGTGATTTTGAAAAATTGATGTTTTCCAATTCTTTTTAAGGTCTTGCCCAAAGTTTAACTCAGTAAATTGATTAACGTCTTTCGCACCGCTCATATGACCAATTATTTTTCTTATAATCTCAATAAATTAAGTCAAAAATAGAAAACAATGTCATCAATTAAGTAAAACTGTAAAGTCAAATTTAAATTATTCTAGCATTTCTAAGCACATTTGAATGGAGATGCTTTAAAGTTCTTCTCCATAACTAAACTAATTAATATCAATATTTTAAGGAAGCATTTGAATAAAATAAGGTGCATATATGTTCATCTTTAGGTGATTCAACTCTTGTCCTTTTGGCAAAGTTCATGCTCCACCACCAACATAATATTTTAGTATATAAAACTTCTCCTTAGATTCTCTACCTGAAGAAGTGCTATATATCTACTTATTTGTTTGTTATTTTTTAAAACATATTCTATTCTATATTAAAAAAAAACACTTATCATAATTTACATTGATAATCATATTTTAAGTAATTCAAGCCTAAATGCCAGTTGGCCACTGACCAAATACCAATGACTTTATTTTGTTTTTGACAATTTTGGATGGACTTTATTTTTGTCAATGAACTTTTGGTTATATATTTTTCAATATCATCATAGGCTACTTGTTTGAATTCAAGATTGTTTCTCTTTTTTTATGTATTTGGGATACAAAATTTATTGGTCTTTTATACCTACTGACTTTAGACATATTGGAAACTTCAAAACTTTTATTTATTAGATGCAATTAAATGGGATCATTTTCAACAAAAAAAAAACAATTAAATGGGACATCGGGCACAAAATTAAACACAACGAAAAATATTGGTGAATACAAAAAAGTTGATTAGTTGCACATTGAAATAGAGTATTCTTATGTAATTGCAGTATCTAACCAATAATGTGGTCATTTTTTACTCTTCAAGTTAATTACTTTTGAACTTTTTAGTATTTTTTTTCAATTACTAGTGTGCCTCAAACATTGACCTCTAAGATGGAAGATTAAACATCTTACCACTATAACCAAAGATTGTTTGCTTGATATAGCTATTAACTTGATAATAAGAGAAAAATCTCACAGCCTCATCTATGGGGTAGTTATCCATAGTTATCTTTCAATTTATTCAGTTTTTCCCTCTTTCTTAGTTCCAATCTCTCTTTCTCCTTCTTTCTTTTTCTCTCTGTTTCTAAGAGGATATTATGTTGTGGTGTGTTGTGATGTTGGGTGGTGACTGACTTGCTCATGGTGGTGGTTTTAGTGGTGGTTGAAGAGTACAGATCTGGTATGGAAAAATTTGATTTTATGATTGAATCTGGTTGTGGTGGTGTGAGTAGTGGTGGATTGGGGTGTTCGGATCTTGCAAGGGTACAAGAAAATGTTGGAGATCGGATCTGGTGGAGGGTTAGTGGCGATGGTGGTTGTGAGGTGGTGGTGACGGTGGACTCTGGCTCTGGGATTCAGTGGTGGTGCGATGGCGTGGAGTTAATTAGCAAATGGTTGTGATTATGGTGATGGTGGGATATGGGATTCAGTGGCAGCGGTTTTTCGGTGACGAGAATGATTTTCCGGTGACATCAACAATGGTTATTTTAGTTTTTTCTTCTTATTTTGTTGACCTTTAGGGTCCTTTCATCCGTGATTTTTAGGATTCTTTCATTTTATTGAGTCGGTGTCTAGTCCCATTTCTTTCTCTTCATGATGCACTTTCTATTTAAAGGTATGTAACTCATGAAGTTTTCAGATGAGAGAAATAATTATGATCATCCATGTAACTTGCGATTTAATCAACTTACGAATGTTTCAATGGTTTCAAAAAAAAAAAAAAAAAGAGAAAAAACTCACATTCATCTCTAATGGGTCCCTCTCTAAATTAACAAGTGGGTGGCATCATCTTACCTATTAGTCTCTTAATTTGTGTAATTTCTTTCTAATTTTTAAGTAACTATTTATTATTGAACAATTATTAGGAAGATGGTTGGTAGGTAACATGGTGTGAAGAAGATAAACTAAATTATACTATTGTTGATTGTTTTGATATTTAAATCCAACTTAACAATCATGTGGGCAAGCATACACATTATGATGGTTAAGGGATTATTAGAGTTTATTGTTTGATTCAAATATGACAAATAAAATATTATATGTATATATACATTTTACTTTGAAATGGTTTTATGTGTAAAATAAGGAGATCATGTTTTAAAATTCTACAAGTGCCTTGATAAATTAAGATGTGGACTACAATGGAAATACCGTGCAGATCAAAATTCATATAATCTTAGAATTTATTTTCATTTTAAATCCAATTCAGTCGGGCGGTTGTTTATAAATTGATAAAATTTGAAGGTTTAAAAGTCTCAATATACTTTAGTTTTACATGATATATGAATGTAAATAGAATGCATCATTACGAGTGCTGATCCATATTTGGAACCTCGATTGCTCCTCTCGTCCATTATCAATCTTGGCAAGCGTGAAGCCTAGATGGATCATTGAACCCTCAAAAATCTTTACATACAGTTTTTGGGTAGTTTTTCACTTTGGGCCATTTTGTTAATGTGATCAAGAAAAGAAAACAGGAAGTTCAACAAAAAAAAAAAAAAAAAAAAAGGAAAACAGGAAAGTATGTATTAAAGGCAGTGCTTGAAATATTAGAAGTAATGTAGTCATGTGCATGATTTGAGCTAAATATTAATTACTCGATCGGTCGATCATCACAACCAAAACAGCACGTGGGAGAGCATTCTACTTCTAAACCCTAAATTCGCGTCTCACATTGGCGCAGAATGACGTTAGGCATGACTTCATATCTAATGACCGTCAATATAATATTGGAAAGTTCTAAGGCACTCCAGTGATAGGCGCATTATTCACTCCCCTATTGTCAGCCGCTAGGAGTGGATAACCACCATCATACATTTAACAAATGTGTTATATCTTTGTTTTTAGGACCTTTAGGTTGTGACAATTTCTTTCACAGCTTCTTAATATATTTTTTTCTTTGCTCCTTCTCTAACTTCTCTATTTGTCGCTCCGCTCCATCCCTAATTTCTCTCCTGCTGACCTCTCAAGCTTGTAAAATAAGGTGGTTACTAGGTAATTAAGGTACCACCAAGTTCTTACACTAATTTCGATACTGAAATATCTAACCCTAAAGTTAGTTATTTGAAAGGACTCAAATGCAATATGCGCTTAACACAAGTGTTTGTGAGGTAACTCTCACCCGTGATGTGCCTCACTGCACTTGCTGTTATTCTTGCTGACCTGGTCGATTATCTTTTATTTTTTGAGAGGCTCTGGTGCAGTAACACCTGTGGCCCTTTCCTCTCACACGTCCCTCAAGAGGTATGAAAAAGAAACAAAAAGAATAATAAAAAGAATAAAAAATTTTTTGAAGAAGATTGTCGACAGTGAGCTAGCCAACAACAAAGAAGAAATAAAGACTGAATTTCTTTTAAAGAAGGTAAAAAAAAAAATCTAAAATTGAGTGACTAACTTAGAGACAATGAGATCATTTTCAAAAATATGATAAGGAGGGAGCAAGAAAAAACCTTTAACAAATATAGCCAGTGATTAACATCATTAAACTTTCAACAAAAAAAAAAAAGATTAACATCATTAAACCATAATAATAAATATCGATTAGTCGGGAAGGGCACCGAATGTGTCCACCCACATCGTCAAACATCTTTTCGATCCCTAAATGTGTTTTTCTTTACCTTTACCCTTTTATTTTATAGTGTGTCCCTCTGTGCCCATATCCCTTCTATATATTTTGTCGAAGAATATTATCTAATTGATGTCTAGAAATAGGTTGGGGGAATGGGAAGCCCCTTTGCACTTTAAATATGCGGAGGCTTTGTGTGCCCGCTTTGCAAATCAACCATGAATGAACTTTGTCTCATTCCAAAGATTGGTTTCAAAGGAGTGTTGCTCTCCTTTTGGGAGTATGTTCTTGGAAAGGGTTTTGTGCTCCTTTCAGAGCAAAACTGCAAAAGGGTTTAGCCGTTTACATTTTACATTGGGATCTTCTCCTATTGCCCGACTTACAGTTTTTTTGAAATAACTTCATTTATGGGCCACTAACGGCTACCAAAATTACAACGAAGATAAATAAACTTTACCAGTCAACAGTTAACGGAAGGATTAAAAAGCAAAAACATAAATAAAAACATTAAGGAGTCAAAGCAGATTGTGCTAGATTATAGGTAGGAGCGGATCCACGTTGGAGCCCGTGGAGTCATGTGCCCCCCCCCCCTCAGGGCCCCGACATAAACATGTGCATTGGTCCAAAATTTCGAAGACTATTTTTGTTAAAATAAAAGTAATTGCTAAATTTAATCATAAGTCAGTATTTAGCTTAATGGTGCCAGGCGTAGCTGTTAAAAGCGCCTCCTTCCTTCACAAACTTCCTCTCAAGGGTAGGCGCCATAAACACTTACAGGGGGGCTTCAAAATTCTCCATTTGTTATTTTTTTTAATGGCCCCATTTGTTATTATACTTCTTCTTTTTTTGTCGCTATCTACTTGGCACCTCAAGTTTGTTTTTTAACTATTATTTTTCGATCAAAATTTCATTAGTTTCTATTATGTTGTAAATTTGAGTTTGAAATTTTTTTTGATAAAATTCATCTAACCTCCGGTAGAGTTATTTGCATCCCCATATTTCGTTTATGCCTTCTACGTCCTTCATTTTTTATGTATATTTTCTAACAATATTATTTTCAAGTCACTTTTATCTCTCTTCCGCCCCTTCCTTAACTTGTTTACATGATATTGATTATAAGGATTTTTTTTGCAAGATAAAGATCATCTTATATATTTTTTTTAACATATAATTTGTACTTATTAGTTTAGAGTGCTGCTTCACATATAAAGGTCATCGCTTTGAATGACACATATACCTATTTAGCAATTCACATTTATAACTAACTTTGGTAGAGGTTCGTAATGAAGTTTTGTGATTCGTCATTGATATGATATTCTTTTTTACAACTTAATTAATATAATTGTGCACCCACAAAGTAAATTTTCTGGGTCCGCCACTGATTATAGGTCAACCTGTTGTCGTCTGACCAAAAACCTACATTATTTTGAAGAGAGAAGAGAAAAAAAGAAGAAGAAAGAGAAACCAAAGTATAACTAAAAGTTTGTGGAAATAAAATAAAATATAGTTAAAGGGACCAAAATGGTAAGAGGGGAAATGGCTAATTGGACAGTTCGGGGGGCCAGAGAGGGATTAACCCTGCGGAGAAATATAAAAATTTCGGGCATGAGTGGAAAAGAGTACGGGAAACAACAACTACCAATTGGGCCCTGTTTGATAGCCATTTTTCTGGAGAAAATGGAAACACTTTCTCTTAAATAGTATTTTTTTCCATGTTTGACAGGTAATTTGGAAAAAAGGAAAAATTTAGTCACGTGACTATTTTTCCCCATTTTCTCCAAAAAGAGAGAAAACAGTGACCCACCTTTTATTGAGTAAAAATTTTCTCCAAAAAAAAAACGGGTCAAAATATCATAACAAATAGTTTTTTTGTATTGGTGATGTTGCTTGCCTTTCTCTCTCCCATCATTCATGAAGGCATAGTAAAAATTCTGAAGTATTCTAATTAACCATCATCTCCATTCAATCCTCTCTCTCTCTCTCTCTCTATATATATATATATATCTAAATCCTTTCTCTCTCCCATCACAATCCGTTCTCCTCCCTCTAAAATTTCATATTACAAGTTGACCTTTTCATACCATGTGGTAGTTCTCTTTCTTTCCTGTACTGGAGCAAGTAATTTAGTAGTTATTAATAGTTCAATATAGGTTGTTATTCTCTTATGCTATTCTCTTATCAACTTCCTTCATCTCTCTCTCTCAACTATTCTTTTTTAAATTCAACCATTTCCCTATGAACCAGTAGTAAATGTTCCACAGGTATTTTTTTCGAGTTGATAGAAGCCTGTCTCTTAGTGAAGCTTTACTCGAGCATGATATGTGGCTAGATGACAAGGGGATTAAGCATACAAATTTTGCTTTAGTGCCTTGGTCTAATTGGGATTGGAGGGTAGTGCTATAATCTGAATACTATGATATTTCTTAAAACAAAACTATTGCATGAAGTGATTTTATTGCACACTATATATATATTCAGTTTTATGATACTTTTTCTTTTTGTAAGGGATAAAAAATCATGGATAATATAATTTTTTGGGCATTGAACAAAATAACAACAAATGGTGTGGCAAGTTATGAAGACAAACATTTTTCTCACATGCTAACAAACAATGGAAACTAGAGATACAGAAAAACAAGGAAAAAAATTCTTAGCGAACCAAACAGAGAAAAAATACATAAAATATTCTAGAGTAAATGTTTCTCAGGGTAAAAATTTCTCGGAGTAAAAATTTCTCTATTTTTTTTCTTTTCCCCAGCTTGCTATCAAACACAACCCAAGGGTAAAACCCCACGTTGTTAAGTGAGAAGGGACCACGGAGACACGTGTAAGAAGCTAAGGAGGTGATCACGTGCTACAAAACTCCTCTTTAATTCACATGGACTATTTGCCAACTAGCTCGCCTTTCCCTTTCCTTATCTTCACGCAATCGACATACCACTAGTACTATTTTGTTTGAAAATTGATATAGTATTAAATTTTATATTCGCATACTGTCATCTTCCGAAAATTAAAGCAAAAAAACCTAAATATTTTTCTAGCGCAAGTCTATTATCTTAAAAGAATAAAATAAAAAGAGTAGATGCACAATGCATTTTGCATCATGGAAGATACCGATATATTAAATTGCGACTTATAACTGATGATCGGATACTACGATAACTTATCAAAAATACTGTTCTAATCAACTTTTAAAATCAAATATCACAACGTTTGAATGCAAAAATTACATCAATCAATGAAATTAAAAGTATAGAACGTACAACAGATAAGGATTTTACAACTTCCAAACATTTATTAAGTTATAAAATTATGTTTACATAGTTTAGTGCGTTTTGTGTTACGTTAGTTAATGACATTTTATGCGCCACATGTTTATAATGAAAAATAATATGATATATATTTAGATATATGTACAAAAAAATGAATAATTTCTCGATAACAATTCAATGTACCTTCTAAAATACTGACCATACAAAAACTAATCAAATAAATTAGACTTATTCCGGTAAAACTTTGTTATCAATAAGATGGATGATAACAATGGAAAAAAAGCACCTAACTAACTAACAAACAAAAGCAAACAAAAACAACACAAGTCATTTGTTATTTAAATCTCTTTTACTAAATTAATGATCACTTAATATGATATTGATTGCCTTTTGGGTTTATTGAAGAAGTCGTTTTCATAGTAGGGGCCCATCTTAAATTTCATTGTCTTTAGAGGACCGTTTCTTCAACTTCGTCATTGAAACGTGGAATATATGAACCGCCGAGATCTTCTCCTTTTTCTTCTAAACGTGTTTGTTCTGATCGCCAATTAATCGGCTGTGATAGTGAACTGATTCAGTGCTCCCCTATATATAATTAGGTATTGGTAGTTCTGGCCTTGTGGGCCGTGTAGCAGGTGACTAACCAAATTGACAATTATTTTCGAGTCAGGTATGGTTAATTGTGTTTGACTTAATTGACTTTGATGACAACAACTTTAAAAGCGCTTAAATTGGACAAAATAGGGTGAAAATAACCCTAAATTAAACTATCTCAAAAGACTCTGAATCTTTTTTCAATCGCCACCATCTTGTTCGACCACCACCGCCAATACCATATTTATCTGCTTCATCTTCTCCCTCATTCTCTCTCTTCATTTTCATCACTACCAAATATCATGCCATCTTTCTCTCTTTGGTTGTACTGAAGTGGGAATCAACAAACAATTGGCTCTCCTTCATGTTTAATGTAATTTTATATAAACTCAAAATTAATTTAATTAGTAATTAGAGAGTTAAGTTAGTGGGAAGTTATTTGCTTTTAGTTGATTAAGTATGTGGGTTAATGGATGAGTTAGTGGGATCAATTTAGTAGTGGTCTTAGTTAGTTGGTAGAATTTGGGTCTACAAATAGACCAGTCTTTGTAGTTTATTTTCATCAAATCAAGTCAAGTGATTCAATTCAGTTTATTCCCGCTTCATTCTTCTTTGTCTATGTGAAATTAGTTTCCTTTATCATTTGGAAATTAAAGTATTTTTAATTTCCAACCCTTCATTTGCATAAATTCAATATGGGTTTTCAGTTAAATCATTAACACGTCCTCCTGTAACTTTCATTCTTGAAGCATAATAAACCTGTAAATGAACAAATACAGCCATACCACCCTAACTATAACCAATCAAAAGCTCTTCAACAACAAAAAGGTCGAAGTTTACTGCAAGTAATTGGAATCACCTACATTTACATTTAGAGGAATTTGATCGGCCTCTGCTTTAGTGTTCTCATAATAAGCACAATCGCCTCCACTGTTCTTAATTTCACTCGTATGAAACAAATAGTTATAGCCATCATTAGGAAATCTAATGACCTCGCATAAGTAGTACTACTTTAACCGTGGTCATTGGAGAAGAGGGTGGTCCTCGTCTTATAATAATAATAGGATATGTGATATAAGAGACGAATCGAGATGAAGAAATCTGACAATCAAAATGTGTCAAAAAAAAAGATACGTGTGTAGCATGTACGTGACAGCTGTCTATAGTTTATCAGATCAAGACCCACCATATTTCAACCAGACTCTCAAATGATACGATCGGCTGTAATTAATTTTTCCTTCTCACTTATCTCGACCATGAATGAAGTTAATAGTCAGTGGGGCGCCAAAAAAGTACTGCAAAACGAATGGTTTACATAAAATTTGAACTATAATAAACTTTAATTCCTAGGTGGATAAGAAGTACCCTATGATGTGGACTAAAGGTAGAATTATACCCCACTAAGTTTTTAACTACAATTGAACTGTTCTCGTTCTTCATTATTTGCCCACTTACATGTCCACCACACATATCCAATTAATGGTCGTAGGAATTTGATTTTAAGTTATTGAAACTTCTCATAAAATAGTCGATGTTTTTTTTTTAATGTGGGTTGTCATCACATTATTACATGACATGAATACATCGTGAATATAATACATAATGAACTGAATAAACCTCTATACCGTTACAAAGATATTATGGGAGCTCATAGAATAATATAAAGTGTTAAGTTTGTAGTCATCCAACTCAAAACCAATTGACAATGAATGGAGAGGACCTAGACATTATATGTTTGTCTATTAATTTACGCTTATGGAGTATGAAAGCCGATTAATTTATATTTCGAAATTGTTTATACTTCAATTCAATAAATCATAGATTTTAACTTTCATAAGAATCAAACCTCGGACACTGAGATAAAGAGGGGTTGTCCCAACCACCGAAGAAGTTCAGGTGGATTCTCTAAAATTTGAACTTTTTGTTTTTAGATAATAATAGTCATTACAAAGACGTTGATACATCAATACGATGTGAGATAATCTTTAAGGCAACGAGCTTAAAACTCAATTACGCTATTGACCTAAAGGCAACTAAACTACTGACCTAAAATACTATCAAGTTGTTAACAACATAAAATACTACATCAAGTTGTATAATGTCAAATTCTTGAATAACTCAGTGAGTCCGTGCTAAGCGTATCTAACTCGATATAATTAAAGAAAATAGTACAATGTCAAATTCTTGAAGAGACCGACTATTTTAGTAGTTTTGTGTTAGAATCTAAGCATCTTTCAGATACAAATTATTATGCCCAAATCAATTTATTACTAAGGGACAGGACTTTACATGTAATGTTTTGATCAAACGAAAGAAACCTCACACATTAATATCAAAACATGCCCTGAAATTTACTTGTGTAAAATACCATTTTTGCAATTTGAGAAGGACATTAAATTCTCTCGACATAAAAGAAAAAGATAGGTTTGTGGTCCCGATCCAAAGTGGTCCTTGCTTAATCAAAATTGGGAAGATATCTACCCAACCAATTTGAAATCCCTAATGAAAATGAATTCATACATTCAGAGCTTACATCTATTATGTCAACTAATATTACGTACAAAAAGTTTTGCTTAATCCAACTTTTACATATACATTGTGTTTTCAGCGCGCGCCTACACACACACACACACACACACACATATATATTACAGATTATCGTGTGAGAGATGTAATTACCTTTGTGTTTTATGTGGGTGGCTCGTCTCTATAACTGTATCCATAAATATTTCAAAGTAATGGTTCTAATGCTCGAGCAGAGTTTGAACTATCACATTGTGACATGAAAATATTGTCGAATTGAAACTTATTTGAACAAACATTGTACAAAGGAGTTTACAGAAAAGGCAAAAACTTAAACCTCACTCTATCTCCCACACACGTTTAATGGTTTTGTGGGATTACACAATTCTAAACAATAACTCGTTTGATCTTTAATATGTGAAAATATATCCTGTAACGATTGCATTCCTATATTATATTTTTTTTATGTAAATTAATAAAAAGGATAGGCAAACGCATTGGGTTTTCTTTTCGACCCGTATCGCTAAATCTAAAGTGTCATGTGGTCCATGCCAATATTAAATTTGGGGTGGGATCTTTGATTTTATAAAGAGATGGAATCACATGTTAGATGTGGACCTAACAAATGTGGAGGCACGACCATCAAAAATATTAAAAGGAAAAGGAAAATGTGGAAGCACGCAAGTATTAGCTTTGACAAATTAGGAAAAAGATCCTGGCATTATCAAAGCTCAACAATAATCATGTGAAGTAAGATTAGATTACGGCAAATCAAACGGCCACGATTAATCTATTATCACACTCGGCGAGGAAACAAATTGTCAGGACTTCTTTAACAACGTGGCGATTATTAGTTTTAGTTGTTAGAAACTCACGCACGTGGTTACTCACCGGCTAGTAACCGTAACAACCGGTATCAATTCTTCAATGCTAAAATCTCATTTCGGCGGATTCAAAAGAGAAAGTTTTTCAACTCCATTTTAATTTCTAGAGAGAGAGAGAGAGAGAGAAAACAAAGAGTACCTGAGAGAAAGTTTCAAGTGCTTTTCAGGTTTGTCTGTTTGATTGAAGAAATTTTTAGGGTTTTTCAAGTTCCAATCTTGTAATCTTAAGCTACCGTGACTTTCACCATGGAGAGAGATTTTTTAGGTTTGAGTTCTAAGGATTCAATAACAATTGTCGATGATGATTCTAGAGATGCTGGTAAGTTCCTTCGTTTTGATTTAATTTCTTAAACTTCAATTCTCTGAGTTCTAGTATTATCGAGTCAAACATGTCAAATTAGAGTAGAAATCTCCAACTTTTGATTTAATTTTCTGAGAGTTCGTTGTTTGAAATCGAGAATTAACTGAGTAAATCATGATCTTGCTTCACTTAGCTTTGATTTTTCTCTTCTAAATCCTAAAACTTTTTTGCTTCAACGCTCAGATTTTCTGCTAGAAGTTGATTTTTTTTTCTTCTAAGAATTTGGTTCTGTTGAATTGGGAATTACTACTTCATGATTAGTTGTGACAAAGTAATTAGTTCTAATTTAAATTTTGTTACTATTTATGCCCTTTTTTTTATTTGCTAATGTGCGCCTGGACTAATCTTGGAAAAAATTGATTTTTGTGGGGTCTTAAATGTTAGGTTTGGGATCTACAATATAAATTTGTTTCAATAATTACTTAATCTATCATTATTTTTCTTTCACTAAATTAGTAAAGAGTTAATTACTAGGGTTTTTAATTTGAATTTGTACCATGAGGACATAGCCCTTCCTTCAATTAGGGCACATGGGGGTGGTGGTGAAGGATGAAGGAATCTATTTGTTGCTTTTATTGTAGTTTTGTGAATAATATTTTATTAACATGTGCTCTGTGTTTTCTTTTATTTAATATGCAACATTTAACTTCAAGTCATCTTTGAATCAGTTCATACTTGGAAGTAGTGCATTTTATATTATTATTAAACTTCATTAATAACTCAAGAATCAAAATTTCTAATTCTATTACTACTATATTATTTTAGTTGTTGAGTTTTTATATCACCCATGGTTTTTATAATCCCACTTGTATAAGCTGTATGAACCAAAAATTATAAGATTTAATCACCCTCACCCACCTCCTTTGTAGGAGTTGAATATCAAGAATTTTCCTTGATTTCTATTTCAAGGTTCCAAGAGGCATCTCATTTGAGTTCATTCATCAATTCTAAAGAATACCCTTTTTTGATAATTTGAAGGGATTACTGAACACTCTGATCTAGTTTGTGATTGGGTTAGTAGTATTCTTCATTGGGTTCAATACAAATCTTAGAAAGTGTTTACATCTGTTTTCTTTTTGAAGATTTAAAAACCATTTATCTTGCTACTTAGAAAAAATTAAATTTGATTTGAATTTTTAGTGTAACGATTAAGTCTGATCTGAATTATGTTTGTGCAATGTTTACAATCAATGATAGGATAATCAAATAGGAAGGTAAATTAGAGATTGAAGATAGGTGTTCTGTTTTTTTTTTTTATCACGGAGCAACAAAATCATCTTTCTTACCTATTGTTTTGACCTTGTAGTTTCCATGAGAGGATCTTCTATGCAGTGGCCATACTCCAATAAGGTATCTGCCTTACCCCAGTTCATGCCTTTCAGAAGCGTTCAAGAAGAGAGACCTAAAAAGATGGCTAATGACCCCAATGTATCATCTGGCTTTATGTCTATATCAACTTCAGATGCTTTTGATGCAAGCCAGAAAGCCTATGCTAGTTTAGTTCAGGTTCGATACGAAAACTTAATTTCTTTGCTCTTATACAAACTTTATGAGTTAGTTCGAAATATAGGTTCTCTGAATCGTCATTGATCTTGACATTCTTCTGTCTCTTTGGTTTGCAGAAGAACTTTAATGCTGATAGGCACGTGGGTAACCATTATGCAGTTACAGCTTATCCTGTGCAACAAGTTGATCCATATTCTACCCATCGTTCTAATGAGATTAGGCCGTATTCGGTCTCAAACCACACAGTTTCAGTTATGAGCAATCCTTTCTTCAAAGGTCAAGTCTCCTCTGGTGGACATCCCTTTGCAGGTAGTAGTAATGTGAGGCAACACCCACTAGGAGGAGTTCCAGTTATGTCTCCACATCTCACAGCTTCTGGTTCAATGTCCGGGGTTACGGATCAGAGGTATGTTACTGCAGATAGTACAATAAGGGTTACGATCTCTTTATAACTCATAGTTTACAACACAGTTGTAAGTAGGAACATGTCAATCTTTTTATTTTTTACCATCCATGTCTCACAAATGCTGAACCCAAATTGAACTTTCATGTAGGAATATGTCAAAGCCTGTAAGCTCCTCCACTCAGCTGACCATCTTTTATGGTGGTTCGGTGAATGTCTATGATGATGTCTCTCCTGAGAAGGTATGCCTCTCTTTCCCTCCCTTTTCGTGCTGTTATCTACAAGGTCTCAATTTGTTGTTACTGCTCTTTTTATTTAGGCTCAAGCTATTATGTTCTTGGCCGGAAATGGGACTACTCCGAACCTTAATCCAGCAACCCCTAGAATGCAAATGCATGCACCAATCCCAAAACCTGTAGGAGCTGATGTTGCCCACGGAAATCAATCCCATAATACATCACCTTGCTCAGGTCTCTCAAGCCCTATGTCTGTTACTTCACATCCAGGTATTCAATCTGCAAGTGGATGCAGTGGCTCAAACGAATTGATGGCAGCAAAATCTGTAGGATCTTTGATGGCATCTAGTAGCCAACAAGAATCTCCAAGAGGACTCGCACCTTCACTTGGAAATGCTGCAACTTTGAGGCCTGCAGGTATTTGAGCTTAGCTTGTACCGTTCTTGGTTTCTGACCGAATGAGTGTCTTCAAATGTTCTAGAATAAGAATCAATTTTGTTCTATAATTTTCATGGATCTCACATTTAATCATGAACTTGTTTCTTCTCCAGCTGTACCTCAAGCTCGTAAAGCTTCACTTGCCAGGTTTCTGGAGAAGCGCAAGGAGAGGTAATTTTTAGATCTAGCTCTCTATCATAGGTAGCTATAAATGAAACCTGCAGTTCAAGGGTTAGTTTGTTTTTTCAACAAAAAAAAGAGTTGTTTCCCCTACAAAATGGGCATTAAAAAACGGGCTAGTGGCTTACCAATTTTACTCCTTAATTAAGATTAAGGTGGTGATTGTTTTTACCCGACTCGTGCATTTGACTGATCTAGATGGCCTAGTTGGGGTGATTTTGGGTCTTGTCGAGTAGGAAAAATAGACACCACCGTAAGAGTAAGATACCATATTAAGTTACTATTATATATTTTTGGCATAATCTAACTGTCTAACGACACTTAATTGCAGGGTGGTTAATACTGCACCTTACAGCGACAATAACATGAGCAAGAAATCACCAGAAAGAAGTGCAAGTTTCTCAGGCAATTCCGATTTAGGTTCTGCTCAAAAAAACAAACAACAGTCATGGTGTTTGGCGAAGGCCAAGATTGAAAACCTTGAATAGAATCTGCAGACACAACAAATTAGACGTGGAAGAAGAACTTCTGAATCTTTTTTTTTTTTTTGAAATTTTTGGTCTAAATTACCTTCTTTTTTGTTTTGTTATCGATGTTAATTTGTTTACTTCTACTGTCTTTTGTTTTTTCTAATCTTAATGTGTTTGGAGCTTTTTGATCCAGTAACACTTTTGTAACAATTTTAAAAGAGTAAGCATATATATGTTATTTTTCATCTATTCTTTTTGGTGTGCAGAATTCTAATTTTTTGGAATATCAAAATCAATGAATGGATTGCCATTATTTTATACATTTATTACTTTGAAGGTGTTGGGTTTTTAGATTCTTTCTTTGGCACTAGCAACAACTTGAAGAGGTTGGCCCCAAAACAATTGAAAGAAAGTTGAATTTTCTCACTAATAATTATTATTTCTTGCCCAATTTAGGAGAAAAATGTGTAAGCAAGTAAGAGAAAATCGAATGGAAGTTAGTTTTTTTTTTTGTTAAAGGGAATGGAAGTTAGTTGTTGGCCCCATATGTTTTGTACATGTTTAAAATTTAAGCTATAAATTTATATCATGCATATGCTTTGACCCACTTTCTTACTTTGTTGAAATGCTTTTTGCCCCACTTGAGTTTCTATTCCAAATTACATCTATGTTGTTTATGAGTTTATCAGACCATTAATATCTACTACACTAATATATTTTTTAGTAAAAAGATTGATACATCAACTATTCCTTTGGCTGTGTTCAACAAATTCCTTTGGTTGCAACAATGAACTTCGCCGAGTTTTTATCTAGTTCTAAATTCTATAGAAAATTGAAGTTGTAAATATACTATTCCTTTTATCCGTGTGGTCGTATTTGTATAATAAATTATCATTTTCACATAATCTTAAGTAAGGTCATCTGTATACAGTTCAACAAAAAAAAAGGTCATCTGTATACTGTGTCCAAAAAAAAAGTCATTTGTATACTGTATAACAAGTGGAAGCGTTTTACCGTGGAAATGATACCCCAAACTATTATTTTCAAATTATATCCTCTTTATCATATTATTATTAGTAAGACATATCCCGTGCCCTAGGGTATGAGGGGACGAACAGTTGTATCAATTAAATGAGAAGAAATTTTAATTCAGTGTTTCGAGAATCGCCACATAATGTTGTTCTAAGCGCTCCCCCCAAACATGTCACCCGACTTTATATATTTATTATTGCTATATTCATGCACTTTAATTTTTGGTATTCCACTTATTGTTTATTTATTTGGATTCTTTTTTCTTAAATTAATTATTTTTTTCTTCCTAACGACACGGTTATTTTTTTTCTTTAACTAGGTTGTTTTATTTCTAAAAAGGATTATACTTTACATTTTAGGAAGGGCTTCTAGACAATATCCTTTATTAAAAAATGATGTTTATCTCCGTCAATGTTTTCCTTTATGTTTTATTATATAGATTATTATTATTATATTTTTTCTCACTTTTAGGAGAATGGAATTCATAGTGTACTTTACGATTGAGCATTCCAATCGATTTTCAACTTGTAACAGCCAACAAAAAAAACCACTCACACGGTTTTCTTCCTCCTCTGTCTCTCTCTCTCTCTCTCACTAACCGTTTTTGCAGACAAACACAAGTTCTGCGTGCATCGCTAGAGGGAGGGGTTCCTTTGGATTTTCCTTCACTTTCGAAGGGGATGTTACCCACTTTAGTGTTTTCCCTCTGTTTAAGGTATTTGGAGTATATATTAGAATGAAGGAAGATGAATTCAGAAGCTAGAAAGAGAAATAATTATTACTCTTTGATCTTAACCTCTCTTTCTTCTTCAATGGCCACTAAGAAAAATTATTTGAGTCACCATATTATGAGTCATCATGTAGAGAGAGCAAATCGAATGATTAAATCTTCAGACACTATGTTCGATTTCGACGAATCAGATCCTAAATGGAATTCAAATAAAAAATCGTCAACCGATCTTTAGTTCAAAAAACAGATTCGACGTTCATCCAGATTTATGAAGAAGTCTTCAACGACGATTCTTACTAACAATAATGATCATCCATCTGGTGGTGGAACTATCGTATCATCTTAGTCGGTTACATACCGGACTGGTCTAGGGTTCTTAGGCAAGATCATTGAGGTAATCAGAGAAGAGATAGTTACGATGACGATAATGAATCTGATGATGACTTTCTCATGAGTTTTTAGCAAGACAATTTGCAAGAACAAGAGTTGCTTATGTTGTTCATGAAGGAGTTGGAATGCCTCTTAACATCAAATGTCCTACGAAAAACTTGGTGGTGTTCTTGATGCAACCATAATTCGTCTCTACTTGGTTCATTCTTCTTACATGTTGGGTCTTTTTATTTTGTTTTTGTAATATTGTACTCCTTTCCCTTCATGTTGTCTTTACTTTTGTAAGTTTCATGTTGTAATTTACCTTAGTAAATCCATGTTGTACTCAAAGGCGTCAAAAGTCTCAAAACGATGTAAAGTATTGGATCGAATTCCTACTTATGAATGAAATTCTGGTTTAACTCTCAAAAAAAAAAAAACTTGTAACACCTATCTTTTTATTTTTATTATAACTTTTATCGCCTATACATTTGATTTCAATTGAATAATTTTGACACAATATTATATGAATATCTTATACTATTATCTATAAAAATTAGTGGATTAGAAAATAAAATACTTCTTATCTAAAAATGAAGAGTGACAATTCAGTCACAACTAATTAACACGTGAAGGGAGGTGGAAATGTGGAGTGATCCATACAAAATAAACACACGAAAATTTGGTTTTAGATGTAGACTTATCAATCACCTCTGTTAGTGTATCTCGTGGGACTTGGTAGTAATAAGAGAAAGTAAAGAGTGATATATACTTGAAAGAAAGAGATAGATAGAGAGAGAGAGAAAGTATTGTCGGAGTCTTTCGACATTGATGTTATTATGTACCACTTCGACTTTATCCTCTTCCACCAAAGAATTTTAATGGCATTGTGATAGAGTGATGATGAGGCTCAATTTGTGTTCATATTGAATGCCACACCATCACAACATAGAAGAAAAGTTTCACATTTATGAATCCATCTTGGCAACTTGCTTACAGTAGCATGGTAGAGTTTATGATGTACAAGTACAACTAAAAAAAAATTGTTTGACAAGTAGGTATCCGATCATTAATACTATTTTTTACTCAAAAGAGTCTATTAAAAATTAAGTTACCTCAGCGTACGGATATGTTTTCCCCGACGAATATATAAAAAAAAGTGTATTCGAAGTAGAGTCGACTGTGAGCGACCAAATTACTCGTCCTCCAACAGCTTGGAGGATCCATATTTAGCTGACACATTGCCATAAAATTAGCTTCACCAGATATAACACATTGTAAAACCAAAAAAGTTAGAGACAAGTCTGACCCATACACAGGGGTGGATCCATGGGGGTGCGAGGGGGTGCGGACGCACCCCATGGATTCCCCCGAAAAATAATAATAGTAGTAAATACTTTTTTTAGTATAGGTATATATAAATATATATATGTATCTAACGATATACAATATTGACATGAAGAAGGACTTGGCATAGTGGTTAGGGTGTGATTTAGATTTTATCTGTGAGTGTGAGAACATGGGATCGAATCCCTCCATAAGCATTTTTAAGTATTTTATGTTTAAGAATTATAAGCATTTTTAAGTATTTTATGTTTAAATTCATTTGATCCAACTATCTTTATTGATGTTCAACTTCAAGAACTGAATACTTTTTCAAAAGTACCGAGTTGTTTTGTTGTATGGCGTGTTTGAGTCCATCTAGAGGATTTGCCCTACGCTACTTAGTTCTCAGCTTGATAATTACATTTACGGTATGAGGAAGAATGATGATTTTCCAAATTTGGATGGGATTGAAGCTCTTGCTAGACCATTGGTGGAAACTAAGAGTGATTCGTGGTTGAACAATAGTTTAGTAGTGTCTTTATTGAAAAGCAATTTTTAGTAAAATTGACAATGAGTCGATTATCAGAACATTTCAAAACATGAACTCTTGTAAAGGTTAATGCGTTTGTAATTGTTGATGAATTAATATAATTAATGAATACAAATATTTTGTTAATTACTTTGTTTGCAAAAAAAAAAAAAAAAATAGGTATATAAGTTCGCACCCTGTAAGTGAAAATCCTGAATCCGTCCCTGCCCATACAAAAAATAAAATAGCACAATAGTAAAGACTATCACCATCTTTTTTTTTTTGATGAAAAAGACTATCACTATCTTATTAACTAGTTTTACATTATACATAGTGTCAGTCTCAACCATAACAAAATTGTAATGAAGTTAAAAAAAAGTCACCAAGCGCCCATAGTTGCATTACCAATTACCAACCACAGTTGAAGAACCATTCATATCTAGATTAACAAAATAAAACAAAGGCGTTTCGCACAACATATGTAAGCTTAGTGGTACAATTTCAGTTGCATATATATATATATATATATATATATATATATATATATATATATAAACAAAGGATTGATGCAAACATGCAAAGACTAGATAAAGATCAAATGAAAAGTGAGGGGAAAAGAAGAAGCGTGACGGGGAAGATCTCAAACCTGAAGGACCCAACCAAGTGACACAGAACTAAAATGGTGAATTGAAAGGATTCTAGATCGGGAAATGCTAGAGTTACAAACGATTTTGACAAAAGAGAGTTCTCAGTAGATGTGGCGGTTGTGATATTCATCTCTCAACGGTCTAGATTTGGTCAAAGTTTCAAACCACAACCGCCACATCAGCTGGGAACTTTCTTTTGTCAAAATCCTTTGTAACTTAACTTAAAACAATGAGTAGCTAGGTAGACTATACTATTTATTTGGTTATTAGCTAGTTCTTTGTTTATTTGGGATTATTCTTAAAAGCCCTTTATTGTAACTCTTTGAGTGCGGCATTTGGATTTTGAGCAAGGTTTAGTCGCCTACTATGTATGGCATAAGTCTGATGCTATATTAAGTTTGTAGTTATCAAAATCGTTAACGGTTGAGCTGAAGTACTTGTAAGTTGTAACCAACACAAACCATGGGAGTTCATCTAAAAATTTTATATGCACACACAATTTTTGTTGTAGGCACACATGAAACATAAATGGTTTTTTTTGGTCCATAGACTTGTTTAAGCAGTAAGTGTCTGAACTCAATAAAATATCCGGGCTTAAATTTGTAAACTTCCATGCTGGGCTTGGGCGGGACCTATGTCCCAAGATGATTTGGTTGGGTTTTGAGTTAAGGAAGTTCTATTGGCACATTGGAATTTCTATATGCTACCCCACATTAGAGGCAGGAAAATGTTAGATGCACTCACCATTTTTCTCATGTACACATATCAAAGGTATATTCTGTTCCAGTCAAAGGACAAGCGAATGCATTTTTTGACACTGGACCGTTACATTTACATAGCATCGATACACTATGAATAGAACTAGGTTTCCTCCCCGTCCTACGGACGGAGAAGATCCCTCTTGGCTAACACCTTCGAGGAGAAGAAAAATAAATTTAACTTACAACATAAATCAGACAGAATTGCAGGAGAGAGAGATAACCGTGTGTTTGAAGAGGAGAGAGGGATAACCATATTTATAGAGAGAAATGTAGGAGCCAGAATTTTGAACTGACTTAGAAGTCTAACCGAATCACTAAAATTAAGGGGAAAGTGGATGTGCAATCGTGAGTGAGAAGATGCCTGAGATATAGTTATTTTAGGGAGATTGTAACCGAATATTCAAAAATAATTAATTGTTTACACTAATACCCTTGTGTTTTAAGTCAAATTACACTAAGAGGATTTTATATCAGTCGTTCGATCTAATTAATGGACGGTCAGACTTATCCCCTGTATAACCGACTGAGTTGTTTTAATATGATAGATATGAAGTACATCATGAATTGAATAAGCACCACCATTGTCATCACTAAGATATCACTATTAAGGTTTTGCTCTTTACCTACACTTTAACCTATTGTCCTACGTGGAAGCTTGAAACCTAGTTGAACCTGCCGTTGGTAGATACACTCCACATAGGATTTTCATGGAAGCCCTCTAATCGTCCTGCTTTTTCAGTCTACTCTTCTGATGCCCTAACGAGTCTGCCGACTGGTAGTACGAGTCTATCCCGACAATTAACTCAGTCATCATACCCCAGTAGACTACGAGTCTATCTCGACAACCTAATCCGTCAGACCTACTCTGTCAGTCCAGTAGATTGCGACTCTTCTATGAATAACCAAACCACACTCTGACGCCATTACTAGGTGATACCTTGGGTAGTCAGTCTCCCCCTCTTACTCTCTTTCTTTTTTTTCTTTTTATACTATTCGGTGACTTACTTGACTGTCAGAGATTCTTTGGCCAACATTACTCTAGTGTTCTAGGACTGTACGGTTCTATTTGTTTTGTGCAGATCAATCCGTGTTTGTCTTTTACTCGGTTATTAGACTACCGGTACCAGCTCTTTATCTTGAGTATCGATATCGACTCGACTTTTATCCATAGGCTCGTTGACTCGGTTATCCGGCTACTAAGACCCCTCTACCTTTGCACTTAAAAGCCTGGCTCCCAAGTTGTTGTTCCCCATCTAGCAACCACAAGATGGGTTATAGCAGCAAAGGAATCAAAGAGAGATTTGAGTCGAAGAAGATAATCAGATATAGACAAAGAGCCTTTCTTAGTTGTTTGGAGCTGGAGCTTTAGATTCATGAGTCTGGCTGAGTTAAGTGAAGAGAAAGTTCTTTCTAGAGACTCCCAAACAGCTTTAGAAGAAGTAAGACCTAGAACCTGAGTGAGTACTGGTTCAGTCAAGGTGGCATTAAGCCATGAAAGAAGCATCTGGTCTACTCTATACTAGTATGCATAGTCAGGGTTTGGTAGAGGAGTAATGATTTCAGAAGATGAGGGGAGATGTTCAGGAGGGGCTGGAAAAGTGCCATTAACAAACTTATATAGATATTGAGAGTGAAGAATAGGTAAGAGCTGGCTCCTCCAGAGAAGGTAGTTGGAGCTATCAAGTCAAATGGAGATGAGATTCGAGATGTTAGTGAGAGAAGGAAGAGTGGAAACAGTGGAGGAGGATAAGGTTGGGGAAGAGATGACTGTAGGAGAAGGAGTGTTGAGAGTGGAGTCGGCCATTAAAAAAGAGAGTGAAGAGAAAGTTTGGAAGAAAAGAATGAAGAAGAAGAAGAAAGTGGCACTGAAAACCAAAAGAAAAAGTTAAGAAAAGGTGGCTCTTGATACCATGTGAATTGTTGAAGTCAAGATACCCTCAATGTAGGGTATGAGATGAATTTATAGAAGTAATAGGAGAATTACAATTACATGAATACCCTTGACAGTAAAGATAAATACAATGAGTGTGTACACTTATACTAACACTAACAACTTTCAAATTGTGTGAATTTCTACAGTTCGCCATATGTATTGAAGAAAAAAAATGTGAAACAAGTGAGCATCGACCTGACTTAGAGTTTGTAATTCAAAAATGAAAATCAAACCGTAATGAAGACAAAAAAAAAGTCAAAAGGGAGAAAATATTTATGTCCTTGTGACATTATATGTATCTATATGTTGATTGATGAAAATGAAAATTTAAGGGAGGAAGAATGAATGGAAGCTATTAATTTTGTCGATACCTAAAGGTTTTAGTCAGTTTTGGGGGAAGAAGACTGATTCGTGGGGGACACATAGTTAATAGAGATGACTGTAGGAGAAGGAGTGTTGAGAGTGGAGTCGGCCATTAAAAAAGAGAGTGAAGAGAAAGTTTGGAAGAAAAGAATGAAGAAGAAGAAAGTGGCACTGAAAACCAAAAGAAAAAGTTAAGGAAAGGTGGCTCTTGATACCATGTGAGTTGTTGAAGTCAAGATACCCTCAATGTAGGGTATGAGATGAATTTATAGAAGTAATAGGAGAATTACAATTACATGAATACCCTTGACAGCAAAGATAAATACAATGAGTGTATACACTTATACTAACACTAACAACTTTCACATTGTGTGAATTTCTACCGTTCTCCATATGTATTGAAGAAAAAAAAATGAGAAACAAGTGAGCATCGACCTGACTTAGAGTCTGTAATTCAAAAATGAAAATCAAACTGTAATGACGACAAAAAAAGTCAAAAGGGAGAAATATTTATGTCCTTGTGACATTATATGTATCTATATGTTGATTGATGAAAATGAAAACTTTAGGGAGGAAGAATGAATGGAAGCTATTAATTTTGTGGATACCTAAAGGTTTTAGTCAGTTTTGGGGGAAGAAGACTGATTCGTGGGGGACACATAGTTAATAGAGATGAATGAAGCTGATTATTTTGATCACCTGTGAACCCAAAACCCCAATAACAATCCAATTAAGTACACCAACCAAGACTTCTACTAAATGCATACATGCATGCAAAGGGACCCTTTCGTCTGGATTAATGTGTTTGAATAGTCAAATGAACAAAATGCAAGCCCCATGTGTGTTTTTTTTTTTTTCAAAACAGACCATCTATAGATTGGTAAATTCCGTTACATGGATGTTATGAAGAGAAAGAGAGGAGTTAGGATTACATTTTATAGTACTATGCCCCTTGTGTTTCAGATATTACAGAGTGTTTCAACAACAACCCCGTAACAAATTGCGAACATATTTCATCTTTATTATGTATCCAAGTTATTTGATGTATGATGTCTACATATAATCGTTTATTTCCGAATAAAAATAAATTAACATCTGAATTCTTAAGGATGCATAATAATTTGGTATAAGTTATTTCGTTTGAAATTTCGAAAGTGAGAAGGTATAGCAAATCCATAGGTTGGTCTCATTTGGATTTATAAAAATTATTCTTGAAGGTATAACACTAGAAAAAGACATTGATATAACATCCATTTCTCTAAGTAATTGATCTTTCCATTCCCATAAATAAATAAATTTTCCACAAGATTGAAGTATTTAAATCACATTTTTAAGTTAACATTGGCACAAATCCAAGCATTTCCCAAAATTGCATCAAAAGGAAAACATGTAACACAAAGTGAGATGTGACTCAGAAAATACCACCAGAATCCTTGTTCATGGGAGCGGTGTGTTGGGTAATAAAAGTTTGGTGGAGTCCATTTGTTTTGTTTGCACATGGTAGGAACCCCACTTGTTGGGAGAGGGTTCTCGAAGCCATTTGTCCTTCGCTACCCAAAATCCTAACGTTACATTACTAGAGAAACTTGTGAGTGTTTATAATAGATTGTTCGACAATCTATTTAAAACACCTAAAAGGAATAGAGAAGTCCCCACAAGTGCACAAACACACGTGCACGACAGGTTCGGGGATTTGGGTTTGGGGGATGTAAAATAAAACTCTTTTTTTACTATGTCAAGAATTTTATTTGACTTGTTTTCTACTTATTCGTGGGATAAGCACATCCAACAATCTTTTCTGAGGTTATCTCCAACGCTCTTATATTCTCCTTCACGTTTTCTAGTTGGCTTGACTTTTCTGTGAAGCACAAACAAAATAACATTTGTTTTTAGGGTTATTTCCCTAATGGCCCCCTACTTTGTGACCAGCTTCCTGCCTGGCCCCCTACTTTACAAGAAATACCCATATGGCCCCCTTCCGTTATAACACCGTTACTCTCTCTCTTCCATTTCTTTTCTCTCTCCTCCAACATGTTTTCTCTCTCTGCCACCTCGTTAAACCAGCCACATCATCGTCTTCACCGGCAGGGTCGCCGGCCGGCCAAATTTCCGGCCGGCGACCTTCAAACTTTTTTTTTCTCTCTCTCTAAAAAAAAAAAAAAAAAAATTTTTTTTTAAAATTCTCTCACCTCTCTCTCTCTAAACTCCGGCGAAGGGAAACCTTCGCCGGAGCTAGGTCTGTTCATCACGAACAGACCAGATCAGGGTCTGTTCGTGATGAACTGACCCAGATCTGGGTCTGTCCGTGATGAACAGACCAGATCGTGGTCTGTTCGTGATGAGCAGACCTCTGTTCATCACGAACAGACCACGATCTGGTCTGTTCGTGATGAACAGATGTCTGTTCATCACGAACAGACCCTGATCTGGTCTGTTCGTGATGAACAGACCTAGCTCCGGCGAAGGTTTCCCTTCGCCGGAGTTTAGAGAGAGAGAGGTGAGAGAATTTAAAAAAATATATATTTTTTTTAGAGAGAGAGAGAGAAGAGAGAGAAAAAAAAAGTTTGAAGGTCGCCGGCCGGAAATTTGGCCGGCCGACGACCCTGCCGGTGAAGACGATGATGTGGCTGGTTTAACGAGGTGGCAGAGAGAGAAAACATGCTGGAGGAGAGAGAAAAGAAATGGAAGAGAGAGAGTAACGGTGTTATAACGGAAGGGGGCCATATGGGTATTTCTTGTAAAGTAGGGGGCCAGGCAGGAAGCTGGTCACAAAGTAGGGGGCCATTAGGGAAATAACCCTTGTTTTTACTTAGAAGAAAACAGTAGTTGTGGTAAATTATTGTAGAGTGCTCGTCACTGCTTGGAGTATACAATTTCTTTCAAAATTGTTCCGAAATCATTTTCAAGACACTGACTTCTATACCACAATACAACGATCTATACATTATACGTTAAAGCGACATTTCTACATGTAACACAAGAAGGATTGAATACGTCTTATTTTCCCAAACAGTAAATTTCGTTCTTGATAGTATATTATTAATAGGCGAAATAATAGAATTAGGTCCAAATGTGTAAAGTAATGGAAAGTATGAGACCGAGAGGGAACAGTATGATGCAACCTGGACGGCCACACCATTAGTACCGCATCTCACCTCAGGTCCACAATCCCCACTCATTCTCATGGACCCACACGACCCATACATATACATATTTTTTTTTTGTTGAACTATACATATACATATATATAAGAAAGAAATTAAGTCAACTTGATGGACCAATTCTACCCATTAGATCTTTGGGTGTCCCAAACTCCAAAAACTGAAGCCAATGAAATTTTGATACGTGGCAAACTGGGTTCTGGGTCTCAAATTGTAATTATAAGTGCGCTCAAATTTGAACTTTTTATCTGTTTTCCGACACCTCAGTTAGGGCATATCTATTGACTAGGTTTCCCATACCAGCCGTCGGATGTGATCTCCCAACAAAATGGACGACCAGACTTATCCCTCTCCTAACCGACTGAGTTGATTTATTATAATAAATGTTGCCAGACTAATGGATTTTTAACTTATATATGTTCAAACATAATCTTTTTCTATAAGCAATGCATTTTGCACAAAAGTTAGATTTTGTATTTCATATAAATCACAGTCCCAAATATTTTTAAATAATAATTCTACGTATTAAACTACGCTCATTTCATGAAAAAACAAAATAATAAGTATTAAACTTCATAACACGTTTTTAAGCATACAAGCTAACCCCAAACTAATTTATTATCCATGACCAAAGAGTAGTTGTTGTTATTAATAGTCTGATTTGAAAAAACAAATTGAATTTTGACAAGACAGGAGTGAACTTGCCACTTCATTTTTGTTGCACAAGACTTTTACCAATTAAATTTCATTTCTTTTTCCAAATCATTTCACATTGTTAAATTGTTATATTTGATTCGGTATTTAGGCCCCCACGCTCTTGAAGATAAATCTTGTAACTTGAGACGGCAAGGTGCAAAACACTCGTATCTCCTCAAACACGTCCATGATATCTACAGTTGAAAGCTATCCTAAATGACCTTAAAAGTCTATCTATGTTCCACAATTGATATGTATAGTCAAACAATTGTATTCACACTAGAAATTATTTCCTCCAAAACTAATCATACGAATGGATTTTTCTTCTTTACCACTTTAATTAATGGTCAGCTCTGTCTAATTACAATTTTAGTTTCTTTTTGTAGTATACATCCATAATACTCGACACTATATGATGTATTTGTGTTGATAATTTTTTTCTTGTTAACTTCGTTTTTCGTGGTCAAAATCTTCGAGCTGCCCCTCGGAATAGAGTTATGCACTGTAACATATTTGAAATGTTTTTTTTTGTTGAAAGGAAGGGGGTATATAAAGATATGCATATTTGAAATGTTATTGGGAAGTTACTTTGGTAAAGAGTGAAAATGAAGGGGGTATTCCTATAAAGATATGTTATTGGGAAGTTACTTTGGTAAAGAGTGAAAATGAAGGGGGTTGTGTTAATGTACATAGAGAGATGAGTAGATGTGGAGTATATTACGCTTGAAATGCAAGCAAAGGAATATGTATGATGAGGTGGCGTTTTCTCCCGAATATGACATCTCACGCGCGGCACGCCTTTTTTTTTTTTGTCTCTCCACACGTGGGCCATTTTATGCCCTTTGTTTTGGTGTCATATGGGTTTAGAAAGAGTAGTACTAGTCTTAAAACTCTAATGGCGGCCCCCATTCCCCTCCCCACCACCACCACCACCACCACACACCACACTGTTAATTTCCTCCCTAGTCCCTTCTTTCTTTTCTCTCTCTCTCAAGGACTTTGCCAAAAACTTATTTATAAAACCCCAAATGGGTCTTCTTTATTTACAATCTCTCTCTCTCTCTCTCTCTCTCTCTCTTCTCCCTTTCTCTCTCTCTCTCTCTCTACTCTGTATAATTGATCATCAACTTAATTGAACAAAGTTGTGTTATAGATAGAAAAAGGGTACTTACTAAGAAGAAGGATCATGGGTAGGCAACCATGTTGTGACAAGGTAGGTTTAAAGAAAGGACCATGGACAGCTGAAGAAGATAAGAAGCTTATCAATTTCATTCTCACTAATGGTCAATGTTGTTGGAGGGCTGTCCCTAAACTTGCAGGTCTTCTTCTTCTTCAAATTATTAAACACATTAGTGATCATATTCATTTTTCTTGTCCTTTATTCTTTAATTAAAAGTCATCAACTTAATGGGGTTTTTTCTAATTACAGGATTATTAAGGTGTGGAAAAAGTTGTAGACTTAGATGGACTAATTATCTTAGGCCTGATCTTAAAAGAGGTTTACTATCAGAATCTGAAGAACAAATGGTTATTGATCTTCATTCTCGTCTTGGCAACAGGTTTTTTTCTCTTTCTCTCTTTAAAGCTAAAATTGAATCTCTTTCTCTCTCTCTCTCTAAAACTAAAATTCCATTTGTAACTATGTACATTACAAGATTTTGAAATTGGGTTGTTGTTAAATTTACAGATGGTCAAAGATTGCTGCTAATCTTCCTGGAAGAACTGATAATGAAATCAAGAATCATTGGAATACCCATATCAAGAAAAAACTAAGGAAAATGGGTATTGATCCTCTCACTCATCAACCATTACATCTTCCATCTTCCCAATCAATCAGTAATCCCAATTTTCATCATCAACAACAATTTCTTGATGAATCAGCTGAAATTAACATGGGTATTGAAAATTCTTTACTTTCATCAACTTCTAATCTTCAAAACAAATTGGACGAAGAAGAAGATAAAATTTCTACTACAAATTTCATAAATTCAACAACGGTTGATAACTGCGACAGTGTTTTCAACCCAAATACCGTTACAAATAGTGTTACAGGAAATAGTGACGGTTTTTGTACTGATGAAGTTCCTATGATTCAACCTGATGAAATTGTTTTAAATTATGGTGGACCCACTACTTCATCTTCATCATCTTCAAGTTCATCTGGGATTCCTGAAGATTTACATTTCCCAAATTTAGATTGGTCTGATGATCAATATAACAATTTGGGTATTTGGGATGATTTTATCAACAATTGGGATTTTAATTATACTAATAATGATCAAGATGAAAGAAAACTAGCATTTGATCTTCCTGGTTTTACTCAATATCAAAGAATGTCTTTAGATCAAGAAGAAGGAGCTTATGAATTTGAGATCTTGTGAAGAGATAAAGTTTTTATTTGGGAATGTTTGTAATTGGAGGATAGAAAGAGAGAATAAAAAAAATCAAGAATTTGAGAGAGAATTAATTATCAATATTTATTTCTTCACTTTTTTAATTATTAATTCAAATTTTATTTTGTATATTTTGGTGAACTTCTTATGGGGTTTCTGTCTTTTTTTTTTTGTTGAAATCTTATGGGGTTTCTGTCATTTTAATTTTATCTTCTCTCTTCTCTCAAACAAAAATAAATAACTTTAAGAGAGATGTAATGAGGTTTCTTCAATTTATATTAATAATAATAAATATCCTCTTTTATCATGGGGAAAAAAGCTTATTTTCTAAATATAGCTATTCCTTATTTCACTTTCACTTTTTTCTCTATTTTGAGTGCAGTCCCCCCTCGAAGGTTTACCTACAAAATCTTGACATTGGAAGACATTTTGTTGATTAAAGTATAAAATTGTGTAATCTCTTGTGGTATGAATTCAAGCTTAGAATTCGTGGCACTATTCTGTTTTTCTGCATATTTCAGAACTTTGACTAAAATATACACATTGTAACATTAATTCGGTTATTAAATTCAACATATTTTTGTTCAACACGAGAAATATTGAGAAAAAAACCATTTTTTTTATATTAGAAATTACAATTTATTTAAATAGAAGAAGCTAATTTTATTTCTTGACGAGGGATGGCCACATTCATTAACTAGATTTGGGTATTCCTTACATTTAAATAATTCCCTCCAAAAGCATGATCTCTAGGTAATTATTTGGTGTAATGGTCCTAAATAAAAAAAATTGAGGTTTCCTATTTTCTATGAACCAAGAAGAAATTGCTCTCACCTTTAACAAAAAAAAAAAAA
Organism: Eschscholzia californica; assembly: GCF_041429995.1. Taxonomy (NCBI): domain Eukaryota; kingdom Viridiplantae; phylum Streptophyta; class Magnoliopsida; order Ranunculales; family Papaveraceae; genus Eschscholzia; species Eschscholzia californica. Next base: position 6,642,997 of record NW_028238198.1, on the reverse strand, counting down.
AAAAAAAAAAGAAATTGCTCTCCATGTAGCAACACCACATTATCTTATTGCTTATTAATTTTAGTGAAGAGGCAAATCAACAGAATCTCGGTGATAATTACTTGTTTTTTGAGTTTCATTTTGGAATCTTACTTTGACTTCAGTATTATCTTAGTTTTTGTGAGTTCTAACCTATGTCGTAACGACAAATATTAATTTATTAAATGTTTTTTTTATATTTGTTGTGTACCCCTAGTTATTTAGTCAAAATGAAAATATCAACAATATTTTTAACTAATAATATCGTAGTCTTAAAGACATTTTCTACTGCTAGATCCAAAAATGAGCTTAAATTTCTAACATTTTTATTTACAAGACTATCTATTTTAGTTTAGCATTCTAGTGGTGAAATAAATGTTATGATTTTTATTGCTTATATTATAAATTTCATTCACAGAATAAATTGGTAAAAAAAGATAGAAACTGGCATCCATATTTGTAAATTGTCATCATAATTTTTTTTTTATTGTCATCATAAAATGATATGTTCTTGCAAAATTTGAGGTTCAAAAAGATAACATTAATGGTTAAATATAAAATTTAAGGTCAAAAGGAAGGAAAAAGAAAGTATAGTTTGAAATGTAGAAATAGTAAAATATAATTTGTAATAATGTAGGGGAGCAAAAGGCTGTATTTGTAATAAGTAAATAGTTTGGCTTGGCAAATGAGAATCCAAATTACAAAGATTGCTTTGTCGTGTAAACCAAAATCGTAAAATACTAGTAACAATGACATGGGTCCAACCGTATGTATTTTTGTTCATTGAGTAAAAAAACAACTTCCTCTCCCCTCTCTATCTCTTTTTCTCTCTCTCTATATCTCTCCCCTCTCTCTCTGAAAATGAACCAAATTCAAGGTAAGTCTATGCTTCTTCCACATCATGATCTCCCCCATGTTATTTTCAAGTTCTAATTTGTTGTAGGTCCGCCCCCCCACCCCCCCCCCCCCACCCCACCACCCCACCCCCCCCCCCCCCCCCCCCCCACCCCCATTGTCCACATCATCCTATAATATATGAAAGATATTGGGCAACATAAATACTTACCAATCATGCTTGCTTATTGGCTAGATGTTGTCCATTCATTGCATGTATTTTTATTGGAGGTTATCAAGTTATGAGTAATTTATCTCATCAAAAAAAAGTTATGAGTAATTTTCACATTTTCATTTCTGTATCCATATATAAATTCACGTTTACGTGATAATCGATACGATAATTTAACTTGGTTCAGTCGAAGGTCTTCTTTCATAATCTCGACTTACATGTATAGAGAAATCAATAACATATTATGAGTAATTTATCTCATCAGAAAAAAGTTATGAGTAATTTTCACATTCTCATTTCTGTATCCATATATAAATTCACCTTTACGTGATAATCGATACGATAACTTAACTTGGTTCAGTCGAAGGTCTTCTTTCGTAATCTCGACTTACATGTATAGAGAAATCAATAACAACTTTATCAATAGTCACTACCATTATGGATTTGATTCGTTATACGATAATTTAACTTGGTTTAGTCGAAGGTCTTCTTTCGTAATCTCGACTTACATGTAGAGAGAACTTAATAACAAATTTATTAATAGTCACTACAATTATGGATTTGATTCGTTATATTAGTTAGATATAACTGAGTGAATGGAACTCTAAGACCCAACTCATATTTATAGAGTAAATTAGAAGTTTCTAATTTATCTTAAATAATAGGGGTATTTAGTGATTTGACCCCATTTACTTATCAATATAGGGGTTCATCCTCAAAACGATAATGTTTCAGAAGTTAACCCCTATTTTCTCTTTTTCCGTCAGAAGCTCGTTAAGTAGCGCGTATGCCGCTCACGTGTGTTTTTCTGACGATCTTGCCCTCCTCGGAACCATTGAGTTAGTTAGTGATTAGACTCCATTTATTTATCGATATTAGGGATTCACCCCCAAATTGATTTGATACATCTCATACATTTGATTCATGGCTTTCTTACATTACAATTCTTGAATGTGTTGCAAAAATCTTCTAGAGTAGTATTGATTACAATCTGAGTTTGGGTAGAAGAACTTAGTTGATTTGAATGTTTCTTAGTCATTGGGCAATACTTCTTCCAATGACCAGGATTACCACATCCATAGCATCCCACTGTTAAATGTTGTTTTACGTGATGTTTCGAGACATAAATAAAGGTATTGCTTCATCTAGTCATTGAAAGCTATCACACTTAAAGTATTGGCACCTCAAATCCTTCTTTCCAGGGTTTCTTGGTGTGCTTGACACCATAACTTCCGAATGCCATCACACTTAGCATTTGTGCATGACGAATACATAAATAAACATTAAAAGGCTTTATGTGATTTCACCTCACAGATTTGGCAGCTCATCTCCTATAGTGAAGGACCCTCACAGATTTGATAGCTCATCTCTTGTAATAACATGAATTGTAATGTAAGAAAGTCATGAATCAAATGTATGAGATATATAAAACCAATTTGAGAGTTGCAACAAAGCAACCATAGAGTGTTTTTTATATATGTACACCGTTGTATAAAATTAATCTATATATAGTGTTGTACTTACCTCGGCGAGAATATACTCATAATTGACAAGAAGAAATGAAGAACCTACCATCAACCAACAGAATTATGTTGCTCTAGCATTTTTAATAATTTTGTGATAAATTTGAATTTGAACTTATTTTAAGATTGATCATTTCATTTCGGGTGAGGAAAAAAACATTTTGTGGAGAATACTTTTGAATTATGTAAATATAAGATGTAATTTTCAAACTTTCGCTTCCTTGGATGCCATTAGATGAAAAAAAAAGAACGGGCCTGAATATTTTCAACCTTCATGATTTTGTTTTTTCAAAAGGGACATTTGTCCAAAACTCCCACTAAATTTTTTGTTTTGATAAAAAATATGAGTCAATTTTTTTAAGTCTTCAGCTCCCTAGATACATTTTTAATTTGCAAGAACTTCCAACAACTTTGCAGCACCTTACGATAACTTTGTATCAGCTTGCAGCAGTTTTGCAACACCTTATGACAGCTTTGACCTCGTGAGAATTTTGCAACACCTTGCAACAACATTGCAACAATTTTGCAAAAAATATTGGGATTTTAACCAAACAAAATACAAATATCAACACCTTGCAACAACTTTCTAACACCTTGCAACATCTTGTGACAGTTTTGTAACACCTTACAACAACTTTGAAACACCTTGCAACAGATTTGCGAAAAATATTGGTTTTTAACAAAATACAAATATTTGTATTTTTAACCGAAAATAGATAAGTTTTAGATTTGTCACAAAAAATATATATAACTTGTCTCTTAACTAATAAAAAAAGGTTTGAAATTAGGTCTTCGACCCAATTTTTCGTTTTCAAAATACAATAATATACAAATCCAACTCAAATATAAAATCAAGAATCACATCAAAGACTGTCTTAATTATCAAAATGCTATCATTTTAAATGTAGTTTTTCTTCCCGAATTATTATGATTTTTGTTTGTATTAATAAAAAAAGTAATTACAATATCTAGAAAAATAAGCAAAATCAAATGAAACATAATATCTTTCAAGTACTTGGGTAAATACCATATATATATATATATATATATGAACCCCAAACCTAAATATATATTACATATATGTTAGAAAGTTAATAGTCGTGACAAGATACAACAGGATTTCAATGTTAAAATTGAGATAGTTCATGTCATAGTTTTTATTTTGATGAGATTAGTTCATGTCATAGTTTTTTTTTGTTGAAAGAGTTCATGTCATAGTTAGTGGTGTATGTTGACAAACTGTCCGACATGAGTTTCTTTTGACATCTAGATACACCTTAATGAGGGATTCAAATTTGTTAAAGGTCAAGTTGCTTTCTTTTTAAAATTTTACGAGCTTATCCTCTATTTTTTCCCCTCGTATCAATAAATTCAAAGTATATAGGTGAAGTTTAACAACAAGTACAAATGTACAATATGACGTAGTTATGACTCAGTATGTCTCATTATTATCGGTAAATGTTCAATTCTTCGTCGTAGACTCTAGTATGACATAACAAGACAATAAGTTCCTCAACAAAAAAAACAAGACAATAAGTCTCTCCCTTTCATGGACTATACCATCCAAATCCCCGGCATAAATCACTTCAATATATCACATAAATTCTCAAAGATTTATTATTGTTTCAACAAAAAAATGGTATAACTCAATATTTGGGTTAATTCTGTTTTGGCCCCTAATTGTTAATACAAAAAAACTATGAGAGAAATTATCATGATCATCCATGTAACATTGTGATTTAATCACTTATGAATGAAATTTGTTTCGCTTGGTTCATAAAAAAAAAATAAAGAAAAAAGAAGAAGAGAGGGGCCAGACTCCCCTTATCAGTGTGTTGATCTAGCCAGAAAAGAAAGAGCAACAAGATTAACTGGACAAGGAGACAAGACAACCTTAGAACATTCTTTAGTCAAACATTGGACTGGGTCAATTCTAAAACCCAAATTGATAGCAAGAATGACAGCCCATGGTATCTAGTTAACCAAATTACAGTTTTTAATTAATTTTTCCTTAAAATGTCAATGATTCCTATTTAATAATTCTTTGATTTTGGTTTGTGACGACATTGTACGGCTATTCTTGATTAGACCAAAATTTTGATTAGACTATCTAGCTAAACCTGATTTAATTTGATTAATTAACATACAAGTTGGAGTCGTGCATGGACATAATTGTGAGAACATGTGTAATTACAAAAAACCCTTCATTTTGTACACTCACAAAATTCTAACCAAGTTAAAAATAGAGTCAAAACATAATGTCACAGTGGTCAAGTATTACGGCAACCTTCAAATTTTTCCAGGACCCACCAATTAAGATTTATCGATAGGAATTTAAACGGGAAGCATATAGTGACAATGTGGCAAACCCACTTTTGAGGACATTTTCTTAAACAGGAAATTGGATCGGAGACCCAATTTCTTGTATTTTTTTATTAAAAAGACAGCAAATCTTTTTAACTAGCTAGGCCCCAAGTAAGTTATAAAAATAGGTTTGAAGGACATTTTTAAAGGCGCCAACTTTTTAAGAGTCAAAAACACCCTTCATTCAATTAGAAATACCTATTAATAATCTAACTAATAAATCAGGAACTTGAGTTTTTCTCATGAACGAACCGAGTTGGATTGTCGCCGCCAATTAAAATTTCTGGGGTTTGAATCGATTTTGGCTATAAGATAGGTTGATGTTTTTAGGTTTTGGTGATTAAATCTATTTGCTTGTTGTTTGAAGAGGCTTTTAAGGGGTTTGATTTAGATTTTGGTTCTAAATTCTAGAGAGAAAAAGTTTTATATACTTTCAATGGAAGGAGAATTTGATAGTGTTTCAAGGTACAATCCAATTTCTTCATTACTTTATTTTCATTGAGTTATGAATGATGGATGACAATTTGTTAGTTTTGATGTTTATATTCAAACTTATTTGTTGGATTTATATGGAAGTTGTGAAAGTATAGTTGATGCAAGCAATGTGTTTGATAAAATGCTTGAAAGAGATGTTGTTGCTTGGAATGCAACGTTAGTTGGTTATACAAGACGTAGGTTGGTTGAAATAACTATAAAGTTGTTAGATGAAATGCCTGTGAGAAATATTTTTTTCTCGGACAATCATGATTGATATTTATGTTCAAATTGAGAATTTCATAAAAACTTTGGAAATTTTTCGAAGAAAAGTAAAATGATGGTGCTAGAGCTTATAAAATGACTATTATGAATTTGTAGGGGTTTTAGCTAGTTTTTCGATACAACATTCTATTAGACAAAAAATAATAATTTGTAACAAATTTCATGTTAAATCAATTCAAAAACTAATTTGCAAACCATTTGCATGGCATCGCAAGGTGTTTGCAAGGCTCTGCAAAGCTTTGCAAGGCTCTGCAAGGTGTTCGTAAAGTTGTGCAAGGTATTTGCAAAAGCCATGCAAGGTGTTCGCAAGGCTCTGCAAAGTTTTTGCAAGGCTCTGCAAGGTGTTCGCAAGGCTCTGCAATTTGTTTGCAAGGTTATCCAAGGTGTTTGCAAAAACCATGCAAGGTGTTTGCAAGGCTCTGCAAGGTGTTTGCAAGGCTTTGCAAGGCAGTGCAAAGTGTTTGCAAGGCAGTGCAAGGTGTTTGCAAGGTATTTTCTTAGACTAGGGTTGGGTTGGTCTTTTTACTGAAATTGAAAATTACATAATTGCCATCAGGGAGGTGAAGTCTAAAAACTTTGATGAATCCTTTTTAACCAAAATCATAATTTTTTAGGGAATTTCGGCCAAATTCCCCCCTCTCCTCTAACAATTACAACATCTAACGACTCTTTTTGAGAAAACCTCACCATTTAAGCTAGCTCTTTACGGTGAGAGATACGAAGACAACTCCTACACATTTTTTATAAATATAAAAAAAAGTCAATATTAAAATTGATAAAACAAGGTTGAATTTGTTTTGAAGAGGGTGAATAAAAACAAACTTAGAGAACCATCATAATAATAATTGGGTGCAGATTAACTCAACTTGTAGAGAGTTGAACAAAAAGCTTTATTTCTCTTTTTCTTTTTGTTGTGGCATGACTACTTAAAAACAGGGAAACGCGTTTTTTGATAATATTAGGGAGAGAGAGAGAGAGAGAGAGAGGAAGTACAAAGAGATTTTGACTCTCTTATGTTCTTTGTTTGTTAAAGAGATTTTGACTTTCTAGTTGTCCTTTGTTTGTTAAAATTTTGACTTTCTTGTCTTTGTTTGTTAGAGAGATTTTGTCTCTCTTGTTCCCAGTTGGCTCATACGCGCATACCCGGTGTGAAACCCTGAAATATGGCATTCTCTCCGGCCTCTCCTATAGCATCTTGTGATCAATCACCTTCCTCCCTATATTGACACAAGAAAAACACAAATACAAGACTTGGTAGAAGGCATTCATTGAATTCTTTACGTTCTAATAGATAACGAAAAAATTAACAAAAACATTTTTTTGTTCCCGAAAAGACTTATCGGTTTTTCAGGCTTCAGCTCCGTAAGAAAATTTCGCACAAATTTACGCATATTTTCCACTTGTTTGCAAATTTTCACAACTTTGCACAAAATTCGCAAATAGAGCACGAGTCAAAATAATGTTGATATATCTTTCAATCAAAGACTAACACGAGAGCGAGGCTTCTTCCTGTAGAATAACCATTATGAGAGATAATGGGCGCACTTTCCGACTTTGCGCAGATAAAGAGATTTGCCTAAAATCCTGTAGGGGTTTCAATGTGGGTCTAGTTGTCTAAATTTCAGTGAGTGTGAGTGCAAAGCCGGTCCTATGTAACTCGGACAGGCCACCCAAGTCAGACTACATAGTGATTAACACATTTACAAGATATGTTTCCTTGTGAAATACATGTCGCTTCGAGCCTTTAATATCTCAGGGCCGCCTTGTGTGGGTGAGAGAAATGAAACGAGTTAGATAAAGGTGGAGGAGGGTACTTGAGATATCTCATTGGCTTATAATTTGCAATTTGGTAAAGTAAAGCCACTAGCAAAATCATCCTTCTATCGACTCTAATATGAGCACGTGACAGAGTTGGACCAACCTTTCATTATCAAGATGAATCGATGTGGTCATATAGCTTTTTTTGCAGCTAGTTGTCCAAAATAGACCATTCCAAAGGTTTAATATTTCTAACAGAGTTGTATAAACCAAAACTTTAACCGATTTACATAACAAGAGTGCTACTAGGCCGAATTTGTTGTCTGATTGTGGCTCGATTATTGACATGACATGTTAATTTTCAAATCCGGACATGCCACATTATCATTCGGGTCATATTAGTACAAATATCTCCAAACAAGTATCATTCTCCTTTCGATAAATATACAGAAACCTATATAGTAAATAAAATTTGATGAAATTAAGATGGTGATGAGATTGTTGCTTGTAATAGTGATGTAGATGCTAACGTAAGTGTGAGAGTGTTGGTGCGTATTGAAAAGGTCCCACAAAATAGTTGTGGGTGGGCAGTGGCAGGTGCTTTTCTGTTCTCAAAACACGCCTATAACAAACAACAAAATGCAAGTATGGATGGATATACCCCCCTCTAGGACAGTTCCCCACTTCTAAGATAATGTTTTATATATGTATATTTTGTTTCTCCTTATTGAACTTTTTGTTCACTGTGGGATTGATTTCTTTCGTTTAGATATTGAATAACTTATCGTTAATTTACTAGTCTGTCTATTATCCTTAATGAACTCAGCTTAATTCCCGTTAGTGTACAAGTATTTTTACTGTCGTATAAATTCAGACTATTTCCTTGTACCATTAACATGGACATAGTTTGCAATTTGGGTAGTAGTAACCACTTATTCTTATAGCCAATATCCTTAAGATCAAATAGTGGAAGGACACGAGTATTTTTCGAATCACAACATAATTAGGATTGGGTAGATAAACTATCGTGTCTCTCGAGATAAAAATATGTGTAGACATAGTCATCAACTTTGATAATTATATTAGACTTTCTTAATGAAGTAATTTTGCAAAACACTCAGAGGTAGAGACAGAGAAAGAATAACCACTGCTTATGTACATGTCTCAACTAGTGTTGCATCCAAATGAAGATGACTTCGAAAATTAGTAAGCTTAGTACTACTAGGAAAATAGTACTAAGTGGAGAGAATCAAATCTCTCTACTTTTCAGAAAGCACTACAATTACATCCCTAAAAACTATCACAATCTTTCCAACATTACATATTAATATATTTTATGACCACCCTTATCAGTTATGTCCTATCATATCACCATATTTTTAACACTATAAAATAATAATAACTCTCTCTGTCTGTCTAGAATAATTATTTAAACCTAATTAAACAAAGAAAAGTGACCCTTATAAAGGGTATGTGTCCTTTACAATCATTACTTGAAGGGAAGGTAGAAAAAGAAGTGATATGGTGGAAGAGTGAATATGGTATTGACAAAGTGTGGGTGGGGATTTAATTATCCAATATTGTTTATTGCAAGCATGGAAATGAGATAAGATTTTGTTTCAGTTTAAGCTAAGGTTTTTGAGGGTTTTCATTTCACTTTCTTCTTTTCTCATTTCTTTTTCAATCTTTTAAGGAGACAGACAGGAAGAAATCTGGCACAAGATTATACCCCCATTTGTATTGCATGAGCATGCTCAAAATGGCAATACATTACTGGCCAGTCGGCCGGTTGGTAGGTCCGTCGATGAATCATTGGGTGATATCTCGCCACGTAGACCGTTTTCGATTGGTTGTTTTAGTGGAGTATGGGGGCCTTTGTTTCCACTACTAAAGTAAGGAACATTTATCCAACATTTAATAATGAAGGAATGACTAGATGAATGACTTTGCATATTCTATGTAGTGTTCTGGTTAAAACTAGATTCAAAAAGTCACTTCTTTCTCTATTTCTTCACTTATTTAACTCTTTTTTATTCCAAAAGCTCATATCCACTGATCCACATAATATTGGAAAATGTAGTTTAATATAATGTATAACATTTGAGTTTTTAGCTGAAGTTGTCCGTTTGGCATGCCAGAACAGAATGCAGATTCAAATTTCCAATATGCCGTTGTGATAATTTGTTTCTGATCAAACTCGACACTAAACGTACATTTCTAAAACAACAAGGTGAGGTGTCTTTGACTAGTATACATAACAATTTGAAACCAATTATCTCATATTTTGAACGGAATCGTCGTCTCCATCAACTCCTATTAATTTCTTACTTTTACTTCTACCGACTTTTTTTAAGTTTTTTTGATGTACTTAGAACAGGGAATAATAAAATAATTAAAATATTATTCTCTCTTGTCATTTTGGTGGTATTTTGTGGAGTTCTTTCTTCAAAACTAAAATTTGAATAGTTCATATCATAGAAACTGTCCCCACTTCCCAACAAGGACGCGCAATGCCAACAAAAAGAGTGACAAAAACGCGGTTTTTGAATTTGTGGACTTCCTTATGATATTCGATTTATATCGGGTCCATAGTCAAAGGTGGAATTTAAAGTGGATCACATTTTTATTTTTTCTGGGTTTAATTGAGATTTAAACACATTAATGAAATTGACTTTGTTCACAAAAAAATAATTTCTAGCACAAAATTAACTTTTTCACAGACAAAACAACTTTGAAACAAGACTCTCCTGTGCCAAGCTACTGTCGACCCGTAAGAAATTTGTGACGGTTTGTGGTTAGAGTGGATGCCCCTTTTGAAGATCACCAATTAAATCTAGTTTTCTTTTTGAGACGATACACTACGATTGGGTTCAGATCCTAAAAAATATCATTAATTAACTTCTTACACAAAGTCTACCGAACTTATCTTCTTCAATAATGTAAGTAATTTTCTCGTAAACTCAAATGGGGAGGTCTCTACGTATGGTGAGTTTGTTGACCAAATTGCCAAAGTATCATCCGTTCTATTAGTTTCTCTATATATGTGCTCAATTTTGAAGTACTCAAAAGACTCTTTTAGCAGAAGGATGTTCCTCCATAGACCCCAGTATGGCCATGACGATCTAGCCCGGTTAGGATTTGATATACGACACCACAATTTTAAAGTCCGAGCGAACTTGAATTCTTCGAATATTTAAAGATATCGGAAGTTTAAGACCAACTTCAACTCATCGCAACTCATGCATTCTTACTGCATTGCTTTCCCGGTAATGCATTGTTAGCCAAGCAAACCTGAATTCTTTAAACCTAGTTATTATATGATCTCTATGATCAGATTAATTCATGATTTACTTACTTTCAACATACCTTTATGTGGGCTAGTTTAATTGAAACTTACTAACTTTTATCCTAACTCCACTTATATTCTGGTTATATCATCAAAATTCTTGTTTTCCCAAAAGTATTGATGACTTTATATTAAAGTATAAGATTAAATAACTTAAATGGTGATGAACTTTTTGGTAAGGCAAACTAAAAGTGCCAGCACACATTTTTGTGTTTAATAAGTTGGATTGAGTTTTATCTAGACACAAAGGCAAACCCTTTACATAGTCAAACAAGAAAAGATCATTTTGTTTAAAAGGTTAATAAGCTCCAAAAGTCATTTTAAGTAAGTTGCCATTCTGGCTTATTTTCTTGTTAAGGTAATTCAACACTTTCTTGGGATCATTGACAACCAGGGGCGTGGGTGTGGGTGAAGGGGTGCCACCGGTGCTTTCGCACCAGACCCCCTCCCTCTTCCAAAGGGACCCAATGGGCTCCATATCTGGAAAATCAAATTGAGCAACGACTTATAATTTAAAAGCCTATGTAATACATGTTATCATATTAGTTTAGTTGGCTCGTGCCTTGCCCCTTGCTATCAAGGTCACGTGTTCGAGTTCCTTTGGCTACAATTTAGATTCTTTTTCTTTGTTTTTTCTATTTTATGGGGTAATGTGACTTGATTTGGACTATGATGTTATAAGGCCCAATGTTAATATTCTGTAGCCCCCATCATAGACATTTAGGTAGATTAGATACTAGGTAAGTTGGTTCCACCATGACTCTAAACGACATGTCATTATTTTTTTTTTTTTTTGGAAACAAAACTCCATTGATGATAAAGATGTCAATTACAAATGAAGTTAAGACAAGGAAGTCCGAAAAAACACATGACCTAGTTACATGGAGGGACAATTAAATGCTGACGTGACTTCATTATGGGCTAACCCGTTTTCAGCACGCGGGACTTGGATGAAGTGTTTCCACTCAAAGGATGCCACCTGCTCCAAAAGGATCGTGCTTATTCTCCACGGGGTGTGATCCCCACCGTTCAAAGCCGCGTCTATCACCGTGAAAGAATCCCCAATAAATAGGGCTTTATGAAACCCTAAATCATTAACCCTCTTAGCTGCCTCCAGTAGAGCTCTTCCTTCACTTTCTAAAGCCGAGCTCGATTGAATCATCTTCCCTTCTCTAACCAGAAAAATCCCACTAGTATTTTGGATCACCACTCCAACTGAGGCTCCTTGTGATCTAAATGAGCCATCAAAGTGCACTACCACTGCGTCAGAAGGAGTAGACAGTGAAAGATTTTGTGGTGGATCTAAACCATTTGAGTATGTGGTTGAATCTTCGTCGATGACTTTTGCTGCTCTGATGATAAGGGTTTGAAGATGTGGTCGATTGTTGTTGAAGATTAAGTCGTTTCTAGCCTTCCAGAATAACCAAATCAGGTAAAAGTAAAACTTAGTTCTTTTTGGGTTTACCTTGTTATCTGATATAAGTTTTCTGATGAGTGATTCTGGTTCTTCTTCCATTGTACATATGATGTATTGTTGAGCAAGGGTCCACATCTCTGCAAATCTGGGGCATTTGTTGAAAAGATGGGTGGTCGTCTCTGGTTCCTGGTTGCACAAACGGCAAGTGGTGTCGATCTGCATGTTACCCTTCCCAATATTGTTCAACACCGGTAAACCTCCATTAACTAACTTCCATATAAACAGTAGTACTTTTGGTTCCAACTGTTTAATTTTCCAGAGAGCTGACCATGGGAAGTCCGACTTAGCCCTAGGGTTAGGCAGATGAGAGGAAATCTCTTTGAAAAATGATTTCGAGGTAAAAGTACCGTGTTCAGTAGGAATCCATAATAATCTATCTAGAATCATAGATCTAGAGAGATGAATATCTGAGATAGCTTTAGCAGTTGCCTCTGAAAAATATCTGTTTACTATATCCATTTTCCAAGTATATGAAGATTAGTCTATTAAATCTTTCACCCAATATATATTTTCAGGGAGTTGTTCTACCAGTTGAGCTTTGAAGTTAGGGACATTTAGAATCCATGGGTCCTTGGAGATTATCAACGATGATCCGTCGCCCACTTGCCAGCAGCAGTTTCTTTTAAGTGTGTCCTTCACCTCCATGAGTGCCTTCCATAGCGGAGTAGCATTAGGTTTCTTTTCTGCTTCCCAAAAAGTATTTGTATTGTAATACTTAGCATGAATGATTTGAGCCTATGTAGCATTAGGTTGGACCAGCAGTCTCCAGGCTAACTTAGCCACCAATGACTGGTTGACTTTAGACAATTGCCTAATGCCTAAACCACCTAGTTCCTTAGGTTTTTGGAGTATTTCCCAAGGGAGGAAGTGCATCTTACTTGCATTTTCCTTGTGATCCCACCAAAAATTCCTCTCCAACCTCTCAAGTTGGTTCAGAGTGCCTTGAGGAAGAAGAGAGAGCCCCAGGAAATACGTACATATTGGGCTTAAAGCCCCTTTGATGAGAGTGGTACGCCCTGCCTGAGAGATAAACTTTCGTTTCCAACCTGCAAGTCGCTTGTTAAACTTCTGCACTAAAAAGTCATGAGATTGAATACGATAGTTAGGCTTTAGTATGAGGGTGCCCAAATACTTTTCCGTGTCATCCATGAGGGGAGCTTGGAGTTGATTAACAAATAACTCCCTGAGTTCTAAAGGCACTCCAGAACTGAAAAACAATGCTGATTTTGAGAAATTAACTGCTTGACCTGAGAAGTTAGTATAACAATCCACCAACAGTTGTATGGACTGGAGGTTTTTTAAAGAGGTCTCCCCCATTATAATTAGATCATCCGCAAAGAGTAGATAAGAGACATAAGGAACATGTCGGTTAACTCTATATCCTTTAAATATCGATTCTCTTTCATATTTCTCAACAAGTAAACTGAGGGACTGAGACATCAATATAAATAAGTACGGAGATAACGGCCAACCTTGTCGAAGTCCTCTTGTAGATGAAAATCTGCCATATTTTTTCCCATTCACGAGTGCACTATAAGTAGGAGAGGAGATGCAACTGAGAATCAGATTTAGAAGGTTGCCATGAATACCAATTTGACTTAACACTTGTTTCAGAAAAGTCCAATCCACACGATCATACGCTTTAGCCATGTCTAATTTAAGCATAAAGTCACCCGACTTTGCTTTCGACGCTTTCATGGAATGCATCGATTCCCGAACGATGACAATGTTAACAATTATTTGTCGGTTAGGCACAAAAGCATTTTGCTGCCACCCAACACATTCCTCCAGAAGTGGCCTTAATCTGTTAGCTATGATCTTTGTGATGACCTTGTATAAAGTATTGCACAAAGCAATTGGCCGGTAGTCGGCTGCCTTCGAGGGATTCGCAGATTTGGGGATGAGTACCAAGTTCGTCTCATTATACTCAGCTGGAAAGTGGCCCTGCCTGAAACATTCCTGAATGAAATTGATGATATCCGGGCCTATAATGTTCCATCCATTTTGATAAAATAAGCTAGGAAGTCCGTCAGGGCCTGGGCTTTTAATGGCCCCCATCTTAAAAATAACAGAAGTTATCTCATCCTCCGTAGGGATCCTCGAAATGGCTAGTAGACTATCTGGCTCCAATTGATGATAGTTAGACAATACATCAGGTGGAATAGGAGTTACCTGTTCTGCTGTTAGCAAGTTCTGAAAGTGAGCTACGAGAGAATCTGCTATATCAGCCTCATTTGTAATTGTCACCCCTTCTTGAGTTGTAAGCTTTTGGATATAATTTTTCCTTCGTCTTGTGGTGACCGCTACATGAAACGCCTTAGTGTTTCTGTCCCCGTTTAGTGCCCAATTTTGTCTGGTCCGCTGCTCCAGTCTGGTTCGTTGAATTTCTTCAAGTTTAATAATCTCTTCCTGGATGATTGACTCCTCTTGTATTGACCAGTCTGTGATTGGTTTCGATTGCATTGTGACCAATCTAGATCTCAGAATAGCAATTCTTCTATCCAAATTCCCGAAGGTGTGTCTCCCCCATTCATGTAACTTATTTTTGACCTCTTGTAGACGAATGAGAAGGTCAGGGTCTGATTGATGCCAATGATGATCTAATTGAGTCTTGTAATCACCATGTTTCAGCCAGAAAGCTTCGAACTTGGATTGAACGGTTGAAATTGTTCCGTGAACTTCTGTTTTCAATAAAATTGGACAGTGATCGCTATGGTACCTGGGGAGGTGGAATACCCCTGAATTAGGGTATGTGTCAACCCAATCAGCGGAAGCCATAACACGATCTAATCGTTCTCTAGTGAGAGCCTGTTGCGATCGATTGTTCGTCCACGTATATGCGGGCCCATTAAAGCCTAAATCAATCATACCTGTACTATTGATTACCTCATTGAATTCAGACATATAAGGGATTGTTGACGATCCACCAAATTTTTCTGATATAGTTCTGATCATGTTGAGATCCCCCAAGCAGCAATAGGGGTTAGACAAATTGGATACCTTTTGTTGAATACCTTCCCAAAATGGGTGTTTATCCGGTGCTCTTGGAGGACCATAAACACATAAGATGTCCCAATTTTGTCCTCCTGTTTCATTAATGATAGTACAATGAATTAAATTAGGAGATTGAGATCTTACGTCGAGAGAGATATCTTGACGCCAATATAAAGCCAGACCACCACTCCTGCCTATAGCTGGAACCGTAACTCTATTGGGGAGATGGTGTCTATCTAGATTGAGATTTCTACTGTTGTCTTGTAACCTAGTTTAAGCCAGAAAAAGTATAGAAGGTTTCACTGACTGGAGGAACTGAGATAGGGTATGGCTCGTCGAGGGGTTCCCCAACCCTCGACAATTCCACGACAAAACTAACATGGGCCTTGCGGCTCTTTGGGAGCAGCCGCCACGACCCTATTGTTCTCCGTAGCATCAGAGTGATTACTTTTCAGCAATTTCAGATTTTGAGACTCTGAATTAAGTGATCCCCTCGCCAGTCGTTTCACGTTACTACGACTAGGTTCCGGTCTAATTATCAGTGGTTCACTCCCGGTTTCATTATGAGGCGCCTCCAGCAACAAATGAGGAGTGGTCTTGATCGTCTTGTTTTTTTTTTTTTTTTTTTTTTTTTTTTTTTTTTGAGAATTCGACTACGGTCTACGTTAGTCGTTACAAGGCATTGATGCATCATGGAGATGTAATGAGCACGATAACCGCCTACTTTAAACTGAGAATGAAAGAGGCCTAAAGCCCGACAACGAAGAGGCCTAAAGCCCGACAAATTATTACATTATTCATAGCCTAAATTACATAGGATAAATCTTGATGGCAACTGCTTCCACCGAGACTCGATCCCACGACCTCATGGTCTTAAGAGGGGTGTCCATCCGTTACACCAAAGGGTGGTGGACGTCTTGATCGTCTTGTTCGGTTTGAATTTCCTCAACTTAATTAGTGGGTCCCTCAAATTAAAGGTGGTATCCTGACCATGACTAGGATCACCTAAAGCCGTGGGAGTAGTTTCCTTATTCTTCTCTGTTGAGGGGAGAACACGATCTTGCCTAGGATCTCCTTGGAACGTGGGGTTGGTTACATTAACCACCATATTCGGATTTTGTGTAACTGAATCCGCTGGGATTGGCACCGCACCACCACTCCTCCTTACTCCGCCTTGTGATTCCGTCATCTGGATTGAGTTCCTACGGCCTACCTCCCAGTTTGATAAAACTTTGAAGGATTCTGGATATTTTGGTTAAGCTTGCCTCATGACTGCCTCCTGCTGGTGCGGATTAAGGGAGTCATTCATGAATTCCAAAAGTTTTAGCCTGCCAGAACAGAAATCCAGGGAATGGCCCAATAGACCACAATAGAAGCAAAATCTTCCAATTTTTTCAAACCGAAGCGAAATCAATTTAGATTCGTTACCAATTTTAAAAAATACATAATTTGGAAGAGGATCACAAATAGAGACTTCCACCTTAGTTCTACCATAACCACTACCTTTAGACACTTCATGTGGTAGCAGCGGGATATAGTTGCCTAACCCATTTGCTAGCAAGTTGACTGTATTAGCATTTAGGAATTGATAAGGAATTTCATGGAATTGCACATAGAACTAAGCTTTAGAGAATTGATATATAACGTGTTTATTATTTCATAAACATGTTTATTTTGACGAGTTAGATGCCGACGGTAAAACTAAAGAACAAAATTAGATATATAACGTTTCAATTTTTTTTTCTTCCTCTCCTTCCTGTCATCTTTCTTTTTCTTACAGTCCTCTTTTCTTAAAGACTGGAGGACCCTTAAATCTTAAATTAAGTCTAATAACAAGAAAAGTAAATGATTCAAAAAATGAATGGTAGTTTAGTTGGTAAATATTTTGCACAACAACCATAAGGTCACACGTTCGATACACTTCCCTTTATCAATTTTTTTGTTTATTATCTCAATTCATTATTCTCTCGAAGTATTAATAGTAATAACAACTATTAATTATAGATAAATCACTAGTTTTAATTAAAGACTAGTTGTGAAGTATGATATTTATTGTTAATTTTTTTCCCATAGAACAAATTTAGTTCGATGTGTGCAATCTTTTGCTTAAGCAAATTTTTCCGAGAAAAGAAATAGACAACTTAGATTCATCTTAAATAAGAAAAATTTCTAGCTAAATTTATTTGGATTTTTGCTAAATGCATTATATTTGAAAAAGAAATTTGCGTTTTTAACGTTATCGGAGAAAGGGCCTCCAGTATTTTTTTCGCACCGGCCCCCCAAATTCTCAGCCACGCCACTGTTGACAACTTACATTTCAAGCCCATTTTATGGTACATAGTATATATTATCCAACTTAATTGGATTATATATTACATTCATATCTTTACGAAATGCAGAGCGTCCATCACCACTTTCTGCAGTAGAGAGACACACATGTTACCACCTAATCTAAGCAGGTTTCACAAAAAAACCAATGCTAGTTTTTGATCGAGTGTCAAAAATTGAGTGAACGAATCATCAGAACTTCAAACGAAAATGAAATAATAACTTGGAAAGAAATACAAATCAAATATATCTTTAAGAGCGCTAGCTGAACTTTTTTTTGTTGAAAGAGCACTAGCCGAACTTGGCAGGCAAAATCTTATCTCTACACTTTTCCTTCCAATAATAAATTGTTGTGGTAAAAGGATTGTTGGTGAGATGGGTATGAAATGTTAAGAGGAATGAGTGAGAGAGAGAGACTCAAGATCGAGTCAGTGAGATGGAGAAGAAGAAGAAGCCGAGTGGAGGAAGATAGGAGGGATTTGAGATTTGAAATGTTATTCTCTCTTAATCAAATAACATGGTTATACAAGGGTATATATATATGTAGTTTACATAAGATAACAATGAAAAGATTTACTAAGATACAAATCTAGGCTAAGTAATTGACTAAGTCCAATTCGGTTGTGAGGAGAGGATCGGCTGGTATATGGGTAGACCCGGATGAGTCATGTATACACAATGTTAATATTCCCCCTCAAGTTGGAGCAGAAATTGTAGTGATGCCCAACTTGCCAATTATGCGCTGAAAAACGTCCGCTCCAAGTGGTTTAGTAAATACATCAGCAAGTTGTTCTGCAGTTGGCGTGTATCGAGGAGCGATTAGCTTTGTCTTGATCTTTTCACGAACTACATGACAATCGATTTCAATGTGTTTTGTTCTTTCGTGAAAAACCGGATTATCAGCAATGTGAAGAGCTGCTTTGTTGTCGCAGTGAACTGTCATGGGAGTATGGTGAGAAATACCGAGATCATTGAGTAAGAATTTAAGCCATTGTAGCTCACATGTGAGTGTGGCCAAGGCGCGTTATTCAGCTTCAACTGACGATCTAACAATTGTGGATATCTAAAGTGTATCGTCGTTGGCATAGAAAAATGCCTTTAGAAGAGCGAGAGACTTCAATACCAAGAAACTATTGGAGAGAACCAAGATATTTGAGGGAGAAAGTTTTATCAAGAAAACCTTTGAGACGAGAAATCGCAGAGTCATTTGTTCCAGTGATAATGATGTCGTCCACGTAGACTAGGACATAAAGAGAGTCACACTTTGTTGAAAAAGTGAATAAGGAGTAATTAGCAAGAGATTGAACAAAACCCTTGTTGATTAGAACCGAAGAAAATTTTGAGAACCATTGTCGTGAAGCCTGTTTAAGGCCACAAAGTGATTTATGGAGTTTGCAAACTCGTTGTTTCCCCTTAGTACAGAAACCGGGTGGTAATTTCATGAATGCTTCTTCCTCAAGGTCACCTTGAAGAAAAGCGTTATTGACGTCCAGTTGATGGAGTGACCATCCTTTAATGGAGGCAATAGAAAGTAGGGCACGAACAGTAACTAATTTGACAACGGGTGCAAATGTATCTGTATAATCTAAGCCCTCAATTTGATTGTATCCTTTAGCAGCTAAGTGTGCCTTATAGCGTTCAATGGAGCCATCCGAACGATGTTTGATTTTATATACCTATTTACATCCTATGGGACGTTTTCCATTAGGTAAGTTAACAAGCGACCATGTTTTGTTGGATTCCAAAGCAGAAATCTCTTTTGCCATAGCATCTCGCCAATGAGATGAAGTCATTGCTTGGGAAAAGGAGCGAGGTTCCGTATTAGAGAGAACGGAGGTGAGAAAAATTTTATGATCATTAGAGAGAGAAGCAAAAGACATATACAGTCAAAGGATATGTAATGGTCGAAGGAGACGTGGCGGAAGGTAAGGTGTTACAAACATAGTCTCGGAGATGAGACGGGGGACGACGATCACGTTGTGGTCGGGAATTTGTCTGTTGAGAAACAATATTAGACGGACCAGTAGGTGGAGTGCCTGTAGAGGCAGGAGAATTGGGACAATCAGACTGTCCAAGAGAGAAGGGCGATGTGGCCAGTGAGGGACATGAGGAGGTGCCTGTAGTGGGATTAGCGCCCATAACAGGGGTGCTTGAAGAGGAAACAGAGCGGTGGGAGGTAGGTGTGTGCCTGTAACAGGGGTGCCTGTAGATACATCAGGTTGAATTTGAGATGGACGTTGGTTTGGATTTTGAGCTGGTCGGTGGGAAACCGGTGGGAGTACAACAGACGGAGAGGGAGGCGAGATGGTATAGGAACCGTCATCGGGAATAGATATGAAATGTGAGGGAGAAGGATGAATAGATTTAGCGGGAGAGATATTTTTCATCGGAAAACAATCTTCCCTAAATAAAACGTCACGTGAAACAAACCTTTTTGGTCCAGAGACAAAAAATTTTGTAACCTTTATGTCCATGAGGGTAACCAATAAAAATACTTGGAATGGATCGTGGTTCCATTTTGTTTTTCGGTGAAGGATGTCGAGCATAGCATAAGCATCCAAATACGCGAAAGTGAGATAAGATAGGAGGTGAAACTAGTAATTTTTCATGAGGTGAGAAACCATCTAGTAAAGGAGATGGTAGTTTATTAATTATGTAGACGACAGTCATAACACATTCGGCCCAAAATTCCAAAGGAAGATGGGCTTGTAAACGTAAAGATCTTGCCACTTCTAAGATGTGACGGTGTTTACATTCAACCACCCCATTTTGTTGGGGTGTATAAGGACATGGACGTTGATGAACGATACTATTGGTAAGGAGCCAATTTTGGACATCTTTATTGACAAACTCAGTTCCATTGTCAGAACGTAGAGTTTGAATTTGAGGAAAAATCTTATGTCCACTTCCAGTGTGGATAGAAGAAATCGTAGTTCCAAATTGTGTTTGAATGTATTTGGAAAAATTTGAAAGATGATGTTTAGTATCGGATTTTGATGTAAGAAAGAATACCCATGTACAACGTGAGTAGTAGAGTGAGAAAAGAGCGATTCCCTGATAGGGATGGAATAGTAAATGGTCCCCAGACATCTGCATGAAGTAATTCAAAAGGTTTCGTGGAAACAGAGGAACTAATCGGAAACGGCAAACGCGTCTGTTTTGATAATGGACAAACATCACACGGAACTTTATTAACTGAATTCAAGGGAATACATGAAACATGTTTAACTAAAAAATTCAAACGTGAAGAACTAGGATGACCTAAACGATAATGCCATAAGTTTGAAACTGAATTACAAGTAGAAAATGCAGGAAAGAAAACTCTAGGTTCCGTGCGTAGAAAATATAGTCCATCTTTTGGATCACCATGTCCAATCCTCTTTCCCATCGCCGGGTCCTGAAAGATACAAGAGAAGGAATTGAACGTAACATCACATGAAAGTGAGCGAGAAATTTCCGAAACAGAATTCAAATTGAATCTAAAAGACGGTATGTGAAGAACGTTATGAAGATAAAACGTATTAGTAAATGAAATCGATCCAATGTGTAAAACTTGGATGCGAGAATCATCCGGTAATCGGACAAAATAATTTGGAGGAGCTCGGAAATAAGTAGAAAAGAGAGATAAGTCAGAACATATGTTCTTGGAAGCTCCGGAATCAATGACCCACATATGAGAAGGAGTGACATTACCTGTGAGTTCACGGTCGGTTCCTGTCCGGTTTGAAATTGAGTATCACTGGGGGTGCTTGTAGACGGGGTGCCTGTAGATTGTCGGTGCTGGGTCAGCATGCTACAAAGATTTGCATACTGTTCAGAAGACATAGATGTTGCTGAAGGCACCACTGAGTTTGCCGATTGTTGGACAGTAGCCGTGTTGGTACTCGAGCGTTGGCGATTCGGGTAACCATGAAGCTTATAGCAAGTGGTTATGAGATGTCCATGTATGCGGCAATGATCACAAAAGGGACGTGGTCTCTCGGGTCTTTGCTTCTCTGTTTGGTCAGACCTATCAAAACGAGTATGTGAACCATAGTTCGAGTTCGGGACAGCAAGGACAGCAGCTTCGGGAGTTATGGACGACTCATAAAACAAGTTTTGTTGAACTTCTTCCTGTTTAACCAAAGAGTGAATACGAAGAAGTGAAGGAAAAGGCTCCATAAGGAGGATTTGGCTACGTATAGCCGAAAAACGATTGTGTAAACCTTGGAGGAATTCCATGACGCGATCTTGATTACATCGCTCAAAAAGGGATTTACCATGTCCACATATGCATGGTTCAAGAGATATTAAAGAGTTTAACTCATCTTGGAGAGATTTCAAACGAGTAAAATAGGTCGAAACATCAGAACCGTCTTGTTTTAAACAAGCAATGGCGCGTTTGAGTTGGAAGATCTTTGGAGCGTTTGTTTGATGGAAACGCTCATGTAAATTGCGCCATATTTCTGCAGCACTTTCGTCATACAAGATTGATTGACGAATATCCGGTTCAACGGAGTTTAGAAGCCAACTAGTGACTAAGTGGTTGCAACGTTCCCATGATTCTAACTAATTAGGTGATGTTGGTCGAGGAATCGTGCCATCAACAAAAACGAACTTGCTTTTGGCGCGAAGAGCCATCTTCATGGCTCAAGACCATGAAGGATAATTATCACCCGAAAGTAATGGAGTGATCAAGATGGTTGTTGGAGAGTCTGAATGGTGGACATCAAATGTGGAAAGAGTTGGATTGGGAGAAGGGTTGGTACCAGTGGTGTCGGATGAATCCATAGTTGATTGAAAGAAAGAAAAAATCACTGCTCTAATACCATATTAAATGTTAAGAGGAATGAGTGAGAGAGAGACTCAAGATTGAGTCAGGGAGATGGAGAAGAAGAAGAAGCCGAGTAGAGGAAGATAGGAGGGATTTGAGATTTGAAATGTTACTCTCTGTTAATCAAATAATATGGTTATACAAGGGTATATATATAGTTTGTTGGAATCGTCTCTCCAGCAGGAGCGTTTTTTGCCCTTTTGACAAGGTTCCCTTTGTCGAAATAACTCAAATAACATACCGTTGCGTTCGTCTCGTCAAGGGCTTGAATTTCAAGCTTTGGCTTGCTCAAAACCGATTCCGTATGAATAAGATATTAATTTTCGAAGTTTGGGTTTAAATATGGAAATATGTGAAATATTTAAGGAAAGTCCCATATCGGGTAAGTTAAAGGAATATGTAGGGTTTATAATAAGCTGCTCTCCCATACTATAGTATGAATGAAATAAAGGTCCAACGATTTGCGTGGTTTGCACCACGCAAACCACGCACGCGCACGCGCACGCGCGTGGGCATTTAGGGCGCATTGGGCGCTTTAGAGGCGCTCGCACGCACTTTGCACTTTGCACTTTGCACTTTGCACTTTGCACTTTGCACTTTGCACTTTGCACTTTGACTATACGCTAGGAGCATAGAAGCCTTTGTTTTATTTTAAATACCAAAGGCAATCCGACGGACAAGATTAAATCTACATCCGACGGACCAGATTAAACCCGTGGATCAGTACCTCCTTTCTTCAAGAGGGTTGTGACTTTTCCCCCCAAAAGTGAGGGTTGTGACTTTTCCCTCCAAATGTGACTGTTAACAAACAGTCACCTCTCACCTTTAAATAAGCCATGAAACCAGACTTCAAAATTCACTTCGAATTAAGAGAGTTTAAGGCATTCAAGAGTTTTCAATACTTACTGACGTTCGAAAGAGTTTTCAGATCTAAGTACCTCCGATCCGAAAAGGTAATCCGTTGTATCCTGGGAGACAAATCGCCTATACTTTTGGTACAATAAACAGGGCGAATTATTGTCTTAAGGAAAGAGATCACTCGTCTCAGTTCTAACTAATATAATTTCTGTTCTTTATCCTCTTTCTTATTTTATTAGTTAAAGATACAATTTGTATCTGAAATTTAAAAACAGAGTACTAACCTTCTGTTTTTCATTTAAGAAATTTTAGTTAAAATACTGACTGTTTATCTCTGAAAAATTTCAGAAGGATATTATCATTGTTTAAAAGAAACAAGACGATAATATAGTATACGGATTAAAACAACAATCTTAAGACAATAATTTTATTTTGATTTGTATACTGAAAGGTGTATTCTGTTTTTCAGAAAAAATGGCAAGCAATGTTGAGTCAGAATGAAATCAGTTGGTCCAACCACTCATGCTGAAAAACCCGAGAAGTTCTGCGGGATTGATTTCAAACGCTGGCAACAGAAAATGTTGTTTTATCTGACTACCCTTGGGTAGGTCAAATATTTAACAGAAAGCAAGCCTGTGTTGAACGAAGATGGTGATGTTCAACACGTATCAGCAATCGAAGCATGGAAACATTCTGATTTTCTATGCAAGAATTATATCCTTAATTCCTTAGATAATGGGTTGTATAATATTTATTATGTTATGGATACTGCAAAGGATTTATGGGAAACTCTAGCAAATAAATATAAAACTGAGACTGCTGGAGTGAAAAAATTCATAGTAGGGAGATTTCTTGAATTTAAGATGACTGACATAAAGTCAGTAATGTTACAAGTTCAGGAATTCCAACTCATACTACAAGAATTAAAATCAGAACATATGGTTACAAATGAAGCTTTCCAGGTCAGGGCCATGATAGAAAAATTACCTCCTGGATGGAAAGATTTCAAAAATTATTTACGTCACAAAAATAAAGACATGTCCCTTGAGGAGTTAATTCTAAAACTCCGAGTGGAAGAGGACAGTAGAGTTGCAGAAAAGAAAAATGAAAAGTCTTCTTCTGATTCCAAGTTTAATATGATTGAGGGTGGTTCCACACCCAACCAAAAGCGTCAACGTCCTCCTAGTCAAGGAGCAGCCACAGGTAAGTCAAATAAACGAAAGTTTGAAGGTGACTGCTACACTTGTGGCAAGAGAGGACATCTTGCAAAAGATTGTCGTTCGAAAAACGGCAAAGTCAAGAAATATAAGAAGTCAAAAGGAAAGATCAAGGCAAAGAATCAAGCTTCTGTAGTAGAAGATAATGAGCCCGAAAATCTATGTGCTATGGTGACGGGAGTAGAAGACATTTCTGAAAAATTTCAGAAACTTAACTTGTGTTCTATGATTTCTGAAGTAAATCTCGTCGCAAATTCTATGGAATGGTGGGTTGATACGGGAGCAACAAGGCACATCTGTGCCGACAAAAATCTTTTCTCAAACTATACCGAAATAAATGGAGGAGAAACTTTATTCATGGGAAATGACGCTACCTCCAAGGCCGTGGGAAAAGGAAAGGTTATTCTGAAATTTACTTCTGGAAAAGAAGTAACTTTGAACAATGTACTGCATGCCCCAGATGTTCGAAAGAATCTTGTCTCTGGGTCTCTACTTAGCAAGAACGGTTTTAAACTTGTTTTTGTTTCTGATAAGTTTGTACTTTCTAAGAATGAAATGTATGTAGGGAAGGGATATTGTACTGGGGGGTTATTTAAGTTAAACGTTATGACTGTAACTCCTAAGAATATTAATAAAGATATTAGTTCTGCTTACATTGTGGACTCTTGTGAAATTTGGCATGAAAGGCTAGGTCATGTTCACCATAACTCTCTGAAGAAGTTAATGCACATGAACCTAATCCCGAAATTTAATACAGACTCTAAAACAAAATGTCATGTATGCATAGAATCTAAATTATCTAAGAAACCGTTCCATTCAATTGAAAGAATAACAGAACCATTAGACTTAGTACATAGTGATCTATGTGACTTAAAAATGGTCCAGACAAGAGGAGGAAAAAAGTACTTTATAGCCTTCATCGATGACTGTACAAGGTATTGTCATGTTTACTTATTGAGAAGTAAAGATGAGGCGATTGAGAAATTTGAACTTTATAAGAATGAAGTTGAAAATCAAATGAACAAAAAGATCAAAGCTTTAAGAAGTGACAGAGGTGGTGAATATGAGTCACCATTTGCTGAAATTTGTGCCAAAAGTGGCATTATTCATGAAACTACTGCCCCTTACTCACCCCAACAAAATGGTATAGCTGAACGTAAGAATCGAACTTTAAAAGAAATGATGAATGCTATGCTAATAAGTTCTGGACTACCCAAAACTTGTGGGGGGAAGCTATTCTTTCAGCAAATTACATATTAAATAAATTGCCTCATAAGACAACAGGTAAAATACCATATGAGATGTGGAAAGGAAGACCACCGTTGTTTAAATACATCAAAGTGTGGGGGTGCTTTGCTAAGGTGATGGTCCTTCCTCCTAAAAGAGTCAAAATAGGACCAAAAACAGTAGATTGTATCTTTATAGGACGTGCCATAAATAGCAGTGCCTATAGATTCTTGGTACACAAATCTGAGATTCCGGATATACAGATAAACACTATATTGGAATCCAGAGATGCTGAATTCTTTGAAAATACGTTTCCATACAAAACGAATTCAGATAGCTCCTCATTAAAAAGAAAACGTGACCAAACCGAAGTGGTAGAAGCATCTAACAAAGATGAATCTGAGTTAGAAAAAGAAACACTTCAAGAGATTGAACCCGAGTTAGAAACTGAAGAACCTCGAAAAAGTAAACGGACAAAGGTGGCAAAAACCTTTGGTCCCGATTTTCTGACATATCTATTGGAAAATGATCCACAGTCATTTGTAGAAGCTATGAGAAGCCCAGAAGCTTCCTTCTGGAAGGAAGCTGTAAACGATGAGATTACGTCCATCATGTATAATCACACTTGGGAACTAGTAGAATTGCCTCCAGGTTGCAAGCCTTTAGGTTGCAAATGGATCTTTAAGAAGAAAATGAAAACAGATGGATCAGTCGACAAGTATAAGGCAAGACTTGTAGCAAAAGGGTTCAGACAACGAGAAGGTCTTGATTACTTTGACACTTATTCTCTTGTAACTCGAATCACCTCTATTCGGTTGCTACTGGCAATAGCATCCATACATAATTTAGAAATACACCAAATGGATGTAAAAACTGCTTTCTTGAATGGGAAACTAGAAGAAGAAATATATATGAGTCAACCAGAAGGGTTTGTCATTCCCGGCCAAGAAAGAAAAGTATGCAAGCTAGTAAAATCACTTTATGGGCTAAAACAGGCTCCGAAGCAGTGGCATTTGAAATTTGATAATATATTGATATCAAATGGTTTCAAAATTAATGAATGCGATAAATGTGTCTATACTAAGACCACCGCAAATGGATGCATTATCCTATGTCTATATGTAGATGATATGTTAATTATGGGAAATAATTTAGATATCATAAATAAAACTAAGAAGATGTAGTCTAAAAATTTTGATATGAAAGATTTAGGCAAAGCAGAAGTCATCCTTGGCATGAAAATTTCTAAAACTGATAACGGAATAAGTTTATCACAGTCTCATTATGTTGAGAAGATTTTAGAAAAATTCTGCAAGACTGACCAAAAAGTTGCAAGTACACCGATAGACCCAAGCATTCACTTAATGAAAAATACGGGTCAAGGAGTCAGACAATTAGAGTATTCTAGAATTATCGGCAGTTTAATGTATCTAATGAACTGCACTCGACCAGACATAGCTTACTCAGTTAGCAAACTGAGTAGATATACAAGCAATCCCAGTAACATACATTGGAATGCTATCATTAGGGTTCTAAGATATCTGAGAAAAACTAAGGAATATGGGTTGAATTACACCAAATATCCCGAAGTACTAGAAGGGTACTCCGATGCAAATTGGATCTCAGATACAGATGATAGTAAGTCAACTAGTGGATATGTGTTTACACTAAGTGGGGCTGCCATTTCATGGAAATCTTCAAAGCAGACGTGCATAGCTCGATCCACAATGGAATCTGAATTCATTGCTCTGGATAAAGCAGGGGAAGAGGCAGAGTGGCTGCGAAACTTCCTGGAAGACATTCCAATTTGGTCCAAGCCTGTGCCAGCAATTAATATACACTGCGATAATCAAGCAGCGATTGCAAAGGCACATAGCAAAATGTATAATGGTAAGTCTCGTCATATAAGACGTCGACATAATACCGTAAAGCAATTGCTCTCAGAAGGAGTCATAACTGTAGATTATGTCAAGTCCAAAGATAACAGTGCGGATCCATTTACAAAAGGGTTATCTAGAGAGTTGGTAATTCCATCATCGAGGGGAATGGGGCTACTGCCTAATGAAAATGAGTAAAGTCATAACGGAAACCCAACCAAGCTGACTGGAGATCCCAAGATCTTGGTTCAATGGGAAACTGAAGTTATATACTGACTCGATAGTAACACTGAAAGAGAAATATCTCTTACCCATTCCTATGATGAATCAGTGTTGCCTGCAAATAGAAAGGATAAGCATTTGGCTTTTAGTAATTACTAATTTTAGAATTTCTTCTGAAATATGGTATTGCAGGATACCATTAAAAGAATTACCTATATGTGTGTGAACTGAGGCCGGTTCTATGAGAAGGTCGTAAAGGCAGACTTCTTTAACACACACACGAAAACCTGGGAATGTTCACGGCCGAAATGAACACAACCGAGAACTACAGAAAGTAAGGAACTAGCTGTGTGATAGTTATTGCATTGGTATGCAGTTCATAAGACTCAGTTCAAGACATATGTTCACTAAAGTCTTTGCAAACCCGATAACTATTCGCTACGGAAGATTCAAAGCCAAAAGCTATCTTTCCCGATGCAGAAAACTTCCGTTTGAGAACTATAGCAATGCTAACAGCATATTCGAAAGATCAATATTTATTCATGTGGGGGATTGTTGGAATCGACTTTCCAGTAGGAGCGTTTTTTGCCCTTTTGACAAGGTTACCTTTGTCGAAATAACTCAAATAACGTACCGTTGCGTTCGTCTCGTCGAGGGCTTGAATTTCAAGCTTTGGTTTGCTCAAAACCGATTCTGTATGAATAAGATATTAATTTTCGAAGTTTGGGTTTAAATATGAAAATATGTGAAATATTTAAGGAAAGTCCCATATCGGGTAAGTTAAAGGAATATGTAGGGTTTATAATAAGCTGCTCTCCCATACTATAGTATGAATGAAATAAAGGTCCAACGATTTGCGTGGTTTGCACCACGCAAACCGCGCACGCGCGTGGGCGAATGGGCGTTTAGGGCGCATTGGGCGCTTTAGAGGCGCTCGCACGCACTTTGCACTTTGACTATGCTTCTAGGAGCATAGAAGCCTTTGTTTTATTTTAAATACCAAAGGCAATCCGACGGACAAAATTAAATCTACATCCGACGGACCAGATTAAACCCGTGGATCAGTACCTCCTTTCTTCAAGAGGGTTGTGACTTTTCCCCCCAAAAGTGAGGGTTGTGACTTTTCCCTCCAAATGTGACTTTTAACAAACAGTCACGTCTCACCTTTAAATAAGCCATGAAACCAGACTTCAAAATTCACTTCGAATTAAGAGAGTTTAAGGCATTCAAGAGTTTTCAATACTTACTGACGTTCGAAAGAGTTTTCAGATCTAAGTACCTCCGATCCGAAAAGGTAATCCGTTGTATCCTGGGAGACAAATCGCCTATACTGTTGGTACAATAAACAGGGCGAATTATTGTCTTAAGGAAAGAGATCACTCGCCTCGGTTCTAACTAATATAATTTCTGTTCTTTATCCTCTTTCTTATTTTATTAGTTAAAGATACAATTTGTATCTGAAATTTAAAAACAGAGTACTAACCTTCTGTTTTTCATTTAAGGAATTTTAGTTAAAATACTGACTGTTTATCTCTGAAAAATTTCAGAAGGATATTATCATTGTTTAAAAGAAACAAGACGATAATATAGTATACAGATTAAAACAACATAGTTTAC
The DNA here is from genome assembly GCF_041429995.1 of Eschscholzia californica. Taxonomy (NCBI): domain Eukaryota; kingdom Viridiplantae; phylum Streptophyta; class Magnoliopsida; order Ranunculales; family Papaveraceae; genus Eschscholzia; species Eschscholzia californica. The sequence continues at coordinate 6,613,533 of NW_028238198.1, read as the reverse complement.
ATAAGATAACAATGAAAAGATTTACTAAGATACAAATCTAGGTTAAGTAATTGACTAAGTCCAATTCGGTTGTGAGGAGAGGATCGGCTGGTATATGGGTAGACCCGGATGGGTCATGTATACACAGTGTTAATAGTTTTGGCCCGGTCGTGGATGGGGGAAGCTTCATAAATGGATGTATTTGGATCATACCTTAAGCGAGAAAGAAGGTGTTTGTCTGGCCTCGAGGAATTCATTGCTTTCCCACAATTGAGAGTTCTTCGGAAAAACATCCGTCATTACATTGAATAGCATAGCTAGGGTGTTAGATTTCCTTGGTAAGAATTCTGTTTTATTTCAATGAATCTTTAAGTACAATTCTAATCTCCATTTATAGGTAGAGTTTAGAAGAAAACTAAAGTTAGTTACAATCTTAACAGAAATCCTAATTAGTTAGTTTTCCTAACTAATTCTTTATTTGCTACAGGTGCCTATAGAAGTTTCTTGTTGTGCTTGACCATCACACCAGACTTCCACACCAGACTTCATGGACTATTTTGACTTGGACTGCTTGACTTGGACTTGGACCACAACCCTAGTCTGTATTGACCATTTGACTAGAGTTGACTGTATAAAAGAAAATGTCTTGCCCTATTTTCATTTCATCTGGTTCTCTCAAACCCTAGTTCTTACAACCCCCCTCAAACGAATGGGGAAGAGAGAGACGATGAACCATTAGTTTGGATCTCAACTTCTGAAACAGATCAAAATCTAAACCCTTTGTAAAGATGTCCGCTACTTGATCTTTTGTGGGAATATGAAGAACAACAACCAACCCTTCCGAAACCAGATCCCTTACATAATGAAAGTCGACTTCAATATGCTTCGTTCTCGCGTGGAAAACTGGATTGGAGGCTAGGTATTTCGCACTTATGTTGTCGCAGTAAAGCTTAAATGGTTTCTGTAAAGGAAACCGAAGCTCGGCCATCAGGTATGAAATCCATACGACCTCAGTTGCCATTGTTGATAAGGCTTTATATTCTGCCTCTGTAGAGGACTTTGCTACTGTCGCTTGTTTCTTTGAGCTCCAAGATATGATGTTTGACCCTAAGAAGACACAGTACCCAGCAGTAGACTTTCTGGAGTCAGGACATCCTGCCCAGTCTGAGTCTGAGAAAGCTGTTATTGTTGTTAGATCACTTGGAGATAATCGAACTCCAGAACCAACTGAGCCTTTTAAATACCTGAGAATCTTCTTGACCAAAATTAGATGGGTTGAAGTAGGACTATGCATGAACTGAGCTGTGTAGTTTACAGCAAAAGAAATGTCTGGTCTGGTTAATGTCAAATATTGCAGAGCCCCAACTAGACTTCTGTATTCAGTTGGATTGGAGAGAATTTCACCATTGTGAATAGATACCCTTTGTCCACTAGACACAGGGAGCTTTGAAGGCTTTGAATTTAATAACCCAGGTTTCTTGAGAAGTTGTAGTGTGTATTTATTCTGAGTTAACAATATGGAACTTGAAGTTGTATCATAAGTAACCTCTATACCCAGAAAATATGATAATAAACCCAAATCTTTCATCTTGAATTCTCTGCTGAGATCAGTAATGAGAGTACTTATTTGAGTATTTGAGCTTCCTGTTAGTATTATGTCATCTACATAGAGTAGAAGAACCATAATATCTGAGTTACTATGCATGACAAACATTGATTGGTCTGATCTGCTCTTCTGAAAACCATATGCATATAAGAATGTTGCAAATTTATTGAACCAGGCCCTTGGTGCCTGTTTTAGGCCATACAAGGCTTTGTGTAAGTGGCAGACATGAGTCTCTTTTCCTTGTTGAACAAATCCAGGTGGTTGTATCATATATACTGCCTCATCTAAAGTTCCATGTAGGAAAGCATTTGATACATCTAGTTGTTTTATTTGCCAAGATCTTGAGACAGCAATAGAAAGAACTAATCTGATGGTATTGGATTTAACAACTGGACTAAATGTTTCTTCATAGTCCACACCCTCTTGTTGGTGAAAACCCTTTGCTACCAATCTGGCCTTATATCTTTCAATAGTCCCATCACTTTTCTGTTTCAATTTAAAAACCCACTTGCAGCCAAGAATATTCATATTATCATTTGAGGGTACTAGAGACCATGTCTTATTGTCTTGTAATGCTGAAAATTCTTCATGCATAGCTTTCACCCATTCATTATGTTTTGAGGCTTCTTTATAACTAGTGGGTTCAGTAGGAAGCTCCAAAATGGATAAGAAAGCAACATCTAATAGGTGAGATGATGAATAGTGGGCAACAAAATCAGATGGAAGTTGCTTTTGCTTCACAATACCATTTCTGCCTCTAGTGATAACACAATCAGTCTGTTGTTGTTGGACTTGTAGTGTTGAGTTTGCTGGTGTACTAGTAGAACCACTAGGAATGCCCAACTCAGGAGAATATAGACAACTAGATACTGTGTTTGTTGGTGGACTAGTGTTAATACTAGATGTGCCCAAATCAGTTGAGACAGGCTGAATTGTATCCAAAGTAGGCAGAGGTAACAAAATCTGAGAACTAGTATTCTGATCACCACTAGGCATAGAATTATTGATGTGAGCATAGGGAAAATTGTTCTCATCAAAAGTGACATGCCTAGACATGTAAATCCTTTTAGAAACAGGATCATAACATCTATAACCCTTGTGTTCAGCACTATAGCCCAAAAATACACATTGAACACTCTTAGGGCTGAGCTTATCCTTTCTAAGTTCTCCTAGATGAGGGTAGCAAGCACACCCAAAGATTTTCAGTTGTGTGTAATCAGGAGATAAATGAAATAGAGTCTCAAAGGGAGACAAACCCTTTAATGTGGGTGTTGGGACTCTATTGATAATGTAGACAGCAGTATTGAAAGCATCAAACCATAAAGTTTTTGGTAATGAACAGTGAAAGGATAAGGTATTACCTAATTCAGTGATGTGCCTGTGTTTTCTCTCTGCCTTACCATTCTGTTGTGGAGTGTAAGGACAGGAGCATCTAAAGAGAATACCATTTGAATCCAAAAAGGCTCTAAAGTCACCTTTCTTTAGCTCAGGTGCTCCATCAGATTGGAAATACACAATTTTTGTCTTGAGTAAGTTTTCACTTGTTGCCTTAAAGTGAGTAAAGCACTTTATACTGTCTGACCTGAGCTTCATTGGGTATATCCAACTATATTTGCTATAGTCATCTAAGAAAAGTATATAATATCTTGCCCCATTAGGAGTGCACACAGGGGCTGGTCCCCAAATATCACAATGAACTAGATATAAAGATGTATTAGTTGTGGATGAAGAAGTCTCAAATGGTTGACACTTGCTTTTACCCAATTCACAAGACTTGCAGAAAACCTTACTTGTGGTGTTAGAAACAACAATCTTATTCTCCTTATGTAGTTGCTTAATGATCCCATTATGAGAATGTCCTAGTCTGGCATGCCAAATGTCAAAACTAGTAACAACATGTGCCACATGAGCCTGATCAGAATGTAGATTATGTGAATGAACCTCTATAGGGTAAAGATTGTTCTTAACAGGACCTTCTGCTAGAACTTTTTGTGACCAAATATCTTTAATATTGTAACCCCATGGTGAGAATTCAACAGAACATGAATTCTCTTTTGTAAACTTGGATATGGACAGCAAGTTTCTTTTTAGGGTAGGAACACAAAGTACTTTATTTAGAGTAAAATCATGACTTGATGTAGATAATTGAGAATTTCCAATACTAGAGATGGAGAGAAGATTACCACTACCCACCATGACAGCCTCTGTTCCATTATATGGCTGAATAGACTTGAGATTTGCAGCTGAATGTGTCATATGGCTGCTGGCACCAGTATCAGCTAGCCAAGCTTGATCTTTAATATCTGTCTTATGTGATGAGGTGAGAACATGACACTCTTCATTTATAATAATATCATCCTCTGTCTGATTTGTATCATTTATGATTTCTGACTCACATTCTAGAAATATATCATCACTATCAACACATATTGTTGTATGACATTCATGAAATACATCAGTAGAGTCATCATCCTCATACACATAGTCATATATAATAGCATTATTGCATTCTAGAAGGGATTCATCTTCATATAGAAAAGATTGAGACTCAATAGGTTCCTTGGGTGTTCCTGAGCCTTGAATTTCCTGCTCACTTTTAGACTCAGTATGATATCCACTGTGGGACTTGTTTTTGATAAACCTAAAGTAACAAACCCCAGCAGAGTGACCCCATCTTTTGCAAATGCCACAAGGAACAGTAGAGAAATCAAAATCTTCTGCTTTTTGATTCTTATGCTTGATGTTATCTGAATGAGTATGCTGCTGTTGGGATGAAGACATATCCCTTTTTGCAGAATTTTGATTTCTATAATATGAAGGAGATGGCTTTTTAAATTGTTTATTCACTGTACTCCTAACATAATAGGCTTCTTGATCTTCTTGTTTGGAAATAAGCCACTGTTCATGTTGGGTGAGTCTAGACTTAAGTTGTATGAAGGACAATAGTTCATTGTTAGCTCTTAAGGCAATGATAAATTGATCATAATCTGAACTAAGTCCCTGAATAGCAATCCTGACCAAGTCTGAATCACTAATTCTATCATTGACAGATATAAGAGAATCTGCCAATTGTTTGATCTCTCTGAGATATTCAGAGATTGAAACATTTCCCTTCTTGATGGACTGTAGTTTCTTTCTAAGTTGGTCTTTCTTAGACTCAAGACCTTCATTATGGGTAAGGTTAAGACAATCCCAAATTTCTTGAGCTGAATTCAGTCCATATGTATCATAATAGACTGACTTGGATAAAGTACTCTTAAGGTATGATTTGACAAAACTCTCTTTACTTCTCCATATTTGATAATCAGGGTTAACTTGCTCAACCCCATGTATTATTTTAAGTTGTGGTGGTGATTCAATGGTACCATTAACAAACCCTAGAAGATCATATGTTACTAACAATGTTTCCACTTGATCCTTCCACATCAGGAAGTTAGAATCATCAAGTTTTTCTGTGATAAAACTAGTAACAGAAGAGATAGGAGGAAGGTTACCAAGATTTGCTGAAGCCATGATTGAATGTGGAAGCGTGCTTGAAGACAAGTCTGAAGAAACAGTAAGTTTTCCTTGAAAACTTGATTAGATTTCTTCTTCTTTCTTCAAATTTATCTATAGAACTAAGAACTGATGATGAATTTTACTGAGTTTTGATCATCTTTTTGCTTTGTGTTTGATTTTACGAGGTTTGAATTGATTGCTATTGAATTCAAGAGAAGGAAACCCTAATTTTGGATCTAATCTGAGTCTGATACCATGTTAGATTTCCTTGGTAAGAATTTTGTTTTATTTCAATGAATCTTTAAGTACAATTCTAATCTCCATTTATAGGTAGAGTTTAGAAGAAAACTAAAGTTAGTTACAATCTTAACAGAAATCCTAATTAGTTAGTTTTCCTAACTAATTCTTTATTTGCTACAGGTGCCTATAGAAGTTTCTTGTTGTGCTTGACCATCACACCAGACTTCATGGACTATTTTGACTTGGACTGCTTGACTTGGACTTGGACCACAACCCTAGTCTGTATTGACCATTTGACTAGAGTTGACTGTATAAAAGAAAATGTCTTGCCCTATTTTCATTTCATCTGGTTCTCTCAAACCCTAGTTCTTACATAGGGACTAAAAGATACAATTGAGAGATGGATTTATTGCATGAAGATTAGGGCAATAAAATAACTTGCGAAATGGGACTTCATTGATATCGTATTGAAATGCAGATGAAAGACTGACAGTCGACTTTTATCTGGAATGCGAGCCAATAAGAAATGAATAAATAAAACAAAATAAAATAATGGTACGTGGTTCCTATTCAGTAATACTTGTAATTGTATTACGAAAACTAGCCTAGAGACGAACGGACCTATTATATAAAAAACGATTCACATTACTGCGGATGTCACTGGTCTAAGATGCTTAATGACTGTATGGGCCCCTTCAAGCCATTCGTGGGGAAGGTGACTGAAGAGAGCATGAAGCAGAGCAACTATATCACCTCAAAAGAAACACATTAGAGTTCTTACTTGTATTAGTGTAACTAAGCATAGGTTACTATAGAAAGCATGAATCTTAGGTTACAGACAGCTGTTTCCAGGAAAAGTATCTCTTGTGTAGGTCTTTTCGATCTATGGCAAACTCTCCAATTGCTCTAAGCGCATCAATCGGTCAAGGGTCTGAGAGAAACTCTAACACACTATGGCTAGGTTAGCATTCTGGTCTTAAGCAAATCAGTCCTACTCGGTCACTCAGCGGTTAGAGTATCGCTTTCATACGGTGAGAGTCGTCGGTATAAATCCAATAGTCGGTAAAACCGGCCGAAGCCCTTGCTTTTGTCAGCATCATAACAAGCAATGACTGGCGGCAAGGAGTCCGACCAAAGCATCAGTTGCTTCCACTTTTGGCCTCCTTCGTCTGACAGACAAGGAACCCCCTCTTATTCTCTTCATGTATGTGTGTCGTCTGCACCGTCTAGGATAGACGAACAGTTGGGTTTGTGTACCTGGGTCCTAAATTTGTTATAATGGTTTCTGGCTAAGATACCATTTTAAGTTTGTGATCATCAAACTCAAAACTAATTGGCAACGAGTAGAGAGGAACAAGATATTAATATTGGTTATTAGAGTACCGTTTTCCCATGTGGCTTTAGATAATTTAAGACTTGTCGAAAAAACTGACATTGAAGTTGCTCGAAATCGACAAGGAACTGATCATCTCCTGGAGGAAGCTCAAACTCTTGGTTGAGAGTTTTGCCCTCTTTAGAGGTTTGTTCCTGGGTGAAAATGTGTTAGTTTGAACAAAATAACCACACATTCATTAATGCAATCAATCAAGTTAAGGTTGATGAACTACTTTAAAATTGATAAAGACATTCAAACGGATCAAGATTTTAGAAGTGAAGAAACAATTCTTAGGGCAAATCCAATGTATGGGGGTTGGACTCCCAAAATTCAAATTTGGGGAACCCAGTTCCCAGCCCTCATGCTCCAACCCGGGAGCCCCGGTGCTGGGAGGCCCATGCTCCCGGACTCCCAGCCCCGAATGTGACCGTGGGGGTGTTCCCAACAGTCACATTTGGGGTGGATTTCCACTCCACTTTATTTTATTTTAAATTTTTTAAGCTGATTATTTTTATTATTTTAAATACTTCTTTTTAAAATATTGTAGAGTGAGGACAAATTATACCCAAGCGCAAGTACAAGCACAAGCACAAGCACAAGCCCAAGCCCAAAACCCAAGCCCAAGCCCAAAACCCAAGCCCAAGCCCAAGCACAAGCACAAGCACAAGCCCAATCAGAAGCCCAAGCACAAGGTAGAGGTTGAAGAAATCCATGAAAGCAGTTCGAGAACGATGGACTTCATAAGCTCTCCGACAAAATGCTCTTTGGTTTTGGTCCTTTGTTATTTGGTCCTTGGTGGAAATTTAGGTAGTTATGGAAATAGAAAAATGTCGCTAAAATATATCAAAATCTAATTCTCTCGTTTTAACTAAGGGGATTTCGTACAATTTCTTAGACTGTGATAACTGAAATATTTGAAAACATACTCATTTTATAACGATCGATAATCTTACCATCAAGAAATCATTCCGTTATTATACTATCCATAATTTATATTTATAGGAGTAATTACCATTACCATAGGTGAAGGGATTATGTTGGAAAAAAAAAAGACTATGTGTTGAACATGATTAGTTAGAATAAAAAATACAAGAAGGCGTATTTGATAAAAATCCTAAATTCAATTATCAAAGCCAACTACGCTATCTCGATCTTGTATTCTTGTTTGTTTATTCCTATTCCCAAACTAAGAGTAATAGGAGGAATACTTTGTTTATTTTTGAAGAAATTACCAGGATCAACCATGCTCTTTACTTTCACTAATCTCTCGAAGTTGTTCTTGAAGTATTTCCTACCCCAAGCCTTAGCTTTGGAGTAACTCATAGCTTCACCGTTCTTGTAATGACCCAAATCAAGATCACCATAGTTGAGATATGCAGTTCTTGGAAACTTTGTAACATAACTACCCATATACTCATACAACCTTCTCAACCAATTGACATGCTTTTCCGATTCACTTTCGTCAAACCACTTTACCATGTATAGAATATTGTAAATATTTCCAACTCTATGTGGAAAAGGAATTTCAGATTCCGAAATCTCCTTCATCCTTCCACCATAAGGAGTTAAAAACACCGAAAGCGAATCTCCTTCTAACAATATTTCCCATAGCTTTTCGAGACCATCTTTTGGTATTGGTACCTTTACATGATCTGATTTCACCTTCATGAAAGCCTTGGACAAAGGATCTCTATATAGTAAAAATTCTAAAGGAGTACCTGGTGCTATAGAATATAGACGAGATTCAATCCAACTCATTTCAATGCACTTCTCAGCTTTCAACCCCAATTCGGGGAAGCTTTGTTCTATAATGTGGAGGAGTTTGGTAGTTTCACCAAGAAACACGACGGAGAATGCAGCTTGTACCGTTCTTTCCCGTGATCGGTTATTAGCATTAACTAAAGTAAATGTTAGACCAATATAGAGATCTTTGTCGAGCTTATCAGCAACGAACTGCCACCTATGAACAAGATCGGTTGCACCTTGTTCTAATGTTCGGTCGATGGTAGCAATGGTTACAACTGGTGGAACAGGAACCAACTTGATTTTCCACGAAAGAATGACACCGAAACTCGCCCCTCCCCCTCCTCTAATTGCCCAAAATAGATCTTTCCCCATTGTTTCTTTGTTCAAAATTTTGCCATCAACATTGACAATTTTAGCATCAATGACAAGATCAGCTGAAAGCCCATATTTCCGGACCAAAGTACCAAGCCCACCACCACTGAAATGCCCACCAACACCAACAGTAGGAGCAAACCCAGCTGGGAAGCCAAGGGTTTTGCTCTTCTCTGCTATTCTATAATAAACTTCACCAATGGAAGCTCCTGCTTCAACCCAAGCATTGCTATTTTCCACGTCAACGACGATGTTCCGAAAATTGACGAAATCGATAAGGACGAACGGGTTATCGGATATATACGAGAGACCTTCCACGTCATGACCTCCGCTCCGAGTTTTTAGATCTAATCCAGTTTTTTTGGAGCAAATAACAGCAGCTTGAACATGGGACTCATGGGAAGGTGTAATTATGAAGAGAGGTTTTGGTGAAGTTGGCTGCATGAATCTGAGGTTTCTAGCAGAGGAATGTAAAATGTTCAAGTAAGAAGAGTTGGTTTGGGTGTAAAAAGGGATTGGGTTGTTCTTGGGTATGTGAACAAAGGAAGAAATAAGGCACTGAAGAAAGTGATCTTGAATTGAACTTGATGAAATAGTTGAGAATTGGAGGAAGAATAACAAGAAAGGAAGTATGGGAAGTATTTTGGAGATTCTTGACCTTGAAATGCCCATTCTTTTTAATCTCTTACTCTTTCTTGTTTCTTGATTAGAATTATGAGATATTCCTAATGGTATAGATGTCTTAAGTTGAAAACTCATCAGAGTTGAAATAGACATGAATTTAGGGAAATGCTTTCAGTGATAGCCTGATAGTTAGAAGTTGACTTAAAAAAACCTATGTGGCATCTTGTTTACCATATAATTCCATCACTTGTCTTTTAAATCTCAATTATTTAAAATGGAAGGTAAAGATTGTACATTTAGTGATTCTACCTTATTGTAAAATTTCTTTACTCTAGAGTATATTTTTCCAGTTGTTCGAGATAATCACTCTAAGTGGTATCTGATTTGACTTCTTTCTTAGCATCGTACTCTTATGGATTGTTTTTCTTCTTAATTATTTAAAATGAGAAAGTACGATTTGTATCATCAGTGTTCAGTAAAACTTTGCATTACTATTCTATTTCATAGCGATATTTCACGTAATATATTTCTATTTTTACATAGCATAATACAATGTGATAAATATCTTCTTCAAATCTTGTTATGATTAAAAGAATATACTATAATAACTGGCATTCTAGAACAATTTCAATTATGGATTCTCTTAGTAAGTCATTAATTCCTTCTATAGCTAGAAAGATCTTGAAGATGGTAGTTAAATGTAAATTTATGAATAAAGTTATATAAATGTTAAAAAAACCCTTGAATTATTATATTATACTCTTCAATTATTGAACCCCCTCCACTTTTATTCTCTTCTCAATAAGATCCTTCCATCCTTTATCTTCATTTATCCTTATCTTCGGTCGTGACACTATTCTGTCTTCACTTTCGTCCTCATGACCTCAACCCTACCTCCCCCCTCATCTTCATCTTCTGTTACCATGAATTACCACCATCACGACCATCGTAACCACCATCTTTGTCGATTCTATATGCTCTCTTCCTTGGACATAGAGAGAATTTCGGAGGTTCAAAAGTATTAATCCAAATGCAATGAAGTTACTTTGGTCAACCTAGATTGACAAACTTCTTAGAAAAGTTTACCGTCCATCAAACATTCTTTATATGTGTAGAGCCCACATCTTTCTTTAAATAGATTTAAGTGTGTGTCACATGAATGAAATTTTAAATTCTTTTAATTGTCATTGTTACCAAATATAAAAAGGGTTATTTCCCATATGGCCCTTTACTTTGTGACCAGCTTCCCGCCTGGCCCCCCACTTTACGAGAAATACTCATATCCCTTCCGTTATAACACCGTTACTCTCTCTTCCAACATGTTTTCTCTCTCTGCCACCTCGTCAAAACCAGCCACCTCATCACCTTCTCCGGCAAGGTCGCCGGCCGGCCAAATTTCCGGCCGGCGACCTTCAAATATAAAAAAAAAAAAAATTTCTTTTTTTCTCTCTCTTCTCTCTCTCTCTAAAAAAAAAAAAAAAATTTTTTTAATTCTCTCTTCTTCTTCTTCTTCTTCTCTTCTCTCTCTCTTCTTCTTCTTTCTCTATCTCTTTCCCCCCTCTCTCTATTCTCTCTCTCTCTCGACCTCCGGCGACTACGCCGGAGGTCGAGAGAGAGGGGGGAAAGAGAGAGAGAAAGAAGAAGAAGAAGAGAGGGAGGAGAGAGAAGAGAGAGAAAAAAAGAAATTTTTTTTTTTTTTATATTTGAAGGTCGCCGGTCGGCGACCTTGCCGGAGAAGGTGATGAGGTGGCTGGTTTTGACGAGGTGGCAGAGAGAGAAAACATGTTGGAGGAGAGAGAAAAAAAATGGAAGAGAGAGAGTAACGGTGTTATAACGGAAGGGGGCCATATGGGTATTTCTCGTAAAGTGGGGGGCCAGGCGGGAAGTTGGTCACAAAGTAGGGGGCCATATGGGAAATAACCCATATAAAAAAGAAATTAGTTCTCTTATTCTTTTCACTTGAGAATTTGTTCCAAAGAAAGATATCCCTCCAATATTGTCTTTTTCTCTTAAAATTAATAGAATCTCTTTTCCGACAAAGATTTGAGTATAACTAAGAAGTAAGAAACGATACCATTTTTTAACATCACTAACCGTTATTTCTTAACACCATAGTGCTATTCAGGATAGAAGCTAATACCTAAGACAAGATGACAAGGTTTAAATTTATTTAGTACATATACTACCGGTTATGTTTGTGAAAAAAAAAATACTTAACATGTGAATACGACATATAATATCTCAAATCACAACTTGGACCACACTGACAAGAAAGATGCAGGCATAAGAACAAACTAAACGAGGCATAATTGATCTAAATCGCATACCTAATATCTAGGCTTCCTCATAGACTTGTTTGTTCGTCGTTGTACCTAAACTAAGACTAATTGGAGGGATGCTCTGTTTGTTCTTGAAGAAATTACCAGGATCAACCATGCTCTTCACTTTCACTAATCTTTCAAAGTTGTTCTTGAAGTATTTCCTACCCCAAGTCTTAGCCTTGGAGTAACTAATCGCCTCGCCGTTCTTGTAATGACCTAAATCAAGATCATTGTAGTTGAGATACGCCGTTCTTGGAGATTTAGAAACATAGCCACCCATATATTCGTACAACTTTCTCGACCAATCAATATGCTTCTCAGATTCACTTTCGTCGAACCAATTCACCATGTATAGAATATTGTATATGTTTCCAACTCTATGAGGGAAAGGAATTGCAGATTCTGAAATCTCATTCATCCTCCCACCAAAGGGAGTCCATAACAACACAGGCATATCTTCTTCTAACAATATTTTCCATAGTCCTTCGAGCCCATTTTTCGATATTGGTACTTGTACATGGTCTGACTTCACCTTCAAGAAAATCTTCGACACTGGATCTCTATATAGTAAAAATTCTAAAGGAGATCCTGGTGCTAAAAAGTAGATATGAGATTCAACCCAACTCATTTCAGTACATTTATCGGCTTTCAAACCCAACTCAGGGAAGCTCTCTTCCATAATTTGAATGAGTTTGGTAGTTCCACCAAGAAACAAGATGGAAAATTCAGCTTGTACCGTCTTTTCCCCTACTCGGTTGTATGCTAAAGTAAACTTTAAACCGATATAAAGATCTTTGACAAGCTTATCAGCAACAAACTGCCACCTATGAACAAGGTCGCTTGCCCCTTCTTCTAGTGTGCGACCGATGTTAGCGACAGTTACAAGAGGGGGAACGGGAACCAACTTGATTTTCCACGAAAGAATGACCCCGAAACTCGGACCTCCTCCTCTAATAGCCCAAAATAGGTCTTTCCCCATAGTTTCTCTGTTCAAAATTTTCCCATCAACATTGACAATTTGAGCATCAATGACAAGATCAGCTGAAAGCCCATATTTTCGGTTCAAAGTACCAAGCCCACCACCACTGAAATGCCCACCAACACCAACAGTAGGAGCAACCCCAGCAGGGAAGCCAAGGGTTTTGCTTTTCTCTGCTATTCTATAGTAAACTTCACCAATGGAGGCTCCTGCTTGAACCCATGCATTACTATTCTCCACGTCAACAACGATGTTCCGAAAATTGACGAAATCGACCAGGACGAATGGATTATCGGATATATACGAGAGACCTTCCACGTCATGGCCTCCGCTTCGAACTCTAAGGTCTAATCCAAGTTTCTTGGAGCAAATAACAGCTGCTTGAACATGAGATTCATGAGAAGGTGTAATTATAAATAGTGGTTTTGGTGAAGATGGTTTCAAGAATCTGAGGTTTCTTGCTGAGGATTGTAAAATGGGTAAGTAAGATGAATTGCTTTGGGTGTATAAAGGGATTGGATTGTTCTTGGGTTGGTGGACAGAGGAAGTAACAAGGCATTGAAGAAAGTGATTATCACCATTGTTATCATGAATTGAACTTGAACAAATGGTCGTTGAGAAAAGGAAGAAGAAGTAGAAGAAAGAAAGTATTTTTGAGATTATTGATCTTGAATTCTCCATTTCTTGATCTTTTACTCTTAATTCTTTGTTTCTTGAGATGGATTATGTAATTCAAAATGATCATATTTATAATGCCTATACAAATGAATTTTTAAAAATAAATGTGATTCACAGATTATCATTATTTTTTAAGAAAATCAAAAAAGTCTATACCAAATCCTGTTGTCATTGGCATTCTAGAAACATATTCTAAATCATTATGTTACATTTTTATGAAAAAGAAATGTGAACCAGCTATATGTTATTATTATGTTAAGAAGGCAGGTATAGAGTCTATGAGGAAAAACAGACTCCTTTTGTGTTGAAAACAGAGTAAGTGTGAATCACATTACTAATAATGTAAGAGTCAGTGGCTCTTTTTGTATTATTATTATACTGTTATTATTACCAACTACAAAAAGAAATAGATTTTTCACTAGGATTGTATAACATTATTTAATGGGAAGTTGGTATCCTCGTGTTACAGTTTATTTGTTCTTTCCTAATAGATACTAGATAATATACGTTGGTATCCTCTTGTTACTTCCAGATTTATCTAATGTAATTTATAGATGCTAAAAAAATTTAAAAGGTAGTTTGTTTCACCCTCTGCCAATCGTTCTGAATAATAGTTTGTCTATTGTTCTACAAAGTTCTTTTTTATAGGCTTTAGTATAATGTCACGGTAGTAATGTGCTTATTTCATCCTTACTATACATATGCTTTATTTCAAATACGAGGATGCAATCTACATGGTTTATTTCTAAAGCCTCTCACATTAAGCTTGGTAGCAAATACACTATCTTATATACTAAAACACCTCGGTCAATTATGAGAGAGATAAGTCTGGTCATCCGTTTTTTGTTGAGAATTTGATAAAGATCAAATTTAAGGAAAGAAATTTTCGTTTTCAACAGTTTCTAACCCTTTAAATAACTTCGAGAACAACCAAAGGTTATTTAAGTCATATCCACATACAAAATGTTGGAGATAAATTCTTTGATTTTAATTGTAGTTTAAATTTATTTTCTTCCTTCGCAGAGGCGACTAAAACTCTTATCGCGTGACTAAAACCATGGGCGGAGGTACTTGGAGACCATTCCTGGCTGCAGCCAGGGATGGTTTTCCCAAGTATCTCTAGATAATAGTCATTAAGAAACATGCAGCCAGGGAGTTTTATTATGCATCTCAAAGATGGTAGTCATTAGGTAACAAATAGCTTAGTGGTGAAGCACTTACTTGACACACTTCAGGTTTTGAGTTCAAATCCCACCTTAGTTCAACAAAAAAAAAGTTCAAATCCCACCCAAGTGCACTCATTAGTTTTCTTAGATTTGTGCTCTCAAATTTCAATTTTTTCTTATAAGAAAGTGTTTCTACACTTATAACTAATCATTTTACCAGTTCTATTATTTCAAATAATATTAATGGTGATTAAAGTTGTAGTTTACTGATTGAAAATTTGATTTGTGTCCGGAATTTCAACTCTCACAAGATACGATTTTATTCCATAATTTAAATGAGTAAATACTAATCACTAGTATATATTTACATTGTAACATTTACTAAGATCAGTCAAGATTAATAAAAATAGTATATTCGCAGAGAGATGTGTGAAGATCAATTTTGTCAACTTTCAGTTTTGCTCCCGCTGCTTTGGTTCTTTTACGCTTTAATTTGAACTATATGCCGCTAATGAAATAAGACTATACTACATTTACAATGGATTCGTAAGGATGACAAATTACATTAGCGATAATCTCAGTAGTTTAAATCATTGTTAAGAAATTCATTAATCATTATTCTTGGGGTTAATAAAAGTTTTGGCGTTCTAAATCAATATCGACTGACTTTTGGCGAGAAATATTTGGATACACGCTCGTTAATTAACTTAGTTAACCAATTATAAGTGTACTAAACTTACGTCTTCAAACAAGAGATCCACGAAAACAAAAGACATCTTTTCTACCATTTATTTTATAGCAATTATAGGCTAGTCAGGTGTGATTTCAAATCCTGGCTCCGCCCTTGACTAAAACCCTCCATGACGGTTCACCTCAGACCCTGGCCGTAGAGATAGACTATGAAAGAGATAGAGGTTTGATGTGGTGTGAAAATGTCACATTTAGGTCACTTAACTTTGATGAGTTAGTTCTTTTCGAGTCTTATTTCTAATTATTTATGTGTTTTTATTGCTACGTAGTTTATTTGTGGTTTGGCGTGTAATTCGGAATAAAGAGAGCAAATTATCACATTTTCATCTTATGCGGCAAAAGGGAAGAAAAGAGCACCAGGGGTATTTTGGTCATTTTGGTCAAAATCAGAAGTCAAACAACAAGTGAAGTCAATGACGAGTCCGACGGTGAAAACGGAAGTTGATTCGGAGTTCGGACGGGGAAGTTGTGGAAGAAAGAAGTCGAGGTTCGGTCTTAAAACAAAGATTCTATGAAGGCACCCCCCTTGATTTCCAAGTGAAGATTAAAGCCCAAGTCTAAAACCCAAGAGCCTAGATATGAAGGAACAAAACCCAAGCCCAAAGAAGATGAAAGAAGGAAGAGATTTTGGAGGCACCCTCTTTATGGACTCAAGTTTGAGTCAAAGTCAAGTCTTGACTAAGTCTAGGGTTTGAGTAAAAAGAGAGGGTCAAGACACTATTCATCTTCTTCATCAATTGAACAACCAAGCTAACAAGAGGAGTGAGGAAGAGGAGGCTAGGTTTTGTTTGTTCTTGAGGGCTTTCTAGGGTTTGGATTTGAAGAGAGAGGAAGAGAAGAAGGAGAGGTCGGCCAAGCTAGGCCGGCCAACACATGAGGCCGGCCTAGTCTTGGCCGGAAGAGCAAGGTTGCGGCTGTTAGAGAACAGCATCTCGAGCTCCATTGGAGCAGCTCGGGCAGGAGCACTCAAGCACGGGACGAGCACGGGACTAGCACGGCAACAGCACACACCAACAAGAACAGCACGGGCTGTTCTTCACGGGACAGTGAGCTGCTCCGAGCAACAGCTTCTTCACGGGACGAGCTGTACTTCGCACGGGATGGCTGCTCCATAGCTCGGGACAGCACGGACCTTGCACGGGACGCGGCTACTAGCTGGAGGATGCTCGGGTTTGCTACATTTGGCCGGATTTTGAGTTGGCCTGAATTCCCCTTTCTTTGGCCGGATTTTTCATGGTGTTCCGGCCACTTTTTTGGCCGGAAACCATAGGGCTCTTACTCCACATGTCATGGCCTTGCTACCCCTTGTGTTCGATTTGATTTTTGGTTGAAATTGCTTAGAGAGAGAAAGCTTGGTGAAGCTTTAATGGAGGTTGTGTTCTAAATGGAGAAGATGATGGTGGTCGCTATGGGGAACCCAAAATTTGCTAAGGGGAGATCGGCTGAACCTTATCTACTCATATTTTCCGACGAACCTAGCCTCGAACTACATCGAAAAAGGGGGATTTCTCATCATCTTCTTTTCATTTATTACTTATCACCATGTTTAGCTAAATCAAGTGTGTCGAGTATATGGATGAAATGTGATGAATTTGTGATTATGTTTGATATGATTTAATGTTTTGATAATAAATTGATGTTCTCTTATTTTGATTACTTGTTTCAATCGTTTTTCATGTGTCTTATCAAGTACTTCGCATAGTTAATCGATTAGGCAAAGTGATCAATATCGATCGTAGTCTAGATTCAAATTTCATGTGTCTTGTCATGCACTTCACATAGTTAGGCGACTAGACGACACATTCGATGATTCGGTTTTCATCGTTTAGGAAGTTTGTTTGACTAAGTATTATCTCCGGACATACGTAGTGCTTATGAACGTCCACCTTAGGAATCGAGACTAGATTTACATCAATCCATTCGATTGGACCGTACATAGTTATAGGTTTATTATCATGGATTCCCGGACTTCGACACCTCGCTCACTTATTTGTCTTTCGACTTTTGTTGCTTCCCGACTCTTGTTTCTCCGAACTCTTCTCTCAAATCTCTCTCGCCCTCTTACATTGATATTTTAGTTTGTTTTACTTGCTTTCTTCTTTGTTGCTTATTCGATTATAAACCTCACATTACTTTCTTTTATTTCCGCTTTTGTTTAAGTAAGCCTTTAATATCTAGACCGAGGGATAAGACCCTTCGATATCCAAACTACCTTCCTATCCTTGGATCGATCCCGGCTTTGCCGGATTACTACTTGATACCTCCGCTTGGGTGTGCAACCTTTTCGGGTGCATCAAGGTTGATGGATGTCCATAGTGGTGATCAGCCGAGAGGGTGATCGGTCATGATGAAAAACTGCCCTCTAATATAATAAAGTTAATTTAGTTAAACTAGACCGACTAATTTTTTCGAAGTTTTCCATCCCTTAAAGTAACTCCAATCTTGGAGGGGATGAGCCCCCAAAAACCACTTTTCTTTAACATAATTAAATCAAAGCGCTCTACATCAAAAATCAACTCTAACCGTGAGGGGGTTCAGGCCAAAAAATTGTGCATGTATCAAACACGTGTGTGGGAAAAATGTGTGTGATTTACAACTCCTTAACGTACGCTCTCAGACCGCCAATATATTATATTCATCGGATATTTTTCCAAATAACTTCAAATTTTTTTTATTTCTCCCAGTCACCGTATCATATGTGAGTTTCAAATAACAATAAACAAGTAAAACATCTTCTTCTTGTGTATACGACACCCGTGGAATTTTTGTGGTCCTAGTCGGGTCATAAACACCATCAAATGTTGAGGAGATATGTAGTGGTGTTTGTTCGGTGTCATCATTTCCCTAATTCAACAGACGGAAAATTAAGAGACATCAATTCCATAAACCTTTCGTCGAACATTTTTTGCACATCTTGAGGATCTGTTATATGAAGAAACAGTTAAAATAAGAGAGAATGAGAAAATTATAGAAGAGATAAAAAGAAAATGCAAAAAAATAAGAGAAAAATGAGTGTGCGAGTTAAGTACGAGTTGGTTCTCTATTCATAGGGGAACCAACCCAATTTGCACCTTTGATGAGCCCCTCCACATGACTGTTAAGAGCCCCAACGGTCATGTGGGAATCGGCTTTAAAGGGACTCAATCGACTCTACAAGAGAAAAATGAGTTTGAGAGTTAAGTAGAGTGGATTGAGCTCCTCTTTGGGTTTGAGCTTCAGTTTAACCCCTAGAGGAGACAGTTGGAGGGGTTGAATTTTGGGCCTCAACGGCTCACCCCCTTAGGATTAGAGTTTTTTTTTTTTTAGAATTCGACTACGATGTACGTTAGTCGTTACAAGACATTGATACATCATGAAGATGTGATGAGCACGATAACCGCCTAATTTAAACCATGAATGAAAGAGGCCTAAAGCCTAAAAACATGAAAGAGACCTAAAGCCTGAAAACATGAAAGAAGCCTAAAGCCCGACAAATTTATGACATACTTTATTTATAGCCTAAATTACATGGGATAAATCTTGATGGCAAACTGGTTCCACCGAGACTCGATCCCACGACCTCATGGGCTTAAGAGGGGTGTCCAACCTCAAGGCAAACTGTTTCTACCGAGACTCGATCCCACGTCCTCTTAGGCGATATCGGTTGGCCCCAAAGCATCTCCCTTAGTAGACCGGCCCTTCCCTAACATTACAGGTTAGCCGTGTTCAGATAGAAAACAGTTTACCTCCCATACAAAAGCAGATCCGTCATTAGCAGATAGCCAAGCCAAGAGCAAAACCTAATAACCTAGAGAGAGAGAGAGAAAGAACGATTTATATCTTCTAGTAATCGATTCTTTCTGTAATGGCGTCGTCTATACTATCTTCATTCAAGTACTCAGATAGTCTAGTAGTTGTTGGAATCTCAATTTGCACAGCTTTTCTTTGTGAAGCAATTTCATGGCTACTCATCTACAGAACAAATTCTTACAAATCTCTCCGTTCAACAATCGACAAAGCTTCTAAGAAACTAGAAACCATGAAAACAATTGAACCTAAAGCTTATACAAAGAAATCAAAAACTAAAAAGATCGATCGTGTTGAGACTAGTCTTAAAGAATCAAGTCGTGATCTTTCTCTCTCTAAAATCAAATCTGGAGCTGTTGTTGCTCTTGTTCTTTTCGTTGTTTTTGGATTCTTGAATTCTCTTTTTGAAGGCAAATCTATAGCTAAATTACCTTTCTCACCTGCTAATATTGTTCAGAAGATGAGTCATAGAGGTATTCCTGGTGATGATCCAACTGATTGTTCAATGGCTTTCTTGTATTTCCTTTGCTCTATTAGTATTCGTACGAATCTACAAAAATTTCTAGGGTTTGCTCCTCCGAGAGGTGCTGCTGGAGCTGGACTTTTCCCAATGCCCGATCCGAAAACAGCTTAACTCGATTTCAGCCCCCGGTGAGGATTTAGGTAATCGGTGGTGATCTCTTTTTTTTTTTTAGGGTTTATATTTTGATAATTGACTTGTTAATCGCGTTTTAACACGCTATTTGTACAAGTACTCTGAGTAGCAATTGTGGATACATTGTGGTTTCTAATTCATGATTTAATGCATATTATGGTTTGTGTTATTGGTTTGATTCAGAATCATTATGGAGTAATTGATGAAATCATGAAATACATCTAAACTTAATTGAAATCATTAACCTAGTACTGATATTCTATTGATGTAGTTTAATTAGATGAAAGAGGTTTATAACTAGTTTGAACACATGATTAAGTGAGAATTAGTGTAGTGTTTGTTCATGAGACTTTATTGGAATATCAAAATTCATATAGGATAAAGTTTACAAGAATATCAACCTCTGTCGATTATCATCACCCAATGTGGAGAGGGCAAGGTTTATCATCTTCGAGTTGCAACCCTATATGTTATGAGAGCTAGAAATTTAGCCCTAGAAGTTCTTTGGAGCGAGAGATTCGTAGATAAATAACTTTCGCTATAGTTAGTATGTCGTGTTCAGTGTTCTTCTATGTCTTCTCACTATAAGAGATCCTTGGGTTTATATGTTACCATATTTCCGATAAGAAGGCAAAAAAGTTACTCCATAATTTTCTTGATCGGCTTTCAAATGTAACCTTTCCAACCTATCTCTGTTGATTTTCGATAGTTGAGTAGTTTTATGAAATGGATCCAAAGCTTCAACGAGAATACACACCCAATTAGGATGCCTGCTATATACCCTTTCTAGTTCGTTTGGTCATGTTAGGATTTTATGATAGTTACAAGAAGCTAGAGTTCAGTTCTAGGGGTGCATTTTGGTGACCCCAAATTCCCAGTCTTTAAATGCTATTCGTTACTTTGGGTTAGAGTCAAATTGTGACATACGAAACTAGGATTTAGTTCTAGTTTTTTCTGCAGTCAATGCCATAGGTATTTTGTTCTATTTAAAGTTTGAAGCTTGTTCTATTTATATTTACAATTGTTGGATAAAGGCTCTGCTAGAGAGTTTGGTGTTTAAGTTTCGCCATTAAGTTAAGTCTAGGACTAGATAAAGTTGTTGGTAAATGCTATTGGGTTTAATGATAAATTCCCGAAATGTTAAGAGTGTAATTGGCATCTGCCGATTATAGTTAGGTTCCAGGAGCCAGGGAGAGAGGGAGGCTGTTCATCTGGAACATATCTGAATTTCTCTCTTTAAGGGAGTCTCCTTTTATTCCAGCCCTCAGCGGAGTTGCAGATTGATTATATTCTACGATATAGAGATGGAGCAAATGCTAACTCTTCTTGGGAGATTTGTCAGAGTTGAAGTTAGTTACAGTAAGATTGGGATCGACTGCGTGTAAGAAACATCCAAATAGCATTTTCTTTCTACTCTTCGTACTGTGTTTTGTTCTCGAGTGTCACTTGAATTGGCAAGACTGGGGAAGATAAATGTCACTAGATAGCTCAGTAAAGTATGGGACAAAGAGCTCTATTAGGAGTTCCATGTAGCTGGAGCTCTACTCCTCTTTTCCTCTGTACTTCTTTGCTCTTTTAGAGCTGCATGAGTTGTTTACAGAGAGAGCTTATCATGTTAGTGGAGTTGGCAAGAAACCAAACCAATTCCCTCAATTCTCTTCTTTAACTCTAATTCTTATTAATGGAGCTCAAATTTGTTTAGTTCTCTTACTCTCAAAAGGTGCACGAAATTTAAAAGCGGCTTTTACAACCACAATTTCTCAGCCGAGGTGTATATATATGGTTGGTTCGAGAAAGAGCTAACATCTAGTGTCTCCGTGACTTGGTCCGCTTCGATTCTCACCTCTAACATGCCTCGATTCCTCTCTCGAGTTCTTTTTTGTGCGTTACGATTAAAAATGAGATTGAGATCAGAAAGATACACATGGTACCACCCCAAGAAAGAACAAGTTTACATGACCCACCTCTTGGACTCCCAGTTGAACCGCCTGTGAGAGAAACAAAGATTTCTCTCTCCACGAAGAAAAAAATGGAGTAGCTTTTATGCCTCCACATTAGGTTGTGGAGTAATATATTGATCACATGCGAAGGGCAATTTCGTAAATTATTAACAATGAATCCTCAAAACCCTAGCATAAACGGTTATAAATATAGTAATACCTCAAATGTTTTCTTCATCTCTTTGCCGTTCTTCTATTCTCAAGTTTAATTTTATCTCTTCCCTAACGGGGAAACATAATAGTAGGAAGGTTGTGGTTCTCCTCTCCATAAATTCTGTCATTCTCAGATCTAACTCATAGGTCTGACTGGTATTAATTCTTAATCTATTTCGTATGGTTAAATTTGTTAGATATTTTGTTGGATAGATTGCTCGATGATGATGATTTGCTTTAACCACACTGAATAAAGAATCCTTCTTTAGAGGAATAAATAAAACTTTGTTTATAATATCTAATTTACTCTGATGTTTAGTGGTTTAGGCTAATGATTCTATTAATCAAAGGTTTAATCTCAGTTGTTTTAATATTTTTATAACAACAGTTTGGGATTTTTCTTTTGATTAGTGGGTGAAGTCTTCTTTTAAGCATCAAAGTTTGATTTTTATGAATGGAGTTTGTAAGGCGCAAGATTAACGGAGTGAAGGTCAAAACAAACTTCTTCTTTTAAGCATCCTAGAGTTTGTTTTGACCTTCACTGAATAAAGAGTTCTTCATTTTACTCATCACTCCGTTAATATTCATCCTAGAGATTCCAACCATAAATGCCTGCCATTTACAAGTAGTTTCCCTAAAAAAATATGTTAGACTCGTCCTAATATGGAGTTCCTTAACAAATATCTAGTCGGGAAGTGAAGGGAAGGAAGAAATCTAAAACGCACCTCCTTATAATGGCCATGTTTGTAGGAACAGTTGTTCCAGCTCCATTCATCACACAAAGCTTGGGAAACTACATTATCAACAAAAATAATATAGGAAATAGGAATTTCATAATGAACTAATTAAAAAAGAATAGCTTAAAGACTACATAACAATGAGTCTGTGATATAGAATAGTCGGATGTTGTCAGAATGATACTTGATCTTTTACCTCATTTGAACATTTTTGCAACACAATTTGAGAGAAAAATGGATCAACATTCTAAAATCTACAAAAATCTTAAATTTTCTATGATGAAAGAATTTTAATAAAGAAATATTAAATCATGGAGATTTACAGTAATATCTAAAGAATAAGAAAGATCAAATAAAACCCTAAGATTGAGTTGAAATCTTTTTTTAAATTATATACCAGTTTTTTGCTAGTTAAATAGTAGCTTCATTCCACCATTGAAGCATGTTTTTACCAAGCTTCCCTGCAAAAGACATGGAAATTCTGAAAAGAAATTAAGAGTCAAGTTAGAGAGATAAAGAGGAAGCCTGCGAACCTAGAATAAGCTGAACAAATGATCCACTCCAATCTTGATTCCAAGTTTGAATTTACCCTAATAACACTCTCCATGATTTATTACAATCAAGGAAGAAACAACACTAACCCAATCAATTGAGATGATTTTCAACAACTCAGTTTCAGGGAGTAAAAGGATAAGGAACAGTTAGAAGAAAGAATGTTTATGAGGGTAAATGAAAGGGTGTATTAATGGTGTCTATGTGCATCAATTTGATAACGGAAGGAGGAGGACGAAATCGATCGACATACATTATTTCATGGACCAGAGGAGCATCGAGAGGATGAGCTGATAGGCAGTAAATGGGATTTGGGCGTTTCCTTTCAGAGGAACTAATAGGCAGTAAATGGAGAGAGAGATAAAGCTTTTCTCAATAATCAGGCACATAGAATCAACTTATCAACATAATATAGATTAGAAATGATGGGGTTCAACCGTCCAGATTCATTCACTTGTTTACTTTCTTGTATAAGTGGGTGAACTAATTTTCAATTTATAAGGTAGGTAATAGATCTAACCACCAACATTTGATGAAAAACGCAATAAACGGCCAGATTTATCTTTCGATTTGTCCCAGTCAGCACAAAACATTGTGTTTTGTTATATAGATCTATAAACGTTTATTTTTCAGATAATGAGATTTCTTTTTAATAGTAGTTGACTTAAAAGACATGTGAAAATAAAGATATAGTGTCAAAAAATAATTACATTTGCAACATCTTTGTTTCATTCTTATCTCACTTGTTAAATTAGACTTGGATTTACCAAAGCTTATAAAAGGTCTCTCTCCCTTGTCATCTTACACTTTTAGATATCAACTAATCTTTGTTTTTCATTTTCTTATTTTGGTTCCGTTTTCTTCATTATACTTCCTCACTTCTGCTGCCTATAGACGAAACTAATCGCCAATGTGCATGTCCAAGTTGTTCTATCTACTATAATTGAGACACAAAGGATACAATAATATCACCAACTTTTCTTTTGGAGTGGCTCAACAACATAAAGAGGCAATGCTGTTCTTTCCAATTATCAAATTATCTTCTCTTAAATAGTAAAATTTTATTCCGCCTAAACGGAAAAAATTGAAGGATCTTAGGCGTCAACAACCCTTGGCTGGCGAGTGGGTATAAAAAATTGAAGGATCACGGGTTTGAGACATGGTGAATTGGTGACATTGCCTTATAATTATGACAAATTTACCTAGAATTAGTGTACAGAATAGTTCGATATGGGGTAATTGGAACTTGCAATGAAGGCATGAATAGGAAAAAAGAAAAATTTTGATCAATCCTATTCTTATTCTCAATTGGAAAATGATACCTACTATTTTATAAGCAAAATATCACAACAAAGATTTAACAAGAGTCAAAAGATTATAATAACAGTGAAGTATATACTAGGATTGTGCTCTATGACCCTTTGAAAAGCTTCACCCACATATTGTATGAGACTTAAACTTCCCAATCGCCTTTCACCTTTGATGTAATATTGAGCAAGATGTTCATTCCAATATCGCTTCTTCGATTGTATTCATTGATATACAAAAATCACATATAAATCCATTGGACGAACAACCATCATCGCTTCTCGAACTATAATAATCATCAGCATGTCTAGGACAATAAGGCTTATTACATAGATTGCATTTAGGCATCTGAAGCCAGCAATTCAAACACAACACATCCATACAAACTGTCTCCTCCATTTCTTCATCTTGTTCATTCATACACCCACCGCACCCTTCACACCTCGAAATGCAAACACTGCATCCTCTACACTCTGTTAACACTATGTCTCGTTTCGTTCTACATCTCTCTCTTGGACAATCGAAAACCAACTTGACATCATCGCACCTTGGGCATATTTCCACGTCGATCGGAATACTGGTTTTGTCGTTGTCGTCATTTTCGTTCTTGAATTGTGAAAAATGGTATCTTTGTTGGTGAAAGAACTTGTAATTTTGATAATGAAGGTTGTTCGGGTTTATATTTAAGTATGAATAGAGAAGTTCTAGATGTTCTTTGGTTATGTTATAGATGCCATTCAATTTTAGGTATTTCAAATTGTTGTTACCCACAGTTTGATCAGTTAGGGTTTTCACCAATCTTACAATGCCATCAGATGTTAATCCAGTGCATCCTGGTACATAGAGCTGCAATGAGAGAAGAATGAAACTATGATGTTGGAGTACACAAAACCCATAACATGTTGATTTGAGGTAAATAAGAAACCACAATAGGATCATCAAATCATCATTTTTTCTTCATAATGAACTCCAAAAATTGGGTTTTGTAAAAGAAACTTTTAATGTTCTCTTACAAAGAACGAGCCTATAACCCAACTAAACTATAGCCTAAAGCCCAACATTTAATGTTTTTTTTCGAAACGTTTATGAACTCCAAAACTTGGTTTTTGCAAAAGAAACTTTTTAATGTTTTTTATCGAAACGTTTTAATGCAATGTTGCCACTTTCATAAGCAAACCTGAGATTTCTCTTGCCCTATCACTAGTGATAAGTCTAATTATGTAAACCCTACTGAAAATTGAGAGGGCAAAACGGTAAAAATGAGTTTTTTGCTATACCAAATGAAACAAATTCTTACCAATCTTATCTTATCTCCAATATCACCACAAGCATTTATTTAAAAAAAAAACTAAATCAAGAAAGGAAGAAGGAAATTGATATCTCCCTAATCCAATTAAGCAAGAAAACAAGATATTGATAGATTAAATTGTATACCTTAGTTATATGAGGATTGTTCTCTATCACCCTTTGAAGCCCATAATCTGTAATACCCACACAATTTATCATACTTAAACTTCTCAATCTCCCATTTGCTTTCGAAGTGATCTTAAATAAGATATCATCTTTAACTCGAAAATTCAGAGGCCGGTCGAAAAGAATATCAAGCCAAAGTAATGAATCGTCGTTAATTACTTCTCTTATTGATCTACAAACTTCACTCATCGAAAGAAGCTCAAACAAGTTTAAGTAAGCTAGAGATAAGAATAAGGCTTCATGTGGTTGCTGTGGTTCCATGGTTTTTAAATTCCTAATATTAGTTATGACTAGAACAATATAGGAAATTCATGGTATATATAGACTACTAGAGATACATCTCCAATAGAGTTTAATTTGTTTCACCCACTTGTAAAGTGAGTGTATGTAACGACACAAACTCTTGTCAATAAGCTCATTCTCCTCATACGAAGGCGTGGTCCACATTATACTAAGGACGGTTAAGATGAAGGCGTGGTCCACATTATACTAAGGACGGTTAAGATTTTCTACTCTGCTCTCAGCGTTCTAAGTAGGTAAGCATTGTCGCTCACACTCACCGAGAAGGTCAGCCGACCCCTGCCCTGACGGTTGACGTGGTCGGCCAAGATGGGTGAACCATCTGAGAGAGATAAAATGCTTGGTCCATCCTGGCCAACCACGTCAGTTGTCGGCCAACTTTTTCGGACCAAGCATTATGACTGGTTTTAATCACTTGGCCTACAAGAACCAGAGCAAATGATATGCACAAGACCAACTTGACCTTTAAGAAGTTCTTACTGGATTGTTTGGAACCATCAATATATGGATCTCTAGAATCCTGTGTAAACTCTGTAACGGTGTCTTCCGTTTTCCAAGTTATTCAAACAGCTCCCATATATTCTCCGAAATGGTTTTGGCAAAGTTTGGCCTGTGAACCCAACTGAACTCAGACAAGGTGGTAAAGCGAAGTTCAATTTTGGCTCAAGAAGAAACAGAGATCTAACATCAGTACCCGATTATAAACCCTAAAGAACAAAAGAACAATTGAGAAATGATATTTTGTGCAATGTTCATAATGTTACATTCTCAAGTTGACTTCCATATTATCGTGACATAAACACAAGAATTCAGTACATAATTTCAAATCACATCATTAGTAGGTTTTGTTAAAGGCTCAACAGCGGTCCTAAAAAGTAGAATATAAACCTTGTCGATGGAGAAGTACAAGAAACCTCCTACAGAATGTGTGACATATGAACCGAAGCTTGTTCCGACAATGCAGTGCCATGCTGGACCGTAAGATGAGTCAAATTCCTGCCAGAAAACGAGAGAGAAAATAACATCAAAATGAGGCCACTTAACGTTCATATTTCCGAGAAGGCGAATGAATCTGCAGTTCAAAAAAAGGAGGGATATGTATATGTGATCCAAAATAGGGATCACTCGAGCCCAAAAAACAAAAGAGAATTATAATCCAAGACATATCCAAAGGACTTTGTTTCACTAAGGTCAAGGTATCAGAAACAATGGTCCCAAGTTGTCTGAGCAGAAGGAACAATAGTGAGAAAATGACAACTAAGGTTCCTCTACTAACAAAAATTATAAAATATGGAGGATGGGATTAAAACGGTCCTAATAGGCGAGTAAGAGTACTGAAAGAATAGTATCGGCCTCAAAGTTAATTCGAGTTCGTTCGTCTCTGATCCTTGGAGATGAAGAAGTAAACATACTCAAAAACCTAAAATTTAGTATACAGAACCCACTTGTGGAAAAACGTAGGTTGATCACGAAACTGAAAGAGTAGCAAACGGATGACTGAATAATTTCCTAGTGTAAATAGTTTGAGCTAAAAAATCTGAAAGCCGAAATCTAATAAACATTTGAAGATGTCAATTAGCAGTCATACTTGTCAACGTTATTTTGAATTAATCCACTAGCTTACAATCTTCACAAAAGCTAAGGTAAACTCGGTATGTAAATAACAAAAGAAAAAAGCCAGACTACAGCTTAAAGGGTGGTCACTAGTTTTACATCGTCAAGACTGACTAATATCTTGTCTTAGCATTTGTGGAACAGTTTATGAAAATCGTGGTCAGAGTCGTCAGACAGATCTAAAGGAGCATTGAAAGCTGTTGTAGATTCTTAATCAAGTTATATACTCCTCAAAGAACCCTTACAACCCATAACTCCCTTGATTTTATAGGTTAGTTTACATACACAAATTGCATCTTATGGCCTCTTTATCGGAAAAAAAGAAGTTACACAAGAACCGAGTTAAAACGGTGTGGGAATAGTTCCACAAGGGAAAGGGTTACTCTAATAACCAAGAATATAAGATTTAGGTCCTCTCTACTCATAGCCAATTGGTTTGGAGTTGGATCACCACAAACATATCATGGTTTTAGAGCTAGGCCTACACGTGATAGGCATAATGATCCATGCTACCCAACAAAAAGAATAAAGATATGAGTTGGGCTTAAACAGTGCCCACTAGGGGACATATGCGAATAATCTCACTCCCATATGAGAAAAGGGTTCTCTAGTAACCAAGAATACATCTAGGTCTTCTCCACTTATTGCCAGTTGGTTTTTAGTTGGATGAGCACAAACTCATCATATGATGCTGCGACATAGGGCATGCCAACGTATTCAAACAACAGGCCAAAGTAGAAACTTTAAAATGAAATGGTAACCCACTTAAGAATTAAGACCTCATATTCATGCACATAGGGAGCATCAAACTCAGTCTACTAGAAACCACACATGCATATGCTTCGTAATTTAAATCTTGGGATTAAAAAATTCAAATAACATCATTGCTCTTGGTACCAATTTCGTCTATAAACCTAATTTCAACAAAGTAGTCAACAACGATTTAGGGCTCAATTTGACCAAAATGCAGCACTTTATCAAAGCATATTAAGTGAGTCTAGACCCCTAAACCACAGCCCTACCTTCTTTTCTAAAGTGGCCTTAATTCCACTTAATTTTTGAGTAAGTTGGACCTTTTTCTATGTCTAGGACTCACATTGGATTATTTCCCAAAAAACCCATCTTTCCTAATTAACTTGTTCCTCAAATGCAAAGAACCCATTAACCATTCTTATAGTTCCAATTGTTAGATTGGAAAAGATCTACTACAAAATTAGATCTGGGTATCAATTTTTTCAACCAAAAATGGGGTTTGTTTGTCAAAATGAGAATACTTTATAAGAGTTAAAATGGGTAATTGTTCTTGAAATAAACAAAATAAAATTGTTGATTCAGAAAGACAGTTAGAAACTTCAACTAGAAACCCTTTCCTAAACTGACAAAGAATTTTAATCAAGAGTTAGAGAGAGAGAAGAAAAGGGTAAGTGAGATAGTTAGTACCTTTTTAAGGGCAAGAGCAACACGTTTGCTATCAAGTTTTTTGTTGGGCATGGAATCAAGAGAGTCTCTAGCACAACGGAAAGCTTGGTTTTGAAGGGGAAGAGGCATATCAGAAGCTCTAACTCTGATATTGAGTAGTTCATGATGTTCATGTTGTTCTATAGCTTTCTTCTTCTGAATAAGACTGTTCAAATATCTACTTCTTCTCTCTAACTCTTCCTCTGCTCCCGCCATTAATCTCTTCTCAAGTATGGGTAGTACTACTTCTGTTCATCTTCTTTCTCTCACTTCTCTTGAAACAAACAAGTATAGAGAGAGAAAGAGAGAGAATCCAATACCCAAAAATCTTGTAGAGAGAGAGAGAGAGAGACTTTTGCGTGTAATTTTGTGTGTGTTTGCGTGTACACAAGGACTCACTCCATCGAAACTGAGAAAGACTGGAAGGGGGTGGGGGATGTTTTCTGGTCAGACAGAACAAATTACAAATCTGCTGTCACAGTCAAAGCTACTGTAGATTTATTGACCAATTAGTTCTGACAATCACCTGCCACATCACATTCACATGATCCAGTAATATTTCTGATCTAATGGTATATGACTATACGCCAAAATTTATTCAAAAATTTCATGCTCATTTCTCTTGGGAGTATGGTGTGAGAAATGGATCCAAGGTGCAAAACTAAATCAGAACACATTATAATACTTACACTTCGAGTGGAACATTTCGACCATCGACTGCATGAGACCGGCCGTCTCTCTCTCTCTCTCTCCAACTGGTTCAACTAAAGGCTCGTCTCAGTTAACCTAATGAAACACCAAGGTGTATCATCAAGGTTATAATCTCGAGCGGGGAAAATAATTTATTAAGAGCCAACTCCTAATTAATAGTAAACGTTCCACTCCAAAATTGATTTCCACATATTTTCATACATAAATCTTCACATAATTGATATTTTAAATCTGAGCATATGTTACTGTACATTTTTTACAGGACACTGACAAATAAGGAACTCAAAAAAAAAATCAACAAAAAAAAAGGAACTTAAAAATCAAA
The DNA here is from genome assembly GCF_041429995.1 of Eschscholzia californica. Taxonomy (NCBI): domain Eukaryota; kingdom Viridiplantae; phylum Streptophyta; class Magnoliopsida; order Ranunculales; family Papaveraceae; genus Eschscholzia; species Eschscholzia californica. Next base: position 6,583,127 of record NW_028238198.1, on the reverse strand, counting down.
GAATTACAACCACCAATGAACTATAATCAACTTTTGAACAAAAACTAATATGGGAAACCCTAAAAGATCAAATGAATGAAATGAACAAATACAAAAAGGATTTCAACCTTCAAGTGTAAATTTAACAGGTAGAGGAGACTCTTTCATTCCTGCGTGGAGAGCCTTCAATATGGTAACGAACTTTAGTAGCGTCTCCTCAGACGACCATTTCAATTTCCATACCTGAGAAGAGCCTGTTGTTGCTTCTGTTTTCTTCTTCCTTGATTTCTTCGCATGCTTCTCTTTTTTGTTGCTAGGATCCATAACCGAAGAGTAAAATTTGTTGGGCACTATACAATCCAGTGTTAACATCACAGACCGAGTTTCCCTGGATTCAATAACCTGAGAAATGGAGCTTAAAGTTTATATCATGCTAATTTCCTTTAATAACCAAATAACAGTAATAATAACATCGATTCAGGTTCCAATCGACAAGCACTCAGGTGGTGTTGGTGTTTCTTTTTTCTCATTGTCTGAATCTGAATCGTCTGACTCAAATGGACCCAAAAGATATTCAAAATAGCCACCCAGTCAGATATTTCAAGTCAGACAAAAACAAACACTCCGAAATCTGATTTCAGTCAATTTAGAGCTCGAGTAAAATTTCAGATCTGAATTGGAAAAAGAACAAACATTACGTCGATTTGGTTTTGATGCTCGCGTCATGGAGTTAGTGGGCATAGGATTTCTATTGAAAAGCCCTATTAGTTGAATCGTACAAAGAAATTCCCAGGGAGAGAGTGCACATTAAAGAATAGAACCTAGAAATTACTTTGTGTAGAAAGTAAAACAGTAAAACGGACAGAAATTTACACTCACCACCTCTGATATGTTGCTAATGCAGCAGCATGAGTCCAGTGAGAAATAAGGGGATGCTGATTTATCATCTATTGCAACTGAGCTTAATTGTTTGAGGTCTTCAATACAAACAAACACATAACCTTCAACTACGAACAGGGATCTCGAAAGCCATGATTCCTCTGTCAAATTATAAATTCAAAGTTTGGTATTAATAACTACGGTAAAATATATCAGTGACCCAGATCCATATATTATACAACCACGAACTGCTGATGCTCATGCGTTGTTGGTCACTTGGTCTCGCTTTTGAAGTTTGAAGTTGAACATAAGGGGAAATGTTCTACCACATTATGGTGAAGAATGCCACAAAGAGTTGATGTGTAAGGCCTCATGTAGCTCAATGTGTGTCAACTACTAATATAGATGTGTAAAGTAACTTAAAAGCAGCACTCACCTTCACTATTGCTATGCCAGAACAACAACATTGAGTACATAAATATGCTCACTTTTAAACCTCCATATATATGTTTCTCAAACGATTCGACTTGGACTTGCTCCAAACTGCAATTTCAAAATTTCAAGGCTTCAGACTCGTCGTATGAAATGAGTCCCCAAAGTACATTGAGATGGTGAATATCAAAGTGTCATCGGAGTCACAGGGGTTATGAGGCTAGAGAGATTACCTCTTTAGTGGACATTCAGTACCAGTTGATCTACAATCAGAGATTTGCAATAATGCTAGTAATTCCCTTGATTTATCAACACTCCTTGTTATGAAAAGATATGTTACATCTGTCCCAGTACGCATCCTAAATAACAGAAATATGAGCAAAAGGGGTTGACCGGTATAAGTGAAGCTGAAAACAGGGACCTCATACTAACCTCAAAAATTGTAGTCCTATACCGATTACAACTTCTTTAATATCACATAGCCTGTGGCACCCAATAACTTTTGAGCTAATCACTGCCAAGATAAACCAATATACACTGCCAAGTTACTAAACAAGTTAAAAATTCAGATGATGATTCTGATAGGATAACTCTGAGCAAGAAAGTAATAAAATATGCACCTAGTGCGACAAGTAAAATGAATACCTGTTCCATCAGAAGTCGCATCAAATAGTAGCATATACAGCTTGTTTTCACTGCTAAGCAGTATGACTACTTCACTGTACACATAACAGGAGAGAAGCATCAGATAATTGCGATTAACAATTTCGAGTTGTAAACTAAAGGCTCACAAGCTACACAAACAAGACTCATAGCTGATAAACCTGGAAAGCAAAAAAATTCATGAATATAACCTTTTAAAAGCTTCAGTTTCCTAAAACTATTCCGCTACTACCAACTACCAGACGGTGCTAATATAGTAAGAATTCCACTCTTGACATTAACAATATCTGGGAAACAAATATTAATTGAACATAAGCAGCTCAAAGATGGGTTACTACCAAAAAGATAGCCTTCATAAAGGCTCCATTCATTTTGTACACTATGAAAAGATTATCGCTTGGTTTAACTGAAACCTACACTATTTACACTGGAAACAACATTACATTTACCTCTCTCTATATCTGGATTCTTCCACAAATATACTATCACAAAGCATGTAGCTTAAACAAGTCTCTGAAGCTTCAGAATCCGCAATATTTGAGTTGAAATAATTCTTTATGGATTCATTAGTCAAAAGATTATAAGTGCTGATCTTGGACAGTATACCTGGTCCACATTCCAAGTTTGCTGAACTCAAGTCTGAAATGCCATTTTGTTTTTGAGATTGCACTCTCCTGTTTTCTGCGCTATACTCATCTAATAGTGGAACAACCCTTCTTTTTGACTTTCGCCTCACTCTCTTCTTCTCCAAACATTCTTTCTCCTCACTCTCATCAGTATCCATGCCGTCAACAGTAGCATTGGCAAACGTGTCATTAGTGCGACTTTGTTGAGTATGGTCCGGTTCTAAATATTCTAGAATTGTGGAGGCTTGTACCTCCGAAGAATTATAGAAGAACTTTCTATTTATTTTGTGAAAGGCGCCACGTCTTCTTTCCCAGTAATCATCACCAGAACGCGCTTCGGGATGATCATCTACAATCCTATTCAATGATTCCTCGTTCAATAAAAGACCAGCTTCAAGTAAAGATGCGTCAGATTCACACATATCATCAACACTACAACTGGTATCACTGTCAGATGATGCAAATGAGCGAGACTCTGCTGAAAGCTGCATAAATTCTTCTTCTAAGTTGTGGCGGCGACGCAAGATGTTTTCTTGGTAATGTGGTGGTGATACAGAGTGAGAAGAGAATGAGTGAGACTCCAGTATCTCATCAATGGCTGCTAACGGTGTACTGCAAACTTTTAGACCTCTACCATCATTGCCCTGGGAAGTCAAAGTTTCAGGAAGAATGGAATACTTTTCTGATGGGAGATGAGCCTGCAATTTTCCCTCCTCTGAATCTAGTTCTCCGAAGTTCGGTGGAGCTTCTGAACCAATCTCCATATTTGGAGTCTTCACCCCTTCACTGGTAGAACGGAAGTACTTACGGGTACCAGGGCCACTCAATATATATGCAGGCATGGTGTCAGATTCTATAGCATTTGGTGTGCTCTCTCCTGAAGCTTGTATAGAGTCAGGGACATACGTTGAGCCTTCCCCGACATGTTTGTAGTATGCCTTGTTCGGCGCATAATTTTCTTTACCAGGACTACTCAACCCTGTAAAGCTGTGGCTGTCAATATCCTCAGAATCCATCCACTCCTTGAACTCGCGGAGCCAAAGAACAGATCTCTCTTTCTTCATGAATTCTACTTTATTCATCAGCCCAACAATTTCTGCTTCACCATCGGAAATGATGTTCTCTTCCCTACTTTGGTTCTCACTGTCACATGAGATCTCTTGTTCAGCAGCCTCTGAAACAAGTCTCCTTTTCTCCTCATCCGCGATAGAAGCGAGCCGAGATATCTTCTTCTGACATAAAAAGCAAAACAAGTTTCAGAGATGATTATGCTGGTACAAATACATTCAATGAAGGTAACTAGCACAAAGTTTAAAAAAAATTTAATGCGCGGAGAGGTGGTATTTTTCAAACTGGAGCGTGGTATCTTTGTATATCCCTATTACTTGCAAAATACCTTTTCTTAGGAAAAAAAAGAACTTGTACAGAAGACTTGGGGCACATGCTTTTTTGATTGTCAATTTCTTGTGATTTAAAATTATTAAGCAAAGTGGCAAACTATGTCTATCTGTTGTTTACTTCTCCATGAATGGTATGTAGTTTTTCTACTTCTCTAGTTAATTTACTTGCCTTATCAAAGGAAGCAGCTTCAAGTCAAGCCTAGAGACATTTTTGAAACATTGACGAGAGAGAGCTAGATAAATTACTATAATAAGCATAAATATTAATATTACATGAGAATTTAAACATAGTAATTTGATTATTATGATAGACTTGTTTAAAAGTCACAAACCCTTTTTGTGTTGCAGGTGCCCTTCCCATGAGCATCAGGTTTAGCAGGAGAATAAAATCCAAACCCAGCAGGTCTACTCAACCTGCTCGCAATAATAATCTGCCTTTCCCAAGCTTCTCTCGTGCTAATTCCCTTGCCATCTAGTTTTAACTACGTCAGACATGCAACAGACACATAACATGTTAAATCAGTAAACATACTCAAAGCTAGAGCAGTTACTATATTATGCTCGAACACAATCAAATGAATTGATGTAAACATGAATGACCTATACACAGAGATAGAGGAAATATATAGGTGGGAAGAAGCGACACTCAATTGCAAAGAGAAGTGTAACTTACTTTTTCTACGTTAGAAAACAAGCTAAATACTTGAGCTCGATACCATCGTGCACAACAAATCGGATTTCCTTCCAACCATAAATTTTGAAGTGATGTAATGCTTGCTAGAATCTCCAACTCGGAATAAGAGGAAATGATATTGTACGAAAGGTCAAGCCCTTCAACTGACTTCAAATTCTCGATCCCGCGTAAAGTTGTTAGAGCATTGTTCCTCAAAACAAGTTTAACGATTGAGCATGCAACCTGCAAAACAAGCCCTCGTTATCGCTCAGCGCTAATGATAATATTAGGTGTTATGATGCGTGAAGCAACTTCGTGGTGCAAAAAAAATTTATGTTCATGAAGTTATTTCACTCATGTCATAGTGGTCCATCTTGAAACAGAAATCCCCGGTTCCAAACTCACACAGTTGGGACTGGGTCAAATTGAGTAACCTTCGCCCTAAAAGGCTAAAACACCATGGGTCAAACTAGAGGCTCAAATAAAACTGAAGTATCAAAAAGACTTGCCCAAACCTCCATGATAATTTAAGCCCATGAACTATGGAAAGACCTCTGAAAGACTAAAACACTACTATTGAAGTATATATTCTTCCTGATCTTCGAAGATTAGTCACTTTGTTAGACACTTGTACCTAGCAACTCTTCCAAGATTTGGTTCCTAATTAATGAACTCAAAAAACAAAACCAGAGAAAACGTTTATTTGCATAGTTATGTCATGTTGATTTAGAGAACCTTGCAATCTTGAAGAAAATTGAAATGGTAGTATAACTCATGTGTTTAACCAAAACCGGCCACCGGAAACGCAGATAGACAGTAAGTTCTGAACCTGCCTATCTTGTGATTTCCGAAATTATTTATTGTGAATCTTTCATATCCTAAATCCTAATACCGATACATTCTACATATACCAATTGAAAGGACGAAGCAAATTTTATACATTTTAAAGGACAAAACATTATGTAGGTTCAACAATAGACTCCTAATTGATAATACCAAACTATTTAAATGAACCTGTTTGATAGCTTGAAAAAAAAACTGGACGCAAAGAAGATATAAACAAGAAGAATATGTCAGGATAAAACAAGTTCAGTTTGTATCATATAAAGTTCACAAAAATGGGTTACTTTTAGATCATATTCTGAGGTTTTTGAACTAAAATTTTCCTATAACGCTATGCGTCATTCACCTATTCTGAGAAATTAAATCAGAACAAACATAAGCAATCAAAAGTCCAGGCACCCTTACCTCTGTAAATGAACCAATTGTCCGCAGGTGATTAAAGCCGAGATCTAAATGTCTGAGCTTATGACATTTATGTAGGTTATCCACTTTCGCAAATTTGTTTCGACTTAAGTCGAGGGTTTCTACAGCAGGGAGCAGTTGCAAAGACTCGTCCATAAGAACCAGGCCATTACAAGCACAAGAAACGAACGATAATCTATTCCACACTGGAGAGTCCTTTATATCCAAAATTCTACTAGCAAAGACATGTCGAAGGGCATCCTGAACAGTGGAAACCATGTTACATGAATATAACACCGTAAGTTTAAAGTAAATTAACATGGTAGTATGGTACAGGATTGGTTATTTAACATGGTATTAGAGCAGAAGACTGGAGAAGGTCATCAGTCATGTATCAAAACTAGCAATAATCGAAATGGAATGTAGATGTGATGATTGCCACTCACTAATGAGTCAAGTGTTTGATGAAAGGTCGTGCCTGTTACTGAAAGACGGGTTTTTCTAGCATCTACCCTCTAGTCATGAAATATTTTCCACTTTTGGAAAGTAATCGTTCAAATCACATAATTGATTGTTACTATCAAGAAAAAAAACTTAATCGTCTATCCAATTGTACCGATTCAAATATTTTTCGTTACAGGGAAAGAACTTCTGACATAACATCTGCCCCTAGCTCTTAGGGGTCATTAGGAAAACCCCTCAAATAGTTACGGTGACATTTATCTTTAACAGTATCAATCTTTTATAGTAATTGGAATTGAAATTTGATTAATTGTTCTTGTCTTTGTTATAAGAAAAAAAAGTAACTGATTCTTAGCACATAAATTCGAAACAGAAACAAGCAATAGAAAATCGCAACTAAACAAACTTACAGTAGAATTGTGGCAAATAATCTTCTCCAAAGTGTGACGCAACTCCAATAGACCTTTTGCAGCTGAAGTTGAAAGATCACATCCACGAAGTTCCAAAACCCTAAGTCGTCCAAAAGGCAACAACGACAATGGTGTCGGATCTCTCACAGACGGTGGCAATACCGAAACAACTTTTAGAGACGTCAATAGGCGGAGAATTCGTCGGAGTTGTTCAAGTGCACGGTGATCTCCAAGGTCGGAGACATAAGCTCGTAAATAATCAACCGGAGCTCCGGCTAAAAGACCTTCAAGTTCTTGAAGAGCTTCAATTCGTGATTGTACATAGTGAAGTCCAACTGGATTTAACTTCAAAACTATTGTTCCTTCAAGCAACGGACCTGCTTGTCTATCTACAAATTTAACCAGGAAATCAAGGTATCGATCTCCTGTTACGATTGCCATATTCCGGCAATAATTTTAGGTCAGAATTAGGAATTTCTTTGGAATTGATTTTCAAAAACAAAAGTAAGAATGAATAAACGTTTAATTGTTGATCGTATATAGAATTGATCAGAACATTTAACAAGGAATTCCATTCGCGAAACAATTTCTTATCGAATTTGAAGATGAAAAAACAGAGAGAAATAGAGAGAGACTCAAATTAGGGTTTCGGAGAAGTTAGAGAGAGAGAGAGAGAGAGAACATCGGAGGAAATGAATTGGAGTGGGAAAAGGGGGAAACCGCCATAGGTGGCCGTTCGGGGAAGATAGTTATGTTTGATTATGTCCAGTCTGGCTTTGCGTAATTAATCACCCGATCTAATCATTGATTAACTCTTCTTAATTTTGTTTGAAATTTATGATATTGACAAAAAAGAAAAGAAATTTTGAAAAATTGGAGGACAAAACACAATGACAGCAAGACTGGACCAAATGACCAACACATCTGGCTGACACCTGGACCTACATGCAGATGTGTTAGTCATATAATTGGAGCATCTCTAAAAACATTTAAAACGAAAAATTTGATCCTCTTATGTGTTTAAATGACTTGGACATTATATTAGTGGTTAGTGTATCATTCTCTCTTATTTGGGATTATTTTCGCTCACCTCCTCGCATCTAACATATTTTTTCTTTTTTCTGGTGACGTGGTTTTTATATCTCCTATGTGTGGGCCTAACTCTGATTGTGTTTGTGATCATCTAGCTCAAAACCAATTGACAGTGAGCGGAGATAACTTAGACATTATATTGTTGGTTAGTATAATTGTATTGGAGATGGTCTACGAGATATGAATTATTGATATCTGAGCCTCAACTAGATTCGTTTAAGTCCTACCTATTTTTCTATTTTATATAACTATAAAATAATTAAGCTTCGCATTTAGAAGGGATCTAGTCATTGACTGTTAGATTTTGATGAAAAAATATATATAAATAATTCTCAAGACGAAAATGCAAATAATAGTAAATTCTCAAACACCTTCAATCGGACAGGTTGCACGGTATTTATAGGTGAAAACAATAAACTATTCAAATTTTTCTTTAGTTTATTAGTTCAAGGGAGATATGAAGTTTAAGTATTGAAAATCCTTTTAGACTTTTAATGAGCAAAAGAATCTCGTTTTAAATGATATTGGTTAGATTAATGGTAAACTCTTGGACCATAATTGGACTTACTCTAGACATAAATGTGCAATTGAAATCAGTCATTTTAATTGGTAACTAGATTTACCTCTTCATCTTTCAACAAAAAAAAAAACAGTAATTTACCTTTCATCTTCTTATCAATTCTCAATACCTTTTCTCTTTGTTATAGTCCAACCCTTTTCGTCCTCAAAGAGAGTATAAAATCTTTTTTTTTTGCCTTTCAATCTATATAACATTCTTTTACTACACATAATCCAAAATCTGTCACGATTGGGTTCATCATAAATTAAATCATTTACTTTATTTTTAGCTTCAAAATTGTTCATCAAGGTAGGATTGTTCAAAGACAAACCACGAGCGTCAAGACAAATTGAAAATAATGAAAGATAGAGATTAGATATTTAAAACGTGTATGAGATATACTTTCTTAAAGCATTATTTGTCCCCCTTTCTGGGTTAAGATAATAAGATTACTAGAAAAATTGTTTTCGAGGATATTACAAGTCTTTCGGAAATCGACACCAAGTAACTTGTGAAGATCCACATTTGAAATTTAAGAATAAATTGTAATTGACAAAGTAATCTCATCTGTAAACGGCAAAAAGAAAATATAAATCTATAATTGCCTCAAAAGGTCTAATAAATTCTAATTTTCAAATGCATCTTTTACAAAAGAAATGATCATCAAAATCTGATTTTATGACGCTTATATAGAAAACAAAAGACATCTTATGGTCCATCACCGTTTGGTGTAATTGTTGGACAGTCGCTCTTAAACCCATGAGGCCCTGAGATCGAATCTCGGTGGAAGATGTTTATCATTAAGATTTACACCGCTTAATTAAGACAATAAATGAAGTAAAAATAAGATTAAGGTGAGCTTTCAGACCCCCTAGGATGGATTGGGGTCTTTATAAGAGCCAGGATGTCGTAATGATGGCGGAGGGCGGAGTCAGGATTTTAAGTTAGACTGGGTTACTCTAAAATTCTTATAGATTATATTTTTTCTTACGAAATATATCTACTTGTAAACTTTGATTTTGGATCAATTTTACAGTGAAAAAGTGTATGTTTTTCTACCACGATCAACACATATTTTAACTTTTTAGCTCAATTCAAAATGAATATATTGAAACATAAACAAATTAAAGCACACAAGTATAAAGTATGCAAAACTATTATTATCCGTTGCTATTATACTCGGTATTTTCAAAGAAATGGCAATCGTAGTAAATATATGACAAATTACGATAAAACAGGATTGTTACTCTTTTTTCGTTGAGGATCAGGATTTTTACTTGAGAAACTAAATATATAGACAAATTATTAGCGAATTATGGACTTTAGTCTGCAAAATTAAGAGTTTAGGACATAGTGTTTCCCACACTTCTCCCTGCTGACGGATGACGTGTCCCGGTGTCACGGCCTTTTTGTCCCGTTAGGTCGACCCGGCATATTATGCTCAAAGACACGGGTCGATAGTGCGGAATATCAAATCCTAACGTACCGTGCGGCGCTATGTATTCCCTCCTAACACATAGCCAGCCTTCCCGAACATATTCGGAGCATCTCGACTATCAAGTCATCTTGGTTCCCGACCAATAATGCGGCATGACACCAACGCGTCCCAACCTACGAGCATAGCTCGAGCCGTCCCGTATAACGCTTCCTTGAGTCATAGACTCTCGCCCACTATAAAGGATACCAACATATGTGCGGAGCACACCAAGCCGCATATGCGGATCTTGCCATCCAGTCTCAAGCATCCGGCACCTTATATCTCGGCTTACCATCCGGACATTGGGCATAGGAGCATCCATCTCTAATAAGCTACCTCATGCCCAACATAGCACATCAAGGCTTGACCCCTTGAATAGCTCAATCCTCCTTATGGAATATGCTAGCACGACGCACGCCTCGCCATGGCATGAGAACATGCAACACCTTTTCCAAAGGAACCCGCAGTAACCTATCTCCAGGTACTGTCCCGAGCCATTTCCTATGACAAGGGAACCCGTGCAATATGCTTCTCTCGCATACGCTAGGCCGGCCTCATGGGTTGCGCCACGAGGATGCTCACTTTCGTGCATACCATGCTAAGGATGGGCGAGCTCCCATCCACGAGGTCTTGACATATGCTGGATGCATATGAGGAAGGGAGACCACCGCCTCCTAAGATGCAAACTTCTTGTTTTGCCTATTTCCACAAGGAAACATCAATCCTTTTAACCAGGCATACTCTCGTCCAAATGACCCTTCGTATCCTTGACAAAGTCTTGAATGCCACGGATGTCCCCGTGCATGGCCTAAGGAAGCTTGCTTGGCACTCTTGCCCTATCTCGACCTCGTATTCGGCCCTACGGCCTATATGCTCGTACGTGCTCCTAGCACTCGTCACGTCATATGCATGCTCAACAATATGCACGTGACATACTCCCCCACTTGTAATGTCGACGTCCTCGTCGACTAAGTTTGGAGTACTTCAATCTTCTGCCTCCACTCCGATGCTACCACTGCACCTTCATGCCTTCGGCAGACCGCACCTCCGTGCGAACTCAACTACGCAGTCTCGTCGCGCAGGTTCCCCCTCCGGGTTAACTCAATCTTCCTTGCAGCCTCCGCCGCTCCTCGAACTCAGGTACCTCACCTCCTCGGCTTCACCTCGAGTTAGCATCTCGACGCCACTGCGTCTTGCCATGTGCCTGCAATGTTGCCATCGCAAAGCAACTCGTCTTCAATGTCACTCCCCTCTGGATCAGACCCAACGTACCCATGTACTCCACGTTCTGACTCCTTGGTTTGCTTGTTCATTGAGACCCTCGTTTCGACCACTGTCCCCAACATCAAGTGCACTCTAGTACCTACGTATCCACTACTTGTACCCTTGAGTGTATGTCACTTGAACTCTTCGCAATGTCGCCCCTCTCTCGATGACCCTTGCCTCGATTGTGCCTCTGCACCTGCACCTCTGTGCAACTCAAACAAGCCTCTGCTTGTGCGCCTCCGCGCTTGCGCCACTTGCGCTCGGCATCATCCGTGCCATCCCTTCCTCGGGAAATTGTCGTGTTGCCTTCGATGTCCACTAAACGAGCACGGTAACTTCTCTCCGCGAGAATTACATGGTACCAAACCATCCACCATTGGCATACTCTTGAGAACGTCCTCCTGACTACATCCAGACACACACTTGCCATTTAATCATTGGCGATGCTCCTTAACCCGAGCATCTTGGTAGGCTCGTGTCCCTCTTGAACACATCCGAACGTACCACCGCATAAGTTCCAACACATCTCATGCAGCACCATACGGCTTACAACTCAATTGCAAACTCGACGTTGTCATATGTCTCTGACGATCTGAACTTGGTTCCAACTATCACCAGAACTGGACGATGCTTAATGTCACCACGACACACCATCCTGAAATCCCAAACGTGAGCTGATCTCTTCTTAGTCACCACGTACTCATTGCACACTGTAGGCTTGAACTCGGTTCCAACTTACCTCCAATGCATAACTCAAACATGGGCCGATCTACTTCAGATACAACGACCCTCATATTACTTGACGGCTTGAACTCGGTTCCAACTACCATCAGTACTTCACTTGGTCTCGTGAATCTGTCTCCATAGACTTCACACCAATATGTCCATAAGCTTCAATGTTGGTTTCGGCTTATAGCACTCATGCGACATACCACACACAAACGTGCTAGCATATCCATGTCTCATCTCAAGTGAGTCCATTCTCTTTGGAACTCAAATGCACTTATACCACATAAGCACAACTTGATCTAGCACCAACTTGCCCAACGATGTACTCTGTCCATCTATCTTACTCTTGACCTCTGTCTTCTGTAAGAAGCTTGAACTCACAACATCACAAGTCACTCGATGCTACCTTCGGCTTAAGCATAAGAGAGTATCCTTCAACACCTTGTTGCCATACCCTGCTCTAACGCTCAAGTATCACTCGGATCAACATAGCTCCACTCTTGGATGTCAATCCAACAAGCTTACTCAGACTAGCTTACCACAAGCTCTCAGCCTGACTCTACTTGCCATCTTGGTACACTTCATACCAATCATGTTGTCCACCTCAAAGGACTCTAACATATGATGTACCCAATGCGCACCAAATCGTATTGAGCATTACTGCACTAAGCTCGCACGCGACTCACCGTGCCATTCTCGGTTCATCCCATCTCTGCACTTGTCCTTACCTCTAAAGGACTCAAGTATATATGGTACCTTCTTGCGCACCAAGTCACACTGAACTCTTACAGCTTGCACATGACTTCTTGTGCCAATACGGTTCCATCTCATATCTCGCATATGTCCTTCATCTCAAAGGAACATAGACCCAAGTATAGCTACCACCGTAGCATCCGTGCACACGGCCTATTCCTTCCATCGGAACTCTCGTCGTCTTATGCACCATGCATCCCTCGACAAAGGTCCCATCCTGTATCACAGCTTCAGAGACCCTATCACCTTGAATGCATCTCACTCTGAAAGCCATCTCTTGGAATCATGCTCTCAACGCTGCTCTTCAAACACACTCCAGTATACCACATACCATAGTGGGAGAATCACTAAGCTCTTCGTCACACTCTTCGAGCATAGATACCAACTCTTAAACCTGCCCTCCAGGCTCTAGAAGTATGCTTCCAAACATACCACATGTTCTTAGGCATAACTTCGCGCTTGTCTCATCAAGCTTCCAAAACATATCCATTTGCCACTATAACTAGGCTCTTGGAACATATCTCGTAAGCTAACGAGCTCTAAGTCCATCCATCACAAGGACCAGAGCAATATACACGCTTGCCTATCCACTAGGCTATTATACCAATTGTTAAATGGGTATCAGGATGCAATACATCTTCACTCGTGCATCTTCATCCTGCTGCTCAGGCTCTGACATCCATTTCTCATCTAGGATCAGAGCACAATACTCTAGCATGTCACTCGGACTCTGATCACAATTCTCATATGGGATCAGAGCACTAATATATCTCTAGCCTGCACCTCTTCAGGCTCTGATACCAATTGTCACGGCCTTTTTGTCCCGTTAGGTCGACCCGGCATATTATGCTCAAAGACACGGGTCGATAGTGCGGAATATCAAATCCTAACGTACCGTGCGGCGCTATGTATTCCCTCCTAACACATAGCCAGCCTTCCCGAACATATTCGGAGCATCTCGACTATCAAGTCATCTTGGTTCCCGACCAATAATGCGGCATGACACCAACGCGTCCCAACCTACGAGCATAGCTCGAGCCGTCCCGTATAACGCTTCCTTGAGTCATAGACTCTCGCCCACTATAAAGGATACCAACATATGTGCGGAGCACACCAAGCCGCATATGCGGATCTTGCCATCCAGTCTCAAGCATCCGGCACCTTATATCTCGGCTTACCATCCGGACATTGGGCATAGGAGCATCCATCTCTAATAAGCTACCTCATGCCCAACATAGCACATCAAGGCTTGGCCCCTTGAATAGCTCAATCCTCCTTATGGAATATGCTAGCACGACGCACGCCTCGCCATGGCATGAGAACATGCAACACCTTTTCCAAAGGAACCCGCAGTAACCTATCTCCAGGTACTGTCCCGAGCCATTTCCTATGACAAGGGAACCCGTGCAATATGCTTCTCTCGCATACGCTAGGCCGGCCTCATGGGTTGCGCCACGAGGATGCTCACTTTCGTGCATACCATGCTAAGGATGGGCGAGCTCCCATCCACGAGGTCTTGACATATGCTGGATGCATATGAGGAAGGGAGACCACCCCCTCCTAAGGTGCAAACTTCTTGTTTTGCCTATTTCCACAAGGAAACATCAATCCTTTTAACCAGGCATACTCTCGTCCAAATGACCCTTCGTATCCTTGACAAAGTCTTGAATGCCACGGATGTCCCCGTGCATGGCCTAAGGAAGCTTGCTTGGCACTCTTGCCCTATCTCGACCTCGTATTCGGCCCTACGGCCTATATGCTCGTACGTGCTCCTAGCACTCGTCACGTCATATGCATGCTCAACAATATGCACGTGACACCGGGTAGATGCAGAGTGAGAAAGTTCCATGCAGTAACTTTTATAGGCATTCTGTTTAATAGGCGCAGATTTATCTATGTGAAAATGCTTATTAATTTTAACTAACAAGAGGGCAAATTACATTGGCACTGCCACGGGCAGCAAGAATGCATGTGTTGTATAATTGATAATTGTGCCTCAATTAGATCCATATGCTTATATTTGCCATTTCTTATTGTAATAAACTAACCTTAGATTTTCAAACGGATCTATTAGTTGACTCTTAAATTTAGATGAACAAGTATAAAAATAATTCTTAAGACTAATACACATTCTAGTAGTTAATTAATTACTAACCACCCTTGAGGCGAAATTATACGTGACAACAATAAACTAATCTAGGGTTGAGGAATAGAAAATTACTAGATCTAGGGTTTGATCCTTTATCCTTGAGAGAATATAAAAGATTTGTTAATTAATAGACATAACAGTAATGAATCTTGGTTGGTATATACTTTGTGGAACGGGTGGAAGATGAGAAATAACCTGATGTTCAACTCCAAGAGTTTGGATCTACAACGATGTTGGTGGCTTATTAAGAATGAGGTAAATCTATCTTCTCCACCAGTTATTTCTGGTTCGTCTAACTCTTCAGTGCAGATCCAGCAGTGGCTACCCCCTCATCTGTCGTTGATTAAAATCAATGCGGACGGGTCTTTCAAAGAATCAGAGGCATCAGTAGCTGCCTTAAGTCGAAACCATTACGGCGATACAATAGGGTTTTATCGAGAAGGTTTCCGGCGCTTTCGCCGCTCCATAATGAAGTAAAGGAATTCTCGCTAGGGTCAGATTTGGCATAAACCCTAGGACATGACGTATTTATTCTGGAAAGCGACTCATCTTCAGCAGTTGGGTTTCTATTCAACGATAACTAGTGTGTTCCATGGCGTTTATCCAACTTGGTTTCGACCATGCGTGGGCGGCTACGATCTCGGTGTATGGACATCATCTACACACCAAGAACTTGTAATACGGAGGCTCATAATCAGCGCATGTCGCTTTAACCCTTCAAGATTGATCTTTTTAGATTTAGTCATTTCAGTTAACTGTCGGTTTAGTTTGTCTTTGATCTTTCGCTTGTGGTTTACTTTTCTTCTACTCAAAGACAGATTATTTTGATTATTTTTGAAAAATTATTTTTGCTCAAAAAAAAAACAATAAACTAATCAAATTATGTTTTTTAGATTTTAATTGAATGGAGATTTGAAGATATACCGATAATTGAGTTTAGACATTTGTTTTAGTCTTTTAATTAACTGAAAAATCTCACTTTCAAACAATCTCCGCTAGAATGATGGTGTTTCAATCAAAATCGGTCGATCTAACATTTTTTTTTTTTGTTGAATAGATAAAATGATATTAAACAACAAGAATTCTATTACAGTACATATTTGAAATAAAATAAGGGATATTCTTCTATGTCTGCGTTTTATTCCTCTTCCTTGCCCACTTTGCCAATCTGTCTGCAACTTGATTAAATTTCCTGTTCACATAAGAAAACTTAACAGATTCCAACCTGGGAATGATTTCCTTTATTTTTTGTATGTTCTTTTTGGTTTGTCATTGTATTTCATTTCTATTTTTTTGCAAAATATTGGATCATTTCTCATAAAATTCAAATAGTTCTTTTGATTTCTAAATTTGATTTGAAAACTTATAAAGAAAGTTTTTCTTCTTTTTTAAGGGTTATTTCTGTTGGGAGATTTTATAGGCAACGCCTAAAGTTGTTATAGGCAATGTAATTTGCAAGCTTGACTTGGTCAATTTATTATGGCCAAATTTGGTTAAAGACAATGATCAAAGTTGTCTTCTTCTTCTTTCTTCGGTGTAAGAATTACATTATTAAACATTGAAGAGTCCAAGTCAAATGAGATAAATAGCCCAAAGAAACAATAGACGTGATTTCTCAAGTTAATCTAATGGAGTAGTGGTACAAACTTTCCATTTTTCTAAATGTATAAACAGATCCCAAAACATCAAAACCCTAATACCAATTCCTAGATTCCAAAATTTTCCAACTCAATCAATTCACATAAAAACATAAGATCCTAAAATATCAAAAACTTACCCTGGATGTCCATTACGAACGTCAATGAACCAATGAATACAGAAATTAGAATGAAATTCTAATGAAGAAGAAGATGGAGAAGGAAGGAAGAAGAGAGAAAGAAAGAAAAAAAAATTAGTCAAGGTCGCCGATCGTCTCCCTCCGACAGTCGGTGACCCGTTAGGTCGAACATTGGTTGAGGCATTGCCTCTTAAGCACCCATTGCCTTTAACCAAACTAGAGATTGTCTTTAACCAAACTAGAGATTGCCTTTAGCGAGATTGCCTATAACAACTTTAGGCATTGCCTATAAAATCTCTCATTTCTGTTTAGTCTCCAAGTTGTGACCAATTGGCAGATTTGGTCTTCAATTGTGTCTGGAAGTCCGAATTGTCACCTAATCTCATCACGCCTTCTAATTCTACCTTTATGACACTTTTGTAATTATGTATTTTGTTTAACTCATCGCCACTTCATCCTTCTCTTTCCTCCATTCACCTTCTTCAACCTAAAAAGTTCGTCGGGAGAAAGCCACCATCCGACGACTTTCTATTGCCGACTTTCATCCTTTTTTTTATTTTTTTTAACGCACTTCTTCCACCACCTCCACCACCATATTCCCCCTTTCTTTCTTTCGTTCTTTCTTTCTCTCTTTCTTTCGTCTTCTCTCCCTCCAACCCTCCTTCTGTTTCGACAAAGGGGAAAATCCTTCGTCAGAACAGAGAGAGGATTATAGGAAGGGAGAGATAAAGAGGGAGGAAGAGGTTGAAAGAGAAGATAATGAGATAAAGAAGGTGGTGGAAGAATGAGCTTAAAATAATGAAGGTCGCCGATAGAAAGTCGTTGGCCAATGACCTTTTGCTTGCGAGCTTGATAGGTTCAAGAAGGTGGTGTGATGGAAAGAGAAGGATAAAGTGGAGGTGAGTTGGGCGTAAATAAATTAGTTACAAAAATGCCATGAAGGTAGAATTGAAAGACATCATGACAAATTTTAAGGATCAAAATAGAATTAAGATCTTTTTGTAATATGCACTCCAGAGTCATTACATGATGTTAATACATCATGAATACATTACTTCATGAACTGTATAAACTCATTATCTACCCTCTCAAAGACATCTTGGGTCCTACGAGTTATATAAAGACTCTTAAGACAACTTAGTTATATAAAGACTCTTAAGACAACTTATGACGCATGAGAGTCCATTTATTTATATCTCTACTTTATTTATAACAACGCTTAAATTTTAATAAATTATAGATTTTCATTTAAACGGGAAACGAATTAGGACCTTCGGTATGTAGAGCGGGAGTCTAACAACTACACCGTAACACCAATACCGTTATAAGTATATTCACATATCATATTTTTGTAATAATTAACTCAACAGCATTTGTCAACATATTAACGACTTGTTTTTGTTGGTTGAATATTGAGGACCATATATATTACATTTTATCACAATAACATTCCCTTTCAACAAAAAAAAAACAATAACGTTCCTATTACATATAAGACTTGCCTCTCTCTCTTTGAACCTAAACCATGTCTGTTTTTGCCTCGTTTTAGTACCTTATATTGTGATTTTCTTATAGAAGTACCTTATTATGTTTGTTACATCGAACCTAAAAGTAATTATGAACTTAAATGTTATATTATTGGTAATTAGACTTCCTTGTCTTCTCTCTACTCTTTCATTTTTATCAAGACGACAAGATCATCTGTTACATAAAAGTTTTCAACTCATTGAACAAGAATTATATACGAAATTCTTACTACAATGCATAATGGTGCCTATTGCGGACCACTATCTCTATTACAATGTTGTTAACAATTTGGGTGAGCCCAAAAATAACCAAGTACGCCCACTAATGGTGCATTAATGTAAGTTGTGGGCTCTGATTCTTGAAAAAATGGTCTTGAATCCGGAAATGCATCTGAAAGATTAGGCCCACCAACAACGGCGCCAACTAGCAAATTTGGATTTGGATTTGGGCTAAGAAAGTAGCGGGACCCTGCTTTACATCCAATCCGCGCTGGGTGGGCCTGAACCGATGGAAGAGAACTGCCACGATGGTGAATGTGTAATGGGTACCTCGGACCATACCCGACCATGTACGACATCTTCATTGGATTATCCCCAAGAATGTAATCAACCTGCAACCAAAAAAGAAATAAATAAGTCAGATATTCTGGGCCCAACTTAATGTCCTATAGAGGATTAGGTGACAATAAAACTTCTGGGCCCAACTTAAAAGTTTGAATATTCTGATATATTTAACTACAAGTAAATCTGACCGTTAAAACTAAGATTAGATTAACATGATGGTTCTAATACGGATTGACCAGATTCGTTACCTGACGTTTAGCCAATCGTCTTAACTGAGTAGCAGAGACTGACGTCTGTCCACATGGCACAACCTTATTGGCGTGGCTTAGATAATTAGAGTAAGCTAGAAGTAGGAAAGATAACGACGTTACATGCTGCATGTTACTTGATCCAGCTTTGAATATTAGTCCACCTTTTTCAATGTCACACACAAAAAGAAGAAAAAGTTAGAGACGATTATGTCGTACAACCGGTGGAAAGTTAATAAATATACAACTTTATTGACAGCCATTAGATCCAAAAACTTGTACCAGGAGAATATTGAACTTGTGATTGAGATAATCCAGGCACTAGTGAACATATAAAGCTATCAGCATTTTGTTGGAAAGATTTGAAATATGGTGACTTTCCCATTAAGACTTCCTATAATCAAAGAAACAACCATTATTTAGAATCACAATATGTATAGTTGGCTTTAATAACAAGTACATTATTCATCTGTCTCAGACGATTGAAAAAATGAGAAACCCCCAAAAAGAGAGAGCTCGAATAAAAGCGAAAACCGATCCAAGTCTAAATAGTAGAGTCTAAAAGATACATTTCGCTTCTTCACTGTTAGGCCAAATATGTTAAGATATACGAATATAATGTGAAATGAGACGGAGAATCTAGGCCAAAATGGCAGCTTAGTGGTTTCCCATGAGGTGGTAGAATAGAATAATAAGGGAATTTTGTCATGTATACACAGAGATAGAATAATATAGTAGTTTATGTGTTTTTATGTAATTTAGTTGAATTTTAAAGTAAGATGTTGGATTTTAAATACGGAGCACCGAATCAGTACTTAATGTCAGTACGGAATACCTTTACAGAAAAAAGATTGAACTGTCATCACATGGTGAGTAAGATTAAAGTTTGACTTAAATGTCCATTTCTGATTGGACAGAATAAACAGCTCAGCAAAATATGTGAAGTGTAGTTTGACACGGTGTACACCATGTGGTTACCATTCCCAGAATGTTAAAAAGCTAGAGAGAGAAAATATGGGCTCAAAAAGCCCAATGGTGATCCAGTTGTCACATCTCATTCACCCCTTCTCTCTCTCTAGATATCTCTATCTTCTGCATATTCTCACAGGGGCCACATGCTTTAGGTTCAGACCAGGACCCACTTCAAGATGCGGCCCCAAGAAAAAGACGGACCGGTAAAGTCAAAGGTTCTATTTCTCTCAACTTATGGGCAATAATAATCACTTGTCAGGTTCTATGGTTTCTGATTCTTCTAACTCTTAATTGAATGGGTGATAGATAGAGAGGAAAATTCTAAAGCCCAAAATTGGGCCCAAAATACTAAACAAAACCCAACCCGGAATAATATCTAAAAAAAAACCCAAAAGATGAAAAGACATTACTAACCTCTTAAAACATTAGCCTTACCTCTTGTGTCCCTCCTCCATTTCCTGCCTATTTCTATCTCTCTCTCCATTTCCCCAAAAAAGCATTAATTACCCTCTCTTACCCACATGACTTGAGTCAGCCAGAAGTGACACTTAAAAGCAAATATTTTCTCTCTCTTCTGCACCACCTCCTCTTCTCTCACTCAAACACTCAAACGCTCCTTCTTCTCCATTTTTTTTTCTCTCTCTCTCTCTCTCTAACGTTTCAAAGCATCCAGTGAAAAGCTCTAGGTTCGTCTCCATTTTCTCTCTCTCTCTCTCTAACGTTTGAAAACATCCACTTTCTCTCTCTCTTAATCCTTCAAAGGCATCTTAATCTTCTCATTTTCTGTTCAAAATCGTTTCAACAAATCTGCTTCTTCTCTCTCTTCTTCGAGCATCAACAGACCCTTATTTTCCGTTGGAAAGAGTTTCACCCACATGTTCGTCAGAGTTTAACACACAGGTACGTCTCTGTTCTTCCTCTAAATCTTCTTCCTCTCTCTGTTGTTGGTCAAGTTTTAGGGTTGTTTGAACATTTTGGGTTGTTTTAAAAAAATTAGGGTTTTGTCTTTCAGATTTAGTACTTTGATCTTGATTTTTGGGGTTTAACTTGCTCTTAAGTTGTTGTTCTTCGTGATTGTTGTCGACATTTTGGTTTGTGATAAAATATTTATGAATTTTGTTTGTGATTTCGGAAGCATGCATCTTCACAGAAGGTAATTTTGGGGTTTATGGGTCTTCATCAAGTTTCTAGATTAGGTTTATTGTAACATTTTGAGTTGTGATCAGAAAATTAAGTTTCTGTGGAGACATTTAGTACTTTGTTTTCGATTTTTGGGTGTTTGTGTTTGTTGATGAAATGAATAGTTTGTTTTAAAATTCTCATTTTCTGTTTTCGACTTTATGTTCTTCGTTAATGTTGACGACATTTTGGTTTATGATTTAAAATTTTTGGATTTTGTTTTTGAGATTCTGAATCATGCATCTTTACAGTAGCTAATTTTGGGGTTTATGGTTCTTCG
The DNA here is from genome assembly GCF_041429995.1 of Eschscholzia californica. Lineage (NCBI taxonomy): Eukaryota > Viridiplantae > Streptophyta > Magnoliopsida > Ranunculales > Papaveraceae > Eschscholzia > Eschscholzia californica. The sequence goes on along the minus strand of NW_028238198.1, from coordinate 6,561,787 downwards.
TCAAGTTTTTAGGTTTGGTTTGTTGATGAAATTACGGGTTTGTTTTAACATTTTGGGTTGTGTTAAAAAATTAGGGTTATGTTGAGACATTTAGTACTTTGTTTATGATTTTTGGGGGTTTTACTTCATTATTACTTTGTTTATGTTTTACCATTTGGGGGTTTGTGTTTGTAAGTCCAGTTTTTGTTCTCTGGAATGTTGATGAAATGAATGGTTTGTTTTAACATTTTGGATTGTGTTCCAGAAATTAGGGTTACGTTAAGACATTTAGTACTTTGCTTATAATTTTTGGGGGTTTTACTTGATTATTACAGTGATGTTATTAGTCAATGTTGCAGACATTTTGGTTTATGTTATACATTTAGTGGTTTTTACTGAGTAAAAATTGATATGTTGTTGACATTTTGGATTGTGTAGAAACATTTTGGTTTTGCTATCAACATTTTGAGGTCTCTTACAAACATATCATTTTGTGAAGAACATTTAAAAAGATGGTGAAAACAACAACAATGAAAAAAGAAGAAGCAGCAACAACAAAACAACAGCCTGTACAAAGAGCTAGCCCTAGAAAGAGGGCTAGTGAAGAGACAACAACTGCAGGGCCTAGTAAAAAAGGCAAAAAAATATTAAAGGTGACTAAATCACAGACCAAGGTAAGATATTCTCTAAACATTTCAAACTATGTTTAAGCATTTTACATAATTTCAAAATATTTTGGAGTATGTTTCATGAATGTTCCTGCATTAATGTATGTGTTTTGGCATTTTGAAGAATGTTTAGGACTGCATATGAAATGACATAAGATGTTTCTCAAACATTTTGCATAATGTTCGGCATTGTATGTAATTTTCAAACATTTTGCATAACGTTTAGGAATGCATACGAAATGATATAAGGTTCTGTGAAAAAAGTTAAAATTTGTGGAAAACAGTGGCATCAGATTTTTGAAAATGTTATCTCATTATTGATTGTGATCTAGCATTTCATATAATGTTTTCGCATTATTGGCAGTGTCCTGGCATTTTGGAAAATGTGGCTTGCATTATTCCTAGGGTTCTGTGTATAGTTATGGAAACTAGTGGCATCAGTTTTTTTTTTTTGTACACAATTTGCAAAATGATCTCGCATTATTGGCAGTGTTCTAGCATTTTAAATAATATTTAGGGGTGCAAGGTATTAACAACAATTATTCCTCAAACAATTCGAATAATGTTAAAGCATTATTGATAATGTTAGAACATTTTCAAGAATGTTTAGGAATTGTAGAAATTGTTCCTCAAGCATTATGTATAATGTAGCATGCAAGTTACCTAATCTTCATCCATTTCAGAATATATTTGTACATTAGTGGTGGTGGTATGACATTTTACAGATTGTTTGCATAAGTCTTACAGTGTTTGTTAGTAATATATAGAAATACTAACATATGTATTACTGTGTTTTTGAAGCATCGGGCGGTGTCATCAATATTGAAGGAAAACACAAGATTGTGGAGATTAAACCTGAATTGAAAGTGTGGTTGATATTTTGTGCTTTGGGGAAAGAAGTTCTAAGCAATAGTGAAGTTGTTTTTGAGAAACGGTGTTATGTTCACATTCGTAAACCCGCAACGACTTCAATTTTGCTTAGAGGACAAACAAAAAATGATTGTAAATTATTTTGTATGGTATTGTACTGTTTTTGTTTTTTTTTATGAAAGAGTACTGTTTTTGTTTGCTGTAGGATCTTGATGTTGAAAGAATATGGAGTACATTTGTTTAATATATTATTTTTGTTCTTCAAAATATATGAGATGCATAGACAATAAATAGTTTGTCTGAGGAAGTAAACAAAATGTGAAGACACAACCAAAGATGTATAGACATGTTAGAGAATGTCGACAAAATGCTGGCCATGTTGCTAACCTTATATGATTCAAACTCTATATAAATATCATTTTTGTTTAAGAAAATATATGAAGCCACAATCGATAATGTTCTAACATTATTATGAATGTAATCTACAGTGTTGCCTTTGTTTTGGATGAAAAAGAAATCTACAAAAGAATAGTTAACCAAGTAAGTATCCATTCTTTCAACATCTTTCGGAATGTGTAAAGAAATAAACAAAATGTAAAGACACAACCAAAGATATATAGACATTTTGAGGAATGTTGATAACATTATATGATTAAGAGAAATAAATATCATTTTTGTTTAAGAAAATATATGAAGGCACAATCCATTCATTCAACATTTTTCAGAATGTCTACTTGCAAACACCGGCAAGAGCATGTAAGAGTACCAAGATTGACGGAATGACGTGGAGTGGAATAAACTTAAAAAATAAGTGGGCCTGCCTCGACGTAACTCACGTCTCGGCAACTTTGAATTTCCCATCCTTAACATCATTAATGGAGGGGCAAAGAAATGTATTCCATCCAATAGCGGCGTCTCCGTGCTTTGTCATCTTGTTCATAATCTTCTGTCGAATGGCATCCAAGAGTGTTGTTACAACATATAGATGAATGTCACAACATTATACGGAATGCTTAGTTTGTTTGGGTAGTGGCCAGACAATTTAACAAATGTTAAGGCAAATTCGGAAATGTTACACAACGACGGAGTATGCCCGTTTCAAAATCAAAAGTTCTCTCATCAGCGGAGAAGTGTAGGTATTTTAAATTGAATTCTGCTTTGCAATTTAACAAATGTTTTGACACTGCTTAAAATGCTTAGAAAACATTAGACTGATCTGAACATCTTTAATACAAAATTGTGCTGAACATTTTTCAAAATGTTCACACATCCTTTAAATTGTTAACACAAATTGTAAAGTGTTTTTAACAAAACGAGAACCAGTTGCTACTGTTAACATAACTGTACGGAATAGTGTTAACACATCCCGTAAAATGTTTAGACAAACTGTAAAATGTTGCTTACAAAACGAGAAGTGGTTGCTAATATTAACAAATCTGTACGGAACAACAATGAAAACACCATGAAAATACCCTAAAATCAAGAACAACCTCACCAATGGAGCTTCAAATAAGTAGATCTACAAATCTATATATTTAGCTCTCTACAAAATTATGAAAACACCATGAAAACAGATTTGATGTTTTTTTAACCTCCATTAAAGAAGATGATGATTGAAGATAAAAGATGATGAAGGTTGCTCAAACGAAGAAGATGATGAAGGTCGCTCAAACGAAAAAGATGATGACTGGAGATGATGATTGAAGATGATGATTGAAGATGATGAAGATAATGACTGAAGATGATTGAAAATAAAGAAAGATAATGAATGTTCTTGAAGAGGGTTTAGGTTTATGTAGAGACAGAAATCTGGAAAAAATTTAGAGAGAGAAAGAGATAATGAAGAGGGTTGAAGATGATGAAGTTGATGGTTGAAAACGATGAAGTTGATGCTTGAAGATGATGAAGCTGGAAATGTAGAGAGAGGGAAAGCTGGAAAAAAAATTAGAGAGAGAGAGAGAGAGATAGAGAGATTTGGTTTTTAAAGAGTGAGAGGGTGTTGATTTAGGTTACATATATATAAGAGGGCAAAAGAGGGAATATGAAAATAAATAAAGTCTTAGAGATACGAGTTGGGTCCGGATTGAGCATAGGGATGCGTATTTGGGTTTGATTTGAGATATTAGTTGATTATTGGGTTTTGGGTGGGTTAATAATCCCGGTTGGGTTTTTTTTGTATTTGGGCCCAAATTTTGGGTCTTTCATCAAAATTTTCTGATAGATATAGGGCCGTTAGATTGAAATGGACCCACTTCTGAAATAAGAACGTTGATGAGGGTAATTGTGTCATTTTCAAAGGACCCACTTTAAAACGGTAGTTTAACGGTCAAATAATAAGGGAGAAAAACACAAAAAGACAACCTAAGGAATGCTAGAGGACTAGCTCAAAAGTGTACCTTGATGGTTAGCATAGATAATCTATTTTATTTTCTTCAAAAGACTATTTATTATCAGGTTATTTCCACCCAAACTTTTTGGACAAAATTTCGTTGTCAATTGTACTTCAACCGACGTAGAAGAAGGCGAAAAAAAAAGGGTCAAATCGGGTAGGATGGGCGCAATCCCCTCTTACACCCCGTTAATGGGTTGGGACATAAACCTCGAATTTCGGCTGACTTCCACCCTCTTTTCTAGTATTTCATTGATATTGTTTGTCTTAATGGATAGAAAATAAGGACTATGTTTTGATCATTTAACGTACAAAAACACCTTAAAATTAAGCAGTAAGAGGGAAAAATAGAAAAAGAAACAGGGTGGAAACAATATTTTTCTTATATTAGTTGAAATATTTTGGGTTGTACTTCTAACTATACGGAAAAATTTACTAGTATAAAAGTTATGGCGGATTACCTTGGAAATGAGGACGTTAATACCAGCATGCTTGTTGTCCCAACCGAATTCATTAATACTTTCTGAAGCACCCAATACTTGCTCGTTTCTCACTATATACTCTCTATATTCCCGCCTTCTTGACGCCTTATGTAACCAAACCGCCCCCCAAAGCAGTTCATCCTGCTCAAAATACATTTTTTTTAATATTTCAACCCCAGTTCACAGATATCAAGCAATAGTCAATATTATCACACATTTCAACATAAAAAAAGTGATAGAATAATCAATTTCACTCTAGACTAAATTAAATTATCCCAAAACCAATCCAAAATAGTGAGTCAGATTTCAGATCTGATTCGCTGAAATGTCTTATAATTTACCTGGTACCCACTAACGTCGCAATAAAATGGACAAACTGCGTATCTTAAACTACCACTATATGCACCTCTGTGTTTATCAGCAAACTCAAACACCTAAAAAACCACACGAGATATTAGAAATTGAATTTCTCATGAGATATTTAAAACTTGGAGGGAATGATTTAGTGTAATTGTGACGTACAGAAATAGCTCTGGCAAGTAGTAAACGAGAGTATTTAGGATCACGTTTACGAAATACGATTGAAGCAGCAGCTAAAGCAGCGGCTGTTTCACCAGCCACGTCAGATCCAGGATGGGACCCATCAATTTTATAAACGGCTCTAGATGTATCCATATCTTCAGGTCGTTCCCAACAATTATGATCTGAAAAAGCATTGCCTACTTGAACATAAACGGTACCTTTAACTGCCGTTACTTTTAACAGATAATCTGTTACCCATTTAACGGCTTTAATGGCGTTTTTTAGTTCAGGTCCCATATTTTTACCAAAATCAATTATACTCCATGAAAGTAACGTCGCTGTAAAAGCCATTGGGAAACCGAATTTAACGTTATCACCAGCATCGTAATAACCTCCCGTTAAATCTACCTGTGAAAAATTTAAACGCCGTTAGTTGAGTTCAGTTAGTTTAGGGGGGTAATTTTTTAGTGTAATGGTGATGGATGATGAAATCTTACACCAGCGGCTGATCCATCGTTGAGTGCTGAATCTCGACGCCATTTTAGTCGTTGATCTGGTGGAAGTTTACCTGACCGTTGACCTTCAAAGAAGAGAATACTTTTTCTTAAAGCATCACCGTAGTTGTGGCTGGTGGCGTATGACGGACGATGGTGAATTGTGAGTAGGAAGAAAATGAGGAGGAATTTTAGAGAGAGAAATGACGCCGGAGAAGAAGAGAGGAGGAGTGGGTTTGGCGCCATTTCTAGAGAGAGAAAGTGGGAAAGTGAGGAAGAAGGTTGAGAGAGAGAGAGAGAGGATGGTTTAGTGAAGTCTATATATAGTGGCAGAGTGAGAGTGAGACTAGACGATTGTTGGCTTTGGATTCTCAATAATAAACTGTGAGACGAATGGGCGTGACACGTGGCTTACAGTGATTGGTGGACTCGGTCTTCTATGTAAAATCAGAATAGGACTTGCTTTACTAGCTGGTTTAGTTCGCATAATGGATCTACTGATATAAGGGGTTAGTTTTTGGGTTGTGATTATTTTTGGCTGAGCCTAATAGGGCTTGAGACAAGTAATGTAGTGAGTAATTAAACAAGAGAGACCGTGAATATACAATACGACCACATGAGGGTATAATTCGTATTCAGTGAGTGCAGATAGCCCTAAGATCTCAATTTTTAAAATTAATTCTGAGAGGCGTGATCTTAGTCAATTTAAAAAAAAATTAGCAATTATAATTTCAATTATTTGATAAATATAATCTCAACTTTTAGAGATAAATTTAGGAGATGTAGTCTTACCCATTACAAATGATGGTTTATTCTAAAAAAGACATCATCTTTGGTCTTCCCTTATTATATAACAATGGTTCATAACATCGATAAACAATTAGTTTTGGTAGTTGTGAATTTCAGACTAACTTCAAACCACACATGTGTCATTTTAACTGGCAATTCTACCTAATAATAGTCTCACATGGGAGAAGGGCGATGTAGCAACCAAAAATTTAATATCAGCTGAAAAAAAGGCACACGTGTTTCGTGTCAACCAAAAAAAAAAAACTGGACGCCACACGTGAAGGGACATGTAAAAATAGTATCACATGGGAGAATGGCGAACTAACAACCAATAATATAATGTCTAAGTCCTTTCTACGTATTGCCAAATTGGTTTTTGCAATCAAGAATATAATGTTTAAATTTAAATATCTTGTGAAGGACATTTTTGTCAGAAGTTACGCATGTGGTTGATATGTGAACCACTTAAATGATATTTAACGGAAAATTGAGAATGAGGGTCAACGACATACATATTTTCATTTTGGTATTGTAGTCTTATTATCACTAAATAGCCGAGAATGATGTCTTAATAACCCTAAAAAAGTATGGAAGGTAAAGTACTCGCCGTGATGGTAATAAAATCAAAATGTCATTCTTGTATGAAGTTTCAAAGATGCCTTCTGCGAGTGTTGAAGACACCACTTTCCCTTAATCCCTTATGCATTCTTCTAAAATTTGCCTTGGAGGGAGACAACTCCAACCTTATAAACGGCCCCTTTAAAACTTTTCTTACCATGTTATCAATCTTTTATTATGTTTGTCCTAGTGTATCAACTTAACTTAGTATCATGATAAATTAACCCAAATCTATTCCTTTAAATTAACAAATTGAAACTCATCAATTTCTTATGCATCAAATTTTAGTCTATATAGACCCCAACTCGAGTTAAGGTGGTCCGACCGGGTTGAGGTTCATGTGAGGGGGATAAGGCACTTTATGGGGTGGGACATGGGATGAAGTGATAAAGCATTTACTACTTTTTTGTGTGGGACCGAGCACCGCTTTCACCGATTCACACTTGGCACATGTGTGTCGGTTTAGGACCCACCGCTCGAGATCTCTCTTCTCCTTTAATATCATTCTTGGTTGTTGTTGCTACACAACAAACAAACATTCCCAACTTTCGAAAAATAGGCCATGGAATTGGTGAAATCCCTAGAAAGCCCCTATCTAAACTTATGATGATATTTCTCTTCCCCAGCATAAAATGATAGTGATGATTATTAGGTTGTAGAAAAATTAGTCATTTGTTATCTTTTATCATTGTTTACTTTCATCTTCTCACTAGATTGAAATGCCTCTTCATCGTATGTTCTTCTTTTCATTATATCATCATCTTCATTTTATTTTTTATTACATTTGTTTCTCTTCCGCCCAAGGTATACATATAGAGGTTCATAAAATTCTTTTGTTTCGAAAAAAAAGCAATCAAATTGAATTTTGAGCGATAGAAGGAAGCAATACAATGTCAACTTTTACCTTTGCATAAGTTAAAGGATATATTTTCTTCTTCATTTTAAAAGTATATTCTGGTTGCATAAACACTTGTATCACTTTTTAATTTTGAGAAACAATATATAGCTTTTTTTTTTGTTGAAAGGACAATATATAGGTTAATCAAGTAAATTTGTGTACCTTGTCAAGAGAACATTCTCTGCCGGTAACGTGTGAACTATGAAATTGTGATGCACGGTCTTACGTGCTACATCTTAGGTTTCCTTTTTCTTTTATTTTAATTATGGAGTTCATACTAAAGTGTCTTAGACATGATTTGCCAACTTATAAATGTCTAACTTTTATTAAGAACCGAAGCACTAAAAGGTCTAGAGTTTAATATCTCTCTTTTGTGCACTTGGAGTCTTGGACCATCTTTTGTGCACTTGGAGTCTTGGACCAGCAGTAGTCCATTCACTTTGAAAACCCAGAGGTCAAAATTGATACTCAGTCTGGAGTGAGAACTTTATCTTTGAAATGTGTCAAAGATAATTTACAAATGGTTTGTTTATATACTCACAATTCAAAAGCACTCTTTTAATTTACAGCATTGAGTCTATTCAACGGACTTTCTGGTGGGGAAAACCCAAAACTTTCCATACTATCAACTGGAATTCTATTTGCAAACCTCGCAAATATGGTGGTCTCGGGCTTCGTCTTCCTCAACTCGACAATCAAGCTTTCCTTCACAAACTGAACTGGCGTATTATCAGCAACCCGAAGGCTATTTGGGTCCAAGTGCTGAAAGGGAAGTATTTTCATAAATCCCAGAAACCTAAGCCCCCCAAGAATCATTATTCGTGGCCGTGGAAATCTATATCGAAATACTATGATCAAAGTGAGAGTCTGATTTTTTGGAATATTAACAAAGGAGAACTAATCAATATTTGGACTGACTACTGGATACCTAACCATCCTCCACCTATTCTTAATGATAGAGGTTGTAACTATGACCGGGTTTCTCAACTTATCACGAACGGTACGTGGAATTTAAATGAAATAAATAAGTACTTTACTAATGAGATTTGCAGGGCGATACTTAGCATCAACCTTAATCCTAATGATGAAGATAAAGCAATCTGGACATTGACTAAATCAGGTAACTTCTCTCTTAAATCCATATACAATTTTTTACGCACCAATACTATCTATAATACGCAGGACCAGATGGACTGGTTTTTCATATGGAATATGAATACTATTCCTAGGATCAAACTATTCCTATGGAAGTGCTGTACGAATAGCTTACCAGTAAAATCAAGGATCGGCAAATTCATCGGTAATAATTACTCCTGTGAGAACTGTAATGAGGAGGAAACCATAAATCATGTTATGTTGCATTGCCCGTTTGCGAAAGCAACTTGGTTTCATTACCAAGTTAGAACTGATCACATTAGTACCACTATTCAATGCATACACCAATGGAAATCCCTTGACGAAGAAACTATTAATTTGTATGCTAAAATTCTTTGGTTTCTATGGAAAGCCAGATGTGAAAACTGTTTTTCGACGATTAAACAAAATCCAATGCAAATGATAGAAAGGATAAACAAAACCACTACTACCCCTCTCAGAACTGAGAGTTGCACTACCACGAAGGGTAAAAAACAAACGGTTATACAAACATGGAGACCTCCATCGACACCTTATATTAAAATCAATGTAGATGCCTCTTTTGTTAACTTACATGAACAGGCAGGAATCGGTTACATTATGCGAGATGCAGAAGCCAACTTTATACTGGCGGTAGCAGATAGTGTACGAGGGCAAAATGCTGAAGAATGTGAAAGTTTAGCGGTATTATATGGTCTACTTAGCGCGAGGCAAATGCAACTATCTTATGTGCATTTAGAAAGTGATAATAAAGCAATAATCCAAGCTCTCAATGGCGAGGAAGGATGTATTCAATGGCAATCTCAAAGTATCATCCGGCAGATCAAAGACATCAAGGAAAACTTTTCAGGAATTATATTCTCTCATGTGTCTAGGAATAACAATAATTATGCAGATGCGTTAGCCAAATGGGGGCGAGCTCACGGGTGTAAGAAACTTTGGAATGATGTTGTGTCTTTTTTTTCGGATTTCTAGTTGTTATGTAATAGACGCTTGGTTTTAATGGTATTTTCCTTCATAAAAAAAAACTACACTTACACTCTTCATCAAAAAAAAAACTACACTTACACTCACTTTTTATATACTCTCACTTATGCATGACTTCTTAAGTTGCTTGATCTTGTGAGAATCAAATGAGAGGACTACGTAGCTATTTATACTAGTCATAGGATGTCTTTAGATTATACAAGACACTTTCTAGAAACTTTCCTAAAAAGTCGTAGAAACATTATTCTAAAATTAGTTTTCTAGAGTAGACTAAAAAAAGAACTATCTGGACACATTCCATCCCAGAGGAAAAATTCTCCACAGAGAAATTTCTTAGAATATGAAGGAGAGTTTGATGGTGAAAGACAACTACCTGACAATATGAACATATTCCATCCTTATGATGTACCTAAACCAATTAATATATGAATTGTCTACAATACTCGAGTGATCCTGTTGTTAAAATGTCTCTCTTTGCGAATAAACTTCTTTCATGCAGAACAATAAAAGATTTTACGTATCATAAAGTGGTGGAAAAAAATGGAATAACACAGCCCGACCTATTGACTAAGACAAATAGAGTCAATGGGCACCCGATGGACATAACTGTAAGAACCCGACCAACACATTAAAAAAGAGGATCTCGTCTTCTCGATCCGTCACGTACATACATGTGTTACACACGTATATTATTTCTAGAAATCATCTTGACCGCCAGATCTCTTATTTACGATCCATCTTATATAATTTCGTTGTCATTGATATTCGTTCAATCTTTAACCGCATTTACCAACTTTTTTGTTGTGACTTAATCCTTCAATCATCTTCAAAACACATCCACAATATGAGAGTTGCAAGAAGACGAGTACGAAGAATCAACAAGTATTTTTTCTCTCTGCTCCAACTTGCGGGGGGGGGGGGGGGGGGCGGGGGGGGGGTAATAGGATACGTGATATAAGACGGATCGTAAATAAGAAATCTAGCGGTCGAGATGAGTTCTACAAATAATATACGTGTGTAACACATGTATGTACGTGACAGATCGAAAAGACGAGATCCGACGAGCAAGAAGAATTCAGAATATATTTGAAGATATGTGAATATATTTGAAGATATGTGAAGATATGTAATATTGAGTATAATATATTCAGAATATCTCTTGTAACTATCTAATGGTAATATCTTTAAATAGGAGAGGGTTCTAGGAATCAAACTGGATGTAGGTCTTGAGTATCCGACCGAACCACGTTAAATTATCGTGTTATTACTTTTTGTCCGTATCTCTGATTATTATATAATTGTGAATTTAACATATAGAACCAATTTATGGAAATTTCAGTATTGTTCCAACTTGAAGCACATCTCGAGAACGAAACTTCAAGTTTTCTTGCCCATTAGATCAGAGTGATATAACCAGATCTGAGCAGGATTTGACTCCCCATTGTTAAGACTAGGATCTTGGCTCATTAATATAGTAATCAATTATTTATATTGTATTTACTTAGAAAATAAAGTCATAATGAAACCTAAATCTGTATAATTCAATTGAATTAGATACTACTAAAACAAGAAGTAATTAGCATAACCTCATTTCTTAAAAATCAGGTTAAGTCGAAAACAGAAAAAAAAATTTCAGATTTGTGGAGGAATCAGAATTGGGCCCAAAAGGCTAGTAAATAAGAGATATAAGACGGATCGTAAATAGGATACGTATATAAGACGGATCGTAAATAAGTGATCTAGCGGTCGAGATGAGTTCTAGAAATAATATACGTGTGTAACACATGTATGTACGCGACGGATCGAAAAGACGAGATCTGACGATCAAGAAGAATTCATAATATATTTGAAGATATGTGAAGATATTTGAAGATATGTGAAGATATGTAATATTTAGTATAATATATTCAGAATATCTCTTGTAACTATCTAATGGTAATATCTTTAAATAGGAGAGGGTTCTAGGAATCAAACTGGATGTAGGTCTTGAGTATCCGACCGAACCACGTTAAATTATCGTGTTATTACATTTTGTCCATATCTCTGATTATTATATAATCGTGAATTTAACATATAGAACCCGTTTATGGTAATTTCAGTATTGTTCCAACTTGAAGCACATCTCGAGAACGAAACTTCAAGTTTTCTTGCCCATTAGTTCCATTAGATCAGAGTAATATAACCAGATCTGAGCAGGATTTGACTCCCCATTGTTAAGACTAGGATCTTGACTCATTAATATAGTAATAAATTATTTATATTGTATTTACTTAGAAAATAAAGTCATAATGAAACGTAAATCTGTATAATTCAATTGAATTAGATACTACTAAAACAAGAAGTAATTAGCATAACCTCATTTCTTAAAAGCAGGTTAAGTCGAAAACAGAGAAAAAAATTTCAGATTTGTGGAGGAATCAAAATTGGGCCCCAAAGGCTAGTAGTACCTTAGCCTGCAAGAGCAGGACTTTCAGGTAACTCAGTAGGACAATTTTGTTTTTCAAAGATGGATGATACCATAATTCAGGATTTCATAGGTATTTTTTTGGGTATTTTATCGTTTTCAATGATAATTCAGGATTTTATAGGTATTCTTCTTGCGTATTTTATCGTTTTCAATTTGTTTTCATTGACTTTCGTAATGTTTTTGCAAATTTTTTACATAACCCATATATTTGGGAGTAATTCGAATGCCAACTCTTCGTTTGAGTAAGTTAATTTACATAGCAATTTATATATCAAAACTGTTGTATTATTTTGAGCTTGTCATGTCGTTTATAAGTTGATTGAATTGGTAGCTAAGTTTTCTAAGTCATTGCATATAAACAAAACATGGATAGTTGCAAGGGTAAAACTAGGTTGAAGAATTTTTAATTATCTCTTGTATCTATTGATCATCTCAATGATAAGTACTGTCCCGAAAATCATGGTCTGAATGCCGACTTAGAATGCCCTCAAGTAGAAAATGAGCATGCTACGTCTGTCCCTGGGCCATTTTTGGGCCGTGTAGCATTGATGTGCCACTCCCATAGGCCTAAATGAAAAAAATGAGCATGTCATGTCAGTATTCGGACAATGTAAAATCGTTTCGACAAATGTTCCACAACTAAATGTAAATTAAAAAAAAAGGGTAGATATCATACTACAACATGTTTGAGTCAACCCTAAATCCTTAAAAACTAATGACTTAAATTGCCCTCTCTCCAATATTTTTGAGCACTAATTTTAGGGTTTTGTTATTGGTGCAGCATAATTCATCAGTTATTCTTTCAGATGAAGATTTCAGCTAATAGTTCATCAATTATACTTCTACTACTACTTCCATTCTTCCTCTTCTTTATTTCATTTGTAACTTCAACCAAATCTTCAACTTATCATGAAGATTTTCAATCATGTCTTAACACTTATAGTAATCCTTCAACCACTATTCCATTTTACACCCGAAAAAATAATTCTTATACATCAATCTTAGAGTTTCCAGCACACAATCTAAGATTCTTGTCACATAAATATCATACAAACAAACCCCAATTTATAGTTACACCCATGCATGAATCTGAAGTCCCACCAATTGTTATATGTTGTCAATATCTTGACCTACAAATTAAAGTTAGAAGTGGTGGTCATGACTATGAAGGTCTTTCTTATACATCAGACAATGTTCCGTTTATCGTTATCGATTTATTCAATATTAGATCGATCGATATTGACGTGGAAAATCGTACTGCGTGGGTTCAGTCTGGTGCAACCCTCGGCGAGCTTTATCATAAAGTTGCAAGAAAAAGTCCAGTTCTAGGGTTTCCTGGTGGAGTTTGTCCTACTGTTGGTGTTGGTGGGTTTCTTGGTGGAGGTGGGTATGGTAATATGTTAAGAAAATATGGGATTGCAGCTGATAATGTCATTGATGCTCGAATCGTCGACTTTACGGGCAGAATACTAGACAGAGAAACAATGGGTGAAGATTTGTTTTGGGCTATTAGAGGAGGTAGTGCTGGTGGAAGCTTTGGTGTTATCCTTTCATGGAAGATTAGATTGGTTCCTGTTCCATCTACTGTGACTGTTTTCACAGTTGACAAAACCCTAGAACAGAATGCAACTGAACTTGTTTATAAATGGCAAGAAGTTGGACATGAATTTCCAAATGAACTCTTGATTAGAATCATGGTGAAGCTTGTAAATGACAGTAAAAATGGAGATAGAAAAACAGTTCAAACTTCATTCAATTCATTGTTTCTTGGAAATGCAAAAGAACTTGTTACTTTGATGGGAAATAGATTTCCTGAATTAGGGTTACAAGAGAAAGATTGTATAGAACTTAGTTGGGTTAGATCAGTACTATATTTTGATGGATTACCTTTTACTGGTCCAAATGATGAAGAAATACTACTAAATAGAACTCAAGGAAAGAGTAGATATAAGGCTAAATCTGATTATGTACAAAAACCCATTTCAAGGGTTGGATTCGAAGGGTTGTGGAAAAGATTGTTACAAGTAGAAGATCCTCATTTGGTATTACTTCCTTATGGTGGAAAAATGAATGAGATTTCAGAATCTGAAATTCCTTTCCCACATAGAAAGGGAAATATATTCAAGATTCAATACTTGGTTTATTGGAACGACGAAGGAATTGAAGAAGCCGAAAAGCATATTAATTGGATGAGAAAACTATATAATTATATGACACCTTATGTTTCAAAGTCTCCCAGAGCTGCATATATCAACTATAGAGATCTTGATTTAGGTCAAAGCAAGAATGGCACATCAAGTTACTCACAAGCTAGGGCATGGGGAAGTAGTTATTTCAAGTCTAACTTTGAAAGATTAGTACAACTGAAAAACAGATTTGATCCTGATAATTTCTTCAGAAATGAGCAGAGTATTCCAACTAATATTGCTTCTCCTTGGGGGAGAAAGTGAGAGAAAGGAGAGGGTGTTTCGACGCAAATAAACGAATTGAATTATATGTTTTCTGTCATCCCTAATTAAGATTATATATAATGCACCATTGAAATTGATATATTAATATAGTATTAATATTATATGTTGTTTTTTTCTCCAATACTTGTATGGGGCATAACCTAACGAAGACCTGTTGTTCCTCTGGTTATCAATCGATAAGTCGATTCTCTCTGTCTTGGCTTGTTTTAGACAGAGTTTTCTTTCTCTAACTTATAGAGAGATAGACTATAAGCGAATAATGATTTATCAGTATTCCTTCTTTCGGATTAACCGAATTAGATGTTAATGTAGTCGAGGCGAGAATAAGTTCTCTTTCCTTAAGACATTTTACACCCCCGTAACAGTACCAAACGTTAGGAGGTATGCCATCGGGATACAACGACTTTCCTTTCAGAATTTTAAGATGGTAGTTCTATATTCTGAAAGCGGACGAACCTTCGTAAGTATTATGAGCTCTTGGACTAATGCGGATGATCTTCTAGACGCCTTAAGTATTCCGACACACAGAACACTAATGGTTAGAAGAGAAGAGAAGAAGAAAACGAATTACTTCCCAATAAGTATTCCGACATACAGAACACTAATTGTTAGAAGATAAGAGAAGATGAGAATGAATTTCTTCCCAATAAGTATTCCGACATACAGAACACTAATTGTTAGAAGAAAAGAGAAGAAGAGAATGAATTTGTTGTGAAGAATAAAGTGGGTTTGGATGGTTTTATAGGAATCGAATGGGTGCATTTGCCTTTTGGGATCAAAAGACATATCTCTTCAATTCACGGACTAAAACTGAATTTAAGAGTCGGTTGCATTATGGGACGTCAGATTTCACTTGAAAACACGGAGTGAACGCCATCCGTTAGATGGAGAGTGCGCGTGCCCGAGAGATTCCCAACAGAGGAGAAATCTGACCGTTAGATGATGATCTGGTGGGATCCCGCACTTAGCCTTACACGGGATTAACGCCCAACGTTGGATCTTGTAGATCCAATGCTCCTGGAGTTGTCCCAACGCAATCCCGAGAGATTTTGCGCGCGCCCGTTAGATGCGCTCGGGTAGAACGCCAGCCGTCCAGATTTGGACATGCGTGTTTTGCTCAAACGGTCCCAAATCTGACTTGTCCTCTTTGACGATTTAGTCCCTATTTCAACCGATCTTCGTCCAAACTTTAAACTTGAATTTCTCATTCATTCATCCGGAATCGGATTCGAGTGATTCTTTGCTCTAAATTGAAGAGCTCGACGAGACGAACACAATGACACATTTTGTTTCTGAATTTGACGAGTCGGTTCGAGCCAAAATCGGCTCCGTTTCCAACAAGACCAAGTGGAATAATCTTGGGGATGGGAGGCCTCAAATTGTTGTTACCAAATAGTTGGTTTGCCATGTTGTTGAGCTTAGAAAATTATGTTAGTAGGCTTTGAGGTGCTTACAACTAGATTTTTAGATTTAATGTTAAATTGGATTTCATAATCACTCTGTAATAGCTTTAAGTTCCCTTTCTTTAGTTCATTTTCTCTGTTTTTGATTTCTTTGATGTTCCAGTGCAACCACCGTGAGTGCGCGCCTCATAGCTCAAGTCCTCTGCAACCCTCCCTTTTAATCAACGATGATATTAGCAATTTCCAAAAATAAAGATTCTCCATCAACCGGAACGTTGTTCCGTAAATAATAATTGGTTCATAGCTGGGTTACAGTTGATCCAAGTAGGTCTTGATTTAGGTCAAATCAAGAATGACACATCAAGTTACTAACAAGCTGGGCTTGGGGAAGTAGTTGTTTCAAGAATTCAAGTCCAACTTTGAAAGATTAGTACAAGTGAAAAATAGATTTGATCCTGATAATTTCTTTAGGAATGAACAGAGTATTCCAACTACTAATAGTAAAGTGAGAGAAAGGAGAGGGTTGTAGAGAGTTTTTTCGATGCATTGGATTAAATATTTATTATCATCCCTAATTAAGATTATATATGATGTTTTGGTTTCTCTAATGATCAAGTTCAACCACCTTGGTTGCCTGCCTGTAAAGCTTTATGAATTTGTTGAAGGGAATTTGTATTATTCAATCTTCTCAATTCAATAATGTCAATTACAAAGATGTCTCATCTCTTTATATACAACTTTCTTGATAGAAACTTAGAGAGAGAAACACTGAAATTAGGTGAATTAGTTATAACTAACTAAATGTAGTTAGTTACTAATTCACACAAGTTATCTGCACATGTGGTGGGAGTGCTCCTAGAGAAATACTGGTTCCGAATTAATTGACCCAAGAGTGCCTATAAACTTGGTAGTTAATTCAGTTATCTTCATCTCCAACTAGCTGTGATGTTGCTGATGACACTACTCTCTTACAACCCCCCTCAAACGAATGATTCACCACATGAAGAACTATGAGTTTGCTTTCAATAAAGTCAAATTGGGAGAAGAGAATACCCTTGGTAAAAATGTTCGCAAGATTGGCTTCAGAAGGCACAAACCGAATCTCCAATGTAGAACTTAACACCAAATCTCCGATGAAATGAAAATCTATTTTAATGTGCTTAGTTATAGCATGGGACACAAGGTTAGATGTTAGATACTTAGCACCCATGTTATCACAAGAGAGAACCATAGGAACCTGAACTGAAATGTGCAACTCTTCAAGTAAATAGGAAATCCAAAGGAGTTCTGATGTAGCAAGAGAGAGCCCTATACTCAGTTTTTGTAGATGATCTGGAGGCAGTTGGATGCTTCTTGGAGGACCATGACACCAAGGTAGAACCCAGAAATACCCCTAACTGGGAGATCGCCCAGGACAAGCTAGCTAGGAGGCATACTCTCTGTTTCGCCCCCGACACCGAGAGATTAACCCTGGAATCATTAAAAGAATGAGGGGGGTATGTGTAAGCTACGTCTCTGTCTCACGCCCTAAACTGGGGAGACAAGAAAGTGCCTACAGCTTACCGACTCAATCCCGGAATCTCATTAAAAGATCCCAGTCGGTTACAAATCTTAAGTGTTTAAGTACGCTTGGGCTTCAAGAGTCTAAGAGGAGAAAGTATCCCCCCAAAGATCTATCACTTCGGAAAGATATCTACGAAGTATCCTTGAACTTAGGAACTTCTATTTATCCAAGATCAGAGATAGACTCTAAGGGAAACCCTAGATACGCATAAGAGGAAACTTCTCTAAACGGTTTGACGGCCAACGCCTCACCAGAGCCACTAATCAAAGTAGGCTTAACATCGCCTCTACAAAGAACACCCTGACTGTCTTGAGCGTCGGAGAGGTTTTCGAACTCTTTGCAGGTTTTTCCCACTGGGATCAAGGAAACAGAAGCAAGGAGGAGGAGCTGGAGCTTGAAGAAAGGAACTTCCCCAATCTGAATTAGAGAATCCAGAGAGAAGAGAAAGATCACCTACCAGCCCCTATAGTTCCTTCGAGATCTCAGAACTTTCTTCAAAAGAATCAGATGGCTGGACTTAGGCTGATGTATAAATTGAGACAAGTAGTTTACACTAAAAGTGAGATCAGTCCTAGTCATAGTAGCATACTGTAGTCCCCCTACCATACTTTTAAAGAACAAAGGGTTATCAGTGTCATTACCATCCAATTTTGTCACCCTCTTTCCGACTGAGACTGACACCAAACTGGGTTTTGAGTTAGAGAGACCTGCCTTGTCTAAAAGCTCAATGATGTACTTAGTCTGATCAATAGTAAGGATGAGGGAGTCCTTTTGAACCTCAATACCCAAGAAATAATGAAGATCACCAAGTTTTTTCATCGCAAATTCTTATGCAAGATCAGTAAGAAGGTGATCAAGGAGGGAAACACCAGTTCCAGTGAGGGTGATATCATCCACATAAAGAAGAAGAATCATCATTTGCCAGCTGATTGAAAAACAAAACTTGATGTATCTGAGGTGCTTCTAACAAAACCCCACTTCTGAAGATAAGTAGCAATTCTATGGAACCAAGCTCCAGGAGCTTGCTTGAGGCCATATAGAGATTTATGTAAATGACACATAAAGTCAGGACAGTGGGAATCAACAAAGCCTGAAGGCTATTTCATATATATTGTTTCAGTGAATTCTCCATGGAGGAAAGCAGTTGATACATCTAGTTGATGGATGGGCCACTTCTTAGTTATTGCCAAAGTGAAAACTACCTATACTGTTTGAATTTTGACAACATGGTTAAAAGTATCCAAATAGTCTACCCCTTCTTGTTGGTTATAACGCTGAGCTACTAGCCGAGCCTTGTACCTTTCTAGAGAACCATCATAGTTATATTTGACTTTACAAACCCACTTGCACCCAAAAACATTCATAGATGCATGGGATTCTAGGTGTGAGTGACCAGGTCTTGTTCTTCATCAGGGCTTGAAATTCATCTTCCATAGCCATCTTCCAGTGTTCATGTTGAATGGATTCTTTATAGTTTTTAAGTTCAACAATAGAAGACAGAGCCACATAAGAGGGAAAATGGAAGGCATGCGTTACTGTGAAAGGACCACATGATCATGAATAGTCTTTGGTTTGATGATCCCACTTTTGAGTCTGGTTTGCATTGGATGACCATTCAAAGGTGGTAGAGATGAGTCTTCTGTGAAAGAAGAGTCACCCAGAGGTTGAGCGTGATCCAGCTGATTTGAATTTGAAGGAAAAGAGTTGCTAGATGCCTGGGGAAGAGAAGACTCTGAATTGGAAGAAATCTGAGATGGAAAAAGTAGATTTTCCAAAAAGTGTGTTGTATGATAAGAAGGGACTGACATATGAGAAGTGGTTGGTAATGATGGAAGGGGAAAGATGTGATAAGAAGATGATGGCTCAGACAACAAGTTTGTAGGAGTATTGATAGGAGACTGAGGTGTGGCAAAGGGAAATGAGGACTCATAAAAAATGACATGTCAGGATACATATTCCTTATTCATAGTAAGATCAAAGCACTTATATCCTTTATGAATGGGGCTATAACCAATAAAAACACATTGGGCTGACTTTAGGCTGAGTTTGTCATCCTTGACATTTCCCAAATATAGGTAACAAAGTGAACAAAAGACTTTTATCATAGCATAATCAGGAGATTTTTGAAGTAAAACCTTATATGGAGTTTGACAAGAGAGCAACTTACTTGGAGTTATGTTGATAAGATGGTAGCAGTAGAGTAAGCATGAGATCAGAATTCCTTTGGCACAAATGCTTGAAAGAGAGGATTGTTCCCTACTGAGGTAATCTTCCTATTTTTTTTTTCTGCCGTACCATTTTGATCTGGAGTATAGGGGCAAGAGCTTCTAAACACAATTCCACACTTAGTAAGATGAGCTTGAAACTCTCCTTTGCTCAGTTCAGGAGCACCATCACTTTGGAAACACTTGATTGGTAATGAGAAGAGTTTTTCATTTTGTACATAAAAGTGTTGGAAGCATTTAAACTGTCAGACCTTAGCTTCATTAGATATATTCAGAAGAACCTGCTATAATCATCAAGGAACAAGATATAATATCTAACTCCTGAATTTGTTTTGATGGATGCTGGACCACAAATATCACAGTGAACTAGCTGTGGGGAGTAGATGAGCTACTCTATGATGTTGAGAAAGGTAATCTTTGGCTCTTTACCAACTGACAAGAGGAACACACACTTTTAAAGTCCTCTGAGGTGACTCTTATCTTATTTTCTTTTTCTAGGGATAAGATAACCTCTTTAGATGTATGCCCAAGTCTATTGTGCCATACTGGAGCTGTAACACTGGCTACATATGCTTCTTCATACCCTTCTATCTTGATGGAGTAAGATTCCATCTGAAAATCAATACTATAGAGATTGTTAACCATTGGTCCCTCTGCCAAGACATCTTTGGACCATAAATCTCTTATGGAAGCCCCATGAAAGAAATTCAACACTACAAATGATGTAGACTTTGGCGGAAGCGTAAAACTAATAGAATCCATTAATAAAACTAAGAAGAAACGATAAATAAACGGAAGATAAACTGTAATAACTGTAATAAAGAAGATGCAATCAAGAGTTTTTGTATTAGAGAATTCAATTGTATGTTAAAAGACAGACTAGACTTCTCTTAGATAGAGATTATACTTTCCTAGTTAGACTCAAATAAAGAAAGAAGTTAACTACTAATAATACTTTCCTTGATTGCTAGGACTCTAAACATGGAAATCCTAAATACTAAACTGGGAACTTATATTAATATAGGATCTTGGCTGTTGGGCTCGTTGTTGGGTTGGCCGTGAGACCCATTAGTGGGATGGCCGCCATCATACTCCCCCTCTGTGGAATAACTTGTTCCCAAGTTGGTGTTGTCATAAATCGGCTCATCCGGATAAAACGGGTAGATGTCGAAGATATTGAAAGTGTTTGAAATATTTAAGTCCGGCGGAAGATCAATAACAAACGCATTATCATTGATTTTGTGAAGAATTTTGAATGGACCAAATTTCTTCTGACCGAGCTTCTTAAAAGTACCGGCGGGGGTTCGTTGCTTGGAAATATAAACCATAACTGAATCACCTTCTTCGAAACTTTTATGAATACGATGGCGATCGGCGGAAGCCTTATAAGTCAAATTGGTAACGAAATATTGTTGCGAACCTCGTCATGTAACGCGAGGGTATGAGACGCTAAATTGTCTGCGGTGGAGTCGAAGTCCGAAAGCGATGGGAGGAGAACGAGGTCAAGAACATGTTTTGGCCGTGAGGTATAAACAATGTCGAATGGTGCCTTCTTAGTCGTACGATTAACAATGCTGTTGTACACGAATTCTGCATGAGGAAGTGTCGTTTCCCAATTGACACCTTTGTCTTTAATAATACAACGAAGTAAATTACCGAGTGAACGGTTGACAACCTCGGTTTGCCCGTCGGTTTGAGGGTGACAAGTACTACTGAAGTTAAGTTTAGTGTTGAGTTGCTTCCATAAAAAATGCCAAAAGTGACTTTGAAATTTGACATCTCGATCGGAAACGATACTTTTTGGTAAACTATGAAGACGAACAATCTCCCAAAAGAATAAATTGACTATATTAGACGCATTGTCTGTTTTCTTGCATGCAATAAAGTGAGCCATCTTACTAAAACGATCGACGACGACCAAAATTGAGTCGCGTCCCTTTTGGGACCGTGGAAGTCCAAGAACAAAATCCATAGACAGATCTTCCCGAATAGTAACCGCAGTTGGTAAAGGAGTGTAAAGACCCGAATGTTGAGCTTTGCCTTTACTTGTCTGACACGTATAACATCGTTCAACAATGCGGGAGGCGTCCCATTTGAGCTTAGGCCAGTAAAACCGTTCGGGTACCAATGTAAATTTTTTGTCGCGTCCAACATGGCCTTCGTTGTGTAATTCCCGTATAATATGTTCTCGGAGAGAGGAGATAAGAATACACAATTGTTGTACGTGAAATAAGTAACCAGAGTTGATAAAAAACTCACCTGAAGATCGGCTGGTAATGCAGTTATCCCAAATTAAACCGAAATCTGGATCATCCCTATACTGCTCGGAGATGGCGTCAAAGCCTGGAACGTGTACCGTCATGGTCGTTAGGAGACTTGCCCGGCGGCTAAGGGTGTCGACCACGGTATTAGAGGACCCAGACTTGTGTTTAATGACGAAATTGAATCGTTGGATGTAAGAAATCCATCTCATATGCATTGGATCGGCGGTTCGTTGGTCGTTTAAAGTTTGTAATGCCTTGTGGTCCGTAAAGAGTACAAATTCGACCCCTATAAGAAATCGATGCCAATGACGGAGGGCTCGGTAGAGAGCATAGAACTCAGACTCATACATAGTCCACTTGCGTCTGGCTTCTCTTAGTTTTCACTCTTGAATTCGATAAGTTTCTTATGTTGAGAAAGAACCGCTCCTATACCAAGTCCGGAAGCGTCACATTCGACCTCGAAGAGTTTGGAAAAATCCGAGAATGCTAAAACTGGTGCGGAACAAAGTCTTTTCTTAATGGTTGCAAAGCTCTCATCTTGTTGTGGTCCCAAAAAAAAATTGCATTTCTTTAAACAATCAGTTAGTGGAGCCATAACTGTACTGAAATCCCGTATAAAACGCCTGTAGAAAGAAGCTAAACCGTTGAAACTGCGAACTTCGGATGGTGAGGAAGGGGTTGGCCACTCTGAAATAGCTCGGACTTTAGCAGGATCAACCTTCATGCAATTTTTGCTGATAATAAATCCCAAGTAATAAACCTCCTCTAGGAAGAAAAAACTTTTCGGAACATTCATGTATAAAGAATTCTGTCGCATGACATCAAAGACCGCTTTAATATGGTCTAGGTGGTCAGTTTTGGATTTACTGAAGATGAGGATGTCGTCGAAGTGTACGACCACAAATTTATTCAAGAATGGTTTGAGAATCTGATTCATAAATTGCATAAACGTGCTAGGTGCATTAGAAAGACTGAAAGGCATGACCTGTATTCTTTCATAGGGTAAAACTCATCACTTGGAAGATTTTTTTTTTCTCGAAGAAAATACCATTATTTAAATCCTCGCCATTATTAGGATTAAATGATGGATGTACGGGAGGCTATTAAATTAGCTTAATTAAAAAAAGTTTGGGGAATTTGGCCAAAACTCCCTAAGAAATTATGACTTTGGTTAAAAAGGATTCATCAAAGTTTTTTAGGCTTCACCTCCCTGATGGCAATTATGTAATTTTCAATTTCAGTAAAAAGACCAACCTAACCCTAGTCTAAGAAAATACCTTGCAAACACTTTGCACTGCCTTGCAAACACCTTGCACTGCCTTGCAAAGCCTTGCAAACACCTTGCAGAGCCTTGCAAACACTTTGCAGAGCCTTGCAAACACCTTGCATGGTTTTTGCAAACACCTTGCAGAGCCTTGCAAACAAATTGCAGAGCCTTGCAAACAAATTGCAGAGCCTTGCGAACACCTTGCAGAGCCTTGCAAAAACTTTGCATGACTTTTGCAAATACCATGCACAACCTTGCGAACACCTTGCAGAGCCTTGCAAAGCTTTGCAAATACCTTGCAGAGCCTTGCAATGCCATGCAAATGGTTTGCAAATTAGTTTTTGAATTGATTTAACATAAAATTTGTTACAAATTATTATATTTTGTCTAATAGAATGTTGTATCGAAAAACTAGCTAAAACCCCTACAAATTCATAATAGTCATTTTATAAGCTCTAGCACCATCGTTTTACTTTTCTTCGAAAAACTTCCAAAGCTGTCATGAAATTCTCAATTTGAACATAAATACCAATCATGATTGTCCAAGAAAAAATATTTCTCATAGGCATTTCATCTAACAACTTTATAGCTATTTCAACCAACCTAAGTCTTGTATAACCAACTAAAGTTGCATTCCAAGCAACAACATCTCTTTCAAGCATTTTATCAAACACATTGCTTGCATCAACTATACTTTCACAACTTCCATATAAATCCAACAAATAAGTTTGAACATAAACATCAAAACCAATAAACTGTCATCCATCATTCATAACTCAATGAAAATAAAGCAATGAAGAAGTTGGATTATACCTTGAAACACTATCAAATTCTCCTTCCATTGAAAGTATATAAAACTTTCTCTATCTAAAATTTAGAACCAAAAACTAGATCAAACCCCTTAAAAGCCTCTTCAAACAACAAGCAAATAGATTAAATCACCAAAACCTAAAAACATCAAACCTATCTTATAGCCAAAATCGATTCAAACCCCAGAAATTCTAATCGGCGTCGACAATCCAACTCGGTTCGTTCATGAGAAAAACTCAAATTCTTGATTTATTAGTTAGATTATTACTAGGTATTTCTAATTGAATGAAGGGTATTTTTGACTCTTAAAAAGTTGGTGCCTTTAAAAATGTCCTTCAAGCCTATTTTGATAACTTACTTGGGGCCTAGCTAGTTAAAATGATGGGTTGTCTTTTTAACAAAAAAATACTAGAAATTGGGCCTCCTGAAAAAGTTATGGTTAGGGACCTTGACCCCTTCTTGAAAAATAATACATTATTGTTCACATTGGCACCTAACGTAATATAATATTCTTCCGAGGACATATTTTTTTTCCCTAGATGAATAAGATTCTCTTAAAGTTCAACAAAAAAAAAAGAATAAGATTCTCTTTTCTAAATGACATCCCTAATGTAAGATTCTAAAACTTAAAAATGGTTTAGGTGATATATCATAAGTGAACAATTTTGTTTTTAATGTTGAGTGGGGAACTGAGGTCGTCAAAAGCGAACTCAAATATTGAGTTTCTTCTCGAGACATCATAGACTTAACTTTCGCCACATCATCTGTACACCAAATTCCATAGGAGAAAGTCTTTTATGAAAAACTCAAAGAATCCTAGGCAATTCTTCGAGTTTTTGAATATGAGACTTGAATTTAGAGCATGTCCAATGCAACACTCAAACTCTAAAACTTCAAGCGCCATTTAAATTTCAAAAACTATCTCCAATGCAAAACTCATCATGAATATCTAAATGATGTGGCAAGATTTATTCTAGAGATCCTTAAAATGACATTCTAAATTTAGAGTGTCTTCTTGTGATCTCTAAGTGTCACATAAATAAATCAATTAATTTTATGATTAAAAAAACTTTTTTTTTTTTTTTTTGTAATTCCATTACAATTGGTATTGATACATCATAGATGTGATAAGCTCAATTACTACCCATACAAACTCAAACAAACCGGGCCTATAGCCCATCTAAACCATGGCCTGAAGCCCATCTAAACTATGGCCTAAAGCCCATCTACATTATTATTAATACCCTAATAATCCCATTATTAAAAAAACTTTTCTTAAGTGTTACATTTGAAAATGTTTTCTAATAGAGTATCTGTAAATGAAAAATTTAAGACAAAGATCGTTTAAATACTTACTCTCTACATCTTAACATCTAAGATTTTTAGAATATTTCTTGAGTCTTCTTTTGGAAATGCTCAAAGACAACACTAAAATACGTTCTAAAAGTTTTACTAGAAAATAATTACAACCGGCACCTTAATGGGTTGATAGCCTATCCACTACCACAATTTTTGCAGTCTATTTTCAAATGTAGCAAGATCATACAAAAGATATCAAAAATAGAATCAAACACAACATTGTATTATTAAGTGACTAACATATTAATTAGGTTATTAGAAAAAAACAAAACAACAAGTATCTCTTATTTAACTAATCCTTTCTTATGGTTTTTTCTTTTTTTGTTGAAAGGTCCTATCTTATGGTGGGGTATCACTCACTTATTTACCCCGCCCGTTTTCGCTTAAGATATTTAACGGTCGGTGTTTCAGAGAAATAAGAAAGTTTTCCGGAGAAGAAAGTTTTGAGTGGAAATAAATTTTTTTATTTTCTCCAAACACAATCTTGTTTATTTTCTTCTTTTATCTTCCCCTCCCACCACCATAAATTCCGGCGAGCATAAACTCCGGCGACACCACCGAGATTAATTCCACGACCATTAACTCTCTCTTTTCCTCTCTTCTTCCCTCTCTCTTTCCCTTTTTCACTCTTTTATGATTCTGGCGAATGGCAAATCCCTTCGCCGGAAACGTCTGGTTTTCCAGATGAGTCTTGTCTGGAAAACCAGACGAAGCGTCGTCTGAACCTGGAGACCAGATCCAGGCGAAGCTCGTCCGGAAAACTAGACGAAGGAATCCATCCTTCGCCTGGTTTTCCAGACGAAGGGTTCCGACGAAGGGACCATTCCATGACAATAGAAGAAAGAGAGAAGAGGAGAGAGAGAGAGAGAGGGAGGGAGGGAGAGAGAGAGAGAGGGTGAGGGAGAGGAAGAGAGAGACAGATGAAGTCGCCGACCGTCGCTGGCAACATCTGGGCGGCGACTTGTAAGGTGCGTTTGGTTTCCCACCGTCTTCCCCGAAAACTTTTCTGCTTTCCCCAAAACGTTGGCCATATTTAATATTGGGGAGGTAAGAGAGCCCGAGAATAAACCGTGAACCCAATTTCTAAATCAACAACTATAGGTAGCACTAAATATAGAGCGTGGTCATGGCCGGAACTACTTATTTCACCTTATATAGTGCTGATGTGTACAAACCATGTAAGCTTTCGAGAGAGAATTGGCAAGTGTTATTTATTTTTTGTTTTTTGAGATAAACCCGAACTTTCATACGTAGGAGATCAATCCAGAAAATTACACGGTTTGAGGTTTTTGCCTCTTTTGAGTACAATATGAGATTTACACAAGTAAATAACAAAACAAAGTTTACATTTGTAAAGTACAACATGAAGCAAAAGGAGTACAACATGACAAAAACTAAATGAAAGACCTTAAAAAGGTCAAAATGAAAAATCTAAAGATCACGAATGAGAGGATCCTAAAGTCCATAAATTTTATTATACTTAAATATAAGTAGGAATGATGAACCAAGTAGAGAAATGGAGAGCGTGCGATCCCGTTAAACTGAATTTTGTAAGAACACTCACTAAATCTTCTTTCTTGCACTTGCAATCAATTGGATCGTGGACTATGGATTGATAGTTAGATGCCTATTCATTATATTTTCCGTAATTGTTTAAACAAGAAATCGTTGATCTTCATCAATGGACGAATCATGATTCCACACTATTCATGAAGAACCACCAAACTGGCAGTCCCAAAATATCGCTTGATACCGGCAAATGTATCGGATTCCAGAAAAAAGCGACGAAGAAATCCTTAGCCTCCTACAATCAGGCAAAATAGAAGAAGAACTAGATCAGGTGGAAACCACCACCCTTACCAACTTCCTCCTCCCTCGCTGACAATTGATAATGATTAGTATGCCGATGATTTGTCGATATTGGTAAATCTGATTTTCTCCCCGTACCAACATTTTCACCTCATTTCTGTAGTTACACCACTCCGCTATACTCCAAAACTCTGCAGGGATGGTAATAGGTGTAAAATTAAGACAAAGAAACGAAAACAACACACTTAACTATGAAGGTAACATGCCTTCGCAGGAGAAAATCGATGATCTTTTATTATGTCTAATGTCTTATTAAAATAAGAAAGCACTTTTATTATGTCTTATTAAACAACAAAACTTGCACATTACTATTCAGGGGGGATCCATGGGGGTGCGGCTGCACCTCCTGGATCCTCCGGAAAAAAATATAGTAGTAATAGTAATTTTTTTTTAATATATATATATAGGTGTATCTAAGATATATATATATATATATTCTGATGTAATAAGATGACATAAAAAAGGCTTTGGCTTAGTGGTTAAAGCGTGGGTGTGGGACCATGAGGTTTTAAGTTCGAGTCCATGAGGTTTCAGTATTCTTGACACTATGCTACTTAGTTCTCAGCTTAATAATTACATTTACGATATGAGGCAGAATGATGATTTCTCAAATGACATTTGAGCTCTTGCTAGAACATTGGTGGAAACTACGAGAGCTAAAGCATATCATTTAGTTTAGTTGCTTATCACTTTAGCACTTACTTTGCCAGTTGCTTCCATTGAAAGAGCATTTTCAGCTATGAAGCTAGTTAAACACGCTTAAGAAACAAGATGAGTGATCCGTGATTGAATGATAGTTTAGTAGTCTTTATTGAAAAAGAAGTTTTTAGTGAAATTGACAATGAGACGATTATGCGAACATTTCAAAATATGAACTCTCATAAAGATCAATTGCGTTTGTGATCGTTGATGTATTAATATAATTAATGAATATAAGTATTTTGTTAATTACTGTGTTTGCAAAAAAAAAAATAATTTAATTATATAAATCCGCACCCCTCAGTGAAAATCATGGATCCATCCATGTTATTATTAAGCTCTATATTTGCTGTCTAATTTCCTTTCCTTGTTCTAACATGAGTCATGATTAGACTATAAATAGTACCATTAAGGTGAGACTCAAAATACAGTGATCACTATACTAATTACTAAAGAAATATCACAAAAATGAGTCTGGCCACTTCAGCCTGTTTCATACTTATTTCAGTTCTTTCTTCTTTCATTTTGTTCTCAATTTCTTTGGGAGTTTCAAGCTCAGTTCATGAGCACTTTCCACAGAGCCCTTCCCAACATTCTCTTTCATCTATCTTGAAATCCATCATTGATAATCTAAGATCCAGATCACCAAAAATTCCAACTCATCATGAAGATTTTTTTATCATGTCTTAACACCTTTGGTAATCCTTCCATTACTATTCCAGTTTACACCCCAAAAAACTCTTCTTATACATCAATCTTAGAGTTTCCGGCTCAAAACCTAAGATTCTTATCACATAAATATCATATAAATAAACCTCAATTTATAGTTACACCCATGCATGAATCTCAAGTCCCACAAATTGTTATATGTTATCAATATCTTGACTTACAAATTAAAATTAGAAGTGGTGGTCATGACTATGAAGGTATTTCTTATACATCAGACAATATTCCCTTTATTGTTATCGATATGTTTAATATTAGATCGATCGATATCGATATAGAAAATCGTACTGCATGGGTTCAGTGTGGTGCAACCCTCGGCGAACTTTATCATAAAATTGCAGAAAGAAGTCCAGTTCTAGGGTTTCCTGGTGGAGTTTGCCCTAGTGTTGGTGTTGGTGGGTTTCTTGGTGGAGGTGGGTATGGTAATATGTTAAGAAAATATGGTCTTGCTGCTGATAATGTCATTGATGCGCGAATTGTTGATGTTAATGGAAGAATACTAGATAAAGAAACCATGGGTGAAGATTTGTTTTGGGCTATTAGAGGAGGTAGTGCTGGTGGAAGCTTTGGAGTTATTCTTTCATGGAAGATTAGATTGGTTCTTGTTCCATCTACTGTGACAGTTTTTACAGTTGACAAAACCCTAGAACAGAATGCTACTGAACTTGTTTATAAATGGCAAGATATTGGACATGAACTTCCAAATGAACTCTTGATTAGAGTCATGGTGAAGCTTGTAAATAGTAAAAATGGAGAGGAAAAACAGTTCAAACTTCATTCAACTCCTTGTTTCTTGGAAATGCAAAAGAACTTGTTACTTTGATGGGTAATAGATTTCCTGAATTAGGGTTACAAGAGACAGATTGTATGGAGATGAGTTGGATTAAATCTGTGGTAAATTTTGATGAATTATTTACTGGTCCAAATGACGAAGAAATATTACTAAGTAGAATTCAAGGAAAGACTAGATATAAGGCTAAATCTGATTATGTACAAAAACCCATTTCAAGGGCTGGATTAGAAGGGTTATGGAAAAGATTGTTACAAGTAGAATTTCCTCATTTGGTATTACTTCCTTATGGTGGAAAAATGAATGAGATTTCAGAATCTGAAATTCCTTTCCCACATAGAAAGGGAAATATATTCAAGATTCAATACTTGGTTTATTGGGATGATGAAGGAATTGATGAATCTGAAAAGCATATTAGTTGGATGAGAAAACTTTATAATTATATGACACCTTATGTTTCAAAGTCTCCAAGAGCTGCATATATGAACTATAGAGATCTTGATTTAGGTCAAAGCAAGAATGGCACATCAAGTTACTCACAAGCTAAGGCTTGGGGAAGTAGTTATTTTAAGAATAACTTTGAAAGATTAGTACAAGTGAAAAGTAGAGTGGATCCTAATAATTTCTTTAGAAACGAACAGAGTATTCCAACCATTACTACTTCTTATTTGGGGGAGAAAACGGGAGAAGAGGAGTTATAATTCTTTCAGTGCATATAAACAACTCGTAATATTATGTCTTTTCTACCATGTCTGATTAAGATTATGAGTGTGAATGTGTCATGTGCCTTTGAAATTGATATCATTAATATTGATACATTATTTTTGTTGCGATATATGGTGGTGTTCCGATCTAAGCTACTAAACTCATTTTTTCCCCATTTATAGTGGAGTTTTGGTACACAACGGTCTCTCGAAGTTTTTTAAGCTCGCCATTGAAATCAAAACTTTAATTTGATTGATTTTTTTCATCAAACTTCTTTGGTTTTTGTTGAATATGTCCCAAAGATAATATGGTTGACAAAAACATCATTTAAAAAAAAAAAAATGAAAGGACTGATATCTTCACTGTGCTTTACATGACATCCCAACTAGATTGGCACCTCATGAAGCATCTATCATTAGATATCATCACCTGATATTATTAATAAATGAAAAAGAATTACAAATAGAAGGCGGGACTTAAAGCCTGACCCTGATAACAAGAGATCTCATAACGCACCTAAAAATCAAAGTCATCTAAACCTATATGAATTAATACCATTTACATCTTTGTGGACATAGGGTAGAATAAAAGTAGGCGCAACACTCCGCCAATTAGCATTTGCCAATGAGCAACCTTCATTTGCTAGCCAATCAACAACAACATTTCCTTTTCTGTAAATATGTGAGACTCGAAACTCCATTTCTCTAATCTGATCTAAAATGTTTCTCCAATGGTTCTGCAGACGGCAAGGAACTATGAAGGTGTTACTAAGTGCATGCAAAACTAACATAGAATCATATTCCAACCGAATCTTCTTTCAACTTCTGGTCCACCCATATTTACAACATGTACTATACAACCATCAACTCTGAGTAGACCGAGTTTTGAATACCCAAAGGTATGGCAAAACAACCTAATACAAAGCCTCTGTTATTTCTAAATATCCCACCACAACCAGAAACCCCTGGATTACCTCTCGATGAACCGTCTGTGTTGACTTTTACCCATTTGACTAGAGGCACGTGCCAGTCAACTTGAATAATTTTAGGTGCTTTTCTTTGACGCCCTGTCACTTTAAAATAACGAAGAATGGTAATTTCTCACATTGAATTTTGCATAGAACCGCTAACCAGCCGCCCAGACTCAAAAGTAAGACGCCAAATGACCGAGATAGCTTTGAAGATATCTGGAATAGTACTATAAAAAATGTAAAAGCTCCTGGTCTCCCAAATAGTCCAGAAAGCCGAGATTACTGTCGACAAATATAAGCCTTCAACCTGCTCTGAGAAGCCAGTTGTGAAGACTCCCTCAATCAATTCTGAGCCAGTTGAGTGTTTGATATTACGATCAAATACCGAGTCGAGCCAAGGCCAAAGCTTTAATGGAACATTGGACAACCATAAAATGTCTGATTCCAGACGTCAGATACTAAATCATGTAAAGTATGATGCTGTAACCACATAGACTGAAATCTAAATCTAGAGGGGAAGGGTTGCACCTAGTGTTCTGCTATTATAAGAAGAGGATAGTGATCAGAGGATACCCAATTTAAAGTGCAACAGTCCGTAGATGTCCAGAATGACCGCCAGGCCATGTTACAAAGGCTACGATTGAGTCTCATCTCAATGTGTCTACTGCCATGTTGACCATTAGTCCAAGTGAACCATGCTCATCGTGTGTCCATGTGCATCAGGTCACAAACATCTGCCATGATTCTGAAATCTTCACACGGTAGACGCATATGAAGCTTTCCACCATTTTTTCATGAGATCCCAACACTGTGTAAAAGTCTCCTATAACATTCCATGGGCCGACAAAACTTTGAGCTTCATTAGCCAGTCCAACCAAAGATCTCTACGAGTTATATAATTAGTACTAACATAACCTGCGGTAAACCGAACATGAGTGCCATCCACTACAATCTCTATTGTAACCTAATGACGAGAAACTGAGACTATAGAAGGCGAAATGTTAGTAGCACAAATACCCCAAATTGATGGAATAGACGGGGAGCAATTATTAAAAGTAAAAGGTTGCATTTGAATAGAGTTCCAAAAACTACTTTGAATTGAAGATACCTCTACCTTAGGTTTTGATAAGAATAATATATCTGGTCTATGTAAGAGACATAGATTACGAAGTGCTGATATGAGTATAAGGGTTACCTATACCACGAACATTCCAATATATTACTTTCATGGAGAAAATGGGCGGGTGGGGCGTGTCTTACCGTCCCGAGTCCAGGTTGGATATGTTTCTTCTCGCATATTAGGAGGTTGCTTTTGCATTTTTTTTAAGCCATTTCTTTTGGGACTTCGATAGTGCTTCCTGAAAGTTCTCATCTTCTGCCTCCACTTGATCATTCTAGTTGGACATCAGTGCTATATCCTCCCCTGCTATAGTATCAATCTGGTTCTTGGATTTTGTGACCTCTATTTCATTTATAGAAGAATCTCTAGTGTCATTAGTGTGAGCTTTGTTGCCAGTGGTAATACTTGGAGTGGCATAGACTATGGTCTGGTCCTTGTCACTTGTGGGTGATCCCGTTATATGGTGGTGATTGGTGCTCATGAACAACTCTACTTGCTGCAGCAACTATGACTTCTTCCATCACATTTGAAATTAAATTCACGACTTTCACACTATTAATTTGGTCATCGTCTGAGGAATCACCTTTTTGAACATTGTCTCCTCCGTTAGGACTTATCCAGACTATGTATTACTGCCTTGTTTTGATGTTGATTTTCATTGATGTCACTTACAATTGCTCCATTAACTTGATTTTTAGGGTTACAAAAAATCATCAATGGGGAAGAGTTGAGCTCGATTTCTAGGGTTTTGTAACCGTCGAAACAAAGCCAATTCATAGACACAGTTGGAGCAGGGGAGATCTGCCCTGCTCGTGCTGCGTGGATTTCCCCCAAAACACATTGTTTTATAGAATCTTACCATAAGAAAAACGGAAGAACTATCCATCTTTTTCTTAGTAGATGTTAGAAAATTCCGTGATTGATTTCCCACTAGCCGTTTCGTCTAGGACTAGGTACTTTTATCCTTTTCCTCGTACCGATCGAAGAACTCATGTAATCATAGAGAAGATAATTGTCGTACGAGTAATTTGTCAACTCTTCTTCTATCCAATTGAAATACGCACTGTTAATTAAACCCTTTGATTTACTGTAACTTTGGTGATATAATGGTACTATTCAATAGGTTTCATTGAGAGAGCGAAATGACTTCGTCGTTTTAGGGATTGTTCAGTAAACATACAAGGTTAAATCAGGGATTATATACTCATTGTTGGAATCGACTCTCCAGCAGGAGCGTTTTTTGCCCTTTTGACAAGGCTCCCTTTTTCGAAACAACTCAAATAACGTACCGTTGCGTTCGTCTCGTCGAGGGCTTGAATTTCTAGCTTTGGTTTGCTCAAAACCGATTCCGTATGAATAAGATATTACTTTTCGAAGTTTGGGTTTTAAATATGGAAATATGTGAAATATTTAAGGAGAGTCCCATATCGGGTAAGTTAAAGGAAGATGTAGGGTTTATAATAAGCTGCTCTCCCATTCTATAGTATGAACGAAATAAAGGTCCAACACTTTGCGTGGTGCGCACGCGCGTGGACGTTTAGGGCGCTTTAAGGTGCCTGCACACACTTTGCACGTCGCTAGGAGCATAGAAGCCTTTATTTTTATTATAATACCAAAGGCAATTCGTTGGACAAGATTAAATCTACATCCAATGGACCACATTAAACCCGTGGATCAGTACCTCCTCTCTTCAAGAGGGTTGTGACTTTTCCCTCCAAATGTGACTGTTTGTTAACAGTCACATCTCACCTTTAAATAAGCCATGCAACCAGACTTCAAACTTCACTTCGAATTAAGAGAGTTTAAGGTATTCAAGAATTTTCAATACTTACCGACTTTCGAAAGAGTTTTTAGATCCAAGTACCTCCGATCCGAAAAGGTAATCCGTTGTATCCTGGGAGACAAATCGCCTATACTGTTGGTACAATAAACAGGGTGAATTATTGCCTTAAGGAAAGAGATCACTCGCCTCGGTTCTCACTAAAGTAATTTCTGTTCTTTATCCGATTTATTATTTTATTAGTTAAAGATACAATTTGTATCTGAAACTTAAAAATAGAGAACTAACCTTCCGTTTTTCGTTTAAGAAATTTTATTTAAAATACTATCTGTTTATCTCTGGAAAAATTTCAGAAGGATATTATCATTGTTAAAAGAAATAAGACGATAATATAGTATACAAATTGAACAACACTCATAAGTATATATGTTGTCAACACTTTAAAAAAGTGCTTAAAAAGTGGGATTTTTCAAAAA
This sequence comes from Eschscholzia californica, assembly GCF_041429995.1. Classification (NCBI taxonomy): domain Eukaryota; kingdom Viridiplantae; phylum Streptophyta; class Magnoliopsida; order Ranunculales; family Papaveraceae; genus Eschscholzia; species Eschscholzia californica. The sequence goes on along the minus strand of NW_028238198.1, from coordinate 6,526,992 downwards.
AAAGTTCCGGAAGGTTTTTCACTGAACAATACTTCTGAATATTAGAAAAACTAAGTTGGGTAACGTTGGAAAGAAATACAAAGACATGTTGACCAATTTGGATGGTGCAGTTTGAGAAGTGCCATATGTTACTTGAATAGTTGAAAATATTTACATTAACAAAAAATCTCCTATCCACGAATATAATATGTGACGCTTGCGGCTTGATTAGAAAATAGGGACAAAGTTATAAGTAGATGTATCAAATAATGACTAATATGGTTTCCCCTCTTAGAATAATATATTATAATTAGGGGTTGTTTAGTAATTTGCCCTTTAAAGGTTTTTTAGTCTTTTATCTTTACTATATATTTGCTATCTTGAAAATTTAGTTGAACTAATGAATAAGCCACCGTTAGTGTGTTTCTCTCTCCTTCTTCTCTTTCAATATTGTTATTGATTTTTAACATGGCATCAGAGCCTTTAAGATAAGGAAAGAAAGTTTCATCACCATTAAAGAGTATTAGGAACAAGAAAGACGTTTTGAATTGGATTTGTTGGCTTGTTTCGTTTATGAATTGTTGGCGGGTTTCTTTTAAATTTGTTGGTGGTTTTTAATTTTGGAGAAGAGGACAGGTCTGGTTTGGATTGGTAGGCAGTTTTGAATTGGATTTATTGGTTGTCCTCCATTTTGGATTTGTTGGTGGGATTTGTGGGTGGTTTTACATTTGTTGGTGTGATTTGTTGCTAGTATTTGTGGGCAGTTTTGAAGAGTAGAATTTGTAGGGTTTATTGGCTGTTGTCGTTGTTGATTTGTTGAAGGCTAGATTGGATTTGTTGAAAGCGGTTTTATTGTTTTACTTGGCCGTTTTATATATTTGGGAGGTTATTGGGTAGTTTTGAAGAAGGCTGATTTGTTGAAGGGGATTTGTTTGAAGGCTGTTTTGGAGAAGGTGGTTTTATATATTAGGTAGTTTCAAAGAAGGTTGTTTTATATATGTGGGAAGTTTGAAATTTGAAGAAGGGTGTTTTGAATAATACTGTTTTTATTGGGTAGTTTGATTTGGCAGTTTTGGTTTGGTGGTTTAGTGATATTGGGTTGTCACAGGAAACTTATATAGGGTGCGTCTATAGGCGCCTCCTTAAATTGCTGTAGGGGCCTGTTTCTATAGGCGCATCCGTACGGACATAGCTTTTTGCGTTAGGCGCCTCCAAGCACCCCCTTCTCCTTGACCAGTTAACCCAACCCTTATTTTAGTGTGTTTTCAACTTTGCCCTAACTCTTCTCTCTCTCCTAGGGAACATATGATTCCAAAAGCAACCGCAACATCTTCCTTCTCTTCACACTAATTTCGTGTGCAAATCCTTGTACAGGATGTTCAATCTCAGAAGCTGATTGGGACAGACCGTAGGCATGTGGCATTATATTTTGTAGAGAAGCTGCAAGTACCTGATGTTGCAGCTTCCACTCCTGACTTGTCATCTTTCCGTTTGAGTCATTCTTCTTCTAGTTTTTACTTATGGCGTTCTTGTCTTGGTCATGTTTCAGCATCTAGGTTAAAATATTTAGTGTCTACTGGTTCATTAGGAGATTTGCAGGTTAAGAACATTTCTGATTGTAGTGGTTGCAAACTTGCAAAATTTTCTGCTTTACCTTTTACTCGGAGTCTGTTTGTTTCAGTTAAACCTTTTGATTTAGTTCATTCAGATGTATGGGGTCCTTCTCCAGTTCCCACAAAAGGAGGATCTCGATACTATGTTTCCTTTATTGATGATTGCACTCGTTTTTGTTGGGTTTTTCTTATGAAACATCGTTCTGAATTCTATGATATTTATCAACAGTTTCGAGCCTTAGTTAAAACACAATATTCCTCTATCATTAGGTGTTTTAGATGTGATTTAGGTGGGGAATATACTTCAAATAGGTTTCATGAATTGCTTGCTATGGATGGAATTGTTCATCAATCTTCGTGCACAGACACTCTTGAGCAAAATGGTGTTGCTGAAAGGAAGCATCGGCACATCGTTGAAACTGCTCGTTCCTTATTATTGTCTGCCTCTGTTCCTAGTGAGTATTGGGGTGAAGCTGTTCTCACTGCGGTAAATTTAATTAACAGAATTCCAACTTCTCATTGTTCAGGTTTGTCTCCATTTCAAAAATTGACAGGGCATGCCCCTGACTACTCGTTTTTAAGAGTCTTTGGGTGTATTTGTTTTGTTCTTCTTCCTCGTGTTGAGCGTAGCAAGTTATCTCCTCGTTCTGCTGTGTTTGTGTTTCTTGGTTATGGTGAAGGTCAGAAGGGTTATCGGTGTTATGATCCAATTACTCATAAATTTTATGTCTCTCGTCATGTTGTATTTTTAGAGCATATACCTTATTTTTCTATTCCTGCTAATGCTCATAATGTGACTCCCTCTAACCTAATCCATATTGATCCTTTTTCTGATGTTTGTAATACTCCTACTGCTCATGTTGAACCTGTTGCACCTGATGTTGCTGACCACCTTCCCGTTATCCTCATTGTGTTCGTAAGTCCACTCAGTTACCTGATTTTGTTTATTCTACTTTTTCTCCTTCTTTTACTTCTTTCTTAGCATCTATTCATTGTCACTCTGAGCCTTCTTCCTATAAAGAGGTCGTCGTTGATCCTCTTTGGCAAAAAGCAATGGCTGAAGAACTCTCTGCTTTGCATAAGATGGATACATGGGATTTGGTACCTTTGCCCTCTGGTAAACGTACCATTGGCTCTCGTTGGGTATACAAAATTAAAACAAAGTCTGATGGGTCTATTGAGCGGTACAAAGCTAGACTAGTTGCTAAGGGGTATTCGCAGGAGTATGGGATGGATTATGAGGAGACTTTTGCTCCAGTTGCAAAAATGACTGCTATTTGTATGCTTATTGCAGTTGCATCGGTTCATCAATGGCATATCTCTCAAATGGATGGCAAAAATGCTTTCTTAAAGGGAGATCTTCAGGAAGAAGTTTATATGACTCCCCCTCCTGGTGTTCCACATAAACCTGGAGAAGTTTGTAAGCTTAAGAAAGCATTATATGGTCTCAAACAGGCACCGCGAGCTTGGTTTGAGAAGTTCTCGAATGTAGTTACATCTCTAGGCTTTGCTCCTAGCAATCATGATTCAAGTCTTTTTGTCAAATGTAGTGTTGCTAGTCGCATTCTTTTGTCATTGTATGTTGATGACATGATTATTACTGGTGATGATGTTGATGGTATTGCATCTTTGAAGTTGCAGTTAGCTAGCCAATTTGAAATAAAGGATCTAGGCACTCTCCGTTATTTTTTGGGGATTGAAGTAGCCTCTACCCCACAAGGTTATCTTCTCTCCCAGTCCAAATATACTGCGGATATTCTTGAGCGTGCTCGTATCAGTGATACTCGGACAACTGACTCTCTTATCGAGTCTAATGCTCGTTGTTCTTCTGCAGATGGTACTCCTTTAGCAGATCCTACACTATATCGTACTATTGTTGGCAGTTTGGTTTATCTCACTATTACTCGTCCAGATATTGCATATTCTGTGCATGTTGTTAGCCAGTTTGTGAGTTAACCTACTACAGTTCATTGGGCAGCTGTCCTTCGTATTCTGAGATATCTTCGAGGTACTTGCTTTCAAAGTCTACTTCTTTCATCGACTTCTTCCTTGACTTTGCGAGCATATTCAGATGCAGACTGGGCGAGCGATCGCACAGATCGTAAGTCTATTACAGGTTATTGTGTATTCTTGGGTGATTCTCTTATTTCTTGGAGGAGCAAGAAACAAACTATTGTATCTAGATCATCGACTGAAGTTGATTATCGTGCTATGCCATCTACGATAGCTGAGATAGTTTGGTTACGTAAGTTACTTGCAGACATGGGTGTTTCCATTCCAGAGCCTACTCCTATGTATTGCGACAATCAAAGTGCTATCCATATTGCTCATAATTCAGTTTTTCACGAACGCACCAAACACATTGAGATTGATTGTCACTTTACTCGGCATCATTTCACTCACGGCACCATCAGTTTGCCGTTTGTCTCATCCACTATGCAGATTGCTGACTTGTCCACCAAGTCACACTCGGTTCCACGCTTTCATTTCTTAGCTAACAAACTCTCGATGCTTTTCAACACCGCACCATGAGTTTGAGGGAGGGTGTTAGAACAATATATTATAATTAGGGGTTGTTTAGTAATTTGCCCTTTAAGGGTCTTTTAGTCTTTTATCTATACTATGTATTTGCTATCTTGAAAACCTAGTTGAACTAATGAATAAGCCACCATTAGTGTGTTTTCTCTCTCCTTCTTCTCTTTCAATACTGTTATTGATTTTTAACATCCCCCACAACATTATAGAAATGGGTTACTTGGAAACTACGACAGCTCTAGACTCTTCTAGTAAAGTGAATTAGATTTCTAAATCACAGCTTTGAACAACTTATTTTTATTTCTTTCACCTTTTCTTCCCCAAAACAATCACGGCTTTGAAAGTCCTAGTTGAAACTCAAAGTCCTCATTTTGACCCTTTTTAGAGCTTCCATGAACCTTCAAATTATTTAATCTAACTCTAATCTATAGAAAAATCATGATTAAGTTGAAACAACTATAAATATAAAACCCATCACCTATTTTACATATAAACCTTAAACAAACAAAAATATGGGTACTTCAACCCATTCTTTAGTACTTATAGTTTTATCTTCTTTCCTTTTGTTCTCAATTTCATTGGCCACTTCAAGCTCACTTCATGAGAGTTTTCTTCCATGTCTTTCCCAACATTCTCAGCCACCCATCCCAGTTTATACCCCAACTAGTTCTAATTATACAACTATCTTAGAATCCACCATAGAGAACTTAAGATTCATATCACCCACTACTCCAAAACCCAAACTCATAATTAGGCCTTTACAAGAATCCCATGTTCAAGCAGCTGTAATTTGTGCTAGAAAACATGGAATTCAGATCAAAACTCGAAGCGGAGGTCATGACTCCGAAGGTCTTTCTTATGTATCTGATGTTCCTTTTATTGTTATTGATTTGTTTGATTTTCGATCTGTCAGTGTGGACGTAAGAAGTAGTACGGCATGGGTTCAGTCTGGTGCCACCATTGGGGAACTTTACTATAGAATTGCAGAGAAAAGTCGAACGCTTGCATTTCCTGCTGGATTTTGTCCCACTGTTGGTGTTGGTGGTCATTTTGGTGGAGGTGGCTATGGTACCCTGTTTAGGAAATATGGTCTTGCAGCTGATAATGTTATCGATGTTCGAATAGTCGATGTTAATGGAAGAGTGTTAGATAGAGAAACAATGGGTGAAGATTGTTAGAGTATAAAGATCGAGATGAATCGAGATCCGTAGATATCCGTATCAACCGTCCAAGATATACGAAGATATTATTTATACTTATCCTAGATAGACTCCTAGGAAAATAAGATACCCGAATCACTCTATAAATAGAAGTGACCTCTATGTATTTTATATTGAATTGAGTTGCATTGAGTCTTCGAGTCTGTAACCAATCAATCCCACAATTGTGGAAATAATATAATCCAGCCATTCATGGCTTTCTCCGTGGATGTAGGTCGTGATCCTCCGACCGAACCACGTAAACTATTGTGTTCTTTATTTAGTTTGTGTGTTTCTATTCATCGAGGTTTTACCTTTTCACATGGTATCAAGAGCAGGTTAATCAATCCTGATCAAACTTTCGCATATTCTCGATTTTTTATGGATCGATTAAATTATCCTAAGCAGGTTCATCAATCCTGTTTTATCAAATTTCTTTAGCTTCCGCTATTATCAACGTTGTTTTCGTTGTGATCGATAAATCACTTTGTCGATATTTTTTGTCCAAGTTAATCTTGTGATTCTCTGAGCAGGTTAATAAACCCTCATACATGCTTCCGCACATCTCCGACGTTTTCTTTTCAAATCGTTGCGATTCCATTATCATTCGATTGGTCAATTTTTTTTGGAAGCATTAATGGCTTCCAAAACCCTTCATCTCAATCTTTCAATTTGATGAAAAATCAATTGTTTTCTTCTCGGTTTCGGACAATTTCCATTGCCCTCTTCTTTTTGGTTTTTAGGCCGACGAACATCTCTACAACTTTGGACAACTCAATATTGGTTCAAAGTTAGTATCCCTCGAACAACTTGTTCTCTCTCGGTTATCTCTACTTATTGAAGCCGTACTTTTCGCCGATCGATTTTCCGGCTTCTCTTTTACCAGTTAGGTTATCCGACTGGACCAGTTCCTCCTTCAATGTAGCAATCTGTTGATCTTTTTCCATGGAAGAAACCTTAGGTTGACCATCTTCTTTCCTCAACAGATTTACTTCCTCCTTCATCAGTTGTCGTCACGTCAATTTGAGAGGCATTGATTTTGTTATATACTATAATTTCCAGTTACTCAATCACATATCATTGAATCTAATATAAGCACCACTTCAGTGGATGCTTATCTCTCCTTAAAATCACTGGTTCAATTTTTTTCTCTCCCAATGATTTTGATCTCACATATGCTTTCCACATCTCCACATATTGGATGTGCTTGGAGCAATCCGTATTCCAGCTTCCACAGCTTTCCAATATCCTTTTACTCACCTTAATATTGTTGTTCCATCAGCTGCGATGAGTTCACCTTAATCCATCATTCCCTCTCTATATATATAGATATGTTAAGTTGCAGGGATGAATCTGATTAATGACTTAGTTTTTTTATTCATACTATACTCTGTTTCCAGTTCTGTACAAAACTTTGCTTTTGACTCAATCGATTGGATTTTCCTTTTACCTCAGATTTGGGTAATTCTAGTACCCGATTTCAATTTATTCAAAATCTATAGTTTTCCATCTTTTTGTTGTGGTATAATCTATTTCAATCGGTCCACTGCCTAAAGTTTTCAAGTTTCTCATCTTTCTCCAAATGCCAACTTTTTGTTGCCATTCATTCATCTTATGATGTTTTTATCACTATATACTCATCTTCTGGAGTTGTCTTCTTAGCGTTTATGGTGTTCCATCTCTACACCTCCAACATCAATCTTTTATCATTACAAGTTATCCCAGAGTTCAAATGTCCAATACATCGGTGAACTATCCATCTCTACTCCTCCACCATCTTCTTATGGATTAGCAATGAAGAAGAAATTTAGTTTTACAAGAAATTAGAAACTGCGAAGAAGAATTCTCGTCCAAAGAGATTACAATTTTAAAGACACACACGAAAAAAAAACGGTTATGAAAGCATCACCCAAAAGAGTTCCTCAAGTATTCTTTGTTGGTTTCAAGATGGATCGAAATTAGGTAAGAGAAGGTACATAGTCGGTAAAACAAAAAGATTATGTTTGAATGGGATGGTACCACTGATCAAGTTTTCCGTTCTTGTACTCGACAAGAACCAAGCTAAAGTTACTTATAAAGTGAAGTTGCAGACAAAGTATTCACCGCGATTGCCAATTGTTCGACTTCAAACAAAAAAAAAATCAAGTTCAAGTTCAAGAGCAAGCTCTGACTCCGATCGTATGCGAGCGACATCCATCTTTTCCAAGTACAATTTTCAAGTTGGAAACTCCACAAGTTCCGCTTCCAACTTGAGGGGGAGTGTTAGAGTATAAAGATCGAGATGAATCGAGATCCGTAGATATCCGTATCAACCGTCCAAGATATACGAAGATATTATTTATACTTATCCTAGATAGACTCCTAGGAAAATAAGATACCCGAATCACTCTATAAATAGAAGTGACCTCTATGTATTTTATATTGAATTGAGTTGCATTGAGTCTTCGAGTCTGTAACCAATCAATCCCACAATTGTGGAAATAATATAATCCAGCCATTCATGGCTTTCTCCGTGGATGTAGGTCGTGATCCTCCGACCGAACCACGTAAACTATTGTGTTCTTTATTTAGTTTGTGTGTTTCTATTCATCGAGGTTTTACCTTTTCACAAAGATCTGTTTTGGGCTATTAGAGGTGGTAGTGCTGGTGGAAGCTTTGGTGTCATTCTTTCATGGAAAATCAAATTGGTTCTTGTTCCACCCACTGTGACTGTTTTCCTAACCTCGAAAACTATTGAACAAGGGACAACTGCAATTATTCAGAAGTGGCAAGAAGTTGCTCATATGCTTCCTCGAGAAATCTTCATCGCCCTCACGTTTACTGTCACGAATTCAACGGAAAAAGGGAAGAAGTTAGTACAAGCTTCATTCCTATCTTTGTTCCTTGGAGACGTCGAAAAGCTTCTATCTTTGATGAATGAGAGATTTCCTGAATTGGGTTTGGAGAGAAAAGATTGTTTTGAAATGAGTTGGATTCAATCCGCAGTTGTGTTAGGTGGATATCCTATTGGAGCTCCTTTAGATGTCTTACTGAATAGGACTCAAAACAAGGTATTCTCTAGGTTCAAATCTGATTATGTGAAGAAACCCATTCCACAAATAGGACTAGAAGGACTTTACCAAAGATTAGTAGAGACCGAGACCGCTAGTGTGGGGTTCATTCCATATGGTGGGAGGATGAGTGAAATTTCAGAACATGAAACTCCTTTCCCACATAGAGACGGTAACTTGTTCAAGATTGCTTATTACGTTAGCTGGGTAACACCAACGGTTGAGGCATCTATAAAACATAACCGTTTGATAAGAAGAATGTATAAGTACATGACGCCTTATGTTAGTCAGTCTCCAAGAGAAGCATATGTCAACTACAGAGATCTTGACTTAGGTCAAAGCAAGAACGGTACAACAAGTTACATGCAAGGAAAAGTTTGGGGGAGTAAGTACTTCAAAAACAACTACGAAAAATTAGTATATGTGAAAAGCAAAGTTGACCCTACAAATTTCTTTAGAAATGAACAAAGCATCCCAAGTGTTGCAGCTTAGCACTAGAACTACTCATGTTAATTGCCTATGAAGAAAGAACACGAAACTTCACTTATATGCTTGGAATTTATGTCATATTGTAGTTCTTTTAATTTGTAATGAGTAATCAAAGTTATTTTTGTTAGATACTAGGTAAAAGTGATAATAGTTGTATATCGTTCTGGAATCAATCCCACCTCGATGGCAGTTTGTGAGCAATCTATGTTCAAAATTACGAAAGCCATATGGAGTATGGACTAAGTAGAATATATGTTCTGCCAACAACCCTTGGTCGGAGTGGTAAGATGTTTAGTCTTCTACTTTAGAAGTCAAGGGTTTGAGGCATGCTGACAATTTAGAAAAAAAAAAAGTGAAAATTCTCCTAAAATCAAGCGAAGAGTAATTATTGGAAAGTATACAAGACATATGGATTAGGCGAAACACGTTAAATATACAAGTAGGTTGAATTCTTGACTCCTCAATTCTAGTACATTAATCTATGTTCTTGAAGATAATGATCAAATTAAGAATTCAACTTCGAGACCGTCTAGATTAATTAATGATATTAATCTATAGAAGAATCACAATGAAGTTGAGATTATATATAACAATACCAATAACACAACAAAACAACACAAAGAATATGGGTACTTCAACCTCTTCCATACTAGTTTCACTACTGTCTTACTTTCTTGTGTTCTTGGTTTCATTGGTTACTTCGACCTCAATTCATGAAAACGTTCTTCGATGTCTTATCCAATATTCTCAGACACCCATCCCAGTTTACAGCCCCAAAAGTTCAAATTATACATCTATCTTGTTATCAACCATTGACAATCTGAGACTCATATCACCATCTACTCCAAAACCCAGACTCATAATCACACCTTCGAAAGAGTCCCATGTTCAAACAGCTGTAATTTGTTCAAGAAAACATGGAATTCAGATCAAAATTCGAAGCGGCGGTCATGATTTTGAAGGTCTTTCTTATACATCTGATGTTCCTTTCCTAATTATTGACCTGTCCAATCTTCGAACAATCAGTGTGGAGATAGAAAGTAGTACTGCTTGGGTTCAGAGTGGTGCAACCATAGGCGAACTTTATTATCGAATTGCAGAGAGAAGTCGAAATCTTGCATTTCCAGCTGCAGTTTGCACCACAGTAGGTGTTGGTGGGTTTCTTGGTGGAGGTGGGTATGGTTTTCTCCTTAGGAAGTATGGTCTTGCTGCTGACAATGTCATTGATGCGCGAATTGTTGATGTTAATGGGAGAATACTAGACAGAGAAACAATGGGTGAAGATTTGTTTTGGGCTATTAGAGGTGGTAGTGGTGGTGGAAGCTTTGGTGTTATACTTTCATGGAAGATCAGATTGGTTCCAGTTCCATCTAGTGTGACTGTTTTTATAACCTCTAGAACCATAGAACAAGGAGCCACTAAAATTTTTCAGAAGTGGCAAGAAGTTGCTCATAAACTTCCTAAAGAGATTTTCATTTCTGTCAGATTTAGTGCCATAAATTCAACCAAAACAGAGAAGAAAGCAGTACAAGCAACATTCTTCTGTTTGTTCCTTGGAGGTCTCAAAAATCTTCTCTCTCTGATGGAAGAAAGATTTCCGGAGTTGGGTTTGGAACGTAAAGATTGTACCGAAATGAGTTGGATACGATCGACACTCTACTTAAGTGGATTTCCGATTGAATCTCCATTAAATGCTTTACTAAATAGGACTCAACCCAAGGCTTTTCGAAAAATAAAATCGGAATATGTGAAGAAACCCATTCCACAAATTGGATTAGAAGGGATTTGGAAATTATTATTAGAACTTGAAACGGCTGGTGTTTTGTTTGTTCCTTATGGTGGGAGAATGAGTGAGATTTCAGAACATGAAACTCCATTTCCACATAGAGATGGAAACTTATTTAAGTTGTCATTTTTGGTGACTTGGGCAACACCAGGGGTTGAGCAATCGAAAAAGCATATTAGTTGGATTAGAAGATTGTATAAATATATGACACCCTATGTCTCAAAGTCGCCTAGAGAAGCATATGTGAACTACAGAGATCTTGATCTAGGTCGAAGCAAGAATGGCACGGCTAGTTACTTGGAAGGAAAGGTTTGGGGGAGTAAGTACTACAAGAATAACTATGAAAGGTTAGTCTATGTGAAGAGCAAAGTTGACCCTGAGAACTTCTTTAGAAATGAACAAAGCATTCCAAGTATTGCAAATTGGGAAATAAACTAGTAGAGATGATTTGCTTGATTATGTAATAACAAATTGAAAGATCCATTTTTATGTATCATAGTAATGCATTATTATAGTTCTTTCTTTTGTATTACAAGTAATGAAAATAATAACAAATCAAACTTGTTTTGTGTTGTTGATTCACTAATGGGGTGGTGATCTACTCTAAAAAGAGGTTTTCCAGTTTAGTTAATGTTTAGCTGTCGTTTTAGTTCTATCAAATATTGGCAAAATCATCTAAAAGTTACTAAATTAAAATTTCATTTGAGCAGCATGGTTAATTAACCAAATTATTGGAGAAAACTATGACAAAATTTCGTATTTGACTAATCATTTTGTATGGTATGATATCACTTCGTTAGACTATCTCCAAACCATTTTAACTTAAATGTTTAACATCTGATGCACGGAAAATGATTTAGGGTTTAAAGAAAAAAGATTTGGGGTAAGATAGACCCAAGACTATAATACAATAGGAAATTGGGTCGAAGACTCAAATTTACAAGTTATATCTTTTTTAGTTAAAAAATCCAAAAGTTGTATTTTTCAGTTAAAAATAAAAAATTTGTATTTTGTTAGTTGAAAACCAATATTTTTTGTAAAGTTGTTGCAAAGCTGTCTCAAGGTGTTAGAAAACTATCGCACGGTGTTGTAAAGTTGTTGCAAAGCTGTCACAAGGTGTCGCAAAGTCGTTGCAAAACTGTCGCAAGGTGTTGCAAAACAGTCACAAGGTGTTGCAACGCTGTCGCAAGGTGTTGCAAAGCTATCTTAAGTTGTTGCAAATTAAAAAAGTACCTAAGGAACTGAAGACTAAAAAAATTTACTAATCATTTTTCATCAAAAGTTTGATTAAATTTCCCATTATACAAAGCCCATTTTCTGAACATGTTAGTGAGATTTTTCTAAGATACCGAAGACTTGTTTTTTCTCCCCGCACACTTTTCTAGTCTTGCTACAATCAAGTGGGTTTAGGTAGTTGTCTATTTCCATCAAATATTCGTAAAATCTCAAAATAAAATAAAATATAGGAAAACAAATTGACTACGCCTAGAGTCGTATTAGTTAGACAAAAACTAACACATCTGGTTCTTGTTTAAATATTTAATAAGATCAAAATGAGTCTTAATACAGTTACCTAAATATATTTAAAACAACCAGCATCTATTATCTAAATATATTTAAAATCACACAAGATCAAAATGAGTCTTAATACATTTACCTACTTCTCAAATGCTAAACTAATCTTTCTTGAAAACATTGGGTTTTGTCAACACTTGGTTGCTCAATTGATTGATAGTGTTGACATAAACTCCAAAATCCTGGAGTAATATTAAAGAACAAAAAAACCTAAACAGACTCTAGACAAAAATCTATATAACTTACTGTGATTCGCAGGTTAATGAATTATAATAATGGGAAACACAAACCACAACAAGCCAATTTTTCTATAGAGCCTGCTTTGTTTTTCTTGTTACCTAGCAATTTTCATAAAATTGTGCCTTCTTTGTAGAGATAAAAAGAAGTCTAAGGGAATGGTGGTTAATTTGTGGTCATAAAACTTAAAACTATTTGGTAAGCACAAGAGAGGACACACACCTTCATGTGTGGAGTTCTTTGAGACATGAAAAATGTATCTTTTAGACCAAACTCGGGCATGCGGAGCTCTGAAACTATGTTAAGTTTGTGGTCATCCAACTCAAAACAATTTAATGAGTAAAGCGGACTAAAATATTATTTTTTTGGTTACAATAGTACCCTTTACCAAGGTGGGGCTATTTTCCAAGGGTTCTTCAAGTTCACCTAGTAGAAAATTTCTAACCATCATAGAGTCATTTGGCTTGGGATTGGAGACACAAAAGTTCTTTTCAAAATAACAAATATAAATTAAGATCTTTGCATAATAGCATATACGAGGACTTAATGATAAAAAGGAATCAAAGTTAGAAGTGATTAACAAAAGGATTCACACTAATACTCTACCAAGATTTGATGATGGTGATAGTGAAAGACCCTTAATGTGGTTTAATGCACATGACATGAAATTTAGTGTATAAAACTTGTACTTGCTTATTACAATGTTTTTCGAAGCAAAATCATTCAGTTGTCCAATTTCATTACACACATGGATGAGCCTTCGCTTGTTGAACCAAAGACAATTAAGGAAAAAAAACTTACTATTTTCCATTTTGACGAAAAGATATATAATCAATATCTTAGAGTAGTTCCGACAAAATAAGGACGACAATAGGACTTGATGGTATCATTTTCCCATTCTAAGCTTTCCCACCATTGGTACCCTCCAATCCTCCATAGATGCCTCTTAAAGTATTGTTCTTGATCACACCACTATTGTTGTCAAAAGGTAGCTTCTTTATGAGGTCACAGTCCAACACTTGTATAATTTCGAGAGCAGGGAAATCCAATGGATTTGAACATATCCTCGTTAAGCCATATAATTTAGTCAAATATATATGTTGCAGCTTCGGGAATGGCTCTAAGAACTTGGGATAATCATCACCAATTATTTCTTCCAAGTTTTCCATTTTACGTAGTTCAAGTCTTCTAAGGTTGCGAGCATAAACAAGCCATGTAAGGTTTTTTAATGAGCCACATTTCGCAATCTCCACATGTTGAAGGTTTGCAAGAGAGAACTCTGATTGTTGTTGAGGCGAAGAAGGCAAGACATTATTCATCACAATCTGTATATTGTCTGAATAATCTAGACCCAGATACTCTAGACTTTGCATCCCCCTCCCACTGATTATTAACTCTTTCAAGTCATCACAATATGCAATATAAAGTTGTTTTAAATTCTTAAAGTTGGCAAGACTTAAAGATGAAGAAGATGATTGTGATAGTGAAAGGGAGGTCAAACCATCACATCTTCTAATACATAGACGTCTTGTGCATAACTCAAATTTGCGAATGCTTACCAACTTTTTCAGAGCCCAAAGTGTACTTATCGTGATTCCGAGATCATTCAAGTGTTTCAAGCTTTCCAGTTCCGTTAAACTTGGGCCATCTTCTGTCTCCCAGTTATAGAAACCAGATCTATATACGTCTAGTACACGTAACTGTGTAAGACAAGATATCACCCCACAAGGTATTTTTCCGAGATAATTTGTTTCTGACAAAAATAAGTACATCAATTCTACCAAGGATTTCAACTCATTTGGTAGCTCTGTTATACCTGTACCACGTAAATTGAGGTATCGTAATATTGATAATCGACAAATATTTGGTGATAATTTATCAATTATTCCCTCCTTTATGCTTAGAACTCTAAGGTTAGGCATATGTTGAAAAAATTCATTATTTTTCTTTGCACTTTTTTGGGTGCATAAGAATATCAAAGTTGAAATTTTTGAGCAATTTGGTGAAGGGTGCTTCTAAAGGCACCAAGCCAAAAGGCTGTTAGCATCCATCTCTATTAGCACCAGGCCCAACTGCTCATTTCTCTGTTAGCACCGTTCAACTATGTAGGCACCAGTCAAAGCCAACTTAACCCTAACACCTCCATCCGTTTATCACAAAATTAAACAAAATCTACCGGACGGACTGAACCAGTCCGAGCCTTAAGAGGACCAAACAGATCCGTTGATCCGGGACTTAAGAGGACCAAACGGATCAGGTGATCCGGGACTTAAGAGGACCAAACGGATCAGCAGATCCGGGACCTAGGAGGACCAGACGGATCAGCTGATCCGGGACCTAAGAGGGCCAAACGGATCAGCTGATCCGGGGCTTAAAAAACATCCCAATCCTCACTCTCTTTCTCGTGAACTCGACCATGACCAGCTCCTCTGCTACTTCTCGCAAGGTTTTCTTCATCTTTCTCTCTCTAAAAACCCTTATTCTCATCTCTCTCTCTACCTTTCTGAATCTTGCAATATTTCTTCTACATTTACAAAGGGGATATAGAAGGAATGAAGATGAACATGAGAAGGAAGAGGAGAGAAAATGAGTTTATTTTGTGGATGAAATTTGGTGAAGAAGGAAGAAGAGAGTGGACCCATTCTTTTCAATTTTGTGTATTTACTAACGAGAATATAAAGTAAATAAGAAAAAATGAATTTTTTTACTTACACGATCTAGATGAGCACACATGATTTTTGTTTTGGAAAGAAAATGAATTGGTATTCTTTTTATTTTGGAAGAAGAAGATGGAAGAAGCAAATGAAGGTGAATGTCACCCACATTAAAAACCGGTGCTTATAGAGAACCGGTGCTTATAAAATTTCCGGATGCTAACAGTCTTTTGGCCCGGTGCCTTTAGAAGCACCCTTTGGTGAAATACTCATATGGTAAGAAAATTCAGTAGCCACTGATATCCTTTCTGCCTTCTCCCATTGATCAGGTCTTGGTTCGAAGCCATTGTCAGCCAAATGTTTCCCCTTGCTTTTACCATAGTCAGAGACTATCCATAACGCCAAATCACGAATTACATCATGCATTTGAACAGCCCCACGGCTGAGGATATCACTTTGCAACAAGGAAACACCCTTAAGATATTCGATGATGTCATGACCTTATGCACGACCTTCGTCTATGTTATCAAAATCGTCTAACAATCCTTCAGATATCCAATAATCAACAAGTGTTTCTTTATCTATAAGATGATCTTCGGGGAATAATGAACAGTAAAGGAAACAAGATTTGATTTTTTCGTTTCGCAAATTGTCATAGCTAAACTTTAAAATCTTTAATACTTTATCTTCCATACCTGGGAACTCTGCGGCTGATTTACGGAGTACGGTCACTGCATGATTCCATTCTTGCAGCGTCCTCTTGCTAGCCATAGCTCGGCCAACAGTTATGAGTGCTAGAGGTAGACCAAGACATTCTTTTGCTACATTTTTCGCAAGATCAAGTACTTTTTCATCGCATTCTAACGCTTGTTTTCCTACTTTCTTTTGAAATAGACTCCAAGCTTCATTCCATTCTAAGCAAACTACTTTCATTGTTTCATCAGCTTCCATTTGTCCACAAACAACCTCAGATCTAGTCGTGAAAATGACCATAGATTTTGTATTACAAGTACTATCATTGTCGAAAGAGGGAACACCTAATTTTTCCAAATCAATGCGTGTCCAAATATCATCCAACAACAACACGAACTTCTTCTTGCTTAACACCTTGAATATGTGTCTAGCCTTTATGTCCGGATCCATGACGCAGCGGAAAACTGATAAAAGCCTTAGAACTCCGTCTAAAGACTATAGAACCAAAACTAATAAGATTAACTACTAAAATACTTGAATTTTATTGATTGAGCTGAATGAATGAAACAACTCCTAGATTCCCTTTATATAGACTTAGGGTTTCCGTAACCTAATCAAACTCAAATAACAATTTCTAATAAATAAAATACTAGTTTCCTAAACCTAATCAAATTCTAATAACAACTTCTAAATAAATAAAATACTATAATCTAAAAGCTAAAAGGTTTCCTAAAAATATAAAACTGCTAAAAATAATAATTTTCTACTAACAAAAATATTATGCTACTAAAATAACTAGATTTTAAGATATCCAAGATACTTGGAATATCTCATGAAAATCTCCCTGCATCAGTCTCCTCCACTTCAAAGAAACTCGCCTCGAGTTTACTGATTGATTGGAAGGTTGTCTTGAATGGTACACCCACGAGAAAACTTTGTCGTGAATTGTGCATGGGAATCACCAAGCTATCAGATTGGACGAAAGACTTTCTTAAGTCACAGAAAATTTTCTGACTATAATTGTGATGTGATTCAAACTCCCTTTTCACTCCAAAAATAAACTTGTATAGATCATGAGTATAGTGATTGAAAATTACGAACTTCGATGAAGACTTTCGAATAAAATTACTTGTCAATCCGTGTGAAACAATTTGAGATTCGCAAAATTCTGAGAACGGATCTTCGTATGAAGGAACTTCAATTGGACTAATGTCTGACTTCCGAAGTTTTTCACCTTCCTTTGATTCAGCTTCTTGAACAACGACCTTTGTCTCAATTTCCTGAACAACTTCCTTTGACTCAATTGGTTGAACCACTTATTTTAACTCAATTTTTTGAATAATTTCTTCAGAAATAATTATGTTATTGTGTAAATTGATTTTAGGAGACTTATCCTTGAACACAATAACGTCGGATTTTGCTTCATGAACAATATTGTTTGAATCGTCTATGGTGATAATTCGTGGTGGTTCAACATTCTCTAAGGGAGTCGTTTTTACCTTTTTATTAGTTAAGTGAGGTTGTACTTCCCTCCGAAATCCAAACTTCCTATATTCCCGTTCCTCAACTTCAATTTTTAGGGCCAAGTTGTACGCATCTTGAATAGTCCATACTGTAACTATCCCCACTTTTTCTCGCAAACTAAATTTTAATCCGCTTAGAAATCGATTTGCTACAACATCTTCATATTCTATAATGTTCTCCATATTGTTTCTTTGAGCCAGTTTTGAAAACTCCTCATAGTACTCACCCACCGAACGCAATCCTTGTCAACAGTTCTGGTAAGTCATAAACAAGTGTTGTTGATAATCTGGTGGTAAGAACCTCTCCCTCATGTTTTCTTTCATAGACGGCCAATTCTGGATTGGAGCCCTTCCTTGCCCCTCTCTTTGACGTTGTAACTGATCCCACCAAACAGCAGCACTTCCTTTCAGTCTACAAGCAATAATGTTTACCATCTGTTCACCAGGAACAGTATATGACATATTCACTTGCCGCTCAACCTCATGTAGCCAATCAAGGAACTCTTCGACCGACAAATAACCATTGAAGAGTGGTATTTCTTCCTTGATTTTGTATTCATCATAATATCTACGCGTATATAATTGGTTAGGATAATAGTTACCTCTATTTTCTTGGTTGCCAGCATATTGTTGAAGTGGTTGTGCTCTGCCTTCGTTTCCATTAACAGCTTGGTTGTGGGTGAATCCCTCAACACGTTCTCTGTTAATAGGTTGCCTAGGGTTTGTATTGACATTCAGGTTGTTAATCATCTCCATAACTTGGGTTAGTTGATGACTCAAACCGTCAATTTTTGCCCACATGACATTGTTACCTCGTTCACCGTCGAGGTTTGTGTTTCTAACTTCGTCATCTGCCATTAAGCCAAGAGAAACCTCGCTCTTGATGCCAACTGACGCAGCGGAAAACTAATAAAAGAGTCTTAGATCTCCGTCTAAAGACTATAGAACCAAAACTAATAAGATTAACTACTAAAATACTTGAATTTTATTGATTGAACTGAATGAATGAAACAACTCCTAGATTCCCTTTGTATAGACTTAGGGTTTCCGTAACCTAATCAAACTCAAATAACAATTTCTAATAAATAAAATACTAGTTTCCTAAACCTAATCAAATTCTAATAACAACTTCTAAATAAATAAAATACTATAATCTAAAAGCTAAAAGGTTTCCTAAAAATATAAAACTGCTAAAAATAATAATTTTCTACTAACAAAAATATTATGCTACTAAAATAACTAGATTTTAAGATATCCAAGATACTTGGAATATCTCATGAAAATCTCCCTGCATCAATCCATTTCTCCGGAGGGCATCGACAACCCTAGTGATTTTACGATTTCATTTTGAACTGTTTGTAAGTTTGGATACTGAGAAACCACAACGTAGACCACCAAATTGAAGTCATGGTTCTTTCTAAGGAACTCATTGTTGAGTTTCTTCATGAGTGTAGTCTTTCCAACTCCACCCATCCCATACATACCCAAAGTTCTTACTCTATCATCATTAACAAAACTCCAACATTTTTCTACATTTGGTTCCATATCCACAACCATAGGTGTTGGAATCTCTTGGACTGGATCTGGTTCGCGTATATTAGCAACAACATCAAATTCTCCTTCAATCATTAACTCATTCAAAGATGATAACTTTTCAATCACCAAGTCGCCAAGCTTGTAATCTTTCAGAGTGTTACGTGACCGACAAGAACAACAACAACGTTTGATTATACTATCATTTGAATTGATTAGTTCAATGTTAGCTGGTTGTTGTAAAATGTCATCAACTTCTTGAACAATGGTTTGTACTCTTTCAAGCCAATCCTTAACTACATCGGTTCGTTCCATTGGTTCACTTATGTTTGATTCAGCGACATTAACCCTCTTCATTACGTCGTTTCTTCTAGCCTTTAATTTTCCCACTGAAGTTGACAAAGAAATCAGATTTTTTTGGAGGTTCCAGACCTTGGCAGCTTGAGGAGAAACACAACCCATATACGAACGACGAGGTCGACAACAGGTGTCACAAAATCCATTGAAGTTTAAAAGTTTCAGCTTATAATGGTGAAAGTTATATAGAAGAATGGAAACAAGATGAAGAAGAAATGGCATTAAAGAAGAAGTATTTTATAAACTTACATTATTAATACAATATTTACCAATTACCATCTGGTAAAACAAAATTTGAGGTCAATATTAAAGATTTGTTAATTTGTTAGTCCTTAAACAAAAATCGAGGTCAATGAGGAATCAGACAAGAAATTGGATCAACCTCACATGGTAAGTGAATCTTACTCAATCTTTTGCTTGTCAAGGTAAACAAAAAAAAAAAGGTATCATCCCTAGTAAGCTACCAAAACCAATAACAAGGGGGGCAGTTGGAGGCAGTTTGGGGAAGTTGGTTTCTTTGTTGTTGAAAGGTATCAGAGCTAGACCTACACGTGATAGACTTTTTTTTGTTGAAACATACACGTGATAGACTTAAGAGGCACACATGTTTTACGTCACCCAAAAAGAAAAGAAAAACATAAGTGCTAGGCTTAAAAGAACGCTACATGTGAAAGGGCGTGTGAGAATAATGCCACTTTTTTTTTTGCAATGGGTATCAGTTCTTAAATTTGTTAATTTTAGTGAGAGGAAGTTAGTTAAGAACCTTTTTTTGATGAAATAGTTAGTTAAGAACCTTCTTAACATACTTTATACAAAATTTTATAAAGGCACCTCTCTTAATTCTATTTGCACTTCATAAAGACACCTTTATTCAAACTTATTTCATTATTTGGCGACACTCCGATTACACCTTCATCATCTCATATCCATACTTATGGATAGGGGTGGGATTTTGGCCCGAAAATCCGAAATCCGCCCACGACCGTACGAGTCCGAAGAGTCCGTTACCGTCCAAAGTCCGAGCGTGTCCGTATCCGCCCGACCGAAAGAACTTAAGCGGACGGACGCGCACATAGGTCCTTGTCCGGTGATCCGACCGAGTCCGCCCGCTTATATAGTCCGCACGACCGAACTCGTCTGTTTATCAGACCCTTTATACCCTTCCGCCTATATGATTGGTTTTAAGCCTTTAGATTTGTAAAGTTAACTACAACCATGAGAGTTCAAGAGTAAAAATATCTCACAAGTAACCCTAGAATCCACAATACATCGATCCTAAGCCATGAGAAATCTCAATGATTATCTTTTAATTTTGTATTCATTTACTTTTTCGAATTTGAAGGTGGGAGTTTAGAAAGTTGTATTTAGCTACTAAACAATTTTAATTTCGAATAAAAAATTCTTTATCTGTTCATTAGTGACCGGTGTCCGCCCGACCGATATCCGGTTTGCCCGACTATCAAAACGGTCATGGACGGGTACTTTGTTGGAGAAAAATCCGAAATGTCCGCCCGTTTTGTCCGGATGTCCGAGTGGACACTTAAGACTTGTGCCCATTTCGCCCGGACCGATGGAGTTAGTGTCCGTTTCCCACCCGTCCAGACCGATTCCCACCCCTACTTACGGACATCCATCTCGAGATCTTGTATCTTAGAATGAAAAGAGTTTTGGACAAGCCTATGGTAAGTATATAAGCAGGCTGCTGATTTGTAGGGATATGCCTAATTTGCAGGCGACCAACAACAACCAAGTCACAAATGAAGTGATAATCCACTTCAATTGTTTGGTTATGGCATGACAGATGGGCTGCAATATTTTTGGCACCCAAATTATCACAATAAAGTACGATGGGAGAAGAGATTAAATGATGTAGCTCCTTTGAAACATAGGAAACCCAAAGTATTTCAGCTGCAGCCTGAGATAAAGCCTTGGATTCTGCTTCAGTGGAGTACTTAGCTACTGTGGCTGTTTCTTTGAAGCTGAACCCCAAGGTATTTGTCAATAAGCGAATTTGATTTAACTTTTAGGCGACGAGCAATGATCCTCTTAAATTTAGGATGAGTATTATGAGAGAAGAAAATACTAGATTTATTGAAGTTGATCATTTGATCTGAGGAGCGACACAAAGAGGAAAGAGTATCTTGTAAATTATGAATTTGATCAGAGGAATTTTTACCAAAAATGATATAGTCGTCCGCAAATAGAAAGCGATGGATGTTTAACTCCGGGACTTTTATTGGAAAACCAGAGACATAATAAAACACGTTGAAGAAAGAAGATGACTATGATTTTCCATGGCTAAGATGAACAAGAAAGGGGACTCCGCGAGAAGGAAGGAAAGTTTTGCCAGACCTTCCATCGATGAGAATAATAGTTGAGGAAGTAGAGATGCAAATTGCTATAAGATTACACCAATGAGAAGAAAATTGTAACTGCTTGAAAAGAGTTAAGAGGAACCACCATTCGACACAATCGATAACCTTAGACATATCTAATTTAAGACCAAGATAACTCTTGTTCCTTTAATTGTTTTAAAAGAGTGAATAATCTCATGAGCAATAATAATATTGTAAGTAATCGACCATCTCATAAAAAAGAAAAAGTAATTTGTTGACCCGGGAGGAAAGCAGATTGGAGAGGAGAGATGATCTCGGCGAAACCCGACTTAAGGCGATTGACTAGAATCTTAGTAATAATCTTGTAGGTGGTGTGATGTAGAACGCAGCGGAAATTAAAGAAGACGATAAAATTAAACAAAGAACGATAAAATAACGATGAAATAACTCTAAATACTTAAAACTTTATTAAACTTCAATGGGGTTTCTCTTCAACTTGAGAATAATGGACAAACAAGATATCCTTTTATAGGATTCTGGACTTTCCTAGATAGACTTGAATTAGACTTTCCTAAATAATTAAAATACTGCAACTTCCTAAATAACTAGACTCAAATCTGGACCTTTCCAATTATTGGAAATACTAAAATAACATAATTTCCTAAACCTAAATTCTCTAATAATCATACTAAAATTGGGACTTCCTAAAACTATTCTCCATGGCCGGTTAGCCCTTGACCCGGTTTGGTCATGGAAAAAGCCTCCACGCCGGGTGCCCCTGCATCAGCTTCCCCTTCTTCCACGAGGTTCGTCCCGAACCGTTTCGACGAAGAAAATAATGTGAGCCGCCCGTATACGCTGAATTCCGCCATGGCGATTCGTAATTCCCACTTCAAACGAAAGTTGCTGAAAATCTGTAGAAGATAATGATGTATTAGGGAACCCACTATAATCTGGACCCCGTGACGCGCCGAGATTCGCAAATTCAACAATAGTGAAGAACCATCCAACAAATCGCGACATCGACCGTCATCTTTTAGCTTCAGGAAAGAAATCACAAATACGACCTTCTTTCTTAGACAAACAACAATGAATGTCGTCTTCCATTCCAATATGAATACCACCTTTTGTCGTTTAATAACCACCTGAAATAACCTAACAAGGTTTTGACTATCAAGTGAAAAGGCGAATCGTGGGGAACAAATAAAGATTAACAAATTACTTGGTTCCCAAAGAAAATAACGATAGATTTTTGTCGCATTCGGAACTGTCTTACCCAATCTCAAGTTGGCTCTTGTCTCACCTTTTAACTTAGCTGTAGATATGTCAATCGTAGCTTCACGTGACAATTCATCAATCGCTATAGCCTTCCTAACACTCTCCACCATAAAGGATTCTTCAAAAATCACATAGAACTTAGTAATTTCCTGAACCACTCTATTGAAGTTTCCACTTTTAAATAATTTCGTTGCTTTTGGATCCAAATCTGGATCAACAGATCTCAAACCCCTAATTTTGGACAATATGAATTTGGTATAATCCTCACCCAACTGTGTCAATGACAAGATTTCTTCCAAATACAACTCGATTTCCTTCGGATCGGGACTTTTTGTAGTTCCAACAGAGAGTAGGTTCTTACTATAAGAGTTAATTTCATATTCTAATCTACTCAATTGCCTATACTCCATATATTTCTTCAATATAAGCGAACCTCGAGTATCACATTCCTCTTGAAGCTCACATATGGCATAAAGAATTCCATCTTCACCACAAAGACTCTGCAAAATCTCAGCATTTTCTTCAACAACCAAAACAATATCTCTAAACAGCTTTGTGAAACAACCGACAAAATTAACTTGATTAATTACTCCACCGTTGTTGTGTTCCTGAAGTTCCTCTAAGTGCTCAAATTTTGATCTAGAGCTGAATGCAATTACTTTCTTTAAATAAGAAACATAAACTTGTAATCCTTCATCTTCAAGACCTAACAGTGAAAAAAACTCAATAAACCGTAAAATCGTCGTATGATCACATTGATCTACGGCAGAAGACAATTTATTCCTAACAATTCCTTCAAGTTGTTTCGTTGATGAAAGAAGATGTTCTCTCTGTTCAGATCCAAAATCTTTAAATTTCTCATCGATTTGTAAAAATATTGAAACATATTTGGCCGCTGATTCATAATCTTCAGTTTCTAATGCTTTTTTAACACCATCAATACAATTACCTCTTTCAACAATAGCATCAATTCTAGATAAAGTAGAGTGAACACAAGATTGAACAAGATCTAATTCTCTAACTTTTCCACTTACCTGAACAACAAGGTCACAAGTTGATCGAACATTAGTCAACATATAATCTGAATCAGCTTTAACAATCGCCAAAACTTCTTCGGATTTCTGCAAATTAATGAGTGTTTTCGCAAGATCTGTTCTTTGAGATAGTAAATTTTCGAGTTGAACATCGATGCCTCTTTGATAAGCTATGTATTCGTGAAGGAGACGAGTCATTGCTCCTACATCAGTAAGATTACGAACATTGTCTAGGGCTTCTGTACTACCAAAGTTAACTGAAGAAACTCCCTTTTCTTCTTCTTCTTTGATGGCGGAATTTGGAAGCACTGTGTTTGGTGGTTCGTTTTGAATTGGTAGAAGTATAATCTTCTTCCGAAGCCAAAAGAATTCAAAGGTGTTCTCGCGGCATCTGTGAACCGCGTCCACATCATAAATCCATGGTTTGCCTAAGATGAGATGACAGTTCTCCATGTCAACAATATCACAACAAAGGTAGTCATGATAGTGGGAACCGATTGAGAACGAAAATATGCATTGTTGACTAACTGCCAATTCGTTTTTGTCAGAAACCCAACCGAGTTTATATGGGCAAGGGTGGTCGTAAGTAGGAAGACCGAGTGCTTTGACTAGGCGAAGTGATATCATGTTTCCTTCGCTACCATCGTCAATAATAAAGTCACATACCTTATTGTTGATGGTAAGTCTTGACTGGAAAACGTTATGTCTTTCCGCAGGATCCAGAGGTTTGGGAAGGATGGAAGAAGACCGTTGAAGTGGTGAATTCGGCGGCGGTGAATGAATAGAGTACGGAGGTGGTGACGGTTGGTATTGACGAGGAGACGGTTGTGGAGGATTTTCTCGTGCGATTTCTCCCGGATTCCAATGATAATTGTACGAGTCGTTATTCACATATAAACATGAGCATTGATTCGTTATCTCTTGATGAGTATAATTTGATTGAATATAATCATCTTGACGAATATAATAAGATTGATACTGATGTAACTGGTCTGGAAAAAAATTTCCAGAATCATTAGCCAAAAACTTTGGTGGCTCTGAATACCACATGATGTAGAACGCAGCGGAAATTAAAGAAGACGATAAAATTAAACAAAGAACGATAAAATAACGATGAAATAACTCTAAATACTTAAAACTTTATTAAACTTCAATGGGGTTTCTCTTCAACTTGAGAATAATGGACAAACAAGATATCCTTTTATAGGATTCTGGACTTTCCTAGATAGACTTGAATTAGACTTTCCTAAATAATTAAAATACTGCAACTTCCTAAATAACTAGACTCAAATCTGGACCTTTCCAATTATTGGAAATACTAAAATAACATAATTTCCTAAACCTAAATTCTCTAATAATCATACTAAAATTGGGACTTCCTAAAACTATTCTCCATGGCCGGTTAGCCCTTGACCCGGTTTGGTCTTGGTGTCTCTGCTTTTACATTCACATATTTTATCTTCATATTCCTGAACAAGTTAATTAGTATTTTTCCTAACAGAATAGAGTTAATAATAAGTAAGAAAAACTTGACTGATTGTGAATAGGGTCGGAAAAACGGTCTGGAAATCCGAAACCCGACCCTAATCCCCCGGATCGGTGAGACCCGACAACCGACAAGAACCCGGTTCGGGCGGACCCGAAATTTCGGTCGGGCGGGACTCGGGTAAGGTATCTTACCCGAGTTCCGACCCATTACACTCGCCCGCCCAATAGTAAACCCGACCCGACCGCCCGTTAGCAAGGTTTACCCGTCCGCCCGCTACATACCCGAGTCCAATTACATGATCCAACAGCTGAGACATCCCCAGTCGTTGGATCGTAAGGGGTCAGACTAAAAACCCTAGCCGACCCTTCATATCCTCTTAAATACCCCCAAACCCTAATACCCTATTTTATCTCTTTAGAAACATCCACCACTCCACCGCCCTCTTCTCTAGGTCTCTCGCTTCTCCGAATTTTTCTCTTTCTTTAGTCTTTACCACTTCACTGAATCTCTCTCTAATACCCTACGTTTCTCTATTTCTATAGTCTTTTGAAACCTTCATCCTAATACCATAAGTTTCTAAAACCTTCATCCTAATAGCATAAGATTCTAAAATCTTCATCTTAATACCCTAAGTTTCTAAAACCTAAGTTCATCTTACTCTAATTCATCCATGATTCCGACGAATGATCTTAAATTGGTTTCACTTTTAGTACCTATCCATAAATTTCTCATGGAAATTCAACTTGCGGTCTTGCACCATTGAAGTCATTGGAAGTTGGAAATTAGGAATTCACTGATCACGAGTAAAGCTTAGAAACAGATCCATGTACTCTATAAAATGTATGTTTCAGAGATGAATCCTATTGATGTAATTTTTGTTTTCTTTTTTGATGTTGATATTGTTATATTTGATGTAAGTTGTAGTTGACGATGATGAAAGTTGTAGATCCTAACTTAAGGATCTATTTTATTTGTATTAGAATTTTTGGGTATATGGCCCAAAAAATTGCCCCTAATAAGAGATTTAGTCCCCTCTAATCCCATAAGGGGTATAAAAACCAAAATAATATTAGAAATAGATATCTAATCCTTTTGGTTCAATCTAGAGAGCAATCACAAATCCCTAGAATAATTATACTTTATTAATACCCAGACTAACCTTTCTTAAATATATAAACAGTTATAAGATCAAAATCGGTTAATATATTTTCCATTTTTATCTCACTGTTTCTCTCTCCAATCACGTTTTATATTAAGCAATCGTGATCTTATCATAATAAGCAAGTTTTGTAACTGATATCGTATTGTTTCTAATAATCTTTTCTCTCTCTCTCTCCCTTCATCTGATTCGAACGTAAATCCTCCATTAAAACAGAATCATTTGAGTTGCAGCAATCATAATCACCATTCTTAATCAGGTAAAACATTCATCTGATTATAACTTTCTTTGATTTTGTTTTAGTTTATGAAGATGTTGATTATCTATCTACATCTTCCATTAATGCAAAGAAATTGTTAAAACTTCATTAGAGCTAATCAAATTCAGGTAAACAATCTTCTATTTAATGTTTCTGTTTCATATGGATATGAAATTAGGATTTTCTTTCTCTCTCTAAGGATCTATTGAATGATAGCTAGTTTGATGAATTAATTCTTCATTACTGAATCTTACAAATTCAGTTTAATACAGAAAGATTCAATCATCTAAAGATATGTAGATTAAGCTTAATGAGATTTGTACTTTTTGTTCAGATCCGGTTTTCAATCCTTTTGGATAATTGAATCGTGTTTTTACCGTACGGTTCATCGTAACAGAATTATCAGTTCCTGTACTTTATCATAAAGTATCATATATTATTGTAAATCATGCAAACAACAGAAGCTCAATGATTTTGAGCTTGTAAACACCATTTCATAATTCTCTAACAAATTATATATACTTTATCAGGTTTTTAATGAATGCTATATTATGGCTCATAAATTACCTGTTTGCAATACAACATTACGTATACTTTAATATAAATCAGTGTTCGTTTCTTTAACATAAAACATTCGCAATATTGTTATACCTAATGATTGATTTAGAATAAATTATATATAATTTATACTAATGTATGCTTGATTTATCTTACATCAATATACTTTATGCAAAATTTATTTGTATTTATTATATTTCAACATGTTATCACAGATGGATTCCCAGGCAGAATCAACAAATCAAATTAAGCAAATCAAATTGAAATCAGAGGGTTGGGATAAGATATTTACAGAAGTAGGACAGCTCTCTCCCGGTGGTGCCAAAGCATTTCGATATGCTCTTAGGCAATATAGTATTAACACAGGACATGATTTCAAATTCTTAAAAAATGATACAAAGCGTGTTACTGCTGTGTGTCCTGTGGAAGATTGCAAATGGAGAGTGCATGGATCGGCACCATTAAAATGCGAATCGATGTTCATTTTGAAAGATTTGGAAATGAAACATGACTATGCTGATTTCATTAAGAAGATCAAAAAACCCAAAATCAACAGTTCTTTTGTTGGTAAACTTATTCTTGATGATGTAACAAGAAGTCCAGATCGTTCCACTAAAAGTTTGAAGAAAGATTTCTTGAAAAACTACGGCGTTCAACTTCCATATTACTACACTTATGAGGGGAAGAAAGTTGCAATGAACGAAGCATTTGGCCAGGAAGGAGATTCATATGCAAAACTTAAATGGTATGCTGATGCCTTTTCACGTACAAATCCAAACGGCATAGTCCGATTAGAAATCGACGATGTTAGTCGTCGATTTCAAAGAATTTTTATAGCACCACATGCTTGTATGGCTGGATTCAAATATTGTAGACCTGTTATACGTTGACGGAACCTTTTGCAAAACTCGTTTTAACGGTTGCATTCTAGCTGCTGTTGCTAAGGATGGAAACAATGGTTAGTTACCAAACTTTTTTCTAAATATAATATATTATGTCTTCAGTTTGTATACTTTCCTGTCATTATTCATAATTTTAATATTCCCTCCATAATTTAGAAAAAAGTTTATAAAACCAATCTACATTACTTATGCTTTACGTGCAATTTAGACATATTTGATTACAGTATTATGGAATTATCTAACATAATTCGTAATTGGGTTATTTCCCTAATGGCCCCCTACTTTGTGACCAGCTTCCCGCCTGGCCCCCTACTTTACGAGAAATACCCATATGACCCCCTATTACCGTTAACTTTAACTTTCCGTCACTCTCTCTCCTCCATCTCTTTTTCTCTCTCTGCCATGTCACGCCACCTCATCACCTTCTCCGGCAGAAATATTAGGTTATAACTAACTCTTTGAATTAGTTAGTTAAAAGTTGTTTTCTCTCTCTAAACTTGTTTCTGTTATTACTCTTTAAGCTCTCTTGATTAACTATAAAAGAGGGATTGTTTTCTCATTGTAATTAACATTGAATTGAGAAGTTAATAACAGTTTTTACTTCAAGAAATTCAGAAATTCTTCATGGTATTAGGGCCAGAACCCTAGATTCGATTTTCAAAGAGAAATTGAAATCAAGAACACAAGAAGGAAGCTAATCTTCTGTCATCAAAGAATCAGAGATACAGTCTTCATCATCAAAGAACAACTTCAACATTGAAAGATGAATACGAATCAAAATCAGGTATCTTATAATCCAAATCTCACAAATCTTATATCTGCTAGATTAGATGGATCAAATTTCCTTGTTTGGAAAGATCTGGTAGAGAATGCCTTCATTGGAAATGACCTAGTTTGCTACATCGATGACACCTATAGTGAACCCCCTCAGTTAACTGTAGTGGAAGGAAGAGATGTAGCAAACCCAGCTTATCTCCAATGGCGAAAAACTGATAGTTTTGTGAAATCTTGCATAAAAGCAACAATCACACAATCTATTGCTTCTGATATCCTAGGGTTAAAGACCTCTAGAGAGATTTGGTGCTACTAAGAAATGGTGTTTCTTCAGGAATTTGAAGCCCAAAAATCCTCATTAAGGAATAAACTTCATAATTTCATGAAGGGTTCATTATCTATATCTGAATACCTAAGCAATATTAAAAACCTTGCTGACTCACTTGTAGCTGTGACTGATAGAGTCCCTGAATCTGAGTTGACAAGAATTGTTCTTCAAGAATTAGGGAAAGAATACTCACAATTTGTCATTACCATACAAAATAGAGATGGGTTGCTAAGTTTTGGTGAAGTTAGAAGTAGATTA
Organism: Eschscholzia californica; assembly: GCF_041429995.1. NCBI lineage: Eukaryota > Viridiplantae > Streptophyta > Magnoliopsida > Ranunculales > Papaveraceae > Eschscholzia > Eschscholzia californica. The sequence continues at coordinate 6,497,394 of NW_028238198.1, read as the reverse complement.
ACCCATCATCAACAATGACTTAAGGAACAAGAGACACCTGGTGATCAAAGTGAACTATATTTTGTAAAGAAATTTCAGAATAGGAACAATTTCAGGTCATCACCTATGAAGTTCTCAAATCAAAATCAAAGTCTTGAATATGGACAAAAGGCACAATTCAGACCAAATTCAAAACCATCCATGACCCAGACAAGAAATAGTTTCTTTGATTTTACAACTGTACCTTGTGGTATATGCTATAAGTGGGGTCACACAGCTAGACAGTGTAGGATGAGGTTCAAAGACTTCTCTTCAGAAGCTTCTAAGTCTGCAAATAGAAATTTTGCAAATCTACATCTTCAAGAAATTGAAGATGAAGAAGAAGAAAAAGAAGAATTGGATCCACAAGAATGTGAGAATGAACAAGCTCATTATGGTGCTGACCTAGAAAATGAAAGTTCAATCCATGAGAATGCTTATCTATCTTTAAATACAAAGGACAAAAGGTGGATAGCTGACACAGGTGCAACAAGTCATATGACTCACACAAAGGAAAATCTTACTTCTGCCATTCCTTATCAAGGATCAAATGGAGTTATGATTGGAGATGGCAAATGCCTGAATATTGCTAATACTGGTCAAGCAACCTTAGTTACTGGGTCAAATGCTTTTCAACTCAAGAAGGTCCTACATGTTCCAACTATACAGATAAACTTGCTGTCAATATCAAAATTTACAAAAGAAAACTTTTGTAGTGTGGAGTTTCTTCCTTGGGGTTTTCTCATAAGAGACCTATGGTCCAAAGATACCCTAGCAGAAGGTCCAATGGTGAATAATCTTTAAAGCATAGACTTTCAAATGGATCCATATGTGTTACCAAAAGAAGGGACAGAAATAGCATGTCTAGCAACAACAACTGCTGAGATATGGCACAATAGGTTGGGACATGCTGCTCAGGAGGTGATTCTGTCTTTGGAAAAAGATCGATAACATGATTAAGATTACTTCAAAGAACTTTAAGAATGTGTGTTCATCTTGTCAATTGGGAAAAAGTCAAAGATTGCCCTTCTCTACTTCAGAAAATAGCACAACTACACCTCTTCAGTTGGTGCACTGTGACATTTGGGGTCCAACATCTGTTACAACTAAATTAGGGATCAGATACTATATACTTTTCCTTGATTACTTTAGTAGGTTCTTCTGGATATACCCTATGAAACTAAGGTCTGACAGCTTGGAGTGTTTTGAACATTTTCAAAAACAACATGAAAAGCTTTTCTCTTTACCCATCAAAAGCTTTCAAAGTGATGGTGCACCTGAATTAAGCAAAGGAGAGTTTCAATCTCATCTAAAACAATGTGGGATTATGTTTAGAAGCTCCTGCCCATATACACCACAGCAAAATGGTCGAGCAGAAAGGAAAAAACAAGCAAATCACTTAAGTGGGTAATACCCTATTGTTCCAAGCTTCTATGCCAAAAGAGTTCTGGTTTCATGCTTATGCAGCTGCTACCTATATTATCAATAGGACTCCAAGTAAGCTACTAGACTATAAAACTCCTTATGAAATTCTTTTTCATAAAACTCCTGATTATGCTATGCTTAAAGTCTTTGGGTCTCTTTGCTATCCTTATTTGGGAAATGTTAAAGAGGATAAGCTTTGCCCTAAGTCCTCCAAATGTGTTTTTATTGGGTATAACCCATCACACAAGGGGTATAAATGTTTAGACATTGCCACTGAAAAAGAATATGTCTCCAGACATGTAATATTTGATGAGTTTTTTCTTATGCAACTGAGATGCACCTATCCAATTCAAGTTCCAGCTTGGAGAAGGAACCCACTTCTTCGTATCAAATTTTTCCCTTACCTTCATTACCTGAAAACATGGATATATCCATTCCCTCCTATCATACTACCTATTCCTTAGATGATCAGACTCTTTTGCCTTCAACTTCAGAGAGTTCTATCTCTCCTATTCCTTTCCCTAGCTCTTCTCTCATTGAGCAGCCTGAGGTTGTGGAGTCTTCTATTTCCAGTCCTACTAATGTTCCTAATGTGCCAGATTCTAATGTCCATCCTATGAGAATTAGGCTAGAAAAGTGGTATTGTTAGGCATAAAACCATTCCTAACCATGTGGCACACTTTACTGTTCCTCATGCTCTCATCTCAAGTAGTGATGCTTAAAAGGCCGGGTCGGGCCGGCCCGGGGCTGTCCAGGCCTGGCCTAGCCAACCCGGGTTGAGGTGTCCCGGGTCGGGCCTCAACCCGGGTTGGCTACACAAGGGCCCAGCCCGGGACTGGGTATAGACCCAGGCCTGGCCGGGCCGAGTTGAATCCGGGCTGGGTCCGGGCCAGCCCGGGTTTTATATACTCCCTCCGTCCCATTTTGTTTGGGTGTTATTCCTTTTAAGAAAGTCCCAAAATGTTTGTCCACTTACTTGAAATAAGACTCATTTATTACTAGTTTTATTGACGTTTCCTAATCTACCCTTACTTTTAATACTAATAAAAAATTTCTATTGGTTCTACACTAGTTCCAATGTAGTTTTAATTGTAATACTCTAAAGTAAATATGGGTAATATAGGAAAATACATTTAGTTAGGAAGCAATAAATGAAAATCCTTAATAAGTTGGATCTCCCAAAAGGTCAAACAAAATGAGACGGAGGGAGTAATTTTTTTTTCTTTTTTTAAATTTGAAAAACCTAAATTTAAATTAAAAAAACATAAATCTATAGTTTATTTTGAATATATAAATTAAAAGTTTAGAGACGATTTTCTATAAATAATGACATGATTTAGAAATGACTTTTGGAAAGATTTTAGGAATAGTTATTAGTTAATAGGATATGATTTTCATAAATAAGTATAGAAAAGATTTTTAGAAAGAGTTTTTTGAATTGATTTTAGAAATTACTTTGTGAAAATAATTAATAGAGGGTGGCTTACATAAATAAATTAATAAGTTTAGGAAAGATTCTATGAATATATTTTTGGGAAATGATTTTAGAAATTATATTTTGAAACTAATTAGTAGAGGATGATTTACATAAGTAGGTTAACAAGTTTAAGAAAGATTTTTGAAAAGATTTCGTGAAAGTGATTTATTAGAAATTACGTTTTGGAAATAATATAGAGGATGATTTAAACAGATAAATTAACAAGTTAGGAAAGATCTTTCGAAAATATTTTATGAAAATGAATCTTTTAGGAATGATTTTGTTGGATAGATCTTTTCGGAAAGGAATGTTTTCAATCTCTATGAAATTTTTAAAAATAAGGCATAGAAAAAAAAAAAATAGGTTTTGACGGGCCGGGCCTGGCCCGTCGGGCCAAAACCATAGGCCCAGCCCGGACCCGGAATAGAACCCGGGTTGGCCAGGCCCGTTTTTCGTACGGGCCGGGCCTGTACGGAACGGGCCGATCTCGGGCCCAAACCGTGCCGGCATGGCCTTTATAACATCACTAATCTCAAGTGTCACTTTACCCTCTATCATAGAACCCACAAGTTACAAAGAGGCTAGTAAGAATGAGCATTGGAAAAGAGCAATGGAAGAGGAGTTCCATGCTCTTGTTAAAAATGAGACATGGTCCTTGATTCCTAGAGAACCACATATGAATGTGTTGGGTTGTAAGTGGGTCTTCAAGGTTAAATACAACTCTGATGGTTCCTTACAGAGGTATAAGGCTAGGCTTGTTGCTCAAGGGTATAATCAACAAGAAGGTATAGATTATATGGAGACTTTTAGTCCAGTTGTTAGAATTCAGACAGTTAGAGTTGTTCTTACTCTAGCAATTACTCAACAATGGCCTATTCATCAGTTGAATGTGTCTAATGCCTTTCTCCATGGGCACCTAACTGAGACAGTGTATATGAAACAACCTCTAGGCTTTGCTGCTCCACAATGCTCTGATTTTGTATGTCACTTAATCAAAGCTATTTATGGGCTCAAGCAGGCTCCTATAGCATGGTTTACCAGAATAGCTACATATCTTCAAAGTTGGGGTTTTATCAAGAGTAGTTCAGATACATCAATGTTTGTTTTTCAGTGTGATGAGCAGATGATGGTTCTCCTTCTTTATGTGGATGATATAATCCTCACTGGAACCACTGTTTCTCTCCTTGATTAACTCATAACTGATCTCACTAAGGAATTTGCTATGAAGAGACTTGGGGACCTTCATTATTTTTGGGGCATTGAGGTTAAGAGACATGCTTCTTCTTTGGTTCTCATCCAAACTAAATATATTCATGAATTGCTTGATAAAGCAGGTCTCTCGGATTCTAAGCCTAGTGTGATGCCAGTATCTGTGGGCAAGAGACTTTTCAAATTGGATGGTGAACTCATTGACAATGGTGTGTTCTATAGAAGCATGGTTGGGGGTTTACAATATGCAACAATGACTCGACCAGATCTCACCTTTAGTGTCAATTACTTGTCTCAGTTCATCCATGAGCTTAGGACAAGTCATCTTGTACTTCTTAAGAAGGTACTAAGATAACTAAAAGGCACAATTGGGGTTGTTATTAAGATTAAGAAATGAAATTTGTCAGTGTTAAGAGAATATTCAGATTCAGATTGGGGAGGATGTCCTGACACTCGCAAGTCGACTAATGGCTATTGTATTTTTTTGGGTTCTACTTTGATTTCTTGGTCTTCAAAGAAGCAGGCTATAGTTTCTAGATCTTCAACAGAAGCTGAGTATCGCGCTATCTCTCTAGCAACCTCTGAGCTATTGTGGGTATCTTATTTACTTAGAGAACTTGGTGTTTCAGTCATCACCATAAAAGAGGGATTGTTTTCTCATTGTAATTAACATTGAATTGAGAACTTAATAATAGTTTTTACTTCAAGAAATTTAGAAATTCTTCAGGCTTAAAGCGTAGTTTTTCATTTTAAAAGAAATAACCAAAAAGAAGAGGCTTATCACACTAATAACTCTCAATTTTCATTTGAATATATCTAACTTAAAAAAGATACTCCCCTTTGACTATAGATAGATGTTAACTTGAAAACACATTTAAACTAATAGTATATGTCTTAGTAATAATTTTGTCGTTATAATTTTGTGGAGGAGTCTTTACTATTAACATCACACAATAACCAAACTACCGAGGACCATATGAAGTTGAGCAAATCCAATTGAATAAGTTTCTAGGTAGGTAATGGTTCTAAAATTTCAACTCATATCACATTGATGCAACATTTCAAAATATTTTTCTTTGACTTTCTTTTATATAATGTTGTATAACTCTCCGAGTTTGAAGTCATAGTCTTGAATAGTTTAGAATGGAAATCACTTATTTAAATATCTAAGTCAATTGTTATATTTAAAAAGTTTATCCATCAATTTAAATTCTTGAATTGTATGAAGAAAAAATGATTTATCCAAAGTCGAACCTTCAAATAGTCAAACTTGTATTTGTTGGGATATTTCATCATTATAAACAAGAATCAAATATATTATCAAGTCTAAACAATGAAATCCAGGAGTCATATTTGATGAACAGAGAGATGAAATTTAAATGATTTACTAACCTGAATCATTAGAAGCCATGATGATGATGAAGCAAAATCTTCCAAACCTAGAGAGATCTCTGTAGTAATTTTGTCTTAATGGGAAGAGAACAAAATCAGAGTGATATCTCTCTGGTGGATTTGCCCCTTTATGAATCGGAACTCCCAACCAGTTATTGGAAGTTACCAAATTATTACTAAAGAGCCCATCATTCTTTAGTAATAATACTCAAGGGCTCTACACAATGCATATCTATAATATGCCCCCCACACAATATAACTGATATTAAATAGGTCCACATAATAATTAATTAGACCACAAAGGACCCTCAATCGAAATAGCCAACATATTATATATTATGAACCTCATATTAAGTCCACATAACCATTAGTATTGAAAAATACTAACAATCTCCCACTTGGACTTTATATGATTCTGAGTTATATAATACGAAAAACTTTAGTGCGCGCATAAAAGGCTATTTCTGAGCTTAGAAATATCACGTCCAATCTGGTTCATTAATCACATCAGCAAAGGATCAAAACGGCGTTCGTCGCATTTGTTCATGACTAGACCTTTAATGGTCACATTACTAACGTAATTAACAACATAGATCAAGTGTGGATGTGTAGCTTGGAAATTACATGTTATGTGATCTATACATGCCTATTTCCAACTAATCCAGCGACTCCATAGAGTCCAACTTTCTCCAAATGATTCCTTAATAGAAAGTTGTAGTACTGAAGTTCAGAATATTGAGATGAAATATATACTTTTATTAATACTTAAAACTTGTACAAGATTAATACAAAATACAGTTATGTCCAAAGAACATAAAACTGAAGGATCCAATAAAATGACCAAATAAACTCCCACTAATCAATAATATCAAGGGGTCCTAGAATCCCCATACGGACCACATGTTCACAAAACACTTTAGGCGGTAAACCTTTAGTGAACGGGTCAGCTATATTGGAGTTTGTGTCAATGTGCTCAATGCACACTAAACCATTCTGAACTCGATCTTTTACCGCAAGATACTTTATGTCGATGTACTTAAACTTCGAAGAACTTCTGTTGTTCTTTGAGTACAAGTCGGCTGCCTTATTGTCACAATAAATCTTCATTGGTCGTTCAATATTATCGACCAATTTCAAGTTAGAGACAAAATTTTGAAGCCATATAGCATGATTAGATGCTTCAAAGCAAGCTATGAACTCTGCTTCCATGGTTGAAGAGGCTATAAGAGTTTGCTTAACACTTTTCCAAGAAACAGCTCCTCCAGCCATCATGTAAATGTATCCGGATGTTGATTTTCTACTATCAATACATCCAGCAAAATCTGAATCGGAGTATCCTACGATCTCTAGGTGATCATTTCTCCTGAAGGTGAGCTTGTAATCCTTCGTCCTCTGTAAATATCTCATAACCCGCTTTACGGCCTTCCAATGATCTAGACCTGGGTTACTCAGATATTTGCCCAACATTCCTACAATAAAGGTCAAATCTGGACGTGTACAGACCTGTGCATACATAAGACTCCCAACTGCAGACGAGTATGGGATCGCCTCCATTTCCTTCTTCTCAAGATTCAATTTTGGACATTGGAGCAAACTAAATTTATCACCTTTTGCCACAGGTGTGTCTCCTGGTGAACATTTTTTCATGCCAAAGCGTTGGAGAACTTTATCGATATAAGCCTTTTGAGAAAGACTGAGGATGCCTTTTGAGCGATCTCGGTCTATCTGAATACCCAAAACAAATGAAGCATTTCCAAGGTCTTTCATTTCAAAATTATTTGAAAGAAATACCTTAGTTTCATGCAACATGCCTATATCACTGCTTGCTAGTAGAATATCATCTACATACAACACCAGGATAATGAATTTGCTCCCACTCGTTTTGAGATATATGCACTGATGCACCCGAAAAGGTTACACACCCAAGCGGAGGTATCAAGTAGTAATCCGGCAAAGCCGGGATCGATCCAAGGATAGGAAGGCAATTTGGATATCGAAGGGTCTTATCCCTCGGTCTAGATATTAAAAGCTAACTTAGACTAAAAGGAGAAAAACAAAGGTAAACGAGGGTTTTGATTGAATAAGCAATGAAGAAAACAATTAAAGCAAGTAAAACTAAATTAAACGAGAAAGTAAACGGGCGAGAGAGATTCGAGAGAAGAGTCGGAGGAACAAGAGTCGGGAGACGGTAAGACTCGATTCGGGCAATAAATAAGTGAGAGAGGTGTCGAAGTCCGGGAATCCATAATGATAAACCTACGACTATATGTAGTCCGATTTGGTGTGTCGAGGTACAATCGATATTCGACTCATAAAGTAGATGTCTCTAAGTACTATGTATATCCGGAGATCATACTTAGTCAAACAAACATCATAATCGGTTAATCCCGAGTCATCGAAAGTGTCGTCTAGTCGCCTAACTATGTGAAGTGCATGACAAGACACATGAAATTATGACTTAGACTACTATCGATATCGAATACTTCGTTTCGTCTATTAACTATGCGAAGTGCTTGACAAGACACATGAAAATACGATCAAAACGATAATCGAAATAAATGAACATCAATTTATAATCAAAACATCAAATCATATTAAACATAGTCACGAATTCATCACATTTCATCTCATATAATCGACAAACTAAAGTTAGCTAAACATGGTGATTCAATAAGAAATGGAAAGGAAATGGTGAGAGAATCCCCCTTTTTCGATGTTGGTTCGAGGCTAAGATCGTCGGAAAATATGAGTCTTTAAGGTGCAGCCGATCTCCCCTTAGCAAATTTCTGGGTTCCCCATAGCGACCACCATCATCTTCTCCATTTATCACAAACCTCCATTAAAGCTAAACCCTAGCTTTCTCTCTCTACTAATTTCTAACCCAAAATCAAATCAAACTACATGGGAAGCAAGATCAAGACATGGGGAGCAAAAGCCCTAAGGTTTCCGGCCAAGAAAGTGGCCGGAAACCCTAGATAATACCGGCCAAAGAAACAAGAAATCCGGCCAAGAAACATGAAGGTTCCGGCCACATAGGTGCTGTCCCGTGTGAAGAAGCTGCTGCAGCCGCATCCCGTGAGGAAGGTGCTGCTCGGAGCAGCTCTGGTCGCGTTTGCAGCAGCTGCCGGTCGCGTTTCTGCCGGTCTGCTGCTCCCGTGAAGGCCTTAGCAGCTGCTGCTGCTGCTGGAAGCTTCCGTCCGAGCTCGGGAAGCTTCCCGAGCAGCAGCTCGGCTGCTCCCGTGCAATTCCCGAGCTGCTCCTATGCCGGAGCAGCTGCTGTCCGCTCCTTGTGTGGTGCCGGCCAAGTTGGCCGGCACCCCTCCTCTCTTCCTCTCTAACTCAAACTCTCAAACCCTTCTTGCTTCTCTAGGTTTTTGGTGATGAACACTCAAACCCTAGCCACCTCTCCTTGCCTCCTTCCCTTCCTTGGTTCTTGAATGATAGAATAAAGAAGAAGATGAATAATGTATTTGACTCCAACCCTAGACTTAGTCAACCTTGACTTTGACTCAAACTTGGGTCCATTGGGTGCCTCCAAAATCTCTTCCTTCTTTCATCTTCTTTGGGCTTGGGTTTCATTACTTCATATGGAAATCAAGAGGGTGCCTTCATAAAATCCTTGTTTTAAGACCGAACCTCTACTTCTTTCTTTCACAACTTCTCCATCCGAACTCGGAATTGACTTCCGTTTTCACCGTTGGGCTCGTCTTTGACTCCTCTTCTCATATGATTTGCTTGAAGTCTTTTTCTCTCATTTTGGGCACATGAAATGATAGTGATAATTCGCCATCTTTATTCCGAATTCCATGTTTAGCTCCAAATATGGTACCTAAACAAGAAAAACACATAAAATATTATTGATAACACTCGACAAGGACTAATTAGTCTAAGTTAGGCTCTCCAAATGTGACATTTTCGTGTCACATCAAGATCCCCAAACTTAAACTTTGCTAGTCCTCGAGCAAATAAAACAAAATAAAAGCCTAACTCACTTTCGGAGGCATCCCGGTTGCATTTAGCGTATGCAACAAGCCTTTAAACCCCTAGGTTACCCCTAGTGGACGAGTGTTGTCTCGTGAGGGTTTCCATAGATGACACCCACAAACATCGAGTTTCAAATACACAAGGGTCCAACAACCACATCATATATAAGCATGGTTCATATAGTAAAGGGTTTAAGCATGTCAACACATAATGAATCAAGTAAATAAGCTCTTGTAAAAGCTAAAGGCCTCTTCACTAATGGTCTTACCCTAAAATGCAAGTGTCATACCATAATAAGCACATCTATGTTCCGAAGTCACAAAACCTAGATTCCCAAGTTAGTACATTTCGCCTCGACTTCGGCCTCACGGACATACACTCCAAAAATGAAATCACTCAAGAATGGTTCGCTCGTATGTGTGAGTGTGATCACTTAACTAGGACTCAACACATAAAAAGGGGTGAGGACAACATTTTGGAACAAATGATCTTCGAAAAGGAATTAGTCACTAATAGAGTGGGGAAGCTCACTCACCCTTCTCACCCACTCTACCCTATTAAAAATGCCTTCTAAAGTTTAGCGGATACTAGAGATGGATGATGATGGTGGATTCCCGAGAATTTCGACCTCTTCATGATGGTAGAACCTCTTAAGCATCTCAACATTTGTTTCTTGCTTCGAATACTTATTCATGAACAAAAACACCAACACATATATACAATCACATTACTCACACAAAAGAGCTAACACATGCTCAAACATACACAAAAATCACTTTATTTCACTTTTTCTCTTTTTTTATTTTTTTTCATCACTTTTTTTTTCGCTTTTTCACTTTTTTTTCTTTTTTTTTTTCTTTTTCATAACACAAATACAATCAACCAAAACAAAATACAACACACACAACTCTATTCTTGCAATCAACTTTTTCCATTTCATACTTGCTTTGACATTCTTCATTCTTTCTTCTCATGTCTTCATTCTCGAGATATAAGATGATGATGGTAATGGAGTATCCGCCTCCCTCTAGTTGACACTCTTATTGGGTTTCATGGACTACAAAGGCAAGGTTAATTCGCTATCCTAATGTCACTCCTAGTGGCTAAGAAAGTTGAGCACACGAGATCAAATGAGCTCTTTTGATAGTTACGAGGTTGAGTAGCTCTTCATTCTACTCGGAGTTAGCGCGGAAGAGTACACTCGAAGGACAATTTAAGCTTTGAGCTCTCACATGTGTTAAGTCTCCACTAATGACTACTCTAGGTCTCTTAGAGATGTTTCTTCTTCACTAAGATGTTACTCCCATAGTATAACACAAACACTCAAGGACTCGACTTTCATGCAAAGACCATTAGCAATCACAAAACTCATCAACTCGACACATATCCATCAACATTCTTAAAACTATCACTATAATCACATGCAAATCTACTCAAAATGTTCAAAAAATTTCAAAATTTGGCTAATTTGAACCCTTTTGTCTTTGAAACCCATGGTCATGCATTGGTTATGGTCATATCCCGCATCCCCAAACTTAAAACTAACATTGTCCTCAATGTTCTAAGCATACACTCACCAAAAGACAAAGAGACACATCAATTTAAAGAGAAGAGTGGAGAGATATTACCATAACCGAAGGAGATAAAAATGGATACTACCAAGGCTCATGTATAAAGAGGTTCCAAGTTGATGCCAAGCTCGCGCCATCCCCAAACTTGGAACAAACCATGCCTTAGAAGTAAAACATATAAGAAATGCTCCTAAAATATCCAAAAATATAATGAGAATGAAGCACAAAAGAAGACATGACCATATAAAGTCTACCACTAACGCGGGTATAGACGATTGCATCGAGCTATGCAATTAGCCTTTGATTATCTTGTTTTCACACAAGAGCACGAGTTATGTCTCGTGGAGGGTTTCCAGAGATGATACCCACAAACATCAAAGGCCAATCTTAGTCGGCTAACGATCATATAGTAGAAGCCGGAAGATTTGGGGGTCAACCCAAAGAAAGCTATATACAAATGCTAAAAGTCTCACAATAATATCGAACCATATAAGTGCACGTGAGACTAAAAGCAAAAAGAGACCATCCCCAAACTTAGTGGATGCACGGTCCACTAAGTACGCATAAATGCTAGGGGCGACGACTAAAAAGTCGTCAAAAGGGTCGACATATAAGGGAAGTGGGAGGAGGTCAGTCCGAGACAAATAATCAAACTCAAGCTTAGTGGATAAAACATCCACTAAGTCCCTAGACATGCTAGGAAAGACATCCGAAGTGTCCCATAAGGGGTCAACAACCGAGTCTGAGATCACGTGGAAGGTCGAACTAGACTCTAAGGGTAAGGCAATAGGCTCGGGGACCAAGTCAAGGTCCATAAGTTCCTTAGGTAAGTAATCCAACAAGCTATCCGCTATCTCTTCAACTACTATGTTATCGACATCCTTAAAGGCATCGGGAGCCTCAAAGTTAGGCATAACACCTTCCATTCTACATAATCCATCCAGATAATCACAAGTGGTAAAAGTTGGAAAGTTCAACATCGTGTGATCCCCAAACTTGCTCGTAGAGCTATCATCCTGAACATTCAAATCTAATGTAGTCGGATTATGGTGAGATGACAATGGTCGAGGGATTGAGCAATAAGGTTCATCGGTCAGTTCATGCTCTAAGGGTCTATCAAGAGCTTCTTCGACATTTAACTTAAGACTAGAGTTAGGTGTATTACCCTCACCATCATTCATAGTCTCCTCTTGAGTTTGGGGTGCGCGAACCCCTTCCTCGTCGATGATAGGCTCTGACTCAAGTCTATCAACAATTTTGAGAAGTCGTTCCGTGATCTCCATTATATCTCGATTAAATCTAGTTTGGTACTCTAAAACTAATTGGAGAGTCTCTTCAGACATCTCCTCGTAATAAGGCACATGAGTATAACTAGACGAACACTCTCGCGGAACACGGATCATGGGACAATAGTCGGTCAAATGGTCTAAGCTCGCACAAATAGCACAAACCGGGCTAATGGTCTCCATAGTCCTTTCTTCACTACCTTCATGTAGATACCTAGACTCGACTCTTTGAGTGAAATCATCGAGTCGGGAATTGTCATCACTAAATGAACCGTTCATATATGCTTGTCGATAGTCACGAAGACTTCGACGTGGTCGATCAATACTAATAGAACTACGGTCCTCATTAAGTGACAAATTCATACATGAAGGTGTGGTCATCCCAAATTCTTGTCGATAGTCTCGAAGACTCTTACGGGGTTGATTACCCTCATGCTCATAATCCATAAAACCATGTTCATGACGAGTCTGACCGACTCCATACATCCGTCGATATTCACCCATGGTTATCCTAGGTCGGTCAGGCTCAACTCGCCTATTCCTATCACTAGTCGGAACATTCCTATGTAAATTTGAGTAGTCCTGATGACTTGTAGATGGTCGACTAGTGTTGGAAAGGGTTCGCATGAGGTCATTCTCATCAAATGACCAACTTGCCATGATCTCACAATGTTCAAGGATACTAACACACAATTACAAAATGGGAGCTAACACTTATAGACTAACAATCACACACAAGTAAAAAGGAAGAGATAGAATGTGATACTATCGAGTGCTCCTCTCGTTTCGTTCGCCTTTCTTCTTAAGCTTCTCGATTCCTTCCTTTTCCTTCGCCTTTATGTCACTTTTGGCTCTTTTCTCGAAATCGGTACCTAAAAAAAATAAAATTAAGAAAGTACAAATCAAACAAAACAAAAACGTCTAAGAAGCAAAATAACACAAGACTAATGAACAAAACAACAAACGCTATCCTAACTACTAAACCTATCCCCGGCAGCGGCGCCAAAAACTTGATGCACCCGAAAAGGTTACACACCCAAGCGGAGGTATCAAGTAGTAATCCGGCAAAGCCGGGATCGATCCAAGGATAGGAAGGCAATTTGGATATCGAAGGGTCTTATCCCTCGGTCTAGATATTAAAAGCTAACTTAGACTAAAAGGAGAAAAACAAAGGTAAACGAGGGTTTTGATTGAATAAGCAATGAAGAAAACAATTAAAGCAAGTAAAACTAAATTAAACGAGAAAGTAAACGGGCGAGAGAGATTCGAGAGAAGAGTCGGAGGAACAAGAGTCGGGAGACGGTAAGACTCGATTCGGGCAATAAATAAGTGAGAGAGGTGTCGAAGTCCGGGAATCCATAATGATAAACCTACGACTATATGTAGTCCGATTTGGTGTGTCGAGGTACAATCGATATTCGACTCATAAAGTAGATGTCTCTAAGTACTATGTATATCCGGAGATCATACTTAGTCAAACAAACATCATAATCGGTTAATCCCGAGTCATCGAAAGTGTCGTCTAGTCGCCTAACTATGTGAAGTGCATGACAAGACACATGAAATTATGACTTAGACTACTATCGATATCGAATACTTCGTTTCGTCTATTAACTATGCGAAGTGCTTGACAAGACACATGAAAATACGATCAAAACGATAATCGAAATAAATGAACATCAATTTATAATCAAAACATCAAATCATATTAAACATAGTCACGAATTCATCACATTTCATCTCATATAATCGACAAACTAAAGTTAGCTAAACATGGTGATTCAATAAGAAATGGAAAGGAAATGGTGAGAGAATCCCCCTTTTTCGATGTTGGTTCGAGGCTAAGATCGTCGGAAAATATGAGTCTTTAAGGTGCAGCCGATCTCCCCTTAGCAAATTTCTGGGTTCCCCATAGCGACCACCATCATCTTCTCCATTTATCACAAACCTCCATTAAAGCTAAACCCTAGCTTTCTCTCTCTACTAATTTCTAACCCAAAATCAAATCAAACTACATGGGAAGCAAGATCAAGACATGGGGAGCAAAAGCCCTAAGGTTTCCGGCCAAGAAAGTGGCCGGAAACCCTAGATAATACCGGCCAAAGAAACAAGAAATCCGGCCAAGAAACATGAAGGTTCCGGCCACATAGGTGCTGTCCCGTGCGAAGAAGCTGCTGCAGCCGCATCCCGTGAGGAAGGTGCTGCTCGGAGCAGCTCTGGTCGCGTTTGCAGCAGCTGCCGGTCGCGTTTCTGCCGGTCTGCTGCTCCCGTGAAGGCCTTAGCAGCTGCTGCTGCTGCTGGAAGCTTCCGTCCGAGCTCGGGAAGCTTCCCGAGCAGCAGCTCGGCTGCTCCCGTGCAATTCCCGAGCTGCTCCTATGCCGGAGCAGCTGCTGTCCGCTCCTTGTGTGGTGCCGGCCAAGTTGGCCGGCACCCCTCCTCTCTTCCTCTCTAACTCAAACTCTCAAACCCTTCTTGCTTCTCTAGGTTTTTGGTGATGAACACTCAAACCCTAGCCACCTCTCCTTGCCTCCTTCCCTTCCTTGGTTCTTGAATGATAGAATAAAGAAGAAGATGAATAGTGTATTTGACTCCAACCCTAGACTTAGTCAACCTTGACTTTGACTCAAACTTGGGTCCATTGGGTGCCTCCAAAATCTCTTCCTTCTTTCATCTTCTTTGGGCTTGGGTTTCATTACTTCATATGGAAATCAAGAGGGTGCCTTCATAAAATCCTTGTTTTAAGACCGAACCTCTACTTCTTTCTTTCACAACTTCTCCATCCGAACTCGGAATTGACTTCCGTTTTCACCGTTGGGCTCGTCTTTGACTCCTCTTCTCATATGATTTGCTTGAAGTCTTTTTCTCTCATTTTGGGCACATGAAATGATAGTGATAATTCGCCATCTTTATTCCGAATTCCATGTTTAGCTCCAAATATGGTACCTAAACAAGAAAAACACATAAAATATTATTGATAACACTCGACAAGGACTAATTAGTCTAAGTTAGGCTCTCCAAATGTGACATTTTCGTGTCACATCATGCACTGATCAATGATATTTTCCTTAAAGCCAAAGGAGGTAATAACCTCATCAAATTTCCGGTACCATTGTCGGGACGCCTGTTTTAAGCCATAAATGGACTTCTTTAACTTACATACAAGCTGTTTTGAGCTACTCGACTCAAAATTATCAGGTTGTATCATATATATGGTTTCTTCAATGTTTCCATTAAGAAACGCTGTTTTTACGTCCATTTGGTGAAGCTCCAAATCATAATGAGCTACCAGAGCCATGATAATCCTTAGAGAATCCTTCGTAGAGACTGGCGAGAATGTCTCTTTGAAGTCGACTCCTTCCTTCTGTGTAAAGCCTTTAGCGACAAGACGTGTTTTATATCTTTCAACGTTACCTTTTGAGTCTCTTTTGGTTTTAAAAATCCATTTGCAACCAATTGGCCTTGCCCCTTTAGGTAACTCGACAAGATCCCAAACATCGTTGTCAGCCATAGACTTTAACTCTTCCTTCATGGCCTCAATCCACTTTTCACAATTTGAGCTCGTTTTGACTTCATTAAGAGAAGTTGGATCGTTTTCCAATCCTAAGTCATATTCGTGCTCATTAAGATAGACAATGTAATCATCAGAAATTGCCTTTCTTCTTTCTCGAGTGGATCTTCTAAGTGGCTCCTCAACTTGAGGTTGTTGATTTGGGACTTCCACAGTTACTTCCTCTGTTTCCAAAGGTGCTTGTCCAGCTTGTATAGGGAAGGGTTCCTCATCTACTACAGGATTAGTCTCTATGATTGTATTTGATGAAATACTTTGATTCACGGGCTGAACAATGAGAGGTACTATGACTTGATCATTGTCAGTAGTGACTATAGGAGAAGTATTTGCATACTCCTCCTCAAATACAATTCCTTTATTTTGACTACTCCCACTGTAATCAACATCCTCAATGAACTTAGCGTTCCCTGTTTCGAAGAATGTCTTGTTTGAGGGATCATAAAATTTATAACCCCTCGATCTTTCAGAGTAACCAACAAAATAACAACTAATTGTCCTCGAGTCCAGTTTCCTTTCGTTAGGCTTGTAAGGCCTAGCCTCAGCTGGACAACCCCAAACATGCAAGTGCCTAATATTAGGTTTCTTGCCTGTCCATAACTCGTAAGGGGTTTTAGTTATTGCTTTACTTGGTACTCTATTCAATATATAAACTGCAGTTTTTAGGGCATCGCCCCATAGTGACTCTGGTAAAGAAGAATGACTAATCATGCTTCGTACCATGTCTTAGAGGGTACGGTTCCGTCTCTCAGCTACACCATTTTGACTTGGAGTTCCCGGCATGGTATATTGAGGGACTATACCACACTCACTCAAATATTGGGCGAATGGTCCTGGACGTTGTTCTCCTGAACCATCGTATCTGCCGTAGTATTCACCTCCACGGTCAGATTTGACAGCTTTAATCTTCTTGCCGAGTTGGTTTTCAATTTCAGCTTTGAAGATTTGAAACTTGTCCAGTGATTCTGATTTCTCCTGGATAAGGTAAAGGTATCCATAGCGCGAGTAATCATCGATGAAACTAATAAAATAACGTTGTCCATTCGATGATGCCTTAGGAAATGGACCACATATATCTGTATGTATTAGTTCCAACGGTTGAGTAGCTCTATATGCGCCTTTACCTCGTTTGTTTGTTTGTTTGCCCTTAACACATTCTATGCAAATTTTATATTCAGAATCGTTAAGGGAGTCAAGAATTCCTTCAGACACAAGTCTCTGGATTCTCTCCTGAGAGATGTGACCTAATCGTTTGTGTCACAATATGCTGGAATTCTCATTAGCTAATCTCCGCTTTGTACCCAAAGTGCTAATATGTAAATTTTCATCACAATTAGACTTTATGGTGTTTAATAGATACAATTTATCAATTAAGTTACCAGTACCAACAATATCAGACTTTAGAGAAATACTAAATAATCCATTTCCAAATGAACAAGTAAAACCAGATTTGTCCAGACAAGAAACAGAAATTAAGTTCCGTCTAAATGACGGTACAACAAAAGTATTTTCTAAATACAGATAAAAACCAGTACATAACTGAATTCTAAAAACACCAATAGCTTCCACTTTAACCATAGTTCCATCGCCCACGAAGATGTATCTTTCACCATCAGACGGCGTTCGGTAGTGGAGACAATCCTGCATAGTGACACTAATGTGAGTAGTAGCTCCTGTATCTATCCACCATGTGTCACTTGGTACAATAGCTAAATTAACTTCAGAACAAACAAAGTTCAGAAATATACCCTTCTTAGCACACCAAGCGGCGAATTTTGAACAATCCTTCTTCATATGACCAGTCTTTTTACAAAAGAAACAGGAAGGTCCTGAGACCTGTATTTCTTTTGCTTTAGTCTGTGATGTTCCACCCACTGCAGTTGCTTTACCTTTAGTTTTGTTTCGCTTAGCAAACTTCTTGACTCCTGAGGTCGAGGCTAAGTAAGCACTTTCAGACATCTCCCGATTGATCCTCTCTTCTTCCTGAACACACTGTGCTATAAGCTCATTCAAACTCCATTTATCCTTCTGAGTATTGTAAGAGATCTTCAGTGTGTTATATTGAGCAGGAAGTGAAATGAGGATCAAATGAACAAGGATGTCATCTGATAGTTCCAATCTGAGTTCCCTGAGTTTGGAAACCAGATTAGACTTCTCCATAATGTACTCTCTTATATTCCCCTTTCCTTTGTACCGCATGGTGACAAGCTTTGTTAATGCAGTGCTTATCTCCACCTTCCCACTCGCTGTGAAGCGATCAAAAAGTTTCTTAAGGAACTCCTTAGCACTCGTCTCAGTCAAGCCACTGCTTATTGAGTCCGGAATTGAGTTTTGCATGATCATTAAGCTCATACGGTCAGACCTTTCCCATTTTTCAAAAGCGACCCTCTGTTCAGAGTTACTTAAGTCTGTCAGAGGTGCTGGGCGGTCAGTCCTGAGAGCAACATCTAGATCCATACAACCAAGCACAATCATCACGTGCTTTTTCCATTTCTTGAAATTTGTGCCGTTAAGCACAGGAATGTTGTTCATGTTTGCAGATACTGCAGATACTATAAAATAAAGAATAAAAAAATACATATATGCTCAATTAGAGTTCAAATTACATCAGACAAAAATTAACAACAATTGAAAACAACAAAAGTTGCAATTTGTGGGCCCATTTCAAGATATCAAGTGTAACATTACTACCTAGTCTTTGGACAGAGACAGTAACATACTAGTGATACTCTCGGATATTGGTACAAGATCTGCCAAATATTATGCCTTTCTTTGGACCGACATAATATTCGCATGACAACTAAGTATACCACATACCCTCGTCATAAGGCAATTTAAGGCTTCCCTGAGACCGGTAAAAGTGACATTCCTTTGGGCCGATCACTTCACATGGACTAAGACATGTTTATCTGCATCAACTATGACATTTTACCCAACAGGGGTCACTTTGGTGACATGTCAGTTCAATGTCATAATCAGTGCAATAACCATCTAAGTTCTTGTCAAAATAAAATAATAATATTTTGATACAAGATTAAATTAATAGCCTAACCTTATGTACAATGGTTATCAATATGTATCAACATATATCAATATATTTCATGTATAACAAATGTCAATTCATGAAAATCAAATAAAGAATTTCAAATATATGTATAAAACAGAGACATTTTTGAAATTCCACACAAATTTTGTTAAACATCCATAATAATCAACCAAACATATACCTAAATATTTGGAACCAAAAGTATTAAAAAATGTTACTGTATCCAGAATAATTTTGATTCATAATTCCAAGAGAGAGGGATACTATATAGCGGAATCTCTCAACTACCCAAATATTCAAACAGAGAGATTAGGGGAGAGGAATAGGGGAAAAATAACTACGATTTCTATTATTCCTCCCTAAATCAACCGAATCACAGAAGATAACATTCAAGATCTTTATTATTTAAAATAAAGGTAGTTACTGATGTTCTATAAAATATTAGATCTCCCAAATATTCACAGAAACTAACAGATTTAGGGATAATCTAAAGGTAAAACAGTTTCTTACGAATTATCTTAAACATCACAAACATGGTGAACATAACACATAAAATCATCTCAAAATTCATACAAATAGTGGCTCTGATACCACTTGTTGGGATATTTCATCATTATAAACAAGAATCAAATATATTATCAAGTCTAAACAATGAAATCCAGGAGTCATATTTGATGAACAGAGAGATGAAATTTAAATGATTTACTAACCTGAATCATTAGAAGCCATGATGATGATGAAGCAAAATCTTCCAAACCTAGAGAGACCTCTGTAGTAATTTTGTCTTAATGGGAAGAGAACAAAATCAGAGTGATATCTCTCTGGTGGATTTGCCCCTTTATGAATCGGAACTCCCAACCAGTTATTGGAAGTTACCAAATTATTACTAAAGAGCCCATCATTCTTTAGTAATAATACTCAAGGGCTCTACACAATGCATATCTATAATATGCCCCCCACACAATATAACTGATATTAAATAGGTCCACATAATAATTAATTAGACCACTAAGGACCCTCAATCGAAATAGCGAACATATTATATATTATGAACCTCATATTAAGTCCACATAACCATTAGTAATGAAAAATACTAACAGTACTTGCTTGGTAATTTCATTTACTTGTCAAGAAAGATAACCATATATTTTGACAATCGACCTTCAAAGTTCAAACCATCTAGATTAATCTATAAAATAATCAACATCAAGTTAAACACTATAAATATAGTGGGCTAGCTATATTTCTATATCCACCAAACAACAACAAAAAACATGGGTACTTCAATCTATTTGATACTTGTTTCAGTTCTATCTTCTTTCTTTTGGTTCTCAATTTCATTTGGAGCCTCAAGCCCACTTTATGAAAGCATTCTACAATGTCTTCCCCAACATTCTCAATCACCCATCCCAGTTTATACCCGAACAAGTTCTAACTATACATCAATCTTGGAATCTACCATTTACAATCTGAGATTTACATCACCCACTACTCCAAAACCCAAAATCATAATCACACCATTGCAAGAATCCCATGTTCAAACCGCTGTAATTTGTGCTCAAAAACATGGAATTCAGATTAAAATTCGAAGCGGGGGTCATGACTTTGAAGGTCTCTCTTATGTATCTGATGTTCCTTTCATAGTTGTCGACTTGTCCAAACTTCGGTCCATTAGTGTGGACGTAGAAACTAGTACTGCATGGGTTCAGTCTGGAGCAACCGTCGGTGAACTCTACTACAGAATTGCCGAAAAAAGTCGAAATCTCTCCTTTCCTGCGTCATTTTGCACCACATTAGGAATCGGTGGGTACTTTGGTGGAGGTGGGTATGGTCCTATGTTTAGGAAATATGGTCTAGCGGCTGATAACGTCATTGATGCTCGAATAGTCGATGTTAACGGCAGAATTCTGGATAGAAAATCAATGGGTGAAGATTTATTTTGGGCTATTAGAGGAGGTAGTGCTGGTGGAAGTTTTGGTGTCATTCTCTCATGGAAGATCAAATTGGTTCCTGTTCCGTCAACTGTGACTATTGCCATAACCAGAAAGACTATAGAAAAAGGTGCAACTTCAATTATTCAGAGATGGCAAGAAGTTGCTCATAAACTACCTAAAGAAGTCCTACTTTTTGTTGGCCTCAGTGTCACAAACTCAACTGAAAAAGGGAAGAAAACGATACAAGCTTCGTTCACCTCCTACTTTCTTGGAGGTGCTGATAAGCTTCTAGCTCTGGTGAAAGAGAGATTTCCAGAGTTGGGTTTGGAGAAAAGAGATTGTTTTGAAATGAGTTGGATTCAATCTGCACTTGCCATAGGTGGATATCCTATTGAAGGTCCTATAGATAATATACTCAATAGGACTCAACCAAAAGCTTTTGCTATGATCAAATCTGATTATGTGAAGAAACCTATTTCAAAAGTTGGGTTAGAAGGGATCTGGAAAAGATTTTTAGAAAATAATCAAGAAGGTTCTCTTACCTTCGTGCCTTATGGGGGGAGGATGAGTGAGATATCAGAGCATGAAATTCCATTCCCTCACAGAGATGGCAACTTATTTAAGATGTTTTATACAGTTGGTTGGTCAAAACCAGAGGCCGAGGCAGCTAAAAAGCGCATCAATTGGATTAAAAGATTGTATAAATACACGACACCTTATGTTTCAAAGTCTCCAAGAGAAGCATACGTTAACTACAGAGATATTGACCTAGGTCAGAGCAAAAATGGTACTGCCAGTTACTTAGAAGGAAAAGTTTGGGGAAGTAAGTACTACAAGGATAACTATGAAAGATTAGTGCACATAAAAAGCAAAGTTGATCCTGAAAATTTCTTTAGAAATGAACAGAGCATCCCGAGTATTGCATTTTCTTGAGAATAAGCCACTAGAGCCGCTAGTTTATTATGAAAGGCATCACGGATATATATGGAATAAATGCCTCAATGTAGTACTTTGAAGTTTTTAGTGAAGTAGTGTATGTAATTTGTATTGAGTGATATTGTGTCCATAAAGGTAATAAATGATACCAAGAGATATCTTGGATATGTGAAAGCTTCTCTCTTGATTGTCAACTGATAGTGGTTATCCAATTGAAAATCAATTGAGAAGTGGAGAGGACTTAGATATTATATTATTGGTTGTTAAACCGCCATGCCTCTATGTGAGACTATTCTCACACGCCCCCTCATGTGTGTGGGGGTTTAAGCCTACCACTTGTGTTGTTTTTTATTTTCGTGTGACGTGGAACACTTGTGTCTTTTAAGTCTATCATGTGTGGACCTAGCACTGATACCACGTTAAGCTTGTGATCATCCAACTCAAAACCAATTGACAATGAGTTGAGAGGACCTAGACATTATATTATTAGTTGCTAGATCGCCCTTCTTCCATGTGAGACTATTCTCTCAAAGGTGAATTTGCAAACCTTGTGGTTATGCAGTGCATGAAGTTAAAAGAGTATAGTTTACTCCTAAATCCTACCAAGTGTGGGTGTGAAAGGGAAATTCTGAAGGCGACCCGCTATGCCATTGGTGCTCTGCTATGGCTTAATTTTGTGAAGAAGTATAGAAAGAGGCGCCTTTACAAAATAGGTTAACATCAGTATTTCCTAAAGCAAATGTCATGGATTTCCTCAAAGTAAACCTAGTTCGGTTTGATTGATTTGGGCGCCTTTACAAGTTTTTAACAACAAAATAATAAAGGATCTATAAATACAGTCATGTAATATTGTACTTTGGTTTTTTGATATTTTTCTCAATACATTTCATTACCAGGCATAACTATTTTCCTTTATCTGATTTGAAGTCATAGACTTGAATGGTATTTTTAATTTTTTTCCTCTATGAGTTTAGAATGGAAAATGACTAATATTAATATCTAAGCTCATTGTCCTATTAAAAAAGTTTATCCATCAATTACAACTCTTCAATCCTAAATTATTCATCAATAATGGAACCTTCAAATAATCAAAGTTGTACTTGTCGGGAAATCTCGTTTACTTGTCAAGAAAGATAATGATCTATCTAAGAATTCAACCTTCAAAGTTTAAACCATCTATTCAAATCTATAAAACAATTAACATCAAGTTAAAGACTATAAATGGAGTGGCAAGCTATATGTGTATATGTGTATATCCACCAAATAACATAAAAGCATGGGTATTTCAATCTATTTGATACTTGTTTCAGTTCTATCTCCTTTCTTTTGGTTCTCGATTTCATTTGGAACCTCAAGCCCACTTCATGAAAGCTTTCTACAATGTCTTTCCCAACATTCTCAATCACACATCCCAGTTTACACCCAAACCAGTTCTAACTATACATCAATCTTGGAATCTACCATTTACAATCTGAAATTTACATCACCCACTACTCCAAAACCCAAACTCATAATCACACCATTGCAAGAATCCCATGTTCAAACCGCTGTAGTTTGTGCTCGAAAACATGGAATTCAGATTAAAACAAGGAGTGGGGGTCATGACTTCGAAGGTCTCTCTTATGTATCTGATGTTCCTTTCATAGTTGTTGATTTGTCCAAACTTCGGTCCATCAATGTAGACGTAGAAACTAGTACCGCGTGGGTTCAGTCTGGTGCAATTGTTGGTGAACTTTATTATAGGATTGCAGAAAAAAGTCGAACTCTCGCTTTTCCCGCATCATTTTGCACCACGTTAGGAATCGGTGGGTACTTTGGTGGAGGTGGGTACGGTCCTTTGTTCAGGAAATAAGGTCTAGCAGCTGATAACGTCATTGATGCTCGAATAGTCGATGTGAGAGGCGGTTTGGTGAAGAGGTGAGAGGCGGTTTGGTTTCTAAAAGCTATTCAATTTGGTTTCTAAATTGGATAGAAACCGCCAAGCTAAGCTTTCCAAAATTGAGGTCGGTGGATGCATACCAAATTGGTTTCCAATTTTGATTCAATTCCCACCGGCTTATAATTAATATAAATAGGGGTCTTCAGTCTTTGTAATAATCAACCAAAACAAGCAACAACTACTCTTCTTTAGAGAGCTAGAGAGAGAGCAAGAGTGAGAGAAATTTTTCATAGTTTTTGAGCGGTGTTAAATTTCTCGGTCGTCGAAGATTTAGTATAGAAGGTTATTACTATACGGTACCATCTTGGGACGAACTTGCGGGTTGTGTGAGTCGTCTTCATCTATCCTTCAATAAAGATTTCTTGTTCGCCCGAGGACGTAGGCTTTAAAGCCGAACCTCGTTAATTTTGTTCGCATATTAAGATTTTGGCTTAATTTTTCGATAATTTTCATAATCGGATCAATTTCTAGGATAGGTTCGATAGCTTCCGCGACTTTTAGTTCCAACAATTGGTATCAGAGCCTTGTTGAGATTGAACGAATAAGAAGATGGGATCGAGAAGTGGTACGGTCAAATCAGGGAAATATGAGATAGAGAAGTTCAATGGGAAAAACGATTTTTCTTATTGGCGGATGCAGATGAAGAATCTGTTAATCTCGCAGAAATTACACAAGACGTTGACAGGAAAGAAACCAGAAGATATGTCAGATGAGGATTGGGAGGAGTTAGATCTCGAAGCACGGGCAACCATTATGTTGTGTCTTGAGAGGGACGTGGCGTTCCTAGTAGACGGAGAAGCAACGGCGGCGAGTGTGTTGTTAAAGCTAGAAAGCAGTTTCATGACGAAAACTTTAACGAATCGGGTCTACTTAGAATCCAAATTATTCACACGTTGAATGGAAGAGGGTTCTTCTATTCAGGAATATGTGAATAGGTTTGACAGGATTATCTCAGATTTGAAGGATATTGATGTTAAGGTTGAGGATGAGGACCAAGCCCTCATATTGTTACTTTCATTACCTAAATCCTATGAGAACCTTGTTCAAACTTTGATGCTTGTTGGTGATAGTCTAACCATGGAAGAGACGAGAAATTCGTTATTAGCAGATGACCTTCGTAAGGTTGCTACTAGCAGTATGGCGTCGGGTGGAGTAGACAAGGAACAAGCACAAGGGTTGTTTGTAACAAGGGGGAGGAGTAATGAAAGAGGAAAGGGAAAGGGCGGGAAATCTAGATCCAAATCTAGAGGCTCTTTCAAGAAAACATGCTTTAGTTGTGGTGAGCTTGGCCACTTTAAAGCGGCTTGTCCAAAGAGAAAGTTGAAGCAAAAGAACGAAGGCTACAAGGGGAAACAAGAGATGCCAGAGGCGAGATATGTGTCAGAAGACCCTGACGAATGTTTCTCGGTGACAGAGGTGTCTGAGAAGATCTCCGATAAGTGGATGCTTGATTCAGGGGCGTCACACCATATGTGTCCAAATAGGGAGTGGTTTACTACCTATAGGAGTATAGATGGTGGTACAGTTATACTGGGTGATGATAGTATATGTAAAACTGTGGGACTCGGAACAATACGGATCAAGATGCACGATGGAGTGGTGAGAACATTGACGGACGTAAAACACATACCCGATTTGCGGAAAAATCTAATTTCCCTTGGTGTGTTGGAGCGGAGCGGCTGTAAGATAATTATAGAAAATGGCTCCATAAAAGTAGTTAAGGGTTCTTTGGTAGTAATGAGAGGTACTCGTTACGGTAATTTATACAAACTTTTGGGGACAACAATTACAGGAGATGTAACAGTAGGAATCAATGGAAGGGATCCAACGGCTTGTACGAGGCTTTGGCATATGCGCCTTGGGCATATGTCGGAAAAGGGTCTATCTTTGATGTGCGGGAAAGGCTTGTTGAAGGACATGAAGAAGCCTTGCATGGGAATTTTGTGAGCATTGTGTGTTCGGGAAGGCACACAGGGTGACGTTCTCTACAAGCAAGCACAAGAGCAAAAAGGTATTAGACTACGTACATACCGATGTCTGGGGACCGGCAAAGTTACCTTCCAAGGGTGGTTCCAGGTATTTTGTTACATTCGTTGATGATCATTCGAGATTTGTCTGGCTTTATTTTCTGAAGCATAAGAATGAGGTATTCAACACATTCCTGGTGTGGAAAGCAATGGTTGAGAACAAAACTGGTCGAAAGCTGAAGACGTTAAGATCGGATAATGGGACCGAGTACACGGATGGGGCATTCAAGGAGTTTTGTAATCAGGAAGGCATTGTGAGGCACTGGACAGTAGTAAACACACCTCAGCAGAATGGAGTCGCAGAGAGATTGAACCGTACACTACTTGAGAAGGCTAGATGTATGCGCTCCAATTCGGGATTAGGCGTAGAATGGTGGGCAGAATCTGTTGCAACAGCTTGTTATATTGTGAACAGGTCTCCACATTCTTCTTTAGATGGCGACATACCTTACGAGATGTGGTCAGGTGAACATGCAGATTACGAGAGACTTAAGGTTTTCGGTTGTACGACCTATTACCATGTTGTAGCAATTTTCTTAGGATATGCTACAGGAGTCAAGGGTTATCGGCTATGGTGTACGGAAGACAAGAAGTTTGTAATCAGCAGAGATGTGGTGTTTGATGAGTCATCTATTGTAGCTATGACGAAAGCTACGGTGCCTAGTTGTGGTGTTGTTGAGTCTACTAAAGCTCAAGTAGTGGAAGTAGAAGCCGAAGACCAACGGGTTTCTAGGAATCATGATCAGGTGGAGCATCAGGATAATACTCAGGATGAGAAAATTGATGAACCCGATCATGAGGAGGTTCAAGGGGAAGGTACACAAGTTTTACAACAACAACAGCAGGATGTTTCGGTACACATTAGGCCGAAACGGTTATATAAGCCGGTACAGAGGTTAGGGTCAGACAAACCTCTTAGGCATTACGGGCAGGCAAATGTGGTTGAATATGCACTCTCGGTGGAAGACGACGAGCCGGTCACCTTCAAACAAGCTATTACCGCGGAGGAAAGAGAGAGTTGGTTGGTTGCTATGCAAGAAGAGATGGAGTCTCTTCACAAGAACAAGTCATGGGAGGTTGTCCCATTGCCCGAAGGTAAGTCTGTTATTGGTTGTAAATGGGTGTACAAGAAAAAAGAGGATTCTTCCGAAATCAAGGGTACAAGGTATAAGGCAAGACTAGTGGCCAAGGGTTATGCACAGAAAGAAGGGGTCGACTATAATGAGATTTTCTCACTGGTCGTGAAACATACTTCTATTCGGGTGCTATTGAGTATTGTTGCTCACAGGGATCTTGAGCTGGAACAACTCGATGTTAAAACCGCCTTCTTGCACGGTGATTTGGAAGAAGAAATTTATATGGCTCAACCTGAGGGATACAAGGTTGAGGGTAAAGAAAATCAAGTATGTCATTTGAGGAAGTCTCTTTACGGATTAAAACAATCCCCTCGCCAGTGGTACAAACGATTTGCTTTTTTCATGCTAAAGCATGGTTTTCGCAGAAGTGACTATGATTGTTGTGTATACATCAAGAAGCTTCGCGAAGGTGACTTTATTTATCTCCTTTTGTATGTGGATGACATGCTTATTGCTTCTCGAAGCATGGTGGAGATAGATAAGTTGAAATCTCAACTCAGTCAAGAGTTTGAGATGAAAGACATGGGCACTGCAAAGAAGATACTGGGAATGGAGATTAAAAGAGAGCGGTCAAGTAAGAAACTGTACTTGAATCAGAAAGGTTACATCGAACGAGTAGTTTCTCGGTTCGGGATGCAGAATGCGAAGGCGGTGTCAACACCTTTGGCACCACACTTCAGGCTCTCGGGAAAACAATCTCCCACTACTACGATGGAGAAGGATCATATGGATCGTATACCGTATGCTAGTGCAATTGGCAGTTTGATGTACGCTATGGTGTGTACTCGTCCGGACATTTCACAGGCAGTCAGTGTGGTTAGTAGGTTTATGGCAAACCCGGGGAAGACACATTGGGAAGCTGTGAAGTGGGTCTTGAGGTACTTGAAGGGTACCGTTGATACGGGTTTGTGCTTTGGTGGAGACACATGTCAGGTAAGCGGTTATGTTGACTTGGATTATGCTGGCGATCTAGATAGAAGACGGTCTACTACTGGTTATGTATTTAGGGTACATGGTGCTCCAGTTAGTTGGCGATCGATGTTACAATCTACAGTTGCGTTATCTACTACGGAGGCCGAGTATATGGCTATGGCCGAGGGTGTGAAGGAAGCATTGTGGTTGTGGGGTCTTCTGGATGATCTAGGGGTTAAGCAGGAGTGCGTAGATTTATGGTGTGATAGTCAAAGTGCGATCCACTTGGCGAAGAATCAGGTCCATCATGCTCGTACTAAGCATATCGATGTCAGGTATCACTTTATACGAGATGTCATAGAGGAAGGTGATGTTTCTCACATGAAGGTACACACAGATGAGAATCCCGCGGACATGTTGACTAAAGTGGTGACATGTAGCAAGTTTCAGCATTGCTTGGAATTGCTACAAATCGGCTCGTGTTAAGTTGCCCTAAAGGGCGTAATGGCGACAAGGTAATATTTATGTGAAGGGTAGGTAGAACTACGGTAGGCTTGATCCTGTAAAAGGGTACGTAGGCAGTCATGGTCATATGATGCAGTCGGATGAAGCTACAAGAAGCAGATATATCTTACAAGAAGTATCCTGGTGTTCGTCCAAAATTTGAAGTATATCAAATTGTGTACGAGGTGGAGAATTGTGAGAGGCGGTTTGGTGAAGAGGTGAGAGGCGGTTTGGTTTCTAAAAGCTATTCAATTTGGTTTCTAAATTGGGTAGAAACCGCCAAGCTAAGCTTTCCAAAATTGAGGTCGGTGGATGCATACCAAATTGGTTTCTAATTTTGATTCAATTCCCACCGGCTTATAATTAATATAAATAGGGGTCTTCAATCTTTGTAATAATCAACCAACACAAGCAACAACAACTCTTCTTTAGAGAGCTAGAGAGAGAGCAAGAGTGAGAGAAATTTTTCATAGTTTTTGAGCGGTGTTAAATTTCTCGGTCGTCGAAGATTTAGTATAGAAGGTTATTACTATACGGTACCATCCTAGGACGAACTTGCGGGTTGTGTGAGTCGTCTTCATCTATCCTTCAATAAAGATTTCTTGTTCGCCCGAGGACGTAGGCTTTCCAGAGTTGGGTTTGGAGAGAAAAGATTGTTCCGAAACGAGTTGGGTTCAAGCTGCAGCTGTGTTAGGTGGATATCCTATTGAAGGTCCTATAGATAATATACTCAAGATTGTGAAGAAACCTATTTCAAAAGTTGGGTTAGAAGGGATTTGGAAAAGATTTTTAGAAAATAATCAAGAATGTGTTCTTTCCTTCATGCCTTATGGGGGGAGGATGAGTGAGATTCCAGAGCATGAAATTCCATTCCCTCGTAGAGATGCCAACTTATTTAAGATGATTTATACAGTTGGTTGGTCAAAACCAGAGGCTGAGGCAGCTAAAAAGCGCATCAATTGGATTAAAAGATTGTATAAATACACGACACCTTATGTTTCAAAGTCTCCAAGAGAAGCATACGTTAACTAAAGAGATATTGACCTAGGTCGGAGCAAAAATGGTACTTCCAGTTACTTAGAAGGAAAAGTTTGGGGAAGTAAGTACTACAAGAATAACTATGAAAGATTAGTGCACGTAAAAAGCAAAGTTGATCCTGAAAATTTCTTTAGAAATGAACAGAGCATCTCGAGTATTGCATTTTCTTGAGAATAAGCCACTAGAGCCACTAGTTTATTATGAAAGGCATCACGGATATATATATGGAATAAATGCCTCAATGTAGTACTTTGAAGTTTTTAGTGAATTAGTGTATGTAATTTGGTATTGAGTGATGTTGTGTCCATAAAGGTAATAAATGATACCAAGAGATATCTTGGATATGTGAAAGCTTCTCTCTTGATTGTCAACTCATAGTGGTTATCCAATTGAAAATCAATTGAGAAGTGGAGAGGACTTAGATATTATATTATTGGTTGCTAAACCGCCATGCCTATATGTGAGACTATTCTCACACGCCCCCTCATGTGTGTGGGGGTTTGAGCCTACTGTGAAAAGGTTTAAACCATTGAATAATAAAACACACTCGAGTATAACGAGTGGAGATGAAGAAGGTGATGTTCTCGGTTGATGACCGAGAGAGAGAGTGTCTCGGTTATAGCCGAGAGGTATGTGACGACTCTTGGTGAAAACCGAGAGTGGTGATGCTCGGGTATAACCGAGAGTGAAGGAGATTGTGTCTCGGTTATGATAGCCGAGAGACCGAGAGAGGGAGATGATGATCTCGGATAGATAACCGAGAAGATGAAGGGAGCTTCAGGTGAAGGCCGAGAAGGAGAATGGTTGATAGTGACGAGAGATAATAGTTTAGGTAAATACCTTGGTTTTGTTATTCACTTACAACTTGTACATTACATTATGTATGGATCTCTTTATATAGGTTTACATGATGATAGAGTTTTAAGTTATCAAAACTTATCTAAACTAATCCTAAACTAATCTAAACTATAATCCTAATACCTAAGGAATCCTAGTTGTAGTAGGATTCCTATTTGGACCAAGTCCACTCGGTTTGGCCGAGTGGAGTGGACCTTCCAACACTCCCCCTCAAGTTAGAGCGGGAATGGAAGTAACGCCTAACTTGCCAATAATGTTCTTGAACGGTTCTGCCCCAAGTGGCTTTGTGAAGATATCCGCTAACTGATTTTCTGTACTGGTGAAGCGTGTGGCAATGACGTTGTCTTTAATCTTTTCACGAACGATGTGGCAATCTATCTCAATGTGTTTTGTACGTTCGTGGAAGACGGGATTATCAGCAATGTGGAGAGCGGCCCGATTGTCACAGTAAACTGTCATCGGGTCAGAGTGGTCAATTCCAAAATCAAGTAGTAAATACTTGAGCCATTGTAATTCGCATGTGAGGATGGCTAAAGCTCGATATTCTGCTTCTGCCGAAGATTTGGCAACTGTGGGTTGCTTCTTTGATTTCCAGGAGAGAGGGCTGGATCCCAACATTGTGAAATATTCAGTAGTAGATCTACGGGTTGAAGGCAGCCAGCCCAATCCGAATCACAGTATCCTGTAATATGGAGAGAGCTGTCTGCGGATAAGAAGACTCCTTTATCAAGGCTACCCTTCAAGTATCGTAGAACGCGATGAGCTGCGTCTAAGTGTACTTGGCTAGGTGTTTGCATGAATTGGCTGAGGTTGTTTACGGCGAAGGTGATATCCGGCCTTGTAACCGTTAGGTAAAGTAATCTTCCTATGAGACGACGGTAAACTGACGGATCTGGTAAATGTGTACCGTCAGTGGGACTGAGACTTAGTTTTTGTTCCATGGGAAACTCAGAAGGACGTGCAGCGGTGAGTCCAGAATCTTTTAAAATATCAAGAGCATATTTCCTTTGACATAGAAATATGCCTTGTGATGAGCGAGATACTTCGATACCAAGGAAGTACTGCAGACGGCCCAGATCTTTTAGTGAAAAGCTTTATTTAGAAATATTTTTAACTGGGAGATAGCATGATCATTATTTCCCGTGATAATTATGTCGTCTACGTAGACAAGGACATAGATTTGAGTGGAGTGAGATCTAAAAGTAAAAAGAGAATAGTCACTTTTAGACTGAGAAAAGCCACGGTCGATGAGAACGGATGAAAATTTTGAAAACCATTGTCGAGAGGCCTGTTTGAGACCATAGAGAGATTTATGGAGACGACATACTTTAGACTCCCCCTGAGATGAAAAACCGGGGGGTAATTTCATGTAAACTTCTTCATGAAGGTCGCCTTGAAGAAAGGCGTTATTGACATCCAATTGATGGAGATTCCACCCTTTAATGGCGGCAAGAGAAAGAAGGACACGAACGGTTACTAATTTAGCAACTGGAGCAAAAGTGTCATTATAGTCCAACCCTTCGATTTGGGTGTAGCCTTTGGCTACTAAGCGGGCTTTATATCGTTCTATAGATCCATCGGATTTGAATTTAATTTTATACACCCATTTGCAACCGATGGGCTTTTTGCCGGGTGGTAAACCAGTGATTGTCCAGGTTTTATTTTCTTCCAAGGCTGAGATTTCCTTGGCCATGACCTCCTTCCAATGGGGGGACTTCATTGCTTGAGTGAAAGAGGTTGGTTCGGTAGACGATAAAACCGAAGAGAGAAATTGTTGATGAGAATTTGAAAACGAGTTAATGGAAAAATAGTTTTCAAGAGGGTATTTAATAGTGTTAGTATTTGAACACACATAGTCGTCTAGATGACTAGGTGGGCGGCGAGACCGAACCGGTCGGCCGGAATCGGCAACGACGGAGTCGGAGCTCCGGACCTCGGGTGGAGGATTCGGCAATGAAGAGTCATTGCTCGGTGGTGGAATAGACTGTTCTGGAGGCACACCAGGACTGGGGTCTTCATTAGGGTTTGCTGAAGGCACCCCTGATGGGGTAGGCGGTCCACTGTCAGTTGGACCTGAAGTCGGGCCAGCAGGGGTGTCTGAAGGCACCCCTGACGCTGAATCCAGACTCCCGGGGACAGGAACAGCAGATTCATCAGTGAATCTGCTACTGTCCGCCGGTGGGATGGATCGAATTTTATCGTTAGTCGGAAATACAAACGTGTCGTCGTCGTCGATGGTGACGAAGGGTTCCGGACGCGAGAAAGAGGGTTGTTCCATCGGTGTGGATGACATCGGGAATCGGTTTTCAATAAAGGTCACATCACGTGAAATATAAATACGTCGGGTGGAGATATCATAGATTCGATAACCCTTTTGTCCATTTGGATAACCAAGGAAGATGCCGGCGGAAGAACGAGCATCCATCTTAGTTTTGACCAAAGGAATTCGGGCATAACAAAGACATCCGAATACACGTAAGTGTGAAAGATTCGGAGGAGAACCCATGAGGACTTCATGAGGTGATTTTCCATCAAGAATAGGTGTAGGTAACTTGTTAATGAGATAGACGGCGGTTAGAACGCATTCTCCCCAAAAAGAAAGAGGGAGATGAGCTTGAAGACGTAAAGATCGTGCTACTTCAAGAATGTGACGGTGTTTGCACTCAACAACTCCGTTTTGTTGAGGTGTATAAGTACAACTACGTTGGTGGGAAATTCCCTTTTCAAGAAACCAACGTTGTAGAGAATTATTCATAAACTCGGATCCGTTGTCCGTTCGAATTGTTTTAATGTTACAATTGAATTGTGTGTGAACGTAATTAGAGAAATTCATAATTAACGTATTTGAGTCCGATTTGGAATTCATGAGAAATATCCAAGTACAACGTGAAAAATCGTCAACAAGGGTTAAAAAATAACGACACCCGGAGGTGGAGGGGACCGGAAAGGGACCCCATAAATCCATATGTACTATATCAAATATACTTGAAGAAGTAGTAGTACTATTTGGAAAAGGTAAGCGACTTTGTTTAGAAAGAGGACATAATTCGCACAGTACTTTATTTGATAAAAAATTAAAATTCATACATGGAAGTCTAGAATTAAAATATTGAAAACGTGAAAAAGATGGGTGGCCAAGACGGCAATGCCATAAAACAAAAGACTCATGACTAGAATTATCTCGAACTAAATTTGAAACTGAAAGGATGGGACGCTCCGTGCGAAGGAAACAAAGGTCGTCATGAAGACTACCAAGCCCAATCTCCGTCTTCGTTTTTCGGTCCTGAAAAAGACACAAATCATGGTCAAATAGGACGGTACAACGAAGGGATTTAGAAATCTGAGATATAGATATGAGATTAAATTGAAAAGAAGGGATGTGAAGAACATCCTTTAAATAAAATCTATTCGTAAAATAGATGGTACCAATATGATCAACCTTGACTCGGGAGTCGTCCGGTAATCGGACATATAAATCCGGTGGTGCAAGGGAATAAGAAGAGAATCGTGAAAGATTGGAACAAATATGTTTAGCGGCTCCCGAATCAATAACCCATGGAGGATGAGAAGAAGAAGAGTACTTACCTGTGAGATTGATGAGGGGATCCTTGTTGGTGCCGTTAGAGTGGTCGGTTGGTTACCTATTGCGGTCCAATAATGCTAAAATACCTTGATATTGTTCATTAGTAAAAGATGACGCTGCAGGCACCCCCGAACCGTTATGGTTCATGGCCGAACCATTGTTGTCCATAACCGAGGCAGTCACGGCATCTTGTCGTGTTCGGTTCCTTCCACGTAGACCATAGTTGGGTGGATACCCATGTAATTTGTAGCATGAGGAAACATCATGTCCATGAATTTTGCAATTTTCGCAAAAAGGTCGAGGACGTTTAGTACGTTGTCTATCGGAACCGTTGAATCGGTTATGTGAGTAATCGTTGGAACCAACCGCAAGGGCAGCAGTATTAGAGTCAACATTCATGGGAGTAATGAGATTTTGTTGAACCTCTTCTTGCTTGATAAGTGAATGTATGCGAAGAATTGAAGGGAAGGGTTCAATTAACAAGATTTGACTCCGAATTGATGAGAACCGGTCATTAAGACCTTGAAGAAATTCCATAGCTCTATCTTGGTTGGTTCTTTCGACCAAAGAGCGACCATGACCACATATACAAGGCTCGGTGATTAGCAAGGAATTGAGTTCATCTTGAAGAGCCTTGAGATGTGTAAAATACGTAGAAACGTCTAAATTCTCTTGTTTGAGACAAGAAATAGCTCTCTTTAATTGAAAGATTTTAGGAGCATTGGTTTGATGAAATCTATCAAAGAGATTCTTCCATATATCGGATGCCGTCTCATCATATAAGATAGATGATCGAAGAGGTGGGTCTACCGAATTAATAAGCCAACTAGAAACGAGATCGTTAAATCGTCCCCATTGTTCTAATTCATTAGGATCGGTGGGTTTATCGATGCTTCCATCTACGAAACCTAGTTTGCCCTTTGCCCTTAAAGCTTTTGACATTCCTCGAGACCATGAGGAGTAATTATCACCGGTTAGAAGTGGTGTAATAAGAATAGTAGTGGGAGAATCCGAATGGTGAACATCAAGCGGCCCACTATTGAGATTAGTGTGAATTTGAGAAGTTTCCGAAGTTTCGGGAGTAATCATGATTCAAAAAAAAAATTTGAAGGCTCTTATACCATGTGAAAAGGTTTAAACCTTTGAATAATAAAACACACTCGAGTATAACGAGTAGAGATGAAGAAGGTGATGTTCTCGGTTGATGACCGAGAGAGAGAGTGTCTCGGTTATAGCCGAGAGGTATGTGACGACTCTTGGTGAAAACCGAGAGTGGTGATGCTCGGGTATAACCGAGAGTGAAGGAGATTGTGTCTCGGTTATGATAGCCGAGAGACCGAGAGAGGGAGATGATGATCTCGGATAGATAACCGAGAAGATGAAGGGAGCTTCAGGTGAAGGCCGAGAAGGAGAATGGTTGATAGTGACGAGAGATAATAGTTTAGGTAAATACCTTGGTTTTGTTATTCACTTACAACTTGTACATTACATTATGTATGGATCTCTTTATATAGGTTTACATGATGATAGAGTTTTAAGTTATCAAAACTTATCTAAACTAATCCTAAACTAATCTAAACTATAATCCTAATACCTAAGGAATCCTAGTTGTAGTAGGATTCCTATTTGGACCAAGTCCACTCGGTTTGGCCGAGTGGAGTGGACCTTCCAACACCTACCACTTGTGCTGTTTTTTATTTTCGTGTGACGTGGAACACGTGTGTCTTTTAAGTCTATCATATGTGGACCTAGCACTGATACCACGTTAAGCTTGTGATCATCCAACTCAAAACCAATTGACAATGAGTTGAGAGGACCTAGACATTATATTATTAGTTGCTAGATCGCCCTTCTTCCATGTGAGACTATTCTCTCAAAGGTGAATTTGCAAACCTTGTGGTTATGCAGTGCATGAAGTTAAAAAAGTATAGTTTACTCCTAAATAGTTTGAAGTCATAGTCTTCAATAGTCATACTCTCCAAAATGTCAAAAACTCTGACTTGGTAAAAGTCTCTCAGCTCTTAACAAATGATGATTGGAATGAAAACACGTTGGCGGAAACTTTTGATGTGGATACCAGTAAGATCATAAAAACGATCCCCATTGATAGTAGGGGAAACGATCAACTCAGATGGAAACTGTCGAAATCAGGGAAATTCACTATTAAATCCATGTATCATCACCTCAGAAATTCCATAGGAATATCCCAACCATCTCCACATAACTGGAATTTTATATGGTCGATCCCCACTATTCCTCGAATCCAAATCTTTATATGGAAGATTTGCAATAAGGCTTTACCTGTCAAGCACCGAATAGGAAAATATATAGGAAATGATTTCCTTTGCAATAAGTGTCCAGCTCAGGAAACTATGGAACACGCTCTTTTACATTGTCCTATGGCAAAAAACATATGGTTCTATTTTAATGTTATCACGGAAAATATCAACTCGATCATAGACTGGATTTTCTCTTGGCAGCACTCTCCCCAGAACAACACTACTGTTAACGGATCTCATTTCGCAACGATCCTTTGGTTTATATGGAAAATGAGGTGTGATAACTGCTTTCAACAAACCATTTTAGATACTTTATCGGTCATTAATAGCATTAAGAGTTTCCCGGAGAAGGGGATAGTACAGAACAGTAAGAGTCTTTCTAAAACAGTGGATACTTGGAAACCGCCTGTGAATCCTTTCATCAAAATCAATGTAGACGCTTCATTCATCTCGGTGTCCGAGAATATTGGGATTGGCATCATTGCTCATAATGCTGACTCAAGGTTTATCACAGCCCTTGCATCCATGGATAGAGCAAGAAATAGCGAAGAAGGTGAAGCCGTGGCCATCTTGAAAGGTCTCCTCTGGGCCCTCCAAAACAACCATAAGAATATTATTATCGAAAGTGATAATATAAATCTAATCAACCACCTCAATAATCAGAAGCACACCATCCACTGGTACTCGAATATCCACATTAAGAAGATAAAGGAAGCGGCAAAAACTCTTGACAAGGTCCTCTTCACCTACACTCACAGAAAGATGAATGATAAAGCAGACGCCTTAGCTAAATGGGCAAGAAAGAAGAAGTTGTCAAAGTTGTGGAAAGTTATTCCTTCTTTTTTAGTTCATAAGTATTGTAATAATGTACTACTCTAAGTTTACTTAATGTATTCTCTTAACAAAAAAAAAAAAAGTCAATTGTGATACTATTAGTTCATAAAAAAAAAAGTCAATTGTTATATTTAAAAAGTTTATCCATCAATTTAAATTCTTGAATTGTATGAAGAAAAAATGATTTATCCAAAGTCGAACCTTCAAATAGTCAAACTTGTACTTGCTTGGTAATTTCATTTACTTGTCAAGAAAGATAACCATCTATTTTGACAATCGACCTTCAAAGTTCAAACCATCTAGATTAATCTATAAAATAATCAACATCAAGTTAAACACTATAAATATAGTGGGCTAGCTATATTTCTATATCCACCAAACAACAACAAAAAAAACATGGGTACTTCAATCTATTTGATACTTGTTTCAGTTCTATCTTCTTTCTTTTGGTTCTCAATCTCATTTGGAGCCTCAAGCCCACTTTATGAAAGCATTCTACAATGTCTTCCCCAACATTCTCAATTACCCATCCCTGTTTATACCCCAACGAGTTCTAACTATACATCAATCTTGGAATCTACCATTTACAATCTGAGATTTACATCACCCACTACTCCAAAACCCAAAATCATAATCACACCATTGCAAGAATCCCATGTTCAAACCGCTGTAATTTGTGCTCAAAAACATGGAATTCAGATTAAAATTCGAAGCGGGGGTCATGACTTTGAAGGTCTCTCTTATGTATCTGATGTTCCTTTCATAGTTGTCGACTTGTCCAAACTTCGGTCCATTAGTGTGGACGTAGAAACTAGTACTGCATGGGTTCAGTCTGGAGCAACCGTCGGTGAACTCTACTACAGAATTGCAGAAAAAAGTCGAAATCTCTCCTTTCCTGCATCATTTTGCACCACATTAGGAATCGGTGGGTACTTTGGTGGAGGTGGGTATGGTCCTTTGTTTAGGAAATATGGTCTAGCGGCTGATAACGTCATTGATGCTCGAATAGTCGATGTTAACGGCAGAATTCTGGATAGAAAATCAATGGGTGAAGATTTATTTTGGGCTATTAGAGGAGGCAGTGCTGGTGGAAGTTTTGGTATCATTCTCTCATGGAAGATGGAATTGGTTCCTGTTCCGTCAACTGTGACTATTGCCATAACCAGAAAGACTATAGAAAAAGGTGCAACTTCAATTATTCAGAGATGGCAAGAAGTTGCTCATAAACTACCTAAAGAAGTCCTACTTTCTGTTGGCCTCAGTGTCACAAACTCAACTGAAAAAGGAAAGAAAACGGTACAAGCTTCGTTCGTCTCCTACTTTCTTGGAGGTGCTGATAAGCTTCTAACTCTGGTGAAAGAGAGATTTCCAGAGTTGGGTTTGGAGAAAAAAGATTGTCTTGAAATGAGTTGGATTCAACTTGCACTTGTCATAGGTGGATATCCTATTGATGGTCCTATAGATAATTTACTCAATAGGACTCAACTGAAGACTTTCGCTATGATCAAATCTGATTACGTGAAGAAACCTATTTCAAAAGTTGGGTTAGAAGGGATCTGGAAAAGATTTTTAGAAAATAATCAAGAAGGTTCTCTTACCTTCGTGCCTTATGGGGGGAGGATGAGTGAGATATCAGAGCATGAAATTCCATTCCCTCACAGAGATGGCAACTTATTTAAGATTAGTTATACAGTTAGTTGGTCAAAACCAGAGGCCGAGGCAGCTAAAAACCGCACCGATTGGATTAAAAGCTTGTATAAATACACGACACCTTATGTTTCAAAGTCCCCAAGAGGAGCCTACGTTAATTACAGAGATATTGACCTAGGTCAGAGCAAAAATGGTACTGCCAGTTACTTAGAAGGAAAAGTTTGGGGAAGCAAGTACTACAAGAATAACTACGAAAGATTGGTGCACATAAAAAGCAAAGTTGACCCTCAAAATTTCTTTAGAAATGAACAGAGCATCCCGACTGCTGCATTTTCTTGAGAATAAGTTACTAGATCCGCTAGTTTATTATGAAAGGCATCACGGATATATGGAATGAATGCCTCAATGTTAGTACTTTGAAGTTTTTAGTGAAGTAGTGTATCTAAATTGTATTGATCAATATTGTGTATGGCTCATACTTCATATAGGTAATAAATGATACCAAGAGATATCTTTTTCTTTTTGATGAGAAAACATCGCATTAAAACCAACAAAACATACAAATCGAAGTCTCTAATGTAACGCAAGAATAAAAGAGGGAGCTACATTCCAAATATGTCGCTGACCATTACGTCTACCCCATTTGGCTAGTGCATCCGCTTTGACATTACATTCCCTTGTGACATGGGTGAAGAGAATTTGAGAGAAGTGTTTTGTCAGGGTCATTGAGTGATTGAGAATCTTCTTGGACTGCCAGCATATAGTATCATTTATGCCTGAGATGTATTGTATGAGCGTCGCGTTATCACTTTCTATCTGTATGTGATTGATCTGCAATTGGATGGCCCAAAATATTCCAAGGTGAATCGCCATGCTCTCACATTCTTCCGCATTTTGGCATCGAACTGAATCTGCTGCTGCTATGATGAAATTTGCTTCGTTATCATGAATAACCCATCCTACTCTTGCAGGTTCGGTGTGTTTTGTAAATGATGCATCAACATTTAGTTTAAGGAACGACATCGAAGGAGGTCTCCATCGTTGTATTTCTTGTTTGTCCCTGCATTTGTTAGTTTTGGAAACATTTATTCTGAGTGGAGTAGTCGAGGAGTTGTTAATCCTTGCGATCATTTGTATTGGTGTTTGTTTGTTTATGGAGAAACAGTTCTCACATCTGGCTTTCCAAATAAACCATAATATTTTCGCATAAAGATTGATGATGTCGTCATCTAATGGTTTCCATGTATTGATCCACTCATTAACAGAGTCAATAGTTTCCGTTCGTACCTGGAAATGAAACCAAATTGCCCTAGCAAAAGGGCAATGTAACATTACATGGTCCAAGGTTTCGTATTCGTTGCAATTAATACAT
This sequence comes from Eschscholzia californica, assembly GCF_041429995.1. Taxonomy (NCBI): domain Eukaryota; kingdom Viridiplantae; phylum Streptophyta; class Magnoliopsida; order Ranunculales; family Papaveraceae; genus Eschscholzia; species Eschscholzia californica. The sequence goes on along the minus strand of NW_028238198.1, from coordinate 6,457,419 downwards.
TCATAGGAATTACCTTTAAATTGCCCAATTTTGTCCTTCACTAGTAGACTATTGGTTTTGCATTTCCAAAGGAATAATTTTATCCGAGGAATTATATTCATATTCCAAATAAAGTACCAGTCATTCTGCACGTTTATTGGTTCCACATTACCTGTTTTGAGAAAATTATACATCGACGTAATAGAGAAATTTCCTGATTTGGTCAGAAACCATCTCGGTATGTCATCTCGGTCGGCCTGTAAGTTGATGCTAATGATTGCGCTGCAAATATCACTATCAAAACAATTGTTAATAATATTCATATTCCAGGTGTTATTAGTAATAAGTTGAACCACCCATTTAAGGTTAGAGTCATACAGGTTATTGAGAGAAGGAGGATGATTTGGGATCCAGTAATCCTGCCAGATGTTGACATGACTACCTTTGTTAATGTCCCAAAAGACAAGGCCCGCGACCTGATTGTATTGTTTGTTGATCGATTTCCAAGACCAAGAGTGATTAGATTTAGCGGAGGTCGGTTTCGAAGATTTAAGAAAATACTTCCCTTTTTAAGAATTTGAACCCATATAGCTTGGGGGTTATTGAGCATACGCCAGATGATCTTGTTAAGGAAGGCTTGATTATCCAGAAGGGGGAGACGAAACCCTAGTCCGCCAAGTTTGCGAGGTTTGCAAATGGCGGACCAGTTGATCGTATGAAAGGTTTTGGATTTTCCCCACCAGAAAGTCCTTTGGAGGGACTCAATGCTAGTACATATGCCTTTTGGAATAACAAAGCACTGCATTTGGTATCGGGGAACCGCCGCAGCAATAGTCGATAAGACTATCGAACGACCAGCTTGAGAGAGGAGATTTGTTTGCCATTTGGCAAGTTTACCAAGAGATATCTTGGATATGCGAAAGCTTCTCTTTGATTGTCAACTCATAGTGGTTATCAGTGGCGGATTCAGGATCTACTTTCAGGAGGGGCTAAAAAAGTTAACTCATTACAGTTACATACGACTATCCCGAGAACTAGAATTTTGCTAAGGTCATGCTGTTCCCAAGACTATTACTCTTGCATAAATAAAGTCCTTTCCAACAATTTAGTTATATTTTACAAACAAAAAATTACTTATTATTTTAATTAAAGGAATATCTGTTTAGGTATAAATAGCTTATATTATTAACTAACTAAATGTTTAAGAAAATGATGACAAATTATCTATTTATTTATTTTGTCAATGTATATTTGGAATGAGTTATTATGGTTGATTTCGTAGGTCGCGGTTTTGGGGAATAAAGAAAAATCTCCAGGGCATAAAGACTTAGTCAACCATGATTGACTTATAGGCATATTAATTTTTTAACCCAAAAATTTACTAACTTGTCTCTTGCCCCCTAATCTTCATCTTCCTCTCGCCTCATCTCACAAATTCCGGCCAACACAAATTCCGGTCACCATAGATTCCGACCACCATCTTCATCTCTCACCTTATTTCTCTCTCTCTCTCTCTCTCCATCTCTCACCTTCTTTCTCTCTCTCTCTATCTCCCTCCTTTTTTCTCTTTCTTTCTCTCTCTATAGACCATCTTCTTCAACTCCGAAAAATCTGAGTTGAAGAAGATAATGAAGGGGAACCCCCTTCATCTCTTCCATTAATGGAAGATGAAGGGTTTCCCCTTCGTTATGATGCAGCAGGGCGACAGATTCGTAGAGAGAGAGAGAAAGGGAGAAAAAAAAACCAGCGACAAGCAGAGGAAGAGTCAAGAGAGAGAAAATAATAATCCAGCTACATACAAACCCTAAGACAGAAGCTCTTCGCCAATTTCTTCTGTTCCCCCATCTCTCACTTCTCCCCCTCTCCTAATTCCGCATCACCGCGTATCAAATCTGACCGTCTATTGACGAATTTCAGGTTCGATCACTTTTTTTCTTTCTAGGGTTTCAGATCTAGCTACCTTGATATTTATCTAAAGTTGATGATTTTAGCTTTGTGTGTTGTTTTTATGCTAAAATTGATCTGAATTTCTTCATATGTCGATGGTGGTGGTAGCATAGCTTGTTTTTCCATGAATTTTCTGCGTTTAGATTGTTTTGTTCTAGTTGTTCATGTCAATTGAGTTGAACTGTTCATTTTTAGTCTTTTGACCTATATTATGAATCTGGTTTTAGTTTTCTTAGATGCCTCAAAGTAACTGTGCAATCTGTATTTCAAATTTTGTAGGTTAGTCACTTGAGAAATGATTTAAAATGATAAAGTAATATTTCTTATCCTCCCTTCGTTTTCTTGCCCCAGATCTGAATAAGTTTCTTTCAGGTCTAATGGGCATTATAACCATTAATTGCTTTAGAGAGAGAAAAGAAAGAGATCAAAATATGAAGAGAGAAATAAAGGAGGTGAGAGACGAAGATGACGGGAATCAGTGGTGGTCGAAATTTGTGTTGACCAGAATTTGTGGGATAAAGGTGAGAGGAAGATGAAGATTAGGGGGCAATAAACAAGTTAGTAATTTTTTGGGTAAAATAATTAATATGCCCTCTAATTAAGTCAGTCATGATTGACCAAATCTTTATGCCCCGGAGATTTTTCTTTATTCCCCGAAGCCGCGACCATTTCGTATATGCCATTCAATTTCGAAAAATTAAGGTTTTGATTTTTTCTTTAAAGTCAACCATAAATGTATTGATAACTCAAGCTTCGTTACAAAAGTGAAGCTAATTGGCGACGGACTGCTGACGAAACTGACCTTTACAATCTTTGTCGGGTAAGCCAGTACCAGCGTCATATCCAAAGATTTTAGAAATGTGGCGCACTACCAACGGCTTGTATCAGAACATTTCGCTTGTCTTAAAATCACCTTTGATTATCTTGCTAGTTTTATGGCGTTTATTAGAAAACAATAATATTCCAAGTGTTATAAAATGGAATTGTATACATTAGTACCAAGGATTAATACTCAAGTGGATCTAAAGAACAAGTAATATGGGTGAGATGAAAGGGGGCATGAAAAGGATGCCACCAAGTCAAGGGAGGCTATACAGACCATATGGTGGATCCGCTGCAAGTGTAGAGGACTTGAACTAGTAAATCATCAAGTCCGATTGATTTAGGGGTCGTAGTATTTAGCTAGAAACCAACTACGATCGTCGAATTACGAAGTAATTCTCGGCTAACTTCGATTGGATCCTAAAACGGGTTACATATAGAAATGGGTATTTAATCGGATGATATGATTAGTGGGAGTGAGATATAACAATGGGAGTGTCCCATAAACATATCTCATAGGCCTAAAGAGAATTTAGCAAAAGATATCAAAAAGGCCTGAAAACGGGGTTTTGGTCCTAAACCGATTCGGGCACTTATAGGACTCGGATTGGGCTTATTTTTGGAGAGTCGGTTCCTGTTTTGAGGAACAATATATCTACCAATTTTGGCTGGGTTTGGACGTCACCTCCTCAAGGAATTGAGAAAATATCAAATCGTTGTTATTTTCGATAATTTCCGTAAATCTTATTCTAAAGGGTCTTTTAGGAAACTTAATTGGAGGTGGATTCTTATTAGGGTTCTATATAAAGACTCTTAGGGCAGAGAATAAGTTGTGGAATTTCTCTCTAAGCTTTCTTACTCTACCACATCAAGTAGAGAGGAGAAAGTGAGCTAATTCCCAAGCTATCAACTAGTCAAGCAAGAAGGTGTTCTTCTTTCAAACCACCATTGGAGTGCTAGCGAGCTTTCAAGGAGGGAGATTAAATACACCACTCGGTGTCCCAAGTAGAGGAGTGACAATTGGAGCTCTTGGTCTTCTTAATCGATTGGAAAGGTTCGAGGAAAAATAACGATTAAGGTAATCTCTACTTTTCTTATTAGTTTAATATTAGTTTAACTATTAGTTTATGCATGATGATCTTGGGACGTACTAATGTCAAGACATGAGATGTCTGAGATTCCGCTTATACGATATTAGTAGACACCACCATAACCCAACACACCTATTTCTCCATCACCACCACCTAATCTTCCTTCACTCCCACCTATTTCTCCATCACCTCCTGATAGGCCTAAAAAACAAAACAAAAAAAATAAAGAAATACAAAAAAGTTTATAACACTCTCTCACCAAAATAAAAATAAAGTACTAAAATCTAAAAAGGTCTTCTTTGATGTCCTTCTTCTTGATGCTCATTCCCTTTAGCTCCTTTGTGAATCTACACAAAGAAAAGAAAAGCAAGTCAAAGTAATCAAAAGAGACAAAAATAAAAAAACCAATTCAAGATTGAAAATAAAATTAAACTTATCCCCGGCAGCGGCGCCAAAAACTTGATAGGCCCAAAATAGGTCTCTTCCCGCAAGTATACGGGGTCAAGTTATAGTATGTTGGTAAATCGAGAATCGTCCCAAGGGATAGGTAGGCACTTCGGATATTGACGGCGAGTTTAGCCCAATAATCAAAATGTCAATAACTAACTTAGAAAAAACACACACACACCCCACTCATAAATTTGATAATTGATTTGTAAGAAATAAGAAAACGAATAAATTTAAATAAACTATCTAAGGGAGAGGTGAGAGGATATCTAAGGTTAGAAAATCCACCGCATAATTTCACTTTATAAAACAAGTACTTAATTACTTAAATCTCTTTTGTATTTACTCGGGATCCAATATAATGAACTATTTGGATTCCGGATGATGTTCTAGATAAAACAATTTTATAATTACTAATTCTAATTGTCTACCTTATAGAGATTCAGATTGCTTAACTATTATTCATCATCTAAAAAGCATACTCCATCTAACAACTTAACGAAAGTATGAAATATCTAATTATGAGGCATGAGTAACGGGAAGAAAATCCAATCCATATAGATAAACAATCAATAGACATTAAAGCACATCAAAGGATTTAATTAATCAAGAACAAGTATTATAAAGATCCAAAATGGGTTTCATTCACAACCTTAGATTGCTAAGTTAACTATACATGGAATCTAGAGTAACATTCATTGACATTGTAAAATAAATGAAATACTAAGAAATTAATGGAAAGAAATCACCAAGAATTTCAAATTCCATATCCCCATGTATCTCCAATTTGTCCAAGATTTGCTCCATTTGTGCTCAAGAATTTTACTCCAAGAAATCCAAGTAATAGCTATTTTATTGCCACCCAAATAAGAAAAAGAAAGGGAAAGAAGAAATTAGATGTAGAAAGAAGTTAGAAAGAAGAGATGAAGGGGGATAAAAATGATAGAAGAATATGGAAGAAAGAAGAGATGACTATTAATGGAATAATAGTGGTAGAGAAGAAGTAGTAGTGGTAGTAGAGAAAGATGAAAAAAGAATAGAAAAGATGGATTAGGTTGGAGAAAGAAATAGGTAAGAGGGGATTGATAGGATGGTTTTAGGATTAGAGAAAGAAAAGTAGAGAAAGAGAAGGTAAGAGAATAGAGAAGAGGGATTAGGTAAGAAGAGGTATTGAGAGGGTTTACAAGTCTAGGTTTAATGGAGGAGAAAGAGATTTATTTATAGATGGGTGAGGGTTTTTGGTGGGTTAAATGGTAGAAAAGATAAAAGGAAGGGTCATTTTAGGAATTTCTAGGGTTCAATTGCAAAAAAAAACTAAAAATAACCAAATGCTGGCGGCTGGGTAGGGTTTGTGGTGTTAGGGTTTTTAATCGGAAGCTATGGTGCTTTGTATGCAAGATAGCACGGTGAATCGGCCACAGAAACCGTCGGATTAAAGCAGTACGCGGATCTGGATGGTTTGGGAAGGGACACGTGGCTGGGAGCACGGCTCTAAGTAGCTTCGGGTAACACGGGATAATGATAAAGGACGGGACATACATCAACCGTTGGATCTACAAAACACGGAAGGTAAAGGTGACGATTAAAACGTGGGAGCAGGACTACCGGACTAAGTTGCAGCGCACTACACTCTATCATGCGTATTGGATCCATTTCGCTACACATCGCAAACACGGGAACTGGATACACCAGCCTCCAGAGCTCGCCACGTGTCCTGCAGAATCCCGCATGCCCGAATTTGCACCGAATGTATCCCACCTGGTCAACAGAATTTGACCCATCTTTGACTTTGATTTATTCCTTCGTCCGAACTTCGATTTGACTTCCGTTTTCTCCTACGGACTCGTCTCGACCTCTACTTTTCAACCACGCACTGACCTTGGCCAAATTACCAGAATGTCCTTGACTCCAAATGACCAAAATACCCTTCATGCATCTTTTCCTCGTTTTTAACCGTGTTTCACACCTAACTCTGCAAAAAACACCTAATCAAGAAAATCAACCATTTTATTATAATAAAGACTCGAACCGACTAACTTGGCTAAATTAAACGACTTAGATGGGACATTTTCATGACCCATCACCTCCACCTAATTCTCCATCACCACCACCTAATTCTTCTGTCCTTGCTCCCTTATTGCCTTCTCCTCCTTCTTCTTCATCACTTCCTCCTCTACATCAACATCCTATGCAAACAAGAGCTAAGTCTAAAATTTTTAAACCTAAATCTGTGTCTCTTGCCACCAAACATCCTATCTCTCCTGTCCTACTGGCTCAAGCTCTCCCTCCAACTCCTACCTGTTTCACACAAGCTAATAAAAATCCAAAATGGAGAATGGCAATGAGTGAGGAATTCTCTGTTCTTCAAAAAGCTGGTACATGGTCTCTAGAACCTCCTCACCCAAGTCAGAATATTGTTGGGTGTAAGTAGATGTATAAGATTAAGCAGAATTCTGATGGTTCCATTGAGAGATACAATGCCAGGCTTGTTGCTAAAGGTTATCACCAGCAAGAAGGTATAGACTTTTAAGATACCTTTAGTCCAGTGGCTAAACCTACCACAATTCGATATTTATTGAACCTAGCTGTTCAAAATGATTGGGAGATGAGATAATTGGATGTTAGTAATGCTTTTCTCCATGGTTCTTTAAAGGAGACTATCTATATGAGTCAACCTATTGGTTTTCAAGATTTATCCAAACCCAATTATGTTTGCAAGTTACATAAGTCCTTATATGGCCTTAAACAGACCCCAAGAGCATGGTATGAAGAATTAGTTGACTCCTTGCTTGGTCTGGGCAGCCACCAGGACGCGTGTGAGACGCGTCCAGGGCTACATCTGGGACGCGTCGCAGCCCCTAGGGCCAGAGCATGTCTGGCCCAGGCCAAAGAACACTTGGCTCGGGCCAGAGCATGCTGGCCCATGGCCGAGACATGCTTGGCCCGTTCCAATGAGTGTCCTTGGCCTTAGCTGAAACAAATATATGGGCTTGGGCCGAGATGGTCTCGCGCCTTCGCCGAGGCTTGTTCCGGGCCATTCCGAGATAGGTATCGGGTTAGGGCTCTTGACCCGAATGAGAGTTTTTCTGACGAAAGTCAAAATTTTCTCCCGATTCCACCCAAATTTTGCCAGAATTATTCCAGGCCATCCGAAAGGCCAAAACGGGTTTTTCTTAAAGTTAATTTGTGAAATCGTTAAGAATCAAACCGATTTTTTCCGAAATTGACTCGGGCCTTCAAAAGCCCAAAATAGAGTTTTCTTAAAGATGATTTTAGAAATCATAAAAGATAAAACCGGAATGCACCATTATTCGAATTCTTCGAATTTAGACTTATGGTCCGTAATGTGACATGTGATGTCGACAAAAGTATGTCCCGAATTATCATGCATATATAATTCTTAGCCTTGATATATTATATGAATGCATGTGATGTGAATGCGGGAAACTAGTATGACCATATATTTGCTTCTTTATTCTTGTGTTTAAGCACGGATGGGTGCATAATTTGTAATTAATTTTAATTTCAAGTTTATACGATCTGCGAATCGTTAGAGTCTTGTAATTAGAGTTCAGGGTCTATGAGTCCATTGAAGAAACTCGAGGAAAGAATCCAAAGGCGAGTGGGAAAAATCAATGGAGGTTCAAAGAAGGCGATCTAAGACGAACCAAAAGGCGAAACAAGAAGAAAACCAAAGGAGATTAGATCTTCTAGGTTAGGGGACATACTATGATCCATGTCTGCTTGATTTACTTTCTCGCGCGCATTTACTTACTTATTTACGCTTTATGTCGTGGATGTTAGTTACGCTAAATAGTTGACTATAACAAACGCCAGACTAGCGTAAAAGTCCCTAAATGTAATTTTGAGTAAACGCCTACCCTTATTAAGACCCCATTTGAGGCCTTGTTCGAGGAAGGTGAGTCGGCCTTCGCAGAGTACCTCCTCTACCTTAGGACAATGCGGGTAGGCCTATAAAAGAGGCATACATTTTTAAACGGTTCTACTCAACGAGATCAACAAAAGAGTTTTGGATACTCGAGGCAAAAGGGTAGATTATTCATTCATCAATGAAATCTATCAACCAAGATTCATAAGGGTATGATCAGTGAAGTAGTTCGCTCACCCGGAACGAAGGAGTTAAAGGGTAGGGCCCTAGTCCGCTTTACTCCGAAGAACTGGGGTCTTGGAATCACTTATTCAATCAGGGACGATTTTATATTGAATAATGTGGAAAGCTAATGTTTTTCAAAAACGATAACGAGTTTAAAACTTTGCCATTCTTTTATGTAGAATTAATATGACGAAAGAGATTTTCAACTTCCGCTCACTTCTCGAAAAGAAGAAGCTGAATGAGCACAACTTCCTCGACTGGGAGAGGAACCTGGGAATAGTTCTCAGGATGGAAGGCAAGCAAAATGTACTAGAAACTCCAATACCAATATTGGATGCTACTTCGACTCCTGAAGAAAAGGATCATGAAAAGAGTGTTCGGAAGAGGGCAGAGCCAGTAACATGCTTGATGTTAGCAACCATGGAACCAACTGTTCAAGAGCAGTTCATAGACATGGATGCTTGCTCCATGATTCGACAACTTCGGGAAATGTTTCAGAAACAGTCGAGATTGGAGAGGTTTGAAACCTCAAAAGCACTTATGGACATGCGCCTCGAGAAAGGAAAACCAGTTGGGCCTCATGTTCATCAGATGATCATGCTCATTGATAAGATGGCTAAACTGGGTTTTCCTTATAGCCAACAGACGGCTACCGACACTATCCTTCACTCCCTCCATAGTGGTTTCAACCAGTTTAAGATGAACTACAACATGAATGGATGAGATAAGAGATTGGAGGAACTTCATGCCATGCTTCTAACATCCGAAAAGGACGTAGCAATAGCGGAGCATAAGAAGGATGTTCTTATGGTACAAAAGGACAAAGGGTTCAAGAAAGGTGTGATACAAAAGAAGAAAACTGCGTCAAAAGGAAAAGGCAAACGGGTTGCTAAACCTAAAGACAAAGGTCCTCCTTCTGACACCAAATGTTTCTACTGTGACGGCAAGGGTCACTGGAAGCGAAACTGTCCTAAGTTCCAGGAGGACAAGAAGAACGGAATTGTGGTTTCCGCTTCAGGTATAAACAGTTAATTTATCAAATACTGTAAAATTCTCAAACTTTGGTATATGATACCTAAAAATGCTCTATCATTGTGAATGTACAGGAGCAGCTGGGAACTGAGTATTTGGCTAAAGAAGACAAGGTCCAAGAGGGAACAGAAGCCTAGACTGCTAAGGATGCTGAAAGGGATCAGAGTCTACTTTAGGCACTAATCTAAATTAAGTGTTTTTCTAGTTTCTTAACATCATCTCTGTACTAGGTATTATGGAGAATCAATAAGGAAGATTATTTCTAAATTGAGATGTTATTAAGTGCTAAATCAAACAAACTATACCGAAAGATTCTAAACTTGGTTAAAAACCTGCAAGATAGATTCATCCCAATCGAAAAAGGATGAGGACAACAAGTCCAATATAACCAAAACATGAATCAACTGACAAGAAAGAAAGTCTTGAGTCAGAAACAGAGATTGATCGTCGACGTACTTCTAACCTATCCATATTTGGAGCGTTCAAAAGGATAAAGATGAAAAACACGAATCAAACTCTATCCTCTAAAATTCCACGAAGTCTAGACATAGCTTCCCACAAATTTACCAAAAATCCGTCTAAAAGCTAATCTTGTGTAAAAGCATTTTACGAGGATACAAAAATTAGCTATAGTCTGACACAATTTCTTTAGAAGAGAACTCTTAATACAAGGGAAATCATTGATAAACGTCTCTGATTCAAATCATTCAAAATATCTTTCTTGACCTTGGCATAGAAATCTAAAAAAATTGATGGAAATAAATTGCGTCCAATAGGATTTGAACCTATACCAAAGGTTTTAAAGACCTCTGTCCTATCCATTAGACAATGGACGCTTTTCATTCCGTATTTTGGGGCTTCGTCCACGAATGATCAAGAGAACAAAGTGTTTGTTGCTCATGATAGTATATTTATAGTAATTAGCGTCTCCAGGAGAAAAGTACTAATTGTTACAAAAATAAGTAGGAGAAAAGTACAAGTCGAATTAATTCGACCATGAGAAAAATCATGAAGAGTCATGAAGAACAATCATGAAAATTATACATGCCGATTAAGTTCGACCAAGAGTAACAAAACTGTTGAGAGACAGTGAATCGAGGTTCCTCAGAAAAGGAAAAGTAAATATGTGATCTTAAAAACCTACCGCACAAAAGCGAATGTCATTCGCAGGAGAACTCTCAAGCGACTGAGAGTACTCCAAAATTGTCGTTCAAAAGCCCTCTGTTTATCCTCTGTTTATATAGAAGAAAAATTCTCCATCCTTCCTTTCTCTTTCTTTCTAATTGTAGTAAATAGCAATGGGAATTGAAGATTATCTTCTTTCTCCATTCAGTCGAATCCTTTCATTTCTGACAATCAATCCAGCTCACTCGAATCTCTGTGATCTTCAATCATCAAGACTTCTTTCTATCTTTAACAAGATTAACATGTCTTCTCGGTTTTATTCTTTCTCTGTCTCCATTATCACTGATTTTCTCTTTCTTTCTATTAATCTTTGAAGATAATTTCATTATTCTGTGTCAAAAAAAGAAAGAGAAATCTACTCTAATCTTTCGTGAAATCTGCCCTCTCTCTATATATATATTCTCTTTGGACAAGCCGCTTTAAAGTGGCCAAGCTCACCACAACTAAAACACGTTTTCTTGAAAGAGCCTCTAGATTTGGATCTAGATTTTCCGCCCTTTCCCCTTTCATTACTCCTCTCCCTCGTTGCAAACAACCCTTGTGCTTGTTCCTTGTCGACTCCACCCGACGTCATACCGCTAGTAGCAACCCTTACGAAGGTCACCCGCTAATAACGAATTTCTCGTCTCTTGCTTATACTATCACCAACAAGCATCAAAGTTTGAACAAGGTTCTCATAGAATTTAGGTAATGAAAGTAATAATATGAGGGCTTGGTCCTCATCCTCAACCTTAACATCAATATCCTTCAAATCTGAGATAATCCTGTCAAACCTATTCACATATTCCTGAATAGAAGAACCCTCTTCCATTCTACATGTGAATAATTTGGATTTTAAGTAGACCCGATTCGTTAAAGTTTTCGTCATGAAATTGCTTTCTAGCTTTAACCACACACTCGCCGCCGTTGTTTCTTCGTCTACTAGGAACGTCACGTCCCTCTCAAGACACAACATAATGGTTTCCCGTGCTTCGAGATCTAACTCCTCCCAATCCTCATCTGACATATCTCCAGGTTTCTTTCCCGTCAACGTCTTGTATAATTTCTGCGAGATTAACAGATTCTTCATCTGCAACCGTGATGAGACATGAAAATGTCCCATCTGAATCTCTTAACTTGGGTTAGTTAAGTCTATTTCGGGCAGTTACTCTAATAAATAGTGTGTTTCTCTTTCCAGGTGTCTTTTACGGAGTTCAATGTGAAAAATTAGATAAAAACGTGATAAAGACATACTTGAGGGCATTTTGGTCATTTGGAGTTTAAGGTGTTCTGGAAATTTTAGTACCCGGTTGAGAAGTAGAGTTCAAGACGAATCAATAGGCGAAAACGGAAGTCAAAACGGAGTCCGGATGCGAAAAATAAATCAAGTCAAAGTTTTAGTCAAAGAAGGGCATGTGTTGCAAATCCGGAGGGAGAGATGAATATTTCGGTACAATAGTGGGCACCAATAGGACATGTGGCGGGTGCTCAGCTCAGAAAATGGACGGTCAGATGAGCGGTTGGTAGTAATTCGGGCATGTTGGGTGGCTCTCTGGATTTCATTATACTATGATTCGGTGCACCTCATTTATAATCTTCAGCGCCCCAGCGCGAATCTGCATGACACATGGCACGGTGCGGACAGATCCATCGTTTGGATATTTACCTCATCAAATGTTGATGTGCCTTAGAGGTAGCAAAACTGATCAACATAACAGTATTCACGTGACACCTCGTGGATTGGTGCCCAGATTTATGGCAAGTCTTCTTCCCACTTTCTCTCATCTTCACTCATGTATTCTCTCTTATCTACTAGACTACTACTATTAAGGAAATGAGAGGGAGAAAAATATTATTCAAATCTTTCTTTAAAGAGAGATAAAGCATGAAGAAGGAAATGAAGGATAAGAAATTAATTGGTATTTTAGAAAGGGAAAGATTGATGAAGATATATCTCTATTGTTATTTTCAGCAGGAGTGATTGAATTGAGAAAGTTAGAGAGATGGAGCTCTCGGCTGGAAGATTAAAACAGAGTAAGAGAGACTCGGTTGACTGTATAGGTTAAAGAGGAACATAATTTTTTTTCTCTCTTTTTCTCGGTTGGAAACAAAATTAGAGATGGAAAGTAAGAGAGAAACAGATTCGATTGGAAGGAGGATTCCATTGGAGACCATGAAGATATCTTCTATTTACAGTAGTAATGATCCCTTCTCTTGGTCGACTAGATATTCTAAAGTCAGAGAGAAATCCAATATTATCTCTTTCTTATCTCTGTTTCTATAATAAAGATAGATCTTGGTTGATTTGGAAAAAGAAGATCAATTACAGAGGAGGACTTGGAATTCGGTTTTTGCTATATAAGAAATAGGCAACAGGAGCTGAAGGATTATCTCATCTTTTGGGGGCTGAAATTATCAATTAAAAATTTTGTTCTTCTTCCTTCTCTAGGAGCTTCAAGAAAATTATAAAGAGAAGAGAAGGAGAAGAACAGAATATACATTTTTCAGAGAAGAAAATCTTGTAGAGAGAGAGAGAGAGTGGAATTTATAAAGAACAGAGACCATTGTTCTTCACCATTATTATCTATCTTCTTCTTCTGTTTTCCTTTTTGTGAGAGAGAGATAAAACAGAGTGGAAATAGAGAGAATTGTAGAGAGGATTATTTTCTGTTTTTCATCTAATATAATCATGATTTGTTGGTGTTAGTCTTCTGGTTTTGAAATAAAATAAAGGAGAAACAGTAGAGAGAGAAATTGTGTTGAAGAAGAAGACACTGTTTGGATTAAGACCTTTGCTGGAAAATCATTTTCTCCAGGGGAGTGTTTGGTTCACAGAAGGAAAATATTTTCCTGCGATAAAAAAGTTTAGTTATTCTTCTCCTCTTTCTCTCCTATTTAATTTTAATTTTGATCATGATTAGCTAAGACTCTCCATCTAGGGTTTTACGATGAAACCCATTTTTGATCTTTTAGAGATATAATTTTTATTGATTAACTCTTGATTAATGCTTCATAGTTTAATTCGTTTTAGTTTGATAAATAGACTTTCTTTTCACTATTTATACTTTTCGATTTGATGCATCGTGCTTATGTTAAATCATTTGACGGTTCATACTTATTAATTGATAAATAGTAGTTTAGAGATTTATTTATTTAAAATAAAATGATTACATTGTTATGTTTTATTCGGTTTTAACGAAAACATCTCCCGGAATTAGGATAGTTCATTATCCGAAATTCTGAGTTATAAAAAAAAGAGAATTAATTAGATAATTATTTGCTCTAAAGGTAATTTTATGTGGTGAATTCCTAAACCCTAGACTCCTCCCCATCTGAGTTCCTTTTTATTTATATTTGTTTCAGTATTTCATTTTATCATCACCAAAACCAAATTTTAAAAGAAAAATCGAGTAACTTCCGAGTCCTAGAATAGGTTTAACTAGTCTCTGAGGAACGAACCGGTCTTACCGGAAATTATTACAACTTGACACCCGTGCACTTGCGGGTGTAGACCTATTTAGGGTAACCTTCTAGGCCCATCAAGTTTTTGGCGCCGCTGCCGGGGACTATGTTTTAAATTTATTCTAATTTTGGAAAGTTTTTATTTTTGGTAAGTTTTGAATTTTGGATACTTTGACTTGCTTCTATATTTTTGGTGTGCAGAACACTAAGGAGCTGAAGAGGAGGCGCAACAAGGAGGAGGACCTCAAAAGAAGAAATTTACAGTTTTTATTTTTTGTATTTATTTTGGTGAGAAAGAGAGACTTTAGACTTTCTTAATTTTATTTTTGGATTAAAGTTTTGACCCTAAATTAGAGGGCTTTTAAATTGTAACCGAAAAATCAAACGAAGCCTCGGGTTCGAACACTTGAGGGAAGAGTGGCCCGGGTCGTCCTCAAAGGTCATCGCCCGTCTTGAACGGGAGGTAATTCCTTGATCACCCACGAATCCCCTGTAAGTGGGTACTTTTGTGCTTGTTTTCCTATATGATCTTCGTAGTGATTCCTTGGTTTTGAGAAAAAAAAAAAAAAAAAATTAGAAAAAGAAAAAAAGAATGGTTCCCTTGTTACCAAAAACTCTAGCAGTTGACCCGTTGGAAGCATTATTGGCCCATTTTAACTTAGATTTTGACGAGGAGAGCAGTATCAATGAGGTGAATGCTTTATTGGATTCAACCCCATTACTGGATACTGCAAAGTGGGAAGCTAAAGCAGAACTCCTCGTAATCTCAGAGCCAATTATACTGTCACCTTTAGAGGCACCTCAACCATCATCGGAAGAGGGTTCCAGTCAGTCTAACCTAGAGTCGTCTCCATTTATGGGGAAACCAATAGGGTGGTCTATGACAGACCAAAAGAGTATAAGTTCATCTGACCCTGAGAGTCCTCTAGATGTTAATGCATATGGTCCCTCGAGAGTAAGTCTAGACGTTTTTGCAGTTCCTCACCCACTTTTTCATTCCTACATAGACCCTTTTTACCAGGTCTATACTATTGCGGGTGTAGTACCAAACTTAACGACCTTAATGTCGTCTAAGTTTAGGGATTGCCTTTCTTTTCTGATAGTCTCACATGCACTATCAATAATTTACAAAAATGTGAGACTATCGTTCACTGAACACTTTGTGTTTTGGGTGGACCCACAGATGTATCGATTATTGGTTTACAGTTAATCACATGTTTGTAATCCAGTAGGTATAATCTTTTCTATTTTTCGAATCATCTGTTTCGTCTGGCTGAAGACGTTAAACTTAGCGCTTTCTGGGAGGCAACCCATGCATAGGACGTTGGAATCGGGTAATATCTCTCCCTTCACCCTGTTATTTTTTGCATAGTCTTCAGAACATTGAGGACAATGTTCGGTTTAAGTTTGGGGATAGGGGAATGAAATTTTTGCTAAGTCCTTATTTCAAAAATTCAAAAGGGTTCAAAATTTTTGGATTGAAAATGTGAGTCTAGTTATTTTTTGCTTGTTAATAGTTATAGAGTCTAGTTGGTTGTACTACACTTTTGCTAAAGGTTTTTCCACGAATTTCGAGTCTTGAGGTTGTCTGTGCACTAGCCATGTGAGTGTTAGATAGGTGAAGAGTAGACTTTTCTGAGAGAACTTAATCGATCATTAGTGGAGACTTAGCCCATGAGAGATTCTGAGCCTTTCTTGTTGTTTTGAGTGATCTCTTCTGAGCTAATTCTGAGTAGAATGAAGAGCTACTCAACCTCGCAATATTGAAAGAAGAACTCATTTGATCTCTTGAGTTCAAATTTTACAACCACTAGGGATGTCATCAGGAAGTAAACCTTTCTCTTGTAGTCTGAGAAACTTGAAAACAGTGTCAACTAGAAGAAGATAGAAATCCATTTGTTAGAACCCTGGGAATGAGGCATGAAGCAAAGTGGAGAGAATTATACCCCAAGGAAAGTGTTAAGAAAGTCTATTGTGTATCTTGAGTTTTATTACCAGAAGAGTTTATCAAAAAAAAAAAAAAAAAAAAAAAAAAAGGAAAAAAAAAAAAAAAAAAAAATCCAAAAAGAAAGTGTTTGATTAGTTTTGTCTAAGTGTTTATCCCAAAGTAGTTCTTGAAGATTTGAAGACGTCGAGTTCTCAGGAGTTCTAGTTCATCATTATAGTCTACTGACCTCTAGGAAGCATTGTTAGATAGTTGATCAGGTGAGAAGAGTTGGTTAGCTTCCCCATTCCGTATTAGTGGTTGTTTCCTTCTTTGAGATCAGTCGTCCACAGAATTTTAGTCCGTCTTTTTCATGTGTTGAGTTTTCCTTCATATTCATACTAACACATCGAGTGAACCATTTCTGAGTGACTTTAATTTTTGAGTGTATGACCGTGAGGCAAAAGTCGAGGCGAAATGTATTGAGAAAGTGATCGAGGTCTTGTCTGTTCGGAACTGAAATGATGCTCATCTTGGCTGGTCACGTGCACTTCGAGTCTTGATTACTAGTGAAGGGATTTTTAGCTTTTGTATGGTTTGGTTGGCTTGGATTTTATTTCTATTAACTTTCGAAAATCTACCAGATAAACATTTTTGGTCCATGTCATATTTAGACCCTTCTGGATTTTTGAAATTTTAGAATTTTGTGGGTATATTCACTGCAAACCCTCACGAGACAAAACTCGTCCTCTTGGGTAACCTAGAGGTTTAACGGCTTGTTGCACGTGCTAAGTGCAATCGTGATTCCCTACGAAAGTGGTGAATTAGGTTTAGTTTTATTTTTCTGTTTTGCTCGAGGACTAGCAAAATCTAAGTTTGGGTATGTTTGATGAGACATGAAAATGTCCCATCTGAATCTCTTAACTTGGGTTAGTTAAGTCTATTTCGGGCAGTTACTCTAATAAATAGTGTGTTTCTCTTTCCAGGTGTCTTTTACGGAGTTCAATGTGAAAAATTAGATAAAAACGTGATAAAGACATACTTGAGGGCATTTTGGTCATTTGGAGTTTAAGGTGTTCTGGAAATTTTAGTACCCGGTTGAGAAGTAGAGTTCAAGACGAATCAATAGGCGAAAACGGAAGTCAAAACGGAGTCCGGATGCGAAAAATAAATCAAGTCAAAGTTTTAGTCAAAGAAGGGCATGTGTTGCAAATCCGGAGGGAGAGATGAATATTTCGGTACAATAGTGGGCACCAATAGGACATGTGGCGGGTGCTCAGCTCAGAAAATGGACGGTCAGATGAGCGGTTGGTAGTAATTCGGGCATGTTGGGTGGCTCTCTGGATTTCATTATACTATGATTCGGTGCACCTCATTTATAATCTTCAGCGCCCCAGCGCGAATCTGCATGACACATGGCACGGTGCGGACAGATCCATCGTTTGGATATTTACCTCATCAAATGTTGATGTGCCTTAGAGGTAGCAAAACTGATCAACATAACAGTATTCACGTGACACCTCGTGGATTGGTGCCCAGATTTATGGCAAGTCTTCTTCCCACTTTCTCTCATCTTCACTCATGTATTCTCTCTTATCTACTAGACTACTACTATTAAGGAAATGAGAGGGAGAAAAATATTATTCAAATCTTTCTTTAAAGAGAGATAAAGCATGAAGAAGGAAATGAAGGATAAGAAATTAATTGGTATTTTAGAAAGGGAAAGATTGATGAAGATATATCTCTATTGTTATTTTCAGCAGGAGTGATTGAATTGAGAAAGTTAGAGAGATGGAGCTCTCGGCTGGAAGATTAAAACAGAGTAAGAGAGACTCGGTTGACTGTATAGGTTAAAGAGGAACATAATTTTTTTTCTCTCTTTTTCTCGGTTGGAAACAAAATTAGAGATGGAAAGTAAGAGAGAAACAGATTCGATTGGAAGGAGGATTCCATTGGAGACCATGAAGATATCTTCTATTTACAGTAGTAATGATCCCTTCTCTTGGTCGACTAGATATTCTAAAGTCAGAGAGAAATCCAATATTATCTCTTTCTTATCTCTGTTTCTATAATAAAGATAGATCTTGGTTGATTTGGAAAAAGAAGATCAATTACAGAGGAGGACTTGGAATTCGGTTTTTGCTATATAAGAAATAGGCAACAGGAGCTGAAGGATTATCTCATCTTTTGGGGGCTGAAATTATCAATTAAAAATTTTGTTCTTCTTCCTTCTCTAGGAGCTTCAAGAAAATTATAAAGAGAAGAGAAGGAGAAGAACAGAATATACATTTTTCAGAGAAGAAAATCTTGTAGAGAGAGAGAGAGAGTGGAATTTATAAAGAACAGAGACCATTGTTCTTCACCATTATTATCTATCTTCTTCTTCTGTTTTCCTTTTTGTGAGAGAGAGATAAAACAGAGTGGAAATAGAGAGAATTGTAGAGAGGATTATTTTCTGTTTTTCATCTAATATAATCATGATTTGTTGGTGTTAGTCTTCTGGTTTTGAAATAAAATAAAGGAGAAACAGTAGAGAGAGAAATTGTGTTGAAGAAGAAGACACTGTTTGGATTAAGACCTTTGCTGGAAAATCATTTTCTCCAGGGGAGTGTTTGGTTCACAGAAGGAAAATATTTTCCTGCGATAAAAAAGTTTAGTTATTCTTCTCCTCTTTCTCTCCTATTTAATTTTAATTTTGATCATGATTAGCTAAGACTCTCCATCTAGGGTTTTACGATGAAACCCATTTTTGATCTTTTAGAGATATAATTTTTATTGATTAACTCTTGATTAATGCTTCATAGTTTAATTCGTTTTAGTTTGATAAATAGACTTTCTTTTCACTATTTATACTTTTCGATTTGATGCATCGTGCTTATGTTAAATCATTTGACGGTTCATACTTATTAATTGATAAATAGTAGTTTAGAGATTTATTTATTTAAAATAAAATGATTACATTGTTATGTTTTATTCGGTTTTAACGAAAACATCTCCCGGAATTAGGATAGTTCATTATCCGAAATTCTGAGTTATAAAAAAAAGAGAATTAATTAGATAATTATTTGCTCTAAAGGTAATTTTATGTGGTGAATTCCTAAACCCTAGACTCCTCCCCATTTGAGTTCATTTTTATTTATATTTGTTTTATTATTTTGTTCTTTATTATTTTATCACCAAAACCAAAACCAAATCGATTTCAAAACCAAAACTGTATTTCTTCCAAGTCTTAGAATAGGTTTAACTAGTCTCTGAGGAACGAACCGGACTTACCGGATTTATTACTTGACGCCCGTGCACTTGCGGGTGTAGACCTATTTAGGAAACTTTTTAGGCCCATCAAACCGCCAATAAGAAAAATCGTTTTTCCCATTGAACTTCTCTATCTCATATTTCCTGATTTGACCGTACCACTTCTCGATCCCATCTTCTCTTCGTTCAATCTCAACAAGGCTCTGGTACCAATTGTTAGTACTAAAAGTCGCGGAAGCTATCGAACCTTATCCTAGAAATTGATCCGATTATGAAAATTAATCGATAAGCTAAGCCAAAATCTAAATATGCAAACAAAATTTAACGAGGTTCGGTTTAAAACCTACGTCCTCGGGCGAACAAGAAAACTTTATTCAAGGATAGATGAGGACGACTCACACAACCCGCAAGTTCGTCTCAAGATGGGTACCATATAGAAATTAACCTTCTATACTAGATCTTCGACGACCGAGAAATTAAACACCGCTCAAAACTATGAACAAAATTTCTCTCTCACTTGCTCTCTCTAGCTCTCTCTAAAGAAGAGTTGTTGTATTTGTTGTTGATTTGTATTTTACCAATACTCAAACCCCCTATATATAGCATTGAAAACTGACTCCAATCTTGAGTTTTGAGCAGTTTCCAAATTTTGAGTAGTTTTCAATTTTGAGTCCAATTTGGAAAAGGATTACCAAACCGCCTATTTCACAAATTTAGAAACCAATTCTAATTCCAAAACAGCCTCTTGCACAATTCCAAAACCGCCTCTTACGTACTTCAACAACTCTAAACGAATTACAATTACAAACTCTTATTATATAGAGTTTAGAGAGAGAGAATAACAGAATTAAGAGGTTCGGTATTAGAGAGAGAAAGTTAGTTAAGTATAACTAACCCTACAACTAACAACTAATCTGGCTATTAATAAGAGGGACACGAGCGAACTAAGCGTGTGATGTGAGTGCCCACAGAAACCGTCTATTCTTACTTTCATCCTTTCCTTAATTGTCCTTCTTTACTTAAGCCCTCTTCTACCTTCTGTCTTCAACATCAGTCCCTTCTCTCTCTTCTCTCTTAGAACTTGGTTGGGCTTAAAGCGTAATTTTTCATTTTCAAAAAAATAACCAAAAAGAAGAGGCTTATCACACTAATTAATCTCAATTTTCATTTGAATATCTGTAACATATAAAGGTAGGAGGGTATAATAATTTTAAGCTCAACAACGATTTGAAAATATACTTCCCTTTGACTATAAATAGATATTAACTTGAAAAATAACTCCAATGTTTCAAAAACTTGAAGAGACACATTTAAACTAATATACTATGTCTTAGTAATAATTGTCATTATAATTTTCTGGATAAGATCTTTACTATTAACTTCACGCAATAATCAAACTAACAAGGAACATATCAAGTTGAGCAAATCCAATTAAATAAGTTGGTAGGGAATGGTTCTAAAGGTTCAACACATATCACATTGATCTTTAATCAAACTAGACTTCCTGTTATATAATGTTGTAGAAGTCTAGGAGTTTGAAGTCATAGTCTTGAATAATATTTTTAATCTTTCCCCTATGAGTTTAGAATAGACAATCACTTATTTGAATATCTAAGTCCGTTGTCTTATTAAAAAAGTTTATCCTTCAATTTAAATTCTTAAACCGTATGAAGAAAAAATGATTTATCGATAGCCGAACCTTCAATCAAATAAACAAAGTTGTACTTGCTTCGTAATTTCATTTACTTGTCAAGAAAGATCACGATCTATCTAAAGATTCAACCTTGAAAGTTCAAACCATCTAGATTAATCTATAAAATAATCAACATCAAGTTAAACACTATAAATATAGTGGGGCTAGCTATATTTCTATATCCACCAAACAACAACAAAAAAAACATGGGTACTTCAATCTATTTGATACTTGTTTCAGTTCTATCTTCTTTCTTTTGGTTCTCAATTTCATTTGAAGCCTCAAGCCCACTTCATGAAAGCTTTCTACAATGTCTTTCCCAATGTTAGAACTAAAAGTCGCGGAAGCCATCGAACCTATCCTAGAAATTGTTCCGATTATGAAAATTATCGAAAAGCAAAGCCAAATCTAAATATGCGAACAAAATTTAACGAGGTTCGGCTTTAAAGCCTACGTCCTCGGGCGAACAAGAAATCTTTATTGAAGGATAGATGAAGACGACTCACACAACCCGCAAGTTCGTCCCAAGATGGTACCGTATAGTAATAACCTTCTATACTAAATTTTCGACGACCGAGAAATTTAACACCGCTCAAAAAACTATGAAAAATTTCTCTCACTCTTGCTCTCTCTCTAGCTCTCTCTAAAGAAGAGTTGTTGTTGCTTGTGTTGGTGATTATACATTGGCCCTTAACCCCCTATTTATAATAATATAAGCCGGGTCCAATTTGTGAATCCAATTCACAATTAGAAACTGCCACAATTAGAAACTGCCACAAATTGGCTCCATAAACCGCCATTGGACAAACCGCCACAAGTCACCTAAACCGCCTCTCACAATTCTCCACCTCGTACACAATTTGATACACTTCAAATTTTGGACGAACACCAGGATACTCCTTGTAAGATATATCTGCTTCTTGTAACTTCATCCGACTGCACCATATGACCATGGCTGCCTACGTACCCTTTTACAGGATCAAGCCTACCGTAGTTCTACCAACCCTTCACATAAAGATTACCTAGTCGCCATTATGCCCTTTCGGGCAACTTAACACGAGCCGATTTGCAGCAATTCCAGACAATGCTGAAACTTGCTACACGTCACCACTTTAGTCAACATGTCCGCGGGATTCTCATCTGTGTGTACCTTCATGAGAGAAACATCACCTTCCTCTATGACATCTCGTACAAAGTGATACCTGACATCGATATGCTTAGTGCGAGCATGGTGAACCTGATTCTTCGCCAAGTGGATCGCACTTTGACTATCACACCATACATCCACGCACTCTTGCTTAATCCCTAGATCATCCAGAAGACCCCACAACCACAATGCTTCCTTCACACCCTCGGCCATAGCCATATACTCGGCCTCCGTAGTAGATAACGCAACTGTAGATTGTAACATCGATCGCCAACTAACTGGAGCACCATGTACCTTAAATACATAACCAGTAGTAGATCGTCTTCTATCTAGATCGCCAGCATAATCCGAGTCAACATAACCGCTTACCTGACATGTGTCTCCACCAAAGCACAAACCCGTATCAACGGTACCCTTCAAGTACCTCAAGACCCACTTCACAGCTTCCCAATGTGTCTTCCCCGGGTTTGCCATAAACCTACTAACCACACTGACCGCCTGTGAAATATCCGGACGAGTACACACCATAGCGTACATCAAACTGCCAACTGCACTAGCATACGGTACACGATCCATATGATCCTTCTCCACCGTAGTAGTGGGAGATTGTCTTCCCGAGAGCCTGAAGTGTGGTGCCAAAGGTGTTGACACCGCCTTCGCATTCTGCATCCCGAATCGAGAGACTACTCGTTCGATGTAACCTTTCTGATTCAAGTACAGTTTCTTACTTGACCGCTCTCTCTTAATCTCCATTCCCAGTATTTTCTTTGCAGCGCCCATGTCTTTCATCTCAAACTCTTGACTGAGTTGAGATTTCAACTTATCTATCTCCACCATGCTTCTAGAAGCAATAAGCATGTCATCCACGTATAAAAGGAGATAAATAAAGTCACCTTCGCGAAGCTTCTTGATGTATACACAACAATCATAGTCACTTCTGCGAAAACCATGCTTTAGCATGAAAAAATCAAATCGTTTGTACCATTGGCGAGGGGATTGTTTCAATCCGTAAAGAGACTTCCTCAAACGACATACTTGATTTTCTTTACCCTCAACCTTGTATCCCTCAGGTTGAGCCATATAAATTTCTTCTTCCAAATCTCCGTGCAAGAAGGCGGTTTTAACATCGAGCTGTTCCAGCTCAAGATCCCTGTGAGCAACAATACTCAATCGCACCCGAATAGAAGTATGTTTCACGACCGGTGAGAAAATCTCATTGTAGTCGACCCCTTCTTTCTGTGCATAACCCTTGGCCACTAGTCTTGCCTTATACCTTGTACCTTTGATCTCGGAAGAATCCTCTTTCTTCTTGTACACCCATTTACAACCAATAACAGACTTACCTTCGGGCAACGGGACAACCTCCCATGTCTTGTTCTTGTGAAGAGACTCAATCTCTTCTTGCATAGCAACCAACCAACTCTCTCTTTCCGCCGCGGTGATAGCTTGTTTGAAGGTGACCGGCTCGTCGTCTTCCACCGAGAGTGCATATTCAACCACATTTGCCTGCCCGTAATGCCTAAGAGGTTTGTCTGACCCTAACCTCTGTACCGGCTTATATAACCGTTTCGGCCTAGTGTGTACCGAAACATCCTGCTGTTGTTGTTGTAAAACTTGTGTACCTTCCCCTTGAACCTCCTCATGATCGGGTTCATCAATTTCCTCATCCTGAGTATTATCCTGATGCTCCACCTGATCATGATTCCTAGAAACCTGTTGGTCTTCGGCTTCTACTTCCACTACTTGAGCTTTAGTAGACCCAACATCACCACAACTAGGCACCGTAGCTTTCGCCATAGCTACAATAGATGACTCATCAAACACCACATCTCTGCTGATTACAAACTTCTTGTCTTCCATACACTATAGCCGATAACCCTTGACTCCTGTAGCATATCCTAAGAAAATTGCCTTCTTTGCTCTATTGTCAAGTTTGTTACCTTTAACATGGTAATAGGCCGTACAACCAAAAACCTTAAGTCTCCCGTAATCTGCATGTTCACCTGACCACACCTCGTAAGGTATGCCGCCATCTAAAGAAGAATGTGGAGACCTGTTCACAATATAACAAGCTGTAGCAACAGATTCTGCCCACCATTCTACGCCTAATCCCGAATTGGAGCGCATACATCTAGCCTTCTCAAGTAGTGTACGGTTCAATCTCTCTGCGACTCCATTCTGCTGAGGTGTGTTTACTACTGTCCAGTGCCTCACAATGCCTTCCTGATTACAAAACTCCTTGAATGCCCCATCCGTGTACTCGGTCCCATTATCCGACCTTAATGTCTTCAGCTTTCGACCAGTTTTGTTCTCAACCATTGCTTTCCACACCAGGAATGTGTTGAATACCTCATTCTTATGCTTTAGAAAATAAAGCCAGACAAATCTCGAATGATCATCAACGAATGTAACAAAATACCTGGAACCACCCTTGGAAGGTAACTTTGCCGGTCCCCAGACATCGGTGTGTACGTAGTCTAACACCTCTTTGCTCCTGTGCTTGCTTGTAGAGAACGTCACCCTGTGTGCCTTCCCGAACACACAATGCTCACAAAACTCCATGCAAGGCTTCTTCATGTCCTTCAACAAGCCTTTCCCGCACATCAAAGATAGACCCTTTTCTGACATATGCCCAAGGCGCATATGCCAAAGCCTTGTACTAGCCGTTGGATCCCTTCCACTGATTCCTACTGCTACATCTCCCGTAATTGTTGTCCCCAAAAGTTTGTATAAATTACCGTAACGAGTACCTCTCATTACCACCAAAGAACCCTTAACGACTTTTATGGAGCCATTCTCTATAATTATCTTACAGCCGTTCCGCTCCAACACACCAAGGGAAATTAGATTTTTCCGCAAATCAGGTATGTGTCTTACGTCCGTCAATGTTCTCACCACTCCATCGTGCATCTTGATCCGTATTGTTCCGAGTCCCACAGTTTTACATATACTATCATCACCCAGTATAACTGTACCACCATCTATACTCCTATAGGTAGTAAACCACTCCCTATTTGGGCACATATGGTGTGACGCCCCTGAATCAAGCATCCACTTATCGAAGATCTTCTCAGACACCTCTGTCACCGAGAAACATTCGTCCGCCTCTTCTGACACATATCCCGCCTCTTGCATCTCTTGTTTCTCCTTGTAGCCTTCGTTCTTTTGCTTCAACTTTCTCTTTGGACAAGCCGCTTTAAAGTGGCCAAGCTCACCACAACTAAAGCACGTTTTCTTGAAAGAACCTCTAGATTTGGATCTAGATTTCTCGCCCTTTCCCTTTCCCCTTTCATTACTCCTCCCCCTCGTTACAAACAACCCTTGTGCTTGATCCTTGTCTACTCCACCCGACGCCATACTGCTAGTAGCAACCTTACGAAGGTCATCCGCTAATAGCGAATTTCTCGTCTCTTCCATGCTTAGACTATCACCAACAAGCATCAAAGTTTGAACAAGGTTTTCATAGGATTTTGGCAATGAAAGTAACAATATGAGGGCTTGGTCCTCATCCTCAACCTTAACATCAATATCCTTCAAATCTGAGATAATCCTGTCAAACCTATTCACATATTCCTGAATAGAAGAACCCTCTTCCATTCTACATGTGAATAATTTGGATTTTAAGTAGACCCGATTCGTTAAAGTTTTCGTCATGAAACTGCTTTCTAGTTTTAACCACACACCCGCCGCCGTTGTTTCTTCGTCTACTAGGAACGCCACGTCCCTCTCAAGACACAACATAATGGTAGCCCGTGCTTCGAGATCTAATTCTTCCCAATCCTCATCTGACATATCTCCTGGTTTCTTTCCCGTCAACGTCTTGTGTAATTTCTGCGAGATTAACAGATTCTTCATCTGCATCCGCCAATAAGAAAAATCGTTTTTCCCATTGAACTTCTCTATCTCATATTTCCCTGCTTTGACCGTACCACTTCTCGATCCCATCTTCTCTTCGTTCAATCTCAACAAGGCCCTGGTACCAATTGTTAGAACTAAAAGTCGCGGAAGCTATCGAACCTATCCTAGAAATTGATCCGATTATGAAAATTATCGAAAAGCTAAGCCAAATCTAAATATGCGAACAGAATTTAACGAGGTTCGGCTTTAAAGCCTACGTCCTCGGGTGAACAAGAAATCTTTATTGAAGGATAGATGAAGACGACTCACACAACCCGCAAGTTCGTCCCAAGATGGTACCGTATAGTAATAACCTTCTATACTAAATCTTCGACGACCGAGAAATTTAACACCGCTCAAAAAACTATGAAAAATTTCTCTCACTCTTGCTCTCTCTAAAGAAGAGTTGTTTTTGCTTGTGTTAGTGATTATACATTGGCCCTTAACCCCCTATTTATAATAATATAAGCCGGGTCCAATTTGTGAATCCAATTCACAATTAGAAACTGCCACAATTAGAAACTGCCACAAATGGGCTCCATAAACCGCCATTGGACAAACCGCCACAAGTCACCTAAACCGCCTCTCACACCCAACATTCTCAATCACCTATCCCAGTTTACACCCAAACCAGTTCTAACTATACATCAATCTTGGAATCTACCATTTACAATCTGATATTTACATCACCCACTACTCCAAAACCCAAACTCATAATCACACCATTGCAAGAATCCCATGTTCAAACCACTGTAATTTGTGCTCGAAAACATGGAATTCAGATTAAAATTCGAAGCGGGGGTCATGACTTTGAAGGTCTCTCTTATGTATCTGATGTTCCTTTCATAGTTGTCGACTTGTCCAAACTTCGGTCCATTAGTGTGGACGTAGAAACTAGTACTGCATGGGTTCAGTCTGGAGCAACCGTCCGTGAACTCTACTACAGAATTGCAGAAAAAAGTCGACCCGGGAGGAAAGCAGATTGGAGAGGAGAGTTGAGAAAACTAACCCAAACCCCTTCAACCAATTATCAATTTCTTCATCAAAATCAGCAAATCTTACAACTTCAGCATTAGAAGTTGAGATTTGATACTCCTCTTTTAGTTTCGACTGCCTAATCACAAAAGAGATATCACAATCCTGCCGAATTTTACTGCGCAATCACAAAAGAAACATTAATACACCTACCCTAATTTTTTGCCGTAAAATTTAAAATTGTACAAAGAGACATAAGACATGGGACTCACCTCGTTTTGTAGAGAGAAAGAAAGTCTACTGAAACCTTCGAACTTGTAGAGAGAGAGAGAGTTAGTCAGTGAATGAACGAAGAAGTATGAGAAGAAGAGGTATAAGCAAGAAGAAAATCAAACAAACCTTACCTATTGGGTGATTTCCGGTGAATCTTGCTCTGGACGACCTTGGTTTTGGATTGTGATGATTTTGGTTAAGATGAAACCCTAGGTTTTGAGAAAGGAGAGGTCTGGTCGTGATTTTTTGAGAAAGACAAGTGGGTTGAAGCTAGAGTTTTATGAATGTCCTTATCAGTAGTTACATTTAATATGAGGGACCACTTTTAGATTCCATCAAAAATCCAGTTAAATCGTCCCCACGTCATGATGGCATGCCCGGTTGGCTTGCCAACTCACCCGGCCGGGTTTGGGCCGGGAAATTAACCGGGATGAGTATCATTTCTGTTATCTAATTAAGAATTAAACTTTCAATATAATACTATTAAGTTGAGACTATAAACAGAGTAACTAAATCCACCAATTAGCACAAGAAGATATGGATAATCCAACTTATTTCATACTTGTATCAGTTCTTACTTCTTTCTTTTTGTTCTCATTGGGCACTTCAAGCTCACTTTATGAAAGCTTTCTTCATTGTCTTTCCCAGCATTCTCACTCACCCATCCCAGTTTACACTCCAACCAGTTCTAGTTATACATCAATCTTGCAATCCACCATTGACAATCTAAGATTCACTTCACCCACTACTCCAAAACCCAAACTCATAATCACACCTTTGAAAGAATCCCATGTTCAAAAAGCTGTAATTTGTACTAGAAAACATAGAATTCAGATCAAAATTAGAAGCGGCGGTCATGACTTTGAAGGTCTTTCTTCTGTATCGGATGTCCCTTTCGTCATTGTCGATTTGTCTAAACTTCGATCCATTGATGTTCATGTCGAAAATAAAACTGCATGGGTTCAGTCTGGTGCAATCATTGGCGAACTTTATTATAAAATTGCAGAGAAAAGTCGAACTCTTGCCTTTCCTGCATCATTTTGCCCCACATTGGGTGTTGGCGGTTACTTTGGCGGAGGTGGGTATGGTCCTCTGTTTAGAAAATATGGACTTGCAGCTGATAATGTCATTGATGCTCGTATAGTCGATGCTAATGGAAAAATTCGAGACAGAAAATCAATGGGTGAAGATTTGTTTTGGGCTATCAGAGGAGGTAGTGCTGGTGGAAGCTTTGGTGTCATTCTCTCATGGAAAATCAGATTGGTTTCTGTTCCATCTACTGTCACTGTTTTCATAACCTCGAAAACTATTGAACAAGGTGCAGCTAAAATTGTTCATAAGTGGCAAGAAGTTGCTCACAAACTACCTAAAGAAATTGTGATTCTTGTTGGGTTTAGTTCCAAGAACGCGACTGGAAAAGGGAAGAAAACAATAGAAGCTTCATTCATCTCATTATTTCTTGGAAATACTGACAATCTCCTCACTCTGATGAAAGAGAGATTTCCAGAGTTGGGCTTAAAGAGAAAAGAATGTTTTGAAATGAGTTGGATTCAATCTGCAGTTGTTTTAGGTGGATATCCTTACGACAGTCCTACAAGTGCTTTACTGAATAGAACTCAATTTCCCAAGGGTTACTTTAAGATCAAATCTGATTATGTGAAGAAACCCATTCCACAAGTTGGACTAGAAGGGATTTGGAAAAGATTATTACAACCTGAAGCAGGTGGCGTTACGTTTCTTCCTTACGGTGGGAGGATGAGTGAGATTTCAGAACATGAAACTCCATTTCTGCATAGAGATGGTAACTTATTTAAAATTCTCTATACAGTTGGTTGGGTTAAACCAGGGGATGAGGCATCGAAAAAGCCTATAAGATGGATTAGACAAATGTACAAATTTACAAGACCTTATGTATCGAACTCCCCGAGAGAAGCATATGCCAACTACAGAGATATTGACCTAGGTCGTAGCAAGAACGGCACATCAAGTTATTTGCAAGGAAAAGTTTGGGGGAGCAAGTACTTCAAGAACAAACTACAAAAGATTAACATATGTGAAAAGTAAAGTGGATGCGGAAAATTTCTTTAGGAATGAACAAAGCATCCGAAGTGTTACATTTTAGGGAATAGCTCACTAGAGCTATTCTTTTATTTGAAACAAAAAGCATTTGTTTATGCTTATCGAATAAATAAAAGCCTTAATGTTGCTCGTTCTCTATCTCTCTAGTATAGTACTGGAAACATACTTTTGTAACTTGAAGTGAGTATCCGAATTGGTAATGAAATGGGAATCGCTTGTAGCCAACATGTAAACTTTTAATTGTTACTCTCCGTGCTTTCTAAGAATAGTGAATGATACCAAAAATGATTTATTAAAATTTATAAAGCAAAGGTGGGCTTCTGAATAATTTTATCAATCTTATAAAATGTTGTCCTTAATTAGGTGAGTTAAACATTTACTTGGTTGGGCTTTGTCAGAGAGTATAGAGTTAGGAGGAGAATGGCAGTGATGAAGATAACAGTTTTACCTAACTTCATACGGATGTAGGCACTCACGACTATAAGAGAAGGCACCCTGGTAGTTAGGACAAGAGGCGCTTCGGTTGGGTGTAGTTAGTAGAAATATTAGGTTATAACTAATTCTTTGAATTAGTTAGTTAAAAGTTGTTTTCTCTCTCTAAACTTGTTTCTATTATTACTCTTTAAGCTCTCTTGATTAACTATAAAAGAGGGATTGTTTTCTCATTGTATTTAACATTGACTTGAGAAGTTAATAACAGTTTTTACTTCAAGAAATTCAGAAATTCTTCATGGTATCAGAGCCAGAACCCTAGAATCGATTTTCAAAGAGAAATTGAAATCAAGAACACAAGAAGGAAGCTAATCTTCTGTCATCAAAGAATCAGAGGTACAGTCTTCGTCATCAAAGAACAACTTCAACATTGAAAGATGAATCCGAATCAAAATCTGGTATCTTATAATCCAAATCTATCTAATCTTATATCTGCTAGATTAGATGGATCAAATTTCCTTGTTTGGAAAGATCAGGTAGAGAATGCCTTGATTGGAAATGACCTAGTGTGCCACATCGATGGCACCTATAGTGAACCCCCTCAATTAACTGTAGTGGAATGAAGAGATGTAGCAAACCCAGCTTATCTCCAATGGCGGAGAACTGATAGTTTTGTGAAATCTTGCATAAAAGCAACAATCACACACTCTATTGCTTCTGATATCCTAGGGTTAAAGACTTCTAGAGAGATTTGGTGCTACTTAGAAATGGTGTTTCTTCAGGAATTTGAAGCCCAAAAATCCTCATTAAGGAATAAACTTCAAAATTTCAAGAAGGGTTCATTATCTATATCTGAATACCTAAGCAAGATTAAAAACCTTGCTGACTCACTTGTAGCTGTGAATGATAAAGTCCCTGAACCTGAGTTGACAAGAATTGTGCTTCAAGGATTAGGGAAAGAATACTCACAATTTGTCATTACCATACAAAATAGAGATGGGTTGCTAAGTTTTGGTGAACTTAAAAGTAGATTAACCCATCATGAACAATGGCTTAAGGAACAAGAGCCACCTATTGATCCAAGTGAATTATAATTTGTAAAGAAATTTCAGAATAGGAACAATTTCAGGTCATCACCTATGAAGTTCT
The DNA here is from genome assembly GCF_041429995.1 of Eschscholzia californica. NCBI lineage: Eukaryota > Viridiplantae > Streptophyta > Magnoliopsida > Ranunculales > Papaveraceae > Eschscholzia > Eschscholzia californica. The sequence goes on along the minus strand of NW_028238198.1, from coordinate 6,426,540 downwards.
CAAATCAAAATCAAAGTCTTGAATATGGACAGAAGGCACAATTCATACGAAATTCAAAACGATCCATGGCCCAGACAAGAAATAGTTTCTTTGATTTTACTACTGTACCTTGTGGTATATGCTATAAGTGGGGTCACACAGCTAGACAGTGTAGGATGAGGTTCAAAGACTTCTCTTCAGAAGCTTCTAAGTCTGCAAATAGAAATTTTGCAAATCTACATCTTCAAGAAATTGAAGATGAAGAAGAAGAAGAAGGAGAAAAAGAAGAAGAAGAAGAAGAAGAATTGGATCCACAAGAATGTGAGGATGAACAAGCTCATTATGGTGCTGACTTAGAAAATGAAAGTTCAATCCATGAGAATGCTTATCTATCTTAAATACAAAGGACAAAAGGTGGATAGCTGACACAGGTGCAACAAGGCATATGACTCACACAAAGGAAAATCTTACTTCTGCCATTCCTTATCAAGGATCAAATGGAGTTATGATTGGAGATGGCAAAATGCCTGAATATTGCTAATACTGGTCAAGCAACCTTAGTTACTGCGTCAAATGCTTTTCAACTCAAGAAGGTCCTACATGTTCCAACTATACAGAAAAACTTGTTGTCAATATCAAAATTTACAAAAGAAAACTTTTGTAGTGTGGAGTTTCTTCCTTGGGGTTTTATCATAAGAGACCTATGGTCCAAAGATACCTTAGCAGAAGGTCCAATGGTGAATAATCTTTACAGCATAGACTTTCAAATGGATCCATATGTGTTACCAAAAGAAGGGACAAAAATAGCATGTCTAGCAACAACAACTGCTGAGATATGGCACAATAGGTTGGGACATGCTGCTCAGGAGGTGATTCTGTCTTTGGAAAAAGATAACATGATTAAGATTACTTCAAAGAACTTTAAGCATGTTCATCTTGTCAATTGGGAAAAAGTCAAAGATTGCCCTTCTTTACTTCAGAAAATAGCACAACTACGCCTCTTCAGTTGGTGCACTGTGACATTTGGGGTCCAACACCTGTTACAACTAAATCAGGGATCAAATACTATATACTTTTCTTTGATGACTTTAGTAGGTTCTTCTGGATATACCCTATGAAACTAAGGTCTGACAGGTTGGAGTGTTTTGAACATTTTCAGAAACAACATGAGAAGCTTTTCTCTTTACCCATCAAAAGCTTTCAAAGTGATGGTGCACCTGAATTAAGCAAAGGAGAGTTTCAATCTCATCTAAAAAAATGTGGAATTATGTTTAGAAGCTCCTGCCCATATCCACCACAGCAAAATGGTCGAGCAGAAAGGAAAAACAGGCAAATCACTTTAGTGGGTAACCCTATTGTTCCAAGCTTTTATGCCAAAAGAGTTCTGGTTTCATGCCTATGCAGCTGCTACCTATATTATCAATAGGACTCCAAGTAAGCTACTAGACTATAAAACTCCTTACGAAATTCTTTTTCATAGAACTCCTGATTATGCTATGCTTAAAGTCTTTGGGTCTCTTTGCTATCCTTATTTGGGAAATGTTAAAGAGGATAAGCTCAACCCTAAGTCCTCCAAATGTGTTTTTATTGGGTATAGCCCATCACACAAGGGGTATAAATGTTTAGACATTGCCACTGGAAAAGAATATGTCTCCAGACATGTAATATTTGATGAGTTTTCATTTCCTTATGCAACTAAGATGCACCTATCCAATTCAAGTTCCAGCTTAGAGAAGGAACCCACTTATTCTTATCAAATTTTCCCTTACCTTCATTACCTGAGAACATGGATATATCCATTCCCTCCTATCATACTACCTATTCCTTAGATGATCAGACTCTTTTGCCTTCATCTTCAAAGAGTTCTATCTCTCCTATTTCTCTCCCTAGCTCTTCTCTCATTGAGCAGCCCGAGGTTGTGGAGTCTTCTATTCCCAGTCCAACTAATGTTCCTAATGTGCCAGATTCTAATGTCCATCCTATGAGAACTAGGCTAAAAAGTGGTATTGTAAGGCCTAAAACCATTCCTAACCATGTGGCACACTTTACTGTCCCTCATGCTCTCATCTCAAGTGTCACTTTACCCTCTATCATAGAACCCACAAGTTACAAAGAGGCTAGTAAGAATGAGCATTGGAAAAGAGCAATGAAAGAGGAGTTCCATGTTCTTGTTAAAAATGAGACATGGTCCTTGATTCCTAGAGAACCACATATGAATGTGTTGGGTTGTAAGTGGGTCTTCAAGGTTAAATACAACTCTGATGGTTCCTTACAGAGGTATAAGGCTAGGCTTGTTGCTCAAGGGTATAATCAACAAGAAGGTAAATTATATGGAGACTTTTAGTCCAGTTGTTAAAATTCAGACAGTTAGAGTTGTTCTTACTCTAGCAATTACTCAACAATGGCATATTCATTAGTTGGATGTGTCTAATGCCTTTCTCCATGGGCACCTAACTAAGATAGTGTATATGAAACAACCTCCCGGCTTTGCTGCTCCACAGTGCTCTGATTTTGTATGTTACTTACACAAAGCTATTTACGGGCTCAAGCAGGCTCCTAGAGCATGGTTTACCAGAATAGCTACATATCTTCAAAGTTGGGGTTTTATCAAGAGTAGTTCAGATACATCAATGTTTGTTTTTCAGTGTGATGAGCAAATGATGGTTCTCCTTCTTTATGTGGATGATATAATCCTCACTGGAACCACTGTTTCTCTCCTTGATCAACTCATAACTGATCTCACTAAGGAATTTGCTATGAAGAGACTTGGGGATCTTCATTATTGAGGTTAAGAGACACGCTTCTTCTTTGGTTCTCATCCAAACTAAATATATTCATGAATTGCTTGATAAAGCAGGTTGATGCACCCGAAAAGGTTGCACACCCAAGCGGAGGTACCAAGTAGTAACCGGTAAAATCGGAGTCGATCCAAGGATAGGAAGGTAGTTTGGATGTCGATGGGTCTTATCCACCGGTCTAGATATTTCAAGCTAACTTAGACTAAAAGGAAGAGGAACAGAGATAATGAAGGATTTTGATTAAATAAGTAAACAAGAGAAGAAAATAAGTAAAGCTAACTAGATAATCTAATGTAAATGGGCGAGAGAGATCCGAGAGAAGAGTCGAAGGAACAAGAGTCGGGAGGCAATAAATAAGTGAGAGAGGTGTCGATGTCCGAGAATCCATAATGATAAATCTACAACTATATGTAGTACGATCTAATGTTCCAAAAGTACAATCGATGTTCGACTCCTAAAGTAGATGTCTCTAAGTACTACGTATATCCAGAGATCATACTTAGTCAAACAAACGTCATAATCGGCTAATCCCGAGTCAAAGAAAGTGTTGTCTAGTCGCCTAACTATGTGAAGTGCATGACAAGACACATGAAAATATGACTTAGACTACGATCGATATCGAATACTTCGTTTCGTCTATTAACTATGCGAAGTGCTTAACAAGACACATGAAAATACGATCGAAACGATAATCGAAATAAATGAACATCAATTCGTAATCAAAACATCAAATCATATTAAACATAATCACGAATTCATCACATTTCATCTCATATAATCGACACACTAAAGTTAGCTAACATGGTGATTGAATAAGAAATGGAAAGAAAAATGATGAGAGAAGACATGGGGAACAAAACCCCTAAGGTTCCGGATCAAGAAGGTTGCCGGAAACTATAAAAAAAATCCGGCCAAAGAAGTGAAGATTCCGACCAAAAATCAAGAAATCCGGCCATGTGCACACTGTCCCGAGCCAAGGATTGCTGTCCGAGCTGCAGGTGCGTCCTGTGTGCGCGTCCGGCTGAGAGGAAGCTGCTGCCGAGTTGCTTCCAGGAAAGCTTCCGGTCGTGCACAGCAAGCTGCTGTTCGTGTTGGAAGGCTGCTGCTGTTCCGGCCTGCTGTCCAGTGCTCCTTGAAGCCTTCCCGAGCTGCTGGCCGCGACTTGCTGTTCCCGTGCTTGTGCTCTGCTGCTCTCGGGCCTATGCTTCCATGGCTGCCCGAGCTCTTGTAGTGCCCACCTTGCTTGGCCGGCCTACCTCCTTCTTCTCCCTTTTCCTTTCTTCCACTCAAATCCTAGAAGTTTAGAGCTCAAGAATACCCAAAAAGCCTAGCCTCTTCTCTTCTCTCGCTTGCTTGGTTGTTGAATGATGAAGATGATGAATAGTAGCCTAAACTACTAAAACCCTAGAGTCCCTTGACTTAGTCAATTCATTTAGACTTTGTTGACTCTAATCCATAAAGAGAATGTACTCATATAATTCCTCCTTGTCATTCTTCTTTGGGCTTGTGTGGGCTTTGGGCTTGGTTTAGAAACCAAGAGGTGCCTCCATCCTTGTCTCTACATCTTCAAATTGTCACAAAGGACTAAAATACCCTCAGACTTCTTTCTTTCATAACTTCCCCGTCCGAACTTCTTCCGTTTTCATCGTCGGACTCGTCATTGCCTCCACTTGTAATTTGATTTGCTTGAAGTCATTTTCTCTCATTTTGGGCACATGAAATGATAGTGATAATTCGCTCATTTTATTCCGAATCATACGCTTAACTCCAAAATAAGTACCTAACATGAAAACACATAAAATATTATTGATAACACTCGAAAATGACTAATTAGTCTAAGTTAGGCTCTCTAAATGTGACACTTTCGTGTCGCATCACAGGTCTCTCTGATTCTAAGCCTAGTGTGCTGCCAGAATCTGTGGGCAAAAGACTTTCCAAATTGGATGGTGAACTCATTGACAATGGTGTGTTCTATAGAAGCATGGTAGGGGGTTTACAATATGCAACAATGACTCGACCAGATCTCAACTTTAGTGTCAATTACTTGTCTCAGTTCATGCATGAGCCTAGGACAAGTCATCTTGTACTTCTTAAGAAGGTACTAAGATATCTGAAAGGCACAATTGGGGCTGGTATTGAGATTAAGAAAGGAAATTTGTCAGTGTTAAGAGGATACTCGGATTCAGATTGGGGAGGATGTCCTGACACTCGCAGGTCCACTAATGGCTATTGTATTTTTCTACGGTCTACTTTGATTTCTTGGTCTTCAAAGAAGCAGTCTACAGTTTCTAGATCTTCAACAGAAGCTGAGTATCGTGCTCTCTCTCTAGCAACCTCTAAGCTATTGTGGGTATCCTATTTACTTGAAGAACTTGGTGTTTCAGTCATCACTCCTATGGCTTTGTCTTGTGATAATATGGGAGTGATGCACCCGAAAAGGTTGCACACCCAAGCAGAGGTATCAAGTAGTAATCCGGCAAAGCCGGGATCGATCCAAGGATAGGAAGGTAGTTTGGATGTCGAAGGGTCTTATCCCCCGGTCTAGAAATCAAATGCTAACTTAGACTAAAAAGGAAACAAACACAAATGGGGGGCTTTATAATGAAATAAGCAACAAAGAAGAAAGCAAGTAAAACAAACTAATTTATCAATGTAAACGGGCGAGAGAGATTCGAGAGAAGAGTCGAAGGAATAAGAGTCGGGAAGCAACAAAAGTCGGGACACAAATAAGTGAGCGAGGTGTCGAAGTCCGAGAATCCATGATAATAAACCTATAACTATGTACGGTCCAATCGAATGGATTTATGTAAATCTAGTCTCGATTCCTAAGGTGGACGTTCATAAGCACTACGTATGTCCGGAGATAATACTTAGTCAAACAAACTTCCTAAACGATTAAAACCGAATCCTCGAAAATGTCGTCTAGTCGCCTAACTATGTGAAGTGCATGACAAGACACATGAAATTTGAATCTAGACTACGATCGATATCGATCACTTTGCCTAATCGATTAACTATGCGAAGTACTTGATAAGACACATGAAAAACGATTGAAACAAGTAATCAAAATAAGTGAACATCAATTTATTATCAAAACATTAAATCATATCAAACATAATCACAAATTCATCACATTTCATCCATATAATCGACACACTTGATTTAGCTAAACATGGTGATAAGTAATAAATGAAAAGAAGATGATGAGAAATCCCCCTTTTTTCGATGTATTTCGAGGCTAGGTTCGTCGGAAAATATGAGTAGATGAGGTTCAGCCGATCTCCCCTTAGCAAATTTCTGGATTTCCCCTTAACAGTGCGTAATGGCTGTCTCCGAGCAAAAAATCAGATCTCCCCTTAGCAATCAGCATCATCTTCTTCATTTAAAACCCACCACCATTAAAGCTTCACCAAGCTTTCTCTCTCTAAGCAATTTTCAACCAAAACCAAATCAAACCACATGGGAAGTTAGCCAAGGACGTGAGAAGTAAAAGCCCCATGATTTCGGATCAAGAAGGTTGCCGGAACCCTAGAAATCCGAGAAAACAACTTCCGGCCAAAGTATGAAGTTTCCGGCCAAAATAGCTTAGATCCGAGCCGGTAGCTTCTGTCCCGAGCATGTCCGACCTGCAGCCGCGTCCCGTGAAGACAGCCGTGCTGCAGATGCGTCCCGGAGTGTCGGCCCTAGCTGCAGCAGCCGCATCCCGTGGGAGCTTCCAGTCTCGTCCTCCATTGCTGTTGTACGCGTCCGCGAGAAGCTCCCGTGTTCAGATGCGTCCCGTAGAACGTGCTGCAGCTTCCCGTGCAAGCGTCCTCCATTACCATCCCGAGCAGGCCGAGCTGCTGCCGGCCAAGGCTAGGCCGGCCTTGAGCTTGGCCGGCCTTGCTTTGGCCGGCACTCCTCCTTCTCCTTCTTCTCTCTTTCTTTCACTACCAAACCCTAGAAAACTTCAAAAACACCCCAAGAACCCTAGCCCTTTTCTCTCTCCCTTACTTAGTGAAGAAGATGATGAATAGTCCCCCTTTTGATTCCTTTTTCTCACTTGTGTATACACAACCCTAGAATCTCTATTATTCTCTTCCTCTTTGGGCTCTTGGGTTGGGCTTCTTTCTAAAGCAAGGGAGTGTCTTCATCTTGTCTCTACATTTAGAACCAAGGGGGTGCCTTTATAGAATCCTTGGCTTCTTTCTTTCATAACTTCCCCGTCCGAACTCCGAATCAACTTCCGTTTTCACCGTCGGACTCGTCATTGACTTTACTTGTTGTTTGACTTCTGATTTTGACCAAAATGACCAAAATACCCCTGGTGCTCTTTTCTTCCATTTTGCCGCATAAGATGAAAATGTGATAATTCGCTCTCTTTATTCCGAATTACACGCCAAACCACAAATAAACTACCTAGCACTAAAAACACATAAATTATTAGAAATAAAACTCGAAAAGAACTAACTCATCAAAGTTAAGTGACCTAAATGTGGCATTTTCACGCCACATCAGGGAGCCAAATACCTTGCTTCCAACCAGTGTTTCATGCTCGCACGAAGCACATTGAAATTGATTATCATTTCATTAGGGATTTGGTGTTGAGTTCTACATTGGAGATTTGCTTTGTGACTTCTGAGGAGAATTTGGCTGATATTTTTACGAAGGGCATCTTGTTCTCTCAGTTTCACTATATTCGGAGCAAACTTATGTTTCTTCCCTTGTCGAATCATTAGTTTGAGGGGGGCTGTCAGAGAGTATAGAGTTAGAGAGATGATTGAGGAGAATGGCAGTGATGAAGATAACAGTTTTACCTAACTTCGTAAGGATGTAGGCACTCACGACTATAAGAGAAGGCACCCAGGTAGTTAGGACAAGAGGCGCTTCGGTTGGGTGTAGTTAGTAGAAATATTAGGTTATAACTAATTCTTTGAATTAGTTAGTTAAAAGTTGTTTTCTCTCTCTAAACTTGTTTCTGTTATTACTCTTTAAGCTCTCTTGATTAATTATAAAAGAGGGATTGTTTTCTCATTGTAATTAACATTGAATTGAAAAGTTAATAATAGTTTTTACTTCAAGAAATTCAGAAATTCTTCAGGCTTAAAGCGTAGTTTTTCATTTTAAAAGAAATAACCAAAAAGAAGAGGCTTATCACACTAATAAATCTCAATTTTCATTTGAATATATCTAACTTAAAAAAGATACTCCCCTTTGACTATAGATAGATGTTAACTTGATAACACATTTAAACTAATAGTATATGTCTTAGTAATAATTTTGTCGTTATAATTTTGTGGAGAAGATCTTTACTATTAACATCACACAATAACCAAACTAACTAGGACCATATGAAGTTGAGCAAATCCAATTGAATAAGTTTCTAGGTAGGTAATGGTTCTAAAATTTCAACGCATATCAAAATATTTTTCTTTGACCTTCTTTTATATAATGTTGTAGAACTCTTGGAGTTTGAAGTCATAGTCTTGAATAGTTTAGAATGGAAATCACTTATTTAAATATCTAAGTCAATTGTTATATTTAAAAAGTTTATCCATCAATTTAAATTCTTGAATTGTATGAAGAAAAAAATGATTTATCCAAAGTCGAACCTTCAAACAGTCAAACTTGTACTTGCTTGGTAATTTCATTTACTTGTCAAGAAAGATAACCATCTATTTTGACAATCGACCTTCAAAGTTCAAACCATCTAGATTAATCTATAAATAATCAACATCAAGTTAAACACTATAAATATAGTGGGCTATCTATATTTCTATATCCACCAAACAACAACAAAAAAACATGGGTACTTCAATCTATTTGATACTTGTTTCAGTTCTATCTTCTTTCTTTTGGTTCTCAATCTCATTTGGAGCCTCAAGCCCACTTTATGAAAGCATTCTACAATGTCTTCCCCAACATTCTCAATTACCCATCCCAGTTTATACCCGAACGAGTTCTAACTATACATCAATCTTGGAATCTACCATTTACAATCTGAGATTTACATCACCCACTACTCCAAAACCCAAAATCATAATCACACCATTGCAAGAATCCCATGTTCAAACCGCTGTAATTTGTGCTCAAAAACATGGAATTCAGATTAAAATTCGAAGCGGGGGTCATGACTTTGAAGGTCTCTCTTATGTATCTGATGTTCCTTTCATAGTTGTCGACTTGTCCAAACTTCGGTCCATTAGTGTGGACGTAGAAACTAGTACTGCATGGGTTCAGTCTGGAGCAACCGTCGGTGAACTCTACTACAGAATTGCAGAAAAAAGTCGAAATCTCTCCTTTCCTGCATCATTTTGCACCACATTAGGAATCGGTGGGTACTTTGGTGGAGGTGGGTATGGTCCTATGTTTAGGAAATATGGTCTAGCGGCTGATAACATCATTGATGCTCGAATAGTCGATGTTAACGGCAGAATTCTGGACAGAAAATCAATGGGTGAAGATTTGTTTTGGGCTATTAGAGGAGGTAGTGCTGGTGGAAGTTTTGGTGTCATTCTCTCATGGAAGATCAAATTGGTTCCTGTTCCATCAACTGTGACTATTGCCATAACCAGAAAAACTATAGAAAAAGGTGCAACTTCAATTATTCAGAGATGGCAAGAAGTTGCTCATAAACTACCTAAAGAAGTCCTACTTATTGTTGGCCTCAGTGTCACAAACTCAACTGAAAAAGGAAAGAAAACGGTACAAGCTTCGTTCGTCTCCTACTTTCTTGGAGGTGCTGATAAGCTTCTAACTCTGGTGAAAGAGAGATTTCCAGAGTTGGGTTTGGAGAAAAAAGATTGTCTTGAAATGAGTTGGATTCAACTTGTACTTGTCCTAGGTGGATATCCTATTGATGGTCCTACAGATAATTTACTCAATAGGACTCAACCAAAGACTTTCGCTATGATCAAATCTGATTATGTGAAGAAACCTATTTCAAAAGTTGGGTTAGAAGGGATCTGGAAAAGAGTTTTAGAAAATAATCAAGAAGGTTCTCTTTCCTTCGTGCCTTATGGGGGGAGGATGAGTGAGATATCAGAGATTGAAATTCCATTCCCTCACAGAGATGGCAACTTATTTAAGATGATTTATACAGTTAATTGGTCAAAACCAGAGGCCGAGGCAGCTAAAAACCGCACCGATTGGATTAAAAGCTTGTATAAATACACGACACCTTATGTTTCAAAGTCTCCAAGAGGAGCATACGTTAACTACAGAGATATTGACTTAGGTCAGAGCAAAAATGGTACTGCCAGGTACTTGGAAGGAAAAGTTTGGGGAAGCAAGTACTACAAGAATAACTACGAAAGATTGGTGCACATAAAAAGCAAAGTTGACCCTCAAAATTTCTTTAGAAATGAACAGAGCATCCCGAGTGCTGCATTTTCTTGAGAATAAGTTACTAGATCTGCTAGTTTATTATGAAAGGCATCACGGATATATTGAATAAATGACACAATGTTAGTACTTAGAAGTTTTTAGTGAAGTAGTGTATCTAAATTGTATTGATTGATATTGTGTATGGCTCATACTTCATATAGGAAATAAATGATACCAAGAGATATATTGGATATGCGAAAGCTTCTCTTTGATTGTCAACTCATAGTGGTTATCAGTGAAGGATTCAGGATCTACTTTCAGGAGGGGCTAAAAAAGTAAACTCGTTACAGTTACATACGACTATTCCGAGAACTAGAATTTTGCTAAAGTCATGCTGTTCCCAAGACTATTACTCTTGCATAAATAAAGTCCTTTCCAACAATTTAGTTATATTTTACAAAAAATAAAAATTACTTATTATTTTAATTAAAGGAATATCTGTTTAGGTATAAATAGCTTATATATTAACTAACTAAATGTTTAAGAAAATGATGACAAATTATCTATTTATTTATTTTGTCAATGTATATTTGGAATGAGTTATTATGGTTGATTTCGTATATGCCATTCAATTTCGAAAAATTAAGGTTTTCATTTTTCCTTTAAAATCAACCATAAATGTATTAGTATGATAACTCAGACTTCGTTACAAAAGTGAAGTTAATTGGCGACAGACTGCTGACGAAACTGACCTTTATAATCTCCGTTTGGTAAGCCAGTACCAACGACATATCCAAAGATGTTAGAAATGTGGCGCACTACCAACGGCTTGTATCAGAACATTTCTCTTGTCTTAAAATCACCTTTGATTATCTTGCTAGTTTTATGGCGTTTATTAGAAAACAATAATATTCCAAGTGTTATAAAATGGAATTGTATACATTAGTACCAAGGATTAGTACTCAAGTGGATCTAAAGAACAAGTAATATGGGTGAAATGAAAGGGGGCATGAAAAGGATGCCACCAAGTCAAGGGAGGCTATAGCCTCCCCTGACCATATGGTGGATCCGCTGGTGGTGGTTATCCAAGTCAAAACCAATTGGCAAGTGTAGAGGACTTGAACTAGTAAGTAACCAATTCTCATTAATCAAAACAGAAATTTCAACTCTATTTATAGAGCTTGAAAAACAGAAATTTCAACTCTATTTATAGAGCTTGAAACTAACTTCTCAACAGACTTTTAACAAATATCCTAACTAACTTGTGGTTATGATACTGTGCTTCTCCTTATGATACGATACATCACACTATAGTGCACTATAGTGAATAGAGATCATTTTGGTAGCCAGTAATTTTGGAAAAAGTGAAAATCAAGTGCAAGATGTTTGATTTTGGAATGGAAAACTGGGTTTGAAGCTAAGACAATTGCAGAGACATTATCACAGTATAGGAGAGGAGGAGACGATAAAGAGCAATGTAAATCCTTAAGTAAATTGCAAACCCATGTAACTTCAGCAGCAGCAGATTGAGCTAATGCTCGATACTCTGACTCTGTAAAAGAGTGAGAAACCGTTGGTTGCTTCTTGACTGACCAACTAATAGGATTTCCTGCAAGATAAATGACATAGGCACCCATAGATTGACTGTCAAAAGGGCTACCAGCCCAATCGACATCAACATAAGCTTGAATCCCAAATGTGGATGACTTAGAAATTCGAATAGCATGATAGATAGAACCCTTAAGATATCTCAGAATTCTTTTAGCTGCAGTAAGATGAACATCAGTTGGCTTGTGCATAAATTGACACACTTTGCTAACAACAAAGTTGATATATGGTCTAGTGCAAGTGAAGCATTGAAGAGCACCAACCATACTTCTGAAACTAGTGAGATCACTGAGAGGAACACCACCGGTGGGTAGAAGTCTTGTTTTGGCAGCAATGGGAGTTGAGCAAGGTTTGACACCAGTCAGCTGAGTTTTCTCTAAGAGGTCCAAAATATACTTAGATTGAGTAAGAGTAATACCAAATTTGTCTCTATGAGCCTCCAACCCCAAGAAATAATGTAATGGGCCAAGGTCTTTCATTGAGAACCTTGTGCCTAAGTCTGATATAATTCGTTGAAAAAGAGTAGAGGATGAACCAGTGATCAAGATATCATCAGCATAGACTAACATATAAACCAAATGAATGCCATTTCTGTATACAAATGAGAAGAATTTGCATTTGATTTATGAAATCCCAGACTAAGAAGAGAGTCAACCAATTCTTCATACCAAGCTCTTGGGACTTGCTTTAAACCATATAAGGATTTATGAAGTTTGCACACATAGTGAGGATGATTAGGGTCTTGAAAGCCAGATGGTTGAGACATATAAACATTATCCTTCAAAGTTCCATGAAGAAATGCATTGCTCAAATCTAATTGCCTGACACGAGTATACACTTATAAATGATACCAAAAATGATTTATTAGAATTTATAAAGCAAAGAAAAAAAAAAAGAAAAAAAAAGAGAGGCTAATGACACTAATCAATCTCAATTTTCATTTGAATATCTTTAACATAAAAAGATAGGGTGTAATAATTTGAAGCTCAAGAACGATTTTAGAATATACTTCCCTTTTACTACAAATAGATGTTAACTTGAAAAATAACTCCAATGTTTCAAAAACTCGAACAGCCACATTTAAACTAATATATGTCTTAGTAATAATCTTGTGGAGAAGATCTGTACTATTAACATCACGCAATAACCAAACTAACGAGGAACATATCAAGTTGAGCAAATCCAATTGAATAAGTTTCTCGGTAGGAAATGGTTCTAAGGTTCAACATGTATCACATTGATGCAACATTTCAAAACATTTTTCTTTAACTTTCTTTTATATAATGTTGTAGAAGTTTTGGACTTTGAAGTCATAGTCTTGAATGGAGTAGTATATGTTGAGATACGTGTGTAAACACGTGATATAAGAGACGAATCAAGATGAGGAGATCCGACAATCAAGACTATTCCAAGATATGTGAAGATCAAGAATATTCAGTTTCATATATTTAGAATATTTCTTGTAATATATCTAATATTATTATTAGATATATTTTATATTGTTTCTTAGTTTAGTCAGGAGAAACTAGGAAACCCTGACCCTAATTTCTCTATAAATAAGAAAGGGTTCTAAGGATTAAATCATTCGATTACTAATCAATCATTGTAACGAATCACCACAATTGTGGTTAATAAGTATGTAGTCATTCTGCCTTTCTCTGAGGAAGTAGGTCGTGAATGTCCGACTGAACCTCGTTAAATATGGTGTCCTTTATTTATGTTCATCTATCTCCAATTATCACATTATCGTGAATTTCTACATGGTATCAGAGCCAGGGCGATTGTTATTATCTATGAGAAGTCTTACTCTTCTTCGTGAAGATCGATCCAGACAAGACTAAACCAAAATCAATTTATCCTGGTTTGAATCTCTTGTTCTGATTTCTTCATTTGAACTTCTCAAGTCAAAACCTTAGGTTTGAATTCAGATTCTAAAAAAAGAAAAAAAAAAATTCCTCTCTTTCCAACGATTTTCTTTCGTTGTGATTCTACTTTCCAGTCACTTTCTTGATTTGTTCGACTTTTACAAAATTCTCTTGTGTTTATTGTTCTCACTTCCAAACCGAGAACACCGGGTAGAAGATGACATTATGTTATCATATGGCTAATGAGGTTTTCAAGAAGAGTGTGAAGGTTTTGGATGTGATTATTTCACTCTTTTCTTCAAGTCGGTCACTTCAAAAGTTTTGTGTTCCGACTGGCGGGAGGGTGTTGAGATACGTGTGTAAACACGTGATATAAGAGACGAATCGAGATGAGGAGATCCGACGATCAAGACTATTCCAAGATATTTGAAGATATGTGAAGATCAAGAATATTCAGTTTCATATATTTAGAATATTTCTTGTAATATATCTGATATTATTATTAGATATATTTTATATTGTTTCTTAGTTTAGTTAGGAGAAACTAGGAAACCCTGACCCTAATTTCTCTATAAATAAGAAAGGGTTCTAAGGATTAAATCATTCGATTACTAATCAATCATTGTAACGAATCACCACAATTGTGGTTAAGAAAGTATGTAGCCATTCCGGTTTTCTCCGAGGATGTGGTCGTGAATGTCCGACTGAACCTCGTTAAATATGGTGTCCTTTATTTATGTTCATCTATCTCCAATTATCACATTATCGTGAATTTCTACAGTATATTAATCTTCCTCTATGAGTTTAGAATGGAAAATCACTTATTTGAGTATAAAAATTATGGTGTCCTTTATTTATGAAGACGACTCACACAACCCGCAAGTTCGTCCCAAAATTGTACCGTATAGAAATTAACCTTCTATACTAAATCTTCGACGACCGAGAAATTAAACACCGCTCAAAATTATGAACAAAATTTCTCTCTCACTTGCTTTCTCTCTAGCTCTCTCTAAAGAAGAGTTGTTGTATTTGTTGTTTTTAATGTTGAATAGGATCTCAAACCCCATATATATATATAGGATAAACCGACCTAAGCTTCTCAAATCAAACCGCCTAAGTTACAAATTGGAAACCAAGCACAAATTGGAAATCCAAATTGAAATCGCCATCCAAGCCTAAACCGCCTCTCACAATTTGGTACAATTCCAAAACTGCCTCTTACATATCTGATGTGCCTTTGATAGTTGTCGATTTGTCCAAACTTCGGTCCATCGATGTAAACGTAGAAACTAGTACTGCGTGGGTTCAGTCTGGTGCAATCGTCGGTGAACTTTATTATAGGATTGCAGAAAGAAGTAGAACTCTCACCTTTTCTGCATCATTTTGCACCACAGTAGGAATCAGCGGGTACTTCGGTGGAGGTGGGTATGGTCCTTTGTTTAGGAAATATGGTCTAGCGGCTGATAACGTCATTGATGCTCGAACAGTCGATGTTAATGGCAGAATTCTTCTGCACAGAAAATCAATGGAAGAAGATTTGTTTTGGACTATTAGAGGAGGTAGTGCTGGTGGAAGTTTTGGCGTCATTCTATCATGGAAGATCAAATTGGTTCCTGTTCCGTCAACTGTGACTATTGCCATAACCAGAAAGACTATAGAAAAAGGTGCTACTTCAATTATTCAGAGATGGCAAGAAGTTTTTCATAAACTACCTACAGAAGTCCTACTTTCTGTTGGCCTCAGTGTCACAAACTCAACTGAAAAAGGAAAGAAAACGGTACAAGCTTCGTTCATCTCCTACTTTCTTGGAGGTGCTGATAAGCTTCTCTGGTGAAAGAGAGATTTCCAGAGTTGGGTTTGGAGAAAAAAAGATTGTTTTGAAATGAGCTGGATTCAACTTGCAGTTGTCGTAGGTGGATATCCTATTGATGGTCCTACCGATAATTTACTCAATAGGACTCAACCAAAGACTTTTGCTATGATCAAATCTGATTATGTGTAGAAACCTATTTCTAAAGTCGGGTTAGAGGGGATCTGGAAAAGATTTTTAGAAAATAATCAAGATGGTTCTCTTACCTTCGTGCCTTATGGGGGGAGGATGAGTGAGATTTCAGAGCATGAAATCCCATTCCCTCATAGAGATGGAAACTTATTTAAGATTATTTATACAGTTAGTTGGTCAAAACCAGAGGCCGAGGCTGTTAGAGTATAAGGATCGAGATCCGAAGATATCAAATATCAACCGTCCAAGATATATGAAGATCAGATGGATCGACATGAAGAGATCCGACGATGAAGATGAGTCCAAGATATTGGAAGATATCGAAGATATTTTTAAGACATCTCTTGTAACTATTTAATAGTAATATTGAGTAGAGATTATATTGTTTCCTAGTTTAGTTAGGAAAAACTAGGAAACCCTAAACCCTATAAATAAGAGATGGATTCTAGGAGTTTAAGCATTCGATTACTAATCAATCATTGTAATGAACCACCACAATTGTGGATAATAAAGTATGTAGTTGTTCTGGCTTTCTCCGAGGATGTAGGTCGTGAGCTTCCGACCGAACCTCGTTGAATATTGTGTTCTTTATTTTAGTTTGTATCTTCTACTCTATCAATTAACATGAACTTTCACAGAGGCAGCTGAAAAGCGCACCAATTGGATTAAAAGATTGTACAAATACACGACACCTTATGTTTCAAAGTCTCCAAGAGAAGCATACGTTAACTGTAGAGATATTGACCTAGGTCAGAGCAAAAATGGTACTGCCAGTTACTTCGAAGGAAAAGTTTGGGGAAGTAAGTACTACAAGAATAACTATGAAAGATTAGTGCAAGTAAAGAGCAAAGTTGATCCTGAACATTTCTTTAGAAATAAACAGAGCATCCCGAGTACCGCATTTTCTTGAGAATGAGCCACTAGAGCCGCTAGTTTATTTGAAAGGCAGGTAAATATATGGAATAAATGCCTCAATGTTAGTACTTCGAAGTTTTTGGTGAAGTAGTTTATGTAATTTGTATGGAGTGATATTGTGTATGGTTCATATAGGTAATAAATGATACCAAGAGATATCTTGGATATGTGAAAGCTTCGCTTTTGATTGTCAACTCATAGTGGTTATCCAACTCAAAACCAATTGACAAGTGGAGAGGACTTGGACATTATATTATTGGTTGTTATATCGCCCTGCTCTTATGTGGGACATTCTCACACGCCCCCTCACGTGTAAGGTTATTTGAGCCTAACACTTGTGCTGTTTTATCTTTTCGGGTGACGTGGAGCAAATGTGTCTTTTAAGCCTATCATGTTGGACCTAACACTGATACCACGCTAAGCTTGTGATCATCCAACTCGAAACCAATTGACAATGAGTGGAGAATACTTAGACATTATATTATTGGTTGCTAGATCACCCTGCTTCCACGTGGGACTATTCTCACAAAGGTGATTGTGCAAACCTATTGGTTATACAGTGCAGGAAGTTAAAAAAGAATAGTTTACTCCTAAACCTACCTAGTGTGGGTGTGGAAGGGAATTCTGAAGGCGACCGCTTTGTTACAGGTGGTCTACCATGGCTAAATTTTTTGAAGTAGTATAGAAAAAGACGCCTTTAGGAAAAATAGGTCAACATCAGTATTTCCTAAAGTAAATGTCACGGGTTTCCTTAAAGTAAACCCTACCTCTGTTTGATTGATCGGGGACTCAACCATGTGGTTATTGTGGACGCAGAAATGTGGCTTCAAAAGAGAACTTCTGAACAGTATCCCACACTTATTTAGATGGGCTTGAAACTCTCCCTTGGCCAATTCCAAAGCACCATCACTCTGAAAGCTCTAGATAGGAGTAGATAGAAGCTTTTCATAGTGTCTTTGGAAGTGTTGGAAACAACCCAAACTATCAGATATTTGTTTCATTGGGTATATGCAAAAGAAACTACTGAAGTCATCCATGAATAGAATATAATACCTAATGCCCGAATTTGTAGTAACTAAAGATGGACCCTAGATGTCACAGTGAATCAACTCAAGTGGGGTGGAGGAAGAGTTTGTGGATGAAGAGAAAGGAAGTCTCTGGCTTTTCCCTAACTGGCAAGAAGTACATACATCATAGTTGTCTTTGGAAGAAATGGAAAATTGTTGACTTCTTTCCAAAACTGAGATTACATCTTTGGAAGGATGGCCTGCTCTGTTGTGTCATGTCCTAGCTGAGGCATTGACACTATAGGCTTGCTCTAGTGGTATCTCAGATGGACTATCACAGAGACTCATAGTAAAGTCAATACTATACAGATTATTCACCATTGGACCACCAACAAGGAGCTCTTTAGACCAGAGATCTCTAATAAGGAACCCCCAAGGCAAAAATTCAACACTACAGAAGTTTTCCTTAGTGAATTTTGAGATGGATAGGAGGTTCTTATGAATAGATGGGACATGTAATACCTTTTTGAGCTCAAAAGCATATGCTTCAACAATCACAATAGCTCTGCCTATCATAATTCCATTATCACCTTTATATGGAGAACTATAATTAAGAATAGTTTTGGTATGTGTCATGTGACTTGTAGCTCCTGTGTCAGCTATCCACTTCCCATCTTTGTCACTGTAACTAGTTAAGTGAATCTCTTCAGCTGGTACAGAGGGATTCCGAGGAGTGGAAATTAGTGCTCCAAAATGAGCTTGCTCTTCCTCTTCATCCTGTTGTTCTAGGGAATCCTCTCCTTCTTCCTTATCATCTTCAATCTCTTGTAAATGGAGATTGACAAAGTTTCTTGGTGGGGTTCTTTGTGAGGAAGATGACTCTGGAAAATCTTTAAATCTGATGCGACATTGTCTAGTTGTGTGACCCCATTTATGGAAAATAGCACAAGGTATAGCGGTATAATCAAAGAAATTATTTCTGACAGGAGTAGGGTGTGCTTTTGATGGAAATTTTAACCCATAATCAAGAGATTGATTATGTGGAACTGATCTTGCACCCTTAAATGGGGAATGCCGGGACATACCCGTAGTTTCAAACCTTTTGACAAAGTAAGACTCATGCTCATCAATGGGTTCCTGTTCTTTGAGCCAATGTTCATGGTGGGGAAGTCGACTCTTAAGTTCAGCAAAGTTTAAAGATCCTTCTCTACTCTGAATTGTAATGGCAAATTGTGAATACTCTTTTCCCATACCTTGAAGAGAATTTCTTGAGAGTTCAGAGTCAGAAACTCGATCATTCACAACCACAAGCGAATCAGCAATATTCTTTATCTTACTTAGGTATTCGAAAATGGATGTTGAAACCTTTCTTGATGGTTTGAAGCCTATGTCTCAAGGAAGATTTCTTTGCCTCAAATTCTTGAAGAAAAATTAGTTCAAGATAAGTCCAAATTTCTCTTGCTGTCTTCAAACCCAATATGTCTCATGCAATTGAGTGAGAAATTGTAGCTTTAATACAAGATTTGACAAAACTGTCATTTTTCCGCCATTAAAGATAGGCTGGATTTACAACACCTCTTCCCTCAAGAACAATTAACTGTGGGGGTTCTTCATTTGTTCCATCAATTTCGGAAATTAGATCATTTCCAATTTGGGCATTCTCAATTTGGTCTTTCCTGACCAAGAAATTTGAACCATCTAAACGAGCTGAAATTAAACTTGTAATATTTGCATTATAAGAAGACTGACCTGAATTAGGGTATTTGATTTGTAGCCATTTCGTGAAGAGATTAAGTCTCTGATTCTTTGATATAGAAGATCCAACTATTTTCCAATACGAACTTGAGAATTCAACTCGAAAAATGACAAGGAATAGCAGAAACCTCTAGTGATTTGAAGCTATCTTGTTCTTGAATTTAGTCCCACTTGAGTTTTCCTGAATTCGATGATTCGAAAAAAAACTCGCTAGGGCTCCGATACCATGAAAGTGAAGTTTTGATATTATTACTTCAACAACTCTAAACGAATTACAATTACAAACTCTTAGTATGTAGAATTGAGAGAGAGAGAATAACAGAATTAAGAGGTTCGGTATTAGAGAGAGAAAGTTAGTTAAGTGTTAGTTAAGTATAAGTAACCCTATAACTAATAGCTAATCTGACTATTAATAAGAGGGACACGAGCGAACTAAGCGTGTGAGGTGAGTGCCCATAGAAACCGTCTATTCTTACTTTCATCCTTTCCTTAACTGTTCTTCTTTTACTTAAGCCCTTTTTTACTTTCTGTGTTCAACATCAGTCCCTTCTCTCTCTTCTCTCTTACAACTTGGTTGGCTTAAAACGTAATTTTTCATTTTCAAAAAAAATGACCAAAAAGAAGAGGCTTATCACACTAATTAATCTAAATTTTCATTTGAATGTCTCTAACATATAAAGGTAGGAGGGTATAATAATTTTAAGCTGAACAACGATTTGGAAATATACTTCTCTTTGACTATAAATAGATGTTAACTTGAAAAATAACTCCAATGTTTCAAAAACTCTATGAGACACATTTAAACTAATATATGTCTTAGTAATACTCTTAGTTTTTATTATTGAGAAGATGAATTACAACTGCAGAGTTATGCTCTTTAAATAGAAAAATTACTAGCATAAAAGTAGGATGAAACTCTTGACTAACTAACTCCTAAAGACTAGGAATGCATGAATAGAAACTAACTCCTAAAGACTAGGAATGCATGACTGGAAAACAGAATTGAAGTTATCTACTGACTTAGTCAGAAATAGTAACTAGTAAACTTCTAAAGCTTAGTCAACATAGCTGGTGTGACTCTAACATTCCCCCTCAACACCAGCATCTATTCTTTGCACCATCCCGAGCTGGTGACTGAAGTTTTCGAACTTCTTGCTGTTCAGACTTTTAGTAAAAAAATCTGCCACTTGTTCATTTGTGTCAATATACTTCAGTTGGATCTCTTCTTGCAATACTTTCTCCCTTAGAAAATGATGATGTATCTCTACGTGCTTAGTTCTTGCATGAAAAACAGAATTTTCAGCCAAATGTATTGCTATTGGTTATCGCAGTGTTGATGGGCCTAGAAAGTTTCCTAAATAGGTCTACACCCGCAAGTGCACGGGTGTCAAGTTGTAAAGTTCCGGTAAGACCGGTTCGTTCCTCAGAGACTAAGTCAAATTTCAATTCTAATCTTAAAACTATTATGTCTTCAAAATAGTGGTTTGATTGGTAATATATTTTTTTTTTTCAAATAATAAAAAGATAAATAGCAATTAAAATTTAAATAATACTAAAGTTGATATTCAGATAAAGGGGACCTAGGGTTTTCCGAATCCGTCCCTCTAACAATTCTAACGACACTTTATTTGGATTTAATTAACAAGTTCTTTATATAACTCAGATTTTTGGTCCATGAATGGTCTAAAAATCCGGAAGATTTTATTGTGAAAAAAACAATAAAAATGATTAACAAATCATATCGTTAAAATTATTTATGAAGAACTTCATCTAAGACCCTAGATAACAGATTAGTTACTCATAGACATTATATAAAAAAAATATTGGAAAATAAAGTAAAGAGAGGGAGAAGAAAACTTAACTTTTTTCGCTATTTTAAAACCAAATAGGACCTTAGGGAAAGGATTTCCTGTTGATTTTCCACTGTTCTGCCAAACGCACCCTCTAGGAAAACGATTTTCTCAGAAATATTTTCCCTGTGAGAAAATTATTTTCTCACCTATTTTCTCATCTTCTCCAACTATCTTTTTCTCTATAATTTTCTGTTTCTTTTCTTATAAACTCTCTGTAGCTTTTCCTTTCTGTCTCTTTAACTTAATTAACCGGAAATAACAATGAAACAAATCGAAATTTCTTTAAAACCGAGAAATGATCTCACTATTAATCTCTCTCTCTCTCTCTCGATTACAACTTCCTGTTTCTATCTCTCTCTGTAATCTCTCTCTCTCACTAAGAACAAAGACTACATAAAAGAAAAATTAAAAAAAGAAAAGGTGATGATGATGAAATAGTTTCTGTCTCTGTTTCTTTCTCTCTCTCAAACCCGAGTGATTCTCCTCTTTCTCTCTGTCTAAACTCTGTTTTTTTTTTCTAGCCGTGGAGAGATAATCCCCTCTTGTTTTATCTGTTCACCTATATAGAGAAGAAAGATCGAAAAATCCTCCCCTATTTCCATCCATCTTCAGCTATATTAGTTGCGGTTTTTAGAGAGAGAAAATATCTTCTCTCTATAAAAACAGCAACTTTATCTCTTCATCTAGCTCACGGTTCCTGTCTCTCTTTCCTTCTCTTCTTTCTTCTTACCATTTCTGCTTCCCTAAAAACAGCAACTCTATCTCTTCATCTAGCTCCCGAAAAGTGTACCGAAATTTCGAAGTAACTGTCAGATTGCATGCCAAGTGTCACAGAAAGATTTGCTTTTGACTCAAACATTGACTGACTATTATTCCCTGGTCCGGACTCCGATTCCAGTTCCGCTTTCGCCGATAGATTCGTATTGGATTCTACTTTCACATGAGCCCTAATATTGACCAGCATACCCTTGTCATTAAAATGACCAAAATGCCCCTCAAGTATGTCTTTATCACGATGTTTTCGCATCGAACTCCGAAATGAGACCTGAGAAAGAAAATCAAACAAAACGTCAGAGTAACCGCTCGAACTAGACTAACTAACCTGAGTTAAGAGATTCAAATGAGACATTTTCATGTCTCATCAAACATCCCCAAACTTAGATTTTGCTAGTCCTCGAGCAAAACAGAAAAATAAAACCAAGCCCAGTTCACCACTTTCGTAGGGAATCACGATTGCACTAAGCACGTGCAACAAGCCGTTAAACCTCTAGGTTACCCTAGAGGACGAGTTTTGTCTCGTGAGGGTTTGCAGTGAATATACCCACAAAATTCAAAAATGCAGAAGGGTCTAAATATGATATGGACTAAAAATGTTTATCCGGTAAACTTTCGAAAGTTAATAGAAATGAAATCCAAGCAGACCAAACCATACAAAAGCTAAAAACCCCTTCACTAGTAATCTAGACCCGAAGTGCACGTGACCAGCCAATATGAGTATCATCTCGATTCCGAAAAGACAAGACCTTGATTACCTTCTCAATACATTTCGCCTCGACTATTGCCTCACGGTCATACGCTCAAAAATTCAAATCACTCAGAAATGGTTCACTCAATGTGTGAGTATGAATATGAATGAAAACTCAACACATTACAAAAGACGGACTAAATTTCTGGTAAACGACTGATCTCATAGAAAGGAAACAACCACTAATACGGAATGGGGAAGCTAACCAACTCTTCTCACCTGATTAACTATCTAACAATGCTTCCTAGAGGTCAATAGACTATAATGATGATGTGACTAGAGCTCCTGAGAACTCGACGTCTTCAAATCTTCAAGAACTACTTCAAGGGATAAACACTTAAACAAAACTACACAAACACACTTTTTTTCTTTTTATTATATATATATATATATATATATATTTTTGGTAATACAACTCAAAATACACATCTTACTATCTCAACAATTTCTTTGGGTATAATTTTCTCCTCTTTGCTTCATGTCTTATTCTCAGGGTTCCAAATGATGGATGAGATCTATTTTCCTCTAGTTGACATTGCTTTCAAGTTTCTCAGACTACAAGAGAAGGGTTTACTTCCTGATGACATCCCTAGTGGTTGTAAAATTTGAACTCAGAAGATCAAATGAGTTCTAATGAATATTGCGAGGCTGAGTAGCTCTTCACTCTACTCGGAATTAGCTCAGAAGAGATCACTCAAAACAACAAGAAAGGCTCAGAATCTCACATAGGTTAAGTCTCCACTTATGATTAATCAGGTTTTCTCGGAAAAGTCTACTCGTCACCTATCTAACACTCACATGGCTAGTGCACAGACAACCTCAAGACTCGAAATTCGTGGAAGAACTTTCAGCAAAGGCATAGTACGACCAACTAGACTCTATAACTATTAACAAGCAAAAACAACGAGACTCACATTTTCAATCTAAAAATTAAAAATTTTGAACCCTTTTGAATTTTTGAAATAAGGACTAAAAATTCAATCCCCTATCCCCCAAACTTAAACCTAACATTGTCCTCAATGTTCTGAAGACTATGCAAAAATAATAGGATGTAGGGAAAGATGTTACCAGATTTAGAAGTCCTATGCATGGGTTGCCTCCCAGAAAGCGCTAAGTTTAACGTCTTCAGCCAGACGAAACTGATCAAAACGGATCAGTCTGGATAGATAGGATCTTCGATAGAAACATCCTCTGTATCGTTCAACATCTCTAAAAATGGTTTTAACCGTTGTCCATTCACTTTGAACACACTACCATTTTTGTCTTCAATGTCGACCGCACCATAAGGATAAACAAACTTGACCGTGAAAGGTCCTGACCATCTAGAAAGGAGTTTCCCAGGAAATAAATGCAAACGTGTGTTATATAATAAAACTTTCTGACCCGGT
Source organism: Eschscholzia californica (assembly GCF_041429995.1). Lineage (NCBI taxonomy): Eukaryota > Viridiplantae > Streptophyta > Magnoliopsida > Ranunculales > Papaveraceae > Eschscholzia > Eschscholzia californica. The sequence continues at coordinate 6,402,540 of NW_028238198.1, read as the reverse complement.
GAAAATGTTTTTCTTAAAATATTTTTATCATGAAACATTTTCATTTTATGCTTATACAACCTAGCACTTTCATATGCATCATTTCTCAACTCCTCCAACTCACTGAGTTGCAACTTTCTCTCTCTACCCGCCTTGTCAAGCGAAAAATTCAATTGCTTGATAGCCCAATATGCTCTATGCTCTAACTCAACAGGTAGGTGACATGCTCTGCCATACACTAGTCTATATGGAGACATTCCAATAGGGGTCTTAAACGTTGTACGGTAAGCCCATAGTGCATCGGTTAGTCGTAAAGACCAATCCTTCCTATTGGTGTTAACCGTTTTCTCTAGAATGCGTTTAATCTCCCTATTCGACACCTCGACTTGACCACTAGTCTGTGGATGATATGGGGTAGACACTTTATGGGTAATACCATATTTTTTCATTAAAAGCTCAAACTGCCTATTACAAAAGTGTGTTCCCCCGTCACTAATGATTGCCCGCGGTGTACCAAAACGTGAAAATATGTTTTCCTTTAAGAAATTGATCACAACTTTGTGATCATTCATTTTGGAAGCAACCGCCTCTATCCACTTTGACACATAGTCAACTGCCACTAGGACGTACAGATTTCCAAATGAATTTGGGAAGGGACCCATGAAATCGATGCCCCACATATCGAAGACCTCAACTACCAAGATAGGATTAAGGGGCATCATGTTCCTACGTGAAATGCTTCCCAACTTCTGGCATCGTTCACACGCCAGACAATATACATGGGTGTCCTTAAAGATAGACGGCCAGTAAAAACCACATTGTAGAATTTTTGCGGCCGTCTTCTTACCACTAAAATGCCCTCCACATGCATGATCATGACAAAAGGAAATGATTTTGGACTGTTCACTATCAGGAACACACCTCCTAATGATCTGATCGAGACAATACTTGAACAAGTATGGATCGTCCCAGAAGAACCGTTTTACCTCGGATAGAAATTTATCACGATCTTGCTTGGTCCAGTGTTTGGGCATTTGACCAGTAGCAAGATAGTTCACTATATCAGCAAACCAAGGTGATTGGGAGATACTAAAAAGTTGCTCATCAGGAAAGCTCTCTCTCATGGGTAACTTGTCTTCTACAGACTCGACTACAAGTCTAGACAAGTGGTTTGCTACTAGATTCTCGGAACCCTTTTTGTCCCGAATCTCTATGTCAAATTCTTGTAGCAGTAGTATCCATCTAATCAGCCTAGGTTTTGCATCCTTTTTAGAAAGGAGATATTTTAATGCAGCTGATCAGAGAATATGATGACCTTAGATCCCACAAGATATGATCTAAACTTCTCTAGGGCATACACTTAAGGCTAACAACTCTTTTTCAGTGGTAGAGTAGTTTAGCTGTGCATCGTTTAACGTCTTACTAGCATAGTATATAACGTGAAGAAGTTTATTCTCACGTTGACCTAACACGACTCCAATGGCATAATCAGATGCATCGCACATGATCTTAAATGGAGTACTCCAGTTGGGAGGTTGGACAATAGGGGCGGAAGTAAGCATAAGTTTGAGTTTCTCAAAGGCTTCTAAACAAGGCTCATGGAAGACAAATTTGTTCTCTTTTGCCAAAAGATTACAAAGAGGTCTAGATATCTTGCTGAAATCTTTAATAAACCGTCGATAAAATCCAGCATGTCCTAAAAACGATCGAATATCTTTGACCGTTTTAGGGACTGGAAGGCTTTTTATCAACTCTACTTTAACCTTATCTACTTCAATGCCTTTTTCAGAAATGACATGCCCTAAGACTATTCCTGAGCGAACCATAAAGTGACATTTTTCCCAATTGAGAACTAGGTTCTTCTCTTTGCATCGAACCAACACAAGTGTGAGGTGATGCAGACACTGATCGAATGATGAACCAAAGACTGAAAAATCATCCATAAAGACCTCGAGAAACGTCTCTACCATATCTGAAAATATGCTCATCATACATCGTTGAAATGTAGCGGGTGCATTACACAACCCAAAAGGCATCCGACGATAAGCATAAGTTCCAAATGGACAAATGAAAGTGGTTTTCTCTTGGTCCTCAGGGGCTATCGGAATCTGATTATAGCCAGAATAGCCATCTAAGAAACAGTAGTAGCTATGCCCAGCTAGTCTTTCTAGCATCTGATCAATGAAAGAAAGAGGAAAATGGTCTTTCCTCGTGACCGTGTTCAATTTCCTGTAGTCAACACAAACACGCCACCCAGTGGTCATCCTGGTGGGTATTAATTCGTTTGACTCGTTCTTGACTACAGTAATGCCTGATTTCTTGGGTAGAGTTTGAACAGGGCTGACCCAAGTACTATCTGAAATAGGGTATATGATACCCGCACCTAACAATTTCAGGACTTCAGCTCTAACAACCTCCTTCATGTGAGGGTTAAGTTTACGTTGCATTTCCCTTGACGGTTTAGCATCTTCCTCTAGGTAGATATGGTGCATGCAAACAGAAGGACTTATACCCTTTAAATCAGCTATTGACCACCCTAAAGCCTCTTTGTGGTTTCTAAGGACATCTAGCAATCTACTTTCCTGTTCTTTTTCTAACTCAGAAGCAATAATGACAGGTAAAGTTTCAGATGGGCCTAAAAACGAATACTTTAAGTTCTCAGGCAAGGGTTTCAATTCTAAGGAAGGTGGTTTCTCTGTGGATGGAGGCAACTCTGGGATAGAAGGACCACTGGACTCACTGGTGGATGATAGTTGATTCGTCTCTACAGTTGGCGAGTCAATTGGCTCGGACAAAATGAGGGGTTCAGCTTTTGCTTTCCACTTATTAGTATCCAATAATGGGGTAGAATCCAACAAAGCATTCACCTCATTGATACTTCCCTCCTCATCAAAGTCTAAACCAAAATGAGCCAACAGGGTTTCTAAAGGATCCTCGGATAAAGTCTCAGGTAAAGAATCCTGAACGAACATATCTATTAGGTTCATCTCATTAAACTCATTAACATCATCCGGGAAAAGTCCAGCCTTAAAGATGTTCATCTCTACAGTCATGTTCCCAAAAGATAATTTCAAAAGTCCACTCCTACAGTATATGACAGCATCAGATGTAGCTAAGAATGGTCGTCCTAGAATCACGGGAATTTGGTTTTGGGTATCACTAACTGGTTCAGTATCTAAGATGATGAAATCTACCGGAAAGATGAGTTCACCAACTTTTATTAAAACATCTTCCACTATCCCACGTGGTCGCCTAACAGACCGATCTGCTAATTGGAGAACTATAGAAGTGGGTTTTATTTCTCCTAACCCTAACTGTAAGTAAACAGAGTAAGGAAGTAGGTTAACACCGGCACCTAGATCTAACAATGCTCGTTCGATCTCATGTTCCCCTATGGTGCATGGTAAGGTAGGGATTCCTGGGTCTTTATACTTAGTTGGAAGGGTTTGCTGGAGAATAGAGCAGACTTGATTAGTCAAGAAGACTTTCTTATGCACATTCATCTTACGCTTCCTAGTACATAGGTCTTTAAGGAACTTAGCGTAAGCTGGGATTTGTTTAATAGCATCTAATAATGGAATGTTAATACTAACTTGTTTGAACATTTCCATTATCTCCTCAAACTGAGTCTTCTTCTTTAGTTCTACCAAACGCTGAGGATATGGGGCTCTAGGAACATACGACTCAGGCACAATGGGTGGGTCTTCAGACTCAGGAGCCTTTTCAGGCTCTTTACTAGGGACACTAGTTGGTAAGGTGGGTTGTTCAGAGTTTAGTTCACTATCTTCGGGAACTCCTACCTTATTATCAATTACCCTACCACTTCTAAGGGTGGTTACTGCATTAGCCTGGTCCATCGACTGTTTACCCTTCGGGTTTGGTTCTGGTTGACTAGGAAACATCCCATGTTCTCTCTTCCTAAGGGCTTCTCTAAGTTGACCTACCTCGGTTCTTAAACTACTTACAGCCTGGTTGGTCTCTTGTACAATCTGGTTAGTCTGTTGTATAGCCTGGTTGGTCTGTTGTGTAAACTCTATATGGGTTTTAGCTAGTTGCTTCATGGTTTCCGCTAAAGACTCATTGTTTTAAGAAGGATATTGGGTACTAGATTGACCCTGGTTTTGAGCAAAAGGATTCCTAGGAGCATTAAACCCAGGAGGGTTCATGAAACTACTAACCTGACCGTGATTTTGACCCTTGGACCAAGAAAAATTGGGGTGATTTCTCCAACCCGGATTATAAGTGTTTGAATAAGGATCATATTTCTGACGGTTATCTTGCCTAGAGTTTAGATAAAGAGCATTAGCTTGCTCTTTTTCGTCAGAAACAAAGAACATGGTACACTTATTCCCTGTATGAGATGGGTCTCCACAGACGGAGCACGGATAAGAGATGGATTCATTTCCAACACTCATGGCCTGAGTGGGATCCTCCCTAACTGCTTTAGGCTGACCAAGCTCTAGGGCTTCTATCCTTCTCGTCATGGCGGCGAGTTTAAGTTCGGAGTCATCAACTCTATAGATGCCGCCTTTATTCGGAGTAGGGTTTGCCCTAGTAGGAGGTCCTCTAGAAGTTTCCCATTGGTGGGATTTCTCAGCTAGATTTTCTAGAAACGTCATGCAGTCATCGACGGATTTATAAGTAAATCCGCCACCACATAATGACTCTACCATGGATGTAGTGGGATAGTCTAGTCCGTCATAGAGAAATTGGACTAGTCTGCTCTTTTCATAACCATGGTGTGGACACTGTAGTTCCAGTTCTTTAAATCTCTCTAGATATTTGTAGATAGACTCTCCTTCTTGTTGCACAAAATTATTAAGACTTTGCCTTAAAGCGGTGGTTTTGTGCTTGGGAAAGAATTTCAGAAGGAATAAACTGTTTAATTCTTCCCATGCGGTGATGGAATGAGGTTGTAAGGCATACAACCAAGATTTTGCTTTCTCTCTCAAAGAGAAAGGGAACAACCTAAGTCTCACTATTTCATCAGACATATTGGGGAATCTTATAGTCCCACAGATTTCTTCAAAATCCCTAACATGGTGGTAGGGATTCTCGTTCTCAACTCCACGAAAGAGTGGGAGCATTTGGATAATGCTCGGCTTTAACTCGAAGTGAGCCGTGGAGTGGGGTAACTGTATGCATGATGGTTGACATGTTAAAGTAGGGTTCATATAATCCCTGAGTGTCATAGGTGGATTTCCATCCCTGGCTTGGTTTAGATTTTCACCCATAGTGTCACTCAAAGAGAGATTGGCTAGAAGATTACTTAGATGAGTTTCTCTACTAATGAAACGACCTCTCTTATCACGATATCTATCAGGCATAAACTAGAGCCCAATGACCAAGGATATTCTCAACAAAACTTTTTTTTTTTTTTAAATCGAAAACCGAGGAATCACTACGAAGACCCTAGAGGAAAGCAAACACAATCAGTCTGACTCCACCAAGCAACCTAAACAGAATATAGACAGACAAGTTGGTCAGATTCACCCTAAAATTCTAGACAGCTCCTACTTCGTTACAAAGCTTGAACAATAATTGTTATGAGGGTTACTCCGTCAAAGTAATACGGTCAAACAATTCTTGGTGACGACCAACGATGAACGTTGTGATAGCCGTCCAACCTTCGGTAGCGTTGCCTCTTCTCGAGGTGACCTTTTAAAGAATTGATTAACACTTTCCTTTGAGGAATGCCCAAATAAAAATTAAGTCCCTGAATTGTTTCAAAGATCCTATGAGCTCGAAACCTTAGGGGCTGATGTCTAATTCAGATTTTAGATTTTTAGGTGAAGTTTGGGATCGTGAATGTTGTTACTTATTTGGGCAAGAGAACGGTGATGAAATCCGTCTCCTATCTTTCAATTGGGTTATTGCCCTAACTAGAATGCTTACACTAAGCAATTCGATCAAGCAATTAGGCACACTAAACACACAATTACCCACTGACAGGGGCTTCGTGGGTGATTAGAGAAATTACCTCCCGTTCCAGACGGGCGATGACCCTTGCAGACGACCCGGGCCACTCTCCCCTTGAGTGTTCCAACCCGAGGCTTCGTTTTGGTTTTCGGTTACAATTTATAAAGCCCTCCAATTTAGGGTCAAAACTTTAATACCAAAAATAAAAATTAGAAAGTCTAAAAGTCTCTCTCTCACCAAAAAAAAAAAAATACTAAAAATAAAATGTAAATTTTCCTTCTTGAGTTTCTCTCCTTGTTGCGCCTTTTCCTTCGCTCCTTAGCGTTCTACACACCAAAAATGAAAAAGCAAGTCAAAGTGTCCAAAAATAAAAACTTACCAAGAATAGAAATAAAATTAGATTCAATTCAAACTAAGTCCCCGGCAGCGGCGCCAAAAATTTGATGGGCCTAGAAAGTTTCCTAAATAGGTCTACACTCGCAAGTGCACGGGTGTCAAGTTGTAAAATTCCGGTAAGACCGGTTCGTTCCTCAGAGACTAAGTCAAATTTCAATTCTAATCTTAAAACTATTATGTCTTCAAAATAGTGGTTTGATTGGTAATATATTTTTTTTTTCAAATAATAAAAAGATAAATAGCAATTAAAATTTAAATAATACTAAAGTTGATATTCAGATAAAGGGGACCTAGGGTTTTCTGAATCCGTCCCTCTAACAATTCTAACGACAATTTATTTGGATTTAATTAACAAGTTCTTTATATAACTCAGATTTTTGGTCCATGAATGGTCTAAAAATCCGGAAGATTTTATCGTGAAAAAAACAATAAAAATGATTAACAAATCATATCGTTAAAATTATTTATGAAGAACTTCATCTAAGACCCTAGATAACAGATTAGTTACTCATAGACATTATATAAAAAAAATATTGGAAAATAAAGTAAAGAGAGGGAGAAGAAAACTTAACTTTTTTCGCTATTTTAAAACCAAACAGGACCTTAGGGAAAGGATTTCCTGTTAATTTTCCACTGTTCTGCCAAACACACCCTCTAGGAAAATGATTTTCTCGTCTTCTCGGAAATATTTTCCCTGGGAGAAAATTATTTTCTCACCTATTTTCTCATCTTCTCCAACTATCTTTTTCTCTATAATTTTCTGTTTCTTTTCTTATAAACTCTCTCTAGCTTTTCCTTTCTGTCTCTTTAACTTAATTAACCGGAAATAACAATGAAACAAATCGAAATTTCTTTAAAACCGAGAAATGATCTCACTATTAATCTATGATCTCACTATTAATCTCTCTCTCTCTCTCTCGATTACAACTTCCTGTTTCCATCTCTCTCTGTAATCTCTCTCTCTCTCACTAAGAACAAAGACTACATAAAAGAAAAATCAGAAAAGAAAAGGTGATGATGATGAAATAGTTTCTGTCTCTGTTTCTTTCTCTCTCTCAAACCCGAGTGATTCTCCTCTTTCTCTCTGTCTAAACTCTGTTTTTTTTTTTTCTAGCCGTGGAGAGATAATCCCCACTTGTTTTATCTGTTCACCTATATAGAGAAGAAAGATCGAAAAATCCTCCCCTATTTCCATCCATCTTCAGCTATATTAGTTGCGGTTTTTAGAGAGAGAAAATATCTTCTCTCTCTAAAAACAGCAACTCTATCTCTTCATCTAGCTCACGGTTCCTGTCTCTCTTTCCTTCTCTTCTTTCTTCTTACCATTTCTGCTTCCCTTTCCTTTCTTCTCTCTCGGTTTCCATCTCACTCTCTCTCTCTCTTGGTTTCCTTTTTTTTCTCAAGAAAACAGAGAAGAGAAATATTTCTCTCTTTGATTTGGTAACAGCAGCTGTTGGCTCTACCATTCAGAGGGACACTAGGATGGTGCGCGGATCACCGAAGCAAATACCGAATAACTGTCTGATCTTCAGGCGAGTTACAGTGCCCGTCGGATGTGAAATGGGAGTACTGATACTGTTACATGTGAAGCACCAAATCAGGAGCCAAAATAAATCCCGAGCGCCATCTAATGCTTCCCAACAGTGTACCGACACCTCATCCGTGCCGTTCGACTTGTGCCACGTGTACCTGGATTGTGGATTCTTACTTCTCCCGAAAAGTGTACCGAAATTTCGAAGTAACTGTCAGATTGCATGCCAAGTGTCACAGAAAGATTTGCTTTTGACTCAAACATTGACTGACAATTATTCCCTGGTCCGGACTCCGATTCCAGTTCCGCTTTCGCCGATAGATTCGTATTGGATTCTACTTTCACATGAGCCCTAATATTGACCAGAATACCCTTGTCATTAAAATGACCAAAATGCCCCTCAAGTATGTCTTTATCACGATGTTTTCGCATCGAACTCCGAAATGAGACCTGAGAAAGAAAATCAAACAAAACGTCAGAGTAACCGCTCGAACTAGACTAACTAACCTGAGTTAAGAGATTCAAATGAGACATTTTCGTGTCTCATCAAGTGCAGCAAAATTGTTTCATTAGTTGGCTGACATAAGTCAGTTAACAAACATTTAAGCCAAGTGCTATCTTGAGCTGCCATAGCTGCAACTCGGTATTCTGCTTCAGTTGAAGATAAGGATACAGTCGGTTGCCTTTTGCTACACCAAGAAACTGCTCCTAATCCAATCATAAACACATACCTAGTTGTTGAACATCGAGTATCATGATCGCCGGCATAATCAGCATCACAAAACCAACTAATTTGCAATCTCCTTCTTTCTTATACAAAATACCATAACCAAGTGTGCTCTTTACACATCTTAAAATTCGTCGAACTGCTTCCAAATGAGGTTTCTTTGGTTGCTGCATATATCGACTCATCACACCAACTACATAAGAAATATCAGGTCTACTTAGAGTCAAGTAGATCAGGCTGCCCACCAATTGTCGGTACATCGTTGCATCTTCTAAGTCTCTCCCTTCATGAGCACAAAATTTGGCATTTACCTCTATTGGTGTATCAATGGGTTTACATTCAAGCATACCAAGCTTCTTTAATAGATCTTTAGAGTATTTTCTTTGGTGAAGAAATATACCTTCACTTGTGTGATCAACCTCTAACCCGAGGAAGTGTTTAAGTTGCCCAAGTTCTTTCATTTGAAAACGAACTGATAAATTCTCTTTTGTTTGGAGAATCTCTTCTTCACAATCTCCCGTGATGATTAAATCATCCACGTATACTAAAACGATAGCTAACTTCACTCCATTTGATTTAATAAACAAACTATAATCTGCACTTGTCACTAAATAGCCACTATAGGTTAGAAATTCAGCAATCTTATCGTACCATGCTCTTGGCGATTGCTTTAATCCATAGAGTGCTTTCCGTAACTTATATACATATTCTGGACGATCTTGGGTTTGACATCCCAATGGTTGATTCATGTAAATCTCTCGGTCTAATTCTCCATGCAAGAACGCATTCTTCACATCCATTTGCAATAATGTCCAATTTTTGTGAGCTGCAAGTGCAAGTAAAACTCTTACTGTTGTAATCTTTGCAACTGGACTAAAAGTTTCTTCATAGTCTAATCCATATTGTTGGGAGAACCCTCGAGTTACTAGACGATCTTTGTGTCTCTCAATTGATCCATCGGTGCGACGCTTTACTTTGTAAACCCATTTACATGAAATTGGCTTCACATTTGCTAGTTTTCGAACAAGTTCCCAGGTTTGATTTTGTTCTAAAAAAGCTATTTCTTCTTCCATAGCTCTGTTCTATTCTGGAATCTTAGATGCTTCTTCAAAATTTTCTGGTTCTTTTGTATCTTCTTCTTCTATCGTAGCACCATTTGCATATCTTGGATTCGGCTTACTGATTCTTGTTGACCTCCTTGGTGTAATTGTTTCTCTAGGACCTTCATTTGATGGTTGGTACACACCTGTTTGCCAAGAACTTTGATCTACATATTCTTCGACATTTTTATCGTCTTCGGTATCTTCACCTCCACCTATATCCAGCTGAATTTGAGCACTTTTCATCTCGTCTTTAAGGCCATTTGAGTTTGGTAGCTTCTCTTTTTCTGAGAACCACCACGAAGATGCTTCATCAAACACCACGTTTCGTGATGTGTAGCACTTTCCTATTATAGGATCACAACACTTCCACCCCTTTCTTTGACTATCATATCCCACAAATATGCACCTAATAGCTTTCTTGTCAATTTTGCTACGTAAGTGATCAGGTACAAATACATAACAGACACATCCAAAAACACGAAAATAGTTGGCTTCAGGTTTTATATTCAACAATTTTTCAAAGGGTGATAAAAAATTTAAACTTTGTTGAGGAAGCCTGTTAATCACATATGCAGCAGTTTTCATTGCTTCAGCCCAGAATTGGCCTTGGACATTCTTTGCGTGAAGCATACTTCGACACAGTTCTCCTAGGTGTGTGTTTTTTCTTTTCGCAACACCATTCTGTTGTGGAGTGTTAGCACATGTGAACTGATGTTTTATTCGTTGTTCTCGTAAGAAATCAGAGAACTCATCTGAGGTATACTCGCCCCCGTTATCAGTCCTCAGACAACGAATCTTCTTATTAACTTCTATTTCAGCTGCACATTTAAACTCTTTGAATTTTGAAAAGGTTTCAGATTTTTCTTTTTGAAAGTAAACCCATACATACCTGGAAAAATCATCGATAAAAGTCACCATGTATTTCATCCGACCAATAGAAGCTTGTTTGACAGGTCCAAATACATCTGAGTGAATCAACTCTAATGGTTCCTTTGCTCTAAATTTAGACTCTTCATAAGGAAGTTGATGTGCTGTACCGTATTGGCATCCTTCACAAACGCTATCTGTTTTTACTTCAAGTTGAGGGAGTCCTTTCAACATAGACTTCTTCATCATCATATCTAATTTAGAGTAGCTAACATGACTCAAGCGCATGTGCCATAGGTCCGCTGTCTCGTTTCTTCTTGTCCGCTCTACGTATGCAGTTTCCGCAGACATAACATAGATTGACTCAAGCTTTTTCCCATCATAAGTGGTTCTCCCTCTAGATTGCGATACACCTTCACATCTTCAAGACCAAACAAAACAAAATGGCCAGAAGATGTTAGTTGTGCTACTGAAATTAGATTTTTTTCGTACCCGGAACATGATAAACATTCTGAAGTGGCACATCATTGTCGCTGTATTGGAAAGAAACCATTGTATTACCAATGTGAGCTATTGATAACTTTGAGTTGTTGGTTGTCACCACGATACAATTACCTTTATATTCACATAAGTTTTGCAGTTTGTCCTTATCACCCGTCATATGATTTGAGCAGCCTGAATCGACAATCCAGTCTTTTTCATAATCAATTTGTTCGAGTGTTGTTGTTGTTAGAGCAAACTCATCTATTTCTGCAACAAAGAGTGACTCAACATCCCATTCTTCTTCTTCAGTTAGTTCGAGTGTTGTTGCTGTTAGAGCAAGCTCATCTATTTCTGCGATAATTAGTGCCTCAATATCCCATTCTTCTTCAGTTTGTGACGTAACAGCATTACTCTCCACTGATTTTTTCCGCTCCCAACAAATATTTTCCATGTGACCCTTCTTCCCACAATTGAAACATTTCCCGTTAAATTTCTGGCCATGACTTCGATTTTTCGAACCTCCTGCAACATGACTACTCCATTCGCCTTGCTTATTCTTCGATTTATCATCATTCCTTTGGTAGGAACCACTACCATATTGCTTGGGATTCTTGCTGCCTTTATTGACATAAAGTGCTTCCTCTTCACTCTTCAGCGAAACTCCTCCCATTTGCTTAGCTAAGACTTCTTGGCCAGCAAGCAAATTTTCAAATTCAACAAGTGATGGCTTATTTTGCCATCCCTGTACTGCAGCAATGAAACCCCTATATTCAGATCTCAAACCATGGACAATTATTCTTTTCATCCTGGTTTCATGAGTTGGGGCTTCAGGGTCTAACTGAGAGATTTCTCGACATAATGACTTCACTTTGTGGAAGTATTGAGCGATTGTCATGTCTCGTTGAGTTATTGATAACAAATCACTCTCTAGTAGCTCCAACTTAGTATCATTCTTCTTTGAAAACCGTTTGGTAAGCGTATCCCAAGCTTCTTGGGGAGTTTGGACATCTCTGATATGCTTTAGAACATCATCTTCGATTGTTGTCTTCAAAGCGAACATCGCTTTGCCTACTTTTATCTTCCACTTCCTTAATGAGCCATTTGTGTCTTCTGCATCTGGTTGTTTGGCTTCACTACCATTCACAACTTCCCACAAATACCCTGCATGTAAGACATCATACATGTAGACCAAGTGTTGTAGTTCTGATAATTTTGCTTTTTGATTCCACCAATAACTTGAAGATCACTCATTTTGCTGAACCTGGCTCTGATACAAAATGTTAACTATAGAAGTAAAGGTAGACAACAAATTCTCTACTGAAATACTCTTAGTTTTTCTTATTGAGAAGATGAATTACAACTGCAGAGTTATGCTCTTTAAATAGACAAATTACTAGCATAAAAGTAGGATGAAACTCTTGACTAACTAACTCCTAAAGACTAGGAATGCATGACTGAAAAACAGAATTGAAGTTATCTACTGACTTAGTCATAAATAGTAACTAGTAAATTTCTAAAGCTTAGTCAACATAGCTGGTGGTGTGACTCTAACACTATTATTAACTTAACGCAATAACCAAACTAACGAGGAACATATCAAGTTGAGCAAATCCAATTGAATAAGTTTCTTGGTAGGGAATGGTTCTAAAGGTTTAACACATATCACATTGATCAACATTTCATAATATTTTTCTTTAACTTCCTTTTATATAATGTTGTAGAAGTCTAAGAGTTTGAAGTCATAGTGTTGAATAATATTTTTAAACTTTCATCTATGAGTTTAGAATGGAAAATCACTTATTTGAATATCTAAGTCCATTGTCTTATTAAAATAGTTTATCCATCAATTTAAATTCTTGAATCGTATGAAGAAAAAACGATTTATCTATAGTCGAACCTTCAAATAACCAAAGTCGTTGTACTTGCTTGGTAATTTCATTTACTTGTCAAGAAAGATAACGATCTATTGAACAATCAACCTTTAAAGTTAAAACCATCTAGTTTAATCTATAAAACAATCAACATCAAGTTAAAGACTATAAATACAATGGCTAGCTATATGTCTATATCCACCAAACAACAACAAAAAAACATGGGTACTTCAATCTATTTGATACTTGTTTCAGTTCTATCTTCTTTCTTTTGGTTTTCAATTTCATTTGGAACCTCCAGCCCACTTCATGAAAGCTTTCTACAATGTCTTTCCCAACATTCTCAATCAGCTATCCCAGTTTACACCCAAACCAGTTCTAACTATACATCAATCTTGGAATCTACCATTTACAATCTGAGATTTACATCACCCACTACTCCAAAACCTAAACTCATAATCACACCATTGCAAGAATCCCATGTTCAAACCGCTGTAATTTGTGCTCGAAAACATGGAATTCAGATTAAAACTCGAAGCGGGGGTCATGACTTTGAAGGTCTCTCTTATGTATCTGATATTCCTTTCATAGTTGTCGATTTGTCCAAACTTCGGTCCATCAATGTAGATGTAGAAGCTAGTACTGCATGGGTTCAGTCTGGTGCAATCGTTGGTGAACTTTATTATAAGATTGCAGAAAAAAGTCGAACTCTAGCCTTTCCTGCATCATTTTGCACCACAGTAGGAATTGGCGGGTTCTTTGGTGGAGGTGGGTATGGTCCTTTGTTTAGGAAATATGGTCTGGCAGCTGATAACATCATTGACGCTCGAATAGTCGACGCTTATGGCAGAATTTTAGACAGAAAATCAATGGGTGAAAATCTGTTTTGGGCTATTAGAGGAGGTAGTGCTGGTGGAAGCTTTGGAGTCATTCTTTCATGGAAGATCAAATTGGTTCATGTTCCACCTACTGTGACTGTCTTCAGAACCACTAAAACTATAGAACAAGGTGCAGGTGAAATTGTTCAGAGGTGGCAAGAAGTTGCTCATAAACTTCCTAAAGAAATCATAATTCTTGTTCAGTTTAATGTTGTGAATGCAGCCGAAAGAGGGAAGAAAACCATACAAGTTTCATTCAGCTCCTTGTTTCTTGGGCGCATCGGAGAGGTCTTAACTCTGATGAAAGAGAGATTTCCTGAGTTGGGTTTGGAGAGAAAAGATTGTTTCGAAATGAGTTGGATTCAATCAGCAGTTGTGTTAGGTGGATATCCTATTGAAGCTCCTATAGATTATTTACTTAATAGGACTCAACCTAAGACTTTTCTTAAGATCAAATCTGATTATGTGAAGAAACCTATTTCAAAAGTTGGGTTAGAAGGGATCTGGAAAAGAGTTTTAGAAAATGATGAGGGAGCTCTTCTTACCTTCATGCCTTACGGGGGGAGGATGAGTGAGATTCCAGAACATGAAATTCCATTCCCACATAGAGATGGCAACTTATTTAAGATCATATATACAGTTGGTTGGGCAACACCAGGGGCTGAGGCAGCTAAAGAGCACACGAATTGGATTAGAAGATTGTATAAATACACGACACCTTATGTTTCAATGTCTCCACGAGAAGCATACGTCAACTACCGAGATATTGACCTAGGTCAGAGCAAAAATGGTACTGCCAGTTACCTGGAAGGAAAAGTTTGGGGAAGTAAGTACTACAATGATAACTATGAAAGATTAGTGCACGTAAAAAGCAAAGTTGACCCTGACAATTTCTTTAGAAATGAACAGAGCATTCCGAGTGTTCGTATTTTTTGAGAAGAGGCCACTAGAGACGCGAGTTTATTATGAAAGGCGTCACAACTATATATCTAATAGATGCCTTAATGTTAGTGGTAAAGTTTATATTCAAGTTGTGTATGTAATTTGTATTGAGTGATATTGTGTATGGTTCATATTGGTAATAAGTGATATTGCTGAAAGTGTCTTGAAGACGGGTAGATATCTAATCCGGTTTGCGACCTACGAAATCGTGCTCAATTTTTTGGGGCTTATCTTCTGGGCTGCCGAAGCAGGGCCGATCATGTTGGAATCAGAGCCGATTTTGGCTCGACCTGACTCGTCAAACCCATAAACAGAATGCGCCATTGTGTTCGTCTTGTTGAGCTCTTCAAGTTAGAGCCAAGAATCACTCAAATCCGATTCCGGATGAATGAGAAATTCAAGTTTAATGTTTGGACGAAGATCGGTTGAAACAAAGACTAAAGCGTAAAGTTGGACAAGTCACTTTGGGGGCCGTTTGAGCGAAGCACGCGGATCCTTATCTAAACGGTTGGCGTTCACTCCGCGGGATTACGCAAGATCTAACGGTCACGTGTTTGTTTATGTGGGACACCGTTGGGACATTTCCTCGCGCGTTGGATCAGCGAGATCCAACGGCGTACGTTCACTTTGTGTCGGGCACCGAGTGGGACGAGTTCAAGCTTCTAATCTAGTCGTTGCTTTCTTCACCTGTTAGGCACGTTTCGAGATTTGTCTAGCAACATCTATGGCCGACGTTCCACCCGAGGAATTCAGCCAAATCCAATGGTCTAGATTGTCGCCTCCTCCAACTTTCAGTTATACTTCAGATTAGTCCCTATATTCCGAACAGTTATGTCTCTTAACCCCAAAAGGCAAATACATCCATTCACTTCCTATATAAACAACCCAAACCCTTCTCATTTTTCATGCCATTCATTCTCTTCTATCAATTAGTATTCTGTGTGGCTGGAATACTCATTGGGAAGTAATTCAAGTATATCTAGAAAAAGGAAGAAATAAGTTTTGAGTGAAGTTCTAATCAAAAGCGTCTAGAAGATTCAAGTCCATTCTTTTTTTCTCTTCTCTTCTAATAATTACTCAATATTCTGTGTGTCTGGAATACTAGTATCTCTAGAAAAAGGAAGAAAGAAGTTTTGAGTGAACTTATAATCTTAAAACGTCTAGAGGATCCAATCGCATCAGTCCAAGAGCTCATATGATTTTTGAAGGTTCGTCCGCTTTTAAAATATAGAAGTACCATCTTAAAATTCTGAAAGGATAGTCGTTGAATCCCGAAGGCATACAGCCTAACGTTTGGTACTGTTACGGGGGTGTAAAATGTCTTAAGGAAAGAGAATTTATTCTCGCCTCGACTCCATTATCTTTTGTCTATCTCGGTTAATCCGAAAGAAAGAATTACTGATAAAGTTGGTATTCGCTTATCGTTTATCTCTCTATAACTTAGAGAAAGGAAGTTCCCTACTTCAACCCAGACTCTTGCTTAATCAAGACCAGACAGAGTTAAAGTGAACTCAAAACCATAACCAGAGGAACAATAGATCATCCTTTTCTGCCGAAGCAGGGCGGATCATTCTTGTCTGCCGAAGTAGCACTGATCTCCGTGGTCTGCGAGGCAAGGCTTTTTTATATAATGGGTATCCATATATATTTCTGAATTGGAAAGAGAGGCGATGAGGCGGTGGGATTAGAGTTTCGAGTGAGATATATAAACTGAAACTCTAGAGATATCTTTGTAACTTGTTCTTGTGAAGAGGTAAAACCTCGATAAATGTTCGTCTCGGATGAAGCCGAGATAGAGGTGAACTCGGTGAAGCGGAGTGAGATGGTGATGTGAGCTCGGATTGAAGCCGAGAAGGAGAGAGGGAGATTGAGATCGAGTGATAGAGAGATTTAAACATAAAGTAAATAACAACATTGTTTACGTGGTTCGGTCGGAGGATCACGACCTACATCCACGGAGAAAGCCATTAATGGCTACATTATATTATCTCCACAATCGTGTGATTGATTGGTTACAGACTCAAACACTCAATGCAACTCAACTCCATATAAAATACATGGAGGTCACTTCTATTTATAGAGTGATTTGGGTATCTTATTTTCCTAAGACTCTATATAGGATAAGTACAAATAATATCTTCATATATCTTGGACGGTTGATACGTATATCTTCGGACGCTTAGCTATCTTTGGCTTGGGCCATGTCTGGTTTACCCATAAGTTTAGTCACCTTATTTGTTTATTTCCACCAAATAGGTGAAAAATAATGTTTAAATTAAGCTGATAAGAGTTTAGTGTTGGTTTCATTTGAATATGATTAATTCATAAATTAAAAAGTCAGAGACAAACTTAAAACATCAAGTTTGTTTTTGATTAATCTTTTTGACTCTACGAACCTAGCACGATCTTATTTTAAAACATTTTGTTGTATATATATATATATAGGTTTTTTGAGCTTACCCCCTCATCACTAATTGGTAATTGAGTTTACCCCCTTCAATAATAGGTAATTGAGCTTACCCCTTAAATTTACTATTTTTGACATAGACACGAAGGTTGTGTTTGGCGGACGTGAAATAAATGTGACTACCGAGAGCAATTATCCTTCAATATGATTCCTCGTAGTTATTCCACCGTACTTTATTGATTGATTTGGTCGGTAGTATGATTAGCAAATATTGATTTTGTTTGTACATTATTTAATTTATGATTTTATTATCCCATGCCAAACATGTCTTTAGTAGTTTTGCCAAAAATTCTAAATTCAAGGGGGTAAGTTCAATTACTAATTAATGAAGGGGGTAAACTCAATTACCAATTAGTGTTGAGGGAGTAAGCTCAAAAAACCCTATATACATACAACAAGTTGACACTTGCTTAATCACTAATCTCCTCGAAAGTCCTTTAGTTTCTCTATCACGGTTCTGAGCAAGTCATGTACAAATAATATATAGAATATATTATATACAAGTTTCTAAAAAGGATTTCTTACATAAATAAAGTCATGTAATATTGTATTTGGTTTTTTGATATGGTTCTCAATACATTTCATTACTAGTCATAACTATTTTCCATTATTTTTCTCTTATATATAATGTTGTAGAAGTCATGGAGTTTGAAGTCATAGACTTGAATAGTATTTTTAAATCTTTTCCTCTATGGGTTTAGAATGGAAAATGACTAATATGAATAACTAAGCCCATTGTCCTATTAAAAATTTGTATCCATCAATTAAAACTCTTGAATACTAAATTATTCATCAATAATGGAACCCTTCAAATAATCAAAGTTGTACTTGTCGAGAAATCTCGTTTACTTGTCAAGAAAGATAATGATCTATCTAAGAATTCAACCTTCAAAGTTCAAACAATCTAGTTCTAATCTATAAAACAATTAACATCAAGTTAAAGACTATAAATGGATTGGCTAGCTATATGTGTTTATCCACCAAATTATAACATAAAAGCATGGGTACTTCAATCTATTTGATACTTGTTTCAGTTCTATCTTCTTTCATTTGGTTCTCGATTTCATTTGGAACCTCAAGCCCACTTCATGAAAGCTTTCTACATTGTCTTTCACGACATTCTCAATCACCTATCCCAGTTTATACCCAAACCAGTTCTAACTATACATCAATCTTGGAATCTACCATTTACAATCTGAAATTTACATCACCCACTACTCCAAAACCCAAACTCATAATCACACCATTGCAAGAATCCCATGTTCAAACCGCTGTAGTTTGTGCTCGAAAACATGGAATTCAGATTAAAACGCGAAGTGGGGGTCATGACTTCGAAGGTCTCTCTTATGTATCTGATGTTCCTTTCATAGTTGTCGATTTGTCAAAACTTCGGTCCATCAATGTAGACGTAGAAACTAGTACTGCGTGGGTTCAGTCTGGAGCAATCGTCGGTGAACTTTATTATAGGATTGCAGAAAAAAGTCGAACTCTCGCCTTTCCTGCATCATTTTGCACCACGTTAGGAATCGGTGGGTACTTTGGTGGAGGTGGGTATGGTCCTTTGTTCAGGAAATACGGTCTAGCAGCTGATAACGTCATTGATGCTCGAATAGTCGATGTTAATGGCAGAATTCTGGACAGAAAATCAATGGGTGAAGATTTGTTTTGGGCTATCAGAGGAGGTAGTGCTGGTGGAAGTTTTGGTGTCATACTCTCATGGAAGATCAAATTGGTTCCTGTTCCATCAACTGTGACTATTGCCATAACCACAAAAACTATAGAAAATGGTGTAACTTCAATTATTCAGAGGTGGCAAGAAGTTGCTCATAAACTACCTAAAGAAGTCCTAATTATTGTTGTCCTTAGTGTCACAAACTCAACTGAAATGGGAAAGAAAACGGTACAAGCTTCGTTCATTTCCTACTTTCTTGGAGGTGCTGATAAGCTCCTAGCTTTGGTGAAAGAGAGATTTCCAGAGTTGGGTTTGGAGAGAAAAGATTGTTCCGAAACGAGTTGGGTTCAAGCTGCAGCTGTGTTAGGTGGATATCCTATTGATGGTCCTACAGATAATTTACTCAATAGGACTCAACCAAAGACTTTTGCTATGATCAAATCTGATTATGTGAAGAAACCTATTTCAAAAGTTGGGTTAGAAGGGATCTGGAAAAGATTTTTAGAAGATAATCAAGAAGGTTCTCTTTCATTCATGCCTTATGGGGGGAGGATGAGTGAGATTTCAGAACATGAAGTTCCATTCCCACATAGAGATGGAAACTTATTTAAGATTATTTATTTAGTTTCTTGGACAACACCAGGGGCTGAGGCAGCTAAAAAGCACACCAATTGGATTAGAAGATTGTATAAATACACGACACCTTATGCTTCAAAGTCTCCAAGAGAAGCATACATTAACTACAGAGATATTGACCTAGGCCAAAGCAAAAATGGTACTGCCAGTTACTTAGAAGGAAAAGTTTGGGGAAGTAAGTACTACAAGAAGAACTATGAAAGATTAGTGCACGTAAAAAGCAAAGTTGATCCTGAAAATTTCTTTAGAAATGAACAGAGCATCCCGAGTGTTGCATTTTCTTGAGAATAAGCCACTAGAGCCGCTAGTTTATTATGAAAGGCATCACGTAAATATATGGAATAAATGCCTCAATGTTAGTACTTTGAAGTTTTTAGTGAAGTAGTTTTTGTAATTTGTATTGAGTGATATTGTGTACGGTTCATATAGGTAATAAATGATACCAAGAGATATCTTGGATATGTGAAAGCTTCTCTTTTGATTGTCAACTCATAGTGGTTATCCAACTCAAAACCAATTGACAAGTGTAGAGGACTTGGACATTATATTATTGGTTGCTAGATCGTCCTGTTCTTACGTGGGACATTCTCACACGCCCCCTCACATGTAAGGTTGTTTCAGCCTATCATGTTGGACCTAACACTGATACCACGTTAAGCTTGTGATCATCCAATTCAAAACCAATTGACAATGAGTGGAGAATACCTAGACATTATATTATTGATTGCTAGACCACACTGCTTCCACGTGGGACTATTCTCACAAAGGTGATTGTGCAAATCTAGTGGTTATACAATACACGAAGTTAAAAAAGATTAGTTTACTACTAAACCTACCTAGTGTGGGTGTGGAAGGGAATTCCGAAGGCGACCGCTTTATTACAGGTGGTCTACCATGGCTAATTTTTGTGAGGAAGTATAGAAAAAGACGCCTTTAGGAAAAACAGGTCAACATCAGTGTTTCCTAAAGTAAATGTCACGGGTTTCCTTAAAGTAAACCTACCTCGGTTTGATTGATCGGGGACTCAACCATATGGTTATTGTGGACGCAGAAATGTGGCTTCAAAAGAGAACTTCTGAACAGTATCCCACACTTATTTAGATGGGCTTGAAACTCTCCCTTGGCCAATTCCAAAGCACCATAACTCTGAAAGCTCTTGATAGGAGTAGATAGAAGCTTTTCATAGTGTCTTTGGAAGTGTTGGAAACAACCCAAACTATCAGATCTTTGTTTCATTGGGTA
This sequence comes from Eschscholzia californica, assembly GCF_041429995.1. Lineage (NCBI taxonomy): Eukaryota > Viridiplantae > Streptophyta > Magnoliopsida > Ranunculales > Papaveraceae > Eschscholzia > Eschscholzia californica. The sequence goes on along the minus strand of NW_028238198.1, from coordinate 6,381,827 downwards.
TATCCAAAAGAAACTACTGAAGTCATCCATGAATAGAATATAGTACCTAATGCCAGAAATTGTAGTAACTAAAGATGGACCCCAGATGTCACAGTGAATAACCTCAAGTGGGGTGGAGGAGGAAATTGTGGATGAAGAGAAAGGAAGTCTCTGGCTTTTCCCTAACTGGCAAGAGGTACAGACATCATAGTTGTCTTTGGAAGAAATGGAAATTTGTTGACTTCTTTCCAAAACTGAGATTAAATCTTTGGAAGGATGGCCTGCTCCATTGTGCGATGTCCTAGCTGAGGCATTGACACTATAGGCTTGCTCTAGTGGTATCTCAGATGGACAATCACAGACACTAATAGTAAAGTCAATACTATACAGATTATTTACCATCGGACCATCAGCAAGGACCTCTTTAGACCAGAGATCTCTAATAAGGAACCCCTAAGGAAAAAATTCAACACTACAGAAGTTTTCCTTAGTGAATTTTGAGATAGATAGGAGGTTCTTATGAATAGATGGGACATGTAGTACCTTTTTGAGCTCGAAAGCATACGCTCCAGCAATCACAGTAGCTTTGCCAGTATTGCTAATGTCCAGACAATGCCCATTTCCTATCATAACTCCATTATCACCTTTATATGGAGAACTATGATTAAGAATACTTTTGGTATGTGTCATGTGACTTGTAGCTCCTGTGTCAGCTATCCACTTCCCATCTTTGTCACTGTAACTAGTTAAGTGAATCTCTTCAGCTGGTACAGAGGGATTCTGAGGAGTGGACATTAGTGCTCCAAAATGAGCTTGCTCTTCCTTTTCTTCCTGTTGTTCTAGGAAATCCTCTCCTTCTTCCTCATCCTCTTCAATCTCTTGTAAATGGAGATTGGCAAAGTTTCTTGGTGGGGTTCTTTGTGAGGAAGATGACTCTGCAAAATCTTTAAATCTCGCGACATTGTCTAGCTGTGTGATCCCATTTATAGCCGAAAATAGCACAAGGTATAGTGGTATAATCAAATAAATTATTTCTGACAGGAGTAGGATGTGCTTTTGATGGAAATCTTAACCCAGAATCAAGAGATTGTATTTGTGGAATTGATCTTGCACCCTTAAATGGGAGGGCCGGGACATACCCCTAGCTGGAAACCTCTTGACAAAGTAAGACTCATGCTCATCAATGGGTTCCTGTTCTTTGAGCCAATGTTCATGGTGGGTAAATCGACTCCTGAGTTCCACAAAGTTTAAAGATCCTTCTCTATTCTGAATTATAATGACAAATTGTGAATACTCTTTTCCCAGACCTTGAAGAGCAATTCTTGAGAGTTCAGAGTCAGAAAATCGATCATTCACAGCCACAAGTGAATCAACAATATTCTTTATCTTACTTAGGTATTCGAAAAGGGATGTTGAACCTTTCTTGATGGTTTGAAGCCTATGTCTCATGGAAGATTTCTTTGCCTCAAATTCTTGAAGAAAAATTAGTTCAAGATAAGTCCAAATTTCTCTTGTTGTCTTCAAACCCAATATGTCTGATGCAATTGAGTGAGAAATAGTAGCTTCAATACAAGATTTGACAAAACTGTCATTTTTCCGCCATTGAAGATAGGCTGGATTTACAACATGTCTTCCCTCAAGAACAATTAACTGTGGGGGTTCTTCATTTGTGCCATCAATATAGGAAATTAGATCATTTCCAATCAGGGCATTCTCAATTTGGTCCTTCCAGACCAAGAAATTTGAACCATCTAAACGAGCTGAAATTAAACTTGTAATATTTGCATTATAAGAAGACTGACCTGAATTAGGGTTTTGATTTGTAGCCATTTCGTGAAGAGATTGAGTCTCTGATTCTTTGGTACAAAAGATCCAACTCTTTTCCAATACGAACTTGAGAATTCAACTCGAAAAATGACAAGGAATAGCAGAAACCTCTATCGATTTGGAGCTATCTTGTTCTTGAATTTAGTCCCACTTGAGTATTCCTAAACTCGATGATTCGGAAAAAAACTTGCTAGGGCTCCGATATTATGAAAGTGGAGTTTTAATATTATTACTTCAACAATCTAAAGGAATTACAATTACAAACTCTTATTATATAGAGTTTAGAGAGAGAGAATAACAGAATTAAGAGGTTCGGTATTAGAGAGAGAAAGTTAGTTAAGTATAACTAACCCTATAACTAACAGCTAATCTAACTAGTAAAAAGAGGGACACGAGCGAACTAAGCGTGTGATGTGAGTGCCCACAGCAACCGTATATTCTTACTTTCATCCTTTCCTTAATTGTCCTTCTTTACTTAAGCCCTCTTCTACCTTTTGTCTTCAACATCAGTCCCTTCTGTAGTGTCCCTATCTATTATTTTTTTGGGGTGCCTTCAGCAGCATGGCTTTTTAATTCGTAAAACCTTGCCCCCTCATTCTTTTCCTTCCCATTTGCCTTCTTCAACCGTGAGTTTGAGCATATGAGGGGTATTGGACTTTTCTATAGTGAGAAAGTGATTTCCTTTCCTCCCATTATTGCTTCAAGTTTCCAACCCTTTTAACCCCTAATCCCTTCACTCACTTTTGAGTTTTCATCTTCTTCACCTCTTTCTTTTCTTGTTGTAGCCATTAGTGTTAGAGAGAGGGATTTTGGGTTCTTGTGAGAGAAACTAGGGCAAGTGAAGACTAAGGAAGAAGGGATCAAGCTTGGTGATTTTTCTTTGTTGTTCTTGGTGTGGAGCTTGGTTTGCTTTGGATCTAAGGTAGATTTCTATCTCTCTAGGGCTTGAATAGCCATTTTTATAGATAAACCTAGACAAATTAGATGAAACTACAAACCCTATATTTTAGTATTACTTGAACATAGATTAGGGTCCTTGACACAAGTATATATATATATATACTAGAAGTAGTAAATTTATATCCCTACAAACTTATTTTTAGGTCACTTTGAATCTCATCTATGTGTTAGATTTTGAGGATATTTGCTATAATGACCTACATGATGAACCATACAATATTCATTTACATTTTCATGCTAGATTCATGTATTACAATGATATTTAGGGCTAAACCTCTTTATTTTCCATGAATTTAGTATATAGCTCTTATAATTAGATCTCTCTCACTAGATACATGAAAATGTGCTAGAACTCAACATGATATGAGAATTTTAGGCTATTATCATCATTGATTCATTACTTGCAAACATTATAAATATGAAATTTGCATGTCGTAATATGCTAACGAATATGATTTTGATTTATGTATGTTGTGGTGTGATGCTATTATGTGTGTGTGATGTGATGCAGTTGGTGGAGAGTTGTGAGAGTTTTGTGGTTGGTTCGACCCTCTCTACCGGATGTGATATGGGTATGGAGCGTATGGGGTCGGCTCTAACACAATGGATGACCTTGTGGACCACACTCTCATACAAAGTGGGTACCAACTTGTCATATTGCTTTTGGTTGTTTATTACAAATGGTGTGATATTATGTATGTGTGACATGATGGAGTTGGTGAAGGATTGTAAGAGTTTTTGTGGTTGGTTCGACCCTCTCTACCGGATGTGATATAGGTATGGAGCGTATGGGGTCGACGCTAACACAATGGATGACCTTGTGGACCATACTCTTACATAAGGTGGACCCCAACTTGTCATGTCGCTTTTTGTTGTTTGTTACATATGTGGTACACTTTCTTTCTTATGGTCACAATTCGGATACTATACTTGCACATCTTTACGTGATATGTGGTTGTCTATTTGTTTTGGTAGCTCTTAAAACTGTCTATTGAGGCTTTAGAGGTTTCGAAATCTACTTGCTGGGGTCTGACTCAACCTTATATTTTTTAGGACAAGGAAATCGGAAAGTGCCACCTGCTTGAGTCATAGTTAGCCGTTGAGGAGTTTCTTTAGTGGTTTTCTTTCTTTCTTTAGGTAGTTATTTGGAGTTGCATCTCCTAAACACTTGGTGTTATTTTTCTTTGATCTTGTCCGACATTTGTGTCGATGATTTAGAGACATCCTGTGAGTTTTGAGAAACTTCGTAAAGTTTTATTAGATGATTTATTGTTACTTTTTGAGCTTCATGTTTGATACTATTTGTCTCCTTGATGAGTATATCGTATATGTTTACTGTTCTGCGGAAAAATGCTTTAAGTTTAGGTTTTCATGGCGGCCGACGTGGAAATTTGGATTTGGGGTGTTACACCTTCTCTCTCTTCTCTCTTACAACTTGGTTGGGCTTAAAGCGTAATATTTCATTTTTAAAAAAATAACCAAAAAGAAGAGGCTTATCACACTACTTAATCTCAATTTTCATTTGAATATCTGTAACATATAAAGGTAGGAGGGTATAATAATTTTAAGCTCAACAACGATTTGAAAATACACTTCCCTTTGACTATAAATAGATGTTAACTTGACAAATAACTCCAATGTTTCAAAAACTCGAAGAGAGACATTTAAACTAATATATGTCTTACTAATAATTGTCATTATAATTTTGTGGATAAAATCTTTACTATTAACTTCACCCAATAACCAAACTAACGAGGAACATATAAAGTTGAGCAAATCCAATTAAATAAGTTGGTAGGGAATGGTTCTAAAGGTTCAACACATATCACATTGATCTTTAATCAAACTAGACTTCCTTTTATATAATGTTGTAGAAGTCTAGGAGTTTGAAGTCATAGTCTTGAATAATATTTTTAATCTTTCCTCTATGAGTTTAGAATAGACAATCACTTATTTGAATATCTAAGTCCATTGTCTTATTAAAAAAGTTTATCCATCAATTTAAATTCTTAAACCGTATGAAGAAAAAAATGATTTATTGATAGCCGAACCTTCAATCAAATAAACAAAGTTGTACTTGCTCCGTAATTTCATTTACTTGTCAAGAAAGATAACGATCTATCTAAAGATTCAACCTTGAAAGTTAAACACTATAAATATAGTGGGGCTAGCTATATTTCTATATCCACCAAACAACAACAAAAAAAACATGGGTACTTCAATCTATTTGATACTTGTTTCAGTTCTATATTCTTTCTTTTGGTTCTCAATTTCATTTGGAGCCTCAAGCGCACTTCATGAAAGCTTTCTACAATGTCTTTCCCAACATTCTCAATCACCTATCCCAGTTTACACCCAAACCAGTTCTAACTATACATCAATCTTGGAATCTACCATTTACAATCTGATATTTACATCACCCACTACTCCAAAACCCAAACTCATAATCACACCATTGCAAGAATCCCATGTTCAAACCGCTGTAATTTGTGCTCGAAAACATGGAATTCAGATTAAAATTCGAAGCGGGGGTCATGACTTTGAAGGTCTCTCTTATGTATCTGATGTTCCTTTCATAGTTGTCGATTTGTCCAAACTTCGGTCCATTAGTGTGGACGTAGAAACTAGTACTGCATGGGTTCAGTCTGGTGCAATTGTCGGTGAACTTTATTATAGGATTGCAGAAAAAAGTCGAACTCTCGCCTTTCCTGCATCATTCTGCACCACATTAGGAATAGGCGGATACTTTGGTGGAGGTGGGTATGGTCCTTTGTTTAGGAAATATGGTCTAGCAGCTGATAATGTCATTGATGCTCGAATAGTCGAAGTTAATGGCAGAATTCTGGACAGAAAATCAATGGGTGAAGATTTGTTTTGGGCTATTAGAGGAGGTAGTGCTGGTGGAAGTTTTGGTGTCATTCTCTCATGGAAGATCAAATTAGTTCCTGTTCCATCAACTGTGACTATTGCCGTAACCACAAAAACTACAGAAAAAGGTGCAACTTCAATTATTCAGAGGTGGCAAGAAGTTGCTCATAAACTTCCTAAAGAAGTCCTAATTATTGTTAACCTTAGTGTGACAAACTCAACTGAAAAGGGAAAGAAAACGATACAAGCTTCGTTCACATCCTACTTTCTTGGAGGTGCTGATAAGCTTCTAGCTCTAGTGAAAGAGAGATTTCCAGAGTTGGGAATGGAGAAAAAAGATTGTTTTGAAATGAGTTGGATTCAATCTGCACTTGCCATAGGTGGATATCCTATTGAAGGTCCTATAGATAATATACTCAATAGGACTCAACCAAAAGCTTTTGCTATGATCAAATCTGATTATGTGAAGAAACCTATTTCAAAAGTTGGGTTAGAAGGGATTTGGAAAAGATTTTTAGAAAATAATCAAGAAGGTGCTCTTTCCTTCATGCCTTATGGGGGGAGGATGAGTGAGATTCCAGAGCATGAAATTCCATTCCCTCATAGAGATGGCAACTTATTTAAGATGATTTATACAGTTAGTTGGTCAAAACCAGAGGCTGAGGCAGCTAAAAAGCGCATCAATTGGATTAAAAGATTGTATAAATACACGACACCTTATGTTTCAAAGTCTCCAAGAGAAGCATACGTTAACTACAGAGATATTGACCTAGGTCAGAGCAAAAATGGTACTGCCAGTTACTTAGAAGGAAAAGTTTGGGGAAGTAAGTACTACAAGAATAACTATGAAAGATTAGTGCACGTAAAAAGCAAAGTTGATCCTGAAAATTTCTTTAGAAATGAACAGAGCATCCCGAGTATTGCATTTTCTTGAGAATAAGCCACTAGAGCCGCTAGTTTATTATGAAAGGCATCCCGGATATATATGGAATAAATGCCTCAATGTAGTACTTTGAAGTTTTTAGTAAAGTAGTGTATGTAATTTGTATTGAGTGATATTGTGTCCATAAAGGTAATAAATGATACCAAGAGATATCTTGGATATGTGAAAGCTTCTCTTTCGATTGTCAACTCATCGTGGTTATCCAATTGAAAACCAATTGAGAAGTGGAGAAGACTTAAATATTATATTATTGGTTGCTAGATCGCCATGCCTCTATGTGAGACTATTTTCACACGCCCCCTCATGTGTGTGGGGGTTTGAGCCTACCACTTGTGCTGTTTTTTTATTTTCGTGTGACGTGGAACACGTGTGTTTTTTAAGCCTATCATGTGTGGACCTAGCACTCATACCACGTTAAGCTTGTGATCATTCAACTCAAAACCAATTGACAATGAGTTGAGAATACCTAGACATTATATTATTAGTTGCTAGATCGTCCTTCTTCCATGTGAGACTATTCTTTCAAAGGTGATTTTGCAAACCTAGTGGTTTTGCAGTGCATGAAGTTAAAAAAGTATAGTTTACTCCTAAATCCTACCTAGTGTGGGAAATTCTGAAGGCGACTCGCTATGCCATAGGTGCTCTGCTATGGCTTAATTTTGTGAAGAAGTATAGAAAGAGCCGCCTTTACAAAATAGGTCAACATCAGTATTTCCTAAAGCAAATGTCATGGATTTCCTCAAAGTAAACCTAGTTCGGTTTGATTGATTTGGGAGTCTACGATATGATTATTGTGGCTTTAATTGTAGCCCCAAAGTATTGGTGGCCGAAATACGTGAAAAATAAGTTTAGTCGGCTTATTTGTTCATTTCCACCAAATACGTGAAAAATAATATTTATATTAAGCTGATAAGAGTTTACTGTTGGTTTCATTTGGATATATGATTAATTCATCAATTAAAAATTAGAGAGAAACTCAAAACATCAAGTTTGCTTTTGATTAATCTTTTTGACTCTACGAACCTAGCACGTTCTTATTTTAAAATATTTTTGATTAAACTCAAAACAACAAGTTGACACTTGTTTAATAACTAATCTCCTCAAAAGTCTTTTAGTTTCTCTATCACGGTTTCAAGCAAGTCATGTACAAATAATGTATAAAATATATTATATACAAGTTTTTAACAACATTTCTCACATAAAATAATAAAGGATCTGTTAGTACTAAAAGTCGCGAAAGCTATCGAACCTATCCTAGAAATTGATCAGATTATGAAAATTAATCGAAAAGTTATGCCAAAACTAAATATGCAAGCAGAATTAACGAGGTTTGGCTTTAAAGCCTACGTCCTCGGACGAACAAGAAATCTTTATTGAAGGATAGATGAAGACGACTCAGACAACCCGCAAGTTCGTCCCAAGATGGTACCGTATAGAAATTAACCTTCTATACTAAATCTTCGACGACCGAGAAATTAAACACCGCTCAAAACTATGAACAAAATCTCTCTCACTTGCTCACTCTTTCTAGCTCTCACTCTATGAGTAATTGCTCTTGAGTTGTTTTGTGTTGTTGTGGTGATGTGTTTTTTTATTGGACTCAAGACCCCTATTTATATAATAATATAAGCCGACATATTGAATCCAATTTGAATCAATTTAGAAACCAAACTAAACCGCCTTTGCATAGCTTTTGGAAACTGCCTCAATTCAAACCAAAACCGCCACAAGCATTCATCAAACCGCCACAAGCAAACTGCCTCTATCCATGACCATGAAACCGCCTCTTACTCTTACAATTCTCCACCTCGTTCACAATTTGATATACTTCAAATTTTAGACGAACACCAGGATACTACTTGTAAGATATATCTTCTTCTTGTAACTTCATCCGACTGCACCATATGACCATGGTTGCCTACATACCCTTTTATAGGATCAAGCCTACCGTAGTTCTACCAACCCTTCACATAAAGTTTATCTTGTCGCCATTACGCCCTTTCGGGCAACTTAACACGAGCCGATTTGTAGCAATTCCAGGCAATGCTGAAACTTGCTACATGTCACCACTTTAGTCAACATGTCCACGGGATTCTCATCTGTGTGTACCTTGATTAGAGAAACATCACCTTCCTCTATGACATCTCGTACAAAGTGATACCTGACATCGATATGCTTAGTACAAGCATGATGTACCTGATTCTTCGCCAAGTGGATCGCACTTTGACTATCACACCATACATCTACGCACTTCTGCTTAATCCCTAGATCATCCAGAAGACCCCACAACCACAATGCTTCCTTCACACCCTCGGCTATAGCCATATACTCGGCCTCCGTAGTAGATAACGCAACTGTAGATTGTAACATAAATCGCCAACTAACTGGAACACCATGTACCTTAAATACATAACCAGTAGTAGATCGTCTTCAATCTAGATCGCCAACATAATCTGAGTCAGCATAACCGCTTACCTGACATGTGTTTCCACCAAAGCACAAACCCGTATCAACGGTACCCTTTAAGTACCTGAAGACCCACTTCACAACTTCCCAATGTGTCTTCTCCGGGTTTGCCATAAACCTACTAACCACACTGACCGCTTGTGAAATATCCAGACGAGTACACACCATAGCGTACATCAAACAGCCAACTCCACTAGCATACGATACACGATCCATATGATCCTTCTCCACCGTAGTAGTGGGAGATTGTCTTCCCGAGAGCCTGAAGTGTGGTGCCAAAGGTGTTGACACCGCCTTCGCATTCTGCATCCCGAACCGAGAAACTACTGGTTCGATGTAACCTTTCTGATTCAAGTACAGTTTCTTACTTGACCTCTCTCTCTTAATCTCCATTCCCAGTATCTTCTTTGCAGCGCCCATGTCTTTCATCTCAAACTCTTGACTGAGTTGAGATTTCAACTTATCTATCTCTACCATGCTTCGAGAAGCAATAAACATGTCATCCACATACAAAAGGAGATAAATAAAGTCACCTTCGCAAAGCTTTTTGATGTATACACAACAATCATAGTCACTTCTGCGAAAACCATGCTTTAGCATGAAAAAACCAAATCGTTTGTACCATTGGCGAGGGGATTGTTTCAATTCGTAAAGAGACTTTCTCAAACGACATACTTGATTTTCTTTGCCCTCAACCTTGTATCCCTCAGGTTGAGCCATATAAATTTCTTCTTCCAAATCACCGTGCAAGAAGGCGGTTTTAACATCGAGTTGTTCCAGCTCAAGATCACTGTGAGCAACAATACTCAATAACACCCGAATAGAAGTATGTTTCACGACCGGTAAGAAGATCTCATTGTAGTCGACCCCTTCTTTCTGTGCATAACCCTTGGCCACTAGTCTTGCCTTATACCTTGTACCCTTGATCTCGGAAGAATCCTCTTTCTTCTTGTACATCCATTTACAACCAATAACAGACTTACCTTCGGGCAATGGGACAACCTCCCATGTCTTGTTCTTGTGAAGAGACTCCATCTCTTCTTGCATAACAACCAACCAACTCTCTCTTTCCTCCGCGGTAATAGGTTTTTTAAAGGTGACCGACTCGTCGTCTTCCACTGAGAGTGCATATTCAACCACATTTGCCTGCCCGTAATGCCTAAGAGGTTTGTCTGACCCTAACCTCTGTACCGGCTTATATAACCGTTTCGGCCTAGTGTGTACCGAAACAACCTGTTGTTGTTGTTGTAAAACATGTGTACCTTCTCCTTGAACCTCCTCATGATCGGGTTCATCAATTTCCTCATCCTGAGTATTATCCTGATGCTCCACCTGATCATGATTCCTAGAAACCCGTTGGTCTTCGGCTTCTACTTCCACTACTTGAGCTTTAGTAGACCCAACATCAGCACAACTAGGCACCGTAGCTTTCACCATAGCTACAATAGATGACTCATCAAACACCACATCTCTCCTGATTACAAATTTCTTGTCTTTCGTACACCATAGCCGATAACCCTTGACTCATGTAGCATATCCTAAGAAAATTGCCTTCTTTGCTCTATTATCAAGTTTGTTGCCTTTAACATGGTAATAGGCCGTACAACCGAAAACCCTAAGTCTCCCGTAATCTGCATGTTCACCTGACCACACCTCGTAAGGTATGCCGCCATCTAAAGAAGAATGTGGAGACTTGTTCACAATATAACAAGCTGTAGCAATAGATTTTGCCCACCATTCTACGCCTAACCCCGAATTGGAGCGCATACATCTAGCCTTCTCAAGTAGTGTACGGTTCAATCTCTCTGCGACTCCATTCTGCTGAGGTGTGTTTACTATTGTCCAGTGCCTCACAATGCCTTCCTGATTACAAAACTCCTTGAATGCCCCATCCGTGTACTCGGTCCCATTATCCGATCTTAACGTCTTCAGCTTTCGACCAGTTTTGTTCTCAACCATTGCTTTCCACACCAGGAATGTGTTGAATACCTCATTCTTATGCTTCAGAAAATAAAGCTAGACAAATCTCGAATGATCATCAACGAATGTCACAAAATACCTGGAACCACCATTGGAAGGTAACTTTGCCGGTCCGCAGACATCGGTATGTACGTAGTCTAATACCTCTTTGCTCTTGTGCTTGCTTGAAGAGAACGTCACCCTGTGTGCCTTTCCGAACACACAATGCTCACAAAACTCCATGCAAGGCTTCTTCATGTCCTTTAACAAGCCTTTCCCGCACATCAAAGATAGACCATTTTCTGACATATGCCCAAGGCGCATATGCCAAAGCCTCGTACTAGCCGTTGGATCCCTTCCACTGATTCCTACTGCTACATCTCCCGTAATTGTTGTCCCCAAAAGTTTGTATAAATTACCGTAACGAGTACCTCTCATAACCACCAAAGAACCCTTAACGGCTTTTATGGAGCCATTCTCTATAATTATCTTACAGCTGTTCCGCTCCAACACACCAAGGGAAATCAGATTTTTCCACAAATCGGGTATGTGTCTTACGTCCGTCAATGTTGTCACCACTCCATCGTGCATCTTGATACGTATTGTTCCGAGTCCCACAGTTTTACATATACTATCATCACCCAGTATAACTGTACCACCATCTATACTCCTATAGGTAGTAACCCACTCCGTATTTGGACACATATGGTGTGACGCCCCTGAATCAAGCATCCACTTATCGGAGATCTTCTCAGACACCTCTGTTATCGATAAACATTCGTCAGGGTCTTCTGACACATATCCCGCCTCTTGCATCTCTTGTTTCCATTTGTAGCCTTCGTTCTTTTGCTTCAACTTTCTATTTGGGCAAGTCGCTTTAAAGTGGCCAAGCTCACCACAACTAAAGCACGTTTTCTTGAAAGATCCTCTAGATTTGGATCTAGATTTCCCGCCTTTCCCTTTCCCCTTTCATTGCTCCTCCCCCTCGTTACAAACATCCCTTGTGCTTGATCCTTGTCTACTCCACCTGACGTCATACTGCTAGTAGCAACCTTACGAAGGTCATCCGCTAATAACGAATTTCTCGTCTCTTCCATGCTTAGACTGTCACCAACAAGCATTAAAGTTTGAACAAGGTTCTCATAGGATTTAGGCAATGAAAGTAACAATATGAGGGATTGGTCCTCATCCTCAACCGTAACATCAATATCCTTCAAATCTGAGATAATCCTGTCAAACCTATTCACATATTCTTGAAGAGAAGAACCCTCTTCAATTTTACATGTGAATAATTTGGATTTTAGGTAGACCCGATTCGTTAAAGTTTTCGTCATAAAATTGCTTTCTAGTTTTAACCACACACTAGCCGCCGTTGTTTCTCCGTCTACTAGGAACGCCACGTCCCTCTCAAGACACAACATAATGGTTGCCCGTGCTTCGACATCTAACTCATCCCAATCCTCATCTGACATATCTCCTGGTTTCTTTCCCGTCAACGTCTTGCGTAATTTCTGTGAGATTAACAGATTCTTCATCTGCATCCGCCAATAAGAAAAATCATTTTTTCCATTGAACTTCTCTATCTCATATTTCCCTGCTTTGACCGTACCACTTCTCGATTCCATCTTCTCTTCGTTCAATCTCAACAAGGCTTTGGTACCAATTGTTAGTACTAAAAGTCGCAGAAGCTATCGAACCTATCCTAGAAATTGATTCGATTATGAAAATTAATCGAAAAGTTATGACAAAACTAAATATGCAAACAGAATTAATGAGGTTCGGTTTTAAAGCCTACGTCCTCGGGCGAACAAGAAATCTTTATTAAAGGATAGATGAAGACGACTCAGACAACCCGCAAGTTCGTCCCAAGATGGTACCGTATAGATATTAACCTTCTATACTAAATCTTCGACGACCGAGAAATTAAACACCGCTCAAAACTATGAACAAAATCTCTCTCACTTGCTCACTCCCTCTAGCTCTCACTCTATAAGTAATTGCTCTTGAGTTGTTTTGTGTTGTTGTGGTGATGTGTTTTTTTATTGGACTCAAGACCCCCTATTTATATAATAATATAAGCCGTGTAAGAGGCTGTTTAACAAACCAAGTGAGGCAGTTTTTTGGTTTGAGAAATTGAGGCGGTTTCCATGGTTTGTGAACAAGGGCGGTTTCAAATTGAGGCAATTTCTAATTTTGGAACTTTCTATGTCGGCTTATATAATATATAAATAGGTGGGTTAAGTGCCAATCTATAATTACCACAACAACACAAAACAACTCAAGAGCAATTACTCATAAAGTGAGAGCTAGAGAGAGTGAGCAAGTGAGAGAGATTTTGTTCATAGTTTTGAGCGGTGTTTAATTTCTCGGTCGTCGAAGATTTAGTATAGAATGTTAATTTCTATACGGTACCATCTTGGGACGAACTCGCGGGTTGTGTGAGTCGTCTTCATCTATCCTTCAATAAAGATTTCTTGTTCGTCCGAGGACGTAGACTTTAAAAGCCGAACCTCGTTAATTCTGTTTGCATATTTAGTTTTGGCATAGCTCTTCGATTAATCTTCACAATCGGATCAATTTCTAGGATAGGTTCGATAGCTTCCGCGACTTTTAGTACTAACAAGCGGACATATTGAATCCAATTTGAATCAATTTAGAAACTAAACTAAGCGGCCTTGGCATAGTGATGTAGAAACGCAGCGGAATTAAAAGATACGAATAACTAAATAAGAACAATGAAAATAAAGATCAAATAACTCTAAATACTCAACTTTATTAAAACTTCAATGGGGTTTTTCTCTCAATCTGCGAATAATAGACAAACTAGATATCCTTTTATAGGATTCTGGACTTTCCTAGATAGACTTGAATTAGACTTCCTAAATAATTAAATACTGCAACTGCCTAAATAACTTGGACTTAAATCTGGACCTTTCCAATTATTGGAAATATTAAAATAGCATAATTCCTAAACCTAAATTAAATAATAATCATACTAAAATAAGGACTTCCTAAATCTACTCTCTCTGGCCGGTTGGTCCATGACCGGTCCGGTCATGGAAATAGTCTCCACGCCGGGTGCCCCTGCATCAGCATCCCCTTCCTTCAAGAGGTTCGTCCCGAACCGTTTGTGAAGAGAATGTAGTTCTTCCGATCCATCTTCAATTGGCAATAACGTCACAATCTTCTTCTTCCATGGAAATTCATAAACATTCAAACGACCACGGTAAGTGGCATCAACATCAGATTGCCATGGTCGTCCTAATATGATGTGGCATAAATCTATATTGGTGACATCACAATTAACTGTAGACACATAAGAAGAACCAATAGAAAGATTAATAGTACACATGTGATCAACCCGTGTAGTAGTACCCGACTGAATCCAAGCGGTTTTATACGGGTTTGATTTAATCATTGTAGTAATACCCAAGAAATTGACCAGTTTTGTAGAAATTAAATTCTCTACACAACCATTGTCAATCACAATAGTACACACTTTATTCAGTACTGTTCCCCGTGTAACGAACAAATTCTTTCGTTGAGATAAATTCCTCTTGAAAGGTGTGAAAAGAACTCGCCGAGTGAGTAACATAACCCGATCACCGTTGTCTGGAATAGTGTTAATTCGTTCCAATTGATCTTCATCTGTATCTGAATCTACTTTCTTTTCTACCATATTTGCTTTACCGCGAGAGGGGCAAGCATTAGAATAGTGGCCTGTTTCAAAACAACGATAACACTTAACTGGTGGAGGTTTTTTATAAGGATTTTCTGTTAGTGATTTAGTACCGTCTTCCGCCTGTTTTGATTGATCTAATTCATCCGGTAGAGTTCGAACTGCTTGACTTCTCGTACTGTGTCCTCGGAAAATGGAACGTGAATCCGATTCAAAAGACCGAGCTACACTAATACATTCAGAAACCGAATTAAAAGCTCTCAAATTAACCAAATCTTTAATATCATTACGGAGACCGTCCTTGAATTTTTCTACCTTCATTGACTCTGAATCTGGGAGATTAAGTCTTGTAATTAGTCTTTGGAATTCCGAAGCATATTCCTCAACGAAACGTCTTCCTTGGCGGCAACGTAAATAATCAACACATAGTTGGTTCTCATAATCCGGAGAGAGGAAACGGGAGAACATTAATGGTTTCAATTCTAACCAAGAAGAAATAGGAGGAAGGTGTAATAAACGACGATTTTCAGATTCCTATTTCCACCAAGTAAGAGCAGTTTTAGACAAATAACCAGTCACACAACGTACCTGTTCAGGACCTTCAACTTGCATAACATCAAAAAAAATCTCAAGTCTAGAGACGTAATCCAAGAAATCTTCAATATTTATGGAACCATCGTACGAAGGTACTTCCATTCGAATACGGTATGATGAACTAGGGTTCGGACATTCGGTGTCGGTGGGTGGAGTGTAATGTTCACGTTCGGTTTGAGTGCATTGGACTACCAAGAGGTGTCGTTGTGGTATGTTGGTTGGACGGGTGATAGGAGTGGTAGGTTCACGGGTTTGGGAATGGGTGAAGATTTGTTCTCGGCTTCGGTGTAATGGGTGGGGTTGGTCTCGGCGACGTGGGTTTGTGGTGTTGTCGGGTTGGAGGGGGAAGTTGATGGTCGTCTCGGTTTCATGTGAACGGCGGTGTTGTAGAGGTGGTGTAACCGGATCAATAGCCGTGTGGGTGGATCGTGTTTCGGTATGGGGGTTGTGGTGGTTGTGATGTTGTTGGTATGGTGGGTGGGTTTCGGTTTGGTTGGTAGTGAATGACGGATATCGGGTATACGGGTAAAGGAGACGTGGATTTTGATAGGTTGTAATGGTTCCTAAAGGGGTGATTGGTTGGGTTTGGTTGATGATGTTTCGGTTGTTGGTTTGGGGGTTGGTGAGGAGGTTGTGGTCGGCCGAGAAGTGGCTTTCGTGTGGTGGTCGGTGTGGTGTTGTAGTTGGCTCGGGGAAGGAGAACGATGGTGGTGTTGACGTGTGGGTATAGGGGGGGTACGTAGGTGTTTGAAAAGGTGTGTTTGGTGAATAGGAGGTGATGAAGGGTGGTGTGATAACCGGTGGAGGGTGGCTAATGCTGTGACCAATAGTGGTGTCGTGGGTTCGGGAGGGAAACCGAGAGGAGGAACTCGGGTGGTGTTGGTGGTAGTCGGTAGTTGTGAGGGTTGTTGATGTGTGATAGTGGTGGGAGTTGGAGTTTGGTTTTTACACATACCTTCTAGTTGTTTGGAGATGATGGTGATGGAGTCATTGAGTTGATTGAATCGTTGGTCGATTTTATCGAATTTTTCTGTTGTTTCCTTCTTGTACTCATTGAACCCTTCTTCCAACTTTTTACCTGCAGATAGCCCTTCTTTAATGTTGTCCCATTCAGAGGAGAAAGTTGGTGTTTTCTCCTTAGTTGGTGTAGTAGAGATAGTAGTGTTAACCATGATGATAAAAGTGATGAAGAAAAAATTATGGCTCTAGATACCACTTGATGTAAAAACGCAACGGAATTAAAAGATACGAATAACTAAATAAGAACAATGAAAATAAATATCAAATAACTCTAAATACTCAACTTTATTAAAACTTCAATGGGGTTTTTCTCTCAATCTGCGAATAATAGACAAACTAGATATCCTTTTATAGGATTTTGGACTTTCCTAGATAGACTTGAATTAGACTTCCTAAATAATTAAATACTGCAACTGCCTAAATAACTTGGACTTAAATCTGGACCTTTCCAATTATTGGAAATATTAAAATAGCATAATTCCTAAACCTAAATTAAATAATAATCATACTAAAATAAGGACTTCCTAAATCTACTCTCTCTGGCCGGTTGGTCCATGACCGGGTCCGGTCATGGAAATAGTCTCCACGCCGGGTGCCCCTGCATCACATAGCTTTTGGAAACTGCCTCAATTCAAACCAAAACCGCCACAAGCATTCATGAAACCGCCACAAGCAAACCGCCTCTATCCATTGCCATTAAACCGCCTCTTACTCTTACAGGATCTATAAATACAGTCATGTAATATTGTATTTTAGTTTTTTGATATTTTTCTCAATACATTTCATTACCGACTATTTTCCTTTATCTGATTTGAAGTGGTATTTTTAATTTTTTTCCTCTATGAGTTTAGAATGGAAAATGACTAATATTAATATCTAAGCTCATTGTCCTATTAAAAAAGTTTATCCATCAATTAAAACTCTTTAATCCTCAATTATTTATCAATAATGGAACCTTCAAATAATCAAAGTTGTACTTGTCGGGAAATCTTGTTTACTTGTCAAGAAAGATAATGATCTATCTAAGAATTCAACCTTCAAATTTCAAACAATCTATTCTAATCTATAAAACAATTAACATCAAGTTAAAGACTATAAATGGAGTGACTAGCTATCCACCAAACAACATAAAAGCATGGGTATTTCAATCTATTTGATACTTGTTTCAGTTCTATCTTCTTTCTTTTGGTTCTCGATTTCATTTGGAACCTCAACCCCACTTCATGAAAGCTTTCTACAATGTCTTTCCCAACATTCTCAATCACCCATCCCAGTTTACACCCAAACCAGTTCTAACTATACATCAATCTTGGAATCTTCCATTTACAATCTCAAATTTACATCACCCACTACTCCAAAACCCAAACTCATAATCACACCATTGCAAGAATCCCATGTTCAAACCGCTGTAGTTTGTGCTCGAAAACATGGAATTCAGATTAAAACAAGAAGTGGGGGTCATGACTTTGAAGGTCTCTCTTATGTATCTGATGTTCTTTTCATAGTTGTCGATTTGTCCAAACTTCGGTCCATCAATGTAGACGTAGAAACTAGTACTGCTTGGGTTCAGTCTGGTGCAATTGTCGGTGAACTTTATTATAGGATTGCAGAAAAAAGTCGAACTCTCGCCTTTCCTGCATCATTTTGCACCACAGTAGGAATCGGTGGGTATTTTGGTGGGGGTGGGTACGGTCCTTTGTTTAGGAAATATGGTCTAGCAGCTGATAACGTGATTGACGCTCGAATAGTTGATGCTAATGGCAGAATTCTGGACAGAAAATCAATGGGTGAAGATTTGTTTTGGGCTATTAGAGGAGGTAGTGCTGGTGGAAGTTTTGGCGTCATTCTATCATGGGAGATCAAATTGGTTCCTGTTCCATCAACTGTGACTATTGCCATAACCACAAAAACTATAGAAAAAGGTGCAACTTCAATTATTCAGAGGTGGCAAGAAGTTGCTCATAAACTACCTAAAGAAGTCATAATTATTGTTAACCTTAGTGTGACAAACTCAACTGAAAAGGGAAAGAAAACGGTACAAGCTTCGTTCATTTCCTACTTTCTTGGAGGTGCTGATAAGCTCCTAGCTTTGGTGAAAGAGAGATTTCCAGAGTTGGGTTTGGAGAGAAAAGATTGTTCCGAAATGAGTTGGGTTCAAGCTGCAGTTTTCTTCGGCGGATATCCTATTGAAGCTCCTACGGATAATTTACTCAATAGGACTCAATCTAAGACTTTTTCAAAGATCAAATCTGATTATGTGAAGAAACCTATTTCAAAAGTTGGGTTAGAGGGGATCTGGAAAATATTTATAGAAAATGATGAGGGAGCTACTCTTATATTCATGCCTTATGGGGGGAGGATGAGTGAGATTTCAGAACATGAAGTTCCATTCCCACATAGAGATGGAAACTTATTTAAGATTATTTATTTAGTTTCTTGGACAACACCAGGGGCTGAGGCAGCTAAAAAGCACACCAATTGGATTAGAAGATTGTATAAATACACGACACCTTATGCTTCAAAGTCTCCAAGAGCAGCATACATTAACTACAGAGATATTGACCTAGGCCAAAGCAAAAATGGTACTGCCAGTTACTTAGAAGGAAAAGTTTGGGGAAGTAAGTACTACAAGAATAACTATGAAAGATTAGTGCACGTAAAGAGCAAAGTTGACCCTGAAAATTTCTTTAGAAATGAACAAAGCATCCCGAGTGTTGCATTTTCTTGAGAATAAGCCACTAGAGCCGCTAGTCTATTATGAAATGCATCACCCGTATATATCTAATAAATGCCTCAATGTATGTAATTTGTACTGTGTGATATTGTGTATCGTTCATATTGGTAATAAATGATGCCAAGACTGATCTCTTGGACTATGAAAGCTTCTTTTTGTGATGGTAAACTCAGTGACAAATAAGAAATAAAAGGTGATTGTGCCAGCCTTGTGGTTCCAGTACATGAAGTGAAAGAAGATTAAATTATACCTAAAGCCTACCTTTTGTGGGTGTGGAAGAAAATTTTCTTAAAGTAAACCTAGCTATGTTTAAGTGATCCAAGACTCATTGATGTGGTTATTGCGGGTGTAGAAATGTGGCTTCAACTGTAGCCCCAAAGTATTGGTTGCCCAAACGGACTCTTAGCTATCTTTGGCTTGGGCCAGGCCTGGTTTACCCATAAGTTTAGTCGGCCTATTTGTTTATTTCCACCAAATACGTAAAAAAATAATGTTTAAATTAAGCTATTAGTGTTTGTTCCATTTGAATATGATTAATTCATAAATTAAAAAATTGGAGAGAAACTTAAAACATCAAGTTTATTTTTTATTAATCTTGTTGACTCTAGCACGTCCGCTCCTCTACCAACCTAGCACGTTCTTATTTAAAAATAATTAGTTGTATTATATATATACAACAAGTTGTCACTTGTTTAATCACTAGTCTCATCAAAAGTCTTTGAGTTTCTTTATCACGGTTCTGAGCAAGTCATGTACAAATAATATATAAAATATATTATATACAAATTTTTAAAACATTTCTTACATATATAAAGGGCTTATGAAAACAATCAAGTCATATTGTTTTTCGATTTTTTGATTTTCTTTTCAAAATTCAAAATTCTACCTTTAAGTACAGATATTAAGGCTTTATCTACATTTTTTTTCTCAATACATTTCATTACCAGTCATAAGGCTTTATCTACATTTTTTTTCTCAATCAAGTCATATTGTTTTTCGATTTTTTAATTTTTTTCTCAATACATTTCATTACCAGTCATAACTATTTTTACGCCATTCGCAAAAAAAAGAAATCAAAGTTTTAGGTGTAAATAATTTTTTGTATAATGACTTATTCCACTATAACAATAACAATCATTGACATACCATTTTAGCTTTCCCATATCAGTGTTAACACATCCAACTACCTCTCCACTACTTTCAACAAAAAAAACTACCTCTCCACTATTTAATCCTCAACCTCCACTGAAGTCTTATTTTTTTTTTTGTTGAGAACACAAAAGTCTTGTTTGTGAATTATTAGCTGTTAACAAGTCATATAAAGACAATAATTAGTAACAAAATTAATCAAGAAATAAGAAGTAATCATTAGGTTGATCACTTCTTTTCTTTTTTTAAAAAAAATTGAGCATTTGGAGCCTATAAACATAAGCATTCACCACTCAAACAAACAACACAAAAAAAAAAAAAAGAATGGGTAGTTCAACCTATTCCTTAGTAGCTTCTATTCTATTTTCTTTCCTTGTCTTTTCAATTTCATTAGGAACTTCAAGTCCACTTCATGAAAATCTTCTTCAATGTCTTCACCATCATTCTCAAACACCCATTCCAATTCTCACCTCATCCAGTTCAAATTATACATCTACCTTGCAATCTAGACTTTTCAATTTGATATTCACATCACCCACCACTCTAAAACCCAAATTCATAATCACACCTTTGACAGAATCCCATGTTCAAACAACTGTAATTTGTTCTCGTAAACATGGAATTCAAATCAAAATTCGAAGCGGAGGTCATGACTCTGAAGGTCTTTCTTATATATCTGACGTTCCGTTCGTAATTGTTGATTTAACTAATCTTCGGTCCGTAAGTGTGGACGTTGAAACTAGTACTGCTTGGGTTCAGTCTGGTGCAAGCACTGGCGAACTTTATTACAGAATTGCAGAAAAGAGTCCGACTCTCGGTTTTCCTGCAGCATTTTGCACCACAATAGGTGTTGGTGGTCACTTTGGTGGAGGTGGGTATGGTTCAATGTTAAGGAAACATGGTATTGCAGCTGATAATATTGTCGATGCTCGAATAGTCGATGTTAATGGAAGAATACTAGATAGAGAAACCATGGGTGAAGATTTGTTTTGGGCTATTAGAGGTGGTAGTGCTGGTGGAAGCTTTGGAGTTATAGTTTCATGGAAGGTAAGATTGGTTTCAATTCCACCTAATGTGACAGTTTGTAAATCTCCTAGAACCACTGAAAATGGAGCAACTTCCATTGTTCAAAGATGGCAAGAAGTTGCTTATAAACTTCCTCAGGAAATCTACTTTGATGTTCAATTCAGTGTCACAAATTCAACTGTTAAGGGAAAGCAAACAGTAAGTGCTTCATTCAGATCTATATCCCCTTGGAGTACTAAAAAGCTAGTAGAAGAAATGAAAGAGAGATTTCCTGAGTTGGGTTTGGAGAGTACAGATTGTAATGAACTGAGCTGGGTTCAATCTAGGGTTTTCCTTGCTAATTATCCTATCAATGCTCCTGTAGAAACCCTACTAAATAGAACTGAAGGTAAGGCTTACTTTAAGATGAAATCTGATTATGCTAAGAAACCCATATCTAAAGTTGGATTAGAAGGGATTTGGAAAAAATTAATAGAAAATGATCAGACAGCTCTTAAAACTGTCACCTTTGTGCCTTATGGTGGGAGGATGAGTGAGATTCCAGAATATGAAATTCCATTCCCACATAGAGCTGGGAGTAATTTTGAGATTGCTTATTTGGTTGGTTGGGCAGCACCAGGGAAAGATGAAGCCAATAAGCATATTAGTTGGATCAGAGACATATATAAATATATGACACCTTATGTTTCGAAATCTCCAAGACAAGCATATATTAACTATAGAGATATTGACCTAGGTCAGAGTAAAAACGGTACAGCAACTTACTCGGAAAGTAAAGCTTGGGGGAAAAGTTACTTCAAGAATAACTATGAAAGATTAGTACGTGTAAAGACCAAGGTTGATCCTGGAAATTTCTTTAGAAATGAACAGAGCATACCAAGTATCGCAAATTCGAGAATATAGCACGAGCGAAATTGATTGATATAATAAAAGATAACCGAAACAAATGGGTTTGTTTATGCATTTCCAATAAGTGACTTTATGTCGTTCCAAAAAAAATATATTGTGAGTAACGAGAGTAATTTATATGAGAAAATAGTCGAAGTTGTATATTTGATCTGTATTGAGTGTTATATTAGAAAGTTTCAATGTTGTTTTAAGTCGACTATAAACAACTTATAACAACATCGCTTATATCTGTATTCCATCCTAATGTTGTATCCGAATTACATATATTTGTAACTTCTTCTTCAGAAACAAAATGTTTTGATTGGAATCATTGAACATTCCATATTAGTTTAGCTTATCGAAAAAATATAATGACCTAATTCATATTTCAACATTCAAACCATTATAGTTTAATTAATAACACACTAATTTATAAAAGAATTAACATCAAGTAAAGACTATATAAACAATAGCTAAGTCTTGTTCTCTTCCATACTTCAACTAAGCAATAGAAAGAATATGATCTCTTCAAGCTATTCTATAGTACTTCTAGTACTGTCTTATTTCTTTGTGTTCTTGATTTCATTGGGTACTTCAGCCTCAATTTATGAAAACTTTCTTCGATGTCTTACGAGATATTCTCATACACCTATCCCTGTTTATACCCGAACCAATTCTAATTATACATCTACCTTGCAATCCACTATATACAATCTGAGATTCATATCACCCAATACTCCACACCCGGAACTCATAATTAGGCCTTCGCAAGAATCCCATGTTCAAGCAGCTGTTATTTGTTCAAGAAAACATGGAATTCAGATCAAAATTCGAAGCGGAGGTCATGACTTTGAAGGTATCTCTTATGTGTCTGATGTTCCTTTCATCGTTGTTGATCTGTTCGATCTTCGGTCCATCAATATTGATGTAGAAAATAATACTGCATGGGTTCAGTCAGGCGCCACGCTCGGTGAACTATATTATAGAATTGCAGAGCAAAGTCCAACCCTTGCTTTTCCTGCAGGGGGTTGTCCAACAGTAGGTGTTGGTGGGCACTTTGGTGCAGGTGGATATGGTCCTTTGTTGAGGAAATATGGGCTTGCAGCTGATAATGTCATCGATGCTCGAATAGTCGATGTTGATGGAAGAATACTAGACAGAGAAACAATGGGTGAAGATTTGTTTTGGGCTATTAGAGGAGGTAGTGCTGGTGGAAGCTTTGGAGCCATTCTCTCATGGAAGATTAAATTGGTTTCTGTTCCACCTACTGTGACTTATTGTGCAACCCCTAGAACTATTGAACAAGGTGCAACTTCAATTGTTCATAAGTGGCAAGAAGTTGCTAATAAACTTCCTCGTGAAATCTTCCTCGTCGTCGGGTTTGGTGTCACAAATGCGACTGATACAGGGAGGAAAACAGTACAAGCTACATTCATCTCCATTTTTCTCGGAACCGTCGAAAAGCTCTTAATTCAAATGAAAGAGAAATTTCCTGAGTTGGGTTTGGAGAGTAAAGATTGTACTGAAATGAGTTGGATTGAATCACTACTTGTCTTTGGTGGAAACAGTGGCGAAGCCAGAAAATTTCTCTTGTGGGGGCATTTTTTAATTATGAAAAACCAAAATATCATAAATAAATTAAACAATATCCATTTATTCACCATGTTGTGATTTAACATATTAAATGCCTTCGATCGACTCAACGGAAAAAAAATGGTCCTATACAACAATATTATATTTGGAAAACGGCAATTTTAGACGCAATTTCATTAAAATATTATATTTTATTTCATATTATTTGAATGATCTTAAGAAATACATAAATTTCATTATGTTCTGAATTACATTTTAAAGTAATTTGATTTTAAATTTCGAACAACAAAAGAAGAATTACACGATTCCAAATAGAAATATAAAAGAATACTTATTTTTTAGAGGACAAAATGTATCAATTTATGTAGAGTGGATCAATATTAAAGTCGATAGAATAAGATGGTTTGTCTTGTTTAATTGTTAAGGTAACTGACTATCTAATACTTAGTTTTAAGTCTAAGAAGTTCCACAGTTTATTTTTAATATTATTTTGGTTGCGTTGATTAATGATTAAGCAAAAGAATTAAGTTAATAAACTCAATATATTACAAAAAGAAATTGCAATTGTTATGTAAAGAAAAAGACAAGAACCATATTTCAAAGAATAGTCGATCGAAAAAATATAATCACTCAACAAATTAGGTTTACAAAGAAATTAGACTATAACACGTGTTATAATTTCACTCATGAAGAAGAGTAATACGATGTAAATTATGTTTGATTGTTTAAGATTGATAATTGGTTCTCTCAACAAAAAAAAAGATTGATAATTGGGACATTTGGAAAGAAAAAAATCCCTTTAATAAGTGTGTGGGTGGGCTTCAACAATAAAAAAGGGAAGTGGGCCTCTCGGGAAAAAATATCCCAAATAGGTATATAAGGAGTAGTACTAAGGGGAAGTCACTTGGAGCTTGTGGGGGCATGCGCCCCCACATGCCCCTTACTGGCCACGCCCCTGGGTGGAAACCCTTTTGGAGCTCCTTTAGATGTCTTACTGAATAGGACTCAACCCAAGATTTTCTTTAAGGTCAAATCTGATTTTGTAAAGAAACCCATTCCACAAATTGGATTAGAAGGGATTTGGAAAAGATTATTAGAACCTGATGTGGCTACTTTACTTTTCGTTCCTTACGGTGGGAGGATGAGTGAGATTTCAGAACATGAAACTCCTTTCCCACATAGAGATGGCAACTTATTCAAGATTGTGTATATAGTTCTTTGGTCAACACCAGAAGTCGAAGCATCTGAAAAACACATCAGTTGGATTAGAAGATTGTTTAATTACATGACACCTTATGTTTCAAAGTCTCCGAGAGAAGCATATTTAAACTACAGAGATCTCGACTTGGGTCGAAGTAAAAATGGTACAGCGAGTTACCTGCAAGGAAAGGTTTGGGGGAGTAAATATTTCAAGAATAACTATAAAAAACTAGTACACGTGAAAAGCAAAGTTGACCCCGAAAATTTCTTTAGAAATGAACAGAGCATCCCAAGTGTAGTAATTTAGTTCGTCGCGCTGCTTTCTAGTGTGGGATAGCAAATTGTGTATTTCTTGATATACAAGGTATGAAAAATGAAGGGCCACTTAGTAGTCACAGAATAAGGCCTCTACTTTCTATAGTTTATTTTTGAGCGGACGATACATGTGTTTGATATGAAAGTGTGTGTTAAGATCTAATTCATTAAGGACCTAATATCTTTCATGACATTATAAAATGAGTTACTTAGAACCCAAGGCTCTAAAGTCAACTGTGTGAAATATTCGTACTATATTCTTTAAAATCAGAAAAAGATCCGTTCGGATCAAACTGTGACGTTGAATTCAAGCATTTTTTAAGAATTAAAAGATAATGAAAAAAGATCGGTAAACTAGAACCCTTGACTATATTGGGAGAACAATTTAGTTTATGTACTTTAAGCGTGAAATTCGTTTACTTCACAGGAAAGATAATGATCTTACTGTGATTTAAACCTGAACCTATAATAGTTTAATTAATAACATTAGCTAATAACATTAATAAATAACATTAATCAATAGAAGAATCAATATCGAGTTAAGACTATAAACACAGTAGCTATTTCTTGCTCCAAACAGCACATAGAATATGGGTTCTTCAAGCTATTCTATACTATTTCCAGTACTGTTATATTTTAATGTGTTCTTGATTTCATTAGGTGATTCAACATCACTTCATGAAAACTTTCTTCAATGCCTTACTCAACATTCAAAATCCCCTATTCCAGTTTATACACCAACCAGTTCTAATTATACATCTATTTTGCAATCTAGTATAGAGAATCTAAGATTCACAACACCCTCGACTCCAAAACCCAGATTCATAGTCACACCATTGGAAGAATCCCATGTTCAAGCAGCTGTTATTTGTTCAAGAAAACATGGAATTCAGATTAAAATTCGAAGCGGAGGTCATGATTACGAAGGTCTCTCTTACGTGTCTGATGTTCCTTTCGTAATTGTTGATCTTTTCAATCTTCGATCGGTTAGTGTCGATGTAGAGAGTAGTACTGCTTGGGTTCAGTCAGGTGCTACGCTCGGTGAACTTTATTATAAAATTGCAGAGAAAAGTTCAACCCTTGCCTTTCCAGCAGGGGGTTGTCCCACTGTGGGTGTCGGTGGGCATTTTGGTGGAGGTGGTTATGGTACCATATCTAGGAAATATGGCATGTCAGTTGATAACGTCATCGATGCTCGGATAGTTGACGTTAATGGAAAAATACTTGACAGAGAAACAATGGGTAATGATTTGTTTTGGGCTATTAGAGGAGGTAGTGCTGGTGGAAGCTTTGGTGTCATTCTTTCATGGAAGATCAAATTGGTTCATGTTCCATCTACTGTCACTGTTTCTATAACCTCTAGAACCTTAGAAGAAGGAGCAACTGCCCTTGTTCATAGGTGGCAAGAAGTTGCACATAAACTTCCTCGAGGAATCTTCATGACCATAGTGTTTAGTGCCACGAATAGTACTAAAAACGGAAAGAAAACAATACAAGCTTCATTCTTCTCCTTGTTTCTTGGAGGTGTTGGAAAGTATTTAACTTTTATGAAAGATAGATTTCCTGAGTTGGGTTTGGAGAGTAAAGATTGTACTGAAATGAGTTGGATTCAGTCTGCACTTGTCTTTGGTGGCTACCCTTTTCAAACTTCTCTAGATGTTCTACTTAATAGGACTCAAACCAAGTATTTCTTTAAGATCAAATCTGATTATGTGAAAAAACCCATTTCCAAAATTGGGTTAAAAGGGATTTGGAAAAGATTATTAGAACCCGAAGCGACTAGTCTTATCTTCACTCCTTATGGTGGGAAGATAAGTGATATTTCAGAATCTAAAACTCCTTTCCCTCATAGAAATGGCATCAGATTTAAGATCGTTTACTTGGTCGGATGGTTAAAGCCAGGGGTTGAGGCATCTGAAAAGCACATCAGTTGGATTAGGAGAATGTATAATTATACGACACCTTATGTTTCAAAGTCTCCAAGGCAAGCATATCTAAATTATAGAGATCTCGACTTAGGTCAAAGTAAAAATGGTACGGCGAGTTACTTGCAAGCAAAAGCTTGGGGGAGTAAGTACTTCAAGAATAACTACAAAAGATTAGTATATGTGAAGAGCAAAGTTGACCCTGATAACTTTTTTAGAAACGAACAAAGCATTCCAAGTGTTGCAACTTGCAAATAGAGGAATCAGGCAGCAGAGTTGCTCAGGTTAGCATCAAAACAGACTACATTTATCGCTCGGCAAATCACGTGTTTTAGTTAT
Source organism: Eschscholzia californica (assembly GCF_041429995.1). NCBI lineage: Eukaryota > Viridiplantae > Streptophyta > Magnoliopsida > Ranunculales > Papaveraceae > Eschscholzia > Eschscholzia californica. The sequence goes on along the minus strand of NW_028238198.1, from coordinate 6,354,363 downwards.
TTCTCATGTAATGAGTAACGTCAGTTATTTACATTATTTCAAATAATTAGTAGATGCATTTGATTTGAATTAGTGTTATATTTAAATTATTCCAATCTCTATTATATAATGTACCAAAAATCAAAGGATATCACTTGGATATTCACAAACTATATGCTTTAGTGGAATACTCTTCTACATTTATCAAATAATAACTTATTTCAAGAGTAACTATGAAAGATAAATATAACTGACAAACTAAGTTGACTTTGAAAGTTTCGATAGCGAGCATTCTAATTGTTGAAACTTAGTTTATATAGTTGGTTCTCGAGGATAGCAAAATATTGCAATACAAATATGTACATTATGCATTATTAAACTAGTACAAAAACTTGAGTAATTTGATCGATGGTTTCAAAAGTTCTTTGGCTTTTGTTATTTTTATTATAGATCTCAAATTTGATCTGAAATAGAGATGTGTGCCTTATGTTATTTAACCGAGTTTTTGTATATATATGTGTGTGCAGTGTGTGTTTGTGTGTTGGGAGAATCGGAACTACTATCTTTATCAATGGCATTTTTCAAATGGGTAACTTCGAAGTGAAGGTTTTATAGTCAACACATTTCTAGTCCCCTTCGATATTCTAATTTGGCTATCAGAGACTTTTCTTTTCGCCCTTTGTCCTCAAAATATATATCGGAGACTATAATTTCTAACTTTTTTTAAGTACTATTTTGAAGATGACTTCCAAATTACCATAGCTTGTAATCTGTGACATTATAAACAGCTTTTTTTTAAGACTTCTTTACATTTTTATTTTATAAAATTGGACATGGAGCATTCTAGATTAGAGGCCTAAACAGTTACATTAGACTTCCGAACTCATTGAATCACTACCCTTGAGAATTTTTAGCACCATATCAACATTAATTTATTTTGTTCGATATGGGACCTTTCTCGAATTCTAGGTGTATCGTTTTGAAAAAAATTAATTGAATATTTGTAATTGGAATTATTGACTATTGTGGCGAAACATTAATCTATTTACTTACTGCTTAATTTAGTTTAACTTATCTAAATTAGATAATGATGTACTGAAGAATTCAACCTTCAAACTGTTAAAGTTTGATTAGTAAAACCAATTAATCTATTGAGAGAATCAACAGTAAGTTGAGACTATAAACAACAAAACCTATATCATCTTCTCTTTCATTCCACAACTAAACAACAGAAACAATATGGGTACTTCAAAATATTCTTTAGTACTGTCTTATTTTCTTGCTTTCTTGATTTCATTGTGTACTTCATCCTCAATTCATGAGGACTTTCTTCGATGTCTTTCAAGACATTCTTTATCATACATTCCAGTTTACACCCCAAAAGGTTCTAATTATACAACTATCCTACAATCAACTATAGAGAATCTGAGACTCGTATCACCCACTACTCGAAAGCCAACACTCATAATAACACCATTGGAAGAATCCCAAGTTCAAGCAGCTGTCATTTGTTCTAGAAAACATGGAATTCAGATCAAAATTCGAAGCGGAGGTCATGATTTTGAAGGCCTATCTTATGTATCTGATGTTCCTTTCATAATTGTTGATTTGTTTCATCTTCGGTTGGTCAGTGTGGATGTAAGAAGTAGTACAGCATGGGTTCAGTCTGGTGCTACACTTGGTGAACTATATTACGGAATTGCAGAGAAAAGTGCAACCCTTGGCTTTCCTGCAGGGGCTTGTCCCACTATAGGTGTTGGTGGGCATTTTGGTGGAGGTGGTTATGGTGCCTTGTCCCGGAAATATGGTCTGGCAGCTGATAATGTCATTGACGCTCGAATTGTCGACGTTAACGGAAGAATACTAGATAGAAAATCAATGGGTGAAGATCTGTTTTGGGCTATTAGAGGAGGAAGTGCTGGTGGAAGTTTTGGAGTCATTTTGTCATGGAAGATCAAATTGGTTCCTGTTCCACCCACTGTGACTGTTTTCCTAACCTCGAAAACTATTGAACAAGGGGCAACTAAAATTGTTCAGAGGTGGCAAGAAGTTGCACCTAAACTTCCTCAAGAAATCTTCATAAACATTGCATTTAGTGTCACAAATGCAACTGAAAAGGGAACAAAAACAATTCAAGTTTCATTCTTCTGCTTGTTTCTTGGAGGTGCTAAAAAGCTACTAACTTCGATGAAAGAGAGATTTCCGGAGTTGGGTTTGGAGAGTAAAGATTGTACTGAAATGAGTTGGATTCAATCTGCAGTTGTCTTTGCTGGATACCCATATGAAACTCCTATGAAAGCTTTACTTAATAGGACTAAACCCAAGTATTTCTTTAAGATTAAATCTGATTATGTGAAAAAACCCATCTCACAAATTGGATTAGAAGGAATCTGTAAAAGATTATTAGAATCTGAAGGGGCTAGTCTAATCTTCATCCCTTATGGTGGGAGGATGAATGAGATTTCAGAATATGAAACTCCTTTCCCTCATAGAAGTGGGAATCTATTCAAGATTATGTACACAGTTGGATGGGAAACACCAGGACTTTTGACATATGAAAAGCATATCAGTTGGATCAGAAGAATGTATAATTATATGACCCCTTACGTTTCAAAATCTCCAAGACAAGCATATGTTAACTACAGAGATCTCGATCTAGGTCAAAGCAAGAATGGGACGACTAGTTACTTGCAAGGAAAAGTTTGGGGGAGCAAGTACTACAAGAATAATTATGAGCGATTAGTATATGTGAAGAGCAAAGTTGACCCTGAAAACTTTTTTAGAAATGAACAGAGCATCCCAAGTGTTGCAAATAGGGGCATCGGCCACTAGAGTTGGTCAGTTTAAAACTTAAGCGTCCGACTCTATTTAGTGCTAGAATATGGGTGTTTATAGTTTTGTGATGTACATTATGAGTTATAAAAGTTTTTTATATTACTTAAATTTCGTACGAGATGGTTTATTTGTATTGAGGAGCCATATGGAAGTGATTATTGATTGTTATATTAATGGCCCTGAAATTTGTATTGTTTCTTAAAGGAATGGAAAATGTATGAAATATTTGGGTGGTCATCCAATAAATGTTTTCATGGAACATCTCAGGCATTGATTCGAGAGCAATGAAGAAGTTCAATCTTAATTTTGAATTTGATAACTTAATGAAATGCCCATATTAAGAGTGTTATCGCGCGTCTATTTTAGCCCAAGTCCTACACTAAATCCCAGTCTGATCGCTTATGTTGTTTGCAGTTAACGATCAATTTTTACAATTGGTTTTACATATTTTGAGATGACGCTTATTATATAGTCAGATACTCGGTTAGCTTCTCATGAGTGTGGCCGCCTGTTGTCGACCAAATATAAGCTTGTCTAAGTCTAGTTTTCCTTTTTAATGGTAATGTGGCTATCGTCTTTGAGTCCAAACTATGCCATCTTAAAAAGAAGGCGTCGAGTATTACAACTCAACTAGGTGAAATTTCTGAAATTGGACAAGACACTCTTAAGGTGGTAAATTATCATACCTTAAGCTTTGCTCATATAATAACTTTGCTTGTAAACAAAGGTCAATCTGCCTTAACTGACCAGAAAGGACCTTCTGACAAGTCTCTATTTCCTTTACTTGACTTTTTAGTGTCCAAGCCATATTTCATGATTTCACTTCCTTTTTCACCTTCAATAACCCATTCTTAAAGTTAAAGGAAATGGATCTTTTTTCCCTTGTTGTCTATGGAGTAAAGATATCTAGAATATCTTGAATTTTATGTTTGGAAAAGACACTCTCAAAATAATTCTACAAACTTTAGAAGCCAAGAAACTAAAGAGTATGATAACCTTATCGAAAGTGTAACACTTACTAAATGGTGAGGCGTATCAAAAATTCTTTTCTCGTTCTTTAAGTAAGAGTTATTAACAAAAGTAATATTTTTGGAAGACAAATTCAATTTATTGAGATCCATTATAGGAAACTAAATACTGTTAAGGTGTGGTTTTAGAAGAATACCACATCATTATGTTATTAATGTAACTAGCGGAAATATGACCCCCTCGTTAGGCTTAATAGCTTCAGTAGCTTGTCGGAACAAATCCACCATACTGTTTAAACCCAATTTTCAAGTATTGAACATTTGCACTCAATGATACATTTTCTTATGATAAACAAGGATGAATGTTTGAATTGTTTAGATATCATTTACCAACAACTCTACTAAGAGGGTGTTTGATTTCTGCACTTATTAAGTGATTTTCATTTATTAAGTGCGGGCCGGCAATATTGGATCGTTTGTGAACATACAACTTGAAAACAAATTGATAAAGAACTGACAAGTTCAATATATTTACTTGGTATAAGATTTTCATTTCTTCATATAGGACTATTTCACCTTTACCATTTGAGTCCTAACTCCTAAATGGTTTATAGAGTGTAGGGCCCAAAGAATTTCACTTTGAAGGAGATGATGTCACAACTCAAAATCAAGAAATCTAACAAGGCAAGCTACCAACCCATCTTGAAGAAGAAGCAAAATCGGTAACTGTCAATGGAGAATGGAGTATATAGAGAAAGAGACTAATAGTAGCAAGTTGAGATCCCCATAAATAAGAATATCTGCACAAACTCATATAGCAACAAAGTCTAAGAATTAAACCCAAAATATGGGAGCTTCAAATCTTCCAATCTCTCAAATTTCAATACTATTTTCTTTCCTCTTGTTCTCAATAGTTTCATTTGGATATTCATCAAACTCAATCAATGAAAACTTTCTTAAATGCCTTTCTCAACATTCTGTAAGTACTTCTTCCATTCAAGTCTACTCTCCAAGCTCCTCTAACTATTCATCAATCTTAGAATTCTCCATGAACAACCTCAGATTCATGACATCTCCAAAACCCCAACTTATCATTAGACCCTTGCAAGAATCCCATGTTCAAGCTGCTGTAATTTGTTCAAAGAAACATGGAATGCATATAAAAGTTAGAAGTGGTGGTCATGACTATGAAGGTCTCTCTTATAGATCTGATATACTTCCTTTTGTAATTGTTGATATGTATAATTTTCGATCCGTTCGCGTCAAGACAGCTAATCAAACCGCATGGGTTGAGCCAGGTGCACTGGTAGGCGAACTTTATTATAGGATTGCTGAAAAAAGTCGAACCTTCGGCTTTCCTGCAGCTGTTTGTCCAACTGTAGGTGTTGGTGGGCAGTTTAGTGGAGGTGGGTATGGTTCATTATTAAGGAAATATGGTCTAGCAGATGATAATGTCATCGATGCTCGAATCGTCGATGTTAATGGCAGAATTCTAGATAGGAAAACTATGGGAGAAGACTTGTTTTGGGCTATTAGAGGAGGTGGTGGAGGTAACTTTGGAATAGTCCTCTCATTTAAGATTAGATTAGTTCCTGTCCCACCAACTGTAACTGTTTTTACAGTTACTAAAACCCTAGAACAAGGTGCAACTTCACTAGTTCACAAGTGGCAAGAAGTTATAAATAAACTTCCAAATGAGCTCTTTATTAGGGTTCTTTTAAGTGTGGTCAATCCTACTAAAAAGGGAGATAACAAAACAATTCAAGCTTCATTCAACTCTATGTATCTTGGTGGTACTGATCAACTCTTAAGTGTGATGAAACAAAAGTTCCCCGAGTTGGGTTTAACGCGAAAAGATTGTACGGAAACTAGTTGGATTCGATCCACTCTTTTTTTCGCTGGATATCCAGTCGAATCACCGCTAAATCGGCTTCTAAATAGAACTCAACTCAACAAGAGTGCTTTCAAGGCTAAGTCTGATTATGTGAGAGAACCCATTCCTAAAATTATACTTGAAGGAATATGGAAAAGACTATATGAAGAAGACATTTCATTGATGATATTAACTCCTTATGGTGGAAAAATGAATGAGATTTCAGAATCTGCACTTCCATTTCCACATAGAAATGGAACCTTATATATGATTATGTATGTAGTATTGTGGAATGAGAAGAGTGTGGAGACATCTCATAAGCATATTAGTTGGATTAGAAATTTGTATAGATATATGGCTCCTTATGTCTCAAAATGTCCAAGAGAAGCTTATGTGAATTATAGAGATCTTGATTTGGGTATAAATAGTAATGGTACATCAAGTTATTTACAAGGTAGGGCTTGGGGAAGGAGGTACTTTAAGAACAACTATGCAAGATTAGTACATATAAAGAGCAAAGTCGATCCTGAAAACTTCTTCAGACATGAACAAAGCATCCCATCTATTCCTTCGTTCGAAAACAAAATAAATACTATCGGGTCTGCTGAGAGTGTTTGATTTTCTGGAAACAAATGTTCTAATATACCTTTTTAATATATATATATATATATATATATATATATATATATATAGGTAATCCTATATTGAAATTATGATATGTATTTACTTGTACGAAATAAAATTTCTATATGTATATATGGGTGATCCTAGATTCTTGAAAGTCATGTTAACAAAGTAAAAAATTTAAACAGTTTTTGAAACTAACAACATTTCCATTGCAAGACTCAAGAAAAACTCTAATCTTATGTTTGGCGCGTGGGAATCATGTGGGAATAGAATGTAACTCTTACATCTCTGACTACTGTTTGGCTCACAGAAATGCTGGAGGAATCCTATTCCTCTAGTGATAGAATTCCACCCTAAATGGGGTAACAGCAAACCCAGTGAAGGGAGTGGGTTTGTGACTGTCATTCCCAAGAATGATTTGGTTTAATATTTATGGACAAAATTATCCTTAACAAAATAGTAGAATGACTAATATTAAAATCGTTCTTCACAAAATATTTTAACAAAACACTTTAAGAACCTAGGGTTTCAACCACAACCATAACAATTTTCTTGCTCGAACGTAACTCTCTCTCTCTCTCTCTCTCTCTCTCTCTCTCTCCCTCTCTCCCTATCTCTAGTTTTTTTCTTCTCTCTCTTTCTTTGTTCATTCAAATCGGTTTCATAATGTTTAAAAAGAAAAAAAATAGCCGAGACCTTATTTTATATAAAAATCTTTGCATACTACTAAAATTGATGTATCGAATTATTATTTCATATCTACTAATTTGAATAAATAATACTCCGTACTGGTTAAAATATATATAACAAATTTGACCTATAATTTATGTATTTTAAGTAAAAGGATATAACATGACTTTTATAAAAGTTTACATTCCTATTCCTATATGAACCACCAAATTAAGAATTTATCAAGAATGGAATTCCTATTCCTGGTCAAACTAAACATCAACTAAAATAATCTAGTAGCCAGGAATCGCGTTATGGTATTGCAATTCCCAAGAATCACATTTCATTCTTGCGCGCCAAACACGGCCTAAAAGTGATATGTATTATGCGTGAAAAATGGATTTTTAAATGGTAACTTTCCTATTTGGGTACTAATAGATACTCTATCGGAAAACCATCTCTAATGCAACTTCAACAGAAACTCTAAAAACCTATATTTTGGTACAAAATTAATTGATGTACTTATATGACACTTAGAGATCCTCCAGAGGACGCTCTAAATTTAAAGTGTCATCTTAAGGATCTCTAAACTGAATTAGATATATAATATTTTTAGTTAATTTTGATTTGGATATAAGGAAGGGAGATTTAGTAATTGACCGACTACACTCTGAAATGATTATCGTTTAAGCGTTAACCCCTAAAGGATGATTTTCCATTAAATGGTCGTTATATGAGGGACGTGAGAGTCACATGGTTCATCTCAGACGAAAATACCCCCTCCAAATCTGACGGTCTGCACATGCATAAGAAGATCAATAGTCCAAATCAATTTCTCTCTTCTTCTAGTTGTTGGAATATTATTTCAAGCTTGCCCTCCACCTTCCCTCCAATAGTCATCCTCTATAAAACCAAGGCATGACCTACACCCTTCACTTGGAAAAGGTTTGAAAATATTGGCATGCAAATACAAGTGTTAGACGGCTGATTCACGCTAAAATTGAATGGAGGATGGCCAAAATAGGTGTAGGTAGTCAGGTATTGCAAATCTAGACGTTTTTTTTTTCGAATGGGGAGCCTTCACTAAATATTATATTTACAGTGAGGTATTTTACCTAACTGTAGTTGTTGTTGTTTAACAAGTGATGAGTACGTAAAGTACTCCTTTTTCGGGTTTTATATTATAGTCTTTAACATATTAATTTTGGTAGAATAATTAAGTTACATGGTTTTTGTAGCAAACTCTCGAAAATACAAAGAAATTATTAACTTGAAGAAGTTGGTGAAGATAGTTAATACAACTTGCGTTCTGCAGTTGTGCATTCTACAGGGGGCGTTAGCAACAGAAAATAGTTGTGGGGACTTAGATTTTAGACCATTTCATGTTGGTGACTTGGTGCCATTCACATTAATAGGAGCAGGAATGATTCTAAGAATTTAGTGGGTGATGTCATCATCCACTAGATTGGAAATCTAAAGGTTCGTCCCTGCAGTCAAACAAGAGTAAAAAACCCTCCTAATTTACATATGGCGGCTCCAGCTTAATTGTGTTTTGGGCTCCAGCTTAATTGTGTTTTGGGAAGTTACTGGGTCTGTGGAGCATCATGGAAAACCGGAAATCAGCAACTTCTAATGGTCCGAGGCCTACAATTATCAAGAATGGGAAACCGCCCTAGGTGCTCTCAATGGTAGTCAGCAAGTAGACTGAGATATAGAAGTTCCTAATTAAATCAATTTTGTCAACAGGAAATTGGGCCGGAGGCCCAATTTTCTAGTATTTTTTTGTTAAAAAGACAACCCATCTTTTTAACTAGCTAGGCCCCAAGTAAGTTATAAAAATAGACTTGAAGGACATTTTTAAAGGCACCAACTTTTTAAGAGTCAAAAATACCCTTCATTCAATTAGAAATACCTAGTAATAATCTAACTAATAAATCAGGAATTTGAGTTTTTCTCATGATCGAACCGAGTTGGATTGTCGACGCCGATTAAAATTTCTGGGGTTTGAATCGATTTTGGTTATAAGATAGGTTGATGTTTTTAGGTTTTAGTGATTTAATCTATTTGCTTGTTGTTTGAAGAGGCTTTTAAGGGGTTTGATTTAGTTTTTGGTTCTAAATTCTAGAGAGAGAAAGTTTTATATACTTTCAATGGAAGGAGAAATTGATAGTGTTTCAAGGTATAATTCAACTTCTTCATTGCTTTATTTTCATTGAGTTATGAATGATGAATGACAATTTGTTAGTTTTGATGTTTATGTTCAAACTTATTTGTTGGATTTATATAGAAGTTGTGAAAGTATAGTTGATGCAAGCAATGTGTTTGATAAAATGCTTGAAAGAGATGTTGTTGATTGGAATGCAACGTTAGTTGGTTATACAAGACTTAGATTGGTTGAAATAGCTATAAGTTGTTAGATGAAATGCCTATGAGAAATATTTTTTCTTGGACAATCATAATTGGTATTTGTGTTCAAATTGAGAATTTCATGAAAGCTTTGGAAGTTTTTCGAAGAAATGTAAAATGATGGTGCTAGAGCTTATAAAATGACTATTATGAATTTGTAGGGGTTTTAGCTAGTTTTTCGATACAACATTTTATTAGACAAAATATAATAATTTGTAACAAATTTCATGTTAAATCAATTCAAAAACTAATTTGCAAACCATTTGCATGACTCTGCAAGGTGTTTGCAAGGCTCTGCAAGGTGTTTGCAAGGCTTTGCAAGGTATTTGCAAAGCTTTGCAAGGCTCTGCAAGGTGTTTGCAAGGCTCTGCAAGGTCTTTGCAAAGATCTGCAAGGTATTTGCAAAGTTTTGCAAGGCTCTGCAAGGTGTTCGCAAGGTTGTGCAAGGTATTTGCAAAAGTCATGCAAGGTGTTCGCAAGGCTCTGCAAAGTTTTTGCAAGGCTCTGCAAAGTTTTTGCAAGGCTATCCAAGGTGTTCGCAAGGCTCTGCAATTTGTTTGCAAGGCTATCCAAGGTGTTTGCAAAAACCATGTAAGGTGTTTGCAAGGCTCTGCAAGGTGTTTGCAAGGCAGTGCAAGGTGTTTGCAAGGTATTTTCTTAGACTAGGGTTAGGTTGGTCTTTTTACTGAAATTGAAAATTACATAATTGCCATCAGGGAGGTGAAGCCTAAAAAACTTTGATGAATCCTTTTTAACCAAAGTCATAATTTCTTAGGGAGTTTTGGCCAAATTCCCCTTTTGTCAATCTATAAAAGGACTGAGAAGCCAAGAGTTGAAACACACCTTCACTACCAACTCAAAGAGCAATTTTAAAGGAGCAATCAAAGAACAATATTAGCTTCTTTTGAGTGTCAATTTTGGGAGATTCAAGAGCTTCATCGAAGACAAGTTTTGGAGAAAGACGAGGGCTTCATCAAATATTAATTCGGTTTTATCTTTCTCTCTTATCTTTTTCTTTACTTGTTTATCATTAATTGAACCATGTATTTAATATCCATGGGTTTCTAACTCTTCCACTAGGATAGAGGATGAAACCCTAACATGAGTATTTGAAATTCTAGTATCACAATTTATTTTATTATCTCTTTTAGTGTGCCTTAATGTTTCATAATTAATCGTATTTCGGTTAGCCTAAGAAACTAACAACTTGGTTCTTAATTGCATGATATTTTAAGTGAAGTGGGTTATGGGTTTAGTTAATTGAGAAGGGTCTTTTATTGCTTTATCTTCCGAAAATTGAAGATTGATTTCTAACAATTTTTGAGTTATCAAAAGAGGGATAATAATTTGAATTAGATATTAGATTCGAATATGATTGTTAGTGGTGAATTCCAATATCCTATATATACCAACTTATAGATTTTCATCACAACTTAAATTTGTTTTCTAAGTTTCAATTTTTAGTTTCTCAAATTATTTGCAAAATCAACTATTTTCTTTCCTAGTTTATTAGTTAGTTTTAAGTTTAGACTTAATTCTGAACAAATCCTCGTGGGATCGACTTCGTAATACATACCATATTTACATATGGTTCGTACACTTGCGAGTTTTAATTTGATCTAAGCCTAGTATTTAGGTTCACTAGATTTCACATCAACAAAAAATTTCATATGTAATGAAGTAATCTTATTGTACAACTCCTCTGTTTTCTGTAAGGTGACAAAGTTTCATGAAGTTTTATCAAATTCTAATTGCATTCCCTGCCAAAACTGAATGGAGGAGGGCCAAAATAGGTGTAGGTAGTCAGGTATTGCAAATCTAGACGTTTTTTTTCTAATGGGGAGCCTTCACTAAATACTATATTTACAGTGAGGTGTTTTACCTAACTGTAGTTGTTGTTGTTTAACAAGAAATTTTGTATGTAATGAAGTAATCTTATAGTACAACTCCTCTGTTTTCTGTAAGGTGTTAAAGTTCCATGAAGTTTTATCAAGTTTTAATTGCATTTTTCCTACCTAAACTGATGGGAGGATGACCAAAATAGGTGTAGGTAGTTAGGTATTGCAAATCTAGACTTTTGAATGGGGAACCTTCACTAAATGGAGTACTATATTTTACAGTGAGGTGTTTTACCTAACCGTAGTTGTTGTTGTTTAACAAGAAATTTGTATGTAATGAAGTAATCTTATTGTACAACTCCTCTGTTTACTCTAAGGTGATAAAGTTCCATGAAGGTTTATCAAGTTCTAATTGCATTTCTTGACGTAACAAAACTATTGAAACACAAGAACCATGCGTTCTCCATTCCATTTCCATATAAGAACACAAAGAAAGCACTTGAAGTTCCTTGAATTTCCATTCAAGTTTAACAGTTCATGAGTAACAAAAACCCAAGAACAATGAAGTTCCATTACATTTCCAAGACATAAGTACATAAAGAAAACACAACATATGTATGCTAAAATCAACCAAAATAACAAGCATAGCTCAAATTTCATTACATAAAAGAAACAGTATCAAACCCCACGTATTCTGTTTACAAACCATTCAAAAAAAAAGTTTGAAATCCTTCACAAATAGTAACAACTATAATTATAGGTAAAACACTTCCCTGTAAATATAGTATTTCGTGAAGGTCTCTCATTCGAATTAATATTTTCGTCCTCATCTTTATGTTAAGATGCAGGCTTAACATTAAATATGTACGAAAAGAATATTCTGGCTAAATCTAAAATATAATTTTTGAGCTTATAGCCCAAAAGACGGGGCCTAATATAACATTTAGTCTACTCTAATCCCATTAAGGGTTTGAAAACCAAAATAATATTGTAAATGGATATCTAGTCCATTGGTATACATCTAGAGAGAAAACACAAATCCCTAGTAATTCATAATACCTAATATAACCTTCCTCATATATTATAACTGATTTATCAACAAAATCCTTGAATATCTCCATTTTTATCTCCCACATTCTCTCTCCAATCACGTTTCTATTCAAAGTAATGTTAGCTTCATTATCTTCAGTAACAGAAACAATTTATTTTCTCTCACTAAAACCGATTCACTTAATAAATCTCCATTAAACTCAGAAATCTTGTTTCATCTTCATTAGATTGTTGTGCAAACATTCATCTTTTATCAGGTTTGACACTGTGAAATTCATTATAATCACCATTGTTAAGATCTAATATTGTTTCTCATGTTAAATTATCAGATTATGGTGCTCTATTATGGATCATATCAGATTTTTGATCCAATTCTATAAGATCTGTTTACTAATTCATTAACTTCTAATGTATGATGTTTATTTTCTCTCTCTAAAATTTTCATAACTACTTTAGATCTTGATGTTTATTCCTTATTCAACGACTCCTTCAAATTTGATATTTTATGTTTGCATTCAATGATAATTTCATATTTCTTTAGATTTATGTTTAATCTTTTGTGGTTTATGATATTCTTCATATCAGATTTATCCATCCGTACAACTTTGGAACCTGGTGATTATCCGTACGGTTTCTCATAACAGAATATACAATATAGGTAATGTACGATACATTCCCATACTTTACAGTACATTACCCAAAATTTCCAGTAAGTTGTTATTATTAATGAATGATATAAATGTGTATTTGTCATACAAATTATACGTATTTTATCAATGATATCAAAAATATTTTACCAAAAGTTCATACAGTATGAAAAATTTATCCAACATTTCTCGTCATTTTTTCCCAGAACAGTTACCAAAACTGCACATAAATTATGTATTATTTATTTACCATTACGCGTACTTTTCACACAAAACAGTAGCCTTGTTAAGCTTACCAAACTACTCAAAACCTTTAAATATTATCAAATTTTGACAAACATTATACATAATTTACGGAACTGTGCATGTAGTTTATAATACAATATATGATTTCTTTTTTTTTAATGTATGTGTATTTGTGTGTGTAGATTTGATATAACAGATGGAATATCAAACAGAATCATCAAATCACAGTAAGTCAACGAAACAAAAACCTGATGGCTCGGATAAAATATTTACTGAAGTTGGTTAGTTGTTTCCTAGTGGTGCAAAAGCATTTGGATATGCTCTTCGACAATATAGTGTAACTATTGTTTGTCCTGCTCAAGACGTACAAATGGAGAGTACATGGATGAGCACCATTTTTGAACCAGAGAAGATTTTGTACGTTTTTTTTGTAACAGAATGTAAACGATGTGTGATGTAAAATAAATTATGTGTAATTTATTGAACAAGACCCACATACATTTGATAAATTACGTTGTATACATGACAAATGATGGTTTCCTCGTCTTAAATAACATTTACGTATTTGTTTCATAATTTGTATTCGATGTGTATTTATGTATGAGTAAAAACGAAAACAAATGGTGCTTTAATGTTCCCAGAAAAATATACTATTTCCAAATCTGAAAGTTAAGTGAGAGAAAGTGATACATATATTTTGTATATTACCCCCCAAATCACGCTAAATTGATCCCGAAAATATACTCTTTCCAAATCTGGAAGTCAAGTGAGAGAAAATTGATTTGAATCAAATTTTTTTTTTTACATAATAAGATAAAGAAAATTGATTTGGTTTCCAAATCTGTAAAGAAGAGAGAAAATTGATTTGAAAATATCCGTGGTGATGGCGTTTTGTTTTGATTTCTGATTGATTCGGATAATAGGAAAGAGCTATCTATGAGAGAAACACTGAGTGCCACATATGATTTGTAGAGTTTTTTTCTCAAAAACTCTCTCTAGTGCAACACTCTATTTAGATCTCTAAGATAGTGTGTCGAGGACGGAACAGAGCTATCTCAAGAGGACACTCCTAAGATCATATGTGAACCCATAGGCCATAGCCAATCATCTCGTTTTTGTTGTGATTTGCATCATTTGAAAGCAAATAACTTTTTCATCATGTTCGCAAACAACCCTTTCGCCATTAACGGTTGGAAATATGGAAAACAGGTAAGAGCATCTCCCATGCAAAACCTCAAAAAATCTTTGTTCGTCCTATTGTCAAGTTTCAATTGAGATTCTCACTCCTATGCAACGAAAATAGAGATCCTCAATTTTTTGTGTCTCCAATGCAAAACTCTAAACTTATCTTATTTACTTATGTGGCATAGTTTTTTTTTTGTAATAAATAATTAGTTATTTAAAAAATAAAGAAAACTCAACTTCTGTTGGTTGAAAATCGAATATTGATGTGTTGGACAATTAGAGATATCTCAAGAGGAAACTCTATTTGATAGAAAACCTTTGTTTATAACTAAAACAAATGTAAGGGACCAAACTACAAAATCGGCCCACTCTAACTAACAAAACAAACCCTCGTGATGCTCTGCCCGCGTGGTGCGTTAGGATTGGGCAGGATTCCCACCGGGCAGAGCATCGTTGTTGATTATTATTACAGTTACCTAGATGGAGTACAAATATAGATATTGTTAACGAGTTGTAAGCCCCATAATTTCGATTAATAAATTATTTTTGTGTTAACTTCTTTATAGGTAATTTCCTATCAGTAAAGGGTACGTTTGTCGGCGCACTTGTTCTTGGTGATTTTCTTGAGAGATTGGCCATGGTCAATTTTCATTGACTCACGGCACCCATAGATGCATTTCTAAGACTAACGAGGTTGAGGTCCAAAGTATTGTCTAAGACTGTTCGTTAATGGGAGATCTCTGGGTTGTCCAGTCCGAGGAAATTTTGTCAGGGTTCGGACTGGTCAGTCTACTACTTTGCTTAAGGTCACGGTTTGGACTAGTCGGGAGGTATAATGGCTTTCAAGCTAGGGCTCAGATCAGAAGAAACGAAAAAATAAAAAAAATTAAATAATTGCATCCATGCAAGCTAGGGCATAAATCCTTGCATCAAACATGAGCAACAAATCAAGGTCTCAAATCCATAAGCAAGTTCGGATCTTCAAGGTCCAAAGCGCTAGATTTTTCTTGCAAGGTCTTTGAAGAGAGGAGAGAGTAGAGAAAAAATAAAAGATAAGAAACGAAGAAGAAAGGTCAATGGCTTGCGCTTGGAGAGCCCTAAGAACAATTTTGGATCCGTTTGAAAGGCCTATACGAAGGCACCAAGAGAGTAATTTAGGGTGCACCTACATGAACAAAACATTGTTGTAAGAAAAGGATTGATTGAAGAAAGGGTGAAGCCATCTATAGAAACACTTAACGAGGGTTGAGCAGATAAATCATACGTAGGAATAAAATTAATTTAGCGACTGGTGGCAGGACAAAAGAAGAAGAAGAAAAAAAAGAACAAACCTGTTTTATGTTGTAAAAAAACGAATCCCTTATACGTTATTTTTTTATTGTTTAGTATAAAAGGAAGTATAAAATTATAGAAGAGGGGCCCCATGCCCCCATCTCTCTTGTATAAACGGATATATCATTCTCCTAGTAGATGACGGGTAAAGGTGAGCGTGTTCCAAGATAACGTCCCATCATGTGCCACCACATCCGTGTTCCTCAAATCCGAGGGTTGATAAGTTCGATGGCGCAAGCCCTTATCGTGATCCAAGGGACAGAAACATTGACGCACAATGACTGAGAAGCACCGTAATTATTTATGGCCAACGCTTTGGGGAAAGCTATATAGTTTCCGGAGTGTGAAGTTTTGCGTGGAAACAAAAAAAAATTGATTTTTTTATTTCCCCCAAACAACCAAATCCTTTTCAGCTTCTTCTTCTTTTCTCCGGCGACTCCACCATCTCCGACGACTCCATCATATCCGGCGACAAATTTTTTTTTTTCTCCTCTCCATCTCCGGCGAAGGGGATCCAGACGAGTCTGGTTTGATCTTCAAACCAGACGAGCTCCGGCGAAGGGGCTCCTCCCCTTCGCCGGAGAGAAAGAGAGAGAAAGAGATGAAAGAGAGAGAAAGAAAAGAAAGAGAGAAGAAAGAGAGAGAAAGAGATGAAAGAGAGAAGAGAGGGAGAAGAGAGAGAAAGAGAAGAGAGGGAGAAGAGAGAGAGAAAAAGAGAAGAGAAGATGGTGAAGTCGCCGGCAACATCCGGCCGGCGACTTTTTCCGGCAACATTAAAGGAGTGTTTGGTTTAATTTTTTTTGTTTTCCACCGTGTTCCCCAGAAACTTTAATGCTTTCTCCAAAACAGTGGCGTTATTTATTTGTGTTTCTTGCATTGAAAGAAAGAAGAGAGTTTACTATTTTGCCCCAAATTAGGTTTTATACTAGTCTTATATAAACGCAACATAAATTCTCAGTCGTTACCCAAGAAATCAAATCAAATCAAAATTCAAGCTCCACCTCCACCTCCACCCAGGGGTGGCCTGTGACAAAAGCCACCAAAGCGGTCGCTTTGGGCCCCAAATAATCAAGTGCCTCATGTTTCCTATTTCGTATGGAATTTTTGAAAAACTAATATATTTTAAACCAATTTCAAACATAATTTAAGGCGTAGCTTAGTGGCAAAGAGTTCAAATCTTGGATAAAAGGTCAAGGGTTGGATTCCTACCCTTCGCATTGTTTAAATTTTATTTAATTTTTTCTAATATCCATTGTATGGGGCCCCAATTTTTAATTTCGCTTGGGGCCTCCGATATACTTGGGCCGGCCTGCCTCCACCTGAACCTCAACCTCGCCGCCGTCGACACCAAGGACCACCACGGGTTCTTCATGACCAACTTTTTCGAGTGTTGTTGCACGAGATTGTCTTCTCTCGTCAGCACCAAGCATGCATCCAATTTGCTGCACCTAATGTCCTCCGGGTGAACAAACAACTTTTCACGAATGAGTTTTCTAACCACGACGAGGGCAGACTTAATAAGTTCAGCCGGTTTACAAAAGCTATGTCTAATATCGTAAGGAATGCTACCATTAACTTTAGTACTAATTTTTTTGATTGCAAGAACTTTTAACTCATTTTTTTTTTATTTCCAGTGATTTACCCTAAATCGATTGGATCCAGCCCAACCTAAGTTTCTTCCCCGTGATGTGTACTACGTCTATCACATGCACTTTGGAGAGGGTGATGAAGGAAAGATTTTTATTCCACAAGTTGTTAGAACTAACAAGCAAAAATTCCCAAATCTCCTCTTACAGCAACTGGGGCTGTATGTCCCACCACCGGACAACCCCCCGATTGAAGCACCACTAGCCCCAGTGTTGCTGATTGAAGCCGCAACAGAAGAAAACCTAGCACCAATTAATGAAGAAGAAGTAGTAAATTCGATTGCAACTAGCTCCAGAGTTCAGTGTCTTCATAGGTTAGAGAGGCTTAAACAAATCGTTAATGAAATCAAAGAAAATGTTGGGAATGATGTTAATGCACTTTCTTCTGAAGCTCTTCAACTCATTGAAGATACCAAAAAAGAGATTGAGAAGAAGGATGTGATCTAGACTTTCAGATGTGGGTTTTGGGATGTAGTAATTGGGTTTTTTTGTTAACTCAGTGAGTGATTAGGTAGGTCAGGGGAGTTGGTTTATGGGTTTCTATATGTTATTACGTTGTTTTTAGTTCAGTGATTAATTAATTCAGAAGAATCCTTTGTCTATGGGTTTTAGGATGTATTTAGGGGATGTCATTATGTGTCTTTTAATTCAGTAATTAGGTGACAACTGTGGCTTTTTAATATCATTAACTGTTTTGTTAATTCAGTCATTAGGAGTCTTTTATTAGGGGTTAATGTGATCAAGTGGTGTTGTTGACTGTGTGTCTGGATTTAGATTAATGGGGAATGTAAATCTTTTTTATTATTGTGTTAATCTGTTTTCTTTTTAACATTCAGTCGCCGATTTAGGTTGGGAAACCCACAAAATTTAGCCCTATAGCAAATTTCGCCCCATAGCAAAGGGTCTGTAAGCAATACCCTTTGCCTTCACAATTTTCATTCCACACCCACACTAGGTAGGATTTAGGAATAAATTAAGTTTTTTGCATCATTTAATACCAATATGAACCCCCTTGTTCTATTCTCCCTTAATAAAAAAGTCTTTGGCATCATTTATTACCATATGCGGTACAAATTTTTCATCATTAACACAAAGGTTTAGTGTTGTTGCATGACGTCCAACTAGACCCTTGCTCTATTCCCCCTATCCCCATTTTTCTAACCAACACTTGTAAGAACTAACAAACAGAAATTCCCAAATCTCCTCTTACAGCAACTGGGGCTGTATGTCCTACCACCGGACAACCCCCCGATTGAAGCACCACCAGCCCCAGTGTTGCTAATGGAAGCCGCAGCAGAAGAAAACCCAGCACCAATTAATGAAGAAGAAGCAGAAAATCCGATTGCAACTAGATCTAGAGTGCATGGTGTCTTCATAGGTTAGAGAGGCTTAAACAAATCGTTAATGAAATCAAAGAAAATGTTGGGAATGATGTTAATGCACTTTCTTCTGAAGCTCCTCCACTCATTTAAGATACCAAAGAAGAGATTGAGAAGAAGGATGTGATCTAGACTTTCAGATGTGGATTTTGGGATGTAGTCATTGGGTTTTTCTGTTAACTCAGTGAGTGATTAGGTAGGTTAGAGGAGTTGGTTTATGGGTTTGTATATGTGATTACGTTGTTTTTAGTTCAGTGATTAGTTACTTCAGAAGAATTCTTGGTCTATGGGTTTTAGGATGTGTTTAGGGGATGTTATTAAGTGTCTTTTAATTCAGTAATTAGGTGACAACTGTGGTTTTTTGATATCATTAACTGTTTTGTTAATTCAGTCATTAGGAGTCTTTGATTAGGGGTTAATGTGATCAGGTGGTGTTGTTGACTGTGTGTCTGGATTTAGATTAATGGGGAATGTAAATCTTTTTTATTATGGTGTTAATATGTTTCATTTTTAACATTCAGTCGCCGATTTAGGTTGGGCAACCCACAAAATTTAGCCCCATAGCAGAGGGCATGTAAGCAATACCCTTTGCCTTCACAATTTTCATTCCACACCCACACTAGGTAGGATTTAGGAATAAATTAAGTTTTTTTGCATCATTTATACCAATATGAACCCCCTTGTTCTATTCCCCCTTAATAAAAAAAAATCTTTGGCAGCATTTATTACCATACACAGTACAAATTGTTCATCATTAACACAAGGGTTTAGTGTTGTTACTTTGACGTCCAACTAGACCCTTGCTCTATTCCCCTATCCCCATTTTTCTAACCAACACTTGTTAGAACTAACAAACAGAAATTCTCAAATCTCCTCTTCAGCAACTGGGGCTGTATGTCCCACCACCCGACAGCCCCCCGATTGAAGCACCACCAGCCCTAGTGTTGCTGATTGAAGCCGCAGCAGAAGAAAACCCAACACCAATTAATGAAGAAGAAGCAGTAAATCCGATTACAACTAGCTCTAAAGTTCAGTGTCTTCATATGTTAGAGAGGCTTAAACAAATCGTTAATGAAATCAAAGAAAATGTTGGGAATGATGTTAATGCACTTTCTTCTGAAGCTCTTCAACTCATTTAAGATACCAGAGAAGAGATTGAGAAGAAGGATGTGATTTAGACTTTCAGATGTGGATTTTTGGATGTAGTAATTGGGTTTTTTTGTTAACTCAGTGAGTGATTAGGTAGGTCAGAGGAGTTGGTTTATCGGTTTCTTTATGTTATTACGTTGTTTTTAGTTCAGTGATTAGTTAATTCAGAAGAATTCTTGGTCTATGGGTTTTAGGATGTGTTTAGGGGATGTCATTAAGTGTCTTTTAATTCAGTAATTAGGTGACAACTGTGGTTTTTTGATATCATTAACTGTTTTGTTAATTCAGTCATTAGGAGTCTTTGATTAGGGGTTAATGTTATCAGGTGGTGTTGTTGACTGTGTGTCTGGATTTAGATTAATGGGGAATGTAAATCTTTTTTATTATGGTGTTAATATGTTTCTTTTTAACATTCAGTCGCCGATTTAGGTTGGGCAACCCACAAAATTTAGCCCCATAGCAAATTTAGCCCCATAGCAGAGGGCATGTAAGCAATACCCTTTGCCTTCACAATTTTCATTCCACACCCACACTAGGTAGGATTTAGGAATAAATTAAATTTTTTTGCATCATTTAATACCAATATGAACCCCCTTGTTCTATTCTCCCTTAATAAAAAAGTCTTAGGCATCATTTATTACCATACGCGGTGCAAATTTTTCATCATTAACACAATGGTTTAGTGTTGTTGCATGACGTCCAACTAGACCCTTGCTCTATTCCCCCTATCCCCATTTTTCTAACCAACACTTGTAAGAACTAACAAACAGAAATTCCCAAATCTCCTCTTACAGTAACTGGGGCTGTATGTCCCACAACCGGACAACCCCCCGATTGAAGCACCACAAGCCCAGTGTTGCTGATTGAAGCCGCAGCAGAAGAAAACCCAGCACCAATTAATGAAGAAGAAGCAGTAAATCCGATTGCAACTAGCTCTAGAGTTCAGTGTCTTCATAGGTTAGAGAGGCTTAAACAAATCGTTAATGAAATCAAAGAAAATGTTGGGAATGATGTTAATGCACTTTCTTCTGAAGCTCTTCAACTCATCGAAGATACCAAAGAAGAGATTGAGAAGAAGGATGTGATCTAGACTTTCAGATGTGGGTTTTGGGATGTAGTAATTGGGTTTTTTTGTTAACTTAGTGAGTGATTAGGTAGGTCAGAGGAGTTGGTTTATGGGTTTCTCTATGTTATTACGTTGTTTTTAGTTCAGTGATTAGTTAATTCAGAAGAATCCTTGGTCTATGGGTTTTAGGATGTGTTTCGGGGATGTCATTAAGTGTCTTTTAATTCAGTAATTATGTCCAACTGTGGTTTTTTGATATCATTAACTGTTTTGTTAATTCAGTCATTAGGAGTCTTTGATTAGGGGTTAATGTGATCAGGTGGTGTTGTTGACTGTGTGTCTGGATTTAGATTAATAGGGAATGTAAATCTTTTTTATTATGGTGTTAATCTTTTTTCTTTTTAACATTCAGTCGCCGATTTAGGTTGGGCAACCCATAAAATTTAGCCCCATAGCAGAGAGCCAATAAGCAATACCCTTTGCCTTCACAATTTTCATTCCACACCCAAACTAGGTAGGATTTAAGAATAAATTAAGTTTTTTTGCATCATTTATTACCAATATGAACCCCCTTGTTTTATTCTGCCTTAATAAAAAAGTCTTTGGCATCATTTATTACCACAAGTGGTTGATGGGCCTAAAAGGTTACCCTAAAAGGTCTCCACCCGCAAGTATACGGGCGTCAAGTAATAGTTCCGGTAAGACCGGTTCGTTCCTCAGAGACTAAGTTAAACTAAATTTTAACCTTAAAACTATTGAGATTTAAAATTGGTTTGATGGTGGTAAAATAGAAATAAAATATAGAACTCAAAAATAAATAAAGAAATAAGTCGGTATTCAGAAAAAGGGAACCTAGAGTTTTCGAATCCGTCTTCCTAACAATTCTAACGACAATTTAATTTTGATCTAATTAGGGAGTTCTTTATATAACTCAGGTTTTAGTCCATGAACGGTCTAAAAACCCGGAAGATTTTATCGTTAAAATAGTAAAAACTTTAATAAATTTATCGAGAAAATAATTATTATGACTTCATCTAAAACCCTAGATAGAAAAGATTTAGCTACTCATGCTAGAAACGATAAATATTTGAATTAGTATAAGAAAAAGAAGAAAGAAACTTAACTTTTCTGCGATTTTCCCACCAAACAGAGCCTAAGGAAGTGATTTCCTTCTGTTTTTCCAAGAATCTGCCAAACGCACCCTCTGGGAAAACGATTTTCTCGTCTTCCCGGAAATGGTTTCCCTCTGGGAAATTTATTTTCTCATCTTCTTCAACCTTCTTTCTCTCTCTAACCTCCTGTTTCTCTCTTTATCTCTTACTCTAATCTCTCTCTATGTTATCTCTTTCTCTCTCACTAGAAATAAGAAACAAAAAGAAAGAAAACAAATCGAAAATAAAACAAAGCCAACAATTTATCACAACCGAGTCTCTCTCTCTCTACAATATCTCTCTTCTTAATCTCTCTGTCTCTCTCTCTAATTCTCTCTCTTTTTCTGTCACTAAGAAACAGAGATTATAAAAGGAAAACAAAAAAAATTAAAAGTTAAGAAACACTTCGAATGATATGATCACTCTCGGTTCTCTTTCTCTCTCTACTGCTCTCTTCTATATAACTCTCCTCTCTCTTTTCTCTAAAACCGATCTCTCCTCTTTTATAAAGTTAATCGCCAACAAATCTTGCCCAAAACCAATCTCCCCGAACATCTCTCGATCCTCCTTCAGCCGAGAATACCTGTCCTTCTCTCTCGGGTTTCTCTCTAACTTTCTCTCTTTCTGTTTGTAATTTGAATAGGGGACGGACGCTTCTGTGCTTCGCGGGGAGACAAAAAAATGGTGTAGCACAGGTTCACATGGAGCCACGTGTTGCTGAGTTATGGTGGCCGTCAGATCCTGGTGGAAGCACCGTATTAACTTACTTCCGGGACTACTGTAGCGGGCAATCTAACCAACCCCGTGACCCGTCCTTGAGAAACAGCTGGCGCAAGGGTGTACGATTTGGTGTAGCTGCGAGCATCCAACGGAAGTGAAAGTGCCGTCAGATTTGCGCCAAGTGTTGCTGAATTGGTGGTTGCTGACTTTAGGTCATTTGACTTGGACCACAACTTTGACTTAGTGTACTTTGGTCATTCGGACTCCGATTTGACTCCCGTTTTCGCCGTTGGGTTCGTTTCGGACTCTTCTTTTCAACTAAGTACTAGAAATTTCAGAACACCATAACCTCCAAATGTCCAAAATGCCCTCAAGTATGTCTTCCTCTCGATCTTATCCATCTTTCTCACTGAACTCCGTAAAAGACACCTGGACAAAAGAAACAAGTAATTCGTGAGAGTAACTGCTCGAAATAGACTAACTAACCCGAGTAAAGAGATTCAGATGGGACATTTTCATGTCTCATTAGCAGTACAAATTTTTCATCATTAACACAATGGTTAAGTGTTGTTACTTTCACGTCCAACTAGACCCTTGCTCTATTCCCTCTATCCCCATTTTTGTAACCAACACTTGTTAGAACTAACAAACAGAAATTCCCAAATCTCCTCTTATAGCAACGGGCTGTATGTCCCACCACCGGACAACCCCCGATTGATGCACCACCAGCCCCATTGTTGCTGATTGAAGTCGCAACAGAAGAAAACCCAGCACCAATTAATGAAGAAGAAGCAGTAAATCCGATTGCAACTAGCTCTAGAGTTCAGTGTCTTCATAGGTTAGAGAGGCTTAAACAAATCGTTAATGAAATCAAAGAAAACGTTTGGAATGATGTTAATGCACTTTCTTCTAAAGCTCTTCAACTCATTGAAGATACCAAAGAAGAGATTGAGAAGAAGGATGTGATCTAGCCTTTCATATGTGCGTTTTGGGATGTAGTAATTGGGTTTTGTTGTTAACTCATTGAGTGATTTAGTAGATCAGAGGAGTTGGTTTATGGGTTTCTATATGTTATTACGTTGTTTTTAGTTCAGTGATTAGTTAATTATGAAGAATCCTTGGTTTATGGGTTTTAGGACGTGTTTAGGGGATGTCATTAAGTGTCTTTTAATTCGGTAATGAGGTGACAACTGTGTTTTTTTTATATCATTAACTATTTTGTTAATTCAGTCATAAGGAGTCTTAGATTAAGGGTTAATGTGATCAGGTGGTGTTGTCTGGATTTAGATTAATGGGGAATGTAAATCTTTTTTATTAGGGTTTTAATCTGTTTTCTTTTTAACATTCAGTCGCCGATTTAGGTTGGGCAACCCACAAAATTTAGCCCCATAGCAAATTTAGCCCCATAGCAGAGGGCATGTAAGCAATACCCTTTGCCTTCACAATTTTCATTCCACACCCACACCAGGTAGGATTTAGGAATAAATTAAGTTTTTTTGCATCATTTATTACCAATATGAACCCCCTTGTTCTATTCCCCCTTAATAAAAAAAATCTTTGACATCATTTATTACGATACACAGTAAAAATTGTTCATCATTAACACAATGGTTTAGTGTTGTTACTTTGACGTCCAACTAGACCCTTGCTCTATTCCCCCTATCCCCATTTTTCTAACTAACACTTGTTAGAACTAACAAACAGAAATTCTCAAATCTCCTCTTACAGCTACTGGGGCTGTATGTCCGACCACCGGACAGCCCCCCGATTGAAGCACCACCAGCCCCAGTGTCGGTGATTGAAGCCGCAGCAGAAGAAAATCCAACACCAATTAATGAAGAAGAAGCAGTAAGTCCGATTGCAACTAGCTCTAGAGTTCAGTGTCTTCATATGTTAGAGAGGCTTAAACAAATCGTTAATGAAATCAAAGAAAATGTTGGGAATGATGTTAATGCACTTTCTTCTGAAGCTCTTCAACTCATCGAAGATACCAAAGAAGAGATTGAGAAAAAAGATGTGATCTAGACTTTCAGATGTGGGTTTTGGGATGTAGTAATTGGGTTTTTTTTTTAACTCAGTGAGTGATTAGGTAGGTCAGAGGAGTTGGTTTATGGGTTTCTCTATGTTATTACGTTGTTTTTAGTTCAGTGATTAGTTAATTCAGAAGAATCCTTGGTCTATGGGTTTTAGGATGTGTTTAGGGGATGTCATTAAGTGTCTTTTAATTCAGTAATTAGGTCCAACTGTGGTTTTTTGATATCATTAACTGTTTTGTTAATTCAGTCATTAGGAGTCTTTGATTAGGGGTTAATGTGATCAGGTGGTGTTGTTGACTGTGTGTCTGGAGTTAGATTAATAGGGAATGTAAATCTTTTTTATTATGGTGTTAATCTTTTTTCTTTTTAACATTCAGTCGCCGATTTAGGTTGGGCAACCTACAAAATTTAGCCCCATAGCAAATTTAGCCCCATAGCAAATTTAGCCCCATAGCAGAGGGCCCGTAAGTAATACCCTTTGCCTTCACAATTTTCATTCTACACCCACACTAGGTAGGATTTAAGAATAAATTATGTTTTTTTGCATCATTTATTACCAATATGAACCCCCTTGTTCTATTCTCCCTTAATAAAAAAAGTCTTTGGCATCATTTATTACCACACGCAGTACAAATTTTTCATCATTAACACAATGGTTTAGTGTTGTTACTTTGACGTCCAACTAGACCCTTGCTCTTTTCCCTCTATCCCCCTTTTTGTAACCAACACTTGTTAGAACTAACAAACAGAAATTCCCAAATCTCCTCTTACAGCAACTGGGGTTGTATGTCCCACCACCGGACAACCCCCGATTGAAGCACCACCAGCCCCAGTGTTGCTGAATGAAGCCGCAGTAGAAGAAAACCCAGCACCAATTAATGAAGAAGAAGCAGTAAATCCGATTGCAATTAGCTCTAGAGTTCAGTGTCTTCATAGGTTAGAGAGGCTTATACAAATCGTTAATGAAATCAAAGAAAACGTTTGGAATGATGTTAATGCACTTTCTTCTAAAGCTCTTCAACTCATTGAAGATACCAAAGAAGAGATTGAGAAGAAGGATGTGATCTAGCCTTTCATATGTGCGTTTTGGGATGTAGTAATTGGGTTTTGTTGTTAACTCATTGAGTGATTTAGTAGATCAGAGGAGTTGGTTTATGGGTTTCTATATGTTATTACGTTGTTTTTAGTTCGGTGATTAGTTAATTATGAAGAATCCTTGGTTTATGGGTTTTAGGATGTGTTTAGAGGATGTCATTAAGTGTCTTTTAATTCGGTAATTAGGTGACAACTGTGGTTTTTTTATATCATTAACTATTTTGTTAATTCAGTCATAAGGAGTCTTAGATTAGGGGTTAAGGTGATCAGGTGGTGTTGTTGACTGTGTGTCTGGATTTAGATTAATGGGGAATGTAAATCTTTTTTATTATGGTTTTAATCTGTTTTCTATTTAACATTCAGTCGCCGATTTAGGTTGGGCAACCCACAAAATTTAGCCCCATAGCAAATTTAGCCCCATAGCAGAGGGCCCTTAAGCAATACCCTTTGCCTTCACAATTTTCATTCTACACCCACACTAGGTAGGATTTAAGAATAAATTATGTTTTTTTGCATCATTTATTACCAATATGAACCCCCTTGTTCTATTCTCCCTTAATAAAAAAAGTCTTTGGCATCATTTATTACCACACGCGGTACAAATTTTTCTTCATTAACACAATGGTTTAGTGTTGTTACTTTGACGTCCAACTAGACCCTTGCTCTTTTCCCTCTATCCCCATTTTTGTAACCAACACTTGTTAGAACTAACAAACAGAAATTCCCATATCTCCTCTTACAGCAACTGGGGTTGTATGTCCCACCACCGGACAACCCCCGATTGAAGCACCACCAGCCCCAGTGTTGCGGATTGAAGCCGCAACAGAAGAAAACCCAGCACCAATTAATGAAGAAGAAGCAATAAATTAGATTGCAACTAGCTCTAGAGTTCAGTGTCTTCATATGTTAGAGAGGCTTAAACAAATCGTTAATAAAATCAAAGAAAATGTTGGGAATGATGTTAATGCACTTTCTTCTGAAGCTCTTCAACTCATCAAAGATACTAAAGAAGAGATTGAGAAGAAGGATGTGATCTAGACTTTCAGATGTGGATTTTGGGATGTAGTAATTGGGTTTTTTTGTTAACTCAGTGAGTGATTAGGTAGATCAGAGGAGTTGGTTTATGGGTTTGTATATGTGATTACGTTGTTCTTAGTTCAGTGATTAGTTAATTCAGAAGAATTCTTGGTCTATGGGTTTTAGGATGTGTTTAGGAAATGTCATTAAGTGTCTTTTAATTCAGTCATTAGGTGACAACTGTGTTTTTTTATATCACTAACTGTTTTGTTAATTCAGTCATTATGAGTCTTTGATTAGGGGTTAATGGGATCAGGTGGTGTTGTTGACTGTGTATCTGGATTTAGATTAATGGGGAATGTAAATCTTTTTATTATGGTGTTAATATGTTTTCTTTTTAAAATTCAGTCGCCGATTTAGGTTGGGCAACCCACAAAATTTAGCCCCATAGCAAATTTAGCCCCATAGCAGAGGGCATGTAAGCAATACCCTTTGCCTTCACAATTTTCATTCCACACCCACACTAGGTAGGATTTAGGAATAAATTAAGTTTTTTTGCATCATTTATTACCAATATGAACCCCCTTGTTCTATTTTCCCTTAATAAAAAAGTCTTTGGCATCATTTATTACCATACGCGGTACAAATTTTTCATCATTAACACAATGGTTTAGTGTTGTTGCATGACGTCCAACTAGACCCTTGCTCTATTCCCCCTATCCCCATTTTTCTAACCAACACTTGTAAGAACTAACAAACAGAAATTCCCAAATCTCCTCTTACAGCAATTGGGGCTTATGTCCCACCACCGGACAACCCCCCGATTGAAGCACCACAAGCCCCAGTGTTGCTGATTGAAGCCGCAACAGATGAAAACCCAGCACCAATTAATGAAGAAGAAGCAGTAAATCCGATTGCAACTAGCTCTAGAGTTCAGTGTCTTCATAGGTTAGAGAGGCTTAAACAAATCGTTAATGAAATCAAAGAAAATGTTGGGAATGATGTTAATGCACTTTCTTCTGAAGCTCTTCAACTCATCAAAGATACCAAAGAAGAGATTGAGAAGAAGGATGTGACCTAGACTTTCAGATGTGGGTTTTGGGATGTAGTAATTGGGTTTTTTTGTTAACTCAGTGAGTGATTAGGTAGGTCAGAGGAGTTGGTTTATGGGTTTCTCTATGTTATTACGTTGTTTTTAGTTCAGTGATTAGTTAATTCAGAAGAATCCTTGGTTTATGGGTTATAGGATGTGTTTAGGGGATGTCATTAAGTTTGTTTTAATTCAGTAAATAGGTCCAACTGTGGTTTTTTGAAATCATTAACTGTTTTGTTAATTCAGTCATAAGGAGTCTTTGTTTAGGGGTTAATGTGATCAGGTGGTGTTGTTGACTTTGTGTCTGGATTTAGATTAATAGGGAATGTAAATCTTTTTTATTATGGTGTTAATCTTTTTTCTTTTTAACATTCAATCGCCGATTTAGGTTGGGTAACCTACAAAATTTAGCCCCATTGCAAATTTAGCCCCATAGCAGAGGGCCAGTAAGCAATACCCTTTGCCTTCACAATTTTCATTCTACACCCACACTAGGTAGGATTTAAGAATAAATTAAGTTTTTTTGCATCATTTATTACCAATATGAACCCCCTTGTTTTATTCTCCCTTAATAAAAAAGTCTTTGGCATCATTTATTACCACACGCGGTACAAATTTTTCATCATTAACACAATGGTTTAGTGTTGTTACTTTGACGTCCAACTAGACCCTTGCTCTATTCCCTCTATCCCCATTTTAGTAACCAACACTTGTTAGAACTAACAAACAGAAATTCCCAAATCTCCTCTTACAGCAACTGGGGCTGTATGTCCCACCACCGGACAACCCCCGATTGAAGTACCACCAGCCCCAGTGTTGCTGAATGAAGCCGCAGCAGAAGAAAACCCAGCACCAATTAATGAAGAAGAAGCAGTAAATCCGATTGCAATTAGCTCTAGAGTTCAGTGTCTTCATTGGTTAGAGAGGCTTATACAAATTGTTAATGAAATCAAAGAAAATGTTTGGAATGATGTTAATGCACTTTCTTCTGAAGCTCTTCAACTCATTGAAGATACCAAAGAAGAGATTGAGAAGAAGGATGTGATCTAGACTTTCAGATGTGCGTTTTGGGATGTAGTAATTGGGTTTTTTTTTTAACTCATTGAGTGATTTAGTAGATCAGAGGAGTTGGTTTTTGGGTTTCTATATGTTATTACGTTGTTTCTAGTTCAGTGATTAGTTAATTATGAAGAATCCTTGGTTTATGGGTTTTAGGATGTGTTTAGGGGATGTCATTAAGTGTCTTTTAATTCGGTAATTAGGTGACAACTGTGGTTTTTTTATATCATTAACTATTTTGTTAATTCAGTCATAAGGAGTCTTAGATTAGGGGTTAATGTGATCAGGTGGTGTTGTTGACTGTGTGTCTGGATTTAGATTAATGGGGAATGTAAATATTTTTTATTATGGAGTTAATCTGTTTTCTTTTCAACATTCAGTCGCCGATTTAGGTTGGGCAACCCACAAAATTTAGCCCCATAGCAAATTTAGCCCCATAGCAGAGGGCATGTAAGCAATACCCTTTGCCTTCACAATTTTCATTCCACACCCACACCAGGTAGGATTTAGGAATAAATTAAGTTTTTTTGCATCATTTATTACCAATATGAACCCCCTTGTTCTATTCCCCCTTAATAAAAAAAAAATCTTTGACATCATTTATTACGATACACAGTACAAATTGTTCATCATTAACACAATGGTTTAGTGTTGTTACTTTGACGTCCAACTAGACCCTTGCTCTATTCCCCCTATCCCCATTTTTCTAACTAACACTTGTTAGAACTAACAAACAGAAATTCTCAAATCTCCTCTTACAGCAACTGGGGCTGTATGTCCCACCACCGGACAGCCCCCCGATTGAAGCACCACCAGCCCCAGTGTTGGTGATTGAAGCCGCAGCAGAAGAAAATCCAACACCAATTAATGAAGAAGAAGCAGTAAGTCCGATTGCAACTAGCTCTAGAGTTCAGTGTCTTCATATGTTAGAGAGGCTTAAACAAATCGTTAATGAAATCAAAGAAAATGTTGGGAATGATGTTAATGCACTTTCTTCTGAAAGCTCTTCAACTCATCGAAGATACCAAAGAAGAGATTGAGAAAAAGGATGTGATCTAGACTTTCAGATGTGGGTTTTGGGATGTAGTAATTGGGTTTTTTTGTTAACTCAGTGAGTGATTAGGTAGGTCAGAGGAGTTGGTTTATGGGTTTCTCTATGTTATTACGTTGTTTTTAGTTCAGTGATTAGTTAATTCAGAAGAATCCTTGGTCTATGGGTTTTAGGATGTGTTTAGGGGATGTCATTAAGTGTCTTTTAATTTAGTAATTAGGTCCAACTGTGGTTTTTTGATATCATTAACTGTTTTGGTAATTCAGTCATTAGGAGTCTTTGATTAGGGGTTAATGTGATCAGGTGGTGTTGTTGACTGTGTGTCTGGATTTAGATTAATAGGGAATGTAAATCTTTTTTTATTATGGTGTTAATCTTTTTTCTTTTTAACATTCAGTCGCCGATTTAGGTTGGGCAAGCTACAAAATTTAGCCCCATAGCAAATTTAGCCCCATAGCAGAGGGCCCGTAAGCAATACCCTTTGCCTTCACAATTTTCATTCTACACCCACACTAGGTAGGATTTAAGAATAAATTATGTTTTTTTGCATCATTTATTACCAATATGAACCCCCTTGTTCTATTCTCCCTTAATAAAAAAAAGTCTTTGGCATCATTTATTACCACACGCGGTACAAATTTTTCATCATTAACACAATGGTTTAGTGTTGTTACTTTGACGTCCAACTAGACCCTTGCTCTATTCCCTCTATCCCCATTTTAGTAACCAACACTTGTTAGAACTAACAAACAGAAATTCCCAAATCTCCTCTTACAGCAACTGGGGCTGTATGTCCCACCACCGGACAACCCCCGATTGAAGTACCACCAGCCCCAGTGTTGCTGAATGAAGCCGCAGCAGAAGAAAACCCAGCACCAATTAATGAAGAAGAAGCAGTAAATCCGATTGCAATTAGCTCTAGAGTTCAGTGTCTTCATTGGTTAGAGAGGCTTATACAAATTGTTAATGAAATCAAAGAAAATGTTTGGAATGATGTTAATGCACTTTCTTCTGAAGCTCTTCAACTCATTGAAGATACCAAAGAAGAGATTGAGAAGAAGGATGTGATCTAGACTTTCAGATGTGCGTTTTGGGATGTAGTAATTGGGTTTTTTTTTTTAACTCATTGAGTGATTTAGTAGATCAGAGGAGTTGGTTTTTGGGTTTCTATATGTTATTACGTTGTTTCTAGTTCAGTGATTAGTTAATTATGAAGAATCCTTGGTTTATGGGTTTTAGGATGTGTTTAGGGGATGTCATTAAGTGTCTTTTAATTCGGTAATTAGGTGACAACTGTGGTTTTTTTATATCATTAACTATTTTGTTAATTCAGTCATAAGGAGTCTTAGATTAGGGGTTAATGTGATCAGGTGGTGTTGTTGACTGTGTGTCTGGATTTAGATTAATGGGGAATGTAAATATTTTTTATTATGGAGTTAATCTGTTTTCTTTTCAACATTCAGTCGCCGATTTAGGTTGGGCAACCCACAAAATTTAGCCCCATAGCAAATTTAGCCCCATAGCAGAGGGCATGTAAGCAATACCCTTTGCCTTCACAATTTTCATTCCACACCCACACCAGGTAGGATTTAGGAATAAATTAAGTTTTTTTGCATCATTTATTACCAATATGAACCCCCTTGTTCTATTCCCCCTTAATAAAAAAAAAATCTTTGACATCATTTATTACGATACACAGTACAAATTGTTCATCATTAACACAATGGTTTAGTGTTGTTACTTTGACGTCCAACTAGACCCTTGCTCTATTCCCCCTATCCCCATTTTTCTAACTAACACTTGTTAGAACTAACAAACAGAAATTCTCAAATCTCCTCTTACAGCAACTGGGGCTGTATGTCCCACCACCGGACAGCCCCCCGATTGAAGCACCACCAGCCCCAGTGTTGGTGATTGAAGCCGCAGCAGAAGAAAATCCAACACCAATTAATGAAGAAGAAGCAGTAAGTCCGATTGCAACTAGCTCTAGAGTTCAGTGTCTTCATATGTTAGAGAGGCTTAAACAAATCGTTAATGAAATCAAAGAAAATGTTGGGAATGATGTTAATGCACTTTCTTCTGAAAGCTCTTCAACTCATCGAAGATACCAAAGAAGAGATTGAGAAAAAGGATGTGATCTAGACTTTCAGATGTGGGTTTTGGGATGTAGTAATTGGGTTTTTTTGTTAACTCAGTGAGTGATTAGGTAGGTCAGAGGAGTTGGTTTATGGGTTTCTCTATGTTATTACGTTGTTTTTAGTTCAGTGATTAGTTAATTCAGAAGAATCCTTGGTCTATGGGTTTTAGGATGTGTTTAGGGGATGTCATTAAGTGTCTTTTAATTCAGTAATTAGGTCCAACTGTGGTTTTTTGATATCATTAACTGTTTTGTTAATTCCATCATTAGGAGTCTTTGATTAGGGGTTAATGTGATCAGGTGGTGTTGTTGACTATGTGTCTGGATTTAGATTAATAGGGAATGTAAATCTTTTTTATTATGGTGTTAATCTTTTTTCTTTTTAACATTCAGTCGCCGATTTAGGTTGGGCAACCTACAAAATTTAGCCCCATAGCAAATTTAGCCCCATAGCAGAGGGCCCGTAAGCAATACCCTTTGCCTTCACAATTTTCATTCTACACCCACACTAGGTAGGATTTAAGAATAAATTATGTTTTTTTGCATCATTTATTACCAATATGAACCCCCTTGTTCTATTCTCCCTTAATAAAAAAAAGTCTTTGGCATCATTTATTACCACACGGTACAAATTTTTCATCATTAACACAATGGTTTAGTGTTGTTACTTTGACGTCCAACTAGACCCTTGCTCTTTTCCCTCTATCCCCATTTTTGTAACCAACACTTGTTAGAACTAACAAACAGATATTCCCAAATCTCCTCTTACAGCAACTGGGGTTGTATGTCCCACCACCGGACAACCCCCGATTGAAGCACCACCAGCCCCAGTGTTGCTGATTGAAGCCGCAACAGAAGAAAACCCAGCACCAATTAATGAAGAAGAAGCAGTAAATTCGATTGCAACTAGCTCTAGAGTTCAGTGTCTTCATATGTTAGAGAGGCTTAAACAAATCGTTAATGAAAGCAATGAAAATGTTGGGAATGATGTTAATGCACTTTCTTCTGAAGCTCTTCAACTCATTTAAGATACCAAAGAAGAGATTGAGAAGAAGGATGTGATCTAGACTTTCAGATGTGGATTTTGGGATGTAGTAATTGGGTTTTTTTGTTAACTCAGTGAGTGATTAGGTAGGTCAGAGGAGTTGGTTTATGGGTTTGTATATGTGATTACGTTGTTTTTAGTTCAGTGATTAGTTAATTCAGAAGAATTCTTGGTCTATGGGTTTTAGGATGTGTTTAGGAAATGTCATTAAGTGTCTTTTAATTCAGTCATTAGGTGACAACTGTGTTTTTTTATATCATTAACTGTTTTGTTAATTCAGTCATTAGGAGTCTTTGATTAGGGGTTAATGTGATCAGGTGGTGTTGTTGACTGTGTGTCTGGATTTAGATTAATGGGGAATGTAAATCTTTTTTATTAAGGTGTTAATCTGTTTTCTTTTTAACATTCAGTCGCCGATTTAGGTTGGGCAACCCACATAATTTAACCCCATAGCAAATTTAGCCCCATAGCAGAGGGCATGTAGGCAATACCCTTTGCCTTCACAATTTTCATTCCACACCCACACTAGGTAGGATTTAGGAATAAATTAAGTTTTTTTCCACATTTATTACGAATATGAACCCCTTTGTTCTATTCCCCCTTTAATAAAAAAAAAATCTTTGGCATCATTTATTACCATACACAGTACAAATTGTTCATCATTAACACAATGGTTTAGTGTTGTTACTTTGACGTCCAACTAGACCCTTGCTCTATTCCCCCTATCCCCATTTTTCTAACCAACACTTGTTAGAACTAACAAACAGAAATTCTCAAATCTCTTCTTACAACAACTGGGGTTGTATGTCCCTTCACCGGACAACCCCCCGATTGAAGCACCACCAGCCCCAGTGTTGCTGATTGAACCCGCAGCAGAAGAAAACCCAACACCAATTAATGAAGAAGAAGCAGTAAATCCGATTGCAACTAGCTCTAGAGTTCAGTGTCTTCATATGTTAGAGAGGCTTAAACAAATCGTTAATGAAATCAAAGAAAATGTTGGGAATGATGTTAATGCACTTTCTTCTGAAGCTCTTCAACTCATTTAAGATACCAAAGAAGAGATTGAGAAGAAGGATGTGATCTAGACTTTCAGATGTGGATTTTGGGATGTAGTAATTGGGTTTTTTTTGTTAACTTAGTGAGTGATTGGGTAGGTTAGAAGAGTTGGTTTAAGGGTTTGTATATGTGATTACGTTGTTTTTAGTTCAGTGATTAGTTAATTCAGAAGAATTCTTGGTCTATGGGTTTTAGGATGTGTTTAGGGGATGTCATTAAGTGTCTTTTAATTCAGTAATAAGGTGACAACTGTGTTTTTTGATATCATTAACTGTTTTGTT
Organism: Eschscholzia californica; assembly: GCF_041429995.1. Lineage (NCBI taxonomy): Eukaryota > Viridiplantae > Streptophyta > Magnoliopsida > Ranunculales > Papaveraceae > Eschscholzia > Eschscholzia californica. The sequence goes on along the minus strand of NW_028238198.1, from coordinate 6,319,724 downwards.
AATTCAGTCATTATGAGTCTTTGATTAGGGGCTAATGTGATCAGGTGGTGTTGTTGACTGTGTATCTGGATTTAGATTAATGGGGAATGTAAATCTTTTTTATTATGGTGTTAATATGTTTTCTTTTTAACATTCAGTCGCCGATTTAGGTTGGGCAACCCACAAAATTTAGCCCCATAGCAAATTTAGCCCCATAGCAGAGGGCATGTAAGCAATACCCTTTGCCTTCACAATTTTCATTCCACACCCACACTAGGTAGGATTTAGGAATAAATTAAGTTTTTTTGCATCATTTATTACCAATATGAACCCCCTTGTTCTATTTTCCCTTAATAAAAAAGTCTTTGGCATCATTTATTACCATACGCGGTACAAATTTTTCATCATTAACACAATGGTTTAGTGTTGTTGCATGACGTCCAACTAGACCCTTGCTCTATTCCCCCTCTCCCCATTTTTCTGACCAACACTTGTAAGAACTAACAAACAGAAATTCCCAAATCTCCTCTTACAGCAACTGGGGCTTATGTCCCACCACCGGACAACCCCCCGACTGAAGCACCACAAGCTCCAGTGTTGCTGATTGAAGCCGCAGCAGAAGAAAACCCAGCACCAATTAATGAAGAAGAAGCAGTAAATCCGATTGCAACTAGCTCTAGAGTTCAGTGTCTTCATAGGTTAGAGAGGCTTAAACAAATCGTCAATGAAATCAAAGAAAATATTGGGAATGATGTTAATGCACTTTCTTCTGAAGCTCTTCAACTCATCAAAGATACCAAAGAAGAGATTGAGAAGAAGGATGTGATCTAGACTTTCAGATGTGGGTTTTGGGATGTAGTATTTGGGTTTTTTTGTTAACTCAGTGAGTGATTAGGTAGGTCAGAGGAGTTGGTTTATGGGTTTCTCTATGTTATTACGTTGTTTTTAGTTCAGTGATTAGTTAATTCAGAAGAATCCTTGGTCTATGGGTTTTAGGATGTGTTTAGGGGATGTCATTACGTGTCTTTTAATTCAGTAATTAGGTCCAACTGTGGTTTTTTGATATCATTAACTGTTTTGTTAATTCAGTCATTAGGAGTCTTTGATTAGGGGTTAATGTGATCAGGTGGTGTTGTTGACTGTGTGTCTGGATTTAGATTAATAGGGAATGTAAATCTTTTTTATTATGGTGTTAATCTTTTTTCTTTTTAACATTCAGTCGCCGATTTAGGTTGGGCAACCTACAAAATTTAGCCCCATAGAAAATTTAGCCCCATAGCAGAGGGCCCGTAAGCAATACCCTTTGCCTTCACAATTTTCATTCTACACCCACACTAGGTAGGATTTAAGAATAAATTATGTTTTTTTGCATCATTTATTACCAATATGAACCCCTTGTTCTATTCTCCCTTAATAAAAAAAATCTTTGGCATCATTTATTACCACACGCGGTACAAATTTTTCATCATTAACACAATGGTCTAGTGTTGTTACTTTGACGTCCAACTAGACCCTTGCTCTTTTCCCTCTATCCCCATTTTTGTAACCAACACTTGTTAGAACTAACAAACAGAAATTCCCAAATCTCCTCTTACAGCAACTGGAGTTGTATGTCCCACCACCGGACAACCCCCGATTGAAGCACCACCAGCCCCAGTGTTGCTGATTGAAGCCGCAACAGAAGAAAACCCAGCACCAATTAATGAAGAAGAAGCAGTAAATTCGATTGCAACTAGCTCTAGAGTTCAGTGTCTTCATATGTTAGAGAGGCTTAAACAAATCGTTAATAAAATCAAAGAAAATGTTGGGAATGCTGTTAATGCACTTTATTCTGAAGCTCTTCAACTCATTTAAGATACCAAAGAAGAGATTGAGAAGAAGGATGTGATCTAGACTTTCAGATGTGGATTTTGTGATGTAGTAATTGGGTTTTTTTGTTAACTCAGTGAGTGATTAGGTAGGTCAGAGGAGTTGATTTATGGGTTTGTATATGTGATTACGTTGTTTTTAGTTCGGTGATTAGTTAATTCAGAAGAATTCTTGGTCTATGGGTTTTAGGATGTGTTTAGGAAATGTCATTAAGTGTCTTTTAATTCAGTCATTAGGTGACAACTGTGTTTTTTTATATCATTAACTGTTTTGTTAATTCAGTCATTATGAGTCTTTGATTAGGGGTTAATGTGATCAGGTGGTGTTGTTGACTGTGTATCTGGATTTAGATTAATGGGGAATGTAAATCTTTTTATTATGGTGTTAATATGTTTTCTTTTTAAAATTCAGTCGCCGATTTAGGTTGGGCAACCCACAAAATTTAGCCCCATAGCAAATTTAGCCCCATAGCAGAGGGCATGTAAGCAATACCCTTTGCCTTCACAATTTTCATTCCACACCCACACCAGGTAGGATTTAGGAATAAATTAAGTTTTTTTGCATCATTTATTACCAATATGAACCCCCTTGTTCTATTTTCCCTTAATAAAAAAGTCTTTGGCATCATTTATTACCATACGCGGTACAAATTTTTCATCATTAACACAATGGTTTAGTGTTGTTACTTTGACGTCCAACTAGACCCTTGCTCTATTCCCCCTATCCCCATTTTTCTAACCAACACTTGTTAGAACTAACAAACAGAAATTCTCAAATCTCCTCTTACAGCAATTGGGGCTTATGTCCCACCACCGGACAGCCCCCCGATTGAAGCACCACAAGCCCAGTGTTGCTGATTGAAGCCGCAACAGATGAAAACCCAGCACCAATTAATGAAGAAGAAGCAGTAAATCCGATTGCAACTAGCTCTAGAGTTCAGTGTCTTCATAGGTTAGAGAGGCTTAAACAAATCGTTAATGAAATCAAAGAAAATGTTGGGAATGATGTTAATGCACTTTCTTCTGAAGCTCTTCAACTCATCGAAGATACCAAAGAAGAGATTGAGAAGAAGGATGTGACCTAGACTTTCAGATGTGGGTTTTGGGATGTAGTAATTGGGTTTTTTTGTTAACTCAGTGAGTGATTAGGTAGGTCAGAGGAGTTGGTTTATGGGTTTCTCTATGTTATTACGTTGTTTTTAGTTCAGTGATTAGTTAATTCAGAAGAATCCTTGGTCTATGGGTTTTAGGATGTGTTTAGGGGATGTCATTAAGTGTGTTTTAATTCAGTAAATAGGTCCAACTGTGGTTTTTTGAAATCATTAACTGTTTTGTTAATTCAGTCATAAGGAGTCTTTGTTTAGGGGTTAATGTGATCAGGTGGTGTTGTTGACTTTGTGTCTGGATTTAGATTAATAGGGAATGTAAATCTTTTTTATTATGGTGTTAATCTTTTTTCTTTTTAACATTCAATCGCCGATTTAGGTTGGGTAACCTACAAAATTTAGCCCCATAGCAAATTTAGCCCCATAGCAGAGGGCCCGTAAGCAATACCCTTTGCCTTCACAATTTTCATTCTACACCCACACTAGGTAGGATTTAAGAATAAATTATGTTTTTTTGCATCATTTATTACCAATATGAACCCCCTTGTTCTATTCTCCCTTAATAAAAAAAAGTCTTTGGCATCATTTATTACCACACGCGGTACAAATTTTTCATCATTAACACAATGGTTTAGTGTTGTTACTTTGACGTCCAACTAGACCCTTGCTCTATTCCCTCTATCCCCATTTTAGTAACCAACACTTGTTAGAACTAACAAACAGAAATTCCCAAATCTCCTCTTACAGCAACTGGGGCTGTATGTCCCACCACCGGACAACCCCCGATTGAAGTACCACCAGCCCCAGTGTTGCTGAATGAAGCCGCAGCAGAAGAAAACCCAGCACCAATTAATGAAGAAGAAGCAGTAAATCCGATTGCAATTAGCTCTAGAGTTCAGTGTCTTCATTGGTTAGAGAGGCTTATACAAATTGTTAATGAAATCAAAGAAAATGTTTGGAATGATGTTAATGCACTTTCTTCTGAAGCTCTTCAACTCATTGAAGATACCAAAGAAGAGATTGAGAAGAAGGATGTGATCTAGACTTTCAGATGTGCGTTTTGGGATGTAGTAATTGGGTTTTTTTTTTAACTCATTGAGTGATTTAGTAGATCAGAGGAGTTGGTTTTTGGGTTTCTATATGTTATTACGTTGTTTCTAGTTCAACGATTAGTTAATTATGAAGAATCCTTGGTTTATGGGTTTTAGGATGTGTTTAGGGGATGTCATTAAGTGTCTTTTAATTCGGTAATTAGGTGACAACTGTGGTTTTTTTATATCATTAACTATTTTGTTAATTCAGTCATAAGGAGTCTTAGATTAGGGGTTAATGTGATCAGGTGGTGTTGTTGACTGTGTGTCTGGATTTAGATTAATGGGGAATGTAAATATTTTTTATTATGGAGTTAATCTGTTTTCTTTTCAACATTCAGTCGCCGATTTAGGTTGGGCAACCCACAAAATTTAGCCCCATAGCAAATTTAGCCCCATAGCAGAGGGCATGTAAGCAATACCCTTTGCCTTCACAATTTTCATTCCACACCCACACCAGGTAGGATTTAGGAATAAATTAAGTTTTTTTGCATCATTTATTACCAATATGAACCCCCTTGTTCTATTCCCCCTTAATAAAAAAAAAATCTTTGACATCATTTATTACGATACACAGTACAAATTGTTCATCATTAACACAATGGTTTAGTGTTGTTACTTTGACGTCCAACTAGACCCTTGCTCTATTCCCCCTATCCCCATTTTTCTAACTAACACTTGTTAGAACTAACAAACAGAAATTCTCAAATCTCCTCTTACAGCAACTGGGGCTGTATGTCCCACCACCGGACAGCCCCCCGATTGAAGCACCACCAGCCCCAGTGTTGGTGATTGAAGCCGCAGCAGAAGAAAATCCAACACCAATTAATGAAGAAGAAGCAGTAAGTCCGATTGCAACTAGCTCTAGAGTTCAGTGTCTTCATATGTTAGAGAGGCTTAAACAAATCGTTAATGAAATCAAAGAAAATGTTGGGAATGATGTTAATGCACTTTCTTCTGAAAGCTCTTCAACTCATCGAAGATACCAAAGAAGAGATTGAGAAAAAGGATGTGATCTAGACTTTCAGATGTGGGTTTTGGGATGTAGTAATTGGGTTTTTTTGTTAACTCAGTGAGTGATTAGGTAGGTCAGAGGAGTTGGTTTATGGGTTTCTCTATGTTATTACGTTGTTTTTAGTTCAGTGATTAGTTAATTCAGAAGAATCCTTGGTCTATGGGTTTTAGGATGTGTTTAGGGGATGTCATTAAGTGTCTTTTAATTCAGTAATTAGGTCCAACTGTGGTTTTTTGATATCATTAACTGTTTTGTTAATTCCATCATTAGGAGTCTTTGATTAGGGGTTAATGTGATCAGGTGGTGTTGTTGACTGTGTGTCTGGATTTAGATTAATAGGGAATGTAAATCTTTTTTATTATGGTGTTAATCTTTTTTCTTTTTAACATTCAGTCGCCGATTTAGGTTGGGCAACCTACAAAATTTAGCCCCATAGCAAATTTAGCCCCATAGCAGAGGGCCCGTAAGCAATACCCTTTGCCTTCACAATTTTCATTCTACACCCACACTAGGTAGGATTTAAGAATAAATTATGTTTTTTTGCATCATTTATTACCAATATGAACCCCCTTGTTCTATTCTCCCTTAATAAAAAAAAGTCTTTGGCATCATTTATTACCACACGCGGTACAAATTTTTCATCATTAACACAATGGTTTAGTGTTGTTACTTTGACGTCCAACTAGACCCTTGCTCTTTTCCCTCTATCCCCATTTTTGTAACCAACACTTGTTAGAACTAACAAACAGATATTCCCAAATCTCCTCTTACAGCAACTGGGGTTGTATGTCCCACCACCGGACAACCCCCGATTGAAGCACCACCAGCCCCAGTGTTGCTGATTGAAGCCGCAACAGAAGAAAACCCAGCACCAATTAATGAAGAAGAAGCAGTAAATTCGATTGCAACTAGCTCTAGAGTTCAGTGTCTTCATATGTTAGAGAGGCTTAAACAAATCGTTAATGAAATTAATGAAAATGTTGGGAATGATGTTAATGCACTTTCTTCTGAAGCTCTTCAACTCATTTAAGATACCAAAGAAGAGATTGAGAAGAAGGATGTGATCTAGACTTTCAGATGTGGATTTTGGGATGTAGTAATTGGGTTTTTTTGTTAACTCAGTGAGTGATTAGGTAGGTCAGAGGAGTTGGTTTATGGGTTTGTATATGTGATTACGTTGTTTTTAGTTCAGTGATTAGTTAATTCAGAAGAATTCTTGGTCTATGGGTTTTAGGATGTGTTTAGGAAATGTCATTAAGTGTCTTTTAATTCAGTCATTAGGTGACAACTGTGTTTTTTTATATCATTAACTGTTTTGTTAATTCAGTCATTAGGAGTCTTTGATTAGGGGTTAATGTGATCAGGTGGTGTTGTTGACTGTGTGTCTGGATTTAGATTAATGGGGAATGTAAATCTTTTTTATTAAGGTGTTAATCTGTTTTCTTTTTAACATTCAGTCGCCGATTTAGGTTGGGCAACCCACATAATTTAACCCCATAGCAAATTTAGCCCCATAGCAGAGGGCATGTAGGCAATACCCTTTGCCTTCACAATTTTCATTCCACACCCACACTAGGTAGGATTTAGGAATAAATTAAGTTTTTTTCCACATTTATTACGAATATGAACCCCTTTGTTCTATTCCCCCTTAATAAAAAAAAAAATCTTTGGCATCATTTATTACCATACACAGTACAAATTGTTCATCATTAACACAATGGTTTAGTGTTGTTACTTTGACGTCCAACTAGACCCTTGCTCTATTCCCCCTATCCCCATTTTTCTAACCAACACTTGTTAGAACTAACAAACAGAAATTCTCAAATCTCTTCTTACAACAACTGGGGTTGTATGTCCCTTCACCGGACAACCCCCCGATTGAAGCACCACCAGCCCCAGTGTTGCTGATTGAACCCGCAGCAGAAGAAAACCCAACACCAATTAATGAAGAAGAAGCAGTAAATCCGATTGCAACTAGCTCTAGAGTTCAGTGTCTTCATATGTTAGAGAGGCTTAAACAAATCGTTAATGAAATCAAAGAAAATGTTGGGAATGATGTTAATGCACTTTCTTCTGAAGCTCTTCAACTCATTTAAGATACCAAAGAAGAGATTGAGAAGAAGGATGTGATCTAGACTTTCAGATGTGGATTTTGGGATGTAGTAATTGGGTTTTTTTTGTTAACTTAGTGAGTGATTGGGTAGGTTAGAAGAGTTGGTTTAAGGGTTTGTATATGTGATTACGTTGTTTTTAGTTCAGTGATTAGTTAATTCAGAAGAATTCTTGGTCTATGGGTTTTAGGATGTGTTTAGGGGATGTCATTAAGTGTCTTTTAATTCAGTAATAAGGTGACAACTGTGTTTTTTGATATCATTAACTGTTTTGTTAATTCAGTCATTATGAGTCTTTGATTAGGGGCTAATGTGATCAGGTGGTGTTGTTGACTGTGTATCTGGATTTAGATTAATGGGGAATGTAAATCTTTTTTATTATGGTGTTAATATGTTTTCTTTTTAACATTCAGTCGCCGATTTAGGTTGGGCAACCCACAAAATTTAGCCCCATAGCAAATTTAGCCCCATAGCAGAGGGCATGTAAGCAATACCCTTTGCCTTCACAATTTTCATTCTACACCCACACTAGGTAGGATTTAGGAATAAATTAAGTTTTTTTGCATCATTTATTACCAATATGAACCCCCTTGTTCTATTTTCCCTTAATAAAAAAGTCTTTGGCATCATTTATTACCATACGCGGTACAAATTTTTCATCATTAACACAATGGTTTAGTGTTGTTGCATGACGTCCAACTAGACCCTTGCTCTATTCCCCCTCTCCCCATTTTTCTGACCAACACTTGTAAGAACTAACAAACAGAAATTCCCAAATCTCCTCTTACAGCAACTGGGGCTTATGTCCCACCACCGGACAACCCCCCGACTGAAGCACCACAAGCTCCAGTGTTGCTGATTGAAGCCGCAGCAGAAGAAAACCCAGCACCAATTAATGAAGAAGAAGCAGTAAATCCGATTGCAACTAGCTCTAGAGTTCAGTGTCTTCATAGGTTAGAGAGGCTTAAACAAATCGTCAATGAAATCAAAGAAAATATTGGGAATGATGTTAATGCACTTTCTTCTGAAGCTCTTCAACTCATCAAAGATACCAAAGAAGAGATTGAGAAGAAGGATGTGATCTAGACTTTCAGATGTGGGTTTTGGGATGTAGTATTTGGGTTTTTTTGTTAACTCAGTGAGTGATTAGGTAGGTCAGAGGAGTTGGTTTATGGGTTTCTCTATGTTATTACGTTGTTTTTAGTTCAGTGATTAGTTAATTCAGAAGAATCCTTGGTCTATGGGTTTTAGGATGTGTTTAGGGGATGTCATTACGTGTCTTTTAATTCAGTAATTAGGTCCAACTGTGGTTTTTTGATATCATTAACTGTTTTGTTAATTCAGTCATTAGGAGTCTTTGATTAGGGGTTAATGTGATCAGGTGGTGTTGTTGACTGTGTGTCTGGATTTAGATTAATAGGGAATGTAAATCTTTTTTATTATGGTGTTAATCTTTTTTCTTTTTAACATTCAGTCGCCGATTTAGGTTGGGCAACCTACAAAATTTAGCCCCATAGAAAATTTAGCCCCATAGCAGAGGGCCCGTAAGCAATACCCTTTGCCTTCACAATTTTCATTCTACACCCACACTAGGTAGGATTTAAGAATAAATTATGTTTTTTTGCATCATTTATTACCAATATGAACCCCTTGTTCTATTCTCCCTTAATAAAAAAAATCTTTGGCATCATTTATTACCACACGCAGTACAAATTTTTCATCATTAACACAATGGTCTAGTGTTGTTACTTTGACGTCCAACTAGACCCTTGCTCTTTTCCCTCTATCCCCATTTTTGTAACCAACACTTGTTAGAACTAACAAACAGAAATTCCCAAATCTCCTCTTACAGCAACTGGAGTTGTATGTCCCACCACCGGACAACCCCCGATTGAAGCACCACCAGCCCCAGTGTTGCTGATTGAAGCCGCAACAGAAGAAAACCCAGCACCAATTAATGAAGAAGAAGCAGTAAATTCGATTGCAACTAGCTCTAGAGTTCAGTGTCTTCATATGTTAGAGAGGCTTAAACAAATCGTTAATAAAATCAAAGAAAATGTTGGGAATGCTGTTAATGCACTTTATTCTGAAGCTCTTCAACTCATTTAAGATACCAAAGAAGAGATTGAGAAGAAGGATGTGATCTAGACTTTCAGATGTGGATTTTGTGATGTAGTAATTGGGTTTTTTTTGTTAACTCAGTGAGTGATTAGGTAGGTCAGAGGAGTTGATTTATGGGTTTGTATATGTGATTACGTTGTTTTTAGTTCAGTGATTAGTTAATTCAGAAGAATTCTTGGTCTATGGGTTTTAGGATGTGTTTAGGGGATGTCATTAAGTGTCTTTTAATTCAGTCATTAGGTGACAACTGTGTTTTTTTATATCATTAACTGTTTTGTTAATTCAGTCATAAGGAGTCTTTGATTAGGGGTTAATGTGATCAGGTGGTGTTGTTGACTGTGTGTCTGGATTTAGATTAATGGGGATTGTAAATCTTTTTTATTATGGTGTTAATCTGTTTTCTTTTTAACATTCAGTCGCCAATTTAGGTTGGGCAACCCACAAAATTTAGCCCCATAGCAAATTTTGCCCCATAGCAGAAGGCATGTAAGCAATACCCTTTGCCTTCACAATTTTCACTCCACACCCACACTAGGTAGGATTTAGAAATAAATTAAGTTTTTTTGCATCATTTATTACCAATATGAACCCCCTTGTTCTATTCCCCCTTAATAAAAAAAATCTTTGGCATCATTTATTACCATACACAGTACAAATTGTTCATCCTTAACACAATGGTTTAGTGTTGTTACTTTAACGTCCAACTAGACCCTTGCTCCATTCCCCCTATCACCATTTTTCTAACCAACACTTGTTAGAACTAACAAACAGAAATTCTCAAATCTCCTCTTACAGCAACTGGGATGTATGTCCCACCACCGGATAGCCCCCCGATTGAAGCACCACCAGCCCCAGTGTTGCTGATTGAACCCGCAGCAGAAGAAAACCCAACACCAATTAATGAAGAAGAAGCAGTAAATTCGATTGCAACTACCTCTAGAGTTCAGTGTCTTCATATGCTAGAGAGGCCTAAACAAATCGTTAATGAAATCAAAGAAAATGTTGGGAATGATGTTAATGCACTTTCTTCTGAAGCTCTTCAACTCACCGAAGGTACCAAAGAAGAGATTGAAAAAAAGGATGTGATCTAGACTTTCAGATGTGGGTTTTGGGATGTAGTAATTGGGTTTTTTTGTTAACTCAGTGAGTGATTAGGTAGGTCAGAGGAGTTGGTTTATGGGTTTCTGTTTGTTAGTACGCTGTTTTTAGTTCAGTGATTAGTTAATTCAGAAGAATCCTTGGTCTATGGGTTTTAGGATGTGTTTAGGGGATGTCATTAAGTGTCTTTTAATTCAGTAATTAGGTCCAACTGTGGTTTTTTGATATCATTAACTGTTTTGTTAATTCCATCATTAGGAGTCTTTGATTAGGGGTTAATGTGATCAGGTGGTGTTGTTGACTGTGTGTCTGGATTTAGATTAATAGGGAATGTAAATCTTTTTTATTATGGTGTTAATCTTTTTTCTTTTTAACATTCAGTCGCCGATTTAGGTTGGGCAACCTACAAAATTTAGCCCCATAGCAAATTTAGCCCCATAGCAGAGGGCCTGTAAGCAATACCCTTTGCCTTCACAATTTTCATTCTACACCCACACTAGGTAGGATTTAAGAATAAATTAAGTTTTTTTGCATCATTTATTACCAATATGAACCCCCCTTGTTTTATTCTCCCTTAATAAAAAAGTCTTTGGCATCATTTATTACCACACGCGGTACAAATTTTTCATCATAAACACAATGGTTTAGTGTTGTTACTTTGACGTCCAACTAGACACTTGCTCTATTCCCTCTATCCTCATTTTTGTAACCAATACTTGTTAGAACTAACAAACAGAAATTCCCAAATCTCCTCTTACAGCAACTGGGGTTGTATGTCCCACCACCGGACAACCCCCGATTGAAGCACCACCAGCCCCGGTGTTGCTGATTGAAGCCGCAACAGAAGAAAACCCAGCACCAATTAATGAAGAAGCAGTAAATCCGATTGCAACTAGCTCTAGAGTTCAGTGTATTCATATGTTAGAGAGGCTTAAATAAATCGTTAATGAAATCAAAGAAAATGTTGGGAATGATGTTAATGCACTTTCTTCTGAAGCTCTTCAACTCATTTAAGATACCAAAGAAGAGATTGAGAAGAAGGATGTGATCTAGACTTTCAGTTGTGGATTTTGGGATGTAATAATTGGGTTTTTTTGTTAACTCAGTGAGTGATTAGGTAGGTCAGAGGAGTTGGTTTATGGGTTTGTATATGTGATTACGTTGTTTTTAGTTCAGTGATTAGTTAATTCAGAAGAATTCTTGGTCTATGGGTTTTAGGATGTGTTTAGGAAATGTCATTAAGTGTCTTTTAATTCTGTCATTAGGTGACAACTGTGTTTTTTTATATCATTAACTGTTTTGTTAATTCAGTCATTAGGAGTCTTTGATTAGGGGTTAATGTGATCAGGTGGTGTTGTTGACTGTGTGTCTGGATTTAGATTAATGGGGAATGTAAATCTTTTTTATTATGGTGTTAATCTGTTTTCTTTTTGACTTTCAGTCGCCGATTTAGGTTGGGCAACCCACATAATTTAACCCCATAGCAAATTTAGCCCCATAGCAGAGGGCATGTAAGCAATACCCTTTGCCTTCACAATTTTCATTCCACACCCACACTAGGTAGGATTTAGGAATAAATTAAGTTTTTTTGCATCATTTATTACCAATATGAACCCCCTTGTTCTATTCCCCCTTAATAAAAAAAAAAATCTTTGGCATCATTTATTACCATACACAGTACAAATTGTTCATCATTAACACAATGGTTTAGTGTTGTTGCATGACGTCCAACTAGACCCTTACTCTATTCCCCCTATCCCCATTTTTCTAACCAACACTTGTAAGAACTAACAAACAGAAATTCCCAAATCTCCTCTTACAGCAACTGGGGCTTATGTCCCACCACCGGACAACCCCCCGATTGAAGCACCACAAGCCCCAGTGTTGCTGATTGAAGCCGCAACAGATGAAAACCCAGCACCAATTAATGAAGAAGAAGCAGTAAATCCGATTGCAACTAGCTCTAGAGTTCAGTGTCTTCATAGGTTAGAGAGGCTTAAACAAATCGTCAATGAAATCAAAGAAAATGTTGGGAATGATGTTAATGCACTTTCTTCTGAAGCTCTTCAACTCATCAAAGATACCAAAGAAGAGATTGAGAAGAAGGATGTGACCTAGACTTTCAGATGTGGGTTTTGGGATGTAGTAATTGGGTTTTTTTGTTAACTCAGTGAGTGATTAGGTAGGTCAGAGGAGTTGGTTTATGGGTTTCTCTATGTTATTACGTTGTTTTTAGTTCAGTGATTAGATAATTCAGAAGAATCCTTGGTTTATGGGTTTTAGGATGTGTTTAGGGGATGTCATTAAGTGTGTTTTAATTCAGTAAATAGGTCCAACTGTGGTTTTTTGAAATCATTAACTGTTTTGTTAATTCAGTCATAAGGAGTCTTTGTTTAGGGGTTAATGTGATCATGTGGTGTTGTTGACTTTGTGTCTGGATTTAGATTAATAGGGAATGTAAATCTTTTTTATTATGGTGTTAATCTTTTTTCTTTTTAACATTCAATCGCCGATTTAGGTTGGGTAACCTACAAAATTTAACCCCGTTGCAAATTTAGCCCCATAGCAGAGGGCCAGTAAGCAATACCCTTTGCCTTCACAATTTTCATTCTACACCCACACTAGGTAGGATTTAAGAATAAATTAAGTTTTTTTGCATCATTTATTACCAATATGAATCCCCTTGTTTTATTCTCCCTTAATAAAAAAGTCTTTTGCATCATTTATTACCACACGCGGTACAAATTTTTCATCATTAACACAATGGTTTAGTGTTGTTACTTTGACGTCCAACTAGACCCTTGCTCTATTCCCTCTATCCCCATTTTTGTAACCAACGCTTGTTAGAACTAACAAACAGAAATTCCCAAATCTCCTCTTACAGCAACTGGGGCTGTATGTCCCACCACCGGACAACCCCCGATTGAAGTACCACCAGCCCCAGTGTTGCTGAATGAAGCCTCAGCAGAAGACAACCCAGCACCAATTAATGAAGAAGAAGCAGTAAATCCGATTGCAATTAGCTCTAGAGTTCAGTGTCTTCATAGGTTAGAGAGGCTTATACAAATTGTTAATGAAATCAAAGAAAATGTTTGGAATGATGTCAATGCACTTTCTTCTGAAGCTCTTCAACTCATTGAAGATACCAAAGAAGAGATTGAGAAGAAGGATGTGATCTAGACTTTCAGATGTGCGTTTTGGGATGTAGTAATTGGGTTTTTTTGTTAACTCATTGAGTGATTTAGTAGATCAGAGGAGTTGGTTTATGGGTTTCTATATGTTATTACGTTGTTTCTAGTTCAGTGATTAGTTAATTATGAAGAATCCATGGTTTATGGGTTTTAGGATGTGTTTAGGGGATGTCATTAAGTGTCTTTTAATTCGGTAATTAGGTGACAACTGTGGTTTTTTTATATCATTAAATATTTTGTTAATTCAGTCATAAGGAGTCTTAGATTAGGGGTTAATGTGATCAGGTGGTGTTGTTGACTGTGTGTCTGGATTTAGATTAATGGGGAATGTAAATCTTTTTTATTATGGAGTTAATCTGTTTTCTTTTCAACATTCAGTCGCCGATTTAGGTTGGGCAACCCACAAAATTTAGCCCCATAGCAAATTTAGCCCCATAGCAGAGGGCATGTAAGCAATACCCTTTGCCTTCACAATTTTCATTCCACACCCACACCAGGTAGGATTTAGGAATAAATTAAATTTTTTTGCATCATTTAATACCAATATGAACCCCCTTGTTCTATTCTCCCTTAATAAAAAAGTCTTTGGCATCATTTATTACCATACGCGGTGCAAATTTTTCATCATTAACACAATGGTTTAGTGTTGTTGCATGACGTCCAACTAGACCCTTGCTCTATTCCCCCTATCACCATTTTTCTAACCAACACTTGTAAGAACTAACAAACAGAAATTCCCAAATCTCCTCTTACAGCAACTGGGGCTTATGTCCCACCACCGGACAACCCCCCGATTGAAGCACCACAAGCCCCAGTGTTGCTGATTGAAGCCGCAACAAATGAAAACCCAGCACCAATTAATGAAGAAGAAGCAGTAAATCCGATTGCAACTAGCTCTAGAGTTCAGTGTCTTCATAGGTTAGAGAGGCTTAAACAAATCGTTAATGAAATCAAAGAAAATGTTGGGAATGATGTTAATGCACTTTCTTCTGAAGCTCTTCAACTCATCAAAGATACTAAAGAAGAGATTGAGAAGAAGGATGTGACCTAGACTTTCAGATGTGGGTTTTGGGTTGTAGTAATTGGGTTTTTTTGTTAACTCAGTGAGTGATTAGGTAGGTCAGAGGAGTTGGTTTATGGGTTTCTCTATGTTATTACGTTGTTTTTAGTTCAGGTATTAGTTAATTCAGAAGAATCCTTTGTTTATGGGTTTTAGGATGTGTTTAGGGGATGTCATTAAGTGTGTTTTAATTCAGTAAATAGGTCCAACTGTGGTTTTTTGAAATCATTAACTGTTTTGTTAATTCAGTCATAAGGAGTCTTTGTTTAGGGGTTAATGTGATCAGGTGGTGTTGTTGACTTTGTGTCTGGATTTAGATTAATAGGGAATGTAAATCTTTTTTATTATGGTGTTAATCTTTTTTATTATGGTGTTAATCTTTTTTCTTTTTAACATTCAATCGCCGATTTAGGTTGGGTAACCTACAAAATTTAGCCCCATTGCAAATTTAGCCCCGTAGCAGAGGGCCAGTAAGCAATACCCTTTGCCTTCACAATTTTCATTCTACACCTACACTAGGTAGGATTTAAGAATAAATTAAGTTTTTTTGCATCATTTATTACCAATATGAACCCCCTTGTTTTATTCTCCCTTAATAAAAAAGTCTTTGGCATCATTTATTACCACACGCGGTACAAATTTTTCATCATTAACACAATGGTTTAGTGTTGTTACTTTGACGTCCAATTAGACCCTTGCTCTATTCCCTCTATCCCCATTTTTGTAACCAACACTTGTCAGAACTAACAAACAGAAATTCCCAAATCTTCTCTTACAGCAACTGGGGCTGTATGTCCCACCACCGGACAACCCCCGATTGAAGTACCACCAGCCCCAGTGTTGCTGATTGAAGCCGCAGCATAAGAAAACCCAGCACCAATTAATGAAGAAGAAGCAGTAAATCCGATTGCAACTAGCTCTAGAGTTCAGTGTCTTCATAGGTTAGAGAGGCTTATACAAATTGTTAATGAAATCAAAGAAAATGTTTGGAATGATGTTAATGCACTTTCTTCTGAAGCTCTTCAACTCATTGAAGATACCAAAGAAGAGATTGAGAAGAAGGATGTGATCTAGACTTTCAGATGTGCGTTTTGGGATGTAGTAATTGGGTTTTTTTGTTAACTCATTGAGTGATTTAGTAGATCAGAGGAGTTGGTTTTTGGGTTTCTATATGTTATTACGTTGTTTCTAGTTCAGTGATTAGTTAATTATGAAGAATCCTTGGTTTATGGGTTTTAGGATGTGTTTAGGGGATGTCATTAAGTGTCTTTTAATTCGGTAATTAGGTGACAACTGTGGTTTTTTTTATATCATTAACTATTTTGTTAATTCAGTCATAAGGAGTCTTAGATTAGGGGTTAATGTGATCAGGTGGTGTTGTTGACTGTGTGTCTGGATTTAGATTAATGGGGAATGTAAATCTCTTTTATTATGGAGTTAATCTGTTTTCTTTTCAACATTCAGTCGCCGATTTAGGTTGGGCAACCCACAAAATTTAGCCCCATAGCAAATTTAGCCCCATAGCCGAGGGCATGTAAGCAATACCCTTTGCCTTCACAATTTTCATTCCACACCCACACCAGGTAGGATTTAGGAATAAATTAAGTTTTTTTGCATCATTTATTACCAATATGAACCCCCTTGTTCTACTCCCCCTTAATAAAAAAAAAATCTTTGACATCATTTATTACGATACACAGTACAAATTGTTCATCATTAACACAATGGTTTAGTGTTGTTACTTTGACGTCCAACTAGACCCTTTCTCTATTCCCCCTATCCCCATTTTTCTAACTAACACTTGTTAGAACTAACAAACAGAAATTCTCAAATCTTCTCTTACAGCAACTGGGGCTGTATGTCCCACCACCGGACAGCCCCCCGATTGAAGCACCACCAGCCCTAGTGTTGGTGATTGAAGCCGCAGCAGAAGAAAATCCAACATCAATTAATGAAGAAGAAGCAGTAAGTCCGATTGCAACTAGCTCTAGAGTTCAGTGTCTTCATATGTTAGAGAGGCTTAAACAAATCGTTAATGAAATCAAGAAAATGTTGGGAATGATGTTAATGCACTTTCTTCTGAAGCTCTTCAACTCATCGAAGATACCAAAGAAGAGATTGAGAAAAAGGATGTGATCTAGACTTTCAGATGTGGGTTTTGGGATGTAGTAATTGGGTTTTTTTGTTAACTCAGTGAGTGATTAGGTAGGTCAGAGGAGTTGGTTTATGGGTTTCTCTATGTTATTACGTTGTTTTTAGTTCAGTGATTAGTTAATTCAGAAGAATCCTTGGTCTATGGGTTTTAGGATGTGTTTATGGGATGTCATTAAG
This sequence comes from Eschscholzia californica, assembly GCF_041429995.1. Classification (NCBI taxonomy): domain Eukaryota; kingdom Viridiplantae; phylum Streptophyta; class Magnoliopsida; order Ranunculales; family Papaveraceae; genus Eschscholzia; species Eschscholzia californica. The sequence goes on along the minus strand of NW_028238198.1, from coordinate 6,302,753 downwards.
TGTCTTTTAATTTAGTAATTAGGTCCAACTGTGGTTTTTTGATATCATTAACTGTTTTGTTAATTCAGTCATTAGGAGTCTTTGATTAGGGGTTAATGTGATCAGGTGGTGTTGTTGACTGTGTGTCTGGATTTAGATTAATAGGGAATGTAAATCTTTTTTATTATGGTGTTAATCTTTTTTCTTTTTAACATTCAGTCGCCGATTTAGGTTGGGCAACCAACAAAATTTAGCCCCATAGCAAATTTAGCCCCATAGCAAATTTAGCCCCATAGCAGAGGGCCCGTAAGCAATACCCTTTGCCTTCACAATTTTCATTCTACACCCACACTAGGTAGGATTTAAGAATAAATTATGTTTTTTTGCATCATTTATTACCAATATGAACCCCCTTGTTCTATTCTCCCTTAATAAAAAAAAGTCTTTGGCATCATTTATTACCACACGCGGTACAAATTTTTCATCATTAACACAATGGTTTAGTGTTGTTACTTTGACGTCCAACTAGACCCTTGCTCTTTTCCCTCTATCCCCATTTTTGTAACCAACACTTGTTAGAACTAACAAACAGAAATTCCCAAATCTCCTCTTACAGCAACTGGGGTTGTATGTCCCACCACCGGACAACCCCCGATTGAAGCACCACCAGCCCCAGTGTTGCTGAATGAAGCCGCAACAGAAGAAAACCCAGCACCAATTAATGAAGAAGAAGCAGTAAATTCGATTGCAACTAGCTCTAGAGTTCAGTGTCTTCATATGTTAGAGAGGCTTAAACAAATCGTTAATGAAATTAATGAAAATGTTGGGAATGATGTTAATGCACTTTCTTCTGAAGCTCTTCAACTCATTTAAGATACCAAAGAAGAGATTGAGAAGAAGGATGTGATCTAGACTTTCAGATGTGGATTTTGGGATGTAGTAATTGGGTTTTTTTGTTAACTCAGTGAGTGATTAGGTAGGTCAGAGGAGTTGGTTTATGGGTTTGTATATGTGATTACGTTGTTTTTAGTTCAGTGATTAGTTAATTCAGAAGAATTCTTGGTCTATGGGTTTTAGGATGTGTTTAGGAAATGTCATTAAGTGTCTTTTAATTCAGTCATTAGGTGACAACTGTGTTTTTTTATATCATTAACTGTTTTGTTAATTCAGTCATTAGGAGTCTTTGATTAGGGGTTAATGTGATCAGGTGGTGTTGTTGACTGTGTGTCTAGATTTAGATTAATGGGGAATGTAAATCTTTTTTATTATGGTGTTAATCTGTTTTCTTTTTAACATTCAGTCGCCGATTTAGGTTGGGCAACCCACATAATTTAACCCCATAGCAAATTTAGCCCCATAGCAGAGGGCATGTAAGCAATACCCTTTGCCTTCACAATTTTCATTCCACACCCACACTAGGTAGGATTTAGGAATAAATTAAGTTTTTTTGCATCATTTATGACGAATATGAACCCCCTTGTTCTATTCCCCCTTAATAAAAAAAAAAAATCTTTGGCATCATTTATTACCATACACAGTACAAATTGTTCATCATTAACACAATGGTTTAGTGTTGTTACTTTGACGTCCAACTAGACCCTTGCTTTATTCCCCCTATCCCCATTTTTCTAACCAACACTTGTTAGAACTAACAAACAGAAATTCTCAAATCTCCTCTTACAACAACTGGGGCTGTATGTCCCTTCACCGGACAGCCCCCCGATTGAAGCACCACCAGCCCCAGTGTTGCTGATTGAACCCGCAGCAGAAGAAAACCCAACACCAATTAATGAAGAAGAAGCAGTAAATCCGATTGCAACTAGCTCTAGAGTTCAGTGTCTTCATATGTTAGAGAGGCTTAAACAAATCGTTAATGAAATCAAAGAAAATGTTGGGAATGATGTTAATGCACTTTCTTCTGAAGCTCTTCAACTCATTTAAGATACCAAAGAAGAGATTGAGAAGAAGGATGTGATCTAGACTTTCAGATGTGGATTTTGGGATGTAGTAATTGGGTTTTTTTGTTAACTCAGTGAGTGATTAGGTAGGTCAGAGGAGTTGGTTTATGGGTTTGTATATGTGATTACGTTGTTTTTAGTTCAGTGATTAGTTAATTCAGAAGAATTCTTGGTCTATGGGTATTAGGATGTGTTTAGGGGATGTCATTAAGTGTCTTTTAATTCAGTAATTAGGTCCAACTGTGGTTTTTTGATATCATTAACTGTTTTGTTAATTCAGTCATTAGGAGTCTTTGATTAGGGGTTAATGTGATCAGGTGGTGTTGTTGACTGTGTGTCTAGATTTAGATTAATAGGGAATGTAAATCTTTTTTATTATGGTGTTAATCTTTTTTCTTTTTAACATTCAATCGCCGATTTAGGTTGGGTAACCTACAAAATTTAGCCCCATATATAGCAAATTTAGCCCCATAGCAGAGGGCCAGTAAGCAATACCCTTTGCCTTCACAATTTTCATTCTACACCCACACTAGGTAGGATTTAAGAATAAATTAAGTTTTTTTGCATCATTTATTACCAATATGAACCCCCTTGTTTTATTCTCCCTAAATAAAAAAGTCTTTGGCATCATTTATTACCACACGCGGTACAAATTTTTCATCATTAACACAATGGTTTAGTGTTGTTACTTTGACGTCCAACTAGACCCTTGCTCTATTCCCTCTATCCCCATTTTTGTAACCAACACTTGTTAGAACTAACAAACAGAAATTCCCAAATCTTCTCTTACAGCAACTGGGGCTGTATGTCCCACCACCGGACAACCCCCGATTGAAGTACCACCAGCCCCAGTGTTGCTGATTGAAGCCGCAGCATAAGAAAACCCAGCACCAATTAATGAAGAAGAAGCAGTAAATCCGATTGCAACTAGCTCTAGAGTTCAGTGTCTTCATATGTTAGAGAGGCTTATACAAATTGTTAATGAAATCAAAGAAAATGTTTGGAATGATGTTAATGCACTTTCTTCTGAAGCTCTTCAACTCATTGAAGATACCAAAGAAGAGATTGAGAAGAAGGATGTGATCTAGACTTTCAGATGTGCGTTTTGGGATGTAGTAATTGGGTTTTTTTGTTAACTCATTGAGTGATTTAGTAGATCAGAGGAGTTGGTTTATGGGTTTCTATATGTTATTACGGTGTTTCTAGTTCAGTGATTAGTTAATTATGAAGAATCCTTGGTTTATGGGTTTTAGGATGTGTTTAGGGGATGTCATTAAGTGTCTTTTAATTCGGTAATTAGGTGACAACTGTGGTTTTTTTATATCATTAACTATTTTGTTAATTCAGTCATAAGGAGTCTTAGATTAGGGGTTAATGTGATCAGGTGGTGTTGTTGACTGTGTGTCTGGATTTAGATTAATGGGGAATGTAAATCTTTTTTATTATGGTGTTAATCTGTTTTCTTTTTAACATTCAGTCGCCGATTTAGGTTGGGCAACCCACAAAATTTAGCCCCATAGCAAATTTAGCCCCATAGCAGAGGGCATGTAAGCAATACCCTTTGCCTTCACAATTTTCATTCTACACCCACACCAGGTAGGATTTAGGAATAAATTAAGTTTTTTTGCATCATTTATTACCAATATGAACCCCCTTGTTCTATTCCCCCTTAATAAAAAAAAAAAATCTTTGACATCATTTATTACGATACACAGTACAAATTGTTCATCATTAACACAATGGTTTACTGTTGTTACTTTGACGTCCAACTAGACCCTTGCTCTATTCCCCCTATCCCCATTTTTCTAACTAACACTTGTTAGAACTAACAAACAGAAATTCTCAAATCTCCTCTTACAGCAACTGGGGCTGTATGTCCCACCACCGGACAGCCCCCCGATTGAAGCACCACCAGCCCCAGTGTTGGTGATTGAAGTCGCAGCAGAAGAAAACCCAACACCAATTAATGAAGAAGAAGCAGTAAGTCCGATTGCAACTAGCTCTAGAGTTCAGTGTCTTCATATGTTAGAGAGGCTTAAACAAATCGTTAATGAAATCAAAGAAAATGTTGGGAATGATGTTAATGCACTTTCTTCTGAAGCTCTTCAACTCATTTAAGATACCAAAGAAGAGATTGAGAAGAAGGATGTGATCTAGACTTTCAGATGTGGATTTTGGGATGTAGTAATTGGATTTTTTTGTTAACTCAGTGAGTGATTAGGTAGGTCAGAGGAGTTGGTTTATGGGTTTGTATATGTGATTACGTTGTTTTTAGTTCAGTGATTAGTTAATTCAAAAGAATTCTTGGTCTATGGGTTTTAGGATGTGTTTAGGGGATGTCATTAAGTGTCTTTTAATTCAGTAATTAGGTGACAACTGTGGTTTTTTGAAATCATTAACTGTTTTGTTAATTTAGTCATTAGGAGTCTTTGATTAGGGGTTAATGTGATCAGGTGGTGTTGTTGACTGTGTGTCTGGATTTAGATTAATGGGGAATGTAAATCTTTTTTATTATGGTGTTAATATGTTTTCTTTTTAACATTCAGTCGCCGATTTAGGTTGGGCATCCCACAAAATTTAGCCCCATAGCAGAGGGCATGTAAGCAATACCCTTTGCCTTCACAATTTTCATTCCACACCCACACTAGGTAGGATTTAGGAATAAATAAAGTTTTTTTGCATCATTTATTACCAATATGAACCCCCTTGTTATATTCCCCCTTAATAAAAAAAAGAGTCTTTGGCATCATTTATTACCATACGCAGTACAAATTTTTCATCATTAACACAATGGTTTAGTGTTGTTACTTTGACGTCCAACTAGACCCCTTCTCTATTCCCCCTATCCCCATTTTTCTAACCAACACTTGTTAGAAATAACAAAAAGAAATTCCCAAATCTCCTCTTACAGCAACTGGGGCTGTATGTCCCACCACCGGACAGCCCCCCGATTGAAGCACCACCAGCCCAGTGTTGCTGATTGAAGCCGCAGCAGAAGAAAACCCAACACTAATAAATGAAGAAGAAGCAGTAAATCCGATTGCAACTAGCTCTAGAGTTCAGTGTCTTCATATGTTAGAGAGGCTTAAACAAATCGTTAATGAAATCAAAGAAAATGTTGGGAATGATGTTAATGCACTTTCTTCTGAAGCTCTTCAACTCATTTAAGATACCAAAGAAGAGATTGAGAAGAAGGATGTGATCTAGACTTTCAGATGTGGATTTTGGGATGTAGTAATTGGATTTTTTTGTTAACTCAGTGAGTGATTAGGTAGGTCAGAGGAGTTGGTTTATGGGTTTGTATATGTGATTACGTTGTTTTTAGTTCAGTGATTAGTTAATTCAAAAGAATTCTTGGTCTATGGGTTTTAGGATGTGTTTAGGGGATGTCATTAAGTGTCTTTTAATTCAGTAACGGATATTTAGCGTTTGGGTCAAGGATAAGTACTGGTTTTAGTGTTTACGCCACAAGTTTGTCCGTTATAGGGTCTGGGTCACGGACTAACCATTGACCACGTTGACTAATGACGCAGTTAACTAGCGTCATTAGTCAACGGGTCAATGGTTAGTCCGTGACCCAAACCCTAAAGTCGGTAGTTATCCTTGACCCAAACACTAAATAGCGTTGCTGTGAGCCGTTCCAAAGACGAAAATAAATTTGAACGCATTAAAATCACAGAAAGGATTTGAACATCAATTCTTTCAGGTCTTAAAATTGATGGATCAATTTGGTCTTTGTTGTTCATACTAATCACCATGATTCGTTCTTCAACCAAGTAGAGAAAATTTCGTCAATGGTTTAGTGTTATTACTTTGACGTCCAACTAGACCCTTGCTCTATTCCCCCTGTCCCCATTTTTTCTAACCAACACTTGTTAAGCTTTTATTTCACATTTATATATTATATATATACATATATACTAGGCACGGGGATTTTCGCAAAGAACTATATGCATCATATAATCATGGGAGGACAAATGTATTTTGGGACATGTCATGTATTTATTCTCAAAAGTCCATTACCAACTCATTGTCACACCCAAATAGAGTCAAACGCGAATTGCAGTTCTTTTACATAGTTAGATATTTAACTACATTAATTATTCCTGTCAAATATACGTAGAGAGGATACAATAAACATTAGCACATACATTCGACTATTTTGTTACCTTATTATGCAACAAAAGAATTGTATCCTTAGTTCATCTCATATACAACAAAAAAAAAGTAAGCAAAAATAAAAAGAAATGTTATACATCACTTAAAAAAAACAAAACCTGAAATCAATTAAAGAATCACATAAAACATGCAAGAAATAAAAACAGAAGACTGAGGTTTAAGATCTTTTTGCTAAGACTAATTCTCATCTCTTACTGATGCAATTTATTTCGACACTCTTTCTTACTCATTTGGGAGGTTCATTAATTTAGACCTCTCTATAGCTTCTCTTTCAAGAATGTGATTGCACAACTATGTCTAGATTCCATATATACAATAAGTTTTGCATTCTTTCGAACTCTTCTGTACCAAACTATGAATTTTCAAAAGACGCACTTGCTTGCTCTTTGACTAACTTAATGCATTTCTCCACAAGCATAGAAATCTCATACTGATCAAACTCTTCATTGTCCATTTGAGAAGCATTCCAACAATTCTGCCCCTCTCAGAAGAAATTTGGTTCCCCTTCTCAGAAACTACTTCATATTTGCTAGATAAATCCTCTAGAGCCATTTGGAGAGTGCTATTTTGTAACACCCCAAATCCAGATTTCCACGTCGGCCGCCATGAAAACCTAAACTTATAGCATTCCTTCGCAGAACAGTAAACATATACGATATACTCATCAAGGAGACAAATAGTATCGAACATGAAGCTCAAAAAGTAACAATAAATCAACTACTTAAACTTTACCAAGTTTCTCAAAACTCATAGGATGTCTCTAAATCATCGACACAAATGTCGGACAAGTTAAAACGTAAATAACACCAAGTGTTTAGGAGATACAACTCCAAATAACTACCTAAAGGAAGAAAGAAAAATCACTAAAGAAACTCCTCCAATGCTAACTATGACTCAAGCAGGTGGCACTTCCCGATTTCCTTGTCCTGAAAAATAAAAGGTTGGGTCAGACCCCAACAAGTAGATTTCGAAACCTCTAAAGCCTCAATAGACAGTTTCAAGAGCTACCAAAACAAATAGACAACCACTTATCATGAGAAGATGTCCAAGTATAGTATCCGAGTTGTGACCATTAGAAATAAAATGTACCACATATGTAACAAACAACAAAAAGCGACATGACGAGTTGGTGTCCACCTTATGTAAGAGTGTGGCCCACAAGGTCATCCATTGTGTTAGCGCCGACCCCATACGCTCCATACCTATATCACATCCGGTAGAGAGGGTCGAACCAACCACAATACTCTTACAACCCTTCACCAACTCCATCATGTCACACATACATAATATCGCACCATTTGTAATAAACAACCAAAAGCAATATGACAAGTTGGTATCCACGTTGTATGAGAGTGTGGCCCACAAGGTCATCCATTGTGTTAGCGCCGACCCCATACGCTCCATACCAATATCACATCCGGTAGAGAGGGTCGAACCAACCACAAAACTCTCACAACCCTCCACCAACTCCATCACATCACACACATATAATAGCATCACACCACAACATACATAAATCAAAATCATATTCGATAACATATTACGACATACGAGTTCCATATTTGTAATTTTGCAAGTAATGAATCAATGATGATAATAACCTAAAATTCTCATATCATGTTGAGTTCTAGGGAATGTTCATGTATCTATATGGAGAGTATTGTCCAATAGTGAGAGACATATAATAATAAGAGCTATATACTAAAATCATGGCAAATAGAGAGGTTTAGCCCTAAATATCATTGTCATACATGAATCTAGCATGGAAATGTAAATGAAGGTTGTATGGTTCATCAAGTATGTCATTATAGCAAATATCCTCAAAAATCTAACACATAGATGAGATTCAAAGTGACCAAAAATGAGTTTGTACAAATATAGATCTACTACTTCTAGCATATATATTTATGTCAAGAACCCTAATCTATGTTCAAGTAATACTAAAATCTAGGGTTTGTAGTGTTATCTAATTTGTCTAGGTTTTCTATAAAAAATGGCTATTCAAGCCCTAGAGGAGTAGAAATCTACCTTAGTCCAAAGCCAAACAATGAAGAGAACCCCCCCACACTAAGAACCAACCAAGCAAAAGATCTCCCAACACCTTGATTCCTCCTTCCCTTTCTTGGCTTCACCCCTCCTCCAAACTTTCTCTCACTAGAACCTCATGCCTCCCTACCTCTCTAAAACCCACGGCTGAAAGAGAAAAAAGAAAGGAAAAGAATGGTGGGTGATTAGGGTTATTAAATAGGCATGTGGGTAGTGGTGCTAAAGGCACCTCAAACTTGTTTAGGGGCACTACAATCTCCCCTCCTAAAAGGAAATTTCGTCCTCGAAATTGAAATACCTGACGAGAGGAAAAGATGGGGATACCGAAGCTGCATATCATCCTCGCGCTCCCAAGTAACTTCTTTATCGTTGTGATGATTCCACTGAACCTTGACCATAGGAATAGTCTTCCGGCGAAGCACATGCTCTCTACGGTCAACGATGCGAGCGGGTTCCTCCTCATATGCTGCATCTGATTGGAGTTCTAAGTCGTCGTAGCCAATAACTGAATGTTGCTCTTCATCTCTCACATGCTTCCGAAGCATCGATATATGGAATACGTTGTGCACTCCTGCCAAGCTTACAGGCAAGTCAAGACGATAAGCTACTTTGCCTACCTTTTCCACTATTCTGAAAGGTCCAATGTATCTCGGAGCCAATTTTCCTTTCTTACCAAACCGTAAAACACCCTTCATAGGTGATACCTTCAATAACACCTCCTCTCCAACGATAAACTCCAAATCTCTACGTCGTTTGTCAGCATAACTCTTCTGACGACTTTGAGCTGCTTTGAGCCTACTCCGAATTAATGCAATCTTTTCAGAAGTATCCCGAATCACCTCTGGTCCTTCTAGTTTAGCATCTCCTGCCTCTGTCCAACATAATGGTGATCGACACGGCCTCCCATATAATGCCTCGAAAGGAGCCATACCAATGCTAGATTGGTAACTATTATTATATGCGAACTCTACCAAGGGCAAGTGATCTTGCCAACTACCACCAAGATCTAGTATCGAGCACCGTAACATATCCTCGAGTACTTTGTTAACTCTCTCTGTCTGCCCATCGGTCTGAGGGTGAAAGGCTGTACTAAAGTGTAATGATGTTCCCATAGAAGCTTGAAAACTCTTCCAGAACCGAGAAGTAAAGGATGAATCTCTATCTGACACAATAGACACTGGAACTCCATGCAACCTGACAATCTCCTTAATGTAAAATTGTGTCAGTCGATCTCCACTATCTGTCGTCTTCACTGGTAAGAAGTGAGCCGACTTAGTCAGCCTATCAACTATCACCCAAATGGCATCAAAGCCTCGACTCGAACGCGGTAAACCTGTGATGAAGTCCATCGATATGTTCTCCCATTTCTACTCTGGAATAGGCAACGGTTCTAAAAGTCCCAATGGATGTCGATTTTCTGCTTTCACCATCTGACACACCTCACACTTCCTCACATGTTCAGCAACATCTTTCTTCATTCCGGACCACCAATATTGCCTCTTCAAGTCTTTGTACATCTTGTTACCACCAGGATGAACAGTGTACTTACTCCGATGTGCCTCGTCTAATATATCCCGTCCCAATATTGGATTTGCCGGTACAATTAACCTCCCTTGGAATCTCAATCCTCCGTCCTGTCCTGTACTGAACTCAGTTTCAATTTCTTGCATTAACGAAACCTGTTTCTGGCACCACTCATCGTTAACTTGTGCATCCACAATACGGTTCAGTAAGGATGGTCTAACAACCATACTACCCAGAAATAACGAGTCAACTCCTGACCCAACCATATCAATGTCATAAGTTGCCACATCCTCCAACATTTTCCACTGATTCATCATCAATGCGGCTATGATACCCCTTGGTTGTCGACTTAATGCATCAGCTACTACATTAGCCTTACCCGGGTGGTATTGCAGCGAGAAGTCATAGTCTTTCATCAACTCTAACCATCGGCGTTGGCGCATGTTCAACTCCTTTTGCGAGAATAGATACTTGAGGCTCTTATGGTCGGTAAAGAGATCAAACTTTTCTCCGTACAAATAATGTCTCCAAATCTTCAAAGCAAACACTATAGCTGCCAACTCTAAGTCATGAGTTGGATAATTCCGCTCATGCGGTCTCAACTGCCTCGAAGCATAGGCAACCACCTTATCACTCTGCATAAGAACACAACCCAAACCCTGAATTGAAGCATCAGTGTAAATCACTAACCGAACACCACCCTCAGGAATGGTCAAAACTGGTGCAGTAGTCAGTCTCGTCTTTAGTTCTTGAAATGCCAAGTCACACTCTGTAGACCATCGAAACGGAACTTCCTTCCTAGTTAGGTTTGTCAAAGGACCTGCAATACTCGAGAACCCCTTGATAAACCGCCTGTAATATCCAGCCAATCCCAGAAAACTACGAACCTCCGTCGCAGATGTGGGTTGCTTCCAATTAAGCATTGCCTCGACCTTAGAAGGGTCGACTGATACTCCGATGCTAGAAATAACATGACCCAAGAACTTTACTTCTTCTTGCCAAAATTCACACTTCTCGAACTTAGCATACAACTGATGTTCCATCAATCTCTCTAGTACTTGTCGCAAGTGATCCTCATGATCTTCCCTAGTTCTAGAGTAGATAAGGATATCATCAATAAATACGATGACAAACTTATCTAAGAAATCTCGAAATACCCGATTCATCAAATCCATGAAAACTGCTGGAGCATTAGTCAAACCAAAAGGCATAACCAAAAACTCATAAGAACCATAACGTGTCACAAATGCAGTCTTAGCAATGTCTTCTTCTCTAACCCGTAACTGATGATACCCTGATCTCAAGTCAATCTTCGAAAACCACTTGGATCCTCTCAGTTGATCGAATAAGTCATCGATCCTCGGTAAAGGGTACTTATTCCTCACAGTAACCTTATTCAACTCCCTATAATCAATACACAACCTCATCGACCCGTCTTTCTTTTTAACAAAAAGAACAGGCGCACCCCACGGGGAGCTACTCTGGCGTATGAAACCAAAGTCAAGTAACTGTTGAATCTGGTCCTTGAGCTCACGTAGTTCAACTGGAGCCATTCGGTAATGAGTTTTAGCTATCGGTGCAGTACCCGGTTCCAACTCTATGCAGAAGTCAACCTCTCTGCGTGGTGGCAACCCTGGTATATCGCTGAACACCCCATGGTACTCACATACCACATCAATCATCTCTAGCGTCTTACCCATCACCGGATGCTCTATCAGTTCCACGTTACCCAAGTGCATCTCCCTCATCTGTCTCGTAAGTCCAGACACAACCAACACATCTTCACTCGGAAGAGAAAATGTGACCGTCTTGGCAAAACAGTCCACAAGTGCATGATATGAAGCAAGCCAATCCATGCCTAGGATGACATCATAGTAAACTAACTGAAGTACAAAGAGGTCTGAAGCAAACTCTCGTTCACCTAACTTAATAATGCACCCCCGACAAATGTGGTCTATCACTATAGACCCACCCCATGGTGACGATACAACAAAAGGGCTCACACATCGATCTAACGCAATAGGCAAAGTGCGTACAAAAGAAGTAGAAATAAATGTACCCATGGCACCAGGATCAAATAATACTCTTCCCAGATTACTATGAATAAGAAATGTACCTTCAACCACCTCAGCAGGTGCTCCAACATCCCTAGGAACTATGGCATTCAGCTGCAGCTGCTGACCCCGTCCCTGCAACCTCCCTTGTTGATTATGATCATGTTGTCGCCCTTGATTACCAATTCGAGTCTCATTCTTCTTAGGACAATCAATTGCTCTATGACCCTGCCCATGACAAGTGTAACAAATTCCCTGGAAAGCTCTCTGTCTTCCCCAGTTGCCATTCAGTGGTTCTGGTTGTCCACCAGTTGCTACCACTGCTCTATCATCCCGATCTGTACGAGGCCTCTTGCCATCACGCTGTCCATGATAGCGGTCACTTCGATTCTTACCACCGTTCTTGTTGTTATTACCAATCCATTTCTGGTTATGTCCCATCTCTCCCTTGCCACTCCTCTGCTTCCTCATCTCTTGAATGTAGTCATCTTGTGCCTTAGCACATGTCACCACTTTCTGATAAGTGTCAAAACTAGGTTGCCCAATGATTTGTCTCGCAATGTTAGGGAGCAACCCATTCACAAACCTCTCAATCTTACATTGTTCAGTAGGGATCAAGTGAGTAGCAAACAATGACAGTCGATGAAACTCCTGCTCATACTCTAAGACTGTCTGATTCTCTCCCTGCTTCAAATTTTGAAATTCTCTTGATACTTTCTATTGTGTTGAATATGGAAAGTAATTTGCCTTGAATACATCCTTAAACTGTGTCCATGTCATAGCCATAGGATCTACTAACCGAGCCTCTGTATCCCACCAAGAAGCGGCATTTCCTTCCAACTGAAACACTGCCATTCTCTGCTTATACACATCTGAGCACTCGAGATTCTGCAAAATCTTATCCATCTTCTGGCACCATGCATGTGCTCCTAAAGGTCCCGCGGTTCCATCAAATACAGGTGGCCCCATCTTCTTGAAATGGTGATAATGCTGCACCCAAGTCATCTCAGTCGGTGGTCTCTGATTCACCACTGGTACCACAAGACCTCCTGTTTCCCGTGTTGGAACCTGAACCCGATCTCGCTCCCGCATTTTAGCCTTCGCTGCAATGTTGATCAAATCTTGCAATGCAGTTGCGTCAATGGTCACCGTTGCCCCTCCATTCGGATTTTGAACTGGAGTTGCACTGCTCTCAGCCTGCGCCGTTGTACCCACAGTTCCTGTTGATCCTCTTTCCTCGGCAAGGACTCCTCGACCTATCGCCTTGCCTGCACCTCGGCCTGTCCCCCTGCCTACACCTCGGCCTGTACCTCGGCCTCGGATGCGAGCACTCCGACGTCCCCTACCAATAACTCCATCTCCGTCCATGAATCTAATCAAGAGGAGGATAAGGAGATAAATTAATGTCACGCACCAAAAACCAAGGAAAGATTAAAGTGCCACTACTGCTTCTAACTGTCTAATAGCCCTAGACACAATCCCTAGGATTTATGAACCTAGAGCTCTGATACCACTATGTAACACCCCAAATCCAGATTTCCACGTCGGCCGCCATGAAAACCTAAACTTAAAGCATTCCTTCGCAGAACAGTAAACATATACGATATACTCATCAAGGAGACAAATAGTATCGAACATGAAGCTCAAAAAGTAACAATAAATCAACTACTTAAACTTTACCAAGTTTCTCAAAACTCATAGGATGTCTCTAAATCATCGACACAAATGTCGGACAAGTTAAAACGTAAATAACACCAAGTGTTTAGGAGATACAACTCCAAATAACTACCTAAAGGAAGAAAGAAAAATCACTAAAGAAACTCCTCCAATGCTAACTATGACTCAAGCAGGTGGCACTTCCCGATTTCCTTGTCCTGAAAAATAAAAGGTTGGGTCAGACCCCAACAAGTAGATTTCGAAACCTCTAAAGCCTCAATAGACAGTTTCAAGAGCTACCAAAACAAATAGACAACCACTTATCATGAGAAGATGTCCAAGTATAGTATCCGAGTTGTGACCATTAGAAATAAAATGTACCACATATGTAACAAACAACAAAAAGCGACATGACGAGTTGGTGTCCACCTTATGTAAGAGTGTGGCCCACAAGGTCATCCATTGTGTTAGCGCCGACCCCATACGCTCCATACCTATATCACATCCGGTAGAGAGGGTCGAACCAACCACAATACTCTTACAACCCTTCACCAACTCCATCATGTCACACATACATAATATCGCACCATTTGTAATAAACAACCAAAAGCAATATGACAAGTTGGTATCCACGTTGTATGAGAGTGTGGCCCACAAGGTCATCCATTGTGTTAGCGCCGACCCCATACGCTCCATACCAATATCACATCCGGTAGAGAGGGTCGAACCAACCACAAAACTCTCACAACCCTCCACCAACTCCATCACATCACACACATATAATAGCATCACACCACAACATACATAAATCAAAATCATATTCGATAACATATTACGACATACGAGTTCCATATTTGTAATTTTGCAAGTAATGAATCAATGATGATAATAACCTAAAATTCTCATATCATGTTGAGTTCTAGGGAATGTTCATGTATCTATATGGAGAGTATTGTCCAATAGTGAGAGACATATAATAATAAGAGCTATATACTAAAATCATGGCAAATAGAGAGGTTTAGCCCTAAATATCATTGTCATACATGAATCTAGCATGGAAATGTAAATGAAGGTTGTATGGTTCATCAAGTATGTCATTATAGCAAATATCCTCAAAAATCTAACACATAGATGAGATTCAAAGTGACCAAAAATGAGTTTGTACAAATATAGATCTACTACTTCTAGCATATATATTTATGTCAAGAACCCTAATCTATGTTCAAGTAATACTAAAATCTAGGGTTTGTAGTGTTATCTAATTTGTCTAGGTTTTCTATAAAAAATGGCTATTCAAGCCCTAGAGGAGTAGAAATCTACCTTAGTCCAAAGCCAAACAATGAAGAGAACCCCCCCACACTAAGAACCAACCAAGCAAAAGATCTCCCAACACCTTGATTCCTCCTTCCCTTTCTTGGCTTCACCCCTCCTCCAAACTTTCTCTCACTAGAACCTCATGCCTCCCTACCTCTCTAAAACCCACGGCTGAAAGAGAAAAAAGAAAGGAAAAGAATGGTGGGTGATTAGGGTTATTAAATAGGCATGTGGGTAGTGGTGCTAAAGGCACCTCAAACTTGTTTAGGGGCACTACATATTTTCCTCTCTCTCTCCAACAATAGAGATGAAGTTAAGAGGTCGATTTCGTTACGTGCTTCAGTCAATTCTGATTCATGTAAACAGACACACAATGGAGAAGCAACTTCACCTTGCAACTTCATTAGGTCAACTTTAGCCTGCGAAAGTGACTCGCTAAGCCAGTTGATTTGCGAATCCAAGGTGGACAACGAAATTGTCTCAGGTAGGTCAACTTTAGATAACATGTCTCTTCGATTGTCGAATCTGAGAAAATATTCTCCAAAATATTTTTCTTACCACGAGCCATCTGACTCTTTCGATTATACCCATGGACTAAAGTTCATCAAGCATAAACTCGGGCGCAATTGTTAGAGCTCTTTCTTTTGCCAAGAATTTAGTGGGGGTGAGTAGTTCAATTCCTTATTAACTTTTAGTTTTTTTTTTTGTGGAAATTTCCCGATAAGTTTAAAGTTTTCCAATACACTAAACTGAATTTTTATTTTGGGGAAGACCATTATACATCCCTACTAATCCTCAAATCTATGATTTTTTTTCAACAAGAATTTATTCCATTAATCTATACCTACTTACTAAGAATCTCTAGTATCCTAGGAAGACCAGATTTCAATTATATTCAATAATTTTTTTCTTTCGCAAATACAAAAGTGCGCAGCAAGAAAGAGAGACTTTAACAACTACAACAGTTCAATATTATATTTTTCACTATTCGAAATTAATATAGTGTCATCAGTATAAGGCCACTATATATGGATTTTTGCTCTAGATAAGTGTGCACTTCCTTGACAAAAGATGTTTATGTGTGGACTTTATTTAATTCTACATTCCTGCACCATATTTAAACATTGATCTCATTTAAATATACGTGGTTACATTTTGAACTTTTTTTTCTACACAGAAGTGGAGATATTCTTTAAAAGAAAATCTCTAGCTCCAAAAAAGGATGATGATCTTCTCTATCAAAACAAAAACGATCGAAGATAAATTTTTGAGTCCCTCAAAGTAAATTCTAGATATGCCCAGGGGCGAGCCCACATAGGGTCCGTGGGGGCCCATGTCCCCACGACCTAAATGTGAGCTTCCTTTCATATATGCATTATTATATTTGGGTGCCTATATAAATAGTGTTGGTGACTAATGCAGATTCACATCCCAGCTCAATAGTTGACAAAAAAAACTAGGGCTCTTTCTAATGGCACGTTCATTTGGCTACCCAACCCATACTTTACTATTTCACCCTCATCATTCAAATCCATACAAAACTTCTTAGCCACCACTATTTTACTATTCTACCCTCATCATTCAAATCCATACAAAACTTCTTAGCCACCACTATGTTAATTCTTGGAGGTTTTTTTGTTAGTTTTATGTTTGGTAGCTTTATTTCTTTAGATTGAGGCAACTTATATAGGATATTTGTAGTTCGTTTATTTTGTTCTCATCCAATTCTAATTCGATTAATTGTTTTTTATTCAAAGTAAAGTTATTGTTTTCTATCTTAATTTTTAATGTCAATTTAGTCTTTTACACATTACGATTTATAGTAAGCCCAACTGAACAAAACAATAGTTATTAATGTTACCCATTTTTTCTTTGAATATATGTTTAAGGTTTTTTGTGGATTAAAAAGACATTTGAACGATGCAATTAAGGTATGTGATATATTAGAAATGCTTTTAATATCACAAGTCGAAAATAGAAATTTAATTTTACTTTATTTCTTAATTTTTCAAAAATCATTAAGAGACATTTTAAGCAAAAGTACTTGCAAATCGTTGCCACAATCTAAAAAGCCTATTACTAGTTCGATAGAGAATTGCAAGAAAACACAATATAGATGAGAAATATGATGCTATTGGTGTGTCATTACCATCATGGAAACAAATAAATTGTTCATGAAATGCAAATAACACAATTGACTTTACAAACCTTCTCGCAGATTTTGGATGTCAAATTCAAATTCCACATACTTATCCTAATATTAGATATCATGTTCGAAGAGCTATCTACTTGAAAGGCCTTGCCAAATTCGAAATCGTACGTAGCCTATGACCAATTTCGGAAGAAAAAAAACACGAAAATTTAGTTATGTTTGATTTAGTGAATATGTTAACCGGTTAGAATATAATATATTTAAAGATGTTGCAATTTGTTTGATTTTTGTATTAACTACCCTTACACTGTCCTTAACAACAAACAAAAAACTACCCTTACACTGTGCCCCCAACGAAAAAAAGTTCTGACCTGGCCAGTGGATATGCCTCTGCCACCATCAACTTCAAAACCAACCCAAATACATCAACCATAGTAAATCCTTCATATAATCATATCTCACACAAACAATTTCTCATCCCTCGGGGTTTAATTTGATGCACATCCAAGTGAATCTGACTTCATCTTTATACAATGTCTATTTCCGCAAAGGATATACATACATAGCGACTCATCTATAATAAATCATGAGAGGTCCATTTTCATTCTCATATATCCCGTATCTAATAATAATAGTTATCTTGAATGGATTCATGGCGGAATTTGAAGCTGGATCGTCATAACACTTGTCAAACTAAACAGTCCATTTTTGCTTTGTATTTCTAATAATTGACTTTTTTCTTTGTCCATTGACTTTTTCTTTAGCCCTTTTTTGGGTGAGACCCCTTAACCATGACATTTTGCGTCTGCTTATACCCTTATGTGATATCTCAATCTGTTGTTTGGAAAGCATCTATTGTTCGGATTTTTGAATATGTTTGAATTCTTCTTTTTAACGACTTAGTCGACTCCTCTATTTTCCGCGTGATTCACCAAACGACTCTTGAGTGCCGCTTTTGTTAGACTAACAACTAATGTTTTCGTGATTAAGATAACGCTTTTTCTTTTGCAATTTTGAATTAACCAAAAATTGGGTATTAGGGAGGAGTTTGATTTTTGTTTTGGTTTCATGATTTCAATCCATTGTTTGTTGTAGAGATGTTAGAAACGTTAATCTTTTCAAACCCCTAAAACTATAGAAATAGTGTTTTATGATCAATCATTGCCATTGGTACTACTATCTATCACAATGTAAAACTAGTGTTTTTGGGTAGCTTGTTGATTAAACATTTAATGGTTCCAATTAACTCCCCCAATTACTTACTACTGAGATTGCTAAGTTTGTTTCTTCTCTTTGTGTGCAGATGATGACTGTATTACGTCAACGGCCCTCGACAACCTTGACAACAATCTTCTTGGTGAGCTTCTAACACGAGTGCCTGCAGAAACCTTAGTTGGATTGAAGGTTATCAACACAAGATGGTATGACATGATCTCTGATCCTTTCTTTATAAACAAACATACCACTAGTAGTCTCCAAACCACTCCATATGATGCTTTTGATTTCTTTACCGAATGTTTAACAACTCCTGGAAGTATCATTCAGCTGTCTTATGATCGCTCTTCACCCAATCTCCTTAGTGAAACCATCATTCCAATAGGCTTACCTGATGAGTTTGATTCAGCATTCATTCAAGCTAGTTTATTTTTTTTGATGAAGGAAATATTCAAGCTAGTTGTGATGGCCTTCTTTTGCTTAGTCTCAAAACCTACACATCAAGAAAGTATGTGTGCGCATCAACATTGTGCATTTTCAACCCTTTAATCAAGAAAAGAAAAATGATTCCATCTCCTTACAAACTGAAGATCTGTAGATTCGGGTTAGTCTTTGGAATTCCAACTTCCTCCCTATATTACTATAGTCGCTATACTGTGGTTTGCTTGGTATATGAAAAGACGGCTTTTGAATTTATGATTTTCGTGCCGGAGAAAGGGCGGTGGAGATATTGCAACAAGTCTACAAGGATAAGCTACGTTAATGACTTGAAAGAGAAATGCGCAATTGGTAATCCTGTTTGCTTTCGAGGGATTATACATTGGTTAACAAAAAATGGATATATTATTTCGTTCAACTTGGATAAAGAAGAGAGTAGGATGTTTCCAATACCAGCGTGTATACCTCAAATGGTGGTAGGTACAGGCTGGTTCTGGTGGTGTTGTGCTCGGCTTGGACTCGTACAAGATGAAATTAGTCTTGTTGTGGTTACCCTAGAATATGAAATAGTAACTTGGGTACTCTATGATTATGTTAACAACAAGTGGGAAATTAAGAGAAAGGATACGTTAGTAACCGAGAGGAATCCTGACGTTTATATTCAACCTATGTTCTTTAATGGGGAAAGTTTTTTTCCTAAATTACAGAAGTTTTGGTCTTAGAAGTAATTGGCAAGAACACAATGTCGTAACTGGTGTTACAAGATCTCTATGTTCTGAAGGTCATAGACATTGCTTTCCTAACATAAGCACTCTCATTGAGGTTTAGGGCAACAACCAAAGTTTGATTTAGAGTATTTACTTTGGCCAGCGCTTTGGGGAAAGCTAAATAGTTTCCGGGGTGTGAAATTTTAAAGGGAATATGTAGAATTTTAGAGATTTTCCGGGGAAATAAAAAAAAACACTCCACCTCACCTCAATCTATCTCCACCTCACCTCACTCTCTCTCCACCTCACCTCACTCTATCTCCACCTCACCTCTTTGTCTTCTCGGATTTGATCGCCGGCCGAAAAATTTCCGGCCGGCGACCATGAAGAAAAAAAAAAATTCACTCTCTCTCTCTCTCTAGAAACTCCGGCGAAGGGAGTTTCCCTTCGCCGGAGTTTCTAGAGAGAGAGTGAAAAAAATTTATTTTTTTTTTTTTTCAATGGTCGCCGGCCGGAAAATTTTCCGGCCGGCGACCTAATCGGAGAAGATAGAGGTGAGGTGGAGAGAGAGTGAGGTGAGGTGGAGAGAGTGAGGTGAGGTGGAGAAGTATTTTGCTTTCCCCAAAATAAAATTGTTAAAAAAAATTGACCAATTTTTGACCAAGTCTTCACACCCCGGAAACTATTTAGCTTTCCCCAAAGCGCTGGCCTTTACTTTTGGTTGTAAAATAATTATACTTTCTTATTGTACTGATGTCTATTCGAAGTTTACTAATTCTGTTAACTTGGTAAATCGAACCACTTTGTGCTTTTTTTTCCTGAGTTTTATCATTTTGACAATACTTCGAGGCAAGTATAGTAGAAACAGTTCATCCCCAGAAGACACAGTTGATTTGGTTTGAAATGTGAACCCCAAGTTGTGGAGCTATACAACCTCTGTTGAGAGGATAGTTGATAGGGTAATTTTGCCAAAACCCCCTGAAAATTTTTGACTTTGGTTAAAAATGATCAGTCAATTTGTTTTAGTCTTAAGCTCCCTGAGTACTTTTTTAATTTGCAGCACTTTGCGATAATTTTGCATCGCTTTGCGACAGCTTTGCAGTGTCTTGCGACAACTTTGCATCGCCTTGGGACCACCTTGCAACAATTTCGCAAAAAATATTAAGTTTCTTTTTTTTTGTTAAAGGAAATATTAAGTTTCTTAACCAAACAAAATACAAAAAATATTGGTTTGTAACTCAAAAAAATACAAATTTTGGGTTTTTAACAAATAAAAAAATGTACCTTGTCTTTTTAACTAAAAAAAGTTTAAAGTTTGGTCTTCTGCCCAATTTCTTGTAGTCGTATAATCAACATAGATCTCTCACTCTTAATCTCCTTTCCTCGATATATCTACTCGCCATTCAATCACGGTTGTTAGTGATGTATGCCAAAACACCAATATACAATAGCAGACTAGTAGCAGTACCGACCCTGGCTTTTGGGGGGTCCTAGGCGAACGTATCGACGGAGCCCCTTCAAGTCGAAAAAAATATAAAAATAGACATTTTTTAATCAAATTTATAGTTGTTAAAATTATACACGAAACAAATACTACTTAACACCATTCTTCTTGTATTTTCGATGCAAAATCACTAAATTATAAGAATATGTATTTAATTTGATTTCTGATCCTTTATGAAGGTTTCCTTTAGACTTCCATGAGGAGTTAATTGATTTTAAATGTTATGACTTAGAGCATCTCCAATGCAGGACTCAAACTCTAAATCTCCGAGTGCCACATAGGATTTTTTAGAGTTTTTCTTCAAAATCCATCTCCATTGCAACACTTAACTTGGCTCTCTAAAATGAGGTGGCGGTAGTTATTTTAGAGATCCTTAAGAGGACACTCTAAATTTAGAGTGAGGATCTCTAAGTGTCAAATAAGCAAATCAATTAATTTTACATTAAAATATAGGTTTTTTGAGTTTCTCTTAAGTGTTGCATTGGAGAAGGCTTTCCAATAGAGTATCTCTAAATAGCCAAATAGGAAAGAGACCATTTAGAGATCTATTTTTCACACTTGACACATACGATTTTTAGAGTTTTTCTTGAGTCTAGCATTGGAGATGCTCTTGGTCTCTTAAATTTCCTATTAATTAGGTTGTTTTCAAACCTCTAACTTTAATTAGTTTCCCCAAACAACATTTTAGAACTGCTTAAAGTAGATTTTAGATTTTTGGGCAAGCTTAGTTTCACCAAACAACATTTTAAACCCGTTCAAAGTAGATTTTTGGGCAAGATTTGGTATTACATACTTTTTCTTTTAGTGCCTCTTTTTAAAGGATTATTTTTTCTAAAAAATAATGTCAATCATGGGAGTCGAACCCTTGACCTTAGGCTCACTTATGACTTATGAACTACTCTATCAACTTTGCTACCCAAACATATTTAACATATTTGTGCATAAAAAGAATACATATAATAATATTATCTATATTTATATAATGTTATATAATTGGGGGACCCTTAAATTTGGGAGCCCTAGGCGCCTGGGTTGCCTAGGCCCAGGGCCGGCCCCGACTAGTAGTAAAGCTGCATTGGGCACAAAATAGATATTCAACTGATAAGCCCACAAACACTCTCTTTTTCTCTTCTCTCTAGATTTCATTTATTTAATTAAGAGATGAGAGAACCCAAGCAGTAAAGGACTTTGCTTCTTTAATATCATCTCCTACTCACAAGGTTGTTTATATTGATTGGAAGTTTTATAACGAATGCATTTTTTTTTGTTATACGCTACTGTGTTAAAGGCAATCCTGCCCACATACCTTTTGGTTAGAAGAAATACAACCAATAGAGGTCAATCTCTCAACTCAGTTTGACCTAACGACACAGTTGACGTGGTTAGGTCAATGGTTAACTCAAAACTTTGCCCCATTAAATTCATTTTCTCTCTCGATATCCATCAAAATGGTAAAATTAATACTTAGAAATCCTAGATTTTGAATATATGTATTTTTTCGAAATTTTGTACCAACTCTTGACTCTTTTGTTTGGAGAAGTCTAGGAGTACGGGCTATTTTAGTCTGAAGATCATCCAATACTTAAAGGAAAAAAAAAATCTCAATTAGGTAAATCTTGAAATCACTTTCACAGTGTGACATTAAAATCCCAAACTTAAGGTAAATCTTAAAATCACTTTCACACTGTTGGAGTATCTGAGGTTTTTTACCTCCTCTCTTAGACGCGAAAATACTTTTCGATACCACTGTCAAGTGAACTCTTCCAATTTTCTTAACCCGTTCAAACAAATGTTCTCTTGTTTCAAATGCTTGTTGAGTTTGGAACCATTGGCCGTGAACCAATTCTTTACGTATGAATTAGTACGAAGCCACCGATTAGCATGAACTAAAAGTCACACACATTTCATAATACTTCATTTTATCACCCAAAAAGTGATTTCCACAAACTTAATACATCAATAATGTATTACATATAACCTATTGAGTTATTCATTTGTAAATAGTTACTGCTAGGGCAAAAAAAGAATCTAAGGTAAAATAGTCCTAATCTTCTAACTCCATAATTTGGATCAAGATTAATTTGTTAAGTATATTAGAGTAATAGCTTGTCTTCTTAACATGACACTTTTTCGGCAGTTTCTTGGATGCTTCCTTCACGCGTTTTGCAATTCTAACTCGACATTTGTGACACTTTGTCAAGACTTTTGTGACGTTCCTCCAACACTTTTTTTTTCATTGGCGACACTTCTACGACTATAGTCCGCATGTTTTATCACACTCTACAGAGATTTATAGTTTGTTCAAATATATTGTTGTCTATGTAATGTCAATCAACTTGGCAACTCAGTTCCGGTTGCATTTTGGATATTTCAAATTACTTTGAATATCAATGGACAAAATATATTAAAGGAATTTTTATGGAACTATTAGGAAAAATAACCTAATTAACTTGTTCAGGAACATGAAGATAAACAATGCGAAAGTAAAAGTAGAGACACCAAGATAATTTAACGTGATAAAAACCCCTCCAAGATAGAAGGTAAAAACTGACGAGATCTAGTCCAAAAATCTTCCACTGTTATCAAATAATGGGTTACACAATTCTTTCCTAAAGCAATTGGAAATTAACCAATTCTTTAAGATGTGTAGAAACACTCTTGGATAACAACTCTTCACCAAAACTACGGTGGATTAACTGAACAAAGAAAGAAAGAAATATAAATCTCTTACTCCTTATGATTTGAATAAATCCTAGATTACCAAAGGCTGAAGAAGATAACCACAAACTAAATTGCTTCACAAGATTAATAATCTTCTTTTCTTCAAACCAATATTCTTCTCTTTCAATCTCTCGTGAAAGAACCAGTTCAGAAATCTCTCTTTCTCTAAGCTCTCTTTCTTCTGAAAGTCTGAATAATCTCTTATCTTTCATTCCCTTTTATAATGATAAATAGGGAGGTATTCCATTAGAAATAGGAATTTCACTTTAGGCTTAAAATAGAAGTTTCTATTTCTCACCAAATAAGAAATAAGAGAAATCCTATTTCAACTAAGAGTCCTTTTATTATAAGGAGGGACTCCAACAGGAACTTTTTTTTTTTGAATAATTTGATTTATATACAGAGAAAATGGATACAAAAGACAAAACCCAAGGGGCCAAAAAAGTGAAAATTACATAAGGTCAAAGAAAGAATTCCAGAATTCTACCATGCTAACAAAAGATAAAACACTAGGCCAAAAGAAGCCCAAGAGAACTTCCTACCAAGTGCAGAACTAGGTAGGGGCAACCCCTGGCTGCAACCAGGGACAATGTAAATATCAAACATATCTGACCCTCAGCCAGGGTTGTTTGGTTCTTGGTCCTACACACTACTCATCACGGGTTCAACTCTCTTAACCCTCAAACTTCAGTTCTTTTTTTTGGACTAATTCCGTATTAGCCCCTTAATTCATGCCTTTTTCACTTTTGGTCTCAACTTATGCACCCTATTTCTGACCCACATTATATTTTGACCCATCTTTTTTATTAAGTCAAGTCTTACCTCTTTTTCTCGAAAAAAAAATATTCATCCTATGTTCCAGTAATTTCTTTGTCACCAAATTTCCAATAACACATACACTAAACTCGTAATGGTTATTTTTTTTAAGTTGTTGATTAAACTATTAACGAAAGTTTCAGGTGGATCTTATTTCTTCTAGCGTGAAGTTTTGGAATCGCTTGTTTTTTGTTGAAGTTCGATATATATATATATATGAAACTAATGCTCGATAAAAAGTATTACATTCGGCAAATTATTATTTTTGAAATACTACGTATGAGTGCAAATACATCGGCAATGAATATTTTGCTCTCTTAGTACTTTTAGGCTAGTCGGGGCTAACTTAAAATCCTAGCTCTGCCCTTGCTTCCTACTCCAAAGGTAAATGAGACTTTTAATCGAGAAGAAGATGTGCTCTTTGGATAGAATTTTGTTGATGAAAATGGTGCCGTTTTTGTTGAAATATCTTTCTATATATTAAGATATCCCATATAATAGATATTAGGAAATATCAAATATTAGAAACTACTAAGAATTAGGAACTAGTAAATATATTAGTATAAACTATTAAGAAACTAGTAAAATATTAGAAACTAGTAAAGTTAGAAACTAGTAGTATTGTAACTCTATAAATAGAGTCTTATATTTCTTTTGTAATCCATCAAGGAATAAAACAATTTCTTTGATCAATTTCAACTTGGTACCAGAGCCAAAAGTCTTAAATTTTTTGCTTGGGAATTTATTTTGATTGAAAGAGAAGAGCCTTTCATCTTCGTCTTGTTTTTCCGATTTAGCTAAAGTGAAGGGCAACTGATGCTTCCGCAATAATGACTCTCAATAAGGCAAATTCAAATTTTGCTAAAGTTGTTGGTCAATCTGACAAAATTACTTATAAGTGTACTCACTGCAACAAAATTGGTCATACCAAAAGTCATTGTTATGAACTATTAGGCTATCCAGAATGGTGGGATCATAATCGAAAGAAAAACTCTAAGAAAACCCTTGTAGATCCAATTGTTAAGCAAGCTTCATCGACGGTAGCCACTACAGGTAATGTAGGCAAGACTTTAAATATGTCTACACAATTTTCGAATAGTACTTGGATAATTAATTCTGGTGCTACAGATCATATGACTTTTGATTCTAGACAGGTCTCAACCATAAACCAATCTTCACATAAATATGTCTCTACTGCCAATGGCACCTCAGCCACTGTTGTAGGGGAAGGACCCATAACTCTAACGAACACATTGAACTTAGACTCTGTTTTGGTTGTCCCATCTTTAGATCATAATTTATTATCAGTGTCTCAAATAACCACCACTCTATTTTGTGTTGTCATCTTTTGGCCTGAATTTTGCGTCTTTAAGGACATCCGGACAAGGCAAACAATTGGTTATGGTGTTAGGCGAGGAAAGTTGTATTACTTGGATTTAGTATCTGAAAGCTCTAATAAATTGCGTCAGGCATTAGTAGTGAACAATTCTGAAATAAAAAATAAAGATGAAATATGGTTATGGCATCGCCGTCTGGGGCACGCCTCCTTTGGTTACCTTAAGAAATTATTTCCATCGCTATTTATTAAATGCGATGTTTCAAGTTTTCAATGTGATGTTTGTGCACTTGCAAAAAGTCATCGTGCATCGTTTCTGTTAAATTTAAATAAAAGTCCAACTCCTTTTATGATCTTACATTCCGATGTCTGGGGTCCATCTAAGGTTTCTACTTTGGGTGGGGCACGGTGGTTTGTTACCTTTATTGATGATTGTACTAGGATGACTTGGGTGTATTTGATGAAATCTAAAAGTGAGGTAAAGTTATTGTTTCAGAAGGTTCATAAACTGTTTAGTACTCAGTACAACGCAAATGTTCAGATACTCCGTAGTGACAACGGAGGAGAGTATATGGATCATGAACTTCAAACTTATTTGGTTTCTCATGGTATTGTTCATCAAACTACTTGTCCAAATACCCCTCAACAAAATGGGGTTGCTGAAAGAAAGAATCGTCACTTGTTAGAAGTTATCAGGGCTATGTTGATCGAAGCACATATGCCATTATCTTATTGGGGAGAAGCACTTCTTGCTGCAACCTATTTAATTAATAGAGTACCATCTAGTACTATTGAGTTTAAGACTCCTTTTCAAGCTCTATCGGATGTTACAACTTCTCCGACAGTTTCAAATTTACCTCCCCGTGTCTTTGGGTGTGTAGCATTTGTTCATCTTCATGAGCACCAACGTACAAAATTAACTCCAAGGGCATTAAGATGTGTATTTGTAGGGTACGGTGCAAATCAGAAAGGGTACAGATGTTATCATCCTCCAACTAAACGAATGTTTGTTACATCGGATGTTATCTTTCATGAAGATTCTAAGTATTTTTCACCTGAGTCTGAACTTCAGGGGGAGAAAACTAAGCAGGAAGTTCTGACTCTTGATTACGAAAAAACGGATAATCATGTAGAAGAGAACAAAATTGGATTTAATATTGAAGTAAATTTGATTCCTGAAGAAATAAGTAGAGCTGAAATTGAAATTCCAGAATTACCAACACCTGAATCGGTAATGGAAGAAAGTGTTAATGAAATCGTTGAACAAATTGTGGATTCACCTCCAATTGAAGTCGTTGAACCAAGGGTTAGTAATACACCAAACCAATTAGTTGTCGAGGATGTTCCTGAAGCACCTTCCGAACCACCTAGGAAAATATTACCGTCGCGCCAAACCAGAGGTATTCCTAAACCGACATATGAACCTGAGTTGTCTAGTAGAGTCAAATATCCTATGAGTCAGTATGTGTCAGATCATCGGTTGTCAGAATCAAATAAGTCGTTTGTAAATCAATTATCTACTGTATATATTCCTAACAATGTACAGGAAGCCTTATCTGATTCAAAATGGAAAGCAGCTATGAATGAGGAG
Organism: Eschscholzia californica; assembly: GCF_041429995.1. Classification (NCBI taxonomy): domain Eukaryota; kingdom Viridiplantae; phylum Streptophyta; class Magnoliopsida; order Ranunculales; family Papaveraceae; genus Eschscholzia; species Eschscholzia californica. The sequence goes on along the minus strand of NW_028238198.1, from coordinate 6,275,563 downwards.
ATGAAATCCTTACAAAAGAATGACACTTGGGAGCTAGTTGATCGTCCAGAAGATAAAAATCCAGTGGGATGTCGGTGGATTTACTCAGTGAAGTATAAAGCAGATGGTACAATTGAACGTTACAAAGCGAGACTAGTGGCAAAAGGCTACACTCAAACTTATGGAGTCGATTACACAGAGACATTCGCTCCAGTTGCAAAAATCAACACTGTTCGCGTCTTGTTATCGTTAGCAACAAATTTAGATTGGCCACTACAACAATTTGATGTAAAGAATGCTTTTTTGCATGGAGAACTATTAGAAGAAGTCTATATGGACCTTCCACCGGGATGCAAGATACCACAAATACATAGCCAGAAGGTATGTAGATTGAAAAAGTCATTGTATGGGTTAAAACAATCACCAAGAGCGTGGTTTGGAAGGTTTACAAAGGCTATGAAGGAATTCGGTTATCACGAAAGCAATTCTCACCATACCTTATTTACAAAAAGGCAGAAAGAAAAACTCACAGCACTTATTGTATATGTTGATGAGATGGTGGTTACTGGGGATGATCCTGAAGAACGAAAGGCTTTACAGAATTACTTATCTAAAGAGTTTGAGATGAAAGACCTTGGTCCATTGAAATACTTTCTTGGAATTGAAGTATCTCGATCTAGTAATGGGATTTTCTTATTCCAAAGAAAGTATACTTTAGATTTGTTACATGAGGTGGGTATGTCAGCGTGTGAGCCGATTGATACACCTGTCGAAGAAGGATTAAAGTTGTCAGTGGAGCCTAATCAAATACCGGTTGATAAAGGAAGATATCAACGACTGGTTGGAAGGTTGATGTATTTGGCGCACACGAGGCCAGATCTTGCATATGCGTTAAGTATTGTTAGTCAATTTATGCACAATCCCGGTGAAAAACACATGAATGCTGTTTTACGCATTTTGAGATATTTGAAGGCGGCTCCTGGAAAAGGTATTTTGTTTACTAAAAATTCGAGTTGTCGAACTATTGATGTATATACTGATGCAGATTGGGCCGGGGAAGTAAATGGTAGGCGATCAACTGCAGGATATTTTACCTTTGTTGGTGGAAATCTTGTTACATGGAGAAGTAAAAAACAGAACGTTGTTGCACGTTCAAGTGCAGAGTCTGAATTTAGAGGAATGACTGATGGCATATGTGAAGCGTTATGGTTAAGATTCCTGTTGGATGATTTAGGATATCCTTCTGAAAGACCAATTCAATTATATTGTGACAATAAAGCAGCATGTGATATTGCTCACAATCCAGTCCAGCACGACCGCACAAAGCATGTTGAGGTGGATCGATGTTTTATTAAAGAAAAGTTGGAAGACAACATTGTAGAGTTACCAAAGGTTCGATCTGAAGATCAATTGGCTGATGTTCTTACCAAAGCAGTTTCAAGTCGAGTATTTTCGAAAATGGTAGACAAGTTGGGCATGTGCGATATCTATGCACCAACTTGAGGGGGAGTGTTGAAATATCTTTCTATATATTAAGATATCCCATATAATAGATATTAGGAAATATCAAATATTAGAAACTACTAAGAATTAGGAACTAGTAAATATATTAGTATAAACTATTAAGAAACTAGTAAAATATTAGAAACTAGTAAAGTTAGAAACTAGTAGTATTGTAACTCTATAAATAGAGTCTTATATTTCTTTTGTAATCCATCAAGGAATAAAACAATTTCTTTGATCAATTTCAACTGTTTTTACCCTTCTATAAAGTCCATATGATAACAAAAGGAATCATGTCTAGGATAATCTTCTTGTGTTTACTTCCTTTTAAAAGAGCACATCTTCTTCTATGGAACTTCATTGGCAAAACAAAATTTAAAAAATCTAATTTTGGTCAATTTTCTTTGGTGCATATAGGAAGTTTTGTACGAATACTTGACTAATTATGGGGATGCCATCTTTCGCGTGCTATTTCAACTTTGTTTTTATTCTTCCTTGGTTGACAATTTGACATGGTTTAACCAAATTTGCATTTTTCAACTGAAAAAAAAACAAATTGTGAAGCACATGTTAAACTTTAAAACTCTCAACAAAAAAAAAAAAAAAAAATGTTAAACTTTAAAAAGTTGGGTGATTTTTCAGTTGACCTCTTAAGATATGGTCAAATTTTTTGGGATCCCTTACATTACGGGATGCTCGAGATGACCTATTTTCTATATTTCCACTTGTTTTTTTTTGGAAGACAACTACGATCTACGTATGTCGTGATATTTGGCATTTGATACATCGTAGATGTGATAAGCTCGATAACCGCCCACTCGATAACTAAAGATTCCACCTTCTCTTGAATTCGAACCTGAGACCTTCAGGACTTTCTGGAATTAATGTCAATACCTCAGAACCACTTGGGCTACCAACTGTTGACTATATTTCCACGTTGAAAGTCTCATATGCAAATACGAAAATAAGTGGTTTTGGATCCAGACCACCCATAAAAAAGGGTGTCATTGGCAGAATAGAGTAGGGGGGCGCAGCCACACAGACCCACACATTCTTGCGGAAGGATAGAAAAAGCGAGTTTGGCGGGAACCTAGTTGTTTTATGGGAACGGAGATTTGGAAACAAATTGGGTTTAAATAGTGGGGAGGGATTTTGTTTTCAGTGAAAAGTTACTTTCACTACAAGTCATCGCGATTTGCAAAAAAAAGAAAATTATCGCAACCACCACCATCTTCTTTCTCCGGCAGGTTGGTAATTGCAGAGATCTCCACCAGTCACCCACCACCTTCGTTAACGGCAGAATGACCTTGAAGCGCCACAACGATACTAGTACTAGTAGTAAAGACATATGGATTAGGAACGTGAGAAGGAGGATAGTAGGAGGAACAGGTAACTTACTTACTCATCTCTTCTCCTAGAACTCTATGATGCATGGGATTTTCTATTTTATTGGGTACTAGGGAGGAGTTTGATTCTCTTTCAATTGGATCCAATGGGTTATCTTTTGTTTCAATTAGGTTATTAGGGTAGTTTTTTTTTGTTTGTTTTAAATAGAGTTCCTAATTTTGTATAATAGACTTACTAATTGATTTTGAAAAAGATGGATTGGAGATGTGATTTATATTCAATTGGTGTTGAAGATTTGGTATTGGTTTCGTGATTTCAATCCATTGTTTGTTTTACAGATGTTAGAAACGTTAATCTTTTGAAACCCCTAAACTATAGATAGTGTTTTATGATCAATCATTGCCATTGGTACTACTATCTATCACAATGTAAAACTAGTGTTTTTGGAGAGCTTGTTGATTAAACATTTAATGGTTCCAATTAACTCCCCACCATTTACTTACTACTGAGATTGCTAAGTTGTTTCTTCTCTTTGTGTGCAGATGATGACTGTATTACGCCAACGGCCCTCGACAACCTTGACAACAATCTTCTTGGTGAGCTTCTAACACGAGTGCCTGCAAAAACCTTAGTTGGATTGAAGGTTATCAACACAAGATGGTATGGCATGATCTCTGATCCTTTCTTTATAAACAAACATACTACTAGTAGTCTCCAAACCACTCCATATGATACTTTTGATTTCTTTTCCGAATATTTAGCATCTCCTGGAAGTCTCATTCAGCTGTCTTATGATCGCTCTTCACCCAATCTCCTTAGTGAAACCATCATTTCTATAGGCCCACCTAATGAGTTTGATTCAGCATTCATTCAAGCTAGTTGTAATGGCCTTCTTTTGCTTAGTCTCACGATCTACACATCAAAATGGTATGCGTGCGAATCAACATTGTGCATTTTCAACCCTTTAACCAAGAAAAGAAAAATTATTCCATCTCCTTACAAACGAAAGATCTGCAGATTCGGGTTAGTCTTTGGAGTTCCAACTTCCTCCCCATATTACTATAGTCGCTACACTGTGGTTTGCTTGGTATCAACAAATACAGCTTTTGAATTTAAGATTTTCGTGCCGGAGAAAGGGCGTTGGAGAGATTGCAACAAGTCTACGAGGATAAGCTACGCTAATGACTTCAAAGAGAAATGGGCAATTGGTAATCCTGTTTGCTTTCGAGGGATTGTACATTGGTTAACAAAAAATGGATATATTATTTCGTACAACTTGGATAAAGAAGAGAGTAGGATGTTTCCAATACCAACGAGTATATCCCAAATGGTGGGAGGTCAAGTCAGGTTCTGGTGGTCTTGTACTTGGCTTGGACTCGTACAAGATGAAATTAGTCTTGTTGTGGTTACCCCAGAATATGAAATAGTAACTTGGGTACTCTATGATTATGATAACAACAAGTGGGAAATTAAGAGAAAGGATACGATAGTAACCGAGAGGAATCCTGGCGTTTATATTCAACCTACGTTCTTTAATGGGGAGAGTTTTTTTCTAAATTTCCAAAGTCTTTGTGTTAAAAGTATTTGGAAAGAACACAATGTTGTAACCGGTGTTACAAGATCTCTATGTTCTAGAGGTCCAAAATATTGCTTTCCTAACATAAGCACTCTCATTGAGGTTTAGAGCACCAACCAAAGTTTGATTAGAGTATTTATTTTTGGTTGTAAAATAATTATACTTTCTTCTTGTACTGATATCTATTCGCAGTTTACTAATTTCTGTTTGTGTTTTTTATTTCCCTGAGTTTTATCATTTTGACAATCCTTTGATGCATGTATAGTAGAAACAGTTGATTTGGTTTGAAATGTGAAGTCCAAGCTGTGGAGTTTTATCATTTTGACAATACTTTTATATAATCAACATAGATATATCTACTCGCCATTCTGTCGCGCTTGTTAGTGATGTATGCCAAAACACCAATATACAATAGTAGACTAGTAGTGTAGGACTTTGCTTTTTCAGTCTCATCTCCTACTCACAAGGCTGTTTACATTGATGGGAAGTTTTATAACGAATGCATTTTTTTTGCCCACATGCCTTTTTGGTTAGAAGCAATACAAGCAACAGAGGTCAATCTCTCGGCTCAGTTCTCTCTTGTATTTTTTCGAAATTTTGTACTAACGCTCTTCTGTTTGGAGAAGTCTACGAGGTTAATTGAAGCCTTTCTACGGGCAATTTTAGTCTGAAGTTCATCCAATACAAAGGAAAAAAATCTCAATTTGGTAAATCTTAAAATCACTTTCACAGTGTAACATTAAAAATCCCCAACTTAAGGTAAATTTTAAAACCACTTTCACACTGTAGTAGTATCTGAAGTTTTTTTTCAATACCCTAGTCAAGTGAACTCTTCCAATTTTCTTTGGCCGTTCAAACAACTCTTCCAATTTTCTTTGCCCGTTCAAACAAATGTTCTCTTGTTTCGAATGTTTGTTGAGTTTGGAATCGTTGGCCGCGAACCAATTCTTTACGTATGAATCAGTACGAAACCACCGATTAGCATGAACTAAAAAGTCACACATTTCATAATATTTCATTTTATCACCCAAAGAGTGATTTTGACAAACTTAATACATCAATAATGTATTACATGTAACTTATTAAGTTATTCATTTGTAAATAATTACTGCTAGGGCAAAAAAAGAATAATTTTTAGCTTAGGTTCCAAAAATCTACCCTTAAACACACTTTTACACTTTTAATCCTCTCTAATCCTAATATGGGTTTATAAACCAAAATATTAACATAAGTGGAAATCTAGCCATTTGGAACCATCTATAGGGAAAACACATATTCTTAGATTTCATATTAATTCTTAATACCTAAAATTACCTTCTATATATACAAAACCACATTTTCAATCAAAATCTCCAAATATCTGATTTCCATTTTTATCTCCCACGTTCTTTCTTCAATCTCTATTATATTAACAGAAACCATTATCCTCTTTCTTCTTCAAAATATAAATCATTCGTTTTCTCTCTCTAAAACCGCAACCTCTATTCAATCTCCATTTTTGAAGTTCGAAATCTCCTTCCAATCTATTAGACCAGATGAAACCTCCATCGATTATTTCGATTTCCATCATCAATAACAGTTGCTTCTAAGGTTGGAGTAGCAAGTTTTATTTTCTGTTTAATGTTTTTCATCATCATCTTAAACTTTATCCATGGTTTTCATTATAATCGGTTTCATCTCTGTATCATCTTTTCAAATCTTCAGTAGACTTTCAGGATTTTCTCTCTCTAAGATTCATAACCTATTTATGATGTTAATGTTAAATCCGTGTTTACAATTCATTTTCTTCAATTATGTTATATTTGTCTTCATGTATTATGTTACTTTTCCGTTGTTTTAGGTTATAGATTTTGATTCTTAGAACATCTGTTGTAATCAGATCACGCTATCTGTACCCTTTTTTAACCAGAGAAGATTCCGTATAATTTTGTTGTAAAAGAAATGATTTTGTTGTAAAAGAATGCAAATGATGTGTAATTTACAAGAAATTACGAGTAATTTACAGAAAATAACACATATTATTTCATATTAAAGTAGCGTTTTTATTCAAACTAAATTTCTGTTTGCATCAAACACAAGATGAATTTTATAACACGCTATACATAATTTACTAAATTTACAAGAAATTATGTGTAATTTACTGGACATAACACATATTATTTCAAATAAAAGTAGCCTTCTTTTTTAAACTAAAGTTTTGTTTGTATCAAACACATGATGAATTTTATTACACATTATACATAATATATTATACTGTACATGTCGTTTGTAAATTATACATGATGTTTGATTAATGTATATGCTTTTTTGTTTGTCGTTGGTATGTTGTTTCCTGGTAGTGCAAAAGCATTTCGATTCGCTTTTAGACATTATAGTATCAATACAGGACATGATTCAAGTGTGTAACTGCTTTGAATAACTCATATAGTTGAGAATATATAGCAGTGTACCTGTGTAAAAAAACATTAAGTTTTGGTATAAATAATGTGAACCATTGGATAAGTTACGTTGTATACATGACAAATGATGGTTTCCTCGTCATAAATAACACATAATTTACGAACTTGTTTCATAATTTGTATTTGATGTGTGGTTATTTATGAGTAAAAACGAAAACAAATGCTGTTGTAATGTTCGTAAATAGTACATAATTTATGAACATGTTTCATAATTTGTAAGGGATGTTTGGTTATGTATAAGAAAAAACGAAAATTAAATGATGAAATATTAAAATTGTTGCGTGTTCTTACCTTTGACCGGAAAAGAATAAGTCTGCCCATGATGCAGGTGCTAGAGATCAGAAAAATGGAAATAAACCTGCAAATATATGTTGAGTAAGAATAATGTATAATTCAGTAAAGAGAAGTAATAGTGATACAACAAAAAATTATACATAATTTATAACACAAAATGATATATTTGTACATAACATTAGCAAGTGTATGAAAAATTACAGGGGATATGGCGCTTCGATTTCTAGGGTTTCGGTGGCTTTTCGTTAAGATCCTTTTGATGAGAGAGAACATATACTCTTTCCAAATTTGAAAGTTAAGTTAGAGAAAGTGATATATACGTTATGTATATTAACCCCCAAATCACGATATATTTTTCTTAGAAAAATTCGGTCCGGCTGACATTAATGAGATTGTTCCAGAAATAAGGAGAATTGATTTGGTTTCCAAATCAGAAAATATGAGAGAGAAAATAAAAACAAGAAAATATCCGTTATTCCTAATAAATGCTCTAAATCACGCTAAGAATTAGGTCGTACAAAATCGGTCCGGCAACAATTATGAAAGTAGTGGGAAATCTGAAGAGGATATGGACGAATTTTTTTTTATATAGTAACAGTTATTATGTCTGAAGTGCTAAAGGACTAAAAATTCATTTTATGGGAAGGTTGGACCCTAAACCCTTTTTGAACATTATTTTGAGTCTTACACATGATTTGAGTCATGGTAAATAGTCCTAATGTTCTAATTCCATAATTTGGATCAGGATTAATTTGTTAAGTATATTAGAGTAATAGCTTTTTTTCTTAACATGACACTTTTTCGGCAGTTTCTAAGATGCTTCCTTGACGCTTTTTTGCAATGCTAACTCGACATTTGTGACACTTTGTCAAGACTGTTGTGACATTCCTCTAAGACTTTTTGTGTCATTGGCGACACTTCTACAAGTCGGCATGTTTTATCAAACTCTATAGAGATTTATAGTTTGTTAAAATATATTGTTATCTATGTAATAGCAATCAACTTGGCAACTCACTTCCGGTTGCATTTTGGGTATTTGAAATTACTTTGAATATCAATGGACAAAATACGAAAGGAAATTCTATGGAACTTTTTTTTTCTTTTTTTGAATAATTTGATTTAATAGAAAGAAAAGGGATACAAAAGACAAAACCCCAAGGGGCCAAAAAAAATGAAAATTACATAAGGTCAATGAAAGAATCCTAGAATCCTACCATGCTAACAAAAGAAAAAAACATAGCCCAAGAGAACTTCCTACTCCAAAGGTAAACGGGACTTTTAGCGGAGAAGAAGATCTGCTCATTGGATAGAATTTTGTTGATGAAAATGGTGTCGTTTCTACCCTTCCATATAATCCATATGATAACAAAAGGGATCATGCCTGGGATAATCTTCTTGCATTTACTTCCTTTTTAAAAGAGCACATCTTCTTCTAGGGAACTTCATTGGCCAAACAAAATTTTAAAAAAAATCTAATTTTGCTCAATTTTATTTGGTGCATATACGAAGTTTGTACGACCACTTAACTAATTATGGGGATGCTATCTTTCGCGTGCTATTTCAACTTAACTTTTTTGTATTCTTACCTGGGTTTTTTTTTTTGGTATCACCTGGGTTGACAATTTGACATGGTTTAACTAAATTTGTATTTTTCAACTGAAAAAAAAAACAGATTGGGTGATTTTTCAATTGACTTCTTAAGACATGGTTGTGATCCCCTTACTTTACGGGGATGCCCGAGATGACCTATTTTCTATATATCCACCTACTGAAAGTCTCTCATGCAAATACGAAAATAAGTAATTATTTTGTTTATTCAAATTGAAAAGTGATAAATTTGTTTGGTTAATTACCCAATTATATTTGTTTTTGCTTTTGACTTTAAATTTAAGTAACTTAATTAACATACATACAAATTTTATCACTCCATCACAACAAAACTTTCACCACATTTCCATCACAACAAAATCTCCACATACAACACTTTCGAAGTCTAGCGCAGGGTTGATTGGTTTTTCATTTTTTGACGTAACTGTAATGTTTTAGCTCACAACTTAGCAAATTTTTATTTACCACAAAATGTTTTTAGGATTTGGTATTCTAAGATCTGCGAGGTTGTATCTTGAAATCTCTGGTTGCAGAATTTAGTTGAATGGAAATTGCTGTTTGGGAGAAAATAGAAAACAAAATAAGGGCAATCTTGTTTTCGCAAACAACTCCTCTCAAATAAGAACTCTTTTTTTTTTTGTTGATGGAACTCAAATAAGAACTCAGAATGATTTATTTCATCATATAAGATTAAGAAGATTTTTAAGATTGACTAGGAATATTTAAATAAAAAAAAATTCTATATTTTTTGAACAAATCAAACTTACCTCCTCTCACGTTTTCAATATTTCTAAGACAGGGAGAAAAATATTTTGAATTGACAAATACTTAATTTGCATAGATCTCACCATAAATTGACAAATACTTAACCGATTCAACATCCAAATGATCTTTGTTGGAAATAAAACTAGACAAGAGAAGAAGGAGATGGCTAAAACTCTTTACTTTATTAACTTTCTTTCTCACTTCTTACTTGAAACAAACTACAAACTTGGGTATTTATAGATGCCCAAGTTAATACTAAATTACTTCTAAATAAATGCAAAAAACTCTTTACTTTCTAAATACCATAACATAAGTAACTACTAATATAATAATATTATGACTTAAATATTTTAATTTAATGCATAATAAAAACATAAAACTTCTCTTGTTTCATCTTCAACCATTATCTTCAACTAAAAGCAATTTATTCCAATTTTAATTTGGTTTAATATCCATCAATCTTGAATTGCAGTCTATATAGTCAAGAACAATTATGTATTTACCCATCTCTTGAAAAAATTATCATCAAATTTAGATGGAGATTATAGGCTTAAAAGATCCCATTTCTGCAGTTTCAACACTAATTGGTTTTATGTTGTTCTTCTTTTCCTTGGGTGCTTCAAGTTCAATTGATACTAACTTTCTTCAATGTCTTTCCCAGCAGTTTGATTCTAATCAAACTTCCATTCAGATCCCAGTTTACAGACCTAACACTTCAAACTATACTTCCATCTTACAAAATACTATTCAGAATCTGAGATTTATTTCGTTTGCAACACGAAAACCCACTCTCATAATTACACCTTTGGTTGAATCCCATGTTCAAACAGCTGTAATTTGTTCTAAAAAGGAGGCAATCCAAATCAAAGTTAGAAGTGGTGGTCATGACTATGAAGGTCTTTCTTATACATCTGATATTCCATTTGTTATCATTGATATGTCTAATCTTCGCTCTATCAGTATCGATGTAGAGAATCGTACAGCATGGGTTCAGTCTGGTGCGATTACTGGTGAACTTTATTATAAGATCGCCGAAAAAAGTCCAACCCTTGGATTTCCGGCATGCATTTGCCCTACTGTTGGTATTGGTGGATTGTTAGGTGGAGGTGGATATGGTACCATATTAAGGAAATATGGACTTGCTGCTGATAATGTCATTGATGCACGAATAGTCGACGTTAATGGAAGAATACTAGATAGGAAAACAATGGGTGAAGATTTATTTTGGGCTATTAGAGGAGGTAGTTCAGGTGGAAGCTTTGGTGTTATACTTTCATGGAAGATTACGTTGGTTCCGGTTCCACCTGTTGTTACTGTTTTTACAATCAACAAAACCCTAGAACAAGGTGCAACTGCACTTGTTCATAGGTGGCAAGAAGTTGCACATCAACTTCCTAATGATCTCTTTGTAAGAGCTGTCTTTACTGTGGTGAATTCTACTCAAAATGGGGTTAAAAAAACAGTACTGGTTTCATTTCCTTCCTTATTTCTTGGAAGTACTAAAGATCTCATGATTGTGATGAATGAGAGATTTCCTGAGTTGGGTTTGAAGAGTGAAAATTGTAAAGAAATAAGTTGGATTCAATCTGTTCTTTATTTTTGGAATTTTCCTGTTAATGCTCCTCTAGATGTTTTATTGAATAGGACTCAACCCAAGAGGTATGGTAAGCTAAAATCTGATTATGTGAAGGAACCTATTTCACAAATTGGGTTAGAAGGTATATGGAGTAGATTCTTACAAGTAGGGATGCCGACGATGAACTTAAGTCCTTTAGGAGGAAGGATGAGTGAGATATCGGATTCGGAGATCCCTTTCCCACATAGAAATGGAAATATATACAAGATTCAATATATAGTGGCATGGGCAGGAAACGGATCGGAAGAATCTGAAAAGCATATCAGTTGGATTAGAGAATTGCACACATACATGACTCCTTATGTTTCAAATTCTCCAAGAGAAGCGTATCTTAATTATAGAGATCTCGACTTAGGTCAAAGCAAAAACGGTACAACAAGTTATTTACAAGGAATGGCTTGGGGAAAGAGGTATTTCAAAAACAACTATGAAAGATTAGTACGTATTAAGAGCAAATTTGATCCTGAAAACTTCTTTAGGAATGAACAAAGCATACCAACTTTCTAGTTTGTGGAAATAAAATTAGGGATGACAAGTGATGCTTAGCTTGAAACTTAACTTTATTTAGACATTATAACAAGCCTCATGTTCATTTACATTTATGTAATATACAAAACAAATTGAAGTTTTGTATTATTACTAGGCATGACCCTGCTTCCGGTAAGAACGATTTAATAAAGCACTGTATGCATAATAAAAGAGTGGAGGAAGATAATTTACTTAAAATTTCATGAAGTACTCTAGGCTATGTTAAGTATTGTTATTCTAAGAAGTCCCTTGATCATTATCAACACTTTGTCGCACCAAAAGATGGGCTCGCATTAGAGATGCCCTAAGTAGAGGTGAATGACGATTAAAAGAATTACCGTAACTCATGATGTATAACTCATGGTTTCAAATATAAATACTAAGAAGTCATAGATTTGACTATCAGATGGCGATAGAGATGCTCATACTCGTAAACAACATTTTCACGATGGTATACAGTTATGCACAATATCAAACAAATCATTTCTGTAATATTTTTGTAGCACTGAAACTTCTTAAGACCATTCCTGCCATCTCATTTTAGCAATTCTAAAACATATTAAAAATTTCTAAATCTACAAAATACAAATTTGAGTTTTTTTTTTTTTTTTTTTTTGTTGAAAATACAAATTTAAGTTGATGAGCAAAACATTGATCTCTTAATTATAAAGGGATCCTATTAATACAAAATCTATTAACTCGAAGCTATACCAAGAAATGGGTTGAATACTACTTAGTGCTTCTCAAAATAGAGTTACTGAAAGATATGTAAAAACCGGAAAGAAAGTGTATATAACACATATACCAAATAGCATAAATAAATTAGTTATAATACTGTGAACGAATGAGTAGAAACTGAACAACCATAATCGCCATAGAATCACTCAAGTTCTTAATGTGCCAACGAAAATTTGAATCCAAAAATATTATAACGTAAGCAATTATCTGATTTGAAGCAAAATCTCCTTCAAGCCTGTGAACCAGACATTCCTGCTCTTGGTTACATACTCACGTTGTTAAACATATGCAGTTGAAAACTGTTGTTTGTTGTGATTTTGTGTTGAATGAGTATTTTGTGAGTAGTAATCTTAGCCTGTTAGCCATCAAAGAGGCAGGACCAGCTCTGGAGTGCAAGCAGGCAAAGCTTCGCTTTGGGTCCTCAGGACAGGCTACGGGCCTCATACGAAGATTACAAAGAAAGAACTAAGGGGTTCCGAGTTATTTTATCAAAAGAAGAAATTACGAAAAGCACTAAGTAGCTTATTTTAGCTCATGTCAACAAAAAAAAACTTATTTTAGTTCAATTGGTAGAAAGCATGTTAATGAGTGTGAACAACCCAAGTACAATCTCAAGCAAAACATTTTTTCTTCTTAGATTGTAGTGTATTTTCTTAATTACTTTAGTCGACACTTCTACCACCACCACGATTACTAAACCTCCACTACCACCACCACAATTACTAAACTTCTACCATTGTACCTCCACTACCACAACCATTACTAAACTTCAACACCACAACCACCACCTAATTTAGATTGTACTTCTTTTAATCACTTTAGTTGATATATACTTCTACCACCACCACAGTTAATAATCCTCCGCCGCTATTACCACCACCACAGTTACTGTACCTCCATTACACCACCATTACTAAACCTCGACACCACAACCAAAACTATCACCACAAGCACCATTTTCTAATAATTCTTTTTTCGGTTAAGAAAAAGGAAAAAAACAAACTACTGACCCAAACCAAGTTCCGAACTTGCTAAACTTCTTGATCGGGAGATCAACTAATTAAGGACAGATTGAACAATCCGAGACGATTTTCGGGTTAACTCAATCAGATCGTATGATTTAGACTGCAAATTATGAACAAAAGTGCATGTTTAAACCTCACATTATGTGCAAGGAAAATTTAAGAGGTTTTGATATACAATTTTTTTTTTGTGAAACATGTGTAGGCCACATTCAGAACTTGTTTCAGGTCTCCGAAATCTCAGTACCGGCCCTGCAAAGAAGATGGTATTTTCTTAAAAAGATACACACATCTCTTATCATATAGATGGGTTAATTCTATTTTGGCCCCTAAATTGTTAGCCACTTCCTGTTTTAACCTTCATAAATATTTGACAGTTTGTTTTGTACCTCAAAATATTTATCGTATCTACAAAGTACTTGTGCCGCATATCCAACCTGGAACCCCTGTCGGTTAGGATAGCAATTTGGATATATGCAATTAATTTCAATATGATTAAGTGAATTTTGAAGAAATTTTTGTGAAACTTCAGTTGCCAAACGAAATTTAATACATCCTACTAATCAATTTTCTTTGTCTAGGCATATACAATTTTAATTTGCGTACAAAGTACAAATACATTAATTGATTGCGAGTTGGCATGACTTATTGACATGTCAAATTCAACTCTTTTTTGTGGGCTTCCATGGGTTGACGAGGTTTAATTCAGTTTCATACCACATTTTAGGCCCCTTTTGAGGGGCATGCAACATTATAAAATTTTGGATTAATTATGTTTTGGCTCCCAATTATTGACTAACTCACTATTTTGGCCTCCAATTGTGTCCGACAGTTCGTTTTGGCCCCAAGATCCACTTTTCGGGCAGTGCTGACAACATTAAGGCATAAGCAATACTTTTCTATACCTGAATTACTCCTCCGACCAAATCAAAACCAAATCCAAGTCGTCAAATCATTTAATCCTAATTTCTTTTCCCAAGGCCCTTTCTTCTCCATTTTCATATCAGTTCACTTTCTCTCTCTACATTTTCTTCTTTCTCTCTCTACTTTTTGTTGGATGCAGATATTAAATCATTTAATCCCTCGTACCATGTTAACTAATTTCTTGGTCGGGTTGTTTTTTAGCAACCGAGTTAGTATGAGATCCAAATTCTGGTTGTTGCTGGTGTTCTCCATTGTTGTAGGAGAAACACTCCTAGGTTGTAATACAAGTTTTGGCCTTGCTTCAATGAATTACAGAAAAGTGGTTGTGGTGATTCGTTATGGGTATTTTATGAGGGGTAGAGAGAAGATCTGCTCATGGGTCGTTTGTGGTTAAATTTCATATAGAGTATTTGTTCTCGGCAATGATGGTGGGATTGATGATGATGATGGTGGTGAAATGGTGGGATAACATTGGTTAATGATGAAGAGATGGGTAGATTTCTAATTGAGAGCTATGATGATTATTTAATTTATAAATAGGAAGTAGTGGGGGTGTTAGATTTTTTATTTTTTGTTGAAATGGTATTAGATTGGAACTGGAAGAGAAACCAATGCTTTCTTTTCTGATTTGAGCTTTTGATTTTTCTTCTGATGCCTAACTATCAAAAAGATCAGCCATAGATTGTAAATGTATAAGGCCACATCCTCCACCTCTTTCACGCCTCTCAAAGTAGGAGCTCCCGTAATTTTTTCAGCCACTCAGAATCATTCGTTTCATCAGCCCTAGAACGACCAGTTTTCTGTTGTTTTCACTATTGAATCCCTATCTCTCTCTCTCTAAAAGTTTCAAACTTCTTTCAGCATTCTTTTTTATTAATGTTTTTGGTTTAATTCGTTTAAGCAGTTTTAGATTTTTCTATAAAAATGAATCTCTGTATATTTGTTTTTATATGGATTTGTGGTAAGTGATGATGGTGGGTGTGGAAGAAGATGAAGGTTGTGGTGGTAGAAAGAAAATAGGTGGAAAGAAAAGAAAGAGAAAAAGAAGAAAATGTAGAGAGAGAAAGTGAAATTGATGTAGAAACGCAGCGGAATTAAATAATAAAATAAACTAATACGAAGAACGATAAAATAACGATAAAATAACTCTAAATAACTGTAAACTCGATTAAACTTGATTGGGTTTTCTCTTCAACATGAATGATAAAGACAGACTGGACATCCTTTTATAGGATATTGGACTTTCCTAGATAGACTCAAACTAGACTTTCCTAAATAATAGAAATACTGAAATAATGCAACTTCCTAAACTTAGATTCATTATGAATCTTACTAAACTAGGACTCTTTCTAAACTAATCAATATGGCCGGTTAGCCTACGTGGCCGTTAGGTCCACGGTAAAAGTGTCCACGCCGGGTGCCCCTGCATCAGAAATGATATGAAAATGGAGAAGAAAGAGTTTTGGGAAAAGAAATTAGGATTAAATTATTTGACGTCTGGGATTTTGTTTTGATTTGGTCAGAGGGGTAATTTAGTTAAAGAAAAATATTGCTCATGCCTTGATGATGTCGGCGCTGCCCGAAAAGTGGATCTTGGGGCCAAAACGGACTACCGGACACATTGGGGACTAAAACGGTGAGTTGGTCAACAATTGGGGGCCAAAACAGAATGAACCCTAAAATTTTTGGGTTGGCTTCTAAAAATAAGATCAATCTCCCTATGGCCCTTTAGTTTAGGAAAAACTCTGAAATGATTACTTCCTTATTTTCCTAGCCTCTAACTAAATCAGATTTTGACTTTACAAAAGTATCTTCGGTTGCTATTGATATCTTATTTTCATGTTTGAAACCGAAATTTGACTCCGTCTCAGATTTCAAATGCTTGCTTTTTTATTTAAGAAAATCTGTAATCTTGACTTAAACTTAACGTCTGAATGAAATGATAAAGGTCCACTCATTTCAGACTTTTAACATAAGTCTAAAATGAGAGCTCAAAATCTGAAATAATGCAAATGATAAGTAAGTACACTCCTACAAAAATTGAAAAAGAATTTATTTCATTTTCTTACACCACAATCAGAACCACCGCCACACCAATGCCACTACAAGACCATAACAACACCACACCACCACAAGACCACAACACAACCACCACCGCGAATTACAGTAAAACCACCATAAAATACAACACCACCACTGAGCACAAAAGTATATGTAATTCGCAATTTAATGTTTGAGATTTCGTATTTGTCTTCTCCAGAAGAAGAAATTGATTTGGTCTCATGGAAGAACTTCTCTTCAATTTTCGCATATTTATGTAACCATTTATTTTCGGATTCATCTAAACCACCACACACACCATCACCACCAGACACAATACCACAACCAACACCACAACATCCCCAACCACCACAACCACCAAGTAAAGATCCTTGTGAACACTCTTGATCTGTGAATCCTTGCCAGATCATCTTGTTTGAAACCCTCGCTAGATCTGGCAAAGGCTTAGCTTTAATCTTCGATGTAGAGAGATAAGGAGGAAGACAAAGAGCATATGAGAGAGGGAGAGGAAGAAAGTGAAATATTTTTAGAATTTTGTCCTAATCTTCCGTTCTAGAAACAGAAAAAGAGAGAGAGAGAGAGAGAGACAGGAACGACAGTGGGGGGAGAGACAAAGCAGGGGAGAGAGAGGGAGAGAGTAAATTTTTAAGAGAAACT
Source organism: Eschscholzia californica (assembly GCF_041429995.1). Classification (NCBI taxonomy): domain Eukaryota; kingdom Viridiplantae; phylum Streptophyta; class Magnoliopsida; order Ranunculales; family Papaveraceae; genus Eschscholzia; species Eschscholzia californica. The sequence continues at coordinate 6,258,466 of NW_028238198.1, read as the reverse complement.
AGGATTTTTCTTAGAAATATCAATGAATGCTAAAAATGTTAAATTTTAATTCAAACCTAGTGATTCAAATTTAAAAAACAAACACAAACTTGTTAACCAAGCCAATTTAGATTCAGACAAAAACAAAAAAAAGTAAACGAAACCTTCATCTACACTACTGTTTCTCCCTTCCACTTTTTGCCATCCTTATCACTTTTATGCCATTCTTTAAATAAATTCCTGACTGATTTCTATTTTTATCAAAATATAAATAAAAAAAATCATTATCTTAATAAGAGTCACAAATTTTTTTTTCTAGACAAGAGAGAAGAAGGAGGAGGAGTTTGTCAGCCGGTGATTTTATGGCGGATGGGTTAACGGAACCCTTAAAGATTGCAGTGTCTTTAACCAAACTTAGTCACAATAAATTGATCAAGTCAAACTGTTAAAATTCATTGCCTTAGGATAAAAGACATCGCGTATAAAATCTCACATGTCTTAATTTGTGACCTAAGAGCACAAGTTAGAAAACAACATAAGAAATTGGGGCGAAGGCTGTATCTCAAGCTTTTTGTTCTTTACTTCTTTTTTTGTTGTCAAAAAGACTAGTCATATTTTTGCTTGGTCAAAATTCCAAATGCAATGCAACCCATGCAAGTAAGTTTTGTAGCTCTTTTGCAACTAGTCGTCACAAACTATTTTTTTTGGAATTTTGATTAAAACGTCATATATATTTTTTGTTTTGGTAAAACAGATCAGTCAACTTTTTTTAGTTTTCCGCTAAGTAGGTGTTTTTTTTAATTTGCAACAACATGCTACAGTTTTGTGACACTTTGCGACAACTTTACAATACCTTGCGACAACTTTGTAATACCTTACAATAATTTTGTAAAAAATATTGAATTTTTAACCAAACAATATATTAAATTGTGTCTTCAGTCCAAGTTCTTGTGTTCCTAACCAAAATTATAAATCGAAGTCTCAACTTTCACTTAATCAACCTTTTTGTTCAATTAATCCATGGAATAGTCATTGAAAAGATATTGTATTTGCTAATTAATACAAAAATAGTATTGGAAAAGGCATCCACTAGATATATGTGAAAGTGTCTCTATCCATGGACAAGATACCAGAAACTAATTTTCTAGCAAGCCAAAGACCAATGCATAGTGAATGGCAGAATTTTCAAAATCTATATTTCTTTGGTGTGTAATGTATGTTTGACAGTTGACCTTGATTGTAACATTTAAATCATTAGGGTGTTTCTTAATTTATAAATTTATTAGAATTTCTAAATTAAATTATCTTAATTTTTTTAGGCTAATTTCACCCCCAATGTCGAACTTCAATTGTATTTTTCCTCTCGTTATTCTTTCTTTTTTCTTAGAGAAACAAACTGACATGGACCCATTAACAGAGGCACTTGAATATGAATCTAGAAAGAAACAAGGAGAAGAAGGAGAGAAAACAAATAAAAAAGAGGGCATTCTTGTAAAAGGAATAAAAATACCTAAAAGCTAATCGATGGGCTGTTAACCAAGGGGATGAAATTAGACTCTTTGAAAGATGAGGACTAAAGTGGGAGGCTAGTCATAAACTAGGGACCCTTAATTAAAATGTGGCTCTTTGACATTCAAAGTAGAATTATCGTTTTTAGCCTCTTCACATCAATTAATAGTTCCATATTCAAACTAAATTCAAATTTGATACAATTAATTGCATAGAATAGTCATAAATTTTGTAGTATAAATAACCATCCATATTATGATAACAAATTCATCACAAATATGACAATATTTAGTACTCCAGGTTCTTTCATATTCTTATTTACTTTCTTTTTGTTCTCAATTTCATTTACAACTTCAGCTACCTCCATCCATGACAACTTCCTCAATTGCCTTACTACCCAACCTTCTCAAACACCCATTCCTGTTTACACCCCAACCAGTTCTAATTATACATCTACTTTACAATCTACTATACAAAACCTAAGATTCATATCCCCTACTTCTCCAAAACCTAATCTAATAATTACTGCCATGCATGAATCACATGTTCAAGCTTCTGTAATTTGTTCCCGGAAACTCGGAATTCAATTAAAAATTCGAAGTGGAGGACATGATTATGATGGTCTATCGTACGTATCTGATGTTCCTTTCGTGATTGTTGATTTGTCTAATTTACGATCGATTGTTGTTGATACAGAAAATAATAATGCATGGGTTCAATCTGGTGCAACCATCGGTGAAGTTTATTATAATATTGGAGTAAAGAGTAAAACCCTAGCATTTCCTGCAGGGATTTGCCCTACTGTTGGTGTTGGTGGTCACTTTAGTGGAGGTGGGTATGGTACTTTATTAAGGAAATATGGTCTTGCTGCTGATAATGTTATTGATGCTCGAATAGTCGACGTTAACGGCAGAATTTTAGATAGAAAAACCATGGGAGAAGACTTGTTTTGGGCCATTAGAGGTGGAGGTGGAGGAAGCTTTGGAATCATTCTTTCATGGAAGATCAAATTGCTTTCTGTTCCACCAACTGTCACTGTTTTTACAATCTCTAAAACCTTACAACAAGGTGCTACTTCACTTGTTCATAGGTGGCAAGAAATTGCACATACACTTCCTAATGATCTTTTCATTAGAATCCTCTCAACCGTTGCGAATTCTAATCAAAGAGGAGATAAAACTATTCAAGCTTCATTCAACTCCATGTTTCTTGGAAGTGCCAAGAATCTCCTAACTTTGATGAAAGATAGATTTCCTGAGTTGGGTTTGGAGAGAAAAGATTGTACTGAAATGAGCTGGATTCAATCTACCCTCTACTTTGCTGAATTCAAAATTGATGGTCCTCTAGAAGCCCTCTTAAATAGGACACAAGAGAAGAGGTTTTATAAAGCAAAATCGGATTACGTGAAAGAACCCATTTCACAAGTTGGATTAGAAGGACTATGGAGAAGGTTATTAGAAGAAAAGCAACCTGTGGTGATCTTTAGTCCTTATGGTGGAAAAATGAGTGAGATTTCAGAATCCGAAATTCCGTTCCCACATAGAAGTGGAAACTTATTCAAGATTCAGTATTTGGCATATTGGGAAGGGTTGGATGAAACTGAGAACCAAATCAACTGGATTAGGAAGCTATATCAATATATGGCACCTTATGTTTCAAGATCTCCAAGAGCTGCATATCTCAACTACAGAGATATTGATTTAGGTCAGAGCAAAAACGGCACGGCAACATATTTACAAGCTAAGACTTGGGGCGAAAAATACTTTAAGAATAACTATGAAAGGTTAGTGCATGTGAAGACCAAGGTTGATCCTGGAAATTTCTTCAGAAACGAACAAAGCATTCCTTTTGTTCCATATGCTTAATTGGAGAAGAAAAAAATAGGACACTTGAATGTCTTGATCATCATATCATGGTCAGATTGATTACATTCTAGGTATAAAATAAAGACTATGTAATTGATATTACTTGTACTTCTGCAATTTATCCTCATATTTGAAAACATAAAAAAAGAGTTGTAATATACTATTATTAGCTTACTATAGCCTATGGTTTTCTTATGGTGAAACAAATTTAAGGAGACTCCAAGTTAATTTATAAAGAAAACTATGACACGTCTATCGCACTCAACATGAATTAACTCTTCAGTTAAAATGGGGTCAAAATGGAAATTGGATAAATGGGGGGGGGGTGAAAAGAACAAGTTGATCACACTTTGGGGGCTCAACATGAATTAGCAATTTCAAAAAGGAAATCATGAAGGCGCCCATCAATGTTACTAGAAACTAGGGGTGGGAATCGGTCCGGGCGGGAAACGGACACTAACTCAACCGGTCCGGGCGGAATGAACACGAGTCCTAAGTGTCCACTCGGACATCCGCACAAAACGGGCGGACATTTTGAATTTTTCTCCAACAAAGTGCCCGTCCGTGACCGTTTTGATAGTCGGGCAAACCGGGTATCGTTCGGGCGGATACTGGTCACTAATGAACAAATAAAGAAACTTTTATTCGAAATAAAAAATGTTTAGTCGCTAAATACAACTTTCTAAAACTCCCACTTTACAATTCTAAAAAGTAAATATATTCAAAATCGCAAGATAAGTATTGAGATTTCTCATGGATTATAATCGGTTTATATGCTTCTTCTCATGGATTACGATCGGTTTATTGTGGATTCTCGGGTTATTGATGAGATACTGAGATTTTGGAGGAGATAGAGACAAGAGAAGTAGAACGACGAAGACAAGATTAAGAAAAGTGATTTCTAGAGTTATTTATTTACTCTTGAAATCTAATGGTTGTAGCTAACTCTACAAACCTAAAGGCTTAAAATCAATCATATAGGCGGGCGGATATAACGAGTAGGATAAACGGACGGGTGTGGACGGGTTCGGTCGGGCGGACGATATAAGCGGGCGGACGATATAAGCGGGCGGACTCGGTCGGACCACCGGGTAAGGACCTATTCCCGCATCCATCCGCTTAAGATCTTTCGGTCGAGTGGGTACGGACCGATTCGGGCATCGGACGGTCACGGACTCTTCGGACTCGGACGGTCGTGGGCGGATTCCGGGTTTCCGGGCCAAAATCCCACCCCTACTAGAGCCTCCAGTGCAGTTAAAAGCGGCTTCTCTCAATACAAACCCTTTAACTTCTGTGTTTGACATGAAATCGGTTGACTCCAACGGACTTTGGTTCCAAAATTCAGCTCGAACCCACTGATTTCAAAGGGACGCAAAACATTTTCTTCTATTCTTGTTTCTGTTCTTCACAGAATCACAACTATACCCTAAAATCAGAAACGTTACTTCTCTCTAAGTTTGCTTCTATGTGCAATAATTTTTGAAGTATTTGAAGTTGAGATAAAAATCTCTAAAGTCTCTTTCTCTCTCTAAACTCGTCAGTAGACGAATTAAAATTGAAAAAACATCTATTCTTAACTGTTTCTATGATTGAAATCGGTTGAGGATTCCTCAATCGGCTGAAAGAGGATTTTCTTCTATGATTTTTATATGAATTTTTGGTTGAATAAGGTAGTCTTAATTGTGGTGAACTTTAGTGATTTGGATAGTGTTGAGAAAGTTGTTGTAGATAGATGGATTGATTAGGGCTAACCGGTAGGTTCAAACCGCTTCCGCTAGAAAACTTGACGGGTCTAAGCTGATATCTATATAACTAGGGTTCCGCCGCGTCCTACGGACGCGACAAATCCCTCTTGGCTAACGCCGGAGATGACAATTAAATCAATGTTCCTAAGAAGAACTCTCTGGATATGGAATAACAAATAACAATGAGTAATAAAGATGATGTCAAAAACTTAAATCGTGATAGAAAATCGAGTAGGGAGAGAAATACGTGGTAGTAGTTATTAGAGGGATATCCCAACCGATTTTGGTCGATTTACACTAATACCCTTTTATTTTGATTTAATTTACATTAAGAAGATATTATCCAGCCGTCGGATGTGATATCTGTCAAACTCCCAATAAAAATAGACGGCAAGACTTATCCCTCATGTAACCGACTGACCTGTTTTAATATATAGGATAAAGGAGGAGAGTATCTTTTCCCCTCCTCCCAATGGCCAAGATTTACTCTCCCATTTTTATTCAATAATGGTTGGGATTCATTTACTCAAAATTTGAGGGTTCAGATTTGATTAGAATTCATTCAAGGGTTGAGATTATGAGCATCTTTTCAAAGATCTCATTTTTCTTTGGGAATATTCATATTATTATTGTAGGCACCTCATTTACATATGGATCCCTTAAACTTTAGCTTTTAAGAGTGCCTATAGCTGCAATGTGGGGCGCGTTAGATCAACCACTATTATCTTAAAGCCAACCTCCCGTGACGCATCTGATAGAAGGGTCAGTGCCCGACGGGCACAGGTTATACCCTCATTGTTTACAAAACCAATTGAACCTACCGTCACTGCTGAAGACGCTTAAAATCGACATTAGTTCAGAAAATCAGCTCACGTCCACCGATTTGGGGGTGTCGATAGCCAGGGTAATCATAGAGAATTTGCCACAGTCAAAGGAGCAGGGAAGGTGCTAATAATAAAAATGGAGCCGCCTTTAAAACTTCTCAATTAAAATTGCATTGCATTAAGATTTTCTAAAATAATTAAAGACATATGAAGGTAAAGACGAGAGCTGGGTCTGGAAAAAACGCAAAACACCTCATGTAAGTATTAAAGGCATATCTTTCCGGGAAAGGACCTTTTTGGGAAAGTTAGAGAAAATAGGAACTCGAGTAACCGTTTTTTAGAGAGAGATCTTAGTTTTTGGTTGTTTTTCCGGCGAAGCAGGCCTTCCTTCGCCGAAGTCCCCTTCGATTTTGAATGGGAGGAAATTATTTTTAAGTTTTCTATGTCTTAGGTTTAAGTTTGAAGTTACCATTTCTCTTTAAGAGAGAGATGGATGGGTTTCCCACGTGAAAAAGTCCCCTTCGCCGAAGTCCCCTTCAAATTTATCTTAAGTGAGGCGCCTTTAACACTTATAGATGCGCCTTTAAAGCTTCTCACGTGGAAAAGTGTCTAATTACAAATAATCGGGGTTCATGTAGAACTTCTCCTAAAAAGTCTTTCTTTATGCGCAAGGGAAGTGTTAGTGGCGTCCGCACAGGTTAAAGCGACTCCTTCCCTCACAAATTCTCCCTCAAATTTGTCAATCTGATTAAGCGTCTTTAACGATACAGACCCATTTAAAATTTCCCCATGCCCAATGTGTTTGATGTAAAAGAAAATGGTAAGTGTATTTAGAAAGATGCATTCTTACTTGAAAATACCCTACAGTATATTCACAATATACACAATACGATATAATATTGGGTTTTTGGAGCTTACCCCCTCAAAACTAATTGGTAATTGAGTTTACCCCCTCCAGTAATTGGTAATTGAGCTTACCCCCTCAAAAGAAATCTCAATATTCAAGCAGCCAAACTCGCCAAGTGGGCTCGCAAAAAGGATAGATCTAAATCGTGGAACGATATTCCGTACTTTCTGTTAAGTATGTATTGTAATGCTACTCTGGTACCTTAGTTTTAATATGTCTATCTTTTAACAAAAAAAACTTTAACAATCAAACCAATATGTAGGTTCAAGCAGCTCAAGCTCGTCGTCTATAAGGAAAACCAATGCATTCGCCATCCAACACTCGCCAAAGAGTTACTACATCACATACTTTTCTCTCGTGCGTGCGATGCATTCATTGATTTTGTCGCCACTAACGTGCTTAGGGTCCACCAACAATAATTTAGAGATGAATATTTTGATTACTTTAATAAAAGAATGAATAAATTCAGTAGGTTTACAAAGTGTGTTAAATACCGCAGGATGCAACTAATAGATTAGTTTATTATAAAAACTTTATAGTAATGTTTTTTTTTCAATAACAGTTTTTTCAATAACAGTTTTTTCAATAACAGGGATTTACCCTCAATTCAACCCACCTTAAGGCATTTACTCGGCCAAATAGCCCCCAATATTTCCTGAAGAAAACCTCCTCATGCAATTATTCATATTAAATTAAAAATGTTTATAAAAAAACTATTAAGTTATATATGTTTATTTAAACTATTAAAATGAGGAATTTATTTTAATATATTAATTTAAAATAAAATTTTTATTGTTTTATGTGTTATTACTAAATCTATCATTAGTTATATTCTTTTTTGTTAAAAAATAAAACTTAATGACGGTGTCAACATTTATATTACAATAATAAAAAAAAGAAAACAATAAAACCAGTTCGATTAAAACTATATAAAATAAAATATTTTAAATTTGACCGAAATATTAGTACATATTTAGTGTTAAGTCTACATCCTAACATCTTATAGTTTCTTTTAACTACTTCATTTTTTGTTTTATAGGGTTTTACTCGGAGAGAAGCCTGTTTCTTTTCAGAAGTGATGATATAGTTCAGCTTCATCATCACTAAATAAAAAATCCTTACAAATGGGATATTCTATATCTTTGTTGCAACACCTAAGACTGTATCATCCACCTCACCCAAATAACACCCCTCAAATTGAACACCTACCATCAACATCGGTTTTAATTTATTACAAATAAAATTGTTAAATTTTTATTTTTCATATCTTTAATAAATTTTAAAAGTATATATTTTTAAAATAGATATCTTTAGTTCATTATTTTTCGACGATCATCTTTAGTTTATATTTTCGATTACACGTCTCCAGTTTAATCTTAATAGCGTAACATAAGTAGAATTCACATTAGTTTAACTTTAGTATTTTTTTAATTTTTAATATTTAAAAATTTTATTTATTTTTAAACCTTTATAAATTTTAATTTTATAAATTTTTAATTGTTTTATGTATAATTTACTAAATCTCTCATTAGTGATTATCATATTTTGCTAACGAATAAAACTTAATGATGGTTGGCTATTATAAAATATAAAATTTATTTTAATATATAATAATTTAAAATATATAGAAAAATATGCAAATAGAAATATAAATCAAAAGCATAATAATTTTTGTTAAAAATGACACTGTTTAATTTTTACTTTTCATATCTTTAATAAATTTGAAAGAATATACTTTTTAAAATAGATATCTTTAGTACATTATTTGTCAACGAACATCTTTAGTTTATATTCTCAATTACACATCTACAGTTTAATCTTAATAACGTAACATAAGTAGAATTCACATTAGTTTAACTTTAGTATTTTTGGCACTTTTTATTTTTAGAAATTTTTAATTGTTTTATTTATTATTTACTGAATCTATTATTAGTTATAATCATATTTTGCTAACTAAGAAAACTTAATGATGGTGCCAACAATTTATATTATAAAAGTAAAAAAACAAAACTGTAAAATCATATCGATTAAAATTATAGAAAATAATATAATTTAAATTTAATCGGAATATTTTTTCGTACAACTACTTTGATTCTTCATCGACGCTCTTATATTTCCTCAACACTTTTTGTGTCATTGTCGGCACTTATACAATTATAGTCGACATGTTCTTATCAAACTCTATCGAGATTTTATGTTTATCAAAATCTATTGTTATTTATGTAATAGCAATCAGCTTGGCAGCAACTCTATTACAGTAGCATTTCTCATATTTCAAATTGCTATTAATAATAATGGGTTAATTCCATTTTAACCCCCTAAAGATGAGCAACTCGCCAAAATGGCCCCCTAAAGATGACCAGCTTCTAATTTGGCTCGCTTTTATATATTTTCGTCAGTCAATTGGTAATCAACTTAACCTCAGACTTTCTATCACAAACTCCCTCTCAAATTTATCTTAAGTGAGGCACCTTTAACACTTATAGATGTGCCTTTAAAACTTCCCACGTAAAAAAGTGTGAATTATTTACAAATAATCGGGGCGCATATAAAACTTCTCTTAAAAAATCCTTCTTTGCGCGCAAGGGAAGTGTTAGTGGCGTCCGCACAGGTTAAAACGTCTCCTTCCCTCACAAATTCTCCCTCAAAATTTTCAATCTGATTAAGCGTCTTTAACGATACAGACCCATTTAAAATTCCCTCATACCCAATGTGTTTGATGTAAAAGAAAATGGTAAGTGTATTTAGAAAGATGCATTCTTACTTGAAAATACCCCACAGTATATTCACAATATACACAATACAATACAATACAATATTGGGTCTTTTGAGCTCACCCCCTCAAAACTAATTGGCAATTGAGTTTACCCCCTCCACTAATTGGTAATTGAGTTTACCCCCTCCAGTAATTGATAATTGAATTTACCCCCTTAAATTTCGATTTTTTGTCAAGACTACTAAGGAAGTGTTTGGTATGTGATAAATAAAATCATAAATTAAAAAATATATAAACAAAATCAATCTTTACTAATCATATTCCCGACCAAATCAAACAATAAAGCAAGGTGGAATCTCTACTAGAAATCATATTGAAGAATAATTGATCTTGGTAGTCACAATTATTTCACGTACGCCAAACACAACTTTTGTGTTTTTGTCAATAATAGTAAGTCTAAGGGGGTAAGCTCAATTACCCATCATTGAGGGGGGTAAACTCAATTACCAATTAGTTTTGAGGGGGTAAGCGCAAAAACCCCTACAATATTTGTCATCTTTTGTTGAGATTTTCACATACCATTGATAAATATGTTTCCTATTATTTTCAAATTCAAAATCTATTCGTCTTTGGTATAAGAAGAGTAATGTTTAGTAAATGGAGTGCATTAAATAGGGAGAGCATTCATTTTAGGATAGAGAGAGATGGACACTATTTTCAGAATATCCCAAAATTAAAAGTTGGTCCCTCACCTAAAACTTTGTTCGGTCAAAGAGAGGGAAACCCCTAAAACTCTGTTCGATCAGAGAAAGAGAAACCTCTAAAGTTATGTTCGATCAAAAAGAGATAGAGACGTTGTTTAATCAAAGAGAGACAGAGATGTTGTTCGATCAAAGATAGAGATAGAATTGTTGTTCGATCAAAGAAAGAGATAGAGATGTTCGATCAAAGAGAGAAATAGAGATGGAAACCCTAAATCCTAGATGACAAACACAACCCTCATCTCCATCGAAGGGTTCATACATATTGTTATTGTTTGATTTCTTCATAGATTTTTAGCATTTTAACAAGTTTTGCTTAGAATAAATAAAAGTTTCATGAATGAAAATAGTGAACATTTTCATCCCGAACCATTGAAAAGTTAACAAATTTCGTCCAGGACGGATTAAAAAATAAACCAATTTCAGCCGAGCCGACCGAAATTTGTTGTCTTTTTCACTCAACACAATCAGAAATCCTTTACTAGAACAAAAATGACCTAAAACCCTAAAAATATTTGTTAAACCTTTGAAGAAGACAAACAAATGATTTTTTTACCTGAGACATATTATCTTCATTGAATATGTCTTTGTTTAAGTCTAAATCTTCGTTTAGCTCTCGTTTAAGTCGATATTTTCATTTAAGTCGATGTCTTCGTTTAAGTAAAAAGACTTTTCGTTCTTGATGTAGGTTGCCTCCTTTATTAATGGAGGTTTCCATGGGGCCTTGATGCATCATTAAAAGCTTGTATCTAATACAAAACGTTAGTAAATTTATGTATTTTCAAGTTTTTTTTAATATCAATTGAGATGTTGATAGTAGTGATCGACATTAGGGTTGGGTTGTTTATGTGAGACAAAACTGCAAGTGAATAGAATATTAGATTTATTGTTAATTTTATTCAAGTTCATTTTTAGCATTATTTATTAAATGATCCTTATAACGCTCTCCTCAAACTCAGGGCTGTGTTTGGGCCCGTGCGAGCAGGGCCGTCGCACATGGCCCCCCACCGACAAGAGCCCGTATTCGATAATATCGTAATAGTTACAGTATATAAAATAAATATACAGACATGTTCATAAAATGTCACTTAGTCGAGATGGTTGGAATTGGTTGTGTCCAACCGTGTTGCAGTGGGTTCGAAACCAAATCAAGTTTGCTTTTTAGCTGGTTTTGTAATGTTCATGGTACATTGCTAATTGACTCTCTATTTTTTACTTTGTTATACTTCTTTTTAACATTTTGTTACGTATATCGGTGCATTTCTTTAATTTTTGAAGAACTTTTTGAAATAAAAATCTAAAATTCGTTAAAAGAATTCGAAAGTATGTATGTGAAAATCATGATACGAAAATGCTACATTCAAAAACCAACTTTTAGATTCTAAACTATATCTTCTACAAAGAAAGAATACATTTTAACAAAGAAAATATACCTTGTTCGAGTTTTGTTTAATTGTAATTTTTTTTTGTTCAAACTGGCCTAGATTCAAATTTCGCACGGGGCCCTTAAACTCTCAGCCACGGTCCTGGAGTTAAACTAATTTGGTAAAGGAAGAACAAATATATAAAATGACATTTCTAACGCAGTGTCCATACCAGATATCGCTCTTCCTACACCAAAGACCTATTCCTAATAGAATAATAGATGTATATTTTGATAAAAGTATATTTGGAAATATACATAATGTATTTTCTATTTGGGAAGATATAACTTACCACTAAAAGTATCTTTGGTTTCTATAGAATTTTAGAAACAAACTTTATATATTCTGAATTAATGTGATTATTCTTAAAAAAATATTGGGTCCAAATTTCCCTTCTTGAAATACAATATGTGAACCTTCATGAATAGTACGGTGCAAATTCACAAAGGATTTGTGGGAAGAAATTTTCCTAATAATGACTTTCAACTAATCTCGATTGAAATAGCTCAAATATTGTTTTAGGGATAGCGTATCTCATATATATTTCAAGTCTCTTGATATCTCTCTCAATATTTCATATTCCGCATAATTACGTAACACCTATCTGATGATTAAAAGCATTATTCTTATAATATATTAAGTTGAAGTTCCGTTAATATTACCTTAAGCTGAAAAAAATAGACAACGTAGAGGAAGTAAATATCAATCTTTTTCTCAAAAAATGATAAATTACATGTCGTAGAACTAAATATAAATGCATCAGGCTCTTACTTTAAATATTTATAATATTCAATTAAGCTAAACCATAATTTAAAGAAGCATCAACGGGAATGCTTTGTTCATTTCTGAAGAAATTATAGGGGTCAGAGTTGGTCTTCGTTATTACTAACCTTACGTAGTTGTTTTTGAAGTACTTTTTCCCCCAAGCCTTACCTTGTGAGTATGTTGTTGTGCCATTTTTACTCTGACCTAAATCAATATCTCTATAGTTGAGATATGCAGCTCTTGGAGATTTTGAAGCATAAGGTTCCATGTATTTGTATAGTTTCCTAATCCAATTGATTTGATCCTCAGTATCTTCCAACCCTTTCCAATATGCCAAATACTGAATCTTGAATAGGTTTCCTTTTCTATGTGGGAATGGAATTTCAGATTCTGAAATCTCATTCATTTTCCCACCATAAGGACTAAAGATTACCACAGGTTCCTCTTTTTCTAATAAAATTTTCCATAGTCCTTCAAATCCAACTTGTGAAATGGGTTCTTTCACATAATCAGATTTTGCCTTGTAAAATCTCTTATCTTGTTTCCTACTTAATAGGATTTCTAAAGGATCATCAACTTTGAATCCAGCAAAGCAGCTAGTAGATTGAACCCAACTCATTTCTTTGCAATCTTTTCTCTCCAAACCCAACTCAGGAAATCTCTCTTTCATCAAAGTTAACAGATCCTCAGTATTTCCAAGAAATATTGAGTTGAATAAAGCTTGGACAGTTTTGTTTCCTGTTCGTTGACTAGAATTCGTGACGGTGAAGAGGATTCTAATGAAGAGATCATTAGGAAGTCTATGTGCTATTTTTTGCCACTTATAAACAAGTGAAGTTGCACCTTGTTCTAAAGTTTTAGGGAGAGTAAAAACAGTAACAGTAGATGGAACAGAAAGCAATTTGATCTTCCATGAGAGAATGATTCCAAAGCTTCCTCCACCTCCACCTCTAATTGCCCAAAACAAGTCTTCTCCCATGGTTTTTCTATCTAGAATTTTTCCCTCAACGTCGACTATACGAGCATCAATTACATTATCAGCAGCAAGACCATATTTTCTTAACAAATTACCGTACCCGCCTCCACTAAGCTGACCACCAACACCAACAGTAGGGCAAATTCCTGCAGGAAATGCTAGGGTTTTACTCTTCACTCCAATATTATAATAAAGTTCGCCAACTGTTGCACCAGATTGAACCCATGCAGTACCGTTTTTTGCATCTATAACGATAGAACGTAGGTTAGACAAATCAATAACCACGAAAGGAACATCGGAAACGTATGAAAGACCATCATAATCATGGCCACCGCTTCGAATTTTTATCTGAATTCCGAGTTCCCTAGAACAAACTACAACATCTTGAACATGTGATTCATTCAAAGGTGTAATTACAAGCTTAGGTTTTGGAGAAGTAGGGGATATGAATCTTAGGTTTTGTATAGTAGATTGCAAGGTAGATGTATAGTTAGAACTGGTTGGGGAGTAAACAGGAATTGGGGTTTGAGAAGATTGGGTGCTAAGGCATTGAAGGAAGTTGTCATAGATGGAGGTTTGTGAGGTGCCCAATGAAATTGAAAACGAAAACAAAGAAAATAAGAATATGAAAGAACTAATACCCATCTTGTTAATTTGGGTGAGAGAGATTTTGATGAGTTTTTCATCACAAAATAGTTGATTATTTATACTATGAAATATATGACCACTCTATGAAAATTGTGATCATTCTATGAAATTTATATATGGTACAAAATTTAATTTTTTAAACGCGCATGTTACACGTCAATGAGTGCATGTTCAGAGTCCATATTAAATTTGTTAATGTATCTATACGCAAAAGGAATGTACGTATTATAAACCAAAGATATTTTCAACAACAAAAAAAAGAATTTCTATGGATATTGTATTTAATAAAATGGTTGATCTTCTTTGTGAATTTTCCTCGTATGAATGATTTTGTAATCAATAGAATATTTCTCAAGAAAAGAATCAATAGAATAAAAATCAGGCAAGCCACTAGGGAAATTTTACAGAAATGGACCTTGGGGACATGTACCTTAAAGTTTTTCGTTCTTTTTTTAATACATTTTTTAACCTATTCTCTTGATACAATAAGAAAAAGAAAATACCTTTTAGTTCAAATAGGGATTCAGACATTATATCATGTTGAGTTTGTGGTCATCCAACTCAAAATTAATTGGCAATGAGGGGATAAGACCTAGACATTATATTCTTGATTGCTAGGTCGCCCTTCTTCCATGTCAGACTATTCTCACACCCTCTCCTCTAGGCTTGATTTCATTTTGGCCCCTCTAAAGACGGTCAACTCATGAACATCGCCCCTTCTTCTAAAATTAGCATTTTTTTTTTGTTTTCAATTTACTTTTGTGTTTATTACCTTTCTCATGATGCCCAATTTGCCCTTACGCTCAAGATATGTGAATATCTACAATGGTCAGTTTCATATATTTAGAATATTTATTGTTATATATCTAATATTATTGTTGAATAGATTTTATATTGTTTCTTAGTAATTAGCTAGAAGAAACTAGCAAATCGTAATTTATGCCGAACAAAAACTAGCAAATCGTAAATCCTAATTTCTCTATAAACGAGAGAGGGTTTTAAGAATTAAATCATTCGATACTTTTGATTAGATATCATTGTAATGAATTACCACAATTGTGAGGAGTGTGTAGTTGGTGTGGTTTTCTTCGAGGATGTAGTCGTGAATGTCCGACCAAACCTCGTTAAATATGGTGTTCTTTATTCATGTTTATTTAGTGATTTAACAATTAGAAACTAGTAAAGATATTAAAAACTAACAGATATTAGAAATTATCAAATATTAGCGACTAGTAAATTAGAAACTAGTAGTATTCCCAACTCTATAAACGAGGTCTTGTATTTCTTGTGAAAATCAGCAAGAAATAAACACAATTTATTTGATCATTTTGAACTCAACTGGTTTAAAATTATTTAAGATGTCAAGAAAACACAGACATTATAATCTTCATTTTTTTAGAAATGATAATATATTAATCGTAGTGTTGAAAAGAATACCTCTCAATAAGTTACAAAGGCCAAGGGGGCTCAATTAAGACAGGGTATATATGCCGATCAAGATTTTCTTTGGTTTTGCCCAAGGTGTTACTTGTTTTTTCTTCGGTTATTTTTCAAATGGCCCCTACTTTATGACCAGCTTCTCGCATAGCCCCTACTTTATCAAAAATACTCAGATGACCTTCTTTTTCCGTTACCGTCACATGTCCGTTAAATTCTTTTTTCCTCTCCCAAAACTACCCTTTCGCGTTGTCATCTCTCTCGCCACCTCATCATTTTCTCCGATAAAGTCGCCGATCGGCCAAAATTTTTGGCGACAGACTGGCGACCTTCGTACTTTAAAAAAAAATCTTCTTTATTTTTCTCTCTCCACTAGGGTTTGGGAAACACACAAACCAGATATACGGTTTGTGTTTTCCCAAACCAAATCTGTTGAAGCTTCAATAGATCTGGTTTGGATTCAACAGATCTGGTTTGGGTTTTCCCCAAACCAAATCTAGGGTTTGGGGAAATCCAAACCAGATCTAAGGGTCTGGGGAAACGCCAAACCCTAGTGGAGAGAGAGAGAGAGAAAGAAAAACAAAGAGAAGAAATATATTTATTTTTAATGTGAAGGTCGTCGGAAATTTTGGTAGGCCAGCGACTTTATCAGAAAAGATGATGAGGTGGCGACAGAGAAGTTGACAATGCTTAAGGGTAGTTTTGGGAGAGGGAAAGATAATTTAACGGACATTGTGACACTAACGGAAAAAGGTCATTTGAGTATTTTCTATAAAGTAGGTAACTACACGGAAAGCTGGTCATAAAGTATGGGGCATATGAAAATTAACCCTTTTTTTTTCTCAAAAACGTGTTACTTTTTTTTTTTTTTTTTTGTTGAACTATCAAAAACGTGTTACTTGTTGGAGATAAGATTTTTCTTCTCATTAATTTTAGTGATATTCCATTCTTTGAAGAAATCCTCATTGAGTTCTGATTGGCCAATTGGGCCATTGGATATTCATGAAAGTCATGAAATGATTCCAAATCTGGTGGTGCCATACAACAAATTATATCGGGCTCTGCTGATGAGTTGAAGTCAGAATAATTATAAATCAACACCGCCCTTTAAAAACTAGTTTTTGCTCCCGGGCGGAGATATTATAGTTAACAGATCAGCGCCACCTTTTGTGGAGGAGATAAATTAGTTACCCAGATTTATTGGGTCCTTTTCACGGTTATTAGGCAGTTTTGAGCGGTTCTTTTTTAATTTTTTTCAAATCTTCTCGGAAACCGGCTTCTTAAGCCTGGGTTTCCTTCATTAGTCGCCCTATAGGGGTTTCTCATCCTCAAAGTTTTAGACTTTATCTGGTTTAGTTTGTCATTAATAATGGAATCAACAAATGCAGAGTTAATACAGCAATTCTCAGAATTAACTACAGAGGATCCTCCAACGATTCAAGTTGAAGGGGCAGATCTTTTACCGTGGAACAATGAAGTTATTAAAAACGGGGTTGTTTGGATTCAGAGTAATAAAAAAGTAGACATTGCTCAAGCTGTGATGCGATTATCTAGGGTGATTCACGGACCGAATAAATTTCTATTATCGGAAGTTCAAGATAATTTATTTCTTATGAAATTCAATACGGGGACTGAATTAGATATTGCATTAGAATGCTCACCATGGGTTATACAGGACGAATTAATTATATTACAGAAGTGCCAACCGGACACACCACCAGGGAATCACGTTTTCGATAAGGCATGGTTTTGGATCCAACTCCATGGAGTACCAACGGCATACCTCAACAGTACAGCAATTAATCGAATGGCGGGTTCAATTGGAAATTTTGTCCCCACAACGAAGGAAGAGGCGTCCAAATGGAGTCTGTTTGGGCGAGTGCGAGTGGAATTAGACATTACTAAGAAATTACCGCCTCGGGTTAATCTAAAATTGTCTGATCATAAACTGATTTCTATAGAAATTCGAGTGGAGAAATTACCCCGTTTTTGTATCTATTGTGGGTTGTTGGGACACACTATGAGATTCTGTCCTACTGTCCTTGCTTTTGGAGACATCCTTAAACAGGACATTGATGATAACACCCGAACATATGTTGAAAAAGCCTTAGTTCCTAAATATAAAGAGGAATACAAAGTTCCTTTTACCACTAGAAACCCTATTCGAGAATTGGGTTCGTTTGAATGTAATATTATTCCAAGATTGGCTAATCTAAATTTAAATGATAATGTAGGTACAGGAGAGGAACAAGATCCAGCAAATATTTCCATTAACCAAAATTTTGGAGATCTCCTTTACAACCTAATTGATGCGAAGAAATCCAAAGTTCAACGTAAAACCGGTGACTCGTCGGTCTACTCTAACACTCTTTATTCGGAATGTCAAACAGATTCGAAAAGGAAACAGAGCCGAGATCGTTCAAATTTGGTGGTCGACATGGAAGAGGACACGTCCACACAAACTGTTAGAGCCATTAAACAGTATAAGCACACTCCTCGCAACTTGCAAGAGGGGAGTCAACAGGATAGGGTACCGGCAACCCAAATGCCGCAGGGGCCATGACTGCTTTTGCATGGAATTGTCGGGGTCTAGGGAACACCCGACAAAGGAGACACTTTCACAGTTCCTTGGGGCTATTAAGCCTTCTATTGTATTTCTTTCGGAAACGAAAATTTCCAATTATATTCCTCTTACTTGTTTTACTAAATATAATTTAACTAATTTTTATTATGTTCCCTCCACGGGTCGTAGTGGTGGTCTTATCCTACATTGGACCCAGGACATACAATTAGATATTCTCTATTCGTCGCCTAATCTTATACATGCGACTATTCGGAACGTGACGGATAACATCCCTTGGGATTTTTTCTTTATCTATGGACCCCCACAGGTCAATAATCGGTCAATATTTTGGACCACACTTTTACATCGTATTGAGGGCATAACTAACCCATATTGTTGTATGGGTGACTTAAATGCATTACTAAATCAATCAGAGAAATGGGGAGGAAATACTCACATACCTTTTATGTCTAATTTTCAGAAATTTGTGCGTGATGCGAATCTTATGGATCTTGGTTTCAATGGTCCGGCTTTCACTTGGACGAATAGTAAATCAATTCATCACCTAACTAAAGAAAGATTGGACAGAGTCTTGTGTAATGCTGATTGGCTACTCAAATTTCCAACGGCAGGAGTCTTTCATTTGCCTCGTTACAACAGTGATCATGCTCCCATTCTTTTGAAATTCAATGTCCAAGGTAGTACTATGTATACTATCTCAAAATTTGAGGTATTTTGGACTAAGCACGGGGACTACTCAACTATTTTCAAAGAAAAATGGGATCAGAGTTCGGGTAACTTTACAGACAAGATACAAGAAGTAAAGGAGGAAATCAAAAGATGGAGTAAGAAGGCATTCGGAGTTATTAAAAATCGTCTTGCAATACTTAAGAATAGACTGTTGAATATCCAAAAGTTAGACCCAACAAATGATATTCTGAATATAGAGAGTGACATCCAAGAAGAAATATTATTTTTAGAAGGTATAAGTTGTACCAGGGCAGAACAGAGGGCAAAGGTAAATTGGGTCCATAATGGGGACAGGAACACTAAGGCTTTCCACTTAGCAATGTCTACCAGAAAACAGAAAAATACCATTCACCAATTAACTAAGTCTAACGGTCAAATCACAAGAAATATCGAAGAGATTGAGGCGGAATTTACGGCTTTTTTTCAGAATTTATTTTCGGCAGATCAAGTTACTATGCCCCCTACCGAGTTACTTAATTCATACAAAGTTTTTTCGGCCGAACAAATAGGCGACATCTCAAGGATTCCGTCAGCAGAAGAGATAAAAGCAGTGGTGATGGAAATGGGAGCAGTGAAGAGTCCTGGACCGGATGGATTACCATGTTTTTTCTTCCAACATAATTGGGAAGTAATTGGTCCTGAACTTATATGCTACATACAAGACATCTTCACATCAGGTTCTATCGATCCAACTTTAAATTTTACCACTATCGCTTTAATCCCTAAAACTAGGAATCCGAGTTTCGCTTCTGAGTTCAGACCTATCTCCCTATGTAACTCGGTCTATAAATTCATCACAAAAATCATCGCCAACCGCCTTAGACCTTACCTGGAAGAATGTATAGCTTGGAATCAAAACGCTTTTGTCCCTAATAGGCAAATTATTGATAATATAATTATCACAAAAGAATTAATCCATTCCATGCATAATTCCAGAGCTAAAAAAGGGGCCTTCTCTTTAAAGATGGATATGGCCAAAGCATACGACCGTGTTGATTGGTCTTTTCTCAAACTAGTCCTTATTGCCACGGGACTTGAAGGTCGGATTCTAAACCTGATCATGTCCTGTGTCACCTCGACCCGATTTAATATTCAGATAAATGGGAATAGAGTTGGGGACTTTTCGGCCTCTAGAGGTCTAAGGCAGGGATGCCCGTTGTCCCCCTACCTTTTTATCCTCACCTCTCAATCTCTCTCTCTTTTATTTGATTTATATACAGCTCGAGGGTCTTTTACAGGTTACAAGCTCAATCCGGACAGTCCTAACATATCTCACCTACTGTTCGCGGATGATTTGATTGTATTCGGAAAAGCAAATACAACTAATTTAAACAACTTAATACAACTAATGAACCATTATTCTTCTTTCTCGGGCCAGCAGGTTAATTACTCCAAATCATCTCTATTCTTTGGCAGAGGCATTCATCAAAGCATCCAGAATCAATTTATAACTCGACTTTCAGCACCACTAATGTCCGATCAAGAAAAATACCTTGGATCACTTATCCTCAAAAAAAGCAACAGAATACAAAGTTATAAGTGGCTAGTGGATAAAGTTAATAGTAAGCTCTCAGGATGGAAGAACAAAATGATAAGTCAACCTGGAAGAACTGTTCTTATACAATCGGTTTTATCATCGTTCTGTACGTATCCATGTGGGTATCAAATAATGCCAAAAGAAGTCATCTACGAATTAGAAAAGGTTGAAAGAAGTTTCTGGTGGGGTCATACAACTAATGAAAAGAAGATACATTTTATCAGATGGGAAATCATAACTAGTCCCAAAGTAAATGGAGGTCTAGGTATTAGATCGTTATATGAAGTAAACCAAGCTCTCATGGCCAAGATGACTTGGAGATTTCTAAATCACAAGGAGGCTACTTGGGTTCAACTTTTGAAATCTAAATATATTAAACAAGGAGACTTCTGGACTCATATTTGCCCAAGTAAATCGTCTCATTTTTGGCAAGCAATTACTCATATCAGAGAATCCATGAAAAGAAATATCATATGGAACATAGGAGATGGAAACTCTGTTAAAATCACTCAAGATCCTTGGTTACCCAACACAACAGACCATATCCCTATACCAACACTTCCATTCCCATCTACTATTACCACAGTTTCTGATCTAATGCAACATAATCAACAACAGTGGAATGTGCCATTGATTCAGGGGCATTTTGATCAAAGAACTTCACAAGAAATTATAAATATAAAGCTCAGTCCAAGACCAAATGAAGATAGACTTATTTGGTGCCCTTCTAAAACAGGTAAATTTTCGACTAAGTCCTACTATGCAGAGACCAAAATATTACCACAACTAGAAGAAGAGGTCTCGGATTTCCCTTGGAAATTATTTTGGGCCAAAAAATCGATGAATCCGAAGATTCAAAATTTCATCTGGAAGTTGATACATGGAGGACTAGCGACTCTCAACAATATTGGTAAGAGAATTCATCATATTAATCAATCATGTATCATGTGTAACCAAGGTGAAATGGAAACGAGTACACACCTGTTTGGTAAATGCCCCCTTTTTATAGATCTGAACATCAAGGCAGGGACCATAGATCTGGTAAGCAGGTTCGACGATCCAATCAAAACATTGAAATTTTTACTTCAACAAAACAAAAGAGCTAACAAAGAATGGTTTACTCTTACCTATCTGATGTGGGAATGGTGGAAGTTGAGATGTGAGAAACATTTCAACCAAAAGGAGCCGGATTTAGAAAGATGTTGGTGGAGTACTAGAGAATCTTTGAGGTCTGTTCCTAACTTAAACAATCCTATGATCATTGATAATGTTTTGCAGGTAGGAAGATGGTGCCCTCCTCCTCTCGGTTCCATTAAAATCAACTTCGATGGAGCTTACAGAGAAGACAAAGCTTCTTGTGCTGCTCTAGCAAGAGATTCGACCGGTCGGATCTTAGGGACGACAAGTAGAGTGATCATGCCTAAATCGGCGCTGTACAGCGAGATGAAAGGATTGGAGTGTGCCCTAGATTTGGGCGAAAGTTTAGGGTTTGTGGATTTTATAGTGGAAGGCGACTCACAGGTGTTGATACACTTACTCGCAACCGTTGATAGTGAGGTTCCATGGAGAATCATAAATGAGATCGACGGTTTACGATTAAGGGTTAATATACTCCGCGTCAAAGTGGTGTATTGTAACCGTATCTTTAACCAAGAAGCGCATGCATTGGCAGCTTCGGTTACACCCCATCAAGAAGTTTAATCTTGTTTTAGTACCTACAGTTCATCCAGTTATAAGTTTAGTCCGGGATTGTATGTCTTTTATTTTTTTGGACTATGTTGTAACTTTTATCAGTTAATAGACTTTCTGTTCAAAAAAAAAAAAAAAAAAAAAAAAAAAAACAAATTATATCATGCGGACGTTGGACTGCTCTTCTCGGTAGCATTAAGGTATGGTACTCCCGTTTTTTTCTAAGGAGGGACCCTCATATATTACATCTTTGGTTATGGAAGTACTTCTCCTATAAGGAGTCTTTGGGCTAGGTTCAAATCGTGCATAATTGAACATGTGGTGCGTGAAGTTAACCAAGCAGCAAACTTTCTCGGCAAAATCCAGCCAAGCAGTGAAGTTATCTTTGGGCCCAAGGAGGTGCCTCCAGATTTATGCCGAATCTTACAGGATGACGTAAGGGGAAAAATTAGGCTAAGGAAATGTTGGACTTAATGTGTAGTTTTTTGGTTTTGGTTTTTTCTTTTTGTTGCTTATAGCTTGTTGCTTGTTAGGGTCGGGCCCTTTAACCCGCTCACTATTGGCAAAAAAAAAATACTTCTCGTTAGTGTGGGATTATTTTGACAGCTCTTTACTTGTGACATTCTTTTCAGCGTAAAATATTTTTTGGCTAGGTGGTGTAAAGAGTGTATGGTTGTTGGCGCCTAATGCATCATCTGATATCACATTAATTTCGTAGACCTTCAACTTAAAAATCAATTGTCGAATGAATAAAGAAAAATTAAATCTTGCTATCTTTTGTTATGGCTTACACGTGATTATTTTCACAACTTTTTTATAAATTCAATTAAAATTGAATTTGTTTTTGATTAACTTCGTTTTAAAACATAGATGATGTTTACAACTTTCAGATTTTAATTGAGAACCAAATGTGTTTAAATGCCGTAAGTACTTTATGGAACTATGGAAGTGTCTTGATTGCAGGCTCAAGTTATACCTTGTCCTAGTAATAATCTCGAAAATGAAAAAACGCGCAGCCAGATCCAGGCCCAATTGAACTTTCTACCAGCACTCTAATAATCTATAGGGGAATTGGGCAATTAATCCTACTTAAAGGTCATTTTCAAACATTGAAAAAGAAATACTGATGGAATGCTTTGTAAACGTGTTTTTAGACGTGCTTCCACAAAAAAGCAGGGAAAGAATGATAGTCGATATTTCTAACATTTTTGCAACAACAAACATTATCCGATATTCAACCAACATGAAAAGGGAAATTTTCAACAAAAAAAAAAAAAAAAAAAAAAAAAAAAAAAAACATGAAAAGGGAAATTAATAAGAAAAAATAAACAATATTTAATCAATTAAATTACAGGATTTTTAAGAACCACGGAATATGTAAACAACTTAAACCATATGCTTTACTATTTTGTTGCTTTCTATTCCTCTAAGAGTTGGCGAGGAAAAAATGTGAATGAAAAGCCAACTCACATTGATGCTGAAACATAGTCAATTTCATTCTCATCACCAATTCTTATTTCTCATCCGTGGAGGTTATGTTTGCGTCTTTTAAATCACTAGGTATTGCTCAAAAGCACGATGCAAAATTATATTCCAAAATGAAATAGACTCGCTTCACTTTTCATGGATCTCAAAATTTCAAAGGAACCAATGAGAAAAGAGAGTAGAAGTTGGAGCCAACAGAAGAACGCTTGGAACTACTAGAAGATTGTGAAGGAGTTGAAAGAAAAAAATAGTTAGTTCCCTTTGGTTTAGGAAAGTAATATAAAAAAATTCAAAGGAGATAGATACAACAACACTAGAACCATATAATCACATATGATATCAAAAGATGATGGAATACACCTAATATGCCATGAAATTAACCCCAAAAACCACTAAGAACAATTTTGAATACTAAGAAATAATATCAATATGTGGCGGTTGTGATATTCATCTCTAAACGGTCCAGATTTAGTCAAACTTTTAAACCACAACGGTCACTTCAGTTGAGTACCTTCTTTTGTCAAAATCTTTTGTGATTTTAGCATTTCTCTAAAAACAATGACAACAATTTGTTACTTTATATACCTATCTAAATTTGATTTTTAGGTTTGTTAAGAGATCTCTTGATGTCAGGGTTAGGCTTTATGCTCTCACGGCTTCTTGAGTTTTTGAAAATGTGAGAAACTATTTGATTTAAAGACAACTTCATGTGGTACCACCATTAAAGTCAAGATGAACTTCCTCATCCATACTTTCACGTTTCCCTCGTGCAGCAAGACAATTCAAAAAATTACTTTCAACATGTGGATGACAAACATTTTGCTCCAATTTCCTCTAATTTTGGTGGAAATGACGTCTATCGACATTATATGGCACGGTTTTTCTGAGTTACTTTTGTTTTCAAAGTCTACATTTTGTGAGTTACTGATCATATTTTCTTGTTGTAACTTTTTTTTTTGCTACGAAAGTAGTAACAAAGAGTACTAAAGTTAGTATATGAATCAAATGCATAAGATGGTTCAATCAATTTACTCGTGTGGATTTTAGGTTGTTCGGTTAATTAGTGATTGTGTCTTATATCCACATATATAAAATATTTACTTGTGGGTTGTCTCTCATAAACGTTATCATCTTACCAAAAGCCGAAACACTAGATTATTAGCTAATAATCTTTTACTGTCTTGGATTACGTCTCTTTCATTGTTAGGCGTGTTTGTAGAAAAACTAGGCAATCGACATCTATAAATAAGCAATTCTAATTAGTGAAAAATAAAACACAGACTCATATCTTTGAGCACCAAAGCCTCTTAGAGAAAACCTAAGATGGATACCAATTCAATCTATTCTCCATCTTTCTATTCAATCCAATTTCCTTTACTTGTGTTCTTTCTACCCTTGGCAATTTCAGCAACCTCAAATCATAATAACTTTCTTCATTGTCTTAATTCCAACAAAAATTCAATTCCAACTTTCACCCCAAACACTTCAAATTATACATCTACCCTACAATCTACTATTCAAAACCTTAGATTCATATCACCCACCACTCCAAAACCTAATCTTATAATTAGACCATTGTATGAATCCCATGTACAAATAGCTGTAATTTGTTCCAAAAAGCATAAAATGCAGCTAAAAATTCGAAGCGGAGGCCATGATTATGATGGTCTCTCTTATATATCTGACGTTCCTTACATAATCCTTGATTTGTTCAATCTACGAAAAATAAGTATCGATACGAAAGAAAATACAGCATGGGTTCAATCTGGTGCATTAATTGGCGAACTTTACTATAATATAGGAGTAAAAAGTCGAAATCTCGCTTTTCCTGCAGGAATTTGCCCCACAGTAGGTGTTGGTGGGCATTTTAGTGGAGGTGGGTATGGTGCTTTGTTAAGAAAATTTGGC
Source organism: Eschscholzia californica (assembly GCF_041429995.1). NCBI lineage: Eukaryota > Viridiplantae > Streptophyta > Magnoliopsida > Ranunculales > Papaveraceae > Eschscholzia > Eschscholzia californica. The sequence continues at coordinate 6,232,978 of NW_028238198.1, read as the reverse complement.
CTTGCAGCTGATCATATCCTTGATGCTCGAATAATCGATGCTAATGGAAGAATTCTAAACAGAGAATCAATGGGAGAAGATCTGTTTTGGGCTATTAGAGGAGGTGGAGGAGGGAGCTTTGGGGTCATTCTTTCATGGAAGACTAGATTGGTTCCTGTTCCATCAACTGTAACAGTTTTTACAATTACTAAAACCCTAGAACAAGGTGCAACTTCACTAGTTCATAAGTGGCAAGAAGTTGCACCTAAACTTCCTAAAAATCTCTTTATTCGGGTCATCTTAGACGTCGTCCGTGATAACCAAACCGGAAAAAAAACAGTACAAGCTTCATTCAACTCCATGTATCTTGGAGGTTCTAAGAATCTTCTAACTTTGATGAAATATAGATTTCCTGAGTTAGGGTTGGAGAAGAAAGATTGTAGTGAAATGAGTTGGGTTCAATCTACAATATATTTTGCTGAGTACCCAATAGATAGTCCACTAGAAATTCTACTCAATAAGACTCAAGAAAAGAGGTTTTATAAAGCAAAATCTGATTATGTGAAGAAACCCATTCCAAAAACTGGATTAGAAGGAATGATGAAAAGATTATTAGAAAAAGAAGAGCCTCAAGTGATCTTAAGTCCATATGGTGGAAAGATGAGTGAGATTTCAGAATCTGAGCTTCCTTTCCCCCATAGAAAAGGAAACTTATTCAAGATTCAGTATTTAGCCTATTGGGAAAGATTGGAAGAGACTAAAGAGCAAATTAAGTGGATAAGAGAACTATACAGTTACATGACTCCTTATGTTTCGAAGTCTCCAAGAACGGCGTTTCTCAACTATAGAGATATTGATTTGGGTGAAAGTAAAAATGGCACGGCAAGTTATTCAGAAGCTCGAGTTTGGGGTAAAAAGTACTTCAAGAATAACTATGACAGATTAGTACGTGTGAAGAGCAAAGTTGATCCTGAAAATTTCTATAGAAATGAACAAAGTCTTCCCGTTGTTAGAGTTAATTGATGAATTAAGACACAAAACTATGTCAAGTTGATTATATGTCAACATAAAGGTAAAATATGACACATCAATATTGTACTGATGCAATAAATAAATAATTTCTTGTACGTATTACGTTCAAATGAATTAATTATACAATGGAAATTTATATACCAAAAATTAATTGTTTCAAATAAACACGTTTTGTTATAGAGATACTAGGGAGCTTTGCCTACACTCAGCTTTGTTATACTAACTCTAAGATTTTGACACTAAGTTCCTTTTTGTAAGATTCACATATATTAAGCCTATTTCCAAGTTTGAGATTTTTGGGATTCAACACAAAATCACAAATGGATTGAAAATCAATTAAATCTACAAGAACATATGGAGTATCAGAAGCAAAAGATCAGAGTCCTTCTACTTCAGGATGTTCGCTTGGAACTTTAATATCCAACCTGTGTTTTCGAGAACAAATGACAGCTGCTTGTAGATGGGATTCATGCAAAGGTAATGGTATATTTAGGTTTCAAAAGTTTGGATGTAAGAATCTTAGGTTTTCTTGCAGAAGATTGCAACTTGCAAGAGTAATGAAAAGGAAGAATTAAGTTATGTAAATATTTGGAATGAGTTTTGTGGTTTATAAAGGGATACGCAGTGAACGTGAATGTAATCATCATGACATGAAGAGTTTTGAGAGGCCCCTACAACAGTTTTGAGAGGCCCCAAAAGAAACTCGATAGATCCAAAGGCACCTCCGGAAATTGCTATAGGGGCCTCTCAAAAGGGTTTTACGGTAGTCAAATCCCGACCACTGTAGGTGCCTCCCACTCGGGCTGACAAGTCTGAAGCCCAAAGCATGGCCTAGGACTGGGCTCGTACGAGAGGAGTCAGATCGTTCAGTCCGACAAGTCTCGGACTAGCCCAATTTGAAGCCATGCTATAGGCCTTCGACTGGCCAGTCCAAGACCTGTCGGATTGGATTGTCCGAGGGTCTACACTCAATGTTGGAAGGGAAATCAGGGTTCTTCATCACACTTTCGAAATTAGACAGCAGATCTAGAGTTTCTTCATCATACTTTCGAAATTGGATGGGAAATCTAGAGTTCTCATTTTGTGTTTAAGTTTTTTGAAGATCAATGAATTTTAGTTGATTGATTTTCAGATTGAGAGTAGAGAGAGAAAGAAGGAAAAATGAAGAAGGGAGAGGTGCTCAGTAGGCCTTATAGTAGTTTTGGGAAGCCCCTGTAGACGCTCCCACTTGAAAATACAGGTAAAGTAAGAGCATCTCCAATGCAAAACTAAAAAAAAAAACTCTAATTGACTTATGTGTCGGGTCGAAATTGACTAGGATAGTTAAGACACTCAAAAGAGATCTCAAAAATAGAGTTTCTAGTTGAGACATCTTAAAACTAAATGTTTTCACATCATCTTAAGATCTCAATTGAGTTTTGCATTGGAGAGGTTTTTTCTCAAAAAAAAAACTTTAAAGTCTTAGGTGGCACTTAAGATTTTAAGATTGAGTCTTGCATTGTAGATGCTCTAAGAGCATCTCCAATGCAAGACTCAAGAAAAACTCTAAAAATCTTACGTGTTAAGTGTGAAAAATAGATCTCTAAATAGTCTCTTTCGTATTTGACCTTTTAGAGACACTCTATTGAAGAACCTTCTCCAATGCAACACTCGAGAGAAACTCTAAAAACTTATATTTTGGTTAAAAACTAATTGATTTGCTTATGTGGCACTTAGAGATCCTCAAGAGGACACTCTAAATTTAGAGTGTCCTCTTGAGGATCTCTAAAATAACTACCGCCACCTCATTTTAGAGATCCAAGTTAAGTGTTGCACTGGAGATGGATTTTGAAGAAAAACTCTAAAATATGCTATGTGACTCTCTAAGATTTAGAGTTTGAGTCTTGCATTGGAGATGCTCTAAGTACTGAGTTTGGTAGCGAAATATTCATGGGTCACATGCTTTTATATTGTATTAAAAAATGAATTGCTATTTATAATCCTAGAAAGTAGTATAGATGTAACTATCATCACGATAAAGAAATAGAAAGTAGCTAGTTTAGATGTAATGCAAAAGTCAAATCAATTTGACTTGTATTTAGTAGTGGCTGTAAGGTTCAAATTTGGTGGGCACCAACCTATTTTGTAGCCAAATCAACTCGAGTCCACTAATTTTAACTCAAAAGTGAAATAGTATCTGTTTAGAGAGGTAATCGTTTTCTAGAATATGGAGGCTCGTGAGCCGAGAGTCGCCTTCAAAATTTCTGTTGTATAAAATTACCTATATTAATGAGTTGTCTGATCGGGATGACCCAAGTGCCCGTCCTGGCTGGCTCACTCAGCTCGTGGACCGGACAAGGGCAGAGTACCATCCTTAAGTATTTTTAATAAGAGTTAATTCCTATATGGCCCCCTACTTTGTGACCAGCTTCCTTTATGGCCCCCAAATTTTTGTAAATTCAAATATAGCCCCCTATTTTCATGGAAATGTCATAACTACCCTTCCCATTAATATATTTTCAAAATAAAATTAAAAACAAAAACTTAAATTCCACCTCACTTCCCTCTCCACCACTCATCTCTCTCCACGTCACCTATCTCTCCAACTCACCTCTCTCTCTCCAAGTCAGCACTCTCATGACTTCAAACTTAAAAAAAAAAAAAAAAAAAAAATTTCACTCACCTCTCTCTCTCTCTCTCTCCAAGTCAGCACTTCATGAAGGTCGCCGGCCGGAAAATTTTCCGGCCGGCGACCTTCATGAAGTGCTGACTTGGAGAGAGAGAGAGAGAGAGAGAGGTGAGTGAATTTTTTTTTTTTTAGTTTGAAGGTCGCCGGCCGGAAAATTTTCCGGCCGGCGACCTTCATGAAGTGCTGACTTGGAGAGAGAGAGAGAGAGGTGAGTGAAAATTTTTTTTTTTTTTTTATTTTTTAAGTTTGAAGGTCGCCGGCCGGAAATTTTCCGGCCGGCGACCTTCATGAGAGTGCTGACTTGGAGAGAGAGAGAGAGGTGACGTGGAGAGAGATGAGTGGTGGAGAGGGAAGTGAGGTGGAATTTAGGTTTTTAATTTTAATTTTGAAAATATATTAATGGGAAGGGTAGTTATGACATTTCCATGAAAATAGGGGGCCATATTTGAATTTACAAAAATGTGGGGGCCATATAGGAATTAACTCTTTTAATAAAGAAGTTAGCAAACTCAAGCCACACCTAAATATCTTTCCCATAAAAATTTTACCTTCAAGAAATACTTGAATTATATACACTATGTCTTATATAGATAGCATAAAGGAGGTTAGGAGGGGTAGAATCAACAGCCAAGATATTTGTTCCACTTAGAGAAAATCTTATGCAATCTTTATCATGTTCCCCTTTTAATCATTATTGTGATTTATTTAAACCTTTAATCATCATTCTATTTTTATTTTTATTTTTATTTTATTTTGATAACCAAAATGTGAGCAGTTTAGTGATGAAAGTTAAGTAATTTTGAATGGGAGATGCTAGAGTGCCCAGTTTTTTGGGCATTTTAATGCCCAGCTGATGTGGAATCACTAAAAGACAAGGTTTTTTCAAAGTTTGACTATGGTGGGGACCGCTTTTGTTTCCAAATGAGGAAATATGTCACCCTCTAAGTACCAATTTCTAAGTCACTCTATCATTTCCCATTTTGAATATCATTGCTCTGAAAGAGAAAAACAATTTGATGGCTGGACAAAAAGCAAGATGCTATTGTTTTTAGTTGTCGATAATCGTTTTTAATGAAAACAAGTCATCCTCCTTTAGAAGACACCAGTATCATCACCAAGCTGCAAGTGAGAGATGTTATCCCATAAGCTATAGCTTGTGGCCTTGTGGGGAGATGTATTCCAAGAGTAACTATGAAATGATAATACGTGTGGAGAGCCATCCTAAAAAATTTCTATAGAAATGAAGGGTCTGTTCGTTACGTAGAGAAATAAGGTTGGGAAATTGATTTTCTCAAGAAAATTAATTTTCGTTGTTTCATTGGTCTGAAAAAGAGTGAAAGTCAGGAAAATAGGATAACAATTTTATCCACTAACGAATGTATGAAAGAAGGTCGGCAATGGAATAGGTAATCAAAGACCGATGTGAAATATGACAAAATAGTCTGACTAAAAGAGAATGCATGAGATGCTCCCTTCCACTTTCATCCATAATAGACACCTTGTTGGTAAACGCTCTTACTTTTCAGCATAGTGTAATGCTAAAAGTCAAAGCCAACTCCATACATAAACGAAATCAACAATATTTATTTTCGAGTCAATTCTTTCTCTCTCTTGATAGACTTTTTCATTGTATTTTCTATCATTTTCGTATACCATATCAAAGGTGGGAATAGAGTCCATCCAATAAATGAGGAAAGAGATATATGTGAAGAGGTAAAATCCTCTAAATAAACAACTCGAATGAAGTCGAGGAAGATGAAGGGAGATCGGTCTCGGTGAAGCCGAGAGGTAGAGTAGGAGCTCTCGGGTGAAACCGAGAGCAGTGATGGAGCTTTTCGGGTGAAACCGAGAGGAAACAGTTAAGGGTCTCGGGTATAACCGAGAGTTGATCGTGAGAGCTTCTCAGGTGAAAACTGAGAGATGATGGTGATGAGATGTTGATCGTGTGTGGGAGAGAGATAGGAAAACACCTTTGTTTATTAACACTACAACTTGATTTGTACATTATGTGTTGGTTCCTTTATATAGGTTTACTGTGACGCCCCGTGTCCCAAAATAGACACGACCACACCCCGGCAATTCACAGAAGAGACAAAAAACCCGGTAGAGTCTCCTCTGTAAATCGAACCGGTCTCACTTATAAAACTTGTCATGCAAACCATACATTCGCATACACAAAGACATAAACTACTGAGCGGAAGCTAAAGAAACTCAACTCAGTTTCGGGTCGAAACCCGAACCAAAAAAAATACAAACGCCTCATAAAACGCCGATACAACTTATAAACAACTCTAAGTGTTACATATATACATGTTAGAGTTCAGTTCTGCAATAACTACATAACTTTGAAATAATAGAAAACCAAAGAAAACGACGCAACACCTCTAGCCTCGTTAGACAAGATCACCGGCTGGAATAAACAAAAGAATAATACAAAAAAATAATAACTAATAAAAATCTCTCTCAATAAAATATCTATATAATAAAACAGAAGGGAAAATGATGACTGAGACAAACACCCTTTTTGAATAAAGGATATTGCCTAGAAGCCCTTCTCAAAGTTTAAAATATAGTTCTTCGTAGAAATAAAGTTACCTATTAAAAAAACAATAATCTTTTCCTTCTTAAAATAAAATCTCTAATTTAAGAAAAAAAGAAACAAAATAAATTTCAAGGGTTAAAACCTATTTAAAAAACAATAATCCTTTCGTTCTTAGAAATAAAAATTCTAATTTAAGAAAAAAAGAAACAAAATAAATCTCAAGTGTAATTTAACAATAAATTACACTTGAAATTTAACAATAAATTTCGTAACATGTAATTTATACAAGTGTCCGTGCCCTAGGGCACAGGATATACCATAGTTTAACTAAAATCAAGAGATAAGCCATCAATAACCTATAATTTTCAAATATATCAAATTCCCTTTATGAATTTGATCCAAAATTGCCTTTTCTTGATCGAATTATTTGAACCCAAATTGAAACCCTAACTCACTCGGTCGAACAAGATAAAAGAAAATCAGATTATTGTTTCTTCAATTAAATCTGTCGAATTTACAGTTTGGTCCCTGGTTTTGGCCTGTGCGCAAAAATACCCCCTAAATTGTCCTCTTTGCTGATTTGGCCCCTCTTTTGACTTGACCCAATTGTCGAATAGTCCCTCAACTAACCATAAAAACATGGGATGTTACAATCCTCCCCCCTTATAGAAATTTCATCCTCGAAATTTAGATCGACTCACTTTATCTCAAAGTATCTCTCGAATTAAATCGTTTTCCTTTAACGACTTCTTAACCACATCATATCACAACTCTTCTTTATCATTTAATACTATAATGGTGAACTTCTGACGCATAAATTGATTCTATAAGAATTCCTCTTGTTTTTGTTACTTATGACCTTGCTCAGATAAAATCATATCGTTCACCACTCTTACATTCTTCATGCATCTGAATCTTTGGATCAATCTACAAACCCAATTTTGTGGTCTTTGCCGAAGTTATGGTCACACCAATGTGGTCAACATGCTTCTTAAGTGGTTCAATATGTAGCTTCTTCCTCACTTGATGGCATTTCCCAAATTACCGGTTCGCCTAGGTTAGCTACTCCTGGCAATGCCATCATATGAGAATCACCTGATCAAGTGACTTAGGCTTACCAATTTTACCACTAGTCCATCCATATCGAACAAGTTGACCACAAAAAGAATCATTGACTTAACAAACTTGAGCTAATGTCGTTGTTCCCATGATCGTTAACACCACTCGCTTGTTTAGTTTCCTCGAATCATTGCATATTTCAAAATTGTCCTTCCTTAGAGGTTAGTTTACTAATCTGGCGAGGCCTTGTGGGTGTGCTCTTGGAGCGCTCGTCACGAACAAAACCTCCTACCACCTGTGCTTGGTGGTGCACAAAGGGAGGACAATATCGTTGTGGGGGGTCAACGGTGTCGCTGCGTACTCTGATGGTAGGGCGAATCGTGTGTCTTCGCCATGTCGAGGCCTTTTGGGGGAGTTCGTGGTGCTCTCGCCAAAAACAAAACCTCCTACCATTCGTGCGAGGATGGTGGCGTAAAGGGAGGACAAAATCGGCAACTGCTGGGCTAGAGGCGTCACAAGTGGTATCAGAGCCGAGGACGGCTCTTCGCTGAGGGTGGGGGATTGTGATAGTCCCACATCGCTCACGAGAGTGTCTGGAGCCTGGGCTATAGGTGTATGCTTCAGCTTGGTAAGTGTCGAGGCCTTTTGGGGGAGTCCGTGGTGCTCTCGCCAAGAACAAAACCTCCTACCATCCGTGCGAGGATGGTGGCGTAAAGGGAGGACAATATCGGCAACTACTAGGCTTGGGGCGTCACATTTACAATGGAGGAGTTTAAGGATCGAGTATAAAACTCTATGATGTTTATCCAAGTACATGTTTATCTAAGATACAATAATCTTGATTGTACTAAGAATCCTAATCGTACTAGGTTTCCTATATACTAAGTTGGACCTAATCCACTCGGTTTAGCCGAGTGGAGTGGACCTTCCAACACTCCCCCTCAAGTTAGAGCGGGAATGGAAGTAACGCCTAACTTTCCAATGATGTTCTGGAACGGTTCTGCTCCAAGTGGCTTGGTGAAGATATCCGCTAACTGGTTGTCTGAAGTGGTGAAGCGCGTGGCAATGACGTTATCTTTAATCTTCTCACGAACGATGTGGCAGTCTATTTCAATATGTTTCGTACGCTCGTGGAATACGGGATTATCAGCAATGTGGAGAGCGGCTCGATTGTCACAGCAAACTGTCATCGGGTCTGTGTGATTAATTCCAAAATCAAGTAGTAGATACTTGAGCCATTGTAAATCACAAGTGAGAATGGCCAAAGCTCGATATCCTGCTTCTGCAGAAGATTTTGCAACCGTTGGTTGTTTCTTTGATTTCCAAGAGAGTGGACTATTGCCTAACATTGTAAAATATCCAGTAGTTGATCTACGGGTTGAAGGACACCCAGCCCAATCTGAGTCACAGTATCCTGTGATATGAAGGGAGCTATTTGCTGATAAGAAGACTCCTTTGTCAAGGGTACCTTTCAAGTATCGTAGAACACGATGAGTGATGAGGCATGAAAACGTCCCATTTGAATCTCTTAACTAAGGCTAGTTAGTCCAATTCGAGCAGTTACTCTGATGATTTGTTTGTTTCTCATGTCTAGGTGTCTTCTATGGAATTAAGCGCGAAAAATAGCTAAAACCGAGAGAAAGATATACTAGGGGCATTTTGGTCATTTATAGAGTTTGGTGATTTGTCCACGTCTATATCGGATGATAAGTGGAGCCCAAGACGAACACAATGGCGAAAGCAGAAGTCAAATTGGAGTCCGGATGAACAAACTAGAACCGGTCAAAATTTGAGTCAAAATCACTTGACCAAGGTCAGCACAGAGCTACTAGAGACAAGTGGCGCAAGAGATAGCCCGATCTGACGACTGAAATTGATCACGGGATAGATTCGGGTACCCATAGTTGTACTACGGGGTCTTCTGGAGTTCATAATCTGGTGTAACACTGTACAAGATACCACTAAGCTTCTCGCGTATCACGTCAGATCTTACGGCTGAAACTCTCCAAGCACACATGGCATCGTATTATAAGTTCGTTGTAGCATCTCATTGTGCTCCGAAGCTCACCGAATAATTTCGTATGGACAACTCCAGCAAATCACTCGGTTGGTTCCTTTGTTTTCTCATTTGGAAATAACTCACCCACGTGAACAATAGCTAGCATGTAGGGATTGATACCCATATGTCCTCATTATTTCCTTATTCTTTAATATTTCCTTAACCTGTATTGTCTAAAAGAGAGAGACGGATTGCTTTCCATATCCCCACTATTTCCTTCTTCAAGATTATCTTATCTCTCTAAATAGAGAAAAGATTAATGATTGGAGCTGGATTTATTTTCTAATTAGATGCAGATATTGTGCTAGAGATATCATGAAATTTTCTCTAAACATAGAAGAAGAGCTGGGTTGTTCTGTGATTGTATATTTAAAAGGAAAGAGAGATCAAAACCAAGAACAACCCAAGAGATCATAAAAACCAGAGAAGGAAAGAGATTTATTCTTTAGTGAAGATATCATTTTATAGCTGGAGATTATGTCTTTAAAACCGAATTGTGAAGAGAGAGAAAGTGATCAAGGAAGGAAGATTTCATTCGATTGAATCTTACAAAACAGAGAATGTAGAGAGAGAGAGAAGGAAAGAAATTATTGGAGAAGGAAAGAAAGAGAGTTGGAGATATTTTTGAGAACCTAGAGAGATAAGTCAGTGAGATTTTTACAGAGAGCTGGACTTGTTTTCTTTAGTTGATTTGATTCTCATTAAACTTAAAATGAATCAGTACAAGAGTATTTAAAGAGCAATTACAACTAACTCAATAACAAACTCAAAACAGAAAATAGAAATTCGTTTCTCTCTCTAACTATAACAAACTTAAGGTAGTTAGGTTAGGCTGAGTTGAGAGTGGATGAGAACCGGTCCAGCCATAACAAACTTAACAGTTGTTGAAGTGTTATGATCAGGTATATAGGAGCCAAATAAGAGCTGTCCAACCCAATCTAAATTATACCCAATTTGAATTATTCTCTATCTCTATTACCCTCCCTCAAGCTAAGCAATAGGAGAGAGCTTAAGCTTGGATCTGAGTTGTGTGAAATGAGGTCCTGGAAGAGCTTTAGTAAGAATGTCTGCTGGCTGATCTGAAGTGTGGACATAAGATAGCTGAATTCTCTTATTCACCACCAACTCTCTAATGAAATGGAAGTCCAATGCGAGATGTTTTATCTTGGAGTGAAAAACAGGATTTGATGTAAGGCCAAAGCTGAAACATTATCACACCATAGAATTGGTGGATCAGAAACAAAGCAATGTAAATCCTTCAGAAGAGAACAAATCCATAAGATTTCAGCTGCAGTGTGGGCAAGAGAACGATACTCTGCCTCTGTAGAAGACCTAGATACAGTGGGCTGCTTTTTAGCTGACCAAGAGATAGGATTTCCACCCAAGTATATAATGAAACCAGATGTAGATCGACTGTCACAAACACTACCAGCCCAATCTGCATCTGCAAATCCTTGTATTCCTAAAGAATTGCTTTTAGTAAAATGAATTCCATGTGTGATGGTTCCTTTCAGATATCTCAGTATTCTTTTTACAGCTAAAAGATGAGAAGTCCTTGGCTGACTCATAAATTGGCAAACAAGATTAACTAAATAACTCAAATCAGGCCTTGTCCATGTAAGATACTGTAAGGCTCCCACTAAACTTCTATAGTAGGTAGGATCAGTAAGAAGCTCACCATCATTTGGACTTAACTTTGTTCTGTGAGGCAGTGGAGTTGAACATGGTTTTGCATCAGCCATTTGAGCCTTTTAAAGAAGATCCAAAGCATATTTAGTTTGTGAAAGATGAAGTTTAGACATATCTCTTTTAACTTCCATTCCTAAAAAATAATGAAGAGGACCTAAGTCCTTCGTAGCAAATTGAGAACTTAAAGTTTTGATTAGTGAAGCACAAGCTGAGGTAGAGTTACCAGTGACCAATATGTCATCCACATAAACCAACACATATAGAATAACCCCATTATCTGATAGAACAAAAAGAGATGTGTCTGAGAATGATTTTTGAAAGCCTAGAGCTAGCAATGAATCCACTAATTCTTCATACCAGGCTCTTGGAGCTTGCTTCAAACCATAAAGTGATTTATGAAGCTTACAAACATAATTTGGATAGCATTTATCTTGAAATCCATGAGGTTGAGTCATATAGACTTCTTCCTTTAGATGACCATGAAGGAATGCATTACTAACATCAAGTTGTTTAACTAACCAATCATTTTGAACAGCAAGAGAGAGAAGAGCTCGAATTGTGGTTGGTTTAGCCACAGGACTAAATGTCTCTGAATAGTCAATTCCTTCTCTTTGGTGAAAACCCTTGGCCACTAACCTGGCTTTATATCTTTCAATACTACCATCAGACTTCTGTTTTAATTTAAATACCCATTTGCATCCTACCAAATTTTGATTAGGGGAGGGAGGAACAAGAGACCAAGTGTTAAGATCTTGTAAAGCTTTAAATTCTGTAGCCATAGCTTCTCTCCATTGAGGACTCTTGTTAGCTTGGGTAAAACAAGTTGGTGTTGGGGGTAAAGCTATATTAGTCAGTGTAGAGGAGAGAGGATGTTTGGTTGAGGCTAAAAATGTTTTTGGTTTAAAAATCCCAGACTTAGCTCTTGTTTGCATTGGGTGAATGGACTCAATTGTTTGAATTGGTGGTGGTTGGTTATGTATTGGAGATTGAACTACAGGTGATGGAGGTTCATCTATAGGTGGTGGAGTTTCATGAATAGGTGACTGTGGTTCATGAACAGGAGATAATGGTGGAGAATTAACCTCAGGTGCAGGAAGAGGTGAAGCAGGTTCCTCATGAACAGGATTTACAAGAAGAGGTTGTTCAGTAGGTGTGTTAGGCTGAAAAATGGATGGTGAAATGGGAACCATATCTTTATGATTAATTGATGAGTTATCAGAAGTACTAATGTTAGAATACTTGGTAGAAGACAATGGAAAATACTCTTCATTAAAAACCACATGTCTCGAAATATAAACTCGACCATTGGTTGGGTCTAGACACTTATAACCCTTTTGGTCAGTGGCATATCCTATAAAAATACACTCCTTACTCCTTGGTGCAAGCTTATCTTGTGCATATGGTCGCAACCAAGGATAACAAGCACAACCATAGACTCTGAGAAAGTCATAATCAGGTGTGCAGAAGAATAGTTTCTCTAATGGTGACACATTTTGCAAAGACATTAGAGGAAGCCTATTAATGAGATAATTGGCTGAATGAAGAGCTTCAAGCCAATAGGAGCTAGGAAGTGAAGATTGAACAAGTAATGTTCTAGTGAGATCAAGTGGATGTCTGTGTTTAGACTCAGCCACTCCATTTTGTTCTGGAGTATGAGGGCAAGTCATTTGATGAGTAATTCCTTTACTTTGAAGAAACAATTTAAGAGAAGTAGCAATAAACTCCCCTCCTCCATCTGTCCTAATAGTTTTAATCTTGTGACCCAACTAATTCTCAATAGAAGCAACAAAGGACATAAAAGCTGAAGCAAAATGTGATTTATTTGACAAAGGTAATATCCAACAGAACTTAGAGTAGTCATCTATCACATTAGCATAGTATTTGTAGCCACTAACTGAGACACTAGGAGCAGGACCCCATAGGTCTATATGTAACAATTGTAAAGGAAGAGATGCTACATTATTAGAAGATTGAAAAGAGAGTTTCTTGCTTCTCCCTAGTTGACAGTCTGAGCAAAATATTGGTTTGATAGCAGCATTAGTAAAGAGATACTTCAATTTCTGCAAAGATTGGAATGAAGGATGGCCCAGCCTTTTGTGCAAAATAGCAAGAGAAGTAGGCCTTGCTAGCAAAGCTTTTATTTGAGGTTTGGAAGAGAAACCAGCATCAAGCATTATTGGGTACAGACCACCTTTAGCTGGCCCTTGGAAAAGAGTCTGGTTCGAGGTTAGATCCTTCACAGAATATTGAACAGGATCAAATGTTAAAGAACAATTGTTAGCTCTTGTGAATTTGTTCACAGACAACAGATTGTGTGTAGCTTGAGGGACAACCAACACATTCTTAAGAGAGAAAGTATGATTCTTATGCTTAAAGATAGAATTACCAGTTTGAGCAATAAGCATACCTTGGCCATTAGCTGTGGAGACTATCTCTTTGCTTTTATAGATGGAAGAGGAAGAAGATGCTATGTTAGAAGCATCTGGAGTTATATGATGTGAGGCTCCAGTATCAGCATACCAAGGGTTTTCTCCCAAAATGTTGGCTGTAGCAAGCATAGCTGCCAGATTTCTTGGTGGATTTCGACCCTGATAGGAGAAATTCATGCGATGATAGCATTCAACTGTAGTATGTCCCACTTTATGGCAAATTTGACATACAGGCTTGTCACCATTATTGGTTCTTGAAGCTTGTTGAGTGTAATTCTTTGCTTGAGAAGCACTATTACTGGAATTTTTGCCTTGAAAAGAATTATTGCTATAATCCCTTGCATTTCTGAATCGATTAGGATATGAATTGGAAGAATTACCAGTATTGAACCTTGGTTGATTCGATCAAACTTGAGGATTGGTGAATAAGGCTTGATTCACATTTAGCATAGACCTCTTCTGTCTCTCAAAGATAGTGATTTCCTCACTGATTAATAGATTTTGTAATTCAGACACAGAAACAGGAGGTTTTCTTAGCCTAATAGCTGCTGAAAAAGAATCATATTCTGATGGGAGAGCTCACAAAATGCTCACGACTAACTCAGCATTAGAAGCTGGACTACCAGCAGCAGCAAGAGAATCTGATATCTTCTTTACCTTAGTGAGAAATTCAGGCATTTTCTCTGAATCTTTCTTCAAATCACGAAGATTTTCTTGTAACTGGAAGATGTGAGAAGTAGAGGCTGAAGCAAAAGAATCCTCAAGATTCTTCCAAAGTTCTTGAGAAGATGTATTTCCTACCACATAAGGAATCACAGAGTCTGATAAAGTTGAATTTATCCATATCAATAAAGTTTGATCTTCTTCTAACCATTCAAGATATTCAGGATTGATTTGCTTTGATTCAGCATCTAGAAATTGAGCAGGTTGAGGGCGAGTTCCATCTATGAGATCGAGTACTTTGTATTTCTTAAGTATAGGAAGAAATAGTGATTTCCAAGCCAAATAGTTATCACTTTGAAGTTTAATTGGGATTACATTTCCCATAGAATTGATAGACAAAGATGTGATTTTAGGATTCTCCATTGATGAATTAGAAGACGGAAGACAGATGATGAAGACGAAGAAGAAAATTAATGAAGAAACAGATGAAGAAGATGAAGAGGATGAAGGAGCAGATGAAGAAGACAAAGTTCTAGAGAGAAAAAGCGATAAAGGGATTTTCAGAGGATGAGCGCACTTAGCTCTGATACCATAGTTGATTTGATTCTCATTAAAATTAAAATGAATCAGTACAAGAGTATTTAAAGAGCAATTACAACTAACTCAATAACAAACTCAAAACAGAAAATAGAAATTCGTTTCTCTCTCTAACTAACTATAACAAACTTAAGGTAGTTAGGTTAGGCTGAGTTGAGAGTGGATGAGAACCGGTCCAGCCATAACAAACTTAACAGTTGTTGAAGTGTTATGATCAGGTATATAGGAGCCAAATAAGAGCTGTCCAACCCAATCTAAATTATACCCAATTTGAATTATTCTCTATCTCTATTATTCTTTCTATATAATGGGAGCATTCATCATCGTGGAGGAGGATCTCATCTTTGGGTAGATCCTCCCTTAAGCTAAAACAGAATACATTCAATAGAGGGAGAACCAGAGCATCATCATCTTCTTATCTTTCTTTTCTTTGTATTTCTTTTTGTGAGAGAAAGTAAAAACAAAATAGAAAAGAAGGAGAGATTTTATTAGAGAAACAACTTTTAGAGTGAGAAAGAGAGAAAACAGAGCACAGAGAGAGAATTGTAAGATAGGTGTTGTGTTCATAATCAAAGAATCATCATCATATTTCTTTATCTTCTTCTACAAATACTTTACTTTGGAGATTATTGTTTGTAGAGAAAAACAGAGAATCAAGTAGTACTATTTTATCAGTTGAGAGAAATAGAGAGAAAAACTTGGTGGAGAAGAAGACCGCGTTTGGTTAATAAGTTTTGCTGGAAAATCATTTTCCATTGACGCTGGAAAATTGTTTTCTCCAGGGGAGCGTTTGGCTGCCATAGGAAAATCAGTGAGAAAGTTTTGTTGTTCTTTCCTTTTCCTCTCTTATTTGTCATATTTGTTTCGATCTCGTATTATAATTAGCTAACATTCTATCTAGGGTTGATGATGAAACCAACTCTTGATCTTTTAAGCATATTCTTGATTGAATAATTCTTTTGATTGAACGATAAAGTTGAATTTGTTTTAATTTGTTAAATCGGTTATCTTTTCACTATCTATACTTTTTGATGCATCGTGCTTATGTTAAATCATTTGACGGTTCATACTTATTAATTGATAGATAGTAGTTTAGAAATATATTTTTCAAAAGAAGACAAATACCATTTTATGATCTAAAAACCGATTTTATCGAAAACATCTTCCGAAATTTGGATAGTTTATTATCCAGAATTTTGAGTTATAGAAAAAAGAATTAGTTAGTTAACTATGTGTAATAAAGGTAATTTTATGTGGTGGATTCTAAATTCCTAGGCTCTCTTCCCTTTTGACTTCTCCCCATTTGAGTTCACCTTTTTAATCGTTTTAATATTTTATTTATTTTATTTTAAAAACCAAAACCAAAATCAAAACCAAAAATTGTACTAATTCTAAGTTTTAGAATAAGTTTAACTAGTCTCTGAGGAACGAACCGGTCTTACCGGAAAAATTACAACTTGACACCGTGCACTTGCGGGTGTAGACCTATTTAGGAAACTTTCTAGGCCCACCAATGAGCAGCGTCTAAGTGTACTTGACTAGGTGTTTGCATGAATTGACTAAGATTATTCACTGCGAAGGTGATGTCCGGTCGTATGCCCGTTAGATATAGTAATCGGCCGATGAGCCGGCGGTAAACTAACGGATATTTTAATGGATCACCGTCGGTAGGACTGAGACGGAGTTTTTGTTCCATGGGAAATTCAGAGGGGCGTGCCGCTGTTAGGCCAGAATCTTTTAGAATGTCAAGAGCATATTTCCGTTGACATAGGAAAATGTCTTGCGATGAGCGAAATACCTCGATACCGAGGAAGTATTGTAGACGGCCTAGGTCTTTTAGTGAGAAGGCTTTGTTAAGAAATAATTTTAATAGGGAAATAGCATCATCATTATTTGCCGTGATGATTATGTCGTTTACATAGACGAGAACGAAAATCTGAGTGGAGTGCGAGCGGAAAGTGAAGAGAGAATAGCGCTTTTGGATTGCGAGAAACCTCGATCAATAAGGACAGAGGAGAATTTAGAAAACCACTGACGGGACGCCTGTTTAAGTTCGTATAAAGACTTATGAAGGCGACACATTTTAGACTCCCCCTGAGATGAGAATCCGGGTGGAAGTTTCATGTATACTTCTTCATTGAGATCGCCTTGAAGCGTTGTTAACATCCAACTGGTGGAGAGACCATCCTTTAACGGCGGCAAGAGAGAGAAGAACACGAACAGTGACAAGTTTCGCTACGGGAGCAAAAGTGTCGTTGTAGTCGAGTCCTTCTATTTGGGTGTAACCTTTAGCTACTAGACGAGCTTTATAGCGTTCAATGGAACCATCAGAATTAAACTTAATTTTGTACACCCATTTGCAACCAATAGCTCTTTTGCCGGGTGGTAGAGTAGTGATGGACCATGTCCTATTTTCTTCCAAAGCGGAGATTTCTTTGGCCATAGCATCCTTCCAATGAGAAGATTTCATTGCTTGAGTGAAAGAGCTGGGCTCGGCAGTGGTTAACACGGAGGATAGGAATTGTTGGTGAGACGTGGAAAACGAATTAATGGAGAAATAGTTTTCAAGCGGGTACTTGACGGAATTAGTGTTAGAACACACATAGTCATCTAAATGGGGCGGCGGTCAGCGAGACCGCGTGGGACGGCCGGAAATCTCCTCGAGAGGTTCGGAGTTGGCGTCGGCCGTCGGTAAGTCAGACGAGAAATCGTCGAGGACAGTGGTGTCCGTAGTCGCTGATGGGGTTCTTGTTTGGGGGTCGTCATCAGCGAAATCTGAAGGCACCCTGGAATGAGGGGCCGTGAGAGATGGGTTGGAACCCGGTCCAACAGGGGTGTCTGAAGGTACCATTATATCGGTGATGTTCCTGGAATTAACAGGAACAGCAGCACCATCGGTGATGTTCCTGGAATCAACAGGAACACCAACTCTATCGGTGGTGTTGCTTCTGTTTGGTGCGACGACGGTGGGTGATCCATTAGTCGCCGAAAAATAGAAGGTGTCATCGTCTTCGATCGATATAAACGGTGTCGGACGAGGGCTAGGTGACGTAACAGAAGAGTAGGAGGAGGACATAGGGAATTGGTTTTCAACGAATGTGACGTCGCGAGAGACGGAAATTCGTCGTGTGGAGATATCGTAAATACGATAACCTTTTTGTCCATTGGGATAACCAAGGAAGATGCCGGCGGAAGAGCGGGCGTCCATCTTAGTTTTGACCAAAGGGATTCGGGCATAACAAAGGCATCCGAATACACGAAGATGAGATAGATTGGGAGGAACACCCATGAGGATTTCATGGGGAGATTTACCATCAAGAATAGGTGTCTGTAACTTGTTAATTAAGTAGACTGCGGTGAGAACGCATTCCCCCCAAAAGGAGAGAGGAAGGTGAGCTTGAAGTCGTAAGGAACGCGCCACTTCAAGAATGTGGTGATGTTTGCGTTCAACTATCCCGTTTTGTTGCGGTGTATAAGTACAACTATGTTGGTGGGTAACCCCTTTTTCGATAAACCAACTTTGTAGAGATGTATTGATGAATTCGGAACCATTGTCCGATCGAAGGGTCTTTATTTTGCAATTAAATTGCGTTGAGACGTAAGTAAAAAAGTTCATAATTAATGTATTCGATTCGGACTTAGAACCCATAAGAAATATCCAAGTACAACGTGAATAATCGTCGACAAGGGTGAGAAAATATCGACACCCAGAGGTGGAAGGGACCGGAAAAGGTCCCTATAAATCCGCATGTACCAACTCAAATATATGAGAAGAAGAAGTGGTACTAGTGGGAAAAGGTAAACGACATAGCTTATAAAGTGGACAAACATCGCACGGTAATTTATTAGATAAAAAATTAAAATTCAAACATGAAAGTTTGGAATTAAAATATTGAAAGCGAGTAAAAGATGGATGGCCTAAACGCCAATGCCATAAAAGAAAAGACTCATGACTAGAACTATCTTTGACTAGACTAGAAATCGAAAGGATGGGACGCTCCGTGCGAAGGAAGTAAAGGTCGCCATGAAGACTACCATGCCCAATCTTCGTTCACGGTGTTCGGTCCTGAAAAAAACACAAATTATAGTCAAATAAGACGGTACAACGAAGTGATTTAGAAATTTGAGATATAGAGATGAGATTGAATTGAAAAGATGGAATATGAAAAACATCTTCAAGATAAAATCTATTGGAAAAATAGACGGTACCAATATGTTCAACCTTGACCCGTGAACCGTCCGATAATCGGACGTATAAATTCGGTGCTGCAAGGGAATAAGAAGAGAATCGAGATAGATTCGAACAAATATGCTCCGCGACTCCTGAGTCAATGACCCATGGAGGATGAAACGAAGAAGAGTACTTACCGGTAAGGTTGATTAGAGGATCCTTATTGGTGTTTCCGTTAGATTGAGTTGCGGTTGGTTGCCTAGTTCGGTCGAGGAGTGCCAATATACCTTAATATTGTTCATTAGTAAAGGAAGTTGCTGCAGGCACCCCCTGACCGGTTTGGTCCAAAACCGAGGCATTCACGGCTTCTTGACGGGAGCGGTTCCGTCCTCTTTGACCATAAATGGGTGGATACCCATGTATTTTGTAGCAAGAAGAAACATCATGTCCATGAATTTTGCAATTGTAGAACGTTGTCTATCGGAACCGTTGAAACGGTTTTGATTATAATCGCTAGAACCAACGGCAACGGCAGCAGTATTGGAGTCAACATTCATGGGAGTAATGAGATTTTGTTGAACCTCTTCTTGTTTGATAAGTGAATGGATTCGAAGAATTGATGGGAAGGGTTCAATCAACAAGATTTGACTCCGAATAGATGGGAATCTATCGTTAAGGCCTTGAAGAAACTCCAGCTTGGTTGGTTCTTTCAACCAAGGAACGACCATGACCACATGTACAAGGCTCGGTGATTAGCAAGGAATTGAGTTCATCTTGAAGAGCCTTGAGATTAGTAAAGTACGTTGAAACGTCAGAATTTTCTTGTTTGAGACAAAAGATAGCTCTTTTTAATTGAAATGTCTTTGGAGCATTACGTTGATGAAAACGATCAAAGAGATTGTGCCATATATCGAAAGCCGATTCATCGTATAAGATGGACGATCGGAGAGGTGGATCAACCGAATTAATGAGCCAACTATAAACGAGATCGTTACATCGTCCCCATTGTTCTAGTTCATTAATTAGGATCGTGGGTTTTTCGATGCTTCCATTAACGAATCCTAGTTTGGCTTTAGCTCTTAAGGCTTTGGTCATTCCTCGTGACCATGAGGAGTAATTATCACCGGTTAGAAGCGGTGTTATGAGAATAGTAGTGGGAGAATCCGAATGGTGAACATCAAACGACCCACAATTAATGGTAGGGTGAACTTGAGAAGTTTCCGAAGTTTCGGGAGTAGTCATGATTCAAATAAATGGCTTTTATACCATGTGAAGAGGTAAAATCCTCTGAATAAACAACTCGAATGAAGTCGAGGAAGATAAAGGGAGATCGGTCTCGGTGAAGCCGAGAGGAAGAGTAGGAGCTCTCGGGTGAAACCGAGAGCAGTGATGGAGCTTTTCGGGTGAAACCGAGAGGAACAGTTAAGGGTCTCGGGTATAACCGAGAGTTGATCGTGAGAGCTTCTCAGGGGAAAACTGAGAGATGATGGTGATGAGATGTTGATCGTGTGTGGGAGAGAGATAGGAAAACACCTTTGTTTATTAACACTACAACTTGATTTGTACATTATGTGTTGGTTCCTTTATATAGGTTTACAATGGAGGAGTTTAGAGTTTAAAACTCTATGATGTTTATCTAAGTACATGTTTATCTAAGATACAATAATCTTGATTGTACTAGGAATCTTAATCGTACTAGATTTCCTATATACTAAGTTGGACCTAATCCACTCGGTTTAGCCGAGTGGAGTAGACCTTCCAACAATATAGATGTGTGTAAAGGAAAATATTTATTGAAGAGAATCACCCGTACATCATAAAGTACTAATTACACGAAAATCACTTAAAAACATAAAAACAAATGAAACCATCTTGCAAGATGAATAAATACACAACTGTACGATTCGTTTTCTCTACGAGTGGATAGGAGGAATACTTTGTTTGTCCTTGAAGAAATTATCAGGATCAACTTTGCTCTTAACTTGTGCCAGTCTATCAAAGTTGCCCATGAAATATTTTATACCCCATATTTTACCTTTTGAGTAACTCACTTCACCATTCTCGTACTCACCCAAATCAAGATCCTTGTAGTTAACATAGGCAGCTCTTGGAGATTTTGAAACGTACGGAGTCATATATTTATATAACCTTCTCATCCAATCTATATGCTTTTCTGCTTCTGTTTTGTCAAACCAATTCGTGACGTATAAGATATTGTAAATGTTCCCAACTCTATGCGGGAATGGAGTTTCATATTCTGGGATTTCGTTCATTTTTCCACCGAAAGGAGCTATAAGAATTACTGGTATAGGTTCTTCTTTTAACATAGTCCATAACCCTTCCAACCCTTTTTTCGGTATTGGTACCTTGACATGATCAGATTTCGCCTTCACCGAGATCTTTGATAGAGGTTCATTCCTATCTAGTAAGTACTCTAAACGGTTTCCACGTGCGTAAAAGAAAACATGAGATTCTACCCAACTCATTCCAATACAGTCATTGTTCTTCAAACCTAACTCGGGAAAGTTCTCTTCCATGAGTTCGACGAGTTTGTTAATATTATCACCAAGAAACAAAATTGAGAATTGAGCTTGGGCTGTGGCATTTATCATTGCCAATGTGAGTCCAACATAGAGGTCTCTGGGAAGCCTATCGGCGACGAATTGCCATCTATGAATAATGTCTATTGCATGTTCTTCGTGCTTTTTGAAGATCATGGCAACAGTCACCCTGGCTGGAACATGAACCAACTTAACTTTCCATGAAAGAATAACTGCAAAACTCGAAGCTCCCCCTCCTCTAATAGCCCAAAATAAATCTTCTCCCATGGATTCTCTATCAAGAATCTCACCATTAGCATTAACTATGCGAGCATCAACGATGTGATCAGCTGCAAGGCCATATTTTCGGACTAGACTACCGATCCCACCTCCACTAAGATGCCCACCAACACCTACCGTAGGGCAAAACCCGCCCGGAAACCCTAGAGTTTTGCTCTTCTCTCCAATTGCATAATAAACCTCTCCTAGGTTTGCTCCTGCTTGAATCCATGCAATGCTATTTTCAGCATCAATATGAATGGACCGAAAATCGACTAAATCAACTAGGACAAATGGGGTATCAGAAACAAATGAGAGTCCTTCTAAATCATGGCCTCCACTTCGAACTTTAAAATCCAACCCGTGTTTACGAGAACAAACAACAGCTGCTTGGACATGAGATTCATGCAAAGGTTTAATAATATATTTAGGTTTTGAGGAGGTTGGTGACAAGAATCTTAGGTTTCTTGCACCAGATTGTAAGAGTGATGAGAAAGAACTATTATGTGGTGTGAAGATTGGGATAGAGTTTGGTGGTTTATAAAGAGATATGCAGTGAATGAAATCATCTCCAAATGAAGAACATGAAGTTGCCCATGAAGTAGTAATATTTGTAAATACAAGTAAAGTAAGTAATGAGACAATTGATGAAGAACTTGATGGTGAGATATCCATGGTTTCTATGCTTTTAATTAGTGTTAGAACTTGCCTACTTATAATCTGAAAAAGCAATATTGTTTTACCATGTGATTAATTATGTAATGAACAATATAAGTTTGTAGGGCTATTACATAAAATCATCTATTACCGACCGTTAGGATGAACACCATATTTTTCAGATAAAGAGTACCCAAACTAATGGAAAACCTAGCTAGCTAACATTCTCTCGAAATTAATCTATATTTGAAGAAGCAGCTTGTGTTATATATTCTATTCCACTTTTGAGTAAAAATGGCCTGTACGTACAAATCTCTAATATACGAAGGTTCTGCCACGGCCCACGGGTGGGTCGTTGTAGGCAATCCTCCTAAAATTAAACCTTCTATGTGAGAGAGTTGTATGTACCTGTAGACTAGTTATTTTATCTGTACACATAGCAAACACCTCTCGTAAAGAGGGAAACCAGGATTAGAGAAACAAAGGAGCGAAGAGGGGGAAATTAGCATTAAAAGATAATTATTTGACAAGATAACTAGCGTAAGACATCTTACGCAATCTGAATTTATGTTTAATTATAAAGTCCTAAAAATTATAGTCCCGAATACTTAATCCTAAAAATTTACATTGAAAAACGAGTCCAAAATTGTTGAACTAAGAGTCCACTTAGAGTTCAAATTAGGTATAATTAAAATAACTAAAGACGATTCCTAGGTTATCATATTGTCTTTCAACAAAAAAAAAAAAAGGTTACGATATTGTGACTTTAATTATTGTTCTTTATTCAAACCTTTAGCACTTATATTTACATTACTATAACTAATAAGCGACTATTCTATTTTTAACGAAATTTTTAAGAGAAAAGTTAATGTGTTAACCAATGGTGCCAAGAAGACACCAAAAAAAAAGGTAGACAAACCAATAAGTGAGTATCCAAATTTTAATGATAGAAAATAACATTTGAGTATTTCATTACTTTTTTTTTTTTGTTGAAATAGTATTCATTACTTTCCTAAAAGAGAACAATTTGATAGCTAAACAAAGCACACTTGGGTATTGTTTTTTAGTCGGCCGTCTCCCTTTATCGTGCCTGTAGGATTCCAATTAGAAAAAAAAATTTGTTAGTGTCAAATTGCTCCCGTCTCCCCCTCCATCTTGAGTAGTAATATCGTTTGTTCTGACTAAAAATCACAAGAAGAGGTGAAAGGGAACCATGTTGTGGTGTTAGTCTTTTGGCCATTGAGACTAACGCGTGGGTTCTGTCAAGCATTGCACCAAAATGTGATGCCCTGTGCCCGCCAAGACCAGCAAAAGTATTATGGCTGGTCTGTCTTCGAGCCATGTGTGGAGCTTGGGATTTTGGGAAAATATTGAAATGGGCAAACCAGAACCCCTTGGTCAGGATTAAGTGAGGCTAAAGGAAAAAAAATTTGTTGCTTATAAAATCCTCTTCTTCTGTGTATAAATTGAAAGAAAATTCTATAGGCACCTAAAGTTTAGCTGCTGGCTGTTGTGCTTTACAGGCACTCCAACAAATTTGCAAAGCTCCTAATTTTTTTGTAAATCCAACTCAGTTGCAATAGTTGATTGAAGTTACACTATTTGTCACAGTTGCGATAACTAATAGACCGTTTTAACAAGGTGCCACAGACCTTGTGCATAGATGCCAATTCATTGTCGATACGCTCTACGAAGATTTATATATTGGTCTCACAATGATTGTTGGTAACGGTAGCCGGTTAGGAGAAAAAACAGTCATAGTTCAATTTTCTTTCTTGTTCCTTGGCCGTAGTGACATGCTTCTCAGTCTCATGGTAGAGAGCTTCCCAGAGGTGGGCTAAAAACACAAAGACTGCACCCGCGAGAGGTGGGTCGAATCTCATGTCTACTTCTTTAGACTGGTAAATTTATTGTGTTTCTACGGACACGAGATACCTAAAAATAAAAGCCAACTGCGTGAGGGACCCGATTTTGGAAGCTGGGTTCGAAAGGATATGAAAAAAGTTTTTAATAGGAAGTTCACCCCCAATGTTATGGACTCCAGTGAGAGCAAAGATGAATGAGATATCGGAATTTGAACTTCCTAGCCCACACTTTGGATTGCCCATCATAAATCGATCCGAAGGGACCTTTTTTTAATGAAAGAACAGATCCATTAAACTAAAAGAGTATTGTTAACCTAGGGTTTCGGCTGAGAACAACCAGAAGAAGAAAAGAATGATTCTAGGGTTTTCCCAATTGGTATTTTGATTAGTCAAAGTCAAGGTTATCATAGTCCAAGTCAAAGCCCAACTAGTCTATTCTCTGAAGACACCAACATATACTCTAGAGGCACACCTGCAAGAAATAAAGAAGTTAGTTAGATTTTTAACTAATCTTCAAGTTTGTTAAATGTTTGTTATATTTCTGTTAACACAATAACTAACTCTAATCTCTACTATAAAAGCTAGAGTTTGTAATCATTTCTATTGATTGAATAAAATTAGAGTTTTGAGAAACTTACATGGTATCAGATTTCAGGTTAGATCATTCTAGGGTTTCTCATCTATACTCAACAGCAATCTTTCATCATCTCCATTTTCTCGCAAAATCACAACAAAATTGCAAGAAGTGTTAAAATCAAGTAAAATTATCATCTTCAAGATCAAAATCAAGTAAAATCAAGATCAAAATCAAGTAAAATCAAGATCAAAATCAAGTTCTAATCAAAATCAAGTAAAATCAAAAGTAAAATCAACATATATCATCAACAACTTACTGTTTTTTTCGGCCTCTTTTCTAAGCAAGGTTTTTCTCTCATCATGTCTTCTGCCAATTCAGGTAATCTTCCTCCTATATCCTCTGTTACTAATTTCATAACTGAAAAGCTAGATGAAACCAATTATTTGATGTGGAAGGACCAAATTGAAACAATGTTAAGTACATATGAACTTCTAGGGTTTGTAAATGGTTCTATTGAAGTACCAGCTCAAATCAAAATAATTAATGGCATAGAACAGGTAAATCCTGAGTTTCTGATTTGGAGAAGTAGAGAGAGTTTTGTGAAATCTTACCTTAAGAGTACTCTCTCCAAATCCATTTATTTTGATATCTATGGACTTCAAACTGCACAAGAAATCTGAGACTATCTAGAACTTACAAATAATGAAGGTTTAGAATCAAAAAAGGATCAGTTAAGGAGGAAATTACAAAGTCTTAAAAAGGGAAGTGCTTCCATTTCTGAATACTTAAGAGAATTAAAGCAAATTTCAGATGCTTTAATCTCTGTTCATGACAGAATTAGTGATCCTGAGCTAGTCAGAATAGCAATACAAGGTCTGCCATCTGACTATGATCAATTTACCATTGCATTAAGGGCAAATAATGAGCTACTTTCTTTAGCCCAACTTAAATCTAGGCTCATTCAACATGAGCAATGGTTACTTGCAAAAGAATCTGATCATGAAGTATACTATGTTAGAAGATCAGTTCCTAAACAGATTATGAGGAACAAACCATCCCCAACCTATTATAAGAATCAAGCATATGCTAAAATAGAGGGTTCATCCTCAAATACTCAAAATTCTCAGTCACAACATAAAAAGGCTGATGATTTTGATTTTTCCACAGTACCATGTGGAATTTGTAAGAGATGGGGACATGTAGCAACTGTCTGTTATTTCAGATATAAGCCAAATAAGCCTCAAACAGGATATCATACTGAAGAACTTAATCAAAAAATTGAAAAGGAAAGTGATGAACAATTGTACTCATACCCTTATGAAGAAGAAGCTCTTCTAGAATGTAATGCTGCTGTTATCTATGATTGTACTCAAGATAAACCAAATGAGGATGAAGATATATTTGAAGAATGCTATACTGCTATTGAACAAATTCATGATGATGTATTTGAGGATTGTAATTCATATTTTCTCCATGAAGAGTGCTATACTCTAACTGTATCTACTCAGTCAACTATTAAAGATCAAGCTTGGCTAGCTGATACAGGAGCTAGTAGCCACATGACCCACTCAGCTGAGAATCTATCTTCCTCCCAAGTTTACAAAGGAAATGAGGCAGTAATGGTTGGTAGTGGAAAATTTCTACAAATTTCCAGTACAGGTACTTCTAAACTTTGTACCTCAAATTGTGTTTTTGATCTTCACAAAGTATTGTGTGTACCTAGCCTAAAAAGGAACTTCTTGTCTATATCAAAGTTTACAAAGGACAACTCAGTTTCAGTGGAATTTATGCCCTGGGGATATAATATTAAGGACATTTGGTCACATAAAATTCTGGCAGAGGGTCCTGTTAGGAATAATTTGTATCCTATTGAAGTTCAAGGGGATTTTCTTCAATCTAGGTCTATAGAAGCTCATACAGCTCAAACAGCAACCTCTTATGAAACTTGGCATGCTAGGCTTGGTCATTCTCATTGTGGTATTATAAAACAGTTAAATCAAGAGAACAAAATACTACTGTCAGATACTAGTGATAAGTACTTATGTAATTCTTGTGCTTTAGGAAAGAGCAAATGCTTACCTTTTGAATCATCCACCACTACAACAAATACCCCATTACACTTGGTACATTGTGATATATGGGAACCAGCACCCAACTCTACTACAAATGGAGCAAAATATTACATTCTGTTTTTGGATGATTACAGTAAATATAGTTGGGTATATGCTATGAAAGCAAGGTCAGACAGTGTGAAATGCTTTACCCATTTCAAGGCAACCAATGAGAATCTTCTCAAAGAAAAAATAGTCTATTTTCAGTCTGATGGTGCACCTGAATTTCAAAAAGGTGCTTTCAGGGCCTTTTTGGATACTAATGGCATTATTTTCAGGAGTTCTTGTCCATATACCCCTCAGCAAAATGGAAAAGCTGAGAGGAAACATAGACATATTACTGAGTTAGGTAATACTCTATCCTTTCACTGTTCTTTACCCAAACATTTATGGTTTGATGCATTTAGTACAGCAGTTTACATCATAAATAGAATTCCCACAAAGACACTACATGGAGTTTCACCTTTTGAGGTCCTCTTTCACATGATTCCTGACTATTCAGTCTTTAAAATTTTTGGTTGTGCATGCTATCCACACTTAGGAGAGTTAAGGAAGGATAAACTCAGTCCTAAAAGCATCAAATGTGTCTTTTTGGGGTACAACAATGAACACAAAGGTTATAGGTGTTATGAACCTATTACAAAGAGACTATATATATCCAGACATGTTTCTTTTGATGAGAGCAATTTTCCTTATGCTAACATATCTGAGAAACAGTCTGGGTGTGATCAGGTTACTAAATCACATATATCATTACCTTTACCCTCTATTGTTTTCAATTCATCTGATCACCCTGAACTAGGTTCATCTAGTATTAGTTCTAGCACACCAGCTAGTTCAGGGCCTAGTTGTTTGCCCTCTCATGAATCAGGGACACCTAACTCTACTGTTAGTCCACCAGCTGATTCAGAATTGCCAACAACTACTCAGATTATAACTAGGGGCAGGAATGGTATAATCAAAAGTAAGCAACTACCAAGTGATTTTGTGGCTCATTTCTCATCACCTCACACTCTTAATGTGGCTTACTTATCTATTCTTCAACTACCATCTGAACCCTCAACTTATAAGGAAGCAGCTAAGAGTGAAGAATTGTGTAAGGCTATGAATGAAGAATATCTAGCTTTACAACAGAATGAGACATGGTCTCTTGTTCCATATACTTCTCAAATGAATATTCTAGGCTGCAAATGGGTCTTTAAATTGAAGCAAAAGAGTGATGGTACTATTGAAAGATACAAGGCTAGACTTGTAGCCAAAGGCTTTCATCAACAAGAAGGGGTGGACTATGAAGAAACATTTAGTCCTGTACTTAAGGCCAATACTATCAGACTCATTTTGACAGTGGCAGTAACTAATTCTTGGCATATCAAACAGCTTGATGTATCCAATGCCTTTCTTCATGGCACATTGGATGAAGCTGTTTTTATGATTCAACCACCTGGGTTCATTCAACCAGGTAAAGAGAACTATGTTTGCCACCTTCACAAAGCTCTATATGGCTTGAAACAAGCACCCAGAGCTTGGTACAACAAATTTGCCAATTTTCTATACAAGTATGGTTTTCAAAAGAGTAAGATTGATCTCTCTATGTTTGTTTATCACTGCAACTCTGATATGTTGGTGCTCTTACTATATGTGGATGATATCATCCTTACTGGTAGTTTTATTATTCAGATCAACAAATTAATATCTGATCTCAGCTCAGCATTCAAAATGAAGGATTTAGGTCAGCTGTCCTATTTTCTTGGTATAGAGGTAAAAACTGATCCTATACAGAAGCATATGGTCCTTACTCAATAGAAATACACTCTACAATTGCTACAAAAGGCAAATTTACTTGATTCAAAGCCATCAAAATTACCAGTTTCTAGTGGGCAGAGGGTATCACTTACTGATGGCACTGCATTATCCAGCCCTACTGAATACAGGAGCTTGGTGGGAGCCCTTCAGTATCTCACTCTTACTCGTCCTGATATATCCTTTGCAGTGAATTATGCCTCACAGTTTATGCATAAACCAACAACAACACACATGATTATTGTCAAGAAGATTTTACGATACCTAAAGGGTTCAATGGGGTCGGGTATTAGTATTTCTGCTGGAAATTTATCAACTCTCACAGCTTATTCAGATTCTGATTGGGCTGGATGCCCAGATTCCAAAAAATCAACTGGTGGATATTGTGTGTTTTTTAGGGGTAATCTTATTTCGTGGAGTTTGAAAAAGCAAGCTACTGTTGCTCGGTCTTCAACTGAAGCCGAGTATAAAGCCCTATCATCGGTAGCAACAGAAGTGGTTTGGATCTCTTACCTCATGAGTGAACTTCGTCTTCCATTGATCAAGCCTTTTGTGCTGTATTGTGACAATATTAGCGCCAAATACCTTGCTTCTAACCCAATATTTCATGCAAGAACGAAGCACATCGAGGTTGATTTCCATTATGTTCGAGACTTGGTTACTGATGGCTCGGTTGTTGTTCATCATGTCTCTACATCAGATCAACTAGCCGATATCTTTACAAAGGGACTTTCTTTTGATCTATTTCACAAACTAAGAAGCAACCTAATGGTTCATCATCCTTCGTCCCCATCGGTTTGAGGGGGGATGTTAACCTAGGGTTTCGGCTGAGAACAACCAGAAGAAGAAAAGAATGAAAATTAAGAATGATTCTAGGGTTTTCCCAATTGGTATTTTGATTAGTCAAAGTCAAGGTTATCATAGACCAAGTCAAATCCCAGCTAGTCTATTCTCTGAAGACACCAACATATACTCTAGAGGCACACCTGCAAGAAATAAAGAAGTTAGTTAGATTTTTAACTAATCTTCAAGTTTGTTAAATGTTTGTTATATTTCTGTTAACACAATAACTAACTCTAATCTCTACTATAAAAGCTAGAGTTTGTAATCATTTCTATTGATTGAATAAAATTAGAGTTTTGAGAAACTTACAAGTATGAACATAAGGATTGTTCCATCTACAAGATTGGACACACAGTTTGCCATTCTTGTGGAGTTTTCTTCTAGATATCTTAGCAAGCTCATCGACTTTGCTATTAGCAGAGCCGTGGGTAAAGGGGTGCCACCGGTGCGGTGGCACAGGGCCCACCTTTACCCAGGGGCACATCTTATTAACCCTTAGTTAAAAAAAGTTAATATGCAACGGTCTGGAGCTTTGTAGCATTGATCAAGAAAAAGATTTTAAATAGTACAGAAGTTGAAGGCTTGTACTTTTTTTTTTTTTTTTTTTTGTTAAGGATGAAGGCTTGTACTTGAAATGACATTTAAAGATGTCAAAGTCTAGGGAATGACATGCCTATCTAGTAGGATTTGACTTCTTCTCTCTATCTCTCTCACTCTACACTTTCACCCTCTACAAATAAAGTATTTTTCTCCTTTCTATTTCAATAAATATCATATTTTTCTTTTTCCTTCTTTTCGCTGTTGAAAAGATTTCTCCTTTATTTCACCTTCTTCTTCAATTACTATTGTTTTTTTCTTTCTACTATATATGATACTACCCATTACCTAATTATAACCTACAAAAATCCTAATTTTATAACATTCAATAAGAAAAATAAGAAGACAACATCAATTCCGACAAATTTAAATTTTCGGTAATGTTTTTCACTCTTTTTTCTCCTACGAAGTGGTTTTTTGGACAAAATTCATTACGAAGACTTAATTACTGATTTTGCTTCAGAAAATGCAAAGAGAAAAAATTCAAGTGAAAAATTATTTTACAAAGTCATATAAATGATAAAGATTGTAGTGTTTTTGTTTATTTTCTATTAATTTTTGTTATTTAGTTTAATATATATTGAGTTTGGGCGGAATAACAATTTATTACTCCATCTTTGCCTATTAGTTAATCAGATTTCTTTAGTGTTTATTTATCGTATAAGGACTCTCTTCGAAATTTGGCACAGGGCCCTTAAAATCTCAGCCACACCCCTGGCTATTAGCAGCTTTGTTACATATTTACAAGAAAAGTTCATTGATCTGATTGCATCTTAGCTAGTCCAGTGAATTGCTTTGATATATCCATTAATTGCATTTATGACATTGCTAGAATCACTTTCTACTATTAATTTCACAAAATTCATCCTCTACCAATGGATATAATTTGAAGAGCCGCCAATCTTTCTTTTTCATCTCTTTCGAACGAGAGTCACTAAAAAAAATTCTTGTTGGTGCTCTTTCCAATCATTGAGGATCCCAAGGCACATGGGGGATCACAAAAGAACAAATTTGGAGATAATCCTTATCGAAAGTCAACTCTGATCCTGTAAATTTGAACTTAAGATACCCTAATCAATAGGGTATGTTTGTATTTATAATGAAAGAATACAAAATGAAATTACAGAACTACCCATGAAGAATAGATAAAATACAACTATACAATAATACATTTAACACCCCCCTCAAGCCGAACGTCTAGGAACTAGAGAGAGCTTGCGATTAAGTTCTTAAAAACGTGTGGATAATAAGTCCTTTGTGAAAATATCAGCTATTTGATCATTCCCTTGAAGAAATTGAACCTTGAGGCTACCATTCTTTACTTGCTCACGAACAAAATGAAAGTCAATTGGAGCATGTTTGGTTCGTGAGTGGAGAATCGAATTGACCGTGAGATAAGTCGTACTGATATTGTCACAATATATGATAGGAGGAGTGGGTGTAGATAAACCTAATTCAAGAAGAAGGTTTTTGACCCAGATAAGTTCGGCAGTGGTATGGGCCACGGCCCTGTATTCAGCCTCGATCGAGGAGCGGGCCATAGTGGATTCGGTTTTAGAAGCCCACGCTATTAAATTAGGATCCATAAAGACACCATAGCCAGAGGTGGAACGCCTGTCATCTGGGGACCCAGCCCAATCAGCATCCGAGTAGGTAATTAGGGGTAAACTTGTTGCTCGCCGGAAAACCAGACCATGATGAACGGAACCTCGCAAATACCTTAATATCCGTTTAGCTGCAACTAAATGAGTCGTCGTCGGAGATCCCATGAACTTGGAGACTTGATTTACGGCATAAGAGATATCAGGTCTGGTGAGGGTGAGGTACTGTAGAGCCCCCACCAGACTTCGAAACAATTTCGGATCAGAGAGCAATGTACCATCATTCTTTGATAATTTTGAACCAGAAATATTAGGGGTAGAAACAGGTTTTGAATTCTCTAATCCAAAACGAGAGAGAATATCCAATGTATAAATAGTTTGAGTTAAAAGTAAATCATGAGGCGATCGAGTTACTTCCATTCCTAAAAAATAACTTAAGTCACCCAAATCAGACATGTCAAATTGAAGCTTGAGATCATGAATTAACTTCGACACAAGTTTAATGGGATGACCGAATTGTTTTTTTTACAAAGTTTTTGAAGTTTTTAAAATGAAATGTGGCTTCTGATTTGTATTTTAAGAAATAGATCCAAGTAAATCTCGTGTAATCGTCGACTAAAATGAGAACATAACGATGACCCGAGGAAGAAATGACCGGCGAGGGTCCCCACATATCAGAATTAATCATTTCATTGGGAGCAGAAGTAGAATGAAACACATAATGAAAAGGAAGGCGATGATGGTTTCCAAAAATACAACTCAAACATTTTGTTAAATTCATTACAGAGTTCTTAAATTTTAAATCATTGTTTCTAATAACAGAATTAAAAACTTGCAGGTTTGGGTGAGCAAGACGACGATGCCACACTTCTTTGGAAACTGAAGAAACGGAGGCTAATGATGGAGCAAAAAGAGCAGTTGATGGAGGAGCTTTAGTGGAGATGGAGACACGAAAGAGACCATCATCAATCGGTCCGGCGAGGAGTGTCCTCGCGGTTGGAATTTCCTGAACAAGGAAACCATGACGATGAAAGAGAACAAAACAGTTAAATTCCTTTAGAAGACTAGAAATAGAGATGAGATTCTTTTTGAAAAGAGGAACACGAAGAACATTTTGAAGAAAACAATTATGAGAGGGGACGAAGATATTACCAATACCCGAGACTGGAGTGAGCTGGCCAGTACCCAACATCACATGATCAGGAGTAGAAAGATCAGATCGAGCTGAAGAAGAAGCAACATCAGAGGAGATGTGCATAGTTGCACCAGAGTCGAGGTACCAGTTTGGATCAGCAGGAGCAGAATCGACCCCCATAGCAGCAAAAGCACGAGCTAAATCATTTTGATTTGGAAGACTGTAACAGTTTCTAGCTGTGTGCCCATATTTGTCACAGTATTGACAAGTCACCTGAGAAGATGGAGAAGGTCCTAAAACAGAGTCAGTGGAATTTCTTTGACCACAATAGTTTCCTCTGTTATTGTTGAAATTTCTATTTCCCCTTCCTCTTTTGTAACGTCCTCTGTTTCCTCGAAAAACAGGGGAAAATGAAGCACGAGATGGAGAAGGTGAAGGAGAAGGAGAGGGAGAAAATGGAGCAGTAGGTTGAATGGGTTGTTGTTTGAGAAGATCGATACGAAACTCATGAGTAAGTAGAAGAGAATGAAGCTCACTGTAAGTGGGAGGGACAAGACGAGCAGTAATCGAAATTACGAAACTCTCATAATCAGGAGAGAGACCAGACAGAACGATGAGGACTAACTCATTATCAGGAACAAAGTGTCCAATGGCTGCTAGGGAATCAGAGATAGATTTAATTCGAAGAAGATATTCAGATATAGAGAGAGAGTCTTTCTTGAAGGTCTGAAGCTGAAGTTTGAGATTCATTAAGCGAGCAGAGTTAAGAGATGAGAAATTTCGTTCAAGAGATTCCCAAACCGAGCGAGAAGTAGTTAAGCCAAGTACTTGAGTGAGGACAGGTTCAATGAGAGTAGCATTGAGCCAAGAAAGAAACATTTGATGAATGCGATGCCAATAGACATAGTCAGGGTTGATGATAGGAGTAGAAGAAGATTCAGAAAGAAGAGGGAAGAAACTCAGCAGGGGGAGAAACAGAGCCATTAACATACTTGTAAAGATCTTGAGAGTGAAGAATGGATAGGAGCTGACTCCTCTAGAGAAGATAGTTGGTATGATCTAATCGGATTGAAACCAGATTAGCAATGTTAGAGAGAGCTAGAAAATTCATGGAGGAAGAGGAAGAAGAAGAAGGATCAGAGGTGGGAGAAAGTTGAGTTGGGGAGAGGGTGCCGGCATTAAAGGAAGCCATAGAAAGAGAGAGGCACAGAAAACCAAGGGAAAATAAATCAAGAGGCTCTCGATACCATGTAAAGTTGAACTCAAGATACCCTAATCAATAGGGTATGTTTGTATTTATAATGAAAGAATACAAAATGAAATTACAGAACTACCCATGAAGAAAAGATAAAATACAACTATACAATAATACATTTAACAGATCCTCCAATTAGATCAAAAAATGAAAAAAAAACAGCCGTTGGATTATACCATCCGACAGTATGTTGACATCATGGGTAAATTTAGGGTAAAGACAATCATTGATTCATTATTTCATTCCAATTCAAAATCACAAGTACAAATCCACATTAGCTTTTAAGTATAAATTCCTCCTCTGTACTTCCTTCTGTTATGTTGTCTCTCTCAAAATTCTCTCCTTTCCTTTTTCTCTTCTATCGATTTCGCCCCCTGCCACCTCGTACCCTTCAGGTTTTTCTCTCTGCCATTATTTGTTATTTCATTTTCAGATCTCGATTATTTAATTACTAGTTCCCATTATTGTTTTTATATATTCAATCTATAATTTGGTTTAGCAAATATTTTTATTTCATGATTCCAATCTCAAACATAATACTACTAATAGTTTTAAGTTGGATGCTTTGAGAAATTGAACTAGTATGTTATTGATTTAGGTTTTGTATTCATCCAAGATCTACCCTCATTATCACAGTTTGAGACCCAACTCATTAAATTATTTTTCTTCTCTAATAGTATATATCAAAACAAAGACATTTTTGTATTGGATTGTAGGATTTTTTTTTTTTTTTTTTTCTGAGAATTCAACTACGATCTACGTTAGTCGTTACAAGGCATAAATGCATCATGAAGATGTAGTAAGCACGATAACCGCCTAATTAAATCAAGAATGAAAGAGGCCTAAAGCCCGACAAACTATTACATTATTTATAGCCTAAATTACATATGATAAATCTTGATGACAACTGCTTCCACCGAGACTCGATCCCACAACCTCATGGGCTTAAGAGTGGTGTCCAACCGTTACACCAAAGGATGGTGGACATAATGAATCACTTCATGGAAGAAACAATTGTTTCTTGTTTCTTTCAACCAAGTCGGTTTAACTTTATATCTAATTAAAATGGATTCAAAATCAAACAGTGTCCGCCATTTAGACGAGTCAGACACATGAGTGAGACAAAACACAATCATTCGAAAATCAAGCCTAAAGTGTGATATGAGTTTAGGGAACTAAAAAAATACCACCTTTTTGTCTAAATATTGCAACTTAGAGTTGATAACATTATGGGACAAATGCCAACACTTCAATTGGAACAATTGGTCAAGTATATGAGGTTACCAATTTGTCAACAACCCTTGGTTGGAGTGGTAAGAGGTATAGTCTTCCATTCTAGAGGTTAAGGGTTCGAGACACACTGAACAATTAAAAAAAAAAACATTACGGGACAAATGAAAATCAATGCTGGAAGCTTTATCATTTATTGGTTTACTTTTTAATCTTGGGATGTACATGTGACTAGAGTACTTTCCAAACTGTAATGTCTTCAACCATATCTTTTGAGGTCATAATCTTGTGAACTGATGAGAACATCACTAAACAATTTCCTCTAGTAAACACCAAAACCAAAATAAAATTCCAATAATTGGAATTCCAATCAAGAAAAGAGCTAAATCATGTGTTCCTTTATGAAGATTAATTGAGTTCATTTGATTCATGGGGTTTCTCATCTTTTATTTTTCGAAAAGGTTTTATTTATGATCTTTTATGCTTGGTATAATCTTGTAAAACTATAATAAGTTGATGAAACTTATATTTTTTTTCCTTTGTGGAAATTGAACTCAACAGGGTTGATTTTCAGAAGGAGATGGTGGTGGTGGTGGTGGTTGTAATTCTCAATCTCTAGTTTTTGTGAGGGAAAATAGGCAGAATTCGGATAGAAACAAGAAAGACTTTATGAATATATCAAAATGTAAGAAGAATGTTATCGGATTCCTTGATCTCTTCACGAATTCCAAGATTTGCAGATGTTTCTCTCTGATCTTCATTGCTCTGGTTTTCAGAGTTGTCTTCCTTGTTACGTTCCGCCCTAGCCTTGTTGGGGTCCAACAACACAACTTCGCCTTTTTGCAGAATGAGACTTCTTCTTCCCATCTTTCGTATTCCAAAAATGCTAATGGAGTGAGAAAAGATAAGTTTTTGGAGGTTCCTCAGATTGCTTGGGGATTAAATAACCAGAAAATAGCAGTAGCTAGAGCTTTCTTGACAGCAAGAATGTTGAATAGGACTTTGTTGCTACCTAGCTTAAGTGCTTCTCTGTTCTATAAAGAAGTCAATCTCTTACAACCTATTGCATTTGATAAGATCTTCCAATATGAGAAATTCAATTCTCTCTGTAGTGAGTTCGTTCAATTAGGTCAGTTTTTGGATCTATCCAACAAGACCGATGTTCTTGATCTTACAAAGGGTAGTGGAAGAAAATGGACTATCGAAAGAGATTTGGATCAATTGAGAAAGTTTAGAGAAGACCCAATTAGCGATGGGTTTGAAGTGATTCGAATTATTGGGAAGAATCCTTTTCTTTGGCATGATCATTGGCCAGTTAAGGACTATGCGAAAATCTTTGAGTGTTTAGTATTCGTTAATGAGATTACAGAAGAAGCAGAGAAAGTTGTTACGAAAATTAGAGAGATAGGAAGCACTACTTCGACTAAAACATCGTCACGAGAAACCACTTATGTTGCAGTTCATATGAGAATAGAGAAAGACTGGATGATTCACTGCAAAAAACTCGAGCGGAAGTACAATATTAGCCAAATTTGCAGTAGTAAAGGGGAGATCATGGACCGGGTAGGCCACATTATCGGGCTTACAGGCCCGACCGTTGTTTATCTTGCTGTGGCTGACGACCTTCTCGAAGATGGTTCGGTACTGAGTGGTTGGAGAGAAGCCATTCTTCCATTTGAAAAGAAGAAACTAGGTGTTTGGGATATTTACAAGAAATACCCTTACCTTATTCAATCAGCGATCGACTATGAAGTTTGTTTGAGAGCGGATATATTTGTCGGTAATAGCTTCTCTACATTTTCGAGTCTTATAGTGCTCGAGAGAACCCAGAAATTGATTAGGATGGGAGTGAAAGAAGGATTCTGTGAGACAGGTAATGAATTAAGGTGGTCCTCTTATGCGTATAACATTTTAGGCGAATCAGGCGGAGCTAAGAAATGGATGACAAATATGTCCGATTCTAGTCTTCGAGCAATTAGTTATGGCACAAATAATATCCTTTGCTAGAATAACAAATGGAGTTCCGTATCGTCACAATCATATATTGGCGTTCTTTCTGTGTCCTACTATAGTCCCCCGACCTATATTAAATTCAAGAGCAAGGTCTGAATCGATTAGAATATTGTAATTAAATAGAGGCTCCAATTCGTTTGTGATATTTGTTTAGTGTACAGATCTACATTTGTTCATATAGAATTCTTCCTGTTTTTAACTGTTTATTGGATAAGATAAAATAATGAGAATAGCTTGAGAATATTGTAATTAAATAGAGGCTCCAATATTAAAACCAAGTATTTTGCATATCATTCTTTATTTTCGTATGAAATGTAATTTTCTAGTGTACAATGTAAAAAGTAGAATAATTATGTTAACAACAAACATGAATATCAATACAAAAAATTAATCTTTATATATGATTAGTTGTCCTTTATTCTAATGTTTTCCCCAATGACGGACGGGAGGAATACTCTGTTTGTTCTTGAAGAAGTTATCTGGATCGACCATACTCTTTACTCTTACCAATCTTTCGTAGTTAGTTTTGAAGTATTTGTTTCCCCATATCTTAGCTTTTGAGTAAGTTAGCTTTCCGTCCTCGCTATTCACCCCGATGTCGAGATCTTTGTAGTTGAGATATGCGGATCTTGGATTCTTAGAAACGAAAGGAGTCATGTAGCTGTGGAACTTTCTCATCCAATCAATCTGTTTTTTCGTATCACTTTCTTGTTGCCAGTTATTGACATACATAATATTGTAAATGTTACCGGCTCGGTGAGGGTAAGGAGTTTCGTACTCTGAAATCTCATTCATTCGTGCACCCATCGGTGTCCATAGCATAGCGGGTGAGTCGCCTGTCATATATCTTTTCCATATCGATTCTAACCCAGCCTTTGATATTGGCTCAGTAACATAGTCGGATTTTACTTTCAAGAAGCTCTTTGTTGTGTGATCCCTGTCCCATAGAAGGTCTACGGTTCTCCCACGAGCGTAGAAATAGACATGAGATTCAACCCAACTCATTTCGGTGCAATCATTTCGCTTCAAACCTAATTCAGGGAAGCTTTCTTCCATGAGTTCCAAGAGTCCATCGACACGACCAAGGAACATGAATGAAAAACTAGCTATCACCGTTTTCTCTCCTGCTCGACTTCCATTCCCGACAATCATAGTAAGCCCGATATATAAATCTTCGTGGAGTCTATCGGCAATGAATTGCCATCTGTGGACAAGGTCAGTGGCACCTTGTTCTAAGGCTCTGTTAACTGTGGCAACTGTAACAATGGGTGTAACATCAACCAACTTCACTTTCCATGACACAACAACTCCAAAGTTGGAAGCACCACCTCCTCTAATGGCCCAAAATAGTTCTTTACCCATTGTTCTCTTGTCAAGAATTTTGCCATCTGCATTAATAAAGCGAGCATCGATAACTTGATCAGCAGCAAGACCATATTTCCTGACCAAGGCACCAAATCCACCACCACTAATGTGTCCACCAACACCAACAGTGGGGCAAAATCCGGCAGGAAAGCCAAGGGTATTACTCTTATTTGCAACTGCATAATAGACTTCACCAAGAGAAGCACCACCTTGAATCCAAGCAGTCTTACTCTTAACATCAACACTGATATTTCGGAAACTAATCAAATCAACGAGAACGAACGGAGTATCAGACACATAAGAGATGCCTTCAACATCGTGACCTCCGCTTCGAATTTTAAGGTCAAACCCATGTTTCTTTGAGCAAATAACAGCAGCTTGAATGTGGGATTCATGGGTAGGTGTAATAATGATTTGTGGTTTGGTTGAATTAGGTGACAAATATCTCAAGTTCCGAGCAGAGGAACGAAAGAGGTTTGTGAAGTTGGAACTTGTTGGGGTATGAACAGGGACAACAAATTGATTAGAATCAATTGAGGCAGCAGAGTGAAGATGTTGATGAGAATTAAGACATTGGATAAAATCACCATGAATTGATGATTTTGTAGCAAAAGAGAGAGTAAATGAAGAGAATACAAGTAGAGAAACAAGGACAGAGTTAATGAAAGGAGTTGATGAAATCCCCATGTTTGTTTTGTTTTTTGGAGTTGAGTTTGGAGTGATGAAAAACTATGGTTTCTGGATAACCTATTTATAGGAAAACCCCAAGACAAGACTTTTGTATTGATTTCCGCCAAAGTTGAAGTAAATGATATTTTAGTGGTGACCTCTAATATGCTTCCAAAAGAAAAGAGTAAAGAGAGAGTGGTATTAGCAAGTTTTGACCATTTTTCAGGTGGAATGGAAACCGTGTTTTCAAAAATATAGGCTGCACTAAACTAAATAATGAAATATAAAAAAAAAAATAGCCTCATTTGACTATTCTTCTTCTTTTCATTCATAACAGAATTATTCAAATTCAATTGTCTTTTTATTATATGGTGTTCTTTCATGATGAAATAATACTTTAAAGGGCATCCTTTTATTCATCTTAATTGACTTGTTCCTTGTTGTAATCGGTTATATAATTAATGTGAAATTTATATTCAATTTTTTTATTTGAAATATTTAACATGATTTTTCATATTATATCAGTTAGGAATAAACGTTAAATCTAAGATATTAAAACACATGTTACTTGCATATTTTGTTTAACATGAAATTTTTATTTTACTACAGAAAATCAACAACAAGCTGAAGTAAGGCAATACTGAAGCCAAGGAAATTGTTCCAATTCCTTTTGGATACCTCCCAAACAAAATCCTTAATTACTCCTATGTTTGACTATTGTTTTACTTACAAATATTACTCTCTGTCAAATCATGAGAATAAATTCAGATAGTATTAGATCTTTCTTAGATGGGAAAACAATTGAGTAGTTCTAGATGTATTTTATTAGATTCATCTAGACATATCTTAAATTATACCTATACTTAGGGGACAAATTGGAGTTAATGATAGTCTTAGGCAAATTGGATTTAGGTGGAATTTGCCATTTTAGTTTTTTTTTCTTTTAGAGGTGGGGAGAAAACCCAAAATTACAAAAAAAGTAAGAAAGTCTCCCACAACATAGAAAACTATGAAATTGCAAGAGATCACCAATGGGAATTAAGAGCGTTGATGTCGCAATTTGTTTTTCTGGTATCAATCAGAATAGTGAGACCGTCATGCTGAATCCCGTTGTGAATGATGAGATCGCTGGGTTTAACCCCTCTCATGCTCTTCTTAATCTGGGGGATAAAAGCTGGAAGGAACTTGGAAACCTCTTCACGCTCAAGATAGACAGATTGCCTTACAGTTTAAAGAATTGAATATTGAGTGAACCTCTAGAGACTTACTCGATGTATTGGGAGAGTTGGTTGCATGTCTTCTCTGAGAAGATTTGATCACCTTTTATAGGTTGTTTAATCGATTGTAGAGAGACGGTGTGAGTGAGGTGGTTTATATTCACCATGTTGGATCAAAACTGTTATTTTCGAGTTGGGAGATATTACGGTACCTCTTAGGGATATCTCGTACCTTTCATATTTAGGAGTTACTTTGTTTAAGGATACTTAAGAAATTATGTTTCCGATTTTGTAGATTCTTTTGGAGGTGTTTCTTCCTTGGAAGACTCTTGAAGCTCAAGTTTAATAAATACTTAAGATCCTCACCGTATGGGATCTTTAATTAGTTTCGAAATTAAGTCGGTAAGCATTAGGCACTCTTCTGCCCCATGTTTCGGGATTGAGGTATCGGCCCCACTTAAGTGGACTTTCTAATCTTTTTTTTTGACCTCTAAGGTGGAAGACTATACCTCTTACCACTCCAACCAAGGGTTGTTGGCTAAAAAACAAAAGTGATGTGTGTGGGACTTGATCCCTCATAATCGCTCCACCAACTATGCTAGGAAATAATTGTAAAACATTAGCTTTGCCAAATGAGTTCAGGTAGCCTATTTAGACTCTCTAATCTTTTCTCAAATCCCAAGGCAGATCTGGTTTATTTCAAGGCGGGATTTCAGGCATCTAAGAAAATTCTGACCCCCCTAGATCTGGGCTTGAATGACATGCGTCTTTCAGATTTAACCTTCCAGTCATTTCGATACAGGTTGACTCGTTGTGTTTCTGGTCTTTTCTAAATTTATTGACCTCAGTCAACTGATGACCATTTTTTTATCACAAAAAATATTTCCAAGAAAGAGTTGTGAAACAAAGAAAAATTGACTTAAGTTCAACAAAAAAAAAAGAAAAATTGACCATAATAAAGGAGAATTTGACCCAAATAATAGTACAAGCAATTGTAGCCTGATAGCCTCCATTCCCAAAAACGCACGGTTGTTTCATTCTCTCCATATGATCCACCATGTTGCAAATGGTGACGGTATTGAACGAAAGCGGCGTAAAGAGTGAGACTTGTCAATTTTTCACTCCCTAAAATAATGAGAGAGAGAACAATGGGGTGTCGGTAAATCACAACAAAATGAAAAGAAATAGTTCCACAAGACAAAGGCCACCAACCAATTAACAAGTAAATGGTAGGGGCATTTCAATTTTTTTCCATTGTATTTTTCTTACGAAAAAGAGTATGCTGTAATCATTTTAACATAAAGTATATTTTTGTGAAAATATGGGTTGAAAATGAGTTATGAGAAGGGGTAAATTTAAATCCCATAAGATGGGAGATAATAGAAAACTATGGCTAATCTTGAATATTATTGCAAAAAAAAATCATTATGTGAAAGTACTTTATTACCCCTTATTACACAAAAATAAGTTACTTGTAGGTCCTTCCAAATTTCAAGCAAACAACTGGCTAAATGGGCTCGCAAATGGATAGATCTAAAGTTTGGTCCAATGTTCCGTATTTTTTAGTTACTATGTATTGTAATGGTACTCTACCTTCTTATTAATATTCCATAATTCAACAAAAAAAAACAAACTCGTGTATGCTTATAACTGCAAATTGTGTGTTACAAAAGTATGGTTTGAGAACCAAACACATGTAAGAAATGTTTCAAAAGAGGGTGTTGTGTCTTGAAGAACATGAAAATGTACAGAAGAACAAGAGATGAGAGAGAAAACCTATTTTAGATTGAAATACGTGCAGAAAATAACTCTGAAATTATGTTGCTCGATGAATAAATGTTATGAACCGAGAGGGATTATGTCGGTGTTCATGATGAAACTAAAAGATAAAAATAAAAGTAAATTAAATGTTGTTTGACGAAGGAAAGTTATCAACCGAGAGAGAGTCTGTATATATGAAATGAAGATGAACTTCGAGAAAGAAAGTTTAAACAAAACAATTTTGAGTGTGAAAATAGTTAAGAAAACAAATGAAGATGAAATGAAGAAATTATGTTTTAGTTTGCATAAGGATTGAGGTGGAGATAGTTTTAAAAAAATGTTGAAAGATGGATGAAGAAAATAAATGGTGCCTTTAGAGAAATTTCCGGTGAAATAATGAGGGTGTCGTCATCGGTAATGAGGGAAAGAAATAGTACCTGCTGAAAGATGTCCGGCGAATAATGAAATGTCGTCGTCGGTAAGAAAATTTTCCGGTTTGCCTTCCTAGAGAGAGAAAGAGAGATAATGGAGGGAAAGAAATATAAGTCTGGTTTTCTAGAGAGAGAACGATTCGAGGAAGTTCGAGAGGGATTCGAGATTGCTATATAGAAGAACAAAAGGGGTATAATCAGAATATTTGGCTTCTTAGAGATGAGAAATTGTGTTCTGAAATCCGTATTTGGATTTGATGTTAGGATATTTTAAAAAAACTGAGGTTTTTTTTATGAAATATTATTGGATAGTATGTTGAAGTTCCTATTTGGGCCCATTTTGTGAGTTCTTCACCAAAAGTTCCTATCATAAAGATCTCATTTAGGTGAGTCAAGTGTTAACTAAGATTGTAGGAGAGAAGCACTTTTCATCAAACCATCAATTATAAAAAGATTTGGTTTAATTCTGTTTTGCCTTTCAATTTGTGACAACTTAACGGCCCCCACAACGACAGTTTGTTTTGGCCCCAATTGGGTCTAATTGATCGCTTTCGCCTCCTCATTTTGTTAAGTTTACGGATAGTGCCTTTGTGATATTTGTTCAATTTAGATATTTTCTTATGTTCATAGATAGGATTCTTCCTGTGTTTATTGGATAAGATAAAAGAATGAGAATAGCTTGACAAAATGGTAAATATTACATTCAAGGCTCCAATATAAAAACCAAGTATTTTTCATATCATTCTTTATTTTCATATGAAATGTAATTTTCTAGTGTACAATGTAAAAAGTAGAATAATTATGTTAACAACAAACATGAATATCAATAAAAAAAAAATCAATCTTTATATATGATTAGTTGTCCTTTATTCTAATGTTTTCCCCAATGACGGACAGGAGGAATGCTCTATTTGTTCTTGAAGAAGTTATCAGGATCCACGATGCTCTTTACTCTTACCAATCTTTCGTAATTACTTTTGAAGTATTTGTTTCCCCATATCTTAGCTTTTGAGTAAGTTAGCTTTCCATCCTCGCTATTCACCCCAATGTCGAGATCTTTGTAGTTGAGATATGCGGATCTTGGATTCTTAGAAACGAAAGGAGTCATATAGCTATGGAACTTTCTCATCCAATCAATCAGTTTTTTCGTATCACTTTCTTGTTGCCAGTTATTGACATACATAATATTGTAAATGTTACCGGCTCGGTGAGGGTAAGGAGTTTCGTACTCTGAAATCTCATTCATTCGTGCACCCATCAGCGTCCATAGCATAGCGGGTGAGTCGCCTGTCATATATCTTTTCCATATCGATTCTAACCCAGCCTTTGATATTGGCTCAGTAACATAGTCGGATTTTACTTTCAAGAAGCTCTTGGTTGTGTGATCCCTGTCCCATAGAAGGTCTACGGTTCTCCCACGAGCGTAGAAATAGACATGAGATTCAACCCAACTCATTTCGGTGCAATCATTTCGCTTCAAACCTAATTCAGGGAAGCTTTCTTCCATGAGTTCCAAGAGTCTATCGACACGACCAAGGAACATGAATGAAAAACTAGCCATCACCGTTTTCTCTCCTGCCCGCTTCCATTCCCGACAATCATAGTAAGCCCGATATATAAATCTTCGTGGAGTCTATCGGCAATGAATTGCCATCTGTGGACAAGGTCAGTGGCACCTTGTTCTAAGGCTCTGTTAACTGTGGCAACTGTAACAATGGGTGTAACATCAACCAACTTCACTTTCCATGACACAACAACTCCAAAGTTGGAAGCACCACCTCCTCTAATGGCCCAAAATAGTTCTTTACCCATTGTTCTCTTGTCAAGAATTTTGCCATCTGCATTAATAAAGCGAGCATCGATAACTTGATCAGCAGCAAGACCATATTTCCTGACCAAGGCACCAAATCCACCACCACTAATGTGTCCACCAACACCAACAGTGGGGCGAAATCCGGCCGGAAAGCCAAGGGTATTACTCTTATTTGCT
This sequence comes from Eschscholzia californica, assembly GCF_041429995.1. Classification (NCBI taxonomy): domain Eukaryota; kingdom Viridiplantae; phylum Streptophyta; class Magnoliopsida; order Ranunculales; family Papaveraceae; genus Eschscholzia; species Eschscholzia californica. The sequence continues at coordinate 6,188,154 of NW_028238198.1, read as the reverse complement.
ACTGCATAATAGACTTCACCAAGAGAAGCACCACCTTGAATCCAAGCAGTTTTACTCTTAACATCAACACTTATATTTCGGAAACTAATCAAATCAACAAGAACGAACGGAGTATCAGACACATAAGAGATGCCTTCAACATCGTGACCTCCGCTTCGAATTTTAAGGTCAAACCCATGTTTCTTAGAGCAAATAACAGCAGCTTGAATGTGGGATTCATGGGTAGGTGTAATAATGATTTGTGGTTTAGTTGAATTAGGTGACAAATACCTCAAGTTTCGAGCAGAGGAACGGAAGAGGTTTGATAAATACTTAAGATCCTCACCGTATGGGATCTTTAATTAGTTTCGAAATTAAGTCGGTAAGCATTAGGCACTCTTCTGCCCCATGTTTCGGGATTGAGGTATCGGCCCCACTTAAGTGGACTTTCTAATCTTTTTTTTTGACCTCTAAGGTGGCAGACCATACCTCTTGCCACTCCAATCAAGGGTTGTTGGCTAAAAAACAAAAATGATGTGTGTGGGACTTGATCCCTCATAATCTCTCCACCAACTATGCTAGGAAATAATTGTAAAACATTAGCTTTGCCAAATGAGTTCAGGTAGCCTATTTAGACTCTCTAATCTTTTCTCAAATCCCAAGGCAGATCTGGTTTATTTCAAGGAGGGACTTCAGGCATCTACCCCCCCCCCCCCCCCCCCCCCCCCCAGTTCTGGGCTTGAATGACATGCCTCTTTCAGATTTAACCTTCCAGTCATTTCGATACAGGTTGACTCGTTGTGTTTCTGGTCTTTTCTAAATTCATTGACCTCAGTCAACTGATGACCATTTTTGTTATCACAAAAAATATCTCCAAGAAAGAGTTGTGAAACAAAAAAAATTGACTTAAGTTCAACAAAAAAAAAGAAAAATTGACCATAATGAAGGAGAATTTGACCCAAATAATAGTACGAGCAATTGTAGCCTGATAGCCTCCATTCCCTAAAACGCACGGTCGTTTCATTCTCTCCATATGATCCACCATGTTGCAAATGGTGACGATATTGAATGAAAGCGGCGTAAAGAGTGAGACTTGTCAATTTTTCACTCCCTAAAATAATGAGAGAGAGAACAATGGGGTGTCGGTAAATCACAACAAAATGAAAAGCAATAGTTCCATAAGACATAGGCCACCTAACAATTAACAAGTAAATGGTAGTGGCACTTCAATTTTTTTTTCCATTGTATTCTTCTTACGAAAATTTTTCCATTGTATTTTTCTTACGAAAAAGAGTATGCTATAATCATTTTAACATAAAGTATATTTTTGTGAAAATATTGGTTGAAAATGAGCTATCAGAAGCGGTAATTTTAAATCCCCAAAAGATGGGAGATGATAAAAAAAACTATGGCAAATCTTGAATATTATTACAAAAAAAAAAAAAAATCATTATGTGAAAGTACTTTATTACCCCTTATTACACAAAATAAGTTACTTGTAGGTCCTTCCAAATTTCAAGCGGACAAACTGGCTAAATGGGCTCGCAAAATGGATAGGTCTAAAGTTTGGTCCAATGTTCCGTATTTTTTAGTTACTATGTATTGTAATGGTACTCTAGCTTCTTATTAATATTTCATAATTCAACAAAAAAAAAAAAAGAAACTCGTGTATGCTCATAACTGCAAATTGTGTGTTACACAAGTATGGGTTTGAGAACCAAACACATGTAAGAAATGTTTAAAAAGAGGGTGTTGTGTCTTGAAGAACATGTAAATGTACAGAAGAACAAGAGATGAGAGAGAAAACCTATTTTGGATTGAAATACGTGCAGAAAATAACTCTGAAATTATGTTGCTCGATGAATAAATGTTATGAACCGAGAGAGATTATGTTGGTGTTTATGATGAAACTAAAAGATAAAAATAAAAGTAAATTAAATGTTGTTTGACGAAGGAAAGTTATCAACCGAGAGAGAGTCTGTATATATGAAATGAAAATGAACCTCGAGAAAGAAAGTTCAAACAAAACAATTTTGAGTGTGAAAATAGTTAAGAAAACAAATGAAGATGAAATGAAGAAATTATGTTTTAGTTTGCATAAAGATTGAGGTGGAGATAGTTTTAAGAAAATGTTGAAAGACGAATGAAGAAAATAAATGGTACCTTTAGAGAAATTTCCGGCGAAATAATGAGGGTCCCGTCATCGGTGATGAGGGAAAGAAATAGTACCTGCTGAAAGATGTTCGGCGAATAATGAAAGTGTCGTCGTCGGTAAGAAAATTTTCCGGTTTGCCTTCCTAGAGAGAGAAAGAGAGATAATGGAGGGAAAGAAATATAAGTCTGATTTTCTAGAGAGAGAACGATTCGAGGAAGTTCGAGAGGGATTCGAGATTGTTATATGGAAAGGCAAAAGGGGTATAATCACAATATTTGGCTTCTTAGAGATGAGAAATAATCCGTATTTGGATTTGATGTTCGGATATTTTTAAAAAACTGAGGTTTTTTTATTAAATATTATTAGATAGTATGTTTTTTTTTTTGGAAGTCGACTACGATCTACGTATGTCATTACATTTGGCATTGATACATCAAAGATGTGATACGCTCAATAACTGCCCACTCAAACTGAAACAAGACCAGGCCTATAGCCCAACATGACAATGGCCTAAAGCCCAACTACATTATTACACCCTAATAATCCCAAATCAAATAACCAAAGATTCCACCTTCTCTGGGATTCGAACCTGAGACCTCCAGGGATTTCTGGAGTTTATGTCAACACCTTGGAACCACATTAGATAGTATGTTGAATTTCGTATTTGGGCCCATTTTGTGAGTTCTTCACCAAAAAATTCCTATCATAAAGATCTCATTTAGGTGAGTCAAGTGTTAACTAAGATTGTAGGAGAGAAGCACTTTTCATCAAACCATCAATTATAAAAGATTTGGTTTAATTCTGTTTTGCCTTTTAATTTGTGACAACTTAACTGTATCGGCCCCCACAACGACAGTTTGTTTTGGCCCTAATTAGGTCTGACTGATCGCTTTCGCCTCCTCATTTTGTTAAGTTTACGGATAGTGCCTTTGTGATATTTGTTCAATTTAGATATTTTCTTATGTTCATAGAGAGGATTCTTCTGTTAATGTAGATAAAATGGTTATGAGGGTGTCTTTATACTTTGTGTTATGTTAGGGACTTTCTCTTATGTTTTGTGTTTGATTTGGACTTATGTGTAATTCCTCTGTTCTTCTTCTATATAAATAGAACCGTTGCCCTAACTTTAGGGCATCTAGTTTTCAGCAACAACATGGTATCAGAGCCATCTTCCTTTTAATCCTTTTTGGGTCTTGTGTTCTTATCTCGTCTTCTTCTTCATTTTCTTTGTCTCCATGGCTGACACTCCCATTCAAGCTTCTTCTTCTCCTATTTCTTCTTCTTCTTCACCGTTCTCCACTGTTCCTACCCTACCCACCCTCACCAATATTGCTAATCTTGTTTCATTCGTTTAGATAACACAAATTACCTCCTCTGGAAGAGTCAGCTCCTTCCAATCTTGCACTCTCAAGACCTTTACAAATTTGTTAATGGCACCTATCCTCCTCCCCCTGAGTTTCTTCCTTCATCATCTGAATCAGGTACCTCTGTTTCTCTCCCTAATCCAGATTATGCTTACTGGTACAGAGTTGATCAAATGCTCCTCTCTTGGCTTAATGCCACTCTCACTGAACCCATACTAACTCAAGTTCTTGGGTTAACCTCTTCTCGTGCTGTATGGGAATCATTAGAACGATCCTTTTCTTCATTCAACTCTGCTCGTCTTATGAATCTAAAACTCCAACTTCAAACATCTAAGAAAGGGTCTCTCTCTGTTTCTGAATTCCTTCTTCGTCTGAAAGGAATCACTGACTCTCTTGCTGCTATAGATCATCCAGTCAATGATGAGGAGCTAGTGCTAATAGTTCTCTCTGGCCTTGGTCCTGAATATGAAGGTTTTGTCACCTCTATTACCACTAGGCTAATACCTCCAACATTCTCTGAACTACACTCTCAACTTCTTACTCATGAATTTCGTCTTCAACTCCTTCAATCAAATGTCTCCCAACCAACTGCTCTTTACTCTCAATCTCCTTCTTCTTCTCCATCATTCACAAACACTTATCGTGGTCGTGGTCGAGGAGGCTACACTAAAAGTAACCGTGGTCGAGGTGCTTACTCTGGTCGTGGTAATTTTCGCCCCAACTCTTCCTCTGTTCTTGGTCGTCCACCAGATCGTCCTCCTCTGGTTTGTCAATATTGTGGTCGTGTTGGTCATTCAACACGCCAATGTTATCATCTGACTCGTCAAAATGATCTTTCCTCATCTTTTGCTGCTCTTGGGATTGACTCTCTCTCTCCTGATCCTCATTGGTATGTGGATTCAGGTGCTACCTCTCACATAGCATCTGATACAGCTTCTCTCTCGTCCAGATCTGATATTCATCCTCCTGAAAATGTTTTTGTTGGTAATGGTACAACTGCTTCTGTCTCTGGTGTTTGTAATTATCATCTCACTCCTTCTTTTACTCTTAAAAATGTTCTGATTGTTCCTTCTTTTAAAAAGAACCTAATATCTATTTCTCGTCTTCTACGTGATTTCAACTGTGAAGTTGTGTTTAATCGTCGTGGTTTCTATGTCCAGGATCTTCTCACAAGGAAGACTCTACTCGCAGGCACGATTGAAGACGGATTATTTCGTCTTTCCTCAGCCCCTGTTCCACCTTTCTCTCTCTTTGTTCAGACCACGTCTGCTAGTTCTAAAGCTTCTCATGATGTCTGGCATCATCGATTAGCTCATCTCCACTAGAAAAGTTTAAATTACCTTATTAGCAATGATGTAATACCTGTAATTTCATCTAAAATTAACAAATCAATTTGTATTGGATGTATTTCAGGAAAGCATCATGCTCTTCCTTTTAAGTCTGTTTCTCACTCTTCTGTTCACCCTATTGAAATTATTCATAGTGATGTTTGGGGGCCGTCACCAGTTTCTTCATCTTCTGGTTTTCGTTTTATGCTACTCCTAATAGATGACTATACTAGATTCACTTGGGTTTACTTCATGAAACACAAATCTGAGGTTCCAACACATTTTAAAAACTTCAAAATCTTTGTTGAAAATCAATTCTCAAAACCTATAAAAACACTTCAATCAGATGGTGGGGGTGAATACATTAGCAAAGAGTTTTCAAATTATCTTATTCAACATGGCATTCATCATAGGAGATCCTGTCCTCACACCCCACAACAAAATGGGGTTGCTGAGCGCAAAATCAGGCATATTATTGAAACTTTTCTCTGCCTTCTCCATCAATCTTCTCTTCCCAAAACTTTCTGGCCAGCAGCTTTTCAGACTTCTGTGTTTACCATTAATAGACTACCTTCAGCGGTCCTCCACTACAAATATCCTTATGAAATCTTATTCAATTCAAAACCAGATTACTCAATCTTTCGGATTTTTGGTTGCAGATGCTACCCTTTCCTGAGTCCTTATAGTTCATCTAAACTTGACAACAAAACTCTTCCATGTATCTTCTTAGGGTACAGCTCTAATAACAAAGGTTATCTCTGTCTTGACGATAAATCATCTCGAATTTACATTTCTAGAAATGTAATTTTCGATGAAACCCTCTTTCCCTGTTCTTCCTCCTCTCACAGTTCGTCTTCTTCTTCGCCCAATTCAATTTTTCCGCCCAAATCTTCTAATCCCCTTATTTTAAATTGGACCGTTGATTCCCATCCACCATCATCTAATCTGAACCGTCTACCTCCATCATTCTCCACCAACGGTTCTGTCCCTATGACCTCTCCTCGTATTCCACCTGGCTTTAAGAATGTGGTCCCGTCTGGATCAAATCGTACGAGGCCACCTCTCTCTCCCTCTCAACGTCCGTCTGTCCCCTAAGTGTCTGTGGTCCCTCGACAAAACGACCCTTCTCAGACTGATCCAATTGTCTCCACTACTCCCTCACAGTCTGTCACGACTACTGCGGTAGTCCCTCCACCTAGCCCTAACACATCTCCTTCTTTCCATTCTATCCAAAATACGACCACTGTAGATGCTAACCCTAATTCCCAAATTCCTCTTTTACCTTCTTCTTCAATTCATCCTATGATTACTCGAAGTCGAGATGGAACGCGAAAACCCAAAATACTTCTTACTACTAACGATTCTTCTCTAGATTTTTAATTTCAGGAACCTACAACCTTTACTCAAGCTTCCAAAATTACTCACTGGAATCAAGCAATGGAGGAGGAAATTCGAGCTTTACACAAGAATAGAACCTGGTCCCTTGTTCCTAGACACCCATCCATGAATATTGTTGATTCAAAATGGATTTATAAGGTCAAACATAATCCCGATGGATTTGTTCTTCGATACAAAGCTCGTCTTGTCGCTCGAGGATTCACTCAACAGCCTGGGATTGATTATGCTGAAACCTTCAGCCCAGTGGTTCGACCAGAGACAATTCGTGCTATTATATCTCTTGCTGTTTCGGGAAATTGGGGTATTCATCAATTGGATGTTAAGAATGCATTTCTGCAAGGAGATTTGGAAGAAAGTGTTTACATGACTCAACCGAAGGGGTTCGTCGATCCATCATCACCAACTCATGTCTGCAGATTACATAAGGCCTTGTATGGGCTGGAGCAAGCACCCAGGGCTTGGCATAAAAGATTTAGTGACTGTCTTCTTCAATTCAAGTTTATTAAATCGATTTCGGATTCCTCGATGTTCTATCTTCGAAATTCGAATTCACTCACTATTTTGCTTCTTTATGTTGATGATATAATCATCACAGGCTCTTCTCCTTCAGTTATTCAGAATCTCATTAAAAAACTAAAGCACCAATTCGACATGACTGATATGGGAAATTTGAGCTATTTCTTGGGCTTGGAAGCTATTCGAGATGATCACTCTCTCATCTTAACTCAGACAAAATACATTAATGATCTTCTTCATCGGTTTGGGCTTCTATCTTCCAAACCAGTGTCTACTCCAGCAATCACTAGTACTAAACTTTCAAAGTTAGATGGAACACCATTGGAGGATCCTCATTCATTTCGAAGTCTAGTGGGAGCTCTCCAATATTTGACCATCACAAGACCAGACATAGCCTATTCTGTCAATCAGGTATCTAAGTTTATGAATCAACCTTCATCTATTCATCTAATTGCATCTAAGAGAATCCTTAGATACCTTAAAGGTACTATTTCTAATGGTCTCTGTTTCCGACGAGCAATCAGTCATCAGATTCTAGGGTATTCTGATGCTGATTGGGCTGGCTCGCTGGATGATCGTCGTTCTACTACTGGCTCCTGCGTATTTCTTGGCCCAAATCTCATTATGTGGACATCTAAGACTCAGCCAAAAGTTGCGAGATCATCAACAGAGGCTGAATTTCGAGCAGTCTCTCACACTTGTGCTGAGGTTCGTTGGTTGACAAACCTGTTATTTGAATTGGGTATTCCTTCTTCTTCTACTCCATTGATCTATTGTGATAACATCAGCACTACATATCTCTCTGTTAATCCTATTCTACACTCAAAAACCAAACATGCTGCCATTGATTTCTGTTAAGGCTGGAAATATCAAGGTGCATTATTTTCCAGGAGACTCTCAAGTTGCAGACATTTTCACCAAAGGATTGCCATCACTAAGATTTCATGGTTTGAGATTCAAGCTCTCACTCGTTAATGGCCGTTCGGCTTGAGGGGGGGTGTTAATGTAGATAAAATGGTTATGAGGGTGTCTTTATACTTTGTGTTCTGTTAGGGACTTTCTCAGGGCCGTGCAGTGGGCAGTGCGGGCAGGGCGCCCACACTGGGCCCACCACTGCACGGGGCCCACAATTTTTCCTTGAATTTAATATTGTTAGAAAAAAACAGTGAAACCGTTATAGTAACTAATTGACCCCAATAGCCAATTAAATTCCCACTAAATTTTGTTTCTTCACTTTAGTATGTGGGGCCCTCTCTACTTTATCCAGTCTTTCACTTATTTGAATTCTACTTGCCATAAAACACATAGTATCTCTTTCAAGATCTAAACGTTCCATAAGTATTTTATTTTTTCTTGATTTCTTCCTACCTATTAGGTTATTACTTACTCTCTTTCCATGTTGTAAAATATTTTTCTAATTAAATCTGTAATTTACTCTCTCTATATAGTAAAAAGGGTAGACCTCACCTAATATAATTTTATAGTTTCAAACAATAAAAGAGTTCTATCTTCTTTCAAGTTAACGAGTCCTAGGTAGCTTTTCAAAAAGAAAAAAACAAAATCATTTAATTTCAAATCTGTATATTCATCTTCTCTACACTTTAGAGTAACCTCAAATTTCTTTTTATTACCTTTTTATATCTCGCTGTTTCACTAAATAATTATCATGTTTCTTTCAATAACAAAGAATTAATTATTACATTTAATAGTTAGCCTAAAGTATATTGATCAATTCTTTGTAAGGAACGATTTTGAATTCTTTTTAACGATTTATAGATTGTTGTTATGTTTTTGACATAAATTCTTCGTTTATTTACTGTTTTTTACCATCAAAATTGAAGACAACTCTATTAAGACATCATATAACGGTAAGAACTTTTTCTTTTTCTTCTTGGTATATTTAGTCATCATAATTGCGTCTACCAAAATAAATATTTAGTATATTCTTTTTTGTGAAGATGTAATTAGATTTAGGGTTATTTTAATATTTTACACAAATAGAGGGTGAGTTGATTTTTTTTTTGTTAGGCTGTTAAATTATTTTGAGTTTGTTTGTTTTTTAGCTTTTTGAAATACATTTTTTTTTACGCAGTTGACTGTACAAGAGTTGTCAACGAAAAAACTATCCAAGAGGCCTAAAATGAAATTTGGCACTGGGCCCTCAAAATCTCAGGCACGGCCCTGGACTTTCTCTTATGTTTTGTGTTTGGTTTGGACTCATGTGTAATTCCTCTGTTCTTCTTCTATATAAATAGAACCGTTGCCCTAACTTTAGGGCATCTAGTTTTCAGCAACAACATCTTCCTGTGTTTAGAGGATAAGATAAAAGAATGAGAATAGCTTGACAAAATGGTAAATATTACATTCAAGGCTCCAATATAAAAACCAAGTATTTTGCATATCATTCTTTATTTTCATATGAAATGTAATTTTCTAGTGTACAATGTAAAAAGTAGAATAATTATGTTAACAACAAACATGAATATCAATAAAAAAAAAATTTCAATCTTTATATATGATTAGTTGTCCTGTATTCTAATGTTTTCCCCAATGACGGACAGGAGGGATGCTCTGTTTGTTCTTGAAGAAGTTATCAGGATCCACGATGCTCTTTACTCTTACCAATCTTTCGTAATTACTTTTGAAGTATTTGTTTCCCCATATCTTAGCTTTTGAGTAAGTTAGCTTTCCATCCTCGCTATTCACCCCGATGTCGAGATCTTTGTAGTTGAGATATGCGGATCTTGGATTCTTAGAAACGAAAGGAGTCATATAGCTATGGAACTTTCTCATCCAATCAATCTGTTTTTTCGTATCACTTTCTTGTTGCCAGTTATTGACATACATAATATTGTAAATGTTACCGGCTCGGTGAGGGTAAGGAGTTTCGTGCTCTGAAATCTCATTCATTCGTGCACCCATCGGTGTCCATAGCATAGCGGGTGAGTCGCCTGTCATATATCTTTTCCATATCGATTCTAACCCAGCCTTTGATATTGGCTCAGTAACATAGTCAGATTTTACTTTCAAGAAGCTTTTGGTTGTGTGATCCCTGTCCCATAGAAGGTCTACGGTTCTCCCACGAGCGTAGAAATAGACATGAGATTCAACCCAACTCATTTCAGTGCAATCATTTCGCTTCAAACCTAATTCAGGGAAGCTTTCTTCCATGAGTTCCAAGAGTCTATCGACACGACCAAGGAACATGAATGAAAAACTAGCTATCACCGTTTTCTCTCCTGCCCGACTTCCGTTCCCGACGATCATAGTAAGCCCGATATATAAATCTTCGTGGAGTCTATCGGCAATGAATTGCCATCTGTGGACAAGGTCAGTGGCACCTTGTTCTAAGGCTCTGTTAACTGTGGCAACAGTTACAATGGGTGTAACATCAACCAATTTCACTTTCCATGACACAACAACTCCAAAGTTGGAAGCACCACCTCCTCTAATGGCCCAAAATAGTTCTTTACCCATTGTTCTCTTGTCAAGAATTTTGCCATCTGCATTAATAAAGCGAGCATCGATAACTTGATCAGCAGCAAGACCATATTTCCTGACCAAGGCACCAAATCCACCACCACTAATGTGTCCACCAACACCAACAGTGGGGCAAAATCCGGCCGGAAAGCCAAGGGTATTACTCTTATTTGCTACTGCATAATAGACTTCACCAAGAGAAGCACCACCTTGAATCCAAGCAGTTTTACTCTTAACATCAACACTTATATTTCGGAAACTAATCAAATCAACGAGAACGAACGGAGTATCAGACACATAAGAGATGCCTTCAACATCGTGACCTCCGCTTCGAATTTTAAGGTCAAACCCATGTTTCTTCGAGCAAATAACAGCAGCTTGAATGTGGGATTCATGGGTAGGTGTAATAATGATTTGTGGTTTAGTTGAATTAGGTGACAAATACCTCAAGTTTCGAGCAGAGGAACGGAAGAGGTTTGTGAAGTTGGAACTTGTTGGAGTATGAACAGGGACAACAAATTGATTAGAATCAATTGAGGCAGAAGAGTGAAGATGTTGAGAATTGAGACATTGGATAAAATCACCATGAATTGATGATTTTGTAGCAAAAGAGAGAGTAAATGAAGAGAATACAAGTAGAGAAACAAGGACAGAGTTGATGAAAGGAGTTGTTGAAATTCCCATGTTTGTTTTGTTTTTTGGAGTTAGTTGAGTTTGGAGTATTGAAAAACTATGGTTCCTGGATAACCTATTTATAGCAAAATCCCAAGACTCGTATTTGTTTTGTAACCAAAAAAAGAGTTTTGACCATTTTCAGGTAGAAACCGTGTTTCAAAAATATAGGCTGCACTAAATTAAATAGTAATGAAATATAAAAACTGCCTTATTTGACTATTCTTCTTTTCATTCATAACAGAATTATTCAAATTGAATTGTTTTTTTTTATTCTATGGTGTTCTTTCTATGGATATCATGATGAAATAATACTTTAAAGGGCATCTTTTTATTCATCGTAATTGACTTGTTCCTCGTTATCGGTGATATTACTAATGTGAAATTTATATTCAAATTTTTTAATAGATATGTTTAACATGATTTTTCATATTATATCAGTTAGGATGGGTTCTAATTTCAAAATCGAATGATCAATAGGTCTAGAGTTCAAAGATAATCTGAAATAGAAAATAAATCCACTTAGAGTAAATAACATGTCTAACCTTTGGTTTTTTATTACTACCCTAACCTATCTCAACTTAAAAAAAAAAAACTCAAATCAAAGATTTACTAAATTATTTCCTAAAAAAAGAAATTTCGTTCCACAACAAAAGTTTCCTTTTTCGTTTACCGGAACGACCAAGTTTTTAGTTATAACATTTTTTAATATAGATTTGGTTAGCATAATATAATTTCAACATAATTGTGTTAGAATAAATAAGATGCTAGAGAAGTATAAATATTGCAGAAAAAATCAATAAAATGCTAGAGAAACATAATTTAAGACATGTGCAGGAGAATCAGTGAAATGTTAGAGAGATATTAAAAAGGGCCGGTAATAATAAGGCCTAAAATGGGGAAGTTAAAGAGAATCAGGCCCAATACTAAATAATACTGAGGAAAAAACCCAGTAGGTAAAAATACAATTTTACCCTCCAAAATGAAATTTTCCGCCCAAATCAACGTCAAAAACAATTTTGAACATTTCTGAAAAATCTTTGGTTTGCTCTCGACAATTTTGTAAATTTCTGAACAAATCTTAGTTTGTCTTAACAATTTGTAAATTTTTGAACAAATTCGTTCTTGCTTAGACATTGTTTTGCCAAAATATTTCGCATTTTTTTCTTTTGCATTTTACATAGACAAACTAACACAAACATTTTGGCTACAACATTTTTCGATTTGTCTTGTGAAAAAATAAATGGTTTCGGCATTTTTTGTTTTGCCTTCGACATAAATATAAAGACTAAAGCATTTATTTATTTGTCCTTTACAAAAATTAAAATGTTATGCATATTATCCTTTGTATTTAACAAATCCGTTAACGAACAAATAATATTTTGACTAATACATTATATATGTTGTTAAGAACATTATATATGACGCCAACATTTTATAATAAGTCGGGACATTATTATAGATATTGTCAACATTTTATAACAACACAATGATATATGTTGTCAACATATAAGGGTAAAAATGGAATTATGAAAAAAATATGTTGTCTTGTTAACAACATAATTACATATATTGTGAACATTTTGAAAAATGTTCAAAAAATGGGTTTTTTTGACATTATTATTTTTGAGTGGGTTTTTTTCTTATTAGGGTCTAGATTTTTGGGTTTTTCACTCATTTTTCCTATTAAAAATTTGGTTGACATAATATAGTTTTAGAAGAATTTTGTTAGAATCAATAAGATGCTAGAGAAATATAATTTTTGTTTTTGAATAATATGATTGAATTAGAAGAAAGAAGCGGAAAGGATGTACAAGCCTAAAAGAGGCGAAGCGGCGATAGGGTCGCTAAGGCACTTAAGCCGAACCCCAAAAAAAAGAACAACAATAAAAAAGAAAAAAAAATACACAGAACCAGGACCCTCGAAAAGCGAGATTACAACGACATGATAAACGCTCCCCGATTTCCCACGATGTCTGAGAAGACTCTATATTTAACCCTTGGAATGTTGCGACTCCAATGCAACACAAAGCATTTGACTGAGAAAATTATATCTTCCGTAGTCCCCGACTTGTCGGAAAAAATCGCTGCATTCCTAGAATTCCAAATTGCCCAAAGAATCGCCTTTGGAATCATGTTCATGATCGGGTTTCACCCTTTATATCCTGCCCACGCTGCCAAAAGATCTGAGACTGATGCTGGGGTTATCCACGAGAATCCCAACGAGTCAATGAAATAACGTCACACATGGTAGGCTATGTCGCAATGTATAAATCAGTGCGAACTTGATTCCTCATCTTTCTTGCACAACGGACACCTATAATTATTGCAGGAAAATCAAAGAAATTCTAGAGAAAAAATGGTCTTTCTTCTTAAATAAATTTGTTAGGTTGTTGTTAGAATCAATAAGATGATAGAGAAATATAATCCTAATTTCAGAAGAATTTATTTTTGGAAGTATATTATTGAAATTTTAAAATAAATAGAATGCTAGAAAAAATTTGAGAATTTTGTCATATAAAAGAATGTTGTTAAAATTAATAAGATGTAGCGAAATAATAAAATGATTATTAACCTATTTCTAACAGATGCTAATAGAATCAAGAAAATGTTAGTAAAGTACTGAAAATGTATTAAAAACAAATTTAGTTTATATTTTTTTATAAGAACAAGATTATAGTGATAGAGATTTCAAAATTTACTGTGTACAAAAAAGTTTCAAGTTTGTTGTTATAATAAAATAATTTTTTAATAAGATTTTAAGTTTAATCGACATATATACAATTTTCTTAATGATTTCTAAGGAAAAACATGTTTTAGAGTTGGAAATATCGAGGTAGAGATAAAAAAAAGTCAATCACAAATTCACAATTTCTTCAAGTTCAAAGAACATAAAGTTAGAGAGAGAGGAACTCGTTAGGTAAATCACGATTGTTTTGGTAGGTTACTTTAGACAAATATAAGTTTTGGAAATAAATATTGACAATAAATATCCACCATAATCTTATAATTTATAAAAAGAATAAATGTATTAACTCGAAACCTTTGGTTTGCCAATAGTTAAATATATATTTATGAAAAGATAAAAATGGGAGGAAATAAATATTTTGATGCAGGTAGCCACTAAATAGTAAATTTTTGGACTTATTTTTTCATTTTCTGTTTATTTTTGTTTTATATTATTTATTAATTTAAGAGTGGATATATGACTAATTAACCCCATATTTTTGGACCTTAAACTCAAAAATCCTTAACGTTAAGACTAAGACATTAAAATAGATGTTACTTATTACATGTTTAAAATTTTGATTTTACTAGAGAGGAAATCAACAATAATTAAGCTTAAGTCAATTCCCCAAGTAAATTGTCAATTCCTTTCCCAAACCCCCCAAGGAAAATCCCTAATTTTTTTTTTTTTTTTTGGAAGTCGACTACGATCAACATATGTCGTTACATTTGACATTGATACATCAAAAATGTGATAAGCTCGATAACCGCCAATTGAAACTCTAACAGAATCAGGCCTATAGCCCAATTAAACAATGGCATAAAGCCCAACTACATTGTTTATGGAGTTTATGTCAACACCTTGGAACCACTTGGACTACCAACCGTTGACAAGAAAAATCCCTAATTACTCCTATGTTTGACTGTTGTTTGATTTTAAATATTACTCTTACCAAATTATAAGAAAAAAATCAAATAGTATTCAAACTTTCTTCTAGATGTATTTTTTTTATTTGAAATTTGTCAGCGGGTTGAAGGGACCCTACCCTTTACACAGAAACATTAAACCAATAAAGAAATAAACCAACTATCCAGAAAAGGGAAACAAAAAATCGAGAACAAGTAAACAAGAAATTCAATGACCCCTAACTCTTATTATACCCTGTTTATCTTCCCTCACAATCTTTTCTAATTCTTCTGGTAACACATTTGAACTCATTTCCTTATAGCCTGAATCTGGTTTCAGTTTAGAAAGGTAATCGGCCGCTTGATTTATTTCGTGATACACGTGTATAATTGTGCAATCATCCATATTATTCCATATAGTCCGTATCTCTCTGACTAATCTTGTGATCTGCCATGGTGGCTCTCTCTCGGTTTGTGATAAAATAAGAACAGCTAGTGAAGAGTCTGTAGCAATACGAACTTGTCTCTTGCCAAATTTATTTGCTAACTGTAGTCCTAACCGTATCCCCTGCAGTTCGTGTGTTATAACCGAACATCTTTGTGCACGGGCAGCTGCTGCCACAATAACATCACCTCGGTCATTTCTAAGTATGGCGCCATAACCACCTGAATTAGCATCAAAAGCACCATCCGTGTTTATGAGAATGTGACCTTCTGGTGGGCCTGCCCATTTACAAGTCGTAGTTGCCTTCAAATTAAGTAGGATCACCAAATTCCACCTTTCAAGGATCTGTTGGGTCCCATTAATCCCAATGGGCCTATGTTTCCAAGCAACCACCTTTATCTTAACATCACTAACAACAACCTGCATTAGCTGTTGTTCGGTCTTTGTCTCTTGCCTGAAAATCCGATTGTTTCTTTCTTTCCAGATGTGGTAGAAATAGCCATTAAACACTAGGCTACCAATGCGACCAAGAACAGAGTTTCCATTAAATGTAGTCACACACCAATCTACTTCCTTCAACCAGATACCCATATGATTTCTACGTATACCAAGTAAACTTAGCAAGTCTGACCAGATTTGAAGAGAAAATGAGCACTGAAAGAAGATGTGTTCATCGGTCTCCTTGCTCTTAGGCATAGTGGGCAGACCTCATCCACCTCGAGTCCCCATTCACAGAGCTTTGTCTTTGTCTTCAACCCTCGCTTCATAGCCACCCATGTGATAAAAGAGTGCTTTGGTATCCCTTCCTGGCACCAAACAAGCTTTGACCATGAAACCAGATTACCATTCCGCCTTATAGAATTATATGTGTCCCTTACTGTGTATTCACCGGAACTTGTTGTTTTCCAGACCACCGTATCACTCTCCAAACCCCCAACTTCCACTCCAGGTAACACATTAAATACTTCACCAAATGTTAATCGAAATTGTTCAGGAATAATCCACTGACCATCTGTGAGGAAATCAGATACTAGGGCGTCTTCTCTCCAGTTCACATCAAATCGGGTTTTGTTGGCAAAATAGTCCATTAGTGAACCCATGGGATGCCAAATATCCCTCCAGAAATAAGTGTGTGTACCATCATGAATGAGATAATGTACTAAATCTCTAGCCATACCTCTGCAGCCTAGTATCCTTCTCCAACACCAGGAACAACTACTCGGTTCTTTCATAGTCCAGAAATTTTGCTTGCGAATCAAATTCCGCTTCACCCATCGAACCCATATTGTATTTTTGTCGCTTATAATGTCCCAGACATGCCGTAAATTCAGTGCGTAGTTCATGATTTCTATATCGTGTATCCCGAGACCTCCTTCACTCTTTGGTAGGCAGACATCTCGCCAATTTACTGTTGGTCTGTTGCTTCCCTCTTCTAACCCTTTCCATAGGAATCGATTAAAGATTCGGTTGATCTCCTTATAAACTCTTTTTGGAAGTACAAACACAGAAGTCCAGAAAACCAGCATGCTACCTAATACTGCTTTAATGAGGATAAGACGACCTGCATAGGATAGGAACCGTATCTTCCAAGACTGCACACGAACTTGAATTTGATTGATTAACGGTAAACAATCTTTATACGATAAACGAGAAGCCAGTAAAGGAAGGCCGAGGTACCTAATAGGTAAGGTACCGATCTGGAATCCCAAAATAGCTCTAAAAGACTCCACTTGTTCGACTGTCATCCCTGCACAAAATATGGAGCTTTTCCCAACATTCACAGCAAGTCCGGTTCCCTTAAAAAGGGTGTCGACTGCATTCTGTAAGGCTAAAGCTGAACCAACATCTCCCCGCGTAAAGACCATTAAGTCGTCTGCAAAACAGAGATGAGTAACTATCGGGTCTTTGCAACGGGGATGTAGCTTTAGATCACCATTTCGCTGTTTTTGGCTAATTAAAATAGAGAAAATTTCCATCACCATGACAAAGAGATAGGGGGATAACGGGCAGCCCTGCCGCAATCCCTTTCTTCCCTCGAAATAACCATGCGAGCCACCATTCACCATAACGGAGAATCTTGGAGTGGAGACACACTCTTCTAGACATACCTTAATTGTACCTATAATTGGGGGGCAAATTGGAGTTATGATAGTCAGGGCAAACTGATATGTTGAATTTAGCACTTTAGCTTTTTTATTTTCTCTTCGAAGCTGGTAATATATTGATTCATACGTGCGGAGAAAGCCCGAAATTAGAAAAAAAGTCAATCAGAGAAAGTTTCTCAAAACATAGAAAACTATGAAATTACAAAAGATCTCTACGGGAATTAAGAGTGTTGATGTCAAAATTTGTCTTTCTGGTATCATTCAGAATAGTGAGACTGTGATGTTGAATCCTGCTGGTAATGATGAGATTATTGGGTTTTATTCTGCTTCTATTTTTCTCAAACTGGGACAAAACCTGCATAGTACTCGGAAACTTCTCCAACGCTCAAAACAGACAGATTGCCCTTACAGTTTAAAGAATTGAATGTTGAGTGAATCTTTGGAGATTTACTGGATGTATTGAGAGAGTTGGTTGCACGTGTCTTCTTCGAGACAATTTGATCACCTTTTATAGGTTGTTTAACCAATTGTAGAGAGACGGTGTGACTGAGGTGGTTTATATTCACCGTGTTGGATCGAAAATGTTATTTCCGATTTGGGAGATTAGGGTTCTTCTTAAGGATATCTCGTATCTTTGATATTTAGGAGTTGATTATGTTTCCGAATTTGTAGATTCTTTAGGAGCTAGTTCCTCTTTGAAAGACTCTTGAAGCACAAGTTTAGTAAATACTTAAGATCCTTAACGACTGGGATCTTCGATTAGATACAAATCTATGTCGGTCAGCATTAGCCACACTTCTACCTCAAGTGTCGGGATTGAGGTATCTGCTCCACTCACGTGGACCCTCTAATCTTTTCTTAAATCCCAGGACAGACGTGATTTATTATAAGGCAGGACAATACTTAAGGCGCCTAAGAAAATTTCGACTTCCAGTTCTGGACTTCAATGACATGTCTCTTTCGGATTCAACCTTCATGTCACTTCGATACAGGTTGACCTATTGGGTTTATGGTCTTTTCTTGACTCACCGACCTCAGTCAATTGATGAACATTTTTTTTATCGTAAAAAAAAATCCCAAGAAAAAACTGCAAAACTAAAAAAGTATAACCTTAAATGAAGAAGGAGAACTAGAGGCCAAAGAATAGAACGAGTAATTGTAGCGTGATAGCCTCCATTCCCTAAAACTCACGGTTGTTTCATTCTCTCCATATGGTCCACCATATAGTGAGTGAAAGCTGGGCAAAGAGTGAGACATGGTCAATTTTTCACTCCCTAAAAAATTGAGAGAGTGAAGAATGGGTTGTGGGTAAATCAGAATAAAGTGAAACAAAAAGTCCCATAAAACATTTTTTTTTTTTTTGAATTGTAAGTCCCATAAAACATTGCACACCAAACAATTCACAGGTAAATGGACCAGGCACTCCAATTTTTTGCCACTTTTAGTTTGTATTTTTCCTTAAGAAAAAGAGTATGCTGTAATCATTTTAACATAAAGTATATTTTTGTGAAAATATTGGATGAAAATGAGTTATCTGAAAGATCTCATATCAGTAAGTCAAATGTGAACTAAAGATTGTAGGAGAGAAGCACTTTTCACCAAACCATCAATTATAAGTTTTTTTTGGGTTAACCCTGTTTTGACTCTCAATTTGTGACAACCTAACTGTTTTGGCCCCGTTCAACAAAAAAAAAAAAAAAAAAACTGTTTTGGCCCCCACAATTCTATGGGACAGTTTGTTTTGGCTCCAACTAGGTTTGACAGATCGCTTTCGCTCCTTAATTTTGTCAATTTTACAGATACCACCCTTGTGATATTTATTCAATTCAAATATTTTCTTATGTTCATAGATAGGATTCTTCCTGTGATAAGTTAAAGGAATGAGAATACCTTTTTTTCTGAAAAGAATGAGAATAGCTTGACAAAATGGTAAATATTACATTTGAGGCTCCAATATTAAAACCAAGTATTTTGCATATCATTCTTTATTTTCATATGAAATGTAATTTTCAAGTATACAATGTAAGAAAATAGAATAATTATGTTAACAACAAACATGAATATCAATAAAAAAGAATCAAACTTAATATATGATCAGTTGTCTTTTATTCTAGTGTTTTCCCCAGTGACGGACTGGAGGAATGCTCTGTTTGTTCTTGAAGAAGTTATCAGGATCGACGATGCTCTTTACTTTTACCAATCTTTCGTAGTTACTTTTGAAGTATTTGTTTCCCCATACCTTAGCTTTTGAGTAAGTTAGCTTTCCATCCTCGCTATTCACCCCGATGTCGAGATCTTTGTAGTTGAGATATGCGGATCTTGGATTCTTAGAAACAAACGGAGTCATATAGCTATGGAACTTTCTCATCCAATCAATCTGTTTTTTCGTATCACTTTCTTGTTGCCAGTTATTGACATACATAATATTGTAAATGTTACCGGCTCGGTGAGGGTAAGGAGTTGCGTACTCTGAGATCTCATTCATTCGTGCACCCATCGGTGTCCATAGCATAGCGGGTGAGTTGCCTGTCATGTATCTTTTCCATATCGATTCTAACCCAGCTTTTGATATTGGCTCAGTAACATAGTCGGATTTTACTTTCAAGAAGCTTTTGGTTGTGTGATCCCTGTCCCATAGAAGGTCTACGGTTCTCCCACGAGCGTAGAAATAGACATGAGATTCAACCCAACTCATTTCGGTGCAATCGTTTCGCTTCAAACCTAATTCAGGGAAGCTTTCTTCCATGAGTTCCAAGAGTCTATCAACACGACCAAGGAACATGAATGAAAAACTTGCTATCACCGTTTTCTCTCCTGCTCGACTACCATTCCCGACTATCATAGTAAGCCCGATATATAAGTCTTCGTGAAGTCTATCGGCAATGAATTGCCATCTGTGGACAAGGTCAGTGGCACCTTGTTCTAAGGGTCTGTTAACTGTGGCAACTGTGACAATGGGTGTAACATCAACCAACTTCACTTTCCATGACACAACAACTCCAAAGTTTGAAGCACCACCACCTCTAATGGCCCAAAATAGTTCTTTACCCATTGTTCTCTTGTCAAGAATTTTTCCATCTGCATTAATAAATCGAGCATCGATAACTTGATCAGCAGCAAGACCATATTTCCTGACCAAGGCACCAAATCCACCACCACTAATGTGTCCACCAACACCAACAGTAGGGCAAAATCCAGCCGGAAAGCCAAGGGTATTACTCTTATTTGCTACTGCATAATAGACTTCACCAAGAGAAGCACCACCTTGAATCCAAGCGGTCTTACTCTTAACATCAACACTGATATTTCGAAAACTAATCAAATCAACGAGAACGAAGGGAGTATCAGACACATAAGAGATGCCTTCAACATCGTGACCTCCGCTTCGAATTTTAAGGTCAAACCCATGTTTCTTAGAGCAAATAACAGCAGTTTGAATGTGGGATTCATGGGTAGGTGTAATAATGAATTGTGGTTTGGTTGAATTAGGTGACAAATATCTCAAGTTTCGAGCAGAGGAACGAAAGAGGTTTGTGAAGTTAGAACTTGTTGGGGTCAGAACAGGGACAACAAATTGATTAGAATCAATTGAGGCAGCAGAGTGAAGATGTTGATGAGAATTAAGACATTGGATAAAATCACCATGAATTGATGATGATTTTGTAGCAAAAGAAAGAGTTAGTGAAGAGAATAGAAGTAGAGAAACAAGGAAAGAGATGAAAGGAGTTGATGAAATCCCCATCTTTTTAGTTTTTTTGAGTTGTTAGTTGAGTTTGGAAGTGATGAAAAAGTATGGTTTCTGGGTAACCTATTTATAGCAAAATCCTAAGACTTGTATTTTTAGTGGTTGACATCTGCTATCAAAGAAGTAGAATAGAATGTAAAGAGACTTGGTAGTAACAAGTTTTGACCATTTTTCAGTTGGAAACCGTGTTTTTAAAAAAAATATGGGCTGCAATAAATTAAATAATGAAATATAAAAAAAAACAGCCTCATTTGACTATTCTTTATATGGTGTTTTGTATCATTATGAAAAATACCTTTATATGCATTTCATGATGAAATAATACTTTAAAGGGCATACTCTTTATTCTTCTTTCTTAATTGACTAGTTCATTGTTGTATATAGGTCATAATAAAAATGTGAAATTTATATTAAATTTTTTTGATTGAAATATTTAACCTGAGTTTCTATATTACATTTGTTAGGAATAAATGGCAAGTCCAATATATTAAAATAGATGTTATTACTGCATATTTTTATATTATCTTAGTCTATTTTAAGTCTAAGCTGATGATATTAAAATACATGTAATAGAAGTTATTACATGTTTGAAGTTTTCATTTTACTCTGGAGAAAATCACAACCAAGTTGGAGTAAGTCAATACTGAATCCACATAAAGCTCCTATGTTTGACTATTGTTTTATTTAAAAAAATTCACTCTCTAGAGAATGTTCAAATTATCAGAATAAATTCAAGGGTTAAATCCGTTTTGGCCCCCAGTTCTGATTAACTCATTTTCGGTTCTCAGAAGTGTCCGACAATTTGGTTTGGTCTCCAAGGACCAAAAAGTTTCACTTTTTCCGGAACTATCATTGTGGTCAAAATGTAATTAATTTCAAGAAAATTTAAAATACATTAACGCCTCCTCAGTTATCCCCCTCTCTTCCATTTCATCACATATCTCCTCCACTTCATCTCTCTCGCCACCTCATCTTCTTCTGCGGTAAGATCGTCCGTCAGCCACTTTTGCAGCGACCTTCAAACTAAAAAAAAAAGTTGTTAGCAAGATTGTAAGAGAAAAGCAAGTCTCATTAAAATAACAATTACAAGTTATTTCTTTGGTCAATTTAATTTTCGCCCCAATTGTAAACAACTGGTTGTTTTGACTCTAATTGTGTCTGCCAGTTTGTTTTGGCCTCCAACTGTATATGCAGTTTGTTGTGGCCCCAAAATTTTGTCAAACTTACTAGTATTTCTCTTCTAGGAATTCTGTAATATCTTTTATTGTACTTCTATTTTCATGTTATTTTACTTTATTTCTCTTTCCTGCTCTACGAGCCATTTATTTTCTTCCCCTCTTGTCATCATACCTCTCTCTCATCACCATACTTTTTTCCTCTTCTCCCGCTTCATCAAATCCAATCCATAAAAGATATAGAAAAATCAACGCATTCGGCCTTCTGTGATAGTCCTATACCGCTCACAAGAGTGTTTGGAGTCTAGACTATAGGTAGACGCTCAAGCTTAGTAAGTGTCGAGGTCATTTGGTTGGGCTCGTGCTGGAGTTTTTGTCTAGAATAAACTCCCTTTACCTGTAGGCTTCGGACTAAGATGTCTAAAGTGGGGACAATATCGATAATTGCTAAGGTTCGGGGTGTCACAAGTGGTACCAGAATCGAAGACGGCTTTTGACCGAGAGTTGGAGATTGTGATAGTCCTACATCGCTCATGAGAGTTTCCGTAGTCTAGGTTATATGTGAATGCTCAAGCGTAGTAAATGTCGGGCCCTTTTGGGTGGGCTCGTGGAGTGTTCTCCAAGAATAGAACCCCTTACATGTGGGCTTAGGCCAGAGGTGTCCAAAGCGGAGACAATATCGATAACTGTCAAGGCTTGGGGCACGACAAGTGGTATCAGAGTCGAAGGCGACTCTTCTTCGAGGATGGGGGATTGTGATAGTCTAACATCGCTCACGAGAGTGTCCGGAGCCTGGGCTATAGGTGAACGCTCAAGGTTAGTAAGTGTCTATGCCTTTTGGGTAGGCCCGTGGAGCCTTTGCTGAGAAAAAAACCCTCATCTGTGGCCTAGGCCTGAGGTGTTTAAAGCGGATCAATAATTAATAAGACGTGATGTCACATTCAGTGTGATGAATGATGATTTAATGGAATTTTAAGAGTTTTGTCTTTGGAACCAAAACCTCGTAACACCAAAAAATAGTGAAGATTCGTTTTTGGTATTTTTGTTGGTAGTGAACCATTGGGGATGCTCTTATCACGAGGGTTTTCTAATTTTCAATTTTAGGGTAGTGGTGGGGATTACAGGTGCCGAAGATGACAATGCTCCTACAGATTTTGTAAGAAGATGAGAGTTTCGTATTGGGTTTGAGGGTTACAGGTCAAAGTGAAAAGAAGTAATAGAAAATGAGTGAATACCTAGCAACTCACACCAGAGTTATCTGATTTTCAATTTTAGTATGGTCATGATAATTAAGGACAATGGTGATGCTAATAGTTGTGGAGATGACGATGGGGGTGGATATTGATAATGGTAGATGAAGATGGCAATGAAAAAGAAGAAAAATAAGTAGATAAGGAAATCTATATAATAAAACGGGTTGAAGAGTGTTGACTGGGACAAACCCATGATAAATCTTGGCCTTTCGTTTATACCATGATAAATCATGACCTTCCTTACGTAACTCTAATTTATCAAATAGATGGACCAATCTGAGTCGTTCAATCAATCCAAGATAAATTTGATGTAGAGATAAAGAGTTTCAGTTACAAATCAATGTTTCCATTGACATTTAATTTTGAGTGCTGACTGGGACAAATCGAAATATGCTTTTAGTTTTTCTTCTAATATTGGCCTTCAGATCTTTTACCTCCCTTGAAAATTAAAATCGTTAAATATGGGTTGTCTGAGAAAGAAAACATTTACATGTTTCATCATCTGCAGCGTTAGATTTGTTTCACATGCCTTATTATATTCTTCTTTCATGACAAATTATGGTCGTATCCAACCCACAATTCATTCAAAAAATTAATAAGCGTTTTATTGCCATGGAATATGGTGATCCTAATGCTAATTAAGTTGCAATATAATTTATTGTTTATTTAACTCAGCAATTTGGGAAGCTTTTTGAATGGATGACATTTAAGTTGCAATGAAAAGATCACTTACTTTTCTTCATCTTTCACTTCAATACTTTGCCTTAAAAATAACTGTGAATTGTCGAAAATTAAAATGGGCAATTGAGTTAAGTCGTTACATTCCTTCCCCTTCCTTTTTCAATACTTCACTTTTAAAACTAGAATTGAAACTCATAACTGAATTCGTGGCGCCCGTTACAAACGTTGGAAAAACTTATTCTTTGTTACTCAACGATGTCTATATAAATTTGGGATTACTTCCCTTAATATTTATATAAATTTCGGATTTGTCTAGGACAAACCAAAGATAAAACTAAAGACAAACCAAAGATAAATCTAGCCGTCCGTTATCCCATGATAAATTTTGACCGTCTATTTATTTAAGATTAACAAAGCACATAATACGTGCATAACTCTAATTTTTTATATAATAGATGGGTTCACATCTAGATTCAGCTCTAATATTGACCTTTGGATCTTTCTCCCCTTCACTAAAACGTTAATCCAACATTTATGATTAAAAGAAAACCCCCAAATTAATTTCACACCAATTAAAGAATTAATACCCTCTCTTTATAACCCACTCTCACATAACATTTATGTTCATTGTTTTTTGTATGTCTGCAACTTTTTATTTCTTCCATTAAAATCTATTGCCGTTTCTAATCCTTTCTCTCTTTCTAAAACTTTATTCATGTTTTTTTTTTATTGCTTTTTGATTATAAAGAATAAAAAACTTTTCGGGTATCTCTTCTTATTCACTTAATCTAGGGTTTGTGATTGGTTCTCATCAACAAAAGATTGCGGTTTTGATAAAAAAAAAATTTGGGTTTTCTTTAATTTTTTAATTGAATGTGGTCTAATTTTTCATTTTTGCTTGACTTTCAGGTTGGTCCAATTATTTCATGGTGATTCTAGCAAAACCTAATTCAGTTACTTTTGATGGTACTGTATGGAAATTTTCTTTGTTATTATTGTTTCATCCATCACAAAGGTCATCCCTATCTTCAAGTTAATTCTCCTTGGTTCCAACCAATTTCATTTCGTGGATACATATTTTTCATTGTTGCTAATTTCTGTTATTCTCTTGCCGTTTCTACTCCTTTTTCTCTTTCTAAAAATTTTCATGACTTATTTCACTAATTGTTTTATTCATCTTTTTCTTTTTTGTATTATCTTTTTGTTATAAAGAATCAAAAAAATTTCGGTTATCTATTCTTTTTCACTTAATCTAGGGTTTGTGGTTGGTTCTCATCAACAAAAGATTGAGATTTGATAAGAAAGTCTGGGTTTTCTTGACTTTTTTTAATTGCTTAATTGAATGTGTTATAATTTTTCATTTTTGCTTGATTTTCAGGTTGACCCAATTATTTCAATTTTCTGAGATTCCATGGTGATTCTAGCAAAACCAAATTCAATTACTTTTGTTGGTATTAGTGTTGTTAGAAAGGCCGGGCCGACCCGGGTTGGGCCCGGGACCGGCCCGTTCCGTACAGGCCCGGCCCGGCCAGTTAGGATACCGGGCCAGGTTAGCCCGGGTTTGTTGACGGTCCCGGGCTGGGCCTATAGTTTTGGACCGGCGGGCCATAACCGCCCCGGCCCGGAAAGAACCCGAATTTCAGCCCGGCCCGTCTCAACGGTCAGATTTCAAATTTTTTTTTTTTTTAAAACCAAGTACAAAAACGGCTAGTTGGGGTTTTTACCATTTTTACCCCCCAACTAGCCGTTTTCTAGTTGTTGGGGGGGGTAAAAGGTGTCATTTTACTTCCCCCCTTTTGTTATAAATATCTCCTCTTCTTTACTCAATTTCCATTCAAAACTATCTCATCTTCTCTACTTCTCTTAACTTCATCTTCAAGCTCTATATTCTTCAAGCTCTAAAAATTTTCATCTTTATTATTTTACCTCTCATTCTTTAGAACTACAAATATTCAAGATATCAACATTTTCAAGTATTGGTTTAGTAATTAAAGAGGACTATTATTCAAGAGTCAAGTGATCAATTATTGAAGACTTCAATTAATTACTTTAGTAATCAATTACTCAAGACTTCAATTAAGTGTATCAAGTAAGTAATTTACTTCCTTGTCAACCTATTTGAGTTTTTTACATATAATTTCTTTTCTCCTACCCTCTCATTTTTATTTTAGTTATGGCTAACTATGATTTTGGTAGTCCCTCCGGACATGATAATGTCCAAATGTCCGGTGAAGAACCAACCGTAGAGACTAATACCCCCGGAACCCAACAATCTAAAAGAAAATTGAAATCCAATGTATGGAATTATTTTACGCTAGAAGAAAGAACGGTCAAAGGGGTTAAAAGTATGAGGGCGGTTTGTATGTTTTGCAAAAGAGATTATGTCGGAGACCCTTCGAAAGGATCGTCTACTTTAAAACGACATTTAGAAACTTGTAAACCTAAGCATGAAGGGAGTGCTCCAACTCAAACAACCATAGTTGGAAGTGAAAATAGTAGTCAACCATTATTTACATATAATAGTAAAAAAAATGAGAGAAGATTTAGCTTTATATATTGCAAGTGGTGAACAACCTTTAACATATGCCGAAGATCCAAAATTAGAACGTTGGCTTAAGAATTCCGTTCAACCCTTATATCGTAAAACTAGTAGACATACCATTAGGAATGACATCATTGAACTTTTTAAAAATCAAAAAAATTTGTGATGAACGAACTACAAAATGTGAAAGGAGGTATTTCTTTTACTTCGGATATATGGAGTGGTTGCAACAAACTCGGTTTTCTAGTTGTAACCGCACATTATATTAACTCCGAGACATGGATTTTATGTAAACGTATTATTGGTCTTCGGTTATGTAGTTATCCTCATGATGGTAATCAAATATATCAACACATATCTAGCATACTTAGAGAATATGATGTTATGAAAAAATGTATTAGTATTACTTTTGATAATGCGTCCGCTAATACAAGTGCCATGTCTTTACTTCAAACTCTACATTTTAATGAATTTTACGGTAAAAAAATAACTCATGTTAGATGCGTATGTCATATCATTAATTTAGTTGTTAAAGATGGTATTAAAACAATTTCAAAAGATGAGAATCTTAATTTTATTGAAAAAATTTCCGATGCTCTTACTTTCATTGATAGTTCAAATAGTAGATGGCAAAATTACTCGGAAATGTGTAAAGCTAGGGGTCTAAAACCCAAAAAATTTATGGCGAATGAACCCACTCGTTGGAATGCAACATATCTAATGTTAAAATCGTATAGTGGTTATGAAAATGTAATTATGGACTTTGTTGGATTTGAAAATCAATTTGGTTTGAATATTTTTGATTTTAAAAAATGTGATTTATTTTTAAATATTCTAAAGGTTTTTTATAAATCTACCACTATATTATCCGGTATTTATTATCCTACCACAAATCTAGTATTAAGAGAGCTATATGATATGACCGAAGCTTTTGTTAATTGTAAGCATTATCAAATTTATGATAAAGTAATTAGTCAAATGGAGCTAAAATTCAAAAAATATTGGCAAGAAATTCCTAACTTATTCATTTTAACTTCATGCATGGATCCTAGATTAAAGGTAGAAAATACCTCTCTTATATTATTTAACATTTATGATAACCTTGGTAAACGCCCAAATTTTTCAATTGACGAATATGTGTATGGTTTATTAAAAGATTTATATGAACAATATGAACGGATATAGGGTACTCAAACGATTCAAAGTAGTGAAAATATTGCTTCGTCTAGTGAAAATCATCCATGGCAAAGATTGTTACTACATAAAAGAAATAATCAAGGTGATCAAAGTTGTGGTGAATGTTTTGAACTTAAAATGTATTTACAAGGTGTTTTAGACAATGACACAAGCATAAATGATAATAACTTCGATGTTCTACAATGGTGGAGACAAAATGGAATCTACTACCCACTTATGCAAATTATGGCACGTGATTTACTTTGTCCTCCCGCATCAACCGTTGCATCGGAGTCGGCTTTTAGTGCATGTTCACGGGTTTTGACCGATAGAAGGAACCGGTTAAATTGGGATATTTTTGAAGCAATTATATGCGTGAAAGATTGGGATGATTTTGCAACTAGACAAACCACTTACATAGAGGAACTTCAAAAAGAATTTGAAGATCTACAAGTGGAAGATGAAGTAATAATTATTGAAGATTAGTTACTTATTTATCATGTTGTGTTTTAATTTTATTTTTCTAATGTAAAGATAATTGGAAATGATTGATAGGTTAAGTGGGTGCCAACCTAGTTGGGATGTGCTTAATCTATAGTGATCCAATTATCTACCTTTTGTTTTGTAATTTTTTTATTTCATTTTATTTTAATTAAATAAAAAATAACTTTATTTCTACCATTTGAATGTCTTTCATTTATGTTTCCAATTAATTTAGTTGTCTTGCAAAAGAATAAAGAAACTAAAAGAATTATAGTAAAAGACAAAAGAGTGACCACTAAAAGTGACACCAATTAATTTGAAACCACTAAAAGACAAACTAATCTAGATAAAGAACTAAGGAAAAAAAAGTAATACACAACTTATAGGCTTTATGAAAAGAAAAAGTGTTTTCAAATAAAAAAAGTTGTGTTCCTAAAAAAAAAAAAAAAAATTTGACCTGACCCGTTTTTTGTAGCCCGCGGGCCGGCCTGGCCCGGACCGGTCAAACCCGGGCCAGTTAACAGTCCCGGGCCGGGCCCTTGTATTACCAACCCGGGTTGGGGCCCGGCCCGTCAATTTTCAACCCGGGCTGGTTAGGCCTGGCCCGGCCCAGCCCGACCTTTATAACATCACTAGCTGGTATTGTATGGAAATTCTCTTTGTTATTACAGTTTCATCCATCACAAAGGTCATCCGTATGTTCAAGTTAATTCTCTTTGGTTCTAACCTTGTAATTTCGTGGATACAAATTGTTCATTGTTGGTAATTTCTGATATTCTCTTGATGTTTCTACTCCTTTGTCTCTTTCTAAAAAATTTCATGACTTAGTTCTCTAATTGTTTTATTCATCTTTTTCTTTTTGTATTGCTTTTTGGTTATAAAGAATCAAAGACTGTTTGAGTATCTCTTCTTTTTCATTTAATTTAGGGTTTGTGATTGGTTCTCAACAACAAAAGATTGGAGCTTTGGTAAGCAAGTTTGGGTTTCCTTAACTTTTGTTTAATTTCTTAATTAAATCCGTTCAAATTGTTTTTATTTTTGCTTGATTTTCAGGTTGATCCAGTCATTTCAATTTTCGGAGATCCATGGTGATTCTAGCAAAACCCAATTCAATTACTTTTGCTGACACGGTATGGAAATTCTCTTTGTATTACTGTTTCATCCATCACAAAGGTCATGTGTATGTTCAAGTTAATTCTCTTTGGTTCCAAGTTTACTTGATCCCTTGATATTTCTGTCGAAGTTAGTTTAACCTAAATTGATTATAGTGTCGTTGATTTTGTTATGCATTTCAGAAAATTTTTTGTTGTGTGAGCTCTAATTCTTCGAAAAAATTCCCCAACTAATCCATACGTACTTACCAAAGTACTCAAATTTGTTATTTGCTTTATGTTTGAAAAGATGCAAACCGTGTCATTGTCAAAAATGTTTTAGACAACAGGAGATCAAATTGAAAAAAAGTGAAGTTGTATCATCTACGTCTTATTAAAAATGTGAACATCATTGTCAATGTCAAAAACATGTTAAAGAAAGAAATCCGAAGAAGTTAAAATAGTTGGTTTGGTAAGGACTTGATTACAAATTATTTTTTGCAAAATGTATAACGGTTGCAACCAATTATAAGTTTTCAATAAATTTTAATTTTTTTTCTATAGTTTGCTTTTAGAGATTTACATTCTCAAACATATGGTTTCATTTGTTCCTGTTAAGTGGAGATGAAATATTTGTCATAATGAAAAGTCTATTTTTGCAGATAAAAGGTCGTTCATTTTGATAATTGGTGATCGACGACTTTATAATCTATAAAATACTTAGCGGAAGCTCCCGTGCCGGAGGCACGGGTTATACCTAGTAAAATAAATGACCGGTGGAGGAGTTGAGAGAGAAATAAAAGTAAAACAAGAAAAGAAAGAAAATTTGAGCGTATAGACCAAAAAACGGGCCCTAATAACAGTTTTAGTCCTCTCTAATCCCATAAAGGGTTTAAAAACCAAAATATTAATTTAAATGGATATCTAGTCCATTTGGATCCATCTCAATAGAAAACCCCGATCCCTAGGATGCTTAGTAATTCATAATACCAAATATAACCTTATATATATTAAACTCAATTCCGTTTTGATCAAATCCACTAATATTCTGTTTCCTTTTTTATCTCCTTCTTTATCTCTCCAATCACCATCTTAATAACTGAAACATGATCTTCATTTATAATCAAAATCAGAAATCCAAGATTGTTTCTCTTTCTAAAACCGAAACTTTTTATATTCGTTCTTATTGTGAAGAAGCTTCGTATATCATTATAATCCAATACACAGGCTAAGAACTCATTTCCATTTATATCTCTTCATATCAAGTTTATTTTCAAGATCTAAAGTTTCATCTTATTATAAGGCAATAAACCATCTATCAATTTATGTTTTCGCTTAACATCTTCTCAGATTTATATGATTTTGTTTATAAATGGTTGTAATCACTGTATCATCGAATCATCATATCATATTTCATTAGAATTAGTTTTCCTATTGACTATAAATCATTTTAATTATTTACAAACCAGATTTTGATCTCCTTCTAAAACCGAAACATCATTCATTCTCTTTTTCATACAGAAGATTTCAGATCTGTAATTTAGGTTTTTGATTTTCTGATATTAGGTTTTTGATTTTCTGACAACTTTGCATTCGTACAATTTTTTTATCCAGATATTGTTCCGTACGGTTTCTCTTAACAGAATGTACACTATAAGTAATTCGTATTAAATTTTTCATACTTTAAAGTACATTACGCTAATTTCGACTGTACTGCAACTGTATAAACAGAATGTAAAATATATGTAATCTGTTAACAGTTATACATACTTTAGCAGCCATATTTAAAAAGAATGTTTAATTATTCATAAAGTACGTATGATTGCGTAATTTTTGAAACAGTACATGTAATTTATAGCAAATTACACATATTTGTGTTATATTACAGTGTCAATGTGATTCAAACTAAAATACTATTTATCTTCAACACATGTTGAAGTTTATCAAACATTATGGATGATTTATTCATTGTGTTAATGTCGTTTATGATAAATTATAAATTTTTCTAACTAATGTATATGTTTTTTTTCCTGTAGTAAACCAGCATTGATGAAATTTCCTACAGAATCATCACATAATCTATAGAAGCATAAATTACGATCAAGAAGATTGTTTCTATGATCCTGTTTGGACAACGGAGTCTTATGTGAAGACTTACAAGGAATATATAAGCCCTGCCCCTAACATTGATGAACCACGTACATTTAATGAAGAGTGCACTACCATGTTTGATTCGCCGTAGACTTGGAAGACCAAAGACAGTAAGGATCGAGAGCTAGGACAACATTCCAACGGAGTTTGTTTTTAAATTACCGAGTCTACTATGTTCTTTTCATTTACAATAAAACACAGATTATTGTTCAATAAAATTTCATTTCAGTCTTACAAGGGTTGTGTTATTTACTATACAGTATACATAATTTATGATAAATCGCATACTTTATAACAAAAAACATGATTTCAGATTTACATTTCCGAACATGTTACTATAATTTATTGTACATAATGGACATGTACGCGTAAAAAACAAGTAATTTAGGCTATAAATAATGTAATAATTTGTCGGACTTTAGGCCTCTTTGATATCGGGCTTTAGACTTCTTTGTTGTTGGGCTTTATGTCTCTTTCATTCATGGTTTAAAATTAAGCGGTTATCGTCCTCATCACATCTTCATGATGTATCAATGCCTTGTAACGACTAACATAGATCGTAGTCGATTTCTCAAAAGAAAAAAAACTTACTCCAGATCAGAGTCAAGCCAAAATTGGGGGCCTTTATACGACTTTTAAAATGATCTTAAAGGTCTTGATATCTATCCAAAAAGTCTATCTTAAAGTGATCTTAAGGGTCTTGTGGAAAAAAAAACGTTATCCACAAGATTTATCCAAAAAGTCTTGAGATCTGATCTCGGCAAACACAATTTATTATCAAAATTTATTTTGTATACTTAAGACAATAAATAAAGGTCACCGCTTTGGAGAAAGTAGAAAAATTTTCGGGGAAGACGGTGCAAAACCAAAAAAACGCAAACCAAATGCACCCCAGAAGCCGCCGGCAGAAAGTCGTCGGCCGGATGTTGCCGACGAATTCATCATCTTCTCTCTCTCCTCCTCTCTCTCTCTCTCTCTCCTCTCTCTTCTTTTTATCTCTTTCTTCTGCCTCTCCTTTCTCTCTCTAAATTCCGGAGAAGGGAATGGTCCCTTCGTCGGAACCTTCGTCTGGTTTTCCAAACGAAGGTCCGGCGAAGGGACCATTCCCTTCGTCGGAATTTAGAGGGAGAGAGGCAGAAGAGAGAGAAAGAGAAGAGGGGGAGAGAGAGAGGGAGAGAAAGGGATGAAGAGAGAGAGGGAGATAAAGGGTCGCCGGCGTCAATGGTAGAAGCCACGGAATCCGGTGGAGGTCGTCGGAGTTCTAGTTGAGGTAGAGGAGAAGAAGAATAAATTAAAAATTGAAAGGGTGATGTTTGGAGGAAACAAAAAAAATTTGTTTCCACCTAAAATTTATTACTCCGGAAACTTTACTGATTTCCTCAAAACACTTTCTTAAATAAAATAGATATGAAAATAGATAGGTTTTCACACTTTTAAAATGATCTTAAGGGTTTTGTTACGACTTTAAGTTTTTTTTTTTTTTTTTTTTGTTAAAGGTTGTTACGACTTTAAGTGGTTAAAGAATGAGACGACTCTCCCATTTAAACATCTAGTGTCACACCAAAAAATTCATCCCTCTTTTTATTACATGACATCATCACCTTGCCCCCAAAGTCTAAAATAACCATTCTTTTTTTTTTTTTTGTTGAAACTAAAATAACCATTCTTAGTTAAAAACTTCAACACAAAGAAAACCGAAAAATCTTTCCTCCTGCAGGTTCCACCAAGAATTGACATGATTTTTTTAACGTCCTATGAAAAAATGGCAGTCAAATTTAGCGGCATCACTTTCAATTTTTGACTTTTAAGGGATGAAAATGATTAGGAACCGTCCGATTAAATTCCATCATCTTCTGATTACTCATCTTTTCACCTGGTAACCCAACAGAGAAAAAAATATAATTGACCAAAATACTATTGAATTAAAAACTGAAAAACCATCAGCTTTGACCATTTCTTTTAAAAATTCTCAAGATTCTAGTAACTTTGGTTAAAAATTCAATATTCTTGCTTTGAAAAAGAATAGTCAAAGTGGGTTGATGTCAAAATTGATAGGAAGAACAAATCCTTCATCTAGAAGTTCCAAAAAAATTCATCTAAATTGACTCTCAACTCATTATAATATTTCAAAATTTACTAGCAGTTATTAGAACTTCATTTCCTTATAAATAGAAAGGTTAGAAACCCCATATCATTCATTACTTCCAAACTCAACTAATAACTCAAAAAAACAAAAAACATGGAGATTTCATCAACTCCTTTCATCTCTTTCCTTGTTTCTCTACTTTTATTCTCTTCCTTAACTCTTTCTTTTGCTACAAAATCATCAAGTCATGGTGATTTTATCCAATGTCTTAATTCTCAAAAACATCTTCACTCTTCTTCAATTGATTCTAATCAGTTTGTTGTCCCTATTCTTACCCCAACAAGTTCCAACTTCACAAACCTCTTTCGTTCTTCTGCTCGAAACTTGAGGTATTTGTCACCTAACTCAACTAAACCACAAATCATTATTACACCTACCCATGAATCCCACATTCAAGCTGCTGTTATTTGCTCGAAGAAACATGGGTTTGACCTTAAAATTCGAAGCGGAGGTCACGATGTTGAAGGCATCTCTTATGTGTCCGATACTCCATTCGTTCTCGTTGATTTGATTAGTTTCCGAAATATAAGTGTTGATGTTGAGAGTAAAACTGCTTGGATTCAAGGTGGTGCTTCTCTTGGTGAAGTCTATTATGCAGTAGCGAATAAGAGTAATACCCTTGGCTTTCCGGCTGGATTTTGCCCTACTGTTGGTGTTGGTGGACACATTAGTGGTGGTGGATTCGGTGCCTTGGTCAGGAAATATGGTCTTGCTAGTGATCAAGTTATCGACGCTCGCTTTATTAATGCAGATGGCAAAATTCTTGACAAGAGAACAATGGGTAAAGAACTATTTTGGGCCATTAGAGGAGGCGGTGCTTCCAACTTTGGAGTTGTTGTGTCATGGAAAGTGAAATTGGTTGATGTTACACCCATTGTCACAGTTGCCACAGTTGACAGAGCCTTAGAACAAGGTGCCACTGACCTTGTCCACAGATGGCAATTCATTGCCGATAGACTCCATGAAGATTTATATATCGGGCTTACTATGACCGTCCGGAATGGTAGTCGGGCAGGAGAGAAAACGGTGATAGCTAGTTTTTCATTCATGTTCCTTGGTCGTGTCGATAGACTCTTGGAACTCATGGAAGAAAGCTTCCCTGAATTAGGTTTGAAGCGAAACGATTGCACCGAAATGAGTTGGGTTGAATCTCATGTCTATTTTTTCGCTCGTGGGAGAACCATAGACCTTTTATGGGACAGGGATCATGCAACCAAGAGCTTCTTGAAAGTAAAATCCGACTATGTTACTGAACCAATATCAAAAGCTGGGTTAGAATCGATATGGAAAAGATATATGACAGGCGACTCACCCGCTATGCTATGGACACCGATGGGTGCACGAATGAATGAGATTTCAGGGTACGAAACTCCTTACCCTCACCGAGCAGGTAACATTTACAATATTATGTATGTCAATAACTGGCAACAGGAAAGTGATACAAAAAAACAGATTGATTGGATGAGAAAGTTCCATAGCTATATGACTCCTTTCGTTTCTAAGAACCCAAGATCCGCATATCTCAACTACAAAGATCTCGACATCGGTGTGAATAGCGAGGATGGAAAGCTAACTTACTCAAAAGCTAAGATATGGGGAAGCAAATATTTCGGAAGTAACTACGAAAGATTGGTAAGAGTAAAGAGTATGGTCGATCCTGATAACTTCTTCAAGAACATACAGAGCATTCCTCCAGTCCGTCACTGGGGAAAGCATTAGAATAAAGTACTACTAATCCTATGGAGTATATATGGTTTGATTCTTTTTATTGGATATCATGTTGTTATTAACAGTATTACTGTATTTTCTTTTACATTGTAAAC
This sequence comes from Eschscholzia californica, assembly GCF_041429995.1. Classification (NCBI taxonomy): domain Eukaryota; kingdom Viridiplantae; phylum Streptophyta; class Magnoliopsida; order Ranunculales; family Papaveraceae; genus Eschscholzia; species Eschscholzia californica. The sequence continues at coordinate 6,152,813 of NW_028238198.1, read as the reverse complement.
CGAATTATTACATTTATTATGAGAATAAATAATGATATACAAAATACTAATTTTAATATTGCAACTTCCGTTCAAATTTTGCCATATTTTGAGAATAGTTTCATTCGTTGTAATAGTTCTTCACTTAGGTGATCGGAATCTCCTTCTTCGGGATTTATTTTTTTTGTGGGCTTTTCAGATAAAATGAAGTAGGTGAAGTTTTTAGAATGACAAGATCAAATTGATTCCTACTTCATGCATTTGATATTATGTCTCAGTTAAGAGGGGTCATGAAAAGGACAGGTTCCGACATACGTTCAATTCTTTTTAGTTTCAAATCTCACTGTGGCGGGCAGGCACGACCCCTTCTACTTTCATTATATTATCTGCCCTATGCTTCAGATTTGATATGATATGCAATATTAGAAATTTATATTTTTTTTCTTTTCCCCAATTTCAAATTAAACTAGTTTTAACATCTGTCTGATTATTTCCTAAAAGTGTGTAAATGGGAGAGATTCTAAAGGAAGAAGAAACTTGCTTGATTGAATTCAAACTTGTGCCATTGAAGACTTGCTTGAATTGAAGATAGAACTTGAACATAGAGATTCCAAAAGTGTGTAATTCATTGTATAAATGAAGTCCAGATGTCTTTTAGGGTCTCCTTATCTTTCTCTTTTTGATGAAAAAGTGGCCCTTTAACCTATTATTCATCAAGAATCAAAGAAGTGGTTCAAAAAAAAAAAAAAAAAAATCAAAGAAGTGATGTGTAGACTATCAATCAAGATAGATTCTAAGTTCAACAAAAAAAAAAACCAAGATAGATTCCCTCGTGCATGTAGGAGGTATTGGGCCTACCCAAGTGTTTACAGTTCGGTTATCAACTGCATATTAACGAGATTATGAACCACAAAATTAGTTTCTCAATGCATGAATTTGAACATGAATTCTTCGAAAGTATTCAAACGATCAAAGATTTCTGCGACAATGCTTCTAATTCTCCACGGTCATTCTTCAATTGGTGAAGTGCAGGCCTCGATCACATTTTGTGATTTCCTTTAAGGTCCCCTTATCTAGTATTAAATCTTTAAGGGTTGTCATCGAAAATACTTTTACTTTTATCTACATTAATTAAAAATTATGATTTAAGAGGAATTTAATATGTGACCTCTCGGTCTTTTACAGGGATACCCAACCAACAATGTTATCAATGTGCTCTCTATTCACATATAGTTGTTTGCTTTTTTTTGTAGCCATTTTTTATTTTTGACATTCCCCAAGCAAATTTTTGTTAAAGAATCCGAATTTTCAGTCCAAATAGGAAATAAAACCCAGTCCGGGATAATAACCCACTTCAACCTCAAATATTATTCCATATCAAACCCAAATACGGATCTCTAGGCACCATTCATCCCAAAAATGCATCTCTAAGACATCTTATACTTTCATATTCCCTCATTTACCCTCTTATATATACTTCAACAACAGCTTTCCACTCTCTCTCTCTAGAAAATCTGTTTTTTATTTCTTTCTCTCTCTAAAATCTTTTTCAGCTTTATCTCTCTACATTTCATAACCCTCTTCCTCTTCCTTTCTCGTTTTGGAAACAGATAATAGTAAATTAGGGAACTTCATATTCTTCATCGTCTTCATTCATCTTCATTATCACCATCTTCCTTCGTTTTTTAGGAAACCTAAACTTGTTTGAGCGACCTTCATCGTCTTCAGTCATCATCTTCTTCGTTTTCAGACCTTCAAAAGCTTCATCTTCTTTGTTTTTTTATTTTTTTCTTAATCTCAGTTTCAGCGAAAAAGTTCGTCGGATCTGCTTCTCCTTGAATGTACGTCTTCATCTTCTCTCTTCTACTCTTTTATCTTCAATCATCATCTTTTATCTTCTTTAATGGTAGTTGAAAGAAACTCGAAATCTGGTTTTAGGGTGTTTTCATAGTGTTTTAGAGAGATAAATATATAAATTTTCAGATCTAGGTACTTGAAGCTTCATTGGTGAGGTTGTTCTTGGTGATTCTTTATCTTATAAGGTTCAATCTTCTTATGAAGTTTATTGGTTTTACTTCGGCACCATATAATTTCAAAAACAATATTGTGAAAAAAAAATTTACATACAAATTTTTTTCTGAGAAATCAAAAAGTACAACTTCATATCTACTTTTTCAGCTTCTCTCTCTAGAATTACTGTTTTTTGCATATGTTGGTTTTTAACAGACAAAAACTCGTGCATTAAGCATTTTAAAATATGTTGTTAATACGATGTTAATGCAGCGAACAAACTCAAAAATGTTTTAGTTATTTTTATAGATGTTACCATCATAAATCAGATTTTGTTTTTTACGGTAATCGATTGGTGTTTTAAACACTTTTACGTATGTGTTTGAGCACTTGTAAATATTTTTCAATATTTTGTGTGGTGTTGTTAACATAATGTTTAATTTCGAACATTTTGTCTTCTACATTTTTCGACATTTGTAAACATTTACAAATTTGTCAGGTGCATTCTCAGAAATGTCTTGTGCATAATGTCTTTGCCGTAGGCATATAATTCTGTGTTGATTCTTATGCATTTTTCTTCGTTATACAGACAAAGTGTATTTTTGTGAACAATTTTAATTTGTCGTGTTTTAAACATAAATCTTAATCCTTAAATATTTTCGTTGTTATACCTACACAAACACATCTATTAGCACATTGTGTCTTGTGTTATTAAAATTTTATTAAATGTTTTAAAAAGTGGCTGAAACATTTTATAAAATGCAAGCAGCATTATGTTCAAAATACCGACTCTTCTTCAATCATGAGAACACTTTCTCTTTTGTTACAAGCATATTATCAATTGTTAAATGTACATATCTAGAAATGTTTAGAATATTTGTGATATTATATCCAGCATTTTTCCATCTTCGTACTGCATACCATCATTTGTTGATTACACTTGCTGAATTTTCATCTATGGAACCGGATAGAGCACCTGCTATTTCTCAAAACAATGATAAGAAGCTAGTTTGTGAATCATGGGGCGAGATATTTACTGAGATTGGCCAAACATTCCCTGGTGGTGTGAAAGCTTTTCGACAAGCTCTTCGGCGATATACGATTGTCACAAAGAATATCTACCAATTTATCAAGAATGAACCAGGTGGTGTGATTGTCGTTTATCAAGAATGTACATTTTATTGTACATTGCCTTTCTTCTTTTCTACCACCCTTGGCTCTGGAACCTCCACCCCTGGCTGGAGTGGCATTTTCGATTTGGAGGCGACCGTTCGATGCTTCACAAAGACAGTAATAGATATATTAGTATTTTTCAAAAATTGTTGCAAACACTCTGCAAAATGCACAAAACACAATAAAAATGCAAGAAACATTATTCAAAATATTTAGGAAAAGAATTCTGATGCCATTAACAGTTCCAGATGTTTTAACTTTACACATAACATTAATGACAAAACATTATACAAAATGCTAACGTTAATACTACTTTTGCAACCATCACAGACACAAGTTATGTCATTTTGGAAAGTCCCTGAAACATTACTCCATCTTAATAGGTCATTATGTGGAATGGTCAGCACATTATGCAAAATGCTTTAAGACTTACTGATGTCATTTCTATTATTCCAAAACATTATACAAAATGCTAATGTCACTACAATCTTTGCAACCATCACAGACATAAGTTATCTTATTTTGTCAACTTTCTGATGCCATTTCTATTATTCCAAAACATTATACAAAGTGCTAAATGTCATTAAAATCTTTGCAACCATCACAGACATAAGTTATCTTATTTTGTCAACTTTCTGAATAATTACAAATATTCATGTAAACATTACTCAAACTTACTAGGTAACTTTGTAGAATGTTCAGAACATTTTGCAAAATGTTTAAGAAACTATTTCTGCCATTTCATTTTATACCAAAATAATTTTCGAATTGTTTATGTAACAACTAATAATTCTGTGAACACTTGTCTTAGTGCCCACTAGTTTTTCCCTGCAGAATTCTTCAGTAACCCTCTTTCTAGGGCTAGCTCGTTGTATTGTTTCTCCTTTTGTTGATGCTCCTTTTTTTTTGTTCCGGCTTTTCCCATATTTGTAAATTGTTTGCAGAAAAAAATATATTTAGTTTTTGAATTTAATGCTTTAAACAAAAGCCCAAATGTCTTTAAACATAACTGTAAATATATTTAAAACCCCTCGAATGTTTTTCAAATCCCCTAAATGTTTGAAACAGAACCCAAACTGTGTTCAACATGATTTTTTTTCCCGAAACCCTCAAAATGCTTAACGAAGAACAAATTCTTTTTTACCAAGTAAAACACCCAAAAACCATCAACAAACCCCTAAATGTTTGAAACAGAACCCAAAATGTCTTCAACATAACTTTAAATTTATCCCAAAACCCCTAAAATGCTTAATGAAGAACAAAAGTTTTTTTACCAAGTAAAAGACCAAAAAATTATCAACAAAACCTTAATGTTTGAAACCGAATCCCTAATGTCTTCAACATAACTGTAAATGTCTCCAAAAATCCCCAAAATGCTTAACGAAGAACAATAGTTTTTTTACCAAGTAAAACACCCAAAATCATCAACAAACCCCTTAATGTTTGAAACAGAACCCAAAATGTCTTCAACATAACTTTAAATTTTTCCCAAAACCCTTAAGACGCTTAACGAAGAACAAAAGCTTTTTTTACCAAGTAAAACACCCAATAATCATCATGAAGATCCTAAATGTTTGAAACAGAATACCAAATATCTTCAACATAACTGAAAATGTCTCAAATAACCCCCAAAATGCTTAACGAAGAACAATAGCTTTTCTACCAAGTAAAACACCCAAAAATCATCAACAAACCCCTATATGTTTGAAACAGAACCCAAAATGTCTACAACATAACTTTAAATTTTTCCCAAAACCCCCAAAATACTTAATGAAGAATAAAAGTTTTTTTACTAAGTAAAACACACAAAAAATCATCATCAAAACCCTAAATGTTTGAAACAGAATACCAAATGTCTTCAACATAACTGAAAATGTCTCTAAAAACTCCGAAAATGCTTAACGAAGAACAATAGTTTTTTAGTTAATTCCTATATGGCCCCCTACTTTGTGACCAGCTTCCTTTATGGCCCCCTTTTTTTTCGTAAATTCAAATATGGCCCCCCCTTTTCTTAACACCTTCAGTCAACTTTACAGTTAATCTTTTTGTTTCCTTATTTACCCTTCTTATAACAATGATTTCAAAATTCAAAATTGACCCCCTTCTAAATTTGGGTCAATTTCCAACAAATTATAACTACTTTAGAAGAAAGTAGGGGGCCAAAAGAGAATAAATGTAAAAAAAATTAAAAAACACCTCATCTCTCCCTCTCTCTCCTCCATCTCATAGCCTCTCTCCTCCACACCATGTATCTCGCCACCTCATCATCTTCTCCGATGAAGGTCGCCGGCCGACCAAATTTTCCGACGACCTTCAAATTTTTTTTATCTCTCTAATCTCTTTCTCTTTAATCTCTCTAACTACTCTTTCTAATTTTTCTCTCTCTCTCATGTCTCTCTCTCTCTAATTTTTCTCTCTCTCTCATGTCTCTCTCTCTCTAATTTCTCTCTCTCTCATCTCACTATAATTCCGACGAAGGGGAGGAGCCCCTTCGCCGGAATAACCAGACCAAGATCTGGCTTCAACCAGATCTCGGTCTGGCTGGTTGAAATCAGATCCCGGTCTAGTTTCAAATCAGACCGAGTCTGGTTTCACCTTGAAACCAGACCGAGTCTGGTTTCACCTTGAAACCAGACCGAGTCTGGTTTCACCTTGAAACCAGACCTTCAAGGTCTGGTTATTCCGGTGAAGGGGCTCCTCCCTTTCGCCGGAATTATAGAGAGAGAGAGAGAGAGAGAATTGAGAGAGAGAAAGATGGGAGAGAGAGAGAAATGAGAGAGAGATTAGTTAGAGAAAGATAAAAAAAATATTGAAGGTCGCCGGAAAATTTGGCCCGCCGGCGACTGTCATCGGAGAAGATGATGAGGTGGCGAGATACATGATGTGGAGGAGAGAGGCGATGAGATGGAGGAGAGAAAGGGAGAGATGAGGTGTTTTTAAAAAAAATTTATATGTATTCTATTTTGGCCCCCTTAGTTTTTTCTAAAGTAGCTATAAGTTTTTGGAAATTGACCCAAATTTAAAAGGGGGTCAATTTTGAATTTTGAAATCATTCTTATAAGAATGGTGAATATGAAAACAAAAAGATTAACCATAAAAGTTGACTGACGGTGTTAAGAAAAGGGGGCCATATTTGAATTTACGAAAAAAATGGGGTCATAAAGGAAGCGGGTCACAAAGTATGGGGCCATATTGGAATTAACTCTAGTTTTTTTTACCAAGTAAACCACCCAAAAATCATCAACAAAACCTTAAATCTTTGAAAAAGAATCCCAAATGTCTTCAACATAACTGTAAATGTCTCCAAAAACCCCCAAAATGCTTAACGAAGAACAATAGGTTTTTTACCAAGTAAAAGACCCAAAAATCATCAACAAACCCCTAAATGTTTGAAACAGAACCCAAATTGTCTTCAACATAACTTTTAATTTTTTCCAAAACCCCCAAAATGCTTAACGAAGAATAAAAGCTTTTTTACCTAGTAAAACACACAAAAATTGTCATCAAAACCCTAAATGTTTGAAACAGAATAACAAATGTCTTCAAAATGACTGAAAATGTCTCCAAAAATTCTCAAATGCTTAACGCAGAACAATAGCTTTTTTACCAAGTAAAACACCCAAAAATCATCAACAAACCCCTAAATGTTTGAAACACAACCCAAAATGTCTTCAACATAACTTTAAATTTTTCCCAAAACCCCCAAAATGCTTAATGAAGAACAAAAGCTTTTTTTACCAAGTAAAACCCCCCCAAAAATCATCATCAAAATCCTAAATGTTTGAAACTGAATACCAAATGTCTTCAACATAACTTTAAAATTTTCCCGAAACTCCAAAAATGCTTAACTAACAACATCACTGTAATAATCAAGTAAAACACCAAAAAAGCATCAACAAAACCCTAAATGTTTGAAATCAAACCCTAAATGTTTCAACAGAAGCCTAGATTTTGAAACAAAACCCCAAAAAATTAACGAATGTAGAGAGAGAAGAAGAAAGAAAAATGATAGAAGAAGATGATAGAAGTTTGAGATGTTTGGAGCAGATGTTTGAAACAAAACCTTAGATTTTGAAACAAAACCGGTTCGATTTCTGATAGAGGATAAGAAGAAGATGATAGAAGTTTGAGATGTTTGGAGCAGATTACGAATGTAGAGAGAGGGGAAACAATGTTAGAGTGAGAAAGAGTGTTTAGAAATGAAAGAGATGCTTGAGTTTCTGAGTAATGAAGAGAAAGAAAAGAAAAAGTGGGTTTAACGTCACTTTACAGACGTGTCTTTGTTCTCGCGAATATTTTCGAGCGGGAATTGTAGGAGATATATAACAGGTAGGGATATTGTCTTCGGTGGATAGGAAGGTATTTTCATGTTTTGGGTTTTTTTTAGATATTATTCCGGATTGGGTTTGGTCTGGTATTTTGGGCCTTTGAATTTTGCTCTCTTTTCCAAGACACTAATTTCCTAGTACTTTATCATCTACCTCGGTTTAGCACAAATTTATTTAGTATGTTTTGTTGGAAAATTTATCCGTAAATCATAGTCTAATAATGTTTCTAAGAGGATTATGATTAAACTAAATAACATACATGAACATATATATACATAAACTCTGTTAGATTCAACAGATTATAGAAAACATAAGTGGAAGCGTACATTTTGGTCCATATAGTCTTATGTAATTGAGTTGATTGGGTTGATATGATCTTCCATTTGGTTCTTCCTCCCTCGGAGTTTTTCTTTGTGATGAAGGGATATCAAACAAATTATAGAGCTTGAGAAGGATGCCCAAATGGAGACCAGGACCCCTTATAAATAGTTCAAATATTTCCTTTATTTCTAATTTGGCCCCTCATCAAATTAGAAATTACCCAATAGTCTTTAGATGCTTACTCCATGACACTTTGATTCCTTTAGTCAATAGTTAACCTGTTAGATCACCGTTTGACTTGACCGTACTTTAAGATAGCCATACACACACTTTTACATATGTGAGCCCACATATGTTGGATTTTTCCAACATGTTTCATCTGTTTTTGGTACTAACAGAAGTTCAAACTTACATAAAGTACATAACTGTTCATTTTGTTCTCTTTCGGTAATTTTCGATCTTCATTTTCATCTGATCAGGATAATGTAGAAGACGCGTGTGAGTGCAGAACCACACAAGATTATGAACCTTTGAATTTCTTTGATTGGTTAGTAGATGTGTATTAGTTGTGTGTATTTTTTATCAACAGTAGTTGAAGATTTAGAATTGCTCTTATATCTAACATTTGTTAAACTCTATTAATCGTGTTTGTTTGGTCAGATCATTTTTGTTGTCAAATTGTAATGTCAATCCTAAAGGGAAAAATGCACATCTTCACATATTGTTCAAAAATACTGTTCGTGCCCTAGGGGCACGGGTTATACCCTTGTTATTTTAACAACTCTGGTAGAGATGCATATAATGTAGACAGAAATCCACAATAAAAAAACGTGATTGACAGTTGAGATTTTTAGCGCACTTATATAGAGAAAGAACAAGTTAAAGAGAGACCAGAGTTCGAATTCAACACATTTCGAATTGCAAAAACAAAAAGGCCGCCGGTCAGACAGACTCAACCCACATACTGTTGGAAATTAGTAATTTGTAATTTCCTATGTAACTCTTTGTATTGGGAGAAATATTTTGATGGAGTCTTCTCTAAAGTAGAAATATCTAGAGAAGTTTGACTAAAAAGATTAGTCCAAAAATTATATTAACTCTTTGTAAGTCCCAATGTGGAATTCTCTAGTCTTTACTAGTATGCTCTATCTTTAGTATAAATAGAGATAAGATGTGGGAGAAGAAGCATAGGAAGCACAAGAGAAGCAAATTAGAGATTGAATTGAAGAACTTATAAAGTAAGTTGTAAGAGTTGAAGGAGCTCTGTACGGGCTTCTAGCCCGTACATCTCAAAATTTTAATATAGTTAAATATAATATTATATGTCTAAATTTATTATAAATCTTATCTAGATATTTTCTCCCAAATATCGTCCCCTACAAGTGGTATCAGAGCCGAAGGTTCAATGTTGAGTCCTACACAAATATTCATCCAAGGTTAATTGGAAATTGAAAAATGGGTGTTGGTGTATCTCCATATTAGAAAGGAAGAAAGAAGGAGGAAAATGCAACGGAAAAAAGGCGATGAATTCCTCACTATTGGCAAACAAAAACACTTAATGTATAGTATTCCCACAAAGAAGAAAAAAGAAACAAAGAGAGATCAAGGAAAAAAGTGACTACCTAAAGAAAGGGTTTGTCCACCTGGTGGTGTGAATGAGAGAATCTCTTAAGAAAGGGAGACTGAAAAATTAGCAAAAAATATCAACAAAAAGAAGACCCAAAAAGCAGGGTTGAGTTAAAGCAATTAAATTCAGAACCTCTGAATCCAAGTGATCAAGTTCAATAGGTTGTGAAGAGCCTCTGAATCTAAAATTGATCAAGCTCGTATCAACAAAAAAAAAAAAGTAAAGCATCTGCATGAAAATACGACCAAAGTTGTCGTTTGAGCACACCAGTTGGGAAACGAAAAGTGAGATATTAATTCTTTTTATGGAGATTATGGAGAAAAAATAGTGATTCTTAATTCCTTCAAGGATGTCCTAAGGAAGATATTACAAAAGTCTTATTGCTCATTTAAAAATATGCTTCCAGCTGCAACGAGCAAATGCAAACAATATTGAGTTAACAGTTTTGATCTGAAATGAAATCAGAAGGAGAAAACCATCATCCAAAGAAGATTATTGCAGAAAATGGTGCTACAAGACTTTTCAAAAATTCAAGAACTCGATAAAAATTACAAATTAAGAAGGGGTGTTGGAAATTAGTAATTTGTAATTTCCTATGTAACTCTTTGTATTGGGAGAAATATTTTGATGGAGTCTTCTCTAAAGTAGAAATATCTAGAGAAGTTTGACTAAAAAGATTAGTCCAAAAATTATATTAACTCTTTGTAAGTCCCAATGTGGAATTCTCTAGTCTTTACTAGTATGCTCTATCTTTAGTATAAATAGAGATAAGATGTGGGAGAAGAAGCATAGGAAGCACAAGAGAAGCAAATTAGAGATTGAATTGAAGAACTTATAAAGTAAGTTGTAAGAGCCGAAGGAGCTCTGTACGGGCTTCTAGCCCGTTCATCTCCAAATTTTAAGATAGTTAAATATATTACTATATGTCTAAATTTATTATAAGTCTTATCTAAATATTTTCTCTCATATATCGTCTCCTACACATACCTTATGCTGGTTGTGAAATATGTCTTTCTGTGAGGTATGTGATTTATTGATGGGCCAATCCCCTAACTCAAAAAAGTGGACACATCAAAGTCAAGAAGTTAGAGGATCTGTTATTACTTTCTAACTTTTATATGCAAGAAAATACATGTAAACAGCCGTTACAGTAGAAGATCAGAAATCAAAAGTGTGGGAACCCTAATTTTTTTAATGAATCATGTTGAGTTTTATACCTAATATGTGAAAAAGTGCTTTGACTCTAATGGAAAAACTATTAAATACTATGAAGAAATCAACTAGTTTGATTTTTAAGTTTACTTTTCTTTAGTACATGTTAAGAAAACTATTATAATCTTGCAGCCAACTATTCTTTTTAGTATATAATTTAGCTCATAACTCTAACCATTTGGTCGTAGAGTGTTGATGAAGTTTGTCGATCGGATTGATCTACACACAACTTATAATTATTCGTATTAGAGAAACAATTAACGAACTATAAAAGATTAATATATTGCCCCCAATTAGCTGACTCGGAATTTTGCTCCTAACATGAGGGAGTTCTTACTAGCTCACCCAAAAGGCTTCGACATTCTTAGCCACAGCGATCTTCACCTGTAGCCCACTTTCTGACATTTGAAGTAACGAGGGATCAAGTATGGTCCCTCATATGTGCGACTCACACGTGTGGTTCCTTTCACACCATTTCCACCACTCGCTTAGGATTGAGCATCTTCACTCGGATACCAACAACTAGTAATGCTTCTAGCCTAACTTTTAGGTGTTAGAGAGTCCGCGTGAGAGTGGCACACCGGCGGACATATGGGAGACCACATGTCCGGACCCTCAGCTATAGGTAAAGGTTCCAATACTTCGCCAAGTCAAGGCCTTGTGGGTGAGCTTGTCAGAATTTACATAAGTTAACAGATGGCCGTGCTGTGACGGTTAATTAGGGACAGTATCAGATACGTCACCATTGGACCCCGATTAGCTTATACTGCAGTTTCATACATAATTAATCGATTTTACAAAATTTTATTATTTTCTTTGCATCCCATCTTCATTATTTGAAAAGAAGAAAAAAGATCCAACTCTTGATCATAACAGTTAGTTGTTAGGATTTTTCAACATATAGAGACTACAGTTGGAAAGATGCATAATGCATGTACTTAGAATATATGTATATCTTTCATTCCTTGAAGGATTATAAATAGCCAAACTCTGATCATATATTTGAATCATCAAACAAGAACACAAGAAAGAAACCATTATGGGGTTCTCAATACTTTTACTTTTTCTACTTTCTTTCTTTATGTTCTTGATTACTTGTTCAATTTCAAGTACAATTGAGGATAACTTCATACAATGCCTTTCCCTCCAAAACACAACCCTTCCAATTCCAATTCACACACAAAATAGTTCTTCATTTACACCAATCCTTTTATCTTCTGCTCGAAACCTTCGATTCGTAACACCCCAAAATCCTAAACCTCTCCTTATAATTCTACCTTCAGATGAATCCCACATTCAAGCTTCTGTTATTTGTTGTAGAAAACAAGGTATAGACCTAAAAATTCGAAGCGGAGGTCATGACGTAGAAGGTCTATCTTATGTGTCTGATAATCCATTTATAATAGCCGATTTGATTAATTTTCGAACCATTAACATTAACTTACAAGATAATACTGCATGGGTTCAAGCCGGTGCAAATCTTGGAGAAGTTTATTACGAAATTTCTGAAAAGAGCAAGACATTAGGTTTCCCGGCCGGGTTTTGCCCTACTGTGGGTGTTGGTGGACATTTTAGTGGTGGTGGGTTCGGTACTCTCGTACGAAAATATGGCCTTGCAGCTGATCAAGTCATTGATGCTCGCTTAGTTAACGCGGATGGCCAAATTCTTGATAGAAAGTCAATGGGTGAAGATCTATTTTGGGCGATACGGGGTGGAGGAGGTTCAAGTTTTGCAGCTATAACTTCATGGAAAATCAATTTAGTTCCTGTTACACCTATTGTGACAGTTGCTACAATTGATAGAACACTAGAACAAGGAGCAACGAACCTTGTTCAAAAATGGCAATTCATTGCTGATAAAGTCACTAAAGATCTCTATATCGGTGTCACAATTGCAGTTGTTAGTACTTCTACACAAACCACACAAAGAACAGTACAAGTATCATTTTCTTTCATGTTTCTTGGACGAGTCGATGAACTTCTTCGACTAATGCAATTTAGCTTCCCAGAGCTAGGTTTGGCACGAAATGACACTACCGAAATGAGTTGGGTCGAAACTCACGCCTACTTTTATTCTCGCGGAAGACCTGTTAGAGAAGTTTTACTAGACAGAGATGATCCTCAAACTAAGATCTTCCTCAAGGTCAAAAGTGATTATGTAAGGATACCAATATCATCAATGGCTTTGGAAGGAATATGGAAAAAGTTGTTAGAAGGTAATGAGTTTCCGACGATGCTATGGACTCCAATGGGTGGAAGAATGAATGAGATACCAGAGTTCCAAATTCCGTACCCACATCGAGTAGGAAACATATACAATATTTTGTACGTTGTGGGCTGGATAGACGATAAAGAATCAGACCAACATATAAGATGGTTAAGAAGTTTCTATGATTACATGACTCCGTACGTATCGATGTTTCCAAGAAGCTCGTACATTAATTATAAGGATCTTGACCTAGGTAGCAATGCAAATGGTGTGTTTAGCTACCTAAATGGAAGGAATTGGGGTACTAAATATTTTAAAGGCAACTACGAGCGACTAGTAAACGTGAAGACTAAAGTTGATCCTGGTAATTTCTTCAAGAATAAACAAAGTATTCCGCCTGTTATTCGCTAGGTTTCTTATGGCATTTTTAATAAAAATAAAGAGCCCAACTAAGTTTAGAGGCAATACCCTAAATCTATTACTCATGCACATTGTATTGGCTTTGTGGAGAAATTGATGAGTAATAAAAACTCCATTAATGGTTTAATGTCTTATTTAACTTCTAGTTTATTAGTGTTTTCTGAAAATGAGACTCTGCTAGAAAAAGTGGATCAAAATCAGGTCATCTGCTATGAAGTTTGGCTCACTTTATCAGGCAGTGTACGAAGGCCGGTTGTTTTCAGATTTTGTATTCTTTGATAAGTCTTAAGTAGTCTCTATTAGTGTTACCTCGCGCGATTTGGGCCTTAGAACTTGCAAAGTAGATAAGAGAATTCTTCACCGAGGACTCATTGTTGGTAATGGGCCCCTTCCCACATGAAAGTTACTGCTAAAGGCGCCTTCGAACAACCAAATTTGTGAAGTGTGTATAAAACTTCCAAAGCAGATTTGCGAGCTGGTTTTCAACGAGAATTAAGCCAACGGGACATAACAATCTCCATCATTAAATCAAATGATAAAACCCAAAATAAACGTGTAAAAATTAGATTAACAAAGAGAGGTGCTATTTGGTCCAAAAAATAGAGTCGACCACAATGTTAGCCGAAGGTGGCTGTGGTCAGCATCCATTGGACATGTTATTTCTCTTTCTACATGGTATGTCCAATGGGTGCCGCCTACATCACCTTTCGTCCTGTAGTCGGCCTCATTTTCGAGTTGAATAGCATTTTTCATAAAAAAAAATGAAAACTTTGATACAAAAAACCCAAGAGTCCAATCCTCGTCTAACTTAGTCTAGAGTGTTTATCTTGATCAAATGTTCATCTTTGTCTAGAGTACTGATTACGATTAGGAATAATATTTTCGACCGCATTAGCTATGACAGTTTATCTAACAATATTTTAACATTGAGAAATAGTTTTGCTACAATATTTTCTTACCTATCTATATAGTAACAAATAGTTGAGCGTAGTGCGAGTGACAAAAGTAGCCACTACAAAAAGCGGGCTAATTGTGACGGACTTTTTCCGACGGACATCAAGGAGTGGTCGCAAATATGCTAGAAATAAATGGAAAACAAAATCCCAGATGGAATATGAAAATTAGGGTTGACTATTCACCAGAGGAACCAGACTTCGTGGTCAATGATCCAGATTTTCTGGTTAAATTAGTTTTCGAATGGAATACAAGCCAATTATTTCAGGTTGATCATGTTATGGTATTCAATGCTTTAGGCTTAATGTTCATTAATATGCTTCCATCTCGACGTTATTGTTTCCAGTTGATATCCTATTTAATAGTTTAGGGCTGACTTTCTCCAACAAAAATCTTTTTAGTTTTTTTTTTGTTGAGAGAAAATCTTTTTAGTTTGGGTTGTCTTATTCTGTATATTTATCACAAGTTTATTCTACTTGATAAATTCTTCTTAATTTCTAAAATTAACGGTTGATTTTACTCGACGGTTTTTACTCATTCTGAAATTTCTCAGTTAAAAAATAGAAAGAATTTATTACGTACTCAAAGTTGTTGTCTAAACGTCAATGACTTATATTGCAGGAAATGACTTACATAATTGATTGACTAACAGACATTTAGGTTACTACGTCAAAACAAATAAGTCATTCAACAATTAATTTCGTAACTTCCCACTTCAATGAAATTGTCATTAGGTAAATAAGTGTAAACTTTTTGTTTCCCTATGAATCTCTCCTTGCTTAATAAGAAATTCAAGATCGCCACGTCTGTACTGTATAGTTGGATTAGGAAATTACTACGTCTGTAGCATTTATTATATTTGCATTCAAATGGGGGACAAGCTGGCTCGATAAAAAAAATGGTGCTTCAGTTCAATCTTGAAGACCGTGGTTTACATTAAGAATTCAAACTCTTAAAGTAACCAAGAGGTTATGGGTTCAAGTCCTAAAGAGCGCAGTTTACATTAAGAAGTCTGCGTCTATGCTATCCTCATGACATATTAATCACATTATTATATGTAATAATGTTATATTGACAGTTATTTGTTAATTCTATCTTTTGACATGACTTGGGGAATTTCAGCTCGCTGCTAATTCGTTTGAGATGGAAGTCGACAAACTTAATATAGTATTAGTACTAAACGAACACATTATGAATTCAAGAGTCACATGCATGAGCTCTAATTCACTTCATGTACAATAAGATATGTGTTTTGGTCAATGAACAATGCCGCACCTAAGGGGATCTCAGAGTACAGCCACACCTCTAAGGAGTTCCTTTGGTATGTCGGGTCATTTCATAGTTTTTTGTCCTCTCGGAAAAAAATATATATCAGAGTTAGGTAATTTACGATCTCATCAAAAAAAAAAAAAGGTAAATTACGCTTACTACCTATTGGTTTACTTGGAACACTAGAGTTAGATCAATACGTGATAAATGCAACAATCTTATATGCTTTATTTCAACTTATAACAATAGGATATGTTTTTGGAGGGTCGTCTAAGACTAGTCACATCTCTAAAGAGTTTTTTCTTATTTTAATGATCTGTTTGTGCAGAAACAAAATGACTATAAAAATCATGACCATAACTTGTTTTTTTAAAAAAAAAAAAATTAAAAAGGAGGCGGTTTATTTGACTATAAATAGACAATCTTCAAATCAAACTTGAAACAAGCAAAGGGAAGAGATGGGGATCTCATCAAAAGCATCTGCAATATTGGTCTCAATTTTCCCTTACCTTTTGCTCTCAACTTCTTTAGTCATTTCAGCTGTACTTCATGAGGACTTCATTCAGTGCCTTTCCCACCAAATACAAACTTCCAATCCAATCCCTGTTTACACCCCAAACACTGCCAACTATTCTGAAATTTTGAGATCTTCTGCAAGAAACCTAAGATTCTTGCAACCAACTTCTCCAAAACCCTTATCAATCATTACACCTACCCATGAATCCCAAGTTCAAGCAGCTGTTATTTGCTCTAGGAAACATGGTTTCGATTTAAGAGTTCGAAGCGGAGGTCATGATGTTGAAGGGCTTTCTTATATATCAGATAATCCATTTGTCATTCTTGACATGGTAAATTATCGAAATATCGATGTTAATCTTGAAGATAATACTGCTTGGGTTCAAGGTGGTGCTACTGTTGGCGAACTTTATTATGCAGTAGCAAGTAAAAGCCAAACCCTAGGTTTCTCGGCGGGGTTTTGCCCTACTGTGGGTGTTGGTGGACATTTTAGTGGTGGTGGGTTTGGTACAATGGTACGAAAATATGGCCTTGCAGCTGATCAAGTCATTGATGCTCAAATAGTTAATGCTGATGGAAAAATTCTTAACAAAGAAACGATGGGAGAAGAACTCTTTTGGGCTATTAGAGGTGGAGGAGCGTGGAGTTTCGGAGTTGTTCTCGCATGGAAAGTCAAGTTAGTTCCCGTTCCACCTGTTGTGACCGTTGCCATAGTCGACAGAACCTTAGAGCAAGGTGCAACAAAGCTTGTCGATAAGTGGCAATATCTTGCTGATAAAATCGATGTAGACCTCTATATCGGGCTCACGTTTACTTTGGTTAATCCTAGCGTAACGGGGAAGAAAACAGTGAAAGCTGAGTTCTCTTTCATGTATCTTGGAGGTGTGAACAAACTACTCGAGATAATGGAGTCTACCTTTCCAGAGTTAGGTTTGACACTTAATGACACCACCGAAATGAGATGGGTTGAATCTCATATCTTCTTTTACGCTCGTGGAAGTCCTTCAGAACTTTTAGTAGATAGAGATCCTATAAGAAAGAGTTTCCTTAGAGTGAAATCTGATTATGTAAAGGAACCAATACCGGAAAGTGGATTGGAAGGGTTGTGGAGAAGATTTATGGAAGGAGAAGAACGAGTAGCGACAATGTTATGGACTCCTTTTGGTGGAAGAATGAACGAAATTTCGGAGTTTGAAAGTCCTTACCCACATAGAGCTGGAAATATTTACAATATTATGTATGGAGCAAATTGGGTACAAGAAAGTGAATCAAAATTGCAGATAGATTGGATTCAAAAGTTGTATAGTTATATGACTCCGTACGTTTCTAAGTCCCCTAGAACTGCATATCTCAACTACAACGATCTTGATTTGGGAAAAAATACAAACGTAAATGGTTTCTTCAACTACTTGAATGCGAGGATATGGGGAACTAAATACTTTAAGGGTAATTTCGAAAGATTAGTGAAAGTGAAGAATATGGTTGATCCCGAAAACTTTTTTAGGAACAAACAAAGTATTCCACCTTTTGCTTTCAAATAAATATAAGGATGAGGGAAAGAAGGGTTAAAATGTTGTAATTGAGACTACTAATGTGTGTTAGAGGTAGTTTCAAAATTATAATGCTTAGTGAAGATGTAATCTCTAGAACTTAACTTCGGCGTTTTATGTTAAACTGCTATCAACTAGTGAAATAAATTAGGTTTTCGGGATGGTTAGCCTCCTTAGCTACCACCCTGCTTTTCTTTGATCAATGAAACTATTTTGCCTACTCTAAAAAAAATGAAACAAATTAGGTTTTCGGGAGTTTGAACGTGATAAGGATATACATTCAAACTCAAATCCAAATCCTGGCACTTAAATTTATTGTCTTCTCTCAAAACCGACTTACAAGGGAAGGATTGTCCAAGGCTTAGTTACTTCTCATAATACGGCCCTTCAACGCCAATGCCCGAGACTTGTCACGCACTCTCCCTCCAACTAAAGTTATGAAACTGCGGTCATCTTTTAAACCCTAGCTTGATATCATGTTAGAGCCAAGACCATACT
Source organism: Eschscholzia californica (assembly GCF_041429995.1). Classification (NCBI taxonomy): domain Eukaryota; kingdom Viridiplantae; phylum Streptophyta; class Magnoliopsida; order Ranunculales; family Papaveraceae; genus Eschscholzia; species Eschscholzia californica. The sequence goes on along the minus strand of NW_028238198.1, from coordinate 6,134,747 downwards.
CTCCTTGAAAACCATCTTGGGAGGAAAGAATTACCTAAGACTTGATTTTACAAATTCTAATGCTAGGAGGTTTGGGATAATGCAACTTTAAGCCAGTAAATAATCAAGTGTAAGAAGACACCTATCAAATGTCCTCTCTTATCAAATATTATTAGCTCCTTTAAGCAAGTAAACATGCTATGTTAAATAATCATGTGTACAAGACACCTAAAAAAAATTTAAATATGAGAAAAGTTGTCGATTGTTAAGTTGGTGGTCATCCAACTCAAGACTAATTGGAAATGAGTGAACAAGATCTAGACATGATAGTTGACAGTGAAGGTATTAGAAGTGTAAACAGAGTGTTACAATTACAAAGAATAATGTAAGAGATGGTGTAACTAAAGTGTAAATGAGAGATAGACTGAGGTGCCTATAGATATAACGAAATAATAACCATAACTAACTTTTCTAACAAACTAGTTAGTTATGGTTATAACCGAATGAATCTCTCTCTCTCTCTCTCTCTCTCTCTATAACAGAATTGTAAAGCTTATAAGAAGCTAAGAACTTCAATAATGAATCATATATCTTTTTGAGTGATTTAGAGAACTATTTCATTTTCTCTCTAGCTTTTATCATGGTATAAGAGCCAGTGATTTTTTTTTTCTATTCTTCTTATTCCTCAAATTCCTCTTTCTCTCACTAGAAAGTGTGAATTCCTTCTTCTTTGATCTCTAATGGCCTCTCAATCTTCACAATCGGTTTCATCTCCAAACTTGTCTTCACCAAATACTTCCATATCAAATATTGCGAGTTTTGTTTCTGAAAAGCTTGATGGATCAAATTTCTTAATTTGGAAAGATCAATTCGAAGCTATTTTGATCAGTACTGATCTATTTGGTTTTGTTGATGGCTCTATTGTTCCTCCAGCAAAATCAATTGTTGATAATCATATCGAAATTCCAAATCCTCTTTATCTCCAATGGAGGAAAACTGATAATTTCGTTAAATCATGTATGAAACTCATTCGATCTCTGCTGATGTTCTAGGTCTTCAAACCTCTAGAGAAATTTGGAGGTATCTTGAGCTCAATTATATTGAAGAGTATGAAGCAAAGATAGCTTCACTTCGAGAACAAATTCAACATCTTAAAAGAGGTGATTCTTCTGCAACCGATTATCTTCGAAAGGTAAAAGCTTTATCTGATTCATTAGTAGCTGTTAATGAAAGATTATCTGATAAGGAACTTAGTCGTATTGTTCTCAAAGGTCTAGGAAAGGAGTATAGTCCTTTTGTCATTGCTATTCATAATAGAGAAGCTCCTATTTCCTTTGCTGAACTTAGAACTCGAATTATTCACCATGAACAATGGATGAAGACTCAATCTCATGATGATGAACCTTCTGCTTATTATGTAAAGAATCTTCCTCCAAAATATGGTGTAAGACCTTATAATTCCAATCGATCTATCCAATCTAATCAACCTAGTAGGAATTATTATCATGGAGATCAAGGTAAACCTTCTTCTTCTCAGAATAATAGAGCATCTTCCTCTTTTAGTCAAAATTTAGGAGAATCAACCTCTGAATTTGACTTCTCTACTGTGCCTTGTGGCATATGTAAGAGATGGGGGCATTTTGCCTCCAAATGTAGATACAGGTATGCTCCTGATGACTCCATCAAGAGTACACAAAGTAAAACTGATATAAATCAATCTCAAAGAAGATTTTCACAGCAATTCAAGCCTAACAAGGGTAACTTTGCTGGAATCCATCTGTATGAAAGTACAAAAGAATGTAAAAATGACAAAAGGGAAAAATGTTCTCCAACAGAGGAGGAATTATGTGAGTCATATTTTGACTATAATTCAGATGAGCTTTCTACTGAAGAGGCTAATATGGTAGTCATATTACCTTCAAATGACTTGATTTCTAATGAAGTTCTTAACACTGTCATTGAAAAAGTGTGGCTGGCTGATACTGGTGCCACAAGCCATATGACAAATGATCCTACTACTATCATTGATCAGCAAGTCTATAAGGGATCAGATTCTGTAATGGAGGGAAATGGTCTGTCCATCTCTATTGCTGCTATAGGTAATGCTCAAATCCATACTCAAAACTACAATTTTGATTTGTTCAATGTGCTATATGTCCCCAACCTCAAGAGGAATCTTCTATCTATTTTAAAGTTCACATATGATAATCAATGTTCACTGAAATTTACACCATGGGGCTATCAAATTAGGGACTTATGGTCTGATGATGTTTTAAATGAGGGGTTAGTAAGAAATCATCTATATCCTATCACATTTGGGATACAAGAAGATGATTCTCAATGTGCCTATGTAGTTTCTTTAGCTGCTCCATTTTCAGTTTGGCACACTAGATTAGGTCATACCTCAGATATTATTATTCATCTTCTCTCAAGAAACAAGTTGATTTCAGTACAAGATAAGCCTTCTAAGAATCTTTGCCATCCTTGCTCATTAGCTAAAAGTAAATTACTACCTTTTCCTAACTCAGAGAGCTATACTGAATCTCCCATGTATCTAATTCATTGTGATATTTGGGGTCCTTCTCCTGAGGTTAGTGTTGATGGTGAAAAGTATTTTATCTTGTTTCTAGATGATTTCAGTAGGTTTCTTTGGATTTACCCTCTGAAATATAAGTCTGACAGTCTCAAATACTTCAAATTATTCAAGACTACTAATGAGAATCTCTTCTCAACTTCTATTAAGTATTTCCAAAGTGATGGTGCTTTGGAATTGACTAAGGGTGATTTCAAAGCTTACTTGGATCAATGTGGTATTCTTCCTAGAAGTTCTTGTCCTTATACTCCTCAGCAAAATGGAAGAGCTGAAAGGAGAAACAGGCAAATTACTGAAATGGGCAATTCATTATTATTTCAATCTAATCTACCAAAATGCTATTGGTTTAAGGCATTTTCAGCTGTTGTCTTCACCATCAACAGACTTCTTCAAAGTAAGTCTCCTTATGAGATATTGTTCAATAAACCTCCTGATTATTCTCTTTTGAAAACCTTTGGTTCCTTGTGTTATCCACATTTAGGAGCTATTAGGCAAGACAAACTTAGTCCAAAGTCTTCTAGGTGTGCCTTCATTGGATATAGCTCTTCTCACAAAGGCTATAAGTGTTTAGACTTAGAGTCTCATAAGATATATATCTCAAGGAATGTAGTCTTTGAAGAAACTACATTTCCATTTGCTGAGTCTGCCATTTCTAGCTCTACTTCTGAAAATCCACCTATTACTTTACAATTGCCTTTAGCATCTATACCTTCAAATACTTCAAATAGTCCAATAATTGAAGAGTCACCACAGCTTAGCACCTCTGCTACTGAATCTTCTGCACCTGAACCAAGTCACAGAATGATTACTAGATTAAGAAATGGAATCTCTAAACCCAAAAGCATTCCTGATTACATTTCTCATTTATCAATTAGACATCCAATTTCTCAGTCCTTTCTTACCCTATTACTTCATCATAAGGAACCCTCTACTTACAAAGAGGCTGCTTCTGATCCAAAATGGGTAAATGCCATGAAAGAGGAGTTTCAAGCTTTACAAAGAAATGGAACTTGGTCACTTGTTCCTCCTGATTCCTCTATGAATCTATTGGGTTGTAAGTGGGTGTTTAAAGTAAAATACAAGTCTGATGGTTCAGTTGAAAGGTATAAAGCTAGATTGGTTGCCAAGGGTTATCATCAAAAGGATGGTTTAGACTACTCTGAAACTTTTAGTCCAGTAGTGAAAGCTGCTACTATAAGGACTGTTCTAAATGTGGCTGTCTCTAATGGATGGAAAATACAACAATTAGATGTTTCAAATGCCTTTTTGCATGGTCTTCTTCAAGAAAATGTGTTCATGACCCAACCCCAAGGCTTTATTGATTCAGAATATCCTTCTTATGTCTGCCATCTTCATAAGAGCTTATATGGATTGAAAAAAGCTACTAGAGCTTGGTTTCAAAGATTTGGTTCTTTTTTGCTCTCACTTGGGTTTAAGAGGAGTGTTCATGATCATTCCATGTCCATACAAACTACTTCTTCTGCTATGATGGTACTGCTTCTTTATGTTGATGACATAATTCTGACTGGTAGCAGTGATACTCATATGACTTCTCTTATAAACACTCTTACCAAAGAGTTTGCTATGAAAGTGTTGGGACCTCTTCACTTCTTTTTGGGAATTGAGGTAGCTACATCATCTTCTTCTGCCCTATTCCTTACACAAAAGAAGTATGCTCTTGGATTACTTAAAAAAGCTGATTTGCTAGATTGTAAACCAAGTACTACACTAGTAACAAGTGGGAATCGACTCTCAGCATCTGATGGCATCATTGTCTCTGATCCTACTTTTTACAGAAGCATTATAGGTGGTCTTCAATACCTCACCATGACAAGGCCAGACTTAGCCTATGCTGTGAACTATGCTGCTCAGTGCATGCAAGCACCTAGGTCTTCTCATGTTCAACTCATGAAGAAAATTCTTAGATATGTAAAAGGAACCATTGATTGTGGGATTACAATTACACCTGGTGATGTTTCCAAACTAAGGTGTTATTCAGATTCAGATTGGGATGGCTGCCCTGATTCAAGAAGATCTACAAGTGGGTTATGTGTTGTACTTGGTCAATCTCTTGTCTCTTGGTGTTCTAAGAAACAACCAACTGTTGCTAAGTCTTCAACTGTTGCTTATTGTGATAATTTGGGGGCAAAGAACATAGCTGCTAATCCTATATGTCATGCTAGAACTAAGCACATTGAAGTTGATTACCATTTTGTGAGAGATTTAGTTGCTTCAGGCCAGCTTGAAATTAGGCATATTCCCTCCTCTTTGGAGCAGCCTGTAGATTTGCTTACTAAAGGACTATCTAAGGAGCTCTTTATCTCTCTTCGAAACAAGTTAATGGTCCTGTTCGACCCATCAACTTGAGGGGCCATGACAGTGAAGGTATTAGAAGTGTAAACAGAGTGTTACAATTACAAAGAATAATGTAAGAGATGGTGTAACTAAAGTGTAAATGAGAGATAGACTGAGGTGCCTATAGATATAACGAAATAATAACCATAACTAACTATTCTAACAAACTAGTTAGTTATGGTTATAACCGAATGAATCTCTCTCTCTCTCTCTCTATAACAGAATTGTAAAGCTTATAAGAAGCTAAGAACTTCAATAATGAATCATATATCTTTTTGAGTGATTTAGAGAACTATTTCATTTTCTCTCTAGCTTTTATCAATAGTCTTGGTTGCTAGATAGCCTTTCTCCTATGCGGGACTATTCTCACATCGATATGGTGATTCTACTAAAACTCAATCAAGAATGAAGGAACTCCACTTTCTTAGTTGAAAGAGACAAACCAGCCACATACAGAAACAGGGCAAATTTTCTACAATTAAAACACAAACAAAATAAGGACAATGGAACTCTGTTTGGCCATAATCTCGATTGAATCACGACCGAGGTACGTGGCTGGACAGGATGAGAGCTCTATGTATCTAAAACCTGTCCGGTCACATACGCCTGTAGGGATTCAGCAGGGATTGTGGTCGCAGAAACTATCAGCCTTGAATAAGTAAACGCAGTTATTTATAATATTCAATCCATTTATTTCTAATCATGCATTGTTCAAACGTCTTTAACTTATTTTTTATGGTTCAAAATGGTTTATCATGTCATTTCTCAATTAATATACTTCAAAGTCTAAACTACATATTAGAATACTAATCGAAATTCGATCACGTAACGTGAAAGGAAATAAATTAAGATTATGTATCAAATTAAATATATAATTACGCGGTTAGCATTGGATTATAAATAGATACTACTTAACCACACCTTAAACACAGAAATATTTAGAAATCATGGGGATGCTCTCAGGATTTACCATACATCCAATCTTTATCTCTGTCCTTGTATTCTCAACTTCTTGGGTCATCTCAACTTCAGTTCATGAAAACTTTATTCATTGCCTTTCCCATCAACAATCTTCAAATCCAATCCCTATTCACACCCCTAACACTACTAGTTATGTAACAATTTTGAGATCCTCAGCAAGAAACCTCAGATTTTTGCAGCCAACTTCACCGAAACCACTATTTATTATTACACCTTCTCATGAATCCCATGTTCAAGCAGCTGTTATTTGCTCAAGAAAACTCGGATTAGACCTTAAAGTCCGAAGCGGAGGCCATGACCTTGAAGGTCTTTCGTATGTATCTGATTATCCATTCATTATCGTTGACTTAGTCAATTACCGAAAGGTTAAAGTTAACCTAAAAGATAAAACTGCTTGGGTTCAAGCTGGTGCTACTCTCGGCGAAGTTTATTATGCAGTTGGGAATTCAAGCAAGACCCTTGGCTTCCCGGCCGGGTTTTGCCCTACTGTGGGAGTTGGTGGACATTTTAGTGGAGGTGGGTTCGGTTCATTGGTCCGAAAATACGGCCTTGCTGCTGATCAAGTTATAGATGCTCGCTTTATTAATGTTGATGGCAAAATTCTTGACAAAAGAACAATGGGTAAAGGACTATTTTGGGCTATTAGAGGTGGGGGAGCATCAAGCTTTGGAGTTGTTCTCTCATGGAAAGTCAAGTTAGTTCCTGTTCCACCTGTTGTGACCGTCGCTATAGTGGATCGAACATTAGAACAAGGTGCGACAAACCTTGTTCATAAGTGGCAATATATTGCAGATAAAATCGACATAAATCTCTATATTGGACTCACATTTACTCTAGTTAATTCTAGCATTGTGAGTGAAAAAACAGTGCAAGCTGAATTCTCCTTCTTGTATCTTGGAGGTGTCGAAAAACTACTAAAACTAATGGAAGCTAACTTCCCAGAGTTAGGTTTGAAGCGTAATGACACCACCGAAATGAGTTGGGTTGAATCTCATGTCTACTTTTACGCACGTGGTAGTCCTTTAGAACTATTATTGGATAGAGATCCTATTAGGAAAAGCTTTTTCAAAATAAAGAATGATTATGTAAAGGAACCAATATCGAAAGACGGATTGGAAGGATTATGGAAAATATTTAAGGAAGGGGGAGCTTTAGCGAACATGTTATGGATTCCTTTCGGTGGAAGGATGAACGAGATTCCAGAGTATGAAATTCCTTACCCACACAGAGCCGGAAATATTTACAATCTTATGTACGGAGCGAATTGGCTACAAGAAAGTGATTCAAGAAAGGAGATTGGTTGGACTAGAAAATTATACAATTACATGACGCCATATGTCTCTAAGTTCCCAAGAACTGCATATCTCAACTACAAGGATCTTGACCTTGGAGTAAATAAGTATAACAAAAATGGTTCATTCAGTTACGTAAATGCGAAGATTTGGGGAAATAAATACTTTAAGCTTAATTTCAAGCGATTAGTACATGTGAAAAGCGTAGTTGATCCGGGGAATTTTTTCAAGAACAAGCAAAGCATTCCACCTTATACTTCATGAAATGAAAAAGTTAAACCCGATATTTCAAATGACATGTTCGTGTGATATTCTTCTTCTATAATCCTGTGTGGGTATTGAATTGTAAGATGATGTTTTCCTAGATTGATTCTTGATTTGTTGTATAATAAAATGATTAAAGCTTGAGAAAATTGTTTCATCTTATTTTCTTTTTGTGCAATTCGTTTTGTTATCTATTAGTAGGTGCATTTTATAGTGGAAATGTTAGAAAACCAGTGTCCTCCGTGTTAAGTTTGTGGTCATCCAACTCAAAACCAATCGGCAATGAGTGGAGAGGACCTATACTTTATATTCTTGATTGCTAGTTACCCATTCTCCCATGTGAGACTATTCTCACACTCCGCCCGTTCTTAGACACGTCTACTTGTTATATGATGTGACCGTAAAGAAGAAACTACTTGACCCATATTTGGACGTGTCAAAACCAACGTTCCAGAGTACAACTGCGATCTTACCAAAAAAAAAATACATTGATCTTGATCTTCTCTCCTTTTTCCTCCAGAACTGTGTCAGCTGAGGAACCATAGGGGGGTTCTTCTTCATAAAATTTCTCAAAAGCTTTGAGTAATCTCATTGACGTTGCCACAATCTCCACCATTCTCTATATCGCAGTCTTCAATTGCCTTATCTAGCCACCAAGTTGATATTTCGCATGCTTTCCTTCGACGAAGATGTTCTTCACGTCCAGCCACCAAGCCTTGTTGACCAAATAAACCTCTTTTTTATAGACCGTAAGACTCGAAATCTAGTCTCTCTATTAAACATACAAATATATTACCACCAAGTCAAAGACTCGAAATCTAGTCTCTCTATTAAAAATACAAATATATTACCACCAAGACAAAATTAGTTTGACATTGACCTAATAATCTTAACCATGGTTCACAAAGAATAGGAAAGGGTAAACGGATTTCTTGATGGCCACCCTTTCAAAAAAAAATAAATTATTCTGTTCTTAGTTACACCCACTCTTGTGCCTACTAACTAAATCTGACTTGTTAACAACCAATCAAAAGCCATTAATCAACAACTAGGTTTTGTGTTTTCAACTGTTTGACTTTCTTTAAGTATAAATCTATCTTCTTAGTTCATCCCTCTCCAACTACCATGGACTAATTCAAAAATCTGTTATAAGTGTTTTTTGTTAATTATTATTATGATTTGTTTGGAATGAGATTACCAAACAAAACCTAAATTATACCTGAAAATAGATATCGTGTTAATACGAAAGATTAAACTATTGAATTAAGGTATCTCAGTTATAATATCATTTGAACTATTCTTAATCTACAAAAATGGGGTTCATCCCCAATTCTTTAAAATTCTACCTAATTTTTTAATCAAATCCATGTTCCTTTCATGCACCACTTTACAACTACACATTTAGACTAATTTTTCGACAACATTGAAATTTAATGTTCAAACTTAAAGCTATTATTGTTACAAACGAAAAATAAAAATGAGTCGTAGAACGCGTTATTTTTCTTTAGACCTAATTATTGAGTACTGTTTTGCGGGGACATGACTATTGATGGCTAGATGAGCCAGGAGCCAAGGGACGGTAATGGGCCTAACTCGATAAACATTTCATCGAGGTATGAATTTTGTTGAGTATTGATTTGTCTATTAGGGGGTTGAATTGCTTAGTTATTTAGTGTTTTCTTTGTATAAATATGAAAGTGTCTCTACACCCACATCGTATCGAACCAACCACTCCCCAAAGAGTTTCTTTCAATAGTTGGGTGATCTAACTCTTCAAAATGAAATTCAAAGTCCTAATATATCATAAAATAATGGAAAATTCATACATATTATCAAACTATAAATAGACATAAATGAAACCCAATCTTCCAAACCAAAACAAAGTAGTAAAAAAACAAATCAGATTAAAGATATGAAGATCTCACCAAGATCATCTGCAGTATTGATCTCTGTCCTTTCTTTCCTTGTCTTCTCAACTTGTTATTCTGAAACTACTACAAGTTCAATTGGTAACAACTTCATTCAATGTCTTTCTCTCCAACTTCCATCCATCCCAGTCCCCATTTACACTCCTACTAGTCCAAATTACACCACTGTTTTCCGATCCTCAGCACGAAACCTCAGATTTTTAACACCTAGTTCGCCGAAACCTGAAGTTATACTTACACCTACCCATGAGATTCATATTCAAGCAGCTGTTATTTGCTCCAAGAAAAATGGTTTAGACTTAAAAGTTCGAAGCGGTGGTCATGACGTTGAAGGACTGTCTTATGTATCTGATAGTCCATATGTACTTGTCGACTTGGTTAATTTTCGAAATGTTACTATTAACCTAGAAGATAACACTGCATGGATTCAATCTGGCGCTACCCTTGGTGAAGTTTATTATAGGATTGGTGAGAAGAGTAAGACTTTAGGGTTTCCGGCCGGGTTTTGCCCTACTGTTGGTGTTGGTGGACATCTAAGTGGAGGTGGAATAGGGGCCTTGGTGAGAAAATATGGTCTTGCATCTGATCAAGTCATTGATGCTCTAATCGTTAACGTTAATGGCGAAATCCTTAACAGAGAGACCATGGGAGAAGACCTATTTTGGGCTATTAGAGGAGGAGGAGCTTCAAGTTTTGCTGTTATTCTCTCATGGAAAGTCAAGTTAGTTCCTGTTCCACCCACTGTGACTGTTGCCACTGTCAACCGAGTCGTCGACCAAGGTGCAACTAGTCTAGTAACAAAATGGCAATATATTGCCGATAAAATCGATAAAGACCTCTATATAGGTATCACATTATCTGTAGTTAATTCTACTCAACAAGTAGGTGCGAAAACAGTTCAAGCTCAATTCTCTTTATTTTTCCTTGGAGGAGTTGATAAACTCTTAGAACTAATGGAATTTACTTTTCCTGAGTTGGGTTTGACACGAAATGACACGAAAGAGATGAGTTGGGTCGAATCTCATGTCTACTTTTACGCGCCTGGAAGTCCTTTAGAAATGCTATTAGATCGAGATCCTGTAACAAAGAGCTTCCTCAAAATAAAAACGGATTATGTTACTCAACCAATACCAGAGATTGGATTAGAAGAAATGTGGAAAAGATATATTGAAGGACAATCATTATCGCCAATGATGGTATGGACTCCACTGGGTGGAAAAATGAATGAAATTTTGGAATTCGAAAGTCCTTACCCGCATAGAGCAGGTAACATTTACAATATCTTGTATATCGCGAATTGGCAACAAGAAAGTGATTCTGAAAAACAAATAGATTGGATTCGAAAGTTCTACGATTTGATGGCTTCTTATGTTTCGAAATTCCCAAGATCTGCTTACATAAACTACAAGGATCTTGACTTGGGTGTCAACAACATGAATGGTATATTTAGTTACTTTACTGGAAAGAATTGGGGATATAAATATTTTAAGCTCAACTTCGAAAGATTAGTACTTGTGAAGAATACAGTCGATCCTAGTAATTTCTTCAAGAACAAACAGACCATTCCATCACTTACTACATAAGGATTATATTAAATTATCGTATAGATGATTCCTTGAGTTTTACGGATATTAGTTTGACGATTATCTATTTATATTTGTTTTAATATCTAGTAATTCTTTCTTTCCTATTGTAATTCACTTTGAATTGATTTGAAATTATTAATAGATATGGATTTACTCTATTTCATTTTTATATTTGTATCTTATGCATTTACTTGTGTCCTCAAGGAAACACCAAAATCTACACCATAGACTCGACTGCCCAAATTAGAAAGCAATTGGTGGTGTGGGGCCAATTGGGTGTCTGACTAACAGTGGTCGACCCTAGGCCCTTGGGCAGGAAGAGGGTTGCACGCGCCTGGGTACGAGGGATACGAAAGGGTGGATATCAGACAATGAAATCTTCCTATCACCCCAAATCAGCTCACAGACAGTTCCACTCTTCTTTGTGAAATTCTAAACGCGCCCTTATGCTAAAAGCATCCCTCTTATGCATCCTAGAGGGACCTTTCCACAGTGCACCAATTGGACGAGACCACAGTATTATCCCAAACCAGTATGTAGAAATTGGGTTCTAGATCCATGATCAACGACCACCATGGACGAGGCTTTTGGACCCTCCATCGAAGGTCACTGGCAACAAGGGTTTTGGACCCTCGATTGAAGGCCACCAGCGACAAGGGTTTTGACACTAGACGAGAGCTTCAGGCGAAACCCTCTAAAAGGATTTTGCAGAGCAGAAGATAGATGGGTCGATGATGATGGCTACCTGTGATGATGGTGAAGCAGATGAACATGAGAGAGAATAGATAAAGAGACTAATATATAAAAATTTATTTTTAGTCTTTAACCCCCCTTCAATGATGGGTAAATGAGCTTACCTCCTTAAATTTACTATTGTTTACAAAAACACAAAGATTGTGTTTGGCACATGTGAAATAATTGCGACTACGAAGATCAGTTATTCTTCAATGCAATTCCTAGTAGTTATTTCACCAGGGGCGTGTTTGAGGGGGTGCGACCGGTGCGGTCGCACCGGGCCCTCTCAAACTACAACGTTTTTTCTTTATCCGAGGGGCCCCTAAATTTCGAACCAAGGCTAATAGTTAGACAATGTAAAATGATTCAAAGAAAGTTGTGTAGCTTAGTTGGTAAATAGCTTACCAAATGAGCATGAGGTCACAAGTTCAAAACTCAACTTTGTCTTATTTTTTCTCAATTCTTTGTTATCTGGAAGTTTGAAACTATTAGGAGTAACAACACATATTAATAGTAGATAATCAATTAGATTTAGGTTTGGTTTGTTTTGTTTTGTTCAAGTAGATTTAGGTTAGTTTTTTAGGTGTAATACTTGTTGTTTCATTCATGGAATACGTTTACTTCGACGCATGCGGTTCTTGTTTAAATAAATTTTTCGGAACAGAAAATACACAACTTAGATTCATGTGAGGAAAGAAAAAAAATTTATAACTTAGTCCGTTTTGGTTTTACATTTGAAATAGAAATGTACGCTTTAACGTTATCGAAGAAAGGGCCCCCAAATTTTTTTCGCACCGGGCCCACGATTTCTCGGCCACGCCACTGTATTTCACCTTACTTTATTGTTTCATTTGGTCATGAATATGATAAGTAAAGATATATTTTGTTTGTATATTATTTAACTAGGGTATATCCCGTGCCCTAGGGCACGAACAGTTCGTATCGATTAAATTTGACGACTTTCAATATTTATCATTGCTATATAGTGGATACCATAATTTTTTGGTATTCTACTTATTATTTATTTTCTTTTATTTCATTTTTTTCTTAAATTAGTTATTTTATGAAAGAGATTTCCATTTCTTTTTTTAAACCCTTGCAATATCTTTTATTTTATTTTTTTCTCAAATTAGATATTTTATTTCTAAGAAAGATTTTTTAAATAGGTTATTTTATTTCTATGAAGGACTATATCTTAAATTTTGGGAAGGGCTTCTAGACAATATCTCTTATTAAATATAGATGTTTGTCACAGTCATCATTTTTCCTTCTGTTTTATATAATAGACTAGGTATGACCCGTGCCTCCGGCACGGACGCTGATGTTAAACGAAAATATAAAACTAAAAAATTATAATTTATAACAGGTTTATTCTTAAAAATTTGAATTAGAAAAATGAAATTGAAACCAAAAAAAATAATTATTACAAAGTGTTGAAAAGAGTATCCAGATCATGCTCGTTTTTTTGCTCGTATATCATGGACATCATCTCTTCTTTATCCTTTGCACTAAAATACATCCCACGAAGACATCTAGAAAAGCCCCCATAATGCATACATACTAACCACACGTTAACGCAGTTCGAGTGCTTATTATTGAAGTGAAGTCTTCGATGTTGTCGAGAATAATCTATGAAGCAACGATAACGTTCACTTTCTAAACATATTGAAGAAAACCATGCTTATATTTCTTAGAAATATTACAGTGCACTACATATATTGTATTTAACAGGCCCTTAATTTTGGTAAAACTACATAATATTCACTAACTAACAAACTGGATTTAGATGGATAGATGTCGTTTTACGAGTCATTAACAAATACATAGACAGATAATTCTATGCACTTCAATTTCACTTCGAAAAACTTATTACAACAGTGAGAATCTTCAAAAAAATCCGGGTAGAATATAGAATCTAATGTGGGCTGCCGGATTTGGCCAAACCAATTAAGAGAGTGACATGGGGCAAATCAAACCATCCACGTAAGATTTCAACCCACATTGTTTCAACAAAAAAAAAATTTCAACCCACTTCAAGACACAATATAATTTTTTGAGTTTATTATATAAAACATATGTGTTGCCTGGTTATTATTTTCATCTATAACACTATACAAATCGAATTGTGAAAATTTACTTCATATACAACCTTCAATATCTTTTTTAACAAAGACTCCGAGAAACATTACATGACACTCAAGATACAAATCAGCATATAATATGAAGATCGAATAAGTACATATACTGCAATATATATATACCATAATTATAAATTTTTTAGTTTATTATAATACATCCTTGGCATGGGATGTTATCGAGCCATCCTTGAAGTGGGATGTATTTCAGTGCAATGTCCATGAGCACATATCATGTATCTCTTCTGACTGGATAACTTATGGTTGGCATGAACATTTCAACATCAACAAACATAAGGAAATTGATGGGTTAAAAATGAATTATTCACAAATAAATCTAACTAAAATCTATCAATCCAAAAAGGAGAGAGAAACACCATAAAATTGTTATTGAGAAGAACAATTGAGTACTAACCTTGGCTTAATGATGGAGCTGGGAATCAAAACAATTGTTAGAAAGAAAGGGGAATTTGAAATCCCCACTACCCACTTCCGAATTAAAAAGCCAAAAGAATATTGAAATCAAAACAATTTAATTGAATGAATATTAGGATTTTGAATTTACCAAATTAGGGTTGTTAAATTGGATGAGTCTGTAGCATACTGAAGGTGATAATCAACCAAAGTCGTGGGACGGAGAACATATAACATCAAAAGAAGAACAATAAACCACTATCAAATCTTTTACAAAAAGTTCAAAACAACATAAACCTTGATTCAGGGAAAGTAACCTTGATTAGAAGGGTGCAAAATCGTGGTGAACAACTCTGGTTTTGTACAGAGGTAAAGTAACTGAAGTTCCTCCATTGATGAGGATGAATGATGACAGGTAGGAGAGAGATACAGGGAATATTGAAGTGGTGAAGAAAAAACTAACGGAAGACATGGAGGAAATCGTTGGAATATTGAAGTGGTGAAGGGAAAGGTAACGGAAGAGAAAACAGATTGTTTAATGGGAGAGAAAGACTAAAGGTTTGTTATAAAAGCAACTGCTACAGGCGCCATCCCACATTTAAAAAAGTCTGGGGCACCTAGAGCTCAATTGCTATAATTTGAGGCGCCTAGATAATTTCCTAGGTTTGATTCCAGGGCACCCAAAGTATGAGCCAATTAAATTAGAGCAATTAATGAATCCCCAACGCTTATCATAACGGAAATGATCAAACGGTTGAAATTAGTGACGATCTTGGATGGACGGCTTGATTTATCTTTTTGTTTGTCCTAGTCATCACTTTTCAACCTATTTTATTATATAGATTTATGGTGTTATTATCATATACCAAACATGTCCTTTGTAGAAAAAATATTAAATTCAAAGTTTTAAGCTCAATTACTGCTTACTGAAGGCACATATTCAATTAGTAATTAATGTTGAGGGGGTAAGATCAAAAAATCCTAAAATCAATTGATTAGTTCCTTTTATAAGTCTTTTGTGCGGAGTAATTTCTATTGTTACCCGCCGTTTAGAACAAAAGTTTTTATTTTTGATCGATGTTATAGAGAAACAAGATTTTCGAGGTACAAAAATTTTTGAGAGGTTATATCATATATATACAACTTCTTCTTCCTCCTCTCTTTCCACCTCCGACCACCAGAGTAGGTTCCCTCTCTCTTTATCTTATCTAAGTCTCTCTCTCATTCTCCGACTCTCTCATCTTTTGTTTGCTAAATTTCTCTCTCTAGAAGTTTTACTCACTCTCTTTATCCTCTCTCCTAAATCTCCCTCATGGGATTTGCCTAGAGTTTTAAAACTTTCGTGGAAGATCTCATGGTCGTTTTTGCAGAATCAAACACTAGTTTGTGACCGTTGTCGTGGAAACCGACCTTGAAACCTTAGGGAGGATTTCTCCAGAAACCTTCCTCAAGGGTTCTAACGGTTCCAGGCAAAATCTTCATGAATTCGCCTGAAACCCTTCTTTGTCTGAGACGAAAGGAGGTTTGTGCGAAGGAAAGTTTTCAGACGGCCGTGTCCGCGTCAAGAAGATTAGGTGACACGAAATTTTAGCCCCACTCAACATTTTATACCTCAAATATTTTCTTGCGTCCTCAATACATCAAATTTTTTCTTCAAGTTCTCTGGACAAAATTAAAAATCTGAAATGAGAAATTAAAAGTTTAAATCTCAAAAGAAAAAACTCTATTATTATTTCACAAATTTCAAAAATAAAATATACTCCGTATTCCTATACGATTTTAGACACCACCACCAGAAGCAGAACCACCGCCACTACAAATTCCAGAAAGCAAAATCGGGAACCTACAGAGAGTCTCAGCAATGGGTGGTGGCGCCGCGGCTGTAACAACCTCAGATGGTGGAAGAACCCTTCCATCTGCAAATAAAAGACGTCCATTTCGATTTCCATTACTTGTTGGCTGTTGATGGTGATGGTGGTGTATCATACCTTCAAGCTCCGCCGTAGCACCATAAATCACCTCATCGCCAAATCTCCTCTCAACTTCAAGAAAATCAGCTAATGAAGAAGGTCTCGTTTCATCATTTCTACACAGTTTCCACCAACCCACTTTTTTCTTCTTCTGATTTCTCTTTTCTCCTCCTCCGCCGCCGCCACCACTACCACCATTAGTGTTAGTCATGCCACCATTTCGAGTCGTATTGTTTGTGGTAGAGTTTATGTTTTCACGGCGAGAAGAAACCCTAACTGAAATTTGTGGGAAATCTACTCCCATTAGGGTTCCTAAACTTGTGCTTCTATCATGGAAGAATGATCCTGTTGACTGCAAATCAACAAAATTAAGTGATTATCAGAATGAAAGTTATGAAAGATGAAAATGGGAATTAAAGAATTCAACGAGGGTTTTTTCCCCTTATGTTTTACCTCAGTGTCGAAATCCGATGAAGAAATGGAGGAAATGGTTGGAGATGATGGTGGGAATAAATCAATTTCTGGATCCAGCATCGTCTATTAGAGAGAGAGAATATTTGTGTTTGTATTTGTGTTTGTTTCTCTCTCTATGTTATTTGTAATTTGAAGGAGGGAAGTCGATTAGAGAGAGAGAGGGGAGGTGAATGGGGAAAGATGGTGATGGATTTTATCAGATTTTCAGATTTAAAGAGAGGATTAGAGAGAAGAGGAGATGACCATTAAAACCCTTGATATTTCTTTTGTCTCCTTCAATAAGTAGTATTTTAAGGTTAAAAATGTCATTTAAATCCATATAATATAATTTTTCATTTTTAATCATGTGGATCCAACCTATCTTGATTTTGTTTGGCCATTGCGACCAAATACAAAAGAAATCGGATTTGTCTCTTTTCTTTGGCCGCGGCTTTGGAGAATAAATAAAATTTTCCCGGGGATAAAGACTTTTCTTAAAACTAGTCAAATAAGATTGACTTTTTATGTTTCTTTTTATTGCTAAGGGGCTTCTAATTTTAGAAGATGCTATAAAAAAGGCTCCTCCATCTCATCACCTCTCTCTGCCACTTCATCTTCTCGACACCTCATCATCTTCTCCGGCGAAAGTCGCCGGCCGACCAATTTTTCGACCGGTGACCTTCAAACATAAAAAAAAAAAAAAAAATTATCTTTTCCTCTCTCCTCTTTCTCTCTCTAATTTTTTTTTTTCAAAATCCCTCTTTTTTCTCTCTCTAGATCTGGTGAACCAGATCTAGATGGTCTGTGAACAGACTCTGTTTCACAGACCTTCAACAAGGTCTCTTCGCAGGCCATTAAAGGTCTGCGAACAGACCTTGTTGAAGGTCTGATTGCATATCTTTAATGGTCTGTTTCACAGACCTTGTTGAAGGTCTGTTTGCAGGCCATTAAAAGTCTACAAACAGACCTTCAGAGGTCTGATTGCAGACCTTTAATGGTCTGTTTCACAGACCTTCAACAAGGTCTGTGAAACAGACCATCTAGATCTGGTTCACCAGATCTAGAGAGAGAAAAAAGGGATTTTGAAAAAAAATATATATCTTAGAGAAAGAAAGAGGAGATAGGAAAAAGATAATTTTTTTTATGTTTGAAGGTCGCTGGCCGGAAAATTGGCCGGCCGGCGACCTTAGCCGGAGAAGATGATGAGGTGGCGAGAAGGTTAGGTGGCAGAGAGAGGTGATGAGATGGAGGAGAACTTTCAAAAAAATGTATTCTGTATTCCCTATAAAAATTTATTCCCAAGAGAACTTTAAAAAAAATCTGGATTCCCTCGAGAATTTATTCCCCGGAGAATTTTTTTTATTCCCCAAAGTCGCGGCCTTTTCTTTTTGGACAACTTTTATTGGTAAAAAAGGAATTACTTTTTAAAGAAAATAGGAGAACATTCAAATTTGTGATCGATGAAAATATTTAGCGCTAAGTAAAGTAGTCCAGTGTCTATATCTCTAGGATTCGTAGATTGAATTCCAGTCTCTCTAAATTAGAGTTACATGAGTTTCACATGTTCTGAACTGAACAATTTTTTGTTAAGTAATATGTCTTGCTACATTTGATTAAAAGTTCAACAGGTCCATTATGGGTTGTCATTGCTATCTAGTGATGACATTTTTTAGTGTTTTTTGACATAGTAGTTACATATGTCGATCATGTGTTGGGAATTCAAATTGAAAAATATTTGATTTGTGTAAAACGAAGGTATAGCCCGTGCCCGTAGGACACGAAAATTTCTATATTTATGTTATACATAATTATCAAATATTTTGGTCTTATACAGATATTGAAGTAATCAACATATATTAAATATAATAACCGAGATTATATTGAGTTGTTTGAAGGGATAAAACAGGAAAGAAAGAAAAATATCTATCTTTTCAAAGACTCTTTAAAAAGAATGATCATAATTTACAAAAGAAAATGGTTTACTCTATTAATTGATAGAAGTTTGTGTTTGCAAATAAATAGAGTAGACCATCACTCTTGGAGTTGGAAGACGATCAAGAAACACTACAATCTCATCGATGACCTGACCACTTGGGAGGTGCACTCTGGTGAAGATATCAACATCTGGGACGATAATTGGATCCCCGAGGTTAACGAATCAGTGCAAAACATCAATCAATCCAGTTTGAACAAAGTGGCCCAACTCATTAGAAACAACAAATGGAACAATGAGATTCTCAATGCCAACTTTGATATCACGACGCAAAATTTGATCAAAGCTATCCCGGTGAACAGCGAAGGTAAAGATCAACTCAAATGGAAGCTCACAAAATCAGGTAACTTTTCAGTCAAATCGATGTACCAACACATTATCACTAATAATATCACCCCCTCAGCTAACTCGCCGAACTGGAATTTCATCTGGAACCTTCCTACTATTCCTAGAATAAAGATTTTCATCTGGAAAATCTGTACTAAAGCTCTCCCGGTGAGAGACAGAATAGGAAAATACATTGACAATAACTTCACTTGCCCAAATTGTATGCATACTGAAACAATTGAACATGCACTATTACACTGTGCTATAGCTACAAAGGTTTGGTGTAATTTTAATATTATATCTGAAAATATTATTTCGATCTCGGAATGGATCTTCTCGTGGCAAGATAATAACCAAACTTATTATGCTAATGAAGATATTCATTTTGATAGCATCCTTTGGATATTATGGAAAGTTAGATGTGACCACTGCTTCCAGCACGAAATAAATGATCTTGATAACATCATTAGAATGATTAAGGCATTTCCAAAAACCAACAAAAAACCTGCGAAAATCAATCAAAAATCTTCTGAGAAATGGCAACCGCCAACAGTACCATTCATTAAAATTAATGTTGATGCATCTTTCACTAATATAATATCCAATTCGGGAATTAGCTTGATTGCACATAATGCAGATGCAAAATTCATAGCAGCTCAAGTGAAAACATTGATGGCAAGAAATAGTGAAGAATGTGAAGCAATAGCAATCTTAGAAGGTCTACGTTGGGCGAAAGAACAAAATCACAAGTCAATAATCATAGAAAGTGACAACTTAAATCTCATCAAGAACATCCATGATAAAAGACACTCTGTCAACTGGCAATCGTTGATTCATATCCGAAGAATTCGAGAAAGCATAAGAGAATTTGATATAGTGCAATTCAAATACACCAGGAGAGATCTCAACTTGAATGCAGACAACCTAGCAAAATGGGCGAGAAAGAAAAATAGAAGCAAAATGTGACATAATGTTCCTTGTATTTTAGTTGATAAATATTGTAATAACGTTTATTCCTATTAATGAAAGAATAGTTCAACAAAAAAAAAATAGAGTAGACCATTTTACACAAAACCAATCTTTTATGTAAAATGGGAGAAGGATCCCGACCGATGGTCAATGGAAGTTCTCCGATCACTCTAATCCGTGGTGGGGAAACGGTTACAAACTTTGACCCACTCAAAGTTAGTTACTCAACCAAGGGAACCGTATGGTGGTACTGGGTCATGAACTCATGATAGTGGGGGAACCACTAAAGTCACATAGAAACTAAAATGCCTCCTTCTTCATAGGTGAGCATAGGGTTACTTCTTTGTGTTTTGTTCTTCTTTTAACTTCTTATTGTAATCCATCTTGGCTTTGCCTAATCAATGAAGTTATCAGATTCCAAAAAGAAAAAAAAACAAATTTTTAGACACTTCTTAAAAGATCCACATTATGAGCATTCGACTGAAGGTCGGTCAGGGATTTGGAAATAACAAAATTTCTTGATTATGCTAACAACTACTTATCCAGTTGGTTGCATTTACTTCAAAAATGCAGAGGTTACAAGTTCAATTCGTGGTGGTGGTGAGTCGATCTTTATTGATTTGTGTTAAAAGACATAAATAAAGTTAAGGTTTGGATTTTCATATTCTTAGGATAGCTGTAAGGGTCTTTATATGATCTTTAGGATCCAAAATGTATATGAAGATTGTAGTAGTTATAGTATTTATTCACATTGCATTTTTCATGATGTATTCATGTCATATTGGATATAAAGACTTCAGCAATCCACGTAAGAAAAAAAAGAATCTTAATTATTTCTCAAGATAAACTTAAAAGACATACATCTTATTAATCAAGCGGAATGAGCTTCACAAAACTAGAGGTAAGTAGTAATAATGATAAATCAATGCTGGAAATGACAAAAAGTCGAAGTTGTTTAAACGAAACCAACGATCTCCATTTTTCAGCCAATTCTCTCTCTCTCTGTCTCTCTTTCTCTCTCTCGAGGGAGAGAGAGAGATGTTTTCAGTCTCAATGGATGATTGATCTCTGTTTAGGTTTGGAGTAGATATTCTTTTGTAGTTTCTCTATCTTTTTCCACAATAATAATTAGTGAAAAAGTAAAGGGTTAATTCCATTTTGGCCCCCTAAAGATGACCAAGTCACCAAAATGGCCCCCTAAAGATGACCAAGTCACCAAAATGACCCCCTAAAGATGACCAGCTTCCATTTTGACCCCCTTTTTATTTTTTCCGTCAGGTAACTATAATTGTTGACTTCTCTTTTCCATTTCTACCCCTCTCTTGAAACTCTTTCCATCTGTATCCTTTGTCACTTTCTTTTTGCCGGGCAGGCGATGGCCGGGCGCCAGTGGCCGGCCAATTTCCGGTGGGGGACCATCATTAAAAAGAAAAGAAATTTTTTTGTCTTCTTGTTTTTCCTTCCTCTACTAATAAAAAAACAAAATTTCATTTCTCCTCTCACTCTCTCTCTGTAAGTCTGGTTATTTCAACAATCTTTCTGATTTGATTCACAAAATTGGAGGCCACTCTGATTCATGGTCTCCTTCAAATTCTTCACAGTATTTGACATTAATGATTCACATAAGTTTAATCAATTTGGGTGTTTTTATTCAAGGTCTGATTCCCTTTCTGGAATTTGTACTATTAATCCCTTCATTAAGCTTAAACACTTTAGGGTTTGTAAAGCATCAACCGAATCAGTTGAGATATGTGAATCAAATCAGAAAGATTCATTTTCCACTAGTAAAAATGATAGTCATGAGTTAAAAAAAAGAGAAAGACTCACTGGATGCTTTAGGTAGAATTAGGTTTAGGGTTTGGGATTTAGGTATGTGGATTATTTTAGAGAGAGAAAATAAGGGCATCTCTCTTTTTCCCCCTCCATTAACGTCGGCAAATGAAGACAATAGAATCAGAAGTACATTAATGGCCTCTCTGAAACTTGCAGAAATACATTAATGGCCAATTTCCGAGCGTCGAGCAACAACCATAACCGGTTTCAACCCATGACTGATGAATCAATTGGAAAATCATCAAATCCATTTGATTTTGGTTATGGGCATTTAAATCTTGATCTACCAACTCAGAAACCCTAGACTAGAGAGAGAAAGATCAAACTCAAGCTGTTACTTCTCCTTCTGCTACTAATATTGGCGTTTATGATGGTCATGAGGGTTTATAAGTTTATTTTGATTGTTCTTTGCATTTTGTTGCTACAGATCGAGGAAATAATCATGAAATGGTTTTGGTAATGTGAAATAGCCAGATCTAGAGAGAGAGAGAGAGAAGAGATGAAATTTTGTTTTTCTTTTAGTAGAGGAAGGAAAAACAAGAAGACAAAAAGTTTTTTTTTTTTTTTTAATGATGGCCCCCGACCGGAAATTGGCCGGCCTCCGGCGCCCGGCCATTTCCTGCCGGCAAAAAGAAAGTGACAAAGGATGCAGATGGAAAGAGTTTCAAGAGAGGGGTAGAAAGGGAAAAGAGAAGTCAACAGTTAAAGTTAACTGACGGAAAAAATAAAAAGGGGGCCAAAATGGAAGTTGGTCATCTTTAGGTTGCCATTTTGGTGACTTGGTCATCTTTAGGGGGTCAAAATCGAATTAACCCAAAAGTAAAAGAGCTTAAATAGGATTGTGGTCATAAATCTGTTGTTTGAAGGCAAAGCTTCACAAGTGATGGAAAGTGGAAATAGGAGGTTCTTTTGTCAATGAATGTTCAGAGTGGTAACAGGCTTTGCTTCCATTTTGTATATATATGCACATGGAGATTAGATTGGGGAGAAGATGCTTATCTACTTTTGACAGCTTGTTTCTTTACATATTCCATCTCTACACACTACACTATATGATTCCATGGCCTCTTAATGAGTAGTGTTCTATTTCTCTTTGTATCTACTTTGCCACTAATGTCACAAGGAGAAACTACTTCAAATTCAAGTCTTCTTTTCTCCTTTTTTTTCAAGACAAGGTAATAGTGTATCTCCTTTTCAAACATGGCCCACCCCTTGATAATTGAAAATTCTCCCACTAACCTCAAAATACAGTATAGTCAACAAAAAAACGAAAACTTCAAAATATAGTAGGGTGAATATCTCATCAAATATATATATGTATATATATGGCCAGCGTTTTAGGGAAAGCTATATAGTTTCCGGGGTGGGAAATTTTAAAGAGAATATGTAGAATTTTAGAAACTTTCCGGGGAAATAAAAAAAACACTCCACCTCACCTCACTCTCTCTCCACCTCACCTCTCTCTCTCTCCACCTCACCTCCCTGTCTTCTCCGACAGGTCGTCGGCCGGAAAATTTTCCGGCCGGCGACCATGAAAAAAAAAAAACATTTTCACTCTCTCTCTCTCTCTAGAAACTCAAGCGAAGGGGTTTTCCTTCGCCGGAGTTTCTAGAGAGAGAGAGAGTGAGTGAAATTTTTTTTTTTTTCATGGTCGCCGGCCGGTGACCTAATCGGAGAAGAGAGAGAGAGAGAATGGTAGGGAGAGAGAAGATGAGGTGGAGAGAGAGAAGTGAGGTGGAGAGAGAGAGAGCTGAGGTGGAGAAGTTATTTTGCTTTCCCCTTAAATAAAATTGTCAAACAAAATTGACCAAGTCTTCACACCCCGACAACTATTTAGCTTTCCCCAAAGCGCTGGCCATATATATATATATATATATATATATATATATATATATATATATAGTAGGGTGAGAAATAAAGGAACTGTTAAATGGCACCCTAACTGTGAGAATAGTCCCACATGGGAGAATGGGTAACTAGGAACCAAAAATATAAAGTATAGGTCCTTTCCACTCATTGTAAATTGGTTTTGAATTGGATGGCCAGAAACTTAACATGGTATCAGAGCTAGGCTCACACGTGATAGGCTTAAAAGCCACACGTGCTCCACGTCACCCGTAAAGAAAAAAACACACGTGTTAGGCTTAAAGAACGCCACACGTCAGGGGGCGTGTGAGAATAGTCCCACATGAGAGAATGGGTAACTAGCAACCAAAAATATAAAGTATATGTCCTCTCCACTCATTGCCAATTAGTTTTGAGTTGGATGGCCACAAACTTAACACTAACTTGAGAAAATTTTGTTTTTTTTTTCATGTTGAGAGTTGAGAAAAATTTGTTAGCTGGTGCTAACTCTATAAACCAATTCTTAAATTTTTCAATATTGTGTATTAGAATGAAACATTAGTTGTTGTCAAATGCCTAACTATTTGTGGTTTGGTAGCCAAGAAAGATAAAGCAGTATTGGGCAAAATTTGTTGCAGACTTGCAGTTGCCTATTTAAAGTTCTTTCCCGTCATCCTGAGAATAGTTATATACTTTTATTGAGGACTACGATCAACGTTAGTCGTTACAATGCATTGGTATATCATTAGATATCACGATCCGTCTAAGTTAAACTAATAAGTAAAGATGTCTAAAGCCTGACAATATAGAGCCTAAAGCCCGACAACATCTATTTTATTTAGTACCTAAATCACATGGGATAAATCTTGGTGATAAAATGCTCCCACCGAGACTCGATCCTAAGACCTCATGGTTTAAGAGGGATGTCCAACCACTACACCGAAAGGTGGTGGACATAACAATTATATATTTAAATTAGGTATTTTGTCTTTTGACATATTCATGACATATGACATAGTGTTACGGGAAGTGCTAAGTGTACAAATAATTTTGATTTAGACATGATGATTCCCTCGAGTAAAAGAATTGTCTATATCGTAATCAAACTTTAAACATGTTTGTCTTTCAGATAAAAATGAGTCACCAAATCACAAATTAAGTCAAATCCTATGTGTACATAGCATTTCCGGTATGTTATAATGATGCTTGATTGATTCCAACAAAAAATATTTTCATTCATGATACAAATATATAAGGTGTAGGCTTGGGGTGAAAACTATAAATATGCAAGAACTCCATACAAGTCATGTGAAGGACAGACCAACCTGCGCCTAAAAAAAAAACCTGCGCGAAAGGTGGACCATGTGAAAAAATAAGCGCAAACCCACGTATACAAGCAAGGGAAGTTTTATAAGGCCTCCCCAATTTTGTTAAAAGGCCTCCCCATGAACCATTTTATTTGCTAAATTATCACTGAGGGGAGGCCTTTTAACAAAAATGAGGAGGCCCTATAAAATTTCCCTACAAGCAATCAAAAGAGAAAACAACATGATTTTAAAACTGACATTTAAGCTTTTATAATTGTGCATTAACAACCTCTAGACATGTCAGAGCACCCGTTGTAAACTTATGTAGTTAATATTGCGTTTGGGTGGAGGATTTCTAAATAGAATTTTTACAAAACATGAGATCTAGTAGAAATCAAAATTTCTTGGTTTATTTGACTACTTAAAAATCCTAAGAATCTAAAGATCTCTAAGTCCAAAATTTGTATTAGAAAATAATTCATCTTACCCCTTAAGATTTCCTAGGATTTTGTATTATTAAACCTAAATTTCAAAGTTACAATCAACCCATAAAAGTATTTCTTCAAAAACATATTTTTTTCAACAAAGTAATTGTTTTAAGAATGTATTTTTTTAACTGTTATTATTTTCGAGAAACCGTTTTGTTTTTAAAAACCTTCCTTATAAGCCGTTTTTTTCAACAAATTTTTCAGGAATTATTTTTTCCTCGAAAGCTGTTTTTCCGAAAATGTTTTTTTAATCGTTGTTTCGAAAATCTGTCAATTATTTTTCAGAAACTGTTTCTTTTTTTCATTTTTTCGAAAACCGTTTTATCGAATACTGGTTTTCTAGACGAAGGATTCCGGCAAATAAATCTCCCCTTCACTGGAACTTAGAGAGGGAAAAGAAAAAGGTTGAGAGAAATGGAGAGAAAGAGACAAAAGAGAGAGGAGGGAGAGATGAAGACGAGAAATCCAGCAAGGATCATTGGTCGGTGGGTAGGGGTGGGAATCAGACTGATCATTCCTCGGGTCGGGTCGGTCGGGCTTTGAAATTAGTTGTCCGTTCGAGTTCTCGGACTTAATCGGGCATGTTATTTCACACATCCTAGTGCCCAAAACCCATCCAAGTCCGTCAAATCTTTCGGGTATTGGATTTTCACCATTATTTTGAAATATCTCTGGTTGAAGCAACCAAACTTTTTCTATTTCCATGGTATCGAAATTTCCATTGAAACTGAAATTTAATTAAGCTTAATGATGCCTTTTCAAAAGCACCTCGGACAATAATATATGTATATACACATTATATACTTCAAATATTTAAAATATATAAGAGTACATTTAATCTATTTTATACATTATTTCATCGGCGGCTCACTATCATGTTTTGTCAGTTTGGTCGCTGCCACCATACAACCGTTGCACCCATGGTCCACCATCATACCTCTTTATAGTAATGTATAATTATGTGTTATGTATATATATTAGCCATAACCCGTGCCTACGGCACGACATGTTCGGTGAACACTTTACGCATTCAAATGCAGTATATATATAATAGTATGCTATAATTCATTGTTCTTACATAGTGAAACTGAGGTAAAAATATGACTATGATGAATATAAAGATGAAATCATACCTTTATGATTTACATAAACAATGAAAATATAACAAAATATAACGATTCATGAAATAAACATTTATAACTAAAATAAATTTTAGTTTTGATATAAATAAAATATTGATTTTTTTGCGATTTAAGTTTACAATATTTAGAAAATTTAAGTGGAAACATCATCGTACCAATAGTGAAAATAAGAGCATCTCCGCAAAATCAAATCATATAAAATTGCATATATATGAATAAATGTAGCAATTTTTCCTGTTATTTTGTCGACCTTTAGGGTCTTTTCATTCACGATCTTTAGGATCTTTTCATCTTTCGACCTTTAGAGTCATTTTATTGAGTCGGTGTCTAGTCAATTTCTTTCTCTTCATGAGACACTTTACATTTAAAGGTATGTAACTCGCATAAAGTTTTCAGAGGAGAGAAATAAGAATTACCATCCATGTAACATTGTGATTTAATCACTTATGAATGAAAAATGGTTTCGCTTGGTTTCAAAAAAAAAAATATTAACGAAAAAAAGATCAGGAGTCTTCGATTAAAATTCGCTACTTAACAATGTAGATCATTTTAGATATTTTGTAGAGCTCAGAAATATGGACCGTGTTCTCTATGCCTTTCTAGTTGCACCTGGTTACAATGAATAGGTTAATTAAATACTCTTATTTACTGAATTGAAGAGAGATGTAATGAGACAGGAAGATGAGATGAATTTTATCCTACTAAGGTCTGAGCATGAAGGATACTCATTTCCTCGTTGTGCATTAAAACAATACTTCAATTTCTATAAGAGAATTATTCTTCTATACATAACAAAACAAATAAATAATAAAGGAAACTATTCTCCCTCTTTCATCAACAAATGAAAACAAAAGTGAATGAGGTCAAAACAACATATTGAATCCACAAAATTGACGTAAGAACGTCAAAGTTAGATAACCAAATATATACCTTAATAATACAAATTTGACGTAACCTTAGAGATATAATGTCTGAACAGGTTGAGGACTTTCATCAAACAACTACAACTCCCAGAATAATCAAACTTTGCTAGGGTTTTAGGATTATTTAATAAGTAATTTCAAATTTCAAGGAAAAGAATGGATCTATTTACTTCTAGATTTCAATTTTTAATTAAGCTTTTGTGGTGTTTTGGTCGTGTGTTGAGAAGGGAATGGATGAGTAGGATGGCATTATTAATCGGGTTATGTCAGGTAAATATTAACGGGCGGGTCTTCAAAACCCGAGTCCGACCCGTTTATTTCATCAGGTCGGTCGGGCTAAACCTGACTTCGGGCTTCGGGTACCCGTGGACTACAACGGACTCGGGTACCCGTGACGGGTTTTAAGTTTTCGGATTTTTTTCCCAGCTCTATCGGTGGGTATACGAGCGACATAAAAAGAAGGGTGTGTTTGGGTGAAAGTTTAGTTTCCTACCCCTCTATTTATTTATTCTCCGAAAACTTTTCTTGTTTTCGAAAAAAGAAAACGTAACAAAAATACATAGAACCCACTGGAAAAATCTTGAAAGGGGGCAATTGATAAAAGAGAATTATATTCTTGGGGTCTTTATGAAGTAATCATATTCATGTGTCCTTCTCTCTTAAAAAAATAAAGAAGTGTCGGGATGCTCATCCCCCAAGACTGGACCCTGTAAAAAGCTCAATATGTCTGTCTGTCCGACTGTCTCTTTACCCAATTATTCTCTCACTCTGTCTCTCCCCTGTATTCAGTTACTCTTTCTCTCTCTAGAAATCAAGGCAGTAATGGTAGCTCAGCAAACAAAATAGAACCAATAGGAAGAAAGGAAGGAAGGAAGCTCTAAGAGAACTCTTTCTCTCTCTCTCTCTCTCTAAAAGAAAGAAAAAATGTCTGTTACCTGCGGAGTGGAATGTGTCCTCTGTTTAGGATTTACCCGTTGGGGATGGAAAAGATGTACATATGTTGGTTCAGATGATAGTGCCACTTGGCCACTATCAACACCTGAAGATTTCGAACCAATTCCTCGTATTTGTCGTTCAATTTTAGCTATTTATGAAGATGATCTTAAAAACCCTAAATTCTCTCCTGATTGTGGGTACCTAATGAACCCAGATTGGGTTATTAAAAGAAGAACTTATCAAGATACTCAAGGTCGAGCTCCTCCTTATTTAATCTATATTGATCATTCTAATCAAGAAATTGTTCTTGCTATTCGTGGTCTTAATCTTGTTAAAGAAAGTGATTATAAACTTTTATTGGATAATAAATTGGGTATGCAAATGTTTGATGGTGGTTTTGTTCATCATGGGTTATTGAAATCTGCTATTTGGTTGTTGAATGAAGAATCTCACACTTTGAAAACCTTGTGGATTGATAATGGATCTAGGTAAACAAAAAAAAAAAAACCTTTTCATTTCTCACGTGTTTGTTTCTGTGTGACTCTTGATGTCTAAATTGTAATCGTTTGTAAGAATTGATCCTGGGTAAATTTGATTCAGACGAGTCAGATTCAAACACCAGAAAAGAACAAACATTGAGTTTGGATCTGTGAGAGTGACAAAAAGGTTTGTTTTTTTTTTAGGTATAAGATGGTGTTTGCTGGGCATTCGCTTGGATCTGGAGTGGCTGCATTGCTTACGATTGTGGTGGTGAATCATCGAGATTGGCTAGGGGGGATACCGAGGAGCAATGTACGGTGTTATGCTATTGCTCCAGCTAGATGTATGTCGTTGAATTTAGCAGTGAAGTATGCTGACGTTATTAACTCTATTATCTTGCAGGTAAGAACTTTGAGTGGCCTAAGTTACTCAATATCACTTTTAGTTCAATAGTTTCTTCTTTCAGTATTCTCTTGTAGTTTAAGCAAACCAAAGTTTTGTTGACTTCCAATGTAATTCATAGAATTTGCCTGGCGATATAACTTGTATTCAGTGTTTTAGGTATTAGTATTATCCCACATCGGCTGAGCATTATTTGAATCGATGAAGTACATAAGTCTTGGGCAATTCTTTCCTTTTAAGCTGGTTTTCAAGGAATTTTAGGCCTATGGACTCTAACATATAGTATTAGAGCTAGTATTTCATGGACAATTGGAACTTCATGATCTTAGCCCTGCGTTAAGGGAGAGTGTCGAGTGACAATGAGCTTGGCGTTAAGTGAGGGGTATTAGCATTATCTCACGTCGTTTGACCATTAGAGTTCGCGAAGTAGATAAGTCTTGGGCAATCCTCTCGATGTAATTCTGATTTCGATGAGAGTAATTAGATATATAGGCTCTAAAATAGTATAAGATTGTGCTTCACGGACAGATCAAGATTTCGTGATCTAGCTCTACGTGGAGCATGCGGAGTAACTTGCGCCCTAGAGTTGAAGGGGTTATTAGCATCATCCGACATTGTCTGAGCATTTGAGTTTGTAAAGTAGACAAGTCTTGATCAATCTTTTCCTTGTACGCCGTTGTTCAAGGTTAAGCTCAACGGGGTCTAACATTAAGTTCCTCATTGATATATTTTCCGTAGTCATGTTATCATGGATGAGTTATTTCGCGAAGGTTATGTGCTTGTCGTTTAGTTATTTCAATCTAGCTAGTTACTCATTGTGATTACTTGTTCATTATCTATTCCAGGATGATTTCTTACCAAGAACAGCTACACCATTGCAAGACATTTTTAAATCAATCTTCTGGTTAGTCATCCTGCTGCATAATATAATTTTTGCTGCATTTTTCTTAGATCTTTGTGTTTCAACATTAAATGGAGTATCTCTGAAACCAGGTCTTAATGCTTTGGACAGTTTGCCTTGCTTATTATTCTTGGTTTGCATGAGAGATACCTTCATTCCTGAAGGTAGGAAGCTTAGAGATCCAAGAAGACTTTATGCTCCTGGTCGAATGTATCATATCGTCGAGAGAAAGTTTTGCAGGTACCTAAAACCTAAAAACCTATTTTCTCGAAATAATGCTAGGTTGACATACATACAGTATCCAAATAATGCCATTTCGATGGGAGTTTTAGTTTTGGAATTGAAATCGAATTCCTTGTTGTTGGTACTGAATTCAGATGTGGGAGATATCCTCCAGAGGTGAGAACTGCCATACCAGTTGAAGGAAGGTTCGAACATATCGTATTATCAAGCCATGCTACAGCAGATCATGCGCTTATTTGGGTAGAAAGAGAAGCACGAAAAGCTCTAGAAGTAAGTAAAAGTGCTAACTGATTTTCATGATTCTTCTTTTTCCGGTTTTAGTAAAATTGAGTAACTATGAAGTTCTTCTTTCTCACTTCAGAGAATGAAGGAAAGCAACGAAGAAGCTGTGACAACTGCTCCAACAATACAGAAGCTTCAGAGATTACAAACGCTTGAAAGAGAACACAAGGACGCCCTTGAAAGAGCAGTTAGCTTGAACGTGCCCCATGCTCTAACATCAGAAGAAGAACCTCAACCTACCTCAACAACTGAGGAAGCTTCTACTCCAACAGACCAGAACAAACAAGGTGACGAAGACGAGAAACCAAAGCCCAAAGTTGAAAACCCTAACTGGGATACTTTGGTTGAGAAATTGTTTAGTAAGAACGAGTCTGGAGATCTTCAACTGAAGAAAGAAGTAAGTATCGATAACTGAAGAACGTGAAGGAAGTATTTCTTCTGCATTATTTTGGGTATGTGTCATTTGTTCCTTTTTCCGTTTCTGCTTATTCATTAAATCCATTTGAATTATTGTGTTTAGATATCTTATAGAATCCCTTAATTGGCTGTGAGTTCGACTTCTGAAGCCATTGTAAGCTCATTGTTCCATGTTCATGTATCAAACTATGCATCGATTGATTCATAGATAGATTCTTTAAAACAGAAAGTGAGAATTGCATTATACGAACGTCTAATTGTTCATATGGGGAGTAATTGTCCGGATTAGTTTTAGCCGACGTCTCTACATAATCATAATACTCAATAATCATAAAGTCCGAGAGGAAGGAGTTGGGAAAGTAGTACTTCAAGTGGAGTGGCTTTGGACATGATCAATCTTGAATCTTCTTCAGTCATATCCAACGAAGATGAAGAAGGAGAGCTCAAGTCATATGCTTGTAGTAAGCGTGCCAATGCCATGTGAAGAATCTGAATTGTAAAGTTGATCGCTGGGCACATCCTTCTTCCAGACCCAAACGGTATATACTCAAAATGTTGACCCCTAAAATCCTTCTTGCTACCTTCACCTTCACCATCAATAAACCTCTCTGGCTTGAACTCAGATGGCTTTGACCACACTTGTGGGTCACGATGCTACTTCCATACGTTAATCCACACGCGGGTGCCTGCCTTTACTTGGTAACCATTGATATTGCACTCTTTGATGGCTTCATGGGGTGCAACTGGAACTGCTGGGTACAGTCAGAATGTTTCCTTGACAATAGCATAGAGGTAAACTTCCGATGTCTTTGTCTTCTACGTGTTTCTCTGCTGACTTTCGTGTCTAGCTTGTCTTGAGCCTTTTTTTAAAACCCGTTTGTCGTTGAGTAGTAAGGAGAGTGCCCATGTCAAAGAAGCAGATGGGGTGTCTGAGGCTGCTAATATGATACCCTGCATCAACACAGAAACATTACCATTATCCCAATAGATTGAGTCACAAAGATAACGATCGTTAAAAATGAATATCAACTACCAGTCCAACTTTAGGCTATAACCCAAACTCGAAAAAGCAAAAGTCATGACCTAAATCCAAAACTCAACACTTCTATGTGACATTTTGAAAAAGTACCAAAAAAAAAATGATACTTACGAGAGCAGTGGCTTTAATAACAGTATCTCTGACTATGTTTGATGAAGAGAGGACCTTCTTCATGATCATCTATTCATCTAGGAGGGTAGATATCAATGTGTCCATGAAGTTGTTACCATCGCCCTTACCATTATTGTGCTTGCTACTTCTAGATAGTGACGAACTCGACATCATAAACACGCCCATGAAGTTGCAGACTCTCTTTCCTACAACTAAGTTCAATACAATGTTTAATGTCAAATACTCAAATAATTGCCTCATTTCCAACTTAACTGAATCATTTCTAGGTTGGGTTTCTTCCCAAAATTGGTACAACCCTTTGATGAAAATGTTGATCTCAGTGTGAGGGATATGCTTTAGCAACTCAACGCGTCGAAGGGAGAGTAGTTGGAGGGGGTAGATATTTTACGAACCTCACGCCAATATGGGCCATAAAAGGTCGCAGCAAACATAGTATAGTCATATGACATGTGAGTAGCAGCGGCACTAGATTGACGATTAGCGAGGAACTTGTTGTTGGAGGTGAAGCATTCCTTTTCCATTTCCCAACTACTTACAACTATACAGTTGGGTATACCCCGAACCGGACCATGAAGATAGGTCCAAACTTGTCAGCCATATCTCCCAGAACTCTAAACAGAGGCTGAGATCCTATTAGTTGAGGAAGATGATCGACTATAGGTCATGAACCCGTAGCCTCCGGCGGACATCTCACTTCGGTAGCCCTATAACAACTTAATAAGGGTTTTATTAGATAAAAGAAGAAGGATATGAAGGCTAATAGGCCTACAATACTTTGAAGTTGGAGGGAAATGGGCATATCCATAGATTTAGGTACTTGTTGGTAAGACAGTTCAGAGAGAGGCAGGAAGGGTATCTGTAATGAGTTAGGGTGCTGATTTTTTTTTTCTTTTACAAAACAAACAAACCCTATCATCAACAGGAGATAGAAAGAGCTGTGTTTCCTTCTTCAAACAAACAACCTTTCCTCTACAAAATAAACAAAACCTGTCATCTAAAGGAGATAGGAAAGTGCCTGTATTTTCCTTCTTTTACAAAACAAACAAAACCTTTTGTAAGATCAGAGAATTGAGATAAGATAGAGAGAGAAAGAGTGTTTTCTCATTAATTAAACTAAGGAGTGATCATCTCCTTATATAGATGAGTTACAGAGTTCGTAGAGAGAGAGAAA
This sequence comes from Eschscholzia californica, assembly GCF_041429995.1. Classification (NCBI taxonomy): domain Eukaryota; kingdom Viridiplantae; phylum Streptophyta; class Magnoliopsida; order Ranunculales; family Papaveraceae; genus Eschscholzia; species Eschscholzia californica. The sequence goes on along the minus strand of NW_028238198.1, from coordinate 6,101,232 downwards.
GTTTGTTATTATAACAAACTTTCAACTCGTCTGTTACTCTTTAACAGAAAAATGAAACAGAGTGAAAATACTGTGTGGCCCCTATCCTTATTACATATACCTCTATCTCTTTATTCTTACACCTCCATTACACCTTCTCTCTAACAACACACACCCCCCCTCCCCTCTCCCCTGAAGCTGATGAAGGAGAAAACAACATCAGATTGGATGGAAGAGAGAGGACAAAGGATCGGAGAGACCCTCAGTGAACACATCAACTAGTTGATTCTGAGAAGAGACAGAGTTCAATTAAAGTGTCCCTGAAACAACCAACTCTCTAACAAAATGGTAGCCAATCTCCACATGCTTCGTTCGAGCATGAAACACTGGGTTAGTAGTCAAATGTTGAGCTCCCATATTATCACATTTCAACACAAAAGGAGCTTGAACAGTGACACCCAATTCAGTAAGCACATATGATAACTAGAGAAGCTCAGAAGAGGCAAGAGCAAGAGTTTTATACTCTGCTTCTGTGCTAGATCGAGCCACGGTGGGTTGTTTCTTGGAGTACCAAGCTACAAATGTAGAACCAAGAAACACACAGTAGCCACAAGTAGACCTTCGAGAATCTGGGCAACCAGCCCAGTCTAAGTCACTATAGGCAGTGAGAGAAGTGATATCTCCTGGTTTAATCGAAATACCAGAGCCAAGAGAGCCCTTGAGATACCTGAAAATTCTCTTAACCAGCTGGAGATGAACATCTCTGGGAGCTTGCATAAATTGAGCCACATAATTGACCCCAAAAGCAATATCAGGTCTTCTCATAGTGTAGTATTGAAGACCACCAACAAGGCCCCTATAATGAGTAGGATCAGCCAGCAGAACACCATCATCTTTTAGAGTCAAGAAGCTCTGCTTTCTGAAGAAGCTCCAATGTGTACTTGTTTTGAGTTAACAGAAGTCCAGAAGAAGAAGGAAAAGGTGATACTTCAATGCCCAAAAAATAATGCAAGTTACCCAAATCTTTCAAGGCAAATGCACCCTGAAGAGAGTGAACTAAAGAACAAATCAAATCAGGAGAAGACCTAGTGAGAATGATATCATCCACATAAAGAAGTAAAACCAATGTGTGACTATTAGCCTGAAACACAAACATTGAATGATCTGTAGCACTTTTTTGAAATCCAAAATCAATCAGAAAAGAGGCAAATCTGGTGTACCAGGCCTTTGGAGCTTGTTTAAAACCATATAAGGACTTATGAAGATGAAATACCCTATTTTTCTTAGATTCATCCACAACACTAGTAGGCTGGACCATGAAAACATCCTCATCCAAAACTAGTAGGAAGATTCAAAGCCAAAAACTATCTTTCCAATTGCATGGTATCTAATGTTGTGCTCTCACGTGTATGTTTGTCATATGTTTGTATGTTGTCCGTCTTCTATTGGTAATTTCACTCATGTGGGGGATTGTTGGAAAATTATGTAAATAAAATAGTTTATTCATCCAAAGGAAGAAAAACAAACCTGTCTTTAGTTTTCAAAGATAAAGCCTTTTTGGTTGAGCAACATATGTTTGAAAGAATCTATTAAAAATTCAATGCGATGCAATGGAGACTTATTAATCAAAAGAAAAAATTCATATAAATTGAAAACTAAAGACAGGTTTGTTTTTCTTCCTTTGGATGAATATTTGTCATATGTGGAAACAAAGATTGAATCGAGAAGACAGTTCTCCAAAGTTACTTCGATCTTTGTGATCGATGATATTGAAGGAGAAGTTTTTGACATAAGGAACAAAATTCTTTCAATGGCGGAGGAAGAAGAAGGAAGTAATTTTTCTTAATCAGATCTAAACCCCAGTTGTGATATGAAACATCCAAGTTCGGACCAATTATTTGATTCATATCCAATTACAAGAGAAGACATCTTTGTTTTGAATCACAAAATTCTTCCACATCAATTGGTGTCGTCATTGGTTTTATCTCCCAACAATTAACATACCCCGAAACCAAAATCCAAATTGTCGAACAAAGAAGCCACTATGGCAATGCTATTTGATTCTTCCACTCTTTTATGTGATTTATTGAAACAAAATTATTATGATAGAGTTTTGGTCTTTCAATATGAAGATGAACGTGGGAAGATCGTTTTCTTTGTTCGTGATCTAAAGGAAACAAAGCTTATGAGAAAGTGGTGGAAGATATTCGAGGGTGATTTTTCTATTCAAAGAAACGTAGTATTTTTGGTCTTCTTCTTCCAATTTCAAGATGATGGCAGATGTCGTAACTTATTAGCCCTTTATTCACTCCTATTGCTTTTGCAAGACTCTTGATATCATTGGATTCAGATTTTACTTGGTGATTTCGGCCATATTTGTCTTCTTCGGATTTTCAGCACCTTTCTTGCCAAATGGGAATAAAGGATCGCCTTGTTGATATCTTCGTATGTGGTAACATCAACCTTAACGGAAGGTTCGGAGCAAACCTTCTAGAAAGAAGAGGAGATGATGGAGCTACACGGCTAGAAGAGCCAAGGGGACAGGGCTAATGGGCCAATCGGCCAAAGTGATATTAAGCCCATATTTTGTTAAGAAGTTTCCCTGTTTTAGAAGTTCAATTTTGATTAAGAAGAGTTTATGATTAATTAGAAGATATTTACTTTCTTAATTCATGTTTATCTAGGATTGTCTAAGGGGGGGGGGGGGGGGGGGGGGGGGGGGGGGTAGTGGTTGGGGACATTGAGGGACATTTTCATGTCCCCCAATGTCCGTGTTATTGGTTGGGGACATTTGAAATGTTCCCAAATGTCCGTGTTATTGGTTGGGGACATTTCAAATGTCCCCAAATGTCCGTGTTATTGGTTGGAGACATTTCAAATGTCTCCAAATGTCTGTGTTATTCGTTCAGGACACGAAATTAGGGACATTTCAAGACAAATTGTTTTTGGGGACATTTGGAGACATTTTAGTGTAAATTTGGAGAGCTTTTGGAGAGAAAATGTCTCTCAAAATATGGAAGACACTTGGGAACATTTGAGTAAGGAAGATAATAAAAATAATTATTATTACCAAATCATATTATAATAATATTATCTTATTATTATATTACTACATTATTGTATTATTATTATTATTACTATTATTATTATTATTATTATTATTATTATTATTATTATTATTATTATTATATATTTGAGTAAGGAAGGTAATAAAAATAATTATTATTATCAAATCATATTATTATAATATTATCTTATTATTATATACTATATTATTATATTATATTATATTATATTATATTATTATATTATATTAATATTTAACTATATTAAATAATAAATATTTACTAATTGTCCATCAATGTCCACAGATATCTACAGATGTCTACGAAAGTCGAAAAATATATATTTAGAAATATTAATTAATTTTTTTTATTTCATATGGTAAGACAGTAATAATATTAAAAATAATAAATATCAACTAAATATCTATCAATGTCCACAGATATTCACGGATGTCTACGAAAGTCGAAAAATATATTTTCAAAGTAGTAGGACAAATTTATTTCGTATGATTAGACATTAAAATAATAAATGTCTACCAACTGCCATCAATGTCCTCAGATATCCACATATGTCCACAAAAGTCGAAAAATATATTATTGAAACATGAGTACAAATATATTATTTCATATGGTTTGACAATAATGATAATATTAAAATAATAAATGTCTATTAATTATCCTTCAATGATGAGATAATAATAATAATAATAATAATAATAATAATAATAATAATAATAATAAATAATAATAATAATAATAATAATATCCACTACACATTTCGTCCATAGATTCAATATGTTGAAATGTCCCCAGGACATTTTGTCCATGAACCAAATGTCTTGAAATGTCTCTGAGACATTTTGTCTATGAATCAAATGTCCTGAAATGTCCATAAAGACATTTTGTCTACGGACAAATGTCCCGAAATGTCTTGAAATGTCTCTGGAACATTTTGTCTCTGAGTGTCCTCCAATGTCCTGAACCACTACCCCCCCCTAAATCTCTATATAAGAGACTCTAGGTTCTCGTTAGGGAGATTTTGACATTCACCCCCATTTTAATATCAATATTAGGACTACACCCTCGTTTTTTAAAAACTTTTGACTTACACCCCCACGTGAACTAAAACCATCAACACAGAGTTAAATTTAGTGTGTGTGAGCTGCATGTGTGAATCAGGACGAGAATGCCCTTATTTCCATTTTAATTTCCGCTTCAATACCATCTTCTTTCTTTCACCATTAATCGCTCCACCAATCATCATCCACCACTATTGTCGCCATCCCATCTTCTCAATCCACCACCAACATCTTCTTAATATATTACAACAAAATAAAAAAAAATTGAGTTAATTCCTATATGGCCCCCTACTTTGTGACCAGCTTCCTTTATGGCCCCCTTTTTTTCGTAAATTCAAATATGGCCCCCTATTTTCAAGTAAATGTCATTACTGTCCTTCTTAATTTTAAATTTAAAACATTTAAAAAACATTATTTCCACCTCACCCTTCTCTCTCTCTCCACCTCATCTCTCTCTACAACTCACCCATCTCTCTCTCTCCAATTCACCTCTCTATCTTTCCAACTCACCTCTCTCTCTTCCAACTCACCTCTCTCTCTCTATCCAACTCACCTTCATCTTCCCCGAATAAGGTCGCCGGCCGGAAAATTTTCCGGCCGGCGACCTTAATCGGGGAAGATGAAGGTGAGTTGGATAGAGAGAGAGAGGTGAGTTGGAAGAGAGAGAGGTGAGTTGGAAAGATAGAGAGGTGAATTGGAGAGAGAGAGATGGGTGAGTTGTAGAGAGAGATGGGTGAGTTGTAGAGAGAGATGAGGTGGAGAGAGAGAGAGAGGGGTGAGGTGGAAATAATGTTTTTTAAATGTTTTAAATTTAAAATTAAGAAGGGTAGTAATGACATTTACTTGAAAATAGGGGGCCATATTTGAATTTACGAAAAAAAGGGGGCCATAAAGGAATCTGGTCACAAAGTAGGGGCCATATAGGAATTAACTCAAAAAAATTTCTTGATATTCATATTTGACTGCAACCATGACCACCGTCACCATCTTGCTCTCAACCGACTACCGCCAACACCACCATTTCATTCTCATCTCCATCCCCAACATGATGATCATAAGTGTAAATCTCAAACATACATTCACACCAGAAAAGAGCGCTACCCTACATGAGATGGTTGAAATGGGTGAAGTAATTTATAGAGTGAGAAAGTAGCAACAGGAAGCAATGGTCGATTCTATTAGTCTTTGATTAATCATGTAAGAAATTACTCAAATTATGACCTCTCTAAAATTGCTAATGAGGAGTCTTTCTCACTTGTATCTTCAATATGATTCTGTAATTGATTCAGCTTTGAAATAGTTGGTAAATAATCAAGATCTATGATTACCTGAATTCGAATGTTTGGGATGTTGATTTAAATACTTCCCACCCACACAGCTGGCTAAGGAATTAAATTGAATTTGTGTGAATATTTATTGATGAATGGATGTTGATCTTGTTGTTGAAATTGAGTTGCTATGAGGATTTGATGATCTATGTTACTGATTGTTGAGAAATTAAGATGAAATCTTGGATGAAATCTTGGATGAAACTTGATAGCTAGCAATTTTTGTTATGATTGCCTTGATGAGTCCTCTAGATGAAGATTACAAATGTGAGATGAATTGATAATCAATGAAACATGAGATGAACTAGATATGAGAAATTTAACCAGATCTACTTTCTCTCTCTAAAGTCTAGAGAGAGAAACTCTAGTTTTGGTCTTCCAATTATATAAAAAATTGATAGTAGCACCCTAACCAATTTATAAAATCATGAAGAGTATTTGGGGAGGTTGAAGATGATGCAGAGCCGGCCCTGGCCCAAAGCGAGCAAAGCCTCGCTTTGGGCCACGAAATTTTAGGGGCCACAATTTTCCTGAGTTGCCTCTAAAGTTTGTATATTCTAGGCTTAGTTTTAGCCCAATTGAGCGGCCCAGCACTGCCGTAAAAAATGAAAATCAGTAACGGCAGCCACTAACGAGTACTAAGCTAAGGGTGGCCCCACTTCTTTTAACTTTTTTTTAAGTGTGGGTCCCTTCCATGGTAAATCGTATCTCCTCTCTGTCTCATCTCCAATCCCACTCCCAAGTCCCAACCATGTCCATCTATTTTCCAAAAACCATGTCCATCTAATTTAATCCCAACCATCCAGAGACGTTGCACTTTTATTTATCAAATCTATCTTATTTCTCTTGAAATATATCTATCTTATTTATCTTTCAACAGAAAAATCAATCTTATTTATATTCCATCATTCATCACCTCCCCATATAATATTTATATATAATTATTTATCCATAATCAAAATCTTATTCTCAAAATATTTGGAGGTCACATTTGTTCGAAATAGATTTTATCATTTTTTGACTTATGTAAATATATATATATATATATATAAAATATATATATAATATATACATATTATGTGAGAGTGTGTATCGGCTTTAAACATGTAAGACAACCTGAACGGTCTTTACATGTCTTTCGGGATCAAAATATTTTTGATTCATGGTAGTTAATAGGACTAATCATGATTTAATTTTATATTCTATTCATATATCGATACATATTAAATACAACGAATAGAACAAAAATTGAACTAGAAAATGGCGTTGTGAATAAAAGATAAATTAAAAGACTACATTTTTTTTTGTTGAACTTTTTGTTGAACTAATCAAAAGAGTAAATGATAAATCTATAGATTTGTTAACTATTTTATTTGCGCTTAATATTGTCAAGAGTACCAAGAGCTCAACTAAATACCCAACATCCTACTTTGTTTAATTAATTTTCAAAAAACACTTTTGTTTAATTAGAGATACACCTCAATTTGGATGATTTAGTTAAGTAGACATGAGTGAAAATATGAGAAAATTACCGTCAATTGGTCTATTTCTTCGTCTTCAACGAATTACTAAATAATCTTAAGCTAACACATTTAGGAGCACCAATGGATTCTTATAAAATACCAAATTTTACACAATAATTTTATGTTTTTTGTGAAATTTTTTGCACAAGTTTTTACTGGGCCACATTTTTTTAAATGGCTTCGGGCCACCGAATTATCAGGGCCGGCCCTGAGATGATGGTGATGATGATTACCTCGGCTCAATTTGAAACCGATAATAACTTAAAGTGAGAGAAAAGAAGATGAACATTCCTAGAGAGAGAAAGAGCCGATGGCTTGGAAATTGGAAAGGGCAAAATCGTCATAATTCGTATGTGTGTTTTGCACACACTCTACTTAACTCCGAATTAACGGTTTCCGTCCATGTGGGGGTGTAAATCAAAAGTTTTAAAAAAACGGGGGTGTAGTCCTAATATTGATATAAAAGTGAGGGTGAATGTCAAAATCTCCCTTCTCGTTATTATCATCCTTGAAAAATTAAGGGTTATTTCCCTAATGGCCCCCTACATTGTGACCAGCTTCCCGCCTGGCCCCCCCACTTTACGAGAAATACTCATATGGCTCCCTTCCGTTATAACACCGTTACTCTCTCTCCTCCATCTCTTTTTCTCTCTCTGTCATGTCACGCCACATCATTTGTTACGCCACCTCATCACCTTTTCCGGCAGAGTTCGCCTGCCGGCCAAATTTCCGGTCGGCGACCTTCAAACTAAAAAAAAAAAATTCTCTTCTTCTTCCTCTCTCTCCTGTTTTCTCTTTCTTTTTCTTCTTCCTTTCTCTCTCTCTCTCATCTTCTTCCTCTCTCTCTCTCTCTCTTCCCCTTTCTTCTCACTCTCTCTCTCTCTCTAAAATGGTCGGCGAAGGGGGGAACCCTTCGTCGGCCGTCGGTCTGGGAAACCAGACCGACGGCCGGCGAAGGATTCCCCCCTTCGCCTGCCATTTTAGAGAGAGAGTGTGTGAGAAGAAAAGGGAAGAGAGAGAGAGAGAGGAAGAAGATGAGAGAGAGGAAGAACAAGAAGAAGAAGAAGAGAGAGAGAGAGAGGAAGAAGAAGAGGAAAAAAATTTAGTTTGAAGGTCGCCGGCCGAAAATTTGGCGGCCGGCGACCTCTGCCGGAGAAGGTGATGAGGTGACGTAACAGATGATGTGGCGTGACATGACAGAGAGAGAAAAAGAGACGGAGGAGAGACAATAACGGTGTTATAACGGAAGGGGGCCATGCGGGTATTTCTCGTAAAGTGGGGGGGTCAGGCGGGAAGCCGGTCACAAAGTAGGGGGCCGTTAGGGAAATAACCCAAAAATTAATCAATCAAGTTTATGAATTATCTTTATTTTATGTGTTTATTTAGTTCGTTTATCATAGTTTTAATGGTGGATTCTATTACTTTATCGTTTCCGCAACAATCTACATCAACTGTCTTAAGAAAAGAGCGACGACTCCCGCCTCGATCAAGTAAGAAGATAAGTGTTCGTTTTCATATTTATATGATTTTATAGTATGACATTATCTAGCTGTCAAGAATTGATTCCGTAACCCGAAACCAACAAGAACTGACATACCCGTTGAAGGAAGATTCGTACATATCGTGCCATCAAGCAATGCTACAGCAGAATGAAGGAAAGCAAGGAAGAAGCTGTGACAACTGCTCCAACAATACAGAAGCTTCAGAGGTTTTCATCATTATTTGGGTATGTATCATTTGTTTCTTTTGCTTATTCATTAAATCCATTTGAATCATGGTGTTTAGATATCATAATAGAATCCAGTAACTATGCATCGATTTATTTATAGATAGATTCTCTAAAACAGCATAAGAGAATTGTATTATACAAACGTCTAATTGTTCATACGGGGAGTAATAGTCCGTTTCATTTTTTAGCCAGACGTCTCCACATAATCATAATAATTAATAATCATACAGTGGGAGAGGAAGGCGTGGGGAAATTAGTACTTCAAGTGGAGTTGCTCTGGGCAGAGTCAATCCTGAACCTTCAGTCATATCCACTGGGGATGAAGAAGGTGAGCTCAAATCAAATCCTTGTAGTAAGCGTGCCAATGTCATGTGAAGGATCTGGCTTGCAAAATTGATCCCTGGGCACATCCTTCTTCCAGACCCAAATGGTAGATACTCAAAATGTTGACCCCTAAAATCCATCTTGCTGCCCTCACCTTCATGGTCGAGAAACCTCTCTGGCCTGAACTCGGATGGATTTGACCACACTCGTGGGTCACGATGCAACTTCCATATGTTCATCAACACGCGGGTGCCTTCCTTTACTTTGTACCCTCCGATATTGCAGTCTTTGATGGTTTCGCGGGGTGCAACTGGAACTGCTGGGTACATTCGCAGTGTTTCCTTAACAATAGCTTGGAGGTAGACTAAGTTTTTGATGTCTTTGTCTTCTACGCGTCTATCTCTGCCAACTTTCGTGTCTAGCTCGTCTTGAGCCTTTTTTAAGACTCTTTTCTCGTTGAGTAATAAGGAGAGTGCCCATGTCAAAGAAAGAGATGTGGTGTCTGAGGCACCTAAAATCATACTCTGCATCAGTACAGAATCATTAACATTATTGCAGTAGATTGGGTCACGGAGATAACGATAGTTAAAAAGGAAATTCAACTTAAAGGTCTAAGGTGAGGCTATAACCCAAACTCGAAAAGCAAACATCAGGACCTAAATCCAAAATCAGCACTTCTATGTGACATTTTTGAAAAACTACCAAAGAAATACTTACGAGAGCGGTGGCCTTTATAACAGCATCTCGACTATGTTTGATGAAGAGAGGACCTTTTTCATTATCATCTGGGAGGATAGATATCAACACGTCCATGAAGTCGTTACCATCGCCCTCGCCATTGCTGCGCTTGCTGCTTCTAGACAGTAACGAACTCGACTTCTTATCTTGAAGCCATTTTTCGGCAACTATATCCATCTCCTTGGCTACCTTCTTCATGTTCTTTTTTTGTCCATCCAAATCAAACCAGCTTAGGAACGGAAGAGCATCCGATGCAGCTGAAACCCCTGATAGTTTAAAGAAGTCAGTTACTGTCTTATAGAGTTTTTGACCCTCAGCTTCTTCCGCATCGTCATGGTTAGAATCACCATAGTTGCAAACTCTCTTTCCTACAACTAAGTTCAATACAATGTTCAAGGTCAAATACCCAAATATTTGCCCCATTTCCAGCTTAACTGGACCATTTCTAGGTTGGGTGTCTTCCCAAATTCGGTACAACCCTTTGATGAAAATGTCGATCTCAGTGTGAGGGATATGCTTGAGCAGCTCAAGGCGTCGAGGGGAGAGTAATTGGAGGGTAGATATTTTACGAATCTCACGCCAATATGGGCCGTAAAAGGCGAAGGCCAAGAAAGCATAGTCATATGTCATGTGATTTCCAGCAGCACTAGATGAACGACTAGCGAGGAACTTGTCGTTGGTGGTGAAGCATTCCTTTTCCATTTCCCAACTACTTACAACTAGAGTTGGGTATACCCCTTGCCGGATCATGAAGATAGGTCCAAACTTATCAGCCATATCTCCCAGAACTCTAAACGGAGGTTGAGATCCTACAAGTTGAGGAAGATGACCGACTATAGGCCATGAACCCGTAGCCTCCGGCGGACATCTCACTTCGGTAGCCCTATAACAACTTAATAAGGGTTTTATTAGATAAAAGAAGAAGGATATGAAGGCTAATAGGCCTACAATACTTTGAAGTTGGAGGGAAATGGGCATATCCATAGATTTAGCTACTTCTTGGTACGATGATTGAGAGAGAGGCAGGAATTGTATGCAAGATATAAAATGAGTGAGTCTGCGGATTTTATTTTCTTTTATAAAACAAACAAAACCAATCATCTTAAAGAGATAGCAAGTGCCTGTAATTTCCTTCTTTTACAAAACAAACAAAACCTATCATCTAGAAGAGATCAATCACACCTCTCTCTCTCTCTCTCTTTTACAAAACAAACAAAACCTTTCTTTTACAGAACAAACAAAACCTATCATCTAGAAGAGATCAATCACACCTTCATCTCTCTTTTACAAAACAAACAAAACCTCGCTGCCTTCTACTGATGCCTTCTAGGGAGTTAACTTTACTTTTTCTTTTCTTTTTTTTTTGAGAAATCGACTGCGGTCTTCGTTAGTTGTTACAAGACATTGATACATCATTAAGATGTGATAAGCACGATAACCGCCTAAGTAGAACCAATAATTAAAGAGGTCTAAAGTCCGACAGCATCTACTTCCACCGAGTGAGTTAACTTTATTGTGCAAGAAGAGATAAGAACTCATTAAGATCCACCGACGTTTTTCCACTCGGTCAACCGAAAGGATCGGGTCCGTGAATAAATAAACTTTTGATACCTATCCACATGATTCCCAGCCACATGATTCCCACCCACTACCCACATTCTAGTTGAAGACGGGGTCCTATTCAATCAATTTGAAAACCAACTTGGCCGTAGTGGTAGTTGATCCAGGTGGGCACTTATTTTTTTTTTGGAAATTGATTGGAGGTTGCTTAATTGGCACAATTTTTCTTTTTTTTGAAATCGACTATTATCTACGATAGTCATTACAAGCCATTGATCTATCAGGAATATGTGATAAACACGATAACTGCCTACGTTCAACATTAATGAAAGAGACCTAAAGCCCGACAACATAAGAGGCCTAAAGCCTGACAAATTTATTACATTATTTACACCTTTAGTAATCCAAGTTCAATAAAACATGGAATCGAACCTGAGACCTCCAGGATTTTGGAGTTTATGTCGACACTTTCAACCACTTGGGCAAGCAAGTGTTGACGTAATATCAATTTGTTCGATTTTGAGAACTTTTTTTTGTTGAAATTGAAATGCATTAAACTACGAAATAGTTAACGTTACATAAATAAACATCAAAATTTCATAAATGAAGAATTGCATAGAATATCTTCAATCTATAAAGTATTCTTCATTCTGCAGCCTGCACATGCCTTTGTTTGGGTTAACTTTGCTGTGCAAGAAGAGATAAGAACTCCTTTGGAACATCATCTCAAATGCAAGACACAATTTGGGATGTGGTGGCATTTATTTATAAGATGTTAAAAACAGGATACATAATATTTGAGATTCCTTCGAAAGTAATATGAGCACTATGACGCAACAAAAAATTTCGAAAAGAAATAGATCTTCGTCTAGAACTTTTAAAACTCAGAAAAAACCTTAGATCTTCGTCTAAAGACTATAGAACCGAAACTAAGAAGATAAAATTAAAATACTGAATTCTTATTGATCAACTTCATTAAACTAAACAACTACTAAATCCCCTTTATATAGCATTAGGGGTTTCCTAAGGCCGCGGCTTTGGGGAATAAAGAAAATTCTCCGGGGAATAAAGACTTTTCTTAAAACTAGTCAAACAAGATTGACTTTTATGTTTCTTTTTATTGCTAAGGGGCTTCTAATTTTAGAAGATGCTATAAAAAAAAAGACTCCTCCATCTCATCACCTCTCTCTACCACCTCATCTTCACGCCATCTCATCATCTTCTCCGACGAAGGTCGCCGACCGGCCAATTTTTCGGCCGGCGACCTTCAAACATTAAAAAAAAAAAATCTCTCTCCTCTCTATCTCGAATTTTTTTTCCCCCTCTCTCTCTCTCTCATATCTAGAGAGAGAGGAAAGGGAAAAAAAATATTTGGAGAGAGAGAGAGGAGAGAGAAAAAAATTAAAAATTTTTTTTTTTATGTTGAAGGTCACCGCCGGCCGGAAAATTGGTCGTCCGGCGACCTTCGCCGGAGAAGATGTTTAGGTGGCGAGAAGATGAAGTGGCAGAGAGAACAGATGTGATGGAGGAGAACTTTCAAAAAAAAATGTATTATGTATTCCCCATAAAAATTTATTCCCCGGAGAACTTCCAAAACAATCTGGATATTTATCAATATATACCCATCCATATTTTTTTAACCATATATAATATTCTTGATCTTTAGATATATCTTTCAATACAATAGTTATATGACAGGTGGGTCTTTTTATCGGATAACTACGTCCTCGAGATCGAGGTTTTAACTTTTTCACGATAGTACCCTCGTTGACTTCGGCTTGACTAATGATTAAATCTGTTTCGTTGAAACCCATATTGTGACTAGCATTTGCTGCTGCGGAATAAACCAATTTAAAAATGGGATAACATGCTCGATAAGGCATGAGTTCTAGTATCATAAGTGTTTCCTCGTAGGAACGCCCACGAATCTGATCAATTACCCTTCGTGCTTTGTGAGCAGACTTACATATATGTTGGCCTAAAGCGTATACTTCTACATCCGGGTCCCTCTTTATCATAAGGTTCACTTCTCACCAATGAACGATGAGCACCTATATTCACTTTATTAACATTAACGACGAGATCTATTATCATTTCTCGCATGCCCCCGGAAATTAAGAGTAGGTGCAAATTCTCCCAATTTGTGACCCACCATACGATCTGTTATATAAATGGGCAAATGCTCTTTTCCATTATGAATAGCAATTGTATGGCCGATCATTGTGGGTATAATGGTAGATGCCCGTGACCAAGTTACTATTATTTCCTTTTCCCCCTTCATGTTGAGCTTTTCAATTTTTTATTCCCCTGAGAATTTTCTTTATTCCCCAAAGCCGCGGCCTTTCCTAAACCTAAACAGACTCTTCTAATAAATAAATACTAGTTTCTTAAACTTAATCAAATTCTAATAACAACTTCTAATTAAATTAAATACTTGAGTCTAAAACCTAGAAGGTTTCTTAAAAATATAAAACTGGTAATTCTCTACTAAAAAAATTTGAAAACTGCTAAAATAACTGAACTTGATAATATGTAATATTCTTTGAAGATCTTCTGAAAATCTCCCTGCATCAGTCTCCTCCACTACAAAAAAAAAACTTGCCTCGAATTTAGTGATTGACTTGAATGTTCTCTTTTGATATGTCTTTTTCGTAAATTGTGCATAGGAATCACTAAACTTTCAGATTGGTCTGAAGATTTTATTAGGTCACAGAAAAATTCTTGACTATAATTGTGATTCGATTCAAACTCCCTTTTCACCCCCAAAAATAAACTTGTGAAGTTCATGAATACGGAGATCGATAATTACCAACTTTGATGAAGAGCTTCCGATAATTTCCAAACTACTCCATATGACACAACTTGAGATTCACAAAACACTGAAAACGAATCTTCGTATGAAGGAAAATCAATTGGGCTAAGGCCTGACTTCCAACGTTTTTCACATTCGTTTGATTTAGCTTCCTGAACAACGTCCTTTGACTGAATTTTCTGAACAACGTCCTTGGTCTCAATTTCCTGAACAACTTCCTTTGACTCAATTTCCTGAAAAAGTTCTTTTAACTCACTTTTCTGAACAACTTCTTCAGAAACAAATCTTTCATCGTGTAAATTGATATTAGGAGACTTATCCTTGAACATAATAACCTCATATTTTGCTTCATGAATAATGTTTGTTGAATTGTCTATTATTACAACTTCTAGTGATTCAACATTCTTTAGTGGAGCTTTTTTTTTACGTTTTTTGTATTAACGCGGGGTTGTTCTTCCCTCTTAAATCCAAAGTTTCTATAGTCCCGCTCCCAAGCTTCAGCTTTTAAGGCCAAGTTGTATGCGTCTTGAATAGTCCATAAATTAACTAACCTCACCTTTCCTCTCAAACTACATCTCAAGTTAAATTTTAATCCGTTCAGAAATCGATCTATTAGAGCATTATCAGGTTCTGTAACGTTTTCCATACTGTTTCTTTGAGCCAATTTTAAGAAATCCTTGTAATATTCACCCACTGAACGCAACCCTTGTCTATAATTCGGGTATATCCTGAACAACTATTGTTGATAATCAAGAGGTAAGAACCATTCTCTCAAGTTCTCTTTCATAGACGACCAAATTTGGATTTGAGTCTTTTCTTGTCTCATCCTTGGAAGTTGTAATTGATCCCACCAATCTGCGGCACTCCTTGTAAGTTTATAAGCAATGATTTTAACTATCTTCTCATTAGGAATAGTAGCCCACATATTGACTTGCCGTTCGACCTTATCTAGCCAATCGAAGAACTCTTCTATAGTTAAATACCCATCGAAAAATGATATCTCTTCATTGATCTTGTACTCATTGTAATCTCTACGTGGGTGAACTTGAATTGAAAAATTGTAACCATGATAACATCTCTCCATATTGATTGATTACAAAATAGATAATGGAAAAATAATATGGATTCTTTTTTTAGTTAAACCAACTTTAGAAGCATCTTTGGCAAATCCATTGATATGTTCTAAAGTGATGTTCGCGTAGATGATATTGAACCAGGCGAATCCTCGTTTTTTTATGCCAACTGACGCAGCGGAAAATTTCAAAAAGAATTAGATCTTCGTCTAGAACTTTTAAAACTCAGAAAAAGCTTTAGATCTCCGTCTAAAAACTATAAAACCGAAACTAAGAAAATAAAACCAAAATACTGAATTCTTATTGACCAACTTCATTAAACTAAACAACTACTAAATCCCCTTTATATAGCATTAGGGGTTTCCTAAACCTAAACAGACTCTTCTAATAAATAAAATATTAGTTTCTTAAATCAAATCAAATTCTAATAACAACTTCTAATTAAATAAAATACTTGAATCTAAAACTTAGAAGGTTTCCTAAGAATATAAAACTGATAAAACTAATAATTCTTTACTAAAAAAAATAGAAAACTACCAAATAAATAAACTTGATAATATGTATTATTCTTTGAAGATCTAATGAAAAACTCCCTGCATAACACTATGACATACGCGACTTGATCTTCTAGATACTTGAATGCTTATGAATTCACTCGGAGGCTTCTTTTTTCGAAAGTATAGACAGACTAGAATATTTTTGAAATCAGAATTATATTCTGGACACATTTGGAACACAAATTTCAGAAGAGAAGATAAGAAGAAAATGAATGAAATGAGTTATGAATGAATTTGGGTTGTTTATATAGGAATAGCAATGGACTCGCCTTCTTATCTTCAAGCCATTTTTCGGCAACTATGTCCATCTCCTTGGCTACCTTTTCATGTTCTTTTGTTGTCCATCCAAATCAAACCAGCTTAGGAACGGAAGAGCATCTGAAATAGTTGAAACCCCAGATAGTTTGAAGAACTCACTTATCACCTTATAGAATCTTCAACCTTCATTTTCTTCTCCATCATCATGAGAAGAATCACCATAGTTGTAAAGTCTCTTTCCTACAACTAAGTTCAATGTAATGTTTGTTAGAAAAAATAACCTAATTAGTTTGTTCAGGAATATGAAGATAAAACGATGTGAAAGTAAAAGCACAGACACCAAGATAATTTAACGTGGCAAAAAAACCTCTCCCAGATAGAAGGTAAAAAACCACGGGACCTAGTCCAGAAATCTTCCACTATGATTAAATAATGGGTTACACAATTCTTCACCAAACCTATGGTAGATATACCAATTGTTCAAGATGTGTGGAAACACTCTTGCATAACAATTCTTCCCTAAACAAATAGAGGATTAACCAACTCTTCAAGATGTGTGGAAAAACTCTTGGATAATAACTCTTCCCTAAATAAATAGAGGATTAACCAATTCTTCCCCAAACATATGGTGGATAAACCAAACAAGAAATGAGATACAGAGATTTCTTACTACCATTAGGATTTGAACAAATCTTAGATTACCAAAGGTTGAAGAAGATAACCACAAACTAAATTGCTTCACAAGATTAATAATCTTCTTTTCTTCAATTCAATATTCTTCTCTTTCAATCTATCTTGAAAGAACCACTAATCTCTCTTTCTCTGACCTCTCTTTGTTCTTATCTCTCTGATCTCTATCTCTCTCTAATCTGACAGGATATCATCTGAAAGGATTCTCTAGTAACTCTCCCAACTGGGAGGATACTTTCTTACTTGAAAGTATGAATAATTTCATCCCTTTCATTCCCTATTTATAATGACAAATAAGGAGATTTACCAAAAGAAATAGGAATTCCTTTTTAGGCTTGAAAAAATAGAAGTTTCTATTATTTTTTTCTCCAAATAAGAAATAAGGGAAATCCTATTTCAATCAGGAATCTTTTTTAGACAAGGGGGGCCCAACAATGTTCAAGGTCAAATACCCAAATAATTGCCCCATTTCCACCTTAACTGAATCATTTCTAAGTTGGATTTCTTCCCAAGTTTGGTACAACCCTTTGATGAAAATGTTGATCTCACTGTGAGGGATATGCTTCACCAACTCAAAAGGTCGAGGGGAAAGTAGTTGGGAGGTATATATTTTACGAATCTCACGCCAATATAGCATGGTCATATGTCATGTGAGTGCCAGCAGCACTAGGTGGACGACTAGCGAGGAACTTGTCATTGGAGGTGAAGCATTCCTTTGCCATTTCCCAACTACTTACAACTAGAGTTGGATATACCCCGAGCAGGACCATGAAGATAGGTCCAAACTTGTCAGCCATATGTCCTAGAACTCTAAACCGAGGTTTAGATCCTACTAGTTGAGGAAGATGACCGACTATAGGCCATGAACCCGTAGCCTCCGGCAGACATCTCACTTGGGTAGCCTTATAAGACCTAAATAAGGGCTTTATTAGATAAAAGAAGAATGATATGAAAGCTAATAAGCCTACAATATTTTGAAGTTGGAGGAAGATACGCATATCCATAGATTTAGCTCCTTGTTGGTTGGATAGTTCAATGAGAGGCAGGAAGGGTATGTAAGACATCAAATGAGTTAGGGTGCTGATTTTATTTTCTTTTTCAAAACAAACAAAATCTATCATCTAGAAGAGATCAATTACACCTCTCTCTAGAAGAGATCAATCACACCTTTCTCTCTCTCTCTCACACACACACACACACAAAACAAACAAAACCTTTCTTTTACAAAACAAACAAAACCTTTCTTTTACAAAACAAACAAAACATATCATCTAGAAGAGATCAATCACACTTCTCTCTCCCTCTTTTACAGAACAAACAAAACCTTTCTTTTACAAAACAAACAAAACATATAATCTAAAGTGATCAATCAGACCTCTTTCTCTCTCTTTTACAAAACAAGCAAAGCCTATCATCTTGAAGAGACCAATTACACCTCTCACTCTCTCACAAAACAAAAACCTTGCTGCCTTCTATTGTTGCCCTCGAGTGGGTTAACTTTACTGTGCAAGAAGAGATAAGAACTCCATTAAGAACATCTCCCATGCAAGACTCAATTTGGGTTGCAAGATGATGTATTATAAATATAGTCCAATATAGTCTCACATTGTTCAATTGCTTAAACTTTTCTCTTGTACTACTCCTTATAAAGATCTTATGTAATAGCTATGAAAATCAATATAAATCATTACAATTATCTTTTCTTACATGGTATGAGAGCCTAGTTTTTCTTTCTTGACAATAGTTAGTCAATAGAGTCTTCTGCTTTGCCGGCAGCGGTAGTCCCATTAATGGCTATCGTCCGCCGAAATTTCGTCAGTTTTTAGTTTGCTTCAAGTTTAGTATTTTTTTCCAATAAGAGTAGCTCTCTTATATTGTTCAAATCTAGTCATTATTCAATACTTTTCTCAATAGTATTTGAAACTGATGAAGATTAACAAGAAGAAGAAATCAAAACAAGAGTGATTTGTTGAAGAAATCAAAAGATCTCAAGCATTTCATATGCCTCAGGTTCTCTACAACATGAAATCTATATGGATCAATGGTCATTTAAATGAAGGTCGTGAGAAATTGGAAAGCTATTAGAGAGGGGGGAAGATTTTATGGGTTTTTCTTAATCTAGTTATTTACCCCATGTTTCTCTTGAAACTATACTTATAGTTGTCCAAAATTTTGATCTACTAAATGATGCACACCACATGTTTGATAGAATGTGTGAAAGAAATTAAGCTTATTCTCATAGAGGGTTTTCTTTTAATGTTTTTGTAAACATATTTGTGGGTTCATTAATGGCAAGCGAATTCATCCTTTTAAGTTGATTTTCTCATACTTCTTATATCCAAGATGAGAACTCTCAAATGTTTGTTCCTTTAGTAAGCTACTTGGTTCCATTAGATTTTCTATAAGATCAAATGAAGAGGAGATAAGAGAGAGTATAAATGAAGAATAGAAGTGGGAAGGTCAAGATCGATGATTGCTAGTGTTTATGTTCAACAACAAGATCAACATCAACAAAACCTGGCAATCGTGCCAACTTTTCTTCAAATGGAGAAAAGCAAAATCAACAACAACATCAACATCAACAAAACCTGGCAATGGTGCCAACTTTTCTTCACATGGAGAAAAGAAAAACAACAACAAACAACAACATAGCAACCTCACAATGATGCCTCTATATCAAAATTAAGTCAAAATCTACAAATTTGTTTAGCAAACTCATGAATTTTTCACTAGCAAAAGTCATTCATTTGAGAGGGAATATTAGAAATATAGTCCAATATAGTCCCACATTGTTCAATTGCTTAAACTTTTCTCTTGTACTACTCCTTATAAAGATCTTATGTAATAGCTATGAAAATCAATACAAATCATTACAATTCTCTTTTCTTACATCATGTGGCGACATTTAATTTTACAGGAAATTGGGCCCAAAAACCAATTTTAAATTTTTTGTAAGTTAAAAAGAAAAGTTATATTTTTTTAGTTCAAAACCCAACAATTTATATTTTTTGTTTAAGACCCAAATATTTGTATTTTGTTTGGTGAAAACCCCAATATTTTTTGCAAGGGGATGCAAAATTATTGCAAAACTGTCGCCAAGTGTTGCATGCAAAGTTGTCGCAAGGTGTTGCATGCAAAGTTGTAGCCAAGTGTTGCAAAGTTGTCGCAAGGTGTTGCAAAGCTGGGACAAGTTGTCGTAAATTAAAAAAATACATATGGAGCTGAAAACTAAAAAAAAATTGACTGATCTTTATTTGCCAAATCAAAATATTTGAAGGGATTTTTGACTAATTTTCCTTAATTTTAAGATGTCTAAAGAGAAAACTCAATAATTGAAAAACTCAATGTTTGAGATTTCTCTTGAGGACCTCAATTCCGCATCAACATTTTCAATATAAAAATAAAATTATCTATCTAGGTGTGAGAGGCAGTTTCTAATTCAAAAACGGCGGTTTGGTTTCAAATTGAATAGGCGGTTTCATGGCTTGTGGTGGTTTGGAATATGGTTGGCGGTTTCCAAATTGGATGGGTTCCAATTTTGGATTCAATTAGTCGGCCAAGTCCCTATTGATGTCGGCTTATATTATTATTATAAATAGGGGTTGAGTTCCACCACTAAACATTATCAACACAACAACTCAAGAGCTCAATTCAATAGAGAGCTAGATAGAGTGAGAGCAAGTAAGAGAGAAATTTTGTTCATAGTTTTGGGCGGTGTTTAATTTCTCGGTCGTCGAAGATTTAGTATAGAAGGTTGATTTCTATACGGTACCATCTTGGGACGAACTTGCGGGTTGTGTGAGTCGTCTTCATCTATCCTTCAATAAAGATTTCTTGTTCGCCTGAGGACGTAGGCTTTAAAGCCGAACTTCGTTAATTCTGTTCGCATATTTAGATTTTGACTTAGCGTTTCGATTAATTTTCATAGTCGGATCAATTTCTAGGATAGGTTCGATAGCTTCCGCGACTTTTAGTTCTATCAATTGGTATCAAGAGCCTTGTTGAGATTGAACGAAGAAGAAGATGGGATCGAGAAGTGGTACGGTCAAAACAGGGAAATATGAGATAGGGAAGTTCAATGGGAAAAACGATTTTTCTTATTGGCGGATGCAGATGAAGAATCTGTTAATCTCGCAGAAATTACACAAGACGTTGACGGGAAAGAAACCAGGAGATATGTCAGATGAGGATTGGGAAGAGTTAGATCTCGAAGCACGGGCTACCATTATGTTGTGTCTTGAGAGGGACGTGGCGTTCCTAGTAGACGAAGAAACAACGGCGGCGATTGTGTGGTTAAAGCTAGAAAACAGTTTCATGACGAAAACTTTAACGAATCGGGTCTAAGATACATAACCGATTTGCGGAAAAATCTAATTTCCCTCTGTTTGTTGGAGCGGAACGGCTGTAAGATAATTATAGAGAATGGCTCCATAAAAGTCGTTAAGGGTTCTTTGGTGGTAATGAGAGGTACTCGTTACGGTAATTTATACAAACTTTTGAGGACAACAATTACGGGAGATGTAACAGTAGGAATCAGTGGAAGGGATCCAACTGCTAGTACGAGGCTTTGGCATATGCGCCTTGGACATATGTCAGAAAAGGGTCTATCTTTGATGTGCGGGAAAGGCTTGTTAAAGGACATGAAGAAGCCTTGCATGGAGTTTTGTCAGCATTGTGTGTTCGGGAAGGCACACAGGGTGACATTCTCTACAAGCAAGCACAGGAGCAAAGAGGTATTAGACTACGTACATATCGATGTCTGGGGACCGGCAAAGTTGCCTTCCAAGGGTGGTTCCAGGTATTTTGTTACATTCGTTGATGATCATTCGAGATTTGTCTGGCTTTATTTTCTGAAGCATAAGAATGAGGTATTCAACACGTTTCTGGTATGGAAAGCAATGGTTGAGAACAAAACTGGTCGAAAGCTGAAGACGTTAAGATCGGATAATGGGACCGAGTACACGGATGGGGCATTCAAGGAGTTTTGTAATCAGGAAGGCATTGTGAGGCACTGGACAGTAGTAAACACACCTCAACAGAACGGAGTCGCTGAGAGATTGAACCGTACACTACTTGAGAAGGCTAGATGTATGCGCTCCAATTCGGAATTAGGCGTAGAATGGTGGGCAGAATTTGTTGCTACAGCTTGTTATATTATGAACAAGTCTCCACATTCTTCTTTAGATTGCGGCATACCTTACGAGGTGTGGTCAGGTGAACATGCAGATTACGGGAGACTTAAGGTTTTCGGTTGTACGGCCTACTACCATGTTAAAGGTTGAATAGGCGGTTTCATGGTTTGTGGCAGTTTGGAATGTGGATGGCGGTTTCCAAATTGGATGGGTTCCAATTTTGGATTCAATTAGTCGGCCAAGTCCCTATTGATGTCGGCTTATATTATTATTATAAATAGGGGTTGAGTTCCACTACTAAACATTATCAACACAACAACTCAAGAGCTCAATTCAATAGAGAGCTAGATAGAGTGAGAGCAAGTAAGAGAGAAATTTTGTTCATAGTTTTGAGCAGTGTTTAATTTCTCGGTCGTCGAAGATTTAGTATAGAAGGTTGATTTCTATACGGTACCATCTTGGGACGAACTTGCGGGTTGTGTGAGTCGTCTTCATCTATCCTTCAATAAAGATTTCTTGTTCGCCCGAGGACGTAGGCTTTAAAGCCGAACTTCGTTGATTCTGTTCGCATATTTAGATTTTGGCTTAGCTTTTCGATTAATTTTCATAGTCGGATCAATTTCTAGGATAGGTTCGATAGCTTCCGCGACTTTTAGTTCTAACACTAGGATATGTCACATAAGTAATTTTAGAGTGTCTCTCTTGAGAGTCTCTATGATAAATGTTCCACATTATTATGGAGTGTCTGATAGAATGAAGACAGATACTGATATTTAAGAAAAATTAATTATTGACATTAATATCCTTCTATTTTGAGTCAATTTACATGAAGAGTATTTTATAAAAGCAGTTGGATGTAATCTATATTAAACTCCCAATAAAAATGTGTGGTTAGACTTATCCCTCCCGTAATCGACTGACTTGTTTAATTATAATAGATAGTGCCACTGATTTTGTGCGCAATTACAGAAGCATCGAAATTAGATAACATTTTGAAATCTAGTGCCACCGATTTTACAGAAAGATATAAAGGGTATAGGAAACAGTATGGAGGGAGCAGATAAGGTAGTATTATAAGACCTTAATTTGGACAGTGAAATTGAAGAACGTGGACAACTGAAAGAAGAAGATATCCATATTAGAGGTGGGAAGGGACAGGTGGTTACACAAGTAGATAGAATAGTAGTCGAAAATAACTCGGCCTCGTGGAGGAAAGCGGCTAGAGAAATACATAAACAACCTAAAACGGTGGAAAATTCTAGAACATCTTCTACGAAGAGAGGCAAATCAGATAGAGAAGTGGAGGATTATGAAGATGGTGAAGCTAAAAAGAAGAGGAAAATGTTAGGAGAAGAGAACTTAGTTGAAAGGGTTAAGGCGGCCAGTCCATTAAGGTCGCAAACCCATCAAGGCGGCCAGCCATGATGATAGTACAAAGTTGGAATTATCGGAGGGCTGGGAATGACCCGACAATTCTGCACTTGCGGGCGGTTAAACCGTGTATATGTTCTTGTCGGAAACTAAATTATCACAAAGATCGTCGGAGATTTGGATACATAAAATAATTTATAAGAATTTTCACATTATACCGGCAAATGGACTCAGTGGAGGTCTCTAGTTACTATAGGATGATGAGATAGACATTGAAATTATTTCGTTTTCTAAAAACTACATTCATTCGAGGATTAAAGAAGTGGGAAGGGCTGAGAAGTGGAGCTTAGTTTTGGTTTATGGACCTCCAAATAGCAACGAGAGAGAGGAGTTATGGGAGGTTGTTAGGAGTTTAAGCGCACGGATGAGGGAGTCATGGTGTGCCATGGGTGATTTTAATTCTATAACAGGAAAAATAGAAAAATGGGGAGGCAAAGGCTTAAACAAGAGAGTAGCAGAACAGTTTCGTAATATGATATCGGGTTGCAATTTGATTGACTTAGGGTTGTCGGGTCTGACGTATACTTGGGTAAATGGAAGAGGACTAGAACATCATATTAGAGAAAGACTGGATAGAGTTCTAGTCTGTCCGGATTAGAGAACTCGATTCCCAGATGCACTAGTCAAACACCTCCCTAGGTTGAACAGTGATCAAGCACCGATTATTCTAAATACTATAAAAGCTAAAATTAAAGGTGTACTCCCCTTTAGATTTGAAGCTCATTGGATAGCTCATGAAGAATTTGAACACACAGTGAAAGAAGGATGGGACGAACTAATGGTACTCTTAATGATCGATTAGGGCAATTGTCGAAAAAATTGTCCAGATGGAGCAAGGACCATGTAGGTCAACTATTCTCACAAATAAAATTAGCAGAGGAGGACTTATTAGAAGTTCAGAAAAGACCTCTGTCAAGTGAGAGTATTGCACAGGAACGGGTAATTACAAAGAAGTTGGAGGAATTGAGAAAGTATGAAGAGGTTTTTGAGAGGCAACGGGCAAAGAAACATTGGGTAGAAGATAATGATAAGAACACAAAAAAATTTCACTTGTCCGTCTTATATAGGAGGAGGAAGAGCAACATTATGGCAGTAAAATTGAGGGATCAGAGCTGGTTTTCGGACCTTACTGTTATTATTAACATTTTTATCTCATTTCTACAGGGCTTCAAGAGCAGAGTATATTAAGGATTTTTCAGAAGAGAATGCTTTTGTGACAGGTACACAGATTGCTGATAATATAATTGTTGCGCAAGAACTATTTCATTCGATTGCTAATTCTACGGCAAAAGAAGGGTCTTTCGCTCTTAAGGTTGACATGGCAAAAGCATATGACCGAGTTGATTGGAATTTCTTGAGTGAGGTTCTTTGAAGGTATGGTTTTTTGGACAACACCCATCTCCTCATTATGAATTGTGTTTCGGCGGCTTCTTTCTCGTTATTGATAAATGGGAGACCGAAAGGGTATTTCTATAGCAAAAGAGGACTTCGACAGGGTTGTCCTCTTAGCCCGTATTTATTTATCTATTTTCAAAAACACTTGCTAAGCTGGTAAGTCATGCAGAAAACAATGGTTTATGTAATGGTCTTCATATAAATAGATATGCTCCAAGTGTGAGTCACCTTATGTTTGCAGATGATTTGTTCTTCTTCGGAACAGCCTCAGAATATAATATAGAGCAACTAAAACTTAATTTGGATTTATATGCGAGTTGCTCAGGTTAGTCAATCAATTATCAAAAATCTTCTATTCACTTTAGTAAAAATTGTGCGATGGCAAAGAGGAAAAGTATTCTGTACTTGTTACGGGTTAAAGAATGAAGGTTAATGATATTTATTTGGGGAACTTCCTGTTGAACCCGAAACACAAAATTTACTCTTATGAGTTTATTATAGACAAGATAGAGAGAAAGCTATCGGGGTGGAAAAGGTCTTTGTTATCGCATGCTAGTAGAACGATTCTACTAAAGAGTGAATTAGCTTCGATTCCCATTTATTTTGTTTCTACGAACATAGTTCCGAAAGGGGTGGTTGAGAAAATAGAAAAGGGCCAAAGAGATTTTTGGTGGGGTCATGGTTCAGAGGCAAAAAAGTTACATTATTTGAATTGGAAGAAGATGCAAGCGAGTATTAAAGAAGGGGGATTGGGAATTTGTGGTATGGGTCTTGTTAATCAAGCACTAGTTGGGAAACTCACATGGAGATTCATAACGGAACCAGATGCTCTTTGAGTGAGATTGTTGAAAGCTAAATATTACACAATTACTTTGCAAATGGATTATGGATACTTGAAATGGAGAAGCCACAGAAGTTCGGTTTTATGTAGCTTGGTGTCTATAGAAATCACGAAATAAATGTGTGTTCGAGCATGTTATTCCAAATCCTTATCGAATATTACAGGAAGATATTACGTTACAAAAGGAGTACTCGGGCACTCTCTTGAATATTGAACACACAATTGTAGAAACATTTGATCATAGCTCCTATTGGTTCCTACAAAGAGATACAGAAAGATAAATTATGATGCAGCGTTTACCGATGGAAGGGCGTCGATAGCAGCAGTATGTCGAAATGCGCAAGGAGAATTCCTTATGGCCTTTGTCAGAAAGTGCCCCATCTCGACAGCAGTTGAAGCTCAAGCTCAAGCAGTTAAGTTATCCATTGAGATGGCAAAAAGGTTACCAGAGTATGTGTGTATAGTTGAAGGAGACTCAAATACGGTCATAAGTGCGTGTTCGAAGAATTTAGAAGAAATTCCTTGTCGAATTTGAACTACTATGAGAGAAATACATAAGGGAAAGAAAAAGCTTCGGGACATAAAGTTCAACCACTAGGAGTGCAAACTCTGTAGCTCACTTATTGCCGAAACAATATTGTAATTCCAGTTTAGAGCAGACATTGGAGATCTATGATTCTCATTCTTATCTGGTAAGCCAGTTGGCGGCAGATGTCACCAATATATTTTCTCGCTCAAGTAGCTAATAAATTTAGGCATTTGCCTCGTTTAATCAAAAAAAAATATATACTTCGAAATCTGTGAAAATAATAGCTCTAGCAGAACAATAATCGAAAATCAAAGGTGAATTTCATTAACAAGATGTACAAGTATTTATAGACTTTTGTAACGGGAGAAATTGACATAATTACTAATACGGAAAATGTAACTCTAATTACAAAATTCCTTCTTGTCGATACTGTACTCAAATGTAAGAGATATCCTCTAGAGGTTAGAACTGTCATACCAGTTGAAGGAAGATTTTGTTGTTTCCCTGGTATTATGAAAAAACCAAGAATCCCCTTCCTGTTTTAATAAAAACAGGGATACACTTTAGAGTGTTTTTCTGAAATAAATTCAGAGATAACTTTAAGTATAAAAAAAATTACTGTTTTTGAAACAGATTAAAAAGAAAACTAATATAATTTTAAAACAGAAATTGATTAGAAGGTTAGAGAGAAAGCCGAGTCGAGATGTCTCTTTCCTTAAAACAGTGAATACCCTGCAATTAGTACTAAAACCAGTCAGATGTTTGTCTCCCAGGATACAACGGCTATACCTTTCAGGATGACGACTAAGAGTACTTCGTATTTCTGAAAGCGTGTGAACTTCAAACAAGCAGTAAGAACCAGATGCAAGTGACTACTTAAATTCTAAATGCTCTTAACTTTGAATGCTAAAATTTTCGTGTTTTGTTTGTTGGATTCTGTTTGGTATTTATAGAAGTATTTGTGACACTTCAGACAGGTGCTTATAGACGAATGGATGCTTCCCAACAGTCAGATATGACTGTTGGTTTTCGGGTGCCATCTTGACCGTCAGATCTCAACGAATCTATCAAGATCTCGCGCCTTGAACGCCCCTCGTTAGATCATCAACGGGTCTATCTTAAGGGCCCAATCATCCTGACCGTCAGATCAAATATATGACCGTAAAATCAAAGGCTCCAATCGCTCCTCGCGACAATGCAAAGTGCGTGCAGGCGCTTCTAAAGCGCCCTAAACGCCCACGTCGCGCGTGGTTTGCACCACGCGGAACACCTTTATATTTTAACCAACGTACCATAAATATATGGAAGATTCTATATAAGGAAATAAAACATTTCCTCCATCATAAATGTGGTACTAACTATAAGTCCCGGTTTAGCGTAATTGTACCAATACCAAACTAATTTTGTAATAACTCACTCATACGAAACCGGTTTTGGACAAAATTTCAGTCTGAATTCAAGAGCTCGACAAGACGAATCCAACGTGACGTCTTGCTCGAGATTCTGATGAATATAGCTACATCAAATTAAGGAAAAACCGGTCCAGCTGCTTTTGAGCTAGGTACCGATTCTAACAATCCCCCCACATGAGTGATTATTACATGTTCGGAAATCATAGCAAACTGACTGATCTTACTATCCTATAATGCTGACTGACAGTGGTTCTTTCGTGGAGTGTCGCTGCATCGGATGAAGGTGGCTTTAAAGTTTTGAACCTTCCCTAGTGATAACTATCAGGTTTACAAGGACAACAGTGAACTGTTAGTCTTGAACTGAGTCCTGTTATTTGTAAGCCAAATATAATTAACACACAGCTAATTCCTTACTTGTTTTAAGTTCTCGGTTGTGCTCTTTGTAGTCATCAACGTTCCTAGTTTCGTGTATGCATTAGAGAAGTCAGCCTAATAAGACCTCCTCATAAAACCGACACCAATTCCCACACATATAGGTGTTTCCTACTTAGGTACACCGCTATACCTTCCTTATACAAAAATGTTATTTTGCTAAATTTTTCGGATACATTAAAAGCTGTAAGCTTAACCTCTGCATTGCAGACAACACTGATTTCATCCTAGGAATGGGAAAGAGAAAAATTCTCTTTCAGTGTTATGTTCGAGTCAGGATATAACTTCAGTTTCCCTTTGAACCTAGATCATGGGATCTCCAGATTTCTAAGTAGAGTTTCATCATGCCTTTACTCATTTGCTTTAGGCAGTAAACCCATTCCCCTTGATGAAGCAATTACAAGATCTCTAGGCAGTCCCTTAGTGAAAGGATCAGCTAGGTTTTCCTTAGATTTTACATAATCTATTATAATAACTCCTTCAGATAGTAATTGCTTCACGGTATTATGTCTTCGACGGATGTGTCGAGACTTACCATTATACATACTATGTGTTTGTGCAATCGCAGCTTGATTATCACAATGAATCTTGATTGCAGTCACAGGCTTAAGCCATATTGGTATATCTTCTAAAATTTGTTTAAACCACTCGGCTTCTTTTGTAGCTTTATCCAATGTAATGAATTCTGAATCCATCGTTGATCTAGCTATACAGATTTGCTTAGAAGATTTCCAAGATTTGGCCCCTCCCAGTGTAAATACATAAACACTGGTTGACCTTGTATCATCGGTATCGGATATCCAGTTTGCATCACAATATCCCTCAAGTACTTCTGGGTACTAAGTATAATAGAGTTTATAATCTTTTGTATACCTTAAATACAGTAACAGCCTTGTTATGGCATCCCAGTGAGTTTTACTTGGATTACTAGTAAATCTGCTTAGTTTACTAATCGAGAGAGTTATGTCTGGTCTACTACAATTCATTAGATATATAAGGCTTCCTATAATCCTTGAGTATTCGAATTGTCTTACTCCATTCCCAGTATTTTTCATAAGATGAATGCTTGGATCTAATGGGTTACTACAGTCTTGAGATCATTTTTACTAAATTTTTCCAAAAAAATTTCAACATAGTGGGATTGAGATAATTATCCCTTTACTTGTCTTAGTAAGTTTGATCCCCAAGATTACTTCTGCTTTTCCTAAATCTTTCATATCGAAATTCTTAGAAAGCATTTTCTTAGTAGTGTTGATGACATCTAAGTTATTTCCCATAATTAGCATGTCATCTACATATAGACACAGAATAACACACCCTTTTATTTGTGTTCTTAATATAGACACATTTGTCACATTCGTTTATTTTGAATCCATTTGATAATAATGTATTATCAAATTTAACATGTCATTGTTTTGGGGCCTGCTTCAACCCATATAGTGATTTCACTAATCTACAAACTTTCTTTTCTCGGTCAGGAACCACAAACCCTTCAGGCTGGTTCATATATAGATTTCTTCTTCTAATTGTCCATTTAAAAAAGCTGTTTTCACATCCATCTGGTGAATTTCCAAATTATATAAGGATACTAACATTCTTATAGAGGTTATTCGACTCACCGGAGAGTAGGTATCGAAATAGTCTAATCCTTCTCATTGTCGAAAACCTTTTGCCACAAGTCTTGCTTTGTACTTGTCAATAGATCCATTTGTTCTTAATTTTTTCTTAAACATCCATTTGGAACCTAAAGGCTTACATCCAGGTGGAAGATCTACAATTTCCCATGTATGGTTTTGCGTAATGGAATCGATTTCACTATTCACATATTCTCTCCAGAATGGAGCTTCAAGGGTAACCATTGCTTCCGTGAATGTCTGAGGCTCATTTTCGACCATATAGGTGAGAAAATCAGGACCAAAAGTCTTAGATACCTTTATCCTTTTACTTTTTCGAGGTTCAACCTCATTTTTCTTTTCATCCATTCTATTTGTTTGAGATGTTTTTGGAATTTGGATATCTTTTTCCCTATCCCGTTTTCTGGTTCCAGAAGATTGATCCAAATTTTGTTTATACAGAAAGATGTGTTCAAATAACTCAGCATCCCTTGATTCTAAAATAGTATTTGGATGAATATTTGATATTTCTGATTTGTGTATTAAAAACCTATAAGCACCACCATTCATAGGAGGTCCTATATACACAATCTATTGTTTTTTGTCCTATCTTGACTCTTTTAGGAGAGGGACTAATACCTTTGCAAGGCACCCCCACACTGTCGTGAATTTAAAGGAAGGTTTCCTTTCTTTCCATATTTTATATAGAATTTTTCCTGTTTTTCAATGGAGCAATCTATTTAATAGATTGTTTGCTGTGAGTAAAGCCTCCCTCACCCCCCCCCCCCCCCCCCCCCCCCCACAAGTTTTGTGGTAAACCAGAACTTTTGGCACTTTTTGCACATAACTTTTGGCACATAAATTTTTCCTGAATAATGCCACTTTTGGCACATAACTTTTTAAAGGTAGATTCATATTCTCCTCTTCTGTCACTTTTTAGTGCTTTTATCTTTTTTTTATAATGCTAAGCGGGAGAAGCCCGAACGGAACACAGAGAAATAAGAAGTCAAAAAACAGCAAAGAAATCAAAATTACATCATTTCATTAGCCCCACCCTTTCCTCATTCTCACTGTCCCTCTAGAATCTGCATTAACAATATTGACTAATTCCGCCGGCAATTGACTAACATTCAAGTGAGTTACTCCCGGTCCTAACTTCATTTTTGACAAGTAATCAGCAGCTTGGTTTGCTTCCCTATAGACATGAAATACCCGAAAACTCTGAAATTGGCTCTTAAGCCTCTGAACTCTCTTCCATAACCGCCTCGCCATCCATGGTAATTTCTGATGTGGTTTTGCAAGAAGTAACTTGATATTCATCGAATCAAGACCAAGTTCAACTTCATGCAGCCCAGTACTAAGTGCTAACTCCAACCCCAACTCAACACCCTGCAGCTCATGTATAAAGATAGTATGCCCATCAACCTGTCCGGTGGCTGCTCTAACAACAATCCCCTCGGAATCTCGAATGATGGCTCCATACCCCGCATCCACCTCGTTTAGAGCACCATCGGTATTAATCATATATCTCCCTGCCATCGGTCGAGTCCATTTACATGAAGTATAGACCGGCTTTTGTAGAGAGATAGTAAGATTCCAGCGATCGATGGTCCTCCGATTCTCTCGGTGTCTTCAAACCGTTTGGTAACGGTATTCAGCTTGATCTGCACCGGGCAGCAATAGAATGAAATGAAGTCTTTGTTGATTTAGACTCAACACATGTTTGACACTTTTCTTTAGTGTCAGCTTTGAATTTTGGGATTAAATCCATATTCATTAAATTCTTTAATGAATGGTTATTTACATGGCCAGGTCTTTTATGTCAAATACTACAAGAATCAACAACAATATAAGCAACATTATCTTTATTAATAATTTTAGGAGATACAGTTATTACATTCATCTTGAATAACCCCCCACATAGATAACCCTTACGCACATACATACCACTCTTGCTTAATACAAAATTATTAGACTCAAAAACTAGCTTGAATCTATTTTTTGAAAGTAGAGAACCAGACAACAAATTTTTACGAATATCTGGTGCATGAAATACATCATTGAGGGTAACTTCTTTTCTCGATGTGAATTTCAGGACCACCTTTCCTTTCCCAGCAACTTGGGTAGTACTAGCATTTTCCATAAAGAGGGTTTCTCCTTCTGGAATTTTGGTATATGGAGAGAACAAATTTTTGTCTCCACAAATATGATTAGTGGCTCATGTATCAACCCAGCAATCACTAGGATTTCCACCAACCAAATTAACTTCAGAAACTACATTACATATATTAAGTTTCTGAAGGTCTTCTATTACTTCCTCCATTCCAGTAACCAAAGCACATAGGTTCTAGAGTTCTTCATCTTCCACAAGAGATGCCTGATTTTTAGCCTTCTTGTTCCTGTTGAATTTGTCGTTTTTAGTACGACAATCTCTAGCAAAATGACCATTTTTGCCACAATTGTGACAAGTACCATCAAAGCGGTCATTATTTTTCTTTGATGGCTTACCTGGTCTCATTCTCTTTCTTTTCGGTTTAGAGTTTGGTGCACCCTCAACCATGTTGACTTTTGCAGAAGAAGAATTATTCTTTTCTATCTTCTTCTCTGCATTACGACTATCCTCTTCAATTCTTAACTTGAGGATAATTTCTTCAAAAGACATTTCCTTGTTCTTATGCCTCAAGTAGTTCTTAAAATCCTTCCAAGATGGAGGTAATTTTTCAATCATGACCCTCACTTGGAATGATTCGTTTGCAACCATATTCTCATACTTCAATTCTTGTAAAAGAAGTTAAAATTGCTGGACTTTAACCATTATTGGTTTAATATCAGTCATTTTAAAATCTAGAAATCTACCCACTATAAATTTCTTAACTCATGCGGTTTCAGTTTTATATTTATTAGCCAAGATCTCCCAGAGTTCCTTAGTCGTGTCTATACCATAATAGACATTGTATAAACCATTTTTCAGTGAATTAAGGATGTAATTCTTACATAGAAAATCTGAATGCTTCCATGCTTCAATGGCAGATACATGTTGAACATCTTCATCCCTTTCAAGAGTCGGCTTTGGTTCAAATAGGTACTTGACTAACCCTAAAGTAGTCAAATAAAACATCATCTTTTGTTGCCAACGCTTAAAGTCAACTCCAGAAAACTTTTCTGGTTTTTCAGCGTGATTTGGACCAACTTGTTTAACAACGGATTCTGTTGTTGTTGCCATTTCTGATAATTAAAATAACACAACAAATTAATTTTTTTGTTTCAACCAGAAAAAACTAAAATATATAAACTCACTGTCTTAAGATTGTTGTTTCTCTGGTATTATGAAAAAACCAAGAATTTGGTCTTCTTGTTTTAATAAAAACAGGGATACACTTTAGAGTGTCTTTCTGAAATAAATTCAGAGAAGGCTTTAGGTCTAAAAAAATGTTACTGTTTTTGAAACAGATTAAAAAGAAAACTAATATTAATTCTAAAACAAAAAATTGATTAGAAGGTTAGAGAGAGAAAGCCGAGTCGAGTTGTCTCTTTTCTTAAGACAGTGAACACCCTTGTATTAGTACTAAAACCAGTCAGATGTTTGTCTCCCAGGATACAACGGCTATACCTTTCAGGATGACGACTATTATTACTTCGTATTTCTGAAAGCGTGTGAACTTCAAACAAGCAGTAAGAACCAGATGCAAGTGACTACTTAAATTCTAAATGCTCTTAACTTTGAATGCTAAAATTTTCGTGTTTTATTTGTTGGATTCTGTTTGATATTTATAGAAGTATTGGTGACACTTCAAACAGGTGCCTATAGATGAATGGATGCTTCCCAACAGTCATATTTGACTGTTGGTTTTCGGGTGCCATCTTGACCGTCAGATCTCAACGGATCTATCAAGATCTCGCGCCATAAACGCCTACTTCTAGATCATCAATGGATCTATCTTAAGGGCGCCAATCATCCTGACCGTCCGATCAAATCTATGACCGTAAAATCAAAGGCTCCAATCGCTCCTCACGACAATACAAAGTGCGTGTAAACGCCCACGCCACGCGTAGGTGCAAACCACAACCACGCAAAACACCTTTCTATTTCAACCAACATACCATAAATATATGGAAGATTCTATATAAGGAAATAAAACATTTCCTCCATCATAAATGTGGTACTAACTCTAAATCCCGGTTTAGAGTAATGGTACCAATACCAAACTAATTTTGTAAGGGTCCGTGGGTATATAGACCAAAATAATATTCAAAAAAGGTTTATGATCCAATCTTCCCAAAACATGGATATTTAGTCCTTTTACATTATGGACATAATAACCCATTCTTTATGAGAAAACTACCGTCCATGTCCCTCCTACAAAAATCACGGGATTTTTACTTTTCCAGGGTGAATTTGGAATGTTTCTAATGTGGGCGTGATTTAGGGGATTTAAAGCAACTAACTATAAATCCGAAATTGATTTTTATCTATCTTCTAACCGTTTTGGAAAGCAAATCTATTTCCAAAATCAATTCAAAACAAAAATCGTAACCAAATCAATTTTCTCTCTCTCTTTACAGATTTGGAAACCAAATCAATTTTCTCTCTCTTACTATGTAAATTTTTTTCGATTCAAATCAATTTTCTCTCACTTAACTTTCAGATTTGGAAATAGTATATTTTCTAGGATCAATTTAGCGTGATTTGGGAGTTAATATACAAAACATATAAATATCATTTTCTCTCACTTAACTTTCAGTTTTGGAAATAGTATATTTTTCTAAGAACATTAAAGCAACATATGTTTTCGTTTTTACTCATACATAAATACAGATAGAATACAAATTATGAAACAAATACGTAAATTATGTATTATTTATGACGAGGAAACCATCATTTGTCAAATATACAACATAATTTATCAAATGTATGTGGCTCTTGTTCAATAAATTACACATAATTTTTTTTACATTAAATATAATTCCTTTACATTCTGTTACAAAAAAAAAGTACAAAATCTTCTTTGGTTCAAAAATGGTGCCCGTCCATATACTCTCCATTAGTTTCGTTGACTCACTTTGATTTGATGATTCTCTTTGAAATTTCATCTGGTATATCAAATCTACACACATAAATACACATACATTAAAGAAAAAAAATCATATATTGTATTATAAACTACATGTACAATTTCGTAAATTATATATAATTTTTGTCAAATTTTGGCAACATTTGAAGGTTTTGAGTAGTTTGGTAAACTTATCAAGGCTACTGTTTTTGGTGAAAAGTACACGTAATGGTAAATAAATAATACATAATTTATGAGCACTTATACGTAAATTATATACATAATGGTAAGAACATGAAGATATACGCAAATTATATATACTTTATTGCAAAGTACACGAGATTTGATAGTAAAGCGAAGTATTTTTACTAATGAAATGAGTACTGTTTTGGTGTTAAAGCACGGGTAATGTTCTGTAAATTACCCATAATTTACTATAGATTGTGGTAATTTACGATACAGTACATGTACTGTAAATTCTGTTATGAGTAACCGTACGAAAGAACAAATGTTTCATAAATCCGTATGGATTGAAAACCAGATCTGAACAAAAAAAATGAGAATATCATTAAGCTTAAACTACAAATCTAAAGATATCTGCTATGATGATTGATTGCAATAATGTCAAACTCTAGTTGAAGGATTAAACATCAAGATCAAAAACATAAATGAAATTTTAAGAGAGAAAAAGAAAATAAACATCAAACATTCGATTGATAATTGATAATCTGATCTCACGAAATATCAGAAACAACAGAAGATTAAACATAGATCTAAAGAAATATGATATTATCACTGGATGCAAACATAACATACTAACTTTGAAGAAATCATTGAATAAGGAATAAACATAAAGATCTTAAACAGTTATGAAAATTTTAGGGTTTTAGTTATAAATCATTGAATAAAGAATAAACATAAAGATCTTAAACAGTTATGAAAATTTTAGAGAGAGAAAATAAACATCATACATTCGAAATTAATGAATTAGTAAACAGATCTATAGATATGTAGCATAAATCTGATACGTTTTATAATAGAGCGAAATAATTAGGGTTTTAGTTATAAGAAGAAATATTAGATATTAACAATGGTGTTTATAAAGATTTCGAAAGTATTAAACCTGATAATGATGAATTTGGACAGCAATATAATGTAGAAGAAGAAGATTTTCTGAGTTTAATGGAGGTTTGTCAACTAAATCGATTTTAGAGAGATCAAATAAAGAGTTTCCGTTACTGAAAATAATGAAGATATCCTTACTTTGAATAGAAACATGATTGGAGAGAAATATGGGAGATAATAATGAAGATATCCTTACTTTGAATAGAAACATGATTGGAGAGAAATATGGGACATAAATATGGAAAAAGATATGCATTGATTTCGAATATAAATTAGTTATAAAATATGGAAAGGTTAGATTAGGGATTATGAAATAATATTTATTCTAGAGATTTGTGTTTTCTCTCTAGATGAGACCAAATGGACTAGATATCCATTTATATTATTTTTTTGGTTTTAAAACCCTTTATAGGATTAGAGAGGATTATATCTACTATTAGGACCCGTTTTTTGGACTATAAACCTAAAAATTCATTTTGTAATAACTTACTCATACGGAATCGGATTTGGACAAAATTTCAGTCTAAATTCAAGAGCTCGACGAGATGAATCCAACGAGACGTTTTTCTCGAGATTCTGATGAATATAGCTACATCAAATTAAGGAAAAACCGGTCCAGCTGTTTTTGACCTAGGTACCGATTCTAACAGATTTTAACATATTGTATTATCAAGCAATGCTACGGAAAATCATGCGATTATTTGGATAGAAAAAGAAGCACGAAAAGCTCTAGAAGTAAGTTAAAGTACTCACCGGTTTCATCGTTCTTCTTTTTCCGGTTTTACTACAAATAAATACTTTGAAGTTCTTCTATCACACTTAAGAGAATGAAGGAACGCAAGGAAGAAGCTGTGACAACTGCTCCAACAATATAGAAGCTTCAGAGACTTTCATCATTATTTGGGTATGTGTCATTTGTTCCTTTTTTTTTATGTTTGTGCTTATTCATTAAATCCATTTGAATCATGGTGTCTAGATATCTTAATAGAATCCCTTAATTGTTTGTGAGTTGGATTTCTGAAGCCATTGTAAGCTTATTGTTGCATTTTCATGTATCAAACTATGCATTGGTTTATTTATAGATAGATTCTTTAAAACAAGAAACAAGAATATAGTGCGCTTATACAAACGTCTAATTGTTCATATGTGGAATAATATAGTCTCTTTCATTTTTTAGCTGACGTCTCTACATAATCATAAAGTGAGTGGGGAAGGCGCGGGGAAAGTAGTACTTCAAGTGGAGTGGCTCTAGGCATAGTCAATCCTGAACCTTCTTCAGTCATGTCTACCAAAGATGAAGAAGGAGAGCTCAAGTCAAATGCTTGTAGTAAGCGTGCCAATGTCATGTGAAGGATCTGAATTGCGTAGCTTATCCCTGGGCACATCCTTCTTCCAGACCCAAACGGCATATACTCAAAATGTTGACCCCTAAAATCCATCTTGCTGCCTTCACCTTCATTGTCAAGAAACCTCTCTGGCCTGAACTCAGATGGATTTGACCATACTCGTGGGTCACGATGCAACTTCCATACGTTCATCAACACGCGGGTGCCTGCCTTTACTTGGTACCCACCAATATTGCAGTCTTCGATGGCTTCATGGGGTATTAAAAGTGGAGCTGCTGGGTACATTCGCAATGTTTCCTTGATAATAGCTTGGAGGTAGACTAAGTTTTTGATGTCTTTGTCTTCTATGCCTCTGTCCCTGCCAACTTTTGTGTCGAGCTCGTCTTGAGCCTTTTTTAAGACTCTTTTGTCGTTGAGTAATAAGGAGAGTGCCCATGTCAAAGAAACAGATGTTGTGTCTGTGGCGGCTACAATCATATTCTGCATCAATACAGAAACATTATCATTATAGATAACAAAAAAAAATATGAGGGAAGTTTTAAGGCGCCTTCCCCGTAAGTGTTACTAACGCCCCTCACACCCCCTTTGACTTTGCAGATTTAATTTCACTGTATTTGGTTATAGGTGCCCCCGAATCGGTTGTCGTTGAATTATGTGACAGAATTCGATCCAAAGTCCATTGAATTCAACTCCAATGTTTTGAGTTGAAATTTGTCGACTCAGACCGATTTTTGTTACAGAATTCGGCTCAAAGTCTATCGAATTCAACACCAATGTTCTATAGTTAATTAGAGTTGAATTCAATGGTCTTGAGCCAAAATTTGTAATAAAATTCAACCCTAATCCTCCGATTTGAGTTGTATTCAACAGTTCTCGGCCCTTTTGGATTCGACAGACTTGAGCTGATTTTGTAACAAATTGGCTAAAGTCCACCAATTTTAAGCTGAAAAAGTGTGGGAGTTTATGTTTTGAGAAGAGGCGCTTTTAGCAACTTCCTCAAATATGAAGCGTGCCACTAACCGGGAGGCCCCAATAACACTACAAGAAGGCGTCTTTAAACCTTCCCCAAATATTAACATAAACTTAGCGATCTAACGTGAGTCTGTAACCCAAACTCGAAAAAGAAGAAGTCATGACCTAAATCCAAAACTCAACACTTCTATGCGACCCTTTCGAACAATAACAAAAAAACAATACTTACAAGGGCGGTGGCTTTTATAACAGTATCTCGACTATGTTTGGTAAAGAGAGGACCTTCTGCATCATCATCTGGAAGGACAGATATCAACACATCCATGAAGTCGTTGCCATTGCCCTCGCCATTGTTGTGCTTGCTGCTTCTAGATAGCAATGAACTTGTCTTCTTATCTTGAAGCCATTTTTCGGCAACTAAGTTTATCTCCTTGGCTACCTTTTTCATGTTCTTTTGTTGTCCATCCAAATCAAACCAGCTTAGGAACGGAAGAGCGTCTGAAATAGTTGAAACCCCACATAGTTTGAAGAACTCACTTATCACCTTATAGAGTCTTCGACCTTCATTTTCTTCTCCATCATCATGAGAAGAATCACCATAGTTGCAAACTCTCTTTCCTACAACTAAGTTCAATGTAATGTTCAAGGTCAAATACCCAAATAATTGCTCCATTTCCACCTTAACTGAATCATTTCTAAGATGGACTTTTTCCCAAGTTTGGTACAACCCTTTGATGAAAATGTTGATCTCACTGTGAGGGATATGCTTGAGCAACTCAAAGGGTCGAGGGGAAAGTAGTTGGGAGGTAGATATTTTACGAATCTCACGCCAATATGGGTCGTAAAAGGCAATGGCAAACATAGCATGGTCATATGTCATGTGAGTGCCAGCAGCACTAGATGGACGACTAGCGAGGAACTTGTCATTGGAGGTGAAGCATTCCTTTGCCATTTCCCAACTACTTACAACTAGAGTTGGACATACCCCCAACCGGACCATGAAGATAGGTCCAAACTTGTCAGCCATATCTCCCAGAACTCTAAACGGAGGTTGAGATCCTACTAGTTGAGGAAGATGACCGACTATAGGCCATGAACCGGTAGCCTCCGGCGGACATCTCACTTGGGTAACCTTATAAGACCTTAATAAGGGCTTTATTAGATAAAAGAAGAAGGATATGAAAGCTAATAAGCCTACAATACTCTGAAGTTGGAGGGAAATGGGCATATCCATAGATTTAGCTACTTTTTGGTAGGATAGTTCAATGAGAGGCAGGAAGGGTATATATATGGTAGAGATAAAATGAGTGAGGCTGCTGAGTTTATTTTCCTTCTTTTACAAAGCAAACAAAACTTTTCTTTTACTAAACAAACAAAGCCTAGAGATCAATCGCACCTTTCTCTCTCTTTTTTACAAAACAAACAAAACCTTTCTTTTACAGAACAAACAAAACCTATCATCTAGAAGAGATCAATCACACCTTCATCTCTCATTTACAAAACAAACAAAACCTCGCTGCCTTCTACTGAGTTAATCGACTACGATCTTAGTTAGTCGTTACAAGGCATTGACACATCATTAAGATGTGATAAGCACGATAACCGTTTAAGTTAAACCAATAATTAAAGAGGTCTAAAGTCCGACAACATCTACTTTATTTAGTGCCTAAATTACATGAGATATTTTGGGTGATAAACTGCTTCCACCGAGTGAGTTAACTTTATTGTGCAAGAAGCGATAAGAACTTATTAAGATCCACTGACATTTTTCCACTCGGTCAACCGAGAGGATCCGGTCCATGAATAAATGAACTTTTGTTACCTATCCACATGATTCCCAGCCACTACCCACATTCTAGTTGAAGACGGGTCCTATTCAATTAATTTGAAAACCAACTTGGCCGTAGTGGTCGTTGATTCAGGTGGGCACTTATTTCTTTTTGAAAAATGTTTGGAGGTTGCTTAATTGCCACATTTTTGGGCAAGCAAGTGTTGACTTAATATCAATTTGTTCAATTTTGGGAATTTTTTTTTGTTGAAATCGAAATGCATTAAACTACAAAATAGTTAACATCACAAAAATAAACATCAAATTTCATAAATGAAGAATTGCATAAAATATCTTCGATCTATAAACTATTCTTCATTCCGCAGCCCGCACATCCGACAGCTCATCTTGATTATTAAATAGAATTTGATCTTAAGGTTCCTCCTTGTTGATAGAAAGATGAAACTCGTACCTAACGTCCTGTAACATTGAAGATGGATAAAACAAACACCTAAAATTCTTAAAAGAAATGAGGATATTTGCAAGGAGGAACCAACAACTGATTCCGAATTATCCCACTAGTATTCTCCAAACAAAGAGACCATGCTCACTCGAATCTTAAACAAAAGAAACGAGTCAAACACCTGGTTGGGATCGTTGTCATAGCAAGAGCATAAATACCGAGCTAATCCAACAAATGATCGCAATTGAATTGCGAAACAGGGTGGAAGTGAAAATGTTAAGGAGTTCGGATAGAAGTTTAGATCTATTCGATAACCACAGACAAAAGTAAGCGACAAAAATAATAATCCCAGGCATTAGGTTTTGGTGAAGATCAGTAGCATAAATTAAGGGATTTTTTCTTACCCTCGTGATGCAGGGGCACCCGGCGTGGAGGCTTTTTCCATGACTAAACCGGGCCATGGGCCATCCGGCCATGGAGAGTAGCTTTAGGAAGTCCCAATTTTAGTATGATTATTAGAGAATTTAGGTTTAGGAAATTATGTTATTTTAGTATTTCCAATAATTGGAAAGGTCCAGATTTGAGTCTAGTTATTTAGGAAGTTGCAGTATTTTATTTATTTAGGAAAGTCTAATTCAAGTCTATCTAGGAAAGTCCAGAATCCTATAAAAGGATATCTAGTTTGTCCATTATTCCCATGTTGAAGAGAAAACCCAATCAAGTTTAATCGAGTTTACAATTATTTAGAATTATTTAATTGTTATTTTATCGTTCTTCGTATTAGTTTACTTTATTCTTAAATTCCGCTGCGTTCTACATCATGTGGTATTCAGAGCCACCAAAGTTTTTGGCTAATGATTCTGGAAATTTTTTTCCAGACCAGTTACATCAGTATCAATCGTATTATATTCGTCAAGATGATTATATTCAATCAAATTATACTCATCAAGAGATAACGAATCAATGCTCATGTTCTTCATGTTTATATGTGAATAACGACTCGTACAACTATCATTGGAATCCGGGAGAAATCGAACGAGAAACCCCTCCACAACCGTATTCATCATCACCGTCACCACCCCCACCATTGTCTTATACAGCTTCACATCCATATTCTTCTTCTACACCACCTCCGTACTCTTATTATTCACAACCGTTTTCACCACCTCTACCTTCATACACTTATTATTCACCACAATCACCACCACCACCGCAACCTTCGTACTCTTATTTTACACCGGCACCGTATTCACCACCTCTTATACAACCGTATTCACCTCCACCACCAACACAATCATCTTCTCTTTCCTATTCACCACCACAACAACCACAACCGTCTTTTTTTGAAAACAGTTCCATCGCTATTACCCGATTTAGTTAAGGATCAACATGTGGTGAACGACATCAAAACAATAATACGTCAACCATATTCATCGTCTATTTTAACTTTCAATAAGGAAGAAGAAAGAGAAGAACACAAAGAAGTTGAAGAAGACGCTCACAACGATGTTCAAGTCGACGAAGAAGAAGAACAAGAAGAAAAAGAAACGTACGAAGAAGTTGAAGCTATAGGTATTTACGCAATTACTTCATCACAAACTACGAACGAAGGAAAACCTAAAATAACAAAGGAGAATAATAATCCATTGGAGAAGATTACGAGCTTGAAAACTCTTAATAATATCCTTTTGAAAGAAACAAAGGAGCGACGTGATCAGGTTAGTACTCTTATGAAATCTAAAAGTGATCTTGAAATTGAAATCGAACTATTTATAGCTGAGAATCAAAGATTAAAGGAAGAGAAGAAGATTCTTCAAGATAAAGCTATGGAAGCTGAGATTAAACATAACTTAACCCTAGTGAATGAAGTTGCGTTAGAGGAACAGATGAATGAAGAAGCTAAAGAACTGAACGATCAATTAAATGAGAAAATCAAAGAGGTTATTGAGGTGAATAATGAGTTCAGTGATGACAGAATTGAAGTGAATAACGATCGTGAGAAGAGGCAAAAAGAAGAAGATAGATTGAGAAATTTAGTGAATGATTTGGAGAAGAGTAATGAAGAATCTCAGAATGAAATCAAGCGGATCTGGAAGATTAATAATCGAATTCTCGAACAGAAATCAGACATGGAGATGAAGTTTTGTAATCTAGAGAAAGAAAAGATTGATCGAGATGTTGAGATCAAGAAATTGCAGAAGCAGCTTGATATCGTCAATGGAGAGTTAGGTCGTGAACGAAGTTCTTCTG
Source organism: Eschscholzia californica (assembly GCF_041429995.1). NCBI lineage: Eukaryota > Viridiplantae > Streptophyta > Magnoliopsida > Ranunculales > Papaveraceae > Eschscholzia > Eschscholzia californica. The sequence continues at coordinate 6,058,757 of NW_028238198.1, read as the reverse complement.
AAGTTGTTGTTCGTGAGATGAATTTGATCCAGAAGAATCTCGATATTCAGGTAATTGAATCTAAAACTTTGAAATCAAATTTCATTGAACTTGATAAAATTAGATTAGAAATTCAGGAGAAACTGAATCAATTAGAGAAAGAGAAAGAAATACTTATTGAGGAAGGAAAAGTTAGGGAAATGAATATTCAATCTTTGATTAAGGAGAAAGATTTAGTTGATGGAAAGTTGATTGATTCCTTGAAATCAATTGAGAATCTGAAGAGAGAGAAAGATGAACTTGTTAGAGAGAAGGAAGAGATTAATGAACAGGGAACTAATCTGAAGATGAAGATGGATGACTTACAAAAGGAAGTTGAAAAGCTTAAAACCACCATATCTGTAATGGAAAAGAGTGAAGTAGAATTACAGTCGAAAGTTTCGAACACTTTGGATGAAGTAGCAAGAAAGTTTAAGAAAATAGACGAAGAGAAAGCTAATCTTGAGAAGGAAAAGGTTAAGAGATGTAGAAAATTATTGGACCTATATTCTCTAAGATCGATTCTCCGAGGATCTTTGCAACGTTGGATTCGGTATGAAGGTGTTTTGGTCCTTATTCTTCTTCGAAATTCCGGCAAATGTTGAACAAAGTGGGAATTACGGATCGCCATAACAGAGTTCACCGTTTGCTGGTGCATTACGTTATTTTCTTCATCAAACGGTTCGAGACGAACCTCTTGGGAGAAGGGGATGCTGATGCAGGGGCACCCGGCGTGGAGGCTTTTTCCATGACTAAACCGGGTCATGAGCCATCCGGCCATGGAGAGTAGCTTTAGGAAGTCCCAATTTTAGTATGATTATTAGAGAATTTAGGTTTAGGAAATTATGTTATTTTAGTATTTCCAATAATTGGAAAAGTCCAGATTTGAGTCTAGTTATTTAGGAAGTTGCAGTATTTTATTTATTTAGGAAAGTCTAATTCAAGTCTATCTAGGAAAGTCCAGAATCCTATAAAAGGATATCTAGTTTGTCCATTATTTCCATGTTGAAGAGAAAACTTAATCAAGTTTAATCGAGTTTACAGTTATTTAGAGTTATTTAATTGTTATTTTATCGTTCTTCGTATTAGTTTACTTTATTCTTAAATTCCGCTGCGTTCTACATCACCTCGTGAAACGGGTTGTGCAAGGCATAAAAGGGGAACCCTAATACATCAACAGGGGGTCATCTTGTAGGAGGAAGAGAGAGATAGGAAAAGGAGCGGAGAGGGGGGGAGCTATTTGGACTTCTTTTTGGGGCATAATTAAATATAAGGATCTTGGATGATTTGTTTCTCAAATTTTTCTTTTCTTTCGTCTCTTGTATTTAAATTCTTCATGTTGATCATTGTTAACATGGGTTTCTAATCCTCCATCTCAGCTTTTTGGAATATTTGAGAGGGCAGAAATTCTTGCATTTTTTAGAATACCATTCTAGATGTCTGCAAAGCTATCCCTGTCATTCGTCGACTTACCTTTGAGTCTGGGTGACTGGTTAGCAGCTCTATGCAAAATTCAGTGAGAGAAATTACCATTCTTCGTTATGTTAAATTGACAGGTTGCCCAAGAAAAGCTCCTAAAATTACACTCATTTTTTAATCACTCACCGGACATCTCTTTTTCTCTCTCTAAACTCTCTGCTTCTCTCTCTTTCTAAACAATTTGTCTCTGTCTCGCTCTTTCTCTTTTTACTGTTTCTTAAGGAATTGTCTATGCAGTTGGCAAAATTTTATAAGTATTTTTTTATTCGTGTTTGAATAACGAAGAATGAAATGGTGTGTAACTAGAAAGAAAAAATTATTCTCAAACTTCTCTTTCAAAACTGATATTGCAGAAACAATTTAAATCTTTTTCTTCCTTTTTTTTTTGAAACGGTACATTGAGAGAGGGCTCAGACCCAATTAAATAAGAATAAAAGAGACTACTTAATTCTTAAATACAATTTTCATTCTTTATCCTCACGGATATCGTGTAACTCCTCGGTGAAACTCGTCTGGTGGAGTTCTTCATGTGTGTGTGTCGTGTTCGAATTAGTTAACATATCTGCAGCTCCATTCGACTCTCGGTATATGTGTTCGACCTCCAGTTCTTGTAATCCCGTAGTGAGGCACAAAATTCTTCTCCAAATGTTCCAACAATGCCACGGTGGTTTAGGGCCATGTGTGGTAAACAATTTAAATCTTAATAGCCACTACAGACTTTTTCGTCTGAATCCCGCCCCAAGCACCCCTAACTTCACCAGTTCTATTGAAGTAATAGGAAGAATATCTTCCATAATCTCAATTGAGACTTAACAAATAAGACAATTAGTGATCTTTTTCAGTTTTCCATTGGATCACTAATGTGACATTCAAACTCAAAACTTAGTGTCACATAGGATTTTTAGACTTTGAGGTAATTATTTTAGAGGCTCTAGATGTAGAGTGTCATTTTATGTGGTTGTGAGTACCAACAAATCAAACTTCAAAGTTTAAACTAGTAAAAAAGAATATTTTTTCACATTTTTTCTATTAAATTTAAAGTGACATATGGATTAAATAGTATTATTTTAGAGATCGAGATCTCCGAAAATAGAAAATCTTTATTTTACTAATTAGGAAAAAATATCATAAGTGACACTTGATATCTAGGACTTTTAAAAAGAATTCTTCAGTGTCGCGTGGAGATGCTCTAAGACCTCATAATTAATAATATACTTCGAAATTCTATAGCAAGTATCTCTTCTGCATTATTTGGGTATGCGTCACACGGGGTGGATCCAGGGGATGCGTCGGGTGTTGCAGCATATTTTTCATTAATTATAGTTTTTTTTTTTATGAAATTCATTAATTATAGTTAGAAAATAAAAGAAAATAAAATTATGTATACATATGTATGTATATGAATTAGTCTATAATAAATAAATAAATTAGTGGTAGCTTAGTGGTTTTCCCTTTGGTAGAGGGCCTAAAAGATCTTAGGTTCAAACCTATTCACTTCGTACTTCTTATACCGTATTAATTTATGGTCAGCTCTGTCTAACTTAAAATTTGGACTCCGCTCCTGACATCCATAATACTCTATAACGTATTTGTGTCGATAATTTTTCTTTCGTTAGTTATTAATTTTTGGAAAAAGAGATCGTTTTGTATATAACTTCGCTCTCCTATCTCCAAATCTTAGATCCGTCTTTGCGTGTCATTTGTTCCTTTTTCTTTTTCTGTTTCTGCTTGTACATTACATCCATTTGAATCATGGTGTTTAGATATCTTATGGGATTCCTTAGTTGTCTGTGAATTCAATAACTGAAACCATTGTGTAAGCTCATTGTTGCATGTTCATGTATCAAAATATACATCGATTTATTTATAGATAGATTCTTTAATACAGAAAGTGAGAATTAGTCTAATTGTTCATACGTGGAATAGTATAGTCCGTTTTATTTTTTAGCCGACGTCTCTACATAATCATAATACTCAATAATCATAAAGTGGAAGAGGAAGGCGTGGGGAAAGTAGTACTTCAAGTGGATTTGCTCTGGGCATAATCAATCCTGAATCTTCAGTCATATCCACGGAGGATGAAGACGGTGAGCTCAAGTCATATGCTTGTAAAAATCGTGCCAATGTCATGTGAAGGATCTGCATTGCAAAGTTGATCCCTGGGCACATCCTTCTTCCAGACCCAAACGGTATATACTCAAAATGTTGACCCCTAAAATCCATCTTGCTACCCTCACCTTCACCGTCAAGAAACCTCTCTGGCCTGAACTCGGATGGATTTGACCACACTCGTGGATCACGATGCAACTTCCATACGTTCGTCAATACGCGGGTGCCAGCCTTTACTTGGTACCCACCGATATTGCAGTCTTCAGTGGCTTCATGGGGTACTGAAAGTGGACCTGCTGGGTACATTCGAAAGGTTTCCTTGACAATAGCTTGGAGGTAGACTAAGTTTCCAATGTCTTTGACTTCTACTCGTCTGTCTCTGCCGACTTTTGTGTCTAGCTCGTCTTGAGCCTTGTTTAAGACCCGCTTGTCGTTGAGTAATAAGGACAGGGCCCATGTCAAAGAAACAGATGTGGAATCTGAGGCTGCTAAAATCATATTCTGCATCAATACATAAACCTTAACAGTTAACATCATCTCTATTAACGTTAACTTAACGATTTGTGACTCAAGCTCGAAGAATTAACCTCAACTTAATGGTTCAACGTGACTCTATAACCCAAACTCAAAAAAGCAAAGTCATGCCCTAAATCCAAAACTCTGCACATATATGGGACCTTTTTGGACAATAATAAAAAAAAAAAAGAGTACTTACAAGAGTGGTGGCTTTAATAACAGTATCTCGACTGTGTTTAATGAAAAGAGGACCTTCTTCATCATCATCTGGGAGGACAGATATCAACACGTCCATGAAGTCGTTACCATCACCCTCACCACTGTTGAGCTTGCTGCTTCTAGACAACAACAAACTCAACTTCTTATCTTGAAGCCACTTTTCGGCAACTTCGTCTATCTCCTTGGCTACCTTTTTCATGTTTTTTTTTTGTCCATCCAAATCAAACCAGCTTAGGAACGGAAGAGTGTCCGAAGCAGTTGAAATCCCAGATAGTTTGAAGAACTCATTTATTAACTTATAGAGTTTTTGACCTTCATTTTCTTCCCCATCCTCATCAGTAGAATCACCATACTTGCAAACTCTCTTTCCTACAACTAAGTTCAATACAATGTTCAAGGTCAAATACCCAAATAACTGCCTCATTTCCAACTTAACTGAGTCCTTTCTAGGTTGGGTTTCTTCCCAAATTCGGTACAATCCTTTGATGAAAATGTCAATCTCAGTGTGAGGGATATCCTTGAGCAACTCAAGGCGTCGAGGCGAGAGTAATTGGAGGGTAGATATCTTACGAATCTCACGCCAATATGGGTCGTAAAAGGCTAAACCAAACATAGCATAGTCATATGCCATGTAAGTGCCAGCAGCACTAGATGGACGACTAGCGAGGAACTTGTCATTGGAGGTGAAGCATTCCTTTGCCATTTCCCAACTACTTACAACTACAGTTGAGTATACCCCGAACCGGACCATGAAGATAGGTCCAAACTTGTCAGCCATATCTCCTAAAACTCTAAACAGAGGCCGAGATCCTACTAGTTGGGGAAGATGCCCGACTATAGGCCATGCACCGGTAGCCTCGGGCAGACGTCTCACTTGGTTAGCCTTATAACACCTTAATGAAAGCTTTATTAGATAAAAAAGGAAGGATACCAAAGCTAATAAGCCTATAATACCTTGAAGGTGGAGGAAGATGGGCACATCCATAGATTTAGCTACTTCTTGGTAAGATGGTTGAGAGAGAGAGAGAGAGAGAGAGGGTGGGGGGAGGAGTGGATCCGCAAGAGATATATGAGTGAAGTTGCTGATTTTCTTTTCTTTTACCAGACAAACAAAACCAATGGTCTAGAAGAGATAAGAAGTGCTGTAGCGTAAATATCTACTGATGCCTTTTGAGTATGTTAACTTTACTGCACAAGAGGGGATAAAAAGAACTCCATTTAGCCCTCTTAACCAAGGATATGCTTTAATTTTCCATAACTATTTTGAATTTCCATAACTAGTCCTGAACTTTTGTCTATTGTCCTCTTTTCTATTTTTTCAATTTTTTGTAAATATCATATTACTGTTTGCCACAAAAGAATTTGCCACCATAGGAAAAAGAAAAAAATATTTGGTTCTCATGGACTTGATGATTATAGGGATAAGAATATGAAAACATTAGAATGAAATCATTTCATGATTCTTTATATATTCATTCCTCCCTCAAAAAGAAACAAAAAACACATCCATGACAACATTCTTTTTAGACCTTCACGTCCGGTGCAAAATAAATACGTCCAAAATTTAGCAAATATCCGATCTCAAAACTGCTCAAACTTCCAAAACATTTTGTGACTACAAGCGATCTGATAAACAAAAATACCCGCCGGTTAACTTGAAAATTGCAGATTCCAACCACTCTTGATTATTCATTTCTGAAGTGCACACACCTAGAAAAGAATCTCATAAAATAAGACTACAACAACAACTCGGCAATCTGTATTGCATTGAGAGCAGCTCCTTTGCGTATTTGATCACCACAAACAAAAATGTCCAACCTGTTTACCGAGTTTACAGTTCTTAAGAATCAAACTGGTATATTAAGTGAATGACAGATATGTAGATTGGCTTGAAGGATTTATCTATCTTACCCATGATTTCCATCTTGTGATAGATCTCGACGAATTCTACCAACTGCAACATCATCTTTGTTTGATACCTAGAAGCCAAGATAAATCTCTTTCAAGAAACCAGTGACTAAAACATGAGTGAGAGAGGAGAGACGAGTGTGTTTGAGAAGTACCTCAAGTGGTGTAGGGAAGCGATTAGAAGATCGGTCATCAATAACAACTACTCCGGCAGCTTTCTTGAGAATATCCCGTGCTGTGTTCTGAACAGTTAACAATTTTAAGACAATTAAAAAGATAAAATCTACTCATAAACCATAAGAAAGAAAACTCTACCCTACTTTGTTCCATTTAATACACATTATTGGGAGGTATTCGAGATTTGAAGGCATCTTTTGGCTCTATCCACAACCACAAAACTAAGGTCTTCCTCAAGTAGAGTTTTGTTCCATGAGATTTTTGTTTTAATAAAGATATGTATCATTTGCGAAGGTTTATACCTCATCAACTGGAGTCTCAAATTGAAGATTCACACTTTCGGCATGTGCACGCATCACAGGAACTCGTATACACGTGGCGGTCACCTTGACATCGTTGTCATTCTGCAATTAAGAAAATGGTAATATATTTTACATTATACTTAAATAATGAGTAAATCCAAATGAAGAGAGTATAAGATTCAATTTCATCACCTACCCAGATTTTTCTGGTCTCCTTCACCAACTTCATTTCCTCTTCATTGTACCCATTTGAGAGAACAGGTGCATTGTGTGAAAACAAATTAAAAGCATACTGCATACAAGTATTAGGGAAAAGAAAAAGGAAAAATATCAATGTGACTGGAAGAATATAAACCAAAATATTGAGTATAAATATGTGATATGAATAGACGAACCTGTTGATTGAAAATCTTACAAGTTGGTTCTTTTCCCTCCAGAACCTAATGTTGAATAAAGAGTAGGTTATTTAGTTAAGAATCGATAAACATGAGCATATCAAAAGGATATAACAATCATATTGAGATAAATATATTGAGATAGTAAACGAAAGAACCTCACGAGTTTGTAGTTCAAGCTCTTCCATTGCAGCAGCACCAGCACCACTCGCTGCTTGATACGTGCTAACTACCATCCGTACCACCTACTAGATGCGAGAATAAACATTCAGCCAAAGAACTAGGTAATTTTTCACTGATGTGAAACTCACCCGCATATTTAGATTCTTATATATTAATACATATGAAAGACGTGAAGTTAAAGATCAAAATTCACAAAAGCTCGAATTCATACCTTGGCGTGGCGATGAAGAGGTGTGGCTGCCATTAAACAGATAATAGTAGAACAGTTTGGATTAGCAATGAGAGCTCCTTTTCCCGATCGAAGTTTAATATGAGACATAGCATCTGGATTAACTTCTGGAATAACGAGGGGGACATTTTCATCCATTCTAAATGCGGAGCTATTATCAATAACAATCGAACCAGAGTTCACAGCAGCAGGTCCGAATTCCTTGCTTATCGATCCTCCGGCACTAAAAAGTGCAATGTCAATACCATCAAAGCTATTGTGCTTTAATTCCTCAATGACATAATCTCTGTCCTCAAAAGTAAGGTGTTTCCCTGCTGATCGTTTACTAGCAAGCATACGGATACTTCGGTAAGGAAAATCACGATCTGAAAGGACACTTAAGAACTCTTGACCAACAGCACCAGTAACACCCACAACAGCTATTGATGGTCCATCTTCCTTAAGTGCCATTCTTACTGATAAGTTATTCCTTCGTCTAATATTTGTCGAATTTGGAGCAAATTTTGTAGCTCCAATGAAAGGATTGTGATGGTTAATGAGAGCCCTCATTTTTAATGATTGTCAAAAATTCTCTCTAAAAAATATCACCTCCTAGAGCTGAAAAATCTGCTTTCTAGAAACCCAAAAATTAAATTTAGTACCATGACCAATTAGAATAGATTTCAAAATGAAAAAAGAAAATTCAAGTAGAAACAAAAGGATAACAAGTCCCCACTTTCTCTATCTAGTATCTTGTCAAATACAAAAGCAACCCAAGTTCTAATTTCGATTGCAGAATCCTATCAAGAGTATCAAGAAAAAAAGAAATGAGAGACCTTTTCCTCAAAAAAGAAAGAAATGGTCCAACTTTTAGTGTAATTTCCTAAAGAAAAAGCTTTGGGATCTACTTTTTCATTATTGTGTGAATTTTAGAATGAAGATTGAGATGGAACAGAGTAAGTTGGAAATGAAAACAAAAAAGAATCATCTAATCAACACAGGGAAGGGATATCCCACCACCATTACTAACTTTATATACAAGAAAAGTGAGATGCATCATTACCTCGATGATAGTCTCTCAGGACTGAGATTTCTTGATTGGTGCTACAGAAGAAGAAGAAGAAGAAAGTAGTGGTGGCTGGTGAAGATAATGCGGAAATTCTAGGGTTTTTTTGCTACAGAAATGATGCTATGCATGATGGGAATCCCGCCCAATCCCGCCTACGTGGCGCGCCAACGAGGCATACCATCACACGTGTATCTGAATGTTTAGGAGGGATTCGAGATTTTCGAAATTGATCCCTATAAAGTGGTTCAACAACAAATAAGGGTTTTCTATGAAAAAGGGGTAAAAGTACCCTTTCATCAACCTCAACATTCTTCCTTTCTCTACATTAAAATCTAGGGCAAATCTGAACAAATTTCAGAACAATTTAAACACTTAGGGCAAAGCTAAGCAATATAATATGTAATCACAACAATCTTAGAACTATCAAAATCATCACATTACAAAATTAGGAAAAATTAAACAAGTTTAGATTTGTAGAGAGAGAAGAGAGCAACAAAACCTGGAGAAACGGTTAACAAGTTAAAATAAAGAATCTGGATCCTTACTTGAAGAAGAAAAATGATGAAGAAGAGCCCTAGGTGGTGAAGAAAGAAGATGAGGTGATGAGGAGAGAAAGTCGATGTGAGCTATGTTCGGCTAGCAGAGAATTTTTAGGTGATGAATGGTTTTTATCCCTTTTTTTTTATGCAAACCCAATTTGTAGTTGAACCAATTTGTAGGGATCACTCTCGAAAACTTGAATCCCTCGCAAACATTCCGGTACACGTGAGATGCTATGCCCCGATAGCACGCCACTTAGGCGCTGTTGGCAATTTGAACCATTGTTTAGTTGAACAATTGCCTTGGTTGAATTAAAATTAAAAGAGACACATCCCTAAGATAATGTCTCTCCATATAGATGTCTCTCCATATAGATGTCTCTCCATATAGTCACAATCATCTCTATATATACATAATCCAGATTTCATCTTAGATATAGAAAAATCAATTAGTTTTCTGAGTTTAGAGTTTGCATTAGAAGTCTAAGAAGTCTAAGAAGTTAAGAGAGTTCTCTACTTATTTGGTTCGAAGTTTCTTGAAGAACGAAGTGCTGCGCTTCAAGAAGGTAAGACTGTTTTATCCTGGGAGACGATTCGTATATACAACCCGACTTAGCACCATTGCGGGACGAATAACGTCTCAAGGAGAGAGTATTCAATACTCGACTCGGTCATAAAACTATTACTTGTTATTCTACTTACTTGATTATATAATTTGTCGAGCGGAATCATTATCGAATTGTGTATTCGAGAAGGACAATTAAACTAATTAGTCCAACAGGCGCACACGGTCGGGATTCCCACAATGCATCGCATCATTTCTGTTTGGCTAGAGAGGTTTATCAAATTTCTTAAAGACGCGTTTGAAATAATATGATAATGTCGATATTGTTGAGACTATCCGGGTAGAAGTTACCACTTTGTAGGGATCACTTTCGAAAACTTGAATCCCTCGTAAACATTCTGGTACACGTGAGATGCTATGCCCCGATAGCACGCCACGTAGGCGCACACGGCCGAGATTCCCACCATGCATAGCATCATTTCTGTTTGGCTAAAGAGGTTTATCAAATTTCTTAAAGACGCGTTTGAAATAATATGATAATGTCGATATTGTTGAGGCTCTCCGGGTAGAAGTTCCCAAACAGGTCCTTAAACCGATGCAGCCTCCACGGCCCTCTCTCTTTTTTTCTAATTGAAAAAATCTATCCATCCCTCCATTTGCTCCCTTTCTCTCACTGTCTATCTCAATCTTACTCTCTCATGCTCTCACACACACACACGCTCTCTCTCTTTCTCTAAGAATCCCCGCACGAATGGAAGTGTTCTCTTTGCCGGAACTAGACCCCGAGGAGAGTTCTGTGGACGACCTTTGTTCCCTAGCGACCACGAAGTCTGAAATCCTCGTCAAGGTCTTCCCGTCGACAGAACAATGAGAGAGACAATAAGATAGTGAGAGATATAAAGACACACACACAGTGAGAGGGAGAAAAAGAGATAACGAGAAAGACAGTGAGTGAGTGAGTGAAAGAGAGAGAGATATATTGAGGTGATTGGTGGTCAAAATAGTGGTGGTGGTCTGAAGTTGCGGTTGTAGAGGAGAGGTGAAGACTAGGGGGCAAAAAGTATTCAAGAAAATTTTTGGGGCTAAAACAAAGATGCTCCCACAGTCAATTTTGATTGATTAAGTCTTTATTCTCCGGAAACTCTTAAGAAGACTGACTTTAATGATATCCCAAAGTCGAAAGCCGCACCCTTTTGGTTGAAGTTCATTTGGAAAAAGGAGTACAACTAATTCATGTTATATCATTCTCTTGTGACTTTTTGTAGTTCGTGGTTGTATTTTTTTTTTAGTTGAGACACTATGTAGTTCGTAGTTGTAGTTGTAGTTGTAGTTGATCATCACTATTGTTGCCTTGTTGGAGTGTCGTTACAAATCAGCCCTCTAGACTTTGAAAATGATCGAAATAGACTGGTGTTATACTAGAACAATACATCATTTTAATTTTATTTACACGGTCGTTTGGATAGTTTTCTTATTGAAAATCGTTGGGATAGCTGTAACTGGTAAAAATTATATTCTTAACAAATGCAGAAAGAGATAGTGATCATTTTGTTAACTAGATGAATATTTTGTATTGGGTTGGGCGTGAAAGTTTTGTCCAAGCATTACATCTTAATTGCCGTCCACAATGAAATAACACAGTTTTGAAGTTAAATTTTTAAGAGTTATTTCTCAAATGGCCCCCAACTTTGTGACCAGCTTCCTGCCAGGCCTCTTACTTTAGCAATAATTCCTGTATGACCCTCATTTTCCATTATCTTTAACATTCTGTCACTCTCTCTCCTCCATCTCATTTTCTCTTTCTGCCACATCATTTCAGCACGCCCCATCATCATCTTCACCGGCAGGGGTCGCTGGCCGGCCAAATTTCCGGCCGCCAGCCTTCAAATTTTTTTCTTTTTTTTCTCTCTCTTCTCTCTCTCTCTAAACAAAATTTTGGGGTTTTCCTTCGCCCGGGGGTTGTTAATCACGAACAGACCCAGATCTGGGTCTGTTCGTGATTAACAGCCCTCCGGCGAAGGGAAACCCCCTTCGCCGGAGTTTAGAGAGAGAGAGGAGAGAATTTTTTTTTTTTAAAAAGAGAGAGAAAAAAATTTGACGGTCGCCGGCCGACAACCCCTGCCGGTGAAGATCATGATGTGGCAAAGAGAGAAAATGAGATGGAGAGAGAGTAACGGAATATTAAAGATAACAGAAAAAAGGGCCCATATGTGAATTATTGCTAAAGTAGGGGGCCAGGCACGAAGCTGGTCACAAAGTTGGGGGTCATTTGGGAAATAACTCAATTTTTAATAATGTGAAAATTAGGGGTGTACACGAGCCGAGCTCTTAACGAGCTGCTCGAGCTCGGCTCGACTATTGCTCGTGCTCGACTCGAATATTAACGAGCACGAGCTTAACACGAACCCAAAATCATGCTCGTTTTTGTAAACGAGCCGAGCTTGATCATTCTTTAGTGTATCACGAGCTACTCGTAAACAACTCGTTTAACATATTCTTATAATATTGTAGTACATAATTACGTATTAGTATTGAAACTTGTACATGAAATATCAACCATTAAAAACTTATCGGAATATTAATCATTAATCATTATTATTGTATGTGACAAATGATCATTAAAGTATTTTGATAATTTAGATAGTTTTAATTTGAAGTATTTTGATAAACGAGTTTAAAAGAATGCGGGCTCGAGCTCTTTCAAACTTATATGAACCGAGCTCGAGTTCGAGCCCGACAATCAAATACACGAACTGAGCTTGAACATCTTACTACTCGGCTCGGCTCGACTCGAGTACATCCCTAGTGAAAATAAATATAAAGAAGTTATGTTACATCTTGGAAAATATGTAAGAAAAGCCTAAAATTTGGGCCCAAATACGAAAAAAAAACTCACTCGGGAATAATAATGTAAAAAAAAACCTAAGTTTTAAACTGTTGACAACACTTTTAAAACTGTTGGCAACACTTTTGAAACTGTTGACAACACTTTTGAAACTGTGACAACATATATAATTATGTTCTTAATTATGTGTGAACAAAAACAAATTTGTTCATACATTTACGAAATTGTTGAGAGTAAATACAAAATTGTTGAGAGCAAACTATGTTTTGTTCAGAAATTTTCAAAAATATTTTGTAATTTCAACTTTTGAATTTATCTTGTATTATTATTTCGGGTTAGACTTCATTTGATATTTTGACCCGAATTTTGAGCCTTATAGTTTTCCTCTCATCTTGATCTTGTAGTTCTAATACTACAAGCTATCTCAAATTGTAAAACGTAAAAACAATCCATAAAATATTCAAACTTCGACCAAAAAATTGGGATTAAAAAATAGAAAATGTGGGTAGGTCAAACTTTAAAGAACACTGAAAGGAAGTGTCCTTGTCAATGCCACGCATTATTTGTCAAGAGTTTATCCAAAAAGAATCTGCATGAAACATGGTAGGAGTCATGTTCGTCTACTTAATTGCATATTACTTTTCATTTATTTCTTTACCAAAATAAACATTTATCTCTTTTTTTTTTTTGTTGAAATAAAACATTCATCTCTTTAATACTTATTTGCATATGAGAATGGATTTTAGTTTTCAGTAATTAGTCACTTTTGGTAATTGAATTAGAGAAATAATATCATGTTGCAATTCTTTGAATTTCAAAAATGATGCACAGAATTCGACAGGAGTAAAGAAAAAAAAATTTATATTTTCAAAACGAGATTTTTAATTTGGGTCGGAGGAAGTAATAAAAAAAACCTTAAATATTGAGTTAATTCCTATATGGCCCCCTACTTTGTGACCAGCTTCCATTATGGCCCCCTTTTTTTCGTAAATTCAAATATGACCCCCTATTTTCAGGTAAATGTCATTACTACCCTTCCTAATTCTAAATTTAAAACATTAAAACAAAATTATTTCCACCTCACCCCTCTCTCCCTCCACCTCATCTCACCCTACACCTCACCCTTCTCTCTCTCTCTCCAAATCACCTCTCTCTCTCCAACTCACCTCTCTCTCTCTCTCCAACTCACCCCTTTCTTCTCCGGTGAGGTGGCCGGCCGGAAAATTTTCCGGCCGGCCACCTTCAAATTAAAAAAAAAAAAAAAAAATTCTCTCTCCTCTCTCTCTCTAATTTTTTTTTTTTTTTTTCTAATCTCTCACCTCTCTCTCTCTCTAAAACTCTGGCGAAGGGGGTTTCCCTTCGCCGGAGGATCTGTTCACGAACAGATCTGTTCGTGAACAGATCCTCCGGCGAAGGGAAACCCCCTTCGCCGGAGTTTTAGAGAGAGAGAGAGGTGAGAGATTAAAAAAAAAAAAAAAAAATGAGAGAGAGAGAGGAGAGAGAAATTTTTTTTTTTTTTAATTTGAAGGTGGCCGGCCGGAAAATTTTCCGGCCGGCCACCTCACCGGAGAAGAAAGGGGTGAGTTGGAGAGAGAGAGAGAGAGGTGAGTTGGAGAGAGAGAGAGAGGTGAGTTGGAGAGAGAGAGAGAGGTGAGTTGGAGAGAGAGAGAGAGGTGAGTTGGAGAGAGAGAGGTGAATTGGAGAGAGAGAGAGAAGGGTGAGGTGTAAGGTGAGATGAGGTGGAGGGAGAGAGGGGTGAGGTGGAAATAATTTTGTTTTAATGTTTTAAATTTAGAATTAGGAAGGGTAGTAATGACATTTACCTGAAAATAGGGGGTCATATTTGAATTTACGAAAAAAAAGGGGGCCATAAAGGAAGCTGGTCACAAAGTAGGGGGCCATATAGGAATTAACTCTTAAATATTTGATAAACGCATAACTTCTTCATGACTTTTGGCAAGACTATGTTTCTTCGTCCCTTATCCTTCACTTAAGTCTTTCTCGTATAATCTTCTCATCTTTCCTCCTTCACTATTCACTAATCATCAGGTTTTTTTTTGTTTTTAGACACAAAATATTCATAAATTTTAGTCATTTAAGTTTAACTAAATCGTAAACATAATAAACTAGTAACACTTAAATAGTAAAAATATCAAAATAGACAATTATTATTACAGTACTTAGAATTAATAAGTACCAGACAGCATGCCATCATAGATTATAAACAATAAATAAGTCCCTGATGTCAAGAAATCTAGTTAATTCTTATTTAAATTTTATAAATTAGATGAGATAATTCAAAAATATAAACTCTAATCTACATTGATCTAACTCACCAACTCCTACTCTTAGAAGGAGGGTACACCCTGCCCGTTGAGCTAAAGGCCCCTTATGTTTTATTTTGGCCATCGTTTGGGAAAGCAAAAAAGGTTTCCGAAGAAGACGGTGGAAAACAAAAAAAAAAACTCAAAGCAAACGCACCTTATAAGTCGTCGGCCGAATATTACCGGCGACAGCCGGCGACTTCATCATCTTCTATCTCTCCCCTTTCTCTGTCTCTCTCCCTCTCTCCCTCTTCTGCCTAAATTCCGGCGAAGGGAATTGGCCCTCGGCCGAAACTTTCGCCTGAAAAACTAGACAACCTCTAAATTCCGGCGAATGGAGGATACCTTTGTCTAGTTTTCCAAACGAGTTTCGTCTGGATCTGGAGTCCGATCGAGACGAGCTTCGCCTGGATCTGGAGTTCAGATCCGGACGAAGCTGTTTGATTCTACCAGACAACCTCGTCTGGTAGAACCAAACAAGGTTCCGGCGAAGGGGGCTCCCCTTCGCTGGAATATACATCAATAGAGAGACAGAGAGAGAGACAAAGAGGGAGACAAAGAGGGAGAGAGAGAGAGGGAGAGAGAGAGAGAGAGAGAGAGAGAGAGAGAGAGAGATGAAGAAAGAAAGAGAACTGACCAGAGTTTATGGTCTTGGCAGAATGATCGCGGGAGTTAATGGTGGTGTGAAGGGAAGAGGGAGGAAGAAGAAATCTTTTTTCTTTTCCCAAAACTTGTTTGGAAGAAACAAATTAGATTTGTTTTACCCCGGAAAAATTTCTTATTTCCCTGAAACATCGACCTTTATTTTAACATGACAATTATATACTTGATTTTTTAGCCGACGGTAGAATTATTACTGATGGGATATCGTAGTCCAAGTAGCTAGGTAAGTTTAAACTAGTTGTATTTGTCTCTAAGACATAGGCATACTTGTTATCGCTAAGATGTGTTAGTATTCAGTCTCTCTTACGTAAAATGTTTGGGTCGTGGCTTTGAGCATCCTAAATTTGAATAAAGCCATCGATCAATTAGATTTGGTCCGGGGAGAAATTTGTATTGAGTCCAAAAATTGGTTTGTTTATTTTTTTTTCCCACTTAATCATCTCCAACATACGACCACCACTCACCACCTTCGACCACTGTCCACCACTCCCGAACCTTAGACCACCGCCAACGCAGACCACCGCCGCCACTTCTCTCTCTCTCTCTCTCTCTTTTTTATCTTTTTTCCTTCTCTCTTCTTCTGTATCTCTTTCCCTTTGGCGCTCTTTCTCTCTCCTATTTTCTCTTATGTTGCTCTCTGAATGTTCTTGCAAAGTGAGTGTTTTCTTTGTCGGAACCCTCTTCATCAGAGACGAAAGGTGACCCCAAACATCGCTTCTAACGAAACCCTTCTCGAGATTTTCAGACCCTTGCTCGGAAGTTTCGTGGTCAATCACCCACAAGATGTAGAGAATACATCTCGTAGTCAGTCGACCACTGGATGTTTCGTGGTTGGTCCACCACAAAACCCTCGACCGAGGGTCTGAAACAGAAGATGAATGAGACTTTTCCTTTCGTCCGTACACTATTTGAGATGTTCCAGAACCGCGGCCTAGAGTCTAAATTTAGACCCATCATAATCAAGCAACGAACTAAAAAACACCACCAAAGTTTATACTGTTGTCAAAGGATTGATCTTGATTAAATGTGTTTGAAAAGAAATAACCAACCAATGTAGAACCGTATAGCACAATAAAAGCCACAAATGCACCACAATGGTCCAAAAGCACTAATCACACATTCTCCCTCAAACTTTTGTCTTCTTTGAAAAGGCACAAGAAAGAATAAAAAATTCTTTTGTATTGTCCAACTAAACCAGCAGACAAGTTTTGAGTTATCCTTTTGTTGCGTATCATACCCATTAACTCCAATAAGTATCCGCTTACAACAATATTGTCACTATTGAATGTATGGAGTTGTGCTCCAGTAGTTGTGCACTTTTTAAGTGTCCAAAAATTATTGATCTCTTCTTTAAATCAAACTGGTAGAAGAATTCAATTCCTAGATGTTTAATTCAAAATCAACTTAGTGATGACTGAAATCGACCAAGATAGTACATTCTTGACTATTATAATCTCATAACTTGAGATTGTTATCTCCATACAGTTAGGGTGTGACATGTCCCGACAACAATATTTCCATTACAAAATAAACCGATTTTTGTAAGAATTGTTTTTTTACACTACCACAATCCACAAGAAGAACCATGACATGCTTTTATAGAGTAGGGAGAAGAATTTATTTTTGAAGATGTTAGCACTTATTGAGGTAAGTAACCGTGATTTTGGATATCAATTTATAAGAAATGAAAATTGATTTAAATCGACTTTTATTGTTTTTTTTTTTTTTGGAAATCAAACTTCATTGAAACGCCAAAAAGGCTAATGAGAATTACAACATGAAGTTTAAAATAACAAAGACACAACCAAAATCGGACAAACAAGACAAGTTATGCCCACTTGGGGTGCTTCTAGAGCTGTCTGATCTAACTAGTGGACTACTTCTGGTGCAGCCGCCACTAACCAACTAAGGGTAGTTTTATAACCGATGCTTCTTTCACCTTCTTCTCTTCTCACCGTCAACCGTCGGCATGCAGATTTTCGGTTAGCACCTCTGACTCCGGTACATCGGTAGAGAGAGTTGTAAGTTGATGAAGAAACTCCCAATAGTGGTCTATGATCAAAACACTCGATCCTGAATAAAACGAAAACAACAAAAGGTCCTAAAGACCAACAAAACAGGCCCTAAAGACCAACAAAGAAACAAACTTTTCTTGTACTAAGAAAATAAAAAACTAGTAACTCTTTCGTCTCCCTTGCGTTGTATCACTAACTGGATCAAATCGACTTTTATTGTTGTGAGAATAGTCTCACATGAGAGAAGGGGTAACTAACAACAAAAAATATAATATATAGGTCCTCTCCGAATTACTCATTTAGAGCAGTACATTTTATTAATATTCGTCCAAACATTTTGTATTTTTTTGTTTAAATGCAATCTTGTATCTTTTTTTTTTCTTTTGAGAAATCGACTACGATCTACGTTAGTCTTACAAGACATTGATACATCATTAAGATGTGATAAGCACGATGACCGCCTAAATTAAATCAATAATTAAAGAGGCCTAAAATCCGACAACATAGAACCTAGACATTGAGCATAAAGCCCGACAACAGAGAGTTTAAAACCCGACAATATCTATTTTATTTAATCTAAATTACATATGATTAATCTTGGTGATAAACTACTTTCACCGAGACTCATCTCAAAACCTCGTTGACTTACGAGGGATGTCCTACCACTACACGAAAAGGTGGTGGACAACATCCGGCATCCTTAATACATTTTTTTTTCTTTTGGTACGGCACGGGGACAGCCTCCTATTAATCATGACATGAGGACTCAGGGTGACATGGCGCATGGTCGATTTTCATTTTTCATGTAGCAGTTGTTCAGCCCACCTTCCCTAGGCTAGCATTGCCATTCAACAACAACAACAACAAAAAAAGATTATATAAATGTCACCCACCTGACCTGAGTAAAACCCCCACTCTCTCTCTCTCTCTTTCTCTCTCTAGATTTTAGTTCATATATATCTTCTTTCCATTTGTTCATTCATTTATGAACATCAACTATTTCAAGAAGAAGAAGAATTAACATTTTTACCAAAACAGTTTCTGCGATCATCCAAAATTAAATGGCGTCTTCTTCAAGCGTAGTTGGTTTTATTGGCTTGGATGAACTCAGTTTAGACTTGGCATCTTCTCTTCTTCGTTCTGGTTTCCATGTCAAAGCATTCGAGGTTTCATTTCTTTATTTTTTTCATTACTTTTACTTCTTCATTTTCTCATCGTCTTTTCTGTCATCGATTATGTCGACCTTATTGAATAGTCAGAGAAATTTGTGAAATCTTTGATTCAGAATTTGATTTTTCAGTCATTTGATTATTGATGATCTCAAATCAATTATTTGGTACATGTTTTTTTGTTTCAGATTTGATTGTTCGGTTAGAAATTTTGTGGTACAGGATCGTTCGATACAAATTATATGTTGTAGATTTTAATTTTGGGCGTAAATGATCTAAATCAGTAGCGGTTTTGATAGATTATTGCTAAAAAGGAACTTCTATTGTTGACTTTCTAAAAGTTATTAAAAAAATTATTTATATTACGGCGATAATCTATTGTTTTACTACCCTAAACTCATCTATTAGTAGTTATTTGATGGGAAATGCTAGTACTTAGCGTAAGTCAGATCTGAAATCTGACTCAAGGTCTGAATTGATTTGAGTCAGACTTTAGAATTGTATGTATTTATCTGACTCATCAAAATAGCTAATTTGAGGGATGATTTTGAGCTCATTAGAATTATACGATTCAGATTCAGACGAGTCATGACAGATTGCCGCTTGTAAGCTGCTAAATCAGTTTGGAGAACTCAAGATGGGCTACTTTCCTACATTAAGTTGACTGTTTCCTTAGAATGACATTGCTCCAATAACTACCATCATTTTCGGCATTTTGTTTACTGTTGGTACTAGGGACCACCTCATGGACCACAAATCATAATGCTCCACCACCGTCCGGCACCACCACCATAAATTTCTTTTTCTGAAAAGGCACAACCACCATCAGTACGGTAGTCAATACAGTCATTACCACTCAGCACCTCTATCACCAGTCCCCACCACCGAAAAGTCAAACAATTACCTTCTTCTCATCTACTACCCGCCCACCACCACTTAGTATGGTACTACCAGCTCCGTAAATTATTACTAATCAAAGTACATTTATGTGTCTGGGAAAGAATACAAATGCACATTTATGGAGCTATCTTATTGTACCTTTTTAATCCAATCAAATTGTACCTAGTGAAGCTTTAGTTTGACTTGATGTTTGATTGTTTTTATGCTGTGTGAAGGTATCTGAGGCAGTGATGGGTGCATTCTTGAAATTAGGTGGAAGTAAATGTTCCAGTCCTTCGGACGCTGGGAAAGGTAACAATCTATTGTCTCTCTTCGTTCTAGTTTGAGCTTCTTTCCTGATTTACCACCAGGATTATACCACCAGGTAATTATGTTGCAAGATAAAGTGATTTTTCATTGTAAATAACTATGAGTATCTTTTAAGTGAAAATGCATGAGAGATGCATTACCAGTTTATCATTGTTCCTTACCCCATTTAGGCTACAAAAGTGATGCTGCACACTAAGTGAGATGACCACACATGGTTTTTGTATTTTGCGTAAAAATTTGGACATGCGTTCTGAACTTCTTAAAATATAGACCTTCATTCCTCATTGACTTCATCTTCTTATCAATAAGGGAGAATAACAAAATTTGGTCGGGGGAACTGTTAGAAATCAACTTTACCAAATATGCAAACCTTTCAGCTCCATATGTAATGGACGAAATTGTACCTCATATTGGACCTTGTCTTAATTATGAAGTGCCATTTCGTACTGGTTGGCTACATATCCGAGTAAGTAGTGCTTGTTACAGAATGGGCGACCTTTCGTCTCCTTATAGAACCAAGATTTTTTTTTATGGCCTACTGTATACCTTTTATATCATTAAACATCTGAATTATAGATTCACACTTAGTACCAAATTCTTTCTACTCCAATGCAGATGCTGTAGCTACAATTATATTCACATCTGACCAGATAACTGAAACATTTTACAGTGAGGATGGTGCTTTGAGAGGTATTTACCAATGCCTCAATATATGATAGATATTGATTACCGTAATGTTTAATTTCTTAATTAGCAACATCTGAATTTGTAATAATTCTTTTTAATATTTTGTAGGGTTGGAGAAAGATGCAATCATCATCCTCCGCTCAACAATATCACTAGCAACTGTTCAAAAGCTAGAGAACTATCTCACAGGCAATTAAGATTTCCTCTCTCTGTTTTCTAGCTTCTGTGGTACATTAAGTACACACTGTTCTTTCTGTAGTATTTTGTATTCATAATTCTTTCAACTGGAATTCTAACTGTTGCTCCTTTTTGGCTTCTTACTGTTACTAAGAACTACAATGGGTTTCATTTTATTTGCAATTGTCATTCTTGATTTTATCGGCATTGGTAGTTATGTCCTTTAGGTATTATAGGTTAAAACCACTAATACTTTTTGTTTTGCATAAAAAACCACTGATACTTTCATTAGTTTTGTCATGAATTAGAGCAAAAGATGGTTAAATCAAGAGCTAAACCCTTTATGTTTTGGGAGATGAGGAGTTCCATTGTTTAACAGGAGGGTGCTTTAAGATTACTTCCCTTCCATCTCTTGTGGACTAATTGGAAAGAGAACCCAGATTTTGATCCCGAAGTGCAACTAATAGCTGCATAGCCCTTCCATGAACCCGGTGACTGCTGAAGTATTAGAGTAGATACATAATCCAAAACCGAAGAGCTTAAAATGTTCCCTTGCAACGTATCATAATTTATTTGGATGCCTATTTTTGGCGCCTACTTTGTAGCAATACCGAAAAGTCCAAGCACATGTTGAGTAGGCATTTGTTAGGTACTAAAGGAGTTGGGAATAAGTGACCCAGACGGATTATGAGCATATGCTAGAGTTCCAATATCATTAGCAATTTCTGTACCATTCATGTCCTGACTATATCTATATATTTTTTCTGGAAAAGGAAAATCAAGGTTATAATACATCATTAACAATTATCCAAATTATGTACCGTTCCTGTTTGGGAATATTTCTACGAAATTTTTGTACTTTCACGTTTGACCTTATGCTGTTTCAATCATTTCTTATGGAAGTGCATATATCCGTATTTCTTTCTGCGTACTTTTCTTTTGAAGAAGGTTGTATTGTTTTATTGTATTCCGCAGAGAAAGAAAAGACTGTTTATCTAGTAGATGCACATGTTTCTAAAGGGACATCTGATTTAGAAGGAAAAATTATGGTACCATTACATCTTTAAACACTGGTGTATTCAGATCACCATTCAATTCTTTCTTAGTATATCAGTATTGTTAAAGTTGATTGCGTTTTTGTTTTCTTTTACTTTCTCAGATTACTTCGTCTGGAAGGTCCGAGGCAATTGCAAAGGCACAACCAATTCTATCTGGTAAGGCCTAACGGGAAATAATATTGATAGATAATGCCTTATTTTAACTATTGATGTCCTTCGCTGACCTATCTATTGTGTTATTCCAACAGCAATGTGTGAAAAACTTTACGTTTTTGATGGAAAACTTGGTGCTGGAAGGTCAGTTTTGTCCTGTTTTTCTTTTCCTAGTCTAATTTTGTTCGGAGTCATCTACTGTAGGTTGTATTGTTTCATTATAATCTTCTGTTTAGCAAGTTACTGATGAATTTGTATCGTATTTCGTTTTGTCTCTTAAAATTTTGAAATCTTCTGTTTAGCAAGTTACTGATGAATTTGTATCGTATTTCGTTTTGTCTCTTAAAATTTTGAAGTGGATTCTTGTGTCAGTCAGTGTTGTCATAATCTCTGGTGTGTCCGTACGTGCATTACCAACTTTATTTGCTTATTTTGCAGCAAAGTTAAAATGGTAAACGAGTTGCTTGAGGGTATTCATCTTGTTGCTTCCATGGAGGCTGTTCTTCTTGGTGTTCAAGCTGGCATTCATCCATGGATACTTTACGACATAATTTCAAATGCTGCAGGGAGTTCATGGTATGCTTCTCTAGGTAGCAATTACTTTGGTAAATAGTGGTGGCTAGGCCTATCGGTTATTGCTAAAAGATAAAAGTAGCCAAAAGGTATATGGTTTTAAAGTGATAAATAGAAAGAAAAAAGTAAAAGGACAAATTGGGAAAAGAATACGAGGAAACAAAGACTTATAGTTCCCATCTGTGGCACCTATTTGATATCGGGATGATCTGCATTGCGTCTAGGATCTCAATAGCTTATTGTTAGGTACATTGGGTTTGAACTTGAATACTAATTGGGTTACTGTCCCAGTGAGGTACTAGCCTTTTAAAGTACTTTCAGATTCGACAAAGAAAATCCTGTCCCAACTTTATCTTTTTAGTTTTTATTTGTTTCCCCTAACACCTTCTTTCTTCACAACATATGCAGGGTTTTCAAGAATCATGTTCCCCAAATACTAAAGGCTGGTCAACTAAATAATCTTCGTCTCGATAGTTTTGTAAAGGATCTGGTGAGTTCTATTAGTGTTCTCTTCTTAATAGTCCTTTCAAAGAAAGCGACTGAATTAGTTTATTCCATACTCTTATTGTAATTTATGTGGTGCCTTATTTTATATATTATGGTTGCATGGGCTTTTGGTTAATCTCTTTGGAATTAAAGAGGACTGTTTTGGATGTGGCAAAATCGCTCACATTTCCTCTTCCACTTTTGGCGGTGGCACACCAACAACTTCTTTACGGTAATGGCCTTATTCATGTGATACTTTTCAAGTTGAAAAGTGCGGTAACTAGGATTTGCTCAATTTATTCTTTTTAACCTTTCTCCCATTATCTTCCAGGGTGTTCACGTAAAGTTGATGATAATGCTTCATTAGTGCAGGTTACCATCACTTTAAAGTTTTCCCTTAAGATCTTTTTTTTGAATTGTCAGCATGTATTTTTCCCTTAAGATCTTCATCTAAATGTGCTGTAGAATCAAGTTTATTACGTCTATTTAGCTTTAAATGCAATCTTCTGCATGCCCATATCTTCTTGCACAGGTTTCTGAAATTGTACTTGGAAAGAGTCTATCAGAAGTCAGTAATGAAGAAAAGTACAGCCCTGAGAAATTAGCAGATGCTATTGTTGCCACATCATCTACTGTTAAGCGCATTGGTTTCATCGGTCTTGGAGCAATGGGATTTGGCATGGCAACGCAGCTGATAAAGTCGAAATTTACTGTTATTGGATTTGACGTAAGACTTCAACAATTCCCAATTTACTCTAATCATTTATCAGATCTAGTTTTAAA
Source organism: Eschscholzia californica (assembly GCF_041429995.1). Classification (NCBI taxonomy): domain Eukaryota; kingdom Viridiplantae; phylum Streptophyta; class Magnoliopsida; order Ranunculales; family Papaveraceae; genus Eschscholzia; species Eschscholzia californica. Next base: position 6,034,928 of record NW_028238198.1, on the reverse strand, counting down.
TTCCAAGTAGGACAAGCAAATCCTTTTATTAGGGCATCTTTTAGTTGCTTTAGCATGGAGCACAGGTTTATGGATCTCAGAACGAGTTATACATGTCAAATAACAATAGTGACCGCCTCTGACCCATCTCGAAATTTGTTCCAGTCGAGTATTACTATATACAATAGGATTTGCGCTTTTTAATCTCGTCATATAGCCCGGAAGCGAGTTGTGTTGAACTTAATATAACCATTATAGATGATGATTTTGAGTGAAGTTTTTTTAAACTTGTAGGTTTATAAGCCCACATTATCTCGATTTGAGATTGCTGGTGGCTTGGCTGCGAACTCTCCTGCAGAAGCGTCCAAAGGTAATTCAGTACTTAAAGGCCCGTTTGGTTCTGTTCCAAAACTTGTTTTCAAAAACCGAGTTGCACCTAAAATAATATGCATTATGCCGGGATTAAGACTATTCTCGTAGAGGATAGGATTCGAAAGTTGCCGGAACAATAACTAGCTTGTAGGGAATATATTCCATAGAGATGTCCAATCTATCAGACTGAATTTTGTGCCAAGATGAGGTCTATAATCACAGAGGATATGGAAAGTTGTATCCCAGAATTTAGTTGGTACAGTTCCACTTAGTTTGTTTTGTTTGGGCATGAACCCTCTTTCACGTAGCGTTTCAGGAAAAGGAAATCTGCATAATTTGTCGGTTTTACATTGAAGTTCTATGGGCTTAGGAAGAGAAGAGGTTATTTTTGGTGTTTTTGTCATATTGTGGGACCAAATAAACAAGTTCCCATTAATGGGAGGATAAAAGTCCAACAGGCTACTCCACCACCCTACTTTGAAAAAGTGTACAACTATCCATTCCTTGTCTTAAGGAAGAAAAGAAGCACCTTGGTATTAATGGATGGTGAAAAATTGGGCAAAGCATTTAATTCTCTTCCTTCATACGGATGAAATTGGAAGCTATAAATTGGCAGTCTTCCTTCCCATTTCAATCATCCCATTTTCTCAAGTCTCCTGGATAAGTGAGAGAGTGAGAAAGAGTGTGAGATCAGAGAGTTGAGTGAGTGTGTGAGGGTGAGAGTTGTAGTGATAAGATATTGTAACCGGGGAGTACACTAGACTTTGTGTACGGTAACTCGGGTAAGTTGTAACTTCATATTCATAGTGGATTTGCTTGGTGCGGCTGAAAGAGGACGTAGGACTTGCTCCGAACCTCTATAAATCTTGTGTGTCATTATTCTTCATTTGCTTCGTGGTTATTTTCTATTTATTCACCATTTCATCCAAGATCCTGGTTTTCCGCATTAGAGAAAAACTCTAAGTAGACTGATCACCTATAAAGAGTGGTTATTTTTTTCAACAACTGGTGTCAGAGCTTCCGGGTTAGGAATTGCTGAATTTTTCTGTTATTGGTGGACGGAGTTACTATTCAGGTGAATAGTGTTTTTGACGTGAATAGTGTTTTTTTGACGTGAATAGTGTTTTCCGGCGTGAATAGTGTTTTCGCCGTGAATAGTGTTTATATCGGTGTTGGAGATATGGATGATAAATCAGATAACGTTGCAAGGGTTCGGGTTTTCAACGGTAAAAATTTCTCATATTGGAAATCACAGATGGAGGATTATTTATATGAGAGAGATCTTCATGCTCCATTACATGGAGTGGATAAGAAGGGTAAACTCGATGATGAAGAATGGGCTATTCTTGACCGCAAGTGTGTTGGCGTGATCCGTAGGTGTCTTACGGAGGAAGTTTACAACAATGTCGAAGAAATATCTACAACAAAGGACTTAATGGACACTTTGGAGAGACTCTATCAGAAGTCGTCAGCCTCAGGTAAAATTATGTTGTGTGAACAATTATTTAATTTAAAAATGAATGAAGGCGAGACAGTATCTGCTCACCTTGGAAAGTTTAAATCAATTATCTCCCAACTTTCTAAGGTTGACATTACATTTTCGGATGAGGTAAAAGCATTAAGGTTGTTATCATCATTACCGTCGAGTTGGGATACGGCTGTGACGTCTATAAGCAACTCGGCGGGTAGTGAGAAATTAATGCTAGAAAATGTAACGGCTATGATACTCGGTGAAGAAGAGAGGAGACTAGAACGAGGCTACACCGCTTCTAGCTCTTCTTCAGGATCCGTCTTAAGCATGCAATATGAAAGAGGCAGGAATTTTAATAAAAATTCAGATAAATCTAAAGGTAAATTTAGAAGCAAATCTAGGGGGAGATCGAAACCCAGGCCTAGAGGTGTGTGTTGGACATGTAATAAAGAAGGGCACATGAAGAAAGACTGTCCAGAAAGAAAGGGTGCTAACAATACGGGAAATAGGGGTGATCAAGAGGTCCATGTAGTTGCAGCTGCAGAGGACGATGCAGTCTTCATTGTTAATGACAACAATGTGATTACCGAGAGTTTCCTATTACTCTCCGAGGACGGTATGAACGAGTCTTGGATAGTAGACTCAGGAGCTTCTTTCCATGCTACAGGAAATAAAGGGATCATGACCTCTTACAAGGAAGGGAACTTTGGCCAAGTCTTCCTTGGTGATGGTGAAGCATGTGATATCATCGGTGTAGGTGATGTGAACGTGAAAGTCAATGGTTCGACGTGGAAGCTGAAAGATGTGCGACATGTTCCAAATCTGACAAGGAACTTGGTTTCTGTGGGCCAAGTTTGTGACGACGACTGTGAGGTTCACTTTTCTAAGACAAATTGGAAAGTGACCAAAGGAGCTATGGTATTAGCTCGAGGACTTCGAAATGGTACTCTCTACCGAGCTTCAGAAAGACCTACTCTAGCAGTGGGTAGCAGTGTTGAAGATGTCAGACTATGGCACAAAAGGTTGGGACATATGAGTGAGAAGAACATGAAGATTCTGCATTTGGCGGGTCATTTGTCGGAGGTAAAATCTGTAGAAATGGGCTTTTGTGAAGAATGTGTTCTGGGAAAGCAAAAGCGGGTGAGTTTCAACAGAGGCGGCAGAAGCTTAAGAAAAGAAAAGTTGGACTTGGTTCATACAGATGTATGGGGACCAGCTGATGTCTCTTCTCATGGTGGTGCTCAATACTTTGTTACCTTCATCGATGACCACTCGAGAAAGGTATGGATTTATTTCCTGAAACATAAATCTGATGTGTTTGATGCATTTCAGAAATGGAAGGCATTGGTTGAGACAGAAACAGGTCTGAAGCTAAAATGTATAAGGTCAGACAATGGTGGTGAGTATGACAAGAAGGAATTCTTACAGTTCTGTGCTACTAATGGGATACGTATGGAGAGGACGCTCCCAGGGACACCACAGGAGAATGGAGTAGCTGAGCGTATGAATTGGACACTAAATGCACGAGCAAGGTGCATGAGACTGCAATGCGGGTTGCCTGAAGCTTTTTGGGCACAAGCTTTAGAAACGGCTGCTTATTTAATCAATCGGACACCCAGCAGTCCATTAGATATGAGGATTCCAGAAGAGGTTTGGACCGGCAAGAAGGTAAACCTCTCTTATCTGAAAGTTTTCGGATGTGTTGCTTATGTTCATCTTAATCCTACAGAAAGGAAAAAGATAGGGCCACAGGCAAAGAAATGCATTTTCATTGGTTATGGAGGTGATGCATTTGGATATAAATTGTGGGACTATGAAAGTCACAAGGCAATCCGGAGCAGGGATGTAACCTTCAATGAAGATGTATTATACAAGGACAAGGATGCAACACGGGTCATAGGTGAAGGATCAATTACTCAAGTCGACAAATTAAAATATGTTGACATGGGTGATACTACAGGGATGACAAGTAGAGTGGTGGAAGAAGCAGAGACTCCAGGTGAAGAGGAATCTCAGATGCAACAGGGAGACACTCCACAAGCAGTGGGAGTTTCTTCCCCAGCTCCACAGGACCAGTCAGGTGTTCAGACCTAGACATCTACGGTGTTCGTCCCAAGGAGATCATCACGTGTACCAAAGCCGAATCCAAAATATGCTAATGTGATGGATCATTTGTTACTGACAGATGATGGTGAGCCAGAACATTTTGATGAAGCACTACAGGACGAGGACTCAAGCAAGTGGGAGTTTGCCATGAAAGACGAGATGGATTCACTTGTGCAGAACAACACATGGGTGTTGGCAAAATTACCAAGAGGTAAGAAGGCGTTGGAGAACAAGTGGGTTTATCGGAGAAAGTCTGAAGCAAATGGTGACATTCGCTACAAAGCGAGATTAGTAGTGAAGGGGTTTCAGCAGAAACCAGGTATCGACTACAATGAAATATTCTCTCCAGTTGTGAAGATGACAACAATCAGAGTGGTACTCGGTCTAGTGGCTTCAGAAAATCTCTTCCTTGAACAGCTAGATGTAAAGACAGCATTTCTTCATGGAGACCTTGATGAAGAAATTTACATGAAGCAGCCAGCTGGATTCGTTATAGAAGGGAAGGAGGAGATGGTATGCAAGCTTCAAAAGAGCTTGTATGGTTTAAAACAGGCCCCGAGGCAATGGTACAAGAAGTTCGATAACTTCATGCTCAAGAACAACTACTCAAGATGTAACGCAGATCTTTGTTGCTATGTTCGAAGGTTTGATTCTGGTTACATCATTTTGTTACTATATGTTGATGATATGTTAGTGGCTGGAACATCTCTACAGGAAATCAAGAACTTGAAGGGTCAGTTGGCAGGTAAATTTGCCATGAAAGATCTTGGTGAAGCTCGACAAATTCTTGGCATGAGAATCAGCAGGGACAAGTCTAAGGGTACACTTATGCTCAGTCAAGCTGAATATATTGAACGGGTTCTGAAAAGGTTCAATATGGAGGGTGCCAAACCAGTCGGTGTGCCACTTGGAAGTCATTTCAAGCTTTCCAAGTTGCAGAGTCCTGTGACAGATGTGGAAAAAGAATTTATGGCAGGTGTGCCATATGCATCAGCCATTGGGAGTCTTATGTACGCTATGGTGTGCACAAGACCAGATATTGCCCATGCAGTGGGAGTAGTGAGCAGGTATTCTAGCAATCCTGGTAAGCAACACTGGGAAGCGGTGAAATGGATTCTCAGGTACTTGAGAGGATCCACGGATGTACCTTTATGTTATGGACGGGGAAATTTTGTTTTAAATGGATATGTAGATGCAGACTTCGCAGGTGACCTTGATAAAAGGCGAAGTACGACTGGGTATGTTTATACCTTGGGATCGACTGCAGTGAGTTGGAACTCACGGTTACAGAAGCTGGTAACATTGTCAACAACTGAAGCAGAGTATGTAGCAGTGACAGAAGCAAGCAAGGAGATGATATGGTTGAAAGGTTTATTAGCAGAGTTGGGGCACGAGAAGAAGAATAGTATTTTGTACAGTGATAGTCAAAGTGCTATTCATCTTGCCAAGAACTCAGCCTATCATGCAAGGACAAAGCATATAGATATTCGCTACCATTTCATTCGGTCGCTTCTGGAAGATGGTGAGCTACTACTGGAAAAGATTCTTGGTTCGAAGAATCCAGCAGACATGTTTACCAAGGGGGTCACAATTGAGAAGCTGAAGCTCTGCAAGGCTTCAGTAGGTCTCTCGGTCTGAGAGAGTCGGATAGCCGCATCAAGAAGGTTGTGTTAGCACCAATCCAGGTTGAAAGATGAAGGTGAATATTCTACAACTCTAAGTCACGGGTTTATTTGGCCCCAAGTGGGAGATTGTCATATTGTGGGACCAAATAAACAAGTTCCCATTAATGGGAGGATAAAAGTCCAACAGGCTACTCCACCACCCTACTTTGAAAAAGTGTACAACTATCCATTCCTTGTCTTAAGGAAGAAAAGAAGCACCTTGGTATTAATGGATGGTGAAAAATTGGGCAAAGCATTTAATTCTCTTCCTTCATACGGATGAAATTGGAAGCTATAAATTGGCAGTCTTCCTTCCCATTTCAATCATCCCATTTTCTCAAGTCTCCTGGATAAGTGAGAGAGTGAGAAAGAGTGTGAGATCAGAGAGTTGAGTGAGTGTGTGAGGGTGAGAGTTGTAGTGATAAGATATTGTAACCGGGGAGTACACTAGACTTTGTGTACGGTAACTCGGGTAAGTTGTAACTTCATATTCATAGTGGATTTGCTTGGTGCGGCTGAAAGAGGACGTAGGACTTGCTCCGAACCTCTATAAATCTTGTGTGTCATTATTCTTCATTTGCTTCGTGGTTATTTTCTATTTATTCACCATTTCATCCAAGATCCTGGTTTTCCGCATTAGAGAAAAACTCTAAGTAGACTGATCACCTATAAAGAGTGGTTATTTTTCTCAACAGTTTTCACTGAAAATCGTACAGGACTTATGGCAAATTCAGTTTTATTTAGGTGTAAATTGGTGTTTGGAAACCCATTTTCGGATCACAACTTAAAAGACCCTAAATTTTGTTCCGTAACTAAATAATAAAGGCTGAATAGTTATAGAACCAAGGGTGAACTTTTCAGAAGACTATCATTCTTAATTTAAAACTAGATGCACCCCTTAGTCCAGGCAATTTTAATTATCCCGTATCACTTAGTAAACATACATCGATAATGTTTTCAGGTCATAGTAGATGAGGCAATTCAAATGAATCATATAGTTTGTTTTTCTTTTAAATAATTGTTTACAAAAATCCTAAGTTCTCTTCTAGTTAGTGACTAACAGCTGTATAAATAGATTGATATAGGGTGTCGTTTGCTTTATATTCATTTTTTAACTGTTTTATTCGTGTGAATTATCTACACAACATTACAAAAAGCAAGAACATACTGATTTCTTGAACTTCCTTGGTCACAGATGTAGATGTACTCATAGTCATGGTTACAAATGAAACTCAAGCCGAAAGTGTGTTGTATGGGGAGTTTGGTTCGGTGGCAGGTGAGTATCTTTGTTTCATTTATATTAGATTTTTGAGACTAACATTTATACTCAAGCTGTGCTTCTTCTCTTGTAGCCCTACCATCTGGTGCATCCATTATCCTCTCTTCTACTGTCTCCCCTGGATTCGTTACCAAGTTAGAGCAAAGGTTACACGGTAATTCTCCTTTCGCGATTGATCCCTATTAAAATCTTACTTACACAACAGGCTGCATTGGTCTTACTCAATATCCATCTAACCAAAGTTGGAAGATCAGATTGTATCATGCCAGTTATCTCCATCTTTAGCCATATATCCAGACAAGGCATATCACATATATACTTTTAGACCTACCCTTACTTCCTCCGCCTCTTTACTGTTTTTAGCATTCTTCCTGTTTTATAACGTTCAGTTAGCAACATAGCCAAAGGCCCAAGTCAGAGGCTTTTCATTCTCTTTCTTAATGATTTCACTCTATTATGATTACATGACTTCAATTTTTGCGAATTTTCCCATTTAAGAATTGCCGCCCTAGCTAATACCAGGGCACTTGAGATCTAACAAAACAACTAGATTTTGCTTCGCCAATTGACTTTTTTCCCTTGCTCTACATTTTCCGAATGGCAGTTTACATTACTTGATATGTTATAGGTGAAAATAAGGGTTTGAAGCTGGTGGATGCCCCTGTATCTGGTGGTGTTAAAAGAGCTGCAGATGGAGAACTTACTGTGAGAACTGAACTCCTTACTTTCTTAAGTTTTTGTTTCTTTCCAAATATTCATTTTGATTTTAAATATTTATTTCTGTTAAGAAAAGACCGTTGGATGCTTCTCTGGAATTAACTTAACTCTATGGTTCTTATGTTTCCTTTTTTAAGTAATTTTTTTCCAATGATGCATACACTTCTTTACCAGATAATGGCTTCAGGTACAGAAGATGCTCTCAAGTCTACTGGCTCTGTTCTATCAGGTAACCAGATTACAACTATTCTTGAATTGGAGAGATTTATATCAGATGATTAATGCTCTATCTTTGTTTGTTCATAGCGTTAAGTGAGAAGCTTTATGTCATAAAAGGAGTTTGTGGAGCTGGAAGGTGATTTTTTATTTACTTTTCTCTTAATGGATGTTCACAAATGCTTTCTCATCTTGTACACAAGTGCACGGCATGTGGATGTGTGTCTGTTGTATATTTTTGAGAAAGGTGTCTGTTGTTATATGGTGAAAATGCTTTGAACACGAGTCTGTAGCGATTAAAGGTCTCCTCTTTTATGTCTTCTGTTCTCTAGTTGCGTGAAGATGGTCAACCAATTGCTTGCCGGAGTTCATATAGCCTCTGCAGCTGAGGCAATGGCTTTCGGAGCTCGGTTAGGTCTCAATACAAGAATGTTGTTTGAAATTGTTATGAACAGTGGAGGAGCATCATGGTATGTCTCATCTGACATTTCCCTTGCAGGAAGTTCCATACTTCTATGCATTGTTTTCTGAAATTTTAACCATGACTGTTAAAGATATTGCTTCAGCATGTATGATCACGTTGTTCATCCTTCTACAGTGGTGCAAATAACCACTCACTGTCATTAATGATTGTCATTTAAGCTGACCAATTGCTACGAAATAGTGATTCTCTTTCCACTTATTATTTATACGACGCCATAACATCTAATATGCCAAGCCAAGGATCGATATTTTCTGAATGTTCTTCCAACTACATTATTAAATATCAAGTGTCTGTAATTTATGTTACAGGATGTTCGGAAATCGGGTCCCGCACATGCTAGACAATGACTATACACCATACTCTGCACTTGATATCTTTGTGAAGGACCTGGTATGCTATAGAATTTAATTGTTATTTCATCTAGATCATTTTATTTTCAGTAGGGTCTGAAACAACGTTATCTTAATTGGTTACAGGGCATTGTTACTCAAGAGTGTTCGTCACGTAAACTTCCACTTCATATTTCTACAGTTGCACACCAGCAATTCCTATCAGGTGGCGTACAATGGATGACTAAACACTGCTACTGCATTCAATGGAATTATGATATCTTTATGTCGCTATGCTGTTGCATTTTTAAACCAAGCAGACAAATAAAGCTTATTTGAAGATTATCATCTTACAGAATGTGATTCCAAAGATTTTCAACGAAACATTCTCACTAATCAGCTTTAGTAATTGAGATTAAAATAATATGCCTACGCTGCTGCTGAATAGGCACACCTTAGGATATGTAGTCCCACTGAGTAATAAGTAAATATTATTCTTTTGTTGTGTTAAATAAGACATTATGATTTTCTATATTCTTTTGTTCTGGATGTCTTTTAAAAGGTTTATGATCTTTTTTACGTACCAGGATCTGCTGCTGGTTGGGGTAGGTTGGATGATTCTGCCGTAGTCAAGGTAAATATAAATTCTATTACTGTTACAGTTCTACTCAAAGTTTTAAGGACGGTGTTACATCGGAAATATCGACCGCTTTTGAGTGTGGTGGAGAGTTTTTATATAGAAACCCGCTATTTTGCCATGTGGATGTTACAACAACTAATTTTTGTTATAACGGTTTTCTGGAAGTTAAATAAGCATTTTAATCTTTTAAATGACCAAATACTGAAAAGACAACGACGGCTTTTTCTATATTCCTTTCACTGCTTTGCGGAAAATACCCTGTTTTGGTGAAAAGATCACTTTAGAAGTAACGGTCTCTACCACCGCGGTTCCTCCTTCAAGTGTTGCTGAACTGATTTTTTAGTAAATGATTTTAGGTAGATTCCACTTCTATCATCTTTTTGTAATAACATATGATAATTCCTTAGAGATTATTTGATTAGTAGGTGATAGATCTGATATAATCCTTGAATATAAACTTATCATCTATTACTTTCCAATTATCAACTGGCCACAGTGATCTCTCAGGTTAACCATGTGCATGTGCACGTATAGACATGAATTATTAGGTTTACATGTTCTCATATGACTTACAGTCATCGAAGTCTTTCTGTCAGGCGGTTATTAAGCAGAGTAGTTTATTTGTCATTTGGTCTTTGCAGATTTATGAGACTCTTGCTGGTGTCCAAGTTGTAGGAAAACTTACTGCTCTTAAGAAGGATGATATCTTGAAATCTCTTCCTTCTGAGTGGCCTAGTGATCCTATTGATGACATTCAGAGACTCCAGAAAAGTGCCTCCAAAGTTTTGGTTGTTTTGGATGATGACCCTACAGGAACTCAAACTGTTCATGATATAGAAGTATTAACAGAGTGGTGAGTTTTACCTTGACTACCTCGGCTTCTGCAGTGACTATGCATTAGCATATAACTTCCGATTATTTCCAGTTTACCTTTTGCAGTTTGGGATTTACCTATGTAGGTGTTCATTATATAATTAAATCCTCGGACCACCAGTTTGACCCAAAACTTCCAGATCTCCTCATAAGTGTCTTTCATAGCATTAATGAATAATTTTCCTATGTAGGAGCGTTGAGTCACTTGTTGGGCAGTTCAGCAGGAGGCCTACTTGTTTTTTCATTTTGACAAATTCTCGCTCAATGAGTTCTGATAAGGTAATCCTAGGCAGAGTTGCAAATCTCTATGATGATATACATTTTTATCAGTGTCTCGTAAAGAGTTTACCCCCAAGTCCGCGCATGTATGATCTGCTTATTTTACATCAGATTTGTAACCAAATTTTGGGTTCCTTATAGGCCATTGAGTTGACGAAAGAAATCTGCAGAAATATAGATGCTGCAGCTAAATCAGTTGACAACATTGGTTACACAGTCGTTCTAAGAGGTGATTCAACACTTCGTGGTCACTTTCCAGAGGCAAGTTTTATGGACCATTTTGTTCTTTTTTAGATTCAGTATTTTTTGCCTGTAATCATGACCCAAAATGGGGACCTGACTCTTGCAGGAAGCAGATGCAGCTGTATCGGTTCTTGGTGAGATGGATGCATGGATTCTTTGTCCATTCTTTCTTCAAGGAGGTCGTTACACAATTGAAGATGTACACTACGTGGCAGACTCCGATAGGTATATATGTGGATATTCTTGTCCAAATTGTATTGTTGATTTTCATATTAAATAGTCAGTAATTCCAAGATGAACCCTCAGGCTATGCCGACTTTACCTAAGTTTTACCAGTGTTCCTGTTCATGTGATAACATCTTCTTGAGACATTTGAAATTTTCACTGCTGAGATATTGAAGGTTGGTTGGATCTATTGAATTATGTCACTGCTTATGAATCTTGATCTTGTTCTAGGCTCGTCCCTGCTGGGGAGACCGAATTTGCTAAAGATGCTTCCTTTGGCTTTAAATCTTCAAATCTCCGTGAGGTTTGTTTCTAACATGTTCATATGGTGGCAATGTTTATTGCAAATCAATTGTCTAGAGATTGTTTTTACTAATGTATTTGTTCAACATTAGTGGATAGAAGAGAAAACAAAAGGTCGGGTATCTTCCAGTAATGTTGCTTCTATTTCTATTGAGCTTTTGAGGAAAGGAGGACCTGATGCTGTTTGTCAGCATCTATGTAGCTTGCAAAAGGTGGGTTGGCTGTATGCTTTTGGTCAAATGTCCTTGCAAGATGGCTAAAACTAAGTATGAAAACCATTTTCTCCAATTGCTATGCTTAGAAATAAAATTGATACTCTATTTTCTTGTTCATTTAGCAGTCCTCTGTGTCGTAATTATTTTTTTTCTTCTGCTTGAATTTTTCTTCCCTTATACCGGGGTTGATTGATATAAGTTGACTAACCAAATCTGATACTGGTAAACGATTGCAAGCTGTCTTATTGGTTTTGGTTTATTATGTGGTCAACAGGGATCTACATGTATAGTTAATGCAGCCAGTGATAGAGATATGAGTGTATTTGCAGCGGGAATGATCCAGGCAAGATATGATGCTAATTTCATTTTCTCTAGAAGTGTTCATAATTGATTTTGAGTTTGTTCCACGACACATGAATCCTGTTCTTATCTATACAACTAACAGGCAGAATTGAAAGGGAAGCGTTTCTTGTGCCGAACTGCTGCTAGCTTTGTTTCTGCTCGGATTGGAATCAGGCGAAAGAATCCAATCTTGCCAAAAGATCTAGGTATAAAAGAAAGAAATGGAGGACTGATAGTTGTAGGATCATATGTTCCAAAGACAACAAAACAGGTACTATTTTGTAGCTTCTGTTGTTTCTTGCTTACTGATTTTCCCCTCTTCTTGCTGCGGCTAAGTTCTTAAGAAATTATGCAGGTTGCGGAGCTTAAAGCACAACGTGGGAACCTTTTAAAAACAATTGAGGTGATATAAGTTCTTGAGAGATTTTGTGCTTTGGGATTTTAACTGTTGTTCAGTATAGATGACATACTGTTCAGTCGAGTATTTCAACAGTGTTTATTTTTTAACAGCATTCCATGTACATTGTTACATAATACCCTCACCTCCTTTGTCTATTTGTCAGGTATCTGTTCGTAAACTAGCAATGGACTCGTTAGAAGAGCGAGAAGAAGAGATCACTCGGGCAGCTGAAACGGCAGATGTTTTTCTCAAATCCCGTAAAGACACTTTGGTGATGACTAGTAGAGAGCTTATTACAGGAAGCTGTACGTTTCCTTCTCCTTTTTTCAGTTTTGCTTTTGCGTTAAATCTTTATGAGTTGGCTTTTTTTTTACTTTCAATGAATCTTTGCAGTAAAGGCTCCAATTGTGAATCCTGTGGACTTGTGCAATTGTTCACTTCCCTAGTTTTTCCTTGGTGGTGTTTATTTAAGTTCTACATATGAACCAATTCAGAGGTAGTCCACATGAATCTGGCAAAATAATGCGTGAATAATCAAGTATTCATACCAACTTTTGCCGATTGATGTGGACCAACAATGAACTAGTTGAAGTGACTGCACTTAAAATGATAACACCAAAGCATGATTGGACTCCGAGTTTTTTGTTAAATTCCCAAGATACCTGGCAGAGCAAAAATCTACTTTTATTCGAAAAATTCGGCATGGAAATGAATTCCCAATATGAGTATACAGTTGAACAAGTAGTTTTATTTTGTTGCCTCCCATCTAATGTAGTGATAGCTTTAAAACCTTTTATTGAGGAATTAAAGATGAAAGGAAAAGAAGAGCAGTAGTTAAGGGCTTAGGGTTTGTAGTACGTATCCTGTGGATAGCCTAGCTAGTTAGTGGTTCTTTTATTGACTGATTAGAGCTATTCATTCTGCTGATTCAAGATTCCTTCTTTGAAAGCCTTGCATTTCATTTTTCAGCTCCTTCTGAGAGCCTGGAGATCAATTTCAAAGTTAGCTCTGCATTAGTGGAAATTGTTAGACGTATAACTACACGTCCACGTTATATTCTTGCAAAGGTACTTTTATCAATCAAACCACGTAAATCTCTTGTTTTCTGTGTGATTGTTTATTTTCTTTACTGCTTTTTTTGATTGCTTGTTCTTCGTCATAAAAATGTGGTTTCTTTCCAGGGTGGCATCACTTCATCTGATACTGCTACAAAAGCTCTAGAAGCAAAGCATGCGATGGTTGTCGGACAAGCCTTGGCTGGTGTCCCGTTGTGGCAGCTTGGTCCTGAAAGTAGGCATCCAGGTGTTCCATACATTGTATTTCCAGGTAACTCTAATTTTCAACTGTATGATGCTTCTATGGTCTTGAGTGAAAATGGTAAGGTGGGACTGGATCTTATATCTTTCTTTTTGTAGGCAATGTCGGTGATAATAATGCAGTTGCAGATGTTGTACAAAGTTGGGCTAGTCCAGCTAGACTCGCTTCCACAAGGGATCTCCTTCTTGTAAGATTATCTATGTTTTCTAAATGTGTATCCTCTTCATACGCAATGACTAACATGTACTTCTTCTAAACACTAATTAACAAACTTATTAAATATGAAGAATGCGGAGAAGGGGGGATATGCTATTGGAGCCTTCAATGTATATAATCTGGAAGGAGTTGAAGCTGTGATTGCTGCTGCAGAGGCAGAAAAAAGTCCTGCTATTTTGCAGGTGAGATGAATTTGGTTATTCATAATGTAACTCATACTCCAATATGCTTTGGTATCCATGTTATGTTCTTCTTTCATTCTTTCCGTTCATAGTAGGGGTTTTAACTTTTAATATTAAAGCACATGCCACTGTAAAATATGCTGATTAAGACGCTCTTATTGACGTTACTTTGTTTTCCTCCCTAAACACCATCGAGAACATAGTTGTTTGGATCAAGGTTTCACAACTAGGTCTTGCATTAAATTTCGTCTGCTTGGAAATATTCCAGAAAATTAGCTAATAATAAATAAAATATGGAAAGAGCACGCCCGCAAGTTCTGACAATATTTGAGGTGGGTACAAAATGAAAATTATCAGCATATTGTTACCCGGCCTATTAACTTTTAAGAGGTTGTCATAGGGCGACGTATGTAAAGCTTAGTGAAATTGAGCCTAAGGTGGATTTTGTGCTAGATTATTGAGTAGATAAATTTATTTCAGAATAGTTCACATACTGAATATTTCGAAGAAGAAATTATCCCTAACCATCAGAGATCAGACGCTCGATATTGCCCTTACAGTTTATCTTTTTTACTTCAGAATTCTGACATGTTTCTTTGGTTCAATGTGTTCTCTTTTCCAGATTCATCCTAGTTCCTTGAAGCAGGGAGGCGTTCCCTTGGTTGCATGTTCTATCGCTGCTGCTGAGCAGTCCAATGTAAGTTTCATCTGCGAAAAATAAGTTAATCCAGGAACTGTCTAACATAAAGGTTTCACAAGCAAGTTCATTATAAATTGTTAAAAATAAAGGCATTTTACTTCATAGGTGCCACGGTCTACGTAGGGGTAATTGTGGACGAATTAAGTAACCTGTATTTGCTTTTGCTTACACATGTAGGAAAGTGAGTCAAATTCAGTATTTTTTCAGAAAAACAATAGAAATGAAATTTGGTATCTTTATTTATCTCTGTTTCAAATAATAAGCTCTTTTACGTTTTCTCCATTTTTATTACTCTACAAGTACTTTGAAGAGTACGGTATAATAGTATATCCACTTGTGCATTGCAGGTGCCGATCACTGTTCATTTTGATCACGGGAGTTCCAAACCTGAGATGTTAGAAGCTCTTGAAATGGTATAGTTTTGTTACCATACTCTTAACCAGTCATCAATCTGTACTCCTTAGATTGGTCATGTAGAAGTAATTTATGTTGGAGCTTGAAGCTAGTCTCTTATCAGTTGTGGAAGGGGTGGCCACTTAATGAGTGTGAGGGAACTCATGAGCTAGCTTTTGGGGTGAGAGAGGCCCGAGACCACTGATGTGGGTACCGACATCTATATTGTTAAGAGGTATCTGATATAGCAACCTAAAAACCCAAATAGGCGACACGTCCGTAAGCATATCTTATGATATTGTTATTTTGTAATTGAACTTCAGTTATGATTTTCTTATTTGGGATCAACTATTGAACATCATACAAAACTTAACCTAGAGTATTCTTTTCTTGTCCTGAGAGTTTCTGCAAGTACACCCAAAATGTTCGTACAAAAACTCACATCTTACGCTTGCTGTGACCGCAAGCATCTAACTGGTGTGAGAGTACCCAAGACGAGTATCCGTATCCGGGGAAAAAATGGAAAAGGGGTACCTATGTGACACGAATCATATTTTACCAAATGCTTATTATATCTATTGGGTTTTCTCAACCATGGCAGGGTTTCGATTCAGTCATGGTAGATGGTTCACATCTTTCTTACGAGGAAAACGTCGCATACACGAAGTACATATCGTACTTGGCATCGACAAAAGGGATGTTGGTGGAAGCTGAACTGGGAAGACTGTCTGGAACTGAAGATGATTTGACTGTCGAAGACTATGAGGCAAAGCTAACTGATGTTACTCAGGTGACTGTTATTATTGATGTTAGAAGCTGATATATCCATGTTATTAGGTTTCATGAAATTGACCAATTCTTTCCCCTATGTGAAACACTGAAACTTCAGGCTCGCGAATTCATTGATAGGACACAAATTGATGCTTTAGCAGTGTGTATTGGAAATGTGCACGGGAAATACCCAGAGAGTGGACCCAACCTCAGAATGGACCTGCTCAAGGTAAAAATTCTTGAACTATTGTTACTGACTTCTATTTAAATACAACTAAAGTAAAACTATCTTATGAAACCAGAGATACGCCATGTTTTTTTTTAATGGGAAGGTATTTCAGAACTTGATATCAAGTTTACTTTCAATGCCATCTGTATTATTCTTACTTCGCAGAAGCCCATTTTCATCTCCCAATTATGAAAGAAAATCTGTTTTTTGAAGTTTTCCATAAATACTGCAACTTACATGCTAGATCCACTGGCTAACTTTTTCATTCACTCATGTATTATTTTTAGAGTCATTGTGCTGAGTTGCGGCCTTGATACTTTTTTTCTTTTCACATTCAGCTAATTGTGTCTTGTGTATGCTAGACAAAATACTTCTATGAAAGGATTCGACAAACTGATACCCTTAATAAATACACTTTCCTTAATTTACGAGAAACTTCTTCCTCTTAGGTGGTGTTTGCTTTTTTCTCATTGTTTGAATCTGAATCATCTTAATCAAATGGACGAGAAACCGACCTAAATCAGCCATTTAGACAAGTCAGACATCGCTAGTCACATAAAAACAATCAGTCTGAAGTATGACTCGAGTCAGTTCAGACCTTATGTCAGTTTCCAGATCTGACTTAAAGAAAATACAACCTCTAGCTCAGACTTTAACTCATAAGCTATGAAGCTTTTATATTTAGATTACTGATCCTACTTCTTCATTCGTCGTGCAGGAACTGCATGTCATGTGTGCAGAAAAAGGTACATTTTTGGTTCTTCATGGAGCTTCTGGATTGTCTAAGGAACTTATCAAGGTAACCGACATCCAGTTTAACCTGAAACTTAACATTGAAAGGAAAAAAAGGAAAGAACCATCTTGAAAATTTTTCTCGATTGTTAATGAAGTGATATTTTTTATTTAATAGGAATCCATTGAGCTCGGAGTTACTAAGTTCAATGTGAACACGGAAGTCAGGAAAGCTTACATGGACTCGCTTGCTAGCCACAAGAAAGATCTTGTACAAGTTATGGCATCTGCGAAGGAAGCCATGAAAGCTGTTATTGCAGAGAAGATGCAATTGTTTGGTTCATCAGGGAAAGCATGGTAAAATAATATTCGATTGATCAAGCTACATGGTAGAAGAAGTTACCAAACCAAATAAATTGAACTGAAACTAGTGAATAAATTCATATAATTTTGTGATTCATCACATTAAGAAAATTATCTTTGTATATCTTCTTTTTAGATTTTTTTTGTTCCCTTTTTTGGCTTCTCAAATTTCTCTTCAACAAAGAATCTAAATGTGAAGTTGTGAGAATATTCATGAATCAATATACTTGGTCTATGGTAATGGACTTCTGTGATGTTGAAAAAATTGGCAGAAGAAATTGTTTTTAATGGTTACAGTTGAATGCTTTTAGTTGCAGGTGTATGTCGAAGTCGTGTATACTAATTTAAATTTGATTGTTGTGGTCCAATTCATGATCTATATCAAGCTTCTATTAGTATTTAGATTCCTTATGAGGGTAATAAAGAGAGTTTCCTTAACCTTTTCTTAATGTTTTTTTAGCTCTATCTTGGGACGCCTCGATGATACTTTTTGAGACGTTTTATAGACACTTTGTGAAACCATGTTTCTGTGACCTTTCGTGCCAAAAATTGTGAAGCTCTAGTGATACTTTTACTGCAGATTGTTAACACCTTTAAGATGGTGTTGTGATCATTTTTGTGCCCTTTTTTGTGACGGTTGCCCTGAGGTCTTGTGAGTTGTTTTTTTTTTTGGAAGTACGATCAACGTTAGTCGTTACATTTGGCATTGACACATCAAAGATGTGATAAGCTCAATAACTGCCCACTCAAACTGAAACAAGACCGTGCCTATAGCCTAACAAGACAATGGCCTAAAGTCCAACTACATTATTTATACCCTAATCCCAAGTCAGATAACCAAAGATTCCACCTTCTCTAGCGATTTGAACCTGAGACCTCCAGGGCTTTCTGGAGTTTATGTCAACACCTTTGAACCACTTGGGCTACCAACTGTTGACTTGCGAGTTGTTTCCTATGCAACATTTTGTGACATTTTCTTATGCCTGTTTTGGCGAAAGTTTTCTGGACGCTTTTGGCTATATTTTTCTTGACAATTTTGGTGAAGTTTATGTGGCACTTTTACAGTGATTCTATGGCTCTTGTGACACATTTGGCCACACTTTTCAGGATGCTTTGTAAACATATTTGCAATACTCTAGGTGATATTTTGTGATGCTTTTGTTGGTGGCACTATTGAAGTGTTTTATGATGATTTCTTCAAATACTTTTCCTGATGTCATTTTTCTAGTTTGTGACGTTTTGGCTACCAGTAATGATGCAACCACCCTAAATACAAGACATATTTGAGAGAGAAAGCGAAATCAACAGTCCAGATTTTCTCACGATTTGATATATAAATCTCGAACCAGTTAACCCTCAAATCTAGTGATGTTTTTCTCCATTACTTCTGTGACAACTTTGCGACATTTTTGTGGGGTTTTTTGTGAATTGGTTCAGAGTCTAGACTCCAGTGGCTGTGGGGCGGGGATTTTATCATAGGGAAATTTGGCCAAAACTCCCTAAAAAATTTAGGTTTTTGTTAAAAAGAATTTATCAACTTTTTATAGGCTTCAGCTCCCTATGACATTTTTGTAAATAATCTAATATATAGAAAAGACGAAAGTGACCTTATTGCAAACCAGTTTGCAAAGCTCTGCAAACCAGATTGTAAAACTCTGCAAAGTGTGTGCGAAGTTTTGCAAAGTCATTGCAAGGCAAACCAGATTGCAAAGCTCTGTAAACCAGATTGCAAAGCTCTGCAAACCAGTTTGCAAAACTTCGCAAGTTAAGATTCTAAGGGCGATTTTGGCATTAAAAATAGGAGTGCTTTTAGAATTGTCCTTCAAGACTATTTTCAAACTGTATACGGGGGCTTAAAGTGACAAAAAGATTAAAAAAAAAAAAAAAAAAACATGAAATTTCCTGTACATCATTCCCGCGAAAAAAAAATATAATGTGGGAATTAGATGTTGCAGAGGATTGCCCTAAAGAGATGGACGAATTCATCATCACCATCTCTCTATATATACATGTCAAGATTAAACCATCTCTCTACACTTTCTGTGAATCCAGATTGTGATTCAATATCATCATCACCTCCTTCCAAAAACTGGACTTCTGATAACGAATTGTTCAACAACTACCCTCGTCTTCATTTTCTACAAGGAGAAAAATGCAAGTCTTTAAATCAACTCAATCAAATTTTCTCTTACATTTTCATCTCAGGACTCCACCATAACTCTTTCATTATGAGCCGTGTTATTTTTACTTGTCTTACTGGTTTAGAAACTGAGAAAAATGGTGGGGAATTGAGGAGAAATTATGCAGCTTTAATATTTAGTCAAATTCAGAAACCCAATATCTTCACTTGGAACACCATGATTAGGGCTTTTTCTAACTTGGGTAACTCTTCTGATTCCATTATAGCATTTAGTTATTATGTTGAAATGATTCAAAAAGGATTCTTACCTGATAAATACACTTACCCTTTCTTGCTCCAAATTTGTGGGTCTAATTCTGATATGGGTTTTGAAAAACAAATCCATGCTCATGCTTTAGTGTTTGGACTGGTTACTGATTTGTTTGTGCAAAATGGGCTTCTTAATGCTTATTTTATCTGTGGGTCTATCACTGATGCCAGGAACTTGTTTGATGAAATGACTGAGAGAGATGTTGTTTCTTGGACAACTTTGATTTCGGGTTTTTCGGGGCAAGGGTTCTATGAAGAATGTTTATGGGTTTTTAGAAGAATGATAGTTGATGAGTTAGTTGTGCGGCCCAATGTGGCTACTGTGGTTTCTCTGATGACAGCTTGCGCGAACTTAGGTTCTTTGGATCACACTAAGAGTTTACATTCTTATTTAGTGAAGGCAGGGTGGGTGGAAGTAGAGGTTTCGGTAAGAAATTCACTTATTGATGCATATTCAAAATGTGGGAGTGTTAAATGTGCTGAAGAGATATTTCATGAAATAAAATGTCATAGAAGAGATACTTGTTGTTGGACTACAATAATTTCAAGCTTAGCAATGCATGGTTTTGGCGCAGAGGCGATCAAAATTTTCTCTCAAATGAAGCATGATGGGCTAGTGATGCCGGATTCTGTTACATTTATTGCAGTTCTTTCTGCCTGTGCACATGGAGGGCTCATTGATGAAGGAATACAGATCTTTAAATCAATGGAGATTGAATACGGGATTGTGCCTCAGGTTAAGCATTATGGATGCATAGTTGATCTCTTTGGCAGAGCTGGGCTTCTTGAAGAGGCTTACAGTTTCATGAAGAAGATGCCAATGGAGTCCAATCTGGTCGTACTAGGATCACTACTTAGTGCTTGTAGAGTTCATGATAATGTCAAATTGGGAGAAGGTATCTTGAAAAAGATCGAGTATTCTTGCGAGTACAAGGGTGGAGCTAATGTCCTCATGTCTAACATGTATGCGAACAAGAACAGGTGGAATGAAGTTGTTGATGTCCGGGAGGGACTAAAAGGAGAGAAGTTGATGGGTAAGCCTCCTGGAAGAAGTTGGATAGAAGTGAAAGGTTTGGTACATGAATTTGTTATTGGAGATGAATCGCATCCCCAAGCTAATGAACTGTATATGCTTCTCGAGGGATTAACCCGTTTATCATGCTTGCAGTAGCGTATTAAAAATTCAAATATTTCTACTCTACAGATAGAAAACGTGAATATTGGAGTTATTAACAACTTTTGAGTGAAGTGGATAACCATAGTGGAGTGGCTGGATAAGGACCGCCCTGCACAGTTTATGAAGGATGAGTATCACTCTTCTAGCTAGGAGGATTTCTGGGGAACGGTGTCCATTGAAGTCCCATTAGGTGGTTATGGGACAGTTAGCTTGGGGCTGGCTCATGACGAGAGTGAATAGCTCAATTTGTTGAAGTTCATTTTATAATTATGCGATCACTGTTTAGTTTCAAGCAAACCCTGAAAGGCAAACTCGGAAAAATTGATCCAACAATACAGGACTCGGTCTGCAGATACCACTTGATTGATTCGCTTAGCAAGATTTATGTATCAGATGACAGATATGAGATAGCTGAATACCCTTTGACCCTGTAAAATGTTTATCGAGCTGGATCACTATAGATCTTTGTGACGGCGGATTCATGGCGAGACAGGTGGAAGGAATGAAGGTTGGGTCTACAGGATGCTCAAGAAGAACATGATGGGTTAGCTCAATGGTGTGTTTTCGACAGGTTACTCTAGCTAGACAGCTGCAAGGGGTAATAGTCAACTTTATAGTTCTGCCATGAGTTTTTTGATAGTTCTGGTATGTTTCTAACTTACTACATCTGTTTCATCTAGAGCAATTCAGTGTCATCTCGATGTATTTGTTTTCTGTTTCAAAACCACTTGTTCTAAGAGTCGTAAATGTTATAGAGTAATAATATAAATAACAAGGTTATGTGGGCCTAAACAAGAATGAACTCATATTCATCAAGCACTTCGATTGCTGAAGTTATAGTTATCATTGGTAAAGAAGTTATCGCCTTCCATGACCCTTATGTATACAAACTATTATTATATACCACTATTCAATACTAAAACAATATATTATACCGAACCTTATTAGATGTGATAAAGGAAGGTGCGCTATCGCTGGCGAGATCAGGTGATATAATAAGCATTTGCAGGGATCGTTGGATTCCTGCTCCTACTGAAGATGCCCCAGTGCTTGTTATTGAGCTTATAGATCAAGAGGTGGGATTTATCTCCTATCCAAGAGATGATTTCAAATGGTGCTATTGACTGTGTTCCTTTAAGCAGGAGATATGAACTGAGTGAGAAGCCAAAACCACTCGAAAGACGTATTCAGTAAAGATATGAGATCTGTCTATTCCTTTTGCTGTTGGAGGAGCACATTCTACCGTATCAAACGGAATTAAAGCATGGTGGGAGTATTCCGAATGGTAAACTATATATAGGCCTAGACTGTTTAGTTTCCCTTGTATAGTTGCCCTTTCCGAAGTTAGTGAGCCTAGCTCAACCGTTGGGAGAGGTTCTGAATAGTCTCGCACATCAAAAGCAAAAAAAGAACACGAAACTTATACAATAAAACAATTATTCGAAGTCTTCGAAGAATCTTTAGAGGAGTATAAAATGTTAACTTCTTTTTATTCCATGGAGTTATCCTTGTATTTTTTGGGCTTTCTACTTAACTCTCTTCGCTACGATCTACTTGATCAAACAACTTCTTTCTTACTCTCTATGCCTTTAATTTATATATACTTTCCATAAGCATACAATTGCTCCTGAACACATTTCCATTCACTCTCATGTACGTCTCATGGTAGATATAACAGTTGACTGTATCATATTCCTTGTACTTTCGGAGCAATTGTCGTAAAAACCTCAACCTCTTTATTCATATGACTTTAATCGGCAATCTCGCATCTCTTATCCCTTTACGTTTCCCATACCCATTCCTCTTCAAATCCTCTAGTCTTTGTGGTTGTCAATGTATCTTTCTTGGCTTCTTGATTATGAAACCATCCTTTGTCAGCTTCTTTATGTTCAACCTGTCCAAGAAATTTGTGACATTTCACAAAGTTAGGTTCTCCCTTTATTCCCCTTTAGCTAGTTATTGTTAAGGTACTGCTCTTGCCATGGAGAATAACTGAGATGAGAAGAGGACTTACAAGAATTGGCCATAGAGATGGTACTGTACTCATTTGGATCGAGCCACAGCTTCCTTTCCCCACAGTTCATGAAGCTAGCACTGGGCCGCTTTTGCGCCTTCATCGACACCATCTCTCTCTGTGCTTGTGGAGGTGAAGATGTGCATAACAAGGTACATTTCCTCATTGGCAAGTTACTGTGAAATGACAACAGAATCATTATTCAACTTATTTATTTATTTAAAGGGAATTAGACTAAAGACTAACCACTAGTTGGTCTAGGTTAAAACAGCATGATAATACTTTGGATTCTTTGTGCAAATGCTAACAATTCTTGTGTACATTTAACTAAATATAAGATGTATGCTTAGTCTAGTTGCGCAAACTGTGCAAACTTGTGTAAACCGTACCAAAACTCAAGCTTGAAATAACGTTAAATCTTTTTTAGAAAAGTATATTTGATAGAGAGTCATGCTTGTCGATCAATTATCATGTTTAAATAGTGCATTTTTGCATTTTGATATTTTGGTCATTCCTCCCCAATGGGTGTGGACCATATAACCTAGATTCCCTCAATTCAAATTTCCTTCTCATTAAAGAATCTTATTACTCTATTATCTAACACTTTTGGAATTTTTTCCTTTTGGGTATATCGTTATTAATAACCATTTCCTAGCAAAACAAATTTGAATCCAGTCAAATTAATACCTTTTTTGTATCCATCAGCTTTAATTCTTCTTCTGGTTTGGATAAGCAAAAGAGAGTTAGATTTCCATTGGTTCCATGTGCAACTTTAAAAATACTACTTACCATTTTTCTCTTTCTAAATTTTTGAAAGATGGCGCCAAATTGAAAAATCAAAAATGAACTTGGTCCTAAGAAAAATCAAAATAGTTATCTTGAAACTTTAAAAAAGAATCAAATGTGAAAGAAAGGCAATGTAAAATAAGTACAAGTGGAACCAAATGGGCGCCTAAAGTTCGAAATTTTTAATCTATTTTAAAAAATATTTGAGCATGCTAATAGTATCCATTTGATTATTTTGGTGTAAATTAATTAATTGTAGGGGCTTTTTTGTAAAGATGGTAAAATATAATTATACTATTGTTTGTATTAATATTAACTAGTAGGAGGCATGTGTTAATGCAAATGATGATTGTACAATATATATTAGTTAAATAATAATGTGTGACTATTTGAGAACTTGTGGTTCATTATAGTTATGGGCTTATTTTATCCTCTAACCCTTTTGTTAATCTAGCTTTGCTTTCTAAAGAAGAATTGATCAATGTGGTGGTGGAAATAAAAATGAAAAAAAGAAAATCAATTTCAAAAAGAAATTTGAAAAGAAAAGTGTATCATATTTTATGTGCAATTTAGAGCTGGCAAACTAAGAATATTAACACTAAAGTTATCGATTTAAATTTATTAAAACAATGTTAAATAATCTCCATACCAAGATAATATTACAATAATCTCAACATAGCAAAAAAAACATTCACAAGTTTTTTTTTTTGATGAAAAAGAATTGATCAATGTGGTGGTGGAAATAAAAATGAAAAAAAGAAGATCAATTTCGAAAAGAAATTTGAAAAGAAAAGTGTATCATATTTTATGTGCAACTTAGAGCTGGCAAACTAAGAATATTAACACTAAAGTTATCGATTTAAATTTATTAAAACAATGTTAAACAATCTCCATACCTAGATAATATTACAATAATCTCCACGTAGCAAAAAAACATTCACAAGTTACCAATAAAAACATCCATAGATTTTGTAGGATGTTTTTTCCAAAATAACTAATCATTTCTGGATGAAAATGATTATGACACATAAGAAAATTAGGCAAGTCTAAGACGATGAGCATCTCCAATGCAAAATTCAATCTTAAAAATTCGGGGCGCCACAGAATTTCATGAGTTTTTCTTAAAAAATTATCTCCAACGCGAAACTCAACTAAGATCTCAAAGATGATGTGTCAAGGGTGGAATAGAGCGTTCTCTTGAGATATCTCTAATTGTTCAACTGATCAATATTTAAATTTCAAGCAATAGAAATCGAGTCCTCGTATATTTCCAAAATAACTAAATATTTTTTTACAAAAGTAGCCATGTCACATAAGTCAACGCGAAACTCAACTAAGATCTCAAATATGATGTGTAAGGGTGGAATAGAGCGTTCACTTGAGATATCTCTAATTGTTCAACTGATCAATATTTAAATTTCAAACAATAGAAATCGAGTCCTCGTATATTTCTAAAATAACTAAATATTTTTGTACAAAAGTAGCCATGTCACATAAGTAAAAAAACAAGTTTACAGTTTTGCATTTGAGACATAAAAGTTGAGGATCTCTATTTTCGCCACTCATAAGTGAGAATCTCAATTGAAACTCGACAACTAGGACGAATGGAGATTTTTTAAGTTTTGCATTGGAAATACTCTAAAGTTTTGTATTGAAGACACTAAAGAATTGAAGATCTTTATTTTTGTATCCTAGGAACGAGAATTCCAATTGGATTTTGACACATAAAACTAATAGTGATTATTTTAAATTTTGCATTGAGATGTTCTAAATTGAGTGTCTCTAATTCATGTCCTTTTCCAATGCAACACTGAAAAAAAAAAAAAAAAAACTTTAATGCCTACATATGTCACATACATTTAAGAGGAAAAAGTAGTTAAAGAAAGATTTTTATCGGTCTTAAAATTAAATTTGATGACTACACTATTAATATACTATACTAAAAACTCTTAAAAATTGAGTTTGTAAATGAGACATCTTAAAATTAAATCTCAATTGAGATTTGCTTTTGAAGGAGTTATTAGAAAAAAGCACTCTAAAGTCTTAGATGACATTTAAGATTTTAAATAGAGTCTTGCATTGGAAATGATCTGGCCCTTAATTTCTAAACTTTGAAAATCCAGGCCACTTATTTTCTCTCTAAAATCCAAGGTTTTTCTTGCTCCAACTTTGGGGTGTGAAGAAAAATCTCCGGGATATAAAAACTAAATAGTAGGCATATTTATTGTGCACTCAAAAATTCATTTCATTGAACTTTGCTCCTTAATCTTCTTCTTCTTCTTCTCATCACCTTCACCACCAAAAGTTTCGACTGCCATATAAACGGAGAGAGAATCAGCAAGAGAGATGATGATTAGGAGGCAAAAAAAAAATATTGGAACTCAGATTAAATGTAATCTATGTCGAATTTAGTAGGCCAAAAAGCCTATGCCATGGAGACATTTCTTTATGCCCCAAGGCCTCGGTCTTTCTTTTGTTTTTCTCCTTGGATCTAAAATTTCACTCAACTTTTTTTTTGTTGAGATAAATTTCACTCAACTTAAAGTAGCTCAAGTTAGATTTCTAACATTTGTTTTTATCTAATTTGTGATATGTTTACAGCCTTACAAGCCGAACTAACATTTGCAGAAGCCGTCCACCACCCTTTGGTGTAACGGTTGGACACCCCTCTTAAGACCATGAGGTCGTGGGATCGAGTCTCGGTGGAAGCAGTTGTCATCAAGATTTATCCTATGTAATTTAGGCTATGAATAATGTAATAATTTGTCGGTCTTTAGGCCTCTTTGTTGTCGGGCTTCAGGCCTCTTTCTGTCTCAGTTTAAATTAGGCGGTTATCGTGCTCATTACATCTCCATGATGCATCAATGCCTTGTAACGACTAACGTAGACCGTAGTCGAATTCTCATAAAAAAAAACATTTGCCAAAGCCGAACTAACATTTGCCAGACGAGTTAAAATTTGAGGCCTATTTAGTGTATGTTTGAAAAAAACAAATAAAATATCTGATAGTGCTTAGATGAAGATTTGAATATGTAACCTCTTCTAAATGATATAAACTTTCAATCATTAGATACAAATACAACCATGTCATGTGTTTGTTTAAAATATATATAGTACATTATTTTAGGATTAACATACAAAATTCGAAATATAAGACCAAATATAAGACCTACAATTACGTTCGGACCTAAACGACCGACGACCGTTTTTGTTGCTTTGGACATGGAATCGAACCTATGACTTCCAAGATTTAGAAGTAACCACCTTAGCTATCTTTTCTTTTTGGAAGTTGACAATAGATGTAGAAGTAACCACCTGAGCTATCTTTTCTTTTTGGAAGTTGACAAAGAATTGCGATAATCATGACAATTGCATTGATACGTCAGAAATGTGCTAAGTATAATTACCATCAAAGTTATACTCTTTTTATTTGTGTTGAAAGATCAAAATTATACTCTTATAATAAGAAGTCTAAAGCTCAACTATGTTATTTATACCTCGATAATTCAAATTTGGTACTAAAACATAGAATTTACCCCGTCTAAGAATCGACCTCAAACCTCTAGAGTTTATGTCATCTCATTGTGTTTAGCACTTTTTTGTTTTTTCGGACAACAAAAAAAACTAATTATAGGATTTGGGTCAAGTCACTTGACCCACACTTCACTCCTACTCACTTGACCTACACTTCACTCCTACTTCCAAACCAAAACCCCTCATTTCATCCATGCACATAACACCATCCTCTCTCTCTCTCAAGTGAGATTCTTTCAACTGATGAAACTTGAAGGTACATATGGAGATAAAAGAGTTTTCTTCGGCCAAAACAAAACGACACAGATAGAGAAACTCAATATCAATTTGAAAAGGTCATAACCTTCCTTCATTTTGATTCAGTTAAACCCTAATTAGTAAATAAATTTTAAGAACAAACCCAAACAAACAACCCAAAAAACAGAGGAAAATAATTCCTAAACATCAACAACCCTAGTTAGTCATTCATTTTGGGGAATCATAAAAGAGGGATATTTCTCCAGTTTCTGCACAATGTACATGCAATTACAGACATACAGAGATACACACAAACCCTAATACTACTAATAAAGAAGATCACTCAACAAAGAAAGAAAGAAAGAAGAAATTAGGTTTTGGAGAGATAGAAAGTAAAACAATTAGATTAGGGGATTTAGGATCACCAACACAAACTACTCTAAAATCAGTGGTTTCAGTCAAACGGACCCAACAGCACCAAATGACGCTTTAACCTTAGGAGGTCTACCTCTTGGTCTTGGTGAACCAGATATCACCTTCGCCGGCACCGGAGCTTCTTCATCACCTTCATTGTCAGCTCTAACCTTCTTTGGTCGACCTCTAGGTCTTCCAGAAGATTCTGGAACTTTCCTTTTTTGAGGACCCATAGATGGATCTTTCGGAGGTCGACCTCTTGGTCTTGGTGGACCAGCCACAACAGTCGCCTCCGCCTCAGCAGCAGCCAACTGTGCCGCCGTTTTTGGCTTCGGTGGACGACCTCTGCCTCGTTTTGGTGGTGCATCTGGGTTAGCACGCATGTAATTGTTCTTCACCATGGTAATTTCTCCATCATCTTTCATCTTGGTTAAGTGATAAGAGAGAAGTGCTGCATGACTAGATGGTAGATCTCCATACTGAGATTCAATATAGTCTGAGATTGAAGATTTGTTTGAACCAGTTTTCTCATCAAGACCTGAAATCGCTGCAAGTATCATCTAAAAAACCCACAAAAAATTACAACAAATTAGTAACAAATTTATAACATGGGTAAGAATAATTTGATGAAAAA
The DNA here is from genome assembly GCF_041429995.1 of Eschscholzia californica. Lineage (NCBI taxonomy): Eukaryota > Viridiplantae > Streptophyta > Magnoliopsida > Ranunculales > Papaveraceae > Eschscholzia > Eschscholzia californica. The sequence goes on along the minus strand of NW_028238198.1, from coordinate 6,006,643 downwards.
AAACGAGGGTTTCTGTTAAAAACCCATTTTTCTTACCTCTGGGTACGGGGGTAGTGTTGGAGGAGGTTTATTGACCTCTTCTGTAGCCATGGAATTTAAACAGAGAAAGCAACAGTAAGCAGATACAGTCAGTTAGAGAGAGAAAGCTAGAGAGAGAGAGAGAGAGAGTGTGATTTGGAAGAGATGAGGGAAGAAGGTCAGGGAGGATTTAAAAAGGAGTTTTGGATCAAGTCGAGCAAAAACGAAAAGAGAGTTTGAAGTAAAATCAATGGCTGGGAATTGCTTATTGGTTGGAGATCGGTGCATTTTTATTGAAGGATAAGATTATTACGCGGATTGATGACATGGACTAACTTTTTGAGTTTTGATGAAAAAAAAAAAAAAGAAAACTTGAGGGGGCTTAATTGAAAAAATATGAAAATTATTTTCTTCTCCCTCTTTCTTGAAAAAATCACCAATTACTACTGCATGGGTAACTTGTACTCCACCCTTCTTCATCCTACCCCTAGCCTTGGCAGACCTGTCCCTCTAGCCAGTGGTTACCCATGGGGGCACAGCTGCTGTGCCATGGCCCATTACATGGCCGGTTATGTTGTTCACCGACTAGATTTTTGGCTCGTGCCCACAATCCGTTATGGACGCCAGTAACAAAGAGAAGGTCGTGTTGGACCGCTCCTAAAATTCAACGAATTTTATTTATGTAGTCTTTCCCCAAAATAACTTTTATCCCTCGAGTCATTCATGCATAGCCAATTCATCTGTTAATAAAAAGTACACTAATTGAGAATTTCCGAACTAGATTTTGTAGTTCGTACCTGTGGGTAAGTTCACAAATCTCAAGGGATACATTTTGTACTTACACACCCCTATTTTTGCTAGAGGCACCCCATCCCTTCATACTACTACATCCATGAAATTTGGGCACAAAAGGCCTATTTAGCAATTCCAGGATGGGCCTTACGAATGTTGTTTGTAGAAACAGAGAGTATCTCTAGTCAAAATTGTTGGTATGCTGAACTTAACTATTCTAAAGATTCATGGTGTGTTTGGATGGCGGAATCATGAATCCGCGGATTCATGAGTCCTTGGGATTCATGATTCCGCGGATTCATGAATCCAAGTAATATTTTTTGGCTTGTTTGGAAACTAAGAATCCTATGATTTATTATTATTTGAGTATTTCTAAACGTCTTTAGAAAAATTATGATTTTTGAAAAAAATAATGATTTTGAAAGAAAAATAATGATTTTGTAGAAGGAAATATTTTTTTGTTGATTTTAAGTTTGAAATTTAGGTTCATTAATCCAAAATCCTAACAAATCCTAGGGGATAGGGTGGGATTTTGGTCCAATACAAATTTTAGAATTAGGAATCCTTAGGATTCAAGAGTCCTAGGATTCTTGGTAGCCAAACAGACCAAGGATTCATGAATCCTACCAAATTCCACTTTTCAGAGGAATCCTACTTAGGAATCCTGCAACCAAACACACCATTAATTCTTTCTCGATTTATAAGAAAATGTGTGGATTGGAAATCAAATAACTCGATTAGCAGTATTTACATTTGAGTATAAAATTAAGAATGTCATTAAGGGTTTAGAGTAACAAATTTCAGAAGTCTAAGAAGAACACACACAAAAAAAAAAAAAAACTAGTGAGTTAATCAATTCAACTATACCCATTAGTAAATCAAAGAATGAAAAAACAACAAATTTTTGGTTTCCCAAGGCTCACTCCTAGATTTGAAATGTGGACAAGAAAAGAAAACCTGTACAATATACAACTACACAACAAAACTTTGGTCCCTATCCCTGTATTGGTTGTTTTCCATGTGGCCGTCTTCGTGGTCGTGGAACTAACCTTGTAGCTGTTGTGGAAGTGGTGGCGCTGCTGGTGGACACATTAGTATTGGAGGATGAACCACCTGAAGAACCAGCTTTTGAAGAAGTAACTGTAGCCATCTGAGAAGAAATAGTCGATGAACCAAGATGAGATGATCTTGTTGTTCTTCTATATCTTGAACCAGGGTAACCGGGTCTTTGAGGCTCTTCGAGGGATCCTGCTTTCCTCGAAAGCATAACCACAACCCGTTTCATTAAGGGTCGAATCACTGGGTCTGATTGACAACACAGTAAACCAATATGTATGCACATCCTAATTTGTTCAATTACTTCTTCTGAGAGAACCAGCATTGGGTCTACAATCTCTAAGCTCCTCCCTTTCTTGTAAAGCTTCCATGCCTGAATTCATAACATAAGGAGTTGTTCACATAGAAGTTTAGACAAGGTTAGTGTTTGTTTCCCGACCTGCCATGACACGTAACCACATCATGAACTCGCTTGCCAGGCCATGACCATGACCATAGGCATGACGGCCGAGTGGATTGGTTAGCCGACCCCAACATTTGATTGGGGTTAAGCGTAGAGAGTTGGGAATTGTCCCACATCAGTTTCAATTTGGAACGCTTAGTACTGGAGCCAACAAACGGGCTGTGTCAGGCCATTTCCAGGCCAGCGCGGTCAGTTTGTAAACTCTAGACAAGGGCAAGCATTAGCTGAGCAATTTAAATATCATCAGGGTTTTCTAATAAAAAGTAGTCATAAGACTTCGAATGTGGAGTTGCTGTGAGCTTACCCATTCGAGTAGGCTGTCGGCTTCATACTCAAGAGAAAAAGTTGAGTTCTTTTGGCCACTGACTAGCTCCAACATCACCACGCCGAAGCTGAAAACATCTGCCTTTGCAGAAAGATTCCCATGCATTACGTATTCAGGTGCCATGTATCCACTGTTCCATCCACCTATAATGTATTATAAACTCACACCGCTAGATTGAAAAATATGGATCAACAACTTTTACCAATCATCGAATTTCTTTTAAAGATGGAAGTTTGTTTCCATAGAGTTGAAAAAATTTTCGGCAAGGAAGATAGACAAAGATTTAAAAAAAAAAAAAGTTTAAGGTGTAAAAGAAGTGTAATATATATACGTACTTGGTGCCAGCAACACGAGTGTTGACATGAGTTGCATCTTCTGGGAAGAGTCTAGCCATACCAAAATCAGCAACTTTAGGGTACCACTTCTCGTCTAGAAGTATGTTGCCTGCTTTGATGTCACGGTGGATGATAGTTATGTGACAATCCTCGTGAAGATATAAAAGCCCTTTCGCAACACCAACTATAATGTCGAACCTCTTCTTCCAATCTAGCTCCCCTTTTCTCTTACCATCTACACACCCACATCAATACATAATCGTCGTCATCTATTTAACTAATAAAATATGATTGTCTACGAATAAATGAATAAAATATACATAAATTAATACACACTCATTCATTAAATTGAAACAAAGAAAATCAGGGTTGTCTTCGAGCACAAGTTACCTAATTCCCAAGTAGTTCTAAATATTAATGGTGTGTTTGGTTGCAGGATTCCTAGGTAGGATTCCTATCAAAAGTGGAATTTGGTAGGAATCATGAATCCTTGGTCTGTTTGGCTACCAAGAATCCTAGGACTCTTGAATCCTAAGGATTCCTAATTCCAAAATTTGTATTGGACCAAAATCCCACCCTACCCCATGGGATTTGCTAGGATTTTGGATTAATGAATCTAAATTTTAAACTTAAAATCAACAAAAAAATATTTCCTTCTACAAAATCATTATTTTTTTTTCAAAATCATTATCTTTTTCAAAAATCATATTTTTTCTAAAGACGTTTAAAAATACTCAAATAATAATAAATCATAGGATTCTTAGTTGCCAAACAAGCCAAAAAATATTACTTGGATTCATGAATCCGTGGAATCATGAATCCCAAGGACTCATGAATCCGCGGATTCATGATTCCGCCATCCAAACACACCATAAATGTAATCACTATTGTCAAATATGAATTTGACTTTTCTCCCTTTTCAATTTTCCGGACCTCTCTAGAAATGTGCTTGAATTTTAGAAGTCAAGACGTTGAAAGCTCTATGATATATGGTAAGTATACAATGTTTCAACAAAAGAAAATGATATATTTATAGTTATTTTAAACCGTTTATTCAACGTTAATGAAAGTCGAGTGACACCTAAAGGCTCATTTTAACTCAACTCGAGAAGAATAGTGTTTCTAGCACTCAAACATTGGTGTACTACTTGAAAAAGATAGGAGTTAGGGTCGACCCTTCTCATGACAGGTAGTTGTTGATCTCGTTCTGAAAATCAATATATAAACAAAATGAATTTCGAATAACACTAAAACGTCATAACCAAATCTACTAATAATTTATTTTCGATCCACCAATCTCGCTCTAGAAAGCTAAGATAGAATAAGAGGAAAACAACTAAAACGACTAACGAAATAAAACAACATTTAAAAGCAAACATCAACATCATCCAACCTAAGTTACCAACCCAACCCCACAACCACAATTAAAGAAACAAAAGGAAACCTAAATTCACCATGATTAGCTACAACATTTTATCTCATGGTTATATTTAATGAAATTACACAAGTCAAACAAAAAAAAGTCAAAACAAAAAAAAGCATGCAATTTATGTTGACTATTATATCTTCCATCATTTCACACTGCTGGTTTCCTATTCCTTTCTTGGCCTTATTAATGGTAATGTTATTATATCTAGAGGGGTTGATAGTTGAACAAAGAAAGTGACTGGAGTGCCAGGTGGTCCTCTTTCATACGTGTCTATCAAACTTCATGAAGTGTCCTAGTTTTCTCCAAAAGAAACAAATAAACAAACCTTTTCAAAGTGAGCAAATCCAAAGAGAAAAGGCCCTCTTCATTTTACTCTTGGGCCCCCTTTGCTCTTTGTGCCTGACGGGGAGCAATCCGATCTGAGGGCACTCGGATTGGTCTTTATCCGTGCTATTGTAGTCCAACACGGACTAAAACCAGTCTGAGAGCCCTCAGACACCTCTAATGCGCGAGCTTCAGACTGTTCAGTCTGAGACATACAAAAAGTGCAAAAAGAGGAATAGGGGAAGAGTAAAATGATATGGATCCTTGAGAGATACCTTTTGGGTACATCAAAGTTTGATGGTCCCAACCTAATTCAATACATGTGGTATTTGATTCGCCAAATAATGCCGATTTTTTTTTTTTTTGTAATATTTGATTTAGACAAGTCACATTGTGACGGAAAAAAAAATATTGGGATGAATGAGTAGTACTTACTGAAGAGAAATTTGTCAAGGCTTTCATGAGGAAGGTATTCATAGACAAGTAGCTTCTCTACGCCGTGTGCGCAATATCCCAACAAGCTAACAATATTCCTGTGTTGCACACGTGCGAGCAACTTAGATTCATTCATGAACTCTTTTTTTCCTTGTCTTGAATTATGGGCTAATTTCTTCACAGCTATCTCTCTTCCATCTTCCAATTTCCCCTGTTTCATCCATCCCCCAATTCAAACATATATAAACCCTAATTTCACTTCACAACTACAAACAAAAACCCTTTGAAAAAAAAGAAAAATTCAGTCTTACCTTATATACAGGACCAAATCCACCTTCACCTAGTTTATTACTGATATGAAAATCTTTAGTTGCAGAAACAAGAGTTTCAAAGGTGAATAGCTTTTGTTCTTTAGCTGCTATTCCTTCTAAATCTTCTTCTTCTTCTTTTGCATCTGATCAATTCATAAAACAAAAACAAAAAAAGATGAAAATCAGTAAATTATTGTTTAAATAGAGAAGTAATTTGGTGAAATAATAGAACAATGATTTTTTGTTGTTTGTTACCTGGGTTTGTAAGGGATTTGAATGGTTTGAAGAGATTATGAAACAAATTGAGTTTGAGTTTCTTCATACAGAGTTATTGGGTTATGTGAAGGAAAGAAGTACTAAATTACTACTTGTTGTAAGTGGTATTTCCTTCTCTTCTTCTGCTCCCTATTTGAATTGTTGGGAGGGGGGGTTGACTAAGGTAGTCAACCAAAGGTACGCGTTCGTTTGTTCGTAAAAGGGTTTTTATTTTCATTTATTAGTTGGGGGGGTTTGATCGGTTCTTCTTTCTTTGTTAGACGTGTGAGGATACGCCATTCATTTATTGATACACTCAGTTACGTACTACCAACTTGTCTATTTGAAAAGGTCAAATGGCTCTGTTCTATACTTGTTCTGAACTCATCATCCACATTGAATGAGAGAAAGAAAGAAAGAAAACAACTGTGGGGACTCTTTTTATGATGGGTCATACCCCATTTTATAAAGCTGGGAGCCATTGCATTTCAAAATAAGCCACCTCACTGGTGTATATTATATAATTCCGAGGTACTTCTTCGGTTAGAAAACGTTATATCATTTGTTCTAAAATTGTTATGTGATACAGTGTCAAATCAGACAATACCATTAGCAATCTATAAAGTTTGATTGTATTATTTTGTATAACATGTATGTATTCATCACAATGTCCACATTAACAGTGACGAAGTGTGGTGTCTCGTGGAGTCCTAAACTGCAAAACAAAGGATGACACGAGTTGTTTCACACATTCCTATAACAATTCTGTACATACCAATCTATTTCTTTTAACATATTTTTCACAAAAAAGAATAAAAATAAAAACTCGTCATAGGAATTTGATCTTCATTTTGAAAGACATCTAGAAGGTTTAACACGAGGAGAACATATATGTACCCAGGAAACTTTCACCCCAAGCAACAACATTACCTACTTTTTTTTTTTTTTTTTTGTGAAAGTCAATCTTACCTTTTTTGTTAAATAAAGTCAATCTTACCTACTAGCAGAGAACATTATTTGGTAGTTTATTTTTATTTTTTATGTGGTGGTTAAAAGCAATATAATTTCAGGACCTTCACCAATCAGATCTTCAATTATATATATGTATCTCTATGATTATATTGGATGATATCATATGTGGTAGGAAAGTTAGGATTATCTCAATCTTATACAATATTTGCTGATTTAGTTTGGCCGAAAGCTAAATAGTTTCTGGGGTGTGAAATTTTAAAGGGAATATGTAAAATAGTTTCCGGCGACCATGATTGTTTTTTTTAAATTTCATCTCTCCTCTCTCTCTAATTTCTTTTTTTTTCATCTCCTCTCTCTCACTCTAAACTCCGGCGAAGGGGGTTTCCCTTCGCCGGAGGTCGTCCGGCAGACCTTGAAGGTCTGCTGGAACAGACCTTAAAGGTCTGCTCGGAGTAGATCTGGAAGGTGAGGTGGAGAGAATGAGGTGAGGTGAAGTGAGGTGAGGTGGAGGTTTTTATTTCCCCATAACAACTTACAAAATAAAATTGTCAAACAAATTTGACTAATTTTTTACCAAGTCTTCACACCCCGTAAACTATTTAGTTTTCCCGCCTTTAGTTTTGACATACAAAATTATTATTATGGAGTAATATTATTTAATAAAAGCCATATCTATTTCAACCGTAATAGACTTCCCGGCACGGAACCCGGCCAAAACCCGTCCGGATGACGTGTCGGGAAGAGATTTAGAGAGAGAATTGTTCATGTTAGAAAACTGGATCCTATAATATGTTGAATCTAGTAAATTTGAATTGTTCATGTTAGAAAACTGGATCACAGTAGAAATTCAATTCCATTCAACTAATCAATCAATTACAAAATAAATAATCTGAGTCATTTATACTCCGTTAAGTCGACAGTTATAGAGATCTTCCATTTTTGTTTTTTGAAAGATGTTTATCCCTACGGCCACAAAATAAACCTTATTTTTCAATATTTATCAGACCTTTGATATCATATATGACACAAATACCTTAGTTATATAAATAAAGAAATACAAAATTATTATACAAATGAATCTATCTTCCTTGACAACCTCACTAAACAAAACTCCATCTGGCTCAAATGATTCAAAAAAAAGAGAATAAAGAATTTCTTACTCTTTTCTCTCTCTCTCTCCAAAATAAAAAATAAAAAATAAAAAATAAAAAATAAAAAATAAAAGATAGAAAAAAGGAACTAAACCATTCTAACCCTAGCTGTCCTAAGAAAAACTAATGCTGTATATCCTGGCAATAGAATCTTGGCATTGCACAAATGCAGGATCAAATCTTCTTCTTTTTTCTCACACTTAAAATGACAGGTTGGTTTGATCTACTAATGACCAATACCCTATATAAACACAATAATCACTCACACACTACCTACTCACAACTCTTCCCACCTTTTACCTGAAAAAGGGTTTTTGATAGGCTACTTGAACACACCCACAAAAACTTGGGCTTACTTTGGACACACCAAGATAAAGAACAAGTAAAAACAAAACAAAAGGAATTTCAAAAGATTTTTGATATCCCATACCAATCCAAGATCCTTCTCCTTCCTCTTCGAGAAGAATTTCGTATTAAACAATGAATTCACGCTCACCCAGAGCGTAACGTGGCTCGTTTAACCATGACCTATTAAGAAAATGAAGCATGGTTGATTAGAAAATAGTGCTAGTAGTAATACTTGAATTGAGACTAAAACTAGTGAAGAATTTACCTTTTTTTTCATTGTTTGTATAGTTCAGTAGGCAGAGGAATTCATTGTAGTCAAGATTCATTCGAATGTCTGGCACGAAGTTCGATGCTTCTTAAATCGCGAAGATGTTGTAAAATCTCTTGAAGAAGATTGATACCCTTGTCTCCTTTGTTTAACGAACTTATACAATGTTTTAAGAATTCTCTATCTGCCTCAAGGGCATGTAGTCTTTCATAAACATGATCAACTTCTTCCACTATAGCAAGTTTCTTCTCGTCGGGCGAAAATTTGGAAATCGAAGCATTAGATCCTTCAAGTTCTTCATTGATTAAATCATCTTCACTTTCCATATCGATGGCATTGAAAAGAGGAAGGAGCTTCTTTGCTTTGGCATGTTTCTTGTCCAAATCATCTATAAGACCATTGATAGTGTCAATTTTCGATTCGTGGTTTTTGAATTCATACATCTCATTGGATTCCTTTCCATTCTCTTCTAAGATATCCTTAATTGGCTTTATATCCTCAAAGAGTTGATCTTCTTCTCCGTCTTCATTTTCGCCTAAAGTGAATAGCTTCTCCTCTAATGCCTTGAGTTGTTCAAGAATTGATTGCCTTTCTTCCTCAAACTCAAACAATGATTCATCAAGTGCGCTTAAGTTTTTCGAGCTTTCTAGCATCAATTCATCCAAATTTAGTACTCCATTACCGGGAGTGTTATGGTTGATGCTTTCTTGGTTACCATAGAGACTATATTCGTCGGCATTTTCATGATTAAGATCAGTAGATAACTCCTCATTATCAGTGGCATTACCCGAAGAACTAGAAGAAGTTCCACTTCTTCCATTAGTACTATTGCTCTTCCTTTTGATCGCTGCTCTCTTCTCTTTCGCCTCATAATGAAGTACCTTCTTTCTATACACTTCCAACTCTTTTTCTAACTCTTGTTTCTCTTTCTCTCTTTTGATCATAAGTTCATTTAATAGTTGTAAAGCTTCTTGATCATACTCTGATTGTTCTTCCATCATTCTTTGGTACTGTAATGATTCCATCTCCATTGTCGATTTCTCTTCTTGAAGCCTATTTATCATTGCCATTGTTTGATTAGCAGCTATAGCTGAAGCACTTCTTTCTTCTTCCAATTCAGCATATAAAACACTTAAAGCTTTGTGTTCTGCTTTTAATGCCGATTTCAACTTTTCGATTGTTAAATTCCCATCTCCATTTTCAGTCTCACTTACTAAACCTCCATTGGAAAGTTCCTCACTTCCTGGATCTTTCTTCTCCAATAGTATCTTCTTGTGTATGTGTTGAAGAGCTTCCAAATAAGTTGGTGTTCTCGGGGATTTTTCGTCTTCCACTCGGTTAAAGTCCAAACTTATAGATAGCTTATCCATTCTTCGTTCTTCAACTCCCTCATCCGATATGGTTCTGTCTTCGACATAATTCTCTTCCTCAGCTTGCTCAGATCCTTTTAAAAATAAAGTTTGATCTATAAGGTTCAAGAAGTATAAAAAGATTTACGGGCTTCCATTATAGAGATAAACTATAAGAATGTGAAGGCTCACCTTGGTCAATCACATCGCCCATTTGAGCTGATTCAACAGCATTTGGGTGTGCACATGGAGATTGAGGAACTTGTTCTTCAGCTTGAGAATGGTTATCAGGAATCTCTTTCTCTATCAAATTTTCGGAAACAATTTCGTCAACCGACTTTTCCAAGAACTCCTCTTTGTTTTCTGCACTCAAAATGAAAATTTTAGATTGTTCAAACACTTCAAAATAAAATCATTAAAAACTTAATCAACCTTGAAGATCAAACCAACTAGTCCTTTTAACCAGAATCAAGATTTTTACCTGAAAGTTCATCAGATTGGTCATTCTTAGCCACTAGCATATCCATATTAGATGATGGATTTTGTTCTTCAACTTGAGTATGATAGTTTGATTCTTGATAAAAAATTTCTTTCATAATCGAATTCTCCGATTTAGTTTCTTCCACCGTCCTTCCAATGTCCTTTTCTTTATATTCTGCACATCAAAATTTGAACAATTTAGATTCTACTAACACCATGAAACTAAAATTATGAGTTTCATCAAAATTAGATAAGGGTTTTTTACCTGGATGTTCATATGAGTCACTCTCTGCTACTACTAGTACTTCACCATCATCATTAGATAAGGGTTTTGGTTCTTGAGTGACAACAACAAGATCGGATTCCTCCGGTGCTAAACCGAATTCTTCGTCATCCTTTACAGGAGAAGATGAAGAGATCTCATCCTTACCCATATCAATGGATTCAACTTTTTCACAGATCATGATATCATCTTTCTTATCTGCCAAAACCAGTTCTGGCTTATCCTCCTCCAAAACAACTCCCATATCTATATCTTCATCTTGTTTCTCAATTTTAGATTCATTACTCAAAAACCCTCCTAAATTTCCTTCTTTTACTTCCTCAATTTCTATGAGATTTAATAAATCTTGGTTTTTCAAAGTGGTAGAATCAAGATCAAAACAATTCTCCAACCTCATAGGGATCATTTCAATCGATTCATCTTCTAATTGGGTCATCAAAAAATCAGGAAGAGATTGAGGAAGAACATTCAAATCTTCAACAACCATATTTGACTCTCTCTCCTCAATAGCCTCTTCCTCTGTTCTTGTTGATTCAACAGAGAGAATTCGATGTTCTTCGTCGAAACGATCTGGTTGACAATCAGATTTACTAGGATCTGATGATTCTCCTTCATCATTATCATGATTAACAGGGACTAATTCTTTGACTAAATTTTCTTTTTGGGTATAATCAAGAACACCCCATGAAGGTTTCAAAAACAAATATGAAGATGAATAAAGATCATCAGTAATCAAACTAATATCACAACATGAACAATTCAAATTCTTCTCTTCAGTTTCAATATTCTTCTCTGAATCATTACCCATCAAACCCATATTTCTTACCCATGAAATTAAACCAATTTTACCTCCAAAATCAGTTGATTTTTCATTAGAACCAGGTCTAGAGGATGAACAATCACCACACATGTGATTTGATTCAGCCAATTTTTGATGATTTGAACAATACCCTAGTTTTGAAATCTCTGAAGCATGATGTTCACAAACAAGATCAGAGTAAGAATTTTTACTAAACTTTGAATCTAAAAGGTGATCAATTCTTGAACATAATAAACAAGGTGGTTTAAGGCCAAAATAATTGGCAAATTTCATGATCAGATAAGAAAATAAAGAGTTTAGTAGAAGAAGATATATTAAAGTCCATTCAAGAACTGCATAGACAAGAATTAGAGTGATTTTGTGTGAGTTCCTATGCAACATAGTTGCAAATTTGTTTCCTGCCATGGGTGTTCCTCTGGTTATTGAATATTTACACAGAGAGAGAGAGAGAGAGAGAGAGAGAGAGAGAGAGAGAGTTGAAATGGGTTAACAGAGTGAAACAGAGAAAAGTATGAATAGAAGATTGAATGAGATCAAGAGAGAGGAGGATCTTGTTGATATATGTAGTTTGAAATTTTTGAAGGGAGAGACAACCAGAGAAGACTCAAATAAACAAAAAGAAAAGGAAATTCTAGAGAGAATGAAACTTTGACTAGGCAACTAGAGCAGGTGATTAAGGGAGTCATCTAATAGAGTCATTTTGAATATGAAGCCAATATGCCCAACCAAACCAAGTCGAACCGGTCCAATCGGTTTTTGGCCGAACCGATCACTATCCGGTTCGATTAGACTGGAAAATCGAACAACTTAGATAAGTTTGGTTTGATTTCGGCTTGAGTTTCTAGAAACCGCCCAAGTCGAACAAACCGAATCCTAAAGTATTTATCATACTAAAATATCCGATATAGAAGTAGATAGTAAAAATACTAAACTTTAGTAAGTAGTTCCGAATTATCTTTATTATCTTAAGTTAATAATAAATTTTAAAATTATTAAACTGAAAAGGAAAGAAGTTAAGAGAACCGTAATTAAGAATAAGAATTTTATTTTTTATGCAATGAATGAAATGAAATTGTGTTCGGTTAAACCGATCATCCGAACTATGTCGGTCGGCCGAATAGTCGGTTCGGCTACGACCGACGATTTAGTCAAATCGCCACTTATAGGTTCGACATCAACTCAAGGTAAAACCGGAAAAGACCGACCGTTACTCTCCCCTGCCTTTGATAATACTCTAATCACACCTAGTTCACCACCACACTGGCTGGTGCATTGGTCAGCCCGAAATTTTGTGAAGTGACCAATCAAGAATCAACTGCCCTAAATTCCATGAGAAAAGGTATGGTCCTAACATTTTTTATTTTTTTCTTGAAAGCAAATACGTTAACTTAAGAGTCTATTACAATGTCTGAATTAAAAACAAACATAAAGGTAAACAAAGTACAACAACATAAAGCAGAAATGAGGAATGCTCCTAACATTTGCATTCACAACTTTTCAATAATCTATAAGAATGTACAACCATTGAGCTATAAACTCTTGATAAAGAAAAAAAAAAATCTAAAATTCATACATATACACATCATTTTTTACTTTTTTTTTTTTTTTTTTGTTGAAGGCATATACACATCATTTAGGAGGGTCTATAGACGCTCCAACAAATTATTTTTGGCCCGCTTTCACTCTTAACGTACCCACGAACTGGGCATCCGAGAGCCTTCGGATTAGGCCTAATCCGTGTTAGGTTTGAATAACATGGGTCAGGCCCGTCCGAAGCCCACAAAGAGTGCCAGACGGCAGCTAAGAGCAAAAGGACGGGGCACCTATTGAGGCACCCATGATTTTAGTACTTCATCATTTTTTCAAGTGTTTGTCTAGCCTCATCTCAAAAGGAAAAAAAAATGATCTACAGGAGAAGAGAATAATAAAAGAAAGGCTAATAAAATAGTAAAAAGTGATTATTGCAGCCAAACAGAACCCATTTAGCCATCTTTTGCAGCTTAACTTTTATTTTCTAAACAACAGGCTGGGCTGGAGGGCCCATATCAAAATAATGGTGGCCCCAACTGCATTCCACCTTACAGGATCCTTCTATTTTCTATAGTTCTATAGATGGAAAGGCGCCTAAAATTCCATCACATTGTTTGCTTTACATCAAGAAATTTACCAAAATAGCCACAGCTTTTTTGATCAAATGATTAGGATGGACGGTTGGATTTTGATCACTTTTTGGTAATGATCTTTACCATTTAAAAGATGAGTACGAGTGTCTTCATCTGTGCATACATTATACGGATTCGAAAGTTGTATTTTTTGTTATTCAAATTTATAGGAGGCATAGTATATTCTTTTTCATATTAACATACAAAAATATTAATTTCAAAAAAAAAAAAAAAAAAAAAACATACAAAAATATCAACCTTTTGTCCTTTGTAAAAATAATAATACTTACAATTTCATAAATCTAGCAAATGAGCAAAATTGAGAAAGAAATAGTTTTACATTATAAAAAATATAAATCTCAAAATGTTGAATTAAGAGTGTTGATTATTTGTCATTAGTATAAGGGGGGGGGGGGGGGGGGGGGGTAGTGGATAGGGATTTAGGAGGACATTCGTGGACAAAATGTCTCGTAGACATTTCGAGACATTTTAAGACATTTCGAGACATTTGTCTGTAGACAAAAGGTCTTTATAGACATTTTAAGACATTTGATTCATGGACAAAAAGTCTTTATGGACATTTCAAGACATTTGGTTTATAGACAAAATGTTTTGGAGACATTTCAACATATTGAATCCATGGACAAAATGTGTAGTGGATATTATTATTATATTATTATTATTATTATTATTATTATTATTATTATTATTATTATTATTATTATTATTATCTCATCATGGATGACAATTGGTAGGCATTTATTATTTTAGTATTATCATTATTGTCTAACCATACAAAATAATATATTTGTACTCATATTTTAAAAATATATTTTTCGAGTTTTGTAGACGTCTGTGGATATCTGAGGACATTTATGGACAATTAGTGGACATTTATTTATTTAATTTTATCATTATCGTTTAATCATATGAAATAAAAATAATTGTACCATTATTTCGAAAATATATTTTTCGACTTTGGTAGCCATCCATAGATATCTGTGAAAATATATTTTTCGACATTTCAGGACATTTGAAATGTCTCAAACGAATAACACGGACATTTAGAGACATTTTGAGACATTTTAAATGTCCCCAACCAATAACACAGACATTTGGGGACATTTAAAATGTCCCCAACCAATAACATAGGATTTGGAGGGACATGGCAATGTCCCTCCAAATCCCCAACCACTAAGACTCTTGTCTTAATCTAAAGGGAAAGGAATACCCATTTTCATTTGACCAACCACCATAGATAGCCTTGTTAGGTTTAAACTTGAAAGGGGCTTTGACGCCCGTCAAAATGGACAGCTGATTTCAAGTTACATGTCTAAAATGTTATAAGCATGATTTAGATATCTTGGCTAGTTGGCTCCAAAGTTTTGACTAAAATAAATTATTTTATGTTATAACTAAGAACATGCAAACAAAAAACTCAATATTATAACTAAGTGATTAAAAAATACAAGAGATTTACATGATTTGATTAGTAACACTTTTTTTTTTTTTGTTGAAAGTGATTAGTAAGACTTACTCCGCTACGGAAAATGACGCTATGATTTTCACTATTAAAGAAGAACAAGATTACAGAGGTTCTTCAAGAGTTTTAACATCTGTAACTAACTAAAACCCTAGCGTTCACTTCTTAACCATTCAAAAACCGACTTTAGGTTACTTCAGTTACATTGATAACCGTTTTTAGAACAAACATAAGTAAATAGGTTGGACTAAAATTTCGAACTGAAAGTAAAATAGTTTTTAGATCGCAAACTGGACTACTCATTGTCTTAGATATTCAATACACTTCAACACTTAACACATGAAATAAGATTATTTTTCAAATAGTTATTTTATTTCCAAAACAATGTATAACAAAAGAAGCTTTCAAAATACACACATCAATGTGAACTTGGGGTGGTTTGTAATCTATGGAGTTGTTAGGTATTGTGGGCTCATTGTTAACTTGTTTGTTACGAAAATTTCTATTTAACTTATCCCCACTCGTGTGAGACAAATATAGTATTGATAATTTATTTGATTGGATGCCCAATTGTTTCTTATAAAAAGTCATGGCTTTTTAAATAGTGGTGTAGTTGATGAGCTCATGGGATCTAATTTTTAATCAAAACTATTGTTAGCTATGTATTCATGACATTCAGTATCACAAGGGCAAAATCAAGAGAGAGAGAGAGAGAGAGAGAGAGAGAAATGATGGGCCTTATGCTTAATGGAATTAGGCTTAATCTATGGATGCAAGTGTTTTACTTGATTTAGTTTTACACTCTCTTTACACAAATCTCTCACTTAACCAAAATACTTTGGATTCTTTCTCTTTTTCTCCTTCCAAGAATAAATGGGATGAACCCTACCTGTCAAGAAAGGTAAGCTATGTTTTCGAAAAAGAATCCTCTAGTAGTCTAGTGTAATGAAAAGAAAGTGGAAATGAAGGTAATCTTTGAATTAATAAAGCTAGTACTATTTATTTGCTTGGGATTCCCCTCCTCTATCTCTTATGACTCTATACATGTCTTATTTTCTAGACAGGGGTGGCCCTGGGGCAAAGCGAACAAAGCGTCGCTTCGGGCCACCGACTTTTAGGGGCCACGAAAGACATTAATTTCTTTAAGAAATATACAAGAAGCTTACCTCTCTAAGAAAATTATAAGGGCCCATTTAACAAATGTTAAAAAGGGCCACCAAATTTGATGACTTTTAAATGAATGGTGGGTCTAACCGTTTGTTTGACATGAAAAAAAATATTTTTTGAAATTTGAATATCTAAATCATGAAATCCCAATATCCCAATATCCTTTTCTTTGTTCAAGCCAAAGTGTGAAACCGGACCCGAGAACACCCTCTTCTTCTCCACTATGGGATGAGAGATCCATTGTCATCTACTCATCTCACCTAGTCACCTTCCCTTCTTAGATTCTTCAAAGTCATCGAGTTATTGCCTTATTTAGGATAAAACAAATCCTATTTTCTACTAGTATTTATTTACTTTTCTCTCTCCTTATTATATATAAATATATGATCTTTAGATGTTGTAGAGTTTATTAAATTCATGTAAATCTAAATTTCTATTTATTTACTCACTCTCTTTCCTGATATATATAATAACAAAATTGACAATATCTAGATGGTGTAGGGTTTATTAAGTTAACGAAAAACTATTGATGAAAAACTAATCTTTAATCCTAATTACTAGAAGCTTTAGAAGAATTGGTGGAGACAAGTGATGATTAAAACACAGTTCATAATGCCAAAAATATATCAGAACAAGACTTTGAAAATTTTGAATTCCTTTTGAGCATGGTTATTTGGCATAATATATTGTTTGCGGTAAACTCTATCAGCAAAACACTTCAAACTGAAGATATAAATATTGATGTTGCATTAGAGAAATTGAACGGACTCATTCGTTATCTTGAAGATTATAGAGAAATGGGGTTTGAAGAAGGCATGATTGAAGCTAAAGAGATTGTCATTAAGACGGGAGTTGAAGCAACATTTCAGAAAAACGTATTATTCGAAGAAAGAAACAGTTTGACGAGAATGTGTGTGAAGATCCATCAATGTCGTCTGCAGAAGCATTTAGAGTTAATTATTTCATATACATATTAGATTATGCTCTTTGTTCATTTAAGAGTAGATTCCAGCAATTTCAAAAGTACAAAGAAATATTTGGTTTTTTGTTTGAGTTAAAAAAGTTAAACTCCAAAGATGATGGTGATTTGAGAGATTCATGTGTTTGCCTTGAAACCTTTTTGCATAATGAGACATGTGACATAGACGGACTAGACTTATTTTCTGAACTGGAAGTGTTGAAGCGTCTTTTACCAAATGAGATCAAAAGACCAATTGAAGTGCTAGATTTTTTGAAAGATAAGAAAGGTTGTTACCCGAACACATGAGTTTCTTATAAAAATATGTTGACTATACCAGTTACCGTTGCCTCTGCAGGAAGAAGTTTTTCTAAGTTGAAGTTGATTAAGTCTTATATTCGATCTACTATGTCGCAAGAAAGGTTAAACGGGTTAACTATATTATCTATTGAGAAGGATATGTCTGACAGTTTTGATTATTTGACGATTATTACTGACTTTGCATCGAAAAATTTCAGAAGAAAAAAATTTCAGTGATTGTAATCATAAAAAAAAACTAATTTGTTTATAAGTATGATGAAAATATTTTGCAGTACTTACGGTTTTCATGTAATACATTTTACAATTTGATAGAAAGGGCCACATTTTCAGACCTCGCTTCGGGCCACCGAAAAATCAGGACCGGCCCTGTTTCTAGATACTATTATTTCAATTTCTTATCTGATTCTGTCAATTGATACAACATTGGGAGATTATCAAGTAGAAGGTACATAAGATTTTCTTATTGTTTAGATTCTAGCTAAATAGTGGAACATAGACTCGAGCAAGTCAAATGGTTGATACATGGGAAAATGTCATAATTTTTATTATTTTATTTTATTTCTCTTTTGGTATCCTCTTTAGCTACCCGACCCTGAAATTGAGGCTTGTTATAAAATTCTAAATTATAATGAATAAAGAAAGAGGACCATTTCAACAAAAAGAAGAGAAAAAAAGAAAGAGGACCATGTTGCGGACCCATTTGGCCACAAAAAAAAGGAGGGATGGGTCACATATTTGAACAGTTAGACACCGAGACAATGAGGAATTTAGAAACCCTAATCGTATTCTCGTTCTAATGACATAAAAGCTGGTGAATTAGAAATAATTTACAAAAATAAAGAAGTGATTGTAAAATCAATAGACATCTTTATTCAGAATATTATAAGATATATAATTTTCCTATTATAAAAATCTACCGCTAAACACACATTTAGTCCAGTGTAATATTAATATAAGATTTTAAGCAAAAATAATAATTATAATGGATATTTAGTCCAATCCAAATTGACACATCTCTGTGGAAAAAACAGATCTCTATCATTGCTATTTGATCATAATACCCATTATAACCTTTTGTATAAGAGAAACCCCACTTTTGAAAACCAATTCCCAAAATTCTCTTTCTTTTTTTTCTCAGATTTTTTCGATTGATTTCAAATTTACTATCTGTTTAACAATATACACGTTATTTAGTATAAATTACGTATATTTCTACAACCAAATACATTTAGTATAGTTAAAGTATGTCTAAATGTCAAAGTTACATTGTTTTCTGTTTATTGATTTTTGTTTTGATTCATAAATAACGTGTTATTTATTGTTAAAGTTTCATACTTTATTTCATTTTTTTTATATGTGTCATACATAACATATTATGTATCAACAGTGTTTCTTCCAAAAGGGAAAAAGACTAAAATCCATTTTTCAAGGAAGATTGGACCTTAATCTCTTTTTGAATTTTATTTTGGGCCTAAAACCCGTGGACGTAAGATATTTTCTTCTAGAATCTATATTTTTTTCGTCAAATTAATATATAGAAAATATCTAAATTATCAAAACACAATATTTCTATTGTTTCACATATCAAATATTTTCTAATTCCACAGGAAAGATTTATTTCATTTTAGTGATGGATCCGATAAACAAAAATAATAAAAAAGAAAAAGAAAAATGAGAGTGTTCTTATTCAAACCCCCTCATGATCGTCAACTAAATATGCGCTTCAATATAATTACCTCGAGTAGGCTCAACAGCTTAATTAAACCAAGCTTCCGCAATTTCCTAATGTCCCTGCCGAATGGTATGTTTTCTTCGGTTCGAATAGTTGAGTGCATTCCTTTCCTTAGAAGTTAGAACCGTATCTCTATCATCTACAAGTAACATATAAGAAACAGTAAAGATAAGTTAACATATCAGTTAATATTAATGTTAATCACTCTTTCATGGAGGTTCTCTAAGCAGTCAACAATATATAGTGATAGATCAACTTCATGAGATCCATCTCTGGTGTAACTTCAAGACTTTAGAGATGTTTGATACAGATCAATCAAGTGTTTCGTCGTACTACAGCTACATGACCAATGACCATGCATATGGCATCGGTGACGATCCTCTCTCTCATCTTTTGGATTTAACAGCTCTTTCACGAAATGAAGAATTATTCCTCTTACCTTTTACTTTACCACTCTACATTTCCATAGTATTATCGAGCTTGTTCTCTATTCTAAGTTTTACTGATATGGACTACAATAGTCAAGGCATTGATACATTATCAAGACGTGATAAACATGATAACCACCTGATTAAACCCTCAAGTTAAGGCCAACCTAAGGGGCATAAGACCCAACTAACTTTTACTTAAATCCAAATTCAATAAATTCTGGATTCGCACCTCCATGAGATCGAACTTAGAACCTTCGTGTTGCGGAGTGTGTGTCCATCCACTACACAAAAAAATGGTGGACTTATTTTTCTGTGGTAACGGTTTTTTTTATATATTTCGGAATTTAGATAAGTAACTCCATAAGAAATTAAAAGAACGTGTACATGTCAACAGTTAGTAGCCCAAGTGGTTTCAAAGTGTTGACATAAACTCCAGAAAGTCTTGGAGGTCCCAGGTTCGAATCCTAGAGAAGGTGGAATCTTTGGTTATTTGAATTGAAATTATTAGGGTATAAATAATGTACTTGGACTTTAGATCATTGTTTAGTTGGGCTACAGGCCCGGTCTATGGGCGGTTATCGGGTTTATTTATGTATCAATGTCATATGTAACAAAAAAAAGAACGTGTACATAGCATTTTGTATCCGTTTTGTCTTTTTATTACAAGAACTGTTAGGCTTTTGAGAGTAACTTCAACAGCTCATTCAATGTAGGTCGTGACTGATATATCTAGAGCTACAAACTCAAGCTTGATAAAAGCATCGTAAAATAAAAAATTAAGTACTACTACACTTCCATTGTCGATATTATGCTGTAAACTCGACTGATAGAACAATAATTTTGGGTTCCCTAGTCCAAATTGACCCATCTCTATAGAAAAAACAGATCTCTATCATTTCTATTTGATCATAATACCCGTTATAATCTTTTATATAAGAAAAAACCCACTTTTGAAAATCAATCCCCAAATTTTTTTTTCTTTTTTTCCTCAGATTTTTTTGGTTGATTTCAAACTTACTATCTGTTTCGCAATATACACTTTATTTAGTATCAATTACGTATATTTTTACAACAAAACACATTTAGTATAGTTAAAGTATGTCTAGATATCAAAGTTACAGTGTTTTGCTGTTTATTGATTCTTGTTTTGTTTCATAAATAACGTGTTATTTATTGTTAAAATTTCACACTTTATTTCATTTTTCTTATATGTGACATACATAACACATTATGTATCAAAAATGTTTCTTCCAAAAAAGAAAATGACAATCCCTTTTTGATTGGACCTAAATCCTTTTTTGAATTTTATTTTGGACCTAAAACTCGTGGACCCATAAAACAACTACTCTATTCTCTGTGCTCTAAAATCTATAGGCCATTAGGGTATAACAAGATAGATAAAGAGGTATGCAACAAGAGAAGAATCTTGCTGTATTTTTTTTTCTCCATTTCTAACCCAATACAATTAGTAGGCTTGCATGGTGCTATAGACCATGCTAGTGATACCTTATATTACTGAGATATTGGTTATGCATGAAACCATATGCAATAGCAGTAGAAGTTGAGAATGAAATCAAACGAAGTGAAACCACAGCAGTATTAGATTTGCATCAAAAGTTCAACATGATATCATTTTAATCATCTTTGCATTTGATGCGAAGTTACCCATAACTTTCAGAAGAGAAAAGAAAAAGAAAAAAAAAACAAACCAATTAAAACCAAAATCTCTCTTTTTTTGTCAGTACTAAATTTTTTAAACAAAGTTTTAACTATTTCCCAGTTCTTTCTTGTTTCACTCACCTGTTGAAAAATATCAACAGATCTTATTACTATAAAATTAAACCTTCATTCCATTCTCTACCCCATCTTTCTTTAATGGGCATCGTTTTTTGTTTTCTTTTTCTCCTACGCCACCATAGTTTGCTCATGTGCCCTAATTGACGTCTCTTCTTACAACAGAGTTTGTTTGTTTAGGAGGAGGATCCTAGAGAGTTGAACATAACTGTGAGTTTGTTCAAGTCCCAAGATTCCATGTTTGGAGATATCACATAAGCACCCACTGCTACCGCGACACATCCGATCACCAGGCTCTTCAAACACCCATGGCTTCGTGACGATTTTCCTAGAAGTACTTTGCTGTACTTGTCTGCTTCCTTGATGGATGCTTCGTGGCTCGAATCATCTCCATCAGCTAATTCCTTCTCATTCTGAAAACAATATGACATGGGTTTAAATCTTAAGCGATTTAGCCAATTTTGAAAAAGCGCATATGCAATATCTTGACGTAATTATTGGCTAACATATGTAGGCAACAGAGAGTAGAATTAGGGTTTACCTTCTGCCTGAAACTCTTGAGAACCTCCCTCAGTGGCTCAAGAGACAGATATTTAACTGAATGCTCCTTCCATTCGGTCGACAGCTTTTTCAGAACCACCGCACTTGCTTCGATGTTCTCCAGATAGACTTTGTCCTGTATTTACACGTTTCACACAGCAATTAAGATCTCGGACAACGCAATCAATTGATTGGCCAAGGTTGAAGCTTGAAAGAAATGATCAAATGACAGAAAATGTGTTAAAAGGGTTCTCACCCAGAGCTTGTAACATTCAGGACTCTGACTCAAACACCAAAGGCAAATGCTAGCTGCTTCTTTGGATAAATCTGGAATGCCTGAATAAAAGATATTTCAGGATCTCACATTCAAATATATGAGGAAACTTTCGTAAACTTGTGAAACAAGCAAAAAACATAGAAAGTAGACCACAATTGGGTTTGCACTCACTTTCTCCTACTGCTTTGAGTGAGAAAGTAAAAATTTGTTGTGAGACTTGCTTCATTGCCTTGCTTCCCGGTGAACCAGCAAGAGCCAACTCTTTTAGGAGAGGATACACTGCCTCAAACCTCTCAGTTGCCTGTAAAAGATACTTAAAATAATTAAGAACCTAGGCTCCCAAACTATATAAAGAAACAACATGATTCCTTCAGAAACTGACCTTGACTCGCGCTGAAGACGCAGGGAAGGTAATTCGCATCAAAAGCTCAAGTGATGGAGGTGGAACAAGACGTTCACCCTTTCTGACTGCACCATTGAGTAATACAGGTCTAGCTTTGGGGGCTGATACAATTCTGCGACCAAAAAGACATTTACTGTTACGATTAAGCCAAATTAGGTGAATCCTAACCATTATATTCTAGTATGAATCCACAATGAGCTAACCTCTCAACTAACTGCAAAATCAAGTCCCTGGATTGTGGGTTACAAGATTTTGCGTTGATGATGGGTAAAAGGTTATACACCCACGCATACATCCCCACAGCAAGGTCCCCTTGAGAAGCCTACACGTAGCCAAACATTTTAAACCATTAGGAGAAAAGGATGATATAGATAATTGTAGGAATATCTTATTCTGTAATGTAACTTACTTGAGAGATTGCCCACACGAGAACTGGAAGTTTATCTTGGCCTAGATATTTTGGGTTTTCCCTTAGTGTTGGCAGTACACTGATTAAAACATCAGGTTTCCGTCGTAATGCCATTGCTAAGACAACAAATATCGCAACCTGCAGTCCGAAAAGGGACTTAGTAACACACTATATTGAAATTAAGTACTAATATTCATGCCTGGTATGAGTTCTTAAGTTACCCATGTGAAAACAGACAAGTGAACATATACAAGGAGGAGAAATTATATTGTACTACAGTTTTGGTTAATTAGTAGCCTCTCTGTTTTCAACTTCAGTATGTCTAATTAAGGTTCCTTTCTAGAGTACATTATGAAGTAGAATTATACACACGGACAAGTACATTATACCTTTGTTTATGCTATACAAGTGCTCATACGTATATGAGATTAAGGTTCCTAAAGCAGTTTCTTGGCCACTGTGGAAGACGATGAATAATATAACCTTCAAGGACAGAGCGGTTGAGACTTCGTATTCACTTGGTCTAGAGTTAAAGTGATAAACCTTGGGTGAAGTATACTTTGTTTGCCGACTTTAACCTTTCTTGGGACGCTTCACTGGCGAATGTACAACTTTGATTGTAATTGTGTCAGCCTATATCCTTTGCAGGATAGGTTGTGCATTTGTGTTGTTTTAAGTCCATACTTGGACATCAATACAAAATCTATTATTTAATAATTTATTCATTCGCTGTTTCAAAAAAATTTTGCAACGATCCTAATTAACACTGAGATAATGACATAATATTACAAGATAAAGAATGAAATAAGGTTACTAATTTACCTGGGCCTTCGAGGGAGATTGTTGAACCACCTTTTTGGAGCCCTTACGAGGACCTTCTTGGCTTGCTAGCTCAGCAAAAATGCTGTCAAAAGCCCATAAAACAAATGAACCAATGGCCTCAGGAGATCGTTGGTTAATCCAGTCAACTGATGTCTTGTACACAGCCTCAGAAATATTGCTCAGAGGTACCTGTTAAAAATTTAAATTTAATAAACCAGTTTTACAAAATGTTTGTTGGTTGATCCACTCAGTCGCTCTCCTCTACATCGCCTCAGAAAATAGGCACAGGAGATCATTTGGCTTAAAGACTGCAACTATTGTCAAAATTGAATAGTTTATCGGTATATAGGGCATCAAACACAAATATAAAAAAAACACAAATATAAAAAAAAAAACACAAATATAAAAAGAGCATCGGAAGAAACTTGTAAAACAATCGAATTGTTCAAACAAGTGCAATCTTTACAGAAAAGAAACAAGAGATGGGCGTCACATTTTGGTGGAATAGTGGAAAATAGAAACAAAACAAAACCATAATAAAATAGTTGAGAAATTTAACTCAAATTATATAGCATAGCACAATAAAGATCAAATGGGGAACTTGTGGGTATCAAGAACATGCCATTATTCTAAGTATAGACGAATGGAGCAGGAAATCAAGCCCCCTGGTTACAGATGAAGGTTCATGTGTACTGAACAGTAAAACATTTCCGAGTGCCAAATAAACATGCATGTATGTTGGTAGTGAATAGATCAAAACTTGAGTATGATATAAACTAGATCTACGAAACGAAGACTTTTCAGGATCAAGTGTTATCTGTCTTCTCATGGATTGAATTGCAAAAGAAAAAATAAATTTTACATCCAAAAGTTCTGATACGAGAAAGATCCCCCTTTTGTCGACCAAACATTTGAACCCTTTCTTATAAAAAGTCACTTTTTCCTAGCTTCTAATGATATTTTATAAAATTAAGAACCAAAGAGAACTCACATCAACGATCTTGGCAACTGGAGATTCCTTGAAAAGTTTTGTCCACGGGAATTGAGCAGCAGTCACACCTGAGAAAGCTCTGGCGAAGTAATCGGCAAATCGCATGAATTGGATATCCTGCTGTGATTCATAAGAAACCTAAAATCCGAACAAAAATCAGATTTTTACACAGAAAGTATAAACTCATAGGCATAATGCACATCTAAAGATCCAAACTTTACAACAAAAAGAAATCAAAATTGAGAATTCGATAAGAATTAACACATACCGTAACATCAACAAGAAATGCAGCAAGATCTGAAGCATCAATCTTCGAAGCAGCTTCAGCAACAGTAACTTTAGGTTTCTTTGGTTTCTTCTGCTTAGGTTTCTTCTCTTCGGCGGTTTCATTTTTGGCACCACCTTCAACATCGGTATCGTAGTCCTCATCATCGGAATGAAGTTTCGATCTGATCACCGGATCCGCAGAGGCAGCTTCAGCAGCTTTCCTTGCTTCTAAAACACGGCGACGGCGATCATCGGCTTCTAGTTCAACCGATCTAAAAACATTAGATTTGTTGGTAGAAACACCATTAGAACGAAGATCAGACGCCGGATCTGATGATTTGTTGGTTGATTTCCTTTGACGCTTAGGATAAACAACCTTTTGCCATCCATGATTGTTGTTGTTAACAATAGCAGGACTCTCTTCTTCGAAACGGAAAACTGGATCAATTAAGTTAGATGTTTCCTCCATGATTTTTACAGAGAGAGAGAGATCTTCTGTGAGTTTTAGCTTCTTTCTCTCTCTAAAAAAACCCTAGTTCTCTCACTAAAAACAGGATAAATGAATCGATGGATCGGAGGATGGATAGATCGAAAATCGTTCCGGAATTCAGATGCAGAGAGAGAGAGAGAACTTCGTTTTCGGACGGATCTCACACACTCTTCTTGCCTTATTTTTATAGCCGATTTTCAATAAATATAGTAAACCTTGTTTTACGGAGAAATTACATTGAAAACCATATCCTTATTTTTATTCGGATTAGAATTCCCTATTATGTGACCAGCTTGTTTAGTTTGACCCTTCATCATTTACATTTTTCAACTCCCTCTTCTCTTCCCTTTAACAAAAAAAAAAAAAAAAAAAAAAAAACTCCCTCTTCTCTTTGTTTCTATGTTATTCTTCTATATATCTCTTTACACGGTACAATCACTACTCATTGGACACGAAGTCACGAACAATACTACAATATCAATTTTAAAGATAAATTTGGAAGTCATAATCTTAGCAATTGAAAATAAGTTTCAAAAATACCTGATCTTTGATGATAAATCTGTGAGATTTAATCCCAACTTTTGGAGACAAATGTGGAAGCTATGATCTTACACATTGAAGATGAGATGATATTCTGACAAAAGTATTTTTTTCCTTGTTATATAGATTTTCAAATTAACTATCCAATTAGATGACTTTTCATCCGACTTACAAAGTCAATCTGAAATCTACCATGAATACTATGATTTTGTTCAATTAGACTAGTGTGATATCTGCAGATGATAAGTTAAGAGAATAATTTCATAGAAAATCTCTGGAAATATGATATACACAAATATCATCATTTGGTTAACATAACAAAAGCAAAATATATATAATGAATCATTTTGGGTCGGAAAGAACTATCAAAAACTACAACACTAGATGAATAGGTCTATCATCAACCTTGTGACTCTTGGTCGTGTGATGGGTGTGGCTCGTGCTCCTACATCCCCCCCCCAAAGGGTTTATTTTTATCGAAAAGAACTATCAAGAAACATAAGAGTGGAAGTCGAGGTCCATCATACTGTGTTGAATTAACATAAACAATTTTGGGTGTGAATTTTGATGGTAGTGTTTTGTCTATTTTCTTTTAATAAGATCCAATTATCTCCTTTTATGTTATGTTTTGTGCTTTCTTGATGTCTATCCATGGTTCATCAATACTCATGTTTATTCATTTTAACTCCACAATAGATAACACATTAAGACCTCTTAAATCACGTCTCATTATTCTCTGCAAATCTCATCTCTTTGACGCAATTTTTTTCCACTCCTTTCTCTTCTTGTAAATTTCTATCAAACCTATGTCTTTCTCTTTTATTTTAGATTGTCTAAAGACAAAATGCTAATTTTTAATAAAAGTAGCACAAATCAAGGAAGTTTTATCCTAATTTTGTATAATGTATAAATTAAGAGAATTTTATTGAGAGTGAGAGAGATTTACACAAGTGAGATTTGCACAAACTGATACACATTTTACAATTGATTTGCATATTAACGAAATCTTGCAAAGACATTGAACATAGGACTTCGACACTAAGAAAAATTGGTGTATCTCTTATTAAAATTAATGCAAGATTTAGTGTGGTCCAACTGTAATTGTCAATCTAGTGGGTTGAAATTGTTGGGTTATTTAGCATTTTCCATTACCTCAAATATTATAATCGAAAAGCACGTAACTCCCACCCATTAGACATGAACATGTTTTAAAAGATCCAAACTGTCAATTTATCAGATTCAATGTTATAAGTTTTTAAATGGAGTTACCAATTTGATGTAATTTTGGGATACATATACCATAGTACTTGCGTTGACATTTTATCATTGATTTCCCAACCATCAAAGAGACAACTTGTATATATAATATAAATACTGAGAAAAATTTGCATGTTCCCTCTTGATTAGAGCCACAACATTATTATTTGGTCTTAATTGATTCCAATTGAAACGTGTTGACTCAATCTCTTTTAACTTTTGTTTGGTGCGCATACAACCCCAAATCCCAAAATGATCACTAGTTTTTTTTTTTTTTGATGAGCATAAAATGATCACTAGTTCAACTTGATTTTATGAGAGTTTATAGGTATGGGTAATGAATGAGGTCGATGAACAAAAAAACCTTTAAAGGAGCTTTCAAAGAGGAAAGTAAGGCAATAAATCATGATATCTCGATTGACTGAAAATATTTGGTAATGTTTTGTTTGGGTAAAGCCCTTCACTCACACACTAGAAATAACATATGCACAATATTTGGTTAGGTGATATTTTGAGTTTCGTAAATCTTGTACTCAGCGTCCTAGTTTATTCGATATTACTACTACGTATATGGGAACTATGGAGGTTTTATAACAATTAGCCATATGTGGACAAAATCCACCTTATGAGCAAATCTTCTCTACATCGGTCCCTTTAGAAGCTATATCTTGCTTGGTGGCACTAGCCGGTATGGGTGTAGCATGAGTATAAAGGAATTTCGCATTCGTTGAATTGCTTTTTATGTCTTGTTTTGTTGCCTTTCAAAATGTTTAAGAATTTTATACGGATTGTTTATGCGCGAGTACTTCTCAGTTTTTTATGAATTCATCTTTAATTTATAGGAATTATTAGTATTTTTTTTTTCATTTCCATGCCTTCAAGTTTTATGCTTACATTTTTTATGCTTCAAGTTTTACCCTTGCCCTGTTTCAACAAGTTTTATAAGAAGCCTTGGTATTTTTTTTTTTTGTTGAAGCAGCCTCGGTATTTGCTTTTAGAAAACTGAAAAAGGAAGAAGAAGAAGAAAAAAGAGTCAAGAGAGGCAACTCATTTAGGCAACATATGACCTAGAACCTAGAGGTTTTCAAAGTATGTTGTCTTTAGCTCTCCATTTATATTCACCATTCTCCATTTTATATATTTGCATTTGTACATTTATTAACTATGATGAAATTGAATGAGAATAGACACCTACAGATATTCAATTACTGCAGATTCCAGTTTCATATTCGTAAAAGCCCATTCTCAAATAAGTAAAGTAAGTTTTATATTCGTAAAAGCCCACAACTCTTTGAAGGCAAAAATTCAACAAGAGTCATGATTGGTATTGTGAATGTGCATTTACATTTACATTTGTACTCATAAAGTTCATATTTGATGCAGGATAACGATGAAAAATAAAGGGAAGAGAATCCCCAAGCCCTCAAATTATCTACCCGGAAAAATCAGCATCAACATCATCAACATCAATAACACTAATATTAACAACATTAACATCAACATCAACAAGAAGAACAACAAAGATAACCATGATCACGACCACGATCACGATCACGATCACGACCACGACCACGACCACGATCACGATCACGATCACGACCACGACCACGACCCCAACCACGACACAACAAATACTAAGCTTTGCTTGAAAACTTCTCTTACTCACCTTCCATATAAACAGAAGTAAGTTTTGTTGCTTCTGGATAAATGAATAAAGCTCAAGTATTTCCCATTACTACGATCATAAATGATTTGCCACTGGTGTCACAAAATTGTACAAACTATAATATAATAATTTGTTCGACATTGGTTGGTCGTTTCTAGGACCGTGATTAGTTTATTGAGGTGTTTTCATGGTCTCGATATTCCCTTTCGGATGGAACTGTCAAGTTTCGAGACCCGTCTAGGCCCAAAGTCAGCAAAGTGGTGATTTTAGAACATTTGTAGCACACAATAATAACAAAACTTTCCAAGCACTAAGAATTTTCACGAATTTTTCTCTTTTCTAGTACCCTTGTGTCTCTCTTTCTCTAAAATAGCTTTCTCTGCAAAACAAAAAACGACCTTCTTCAGAGAATCTCGGTGAAGAGATCTCCCTTCGCCGGATCAGATCTATTTCACTTTTAATGTTTTAAGTTTTTCTTTTCTTTTATTTTCTTTTAGATCTAACCCAAGTTTTTTTGGGGTGACAAAGAGTAGAAGAAAAAAATGAAAGAAGATGTTGGCATGGATACAAGTTTCTTCTCTCATTAAAAATCATCTTCGGTCAGATTTATTATCCCTGGAAGAGATACCGGAAAACCAACAGTCAAAAGGATCTCACCCTGATTAAGAAATGTGGGAGTAACTGGTCAAAACCCTGATTTCCAGTAGGAACCAAGCATAGTTGCTCAACCCTTGTACCATGTGAATTAGCTTACATCCATGAAAAAATTAGCTTTAATAAACGCAAAACAGAGAAAAGAGCTCGGATCACCACAAATGAGACAGTCAACAACCTTGAAACAAAAAACAGACAAATTGTTGGAACACACTCGGTGGCTAGGGTTTCTCGGCAGAGAAGAAGAGAAAAGAGGAAAGAAGAATAAGAGATACATTTAGGGTTGCGATTTATTAGAGTCAAAAGAGTCAACAGAAGTCATAGGTCAAGGGAGACTGAGAAGTCAACAGAAGTCAGAAGTCAAGGCAGACTGCACCGTGTCTATAGGCACTCCACCTGTGTAAATAACAGAATTAGTTAGTTACACTAATACCTAATTTTGTTTCTTTCTCTCTCTCTCTCTCTCTCTCTCTCTCTAATTGTACTTAGTATAAATAAGATTGTAACTAAGAAAGATAATAAGTGATTGAATAAAATTGAAGTTTCACAAGTGAGAAATCTTACATGGTACCAGAGCCTGTGTTAGATCATTAGGGTTTCTCCTCTTGAAACTTGAAAAGCAATCTCTCAAAATCAACATCAACATCTCATAAAATCAAAATCAACAAACAAAGAAGATCAAGATTAACATAAAGAAGGATTATATCAAAATTCAAAAAAAGAATCATCAAGATTAAAAGGAAAAGATTCAAGAAAAGGAAAAAGAATCATCAAGATTAAAAGGAAAGATTTAAAGAAAGAAAAAGAACAGTATCACTTACTGTTTTTTCAGACTTGACACCAGCAATCATCATCATCATTTCATGGCTTCCGCAAATACAAACACAGGTACTCTTCCACCCATTTCTTCAGTCACAAATTTCATTACTGAGAAATTGGATGACACCAATTATCTCATGTGGAGAGACCAAATAGAGAATATGTTAAGTACCTATGAGTTACTAAGTTTTGTTACTGGTTCTATTGAGGAACCATCACAATTGAAATTCATACAAGGAGTAGAACAAGTAAATCCAGAATTTCAAGCTTGGAGATCAAAGGAGAGTTTTGTGAGGTCTTATCTCAAAAGTACACTATCTAAATCCATTTACTATGATACTTATGGATTAAAGACTGCAAAAGAAATTTGGGATTACCTTGAGATTACCAACAATGAGGGTCTTGAATCAAGAAAAGACCAATTAAGAAAGAAACTGCAAAATATCAAGAAAGGAAACAATTCTGTTGCAGATTATCTAAGAGAATTGAAACAAACATCAGACTCATTGATGTTAGTGAATGATAAAGTCAGTGACTCAGAGCTGGTCAAGATGGCCTTACAAGGCCTTGATTCAGATTATGATCAGTTCATAATAGCAATTCGAGCCAATAATGAACAACTAACATTAGCACAACTCAAGTCTAGGCTAATTCAACATGAGCAGTGGCTACATACCAAAGAACAAGATGCAGAAGCATACTATACCAAAAGAACAATCCAAAAGCCATATCAGAGAGGAAATGGTAGACCATCACCCACTTATTATAGAACTCAACCTCCTCAAAGAAGAGAAGGGTCATACTCCAATGTGCCAGCAAATAATTCACAAACCAAGAACCAGAAGGCAGAAGATTTTGACTTTACCACAGTACCTTGTGGTATATGCAAGAGGTGGGGACATTCAGCAGGAGTTTGCTTCTTTAGGTACAAACCAAACAGACCCATGAACCCTGCTGGATATCACACTGAATCCCAAAGTCCAAAGGAACACCAAGATCAAACAGTTGAGGATCCAAATGATGAAACTTATCTTTATGATGAAGAACCATTACTAGAATGCAATAATGCTGAAATATATGAGGGAAATGAATGTAATGAAGATAAGTTTCATGAATGTTACACTGCAATCATGACAGAAAAAGAACAAGAAGTAAACAATGAAGAATGTCATGCTATAATCAGTCCTATACAAGGGAAAGACTCATCATGGCTGGCAGATACAGGAGCCAGCAGCCACATGACACATTCTGCAGACAATTTAAAGGGTTCTCAACCTTATAGTGGTACAGAAACAGTAATGGTTGGGAGTGGAAACTTTCTACCTATTGCCAGCACAGGTACATCCACTCTCCTAACATCCACACATGTTTTTGACTTGGGAAATGTTCTATGTGTCCCAAATTTGAAAAAGGAACCTACTGTCTATATTCAAGTTCACCAAAGATAACTCATGTTCAGTAGAGTTTATGCCTTGGGGTTACAAAATAAAAGACATTTGATCCAAACAAACCTTAGCAGAAGGACCAATGAGAAATAATTTATACCCTATAGAGGCACAATGTGTGAGATCATCACAAGACATCACAGCTGCACATGTCACCAAGATAACTACAAATTATGATATATGGCATGCTAGACTTGGGCATTCACACAGTGGAACTATTAGACAACTTCATCAAGAACATAAGATCATAGTATCCAATATAAATGATAAACCTTTCTGCAAATCTTGTGAATTGGGAAAGAGCAGATGCTTACCCTTCACATCATCTTCTAGCACAACCAATCATCCACTACATATGATACACTGTGATATATGGGGACTAGCTCCCATTCAAACACCTCATGGAGCAAGATACTATATCTTATTTCTAGATGATTATAGCAAATATGCATGGATATATGCAATGAAAGTGAGATCAGATAGCATAAAGTGCTTTACCCATTTTAAAGCAACAACAGAGAATCTACTCAAAGAAAAAATAGTGTACTTCCAATCAGATGGGGCACCAGAATTATAGAAAGGAGACTTTAGAGCCTTTCTAGACAAACATGGTATCACTTTCAGGAGCTCTTGTCCTTACACTCCACAGCAAAATGGAAAGGCAGAAAGGAAACATAGACATATCACAGAATTGGGTAATACATTATCTTTTCATTGCTCCTTACCAAAAAATCTATGGTTTGATGCTTTTAGCACTGCAGTCTTTATTATAAACAGACTTCCTACTCCCACACTTCAGGGTCTTACACCATTTGAGATATTATTTCATATACCCCCTGATTATACAAACCTTAGAATTTTTGGATGTGCATGCTATCCACATCTAGGTGAACTCAGAAAAGACAAACTTAGCCCCAAAAGTGTACAATGTGTCTTCTTAGGTTACAGTCATGAGCATAAGGGATATAGATGCTATGACCCTATAACAAGAAGACTATATGTGTCTAGACATGTAAGTTTTGATGAGAGCCATTTTCCTTATGCTAACATCACTAACAAACAGTCTAGGTGTGATCAAATTGTGGAACCACCTATTTCATTGCCTCTACCATCTATAGATCCACCTCATTCCTTTAGGCCTGAACTAGGTACACCTAGTAATTTTACTAGTCCACCAGCTAGTTCAGGGTCAGGATGCATGACTTCTCATGAGATAGGGACATCTAGTCATAATACTAGCCCACCAGCTATCACACAAGTACCATTACAACCCTTCCAATCAGAACAGGTGGTCACTAGAGGCAGAAATGGCATTGTCAAACCTAAGCAGCTTCCAGCTGACTTTGTGGCCCATTTTACATCACCTCACACTTTGGATGTTGCATATCTATCTATACTTCAACTTCCCACTGAACCCACAACTTATAAAGAGGCAGCAAAGAGTATTGAGTGGTGCAAAGCAATGGAAGATGAATTTCAAGCACTACAACTCAATAAGACATGGTCTTTAGTACCTTTCAACAACAACATGAACATCTTGGGATGCAAATGGGTCTACAAGTTAAAACAAAAGAGTGATGGCTCAATTGAGAGGTACAAGGCAAGGCTTGTTGCCAAGGGGTTCCATCAACAAGAGGGCATTGACTACTCTGAGACATTCAGTCCAGTAGTCAAGGTAAACACCATCAGATTGGTTCTTACAACAGCAGTCACAAAATCTTGGTACATCAGACAACTGGATGTATCAAATGCTTTCCTTCATGGACAATTAGAAGAGGCAGTGTATATGGTGCAGCCACCAGGGTTTGTTCAACCCCAAAAAGAAAATTATGTGTGTCATCTGCACAAAGCTCTTTATGGCCTTAAACAGGCTCCTAGAGCTTGGTTTCACAAATTTGCTACCTTCTTGGTTGAATATGGATTTCAGAAGAGTACCACTGATCACTCAATGTTTGTCTATCATGTAAAATCAGACACAATGGTACTTCTCTTATATGTAGATGACATAATCCTCACTGGGAGTTCTCAATCTATCCTATCAAAGCTCATAGCTGATTTGAGCTCAGTCTTTAAGATGAAAGACTTGGGGTCTCTGGCATTTTTCTTAGGCATAGAGGTCTCTCATGACAAGTCTCCAAACAGTATGCTACTTACACAAAATAAATATACCTTGGAGCTTCTTAATAGAGCAAAGTTACTGGATTCCAAACCTTCAAAGTTACCAGTTTCCAGTGGATAGAGAGTTTCTATCCTTGATGGTATTGAACTATCATCTCCAACAGAATATAGAAGCTTAGTAGGGGGCCTCCAATACCTCACTTTGACTCGCCCAGACATCTCCTTTGCAGTCAATTATGCAGCACAATTCATGCATAAACCATCAGAAATTCATATGAGTATTGTGAAGAAAATCTTAAGATACTTGAAGGGGTCTATTGGCTCAGGTATTCGACTGTCAGCAGGTGATATTACTACCCTAACAGCCTACTCAGATTCAGACTGGGCTGGTTGTCCAGACTCGAGGAAATCCACAGGAGGGTATTGTGTCTTCCTTGGTTCGAGTCTCATTTCATGGAGTTCAAAAAAGCAGGCAACAGTAGCAAAGTCGTCTACAGAAGCCGAATATAAAGCCCTTTCGACAACAACAACTGAGATGATTTGGTTATCTTACCTTCTTGATGAACTTCACTGTTCGATGAATCGCCCTTTTGTGCTCTACTGTGATAACGTCAGTGCGAAGTCTCTCGCCTCGAACCCAGTGTTCCATGCTCGAACCAAACACATAGAAGTCGATTTTCATTATGTTCGTGATTTGGTAACCAGTGGAGTTGTGGTGGTTCATCACATCTCAACCAAAGAGCAGTTAGCCGACATCTTCACCAAGGGTTTATCCCTTGATCTGTTTCATCATCTTCGCAGCAAACTAATGGAGTTTCTCTACACTTCAACCCCATCGGTTTGAGGGGGAATGTTGGAACACACTCGGTGGCTAGAGTTTCTCGGCAGAGAAGAAGAGAAAAGAGGAAAGAAGAATAAGAGATACATTTAGGGTTTCGGTTTATTAGAGTCAAAAGAGTCAACAGAAGTCATAGGTCAAGGGAGACTGAGAAGTCAACAGAAGTCAGAAGTCAAGGCAGACTGCACCGTGTCTATAGGCACTCCACCTGTGTGAATAACAGAATTAGTTAGTTACACTAATACCTAATTCTGTTTCTCTCTCTCTCTCTCTCTCTCTAATTGTACTTAGTATAAATTAGATTGTAACTTAGAAAGATAATAAGTGATTGAATAAAATTGAAGTTTCACAAGTGAAAAATCTTACACAAATGAACACAAGTCATTTACTATCAAAACTAAAGGTACTTTCAAATAATCGTAAATAAACAAATGTTGCCGGAACAAAGTTGATGAGAAGGGCAACAAGTTGCTAAATAAATAAAAAAAGAAGTCTCCTGTAAGTTCAACAATCTACTAAAGAAAGCCGCAAAAAAAAGTTTTGATAAATGATCCTAATTTTCATTTTTAGGTTTAAGGTGGTGTGGTTCACTGAATATATTTGAGACTGGTGAAGTCGGAAAAAAAGTTTATTTTGTTTCTCTTTGTCGTTAAAGAAATTATATGTAGGTAACTGTAATTAATTGTTTGTTGTTTAAATATGGATTAAAATCTACGTTTTATAATTGTTCGAATTTAAAATCATTTTGAACGTTTTTGTTCTTTCATGTCTCTCTCCATTTTATGTTTGTGTACTCTAATATTTAATTTTGGATGATAATATAAGTAACCAGAATACAATCTAATGTGATCTTAGGATTTATGCGTTCTTACTCAAGTAATTAACGTTGCAACTATCATATATAGCTAGTAGATGACCATTATAATAACGCATATATTTTACTTGATATTATCCGCAAACCCAATTAATTTATTTAGCAGCTTAATTAACAACAATTTCATGGATTAACTCCTCACAACTAGGAAGCAAGGGAAAACTATATCTCATAAATCTCTTTCATTGAGTAAAAGGTAAAACTCGGTTTTTGATGAGTCATGAAAATGTCTCATCTGAGTCTCATAACTCGGGCTAGTTAGTCTAATTCGAGCCTTTACTCTGATAATTTGCTTGTTTCTCTTTCCAGGTCTCATTTACGGAGTTCGATGCGAAAACATAGTGATAAAGACATACTTGAGGGGCATTTTGGTCATTTTAATGACAAGGGTATTCTGGTCAATATTAGTGCCCATGTGAAAGTAGAGTCCAATACGAATCCATCGGCGAAAGCGGAAGTGGAATCGGAGTCCGGACAAGAAAGATAGAGCGAGTCAAAGTTGAGTCGGAATTAGTTGACTAAAGGTTAACATGGATCTCTCGAAAGGCACATGGCGACAGATGGACGGCAGAGTGTGCGAGAGGGATGATTTCGGGATTAGTGGGACGTCGCTTTGGTTTTTTTTTCTTTGAAACAAATCTGGTACTGGGGCGCAACCAAGCTACGGTACTCCCTTGCATATCCGACGGACGTTGGGACTCCCTTTAAGATCAGACGGTTCTGGATGCTCTTCTCAGTAGGTCGCGTAACACCCTAGCTTCCATTTTAATGGATAGAGCCGACAGCTATAAAACCCATAAGGTCTGACGTCTCTTTCTATCTTCTCTCTTATTTCTCCAAATTAGATTTTAGAAAGTGATGGAGATAAAAAGGAAAGATATATTCATAGATTTCTATAGAGAGAAACATGGCTGGAAATGGAGAGAGGATTGAGTATTTTTAGAGAGAGATGGAAGGAGCTCGGCTGGAGAGGATTTTTTTAGAAATGGAAAGGAAGAGGGGTGGACGGTTTTGATTCTCGGCTATAACAACAGGGATCACTCCACGGTTATAGGGACAGCTCGGCTTGGAGGGGACAATCTTCTCTTCACTAAAATAGAGTCTCAATCTGTTCTTCTTCTTCTCCTGGGCTGCCATGATAATCTAAAGAGAGAGAGAAGAAGAACAACAAGCACTTGAATAGAAAACAGAGAGAGAGAGGAATATTTGTAGTGAGAGAAAGGGAGTAATTTGTAGAGAGAGAAATTCAGTGATTCTCATCTTCTTTATTCTATTTCTGTATTGTTGTTAGTTTTATGAGAGAGATAGATTAAAAGAGAGAGAAAAACAGAAAGTTTGATTTAGAGAGCATAGCTTATCATCTCGGTTTTGTTTTGATCATCACTCATATTATTTATTTTTCTTTTTCTTTTTGTTTCTTCTTCTTTGTGAGAGAGAGGGAGATTACAGAGAAATATAGAGAGATTGTAGAGAGAGAGAGATCAGAAAACAGTAGAGAAAAGAGAGAAAACAGTGGAGAAAAACCGTGGGAAATTTATTTTCCCACAGAGAAAATACTTCCGAGAAGACGAGAAAATCGTTTTCCCTGAGGGTGCGTTTGGCAGAATTCTTGGAAAAACAGAAGGAAATCATTTCCCTAAGGCCCTGTTTGGTTTGGAAATAGCGAAAAAGTTAAGTTTTCTTCCATTCTCTTGTATTATTCATATTTATTTAAATCCCGATCATGATTAGCTAAGACTCTCCATCTAGGGTTTTACGATGAAACACATTTTTGATCTTTTAGAGATATAATTTTTATTGATTAACTCTTGATTAATGCTTCATAGTTTAATTCGTTTTAGTTTGATAAATAGATTTTCTTTTCACTATTTATACTTTTCGATTTGATGCATCGTGCTTATGTTAAATCATTTGACGGTTCATACTTATTAATTGATAAATAGTAGTTTAGAGATTTATTTATTTAAAATAAAATGATTACATTGTTATGTTTTATTCGGTTTTAACGAAAACATCTCCCGGAATTAGGATAGTTCATTATCCGAAATTCTGAGTTATAAAAAAGAGAATTAACCATTTTAAGTATTTGTTTCTAAAAGTGATTTTATGTGGTGGAATCCTAAACCCTAGACTCCTCTCCCCATTTGAGTTCATTTTCATTCCCGTAATTTTATTTTAAAAACCAAAAACCAAATCATTTTACAATCTTATTACTTCCTAATTTTAGAATAGGTTTAACTAGTCTCTGAGGAACGAACCGGTCTTACCGGAATTATTACTTGACGCTCGTATACTTGCGGGTGGAGACCTATTTAGGGTAACCTTTCTAGGCCCATCAGTTTTGAAGTAATACTCCTCTTTGACATTCTCTTTTTTTCCTTTTGCCGGTAGTACAATCTCAAAGGAATAATTCGTTCACGTAGAAGTTCTTACTCATTGTCATTGTCTTATTATATATAGTTTTTTAATTTCGTAAAAGTTTTTGGATGTAAATTTAAAGGACATTGATCAATTTTTAGAAAGTTAAAAAATGTTGCCAATTTTTTTTTTAACTTACTTTAGTGCCATTTACTTTTTTTTTTTTGTAGGATTTCCTTAATTGTCGTAAACAATGAAGAAATAACACATTAAAATGAGTTAGAAAAGAATGATAAGACTTAAGAGCAACAAATTTATTCAAGAATTTAAAGAGAAAAAAATCATCTCCATATTTTTCGTTGTCTATTTATTTTCCATAATAATGTTAATTCAATGCTTATTACGTGACTAGGTATCTCCCGCGCCCTGCAGGCGCGATCAATCCTGTCGGACTTACGACAGTCGTGGTTAAGACCTTAGTAATGCAAGCACAACGAGTTTAAACGTTCACTCGAGATGCATGTAATACGATGTCTACGTAAATCGTCGTCTGACGTCACCCAGACCGAGCACAAACCTAGACGTGCTAGCACTACATAATGTGAAACACAGATTAAAATCTAAAAATTATATGTAGGTAAGTCACTAAGTTTAGATCAAACTAAATAACATAGATTTTGATTTTTGGCTATGAATTTTTTTTTTTGCTTTTTTGTTCATTTGAAGTTTATGCTATAACTGATAAGATTTTCGCTGCATTCTTAAGTAAATATTGTTTTCAAAAGTTACAAGTATCTGTTAATCTTGCAGTTGTAAATCAACTTCTCTTAAAATTCGATATCAAAGTTCACAGATAATGAATCTTCCAAGGCTTTGGAAGGGGAAATCGCGTAACACGTATGTGCCATCTGTTTTGGCAATGGCATCAGGAGAAGATTGTAATTGTCCACATGAAAGACTTGATATGTCAGCAACCGCTTTTTATTTCTGATGCACACTCCACGAAATAGAAGAAGGTACTGGATTTATCTCCCAAAACTAAAGAAGAATCTTTAAGATAATGAAATCTCAAAGTCAACAATCAAGAGTTAACATTAAAAAAAGAAAAGCCATGGAGGCTTGATATTTATTTAAATTAGAGCACTAATATTATGCACACCTTGCATTAGTAAGTAACCATTTCTAACTAAGCTCTCACCCCTTTCAAAAAAAAAAAAAAAAAAACTAAGCTCTCACCTTTTAAGTCACCATAGTTTCATGAGTTATATTTACACGCTCTGCATGTGTGAACATGTCCTATTGCCTAATGCAGAGATTCATCACACTAGAAGAACCAAGCCGTGCACCTTATGCTTGAAGGGTTAGAGTACCCTTATGCAGCATCAAACAATCATAGATGGTTTTGGAAATCAAACTTGGTAACATTCCTGTTTTAATAGTAATCCTTCTTTTCAATAAAAACATAGATAAGATTTTCTTAAAATGTTTACCTTCAAACTCTGAGCAACCCTATGCAGCATCAATTCATCTAAATCTAGCCAAGTTGTTCAAACCGCTCATGATTCAAATATCGATGAAAATGAAGAAGGTTTACCTCCGACGATGAGTTTGGACTCAAATGAAGATGACGGCGCTGAACAAAGATTAATTTGAAATTGATATGAGGTAATTGTGTTTTATTATACCTATTGACATAATCTATGAGTTCTGTTGATCATTTCAAATGAATTTAGGGATCTACTCAATGTTATTAGACAATACAAGAAAATAACTATAAAAAAAGTGTAATTCATGTATGCACCAATATGTACATAGTCATTGAGGAATTTTGTCAAACACGTTTTATGCAGCTTAAAATAATGAATTTACATTCTCCAAACTTACCAAATTGTCAATCTTCATCCTTCCATACCAACATGATAAACTTCAATAGTGCATTTATCTCCATAGAGCTATAGAAATTAAAGCTTCCGAATTGCAGAAATTATCACCATGGACTTGTCAAACCAACAGGGGCGGCCCAAGCCCAAAGCAGCCGCTTTGGGCCCCAACCTACATGAGAGCCTCCTTTATGGTGTTTATCGGATAGTTTGGTTCCAACAAATAAATCTATAACTTAAATGTTCACAAGAATTATGCAATAGCTTAGTGGATAAGAAAGTGGATTATAAGGTAACGGGCAGGGGCGATGCTAGCAAGGGGCATGTGGGGTCACATGCCCCCACACCCCAAAAATGATTTCTCTTTTATAATTTTATATATATATATCTTTTTAGTGCCTATTTATTAAATCTTTAGGTTTGAACCCAAAAATAATAGTTATTTGCATTTAAGTCTAATTACTAAAGTTGTTCTGTGGAAAATTTGATAAATCTAAAAAGCTCTCATGCATATGAATGGACAGGCCTAGAAGTAGCTCATCTCCAATTCTACAAACCTTCAATAATTTCTTAACATATCACTTTAGACAATACTAAAGATCAAAAGACTTAATTTCTTTGGTTGTTCAGTTGTCCTTCGCCGACTTTGTACTCCCTTTTCAATTCATACTTTTCCGTTTCTTATTTGGATAAAACTATGGAATTACAGAAGAAATTCAAACAATTTAAACAATCACTAGTTTAAGGAATTTCTTTTATCCCTATCTTCATCTTTTGCAAAATGTATACTA
Organism: Eschscholzia californica; assembly: GCF_041429995.1. NCBI lineage: Eukaryota > Viridiplantae > Streptophyta > Magnoliopsida > Ranunculales > Papaveraceae > Eschscholzia > Eschscholzia californica. Next base: position 5,965,742 of record NW_028238198.1, on the reverse strand, counting down.
ATGTCTATAGACTACATTCTACAATATATTTTTGTATGTGATACATTATTTTTTCTCAACAAGATTGACTAGTTTAAGTGATTCATACTTGATATTTTACCTTGAAGCATCCAAGGACATTATGGAGTTGCTATTAACTTTTTTTTACCTTGTATAAGAATGGTGAATGATGATTTGCTAGCATATATTGAAAATGATATATTTGATTTAATTGATAAAGATATTATTATGCAACGATTTCAGTAGATGAAAATTCATTTTGGACAACTAGTGATATGAGTATTTGATATTGCTACAATAAAAAGATGATTTTATTCGCTATTTCTTTTCATTTAAATGTGCCCCCATAGTGTACAATTTCTGGCCTCGCCACTGGTAACGGGTCAAGGGTTCGATACCTCTTACTTATAGTAAAGGGCCCCATTAATTTGGCTTTGGGCTTCAAATATGATTCGGCTGGCCCTGCGAACCAGGAGCAAAGGAAAATAAGTCATTGGAAATGCTAACTATTTCGAAAATATATCATCCACATAACAAACATTAGGGTAAAAATCCATATAACAAAACATTAACATAAATCACTGGAAATACTAACTATTTCGAAGATAACCATCCATATAAAAAAACATTAGCGTAAAAATCCAAAATCTAACATCACTTATTTCATTCATCAACGGAAAGCAAGTAAAAGAAAATTTATGAAAGAGGTACAAATCTCTTTTCAAATCTATGTAAGTTGTTCTTCAGTATTATAAGGGATAAATCATCGTCAATTTGAACCTGACGAGAGAGGGATAAACTCTATAGTTATTAGAAAGAAGAAGTAACCTAAAATCGTATTAAATTTTGTAACCGTAGGAGGATAGGAGGCCGGGAAGAAATGAGAAGGAATTTTAATGAGGAAGAAGAAGGGTCTCTAACGCTCTTCTCTTCTGGTGGAATACAGATAAGTGGACGGTGTAGATTAAAACAATGAGGGTGGTTGAATAGTCTGGATTCATCACTTTGTTTACTTTCTTGGATTGGGTGGGTGAACAATACTTTTTTTCTTGGGTAGGTAATGGATCTAGTGGTCAAGACTTGAACGAAATGCAACGAACGGCAGGATTTGTCTTTCGGTTTGTCCTAGTTAGCACAAAATATTGTATTTTGTATAGTAAACTAGGTATAACCCTGCCTACGACACGGTAAGAATTTATATAGACCCTCACGTCGTTTGTTGACCCCAAACTCCACTCACCGATTGATCTTCAATTAATAAGAAGGCCCAATTTCCACTCACCGGTTGACCTTCAATTAATAGGAAGTTCTTTAAGAGTCAGTAATTGGCTACAGGAAAAATTGTTACTACATCATTGGCCGTTATAATTGTCAAGTACTATAAGTCTTGGACATTCTCTCTTTATAAGACGATTTAAAAGAGACTTAGGAAATTTTAACACAATATCAGAGCATCGCTAGAAAGGATTTGTTTGTTGCTGTCTAATGGGTTCCCATCATCCTTACAACACCAGTAAGTCACTCAAACAATCTTATTTGTACTTATGCATAACATTAGTGAAGTGCACTGAAGCAATCCCATTTATATGTGTGAAGAGGGAAGTCCTTATACATGAATATTACATAAAATAACAACTTCCTTAATATCAAACCCGAGCCGATTTTGGCATGAGGTCGGTTGGGCCTTGCATGCTTATGCATGAGGTCGGTTGGGCTTCGCTTGGTGGTGTCGGTTGGGCTTCGCCTGGTGAGATACCTTAACAGTATATTATATCATTACTGAATTTGTATCTAAGAAATTATAAAAAAAAATGCATGACAGATTACAAACACATTCCTGTATGTCATCATTGAACATCTAAAACCCTTTACCAATGTCTTTGTGGAGTTTCAAAAGGCCATTTCATTTGAAAATCTTAAAACTTGGGAGTTCATCAAAGATATCATGTTGTGGTAGATGACATCTCATGTAATGTTTTCAATCAATTAGATTGGTACAATAACATTTGACCGTCCTGCATAAAAACACTTCCATGGACCAATCAAAACCGAATAAATATTCTTCTCATTCTAACCTCTGTTTGCGTAGTCACAAATCTGCAAAGTTGACAACATAAAGTGAGAAGAACTAATTTTGTTGAACCACATAAGAAATAAACAAATTTAAGTAAATTTTCACCAATGTATTTTAGCGGGTTGATAAGGCAGCAGTTGTAACATACATGTCGAGTTCCCCAATACGTATCCCAATCCATTTTGGATAGTGGAAGACGAAAGTAATGAAGATGGAGTGAAGTTTTCATACATAATCATCGTTCATCTCTCTTTCTCTCTGTGGCAAAAATAAAATTGACACTATTTACCCCAAACTGCTTATAACAACAACCTAAGTCACTAAAACTCATTTAGTTGTAGTGGATAATAAATCTGATTCTAATACTCAACCCAAGATCATACATAACAAATCAAACATAAAGTCAAAAAAGAACTTATTAATCCAAGCAAAAGTGGGAGGATCTTACAATCTCGATCTCAAAATACAAACGTTCCATTCAAAATCCAAGAAAAATGAGGAAGAACAATTGTAGTTTTTGGGGTTTAGCTGACAGATCTGGAATTGAAAAATCTTAATGGTCAACCATAAGAACAACATTAACATTGAGAGTTGATTAGTCTTCCCTCTAATCAAATTTAAAAACGAACCCAAACTATTAGAAGAAACACTTTATTCTCGTATTATAGTAATATGAACCAATAATACCTTCAAGAATTTAGGAAGAGGTTGAAATTAATCAACCACCAATTTCAGCAGAACTGTACATAAGTTCAATGGTTTAAAAGAACATGAGAAGTTGAATAAGTAAATCGAAATGATCAGAATACGTAGAAAATAAAATAAAAAGTAGAAGCTTTTACCTTAAATACCTCATTGACATCCAATGTACTTGCTAAATAACCTGAACCTTTGTATAGTTACGTAGAAATCATTAAAAAAAGATTATGTTGGCAAACAACCATTAAAAAATATCAACAGCTTGGAGTTGTTAATGGAGTTATTCGGAATTAAACAATTTATGTACAAACTGTGAAACAAAACTCATCTTGATATGACTACATATCCAACTTAAGACTCACTGCATTCTTTAACAAAGACATTAGTAGAAGATGTGAAACAAAACTCACCTTCATATGACCATTAATTATGTGCAACCAACAAATTACTAGGCTTAAAATGACGACAAAGTACACAAAGCAAATGTAGAACATTTCTATGGAAGCATCACGTGCAACAATGTAAATGAATAAAATAAATGCACCTGATTTAGTTCAAACAATATATGCGCCACGACAATAGAAATGTAAATATTTTTCAAGAGATGCAATTCTAATAGGAGATATCTCTGTACCTAAAGAAGAAGTCATTAAGTTGTGCATATTATTGAGATGATAAAGAAGAAAGTAATTTTTTTGTTGAAATAAGAAGATAGTATTTGTAATTGGAAAAGGGGTTTATGAAGTTCCGCCTCAATTATTTCTTTGGTTTCTAATGATCCTTCATCTGACATATTAACATTACTGGTATGTGATAGAATATTAATATTACAGGTATGTGATAGAACTTGGTCCTTTTGAAGCTTGTTTTCTATAATAAAATCAAAAGGACCTTCCTTATCTAACAAAGAGACCACAAATCACATCACCCTCATCAAACTAGTTGGTGTTTCTTTCACTGAAAATACACACAAAAAATTAATATAATTCAGTATTCAAATAGAAACTACTTGATAAGAGGGTTCATAGTTTACCTGATTATTAGCTATATCAGCCTCAGCACGTAAGTCATCTTCGTGTAATTTCTCCAATGTTGATGAGCAAGCATCAAAGACAACTCAAGTATGAGCCCTTAGTAAGGCACATGGATGATGGATCACAATGACTTGGATCAATAATCTTGACCGTGCAATCTTCGTTGGTAAATGATGTCCCTTGATATTAAGAATTTAAGAGATGTCTTAAAAGCATCCAATTCATCTCACGTTTATAATTCAAAAGGTAGTAACTAATTTCTCATTTTAAGTTTCACTACACCAGCACACATTTTAAGTTTCACTACACCAGCACACGGCCAATTTTATATTTGGTAACTTATCAAAACTACTTTTTATTTATTTACCCTCAATAGCACTTAGAAATAACATATATGTTCACTTCTGAAAATTTAGTTAAAGAATTAGTAGAGTCATTTATATTTTCCCACCTAGAATAGGGGAGAGAATCGTGGAAGGGAGAGAATAGTGTGATTGATAGGTCAAGATACCCTAATGAGGGCTGAGCTTCCATTATATATAGACAAGTATTACAACTAAAGGTGGGCAAAACTACCCTTGTGAAAATAAAAAAATACAGAAATATGACTATACACTTATATCCCCCCTCAAGCTGAACGGCAGGAACCAAGAGAAAGCTTGGCTTTTAAAAATTCAAATCTAGAAGTAGCAAGACTTTTGGTGAAAATATCAGCTATATTTTCATCTCCTGGAACATAATGAACTCTGAGATTTCCATTGTTTACTTGCTCCCGAACGTAATGGAAATCAATGGCAGCGTGTTTGGTTCGTGAATGTAAGACTGGGTTAACAGCCAAATAAGTAGCACTGATGTTGTCACACAAAATTGTTGGAGGTGCCTTTAATGGAAAACCCAATTCAGATAAAAGATTTCGAAACCATGTAACCTCCGCAGTGGTGTGGGCCACAACCCGGTATTCCGCCTCGGTGGAGGAGCGAGAAACTGTCGGTTGAGTCTTAGATGACCATATGAGTACATTTGGACCCAGTAGGACACATAACCCTGATGTGGACCTGCTATCATCTGGAGAGCCTACCCAGTCAGCATCTGAGTAGGCTCGAAGAGTCAAGGAAGAAGACTTTCTAATTGTAAGACCATCGAAGATGGTGCCTTTCAGGTATCGAAGAATCCTCTTTGCCGCCGTTAAGTGAACATCCGATGGTGCTTTCATAAACTTTAAGACCTGATTCACAGCATAGGTGATATCAGGATGAGTAAGATTGAGATACTGTAAAGCACCTACTAAACTTCGATAACTTTGAGGTTCCAAGAGAGATTTTCCATCATTGATCGAAAGCTTAGACCCAGATCTTGTTGGAGTAGAATAAGGCTTCGAATTGAGTAGACCATAGCGATTAAGAAGATCAACAATATACTTTCTTTGTGTAATAATGAGGGAATCATGATTTCTACTAACCTCCATACCCAGAAAATATGATAAGTTCCCCAAATCAGTTAGAGAAAATCGAGAATGTAGATGAGAAATTAACTTGCAGACCTCTGAATTTAAAGAATCAGTAACGAGAATGTCATCAACATAAAGCAAAACGACCATAAAACTGACTGAATCTCGTCTACAGTACATCGATGGATCAGAGATTGATTGGATAAACCCCAATTCGAACAGAGCTTCTGTAAATTTGTGATGCCATGCCCTTGGGGCTTCTTTCAATCCATAGATTGCTTTTTGAAGTTTACAAACATGAGTCGGAAGATCTGGATTTGAAAAACCTTGAGGTTGTTTCATAAAAACCTCTTCTGTTATCTCTCGATCTGATTCTGTTATCCCTGATCAAGTTATGGTTGGCAATGGCCAAACCTCAGCAGTAGCTGGTTCAAGTAATGTTTATCTTCCTCATTTTAAATTTCTACTAAAAAATGTTCTTCACGTACCTGATTTTAAAAATTTTGAGAGGACATTTGAGTAGGAGAAGGATGAGGTTCAGTTGATTCATCCATGAAAGATGAAAAAGGAGAAAAAGGAGAAGAAGAAAAGAAGAAATGAAGCACTGAACTCAAGAAGATTTTGTGTAACCCTAGAGGGCTCTTGATACCATGTGATTGATAGGTCAAGATACCCTAATGAGGGTTGAGCTTCCATTATATATAGACAAGTATTACAACTAAAGGTGGGCAAAACTACCCTTGTGAAAATAAGAAAATACAGAAATATGACTATACACTTATAAATAGCACGGACCTAATAAAGGAAATCGTATATTTGGTTTTGGCTGCCATGTCATAATTTGGCATTTATAAATCTTGGTCACTAAATCTCTTGAGATTTTGACCTAATGGTTTAAGTTATAATTTACTTATTTTTCTCATTGAATGCGTTGAAATTTAAATGTGTAACTTACCAAAACCACAGAGAAGATTGTGGGAGTGTGAGGAGTTAGTGGGGAGGAAATATCTTTGTAACTACCCACATAATATCTTTTTTTTAGATACCCACGTAATATTTTCTTGGCCGATTATAGCAGGCTTCTTTCGAAGAAAAAACCGTAAATCTTTGAGTTATATTTGTGTAGTAGATTTATTCACTTTAATCATTTTATACTTTTCATTGGGTGCTTCTAAAGGCACCGGGCCAAGTGGCTGTTAGCACCAAACCCGACTACTCCTTTTTTTGTTAGCACCGTCCAAATCTGTAAGCACCAGTCCAAATGAGTTAACTCTAACGCCTCAATCCGTTTATCACGAAACTAGACGAAATCTATCCGACGGAGTAGACCAGTCCGAGATTTAAGAGTACCTAATGGATACGTTGATCCGGGACCAAAGAGGACCAGTTGATCCTGTATCAAAGAGGGCCAAACGGATCAGCTGATCCGGGCCCAAAGAGGACCAAACGGATCAGCTGATCCGGGACCAGACGTTAGGGTTAAAGAACACACAGGCGACCACGGGTATAAGGGTTCGTTGAGGAGAGAGAAATCCAGAGTAAGCCATCTTCTCCAGAACAGTAAGAAATCATTTATTCTTCTTTTTCTAATCGCATTTCTCACTACTATTTTAAGTTCAAATTTTCACTGACGTTTTGTTTAATTTTTCTCTCTCTTCAACTTTCTCTCTCTACGTTCAATATGTTTTGACGAGGAAGGTAGTGTATTGATATTCGACTTATATCTGTTAACCAGTGCGGCAATTGCTCGATCATTTCATCATCCTTGATTCAAGATTCCCAAATACACAGTGGTGCTGTTTTTCCAAACAATTCATTTTTCTGTTTCAAGCAGAGATTCAAAGTTAGGGTTTTTACATGAATATGTTCCATGGTTAAGGCATCTGTAACTGCCTCACAATCATCCAAATATTCATTTTCTCTCATTTCATCTTCTTCTTCCTCATCAATTTAGAACCCAAGATTTCAATTTCTTTCCAATACAAGGTCGAAGGAAGAACTCCCTGAAAACCCTAATTCACCTAAAAGAAAACCCTTTCATCATCTTTCAATTGCTTTGAATTGAAAGTTATGACTAATTCTTAGAACAAATTAGTGAAATATCCTATCATCTATTACTAATAATAATCAAAACCCACTTCAATTTTAGACAAAACCCACTTCAATTTTTAATTATATGATTGATCATGGATCTATGGTATTATTTACTTGTGGTTTGATATTCAAGCATCTTTCTTTTCATTATCTTTTTATGTTCTCTATAAAACCTTATGGGTTAAATTGATTGATGGTTTTAGAAAGAGAAACGAGAGATTCTTTCAGCCATTAAACAGTGAATCTGGTTTTAGAGAGAGAAAAATGACGAAGGTAAACATCACTCACGTTAAAAACCAGTGCTTATAGAGACCTCGGGTCAATAGTCATTGACCCGAAACAATAAAAATTTTGGATGCTAACAGTCTTTTGGCCCGGTGCCTTTAGAGGCAGCCCTTTTCATTTTCTTTTCCTTCCTATATTCCAATATATATATTTTTTTCATTCTCGATTGATTATGTTAGTTGGTTTAACTGAATTGTTTTGAATTGTTCAGTATTGCTATAAGGACAAACATGATTTCTGGTCCTTTACTTTAAAGGTGTTATCTCTTTTCTTCCTCTTCTTTTGGTTTCCCATTTGATATTTTTTGGGCTTATTTTTTTGTATTCTTTCATTTAAGAAGTGGTCATCTGAATATGACGATGGTCCGTAAAGGAGAAGATGGAGCAAACACAATTTGGTACTCCAACATTTTTAAATTGTAATTATGTAGCACTATGTTATTTTATGTTATTTATTCACTTGATGATAACTATATTCGTTAAATTAATTGTTCATTTACAATCTATATTCTCGCAAGTACTTTTTTCTTCTGGGTTTTGAGTTTTTAGGTTCTGATTTTCTTCTTAATTTTGATAAAAAAATTTGATTTTTTTTTCAAATCGAGTCTTTCATGGTGAAACAGGAATTCAATTTCAATGTTGGATCTTTTGTGTCGTATATAAGACAAATTTGATAACATGACCGGGGCTATAGCCCATCTAAATTTGGCCTAAAGCCCATCTAAACTAGATTTTTAATACCCTAATAATCCCCTGTCAAATAACCAAAGATTTCACCTTCTATGGGATTTGAACCTAGGACCTCCAGGGATTTCTGGAGTTTATGTCAACACCTTGGACCACTTGGGCTACCAACTTTTGACAGAAGATTAGGGTTATTAAAAATATCCATGTAATTCTTCATTATTTTTTATTTTTTTTATGTACTATATAAGTTGTTATTTTTGGATAATTTTCTATTTATTATTTTGTTCATCTAAGTGTATGTATATTTAATACTCATTTATTTCTCTTAATTAAAGTTTCTCACGCTAAATGTCTCCTAAATAACTATTCACTCTCTCATATCTCACTATAGTTTTTTGAATTTGTTCATCCGCTCGAGTTCTTCATCTCTTTTAAGTATTTAAATTTGTTTCTTCAACCTATAGTATTGGCTTTAAGGTGATATTTTTGGCTTAGTCGTTTTACTATTAACTAGGTGTCTCCCGCGCCCTGCGGGCCGGACAATCCCGTCGGGCTTACGCTAGTTGTCAAGCACAACGAGTTTAAATATTCACTGGAGTGCATGTAACACGATGTCTACGTAAATTGTTATTTGACGTCGAGCATGTTATTTAAAGAGTCTTTGCAAAGATAGATTTTTAACAGTCAAAATAACTACCCACTCCTTAATTAAAAACTCTCTATTTTTCTCTTTCCTCTTTTCTCCCTTCAAACAACTCAATATAATCTCGGTTATTATTTTAAATATATTTTTATTACTTCAATATTTGCATAAGACCAAAATATTTGATAACTTTGTATAACATAAATATAGAAATTTCCGTGTCCTACGAGCACGGGCTATACCCTAGTCTATATAACAAATCAGATAGGTTTTATGTCATGTCATAAACAATTTCTATAAATCCTGGTCGTCCAATCTTCATTTGTGAATCCTAACCATCGTCTTAGAAGTGTCCAATTCATCTCAGGATTACAAATTAAAAGGATAAGAAGAATACTAACCACCTCCAATTTTTTTGGCATCATGTAAGTGATCAAAAGCACACTTTTATTTATATACCCTCACTTTTGTTCAGAAATAACATCTATTGTTATCTTCTTAGAGTTTAGGCGTCATTTATGATTTCCCACCTTGAATAATGGAGAGAATGGTGGGAGAGAATGGTGGGAGAGAATGGTGGGAGAGAGAAAATAGACTTAGTTTCCTCCTTTGTTCCGTTTGTGACTAATTAACATCAGTCACATGTGCCGTCAAATTACACAGCCAGTCACAAACCACTTCTTAACTTCCCTCACTTTCTCTCCCTTTATTTTCTTTACCTTGAGTTTAATTTAAGCAAATTAGGTTTCCGCCGCGTCCTACGGACGCGACAAATTCCTCTTAGCTAACGCCGTTAGATCATAATTAACTCTGATTTACACCATGAATATAGAGACTGAGAGAAAATTGAATTGGATTTGTTTTTTTTACTGGAGTGAAGAAGAATAAGAAACTATATAAAAAGGGAGAAAAAAGTGGATTTGTAGAGGAGAAACTTTTCTCGTATTTTTCTCTAAAGTCTAACCGAATAGCTTCCCTTAATTCTCTTCATCAAAATCCAATAATTATTAATTACTCATTTGGAAGCGAGTGATAAAGACGATCCCCTCATTTTCTCAACACAATACGTTTAAAGTATTTATGTTCTACATAATCAATTTCTTTGCAACTTAATGGGTTCTCATGGTGACTCCTCTATTTTTTCTTTTTGTAGGTTGTTTGATTTGGAAGTCCTCAAACTTATGTATTTGGAGAAAGATTTGAGTCATCTCTACTTCCTTATTGTATGTATTCTATTTTTGTTTGATCTATCGCTTAAAAATCATCCCACATTTTTAAATAATTAGTTAGAACTGCTAATTAAACTCTCTTCCTTTACTCATTTTCAACATATCCAGGATTTTAGAGAAGTATGTAAAACATGTATTTTTCTCTCTCCACCCATTAACTTAGATGAAATTAAACTTCTTAAACAACCGCTCAAATTTCAAGTTATTTGAGGTTTTTAGTTTTTGATTTTCTTATTTGTTTTGATACATGATTATGATTTTCATTTCAGCTTTAGAGTGGTGGCACATTTGAGATGGATAAAGTTTGGACCTTCCCAATTTTATATTCTGTTTGTTTGTTCCTCTTTGTCGTTGACAAAATTATGGTGTTAAATTTTGGACCCTACACTCAAAGATTATTTATTTACTGAAAATTACATAAATGTCACTTTATTTACTTAGTTTTCTTTTTGTAAATGTCAGCATACTTTAAGGGGTATGACTCCGTGTCTCGAACCCTTGACCTATAGGGTGGAAACCAACGTGGTGACCACTCCAACCAAAGGTTGGTGACTTATTTACTTACATATATATTAAATTTTATGAAGCATCTAAAAAGATGATAAATTATACAAATTTTTTTTTTGATGAAAATGGGCCCATGCCTACAATGCAACATGGAGGATCTACAATCTCCTTAGTAGAACTCACATCAAAATTCAAAGCATAATGCGCTAACAAATGCGCTACTTTATTAGCATTACGATTCACATAAGAAAATGAGCGCTCTTGCAAAGTGGAGTAATCTTGTTGTAGCTCAATCATCAATGGTCGGATTTTCCAGGTGATTTCATCTTCAACTGCATTGCAAGCCTTTATTACCGTCATCGAATCCCCTTCTATTATGGTTCCATATTGATAAAGATCTAGAACAAGTTCAATCCCAAGTTTGGCCGCTTTTGCTTCGGCTTCTAGAGGCGAGGTAGCCAATGTAGCCATTGTTTTGGCCAAAATAAAACCACCATTACCATTGCGGCATACAGCCGCTAATCCTGCTTTCCCGTTCTTATAAGAGGCATCGAAATTTAGTTTTAGTTTGTTAACACTAGGAGGACTCCATTCTATTATTGTGATAGGTATATCCGTACTTCTTGGGAAGTCCGACTGTTCTGTAGCCTTCGAGAAGTCCATTAACATACATTTCGCTGCATTAATGATTGAGTAGCTGCTTGTTGTAACACATTGAAAGAATAACTTATTCCTTGCTTTCCATAAATGCCATGATACATATATTCTCAAGGCAATAACATCTTCTTCTTCATCCCCATTCAGCCACTTACAAAGGATGTCTCTAAATTGCATGTTCTCCTCCATTCTTAAGTCCAAAGGGCCTGCCAACCATGTTTCTCTAGCGACTTGGCATGTACGAAAAATATGATCAATGTCTTCCTCCTCCCTCTTACATGCCGAACATAGCAATGATGCTGGTGTGTTGTATCGTAGTGCCTTCCTCTTCGTGGGCAGCGCGTCATGTAGTATTCTCCATACAAACAATTGAACCCTTGGTGCAATTTCAACTCTTTTCCATACTCTCGCCATCCGAGTCCAAATGGTAATTCCATTCTAGTTGACGATGAAGGTTGCTCATTTGTTATTGTTTTTTACAACGACTTGGCCATGAATGTTCCTTTCTGTGTGAATACCATATCAATTTATCCTTCATCCCTTTCTTTGCTATTGGCGATTGTTTTATTGCTGTAGCCGATAGGACATCGAATGTTGACTCAATTATGTCCATATTCCATCTCCCATCTGGGTGTTTTAAATCACTCACAAAGAATAAATTCTTTATTATTATTTCTTCGGTTTTTCCTGGTTTGAATCCTCGGATACTTGGTATCCAAGGGTCATCCCAAATTCTGATTGTATTACCATTTCCAGCCGAGAAGGGTCTTCCCTTTTCAATGTACTTTCGCATTTCCATCATTCCCTTCCACATGGCCGAACTATTGTTGCAAGGGTTATGTTGCCAAATATCTTCAGTCTTAAGGTATTATGCTTTTAGTAGTCTAGTCCATATTGCATCTGGTTTTGAGATGAATCTCCATAACAATTTCCCCACTAATGTTTGATTAACTATACCCATGTTTCGAATGCCCAATCCGCCTTTCTCTTGGCTATCTTGCATCTTCTTCTAATTGATATAATGCATTTTAGGCTTCTCTGTATCATGACCCCACAAAAAATTTCTCTGTTTTTTATTATATTGCTTCCATAACACCCTTAGGTGCTAATTAGTAGACAAGAAATAAATTGGGATAGACGACAATTCACCTTTTAGTAGTGCAGTTCTTCCCGCATGAGATAAAGTACTCCTCTTCCACCCACTAGTTTTTTCTCAATTTTTTGAGAGATAAATTCATGTGACGCAACTTTATGCTTTGATTTTAATAAGTAATTGCCCAAGTATACATCATCTTCCTTCATTTCTTTTACCTTCAGCATCTTCAATATAATATCTCTTCTATTTACATTACAATTCGTACTAAAATGAATAGAAGACTTATCATAATTTATAAGTTGACCCGAGCATCGAGCATATAAGTCTAGAATACCTTTTAGACTCTCTACATTCTCATTACCTGTTTTTCCAAAAAAGAACAAGTCATCTGCAAACATGAGGTGACTAATGCAAGGAGCATACCTGTTAATTCTCAACCCCTTACATAATCCGGCGGTCTCTGCTTGAACAACCAATTTTGTGATAGTCTCTGAACATAGAATAAATAAGTAAGGACCGAGTGGACACCCTTGTCTTAACCCTCTCTCACTTGTGAAAAATCCTTTCGGTCTTCCATTTAATAATATTGAGAAGGATGCCATCGATATGCAGTTCATTATTAATAGATGAGTATTTTTCCAGAAAACCATAACTTTTAAGAACCGAGCTCAAAAATCTCCAATCTACTCTATCAAAAGCTTTTGCCATATCCACTTTCAATGCAAAAGCTCCATTTTTCGCCGAAGCGTGTGCTATAGAATGAAAGAGTTCCTGGGCTACAATAATATTGTCAGAAATCTGACGTCCGGGTATAAAAGCATTTTGTACTTGTGAAATTACTCTCCCAATGAGTGGCCGAATTCTATTGGTTATGATTTTGGTTATGACCATGTATAACACATTACATAAAGATATTGGTCTGTAATCCACCGGTTTCTCTGGATTTTGTATCTTTAGAATAAGGGCTATAAAAGTACGGTTGAGAGTATTTGGTAATTCCCCTGTTACAAAAATATTTTTAATTTGTGATGTTACCTCGTCACCGATAATATCCCAACACGTTTTGTAGAACAATACTGAAAATCCATCTGGTCCAGGCGCCTTCCCGGTCTTCATATCTTTGATAGTTCTCCATATCTCATCTTTCGAAGGAGGTTCACTCACCATTAAATTCTCTGTAGCTACTAATGGTCGATTCTTGAGTTCAATAGCTTTTGGAAAGTCATCTATTTGTTCCACTCGAGATGCCCTGTAAAAATGATTAAGAAATACATTAGATATTTTATCCAGATCCACCGTCCATATGTTATTTTCCATCTTTATCGCATGGATATTGTTCTTCCTGTTAGGAAAAATAACCTAATTAACTTGTTCAGGAATATGAAGATAAACGATGCGAAAGTAAAAGTAGAGACACCAAGATTATTTAACGTGGCAAAAAGCCCCTCCAAGATAGAAGGTAAAAAACCACAGGACCTAGTCCAGAAATCTTCCACTATGATTAAATAATGGGTTACACAATTCTTCACCAAACCTATGGTGGATAAACCAATTGTTCAAGATGTGTGGAAACACTCTTGGATAACAACTCTTCCCTAAACAAATAGAGATTAACCAATTCATCACCAAACCTATGGTGGATAAACCAAACAAAGAAAGGAGATACAAAGATTTCTTACTACCATTAGGATTTGAACAAACTGAACAAAGAAATAGACATCTCTTACTCCTTAGGATTAGAACAAACCCTAGATTACTAAAGGTTGAAGAAGATAACCACAAACTAAATTGCTTCACAAGATTAATAATCTTCTTTTCTTCAAACCAATATTCTTCTCTTTCAATCTCTCTTGAAAGAACCACTTTAGAAATCTCTCTTTCTCTGACTTCTCTTTGTTCTGGAAGTTGGTGTAAATAATCACTTCCCTTTCATTCCCTTTTATAATGATAAATAAGGAGGTTTACCAATAGAAATAGGAATTTCTTTTTAGGCTTGAAAAAATAGATGTTTCTATTTTTTCACCAAACAAGGAATAAGGGAAATCCTATTACAACTAGGATTCCTTTTTATATAAGGAGGGACCCCAACACTTCCTTCTTCTGTTTAATACCGATAAGTGGAAAAAGTTTGTGTTTTTATCCATTTCTTGGACCCAATGCTTCTTAGCTCTTTGTTTCCAGAAAACCGCCTCCATTCTTCTTAAAGAGTTTAACTTCTCTATGGTGATTCTTTCCTCTTCTAAAGTGACAACCGATTGGGGTGTGATTCTGTATCTCCAATAGCTCATTCTCTGCCTCCTTTATTTGTTCAAAAATATACCTTACCTTCTCTTTACTCCATTTCTTTAACTTTTTTTCTAGTTGAGGTAGTTTTTGCACAAATCCTCCTCTAGTCCTTTCCCAACTCTCCTTGAAGGTATTATCGAAATTTTCATGAAGAACCCAATGTGTCTCGAAACGAAACGGAACGCTCCATTGTAGTTTTGTTGCCGATGTATTTAGTATAATTGGTGCATGGTCACTATTAGACCTTGGTAAATGTCTCACTGATGCATTTGGAAAACTGATTCTCTAATCTAAATTGACAAGTACCCTATCCAATCTCTCCCTAATGTGATATTGTAGACTTCTACCAGTAGCCCAAGTGTATGCTGGTCCCGCGTACCCAATATCAATTAAATTGCAATCTGTTATCATGCTACGGAATTGTTCTACTGCTTTTTTGTTAAGTCCAACACCACCTCATTTTTCTGATTTTCTTATGATAGCATTGAAGTTACCTATGTCACACCAAGGTTCCTTAATTCTTAGACTGAAGCTTCGAATATAATTCCAGAAAGTTTCTCTTTCATTCATACAAGGAGGTCCGGACACAGCTAATAAACTCCGACTCTGCAATTTCCCAAGTTCTTTCAAACTATAATGAATATGATTTATAGATGATGATACAATACTCAAATTAACTTCGTCATCCCACAAAATCCACAATCCACCACTCGGACCAGTTGATGGGACAACAAAGTAATTTTTATATATGACTTTTCGAATCCATATACCGGACAAACTTTGAGATAGTTTAGTTTCAGACAGGAAAACAATGGATGGTTTTACTGACCGGAGGAAAGCATTCAAAGACAGAATAGTCGGGTCATTCCCCACCCCCCGACAATTCCAACTTTGTATAATCATTGGTTTTGCGGCCTTTTAGGGCTGGCCGCCATTACCCCTGTCATCGTCTTCTTTTCCATCTCTGTTTTTGTTCTCTAATCACAATGTACTTCATTCACTACCTCTTCCAATCCCTGACCTCTTGGTCTCTTTTTATCTTTGTTTGTCATATCCGAGCTACTATTTGAACTCTTTGATATCTCTCTTGCCACTTTCTTCCACGATCGTTGGGAACTTGAAATTGAGAATCGTTCAGCTGTATTTGATTTATCAATATCTTTCACTGTGCCACACTGAGTCGCCACCTCTCTATTTTCCACTTCTCCTCCTTCTGCATACTTCTTTATCAATTGATTTTGACTCTCAATTGATGGTTTTTGCATAGCCAATTTTTGTTTTTCTTGTTTCCCAATTACCTCCTTTGATTTTACTGCATTGTCTGTAACAAATTTCTGTGGTTCAATTAAAATTTCTGGATCTATTATTTTCCTTGATTCGACCCGATTCCATATCCATTGGGCCAGTTGACTCATTAATTTTGGAAGTTATTTTTAGCTGCTCTATGTTTGGCAATTCCTTGACTCTCATAACCGGTATAATTGTAAATTCCGTTATCGAATCTTTATCTAATTGATTATTCATAACCTTCTCTTCTTTATTTCCTAACGGAAAATTATACTTTTGAATATTTCCGAAAACAATTAAATGTGAACTTTCCAAACTTTGTAATTCTTCTCCCACTGAATTCTCCGACCAGTCGACTTGCATACCGGTCATCATCTCCGGTTGTTTCCGGCTTGTAAACCGACCACCTCTTCCTTCCTCTTCCTTCTCCCCGCACCCTTGCATTTCCTTCTCCAAACACCCTTGCATTTTCTCCTCTGATCCTCGATCGCTATAACGTGGAAGAAGCAGTTTCTTGGCTTGTTCTTGTTTATCCATCTCCCATTGATCTGAAATAGCTTCTCTGAGTTGAGCTCGGACTTTGCAATCATTCATAACATGCCCTATTTTACCACAAAAGAAGCAGCACTTAAATAGTTTCTCATATTTTATTTTCAAAGTACATTGTTTGTTATCCGATGATTCGATTTCAACTTCTGCTTTCAAGGCTTTTGTAACATCAATACGAACCCTAGTTCTTGCATACCTTCCCCACTTGCTCACCTCATCAATTGGTATTTCGTGTGTTTCTCCTATCATGTTTCCAATTTTTCTTGCTGCCTCTGCCCTTAGGTATTCAACAGGCAAACCATGTATTTGTATATAAAAATCGGCCTCTGTAAACTTGTAATCAATAGGAACCTTGTTTCTTTCACATCTTTCCCATACTAGGAGTTCATCTTGCACATACCATGGAGACCCATGTTCCACTTTCTCTCTATCAGTTGTAAGCTCAAATTTTATAAGGTACGAGTTTTCATAGAACTCGTTAATCCATACTTTTCCAATCGGTTTCCATGCTACCATTAGTATCTCCTTCAACACATTCATATTGATTGTTCTCCCTGTAATAAACTACATTGCTAAGCTTCTTCTGCCTTCATCCTCTGACTTGGTATCTATATCTCTCAACTTCAATCTTTCCTTATCATCTCTTCCCATTAAGTTACCCATTAGGGCAACCAAGTTTTCAAAAATCATTGTCCATGATCCTCTCCAATCCACACTCTATTTCCACCACCGTGTATCCAATACCAAACTAGGGTTTGCCGATCTTCTGTTCCCAACTCGTAACAGTTCCCGGCGAGAAGATATTTAGGAGATATACAAAACTATTTTCTAATTTTGACTGTTCAAATAAGTAATTAATTTGCAACAAAAAGAATAAGTAACTGATTTATTAGGCATACAATTCACAAATCAGATATGTAATAAGGTTCACAGATTAAATGTATAATTGACGGATCAAATATATAATTAACAACTTAAAGTTAAATAAAATTTCTGCAGAGAAATGCTTTTAGTTTAGGTTTTCATGACGACCGTCTCGAAAAACTGGATTTGGACGTTACATAGAACCAGCTCGGGGGGAATTCATTGATGATACCACGTTTTGCCCAATTACAAGTGACTGCATCTGGGAGTTCATCTAGTTTTCATGGATCTGCTGCTGATGTGAAGAAAGAAGCATACCTGTGATCTGCTTCTCAAAGTAAGGCAACTTGTACTTGTAACTAAATGGTATTTTGTCTTTCGACGTATTCAAAAATGCCATCATGCGATCCAACATGGTCCTAAACATTTTTAGTCTTTCAATCTCTTCCGGTTTCGGTGCCTGTGAAATAGCATCATGCTGTGAAACAGCGTACAGATAACTTACAATAAATAGCGAAAGAATACAACTTGAATCAAACAAGAAAGATCCGTAATGAATATATTGTCAGAAAATATTTTATACTAAATTTACAATTAATGAGAAGGAAAGTGGATATACAATAAGAAGAATCAACTACCTGCTGCAATTTGCGAAGAACCTTCTGGTGCAAATCACTCAGTTCTGGTAAGTACATTTCTTTCATCGACTTAATCTGTCATTATAAAGTGGTAATGGTAAGCAAGATAGTTGGATTAACCCGATTACTTGTAGGCATCAATCTATTAATAGGAAAGTCAAATGATATTGACCAATATAAGAGTCATCTAACAAGAAAATGACAATAACCTAACGAAGCCCCAATAGATAAAACCCAAAGTCTTAACTACAACAATTCAGAATGAATTGCAAGAAAGAAATAACAAGTAGAGGAAACATAGATGAGTAGAATTAAACCGATATAGAAGTGATAAGAAGTTACGAACTAAACCTTTTGATAAACTTCCTCCTGCCAATCGATTGTACTATTTCCGTCGCTCACTCCCACTTGGGACAACATATTTTGGGATGCTATATCAGAAACATGACCAAACAACACAATAAAATCAGCTGAATAATTATATGACAACAAATTCCGATGTAATTGAAAACGTAATATAAATTAAATGACGGCTTTCATTGGCTTCTCTTTTTTATTTTTTATTGTGAGATAGTGGGGAAAAAAATCATATTGTCAAGTAGCAATGGGTTGAATTCAACAAAAAAAAAAATAGCAATGGGTTGTCTTTTTTTTTTTTGCCACGAGGAAATAGAAGAAAAATCATGATATTACCTGGATATTGTGGATTTTGGCTACTACCACTAGATTTTGAAGGTAAGGTGCAAAAATGATATAATTGTTAATATATGAGTAGAGAAAGGAAAGACAAATAAAAATAAGCAATACTACCGACACAAGAATCATATAGTTGATTCCAATGAGGAGACTATGGAAGAATGAATTCGGGAAACACTCAGAAATAACTAAATCACAAGAAAGAAAGAATTCTTTGCAAAGTCAATAACAAAATAACCGAACAATTAAAGATTCCCAATTACCTTATTTAACAAGAACAACAACAACTGTACCTATCCATGTTTCCACGATTTACTTCTCATTCTTCGCTCAATTCAATGTTTTATGATTTCATTCAATTTCAGATTCACTTCACATTGAACTTACCAACATAAGTTCAATGTGCATGGCTGGTGTAAAAATTAAATAGGAACATATACTTAAGCCAATACATATCACTTTAACAAGCCCTTCTAAGACAAAAGATTATCGTTATAGAGGAGTGAGTCATAATAGCACAGACCATCAATACTCTTTCAACACTTGAAAAACAAATCCTCTCTCGACAAGTTCTCTCACCAATAAGATCGAGCATTTCCAATCATATATGGTTAACCTCATAAGAGTACTACGTACAAAAAGAAACAGTACGTTTTCTCGAACGAAATAACGAAAGAGATGGCGGCACTTGCAAGTCTTACAGCAGAAAGCCAATTAACATCTTGTGACTCAGATTGATCCTGGCAGATCGAAAACCTCCAGAATGAAATATGATAAAAGTACATTTTGCATAGCCATCACAGAAATATTACATGTCCCCTAAGCACGCACCTGATGTTACTAAAGCAATCTAGTCTTATATGTGAAGGGCATTGACATCCTAGGATATGATAGATCGATGTTGGCATGTGATCAAGGTTCGCTTCACAAAATACCCTTATTGCTCCTAAGCTTGTTACTATCTCTTATTATCAGTTTTGAGAGTATTAGATGCTTCAAATACAGATAGATGCATCACAAAGAAACCCTAAGTGATTTCATTAATAAAAGTCATAAAATTGTTGGACTAACAATTTGATGAAACTCAAAATTGAAATTTTCAATCTCAGATTGCTAAAGAATTAAGTTAGTAATACAATCAAATTACACAGTTAGAGATAGATAACTTGTACTTGTTTGATCAATTTAATAAGATACAAAAAAAGACAAATTAACAAACATAAATTAATCTTACATCTTAGTTACGATCCTTTGAGGTTGAACTTGACTTCTCCAGTCAGTAGAATCCGTTTGAGTCGGTCTCCAATTGTTATCCAAGTTTTCTTATTTGTAAAAAAAAATTAGGGTTTTTGGTAAAGGGAGCTTGGTATTATTGTGAGGAGAGCAATAATACAAAATCATTTTTTTGTACTTTTTCCCATACGAAAGAGAAATGATAGAGAACAAAAAAAAAAGGTTAATAAGGAAACAAATCTGTGAAAATTAAAAACTATTGTTTGAGAAATTTTTCCAAACAGATTGTGTGAGAAATAGGAATCTATATTAGCAAAGGATGATAGTTTTGATTCAATCTCGTTGAGTACACAATAATAACAAAAATCCAAATAACAATAATAATTTCAGCTTTGTAATGATAGAAAGATGTCGTGAGTAATTTCACATGAAATTTTATTTTATTGGAAAATCTAAAGAAGCTGAAATGGCGGTCGATTAAAGATGAAAAAGTAAGAGATATACGAATTAGTTAGAATTAAAATCTGATATAATGCGGGACGAGTAAATACATATTAAAATGGAAATACTTAGAAAGAAATTGATTGTGGTCTGTGGAGGAGGAAGAGGTGAAGATGGAGGGTTAATAATTATTGAAAATTTAAAAAGATTATAACAAATATCCTAATCACATATCCTAATTGTAATCAGATTAATTTTGTCTTTATCACTTATCCTAATTAGATTATTTTATATTAATTATGTCGTAGTCATGTTGATGTGTTCTGTAATATATATAGAATAATATAGATATAGATTTTTACTTATGTGTTGGTATGGGTTAAGAAGCCAATCCTAAGTCTACTTTGGGTAATGATAACAATTGGTTTTGTCGTGTCTTGACATAAATGTTTGGACGACCTTTGTTTGATTGTTGATGTGGTCAGTTCAGACTCTTTTAGCATCTTCTTTCTTTAACATGCTTAGGAAACCTGAACGGACACTTCAGACAAAAAAAAAAATGTTTGATCAAGATTTTAGAGTGGGCGCGTATATAGGCGCCTCTCCAAAATGCTGTAGGGGCCTCCCTCTATAGGCGCACCCCGTACGGACATGTTTTTTGTTTTAGGCGCCTCTAAGCGCCCCCCCTCTCCTTGACCATTATTAGGGCATCATAGGCAGCAGGCATCTTTTGTTTTGAAAACGAATTGGGGGAAAAAGGGGAAACGGGTTTAGGGTACAGAACTTCTCTCTCTCTCTCCTAGGGCACGGTTGGTTCCATCTAGGGCAAATCAGCAACATCAACACTTCCTCTCTTCATCTTAGGTAACTTCTTAACTATTTTTTGTCCTTCGAAAGAACTCCATGAATGTTAAAGGTTTTTGTTTTGAAATCTTGTTCATTTTTAATGTTTTTCGTTTTAATGTGGTAATGGTAGCCATGGTAGTTATTATAATGAATATTTGTTACTTCGGTTGATAGTATATTGTATTTTCTTAGATTTTTGGAGAGAAACTGGTCGGATGTAATTCTGCCACTATTCGGACTCGAACCAGTCCAAAATAATTCGGCCTAGACAGTCCGAATCGTTTCGGCGTCGACAGCCCGTAACGTTTCGGCGTAGACAGTCTGAACATTTGTGGACAGTCCTTATGTGAAGCACAATCTAGTAAACCAGAAATAAAAAACTTAGTTATCCAATTAACATGAGTAATTGATCATCTTTCTTAGTTTGACAATCAATTTGACAAATCTACATGATTAAATTTCATAAAGTATTTGATTACTGAATAATATTTCTTATTTCCTTCGAATTTACCTTTTATTTTATAAGAGGTTATCTTATTTCTTAATAGCTCGTCTTAATTTTATCATGGCTGAACGTGTGCATCCTACCGGGAGTGTTAGGGCTCGTAGAGTTCAAAGTCGAATGGCGGTCGATGAAACCCAAGAACCAGTTGATGCAGATCCTTCAGACCCTTATTCAGGGGGTCCGTCTGATCGATCCTTGTTGAAAGGATTCAAGAAACACATAGCATTCCAAATATGGAATAAACCGCTAAGTGTGGTGTTGAATTAACTTTGTGATTAAATATTCTTGTTATGTTTGATTTTTTTTTTTTCAGGAGAGAGCGTTGCTGAAACTACACAATCACGCTCCTGCTGTTCTTACTGGGTCTCTTTCGGTCCAAGAAATTTATGATGAAAAGAAAACACAAATATGGGACTTGGATCGGGAGTGCTCTTTTGTTCAAGAATTGGTTAAGAGCACCGGACTGGCTCACATTGCCAAGTACTCGTACCAGAAGTTGGATCAGATTATAATTTCTGCATTTGTTGAGAGGTGGTACGAGGATACAAACAGTTTCCATATGCCGTTTGGAGAGATGACGATCACACTAGACGATGTAAATCGTATTTGTTCACTTCCGATTGAAGGTCGTGTGGTCGCTGTAGAAGAAGAGGATGAAACAGAAGACTTAAATTTGGTTTCTTGGTATCTAGGAGTTCAGTACGAGGTTGCCAAAGAAGAAATGGGTTCCTCGAGAAGTATCCGGTTGAGATGGTTGAGAGAAAACCTCAGCGGTTCGAAAGACGATGATACTGAAGAAAGAAAGATCTGTTGTGCACGAGGATACTTACTGCATTTGTTAGGGTCAACACTGTTCGCTGATAAAAGTGGTTCCAAGGTCCCAGTTATTTTCCTACAGTACTTGAGGCACCTGAATGAGATTCCTAAATTCTCTTGGGGTACCGATGTGCTTGCCTTTCTTTATAGGCAACTTGGGTTAGCCTCGACAAATGGTGCTCATCAGATGGCAGGTTACCTGACACTTTTGCAGGTAATACTTGATTTATATTGATTATTTATAGATTTGTTTAGTTTTAGTTAAAATATTCATGTCTAAGACATTACTTTTTTTGTAGGCTTGGATTGATGATCATTTTAATCTTGGTTTATCCGTTCCGAACCATTCATATGTGGCTAGCCCTAACATTCCCCGTATGCATGACCAAGAAGACTTACAGCTAATTCGTGGTTATGAATTCCAGACACAACTTCCACCTTCCATGTATCGCCATCACCCGGAATCCCTTTGAGATAGAATGGACAGTTGCACTTTTTTGTGCTAGTTTTCCTTTTCTTTTCAGGAGGAGGATTTGTTTTTGGAACCAAATCTTTCTTCATATGTGATCGATACTCACCGCTTCTTTCACATTTTAGATGTAACTTTGGTTTCTTCCCACCAATTCTATTTTGTGATTTGCCTATCAAAATCACGAAATTAAGCTTTCTTCCAATTTCCTTAGCCCATTCGACTAGCTTGTCTCGAGTTTCAAACACATCTTCGGTCACAAAATGTTCACCAACATCAATACTAATTTTTTTGCCCCTCTTTTGAATCTACGTTATCATTTGAGTGTACATTGTCACTTGAATCATTTGGTTTGCGGTTGTTCTCCTCCGTGGTTCGAGATGAGCCTTCGTTTAAAAAATATGGGAATGTACCCTCTACTTCCGCATGCCACTCGTCCTCCCTATGGGGACCTCCGAAATCCCAATGGTCTAAAGAACATGGTGAAAGACACAGACTTTTATTTAAATCAAAGACCTGAAACACAATAAAGTGGGGAAATCAGAAATATTTAACTTCCGGTTTGGATGATCCGAACCGTAACGGACTGGTAACACCGAACAGTTTCGGTGGGGATGATCCGTTAAAATTCGGACTGGTTAGGTCCGACCCGATCGAGCTTTCTCTGAAAAAAATAATGGACGTAAAAAACAAATTGGAAATTCATTAAATGGGTATAGAAAAGCTTATATACCTCTTTTTCGGTTAATCCATGCTCAGAAATAGGTGGAGAAGTCCCACTACATATATGCCCAAATTTTTTGGAGTTTCCTTCTTCAACCATGTTATTTTCAACTTTCAAGATGATTCCCACAATGTAGGATGATAAAGATGGTGGTCGGTGAAGGTACACGGAACACGTCGGTGCCGGAATATCAAGGGGTTGCCGGTGAGTCTCCCGGTGAAATCTTGGATGAGTTTTATGATCCCTAGGTTTTTTTTCCATATAAAAAACTAAGTTTTGGTATCCTCTAGGGTTTGTAATTTCGGAAGAAGAAGGAGGCGCCTCTTTAAATTTCTGTAGACGCCTCCAGATAGATGTCAAGAGAGGCGCCTATAGGTGTCGGGGTTGACCACGAAATTGACTATAGTCAATCCCTCCCGGGAGGCCCCTAAAGCAATTTGAAGAGGCGCCTATAGACACGCCCTTTTAGAGTTACACATTACTTTCTGGAAAGTTTACATTTTTTTTTGTTGAAAGATTTTGGAAAGTTTACTTACCCCATGTACAAAGCAATGGTGAGGTAGTGGGGGTTTGAATTTTAAAGCAAGGTATGATGTTTCATTTTGTTGGGGTCATCCATTATACAAAAAAAAAATACTTCATTGGACATTAGGGTTAGGTATGAAGTATGAACGCACTCTCCGTCCACCCATTCCTTCCTTCCCAAGTGGCAACCAGCACAAGGTGTGGACTACAAAGCAATGTGTGGACTTTTTCTTCTTTCACTTCAAAATTTCAAGGGTTATTTCCCAATTAGCCCCACCTTTATGACCAGTTTCCTGCCTAGCCCTTTACTTTGTCGATAACGATCACAAAATTACATGGTAGATAATTTTTATTCCTGTGAGAACTACATGAGAGTTACATAAGTAAAGTTCATAGAACTTTCGAATGTAAAGTGCCTTATGAAGAGAAAGGAATTGACAAGACACAAACTCAAACAAAAGACCCTAAAGGTCGAAAAAAGATATCTTTAAAATCGAGAATGAAAAGACCCTAAAGGTCGACAATAATGAAAATACTCATTTACATCCCTTCACACGCATCAGTGTTGATTGCTCTTATTTACAATAAAACCACTGCCGCCATCACTGGAAAGTCGTCGCCACTACTGAAAGACCGCCGCCACTACGAGGAGACTACCGTCACTGAATCAGATAGATGAGATATGTTGGATCTCTTGCCGAAATCCTCTTGAATTTTAATCTTCCATCTAGGAACACTGATATCAATTGTTGGATTTCTATTTTCTGTGTAAACACGATTCGTCTTGCAAATATTTTTATAGATCTCAAAGTTGGAAAATTGAACCAAAAATCCCATGAGAAGAACATCGCTTCTTCTTGTTAACTAACTTTCCAATCTTAAAACTTGAGTACGCCGATGAAATTGCTTCCAGCAAACACTCTCACTCTCTCTCTATCTGACCTTTTTATGTGTGTATTTGTTAATTTTAGAAAGATACTAGAGAAAGAAAATAGGGAAGAATGGATACAGAGATTTCCTTGAGGGATGAAGATTGGAGAGTGAAGTTCCCTAGAAACTTATATATAATTAACAACTTAAAGTTAAATAAAGTTTCTGCAGAGAAATGCTTTAAGTTTAGGTTTTCATGACGACTGACTCGGACATTCACAGATTAAATGCATAATTGACGGATCAAATATATAATTAACAACTTAAAGTTAAATAAAGTTTCTGCAAAGAAATGCTTCAAGTTTAGGTTTTCATGACGCCCGAATCAGAAATCTGGATTTGGGGCGTTACATAGAACCAGCTTGGGGGGGATTCATTGATGATACCACATTTTCCCCAATAACCAGTGACTGCATCTGGGATTGTAACTGCTGCTGTTGTTGTTGAACTGAGAGTGGGTGAACTCCAGGTTGCTGGATCTGATGCTGCTCTGAAAGAAGAAGTATTCTTATGATCTGCTTCTCATAGGAGAGCAACTTGTCCTTGAAACTAAGTGGAATTTTGTCTTTCGACATATTCAAAAATACCATCATGAGGTCCAACATGTGATTAAACTTTTTTAGTCTTTCAATCTGTTCCGACTTTAATGCCTGCGAAACAGTATCATGCTGTGAAACAGCATACAGATAACTTACAATAAGCAGCGAAAGAATACAACTTGAATCAAACAAGAAAGATCCATAATGAATATATTGTCAGAAAATAATTTACACTAACGGTACAATTAATGAGAATGAATGTGGATATACAATAAGAAGATTCAACTACCTGCTGCAATTTGCGAAGGATCTTCTGGTACAAATCACTCAGTCCTGGTAAGTACATTTCTTTCATCGACTTAATCTGTGATTATAAAGTGCTAACGATAAGCAAGGTAGTTGGATTAACCCGATTTCTTGTAGGCATCAATCTATTAATAGGAAAGTCAAATGATATTGACCAATATAAGAGTCATCTAACAAGAAAATGACAAAAACCTAACGAAGCCCAATAGATAAAACCCGATAAGACTACAGCAATTCAGAATGAATTGCAAGAAAGAAATAAACCGATATAGAAGTGATAAGAAGTTACGAACTAAACCTTTTGATAAACTTCCTCCTGCCAATCGACTGTACTATTTACGTCGCTCACCCCTACTTGGGACTGCATATCTTGGGATGCTATCTCAGAAACATGACCAAACAACACAATAAAATCAGCTGAATTATATAATTGTTAATATATGAGTAGAGAAAGCAAAGACAAATAAAAATAAGCAATACTACCCACACAAGAATCATATAGTTTGTCAATAGTTGGTAGCCCAAGTGGTTCCAAGGTGTTGACATAAACTCCAGAAAACCTTGGAAGTCTCAGGTTCGAAACCCAGAGAAGGTGGAATCTCTGGTTATTTGAATTGGGATTATTAGGGTGTAAATAATGTTGTTGAGCTTGAGGCCATGACTAGTTGGGTTATAGGCCCGGTCTTGTTAGTGTTTGAGTGGCGGTTATCGAGCTTATCACATCTATGATGTAACAAGTGCTAAATGTAACGACATACGTAGAACGTAGTCGACTTCCAAAAATAAAAATCATATAGTTAGTTCCAATGAGGAGTTGGAAGAATGAATTCGGGAAACACTCAGAAATAACTAAATCAAAAGAAAGAATTCTTTGCGAAGTCAATAACAAAATAACCGAACAACTAAAGATTCCCACTTACCTTATTTAACAACAACTGTACCTAATACCTATACATGTTTCCACGATTTACTTCTCGTACTTGAGCCAATACATTCCTTTAACAAGCCCTTCTAAGACAAAAGGTTATTGTTATAGAAGGGCCATAATAGCACAGACCATCAATATATACGGTGGATGCACCTCATAAGAGTACTACGTACAAAAAGAAACGGTATGTTTTCTCAAGGAAATAACGAAAGAGTTGGTGGCACTTGCAAGTCTCACAGAAAACCAATATTTTGTGACTCGATTGATCCCGGGAGAAAACCTCCAGAATGAATAATGAAATATGATAAGTTTGTAAGCACATAAGTGGATGATATTGAGACATCGTATCGCCCTCCATAGTGTTAATCTGTTGTTAGGGGTGATTATGGATCTTTAAATAGGCCGCGGCTTTGGGGAATAAAGAAAATTTTTCGGGGAATAAATTCTCCAGGGAATTCAGATTTTTTTTTAAATTCTCCGGGGAATAAATTTTTATGGGGAATGCAAATTACATTTTTTTGAAAGTTCTCCTCCATCTCATCTGTTCTCTCTGCCACTTCATCTTCTCGCCACCTCATCATCTTCTCCTGCGAAAGTTGCCGACCGAAAAATTTTCCGGCCGGCGACCTTCAAAAAAAAAAATTCCTTTTTTTTTTTTCTCTCTTCCTCTCTCTCTCTCTCTAACACTCCGACGAAGGGAGACCTTCGCCGGAGATCTGGTGTGTCCATGAACAGACCAGATCTGTTCGTGGACAGACCGGATCTGTTCGTGGACAGACCTCCAAGGTCTGTCCATGGACAGATCGGATCTGGTCTGTCCATGAACAGACCGGATCTGGTCTGTTCATGGACAGACCGGACCTCCGGCGAAGGTCTCCCTTCGTCGGAGTGTTAGAGAGAGAGAGGAAGAGAGAAATTTTATTTATTTTTTTTTTTATGTTTGGAGGTCGCCGGCCGGAAAACTGGTCGGCCGGCGACCTTCGCCGGAGAAGATGATGAGGTGGCGAGAAGATGAAGTGGTAGAGAGGTGATGAGTTATAGCATCTTCTAAAATTAAAAGCCCCTTAGCAATAAAACAGAAACATAAAAGTCAATCTTATTTGACTAGTTTCAAGAAAAGTCTTTATTCCCCGGAGAATTTTCTTTATTCCCCAAAGCCGCGACCTTCAAATATTGACTACCTAGCTGCTCCTAAGCTGGTTACGATCTCTTATTATCAGTTTCGAGAGTATTAGAATCTTCAAATACAGATAGATGCATCAGAAAGAAACCGTAAGTGATTTCATTAATAAAAGTCATAATCATCATCAAATGAAAAACTCAAAACTCAAAATTGAAATTTTCAATCTCAGATTGCTAAAAAGTTAGTGATACAATCAATTTGATAAGAAAAAAAGAACAAACATAAATTAATCTTACATCTTAGTCACGATCCTTTGACGAGAATCAGGTTGAACTTGAGTTCTCCAGTCAGTAGATTTCCGTTTGAGTCGGTCTCCAATTGTTATCCATCTATCAACTAATGGTGTGTTTGGATGGCGGAATCATGAATCCGCGGATTCATGAGTCCTTGGGATTCATGATTCCACGGATTCATGAATCCTAGTAATATTTTTTGGCTTGTTTGGCAATTAAGAATCCTATGATTTATTATTATTTGAGTATTTTTAAAAGTCTTTAGAAAAAATATGATTTTTGAAAAAAATAATGATTTTGAAAATAAATAATGATTTTGTAGAAGGAAATATTTTTTTGTTGATTTTAAGTTTTAAATTTAGGTTCATTAATCCAAAATCCTAGCAAATCCTAGGGGGTAAGGTGGGATTTTGGTCCAATACAATTTTTGGAATTAGGAATCCTTAGGATTCAAGAGTCCTAGGATTCTTGGTAGCCAAACAGACCAAGGATTCATGATTCCTACCAAATCCCACTTTTGATAGGAATCTTACTTAGGAATCCTGCAACCAAACACACCATAAGTTTTCTTATTTGCAAAAAATTTGGGCTTTTGGTAAAGGGAGATTGGTATTATTGTGGGGATAGCAATAATACAAAATCATTTTTTTTGGTACTTTTTCCAATACGAAAGAGAAATAATAGAGAACAAAAAAAAGCAAATAAAGGAACAAATTTGTGAAAAATTAAAAACTATTGTCTCGAGAAATTTTCCCACACGTGAGAAATAGAAAACTACCTATATTGTGGGGATAGCAATAATACAAAATCATGGTGCGTTTGGTTGCAGGATTCATGAATCCACGGATTCATGAGTCCTTGGGATTCATGATTCCACGGATTCATGAATCCAAATGGTTTCTTTTGGTTTGTTTGGTAACCAATAAGAATTCTAGGATTCTTGATTCCTTCATTTAAAATCCTTTGGTTTGTTTGTCTATTATACTTGGATTCTTATAAAATAAGATTTTAATTAAAATAATATCCTTCAAATTTATGAATAATATCCCAAAAACAAAATCTCATCCAAATATTGTCTCTAGGTAACTGAAATTTCATGAAACCTATTTTTCTCCGGTAACTGAAATTTCATGAAACCTATTTTTTTTCATGAAAATTTCAAAAATAGTAATTTCTTTCTACAAAATAATTAAATCATTATTTTTTCGCAAATTTTAATTTAAATCATTATTTTTTCGCAAATTATTAATTTTTTCAAAATCATCATTTTTTCAAAAATCATTATTTTTTGCAAAAATCATTATTTTTTACAAAAATCATTATTTTTTAAAAACATTCTTTTTTCAAAAAAAATTATTCCTTCTACAAAATAATTATTTTTCAAAAATAATGATTTTTGAAAAAAATAGTGATTTTTGAAAAAAATAATGATTTTTGAAAAAATAATGATTTTTGGGAAAAAATAATGATTTTTGGGAAAAAAATGATTTTTGGAAAAAAAAATGATTTTGAAAAAAAAAATGTTTTTTGATAAAAATAATGATTTTTGATAAAAATAATGATTTTTGATAAAAATAATGATTTTTGATAAAAATAATGATTTTTGAAAAAAATAATGATTTAAAAAAAATAATGATTTTTGGAAAAAATAATAATTTTTGAAAAAAGTAATGATTTTTTAAAAGAATAATGATTTTTATTATTTTGTAGATGGGAAATAAATTTTTGTTGATTTTAAGTTTGAAATTTAGGTTTATTGATCCAAAATCCTAGCAAATCCTAGGGGGTAGGGTGGGATTTTGGTCCAATACAAATTTTGGAATTAGGAATCCTTAGGATTCAAGAGTCCTAGGATTCTTGGTAGCCAAAAGAGACCAATGATTCATGATTCTTACCAAATCCCTCTTTTGATAGGAATCCTACTTAAGAATCCTGCAACCAAACACACCATCAGTTTTTTTATACTTTTTCCCGATACGAAAGAGAAATGATAGAAAACAAGAAAACTAATAAGGAACCAAATTTGTGAAAATTAAAAACTAGGGTGCTTATAAAGGCACCGGGCCAAAAGGCTGTTAGCATCCATCTCTGTTAGCACCAGGGCCAACCGCTCCTTTCTCTATTACCACCGTCCAACTATGTAGGCACCGGTCCAAGTGACGGGAGAAAAAAAATGCAAACTTCCGCTTTATTCCTACTAATTTCTATGATGATTTATTTTCAGGTTTCAGCCGTAATTTTCTAATAAGATGGAAAACCTTGCTATCATAACAAGTTGTTCTTCCCCAATTCATCATCAATGGAGAAATTCCAATTCAGCTAGTTAGTCATTCACATCAAATCTTTCAGTTTTAATGATTTCTGGGTTCAACCCGGATTTCTTTACCTTGTTTTTAGTTTAATCACAAGCTACCCATTTTCTATCACTATCTAAACTCTATGATCAAATTCGATTAGGTAGAGTAAAGGGTAATCAAATTATGTCTGCCAAACTACACGCAGTATGTGTTTGTGTTTTGGGTTTTTTCTTTTAAGCTCTAATATGGCCATTAATGGTTGTTCTCATCATAAAGAATAGGGAATTTGTTTTTGTTGTAGGTTTTGGAGCAATTATAAAGTCTTTTGCAGGAAGAACCCCTGTGAAAAAATCAAAAGGAAATGGGAAATTGCCCAAAAGTAGAACTACTCAAGAACTTAATAAGATTTCTTCTAATGAATACATTAGATTTGAAGATAAGTCGTTTTCTAAAGATGATCCCTTTTCAAGTAGTGTTAATAGGGTTTCTTCCTCTACTGATAATACTGGTGAAAAAAGAAATGCAGTTCTTAGCTCTTCAAGAAGTGATGTTCTTCAAGCTTGCACTGTCACTTCTGGTTTGATTCTTGCCTCTGGTGTACTAATTCGATATGTAAGTTCGACATTTTATCACTCTTAGCATTTATTTTATATAATGTTCTTCATAGTTAAGTATGGTTCTTTTTTTTTCTTAGCTTTGAAGCCTGCCTCATTTGAATCTAAGTTGTCAGAGTTTAGTTTCTTTTCTAGGATTTTGTTTCGGAAGAAAAATGAATTGGGATTCCTTTTGTTTTGGAAGAAGATGGAATAAGCAAACGAAGGTGAACGTCACCCACATTAAAAACAAGTGCTTATAGAGAACTAGGGTCAATGGCCATTGACCCGAGTCAATAAAATTTTCGGATGCTACAGCCTTTTGACCCGGTGCCTTTAGAAGCACCCTAAAAACTATGGTTTGAGAAATTTTCCTAAACAGATTGTGGGAGAAATAAAAGAAACTACCTATATTAGCAGAGGATGACAGTTTTGAGTCAATCTCGTTGAGTACTCAATAATAACAAAAATCCAAACAACAATAATAATAATTTCAGCTTTGCAATGATAGAAAGATGTCGTGAGTAATTTCATATGAAATTATATATTATTGGAAAATCTAAAGAAGCTGAAATGGTGGTAGTTTCAAGATGAAAAAGTAAGATATATACAAATTAAATAGAATTAAAATCCGACATAATGCGGGACGAGTAAGTACATATTAAAATGGAAATAATTACAAAGAAATTGATTGTGGAGGAAAAAGAGGTAAAGATGAAGGGTTAATAATTATTGAGAAATTAAAAAGAATTTAATTCATATCCTAATTACATATCCTAATTGTAACCAGATTAATTTTGTCTTAATCACTTATCCTAATTAGATTATTTTATATTAATTAAGTCGTAGTCATGTTGATGTGTTTTGTAATATACTAGGCATAACCCGTGCCTCCGGCACTGGAAATCAGATATAAATATAAAGAATTTCGTACAGATATAAATTTGGATTGGTTGGAAAGAGTAGACAAAACTTATATAGTAGATTAACAACTATGAAATAAAAAGGTTAACAAAGGATAATTATAGAGATTTAAAAGTCTACGAAGACCACTGGTTCCATTCAATTGTATAATTTGTTACAACGTTAATATCTCTGCATATTCATGTTTAGCTAAATGCGGAATAGATTTCACAAATCTCTGATTGACTTCATGCTCTTAAAGTCAAAATAAGCTCTGAACAGAACCAACCAATATTAGTTTCATTTGTCTGATAAAGAAATGGACTACATTGCTCTTTCAACAAATGATATTAATCGAATACCATTTCAACCTAATCAACAAAAATCCTTGTTCTCAGGAATGAAAACTTGAAATTGGAGAACTTCAAAAGCCACAGTAACCAGAATACAAACATTTCTCTAGAACAATTCAAATTTACTATTCCATGCCTTAAAATGACATTTTAATTTTTTTCTTTTTATTTTCGTTTCATGCGGATCTTTAATTTCATGAATCTGTATCTTATTTTTCATGCATTCTCTGCTCTTTTTATAACTTCTTTAATTTTGAAGTGGGAAACTCCAAAGAACATAAAACGACTATTTAGTTAGAGTAATCCAACTTCAATGACCTGAATAATTAGATTTTTCAAGAGATTCTTGTAATTGTGGTGTTCACTGCTCACACGTAGGAACTCCGTTGCAGCTGCATCATTTAGCTGCTACATAGAGTACTCACTGCAAAATACATCAAATCAAATAATTTGGTCAAATATGATTGGCATACGTAAACTAAGACATCAAATCATCGATAATCTAATTTCGGATAATTAGTAGCGAAGTCAGATGAGATGTTTATTGCTTATTACGAAGCCTAATATCACAAACTTGATCATGACAAGTAATTATTTGACTCGAAACCTAGGTAACATAGAGTAGTATGAAAATCAATAACAGGTCACCAAGAACAATAAAATAGTTTCTCATAAGATTACAAACTTGAACCCTATACAGCAACAAATTGCATATACTATATGATCTGGATCGAATGAATTTCGTGAAATTATCAATTCAAGTCCAAATATATTTCAGTACGAAATTACATAATTGAGTTGATTCGAATTTCATATGTTGCTCTAGAATGGTTTCCAAATGTGGTAAAATACTTGAATAGTAAAAGGCAAGAAGGATTTCTGCAAATATTGACCGAAAAGATGTACCAATATTACACATGATCATGTTAAACATCAACTAAGAACTGGTCTAACTAAAAATCTTGGGTTAAGCTATAAGTTGGACCTCTAATTAGTAAATCAATTTATATTAGTTTGGTAAAGTTTCTGCAAATACTTTCAAGCCATGTTTAAATGCATTAATATTTGAATATTAGTTACTCCAACTTGTATAATTTGGATATTTGGAGTCTAGGTGAGGCGTCTCATAGGCAAGGAAGGCAACAAATCTAGGAACTATTAAATACATCTTCTACCCAAGATCTTAGACTGTATATGCACATAGGCAAGAAGTTATATTAAGATAATACGCTTGACCAAATAACACCACAACCAACTATACTTGTTAACATAATTCATATCAACAATGTCAAAGATAATGAAAACTAATCAAGTTATGTACGTTAATCTATAAATGCAATAGATCTATCAACTTAATTTACGGGTACATTCTCTCGTTACAATTAATGAAGGATGGTTTAGAGGTTGTAGGTACATTAGTGAAGATTAATTATCAAAATGAAGAGAAAATGTCGATGATAGTCAAAATTGATCGAGTAAGATAAACTAATCTATAAATGTAAGAACAAAAACATAAAGTTCAATTGAAGTTATGATATGAGATAT
Source organism: Eschscholzia californica (assembly GCF_041429995.1). Lineage (NCBI taxonomy): Eukaryota > Viridiplantae > Streptophyta > Magnoliopsida > Ranunculales > Papaveraceae > Eschscholzia > Eschscholzia californica. The sequence goes on along the minus strand of NW_028238198.1, from coordinate 5,931,602 downwards.
AAGAACTTATTATCAAAATGAAGTGAAATACACAAAAGTTTGAAGCACTTAATACCTCTCTTCTACTGGGAGAATTTGAGTAGAAATTTAAGCAGAAATTGAACTTTTACTTCACTAAGATCCTTGAATCTGTGAATAAGTAGTTATATGGGTGAAGACAACACTGCGTTCATAATACCGAAAAACATATTAGTGTTATTTCCATTGAGACATTTTCACAAACACATAGAAGTCATCTCAGTTATTTGTTTAATTCAAGATTATACCCATCAAATAAATGTCTCATAACTTGTAGAAATTAAACAACATATACAAATACTAAAATTCACTGTGTTTGCATATTTCAAACCCCAAGTACTTCAGAGAGACATTTAGTATACATACTTAGCACCGGGGAAAGGTTCAATTAAGGCAATAAAGGGCTGAAACTGGAAAAAAAAATAGACGATCGTGAAAACTTGACGGTCATAAAAAGGATAGTTTGAGCCTCTCTAAGTTAAATGACGAAAAATCAAGAATCCATGAGAATATAGCTTCAACTATTTTCATGTATAATGTAGCTTCATTGAAAAATAACTTCAAGCTTTCAAAAGAATAAATTGATAAAAGAAACAAAGATACAACTAAAGAAGAAGAAATACGCTTATAAAAATCAAAAGCAGCGTATAAGCAGTAAGATGTAATCTAAAAATATGTACAAACGAAAAATCAACAACTGGAGGTGATGTATATTTCCTATAGGAAATTCTTTCATGCTTAACAAACACGAGATTCGAAATTTTGGCACTGAAATTTATCAGCTGCACCAAAAATACAATTTGATAAACTTTTAGGGTCTTAAAGAATCAATTTTAAGAGAATTTTGATAAGGAAAAAAGTGTATAACATTGGAACCATAAGATATACAAAAAAGTATACAAGAAGCCCCTATCAACTGATCCCTATTTTCGAGACTTTCAACTAAAGTTTCTCACAACTTCTAGCTGCATTAGAATTCGGAAACAAGACATGATTAAGAGTGAGAAGCAACAATTTTGATAAGTACTACACATCATGAACTGGAACAATGAAAAGCACAAGCTAGCATTGCAGTTGACAACATCCCTATAAACCAAACCAGAGAGTGACATTAGACAAAAGCACAAGCTAGCACTCAAAATAGTTATGCCGGACAAGAAATGAAGGTAAAATATATGATATAGGAAATTAGGAACATACCGGTGTAAGACTTTTCATTGCAGATGCATAAAGAGATGAATAACTGGAGTCAGATTTCAAGATCTTACTAAAGTATTTCCATCTAAAACCACAAATTGTCTAATGTCACAAAGATGATGAACACAAAGATGATGAACGCTTCAGCAAGTATTTCCGATTATTAGGAATAGAAGAAGATCCTTCTTTTCTTTGCTTCATAACTCATCTAAAACCACAAATTGTAGAACAGAGATATAATCGTAATAGAGAAATGAAAAAAATAGGCATGGACTCAAGCGATTAAACTGAAATTGGAGATAAACAAATAAGATTAAAATTAATATATGACCAGTAGTCGTATACGAATAGGTAAATATATTGATATCTGTCACAGATCAATAAAAGAAAGAAAAAAAAATCAAATTACCTATTAGTTATCCGTAAGAAGCCTGCACTAAGAACTGGATTTACCCAAAATGGCGTTCCACCTGAGCTCGGGAAGAACCTTCGTGATAATAAACTACCACATTCGCGACTGAAAATCAACAATTAAGAGTTGGACTTATGGTTTAGTTGTTTTTATCAAAACAACTAAACCATAATATTAAATGGAATAAAAATTCTCGAACGGAATAAAAATCAGACAAACTATAATAACAATGAATAAAGACTAACTTGCTCAGTATAACGTTCAGAAATTTGCAAGACCGGACGGATTTTCCGTTTCATTCAAAATTGTTGTTTAAAGTAGACGGGGAACCCTATAAATGTTGAACCAATACTGCAATAAGTACGGGGACTTTGATACCAAAGTCGTCATCGATGAAAATGTGCACTTTCGTGGCCTAACATCAATTTCCTCAATATATATATATATATATATATATATATATATATATATATATATATATATATATCTTCGTTAAAAGTTAATGGCATCATCATCGTCATCGAAACATCCAATACTAAAACAAATAAAACGATCTGTTTATGAATTATACACAATCGACCAATCAAACTCAGAACCAAAAGAGAAACAGATACAGTAATCGATGAAGCAAATAAACATAAACTTATTATGAATCATAGTTGAAAGTACTTTAAATGTGTAAACTCAAAACATTAACCTAGAAATTTGCAACTTCAATCGATACTAACGAGTTGATTTACTGGAAGTCGCTCAATTTCGAATTTTCATCTAAAAGATCGTCTCGAAACAATAGAGACGTTTGAAGAAATTTTTACCTGCAGGGATTTAGTCCGCAAATCGAAGATTCCCATTCTCACGAAAGAACTAATTTATTCACAGCAGACCAAAAAATAAGAACAAAAAAAATTGAACTTTACTAAGCAAATTTGACTTTCATAGAATTGGATTCTCACCTGATTCGGATCATCCTACTTTCTCTAAAATGGACTTGAAACATCCAGCAAATCTCCGTGATTGGAATTGTAAGTAAACTTCCTTAGCAAGTCAAACGGTCAAATAGAAAACCATCACTAATTTCATATACTGAGGATGACAATGAATTCCACTACACATTGAAGATGAGCTTTATGAAAGAAGATGAAAAGAATTGGGAAGATGAGAGTTGGATAGTGATCTCAATGGAAAAATCTCTCAACTAAAAAAAATGATAATGTGATGACTTCAGTGAGGCATTTTATCGAACACTTGGTGTGCACTGAATGTTTCAGTTTTTACTGACAGTAGTAGCAACGAAACCAGTTCCATCGGTTCTTTCAGTGACATCTTTCGCTGAAATCAAACTATAGGAAAACCAATATATTCCTAATCACCAGTATGTCTAATTCATAATGAATTTAACAAATTAGGGTATTATAATACCAGAAAAAAGTGTTCAGAAGCAGCAATTGTACATACCAGACCTGATCGTAGTGAGAATAAAAAAAATATTTCGTTTAAATCAAACCTTTAATTTCTGAAAGAGATAGATCTGATTTTCAGATTAGGGGATTGAAAATCAGAACGAAATTGAGGAAAACCCAAACGGTGAAGGAGACGACAATGAATCACCATTGTAATACGAAGATGAAATGGCAAGGAAATAACAAATGAAATCAATTACTCCATATTGAATTTGGGATAGTCCTTGTAATAATGACAATAAACGACAAACAGTGAATGAGGGCGATGAAGACGAAGATGAGAGTGGGGGAGGAATCTAGCTTGAATGATGGGAGAGGAATCGAGCTTGAATGAGGGATAACAGGCGACCTTGAATCAACCCTTGATTAGATTCACCCGTTGTGTTGAGGGTTCCGATCATATGTGAAGTTTGTTTGTACAACCCAGATTAAAAGAGGAATGATTGTTATTTATCTATGTGGCTGTCCAACTCAGCATCCAACTCAACCTCTTGGAGCATTTATTTTGTCCTAGTCACAACCTTTCTGTTTTGTTATATAGATATAGAATAATATAGATATAAGATTTTTAATTTTTGGGCTTATGACCCAAAAATCTACTCCTAAGAAGACATTTAATCCACTCTAAACTTCAAATGATTTTATAAACTAAAATATTAATACAAATAGATATCTAGTCCATTTGTATCTATCTCGAGAGAAAACCCAAATCTCTAGGATGCTTATAATTTCATAATAACTAATCTAACCTTATATGTAATGAGACACTTCCGTTTTAATCAAATCCACCAATATTCGGTTTCCATTTTTATCTCCCTCTTTCTCTCTCCAATCACGATCTTAATAACCGCAACCATTATCTTCATTTTTAATCAAAATCGGAAACCAGAATTTTTTTCTCTTCCTAAAATCGAAACCTATATTCGTTCTCTTTTTGAAGAAGCTTCAAATCTCATTCCAATCTAATAAACCAGCTGAAAGCTCCATTATTTATTTCGATTTTCATAAAAAAGATTCAGGTTCGTACCTTTGTTAAGATCTACAGTTGCTTATGAGGTTAAAGTAACAAGTTTAATCTTTCTTTCTGATGTTTTCCATCATCATGTTTAAAGATATTTATGATTTTCATTATATACGATTTCATTTTTGTATCATCTTCTCAAATATTCACCATTATTAATGATTTTCTCTCTCTAAGATCTTCATAACCGATTTATGATGTTAATGTTAAATTCTTGTTTACTAATTCATTATCTTCAATTATGTTATGTTTGTATCCATGTATTATTTTATTTTTCATTAGATTTAGGTTACAGATCTTGATGTTTAGAGCATCTCTTGATATCAGATCCGGTAACGATACCATTTTTTATCCAGAGAAGATTACGTACGTTTTTTTGTAAAAGAATGTAAACGATGTGCAATTTTTACGAAATTATGTGTATTTCATTGAAAATCACAATTTTGTACCAGAGAAGATTCCGTACGTTTTTTGTAACAGAATGTAAACGATGTGTAATTTACATGGAAGTATGTCCATTTATTGAACATCACACATTTGTACTATAGAAGATTCCATATGATGTTACTGTAACAGAATGTGAACAATGTGTATTGTTATATGTACTTTATTGCGCTTTACACGCCATTGAAGATTTCGTACAATTATACTGTAACAGAATATAAACATCGTGTAATGTTCCAAAAATTATATGTAACTTAATGCACATTATACATATTTTTTCACATAACAGTGACCTTGTGATTCAAACTAAAGTTCTGTTTGTCTCCTAACACAATGAAGTTTAACAAACAGTATGTATAATTTATTCCATTATATATGTCGTTTCTAGTAAATTATATGTTTTGTTGACAAATGTATATGTTTTCTTTTTGTAGTTTTGTTGTTACCTATGGAATTTCCTACAGAATCATCTAATCTAAGTAAGACCACAAAACTAAAATCTGACGGCTGGGATAAAATATTTACTGAAGTTGGTCAGTTGTTTCCTGGTGGTGAAAAAGCATTTCGATATGCTCTTCGACAATATAGTGTAACTGTTGTTTGTCATGTTCAAGACTACTAATGGAGAGTACATGGATGGACACCATTTTTGAACCAGAGAAGATTTTGTACGTTTTTTTTGTATCAGAATGTAAACGATGTGTAATGTAAAATAAATTATGTGTAATTTATTGAACATGACACACATACATTTGATAAATTACGTTGTATACATGACAAATGATGGTTTCCTCGTCATAAATAACACATAATTTACGTAATTGTTTCATAATTTGTATTCAATGTGTGTTTATGTATGAGTAAAAACGAAAACAAATGTTGTTGTAATGTTCCCAAAAAAATATACGTTTTCCAAATCTGAAAGTTAAGTGAGAGAAAGTGATATATATACGTTTTGTATATTAACCCCCAAATCACGCTAAATTGATCCTAGAAAATATACTCTTTCCAAATCTGAAAGTTAAGTGAGAGAAAGTGATATATATGTTTCAAATATTAACCCCCAAATCACGCTAATTGATCTCAAAAAATAAATTCTTTCCAAATCTGAAATTTCTTTAGGATTTTGGTAACTAATCGTTAGGGGAAAGTTTTGATTCGGTTTCAAAGTAGATGATAGATGAGAGAAAAAATCTTGTTTAAATTATATCTTTTTTTTTCCTTTTTTAAACCCAGAATTACGGTACAATATGCCGTTTGAATTTCGGTCTGACCCCACGTTAAAAAATCCCGCGAAATTTGTTTAGGGACATGGAAAGTATTTTGTCTAATATACTAAGGATTTTTAGTCCCAAGAGCAAAAGGAATAAAAACCTATTTTTTGTGAAGATTGGACCATAAACACTTTTTGAACATTATTTTGGGCTATATACCCATGGACCCATAAGTTTTTACTCATATGTTGGTACGGGTTAACAAGTCAATCTTAAGTTTACTTGAGATATGATAAGAATTGGTTTTGCCTGTGTCTTAACTTAAAAGTTTGGACGACCTTACCCCTTAATTTGATGGTTGATGTGGTCAGTTCAGACTCTTTTAGCATCTTCTTTCTTTAACATGCTTAGGAAACTTGAATGGAACACAAAAAAGATGTTTGATTAAGCTTTTAGAGTTCCTTAAAAAAAGAAAATTTAGAGTTGCACATTATTTTTTGGAAAGTTTAGTGGGGGTTTGAATTTTGAAGCAAGGTAGGATGTTTCATTTTGTTGGGGTCATCCATTATAGAAAAAAAAAAACCTTCAATTAGACATTAGGGTATGAAGTATGAAGGCACTCCCCGTCCAGCCATCCCTTCCTTCCTAGGTGGCAACCAACACAAGGTGGAAGTGTGGACCTTTTCTTCTTTCACTTCAAAATTTCAATTACACATACTCATTGGTGAGTCATCTGTCAAGATCTGGCCAGAGTGGTAACATTTTTAAGTTATCCTTTTTCTGAGATGTAGTTTTTTCTTCAGTTAATTTCTATATGGCCCCCTACTTTGTGACCAGCTTCCTTTATGACCCCCTTTTTTTCGTAAATTCAAATATGACCCCCTTTTCTTAACACCGTTAGTCAACTTTTATGGTTAATCTTTTTGTTTCCATATTTACCCTTCTTATAAGAATGATTTCAAAATTCAAAATTGACCCCCTTTTGAATTTGGGTCAATTTCCAAAAACTTATAGCTACTTTAGAAAAAACTAGGGGGCCAAAATAGAATACATATAAAAAAAATTTAAAAAACACCTCATCTCTCCCTCTCTCTCCTCCACATCATGTATTCCGCCACCTCATCATCTTCTCCGATGAAGGTCGCCGGCCGGCCAAATTTTCCGGCGGCCTTCAAATTTTTTTTTTTTTTTTTTATCTTTCTCTAACTAATCTCTCTCTCATCTCTCTCTCTCACTCCCATCTCTCTCTCTCTCTCCCATCTCTCTCTCTCATTTCTCTCTCTCACCTCTCTATAATTCCGGCGAAGGGGAGGAGCCCCTTCGCCGGAATAACCAGACCTTGAAGGTCTGGTTAACGACCAGACTCGGTCTGGTTTCAAACCAGACCGAGTCTGGTCCTCAACCAGACCGAGTCTGGTCCTCAACCAGACCTTCAAGGTCTGGTTATTCCGGCGAAGGGGCTCCTCCCCTTCGCCGGAATTATAGTGAGATGAGAGAGAGAGAAATTAGAGAAAGAGAGAGAGATGGGAGTGAGAGAAAGAGAGAGATGGGAGAGAGATTTGTTAGAGAATGATAAAAAAAAAAAAAAAATTTGAAGGTCGCCGGAAAATTTGACCGGCCGGCGACCTTCATCGGAGAAGATGATGAGGTGGCGGAATACATGATGTGGAGGAGAGAGAGGGAGAGATGAGGTGTTTTTAAATTTTTTTTATATGTATTCTATTTTGGCCCCCTAGTTTTTTCTAAAGTAGCTATAAGTTTTTGGAAATTGACCCAAATTTAAAAGGGGGTCAATTTTGAATTTTGAAATCATTCTTATAAGAAGGATAAATATGGAAACAGACGGTGTTAAGAAAAGGGGGCCATATTTGAATTTACGAAAAAAAGGGGGCCATAAAGGAAGCTGGTCACAAAGTAGGGGGCCATATAGGAATTAACTCTTTTTTCTTTAACTATTTTTCAAAGATATAGTACGGAACCTAGATCTCTACGACCAATAGCAACGATTAACTCTCTCAACAAAAAAGAAAAGAAAAAAGAGCAACGATTAATCATTTTTTCGGTAAAAGTAATAGAAGTAGTGTTATTTTATTATTACGTACTAATTCATCATGTACATTTCAAATTCAATTCAAAATATATAAAACAAGTATAATCTTCTATACACCATAATCGTGAGACGGGATCCTAGTACATTCTAATTCGTCATGTTCGTTTCAAACTTATATGAATCATACATGACATTTGTATAAAGTTGTTTACTGGTGTTCTACTTGTCACGTGCGTAGATTATCATCACAAAAAATCAGCTCTGAAATAGTTTTCCTTGTGAACCTTAAAAAAGAGAATATATGAATATGTATATACGAGGATCCACTCTCTATAACAACCATTCCTTATTTACAACTTCTTCCAAAGATACTGGAGTTTTTTCTTTATATCTATTCTATAGCTTCTTCAATTGACTCTCCCTCACAAAGAGTCCATGAAACCCATATGGAACCCGACCCGGCAACTTCACAGCAGCAACAATATCAAGTGTTGGAGACTTAGCATCCATCACCAAAAACTTAGATTCACCTGAATTCTCATCATGAACATATGTCACCACATACCCATCGTCTTCTTCACAATCCGGGTTATCGGGTTCTCTTGAAACATAAAACGGTTCACCACCATAACAACCCGACCCGAACATCCTACAACCCACTACACATTCCTTTTGTTCTTGATCTTCTCCTACATCTAACTTTACCACCCCTGATATAGATGGCATTGGATCACCAATTCCGGCATAGACAAATCTATTCTTTTTCCCAATAAAATTTGGATTAATCACAGCAAAATCCAAACTTCTTGCTGAAACGGGTCGCCTCGAAACCGTGCCCGTTTTCAAATTAATATGTACTTTTTCCATTAGTGCATGAACCAATTCCATCCTTTCTAAAGTATGCTCCACTGATAATATATTTGGTGCAATTAAAACTATCTCATCTTCATTTTCATCCCATGCATTAATTGCATGGATAATATTAAACCCGGGTACGTTGATCCATTTCATTTCGGACTCATCTTTCGCATATCGTGATATAATACCGATTCTTGATACTGCACCCGGATCCGCACCAACAGGTGACCCATCACCCACAATCATCCCCATTGGATTCATCCCTATTTGTATCTCAGTAAATATGGCATATTTTTGTGTGATAGCAAAGTCATGGAGAAAAGCGGGTCGGGTCATAGAGAAAATGGGTACATCCGGTTGTTTCGAACCGGATGAATCAAACCTAAAAAAGGTTAAAAAAGGAGGAACGGGACCGTAACGAAAAGCAAAAGTTTCACCAGTAATAGGATCAACTTTAGGATGAGCAGTCATAGACATAAACAATTTACCATCAAAGTCGTAACGACCAACGGTGGAGATATCGCCATTAGAAGTCAACTTAATTTGATAAGGAAGATCAGATTCACCTAGGGCAAAAAGTTTGTCACCAAAAAAAGCAAGACTAGTATTTGCTAGACCAATTCCATTTAAGGGATTAAAATGACCAGCAAAAACCCTAGCAGCAGAAACAGCACCACGAGCCACTGTGGCAGTTAGACCATGAAACCCAGAAAATACGTTTGGGATTACAGGAGAGCCGTGTTCACGTTCGACACTGAATTTATAAGTTTTAACGTAACGGCTACAGAAAGTAGCACGGCCGTTAGAAATGAGAAGCGAGTGAAGCATACCGTCACCATCGAAGAGATGGTACGGTCCTCTTGGAAGGTATTGTGGGTTTGGTCCGTTACGAATGTAAGCGCCGTTAATTGATGCTGGGAGCTCACCTTTTCCAATCAAACGAAAAAAAAATATGAGATTTTCTTTTATAGAATATGAGTTTAGTATAACTAAGATAAATAGATCGAGACATATGAGAACTGATTTTATAAGCTGTAGAGCTCACTACGAAAGATAGTGACGAAATTACATAGAAATACATGAGAATAAACCACATATCTCCAATATCGGTCGGTCTCGTGACCTCGTAAATTTTTTAGAGGTAAATATTTTTTGGACTCAAAATAAGTTAGAATTATACTTTTATTTTTACGGCATAATAGTACTTGATAAAAATATTTGTTGACTTGTTTGTACAATGTTATCCTTGGATCAAAATATTACAGTCGAGTCAACTCGAAAAGTTTTCTTCTTTGTTAATATAAGTCAAGAACACATGAAGCGACTGCAATTGAGTGATAATATGTTTTTCTCTCCACTGCGGAGACTCGTTCGGTTCTGAGTGTACTGTATAAAGTATATATAATTCATGAAAAGTAGTACTCAAAATACTTTTTTTTTTTTTTAAAAAAAATTAAGTAAATTATTTGTAAAAGATACTTGTAAATGATAAATCCATTTGTCATCTAAATGGAACCAAAAAAATACTAATTGTTTGTAAAAATGCATAAAAAGTTTAGTGAAAGTACAAAAAATAAAAATTAGAGATGGTGTTAGTTATACCTTGAATAACAGGGCATTCAGTTGGAGGAAGTTCATCAACAGGTGCAAAATTATTAGCAAGAACATGTCTTGGATCAACAGAAGGACGAATTGGTGGATCGATGAAGTTATTAATGAAGTGATCAAATGTGTTGAAGATGGTGGTTGGAAGCGAAAATGGAGAATCTATTCTTGATCTAGTAGATAATATTGATCTCTTGGGATTTCCTGCAACTTTTGTTCTCTCTAATGGTGATGAATTTAGTGAATCGGGTTTTGGGTTTTGTTTTTGGGAAGAAGAAGGTTTTGGTGTTGAATCTTTTAATTTTTCTTCTACATTTACAGAGGAGATATAGAAGGGGTGAGGGTGAACATGAGAAGAAAGAGGAGAGGAAATGAGTTTATTTTGTAGATGCAATTTAGTGAAGAAGGAAGAAGAAGAGAGTGAACCCATTATTTTTTTTTTATTTTGTATATTTTAATGTGGGGTGCTCGGGGAATATTTTATAGTGCAATTTGTGTGCTAATGGACGAAATTTCCACGTGGCACAAAACTATTGATGGCCTTAGATTCTTTGGTGAAAAAAATAAGAATATAGATCTATTTAATTGGGTTCTGTTGGACATTAGAGTAGAAGTAGAACAAACCTTCTTTTCTATCTAATATAAATTAAAAAGTTTGAAGTTGTGTAACAATACTCAGATAGATATGTCAAAATAAATTTAGAAAATTTTGTACATCCAACCGTTTTGTCTTATGGTAAGAGAGTTGCATCGTAGTAAATTTCATGTAAGTATAGTTTGTCAAAACAAAAGATAAATATTCAGTAAAATTTTAAGACGACAAATATCCGAATCAATGCCATTCCTCAGAAAAGATAAATCTACAATCACGTATCCAAATTTTTTCTCCCAACAAGAGTTTAAAAAAGATCATCCCTTTGGAGGTGAGAGGACACCGTTGCAACTTGCAAGGATGGAAGACTTTTATATAAAATATCCAAGTTATATGACAGTCTAAATTTAAGGATAAAAAATACAGTCATTTACTTTTTTTCCCTTTATTTTCCCAGTTCCCACCACCGCCGGCGCCATCTACAACTACCTCCCGAGTGCCACCCTTCAACCATCGCCACCTCCCTTCTCTACCATCTCTCCACCTCTTTCTCATTTCAACAACAATGGCGATGAAAATGAAAACAATATTCTACAAAAAGAAGAACGATAGGGGAGTTTCAAAACCACCGGCTTTGAATATTTCCATTCACATAAAATCTAAAATATTGACAGCGTCTCTTTAAAATATATGTTACCACAACAATTTTCTCTTCTTCTTATAGCCACGTGTGATTGATACCTAGACACCAGTTAAGTTTAGACGGGCTCACTGCTTGATTTAGAGTCTTATAGACCCATTTCTTTTTTCTTTAGAGAACTACAGTATTACTCTAATTTACCTTTCAGCCCTGCAGAATACTACATACCAGATTTGAATTATTTTATTGTCGCTTATGTCTTGTTTCCTATCTCTCAGCTCACTTTTTGTTGATTAATTTCTCATTAGGTTACCAAATAGTTCTAACCTTTAATCCAAACTCCTTAATATCTTCACCTCCGCCCTCACTCGCAATTTATTTGCAATTCTTTGTTAGCTTAGTTTGGTGTTTATACTCATGTTTTGACAACGATCTCAATTACCAAGTGTCTGACTCGTTTCTTTTCTTTAAGATTCGAATGGGCATAGTCTCTTTGTTTACAAAATATTGACGGAATAAATCAGAATCAATTTTTGGTTCCTCTCAGCGATCACCCTCGTGTTTTTTGAAGTTTGGCGTCCGTTTTATCCATCTTCAATTTTACAGGATGTTAGGTACAAATTTTATCTTTCATTTGAGCAAAAATGTTTCAAAGATCGAACTCCAAATCATTTTTGAGACGAGTTGTCAGATTGACAAGCTACAGGATGAAGAATACTTTACTGATCAAAGACATGTTATGCAATTCTTCAACAGTGTAATTTTTTATTTTATATATCTTGTAATACTAACGGTTTAATATTAACGGTTTAGTAGTTTAATGCATTTATTTTTCAACACAAAAACAAGGATTTTCTCTTTCCCCCCGGAGAAGATTTACAAATAGAGATTGTACTAAGGGATGGGGCAATAATTCAACAAGCCATCTAAACTAGTAGGTCAATAAAGCCTACCTGAAACAAAGGTACACAGCTCCATGTGGTACAAGATTTGAGCCTAACATTGATGAAACTTTGACCCACTTAGCTGTGGTTGATGTGAGCAGCCAAGTATTGGTACATCTTTTGCTTTAAAGATCTAGTCGAAAATGAAGTTGACCTAATACTACTCCGAAAGAAACCATTTATCTATTCAAATTGCACTATCTGAAAATAAAATGAAATGAAATAAATGAAATGGTGGAGAATAGATGGGGTTCTAGTGGGGTAATTGATGTTAACATTGAGATGGGTCCTCTCTCTCTAATGTGTGGTCATTCATGAAATTGTAAAGTTTGATCCTTTGAAGGAAGGTAAGGGTTAGTAAGCACTGCTTGGGGGTCTACCTGAGCAACATTATTGAATAGAATATGTTGCTTTCATGTTGAGTGATAATATGAGAATTAAGAGAAGGTGTCGCATCGAAAAAAAAAAAAAAAAAAAAGGTGTCGCGTCTTGGATGGCCTACAAAGATCTAGATTTTATTTGTTATGTTATAAGACACATGTTCTTTTTAGGCTCTAATCCTATTATGTTATTATAGTCTATAGATCTAATCTTAAACCCTAATAATATATGGGTTATTTCCCTAATGGCCCCCAACTTTGTGATTAGCTTCCCGCCTGGCCCTTACTTTACGAGAAATACTCATATGGCCCCCTTCCGTTATAACACCGTCACTCTCTTTCCTCCATCATGTTTTATCTCTTTGCCAAGTCACGCCACATCATCTGTTACGCCACCTCATCACCTTCTCCGGCAGAGGTCGCCGATCGGCGACCTTCAAACTTTTTTTTTCTCTCTCTTCTCTCTCTCTAAAATAAAATTTTTTTTTTAGATTCTCTCTCTCTCTCTAAACTCCGGCGAAGGGGGTTTCGCTTCGCCGGAGTAGGTCGAAGTCGACGACCTTGAACAGATCTGTTCGAGGTCTGTTCGAGACCTTGAACAGAGCTGTTCGAGGTCTGTTCGAGACCTTGAACAGATCTGTTCGAGGTCGACTTCGACCTACTCCGGCGAAGGGAAACCCCCTTCGCCGGAGTTTAGAGAGAGAGAGAATCAAAAAAAAAAAATTTGAAGTTCGTCGGCCGGAAATTTGGCTGGGCCGGCCGGCGACCTCTACCGGAGAAGGTGATAAGGCGGCGTAACAGATGATGTGGCGTGACTTGACAAAGAGATAAACCATGATGGTTAAATATTACTTACTTTTTTAGTGGTTAGACGACCCTATCACTATGATAATCTCCTCTTCAACTTCATCATGACTTTCATGAACAAAAGTGAGGAAAAGGTCACTGACTCGTCACGCATCATGAACAGTGAAAACAATTAATTTATGAATTTGTATATTTTTATCATTGTTTGGACAAAAACAGTGTAAACTTTTTTTTTTTTTTTTGATGAAAGAAAACAGTGTAAACTGGAATAATAGATCAAGATTGGAATATTGGATGGATATAAAAAAAAAAAAAAAAAAAAAAAAAAAAAAAAAAAAAAAAAGTCTTGAGATATTTTATTAAACAAGAATGGTCCAAATAAAAACCTCTATCCTTCTCATCAACACTGTCACATTAATGGCAATATAGATAAATTATCAATGTATTATATGTATTTATACAAGTAATTGGATATTTATCCGAAGAAAAAAGAAATTGATGGTTGAAATGAAAGCATGCATTTAGGCCATTGGTGCAGAAAATATCTTCTCATATATATGTGACAATAATAAAATTGAGGGACTTTCCTGTCTCCCTCATGTTTTATTGCACCACAATTTAAGATAACACAATAAAATTCTAAATCCTAAACTATAAACGGTAGAAAATGAAGTAAATATTAGAACCCTCAAATAAACTCTTTAAATTTTTTAAACATTCAAGTAGGAGAAATGCTTTTCTATCCTATAAGTTAACTCCCAAATTGGATGTCATCTTGACCACATTATTTCATAAACTTTAATATTTGGCAAGGGCGAAAGTGTTAAGATCGGGGGATGATAAGCAATTGATTACTACTCAAGTACCGGACAATCTAGAGTATATAATATTACAAAGAGATGACATTTATTACTTTCTAGGTTCAACTAAATACATTATCTATCATTGTTCAAAATATTGTCATGGCAAAAGTATTAAGAAAAAACACAAATAATAAGATTAACTACTTACACTTCATAAGAACACAATACAGCAAACTCTACTTCTCATCTGCTTATCCGTCGATCCACACAAAGAGTTTCACCAGTAGGTACCACTACAAAGAAACCCATCCTGAAAACCAAGAAAGCACGCAACTTTTGCACGTTAAAAGTAAGAAAGTAGAAAAGCAAAGAAAAAGAGCTGCACGAGATTGTGTTTCTATCTTTAGTGTTCGGTATATAATAAAACAAACAGTGATATAATGGACCTGCAAACTATTAAATGTATTACATTAGATACCAATAGAGAATTCTAACTTCAACAGCAAATGCCTACTCTACCGCAATAGCTGATACAGGAATCGTCAAAATATTACGTGCCATCCACGAGAGATTTAGGTTACATCATAAACATGTTAAAATTTCGTACAAAAAACTTGTAAATCCTTTTCCATCTCATCTTCACCAAATGTCGTATTATTGGCTTCGCCCAATGATCCGATCTCTTTAAACTTGGGCAATGGCTGTTTTTGATAGAGTAAATTGATCCTGTTTCGACATTCTTAACTTCTAGACTAGATGTCTCAGGATACAACATTTGGTAACAAAATTCCACAGATGAATGTTTTTTCATGGATCTAAACGACAGCAATAGCCAGTATCAAACTGAAACCAGAGGAGTACTTCCCAAACTTCAGTTGCATTCTCTCAGCCATGAGTCTAACATAGTCATGTCTAGTGCTACTTTCCTTCTTCAAAATCATCTGAATCGTCCGTAAAAAACCTTGTATAAGCATGTATTAGCTATGAGATAATTGCTTTTAGAGAATGAATTTGTAACTTAGATAATGATTTAGAAATTCCAAATCAAAATCTGTTCTGGCTCTTCTGAAGTAGGGCGTTCTTAATAGCCTTCAACGATCAACTTGAGATGTCTGAAGGCCTTTTTGATACAGAATACAATTATCAAGCATGACAAAAGTGGTATTATATCTTGTACGAATATCTATAAGAAATTCTCTTTTCTTAATTCCAAACTTTTAAGATACTTGACCGACTTCCGTATTTTCTCCACTGCTACATTAACCGTTTTTAACCCTTCTTTCACGGTATGATTCAAGATATGTCACAGAAATGAATATGAAATATGCACCACCATTATAAAGACTAAAGAGAACCTTAATAAGAAAGTTCATCCTTCATTGCTTGCCACATGTACCACTCGCTAGGGCATCGTCCGAGGTGATACAAAATTTTGACTCATATTTGAACATGAACGTACTAATTGGCAATTACCAGGAGTCCCAAGCTTCTGAAAATGACGGTGTAGAGTTGATGCCCCACTTCTTTTGGTATCATAAATATACTCGATACCGCAATGTTTACACTTCCCTTTCTCTCCTCCTCACCACCATTTTGACTAATCAAATCAAATTCATTCCATACTGTAGATTTTGAGTTCTTTTTCTATGACTTGGATCTTGAATCTTGAATCTTGAATCTTGAATTCTTGCACTTCAACCTGTCCATCGGGTCATTGTTAACTTACTCTTATGGGATAATAGTAGAACGCTAACATCATTAGTCCTAATGTCAGACATGAAGTTGTAGATTATATGTCCCACCTTTTCTACTATCATAACTATATTCAATCCCACTATGTCTACATTTGGCCTTTTCTTGCCCTTCATTTATAATCAAATTGAATTCACTCCATATTGAAGATTTGAAGTTTCTTTTGCATTGTGGTGTCTGGTTGGTATCATCAATATAGGGATTTTCCGTTTACCCTTTGCACTGATTTTGTCGTTTCATTCCAACCAAAGTTGTTCTCATTCAGTGATGATGGTGGTACGATGTATGCATATGTTCTTGACTTAGTACACTGCAAGAAGAAGCCAATGAAGAAGAGAGTACACAGGAGAACATATATATATGTGCGTGTGCGTGTGCGTGTGCGTGTGCGTGTGCGTGTGCGTGTGCGTGTGCGTGCGCGTGCGCGTGCGCGTGCGCGTGTGCGTGTGCGTGTGCGTGTGCGTGTGCGTGTGCGTGTGCGTGTGTGTTAGACCAGAGCTAACTATCTTCTGAAGAATTATTTTATCTGGCTCAGAAAACACCTTATGGTTATTCACATCGTTCTACTACCAATCGGTTGGAACCAAAGCAGCTGTAAGACCGGCCTTTTTTTCATCATTGCCAGTAAGAAATTTTTTCCACATTAATGGTTAGATAATTCAAAATCATTAGAAAACACAGAAGTAAAATACAGCCAAAAAAGTTTCTAAAAGGGCTAATATTGAGTTGACAGTGTCCTAGTTAAGTCCTGGTTATTTATGCCAAAGAAATAGAGAATTGTTCGACATTTTCTTCACAAAATCTAAACAGTGGCTAGTGAAGTTCTTTGGTTCTAACAAGGACATCAACCATTAATACAAGATTAAGTTATTTTAGTACATTTGAAATCAACGTCGATGGAAAAGCTCAAAAGCCAACACCTACGTATTTTTAAGAGCCGCCAAAGAGTTAGTAACTCAATAAGTATCATCTAACAACTCGAAGCTGATTCCTAATACTAGTTGCAAATATCAGACAAAGAGCTTCTAGCCTCTTATCGAGAGTTTAGCTTCCTTTTCCGACACAAAATTAACTACTAAATGCAACAATGACAAATAAACCTCGAAAAAAATCCACCAACCCAACCCTTAAATTTATACCTAATTCAACCTACCAATTAAACAACTATTAAGTTGCTTCAAAACAAGAAAAGTTTGAACTTTTTCCTTTGTTATTCGTTTTGATTAAAATGTATCGACCATTTTTCATATATCACTATTAGAACTAGGGTTATTTGGTTGGAAAAAACTAAAAGTTAAATAAACAGCTAAGGTTCGCGAGAATCACCCACATAACCAGCCAAGACCAGAGAGCCCTAAATAGCAAAATGTTAGTTAACTCCAGCTGCATACAGAATTCATACACTTGATTCTAGCAACCCGAACCCTAATTTTGCAACAAAATTTTAGGGGCAGAAGAACAATTTGAACAACATATTTTAAAATCTTGAATCAAAACTTAAATTTTGAAGCTTGGGTAGAAGTTTCTAACTGAAGTTCTTAACTACTAAGCACAGAGAAAACAAACAAATTTTTCAGGTAAAAGAATAAAATGCAAGCGAATCTGAAAACTGAAATGAACAAATAAATGTAATTGTTGATCACCTTGAGCTTTAACTCGCAATCAAAGATCAATGTCAATGTGGGTTTTATATAATTCACCAATGGTTGGAGGGAGATTTTGATTTCTCTGCGAAATTTCTAATTTCAAGCTATCAATGGTTGGACTTGGAGGGAGATTTTGAGAGGAGGGGAAGAAAATACATAACAACTGTAGCCCTAATTCTTAGTATTACGCAATTACCCTCGTTTTATATAAGAAGTACAAAAATAACCTCAAAACTCTTTTGCGTCAGAAACCCCAATTTTTCTCTCCTGCTGGAGGAGACCTCTATATTCCTCTTGTTCACTGAAATTGCCTCCACTTTTTTTTTTTTTTTTTTTTGTTGAAAATTGCCTCCACTTTATAATGCTCTCATCCATGAAGGGGTGGGAATTGGGCGGATATGGGTGCCCACAGGTACAAATACTTCGGGATTTTCCTCTGCCCAAAGCCCGCCCACACCCGTTAAAAGAGTCGGGTTGTCGAGCAACGGGCGGTTTGAGTACGGGCATAGTTTTGCATCCAAGTCCGAATCATTTTTTTATTTGTTTGTTTAGGGAATCAATTCCTTTCTTCTTTCATATTTCAGTAGATTGTTAATGTTATATAAATCCATGGGGTTTAGGTCCAAAATAAAGTTCAAAAAGGGTTTAAGGTCCAATCTTCTCAAAAAATAGGTTTTTAGTCCTTTTCCGTTTTGAAGAAACATTGTTGTTACATAATGTGTTATGTATGACACATATAAAGAAAAATGAAATAAAGTATGAAACTTTAACAATAAATAACAGGTAATTTATGAAACAAAACAAGAATCGATAAACAGAAAAACACTGTAACCTTGACATATAAACATACTTTAACTAAGTTGGACTAAATATCCATTATAATTATTATTTTGGCTTAAAATCCTATATTAATACTAGGGTGGACTAAATGTGTGTTTAGGGGTAGATTTTTGGACTAAAAACCCAAAATTATTGATCAAATACTGATATATTTAGCTATATATATATGTGCTTGTATTTGGTCTTAGTAATAGCTCTTAAAGATCCCTCATCTAATGACATACGTTCTCCCCGTCTTATTGAAGATTTGAAGTAGATTTCTTCTTTTAAGTTTCCTAATGGACCACAAACGGGCGACTATCTGTGGGCATTCATCGGGCTTGTCCTATCGAACTCGGGTGTGGGCGGGAGGTCGGGCAAGGGTTTTAACTCGTGCCCGCCCACCAAATTTCATTGAGCCGGACGGAATCTACCTGCAACGAGTAGCGGGTGCCCGTGGTCAGTCATGGGCTCGGATACCCATGGGACGGTTTCGGGCTCGTGGGCAACATTCCCACCCCTACTTCCATGAAGTGGCCCAAGCGGCCAAAAAAGAGGTTAGATTAGAATTTCTTTTGGGTGGTTCAAATTGTAGCTTGCGTCTTCAACAAAAAAAAAATTGTAGCTTGCCATACATTACTAAAATATGCTAACTTTCATCACAAAAAAAATTTTGGACAACAATTTGGTAACATTCATAATCAACGGTCCAGGTATGGGGTCCAAAGAAGTTCACGTGATCATTTTTGTCTAACCTAGCCTAGGTGCGCAGTCTGAGTGATTTTCAAAGTTGTAAATTTTATGGGGAAGTATTTCATCAAAAAAAATTATGGGGAAGTAGCATTTTGGTATATTAATAGGATGGTATGGAGGCCAACCCTGATTTCTTATAGCCACTCTTTTCAGCTTTGGGGTTTATCTAATGGTTACTCGAATATACAAAGGTATACTTTATAAATCGTTATTTTTATGTTTAACTTCATTTGACGATTAAAATGGTGGTCTTACTATAAGAAGTTAGAATGAGCTAATTTTATGTAGTTTATTGTTATTTTTACTGCAAACTCGGAGCATAAAAAGGCCGACCACAATCCACAAGGACATAGAAAAGTTGTAGTGAATAAGCAAATTAACTGTCATTCGTACGTCATTGAACGTCATGACATCATTGAGATACAGTTGGAAGATGCAACATGAGTTGAATAAGCAAATTAACTGTCAAAACCTAGACACTTTGACCTGTCATATGAGAAGGAGACTACTTGATTTAGTGTTGATGGCTACACAAGATAACACTGGGGCATAAGTCACTTCCACCCAGTGGAACCAGTGAACCAAAAAGCCCATACCACTGAGACTTAACTCATGACCACTGAGACTTAATAGATATGAAATCGGTATTCAGTCAAGTCGCTTCCTACGATGAGAAAGAAAGCAAACCAACCCCTACAACTACAGACCTTTCCTTTATCCTGAATGCAACCCCCAACAGTCATCATTTGTTTCTTTTTATTGAAAGAGAATTTATGAGAGCAAACACGCTTTCTTTTTTAACTCAGCAATAGAAGTGTCTTCAATAGGTATAACAAATCTCACATACAAGATCAAAATTACTCAGCTCTAGAAGCTGGACTACAAATTTAAGTGAAAAACCTTCCCTATTAAGCAATGCCTAAATTAAACTTAACGAGGACTTTTCCATAGTTGTTCTTCATAAGGCGATTCCTCCTTATCCTTGGGACGGTCACAGTTGCACTTCAGACATACCGTGTTCTTCCTGAAGTTCACAAAGTCACACCTATAGAAAAACCACAAATCCATGTCAACATTATGTGTCTCGAGAATCTATGTTTTTATGGGTTTAAATGAATTAGGTTATTGATGATTAAATAGTTAACAAACTGTATATGTTTGGTTAAAGGAATCATGAATCCCTTCATGGATCTTTAAGATTTTCCTTGGTCTATTTGGTATGCGATAAACCAAAATCAAGCCAAATCTTAGGGGATGGGCTGGTGCTGGGTTGTAGAACCAATACAAAAGAAGGAAAGTAACTCCAAAGAAGTACAGATTCTTTGGATTTTTAGTTGCCAAACACAAAAAGGAATTAAAATTCCTAGCAAGCCCTACTGTTCCTTTTTTATGGCAAGAAAATTGACTCGGCGAAGAAATGCGAAAGCAAAGAGAGACTTACGAGGGGCATTCCCACTCTCCTGGTTGAAGATCTCTCTTGGGTCTGGGCCCTACGCAACGCAGGCAGCTTTTGTTTCGAGAGAAATTCATGAAACTACACCTGCAAGAAAAATTAGGGAGTCTCCATTCATAAGCACAAAAAATGAAGATAGGATCGTAGGAAATATCCAGAAGGTATCATCTACTTGAGAAAGAATTCTAAAAAGAGAAAGTAGAGCTAAAAAACATATGGACATAACTAACAATGTTAAGCTGAGATGCCAGATGCATATAAGCTGCCACATCATGGGCATATAACATTACATCAGAGGGATTTAGGTTAGACTTACTTTGGACATGTCCAATCTCCTTTCTTCATTTCAACTTCATCAACACTAACTCGCTTAGGTCCATCTTCTTTGCACTCAAGGCATCTTACGTTTCTGGCGAAGTTCATGAAATTGCATCTTCATCACATGCACAGGGGAACACCAGTTAGTCTCCAAATATACAAGTTTTTGTCATACCAAGTCTTTAAAAGCAATAACAATCAGTATTACAGCACGAAGAAGTATGAGGCATGCTCAGTAATAGATTGAAAAAGAGAAATTGAGGTATGCTTAAAAGCTAAAAGGACTATGGCAAACCCAGACCCCAGCTGCCTTAATAATATTCTAGAGCAAGATGTTCATCCTATAGCCTGCCACATCAAGGTTGTTACGGTCGAAAAGCGAGCAGAGGAAACTATGAATAATAGGTGCAGGGAGGGCTTTGATGGGGAAGGTGGGACAACTTCACCATACAGATAAGATAAAATGTGGTGATATAATGTGAAACGGCTATTTGAAATATATATTTATATGTTTAAAGTAATCAATTATATCAACAGATAAATGATATGCTAGTATATATAAAATACGCTTTAAATGACCAAACAATTAACAGCATATTATCGCCAC
The DNA here is from genome assembly GCF_041429995.1 of Eschscholzia californica. NCBI lineage: Eukaryota > Viridiplantae > Streptophyta > Magnoliopsida > Ranunculales > Papaveraceae > Eschscholzia > Eschscholzia californica. Next base: position 5,909,809 of record NW_028238198.1, on the reverse strand, counting down.
CCATAGATGTGCTACATCAGAAAGACATGGTGGCCAAATATAAAATAGAGACTTCTATCAAGACATGTGTCGAAGGGGTCCCCTTGACAACACAGGATTGGTATCGTGATCTACAAACTAGTCTTCCCACAATTGTTAATCATCTTTTGTTTCATTTCAGAATGCATCTAGGCTCTAGCTATCCATTGCATGAACAAATTAAAGAGGACCCTACAAGAATTACGCAAAAATTAGCCTAATATAGGCCTTAATGCGAATTTAACTCATTTAAGGCATCTTATCTAACAAAGAAATCCGATTTGAGTATAGTCTATTAACTAAGAAAAGACAACTGGAGCAGAATCTTGGAGATCTGCTAAGTTGATGTCCACAGTGCAAACATTACTTACTTGGAACAAATCCAATCCCCACGCTTCATCTCAATATTTTGAGCCCTTCCATGATCCACTATCCTCTCAGGTTTTTTTGCAGATTTAACAGCAGGCGTTGGTAGTGCAGGATCAACGGCTGTTTCACTAAGTGCAATCAATTCAGAAAGCAGTTTCCGAGCAGATGCTTCAACATTTTCGCGAACATTTGTTTCCCTTCCATCTTGAACATTTGGATCTAATGCGTAAATCAACAACATACGCACAATATCGACAGTACGAGCAGCTGCTTCAGATTCCTTCAGTATCATATATGCTCTATCACAAGAACCTCGTAAAGTGCAGCAACTACATACCTGCAAATGTGATTTTAGTCAGTTAAAGAAATACGATTTCACTACTAAGTTAAAGACTCATTTATTTCAACGTCTCTTACTAGTTATGATTAACAATAGTCACGACTACAACAATTACCCGTCATAACAAAAAGAAAAAGAACGAAAGGAAATAACTTCACTTACATCGCCTTCATCAAGTCTAACAAATGCCCTCAATCTTTTGGATGAATTAACAGCTTTTCGATTTAAAGTTGGACACCCATACTTAACAACAGTTTGAATATCTTCTCTAGATAATGATCTGCAACAAAAAAAGCAATTAAAGTATTACAAACTTAGAACATCACCATGTATGGCAATCAATTTCATAGTTCATCATCAACAATTACAACTAGGTTATAATCTTTAACTTAAATAAAAATGTCTTCTGTATTCTTATTTACAGCTATAAATCATTACCCATATAAAATATGAATTCATTGATAAAGAAACAAGTATAAAAGAGCTTACTTGCAGATATCGAATCGTTCTCTGGCAAAATTTAGACAAGCATTCTTCACTTGATTCAAGTCAGCTCGAGGGTTTCCGGCAGTAGAATCAGCGACACCATCACCATCATCATCATCAGCCGGAGAAGAAGATTCTTCAAAGTAGCCTTTACTTTTCAAGCGGTCAATAAAGGTATTCCATTCAGGCCATGGATGAGAACCAAGAACCCCAACTGATTCAGTACTAGTTTCGGGAAGGTTATCAATGGAGGCAACTGAAGTAGTAGAATAAGATTTAAATAGATGGGAAATAGGAAAAAGAGAAGGTTTTGTTAAAGATGACGAGAGAGAAAGAGAAGAAGGTAAGAGACTAGAGAGAGAAGAAGAAGAAGAAGAAGAAGAGAGAGGGTTTGAAGAAGAAGAGGGGTATCGGTGAATACGGAAGAGAGTAGTACCGAAAAGTAACCTTCTTGAAGCTGTTATCTTCATGACTTCCAAATGAAATGAAGAATTTACTCTCAAGACTAGAGAGAGAAAGAAAGAGAGTTACGTGGGCATAGATAGATAGATAGATGGAGGTTGAAGAAAGAAGATGAAGGGCCCGAAGATGAACGAGAAGATAGAGAGTGATAATTACAGTGAGAAAGATATGAACTTTGGGTTAGGGCAATGAAACAGTTGGGCCGGAGTAGCCCTACTACTGCTGAGCTTCATGTGGGCTATTAATCGCTCTAGTGGCCCAGTCCAGTTCTTCATTGATTTTATTCTGCTTTTTCCTCAGAGGAAGTGGGAATTATAAGCAGATTTTTATAGGATTCTGCATGCCAGCCTGCTAGCCATTTTGTCTCCTCTTGCATTTTAGGGCTTCACACCTTTAGAATGTATCACAAGAAAAGAGTTTATGAGAGGCACCATACTTGGTAGTTTTACAATGCATTATCACCCAATCATAACAATGACTATCGCGTTAATATCATGTTATAGAATTACGCTGAACGATAAGGTCCTCTTTAGCATTTTCAGGGCCTCAGGACACCCACCGATGTCCGGTTGTTTTATAACAAGACCATAGTTTTACTGGGTGAACTTTAGAGATATATTGTTGTAGAAATTATGACTTCAAGTCCAGTGAGTAAATTAGAATCGATAACCGAGAAGATTTTTCCATGAAATACATACTACTTTTTAACTCACAAATGTAGACGACGCCAATGACGATTTAAGCCACAAAGGTGATCAAAATTGTCTCCCTATGACACCAAGGCCTAAGCTCGAGAGGTACAAGGTTTTCGTTATGGTGTAGACTTCATGAGCCAACCTAAAAGACTTTGACACTTACTAGGTTTGAGCTCGTGCACCAATAGTCGGGCTCCACATGCCTCTCAGAGCATGTCATATTACCACATTCCCCCTCACAAATACTCTAATTGAGGAACAAAACTGAAAATGCTAAGGTATAAACTAAAGACCGAAATGGCATCTTCATTCCATCATATGACAGTATATTTACACAAGTTGCGGTATTCATAGCTAAACTAGGTGCAGCTGTGGGATCAGAAGGTATAGGCCGAATTGTAGACTTAGAAAGTGAAGTAAATAACAAGTTGAGATGATATACTAGTAGTGTGTTGTTTCTGAGGGGTGGGTAATATTTTGGATGTCAAAAGAATTTTCCTAGTTCCTTGGAAAACTACAGCAGAGGGATTGAAACCCTGATTAGATGGTTATCGAAAAAGTCAGGAAATTGCATATGCAAAATTAGCAGAGAGAAAGAGCCCATTTGTTAGAGAGAAAGAGAGTTCTGCAGCTATCACAAAATATTCTACCTTACTAAGCAAACAAAAAAAGAGGTCCGTAAAAGAAAACTCAGACCTCAAAATGTGATATTCTCTCATGAAAGCTTCAAACTTTATATTACAAGAAATACCCAACTCCTCAAAATTTGCATAACAAAATTCAAGCACACATTTTAATCAGAATTCACCTTCTGCTTCTTCGGTTCCTCGGTACTTTTCTCTTTGGTTTTACCTTCACGTCTTTCCCTCTTAAGCCCCTTGGCGTTGTTAAACAGTTCCATATTACCAACCTAAAACCAATCAAAAGAATAAAATTAAAACCACAAGACACTGTTGATGATAACTAAGAAAAGCTCGGGACAATACAAACAAGAAAAAGATATTCATCTACCTGTTGGTCTGGCATGTAAACTTTTCCAATCTTTCCTCCAGTGATATCGTGTCTAACATTTTTCTCCTGAAAATCAAATGGCAGAAGCTTTTAAGCATGCAAATTATCCAACCAAAATAGAATAAAGAAAAAGATATTTTCGAGTTGTTAGATGGTCAACCTTCTTTTTAGGACGTTCGGTTCTTGTTTTCATGGCTTCTTTCCTTAAACCCTCATTAGGAAGGCGATGGCGACGAACCACCAAGTCCATGGAGGGACCAACTTCGACCAATTCCATCCTTGGGACAACTGTACCAGATCTTTTAAGTCGAAGAGCGCAATGAGTAAACAAAACGGTTTTCGAGGATAAAGCCGTGCATACATACACTCTGTCTACACCAGCAAGATTTAAATTCTCCACAACCTACATGATTAGATTTATGATCTTTAATGCTTTATATCTTTCATGATTATGTAAGAGAAGGGAAAAATGCTACGAAGTTCAAATGTTACCTCTCCCCGAAATAAATCTAGCAACACTTCCTTCAAATGTTTCAATTCTTCTACACTCTCAAAACCCTCTCCAATGAAAGCGAAGAGAGGCTTGGACCCAATTCGAGGGGCCAATTTCTTGTCAAAAGAGAATGACTCCATTGATTTGAAGTTTTCGACTCCAACCTCAACAAGATCGTAGATGTGGTGATCATAAGTCCTTCCAATTACTAGATTGTTGGGTCGCTTCTTCGAGTGAGAACCATACTGGGGAAAAAAAGGACATCAACGACATATTCATACAACAGTTTTACAAGGTAAAAAAAGGTCATTCCTTTGACTGCTAAAACAAAGCAAGTAAACCCTAATCAAGTAACCATGTAAGAAAACATTCCAAAAAACAATTAGATCAACAAACGCCTTCTTTCTGATACTATAACCCTACAACGGAACTTGGCATACTAATAAAGATATAACAAGAGACTTTAGTAACATATACCAAAAAAACAACTCTGAGAAATTTATATAATTGCTTACCACAAAAAGACTGCAATCAGTTTTGAGAGAGAAGAACTCTAGAGATGTTTCGCCCCCACTTTCAAAAGGTCTAATGTTATCATTCTTCCGTGTATATCTAATAGCACTACCTCTTTTAAGGTGATAAATATCAGTCAAAATAACATTCAAAACATTGCTGGTCTTTGTACCTTGAAGGATTAGGGTTTTCTTCCCATTCTCAACCTATATCATAATTCATAAAGGTTAAATGACTATTATAACAAATACCCATTATAAGAAAATGAAACTTCTTCAACAAAAATGAAATCTTGGGATCCACTTACAAGTTTTGGTGCACGCTTTTCGACTTCTCTTTTAGCTCTAGCATTTTTAGGGGTTCTGATTTTCAACATTATCAATTGCTACAGATTAAAAAAAACAGGGGGGATGAATCAAATATATATCAAAAAAGACATAATCAAGATGGCAAAAAGGAATAAAATTAACAGTAAATACTAGCCGCCCCACTCCAGTTTCTGAACAAGTGAGATAATTTTGATGGAAAAAAAATTCAATCTTTCAATATGATTATTAAGATTAAACACTAATAAGTACGAAAATGGTATTAACTTTCTTAATCAGTTGAAGCAAATCAAAATCGGTCGTTTTAAAACCTGAGAGTGAATAGAGATGGTAGTGAAGAATGAACCTGATGAATGGAGAAGACGGAGTAGAGACGATGGATACTATGAGGAGTAGAGAGAAGTTCTTTTTTTCTAGGGTTTCGAAGTTCTTTGTTTTAGGGCTCGTTTTAGTTGCACTGTTGGCGCCATGGTTCCCCCACCTCTTTTTCGGCACTTCGCTTTGAATGGCACAACTTGCACAAGCCCGATTAAGAATTTTACAAGCACACACACAAACATATTTTTTTAACAAAAGCAAAGAATGGAAAAAAGATGCAAATGGGCCACGACAAGAGTGTTGCCATTGGATTTTTCTCCAATGTCCACTACCTTCACCATTATCTCTCCTTCCTCTCTCAATTTTCTCTCGACAAAACATACAACCGAAACCCACATTGTTCTTCAAATTGTGCCGTAAATCGTAATGTTCATTACTTTGTGCCCTGTCTAGAGGAAGATGCAGAGAGTACAAACCCACGTCGTTCTCTTCGCTAAATTTTGTTTCATCTCAATATTTTTCTAATTCTAGCACGAGGTTTTGAATAAAACTCATGTGAAGAAAGTAACGCGAAATGGCAATTTTTTAATTGAAATAGACCATACTTATGGTTCTTTTTTTTGTTCTATTGTACTTGTTACCATCATTTATTTTTCTATTTATCTGTTGGATATTCATCTTCTTTTTTTTCTCATGTTTTTAGTTTTTTCTCTTTTTTGATGAAATATTCTCATGTTTTAGTTGGAAGATGGATGTTTTGTTTGCAATGCAGACATTTAGAATCCCTAAATCCATGTTTTGTAGTTATAATATGAAGTTGTGTTTGTAAAGGGAGAAAAGTCCTGAACGGTGCCTTTAATTTGCCAATCTCACCTAGGCCCATTACTAATTCTTTTTTAGTTGGATACCCATCCATGGAGATTGACTTAGAACTATTATGATGAGGAGAGAATCCCATAAACATGAATTTCATGTATATTTTATGTAAACGTACCTTTATAACGAAGAAATAAAACGAACATAACATGAAATATGAGACTTCACTTACTAAATGCGACTTCACTTACTAAACGAACATAACCTACCAAAATAGGATTAAAAATATGAGACTTCACTTACTAAATGCTAATTTTACAAACTTTCGCTTGCTATACTGATATTGTTTCTTATCACTCAAATTCAGCATCTTAAACAAAGTGATCTTAGGCACACGAAAACTAAACATCAATCTTAAACAATTAGATCTAGAAAGTAGGATTAGGTGAGTGAGGTCAGAGGTGAGGGTAGGAAGTGGGCACAGCAGGCTAAAACACTCTAGTAATGAAGCACAATATGGGTCTAGTATTGTTTAATTATAGGCACTTTCGGCCTTAGCTTTGTACTTTGTTACTTACTAGGCATGTAATCTCATTTCAAAGTTAGGTTTAACCATATATTAAATTAATTAAACATCACATCTCTATTGCACGTTTTGTGTGAAAGGGTTCAAACCTTTGAATTATATAACACACTCGAGTGTAACGAGTGGAGATGAAGGAGGTGATGTTCTCGGTTGATGACCGAGAGGGAGAGTGTCTCGGTTATAGCCGAGAGCTATGTGACAACTCTTGGTGAAGACCGAGAGTGGTGATGCTCGGGTATAACCGAGAGTGAAGGAGACTCTGTCTCGGTTGTGATAGCCGAGAGACCGAGAGAGGAAGATGATGGTCTCGGATAGACAACCGAGAAGATGAAGATCTTCAGGTGAAGGCCGAGAAGAAGGATGGTTGATAGTGATGAGAGATAACAGCTTAGGTAAATACCTTGGTTTTATTATTCACTTACAACTTGTATATTACATTATGAATGAACCTCTTTATATAGGTTTACATGAAGAAGAGTTTAAGGTTATCAAAACTTATCTAAACTAATCCTAAACTAATCTAAATTACAATCCTAATACCTAAGGAATCCTAGTTGTAGTAGGATTCCTATTTGGACCAAGTCCACTCGGTTTGGCCGAGTGGAGTGGATCTTCCAACACTCCCCCTCAAGTTAGAGCGGGAATGGAAGTAACGCCTAACTTGCCAATAATGTTCTTGAACGGTTCTGCCCCAAGTGGCTTTGTGAAGATATCCGCTAACTGATTTTCTGTACTGGTGAAGCGTGTGGCAATGACGTTGTCTTTGATCTTTTCACGAACGATGTGGCAATCTATCTCAATGTGTTTTGTACGTTCGTGGAAGACGGGATTATCAGCAATGTGGAGAGCGGCCCGATTGTCACAGTAAACTGTCATCGGGTCAGAGTGATTGATTCCAAAATCAAGTAGTAAATACTTGAGCCATTGTAATTCGCATGTGAGGATGGCTAAAGCTCGATATTCTGCTTCTGCCGAAGATTTTGCAACTGTGGGTTGCTTCTTTGATTTCCAGGAGAGAGGGCTGGATCCCAACATTGTGAAATACCCAGTAGTAGATCTACGGGTTGAAGGACAGCCAGCCCAATCCGAATCACAGTATCCTGTAATATGGAGAGAACTGTCTGCGGATAAGAAGACTCCTTTATCAAGAGTACCCTTCAAGTATCGTAGAACGCGATGAGCTGCGTCTAAGTGTACTTGGCTAGGTGTTTGCATGAACTGACTGAGGTTGTTTACGGCAAAGGTGATATCCGGCCGTGTAACCGTTAAGTAAAGTAATCTGCCTATGAGACGGCGGTAAACCGACAGATCTGGTAAAGGTGTACCGTCGGTGGGACTGAGACGTAATTTTTGTTCCATGGGAAACTCAGAAGGACGTGCAGCGGTGAGTCCAGAATCTTTTAAAATATCAAGAGCATATTTCCTTTGACATAGAAATATGTCTTGTGATGAGCGAGATACTTCGATACCAAGGAAGTATTGTAGGCGGCCCAGATCCTTTAGTGAAAAAGCTTTATTTAGAAATATTTTTAACTGGGAAATAGCATGATCATTATTTCCCGTGATAATTATGTCGTCTACGTAGACGAGGACATAGATTTGAGTGGAGTGAGATCTAAAAGTAAAAAGAGAATAGTCACTTTTAGACTGAGAAAAGCCACGTTCGATGAGAACGGAGGAAAATTTTGAAAACCATTGTCGAGAGGCCTGTTTGAGACCATAGAGAGATTTATGGAGACGACATACTTTAGACTCCCCCTGAGATGAAAAACCGGGGGGTAATTTCATGTAGACTTCTTCATGAAGGTCGCCTTGAAGAAAGGCGTTATTGACATCCAATTGATGGAGAGTCCACCCTTTAATGGCGGCAAGAGAGAGAAGGACGCGAACAGTTACTAATTTAGCAACTGGAGCAAAAGTGTCATTATAGTCTAATCCCTCGATTTGGGTATAGCCTTTGGCTACTAGGCGGGCTTTATATCGCTCTATAGATCCATCGGATTTGAATTTAATTTTATACACCCATTTGCAACCGATGGGCTTTTTGCCGGGTGGTAAAACAGTGATTGTCCAGGTTTTATTTTCTTCCAAGGCTGAAATTTCCTTGGCCATGGACTCCTTCCAATGAGGGGACTTCATTGCTTGAGTGAAGGAGGTTGGTTCGGTAGATGATAAAACCGAAGAGAGAAATTGTTGATGAGAGTTTGAAAACGAGTTAATGGAAAAATAGTTTTCAAGAGGATATTTAACAATGTTAGTATTTGAACACACATAGCCATCTAGATGACTAGGCGGGCGGCGAGACCGAACCGGTCGGCCGGAATCAGTAACGACGAAGTCGGAGATCCGGACGTCGGATGGAGGAATCGGCAATGAAGAATCACTGCTCGGTGGTGTAGATAAACTTTCTGGAGGCACACCAGTACCCGGGTCCTCATTAGAAATTACTGGAGGCACCCCTGATGGGTTAGACGGTCCACTGTTAGGTGGACCTGAAGTCGGGTCAGCAGGGGTGTCTGAAGGCACCCCTGTCGCCGAATGCAGACTCCCGGGGACAGGAACAGCAGATTCATCAGTGAATCTGCTGCTGTCCGCCGGTGGAATGGAACGAATTTTATCGTTTGTCGGAAAGACAAACGTGTCGTCGTCGTCGATAGTGATGAAGGGTTCCGGACGCGAGAGAGAGGGTTGTTCCATCGGTGTGGATGACATCGGGAATCGGTTTTCAATAAAGGTCACATCACGTGAGGTATAAATACGTCGGGTGGAGATATCATAGATTCGATAACCCTTTTGTCCGTTCGGATAACCAAGGAAGATGCCGGCGGAAGAACGAGCATCCATCTTAGTTTTGACCAAAGGAATTCGGGCATAACAAAGACATCCGAATACACGTAAGTGTGAAAGATTTGGAGGAGAACCCATGAGGATTTCATGAGGTGATTTTCCATCAAGAATAGGTGTAGGTAACTTGTTAATGAGATAGACGGCGGTTAGAACGCATTCTCCCCAAAAAGAGAGAGGGAGATGAGCTTGAAGACGTAAAGAACGTGCAATTTCAAGAATGTGACGGTGTTTGCGCTCAACAACACCGTTTTGTTGAGGTGTATAGGTACAACTACGTTGGTGGGAAATTCCCTTTTCAAGAAACCAACGTTGTAGAGAAGTATTCATAAACTCGGATCCGTTGTCCGTTCGAATTGTTTTAATGTTACAATTGAATTGTGTGTGAACGTAATTAGAGAAATTCATAATTAACGTATTTGAGTCCGATTTGGAATTCATGAGAAATATCCAAGTACAACGTGAGAAGTCGTCAACAAGGGTTAGAAAATAACGACACCCGGAGGTGGAGGGGACCGGAAAGGGACCCCATAAATCCATATGTACTATGTCAAATATACTTGAAGAAGTAGTAGTACTATTAGGAAAAGGTAAGCGACTTTGTTTAGAAAGGGGACATAATTCGCACGGTACTTTATTTGATAAAAAATTAAACTTCATACATGGAAGTCTAGAATTAAAATATTGAAAACGTGAAAAAGATGGGTGGCCAAGACGGCAATGCCATAAAACAAAAGACTCATGACTAGAATTATCTCGAACTAAATTTGAAACTGGAAAGATGGGACGCTCCGTGCGAAGGAAATAAAGGTCATCATGAAGACTACCAAGCCCAATCTCCGTCTTCGTTTTTCGGTCCTGAAAAAGACACAAATCATGGTCAAATAGGACGGTACAACGAAGGGATTTAGAAATCTGAGAGACAGATATGAGATTAAATTGAAAAGAAGGGATGTGAAGAACATCCTCTAAATAAAATCTATTCGTAAAATAGATGGTACCAATATGATCAACCTTGACTCGGGAGTCATCCGGTAATCGGACATATAAATCCGGTGGTGCAAGGGAATAAGAAGAGAATCTTGAAAGATTGGAACAAATATGTTTAGCGGCTCCTGAATCAATAACCCATGGAGGATGAGAAGAAGAAGAGTACTTACCTGTGAGATTGATGAGTGGATCCTTGTTGGTGCCGTTAGAGTGGTCGGTTGGTTGCCTATTGCGTTCCAATAATGCTAAAATACCTTGATATTGCTCATGAGTAAAAGATGACGTTGCAGGCACCCCCGAACCATTATGGTTCATAGCCGAACCGTTAGTGTCCATAACCGAAGCAGTCACGGGATCTTGGCGTGAACGGTTCCTTCTACGTTGACCGTAGTTGGGTGGATACCCATGTAATTTGTAGCACGAGGAAACATCATGTCCATGAATTTTGCAATTTTCGCAAAAGGGTCGAGGACGTTTAGTACGTTGTCTATCGGAACCGTTGAATCGGTTATGTGAGTAATCGTTGGAACCAACCACTAGGGCAGCAGTGTTAGAGTCAACATTCATGGGAGTAATGAGATTTTGTTGAACCTCTTCTTGCTTGATAAGTGAATGTATGCGAAGAATTGAAGGGAATGGTTCAATTAACAAGATTTGACTCCGAATTGATGAGAACCGGTCATTAAGACCTTGAAGAAATTCCATAGCTCTATCTTGGTTGGTTCTTTCAACCAAAGAGCGACCATGACCACATATACAAGGCTCGGTGATTAGCAAGGAATTGAGTTCATCTTGAAGAGCCTTGAGATGTGTAAAATACGTAGAAACGTCTAAATTCTCTTGTTTGAGACAAGAAATAGCTCTCCTTAATTGAAAGATTTTAGGAGCATTGGTTTGATGAAATCTATCAAAGAGATTCTTCCATATATCGGATGCCGTCTCATCATATAAGATAGATGATCGAAGAGGTGGGTCTACCGAATTAATAAGCCAACTAGAAACGAGATCGTTACATCGTCCCCATTGTTCTAATTCATTAGGATCGGTGGGTTTATCGATGCTTCCATCTACGAAACCTAGTTTGCCCTTTGCCCTTAAAGCTTTTGACATTCCTCGAGACCATGAGGAGTAATTATCACCGGTTAGAAGTGGTGTAATAAGAATAGTAGTAGGAGAATCCGAATGGTGAACATCAAACGGCCCACTATTGAGATTAGTGTGAATTTGAGAAGTTTCCGAAGTTTCGGGAGTAGTCATGATTCAAAAAAAAATTTGAAGGCTCTTATACCATGTGAAAGGGTTCAAACCTTTGAATTATATAACACACTCGAGTGTAACGAGTGGAAATGAAGGAGGTGATGTTCTCGGTTGATGACCGAGAGGGAGAGTGTCTCGGTTATAGCCGAGAGCTATGTGACAACTCTTGGTGAAGACCGAGAGTGGTGATGCTCGGGTATAACCGAGAGTGAAGGAGACTCTGTCTCGGTTGTGATAGCCGAGAGACCGAGAGAGGAAGATGATGGTCTCGGATAGACAACCGAGAAGATGAAGATCTTCAGGTGAAGGCCGAGAAGAAGGATGGTTGATAGTGATGAGAGATAACAGCTTAGGTAAATACCTTGGTTTTATTATTCACTTACAACTTGTACATTACTTTATGAATGAACCTCTTTATATAGGTTTACATGAAGAAGAGTTTAAGGTTATCAAAACTTATCTAAACTAATCCTAAACTAATCTAAATTACAATCCTAATACCTAAGGAATCCTAGTTGTAGTAGGATTCCTATTTGGACCAAGTCCACTCGGTTTGGCCGAGTGGAGTGGATCTTCCAACATTTTGCTTCGTCTTTATGTAATTTATTAAATAGATATTGAAAAGAAAAAAAAATAAGTTGATTAAACAATTTTCACGCCCTTTCATTCCGATTTTAGGTTCTTCCATCGTATTCTTTTTCTTTTTAAATCTCCATCACCTACTCTATCGAGATGCTGAGAAGGCCCCAATATAGCACTAAAAGCACCACCACTATTTCATTCAACCTTCTCATAAAAATTGAGAGGAGATTGTTTGTCTATAACATATTCATATAGATTTAGGCATGTACCCCATCTAGAGGATATATACCCCCATATGTGTGTGTACATATACCAAAATTTAACTTGGTGGCTCAAAAAAGTAGTAAGAAAACCATTTAAGTTGAAAATGGTTCTAGAATACCTAATAGAAGCTAATTGTCCATACACTAATATATAAATAGATGGATGACTTAATCAATAATCAACCCCTTTGGTATGTATCCATTTATTTCAAACAATGAACAACCCTAAGTTTATAGTTTACTTATATTGCTCTTTTATTATTTGCCTATGGACTATGGTAGGTAATTGATTGAATATTAGTTTACATACCCTAAGAAAGAATCCTGATTTGATGTTCTCAAACAATTGAATATCACACATTGGTTCTAACCTATATATACAATGCTCCTATGTCTAAGTTGCATTACATGAAAAAGTTACAATTGTTATTCGATTTATTTGTCAAATCTTTAATAGACCAATTTGAACTAACTGATCAAGCAATTTAATACGAATATATTTCATTAACTTCTATTTTGTCATATTGTAAAACGGACTGAAGTAGAAAATGATCATCTTTTCTTTAACTGAATACACGCGATATCTCATGGCATGACGTCGTTCAAAGAAGAAAATGCCAAATAAACTTACGTTTCAATCCGAGATTAAGTCCGTCAAGTCATAAATCACTTCTTTTTAGTAACATGGAACATGTACTGTCCTAAATACGTTTTTTCAATCAGAAAATATTGGCAAAAAGTACAATATTCCAAAAACGATTCACGACCTTTCTCCGACTTTTAGGATCTATTACACTAATTCACGATAAAAAAAAAATCAGGGAGAAAAAGATTAGTATATGACGTAAAAGTATTTCACACCAATACAATTTTTATATTGATAACAATATCTACACAGTAATATCCTTTTGAGCAATCTGATAGATTGCTTTATTCCAACTTAATTAAGCCAATAATCCAGCTAAGCAAATCAAATTGTGTCGCATCCCAATAAATATTTTCATGAAGTATCAAAATGTCATGTATGATATACAATCCAGTCTATGTCGAGAAAAATGAAGAATAACAATATTTAAATAAATTACTCACTTAAACATGTACTATAGTTTAACCTTTTTTTTTAAAGGCAATTATTTTACTTGTTGCAGTAAGGAAAATAATAGAGTTAATTCCTATATGACCCCCTACTTTGTGACCAGCTTCCTTTATGGCCCCCTTTTTTTCGTAAATTTAAATATTACCCCCTATTTTCAGGTAAATGTCATTACTACCCTTCTTAATAATAAATTTAAAACATTAAATAAAAAATATTTCCACCTCACCCCTCTCTCTCTCCACCTCATCTCTCCCTACACCTCACCCCTCTCTCTCTCTCTCCAATTCACCTCTCTCTCTCTCTCCAACTCACCTCTCTCTCTCCAACTCACCTCTCTCTCTCTCTTCAACTCACCCCTTTCTTCTCCGGCAAGGTGGCCGGAATTTTCCGACCGGCCACCTTCAAACCTAAAAAAAAAAATTCTCTCTCCTCTCTCTCTCTAAATTTTTTTTTTTTTTTAAAATCTCTCAACTCTCTCTCTCTAAAACTCCGGCGAAGGGGGTTTCCCTTCGCCGGAGCACGGCAGACCTTTAACGGTCTGCTCGTGAACAGACCAGATCTGGTCTGTTCACGGCTCCGGCGAAGGGAAACCCCCTTCGCCTGAGTTTTTAGAGAGAGAGAGAGATGAGAGGAAAAAAAAAATTTTTTTTTTTTTTTTTTTTGGAGGTCGCCGGCCGGAAAATTTTCCGGCCGGCGACTATATTCGAAGAAGATGAAGGTGAGTTGGAGAGAGAGAGAGGAGTGAGTTGGAAAGAGAGAGAGGTGAATTGGAGAGAGAGAGAGAGAGAGAGGGGTGAGTTGTAGAGAGAGATGAGGTGGAGAGAGAGAGAGAGAGGGGTGAGGTGAAAATAAGTTTTTTTAAATGTTTTAAATTTAGAATTAAGAAGGGTAATATTGACATTTACATGAAAATAGGGGGCCATATTTGAATTTACGAAAAAAAGGGGGCCATAAAGGAAGCTGGTCACAAAGTAGGGGGCCATATAGGAATTAACTCAAAATAATAATCTGGATTACTATTATTATAACTAAAGGTTGAATTTTGAAAATCTAACAAAAAATGAAAAATTAAAAGAGTAGCTCAAAATTCAATGAGAATAAATTTAAATAATACTAGTAATTAAGTTTCGTCTTTCCAAAAAAAAGTTACTCTAATAAAAGAATAGTTCAGTCATGTGTATTCCACGTGCAAGTCTCTCCTACATGCACGAAGAAGGATTCTCTAAAATTTGACATTTCCAACACTATTTCGTTTATTATATGATATCTAGTCTTTTTCATAAGTTTTACATTGTTTTTCTATCATGAAGCTCTTTCAGTTTACTCTTCGAAGTTAAATAATGCTACAAGTTGCAACAAATATTTATAAGAAAATTTGTTAAGATATTACTGCTAAAAAGAGTGTTTACTTGGGACTCTATGTCTCTATGACTCTATCCCCACTCTTAGGAGTCGGGGGTAGCTTGGTAGCTTTGCCAAATTCCATTAAACGTAAGAAAACTAGTTACATCATATCCACATAAAATCAACTAGGGTCCTAGTTTATACAAGTTACTAATGGGCCCATATTTGATGGGACCAAAAGTGAATAAAAATGCATACAATTCGGTTTTGACTAATTGCATGTGTACCTTATTTTAGTCAGGGGCGGATCCATGGGGGTGCGAGGGGGTGCCGTCGCACCCCCTGGATCCTCCCGAAAAAAAAATATACTAGCAGTATTATTTTAAAAAAAATATATATATCTATATACGAATATGTATATATATATATATATATGTTGTGATGTGACAATAAAACACAAAGAAGTCTTTGGCCTTGTGGTTAAAGTGCGGGTTAGGGTTGTGTAATATCGTGAGGAGTTCGATTCTGGCTACAAGCATTTTCAGGGAATTTTTACTTTTATGTTTTTCTATATATACCATATCGTGTGGCTATATGACATCAAGTGAAATTTGACTCAATGGTTGAGGCATTAAGTTTTTGACGCATGGAGCATGAGGTACTGAGTTCAAGTCCTTCGTAAACCTTTCAAACTTCAATTCATCTACCATATATCCTATACAATTCAATTCATCTCCCCTAAAATTTATAAACTTCAATCATCTACTATAAATCAACTCAATTCTCTACCTTTACATATATCTCCCATTTCTTCATCTCAGACCAACCAAAACCGCTTCTTCTTCATCTAATCAAGTATTCAAACTCAACTACCAACAAAGGAAATATATTTTACAAGAAAAATTTATTCGAGTTCATCTAGTTCAACACCAGAAGTTCCAGACTCGACTCCAACGTTATTTTTCATTCCAACACCCGGACCAACTCCAACGCTGGAACTGACTCTGACATCGGTAAGTCCTCTCGAATTTAATTTACCAACTTTACCAATTGATCCGGAGTTTAGACTACCAATTTCAAGTTATGAATCAAATATAGAGATGAAATTTGTATACACTATTTACAACGTGATCCATTTCAGTCAAATGACTGTAATTTTTCTAAAGACAATAATGGAAGACGTTTCATTCCATTTTGGTCTAATGATCATCAAGAGTGGTTTAAAATATAGTGTTGAAAAAGATACTGCATTTTGTTTGTTTTGTTATGTTTTTAAAACGGTAAAGTTGGTCGGGATACCGTTTGTTAATGGAGGTTGGAATAGTTCGAGAAAACTTAACCGGGTAATGAAGCATGTTGGCAAAATGAAAAGTCAACATTATGATGCTCGGATTAGTTTTATAAATTTGATGAATCAACAACAACATATTACAACAGCATTAGATAGACATTCCAAATATGAAGTTTTTGGTGAAATTGACAATGAGTCGATTATGCGAACATTTCAAAATATGAGCTCTCTTAGAGGTCAATTGCGTTTGTAATCGTCAATATAGTAATATACTTAATGAATGTAAGTATTTTATTAATTACTGTGTTTGCAAAAAAAAAAAAATTATTTAGGTATATAAATCTGCACCCCCTAAGCGAAAATCCTGGATCCGTCCCTGGTTTTAGTTATTAACCCTTTAAGTTTAGGATGACACTTCTCTAGTCCTATGAATTATTGTGCTATTCTCTCTTGGCATGCCTATGGTCTATGGACGGAATTAAAAAAGAAAGATACTAATAGAATTTGGTACCAAACATTGATTGATTTAATGACTTTCATCACTACTAAAAGGAAAGGAAAAGAAAGAGATATTTAGACTTTAAAGCCAATAAGTGTTCAGTATAGAGTATAGACGGACTTAACTATAGTAATTTTTTTTGGAAAAGTTATTTTGGGTAAATGGTATTTTTACCGCATTCTAAATTTCGTGCGTCAATCCAAAAGTACACATATTTTTGAAAACTTAAAAAAAAAATCATTTTTAGACCGAAGTCTACAATTCTTATCTTCCTGAATGAATCCATCATTGTGAGTCAGATAGTTTACAACCTTATAATATTACAACAAATTTGTTTGTTGGATTAATGCATTATGATGTTCCTAAATAAAAGTTAAACCGTCCAAAGAACATGTTAGAACATATGATACGAAGAACAATACTATCACCGAAAAACCTTATGTAGAATAACACAAATATCTGGAGTGGTAAACTTATTCTTTGAGAATAACACAAATAAACATGTACTTTGTTAGGCAAAAGTTATGTTGGGAACTTGGGTCTTTAAAACACAACTGCACCAAAAAAAAAGAGTTAATTTAGTGGTGACCCCAACAAAATTTATGGTGCTGATTCTTCTTCATAATACAAGGTTTGGTCCCTTGTGTCTTTCTTTAGGTGTTTGGGACCCGTCTCCTCACATGCAGAGACATGTGAACATGTGAGGATTTCAAAGGATAAGCATAAAGTGTAGTTACAAGATATTACCACCCATTTGGTGTGCCCTTATATCTGGGGAACCCTGTCATATCAATAGGCCCTATTGTGAGGTCGGGACCCCTTGGGCAGAAATATGACCCCTATTATTTACATCTTTCATGGTCAACCCACAAGGACATCTAGGCCATTAAGGCACAGATATTACATAAAACTTGTTAAACTTATTACTTCCATTCAATCAAGTGCTAGTAATCTAGTAACATAATGGTATCATATCATGTCCACTTGAATTTGATTACTTATGACATGGTTTTATCAATTTTGTGGGCATAGTTACGACCATGCAGATTTCAATCATGAAATTTACAGAGTAATTGGACGACTAAACATTAATATATTCTTAAATTTAGCCATCTTTTTATATATATATATATATATATGTGTGTATATATATGTGTGTGTTCGTGTTTCATAGCATGTTATTCTCTGGAGAGAAGATGGCCTAAATATTCGCAGACAAACTAATTCCTAAATAGTACATTTGATCATGGTTTTTTGCTTTATCATTTTACAATATTTTGCTTTTACTTTTTTATCTTTTTCATTGTCGTAAACCAAATATAGTAACATAAACACACGGTTTCTACATTTTACATTATGTTTAGTCTTCATAATTAGTACAGTAGTCAAATATAAGTCCTTGTTATAGTAGCATCCAAAATACTAAATATTACACAATCTTCGACTCTTGTAAAAAATAGAATAACTGGAGAAAGGATACTTAGAGCTCTTTCTTTACTTTTAAAATGAAGAAATTTGTGATAATGTCACAAAGGATTGTTTTCTTTATTTTCATAATGTATTTCATTGAGCTTTGAGAGAGCTTTGTTGACTATATTCAACTGCCACCAAAAGAGTAGCAAAGTTATCAAGGTCTTCAATCATCACTGTACTTCCTCCTGTGGTCACTTCATTTTTTATTGGGTATTAAGGTTTGTGTTCTAATAAGTCATAACAAAAATAAAATATAAAAAGTAAAAAATAATTGGCCTTTAAAAAAGATCCCCTTTAAGTGGGAAGAGAACTTGGAGATCTGATATACAATATATTTAAAAGAAAAATAGACTTTCATATTATTCATTATCGTCTCCATACTTTCTTCATTTCTCCATGCTATGATAACTTCATATGTATAAGGTCACTATGTAGGGCAATTCTCAAATCATTTGTTTAAGAATGCGGGCATAAAACATCCTCTAAACTTTTATAAAAATAATGACTTCAATATAATTAGTGCAAGTAAATTTCTAATGTTGTAAGAAAATGTGGCTTCAAATTTCAGACCTTGACAAAAATTGAAAATAGGGTAATGTGGGGTATGAGAATTCATTTTTCAACTAATGGAGAAGGGCAACTTCTTTTGCTTGCAACTAAAGTTCTTACTTGGAGTGATAAGATTTCTATCATTTCTTTCACATCGAAAGGATACTTGTCGATTTAGTGTTTGATTTTCAATTGATCTAGTCTTTAAGTGTGATTAGATATCATCCTTACCGATACTTATTTTAACAATTTTACCTCTCTTTCTTTAATTAAATTTATATCATACGAAATAGACGTAATTTCTCCTTGAAATCTTAGTTTTGTTCGGTACATGTCATATCATAATTTAATACTTAACTGCACGTTCTATTTTTTTTTTATAAAGATGGTTTGATATACTGTATAATTTAAGTTCTTTCCAAACAATTTATTAGTTGGAACATTTCAGAGTTATGGGGTACATAAATCATTGAGGACCCATTATTCTAAAATAAAGAAGATTTAGAAAAAGGGGGAAAGGAAATAGGGCCCAAATACAGCAGGTATTGAGTGGTGGTGATAACAAAGAATAGGATTCAGTGATATTCATATCTTGCTCTGAAGAAGGTTAGCATGTTGGTATGCATGATGAATGGTGGACAAGATATGATGGAGTTACAGTTGTACGGATTAGATAGTGGTAGAGATGATGGGACATCTCTCCCTCTCTCTCTCTCTCTCTCTCTCTCTCACAGTGGATGATCTTTTTCTCTCCACCATTCCATTATCTCGTTCAACCTCACCTTCTTCCCACCAATAATACTGTCTCTCTATAATATCCTACTCCATCACTACCAAAAATAATTTTATCAATAAATAGTTTCTTTTTTTGCAATATCAATATATAGTTGAGTTCATAATTTTTTTTTTTTTGAAAAAACGACTACGATTTATGTTAGTCGTTACAAAACATTGATACATGGAGACGATTTGATAAGCACGATACTGTCGAAATACTACTGAGCCTAAAGCCCGACGATGACATGTAACCTACACAAACTGCTTTATTTTATACCCCAAGTTCAATATTCTTAGATTAAACTGCATACATCTATACAATTAGAGAAGGTTATTTGTCAGAACACATCTTCCTATTAAATGGCTAAGATTAAACTTACCAACTTATCTTCCAGATTTACATTCAATGAGTAAAGATTACCCCAGGGCTGTGCCTGAGAATTTCGGGGCCCCGTGCCAAATTTGGTTGTAGGCCTTTCGGACGACAAAAAATTAGCAAAAATCGAACCAAATGCTAGATAATCTACCAGTAGATAGATGAAAACTATAGATGAATCCAAATGCATTTTGAAGAAAATAGTCGTAGAAAAAAAATATATCTTTTGATATCATTTTTATAAGAGATTTGCGAACGAAAAATACTTTTTATTTTATCTCATTATACTTATAAGTTATAACTACATTTAATATAACGAAATTCTAAATTTTCATAAATGCTGGATCTTAAAAAAATTTACCTATTATTGGAATTTTATTGCTTAAAATCACATTAGATAATACAAGAGTTAGAATATTTATTAAAAAATACATATATATATATATATATATATATATATATATATATATTTACCTCTTGTTAGGATTTAACGATATTACTCTTTAACCTCATAAAATCACACAAGAATGAAAAAATTGACATGCATGTGGCTTGAACATGGGTCTATTGGGTAAGAACTCACACACATGACCAGCCGAGCTGGTATACGTTATGTGTTGAACATACCATCTTTCCTTTTAATATAATAAAGTTACGTGAACCTTTTTATCAATTGGGCCCTTTGGTGGTGGGGGGCCCTGTGCGGGCGCCCTGCCCGCACCCCCCACCACACGGCCCTGGATTACCCCTCTCAAATTTATTTACAAAAATTGAGATTACAGTACTGGTTGTGCCCACCCGACACGGGTTATACCCTCTTACATTTATATAATGAGGGAGTACGGTATTTCTTTTTAGAACATAATCTCTTCTTCAATGGCTAAGATTACACCTCTCAAAATTTATCTCCAAGATCTGAAATTATACCTCCCAAGCTATATATTTAATGACTAAGATTACATTTCCCAAACTTCACTCTAACAGTTGAGATTATATATAGAATTGTTTGTGCCAACCTGTAATTCAATCTATATGAAGTCTATATCGTGAATCTAAAGTATTTGAGTTCCTACTCCCAAATGTCTAAACATCTCTCAAGAAAAAAATAATATAAAGGTAACAAGGTAACATAAAAAAGATAATGACATTTTTTCCACGGTAATTTTTATTTATTTTTTTTGTTTTTTAAGAGAAATTTGGTGTGACAATCATGTCTCTAACACACATACCACTCCTTATAATTATATTTTAGATTTTTTTGAGACAAAGTAATATCTATTGATAAGAAGTTAGGATATTACAATGAGATATAGTGCAAGTTTGAAGACAATTAAAGAAACAAGTGTTTGTCTTCCTAGAACTAGTTGCTATGTTATGAGCTAAGAAATTGAACTGCCTATTTACAAACACAAAATCTACTTGATCAAGAGAAGTAGCTATGCTCTTCACTTGTTTCAAGACCTTCTTTGCAGTCCAATGAACGGTATTCCGTCGACCATTCAAAAAGTTGGAAACATTTGTTGAGTCTCCCTCCAAAATAAGACGATTTATGTTGTGTCTTCTTGCCCATACCAAGCCAAAATAACAAGCCTTGCTCTCCCCTTCATCCACCGATATGCTTAGGAGTTTTGTTGATCCTTTGGCAAGTTGGGTACCTGTACAGTCCGTAACAGAAATAGCAATATAAGTGGTTAGTGATGTTCTGTCCCAGGCTGCATCATAATTAATTTTGTATAGGCCCTGAGGAGGTGGTGACCAGTTAGTGATAGTAGGTGCTTGGTTTGATTTGTATGTTCTCAGGTTCATAGTTTGGATTGTGATGAAACTATCTACTGAGAGGTATAGTGTTTGAAGATCCAGATTTCCACTCCTAAAGACTATATCACATCTATGTTTCCACAGTTGCCAAATAATGGTTGCTATGGTTTCTAAGGGGGTCAGGGAGTTATTGTAGCTGATGTTTAAACCCTTATCATAGTGTACTTTGAACCATTCCTCAAATGTTGTTACCTCAGGCTGGTGATGATGAGAAGGTAAACAATGATTAATCACTTCCTGTGTGACTTTGCAATTTTGGAGAAGGTGCATGATAGATTCATCATTTTCTTTGCAAAGAGGGCATATAGTGAGGATGTTTTCCATGTATCTGTTGAGGAGAAGGTTGACAGGAAGGATACCATTTTTCATTTTCCATAAGAAGAGAAGTATTCTCGGATGTACTCTGAGGGACCATATTTGCTTCCAAATAGGGTCAATCACAGAAGTTTGATATGGACTATTGAAAGTCAGATGCTTATACATAGATGAAACAGAGTATTTGCCATCTTGAGTGATGTTCCATCTAATGGTGTCTTGGTTTGAAGATATAGGAATGGAAAGGATTCTGTCAATTATATGAGCTTGGAACAGTGATTGAAGGAGTGTAAGATTCCAAGTTGAAGAAGAGGTGATTAGTTGAGAGACCCAAGTATAGTTCCTGTTAGAGTCTGTGTGGCCCAAGGGAGGTATTCCTGGAATCCAATAACTGTCCCATATATTGATACTTTGTCCATTTCCAACTTCCCAGAAGATGTGTTGGTCAATCTTATGTTGGTTATTTGCTATATTCCTCCATAACCAAGATGCTGTTGAGGGGACAGGTAGAGCAGCTTGGGTGTCAAAATTGTATTTGTCAGCCAAGAATTTGACCCAAAGGGAGTTTGGATTAGCTCTAATGTCCCAGTTCAGTCTGCTCCTTAATGCTTCATTATCAATTTTTGTATCTCTAAATCCCAGACCCCCTAACACTTTTGGTTTGCATATAGAACTCCAGTTCTTGAGGTAGAGAGGTTCGTTGTTACTCTTAGTTCCCCACCAGAAATCTCTCTGCAGAGATGAAATAGCTTTTGTAATCTTCTTTGGGAGATTGAACAAAGCCATCTGGTATCTAGGGGCAGCAGATAAGGAGGACTTAATCATCTCTCCTCTTCCTGCCTGAGAAAGAAGGTTCTTTTTCCAAATACTAAGCTTCTTTTGAAGTTTTTCTAGGATTGGGAGAAAGGGTGTGGTTTTTTATCTAGAGATAAAAATATTTGTTCCAAGATAAGGATCTTGCTGGTTGATATGCTTAACTTTTAGAATTCTGGCCACAATTCTACAATGCTTCTTATGTGCATTTGAACTGAAAAACAGGCCACTTTTGTTGAAGTTTATCATTTGGCCTGAGGAGCTTCCAAAAGTTTGAAGAAGATCTAGAAGGTTATGGACAGAAGGGATGTCCATTTTTAGAAACAAAAGACAATCATCAGCAAATAGCAGGTGAGAAACAACAGGAGATGTAGATGAGTGTTTGAACCCTTGTATTAGTCCCAAGGATTGAGCATTGTGTAGCATTCTACTAAAGGCTTCCATGCAGATTATGAAAAGATATGGAGAAAGGGGGTCCCCTTGTCTCAGTCCCCTAGAAGGTTTAAACAGAGGTCCTGGAATACCATTTAGAAGAACAGATGATGTGCTGGTACTGATGCATTGATGGATCAGGTTACAGAACTTGGGTGAAAACCCCAACTTGCTGAGAATGTCAAGAAGAAAGTTCCACGCCACTCTATCAAAAGCCTTACTCATATCAAGTTTCAAACCCAGGTACCTTTGTTTGCCTTTTTGATACCTCATAGACTGAGCAATCTCAGTTGCTAGGATTATGTTATCTGTCCCATGCCTACCAGGGACAAAAGCTGATTGATTTGGACTTATGATGGAGTCCAGCAGGGGTTTAAGCCTGTTTGCTAAGATCTTTGAAATGATTTTATAAGTTGTGTTGCAAAGGCTTATTGGTCTGAAGTCAGATGGTTGGGATGGATTTGCAGTCTTTGGGATGAGGGCTATATGGGTTTGATTGATGTCTTCTGCAATAATTCCAGATATGAAGAAAGTCTGCACCATGCTAATAACATCAAAAGCAATAGTATCCCAATTTTGATGATAGAAGGAGGCAGAGAAACCATCTGGTCCAGGGGATTTATCAGCCTTGAGATTGTGGACTATCTGCTCAATTTCCTCAGAGGAAGGAATGTTAGTTAACATGCTGTTATTCTCCTCAGTGATGCTATGATGAAAGAGATTTTCCAGGTTCTTGAGGGGTGTGGTGAGGTTTGAAGATAAGATGGAATTAAAATGTGTTTTGAGAATTGATTCTATATCTTGATTTTTTACTACCCAATTCCCTGTCTCATTCTTAAGCCCTCTGATTCTGTTGTTCCTAGCTCTAGATGAGGCTAAAGCATGGAAAAACTTTGTGTTTCCATCTCCCAAGGTGATGATTTTATCTCTGGATTTAAGCTTCCAGAACCTTTCCTGTTCATCCAGTAAAGAGTTCAAACTTTTTAGCAGAGTAGTATATCTACTTTTGTCTCTGCAGGATTGTATTTGGGAAGAAATATCATTGATTTGATTTAGCAGAGTATTATAGTGATGTTTATTCCAATCTTGGAGAATTGGTTGAAGTCCAAGCAGTTTGTTGTGGACTTTTACCTCTGGATGGGATATGTCCTCTTGGGACCAATGGGAGCTTATGAGGGATTCCAATTCAGGATCATTGAACCAAATAGGGTTGTATCTGAAAGGCTTGCTTCTTCTAGTTGGTTCAGTTGTGGTGTGGAGTAGAATGGGGTGATGGTCTGAACCTATCCTGTGCAAATGAGAAACTGTGGTATGAGGGAAGAGGCTGAGCCAATTTTGATTTGCTAGAGCTCTGTCTAGTAATTGCTCCACTAATGTGTCATTTCCCTGATTATTTGTCCAAGTGAAGGATGAACCAATGTAAGGAATTTCTAGAAATCCCTTCTCTAGGACAGTGGATGTAAGTTGTCTAAGTTGTTGAGCAGAGGGTGTGCTTCCTCCTCTTTTTTCATGAGGATGGAAGATAATGTTGAGGTCCCCTATCATAAGTTGAGGCAAGTTCATTGTCTCTGTCTTGTTGAAGTAATCCCCCATACTATTCCAGAAATCCATCTTGTTTGAACTATTTGGTTCACCATATACAAAAACAAGAGAAATTTTCCTGTTGTCTTGAATTGTGTTTGTAGTAATGTGAATCCAATTTTTACTTTGGTGCAGGATTTGAGTGTTGAAATGGTTCTTAAAGCCAATAGCTAATCCTCCACTAAGGCCATCAGGAGGCTGAATAATGAAGTTATCCAAATTATATGAGGATAGAATCCTAATAACAAAAGAGTCATTCTTCTTTGTTTCTGAGAGGAAAAGAAAGTCAGGATCATGAATTCTGACTAATTTATGTTGGCCATGTAGTAACATAATATTTTTGATCTTTAATTAATGGTTTCGATTTTTCTTTGTCGGGATTCTCTTTTGTTAGCATGGTATTTGAATCATATTTACTAGTTCGAAATCATTACTTACAATTGTGTGCTAAATACTATAGCATTATAACTTTTCAACGGGACATTGTGGCGAATTGGCCAAAGGCTAGTGTGTCTAGCCAAATGACTAATGTCTGGTGACATCTTGCCTCATAGACGCGATATATCTTTGATCGGTAGGCAGACTGTTGTGGAGGATCAACACGACTCCTTTATTATTGAGCAGCAAATTGGCGCGTTTCTTTTTTTTTTTGCCGACACAACCACTTTTTCTTTTGTTGAAACTGATACAATTATACTTTTTTTTTGTTGAACTGATACAATTATACTCTCTTTAAGTATGTGTATACAGTACATATAATCTCGAGATGAGAAAGTAAAATTTTTTTTTTTTTTTTGTTGAGAAAGATGAGAAAGTAAAATGAGTTGTAAATATCATATATGTTTAGCTAGGAAAGGCCAATGGGGACAGGCTTCACAAAAGATCAAAAACTACTTTCCACTTATTTCAATAAGACATTGAAAAGTACTCATTGCTCTTTAACTTAAGCACTTAAATTAAAGGGAAAACAGAAAGAGGTCCTCGTAAAACTCTTTCCATATGTAATGGACCACTCATTTGATGTTTGATCTGTGAATCGAGGAACTTATATCATCAATAACAATTCAATGCCTTTATTTCTTCTTATATCGATTGGTCCAACTATACAAAGGATTTGATTATCTCTAGTACTTTAATGATAAACTGAAAAGAAAAGAAGCTAAACTACCATGACAAATCAAAGTACAATTATACATTAATGTTGTAGTAAATGAATGTTATGATCTCATCAAAAAAAAAAAATGAATGTTATGTATCCTACAAATTTACCATAAACAGACGAACAACATTGATTTTGTATACAAATTTACCATTGCCCCCATTGAAATAAACATAAATTTCCTATTTACTATTTTAGGTGGCAAGCTTGTAATGATCAAAATATTCATATGGAAACCAGAAATTATTATACTCCATTGGTTTACTTACAAGTTGAATCATTTTAGTGGACGTAAAAGTAAAAAAGGAAATAAAAAATCAAGAAGAACCAGTGAAAGCAAAAGTTAAGAATCTTTCTCAATTTCAAAAAAACCCAAACCCAAAACATAAAAAGTGTGAATTTCCCAAGATTGATCACGAGAACCACCCTTCTTTTTAACTTTCCTTCTTCCTCTAATTTTCTCCCTCTAAAAATCACTGACTCTTTTGATCCTCTTCTATCTTTCTCTCTCTAAAAAGAAGCATGATAATGAGTTGGTTGCTTACTGAGTTTCTTTCAACTCAGGAATTCACATGGACTAAAGGAGAAAGTAGTCTATAATATACATAACTCTGCCTCTCCAAAATATTTCATTTTCCTTCTTTTGATTTAAACCGTTGGATGATTTTGAAATGTGGATCTCGAGAATTTTTGGTGGAGATGAGATGATGATTTTCTCTCTCTAAATCAAAGAATGATGGGCCCAACATACCATAAAAGGCAAAACGAAACGAAAGAAGAAAGGAATCCTCCAGCTACCTTATTCTCTATAATAAACCTCGCAATTCAATAGAATTACCTAAATACCACTGAAAACAAGTGATAAGTTTCATATCTAACTATAGGGTTGACAATGGATGGGAGGATGGATATTTTTATAAGAAAGTTATAGAATATAATTTTGGGGAAGGAAGATTTTTATATTTGGATTATCAACCAATTCATGGAAAAAAAAAAAACAATTCACATATTTATTATGTATTATTTTCGTAATATACATACAATTTTGTTTAATGTTTTTAATGCAGGGTAGGTATGGGTCGACCATTGCGGGTGAACGATTAAAATAGAGGTGATGAAAATGTTTAGAGTATTTAATTTTTAAAACCATAATAACCATAAACTATATGGATGATTGATACTTTTCGATTGAGACAGATGATAAATACCTCTCTATTTTTAAAAAATATTGATACTAAAAAACTTTTTCTCAATGCTTTGGTTGAAGACATAGATCTATTAAACAATAAATATAGTCCACCTTAAAAGTACCACAAAGACAATATTAACATAAAATTCACAAAAATGCTCAAGATCTTATAAATTTTAAGATATAACAAACAAATTATTTTTTATAACACCGCTAGTTTACTGCTTTGAGAAATGTAAATGACCATACGCTACTGATTAATTTCATGATACTTAGTATCTGTTGCATTAAAAACAAATTTATTCCTCCCACGTATATGTACACGTTCATTGATAATTAACACATTAGTGATACACTTTTATATCTTTTATAAAAAAAAATTTAGAGATTCAAATAACGGGCTATTTTACCTAGTTTTTATTACCTTTGGGTCTTATATCTATTCTATTTCTTATTTGGGTCTTAAATCGGTTTTATCGGAATACATTCTAAGACAAAAGAAAGTATCCTTGGTCACAATTTTTTATTCGTATAAAATCTCGAAAGGGTAGTAATATTCCAACAAAATCACTAAATTATGTGGAAAAATAAAATAGTCAAATAAATGCCAGTCAAAAAACATACAGGAACAATTATTTACCTAATCCAAAGATAATGACACCCAATTAAAAACATAAAGCAAGGAGAAAGGCAAATTACGATCTTTTCTATTTATGCCATATATTTTTTTTTTTGAGAAAACAAGAAAATATTAAGAACTAAAAGAAAGAAAAGCCTCCCGATATGTCTGTTCCGAGAGCCACATCCAGTTTCCTTCATGCATTCGTCCCCATTTAGCTAACTGATCCCCCCTGGTGTTACTCTCCCTCGGGATAAATGAGAATACCAATTCTACTAATTTATTCGCCAGCTGGTAAATGATCTGCATAAGGTTTTCTGATTGTCAATAGACCGTCGATTCTTCCTGACATATTCTCCGAATAATGTTAAGATTATCACTCTCAATTCGAATGCAAGGGATGTTATTGAATTTGGCCCACTGCAACGCCTTAATGATTGCCCAACATTCACATTCTTCCACATTCTGACCCCTAACATGATAAGCTGCAGCTGCTACAAATACTGAATGCTCGTCCTGCATGAAACAACCCACTCCAGCATTTTCGGTCACGTCTATGAAAGAAGCATCAACATTGATCTTGACAAAAGGTGTCGAAGGCTGTAACGAATGACTGGTTACATTAGACTTCTCATTGGTTTGATGTATCTTGGTAAGTGTTGGGGAACCCCTAATCCTGGTTATCATCATCTCATGAGTAGTATTGGTATGGGAGAGACATTTATCACACCTTGCCTTCCATATGTGCCACTAGTACAGTTGGAAAAAGAACCTGTGAGTCTTCGTCTATGTCCTTCCAAGAGATAATCCATTCCTGCAAGCTATTAATATGTTCTGAAATAATATTAAATAAGAACCATACTGATTTAGCAAAATCACAATGAAAAAGAACATGGTTCATAGTCTCCCTATCATTACAATATTTACATTCGTATAATTCTCCAATGAACTTTTCAATTTTGTCCCGAACTGGTAGGCTATTGGTACAGCATTTCCAAACAAATAATTTGATTTTAGGAATAACAGGCAAATCTCATATAAATTTCCATTCCTTTGTTTCATGTTGGTTTCTCTCAGATCATAAATAGTTATACATGGATTTGATAGTGAAGTTTCCCGATTTATTTAATTACCATCTAGCAATATCCATCTGATGTGCCTGTAGATTAATACTCAAAATTGCATTACATACGTTAGCATTAAAATATTGAGATAAAATATTCGTATTCCAATGGTAATTGGTAATAAGTTGTGCTGCTTCAGTGAGCTGACAATGTTCGTTGGGCAGCGGAGGGGGATGATTAGGAATCCATTAGTCATGCCAAATATTAATATTGGTACCTTTATTGACATCCCAGAAGACTAGTTCGGACACTTTACTAATATGTTTGGATATGGATTTCCAAAGCCAGGAATGGTGATTTTTTGCTTCTTTAGGGAATTGTTCTTTATTAAAGTATTTAGCCTTAAGAATTTTGGCCCAAGGAGAATCTGGGTTTTTAAATAGCCGCCAAACTAATTTGCTGAGGATAGTTTGGTTGTCGAGGTCAGGAAGGCGAAAGCCAAGGCCACCAAGCTTTTGGGGGAGACAAATAGCAGACTAGTGAATAGTATGTATGGATTTGGATTTTCCCCACCAGAAAGCCCGTTGAAGGACCTCAATGCGTCTGCTTACGCCCTTCGGGATGGCAAAGCATTGCATTTGATATCGGGGAACAGCCGCAGCTATTGTGGAGATCACAACAGAGCGGCCAGCTTGAGAGAGAAGAGAAGCTTTCCATTTAGAGAGCTTGTGCTGGATCTGGTTAGTAATAGAAGAAAACAGTCTAGTTTTATTAGCACCAATGAACAGGTGGGTACCCAGATATTTATCAAGCGCCGATGATTGATGAACTTTGAGGTTTCTGATGATAAGACGCTTGAACTTAGGATGAGTGTTTTTCGAAAAGAAACCACAAAACAATGTATTTTTATTTTTATTTTTTATTTTTGTTGAAACAAGCCAATCTGTGTACTTACAAAGCTGAAACTTCCTCAAGCCCAAGGCTATTTATGTAGACGTGATCAATGTGGTTCACGCCATTTATCGACATTAATGAGAACAATACTAGATTGTGTGTGAAAAATGTGTGCAAAATTTTAGATTGATAATTAGATTGTGTATAACTTTCTCAAATAAAAATAACATAAATTTGTGCATTAGGTACGCCAAAACTTGTCATGTCAAAAATCTATATGTATTTCTTACTATAGGCCAACAACTTTGTTACTTTTTTTTTTTTTTTTTGTTGAAATCACAACTTTGTTACTTTTCGATCCTCACAAGTACTTTGTTGAAATCACAACTTTGTTACTTGATAGATGCATGGTATTAAAGATATTTTGCGGTAAATAAAATTTCCCAAACAAGATAAACTTAAATTAAAACCCTAAATTTAAGTGGATCTGTCATAGGAACATGGTATCAACAACCTTACAAGGACGGCACATTAGATGGTCCAACAGTATAGCATCAAAAAGAAAGATGGTCCAACAATTCAATGGTCCATTTTTTCATGGACCCACAATCTAAGATGGATCTGATCTATGTTGTTTAATTGCCTTACTTCATTGACAGTAATACCTCAATGGATAGGGACGGCTTTAAAAGGTATATTTATAGCGGCCCACCTTATAAAATTATACTCCACTAGGGTATATCCCGTGCCCTAGGACACGGACACTTGTATCAATCAAATGTTACGAAATTTATTGTTATATTTTATTGAGAGCGAGAGATTTTTATTATTTATTATTTTTTTGTATTATTTTTTTGTTTCTTTTCTCTTAATTAAATTAGTTATTGTTTTATTGAGAGGGAGAGAGAGAGATTTTAGTTTCTTTTTTTTAACCCTTGAAGTTTATTTTGTTTCTTTTTTTCTTAAATTAGTTATTTTATTTCTAAGTAGGAAACGATTATTGTTTTTTAAATAGGTAACTTTATTTCTACGAAGGACTATATTTTAAATTTCGAGAAGGGCTTCTAGACAATATCCTTTATTAAAGGGTTTCTAGGGTATATCTCGTGCCTCAGGGCACGAACAGTTGTATTAATCAAATGTGACGAAATTTTAGTTTAGTACTTCTAGAGTCGCTCCATAGTATTGTTTTAGGCGCTCTCTCCAAACATGTCACACGACCTTCTATATTTAATATTGTTATATTCTAGATACCCTAATTTTTTTTTAGTATTATTTTCTTTTGTTTCCTTTTCTTAAATTAGTTATTATTTTATTGGGAGAGATTTTAATTTCTTTTTTAACCCTTCAAATATCTTTAATTGTTATTATTTTATTGAGAGTTATTTTAATTTCTTTTTTTAACCCTTGAAATATCTTTTGTTTCCTTTTTCTTAAATTAGTTATTTTTTTTCTTAAGGACGCGATTTTTTTTTCTTCAAATAGGTAATTTTATTTCTAAAAAGGACTATATTTTAAATTTTGTGAAGGGTTTCTAGACAATATCCTTTATTAGAAAAGGATGTTTGTCCCAGTTATCACTTTCCCTTCTGTTTTAGTATATACTAGGGTATAACCCGTGCCCGAAGGCACGGACAGTTATATCAATCAACATTCAACGAAATTATTAAAGAAATCAAACGAACATCAAGTTGTCCTAAACACATATTACCAAGAAATGTAATAATGAAGATATCAAACTGAATGATATGAGTACTAAACCCTAGAACTTGTTATTTTTCCAATTGATAGGTTATTTTGGAAATAAATTTTATGAGAAAAAAGAAAAAGGAAATAGGTTATTTTATTTCCAAAGCTGTGTTGTGCAAGAAATAGTTATTTTATATGGGTTATTTTATTTCTAAACCCGAGAATCTTTTTTTTTTCTTTATATAACTTATTTTGCTTAGATATGTTATTTTATTTCTTAGAAGGACTATATTGTAATATAAGGGAAGGGCTTCTAGACAATATACATAATTAAATAAGGATGTTTGTCCCAGTCAGCATTTTCCCTTCTGTTTTATATAATAGACTAGGGTATATCCCGTGCCCTAGGGCACGGACACTTATATCAATCAAATGTTACAAAATTTATTTTATATTTTACTGAGAGAGAGAGATTTTTGTTAGTTATTATTTTTTTGTTTCTTTTCTCTTAAATTAGTTAATATTTTATTGAGAGAAAGAGATTTTAATTTCTTTCTTTAATGAAATTTATTTTGTTTCTTTTTTTCTTAAATTAGTTATTTTATTTCTAAGAAGGAAAGGGATTATTGTTTTTTAAATAGGGTATATCCCGTGCCCTAGGGCACGGACACTTGTATCAATCAAATGTTACGAAATTTATTGTTATATTTTATTGAGAGAGAGATTTTTATTAGTTATTATTTTTTGTATTAATTTTTTGTTTATTTTCTTTTAAATTAGTTACGTATTATTCTATTGTGAGAGAGAGAGAGAGAGATTTCAATATCTTTTTTTAACCCTTGAAATTTATTTTAATAAAGGATATTTTCTAGAAGTCCTTCTCAAAATTTAAAATATAGTCCTTCGTAGAAATAAAGTTACATATTTAAAAAACAATAATTTTTTCCTTCTTAAAAATTAAATAACTAATTTAAGAAAAAAAAAATTTTAAAGGTTAAAAAAAGAAATTAAAATCTCTTTCTCTCAATAAAATAATAACTAATTTAAGAGAAAAGAAAAAAAAATAATAACTAATAAAAATCTCTCTCTCTCAATAAAATATGGTTGTCCATAAATATGGTTGCCAATACGTGGACAACCAAATTTGACTGGAACAAAAACCCTTTGTAGAACATCATTCATGTCTATTAGATTACCTATTCATTCTCCTCTCTGTTTATGTGAAACAACTTGGTGGGGATATAAGGATTTAGATATTTTGGGATGTCTTCTTCCTATTTACTTGGTATATAGGGTTTGAAAATCAAATCAAACATATTATTGAGAGAGAGATTTTTATTAGTCATTATTTTTTTTTGTTTATTTTCTTTTAAATTAGTTATTATTTTATTGAGAGAGAAAGTGATTTTAATTTCTTTTTTTAACCCTTGAAATTTATTTTGTTTCTTTTTTTCTTAAATTAGTTATTTTAAATAGGTAACTTTATCTCTACGAAGGACTATATTTTAATTTTTGAGATGGGCTTCTAGACAATATGCATAATTAAATAAGGATGTTTGTCCCAGTCATCGTTTTCCCTTCTGTTTTATATAATAGATATTATATTTTATAAAATTAAAGGATGAGGTCACTTTAGCTGGGTCTTAACATGTACGTTTCTATGCAGAAGAAGTTTTGATCAATTTTTGACAAAAAAAAGTTATTTTATATTTGTTTAAGAGAGGACGGACGATTTAGCTCACTACCTCCAAATGTGACCAATTTATCAGTTAGGCTTCTAACATGGTTCAATATTCAAGTTTTCGCCATTTTTATCTTCCCAAATTAAGGCATCAGAATGTAATAAATAAGAAAAGGGATGTGAAATTTCTTTGTCCTCTTTCTTTGGTTGATTGGAAAAAACTGATGGTTAGATTTCATTTAGCATCAATTATTCAAATATAAAATTACTTAGGTAGTTTTCCTTTTGTTAATAAGGAACGTGACAAAAATCATCCTCAAAGTTAGCTTCGAACTTTATTCGAGTAACAAAGATGATTTTTTATTTCCTTTTTACATGAAAAGTTTTCAGTATGATTTATTTTTCAATCCAAAACTCTTTGTAGTTTGACGATGAATAATCTACATCAATGTTAACGATTTGGAATGCATCGAGTGAAAGCATTATAAGTTTATTGTGCTAAGGTAAAATGCTCTAGGGAGGATCTTCTTATGAATGTTATTCTCTTTTATTTGTCTCCTACCTCCCATTCATGTGTGTTGTTTCAAATCACAAACATTTTGATATTAAATGTTGGGTGGTTTCTAACAAATCTTATCCATGAGATCAAAATAAAGCTACAAAGGTGTCAATTTACTTGATGCAAGAGAAACTTGACAGAGGATTGGTGTGTTATTGACTCAACTACAACTATTTTTTTTTTTGTTAAGAGGACTCAACTACAACTAGAATAAGGGAAAGTGAGTTTGCTAAATTGAAAAATACCATTACAAAACCAAAAATTAGTTGCTTGGTTCATGTAGTTTTTCTCTGATATTCAATCATGTTTATTTACAGTTACACAAAACAAATCTGTAAATTATAGCAAAAATGACATGGCATTACTTGAGGCTGATAAAAACAACCGTTAATAGTAGCCAAGATTCACCTCTCCTTGCTAAATCTATTGACAAAACAAAACTCCTCGAACTGAGTCTAAACTATTTGAGTCCCACAAAACACAACCATCATGCCTCAATGCATAATACTTCCTTAAACAATCAACTGGGATGATTTCTTATCTTTCTATAAATTCATGTTTTTATTCAAGTATTTGAGTTCTCGCTAATGTTAATATTTGTCTATGCAACTTGAAATATATAAATTTTACATAAAAGATCGAACGTCAAGAATACATGTCGAAAGTAAACTAGAGTTTGACATAGACGGCCTCATTTAAGACATTGGTTGATTTTCTAACATTGTTGAGAGAAATGTGAAGGGTTATATCAGATTTCATCCATATTTTTTTGAGATATTTAATGATCACCTAGACTAGGTAAGAAGACAATGGTTACCAAAAATAAAAGGAGATAGAAAACAATAAAAAGAGGGTTTAAGTACAGTGAACATAACACAAAGGGAAAGGAATGAATATCCAAAAGTTAGTGTCAAAGTTGGTGGAGAATAGTAACACACGTGGCATGAAAAAGAGACCTGACCAAA
Organism: Eschscholzia californica; assembly: GCF_041429995.1. Taxonomy (NCBI): domain Eukaryota; kingdom Viridiplantae; phylum Streptophyta; class Magnoliopsida; order Ranunculales; family Papaveraceae; genus Eschscholzia; species Eschscholzia californica. The sequence continues at coordinate 5,875,257 of NW_028238198.1, read as the reverse complement.
ACGGTAGTTACTCAAACTCCTGTGTCATCATCATCATCATCTATCATCAGAATCTGTACTCTTTGTTTCACATTAATTAATTAATTAATATTTTATATTCATTGGAAATCTAACAAGTAAAATCTTCCCTCTCTCCCCTTCCCCCTCACACCACACCATTAAACAATAATTTAATGAAATTTTGAAGCCGCCAGAGGAAAAGATAGATAGATAGATAGAAGGTGGATGGACCGCTCAAACTCAGGATCGAGTCTTGGGCAGTGAGTTTTACTTTTAAAAATCGGAAACGGCCCTATCAAATTCAACTCAAGGGGACCACCGCCAACTATCGATTTATGACACGTGGAATAATCACATGGGAGAGGGTACAATATGGTCAGATATTACAGTAGAGAGAGAGAGATAGTGTGGGTGTGGGACTGGTGTGGTTAGTGTGTCCACAGAGATTAGAGAGAGAAAGTAAAAGTGAGTGAGTGGGTTTGTCAGTGTAGCGTCGCCTCTGTTTGAAATAGTTGGGAAAAAGAGGAGGAAGGCATCATCATCGTGAGGAAGGAGGGGTATTTTAGTCTATTTTGAGACAGAAAGAAAGAAACTCCGTTTAATCTAACGGAATGCCTTTTTTTCATTTCCTCGTTGAAAAAGTTGAAGTGGTCGAGTCATTGTTCCCGACGTTGACGGCTCGGTCCATCTGGTCTCCCACGTGTACGGGCACCCCACGAATTCATTGTTATCCGCCCCACTTCCCTTCTATTTACGCTTTTACCCCTCCGTACTTTTTCCTCTTTTACCAGTGTTAAACTTACACCATATTTACACTCAGTCAACCCTAGTTACCCTAGTATAAAAAGTACTATATTCTATTATGTTTCTTTTTGTTGATTAAGAGATATAGTCAAATGAAAATTTTTAGTGAAAACCAAGGGATACTCTTACTTTAGATCATTCATAATATTTGTTAGACAAAAAAAACATTTGAATCAATATAAACTATCTAAATAATAAAGGGTTTTTAATAGAGAAACAAGTTTAAATCTTGATATAACTTTTAAGGGAGACTACATGGCCCACGCATTCCTTGGACCCTCCCACTACATTTATGTGATTCTACATGGAAGAGTATAATTCCTATCTAGAGTTCTATGTGAAAATCTATAGTTATGAATCACAACATATAGTAAAGTTCAAGAAGAAATACCTATCTCTCAACAAAAAAATAAAAATAAAAATACCTATCCATTTCTTTTTTCCTTTATTTCTAAACTTTGAGCATATATACCACATTTTCTAATTAATCAAACAACTTGTATGTATATTAAGACAATACGAACATATAAATATATGTTATGGCATAGTTTAATTTTGCAATGCTAGGCCAACACTTGGTTACCAAGTGGTTGAAAGTGTTGACATAAATTCTATAAATCCGGAGATCACATATTCGGTTTCTAGAGAAAGTATAATTTATGGTTTATTGAACTTGATTATTACTGGTATAAATAATGTTGCTAGATTCCCTTTAGTCTATTTATTTCGTTGGATTTTAGGCTAGTTGTTTAGTTGGGCTTTAGGTATGTTTTTTGAAAGTTTAATTCGACAGTTACCATGCTTATCACATTTTTGATGTGTCGACTAATGACTTTCATAGTCACTTCCCAAAATAAATTATGTCAATGTTAGAGCAACACACACTCTACTGAGAATATGATATAACATGACAACGATTATCCCGTATAGTAGTGTGTATTTTGTTGCGATTTCCAAGCGCAATAATACACAAAAATTGCCACCGTGTATACTATTTAGGTTCATTTTCTCTCCCTCTTCCAATATTTGTCATCTTATTCATGCTTCTACAATATCATTTTGAAGCGCAACAATACACAAAAATTGTCATCGTGTATACAATTTAGGTTCATTTTCTTTTCCTCTTCCAATATTTGACATCTTATTCATGCTTCTACAATATCATGTCGACTGAAGTAAGCCTAAATCCTTCATCAAAAAAAAAAAAAAAAAGTAAGCCTAAATGAATTGATTACAAGTATTTATTTGATGATTATTCCTTGTAGAAGCCATAGTTTTCATTTCAAGTCTAGATGTTGGCATCCAAAAAGTCTATTTGAACAAACCACCTAAGCCTATATTCGGAATTTCACAAGGGTGTTTTGTAGAGAGGTTAATGCGCCCTGAAATAAGCAAAAGTTGAGGACTAAAAAGCAAATAGTTGGGGGGGTTAAAGAAAGATATATGAACGTATAATTGTGGTATGGATAGCGTTAGTTACATTCTAGTGTATAAAGGAAAGAAAGAAAGCATAAGTTAATGATATAAATACATCAAAGGGTGTTAGAAGGAGAGAGTGACATACAACTATACTAGTTGAAGGAAGGCCCCGAATATGAGAGTGATTCTTATCTCTTACCTTCTGCTATTTGATTCTTTGGAGGACGCGCCCGTCACGAGAGGTTGTCTCAGAACTTGCTGAAAGAAAGCCACAGCAGAGAGAGAGTTTTTAGAGAGAGAAAGAAAGAAAGAGAGGTGAGTTTTTAGAGAGAGAGAGAGAGAGAAAGCCCAGCCCAAGCGGCCCACGGTAAGGAAGCCAGATTCTTCACCTATTGGGTAACTCTGAGCGATCTGACTCCTCTGTATTTCTGTGAAGGTAGAAGAGGAAGAGAAAAGCTAGAGAGAGAAACAGAAAAATTAGGGCTGGATAGAGTAGAGAGGAAAAAAAAATGAAGAGAGAACACGAAGAAAGCACTAGTTTCAGAGGCGGCGGCGTAGGAGGAGGAGTTGCTGGTACTAGTAATACTAGTATTGCCGGTGGTGGTGGTGCCACTGGTAGTGGTGGAGAACTTTACTCGATGTTAGATACAGGAAAAAGCAAGATGTGGGATGAACAACAACAACAAGATGCCGGAGTTGATGAGTTATTAGCTGGTTTAGGTTACAAAGTTAGATCATCAGATATGGCTGAAGTTGCTCAGAAATTAGAACAATTAGAGATGGTTATGGGAAATGCTCAAGAAGATGTTCTTCTTTCTCATCTTTCATCTGATACTGTTCATTATAATCCATCTGATCTTGCTACTTGGCTTCAATCTATGCTTACTGAACTTAATCCATCTTCTGAATTTGATATCCCTTTAGTTCAACCTCAATTACTTCAAGATTCTCTTCTTCCTCTTCCTCCTTCTAATCAACAACAACAACAACAGATCTATGAAGATGAACCTCTTTCAGATTATGATCTAAGAGCAATTCCAGGAGGAGCAATTTGTGAACCAGAAAAGAAAAGATTGAAAACTTCACCGGTATCAGGAGGAGGAGGATCGGTTTCATTTTCATCTCCACCGGCAGCAACTGTATCAGGAATCGGATCTTCATCAACCGATTTAGCTCGTCCTGTTGTTCTTGTCGACTCTCAAGAAACAGGAATCAGACTCGTTCACACATTAATGGCTTGTGCGGAAGCCGTTCAACAAGAAAACCTCACCGTAGCGAGTCAACTCGTCGAACAAATCGGTTTGCTCGCCGAATCACAAGCTGGAGCCATGAGAAAAGTAGCTACTTACTTCGCCGAAGCCCTAGCTCGTCGAATTTATCGTTTATACCCTCAAGAATCACTCGATTCGTCTTTCTCAGAAATCCTCGAGATGCATTTCTATGAAACTTGTCCATACCTAAAATTTGCTCATTTCACAGCAAATCAAGCAATTTTAGAAGCATTTGCAGGTAAAAGTAGGGTTCATGTTATTGATTTCAGTATGAAACAAGGTATGCAATGGCCGGCTTTAATGCAAGCCCTAGCTTTACGTCCAGGCGGTCCTCCATCTTTCCGATTAACCGGAATCGGACCACCACAAGCTGATAATTCTGATGCTTTACAACAAGTAGGATGGAAATTAGCTCAATTAGCCGAAACAATTCATGTCGAATTCGAATTTCGTGGATTTGTAGCAAATAGTTTAGCAGATCTTGATGCATCAATGTTGGATATTCGACCAAGTGAGATTGAAACAGTTGCTGTTAATTCAGTATTTGAACTTCATAGATTACTGAATAGATCTGGATCAATTGAAAAAGTATTAACATCGATTAAGAAGATGAACCCTAAAATCATAACAATTGTTGAACAAGAAGCAAATCATAATGGATTAGCATTTATGGATCGGTTTACTGAGTCACTTCATTATTACTCAACTCTGTTTGACTCGTTAGAAGGAAGTGGAGTTTCATCAACAGCACCGAGTAATGAAGATCAATTAATGTCTGAAGTTTATTTAGGCCGTCAGATCTGCAACGTGGTAGCTTGTGAAGGAGTTGATCGAGTTGAAAGACACGAAACATTGACTCAGTGGAGAGGGAGAATGGAATCGTCCGGTTTTTCACCGGTTCATTTAGGTTCAAATGCTTTTAAACAAGCGAGTATGTTATTAGCTTTGTTTGCTGGTGGAGATGGTTACAGAGTGGAAGAGAATAATGGATGTCTCATGCTTGGTTGGCATACTCGCCCTCTCATTGCTACCTCCGCTTGGCAACTCACTCCAACCCAATGAGTTAACTCACCGATTCCCTTACCCCCCTCCCCTCAGACCCGACCCGAACTCCACCATGGAACCCGGCCCAGAAGGATAGTACTAGTAGAAGTAGTGCCCCTTTTGTCAAATGAGAATGAGATGGAATCACCCACTGAAGTGACACCCCCCTTTTTTTTTTCAGTTTTTGTTAACTTTTTTTTTTTTGTTAAATGTTTTTTTTTAGCTTTTTTTTTTTTTTCCTCTTTTTGATCTACCTGAACTTGTAATTTTAATCTACATATTTTCCTAATAAGAGTAGAGAATTTTTTATTTCTCTAAATTTTTTAATTTGTGGTAGATGAATAAAGTATTGGAGGGGACCAAATGTTTCGAATAGACGTGACTATAATAGTAGCTAATATACTGGTAAGTATAAAAGATGGAGACGATTTACCGATCAATCACTCTCTCAAAGAATAGTTGAGAAACAAACTCAATAATGTTGTTTGCTGTCTGACATCGACTCTACCAATAAATAAATAATTATTTAGTTTAAATTTACTTGTATTTTATAATTAATATAATAGTTGAATATTCCGACAAGATCCTTTTATATTTGTATATTTTATTACGAAAGAGATAGATTAATTATGCCTAATCACACGAATGTGTTTAAAGTTAATACTACAGTACTAGTTTTAATAATTAATTAAAGGATTAGGAAGTAAAAAGGAACACCATAATAACCCATCTAAGTCATGAAGGATTGGACCCCATTGAAATACTATATAATAGTACTACAAAAAATAATAGTTTTCGATTACAACTCGGCAAGCTTTATTGATTTGGATTTCCCCAGTCTCTCACTACCGGCTTTCCTTGAATTTTACTCTAATTAAATACACATTTTACCAATATTCATCTCATCTTTTTCCTTTTAAAACTTCCTGACTAAATTAATGTGATTAGTGTGTATTTGTTCCTCTAATTAATTACTTCACTATTATTTATCTTTATTGAGTAAAGCTATAAGCTATTGGTGTTATTAGTTACCAATTCAACCCCACTTCCATGTCTTTTGTGCTATTGGAGGTACAATAACTTTTTTTTTTATCATTGCTAATTGGTTCAAAGTTCTTGAAGGAGAGCTTACCGTTTAGAAATTTTACAAATATAAGTTGTTTTCATCAACATTGGGTAGCCCAAGTGGTTGATAATATTAACATAAACTCTAAAATTCTGCAAGTCCGAGGTTCGACCCTCAGAAGAGGTGGATTCCATGGTTTGTACATAAAAGTCGATTTCTCAAAAATAAATAAATGGTTTCCTAACCAATTAACGGTAGAATTTTGTTGTTTCAGTATTATAAGAGTTGGCTAACATTATGTAGGGAAGAAAAAAAAGAAGATTAATCTCAACACACCTTCATCCTCTTTAGTGATAGAAAGAGCATATGTCCACAACATTCTATCTCTCTCTCTCTCTTTTATTATGGGTCACGTTAATTAATATTCTAGTGATCTTCAATTTGATTGGTAAGTGCAAATATTAAGCCAACAAATAATTACTTAGTAGAAAAAAAATGCTTCAATGAAGCACTTTTTAAAAGGTGATAATGTGGGCATCAAATTTATAAATAAAGCAATGCAAGAAGAGAAAGAGAAACTAGGAAGTGTGTAACTTAAATTAAGTTAAGAACCATCACTTATTTGATACTAATACTCACTATCTCTTTTAGAAGTCTCACCACTAAGGCTCTTATATGTATTGGCTTATAGTAAAAGAAGAAAAAGTAAGACTATTATCATATTTAGTGTCGCCATTATGACTAAATGTCTTCTATTAATGTCAACATCTCAACTATATCCGTCAATTAACTTCACGATAGTCATTATAAATGTCGTCGTCACGGTCGTTTTCCATGTTTCTATTGCTTCAACATTAACATCCATTCACAAATTCTTTATGAAAGAATAAAGAAAGTATGAGATTCTTGATGAGTTCATCTATCAACAACAACAAGGGCCAATTACTAGGCTTATCTGGGATAGAGGCCCATATAAAACATCTTCTTGTGTGGTGGGCCTATAGGTTGAGATGTTTCTTCAATGTGGAGTTCTCTCAAGCCCAATTGACTAAAACTGCCAAGGCCACCCTTTTTTTTGTTGAAGAGCGGCTGTCGCCTTTTATTAATTAATAGGATTGTCGATTACAATATTAGTTCTATCGAAACTTAATGGACGAACAATGCAAGATGGGACTTCTGTCTCCCTCCATTGTTTACAAATGTTGAACTCTAAAGCATTCTTAACTAGAGCAGGAGCGACTTTATTTGCGGTTTTCGGAATATGTCGGAATGTGAGTGCTTCAATTTTTGTAGCTTCTCTTTTTATCTCAGTAATCAGGTTCTTTATTTTCCAAGGGATCAAGGCCCTCTCTGTCGTACAAGCTTGGAAAAACCAGATTTTCAAAAGAGAGGAAAAACAGAAATTGATCCCACTATAGAGAACGAAATCATTGATGAGTCGAGCAAGACTTGGAAACCACCACAAGCCAAGGCCACCCTTATAAGAATCATAACTTTGGTTTAATATTAAGACTATTAAAAAAGAGTCATAATTTCAAGCATTTTCATAGATTGAAATATCCCAAGTCCCGACATTGTCAACCGAAGTTATGCGCTCGATATTCCGTGAAGATGGAAATTTATCATTTACTGATTTGTGTTCTTAAAGGTATAAATATTAGTCTTTAGAATTATAAACATATCTTATCCTTTAGATGAATCTAAGCTAGTTAATATAGAGTGTAATCACGTAATCTTGTACTAGGTATTATCTAAAAAGACAAAAAATCCCATACATCAAAATCTCATAAATAGGACAGTTAGTAGGCCCCATGCCGCTGCAATAAACCCGCCCTTGAGGTGACCGTTGCTGCTTCCATTATGGTAGCGGTAACCACCACCACCACCACCACCACCATGATAACCATTGTATCCATGATATCCATTGTATCCATGATAACCATTGTATCTGCTTCTTCTTCCTCCGTGATAGCCGCCTCCCCTGCCTCCTCCTCCCCTGCCACCTCCTCCACCTCCTCCTTTCTTCATATAGTTTGAGATGTTGTGGTGTTGTTGGTGATCATTATGACCATACACACTCCTATGCTCATCATCATGAGCAGCTGAAAAGTTTAAAAAGTGATAAGAAATTAACTATGATCTTATTTTTCACGACGGTCTAATCTGTGTTGACTTGTTTGGGTTAGGAGAATAATACACATTAGACGTTATTCTAGACCAAACTCTATACTCAGACTCATCTTATGTATGTCTCAAAATTTATCGGAAATCAATCAACAATTTAGAAGAGTAAGACACATATCAAATAAAATACAAATATTGTGAAACTTGATACCGAGACAATTGTGAATCTTGAATAAGATATCATTATATGAATTTTAAATTAATTAAAACACCATTAACTAATAACTGAAGTACTTATAAGAAAATCTTATAAAAACTTACCTGAAACCGTTGTGAGATTTAAACAAAGGGAAGTCAAGATTGTATCTAAACAGGAAGAACAGATGATGAAAGAAAGAACAAGAAGAAAAACCTTCATTGTTTTTTCCATTCATAAATTAGATTCCTAGGTATAAGGATTTCTAAATACCATTGAAAAGTAACAACCGATTCCTACTTATAAGGATTTTCCCAAGTTAGACAAGTTTCCAAGTTTTTCTATTTGGAGATGTTGCCAAAATTCTTTACTCGATAGATGAGAATACTAGATTTTCTTGCAATTTTATTTTAATCTACTTGCGTAGTTAATGTCCCAAAAAAAATATAACTTCTGTTGTAAAGCAATGCCACATTAGTGGGAGATAGGAGTGTGGTGCTCCTCTTAAGAGGTTAAGCACCCTTCCCCAGTGAGGCCTTTTAAAATCATGAGGCCCAGGTGTGCCAAAGCGGACAGTATCACCAGCAGTCCGGAAGGCTGGTCCGCACCATCCTATAACACGTTATCAACACGATTCACTCTACTGTAATGTAGTCTTGCGAGGGTGTGTTGTAAAGCAATCCCACATTAGCAGGAGACAAGAGTGTGGTGATCCTCTTAAGAGGTTAAGCACCCTTCCCTAGTGAGGCCTTTAAAAACCGTGAGGCCCAAGTGTGCCAAAGCGGACATTAACACAAGAAGCCCAGAAGGCTGGTCCGCACCATCCTATAACAACTTCTAGTTTATAACCTTCTTTTTCCAATGAAATAAAAGTAGGAAAGGGTGATCGAAGGAAGCTTCGAATGGGAGTGCTAAGAGAAAAGGCGCTAGTTACAAAAATTTTGATCTGTTACTTGAGATATATGTCTAATTGTCCGTTTTTTTTGGGAGTTTGTTTCGGTCCGATCCGACAGACTAGGATATCTTAAGACAAACATGAGCCGGGATCTACCACGCTGTAAGGCAGGATGGACAACTAGTAGTTGTCGTAACGAGGGAGCATCCGAATTTCCATGAGATAAACCACAAAATTTATACTAATAGCCTAAATCTCTTCCTCAAAAGTACTTTCTACAAGAAATTATGTTTACCCATTAGAGTATATTTTTGTACCTGCAAAAAAGTGTTTGATCCCAAGATTTAACATGGTTATCATTGTTATGATCATCACAATAGGCAGTTATCATCATCATCTTCCCAACTAGCTGTAAAGAGCTCATTTAACTGTTCATCTGTCCATTCGGGAAGTGAGGTTGTTGGATTTAGCTTCTGTTTCTTAAATCCGGTTTCTGCGCTGTTTTTTGAGTTTTCGAGATGATTAGCCGACGTTTCTGAACTAGAAGCATTTTGGAATCCCTCGCTTCTGCAGTTAGTGGTTTCTTCTAAAGGAGGCCTTTTGTTTAAACGAGCATCAGTTTCGTCTATCATATGTTCATCAACCTTGGCAGTTTCTCCATTAATCACTCTTCTTTCTTGTAACTCTTCTTCGTTCTGATTTCTTGGTCCGACTGTGTTAGAATTTTGTTTGACTATCTCGTTCGCATTTCTTTCAGCTGCTACTGTACTTGCAGATGATGCTTTCTCTGGAACCTCATGACTATCTTTTCTGCTTTCCTCTGGTCATGAAGCAAACGACAGTAGATAAATAAAATATAGATAAGCTATATCCGTAAAACCCTTGTGAGAAACAAAATCACCATCCAAAAACTTGAATCCATGATCAAAATCAAGTTCATTATACGAAAAATCCAAATACTCTAAAAAGATGAGAAGACAAATTAACAATAATATCAAGTTCCAGAATTCAGACATGTAATCCGCTTCCCAGCATTAATCTATGAGATCGACATTCAAACTTAGAAAGCAACCTCCTAATATGACATGAAAAAACTAACTGAGAACAGTTCTAAGACCCATATTAATATCATGAGTGGAATTTAGAAAAGACGTGAATCAATACCTGTGGGACAAGCATAAAGTACATCTCTAAATTCCTCGTATCTTTTGGTTGGAGGTCCAGGATCTCTAGGGATAACCTGTTACGGAAACAGATTACAGGAAACTTCAAATCAAATGAACAAACAACACTTGATTTCATAGACATGGTAATTCCTTGATATCTCTAACTATTGCCCCTCATATCGAACGGGATAAGAATAAGATTATTAGCCACTAAGGCTACATATCCATTCCAATACATATAACAAAAATCAGAGAAACCTGCCCAAACACGGACATTCATCATAGAACTACCGACAAAATTTCTATTTTGGAGCTTATTTCAATCAAAATACAATAAGAAATGAAACCACACCTTAACCACATTGCGAAGTGTGATATTCAGATATTGTGCCGAACTGGTGGGTGAGAATACAGCAACCTGGAAGAACCTTATAAGTCACACTAGTATATCTATATAAACATTATAACTACGCCCATAAAATGTCGTCATTCTTTATACTTTATTTTCTTCGGTCAATGAAGTGTTGTAATTATGTCGGAAAGCAGCTACATTAGATTATTTTTACAAGAACACATCACCAAAAGGCGAAAGGATAATCGATGAATCTCAAAGAGTCACATAAAATAATCATAATGAAAATGTAAATTTGAACCTGTTGAAGAACTAAAACAGAACCCACTGAGATGTCCTTCCCGAAGTCGCTCTCAGTGACGACTTTCCGATGAATGTTAGCACCAACAGTACATGTATGATCCTAAAATCAATATCTTAGTTTCATGAAAATTTCATAACAATGCTTTGATAGAGATAATCCCAAACTAGCAAATGCCACATTTTTGTAAAAAAAGATACATTAGGATTATTATCACCTTTAGGGTTACAATGAGATCACCTAGACCATTGGGTTTGCAAGATTTGACAACAGCAATAACCTAATTAGCCATCAAAACAACTTTCAATTCTTAAACATGGTTCAAACCCAAATCTGTGATTCATATCAATTCCACAATTCATGAAAGAAAATGAAGCAAAAGAAAAGGATAATACCAGAGGAATTCTTTGAGTAGTTATGCAATTCTTGATTGAATTCAAATTCGAATCAAGAACCAAATTTCTTTCCGAAATCGAAAACTGACCCAGAGTACTAATTTCCCCATTAAGAAGAAATTCAATAGCAGAAAGCCATGAATTCTTCTTAAAATCAACATCCTCTTCTTCTCCGTCTACATGATACCTTCTCAGGAATTCTTGAGTAGGAATTCGATCTTCGCCATTGTTACGAGTCTTCCAACGATTCATAGTAGTCTGAATGGCACCAGCCGGACCAGGAATCAGAGCCTGTCGTTGGTAGCTAGTCGAGGAAGGATTTTCCTTGTTGTTATGATGAAAATGAGGAGGAAGCGGATGGTTTTGTTGGGATTGAAAATCTAGGGTTTGATGAGGAAGTTGGGAACAAGATTTAAGAGAGAGAAAGATACGGTTGTTGTTGTTAGGGTTGTTTTGTGGGGGTTTGGAGCGAGGAAGAAGAGTTGGAGGAGGTGGAAGTAGAGAGAGAATATCAGAGTCATCGACATCAAGAAAGTCCCAAGAAGATTCTTCTTCCATTATTTGACTTGATCAGTCGAAGAAAGAAATGGCGGGAATCAATCTGGTGGTACGGCAAGAAGAGTTCCTACTTTTTCAGAACTTGGAATGACAATTCAAACTATGAGGAAATAGTAGTCTGAATGACGCCAATATGTAAAAACACCTTCTTGTACATGCTTTAGCCCGCCAAAAGGGTGTGTGGCAGGATAGAATTTATAGAAAAGAATGTTTAATTTTTTCATATCTAAATCTTGTCCAACCACTTATTCATTTTCTACTTCATCATCGACACTGCTATCTTCATCTTCTACGGCCTCTTTGTGGCTACAAAGTCTAATTTTCGTTTAAATAGAAAAAGACTGAAATGGCGGTCGTAATGGAGGAAAAATAATGTCGGTTTTATGCCTTTTTGGTGAAGGAAAATAAGACGATCATTGTCATTAGTTGTGAAAGAGAAGATATAGATGGTGGTGGGTAATGGTGAAGGAGAAGAAAAGTTTTACCGTCGATATAAAGACGACCATAAAGAGGCGTGACCGCAAAGAAATGTAACAAAATATGATAAAAGATGGAAATTGATGGGGGGGGGGGGGGGGGGGGGGGGGGGGGGGCTGTTTCTAAGCAGAGCCAATGATCCATCTTCATAGACACCAAACATAAAGAAAACAGAATCACAATCTTTTTCGTTGGAAAGCCGAAAAGAGCATTTATATATATGAAAGGATAAAAATGTTTTACAACAATTTCTTCATCCCCTGGTGATTATTCAACAATCAACAAGTTATTTTCCATCATTCCTTCACCTATAGTTGGTAGTTCCGATGATAACCGCCACTCTCCATCCACCATGAATTTGATCTCATACCTTTCATCCATATAAAGATATTTCAATTTTAGCAGGTACACCAAAGCGAGAGAAGAGATGTAAAGGGTAATACCGTCCAGGTCTGAGCAGTAATGTAGTTGAGAACTCTGAGAGAGAACCAGTGTACTCCGGCGACAAGTCTTCACCTTGATTCCAACCATCAAATGATCCCATTACTTGCACACTCTGATACCCGAACAAACCCATGTTTCAGAACAATTATAAACCCGATTTTTTTTAATGTACAAGGGCTGTTTAATCGGAAGCTGTCAGTAAGCTAGCCCGGGGCTAAATTCCAAGTTAGCTTAGTCACAGGTCTGCCCGTCATACAATCTCTGTTAGCCCGGTGGAGTCGACTCACCTCAGCCATGCCGTGCCAAAGTACCCTAACTTCCTTGGACTGTACGATCTCCACATCCTTTATTTGGTTCGCCAATTTTTTGTGCACAGCTTCATGGGAGATACAAGAAAACATGAAACTGTTAAGAGAGGAAGACTTACGAAAAACCTTGGTTCCATGGAAAATATATACATATAAATGGATTTGATAAATCATTGGGACAAATAAATTAAGTCTGCATATGAATAAAAGCTACAAAACAAATCATAAAATTAAAGAATAAATAAAATATAATTTTACCTTCCAATTTAGAGATTAGATGAGAATGGATGTATTTCCCGTTTATCTTCCTTGAACCTGGCTGAATACCAGTCTTAGCTATTTCTTCTGCTATACTGACCAAACTCTGCTCAAAAGAATATAAATCAGAACCTCTAAGAAACAAGATGTCAAGATGCTGAAGTCTAAATCACTATTCGAAGAGGATATTGGTTGATCTTCTCGACGTTCTACATGACTTACTTTATATACCCAATGGACGGATTTTGAAGCACTTCGATTATACAAAAAGAATTTCGGAAGTGCATATGTTCCTCCACTATTGTAGTTTAAGTTTTTTACAATATTTACTTCACTAAATGCTCAACAATTGGTGAAGTCAAGAAAAATCAGCAGCAAAAACTTGTGTTAAAATGGAATAAAAAGTAAAAATAGTTGTATAGTTCCCCATCTTCAATTATAACAAAACTCTTAATCATAGATATGTGTTGTATTTTTCCACAGGCATAATCAATTCTAGGAGGATTAAATGCATTCATTCATTCGTATAACAACAAAAAAAACCAAGTAGAGAAGGATGTAGGTAATATTTTCTTTTTCTAAGTCAGATCTGGAGTCTAACTCGAGGTTTGAATTGACTCGATCCAGATTTCTAAGTCATACTGTCATACAAGTCAGATTCAGACAATGAGAAATTAAAAACACCATCGTAGTTATGAACAATCTGTACCTGAATTTCAAGTTCCATAACAGCAAGGTCACTTTTAAAGTTAAGTAAAGCATCTTCCTTTATTTGCAGCTGCAAAGAAATAAAAATGATCAGAACACGCCAGTGGCGAGGCCAGAACATTTCTTACATGGGGGCACTTTCTTCTATGAAAACAAGTAACATTTCAAAATCATAAAAAGATCATAAAAAGAATAATCATAACCGGTGTTTTGTAATACATGACTAAAAAACATACATAGTTACTCTTCACAAATTTTTATCTCTTGAATTTATTGAATAATGATTACATTATAACTAGTATCAAACACAATTTTTCAAGAGAAGCAATCCAGTTATCACCTATCCACTCCTCTTCTATTTGATTGTCAAATTTTATACTGATATTGGATACCACACAGTCACACTCATTATTATGAAAATTGTAACAAGTAGGATTAGTTTGAATGTCTTTTTCTTTTTGAAGCCAAGTGACAAGTATATAGAGATACACTTCTCCTCAAATATTTTCTTGCAAGAACTCCAGTACGGTTGGATTGGAAAGACTTGTTATTATCTATTGATAAGTGCCCCTAGAGTGATATAAAAATTTATAAGAAAACTACTCGACACTAAAATAATAATACTCATTTGTTGTTACTTTATGTACAATTTCAAAATAGATAATTTTTTGTTTTATTTTTTTTTATAATTAGTAAGGAAATGACATACTCGAACTTATACGAACAGTAGCTAATAACAGTAGATGTTAACATACTCGATCATCCTACTGTGCCTTTCGAAAATCTATAATGTTTTAATTTGAATTCAAGGCTAACTGAACTTTTACTAAACAAAAATACAAAATCGGATAAGTCAAATACAAAAAGTAAATAAAGAACAATAAATAAATGTAGTGAAAGTTCATTGGTATCCAAAAGTACTAAGACATCATTCCATGCTTGTATAGTTAGGTTTGGACTTAGCAACTTTGTTGGCCTTAATAGTAATACTCTTCTCATAAAATGGTCACTAGTAAAATGGATTTCCAACTTGGGGCTGTGGGGGCATGTGACCCCAGAGGCCCCAAGATGGCATCGCCCCTGGAACACGCCAAGAAAAAGTCTCGTGCCTTTTATGTTGTTACAAGACTTAGGACGTTCAATGGGAATAAAATGGACGTGAGTTTAGTATTTGAAGGCCAACTTAATGGCTTTCGGTTAAGCATATTCGTCACGGAAACTGTTGGCGATCACAAAAGCAATCAGTGGTGACTGGTTGTATAATTGTACTGCAGAATATGAAGCATCCAATACCATTTTCTTCTCAGAAAGAAAGTAAGAATACTGAAATCAGATTGCAATATATTTGCAATACAATTTCAGGATCTAAAGATTGGGATACCGGAAGGTCAAGTTTCAAGATTCCACCCCTTGATTTCTATCATCTAAATCCGAAGATGATAAGACTCACCAACATTACTCATAGAATGATGTCAGCAGAAATCCCACAAACCTGTCGTTTGAGGAACCTATTGTGTTGATTAGCTTCACTCAGTTTTCTGATAAGCTTTGACCTTTCAGAATCAGCAAGCAGTGATATCAGCTGTCAAGGGATAACGGTAGATGTCACCAATAATTAGTAAATAACAAGATCCCACCATAGGAATATTTTGGAGTAAAAAAACGGAAAAAAATAGGAAAGAACTAGCAATTGAACTCAATTCAGTACGTAAATATAAACCATTACATAATAGAAAGCTGAAGGCACGTACTATACTACTACTAAATATGATTTTGAGAATGAATTAATGTGGGTTGAAGATTTTGGAAAGTTACCTCTTTAGGCGCTAATTGTTCGGTAGGAACATTCGCGTCTGGAGACTTGGGTTCAGCTCCATTACTAATGCTTGAGGCATCTTCTGGGGGCGATGATGAAGGTTCGTTCTCAATTCTCATAGGCATGGCTAATGCTATCCAAGCCGGATAGCATGTATGATATTTCCCATGCACAATAGTTATACTTTTAGGGGAACGCCTTAGGTTATGGACAGCCACATTAAAAGAAACTCGCCGTAAATCTTCGCAAGATGATTTTTTTGAATGCGGGGAAATATGCAGTTCATGTATATTAGGAGACGACCTATGCTGATACATGTGAGCAAAATCAAGAAGAGACACCAAACAAAAGATGAACTAGTAAAATAGGAAAAACTAAATTCAGGGATGTCTAACATTTTAAAAGGAAACAAAGATTCAATGCACGCACGTTGCACTTTAGGTAATAGTTCTCAAGATTTAAATGCTTTTCGGAAGATCTTAGATCTAGTATATGCCCAGCCTGACACTAAATGGCACCTACTTTTGGTATCGGTTCTCTAAAAGGTTTGATAATCTGATTACACACTCATACTTGTCATGTCTAAAAGCTGAAAATTGAAGTAAAAAACACAAAAGACGGATCTCCGTTTGTAACATAAGTTGCAGGATAGCTAACAGAAGAAATGTTAGAAATTACAAGTATGAAGGTTGAGTACTCCAGGGTGTCTTACCTTGAAATACTTGTCATTTGGCTATACACAGTGAAGAGTTTGTACTAGCAAATGGCTTAAGAAACTACAGAACATCTGAGGCATCACTTATTTGCAGCATTATCTGGAATGAATTTCAGAGATTGTTAATATTGATTCATTGAAAACAAGTACCATTTTTCCATTTTTAACAGAATTTTGACAGATACTATAAGAAATCAGTTGCAGAATTCAAGCAAAAAATGATGACAATATAACTCTTAGGATAACAACTGCTTTTTACAATTTTACAGTCATTCAACTACTGGATGCAAAAATTACCAAGAACAAGGAGCCCATCACATTAAAACGGGTTTGAGTAACATATCTAACGGAAAGCAATTAACATAATGTGTAGAGAGAAAAACTAGGAAGCTATAGTATTAGAGAGCCCTCTCGACAATATTGCCTTTGCTTCCGTTTAAGATTTAACAACCATTTTGTATCAGCCTATGGGCTTTTCCTCGAAGGCCTTTTTGTACCAATAGAGTGCAGTACACTTTCCACATAGAAAGATTGTTGCCACCTCTATTATTTAGGTGATGTAGTACTTCCCATCCCATGTACCCTAACTTCTAAATTAGCTTAACAGGAGGCTCACCGCTTACCCATTTCACGAGCATATGGCATGTGGTGGAGGTGGTGGTGGTGCCAGCACTAACCTGCCCTACCACCACCTAGGGGATCCCTACTACTACTACTACCTACGGCACGCCCTTTCTCTACATACCTAAAGTTCCAACTGGTATTACCTGTAAACATTATTTGAAGTTCTCAGCAGACTCTACTCTTCCTATGTTTTAGTTCTACGTATCGTCGTGTTTCTCTCGTGGAGCTATTGAGTTTAAAGCTAAAGTTTGCTCAAATGCAAATCCTAGTGAATGATTGATGTTCGAACTATCAAACTTAAAACATGGTAGATGGTTAAGTTCAGTGGGAGCTGAATTTAAGTCCTACATGGCCAAAATCAAAGAAACTCTGTGGTATATAAGTAAGTAGACTCTTACTTGCATTCATTTGCACCACTTCCACACACATACTCTGTGAATAACATGACGAGCCTCTAAGGCTCATTAGATTCCTAGTGATGAACATCTCTCGACCTTTCATTGCGCGTGATGTCGTATCTCTCTCTTTTTTATATCAATTTGATCCAATGGTTGCGGACTAAATTTTCATTTTTTTAGCTTTTATGTTCTCGTATAAAGGGTCTCGTTCAAAATTTGGCACTACAACCGCAAATTCTCAACCAAGCCACTGGTACTCACATTTAGCTGAGCTGAAATTTGAACCTAATGTCATTGCTAATATGCTATCTACAACAGCCTCCCTCAAGAGGAATGAATTTTCCCTAATACAATTCCCTAATACTCCATAAATCATGTCTATGTATATAACAATAACAACCCAACCCAACCCAAATGATATGAATTTTGTTCAGAATCACAAGTAAAACCCTAAACCCTAAATTAGTAGAACTAATGCTTGAGAAATTAAAACACATCAATATATCAAAGTAACTAAATTAACAATACTAAAGAACCCAAAACAAAGAAAAATAAAATGGGTTTTTAGGTTTACCCAAAAGAGGAGAGAGAAAGTAAGACCCAGAAATCGCTTCTAGTCAATTCTCGATTTTTGTTGGTGTTTTGAGTGACTAGAGAAGTATCCAGAGTTTCAGATAAACTTATTACATTTCCAGAATCAAAACCAGATTATTATATTCTGTATACTCAAACCGATAACGACGGTGTACAAAACCAACATTACCATTGGGAGGTTATAACACTACGACACAACGTCGCATTTTGTACACCTTCGTTAGAAGAGTGTATGACTAATAATAACTCGATCAGAGCATTCTGCTGGACATTTTGAAGGTTGATACTCACCCACGTGTCATTGCTTTACAGAGGGGACAAGCACGTGATTTGGTTGCCAAGATAAGTGCCTTTAGAATTTTTTGTGTTTGGGTAATTCGTATAATTCAAGTCAAAATCCACTATTAGTGGTAATATAGTAATAAAATTTTAAGTTGAAAATAATTCACATATATAGTTGAAAATTTAGCCACACCCGGGTAGTGTTGCAAAAAAAAAAGCAAGAGTTGCGAATCAAATTAGCAAGATACCCCCAAATATAACTGAGACTCATCATCTAGAACATGTTTATGATCTACGCGACTATGCGCAAAAATGTTCTTAAAGTTAGAGCAAAAATATAAATATGTATAAGAAATTTAAAAATTAATAAAGTGGACTCATTGCTTACTAATATTAGAGTCTCCTTTTGTTTTAAAGCAAAACATTTCATTTCAAAGTTAGGACGGTGGGGCCTGATATAAATACGCGGATGACAAATGAGTCAACACGAAACTGTATTTGATAGCAATTTTAAGGTGTAGAGGGGAAAACTTCCAGAAAAGAAAAGGTTTTCCTCGAAAATAATGTGATCACATTTTTCATTTTATTCACATGACAAATAAAGCCTTAGACAAGATTTCTGTTTTGATTCTTAGAAATCATAGTCGAGTTAAGTACAATTTGGTAAGGTGTTAGTGTTCGTAACTTGTCCGTGTCACGTAATGAGTGGAATGGTCCATAACTCCATATAATATATTCTTACTGTAGTTCACCGGCATTTGGATGATATTATTCAATTTCTGGTTCTCAATAGTCAAGTTGTCACGCATATTCATGAATAATATGTAAGATGTCTATTTGGAACCATTAGGGTTTAATGTTTTATTACCAAAAGGTGGAAGTGATTTTGTTGTAGGTACCTTCTATCTAGAGATTTGGGTAGGGGCTTCTTCTTCTTCCTGTAGTTAGATGGAGATGAACATCTTACATACCCTGTGTTCTGATTAGTTCCCTTTGGATTAAAACCATCTATCTATATGATATAATTTTATTATTCTGATTATGTTTTTGGAATTCTATCTATTTGAACAAAATAAGTTCAATCAAGCTATGGTAATGGCGCTTTTCATTTTCTTGAAAGTGCTTGATTTATGTTGTATAGAACTTTGGCTTGCGTCTCCTTGGGCATAATAACCATATGATCAAAACTTGTAATAGTGTTCGATGCTATATTAGTGTTAGTATCAATTTAGATTTTACTAATTAAAAAAAAAAAAAAATAGATTTTACTAATTTTGAATACGAAATATATTATGAAAATTTTTCTCATATCAAACCTATGTCTATTCCATTTCAGGGTTGAGCTCACTACTCTATTCTCATGTTTCTTCGTGAAGATTTGAATATAAAATCTATTATGAAAAAAATCTCCGATTAATTTGTCTATTCTGTTTTAGGGTTATGCACAGTGCTCACTACTCTATTTGGTCTCAGTCAAATCTTTTGGATGACATGAAAAAGGTAAATATGTACTTCAAACTCGATCTTATCTTACATGTATGATTCTTTATGAAGATGTTATAGTGTACAAGTTACTCGGGTCATGAAAATGTTTCATAAACATAGCCTTAGCGCCTTATGTGTTTGAAAATCAGTCATATGGTTTCTTTATGAAGATGTTATAGTGTACATTGCTTTATGATAATTTGTAACTTTTTTTCTTGAAAGTTCAAGTTAATTGGATATTGTTGGCAGTTTCTGTTTACCGCTGAAGCACTTTATAATTCATATATTCTTCACAGGTTGATGTATTAATGAACTTTTTGATTGCTTGATGATACAAGTGAAGCTTCTAGGAAAAAATATGTGATTCTCTTTTCCAGGGTCGACCCTGGGCCCAAAGCGAACAAAGCGTTGCTTTGGGCCCCCAAATCTAAGGGCCACATCTAAGAGAAATCTGACTTGAGGTGCCTCTAAAATCTCAAGTAAAAGCTATAGAAAAGGGCCACAACAATGTTTTCTTTTTGAGAAATAGGACCACAATAATGTTGGTCTAACATGATTGGATTAAAACAAAGTAGGGTTATTTCCCTAATAGCCCCCAACTTTGTGACCAGCTTCATGCTTGACCTCCTAAATTAGCAAAAATACCCATATGACTCCCTTTTTCAGTTATCTTTAACTTTCCGTTATTCTCTCCGGCATAAGTCGCCGGCCGGCGACCTTCAAATTTTTTTTTTATTCTCTCTCTCTCTCTCTTAAATTTTTTTTTTCTCTCACATCTTTCTCTCTCTAAACTCCGGCGAAGGGGGTTTCCCTTCGCCGAAGGTCTGTTCGTGATGAACAGACCAGATGTGAGAGAAAAAAAAAGTTTTTTTTTTTTTGAGAGAGAGAAAATAAAAAAAAAAAATTGAAGGTCGCCGGCCGGAAATTTGGCCGGCCGGCGACTTATGCCGGAGAAGATGATGATGTGGCGTGACTTGGCAGAGAGAGAAAAAGAGATGGAGGAGAGAGAGTAACAGAAAGTTAAAGATAACTGAAAAAGGGGGCCATATGGGTATTTTTGCTAATTTAGGGGGCCAGGCGGGAAGCTGGTCACAAAGTTGGGAGCTATTAGGAAAATAACCCAACAAAGTAAGGGTCCACAATAAAGTCTTTCACACGGTTGGCGATATCTCCTCTCCTCTAGTATGTCTCATACTATATCTCTCCCACCTTTCTCTCTGACTCCCTCTTTGTTTTGTTTGACTTCTTACTCTGATTTATTTGATACATACCCCTGGTAATATTGTAATTTTCATTTATTGTTATCACTATAACCACACTCATTATTATTATTGATATTATTATAAATATAATTTTTATTATTGTTCTTGTCATTTTTGAAAGGTTTACCACGAAATCATTAAAAATATAATCAAACTATTTTATTTGTACTTTAATAATCCAAATTTTATAAACTACAAATTTCACATCTGTTGGGAATTGAATTTAGGACCTAAAGTACTTACCAATTGAGCTATCAACTATTAACTATAAACTTTTATTTTGCAAATTTAATAACATACTCAAAACAATTAGTATTATACAACAATAAATGAACTATTATCTTATGTAAACTGAATTTTTTTTTATATAGCATTAGTTTAATATGACACACCAATTGCTACAAGCCTACAAATATTGAAAGTTGCATTATGAGCACAATTAATTCTTACATAAAATTAGACAATTGGTTTGACTCGTTCTTTTTGTCTTCGTCTAGTTTCTCACAAATCACTATCAAACCTCCATTACCGCAACAATTCTGCCTTAACTTTTTTTTCTTATGAATCTCGTTGAACCACTGAATTGAAAGTTCGACTAAAAACCGACTAATACTCTCTTCGAATCTGAGCCGGTTTTACACTCGATATTAAGTGTAAGGAAAACGTAGAAGTTCAAATATACGATTTTTTTTATTGTGATTGGGGCCACATTCTTTAAACTTGTTTCGGGCCTCCGAAATCACAGGACCGGCCCTGCTCTTTTCTACCGGTTCGATATCACATTTGTTATCCCCACTGGTAAGTTCAAGACCCCAAGGTTTTATAGTTTGAAGGTAAGATTTGGTTCATGTAGTTTATTGAATACCTTAGTTCTAATTGCTCTTTAGAGATTACTACATTAAGCGACTGACATACGAAATTTGAATAGTTGAACACGAAAATTTTACGTGCCTTTGTCGATAGTGTGGTACGTTAACTTCTTGTACTTCGCTTAAAACTATTGTAGTGCATTAAATTGTATTTGCATACTTTTCTTGGCAGGCATGGTTTTGATGTTGTTAATGGAAGCGTTGGTGACAATAGCAGTAAGAGCAACAACTGTGATATGGAACATACTCCATAGTAATGGTGGTGCTTGCAACAACTGTGATATAGACCATACTCCATAGGAATGGTGTTGCTTGCTTTTGTGGGTAAGCAAAGGAAATCACTCATTCAAGAACAATATATTAGTAGATATATTTAATAATGCAATATTATGAGATACATTTAATGTAAGTTCTTTTTTCTTTTTTTCTGCTGAAGGAATGTAAATTGTTCTTAAAGCAAAATATTATTGCGATTTTGTTCGTAATTTTGAGTTTTGTCTTAATTTTTCAAAGAAGATAACTTCATGAGATCGGTTTGTAATTCGGAATGAGTTTGATGATACATCTGAATATACAAATTCGATGATAGGGTCAAAACAAATATCAATATATATTTACAAAAGAAGAAAAAAATTACAAGCCGGAATATTCGTTGGACATAAATCATGTTTGAAAAAATTATGTGTTATTTTTCAGCCAACTATAGTGATTTTGACATTGTACTATTGGGTAGGTTTGGCGGAGTTTTTCTTAAAATTAGGGAGGAATATATGAGTTAGAGAATAAATTAACCCTTTGAACTTATGTGCGCATATCGGAAGTTATACTAAAGGCACATGGTTACAAGAGAACTACGTTGAAATTGATAATTCAAACTCTCAGTCACAATTTGATGTATTTCACATAAGAGTTTCACCGTACCGTAGGCACGGGTTATACCTAGTTTTTTTTTTTTTTGTTGAGGAGGGTTATACCTAGTTGACTTACAAAACACAAAAATCTCATAATTAATAGGCTTATGGACTGTGAATCTTTGGATGGACTTCTAGGTTGGGCATGCCCCCTTAGGAAAATGATATATGATCCTCCTCGTACACTCCCATGATTAGGTAGCGAATAAGACAAGAATTTTGTCTAATATGGAAGAGTGTGCGAAGGAGTGCAACAGGGAGCCCCTATATCAGCATTGTTAAGTGCGTGTTTTAAAATTTGATGAAGTAGAAACTGAGTTCAACAAAATTATATATTTTGCTTTAGGTTGACTACGATAGTCATTAAACAGACATTGATACATCAATAAGATGCGATAAGTAAGACTTGAACTCTGTATCTCAAACAAAAAAAAGACACATGTAATAGTTCGACTAAGGTAAACTCCACATATTTAAAATTATTTCCCTATGTTGTCTTTTTTTTTTTTTTTTTGATTTTGAGGTAGAAATATTTTTTCTTAATCTTATTGTGATTGGAGAGGTATGCATAAAACATGAAAGTCAAGAAATATGTCACTTTTAATGATCTAAACGGATATATAAAAAAGATATGGCTTGACTAGACATTCATTTATCCCCATTTTTGCTTAAAAATATAATACTTAATAGAAAATAAAAACAATATTAACAAATTAAGTCTTTTCATATTCATACGGAGTGGTTGAGTTGGTAAATAATTATTTTTTTAAGAATTCATTTTTCTTTTACATAATCTACGCAATCTTGGGCAAAATCAGTAATGAACATCCAATAATAGAATACCCGAAAACTACATCCATTAGACAATTTGCCATGTAGTTGGCTGTACTATTCATTTATCACCCGTAAGTTAGCTTTAGCAAACAAATGGTTGGCCAATTAGTTGTACATTACCTCAAATTTGAACTCATAGGTTCGATTTAATGGTGGTAAAATTCGTTATTTATTGACTTGTGCTAAAGAGTATATAAAAAATAAAGATATGAATGAGGATTTATATGCCCTTTTAGCGTCCATGATGTTTTTGATGATGGTATCTGATCTACTCAATTCACGTATTTATTCATAATGTGCCCATAATCAGAATGACTTTTGAAATTCATAGCATAAAAAATTTATTCTCCTATCCATTCTCTATTATTTTTCAAGTGATGGAAGTTGAAATTTATGGAGAAATAATGGTCTGTAATGAATTTGCCACATATATAATTAAATAACAAGAACTTCACAAATAGAATTATGAAAGCCCTAAAACTTTCTTTGACTCAAAATAATCAAGAAAATATTTCTAGAAGGCCAAAGTTTACTATTTTGTTGTAGAATACTTGGAAACATGTAATCTCAAAAATGTGATAAATGACAGAGTGATGTTTTTTTTGAAGAAAAATGACAGAGGGATGTTGATTATTAGTTTTGGGTATTCAATCCAATATAAATGAAATATTTTTCTTTCGGTGACTGTATATATATATATATATATATATATATATATATATATATATGTGGTAGTACAACTTGGCTCCAACAGTTAAATCCCATATAAATGAAACATCTTCTAAGTTAAGAAATTCAAACACAAAATCAAAAGACCTTTTTCTACCTTCTCCTCCTAGCTACTTCATCTCTCTCTCTCTCTCTCTCTCTCTCTCTCTCTCTCTCTCTCTCTCTTCGTCATCTTGTTTTAGTTCACATTCCTTTGTTTCCATTTTTGCTTAAAAATATAATACTTAATAAAAAATAAAATTAATATTAATGAAGTATTTATAATTTTATACCGGTTGAGTAATTGAGTTGGTTAATTTAACTTTTTCCTTTTTTTTTAAAGATTTTTTTTGTCTTTCATATAATCTACGTGATCTTAGGCGAAACAAGTTATGAAAGTCCAATAATAGATCCTCGGAAAACTACAACCATTTGACAACTTGCCATTTAGTTGGTCGTCCTATTCATCTTTCGTCAATAACTTAGCTTTAGCAAACAAGTGGTTGGCCAGTTAGCTGTACATTGACTCAAAATAATCAAGAAAATACTTTTAGAAGGCCCAAAGTTTACTATTATGTTATAGAATAGTAATTGGAATTTTGAATCATATAAAGAGTTCTCGAAAATGTGATAAATGACAGAGTGATGATGTTGATAGTTAATTTTGGTATTATTTAATCTTATATAAATGGAAAATCACTATAGGGAGGCGCCTATAGAACTTCCCAATATTTTTCTTTTTGGTGACTATATATATGGTAGTACAATTTGGCTCCAACAGTGGAAATCCCATAATAATTTGAAAAATCTTCGAAGTTAAGAAATTCAAACACAAAATGAAAACACTTTTTTCTACCTTCTCCCAGCTACTTCATCTCTGTGTCTCTCTCTCTTCGTCATCTTCTTTTAGTTCATCACCTGACATTGTAATGGAAAATCTGTTAGGTCTTCTCAGAATCAGAGTCATTCGGGGAGTCAATTTAGCCGTTCGTGATCTTCGCAGCAGCGATCCTTATATTTTCTTTACAATGGGTAAACAGGTCTGTTTTCACTAGTAATTGGGGCTTACGTTAATAATGTATTTTAGTGTTCTTTCTTGAAAATTTAGCTTTTTTTTTTTACTTGCGTCTTTATCTTGTGAAAATCTTGTCAAAATCATGTGCAGAAATTGCGGACCAGTGTGATAAAACGTAACCTAAATCCTGAGTGGAACGAAGATCTGACTCTCTGTATTGAAGATCCAAATGTTCCAATCAAACTTGTAAGTTATTTTTCTACTAGCTAACCTATGGAAATTTGATTAGTTTTAATAGAAGTGGTGACAAGCCTGCTAGTGAAAACATTGCTGAAATTGGACTTTCTCCTCATGCAAATTTCAAAGTCAGAGTTGACTTGAACTTATCTTTCCTAATCGCGTGAATCTGACCTTCCTGACTAAAACTGACCTAGTGACACAAATCGGTCATTCGAACGAGTTAGACAAAAACAAACATGCTGAAATCTGTCTCCGAGTATATTAAGATTTCACGACTTACAAAAAAACAAATGCTATCTCAATATATATACTTCTTTGTTTCATTTAATTTGATAATACTTATTTGTTGTTGTTTTGTTCCATGTGGTGTTGTTGCAGGCAGTATACGACCATGATACATTTACATTTGATGATAAAATGGGTGAAGCTGAATTTGACATAAAACCATTTATAGAAGTGGTAAAAATGCATTTAGAAGGAATTCCAAGTGATACGATCATTACGAGAGTGCTCCCGACCAGAGATAATTGCTTATGTGAAGAAAGCCGGGTTATGTTAAAGAATAACAAAGTTGTTCAAGATTTATGTCTGAGGTTGAAAAATGTTGAATCTGGTGAAATTGAGCTTCAACTCCAATGGATTGATGTTCCTGGGTCTAGGCATGTTTAGATTTCTGCTTCTATATATATACAGTATATTTTATATATAAGGTATAGAGAGAGAGTGTGTATGAAAATATAGGTTGGTTTGATGAGATTCTATAAGGAAGTGATTTTTAGTAGGAACCACTAGACCTGTGTCTAGTTCTACGTATCGTAGTGTTTCTCTCGCGGAGCTCTTGAGTTTAAAGCTAAATATTTGCTCAAATGCAAATCCTAGTTAATGATTGATTTTCGAACTATCAAATTTGAAACATGGTAGATTGTTAAGTTTAGTGGGAGCTGAATTAAGTCCTACATGGGCGAAGTCAAAGAAACTCTGTGGTATATAAGTCGACTCCTATTTGCACCACTTGCGCGTACATACTCTCTGAAGTGTGACGAACCTCCGGGGCTTATTAGTGTCCTAGTGATGAACACGTCTAAACCTTTCATTGCGCATGTCCTATCTCTCTCTCTCTCTCTCTTTCTTTATCAATTTGATCCAATGATTGCCAATTAAATTTTCTGTTTTTAGCTTTTATCTTCTCGTATAGAGGGTCTCCTTCAAAGTTTGGCACTACAACCGCAAATTCTCGTTCAAAGTTTAACTCTGAACCTAATGTCATTGTTAATATGGTATCTACAACAACCTCCCTCAGGAGGAATGAATTTTCTCACTTCACCACTGTGAGTGAACATCAATAAATACAACATGTGGTGAGGGTTTTCACAAAATATACAATTCCCTAATTTAAATCATGTCTATATATATATATATATATATATATATATATATAACAACAACATCCCTACCCAAATGATATGAATTTTGTTCAGAATCACAAGTAAAACCCTAAATTAGTAGAACTAATGCTTGAGAAATTAAAAGTTAAAACACATCAATTTTGTTCAGTATCACAAAGTACTAACTAAAAATGAATAAAATGAAAAATGGGTTTTGAAATGAGAAATGCTGTATAGAGCGACCCTCAAAAGAGAATTGAAAAGCGAGCAAATCAGGGTGCGACACGTGGCAATGCAAATTGATTTCACGTGCTTCCTTGAAATTATATAACATTTACAGTTAAGTCCTAAACTTCAGCGTGTTTTTACTTAGGTCCCCCGTCTAAAAATCAAATCTGGACCGTTGGAGTCAGATTATTTCCCTATTACATTGAAGAGAACCTACCAGCAGGTCTCCAACACGCCCAAACCCAACAGCTCTCTTCTCTCTCTCTCTCTCGATTTTTCAGCTCTCTCTCTCCTTGTCTCTCTAAACAAATACTCAACGGATCCAAATGCTCAAACCCAAGAATTCAAGGTGACTTTCTGTTCCATCTCTTCGAAGAAACACGGAGTTGCTTTTGTTGCAATTATCTCCACAAATTTCAGAAGATTTGATGAGGTAAACTTTTAGGGTTTTTTCTATTTAGAGTTTTTTCTGTGATGAAAATGACTTCTTTTTCAAACTATCTTCGACGATTATATGTTAGGATCAGGCATGAATGGAATTTGGTGGTGGTGGTGATTTTAGTCCGATGAAGCTCAGAGAGTACGCCCAAGACGAGGCGAATTCAGGAGAGTATTATAAGAAGATGGTTGAGGAAAATCCATGTAGTCCTTTGGTTCTGAGGAATTATGCTCAATTTCTCTATAAAGTATAAATTTTCTCATAGAATTTGATTGGTAGTTTGGACTATTTTTAAGCTATGTCTACCATTTATATAGCCTATTGCTAACTCGTTTATATGCACAAATATTCGATATATCATCTATGTTTCATAGCCCCGTGATCGATATACACAATTCTTTTATTTATACTTCTAGAGGAATAGTGTTTAAGATAGATGAATACAAATAGCTATATGTGATTGAGTCATTTCGTTTAGTTCGTCGTGTCATTCGAAACATAATTCAATGGGATAGAAACTAGAAAACCTCATGACTGTGAATTGTTATAAATCGATAGTTATCACAGAGAAAATCACCAAGACCTTCATGTTATTGGTCTTCACTCTTTACGGTAATGGCGACTATGGTTACCGTATTGATGAACCAGACGCTATCTTCAAATGTTTACTGTCTTCTTCAAGTTGGTCAACAAATAGGATAAGATTCATGCCTTTTCGATCGTCAAAGATATTGTATCATTGGAAATACCCGAAAGACATAGCCAGTTGTTCATAATGTTTTCTTCTGTAGAAGAAAGTAGATGGGTAGAGAGATTTCTTTCATTCGTTTCCATACACTGTTATGCTTATTGGCTTAGGGTAGCCTGATTCTACCTATTCAACTACCTGAGACTGAGTGTTGTATGCAAACTCAAGTAGTAAAGACCTCAATCTGTAAATTTATGATGTGCTAGCTTCATATTGTTGTAGATAAATGATTCACCTGTAAGAAATTCGCAAGAAACCTTCATGCTGGAGATGCGTGCATCTAGAACGGTATTTTTCATATAATGGGGTATATCATGACATGAATTAAATTGTTTTCTGTTGGATGAATAAACAGAAAGTTGGCTTTGATTTTATGATAACTTGCAGTCATCTATGAAATTGCTTTAGTTACCGACTTGCTTGATATATGCGTACATGAGTTCAACTTGCAGTCATTCTCTTTCCGTGAATTGCTGAAGCACAGAAGAAGAAGATGAGTCGAGGAAACACAGCTGCCCCAAAGGGGAAGAAGAAGACAATTACTTTCACAATAGACTGTGCGAAACCAGTCGAAGACAAGATCATGGACATTGCCTCACTTGAGAAATTTCTCCAGGAGAGAATCAAAGTTGGTGGGAAAGCTGGTGCTCTTGGTGATGCAGTTACCATTTCTCGTGAAAAGAACAAAATTAGCGTCACTTCTGATCAGGCATCTAACCATTTCAAACTAGTAGTTTATTACCACTTGACTGATGAAAGATATCCAAATCTATTCTTTTTCTTTGAGTTAGTTGACTATTCAACTTAAAATTGATTAAACATGGGGGAGCATTAACTAGACAGTAGTTACAAAGCCTTCCTCCTTCCCTTCCAATTTAGGCGGTGGATTGTTTCTTCTTATTTTCTGATTAGTAGAGGCTTATTGTTTTTTTTGCAGTATGTCTCGAATTACTTTTCCAGAGATTCCATGTCATTGTGGTGGTGGAAACATGGTCTTGAAACTATCGAGATTCGTGGACAATCCAGGGTGTTTGGGCTGACTCAAGACATTCGACTTCTTCGTCTTCGATTCCAAGAGCGATGAGAATGGTGAATGAAGAAGTTGGAACATCTAAGTTGCCGAAGTTGAAGATAGATAGAGTTGAAGAATTATTAAGAAACATACTTTTTACGTTACAGGTTTTAGTTGTTATTGTATTAGTATATGTTTAGAGTTCATGGTGAATTGTGAAATGTGAATTGTTGTTTATGAAAGTGAATGGTGAATTTTGAAATAATCTACCAAAAAATAATTTAAAAGTCATGAAGAATCTATATATAAGTTGGGTTTTATGAGTAGTAATAATAAAACCCTAAGTTTTACCTCATAATATCTCTACCAAAAAATAATTTAAAAGTGCATGAATCTATAAATATAAAGAAGCAAATGGCAAAGCTTTAAAATGAGTAGGATAAGGGGTAATAATCAAATTTCCAACTTTTAGTGAGAGAGAGAGAGAGTCAAGATGCCAAAATCGAGAGAGAGAAGAGAGTTGTTGGGTTTGGGCGTGTTGGAGACCTGCTGCTGGGTTCTTCAATGTTCCAGATTTGATTTTTAGACGGGGACCTAAGTAGAAACACACTGAAATTTAGGACTTAACTGTAAATGTTATATAATTTCAAGGAAGCCCGTGAAATCAACTGGCATTGCCACGTGTTTCACCCGGATTTGCTCGCTTTTCAATTCCCTTTTGGGAGTCGCTCTATACAGCATTTCTCTTTAAAATTTATCCAAAAGAGGAGAGAGAAAGTAAGACCCAGAAATCGCTTCTGGTCAATTCTCGATTTTTGTTGGTGTTTTGAGTGACGGGAGAAATTGGTCAATTCTCGAAGGTGTACAAAACTAACATTACCATTGGGAGTTAGTATTAACTACTACAATACAACGTAGCATTTTGTACACCTACGTTAGAAGAGAGTGTATGACTAATAATAATTCGATCAGAGCATTCTGCTGGACATTTGGATGGTTGAAGCTCGCCCACCTGTCATTACTTTACAGTGGGACATGCACGTGATTTGAGTGCCAATATAAGACTACCAAGAGTGAAAAATGGATGGGAGATTTTATAGGGGCCCATCATTTTTGTTAAAAGGCCTCCCCTCAATGATAATTTAGCAAGTAAAATGGTTCATGGGGAGGCCTTTTAACAAAATTGGGGAGGCCTTATAAAACTTCCCAAAATGGATTTAGAGACTGATCTGAAGGTTTCATAGTCGATCTTTTCATGGTTGTGATTCGTGGAGAGGAGAAAATGGACTTCGGTTATGGTTCGTACATGAACATCACCGAAGATCTGGGTTAAAGAATAAAATTAAAAGAAGGGAATTGACTAAGTAATCTCTTCATCGTATTGGTCTTGATACTTGTATCATCTTACTACTTTTAATTTTCAATTTTATTTGTATTATATTATTTTATGTTGTCGACTTTTATAATTCCCGATCTTTAGGATCTCTTTTGACTTTTAGGGTTTTTTGAGTATGTGTCTGGTCAATTTCTTTCCCTTCACGGGGCACTTTACATTCGAAAATTCTATTAACTTATCTTATGTAACTCTCATATAGTTCTCAGAGGAATAACAATATCATCCATGTAACTTTGTAATTGTATTACTTATGAATGAAATATAGTTTCGCTTGGTTTCAAAAACGAGAGTGCTTATAGACTTCTTGTGTTTGGGTTCTAATATCTAAATTGTATAATATATATATGTATATCATACAATTCAAATCAAAATCCACTGGTAGTGGTAGTAATATACAGATAAAATAGTTGAAAATAATCACATATATTGTCAAAAATTTGGCCACAACCCCCATAATGTTGCATAGAAAAAGAACAAGAGTTGTGATCAAATTAACAATATACTCCGGGATATACTTGATACTCGTCATCTAGAACATATTTATGATCTGCGCGTAAAAATGTTCTTAAATTTAGAATAAAAATATGAATATATATAAGAAATAAAAAATTAATTAAGTTGTTTCATTGGTTATCAATATTAGAATCTTCTTTTTTTCTAAGCAAAACACTTTATTTCAAAGTTAAGACGGTGGGGCCCTTATAGAAATATAACTCGGATGACCGATGAGTCAAGACAAAATTATATTTGATAGCAATTTTGAACCTTAGAGGGAAAAACTCTCAGATAAGAAAAGGCTTTCCTTGAAGATAATGTGATCACATTTTTCTTTCTATTCACATGACAAATAAAGTCTTAGACAAGACTTTTGTTTTGATTCCTGGAAAATATAGCCGAGTGAAGTACAACTTCCTAAGATTTTAGTGTTCGAAATGGACTTTAAGACCTCTAATGACAGGTTTTAAGAATTTTTATGTAGTTTTCAAGATTTAATTACAGTAATTATGACGGTTAGTGAATTTATTCAACTTTGGTTGTATCTTAACATTGTATGATATTTCGAAACTTGTCGTTTCGTTGTTATGTAACGAGTGGAATGACTCATTGAGTCCTTAGGTTTCTAATGCCAATACATTATTATTTTGCTAGATATTTTGTTATTTTACCTTCCTTGATCGTCACAGAAGACAAGCATCTGGACAATCTAACGCAAAATGAGCTCTTTCATCACATATTTAATAAATCTGAGACAAAAACAAACAATAATAAAAAAAAAAAAACAGAAAAAATAACAACCTAGAGAGAAACCAGAAGTTACCATCACAACAAATCCACCAACAACCAATTTCTCGACTGATGGGTTTCGCAATGTGGAAGAACCTAGTGATGATGAAGAAGAGGAAGATAAGAAAGATAACATTTTGTAACAAAATTCATATGGAGTCCATCAATTTTAGGGTGCTCCTAACCAAGTGCAGTCAAACTAGATTCACCAAGTCAAAGAAACTCTGTGGTATATAAGTTGACTCCTATTGCGCGTACATACTCTGTGAAGTTTGACGAACCTCCGGGGCTTATTAGCGTCCTAGTGATGAACAAGTTTCAACCTTTCATTGCGCATGTCCTATCTCTCTCTCTTTCTTTATCAATTTGATCCAATGATTGCCAATTAAATTTTCTGTTTTTAGCTTTTATCTTCTCGTATAGAGGGTCTCGTTCAAAGTTTGGCACTACAACCGCAAATTCTCGTTCAAAGTTTAACTCGAACCTGTCATTGTTAATATGGTATCTACAACAACCTCCCTCAGGAGGAATGAATTTTCTCACTTCACTATGAGTGAACATCAATAAATATATCATGTGGTGAGGGTTTTCACAAAATATACAATTCCCTAACATAAATCACGTCTATGTATATAACAATAACAACCCAACCCAAATGATATAAATTTTGTTCAGAATCACAAGTAAAACCCTAAACCCTAAATTAGTAGAACTAATGTTGTTTGAGAAATTAAAATACATCAATTTTATTAACAATCACAAAGTAACTAAATCAATAAAAATGAAAAATGGGTTTTAAGATTTACCCAAAAGAGGAGAGAAAAAGTAAGACCCAGAAATCGCTCCCAGTCAATTCTCGATTGTTGTTGGTGTTTAGAGTGACTGGAGAAATATGCAGAGTTTCGGATAAACTTATTAGAGCATCTCCAATGCAACACTCAATCTTAGAAATTCTTAGTGCCACTTAGGATTTTTAGAGTTTTTTCTTAAAACTCCTCTCCAATGCAACACTCTATTTGGATCTCTAAGATGGCGTGTCTGAGGGTGGAATAAATATATCTCAAGAGGACACTCTATTTCTAGAGTGTCCTCTTGAGATATCTCTAATTGTCCAACTCATCAATATTTGATTTTCAACCAATTGAAATCGAGTCTTCTATATTTTCTAAAATAACTAATTATTTATTAACAAAAATAACTATGTCACACAAATAAATAAGATAAGTTTAAAGTTTTGTATTGGAGACAAAAAAAAAATTGAGGATCTCTATTAAGGCCACCTAGGAGTGAGAATCTCAATTGGAACTTGACACATAGGATGAATAGAGATTTTTGTGAGTTTTGCATTGGAGATGCTCTTACATTTCCAGACTCAAAATCAAAATTCTCACCAAAAAAGAAAAATACTCAAAATCAAAATCAGATTTCTTAACAAAAAATAAATAAATCAAAATCAGATTATTAAATCCTGTATACTCAAACCGATAACGAAGGTGTACAAAACTTACATTTTGTACACCTTCGTTAAAAGAGAGTGTAGTGTATGACTAATAATAACTCGATCAGAGCATTCAGCTGGACATTTGGATGGTTGAAGCTCGCCCACGTGTCATTACTTTACAGTGGGGACATGCATGTGATTTGAGTGCCAAAACAAGACTACCAAGAGTGAAAAACGGACTTAGAGACGGTTCTCCGGGTTCAATAGTGGATCTTTTCATGGTTGTGATTCGTGGAGAGAAGAAGATGGACTTCGGTTATGGTTCATACATAAACATCACCGAAGATCTGAGTTAAAGAATAAAATCAAACGAAGGGAGTTGACTAAGTAATCTCTTCATCGGATTGATATTGATACTTGTATCATCTTACTACTTTTAATTTTCAATTTTATTTGTATAATATTATTTTATGTTGTCGACTTTTAGGGTCTTTTAATTCTCGATCTTTAGGATCTCTTTTGACTTTTAGGGTTTTTTTGAGTATGTGTCTGGTCAATTTCTTTCCCTTCACGGGGCACTTTACATTCGAAAATTCTATTAACTTATCTTATGTAACTCTCATATAGTTCTCAGAGGAATAACAATATCATTCATGTAACTTTGTAATTGTATTACTTATGAATGAAATATAGTTTCGCTTGGTTTCAAAAAAGAGAGTGCTTATAGACTTCTTGTGTTTGGGTTCTAATATCTAAATAAAGAAGAAAAGAAGAAAAGAGGTGATTAGACATATATATACATATATATATCATACAATTCAAATCAAAATCCACTGGTAGTGGTAGTAATATACAGATAAAATAGTTGAAAATAATCACATATATTGTCAAAAATTTGGCCACAACCCCCATAATGTTGCATAGAAAAAGAACAAGAGTTGTGATCAAATTAACAAGATACTCCGGGATATACTTGATTCTCGTCATCTAGAACATATTTATGATCTGCGCGTAAAAATGTTCTTAAATTTAGAATATATATATATAAGAAATAAAAATTACTTAAGTTGTTTAATTGGTTATCAATATTAGAATCTTCTTTTTTCTAAGCAAAACACTTTATTTCAAAGTTAAGACGGTGGGGCCCTTATAGAAATATAAAGCAGATATGACCGATGAGTCAAGACAAAATTATATTTGATAGCAATTTTGAACCTTAGAGATAATGTGATCACATTTTTCTTTCTATTCACATGACAAATAAAGTCTTAAACAAGAATTTTGTTTTGATTCCTGGAAAATATAGCCGAGTGAAGTACAAATTCCTAAGATTTTAGTGTTCGAAATGGACTTTAAGACCTCTAATGACAAGTTTTAAGAATTTTTATGTAGTTTTCAAGATTTAATTATAGTAATTATAACGGTTAGTCAATTTATTCAACTTTTGTTGTATCTTAACATTGTATGATATTTCGTAACTTGTCGTTTCGTTGTTATGTAATGAGTGGAATGGCTCATTGAATCCTTAGGTTTCTAATGCCAACACATTATTATTTTGCTAGATATTTTGTTATTTTACCTTCCTTGATCGTCACAGAAGACAAGCATC
This sequence comes from Eschscholzia californica, assembly GCF_041429995.1. NCBI lineage: Eukaryota > Viridiplantae > Streptophyta > Magnoliopsida > Ranunculales > Papaveraceae > Eschscholzia > Eschscholzia californica. Next base: position 5,840,176 of record NW_028238198.1, on the reverse strand, counting down.
TGGACAATCTAACGCTACAAAATAAGCTATTTCATCACATATTTAATAAATCTGAGACAAAAACAAATAATAATAAAAAAAAACAGCTAAACTAACAACCTAGAGATAAACCAGAAGTTACCATCACAACAGATCCACCAACAACCAATTTCTCGACTGATGGGTTTGGCATTGAGGAAGAACCTAGTGGTGATGAAGAAGAGGAAGATAAGAAAGATAACATTTTGTAACAAAATTCATATCGAGTCCATCCGTTTTAGGGTGCTCCTAACCAAGTGCAGTCAAACTACATTACCAAGTCAACGGTAGTACAACTTGGTTCCAACAGTTAAATCCCATATAAATGAAAAATCTTCGAAGTTAAGAAATTCAGACACAAAAATTCAAAAGACTTTTATCTACCTTCTCCTCCTAGCTACTTCATCTCTCTCTATCTCTCTCTTCTTTTAGTTCACCTCCTGTAATTAATGGAAAATCTGTTAGGTCTTCTCAGAATCAGAGTCATTAGGGGAGTCAATTTAGCCGTCCGTGATCTTCGCAGCAGCGATCCTTATGTTTTCATTAGAATGGGTAAACAGGTAATCTGTTTTCATAAACCCCTCTCTCTCTCTCTCTCTCTCTCTCTCTCTCTCTCTCTCTCTCTCTCTCTCTCTCTCTCTCTCTTCTTTAATCATTTTGCTGTTTCTTGTTAATTTTGATCTTTTGGTTGAACCCATATAAAATTTCATTACTTAAACCCTAATTCATGAAATTTCTTAAAAAAATTAACCATATCGAACTATATTCTTCATATGTTTGTTGTTTTGACTCAAAGAAAACGTTTTTTTTAGCCAGATATCTTTTATCTCTCAGTTTCAGACTTAAATAGTACTCTTTAAATGGCTTTACTTCTCTATAAATTTTGTATTAAACCCATTTCACAATGTTTTTCATCTTTTTTTGGTCAATTCAAGAAAAAAAGAAGCAATTTTTAGGTTTAATTTGTTCTTCATGATATCTTAATTCTTAGACTATTAGGTAGTGTGCTTTTTAGCTGGCAAAAGACTAATTAAAGAGACGAAATTCAACTAAACCAATATCTAATTCGGCAATATTGGGTTTTATCAGTAGCTGAAACACAAACAAACACTCCCTTAAGGAAGCAACCAAAGGGATGTTTCATAGTAGTTTCTTATGATTTTCAGCTCCAGCCGTCTAGACTTCTTACATACAAACAAAATTTGATCGATTCATTTTGTTATCGGTGGGCTATTCTACTACCACATACAATTTGGACTTGGTCAATATGAGTACAATAAGCAAATATATTTGATGATAGTTTAGTCAAATTAGTAATTGGGGCTTACGTTAATAATGTATTTTTAATGTTCTTTCTTGAAAATTTAGTTTATTTTTTTTTACTTGTGTCTTAATCTTGTGAAAATTGTGTCAAAATCATGTGCAGAAATTGCGGACCCGTGTGATAAAACATAACGTAAATCCTGAGTGGAACGAAGATCTGACTCTCTGTATTGAAGATCCAAATGTTCCTATCAAACTTGTAAGTTATTCTTCTACTAGCTAACCTGATGGAAATTTGATTAGTTTTATTACAAGTTGTGACAAGCCTGCTAGTGAAAACATAGCTGAAATTGGCGGGATTGACGCTTAGTTTCTCTTTATGCATATAATAAATTTTATATATATGTGCAAATTTCAAAGTCGGAGTTGACTTGAACTTATCTTTGTTTTGTTTGGTAGATGTGGATATATAATAAGTTTCATTGTCGGATTTAAATTATATCTTTGTTTTATACGATCTTAGATGATGTTTGTCTCTTTCCTAATCGCCCGAATCTGACCTCCCTGACTAAAACTGACCTAATGACACAAATCGGTCATTCAAACAAGTTAGACAAAAACAAACATGCTGAAATCTGTCTCCCAGTCTACTAAGATTTCACGACTTACAAGAAAAAACATATGCTATCTAAATATATATATGCCTTTTTTGTTTCATTTGATTTTGTAATACTTATTTGTTGTTGTTTTGTTCGATGTGGTGTTGTTGCAGACAGTATACGACCATGATACATTTACATTTGATGATAAAATGGGTGAAGCTGAGTTTGACATAAAACCATTTATAGAAGCGGTAAAAATGCATTTAGAAGGAATTCCAAGTGATACAATCATTAGGAGAGTGCTCCCGACCAGAGAGAATTGCTTATGTGAAGAAAGCCGGGTTATGTTGAAGAATAACAAAGTTGTTCAAGATTTATGTCTCAGGTTGAAAAATGTTGAATCTGGTGAAATTGAACTTCAACTCCAATGGATTGATATTCCTGGGTCTAGGCATGTTTAGATCATCTGCTTCTATATATATTTTATGTATAAGATATATATATATATATATAGAGAGTGTGTGTATGAAAATATAGGTTGGTTTGATGAGATTTTTATAGGTAAGTGATTTTTAGTAGGAACCACTAGACCTGTGTTTATATTTAATATTGTTGGAACTAAAGAAACAAGTTTTTCAATCCAAAAGGCTTCTGCCATTATTTATTTGTAGTTTGTTCAAAGAATTGGTTCACTTGTTATAAACTTCATTCATTATAAGCCGAAAAGACTCTTGACTGGCCTAGTCAAGAACTTTGTTTTTGACCTTAATGTGGGTTGGACTTAAACAAAACCCGCCCTAATTTTGTTATCCAATCAATTAATGGAAGAGTGCATGATTTGGGCAGACTAAAAAGAATCCAAAAATGAAATACATTGAACTTTATCTTGTAGACATATTTGATGATGGTGTTAACAATATTATATGGTTGGTCACATAATTATCTCCAAGGACTTGTCTAATAATAGAGGACAAGAAAATATTATTACGCGGTCAACTATCAAATCATGAAAACCCCTAAAACAAAATAAGATGGGTAAGAGAGATGGGGTTGACAGTTGCGGCAAGGGTGGTGGTAGTGGTGGTGGTGATGAATGGTCGAGAAGATGAAGATGAAGAGAGGTGAATACCTTTTCTCTTTTGCTAACTTCGTCATAGTCAATTGACCAAGTCAAGTCTGATTTGTGTGGGAATGGAAGAAACCATGTTTGCCCATATAACCTCCCCATTAGTTCAACAAAAAAAATCCTCCCTATGTGTTTAGGGACATTGAAACCCTTAAGACCTTAATGGAACCAGGAATTCACTCTCAATGCTGGGCTCATAAGTCTTTTGGGCTTGAGCTCAAAGTTGGGCTTGAGCTCAAAGTTGGGCTTGGCTCATCCTTGAGTTTGGGCTTATAAGTGGGAGTTGTCATTTAACACCTAAAATATACCTCTTGATATGAATATCTCTCATCTCTACTCATCTCTAACACTACAACCACAAACAAGTTTCAAATTTTAAAACAAACAATTGAACTAGAACTACTCACTTTGGAGCTATCTATCCTTGACAGATATTTCTTTTGTAAGGAAGATATCAAATTTGTAAGGTTATGGTTTAATGAAGTAATCTTATCTTTCACCCATCAAGCAATCTAGCCTTGAAAACTCTCTCCTCTTCTCTCTCTACTCAAATATCTAAATTTCTTAAAAAAATAATTTAGAGAGAAACTTAAACTAGGATTTTCATGGCCACTACATCTTCACTATCTTTACCCAAAAATGCCCAAAAAACAAAGTTCCCGCCGTCACAACCGAATCCCTCAACATTCAAACATTCACAACTACATTTATCATCTGGATTGACACCCACTAAGCTTAAGATTTCATGTAATGGTACAAAATATGATGAAGTTGTGGTTGATGAAGAAGTAGAGAGAGTAAAGAGGCTTCAAAATGGATCGGACGTTCGAGGAGTAGCCGTTGAAGGTGAGAAAGATAGAAGAGTAGATCTTACTCCACCAGCTGTGGAAGCTATAGTTGAGAGTTTTGGAGAGTGGGTAATAGATGGAATTAAGAAAGAACTAGGAGAAGTTCTTACACAAGAAATTAAGGTTTCTCTTGGTAGAGATCCCCGAATATCGGGAGCTTCCTTGAGTGTCGCCGTGTTTGCTGGTTTGAGGAATGCAGGTTGTTTGGTTTTTGATATGGGGCTTGCTACTACTCCTGCTTGTTTTATGAGTACATTGCTTCCTCCATTTTCTTATGATGCTTCAATTATGGTAAGTTAGTTAGTACTTAGATTTTTGTTAGTTAATATAGTTAGTTCTTACTATTTCTAGGTCTGTCAATGGTTAAGATGTTAGTGGCATTGTTTTAGATGAAGTGGCTTGTGGGCATGCTTTACAGTTAACATCACATCCTACTTTACTTTTTTCTTTCAATTACTATCTTGCTTATCTTTACACCACAATTACACTGGTATTTGGAACCTATATACTTGATTTTGATCTATATGATAAAAGGAACGACTGCACACCAAATTTTTAATGAATTTCATTGGTGTAGATGACGGCTTCTCACTTACCATACACTCGTAACGGGCTCAAATTTTTTACTCGAAATGGCGGGTTACGCTCAACTGATGTAGAAGAAATTTGCGACAGAGCAGCACGTAAATATGCAAACAGACTTGCAAAAGCTTCAACAACTCTCAACATGGTGGCAGTAACAAAAGTTGATTTTATGAATGCCTACTCCAAGCACTTACGAGATATCATTAAAGAACGAATAAATCATCCAACACACTTCGACAAACCCCTCGAAGGTTTCAAGGTTTTAATCTTGGTCTCTTCAAAACATGGTGATTATAACTAAGACAATGCATTTTCATATAAAAAAAAAATTTGTTGTTTCATATACAATAAAGCTAGATCAATTCCCATTTTGACTCCCATGACCTTAATTTCAAGATAGAAGGATAGAGTGATTATATTGATTGAACAATATTTAACATTTACACAACAAATTCATTTATGTGGTTCAGATTGTTTTCAACAAATTTTGGAATTACAAAAACAATAATTACAAATGAATTGAAAAAGTGTGTCTATAAAAGATGAATATCGTCGTACAATTATTGTAATTTAGTTGTACGAATAGATGATGTTTTGAGAACAATTGGGTTTAAAAGTACAAGAACCATTACTCATTAGAACTAGAACCAACTTTTTCTAGAACCCTAAAATCTAATAAAATTAGGAGATAACCAACTTTTTCTAGAACCCTAAAATCTAATAAAATTAGGAGATAAATTTTTAATGTTGACTTAACTTGAATTTTTAATTGCAGATAATAGTGAATCCAGGAAATGGTTCAGGAGGATTTTTTACATGGGATGTATTAGATAAACTTGGAGCAGATACATTTGGGTCATTAAATCTTCAACCAGATGGAATGTTTCCTAATCACATCCCAAATCCTGAAGATAAAGTTGCCATGTCTCTTACTAGGAATTCTGTTTTACAAAATAAAGCTGATTTAGGTATCGTTTTCGATACTGATGTTGATCGAAGCGGAGTTGTCGATAATTCAGGCAATGCCATTAATGGTGATAGATTGATTGCTCTTATGTCCGCTATTGTTTTAAAGGAACATCCAGGTATGGACTCTAAATACTCAAGTAGATAGTAATGTGCTAAATTTAAACAATTTTTTTCGGGTACTTTTCGGTTCTAGTTACAATATATAGCCAAATAGTGGAACTGGAATCGAAATAACCAAGTTAAGAAAATTACTGTATCTCGATTAGGATTTAGGGTTAGGATAAGACGATAAGTAGACACTGACAAATTATTTGAGCTTAATATTTGGCAGATACAACAATTGTCACTGATGCTCGAACCAGCATGGCATTAACAAAATTCATAACAAAAAGAGGTGGGCACCATTGCCTCTATCGAGTCGGCTATAGAAATGTCATTGATAAAGGCATTCAACTCAACAAAGATGGTGTTGAAACTCACCTCATGATGGAAACATCCGGCCATGGCGCTCTCAAAGAGAATCATTTCCTCGATGACGGTGGGTAAAGTAATGTTGAAGATGAATTTTTCTTATATGTTGACCATTTAATGTAGATATTGTTGTCTTTTTCTATGTCAGATCTGAATTGACTTGAGTTAGATTTCAGACGGTTTGTTTTGTCCAAATCAAGATGACTGACTCGTCCGAATAGCCAATTTGGGTTGGTATTGGGCCCATTTGATCCAGACGAGCTAGTTTCAGACAAGTCAGATAAATCACATTCAGAAAATGAAAAAAAAATACGAACACCGAAGTAGTTTAATAAAAAGAAGCTGATTAAAGTACATGAATGACTTTTTAGGTGCATATATGGTGGTAAAGATCATAATAGAAATGGTAAGAATGAAGCTAGGAGGAATAGAAGAAGGTATAGGTAGTTTAATTAAAGAACTTGAAGATCCAGTGGAAGCAATTGAGCTGAGAATGAACATCATTTCTGAGCCTAGAGAAGCCAAAGCCAAAGGTGTTGAAGTTATTGAGACCTTTAGAAACTACATAGAGGTAAGTGCTCTCTGTTTTAGGTTTTCTTTTAATATATTGATTTAAATATGAACAATTAAATTATTATTTTTATTTTAAAAAAAATTGAGATTTGAATAATTTGAAATTCAGGAAGGAAAAATAAAAGGATGGGAGTTAGATAGCTGTGGAGATTGTTGGGTGAGTGAAGGTTGCCTTGTGGACTCAAATGACACCCCTGCTCCTGTTGATGCCAACATGTACAGGTACTATACCTAGCGTCGTAGCTAGCCCTTGGAAAGTTCAATAGCCGTCCGAGGAGCGCCTTTAGCAATAACAGAGAAGTCTATAGAGCTTCCATTATAAGTTTTCAATATCGGATTTCTGATTCAGACTTAAGGCCCATATTCCGGTAGAGTTTGGATAATTTAGCCTTTCATCGTCTGTGAAAGACTAGGGTCACTAATACATCTTTAACACACTAACTTTGGTGCTATACTAGAGTTTTTTGTGTCTAAATCATCGAACAAACGTCTAGATAAATTATTACCCAAGACTTGTCTATTTTGATAATTATAGTGTTCAGATGATAGGAGATCATGCTAATAGAAATGTCGAGCTCTTATCAAGCTCAAAGTCCGTATTCTGATTTTGTATAATATGTGTAGGGCAAGAGTGTCGGACGAAGAGCGGGGAGAGTATGGATGGATACACATTAGACAAAGCATTCACAACCCAAATATTGCTATAAATATGCAATCATCTATCCTTGGTGGTTGTCAATCCATGGCTACAACTCTACTACAAAAGTATGTTCATTTTTAACCTAATTCACATATTCACATCTATAATTGTGCTTTCATGTTTCCAATTAAACAAGCTCTAACTGGATCTTCATCATGCATGTTTAATTAATATTTTTGTATGCAAAATGCAGGTTCCTTCTGGCAAGTAGCATGGATAAATTCTTAGACATTAATCAAGTTAATCTCTATGCACAAAGTGGAAATGTCCCTTGAGAATTGATTAATCCTCCCACTATAAGACGTTTGTATAGAAAATGATCTTGTCCTAATGTAGACCACTATCGTCAAATTATCACTATAAAACTTAATATCGTAGTCGAACAAGTCGTGATATGTTTACAAAAATAGCGTTTATGTCATATAGTTGCCTAAACTTATATGATATTTTACAGAATATAATGTGAATATTTATAATTTTATTCGATAAAATGTTCAAAGCTATTTTCAACATTGGTGACTAATGTGGATCATGAGATCATATTGATATGTCTAAAAAAGTAACTTCTATTTTAGTGTTTGAAGTATGTGTCTATTTGGTAATTGAAGGGTCCAAGCAACTCGATGATATGACCTCCTTATAGGGTTTAGGCTCAAATTGCCCCATTATATAAGGATTGTTACATATACCATGACATTTATCATATGACACAGGTATACCGTATACCATAAAAATGAAAGGCGTGCCACTTACAACATCGAATACTAATAGCCATCCTAAAAAACCACAGGAAGAAATAATTCGTTACTACTATATTCTCGTTTGGAGGTCTAAAGTATATATTCGTTAAACTCAATCATGAGATCATCTATATTTATGATTTAGTCCATATTAATCGTGATTAACGTAATGGATTTTATCAGTGTTTTGCAATTTAGTTAGGGTTCGATCAATCTCCCAGTGCTTCCCTAAAATATATCTTGATTGAGCTCTTGATTAAAATGCTAGTGCTGATATTTTCTTTCCCTGTGCCCCTACCCTATATAGTGACATACCACGAAATGGATATATTGCTAGTTATAGGCCCACATCTACAAGAAATCTTTGTAGTTCTTTTTTTTTTTTTGCTGAAAGTATGTGTGTGATGTTTAGCTCTGTATATTATATAATTGACAATTTGACGTGTTGGATTGGTCTCTTTGGCTGTTTTTTGAGATTCCATTCACCCTCAAATTTTTTTTTTGTTGAGGGACCATTCACCCTCAATTGAAATAAGAAAATGAAAGGCTATAAAAGAAATAAAGAATGCAAAATATGCCCAATGGGCAAAAAACAAAGTGAATTATTGATGAAATTAGGGCATGAAGTTCAATGAGGTACGAGGCTACTCGAAGCCAGCTAATAATACCTCCATTGATATTTATCTATTTTTCTTATAATTGTTCCTTGGGGAATTGCACTAAGGAAAATCATAAATGACCGCTCTAGATATTTTCTCATGAAGAGAACAACTAGTTTTCAGTTCAACAAAAAAAAAAGAACTAGTTTTCCCCATCTTCAACATATTATAAAATATATAACTGTATTTTGATTACATGTCGTCCATGGCATTAGCAAACACAACCATTTAACCGAGTTCTGAGGCAATTTCTGTTCAAATAAAATTATATACTGTACATTATTTAAAAAAACGGAGTAGTTCATACATTGTCATTAACTAGTGGACCAGTGTCAAAGTCTCTATTAACTCTTACCTTTTTTTTTTGGTTGCGAGCTAGAACTCTTACCTACTCTCTGACATAAATGATTTTATACTAAACTAAAATTTGTATAAAAACTAAATGCAATACGTGTTCATGAAATATAGTATCGAAATGTGTGACTGCATTGGATCACGAATAATGTAAAGGTGTCACCTAGCCCCTAGAACAACATTTTTTTCTTTTCTAAGATTCAAATCAGATTTTAAAACATCTCACGCTCACCATATAGAGAGAGAATAAAGAGTTAAAATAAAAAAATTCTGTTGAAAAAGTTAAAACAAGATTCTCTCTTGTATCCACCACCATTAGTGGCCACAGTACACAATTGGTAATAAAATTTATACTCAATTTTTCTATTGATTTATACTCAATTTTTCTGTTGATAGTGGTCGGCCCCAACATAATTTTCGGTCACTATATTTTTCTATTGATTTTCCACCCACAATTTTATAAATGATTACAATTTGCAACTGCATAGAAAGAAATATGCAATCTATGCCAAGTGCAATTGTGCGAATGACAGAGTAAAATGTATTTAGTTTTGATCGGATCAATGTGGATTTGACAATTTGATAACACATAGGATTAGCAATGTTAATGGATCTTTGGAGCTACGCACACTATCAGAAATGAAATAAAATGAAACCTTACCTTCTTTTTCAATTTAACTTCTTTAGGTGGCAGTCTGTGTCAGGTCTGTCTTTATTGCTGAAAACGGAGGTTCAATTTTTGTAGTAATAGAAACTAGTGCTTTATATATTTCTCTGAGAAGTACTAATGTGTATGTGAGGATGCATAATTGAATTTATTTGGTTGCTGTGAAAAAATATTCACCTCAACATGAAATTTGTAGTGAAATGAGTGTTCTTGTCACTCTCTAATTCAATCTCAATAATTCTCATTGCTTAAACTTTTCATTGATGAGGAACATTTCCATAATTAGTCATTTGGTCCAACTTCTCAAGAAAGCAAAGGGTATTGGCTCAAAACCTATTCTAATTTTATAGTGTTTTTCTTTTTTCATATAGCTATTAGCATAGACAAAGAGCCAATTACTCATGTTGGGAGTTTGTTTTTGAGTGTTAGAAATATTTACTTAACATAATATAGTGAATGGTAAAGAAGAAAGTTGGACCCATCACAAATAAATTGTATGATGAATCCAACTTAATGTTTGATCTTTGATTTCTTTCTTTGTTTAACTATTATTTAATATAAAAATCTTAACCTAATTTGTACATTATTTAAATTAAATATTCTGTTTAGTTTGAATGCTTTTAGTAAATTATTCAATTATATTTACAAGTAGATCTTTACAATGAATATTTTTATTTAGAAAGGAAAGAAAGATGATGTTTGTTGTTCTCACAGGAGTAATATATGGGTTAATTCTATTTGGTCCAAATTGTGACAAAGTCATCAATCTTTTCCACTTCTACAATTTATCAACTTCAAATTTTGACCCTCCTTAACAAAAAAAAAAAAAAAAACTTCAAATTTTGACCCCTAACATATTGGGGTTCTGTTAAGATGCTTTTATTTTATTTTTCGAGTTTCACCTCTTTTTATATTTTTTTCCTCTAAATGGGCTGGATAGAAAATAAAGCGAGAAAAAGAGAATTAGATCTCTTCGACCAAAACAAAAGAGATGAAGATATGAGTTAGTCTTCTCGATACCCCCTTTGTCTTTTTCTTTCAATTTTTCTTACTCGTAGTTCCCTTTTTGGCTTTTCTAGAAATTAGAGAGAGACATGCGAGACATGTCGGCAGAGCAATTAACCATGTCTACGACAAATCATCTCTTTTTAGAGAGGAGAGGCAGAGTGAGCAAAAATGGAGGCAAATGGAGATAACGGAAAAGGAAGATCAACACTTGAAGGAAAAACTGTAACTTAATAGAAGAAGTGGTCGGATGACGCTACTCATTCATACATTTACTTTATTTATGCCCTTAACATATTCGTACCTTTATTTTATTTATATCTTTAACACAAGTCATTAAATGATAGATTTTCTTTTCACACTTGAATCGAATTTGAGACCTCTAAAATTTTATAATAGGTGCACAACTAACTGACCAATCAATTGTTGGCATGCCAGCAATAAAATTGCTACTTGGGTTAAAACCGCGAGGTTGTGATTTTGCTTAGTTTCATTTACTAGGAGAAACGACGCCACAACTCTATTAAAACTGACTACTAGAGATCTAATGTTATATTACACGGAATCAGTTGATAAAGGATGAGTTTTAGTTTGACTTCTAATTTGTGACCAACTAAAAAAATTTAACCCTGTATATGCCAAGCATTTTGAAATGGCCCTTAAAACATACTTTGCTGAATCAACTTCAAAAGTCAATTTTATTTTAGTAGTTACTTTCATAAGTATTTCTGTCATGTTTCTTTCTTCTTCGATGGTCGTCTAACCATCGGTGAGCGACCTTCAAGAACAATTTTTTTCTCATCTATATTCTTCTTATTCCTTCCACCACCATGCCCACTACTTTGCTTTACTTTTCTTCGTCTATATTGCTATAAAATCCCATTGGAGTTTAATCTTTTTCATGAACCCTGTTGGAGATACATATCGTGAAATCATATTGGAGTTAGTGAAGACGATCAAGAAAAACACATCGGGCCATAAATCATGAAACCGGTTGGGATTTCATGAAAATGATCAAGAAATCACATTGGGTTTTATCTCTCTTCTTCGTGAAGATGAGGAAATTCCAATGGGGAAGAGTAAAGAGGGAGGGAAATAGGAAAGAGAACAATAGAGAGAGTTTTAGGTAATGGTGGAAGGAGTGAGGAAGAAGAAAAGATAAATTTTTTTTTGTTGAAAATCGCCGACAAATGACCGACGATTATCTACTAGCGACCAATTTTCGTCCAGGAATAAAGAAGAAAAGGACATGAAAGAACTACTTATGCACAGAAAAGTGAAAAACGGAAAGAGAATAACAAAAATATGGGTCTTGCAGTCTTAATTTGGGGGGGGGGGGGGGGATGGTATTTTGGAATGTTGGACAAATATGGAGATCAAATTTATAAGATGGCCACAAATTGGGGTCAGATTGGAATTAACCCAATTAAAAAAGGCCAGCGCTTTGGGGAAAGCAAAATAGTTTCCGGGGTGTGAAGACTTGGTCAAAAATTGGTCAATTTTGTTTGACAATTTTATTTAGGGAGAAAGCAAAATAGCTTCTCCACCTCAGCTCTCTCTCTCCACCTCATCTTCTTTCTCCCCACCACTCTCTCTTCTCCCCACCACTTTTTTTTTTTTTTTTTTTTTTTATGGTCGCTGGCCGGAAAATTTTCTGGCCGGCGACCTTGTCGGAGAAGAGAGAGAGGTGAGGTGAGGTGGAGTGTTTTTTTTATTTCTCAAAATTTAGAGAGATGCTAGAATCACAAAATATTTTGACAAAAAAAAGTTCCCAGCTGATGTGGCGGTTGTGATTTTCATCTCTCAACGGCCTAGATTTGGTCAAAGTTTGAAACCACACCCGCCACATCAGCTGGGAACCTTTTTTTTGTCAAAATCTTTTGTAACTTTATCATTTCCCTAAAATTTATTTTCCCGAAAAAATTTCTAAATTCTACATATTTCTTTTAAAATTTCACACCCCACATACTATTTAGCTTTAGCGCTGACCTTAAAAAAAATGTAGCCAAGGTGGCATAAAATGAATTAATCAACAGAAATCACGAGCTTTTCGCCGCTATATAAAGAGATTCAGAATCCTCTCATCTCTCCATGTCCAAATCCAAATCCCATTCTTAGAGAGAGAAACAGAGTGAGTGAGAAGTCTAGAGAGAGAGAGAGAGAGAGTGAGGTGGTTTAATAGGTGATGCAACAGAGAGGTCGAGCTTGTAACCGAAGATCAAGGAGCTTTTCAAGATCTCGAATTGCAGTTGAGGGTTCTTAGTTCATCAAATTATAAACCCAAATTTTTTCTCTTTCTTTTTTCCTCTTTTATCTATCTATCTATTTTCTTCCTACATTTCCTTTTTCATTAAACCTAAATCTCTCAAATCACCATGGCTACTCAAGGTATTGATCCTCTTCTTGATTTATTCAACCTCATTTTCAATTTCTTTTATTTTATTTTTAACGTTTTAGTTACATTGTCTGAATCAGTGGCAGATGAACGAGAAATCCAAAAGAGTTACTGGATCGAACATTCAGTTGATTTAACTGTTGAAGCTATGATGCTTGATTCTAAAGCTTCTGATCTTGACAAAGAAGAGAGACCTGAAGTAATCTCTCTCTCTCTCTATCTACCAGTTAATGTGATTGTTTCTATGCAGATTAATATTTTTATTTTGATTATATATTTTATTGAACAATTAATGGTGATCTAGTAACCAAGAATTGTACCGCATAGAAAAAGAGATAAATGTTATAATGGGACAAATAAAACCACAAAATAATCAGTAGACATAAAATATTATATTATGTTTCGTCGTAAAACCTACTCAGTGGTGGCATGGTTGAGAATTTGGAGCCCTGATACTAAATGAAATATGGAAATGCTAGGTTCACAAAATTTTTTGACGAATTTTATGCCGGGATGATGTGGCAAGCTCCCTTTGAAAGTTAGATCGAATCTTGACGGTTAAAGCGTAATTCTTTTGTAATGCATTTAGCAAAAGCCCAAAATGAGCAAAGTTATAAATTTGTTTTTTTTTCTTCTCTCAAATGAATCTAAGCAAGAACCATACACATTAAACTACACTCATTTCATGAAAAAAAAATATTAATAAGTATTGAACTTCATAAGTAGTCTTTAAAGCATACAAACTAACCTAAAACTAACTGATTATCCATAACTAATACTAGTAATTGTTGTTTTACTACATAGTTTGAGATGATAATGAAATGAGAAGATACACAAAGACTTGACAAGGACGAGTAGTGAACTGGTGGCCTCATGCTTGTTGTATAAGATGTTTAAGAACTAAGCTATATTTGTTTTTATTAAAGCATTTTAGACTGTCAAATTATTATTTTTAACTTGGTATTTAGGGGCTCTCGCTCTTTGAGAAAATCTTGTGGTTTGAGGGGGCCTGGTGCGACTGCGCCAATTGCACCCTCTAAAACACGCGCCTGAACCTACCCCACGAAAATTTGTGCTCCTTGAATTCTCTGATATCAGTTTTAGTCCGTTGGCTAAGATCTGATGCTTGCCTGATTTCGATAATCAGTATCTGTTATTGATACTGTATAAATATGTGGTGTTTGTCAACCTTGAATCCAAGCATTATAGTTGTAAATAATGGGCTTCTAACCCAAATCTCCGCTTGTTTAACTAAACAACTGAACATTCTGAGCAAACAGGCACTTTTTTCTGGTTATAGAACACATAGTTTTTCTTTGAATTGTTCAGCGTATCTTGAACCCTTGACCTCTAGAATGGAAGACTATACCTCTTACCACTCCAACCAAGGGTTGTTGACATAGAACACACAGTTATTGTTTAGTTTCTGTACTCAATTGATTTGTCCACTCCAAGTTCTTAAAACTGATCTTTACTGAACTATTATGAATATGGCAGGTGCTCTCGTTACTCCCCTCTTTAAAAGGGAAATCTGTTTTGGAGCTAGGAGCAGGTATTGGTCGGTTTACTGGTGAGTTAGCTAAGGAGGCTGGACAAGTTATAGCAATGGACTTCATTGAGAGTGTTATTAAGAAGGTAACTTGGTACTCTATTCTTGGTCAATGCTTGAAGAGTAAACCACTATTTATTAAAATTGTTAGTGAAAGCCTAAATGACTTCATTGTCGTTATCTCTTGAAACTTGCAGAATGAAGACGTCAATGGACATTTTAAGAATGTCAAGTTCATGTGTGCTGATGTAACATCTCCAGAGTTACAGATAACGCCTGGATCTGTGGACTTGATTTTCTCTAACTGGCTTCTAATGTATCTTTCCGATCACGAGGTAATATACCTTGGGTTTTATTTCTCAATCCCCTTTGACCAAATCTATGAATAGCGAGTGATTCAGGATACTAAATTTAGGTTTTGCTGCGCTTTGCCTCGCGGTTTGGGTTTTGTCTTGTGGATATAGACTGCATAATCTTAACTCTGTTCTAATCCTGTAAGGTTTATTTTATTATATTTCGTGATTTGCAGGTCGAGAAGCTAGCTGAAAGGATGTGCAAATGGTTGAAGGTTGGCGGGTTTATTTTCTTCAGGGAATCCTGCTTTCATCAATCTGGAGACTGTAAGAGAAGAAACAACCCAACCCACTACCGGGAACCAAGATTTTACACAAAGGTTTGCTTTTGATTTAGTTTAATTTTGGCTTGTAGTACTAGTAAGCATACTTATAATCTCTTTGATAGAATTACGATTCCCGTATTTCGTTCATGGTTTTGTCATTCATTTTCTTTATAGTCAACAGTGGTCGAGTCGTTTTTCAATATTAGAGGGTTAACAAACCATTATGATGTTGGCTCTAAAATCATTTTATCACATCTGACCAAGTACTTGAATAATATACGGATTCCTTCCTCACAACCTTGTCCTGTGCCACCTTTACTACCTTCACATTGGAGTTATTGGGCTACCTTAATGTTATTTTGATGCAAAAACTTACTCTCTGGTAGTACAAGCCTCATCTTCATCAACTCATGTTACTCTATGTTCCCTTATTACCTTACACAGGAGACGCATCTTGTTTCACCTACAAGGACTAATTTGTTCTTTATAATCTCTCATTCTGATGCTAGTTTTGTTACAGGTATTTAAGGATTGCCAGATGCACGATGGGTCTGGAGATCCGTTTGAACTTTCACTTTTGAGCTGCAAATGCATTGGCGCTTATGTCAGGAACAAGAAGAATCAAAACCAGGCACGCTATTTCTCAATCCACTTACCGTTTTCTCTTGCCTAGAACAAGACTGATGAGAATACTGAATATGATCAACTAAAAAGTGTTCTAAAAAATCTCATGTAAATTTATGCAGATTTGTTGGCTATTCCAAAAGGTCAGCTCAGATAATGATAGGGATTTCCAACGTTTCTTGGATAACGTACAGTATAAATGCAATGGTATACTGCGTTATGAACGTGTATTTGGAGAAGGTTTTGTGAGCACAGGAGGGATTGGTATGTTCATAAGTTCATTCTACTTAAAATTTCTACATTTGCGGCTTAATTTTGCGTAACTACTTACTACCGTGCATACTCTATCACTATCTGTATGGTTGTTCTGTGAGAATGTCGGAGTAAAGTGATCTTTAAATTGTCTATTTTGATAATATTTCGATCTCACTGAACTGATCATTGTGTTTGAGCAGAGACTACCAAAGAATTTGTAGAAAAGCTAGAACTCAAGCCTGGCCAGAAGGTCCTGGATGTAGGTTGTGGAATCGGAGGAGGTGACTTTTACATGGCTGAAACCTTTGATGCTGAAGTCATTGGAATTGATCTTTCAGTCAATATGATTTCTTTTGCCTTGGAACGTGCCATTGGACGTAACTGCGCAGTTGAATTTGAGGTTGCTGACTGTACCACAAAAACATATCCTGATGAATCTTTTGACGTTATCTATAGCCGTGACACTATTCTGCACATTCAGGTAATTTCTTACGAGATTCAAGTTTTAGGTATGTTAAGAAAAGTCTTTCTCATCACTTTCTGTTCACAGAAGTAAAACATAAGCAATGCAAGTTTTTCTCTAAGAATTTTCTTACTAGATTCGACTTTAACTTGGAATTCCTTTATATTGTTTGTTCAGGACAAACCTGCATTATTTAGGACTTTCTACAAGTGGTTGAAACCGGGAGGAAAAGTTCTTATCAGCGATTACTGCAGAAGTGCTGGACCTCCATCAGTCGAATTTCAGGAGTATATTAAGCAGAGGGGATATGATTTGCATGACGTGCAGGAGTATGGCCAGGTAAATTCAAATTCGAAGTTCACCATTTAAGCTTCAGTTTCTATTTCTCCAGTTTGATTGTTTGGTTTGCTTTGAATTACTTACAGATGCTTAAAGATGCTGGTTTTAATGATGTTATTGCTGAGGATCGAACTGATCAGGTTTCGAAATAATCAAACTAGCAATCTTTCTCTGTTTTTGGTTCTCTTTGGTCATGTTTCTTCCTCCAGAAAGCTGACAGTGACATATTTGCTTTTTGATTGTGTTTGTTAGTTCATTAAAGTTCTGCAGAGAGAATTGAATGCCACAGAGAAAGATAAAGAAGACTTCATAGCCAACTTTTCCGAGGTACTCACTTCTTAGGGATCTTTCTTTCCAATGTCTGAATTTGATTCATTCAGTTCTGCTCGTTTGAGTCTGATTCATCTAGCCATACTCATCTATATCCGACTTATTCAATCATAAATCAAAATTTACATTAAGGTGGTGTTTGTTTTTCTTAACTGTCTTAATCTGACTCGACTGAGTCTGAACCCGACTCAAGTCAATTCAGGCTTTTGAGTATCTAAAATTGAGAAAAAAAACACCACCGAAATCAGATATCTATTCCCCATCATGGACTTTTAAAACTAAATTTGACTGCAATAGACCCAGAATATCTGTGACTCGGGCGTTTTCACGAGTCAGATTTACCAAGTCTGAAAATTCGCCTTCTTACCAATATATATATTCATTCGATTATTTGTTTATTGGTTATTGTATGATTCTCAGGAAGACTACAATGACATAGTTGGTGGGTGGAAGGCAAAACTGGTTAGAACTGCATCAGGTGAACAGAGGTGGGGACTCTTCATTGCCAAGAAGAAATAGTGATTTCTCCACAAATCTACTACTTTGAACCTTAAATAATCTAGTTAATTATCAATTATTGTCGGTCTAGCTCTATTGATCCTGAACTTTGTTTGTTTTAATTAAATGAAATCATGGATTATCCATGAATTGTGTGGTAATGATATTGTTATTTTCCTAAGTTGAACCCTTGTTGTTTTCTTTACAAATAATCGGATCACGGGTAACTTAAACTGGTACGAGTACTTATGTGTGGTCTTCATTATCTGAACACCCAAAAACTATGAAAACCTGTAGCTAATCTGTCTGGAGTACATACCTCTCGCATGAGAAGTTCTGCCCGAAACTCGTGTCCTGTCTTCTAAACAAACTTTTTATGTGAGATGTTTGTATGTACAATCGTGCCCGCCCATAGACTTTATATGTACCTAGCATTGTTACAAGAAATATGAGGTATATTTACGAATTAATCGGAATAGCGCCAAAAAGTGAGAACTAAGCCAATGGCAAAAGACTGGTAAATGGTGATGCATCGGAGAGAAAAAGGTGTGTCCATAAGAGCTTCTAATAGAGAGAGGGAAATTTTAAGGCGTGTGCCTATGGAGCATTAAATGGGAAAGCGAAATTTTTAGTGTGCCTATAAAAGGTACAAAGAAAGAGGGAAATCTACATTGCCCTTGTCTTGGTTATAACCAAGTTGTGCTATTCACACTATTTTCTTCCTCATGGTCGTTGGTCACGTTACCGACCACAGCCAAACTCACCGGATCACCGCATTATCAAATCAAAATTTAAGTTAACAAATTCAAATACACGTCGCTATTGGTGTTGAAGATTTAGTTATACTAAAATTTATTTACAGCTAACAACCAGTTGGTTGTGCATCTACCCCGAAAACCTGGAGGTCACATATTCGATTTACGGTAGAAGTGGAATCCATCATGGTCTTTAGGATCCAAGATGTCTTTAATGATTATAGTTATTGTCTTTATTCAATTTCCTTTTCTTTTGAGAAATCGACTACGATCTACGTTAATCGTTATAAGACATTGATACATCATGAAGATGTGATGAACACGATAACCGCCTAATTTAAACCATAATAAAAGAAGCCTAAAATCCGACAACATGAAAGATGTCTAAAGCTTGACAAATATTGTTCAATTTTAGTATAACTAAATTGTTGTAGAAAATTTAGTTATACTAAAATTCATTTACTGCCAACAATTGTTTGGTCAGTTGATTGTGCATCTACCTTGAAAATCTGGAGGTCACAGGTTCGATTTATGGTATAAGTGAAATCCATCATTTGTTGACTTGTGTTGAGGGTCTTTACATGACCTTTAGGATCAAAGATGTCTTTAATGGTGATAGTTTTTTTTTTTTTTTTTTGTTGAAATTAATGGTGATAGTTATCGTCTTTATTCAATTCATGTATTTATTCACGATGTACCTTACCCTATTGAATGTAACGACTTTAGGAGTCTATATATAAAAAAATTACATGTATTAAAATCATTTGAATGACTAATTAGTTAAGAGCAAATCCAACCTAGCCCGGTTAAAGCAAAAAATTCAAGATTTTGGCCTCAGCCGGGCCCTCCAACGTCAGTCAGTGACGACTTCAGTCGACCCTAACATTAGTGTCATATAGGCCCGAGTCGGACATCCAATTGCTTCGATTTGAATTATTCGGAGGATACCTTAGATATATCAAAAAGATGTACAATCAAACCTACTTCTCGATTCAATAGAAGCCCAAAGAAGTGAATATGGTACCCAAATAACGAGAGATATGTAAAAAGCAGGTCCGATTACGCCTATTCCTAATCCTAAATGGAATGTAACGACGTAGGGATCCATATGTCTTTGCTTCGGAACAAAAAAAATTCGAATTAGGCTCGGTCCACTGGAATGTGTATTAGCCATATAGGAGGTCGATTGAAGTTTCCCCAACATGACCGTTAAGGACTCCCAACGGTCATGTTGGGCTTCATCTTGGTTGTTGGATTTGATCCAACAACCTGATCTTCCTATTTTTTTTTTTACAAAATATAAATTATCTTAACTTAAAAAAAAAATTAATACTCAATCATTAATAATAAAAATACATTAAAACAAACCAACTTTTGCATTAATAATTCAACGATCCAAAATACATTACTAATGATCCAACGATCCAAAATACATTACTAACAATCCAACAACCAAAATCTATTCCTTGTCATCGTTAGATCTCGTAATCCAGAAGTGTTCAACAAGATTTGCTTTCAACCGAGTATGGATTTTCTGGTTTCTAACTCGATCAATACGTTCAAGCACTTCGTCCGGTAAATTTCCTCCACGATGTATCGGACCATTTCACATCCCTCAACATTGGATGGGTAGAAAGGAGAGAAATCCAAATTTTCGACTTCAAGAGAGACAGAGGTTGGAGATGAATTTTTGAAACTATACTGAAGCTGAAAATTTTGGGTGAAAAAAATAGTTTTTTTCGACCTAACACAGTCTGAAGTTGAAGATGCTCTCAGGCTGCAATATCCTAGCAATTGTCAATCTCAACCCAAATTAATCCAGTCGTTTTGGACTTTTTGTGCAATCAACTAATAAAGTATGAGGTAATATCCTAAACAATCCTTTAACCAACAAAACGCCGGCCACTACTAAAGTGATGAGAGATCGTGGGAAACAACACTGTTTTGAGAGGGACATTTGTTTCTTCTTTTAAACCAATAATGATTGGAGTTGAGGCAATAGTGACCTCCTGGCCCCATGGGGAAGCTATCAAGGACAAAATGGAGCTCTCACCTGCCAATTTTATGGATTAGATTCGCATAACGTGTCCCACTTTCATGGCATTGTTGCATGTGATTGTTACATTTTTTTGGCTACCAATGATCAATACAAAAATAAAAAAAAGGAAATAATCCAACTTCACCCCTCCTTTACATAAATTGACTTTAATGATGAGTATAACAAAAATCACAGTTACTTCCTTTAAGACATAGAAGTTAGAAGTAAAAGTAGGGTAAAAAACTTGTTTGTCCGAGTGGTTAAAGTGTTGACATATACTCCAAAAGTCTTTGGAGGTCCCATAATTGTGACTCCTATATTAATGTGTTCAACTTTATAATTTGGTATTCCGAACTACGGTTTTTTTAAGTTAAACCAGAAATTATACGAAATCAATCTAGAACATTACATGATTTTGAGATTACATTCACATGTAGGAAATCAATCTAGAAATTACTTTCATATGTAAATCAATCCAGAACATTACATGATTTTGTTAGTGAAGTTTCACAAGTGATATTTTCTTTTTCTATTCACATTTCTTTTTAAAATGTTTTCTTCTCTACACGTTCTCTTTCTTATTTGCCAAAATGTGTAGTCGACAAGGATAAATTATTCATTGTCAACAACCTTCAATTTTTTGTTCATTTTTTTTCTTTTTCTCACCACCGCCATCATCGTCATCATTCTCTCTCTTCGTCTTTCTCCTTTTATGAAGCTCCGATGATGGTACTTGTGGTGGGAGGAACATGAAGAAGGAGACTGGAAGACTAAAATTTGGTAAGGCTCATCCAACAATTGTAGTCCGTTCCGACAACATTTTTTGGCAATAAGAAAGAGAAAGACAGAGAAGAAACCTTTTGAAAACTGAAAGGAATTTTTTATTTACTGTTTTCGAGGTCATACAAAAAGTTACACAAATACAGAGGCCAAATCTTTCAGTTGATCACATATTAGAGACCAAAATTGAAAACGGAAGAGGTGTTTGTGAAAAGGTTAAACCTTTGAACGATAAACACACTCGAATATAACCGAGTGGAGGTGAAGAAGATGATCGTCTCGTTGATAACCGAGAGAGATGGAGAAGGGATGATGGTCTCGGGTATAACCGAGATGATATGTGACGACTCTCGGGTGAAGCCGAGTGTGATAGTATGGATACCCGGGTATAACCGAGAGAGAGAAGAATGGAGCTCTCGGTTGTAACCGAGGATGATTGATGATGATTAGTGAACAGTTGATCGTGAGAGAGGGAGAGAGAGAGCTAGGTAAATACCTTGTTTATTAATACTACAACTTGATTGATTACATTGTCTATGGAGATACATATTTATAGGTTTATAACTTAGGATCCGATTTAGAACTTAGAAGGAATATCCAAGTACAACGAGAAAAATCGTCAACAAGGGTCAAAAAATAACGACACCCGGAGGTGGAGGGAACCGGAAAAGGACCCCATATATCGGCATGAACTAACTCAAATATATGAGTGGAAGAAGTAGTGCTAGTAGGAAAAGGCAATCGACATTGCTTAGAAAGCGGGCATATATCGCACGACACTTTTTTCGATAAGAATTTAAAATTCATACATGGAAGTCTAGAATTAAAAAACTGAAAACGAGAAAAAGATGGATGGCCTAAACGGCAATGCCATAAAGAAAAAGACTCATGACTAGATGTATCTCGAACTAAATTGGAAACGGAAAGAATTTGACGCTCCGTGCGAAGGAAGTAAAGGTCGTCATGAAGACTACCATGCCCAATCTCCATCTTCGTTGTTCGGTCCCGAAAAAGACATAAGTCATTGTCAAATAAGACGGTACAACGAAGAGATTTAGAAATTTGAGATATAGATATGAGATTAAATTGAAAAGATGGAATATGAAGCACATCTTGTAAATAAAATCTATTGGAAAAATAGACCGAACCAATATGGAGAACCTTAACTCTTGATCCATCGGGTAATCTAACAAATAAATCCGGAGGAGCAAGAGAATAGGAAGAAAACCGTGATAAAACGGAACATATGTGTTTAGCGGCACCGGAATCAATAACCCAAGGAGGGTGAAAAGAAGAATAGTACTTACTTGTAAGATTGACGTGGGGGTCTTTAGTGGTATCGTGAACTTGAGAAGTTTCGGAAGCTTCGGGAGTAGTCATGATCAAAAAAAAAAAATAATGGCTCTGATACCATGTTAAGTTTGTGGCCATCCAACTCAAAACCAATTGGCAATGAGTGGAGAGGACCTATACTTTATATTCTTGGTTGCTAGTTACCCATTCTCCCATGTGGAACTATTCTCACACGGCCCCTCACGTGTGGCGTTCTTTGAGTCTAACACGTGTGTTTTTTTTTCTTTACGGGTGACGTAGAGCACGTGTGGCTTTTAAGCCTATCACGTGTGGGCCTAGCTTTGATACCATGTGAAAAGGTTAAACCTTTGAACGATAAACACACTCGAATATAACCGAGTGGAGGTGAAGAAGATGATCGTCTCGTTGATAACCGAGAGAGATGGAGAAGGGATGATGGTCTCGGGTATAACCGAGATGATATGTGACGACTCTCGGGTGAAGCCGAGTGTGATAGTATGGATACCCGGGTATAACCGAGAGAGAGAAGAATGGAGCTCTCGGTTGTAACCGAGGATGATTGATGATGATTAGTGAAAAGTTGATCGTGAGAGAGGGAGAGAGAGAGCTAGGTAAATACCTTGTTTATTAATACTACAACTTGATTGATTACATTGTCTATGGAGATACATATTTATAGGTTTATAACTTAGGAGTCTTATAAAAACTAAAAACTAAAACTCTATCTTTATCTAATGTAATCCTAATAGAATTAGGATTATCTAATGTAATCCTAATAGAATTAGGATTAATGAAGACCAACCCACTCGGTTGTGACCGAGTGGAATTGACTCTCTAACAGTGTTTTTGGAGAAAGAAGAAAAGATAAGGGCGATTGACGATCCTCTGCCATTTCTATCCCCACATAATCTGAAAACTACATGACTTTCCCTCAAAATAGTAGAACTTTTTTGTGGCCCAGTTGATTTCTATCTTCTAGGTCTCGAGTTCAAATATACTACTATATTACCTTCAGAAAAACAAAAAAAGAATACTCGAAGTGTAGGTCTTAGAATAATCAATGGTTTCTCGCTACTTGACGGACATGTGACTATTTTAGATGGAAGTAGAACCGGAACAAGTAGAAGTCGAAACCAACAATATCAATAGCTTTTGGTTTTGAATACTGAGATACCTTATTAGATAAATAAAAAGTCTGTCAATTGTAACTAAAACATGGAAGGAACAACCAGGAAAGATCAATAATGGAGGCTGTTAATGGTGTTTGTTTCGAGCGTGAAATAAAACGTGGAGGCCGTTAATGGCGTTTGTTTCCAGTGTGAAATAAAACAAAGAAATAAAAGCAGAGAGAAGTATAGTAGGGACAGAGGAAAAAGTGGGTTGATCACTTGTCTGATTCTAATTAGGATTTATCGATTAAAGCCTCAAGAATTAGGAGTAAAAGTTACAACATGTACATTCGTAAAGTGATCACTATGAAAATAGAACTTGTACATCTAAACAATTGAGGATCAAAAAGATGTTTTATTAGTATAATTTGCCAACAACTCCTAGCTCACTTAGTAGTTCATCTATTTTAAAATTCTGAAAGTTCCATTTTCAATTTAGAGCGGAGGTAGAATCTATGATTACTCGATTAAACTTGATTATTAAGGATATAAATAGTAGCTTAGAGGGTAGTTTGTTGTATAGTCTTTAGGGGGTACAATTAAAATAGTAAAATAGTTAATGAAAGTTACGAACATAGTCTATCTTTTGATGTATCAAAAAGCAATGAGTGTGTCGCTTTATTGTTAATATAAGATATGATTTTAATAACTATATTTTACATAATTAGAAACACTAAAATGAAAACGTAATTCTGATCTTTGCTTGTAAATAAATGGGTCTTACATTTTCTTGTGGCCAGCAGCTAGTGGTGGTGCTCATGTGTACAGATCGACACCCCATAGTTAGTTCAATATCTCACACTATTTGGCTCTTCCACAACCATATAAAATGGCTTACATTTTCTTAGATGAAGTACATGCAATTAAGAATTGTACTCAATTTGCAAACTATAGGTTACTAGAGTAAACACTTTTTCTCAGTCGAAACCAGTAACTCTTGCTTAGGGCCCTAACCGACCTGTGAAATGACTCTACCATGTCAGGAGATACTCGGACCATAAGTAAGTGGACAATATTTGTTGATGAGTTTGATTAGATAGATATAATCATCTTTTACTTGATCTAAAAACTTCTCTGATAAAGTCAATTGTGTCGATTACGACCACCATTTACAAATGTAGTATGCTGACAAAATACTTCAAGTATTCCTTCTGAGATTCTTGAGAAGTAGTTTTTAATATGCAAAATCTCTTAAATATTTGGACGATCATACTTTTTCATGCACTCTAAACTCTTGGTTAACATATTACTCTTTCCTATAACAAAAACAGTTATAGTAAGCTTTTTAGGTTTTTCAAAAGACTGAGCTATTTTAAGGGTAGTAGTTAGGTTACCTCTTAATTCAGTTAACATTAATTCTAAGATGAAGGAAATTCAGGGTTAAATGGCAGGCATGTGATTATGTGAAATAAACATGTTTCAGTTGACAAAACCACCACTAGATCTGAAAGGTCATTAAAAAGGGAATAAAAAGATATCCGTGACCGACACCCCCATAAGTTTTCATATATTCTGAAAGCAAACTAATCATTCTTGGTGACCAACCCCATGGCACATCCGTAAAGTCCATAACTCTCCCTTTATTTAACTTGAAAGCATTTCAACCAACATTCAAAGTGCAATTACCAACAACTTAGGGCAACTATAAGAACATGTCTCACCCATACCACACCTGCACTTCAATGGCGTAATACCTAGTGCCATTACTCCATCCAAATTGTCTCTCTCTCTCTCTCTCTCTTCAAGGGTCCACGAAACTTGAAGTTCCTCAAGAGCCAAGGTTGTTTTAGCATCATAAATTTCTTTTGTCTTTTGGGTTAGCAAATTCTCAACTTCTACATAACAAGGAGATGAGGGAGATTAGGGGTGGGATTCGGGACGGGCGGGCCGGGTACGGGCATAACAAGAGTCGATTCGGGCGGGTTTGGGCAACGTAAGTTGATGACCACTTAATTTTTCGGGCGGGTCGGTCGGGCAAAATCTCTTTCTTAGTCCGTCATTGCCCGCCCGTGCCTGCTTAATTAAGCGGGCACATCGGGCAACGGGCGGCTTAATTCGGGTAGCCCGATGAGCCATTAAAAATAAAATTCATTATTGTCTCAAATTAGAAGCCTTCCATGAAAGAGCCCAATTCTAGGAGTGAACCAACCCAAGGTTACAAGCCTATAACAAGTTATGATGCATTAAAGAGATGGAAAGTGGTTGAGGGTATTTATAGGAGTTCATTCTTCTTTAGTTCCCCACAAACTACAATGTGGGACAATATCTTTTCTTTATTGTATGAGTTTTCCTTCTTTTGTTTAGTCCCCCATGGAAGGGTAACAAAGTTGGAGAGGGGTTTGAGTGCTATATCTAAGCTTCCCATGAGTGTATCTTTATTCATTAGAGCTCCTAAGTAGTCTGGCTTTATTCAAGTTATAAACGGGCCGGGCGGGTAACCGGCGCAAGGTTTCCACCTATGCCCGCCTGTTGTTCTTAACACGGGAGGGCAAAGCTCGATATCGGGGAATGGGCTCCGATGTACATAGTGGGTATCGGGTACTCGCGGGCGGGTTCGAACCTGCAGGTTAAATTCCCACCCCTAAGGGAGATTGGTATCCAGTAAATAATAATATAATGTCCAAATCCTCTCAACTCATTGCTAATTGATTTTGAGATGTGCTGAGCTAAATATTAGTCAACTTTGACCAAGTCAACAAGACGACAGATTGATCGAGAGATACACGAGTCGACCCGAGCCCGGACATGGGAGATCGACACAAATTTCCTAAGCGCCTTGAGCTTTGCTCTGGCTTTGAGAGTTAACCAGTTCAGTCGTAGCAAGTGTTTTGTTATAGGTCTTAGAACGGTAAGGGAGGTCTGCGAAAGTCAGTTCGACACCTCGAGCCTAGTCTTGCCTCGAGCCACGGGAAGGTGGATTCGAGCCTAGATTTACCCTGACTTGATCTGAGGTCTGGAGTAGAGAGGTTAGACATATGAGCTCAGTTCCCCGAACTTCGAGAAAGGCCTGAACATGACTACGTGACATGGAAGGCAAAAACATGGCAACAACCCACTTTTTATGCACGATCTGGTAATGGCTAGAGGGTATATCAGTTTATAGAGATATGCACTCATGTGATATGATTATCCTAACGACCATTAACATGTGTTTCTCATCTAATCTGGTGTCTTGCCGCCGCATCATCTCAACCGGTCATCACGGCCAACCTACCGGACCTGATAAATATATCATGTTCATCTTATTAAGGATCGAAGTTTAATCTTCTAAAATAAGACTTTGAATTCATTTCTTATAACTGCAAAAACACCTAGTCACTTGAGCGTCGTAGTGAATTTTGAGTTTTTTGCAGGCTTTGTGTCATCAAATCATCCAAGAAAAATGCATTATTTGATCGTTGATCTTTCATCATCTGAGAGATATCTGAAGACCACTTTTTGACATTATCAAGATGGATGAGCACATATTTAACATGATATCAAAGCTAGGTCTACGCGTGATAGGTTTAAAAATTACACATATTCCAAGTCACCCGAAAAAAAAACATGTGTTCGACTCAAAGAACGTCACACGTGAGGAAACACATGACACTAGTGTTACATGGGAGAAGAGTAATCTCTCAAGTAATATATATATATATATATATATTATAATTTCTAAGGTCTACCAGGACCACCACCTCTTGATGTAGTAGTTGGACATACATTCTGTAATCCGGAGGTCCCAGTTTCGCTCCCATAGAAGTGGAATCTAGGATTTATTGAACTTGAGTATATATAAAACAAAGATAGATTAGTTGCAATTTAGGCCCCTTCGATTTGCTTTTGAGAGTTGATACATAGGGCCTTTGAGATATTTTAATCAGGTTCTCATAGCGCTTATTCAATTCATAAATCTAGATATATCTTTCTATTATCTCTTTTAGGTAATCTTTACTTATTACAAATCTATGTATACAAATGGAATAGGTTTTTGCCATGTCATAACTTGCATCTATAATCTCGGACGTTCAATTCTCATTTGTAAATCTTAACCATTCTTTCGAAAGAGTCTTTAAAAGAGATGAATTCCATGGTTTATTGAACCTGGCCCGGTCTTGTTAGACATTGAATTAGGCAGTTATCGTGTTTATCACATCTTTGATGTACCAATGCCGTTGTAATGACTATCCTAAATCGTAGTTAATTTCCAAAAAAGATAACTACCAATTCTTATAACTTCTCACATTATTTCTCTCTCTTTCTTCTTTCCTCTTTTCTCTATTCAAACAACCTAATATATCTCAATTATTATTTTTCTAGAAATTATAGCTTATTATTTTTAATATGTTTTTACTATTTTTTTTTGTTGAAATATATTTTTATTACTTGAATATCTAAAAATGATCAAGGTATTTGACGATAACGGCGTAACATGCATATAAAAAATTTTGTGCCCTACCGACTATACCCTAGTTATATTTAAGTTAGATGGACCACAAACCCAATAAATAGGTATTCCAAATAAATTTTTACTTTTTGAAAGTGATAATAGATAGGAGAGGATGGACTAAGGAATGAGTGATAGGGGACTAGAGGCCTGTCATATAGACTACCACATCAGACTTTTACAAACTATCACATCAGACTTTATATTACTATTAATTGGCTTCCATCAAAAGCTTTAGTCGCATTACTATTTTGTCCAAAGCAAGAAAGACAATTTTTTTTCCTTGAACAAGCTATTCATATATTAAATAACAAAATTATTATAATAAATATTAACTAACATACAAGGGACATTCCTCCACATTTTACTTGCTTCCTTCTTCCTCGCCCATTTGGTTAATTTATTGGTGCTGGAGTTGCATTCTCTCTTTGTGTACTTAAATTTCACTATTTCGAATTCTTTTCTACTTTCTCGAATTTTTCGGATATGAATCAGTGATTGCCAGTGGATCGAGTGATTTTTATTGTGAAGATGCTTGATGAGATTGATATTGTCGCTTTCTATAATTATATTCTTGTGGTTGTTCTCTTTTGCCCATTCAATTCCAAATAATATCGCCATAGCCTCTCCTTCTTCACTATTTCTGGTTCTGGTAAATTTTACTTGCGCTACTATAAATTTTGATTCTGCATTGTGAACAATTAAACTAATTCCAATATTGGATGTTAAATTAAGAAAAGATGCGTCAACATTAATCTTTATAAAATTTTGAGTCGGGGGTTGTCATTTCTGATTCGTTTTTTGTTTGACTTTCTCTTGTTTTTTCTTGATTTTTGGAAAGTTTTCAATCATTCTGATGATTTTATTGAGATCATTGATTTCGTGTTGGAAAGAGTGATCGCATCTCACTTTCCATATGATCCATAATATATTCGCAAAGTGAATATTCTCATTGGTATAGCACATATTACCATTCTCTTCCCATGAGAATATCCAATCTGAAATAGCTGTAATCTTTTCAGAGATGATATTGTAGTGGAACCATATTGTTTCTGCCAAAGCGCAGTGTAATAGAGCATGCTCAAAAGATTCTGTATACGTGCAATTAGGGCAAGAAGTGTTATTGTCAATGTATTTTCCTATTCGTTCTCTAACTGGAAGAGCTTGGGTATACAACAATTCAAAAAAGGAAAGATGAAAGCACAAAATTCATATCTCCTTCAATGCTATGTACGGACGAGGCAGTTAAAGGCCCACCTGGCCCGTTAAGTTTACAGGGTGGGAACTAAATCCACGAGTTCGATATGTGACCCGTCTAAACGTATCCAACAGAAAAGGACTAAATTAGTAATTTCACTGTGCAAAATTACTGTTTTACCCTTGTTTTTATTCGACCATCTATGGTCTTTGGGTGGTACTTTCTCATTTTCGAATGAACTAGAAAGTAT
The DNA here is from genome assembly GCF_041429995.1 of Eschscholzia californica. NCBI lineage: Eukaryota > Viridiplantae > Streptophyta > Magnoliopsida > Ranunculales > Papaveraceae > Eschscholzia > Eschscholzia californica. The sequence continues at coordinate 5,810,591 of NW_028238198.1, read as the reverse complement.
AAACCCAGGATGTGTAACATTTATCTCAACAACAAAAAGAAAAAAGATGTGTAATATTCATCTAACCCGTTAGTAATTGGATTATAGTTTGATTGACACTCTAAAGTATGACCAGCTTTTCGCGTGACCTCTTAAGCCCCTCGTTTGTATTTTTCCATTGATTAATTACAAATCAAAATGAAATAACAATCTCTCTCTTCAACCTCATATTAGAGAGACTAAGAGAGCTAATAATTTTTCTTTTTGAAGAAAAGAGAGAAGGGGAGAATGTAACAAATCTGCCGCAATTCCTTATCAAATAGAGAAGACAAGAGATGGAAAAAAGATTTATTTATTAATCAACAAAGTTAAGAATAAACTACAGAACTTGATGCTCTTAATTTCCAACAACACCCATACTTATACTAGTTTTATTAGTGGCAAAACTTTCTCTTAAAATAGCTCAACTACTATGACTCATAACAGACTTCAAGACTACTTCAAATCCTTAATTAACGGTAGACTAAATCAACAAAGACTAAGTAGGTACGACTAAGTAAGTTACACTAAATTGCAACACTCCCCCTTAGTGGAAACTTACGATGACTAATACCAAGAGCTTTACGAAAAGTTTCAAACTTAACTCCTGGAAGAGCTTTCGTAAATATGTCAGCAACTTGATCATCTGTATCAATTTTCTGCAATACGATCTCTTGATTTAGCACATTTTCACGAACAAAGTGATGATGAGTCTCTATGTGTTTTGTGCGAGCATGAAATACTGGGTTTCCTGCTAATTTGATTGCACTTTCATTGTCACAACTGATAGGAACTTGATAATTAAAATTAACTCCAATTTCTTTAAGTAAATGCTTAAGCCAAATACATTCTTGTGTTGCCATGGTGGCTGCTACATATTCAACTTCAGTACTTGAGAGGGATACCGTTTGTTGCTTCTTACTACACCAGGAAACTACTGCAGAAACTGTATTAAAACACCACCTGTGGTTGAGCGTCGGTCTATAGCATCTCCAACCCAATCAGCATCCGTATAACCACATGACGAGGAACATACGTTTGAATTATAGAAAAGACCAAGCTGCAGAATGCTTTTCACATACCGAAGAATCATTTTTGCGGTTATTATACAACACCAAGTTTTTCCACGAATTGAGATACCCCACAGAATATGCTAAGTCGGGTCTCGTTGTTTGTATAAATGAATCTACATTGTCAGCCTAAATAGTTTCAATGGAAAAACATTGTTCCCATTCTGGTTCATCATCGAATTTTGGTTCATTAACTAAATTTACTTCCATATTGTCAAGTTGTGTCCGTCAATTTTTTTTATGTGGTCAGGTTTGCCCCATCTAGAACAAAATACTTTTACCCCACATTCAAGCTTAAAATGACCCATTTTTCCACATTTGTAACAAGTTCTACTGCTGCCATCCTCTTCACTTCTGATTAACTTTCCATCATTTGAACTGTTCTAAAAATTAATTTTTTTCCTTTGGTCTTTTGTGTAGAGAATATAATACATTTGAGGTTGAGGTTTGTTATTAGACATCTGCTTCATTAAAGCCTCTTGATTTGTGAGTAAATTTTTCAGCTCAATAATCGAGGGTTGGTTTACCCATCCTTGTACTGAGGAAATACATGGCATATACTCTTTTTGCAGACCATGAATCAGATAGCGACGCAAAAGTTCATCACTAATGGGTTCTTCTATATCGAATTCTGAGATTTCGTAACCCAGATTTATCAGTTTTAAAAAGTACTTAGAAAGATTATATTGAGTCATTCCAGCAAGTCCATTTTCCAGCCGCATCGTGTTCTTTTGAGTGAATAATCGTCCAAGTGTATCCCACATTTGTTTTGGGGAATCTTCATCACAGACATGTTCAATACATTCCTTACTAATCGACGTTCGCAAAGCAAATAAAGCTTTGCCGCACATAATCTTCTATTTTCGCCATATATCTGCATTTTGTGGAGTATCTTCTGAGATTATCGAATCAACACCAGATATAAGCTCCCACAAGTCTTGTTCTTGTAAATATGCTTCCATACACAACCTCAAATAGTTTTAGTTACTGCCAACAAGCTTGTCAAGTGCAGCTTGAGAGGAACCATTTCCTCCATTCATCTTGTGAATAACAATTCAACACCAAATAATATAGTCTAACTTCGCTTAGTAAAACAATCAAAGACCTTGCAAGCAACCTAGCTCTGATGCCATGTAACAAATCTGCAGCTATTTATTATCAAATAGAGAAGACAAGGGACGAAGAAAGATTTATTTATTAATCAACAAAGTAAAGAACAAACTACAAAACTTGATGCTCTTAATTTTCGTCGAGCACCCATACTTATACTAGTTTTATTAGTGGCAATTTTTTTCCTAAAATAACTCAACTACTATGACTCATAACAGACTTCAAGACTACTTCAAATCCTAAATTAGTGGTAGACTAAATCAACAAAGACTAATTATGTACCACTAAATAAGTTACACTAAATTGCAACAGAGAAGAGGGAGAGATTTAAGAGAAAATGAAGTATGTGCTTATAACTTCTAATTTTGAAATTCCTTCCTAAGAATCTCCTGTAGTAGAGAATCTCTTATGGAGAGAGACAGAGAAGATAAAAAAATTAAAAGAGATAAGTATAAGGGGCTACAACTTAAAAAAAAGTAAAGAACGAGAAAGAAAAAATATGTCTTTGGGCACCTCGAAACCAAAATCAATCAGCTCACCAGTACCATTGAAAAGGTTCAAGATCATGAGACCTATTTAAGGTTGTACACCCAGCTGGAAGAGGTCTATCTCCAGCAAGAGAGCCTCTGGAAAGAGAAATCTCGTGTTGCTAACATTCAACTAGGAGATCGCAATACCAAATATTTTCACTCCATGGCGATCAACAGGAACACGAAAAACCAAAGAACCTCCATTAAAAGAGAAGATGAGACATGATCCAATGACATTACTGAAATAGCCCAGATCTTTTCTTCCAATCTCATCAAAATTTCTTCCTCTCCAGGCACACACATAGATGAGGAACTCTTAGACTTGTTCCAACCTCAGATTACTAGTATCCGGAACTTTTCTCTTACGGCCATTCTGGTAGAAGAAGAAATAAAAAATGCGGTATACTCTCTGAAACCTGATGCAGCCCTGGGACCAGACGGTTACCAACCTTTCTTCTACCAACCTAACTGGGACACTGTCAAAATTGATGTCTTAGAGATGGTGACCAACTTTATTCAGTCCTCCCATCTACCTCCTCTTTCTAATCACACTAATGCTTGTCTTATACCTAAAACCAAATCACCTCAAACCTCTGCGGACTTCAGACCGATCAGCTTGCTTAACACTACTTACAAGAGCATCACCAAAATTCTGACTAATCGACTCAAAAGAACGCTCCTGAATATTATCTCGCCATTTCAGGCGGCCTGTGTCAGGAGAGGCAGATTACAGACAACATCATCACCAGTTAGGAGTTAGCCCACTCCTTCAAAAACCCGTGGATCAGAAAGCTATTTCGAACTTAAATTTGATATGTCTAAGACCTTTGATCGCATCGAATGGGCCTTTTTAGAGCGAATCATGGCTCAAATGGGCTACTCCAATCAATGGATCCAACTTATTTACTCCTGCATTACCACTTCATCGATGGTTGTTCTTATCAACGACCATCCTGGACATACTTTTAATGTTAGCAGAGGTATTCGCCAGGGTGACCCTCTATCTCCTTTTCTCTTCGCGGACGACTGCATCATTTCTGGCCAGAATACAATGGAGAATATTTACAACCTCAAACAAATCCTTAATACCTTCAGTGAAGCTTCGGGCCAAATGATTAACTATGCGAAATTCACTATCTTCTTCTCCAAAAACTCTCACCCCAAATTCAAGTGAATGATCATTCGAAACCTTAAAGTGCATCAATCTTCCTCCTTAGACAAGTATCTTGGTACTCATCTCTTCATTGGTGCTAATAAGAAACATGCCTTCTCCTCTCTTCTCGCGTAAATCCAAAATAAGCTCTCCAAGTGGCACACTAATCTCCTCTCCCAAGATGGCCGCTCCATTGCAATCTCCACAATTGCAGCGGCCATTCCTCGATACCAAATGCAGTGCTTCGTCATCCCAAAAGGCATATGCAATCGCATCGAGGCCATTTAAAGGTCTTTCTGGTGGGGAAAAATAAAATCCATTCAGACCATTAACTGGTCCACCATCTGCCTCCCTCGTAAACTTGGTGGGATGGGCTTCCGTCTCCCAACCCTCGATAACCAGGTCTTTCTAAGAAAACTGGTTTGCGCATTCTAAAACACCCTGAAAAACCTTGGGTTAAACTCCTCAAAGCTAAATACTTTCCCAAAACGCTCAAACCCTCGTCTTCGAAACAGAACGATTCTTGGCTTTGGAAATCCATTGTCAAACAGTTTGATCAAGTGTCGGGCCTTATATTATGGGATGTTAATAAAGGGGTCTGATGATGACATTTGCCATGATACTGGATTCCGGACCACCCTCCACCATTAATTAATTCTACTAACAGTCCATTGACAAAAGTGTCACAACTTATCAATAATAACGAGTGGAATATGAATGTTATAACTTAATGTTTTACCAATGATATATGCAATGCTATCCAAAGCATAACTTTACTGGAACATAAGGAAGATACAGTCAGATGGCCATTAACCAAATCAGGCAACTTTATGATCAACTCTATGTAATATAAATTGAGAACCAACAACAATATGTATGAAATGATGGAATGGAACTTCATTTGGAACATCAACACTACCCCTAGAATCAAACTATTTTTATAAAAATATTGTACAAATAGTCTGAAGGAGATGTCCTTCAACCAAGAATGCAATGCGAGCAATTTGTCGGATAGGTAAATTGATGAAGAAGATTATCAAGTCCGGACGATTTAGGGGTCATAGTGTTTAGCTAGAAACCAACTATGATCGTCGACTTACAAAGTAGATGTCCCTCTAGTCATATCTTACGAAGTAATTCGCGGCTAACTTCGACCGGATTCTACAATGGGTTACACAAAGAGTGTCAACTTGATCAAAAGATATGACTAGAGGGATGAGACATATATACATGGAGAGACCCATAAAGGTATGTCCAAAAGGTCTAAAAGAAATTTAGGCAAAAATAGTACAAAAGGCGCGAAAGGAGGGATTTTGGACCGGGCCACCAACGGGATGTTTTGGGCCCAAGAGGAGGGCCGAACATGCATAATAGGGTGCTCATAAAGGGCCGGCCAGATCTGAATAAGACCCCTTGCATGGCCACATTGAGGAAAGAAGGAAAATAAAAAGTAGTTTCTATTTTTAACTCTTTCCTTGATCTTATTCAAAAGGACTTTTTGAAAACAGGTAGGACTCTAATTTAGGGTTCTGTATAATGTCTCTTTGGGACTTGAATAAGGTGTGAAAATTTCTCAAGAAGTTTTCAACCTCTACAACATCAAGTAGAGAAAGAAAGAGAGAAAATTCTCAACTATCCATCTAGTCAAAGAAGAAAGTGTTCTTTATCTAACCACCATTGGTGTTCTAGCTAGCAACAAGGTGGAAGATCAAGGTGATTGCTCGAAGTCCCAAGTAGAGGATCTACAATTTGAACTCTTGGTCTTCTCAAAAGCGATTGGAAAGGTTCGAGGAAAAACTAGCGATAAAGGTATTTATGCAACTAGTTTTCTTAGTTCATCATCATTAACTTATGCATGAGATCCTGGGAATACTAGTGTTAGACATGAGATGCCTGAGATTCCGCTTAGAACTCTAGTAGACACCATAACCCAACATAGTCTACCAGTCAGAGAGAAAATTGATAAATATATCGGTAATTATTACACATGCCCATACTGTGACAACACAGAAACGATCACTCATGTATTACTTCAATGTTGTTATGCGAGATCTATCTGGTTTTATTTTCAAATTATGACGGATAATATCGCCAATATTAGGAACTAGATCCTCTAATAGAACGATCTTGAAGCGACTGTAGTTAACTTATATGCTGGAATAATGTGGTTTATTTGGAAAGCTAGATGTGATAAATGTTTTTCGTTGCAGGAACAATCCCCAATGCAGGTAATCAATAGAATCAAAGACATGACCACCATTAATTCTACCAAAACAACCACTCCAAGTGAGACAAAACAAATGATTTGGACGCCACCAGCAACACCGTACCTCAAAATCAATGTAGATGCATCATTCACCTCCCTCATTGAACCAACTGGTATTGGATGTATCATGTTTGATGAACAAGCAGGTTTGGTAGCGGCCATAGCAGACACTGCAAGAGGACAAAATCCAGAAGAATGCGAATTGTCGAGCAATTCTATATGAAATGCAATGGGCTTGTGACTTATGTATCCAACATATTCAAATCGAAAGCGATAATTAAAACCTTATCAGATGTCTCCACAACTTTAACACTTCCATTCAATGGCAATCCAGGAAGCATGTGGACGAAATCCTCGATCTCCAGGACAAGTTTGAAAGCATCATCTTCACGCATACGGCCAGACAAAACAATAGTCAGGCAGACATCTTAGTAAAATGGGGCAGGCAAAACTAGTGTCGTCGTTCTTAGCACTCTTCCCAGGATTTCGCTAATTATTTCAGTTCTAGTGGTCCCTAATTGTACTTTATTTCAACAAAAAAAAAAAATCAAGAAATATCTCTTAATTTTTTATGAGTAAATTTGGACACCCTTTAAATTTGTTTGCCCAAAAAAAATATCCAGTAGTAAATCTCTGATAGAAGTCCAACATGTGTCAGGATTATTAATTTCTTTGGATGTTTGAGTTCTAAACAAATGAATTTTCTCTTTCTAAATTCTTTTATAATGAATGTTGGTTGGAATCATGCATGACCGTTTTGTAAGTTCATACATGGTCGTCCCATGCTAAACATTATGTTGTGAGACGATAACTTACTACTGTCGTGTTTCTAGTAAAAGAACAAGAAGCTATTTACCTCATTACTTATCATGGGTTAGAAATTTAACAATAACATGCCATGCTTATTGCATAGAATAGAGAAGGAGGGCAAAAAAGAAAAATCAAAAGTGATGGAGTCACCAAAAAGTTACTTGTATTATTTTTGAAAAAAACAACATAATAAATAGCAAAACTACATGACAAATCACAGTAACAAAACGTAAGAAAAGCAACTCTTGGTTGGAGTAGTAAGAGGTTTGGTCTTTCACTTTGGAGGTCAAGGATTCGAGACACGCTGACAATTTAAAAAAAAAAAAAATCAAAACCAAAGCCCACAACTTAAATGCCTACCAAATAATGAAATTTTCAAATACGAAGTAAAATCCATCATCAAAATGCCAGAACTTCCTTTTAAACATGTACTAATGAAGAAAAATCTACAACTAAATATTTTACCATTTAAACATTGTATGAGTCCGTTCAACAATGACCCGTGCAACAGTACTAAAACCTAGTAGTAGAGTGGTACTCCATTTAAACATTGTTTGAGTTGAGACCGAATGTTTCGAGGCAATGAGTTATCATCCACACTTCTCCCTAGTTTTTTTTATGTATAATCTACAAAATAAATGGGTAGTCACTGAATAAATGAAACTTATCGATGGGAAAAACTGTTGAGACTTGAGAGTAGTAAAAAACCGTCGCAAAAACATTTTTTTGACAAAGACAAAGACCGAAGAAAATGATGAGACCCGCTGGTTATAGAGGTGTAGAAAGTACATTTCCACCAATACCCTTACTATGTACGATGATTTCTGTTTTTCAAGCCATGGGAATAGTGTTTGTGACGCCCTGTGTCCCAAAATAGACACGACCACGCCCGACAATTCACAGACGAGACTAAAATCCGGCAGAGTCTCCTCTGTAAATCGAACCGGTCGCACCTGCAAAATCTGTCATGCAAACCATACATTCGCATAAACAAGAATAAACTATTAAGGGAAGCTAAACAAACTCAACTCAGTTTCGGGTCGAAACCCGAACCACAAAAAATACAAACGCCTCATAAAATGCCGATACAACTTATAAACAACTCTAAGTGTTACGTATATACATATTAGAGTTTGGTTACCTGCAATAAATACATAACTTGGAAATAACGAAAAACCATATAAAACGACATAACTCCACTAGCCTCGTCAGACAAGATCACCGGCTGGAATACACACTTCGCCTCGAGGCTGCGACAAAGCACCTGCACACTGACAACTAGTAGGGGATCAGAATACTCACCGACACGAGTTATTCTGGTAGAAGACCAATCCAAAAACCATCACGTTTTCAAAGGTTCATTTAATAAGTTGTAAACATCATGACAAAATGAGTTATCAAGCCAGTTACTGTATATACTATATACAAAACGTTTTCCTTAATTTATCAAGCAATAGCAGTGATTAGCTGCCCACCCATGGTGCGCTCCCAATAAGAGGAGAGTTCTTCAGGAGAACCTAGAGTGCGTTAGATAGTACCAGCCCATTTAGGCACTAGCTAATGCACTACGTCTCCTCGAGTTAGAGACTTACCCTTAGCCGGTAAGTCCATCTCTCACTAAGGGACTCCGCAATCATTGAAGAGTTTACCTCATGATACATATATACCTTAAGTATCAAAATAAGTTTTTGATCACCGAGTTCGAATAAGAGAGCCGTCCCCCAATACCCATGGAAGGACCTGAACCTCATTCTCTTCGGTACCCTGTCATGCATCTAATGCGATCTTTCAAAATCAGTTTCATTCGTATATCAAAACCAATATTCATATTCAATTCATTATCTTATCAAACACGGAAGTGGAACAACCAATAGCCATATCACACACAAAGCAGAGGGATTTCCAATCAATGTCACCTCCCAGACGAGCGGTCAGGAGTACGTCCCTGAGCCTCGAACTGGAGGCACGAGCACCAATGGCCAGCAAGTGAAGCACTCTACTCCCATAGGTCTCATGACTAGTGTCGTCCACCTCACCGGTCTCACACGGATCACAACCGTGTCCACATGACATCCTACCCTCAATGGCTACGTGCCCGTAGGTTGACATAATCCGCAGTCGGGTACATACAAGAAAATCCCAGTAGTTCACAATCATCGTAAAATCAGTTCGAAAACATTTCTCATATCGCATCAAAACATTTCAAGCATATTTCAGTTCATCACATAAATCGAGTTTCATGCTACCTAAACTCTAGTTATAATGGCGCATATATAACTGTATAATCTAGCATATTCATTATCTATAAAACCATGTTGGATAAAGGATTCAGAACCCCTACCTCAGTCCTTGCATCACCAAATTCCTTCTCATTCACATACTCTGGGATAAGGAAGAATAACCAAAACCGAAAAGAAACATTAGGTTCTTATACTAAGAACCTTCATAAATAAAAAGAATCATTAAAACAAAACCATGAAAACTTAAAAGCAAATTCGCTAAATTCGGAAGACTTCAAGTATCTGTCGAATCGATCTCTAACTTTCATAACCAAGTCCATTGAATACTTGAAATGCATAGAAACCAACTAACCAATTTCCCAAAAAACTCTATTTTTCATTTTAGAGTTTTCATAAGCTGACAAATCATATAATGAACTTTATAATATAATTCTATAACCGAAATTGTCCATTTATATGAAATACGACAAAATTTGGGTAACAATCTCTATTCCAATTCATTTCCAAAGTATTCCAAATATGAAATTCGAGCCGTAAAATAATTCGGCAGCACCCCGTCTATATATGGTCACCCCAAAGTAGTCCATAACATTCTAAACATGATCCTGAACATAAACCATTAGAAGAAATCGAATAATAATCGTCTAAATAGCTCCAAATTTCGATCCCAAATGAAATTAGTATAACTATACAGTTATCGAAATAATCATCATAAATCCACCAAATACGGACGAAATAGAAAATTCTAAACTGCTACATATGTAGAACAAGACGAATGGAATTACCTGGAACAAGTTTCATCGAATTCCGACGAACGAATGCGTAGAAATCACCGAATAAAGTTTATATCCCTTTGAAGCCCTAATTCCCAAATGTTACTCCTTTCTCTCATCATTTGTAAATGGATTTTTGAGTCAACAGTCCAAAATCTGGGGGGTAAACCCAAAAAAAATCCACTCTTGCCCAAAAATTAGTTGCAGGTCCAAATGTCAGTTTTGTTTTTTTTATTCCCCTCTTGCCCATGGACGGGACATGTTGACGTTTTCCTGAAAAAAAAATGTCTGGTAAATAAAATAATTTACCAGTACACGAAAAATTCAATGTTTCAAAATTTTTTGAAAAATTGAAATTTTCAAGAAATTTCAAATTCCCGCCCAGCAAACCATCTCTTCCCGGTAAATAAAATAATTTTCCGTACACAAAAAATTCTAATTTTCAATTTTTTTTGAAATTTTCAAAGAAATCTTTTTTTCGAAATTTTCAAACGAAATTTCAAATTCCCGGCAAAATTTTCAAATTTTAAATTCCCGCCCAGCAAAAGTGTCTAGTACAGAAAAAAATTTCCAGTAAATAAGATAATTTCCCGGTCACAAATTTTTTTTTTCGAAGTTTTGAAATTTTCAAACGAAATTTCAAATTCCCGCCCAAATTTTCAAATTTTTTTACGAAATTTCAAATTCCCGCCCAGCAAAAATGTCTAGTACAGAAAAACATTTCCAGTAAATAAAATAATTTCCCGAAAAAATTTTCGTTTCCCGGGAATTTTTCGGTGACTGTTCCGTAATTTTCTGAATAGTACAGATTCTGATGGACGGGTTGTCAGATTATTTTTCAGAAAAAAAATCGTTTCCCGAGAATTTTCGATGGCATGAACGGTAAATACTTTATTTTCTAAGGGCACTTTACGTAATTTTGACCCCCAAACTGACACATTGGACCTCCCTTTCATTTTTAGGTAACTTTGGGTGAAATTTTCATTTTGGCCCCCTTTTTGGACCAATGGCCCAACCCCCTTTGTAAATTGGTTTGGAACAGAAATGAAATTGGAAAAAAAATCAGGTGGGGACGTGGGATTATGCTGGAATTTGGTTGTCACGTGGAAGCATAAGTGGTTTGGTGGTGGCAATTAAAGGAAATTTGAGCTGCCACATGTTTAATAAAGAAGTGGCCATGAAATTAATTCCTTTTAAACCCTCCATTTACATAGACCTCAAACATAAGTCCCTCTATATTATTATCTAATTAAATCCACTTCCTTTGGTTTCCATTTGACCCCCAATTTGATTTATCTCTAAATACCAAATAGTCCTTCTTCTAACCGTTGTCTTTTATTTTTTTTTTCCGAAAACATGGGATGTTACAGTGTTTCGTAACTATTTCTGACATCTCTAGTGTCATTAGAATTACGCCTTTGTTTTTTAATGGTTTTTTCCTATTAGAGAAATGACTTTTTGGATTGAAAAAATTATCATAATAACTAAAAAAGCCTACATATTTCTCTATTAACTAAGAGTTGCCAAAATATTGTGGGTAATGATACACAAAGTTCAAAATAATATAAGTAATTATCAATTAGGTCATTTTTTGATTTGTTCCTTCTAAAATATCCTTACCAATTAAAACTTTATCTCTCTCTAGAAAAACCATAAATATTAAGGTTTTTTCCACTTTTTTCTTTATTCTCTTGATTTTTCATCTTTAATCTTCTTCTTCGACTTTAAGATTATTCTTCTTCTGATCTTCCGCTTCTTCTTCTCCACTAAATCAATAAACCGATCCAGATCAAATGAATGCAGAATGAGAAGATCATAGTGATTTGATTTAAGCTCCTTATAGATCTAGAATGTCTTCACCTTGTTCTCAATTGATGATAACAACTCTTCAAATTTCATGGATTGATTTCGTTAGTTGGTGCAAAAAGATTTGGGAGGAGTATTACACAGCGATAGATTAAGAACTACAATCAATTGAAATAAAAATGAAGAACAAGCCCTAATTTTGATTTTTTTCCCTAATTTGTTATGATGTTGGTTATGAATTTTTAGTTGTTGTTGATGTTATTATGACTTTATTCCTCGGTAATTTTAGATCCAGGTGGCGTTTCCATCCAGTTGCATACTAATATTGATTGATTAAGAAGAATAAACTTTTTTTTATTCTTGACTTGCAAATAGTGTTTGGAAAATCTGCAACCCGAAAGATTACATTATGCAAAACTTGTTTACAATTTACATTTTGCAACTCCAGATTGTAATTTACATTTTGCAACCTCAGTTTGCAATTTACATTTTGCAAATCCAATGTGTAAGAATGTCAAACCCAAATTGCAGAAAAAACAATCAGAAAAACGTCATTTTTTATGAATTTTTTTCTTTGAGAACAAGTATTGAATGTGGATCTTGTTAGGAAACTAATAAAAAAATCTTTTCTAAATTATAAGTTTCGTAGAAATTCCACATCTCAAAAAAAAAAAGTTATACAGATTTAAAGTTAAAAAAAAAACTTAAAATTTAGTTACACAAAATGACAAAAGAATATTTTAAACGTTATATGTTTTTTTTTAAATTGAATAACATTTTATTGTGTTTTTCTATTCATTTTCAACATTATTTTGACCTATTTAGTTAGTATCCCTTTCCTATTTCCTTACTATTGTTCAAGCAGCAACAAATATATTTTCAATCACACAAAACTGTAATGGATGGTTTTCGAAGGCCGTAAACTTGACGTGAGCAATCAATGATTTTTAAGGGTCGTTTTATCTCATGATTGTTAGTGATGTGGTTATATGGCTCATGATTGTTAGTGATGTGGTTATGGCTTTCATGTTGTTTAGATTGTAGTTTATGAGTCAATTATGTGGATCTTCATGTATTTAGATCGTATGATGTAATGCTCAATGTAAATATTAAGCAACATCTATATAACAAATGAGATAGGTTTTAGTGTCATGTCATAACTTGCAATCATAAATCTCATCCGTCAATAGCCATAGTTCAATTTTTAACATTGGATTTTTTTCACTAATATAACTACCACTCAACATATAACTCCCCACTTATTCCTAAAATATCTTCTATATAACAAATGAGATAGGTTTTAGTGTCATGTCATGACTTGCAATCATAAATCTCATCTGTCAATATCCATAGTTCAATTTTCACCATTGGATTTTTTTTCACTAATATAACTACTACTCAACATATAACTCCCTACTTATTCTTAAAATAACTACCTACAATTTTCATCTTAAATTTGTATTGGTCATGTTAATATTGAAGTGAAAAATAATTTTATTTTGATTTTCAAGAGACAAATTTAGTAGGAATTTGATCGACACTTCTTTTTGTTGTATGATTGTAGTTTGTCTTCATCTACTAACATGATCGACAAATTATCCCGTGGCAATAACTACCTACAATTTTCATCTTAAATTTGTGTTGATCATGTTAATATTTAGGCAAAAAATAATTTTATTTTGATTTTCAAGAAACAAATTTAGTAGGGGTTTGATCGACACTTTTTTTTGTTTTATGATTGTAGTTTGTCTTCATCTACAAACATGATCGACAAATTATCCCGTGGCGGAGAAACGGGCTATACCCTAGTCTATATAACAAATGATATAGGTTTTGGTGCCATGTCATAACTGTTGTTTATAAATCTCGGTCGTTCAATTTTCTTTTCGTAAATCGCGATCCTTCATTTTAAAGAGTCTTTGAAAAAAGGATTTTTGAGTTTAAGGTCCAAAAATAGGGGGGGTAATTAGTCATATATCCACTCCTAAATCAATAAATAAAATAAAACCAAAATAAACCGAAAATGTAAAATAAGTCCAAAAATTCACTATTTGGTGGGCCCCATGCATCAATCTTTTATTTTTCTCTCAATTTTGCCCTTTCATAAATATTTTTTAACCATTAGTAAACCAAAGGTTTATAATGGTTGAGTTAATACAATTATTCTTTCCATAAATTTTATGAAAGAATATTTATGGTGGATATTTAATGTTAATCGTTATTTCCAAAACTTATATTTTTCTAAAGTAAATTGCCAAATCAATGGATATTTACCTAAAACTAGTTTCTCTCTCTCCCAAACACGAGTTTCTCTTTCTGTAACTATATGTTCTTTGAATTCAAGAAAATATATTATTTCCAAAACTGATATTTGTCTAAATTAACCTACCAATTCAATGAATATTTACCTAAAACGAGATGCTCTCTTCCAGAAACGATTTTCTCTCTCTGTAACTCTATGTTCTTTGAACTTCAAGAAAGTATGAATTTGTGATTTGTTTTTTATCTCTACCTTGATCCAATTAAACATCTACAAATTCTTTTGTGAGGTTAAAAAACAAACTATTTTGCTAGCATCTTACTGATTCTACTAGCATATTTTACATTCTACTAGCATCTGATGAATGAATTGGAGAAAGTAGTTTCAAAAGCAAATACTATTTAGCTAGCATCTTATTGATTCTAATAGCAAGTTTTACATTCTATTAGCATCGGTTGAATAAATTTGAATACAGTAGTTTAAAAAGCAAGGATATTTTGCTAGCATCTTATGAATTTGTTACAATAGGTTAACAAATACTTTTTAGTCATTTTATGAAAGAATATTTATGGTGGATATTTAATGTTAATCTTTATTTCCAAAACTTATATTTTTCTAAAGTAACCTACCAAATCAATGGATATTTATCTAAAACTAGTTATCTCTCTCCCAAACACGAGTTTCTCTTTCTGTAACTATATGTTCTTTGAATTCAAGAAAATATATTATTTCCAAAACTGATATTTGTCTAAATTAACCTACCAATTCAACCAATATTTACCTAAAACGAGATGTTCTCTCCCAAAAACGATTTTCTCTCTTTGTAACTCTATGTTCTTTGAACTTCAAGAAAGTATGAATTTGTGATTTGCTTTTTATCTCCACCTCGATCCAATTAAACATCTACAAATTCTTTTGTGAGGTTAAAAAGTAAACTATTTTGCTAGCATCTTACTGATTCTACTAGCATATTTTACATTCTACTAGCATCTGATGAATGAATTTGATAAAGTAGTTTAAAAAGCAAATACTATTTAGCTAGCATCTTATTGATTCTAATAACAACTTTTACATTCTATTAGCATCGGTTTAATAAATTTGAACACATTACTTTAAAAAGCAAGAATATTTTGCTAGCATCTTATGAATTTGTTACAATAGGTTAACAAATACTTTTTAGTAATTAAAATATATTATGTGAAATTGTTTTTGTTACATTTTCAGTATTTTACTAGCATTTTCTTGATTCTGTTACCATCTGATATGAATTTGTTACAATAGGTTGATTCTAATAAAATTTTATGCTGGTAGAATATTATCGAGTCTAACAACATTTTTAACATTTTATTTTAACGTTTGTTTTTTCTTACTCTTCACTACTGTAGATGATGAACGAAACCATCAATCGATTTTCTCTCTCTCTCTCCCACTCGATGCTTTCACCTTTTTCACTCGGTTTAATTCGGTTTGCTTTTCCCCAATTCTACTAGAAATATAAAAGAAAGTATTCTGCTAAACGGTAAAGGCAACTATTTTTTCGGAAGGAAAGTTTGTTTTTGAGGAAATCATTTAATGAATCTCTAAATATTATGGTATATATTATTTTAGGTTATTTTTTTTAACTTAGGATAGGTTAGGCAGTAAAAGAGAATGAGAGGATAGACATGTAATTTACTTTGAGTGGATTTATTTTCTATTTCAGATTATCTTTGGTCTCTAGACTCATTGATCATGCGATTTTGGACTTAAAACACATCCCCCGTTGAAAAAATAGATATTTAACAGTCAAAATAACTACCCACTTCGTAAAAACTTTCAAACTCTTTTTCTCTCTTTCTTCTTTTCTTCCTTCAAACAACTCAATATAATCTCAGTTATTATTTTAAATATATTTTTATTACTTCAATATTTGTATAAGACCAAAATATTTGGTAATTTTGTATAACATAAATATAGAAATTGTGTTCGCGACCCTAGATAATTATAAATAACATCATATTGAGCTGTTTCTGATTCATTTCTATCAATTAAAAGAACGTATTGTACATAAGAAATTTACTTTTAAAAAAAAGTTATTTTTTCTTTCTCCACTCACTGAGAATGGTACTATATGAACAAAGTTGAGGCGATGAGTTCATTTCAGTCATGCATGCGGGGTAAGATATAAAAAGAAGTAATTTTTTAGCACCCGTTGGACAAAGTCCGTCGACAGGCCTGACTTGCCCTGTTTCAATTTTTTTAATTCATTGCAAGATAGATTAAAATTTTGTTTTTCAATTGATCGTGACGGACAACTTTGCCATTTAGCAAACAAATAGAAATAATCAATAAAATTATAATGTGATAATAAATTTAATATACATTTTGTATTTCTAAATTAAAGATACAACCAATACTCTATAACAATGCATGTTTTAGAAAATAATTCCACATCAATAAGAGAGGGAGGTGGTGTTCCTTATAAGAGGTTAAGAACTAGTGAGGCATTTTAAATTCGCGAGGCTCAGAAGTGCCACATCAGACAATATCACTAGCATTCTAGAAGGCTGGTCTGCATCATCTTATAACATGTTATCAGAACGATTTGTTCTACTATGATGTGGTCTCGGAGGGTATGTTGTAGAAAATAATATCATATGGGTGGGAGACGGAATGTGGTGCTCCTCTTACGAGGTTAAGCACCCTTTCCTAGTGAGGTGTTTTAATATCGTGAGACTCAAAAGTGCAAAAACCAGACAATATTACTGGTATCCTAGAAGGTTGATCTTCATCATCCTACAACAAATAATTATTTTCATATGTACCAAATACAAAGTTGAGAATGCTTTGAAGATCATATTGTTAATCTAACGAAACTACGTTGACAAACGCTCTCACGTTGGTCTTTGTTTTGGGAAACTTTCCAAGTTACAAGGTCATTCAAATTTGAGGAGAGAAATGCTAAAATTACTTAGGATTTCTTACTTAGAGGATGACATGTTTCCTCATCTGGATAAAAATGCGGTCCACATCGTAGTCAAATTTTGAATAAACTGTCTTTTAGTGAGAAATGAGTCATTATGTCATCCTCTAAAACATCCTCTAACTAATTGTAGAATCTCCCTTTTGAGTAAACCAAATTGTTATGCTATATGTTTGTTGAGTGAGTTTTAGTTATCCTTTTGTTCGGCTATTGATCTGGGCTGACCCAACCCTGTATTATCTTAACTTTGGTTGGCTAGACCAAACCCAAAAGCCCAACCCATTCTCTTCCGGGTCGGGCCAACACAACTCGACAAACAACTCTATGTCTTACCAAATTTCTTAAAAATATATAGTATTTTTTGAAATAATCACTTTTTATTCATTAGATCTATTAATATTTACATTCAGGTGATCAATTGTATTTGTCTCATCAAAACAGATAATAGTTACATATTTTCTTTCTTCTTTAACTAATCTATCCGTCTTTTGATTTGTTTGCCTTCCTATGAAGGAGAATTTGAGGTCTTCGAACTGTCCTTGTTTGTTCCTGATGATCGAGATTATGTGTCTCGCCGTCCAGTGATGATCTGATTTCTTCCAATTCAGTGCGTCGATGACTTTCTTTGAATCTCCTTCTAATATATTACTTTGGCGATGTTCTTGTTTATTGCCCATTGTAGCCCCTCCAAAGTTGCTTTTGCTTCTCCTTCGTCCACTAGCGAACTCTAACCACCTGAGTTTTCCCCGCAATGCAGTTGCCGAAGTTGTCATATACCGTGTAACCTATTGCTGCTGACTTTCGGATGCCAATAAACGAGGCATCGAAATTTATCTTTATGTAGTATGTGGACGGTGTCTGCTATTGGGTTTGAGTTTGGTATGTAGCCCCTTGTGTGGGTTCGAGACTGTGAAGGACTTGAATGAAAGCCATAACTTACTGTATGATACTTGGGATGCTCAATCTTTGCCTATTGAACACTATTTTACATCGATGTTTTGATATAAACCAAAGTGTGATTGGGATGATGAAGGATAGTGTTGGTTCCCTTGGATCATTATTATGCGGTGGTAATTAATTGCGGAGAACCGTTCAATAAATGTTGTATTTGACAGCATCAGATATCTAATTGTGTATGTTAAAGCAAACATAACTCAATGAACTACCAGACAATGTTGGATAGTCCTCCAGTGCTATGTATGGACCTAGGATAGATTTGAATGAAACTATATTTTGAGCTAATTTCTACATGAATAGCTAAACCCTCGTGTGTGATTTTTTGTCTCACATTTTCTTCCACAAGTTATCGTTGCTTTGATCAATTGATTGAGTCTGAGTGATGTATTTGTACATAGATGATACGCTATATTCTCTTGTTGAAGTTTTAGCCCATCGAGGTGTGTCCGTTCCTCGTCTGATCGGAATTGTGTGAATGCTACTAACCAATTCTGAAGGAAACAGTTGTGCTAGAAGTCCCGAGTTCCACTGGTTGTGATTTTCTTTAATTCACCCACCCATTGTACATTTGTATCGCTACTTGATTGTCCTAGATTGTCAAATCCTGGGATCCATTTATACTCCCATATATTTATCAATTTCTCGTCTCCTACTGCCCATTGAATAAGTCTTGCTAGTCTTGGAATATGTTTGGTCAAAATTTTTCACACCCATGAACAATTGTTTCTGCGGGCTAGGTTGAGTTGTTTGTTGGGGAAGTATTTTATTTTCAGAATCTGGTTGTTGAGCCTATTTGATTATTCTATTAGTCGCCAGATTTGATTAGCTTGCATTGCCTGATTATCTGCATTGATATCTTAGAAGTTTAGTCCACCTTTATGTTTGGGTTATGTGATAACATTCCGCGCTTCGGAATATAACTTGGTGTTTTCCTTTCCCCCCCACCAGAAACCCCTCTGCAAGGTTGTAATGCCTTGTTTTGTCTTTTTTGATAGATCAAAGCATGTCATCTGGTAACGAGGGGCAGAAGCGATGGAGGGTCGAATGAACTCTCCTCTTCTTGCCTGGGATAATAACTTACTTTTCCAAATGGTATGTTTTGTGTGTAATTTATGGACTAATGGTTGAAAGTTTTTTACCTTTTATTTTTTGCATAGTAATAGCGTTCTCTGATACTTGTCATCTTCTTTCATGTGAGCCACTTTCATTAGTCTACCACCATCTTACAATGTCTTGGATGTGCATTGTTGCTGAAAAATATGTTTGACTTCTTGAAATTGATCATCAGTCTTGAGAGTATGCTGAATCTAGTCAGGATGTCTAGTAATTTGTCTACTGATGGGAGGTCCATTTTGACAAATTTAAGAGAATCGCCCGCATATAATAAATGTGTTATTATGGGGGGTTGCCTTGATTTCTTAAATCCTTGAATATCACCTATCTGTTGCGTTTGTTCAAACAATCTGCTTAGACCTTCCATGTAAATAATGAACAAAAATGGAGAAAGAGGATCTTCTTAGCTTAGTCCTCTTGTTGGTGTGTAGCTTTTGTGGGTTGCCCACTGATAAGGGTCGTGTGCGTACCGTAAGTGGTGCGTTGAGAAATTAGGTGTATAAAGTCCATTAAAAACCCCATGTTGGTCATTATGTTAATCAGAGACTCTATTTAATTCTGTTAAAAGCTTTTGACATGTCTCCTATGAGACGCATGTATATATTTCGGCTTCCTTCTGTTGTTTTCGTATATTTATCTATATGCTTCCTCGTTTTTTTGAAAATATGAAAATATGAAAAATATTTATCAATATACTTTTCTTTTTTGAATATATGTAAATATTTATCAAATACTTGCATATATAAGAATATATATAGCACATTGCCTTTTTTTTTTGTTGAAAGATAGCACATTGCCCTTGGTGGAAGAAAATACTAGAATAATTACAAACTAGAAAGTAACTAAAAGTAGAACTCTCTTTAAAAAAAACTAAAAGTAGAACTCTCTTGTGTGGTTATCAACTTTGCACGTAAAATAGACACGTTGAACCCAAAGTAACCAAACAACTAATATACAAACTTCACATAAGATAAATACCATGCATCTTCAGTCCCACTCCCTCTACACAAAAACTAGTAAACAACCCTCTCTCTCTCTCTCTCTCTCTCTCTCTCACTAGCACTTTCTCTTTCTGAAATAAATTATAGTATATTACAAAAGTAAATATTACCCATGCATGTTTCAAATATGGCTGCTGTTTCAAGATGTGTAAAAAAAGGAGCATGGTCTGAAGAAGAAGACCTTCTTCTAAGGAAATGTATTGAAAATTTTGGTGAAGGAAAATGGCGTCAAGTTCCTCTTAAAGCAGGTACACACATTATATATATGTATAATTTGAACCCAACTAAGTCACTAATACAAAAAATCTGAATCTTGTCCAGACACGTAATCTGATCGGAATATAATAGGGAGAATGGCCGAGCATTCTATCAGGAACTGATATAACTTCTTTGTTTGTTTACTGTTGAGTGGACAGGGCTAAACCGATGTCGAAAAAGTTGTAGGTTGAGATGGTTGAATTATCTTCAACCAAATATCAAAAGAGGAGAGTTTTCATCAGATGAAACTGATCTCATCATCAGAATGCATAAGCTCTTAGGCAACAGGCAAGTGTATATATATATATATATATATATATATATTATATAATTTATGTTACTTAATTTGAGACCACAATTATCATGGTTTGGGGTACGTACTTCTTTCTTCTAGATAGGTTTATTCCCCAGACCCCTAGGCCGGACAAACCTCAAGCAACCTTTGTAGACAGGTAGAATTCTACCCAAGTCGTTGGAGTTCTACAAGGTTCAAGTGAAGTAGAATACCACTGGGTTGAAGGCCCAATTTCTAGTTTTTTTTTTTAGTCAAAAAGACTAAGTTATATTCAATTTGGTCAAAATCCCTATTTATGTATTTAGTTTGGTTAAATCCTCAAGTATTTGTCTTTTACTAGAGCTAAAACCCAAATACAATGCCACCAATATTACCAATATCTATTTCAACTCATGTGCCCAACTAGTTCCAAATTAAAAAATATCTAGGGACAGCGCTGTGGGGAAAGCTAAATAATTTTCGGGGTGTCAAATTTTAAATGGAATATGCAAAATTTTGAAAATTTTTCGGGGAAACATATTTTATGGGGAATATTTTGTAACTTCTACACCTCATGTATTCGCCACCTCATCGTCTTCACCGGCGAAGGTCGCCGGCCGGTCAATTTCCGGCCGGCGACCTTCACCCATAATTTTTTTTTTTTTTTTAAGGTTGAAGGTCGCCGACCGGAAATTGACCGGTCGGCGACCTTCACCGGTGAAGACGATGAGGTGGCGAATATATGAGGTGCTAGAGAGAGAGAAGTGAGGTGGAGAGAGAGAGCTGAGGTGGAGAAGTTATTTTGCTTTCCCCCTAAATAAAATTGTCAAACAAAATTGACCAATTTTTTACCAAGTCTTCACACCCCGGAAACTATTTTGCTTTCCCCAAAGCGCTGGCCAAAAATAAGTGATATTTTTCACCAAAATAAGAGTACATAAAGAAGTTTGATAAATTTTCCTTACTCAAAAGATTTGGAATGGCGATCAGATTGCAAAACTAAATAAGAACTTGTTGCCACGTACGCGTTCTTTTTGTTTTTGTAACATTTAGTGAGGTTTCACAAAAGAGATATTTCGACTAAAAAATAAAATAATAAAAATAGGAAAAGGGAGATACTATAATTACTTAGAGGAAGACATGCCTACTCATTCTCAATAAAAGACAAAATTTTTTTAAAGTTTGACCACAATCTGGACTGTTCTTTTACCTGGATATGTCAACATGTCATCCTATAAGTAAGAAATTCTAGGTAACTGTAGCATTTTCCCAAAAATAAAACACAAAGTTTGCAATTAGGTCAAAAAAGACATTTCTTAATTTCCTCTTAGTCCAAGAAGTCATGTTCAAATGGTTGAAGTCAAATTTAAATGTGTAAATGTCACGTCTTCAGTGGTTAAGAACTAAAATACGTTATGTGCTCGTAGTCTATGTCAGACGTTCAATACCATATGACATATGCACATCATGGAAAAGATATTATATACGATAATATTATTTTGGGTTATTTCCCTAATGGCCCCGAACTTTGTGACCAGCTTCCCGCCTGACCCCCTACTTTACGAGAAATACCCATATGGCCCCCTTCCGCTATAACACCGTCACTCTCTCTCCTCCATAATGTTTTCTCTCTCTGCCAAGTCATGCCACATCATCTGTTACGCCACCTCATCACCTTCTCTGGCGAGAGTCGCCGGCCGGCGACTTCAAACATAAAAAAAAAAAAAAAAAAAATTCTCTCTTCCTCTCTCTCTCTAAAAATTTTTTTTTTTTCTTTCTTCTCTCTCTCTCTAGAACTGTTCTAGAGAGAGAGAGAGGAAGAGAGAAATTTTTTTTTTATGTTTGAAGTCGCCGGCCGGCGACTCTCGCCGGAGAAAGTGATGAGGTGGCATAACAGATGATGTGGCATGACTTGGCAGAGAGAGAAAACATGATGGAGGAGAGAGAGTGACGGTGTTATAACGGAAGGGGGCCATATGGGTATTTCTCGTAAAGTAGGGGGCTAGGCGGGAAGCTGGTCACAAAGTTGGGGGTCATATGGGTATTTCTCGTAAAGTAGGGGGCTAGGCGGGAAGCTGGTCACAAAGTTGGGGACCATTAGGGAAATAACCCTATTATTTTTCGATATAATGATACTTATGGTCTATGGATCTGCTTAGATGCACAATAGACAAACTTCTGACTGCCAAAAAGTAAAAAACATCAATTGCATATATGGTAAATAACAATTGGATCGTTTACAATGAAAAATGTTTAATTTATGATATACAATGCGTCTAACATTAGTTGATACTAGGTTTCCTCCCCGTCTTGAGAGAAAAGAAAAATAAATTTCTAAGATGTAATGCATGAGAGAAAAAAAATGTGTGTTTAAAGAGGAGAGAGGGAAAACTGTATTTTTAAGTGAAATAATTCGGAGAGAAATTAGGAAGATATGGGAGAGTGGGTTAGTTATCTCTCCCACGATTTTCTACTATAAATTGGTAGTTTCTAAGATGTAATGCGTGGGAGAAAAAAATAAAAATAGGGAGAGAAATATGTGGGTAGTTATTCTAACCAATTTTGACTGATTCACATAGATACCCTTCTTTTTTTAGTGTATTTACATAAAAAGATTTTATATTATCCGTAGGATATGTTCCCAACTAAATCTTTAAACTAAAATAGACGGCCAGACTTATCTCCTGGATAACCGACTGATTTGTTTTAATATAATAGATAGGCATATAACACAGAGAACAGAGCGGGCCCAAGCATTTGGGAGGACCCACAACGAAATTAAAATTGGGACCTTATAAAAAGTATAAGAAAGAATAACGAAAATTTCAATTATTCCTAGAAAAAGACTTGAACTATTAACCTCTTGCTCAAAATCTAATGAATTAACCACTGATCTACATCTTAACTTATTGTCTCATATTTCATTAAAATAGAATTATTATTACGAAAATAACATACACAAGTCATATTACGTAAGGTGCAATTAATTGTTTTTGGCCTCCCCTAATAAGGAAAACTCAAGCTTTTTCAAATTTGTGATTAAATGGGAACTAGAATCTTCTGTCGTTGGCATCCTATGATCCCATGTCCTACCCACAGTGTACGATTGTATTAATTATTTGATAATGATTACTGGGGTAAGTCTACAGATTTGACCCCCATCACTATATAATAGCCACCATTGGGTAGGATCCAGCCACATAATGGACTTAATGACATCTTGTACTATCTTTTTTAGATTTTAATATTTCAACTCAAATAAGTATTAAATTTTTATGACAGATACAAAATCCAGGCCTTCCTAATACAATGAGTCTAATTCACAAAATACATCATTTTGGTGCATATTATATTTTGGTATTTACTAAATAAATCATTCTAGTATAGCATCGTTATCTTATTGCGTTAAAAAAAAACTAAATTACTTTATCCATTTTACTGGTAAATTTCATGCAATTTGGATTTTGTTGTTACAAAACAAACTTATTAATATCCATATCTACACATTCACTAAAAGAATCACTTATCCCATTCCAGCAACATGTTGGTGATACAATTAACACCTTACCATTACATTTTTGTACTTGTACGAAGAATAAAATATTAAAAGAATGGGATTTTTATCTATTTTATATTAAGTTTAGACCTTAAATCTAATATATATTTTTTTTTATTTTAGGCTAATCGCCCACCTTTATAATGATTATTTTTAATTATAATCATTTGGGTCCATGGGTTTTAAGTCCAAAATAAATTTCAAAAAAAATTTAAGGTCCAATCTTCCTAGAAAATAGGTTTTTAGTCCTTTTCGTTTTGTAAGAAACATTGTTGATAAATAACGTGTTATGTATGACACATATAAAAAAAAAATGAAATAAAGTATGGAAAACATGAAATAAAGTATGAAACTTTAACAATAAATAACAGGTAATTTATGAAACAAAACAAGAACTTTTAAACAGAAAAATACTGTAACTTTAAAGTATAGACATACTTTAACTAATTTGGACTAAATATCAATTATAATTATTATTTTGGCTTAAAATCCTATACTAATATTAGGGGGGACTAAATATGTGTTTAGGGGTAGATTTTTGGACTAGGAACCAAAAAATTCCATTTTTTAACTATATCTTTTTATTTTACAATATCACAACAACTTCTAAGATGAATGCAGAGTAAGATTCTAAGTGAAAAAAGCATCTCTAGCTCGGTAATATAATGATTGTTTTTAGATTATAACCATTTTTAACTTTAAATATCTGGTTATTTTTTTTTAAATTATAGCACGGATCATCGTTATAATAACTTTCTCATCTACCTAGCTATTTATAATTGATTTTTGCCTTCTTCATATACTGCAAGTTTATAGCGAAAGGGCAGCTCTAACTGCTAAGGCTCGGCCTTTGTCAATCCGTATTCATTTCTAATACTTTCACTTTTGTCAAATTTATCCACGTACTCACTCATTTTGTTGTACAGATGGTCATTGATTGCTGGAAGATTACCAGGGAGGACAGCAAATGATATCAAGAACTACTGCAACTCTCACATAAAGAAAAGGCTCTCTTCATCTCCACGATTAAGATGTGACCGATCAACTAATTATTGTAATAAAACGGTCATCATTAATAATAATAATAATAATAATAATAATAATAATAATAATAATAATAATAATAATAATAATAATAATAATAATAATAATAATAATAATAATAATGTGAGTGTCCTAATAACCTCTCCTGATCAGAAACTGCTTCCAAGAAATAGTAGTAATTCAGGAAATGAAGAAACTAATACTACTATTAGTACTAATTCTCTTTGGTTAGAAAGTATTCTTTTCGAAACCAATGAAGATGCTGCTACTCAGG
Source organism: Eschscholzia californica (assembly GCF_041429995.1). NCBI lineage: Eukaryota > Viridiplantae > Streptophyta > Magnoliopsida > Ranunculales > Papaveraceae > Eschscholzia > Eschscholzia californica. The sequence goes on along the minus strand of NW_028238198.1, from coordinate 5,785,116 downwards.
GGGACATTACTAATAGAAGCCGTCCAAATAATTTTTACGATACCGAAAGTAAGGATATTAACGATGACTTCTGGAGTAATGACTTTCATTTTGATGATTATGTAAGGAATTTTCTAGCTGGGAGCAGTGAAAATCTTGATCAAGAGATATGATATTAATGTATGTTCTTTTAATGGTACTTTTCTAATAAACTAGTATTATTTTTATTTATTTTGGTTTTCACCTAGCTAGTATTCCATAATGACATATATATTGTCTTCACCATTGAAAAGAAAAATAATAAGAGCTATATATGCGTATTATAGTCCTGGTGATCAAGTAAAAGGACTATGATAGTTCAACAAAAAAAAAAGTAAAAGGACTATGCTCAAGCAAAAGCTATTTTATTTGGTGTGCTGCAAATAACTATAAACTTGTTATTATAGAAAGTGACAATCGAAGTCTGATCCAACACTTACACGATCCCAGAAAAATGATGCAATAACAATCAACGAATCATATTCAACTGGTCAAAAATCTCATCCCGCAGTTCAGTAGAATCAAGTTCTCCTACATCAACAAAGCTTAAAATAATTTAGCAGACAAGCTAGCAAAATGGATCAAGAAGAAACGGAAAAATAGATTCTGGAAATACATTTGACATCGTATATGTAAATTGTATTGTAATCCCACATTTTGCTATTAATAGTATTTTCCTTCCAACAAAAAAAGGTAAATGCTTTATGGGCCGAAGAAAAAGACGTAAGCTATTTGTGTGGTGTCTAATAGGCGAGGGCAACACCCCTAGACAAATAGCTAGGCCAGTAGGTTGAGGCTCGGTTTAGGCAAATGGAGAATTAGCAGGGGGCCTTCTTTAATTTATGCGAGGAGATAACAATTTTATTTCATTATATTATTAATTAATTAATTATTAATTTATGAAATGAGATAGAGATACGGTTACATGTTTAACCATTTTTTTTTGGTAATTTGACTTCGATGTACGATAGTCATTACAAGGCGTTGATACATCAAAGATGTGATAAGCGCGGTAGCTGTCAAATCAAACAATGGCCTAAACCCATCTAAACTATGGCCTGAACCCTACTAACTATGGCCTAAAGCCCATCTACATTATTTATGCCTTAATAACCCCAAGTTCAATAATCCAGAAATTCCACCTTCTATGGGGATCGAACCCGGGACGTCCAGGAACCTTTGGAGTATATGTCAACACTTTAACCACTCGGACAATCAAGTGTTGACCATATTTGAATAAGAGATACCCCATCAATATCTCAGTCATCAAATATTTATATAGCAAATCAATTAGGTTTTGGCACCATATTTGTGTCCAAGGAATCACGCTAATCTATCCAATTAAGAGGAATTTGAAATGTCCACCTGTCTTTAGTGTAGTGGTTGGACACCCCTCTTAAGCCCATGAGGTCGTAGGATTGAGTTTTGGTGGAAGCAGTTTGCCATCAAGATTTATCTCATGTAACTTGGGCTATAAATAAAGTAAATATTGTAATAACTTTTCGGGCTTTAGGCCTCTTTCATGTTGTTGGGCTTTAAACCTCTTTCATTCATGGTTTAAATTAGGCGGTTATCGTGCTTATCACATCTTCATGATGTATCAATACCTTGTAACAACTAGATCGTAGTCGAATTCTCAAAAAAAGAAAAGAAAAAAGAAAAAGGAGGTTGAAACATGATAATTAATTGCAACCTCTAAATTAATTATACAACCTGTTAAAATATCTGCTTTTAAATTTTGGAAATTATATTTTGGAGTTCGTAGTGATAGGTGTGGAGGCAGTTACGTGCTCCACTTTTATATCATGGTCTTACATGATTTAATTACTGAACGACTTAACAAAGTGTACGCACCACTAGTCCACCATTTTCAGGTGCCATGGTTGGTCACTCACTCTGCAACTCGGAGGTTCCAAATTCATTTCTACGGAAGTGCGAATATAGAATTTATTGAAATTGAGTATTAATAAAGTAAACATAGATCAGATGGGTTTACGTTCCTTAATAGTATGTAAGAGTTGATATATGGTCCTTAAATGCAAATCAGGTTGTTATAGCGCTCATTGAATTCATAAATCTTGATATATTTTCTCTTCACGATGTATCAATGCCTTATGATAATTCTTCTAGTTCATCTCCAAAAAGCATATATATATATATATATATATATATATTATATGTACACTTCATTTAATTTCCATTTTTTATTTTGGGTAAATAATTTGTCTATTATGTGCCTTTAAAGCACATGATAAGATATAATTTGTTTTCTTTTAAAGTTTGAAATATTAGAACGAGGCAATGAGTCTCATTTCGAGTCAAGAGAATGAAAAATAGACACAATCTATTGTACTAATCGGGGGCGTTCGTACAGACTGAGGAGGAGAAATTAGCTAGTGCAAGATGAAGTCGTAGATAAACTTTCTTGATAATGGAATTGGCGGACAACCAATGAGGAGCGGTCACAGTAAAGATTACAAATCGTTTTCATATATAATTGAAGGCAACTAAGGAAGATTTTGTGAAACTCTGCTTGGAGAACATATCGATTTTTGACTTGTCATTATGAGAAGACGTATTAAGAAAAAATATCTTAAAATCAAAACTTCACTACTGTAAGAAGCAAAATCACCCCTTATCAAACAAAGGGGATATAATCATTTGTATGATTTAGTAATTTGCCCTATACTTAGTTAAATAATAGTTGAAAGCCGTAATCTATTCGTTCAAATGAGATAATCACCTACATGGGTAAACATGAATGAATTTTAGGATTACCATTTGGTTGTTTTGTCAATTTCCAATAAATAAAGAAAAAAGGCCAGTGTTTTGGGGAAATCAACGAAGTTTCCGGGGCAATAAATTTTGGGTGGAAACAAAATTTTTTTGTTTCCTCCAAACATCACTTTTTCTATTTTCTATTTTTTCTTCTTCTCTTCTACCTCAACTAATATTCCGACAATCTCCACCGGATTCCGGCAACTTCTGCCATTAACACTCGACCCTCTCTCTCTCTTCATCTCTTTCTCCCTCTCTCTCTCTTCATCTCTTTCTCCCTCTCTCTATCTTCGTCCCTTTCTCCCTCTCTCTATCTTCGTCCCTTTCTCCCTCCTTCCTCTCTCTCTCTCTTCATCTCTTTCTCCCTCTCTCTCTCTCTTCATCTCTTTCTCCCTCTCTCTATCTTCGTCCCTTTCTCCCTCTCTCTATCTTCGTCCCTTTCTCCCTCCTTCCTCTCTCTCTCTCTCTTCATCTCTTTCTCCCTCTCTCTCTCTTCATCTCTTTCTCCCTCTCTCTATCTTCGTCCCTTTCTCCCTCCTTCCTCTCTCTCTCTCTCTCTCTCTCTCTAAACCCCTGATTACTCATCAATTGAAAACCCTAACACAACCAATGAAGTTCGTACCGAATCCATTGCTTAATCAAAAGTCCAAAAATTTCAATTTCATTACTGCTCTAAATCAAAACCCACTGTTTTATGCATAAAATTGACATGATTAAGAAGGGATTAAAAGAGAGGAAGTGAATTTTGTACAGCGAATTTGAGTCTGGGATGAAAAGTTAGCCAAATTTCAGGAGGTAATTCGGAGCCGAAAATCTCAGCTGTACCAGATAATAGACGAAGACGAATAGGGTTTTCCGTTCCTACTTCAATCCTTAGTTCGCATTCTTTCTCTAACTTCACTTGCCGCTTAGTTGACGATGAACCCATTACTATTAGTGGTACTGGTGGTGCGTAAGCCATCTCCAATCTCTCTCTCTCTCTCTCTCTCTCTCTCTCGGATAGTTCTCTTTCTCTCTCTTGTTCTGGTTTTGAAAACCTACGGGCAAAAAAAAAAAACGACGATAGGAAGAAATGGTGGAGGAAACGGAGAGAGAGGCAGAAGAGAGAGAGAGAGAGAGAGAGAGAGAGAGAGAAAGGGATGAACATAGAGAGAGGGAGAAAGGGATGAAGAGAGATGATGGAGTCGCCGGCAACATCCGACCGGCGACTTCTGAGGTGCGTTTGGTTTGCATTTTTTTGATTTTGCACCTTATTCCCCGGAAATTTTGTTGCTTTCCCCAAAGCGCTGGCCAAAAAAAATCATCAAATAAAAAGTGAATTTTAAGGCCAGTTTATTACATGGGAAAGCAAGATAAGAAAATAAATTTTCACAATAAAACCGATTTTCACAATAAAATCGATTTGTGTTGCTCGATAGGCCCCCAAAAGTATGAAAGTGGATTTCTGAAATTAGGGTTTCTAAAATTTGGAGTTAACTTATTAAGAAATTAGGGTATATGGAAATGGGAGAAACTTGAAACTGGAAATTCCTAAAACTAGGATTTCTATGATTTAGAGATGTTTGAAATTATGGTTTCTGAAAATCAGAGATATGTGAAGAAATTGAGAATTTCTAAGATTAAAGTTTCTATAATTTGGTGATTATTCAAAAAAGGATCTCTATAAATGAGTGAGATCTGAAATTGAAATTCTAAATTAGATTTCAAATGAATCTTTAGTCTATTTCAATAGTTTTACACACATTTTATTCTTTTACTTCCATTCCCCTAAGAAGAGCTCTGGCAGTTAATGTGATGTTGAAAGATTCAACAAACTAAAGGGAAATGAAAACCAAATAAGTTAAGAGAGGAGACAAAAGAATCATTGATCCCGGCATAGCTGATATGATCACCCAATCCCAGTATTGCCAAGTGACAAGGCCAAAATAAATGTTCTTGTCACCTCTTTTTCATTAAAATTGTCTTTCTTTTACAGTCCTTCCATTTTCAGGAACAGTAGTGGACTTGACATTGCATTCAATTGTGCACATTCAAAATTCTTGAGATCTATTCACTTTTTCAAAGCAAAATCTCTCACCGGTGAAGATTATTTATGGGGTTAGATGCTCTCCACGTTTTTTTTGTTTAATGACTTGGAACACGTGTACTCAACTTTTACATTTGCAGAGCCAATAATTGATCAGCTTAGACTATAGGGAGAACTTCATTAATTATGGGGTTAGATGCTCTCCAAGTCAAAATATCGACCATTGACATGAGCGGTATGGGACAACTTCATTAATCACACCTACCAAGAATGAGTCTTTGATTCTCATCAAAAAAAAAAAAAAAAAGAACGAGTCTTTGATAAAGCTAATAGAGAAGTGGATCTAACCGAGTTCTACTACATGGACCATACTCTGACAAGAGAGATTATAGGGAGCTTGGTACGAGTCTCCTAGGCACCTTCAACTCTGATATAAATATAAAGAAAAACATATAGATAGATCCGGGTAAATTCTCCCTCTGAGCCATGCTATGACAAGAGAGACATAGCAAGGAGCTCTGCATAAGAGGAAAGGGTGACACTTCAACAAGTCACCTACACTCATGAAACAACACACAAATCATACGCAGTGACGTGGCTGTAAGTTTAGGGGGCCGGTGCAAAATTTCTCAGGAGGCCCTACACCCTAAACCCTTTATGTCAGGAAACAATCAATAATCTCTATGTTGGAGAACTTTATATAAAATTAGTTAAGAATTTGTGAACAATTTATAAGTAAATTATAAATTAAACTACCTCTTAAACTAATCAATTGAAAATCTCTAATCATATATTGGGTGAAATAAGATTTAAAAGAGTGAAGTATGAATTAATAAACTTTAATTCGAGATTACCTTTCGATAGTAAACCATTTTAGTTAATTCATCGAAATTTTTGCAAGGTCTAAATTTAAATTTGGATATAAAGAAAGGATTAAGTAATCGTGTAACTTAAGTCCAAACTTCTATTAGTTACGTAATAGAATACTAATAGGATTGTCTAAACAAAGAGCATATTAGGAAATTAACTTGGTTGGGTGGAGAGAAAGAAAGAATCATGTCACGAGTGAATTAATGTGGGTAAGAGAGAGAGTGAATTTGGGCGTTGATGGGCTAGGGAGGTGAAAGAACCATATCACCAGGTCATGAGTCCATGGCCTTGAGTTTGATGGGGCCTTTAATGCCATGTCTATGATGCAGATAAATATCATGCGGTTAAAGAAAGAGTTAAAACATAAAAAGATTCGGAGAGAAGCTAATGCAAGAAGAAAGTCTTCCTCATCTCTAGTGCGGAATTTGTTCACTACACCAGCTGCTCTTTCTAGTTGTAAACCTTTCTCATTGATTAATGAATGAAGATTACACAGTTATATAGGGAGAAAGGAAACAAAAAAATAACAACTAACCATTTCCTAACTAACTTATAGCCGAAACTAACAACTAACAACTTCTTAACAATCAATGGGTTATGTTCCTATGCTTTTCTTCTTGATCGAACAACTCATACACCTCATTTACATTCTTTTCTATTACCCCTCTTCAAATTGATAGTTGGTGAAGGACAAACTTTCAATTTGGTCTCGAGAGAATGAAATCGAGGACCAGGTAGTGACTTAGTAAGTGTATCAGTAGGTTGATCAATGGTGGATATGTACTGAAGCCCAATGAGCCGAGATGCAGCTAATTCTCTTATAAAGTGAAAATCCAAAGCTAAGTGTTTGATTTTAGAGTGAAACACTGGATTCGAGGCTAAAGCAAGAGCATAAATGTTGTCACAATACAAAATAGGTTGAGCAGAGAGAACAATGAAGTTCTTTTAAGAGGGAACATACCCACACAACTTGTGCAGCTGAATGTGCTAGATCACGACACTCAGCTTCTGTGGAAGACCTCAATTGGTCCATGTTAGGTATTGGGGAACGCCCACAATGCTTCTATAAATTGTTGGATCAGAGATAGGTACACCATCATCTGGAAGAAGTTTGACCTTAGCAGCAAGAGGAGTAGAATAAGGTTTGGCCCCTGACATGTTGGTTTTATCTAAGAGATCTAATATGTATTTAGACTGTGAGAGATACAAACCATGAGAGTCTCTAATAGCTTCAAGACCCAAGAAATAATGCAAAGGACCAAGATCTTTCATGGAGAACTTACTGCTTAGAGCAGTGATGAGTTGATGACATAAGGTTGAGGAAGTACCAGTTACCAAAATATCATCAACATAGACAAGCATATAAGCCATTTGGGAACCACTTTGATAGATGAAAAGAGAAGAGCCAGCAGCAGACTTTTGAAACCCAAGACTAAGCAAAGAGTCCACCAATTCCTCATACCAAGCTCTCGGGGCTTGCTTCAACCCATAGAGAGATTTGTGAAGTTTGCACACAAATTCTGGTCGAGAAGGGTCTTGAAAACTAGTAGGTTGGGTCATATAGACCGTTTCTTTCAAATTGCCATGACAAAAGGCATTACTTACATCTAATTGCCTCATGTGCCAATTATTTTGGACAACTAATGTTAATAGAACTCTTATTGTTGTAGGTTTTGCTAATGGACTGAATGTATCTTCATAGTCAATACCTTCCTGTTGGTGAAATCCTATAGCAAACAATCTGGCCTTATATCTTTCAATCGAACCATCTGCATTCTGTTTAATCTTGTAGACCCATTTGCATCCTACCAGATTATGATTGGGTTGAGGAGGTACTAAAGACCAAATACCATCTCTTTGAAGAGCAGAGAATTCCTCACTCATTGCCAATCTTCATTTAGGATCTTTATTAGCCTGAGAGAAACAAGTTGGAGTGAAAGGAAGAACTTGAGCAAGAAGTAAAGGAGAAATGAGATGTTTAGTTGTAAGTAGTATGGACTTTGGTTTAGAAATCCCAGATTTTGCTCTAGTTTGCGTAGGATGTTGATTAAGTGGTGGAAGTGGTGGTGGGATAGGTGCAGACTTAGATGATGGTGGGATGGGTGCAGGGGATGAGGTAGGTGGTGTTGATAATGGAGATATAGGTTCAGGAGATGGAATAAGAATCTCAAGTGAGGGAGATATTGGGTAATGAATTGGTGAGGTAGGTTAGGTGCTTGTGGATTTAAAGGTGCTCGTGCTGAGTTTTGAGAAAGATGAATTGGAGAAGGAACAAGAGATGGGTATAGAGATTGAGAAGATAATGGTTTAGGAAGAGAAATAGAGGAGCAAGGAAAATGGTGTTCATTGAAAACAACATGTCTTGAAACATACACTCGACCAGTAGAGATGTCAAGGCATTTGTAGCCTTTGTGATCCTGAGTATATCCTATAAACACACATTCTTTGCTTCTGGGAGAGAGCTTATTACTGGAGTATGGTTTAAGCCAGGGAAAGCAAGAGCAACCAAACACTTTGAGAAACTTATAGTCAGGAGGAAGATGAAATAACCTTTGAAAGGGTGTATGAAAACTCAAAGATCGAGTTAAAAGTCTGTTGATTAGATAATCAGCTGTGAAAAGAGATTCTAACCAGTAGTTATGAGGAAGATGAGATTGAATAAGCAAGGTTCGAGTCATATCAAGTAGATGCTTATGCTTTGATTCAGCAATTCCATCTTGCTCAGGTGTATGTGGGCATGACATTTGGTGTACAATCCCAGAAGAATGGAGTAATTCCTTAAAACAGGAATGTAAAAACTCTCCCCTTCCATCAGATGTTAGAGTTTTGATGGAGCAAGATAATTGGTTTTCAATAGTTAATTTGAACTTGGCAAAAACATTTCTAAAATCAGACTTATATTGTAAAGGTTATACCCAACAGTACTTAGTGAAATCATCTATGATATTAGCATAGTATCTATAACCACTAACAGATGGTACAGGTGATGGACCCCAGAGGTCAACATGAAGTAATTCAAGTGGTTTAGAAGAACTTGAAACAGAAATATTAAAGGAAAGCTTCTTGCTTCGACCTGACTGACAATCATTACAAAAGATAGACTTCATAGAAGCATTATTTGGGAGAATTAAGGGCTTGAGTCTTTGAAGAGATTGGAAAGATGGATGTCCAAGTCTCTTGTGCCACAGATGATCCTGTGAACACTGAGTTGAAAAAGCTTGAGCTGAGCTTGAGTTGGTTGAAGGAAATGAGATTGGATAGAGACCATCCTCAGTTGGCCCTTGGAAAAGAGTCCTGGTCGAGTTGAGGTCTTTCACATAATACCCAAATGGATCAAAGGTTAATGAGCAATGATTATCAGTGGTAAACTTATGAACTGATAAGAGATTGTGAGAAGCTTCTGGTACTCTAAGAACATTAAGAAGATTAAACTTTCTATTATTCTTAATAAAAGAAGTAGTTCCTGTGTGAGTAATGTCCATACCTCGGCCATTAGCTGTGGTGATTCTCTCCCCACCATTGAAATCAGAAGAAGAAGCTAATTGAGATAGGTCAGGAGTAATATGATTAGTTGCTCCTGAGTCAGCAAACCATGGATTATGACCAAATACATTAGCTGAGGCAAGCATAGCAGCAATGTTTGATGGTGGAGTTATTCCTTGATAAAAACAATTGAGTCTATGATAGCACTCCAAAGCTGTGTGTCCAATTTTGCGACAAATTTGAAACACAGATCGACCATTATTACAAGAATTAGAAGGTTGATGATGAATACGATTAAAATTGCCTTTTTGACTTGAGTTACCTCCTCTTCCTCTAAAAGAGTTGAAACCTCTACCTGAACTTTGATTATATACCTGATTTCGATTAGAGAAATTCTGATTTCTAGAGCTTCCTTGATAAGAATTAATAGACTTGTCCTTGAATTGAGAATTAGATGTCATTAGAACACTGTGATCTGAAGATACAGTCATCTTCTTCATCTTATCACTTAGAGTGATTTCCTCACTTAACAGCAGATTATGTAACTCATTAATTGTAACAGGATGATGCCTAATGCATATAGAAGTAGAGAAGGGATCAAATTTAGAAGGTAATCCACTCAAAATACTTACAATAACTTCTATAGAAGAAGCTGGACTACCAACAGCAGCAAGACTATCACAAATTGGTTTTATTTTGGCAAGAAATTCTGGAATTGTATCATTATCTTTCTTGCACTCTCTTAGTTGTCTTTCAAGTTGAAGAACATGAGTCGTTGAAGATGCAGCAAATGATTCTTCAAGGCTATGCCAAAGTTCAGCAGATGTAGTTGTACCAACTGCATAAAAAACCACTGATTTTGAGAGAGTCGAATTGATCCAGATCAGAAGAGTTTGATCCTCATCGATCCAGTCAATATATTCTTGATTGATGATATCTTTATCTTCATCAAGAAATTTATTAGGACAAGGTCTGGTTCCATCGATTAAGCCTAGCACCTTGTATTTCTTTAGAATTGGGAGAAACATTGACTTCCAAGCTAGATAATTGTCTGGTTGGAGTTTGATTGGGATCGCATTTCCCATGGAATTGATCAAGAGTGAAGTTATTTTACTTGTTTCCATTGAATTTCAGAGAAGGAAGAGGAAGGATCAAGATAAAAGAAAGAAAGTTGCAGATTGAAGAAGATGAAGAATGATGAAGAAGATGAAGAAATTCCAGTGAGAGAAAGTTTTGATAAGAATATGAAGATTCGCAAAAGCTTGAGGATCAAGCTCTCATACCATAGTTGTAAACCTTTCTCATTGATTAATGAATGAAGATTACACAGTTACATAGGGAGAAAGAAAACAGAAAAATAACAACTAACCATTTCCTAACTAACTTATAACCGAAACTAACAACTAACAACTTCTTAACAACCAATGGGTTATGTTCCCATGCTTCTCTTCTTGATCCAGTACAACTCATACACCTCATTTACATTCTTATCTATTACTTTCTACTCCCTTATCGCTAAAGATGGATAGCTGAAAGTTATGAAGAGACTTTGCAGAAAAACAAAAAACAACCAGAAAAATAGTTGTGTTTACCACAAAAAAAGGTCACGGAACCATCACCTCTTACCTTAGCGGTTGAACTTGTGGAAGAAGATAGACCCACCTTCAACCCTCTGACGGTGTAGTAGTTTGCAGACATAAAAAATATAGATAGCAGAGAAGGAAATCCCGAAGTTAGTCAAATTGACATTGCCACCTTTCAGCAAGAATTATTAGATTCAGATAGGCCTCGAGATTTTAGGTGCCCTTCTTTGGAGACATACGACGGGTCTCCACATCCAACAAATTCATAAACGAATACGCCACCGTCGTGAGTCCACCAACTATTCATGATCCAGTCGTGTACCGAGTTTTACCAACTGTTCTGATGGGAGGCGAGGTTTTGGTATGCTTTGATGGACATTTGTTTGGATCATTAGGTTGAGACGTTAGAAATGTGAATTATTGTTCATATATTATGATATATGAATTATCTCTCATATGCTGATAAATATTTGCTCATATATAATTGGGTTAATTCCTTTTTGGCTCTCAATTTGTGACATCCTTTTGGCTCTCAATTGTGTCCAGGCTTTCTTTTTGACTCTCAATTGTGTATGGGCTTTGTATTTGGCCCCCCATTTTTTGCCCCCGCTTGCCGATTATGCCCTCGTGGCATTTTTATAATTTTTTTCTTTTCTCTTCGATTTGTATTTTATTTCTTTATTGTCCATTCACTTTCTCTCGTCTTTCTTTTTGTCCCCTTTCTCCATCCACCATCTCCATGTTCAAGCACCACCATCTCCATGTTTGACATTCTTTGAGCGTAACATATGTCTTTTTTACGTGACGTGAAACACGTATAGTTTTTGGATTTGTCATGTCTAGGTTTTGCTTTCATACCATGTAAATTTTATCGACATCGAACTTAAAACCAATGGCAATGGACAATGAATTGAGATAACTTACATATTATATTCTTGGTTAGCAGATGCCCTTTTTCTGTGTGGGACTAACCTCACAACATGTAGCTATTTCTAATATGGAATATTTCACGACATCGACATACCAACCTAATTAAGATGTAATTTGAAAATGAGTACGTGGTCCAGTATTTTGCATCTAGCCTTCCGTCCCAAGGGTTATGATTTCGAGTTTCTGTGAAATACATAGTTTATCTCCAAGATTTAAACATTGTAATTATACACACTAAATAAGGAAAGGGTCTGGTCACTGGTGGACTTTATAATCTATTAGCATAATCTTTTAAGGCGTCAAGTCTCAAGTATCATGGCTATGACAGTTAATGTTCTAATTTAATTCATTCTGATTATGATGTCTTTAGGATCTATCAATGCCCTATCATGAATGGGAGATGCTAGAGTGCCCAGTTTTTTTGGCATTTTAATGCCTAGCTGATGTGGAATTACTAAAAGACGAGGTTTTTTCAAAGTTTGACTACGGTGGGGACCGTTTTTGTTTCTAAATGAGGAAATATGTCACCCTCTAAGTACCAATTTCTAAGTCACTCTATCATTTCCCATCATGAATAATGAATTTAACAACTCATGGAATCTTTTGGCCAAAAAGATTAAGATATGATGTTATGTGTACCATAAACTTACCAAAAAAACCCAATTGGTCTCAACTACAAATGGGAAGCTCTAGCTAGCTAGGTTTTTGGAAAAAACAAAAGAAAAATCGAGGTTAAGAGTAATGAGATGGCCTATCACTTGGTGACTCCGGGTCTTAACACATTCCTGACACGATCTGTAATTTTTGTTCTATTGATGAAAGTAGCTAGGTGGTCTAGAAGATGCAACATCAACTTTGAAGTCAATTTCTAAATAGAATTCTAAAAGCGAAATATTTCTGAGAAAACAAAATCAATATTGTGAATAAAAAGTCCATGTATCCATTTATACCTATGAATGAAATACACTGACAAGATGGATCAATCATAGAACTCGATTTAATGGTGTTTGTTTTATTTCCAAAGGAGTTTGTCGGGTTACTTTTCTTATGTGATTGAGATTCAACTGAGAATGGTGATGAGGTAAAGTAGTACTTATGTTGGAATCGGAGCCGATTTTAGCTTGACCTGACGTGTCAAACTCAATAACAGCATGCGTCATTGCGTTCGTCTCGTTGAGCTCTTAAACTTAGAGCCAAGAATCACTCGAATCCGATTCCAGATGAATGAGAAATTCATGTTTGAAGTTCACGTAGTTCGGTTAATCTAGGGACTAAACGACAAATAGGACGAATCCAGTTGGGGACCATTTGCGCGGAACGAGCGCGTCCAAATCTGGATGGCTCGCGTTCCTCCGCGATCAAGTGTTTGATCTAACGGCCAACCAAAGTTTGTTTCGTTATCTAGGTGGGACGTTACCGGAAGCGTTAAATCCTTTTGGATCTGACGGCTTACGTCAACTCCGCGTTGAGCAAGGTTCGGGATAGGTCGAGATCTTCATCGAACGACCATCTAGCGTGTCCGTTGGGCAAGATTCGGGCACGATATTAGGGCTGGTGTTCCCTCTGTGTTTTTGAGCTCGATCTAACAGTCCAGATCTTAACCGACTTTAACTTGGGGCCAGAGATTCATTATTAGTCCTTCACTTTGAACTATTGTGTCTCTTGATCTCAAGATGCACTTATGCCTATTCGATTCCTATTTAAACAACCCAAATCCACTTCATTACCCAATTCATTCTCTCATTTTCTTTTCCTCTAAAAATCAGTATTCTGGTGTGTCTAGAATATAAATCTGATTTGGAAGTATTCTAAATATATCTAAAATTTTGAAGAAAGAAGTTTACAAGTGAATTCCGTCGATTTTCTTTTTCTCTTCTCTTTTGGAATCAGTATTCTGGTGTGTTTGAAAAATAATTCTGATTTTAGAATTATTCTGGTGTGTCTGGAATTCAAAAGAGAGAAGTATCTTAATGAAGTTATAATAGCCAAGTATTTAAAAGATCTATTCGCATCAGTCCAAGAGCTCAAATTATTTACGAAGGTTCGTTCGCTTTCCGAATATAGAAGTACCATCTTAAATTCTGAAAGGACAGTTGTTGTATCCCGAAGGCATACACCCTAACGATTGGTACTTTACGGGGGTGTAAAATGTCGTAAGGATAGAGAATTTATTCTCGCCTCGACTCTATTATCTTTTGTATATCTCGGTTAATCCGAAAAAAAGAATTACTGATAAAGTCGGTATTTGCTTATCGTTTATCTCTCTATAACTTAGAGAAAGGAAGTTCCCTACTTCAACCCAGACTCTGTGTTAATTCATTCAAGTATTGAAGAATATCCTGGCCAGTATATGTATTCGGTAAGAATCTGTAGAGTTACTTTCTCTTCCTAGATCTCGACCAGACTCATACTCGACTGAGATTCGGCTGGAATATGTTTTCGGCAGAGGATCACTGTTGTTGAAAGGAAAATGTCTATCTATACAAGACATATCTCGGCACCAAAATGTGTCAGCTCTTCAGATCATGACAAGACAAATATCCCGAATCTCCCTAGAAGGATACGATCATAGGAAGAGAATAAAAAAAGTTAACGGTCATTGGATGATAACGGTAAAAAAGGGGCAATTAGAGTATTTTTTAATAAATTAGGGGGCTACGCGAGAAACTGATCATAAACAAGGAAGTTATTTAGGAAATAACAAACACACATTCAAAACACAATAAATTGCAAAAGAAAAATACAAAAGAGGGTTCAAAAATTGAGAAAGAGGGTTCTAAAAATTGAGAAAGACGGTTGCGTACTGTTTTTTTTGTTGAAAGAGATACTATATATATTAACTTAAAATTCTATTACAATACTGCTTAGATAAAAAGTAAGGCACATGCTTCCATGTCTTATCACTATTCTTCTTCCTTGCCCACTTGACGAGTAGATCAACTCGGGAGTTTAGCGACCTTTTTGTATAGTGGAATAGAATGCTGTCAAGCTTTGGTATCATCTTTCGAATTTTGTGGATGTGGATTTTGGATTGCCACTTGATAGTGTGACGTCGATCTTGGATGTGCTTGATGAGGTTATAGTTGTCGCTTTCAATGATGATGTGCTTATATTCTCGATCTATCGCCCATTGAATACCATTAAAGATGGTAATAGCTTCACTTGCTTCGCTATTTCTGGCTCTGGATACGGCCGCAACAGCTTCTATGAATTTAGCTTCTTTGTTATGGACTACTAGTCATGTGCCGATGGAGACGTTGATAGAAGTAAAAGAGGCATCGACATTAATCTTCAGATATGGTTCTCTAGGGGGGATCCACTTTTCTACGTTTGTCTGATTTTTTATGGAGGTCTCATAATGTTTTTTCGTGTAACTTTTGATTGTGTTAATAATATCTTTAGTTTCGGCTTTAATGCACTGGAAGCAGCTGTCGCATCTAGCTTTCCAAATAATTCACAATATAGTAGCAAAATGAGTTTTGTTTTTATTATTCCATCTATAGTTGCGTATTTTTTTTTTTGATGAGATCTATAGTTGCGTACTTGGTAATTATACAAAAACAAAGACAGAAAACGAAAAGGATATTATATATTGTGGCTGCCCATAAAGATGATTGTACACCTTCTATAACCATTTCTAGATATGGATCATGAAGCATGAGGTGTAAAATGACTCATCACTTCAAGATAGAGGATGGGTTAATTAACTACACATCACCTACCCTATAAAATCCAAGGTGTGGACTTGTGGACTTCCCTTCACTCTTCTCTTCACTAGTATAAATGCATCTAAATGTACATAGATTTGGGTGGTCTTAAATTACAGAGAAATAAGTGAAAAATGATAGTTACTTCTTTGATCATCCATTCTCTTACTTTAGTAAACCTTAGTTATTACATAATCCATAACCTTTCTTTTCTAAAACGTTATCAGCACGATCGTTTCTATAAGCGGGTAAAGAGTTTCAGTTATAAACGAGGGATTGTCTTGAAGACCATCTGAAAATCAAAGTAAGTTGTGTTATTACATTTTAAATGTCGAATCTAACCAATATAAATTTTGCAGTTCTAGACCTTACAGGAAGGAACTATATCAATTGGGCTCTTGAAGTTGAATCTCATTTAGAGGAAAGAAATTTGAAGAAAACCATAGCAAAGGGTAATAATGAAACTTCTCAGAATCGTGCGGCTGCACTGAATTTTATCCGACACCATCTATGTGAGGACTTAAAGTCGGAATATTTAAATACGAGAGACCCTCTGTTATTATGGATTGGTTTAAAGAAACGTTTTGATCATTTAAAAAGAATTATCCTTCCTAAGGCCCTAAATGACTGGCTCCACCTTAGACTACAGGATTATAAAACTGTTTCTGAGTATAGTTCTGTTCTGTTTAAAATAACGACAAAATTGGCACATTGTGGTTTTCCTGTCAGTGAAGAACAAATGTTAGAGAAAACATTTTCAACCTTTCATGCTTCTAATTGGAATTTGCAAGAACAATATAGAAACATGAATTTTAAATGTCATTCGAATTTAATTTCATGCCTTCTAGTTGCAGAACAAAATAAAGATAACAGAAGCGGTGGTTACCGTTCTGGAGGTCGCGGCCGTGGCTATGGTCGAGGCCGGTGGACAAATAACTCGGCTAACAGATACAAGCCGTATAATCGGCAAAATAAAGGGAAGAAGGTGGCAAATGAACCTTTTGAAATGAAGAATCAACCCTGTTTTAAATGTGGTATGACAGGGCACTGGCAGAGAACATGTAGGACTGCTAAACATCTAGTAGATCTTTATCAAGCATCCTTGAAGAAACGAACTGCCAATGTAGAAACAAATCATATGGAAATCAATGATTCTTCATGTAACACAAGATTGGATGTATCTGACTATTTTACCAACGATGTAGAAATACATCTTACTGAAGTCAGGACCGAGTAAAAAATAACAGATTATGGCATTAATCTGAATAGAGACGCATCGGTGATGCAATCCCCCATCGAAGAAAATGATATCTATGGTAGTGAATATGAAAATCTTACTTGTAATGAGTTCGATCAATTACTCTATGATGAGATTGACGAAATGATTGATCGAATTCATAACTCTCCGCAGTAGTGTTTTTATAATATTTCCAGTTGTTATAAGTTTTGTATTATATTAATGTTTTACTTTTGAATATTGTATAGCAATATAATATATAAAATTTACATGTTTTCTATCGGTATCTTATGTTTATTTTTATGTTCGTTAAGGTATGAATTCTAGAAGTACATTTTTGAGAGATGATGAAGATATTTGTCTGGCAGACAGTGGAACCACGAATTCCATCTTTCGAAGTAAAAAGTACTTCTTGACTCTAAAATTGTTTAAGGCTAATGCGATTACTATCGCCGGTTCATCTAGTCTCATTGACGGCTCTGGTAGAGCAATTATAATATTACCAAGTGGTACGAAGTTAATCATTGAAGATGCCTTGTATTCGAACAGATCTTTGAAGAATCTGTTAAGTTTTAAAGACATACGTTGAAATGGTTATCACCTTGAGACTAGAGATGAAAATAATGAAGAATATTTATATATTACTTCAACTGCTTCAGGCCAGAAGCATGATCTCGAGAGATTGGCAACTCTCTCATCAGGATTGTATATTACAAGGATAAAAACTGATGAATCTTATGTTGTCATAAACCAGAAGTTTTATGATCCAAGTGTGACCACACTTTGGCATGATCGTTTGGGACACCCAGGATCTACCATGATGAATAGAATAATTCAAAATTCTCAAGGACACCCACTACAGAATCAAAAGATTCTAATAAGCAAGGATTTTACTAGTACACCTTGCTCATTGGGAAAATTAATTATAAGACCGTCTCATACAAAAGTTCATATCAAATCTCCTAAATTTCTGGAAAGGATCCAAGGAGATATATGTGGTCCTATTCGCCCACCATGTGGGCCGTTTCGATATTTTATGATATTAATAGATGCTTCTGCGAGATGGTCTCATGTAAATCTTCTGTCTACTCGTAATAATGCATTTGCAAGGTTAATTGCCCAAACTATTAGATTACGAGCTCATTTTCCCGATTTTCCGATTAAGTCCATACGTTTTGATGGAGCAGGCGAATTTACATCAAAGGCTTTTGATGCATAGTGTATATCAGTTGGCATTGATGTTGAACATCCTGTAGCTTATGTTCATACACAGAATGGTCTAGCAGAATCATTCATAAAACATATACAACTGATTGCACGCCCAATGTTGATGAAAACAAAGTTGCCTGTTTCTGCATGGGGATTTGCAGTATTACATGCTGCTGCTTTAATCCGCCTACGACCTACAGCGAATGGTCAACATTCTCCTTTGCAACTTGTTTTGGGTCATCAACCAAACATAGCGCATTTACGTATTTTTGGATGTACGGTGCACGTGCCAATTATACCTCCTAAACGAACAAAATTCGGACCTCAGCGACGTCTGGGGATATATGTTGGTTTTGATTCACCATCTATTATCAGGTATCTAGAACCTACGATAGGTGATACTTTTACTGCAAGATTTGCAGATTGCCATTTTGACGAGACAATTTTCCCTCCATTAGTGGGAGAAAATTCGTCTGCAGTGAATAACAAACAAATTGAATTGTGTTGGAGTACACAAAGTTTATCTCATCTTGATCCTTATACAAATCAATCTGAGCTAGAAGTAGAAAGGATAATACATTTGCAAGGCATTGCAAATAAACTACCAGATGCATTTAATGATGGAGCTAGAGTAACAGAATCATATATCCCTGCTGCTAATGCTCGTGCAAGAATTAATATTCCTAAAGAACCAGGAGAAACTACTATAGCAAATGAGTCGTCTAAGACACGTCAGAAACGTGGACGACCAATTGGTTCTAAAGATACTATCCCTAGAAAGAAGAAGAATCAATCACAAAATAATAGTTCTCTAGAAGAGACTATTAATAATACGCCCACACTTTCTGAATAAATACCGCTTGAAGAAGGTAAAACCCTTGATGAGACAGAGATACCAAACAATGAGGAAATCTCTATAAATTATGAATGTTCGAAAGAAGTGTGGGACAGAAATGAAACAATTGTCAACGAGATATTCTCTTTTGCAGTGGCAACCTCAATTCTGAAAGAAAATGATGATTATGAACCACGCTCTATTGAGGAATGCCGAAAAAGACCTGATTGGTCGAAATGGAAAGACGCAATTCAGGCAGAACTAGATTCACTCAATAAACGTGGTGTTTTTGGACCAGTGGTTCTCACACCTAAGGATGTAAATCCAGTTGGGTTCAAATGGGTTTTTGTAAGAAAACACAATGAAAATAATGAAATAGTTCGCTACAAAGCACGACTTGTGGCGCAAGGTTTTCTACAAAAACCTGGTATAGATTATGAAGAAACATATTCTCCTGTGATGGATGCAATTACATTTAGATATTTAATCGCTCTGACGGCTCAAGAAGAACTCGATATGCATCTACTAGATGTTGTTACTGCATATCTATATGGCAATCTAGATACTGATATTTATATGAAAGTTCGTGAAGGATTCAAATTACCTGATGAAGAGCCACGGGTCATGTATTCATTTAAACTTAATAGAGCTTTATATGGTTTAAAGCAATCAGGGCGAATGTGGTACAATCGCCTTAGTGAATACTTGACTAAAGAAGGATATGTAAATGATCCCATCTGTCCATGTGTTTTTATTAAGAAATCATATACTGGATTCGCTATCATTGCAATATACGTTGATGATATAAATCTAATTGGGACAGTTGAAGATGTCTCAAAAGCTGCAGAATATTTGAAGAAAGAATTTGAGATGAAAGACCTTGGAAAAACAAAATTCTGCATTAGTTTACAGATTGAGAGAAGTACAAGCGGCATACTCGTTCATCAAAATTTATATACTGAAAAGATTTTAAAAAGATTTCGCATGGATACTGCTTACCCTCTTAGCACTCCAATGGTTGTTAGATCTTTAGATACCGTAAAAGATCCTTATCGTCCTAAAGAAGATAATGAAACACTACTTGGTCCTGAAGTATCATATTTAAGTGCAATCGGTGCTTTATTATATTTAGCTCAATGCACTAGACCTGACATTTCTTTTGCAGTAAATTTATTAGCCAGGTTCAGTTCAGCACCAACAAAGCGACATTGGATGGGAGTAAAGCATATTCTTCGATACCTTCGAGGAACTACTGACATGGGATTATTTTATACGAAGAATTCCTCAAATGGTTCACAAGTAATAGGATACACTGACGCAGGATATCTATCTGACCCACATAAAGGAGTTTCACAAACAGGTTATGTTTTTACTAGTGGTGGTACAGCTTTCTCTTGGCGATCAAGTAAGCAGAGTATGCCCGCTACATCTTCTAACCACTCAGAGATTATTGCTCTTCACGAGGCCACCAGAGAATGTGTATGGCTTAGATCTATTATCAGTCATATTAGAATTTCATGTGATCTTCCTGGAATTACAAAGTCACCTACCATTATTTATGAAGACAATGCGGCTTGCATTGCTCAGATAAAGGAAGGATATATTAAAGGTGACAGAACGAAACACATTTCGCCTAAGTTATTTTTCTCGCACCATCTACAGAAGAATGGTGAAGTTGATATCCAGAAGATACAATCATGTGAGAATTATGTTGACTTGTTTACCAAATCTTTGCCTACTACAACGTTCAGAAAACTAGTACAGAACATTGGAATGCGAAGCTTGAAGAATTTAATGATGTAAAGCTACATCAGTCCATAATATAATATTCATCAGGGGGAGAAAATTATCATCACTAATACTGGATATCTACTCTCTGTACTCTTTTTCCTTCGTCCAGTTTTTATCCCAATGGGTTTTTCTGGCAAGGTTTTAACGAGGCAGTATATTTGCATCCGACACCACTCGGGATCTCTTATATTGTACTCTTTTTCCTTCATCAGATTTTGTCCCTCAAGGTTTTTCTGACAAGGTTTTAATGAGGCAACTAAAGAGTAGTCCACAAAATTTTAAACACGATCATTACTGATGGCATTGGTCATCCAAGGGGGAGTGTTATCAGGGGCGGACCCACGTTGGGGCCTGTGGGGGCGGGTGCCCCCACGGCTCCAAGTGGGAGGTGCCTACAAGACCAAATTCTCCCTGCTGTTATTCGTGTAAAAAGAAACTAATTAGACCAACTTATCAAGATTAAAGGCTTAGCTCAATGGATTTGCCCGTTAGTTGTTATTGCATAGGTCGCTGCTTCGAGTCCCACAATCTTAATATTTTTATGTATTTTTAGGTGAACTGTGGGTGGTTTTAAAGACACCCAAATGGGAGTGCTGATAACTGTTTGGGCAAAACGTTTAAAATTAACCATTTTTTTTTTTTACTCCTACTTTTTTTGTAGTCGTTATTTTCGCACCCCAAACTTTCTTTTTAATACAATTTTTAATCAAATTTTCTTTTGTTCATATAATTTTGTAAATTCATACATTTTCTTCTTCTAAAATTCATCCAACTTGTAATGGAATTTCTTGTATCTCCATTTTACTCATTTCTCTTCATCCTTTATTTTAATATATATTTTTCTTACAATATTTTTTTTTTGAAATCACTCTTATTTCTCTTCTCTTTCTTCTTTAACTTCCGTACAAAATATAAATTATTAAATTTTTTTAAGATAAGATATCTTTTTATTAACATATAATTCGTACACATTTGTTTTCATATAATTTTTACCCTAATTATTTATAGTTGGACTTCGTAGTCTAATTAGTTGAGTTTTTTTTGTTGAAAGAGTTGAGTTGTTATGACATATAGAGATCATTAGTTTGAAATTAACATAATTTTTTTTTGATAATTTACTTATAACTAAATTCGATAGAGTTCTTAATGATGTTAGGTGATTGGTCGTCAATGATGGTATTCGTTTGTTTTTTTATTTTATATAATCAAATGTGCCCCACAAAGACAATTGTCTGGGTCCGCCACTGAGTGTTATATATTGTGGCTGCCCATAAAGATGATTGTACACCTTCTATAACCATTTCTAGATATGGATCATGAAGCATGAGGTGTAAAATGACTCATCACTTCAAGATAGAGGATGAGTTAATTAACTACACATCACCTACCCTATAAAATCCAACGTGTGGACTTGTGACTTCCCTTCACTCTTCTCTTCACTAGTATAAATGCATCTAAATATACATAGATTTGGGTGGTCTTAAATTACAGAGAAATAAGTGAAAAAGGATAGTTACTTCTTTCATCATCCATTCTCTTACTTTAGTAAACCTTACTTATTACATAATCCATAACCTTTCTTTTCTAAAAAAGGAAAGAGGATAGTAACTATAGTTAAAAAAATTGGAAGAAACTGAATAGTTTGTCGGGATATGAAGTGATTTTAACGGTGGAAAGCTAGACAGAGAGTTGGACACTTCCTTTCTCTATTCTAAAATTGAATGAGGCCACTATGATTTCAACAAAAAAAAGAAAGAATGAGGCCACTATGGTCCCACGTACATTGAATATTATAAAAGAAAAAAATTTAAGACTTATACGTGTTTGTTTTTTTTGTTGAATTTATGTCATAATAAATATTTTGTGTATTTTCTGCTCATACATTAAAAGTTTATATTTTTGTCTTTTTCCTTTTTATTTAATTATATTTTAGCTTTTTTGCTCTGTTCATTTTCATCTATATCTTCTTCTGATCTCCTGTCTGTATGTATGACAGAAAGATGATTTTTGTCGCAGAGGCCATTAAATTTATATTTTATTTTCAAAATAAATAAATATTTTTTTCTCTCTCTCTTTCCCTTCTCTGTTCCTCGAGATTTTTTTTAAATAAGATATATTTTCAAAACCAATAAAAAGCTAACTGTTTTTACTCCTTTCATCAAAAAAAAAAAAAAAAACTGTTTTTACTCCTCTAGAAGTGTATGACTGTCATTTTTGAAAAAAATCCCATTAAACCAAATCTGTACTATACAATAATTAACAAAAAGTATTGAACACAACTCATGTTTTATGATTACTATATATAATTATATTTCATGATTTACGTAATACGACATTGATACATCAAAAAATGAAGTAAGCACATGTCATGAAATTGAAATCTAAATACGATGAAAGAAACTCTAAAGACCATAGAGTTATATTCAACAATGACATTACACCTTACACGTGTACGATAGTAATTAATTTTTGTGAGATAGGTTTAACTATATAAAATAAAAACTAGTACTAATTGTAATTGAAATAGGGGGCATGAAATTAGGGTTTGGGAAAGTGCCATGGAAGGAGGGGCCTAAACTATCATATCAGTATAACTTCCACAATTATTAGTAGCCCAGTACTACATTTGTCTTCTTTCTCTATATTTTCAGTGAACAGGGTTCATAGCTTCAGCTATTTCCGTAGTTCCTTCTTTTCTTTGATGCATAAGTTTGTGTCTTCTTTCATTACTCGAGGAAGCAGTCAAGACCCACTTCAATAAAAAAAATTGGGAACTTAGTTGGGGTGAAAGAAACCCTAGCTAATGATTGTTACCCCTAAAACGCAAATCATCAAATCAACTATAAAACAATTCTCATGATTACAAGAAATACTATTTGAGGGTTTCCCCATCACTGGGTTGTTCTGAATGAGATGTCTACAAGTTTAAAGGTATGATAAAAGAAAATCTTTGGGCCATCTCAAATTTGGATGAGAAAACTTTGGAAGTCCCACTCAACTACTTCATCCAAAATTTTACCACTCAAAATCTTAGATTTCTTCTTTTGAAAACCCAAAATCTTAGATGCTTGATTATTAGTTGTTTTTGATGTTTTTTACTATGCCTTCACAAATCATTACATAACATTTATACTTAATGGATATACAATATGAACATGGAACGACTATATATACTAAAAACCATAACATTAAAACTTCTCGCAGGTGCGGCGGATCCAGGGGTGCGGCCGCTCCCCCTAGTTCCGCCCATTTATCTTTGATATTGGTTAATTAGAAAAGAAAAAGGAAAGAATTATGTGTACATATTTATATACATGTATTACTCTGTCATAAAAAGAAAAAGTGATAGCCTAGTGGTTGGTGGTCTAAATGAGTTATAAAACTTCTACAACAAGACTACCTAAACGACTCTTCAACAAAAAAAAAAGGCCAGCGTTTTGGGGAAAGCTAAAAAGTTTCCGGGGTGTGAAGACTTGGTCAAAAATTGGTCAAATTTATTTGACAATTTTATTTAGGGGAAAGCAAAATAGCTTCTCCACCTCACCTCTCTCTCTCTCCACCTCACTTCTCTCTCTCCACCTCACCTCTATCTTCTCCGATTAGGTCGCCGGCCGGAAAATTTTCCGGCCGGCGACCATTAAAAAAAAAAAAAAAAAAAATTTTTCACTCTCTCTCTCTCTCTAAACTCCGGCGAAGGGGTTTCCCTTCGCCGGAGTCCCGGTCAGTTGAAGAACAGACCGGAACTGGTCTGTTCTTCAACAGACCGATCAGGCCTGTTGAAGAACAGACCAGATCGGGTCTGTTGAAGAACAGACCAGATCGGTCTGTTCTTCAACAGACCGGAAGTGGTCTGTTGAAGAACAGACCAGTCCGGTCTGTTCTTCAACAGATCCGGCCTGTTGAAGACCGGATCTGTTGAAGAACAGACCGGACTGGTCTGTTCTTCAACAGACCACTTCCGGTCTGTTGAAGAACAGACCGATCTGGTCTGTTCTTCAACAGGCCAGATCTGGTCTGTTGAAGAACAGACCAGTTCCGGTCTGTTCTTCAACAGACCGGAACTCCGGCGAAGGGAAACCCCTTCGCCGGAGTTTCTAGAGAGAGAGAGAGTGAAAAGAATTTCTTTTTTTTTTTTTTTTTTTTTTTTTTAATGGTCGCCGGCCGGAAAATTTTCCGGCCGGCGACCAAATCGGAGAAGACAAAGAGGTGAGGTGGAGAGAGAGTGAGGTGAGGTGGAGAGAGAGTGAGGTGAGGTGGAGATAGATTGAGGTGAGGTGGAGTGTTTTTTTTTATTTCCCCTTAAAATTTATTTCTCCAGAAAATCTCTAAAATTATGCATATTCCCTTTAAAATTTCACACTCCGGAAACTATTTAGCTTTCCCCAAAGCGCTGGCCAAAAAAAAAGACTACCTAAACGACCAATCTAAACCGTCCCATGAACCGCCCAAGAGGGAAACCCTTGTTTCTCTCTCCTCTCACGTGTGAAGTCATTGGAGAGAGAAACACGGATTTTTTTCTTGGGCGATTCATGGGACGGTTCAAAGTGGCGGTTTGAGTAAAGTTTTTCAAACTTCTAGGTTCAAACCCTTTCATGCCCTTTTTGTTTTCTCTCACAAGATAATTTAAAATATTATGGATTTTAGCTTTCTAAGCTATCACTTGGTCTTTCAAAGAAATAAAAATATTTGCATTGTATTAATACTAAAAATTGTGTCTTTGAAAACTAGTAATACATATCGATTTTTCTTTCATATCATTTTAACCTATGAACAATACTGTCTAACGTAAAATTTTAGCTTCACCCTTGATTTGTATACATCCATAATACTCTATGTTATATAATGTATTTGGGTTGATCTCCAACAAAAAAAAATGTATTTGGGTTGATAATTTTCCAGTTAGTTATTGTGTTGGCGTATTTTTTCGTTTGCATATAACATTGTGTTGGGTTTTGCTCCTAGTGGGGAAACCTAGTTGGGTTTGGATTAGGAAACCAAACCCGGGTCCAAGTCGAGTTTCTTTGGGTCGGTGACTTATGACGGTGGAATTAGGATTAAGGGGGAGTCTATAAATACTACCTTAACCTAATTTAGATGTGTGTGAGGAGCACCAAAGGATGCAACACAATTAGAAACGCACAAGAGAAGAAGGGAGAGAAGGAGGTTGCCGAGAAGAGCGGGGCAGAACTTTTTCAGCACGCGCAGTCTTCGTTGTTCGGAAAATCCGACGGTGAGTTCTTCTCCGATTGAGCTGAAATTTGGCAGAACTGTTCTTGACATATTCATCTAGTATTTGTACGGAGGGATCGTTGATTGGTCGCCGGAATCCTAGTGAATTTAGGGTCGTTTTGGGCTGCAGATTTCTGGACTGTTTTGTTCTTTCTTGTGAGGGTTTCTCCGTGTTTCTTCGTGTTTGAGATTGATTCTTTTGGGAAGGGTTTGAGTCTCGGGTGGACGTAGTCTGTAACTACTTTGCTTATTATAGTTGATTTGGTTGGACTACGAGTCCCGTGGTTTTTACTTCTCACGTTGAGGAGGTTTTCCACGTTAAAAATCGTTGTCTTATTTACTTTAAGTTCTTTGCTTATTGCTCCCACTATTCTTCTATATTATCCTCGTAACTAACACAAAGGGGAAAAACTCTTGTTTCCGCTGCGCCTAAGTGCCCGTTTTTCCCAACACATTACTCCTCCTAGACTCAATTCCTGGATCCGTAGGTAACTACTCGCCTTTAGAAGTCATTTAATATACGGAAATGACCAAATAGTAAAGAAATGTAACACCGAGTTCTTGATGTTTTAGAAAAAAAGACCAAATAGCAAAGAAATGTACTTTTCAGTTAAATGACACAAACTTCATATTTCCATCAATAATAGACATCAATTTCAACTCTTATTGTCATAAATAATCTTCATCTTGTCCTTCATATAAAAGTTACGTTTGCTAAAATTAATCCATAGCTGTAGGAAGAGTTCAAGAAATGAGGTGAAGATATCTTACAAGAGAGAAGCGAAAACCTATTAAATGTTACTGTTCCAAGGTCTTAGCTAAAATAGGATATATATATATATATATATATATATATATATATATATATATATGTGTGTAAGACCTTAAATCTACCCTCACCGGAAAGATATCACTTTCAAAGAGGACTCAACCAATTAACAAATAGGGTAATAAGGACAAAAGGAATTAAATACCCTCCTCCTTTTATGCCATGCCATGAGCTCCACGTTTCCATGAGAGTACAAAAGATAGTCAGTGGCAATCACCAAAAGATCTAAGTCTCCATACCCTCTTATTTTGACATTTTATGTCATGAATGGTAAAGATACGATAAGTGAACCCATCATACGTAGATGGAGTGAGTATAATCCCTTTAACAAATGCTAGTATCACAAAAGAATTTGACAAAAGAAATTGTCCAACTGATGTAATGGTTGTGATATGCATCTCGTAACGCCCAGATTTAGTCAAAATTTTAAACCACAACCGTCACATCAGTTGGATAACTTCTTTTGTCAAAATCCTTTGTAATTGTATCATTTTCCAAAATATAATTAACTAGGGAGGAGCGAATCGGGGGACTTGGGGACTTTCTCGTACACTCCCTCTAATAGAACAAGGAGTATTCTAGTTTTTTCTTGTAGTGTTTTGAGACTGTGAAAAGACTAAAATACTATTTGTCTTATTAGTCACCTCAGCAAATGAAGTATGCCGTGGAATACACGGAGAAGTCCCCCAATCGTTTTTATAACTAGGTTTGGACTATTTGTTGATTTTTAGTCAGATGCCCACAATTTTAACATAATACTATAATAAAATTCAACTTAACAACACTACAACCACATGATAGGCCAAACGTCTACAAATGTTGAATAAAAGCGACAAGATCGTGCATTGTCAGGCCAGAACCATGGCTTATAATAGGAGTTGTTTGGTCTCCATTGTGTGTGGGGAGAAATGGAGAATAGCTCAGGCTTTCAATATAGTCCCCATAAACAAAGGAAATGGCTAAATGACCCGGCTATCGAGGCCGACTGCAACCCAAAAAGGTGACTTGGTCAGAGGCCCACTTGATCAGACTCCAAAGACTGAAAAGCGTGATCACCAAACGGAGCCGGCCATGCACGACACCTTTGGGGTTCGTGATCGGCCTCGAAAGTCGGACCATTTGGCAAGGTTGATAAACAAACGATACTCCTCTAATCAAAGATATCACATTTAGGGTCATCTCAACTCATTATTTAGTTTGAAACATTAGATGTCCGCTGACTTACCATGAAATAACATAATGATCCTTCTACCAACTAAACCAAAGTACCAATCTTAATGTTTCCCCGAAAAGGAGTAAGACTGGTGGTTGAAGAAATTCTTTCATTCCAAATGACGGAAAATTGGAGAATGCCCCGTCACTATCGCGGCCGGGACATGTGGCGGGCTGTGATTTAGAGTTAAAATTGTCTCTCTAAATCCCAGCCCGCCACGTACCCCCGTTGGGATTGGGCCGGGCGTTTTGTAACAGTGAAGCTCTCTCTCATGTGGTTGTTATTTTTGCATGTTTAATAGAGGACACGTAGAATGCAAAGGAACCAAAGAATCATTTCCTCAACTTCACATATATAAATACCATCTTCAGTACTTCCTCTTCAGTCTTCATTCCCCCACCTTTATAACAATACTTTCTTTTTCTCTCTCTTTAGAGTAAGGTATTAACAAAATAAATGTTACCAATGCATGCCCCAAATATGGTTCCTGTATGTTTAAGAAAAGGAGCATGGTCTGAAGAAGAAGACCTTCTCCTGAGGAAATGTATTGAAAAGTTTGGTGAAGGAAAATGGCGTCAAGTACCTCTTAGAGCAGGTACGTACCCACATTATTACTTATCTATAATTTTACTTCAACTAAATCACTTAAAACACTATCACAAAAAAAAAAAATATATGTTTCTCATTCCCTAAAAATTGGCATGATTTAATTTCCAGGGTTAAATCGGTGCCGAAAAAGCTGTAGGTTGAGATGGTTGAATTATCTTCAACCAAACATCAAAAGAGGAGAGTTTTCACCAGATGAAATTGATCTCATTATCAGGATGCATAAGCTTTTAGGCAACAGGCAAGTATATCTATATATATAATCATGAGTGATAGAACAATAAACATAAAGTCCAGCTCTTGTCCAGAACTAATTCATGAGTTTAGTACATCTTCTGGAATATCAAAATACAGATAGGTAAGTAGCTGGGTCTGTAAATAGGTCTTAACAGCTCTCTAACTGAGGGCGAGCAAGATCTATACACGAACTAGTCTTATGTAGAGTAATAAAGTTGAGAGTTGAGACTGTATACCATTCATTAAATGGTTATTATAAATTATTATCACATGTTGGAACGGAGGTGATAGATGTTAAAATTATAAACTCAAAAGGTATTTATTTATTTATTCATTAAATTAGTGTGAGATGAGGTGGATTAGTGTTAGTAGTTAAGTAATTAGAGAGTTAATTTTAGTGGGATTAATGTACTAATTAGTGGGGTTAATGTACTAGTTAGTGGGTTAATGGATGATTTAGTGGAATCATGTTACTAGTGGTCTTAGTTAGTGGGTAGAATTTGGGTCTATAAATAGACCAGTCTTTGTAGTTTATTTTAAATCAAATCAAATCAAGTCAAGTATTCAATTCAAGTTAAATATCTTCTTTATTCTTCTTTGTTTGTGCAAGTATTTTTAATTTCCAACATTTGGTATCCGAGCTAGAATTATTTTGTGATTACTAACCGAATTACAAAATGAATGGATCAATCCAACCTCAGCTTCCGCGATTTTGTGGGAAAAATTTTGATCAATGGTGTATCCAAATGAAAGCATTATTTGGCTTCCAGGAAATTTGGGAGGTTGTCGAATTTGGGTATGTAGAGCCAGTTGATCAGGCAGCACATGAAGCTCTCTCTCAGGTCCAAAAAGATAGTTTGAGAGAGAACAGAAAGAAGGATAAGAAGGCATTGTTCTTTCTCTATCAAGCTGTTGATGAGATTGTCTTCGAGAAAATCTCAAGAGCTGAAACAGCTAAAGAAGTGTGGGGCTTGTTGCAAAGATCCTACAAGGGTGATGAGAAGGTAAAAAATGTAAGGTTGCAGACTTTACGAGGTGAATTTGAATCTCTTAATATGATTAACTCTGAAAATATTTCTGATTATTTTTCTAGAGTTCAATCTATTGTTAATCAATTGCGGGTTAATGGTGAACATTTAACTGATCTTCGTGTTATTGAGAAAATCATGAGATCATTAACAGGTCGTTTTGACTATGTTGTTGCTGCAATTGAGGAAGGAAAAGACCTCTCAACTATGTCAGTTGAAGGTTTGATGAGTTCATTATGTTCTCATGAACATAGGATGAACCAGAGAGCTGCTGCAGGGTCTATTGAACAAGCTTTTCAAAGCAAAGTGACTCTGCTTGAAAAAGGTGGTTCTAATGGTGAAGAGAGCCATGGTAAAGAACCAAGAAAATTTGGAAGGTATGACAAATCTAAAGTTAGATGTTTTCGTTGCAAAAAATTAGGTCATTATAAGTCAGAATGTAGAGTTTCCAAGAAATATTCAAAGCATGCTAACTTTGCTGAAGATGATGTAGAAGAGGGAGAAATTCTTTTATTAGCTTGCAGAATGGATGACGATTCGGATGAAGATTCGGATGAAAATTTAGATGAAGATTCAGATGAAGATTTAGATGATTATTCGGTAGAAAGTGATGAAGATGAAGTTTGGGACTGTCCGGTTAAAGAAGATCATCAAATAAAAATTGATACTGATGATGAGACAGTAGCTTCAGAATCTCAAGTAATTGAGATTACACCTATTTCTATGAATGTTGATGATAATTCAAATCTAGAATTATGTCCCAGTTCAACTTACATTCAAGTTTTGTCAAGGTTTGATGACTACGTTGTAAGCAATGATAATAATGGGTCTAACGAAGATTTTTCAAGTGTATCTTTTGCAGATTGTAATCACACCAAACCTATCACTGTTAAAGAAGCAGTAAAAAATGTGGGGTGTACTTCTGCTATGGACGACGAAATTTATCCACTCGAGACAAGTGATACTTGGGAGCTAAATTCTTTTATTGCAGAAAAGAAGTCAATTGGATTGAAATGGTCATTCAAAATCAAGTACAAACTAGACGATGAAGTAG
Source organism: Eschscholzia californica (assembly GCF_041429995.1). Lineage (NCBI taxonomy): Eukaryota > Viridiplantae > Streptophyta > Magnoliopsida > Ranunculales > Papaveraceae > Eschscholzia > Eschscholzia californica. The sequence goes on along the minus strand of NW_028238198.1, from coordinate 5,754,453 downwards.
ACAAAATAGTTGTGAAAGGGTATGATGAAAAGCCAGATTGATATGAAGTTTTTAAGTTGAAGATTAAATGACTAATATTTTTTATTAAGTCATTGAAGGTCCATTGATTTTTCAAGTCGAAGATTATGATGGGTGTTATAATGTTTGAGTTTAAGGGAGAGTGTTAAAATTATAAACTCAAAAGGTATTTATTTATTTATTCATTAAATTAGTGTGAGATGAGGTGGATTAGTGTTAGTAGTTAAGTAATTAGAGAGTTAATTTTAGTGGGATTAATGTACTAATTAGTGGGGTTAATGTACTAGTTAGTGGGTTAATGGATGATTTAGTGGAATCATGTTACTAGTGGTCTTAGTTAGTGGGTAGAATTTGGGTCTATAAATAGACCAGTCTTTGTAGTTTATTTTAAATCAAATCAAATCAAGTCAAGTATTCAATTCAAGTTAAATATCTTCTTTATTCTTCTTTGTTTGTGCAAGTATTTTTAATTTCCAACAATAGAGGGACTCTTCTGTGCATTCCGTGATGTCTCTCTAATAGAATAAGGGGTATTTTAGTCTTCCTGAATCTATAAACTCTCTATGAAAGACTAAAATACTCTTGTCCGAGCCAACTTTGTACCACGATTATCAAAATGTCACAATGTAACAAGACAAGATCACCACATATAAGACAGAAGTCTTTAATTGGACGAATGGTTCCAATTTGAGAGAAAAGACAGGCTGCAAGTCTGCAACTTTGTATCTTTTGTCGACCATCTCCATAAATGAGAGAAATTACTCTGACATCATCACGATACCAGAATAGGGTTTTCAACCTTTTCCCAATTTTTAAATGTGTATTGATAATTTACCCCTCAACCGGGTACATAATTAATAGGTAGTGAAGTGGGTACGGTCGTTCCATATATCTTTATATAAAATATTTTGTTTAACTTTTAAGATATTTGGTCCACGAACAAAATATTATGTGGATATTTCAAGATAATGAGTTCATAAATAAAATGTGTACGGAATATATCATTATTTAGGGTTATTTCTCGAAAGGTCCCCCACTTTGTGACCAGCTTTCTTCGAAGCCCCTTACTTTGTCCAAAGTACTCACATGCTCCCCTTTTTCTCATTATCATTAAATATCTGTCACTATCTCTCCTCCATCTCATCACCTCTTTCTGTCACGTCATCTCTCTCACCACCTCATCATCTTCTCCGATAGAGTCACCGGCTGGTCAAAAATCCCGACGACCTTCATACTAAAAAAAAAAGAATTTATTTCTCTATCTCTCTCCAATTGGCAGGGGCGGCCCGGGCCCAAAGCAACCAAAGCGGTCGCTTTGGGCCCCAACATAGTGAAGGGCCTCAAGTTTCGAATTTTGTATACTGACTATGAAATAATAATTATATTTCAAATAGATTTAAGACATGAGTTAAGTTGTAGCTTAGTGGATAAGGGCATGGACTTTATGGAAGAGGTCAAGGGTTTGACTCCTCTTCATAGCATTATTTGGAATTTTACTTATTTTTTCAAATATGCACCATATTAGGGCCCCAAATTTAATTTTCGCTTGGGGCCTCCCAAATGTTTGGGTCGGCCCTGCCAATTGGGCTGGGGGAAACCCAAACCCTAGATCTGTTGAAGCTTCAACAGATCTGCTTTAGTGGAGAGAGAGAGAGAAATTACTGTTATTTTTTTTAAGTATGAAGGTCGTCGGTCCGTCGTAATTTTTGGTCGACCGACGACCTTATCGGAGAAGATGATGATGTGGCGTGATAGATGACGTGGAAGAGAGATGTGATGAGGGAGGAGAGAGAGTAACAGACATTTAACGATAACGGGAAAAAGGGCTATCTGAATATTTTTGATAAAGTAGGGGCCTTCGCGGGAAGCTGGTCAAAGTCAAAATAACCACTTCCTGTAAAATCTGACACTATATTTCTCTTTCCCCTCATATTTTATCTCTTAAAATTCACACAATTCTCTTTTTATTTTTTCTCTTTTCAAACAACCCAATAAGATCTCCACTATTATTATAGTAATCATTTTTATCTTGTCTACTTAAGACTTCTAAATGACCAAAGTATATGTTCATAATTCGGCTTAAAAGGCTCGTAGAAAACTTTGTGCCCTACAGGAGCGGGCTATACTGTAGCATTATCATGAACCAGATAAATAATATAACTACCATCACAAAAACATTTTGGACCGTGACGGTCGAATATAAACCCTTAAGACCATCTTATGGGACATGGAAGCCCATTGTCCTCCATCTACTTATATTTCTATATATATTTAAATTTCGTTGACATCAAAATATACCCTAACATTCATGGAAAATTGATAAATATTTATTACTATAATATTATTATTGTTTATCATATGAAATAACATATCTTTTTTAAATACTTGACAATATTTTACTTTTATTTCTAGTTTTGTACATAAACTTCTCACTTAGTACTTATGGCTATTTGTTGTTATTAATTCCACAGATGGTCGCTGATTGCCGGAAGGCTACCGGGAAGGACGGCAAACGATATAAAAAATTACTGCAACTCTCACTTGAAGAAAATGATTTCTTCATCACCTTGGCGGTTGAGAAATAATAAGTCAATTGACTATGATTATAAAAAAGTTGTGAAGACAGACTATCGTCACGGCAATCATCATCAACCCGAACAAAAGAAGAAGAAAATTTTAAAGCCTCAACCTCGAACCTTCCCCAAGAACAGTCATTGGATATTTAATAATAATAATAATAATAATAATAATAATAATAATAATAATAATAATAATACAAGTACTTTCATTCCTAGAAGTAGTAGTAATTCTTCATTCAATGATCAATTATCAAGAAATGAAGAAACTCCTACTACTCCTACCTCTAATACTCTTTGGTTGAAAAATATTCTTTTCCAAGATAATGCCGATCAGGGGCTGAATAATAATGAAGGGGGTGAAAAAAGCTTTTGCGACATCGATGGTGAAATTATAAAGGATGACCTCTGGAGTAGCGACTTGTTCGATGATAGTTTATGGCGTTTATTAGCCGGGGATGAAAATCTTAATTAGAAAGGCTTAAATGATATTATTAATGTATGCTACTTTTCGTTTCATTCCCAATTAAGTAGCATCTTCTTACTTTTGATGATATTAAGGCTTAAATGATATTAATGTACTATTTCTTTATCTGTTATAGCTTGTACCTATTTTGACGATGAATAATGAATTAGATGCAATCTTGACAAAAAAAGAGAGAGAATGAATTTCAACTTTGACATGTTTAAGAGAGAGTTTATCCCAATAGCTGTTACTATGCAACCAAGTGAGCCAAAGAGAATCCATCCTATTTGCTTCTCACTTGCCATTCTCTGAAAGGATTTGGTCATACTTCAAACAAGTTATCAAATACTCATTTCCAATGCCTGCAGACCCTTTGAGATCTTTCTTTAATGTGTGGAAGCTTTGGAAATCCGACACTCTTAAGGGTTTTCTCCAACACGTTACATCGTACGCAGTCAGGTGGAGCATTTGATTAGAAAGAAATAATCATCTTTTCGCAATGTTGAATATACTCCTTAAAGAATCATTATGTTGATTAAGGTGCCCCTTTACTCTCCTGGAATGCCCTCAAGATATTTTGGGAGTGTTTTTGTGTTTTTTGCTCAACTTTTGGGAGAATAGGGTTGCTAATATGTAGTTCAATCTTCCTAGAATTCGGTGAATTTCTCTCTTTGTTTTGTGGTTTTCTCAATACTGGGTTAATATGTTACACTTGTTAGTTAAAAAACAATGTATATTTACAATTAGAATAGTCTAGGTAGACAAAAGTCCATCTCATGACTAAGTAATTAAAGGTAGGTGATTTGGGGAACCAAAATGATATAAGTCCCGTCCAGGGACACTCTCAAGCATACTCCATTGGTGACGTGTCACTGGGTGGGACAAAGAGCAAAGGAAGGCATAAGACACCGTTAGTACTTCAATGCCAAACAGTAGAATATCTTTTTCCCATGTGCACAGGTCCCTACTCCCTACTTGATATTTACTTTCGCTCTCTAGTTCTAGAATTTAAATTGCTCCAAATCTTTCTCTCTCAAGTTCTACGACCAACATTAAATTGTCTCAATCTTTTTCTCTCTAGTTCCACAAACAACATTAAATTGGCTCATCTACTTCTACAAAATTTCTTATTTTTTTTTTGTTGAGTCAATCTTGCTTGATTTAGATAATGAATTTTTATCATATTTGGAGGTTTGGATTAAAAAACTCATGATCTTTGGAGGTTTTTTTAATCAAACCCAAGTTCATCCATACTCCATTTTTATCCAAACCCAAGTTCAGAACTTTTTTAAGTTTTTTTTTTTTATTTTTTGTCAAATCCAAATTCAAATCTTCAAATTTTGTTTTCTTGAGTTTAATTTATAGGATATAAATTCTCTCACTAATTTGGACAAAAATGTTTAATTTGGGTCTTTTAAATGTCATAATAACTTTGTAAATAATTTACAATTCTAGATTGGAAATTTTGTATGTGTTGATCCATTTTATCTTTTTTATTTGAATACGTAGTCAGGAATGGGTATAACGACGGGATGTGCTATAGCTGTAGGGTGCAGGACACAACTTCATTGAATGTCCGAGAAAAAAAAATGTCCCAAATATGGTTGGACCGATACAAGGCCAAGTGCTAGGGTGACTAAACGGAAGGACGAGAGTCAATCGTTGGCATTCAATCTCATATTGCGAGAAATCCAAGAATTTCTGGGGGCACTAGCACGAGCAAAAATGGTTCAAATAATGGGCGTCTATTTTTTAATTGTTCGGTGCGAGAATATAAGTATTTCTTTTGGGATAAAAGTGAGTCATTTGATTCGAATAAGAAGACTACATCGGATAAGAAGATTGAAGTAGGAGAAGGAAGCACATCATCGACGGAAGTGAAAGAGCTTGAAACACATGTTTGAAAAATTGGCTCGAAATCTTGTCACACATGGAATCATCTGTGAGTATGATTTAAAGTTGGCTAATGCTTCGTTTTTTGTTTGTCTCTTGCTGCACGGCTGCATTGCTCAACAAATTGGTGTAAAGATGTTTTATGGTGCACATAACCATCAAAAAATGCATTTACACCTTCACTTCTTTGTGTACTTGACATACCGACCCAAAAAGAGTTCTTAAGGTATACTTGGACCCAAATATGTCTTAACTCATAAATTTCATAAAGCCACCTATGTTAATGCAAATCATACATTTGAAGCATTTCAACCCGACTTTGCTCAAAATCAGCTTTGTATTGTGAATCATATACCAATTCGTGTATTGTCTGATTAATAGCCTCATAATTTTTATTACTACCTAATTTTTCAGGCAACTTTTTTAGAATATGTCATAAGCATAATTTATGCCTAGTTCTAGGAAACACTTCTGCAATGACAACTTTCATTATTGCGTCTTGGTCGGTGATTATTCATATAGGATGACAGTCATGCATGCAAGTAAGCCAAGTCTCAAATAATCATTTAAATGATTTGATATCCTCATGCGAGATCAGACCACGACAAAGTAAGATTGTTTGACCATGATAATTAACTCCAACAAAAGGTAACTAATAACGAAGTTAATGTACGAAGGCTTCAACCGCTTCCTCTGATCCGCAGATCATCATCGTACAACCAACCAATAAAACTTTTGATCCAAACAAGGGTTTCGTTAGTATTACCAACCATTTTCAGAGAACAAGAAGGTGAGGGAGATAGGAGATGCGGTTTGCAAGATGAGAATGCTTCAGACTTTAGTTTCTATTAGTTGATGAAATGACAAGCTGTGATTGGCTAATGATTTTAGGGTTTAATGATGAGTGCGTAAAGTGCTCCATATTTTGGCCTTTATTTTATAGTCTTTACGTGCTAATTTTGGTGGAATGAATTAAGTTACATGGTTTTGTAGGAAACTCTCAAGAATATACAGAAGTTATTAATTACATGAAGTTGGTAAAGATATCCAGCTAGATCTGTCACTTGATATCCATTGGAATTAAATCGGTTTAACTAACTAGTTGGAATGGGGTGCACTTTGTATACCCGACATTTTGATGGACAAGGTGATAAATTGGCTGAATTTAGAGGGACTCGACATGAATGAAACCATTTAGTTGGTATTCACGTGGCCTGGAAATTATCTTGTGAAATTTAAAATATGGCCAGCGCTTTGGGGAAAGCTAAATAGTTTCCGGGGTGTAAATTATTAAAGGGAATATGCAAAAGTTTGTAAATTTTCCGGGGAAATACATTTTATGGGGAATACTTTTTACCAAGTCTAAATACTATTTTGCTTTTAGTCATAGGTCCTTGGGCCATTTAACCTAAGTAACCCTAAACCCTTATCTTCTTCTTCTTCTTCCCTGAACAGCCAAAAATTTACAGAGAGAGAAACCGAAATTTAAAGAGAGAGAGAAACCGAAATTTAGAGAGAGAGAGATCTTCATCAACAAAACTACAGCAAGCATTAATCTTCAAGAGAACATGGGTCGTTCAAAGGCTTCTTCAAGCATTAATCTTCAAGAGAGGTACCCATTCTTCCCAATAAAGCTAGGGTTTTGATTTTTGTAATAGTGGGTGTTTAGATCTAGTAGTTATTTAGAGGGTTTAGGTAAAGTTTGAAAACGATTTTGGGTGTTTTGTGTTTTGATTTTGGGTCTTTAGGGTTTTGATTTTGGGTGTTTTGGGTTTTGATTTTGGGGGTTTTAGTTTGAAAAGGATTTTTTGGGTTCTCAGAACCACGAACAGTTCGTGGTTCTCAGAACCCACGAAATCGTTTTCTCTTCCCTCTTCTCTCTCTTATATTGGTACTAATATTTAATGATTTTCATATTATTTTCAGATTTGATTTTCTTTGAAGTTAGTAGTGATATTCATAAATCTTTGTAAGATTGAAGCTCCTTCTGTTGTCAATGATGTTTCTTTTCACTTCTTTAGCTCGCTAGTTTCTTACTTTTATGATAGAAAGATGAAATTTGATTCATTTACTAGGTTTCTAGTGAGTTACCAACACATTACTTTCTATCTTGTTTTGTGTTTAGCAAGAATCAATCTGTTTGCTCAATCAATTATCTTATTGATTTCAAAATGAAGGGTTATATATAGAAATACATTAAATGCTTGGTCTTATGTTGTTTCGAACTTGGATTCCTCTTCTTTTTGTTACTGGAATTCAACATGTTCAATTCTGTTTAAACTATTTCAGAATGAAGTGTTGTTATGTACTTTTTCTTCATTTAGTTTTTTTTCTTCTTATAGTTTTACTTTTAATATATTGATATGTAGGAGTAAAAAACAGAGAGTGGATGAATCTGCCGAAGTGTCCCCTCCACGTGAAGTGGTGCCTCGCGTTAGGCCTTCCATGTCGGTACGAGATAGACGTGGGGGGGCTCGCACGAAACAAATGGCAAAGAGAAATAGGGGGACTCAGCAACCTAACTTGTCGAAGGACGAGTCTCATGATGAACTGAGCAGAGAGAAGGACGTCTCGGGCGAGGAGTCCAGCGAGGAAGGAGGAGGCGAAGGAGGAGGCGAAGGAGGAGGCGAAGAATCCGAAGAAGAGATAGAAGAAGATGACCAAGGTTATTTGACTGACGATGTTGGATTCCCTATGGACAGAACATTACTTAAGTTCTACAGGTGGCACATTGCCAACCATATATGGCGTGGAAAGGTATGTTGTATTTGTTTTGTGTTTTTTTAATTTTTTCTCTTATGTATTTTAATTTTTTTCTTAATTTCGCGTTTGCTTCTAGTTTTTGGAAAGAGTTTTGACCGTGAAACCCACGGCTGGGTGGATTGATAAATGGGATCTTGACGCAGAGTGCAACTTTGTGAAGGAAACGGTTCAAAATTCAAGATTTCAACCTATCGTTGACTATGTGTATAGAAGGCCAGATGAGGCACTTATTAGTGCTTTTGTTGAGAGGTTTTATCCAGAGACCAACACTTTTCATTTATCGTTTGGGGAGATGATGATCACACTGAACGATGTGAAACACATCGTTGGTCTCCCTATTGATGGAAGTGCGGTAAATGGTGAAGTATACAATACAACGAACTTGGATCAAATGTTAGAAATGATGAATAGAACTCTTGGACTTAGCCGTCAAGAGTCGATGGATGCTCTAAAGAACGGGCATTTGAAAACAGTGAAGTTAGAATTTCTTAAGACAACATTTGCAAAATCAAAGAACAATTTTTCGAGGAAGAAGAAGGAGTATGCGGCGAGAGCGTATTTACTTTACGTTGTCGGATCTTGTATTTGCCCCGACAAGAGTGGGAACAGGGTGAATGTTCAATATCTCCAGTGTTTTGAAGAGTTGGACAAGGTCCATACTCATTCAAGGGGTTCCGCCTGTCTTGCTAACCTGTTGAATCAATTGTCAACTACGAGCAGGTTTGAAGTGAAACAGATGGGTGGATGCTTTACCCTTCTCATGGTACGTTCGAGTTTCGTACTCAATCATTTTATTAATTTTATTTTTATAATTAGTTTACTGAATATCTGAAGCATTTTCTTAGGTTTGGATTTACGAGTATTTTCCTACTCTTAATGCTTCGGAATTTAAACCAGAAGTTGAACAAGGGTTGGCATTGGCTGCGAGATGGTTACCGAAGCCTGCTAGGGTCAAAGCTAGAAAGAGATCACTCGTAGAGTATAGACAGAAACTGGACGACCTAGTAGTTGAACAAGTAAGTCATATACTCCATGTAATTTTCATACGTAAATTAGTTTTAGTTACTTCGAAATGAATATTTATAATTGTTTTTATTGTTTGGGGCAGGTTGCTTGGAATCCTTACTCGAAGTATGGAGATGATTATAAGGAGGACGAGTTGTTATTCTACTTTGGGTTGATTGTCAATTTCGACATAGTTGGTTTATTATACCCAAAACGAGCCATCCGGCAGCTCGAATTTCCTCAGATGATTCTAGAACCTCCTCGCGACCATGATGCACAAAAGTCTATGTTGACGAGCAAGAGGTATGTGCCTTATTATGGTCCATCACCTGCTTGGGAATGGTCAACCAGAAACGATCGGAGATTAAACCTCATGGGAACTCGTAATGATATGACTACTCCCGGTGCTACTGTCTCAGAGTACATGCCGTGGTATGAAATGGTTTCTCACCATAAGGTATGTAACCCAAATGTTCGAGTTGAAGAAGTTCCTCCTCCTCATCCAGCCGCAACAGACTATGAAAGAAGGTTCAAAAAAATGGTAAGTAATACAACTTACGAAATTAAATTCTTATTAAACCACCAAACTTTAGTACTAAACTAAACTCTTTTTTTTTTTTTTTTTTTTTTCAGAAATCGCGTTTACAAAAATTTGTTAAAAAGTTGAAGACATGTGGGGGTGGTCAAAGACCCAATTTCTCCAAAGACGAAGGAGAGAATGGTGCACATCGGGGAGTTGATAGTCAACGAAGCTGAAGATGTGCCGTCAGATTAAGAAACTTTTTATTGTTTTGGTATCTATGTCATATTTTTGATGTAAGACGACTTTGATAGGAGCTTTTAATGTAAGACCACTTTGATATGGGTTTTTGATGTAAGATGACTTTGATAGGTGTTTTGGCCATTTGGAATGAAGAGTATTTAAATGCTCATTTCTCTCACTCTCTAAACTACAGAAACAACCTTTCAAAAGCTTCAAAAGGGAATCAAATATCTCAATGGATTTCATCCAAACCATACAGACGAAATCTTGGAAAAGTTTTTTCTTGAAAAAGTTTTTTTTTTCGGCTCTGTCAAATTTCGTGAAGAATAACTAGTTACTGTTTCACAAATATTTCGTGGCCACGAAATCCATTAGAAACAGTAACAAGTTTTGGTCCACGAAATGGGACTTTTTTGGATAAGTCCCATTTCAAGGACAAAAACTTGGTACTGTTTTATAGATATTTCGTGGCCACGAAATATGCATAAAACAGTAACATGTTTATGTCCACGAAATGGGACACAGCAAAAAAAAAAGTCCTATTTCGTGGACAGAAATTGTCACTGTTTCATATAGATTTCGTGGCCACGAAATCTATATGAAACAGTACCAAGCTTTAGTCCACGAAACGGGACTTATCGAAAAAAGTCTCATTTCGTGGACCAAAACCTGTTACTGTTTCTAATGTATTTCGTGGCAACGAAATATTTGTGAAACAGTAACATATTTCTGTCCACGAAATGAGACAGAGCAAAAAAAAAGTCCCATTTCGTGGACCAAAACTTGTTACTGTTTCTAATGTATTTCGTGGCCACGAAATATTTGTGAAACAGTAACATATTTTTGTCCACGAAATGGGACAGAGCAAAAAAAAAAGTCCCATTTCGTGGACAGAAACTTGTTACTTTTTCATATATATTTCGTGCCCACGAAATATGTATGAAGCAGTAGCAATTTTTTGTCCACGAAATGGGACAGAGTCGAAAAAAAAAAAAATTTGTGAAACTAAAATCTTACGAAAAAAAAGAAACTTGTGAAACTAAAATCTATTCATCTTCGTGTTAGTTAATAATATATACTCATAGTTCTCGATTACATTTCCCCAAAAGATGTTAAATGATGGGCCTAAAAGGTTACCCTAAAAGGTCTCCACCCGCAAGTATACGGGCGTCAAGTAATAACCCGGTAAGACCGGGATCGATCCACGAAGATAGAAAGGTAATACGAATACCGAAAGAGTCTAACCCACCGGTTTAAGTGTCAGGCACTAACTCAGACTAAAAACGAGAAGATAATAAGTTGGGTTTTCAGATTGATTTAAGATAAATAAACAAATAAAACCAACTAATCTAAAAGTGAGAGATTCGGGAAGAGTCGAGCAAGAATCGAATGAGAGGGATACTTCGATCCACAGAGTCGATAGTGACTAGTACTAATGATCTTATTAGCATAAAAAGTTAGTTAACTTCACCCATTTACTTGGATGGGTCAACGAACTCTTGGTTTAACTCAGATTCCAGTCCATGAACGGTCTAAAAATCCGGAAGATTTTATCATTAAAAGCAATAAAACTCTTTTGTCACCTCGAAACATGTTTCACGAGTATCCGAATACAAAAGTTAGCTAGACATGGCGATACAAATATAAACGGGAAGAAAATAAAGAAAGACACGAGTTAAAGTGAGAATCTCCCTATTCCGATGAGGCGCGAGACTAAGATCGACGGGAAATATATGTATTGTAGTGCTGTCGATCTCCCTGTAAAAGAATGCAGGAGTCCCTTTAACAGAATACTATAGGTGTCCTCTCAGCTGAACTTTGACCTCCCCTTAACAGAATGTCATCTTCTTCCTCTCAAACCAAATCCACCATGAAAGCTTTAAACCTAGCTTTCTCTCTCTATAAAATCAACACCAAATCCAAAGAACACACAACCAAATGACAAGGGAATCAAACCAAAGTTATCTCAATTAAATCACCACATTTCCCTGTAAAAAGGATGGCCGGAACAACCTAGCAAAACCCGGCCAGAGAAGAGAAAGATTCGGCCAAGGCAGAGATGGCTTCCAGCCATGAACTCGCTGTCCCGAGTTGCTGCTGCCGTCCCGAGTTGTCCTTCAAGTAACCGAGCTGTTGCTGCTGTCCACAATGAAACCCGAGCTGCTTCAATGGTGAAAACCCCTAGACCCGAGTTGCAGCTGCTGTCGAGCTTCGTCCCGTGCCGTCAATGGCTGTCCCGAGCTACTCCAGTGGAGAACCCGAGCTGGTGTTAATGGTTCTCCCTCTGCCGTGCCGGCCGAGCTGCTGGCCGGCTTCCTTCTCTCCCCCCTCTAACTCTCAAAACCCTAATTCCTAATTGAGAAGAAGAAACCCGCTCTATTCAGATTTTTTTCTTTTTATTAAAACCCTCCTTGACTTAGTCTATTGATTAAGACTATGTGGACCTAAATAGAGGTGCTCATAGAATCTCTGTTTATGTTTTCTTCTTTAGAATTGTGGGCTTGGGTTTAGGCTTTGATTTAAAAGTCATGGGAGTGCCTTAATCATTCTCTCTACATGTCTAATTTTTAGAAAAAAACCAAAATAGCCTTCGACTTATTTCTTCCGTAATTTTTCCGTCCCAACTCCGATTCGACTTCCGTCTTCGCCGCCGGATTTGCCATCGACTCCACTTGCCACATAACCTCTGATATCTCACAAAATGACCAAAATACCCCTGGTTCCCTCTCCTTCCGATCTCTTCCACATGAGACGAAAATGTGACGAATTGCTTCGTTTTATTCCGAATGTAATGCCAAACTCCAAATAAGCTTCCTAACAAGAAAAATACATAAATTATTAGAAATAAAACCCGAAACGAACTAACTCATCCAAGTTAAGTGATCTCAATGTGGTATTTTAACGCCACATCATTAAACACGTGTGAAACTAAAATCTTACGAAACTCAAAAAAGTAAAACAAAATAATAATCACAGGATCATCAAAACTTTCTATCGGACCCGTACCAACCAAATCCTTATAACCACCAAATTCTGCTTCAAATAACTTGTACCAAGCCCAGTAATTTTCGTTTTTAACTTTTTCGTAGAAAGTAAATGGTGGGACAAAAGGCAGAGGTGAAAAATTCTTCAAAGTGACCCAAAGATAATGATCATTTTTATGATGAGAAAGAACGATCGTTTCACATTTGTTGTAATTCGATGGCCCAGTCAAAGTAGGCAAAAAAGTCAAATTCGTGTTGATTGATAATATCACCACCGGACATGCAAAAGTCTCTGCTACAACAAATCCACATAATGGCATACAAAACCAATTTTTTTGGGAAGCAATATCATCTGTGCACATGATAACGTCTTTTAGTTGGGAAATGATATCATCATGCCACATTAACTTGTAAAAAGCTTCATTCGCGACAATGTGATCATACATCTTACGTCGAATTTCTTTACCCAATGCTTGACGTCCTTCAGTAATTGCTTTACTTACAACATGAAAGCCACAATGCCCGTCCCCCGGGACATTCTCTATATTGTAGATAAATGGTTGCATGTGATTAGGGATTGATTTCAAAAATACTGAATCTATCATTGGAGGGTATATCATTCTCGACTGGCATCTTTGTGGAATGAGTTTACGTCTTTCAAAATCCTCTCTCTTGTTTTTTATCTTCAGATCCAGTTCTTCTTCATTCATTTGGCTAAAGTGGGTAATCCTATTTGATCCTTTTATATCAGACATAATCTCGGCATACCCTTTTCTTTGCACAACATCATCATCATCATCTTTTTCTATTTTTATCTTCACTTCTTCTCCCTTTTGCATATCCGCCGTTTCTTTTTTGGTTTTATCCTTTGCTGTCTTTTATCTAATCTCTCCTTTAATGCTTTTTCTTTTTCTAATTTCTTCTCTAATTTCTCTGTTAACGCTTTCTGTTTTTGTAAAATCTCAAAGCTAGATGGATTCCTTTTAGTCGACCTATCATTCTGACTTTGCTTTTTTGAAGGCCGACCTTTTCCAAGAATCGGTTGTTGAGGTTCTCTCATGCAGGGCCGGCCCTGACTTTATGGTGGCCCGAAGCGAAATTCCAAAATGGGGCCCTCTGCGTTATACACGAATTCAGAATTCCTCCTACGCTCTTCTGAACCTTACGTTAGACACTAAGCTCATCATGTGAAAATATGTTTGTTTTACATCTTCCAAACTTCATTCCAAAATGCATATATAATGTCATTCTCATAAATTTAAGTTTGGATAAATTTATCCCAATAGTTTGCCAGCGAGACTTGGGTTCACTTTTTGTGATGCTAAAACAAGATCAGGGGATATGCGGTCCATTATGTATTTTGTTTTCCAAACCCCTTAGTTTAAGCACCATAACATTAGAACTTTATTTAACGACTTGAAGTAAAGAGGTAATTATAGTTCTCATACTGTAACATCATTGTGTATATAACATTAGTTTTACGCTTTTCTGTCGGAGAAAGGACCAATTCTTTTTTGCTACTAGCCACCCAAATTCTCAAACCTCATCTTCTGAGAAAATTTTGATTGTTCCTAAAGAGTTTTTCGTATTTGGAAGTGTTGAAAATACCTAATTTATTACAACTCTTATTTGACCGAACTTGAACGTAACTAAAGTAATTTGAACACAACAAACAATGATCTAACCATCTAAACATGAAACTAAGCTTATTTTACTTCGACAGCGCAATATAAATTGAATTCAAATTATAATTACCTCAAACAATAACAAATAATGAACATTAATGAAATAAATTTTAATTATAAAAGTAGAAAAAAGAATAAAGCTAGATGTATTTGAAAAAGTCATTTTATTTTATTATTCAAACATTGATAGTAAACTAATATTGTAATACAGTACATAATAAAATAAATACCTATGTATTAAACGGGGAGAGACATGGCTGGGGTGAAAGTCAGTGGCCTAGCAGTTGAATTTTTCATAGGAATTAGAGTCAGGTGATGGGTGAGTACTGAGTAAGTGAGTAGGGAGTAAAAGGAGACATATTCAGATCTAGGGTTTATTTGTTCATATGTACAAAGCTTTAGTGGGGCCCACTCTTTTAAGACAATGAAAAGGAATGAGAGGTACGCATTTGAATATGGGCCCTTACGTTAATTACTACTGGCCTTAAGTTAAAAAGCTCAACTAGTAAAAATCCTATAGGCAGCCCACACAATATGTGGCCCCCAAAATTTGGTGGCCCAAAGCGAGGCTTTGCTCGCTTTGGGCCAGGGCCGGCCCTGCTCCCATGTTTGTCGTTTTAGGAGCACCGACTAACCGTAGGTCAATTCTCATTTGCTCCTTCTCTGGTTGTGAGGCTTTCCCCCACCTTTCTCTGACAATCATATGTTCAGGTAGGTCATCATAGTTTGTTTGTTGGACCTCAATCAAGACGTCGTATGACAATTGTCTCCAATATCTATCGATCGCATCAAGTGGAATAGGAACATTACTAGCAAGTTGCTTCATCAACTCATGTTTACAGAGTAAACCATGCGTACGCCTAAGTATACAAAGGCAAACATTCTCACTATCATAATCAGCTCGACTCATCTCTTTCAACATCATATCCATCGCACGGTGTGCAACCACGTTCCTTAATTTGTCGAAAAGCTTCATTTGATGGGCATGTAACACCTTTCTCAAATTATTCTCAAATGAGTCCGTGAGGCCAATAAACTGAACATCTAAGCACTTATGAGCAACTTCCCAACATGAAACAAAATTTCCTAACGAATTATTCAAGAAACACTTGAGCCTCCCGTGTTCTCCCTCAGCTCTACTTGTCGATGCGGTGCCGTAATGTCGTATCTGGTTTGTCCAAAAATTGACAAATCTCTCTTTGTAGAGTGACAACTATGTATCTTGACAATAACTTACTAACTCTATGGAGAATTTTCTCCATTTCTCAAAGAGTTTATTAACCCGAGTCTTGTATAGTTCCTCGGTACCTGCCCACGTGACAAGTTGTCATTCATTGAAAAACTCATCAACCATTTTATCTTTCTCAAGTTTCTTCTCTTTTGCATCCATCTTCTTATCCTTATTTACAATCTCTAAGTATTTTTCAGCCTTGGCCCGGACATTCTTGTTTATATGCCATATACAAAGCATATTTTTCGCATCCGGAGATATGATCTCAATTGCATTCATCAATGCGAGTTCCTCGTCAGTAATGAATACAGTAGGAGAGTCACCAACACTACATAACTCTCGCAAACATTCCATAACCCAAGTATAATGTTCCGTCTTTTCGTTGCTTATAAATGCGTTTGCCACTACGAAGGTCTTCCCAGTCGAAGTAGCTGAGACTACCTGGAGCAAAGGGTGTTTGAACTTGTTGGTTTTATAAGTGCAATCAATGTCAACAAACTGAGGGAAACACAACGCAAGCTGAACGCTCCTAGGGTGTGCAAAAAATAAGTCCTTTACCTCTTCGGAATTTTCATAGCATCTATGCTTGACTACATAGTGGTAATCCATGCACAACTTCATAAACTGTTGCATTGCTGACCTACCTTCACTTTCCTCACACTTTAGCTTTCGTTGAGCATTTTACACAGTCCTCATTGTAGAAAAGTTAGGCCTATCTTTCTTCATTTGTTTTATATGCAACAATATATCTTTAGGACGTGATCCACTTTTAGTTAATGCAGTAACTAATTCTAGCTCATCTTCTTTAAACCTAGCTGCATATGGATGACCTGTGAGGCTCTTCTCGAACGGGTGGTTGTGGTGTCCATCGAGTAATTCAACAATCCACTTGTCGTAAGGTACGCTATATTTTACCTTTATACCAAATGGGCAATCACATTTAGAAGAACCCGTACGCCTCCTTTTACTTGGTTCCGTATTAGAAACCCAATTTTTCCCTTTGTGGCTACCAAAAACACCGCTTCGACTACACTGAAACAAGGTATACGATCCCTTTCCTTCATTGTTTACTGACCTCACTCCTTTTTTCACAATAACAAATCGAGCTTCTAAAGTAGTTTCGGTACACCAAACTATTGCGTCATTCCTCGAATCAAACAACTGCGACATATAAAAAAATACATTATGTGTTTTACAAGAATGAATCGATAACATCGGTAATAACGTTAACAAGGTGTACCACAAATTACATACCATGCCTTTTGGAAATAAATGCGATACATCGACAAACACTGGAATAGGTGCTGCATCTCCGGACATTAAAGAAGCATTTGAATCAAGTTTAAAAGACTGAAAAAAGAATGAAACGGAAATAAGTACATACAAAAACTAAAGGAAGTTAAAAGTGCACTGAACCATTTCGTGGAATAAAAACCCACGAAACAGTTCGTGTACACGAAATGGTTCGTGGTCCTTTAACCCACGAAACCACGAAACAGTATTTTTCTGTTTCTCACGAACCAGCTGGGGTTTAAGGAGCCGGGGTTTAAGGGTTAAAAAAAAATCGTAATAAATAAAGTAAAAAAATCATTACCTCTTCAATGTCATCTAAACCCAACCATGATTCTTGGTCTTCTTGATTGATGTTTTTTTTTTTGGAAACTTAACTTCATTGATTAGCCAAAAGCTAGTTGAGAGTACAAATAGAAGTTAAAGAAACTGAAATACAACCAATTAGGACAAAGAGAAACAAGGAGTAATCAGTTTAGACGTTCAGACTTAACACCGAATGTGGCAATCTGTGGGCGTCCTCATTCGAATCTCGAGGACAGAATTGGAGTGCCTTTAGCTGAGGACTTTGACTTAGGGCACAAGCTTCTATCACATAGGGCTTTAATCTCCATGGGCTCGAATCTGGACCGTTGAGGATAACATCTATGATTGTCTTGCAATCCCCTTCCACTATATATTCAGACAACCCTAATTCAACACCCATTTGCAAAGCTTTCAGACAAGCTTTGGTCTCACATTCCAGAGCCGACTCACTTTCTACCACCTCTATTTTCTCTAATAATCTCTCTCCATTATTGTTTCGTAGTAGGACAGCAATAGCCGCTCCATTGCTGGTGAAAGCACCGTCGAAGTTCAACTTGAGGCAGGCTCCTTGGGGTGGAATTCATGAAGATATGGTGATATTGTTCCTCGAGCTATCAAGTCTGTCAACGAAACCCTTCGATTTCAGTTTTGCCTGTTGTACAACTGCTTCAAGGTTCACAGGTTCTTGGCGGAAGTAGAACCCATTTCGAGCCTTCCAAAAAAACCATAACAAGTATGAGATGAACACTGCCCTTCTTTGATCTTTAATATTTGATAGTAGATCTTTGACCAAGTCAGATGGTTCTTTGTTACGAGGTAACGTTGTGAACGGCTCTGCCATTGTAAGGAGCTCCTGAAATCGAGTGCAATCTCCAAAAAGGTGGTTGGAAGTCTCTGAATCTTGTTGACACAACCCACAAGTTGGATCTACTGCAAGGTTCCCTCTGCTTATGCTCGATAAAGTCGGTAATCCCTCATTGATCAACTTCCAAATAAACATAGTTACTTCCAAATAAACACAGTTTTAACCATGGGAAGTCTTGACCTCCTCTAGGATTCCTGATCTGAGGTGTGATTTGTCTATAATAAGACTTTGCCGAGAAAATGCCTTTTTTGTGTGGAGTCCAGATCATCCTATCTGTTTGATGTTATCATTAGCTATACTTCCATCACCATTATCGATTTTGTTAGGGTTTTTCTCCATATTTTAGGGTTTTAGATAGGATAACTAATCTGAGATTTTTGAAGAAAAATAAAGTTGTTTAATGGTTCAAAGATGAAGATGAAGAGTAGTTATTAATAAAAGATGAAGAAAAATCATGGAGATGAAGAACTTGAAGAACATTAATGGAGGTTTAATGGGGAAGTTTAAAACACAACTTGCCTTTTTGTTTGATCCCTAGGAAGATTTTGTAGGATTTATTTGTTTATTGGAGTCCATCCAAAATTTGTATTTTTTTTTAAGTCCCTAAATTGATTTCCCTATAACAACTTACAAAAGAAATAGGTCAACTCAAATTGACCAAAATTTGACCAAGTCTTCACACCCCGGAAACTATTTAGCTTTCCCCAAAATGTTGGCCTTAAAATATTGGATGACGTCGTCATCCCTTATACACTAACTATTAGACTGGGACCCACGTGAAGGCAACCAAACATGATTTTCTTCCATCCTCTCTATTCTGAAACGCATCCTAGCAGCTAGTTGTAAATTTTGGTAACAAGTCAACCGGATATCAGCAACTTCTAGTTATCCGAGGACTACCATTATCAAGAATGGGAAACCGCCTTAGGTGCTCACAAAGGGAAGTCGGCAAGTCGTCCAAGAAATAGAAGTTCCTAATTAAATTAATCTTTTCAACCTAATTAAATTAATCTTTTCAACCTAAAAAAAACGAGGGAAAAGCCAAGAGTTCAAACACAACTCCACCACCAACATTGAGTGCAATATTAGAGGAGCAACACAAGAGACTTATTAGCTTCTTTTGGAGTATAATTTTGGGATATTTCTACAATTGAAGACAAGTTTTGAAGAAAGGCGGAAGTAACGGGCTTCATCAATTATCAATTCGTTTTTATCTTTCTTCACTTTTACTTGTCTATTATTAATTGAACCATGTTTTTAATATCCATGGGTTTCTAACTCTTCCATTAGGATAGAGGATGAAACCCTAACAAGAGTATTTGAATTCTAGTATCATATTTACATTATTATCTCTTTTAATGTGCCTTAATGTTTTACAATTAATCGTAGTTCAGTTAGCCTAAGAAACTAACAACTTGGTTCTTAATTGCATGATATAAGTGAAATAGGTTATGGGTTTAGTTAATTGAGAAGGGTCTTTTATTGTTCTATCTTCCGAAAATTGAAGATTGAGTTCTAACAATTTTTGAGTTATCAAAGAGGGATAATGATTTCAATTAGATATTAGATTCGAATATGATTGTTAGTGGTGAATTCCAATATCCTAGATTTACCATCTCATAGTTTTTCCTCACAACTTTATTTTGTTTGCTACCTATTTTGTTTTCCAAATTCTCCAATTTTTAGTTTTTCAAATATCTTCTCTAAAATAGATTGTCCACTTTCCTAGTTTGTTAATTAATTTTAGGTTTAGGTTTAATTCCAAACAAATCCTCGTGGGATCGACTTCGTAATACATACCATATTCACATACGGTTCGTGCACTTGCGAGTTTTATTTTGGTCTAGTTAGCCTATTATTTAGGTTGACTAGATTTCACATCAAGTTTTTGGCGCCTCTGCCAGGAATGTGTTTTTAGGAATTGTTTCTAAATTTGGAATTGATTTTTAAATTAGTAGTTTATGAATTTATTTGCTTAAAAAATAAATAAAAGTAAAAGTTATTTTGTGTCTAGTTTTTTTTAGGAGCTTTCTAAATTCTGGTTATTTGTGATTGTTTCAGATTTAGCAAGAGGTGAAGAAAAAAAAAAGAAGCCTCGGATTCAAACACTTGAGGAAAGCGTGGTCCAGGTCGTCTGCAAAGGTCGTCGCCCGTTTGGAACGTGAGGTAACTTTTCTGATCACCCACGAATCTCCCGTCAGTGGGTAAGTGTGTGAATTCGTGTGCCTAATTGTTTTGCCGAACTGTTTAGTGTAAGCATTCTAGTAAGGGCACGAACCCAGTTACAAGATATGAGTCGGATTTCATCACCGAACTCTTGCCCAATTAGGAAACAACATACGCGATCCTAAGCCTCATTAAAAATTAAAATCTGATTTAGACAGTGACCCTAGGGTATCGAGCTCGTAGGACCTTCATAAACAACTCTAGAACTCGATTTTTATCTGGGCATTCTCATAGGAAAACGTGTTAGGCAATTCTTGTCCAAAAGGCCGCCTCGAGAAGAGGAAACGTTGTCGAAGGAAGACAGTTATTTTCAACTTTCATAGCAGGCTGTCTTCCTGGGGAATTGTTTACCGTCTACTTTGATCGAGTAACTCTTATAACAGTCATAGTTCAAGTGTTGTGGCGAAGTAGGAGCTGTCTAGATTACTAGGCAAATCTGACAAGCCATTCACTAAATCTACGTCTAATAACTTGTTGCTAGATTCTGTTTAGGTTGCATGGTGGAGTCAGCGTGATTGTGCTTGTTTCCTTAGGATCTTCGTAGTGAATCCTTGGTTTTCGAAAAAAAAAATATTCTCTTCTCTGTTCGTGTCAGTTTATGCCACCTAGACCTCGTGATCAATTAGGTCGTTTCATTAAAAGAGATCAAGGAGGTGAATTTGTTGAAGTAATGGGCGAGGACATAGATCAACGTAGGATTGAGAATGCTCCACTAACCCTAAGAGAGTACATGTACCCCACGAGGACTAGTCGTCCCTCGCGTATTCAGTTGCCTGTCACCACAGCTCATTTTGAGCTAAAACCGGGTATGATCCAAATGTTGCCTATTTTTCGTGTTGCGGAAAATGAGAATCCCTATCACCATATCAGGGAATTTGAGGAGATTTGTTCAACCATGAAATATAGAGATATGTCCGAGGATGAGTTAAAACTGAGGTTGTTTCACTTCTTTTTGAAAGAGAGAGCTAAATCTTGGTTGCACGCTTTGCAACCCGAGTCGATCAGTCACTGAGAAGAGTTAACCACAACATGATTTAGGTATTACGACATTGATCCATCAAAAGATGAAGCAAGCACATGTAATGAAAACGAAATCGAGATACAATGAAATAGACCCTACAGACAATAGACTTATATTCAACAATGACATTACACCTTACACGCGTATGGTAGTATTTAGTTTTTGTAAGATAGGTTTAACAGGCAAGGAGATGCCTAAACTATCATATCAGGGTAACTACCTCATTTATTAGTAGGCCAGTACCACATTTGTCTTCTTTCTCTATATTTTCTGTGAACAGGGTTCATAGCTTCAGCTATTTATTACGTAGTTCCTTCTTTTCTTTGATGCATAAGATTGTGTCTTCTTAACTTCTTTCATTGCTCCAGGGAGCAGTCAAGACCCCACTTGAATAAAAAAACAATTTGGAACTTATTCTGGGTGAAAGAAACCCTGGCTAATGATTGTTACCCCTAAAACTTGAATCATGAAATCAACTGGGTCGTTACTTCTCAATGAGTATGATAAAAAAAAATAAAAAAAATTGGGGCCATCTTAAATTTCAATGAGAATACCGTGGAAGTCTCACTCAACTACTTCATCTCTTTAGGTCAGAAATAATTATGCCGGTGATCTTTCACAATTTCTTTTTGTCTTCTTCTTCCTCTCTCCCTACTACCTCCACCATTCTTTCTCTGGAACCCAAACCAGAACAGTGAGAGGAGAGGGAGACAGTTTGAGCAAAGAGAGAGAAGATGGTGGGTATTTATGCCAAAGGAGGTGTTAGTAGTCGGGGTAGTTGGAGGCATCCAAGATTTTACCTTAGATTTTTTTTTTTTATTGAAAACCCAAAATCTTAGATGCTCCACAGTCTCTCCATCAATATTAGTTGTTTTTGTAGAAACCAAATCAAGAAAGCTCACTGTTTTCTGATAACTTATTCATGAACAGCTACAGGCCTTTTATAGGCTTACAGACTCAACAAACTACCGATAAAAGACTCCAACGTCTAACACAAAAATAGGAAACAAACTAGACCTGATCAAACTAACGTGCATAACCAGAAAGACCTAAAAACTCGGTCAACATGACCGTTTATTTGACCCAACACATCCTCCCCTAAACTGAACTGTATGTCACAGTCAGTTTATTTCTGTGACTCCAAGCAAACCTCGTAACTTGATAAAAGCTTCCAACTTGATTGGCTTTGTCATAATATCAGCAATTTGATCCTCTGTATTGCAATACTCCAACTTCAGTTCCCCTTGATTCACTAGATCTCTAAGATAATGGAACCGAACATCTATATGTTTGGTTTTCCTGAGCATCACCGGATTGACTGAAAGTTTGATTGTTGACGTATTATCACAAAATACTTCAAGAACCCCATCCATCCTTTCACTTAGATCATCCATTAGCCCTTTTAGCCATTTGCAGTGACAGGCACACGTTGTTGCTGCTACATACTCTGCCTCCGTGGATGACAATGTAACTATCTCTTGCTTTCTAGAACTCCAGCAGGTTGCCCCTCCACTAAACAAGCAAACATATCCAGACGTACTCTTCCTGTCTTCTAAATCCCTTGCATAGTCACTATCGGTGTAAACTTGCAGCTTTGAATTTGACCTTCTTTCATAAAACAAACCAAAATTTAAGGTTCCCTTCAAGTATCTCAACACTCTTTTAGCAGCCTGCAAGTGTTCTGACTTGGGTCTGGTCATGAACCTTGATAACAAACACACAGAGTATGCTAAATCTGGGCGTGTCACCGTGATGTACATAAGACTTCCGATTAATTTCTTGTACATTGTAGAGTCAACGTCCTCCCCTGCTCCTGCCTTGGTCAAAATCGTACCGGGGACGATAGGATTACTCACCGGTTTGCTTCCCCACATGCCGAATTTCTCTAATACTTCTTTAGCGTATTTCTTCTGACACAAATAAATTCCAGCTTCTGTTTGATGTACTTCAACCCCAAGGAAAAACTTCATCATTCCCAAATCGGTCATCTCGAATTCGTTTTGCATTGAACGTTTGAAGCTTTCACATATCATCTTATCATTACCTGCATAAATAAGATTATCCACGTACAAGCTGACCACCAGGATTTTATTCCAAACTCGTTTCACAAATAATGCATGATCATAGCGACTTTGCTTGAATCCTTCTCTTTTGAAGTACCCTTCTATACGGTTAAACCAAGCTCTTGGAGCTTGTTTTAAACCATATAAAGCACGATTCAGTTTGTACACCTTAGCTTCTTCACCTTCTTTGATAAAACCTTGCGGCTGCTCGACAAACACAGTTTCCTTGAGTTCGCCGTTTAGAAAAGCGCTTTTTACATCTAGTTGGTATACCTTCCAGGTCCTTTGAGCCGAAAGTGCTAGTATAGTACGTATAGTATCCCATCGTGCTACGGGTGCGAAAACTTCCTCATAGTCTATTCCCTTTTTCTGAGAATACCCTTTCACCACTAGCCTAGCCTTGAGCTTATCGACACTTCCTTCTTCATTGAGCTTTGTCTTAAAGACCCATTTGATGCCGATTGCTTTTGTACCTGTTGGTAAGCTTACTAGATCCCAGGTATTGTTCCTTTCAATTGCACTAATTTCATCCTCCATAGCCTTCACCCATCTCGCATCTTGACTTGCTTCTTCAAATGTAGTTGGATCACCAGATGAGCTATACATTGCAAATCCTACTTCTTCTTCATCATCTGACAAACCTTCACCAGATTCATAATTTTCCATCCATGTTGGTACCCTTCTATTCCGAGTTGATGTCCCAGCTGTGTTGTCCACAACTGAGTCATTATTCTGACTTAATGTCCCAGTTGTGTTATCGACAGCTTGATCAACATTCTGACTTGGTGCAGCTACATGATCATGCCCCTCAGCTGAAGTAACCTCACTTTGTGTAGCCACAACTGTAGCATCTCGAATTGTTGGATGCTCTTCAGCTTGAACTCCTATGGTTGCACCACCACGTGTGTTGACTTCCACTGGCAAAGTCTCTTCTTCAATTATTAATTCTTGGTCAACACTAAATTCTTTTCCCCAGTCCCATTCTTTTTCTTCTTCAAATACCACGTCTCGGTTAATAATTATCTTCCCTTTAATTGGATCATACATTCGATAGGCCTTAGAGACAGTACTAATCCCAAACAAAACACATTTGTGACTTCGAGCGTCTAGTTTTAATCTTAGCTGTGCTGGAACATGAACGTGCCCTATACACCCAAAAATTCTGAAGTAATCCACATTAGGTTTCTTACATGACCACCGTTCTTCAGGAACCTTATCATCCAATGATCTAGTCACACACCTGTTTAGAACGTGACAAGCCCAAGTAGCTGCTTCTGGCCAGAATAGTTTTGGTACATTTTTCTCAGCCAATAAACAACGTACCATATTCATAAGAGTTCTGTTCCGACGCTCGGCCACCCCATTTTGTTGTGGGGTGTAAGCAGTTGTTAATTGCCTTTTAATTCCATTAAGTTCACAGAATTCGTTAAAAGAATGTGATGTGAACTCCCCCCCCCCCCCGATCACTTCGTAAAGCTTTGATTTTTGTTCCAACTTCGGTTTCAACCATAACCTTAAAATGTTTAAATACATCAAGGCTATCTCCTTTATTTCCCAAGAAATAAATCCATGTCTTTCTAGTAAAATCATCAGTGAAAACTAAAACATACCTCTTCCCGCTTTGTGAACTAGGAGTTATAGGCCCACATAGGTCGGTATGTATTAACTGCAACTTTTCACTTGAACGCCAAAAAGACTTCTTGGGAATTGCTATTCTATGTTGTTTACCCACAACACATGTTTCACATACCTCTGATCTCCCGCTTACAGTTGGTAACCCCTTGACCATTTTCTTGTATTGCATGGTCCTAATGGCTTTGTGATTCACATGTGCAAACCTCTTGTGCCAAACTTGAGTGTTTTGAACTTCACTGACCTGCAAACATTGGCTGGGAGCTGCTTTCACTTTCCCGTGCACCACAAACATCCGATTCTTTGTCATTTGTGACTTAATAATGACCCCTCTCTGTGGGTGATGAATGCAACATTCGCCCTTTTCAATTACTACTTTGACTCCCTTTTCTTGAAGTTGCCCAATACTAATAAGATTCGAGGTCAATTCTGGTACAAAATAGACATTAGTGATGACTTGAATAAGTCCATCTATTTAAGCCGAATATCTCCAATACCTCTTACAGCCAATCGTTTGCCATTTCCAAGCTTCACTGCGTGTTTGATGTTTTCATCAAGTTTAGTGAACCAACTCCTTGTACCTGTCATATGATTTGAACAGGCTGAGTCAAGGAACCAATGACCCTTGAACTCAGTTGGTTCTTTCTCCAAGTACGCCATTAGAACCAACTCTTCATTTTCTTCGTAGTCAGCGTAGTTAACGCCGGCATGACACTCATACTGAAAATGACCCATTTGATGACACTTGTAGCACTCTATTGTGGTTTTGTCAAAATCTCCACGTCCTCTTCCTCTACCACGGCCTCTACCCCTGCCGTACGATCCTCGTCCTCTTCCTCTACCACGACCTCCAAGGTTACTATCATCTACTTTCAAAGCCTGTTCATCATGTCCCTTTCGTTGCAATTTTTGTTCATGAACAAGCAGCGAACTTTGTAACTCATCAACAGAAAGGGAATCAAGATCCTTTGACTCTTCAATAGTACAAACGACAAAATTAAAATTTACCGTTAGGGTTCAAAGGATCTTTTCGACTATCTTCACATCTGTCATGTCATCACCGCAATTCCTCATTTCATTCGAAATAGTCATAACCCTTCCAAAGTATTCCGTCACAGATTCTCCATCCTTCATCTGTAGAATCTCAAACTCTCTTCGCAGACGTTGTAACTGGGCCTTCTTAACTCTTGCATTCCCTTGGTACTTGACTTTCATAGCATCCCAAAGTTGCTTGGTTGTCTCCTTTTTGGTAATCGTCTTGAGAATGTTCTTATAAATCGAATAGAACAGAAAATTCCTTGCCTTCAAGTCAATCAGCTTCAATCCTTCCAGCCCCTTTCTTCTCGCATCAGAAACTTGAGAACCTGCTGGTGGTTCTGTGTAACCAGTGGCAATAACATACCAATACTCCTTCGAACGTAGCAAATTTTCCATGACTAGGCTCCAGTGGTCATAATCACCATCGAATTTGGGAACCATAATCCCATGCGATGAGCTCCCTTCTGCCATTGCTTCGTTCTTCTTCTTTGGATCACTCAATTCACTCTGATACCACTTGTAGAAACCAAATAGTATCAAGAAAGCTCACTGTTTTCTGATAACTTATTCATGAACAGCTACAGGCCTTTTATAGGCTTACAGACTCAACAAACTACCGATAAAAGACTCCAACGTCTAACACAAAAATAGGAAACAAACTAGACCTGATCAAACTAACGTGCATAACCAGAAAGACCTAAAAACTCGGTCAACATGACCGTTTATTTGACCCAACAGTTTTGATGTTTTTTAGGACTTCAAAAATCATTACATAACATTTATACTTAATGGAGATACAATATGAAGACAGAAAGAGTATAATATATCGAAAATCATAACATTAACACTTCCGAAGCGTGCGGATCTAGGGGTGCGGCCACTTCCCCTAGCTTGGCCGGCCATTTCTCTTTGATATTGGTTAATTAGAAAGGGAAAAGAAAGAATTATGTGTACATATTTATGTACATGTATTACCCTTATCATAAAAAAAAAAGTGATGGCTCAGTGGTTGGTGGTTTAATTGAGTTATAAGAGTTATTTCCTTTTTGGCCCTCTACTTTGTGACCAACTTCTTTTTTGGCCTTCTATTATTCATAAATTCAAATTTGACCTCCTATTTTCAAGTAAATGTCATAACTACCCTTTCCTAATTTCAAAACAAAAATATTAAAAAAATAGATATTAAAAAAAAAGAGAAATTTTCCGGCCGACAACCTTCGTCGGAGAAGAGAGAGGTGAGGTGGAGAGAGAGAGTGAGGTGGAAATATTTCTTTTTTTTTATATTTTTATTCAGAAATTAGGGAGGGTAGTTATGCCATTTACTTGAAAATAAGAGGCCAAATTTGAATTTATAAAAAATAAGGGACCAAAGGGGAAGCTGGTCAGGGGGCCAACAGGGAAATAACTCGAATTATAATAACTTCTACGTCCCAATTCCTTCATGTCATTTTTCTTTGAGAAAATAATTTAAAATATTATGGATTTTAACTTTCTAAGCTATCACTTGGTCTTTTCAAAGAAATAAGAATATTGTGTTATATTCACACCAAAAAAAAATTATGTCTTCCACAACTAGTCATACGAAGAGATCTTTCTTTCATATCGTTTTATAATCTATGATCAACTTTGTTTAACGTAGAAAATTTGGTTTCGCCTTTGATTTGATATACATCTATAATACTCTATAGTGTATATATATATATATATATATATATATATATATATTTGTGTTAATAATTTGTATCCCCTTAGGCCTTAGTTATTGTGTTGGCATTTTTTTTGGAATATAAATTTACTTCCTCTAGATCCAAATCCTGGATCAATCAGTGACTTCTCCCGCCTTTAAAAGTCATTTAACTACCAACAAAATTATATAGAACGATTAAAGAGGATAACTATTGTTCTCATAAATTAAACCTACTCGCTCTTCTTTTAGAAAAAAAAGCAAATAGCAAAGAAATGTACTTTTGAGCTAAATGACACTCTTTTTTTTTTGAGACAAAGAAGTACTCCAATATATTGATTATAGTACAGAGACAACAATTAAAAAGTCAAAATTTACATATTAGATAACATCGACTCCTAATAAAACAAGAAGACAGAGAAAAAGTACCCCAATTCATATTTGCATCAATAATAGACAACAATTTCCACTCTTATTCTCTTAAATAATCTTCATATCCTCCTTCATATATAGAAGTTATGTTTGGTAAAATTAATCCATAACAGTACGAAGAGTTCAATAAATCAGGTGAAGATATCTTAGGAGGGAGAAACCAAAACCTATTAAATGTTACAGTTACAAGTGGTTCCTAGTTGTCTCATTCCTTGCCTAAAATACTAGCTTCACTCTATTCTGCATTCCTATATTTGATTGATTATTTAGGTCTTAGCTAAAATAGGATCTATGTGTAGACCTTAAATCTACCCTCACGGGAAAGACATTACTTCCACACACAAGACTCAAACAATTAACAAATAGGACTTTCAACAAAAAAAAAAATTAACAAATAGGGTAATAAAGACAAAGGTTAAAGGGAATACCCTCCTCCTGTTATGCCATGCCATGAGCTAGATCCACGTTTCCACTAGACTACAAAAGATTGTCAGTGGCAATCACCAGAAGATCCTTTTTTTTTTTGTTGAAGAATCACCAGAAGATCCTAGTCTCCAGACGCTGATATTGGGATATTTTAGCTCATAAACGGTAAGATATGAAAAGTGAACCCATCATTGGTAGATGGAGTGAGTATAATCCCCTTGATATAATTAACTTGGTCGAAGTTGATTGGGAGACTCTCCTCTAGAGTCTACACTCCTTGATGAACTCCCTTTAATACGACAAAAGGTATTCTAGTTCAGTGTTTTCAGACTGTGAAAAGACAAAAATACCACTTGTATTGTTAACTATATTAGTAATGAGTAAGTCAGGGATTTCACGAATAACTCCTCCAATCGTTTTTATAACTAGGTCTGGTCTGGTTATTTGTTGATTTTTAGTCTTAGATGTCCACAATTTTAACTTAATAATAAAATTGAACTTAACAGAACTACAACCACATGATAGGTCAAATGTCGACAAATGCTAAATCAAAGCGACAAGATCATGCATTGTCAGACGAGAGCCATTGCCTTATAATAGTTGTTTGGTCTTTACTCTGTGTGGGGAGAATAGTTGAGGCTTTGAATATAGTACCCATAAACAAAGGAAATGACTAAATGACACGACTATCGAGGTGCACCGCAACCCAAAAGGTGACGTGGTCAACCCAATCGGTCAGACCCTAAGAGTGAAAAATCCTGACCAATCGGAGTCAGCCATGCACGTCACATTTCGGCCGTGATCCGCCTTAGAAAGTCGGACCATTTGGCAAAGTTGATAAACAAATGATACTCCTATAATCAAAGATGTGGCATTTAGTAGGGGCATCTCCACTCATGATTTAGTTGGAACAATTAGATGTTCGCAGACTTACCATGAAATAACATAATGATCTTTCCACTTAATAAACAAAGGATCCAATCTTAGTGTTTACCCCTAAAGGAGTAAGACTGGTTGTTGAAGAAATTCTTTCCTTTTGATTAATTACCTAAAATGTAACAGTGGAGCTCTTTCTCATCATGTGGTTATTAATTTCGGAAATGATATATGAGGAGACATTTAATGACCTACACCATAGTGACCCAACCAGGTGACGACATGTGGCAAGATTTGTCATTTCATGTGGGTTTGAGTTCTGGTTTTATGAACTCCACACTTCAGTCCCTTATTTTACCTTCTTTTGCCTTCAGTCCCTCCACCAAAACAGATCTAGGCCGCTCATTAAAGCGACCGTCCAGATTAGAAGTAGAAAAACTTAGTCCCAAAACGTGACTCCCCCCCCCCCCCCTCTCTCTCTAAACCGACTAAAACACCAACAACACTCCGTTAAGGATTCAAAGACATGAATTTTCAAACATTGATTTTGTTAGTAAACTTGATGGATCTTAATATGCTACCTCTTTGTTCTGTCTTTTTTTCTTTAAGATCTTCTTGCACTTCAAAATGGATTCTTTTGTATCTTGCTTTGTTATTTACTATGTAGTTCATATTGATTCATCACGAGGTTCAAATTCGTTTGTTACTTACTATGTATTTCATGGTTATTCATCTCGAGGTTCAGATTCGTTGGCAACATCAGACAAATCTGTAACAAAATGCACTCGAATTCTAAGTCGTGGTACTTTGATAATCCTTAGTCTCATACTAGTTTGGTGGTATTTTTGAGAGAAGTTAATTTGTTAATGTGGTTTTGAAGAATACAAGAAATTGTGCCTTAATAGATCAAGAGAACCTGTATTCGAAAGAGTGACGGTTTCGTTCAACATTGGAGATAATTCTTACTTAAGCTAACATGGTTTGTCAATATGTTTAAGAACTTTAGTTGTCATTCCGCCTTTCTCTAACATCAAGGTTTTAACTCCAAATTTGTTGCGCAAACATGTTTTAGGTTTGCCGAAGAAGATACACAACGTCGTCTCTTTTTGCTACAAGTTTATAATTAGAATAACAGACAAAGCTACAAACTATGTATCTCATTCTTTCTTCTGTAACAAAACATTGTTCAGCATACCAATTTGTCCTGCCACTAACCAATTTTTTAATTAAACATGCTTCTAAGCAAAGGATATTAAAGATCCACACCTCTAACTAAAACAGTCTAAATAGATATATAGGCACCAGAAAAAGAGAGCAGTGACAAAATATATACCACTAAAGTATGTCTCAAACTCAAGTAACTTAAGACATCAGATCTTAATAAACAATTCGTAATAAAAGCAACCAAAATATATACTACTGAAGTATATTTCTAACTCAAGTAAACTGAAAGCACTAGACTTTACTAAATAGTGCTTAATAAAATCAGCCAAGTGTATACTTTTAATCTTCAATCTCCATTGTATGTTTCAGGACGATGTATGCCCATTAATAGTTCCATATGTGACGGCAAAAGGTGAGATAATCTTTTAACACATATACTATACTTTCTAAATAAAACAAACAAGTATTATAAGGAGTTATAAATTACCATATCTTGTCGAGCTGTCGTGATTATGTTTTCTTGTGTAACAATACCACTCAGTCCACTCTCTTGTGTAGTTGTTAAACGATAGACAGGACCAGGAATCCTAGTCTTAATCATATTACAAATCGGAGTAGATGTTGGCATTTTAGAAGTAGTGCACTAACAAAGAAACCAACGAATTTGTTAACATATAAAAAAATAAGAAAGGAAAGAAACTAACGAAGTAGTGGACTTACACATTTCTTCGACTTATAGTTTTTTTTCTTGAATCTGTTCTCTCGATGGCGCCCCTTTGCCTTGCACGATGTTGGATCAAGAATATCTTGTCGTGCATTCTCTGCACAATCAACGGTATAACCAGAACCACTGCACTTTATCTTGGAATTCCGTCGTTGGCTTAAACTTTAGGATATAATCTTCCAACTGCTCGGTAATTCTTTCACTTTCAGATGCAACATAAGTTACTTCAGTCAAGGATGTACACAATTTTTCACATCTTTTTTCTTTTGGTGTTGTATCCCATTGACCGTAGTTTACACTAATCTTTGTATATAATCTCGTAACATCTTTCGTCCATCTCCGAAGAATGTACTTATCTGGAATGACAGTAATTTTATTCTTACATAATACCACTATTGCATGTCGAAACAAAATCCCCTTGAATTCAAACAATAAACAATTGCCCCGAACTTCACATTGAACGTCAAACATAACTTTATAGGAATAGGTTTTCGAGCCCTTACCAAATTCTTTCTCCTCCGAAATAGTATATTCATACACATTGTCATATTTTCTGCAATCTACCGTATCACAAGCCATTTTTCCTCTCATTTCTTCTTGAAAATCTCCAAATTTTTTAATTGTGTATTTTTCTCTCATTTGTTTTTCTATTTGAAATGGACTCACACATGGCATTTCTAAATTATAGCACCTAAAATCTTCTTTTGCCTCCTTTTCAACTTTATCTCTCAAAGCTGTATTGTATTGTTCAACAAAAAGTTTCAAGGTAGTTTTCGGGCCTACAAATTCATCGAAAAAGACATTTACACCTTCACTACGTTGAGTACTAGACATTCCTGCCCAAAAATAATTTTTCACAAAAATGTGCACCCATCGCCTTCTCTCTTGGTACATATGGTTCAACCATGTATTTTCTTCCAAATCATACTTTTGTATCGTAAGCATTCAATTAGTCTCGAACTCTTCTGTGCTAAGTGTTTCGTGGACAAGTTGAGTAAGAGCGTAACTTATTTCATCGAACTTCTTGTAACTTTTTAGTTTCTCAGGTATTTTCTTCATTACATGCCACAAACACCATCGATGCTTGTATTGGGAAATACGTCTTGAATAGCGATTTGCATGGCAGCATCTTGGTCCGTTATAATTCCACCTGGAGCTCTTCCGTCCATACAAGAAAGCCATGTTCTAAACAACCACGAGAATGATTCTGCATCTTCATTAGACAACAACACACAACCTAATAAAATGGACAAGCCATGATGGTTCACTCCAACAAATGGGGCAAAAGGAAGATGATACTTATTGGTTAAATAAGTCGTGTCAAATGTCACGACATCTCCAAATTCTTTATACGCCTCTCTACTTCTCTTGTCTGCCCAAAAAACATTACGTAAATGAGACTTATGATCTACTTCCATCGAAAAAACGAATCCGTTATTCTTTCGTTGCATAGCCAAAAAATATTCTTGAATAGCAACAGCATCTCCTTCCCAAGACGGATTCTTCTCTTCTTTTGGATATAATTTCTTGCATCTCTTTCCGTAAAGGGGACATTCTCATGTCCACCAGCTGCCACCACTTGTTGCTTAAAGCTACGACTCGTCTTAGTTCCTGCCAAATCACATATTTCGAGTTGTCTAGCTGCGTACGGGTTAATCTTTCTATTGCATCTATAATGACGAACTTTTCCTGGACTAAGGATATGGTTATGTTCAAGGTTCACAACTGTAGTTTCCTATTTTCCATTATCTTGTAACTTAGCATTGATTCTAGGTTTGCAACCAGTTTTGCTACTTGGCTGAGGATTATTTGATGTCGACGTATAGTTTCCCCTTAGCACATGCTATTACAACATATCTTAGAATTCCTTGTACGCTTCTCTGAAATGTCTTTTTCACTAGATGTCCCACTTTTTTGGCGTAACGAAGACAATAGTCGTACAACTCTTCAAGACTATTAAACTCCATTCCAGACCTAGGTACTTTTATTTATGTTTCTGATCCAACATTGTATTTATCATTATCAGACTTGTCCATAACGCTCACAATCTTCACTTTCTGAAATCATATCTCCACCGTAGTAGTTACTGAAAATAAAAATAAAATTATTACAAAGAGGTAAAATCAAGTAATAACTCATAAAGAATGCAGGCAAGTGCAATTCAAATTGATAACAATTAAACTACAAAATAAAAATTGGTTCAAAGAAACCAAAAACTAGATATTGTCAAACTAGATACTAGACTAATTACTTAAACAAAATAAGAACAAGCTAACATACATTAGATTTTATAAGTAGCAACGGAAAAACCCTAATTTTTACCTCAAAAATCTTCAGAGATTATGATTGATTTGAGTAGATGAATCTTTAATGATAAGACTTTACCATGAATGTAACGTAAAAACTCTTTGAAATCTTAAGAAACTAGGTGAAATTTCTTCACGTACTTCGAGGAGAGAATTCTCTGTTTTGTTTGGAAAAGGGTTTAGAGAGAGAGAAGTGGGTAGGTTTCACGTTTTGGGACTTAGTTTATTTGTTTCTAATCTGGACGGTCCCTTTAATGAACGGCCTAGATCTGTTTTGGTGGAGGGACTGAAGGCAAAAGCAGGTAAAATAAGGGACTGAAGTGTGGGTTCATAAAACCAGAACTCAGACCCACGTGAAATGACAAATCTTGCCACATGTCGTCACCGGGTTGGGTAACTATAGTGTAGGTCATTAAATGTCGCCTCATATATCATTTCCGTATTAAGTTTCCACGTTTAGTAGACACGTATAATCATTTCCTAAACTTCACGTAAATAAATACCATCTTCACTGGAAGAAGAATTGGAATTCCTCAAACAACTTGCAACACTCACAACTGAGGAACCCGAAGCTATCATAGCACAACGAAATGTAGACGAAACAACATCAGTGAATTTCAGACATTGTTGTGTAATTAAGATTATCAGTTACAAACAATTTAAAACTGATCTTCTTATTAGAAAACTAAGAGGGGTATGGAACCTTCCACATCCGTATACCATTACAGAGGTGTGTCATAATCAATTCATGGCGAAAATGGAAACGTCAGGAGAAGTTGAGTTGGTGACAAAGAGATCCCCTTGGATAATCAAAGAGGATGTTATTCTAGTTGAAAGATGTGAGGCGAACAAAGCACCAATCGAACATGATTTCAACTATGCCTAGTTCCATGTTCAATTTCACGGCCTCCCCGTCTCACTACTCAATGCTACCATGGTGAACTCTCTGGCAAAAGAAATGGGGGAGATAGAACCTGCAACTTCTGAAGAAACTGCAAAATGGTCGGTGTTTGGAAGGGTTAAAGTTAAAGTAAAAATCACAGTACCCCTCCCCAAAGAAGTCCATCTCCAGATTACAGGTGGAAACACTTACTATGTTTCTCTCAGATTTGAGAAATTAGGTAGATTCTGCCATTACTGTGGTTTTATTGGCCATTCATTGGATTTCTGTCCGGCAAGGTTGAAGTTAATGGAACTTCTTGAACAAAAACTCACGGCTACTCAAAGGGAGACTGTTATGGCAAGGTTAACACCCAAATATCCACTAGAATTCAAAGTTCTACCATTTTGGGAAACAGATAACAGGGCAAAATTACAATCGAAACTAACTGATTCATTGATGGAAGACGGTGATCAATCGGAGGCAACAGAATCACCTACCGGAGAACTCACTTCACCGGCGTTTGAACACGTGGCAAATGCGGTTTCAGCTAAGGTAGGACGTGTCCTACCCACTTCATTCACCAATTTAGTACATGCTGCTTCCCGGGCCCCACCACTAAGTGGAGAATTGATAGGGTCAAGGACCCACACAAAGGGGAGAATTGTAACTAACCTGATTGAGGGGAACATGTCAAAGGAAACTTTGAATTTCCCTCCACAGGATACGGAGGAAACCGATATTGACATGGAATGTCCCAACGAGGAGACAGGGAAAAAGCTAAAACGATTGGCGGAATTACAACCAATCCAAACAGGATCTAAAATTGCAAAAGGTGTTTCACAAGAGGGTATGAATAGGGTCGTGGCGGCTGCTCCCAAAGAGCCGCAAGGAAGATGTTAGTACTATCATGGAACTGTCGAGGACTGGGGAATCCTGCGACAGTCCACACACTTCATCAATTCCTCCGGGCAGTAAAACCAGATGTATTTTTTCTGTCCGAAACTCGACTTACATCAACCTCTTTGTCCTTAAATTTAGATAGATTTGGTCTTCTCAATAAATCTGTGGTCCCGGCCGTGGGTAGAAGTGGTGGACTAGCATTATTCTGGAATCAATCAACTTCTATCCAGATCAAGTCTACCAATTCCAATATCATTCATGCCCAGGTAAGTGATCTGAACTTTATTTGGGAGTTAGCTTGCATATATGGTCCACCTCGAACTAGTGACAGGTGGTTGTTCTGGCAGTCTATGAAAGAGTCAATATTATCGACATCAAATCCAATCATTTGTATAGGTGACATGAATGCCATAGAGTCCCAGAATGAAAAATGGGGAGGGGCAACAGTTTCTTCCTCCGTCTCAAACTTTTCAACTTTCATAGAAGAATCGGGGTTAATCGATTTGGGCTTTAATGGGCCAGCCTATACGTGGACTAATAATAGAAATTTGGGTAATTTGATCAAAGAAAGATTGGACAGGGTATTAGCAACTTCGGATTGGTTAGATCATTATCAACACGCAGGAGTCTTTCATTTGCCAAGGTACAACAGTGATCATTGTCCTATCCTATTGAAGACTGAAGTACAAACTGCGGCGATCCCTAGATCAGAGAAATTCGAATCTTTTTGGATGAAACACCAAAATTATAGTTCGGTTCTAGCAGATTCATGGAACTCACAACAGCAAGATATTAGGTCCAAACTTATACAAACCAAAACAGACTTGTCAATTTGGAGTAAACATGTTTTTGGTAATTTGGATAGGAGACTGAAAGTTTTAAGGTCCCAATTATTAATGACTCAACAATTGATGCCCAATCAAACAACTATGCAGAGAGAAGCAACACTACAAGAAGAAATTATCTTTTTAGAGGAAGCCCAGAGAACAAAACTTGAACAACGAACAAGGCAACAGTGGGCTTTAAATAGGGACCGGAATACTAAAGCGTTTCATACTTCTATTGCTGTTCGGAGGAAAAAAAATCAGATTCAGTCAATTAATAATGAGGCGGGGGACAGTATCACGGATAGTAAACAGATAGCTGATTTATTTGTTGATCACTTTCAGAATTATTTCAAAGCCGGTCAAGTAACTCAGATACCAGCTGAGGTATTAAACAGTTATCAGCAACTATCGGATGAAGATCAGCATGACCTTTTGAGGATACCAACAGAAGATGAAATTAAGGAGGTGGTTTTTAAGATGAGCTCAATGAAAAGCCCAGGACCAGATGGATTCGCAGTGTCGTTTTTCAAGAATGGATGGGACACTATCAAGTTTGATCTTACCAGCTTTATTAGGGACACTTTCCTTCAGGGACGTTTCGATCCGGCCATCAATCAAACCAACCTCGTCTTAATTCCAAAAACTGAGCACCCTACAACGGTAACTGAGTTCAGACCGATTGCTTTGTGTAATACCTTATATAAATTCATCACCAAGTTGATCGCAAATAAGCTAAGGCCCCTACTGGAGGATTCTATCAGTTGGAATCAAAACGCTTTCGTCCCTGAAAGACAAATTATAGATAATATCGTGATAGCCCAGGAATGTCTTCACTCGATGAATCATTCAAAAGCGAAAACAGGAGGATTTGCCTTAAAGATGGATATGGCCAAAGCATACGACAGGGTCGACTGGAATTTTTTACAAACAATTTTACATAAATTCGGGGTTCCAAATAAACTAAGGTCTCTCATCATGTTCTGCGTCACAACACCAAGGTTCAGTATTATAGTGAATGGCAACCAGTGTGGAAACTTTGAGTCTTCTCGAGGGTTAAGGCAGGGGTGCCCATTGTCACCTTATTTGTTCATACTCGCGTCTCAAGCCTTATCTCTATTGATAGACACCTATGAACGAAATCCTTCGAGCTCACACTTGTTACCAGGTTGGGGACGGTTCCAGCATCAACATATATAATGATCCATGGGTCCCTACATTACAAGATTTTAAACCAACATGTAAGAATCGGAGACAAGAGTATTGTTTGATGGTTTCAGATCTAATCACTAACTTTAGGTGGAATGAAGACAGAGTCAATGACCTTTTCATTGAAGAATCGGCCAAGGAAATATTAAAGATCCCTATCTCTCAAAGCTGGACAGAAGATAGATGGGTTTGGATCCCTCATCCAAAAGGGATTTTTTCCACAAAATCATACTACAAACAATACTCAAAGCAATAGACCAGTATTAGACTTCCCATGGAGCAAGTTATGGAACAATACATGTATAGAACCGAAGGTGAGCTTATTCTTATGGAAAGTGGTAATGAACGGTTTACCTGTGCTAACCAGTATTAGTCGAGCAAATCCCAATATAGATCCAACTTGTCATCTCTGCCATCTACAACCAGAATCTCTGAGTCACTTATTTGGATCTTGCCCTCGGTTTATAGAGATGATAAATGCAGCAGCAAATAGAATGGATATAGAGTATGAACCAAATCCAGTATTGTTCTTAAAAAAATTATTGCAAAATCAAAAAAACGAAAGAGATTTGGTTTATGGTGCTTATCTGTTTTGGAACTTCTGGAAGGGAAGGAACAATGCATGCTTCTCTAACAAAAGCCTCAACATCAACTACATCATCGATCTTTCTTTTCAAAGATCAAGAGCCTTCTTCAACAGATCTGAAGTTTCAGCCATCACTATAAGTAATCTCTCATGGATACCCCCCACTGAACCTAACATTAAAATCAATTTTGACGGGGCTTTCTCAAGATCAGGAGCAACTATAGCAGCAGTAGCGAGAGACAAAGAAGGAAGAATAATCGCCAACAAATCGATGAAGGTGGAGGTTTTGTCGGCCCTTGAAGCAGAGACAAGAGCTTGTCTGATGGCTCTCCAAATGGGAAATGATTTAGGGCTTGAAAGGATCTTATATGAGGGGGACAGCAAGATCATCATTGATGCATTATCCGACGGTGGAGATCAAACAACGTGGAGGATAGCACCACTTCTGGCCGAGGCCCAACATCTGCTCACATCCAACCTGCTATGGGCACTACATTTCTGCCCTAGAGAGGCCAATTCGTTGGGCCACGAGCTAGCCCAACAAGCTTTATTAGCTAATTACAGTTAGGGTTATGTTTGTTTCTTTCTTGTAACTTCGAACTTTGTATTCCCTTTTGCCTCGGCAATGAATGAAGTTACCAGATTCAAAAAAAAAAATACCATCTTCACTACTCCTTTTCAGTCTTCATTCCCCACCTCTCTCTCTCTCTCTCTCTCCCCCTCTCTCTCTCTATAGAGCTTTCTCTCTCTAGCATAAGCTATTAAGAAAATAAATGTTACCCATGCATGCCCCAAATGTGGTTAGTGTATGTCTAAGAAAAGGAGCATGGTCCGAAGAAGAAGACCTTCTCCTGAGGAAGTGCATTGAAAAGTTTGGTGAAGGAAAATGGCGTCAAGTACCACTCAGAGCAGGTACCCACATTATTATATATGTATATAATCATTTTGCAAGAAGAAAAAAAAATTATGTTTCTCATTCCCTGAAAATTGATAGTATGATATAATTTCCAGGGTTAAATAGGTGCCGAAAAAGCTGTAGGTTGAGATGGTTGAATTACCTTCAGCCAAATATCAAAAGAGGAGAGTTTTCATCAGATGAAATTGATCTCATTATCAGGATGCATAAGCATTTAGGCAACAGGCAAGTATCTATACGTGCCGACATCACATCTTTCATTTAAAACAAAAAGTATCTATATGTGCAATTTGTGTTTCTTATTTTGAGACCAAAACTAGGGTTTGGAATTGTGAGAATAGTCCCACATTGGACAATGGGATTCTAGTAACCAAGAATATAAGGTCAAGGTCCTCTCCACTCATTGCCAATTGGTTTTGAGTTGGATGACCACAAACTTAACATGGTATCAGAGCTAGACCCACACGTGATAGGTAAAAAGCCACACGTGCTCCACGTCGCCCGAAGAAATACACGTGTTAGGGTCAAAGAACCCTACACGTGAGGGGGCGTGTGAGAATAGTCCCACATTGGACAATGGGATTCTAGTAACCAAGAATATAAGGTCAAGGTCCTCTCCACTCATTGCCAATTGGTTTTGAGTTGGATGACCACAAACTTAACAGGAATGATATTAATTCTAGACAGAAAACTTAAACCCTAATATCATCTCTCTACTTCTCTCCTCTCTTTCTCACATCTCATCCCCTTCGTCGAGAAATAGAGAGAAAGGAAGGTAAGGAGAGAGAGAGAGAGAAAAGGAAAAAGAAGAGTCACCAGAGGTAAGGAGAGAGAGAGAGAGAAAAGGAAAAAGAAGAGTCACCAGTTGCAGGCGGACGTAAATGAAGGAGAATAGTGGGAAAGGTAAGAGATTGAAATTGATTTGAGTTCGTTATTAATTTAGAGGGGTTTAGTGTAAGAACAGTAAACACAAGACCCTTGTCTATAATTAATTCATGAGATTAGTACATCACTATCAATATCAAAAATACTAATATGTAAATAGCTAGCTCTGTAAATAGGTCTTAATAGTTGTGTAAATAAGCGCTAGCTAGAGTAATAAAGTTGAAACTGTGTACCATTTATCAATCTACTAATAATCTCATAAAAAAAAGGATTTTTGAGTTTAAGGTCCAAAAATAGGGGGGTAATTAGTCATATATCCACTCCTAAATCAATAAATAAAATAAAACCAAAATAAACCGAAAATGTAAAATAAGTCCAAAAATTCACTATTTGGTGGGGCTCATGCATCAATCCTTTAATTTTCTCTCAAATTTGCCCTTTAATAAATATTTTTTAATTATTGGTAAATCAAAGGTTTATAATGGTTGAGTTAATACAATTATTCTTTCTATAAATTTTATGAAATAATATTTATGGTGGATATTTAATGTTAATCTTTATTTCCAAAACTTATATTTTTCTAAAGTAACCTACCAAATCAACAAATATTTACCTAAAACTAGTTTCTCTCTCCCAAACACGAGTTTCTCTTTCTGTAACTATATGTTCTTTGAATTCAAGAAAATATATTATTTTCAAAACTGATATTTGTCTAAATTAACCTACCAATCCAATGAATATTTACCTAAAACGAGATGCTCTCTCCCAAAAACGATTTTCTCTCTCTGTAACTCTATGTTCTTTGAACTTCAAGAAAGTATGAATTTGTGATTTGTTTTTTATCTCAACCTCGATCCAATTAAACATCTACAAATTCTTTTGTGAGGTTAAAAAGCAAACTATTTTGCTAGCATCTTACTGATTCTACTAGCATATTTTACATTCTACTAGCATCTGATGAATGAATTGGACAAAGTAGTTTAAAAAGCAAATACTATTTAGCTAGCATCTTATTGATTCTAATAGCAATTTTTACATTCTATTAGCATCGGTTGAATAAATTTGAATACAGTAGTTTAAAAAGCAAGAATATTTTGCTAGCATCTTATGAATTTGTTACAATAGGTTAACAAATACTTTTTAGTAATTTTATGAAAGAATATTTATGGTGGATATTTAATGTTAATCTTTATTTCCAAAACTTATATTTTTCTAAAGTAACCTATCAAATCAATGGATATTTACCTAAAACTAGTTCTCTCTCTCCCAAACACGAGTTTCTCTTTCTGTAACTATATGTTCTTTGAATTCAAGAAAATATATTATTTCCAAAACTGATATTTATCTAAATTAACCTACCAATTCAACCAATATTTACCTAAAACGAGATGCTTTCTCCCAAAAACGATTTTCTCTCTTTGTAACTCTATGTTCTTTGAACTTCAAGAAAGTATGAATTTTTTATTTGCTTTTTATCTCTACCTCGATCCAATTAAACATCTACAAATTCTTTTGTGAGGTTAAAAAGCAAACTATTTTGCTAGCATCTTACTGATTCCACTAGCATATTTTACATTCTACTAGCATCTGATGAATGAATTTGATAAAGTAGTTTAAAAAGCAAATACTATTTAGCTAGCATCTTATTGATTCTAATAGCAACTTTTACATTCTATTAGCACCGGTTGAATAAATTTGAATACAGTAGTTTAAAAAGCAAGAATATTTTGCTAGCATCTTATGAATTTGTTACAATAGGTTAACAAATACTTTTTAGTAATTAAAATATATTATGTGAAATTATTTTTGTTACATTTTCAGTATTTTACTAGCATTTTCTTGATTCTGTTACCATCTAATATGAATTTGTTACAATAGGTTGATTCTAATAAAATTTTATGCTGGTAGAATCTTATCGAGTCTAACAACATTTTTAACATTTTATTTTAACGTTTGTTTTTTCTTACTCTTCACTACTGTAGATGATGAATGAAACCATCAATCGATTCTCTCTCTCTCCCACTCGATGCTTTCACCTTTTTTACTCGGTTTAATTTGGCCGTCGATGATGGATGAAATCAAAACCTAGTTCATATATTAGAAAGTGACGATGCTCCCTCTCTCTCTTCGGTTTGCTTTTGCCTAATTCTAATAGAAATATAAAAGAAAGTATTCTGCTAAACGGTAAAGGCAACTATTTTTCCTGAAGGAAAGTTTGTTTTTGAGGAAATCATTTAATGAATCTCTAAATATTATGGTATATATTATTTTAGGTTATTTTTTTTAACTTAGGATAGGTTAGACAGTAAAAGAGAATGAGAGGATAGACATGTAATTTATTTTGAGTGGATTTATTTTCTATTTCAGATTATCTTTGGTCTCTAGACTCATTGATCATGCGATTTTGGACTTAAAACACATCCCCCGTAAAAAAAACTACTAATATATACATATTTTGCTCTGGGTGCATACAGCATTTTTGGGTGGGGGCCTTTAACCCCTCCCTTTATTAAATGGTTATGGAGTATAAATAATTATCACATGTTGGAATGAGGAGGGTACTAGGGTAGAGAGACGATTGGTTCCAATTTGGGAGAAAAGACAGGCAAAGGTTTAGATCACCACATGTAAGACAAAGGTCTTTAATCGGACGATTGGTTCCAATTTGGGAGAAAAGACAGGCTGCAACTTCGTATCTCTTACTCTGACATTGTCACCATACTATCTACAATCACGATCTTTCAACAACAAAAAAAAAAAAGAATAGAGAAATACTAAATATACAAAGAATCTTCGACAAAATTCTTGACAAAATATTAAGTGAACGGTCTCGATTAAAGTCAAACTTTGAAAATATCTTAGAGCTAATTTTAAGACACAGAGTTCGTTTGAAAAGTATAACTAGTCCGCAAACAAAATATTTTGTAGAGATTTCAAGATAATGAGTCTATAAATTAAACGTGTATTATTATTATTATTATTATTATTATTATTATTATTATTATTATTATTATTATTATTATTATTATTATTATTATATTTCTCATTCAAAATAAATATCAGTAGATTATAGTATTATCATATGAAATATATTTTTTTTTCAAGGTCTATGATGTAGATTGTTGCGAAAGCGTAAAAGTAATGGAATCCACCATTGTTGATAAACTAAACTAACGAAATAAAACTGATAAAATAACGATAAACAATAAACTTGATTAATAACTTGAATAATAATAAACTTGGTTGATAATATTCTCTGATCTGGTTAACAAAGACAGACTAGACTTCTCTTATATAGAGATTGTACTTTCCTAGATAGACTCAAATAAGGAAATAAGATAGCTACTAATAATACTTTCCTTGATTGCTAAGACTCATAATTATGGAAACCCTAAATACTTAATTATAGAAACTACGCTAATGTAGCTTCTTGACCGTGAGGCCCACTATCACCATGGCCGTGAGGCCCAATAGGAAGATGGTCTCCATCAGTCTAAATGTACCTTTAAACTTCGATGTTGATGGACAATCTGTGATGTTTTATTACTATATTATGAATTCCATTTGTAAGTCCAATGTTACATCCACGATATTTATATCCAGCTTAAAAATTATGAATTCCATTTGTAAGAGAATTGAACATCAGGCCTCGAGGATGCAGAGTGAGTGTCTAACTACTACACCATGTTGTGTTAGACATTAAAACATTACTATTATACCTTTTTTTTTGTTGAACTCATTATTATTATACCTTATCATATTATTATACTTTATCAT
The DNA here is from genome assembly GCF_041429995.1 of Eschscholzia californica. Lineage (NCBI taxonomy): Eukaryota > Viridiplantae > Streptophyta > Magnoliopsida > Ranunculales > Papaveraceae > Eschscholzia > Eschscholzia californica. The sequence goes on along the minus strand of NW_028238198.1, from coordinate 5,711,036 downwards.
ATGAAATAACATACTTTTACTAATATTTCATACATATATATTTAACTTCCGTTGACATCAAGATATCCCTAGACATTGATGGACATATCTTTTCTAACTAGTTAGAGCATCTTCAAACGTCCAACCTCTATATTGGCATAATCTCTATATTTTCACTCCTTAAATAGAGATTCACTCCAAACGCAAAACACTATTCAAGTCTCTATATTGGCATCTTTGTTATTTTATTAGTTTTAAATTTATAACTTATTATTTTTATTACTTATAACTTCTAAAATTTGATAAATTAAATATAATTAATATAGATTATATATAAAAACATTATATAATATTAGAGATATTACAATGCGTACGTTACTACAAATCTTAGAGATATTACAATGCGTACATTACTACAAATTACGAAAATATAAACTAATATAGTTACGTAATAACTACTCCCGTAAAATTATTTAGTACTCCAGTGATATAATAACTGCGTGCATTATAATGAATAGCATGATCGTAGAGGATGACCGTGAAAAGGATTTTGACCATATTTATGAAACACTTGGTCCGGATGAAGATATTCAAGAAGAAGACACTGAAAATTTTCAACAATTCCTATCTCGACATAAAAAAGTTAAAGCTAAAGAGGGTCATTACGCGTTAAGAAATGCTTTTGTTGAGCATTTATGGGCAAGACGGGGTGATACTTCGTCTTAGAAAAATGATTAAATTTTACGAAACGATATGATCTTATATATTATCTAATTTTTTATTTTGTTAGGCATTTTGTGTTTATTAATAAAATTTTAATTATGGCCATTTATAATTATATAATTAATTAAATAATATTATTAGTTTACTAGAATACAAAAATAATAGTACACAAGTGTCAATTCATAAAAGATATTAAGGACTCAAGTATAAATTTTATGACAACCAAAGACCAAAAATCTATTATGTCAAATCGCTCTATAATATAAAGAAGTGAATAGTGAGCCTTCACATGTGAAGGCTCACTATTCACCATTATCTACATTATAGAGAAGTAGAGGAGCCTTTGGAGCTCTAAAATCTCTATTTATGAAGAAATAGAGCACGTTTGGAGATGCTCTTAGAGTCTCAGACCATATTTTACTTTATTTCTAATTTTGTAAATAAACTTCACACTTATTAGATATTGCTATTTTTTGTTATGAATTCGACAGATGGTCGCTGATTGCTGGAAGGCTACCGGGAAGGACGGCAAATGATATAAAAAATTACTGCAACTCTCACTTGAAGAAAATGATTTCTTCATCACCTTGGAGATTGAGAAATAATAAGTTGACTAACTGTGATTATAAAAAAGTTGTTAAGACAGATAGTCGTCATCACCGCCATCATCAACATGAACAAAAGAAGAAGAAAGTTTTAAAGCCTCTACCTCGAACCTTCTCCAGGGACAGTCATTGGATATTTAATAATAATAATACAAGTACTTTCATTCCTAGAAGTAGTAGTAATTCTTCACTCAATGATCAATTATCAAGAAATGAAGAAACTACTACTACTCCTACCTTTAATACTCTTTGGTTGAAAGAGATTCTTTCCCAAGTTAATCAAGATAATGCCGATCAGGGGCAGAATAATAATGAAGGGGGTGAAAAAAAACTTTTGCAACATGGATGGTGGAATTATAAAGGATGACCTCTGGAATAGCGACATGTTCGATGATAGTTTATGGCGTTTATTAGCTGGGGATGAAAATCTTAATTAGAAAGGCTTAAATGATGTTAATGTATGCTATTTTTCGTTTCACTCCCAATTAATTAGCATCTTCTTTCTTTTGTATTATGTTAGGTTGATGCAGGAGCATCCGGGCCGGACCCGCATGTCTGCGCGCCCATGGCCTAGTCGGCCATTCTAGTAGTTTAGGAGAGTCCTAGTTTAGAAGGATTCATAATGAATCTAAGTTTAGGAAGTTTCATTATTTCAGTTATTTGGGAAAGTCTAGTTTGTGTTTATCTAGGAAAGTTTAGTAGTCTATAAAAGAAGGTCCAGTTTATTATTGAGATTTAGATTGAAGAGAAAAATCCTTTGAAGTTTAATAAAGTTTAGTTTATTTACAGTTATTTACCGTTCTTCGTTTATTTACATCGTTCTTCTTTTAATTTCGCTGCGTCTACATCAAGTGGTATTCAGAGCCATCAAAATTCTGGATTTTTTTTTTATTTCTCAAAAAAAAATATATATACTCCATCTATGGATACATCTCCTCTTGAATGTTGGAAAAATTTTCCACGTTTATGTTGGGATCCTATTAGAGATACAACTCAATTTTATATTGATTGGAAAGATGAAAGAAAAATTCATCAAGTTGATAAAATTCCACTCTTCGAAGGTCAATTCCATATAAATTTCTGGATTCAACACATGGAAGATTGGTTCAGAAATCAAGAAGTTCATGACAATGATAAAGTTTTTTTGGTTGAGCAACATATGTCCGAAAGAGTCTTTGAAGATTTCAATACAATGCAATGGAGACTCATTAATGAAGGAAAATCGATTGTAGATGATTGGAATAAAGTGAAAAGTATTTTTCGATACGCTTTTCTCCCTTTACATGAATACTTATCTTATATGGAATCTCAAATCCAATCGACCAAATTATCATCCGAAATTCCTTCGACTACCATGGTCAATATTATTAAAGGAGAGGTTATTGATAAAAAAAATCATAGTTTTTCAATAATGGAGGAAGAAAATTTCGATGAGACGGATAAAGAAGAAGAGATCCAATTGGATAACACAAGTTCCGACGATTTATTTGTTCCGTATATAATCCCGGGAGAAGATTTAGTTGTTTCGAATCATAAAATTTTTCCGAATCAATTATGTCCCACATCACCTCCATCTGTTTATTATCCGACACCATCATCACCAATTTCAAACCCAGTTACCACCCTCTTTGAACCACAACATATACCCTCTTCTTCTTCATTACCATTATCAACACAAACCACCCCCACTATTACTCCACTTTTTAGGTACTTTAACCTACATCCAGATCAACAAAACGATATAACCCTAGACCCTTCTTTGAAACCCAAACCTTCGTTTTCCTTAAAAAATCGAACCCCTCCCAAACCATGTCGGCAATTGAACTACCTCGACTGGAAGAAGAAGAATACAAGCAAAAGCAATGATCTTGAAGAGGTTTCTTATAATCTAACTACTGAAGAGAACTGGAGAAATTATCATCTGTTTCTTGATGTGATTAAGAATTCGATTAAAAGTGATGAGCCTAAGATTGTTCTTCTTCATCTCACTACTGATGGGGTTTTGACAATTCTCAGGATTGAAGTAATTGAAGGGAATTTCTATAAGAAACAAGTGATTGAATATGATCTTGGTAAAATTTATAATGAAGAGTTTGATAATTTGACGCATGTTAAAGGGTTGATTACTAATTATTCATTCCCGAAAGCCGATAAAGTTAAAGAGTATTTGATGAATCCAAGCATGTTTGTAGTTGCTGCATCAATTGAAGCCGTTCGAAACGACTTCGTGAAGTCTGTACCAGTTATCGCCAAGGAGATTTGGATGAAGAATGATGATCTTGAGAAGAAAGAAGTAATACAACCTGCTGTTCCAGCACCGCTTGCTCCCGAATCATCGTCGTTCTCCATTGAAAGTTGCGAAGATAATATGGTGGGATCTTCACCCGAATTGCGTCTTTTAGCGGATGGCAATCGTTTTCCACCATCTCAAGAGAAGAAGAAGAACAAGAAGAACAAAGAAGAAGAATAATTTTCGTTTTCCACCAAGCACCTAGCAATGGCAAATAGTACTGATTGTGCTTGTGATGACAATATCAAAATTGTTGGGTATCTTGACATTCAATCACCAAGGGCGGTCAGTCAAGAATTTAACCCTCCACTCAGTAATGGTCAAGGTCCATTGTTTAATCGACATTGCTATCTCAACAGACAATGCTTACCTAGGCCAATCATTGAAGGGACTACTAATCATCAATTTCGACCTGCGAATAGATTCAGAAGGAAATCACTTAATATATTGACCGCCATGGTTGTTCCTGTTGAGCTTTCTGATCGTGAACCTCGCATCAAATCTACTAGTAATTCTCTTAACAGCAAAGTTGTAAGTCAATATTCCACTCTCTTAGCTCCACTTGTTGTTGATGTTGTCCTTTCAGTTCTTGATCCAACTAAACCAAAACTTATCGATCTTCGTGATGTTAAGATTGTGAAAGGTCGCGACTTTGGGGAATAAAATATAATCTCCGGGGAATAAATTCTCTAGGGAATTCATGTTTTTTTGTACATTCTCCGGGGCATATTTTATTTTAGTCCAAAAACTTACTTGATCAAACATTGACCCCTAATCTTCATCTTCTTTATCACTTTGACCACCACAACTTCCTACCACCACCATTGTCACCTCTTCTTTTATTAAAGTTTGAAACATTTTAGTAAACAAAATAAGGAAATTAAAAATATTTTAAGATTAAAATACTAACAATTCTAAGCTAGTTAGGGTTAATTTTGTTGAGGCTAGTCATTAACAACAACCCAAAAACCCTAATTAGTTTTGGAGTGATTATTAGAAGGTAAAAATGGAATATATGAACCTTGTTATCAGGACGGAGATGATTATGGCATCTTCCATTTTTTGAAAATGACAATTTCTCTGTCTCTGAAACAACTTGCAGGCAAAGTGATCATTAAGAATGGCAGAAGAGAACTTCAATTAGCTTGGCATCGTTGCATTATGAGAAACCTTACCCATGAAATCTCACTTTGAAGTAATTCCTTCAATGTCATGGAATTTGGTATTCTATCAACAGTCAACAAGCAATTCCCGTGGTCTTGTTCGGAATCCTCCACTATTCTCCATCTCAACCAATCAACCCTCTTCACCTACCTCACCTTCATCAAACATCACTGTTCTGGGAACCCAAGATTGACGGAAACGAATACCGACAAATTCAATGCTTCATGGAATCTCCATTTCCAGCCAAGTGTTGTAAGAGAGATGATTATCATCATTGACATTGTTCTCCAACCTTACTTATAGTTTTTTTGATATTCTAATTAATTGATTTGATATTCTAATCAATTGACTTGATACACAAAGTCTGAGAGAATTACAGAGTGAGAGATCAAAGAGACGCCGAGAGAGAGAAAGCGTGAGAGAGATAAAGATTAGGAGGTAATGTTTGATCAAGTCAATTTTTGGACTGAAAAATAAATATGTCCCTGAATCAATATTTATTGACATAAATCTTTATTCCCTTGAGAATATTTTCTATTCCCCAAAGCCGCGACCTTGTGAAAACGCTTGGTGGTACAGTTGATGATACTGAACTTGTTAAAGGTTTGGTTTTTGATATGAAAATTAGTCATTCTTCTGGTGGATTAACTCGTGTCGAAAACGTGAAAATAGTTGTGATTCAATTTCAAATTTCCCCACCTACGACTGATATAGAACACAGTATAGTTGTTTATGATTACACCCAAATGGGTAGTTATCAGTTAACGGAAGCCGATGAATTTGATGATACAATGAAGGAGATTTATTTCGGAAACGACACCTGGCAAGGGCTTATGAAAAACTATGTGGTAGGAATCTTTCGTGAATACAAAATCGACCCTAAACTTCCATACACGGATTTGTCAACTTTGGTTCGTCGACAGTATGATGTATTAACTCGGAGATTTAATAAGTTGACATATTATGATAGAATTATATTTTATAAACTTCATGAAGATGAACGTGGGAAGGTAGATTTTGGGTTTCATATCAATACTACACGTTTCCACCTTGAAATCATAATTGCAATTGGTTACTTTTATATTTTTGATGCTAATGACGAATTTTGGGAAGATGGCGAAATGAATGTTCTTGACTTTCTAATGTTAATTTTGCGAGAATCAGTGGCATATGAGGTTGGGAACGAAGTTGGCGGTTTCTTGCAAATTAGTATCCTTCACATTCTTTGCAAAATTTGTTCGAAGTGGGAATTACGGATCGCCATGACAACGTTCATCGGATGCGGGTGCATCAACTTGTTTTCTTCATCGAATCGGCTCGGGACGAACCTTCTGGGGAAGGGGTGCTGATGCAGGAGCATCCGGGCCGAACCCGCGTGTCTGCGCGCCCATGGCCTAGTCGGCCATTCTAGTAGTTTAGGAAGAGTCCTAGTTTAGAAGGATTCATAATGAATCTAGGTTTAGGAAGTTTCATTATTTCAGTTATTTGAGAAAGTCTAGTTTGTGTCTATCTAGGAAAGTTTAGTAGTCTATAAAAGGAGGTCCAGTCTATTATTGAGATTCAGATTGAATAGAAAAACCCCTTGAAGTTTAATAAAGTTTAGTTTATTTACAGTTATTTACCGTTCTTCGTTTATTTACAGCGTTCTTCTTTTAATTTCGCTGCGTCTACATCATAGGTGCTAAGAAAAATTATGGATTTATATAACTTGAGAAAGTTATTTGATTGCTAGATAACTTAATTTGTTACTGATCTTTCAAACTTGTTTTTGCTTGATAGAACACATTACACAACACCTCTATTTATAGTATAGGATTTAGCTCATCTAGCAAAGCCTAGAGACTTCCACATTGGAACTTACAAGTCATAGTGTAAGCTTATCTCTAGTCTAAACTTATCTCTAGTCAAACTTCTAGACCCATCTATCTTGAAGACCACCACAACTCATTTACTTTCCTCTAGATTTTTGTAACACACTTAGAAATTACAAATTACATTTTTTAACACCCCTTTTTAAATTGTAATTTGCATGTAGTTCTTGAACTTGAGAAATTTTTCCGTTTTAATAGCTTTTGTGAAGATGTCGGCCCATTGCTCGTTGGTGTTGACAAATTGAAGTTGAATTTCTTCTTGTTGTACTAAATTGTGAATGAAATGATGACGAAGTTCAACATGCTTTGTGCGGTTGTGAAAAACCGGGTTTTTCGCCATTGCTATTGCGGACATATTATCGCAATAGATAGTTGTTGGACCTTGTTCCCTTTGAAATAAATCTTCTAAAATTCTCCTTATTCATACGACTTCAAATGATGCATCGGTAGCGGCAATATACACAGCCTTCGCGGATGATAAAGCAATAGTCTTCTGCTTTTTTGATGCCCAAGCAATATTTTTAGATCCCAATTTTAAAAAAAATATCCGAACGTACTTTTCCTATCATCAAGAGAACCAGCCGAATCACTGTCAGTAAAACCGACTAATTTGTATTCATTTTCAGTCGCATATTTTATTCCATGGTTTTTTGTTCCTTGAATATAGCGTAAAATACGATTGGCAGCGGCAAAGTGAATTTTACTCGGCTCACTCATAAATCTAGAGATGAGACTGACGGGATAAACAATATCTGGTCTTGTATTTGTTAGATAAATAAGAGACCCAACCAGACTTCGATAAATTTTAGGATCGACCTTAGGTGCTCCGTCATTTAATTGCAATTTTTCATTTACACCAATAGGTGCAGCAACAGGCTTGCAATTTGACATTTGAAATTTTTTAATAAGTCTTCAACATATTTCTCTTGGGAAATAAAGATTTCTCCTTTTGATTAACGAACTTGAATTCCGAATACCCAAATCTGTCATCTCATATTCCTTCATCATGGATTTCTTGAATTCTTCAACCATCCTTAGATTTGTGCCTGTCAAAATTAGATCATCTACATATAAACAAACAGTTAGAAAATTATTTCCTTCTTTCTTCACATTTAAAGATGGTTCACTTTTGCTTTTGTGAAAATTATTTTGCTGAAAATATCCGTCAATTTTACTATTCCATGTTCGGGGGGGGGGGGGGGGGGGGGGCTTGTTTTAAGCCATATAAGGCTTTCTTTAGTCTGTATACTTTATTTTCTTCTCCTTTTATTTTGTATCCTTCCGAATGCTCAACATAAACTTCTTCTTCCAATTCTTCATTTAAAAATGCTGATTTAACATCAAGTTGAAAAACTTGTAATTTCATTTGAGCGGCTGATGCAAGAACAATTTTGATCGTCTCCATTCTTACTACTGGAGCAAATGTTTCATTAAAGTCAATACCGGGTTGTTGAGAATAACCCTTTGCAACTAGGCGAGCCTTATGTTTTTTAATTGATCCACCTTCGTCAAATTTGGTCTTGTAGATCCATTTTAATCCGACGACATATCTTTTTCTTTTGGAGGATCGTTCCCAAGTTTGATTTTTTTTTTCAGTAGTTGTCAATTCTTCATTCATGGCATTTCTCCATATTTCTTCTTTTTCTGCTTCTTTGAAATTTTGTGGTTCATAAGTGAAGAAAGATAACTTGAGAAAGTTATTTGATTGCTAGATAACTTAATTTTGTATTGATCTTTCTAACTTTTTTTTGCTTGATCAAACACATTACACAACACCTCTATTTATAGTAGAGGATTTAGCTCATCTAGCAAAGCCTAAAGACTTCCACATTGGAACTTACAAGTCATAGTCTAAGTTTATCTCTAGTCAAAACTTATCCCTAGTCAAACTTCTCTAGACTCATCTATATTTGAAGAACACCTCAGCTCATTTACTTTCCTCTAGATTTTTCTAGCACACTTACAAATTACAAATTACATTTTTTAACATATTATTTTTTTTATCTGTTCTAGCTTGTACCTATTTTGATGATGAATGATGAATTAGATGTAATCTTGTCAGAAAAAAAAAGAAAAGAATGAATTTCATATGTTTAATCAATTCCTTTGATTGGTACCTTATGTTTTCCCTGTATACGCAATCAAATTTCAACTTTTGACATGTTTAACAAAAGGGAGTTTGTCCCAATAGATGTTACTAATGCAACCAAGTGAGACAAAGAGAATCCATCCTATTTGCTTCTCACTTGCCATTCTCTCAAAGGATTTGGTCATACTTCAGACAAGTTATCAAATACTCATTTCAATGCCTGCAGACTCTTTGAGATCCAGTTGAAATTGATCAAAGAAATTGTTTTATTCCTTGATGGATTACAAAAGAAATATAAGACTCTATTTATAGAGTTACAATACTACTAGTTTCTAACTTTACTAGTTTCTCATATTTTACTAGTTTCTTAATAGTTTATACTAATATATTTACTAGTTCCTAATTCTTACTAGTTTCTAATATTTGATATTTCCTAATATCTATTATATGGGATATCTTAATATATAGAAAGATATTTCAACACTCCCCCTCAAGTTGGTGCATAGATATCGCACATGCCCAACTTGTCTACCATTTTCGAAAATATTCGACTTGAAACTGCTTTGGTAAGAACATCAGCCAACTGATCTTCAGATCGGACCTTTGGTAACTCTACAATGTTGTCTTCCAACTTTTCTTTAATAAAACATCGATCCACCTCAACATGCTTTGTGCGGTCGTGCTGGACTGGATTGTGAGCAATATCACATGCTGCTTTATTGTCACAATATAATTGAATTGGTCTTTCAGAAGAATATCCTAAATCATCCAACAAGAGTCTTAACCATAACGCTTCACATATTCCATCAGCCATTCCTCTAAATTCAGACTCTGCACTTGAACGTGCAACAACATTATGTTTTTTACTTCTCCATGTAACAAGATTTCCACCAACAAAGGTAAAATATCCTGCAGTTGATCGTCTACCATTTACTTCACCGGCCCAATCTGCATCAGTATATACTTCAATAGTTCGACAACTCGAATTTTTAGTAAACAAAATACCTTTTCCAGGAGCCGCCTTCAAATATCTCAAAATGCGTAAAACAGCATTCATGTGTTTTTCACCGGGATTGTGCATAAATTGACTAACAATACTTAACGCATAAGCAAGATCTGGTCTCGTGTGCGCCAAGTACATCAACCTTCCAACCAGTCGTTGATATCTTCCTTTATCAACCGGTATTTGATTAGGCTCCACTGATAACTTTAATCCTTCTTCGACAGGTGTATCAATCGGCTCACACGCTGACATACCCACCTCATGTAACAAATATAAAGTATACTTTCTTTGGGATAAGAAAATTCCATTACTAGATCGAGATACTTCAATTCCAAGAAAGTATTTCAATGGACCAAGGTCTTTCATCTCAAACCCTTTAGATAAGTAATTCTGTAAAGCCTTTCGTTCTTCAGGATCATCCCCAGTAACCACCATGTCATCAACATATACAATAAGTGCTGTGAGTTTTCCTTTCTGCCTTTTTGTAAATAAGGTATGGTCAGAATTGCTTTGGTGATAACCGAATTCCTTCATAGCCTTTGTAAACCTTCCAAACCACGCTCTTGGTGATTGTTTTAATCCACACAATGACTTTTTCAACCTACATACCTTCTGGCTATGTATTTGTGGTATCTTGCATCCCGGTGGAAGGTCCATATAGACTTCTTCTAATAGTTCCCCATGCAAAAAAGCATTCTTTACATCAAATTGTTGTAGTGGCCAATCTAAATTTGCTGCTAACGATAACAAGACGCGAACAGTGTTGATTTTTGCAACTGGAGCGAATGTCTCTATGTAATCGACTCCATAAGTTTGAGTGTAGCCTTTTGCCACTAATCTCGCTTTGTAACGTTCAATTGTACCATCTGCTTTATACTTCACTGAATAAATCCACCGACATCCCACTGGATTTTTATCTTCTGGACGATCAACTAGCTCCCAAGTGTCATTCTTTTGTAAGGATTTCATCTCCTCATTCATAGCTGCTTTCCATTTTGAATCAGATAAGGCTTCCTGTACATTGTTAGGAATATATACAGTAGATAATTGATTTACAAACGACTTATTTGATTCTGACAACCGATGATCTGACACATACTGACTCATAGGATATTTGACTCTACTAGACAGCTCGGGTTCATATGTCGGTTTAGGAATACCTCTGGTTTGACGTGACGGTAATATTTTCCTAGGTGGTTCGGAAGGTGCTTCAAGAACATCCTCGACAACTAATTGGTTTTGTGTATTACTAACCCTTGGTTCAACGGCTTCAGTTGGAGGTGAATCCACAATTTGTTCAACGATTTCATTAACACTTTCTTCCATTACCGATTCAGGTGTTGTCAATTCTGGAATTTCAATTTCAGCTCTACTTATTTCTTCAGGAATCAAATTTACTTCAATATTAGATCCAATTTTGTTCTCTTCTACATGATTATCCGTTTCTTCATAATCAAGAGTCAGAACTTCCTGCTTAGTTTTCTCCCCCTGAAGTTCAGACTCAGGTGAAAAATACTTAGAATCTTCATGAAAGATAACATCTGATGTAACAAACATTCGTTTAGTTGGAGGATGATAACATATGTACCCTTTCTGATTTGCACCGTACCCTACAAATACACATCTTAATGCCCTTGGAGTTAATTTTGTACGTTGGTGCTCATGAAGATGAACAAATGCTACACACCCAAAGACACGGGGAGGTAAATTTGAAACTGTCGGAGAAGTTGTAGCATCCGATAGAGCTTGAAAAGGAGTCTTAAAATCAATAGTACTAGATGGTACTCTGTTAATTAAATAGGTTGCAGCAAGAAGTGCTTCTCCCCAATAAGATAATGACATATGTGCTTCGATCAACATAGCCCTGATAACTTCTAACAAGTGACGATTCTTTCTTTCAGCGACCCCATTTTGTTGAGGGGTATTTGGGCAAGTAGTTTGATGAACAATACCATGAGAAACCAAATAAGTTTGAAGTTCATGATCCATATACTCTCCTCCGTTGTCACTACGAAGTATCTGAACATTTGCGTTGTACTGAGTACTAAACAGTTTATGAACCTTCTGAAACAATAACTTTACCTCACTTTTAGATTTCATCAAACACACCCAAGTCATCCTAGTACAATCATCAATAAAGGTAACAAACCACCGAGCCCCACCCAAAGTAGGAACCTTAGATGGACCCCAGACATCAGAATGTAAGATCATAAAAGGAGTTGGACTTTTATTTAAATTTAACGAAAACGATGCACGATAACTTTTTGCAAGTGCACAAACATTACATTGAAAACTTGAAACATCGCATTTAATAAATAGCGATGGAAATAACTTCTTAAGGTAACCAAAGGAGGCGTGCCCCAGACGGCGATGCCATAACCATATTTCATCTTTATTTTTTATTTCAGAATTGTTCACTACTAATGCCTGACGCAATTTATTAGAGCTTTCAGATACTAAATCCAAGTAATACAACTTTCCTCGCCTAACACCATAACCAATTGTTTGCCTTGTCCGGATGTCCTTAAAGACACAAAATTCAGGCCAAAAGATGACAACACAAAATAGAGTGGTGGTTATTTGAGACACTGATAACAAACTATGATCTAAAGATGGGACAACCAAAACAAAGTCTAAGTTCAATGTGTTTGTTAGAGTTATAGGTCCTTCCCCTACAACAAGGGGCTGAGGTGCCATTGGCAGTAGAGACATATTTATGTGAAGATTCGTTTATGGTTGAGACCTGTCTAGAATCAAAAGTCATATGATCTGTAGCACCAGAATCAATTATCCAAGTACTATTCGAAAATTGTGTAGACATATTTAAAGTCTTGCCTACATTACCTGTAGTGGCTACCGTCGATGAAGCTTGCTTAACAGTTGGATCTACAAGGGTCTTCTTAGAGTTTTTCTTTCGATTATGATCCCACCATTCTGGATAGCCTAATAGTTCATAACAATGACTTTTGGTATGACCAATTTTGTTGCAGTGTGTACACTTATAAGTAATTTTGTCAGATTGACCAACAACTTTAGCAAAATTTGAATTTGCCTTATTGAGAGTCATTATTGCGGAAGCATCAGTTGCCCTTCACTTTAGCTAAACCGGAAAAACAAGATGAAGATGAAAGGCTCTTCTCTTTCAATCAATATAAATTCCCAAACACAAATTTAAGACTTTTGGCTCTGGTACCAAGTTGAAATTGATCAAAGAAATTATTTTATTCCTTGATGGATTACAAAAGAAATATAAGACTATTTATAGAGTTACAATACTACTAGTTTCTAACTTTACTAGTTTCTAATATTTTACTAGTTTCTTAATAGTTTATACTAATATATTTACTAGTTCCTAATTCTTACTAGTTTCTAATATTTGATATTTCCTAATATCTATTATATGGGATATCTTAATATATAGAAAGATATTTCAACAGATCCTTCTTTAATGTGTGGAAGCTTTGGAAATCCAACACTTTTAAGGGTTTTCTCCAACACGTTACATGGTATGCAGTCTGGTAGAGCATTTGATTAGAAAGAAATAATCGTCTTTTCGCGGTGTTGAATATACGATTAAAGTGTCCATTTACTCTCCTGGAATGCCCTCAAGATATTTCGGGAGTGTTTTTTTTGTTTGGGTTTTTTTAACTTACCCCCTCATCACTAATTGGTAATTGAGTTTACCCCCCTCAATAATGAGTAATTGAGTTTACCCCCTTAGATTTGCTATTTTTGACAAAAACACAAAGGTTGTGTTTGGCGTACGTGAAATAAATGTGACTACCAAGAACAATTATCATTCAATATGATTCCTCGTAGTTGTTCCACTTTACTTTTATTGTTTGATTTAGTCGGTAATAAAATCAGTAAAGATTGATTTTGGTTGTAATTTGTGATTTTATCATCTCATGCCAAACATGTCCTTAGTAGTTTTGCTAAAAATACAAAATTCAAGGGGGTAAGATCAATTATTAATTACTGAAGGGGGTAAACTCAATTTCTAATTAATTTTGAGGGGGTAAGTTTAAAAAACCCTTTTAGTTTTTTGCTCAACTTTTGGGAGAATACGGTTGCTAATACGTAGTTCAATCTTCCTAGAATTCGGTAAAATTTCTCTCTTTGTTTTATGTTTTCTCAATACTGGGTTAATATGTTACTTACTTTCTCTCTCTAGTTCTAGAATTTAAATTGCTCCAAATCTTTCTCTCTCAAGCTCTACGACCAACATAAAATTTTCTCAATATTTCTCTCTCAAGTTCCACAAACAACATTAAATTGGCCCATCTACTTCTACAAAATTTTTTATTTCTTTTTTTTTTGTTGAGTCAATCTACTTGATCAAAGAAAGAAATTAAAGACAAAACTTATCAATCTTGCTTGACTCTAAAAGGTATGTTTAATAATGATGGGAAAAATTTTGGTTGAATCTTGATTTAGATAATGAACTTTTATCATATTTGGAGGTTTGGATTAAAAAACTCATGATCTTTGGAGGTTTTTTAGTCAAACCCAAATTCATCCCTAGTCCATTTTTGTCCAAACCCAAGTTCAGAACTTTTTTGAGATTTTTTATCATTTTGTGTCAAATCCAAATTCAAATCTTCAAATTTTGTTTTCTTGAGTTTAATTTATGGGATATAAATTCTCTCACTAATTTGGATAAAATTTTTAATTTGGGTCTTTTAAATGTCATATTAACTTTGTAAATAATTTACAATTCTAGATTGCAAATTTTGTATGTGTTGATCCATTTTATCTTTTTATTTGAATATGTAGTCATGAATGGGTAAAACGATGGGATGTGCTATATCTGTAAGGAGCAGGACACAACTTCATTGAATGTTAGAGAAAAAAAATGTCTCAAATGCGGAGAAGGTATAATCCGTTGGTTATGAGTTGTCAAAAATGGTCCAAATAATGGGCGTCTATTTTTTAATTGTTCGGTGCGAGAATGTAAGTATTTCTTGTGGGATAAAAGTGAGTCATTTGATTCGAATAAGAAGACTAAATCGGATAAGAAGATTGACGTAGGAGAAGGAAGCACATCGTCGACGGAAGTGATAGAGCTTGAAAACATGTTTGAAAAATTGGCTCGAAATCTTGTCACACATGGAACTATCTGTGAGTATGATTTAAAGTTAGCTAATGCTTCATTTTCTGTTTGTCTCTTGCTGCACGACCGTATTGCTCAACAAATTGGTGTAAAGATGTTTTGTGACGCACATAAGCATCAAAAACTGCATTTACACCTTCAGTTTTGTGAGTACTTGACATACCGACCCAAAAAGAGTTCTTAAGGTATACTTGGACCCAACTATGTCTTAACTCATAAATTTCATAAAGCCACCTATGTTGATGCAAATCATACATTTGAAACATTTTAACCTAACCTTGCTCAAAATCAGCTTTGTATTGTGAATCATATATCAATTCGTGTATTGCCTAATTAATAGCCTCATAATTTTTCTTAGGGTTATTTCCCTAATGGCCCCCAACTTTGTGACCAGCTTCCCGCCTGGCCCCTTACTTTACGAAAAATACCCATATGGCCCCCTTCCGTTATAACACCGTCACTCTCTCTCCTCCATCATGTTTTCTCTCTCTACCAAGTCATGTCACATCATCTGTTACGCCACCTTATCATCTTCTCCGACTTGGGTCGCCGGCCGGCCAAATTTCCGGCCGGCGACCTTCAAATTTTTTTTTCTCTCTCTAAAAAAAATATATATTTTTTTTATTCTCTCCTCTCTCTAAACTCCGGCGAAGGGTTTAATAGAGTTGGTATTCTCTAAATTTGATGAGAAGGGGAAAAAGACTAGAGAGAGGAGGAGGCAAGGGTAAAGTGGTAGTGGGATTAAGGGTTTTGTAGGGTCTAAGGGGCGTCTTAGGGTTTATACCAGACGCCCCTTCTAATCCAACGGCTGAGGTATGTCCTGAAGAGACGAAATACCTCGCTCGTTGGATCTTAAGATCCCACCGGATTTTGAATCGGGCGGTATTTAATCGAGCAATAGACGGGTTTATCGGGTCGGGACGACTCGGATTTGAACCCTGTTAGAGTCCCGCCCACTAACACCCGCTTCGTCGGCCCGGGTATGCCCAGCTCGGGCTCCACCCGGTCTTCGGGTACTAATGGTCCGGGCGGATTGGGTCGGTCTCGGGTTTCCAGACCGTTTTCCCAGCCGTAGTTGTGATGTAGTGATTCTCCATTTCATATCTGCGCCAAGAGTGATTCTGATCGAAACTTTACAATTTGTATGACACTTCGCTCTAGATCTCAAGACATTTGCAGTTTTGCTAGGTCTGTTTCCTTCTCGATCACAAGCGAAAGCAATGTATCCAACAACTCCATCAACATTTCTTTTACTACTTCGCCTTCGTTGGAAATCCCATTTTGCTCCATACTTTCTGAAATTTTCGTACGCTTCTGCGGGATCATCATGATGTGTTCCATATTGGAGGGTCGTTCGTAAATCCTCTGAACTAATCTATGAACGATCCACGTCTTTTTCACTTCCATCAAAATCTTCTTCTACTTCTAATTCATCACCTGACTCTTCTACAACTATCGATTTTCCACGTACATCCTCCATGTATGTTTTCTAATTTCAAATAAAATAACATGAAAAAGTTGGAAATACAAGAAATTGCACAACGAAATGTTAGAAATACAAAGATCACATAGTCTATGTAGTATCTTTTACATACCTTACGGAAGAAATTTTAACAAGTAGAATTCAAATGTTGAAGAAAGAAGAACTTGAAGTTATTAGATGAAAAAACTAAGTTTTTGGAAGAAGGATGAGTGTTTAGAAGAAGGATGGGTGTTTAGAATAAGGATGAGTGTTATATAAATCTGAAATTTGCATTAAAAAAAGTCTAAATTCGAGATTTAATCGTAGTCATTGATTTCAATGGCCACAACTGAAAATAACAAATAAAAAGTCAGTCTTTTGGTAATTTAACATCAATTTTTTAATCCTAGCTACTGATATAATTAGTGGCTAGGACTAAAAGATCTTTAGATCAGAAAAGTAAAGATAGTACATGAAATGACATAAGTGATTTGACTATTCGACAAAAGGTCATAAATGCCCCCAGATCCATACATATACCAACATGGCCCCCGTTATCTCCAAACGGTTGTAAACAACCAGACTTTACTTCTCTTCTATTATTTATTTTCTTTCATATCAAAAGTAACAAAGTAGTTTGTCTTTTGTACAACTCACTCATGGAGTACAAAATGAAGTACACAAATGAAGTCTCCCTATCACTCTCGTTTAGGGAAATAAGAAAAATTATTCGAGGTAGAAAACTTTAAAGGGAATATGTGAATTTTGAATAATTATCCGGGGTGCAAAATTTTAAAAGGAAACAAGTCTTCTTCTTCCTCCTCATCTCTTACCACCAACTAGGGCTACCACCACTAACTCCGCTCACCACCTCTAAGTCCCGCCACCGCCATTTTTTTTTCTTTTTTTCTTCTTCCTCATCTCTCCTTCCAATAAAACTACAACCTCCATTTATTTTTCTTCTCTCTACACCCTCTATATTTCTCTCTGTACTCCTCCCTCTCTATTTCTCTTTTTACTTCCCCCTCCTCTCTCTCTTTATTTAATCTAAAAACATATATAATGGTTTATTGTATCAACAAAATGTATTGTATAAAACTAAAGAGAATGGTTTATTGATTTTCTGCATTCTCATTTTTTGTATTATTAAAGGCCAGTGCTTTTAACCACGTTGATATCTATGTGAGAAATGTTGATAATATTTTCAAAATATTTTGGATGGACCCGTTTCTTGGGTAGGATTAAGCCAGAATAACGAGGCTATGGTGTTTTTTTTTTTATCTATTTTGTTTTGTTCTCTCTATTCTTTTTGGTTTATTGATTTTCAATTACATTTAATTTGAAACCACTACACTGGTTTGCAGTTTTTTCAAATCAGTCAAGGGAAAACCCCAAACCATTGCCATTTTCCGTCGTTTTTTTCGCTGAAAAATGACTAGACAGTAAGAGAAAGAGAGAGGAGAGGAGACAAAAAGAGAAAAAAAACACTTCACTCAAAATGCTTTCTGTTGGTGGAGAAGATTTGAAAGATATATGAAGTATATTCTTATTTCCTTCATAGTCTTAGATTTGAGTATAACAATTTAGGCAAGATATGATATCTATATTGTGTTGCTTAAATTAGTTTCCTGTATTGATCTATAAAACTGATGGAACCTCACCTCCAAGATTCCATGAATGAGAAATACGAGCTCTCTTCTTCTCCCGTGGAGTAGGCTTAGCCGAACCACGTAAATCATTATCTATATTTTTTTCTTCTATATGGTATCAGAGCTACGTCAGATCCACTCCAATTTTGCGAACAAGAGAAGCTTCAATTCGAATCTGTTAAAATCCTTCCTGACTTACTGAAATTTGAGTCAATCTAACCTTCATCTCCATATTCATAAGCATTATTTGTTGGTGAAGAAACAACATCTTCAGAATTTTTTTTGATTGTTGGGTGAAGAAACAACATCTTCATAATTATTTCTGAAGAAAATTATATGCACAACATCCTCAATCTTCTTGATTGTAAGATTTAATTTTTTTCTTTAAAATTGAGAAGGAAGATCGTCTCTTTTGTTTGGGGAAGAAGATAGGGCTGCGCTTGTGTGCCTCTCGGTTGGATATTTTTTTCTCTTATACTTTGTTAAAAGTGATTCGGTGTTACTCATCTCAAGGTAAGTCCTTCAAATCCCTTCAGCTTTCTTAGAATTTATACTGGTTATTTGTTTTTTTTTTTTCTTATTGTGTGTTCTAATGGCGGAATGGATTACAATACTAGTTTAAAGTTATCTTATGTTCCTCTAGATGACCTTAATTGTGTTCGTTGGTCGAGAGCTGTTATGCTAGCTCTTGGTGGAAAAATGAAAACTAGTTTCATTGATAGTAATGCTAAATGTCCTGATCTAGCAGATCCTAAGTATGACGATTGGATTGCTAATGACCAACTTGTTAGATCATGGCTTTTAAACCCAATGGTACCGAATATTAGTGAAATATTTTCATTTTCTGAATCTGCAAAGGATCTATGGAAATCTGTATATGGGCATCAAAATAATGATGCACGTATTTTTGAACTTAAATGTGAAAATTCCAAAGTAGAGCAGGGTGAAAAATCGTTTACCGAACATCTCGGCACACTAAAGCGAATGTGGGATGAACTTGAGTTATATAGACCACATACAACTGATGCTAAGATTCTTTTACAAAAGGCAGAGGAAGATAAGATTTTTACACTTCTTAGTAGTCTCAAGCCAGAACATGATTCCTTAAAAAGCAATATCCTTATGAGTTCCACTTTGCCTGCTTTATCCAATGTTTGTGCTACTATTCAACGTGAAGAAACTCGAAAGAAGGCTATGAATTTTAAGAATTTTTCTGATATACCTGAATCGAGTGCTCTCATGGTTGAGAAGGAAGAAAAGGGAAAATATTTTAGTGGTGGAAGAGGAAAAATTATAAAAATAAAGGACGACGTGAAACATATCATTGTGACCATTATGGTAAAAGTGGGCACACAAAGCATCGATGTTGGGAATTGCATCCTCACCTCAAATCTAATTTTGAGAAAGGTAAAATTGATCGTGCAACAGTTGCTGATACTTCTATTACATTGAATCAACTAAGTCAATTACTTCAGCAAATGGGTAAGACTGAGCGTGCAAATATAGCTGATACATCTACTATTAATCAAATGAGTCATCTTTTCGAACAAATGAGCAAGTCTGTCTCATCTGAACAAAAACCTTCCACCTCTACTCACAGTTCAGGTACTTTACATGCTCTTCTAACTTCATTTGGTTCAAAATTTAATATTTGGATTGTTGATTCTGGAGCTACCGACCACATGGCTAACGACCCTTCATCTGTTAATGATTTTTCTTCTAAATCTCATATGCATAATGTTGTTGTGGCTAATGGAAGCACAATCCCTATTTCAGGAAGTGGGAAAGTTTTTTTTTTCTCAAATTGCTCTCCCTCTGAGGCACTTGTAGTTTCATCATTTTCTGTTCAACTTCTACCGGTCGGAAAGATCACAATTTTTTTAAATTGTAATGTTAGTTTTACACCTACTTCCGTCATCTTTCAGGATCGAAAGACGAATTTGATGATTGTTAAAGGACTACTCAAATGGCTTATACTTGTTCAACCCTCAGAATAAGGCGTGTCATACAACAAATCTTGTGCCAACTTCCATTCTCCATAAGCGTCTTGGGCATCTCTCTAGTCGTATTTTATCTCATACTTTTCCTACTTTTTCAACAGAGTTCAGTATCTGTGATGTTTGTTAGTTCTCTAAGCAAACTCGTTTACCATTTAATATTTCTACATCTAAAACTACTATGCGTTTTGTGTTAGTTCATTCAGACTTATGGGGTCCTGCTCCAGTTGATTCATATGATGGTTATAGATATTTTGTGTTATTTATTGATGATTGGTCTCGGGCAACATAGTTGTTTTTACTGAAATCTAAGAGTGATATGTATTCTGTTTTCGTAGATTTTTATTGCATGGTGAAAAATCAGTTTGATACTAAAATTAAATATTTTAGATCTGACAATGGCACAGAATATGTCAAAGGGTTACTTCCTCATTATCTCCGCAGTCAGGGTATTATACATCAAACGAGTTGGGTTGGAACACCGCAACAAAATGGTGTTTCAGAACGCAAAAATAGACATGTGTTGGAAATTGCTCGTGCCCTCATGATGTAAATAAACGTTCCCAAAAGGTATTGGCCTCATAGTATGGTAACTGTTACGTATTTGATCAATAGACTTCCTACTCGAATCCTTAATTTTGAATCTCCATTAGAAGTTCTAAAAGGGCATAAACCTGATATCTCTCATCTTCGGGTATGCGGTGTAGGGTTTTGTGTATCCTATACACTAACTAGTGTTGTAAGCGGAATCTCAAACATCTCATGTTTAACACTAGATTGCCCAGGATCGACATGCATAAACTAATCAATGAACTAGAGAGGGATAAATACCTTAACGCGTTTTTCCCTCGAACCATTCCAATCGCATGCAAAGATCGAGAGCTCCAACTGTAGCTCCTCTACTTGAGACACCGAGTGAATAGACTTGATCTCCCTTCCTTTCAGACTGCTAGGACTTACTAGAAGGTTGAGAAGAACTCTTCTTCTTGACTAGATTGATAGAATGGGAACTTTTCCTCTATATTCCTCTCTCTCCAATAGTTGTATATTCAGAGAGAGACAGCTGTATATTTTTCCTTAGAGAAAAATCCACACCTTTTCTGTTCTCAACTGACCCAATATATAGACAAACCCCAATTAGAATCTCATTCAGATTAGGTTTTCTATTTTCTGGGTCACAGAAAAGATAATTACCAAAATACCCTTTTTGGGGTATTTTGATAATCCCCTTAAGTGTGGCCGGCCAGGGCAGCCCACCATGGGCCTTATGTGGCCGGCCCACTTACTCTGGTCGGCCATCTCATGGCCGGCCCAAAGAGCCTTCCTTCTATCTTGTCCCGAATCTCCATTCGGACCCTTTCGGCCTTTCCAGTCGAATCCCATCCAACTTTAGCCAGTTCCCGTCTAGTCAACTCTCTCCGATCAAGCTACCACTCTTATGTGTAACCCGTTGTAGGATCTGGTCTATGTTAGCTGCGAATCAACTCCTTGATCCGACGATCGTAGTTGGCTTCTAGCAAAGCATTACGACCCCTAATTGGACCGGACTGGATGATCTTTACGTGTGGTCATCGTTATCCTAACTGACAAATTGATCGCATTGCCACCTTGGTCGAAGGACACTCCTTCGGAAGGACATCTCCTTCAGACCGAACGGATAAATCCTTCAGTCTCCCACTTGTACTTAGAACAAGTGCAATGCTCGATTCCCATGTCTCCTAGTATCTCATCTGATACGTCACACCGTTCAGACTTTCTTGATCCAGAGAACAACTGTCAATTCAAATGATTAACTCTTAATCCATTTGAGTGTGGCCACACATTTTCCAGTTGCTTCTCCTCAAGTGGCCCGGAGATACTTATTCCTAACTTAATAGGAGGACATCATCCAGTCTTGTACTCTCACTTAACTTCATGTCTATCCTGTCTCCCCCAGTATGCTGCCTTTATAACCTCCTTTTACGGCGCGGCGTTTGACAGTACCAAAGTTTGACATTCCTTACATAAGATGAGTGGAGCACTCATGTTTACGGAATCTCTCCAATCTTGCCTATGAGAGTTTGTGACGCCTTTTTCAACTCCTTGAAAAAACTCTCATCTTTGGGTTAATCCAATGTAGATTCCTCAATCTACATCCATGTAATTGACTTAAATACCATATTCCTATAGCCCATGGAACTGCGCTATCAGTCAATTCCCATGCTAGTCTTCTTGAGTCATTGTTGTCCATGCAATGACCTGGACTAGGGACTCTATAATGAATCTATTCCACGTTCACTTAGTAGGGTTCCATTTACCAGATCACGTATCTGATAAACCTACCTGGAATTCCTCATTATTTTGGACCGTCATTAAACACTAAACCATTATTTAACGACAGAAATAACTCCTTTATTTCTTTTTATTGAATGTAGCTAATTGATTACATGAAAACCCTTTTTCATTAATCCAATTACAACCTAAAGCCATTCATCGATGCGCTTTATACCTATGTCCCTTCTATGACTCTCATACTTGGGCTGAGGCAGTGGTTTAGTTAACGGATCGACAACGTTGTCGTCCGTATCGACTTTGCAAATGACCACATCCTTTCGCTCAGTGATTTCCCTAATCACGTGGTACTTCCTTAGGATATGTTTGGATTTCTGGTGTGCCCTTGGTTCCTTAGCCTGGGCGATAGCTCCATTGTTGTCACAATATAGAGTAACCCCATTTTTTTATGCTAGGAACTACACCAAGTTCGGAGATAAACTTCTTTATCCAAACTCCTTCCTTCGCTGCTTCCGAAGCGGCAAGGTATTCTGCTTCTGTGGTAGAGTCTGCTACAGTAGTCTGCTTTGAGCTCTTCCAGCTTACTGCTCCTCCGTTTAGACAAAAGACATAACCCGACTGCGATCGGAAATCATCTCTGTCCGTTTGGAAGCTCGCATCCACATGGCCTTCCACGATTAGTTCGTCTTTCCCGCCATACACCAAGAAGTGATCCTTAGTCCTTCTCAAGTACTTCAGGATATTTTTGGCTGCGGTCCAGTGTTTCTCACCTGGATTAGATTGGTAACGACTACACATACTCAAAGCATATGAGACGTCTGGGCGAGTGCAGACCATGGCGTACATGATAGATCCTATTGCCGAAGCATAAGGCACCTTCTTCATGTGTGCTAGCTCATCAGGATCTCGGGGACACTGAGTCTTGCTAAGCGTCGTACCATGTGTCATGGGTAGGAATCCTCTCTTAGAGTCTTCCATCTTGAACCTCCCAAGAATCTTATCTATATAAGTCTCTTGACTAAGTCCAATCATCCTCCTCGATCTATCTCTATAGATCTTGATGCCCAATATGTATTCTGCATCTCCTAGGTCTTTCATTGAAAAACACTTCCTAAGCCACTCTTTCACGGAGTCAAGCATAGGAATGTCATTTCCAACGATCAGTATGTCATCCACATACAGCACCAAGAAAACTAGGTTGCTCCCACTAACCTTCTTGTATACACAAGATTCCTCTTCATTCTTCAGAAAACCAAACTCTTTGATTTTCTCGTCGAATCGAAGATTCCAGCTCCGACTTGCTTGCTTCAACCCGTAGATGGACCTTTGAAGCTTGCAAACCTTTCCAGCATTCCCGGAATCCTCAAAACCCTCAGGCTGTGTCATGTACACATCCTCTTCCAGTTTACCGTTCAGGAAGGCGGTTTTGACATCCAATTGCCAAATCTCATAATCGTAATGAGCTGCAATTGCTAGAATAATCCTAATGGACTTAAGCATTGCGACAGGGGAAAAGGTTTCTTCGTAGTCTATACGCTGGACTTGTCTGTAACCTTTTGCCACGAGTCTAGCTTTGAAAACGCTCACGTTTCCATCCTTGTCTGTTTTCATCTTGAAAATCCATTTGCATCCTATGGGTTTTACCCCATCGGGCAAATCAACCAAGTTCCAAACTTGATTCTCAGACATGGATTCCATTTCGGATTTCATGGCTCCCAGCCATTTTTCGGAGTCTGGGCTCGTCATAGCTTCTTTGTAGGTGCTGGGTTCATTATCCTCCACCAACAACAACTCTTGTCGTTGAGATAACTCAATCAGCCTTGCGGACCTACGCGGGGCTTGAACAACAGGTGAGACACTCTCAACTCCTTGAGGGTTCTCCTGCGAATCACATTCGCTCTGCGCGGGAGGATCTCCGAGATCTACCATCTCATCCCCTCTTTCCTCTTCTATCGGCTCATAATAGTTAGGAATCGCGACTTCTGACATCGGTGCAACGGTGCCAGTTTGTTGCTCAGATCGAACCTCTTCGATCTCTATATTTCTCCCACTTGTCTTCTTGGAAAGGAACTCCTTTTCAAGGAAGACACCATCACGAGCAACAAACACTTTGTTCTCTGACGGGTTGTAGAAGTAATACCCCTTTGTCTCCTTCGGATAACCGACGAAGAGACACTTGTCTGATCTTGGTGCTAGTTTATCTCCTTGTAAACGCTTTACATAAACATCGCAACCCCAGACTTTGAGAAAAGACAACTTTGGAACCTTTCCAGTCCATATCTCATATGGCGTCTTTTCTACAGCTTTTGACGGAGCTCGGTTAAGTGTGAAAGCAGCCGTTTCTAGAGCATACCCCCAGAAAGTGTTAGGAAGATCGGCTAAGTTCATCATCGATCGAACCATGTCCATCAATGTTCGATTCCTCCTCTCGGACACACCGTTCATCTGAGGTGTTCCTGGAGGAGTGAGTTGTGAAACTATTCCGCAACTCCGAAGATGATCCTCAAACTCTTGACTCAAATACTCACCACCTCGATCCGATCGAATGGCTTTTATTTTCTTGCCAAGCTGATTCTCTACTTCATTCTGGAATTGTTTGAACACTTCAAACGATTCCGACTTATGCTTCATTATATATACGTAACCATATCTAGTGAAGTCATCAGTGAACGTTATGAAGTAGCCATAGTTACCTCTCGCAAGTGTACTCATAGGTCCGCATACATCCGTATGTATCAGTCCTAAGGGTTCACTCACCCGATCTCCTTTCCCCTTGATGGACGATCTTGTCATTTTGCCCACTAAGCATGGCTCACATGTATCGTACGATTCCAAATCACACGATCCCAGAAGTCCATCTGCATGAAGCTTCTGCATGCGTTTCATGTTAATGTGACCCAAACGACAATGCCAGAGATAGCTTTGGTTAGAATCATGAGTACGAAGCCGTTTCGTGTCTATGTTCAGGATTTCGTCTTCTATGTTCACAACATAAAGACCATTACGCAGCTTAGCACTGGTATAGAACATCTCACCCTTGTATAAAGAACAACTCTTGTCCTTTATTATAGCGTGATATCCCTCTTTGTCTAACACCGACGCAGAGATGATGTTCCTTGATATAGTCGGTACGTAATAGCAATTACGTAGCACTAATATCAACCCAGTCTCTAAACTGAGCTTGAAAGTTCCTACAGCCACAGCAGCAACTCTTGCCTTATTTGCGACTCGTAGAACCATCTCGCTCTTTGTCAGATACCTGACCTCCTTGAGCTCATCTAATTCTGAAATTATATGTGCTCCACATCCGGTATCATATACCCATGAGGGAGAGTCAGCCATATCTGCCAAATTGACCTCTATAACATAGGCACCGACTTCCACTTCCCTTTCTGGTAGCTCTATTACGCTTTCTTTCTTTGAAGCATCGAGAACTCTTCTCTGATCTTCCTCCCAATCTAGAAAGTCGTATAGATCTCTATCTAAATGTGAACTAATACTATTTGCCATCTCTACTCTACAGAAACAAAATAAGGATTTTGCTAAGTACTACATTCAATGTTTACGCAAAAACTCTTTTTGCCATATTATTCAATGAAAACCGTCCCCCTATGAATAATACGATTCCAAGATCCCATTCCTGTGAAGCTATGCGTACTTTGGCACTGCCCTTAACTTCACCCTCCTGGGTGAGTAACTCCTTACTGATCATATCTCATATGACTCTTGGTTGATGAATAACACTTTATGTGTTAAATTCATCCTTTTGCCTCGAAATCCAAAACTCTTTTGCTGACTCGTTGAGAATAACCATTTAGACATGTAGACCTCTTCATAGGTCTACCCGTATTGTCCCGAGGTAAAAGATGGCACCCTGCTTTGGCATGACCCATCATCGATGAACAAGGGCGCAACAGGTGTCTTAATCTGGGTAGGCATTACTCAAAATTCTTTTTGGGGACTCTTACGTTTTTGTTTGCATGCATTACTGTGAACTCTAACATAATCATACACCACACAAAACGTAAATAAGTAAATGCGCGCGAGAAAATAAATCAAGCAGACATGATCCTAGTATGGCCCCTAACCTAAAAGATCTAATCTTCTTAGGTTCTTTGCTTGTTTAGCCTCCGTTCGCCTGGATCTCCATCCTCGAACATCCATTGAATTCTCCCACTCGAACCACGATCTCATCCTTTGGCTCTTCAATGGACTCAATTGTACCCTAAACTCTAATTACAAGACTCAACGATTCGCAGATCGTATAAAACTTGAAATTAAATTAATTACATCGGGCACCCATCCGTGCTTAAAAACAAGATAGAACAATTCTATGGCCATACTAGAACCCGCATTCACATCCATACATACATAATAATATGACATTCATAAAACACCCAAGTATGTATGAGATTCGCTTACTTAGGTCGAATCTAGGTTTGCTATGTTCTAGATAGCTTTTCGGGAGATACTACCGACATCTCTATGTCTAACGTGCCTTAAGTCTAATTATCTCATAATTGTGACTAATGGCTCATTTTGGTTTTATCCTAAAAGATTTTGAAATCGTTTTGGAAAAACTCCGATTCAGGCTTTGGTTGGCCCGGGTCACTTTCGGGAAAAATATGGTCAAAGTCGGAAGAAGAAAATAGAAACCTCCCACTTAAGTCAAGGCCCAAAAGACCCGAGTCTAACTCCAAAGACTTAAGTCAAACTTGGTCAAGGGACCCTTTGACTAGACCCAGTCAAGTCTCGGTCAAGGTCTGAACCAAGGTCGGACCCGGATTGGCACGTTCCAGACCGTGCCAAGTCCCTCGGATGGTCGCGTCCTGGCCCTAGGCCAGACGCTTCCTAGCCCTGCAGACGCGTCCTAGACGCTCTGCCCAAGCTTGTGCTTCTCGGACTCCCAGTCCGAGACAGCTTCTGGTCTCACCAGACGCGTCCCAGACGCGTTCTGGAAGGTCCAGTCTTGGTCGCGTCTGGATTCTCAATCCGAGACGCGTCCGGACTTCTCTCTGTGGTCGCGTCTGGAAGACGCGACCTCAGGTGCCAGACGCGGATCCTTCGGGATCCCTGTCCGAGACGCTCTCGGACGCGTCCTAATCCGAGACGCTCTCGGATTCCTAGTCCGGGAAGGACTGGGACGCGTCCTGAGCGTCCGCGACTGGCCAGACGCGTCCTGGTCAGTCCGGTCTCCTGGACAGCACCATCTTCCATCTATTTTTCGATTTCTTCCATCTTTTTGCTGCTGTTTTTGATGAATCTTCATCCAAAAACCAGCAATTTGAAAACTCTTTTCAAAAACCATCCACTTTAAAATTTTATTTTGAAAACTCTTTTCAAAAACACCAAATTTTAAAGTCTTCCCATTGAAACTCTTTCAATTTTCTATCCGATTAAGTCTAAATCTAATTTAAACTAATCAATTTCATGTCTAAATCCCTATTTAAACATAAAATCATCTAATCAATCAAGCTCGAATCTAATTCGACTAGTCAGAGATAGTTTCATGCAACCGGCTCGTGATGCCACTGTAGGGTTTTGTGTATCCTATACACTAACTAGTGTTGTAAGCGGAATCTCAAACATCTCATGTTTAACACTAGATTGCCCAGGATCGACATGCATAAACTAATCAATGAACTAGAGAGGGATAAATACCTTAACGCGTTTTTCCCTCGAATCATTCCAATCGCATGCAAAGATCGAGAGCTCCAACTGTAGCTCCTCTACTTGAGACACCGAGTGAATAGACTTGATCTCCCTTCCTTTCAGACTGCTAGGACTTACTAGAAGGTTGAGAAGAACTCTTCTTCTTGACTAGATTGATAGAATGGGAACTTTTCCTCTATATTTCTCTCTCTCCAATAGCTGTATATTCAGAGAGAGAGACAGCTGTATATTTTTCCTTAGAGAAAAATCCACACCTTTTCTGTTCTCAACTGACCCAATATATAGACAAACCCCAATTAGAATCTCATTCAGATTAGGTTTTCTATTTTCTGGGTCACAGAAAAGATAATTACCAAAATACCCTTTTTGGGGTATTTTGATAATCCCCTTAAGTGTGGCCGGCCAGGGCAGCCCACCATGGGCCTTATGTGGCCGGCCCACTTACTCTGGTCGGCCATCTCATGGCCGGCCCAAAGAGCCTTCCTTCTATCTTGTCCCGAATCTCCATTCGGACCCTTTCGGCCTTTCCAGTCGAATCCCATCCAACTTTAGCCAGTTCCCGTATAGTCAACTCTCTCCGATCAAGCTACCACTCTTATGTGTAACCCGTTGTAGGATCCGGTCTATGTTAGCTGCGAATCAACTCCTTGATCCGACGATCGTAGTTGCCTTCTAGCAAAGCATTACGACCCCTAATTGGACCGGACTGGATGATCTTTACGTGTGGTCATCGTTATCCTAACTGACAAATTGATCGCATTGCCACCTTGGTCGAAGGACACTCCTTCGGAAGGACATCTCCTTCAGACCGAACGGATAAATCCTTCATGCGGGTGTGTGTGTTATGTTCACCAACAAACACAAAATCGTGACAAATTTGATGCCCGATCAAGTAAATGTGTTTTGTTTGGATATTCTTCAACTAAAAAGGGGTATGTAATAATCTTACAACCAAAAAGTATATGATTTCTCGGGATGTTTTATTTGATGAAGATCATGCTTATTTTCAATCTGAATCTGGGAGTCGGTCCCAGGGGGAGTATATGGCTGACATGGTACCGCTTCCTGCCAGAGATAATAATTCCATGCCACTTCCTACTATTAATAATGAATCCTCTAACAATGATGTTGAACTTGTTGAATCAACAAATCAACCAATACCAACTCCGACAAATAATGATCCCAGTGATAGGATAAAAGAACAAATCATACCTCCTCAAAGTGAAGCAGTTCCAATACTAAGAAGGTCTGGTAAAGAGACAAGACCTCCAGAAAAAATGGAAGATTTCTTCACATACCATGCGGTTGCTTACCCTTTGGAGGCCCATTTGACTTATGACAATGTTGCTCCTTCACATTCTGCCTTTTTAATTGCAATATCGAGTGATCAAGAGCCAAGAAATTTTACAGAAGCTCGATCCAACCCAATCTGGATGAAAGCTATGAAAGAAGAGTGCAAGCTTTTGAAAACAAGACGTGGGAACTTGTAAAGTTACCACACGGAAAGAAAACTGTTGGCTGTCGTTGGGTATATAAAACTAAATACAAAAGTGATGGAAGTATAGAACGACATAAAGCGATGTTGGTTGCTAAGGGGTTTACTCAAAGATATGGAGAAGATTACAAAGAAACCTTTGCTCCAGTTGCCAAGTGAACACCTTTAGAGTTCTTATGTCTCTTGCAGCTAACAAAGATTGGAAGTTATTTCAGATGGATGTGAAAAATGCATTCCTACACGGTAATCTTGAAGAAGAAGTCTACATGAGTATACCGCCGCCTGGTCATCCTCAAGAAAGCAACATTAATCTAGTATGCAAATTAAAAAAGGCGATATACGGTCTTAAACAGTCGCATCGTGCATGGTATTCTATGTTGAGTTCAGTTCTTATAAAGGATGGGTTGAAAAGAAGCTCAGCCGATCCATCTTTATTTATAAAAGAAAAGTAACTCTGGAATTACTATTTTGTTGGTGTATGTTGATGATCTTGTCATTACTGGTGACGATGAACATGAGACCGAAAAACTTAAACATCTACTTCACAAGAGGTTTGCTATCAAAGACTTAGGAATATTAAAATATTTCCTGGGTATTGAAGTTGCTTACTCAAAAAAGGGGATTTTTCTGAATCAGAGAAAGTATGTTTAGACTTGTTAAGAGAGACGGGAAAAATGGGAGTAACACCAGTTGATACTCCAATTGAAAAAGGTGGTAAGATTAACGAGAAAGGTGAATTACTATTAGATATTGGTCAATTTCACAGGTTAGTTGGTAAATTAATTTATCTTACCATTACTCAACCTGACATATCTTATGCATTGAGTTTAATAAGTCGCTTTATCCATTCCCCAAAGTCTAATCATATGGATGCAGCAACGAGGATCTTGCAGTATCTAAAAGGATCACCAGGAAGAGGAATATTGATGCGCAAGAATGATGATGATTCTGGACACTCCATTTCAGCCTACTCTGATGCTGATCGGGCTGGTTGTCCAGTTGATCGAAAATCAACAACAGGTTATTGCACTTTTGTTGGAGGTAATATGGTTACATAGAAGAGTAAGAAACAAAAATTTCGTTGCTCGATCTAGTGCAGAAGCAGAATATCGTGACACGGCATCAACTACTTCCGAGATTATATGGCTTAGAGCCTTGTTAGAAGAACTAGGTTTTGCTTCATCTCAACCCACCAAGATGTTTTGTGATAACCAAGCTGCTATGCATATTGCCTCGAACCCGGTATTCCACGAAAGAACGAAGCACATTGAAGCGGACGGCCACTTTGTCCGAGACCACATAAAGGCTAATAATATGTGCACTCCCTTTGTTCGTACTGATCAACAACTGGCAGATATTTTTACAAAAGGATTACCGGCTAAAAATTTTTAAGAGATTTTGTTCAAGTTGGGCTCTATTGACATCTTCGCACCAACTTGAGGGGGAGTGTTGGTGGAGAAGATTTGAAAGATATATGAAGTATATTCTTATTTCCTTCATAGTCTTAGATTTGAGTATAACAATTTAGGCAAGATATGATATCTATATTGTGTTGCTTAAATTAGTTTCCTGTATTGATCTATAAAACTGATGTAACCTCACCTCCAAGATTCCGTGAATGAGAAATACGAGTTCTCTTCTTGTCCCGTGGAGTAGGCTTAGCCGAACCACGTAAATCATTATCTCATTATCTATATTTTTTCTACTATAGTTTCCCTCTAACAATTGGAAAAAAATGAGTCAACTAAAACTGACTAATTTTTGAGAAAGTCTTTACACCTCGGATACTTTTCTTATAATATTTAAAGACGAAGATAACTACAATTCCTGGATTTAATACCCATAAGTATGCAAGTGCGTTTATACTTTCCAGCCTAGCTTACAATAAATCCTCCAATACCCAAAAGGTCATGGATTGATCTGGTATTAAGAGAAAATAGCTCACCTTCTTGTACTACTTTTATGTACGATTATAGTTAGTGTCTTTTATTTTATATCTAATATGTTTCGGTTGTATTGTTATTTGTTACTCAGTTGAAGATGGATAGACAGTGGAACTCATATTATATATACCGTTCATCGCCATGAGAAATCAGAAGGCGAAATCAGAAGGCTCCCTTATTATAATTTTCTAGATCACATATGTAGTAACACATATATCAACATATGGTATATTCAAAACAAGAAAAAAACGACATGAGGTAAATACATTAGGTGATCTTGAGGTAAATGCAGATTAACTACAAATCTATCCCAAACAAGTTATAAATGTAGAAACCGGATCTATTTTTTGTCAATTTGGCAACCAAACGTTTTCCAAATCAAGATCAGGATGGACCATTGGATTTGTCTCGTCGAGCTCTTGAATTTAGACATAAAGTTTGTCAGAATCCGATTTCATATGAATGAGTTATCATTGATTTACTTCGGAAAGATATAGGGATAACTACAACATGTAGTTTTATTATTAGAACCGTATTGGAAAAATAAGGAAAGTTCTACTTCCTTATATAGACTTATCCTTATGTTACTAATAATAGATTGGTTGGGATGATGGGATGCTTGGCGTGGTTTGCACCACGCATCACGCACACGCGGCGTGGTCGTTTAGGGCGCTTTAGAGGCGCCCGCACGCACTTTGCACTTACGCATCGTCGCGAGGAGTGATTGGAGCCTTGGATTTTACGATCATAGATATGATCTGACGGTCAGGAATATTTGGCGCTCTTAAGATAGATCCGTTGATGATCTAACGGTGGGCGTTCAATGCGCAAGATCTTAATACATCCGTTAAGATCTGACGGTCAACATGGCACCCGAAAACCAACAGTCAAATATGACTGTTGGGAAGCATCCATTCATCTATAGGCACCCATACGAAGTGGTGTCAATACCCCTATAAATAACCATGAGAATTCAGCAAACAAATCATTAGTTTTTTGCATTTCTGAGCATTCATTTTCAAGCATTAGAGTTTAAGGATCGTTGTTCAGAAGTTCAAATTACTTACAAAGTTCGTCAGACTATCATAACTAAGAGGTACCATCTTTACTTTGATAGGTAATCCATTTTATCCTGGGAGACATACACCATTACTGTTGGTACTGATATACAGGGTGTAAATTGTCTTAAGGACAGAGGTATCCTCGACTCGGATATTTTACATTTGATTTTTCTTTTTATAATAACTATTGTTATCTTAATTGTTAGAAGATAACTTTCTCTGATTTATCAGATAGAAAGACAAACAAAAGTGGGTGTACTCTGTTTTGTTAAAAACAGAAAGATTAAGAACTATTCTCTTAAAAGAGAACCGGGGAAACAACAATAAGTACTAGAATTACATAGACTCTTTGATCACCATAAGTAAATACCACAAACCATTAGAATCAAACCCAATACAAAGAAGAGGGAACTCCCACACTTAATAACCACTCCAACAATACAGGAAACGGATACAAACTGCATAAACGCGCAAACTTACACACATACATAAACACACCAGCCCTATATATTTCTACCAGGAGTCCAACTGGTTATATTGTTTAAGCTTGATTGTGGAGGAGATGAAGGTATTGTCCCATGCTGTTAGTAATAAGAGCTACAAGTTCTTTATATCCATCAGGAGCAGGGATATATTCGTTAAGTTCGTTTCCACAGTTAAGAAACCATCTTACGTAGCTACCATCAGATGCTTCCTTTGGAAATACATTGAGAGTGGCTTCAAAACTCTTACAATGCTTCGTAATATCTCCATCCAATACTTTGAATGTCATGGATCTCTTCTCTTCATCTATTGCATTCACTGTCTCCTTTACCACCAACGTTGGACCCGTTCCTATGACATTCAAGAAGTAAATAGAGTGAAAATAGTCTCATGCACGTGGGAAAATAAAAACACCACTGCATCATAAGTAGCCGCTTTCATATTTGCAAAAATTCACAAGATATGAAGCATAACCGTAGTTATAGATAATCATGCCTTTGTCTTTCTGTCTTAACAACTGTTCAGTTTCTCTAATTAAATTTCAAAACTAACCTAGATAGTTAGAGGCACACTGGATCCCATAGAAAAAATTGAGTGTTTTAGTTGGGTCGTATATATTTCACTAAAGTACCGCCTAATTCAAATTAAGTATAAAATGGTATATGTTTATGCCTTACCGAGGACATATTTCCATAGCCTGACTGTGCCAACACTTTTCCCGTCTCCCTTAAGAACTTGAACACCCTTCATGATTTGAGGAGCAAGCGTAGGAAGTTGGGTCATGTTATGCCTAAACAAATTAAAGAACTGATCAGCAGAGCACTTGACCTCAGCTTCAACCTTAACACCCATTACAAATTTAGCCATTCCAAGGATCAACACAAAATACCCTAATTTCAGAAAGGTGTGGGAAATGGGAGCAGCCATTTTGATTCCAAGGAAGTTACTAGAAAAGAAGCTAGCTAGTTAAGATAGGAGATACTTGATGGGATATTCAAGGGAACTAACTTCAAGGGGTTTATATATTAATGTAAAGAAGCTTAAGATGGTTTAATTAACTATATAAGTACAAACATTATTGTACATGTAATCACTTTAATTACTTGGTGTGCTCTCAACTAGCATTTCTTGTTCATGTGTAAGAATATTACTCGAAATCATCAATATTATTTGCAATTATCAACACTTTAACTACAATATTCGAGTATCATCGAATCAAAAATAAAGAATACACTATTGTAAAGCAAATTATTATATGGCCAGAACCGGAGAATAGTGCTTAAAACAGGTGTCGAGCATAACAGAAGCACTAAAGGATAAAAAATTAAGGAGCATACCTCTTATGGATAGGGATATCCATATCAAATGAGCTAGTGTGATGGCTATGATTGTAAAATCGGGGATATTTAATTTTGATTTTTTAGTTCCATGGTAAATACAAATAGTTAGTGGAATATATTTAATTGAATGTGGACTGCATAATTATAAATTTACATAACTAGTGGAAAATTACTCAAATATATAAGTATTATTTCATATTTTAAGAGATGATCTACTTAAGGTCATTTACTTGCATATAAACTTAAGTTCCTCTCATGTTACTTCAACAAAAAAAAAGTTCCTCTCATTGGGATTAACTCTGTGTATAGACCTAGTTTTGGTATCATATTAAGCTTGTGGTGTCAAAATCAAGTGGAATATAAGTGGAGATGTAATAGGTATTATGTAGCTTTTCCGTAAGCCTTTTTGTTGTCCAGTAGGATTATTTAAGTTTCACAGGTTTCATAGCATACTTCGAATCATTTCCTGCCAACTTGACACCAAAGCCATGTCCCTGTCTAATAGCACATTTAGCACTTCATACTTGAATCCAACTAAGGATCAACAAACCTAGATAACTAAATTTGATGTCACAAGTGGATGTTAATGCAAGTGAAAAGGAAGAATAGTTCATTTATATCTTACATCAAATTCAAGAGTTGTTTTGACTTGATTTTAGACATACTCCAAATATGTCTGGAGATCCCGGGTTCGATCCCCAAAGGAGGTGGAATCTCTGAATTGTTGAATTTGGGATTATTAGGGCATAAATAATGTAAGTGAGCTTTATGCCATAGTTAGTTGGGCTTTAGGCCATAGTTTAGTTGGACTTTAAGCCTGTTCTGGTTTAATCAGGCAATTACCGAGCTTATCACATCTTTGATGTATCAACGCTATTGTAACGACTATCGTACATCGAAGTCAAATTCCAAAAAAAGAAAAGAAAGGCTAAATGGAGTAGTATGACCAATTAGATAGAGCCCAGGTAGTTGACAAATGGGGAAGTCTTTATAGGCACCACCAAATAAGTCAGCCTAATCTAAATGAAATAGTTGAAGTTCCCCTTGACCTAAAGGCGCCTCATTTCCACGTGAACTCCCACAAATTTTGGTGAGAAATTTGGTCCAAGTCTCTATGAAAAGTTTTGTTTAGTTAAAAAAGACTTATCATATTTTCTTCTCTTTAGCTAGCTATGGTATTTTTGCAATTTACATAAAGAGATAAAAGAGGGTTATTTCTCGAAAAACCCCCTACTTTGTGATCAGCTTCCCGCGTAGTCCGTTATTCAAATATACTCAGATCGCCTCTTTTTTCCGTTACCGTTAAATGTCTGTTAACTCTCTTTCCTCCATCTCATCACCTCTCTGTGCCACGTCATCTCTCTCTGCCACCTCCACTTAAGTTTTTTTTTTCTCTCTCTCTCCACCTCACCTCTCTCTTCTCCGACGACTTTCAAAGATAAAAAAGAAATTTCTCTCCTCTCTCTCTACTTTGCGACCTTCGCCGGAGTGTTTAGAGAGACAGAGAGAGGAAATAATTTTCTTCTTTTTCTTTTGTGTTCGAAAGTCGCTGACCAGAAAATTTCTCAGTCGGCGACCTTCACTGGAGAAGAGAGAGAAAAAAAATTAAGTTGACGTGGCAGAGAGAGATGGCGTGTCAGAGAAAGGTTATGACATGGAGGAGAGAGAGTTGACGGACATTTAACGGTAACGAGAAAATGAGGCTATCTGAGTATTTTGATAAAGAGGGGGCTATGCGAGAAGCTGGTCACAAAGTAGGGGGCCTTTCGAGGTTAACCCTAAAAGATGTAACAACCGCCGCAACTCCACCACCACGTATACACACCACCACCGCTACCTCATTACCAAGACAACAATCGACAATTCTTTCCGTACTACTACCACCACCAGTACTAAAATTATCATCACCACTTCAGGTAAAGTTCTAATAGCTGATTTTTTTTTATTTTTATGTCTTTATGAAATTCTAATTTTGTGTTCTATTAATTTAATTTCTCATTATTTACATTTTTTTATTAATATAGATTAAATAAGTATGTCATCTTAATAGCTTATGTGAAAAAACTTCTTTTACCAAACGGCACACTTTGGCTTTGTAAGATAAAAAAACACTTTTATTTATTTAGCATACCAAACAACTCAAATGGACCATTAAAAAAGCATTTTGGTTTAAAGGCTAGCATAAAAACTCTCAATATAAGTTATATACGTACCTAAATGATGCAAGAGATTTAAAAGATATTTTGAATTTTCAAATATCTTAAAATATAGTAATTTTAGTAGCCTAATATCTTGGGGTTGAGTAGAGAATTATTACATTGTGTAGCTTAATATCTTTAAGAAATTTTATAAGTTTTAGATTTTAATATTTTATTTATTTAAAAGTTGTAATTAGAGTTTGAATATTGTGATTAAAAATCCCTAATACTATATAGAGGGGGTGCAGTGGTACTTTCATCAATTCAGTTTTATCAATAAAATTTTAGTTTTTTCTGTTTTTCGCTGCTCATGAAAAGGATATAGATCCGGTACCAAGATTATATCTTATCTTCTTGTATTATTTTTATGGTTTATCTTTTTTATCTATTTTGCTTTTATTGTGTATTATTTTCTGATCATAATTGGAGATTGAGGGATTGTTTACTGCTTATATATATATATATATATATATATATATATATATATTAAACAATCAATAAACATAAGATATAAATACATTACATGAAGGTGTAGCAAAGATTAATGCATAAGATATAAATACATTACATGAAGGTGTAACAAAGATTAATGTGGACAGAGCTTGGTCAAACTCAAGAGGCGGGGCAGCAGCAGTGATTAGAAACCATGAAGTACAGTTTATCGCCGCCGCAACCAACATCTTTTCGGCAAATAGTCCAATTGAAGTTGAAGCAAAATCGATGCTTTTGGGCATCGAACTAGCTAGACGTCTGAACACAAGAAAATGTATCTTCGAGGGAGACTCACAAGATGTGATCAAGGCCTGCACCTCGCCAATTGAAGAATCACCGTGGAGAATTAAAAGCATTGTTGCAGAAATCTTTGATCGTCTGAACACTTTCGAAGAATTCAGGTTCAAATTTACGCATAGAGAAACCAATTTCGTGGCTCATAATCTTTAATCGTCTGAACACTTTCGAAGAATTCAGGTTCAAATTTACGCATAGAGAAACCAATTTGGTGGCTCATAATCTCGTTAAATATGCAGTTGATAATCGACTTGTAAACACTTGGGTAGGCCAAGTACCACCTACATGTATCAGTGAATCTATCTTAGTTGATAGTCTTCACTCTTCTGACTTCTCATTAATTCTTTGATTCTTAATGAATAATAGGCTAAAGCCACTTTTTAAAAAAAAAGAAAAAATACATTACATAATGAGGTAAATACATATCAAGGGCAAATCTATCCCAAAGTAATTACATAAACTATTTCACCAAGTAAATACCATAAACAATGGGAATTCAACCCAATAAAGACCCCAAAGGACGAAGGAACTGCCACAACTTATTTAACCACTCAAAGGAAATAAACACAAACTGCATAAACAAGCCACAACCACGAGGTAAGCAGACGCATATATAAGTGTCTCTGTGTGACTTAGTTATTTTTCTAAGCTTGATTGCTAAGGAAATGAAGATATTGGCCCAAGTTAGTAGAAAGAAGAGCTAAAGTTTCTTTATATCCATCAGGAGAAGGGATATATTCATTGAGTTCATTCCCACAGTTAAGAGACCATCTTACATAGCTTCCAACAGACTCCTCATGAGCATCTGATTCTTCCTTTGGGAATACATTGAGAACTAAATCAAAACTCTTGCAATGCTTCATGATATCACCGTCTAATGCTTTTAATGTCATGGACTTCTTCTCTTCATCTATTGCAATCACTGTTTCCTTCACCATCAACGTTGGACCGGTTCCTACACATATTATACAAGAAAAAGAGAAACACCATTGAATTTAAGTGTTAATTGTGGCGTTATATATTATTTGCATAAATACGATGGGGTTAAATTTGAAAATTATCAGAATCCCTTACTTTATTTTTAATTGAGATGCCTTAATGTAATTACGTTGGGTCGGTTATATTTCACTAACAAACCGTACCGCCTTATTCAAATTAAGTATAATTAAAATGGTAGTATATGTTTATGCCTTACCGAGGACATATTTCCATAGCCTGACAGTGCCAACACCTTTTCCATCTCCCTTAAGAACTTGAACACCCTTCATGATTTGAGGAGCAAGTTTAGGGAGTTGGGTCATGTTGTGCCTAAACAAATTAAAGAATTCATCAGCAGAGCATTTGACCTCAGTTTCAATCTTATGAGCCCTTACAACTTCAACCATTCCTAACATAAACACAAAATACCCTAATTTCAGAAAGGTGTGGGAAATGGGAGCAGCCATTTTGCTAGTTAAGATATAGGAGATACCTAGCTAGTATTTGATGGGATATCATGCAAGGGAACTAACTTCAAGGGGTTTATATATTAATGTAAAGAAGGCGAAGATGGTTTAATTAACTCTATAAGTACAAGCATTATTGTATATGTAATCACTATATTTACTTTGTGTGTTTCCACTAGCATTTTCTGTTTTAATATGTGGAGGAGTGAGTATAATTGGGTAACATAAATTTTTGCATTTCTTAATGCTTCTCCTATAACATTTGAGTATCATGTAATAAAAAAGGATACACATCGCAAAGCAAGATATCATATTGTCACGACTGAAGTATGGTGCTTAAATAGTTGTCGAGCATAACAAAAGTATAAATGGATTAAAAAAATTAATTCCAACTCTTATGGATAGAGATATCCATTTCTCCAATGTACTAGTGTGGTAACAGAGATACAAAACTTCCATTTATGTACACAAGTACATTATTTACATGGTAAATAAAAGTATTATGATGTATCTAACGCCATTGTAATGACTATCGTACATCGTAGTCAATTTTCAAAAAAAAAAAAGAAAACTGAGTGTGTGGAAGGAACAAAAAATTTACTCTACAGCGGGTGAAAATATTATGCGAATGGAAGAAATATGTTATTTCATATTTTACTTAGAAGGTTGATCTGTAGATCTTCTTAAAATGGGTGTTGAAATTCCTCTCATGTTTGACCTATCTTTGGTAGTGTATTAAGTTATTTGGGCATATTACACATGGACGGATGGACCTAGTAGTACTATACTAAATTTGTGGTAATATTGACACTCAAATCAATTGAACATAAGGTGAGATAATAGATAGTTTTGTACGTTCTAGAGCTATGATCGAGAACAAGTCCTTTTTTCACATCAAAATAGTTGTGGCCTTCTCCATGTACTATATTGATCAGTCATGTTTACTCTTCATGGTTATTTTCTTTGTCATTCTTTCAGTCTTCTTTTTAACTTTTTATCTTACCACCGACCAACTTCCTTTCATTTTTGTCACTTGTCCAGTTCAGTCACACAGGTCTCCCCCCCCATGTTGACATGTGTCGTTCTATTCTCTTTCCTGTTTCGATTTCGGACTGTATAGCAGTTATACATTGGTCGTTTCCCCCCTTCAAGTAGAACAACCACACGTAGCATACTGCTGCAGCCACGTGTCATTGATACCTGGAACTTAGTTATGTTTAAACAAGCTCATTGTTTGACCTTTTAAGGGCCCATCTCTTTTTCTCTTCAGAGAATTACAGTATTAATCTTAATTTACCCTTCCATCCAGGAGGATATCATATATCAGAGATGAATTTATTTCATTTTCGCCTATATTTTGTTTCGCATCTCTCAGCTCCCCTTTTGTAGCTTACTTTTGTCTTTGGTTATCGAGATCTAACATTTTTTTTTCAAATTCTTTAACATTTTCCCCTCCACCTATTCGCGATGCATTTGCGGCCTTTTGTTGGCTTAGTTCGGCATTTATACCCATGCTATGACAACGATCCCAATTACCAAGTGGTTAGAGAATACTAGTGAAATAACTTGTTGGAATCATTGTTCAGTTCCTCCCTGCGGACATCCTCGTTTCCTTTTGAAATTTTGGGGTCTTCGTCTTATCCATTTTCAATGTTATAGGATGCTACATACAAGCTATGCTCGAAAAATTGGAAATTAGAACTAGTCAGCCAACCAAGGCCTAGCTACCAGGCGGGATGTCATCGAGACTAGTCATTCATCGGTTGATATATAATAATATGATAATATATATATATATATATATATATCATATGAAAATGATAGGTATTATATATATTATATACTAGGTATGACCCGTGCCTCCGGCACGGACACTTTAATTGAGCAAATGTACGAAGGACTAGATCCCATATAAGCATATGCTAGTAACGGCCACAAGATAAAGATCTCATTGTACTTATGACCAACCGACGTAGGAAAAGAATACAAAAAAAAAAAAAAACAAATAGTAGCAAAATTTTTTGAAGCTCATATCACCGGAGTGAGTGAAATTTCCATTTCCTCATCATTCATTATAGAACAGAAGCAGCATAGATTAGTTTAAGAAACCACTACAATGCTTTTCCTTCTATGAGCTCCATAAATAGTGTTGGAAAACTCGATAGAAGTCAATATCAAAAGACTGAACTGCCTACGATGTTTTTAATGAGTAACGGACCTCTGAAATAAAACATGTTCATTAATTATATCGAAATTTTCAAACTTGGTACATTAATAACTCAAAGAACTGGACATCTCGACCCTTTTTAAGAGGGGACCAACGTCATTTTCGTTTTACTGATGTACTGAAACTTCTACGACATTTGGAGTTTTCAGGTTTTTGGACTTCACCATTTACAGGAGTCAGAGTTGTTGTTTCGGTTGTCGCCCAACACAAACATATAACCCTTGGTTACCCACTGCATAAACAAAAGAAACCCATCAATGGTTAGTAAAGTAATCAATATTTTATAGAGCTCTAAGATAATCAAACAGGAACCAAATGAAAAAGGGAAAAGCAATACATGTATATCAATTTCATAAAATTTGACCCTAAAATGTATTATTTATCTTAGATGACTCCGTTGACAGACATGCACCTGTTGTGAATCTATTACAAGCAATCAAGTGCATATTATGAGGCATGCCAGACAAAGACACTTACGGAAATAAGAGAAAAGAAACATGAATGAAGCGAAGCCGTTCTAAATTTGGGCTAGATAGCTTCCTCAACAGTTGCTCCTTCCAAAGCTACGATTCTTTTGATAAACACTTCAGCTCAAGTGAACCCAATTTCATGCAGAAAATGGAACCGTTTGTTTAACGTAAAGGTCATCCACATAAACCTAATTATATTGTGGATTAGTTCATAAAATACAGCATAAATTTATCTGTAGGATTGCAGGTGCCTTAAAGATCACTGTATTAATCATTTTAGGTTCTTGAGAGTATATGAAACAAAGTATATCCACGAGTGTTCAAAGCTACATTAAGTTACTATTGAAAAACAATTCACTAATTTAGTAGTTCAAAATATTTACGAAAAGAAATATAGATGGATAAAGAACACAAGGGTTTACACATGCTACACTGCTAAGAAATTCAACAACGGGTTACATGTACAACTGTTGCATTTCACAGCTAGGAAATTGAAGTAAACCGAAGTTCTAAAGTTATTATTTTCAAGTACTTATGAATTTTGAAAATTCCATTGGTGCAAAAAATGCTCAACTAAAGGTCATGGAGACGTCTCAATGAAACTTTAATCACCACAAGAATCATATAACTTCTCAATTTCGACATAGTTGATTAATTCTACAGCTAGTATGGTAAATGCGGAAAAATTAGTTGTCCTAAAGGACATCTCTAAACATTGGAATAACAGGACATATTAGACGCAGTAATTAAAATATATAGGATCACTGGAAATCCGAGTAAAGTTTTTTACCTTCTTTGCTAAATTAATGCTAATATTTTATCGCCAACATGTCTTGGAAACATAGAAAGCGGAAACTTACTAAGTTTGATTCCACTATGTAGATGAAATAAGTTGGTATAGTCCCCTGAAATCGAAGTCTAAAACACCCAATTTTTTCTGAACTTCAGCAAATCGAACTTCTGATTCAAATATATGGGTTAAAAGAAAGAAAGGTATTGAAAAAAGTATGGGCATCAATGAAAAGAATACGAAATTAATAATACAAGACTTTAAAGACCCTAAGTAAAAGCGTTAAAACTCTTGGTTACTTCCGGTGTCTCATAAGGTAAAAAAAGAAAGAAAAAAATGCATGAACTAAGAACAAAATTTAACATGTCAAATTTGTTTAGTACCAGTAATCAAGTAACATCATTTGACAACGAAATTTAGAAAGAACTATGAGCATTGAAGCTTAATTACCGTAGAGAAGCTTCACATTCCGCTCATAGAATATGAAAATGGAAGAGAAAGGAATCATTCACCAAATCTTGATAATGTTGAGTCTATCGAACTTTTTCTCTTTATTTTTGTGTGTTTCGTCTCAGCGATCTTGATATATAAGTAATATATATGGATATTCCCTAATCCAACAGAGATCGTAATTCAAGCAAACGACCTAAACAAAAATATCAATAAAAAAAGTGATAATCGAAGTCTAGATTCTATTGGAGTTCAAAGAATTCAAAATTTCCTTCTCACGTCCATGAGAATTGGACTCAAATAGACATTTGACTTCTAAAAATTCATTGTCGGCATAGAGAGAGAGATAGACAAAAGAGAGAGTTTTACAATCCATTCGCGAAACATTGATAATTGAATCCTAAA
Source organism: Eschscholzia californica (assembly GCF_041429995.1). Lineage (NCBI taxonomy): Eukaryota > Viridiplantae > Streptophyta > Magnoliopsida > Ranunculales > Papaveraceae > Eschscholzia > Eschscholzia californica. The sequence goes on along the minus strand of NW_028238198.1, from coordinate 5,668,051 downwards.
CATTTACATTTTATCATGTGCCCTGATGATATATGACACAAATTTAGGAAATCCTATTGATTATTTACTTTCTATGAGTGGATCATATCGACATAAAATAAAAAGTATGCCTAAATGAAGAATATACTATTTTAGTAAATGAGAACCAAATTATAACAAACTTGTGAAGAATAATGTGCAGACAAATAAATTAAGATGAAAGGATTATTTACTTACCCTTACATAAATCAATTTGATGCCTAAATCACATAAGATACATGAAGGTCGCGGCTTTGGGGAATAAAGAAAATTCTCCGGGGAATAAAGACTTTTCTTAAAATTACTAGTCAAATAAGATTGACTTTTTATGTTTCGTTTTATTGCTAAGGGGCTTCTAATTTTAGAAGATGCTACGAAAAAAGGCTCCTCCATCTCATCACCTCTCTCTACCACTTCATCTTCTCGACACCTCATCATCTTCTCCGGCGAAAGTCGCCGGCCGGCAAATTTTCCGGCCGGCGACCTTCAAACATGAAAAAAAAAACTTTTTTTTTATTTTCTCTCTCCTCTCTCTCTCTCTAAATATTTTTTTTTCTTTTCTCTCTCTCTCTAATTTTTTTTGATGGAAAATGAATCTCCTGAATCTTTCTCTTAGAACCCATATGTCTATTTTTCTTCTCTACCCTTCCTTCATCTTCATAAGAAGAATCAGTAGCATTTGGATCGTTATAAATAACTCTGATCTTTCTGATCATTTTGGTCCGACTTTGTTCTTCCTTCATTAACTGACTTTGAGATCCTGACATTTCTGGATCCAAACCAAAAACTCCCCAGAAATTATACCCTAGAATATATCAATTGAATGTAATCTAGTAAAAATCTCACAAAATCTTAGCTTAAACCCTAAAAACCCTTGAAAAGTCAAGTAAGATCCCCTCTCAAGAACAAGAACAGATAGAAAAACCGTTTAATAAGAAAACCCCTGAATATATCTACTCCTAAACCAATCCTGCAAAATCAAACCCAAATAAAAAACCCTTTAAAACCCAGATCTGAAATCAAAAATTAAAAGTGGGTTTTACTAATCAAAACCAAAAGAAACGAAAAAATTGAAGTACATACCTTAGTAATCTCAAAGGCATCGAAGCCGTAATCAATCCTTGTTTAAGACACCAAGCTTGCATGCAGAGAGAGAAAAGGAAGAAGAAGGAGATTGTAGAGAGAGAAAGAAGAAATGAAAAGCCGATGAGTTGCTCGTAAGTAGTGGTGGCCAACGGGCCGTGGCGTGTCAGACACGCCACGACCACGCCAGGCACGGCTTGAGCCGTGCCGTTCCGTTCCGTGCCCAGACCACAAAGGTCTGGGGCACAGAAACGGCCCATGGGAACGGCCCAACCGTTTCCGTTGCGTTTCTGGTCGTTTCCGTGGCCGTTACGTGGCGTTTCCGTAGTCGTTCTCGTGGCCATTCCGTGGCGTTCTCGTGGCTCCGACCCATTCATAAATATTTTTCTTACTTGTCAAAAAAAAGTAATAAAAGAAACATTACATTTTTTTTCAAGTAAATAATTGTGATGTACAAAAACTTTAGAGTTTATGTCATATCTTTGTTTATTTTATTGGAAAAGAGTTGTATAAAGATTCTCCACATTTACTTTATATTTTGTGGTTTACGTGTGGGACTATCTTTACCACTTTATTTGTTTATTTTTTTGAAAAAAAGGTTTAGTTTGTTTCAAAAAAAAATCTAAGTAAAAAAAAATAAAGTAACACCTATTTTGTTAAATTCAAGTATTACTTTTTTTTAGGTATTACTTCTTTTTTTAATTCAAGTATTACTTTTTTTTAAAGTTTTATCTTTTTGTAATATAAAATAGTTGTCATGAAAATCTAACAATTTGTAAACACATTAGAATATTAGTACACCCTAAGTAATTCTTAAAAATTAACTAAATTGGGCCGTTGCTAGCGTGTCGTTGTTGCCGTTTTCGTTCCGTGTCGTTCCGTGCCCACGGGTCGTGTCGTGTACGATCCGTTCCGTGTCGTTCCTGCGTGTCTAATGGGCCGTGTTTAACGGGTCTGGGGCTCTAAAATCCCAGCCCCGACACGGCACGCCAGACCCGTGACGGGTCGGCACGGCACGGAACGGACCGTTCCGTGCCGTTCCGTGTCCTCAAATAAACGGGCCGTGCCGATCCGTTTCTGTGTCGGCACGGCCCGTTGGCCACCACTACTCGTAAGCACCTCGAATAACCAGATCAAAACTAGTAGACATAAATCCCCTCACCACCTGCTGTTTTGTTCTTCTCACACTTAAAAACCCTTATTTTCTCTCTTCTTTCAGATAAGGAGAGAACGACTGAAACAAAAACCAACAAAATTTATAGTAAGATAGACAGCTAGAGAGAGAAAGAAACAAGATTACAAATCTATGGCTACTATTTCAACCTCTCAAAAAAAAATCTAAAGAGAGAGGAGAGAGAAAATAAAAAAAAAAAAATTTATGTTTGAAGGTCGCCTGTCGGAAAATTGGCCAGCCGGCGACTTTCGCCGGAGAAGATGATGAGGTGTCGAGAAGATGAAGTGGCAGAGAGAACAGATGAGATGGAGGAGAACTTTCAAAAAAATGTATTCTGTATTCCCCATAAAAATTTATTCCCAGGAGAATTTTCAAGAAAATCTGGATTCCCTCGAGAATTTATTCTCCAGAGAATTTTCTTTATTCCCCAAAGCCACGACCTACTTGAAACCTGCACAAATTTGTGAAAACTACGTAAGAAACCACGACGATAGATAGGTTTACTGGGAAGACAAACAACAAAAGTATGTTGAAATCTATCTTCCGATATACATAACTGTAAATGACAAATGACTTCGGGCTTCAAACTTCGACATTAACTTAAAACTCTAAAGGAAATCTGAAAAATTACTAAGAAAATAGAGAAGAAAATAATAGGTCAATAAATTTTAGGGAAGATTCTGGAAAGCGACTAAATAGGGAAAAAAACTTTGGTGACCATGTTGCAATTCATCAAAGGAAAACGTCATCTATCAGATCAGTTATAATATCTTCTTCATTGATGTTGTTGTTGCTCATAGTACTTCTCTCCATTCAATGAAATTTTGTTGAACCAAATCAGGGAAGGAAACTTTGTTACCATGTTATCAGTTATATTGTCACGCACATTGAGGCTCTCACTTGCTCATATTCTCTAGCAAATCCTCGTAAAAATCCTCTACAACAGACACAAAAGTGAATTCTTTAACAAAAAAAACCTAATAAAGCTATCAACTTATTACTTGAATACAACCCTACAAGTTCAAATTTCTCTCATTGACTTCAATAGATAAAAATAAGAAATTTGAAAGAAACAAAGAAAATAAAACAAAATAAAAGAGAAATCAAATTTTTTGATGATAATTTCACTGAAAAATATACAAAATCTAATCTAATTTGTGCTTAAGAAAATTTTATATCCCTACTTTAGCAAAACACATTGAATCTTATTTGGTAGTTAGATTACGATACAATAGAGAGTGACACCTCATGTTTGGTCCAACAAAATTATCCCAATTTGCAATTCATCAAATATAAAGAAACCATGAAGAATTAACTAATAACCCATCAAATATAAATAGCCCATGGAGAAAAAGCAAAATTTCTGAAGAAAGGTCAGGAAATTAGGGTTTTTCTAACTTACCTTACTATGAGCAGCCATAACACAAAGCATTTCCGAGATGATTCCGTGAACCTAAAACAAACCAAAAAAGTATATCTCTCACCTTAAAATTCATGTAAATGGAGAATACAATTCATACATATAGAACAAACGTAGAAAAAAAATAAGAAAATCATGTAAATGGAGATTTAAATTACTTAATCAAGCGACTCTGAATCTAGCTTCACCAAACCTCTCACCTATAATCGAATCAAACAATGAAGTCAGTGTATTAGAAGAAAATCTTCTTTCTAAAATTCCAGAAGTATTTAAACTAAGATCAAGGGTTTAAGAAAACATATCAAATTGAAAAGACATAAATAGAAATGATCAATATATGAAGAAAAAAAATGGAAAACCCAGTATCTGTACCTGGGAAATTGGAAACTACAGTATCCGCACCCGGAAAATGCTTCAATAACAATCACATACATAAATAACATAGTGAATGATTCCCTCTATTCCATCAACAAATAATGTAAGCCAAACTCAAAAAATTGAAACTTGAAGGCCAATCTACCAGAAGATTAAACCAGATCAATTCACAAATTGAACCTGATATATTAGAGATAAAAAAAACTAACCTTGAACACAGAATGGGTTACTTGGTTGCGGATGTTCACCAAAAAATTGGAGCTCAAATTTGTAATTTACTTCATAAATTTATAATTTACTTACTCGGGTTAAAGATCTTCTACAAACTCGTACTCATCTGCAAATCAAGAGAAAAAAAATATATCAAAATCTAAATTTACCATCAATCAAATTAACAAAACCTAAATTTACCATCAATAAACTCAATGATATCTTCAAATCAGTAAAATACTGAAGAACAACAATAAAACTTAAGTTCTTTTTGGCCAAACGTTGAAGAAACTCAATGTTATCTTCAAATTACTAACAAACTCGTTCTACAAACTGTTGAAGAACAACAATAAAACCTAAAAAAGTAACCATTACCGGAAACTTAGGTTTGTGATGTTAAAACTGGTAGTTCGTGGGCATATACTACGGAGATGCAACTGAAGAATGGAAGATAGATAGCTAATGAAGAGGGTAACGGAAGAATTAAAGATGGAGTAGGAGGCGTTAGGGTTTCCGGAAGAGGGAGAAGACGTGAAAGTGGGAAATTTTTTTATCTCTACTTACCTGTTAAAAACTGAAAATTGATCTCGATCGTCCGTTCAGTTCAACGACTTAGATTAAAATAAAACGCGGGGGTCTTTGTGCTTTATATACGAGTGGGTGATGGAATTTTCATATTCTTAAGAAGGTAATAGATCAAAGGGTTAAGATGCTACAAAAAATCTAACGAACGGTCAGATATGTCTTTTGGTTTGTCCCAGTCAGCACAAAACATTGTGTTTTGTTATATAGATTATATTATATATTATTTAATAGAGATTATATGTAAACATACAATTTACATACATCTAAACATATATATATATATCATACCTTTAATATGTATGAAAATGGTTTCCTAAGTGATAAACAATTTATTTCAACAAAAAAAAAAAGTGATAAACAGTTTTTTATCTCTTAACAAATAAAAAGAAAACAGAGAACTTTTAATTTAAAGTGTCTACAGTTGTAGAGAGAGAGAGAGGGAGGAAGAAGGAAAGTAAACATGAAACAATTAGAGAGAGAAGGTAGTCTAATACAGAGAAAGATGGGGAGAGAGAAAGAGAGAGAGAGAGAGAGAGAGAGAGAGAGAGAGAGAAAAAGAAAGAGATCGAGGGAGAGAGAGAGAGAGAGAGGGAGAAAGAGATCCAGGGAGAGAGAGGAGCAGATTGAAACCAAACGAGATCGAGATTTATTGTTGTTGGACTTTATCTTCTCGCTCTCTTCTTCTTCCTCTGCTTCTCTCTGAATTTGAAATGTTTTGCTCTAGTTATTCCTCTGAAGTTGTTGCTACAGACTTCTTCATGTTTCTCTCTCTATACTAATCAGCTAGATTGAAGATCATACAACACTTAAGAAACCCTAAAGAAATGAGGGTCGTTTGATTTCTTTTTGTACCTAGGCGAGTTAGGCGCTAGTAGGCTCCAGGCGCTGACAAACTCGGGTCTGGAGATCAACTTAAACTTCATGCCCTAGTCCATCTCTTGCCTCCCGATTACTGTGTGATCGACGCCTAGGCACCGATTTTTAAAGCATAGCGTACATTCATCTTTCGTTTAGCAAAACGGACTTCTGACATTGAATTTTATACTGTATCATTTTCGAGACAAACTGTCACATTTGCAATTTATAGAACAAATAATATTTTACCGATCGAAGATTTATTATACAATTCTTCCTTACTGCGGTTTTAATTTATATATCTTGTAATATTAACTGTTTAGTTGTTTAGTGCTTGTATCTTTCAATAAAAAAAATATTATGTACTTTCTTGTGAGACTTCTTGTTGTCCATTATTATGACTACTTTCACATATTTCACCTCTCGATTTGAATTATTTTCAATGCAAACTTTCACCAGGTCGTGCCTGACAATTTAGGGGTTCAGTGTGACAGTGTCAAACTTTAAGTGGGGCATGTTGTACAAAAATATGTCGAACGAAATATTTACACAAAGTACAAAACATATAATCAACTATACAAAAGATATTTAATTGTAACCAAATGCAAGCTCTATGTCAGGGCCGTGTGGTGGGGGGTGCGGGCCGTGCGCCCGCACAGGGCCCCCCACCACACGGGGCCCATTTGTTGCTCTTTTAAGGGTATAGGAGCTTAGTTAGAAACTGAAAATTCAGAAAGTTAACATCTACCTTTACCAGCTCGGTTGGTTTGATGCTTGCTTGCACACGCGGAGGTCTTGAGGTCGAGAACGCTTAGGGACAATTTGCATTCATTTTCATCACACAGTACTTGTGCTCTTTTTCTCTAAGAGCACAACACTTGGTGCTTTTTGTCTTTTTTTCTTTTTCTTTTTTGAGATCACAATGCTTGTGTGGTTGTTAGTTGGTTATGCCATATTCAATTTTAGTTTGATTTTAATATCTTTTTAATTCGTAAGTTCTTGCACATCAAATAAGTATTAATGGTTGCAAACAAATCACGCTTCATCACTCTCTAGCGTGTATCTCCTTCCAAAAAAATTCGTTCTCTTGTCCATCGACCTCACCTCTCTTTCAAGTTTGTCGTAAGTCAAAATATAATGGACAATCGTACATTGAGAAGATGATAGTTCAATCTTTCATCACACAATACTTGTGCTCTTTTTCTCTAAGAGCACAACACTTGGTGCTTTTTGTCTTTTTTTCTTTTTCTTTTTTGAGATCACAATGCTTGTGTGGTTGTTAGTTGGTTATGCCATATTCAATTTTAGTTTGATTTTAATATCTTTTTAATTCGTAAGTTCTTGCACATCAAATAAGTATTAATGGTTGCAAACAAATCACGCTTCATCACTCTCTAGCATGTATCTCCTTCCAAAAAAATTCGTTCTCTTGTCCATCGACCTCACCTCTCTTTCAAGTTTGTCGTAAGTCAAAATATAATGGACAATCGTACATTGAGAAGATGATAGTTCAATCTTTCTCGTATCTTACCAGACAATAACATTTGATTATTTCAAAAAGAAGTTTTCATGAATAGTGTTATGTCTTTATTCTCATTGTTTAGTTTTCATGTCTTAAACTTCAAAATAATAGTTTATGAGAAAAAAGACTCGTCAAAACAGACAAGTTTTACATGAATAGTGTTACGTCAATCATATATTAACATATATTAACATCATACATTGAGTTTGGATTCGTCAATGATTCAATATTTTTTTTTATAGGTAAATCATTTTAAAACAAAAATTTGAAGTAAAAGAGAATTTTCAACTCTCGTGTTTTTAATATAAAGGGGTCTCGTTTCAAGTTTGGCACCGGGCCCCTAAATTGTCAGGCACGACCCTGCTCTATGTATGACATGTTGTACAAAAACATTCCCAAAGGAATTTTTAAACAAAGTACAAAAGATAAATTAAAATAATCGACTATACAAAAGATATTAAATTATAGCCGAATGTGAGCTCTACGTATGACATGTTTATATGGTTAAGCTAACATTTTTCCATAGACAGTTTATTTATTAGTAGGTTTCCATAAAATGTTGCCAAACCAAAAAAAATTCTTAGTACAAAATTTTAAAGGGGTAAATTTTGGCGCAACAAAACATCTTCGTCTCCTCTCACCTCCTTCATCTCTTTATTATTTGGTAAGGTTCTTGGAATATGTTTTCATCTTTTCCATTAGATGTTACGCTATCTATATTAGCGTTTTGACTGAATCTTTTCATACTATTTGTTATTTTTTGTGTCTTTTTTTTTTTTTTGTTAAGAGAATTTGTTATTTTTTGTTGAAAGTTCCCATATTGTTTGTTTGAAAACGATAAGGTTTAAATTTTTTGAGTGATAATGTCTAATTAATTGCAAACACCATATCGAATTTCAGACTATCAAATTACACTAAAATATTTGCAAAAGAAATTCAATCTATTGGCCAAGATCTTAAGAAAAAAAGTTACTTCTTGTGGGATTTGTTAATAGGGTCCACGGGTATATAGAACAAAATAATGTTCAAAAAAGGTAAATGATCAAATCTTCCCAAAATATGGATATTTAGTCCTTTTACATTATGGACAGAAATAACCCATACTTTATGAAATTACACCGTCCATGTCCCTCCTAAAAAAATCGCGGGAATTTTAATTTTCCGGGTGAATTCGGAAAGTTTCTAATGTGAGCGAGCGTGATTTGGGGGCTTTAAAGCAAAAAAACAAATAGAAACAAATCATAATTTCTCTCTCCTCTAAACAGATTTGGAAATCAAATATTCTCTTTCCTATTACCCAAATCGATCAGAAACCAAAATCCTAACCAACACGAAACGCCATCACCACGGATATTTCCTAATCAATTTTCTCTCTCTTCATTATAGATTTGGAAACCTAATAAATTTTCTCTATCTTACTATGTAATTTTTTCTCAATTCAAATCAATTTTCTCTCACTTAACTTTCAGATTTGGAATGAGTATATTTTGTGGGATCAACTTAGAGTGATTTGGGGTTAATATACAAAACGTATATATCACTTTCTCTCACTTAACTTTCAGATTTGGAAATAGTATATTTTTCTAGGAACATTACAACAGCATTTGTTTTCATTTTTACTCATACATAAATAGACATTGAATACAAATTATGAAACAAATACGTAAATTATGTATTATTCATGATGAGGAAACCATCATTTGTCATGTATACAACGTAACTTATCACATGTATGTGTGCCATGTTCAATAAAGTACACATAATTTCTTTTACATTACACATCGTTTACATTCTGTTACAAAAAAAAGTACAAAATCTTCTCTGGTTCAAAAATGGTGTTCATCCATGTACTCTCCATTTGTAGTCTTGAGCAGGACAAACAACAATTACATTATATTGTCGAAGAGCATATGAAAATGTTTTTGCACCACTAGAAAACAATTGACCAACTTCAGTAAATATTTTATCCCAGCCATCAGATTTTAGTTTTGTGGTCTTACTTAGATTGGATGATTCTGTAGGAAATTCCACTAGTAACAGCAAAACTACAAAAAGAAAACATATACATTTGTCAACAAAATATATAATTTACTAGAAACGACATGTATAATGGAATAAATTATGCATACTGTTTGTTAAACTTCATAATGTGTTAGGAGATAAACATAACTTTAGTTTGAATCACAAGATCACTGTTATGTGAAAAAATATGTATAATGTGCAATAAATTACATATAATTTTTGGAACATTTATTGTACTATAAACGACAACTGTTTTGGGAAAAAAGTACGCGTAATGTTGAATAGATTATATATAATGTATGCAGATTTATAAGATTTTTTTGATATTATTTATAAAGTATGTATAATTTGTAACAAAATGTATATATTTTACATTCTGTTATAAAAACCTCGTATAGAAGATGCTTACGTAATGTACTAGAACTTTAGTAAAGAATTTAAATGCTACTTTTATGTATGTGTTATGTTCAGTAAACATCATGTAATGTTGTGTAAATTATATATTGTTTACATTTTGTTACAACAAATCGTACTAGATCTTCTCTGGATAAAAAAATGATATGCAATTTATTGTAAACGATCCGTAATTTATTTTAGGGTTATTTCCCTAATGGCCCCCCAACTTCGTGACCAGCTTCCCGCCTGGCCCCATACTTTACGAGAAATACCCATATGGCCCCCTTCCGTTATAACACCGTTACTCTCTCTATCCTCTATCTCATTTCTCTCTCTGCCACATCATCTCACCTCGCCACATCATCATCTTCTCCGGCAGAAGTCTTTCCGGCCGGCGACCTTCAAATAAAAAAATATTAATTTTCTCTCTCTTCTCTCTCTCTAGAAATTTTTTTTTTAATTTCCTCACCTCTCTCTCTCTCTCTCTAAAACTCCGGCGAAGGGGTTTCCCTTCGCCGGAGTTTTAGAGAGAGAGGTGAGGAAATTAAAAAAAAATCTAGAGAGAGAGAGGAGAGAGAAAATTAGAATTTTTTTATTTGTAGATCGCCGGCCGGAAATTTGGCCGGCCGGCGACCCTGCCGGAGAAGATGATGACGGGGCGAGGTGAGGTGATGTGGCAGAGAGAAAATGAGATAGAAGAGAGAGAGTAACGGTGTTATAACGGAAGGGGGCCATTAGGAAAATAACCCTTTATTTTAAATTATATATCGTGTGCATTCAATTATAACAAATCGTACGAGATATTCTCTGCATCAAAAATTGTACGGAAACCTTGATGAAGATTTGAAAAAATGATCTAAAAATCAAAATCTGTAACCTAAAACTACTAAAAAGTAACAAAATACATAGAGACAAACACTTCTTAATCGAATAAAATGAATTGTAAAGACGGATTTAACATTAACATCATAAAATCGGTTATGAATCTTAGAGAGAGAAAAAATACTTAATAATGATGAAGACTTGATTAGATGATACAGAGAGAAATTTGATTATAATGAAATTCACGAAAAAATAGTTATGAAAATTTTAGAGAGAGAAAATAATCATCATACATTAGAAGTTAATGAAATAATAAACAGATCTTATAGAATTAGATCATAAATCTAATATGATCCATAATAGAGCAACATAATCTGATAATTTAACATGAGAAACAATATTAGATCTTAATGATGGTGATTATAATGAATTTCACAGTGTCAAACCTGATAAAGGATGAATGTTTGCGCAACAATCTAATGAAGATGAAACAAGATTTCTGAGTTAAATGGAGATTTATTAAGTGAATCGGTTTTAGTGAGAGAAAATAAATTGTTTCCGTTAATAAAGATAATGAAGCTAACATTACTTTGAATAGAAAGGTGATTGGAGAGAGAATGTGGGAGATAAAAATGAAAAAAGATATTCAAGAATTTTGTTGGTAAATCAGTTATGATATATGAGGAAGGTTATATTAGGTATTATGAATCTATATAATAAAACAGAAGGGAAAACGATGACTGGGACAAACATCTTTTTTTAATAGGGGATATTGTCTAGAAACCCTTCTCAAAGTTTAAAATATAGTCCTTCGTAGAAATAAAGTTACATATTAAAAAACAATAATTTTTTCCTTTTTTGAAAAAAAATCTCTAATTTAAGAAAAAAATAAAATAAATAAATTTCAAGGGTTAAAAAAAAGAAATTAAAAATCTCTCTCTCAATAAAGTAATAACTAATTTAAGAGAAAAGAAACAAAAAAAATAATTAACTAATAAAAATCTCTCTCTCTCTCTCTCTCTCAATAAAATATAACAATAAATTTCGTAACATTTGATTGATACAAGTGTCCGTGCCCTAGGGCACGGGATATACCCTAGTTAATATATATTTTAGGGAGTTGTGTTTTCTCTCTAGATGTATACCAATAGACTAGATATCCATTTACAATATTATTTTGGTTTTTAGCCCCTTAATGGGATTAGGGTGAACTAAATGTCATGTTAGGCCCCGTTTTTTGGGCTATAAGTTCAAAAGTACTTGTTCATATTAATGAATTGTAATGTCTGAATTAATTACATGTACTATGTCAAATTGCCATGCTATCAAAATTAAACTGTAAGATATTTGTTCAAAGAAAAGAAAAAAAAGTTGCATTGTGCGGGGACTAGAACAAGGGTCACATACGCTAACCGACTAGACATCCAACAACTAGGCTAGTGAAGCTTTAATGCTATTGTCTGAACTTGAAAATACTTAAACTCTTTAACGCTAAACTCTTAACGCTACAAGAGAATAGATAAAAAAAACGGGGCCCTTGTGGTGGGGGGCCAGTGCGAGCGCACGGCCCGCACTCCCCACCACACGGGCCTGACTTTTACTACAAAGAGGCATGTGCTTGTCCAAGAACTAATCCAACTCAGGATCATCAACTAAGTAGCTAAAACAACTTAGGTCTAGTATACCAATCAACAATGCTATGGCCCAACAAAACGAGGTCTGCCAAAGCGAAATTCGCACATGACGTTATCATGACGTCAGCAATTTGGCATTTTCCAGCCATTTGGGACATATTATGTCGGGCGAAATAGCATTTTCCTATACCAATCAACAAACGTGATAATCAAATTTAATGTCACCAATGGAAGAAAACATAGGTGAAAATGAGGGTCCATGGATACCAGCTTAAATCAATTTTGGGAGTTGTTATGGCTGGATCTCATGAAGGTTCTTAAATGGAGTATCGACCCAAAAAGGGAAGGCTCGTAATAAATGATGATGGGGTAATTTTATAAGCACCGCCCAAATAGCAAGCACAACCCTAAATGATAGTATGGAAGATTGGAAGTATCAAAGGGTTGCCTGTTATCTTTAAAGGCACTTGTTCACGTGAACCCTCACAAAATACGAATTTTGGTTTTCTCTTTTCAAACAGATCTTACTTATTCATTCTTTTGTCTTAGGTGCTGTTTGTTTTTCTATTATGTCTGAATCTGAATTTGCTGAACTGAATTTGCTGAATCTGAATTTGTTGGATGGTTTTACAAGTTAGCATGTTTGTTTTTCAATCAGAATTATTAGGTCTGAAAATTAATCTTTTACATTTATACCCTTTTATAAATAACTATACTTATCCTATGAAAAAGACCTCCAAATTTGAAACCCCAACTCATTTCTTTTATCTCCCTTCTATCTGCCGCCTCTAGCCATCTACTCCCTCAGTTCACACAAACCCTCTTTACTCTTTCCCTCTCATCTACAGCTTCTTCACCTCCCTATGAAGAACCAGTCAGTCTTGGTCTTGATTCAGTGGAGGATCTGTTGAAGAAATAGAAACTCATTCACGACCTACACATAGAAACTAGTCGGAGGAAATATCTCTTTGATGAGGAGTTTGTTCAGGAAGATATGAATCTAGGGTTTCGTTGTATTAGAAGCAAAGGATTAGGAGATCGGCCTTTTAATCCATTGATTGTTCTTTGAAGAGGATCTACAACAACGGGTGTTGTGGGTATTATGAAATTTATGGTGTTGTAAAGAGAGAAATAGGAATTTTCAAACTCGATGAGGAGTTGGTTCAGGAGGTCCTCCTCCATTACCTTCTAGCATGTTCGATTTTCAATGGAATCAGAGTTTTATTTGTTTTTTTTATTTCTGGATGGTGGTGGTCGAAGGTCGACAGTGTGGTGGTAGTCAGTGATAGGGGGTGTAGTGGTGGTGGCGGATGAGGTGAAGATGGAGATTGAAAAGTATTTCATTGATGTCGTGAGGTATATTTGTCATTTGACTTATTTTCAGATGGTAGGCTTCCATTTCAGACTTGTTTTGAAGCTTGAAATATGTGGGTTCTTTTTCAGTCGATTCAGATCTTGATCCAATTCAGCTAAATTTTCAGATTTTCTTAAATTCAAAAACAAACATCTGAAATCTGAATTGGGTTCCAATTCAGATTTTAGATCTGAAAAAAAATAAAAAAACAAACAACACCTTAAGTTGTCAAGAAACCTTTTGGTTTTCTCTTTAGAAAATCTCACAAAAGTCTCTCCAACAACCCATGATAAAATAATTTTTGAGTTCTTAGTCCAAAAATTTACACCTAAACACACATTTAGTCCACCCTAATATTAATATAGGATTTTAAGCCAAAATAATAATTATAATGGATATTTAGTCCAAATCGACCCATCTCTATAGAAAAAATAGATCTCTATCATTTCTATTTAATCATAATATCCATTATAACCTTTTATATATTGCCACCAACCCTTGGTTGGAGTGGTAAGAGGTATAATCTTCCACCTAGAGGTCAAGGGTTCGAGGCACACGCTGAACAATTCAAGAAAAAAAACCTTTTATATAAGAAAATATCCACTTTTCAAAACTAATCTCCAAAATTCTCTTTCTTCTATTTCTCTGATTTTTTCGATTGATTTCAAACTTACTATCTGTTTCGCAATATACACGTTATTTAGTATCAATTATGTATATTTCTACAAGAAAACGCATTTAGTATAGTTGAAGTATGTCTAGATGTCAAAGTTAGAGTATTTTTCTGTTTATTGATTCTTCTTTTGTTTCATAAATAACGTGTTATTTATTGTTAAAGTTTCATACTTTATTTCATTTCTTTTATATGTGTTATACATAACATATCATGTATCAACACTGTTTCTTCCAAAAGAGAAAAAAACTAAAATCCTATTTTCTGGGAAGATTGGACCTTAATCCGTTTCTGAATTTTATTTTGGACCTAAAACCCGTGGACCCGTTATAAAACCCATGCCACATTTAGAAATAACTATCCTAATAAACTAAAGTAGGATTAGGGTCCCTAGTCGGTTTTGACCCAATCAGCCAACAATCTCCACCTTGGGGATAAATCGACAAACCAAAGCAATATTGGACTATATGTATATAACACCCTTGGGCATAAAAAAAACCTCTGCCAATCGGAAGTACACCTCACCAAAACAATGTGTCCAACTTTAAAAAAAAAATGTTTCCAAAGTCCCCACCTAGATGAGAACTCCCTCATCTCCAATGCACCTTAAGTGGGAAGGTGCTCTAAATCCTCAACCTTGAACGAGATTAAGCAAAAGTTTGAGCAATGCTCTAGGGACTGATTTTATGAGAAAAGTTTTTACATTTTCATTTGTATACACTTGTTAGAAATATAGTCCCACATTGTTCAATTGCTTAAACTTTTCTCTTGTACTACTTCTTATAATGATCTTATGTAATAGCTATGAAAATCAATACAAATCATTACAATTCTCTTTTCTTACATGGTATCAGAGCTTCTAGGTTTTTTTATTGGTTAGTCAATAGAGTCTTCCGCTTGCCGACGGCGGTAGTCCCATTAATGGCTACCGTCCGCCGGACTTTTATCGGTTTTTAGTTCAAGTTTAGTGTTTTTTTTCCTTTCCAATAAGAGTAGTTCTCTTCTATTGTTGAGATCTAATCATTCTTCAATACTTTTCTCAATAGTATTTGAAGATGATGAAGATTAACAAGAAGATGAAAGATCCAAACAAGAGTAATTTGTTGAAGAAATCACATGATATACTCTTCAATGATCTCAAGCATTTCAAATGTCAAGTCTTCTACAACATCAAATCTATGTGTATCCATGGTCCATGAAGTTATATTTTGAGAGAAATTGGAAAGCTATTAGAGAGGGGGAAAAGAATTCATGGATTTCTTGTTAGAATAGTTATATACCCCATGTTTATCTTGAAACTATACTTATAGTTGTCCAAAATCTTGATTTCCAATATGATGCACATGAAGTGTTTGATATAATGTATCAAAGAAATCATGCTTATTTTCAAAGATGGTTTTCTTTTGATGTTTGAAAACATGTATGTGGGTTTCCTTTATGGCAAAAGAATTAATTCTCTTACTTAATTTGCTCATGTTTCTTATATCCAAGATGAGAACTCTCAAATGTTTGTCCCTTTAGTATGCTACTTGATTCCATTATATTTTCTATAAGATCAAACGAAGAGGAGATAAGAGAGAGTATAAATGAAGAATAGAAGTGGGAAGGTCAAGATCGATGATTGTTAGTGTTTATGTTCAACAACACATATAACCAAGTAGATCAAAGGCTTGAATTGCTTTGATGGTGTTGGAGTAATAATCATGTGTGAGGGCTATTAAAAACCAAGGTAGGAAGATCTCCAAAACCGGACAATGGTTAGTAATTGTCAACCGGGCAATGGTTAATAATTGTCAACCGGACAATGGTTAGTAATTGTCAATACCTGGCAATGGTGCCAACTTTTCTTCAAATGGAGAAAAGGAAAATCAACAACAACATCAACATCAAAACCTGGCAATGATGCCAACTTTTCTTCAGGTGGAGAAAAGCAAAATCAACATCAACAAAACCTGGCAATGGTGCCAACTTTTCTTCACTTGGAGAAAAGAAAATCAACAACAACCAACAACATAGCAACCTCTCTATGATGCCTCCATATCAAAATCAAGTCATTCGTTTGAGGAGGAATGTTAGAAATATAGTCCAATATAGTCCCACATTGTTCAATTGCTTAAACTTTTCTCTTGTACTACTCCTTATAATGATCTTATGTAATAGCTATGAAAATCAATACAAATCATTACAATTCTCTTTTCTTTCACACTTTCTCCACCTTAATGTTACATCAATCCACCCGATTATGAATCCTTAGATAACTAACATCAATGTGTTTTGTCTTTGTGTGAAATACGTAATTTGTGTGATAACCAAACAAATAGCAGGATGACATTTAAATTTTACAATCATCTTTGTTTGTTCTAAACCCAGTTCACCGACTAGTCTTTCCAATAAACTTGCTACTTCTGATGTCTCTGTCATAGCTATATATTCTGCCATTTGTAGGCAATGCGACACTAAAGAAAAACTCTTAAATCCGAGGTGTCAAGAATGAAAATTTTGATATCTAAATTGTCTTGTTCCTACTTGGAGCATCTCCAATGTCATACTTGAATTCTAAAATTTAGAGCGACACATAAATTTTTGTAGATTTTTCTTTAAAAATCATCTTCAGTGCAAAATCCGCATGAATCTCTAAAATGATGTGACAAGATTTATTTTAGAGATCCTTAAGGTCAAAATATAAGTTTTAGAATTTCTCGAGTTCCATTGGAGAAGATTTTCTATTACTGTATCTCTAAATGGACATGTAGTAAAGAGATCATTTAGAGATTCACCTTTCACACTTGACACTTGTGATTTTTAGAGTTTTAGAAAGACTACTCCAATAGAATACTCAAGAAAACTCTTAAATTTTTATTTTGACAATAAAATTAATTGAATTGCTTAGGTGACACTTAGAGATACTCAAGAACACACTCTACCGTTAGAGTGTCATCTTAAAGATCTCTATAATAAATGTTGTCACATCATTTTAGAAAGGATTTTTGAGTTTAAGGTCCAAAAATAAGGGGGGTAATTAATCATATATCCACTCCTAAATCAATAAATAAAATAAAACCAAAATAAATCAAAAATGTAAAATAAGTCCAAAAATTCACTATTTGGTGGGCCCCATGCATCAATCCTTTAATTTTCTCTCATTTTTGCCCTTTCATAGATATTTTTTAACCATTGGTAAACCAAAGGTTTGTGATGGTTGAGTTAATACAATTGTTCTTTCCATAAATTTTATGAAAGAATATTTATGGTGGATATTTAATGTTAATCTTTATTTCCAAAACTTATATTTTTCTAAAGTAACCTACTAAATCAATGGATATTTACCTAAAATTAGTTTCTCTCTCCCAAAAATGAGTTTCTCTTTCTATAATTATATGTTCTTTGAGTTCAAGAAAATATATTATTTTCAAAACTGATATTTGTCTAAATTAACCTACCAATTCAATGGATATTTACCTAAAACGAGATGCTCTCTTCCAAAAACGATTTTCTCTCTCTGTAACTCTATGTTCTTTGAACTTCAAGAAAATATGAATTTGTGATTTACTTTTTATTTCTACCTCGATCCAATTAGACATCTACAAATTCGTGTGTGAGGTTAAAAAGCAAACTATTTTGCTAGCATCTTACTGATTCTACTAGCATATTTACATTCTACTAGCATCTGATAATTGAATTTGATAAAGTAGTTTAAAAAGCAAATACTATTTCGTTAACATCTTATTGATTTTAATAGCAATTTTTACATTCTATTAGCATCTGTTGAATGAATATGAATACAGTAGTTTAAAAAGCAAGAATATTTTGCTAGCATCTTATGAATTTGTTACAGTAGGTTAACAAATACTTTTTCTAAAGTAACCTACCAAATCAATGGATTTACCTAAAATTAGTTTCTCTCTCTCAAAAATGAGTTTCTCTTTCTGTAACTATATGTTTTTTGAGTTCAAGAAAATATATTATTTCCAAAACTGATATTTGTCTAAATTAACCTACAAATTCGATGGATATTTACCTAAAACGAGATGCTCTCTCCCAAAAACGATTTTCTCTCTCTGTAACTCTGTGTTCTTTGAATTTCAAGAAAGTATGAATTTGTGATTTGCTTTTTATTTCTACCTCGATCCAATTAGACATCTACAAATTCGTTTGTGAGATTAAAAAGCAAACTATTTTGCTAGCATCTTACTGATTCTACTAGCATATTTTACATTCTACTAGCATCTGCTGAATGAATTTGATAAAGTAGTTTAAAAAGCAAATACTATTTCGCTAACATCTTATTGATTCTCATAGCAATTTTTACATTCTATTAGCATCTGTTGAATGAATATAAATACAGTAGTTTAAAAAGCAAGAATATTTTGCTAGCATCTTATGAATTTGTTACAGTAGGTTATCAAATACTTTTTAGTAATTAAAATATATTATGTGAAATTGTTTT
Organism: Eschscholzia californica; assembly: GCF_041429995.1. Lineage (NCBI taxonomy): Eukaryota > Viridiplantae > Streptophyta > Magnoliopsida > Ranunculales > Papaveraceae > Eschscholzia > Eschscholzia californica. The sequence goes on along the minus strand of NW_028238198.1, from coordinate 5,649,461 downwards.
TGCTACATTTTCAGTATTTTACTAGCATTTTCTTGATTCTGTTACCATCTGATATGAATTTGTTACAATAGGTCGATTCTAATAAAATTCCATGCTGGTAGAATATTATCGAGTCCAACAACATTTTTAACATTTTATTTTAACGTTTGTTTTTTCTTACTCTTCACTACTGTAGATGATGAATGAAACCAGCAATCGATTCTCTCTCTCTCTCCCACTCGATGCTTTTGCCTTTTTCACTCGGTTTAATTTGGCGTCGATGATGAATGAAATCAAAACCTAGTTCGTATATTAGAAAGTGACGATGCTCTATCTCTCTCTCTCTCTCTCTCTCTCTCTCTCTCTCTGGTTTGATTTTGACCAATTCTAATATAAATATAAAACAAAGTATTCTGCTAAACGAAAAAGGCAACTATTTTTCCGGAAGGAAAGTTTATTTTTAAGGAAATCATTTAATGAATCTCTAAATATTATGGTATATTTTATTTTAGGTTATTTTTTTTAACTTAGGATAGGTTAGGTAGTAAAAGAGAATGAGAGGATAGACATGTAATTTACTTTGAGTGGATTTATTTTCTATTTCAGATTATCTTTGGTCTCTAGACTCATTGATCATGCGATTTTGGACTTAAAACACATCCCCCGTTTTAGAAAATCAAGTTGAGTTTTATATTGAAGATAAAATGATCATATGTACTACTCTAAGTTTTAGAATTTTGAGTGTTGCATTGGAAATGCTTTAACATGAGTGGATTAATCGTCCCATTAAGGCATCTCCAATAAAATACCAAGAAAATTTTTAAAAATCTTAAGCGTAAAGTGTGAAAAATAGATCTCTAAAATGTAATTTTTTTCAACTCAGGCAATTTAGAGATACTCTATTAGAGAGGCCTCTCTAATGCAACACTCACAAAGGTTCTAAAACTTATATTCTGATCTAGGGGCGTGGGTGAGGGAGTGCAGCCGGTACCGGGACCCCTCTACCTAGTGGCCCCATTTTTAGCAGTGCTAAAGAGTCAACTTATACATTGTTGCTCTACTTATATAACAATGAGGTTCTTTTAACATGTAAGAAGCGGTTTGGTTGTGTTTTCAATTGGCGGTTTAGCAATTGCAATTGGCGGTTTAGAAATTGCTTATAGGCGGTTTAGTAATATGATGGATATAGGCGGTTTGATGGGTTCCAAATTTTAGAAATCAATTGCCTAAATTGTCGGTTTATATTATATATAAATAGGGGAGCCAATCAACACATCTAAATCACACCAACACAAGCAACAACAACTCTTCTTTAGAGAGAGCTAAAGAGAGAGAGCAAGTGAGAGAGAAAATTTTTGTTCATAGTTTTGAGCGGTGTTTAATTTCTCGGTCGTCGAAGATTTAGTATAGAAGGTTAATTCTATACGGTATCATCTTGGGACGAACTTGCGGGTCATGTTAGTCGTCTTCATCTATCCTTCAATAAAGATTTCTTGTTCGTCCGAGGACGTAGGCTTTAAAGCCGAACCTCGTTAAATTCTGTTCGCATATTTGATTTTGGCTTAGCTTTTCAATTAATCTTCATAATCGGATCAATTTCTAGGATAAGTTCGATAGCTTCCGCGACTTTTAGTTATAACATAACAAAAAAAAATATAACAATGAGGTTTACAGCTCAGTTGGTAAGGAATTATCCTATCCATCTAAGGTCTTAAGTTCGAACCCAATCAACGACCTAATTTTATTTATTTTGAAGTCTTACTAAGTTCTAACCTCTATAGGCGTCTCCATACTAGGTTCTAGCCATATACACGATAAAAATCCACTTTAATGATTTCATGACTCTTATAAATAGATATTCTAAAGGCCATAGTAATTTCTAATTTCTACCTCTACTCTCTATAGGCACGCGTAATTTTTTGGTTCTCACATCACCATAAGAAGGGTCCGGATAAAATTTCGCACCGGGCCCCCAAAATCTCCGTCATGCTACTGTTCTGATCGTAAGATTAATTGAATTGTTGAGGACAATCTAAATTCAGAGTGCCTTCTTAACGATCTCTATAACAAATGATGTCACATTATAAAAAATTTAGTTGAGTTTTATATTAGAGTAAATTTGGAAAGAAAATTGGAACAAATTTTATGTGGCACATGTAATGTTAAAATCAGAGTGTTGCACTGGAGATGCTCTTGGATGTCATAAATATATATTTACTCCAATAAATTCATATTTTTATGACACCAAAAGAATACATTATTCTTTTTATCCGTTCTAAGTTTCTTTTTTCTCACCATTGGGGTCTTGCATAAACTGCATTTGTGACTATATATTTCAACGTATCAAATTATGTTCTCTTCAATATAGTAAAACACTCAATCAAATTGAGTTTCCCAATTAAAGAAATCTAAACATACTTATTTCAACCAACATTTCAAATGATAATTAAGGAGGGTGGTATCTAGATAGTAATTCTCCAAATGTTGTAGGTGGTATCCAGAGAGTAATTCTCCAAATGTATAAAACAAAAAAATGACATAGATATAGTCTATAAACCATGTTATTTTGAAAAAGAATATTCATGTAGAGTCTGAGAGACCACGTATAAAAATAAGTAAACTGAAAACTCTTTTAACGAAACAATAAAAAAAGTAAACTGAAAACTTCTTATTCGTCATCACTTGTGCGTGTCGATAAAAATAATCCTTTCCAAATATACACAACTATAAAATTTATTTTATGGTGAAATTTTGAATCTGTTGGGCTTATTCAATTCTACTTCAAAACAGACCAAACTGATTGATGATCATGCGCACCCTCAAAGTCAAATATGTTTCCACCTCCGAGAAATATTGGGTGCTCAGTTATTTATTGGAGCTCAGAAAACCAAAGTCTTTAATGATATTCTAGATCTATCAAGAATAAGCTCAATAAATGGAATCAATGCTTCCTTTCCCAAGCTGGTCGCACAATGGTCATTTCGGCCATTGCTGCAGCCGTACCCCGATACCAGATGCACTGTTTCGCTATTCCAAAAGGAATAAGCAAACGCATCAAGTCCGTTCAAAGGACTTTTGGGGGGGTAAGTCGAAAGGTATATGCACCAAAGTTTGGTCATATATCTGCCTTCCGAAAAATCTCGGAGGCCTAGGGATTCACTTACCTGAGTTGGACAACACCGCGCTGCTTTCCAAGCTTGCTTGGAGGCTTAAGACTGAGCCTGAAGCTTTGTGGGCTAAACTGCTTAAAGCTAAATACTTCCACCATTTTGATAAACCTGGCCCAGCGAAGCCCCATCACTCTTGGAGTTGGAAAACGATCAGAAAATACTACAATCCCATTGATGCTCTGACCACTTGGGAGGTGCACTCTGATGAAGATATCAACATTTGGGACAACAACTGGATCCCGGAGGTCAACGGATCAGTGTCGAACAACAATCAATCCGGTCTGAACAAGGTGGCCCAACTCATTACAAACAGCGACTGGAACAATGAGGTTCTCAATGCCAACTTTGATATGACGACGCAAAATCTGATCAAAGCTATCCCGGTGAACAGTGAAGGTAAAGATCAACTCAAATGGAAGCTCACCAAATCAGGTAACTTCACAGTTACATTGATGTACCAACACATCAGCGCTAATGATATCACCCTCCCTACTAATTCACCTAACCGGAATTTCATCTGGTCCCTTCCTACTATTCCTAGAATTAAAATCTTCATATGAAAAATTTGTACTAAAGCTCTCCCGGTGAGAGATAGAATAGGCAAATACATCGACAATAACTTCACTTACCAGAATTGTATGAATACTGAAACAATTGAACATGCACTTTTACACTGTGCAATGGCAAAAAATGTTTGGTTTAATTTTAATATTATCTCTGAAAACATTATATCGATCTCAGATTGGATCTTCTCGTGGCAAGACAATAACCAAAATTGTTACACTAATGAAAATATTCACTTTGTTAGTATCCTTTGGATTTTATGGAAAGTGAGATGTGACCACTGCTTCCAGCATGAGATAAATGATCTCGATAAGATCATCAGAATGATCAAAGCATTTCCAAAAACCAACAAAAAACCTGCGAAAATCAATCAAAAACCTCCTGGAAAATGGCAACCGCCAACAGTTCCTTTCATTAAAATTAATATTGATGCATCCTTTACTAACGTAACATCCAATTCTGGAACTAGCTTAATTGCACATAATGCGGATTCAAAATAGCAGCTCAAGTCAAATCTTCGAGGGCGAGAAATAGTGAAGAATGTGAAGCAATAGCCATCTTAGACGGTCTAGTTTGGGCGAAAGAACAGAATCACAAGTCAATAATCATAGAAAGTGACAATTCAAATCTCATCAAGCACATCCATGACAAAAGACATTCAATTCACTGGCAATCTTTGATCCATATTCGAAAAATTCGAGAAATAAGAAGGGAATTTGAAATAGTTCAATTCAAATAAATCAGAAGAGAACTCAACTTGCATGCAGACAAACTGGCGAAATGGGCAAGAAAGAAAAATAGAAGCAAAATGTGACCAAAATGTTCCTTGTATTTCAGTTGATAAATATTATAATAACGTTTATTCCAATTAATGAAAGGAAAGTACAAAGAAAACAAAACAAAAAAAAAAAAAAAAAAAAGACGGATTTAGCATGTTTCAGGTTGGTTTGACCAATTTTTGCTCACCTATGTGCTGTAATATAATATACCTTTAATTATCGTCCAGACATGGAAGGGCCACATCCTTCGCCCGCACAACAAGTACCACATCTTCAGTGGATAAAACCAACAAGTTGCATTAAAAGCAATAGGAAAAGAGCATGCCTCCATTCTTATCCTTTTATCTCTTAAGTTCATTTTCATCCCACCTTTGATGTTTCTTCATTTGTTTCTTTCTTTCATCGTCTCAAGTGAAGGAGAGAAGACAAGAATCTTCAACCACAAAAAACCCAACCTCCTCCTTTGACAATTACACTACCACTAGATAACCACATATTTCAAATTTGTCAAAGATAATAACTCAAGGACGAAAATGATATTCGTCACTCGACTGGTTAAGATTTTACGCACAAATTTCTTATTTAATCAAAATTTTCTATATATCTCATTTCATATAAATGTTTTAAATGAGGTTATTGTGCAAAAATATTATTAGAAGATTCTAACCTACCTTTAAAACAATATATACAAAATTACAACTAAAGTAGTGTATTTTTCACATAAGGTAAAATAGTTTCATTGATAAAAGTAAAACCTGGGTGGTAGCAAAGGAAACTAACCAACCCTCGTAACAAACAATACACCAGAAAATTACAACTAAAATTAGCAAGTATATAAACCACTTAGAATTTGAAGGAAAAGTTGATGTAACCCTTAAATTCTTTTCGATCAAATTGTACAAGTCGGTCGGGTAAAACTAATTCATAATCACATTATCGATCAGATTTCTCGCTTATAACATTGAATTTTGTTGTATATCTTCCATTTTTCTTTCTATAATCATTCAAAATTAATAGCAAAAGTTATAATCTCCATATACCATGTAGGATGTGGGCTTTAAAGTGAGATCCATACATGTCAATCTACGTTTTAATTTATATTCGACTATAATGTATTTAGACTTATATACCTGACAGAATTCGGTTTGAGAAATTTGTATATCTCAAAAAAGTGAGAATTACTTCTGTTTTTCACTGAACTAGTGGTGAATTTTCCCCCTCTATCCGGACATCACGTTGGCTCGATTGCCTTAAGGGGAATTTGTAGACCCCGCCTGAAGTGTAATTGGTGCGTCCCTCCTGACAAATTGAGTGAGGAAAAAAAAACCTCAATAACACTTTGGACTTTGGAGAGGCGTCTTTAAAATTACCCTCCCCTTGATAACCAAAAAGTTTGTTTTTTTTCCCACCTTCCTACATAGGTGTGGGAATTATACCCATGGACCCGAATCCGTCCACAGGCACACGAGTCCAACGAGGATCACGGACGCATGCGCCCCGTCTTGGGCACAACACCCCCCCCCCCCCCCAGCTCGCTAAATTTTGGTGGCTAGGCATGGCTTAAAACTTCTAACCGCACACTCGCCCATGTTCGCATTCACATAGCGTGACCCAGTGATAACCAACCAATTACATCGACTTTTTGGATTGATAAAGTCCGACCTAGTTGAGATGGTAAATTATATGTTTGAGGACAATCACACGTATCCAATTCATTGCTTCGTAATGATCCAAGAGAGTTTTCAGTAGGTTAGCGAAGTAGTGTTTGACATTGAGGGAGCAAGAAGTGGGATAAGTTTATATTATCACAATGATCTCATGAGAATCCTTCATTAGTTTTCAATGTGGGATTAAGTTCGCAAGGGAGCAACACAAATAACTTCTTATTTTAGTCTCACATTGCCTCTTTAGAACAAAATGTTTGGAGACTTTGTAAATGGAGAGGAAGAAGTGAGATTTTTCAAGTGATGGGCTTACCCGCTACCTGCCCGTCCATACCCGAATTACCCGAACTTCGTAATGGTTTGGTCGGGCAATGGACAAGGCAAATTTCAAAATTGTCCACCCGATTAATCCGCTTACCCTAAAAGCCACTGAAGTTTGGTGCCCGTCCCACCCGACCCGATGCTTCAAGTGCCAGTAGACGCTTATACCCGCTCAATTCCCAGTCCTAGTACGACCAGAAAAACTACCCGTGGGTACTCGGGTCGGGGCGATACCTGTCTTACTTGGGAGACCCGTAAAAAAAGAGACCGACCACTTAAAACGACTTGAATTAGAAAGGCCGCGGCTTTGGGGAATAAAGAAAATTCTCCGGGGAATAAAGAATTTTCTTAAAACTAGTCAAATAAGATTGACCTTTACGTCTATTTTTTATTGCTAAGGGGCTTTTAATTTTAGAAGATGCTATAACTCATCACCTCTCTACAACCTCATCTTCTCGCCACCTCATCATCTTCTCCGGCGAAGGTCGCCGGCCGACCAGTTTTCCGGCCGGCGACCTCCAAACATAAAAAAAAAAAAAAATTTTTTTTTTTTTTCTCTCTCTCTAACACTCCGGCGAAGGGAGACCTTCGCCGGAGGTCCGGTCTGTCCATGAACAGACCGGATCTGGTCTGTTCATGGACATACCAGATCCAATCGGTCCATGAACAGACCAGATCTGGTCTGTTCATGGATAGACCAGATCTCCGGCGAAGGTCTCCCTTCGCCGGAGTATTAGAGAGAGAGAGAGAGAAAGAGAGAAAAAAAAAAAAAAAAATTTTGAAGGTCGCCGGCCGGAAAATTTTCCTGCCGGCAACTTCGCCGGAGAAGATGATGAGGTGGCGAGAAGATGAAGTGGCAGAGAGAATAGATGAGATGGAGGAGAACTTTCACAAAAATGTAATTTGCATTCCCCATAAAAATTTATTCCCCGGAGAATTTTCTTTATTCCCCAAAGCCGCGACCATTAGAAATGTGTGTTCGGTTTCCGTATTCTTACCCAACTTGGAATCTCTTCCGAATATTTCTCTACAGCCGCTCCTTGTCTGTATAAAAAACAACTCTCCCCCCTCCCCTCCTCTCATTCAACCAGAAATAATCCCAGTTTTAGAGAGAGAGAGAAATTCACAGAGACAGAAAGGAGAAGAGAGAGAGATAAAGGTGGAGCACCGAATTGGGTAATCACGGCTATACTTGGAGCCATCGGGTGGGATAACCACCATAACCAAAAACTGAATCCTTCTCATCAAATTGAGAAAAGAAGTCCTTCTCCCCACGGTGGTAGAGGTGCTTTGCCTTCAGAAGGTGGTAGTCCTTCTGATCTTCTTTTCCTTGCTGGTGGTGGCTTAAATCTTCTCTTCAAAAACCCCCCCATTTAACTTAACCCCTTTTTTTCTTTCTTTATCTAACAACAACCCTTTGATCTATATTACCTTTTTTCCTCTTTATACAATTCAAATCAATCCTATTTTATAATCAATTTTATAGTACAAGATGTTGACAATCAAAAGGGTTCCTACTGTTGTCTCAAATTACCAAGAAGAAACTCTTGGTTGTGGCAAAAATTGTCTTGGAAAATGTTGCTTACTTGGTATGTTTATTACTCCTCTCTTTACCTTTTTTTTAAATTCTTATGGGTAATTGAATTTCTGTATTTTGGTTTAGAATTGAATTTGATTAGGGTGTTGTTTCCAAAGAGGGTAAGATTAGTTTGTGAATCTCCTTCTGTTTTAGTTGAAATTCATTGATATTTATGTTATTAGATTCTAGAATTTGTGTTTTCAATAGACTAATTGTGATGGGTAATTGAATCATACTTTGTTAGATAACTTCCTTTTTAATCTGAACTTTGAACAGATTAGATATCTTCTATTTTCTTGTTATAATTATTTAGAATGTTTTGATTTTGATTCTTATTTGAGGTAAATGTTCTTATCTCATTGATAATTTTACTGTAAATTTCAGTTTCGAAGCTTCCTTTATATGCATTCAAGAAAGAAGAACATGATTCAATTGGAGATGAGGAGAAGGACCCTGAAATGTCTCTATTTGATACCTTAGTTCTTGGGGAATGGGAGGACCGAATGAATCGTGGGCTTTTCCGATATGATGTTACACTTTGTGAGACTAAAGTTATTCCTGGAAAACATGGATTTATTGCACAGCTGAACGAAGGTCGTCACCTTAAGAAGCGACCTACTGAGTTCAGGGTCGATCGAGTCTTACAACCCTTCGATCAAAACAAATTCAATTTCACCAAAGTTGGACAAGACGAGGTGTTATTCAAGTTTGAGCAAAGTTCTGATGAAAATAGCCACTATTTTGCTAGTTCAGCTGTTGATTCTGATTCAACGCCTCCAAATGTAGTTGCCATCAATGTAAGCCATATTCATTTATCTCTAATCTTCCTTCCGTTAATGGTCGTTCAAATTGTTCTGTTCGATCCATTGTTGGTGACTGACTTAGATCTGTTTTTGTTTCAATGTTCTAGGTTAGTCCAATTGAGTATGGGCATGTGCTTCTGATACCCCGAGTTCTCGAATGTTTACCACAGAGAATGGACAACGAGAGCTTCTTGCTTGCCCTTCATATGGCGAAAGAAGCAGCAAACCCTTTCTTCAGATTAGGTTTCAACAGTTTGGGTGCCTTTGCAACAATCAATCATCTCCATTTCCAAGTAATTAACTTTGTGGTTTCTTCATTATTTTAGTTTGTTTACTTGTTTCCCAATCAGCTCTATATCTAACGATATATGAAACAGGCTTATTACTTGCATGTACCCTTCCCTGTGGAGAAAGCTTCTACTCGAAAAATCACGATGTTGAAAGGATTACCAGGACGTGGAGTTAGGGTGTCCCAGCTGATGAATTATCCTGTAAGAGGACTTGTTTTTGAAGGTGGAAACACAATACAAGATCTATCCGATGTTGTGTCTATTTCTTGCATTACCCTCCAAGAAAACAACATTCCTTACAATGTTCTCATTTCGGATTGCGGAAAAAGAGTCTTCCTCTTTCCTCAGGTATGTCTACTTACCTTACAATTGTACTTACATTTTACGACATGATTTCACTTCTGAAAACCCTAAAAATACCCACATCAGTCATGACTCATGAAGTCTAACTCATCAAAATTAAATAAGCGAGAAGATAATGACTTTGTGGTTGGATCTTATTTGCATGAATAGACGTCTATGAATAATTGCATTATACAGTCTTATCAGTTTATTTACGTGATGTAAACCTACCTCAATACTAGACATTTTATCCTTTATTTGGCATTTCACCACTCAGACCTACTCGTCTAGTTTCACGTGAAGGGTTTTCCTTAATGTGGGGATCCATCTCAGGCTTCGTCACCTGATCAATCTAAGAGCCAAACCCACCCGACAGACGTAACCTATATGTCAAACGGAGTATTGAATTACAACCCAGATTTGAAAAGCCTTTATAAGCAATGTGGGACTAAGTGTCTTGCGCATGAAACTTCCGTTTGATGTCACTTTGATTCCTTACCATGATCATTTGAAATTGCAGTGTTACGCCGAAAAGCAAGCACTTGGAGAAGTGAGTCAAGAGTTTTTAGATACCCAAGTAAACCCCGCAGTTTGGGAGATCAGTGGACACATGGTATTGAAGAGGAAGGAAGACTACGACAATGCATCTGAAGATTACGCACAAAGGCTCCTCGCACAAGTTTCTCTCTCCGAGGAAAGGTTCCAAGAAGTGAAGACCTATATATTTGATGCTGCTGGTTGCCAAGAAGTTCGCGTTGAGGAAGAAGAAGAGGATGAAAACGTTGATGGAGATTCCTCTTCCGATCCCGCACCGAACCCTAATTATGCCGAAGGTTGCATGGTTTAATAGCGCAATATAAGGATAATAGACTATTCGAGACGCTTTCCATTTGTTTTCCTTGGCTTGTTTACTCTTGTATTCGAACAAGTTTAATTAGTAGTTTAAGGTGAAATTAAGATTTGAACTTAGTTGTAATTGTTGTACATGTTTGTGAGGATTTCTTCCGAATCAGCTACCCTGGTATATAATTTGAATAATTTGGGCTTCTCCAAAATCAGCTTTTGGGTCATTTGTTTGATAAATCTATCATCTACTAACAAGAATTAAATTAATTAATAAATATTTTATGCACATGGAAAACGGGCAATAAGATTAGGCAGAACGGTTGGTAGGAGATAATTTATTGAAAAAGGGTTTGAATTCAATTTTGTTCATTAAACAGAAGATTAGGCAGAAGAAGTTGGTATTTGGTAGGAGATAATTTATTCAAAAAGAACTACCAATTCGCTTCTTCATCGAGGTAGATAATTTGTACTTAACATACATATCACTTGAACACTTACAATACGAAATACAGATTTGATCCGAAAATAATAAAGTAAATTGGATTCGTCTACATAATCCTCTCAATAAAATGGAGATCGGTTAGAAATTAAAACCTAAAATACTTCTTTGTCCCTTCAATAGAACAAGAATTTCAAATACTGTGGATTCCTCAAAGGGCATTTTCAGCAATTTAGTAAAAGAAACATCAGTATCGCGTATGCAGGAGCTTTATTCAGATTTAATACATATTAATAAGCAAATAAATTTTTCGACAAGAACCAAATAGACATTCAGTAGATTTCAGCTGAACCAGGCTTTACATCATTCCACCACCAACTATATACCCCCACCAAGTCCACAACCAACAAATTTATAAGTAGATTGGAAAATGGTATTTATTTATTTCATTCAACCCTTTTAGCATGTTACTAAACTATGACAATAATAAGCTCTACCAGTTTTCAATTTACCTAAGTATTAAGGACAACATAATGCGCATTTCTTGTGTGTATTTTTATCGATCAGATATACATTTACATATTATATACATGAACAGTAAGGACAGAAAGCTTTAGGACCTCCTGAGATACTTGCTGCTTCATAGACAGAAGTGAAATGGCTTACTTCAAAGTATCTGAAATATCCTTCTTTCTGGTAGTAACCACAACTGGTGTTGCAGAGAAACGATCGTGTTTATCTGAGAGCAGTAGGTTGTCGAGCCGTTTATTACCATCTTTGATTTCTTTTGGTGTATTTGTGGTGGACCCAAAGATCTGGACTGTTAGGCTACCACCTACACAAATAGAAGGAAGTTCTTAGCTCATCAGAATTCAGATTGTCAAAGTTGCCGTGATTTGGATCTTTATTGTTTATCATGCGTATTTGTAACCTCATTTTTCAATTAAATATAAGGTGAAGTGAAACAAGTTTGAAATGTTGGTAATTTGATACCATAATAAACCAAAACCGCAATATAAAAGTTATCTTACCCAGTATAAGAGCAGCTCCAATCCATCCAAGGGTACCCCACCTTTCACCGAGGAGAAACCAAGCAAAACCAGCGCCCCAGAGAGGCTCCAACCCGTAAATTACAGCAGTTTCTGTTGCTGATACATCACGCATAGCTGTCATCTGTGCGAATAGATTCAAGTTAACGTGGAAATTAATAATGACTAATGAAGAAATAGGTTTTTAGTCCATTGCATAAACACTGACTAGAGTTTACATAACTGATAGACTCTGACAGACTTTGTTAATTTTTCTAGAAAACAAAAGATGCAACTTCAATCCGCAAATCTAATAGATCTTTTCAAGATATTTCAAACAAAATCTCACGTTGAAATGTTTTTCTTTAGTTTATTGAAGTCCCAAAACCGTGTTTTCCTTGTAAAAATCAATTCCATTTTTATCATGGGAACAATTTTGGTATGAAGAACTTCAAATGGGCTCGATCAATACTTTCATGATTAGCATGAGTAAACCCTTACTATCTTTTACTCCAGTGGACTTTACCCTCAATACATCATTAATGATTAACAAATTTGTTAGTTTTTTTGTTCCATTTGAGGGAAAAGCATGAATTTGCAGAGAGATCATACCTCTACCCACAAGCATGCCCCAGTTGATAAGATGCCAGTGTAGGTTACAGGTATCCATGGAAATTTGACTGCCCAATCCCACACCATTGTCCATGTCCATGATTCTGGATTCCATCTATGCACATCGCCTAACCAATCTCCCATGAAATACCAGATAATTGAGAAGACAGCAACAACAAAAACCTGAATAACAAACACAGTGGTTTGAACTAGCGGTTGAAGGAACAGAAAAACACGTATGTGTTTCACCTAGGCGGTGTCCTTTTTTCAAATTCAGATCTGAAATCTGACTCGACACCTTAATTGACTCAAGTTAGATTTGACTTAAATGACTGACTCGAACTGATTTTGGGTTAATATGAGCCAGACACAAGTCTGAGTTGAGAACCCATAGTCTGAAATAACTATCGTGCTCTGATCAAAACAAGTCAGACTGTTACAACTCAGATTCAGAAAATTTAGACTGGGGCGAGTCAGATTCGGATGCCGCAAACAAAAGAAACACCACCTTAACGAGCCACCAAATGAATATAGAGGGAAATAGTACATTCAGAATAAGGTAACCAACCTCATAGCCCAGGAGTGACAAGAAATGTTCTTTCTTCGTACTTCTTGAAATATGTTCAGTTCTAAGCATGTGAATACCAAAAAACACCGCACTCAAGAAATTCAAAAGATCGCCAACCTGAAAAAGATTATTCACCATTAACTCGTCAGAATTTTTACCTGTTATCAAAAGCTTGACAATGATATCCACCTTTTATAGAGAACCTTTTCTCATGCATTCTTCGTCTTCTACTTTACTAATTACACTAGATGCTTGAAAATACACCGAAAACTAGTCATGCATTCCTTACACTTGGAGGAGAGCCACTACATTCCAGCATTCCGACCCCTATAAGGGACATAAGAGCTCCAAACCAGGTTCGTGTAGGAATTTTTGCCCCTAACATTCCATCTAGCAGGGGTACAATAATCACCTGTGAAAGTCATGCATATCCTTAAAGATGCAAACTTTCTTCATAATTTGTGAAAGATATCTAGATTCCAAGAATGAGTGATTTTAAAAAGGCTAACAGACTTACTGTGAATAGAGAAATAAATGATGCGCGACCAGCGTCTGATGTTAGTAAACCGAAGGCCTGCATAAGGTATCCTAAACTGACCCAGAAACCCAACTCTAACCCTGCATTGCGGATCTGAGCATTGCCACTTGCACGTAACACAAATGGTAAAAATGGGAGTGCTGACAAAGTAAAACGCACGACTGTGAAAACTGCTGGATCTACGATGGCTTCAACCTCTTTCAGGACAGGAATATCGCTTGCTGGAATATGAGATCACAAACAATCTTAGAAATAGATGATGATATCACAGGGTTAATTGACAATGTTAAATCGGCTGTATCTGGGTAATAAATGTTAGAGAAACCTCAAACACAGATACCCAAAGATGTCTCTAAAGGAACAACTACCCCTAAGTTATCATGGTAAAAGAGTTCTGATCTACCAACAATGTAAAGTTTCACCTCCCTGATTCGTACGGCATGTAAGTTGTAACATGTAAGTGGCAGTGCAAAGCCTAAAATAGATGCAACAATTGAAAGTTTGAAATATTATCCTCCACTTTGTCTAAAATAGAGCTAATAATACATGCTAGTTGCTTAAATGGGCCAATAAAAATGACACTTTCTTGTGCAAATGAAGATGAATCACAAGGCGCATTAGGCAAAAGCCACAATATTTCTAATTTAGAAGGCTTTAACCAAACCTAACAACCGTAACTTGAAAGCAATATCCTTGGCAGCATGGTGCTTCAAGACTACTATCATAATCATGGACTAAAGCACGGGACCAGAGAATTTGTAGTGTCTTAGTGTGTACCGAGAGACGATAAGAATAGGTTCACCTAAAACATCTTTAGAACAAAAAACATAGTGATCCCCATGAATTGGTGAGACACAAAATAACTTGATGGTGTTGAAAGGGTTCTGATAAATTCAAATTTCCACTATTGTGAACTTGAACGGGTAAAAGGGGTCGAAAATTAAATAGCCCAAAAGAGGGTAACTAAATCAGTTAACCTTAAGGATCAATGAAGGATCCTCATAAAAAACCCCAAGGCAGTTGAGCCAATGCCCTAACAACTGAAAGCATACATTAACAATATAATCAATGGAAGCTTCCCAATTGCTTCCTAACTGTTATATCCATCCCCGATATTGATCAATTTGGTAAATTTTAAATCTAAACAAACAAAAAAAATTCAGAATTGTGAAATAAATAAAGATAGGTTAAAAACAAGAAAAATCCATTTTTTAGAACAAAAGTTAAAATGAAGCTAAGAAAGAGAAATTTACCATAAACAACAGTAATGACATTGAGCAATATGATGCTTCTAACTTTCTTAGATGCAAAAAAGATCCTCTTCCACGAAGACTTCCTCCCAAATAATGATTTTAAACGAATCTTAGGTAGTTTTAATGGATTCACATTTTTCTTTATCTTCTCGTCGTTGACAAATTTTGGATTACTAGAATCAGGGTAATCTTCTTTATCTCCTCCAACTAGTAAAGAATTCGAGTCGATTGATCTCTGAAGTTGGATCGATTTCTTCTTCTTCTTAAGGAGTTTATTATGAACTTCATTAGAAGGAGAAGAATTGTGATCTAAAGAGCATTTGGTACGATCAGATGATTTTCTCTTGTAGAGAGAGAAAGTGAAACTTGATGGACTGAAAGACGAAGAAGAAGAAAATGTAATAGAAGAATCTATTGTTGTCTTCCATGACCATCTCCCTGTTGAAGGAGATGCCATGAAAGAAGCTCTTCTCTCTCTCTCTCTCTCTATATATATATATATATATATATATATATATATATATATATCTCAGTGATCTTTGTTTGCCTTTCTTCAATTTTGATAGAAAGAGCACTCAGAAAGAAAGAAAGAGAAGAAGATAGAAAAATCAGAGACGTGAAAAGGACATGAAATTTTGTAGCCAGAGAAAATTTCTGACTGAATAAAAAACGTGAACCTTATTCCGATCGTGATCTCAGATCCAATTGTTAATATTTACATCGGACGGTTGGTATTTGATCATAAATTGTGTACTTAGAGGGTGACATATTTCCTCATTTAGAAATAAAAGCGGTCCCCACCGTAGTCAAACTTTGAAAAAACCTTATCTTTTAGTGATTCCACATCAGCTGGGCACTAAAATGCCCAAAAAATTTGGGCTCTCTAGCATCTCCCTTTTTTTTTTTGGGAAATGATAGAGTGACTTAGAAATTGGTACTTAGAGGGTGACATATTTCCTCATTTAGAAATAAAAGCGGTCCCCACCGTAGTCAAACTTTGAAAAAACCTTGTCTTTTAGTGATTCCACATCAGCTGGGCACTAAAATGCCCAAAAAATTTGGGCTCTCTAGCATCTCCCTTTTTTTTTTTTTGGGAAATGATAGAGTGACTTAGAAATTGGTACTTAGAGGGTGACATATTTCCTCATTTAGAAATAAAAGCGGTCCCCACCGTAGTCAAACTTTGAAAAAACCTTGTCTTTTAGTGATTCCACATCAGCTGGGCACTAAAATGCCCAAAAAATTTGGGCTCTCTAGCATCTCCCTTTTTTTTGGGAAATGATAGAGTGACTTAGAAATTGGTACTTAGAGGGTGACATATTTCCTCATTTAGAAATAAAAGCGGTCCCCACCGTAGTCAAACTTTGAAAAAACCTTGTCTTTTAGTGATTCCACATCAGCTGGGCACTAAAATGCCCAAAAAATTTGGGCTCTCTAGCATCTCCCTTTTTTTTTTTTTGTTGGAGTGAGTTTGTCTTTGATCAGAGATATTTTCATCTCTTGAAAGCAAAAGCTATTTTTGGACTCGACAGTCCCACCTGAAGAAGGACTGGAGGAGACGAGGAGTGAGGGGTGAAGAGTGACACATGAACAAGACATTGCTAAAGAGATTATTGGGCATTTTCAGAATTTATTTCAAGTTGAGCCTGTTAGGCCCCCTCCGATTGAGATTTTAAATGCTTATAAGGTAATCTCGGACTATAATCAGGACCACTTCTCAAGGGTTCCTTCAAAGGACGAAATTAAAGCCGTAGTGATGGAAATGGGATTGATAAAAAGCCCGGGGCCAGATGTTTTACCTTGCTTTCTTTTCCAGCGTCATTGGGACATTATAGGTGATGAACTTACTCATTATATCCAATCGGCTTTCCAAACAGGTTCTATCGATCCTTCTCTCAATCTCACTACTTTGGCATTAATTCCTAAGTGTCGTCACCCGAGTTTGGCCTCGGATTATCGACCGATTTCTCTCTGCAACTCAATCTATAAATTCATCACTAAATTAATTGCCAATAGAATTCGACCTTGTCTTGAGGAATCCATTATGTGGACACAAAATGTTTTTGTTCCCAACTGACAAATCATGGATAATATTATTATTACTCAAGAATTATTACATACTATGAGTAATTCCAAAGCCAAAAGTGGAGCTTTTGCTCTTAAAATGGATATGCAAAATCCTACGATAGAGTTAACTGGGATTTTCTCAAAATGGTCCTTATAGCTACTGGTTTTTCTGGGCGTCTCTTGAACTTGATTATCTCGTGTGTTACTACAACTAGATTTAATATCAAATTAAATGGAAGGTTAGTAGGGGATTTCCAGGCCACTAGAGGCCTGAGGCAGGGTTGTCCTTTGTCCCCCTACCTATTTATCCTATCCTCTCAGTCTCTCTCCCTCCTTATTTCTCATTATGATACTAATAATCATTTTACAGGGTATAAGATAAATCAGTCCAGCCCAAGCATAACACATTTGCTTTTTGCTGATGACTTGATTATCTTTGGGAAAACAACATTAGAGAATCTAGATTCTATTTTACACATGATGCATAACTACGCTGAATTTTCAAGACAGAAAGTCAATTCCACCAAATCCTCGTTATTTTTCAGTAAAGGAGTGCAGGACAATATAAAATCTTCGTTCATCTCCCAGTTACATGCTCCACTCATGACAGATCAAGCAAAGTACCTAGGAGCATTGATACTCAAGCCAGGTAATCGAATTAAGAGCCATCAATGGTTAGTGGAAAAATTTACTAAAAATCTTGCTGGATGGAAACAGAAGTTCATTACTCAAACAGGTAAAACAGTTTTTATTAAATCTGTATTATCTTCGTTTTGCACTTACCCATTTAGCTATCAATTGATCCCAAAATATATAATTAACCAACTTAACTTGGCAGAGAAAAGTTTTTGGTGGGGGCATCCACAGGACACAAACAAGATGCATTTCATTAAGTGGGATATAATTGTACCCCCAAACATAAAGGAGGATTAGGTATTCGTAAACTTCAACTCGTCAATGAGGCTTTAGTGGCCAAAACTTGGAGACTTTTAACTAATGCAAATGTTGTTTGGGTTATACTGCTAAAGTCGAAATATTATAAAAATGATGACTTCTGGACTACTGATAGTCCTTCATCTTCATCCCCTTTTTGGCACTCTGTATTAAAAACTAAAACTACTATTAGACAAAATATCATTTGGCTAATTGGTGATGGTTCTAGTATTAAAATCAAAACTGACCCTTGGATCCCTAATTTACCAAATAAGATCCCTATTCTTACTAATGAATTACCTGAAAATATTTTCTGGGTTTCAGACCTTATACATAACAATACCAATTGCTGGAACAATGAACTTTTAATCAGATATTTTGATCATGAAAGTGTGCAGGCAATCCAGGAAATAAATATTCCTAATACTACTCGGAGGGATATTCTTGTTTGGTGTCCAACTGAGAATGGTAAATTTAATACTAAATCTTATTACACTGAGATCAATACTCTATCAATTCTGAGTCAAGAAGCTAATGAGTTCCCTTGGAAAACATTCTGGAAGATAAAAGGGATGAACCCTAATATTCAACAGTTCATTTGGAAACTTATTCATAATGGTATAGCAACTCTAAGTAATATAGGAAAAAGACTCCAAGATTTACCTCAAGGATGCTTGTTATGTAACTCAGGAGAACCAGAATCTATAAATCATCTTTTTGGGGCTTGTCCGTTATTTAAACAACTGTTACAACTTACTGGAATTATAGATCTGCAACAAATGGGTGAAGATGTTATTAGTAATCTAAAACATCTAGTCCTAGAGAAAGAAAATAGGAAACATTGCTTTATATTCACTTGTCTTATATGGGAATGGTGGAAGATTAGAAATAATAAACACTTTAGTCAGAAACAAATAGATCTCATGCGTTGCTAGTGGAATACTAAGGAAGCTCTAAGGTATGTTCCAACTCTAACTGATACTCCCTCTTCCTCGATTATTCTTAATCTTGATACAGATAACTTGAGTCCTCCTTCGATTGGACAAATCAAAATCAATTGCGATGGATCATACAAAGAAAATAGAGCATCAGCAGCTTCTGTAGTGAGAGATTCAAGTGGCGAGATAGTTGGATCTAAAAAGATGAGCTTCAGACCTAAATCACCTCTTCATATCGAACTATTAGGGTTTCAGTTGGGACTGGATTTAGCAGATGATTTAGGTTTAAGGGATTATATATTGGAAGAAGATAGTAGGGTTATGGTCGACCTACTATCCACCGTTGATCTTGAAGCCCCCTGGAGATTAATAAACGAGATTGAGGAGCTACGTGGTAGATTAGTGAACAGACACGTTACAATCAATTACACTCCACGTTATTGCAACCAGCTAGCAAATTTTCTGGCGACTGAAGAAGAGTCCCTTATATTTGTCTCTTTGATCTTTTAGTCCTTTTCAGTTAATTACATAGTCTTCTCTTCTTTAGAGTGTTGTAAACTATGCTTTATTTATTGGATTTTATTTTCCTCAAAAAAAAAAAAACAATTGTGAAAACTAATGTTAGAATATAATATCACAGTTTTGTTCATCTTTCTAACTATATTTTTTGTTTTATATGTTTGATCTGAATTCAGGAGCCCATCCATATAATTTCTGCTAGGTTGATTGTGATGTTCTTTCAACAACAAAAAAAAGGTTTATTGGGAACTTTTGTTCTATATTCAGCCCCAAATTGCTAAGCTCAACACTCATTAAACTTTAGCAAAGCCTCTAAGTAACTGGGGCTTAAAATTTGGCCGCCCAAAGTTAAAGTGGATTTGGGATAGAAATCAAAATCAACGGCCTAAGTTGATGCGGCAACATTCTCTCTCTTGCCTATTTAAAAAGTTGGACAGTTGATTTTGATTTCTCCTAACTCTGTCTTAATGTTCGAAGTTGTACCACAGTCCACAATTCTAAAACTTGTGTTACATTACAATGAAAGTTTCATGAATAAAAGTGTGACAAAAAGTATATGGCTATTGGTGGCACTTGACCTCTGTAAGAAAAGAGAATTTGTATTGATTGTATTGATTTCCTAAGCTATTACATAAGTCTTTATAAGGAGTTACATAGGAGAGAAGTTTTATCTATTGGGCAATGTGGTACTAAATATTCTAACACTCATATATTCTAACATTCCCCCTCAAACTAATGACTTTTGCTAGTGAAAAATTCATGAGTTTGCTAAAATTTGTAGATGTTGACTTGGTATTGATATGGAGACATCATTGTGAGGTTGCTAAGTTGTTGTTCTTTGTTGTTGTTTTTCTTTTCTCCATTGGAAGACCATTTGAAGAAAAGTTGGCGCCATTGCCAGGTATTTTCCCTTTTTAAAGAGAAAGCGGACAATTATAACCCATTGTCCGGTTGTGGGCGGAGATATACTCCTTGTTATCTTGTTTGTTGTTGAATATTGTTGAATGTCTTTTCTCCCTTCCCCATTTGAGGAAAAGTTAGCACCATTGCCTAGGTATGTTCTCTTTTTAAAGAGAAAGTTGACAATTATAAACCATTGTCAAGGTTTTGTTTGGAGTTCTTACTCCATTGATTTTAATAGCCCTCACACATGATTATTACTCCAACATCATCAATGTAATATAATGCAAACCCTTGATCTTATGATTTTATCATTTTTCAACCCCTTGATCTTATGATTTTATCATTTTTCAACCACTAGCGATTACCATTCTTGATTTTTCCCACTTCAATTCTTCTTTATAATCTTCTCTTATCTCCTCTTCATTTGATCTTATGAAAAAACTAAGGAACAATAGTTTGAGAGTTCTCAACTTTGATATAAGAAGTATGAGCAAATCAACTAAGAGAATAAACTCTTTGCCATAAAGGAACCCACAAACATGTTTTTAAACATCAAAAGAAAACCATCTTTGAGAATAAGCATGATTTCTTTGATACATTCTATCAAACACTTCATGTGCATCATATTGGAAATCAAGATTTTGGACAACTATAAGTATAGTTTCAAGATAAACATGGGGTATATAACTATTCTAACAAGAAATCCATGAATTCTTTTCCCCCTCTCTAATAGCTTTCCAATGTCTCTCAAAATATAACTTCATGGACCATGGATACACATAGATTTGATGTTGTGGAGGACTTGACATTTGAAATGCTTGAGATCATTGAAGAGTATATCATGTGATTTCTTCAACAAATCACTCTTGTTTGGATCTTTCATCTTCTTGTTAATCTTCATCATCTTCAAATACTATTGAGAAAAGTATTGAAGAATGATTAGATCTCAACAATAGAAAAGAACTACTCTTATTGGAAAGGAAAAAAAAAACACTAAACTTGAACTAAAAACCGATAAAAGCCCGGCGAACGGTAGATTAATGGGACTACCGCCGCCGGCAAGCGGAAGACTCTATTGACTAACCCAAGAAAGAAACCTAGAAGCTCTTATACCATGTAAGAAAAGAGAATTTGTATTGATTGTATTGATTTCCTAAGCTATTACATAAGTCTTTATAAGGAGTTACATAGGAGAGAAGTTTTATCTATTGGGCAATGTGGTACTAAATATTCTAACACTCATATATTCTAACAACCTCGGCAGCAGTGGTGTACTTCGAGTGTCTATAGACACCACCAACACTTGTGACTTCGCCCTCCATCACCTAACCCTATAGACGTGCAAAGTTCAACCTCTTTGATTTTAGCCTAATCGTGTCTAACACTTCAAACTTCAACAGATATCTATTGTCCTCACTGATAACACTAACACATAAGCCCAATCAGAGGCGGAGCCAGAAATTGGCGCAGGCCCGGGCTAAAAGGTTAACGTCGACAAAAAATAAAGAAAAAAGAACCAAACAGGCCTTTATGTTGTTTTTCTTTTTATTTGTTAAAGGGTATACTATTATTAAGTAATAAGAGTGTCATTACAATATACAAATTTTCAGAGATTATGTTGGTTTTGTAAAAAGAAAGACTTAAGAGTAGGTGCTGGGACTTGAACTTGTGCCAATGAGGTGAACATCTCACCATCATACCATCTTACCAATGCACGCTTTTGATAAACTTAATGACTAACCTAGTTAAATATTTAGTAGGTTGACCCGGGCTGCAGCCCGGGTTAGCCTACTAACAGCTCCGCCCCTGAGCCCAATGGATACTGGATTTTGTTCGTGATGAAAGTTTTACAAGTTCACTTAAAAAAACTCAACTCTTGCTAAGGTTGAGCGCAAACATAATATATTCCAGGCTCCAGACGCTTTTTCGAGCGATGTAGGACTATCACAATCCCCGACCCTTAGAGACAAATCGTCGTCGGCTCAGAAACCATCTGTAATGTCCTAACTGTTAGCAGTTATCAACAATGCCAGCATGGTACAATAAGTTTGTCATAATTTTTCATTAGAAAAAAAACCTTCCGAATATTCTGATTCCTTTGTCACCCTCTAACCAAACTCTGTTCAAATTGACGGGGACAGTCGAAATGTATCAAATTTACTCCATGATTTATTTTACAGTCGACTCTTGAGCAAAATGTGTACCGTTAGATATTCCAGTATATGAAAGCAGCACGAATCTCTAGGAAATATCAAACGGTAGGATGGAGGAAAGCATCATACGGAATATACGCAAGGTATGTTATATAGAAGATTCTGAAGGATCGGCATCTATTCTAGTATTATTTCCCTTTGTCAAGAGAAGAAGAAGTTCAACTTTCCTAACTCATCATCATAAACAGAAACCCTCTTCCTCCTCCTTCTCTATTTAACTAATCAATTCTTCCCCTTTTTCCCATGTGAGCTTCACAAGAAAATATACTAGTAACGTTTCGTCGGCGCCCATTATTTACAGGTACTTTCTATCTCTAACCCCCCCCCCCCCCCCCCCCCATTGATGAATTTTTATGTATTTTAAGTTTCTTCAAATTTGGGTTTTAAATAATCTTAGGTTTATGCAATTGTTTGAACTGAGTAATTTCTGTGTGCTTTTCTTTACATGTTTTTTGGGCTTCTAGTGGTTAATTTTGTTTTAATTTCTAATGAACTTGGAGCTCTGTTTGGATTCAACTTATTTATTATGGTGTTCAAAATGTTCAATTCCTTTTCAATGATTATCAAACAAGGAGATTACATAAAACACTAATTTACTTTAAGATGCAATTATGGGTCTTTGGCAAAAACAAAATGTACTTGGAAAATTAGGTATAGCTTTAGAACTGGATAAGATATATGGCTCATAATGTAGATTCCAACTATTTGGGATTTTCTAATTCCAACTTAAACGAATCGTTTTCCCAAATTAAGTTATTGTTATAGGAAAAGGATTGTTTTTTTTTATCTACACGGACCATAACTTTGACGCTCGTATACAAAATTAGTTAGAGAGTATGAAGCCTATTTTGAGGTTTACGGTTTCGACGATATCTTCTAGAATAATAGCACCCAAGAATGTTTCGAATTTCGATGCTTTGTCAATATTGTAAGTGTTCCAAATAGAATAACTATGGAAATTGCGATTTTGAGACATTATGAAGAAATTGTATGGTTTCACTATGTTTATGATTTTGGTGCTGCATATATCTTTCAATTGAACTCTGCAAGTTTTGTGTTGCATCCTAGTGCGAGGACGAACTTATGAGTCCTCAAAGTACAGAGAACACTCGAAAATCCCTTGAAGGGCTCCATGGAGTTCATATGGTGCCACATTCACCTTTTACAGTAGAAAATATTACTCTATGTGGAGACTTCCAAGATTCAAAATTTGATGGATTGGATACTGAATCTAACCAAAGACTAGCAATGCGGTGAGTCCTAACTTACAATTCTCAAAATATATCGTATAGTGGTCTTTGGCATGATTATAAATCACCTTGTTCAAATCCAGCTTACAATAATTATTAACTACTGATATTGTTTCTTCAGAAAAATATGGAAACAAAGACCAGCGTGTCTGAGACCGGTTCATTGTTGTCTTCAAGGTATTCCTAGAGCGAATGTCTTGATATTGCTTCATGATCTGTACATAAATCTTAGTATATCTCCTTACGTTCTCTTCCTGTTATAGGTGATCAGACATTCATTGAAACCGTCGCCAATGTGGTCACTTCACTTCCTTTTATTGTTCTTGGGATGCAGGCTCCAAGGCAAGTTTTCCTTCTAACGTCATTGAATTTGAAACTACCTCACATTCCTTTATTGTGCTTGACAAAATGTAGGATTACGACTGCAGGAAGAATTGGAATAGTAAACTCTATGCTAATTCACTTATTGGAGTCGGTATTGCCTCAAGTTTATATCACTCTTCAAGAGGAGAAATGAGGAAGTATTTGAGATGGGCGGACTATACAATGATAGCCACCACAACAGTTGTAAGTTGACACTGGCTTACAAATTATTTGGAATTAGGAGTTATTATTGACTATGAATCACTAAAACCTGTCAAGAAATAGCACCTTCACTCAATTTGCTTGTAGTGAATTGATATTCTTTGGTATGCCATAATTGATAACATCATCATCAGATATGGTCATGGTTGTCTACGTAAATTATGTAACTACACCAATGAATGCCATCTTGGAAATATATTAACCTGTGGGGCATCCAGGATTTGAACTTAGGGGACCCGGAGTTTTTCATACTATTTTTCTGCTTGATTTTCTTAGTGCCCCCATCAGTTCTTCATTCTTATATTTGATTTGAATAGAGTTATGTTTGAGATTTCATTGAAAGGGTTATTTATTTTGATCTTTGTATACATGTTTACGTCAAGAGCTTGATAAAGTACTGTAATTTGACCTGCTTATGTTCTTTGGAGTCCATACTTTTTTAAACCCAAGTCAAGCTCCTGCCTCTGCATAGTTTGTGCTCAATTTCATTTCATCAGTGCACAGACTAGGATTATTGTTTAGTAGTTGCACGATATCTAGGCATAATAACCAATAGGGTCATAATTGCGCTAACCATCTTCTACAGTTGATAACTTTTGCATGTTCAGCATCCTATGCTGTTTATCAAGAAAGGGAAAAATTTAGTTGGTTTAACTTCAAAAGCAGAAAATCTTAGTGCAATGAAATATCATTTGTTACTTGTAGTTGCCCCAAGAATGAAAAAGAAAATTACTGTCGGGGAAGGTCTCAGCCTTTTGCTGAATTTTGATGCCTTATAATCCATGAACAGAAAACTTTCCCGTAATTTTGAAATCTTGGTATAGTTTGATTCATTATGTTAATGCCCATTGCTCAATAATCTAGTTTACCAACTTAGTTCTTTATAACCCATCAAAATTCTTCTTTCGTTTTCTTGGCTTTTTTATTCATAGAATCTTGTTTTTCAGTGTCTTTCGAGAGCAATAAGGAATGAGAATCCTAAACTGTTGATGGCTGCCTCTGCACTTATTCTACCGATCCAACCGTTAATGGTTTCAGCAGTCCACACAGGGATGATGGAGGTAATCGACCATTCTTCTTTTTGTGTTTATACATGATGTATTTGGTCATTCTTCGTTCCATATTTCTACCCCAGCAGTTTCTTAAGTTGTCGCTTACTAATTCCACCTTTTATTTGTCATATGGGACAACATAGTTTCCTTGTTTCTTTCCGTACCCGTTCTTTATTTTCTCACCCACCCTATTCGTTCATTTCTAATCCGTCATTTTGTTTTCACATTTAACTTACAATCCTGACCTGGTATAGTTGGGTAAATGACCCACTAGCAAAATTTAAAACTTCACCTCTGCCTTTTGCTCTATATTCAAATCCTGATAGAATGTGTTTTTTTTTTGTCCAACCAGCTGTTCTAATGTTCTACAATACCCTTTTACAAACTAACCGTTTCTTTTCTAATGAATATAATTTCAACCCAACCTTCATGGGGCCAAGATGGTACTATCGACTGTGCTGTACCTATAGTCTCATCATGGGCTGAGGCTTTACAGAGGTATCACCTTTTCCAAAGAAATGGTTAAGTTTTCTAAAAAAACAAGACAGGTCCTTTGGGAATATACATGAGAAAAAGTTGAAGAAACAAAGCTGCCATTAAAAAAAAAGTCCTTGGAATCTTTGAATCCCCAACTGAGCTCTCTCTATATTGTTCCTTATCTTTGCATGTCTTATACTTCATTAGTATCTTATAACAATCTTTTTTGCAAGGGAGGGAAGCTTGTCAGCTTTGTGCCTCTATTTTGGGTATTCATTGTTCTTAAACTGATTTTAATTGTTCTATCATTTTATCATTTTCAGGTAGCTTTTGCAAAAAGAGCATTGACTGATCCAGATTTAAGGATGGCTCATAACGTGCATAAAATGTCGTCTCTCCTGGGAGGTCTGCTTTTTATCGCCGATG
This sequence comes from Eschscholzia californica, assembly GCF_041429995.1. NCBI lineage: Eukaryota > Viridiplantae > Streptophyta > Magnoliopsida > Ranunculales > Papaveraceae > Eschscholzia > Eschscholzia californica. Next base: position 5,623,323 of record NW_028238198.1, on the reverse strand, counting down.
ATTATTTTCCCAGGACTCCATATATTCATGCAGCTTGGCATCTTGCCGCTGCAGTTGGTGTTGGTACCTGTAATAAGCTTCTCGAATGAGGCTTCTTCAAGCTCGGATGAAACAACCCCTTGTTGTTTTTACCAGCAGACTCCATCAGATGTATCCTAATCCATGAATGAGACTCCGAGATTCTCATATCTAGATTACCCAATTCGTCAAAATGGAAAAGTCTCTCAAATTTGCCGAAATCACTTAGGAATATTTTCTTAAAACTCATTTATCGTCAGACTACTATTTATTTTGTATATGTCAGAGTAATTTAGAGAAATCGCTCTTTGAGATTACAATTCTATATATGAAATTTGAAGAGTACGTTCAATTTAGGACACCAAGTTAAATGACTAGTTTTCTCATAATGCAATTTAGGTTTACTCTGGGAACCATAACTAACATGTTAATCTTTCAGGAAAGTATCTAGTTATTGTGCTTAGCCTTCTTTCTCTTTATTAGAGTCTTACTCTAACCGACTCCCACCGGTTCACCACCATTACCATGGCTAAAGATAAAAATAACATCTTGAAGAACAAAGGTCTTTCCCCTCCCCATTTTTGTTACATACTTGTCCATGGAGAGATCCTCCTAGATGTTCATGTATGGTCATGTCAATCGGGAAAAGATCCAACTCGATAAAAGAGAGACATTTTTGTCCTAGTAAGTGAAAATGGGTGTTAATTGGTGTACATGAGAAATGCTCATTAAGACACTTTTCTACATTTAAGCTCAATCCTATAAGACAAACGACGAAAATTCAAATTAGATCATGATATGTAGAGCCGGACAAAATGACGAACAATAATACAAGAAGATATTGAAAAAATATGTAGGAACGTGTAAACATAAAAATTGGGACCATAAAATTTAGGAGGATGATGACATCAAAAGAGAAGTAAGAAAGAAGCAAAAAAATCCAAAAGAAAGAACATATGTATGTATAATCCTTTGTGTCTAGCACGTAAAAGGTGTTGTATTATTCTGTGGTACGTTTAGCATGAGAATGTAAAAAAATGAAAAAAATAAAGAGTAGAAGAGGATATGGAAAGATTAGATCTGATTCTAACCCTAGCAATGTGATAATTTATGGTTGGTAGTGAAGGGGGTACCCCATGGAATTATGAGGAAATTTGTGCAAAACCCCAAATTCCATAGAGAGAGAGAGACAGAAAGAAATTGGGTGGTGGGTCTGTAGATGGAGGGAGACAAAACTCTGAATGGAGAGAGAAAGTACGTACGTAGACAAAAAGTAAAGAAAATGAGGTTGTGGTGGTGGTGGTGACTAGAGAAGCTAGATAGAGGATAGTAGAGAGAGAAATCTAGAGAGTGAGAGAGGGGAGGCAGTTGGGATATCGAATAAGTGTGAAAGGCACTCATCAGGTGGGGGGGGGGGAGGGAAGAGGAAGCAATAAATGAGAGAGAGGAGAAGGGTGATGAGAGGGTTATGATAGCACTCATCATCGTTATGTCGCTTTTCTTTGCTTCTCCCCATAATCTCCCAGAATTCCACGCCTCAACTCTTTCCCCCCCTTCCCCTCTCTCTCTCTCATTCCCTTATTCTACTAATAAACCCTAGCTACCTTCTTCTCTTTCCTCCTTTATATTTCTATCTCCTTTTTCAATCTTCATCTCTCTGCCTCTGTTTCCCATAGCTTGTTTCTCTGTTAAGTCTTCAATCTCCAACTCTCTCTCTCTCTCCGTTGTGTTGTTGTTTGCTTTTCCTATCATTCTAATCTCTAGAAAATCAATTACCCATCATTCAACTCCACTAATTAAACCACTCTAACCACCCCTAAAGGACATATAGATAGAGATAGCTATAGTAGTTTTAATACTATTCCTAGTTACTACCATTATTACAAGAACAACAACAACAAAATCTAACTAAGCTTGAAAGAATGTGGATGATGGGTTGTAATGGTGTTGGTGGATTTAACAACTCTGATTCCTTCAACCGTCGGAAACTTCGACCTCTCATTCCAAAACCTTCTCCTCCTACTACTATTACTTCTACTAGTAATGGTAATATTACTACTAACAATATTCCAATATTGTCAAATCCTCCTTGCTTAACCCGTCTTCATGGCACCGATCTTTTTCTATTCAACAATCATCTTTGTAAGTAATAACTTTTTCCCTTTTCTTCTAATCTTCTTCTTTAGGTTCATTTCTCTGTTCAATTTCGATATAGTTTTAATTGTTGTTACCTCATTTTGTAGCTACCGTTTCGGAACAAAGCAAGGGATCAGAGTTTATGGGTTTAAGTCCATCAACAACAACAACAGTAGTGAGTTCAAGATGGAACCCAACACCAGAACAGTTAAGTACACTAGAAGAATTATATCGACGTGGGACTAGAACACCGACTGCCGATCAAATCCAACATATAACAGCACAGCTTCGTCGTTATGGTAAAATCGAAGGAAAAAATGTATTTTACTGGTTTCAGAATCATAAAGCAAGAGAACGACAAAAACGACGCCGTAAATCATCAGAATTAGAAACTAGTAATATTACAACTAATGGTGAAGAGAAGCATCAAACTCATGGTCAAATTGGTCTACTAGAAAGAAATGAATCAGGTATTCTACCCATATTAAGTTAAAATTTCTTTCTTTTGAGCCATTTTAGTGTTTTTAGCAAAAAAGTAAAAAAAAATGCTACTAATAAATTAACATTAGCCCTAACCCTAATATATATAATATGTAAATTCCATCCCTTGCAAACAACTGATTAACTCAAAGAAGAAGAAAAAGTTAGTAATTTTGTTTTACTTTTTGTCTACTGTGGGATGATGCAGGTGGATCGAGAAGGACAGGATATGAAGTAGAACAGACCAAGAATTGGCAACAGCTCTCTACAAACTGCAGTACACTTTCAAAGGTCTATACTTTTTTTCTCTTTCTCTCTCTAACCTATAGAGAATTAAAGAAGATAACCCAAATTCATACTAACACTTCCCTATCTTTTTACTTACATATCTGAAAACTAATAGAAATAATCTAATAGTAAGATTAAAGTTCAAATAGTTTTTTTATATGAAAAAGGGTAAGAAAGAGAGAGAGAGAAAGAGTTAAAGGGTGGGTTTTATACGTTGGGAAAAGAAAAGGGGTAGGGTGATTAAAAGCTGCTATACTTCCTTTCTGTCGGTGCTGATATTGAGTTTATGATGATGAATTGAAACAAGGGTTTTGTTTTATGATTTGGTCCCTTCTAGGGTTTTGATTTTCTTTTTGTTTATTCAACTGTTTAAAGCAGGAAGCTGTTTCTATGCAAGGAAGAGCAACAGTTGTTTCAGAAAGTAAGACAGATGGATGCTTTCAATTAGAAGATTATGATCATCAGATACAAGAATTTCAACATTCAAGATCCTCTCACTTGCATGCCACGTGGCACATGATGAATCTCTCATCATCTTCTTCTTCTCATCTCATCAACCCAACAACAACAACAACAAAAACCCTAGCTAGGTCAACTACTACTGACACCCACCCTCAACTCAGAATTCTTTTTCAACCCAAATTCATTCATTCCAACATTAATGATTATCAAAAATCTAATACCCTTGAACTATTTCCTCTACTACCTAAAGAAGAAGAAAACGGAAACGATACCGGAAATGATGAGATTATGATCAGTGGGAAGGGGAAAGAACATCTTCCAAATATACCCATGGTTAATACAACCACCCCTTATCAATTTATTGAGTTTCTCTGATGAAGAGCTGCAAATGTAGAGAGTGGGGGCAGTGGAATTGAAATATGTACTTTTGTTATGTATGTAAAAGATATTGGTAGTTATGTCTAGTTAGGGTTTTTTTAATTGTTATTGGAAAGTGAGACTAGTAAGTAATGTTTTCAAAGTGAGATATCTTTTGCTCATGTTAATTACTATACAAATTGTGGGTGAGTGAAATTTACCTTAAAATGCATTGGACCATGAATAGCTAGGTATCTAGATAGCTTCTGATGCTTCATTAAAGAGAACATTAGAAGGGGGTTCTGTTTTGACAGGGCAACCTATTTCTCTCTAGGCACCATTACTCTTTTAGAAATCAAAAAGAGAGAGAGAGAAAGAGAGAGAATGGAATTGGTTTTGTTGATGGTGATGGAGACTTTGTTTGGTGGTCCAATATTAAAACTGATGAGCCAAGGGGAGGTATCTGAGATGGGAATTTGATGTGAAAAGACTTGATATGAAGTAACTTAGAATTTGGGTTGGATGGGCAGACTTGTTTTTAGGTATATATTTAGAAAAACAAAGTCTTTTTTGTGTTTTTGTTACTTTATATATATATGACCATCTAAATATCTAATTAGAGTTCTTGTGGTACACAAATTTAGTAATTTATATTAATTTAGATTTATATAGCAGGACCTTCATCATAAGTGTTCTATCCACTTCCTAACCACTTGGCCTAGCTCTTAATTGGTTGTCTGGATTGTCCAACATTTTGCGAATACGCTCGTTTTCAATAGCGAAAACATTTATATCAATGATGGGACTGTCCAAGCTAGGTGTCCAAAGAGGTCGAATAGAAAGTTGATTGAGCTTTGTTTGCCGAGATAGTTAGTTCATCAAAGTTTTTTCTTTTAAAAATAACAACAGTTAATTCTTAAATTTGATTACAGATCGTATATTTGATTATAAGTTCAATTGTTCTTTGTATAAGTGTAGTTATTCGGATAAAATGTTATGAAAGGAAGGAAAATGATAAAGAGAGACCCTAGATAAACCGATCACTTCAAAGAGCAAGTATGTTTTGAAGAAGAAAAATCGAAAGAAGACTAAAATATTTGAAGTTCATAACAAAAGTCAAATGAGTTCCACAAGTTATTTTTAAATTCCATCTAATTTTACTATTTAAGCAAAGCTAGTGGTATGATTCCTCTAGCACAAAATAAACATAAAATGGAAAAGAACAAAGGTTTTCTGTGCAAAAATTTAGTATTAATATCTAAGAGCATTTAAAATGTTGGTGTATGATATTAAGAGGAAGAAAACATGAAGTTTTGGGGTGTTAGGGTTTATGTGTCTATCACCTCTGGGGTGCAATACTGCACCTCACATGCATATCTATGAACTTTTCTAAATTAAACACATTTTGTTTCAGAATTTTTGAATCTAGCACACCCACCATTAATTCTTTCATCAGGAAGTTTCACTTGATAGGTATTGAAATTTTCCAAGCAACTATATATAATTAATCTACAAAGTCATCAAACCACTTGATATAGAATCTCAAATGAGCATTTCAACCTAATTTATACTTGGAAAAAGGGCAGGGTGCCCATTTTTCCAGTAACTGGTTCAAATCATTTTATCGGTATGAGTGTTATATCTCCAGGGAAATATGTTGGTCTAGCAGAAACAATTAGGGGCTTTCAGCTGATCCTTTGCGGAGAATTAGATGGTCTTCCTGAGCAGGCCTTTTATTTGGTAGGTAACATCGATGAAACTACCGCGAAGGCTATGAACTTAGAAGAGGAGAGCAAATTGAAGAAATCACAGAGAACAAATACTCATAAAATCATGGAATCTGAAAATTTCTATTAAACAACCAAAAAACAATATATCATTATGTACGGTATATCTATATCACATGTTGTAAAACAAACTGAAGGAATCATCTACTTCGTAAAATGATCCATCAAGAGAATAAAGACATTAATTCTTACGATATGAAATTCAAATTAGTGAAACCGCGCTAAGAAGCTACCTAATGTGCAAATGTAACGAAAAAATATACTTTGCACGAATGGAAGTAGTTGAAAAACTTCGACCAATCTTAATCATTTGTGAAAAAATGTTAAGAAACAAAAAAAAATCAAGCAAATTATAGGCAGAAATCTTATGTGAACTGTCGTGATTCGTATTTTTGATGATTTTGATATACTAAATAGTGAATCACGGCAAGGCACATAATATATCTCTAGTTTTTCTTGTTCTCTAGCATTACTCTTATCTGTCAACTTTTGTACTCCATTACTTTCAAAGGTAATCTTTCTAAAATTAATTTGAAAATTTTCTATATTAATTTTCTAAAATAAAATTAGAATGACAGAGATGATGTAATAAAAAAAATGGAAAGGTCAAACCAAAGCTTACAGAAGTGATGGTTGCTAGCTAATTAAGCCTTTTGACAGTGCTTTAGATAGCTTTGTCTGTACTGACTGACCTTTCTCTGTTTTTGTTAAAAAGTAACAATGAAAAGAAATTGGGTGACAAATTGGATTTTAATAGCAAGAAAGGAATGTGTAGGGTGGTGGAATTTAAGTGTGATTGAATGGATAAAAGAAAAAGTTGGGTTTGGTAGGTGGGTGTGGGAAGGAAGGGTTTTGTTTCTTTTATATACTTCTTCTCCTCTGCAATTTCAGCAGGAAACCAGCCAGCCCTTTTGCAGTTAGGGTTTTACTATTTAGGAGTTTTAAAATCCTTACTTTCAAGTTTTATCTTTCCTTCTCTCTTCCTGTCCTTAACCTAAATTTGAATAAGTCTACTGATTTGACTATAGCTAGACATAGTAAGACATTATCCATATTCTCCAACATGCATGATGATGATGAAGTCATCATCATCATATTATCCATGGACAGATCAACTTCTCTCTCTCAATCTCTCTAACTCTTAATATCTTCCTCTACACTGTATTAATACAGAAATGGGGTACATGCAAATCACATGTAGCATTTTTGCTTTTGTTTATATAAGACTTTTGGAGAGATATGAGGTTTATGTTTCAAGGAATACTATAAGTACAAATAATTTTTACATAAATTTTGACTCGTTAATTCACTTTCATTAAAAGACAAAATTTTACTACGATCTGGATCGTTAAAAATTAAGTAAAAATTCAATATATTTATGACAATTTTTGTGTGGGTGTCTTGTCTTACCAACATATGAGAAAGAAGTTTGTGACTTCAAATGCAACCTAGGCCAGCCCATTGCCCATTGTGAAAGCTTCATTTCCGAACTTAGCTAAAGATAGAGGAGACTTGCCCAATTTCAAGGTACACTATTCTCTTTTGAGCTTCTATTTAGCTTCATTGTTGTGAACTAGAAAAGAAATAGGTACTATTTTCCTATCACCATGACCAAATTACTGCAAAATTCTAAGATAAGTAGGATTCATTTGAAAATAATCCACATTCACATTCCTTAATAAATATGTTCCAAAATTCAGTCAACAAATTATTATTATTATTATTTATTTTTCAATATTTTCATTGAGATCATTTAACTCCGACGTGTCATTCCAAATTTATTAGAAAGACAGACAGGTAATTAATTATGTATGTCTAGCTAGGTTAAAAAGGGGCAGGTGGTAAAAAGAATTTCTATCAGTAGCAGTAGAGGTTGACTACTCAATCCCCATTTATTGGTGTAAATCCAGTCAAGTCAGAACCCCTAGCTCCTCACAAGTCTGGTGCTTGTGGGTGGGTGTACAAATTTTTGTCCTCACATTGGTTTTTAGGGGCATATGAAACAAAAGAAAGTCCTTCGTTGAGCATTCTCAATAATTCCTCACCCCCCATTCCCCATTGCTGTCATGCTGTGATGTCCAGTACCACCATTAGGGCACCATCAGCCAGCCCCCTGCAACTTGTGAGTTAGGGCAAAGACAATCTACTATCATGCATTGAGCCAGGAGAAAAAAATTGACTTCACAGATCTGTCTCCTAAATCTCTTTATTTTATCTATCAATAAGTTTGAGAATGCCAGATCTTAACAAATTTTCCCTTCAAACATGTAACTCACCCATATTTCACTTGCAATGAGAATCAAACCTAGGACATCCCGTTACAGAGTGGGTGTCTAACCATTTAGTAACTAATCTATAAGCTTCTATTATCTTGACGAGAATTTGTAACTGAAAATTTCAAAGACAAAACAGCGTGGTCGGTTGCCGATCATTTACGGTCAAGAAATCAAACCAATCATTGGGGTTGGCTAAATTATCGACCAAACCTGAACCGATCAAATCGTCAAGTGACTTCTCTCGGCCCGATTCGCTTTAACTCGATCGAGTTCGGTTGGTCAGCTCGGCTGAAGTCAGTTAACCAATCAATCATGAGAAAGAAAAAGTGTACTTCAAGCAAGAATAATGGAAGTTGAAATTTGAAATCAGTCTCTAAACTCTTATAGATTTGAATACCCAAAAAAGCAAATGATTGACCCATCATATCATCAGAGGAAACGGAAAATACCAATAAGTTCGAATTCACACCTAATGACACTGATTCAATTGTTACTCCATGTTTCTTCGTTTATAATCCTTATTAATGTTCCCACAACATTTGAAGACCCCTATCTAAGTTTGTGACATCTACTCGACACTATTATGAAAGTTACAAAAACTAGGAGTGTTTAGTATTAGTTGTTAGTTATAGCATTATATAATGTATAAACCATACATATATATATATAGATCAGTCGGTTCGGTTTGAGTGGTTTTAAAAAATCTAAGCCGAAGTCAAACCAAGATATGATCGGTTTTTCAGCCGAGCCGAGCCGGAGATTGTTCGAATCGGCCCAAAAATCATTTGGTTCGGTTTGGCAAACCGTTGGTCACCTCTAAATAATTGGTTGTCCCATCGACTGGTGGTGCGATCTATTCCTAAATTAATGTAGGCGTCCACCCAATTTTCATAGGCCCAGCCTAATGAGGGTCGGTGAATTTGGAATTTGGAATTTGGCGCCACTACCGTTGGGAGGGCGCATATTTAACTTCCAATATAGAGAAGACTAGATATAACCCGTGCCTCCGGCACGGTGAAATTCGAATATAGAGAAGTTTATGAAAGTAATATATATATATATATATATATATATATATATCTCTTTGAAAAATTCACATTCTTTGTGAACATCTACATCGAATAATATTAAAATAAATTGAAAATTAAAAATAAACAAAATGAATGTATATGAGTTGGCTGCCTAAGTTATTCATTGCTCAAATGATAATTTAAAATTAAAATTAGCTGTGCTTGTAGAATAAGTAAAGTATATACATTTTAATATAAACATCCTACCTATACTACTGAAACATATAACTTTTTTTTTTGTTAATAACTGAAACATATAACTTGGACCATTAAGAGCATCTCCAATGCAAAACTCAATCTTAGAAACTCGGAGTGCCACATAAGATTTTCTGAGTTATTCTTAAAAAATCATCTCCAATGCAAAACTCAACTAAGATCTCAAAGATGATGTGTCGAGAGTGGAATAGAGATATCTCAAGAGGACACTCTATTTTCAGAGTGTCTTCTTGAGATATCTCTAGTTGTCCAACTCATCAATATTTAAATTTCAACCAATAGAAATCAAGTCTTCGTATATTTCCAAAATAACTAATTATTTTTTTTACAAAAATAACCCTGACACATAAGTAAAATAAGTTTAGAGTGTTGCATTGGAGACATACAAGAATTGAGGATCTCTATTTTCGACACGTAGGAGTGAGAATCTCAATTAGAACTTGACAAATAGGATGAATAGAGATTTTTTTGAGTTTTGCATTGGAGATGCTCTAAGGCATCAAAACATTCTCATTTTGTTACATAGACTGTGAACAGTATTAATAGCTAAAGAATAAACATATAGAAATAAAATAATTGGAACAAACACCACTCATCAATGTCCCTCTAAGTTGTTGTATACCTTCAATCAAGGTTATGTTAACGTTATTGTTTGAACAAAACCATGAATATAAATGAATACAGTAACAAAATAGATCTGCACTGTTAAAAGTGAAAAATTATTGTACATGACTTCTACAGAGACCGCTATTGGGGAACTTCAACTATAACAGATCGTATAGACTTTAATCTGGAACAACTCACAAAAATTTCATTCTTTTTCAAAATACTTCAATAACCTACTTTTACATTACAACAATAACAGACAATAAGAAATGATATCACATTTTAAGATCTTCAACAAGATATAGTCAGTCATTCCTGGCACAAAGATAATAATCTTATCGTTAGATTCCCCATATGCATCCTAAACCGAAGTCCATAGGTTCATAGTTTAATTTTTTCAACCAATGAAAAAATCTTAAGTAGCAAGAATGTCACCGATTATTAGTGGAAATTATGACATACATTAACCTTATGTTGTCCCACACCAAGACTTGTTTTGAAAAAAGTATTAGTAACTGACTAAAAAAGTTAATACCTGAAATTTTCAATTGATTATGCTTCCTGGCTTGTATTATCGTTGCATTATCTATAACCAGCTCGTGGAAATCTTAAGAACATAGTCTACAAAAAGAGAATAATAAAGAATTGGATGTCATGGAGAGTACAGCAATGAATCACGCCAATCTGCATACACGCACCATGTCTATTAACCTCCTGCGAATTGGTTAAAATACTTTCTACCATATTTAGAGGCAAAACCAAGAGTTTCTATATGCAGGGATGGTTTCTTTAAAACTTTAAAAACACAATGTTATAGCCCATGCCTCCGGCACGGTGGAACTTGTTCAATGAGTTATTTAGTACAAGGAAACGAAAACTATATATGAAATTTATGGATAGCGCTTCTAACATGGCACCAAATCGCATAGATAAGTTATCTTATTTTGCTTAAGAGCTGAAAAAAGAATAAAGTTTGAGCTGAGACATTAACAAAACTATAAATCGGAAACTAATTACGATTGCTTAAAAAGCAAAGACAATATCCCCGAGATTGTGTCAAATGAACAACAAAAGAAAAGTTGAACAGTATCTCTGTGGATTAAGAGTTATGACTCCCATCTCGATAAAGTAAACATTACAGAGATTAATGGAAGAAAATCCAATTTGTAAATGCCCAGAAGCTGCGAAAAACCCAGAGCATACTCGGTTAATAGAATTTCGATTTTTTAAACCATAAGCAAATGATTCCTAAATTTCTAGACTTCGATGAACCACCAGCAAATTTTTAAATTGTTTAAGCAACCCCTTGTTTGCAAAGCCTAGAAACTGTGTTAGGGATGAAATTGGTTTTGAGACAACAACTGTTTATGAACACAATTAATAACAAATCCTGCAGATTTGATTTCTCTAAAATCAGGAGATTTAGTAGCACATTCCTGCAATAGTGAATAAAGTTCCAAATCTTTTATAATTGAACCAAATATAAATTGAACACAGCACACAGGGATACCATAACTTATTCTACACTAATATAAATAGAAATATGTTGCACCTTGATGCTAGCTCGAACCTTGTCTAAGATGAGAGTTTCTTGTAAGTCACTTTCCATAACAAGACTTGTGGGTGGTTGTATTCTGAACCTTCACATACCACTATTATGCACTCGACCATGAGAGATATGTCACACACCACATATTCACAGGCTAAACTTAAAAGGGTACAATAACAAATTTATGATTATGAAGTTGAGAGCATGAACCAGTTATATTTCACGAGGCTGCAAAACTAAAAATACTACCTCATACAGAAGTTTCAAGTTGTCAAGTCGATACAAACCTGAAATTTAAGACATTCTAACATATAATATGGATCTAAATATTTTGAACACGCAAATAATGAAGATAAGTCGCGATTTAGAGTCCAAATTCAGTTGAGCCTACAAAATAATCCGAAGTACAAATATGGAAGAAAATTACCTAGTAACAAAACAGAGATAAAACATATATGGAGACAATATGGCTAGCTTCAAACTATATCCCCGAGCTGCCAATCCTGAGAAAATAAGAGAAGAAGAATAATAAAGTAAGAGCTGATAGCTTCGTGAAATAAGAAAACGAATAAAGAACAGAAACCATAAATCACATTATCTGTCCTCTTCTGGTTGTTCGTTAATATATCGATTCTCTTAAACTCGAAGATGGTAGAGAAATCCACGAGTGCGTAACATTGCCATAGAAAGCCTTGAACTGTATAAGTTGTGAGTTAGAAATTTTATCAAACAGTTGTAAGGCAATTACAGAAAATCACGGGACCTTCTATCAAACAGTTGATGTACGGAAAATAACATACAATAGGATTTATTGTTCTTTTTCTATTCTTTTGGATAACAAAAGATATAGAAAGAAAGAGATATTGTAATACCTATTACTGAATCACAACAGAGATTAAAACCATAGTTCCTGTAAATATTACGTTACAAAACTCAAGATCATAAATCTATTTCAATCAGAACTTGATATTGAATTCCAAGTCCAATATGAGAGAAAAGAAAACAATATTTCAAACTAATATACTTGTAAAATCAATAATTGAAACCAACTTACCAATAAAATCAATAATTCAAACCAATAAATCAAAAGTAACAGAGAAGAAGATTGTACCTGGAGCTGAACCGAAATGATAAAAGATAGAAATACACCTATTCAATAATAAGAGTTGATTCATATTTGAATCTGGAGGAGACACCGGTTTTATATAGAGATTTGTTGGTAGATTCCACTATGAAGATTTTGGGGAAATTTTATTATGTCAAGACGAATAAGATTGTAGTCTGTGACAATTTTGGGGGAAGGATGTGGGGAGATTCAGCCATGAATATTTTGGGGGATTTTTATTATGTGAAGAACATTGTAACGCGCCTAGAGTAACGCGCGAAGGCAGTCAAGAGAAGATAAAATGCCCCAAGGCAGTTAAAGAGGGTAAAAATAAACGCACATCTAACGAACCTAACGGTGGCCACAAAGCATATGGAAGGTTTCACCTCGCTGACGGCTCAGATTCGGTGCCTTCTTTACTTTGTATTGAGTGGGTTAACAAATTTTCATTTTTTAAGGGAGGTAATAGATCTGGTGGCCGAAATTTGTGGAAAAACATAACGAACGACTGGATTTGTTTTTCGACTTGTCCCAGTCAGCACAAAACATTGTGTTTTGTTATATAGATTGTACCGGACACCAAAGCTATATGGGCACTCTCAAAAAAAAAAAAACTATATGGGCACCAATATATTCATAAACCCCAATCTCTTATAAGGGCAACCCACCGAATTCTTACCCCGACAACCACAAAATCCCTCTGGTATGTTAAGGATATTCATAAGTTAGTTAAAGAATAAGTTAGTTAAGAAAGTAGTTAGAGAAAGTAGTTAGAATTCTGTTATTGTTTGTTATGTAACAAACTAATCTCTCTTCCCACTTTCTCTCTCTCTCTAACTTCTATTTATACATATATCTCAATTGTAATTCAATGACAAGATAATAAGAGATTTCACATTATAATCTTCATCTTCTTCTTTCTAACATGGTATCAAGATCCAATCAAGTAATTTCTTTTTCGATTTTCTTCTTCAATTTTTCTTCTTCTTCTTCGAAATTTCTTTAGTTTGATCCTTTATTTTCCTTTTATTTCCTATCTGTTTCAACTTTTTCTGCTTCAATTTCTCTTTCATGGCTACTTCTTCAGACACTTCTACTCCTCATTCTTCGACATCTTCTTCTTCTTTTCATCTTCCTTCTCCTTCTACTGTTAATCAATTTGTTTCTAACAAATTATCATCCACAAATTATATCTTCTGGATGTCTCAATTTCTTCCATTATTACGTTCATACGATGTTCTTGGCATTGTTGATGGCACATCACCTTGTCCAGACAAATTCATTCACACTCATCCCTCTGATCCACCAATTCTCAATCCTGATTACACAAATTGGCATAAACAAGATCAAATGATCCTCAGCTGGCTTCTTTCCTCTCTCACTGAAGAGACTCAGAGTCAAGTTCTCGATCTTACAACATCTCATGATGTCTGGTCTGAACTTGAAAGATCATATTCCTCTCACTCTAAAGCTCGGGTGTCAAATCTCAAGAATGATCTTCAAAATTTGAAGAAAGGTTCTGATTCTATTCAATCTTACTTCAATAAAGCTAAATCAATTGCTTTACAATTACGACAAGCCTCTAAACCAATTGATGATGATAATCTTTGTGATATAATTCTTCGAGGATTGACTTCTGATTTTGGTTCTTTTCGAGCAGCTTTCTCTCTTAAATCTAATTCTGTCTCTATCAATGAGTTACTTGGTCTTCTTCTCATTGAAGAAAATAGATTACAACATGAAAATTCCTTTAACCTTGCAAATTCATCCATTAATCTAGCTCATACATCTTCTTTTAGAGGTTTTCACAGAGGTTCTTCACCTTATAGAGGTCGAGGTCGATCTGATATGCGCTTTCATGGCAGAATACCTATAAGAGGTAGATCTTCATCCTCCTCTTCTCCTGTTCTATGTCAAATTTGTGGTAAAACTGGTCACACTGCCTACTATTGTTACAATAAGAATAATTCTGCCTTTCAACCTAAATCAGGAACTTCTTCCACTGATCATCAATCCTATCTCACTGAATTTGATGATTCCACTTATTTTCCTTCTGATTATTCTTATTTTCCTAATGAAGGCTACTCTTCTTCTTCTTATACTGAACCTGAATTCTATTATCATTCACCATCTCCTGATATTCATCATACCTATGAAAATGAAACCTATTTTCCTGAAATTCACAACACCTATTCTTCTACAACTCCTTCTATTCCTTCCAACTCATCTAATTCAACATCAACAACTTGGAATCCAGACTCAGGTGCTACTCATCATGTGACTTCTGATCTTTCTAATCTTAATATTCAATCTGAATTCAAAGGCAAAGGACATGTGAAGATTGGAAATGGTACAGGTTTGTCTATCTCTCATTCTGGTTCTACTTATGCTTCTTCAAATTCTAATACATTTCTTTTGCAAAATATATTACATGTTCCTTCTATTACCAAAAATCTCTTGTCTGTTCATAAATTTGCAAAGGATAATAATTGTTACTTTCAATTCTATCCTAACTTTTTCAACATTAAGGATCTACAAACTGATCGAGAATTGGTCAATGGTCCCTGTGAGGATGGCTTGTATCATCTCAACCTTCAATCATCTTCTTCATCTCAAAGTGCTGTTTATTCATCATCTTTTGAACCTGACTGGCATTCTCGAATGGGTCACCCAGCTTTCAGAACAATGAAGCATATTATTCAGACAAATAAGCTTCCCTTTTCTTCTCTCTTACCTTTTGTTTGTAATCCTTGTCAAATGTCCAAGAGTCATTCTTTACCTCATAAGTCTTGTACCTCATCTGTCTCTTCTCCTTTAGAGGTAATACATACAGATGTTTGGGGTCCTTCTTCTAGTTCTTCTTTCAATGGTTATAGGTATTATGTTACCTTTTTGGATGCCTTTTCAAGGTATACTTGGATATTTCCTATTACTAATAAGTCTGATGTGTTTTTAACTTTTTTTCTTTTCAATACTCATGTTGAAAATATGTTCTCTCTTAAGATTAAGAATGTTCAATCAGATTGGGGAGGTGAATTTCGCAATGTGTCTAAGTATCTTGAGGCTAATGGCATTGGTCATCGTATCTCTTGTCCTTATGATCATGCTCAAAATGGCTTGATTGAAAGAAAACATAGACATATTGTGGAAACTGGTCTTGCTTTATTAGCTCATGCTAATCTTCCTTTACATTTTTGGGATTTTGCTTTTGAAACAGCAGTTTACCTCATTAATCGATTACCCACCCCTATTCTCCATGATAGCTCTCCACTAGAGGTCCTATTTCACACACAACCTGATTATACTTATCTCAAAGTCTTTGGTTGTGGTTGCTATCCTTGTCTCAGACCATATAACAAGCATAAGCTTGATTTCAGAAGCTCTTGCCATATTTTTATTGGTTACAGCCCAAACACAAAGGTTACAGATGCTTAAACCCAAAAACACATCAAATCATCATCTCTTCCAATGTTGTTTTTGATGAATCATTATTTCCTTATGTTTCTCTTACTCAATCTTCTATTTCATCTTCTCCTTCTTCTGTTTCCTTTATTCCTCTTCCTTCATTGCCAATATCTTCTGCTCCCATTATACCCTCTACTCCATCTGCTCTTATTCCACATTCTGTTCCATCTGCTCCCATTATACCTTCTGCTCCATCTAATCCTATTCCACCTTCTGTTCCATCTGCTCCCATTATACCTTCTGCTCCATCTAATCCTATTCCACCTTCTGTTCCATCTGCTTTTATTCCTTCTTCCACTCTAATTTCAAATTCTCATTCTATGGTCACAAGAGGCAAAGATGGAATTCACAAACCCAAGGTTTATACTACTTCTATTTCAGATGACTCTTCTGAATTTACTCCTACCACTTATATTCAAGCATCTAAAGATTCTAAGTGGAGAATGGCTATGTCAGAAGAAATAAATGCTCTTATTCAAACTGGGACTTGGTCTCTTGTTCCTTCTACATCACAAATGAACATTATTGGATGTAAGTGGGTATTTCGAATAAAAAAGAATGCAGATGGGTCTATTTCAAGATATAAGGCTAGACTTGTTGCTAGAGGATTCAATCAAGTTGAGGGAATTGATTATGAAGATACTTTCAGTCCAGTTATTAAGCCAGTTTCTATTAGAATCATTCTCTCTCTTGCTGTCTCTAAAGGTTGGGTTCTTAGGCAGTTGGATATAAAGAATGCTTTCCTTAATGGCTATCTTAAAGAAGAGGTCTATATGTGTCAAACACCTGGTTTCATTGATTCTGATCATCCTAATCATGTTTGTAAACTCCAAAGATCACTCTATGGGCTGAAGCAAGCTCCTCGAGCTTGGTTTGAAAGACTAAGTTCTTTTCTTCTAAGTAAAGGTTTTTCAGCATCTCAAACAGACACATCCTTATTCTATCATGTTGATTCTTCTCATTCTATCTATATTCTCATCTATGTTGATGATATTATAATAACAGGAAGTGATCCCTCTTTTGTGCAATCTACCATTAGCATCTTATCAACTGAGTTTGCTATCTCTGATCTTGGTGCTCTTAATTACTTTCTTAGTATTGAGGTTTTAGCTTCTTCTAATGGTCTTCTATTATCTCAAAAGCAATATATCACAAACTTATTGCTCAAAACTAAGATGAATGAAGCAAAATCAGTATCCACTCCAATGGCAACAAATTGTTTGCTTAAGAAGGATGTTGGTGATCCATTGAATGATTCAGACATTAAGCTCTATAGAAGTACAGTAGGTGATCTTCAATATGTCACCATTACAAGACCAGACATCTCTTTCTCAGTAAATAAGGTGTGTCAATTTCTTCAAAATCCAACTCAAGATCATTGGTGTGCTGTTAAGAGAATTCTGAGATATCTAAAGAATACTATTGATCATACCTTTACAATCACTAAATCATCACTCTCCCTCACTGGGTTCTCTGATAATAATCTTCAAGCATTCTCTGATGCTGATTGGGCTGGCTGTCCAGATGACAGGAAGTCCACTGGGGGAATTTTAGTTTTCATGGGTTCTAATCTAATTTCATGGTGTTCTAAGAAGCAAAACACAGTGGCAAGGTCGAGTACTGAGGCTGAATACAAAGCTATTGCTGATGCAACTTCTGAACTCATTTGGGTTCAATCTTTGTTTCAAGAATTACAAATCACTTCAACCTCATGTCCCATTCTTTGGTGTGATAATTTAGGTGCTACCTATTTAACAGCTAATCCTATCTTTCACAATCGAATGAAGCATGTGGAAATTGCTTATCACTTTGTTAGGACATGGTCAAGCATCACAAACTTCAAGTTCGACATATTTCAACCCATGATCAGCTGGCAGATATCCTTACTAAACCTTTGTCTACCTCTCGGTTCATTGCTCTTCGATCCAAACTCAACATTGTTTCTCCTATGTTGAGTTTGCAGGGGGCTGTTAAGGATATTCATAAGTTAGTTAAAGAATAAGTTAATTAAGAAAGTAGTTAGAGAAAGTAGTTAGAATTCTGTTATTGTTTGTTATGTAACAAACTAATCTCTCTTCCCACTTTCTCTCTCTCTCTCTCTAACTTCTATTTATACATATATCTCAATTGTAATTCAATGACAAGATAATAAGAGATTTCACATTATAATCTTCATCTTCTTCTTTCTAACAGGTACCAACACAAAAAAACAAGTAAAGGATTAGACCAGCAAGCAGAGAAAGAGAGATGGGGGAGAAAGATCAATAAGAGCCCGAGAGATCAAACTAGAGAGAGTTCGACGAAAAATGACAGAGAGAGTGATAGAGATTCACATCACCTGGGAGAACGTCTGGAGTCTAAGCTAAACGTGTGTGTGTCAAATCTCAATGCATTTCAAGGTTTTTTGGGTTGGCTCGTGGAGTCTTCAATAAGAAGAAAACATGACTTGTCGGGCTTGGCCCTTAGGTGTTAGAATAGGAGACAGTATCGATAACTACGAAAATCTTGGGCTGTAACATATAGTATCAAAATCGAGGGCGATTCGTCTTCAAGGAGAATTGTGATAGGCCTGCATCTCTTATGTAAGCATTTGTAGTTGGGCTAAAGATTTGCACCCAAACATAGCAAGTGTCAAGATCTTTGGTTAAGAACAAAATTTTGACCTGTTGGGTTTGGCCTAGTTGTCAAAAGAGGAGACAAGAAAAGTGCCAAGGCCTGAAGCATTACACAATGGAAAATACTATTTGGCCCAACAAAAAGTGGCCCGAACCAAACAAACCGCAAGCCTCATGTGCAAGATTTGTCTTGTGGACCCATTCCGGGCCACTTTGTGTAAGGCCTAGTAGCATTGGTGTTACAGATTAGGAACCCCCTTGATGTAGGCAGAGGGTATCCCCTTGAACGAATGGCTCAAGTAAAGAGAGTTGAGGGTTTGGGGTTGGTAAACCTCGTTGTGTCCATATAAATATACCTACCAAAATTATAGTATTGGTGATTTTATATTCTTAAGGGCACTTCATTATCACCCTTTTGGTTTTATTCATTGTTTGGTACATTTGATCTTTTCCCATTGTTTGTTTCCTGTCCAACCAAACAAACACAACAGTAAGTCTTTGCACCAAAGCTCAGTCTGATCACTGACCCCATTGTTTAACCTTTTTCCAACCCATGTTATAGACTAGAGAGAGAGAGAGAGAATAAAAAGGAAAAGTAAGAAAAGGAAGGGAAGGAAGATGCATGTGATAAAAAACAGCTCACGGATAGAAATACCTATCGTGGCGGAAACGTTATTCTAACCCTCCCTCAATTTTCATCATCTAATTTAATTTCAAGACTTAAAAAATCTCATCTACTATCTTATTGCATCACAAGTCACATCAAACTAACATACTCCATATTTATTTATTTATTTTGTAATTGAATAAATTAATATATACTTTACATTATTGCTTCTCAAATTATATTAATCATTTATTTGGCCAACTCCACATTTTTTTTTGTTAAGGACAACTACACATAATACATTAACACAATATTTTTCCCTTAAAAAAGTAAATCATAAGAATAAGAATGACAATAATTTTTCTATTATTTTTATCACATAATTCATCTTTAAATTCAATGATAAACTATAAAAAGTCAAATGAATTATGCAATGAACAAAACAACTAATGTTTTCTAGAAGTTAATTGGGTTGATTAGAAAAGAAGATTATGCAACTTTTTAATTAATAATTCTACTCAGATGGATAAATGAAAAAAGAAAACAACAAAGACTTTCAACTTGTTTAGTCAATTAGAATTCTTATTCTCTTTTCGAAATTGATTGTTTATGATTACGTCTATATCTAGTGTTGACAAATTATCAAATGACTCCTGAAAATTGAGGAAAAGAAAACAAACTATCTTCGTATAAGCTTTAGGTTTAGCCTCTTAAAAATTCCACCCATAGCCTCACAAGATTAATTTATTCTAATACCTTTATATCTGCTTGCATTTGGCTCACCCTAAGAAATATTTTGTTTCAATTGTTTATGCTGTTAGCTTTTGAACTTTTCTTTCTATGGATTCAAATTTAAAAATTGTAATTTACCTCCCTTTTTAAACTCAAGAGCCTATAACATTGTAATTATTGCAAGAGAGGTTTTATAGGCAATGCTCAAACTTATTAAAGACAATTCCTAAAATAGTTAAAAGCAACGTATGCAAAGAAGGCAATACCTCAACTAATGTTTACCTATCGACACGATTGACTTCGTTAGGTTGTCACTGGCCGACGACCATAACAAAAAAACTTTCTTCTTGTTTCTCCTTCCTTCTTCTTCTTCCATCTTCGACAAAGGGCAAACAGTCGCCGACCGGTGATCTTTGGCCGACGATTTTTTTCTCTTCCTCCTTCTTTCCCCTTCTTTCTTTTTCTTCTCGCTCTTCTCTCTTTCTTTTTTCTATCTTTTTCTCACCGCTCCAACCACCATCGGTTCCGGCCACCTCCAACCGACCACCTCCACCGACCATCACTATTTCTTTCATCCCTTTACTCTCTCTCTCTCTCTCATCCTCTTACTTTCTCTCCGTCCCCCTATCTCTCAAATTATTCTATCGAAGGAAAAAACATCTCTCGCCGAAATTTACCCCAAACAAGACCAGCTGTTGGTTTAGGGAGGAATTGGTTTTGGGTGGAGGATTTCCCCAAACTAGTAATCGGACTTCTGGTGAAAGGGATTTTCCCTTTGCTTGGACAAAGTAAGAGAGAGAGTGGGAGGACGATAGAGAACAAATGATAGTGGTAGTTAAAGGTGGTCATGGGGCGGGAGATGAGGAAGAAGATTATGTTACTTTTGTTGGGCCGTGGTTTTGGGAAATAAAGAAAATTCTCCGAGGAATAAAGAATTAGTCAATAAAAATTGATGTAGGGGGCACATTCTTCTTTTAATCCAAAAATTGACTTCATCAAACATTGACCCCTAATCTTCATCTTCTCTCTCGTCCTCTCTCTCTATCTCTCTCTCTCACCATCTCTTTCACTTTCACTGACTATCTCTCTATAGATTTGTTTTTTTTTCTCGCAGTTTTTATCTCTCTTTCTCGCAGTCTCTCTATCTCGCCCTCTCTCTCTTGCAGTATGTGTAGATCTCTCTGTGGAGATCACAGAGCTCGTGACCTCGAAACATTCTGCAACCTCGAAACGTTCTGTGGCCACAAAAAGTTTCGTGTCCACGAAAAGTTTCGTGGCCACGAAATACTCGAAGGGTTTCGCCAAAACCCCTCCTCGAGGTCTAGTTCTGGCGAAGGGAACACTTCCCTTCGCCAGAACAACATATGTATGTAAGAGAGAGAAAAAAATAATGAGAGATGATCAAGAAACAATCAAAGATTGAGAGATCGAGAGATATAGCTAGGGAGAGCAATAGAGAGGGATAGTCAGAGATAGGGTAACAGTGAGGGAAGAGAAGAAATGAGATAGAAGAGGAAACAATGGTAGTCAAAATGGTGGTAGTAGGAAGTTGTGGTGGTGATGGTGATAGAGAAGATGAAGATTAGGGGGCAATGTTTGATGAAGTTAATTTTTGGGTTAAATGATAATATTCATCCGAGAATGTACAGAAAAACATGGATACCCTAGAGAATTTATTCTCGGGAGATTAATTTTATGCCCCAAAACCGCGACATTTTGTTGTCCCGAAAAATTTAACAAAACTTACCATTTCCGTCTGAAAATTTGTACTCCGAAATTCTTTTTTTTTCTCAAAATGCCAACCAAATTAATTTACTATCGAATGATTTAGCCTATTAGTTCTTTCAAAGTTTGTTATTTTTTTTAAATCCTTTCAAAGTTTGGTTAAGAATAAGAAACTTCCACATAATTTATTCATTCTATAAATTTTCCCCTTCGATAGTTTAAAATTTTTAAATTTTAGTGAATAGATTTTATTACTTCTGAAATTTTGTAAGTCATTCTAAATTTTCATATAAAATTGTAAACCACATTTTTTTTCTTCTATTTTTCGTTTCATAGATATTCTTAAAATCCATAACAACGACTCATCAAAATGTGAACCAATAAAATATAACGTATACACAACCCCAATTCTACGGCACGTGCTACCATATGATGATAGATTTGCTTACCTCAATTCATAAAAATTTCACTTTAAAAAAAGAAAATTCATAAAAATTTCCTTCCATTCTTCTTCTTCCTAATTTTTTTTTTTTTTTTTTGATGAAGTTTCTTCTTCTTCTTCTTCTTCCTAATTAACAAACAATATCTATTATTTTTTGGTAGAAAATAAATTCAAGTATAGAAAGAAAAAAGTAAAAAATTTACTACTCTCCTATAACTTATATAAACACAAAAAACATAACAGATCAGTAACACCTCATATACGAAAGAACCCAGTAAACCACCCGCGCGCCTCTCTCTCTCTTTGTCTTTCTTTCCCTTCCATTTCCAAAAAGAAGAAGAAGAAGAGAAACCAGAAGAAACTACAATTTAGAGAGAGAAACTACAAACTTGAAACTAGGGAGAGAAACTAGGTGAAAGAGGAATTTGAAAGAAGGTGAAATTGACATTGTTGTTTTGGATTTGAATTGAAGTAATAACAAGTATAATGATGCACCCAGCTTTTAATCGAATATCAAGTACTAGTAGTAATAACTCACCGTCACCACCATCATCACCAATTAGGTCACCAAGATTAAGACATGCAAGAAGTAAAGGAGGAAAATTAGTACTCCATCCTAATAATAATAATAATAATCTTGCTCAAAGACTTGCTTGGATTATTCTATCTGTTCTTCTTCGTCGTCAAGGAGTTTTTCTATTTGCCCCTCTTATTTACATATCTGGTATGCTTCTTTATATGGGTACCGTCTCTTTTGATACCCTTGTTCCTGATATTCACTCTCATCCTCCTCCTGGTTCTCTTTATCGTTCTCCTCAACTTTATCTTAAGCTTCTTCCTCAAATGGATTCTGATAATTTCTCCTCTGATGCTGTAAGTTCTTTCCTTTTCTCTTTATTTTAGGCGTTTTTTTGAAATTTGGGTATTTGTTATTTTTATGTTTTGTTGTTTGAATTGTGATTTTTGAAAGTTCTAGGTTTGGGAGAGATCTGAAAATTACTTGGAACAAACAATGCTTGTTTTAGGATCATAAGAGGAATTCAAAACCTGAAAAACCTTACCTTTTCTAGTTTTCTTTAGAGCTAGTTTGGGTTTTGATCCAACTTATTTAGGTTTAAATTCTACAAGCATTTGAATTTTCTAGTTAGGAATTGCTTGATACCACAATTGAAATTGATGTTATCTGGATACTTGTTCCTACCCATTAATGTGAAACCCTAAGAAGATTATGCTCTTCGAGTTCCAATTTCCGTTTAGATGATAAATGTAGTATCGTAGTGAAGAACAGATGGAATGTGTTTTCTTATTCTACTTTTTACATATAGATAACGACATTATGTAAGAAATTCTGCTCCATTGATAACCATCACATTGTCTTACTAATGAACTTATTCAAACACTTTTGGATTAACTAGTAGAGTTTGAGCCGGTCTCGGTTAGAGATTTGGCTGAACAACCCATATTGCTGATAGCTTTACGAGAGAATTTTAATTTAGCCCGAACAAACTGCTAACACTCGGTTAGAGATTTGGTGCAACTTTATGTTGGGTTCCCATTGATCTTACTTATCAGTTCTGATCCCGAGTTCACCCAGCCCAATGTGCAGTCTGACTCGTTGCCATATTGAGATGCATTGTCCAACTAGGCTAGAGAATAACTTCTGGCTCAACGTTTCAACAGAAAATTCTTGAACTACTTACTAGACAATTATCATCACAAAACATGATTTTAGGTCGTTGGAGAGGTGAGATTGAGTTTCTTAAGGTAATGTAGATAACAAAGTTTAAGCCATCAATAATGCAAATTGAACTTTAGCTTTGTCAAGGTTGAGTTAGGACTGGTGCATCCGAACAATGTGTGACGTTGAATAAGGTGAAATTGGGGTTTGCTGATATAGTTTCTGGATGTTAGTGCCTGAATCTATACACTGAAGAAGCTTACTTGGTTGTGCTTCAACTATAATCATATGAACTATGGAGGTTTAAGGTTTTTTGCGTTGTTAAGATTTGGAGACTTAAATTTGGAGACTTAGTTGAGATATGCCTCTCGTCAAGATTCTAATATCTTTTAGTTTAAGGTTGTTTTGGTTGTCTTCTTGAAGAAGAAGATGTCTCAGCCAATGCCATTCATTGATATAGGAGTGATGGGCCAAGAGACTTGGATTGGTGATATGAAAAATTGGCACAGGACTATCGTTTTATCAATTTTGGATACACTACATGCTTATGCTCATAAAAATAACGAATCTTTGAGCATTTTGTTTTGCATATTATTGTTTGTTGTTAATTTAAGATATTCATATATATGTTGTTCCACTTCGCTACATTTTGGTTAATTTCTGTTGACACCAGGGTTAATTATTCGTTACACTTACCTTTTGTTATTAACTTTTCTGTAGTTAACCACCGTGTGGAAACACCCGTACAGGGGTGGAGAATGGAGACCTTGTATAAACAGTTCTGAAGGAGGTATGGACTAGCCGTATTATTTAAGCTTTTGAAGATATTATTGATATTATTATCACTGTTTTGATGGATCGCTTTTTCTTCTGAAAAAGACTAATAAGTTGAACATGGATATCATCAAGATTTTAAGAATAATTATGCCTTGAGGCTCACCTAAGGACTATACATTACTTTCATATTGAGCCATACTGATCTTTGAGTACTCAATCAGAAATTTTTTTAACCTTGTATAGGATTCTTCAACTATTTGATTTTTAGTTTACTAAATTTTTGCGGTTACGATGTTCGCTTTTGGTGGATAAAGCACTAACCTTTTGGCTACTTCATATTATGGATGTATTTAGCATTCATCCCCCCTGCCATACTAACTTGTATGCTGGTGGTTCTTGTTTATTTAAATCTTTTGATCCCATATTTAGTACCGAAGTATCTGTTTATGCGGTTAACTTACCACCCGAGCATAATATTATGTAAACACTAATACAGGGCAATGTTGTCTATTAATGTAGGTTTGCCTGAATCAAATGGTTACATTTATGTTGAGGCAAATGGTGGCTTAAATCAACAGAGAACTTCGGTTGTTATTAATTCTTTTCATTTTTCATTCTTTATGTATGGATTTCTACAGAAAATGATGCTTTCACAGCTATTATGACTTATATATGTTAGCTTTTACTGTCATATTTTGTAGATAGGCAATGCAGTTGCAGTCGCCGGCTATTTGAATGCAACACTAGTAATTCCTAACTTCCATTACCATAGCATTTGGAGGGATCCTAGGTTTGTTAATTCATATTTATGGATTTTGATCTGTACTAATTTGCTTAAATATAAGAACTCATTACACATGCTTATTATGCTGATCAACGAATGTTCTGTCATACAGTAAATTCAAAGATATCTACGATGAAGAATACTTTA
This sequence comes from Eschscholzia californica, assembly GCF_041429995.1. Lineage (NCBI taxonomy): Eukaryota > Viridiplantae > Streptophyta > Magnoliopsida > Ranunculales > Papaveraceae > Eschscholzia > Eschscholzia californica. The sequence goes on along the minus strand of NW_028238198.1, from coordinate 5,598,001 downwards.
TTGAAACTCTAAAGAATGATGTAAGGGTGGTTGATAAATTACCGGGATATATAATGGAAAGATTTGATCACAACATGAGTAATGTTTATAACTTTAAAGTAAAGGCTTGGTCTTCCATTCGATATTACAGAGATTCTGTACTCCCACGACTGCTTGACGAACAGTAAGTTGAATATTCTTTATATATTTGTTTCTATTTTTTTTTTTATCTTTGTTTTCTCTTATTTTCTTTTGCCTGAAAGCTATGCCAATTTATGAAGACACTACCTGGAAATAGTACGTAGCTTAGATATAATAGACTTCATGACTTCATTTTTCGAACTTCCAAGTCCACTGCAAGTTGGTTCTAAATTAGTTAAAGTTTTTCATTTTTGTGTTAGACAATATCAGTATCTACATGATTAGGGGAAGTCCTTGAGGAAAAATGCTTTCTCCAAACACTTCTTTCAAGTTTTTTTTTCTTAGTAATTTATTTCTCCTAAATATTACTATGTGACCAAATCATTTGCTTCGTCGTTTTGTCATTCGAAAGTAGTGATCGTTAAAGTAACTCTGTATCTAACTGGTGATTCAGGTTAATAAGAATTTCTCCTTTTGCAAATCGGTTGTCATTTGATGCACCCCCAGCAGTTCAACGTCTTAGGTGCTTGGCAAACTATGAAGCATTAAGGTTTTCAAACCCAATAGCGACATTAGCTGAAGATTTGGTTGCAAGAATGAAAGAACGAAGTGCACATAACAATGGAAAATATATTGCAGTTCATCTACGCTTTGAAGAGGTTAATTCCACATACTTGATAAGTAACATTGCTTGTAGTGTTTATCTCATGAGGAAATCAGAATAATCTTAAAAACATTTCTTGGAACACGCAGGATATGGTTGCTTTCTCTTGTTGCATATTTGATGGCGGGGAACAAGAGATCACTGACATGAATGCAGCCAGAGAAAGAGGTTGGAGGGGAAAGTTTACTAAGCCTGGTCGTGTTATCAGGCCGGGGTCTATCAGGATAAATGGAAAATGTCCACTTACTCCATTGGAGGTAACACCCCCTTGCTGCTATACTGACTGACATGGTACTATAAGCGTATATTGATTGCTTATTCCTCATATTTACGTGTTCTTATTCTTTTTTGTGGCCCAGGTTGGATTGATGCTTAGGGGCATGGGTTTTGATAATAGTACATCCATATTTTTGGCTTCTGGAAAGATTTACAATGCTGAGAAAACTATGGCACCACTTCTTGAAATGTTTCCCCTTCTGCAAACCAAAGAGATGCTTGCATCAGCTGAAGAACTCGCTCCATTTAAGGTTCGAGTGATTAGGCTTTTCTTTGGTGCAATACCTGTAATTTTTATCATTCAAAATGATTGGACCTAAACTGTGACTTCCTGTTTCTAGAATTTTTCTTCCAGGATGGCTGCTATCGACTACACTGTTTGTCTTCACAGTGAAGTATTTGTGACAACCCAAGGTGGGAATTTCCCTCATTTTCTTATGGGCCATAGGAGGTATTTGTATGGTGGTCACTCGAAGACAATCAGGCCCGATAAGCGAAAATTGGCATTGTTGTTCGATAATCCAAATATCGGGTATGTATCCTACAAAACTTTTTTTTTTCTTAGCTAGAAAACAGAGTTTCTTTTCGTCTTCTATTCTTGACTGTTCTTTGTTTGACTCGTTTTCAATACATATTTCGTTGTCATTGATAGTAGGTGAGAACTTTTATAGACAAATGCTTTAAAGAGTTTTCAACAAAAAAATGCTTTAAAGAGCAGCTTGTCACCCATTTTGCAATAAAAGAAATTAACACAACAACAATTAGAAACGAGGGTTTGTTTAGTTTTCCACAGCTAATCTTGGTAATTGATAAGTCAAATTAGTTGAGTGGATTTTTTTACTCTTACAGATGGAAAGCCTTCAAGCGTCAGATGTTGAATATGCGAAGTCATAGTGATTCAAAAGGAATTGAACTCAAGAGACCAAATGACTCCGTATTTTCGTTTCCTTGCCCAGACTGCATGTGCCGGGTGAACAGAACAGAAGACGCTAATTCACAATCGGTCCCATAAGTTTGCAAGAACACTGATTTAGGATTTAACAGATTGATTGCCATTGTTGCTCTTACTTGGTGTGAACAATTTAGTTGTTGACACCCATTTTTCAGTCTTTGTAATTCTTTCATTTTACCTCCCTCCAAACAACACGAAGGCAAGGCATTCTGCGAATTTTCGAGCTTCAAGGGATCTTTGTAGAGAGAGAGAGGATTCTGCTCTCATATGTTTTCGTTTGATTGGAAAGAGAATTATTCCATTTGTATATCCTGCTACTAGAAGAAAAGGAAAAAATCGAAGAAATCACTGACTGCAGGAGTGTAGCGGGGGGGCATTTAACCGAAAGAACCATCGGCAAATATTCATATAGCTGCTGTATCTAACAAGGCTGCTGACAAATTACAATTTTGTGCTCGTGATTCGATTTCTTAGTAGGTTTGTATATCATTTAATCATCTTACATATACGCGTGAAGATTGTAAAGAGAAATGGACCAGTGTGTACATTTAATCACAGTCAGGATATCTTTTTTAGTTCCAATCTTCCACTATGAACTCTTTCTTTTTTTTGTGACGGTATTCTTTATAGTAAAAGTCTGGTTTGAGTGAAAACTTGTCTATTTATCTATGGTGGTTTGTGATTTTTACAGTAATTAATGAAGTTAGTCGACATATCCGTTTGTTTTCCCTAATTGTCAGACTCGTCGGAATGTGTCAGACATAACACATCTAAATGGTCTTACCCAATATGAAACTCATGCCAGACGGTCCATATATGAATAAATATTTTGAAATCTGATTCAAACGTAAAAAGCTAACTTTTCTAATTGAATTGATTAGGGAGAAAACTAGAGGGCTTCTTATTTCATCCAACATTACAATCATCTAGAAAGAGAAAAAAACACACAAAAAAAAAAACAACCTGAAGATTCAATATTTGAGACATTCAGATTGATCAGATATTAGTGGAACAACAACAAGAACATGAAGAAACTCCTATTTAGTTAGTGGGATTATTATTATTAGTCATCATCTTCTTAAACTCATCAAAATTAACATAACCATCACCATCAGAATCAACAGATTTAATCATATTAACACAATCATTAACTGAACAATTCTCACCTAAACTCATCAAAACCATATGTAATTCATTTGCTGATATCAATCCATTCTTATCTTTATCATACATCTCAAATGCTACTTTTAATTCTTTAATACCATCTTCTTCATTTTTACAATTACTGTTTTGATGAAAATCAGCAAATTCTTTCAGATCTATAAATCCATCACCATCTTTGTCAATTTCATCCATCATTTTCTTTAATTCATCTTCTGATGTTTCTGAACCAAGTGCTTTTAGTACATCACCTAGTTCACTTGATGATATCTTACCATCTTTATTTACATCAAATCGATTGAAAACTTTCTCAACTTCTTCCATGTTTTCCAAATTCACTGATGTGTATTTCTCGCTACCCATTCTTCTTTCTTGTAATTTTCTCTCTCTAACTGAACTTTCTCTCTCTAAAATCAATAATGGTATATTGGATCCACTGTTGAGATTGTATAAATAGAGAGAAAAAAAAATTACGCGGTTAATATTTTGACGCGTTTTTGTGTTTTTGATTGAGGTGGAGGAAGGAAGGAAAGGACACGCCAAGACCCAAGTAGAAGGGATGGGGGGTTATTTTCTTCTTTCTATTTTCTTATGGTTTCTTGACAAAACCAAACACGGAGTAAACACGCTATACTATTGTGAGTCAAATATGTGACTTATGGGTTTGTTTTGTGAATCAAAAATTCAAAACATTCTCACTGTACCAAGAGGAGATGTTGGACAACAAAAATACTCTTTTTTTTTTTTTAGTTTTTTTTTTAGTTGAAACAGAACAAAAATACTGGTTACACCTTTATTTTGTTAACATTTATTTTTATTTTTTTGTTGAAAGAAAGAAGAAAAAAAACAACAAACAAAGAGCCAACTACATAAACCATCCTATATCCACGTTCATGGCTTCCTTCGAGTGCCAGATCCGCTTGACCTCTTTAGTCCTTTCCCATTTGGCTAATTTATCTGCTATAATGTTGGTGGCTCGCGGACCATAGGTGAATTGAATCTTTCCAAAATCTACTCTGAGAGCAAATATGCTTTCCATGTGCTGCAAAGATTGCCAGTTAATCTCGTGCCTTCAGTCGTTCAAGTGATTGATCAGGTTAAGGTTGTCGCTCTCTACCTGGAGATGTGTAATCTTGAGATCGATCATTGGCCCACTGAACAGCCCGAAGGATTGCTATGCACTCACATTCTTCCGCTGATTGTCCTCTGACGGTATCTGCCAACGCAATAATGAAATCTCCATTCTCATCATGTATGATACATCCAATCCCCGCCGGTTCGGAATACTTTAAGAATGAAGCATCGACATTAATTTTCAGAAATGATTGTTCCGGGGACTTCCATTTGGGAGTAGCTGGTTTGGGTTTGGGACACTTAATATCGCTGATGTTCGTAGAATACCCTTGGATCATCTTTGTTACTTGCAAAGGTGTTTGATCTTGCTTACCAAAACATTTACTACATCGTGCTTTCCAAATAAATCACATCACCTTGGCCATAAGCGCCATTTGATCTTCGTCCCATGTCTGCCAGTATTTGATCCATTCCTTTCAGAAATACTCTCATATGTATGGATTGATTGTAGTTGTGTGTATATGTGCTCTCACATTAGAAGGTTGTGTACCATATTGACTTTGACCAATTTAGACTACGTCTCATTTACGAGAATTTACGGTCCATTCTTTCTCTTTTATAGTCAAAGTTCACTTTGGACATAAATCTTTTTTTTGATGAAAATTTTTTTTTTTTTTTTTTTTGATGAAAATGGACATAAATCTACTGTCCACCCTCTCTCTCTCTCTCTCTCTTATATTGTCAAAGTTCGACATAAATCATCCGTTTGGGATGTTTTCTTAATTGTTTTTTTATGAACGGTTCTAATTTTACTTGCCATTAGTTTTCTTTTCTTGTTGAAAGTACTTAGCATTAGTTAGATCAAAAATAAGATAAAGAGTTAATTTTAATGGCCTCATGGAGATACTTAGTAAGTAGTAAAATTCCTTGTCAAGGATGTACTTTTTTTTTTTTTGATGAAATGTCAAGGACTTGGTGCACTCATCTTTGTGTTTGACAAAATTATTTGTATGATTGAAAATGGTAGTTGATGGTAACGACTAAGTAGTAGTGAAGCATTTAATTACCATAATAACGGTCAACTTCTCTTAATTTATCCAAAAAAAGATAAGGACATCCAACTGTTTTTGTTCATTTCATTTTATTTTAATTCCCAAACTAGATTTCAAACTATCATTCAAGGAAGTATAATTGAAATCAGCACGACTAGAATGACAGTTATGATTATAGTTTAAGAGTAAAAAATGGTTGGCAGCCAAGGAATGCAGTCTTTGAATAATTTTTCTTAGTTTTTATCCAATGATGATTTATTTAATTCATAATTTTCTTACGTTTTTTTATTCCATGGTTAGATTTGAGGTTTTACTCTCTCTGAGTCTCTAGTTTATCATTAAAATCGAATTTCTCTTCGTAGTCGAAACAGAAAGTCTGACTGTATTCTAGGTGGTCATTTTATTTGTTTCGTGCAATAAAAACACAGTTTATGATTGTACTAAGACTAGAATAGTCTTTTCTCTAATTATTATATCAGATCGACAACGTTGTCATTTAATTGTAAACGTTCATTTTGACATAATTGAAGTAGATGTAAAGTCGGTTAAGTCGAGCCTATCATAAATTATCTTTTCTTAAGACAATTACACTTCGTACAGTACCAACTGTGGGTGCTTGCCTCCCAGGATCTAACGACTTCCTTCCAAGGTTGTGATGGTACTTTGCAATGCTGAAAGTGGTGAACGCTCGTAAGTAATATGAACTCTTTGACTTCTTCTGACTGGACTTTGTTGACTCTTGACTTGGTTTCATCTTCTAGACACAACACACAATATGATGCTCCGAATTCCAAAATCTAAATTATATAAAATGCTTTTGATTCAACATTCACACGTAGAATGCATAATGTATTCAGAAGAAAAGAAGTTGAATTGAATTAAAACAATGGAGTGGTTTTGGGTCCTATTTATAAGTTTCCAATAGGTGGATTTGAAACAGGTGCATTTGTTTAGATATAGAGTTGTGGTGGTTGTTAGGAGTCATTTGGTGACCTTTTGGGCATAGAAAATGGGGGCAGCAATTAGGATCGTTAGATTTGGAGGAATCGCGTAGAACATAAGTCGTTCGTTGTGGTGGTCTGTTCACGGCTCCGGCGAAGGGAAACCCCCTTCGGCGGAGTTTTTAGAGAGAGACAGATGAGAGAAATTTTTTTTTTTTTGAGGTCGCCTGCCGGAAAATTTTCTGGCCGGCGACTTCAATCGGAGAAGATGAAGGTGAGTTGGAGAAAGAGAGAGGGGTGAACTGGAGAGAGAGAGAGAGGTGAGTTGGAAAGAGAGGTGATGTGGAGAGAGAGAGTTGACATGGAGAGAGATGTGTGGTGGAGAGGGAAATGAGGTGGAATTATGATTTTATTTTTATTTTTAATTTTGAAAAAAGATTTAAAGGAAGGGCAATTAGGACATTAACTTGAAAATAGGGGGTCATATTTGAATTTACTGAATTTTGAAGACCATATTTGAAGCTGGTCACAAAGTAGGGGGCCATATAGGAATTAACTCTTTAAACAAATACAACTAGTCTTATAACAAAAAAGCTATTAGGCTTTTTCATCTTTTGGGGAATATTTGATCAACTACTTCTCTAGTGCCTTAAGAATAATCATCTCTGTAAAGTTTGACTAATTAAAAACTCATTGTCATGTGTGTGAAAGTGCAACTCTCAGCATTGGCAGCAATGAGGGTGTTGCTACCTTTTGTTCAACCTTTTTATGGCCTGATGCATATTCCTATTTCCTCCATCCAAGCTAGCTGTCTGTTTCCAGATTGGTTCGTTAGCACCAAGAACTAGGGGTGGGATTTTGGCCCGGAAACCCGGAACCCGCCCACGACCGTCCGAGTCAGAAGCGTCTGTGACTGTCCGTTGTCTGAATCAGTTCGTACCCGCCCGACCGAAAGAGCTTAAGCGGATGGACGCGGGCATAGATCCTTACCTGGTGGCCCGATCGAGTCCGCCCGCTTATATAGTCCGCCCGACCGAACCCGTCCATACCCGTCCGTTATCCTCCCGTTATACCCGCCCGCCTATATGATTATTGATTTTAAGCTTTTAGATCAGCTACAACCGTTAGATTTCAAGAGTAAAATGTATACCCCTAGAAATCACTTTTCTTAATCTTGTCTTCGCCTCTTTACTTCTCTAGTTTCTCTCTCCTCCAAAATCTCATCAGTAACCCAAGAATTCACAATTCATCTATCGTAATCCATGAGAAGAAGAATGGAACCGTTCGTAATCCACAAGAAATCTCAATGATTATCTTTTAATTTTGTATTCATTTACTTTTTGGAATTGTAAAGTGAGAGTTTAGAAAGTTGTATTTAGCTACTAAACCGTTTTAATTTCGAATAAAAAATTATTTATTTGTTCATTAGCGACCGATACCCGACCGACCGATACTCGGTTTGTCCGACTATCAAAACGATCACGGACGAGCACTTTGTTGGAGAAAAATCCGAAATGTCCGCCCGTTTTGTCCGAATATCCGAGCGGACACTTAAGAGTTGTGCCCGTTCCACGACCGAGTGAGTTAATGCCCGTTTTCCGCTCGTCCGGACCGATTCCCACCCCTACCAAGAACTAGACTCTTTGGGAATCAAAATATCTATACATTCTGTTTCTTTAGCAGTAATTTGTTGGCTGGAGTTATAGCATATAGACTAGTATAGTAGTATTTGTGTTCTATTTGACCTGTGACGTCTAGCTCGTCCCAAAAGTTGAGAACAATTCCAAATAGTTTATATCTTGTTGAATCCTTGTTGTGAAATATCAATATTTAGAGGGGGTAGTCCCAAGTTATGCAGGGATCTCTTGTTATTCAAGAGTGGAAAAATTACGAAAAAATTATTTTCTAATGGAGATGCGGGGTATCGATCCCCGTACCTCTCGCATGCTAAGCGAGCGCTCTACCATATGAGCTACATCCCCACATGGTTAACATTTGCGATAGAAACATATTTATTGAGTACATACCCCAAATCTCCAATTTTGAGAATTTTAACATCTAAAAATAGTCTGCCCAAAAATAACAGATAGAGTTGAATATCCTCCTCCTTCTCTTGGACATTAAATTTAGACATCCTCTTCTTTGATTAACCACTAGTTTTATTGTTAGATCTAGTATTATAGCCGAATTATAAGAATCAAAATTTGACCTTAAACTTTTTCCAATTCATCAACTTTAAAAAGCCCCCCTCCCTCACATTCAAACAACCTCAAGAACCAAAACGAGACAAGAAAACTAGTTGATCTCAAAATTAATCAAACTTTAATTGAAAGCACATTGAAGAGATGGCAGATTCGGCTGAGATTGAGAGAATCTTCAAGCGTTTTGACATTAATGGTGATGGTCAGATTTCTTCGTCAGAGCTTGGTGAAGCTTTAAAGAAACTTGGATCAGCTTCACCCGATGACATACACCGAATGATGGCCGAGATCGATACAGATGGTGATGGGTTCATCTCCTTAGACGAATTTGCAGCATTTTATCGTGCTAATGGTGGGTTGATGAAAGATATTGCTAAGATATTCTAATTATCATCGTCCCCATCTTACATTATTCACCACAAACATATAATATGTCTACGGTAATCAATATGCATCTTACATTATTCTTGTTCTGCATCTTGTACTTTTGCATCGATATGCATCTAGGGAGTACTAAGTACTTTGATCTTTTCTTCCATTAATGGTTTCAAAGAAAATTTTGCATACGAATCAACAATGTTAATCTATGCAAGCTTTCCTACCTTTTTTTGGAATCAATAAAGTTAGAACTTCGGTCTTTCCAGCAGAGAAACATACATGTTACCACCCAACTAATGTGACCTTCACAGTCGGTTGGTAATTTAATGAAGTAATTTATCTTGTTTGTTCCTTTCACATACACACATAGAGAAGAGAATATGAACTTAATAGGACTTGGAAAGGCTAATCTTCTTATTACTTCTTGAGAATTGATGTTTAGTATTGTACAACCCTTTTTCAAGAACTCAAGAGTATATACAATATTTACCTTTCTCTCAGTCTAAAACTCACTCACTCTCTCTCTCTCCCACTCTCTCTCTCTTTCTTCAAGCAAGAACACAACAGAAACAGTTAAAAATAGGTAGAAAATAAAACAAGAAAATGGAAAAACTAAACTATGTCTAAGAGTCATACTTCCTTCATCGTTGATATAAGTGATCATCGACTTCAAGGTCTGAAACACCTAACATGGCTAGAGCAAAATGACTTCTCATGTCAGTACTATTCTTTGTCTGTAAATCATGAAACTGAGGATAACAATCAGAAACACATGTGGAAGAAAGTTCAGAAGATCCTTTCGTGTTTGTGGTATAATTTGTTTCTCCTTTTAATATAGCAATGGCTTCATCAATACTTGGTCTACTAGATTCTTCGCTATTTATACAAGCAGATGCAGTTTCAATCATCCGGGTCATTTGTTTTGAATGGTGTGGACGAAATTTGAGCTTCGGATCAAGCAAATCCTTTATAGCTCCACTTCCTTGTTTCAAGAGTGGTTTCGCCTATAAAAACAATAAAAGTCTCAGACAGATTCTCTCTGACTCATTCGTATAACTATCAATTCTTACGAATCCTATTAGAAAACCAAAAATTTTCAGGGAACAAACAAGTTTGTATCCATGTACTTTTTTGAGCCTATTTCTATTTATCTTCGTTGTACTAGTACGCATGATTGAATGGTTATAACCACGATCACAATGACTCATTTCGGTGGTTAGATGTAGTGTTTGAACTTTCAAATATAAGCTATAAACTAAGAGACTATAGGTTAAATCAGAATAATCGCATCGAAATTGAACTTACCCACACGACTAAGTTCTCATCTCCTGGAGCTCTTTTATCATCAATAGCTTTTCTGCCAGTAATTAGCTCCAATAGTACCACACCAAAAGCATATACGTCCGTTTTGTCCGACACTTTCCCATGTTGAAAATACTCAGGAGCTAAATAACTGCAGAATCAAATCGAAAGCTCAGAAAAACAGTAAAACTAACACTTCTACGAGGGAAAACCCAGGGAGAATGATAGTAGTGTTTAATGGAGTCCTTACCCAAATGTTCCTTTCACAGTTTTACAGAGGAAAGGAACTGAAGGTGCAGATGTCCATGAAGCTAACCCAAAATCACAGAGCTGTAAATACCCATTAAATTTTTTTATAAGATTGAATTAGAAATTAAGATTATATAGAACTATTAGGTTAAATGTTGATCATATTAGAGTTATTTGAATAATGAGTTTTTGTATCTTCCTCACCTTGGGTGTTTTGTTGGAAGAGAGAAGGATATTTGAGGGTTTAATGTCTCTATGAACAACACATCTATCTGTACCATTATGAAGGTAAGTTACTGCCTCTGCAATTCCAATTGCTATCTTGAATCTAGTTGACCATGGAAGGGATGGATTTCCCCTTATTCCTCTCTTCTTCTCTGCAAATGGGTAGTTCAAATTATAGTTAAATAGAAACAATTTCACCATTAAAAAGGAAAAAAGATGAACAACCCTTTATTCCTCTCATCTTTTTTAATAATGGGTTCTTGAAAAATCATTAAAATAATATAAAAAATGAAATCCACCATTAAAAGAACCAGAAAAAGCTTACCATGAAGATGGTGTTCAAGGCTTCCACCAGCAACGTATTTGTAAACCAAAAAAAGACCCTCATCTGGATCAATACAAAACCCTAGAAGAGGTACAATATACCTATTCTCTAGAGAACTTGCAATCATCAATTCTCTACAAAATGCTTTAGCAGATTCTTTATCTTCCTTGTCTAACCTTTTAATGGCGACTGAAGTTCTTCTAAATCCAACTCTACCTCTAAAAACACAACTCAGTGCCCCTCTTCCCAAAACCCTTCCTACCCAAATTGAACAAAAACACAAAATCAATTAGTAAAAATATTGTTTTTAAGAAAAACTACAAAGCAGTAATGAGATTAACCTAACAAGGGGAATCGAATTTTGTACCTCTTCGAAAATTTTGAGTGGCAGATCTGATCTCTGAGTAACTATATCTTACTAATGAATCAGCAACTGGTGAAATACTTCTTTCAAGAGACTCAATTCTTCTCCATTTCAATTCATTAGATTGAAAATCATTCAACCCAGTATCTAAATTAACCATAAGAACAGTAGCTACTGAAGAAGATGAGTTTAAACAGATTGAATCAAATTCAATTTGTGAACCAAAACTGAACCTAAATGAAGACTGAACAGATTGGGGATCATAATTATTACTAGTAGTAGTAATTGGAAATTCAGCATTAATAACTTGTGATGATTCCGCTAGTAACCAAGTTTTGTTATTTTCAGAAGTTTCAGTATTTTCTTCATCTAATATCTTCTTACTATTCTGTGTTCTAATCTTTGATCCAGGAAGAACACAACCTAAACCCAATTCCCAAACCATTTTTTGTAAAAGATTTACAACTTCAAATTCCATTTCATGGTAATTTGTTTGATTGATAACTGAAGAAGAACAAATGGGTTTTTGTTGTCTTTTAACAAGTGCATTTGGGACTTTTGGAGTTTCTTGTGAGTAACCACCCATTTTACAAGAACAGATCTCAAGGAAGAAAAGAAAAGAACTCAAATTCCCAATAAAGAGGTAAACAAGACAAAAGTAATGGTTCTTTGCTTTAAATTGAAGGTGGGAATTTCAATAAAACGAGAGAACTAGTGAGAAAATGAGAGAAAACTAGAGAGAGAAATTTTATAGTATAAATTCATGAAGAATGTGCATTATTGTTATTTTTATTTCAAAGGTGATGAAGGAGAGGATTGAATTTGATGCTGCTGTTAAAGTATGAGATTCTGATTGCCGGTTTCAAGTAGACAAACTAAACCCTCACTTCTATTAGGGGCTCATTATACATGATAGAAGCTATGAGAAAAAATAATAAAAATAAACATTAGCTAATTAGTTTTTTTTTTTTTTGTTGAAACACATTAGCTAATTAGTTAGGTATCTGAAAAATAGTTTGCTCCAAAATTTGGCGCAAAATTTGACGTGGATGATCAGATTTTGTCTTATTTAATGACTAGACAATATTTGACCCTCGATCTCGAAATATGATTCAAAAGTTAGGTATATGGTTGAGATTTTAAAAAATGGAAAAAGAAAAGAAGAAGAATAAAATAAAAGATGATTTAATTCAAATTAATTTCTTGGCCAACCTAAATACCGTTTGGTCACCCTCCCATACCTTCTATCTCCCAACTACCATAATTGCCACCATTTATGTTTGTGATGTAAACATAGATCGAATTGGGTTATGTATTTTCAACTATCCTGAACTGATTTTTTAGGTGTTTGCTTCACGTTAGTAGTTCAAATACCCACCTCCCAAAGATCAACTCCACCTCTATCATTGAATTGAAATTTGTTTAATGATCAATTTTGGTTCTTGTTTGTTCTAATTATTATAGGTATTATGTTTTTTTTTTTCTTCTAAATTCTTAACATGTGGTCTTATTTGATTGGATTGTCAAAGCATATGGAGTAGTTTCTAAAAAGTATTAGTTTATTCATCTAATTTATCCTACTGGCCACTAATCAATACTCTTAAATGGCATTAGACAATGGCACCAAATAAACATGAGGGTCGACCCGGATTTGGTGAGTAGGTCCCTAACTGAGATAGAATATGCAGGTCCTTGGCTAAAATTGAGTGATTCGACCTAACACAAATATATAAAATCTTGAATGATCTGATTATATATTGTGGGGAATGTAGGTCTTAAGTTAGTTGTGGTAGAGGTGCATAAATTGATTTGTTTTGGTTTTTAGGAGTTCCAATTTATAGATTTGTTTTGTAATAGACTCTGCTTTAATAGTAATACTTTTCATCAAAAAAAAAAAAATATGAATTCCTTAACTTTAATGGGATAGATAAGAAATGAAGTTTATCTCTTGAGAGTTGAATTTGAATTTTGGTAATTTTTTTTCCCATTTGATATACAAATGGGTTATCACTCACTTAAAATAGGCTTCAAAATCCACCCTTACAAAATTTCATGGGTGTTGCTAAAGGCACCAGACCAAATGACTATTAACGGCTAGCTCTATCAGCATCCAAACCGTTTTAAATTTCTAAAGTTTTTGATGATTTTCTCACGGCTCTTTTAAATACCAAATCGGTGCTAAGAAGGTGCTCGGATTAATGTTCATTGATCTCAGTCAAACTAACCACGATCCAAGTTGGAGCCATTTAGCTGAATGCCTATACCAAAGTCCAATCTTCATTTGGTGAGAATCCACATGAACAAAGTGTGTTATTATTTGAAACGAACATGTGAGTTAAGATTAATTCCATCCCAATTAATGTTTGATGCGAAAGTGTACATGTACATTGATCTCATTGTAATGTCATCTACTTCGAAATTCCGGAAGTCCCATACCTAACCCTAACTAAATCTTGGGTCGTGGCGGTGAAATCCATAATTTATTGAATTTGTGTTATTAAGAGGAAAATCGTCTTCCATTATTGTTGTAATTGTTGAATATGACAATCATGAGGATGCATGATTATGAAAAAAGAGTGGGTGGAAGCGTATGTCGCTCATTTCTACAAAATAAACAACAAAAGCTCATTTGCTTAATCTGAACACATATGGGGTTTGATAATTTGATCAGTATCATTTGTGGGTTCTGATGATTTGATTAAATAACAAGAAAAAAAATTAAATAATGGTCATCAACTTGTGACCGATGACCGACAAGAAAAAATGACAAAGGACGAAGAGAGAGAATTTTGAGGAGAGAGGTAGAAAAGGAAAAGAAGTTGACTGATGGAGAAAAATATAAAAAAGACTAAAGTAGAAGTTGGACATCGGAGCTAAAATGGAACTATCCCAAATAGTTAACCACACTTATAAGCATATTTCATCTGATGTATGGAAAACTAATGAATGTCATGTTATTTGAAAACAGAAAACGTAAAAGAATAAGAAATAAGTTTGTAAAAACATCGAAAGATTCAACTTATATCAAATAGTTTGAAAGCCAAAATAAAACTAAAATTGTCAAATACCATTTGATTCAACTGAAATATATCTATTTGCTTTTAGGATCTAATTTTGTTCATCACATTTTGCATTATTTCTTGAAGGAAAAATATACAATCTTCATTCATTCAAAAAGTTGTTACAATCAGTGGAATTGATTATATTGCTCCAAGATAGGGATATGTTATTTTTCCCGCTTTTCTCGTCACAAGTCACATGTGGTACCGTCGGTGGGGGTCTCCTACAACACAAAATTTTTGAATAACTTTTTAGACTATAGTTAATTGATTTATGAAAATAAATTATAAAATAATTGCACTAAAACAACAAAAACAGTAATAAGTTAATTAATAAATGAGTACCGAAAAAAAAACTACTAATAAAAGAGTATAAATGGAAACTACCTCCTAACTGTGAGTCAGAGGAAGATTTGGGACAAGTACAACTAAAAACGCAAAGTAAATTTAAAACTGTAAAATTATTTTCACTGACAATTAAAATTTTAAAAATTAGTAATATATTAATTAAGTTATAATTAGCAAACCAGTGATCCTGTGATTACTGATTCCCAAGTAGAAGTACATGAAAGAAGAACAGTTTGGGGTAGGTCAACTAGTGAGGGTGGTTAAACAATACTCCAAATTTAGTTTTTGATTTTAATGTGGTTCCCAATTCCAAAGTAGAAATGGTTACTCATTTTTAGTTTGATGATCAATGTAACGTTTCTTTCCTGTTGACCATGACCGTTGAGCCGATAGATTCGGTGTTTTTGTCGGTTTTACCGACCATATCCCTTAAATTAATTTAAAATGTCTAAACTACTATGCATTTAAACATGAATAACTACATTGTACCTAGTTTTCCCCATCTTGTTGTTGTCTAGACTCTAAGGTGAAAAATCATTTATTAAGTAAAGTTTAGTCAGAAGAGAGTTAATTAGATTACTAATATCAAACAAAAAATAATTCTAAAGCGTTTCGACCAAATTTTTCTTCCTGAAATGGGTTGATAATTTAGGAAAACAAAAAAAGGAAATTGGAAGGTCAAAACATTGGATGGAGAATTTGTTTTTCGTTGAGCTGCACCACTACTTATTCTCTTTACAATGCTAAATATCATTGGAAAGATTGTCATTTTTACGGTACTATTTAGAAAAAATCTGATCTTTTTATTTTCTTCCTCTCTCTCTCTCTCTCCAAACCAAAACGCGACCAGGTTTGAAAGATTAAGGATCGGTGGTTGTGGGAGAGAAAGAAGACAAAAATGTGAAATTTATTTTAAGGGTAATCAACAATAACCCTCTGTCTACTACCTTTGTAGCATGATGAAAACAAGTGGTGGTAGAAAATTACACCCTAACTAAAAAAATTATTTTGTCAAACCAACGACCTTCCAAAATTTATAGCCACTATGAACAATGTGTAATTGATCTTTCCGCTTTACTTTTACTCGAACACTATTTTTAGTGTTATATCAATTTAAAACGCAATAATATCATACAGAATGCTTAGAAATGATTGAATCAATCAAAATTAGATTCTTTGCCACTGATATCCCTAAATTTGGAAACTGAACCCAACTGTTTTGACAATGCTCCTACTGACAATCCAACATTAATAATATTTAGTGACAGCTAATTAAAACCATAATTAGGTTCTAACACCCTTAATGGCCTAATTTGATGTACATGAGATGGGGGTCCCATATGTTAGAGATAAAAGGTGCACCCATCTAATATCATATCCACTTTTTAGATTTGACCACATTGAGACAACATTGCATGTCTCATTGTGGGTCATCTATATAATCTATTCTAGCAATTTTATATGAAAAAAAAAACAAAAGTAGATATTGTGCTTTATATTTTAGTGAATTCATAGAGAGTTAGTACAAACTTGGTGATCCTCATCAACCACAGAGGGTGTCCAATTTATTAAACTCCAACTGATATAGTAGAACAATCTTACACATATCCCTTGCATACAGACAATTTAAGCTTAAACATTCAATTGGGTTAGAAAAGTCTTAAGCATCAAATGAGTGGTTAAAAGATCAAAATTATCTAAAAAGAGTCATAGCTCTTAAGATGGTCGAAGGGGTTTCTAAAATCTCATATAGTGTTCTATGAATCACGGGAATTAACAAGTTTGTGCTTATCAAGTTAGAACTATAGACCCCTATACAGTTGGTTCAGAAACTTTGTTTGGCCTTCCAACTAAGGCGAACAAGCCCTACTATATCTACCTCCGTTCTTAGTCGTGTCATATCTCAATCTTTATAAGTAGAGGTATTTTGTTGAGACACTAATATTCAAAATTTCCCTCATGTAGCATTCTGTAAAAGCAGGTTCCTAAGTTGGCAGTTTCAAATTGGGTTTCAATTGGTTTCTAATTTTGGTGGCTTTAAGTTATGGTCGGTGGATGGCTTGTGGCGGTTTTGGGAATCCAAAGGAATAGGCGGTTTATCACAGGCATAGGCGGTTTCAATTGAAATTAAAGGTTTCCAATTTTGGTTGATGCCACCGGCTTATAATGATTATAAATAGGGTCTTGAGTCTTTGTAATCAATACACACCAACACAAACAACAACTCTTCTTTAGAGAGCTAGAGAGAGAGAGCAAGAGTGAGAGAAATTTTTCATAGTTTTTGAGCGGTGTTAAATTTCTCGGTCGTCGAAGATTTAGTATAGAAGGTTATTACTATACGGTACCATCTTGGGACGAACTTGCGGGTTGTGTTAGTCGTCTTCATCTATCCTTCAATAAAGATTTCTTGTTCGCCCGAGGACGTAGGCTTTAAAGCCGAACCTCGTTAAATTCTGTTCGCATATTTGATTTTGACTTAGCTTTTCGATTAATCTTCATAATCGGATCAATTTCTAGGATAGGTTCGATAGCTTCCGCGATTTTCAGTTATAACAATTGGTATCAGAGCCTTGTTTGAGATTGAACGAAGGAGAAGATGGGATCGAGAAGTGGTACGGTCAAAGCAGGGAAATATGAGATAGAGAAGTTCAATGGGAAAAACGATTTTTCTTATTGGCGGATGCAGATGAAAAATCTGTTAATCTCGCAGAAATTACACAAGACGTTGACGGGAAAGAAACCAGGAGATATGTCAGATGAGGATTGGGAGGAGTTAGATCTCGAAGCACGGGCTACCATTATGTTGTGTCTTGAGAGGGACGTGGCGTTCCTAGTAGACGGAGAAACAACGGCGGCGGGTGTGTGGTTAAAGCTAGAAAGCAGTTTCATGACGAAAACTTTAACGAATCGGGTCTACTTAAAATCCAAATTATTCACATGTAGAATGGAAGAGGGTTCTTCTATTCAGGAGTATGTGAATAGGTTTGACAGGATTATCTCAGATTTGAAGGATATTGATGTTAAGGTTGAGGATGAGGACCAAGCCCTCGTATTGTTACTTTCATTACCTAAATCCTATGAGAACCTTGTTCAAACTTTGATGCTTGTTGGTGATAGTCTAACCATGGAAGAGACGAGAAATTCGCTATTAGCGGATGACCTTCGTAAGGTTGCTACTAGCAGTATGGCGTCGGGTGGAGTAGACAAGGAACAAGCACAAGGGTTGTTTGTAACAAGGGGGAGGAGTAATGAAAGAGGAAAGGGAAAGGGCGGGAAATCTAGATCCAAATCTAGAGGCTCTTTCAAGAAAACGTGCTTTAGTTGTGGTGAGCTTGGCCACTTTAAAGCGGCTTGTCCAAAGAGAAAGTTGAAGCAAAAGAACGAAGGCTACAAGGAGAAACAAGAGATGCAAGAGGCGGGATATGTGTCAGAAGAGGCGGACGAATGTTTCTCGGTGACAGAGGTGTCTGAGAAGATCTTCGATAAGTGGATGCTTGATTCAGGGGCGTCACACCATATGTGCCCAAATAGGGAGTTGTTTACTACCTATAGGAGTATAGATGGTGGTACAGTTATACTGGGTGATGATAGTATATGTAAAACTGTGGGACTCGGAACAATACGGATCAAGATGCACGATGGAGTGGTGAGAACATTGACGGACGTAAGACACATACCCGATTTGCGGAAAAATCTAATTTCCCTTGGTGTGTTGGAGCGGAACGGCTGTAAGATAATTATAGAGAATGGCTCCATAAGAGTCGTTAAGGGTTCTTTGGTGGTAATGAGAGGTACTCGTTACGGTAATTTATATAAACTTTTGGGGACAACAATTACGGGAGATGTAGCAGTAGGAATCAGTGGAAGGGATCCAACGGCTAGTACGAGGCTTTGGCATATGCGCCTTGGGCATATGTCAGAAAAGGGTCTATCTTTGATGTGCGGGAAAGGCTTGCTGAAGGACATGAAGAAGCCTTGCATGGAGTTTTGTGAGCATTGTGTGTTCGGAAAGGCACACAGGGTGACGTTCTCTACAAGCAAGCACAGGAGCAAAGAGGTATTAGACTACGTACACACCGATGTCTGGGGACCGGCAAAGTTACCTTCCAAGGGTGGTTCCAGGTATTTTGTTACATTCGTTGATGATCATTCGAGATTTGTCTGGCTTTATTTTTTGAAGCATAAGAATGAGGTATTCAACACATTCCTGGTGTGGAAAGCAATGGTTGAGAACAAAACTGGTCGAAAGCTGAAGACGTTAAGGTCGGATAATGGGACCGAGTACACGGATGGGGCATTCAAGGAGTTTTGTAATCAGGAAGGCATTGTGAGGCACTGGACAGTAGTAAACACACCTCAGCAGAATGGAGTCGCAGAAAGATTGAACCGTACACTACTTGAGAAGGCTAGATGTATGCGCTCCAATTCGGGATTAGGCGTAGAATGGTGGGCAGAATCTGTTGCTACAGCTTGTTATATTGTGAACAGGTCTCCACATTCTTCTTTAGATGGCGGCATACCTTACGAGGTGTGGTCAGGTGAACATGCAGATTACGGGAGACTTAAGGTTTTCGGTTGTACGGCCTATTACCATGTTAAAGGTAACAAACTTGACAATAGAGCAAAGAAGGCAATTTTCTTAGGATATGCTACAGGAGTCAAGGGTTATCGGCTATGGTGTACGGAAGACAAGAAGTTTGTAATCAGCAGAGATGTGGTGTTTGATGAGTCATCTATTGTAGCTATGGCGAAAGCTACGGTGCCTAGTTGTGGTGATGTTGGGTCTACTAAAGCTCAAGTAGTGGAAGTAGAAGCCGAAGACCAACGGGTTTCTAGGAATCATGATCAGGTGGAGCATCAGGATAATACTCAGGATGAGGAAATTGATGAACCCGATCATGAGGAGGTTCAAGGGGAAGGTACACAAGTTTTACAACAACAACAGCAGGATGTTTCGGTACACACTAGGCCGAAACGGTTATATAAGCCGGTACAGAGGTTAGGGTCAGACAAACCTCTTAGGCATTACGGGCAGGCAAATGTGGTTGAATATGCACTCTCGGTGGAAGACGACGAGCCGGTCACCTTCAAACAAGCTATCGCCGCGGCAGAAAGAGAGAGTTGGTTGGTTGCTATGCAAGAAGAGATGGAGTCTCTTCACAAGAACCAGACATGGGAGGTTGTCCCATTGCCCGAAGGTAAGTCTGTTATTGGTTGTAAATGGGTGTACAAGAAGAAAGAGGATTCTTCCGAAATCAAGGGTACAAGGTATAAGGCAAGACTAGTGGCCAAGGGTTATGCACAGAAAGAAGGGGTCGACTACAATGAGATTTTCTCACCGGTCGTGAAACATACTTCTATTCGGGTGCTATTGAGTATTGTTGCTCACAGGGATCTTGAGCTGGAACAACTCGATGTTAAAACCGCCTTCTTGCACGGGGATTTGGAAGAAGAAATTTATATGGCTCAACCTGAGGGATACAAGGTTGAGGGTAAAGAAAATCAAGTATGTCGTTTGAGGAAATCTCTTTACGGATTAAAACAATCCCCTCGCCAATGGTACAAACGATTTGATTTTTTCATGCTAAAGCATGGTTTTCGCAGAAGTGACTATGATTGTTGTGTATACATCAAGAAGCTTCGCGAAGGTGACTTTATTTATCTCCTTTTGTATGTTGATGACATGCTTATTGCTTCTCGAAGCATGGTGGAGATAGATAAGTTGAAATCTCAACTCAGTCAAGAATTTGAGATGAAAGACATGGGCGCTGCAAAGAAGATACTGGGAATGGAGATTAAAAGAGAGCGGTCAAGTAAGAAACTGTACTTGAATCAGAAAGGTTACATCGAACGAGTAGTTTCTCGGTTCAGGATGCAGGATGCGAAGGCGGTGTCAACACCTTTGGCACCACACTTCAGGCTCTCGGGAAAACAATCTCCCACTACTACGGTGGAGAAGGATCATATGGATCGTGTACCGTATGCTAGTGCAGTTGGCAGTTTGATGTACGCTATGGTGTGTACTCGTCCGGATATTTCACAAGCGGTCAGTGTGGTTAGTAGGTTTATGGCAAACCCGGGGAAGACACATTGGGAAGCTGTGAAGTGGGTCTTGAGGTACTTGAAGGGTACCGTTGATACGGGTTTGTGCTTTGGTGGAGACACATGTCAGGTAAGCGGTTATGTTGACTCGGATTATGCTGGCGATCTAGATAGAAGACGATCTACTACTGGTTATGTATTTAGGGTACATGGTGCTCCAGTTAGTTGGCGATCGATGTTACAATCTACAGTTGCGTTATCTACTACGGAGGCCGAGTATATGGCTATGGCCGAGGGTGTGAAGGAAGCATTGTGGTTGTGGGGTCTTCTGGATGATCTAGGGATTAAGCAGGAGTGCGTGGATGTATGGTGTGATAGTCAAAGTGCAATCCACTTGGCGAAGAATCAGGTTCATCATGCTCGCACTAAGCATATCGATGTCAGGTATCACTTTGTACGAGATGTCATAGAGGAAGGTGATGTTTCTCTCATGAAGGTACACACGGATGAGAATCCCGCGGACATGTTGACTAAAGTGGTGACATGTAGCAAGTTTCAGCATTGCCTGAAATTGCTACAAATCGGCTCGTGTTAAGTTGCCCGAAAGGGCGTAATGGCGACAAGGTAATCTCTATGTGAAGGGTTGGTAGAACTACGGTAGGCTTGATCCTGTAAAAGGGTACGTAGGCAACCATGGTCATATGGTGCAGTCGGATGAAGTTACAAGAAGAAGACATATCTTACAAGGAGTATCCTAGTGTTCGTCCAAAATTTGAAGTATTTCAAATTGTGTACGAGGTGGAGAATTGTAAAAGCAGGTTCCTAAGTTGGCAGTTTCAAATTGGGTTTCAATTGGTTTCTAATTTTGGTGGCTTTAAGTTATGGTCGGTGGATGGCTTGTGGCGGTTTTGGGAATCCAAAGGAATAGGCGGTTTATCACAGGCATAGGCGGTTTCAATTGAAATTAAAGGTTTCCAATTTTGGTTGATGCCACCGGCTTATAATGATTATAAATAGGGTCTTGAGTCTTTGTAATCAATACACACCAACACAAACAACAACTCTTCTTTAGAGAGCTAGAGAGAGAGAGCAAGAGTGAGAGAAATTTTTCATAGTTTTTGAGCGGTGTTAAATTTCTCGGTCGTCGAAGATTTAGTATAGAAGGTTATTACTATACGGTACCATCTTGGGACGAACTTGCGGGTTGTGTTAGTCGTCTTCATCTATCCTTCAATAAAGATTTCTTGTTCGCCCGAGGACGTAGGCTTTAAAGCCGAACCTCGTTAAATTCTGTTCGCATATTTGATTTTGACTTAGCTTTTCGATTAATCTTCATAATCGGATCAATTTCTAGGATAGGTTCGATAGCTTCCGCGATTTTCAGTTATAACACATTCCATATATATACATATTACATTTCATTCAAGGTGGATGTCATTGTCATTTGTAAATCACTTAAAGAAACCACCCCACACAAAAGTTACAATTAAATTAAAATATATAGGAAGCACTTTAAAAAATATGTTTTAAAATTAATCATACCTTTTCTTCTTCTTCTTTTTTGTTGAAATATACCTTTTCTTCTTGGTAATGCAAGAGTAATGGCAATTATGGGGGTAAGAAGGAACTAATTTGCCACATTATTGGTGAAAGAAATATCTTAGCCATTGGATCAAAATAGTCTAAGATTCTTTGTATGAATATGCATGCATGTTGACTAATGAAAATGGGTCGGTGAGCAAATGGATGGTTGAGACTTGAGCTGTATAGACTGTGGACAAATAATTTGGTTTTGGATTAAAGAGAGTGTGATTAGAACCATGTTTATCAAAAGGTAATAAAGGCCACTTTTCATGATATGATAAGTTAGATAAAAACCATGTGAAATGATGCCTTCCTTCCTTTTCCATAGTAAAGGCAGAAAAAAATGGACACCCTTATAGCCTTCAAACCACTAACTAAATAGATATGAGACTAGTTTTCAAAATTTTTTTTTTTTTTGTAAAGAAAATGTGTATAAATTTCATGAAAGTGTTTTGTTTTAAGATTGAACTTAATTAAATGCAACATAACTATAAATCTAACATAGTTTGAGAATTTATATCAAACTTACTTAATTTATGTCGTGAATTGATCAAGGAAAGTTTTTTTTTATCAGACATAATCCTCTACAATATTTTATAAAGAGTATAATAACATAAATCCATTTCTAATACTAATTTTAAGATCCTAACGGCACGCTGCAAGATAACTGAAAGTGAAACATTAAGCGGCGTCCTTTCCTATATTAATATATGATATAATTGAGTGGTTTCCTATCGAGCAAACATCTTGTGAAGAGACGAGTTGTCTCTTGATAAATACAACGAAACTAATCAAATAACCAAAGAGAAATCGAGTGGGAGAGATAACTTTGAATTGATATTGTATTCACTGTGTATGTTGTTTACAAATGAGGTTAGTATATATAGATATACAAGTAGGGTTTACATAAAATCATAACCAAATCTACATAAAATCATAACCAAACTATCTTCATGCATTCGGTTAGATCTAGGAATGGCCGAGTAGGGTGTTTGATCGAGTTGGGTTGTGGGCTGAGTTGTTGGGTCGAGTTGATGCTGGTGGGTGCCCCTAATACTCCCCCTCAAGTTGGAGATGAAATGGAAATAAGTCCCAACTTGCCAATCGTCCTTTGAAAAGCGTCACCACCTAGTGGTTTTGTAAAAATGTCTGCAAGCTGATCAGCCGTTGTTGTAAATCGAGGAGCAATTGTGTTGTCTTTAATTTTCTCACGAACAAAATGACAGTCAATTTCAATGTGTTTGGTGCGTTCGTGAAAAACCGGGTTGTCGGCAATGTGAAGTGCTGCGCGATTGTCACAATAGACTGACATTGGAAGAGAATGATCGATGTTGAAATCTTTGAGGAGAGATTTAATCCATTGAAGTTCGCAAGTGAGGTTAGCGAGAGCTCTGTATTCGGCTTCGGCCGAAGATTTTGCAACCGTAGGTTGTTTCTTTGATTTCCACGATAAGGGACTCGAGCCAAGCATAGTAAAATAACCAGTGGTCGAGCGCCGAGTCGTGGGACAGCCGGCCCAGTCCGAGTCACAATAGCCGGTGACATGGAGAGAACTAGAAGCCGATAGAAATATTCCATGGTTAATAGAATTCTTGAGATAACGAAGAATACGATGTGCAGCATCTAAATGAATGTTAGTCGGGTGTTGAAGAAATTGACTAAGATTATTAACTGCATAACAAATGTCCGGCCGAGTAACAGTGAGATATAGTAGACGTCCAATTAACCGGCGATAAACTGAAGGATCAGGAAGTGGTTCACCGTCCGAAGGACTTAAACGAAGTTTTTGTTCCATCGGAAAAGAAGAAGGTCGGGAGGCAGTAAGCCCTGAATCAGTCAGAATATCAAGGACATATTTTCTTTGACATAGAAATATACCTTTTGAAGAACGGGAGACCTCAATGCCAAGAAAATATTTAAGATGTCCAAGGTCTTTGAGAGAGAAAGTTTTGTCAAGAAAGGACTTTAAAGAGGCAATGGCAGAATCATTATTACCTGTTATAATAATGTCATCCACATAGACAAGGACAAAGAGTGAAGTGGATGATGATGTATAGGAAAAGAGAGAGTAATCACAAAGTGATTGAGTGAAGCCCCTGTCTAAAAGTGTAGAAGAAAACTTCGAGAACCATTGACGAGAAGCTTGTTTAAGGCCGTATAATGATTTATGAAGACGGCAAACTTTTGACTCCCCCTGTTTGGAAAATCCAGGTGGAAGTTTCATAAAGACTTCTTCATTGAGATCCCCTTGAAGAAAAGCATTATTAACGTCAAGTTGGTGAAGCGACCAACCTTTTATTGCTGAGATAGAGAGAAGAATACGAACTGTGACCAATTTTGCTACAGGAGCAAAAGTATCGTGGTAATCTAGTCCTTCTATTTGGGTGTAGCCCTTGGCTACGAGACGAGCTTTATATCGTTCTATCGAACCGTCAGGACGATACTTGATTTTATAAACCCATTTACAACCAATGGGACGTTTGCCAGGAGGCAAATCGACAATAGACCAAGTTTGATTCGACTCTAAAGATGAAATTTCTTTTGTCATAGCATTACGCCAATCCGGAGATTTTACGGCTTGAGAATATGAAGATGGTTCATCAGTGGAGAGAACTGATGTGAGGAAGACTTTGTGAGAGTCAGAGAGATCATTAAGAGATATATAATTAGCCATTGGATAGGTGACATTGGAGGGAGACGAAGACTGACAAATATAATCTGTTAAGTGTGGTGGAGGGCGCCTCAAGCGTTGAGGACGAGCAGGTGGTACAGTTGGGTCAGGCGAAATTGCCTGGTGGGTGCCCGAAGAAGTGGAGGCAGCGGTGCCTTCAGGCTGATCAGGAAGCCTGTCAACGTGGTGAGGGGAAATTGTCGTGGAGGTGCCCCCAGCATCAGATGTGGAGGTGCCTTCAGCATCAGATGTGGAGGTGCCTGCAGCGTCAGACGGTAGGACTGGTTGAGATTGAACAGTACCGTGAGAGGATGATGTGAAATTGAAAGAACCATCATCAATAATTGATAGAAATGGTCGTCTAGTGGGAGGAGAAATCGACGCCATAGGAAATCGATCTTCGTGAAATAATACATCACGAGATGTGATAATTTTTCGTGTTGAAAAATCATATATGCGAAATCCTTTTTGGCCATTGGGATAACCAACGAACATACCCGGAGAAGCACGGGGATCCAATTTTGTTTTGACAATCGGATGACGAAAATAACACAAACAACCAAATACCCGAAGGTTATTTAGATTGGGAGAAGTACCGAGCAACATTTCATGTGGAGATTTTCCATGTAAAACGGGAGTTGGAAGTTTATTAATTAAGTATACCGCGGTAAGGATACATTCTCCCCAAAAAGAAAGAGGGAGATGTGCTTGGAGACGTAAAGAACGTGCCACCTCCAAGATGTGTCGATGTTTACGTTCTACGACCCCATTTTGTTGAGGGGTGTAGGTGCAACTTGTTTGATGAGATATCCCATGTGTGGTGAACCAATTTTGTAATTCTTTGTTCATAAATTCCGAACCATTATCGGAACGAAAAGTTTGTATCTTAGGAATTAAAATAGAACCATCCCCGGTCTTGAATTTAGTAATAGTTGTATTAAATTGATTGGAAACAAATGTGGTAAAATTAGTAACAAATTTCGTTGTGTCAGACTTATTAGGGAGTAGAAAAACCCAAGTACACCTAGAGAAATCGTCAACTATAGTCAAAAAATAACGACAACCTGAATTGGAAATAACCGAAAAGGGTCCCCATAAGTCGGCGTGAACGAGTTGAAAGGGACGAGAAGAGATTGAAGTACTAGTAGGAAAAGGCAAACGCTTAGATTTAGACAAAGGACAAATATCGCACGGTTTATTATGAAATGAAATAGACTTCATACAAGGAACATTAGAAATTAAATATTTAAAACGGGAAGTTGACGGATGACCCAATCGCCAATGCCAAATATTTAAACTAACATTATTGTTACTACTTGGAAAAAAAGACGAGTAAATCCTAGGGTCCGTGCGAAGAAAATAGAGTCCTTCCGATCGATCACCAAGTCCAATCGTTGATGCCGTCGCTCGGTCCTGAAAGACACACGAAGTAGAATCAAAAAGGACGGTACATAATAATGAAGTTGTGATTTCTGAAACGGAGATTAAATTGATTTTAAAATCCGGTACGTGTAAAACTTTATGAAGTTTAAAAGATTCGGAAAAAAATATTGAACCGATGTGGAGAACACGGATCCGTGTTCCATCGGGAAGTCTGACGAAATAGTCAGGTGGAGCGGGAACATAAGAAGTGAAGTGTGATAGTGTGGAACATATGTGCTTGGCCGCTCCGGAGTCGACGACCCAAGAGTGAGAGTTAAAAAACATACCAGTCAAGTTGATAGTCGGCTCAGATTGCTGGTCAGCATTGCTGGTGGTGCCTGTAGAGGTGCGGTTCTGGTCCAGCAAGGAAATAAGCCCCTGATATTGCTCTCTGGTTAAGGAAGTAGCTGAAGGCACCCCTGGTTGGGCTCCATAAGATACTGGGTCAGAGGAGACCGAAGCAGCCAAGGCAGATTGATGTGGGCGCCCTCGTTGACGTGTCTGTGGGCCTGATCGATTTTGTGGATAACCATGCAGCTGAAAACATTGACTTTGGACGTGTCCATGCATGTGACAGTAGTCACAATAGGGACGTTGTCGCTTTGGTCGTTGAGATTCATTACGGTCAGGTCGTTGGGCTTGACCGACGGCTAGAGTGGCTGCCTCGACACCACTAGAACTTTTGTTGACAATATTCTGTTGAACCTCCTCCTGTTTGATGAGCGAGTGAATACGTAGAGTAGAAGGAAATGGATCCATGAGGAGAATCTGGCTACGAATGGCAGAGAATCGATCATGGAGTCCCTGTAGGAATTCCATAGCTCGATCCTGATTCAACCTGTCAATCAAAGATTTTCCATGGTTACAAATACAAGGTTCAACAGTCGTGAGTGACTGAAGCTCATCCTGGAGCGATTTCAATTGAGTGAAATAAGTGGAGACATCTAATCCGTCTTGTTTCAAACAAGAAATGGCTCTCTTTAGTTGAAAAACTTTAGGAGCATTTGTTTGAAAAAAACGATCATGGAGATTTTTCCATGTCTCTGCAGCAGTTTCATCATATAGAATTGATGATTGAATATCAGGAGATACAGAGTTGAGAATCCAACTAGCAACGAGATCGTTGCAGCGTTCCCATGAATGTAAATCCGCGGGAGAGGTTGGTTTGACAATGGTACCATCAACGAAACCAAGTTTGTCCTTGGCTCGGAGAGCTTTTGTCATACCACGAGACCAGGAGGCATAGTTATCTCTGGTGAGGGGTGGTTGAATCAACACAGTTGTGGGTGAGTCCGAATGGTGGACATCGAAAACTTGGGTGATGGGAGAAGCGGAAGCAGTGGTGGTATCCTCGGTAGTTGACATTGTTTCGAAAAAAAAAAAAATCAATAAAGCTCTGTTACCATGTGAAGAGACGAGTTGTCTCTTGATAAATACAACGAAACTAATCAAATAACCAAAGAGAAATCGAGTGGGAGAGATAACTTTGAATTGATATTGTATTCACTGTGTATGTTGTTTACAAATGAGGTTAGTATATATAGATATACAAGTAGGGTTTACATAAAATCATAACCAAATCTACATAAAATCATAACCAAACTATCTTCATGCATTCGGTTAGATCTAGGAATGGCCGAGTAGGGTGTTTGATCGAGTTGGGTTGTGGGCTGAGTTGTTGGGTCGAGTTGATGCTGGTGGGTGCCCCTAATACATCTAACAACTGCAAACAGGAGTGCTGTTAAATTTAAGCATTAGAAAGAAATAACCGAAATAACCCTTTCATTCGTCCCGAATTCTTAACAGAGATATCCCAATATAAGTTTAAGTAAATATTTGTGACCTCAGGAAAAAAAACAGAAGTAAACATTAGTGTGATTTTGAATTGATATAATAGAAAATTGGACATTACAAAGGTTTTTCTTTAGAAAAATGTGTCGGCAAAAGAAAAGGATTAATTCCGTTTTCACTCCCAATTTGTTACCAACTCACCGTTTTGGCCCCCATAAGTGTCTGGATGTTCGATTTGGCTCCCAACTTCTTTTTTGGCCCCTAAACGTTTTCTAAACCTCTCAATTCTACCTCTACAATTCTGTAATTTAACTTTTTTTTTCTCTTTATCCACCTTACCTCAACAATTTCCACATCACCTTATTCCACATCAGAATTCGCTGGAAAATATCGTTAGAGAAAGTCATCGACCGACGACTTTTTTCGACGACTTTTAATTTTTTTTTCATCTTCTTCCCCAACCTCCTTTCTCTCTATCTTCTTCTCTCTCTTCCTTCCATCTCCTTCATCTCTCTCTTCCTTCCATCTCCTTCATCTCTCTCTCCCTCCCGCCCCTCTTTCTTTTGAGTTATGGGAAGGGGTTTCTTTCGCCGGAAACTCGTCTAGATCTGGGGTTTGGAAAACCCCAGATCCAGACCCCTCTTCGGTTGGGATATCTAGACGAAGAAGTTTTTCTTCGGCTGGAAATCCCAGACGAAGAAGGTGCCTCTTTGTCTGGGGTTTCCAGACAAAGAAGGTTCCTCTTTGCCTGGGAAATCCCAGTAGAAGAGAACTCTGGATCTGAAGTTTTCCAAACCCCAGATCCAAACGAGTTTCCAGCGAAGGAAACCCCTTCGTCAGAACTCAAAAGAAAGAGGAGAGAGAGAGAGAGGGAGAGAGAGAAAAGAGGAGAGAGTGAGAGAGAGATGAAGGAGATGGAAGAGAAGAGAGATGCAAGGAAGTTGGGGAAGAAGATGAAAAATAAAAAATTAAAGGTCGTCAGAAAAAGTCGTCGGCCAGTGACCTTCTCTAGAGAACTCTGATGTGGAAGAAGGTAATGTGGAAATTGTTGAGATGAGATCGACAAAGAGAAAGAAAAGAATTAAATTACACATGAGAGAACTTGGAGGTTCAAAAAATGTTAATATTTTCTTCTAATTATCTTATTAGAAAACATCACTTTGGTCTTTGGGAATAAAATTAATGTGAGAAAGATTGCTCATTACAGTTATAAGGGTGATCTAGGAAAATATGTTTAATTTTACAATAACTAGGCATAACCCGTGCCTTTGGCACGGACGAGGTCGTTTTGAATTAAACTTTGAACCGGTATGAAAAAGAACTGTCCTTACCAGTTAGCAACTCCCTTGTCACATTGATGACAAGTGTCAAGAAATAACAACCAAAACCCAACTATATCAGTAAAAGAAATCAGTCAATGATCGTAAGTATGATATTTAGGTTTGAACTGACAAATAACTTTTAGAATCAAAGATCAAAAAGTGATAAATATTTAAAGGTAACAACCATCAAATTCACATAATTTGTTTTTTCATGCTTTTGGACAACGAACAGTAAAATTATTACAATATAAACTCAAAGTAACAAGTGAATCATCACTGAAATTTTTTACCCGTCATAATAACTTAACCCCAAAAGTTATCTCCTTTTATCTAAAGAAGACTCAAGTCATACAAATCAAAGAACTCTTATGTTTCTTGTTATTGTTTTTTTTCCTTCACTAAACACCAACAACGCATTTGTGATTCTTAGCAGTAAACATATATTTCGAGAGGGATCCACGATGATGAATACGAGTTTATGCTATGAAGAAACCAAATGTAAAGAAAGATGAACTTCAATAATACATATAGTTAAGATTAAGAGTCACCCTTCCTCGTCATTTTTTTTTACTCAAACCAATGAAGAATGAAAGGAGTTTTGCTGAATAATTTGCCTACTAAAACTACTGACATAGAGATTGTAATCCTCTACATTGAAGAAAAACCCGAACATAACTTCAAGGTAGTAAAAGAATATTGCATTAAAACTAACGTTAAACATCAAAAATTATTGCATCATAAAAAAAAGGCAAAATGATGCAAGTACCTGGAAATACAAAATCTAGATTAATTGAGGTTTTTCATCGAACAAATGGAACTCACAATACATGATGTTTCTAAACCGTCCTACCATCGAATACAACAATTAGACTGCTCTCTTAAGATGTGCTTTCTCCTAGACATTCCCGGGTCGGTCCTTTCGCCTTTGATTAGGACGTTTTCGCATTTCATCTAAAAAAGGATCTAAGCTAAATAATGCTTTTCTCTTCCTAAAGCCAAAGAGAAGAGTAAAGTATTCCAATTTTAAGAGCTTAGCTGAGGCCCCTTCCTAATGTAATGTCATGCCCACCAACCAATGCCGAATCCAAGACCTGGCTCACGCTTGAAAGCTAGAGCTAGTCTTCTCCCCACTGACATGTATAACAAAATGCCTAACATAAAATCAAATTAGTTAGTTGTAACTTGGAACGACATATCAAGTGACCAAATATAGTATAATATGAATATCATGCGACCCGAAACAGAGAAGCCTATAAATAACCTCTTGTGTCAAATACTATTGCCATTATAGCATGAATCCTAAATTGAGAAGTGAAACATCAAGTACAAATATCCACTGATAACACAGACAAAATTGTAATTAACTCATTGAATATTTTTCGATTCGCTTACTCCCGACTAACTATGGTTATTCAAAGGATTTGAATTATTTTACTAAATGAAACTATGGTGGTAGTAGTTTTCAGCCTCATGGCGGTAGTGACAATGGCTTTAGTAGTGTACGCATCCAACAAATATGTGGTTATTGTATTGGTGATAGAGTGATTTTTCTGCACACATTGAATAACCAAATTGATGACCTATTGTAGTTATAAACTCTCAATCTTTGAAATCTTAAAACTTATAAACAACATAATTCCTAGTAGTCTTGTTGTTGATGTTTCTGCTGTTGAAATATGTAAAGCAAAAAAAGTTGGAGAAGAAGTAGTATATATATAAATGCTTAATGACCCACAAAGGAGATAAACATAAACCTCACCTTTCCTCCGGGAAGGCTCCATTGGCATTAGTGCAAACATGAGGACAATTAGTGCTCAAGGAACAATTTGCATCGACACCAAGCTGCTTTAGATCCACAACCAAGTCCAATCTCTCTCTCATTTCTGGGACAACATCAAGCACATAACTGTATTAATTCAAATTTAAGAAAGTGGTCAGATTAGATTCTTAATGAAAATATAACTGTTAATTTTCATTCGGAACACACACACACTCTCTTTATGTGTCTTCAATAGGTTAGTGGGCTCGATCCGAAAATAAGAACGACACTTTTAAAAAAGTATCGATTTCTCAATACAAATCCTCTTCTGATTATATCTTTATCTACAAGTTATTAAGTAGAGACACAAAACCTGGCATTTCCACCGACAACAGTAATCGTAGAAGTCAATGGATGCATTGTTGTCTCAGCATTCCCCAAGAAAATCTGACCTTCCTCTTACTTTTTCTCAACAGAAAATTATCCACTGCAACCTTCTACATCGCATTTTTATTCTCTTTGTCATCTTCAACGCATAAGCCAAGTACTTCTAGAGCACAACCAGTAACATTTCTAAAACTTGTTGAGTTCCAGCCTATGTAACATTTCGTCAAACACCTTATGAGTATTATTGTAAAACTTGTTGATTTCCAGCCCCTCTAACATTTTGTCAAACACCTTATCACTATAATTCCATTAAACAGTAATTGAAGAAAAAAACATTAATGGAAGAATAACAAATTAATGGAAGAAAAACACAAAGTGAAGAATGTAAGACACATCTAGAACAATATAAACTTTAGAACACAAAATTACCATATTTAATCAATGAATAATAAAAAGGGCGAACATGAAAGATATAATTGATTCCAATTTGAAAGAGAAAGATGAGATTAACAAATTCAAAGTCATACCTTAATTATGGAGTTTAATTCGTTTGAAAGTGATTGGTAATTGAAGAGAAAAATATAATGATCAGTTGATTCCCGAACTTTGAAAAACAAAAATAAATTAAGTTAGGAACAGGAACTCATGTTAGGGTTTCCACATCTTCCACCATAAAAGATGTTTTTCCTTAGACAAGAACAAGAAATAGTAAAAGAATAAGAAATTTGAAGCACGGAAGAAAATGAAATCATCATAAACCTAGACGAGATTGAGAAATGAAGAGTTGAAGCAAAGTTTTGAAATTGATTGAACACTATCACATTTTGTTCATTTGCTCCAAATTAAGTCCATCATCTTCTTGTATCAGATGTAGAAACCTGGCATGTTGTTCATTTACTCCAAATCAATTGAAATTGATGATGCTGAAGTGAGTTTCTGTGGTAGAGAAGTCGAAGAGAAAGAAACGACAGTGGGAGAGCAACTGATCATGGATGAAGAAGAAGCATCGAGGGGAGGAAAAGGGTTTTGGTTGTCACATTAAGTTTGAAATAAAATCCACATTAAAAGAGGATGGTTGGCACTCGTCAATGTGGCAACCCAAATCAGCATCCAACTCAGCAATAACAACATTAATTTTGTCCTAGTAAGCTTGTCCTAGTCACAACCTTTATGTTTTGTTATATAGATGTCAAGAAAAGACAAAGATTAACTTGTAATTACCTAATCGACCAAAAACATTATGTCATTTCTATTACAACGCCTTTCAAACACTAGTATTTCTATTTCATAAAAAAAAACACTAGTATTTCAAATTTCTGAAATTACTAGACCACCTAACCGAGTTGAACAAATTGTTGGATAAATGGCTTCCAAAGCCGTCAGGTCCGATAGTCCCACTTGAGGAGAATAGTCGGTCTGACCAAGTCGGGTCGGGTCGGGTTTGGGAGTTCTGGAATTTGGGGGAATTTAGAATAAAATAAATACTTTTTGGTATTTATTATTTCTGAAACTCTATTATTTGTTTTCTTATAGAACAAGTAACGGATATCCTCAAATCCCACAACTTCCTTATTCTTCTCCACGTTTCCTGGGAAACCCTAATAGGGTTTACTTGGTCTATAAATAAGACCTAAACCAGAATAGCAAAACGTACAACTACTAAGAGGGTTCATCTTCTACTAAATATTGAAGCCGATTTTCTACTTCTCCAATATCATCTTCTTCAGTGCAGTGGAAGGTGATAGATGTGGTAAATCCTTGGGAAGTGTTCGGAATCATACAATTTGCACCCAGGTTGTACCGAAATCACTTTCAAGGCAGTGGCCTCCATACCATGACACATCAAACTCCGTTTTTGGTTTTTCCGAGTGATAATACTTTCATTGATCCAACCCTATATTTCCAACAATTTGAAAGTGATTTTTTTGATCAATGGAAGTTATTTATGGAGGTTTCACTACAAGATCGTTGCTTGGTGAAGGTGATAATACATAGCCTATGGTGATATCCAGTTCCGCCATGAATATGTAACCACGTGAAAGATCTTGGATCATATTGTATCTGAGTGAAAGTAGAGAAAGAAAATAGAGAGAGAAAGTAATATCCTTTTCTTCTATAGGAAGTTAGAGAGAGTTAAGAGAGAGAACAGGAACTAAATCAACTCGGTTTCTAAATTCCCATCAACTCGTGTTGGAGAAGAATAAGAAACCGTCAAATCGTATCCCTTCATCCTTCCTCAGCTACTGCTATTGATGAAGTTGAAGTATTAACAAGCAAGGAATCCACAAAGAAGAAAAGTGATATCAAATTCAGAGTATAAAACCACTCAACTATCATTAGCAAAGAAAGACCGAGAGAGATGTTGCCGTATCTACCAGAAGAAATCATCGACGAGATTATCTTGAGGTTTCCGGTGGAACTTCTAGTTCGATTCAGGTGAGTATGAAAATTCTGGTTTAATCTTTGTACAAACCTTAGTTTTGTCCAAAAGCAACTAAGCTTCTCAGTCTTATCCTTAGGGATAAACCTTACTGCCCCATCTCTATTGATTCATATAATCAGTTAGATACGGGCTTACACACTTTTGGATGCCCTGTTAATATGGTTGTTTCTTGTGATGGGTTAATTTCATCATCACAATTCACAAAGTTTATGGTGATATTTACAAACCCATCTAGCAATCAACACAAATAATTCCATCAACACTAGCATCAGGGGTCTTTGGATTTCAAGATATGTCTACATTAAATGGATTTGGTTAGGATCATAACATTGATGAGAATTGGTAAGAATGGAGAAATTTTCAACTCAAATCTCTGTAGTTCTAGTCTATTTTACCTCTCTTTGTTGTTGGTGGTGGTGGCTCGAAAGGAATGTTTTCTTAACCTCATCTGCCACTATGTAAGACTTCTATATAGTTTTGACAGGCGTTGTAATATCTGAGTTTGGATAGTTATCTGTTGGAAGTTTGTGTATTGGTGTCATAAGCATGAACATATAGTTTGTCAACAATAATAGTTGTGTTGCAAAAGGTTAGTATACCATACCCTAAATATGCAACTGTTATGTGTTGGTTCCATGAAATAGCATATCTAAGTGATAGTTTTGTCACCATTGTTGCTGACATTGAGAGGAACATATCAAAGAGATAGTTATGTCACCTATTGTTTCTGACATTGTAAGTAGTTGTTACAACATTGTCAATTGTGGTGAAAGCTTTATATTGTGTTTACAACATTGACCTTTCCTTTTCCTTGCCCGTTGAGAGAATGGCCTAGGAAAACTCAGGGTCTCTGTTGGGAGTGTTTTGGGAGTGTTTTTGGCTTGCTTCGTTTGTGTTTTTCTTGTTAGAATACTTTGGCAAGATAGTGGTCTAACAACTAAAGGAAAGCGGGGTTCGAGACGATGAACTTTGAAATCCTAACCGAGAAGGAATCAAAGCTGGATATCTGAATTGAGAGTGTTGGGGAACTCTCTTGAAGCCAGGCTTGCTATCTCAAGGTACCTCGTTCCATTTAATATTGGTTAAAGTAATGTGAATATTTTCTAATATGTGCTAGCAATTCTTGAAGTTGTGCATGACAAGATCACTAGTCTTGTCATATCCTTTTGATGTGTGACATGGCAAATCAGGACATGTTAACTATGCTTCTCAAGATGAATGGACTCATTAGTGTAGATGATCTTGATGATCACACTAGATATCCTGTCTCTATATACGCTAGAACATGTTGATTATGTTTATATTGAGAATCAGAAAACATGTGAACATAATAGTGTAGACGATCTTGATGATCACACTAAATGACATGTTTCTGTAACACCTAAACATGTTATTTCACCTTGTATACGTGTCACAACTAGAACAACATAGAATTGTTAGAACTAGTGCATTCAGAGACTTAGCTGACATCAAGAACTGCTTAGCAAAGAAGAGAGGTAAAAAGTACTTCATAGATGGTTACTATAGGTACACGAGAGATTACCTCCTTGGGCTTAAGATGTAGCAAAAGAGACGTTTTTGAAATATAAGGTTGAAATAGACAACCAACTGGACATGAATTTAGAAAAGGGTCCAGATCAGATAGGGGTGGTGAGTATAACCCTTACATCCTTAATACTTTCTGTGAGGAACATTGGATAAATTCATGAACTTAGTGCCCCTTATACGCCACAACAAAATGGTGAATCTGAAAGGAATAAGATGACACTTAAGAACACGAAGAAATCCATGATGTTAGGTGGGACTACCAGAGGACCTGTGGGGGAAGGCGAATATATCCGTCTTCCATGTGTTGAACATGGTACCCCGTGAAGGTGTTAGACAAAACACCCTTGAATTCTGGAAGGGTTTCACACCTAACCTGAAATTTTAAGAGTGTGGGGGTGTTTAACAAAAATGGGTAGACCTGACTTTGGAAAGTCACTGTTGGACCAAAACTGTTGATTATGGTTTTGTTGGTTATGTTCATAATAGTGTTGCATATAGATTCATGTTAGACGATAATGTTATGATAGAATCTAGAGATGCTGAATGTTTTGAGCATGTGTTTCCTTTGAAACTGTCGGTTGAGAATGTTCCCTTGCATGATAAGTCACTTAGTAGCATACTTTTCCATGTTGAGATGCCGAATAGTATGCCCTCCCTCTAGTTATGTCATTGATAACACCTTAGACGGAACAGAACTTGCGAAACGTAAGAGACGTAGGATAGAGAAAAACTTTGCTGACTTTTTCACCGTTATTCTAGCTAGAGGTGTAGACTGGCTGGATGATCAGTTTGTGTCTAGTTTCTTAATTGAGACTGACCCAAGACTTATCATAAGACCATAACTTCAGTAGATGAACGCACGTGAAAAGAGGTTATGAAAAGTAAGCTAGACTCTATCATGTGTCCCTGACTCCATCACTGCTTTTCTGTCTACAAGTTTAGTCTGGTTAAATGATCAGTTTGTGTCTAGTTTTAATTGAGACTGACCCAAAGACTTATCATGAGGCCATGACTTCAGTAGATTAAAGCTTGTGGAAAGAGGCCATGAAGAGTAAGCTAGACTCTATCTTAGTTAATCACACTTGGGAACTGGCTGACTTACCTAAGGGTGTAAATCCATTAGTAGTAAATGGTTGTTTAAGAGAAAGCTAAGGCTAGTCAGGACCATAGAAACGTATAAAGCTTGACTTGTGAATAGAGGCTTTACATGGAGTGAAGGACTTAACTACTTCGGTACTTACTCTCCTACGACTAAAGTCACAACTGTTAGCTCACTTTTATCTTGGTTGTCTTGAATGATTTAGTGATCCAGCAAGTGGATGTCAAGACAACCTTCTTAACTAGAGACCTAACTAGGAAACCTACATGTTTCAACTTGAGAGGTTTGTGGTCATTGGTCAAGGGAGTAAGGTACGTAGACTAAAGAAGTCCTCACATGGTCTGGAACAAACACCCAGGGTCTGGCATGAGAAATTTGACTAACCCTATTGAGTAATAGTTTTACTGTAAATAACTTTGAATCGTGTGTTTATTCTAAACATTATATTTATGGGTATGTGACAATATGGATATCGGTTGATGAGATGTCTATTTCTCGTGCTAATGAGACTTGATGAGACCATAGATAAGTATAAAACCAAACTATGATCAGAGGTTTTACACAGGAAGACAGACTTGACTACTTCGACACTTACTCTCTAGTGACCAAAATTACTACGAGAAGATCTCTCATTATGTTGGTTGCCTTACATGACGTAGTAATACATCAAAGGGATGTAAAGACAGCCTCCCTGAATGAAGATCTAGATGAGGAGATTCATGTGTTTATAAGTCTCACCCCGAGGGATTTGTGATCCCTGGTCAGGAGAGTAAGGTGTGTAGACTGAAGAAGTCTCTCTATGGTCTATAACAGGCACCTGAGAAATGGTATGAGAAACTCGATGATACCATTCCAAGCAATGACTTCACTGTGAATAAACTCAAACTCGTGTGTATATTTAATACAGTGACAGTCCAGATATGTCATCATTTGTGTGTGTGTGTGTGTTGATGACATGCTTATCTTTGGTGCCAGTATAAATTATGTGAATGAGGTCAAGACCTTTCTGACATCTAAATTTGAGATAGGGGACTTAATAGAGAAAAATGACTTTCTTGAGGTTAAGTTTAAGAGAAACCCAAATGTCATCTCTCTAAGTCTATCTCATTGTGTTGAACAGATATTGAGAAAGTTCAACTTGTTTAATGTGACACATGCGAGAACTGCATTTGACCTTGACATAGCTCTTGTTAATAATGAATATTGCTTTTCTCAACTAGAGTATGCTAAGATCATGAGAAATGTGATGTTCTTTGTGAATTAAACTTAACCTGATTTTGTCATTGCGGTTAACAGACTCACTAGATATACTCATAACCTTAGTAAGGAACTCTAAAATGTTCTTCATCGCTTGCTTAAGTACTTGAGAGGCATTATTAACCTATGTTTGCAGTAAAGTAATTTTCTGCAGCTTTGTAAGGTTATTGTGATGCTAACTGAGTAATTAACAATGATGAAGTTTGTTCAAGCTAGTGGTTATAATTTTATCCTTGGTGGAGGTGTTGTGTTATTGAAGTCTTGCAAAACTGACATATACAACGCGCTGTACTATGGAGTCTGGA
Source organism: Eschscholzia californica (assembly GCF_041429995.1). NCBI lineage: Eukaryota > Viridiplantae > Streptophyta > Magnoliopsida > Ranunculales > Papaveraceae > Eschscholzia > Eschscholzia californica. Next base: position 5,559,680 of record NW_028238198.1, on the reverse strand, counting down.
TTTATTGCTTTGACTTGGTAGGTCAGGATGTTTAGTGTTTAAGAAGTCTTTTTAGGAAGACGTGTCACAGTGGGGGAAGGAGATGACGTTGGATTTCCTTTCATAGTAACTCACAAGAGGCCATTGTGATATCAGAGGATAACGTGTACAATGGCGAAATGCTGAAGAATTGTGCGATAGCTTTGGAGGATGTGTGGTCTGCGCATAAATTGGCAGACCCATTTCCTAAAGGCTTCACGAGGAGATTGATTCTCGAGACGTCGAGATAGATGAGATAAAGCTTGTGTGGCTGATCCCTTACTCCAATAGCGTGGAGCAGTGCTAGTTGAGTATAGAGCACAACAGAGCTTTGCTGAGCAGGTCAGAGTTGGACCTAAGGTTGAGCATGAAGCTCTTAATGCATTCATATCCCTTCGTGGTGGTCCTATTGAGACGGACTTGATGATTGCACCGACTGATGAATGTGTTCATATCCTTCAAGGCAGTCCTAATGAGACCGACTTGATGGACACATAGTAGCCGATGAAGTGAGGTTGAACTTGTGAAAGTTCTTAATGCATTTGTAGCCCTTTGTGGTGGTCCTATTGAGATGGACTTGATGAATGCACCGACGACTGATGCATCCATCACCAGGACTGGTGGTCCTACTGAGACGGACTGTCTGGGTGTTCAGTTGCTGATGACGACGAGGATGAACTTACCAAAGTTCTTAATGATTTCCTGACCCATGTGAAGGGTCAACGTCTACGTTGAGGTAGACTTAAAGAAATCACCTGCGTGAGCCCGAGGGTGGAAGGCCGCCTTCTATGGAAGACATACAGCAGTCTTCTTAAAAACTCATTAGACCCAAGGTATGTTCAGGGCCTACTAAATGAACATGAACGAATCGCGGAGAACGTAGAAAGTCACCAGGTATCGTATGTGCTGTGAGGGTCTCAACTAAGAATCTCCAAGTTCAAGAGTAATTTCACTTGGTTGCTTTATTCTTGTTGTTGCCTCACTTCACTATGTGTCAATTCAAATCGAAAGATATTGAACACTTAAGTACATGTCCCACTTAGGCTCGGTATTTAGAAGTCTTTGTAATCCTTTAGTGGGGGATTGTTGGATAAATGGCTTCCAAAGCCGTCAGGTCCGATAGTCCCACTTGAGGAGAATAGTCGGTCTGACCAAGTCGGGTCGGGTCGGGTTTGGGAGTTCTGGAATTTGGGGGAATTTAGAATAAAATAAATACTTTTTGGTATTTATTATTTCTGAAACTCTATTATTTGTTTTCTTATAGAACAAGTAACGGATATCCTCAAATCCCACAACTTCCTTATTCTTCTCCACGTTTCCTGGGAAACCCTAATAGGGTTTACTTGGTCTATAAATAAGACCTAAACCAGAATAGCAAAACGTACAACTACTAAGAGGGTTCATCTTCTACTAAATATTGAAGCCGATTTTCTACTTCTCCAATATCATCTTCTTCAGTGCAGTGGAAGGTGATAGATGTGGTAAATCCTTGGGAAGTGTTCGGAATCATACAATTTGCACCCAGGTTGTACCGAAATCACTTTCAAGGCAGTGGCCTCCATACCATGACACATCAAACTCCGTTTTTGGTTTTTCCGAGTGATAATACTTTCATTGATCCAACCCTATATTTCCAACACAAATAGTAGCCCCAATTACCCCAACAGTAAACATGTACAAAAGTTTATCTTTTTCGTGCATTCAGACCCCTTTTTGTTGGGCGAAGTAGCATCATTGCAACTGTAATAGCTAAAAAACAACACTTAAGGTTCTAAGGTCTAAGGAATGGATGCGTCCAATATCATTTGCTCATTATAAATTGGGCTTCCCATATAGTAAGAAGTAATATGGAGTAGCTTCACCTATTGTAACCATGGGAGTATCTAAAGGCCCTCCTGTTACTACTAAAGGTGCTCCGGTTACACATGAAACTCCACAACTAACAGTCCGGAGAACTAAACAACAATGGTTACCATATTGTTTTTGATAAGAGATGTTCGTGTTTTATTAGAGTGAACTTGCGTATTATTTAATAATCGGAATATCACATGCATAATGTTTTATAACATTAGGTTTCTTCTTAAAGAATTAAAGAGAGAGTTTGAAGTACAAATACCAGGACATATAGTTCACCTTCTAAGTGTATCCGTTATTAATTCGTAGCTAGCTATACGTATAAAACCAAAGGATCCAATTCCATTGTTGAACCAACTGCTGCTGTCAGTTAGACAAAGGATGCAATTACTTTAGTGAGCTAGTAAAAAACCTAATAAAACAAAAGAGTATATACAAATAGAATAAGGTTGGAATTAAACATCCAATTTCATTATATGCTCATGTATTTTAATTCTTAATGGAGAAGCTTAAGTGCTTTAACCAAAGTAGCCCTAAATGGCTAAATCTAACAAAATCTAGTTTTACATCTTGTTTATTTAAGTAAACACTTTTAAATAACTCCCACCCTTGTTTACTAACTGAGTGAGGATCCTTAAGAACTTGATCATCAAGTGAATATTGTTCTATTAAAGAACTCTTTTCTAGTCTTATTTTATGCCCTAAATATTTCAACTTTAACTCTTTTGCTAGCTCACTAAAGTAATTAGCAAGCCAATCCATTCCTGGTCCAAAGGGAATTATCTGAATTAATACTGCATTAGTAGGTAGATAGACAAGATTAGTTAAACCAGCTCCATGAACTCCCACCATAACATCACCTCAATTCACTATTTCCACAGATTTTCGTCACGGGGATCCTCAACCACTACCATATCCCAAACTTTCAGCCATTTTAACTATCTCACCTTCATTCACAAACTTTCGAGTCCTTTTACGCGAAACAAGTAGAAGTCTTGGTTTCTTCTTGTTGTGTTTTTTAATATCTCTAAGCTTTATAGCCATAGAGGCATAGATTTCTCTAAGAAAAATGAAGTTCTTAAGAACTTACTAAAATCAGTCATTGAGTAACCTTTAGGTGGTTTTAATGGATCTATTCCAAATTCTTTGTGATGAGTTAGACCTAATAGAACTCTTGGGTAACAATGCACATTGTCTTCTTTGTCGATATCAATTATCCGGTACTTAGATAGTTGTTTTAGGATTAGTTCATATTTCTTTAACCAAGAAGGTCTATAGATATTGGTTATGAGGAATTGAACTTCTTGGTTGAATTGATGAGAAGTGACAAAAAGTGGCGAAATCTTGGAAATGGTTAGAAGAGTAACCAGTAACCGAAAAAACTACCGCCGGGATGTTATGGCTATGAGTGCAATGAAGAGTTTGTGTGTTCTTTTCGGAAAATGGTTTTACCTATTGCTTGCCATTGCCGCTTTATCTTCTTTTCGAGCGTAGGGTTTAATCCTCTCCATGACTCATTTGTTGTGAAATATCCATTTTCATGAGAATTGTAAAGTAACGATATCGGGGAGAAGAAGTAGCTTTTGCACTCATATATTTGCTGCTTGAATGTCGAAAATTTTGAAACTTACGTGGATAATCTTGGTGTGCTGGTTTAGAAGACATGCTCAAAGATATGAAAAGGAAGGTGTGCTTACAACTTTGAAATTTTGTTTTCGTTTTTGCTTCTAGAGCAAAATTTATCACAAAACATGCAAACATCTTATTGAAGTGTCTGCTGATTATTACTTGCATCTTTGTTTTACTTGTGCTTGGTTTTAGGACGATATACTACCCAAGTTGATGACATCCACCGGGTCATACGACGATCTTTTCAGGAAGGAGATAGCAAAATATGATAATGAGGATATTGGTCAAAATATTGAGGCACAATAACAATTATTAATAAAGATTCAGGTAATGGTTTTCCTTATACATCTTCATTTTCACTACTTGCTAACTCGCTAGTAACTTTACGTTCTTTAAGCGAGAAATGTCTCTTACAGCTTGAGCCTTTCTTTTTATTGACCACGAATTGGTGTTATAAAACAGCATGATTTGCTTGTGAAGTTCTCTGTACAACTCTGTTGCTGACATGATCTTTTTTTCCTACAGGCTCAAAATGATGAATTTGCTGCTGTATTTAGTCTTGACGATTACAAAGGTTCGTACACAATTTACTATTGCTACTTATGAGTTGAGTCTGTTGTCATTTTCAATACCTTCGCGTATGAACATCCCTAAAATATTCATAAGAACATGCCTCTATTGCCATCAATACCTCTGATTTTATCAGATGTTGAGAACTTGACACAAAAAGGTCTTAACGTGGGATGATTTGCATTGGGAGTTTGAGACTGAAGTCTGAAACTGTGCCCGCAATAATTGCACGAATCAAAGTACTGAACTCTATATTAGGACGGGTTTAGATTATCTCAGAAGGAATTTTGAACGCCTTTTTTGGTTTCTTGAACAGGATGCAATATCGAACATTAAACAACAATGTAGTGATTTTGTCATGACAAGAAACATCCAATGCAAAGAAATGATGGAAGATGTTCAGAGACAAATTTCAGGTCTCAGCTTCCAAGATAATAAAAACGACAGTTACTCTTCAGTTAGGAGTCAACCACAGTCGACGCCAAGAAGTATGCTGCCCGGTTCTCAGATTCCACATGGCGGCCACCAAGTGCCTTACTATCATAAAACCATGGAGCACACATCAGCGCCTGGATATTCTCACCCTCCTCCCCCATATACAACTCCTTAGCAACAACCACCTCCTTACCATTTACCCGCTACTAGTGGCCCAAATCCACCTCAACAAGCTCAACAAACACAAGCCGAGTATGGCCAGCACGCTTATCCCGGATGGACGGGCCCGTACTACAACAATCCCACATGGACAACAATCTGGATCACATCACCACCACCATATAGTATTCCTGGCCCGTATCCTCCTCATCAAGGTGGCGGTGATGGTGGCTACTACAAGCGCCAATAGGTACACGATAATAGAAACTACATCAAGAATGTAATATCTAGGTCCTCTCTACTCATTGCCAATTGTTTTTGAGTTGGGTGTCCACAAACTTAACATGTTTCGGGAGTTCAAAATGCTAACCCAAGTTTTATTTCCTCTTTGTTATGAAATTCAGTACTTCTAGACTGAACTTAGGTATTGATTGCTAGAGTTGCAATCTGTCTTTAATTTGTATCTAACAGGCCTTTTCTTACACTGAGGTTGAGTACAGGTTGGCCTCTATTACGAGGAGGCTTCTACGGCCTTGAGTGTTGCTCCTCTCAACCAGCAGTTCGACCGGACCTGGATATATCATGTGCAGCTAAAAGCAGCCCAGTTTTATGCAGAAGCTTGTTATAGGTATGCTTTGGAACACCATGAGAAAGAAGAGATTGCAGAAGAAATTGCACGGTTGAAGAGTGGAATTAGTGCTTTGATTGATGCAAAGAAAGCCACAAAAGGAGTTAATGCCAAGCTTGTAGATGCAGTTAATAAGTTAGAAGAAAATCTAAACTGGAACAAGCTACAGAACAGAAGATGTGAGCTAGATATTGTGGTTATAGTGAACCAAGTCACAAAGCGATATGAAGATTCCAAATTGGAACACCAAATGCAGAAAATTCAGATTCCCTAGTATATTGTGAGTGGGTGGTTTTTATAAATTACTAAACCTCAAAATCACAGTCGTGAACTTGTGATTGGTCTAACGATGTATCATTAGTTGCGAATAACACTATAATTATAGTGTGACAAGTGTAGGATTGATCTCTAATCGATAAATTCGTACAAGCAACAAAGATATCCCCATAATTGGAATTTAAGAACATAAATTTCTGCAGGAAGAGTCTTGGTGAAATGGTGATTGTGCCCAAAATATTCCAAATTCAACCGAACACAACAAAATAAAAAAAGACCAAGTTCGACAAATTACATAGGCAGGGACAAAATAAAAACATACCAAATTTCAACCTGTGTCCATCTGTGCTATCTAGCTAATTTCCAGTAGAGCCTCGATCCTGTGCCCATTTGTGGTCATGTTGCATCAGTTTGGGGCAAGCATTCCTCACGCTGCCGTTCCATCAACAACATAGTCCCTGACATAAAGATTTACAAGCTTATTTATCAGATTGCTGCCTCTTTATTAATAAAACCAACTTAGTCATCGGGACTTTGACATTGGAACAGAACATAGAAATCATATTTTTACAATTGACTAGAGGCTGGATATGAAATAAGAGAGTATAAATGCATAACGAAAACTTGGAGTACTATTGAAAATTCATAAGAAACAACTCACTTTTCTACGGCTGGTGTGATGCAAAAAGGGTTTGGGTAAAACTCCCCAAGGAATAGCATATCTGGCATGTCTTCCAACGAAATATTGCGCCGGAGCTTCTCATAGATCTTATACATTTCCACCATCAGGAACGGGTGACATTGCTTCATCAAACTCACAATATTTAGGGATCTTAGCTTCTTGACATCCTTTACTTCATAATCACTTATTGTTTTGAATTTATGAATTACCAAATTCCGGTAGAACTTCAATAATTGTATTGTAGAGTCGAAGTGTCGTTTTTTTGTTTTGCTACATCCTTCCACTTCTTTGTTAAAGGGTGGTCAATATACTCCGTCCAAGAATCCTCACTCATCTTAAATACTAAATCGTAGCCGTGCTTGGTAAAAGTTTTATTCCATTCCTTGGATGCGTTTAATTATGTGAAGCCCGAATATTTAGCCATAAACTTCGTTGCAGTGGTAACATCTATGTATTTACGCAGATAATCAATCCACCTATTTCCGTCGAAGAATAAGGGATGGTTTAAAACCTCGACAGGGTTCCAACCAATAGCATACCAGAGATCTCCCCTATAATCAAGATTATACTCACTACGAAAAGCATAAAAAGAAGTAGATGAATTAGTTGTTGCTTAACTTATGACTTAAAGCACTCAAAGAATAAAATGCTTACCCAAAATTACGTATCAAGTGGGTTGCCTCATCACAACTGTTATCGCTTTTGAATAAATCTTCAAACAGTTTTTTTACATGATAAAAATCTAAAAGAAATAGGAAACTTTTAAGTAATATGATAGAAATATCATCGACAAAATATAATAATAAGAATGATAGTGCTATACTTGTAGTTTATTTGGACTTCACTAAATTTCTTAATTTAGCTATGTAGAACTCCGTTTTCGCTTCTTCTTCTCCGTACTTTACAATTACTATGTTATCAAGTGTGAGATTACCGTGAATCCTTCCGCTACGTGATAAAAATGTTAATACCTCAAAGATATCTCTTAAAAGTTTTATGAGTAGTCTGCTCGGTTTCCGTTTTTGCCAATCGTCGTATAAAATCGATTTGTTATCATTTCTAAACTCTCCAAGAGTAAATAGATAAGGTTCATAGACGATATGTGTAGAATCATATTTTTCGCTTCTGAAATACCTTTACAGGCAAGAATATTCGGGTGATTAACACTGTTTATCGTAAATGGACCCTCATCGTCTTCGTCTTGAAAGTGGTCCTCGAAACCTTCTATGGCAATAATTGGTTTTTTAGAAGTAATGTTGTATTCTTGGTTTGATATCTTTGGAGTAAATTACCCCTACGTGTAATCCTATGAAGCTCTCCATCATGTATTCTTGCCTGTAAAGGTATTTTCAGAAACGAAAAATATAATTCTACACATATCGTCTATGAACCTTATCTATGTACTCTTGGAGAGTTTAGAAATGATAACAAATCGATTTTATACGACGATTGGCAAAAACGGAGACCGAGCAGACTACTCATAAAACTTTTAAGAGATATCTTTGAGGTATTAACATTTTTATCACGTAGCGGAAGGATTCACGGTAATCTCACACTTGAAAGTGGTCCTCGAAACCTTCTATGGCAATAATTGGTTGTTTTAGAAGTAATGTTGTATTCTTGGTTTGATATCTTTGGAGTAAATTACCCCTACGTGTAATCCTATGAAGCTCTCCATCATGTATCGATCCATCATCTTCTTCAGGAATTACAATATCTAACTGCACATTTTCTGACATACCTGAAAAAGAACAAAAAATTGAGTTCAAGATTTATAACTTATAAGAGAGTAAGAATGACACTATGACAGTACATAACTCATACCCATTAGTCGAGAAATCAAACATTTACCAATTGACAAACATTTACCAAGATTCATAACTTATCTAACATTTACCAATTGACAAATATTTTCCGCTATATAAATCATTAGTAGTTCTAAACAAAGACAAATAGCAAATTGGATGACATATCAAACAACATGAAATGAAAACATCAACAACATTAACAATATCTAGTAATTTATCAACCAAAACAGAGATACCATGATCAATCATAAGACGGGAACAAATAATTATGGAAATTTTGTTGTTTTGGTGATCAATGAGTATGAAGGTAGCAATATGATGTTCCTAAGTAATCTGACCTGAGTAAGTTGGCCGAAATCATCCCTTCATAATCCCTAAAGTATCACATTATTCGGTTCAGACTACTTTCTCTCGGTTAGTAATATGATGTTCCTAATCACTAAAGTATCACATTACTCGGTTCAAACTACTTCATAATCACTAAAGTATCACTTAGTGATTATTTGGTTCATAATCACTAAGGTAGCAATCACTACGGTAGCAATCTGACCTAATCACTAGTGATTATTCGGTTCAGCTCGAAATTACCTCTAAGGGAGAAAAACCCCAAATACCAGAGCTGGGGGGTTTCAGTAATTCTCCCCAAGAACATTAGAACAGTAACAACAAGTTACTAGGTTGCTGCAAAGTGCAGTCAAGAACATTAGAACAGTAACAACAGTACAGAAGATGAAGAAGAAATAGAAACTAGAAGAAGGAGAAGATGAAAGGGATGAAATCGAGTTACCTACAGACAAAATCCTTCAACTTTGGAGAAGATGAAGGTAGTAAACTTTGGATAAGAATAAATGGAGGATGAGTCGTTTAGGGCAAGACTCAAGAGTAGAGACTAGAGAGAGAAACTGATTTGAAAAAACTATTAGGGCGGACTGTTGAGTTGGGCTAAAAGCCTAAAAACTTAAAATTTCTTTGGACACCCACCTATTAGACTTGGGCCGCTTCACTCTTCTCTGGGGCGCCTAAAGGCGTTCGCGTATGCGTCTGAAATCATGATCTGTTTGGGGACTGTTGGTGAATGTCTTTATAAGTTTTAAAAGTAGTTCATCAACTTTGACTTGATTTAATTGCATTGATGAATGTGTGGATTATTTTGTTCAAACTACTACATTTTCACCCAGGAACAAACCTCAGGAGAGGACAAAATCTCTCAACCTAGAGCTTCCTCCAGGAAATGATCAGTTCCTTTTCGATTTCAAGCAACTTCACTGTCAGTTTTCGGTAAGCATTAAAATTTTCGTAAACCCATATGGATATTCTTGCGTATTTTCTATAGTCACCTTGCAAGCAAGTTGATTGTACGAATACTAATGGTGTGTTTGGTTGCAGGATTCCTAAATAGGATTCCTATCAAAAGTGAAATTTGGTAGGAATCATGAATCCTTGGTTTGTTTGGTTACCAAGAATCCTACGACTCTTGAATTCCAAGGATTCCTAATTCCAAAATTTGTATTGGACCAAAATCCCACCCTACCCCCTAGGATTTGCTAGGATTTTGGATTAATGAACCTAAATTTCAAACTTAAAATCAACAAAAAAATTCTTTCCTTCTACAAAATCATTACTTTTTTTTCAAAATCATTATTCTTTTCAAAAATCATATTTTTTCTAAAGATGTTTTGAAAATACTCGAATAATAATAAATCATAGGATTCTTAGTTGCCAAACAAGCAAAAAGATATTACTTGGATTCATGAATCCGTATTTTATGATTTCGTATTTTATGTGTACTTTATGTTTACACTTTGAGTTTGACTTGCATTTTTTGCTCCGACTCTATATATTATTTGCTCCAGATCCCTTTTCGAGTAACAATTTTTTGGGTTTATCGTCCAAAAAATGAACCATAAACACACATTTTGATGTAGATTGTTGCGGAAGCGTAAAAGTAATGGAATCCACCATTGTTATAAACTAAACTAATGAAATAAAGCGGATAAAATAACGATTAAACGATAAATAAACGAAGAACAACTGAAATAATTAAAGAAGAAGATGCAATCAAGGAGATTTTGTATTTGATGATTCAATTCAATACTTAACAAGACATACCTGACTTCTCTTATATAGAGATTAGACTTTCCTAGATAGACTCAAATAAATAAAGAAGATAACTACTAAGGATACTTTCCTTGATTGCTAGGACTCTAAATATGGTAACCCTAAATACTAAACTGGAACTTATCCTATTATGGGATCTTGGCCGTTGGGTCTGTTATTGGGTTGGCCGTGAGGCCAATTGGTGGGATGGCCGCCCTCACATTTAGTCCTTTCTAATCCTCAAAAGGGTTTGTAAACCAAAATATTAATCTAATGATATCTAGTCCATTTGTATACATCTAGAGAGGAAATACAAATCCCTAGAATTCTTATAATTTCATATTACCTAAACTAACCTTATATATAATCAAACACTCCTTCTTCATCAAATTCTCAAATATCTGGTTGCCATTTTTATCTCCCATTTTCTCTCTCCAATCACGATTCTATTAAAAGCAACAATTATCTTCATTCTTCTCCAAAACGGAAACCTGTTACTTTTCTCTTTCTAAAACCGAATCATCTATTCAACCTCCATTTTTCAGTCTCGAAATCTGCTTCATCTTCATTAGACAAGCTGAAAACTCCATCGTTTATTTCGATTTCCATCATCAAAGATTCAGGTTCGAATAATTGTTAAGACCAACAGTTGCTTCTGAGGTTAAAGTAACAAGTTTCATGTTTTTTCATCATCATATTTAAAATTGTTATGATTTTCATTATAATCGACTTTATCTTTGTATCATCTTTTCAAATATTCATCAATATTCATATTTTCTCACTCTAAGATCTTTATAACTTATTTATGATGTTAATATTAAATTTTTGTTTAATAATTCATTATCTTCGATTAGGTTATATTTGTATCCATGTATTACTTTATTTTTCATTAGATTTAGGTTACAAATTGATGGGCCTAGAAAGTTTCCTAAATAGGTCACCACCCGCAAGTGCACGGGCGTCAAGTAATAGTTCCGGTAAGACCGGTTCGTTCCTCAGAGACTAAGTCAATCTATTCTAAATCCTATAACTAATTTGGATTTTCTTCAGATTTTGATTTTCTTGCAATTTAAACAATAATACTAACAAAGACAAATAATAATGGTAAATGATTTTATGGGAGAAGTAGACTAGGGTTTTGAATCCGTTGCGATCAAACACAAATATTCACTCAAATCTTATTTTTTCTTGTCTCACCTCAATTGATTCTCTACGATTCTAACTATTGCCTATCAACTATCAAGTATTCGTCATTAAAGAATCTAACCTAAATATGACGAATCAAGATGTACGAAGTATAGGTAATGAAAGATTCAAACACAATTTCAACATTCGCCTATTAACTAAGAAGCATTAGTCATTAAAGATATACCTAAACATGACTAATCAAATCAGAAATATAAACGAAGAAGAAGTTATGAATAATTTCGAAAATTTATCAATTGAATTTATCCTTCAAACTATTAAGATAATAAGTCAATATTCATGTAAAATGTTAACTTCATCGAACCCTAGACTAAAGGAACTTAGCTACTCATCGCTAAAGTGATCATAATCATGGTGGGATAAATGAGAAATAATAACATTAAAGAAAGAAAAAAAATCGGAGAAGAAAACACCTTTTTCTCGCAAATTTCCCTCTGTGCAGCCAAACAGACCCTTAGGGAAAATAATTTTCTCGTCTTCCCGGAAATGATTTCCTGGTGAGAAAATTATTTTCCTCGATTGGTTCTTCTCTCTACTGTTTCTCCTTCTTTCTTCCTCTAAACTTTCTATTTCTCTCTCTATAAACCAGAAATGTAACTCTCCCTTTCTCTCTCTAATCAAAACAGTAAAGAAATGAGAAGAAAAAGATGATTTAAACTTGATTTTATGAATTGAACTCAATCTTTCTCTCTCTACAGAAAACAGTAATTATCTCTCTCTTTAACTCTCTCAATCTATTCCTCTCTCTCTCACAAAGAGAAGGATGTCAGAAGAAGAAAAAGAAAACAAAACAAATACTCTTTCCCTCACTTTCTCTCTCTAGCTCTTGGTTTCTTCTTTAATGGCCGAGCAGCCTCTCTCTCTCTAAACTCTTTTCCTGTTGTGTCTGTAGCCGTGGAGAGATGATCCTTACAACTCCCTGTTTCTTCTTGTTATAAAGAGGGAAAACTCCCTTCAAAATCCTCTCCCTCAATCTCTGAACATGGTAAGAATATTAAACCCAACTATCTCCTTGTCGGTTTTCATTCTCTCTTTCTCTCTGGAATTAGGAATCTTTCTCTCTCTTTCAGCCGAGAAGATGCAGAAAATATCCTCCATAAAATAATTCCATCTCTAGCTCCCAAAGAAATATCTTCTGTTGAATCACCTCTTAATCTTTCCCGAATCCAATATCTAGCTTCAATCGAATCACCATCCCTCTCGGTTCCATATCTCTCTTTCTAAACATTTAAAAACTTTCCTTCCCTCTCTGTATAATATATCAGTGAAAATACCTATGTAAATGGAACTAAAGAGAGAGAGAGAAGAAGAAAGAATGGGATTGATTTCCCATTGATTTGGGAAATTACCCAATCGGTTAGAGTGGGCTGGCAGTAGAGGATGATATGTTGTTTCTCGACCCATTTTAATAGGTTACAACGAGCTCCCAGATGAAGTCATGTGCTCCGGGAGACTTCCAGCCGTTAGATGCCCTCGGGTATACGATGATATGTTGTGCTCTTGCGCGCTAAATCTAAAACAGCTGAAAATTCCAGATAACACCATTGTGTGACCGACAAGAGCCCTCACTCTATCCAATTCGTCAGATTGCATGCCACGTGTATTTAGTTGACTAATTTTTGGCTCCGACTTTGACTACCTATAAGTTTCTCCTCCGAACTCCGATTGGACCTCTGCTTTCGCCAGTGGGTTCGTCTTGGACCATACATTTCATTCGAGCACCAACATAGACCAAATAGCCAGACTACCATAATTTCAAAATACCCAAAATGCCCTCAGGAGTGTCTTCCCCTCGGTTTTACTCCGGTTTTCACACTTAACTCCGTAAAAGGCACCTGAGAAAGAGAATCAAACAAATCATCAAAGTAACCGCTCGAACTGGACTAACTAACCCGAGTTAAGAGATTCAGATGGGACATTTTCATGTCTCATCACAAATCTTGATGTTTAGAACATGTCTTGATATCAGATTTGGTAACGATACCATTTTTTATCCAGAGAAGATTACGTACATTTTTTTGTAACAGAATGTAAACGATGTGTAATTTATACGAAATTATGTGTACTTTATTGAACATCACAATCTTGTACCAGAGAAGATTATGTACGTTTTTTGTAACAGAATGTAAACGATGTGTAATTTACATGAAAGTATGTGCATTTAACATCACACTTTTATTTTAGAATGAAACATTGAAACATCACACATTTGTACCATATAAGATTCCGTACGATGTTACTGTAACAGAATGTAAACAATGTGTATTGTGCAAAAAATTATATGTACTTTATTGCGCTTTACACATTTGAACCACCGAAGATTTCTTACAATTATACTGTAACAGAATGTAAACATTGTGTAATGTTCTAAAAATTATATGTAATTTATTGCACATTATACATATTTTTTTTCACATAACAGTGACCTTGTGATTCAAACTAAAGTTATGTTTGTCTCCCAACACATTATAAAGTTTAACAAACAGTACGCATAATTTACTCCATTATACATGTCGTTTCTAGTCAATTATATGTTTTGTTGACAAATGTATATGTTTTTCTTTTTCTAGTTTTGCTGTTACTTATGGAATTTCCTACATAATCATCCAATCTAAGTATTTCAATATGTTCTTCAATAATATAGTATAAACACAAGGCATGATTTCAAATTCATCAAAAATGATTTAAAACGTGTAACAGTTGTTTGTCATGTTCAAGACTGCAAATGGAGATTGGAGAGTACATGGATGGGCACCATTTTTGAACCAGAGAAGATTTTGTACATTTTTTTGTACATAATGTATCTAATTTAAAAGAAATTATATGTAATTTATTGAACATGATACACATAAATTCGATAAATTACGTTGTATACATGACAAATGATGGTTTCCTCGTTATAAATAACACATAATTTACGAACTTGTTTCATAACTTGTATTCGATGTGTGTTTATGTATGAGAAAAAATAAAAACAAATGTTGTTGTAACGTTGCCAGAAAAATATACTCTTTCCAAATTTGAAAGTTAAGCGAGAGAAAATGATATATACGTTTTGTATATTAACCCCCAAATCACACTAAATTGATCCTACACAATATACTATTTCCAAAATGAAATTGAAGTGAGAGAAACTTGATTTGAATAACAAAAAAAAAGGGTTATTTTCCAAAAGACCCCCTCCTTTGTGACCAGTTTCTTCCCCAGCCCCCTAGATTAGCAATAATTCTCGTATGGCCCCCTTTTTCCGTTATCTTTAACTGTCCGTTACTCTCTCTCTCCTCCATCTCATTTTCTCTCTCTGCCAAGTCACCTATCACGCCACATCATCATCTTCTCCGGCAGGGTCGTCGGCCGGCCAAATTTCTGACCGGCGACCTCCAGTTTTCTTTTTCTCTCTCTCTCTAAAATTTTTTTTTTTTTATTCTCTCTCTCTCTCTAAACTCCGGCGAAGGGAAACCCCTTCGCCGGAGTTTAGAGAGAGAGAATAAAAAAAAATTTAGAGAGAGAGAAAAAAAAATACTGAAGGTTGCCGGCCGGAAATTTGACCGGCCGGCGACGCCTGCCGGAGAAGATGATGATGTGTCGTGCTAAGATGATGTGGCAAAGAGAGAAAATGAGATGGAGGAGAGAGAGTAACGGACAGTTAAAGATAACGGAAAAAGGGGGCCATACGGAAATTATTGCTAATCTAGGGGGCTGGGCAGGAAACTGGTCACAAAGTAGGGGGCCTTTTGGGAAATAACCCAAAAAAATTACATAATAAGAGAGAGAAAATTGATTTGGTTTCTAAATGTATAAAGAGAGAAAATTGATTTGGTTTCCAAATCTGCAAAGAGAGAAAAAGTTGATTTGAAAATATCTGTCTACTTAATCCCTCCAATCACGCAAATTGATTTCGTTTCCAAAACAAATTCGATGAGAGAGAAAATCAATGATTCCGTTTCCTTTTTCAAACCAAAAATCACGGTATAAAATGTCGTTTGAAATTTATTCTGATCCCGCATTAAAAAAATCACGGGAATTCAATTTGGGACAGGGACGACATATTGTTAATATACTAAGGGTTTTTAGTCCTTTTGCAAAGGGTTTTTGGTCCAAAGTGCAAAAGGACTAAAAACCTATTTTTTGGGAAGATTGGTCCCTTAAACCGTTTTCAACATTATTTTGGGCCTTATACCCATGGACTGTTCGAGTAATTCCCTGCCTCAACACATTGTTTCACCAAACCCTATAACATTCCCACCTCCAGATTATTTTGTCGCACTCTTATTAGGCATCGTGAATAATGTCATTTCTCCTCTTACGTAGCAAATCCAAATAGGGCCCAAATGCCCAATGGGAGATACCATCCGTGAACCGTCCTACACACAACAAGGTGCAAGGGTCCAGAAGTTATATATAACAAATTCAGGACACAGGTACACATACCCAACAATACATCTATCCAGGACGGGGCAGCCCACACACATGAAGAGAAGAAGAGGGGGTCCCTTGTCTCATGGTCGAAGAAGGCCAAAAGTGGAAGCAGCGGATGCTTTGGTTGGGACTCCTTGCTGCCAGTCAATGCTTGTTGTGATGCTGGCAAAAGCAGGGGTTTCGGCCAGTTTTACCTACTATTGGATTTATACTAATGACTCACAGTATGAAAGCGATAGTCTAACCGCTGAGTGACCAGGTAGGACTGATTTGCATAAGGCTAGAATGCTAACTTAGTGATAGCGTGTTATAGTTTCCTTCAGACCTCAGACCCTTGATCATTTGATGCTCTTATAGCAATTGAAAAGTTTGCCATAGACCGATAGACCTATACAAGAGATACTTTTCCTGGAAACAGCTGTCTGTAACCTATGCTTCATGCTTTCCATAGTAAGCATTAATACAAGTAAGAACTCTAACGTGTTTCTTTTCGGGTGATACAGATGCTATGCTTCATGCTTTCTTCTGTCTTTAAGCATCTTAGACCTGTATTACAATGTGAATCGTGTTTGACATAATAGGTCTATTCATCCCTAGGTATGGAAGTTGCTACTTATGATATGGAAGCTAGGACAAACAATGAAACACAGCAAAGAACTTGCTCGTGGAGCCAAAAGTTGTCATGACATTGTTGCATCTGCAAATTTTACCTTTGAAGCATTTCGATAATCCCTCACAATCTTGTTGATTTACCATATACAATTAGAGATCGCCTAAACAAAAGAGGTTAATTCGTGATTCACAACTCTAATGAACGAACTGTCAACACATAAAATACCAAGTCTGCCAAAAAAGAAAGTTCGTCAACACATAACACACCAAGTCTGTCAACACATTCTTCAACAGCAAAAAAAAAGTCGGTCACAGATAAAACACCAAGGCCGTGACATTCAACATTCATTAAGTATTTTCGTTCATTCTTTAAGTCTGGCAATCAAACACGCATATTGGCAGCAGCATCAGTTGGAGAAATAAAACCCAATGTTTTATATACATCAATTCCCCTCATTCGTTTCAAAATAAAACCCACACTACAAAAATCGCGAATATTGCCGACGGTAAAAAAGCGTCGGCATAATATAAATTTCGTCGGCATAGGTCACTGCCGACGACAAAAAAATGGTCGGCAATGTAGGCGTCACGAAAACTATCCGCGACGAACTTCTCGACGAAAGTGAAGCGTCGGCAGAAAGTATGCCGACGGTTTTTGTAAATAAAAAACCGTCGGCAGTGAGAAAGATAATTTCGCGGGAACACCATTTCCCGCGAGTTTCTTAACCTATGCCGACGGTTTGTGTTCCAAAAAATCGTCGGCAGGTGTTGCTTTTACCGACGGTTTTCACTCCGTCGGCAATAGTCTTTTTTTTTTTTTTTTGAAATCTAATTTCTGTACCCGCTGCTGCACCTGGTAATCCAAAAAATGCAGCAGCATAATGAATATTAACCTGCATAATGAATATTAACCTGCATAACTATAAAACGTCTAATGCACATTGAAGAACAAGTCATATGTTTCATAATAGCCATTGTCTAACGAAAACAAAACCATGAAGGATTTGAAGATTCAAAATTACAAAACTAGTTTAGGAACAATGAACTTATAATAATCAGATCTTCAACAAGTATCTTATCACCTCTGAAACACCAACAGACCTGCACAAAGAAACAACCGAGGAAACGATATTCAAACTCAAAGCTTGGAACTCAATTTACAACAAACAAAGATCTCCCAAGCGCTACCAATTGAAGATCTCCCAAGCGCTACCAATTGAGATTCTCCATCCACAAAGTTACTACAACAACCTATGCATGCTTCCACCTTGTCTAAGGCTTCAACCAAATCCTACAGTTACAAACTCATAATAATAAGCATTTGCTTACAAATCATTAAGCACAGTTTGTACAATAAATGATATGTGCATGATTTAGCAAGCAAAGATAGAGATGGATATAAACCTGTTGTAAGGCAATAAATGATATGTGCATGAAGGCAACGATTTATATATAAACAGTGCTTATGACAGATATCGGGCAACTTTTTTGATTAGTTACACTTCTCTTAGGGTAAGTCGCAAGGTGTCATCTAATCTGGCTATTGGTGCCATCTTGATGAGGACGCGAAATTGCCACTGTCCAGACTGATTGTATGTAGACATTCTACTTGTACTTTGGAGTTTGGTAGGACATTTCCTTGACTATTTTTCTATCAGATTCATGGGTCAAGAGTTCGGTTCCCAATTTATTGGAAACTAGGAGCTTCACAGTGAAAAATTGTCCAAAGGATGGTGACACCATTTGACGTATGTAAGGCCTCCCCGGGCAGTTAATTTTTTTTCAGTGAACAAAATATTAGGGGAGACAAAGCTTGATGGCCCCATCGTGTCGACAAGTCACAATCTGCTTGTATGGTCCAATGGAAACCCCAACCAACATTTCATTATTTTTCACCCCATCATCAAATCAAATTCTGGAACAATTTGATGTTAGTATTTTGTAACAACCCATATACTAGTATAATTTGGAAACCCCAGGAAATTAAATTAAGAAAATTGCTAGAAACAATGTAATTACCTCATAAGTCTCGTCAGTAGTGTCTTCCAAATCCTTGTTCTGCCACACGGGTTCTATTTGTTCGGTAATAACATCAAGGAGGTAATTTCTATCAGGTTTACCGGCCAAGACATCCTCATCTATCTTCTCAACCACCTCGTCTATTGATGGGACATGAAAATGTCTCATCTGAATCTCTTAACTCGGGTTAGTTAGTCCATTTCGAGCGGTTACTCTGATGATTTGCTTGTTTTTCTTTCTCAGGTCTCATTTACGGAGTTCGATGCGAAAACATCGTGATAAAGACATACTTGAGGGGCATTTTGGTCATTTTAACGACAAGGGTATTCTGTTCAATATTAGTGCTCAGGTGAAAGTGGAGTTCATGACGAGTCCGTAGGCGAAAACGGAAGTGAAATCGAAACTCGGATGAGGAAACTAGAGCGGGTCAAAGTTTGAATCAAATTAGTTGACTAAAAATCAACATATATTGTGTGACATGTGGACGCACGGATTAGCAAGTATTAGATGGTCTCCAATACTCTTCTTGATGCACCTAGCCACAACAAAGTTTTGCCACTTTAAAGGATTAGCACCCACCAATCCTCTAGCCAGCTCACCACACGTGATTGTTTCATTCCACCAAATTTTGGGTTGTTTCATTCCATACCTATCATGGTATTTATCTGTTTAGTATTAAAAGGTGAAGTAATAATCTAGAAATGGAAAGAACAGAGAGAGAGAGCAGCTGGAATGATTCGAAGAGATTTTCGAATATCAACCAAACAGAGAAAGGAGATGGAGATGGCTGAGATTTTTAAAGATAAGGAAAGATGATCAAGAAGGAAAGAGAGATAATCTCTTTGACATGCTCGGTCAGAAAAGGAAGGTAGGAAAGAGAGTTCTTGGCTGGATGTTCTATTATAGAGATAGAAAGATTTTCTTTCTCTTGTTGTTAATTTAAATGGAAAAAGAAAGAAGAAGGATTATTTTCTTTACAAGAATAGAGAAGATCAAGGATAAGAGAGGGCTGGAGTTGTAGAGAGAGAGAAAGATTTTCTTTGTCTTTAAAACCGAGAAGGAAAGAAAGGAGATTGATAGAGAGAATCAGGAAGATGATTGGTGATCGCTTTTAAATGGAAAGAGTAAGATTGAAGATAATTCTATTGATATTTTTTGGAAAGAAACAGCAAGCTCGGAGAGAGGGTTTTGTCTCCTCTGTTTGTATAAAACAGGGAGAGAACAGAGTTATAGGTTTATCTCGGTTTGGGGTCGAAAACAATCACCATCTCGACTGGAGAGTCTTCCTCTGGTAGCTCAACCAAAACCGACTATATTAGAGAGAGAGAGAGTGATGTAAAGGCCCTCGGTTTTAGACAAAAACGGAGTTAGAGAGAGAAACAGGGAAGGAGCTCATCATCATCATCATCATCTTCTATCTTTCTTCTTCATCTTCTGTATTTTTCTTTTTGTGAGAGACAGAGAGATTCAGTGATTGAGAGAGAAAGAAACAGAGAGTGATTGAGAGAGAAAGAAACAGAGAGCCGAGAGCTTTAATGGAGTTTTCTTCTTGATTTTTTTATTTTCTTTTTGATTATAATTCGTCTACCTTTGTGAGAGAGATAGAAAGAGAGAATTAACAGAGAGATTAAGAAAAGAGAGAGAAAACAGAAAGCATAGAGAGAGAAAGAGAATTGGAGAAGGTGAGAAAATTATTTTCTCACAGGGAAAATATTTCCGGGGAAGACGAGAAAATCGTTTTCCCAGAGGGTCTGTTTGGCAGAATTTTGGGAAAACAGAAGGAAAATCTTTCCCTAAGGCCCTGTTTGGTTACAAAATCAGTAAGAAATCCAACTTTTCTACTTTTCTTTCCTTTTTCTATATAGTTAAGCTTCCATCCTTTATCATGAAGAACTAATTTTCTATCTAGGGTTTAGATGAAGTCGTAATAATTATTTTCTCGATAATTTATTAAAGTTTTTACCATTTTAACGATAAAATCTTCCGGGTTTTTAGACCGTTCATGGACTGAAAACCTGAGTTATATAAAGAACTATCTAATCAGACCAAAATAAATTGTCGTTAGAATTGTTAGAGGGACGGATTCAGAAAACCCTAGGCTCTACCCCATTTGAGTTCCTTGTATCACTTGTAATTATTTTCTTTCTGTAATTTTACTTTAATAATTTATTTATTTTTAAAACCAAAACTAAAATCAATTTCAAAACCGAGTTACGACCAAGTCTTAGAATAGGTTTCACTTAGTCTCTGAGGAACGAACCGGTCTTACCGGAAATTATTACAACTTGACACCCGTGCACTTGCGGGTGTAGACCTATTTGTGAAACTTTTTAGGCCCATCATCTATGCCCAACTGTTTGTACATGTACAAATTTAGGGCAAGCAGCATAGATGGAGAGTTTAAAAGTAGTACAGACGGGGAGGGTTTTACCTTATACAATTTTACCAAATTCAATGTCCTTTGAAGATTATATGTTTCATGGAGAAACTTGATGAACACCCAGCGTTCCTTGTCCAAGTCATCAATCACAGACTAAATATAAACAAAACAAAGTATATGTTAATACAGTAATGGGGGGATGAAAATACAAGAGTGGGGTTTTAATAACAATACCTTAAAGAGTTTTATTTCCTCTAGTATGTCTTGGGTTGTAGTTGCTGCCAGTGAATTACTAGTCATATAATCATCAATGATCTTGCCTAGATCTTTTGAATGATTGAAGTTCCAAGGATCTACCGTTAAGGAAATTTTTTCCAGTACTCGATATATTCTTGGATCTTTTTCCTGAAGAAAAAGAAAAAGAAATCAAATCAAATCCTAACAAAGAAAAAATAAAAAGATAAAACCAAACAGATCCTCCATACCTGATTGCCTTCAGATCATCAAGAGATGACAACGTTCCGGAATCTTCTTTCTCCTCCTTCGTTTCGTTTTCTAGTTTTTGTCTTTTAGGATCCGAGGGATGATTGAACAACCCATCATCATCCTCCATGTTTTCTCTCTTACTTTTTTGAATCTCCCAAAGGAGGGTTCGAGAGATGATTCTGAGATTTCTCTTTCTCTTCTTTCCTGGCCCTAGGGAGGGGTTCGAGAGAGATTGTAATGTGAGAGGCCGTTTTTGTTCCGAAAAAGAAAGAGATTCTTTGGCGAAGAAAAAGTGACGGAAGAATTAGGGTTGGAACCTTATATAGTAGAAGTTGGTTCAATTATAATCGTAAGATATATCTATCCGACGATCTTAAATCCGTCGCGTGGCGACTCTATTTCTGGAGCTACGTGCCGGACTATCCAACAGTCACGCCACTCACGCTCACGCGGCACCATTACATTTTGCCGAAGAGAGAGAATGCAATTGCCTTGCACACGATTTGGTCACTTCACGTTCGGCCCTATAATTAATTCGGCCCTATATTTATTTGGTCACTAGTGGGATTGTGTTCAGATGTGCTTGCAACTTTCGCCATTTCTTCTCTTTCTTTCTCCTCCTGCCGTCTCAAACCTCTTTCAATTCTTCATTCGCTAGGTTTGTGTGATTTTACAGGCACCTTATATAGGAGGCCTATGAAAAGAGAAGTTTTTTTAAGGCGCCCCCAGCCTCAAATCTTGTGATATTATATGAGGGACGCTGATTTTGGAAGATAAGAATATTATTTTGGGGTGCAAATATATATACTTTATAAAAGGGGTAAATTTTAGTTGACAAACTTATTTTCGAATTGTTAAGTGAAACAAATTTTCCTTCAACAAAAAAAAGAAAAAAAAGAAAAAAAGTGAAACAAATTTTAGTTGACCATTACTTTTCTATGTCCATAAGAGTCACGGTAAACTGCCACTGCCAGCAATCTTTGTTTTTTTTCATATCTTTCTCACTCCTCTACTACATCCTAAACCACCATCATCATGTGACTCTCTCTCTCTCTGTAACGCCCCAACCCTTAGCAGTTATCGATATTGTCCACAATTTAACCACCTGACACAGGTATGGGGTTTTATTTTTGGCGCAGGCACCACAAGCCCACCCAAAAGGCCTCGGCACTAACTAAGCTTCAGCGTACACCTATAGCCCAGTCTATGGACACTCTCGTGAGCAATGTGAGACTATTAAATCCTAGCCCCACGTTGCTCGCAAGAATGCCCAGAGACTGGCCTATAGGTGCACTCTCAAGCTTAGTAAGTACCGAGGCCTTTTGGGTGGGCTTGTGGTGTCTCCGACAAAAACAAAACCTCGTAGCTGTGTGAGGTGGTTAAAGTGAGCACAATATCGATAATTGCTAAGGCTTGGATCGTTACAAAGTGGTATCCAGAGACGAGGACGGCTCTTCACTAAGGGTGGGGGATTGTAATAGTCCCACGTTGCTTGCAAAAGTGTCCAGAGACTGGGTTATAGGTGTACGCTCAAGCTTAGTAAGTACCGAAGCCTTTTGGGTGGGCTTGTGGTGCCTTCACCAAGAACAAAACTCCGTACCCGTGTCAGGTGGTTAAATTGGGGACAATATCGATAACTGCTAAGGGTTGGGGCGTTACAGCTGAACAATTCAAAAAATATATATATATACATTTTATGTTCTCCAAAATTTGTTATTGATATGGCCTTTAGAGTCGTATCATGACATCAAAAAATTGTGGATGTAATATGTAATTTCTTAATCACCCTTTTTTTTAATAAAAAACCATAACTATATATTATGGCTAGTGATGTTATAAAGGCCAGGCCGGCCCAGGTTGGGCCCGTGACCGGGCCGTTCCGTACGGGCCCGTCCCCGCCTGGACCGTACGAAAAACGGGCCTGGTCAACCCGGGTTCGGGCTGGCCTATGGTTAGGGCCCGGCCGGTCAAAACCTTTTTTTTTCATGCCTTATTTTTAAAAATTTCATAGAGAATTTGAAAACATTCCTTTTCGAAAAGATCTATCCAACAAAATCGTTCCTAAAAGATTCATTTCCATAAAATATTTTCAAAAAATCTTTCTTAACTTGTTAATCTGTTTAAATCATCCTCAATATTATTCCCAAAACGTAATTTCTAAAATCACTTCCACGAAATCTTTTCAAAAATCTTTCTTAAACTAGTTAACCTGTTTATGTAAATCATCTTCTATTTATATAAATCATCCTCTACTAATTAGTTTCAAAATATAATTTATAAAATCATTTTCCAAAAATCTTTTCATAAAATCTTTCCTAAACTTATTAATTTATTTATGTAAGACACCCTTTATTAATTATTTCCACAAACTAATTTCTAAAATCAATTCAAAAAACTCTTTCTAAAATTCTTTTCTACACTTATTTATGAAAATTATATCCTATTAATTAATAACTATTCCTAAAATCTTTCCAAAAGTCATTTCTAAATCATGTCATTATTATAGAAAATCGTTTCTAAAGTTTTAATTTTTTATATTCAAAATAAACTATAGGTTTATATTTTTTTAATTTAAATTTTGGTTTTTCAAATTTACAAATAGAAAAAAAAATTATATAAAATCCGGGCTGGCCTGACCCGGCCTGAATTCAACCCGGCCAGGCCTGGGTCTATACCCAGTCCCGGGCTGGACCCTTTTATAGCCAACTCGGGTTGAGGCCCGGGCACCCGGCCCAGGACACCTTCAACCCGGGTTGGCTAGGCCCGACCTGGACAGGCCCGGGCCGGGCCGGGCCGACCCGACCTTTTAAGCATCACTAATTATGGCAAAAAGAAAAATATATTTAGTTCCATAGCAATAAAGAGCTTCATTGTTTTACAGTGAGAGGACGACTTGGCCAATGTCCAATGACCACTATCTATACATGTTTCAAGAACGAATAATTAAAAGATTGCCTTAATACAACAACTTATAAGGTTTCCCAAACAATCTATATATAAAGGTTACGTACATAGATTGATCGAAGCTAAAAGTTTAATGGCCATGGTTAGGGGTGTCTTATGATGCAATTTTATTTTCTAAGTATTGTTGGGCGTCGAGTGGAAAAGAAAGTTATCGGTAAAAGAAAATGGGCCTACTCTTTTTTTACTTTGAATCCTACTAGTAACTTTGGGAATACATTTGATATACTTTAAGGAAACAAATAAGGGCTTATAATTAATCTTGCCTTTATATAAAGAAATGTGTTATCTTGCTTATTTTCACACTTTTCACCCTTCATTGGTGCTTTGAGCCAACCAACTTAGGATGGAATTGCTTTCACTCTGATTTTTCAAGTGAGAAAATCTCTAGTTTTTTGGAATCGACATACTTTTGTCCCTACAACACCAAATAAAGGCGAAGGAATCTGCTAGACCGATAATTGAAATCCTCTTTACCAACTTGTTAAATAAAAATAGAAATATTCGTCCAAAAAATATCTATTAGTCAACCTCTAACTCGACTTTAATATTCTTTTTGTGATCTCTTTTTTCTCTTAAACTAAGGAATTCATCCAATCTTTATGTCTTCCGTTCTATAACTTCACAATGAACCTTTGTTCTAACATTTCTTGGGTGAAAGACAACTTCTCCGTTAAATGTTTTTTTTAATTATATATAACTTTTCAGAAAGTAAATGAAGAAACACTATGATAAAAGACCGTGGCATTGCGTGATTGGGTGAGAAAAAGCTAGACATCCTATCAATAAAGTGTTAATTTCTTGTGGTGTAACGGACCACCTTATCAAGTTAGAAAAAAAAGTAGTTTCGAGCTCTCGTTGAAGAGACCACTATGGATGAAGTGTTTAGGGCCGCAAATTTTTTTTTTTTTGCATCCTTAGCCAATATTCCAATGGCTTCATCTTGGGTGCTTTTGTAGATAGAAAAAAGGCCTAAGAGATATGTTATAAGGACCATCACACATGTAAAATGGCAGGCAGGCTCATAAAGTAGAGACCATAGAGGAGATGCATATGGAACTATACATATAAAGTATGGTTCATATGAAGTTCATAAAGAGAATAACCTTTTCTTTCATAATTTTGGATCATGCACTTGTCACATATTCCATTCCTAAGTCTATGTCTTTCTACCTTTAGATCTATCCAAGAAGAAAGGTATAAGAAAATTGTATCAATCATGTCTATTCAGATCAAAATGTCGGTTGATTTCTTCTTTTTACTTTCTTTTTAGTGGGTAAAAGCTAAATTTTTCGAAAAATACAAGAGAAGTATGGGAAAGTGTACCAAAATTTGGTAGTTAGTCATGATGGTTTGAAGTGGGTAGAATAACACAACTAATGGACTATGTAAACTCTAGCACCTTTTCCTTTACTCACTCCTAGCCCTAGCCCAACTTTAGGGGAAGCAAGAAAGTAATCAAAAGAACGAACATTGGAATAAAGATATCATTCTAGTTAAATGAGAGAGTCATCCATTAGACATCACTAATTTTTGGTTTTTCTGCATGAGTGCGGCAAATATCAAAATAATCAAGTTGCTACTTCAACCCGATCTAGCTGACTTTATCATCTTGGAGAGACATTATTCACCAAAATATCATCTCAACAACATTTTCTCCTTAGACAATTTTCTTTTTAATGTGAATGTTGAAACTTGTAATATCTCTCGCCTCAACCCTTCCCATTCAAAGAAAAAGAAACTTAACCTTTCCGTTAAAAACCACAACGCCTACAAATTAGATAACCGATTATTTTCAACAAAGAGGATGGAAAATAAAGCAAACCAATTATTTCAACAAAAAGGATTGATAAGAAAGCAAACAATGTTTGGAGCACGTTTTCGAAGGATGTTAAGTTTTTCACATTTCCCACTTCAATTTGGGATAAGAAGTACTGGTTTATTTTTACTCAAAAGTCCAAAAAATGACCCTATAACTAGGATTTGGCCCACCATAGATTATTATAACTTACAAAATCCATTTTTTCAAAAATAATCCTAATCCAACCCAATTTCGGATCCCTAGGTAACTTTCTCCATCTCTAGGAAGCCCATACTTTAATTAATCCCTATTATACCCTTTATATATATATATAAGAGAAGATGCCTGGGTTTTTTCCTTCCATTTATATTCTTAGTTTCTCTTTCCCTCCTCAAAACTTTCCATCAATTTTCTCTCTCCTATATCTGTTCTCTCCTCCATAAGAGAAAGAAATCTTTCCTTCCATTTTTCTCTCTCCTCTCTATCTCCTTAACAACTACTAAGCTACAACGGATCCGGAAAGATTTACAGGTTAGAGTTTTCTTATCTTCATCCCTTCATCTTCATCATAAACCCTCATCTTCATCTTCTTTGCATTTTGCTTAAAACAACATAAACCCTCATCTTCATCTTCATTTTCTTTGCACTTTGCTTAAAACATCATAAACACTCATCTTCATCTTCTTCTGTAAATTTTCGTTTCATAAACCATCTTCATCTTCTTCTGTAAATTTTCGTTTTCTTAAAACATCATAAAACTTTCTTCTTCTTTATTTTTTCGTTTCATAAAACTTTCTTTCTTCTTGTATTTATTTTCATCTTCATGATCTTTATCATCAACACCATGATTTGTTCCATGAACCTTCTTTAGTTATTAGAGAGTTTGTGTTCATCTTCATCATCATTATCATCAACACCATGTTTTGTTCAACAATGTTTTGTTCATTGAACCTTCTTTGTTCTTCATCTTCATTTTGTTTTCCATTTTTTTTCTTTAAACTTTGTCTATCTGAAATTTCGTTTGGTTTTTACACTCATATTTTCTGACACAACAAGTTATGTCCTAAGAAAAACCCAATATGTTTTCTGTTTTCATAATTTTCATGTTTTCTGTTTTCTGTTTTCATAAATTTCATGAAACATATTTTCACTTCCACAAACACAAATTCCTTTGTTTAGAGTATTTTCTGTTTTCGGAAGTATATACTCATGTTTTCACCTCGTTGTGATTTCTTGTTATCTGTTTTCATATATTATTTCATGAACATATTTCCACTTCCACTAACACAAATCCTTTTGTTCAGATTATTTTATGTTTACGGAAGCATATATTGTTGTGTTTATATGTAGTAAATATTGTCTGCGTTTTTCACATAAAAACTCTTCCTTTTAAGAACATTACATTTGAATCATGATGCATAAAATTTGTTTTTGTCACTTAGTTAGGATTTGTTTTTGCACCACTGCATTTTCAGAAACATATAGTTTTGTGTTCTCAGAATATATATTAATTTGAAGACATTTTTTTTACAGCATTTGCATATGGAGGTTGACCTACACACAGATCAGGCACCATTGATGGACCAACCACTAGTATCTAAATCTTGGGGCCATGTGTTTACTCATATTGGTCAAATATTTGATGGAGGAGTGAAAGGCTGTCGAGATTCTCTTGGAAGATATACAATAGCTACTAAAAACACCTTCAAATATATAAAAAACGAACAATAAGACGTAAATTAAGTGCATTTTCTTTCTGCCTTGTGTTGTGCATATAACAGTTTGTTATCGAAATTCATAAATCCATAGACATTTTGTATATGTTTTCAGTTTCTCTCTAGAAATTACGTTTTTAGCATATTTTGATTTTTAACAAACAAATTGACTGGTGTTAAGCATTTTAAAATATGTTGTGAGTTTCACGTTTAAACACTTTACTTTTCTTTATAATTTGAAGCAACACAGAAAGTTACTTCTTTGTTTTGCATAAATGTCATGAAACATGTATTCACATATCCGAACACAAACATGTTTGTTTAGATGCTTTTTAACTGTTTTTAACATATATCGTTGTGTTAAAAACAATAAAAAAATTTGTGGATTTTTCACTAAAAAATTCTTCTTTTTATAACATTGTTTTTGAAGCATTATGCATAAAATAGAAATTAGTCACTTACTTACTTCGATTCTTTGCATAAAGAACAATTTCTGAAGCATAAACTTTTATGTTCTCATAATATTTATTAATTTAAAGGCATTTTGTTTCCAGCATTTTGCATATGGAGGTTGATCGAGCAACATATCAGGCACCACAGAGGGACCAACCATTAGTATCGAAAGCTTGGTGCCCTTTGCTTACTCGTATTAGTCAAATATTTCAGGATGGAGTGAAAAGATTTCGAGATTCTCTTGGAAGATATACAATGTCGTGAACAAATCTAGTGGAAACAATCTCTTTTTGCTATGAATACAATCTATTTGGTTTCTTTATAATGTTAAGATATTTGAAATTTTATTTCTGAATTCCTGAACAAATCTTAGTTTGTCTCATCTATTTTGTAAACTTCTGAACAAATCTTAGTTTGTCTCAACAAGTTTGTAAATTTCTGAACAATGACTTTCTCTTTAATGTCGATATTTTTTCTTATCAACTTCAACGATGACTTTCTCTTTAACGTCGATCTTTTTTCTCCCTCGCACGAGAACATGTTTGTCCTTGCATCAGACAAATAACCAATTGTCTACATTAAAAAACATTAAACATATAGTAACATACAAGTTATGAACATTTAACTATATGCAAACAACTCATTTTGACTGCTGAAAACATATTTCTTCAACAACAAATATATTTACTAATGTTTCAAATAATAACATGTTTTATCAACCAAGACTTCTCTTACCTCTTTCGTAGCATTCCGGTAGATATATAAACACATCAAAGTATGAACACAACACATGTTGATATGTTTAGAACAAATGAAATTATGTTTTTTAGAAAAATTATATGTTTTCAAAGTTAAAGTTTACTCATCAGATAAACATAATTTAATATGTACACTAAATTTTTACGAGTAAAACATATTTTAGTATGTTTAGAGCACATGAGTATATGATCAGAAAAAATATAACTATGTTTGTTTTAGTTACCTAATTTGCTCCTAAAAGTTTATTCCCATATCAATATAAAAAGTTTACTCATCACATTTTGGAGGTAACTATATGCAAACATTCAATTTTGTATGTCAAGAACACATATCTTCCAACCACAAACATATTTAGATATGTTTCAGACAATAAGAATGTTCTATATGTTTCAACCTCAAACAATAAGAATGTTACTATATGCAAACATCCAATTTTGTATGTCAAAAACACATATCTTTCAACCACAAACATATTTATATATGTTTCAGAACCAAAAATGTCTTTAACATAACTGTAAGTGTTTCCAAAAACCCCCCAAAATGCTAAAAGAAGAAGATTTTTTTTTTTACCAAGTAAAATACTCAAAAATCATCAACATTCCCCTGAATGTCTGAAACAGAACCCAGAATGTCTTTAACATATTTTTAAATGTTTCCCACAACCCCCAAAATGCTAAACGAAGAAGAACCGTTTTTTTACACAGTAAAAGTCCAAAATTCCTCAACAAATCCCTGAATGTCTTGGACAGAACCCAAAATAACAACAACAAAACCGTAAATGTTTGAAACATAACCCTAAAACGTCTTTAACATAACTGTAAATGTTTTCAAAACCACCACAAATGCTAAACGAAAAACAAAAGTTCTTTTACTAAGTAAAACCCTAAAAAATAATCACATTCCCCCGAATGTCTAAAAAACAAACCCAAAATGTCGTTAACAAAATCATAAATGTTTGAAACAGAGCCCAAAATATCTTCGACATAATTTTAACTGTTTCCAAAAACCTCCCAAATGCTAAACGAAGAACAAAATCTTTTTTACCCACTAAAACGCCCAAAATTTACCAACAAACCCCTGAATGTCTGGGACAGAACCCAAAATTCACCAACAAACCCCTGAATGTCTGGGACAATACCCAAAATAACTACAACAAAACCATGAATATTTGAAACAAAACCCAAAATGTCTTTAAAATAACTGAAATGTTTCCAAGATCCCACAAAATGCTAAACGAAGATGAAAAACTTTTTTACCAAGTAAAACACTCATTAATTATCAACATTCCCCCGAATGTTTGAAATCAAACCCAAAATGAACAAAACCAAAAATGTTTGAAACAAAACCCAAAATATCTTCAACATGTAAACTTGTTTACAAATGTATTATGGTTTTGAAAAACAAACCCTCAAGTTTTGAAAACAAAGAATATGAATAAATCTAACATAAAGTAACACAAAAACCAGAAATGTTTACAAACCAGGATCTTTATATGTAGATCTGAAGAACAAACCATCCAAATGAACAAAATTTGTTAAAACATATCAAATGTGTTCTGGGAAGACCAAAATGTTTCTACATATTAAATATTTCTGAAGAACAAAATCTATATTTATAAAAACACATCAAAACATGATGAAGATCTTAAGAAACATGATGAAGATCTTAAGACAAAAAAACACATCAAAATCTTTGATTTTGTTGAACATGATGAAGATCTTAAGAAACACCCACATAAAATTGTTGTGTATGTAACAATAAATCTTTCTTTTTCTCCTAAAAATCGAGTAACAAAACCAAAATCCTAACAAAAGATTTTAGATACCCTAGTTTTTTCAAGATCGAACCGATGAAAAATCGAGTAACAAAACCAAAACCCTAACAAAAGATTTTACATACCCTAGTTTTTTCAAGATCGAACCGATGAAAAATCGAGTAACAAAACAAAAACCCTAAAAATCGAGTAACAAAACCAAGATCGAACCGATGAAAAAAGCCTTATCAAACCGGAACCCTAACAAAAGATTTTAAATACCCTCAGTTTCTCTGGATTTCAGTCGAATTTTTGATAGAGATGATGGAGATTAAAGCTCAAAAACGATTTTGTTGAGAGAGATAAGATGGTTTTTGGTTTTTTAGTGGGAAGCAAAAGATGTAAAGATGGAAGAGAGAGAAATGTTTTGGGCTATAAATCCAAGTCTGACTTTCAAAAGTGTCTGGAAATTGTGGGCGGGAATTATGGAGGGAATGGGCGGGATATGTTTTGATTTTGTTATTTTGAGGAGGGTTAATGTGGGTCAGGACAGTATTGTCTCTTATTTATTTAAACGAGGGTAATGTGGTACTTTCATCAAATGGGTTCTTTTCTCATTATTATTTGAGAGTGGGCCTCATACATATTAACCCCCCATATATTGGGCCTTATAATTACCGGCCCTTTCCCCTCTGCCACCACCACCATTAACATTCTTATCTTCCATGTGAATTCTCTTGAGCATTTCTTGCATTTCCAAACAGAAATTAAATGTGAAGAAATTCAGTTCTGTTTCCACCCCACTCCCTGACACTTCCATTTATTTTTTACACCCGTTGACTTTTAAAATTTAATACTGTAGTATATGATTTTGACATGCATCCCTCACTGCATTGGTCATTGGGTGCAATTTGGTAGGTTTGGATCCATATTCACCTCTGTTTTGGATTTCATTGTTTTCCAGCTTGTGCCACATTTTATTTTTCTTTCTTTTTATTTTCACATGTTGATGTAAGTGACTAAGTTTTCTTCGTGGAGAATAATAATGAGAACAAGACTATGATCACCATCTTGTATTATCTCTTTAATCGCCTACTTGAATATCAATCGTGGGTAACTAAAATAAACCATCATAAAATATAGTCGTCACAGATTGGACCTAACTCATCATAAAAATGAGCTTATAGGTTAATTTCGGGCCTAAGTACCCGTTCTAATACCATGTGAAAATATCTAAGGCCTAACTTGCGAAAACCAGTTTCCATAAACAAGTGTCCAAAAAATTTCTAATAGTCACATAGGGCAGGTCCAATTATTTAAGAGGCCCAAACAGAGATGATACTACAACTTAAATTATCCGATAAATGTATTTAAGTTATCTTTAAAAGGGGGTTTGAAACTCATTACTTCTTACTCAATGTCTACTCTCTTAATCACTAAACTACAACTTAAATTACGTTTAGTATTATTTCGAACGTGACGTACAAAATTTGAAATATGAGACTTTTGATTGCGTCGGACAATCCAAAACGAGTGTTTTAGTTGCGTTGGGGCCGGACTGCCCCTGGTCAGACAATATCAGATAATGCTAATAGCGTTACTATGGTGGTGAGTGATGTTTTAAGAACCCTAGTGCACATTGGTGGGAAAACTATGTCATTATGAAAGGAAAAAAAGTTCAACCATTTACAATTACTTACCAAACATACCCAATTAGGGAGGGGTTGATAAATGAAGAATTAGGGATATGGTATTATGGTGGATATAACTTGTATGTGGAACTTTTTTTTTTTGTTGTTGTTGAAAGTTGTATGTGGAACTTCAAATCCTAAAACTTTGCTATTGTGCGCAAAGAAGAGTCTGAGGGTCAATTTGCAAAAAGTGTGGCCAATTTGAAAAGAGATATACCAGAATCTCTAGTTTTTCCTTCTTTTTTTGTCTGTTGAAATCAGAATCTCTAGTTACTTCCCCATAGGCCACACCTATGTGAGGTTCTACAGACGCCCCATTTACAATTAAAGTTCTCTCATATTTCATTACTTTGGGTGTAAAAGGGCGCTTACAACAACAATTATGTCGGGCAAGTATAGAACTTCCCTTCACCTTTTTATATTATTCCGCGAAACTTATTGCCCCGTTTAAATCAGAAGTAGATCCAAGAATGAAGAATGACTAGTTTAATAGAGAATAAGGTAAGACCAAAGTAGTTCTTTGTTGTTCATTACTCACAACAATTCAAGTGAAAACTAATCAAATTGACATTGTCACTTTTCACTCACGTAGCAGTGTCGTTATTTTGGTCTTTCACAAATTGTCATTAGATATCATTAGGTGAAAATGTAGTACATGACCCAAAACATATGAGATGAGTAATTTGTCTTTAAATATCAGTTTTCAGAGCATATTTATTCTATACAGGGACGGATCCAAGGGGGTGCGGCTGCAACCCTGGATCGCCCAAAAATTTGTAGTAGTAGTTGCCTCAAAATTGAAGGGTTTTCGCTACGGCTCACATTCGCAGCAAATAAACAAAAATTCGTAGCAGATAAGCTATAATTATGACAAACAACCCCTAACCAATAGTGACGTCGCACATGACTTTAGTTACAAACATTCGGCTACGAAGTAGTTCTTAACTGCAAAATAAGCTCTTTAGTTTTGGCTTTGGTTGTAGCAAAAAGCTATGTGTTCAATTTCAATAAATTTATCAAAACAACTATGTTGCATATACAATTTTGACGATTGCACCCTTTTGTCGAAATCTTGGATCCTCGTAATCATATAAAAAAAATTGTGTTAGTGGATCTACCAGGCCCGTGCCTGACCCAGTGCGGGCTGGGCGCCCGCACTGGGCCCCCCAAACTATGGGGCCCATAAAAAAATTAGGGCTAACTTGTTTATGCATGGGCATCTTTTAATAGGGTTTTAAATGGGGTTAAAATTTTCTGTCTCAGCATAACAACAACCTCTCTTCAACTCATATCTCCCTAAATTCTTAACTAAAATTTCTGGCAATCTAAATCCCTAGCAGATCTTTTCATAGTCTTCCATTTGCTTTCTTCAATCTCCACCGAATCTTACTATGCATAAATATTTTAGAGAGAGAAATAGGAGGGTTAGAGAAAAAGTAAGAAGAGGAATAAGATAGAGTGATTGATTAGTGTTTCCTATTTAATTCTTTTATGTATGGATATGGATGATAAGAGTTTAGTTTTAGATAAGAGAAATCAGTTGGTGCTTGCATATTAGCATATATACTAATCAATTTGATTTAGAAAAACAGAGATGCAAATCTAGGTGATTGGTTAGGGTTTTTTTAATTCTTTTCTGTTTAGTGTTGGAAGATAATGATTCTATTTGAATCAATAGAGGTTAAATCATCTTTTTATCACTTTTGATGAAGAATACTAGGAAGGTGTAGATCTAGTCACTACAAAAAAACATTCAATTGGGACAGACGTTTTTACGTATGTCCCTAATGAAGCAGTAATAGGGACAATTTTACACTATTTGTCCCTGATAGAATAACAATTGGGACCAAGTTATCATAGGGACGGATTTTCCGAGAGCAATTTAAAAAAAAAAAAGAATTAGAAATTTTCGACCCAAAAAAAAAGGCGCAAAACTTTACCCTTCTTCCCTCCCTATTTTTTTTTCGTTCTGTTTCCCTCTTTTCTTTCTCTCGCCTCTTCACCACGCTTCCCTCCTCTTCCATCACGACTTCATCACCGCGATTTTTTTCTCCCCATGATTTTCTTCTCTCCTCTTCAACACTATTGATCTTCTTCTAGTTATAGGGTTAGCCTTTCTAGGGTTTCTGTTGCATCTTCTTCTTTTGTGCGGCAGACTTAGGGTTTTTTTGGGCTTCTTCTCGGTTTTGTGAAGCAGGTTGGTCGAGATTTCTAGGGTTTCTGGTGCGAGTCTTCACATACAGGTTCATTGTTCTTCTCCCTGTTCTTCGTTAAATTAATCGCTTACCCAACTCAATTAACAAGTTATAGTCCATCAATGAAACAAGAAAGTTATCCTGTTGAAAATCTTAGTACTGAATCTTCTTACATTTGTTGTTTTGGGTTCATTGGGTAATAAGCAGGGTGGTTGTACTACTAGTACTATTAATCAAACAATGCTCCTCAAGCTCATCCAACAAATGGTGATAATGTTCAGTCT
Organism: Eschscholzia californica; assembly: GCF_041429995.1. Classification (NCBI taxonomy): domain Eukaryota; kingdom Viridiplantae; phylum Streptophyta; class Magnoliopsida; order Ranunculales; family Papaveraceae; genus Eschscholzia; species Eschscholzia californica. The sequence continues at coordinate 5,524,790 of NW_028238198.1, read as the reverse complement.
AATGGAACTTTGGATATTGTTTCTAGTTGAGATCATAAGTATTGATTTGTGAATTTTCAGTGGTTGATTATATCGGAATATAGTTTGTCTGTTTGTTCTGTATAGCTAGCTTACTATGATCATGTTTACTCTGAAACCTAGTGATCTTATTAGTAATGTTGAAATATAGATCGAAATCTTCTTATATATATATGTATGTATGTATGTGTGTATACGCGCGTGTGTATAGCTAGCTTACTATGATCATGTTTACTCTGAAACCTAATGATCTTATTAGTAATGTTGAAATATAGTTTGTCTGTTTGTTCTTGTAAAAGTGTTCTTTTTTAAGTTATTATCATAATTTGCTTTATATACAACATAGTGCAACTTAGGTGTAAGAAAAAATACTAAAGCTCAGTTGTGTATGTATACATTTTCTAAATTCATATATGAAAACTGACTTCGTATCTAAATTGACTTAAGTTCGATCTCAACATGTCGTGTTTTATCTGACTTAGTTGAATGGTTGATAACCGTTGATTTGAGGTCTATTTGAGACTATAAATAATATAAGTTTGAATTAAGATCTCATTATTTGAATTAAGTCTTCAGCAAGTTGTAAAAAATCCCGTATTTGTGTTAGACGTTCAGGTGTTTAAAGAATGACAGAAGTTTGTAAGAACTGTTTGGGAATGAGATTCTATTTCTTGTTTCTTGAACTTATGTCATTCTTGAAATTCTATTAAACACCTGATATACCACTGATCATCCATTCATGAAATTCTATTTCTTGTTTCTTGAACTTATATCGTGATTCATTGAACGAGAGTTGTATTCAATACTGGATGTGAGGATGAAGTCTGGGTTGGGTTTCATTTTCTTTCTAGTACCTCAGCAAGACTTGAAAAACTTGGGGAGAGAGAGAAATGAGAAACGAAAGTTCTATCTGTAAGGCACTTAGTTCCACATTGCTTAAAAAGACCTTCGAGACTTGGGTTATATAAGTCTTACATATGGGCTAGGCCTTTTAGGTGGGTTTGGCCCCTTGATTATCTAGCAGGTGGGAAACCTTCTGTGGTCTAGGACAGACCCATGCTAAGGAAAAACCTTGCACAATGCGGAACTTGCTAGTGTCCTTGGGTCATTGGTGTTCTTGAGCACTCTACAACACCCAAAATCAATTTGAGACTTTGATCAACCACTGAGACGAATCACAACGCATGATTTAGATAAGGCAAACACTTCGCAATAAGTTTTCTTAGTTACAACAAACTAGTTACTTTCGCAGTCTAGGGTTGATAATATTGAAGGCTGGCTGGACATTTGATCCTACCTATGATGAAGTTCATCATTCGTTATTTCAATAATGAACTGCGCACAATTCTTAACACTAATTTGTATATATTTCTTGTGATCTTTCTCATTTAGATTTGTTATTCTTGTAATGATAATAGTCAGAAGATTATATTACATAGTTTCAGTTTTAAAGTTGTCATGATTCTCTAGTTTGATATTAAGTTTTCATAGACACGTTTTATAGATTTGTTATTGTATCGAATAATAGTTATATGTTGTTCCTACCATGTTACTACTATCCAGTAATAACATAAGAATGAAATAACAGTCCTATTATTCAATTCTTGGGTATTTGAATTGAACATAGAATCAATTCAAGTATTTTGTGCTAAACAATGTATTTTCATCCAGGTTCTTCGAGAAAGCTTATAGGATTTCTGTTGCGGGTCTTCTAGGTTCTGTTGCGAGTCTAAACTTCTAGGTTTCTTTTGGGTTTCATCCAGGTTCGTCGTTCTTCTTCATCTTCTTCTTATTCGTTAAATTAAGAAAACCAAAGTTTATCAATGGTTTGTTGTTCTTGTCTTCTGTTTTTCTTTTTCTTGTTCTTGCCTTTTGTTTCTCCTTCTTAACTCTTATGAATTGGTGTGTACTTATTATTTGTTTATGAAATATGAATTGTGTATGACACTACGAATTGTTTATGAATTGGTTAGGATGCCTAATTTTAACTAATACTAGTACAAGTACATGACTTGGTCAAAACACGGTATGCCTTTAGATTATCAACTCTTTATTATATTGGCTTTGATTATGGGCAAAAAGTATATGAAGATAAGAAGAAAATTTTGCGTACCTTTTCTAGTCTATCCAATATGGCAAGAATGTCTGATATACCGCCAATATTATTGGCAGGAAAAGTTCTGGTTATGTTTTGGTAATTCAATATATCATATTAGGCACCTAGTGGATAACCCATACATAATTCTTACCTGCATTTGATTTCCTCTCATCAAAAAACACTTTATCATTCCAGATGATGGAATTGATTGGGTGAAAGATAGGTTAGATGGAGCGTGGAGAGATGAAAAATATGAAATGAAGCGGAATAATTTTACTCCATTCTCCACATTCGGAGAACGATTTAGGAACTGTCCGGAGGAAATTCCCTTAGAATCATGGAGGGAAGCGATAAAACGTTGGGCAGATGAAAAAGTTGCAGTAAGTTTAGAGATACAACTGTAACAATTTATTATTTTTGACACTATTGTTAATGTTGATAATGAATTGCTTTCGTCATTGTTGTTGTTTTCATGACAGGCTAAGGCAGAAAAAAATAAAGAGAACAGGAAGAAACTAAAAACATGTCATACTGGTGGATCAAAGAACTTCGCAAAACATGCCATTGAGGTGAGAGTCACTATTTATTCTTCTCAAATATATTTCCATACTAACATGATGAATTTTAGATAGAAGAAGATCCGCAAAGAGAGGCGCCAAGAGGTACTCCAGCATCTCAAGTGGAAGTGTTTATGAAAACTTACACAAAGAAGGAAGGTACACCAATCACAGAAGAAGCAAGGGAAAATATGGTAATGATAAAATTGACTTATGTTATCTCTTTTATATTCGAACAAATCTATAACCTTAGAGTAATTTCAATATGTGAAGGAAAAAATGAGAGACCTAGTGACCAGAGCTACTCAAAAAGGCTTGCCTATATATGAGAACGGATCAAATAACATATTTGCTAAGGTTATGGGACCTGAACGTAGAGGTTTTATCCGGTGCTATGGAAAAGGTACACCAAAAACTGTTTGGGGAAAATCTTCCCAGGTTGAATCTCGTAACAGCAATGAAGAGACTTCAAACATGAAAAAAGAAATGGAAGAAATGAAAAAAGAACTTAATAGTACCAAAGCGGAATTAGACGAGATGAGGGCTTATTTTAAACGGCTTCGCGATAGGGAGGTAGATTTTTAATAGAATTATGATTTAGTATGTAATTATCGTTACAACTGATATTAAAGACCTATGCGTTCGTTTTACAGCTACATGTTTCTACGCCTAGCTGCTCCTTTGAAAGTTCTCGTAACGACCTAAGGTCATCTTCACATTCTGATTAGCATGAGGTAACCTTCTCTCCTTAGTAGTATAACTCAAGCATAACTGACTTTTACTAGATCTGTAAATTGTTGTCCACAAAAGAGATTTAATTGCCCATATACATGTCACCTATTCTTATTATTCTTATTACAAAGGGGGGACTTATTATGTCCAATCTCATCTGGGGGAAGAATTTTCCAAGGACCTGTGGGCTAAGAGGACTATCATCCATAGCTAGTTACAGTCTGACCTGTCTGGGTTAGAGACAAGGCAACCATGTCATAATCATTGATGTTAATGGTCCCATGGTAAACAGAAAAATTATTCCCGTTGCTCTTTTTCCACATTTTAATTTGTAGTTGTTTGTCGTTTTCGCCTTTGCTAGTCCCCTACTGGGGCATGTGAGAGCAATGTGATGAAGAAAAAGTCAAGCCATCTTCAATGTCATATTTTATTGCTTTTCACTTTTTTTTGTTGAGCATTATTGCTTTTCGCTTGGGACATGTACTAGCAGTTTAGTAATTTAACAATAAAAAAGTAGTTTAGTAATTTAATGTGTTAGTTGATTAGTTAGATTACTATGAGTACCTAACCTACTTGTGTGTGAACATGGAAAATATATTTTTTGAGTAGAATAGATGAAAGAAAATGCAAGTATGTAATCGTAGGAGTACTTAAGCATGGAGGTAAGATTAAAATTCATTACTTTTAGTAGCACATTTAAGACCGTATAATCGAATGCTAGAACATGGCTTTTCCTATCAACATTTTACAGAAACAAACGTAAAAAGATTTCTAGATAAGGGTTGGGTGTTGTATGGTAAGGAGCTTGAATCTACCTTGCATCGCAACAGGCGAAGGTGTGGCAGCAGCTGCTGCGTCGCAGCTAGCCAATGGGCTGCATCGCAACAGCCAAGGGGCTGCAGTTGTTGCTGCGTCGCAGTATGTTTTGGTGTTATTTTTTACCGAACTAGAACTTTGTTCTAGAACTAATGGAGTATTATGGTGACCTGGACACTTAATGTAAAACATTATTATGTTAAAGAACTCTATCTAAATGCAACGCAAAGACCCGTGAGGGTATGCTTGTTAGATACTAGAACAGTAAACATAAACTTATTATGAAGCTACCTCTTTTTAGAAGATTTTGTGTGTGTGAAAGTTTGTTCTTTTAACAATTTTATAGAAGTTTCAACATGTTTGTATATTTGTCTTGTCCTAATTTCGAACAAGGTAATAAACTAATAGCTTTCGTTGTCTTCTGTTTTTTGTGTCCATGATACAGGGATAGGATGGAGCTTTGCTGAGATGATGATATGCAAACGGTGTTTCTACGTTTTCCACTACAACATGAGGAACAAGATGGGAGGATGAAGTTAGAGTAGTTTACTATTCATAGAAGTTTTATCTTCCTATGGAAGAATTATTAGTCTATTATGTTATTTTGGTTTGAATTTTTCTTTTTCGTCTAGGCTTGTGAATATTTTCGGGGGATTTCTCAAAACATGTTAATGTAAATATGTGTTTTTAAATTGTTTCAAGGAAAATTTTCTATTCAGTTTACACTAATTATTATGTAAAAAATTCCTAACCAAATTTGCTTCAGGTACAGGCAATAAAAAATTACCGTCGATCTGATAGGGACAACTATTATTTGTCCCAAATGTTAATGAGAGGATATTTTCGAAAAACTTTTAGGGACAGATATTAATTGTCCCAAATGCTAGCGAGGCGAAAAACCGCCAAATTTTTAGGGACAGATATTAACTGTCCCAAATGCAAAAAAGTGGAAATTCCCGCCAAATTATTTAGGGACAGACATTACCTGTCCCAAATGCAAAAAAGTGGAAATTCCCGCCAAATTATTTAGGGACAGATACTTGTTGTCCCTAGTAATCGTTGATAATAGGGACAGTTTGAAACCGTCCCGAAAATAAGTTTGGGACAAATGCTATCTGTCCTTATATCCGTCCCAAATAATATTTGGGACGCCTCTTTCGGGGACAGATTAAAACCGTCCCCAATACTCCATTAGGGACAGTTTTTTCATTTTTGGGACGGTTTTTGCCCGTCCCTAATGGACCCTTTTTTTGTAGTGAGTGACTGGTTAGTGTTTTTTTATCTTCTCTGTGTGCTGTTGGCTGAGAATGGTTTAATCCATACTGTTCATGATCTCTTGAAACCAAATCTCAATTTTGAGAAGAAACCTTAACATTCAAAAGGCACCAAACAAAAGTTCAATAACTGAATCAGTTTATATAGGCACTCCATAATTTTCCTACAAGCTATCAAACATCGACTTAAAGAATCTAAATTGTGAAAAAGACTATTTCTTTCCCATCACAAAATTACGATTTTCACACCATATATTTTCACACGAACAAAAGGATCCTAAATTCTAAATTTTGTATTACCTAAATCCCTTTAGATTAGAAAAAATGGAAGAAAAAAATGTTAGTGAGTATTGTCATTTCAGATTCTTAAAAAAAATAATGTTATTTGATGAACAATTCTTTTTTCACATTTGATATAATAAAAGGTCCCAACTGGAATTTGGCACTGGGCCTCCAAATTCTCAGGCACGGTCCTGGGATCTACCAAAGGACATGTAGGACAAAAACTGAAGTCTTTTATGAGATTAATAATGGGAAGATTTGGATTCAATGTTATAAGGTTTTGTAGCATTTTCGTATTACTTTTTGAATCCAAATCTTATAAAGCAGAATTCGAAGCACAACTGAGAAATCAAAAAACTAAAAACACAAATATATCCGGTCCAGAGGATGTGTGTGAATCTTCTAACTAACCTTGATTATTGAACATGGGGTCAGTAGGTCACCACCATTACCATACAAATGGAATTTATGAAGTGGGTATTTTAGGGAATGGAACTAATCTTTGATTTGAGACACTCATCTTATCATTACACCGGCCACTTTCAGAATGCACCACTATTTGGATAAATATCTTCTTTTCCCCACTTTTCCAAAGCAAGTGCTATGTAAATAATACGATCCCCCTTCTCGGTCCTCTAAAAAGATATATAGTTCTCATGGGCTATATGATAAGTTTTTTTAAAGAATTCAATCTGTTTACAAATGGATCAAAAGTCTTTTGATTCAAATCAGATATGTATGTTGTACAACATTTGACTTGGGGATAGAATTACATGACCCTCAAATTGTAGACATTGGTAATTTTGGATCCACATTGTGGATCGATTGCTTTTCTTAACCATCCGCACAGAAATTAGGAGGATTGAGCAAAAGGTCAAAAAATTAGACTAGACCATCTTCGGTGAAGGAGCTCCTCCCCTGTCGGAGAGAGAGTGCATAGAGAGTGAGGTTAGCAAAAAAAAGAGGAAGAAGAAGAGAGGGGAAGCAGAAGAAGAAATAAAAATATTAGTTTGAAGGTCGTCGGAAAAAGTAACAGGCCGACGACTTTTTTTCAGTGACCATCTAGGTTAGAAGAAGGTGTGGTGAGATAGTGAGACGAAAGAGAAGGATGATGTGGAGAATAAATGTGTATGAGTCGGATAATTTTAAAAATTATATATAGAAATGTCATAAGGATAAAAATGGAAGAGTAACAAACTTTGGGTTTTAAATCGAATTCCATAACACAATTGGGGGACAAACAGATAGCACGAAAATAAGTACTTATGGGGCCAATTGGTAAGTTGATCACAAATGGGGGGTCAAAACAGAATTAACCTATTTTGGAAATGTAAATAATTATAATTGCTTTACAAGACATCCCAACTAGGTTGACACCTCGTCAACACTTGGTTGCCCACGTGGTTGATAGTGTTGACATTGACTCCAAAACTTTGGAGGTCTCAGTTGGCCAAGTTCGATTTCCAAAGGAGGTGAAATCTATGGTTATCGAATTTGGGTTATTAAAGGTATAAATAATGTAATAAATTTGTTGGGCTTTAGGCCTCTTTCATGTTGTTGGAGTTTAGGCTTCTTTCATTATTAGTTTAATTTAGGCGATTATCGTGCTTATCACATCTTCATGATGCATCAATGACTTGTAACGACTAACGTAGACCGTTGTCGATTTCTCAAAAACAAAAAATAGGTTAGTACCTCATGGAGCATCTATGATTAACTATTATTATTGGTATCATTAACAAATGAAAAAGAAATATAAATGGAAATAGGGCTTAAATCCATCCCTTAACATTAACAGATTTCTTAACGAACCTAAGAATCAAATTCATCCAAACCTACACAAAGAAATACTATTTACATCTTTATAAGTGGTTGTAATTATATTTACTTATGATTAAAAAAAATGAAAGATTAAAACGTCTGTGTAGCTGAGCACAAAGCACATCATCAGCTCGTGAACTAATTTTTTTAGAAACAAGCAATTGGAGATACAAAAATTCTATTCATCTCTCCATTTGGTCCCTCCTCGAGCCCTCCGCCTAATGTGGCGACGTCTCAATTGAGCATATTCTCTCTCCATTTGCTCCACTCTTAAATGATATGTCGCCAAATCAGACGTAGGGTTGGGGGGACCAAATGGAGGGATGAATAGAATTTCTCTTAGATATAAGTAGACAAAAAAGAGAATTTGTTTCAGAGTTATTTTCTTTTTGGACCATTAATTCGTGACCAGCTTTTTTTTGTCCCCTGTTTTTAGTAAATTCAAAATTAGTCCTTTTTGGTAACTCTGTCAGTTAACTTTAACAGATTTTTTTTGTTACCACAATTACCCTTCTTAAAAAATGATTTTGTAAATTCAAAGGCCCATTTTAAATATGGGTAAATTTCCGAGTAACTCCAACTTTTTTAGGAATAACTTGGGAGCCAAAATGGATTTCATTTTCAAAAAAAATTGTGACCATTAAAGACACATCATCTCTTAGTCTTTCCTCCATTTCATCACATTTTTCCTCCACTTCATCTCTCTCACCACCTCATCATCTTCTCCTACGAAGGTTGACAACCGGTCAAATTTTCCGGCGACCTCCACACTTAAATTTTTTTAGTTTCTTCTTATTTATCTCTCTTCTTCTACCCTCTATCTTCTCTTTTTTCTCTCTCTCTCCACTCCATCTCTCTACTCTCTCTAAAGCTTCAGCGAAAGGGAAGAGCCACTTTGTCGGAGCTCTGGTTTCTTCTGAAACCCAACTACATCTCGTGTGGTTTTCAGACCGTACCAGATCTGGTCTCGTCCGGACTAGAACCCATCTAGTTGCAAATCAGAAGAGATTTAGTCTCGTCTAGTCTAGTATTGTCTCAGACTTGATTTCGTCTAAAAACCAGAGCTCCGACGGAGGGTCTCATCTTCTTCGCCGCAGCTTTAGAGAGAGCGAAGAAGAAGGAAGAAAAGAGAGAAAGAAGAAGATTAAAGAAATAACTAAGTTTGAAAGTTGTTGGAAAATTTGTTCGGACAACGACCTTTGTCGGAGAAGATGATGAGGTGGCGAGAGAGATGAAGTGAAGGAGGAAAGTGATGAAAGGAGGTGAGAGAGTAGAAGATGAATTGTATTTAAATTTTGTAAATTTTTAAAAAATGAATTCAATTTTGCTCCCGAGTTAGTTCTAAAAAAGTTAGATTTAGTTAGGAATTAACTTATATCTAAAAGGGGATCAATTTTGAATTTGCAAAATCATTTTTATAAGGAAGGGTAATTGTGGCAACAAAAAACATCCATTAAAGTTAACTGTCGGAGTTAATAAAAAGAGACAAATTCTGAATTTACAAAAACAAGTGACCAAAAAAGAGGTCGGTCACAAACTACGAAACCAAAAAAAAGAGATCTCTATATTTATGACGCAGCGGAAAAACTGATAAAAGCCTTAGAACTCCGTCTAAAGACTATTGAACCGAAATTGATAACAAGAATACTAAAATACTGAATTTTATTGATTGAATGAATGACTGAAACAACTTCTAAACCCTCATTATATAGACTTAGGATTTCCTAATCTTGGTCAAACTCCAATAGAAACTCCTAAAAATAAAATACTAGAATAGTAGTAATCCTAAACTGAAAATAATTACCAAAAATAGAAAAAAAAACTAGTAAAAGTCCGTTTTGAGGCCCTAAACGATGTAATTTTCCCCTCAAAGTGGGTCCGTTGTGGCGAAGCGACAACGAATGACCGGAACGCTATTTCGGACCATCCCTCAAAATTTCGTCCAATTCCGACACCCGTAGCTTCGATTTTGGCCGTTTTAGTCTGTCACCCTTGTATTTGGCCGCTTCGATCTCATCCATGTATTTCTCGGCCAATTCCTCTACATCAATTTAAACAATAACATGGAACATAATGGTTTGAGAATCATACCTAAATAGACACAGGAGTAAACATTATTAAATCTTAGAAAAAAAAAAAGTAAACATCATTAAACTTTAGTGGGGGAGGCTATAAACCCTAAAAATCTCCACCTAAAATGAAAAAGGACGAAGAACTTTGATTATGCGACCTAGTGAGCACGGGTTTAACTTACAATGTGTTTAGAAGCTCTCAGCGAAATGAGTATTTTGCAGAGAGCCGAGAAAGAATTCCAAATAACTGGTCATTTTGATCCTTTGGCACAACTCGATGAATTTAGTAGATCTTTTTAGGAGGCCCTAATGACTATAGATCGAACCTATTCAATTCTTATAGTGCGATGATTAGTTGTTCACGGACTAGTTGCACATACCGTTTCTTGTTGTGGTCATTATCAGATGCAGTTCATCCAACTATAAATCTAATCCGAATTGAATTATAGAACTATGACACAATCAAAATCTAATCCGAATTGAATTATAGAACTATGACACAATCAAACTGGAACAACCAAAATGTTAAAAATTGTTTTCATGACCAATAAAAAATGTGTTGTCAAAGTTACAAATAATTTGGTATGCAGATTTCCAATTAGTTTACCACGTGTTGTTGCATGTATAACCTAGCACCTCATACATTTATGCACATTTATAGCTGCCTTAACTTATATAATAATCTCTCTCTTATCTCATTTCAATTCCTTAGAATTTAAGCACTTCTCAGTAGCCATCTCCATAAAATTCATAACCAGCTTAGGGAAGTGAAACTATCCATGAATGAAGAAAGAACAGAATATTCTAATTATATCCCATCTCTCTAAACCCCTTTCTCTCTTTCCTCCTCTGCTCTTTTATGAGTCTGATTACTACCCTCTCTCTCTAGATTGTACATACTTACTACCCTTTACTGATTTGGTTTCTCTCTCTAAGCTCTAGCTAGATGGTATATATGTATGTACTTCTGAGGTCATGAACTATTCTAGATAAACTCATCTGCCTTTCTACCCCAAAGAAAAAGCAGAGAGAAGTGGGCTCACTCCAAAAGGGAAACCCAAACTCTTCTCTCTCTCTCTATCTCTCTCTCTCTCTCTCTCCAACTTTTTCTTCAACTTGCTTCCCTTGTTGGGTTAGCAGTGATAGTACAGAGCTTTGTTTGGTAGGGGTCCCTAAGCCAAAAGAAGCTTGATTGATTGATGGCATTGCTAGGATGTATATATATATATATATTGATTCTCACAATGCATGATCATTACTAGAAACTAACCCAAACTTATCTTCTTCTTGTTCTTCTTCTTCTTCTTCATGATAAACAATAATCATCAAATATCCATGGAAGTTCACAAAGTAGTCCCACCACCAAAGACAACCACACTTCATAAAATCAAAAACAGAGTCAAAGAAACTTTTTTCTCTGATGACCCTCTTCATCAATTCAAAGGCCAATCTATTAAGAAAAAATGGATTCTTGCTGCTCAATTCTTCTTCCCCATACTTCAATGGGGTCCTACTTATAGTTTTAACTCATTGAAATCTGATCTAATTTCAGGTCTCACTATTGCTAGTTTAGCTATCCCACAGGTATATATATTCACAATAATCCTATATATTGATCTTCTTCACATTACTTTTCCAATCAAATCTCAACTCTTTTTTGTTGTTTTTGATGAAATAATTGATACCCATTTCTTGTTTCTGATTTTTAAGGGAATTAGTTATGCTAAACTTGCAAATTTGCCTCCAATTGTTGGACTCTGTAAGTTTGATTTCAAATATTTCATGATATTGTTTTTAAGGAGTCAGATATGAAATCTGCCTAGATTTGGGTTGATTTTGGGTCTATTTGATTCAGACGAGTCAGATTTCAAATATTTCATGATATGGTTGTTTTTTTCCTTATGATGGGATTTGATTTTGTTTTTTTGTAGATTCAAGTTTTGTGCCTCCTTTAGTTTATGCTGTATTGGGAAGTTCAAGAGATTTGGCAGTTGGTCCAGTATCAATAGCTTCATTGATAATGGGTTCCATGCTTAGACAAGAAGTATCTCCAACTAAAGACCCTCTTTTGTTTCTTCAACTTGCTTTCACTTCTACTTTCTTTGCTGGTCTTTTTCAAGCTTCTCTTGGAATATTTAGGTAATAATTATCATAACAACCGTGATACTATGTCCGACACTTTCTCTCTCTAGATCCTGGTCCGATAAGTCAGTCCGCCAGGATTCGGCTGGGACTCAGTGCCGGACATAGTGTCATTTTCCTTATCATATTTATTCTTCATGCATGAACTATTTGTTTGTTTCTCTCTCTAGCTTGACAACTTGTTTCTAGCTCTCTCTAAACAACTTGTTTGTTGTAAGTAATGGATTTGGATGAGGATATTGGTGCAGGCTTGGTTTCATAATTGATTTTCTGTCAAAAGCAACACTGATTGGATTCATGGCTGGTGCTGCAATTATAGTATCTTTACAGCAATTAAAAAGTCTTCTTGGGATTATACATTTTACCAAACAAATGGGTGTTGTTGCTGTTTTGAGTTCTGTCTTTCACAATACCCATGAGGTGATGATCATAATCCATTCATATTTCAAATTTTTAAAATTTAAAACTCTCCGTGCAGCTAATTTTGCATGAGTACCCGTGACATTATTTGTACCCGATCATTTTTTATACTCCTTAGACCGTCACTTATTATTGAAAATATATGGATAGGACGATCTCACGTTGATTTTTTGGGTTGAACGGGTAAGAAACCACTATATAAGAGAATCTTTTATATTTGTTTTTCACTCAAAGTTACGAAGAGACCCTCTACCTATATTATTGAGTGGTAAGACATCTCTTATTAATCCTCTATCATAGAGGAAATGTTACTTCACCCGAAATATATGGGCGATAATAGGCCGAGCCCGAGACTGATGTAGCAGACACTCATTGAGCTTACCATGTGGAGAGAAATGATTTGCCGTATGAGGGTCAGCCACATCAGTTGTCACCTTTTGGTTAATCTCCTTTTTTGAGCGAAATAATATTGTTCCTAGTAAAAATACTTCATCAATCCAAGTCAATTGCCCAATTGATAATATACTACTACAAATGTATAAGATTCCATCTCTTTGAAAATTTAAATACAACTAGTACAACTTTAATTGTAAAAAATATTTGGGAGATTTTATAGGGGCCCCTCATTTTTGTTAAAAGGGCCCCCTCAATGTTAGTTTACCAAGTGAAATGGTTCATGGAGAGTCCTTTTAACAAAATTGAGGAGGCCCTACAAAACTTCCCAAAATATTTTATGAAAAGTGAGCTAGATATACTTTCTGAAGTTAGTAACTTTGTCGACATATATTATGCCTTTGGCTCGTGATCAGATGTACTTAGATATCATCTTGTATTAAATCTTATTTCTTTTTTATTTTTATTATTCATATAAAAATATCATAATAATTTTATTATTGTTTTGAAATTATTAACTAATAGTATGTGTTTTGGAATTGGTGCAGTGGTCATGGCAAACAATTCTCATGGGGGTCTGCTTTCTTGTATTTCTCCTTCTGGCAAGACATGTTGTATGTTATTCCCTCTCTTTTTTTTTGTTGAACTGTATGTTATTCCCTCTCACTCATCTTTGTCTTCGTATACACCAATATATTTTATCACCTAGCTAACCTTATCCAAATGACCTATAAATACCATTCAACTTTTTTCCTTTATAATAAACAAAAATACTAATATTGCCTTCTTTTTTTTGCAACAAAAGAGAAATATATATATATATATATATATATTACCTTCATTAATGCTATATTAATTACCTTTTAACTCTTGTAATAAATATTACTCTATTTTCACACATGGCAGCCGTATTAAATGTCAACTTGTTCAAATATTCTAAACTTTCTTATCTGTAAATTTAATGGTCGGTTACATATTATCACTCAGTCAAAGTTAGACTTATTGTATCAGTTACAAATTCTTACCAGACTTATCTATTTTATACAAACAAAATAAAATAAAATGAATATATAACCGACAACAAATTCTTAATGGTAAATTCTTTCAAATTTGTTTTCCAAGTAATATTTGCCTTAGAAAATTACAAATTAAAAGTATATGGAGCCATGACTTTGATTAAAATTGGTTGTTAAATTACTCTTTAGTATTAAAAAATTATACGAGAACGATAGGCGAAAAAAGAGAAAATTATCTATAGGAATAACTTTCTGTTTTTATTTCTTTTTTGTGTTACCTAAAAGTAGATTCTGTAAAGCACCATCTAAGTTGTATATTTGCATCTAATGTTCAAGATAGACCCACATAGACAATTAGCAACTTGATGAAGACTAGGAGTCAAGAGATTGAGGTGTGAAAATACTAATCTTCCCATTGAAGATACTTACTCTATTAAACAAGAAAAACAAAATCAGATTAGTGAATCCAACCATTTGTCAAACCAATAAAACTTTGCCACTTGTTCAATTACATAAGGACAAAAGTGAATCTGTATGAAGATTCTTAAAAGTGTTTGAAATTTCATAATTATGATGTCTCCCATAAGAATAAAAAATAATAATTGAATTAACATAAAGGAAAAGTGAAAAATTCTATAATTCTTCAAGCTTTAAAACTTAAATATTGATATCCTCAAGCAATAATATTTTCTTTTTCATGATTAATATGCATTTGAGTCAAAATGATGATTAAATTATATAATTATAAAACTTTTAATTGTATAATATATTCTAAAAAAAAGGTTATTTCTAATTAAATATTATACCTAAAGTATATGATGATACATTGCAGAGTATGAGAAACCCTAAGCTCTTCTGGGTATCTGCGGGAGCTCCTCTACTGTCTGTTATACTTTCAACTCTCGCCGTCTTTGTATTCAAAGCTCAAAACCATGGAATTAGCATTGTAAGATTACCAGAGTTGGCATACAAATCAACAGTTTTTATTATCTTTGTCTCTAGTTTATGTGGTACTTAAATGACATATGGTCATATTTGATATTGTTATTTTGATTGTTCAGATTGGAACCCTAGAAAAAGGGTTAAACCCACCTTCATGGAATATGTTACACTTTAATGGTGGACATTTAGGACTTGTTCTCAAGACAGGTCTCATCACTGGCATCATTTCTCTCACTGTAAGTACCTTTTTCCATCTTTTTAGAATTAGACGTACTTATAACTTATGTGACTTGGGTGCCTTTAAAGTGTCTTGTCCTTTTGCTTCCAGCCCACCCCTATCTTAGCACTCTTTGTGGGCCTCAGATTGCGTGAGTTCGTGTTGTTGAAGACCAACACGGATTAGGCTAAGTTCGAGTACCCTCAGACTACTCCAATCCGTGGCGGTGTTAAGAATGAGGGAGGCCCAAGAGTAAAAAAAAATTGTTAGTTTTTATGGACGGATATGCGAGAGTGGAGCATTTTCTAGAAAAATAAAATAAAAAGCGCTAGAAGGAGGGGTCGAACCTCCGACCTTGTGGTTAACAGCCACACGCTCTAACCAACTGAGCTATTCCAGCTTTGTTGGACAACTTAACCAAAGTATTCATTTTATATTGAAAACAGGAAGGAATAGCAGTTGGAAGAACATTTGCTGCACTAAAAGACTACCAAGTGGATGGGAACAAAGAGATGATGGCAATTGGTTTAATGAACATTGTTGGATCTTGCACTTCCTGCTATGTCACCACAGGTACTTTAACTCATTCATACCCTAATTTCATATGCACAATAGGTTAATCTCTTCTCCATTTCAAACCTAAAATTTGATCCGAAATCTTTTGGCTTTTTCACTCAAGTCACATTTCAGACTCGATTAAAATTATTATTTTGTCCCCGAGTAGGTCGAAAACAGATGAGTCATACTCCAATATTAAAGAAAAATATATGTACTACCACATTATTTTTCGATATGCATATTGGTATTGTAGTTATCGCGTTATCTTATAAAAGTTATGTTTGTAGGTGCATTCTCTAGATCTGCAGTGAATCACAATGCAGGAGCAAAAACAGCTATGTCAAATATAGTCATGTCTGCTACCGTTATGGTCACACTACTTTTTCTTATGCCGTTATTCCGGTACACACCCAATGTGGTACTAGGGGCAATCATAGTTACTGCAGTTATCGGTCTAATTGATATTCCGGCAGCTTATCTCATCTGGAAAATCGATAAGTTTGATTTTGTGGTATGTGTATGTGCATTCTTGGGTGTCATTTTTATTGGTGTTCAACAAGGCCTAGCTATCGCCGTAAGTCTTCTTTATGTATTTTTCGATGTCGATTATTTTTAGTATTTTTAAGTAAAATAAACTAGCAAATTTAAAGATGATAATTTTATGTGTGCTTTTTAGGTTGGGATTTCTTTATTTAAAATTTTGATGCAAATAACAAGGCCAAAAACGATGGTGTTAGGGAATATTCCTGGGACTGATATATACAGAAATCTTCAGCATTACAAGGAAGCGAAACCAGTCTTAGGGTTTCTTATTCTTAGCATTGAAGCTCCTATCAATTTTGCTAATTCATCCTACATTAATGAAAGGTTAGTTATTTTTGTAGGTACATGTGGTGCTTGTTTGAATCTAACTCGTCTGACTCATTTGACCCTGAATTGTTTGCCCCCTTGGATCCAAGCACCTTTGAGAGTCAAAGGCTAAGCTGCGGGGCCCTATACTAAACTAAGAAGGGCTACCTTTAAGTAGGGGTCTTGTTCAGCACAAATTTTCCATCTAGACTAGCTGACATCACACGTCATATAAAAACAATCATTTTGAAATTTGACTCTAGTGGAGGTTCAGATTTTGGACCAATTGATTATGAATCATGTTAAGTTTGGTGTAAAGAATAATTTTGACGATTCAGATAAAAACATCCTCTTATTCTTTGAGTTCCATTTTTCTCTTACAGGATCTCAAGATGGATAAGAGATTATGAAACAGAAGAGGAATTTCCAAAACATTCAGATCCTCAATTTTTGGTTTTAGATCTTTCAGGTAATTAATTATCTGATATATCTTAGTTTAAGTTCATTTTAACTATTACAAAGCATAATATGAACTTAAGTAAAGTTTCTTGATTACTACATAATTACACACTCTCCATTGTTAACTTTTTTTTTTCGATTTAAGGTGTGAGTTCAATCGATACAAGTGGTATTTCTATGATTAAGGATCTAAAGAAAACAATGGGCAAGCGCGATATTGAGGTAATTAGTGAAGGAATATTAGATAATTTTTTCTTGTTTAATTTGATTTCTGGTTTGTTTATAATCTCACCAAGTACTATAACTTTTCCTTTTTGGTTTCTCTTAAATAGCTTGTATTGGTAAATCCGATTGGCGAAGTAATGGAGAAACTACAACAAGCAAATAAGGCGCAGAATTTCTTAGGAGTCGATTCTCTCTATTTAACTGTGGGAGAAGCAATTTCTTCGCTTTCTTCGAAAATGAAGATTCAGATATCAAACCATGTATGAAGAAGACAATGGGGTTTTAGCTATATAGCTACTTGTGAAGTATTCCTTCAAAGCCTATAACTCATGATCATTGTAATTTGATTATGATCTTCATTGTAATTTACATACAAAGCTATTCTCAAGGCATGAATGTTATATGGTTGGGGTTTTTACTTGGATGTCGATTACTCCCCGTATTAGATTGCTACTAAGGTAGTTTTTTTCATTGTCTGAAACTGACTTATCCGACTCAAATTGACGAAAACAATCTAAATTAGTTGTTATAACATGTCAGACATCACAAAACAAACATTCTGAGATATGACTCAAGTTAATTCAAATTTCAAATTTGGAATAAATTCTGGTGAGGGGCATCAAACTTCTCAGAAAAAAACCTAACAGTCTGAATGGTCCGAGAGTAGAAAAAGAGGGAGTTGAGTAATTAAGATAGCGCAAAGAGAACTGAAATGTAAGGCAGGACTATCAATATAAAGTTGAGTTATAACAAATGTTGATTCTTGGCAACTCTATGTCCTATGAACAATGAAATGGGAAATTAGAAGTAATCACATTTAAACATCTGGTATTCAACTCGTCTTTGAACCTTTATCACCTTCTGCCCAGCTTTCTCTATACCTTGAAAGGAACATCACACAACTTAAATATCATGAAACAAAGTAAGATCGAGATTCGAGCAAATACAAATGTAGGGCAAACAATAGTTTACTAGTTAACAGTCCACTGAAGGATAGGATAATCCAGTTTAGTAGAATTAGAGCACTCCAAAAGTAATGGTTGATTACTTTTCACAAAGAATCATCGAAAGCAGGACTTCGTACATGGTGGCTGGTTTATACAAGCTAATCTAGATGGTGGATTGACAAAGTCTAATTACAGTAGCATCGAAATGATTTAAACCTATTTTGATCACTAAAAAGAGAAACTTCTAAAGTTAGCCTACATACAGTCTTATAGTTCTGATGGGAGTACTTGGGACTTGTAATTTGTTAAAAGAAAATTTGTATGTAAGAACGGAGCGGCTGGAGTTTCTGCATTATTAACATATGGAGTGCTTGCGATAACAAATCTTACCAGCTTACTCTTTCGCCTTGGGGAAGATTTTTGTTGTACAAAGGAAGCTCAAAGAGGAATACTGCCTTGAACCATGATGGTAGGTTCCCATAGACGATCGTGGGCAATGGAATTAGAGGGCTGTAAAAATATTGCAGACATGGATCAGTTCTTTCTTGATCTTATTATTGGAATTTATATAAAAGATGATATGAAAGATGATTTAAACCTAGTTGTTCTCTTATAATGTTTATATTCTGCCACATTGCCGTACTTCTTGTCTGCCGATTCCTGATAATTGGGCAAACGATATTATCAAAATCTTCGACTGGCAATGAATTTCATGACTTAGTAGAAGAGGTTTGCAACTAACCTCAAGCAATGGGATGCCGCTAACAAAAAGGAGCAACAAGGTTAGGAAGATCGGTCCAAAGATTACAAGATACTCGAGTTTCTTCAGTACGGGGGTGGAAGCTATAAAGACTCCCCACCAAAGAAAAATCTGCTCAATCATTCAATAACGCACAATACCTTGTCAAAAATTAAAAATATGAAGCTATAAAAGTCTATTATGTAATTAAAAAATATAACATGGTCTATGGTGTCAAATGCAATTTTGATGCTCCGCCACGGCTCTAAAAGGCCTTAATTTATATTTTTAGCCTCCTGCTTTTCTGATTTACTGACTTTTTTTACACAATTAACTTTGGTATTCAATCTTTCAAATTAATTTACTAATATTTTATGTTATTGATCATACTGGGCTTAGTAAGATACCTAACTTGTGTAAATCATTACTCGTGAATATATAATCAGACAAAATGAGATCAACATCTTGTGCCAAGAAAAGGAAACGATTAGTGACCTTACCTCGCCAAAATAATTAGGATGACGGGTGACTTTCCATAGCCCAACATTGCACCATCTTCCTCTGCTATCCGGTGAGTTTTTGAATTTCAGTTTTTGCTGATCCGCTGCGGCTTCAACTGCAAGACCCACAAACCACATAATCCATCCAATCACATCCGCTGCTCGAATAGATGGATTTCTATCACTCGCATTTACAATTGTTACAGGCAGACTCACAGTCCACACCCAGACAGCCTGCCAACATCGAAACTTCCAGTGAGATCAACATTACAACAACAAATGTAATACTATACTATAACAGAAATAATATTCATTGTTAAGAAACTCCATAGGACTTCATAATGAGGTAGACCGACATTCAAGGCTCCAATTAATTATATGAACTAGAAAAACCTGAAATATCCAAAAAACTGCCAATTTCCCAATATTAGAGCGCATTTCATCGAATCGGCGGTCTTCCCCCCACTGTAGTATCCTAGTAGCAACAAGAAAAACCAAGAGTCAAGCCAACTTAAAGGATTACAGATATTATCTTTCCTAAGCTTCAGATGACTGGTCAGATAAATAACTTGGAGAATTTGCCAACTATATGTTTAACGTTGGCAGCTATGAAGTTTTAAGCATCCGTGGAAGTTCTATTTAACGCCTATCAGCCTATGTAAGAGTATCATTTAAGTGAATATATATATATATATATATATATATTACTTTTCATATTCGAATTAGTTTCAATCTTACCTCATCAACAAAAAGAGTGCGAGTCGGAGACCCCATACTACCACGAACAAAGTCAAGACAATCTGAAAACAGAGAGCAATCATTTAACCACAGAAAGAAATTTAGGGAGCTAGGGAGAACCGATATTATTATCTTGTATATTTTAACCATACGCCTTCTATTTCTATTGTATAACATGTAAGACCAAAAAAAAAACTTGGTATATAAATCATGTTGTTTTTGTTCATAGTGTCTCAACGCATGGGTTCATACGTCTTTGATACCAGACCAGCCTTCACTAAATATTATGCACTTATACCTGTCTAAAATGCCATGCTCCTTTCAGGACCAAGGTTAATACTGCAATTATTACAAAGTTTGTGCTTCCTGCATAACATAAATCCATAGAACTGTATTATGATATAATCAGTACGTAGGGGACGATCAAATAAAGCTCGCTTGTGTGCTAAATACCCAATTGCGTGTTATGGTATCAACTAGAAGCTAACATGCTGTGATCATGCATGTCAGCACGTGTAGATTAAGTTTCTGCAGAATTCATCAGTATTTGGATCATCAGATGATAGAAGTTGTCTAGGGACTCCGATTTTTTGAGGAAAAACAATTTTGATTAACTGTCGGGGTATTGTTGTAACTTTCTAAAAGGATGTTCCTAGTTTCTATCAGGAACAAACCACTTAATCAGAATTAGTGACAAGTGAACCATGAAACTATTTTTTTAATTGTAACACCAATGCTGCCAAAATCATTTAGGTATCCTCTAAGGGCGCCAGGGCAAACGATTCAAGTATGGATAAAGGTATCAACAAGTGGCGAAAAATTGTAGTTATAGGAACGAATTCACAAAGCAATAAGAAGATTCAGAAAGCGAAAATTATGAACAAGTGGAGCAGGAAGGTTGATAAAGAATGAATAAGGTGTACAGAACAGAAGAGGTGAGTGAGACATTGTAGTTCTAGGAACAAATTCACAAAGCAATAAGAAGATTCAGAATTGGAACACCAAATGCAAAAAAAATCAGATGCCCTAATATATAGGTAAGTGTGTAGTTCTAATGGTTATTAAACTTGCAAAGTAAGAAGAGACCAAATTAAACAAAATACATAGGTGGAATCACTAAATGCTCTCAATTTATAGTGCACTTTATCCTTATAAAAGTAAAGACAGAGAGAAAATAATGACTTGCTTAGAATAATAAGTAAGAAATTAGGGTTTCATGGACATGAATCACAAGAAAACCCAAAGAGAAACTCATACTAAATCATCTAAAATGTTCAACCCAGAGAGGAAAAGAAATTAACTGAAAAAATCAACCCAAATTGCTGATGTTCAAAATGATATAAATGAAATTACCAGCGAAATCAGTGACTTTATCGATCTTAAGAAGAGCTGTGATTATAAAGAACAAGAACTGATACCCAACCTGTATTTAGTAAGTAAATAAAATGGAGTATATTATTATTTAGAGAACTTATAAATCAAAAGATTAGAGAGAGAGAGAGAGAAGTGATCGTTATTTACTGTAATGAGAGCAGTGAGAGCTAAGAAATGAGAGTCCAGAACGGTTCCCATTTTCTTGTGGTTCGTTTCGTATTCTTCTCACTTTAACCCCGTAGTACGTTACGTATCATTTCTCTCTCTATATATATAGAGAGATTAGAGAGAGGGAGAGGGGTTTCATGTGGGTTTTGAATGGACAATATTTGAACACGCTACGCCATATATAAAGCCCCATTCTTGTTCAAAGTCACCTACCATAAGCTTTTTTTGTTGAATAGTCTATTCCCTAAGGTTGTTTCTACCTTTCTTTCTTAATCTTCCCTCAAAACAATATTTAGTTTTATTGGTAGAGAGAGGTCCATTGCAGTTAATGCTTCTTTCGAGATTGAATTTTAGTTCAAAACAAGAAAAAATGAGTGAAAACCCCAAAAATCTAGACCCTAATAGGAAAAAAACCCACTCAAAAATAATAATGTCAAAAAGACCCATTTTCTGAACACTTTTCAAAATGTTCACATAATATGTAATCATACATATGTTGTTAACAAGACAACATATTTTTTTTCATAATTCCATTTTTACCCTTATATGTTGACAACATATATCATTGTGTTGTTATAAAATGTTGACAATATCTATAATAATGTCCCGACTTATTATAAAATGTTGGTGTCATGTATAATTATGTTCTTAACAACATATATAATGTATTAGTCAAACTATTATTTGTTCGTTAACGGATTTGTTAAATACAAAGGATAATATGTATAACATTTTAATTTTTGTAAAGGACAAATAAAAAAATGCTTTAGTCTTTATATTTATGTCGAAAGCAAAACAAAAAATGCGGAAACCATTTATTTTTTCACAAGACAAATCGAAAAATGTTGTAGCCAAAATGTTTGTGTTAGTTTGTCTATGTAAAATGCAAAAGAAAAAAATGCGAAACATTTTGGCAAAGCAATGTCTAAGCAAAAACGAATTTGTTCAAAAATTTACAAATTGTTGAGACAAACTAAGATTTGTTCAGAAATTTACAAAATTTTCGAGAGCAAACCAAGAATTGTTCAGAAATGTTCAAAATTGTTTTTGACGTTGCTTTGGACGGAAAATTTCATTTTGGAGGGTAAAATTGTATTTTTACCTACTGGGTTTTTTCCTCATTATTATTTAGTATTGGGCCTGATTTTCTTTAACTTCCCCATTTTGGGCCTTATAATTACCGGCCCTCAAAACAATTGAATATTGACAGAGCCGTGTTTGAGGGGGGGCGGGCAGGGCGTCCGCCCTGGGCCCCCACCTCAAAAGGGTCCACTTTCTATTAAAGGGCCACACTGGTTGTATAATTTACAATACCACCTTAATCATCCAACAAATAGTAGCTCTGCGGGAAGGGTGATGTTCGTCCATGTTTTTGACGCGGGTTCAAATCCTCGTGGCTACATTTTGATTTTTTTTTGGATGAGAATATAATTGCTAAGTCAATCTCTATTTTTGCTCACTACACTTTGTCTTAACCATTCTAATATTAGGTGTATTTCATTAATTTTTGAAGTGTTTCTTAAGAAATAGAAAGTTAAATGTTTTTTCCACAAAAAATAATAATAATACATAAATACACATGTGAATCACTAAGATTTTCATCATCTTACATTTTGTTCGATTTTGTGAACGTAATTTATTTATGTACGAAAGGCCCACAATTAAATTTCGCCCTGGGCCCTCAAATTCTCAGCCACGGCTCTGAATATTGATCTACGGTCCTTATGAAGATAAGTATACTTACTGTTATTATTATTAATGTTACTTGATTTGTTAAAAAATATTACGGAAATTTATAACTTAAAAAAGAAAACAGCTTAAGCCTCTTGTTATATAGGCTAAGAACACAAGCATCCATTTTAAAGACAAATGTTTCTCAAGATGAGTCGATTCAATGTAAGAGACATTTATATACTCAATCCAATGTTTACAATTGGTAGACTCTTAAAAATCTCCAACTATCCCATTCACTACCCTCCTTAACAAAAGGGTTTTGCATTGGCCCAAAGGAAAGGAAAAGGCAGAGTTATCCAAAATCTTGGATTGCGTGGAACATTGAAAACCACTTCTTTTTTATGTCTTTCTTGGACTACAAGATGCCCCCACCTCAACCCCACTTCTTCTAACACATTATATAGCAATTGAACAAGCTGCATTCATCTTTTTTTGTCCCCTCAATCATAAATATAAAGAAATTCTAAATGGAAAAAAAAAAACCGAGTTTATTATATAAAACAAGTAAGCTACATTATTTTTCTTGGTATCACCGTTCATCATCGTTAGACTCTCTTACAAAACTATGACATTAAGCGGGAGCAATTGAAACTTTATCAACTTCAACGATATATTCGAGTGTTGCCGATGGAGGTATTTGAATTCCTAAACCCAACTCTGCACCATTCTCTCCAAATCCTAAACTAGGAGGGACGATAACTCTCCTTTTACCTCCACTTTTCATTGACTTCAAAACATATTCTATCCCTTCACACATTCCTTTACTATAAGGCCTTGAACCCATTACAAGTGCTAATGGCTTCACATCTTTTTCGAATGTGTCAACGAATACTTCATTTTTGCCTTCAATTTTTCCTTTAAGATCGATCACTACTAAGTCTCCTTTCCTCGGCGTAGCTCCACCGCCTACTCTAATTTCATAGTACCTATTTCATTTTTACGAAAGATGAGAAAAAAGAACAAATTAGTAAGCTAATTTAGACTTGTTTAATATGTAAACTAGTGAAGAAATAGCTTGTTTTCAAGTTTTACCTTATCCCATTAGGCAGTAAGACCTCTTCTTCTTTCTCTACATCCCTGCAAACAGAGATCAAACAGTTAACAGAGATGAATGACAATGTAACAAAGATGATATATATATATATATATATATATATATATATATATATATATATATATATATATAAGTGCTACTACTGGCCTAGTGTTTGCTTCCTCTTGTGAGACTTCGAGGCGAGTTTTGATTTGTTCAGAAACTACACCAAAAGCGAGAAAAGCAGCCCATGCAAGACCAGCACCAAGTCCAAACCGTCTCGTTAATGAAGAAGCTATCCAATCTGTGGACTCAACTTTGGGTTTTCTTTGTTTTTGTGAGTTGATAGATGTTGGAGGTTGCTGGTCCGACGAAGTTACACTGAGGGATGACGAAGTTTGAGATTGAAGTTGTTGTGATGGTGGAGGTTGTGGGGGTTGCGGTGTTGCAGGATTTGGTGGTGGTGGCGGTGGTTGTGCAGACGATGAGAGGTGGTGAATTCGGTTGACAGATTGAGAAAGTGCAGGTGGAGAACCAAAGAAGGTAGCCATTATTGCAGGTAGCTATGAAATTTTGGTAATGTGAATAAAAGAGAGAACAAGTACTACTTCAGTACCTTATCCTTCTCATGTGGTCTTCCTGCTCTCTTTCTATCTAGGGTTATCCATGGTTAATCTCACAGAACCGGAACCAACCCGTTACAGTTCATAACTGGTTTACCAAACTTCATCCTTTCGCCATCGGTTTTTAGCAAACTCTAAGAATTTCTTGTGTAAATGAACTGAGAACCAGAACCAAATAACAAACAGTGGTTCTGGTTCGCTGACGACGAACAGAATAGAACAGGGAAATGTAAAACTAGTTCCTGGGTTCAAAATCAACTGAACCAATTAAGATCTGACAAACCAATTTTCAGATGGCCAAATTTAAATGTACATCATTCATTACAAGCAAATAATATACACAATTGCCCTTTCATCAACAAGCCAAAAATACTAGACAGAAAATCAAAGAATAGAATCGTATCGTTTCAAACAGAAGAATAAGTTGGTCATGATCTTCGATCAATCTCTTTCTTTTGTTCTTACATTTAGCTCAAATGATTCAAGACAGACCCACATTTCTTGTGATTCTGTCAAGGTTAACTGTCGGGTACTCGGGACGATGGAATTTTTCCCAATGGTTACCCTTCATCACGATCAACCTTCTGTGTCCTTCAATGAGCTCACCTTCTCCTGCCCACTGTTTCTCGGTCTAGGAACTTGGGAGCTTGTTATTGGCTTCTGTAATGGCTTCAAAGCTGCCATTATCTCCGTAAATGAAGGTCGTAATTTTGGATCTCTACAATTTTCCACCAAGAACGACGTTTTAAAACCTGTTAAATATGTTTAATTACATGTATAACTCCTGTACTATTCAGGAAAGCTTAATAAAAATAATACTTGTGTTAACATTATCTGAATCCAACCTTGAT
Source organism: Eschscholzia californica (assembly GCF_041429995.1). Classification (NCBI taxonomy): domain Eukaryota; kingdom Viridiplantae; phylum Streptophyta; class Magnoliopsida; order Ranunculales; family Papaveraceae; genus Eschscholzia; species Eschscholzia californica. The sequence continues at coordinate 5,499,192 of NW_028238198.1, read as the reverse complement.
CAATGGATATCAGATAAAATCATAAATTTTTCAAAGTGTTTAGTTCAAACAAAGAGTTATTTCGACTTAACAGGATTTCATAATTGAGAGTGGAAACTAACCAGAGAATACCCACTCGAGGCTATGGCAATCAATCTTGGGTAAGTCTGCCGAGAGGCGAGTTCTATATATTTTTTTATTACTCTCATTAATTAGGATCAAGAAGAGCCCATGAACGAATAGTCTCGAAAACCAAAATGAGAACTAAGCAGTGATTAACAATCTTTGGGGTCCACCACCCTTCTGTGTAGTGGTAGGACATCCCTCTTAAGCCCATGAGGTCTTGGGATCGAGTCTCGGTGGAAGCAGTTTATCACCAAGATTTATCCCATGTAATTTAAGCACTAAATAAAGTAGATGTTGTCGGGCTTTTGGCTCTTTGTTGTCGGGCTTTTGGCTATTTGTTGTCGGGCTTTAGGCCTCTTTAATTAATGGTTTAACTTAGGCGGTTATCGTGCTCATCACATCTTAATAATGTATCAATGCCTCGTAACAACTAACGTAGATCGTAGTCGATTTCTCAAAAAAAAATAATAACAATCTTTGGGTATTTCACGAAGACGTGGATATCAGTTTATTAAGGTTGAAAGAGTTGGAGATATTATGCTTACGTTTGCCAGCATTTCCTTATAATGTCTGCAACAACAGGATCCATGTCATTTGGAACATCAAGACGACGATGCTGAAATCCGACAGCTCCAACAACTTGCATGGGGTTCATCCCTCCCCATGGTTGTTGCATAGTTGTGAGCTCCCATAATATCACTCCAAAGCTATAAACATCACACCTGCAAAGTTCCGTACCGGTTTCTGTAAATGAGTTGAAATACAAAAAATATTTCAAACTACAACTGAAGCTCAAACTTTCACAGCAAAAAGAAGCAGACGTACTTTTCGTCTGAAGGCTCATTGCGTAAAACTTCAGGAGCCATCCATTCAGCCTGTGAAGAGAACGAAAAAAAAATTCATGCTATCGAGAACCTAATTTAATAAGAAGGGGATATCCATTGTCAGTTAGAAATAGTCCCACATCAACAAAGGGTACTGTCATAATCATGATATATTATCGAGGATCTCCCACTCATTGTCAATTTGTTTTGACCTGGATGTCCACAAATTTAAGATGGAGTCAGATCTAGGCCTACATATAATAGGCCCACCTACACATCAATGTGCTCCATGTCGCCCAACAAAAAAGACATGTGGGGTTCGAAGAAAGCTACACGTGAGGGGGCATGTGAATAGTCCCACATGGATAAAGAACAGTCTCATGATCAACAATATAATATAGGGCCTCTCCGCTCATTGGCCATCGCTAATTGGTCCTGAGTTGGATGTCCAACAACTTAACAAGTACCGCTATAGTTGATGAAACAACCTGGAACAGAATATTGTTCCAGCAGTTTCCCGAACATCAATGAAAATGAAGTGCCTCATTCGTATGCCTCAATGACTACTACAATAACAGACATAAGAGAATTCTATATGGCTTACCGTTCCAGCAGTTGACCTTGAAGATAGAAATGTACTATGCTTCATTCTTGATAATCCGAAATCACAGACCTTGACAACCCAATTTTTATCAACAAGTAAATTTGGCGACTTCAAATCACGATGAACTATTACTGGTGTGCAAGTGTGCAAATAGTTCATACCCCGGGCCTGAATATCCAGTTATAAATGATAAAAGTTACTCAGATAACCAGGAACCACCCACTCATCGAGTTTATTATTAAAAAGTATTTGAGAAGAGAGGTGATTATGATGGATCATACAACATCTAGAGCCATCCTCATACGCCTCCTCTCATCCAATTGAGTGCTCGGGCGGTGAATTAACCTGTACAAACTACCTCTGCAAGAGAAAAAATATTAACAATTCAATTCCAAAAACAGATTTTAAAATATTAACAAAACCATGCCCTAAATAAATAGTGATACATAAGTACATCCATGCAAAGGAAAAAACTAAGTAAAAACGAATTAAACTACAAAAATGATAACCTAGTTCCTCTTCCTTCAAATCAAATATCGTTTTAGTCACTCATATAAAAGGATGAACAGATATAAGGCACCTTCACTTGTTAATTTCATTATACACAATAGATGGAATATTTGCAGCATAACTTTAACATTTTATCAATTTAGACCAGGCAATCACACACAAAGTATGAACAATATTATTAACCTATCACAAGAATATACTTTAAAAAAGCACGAGGAGAACGGAACTCTTGCACGATCAAGAAAAGCAATATTTGCATTTTAAGCCAATAAAGAAACCAATCTTAGATTACGAATCAACAACATAAAGTTATCAGTTGACGCATAGTAAACACATCGGAAACCATTCAAATTCCTATAGTTTCAACCTGTGTAACAGGAAGATTACTCTTCCGGATATTGACATGTCGGAAATTGAATTCTCGTATTTGACACTCGGTCCACTTGCATACTCATTCCCAATACTTTTAAATTTTAATAATATTGGCGGTACGATTTCAGATTTTATGTGCATTTTCTGTGACTTCTGTAAATTGGTGCTAAGACTATACAAATATTAAACACCAGACTAACTTAGCATCTTTTGTATTCTTCAAGCGACAGGATTGACCTAAAAGTATTAAAGTAGAAAATGCTAAACCAAGAAAATACAAGAACACCAATATCCCATAATGATCTTTTTGTCCCCATATCTGCAACATCGCACCAGCATCAGGGACGGATACATGTACCTATGTCCTTTTTGTATAGGTCTCAACGACATCCCGTGCATGAATTAACCAAGAATTGTGTGGAAACACTCATTGAGAATACAAAAATCAGTACAAATATATATGACTTATAAACCAACATACCTGGGAAGAAATTCTGTGACAATTGAAAGATTTGGAGAGCGGGTGACAGCTCCCATGAAGAGCACAACATTTGGATGTCGCAATCTTTTCATTATCCGGACCTTGAGAAACACAAAATTGTATGAATGTTCTAAATCTTATACCAAGCACCAAGTACATAATTCGCGCATCATTTTTTTGTTCGCGTTTGTGTGTGAGAGAAAGAGAGACAGCCAGACAGAGGCAGAGAGAGAGAGAGACGGAGAGACAAACAGGTACCTCACTTCTGAATTCTTCAAGTGCATCGCCAGAAATGCCTTGGTCCAAAAACTTCTTCACAGCTACTTCCTGATAAGATTGAAGACCCATAGTTGTGTAAGATCAATAAGATATCTAAAAAGAAAAATACATTGTAAACTCAGTTACCCTTTTTAGTATTAAGGAACAAGGTGTTTCTCCATAGGTTATGAGGATATAAATAATTTTATCTCAGCGGAGATTGAAAGCTCAGCCTTGTTTATTTTATACTGTAAGTGGTCCAAATAAGTGCTCAGGAATGAGGTATTTTAAGGGCAGATCTGATGAGTACATTATTTAACAATTTCAAATACAAAGTCCCGAAATGGGACTTGTTTGCTAAGACATTCCATGACACAGCTACTTCATGACATGCTCCTTTATCCTTCTCAGAATGATATTACAATTCTATCTAGTGAGCACAAATTTTTAATTCTTATTTAGTAACAGAAGATACCACTAAAAAGAAAAGAAAAATCAGAATCATCGTTTAGGAACTCACTGTTCCATGCCAATCCCCATGGTACACTTCTCCATATGATCCTGTGGATAAAGAAACAAGGTGATGCACATAAACCATTATAAAAGCAAATACAACTTGTTAACCTGATGTCATCATTTCGAACATAAATTTGAAATAAGGAAATGCATAGTTCCATACCAAGGCCAATACGTTCACCCAAACTTATCTCTTCCCACGGTATTTCCCACTCTGCAACATCATCAAGTGTTGTATCAGATCTTGCGCTTTCATTTCCCGCTGATTTATCCGAGCCTCTATCAGCTTCAGGAACCACATCATGATCTTGTTCCCCACTTCCTCGTGGCTCAATCTTTCCACCATCTGCAGTTTCATCAACTCGTACAGTTTCCATATCATCAAAGCCCGAAGGACTAGTAGGCACTTGACCGGGAATTTCGAATTGCTCATATCGTCTACGAACTGCAGTTGTTGCAACAAATGCTGCAGCAGTAGCAGTTGCTGCAGCTGCTACAGGAACTTCAAGGCTTGAATCCATGTTTGATTTAGCTGCAGCAACAACCATTGAAGATGCAACGACTGCTGCTGTTGCTGCAGCAGCAGCGGCAGCAACAGGCACTTGTTTTGCGAACTTCACCGGCGGAGTTTCCTGCCCTAAAGCAACGGACACTTCAGAATCTGATAAACGAGGCAATCCAGTTCCTTCCAAGACGTCTAATGACCTGCTAAAGCCCAACCCCTCCACGGGCTTTAGATGATCCAATTCTGGTTTGAGCGGACCAGCTTTAGATCTCACACCTTGGTGAGGAAGGGGTGGAATATTTCTTTCGCCCTTACGCCGAATACCATCCCTTCGTCTCCTCTCTTCATCTTTTTCTCTCTGGTTCCTTTCTTCGACCACCAATGCATTTGCATGTTCGTTATAAACTTCAGTGAACAAGTCAGGAGGTGCAACGACGCCACTTTCAAGCAATACATCATGAAGCTTTTGAGCTAACTGTGGGTTCTCTTTTGCAGCATTAATCATGTATTGTGAAACATCCTTCACTTTCATTTTACGTGCTGCTGGGGAACTCAAACCTTCAGTCCAGGAAGGAGATCTTGCGTGCATGAAAGGATGAGTGTGTCTGTTTGAAAGCTCCCGAGCCATAGGCTTCTCAAGCTTTCTTTGATTTGCTAAATCATTAGACAACTTAACTTCCAAGTTGGATTTGAAAGATTCTTGTGAAGACCCAACTTCTAAATTTTCGAGACCTCTAACCTCACTTGAACCATCTGTGCCTTGATTCGTGGACCTTGATATCTTATTTGTATCTTCAATCTCCGAAAATCCCTCTATTGAAGTTGTAACTTCGCCACTGGAAGAGGGTATATGAGGATAGTCAACATCTCTAAGAAACGGAGAGACAGGAACGTAAGGTTCTTCACATGCTATTTGGGGTCCTGCTGCATCAGCCGGGATAAGCGTTCCTGGCGCTGCCATTAGATCAACAATGTATTCCCTGACATAAAGATTCACCAGCTTATTTATCAGATTGCTGCCTCTTTCTTCCTGTTATTTGTTCAATAACATGGTATCATTCACATTATTGTCCTCAACTCACACGTTTAAGATTATAAACTTTCGTCCACAAAACATAAAATAAATTAAACTTAAAATGAATAAATATAGATATCATGTTAAATATTATGATGAATTCGTCTTTAAAAGGGTTCAATTATCTCACGGTATAGGAACTAAGATATAACTAGAATACAAAAAATTGAATATATAATATATATACATGAATCGGAAAAGTTTACTGCGGACAAAATATGGGTTCTTAGAATTTAGGACGTTTCAATTTGATGCACAAACCATAATACATCACAAATAAAAAAACCACACCCCCATTAAAAAAACTGACCGCAGGCATGATTTTATTCTAAGAGAAGTTAAAATAACAAAACCAACCAAGTGAGGAGGGAAAAGGGATTACCTTCCATCATCGAGCCGTATGATATTCATCGCCGCATCATGAGAACCAGTTAACTGCTGTCCTTTAACTAACCAGCATGGGATGCCCACACTATCCGCCAAAACCTACAACTCAATTTAAAACCAAAAGGTTAATTTTGCACTTTTAGCGTTAGCAGTATATTGACTATTTATGCCAACATCAAGAATAACTTAAAACAGGAAAAGAAAACAAACACTAAGAAAGTTAGGATCTTTCGAATAGAAAAGACAAGCGCCATGTTCCAAAGAATGTCAATGTCGTGAAAAAATCAGGTAATAATATTAAACAATTCATGTAATTTTACAATAAAGCTGACAAAAAAGTCAGGTAAGAAGACTATATAGTTCAATTGCAAAATCAAACAACTCCGAAGGCAGCTATATCAGGTTAGATATGTAACTGATGCTCTATAGTTTTCTTATTAAAGCTAGGGAAGCCCTTCACTTGAGCAGATTAGCCACCATGTATATGGACTTCCTAATATTCCCTGTATGTGACGTTCAACTTATGCTTCGTCTAGATGAAATTTTTTCGTAGTACATCTAAGTTCTAAATTCTAGCATTGGCTTTTAACTGCTGCTAGTTATAGCTTTGTTTTCCAACAATCAAGTTTTGGAAACAGCTTTCTGAAGAATCCCTTGAGCTGCTTCTCATAATTTGCTTGAAAATCAATTGCATATAATATTAAAAATATACCTTCTTAATTTTTACCGTTCGGCAAATAAAGTAATAAATGTACTTTTATCCATAGCAAGCACAAACACAGCCTAACAATTGACTAAAATTTCTTAAAAGAACTTGGTTTGCTCCTCCATCCTCCATGGATTATTTCATGAAATGTTAGAAACAAGAATCACTTTTCCACATTATACGTCTTCTTATGTTTATGATTTGCTATAACTATGCTTTTGGGAAGGTTTTGCACTTCTTAAATATGTTCCCTACTTACTTTTAATCGTCTATAAAATTTGGGTTGAATATGAGGTATCGCGACAGAAATCTGGGCGATGGTGTATTGGGGGCTTCCGAAGGTTTGCCTTCGCGAGCACAAGTAAATTTTCAAAATGTAATAGTAAGGTCAAAAACTAATGCATGCAGAATGCATTATCCAAATAGAAGAAGCAAAACATAAACCAAGAAGAAACAAATACCATATACCAGTACCACTTGACTCATCTGTTTACCGATGCCAATATCTTGGAACCATATTAAACAAAGACTATTTACAAGTAAAATAACAAAAGTTTTATGGTATCACAAATTAAGTAGGTTAAGAACCGATGCTTAAAAGAGGAGTACCTACCTTAAAGAGAAGTGCACGATGCCGAGCCAAACCGGTTGTCAAAGAACCAAGAGGCAGCACCATGCTCCCTATAGTTGCTTTTAGTCGGTTACTAAGATCTCTCCATGCTTTCAACATGCTATCTGGATCCCCTACTGGTCCACCCATGAAGTCAGCAACCAAAGAAGCCGTTTTTTGAACCAAATCATTGCCAACAAAACCTAAAGAGTCCGACCTTGACTCCATAGCCATCACCAGAGCCCTTTGTTCAAGTTTTAAGAGGTTAGCATCAGCAGCTCTATTGACCAGCACTGCTTCCCAACTGATATTATCTGATATTGGTGTTCCTTGCAGATCAACAAGTGAAGGCATCTTCTCAGATGTGGACTCAGCCAGTATCCCATATAAATCATAGAAACCATCTAAGATCTTGTCATCATAACCAAGAGCATTGTAATTCTGTGGAAAAACATATAAATCTACAATATTAAGCCAACTAAAAAGATATAATGGAAGAGAACTTTAGGAAATAATGAATCATATAAAACATTATTAACTTGCCAACCAAGGAATGAGGACCTGATAGATTCAAAACTTAAAAATATTTTTTGATAGTCTGTCAGATTTATTTTGCTCTCGTACACTTTCTTGAAGGATAAAGGATAACATTGTGCACAAAATCACCAATCATCCAATATTTTGCACCTCATTGGCCCCAACTCACAAGGCGGTGCTGAATTTGCTGTTATTTTGGAACAGCTTGACATGATATCTCAAAAATGGGTGGGAGAAATTATACATTTAGGAGAACATTGTGACACGGTTTTCCCAAATACTAGATAGTAATATAATCAAGATTCTTATAATATACAAACTATTAATTTTGGACTTTGAAGCTGAGAGCAACGACAGTTTGCTGAAACACGGTCTTAAGACTTTGGAAGATTTAAGACTATGCATACAATGCATATTTATCCAGTATAAAAAGAACTATAATGTCATAACTCGTAAACTTATAATCTGAGGAAGAAAAAACAACTTAAGAATGGTCGTTCTACGTCTTAAATATATAGATGAAATGGAGAAAAAGAAAAGGAGTTCTAATTTCGCAAGTTCAATATTGTCAACAAATTGGTTAAGCCAAGACAAGTGATCAATCTCCAGGCATGTTTTTGGCATGGAAACTTAGACCATCAAGGAACTGTTGTTTTCTCCACGTAGAGAATTTAAGGACTACAGTTCCAATATTTATGGGGCCCAACTACGACGAATGGGACCTAGTTGCGTCTATCTGTTGCCATTGCCAAAGATATGAGTTTTTGACAAGAGAAGGCCTATAAGACAATCGTTGGAGCTGGTTCGTTACAGAGCCTTTTGCATTCTTGTTCACTCTTTTGATCTGCTTATACTGAATAATTGTGCTCAACTGCCTGATTTTCTTCTAAAATTTACTGTACTAAAAAACTCATGTTATGGTGGGCGAAATCCTAATAAGAACCTCTAAATTGTGTCTTCCTATGCACTTTCCATTGTCCACTTTTGGATAAATCATAAATGTAAGCAGTCACAACTTCTAGTTCCATGCTAAACTGACAGAGCATCAAGTGAAAGGATTGCCATCCAAGACACAGAGAAGATACGAACTGACGACTGTTGGTCACTCTCTCATAGTATCGGTCCTTTAATTCCTCGACTTCTATAATGTCCAATATGTGATGAAGTGAACTACTTGGCTTTACAATATACTTAGAAGTTTCATTGTACGAAAAATGTGCACTATCACTATAACATCATCATACTCACTATTAAACATATATCCCTTGCTTATTGTATAACTAGAACTCACTCAAACAGATTGAGATATTAGAATTAGAGGCTGTTAATATAGAGTATAAGCATACATGCCAATGTGAAAGAACAGATTTACACCCTGAATTCGTGATTATGTGTTTTCGTAGTTGGCCATCCACATTATGCAAGTAATTACTGGCCTCCTTGTCTAACTCATTTACTTTAATTCAAAGTAAGAAGTAAGATAGGGAAAAGGGATGAGTGAGAAGCTAACCCAGTATCTATATGCAAGAACTTCAGCTGGAGTGTTCTCTGGAAGGCAAGAACCCAAACTAATTTGCTTAACTGCCTCAATCTGAACCGCCTCTGGATCCTCCCTCGCGCTTAACTCTAATGCCAATTGTATCTGATATTCCTCTTCTACCTCAGGGTCCCGCGAATTACTTGACTCCGAATCACGCCCCACCGAATCCAATACAACATCCAAACCACTTATACCAAAAGAATCAGAAGGAACTTCTTTTCTCTCTCCTCTACCCACATTCAAAGAAGATGAAGGACTGATATTATGTCTGTTAGTAACAGAGTTTAACCATCCAGATAAACCAGAAAAGGATTTTTGCTCAGAAGTCTGAGAAGGGGAAACTGAATTTGCTGAACTATCACTTGACCTATTACCCCTAGATGACATGGAACCAATACCATCTTCTGATTGGCTAGGCATAATATGAAGCTTCTTTAGAAGGTTTCTCATGTTGGTTCTATGGGGTATTGAATTTGATGCTAAAGAACAGGGATAAACAGTAACAGCATGGTCATATCCCTCTCCATTAACCTCACCAACCCAAACATGAAATCTTCAAAATCTCAGTCAGTAAAGAAGATTTTAAACATTACCCATCAATTAAAATGCAAAAAGTAAGCATTTGAAGCAATACCCATCAAAGTTTATGTCAAATCAACAATACCCAGAAGTCCAGATTGAATAAAAAAAACCTCTTAGACTCACTCAAAAAACAACCCTCAAGTGTTCTTTAAGCACATAGAGAAGTTGAGAAACAGAACATAAACTACAAAAGAAAAACTGATCAATCCCTATTCTTCATTACCTTATGCAAAATTGAATTCATAGATAACTCAGTAAGAGGAATCGATCGATGGATGCAGTTGTTGCTTCGTTTCTGTTTTCGAGAGAGAGAGAGAAAGTTTTAGAGAGAGAGGCAAGTTGGTAGTGGGACCTGAAGACGACCCACTTGAAAGAAGGGTGGGATGATAAGTAAGTGTATACGGAGGGAGACCCAAAAGAGAGGTGATGTCTTGGTAGTGGTCTGTGGGGGTGGCTGTGAGCAAGAGGGAAGGAAGGAGGGAGCAAAAGAGAGAGAGTCTAACTGAACTCTTCCAAGTCCCAAGGCCGGCATTGGTGGGAACTCTTGTGGTGAAAACACTGAATTCTATTCAACTTTCTCAATTTTTAATGAGAAAATTCCTGAATTTATATCAATTTTTTTTTTACAAAGTACTCCAACTTAAGTTTTATATGTTTTCAAAAATTGTACTCTAAAATATTATTGACCTCACAAATATAAATTGAGCAATGACTAATCAAAATTGTACTGAAAAATAGAGCAATCCGTAACTTATTCTCAGTCTGTCTACATCTAGATTGTTCATTTGAAAAGGTCATTTAACAGTAACGACTCAGGATCTTAGTTGAATTTTTATTGAGTAATGACTAATCAAACAAATGGGATGAGCTCATGGGTTATTTAGCATTTTCTTTGGGATCTTTAAGTAATTTCAAATATAAATTAATCAGAAATGAAGTAGAAAAGATTGTAGGAGTTTTTTTTTTGATGAAAGATTAATTGGGAGCAAGAAGGGTCAACCCTAAGTGGGTCTCACCAGCATAGTTCCTCAAGACCTCAACTACGATCTTAATAAAATATTGAAAAAGGTATGCTAAGAATAATATTATATTTAATTTGTTAGTGAGGATTACTTTTAAACAAATAAGAAAATATCACACAAAAATAACATATATATATATATATAGATAATGTAGTTGAAATCTCATTGTTCACTTACTCTAAACATTATTAGGCAGCCATTCTCTTACAAAAGTTATCTCCCACCTAATAGAAGGAAAGATATTGGGTGTTCACATTTGTCTTATACCCCAAATACAATGCTTCAAACCATTGAATAGGGAAGACAGATTTTATGAGGCCCAATTCTTCACTAATATGTTGTGGTTTGGGAATGATTGTTTTGGTGCAAATTCTACTTATATTTTTTTTTATAGATGCACTATTTAGTGGTCTTTCAAATGAAAACGGTTAGTGAATGACATAAAGGAAAAAACTAAAACATAGTATTCTAATTGAACTATCAGATTTGCAGACGATAATTTATAATCCGAGTACATAAAATGAACTATGACTAAATATTTACGTAAAGATGATTTTCTGTTAAAACTATCGTACAAAACTATAAATAACTTGGGCTACTTTCTTTATGGCACACCCCATTTGAATTGTTCAATTAACTTACCAAATTTTTTGAATTATCTTAACTATATTAGCATGCTTTGCAAGTTTAAGGTCGTTGTCTCTGTGTAGGTCATATAGCGTGTGGCAGGAGAAACTAAAAACTAAAAGAAATAAGATGTCAACCAATGCTATAATAAGGCCTTTTTTTAGTCTATCCAATAGATAATAATCTACATAAAGTTTAGTTGAATTAGGTCACAATGTGATATCTTACATGACTTGGTCATTTTGATGATTTCCTATTTTAGTAAGGGAACTCAATATTGAAACTAAGAAGAACACACAAATTTGACAAATGCCTGCACTGTTTTGCCTTCCTTTCATTTAAGCATGAAATGAAAATTACAATTGCCATATCCACCAAAATGTTCATACTGTTTTAGTGATATTGATAATGGTTACATTTTATTATGTCTGTTTTGATTTTTAAATAAGGATTTCGAGCGATGAAGTTAACACTCAGACGGACGGAGTTAGATAGGAGTATGGTACGTGGTAAGTTAGCTACTTATGGGTGTGCCTTCAATTTTTGTCATTTGCATAAATAAGATTTTCAGAAAAATATATATGTGTGATTATAATGAATATTCAAAAACTATTTCAAATCCATTTTACTCTTATATGATTTTGTGAAATCTGAAATAGCAAATGGTGAGGTTTTGGGTGGAAATATGCAAGCTATTTATTGACAGGCTCGCACTTGAAAATGATAAGCAATTATGAGTTGATGAGAGCGTGGTAGTTGATATAAATAATCAGATAAATGTCAGTGGGGATTGATTCCATCAATACAATTGACCTAACTTTCCATTCATTTTTTCTTGTTGTAAAACTTTCAATTCAATAGCTTAGAAAATAAAGTTAAGAAATGGGTTCGCCCAATCAATCGCCGTTCCAAAACCTAATAATGGATTTCTTTCTTTATTTGGACATCGACCCACAAAATTTCAAAGAATGGGTGTACAGATTTGGTAACTACTTATGTTAAACATTATTTATGTTGATTTAATCAGGAAATTTAATCAGTATTTTATAAATAGTTCAGTTTTTATAAAACTTTGCAGGCAGGGAGTACCAATTGTGTAGGCGGGAAGCACCAACCAATGGTGGCTTTGTCTGTCATACTGACGGAGCTTTGGAAGATTTAAACGGAAAAATGTGTTACAATCAGGGTCGTGGCTGACAATTTTGGGGTCCAGTGCCGAACCTTAATCAATGCCCTTTTACCCAAATTCGAAGTAGAAAAAGTTTTTACCCGCGAAATAATAAACAAAAATTTGAAATAGTTTACATGTAAAACGTTATAATATGAACCCAAATTAATAGTGTGTTTTGTGATTGTCTTAACTAAACAAAACTCTTTTCATTTGCATAGGATTTTACAGAAATTAGCGTTTAGATTTTTCTTTTTCACACAATCTGAAATTAAGGTTTGAAAGATAGACTGATTGAAAATTGTAAAAAAAAAAAAAAAAAGTCATATACGAATTTGAAAGTGGGAGAGGTCGAGAGAGAGAGTGAGTGTAAGAGTTGGGTGCCACAACTTACAAAAAAAAAATATGCTTTTAATAGGAGGAGATGAACCCAAGACCTAGAGTACACAAATGAAGCAATGTTACCAAATGAGCCAGGATCCGTCTGATGATCTAACTTACTATGCTTAATTAACTAATGGGACCCTTATGGTGGTGGGCCTAGTGTGTGCACCCTGCCCGCACTGGCCCATCCACGGGCCTGGCTACAATTAAGGGAAAGTCATAGCGGGCGGCAACCCGTCGTTACCAGAGAAATAAACAATATTCATACACAAGTTGCAAGGAGTAGAATTTGTTATAGTGATGATGTTTAAAAGTAACTTCTCGAGAATGGTCATGAAGATTATCATTGTGCCTTCAAGTTACTGTTACTCCATGGCACACATAAGTGAGGAGATTGGGAGATACTTGCAAAGAAACTCGGAAACTTAAGTTATTTCAGTATTGCAGGTAATGAGTCAACGACCTCAGAATTAAGGGTCTGTTTGATACGTGGGAAAATAAAGTTAGAAAATCGATTTTCTTGAGAAAATCAGTTTTCCACTGTTTGTTATGACACTTTAGGTGAGAAAGTCACTTTGTGATGGAAAAAAAAGTAGGAAAATTGTCCCATTTATTTTACCATCTCCAACGTTGGAAAGTCAATTTCTTACCCACGCTAAAAAAGTCACGCTCTCTCTCCGCCAATGAGGGTATTTCGGTAAATTCACGTTTTATTTCATTCTCCCTCTCTCTCGGGCAGATCTGAGAAGGAAGGCGCTAGAGAAAAAACGAGAAGAGAGAGATGTTGGAGAGAATCAAAGATTTGCACCAATAAATTGGGGAATATAACTTAAATTAGAAACAAACTTTCGAAATTTCTTCTTCATGCCGATTAATTTCGAAGTGCACTATATGTTGATTGAGGAAGATAACTTAAATCTAGGGTTACCAAAGGTAAACAGACATGAAGCTTTCCTCATCGATTGGGGAAGATAACATAAATGAGAAGAACCAAACTTTCCTCATCTTGATGTTGATATTGACAGTGAAGGTGATGATTTAAGCAACAAAGGCAGTGAAGGTGATGATTCAAGCAGACATAAGATATTCAACAAGCCGATGAAGACCCACTTTAGGATTTTTTTTTTCATCATCTTGAGTTATAAGATCTGAATTTGATGAATTTCTGTTAATGGCAATAAAGATTGCTTTATTGATTCATGGTTTGTAGAGTTTTTTCTTTGGTTCTTGATCTTTATACCTGAAACCCCATGTGGTAATAGGAATAGGATGAACTAGAGAGAGAGAGAACCAGGATGATGAATATTGGTTAATGGAGACTGCTAAGGGTGCTCATCCTTATTTCAAAAGGGCACCCATTCTGAGTAATTTTGTGTGTGCCTACAGTAATTTTGTGTGTGCTTTTAGACAGCTCCTTAAAGGCACTCACGATTTTCCCACAACCAACCAAACACTTGGAAGCTTGATTTCACATGTGAATGATTTCACTTTCTTTCCCATCCGAAAAAAATCGATTTTCTTACTCGGACTTTCCAACTTATCAAACGGACCCTAAAGATCAAATCCCTTTTCAGATCATATATATGTTATTCATTTACAGTTGCACGATGGTAGTAAATCAGCGGCTTAAAACATGCCACTCGGCAAAGACATTAATAGAATATTTTTAGCATAGCGGATATGATTGTCTTTTGAGATAAACCAAGCTGTTATTCGACACTATCTTGCTTGTGATAAGTTTTACATAAATATTTTTTGTCAAGATGAATCGTCTATGATCCGATACTAGAGATTCTCATCCATTTTCCCTCAAGAATTGGTATCTTTAGAAATAAAATACCACAACCAAGTACTGTATCAAGAATGGCATTTGCCTCTTATATACAAGAGAGGCAGAAAAAACACCAAAAGATTAGCAAAGGGTAAAGATGTCCTTAAGTAAAGTCACACACTATTAAGATTAAGTTTGAACCCTAATTACTCTTGAACCAAAGTTCTGCTTTCAAGTTGTGAATTTAAGTCACAAGAAGTCAAGGAGAACCGTGGAAACTGATGGGGATGTACAAGGTGATATCCAGCTTAGATGTATCATGTATGTACGTCGGCTATCAAGAGAAGGAACGTTTGTTATGTATGGGTAGTAAAGTAGTGTTTGGGCGGCTTTGTTTGTCTTTTGGCTTTTAATGCCAAAAAGCGACTGAAAAGCAAATCTGACTTTTCGTTTTTAATTCCTTCTAAAGAGAATTTCTGACGTAACGAACGCTGTCCCGAATATTACCCGAGATTCAAAATCCAACGAGTTGAAATATGGTCATGTGCAAAATTATCAACCGCTAGCACTTTGTTAAGGTCTATGCTTGCCCCAACACAACATTAGTGGGGTGATCATGTGGGAAAACAAATTAAAATTAAAATTAAAATTATGGGGTACAAACATTTAGGTAGCAACATAAAAAGGCAGCCACATTAGGGAAATCAAAATAGTTTTCGCGGTGGCAAATTGTAAAGGAAAGATATGAATATATTTTCCGAGAAAACAAATTTTAAGGAGAAATAAAACATTTCTTCTTCTTTATCATCATCTTCAAATCCGACCACCAATTCCGACTACCACTTCCGCCCATAACCACCACCACCATTTTTTTTCTTTTTGTTTGTTTTCCTCTCCTCACTCTCAATCTCTTATTGTTTGTCTCTCACAATTATCGCCCCCCTCTCTCACTCACAATCTCACTATCTCCGCCCCCCCCCCCCCCATCTCTCTCTCTCTCTTTCTCCCTCTCTCTCTTACAGTCTCTCTCTTTTATACACAGTTCCAGCGAAGGAAAGCTTTTCCTTCGCCGGAACAAGACCTCAAGGAGGGTTTCGTCTAACCCTCCTCGAAGGTCGGTCGACCACAAACTTTTCGTGGACAGTCGGGCCACGAAATGGTTTGTGGGGCGACCAACCACGAATTCTGAAACTGCGAGAATGTTTGGTGGTTGAGTGAAAATGTTTGGGGAGCGAATATTAGGGTTTGGTGATTGGAGAAACCGAGATACAATGAGAGAGAGAACGAGATATAGTGAAAGATAGGCACTGAGAGCGAGGGAGAAAGAAAGATGCAAATGATGATGGTGGCGGCCGGATTTTGGTGATGATGGTGGTGGCCGGATTCCGGCGGCCCTTGCCGGAATGGAGAAGAAATGGTTAACAAATTTGTTTTCCCCCTAATAATTATAATATATACTGGTCAACTAAAGTTGACCAGTTTTTGACAAAGTCTTTACACCCCATATACTATTTTGATTTCCCCAAAACATTGACCCAAAAAAAATATGTAATCTTTTGTTTCCTCCGAACACCAACTCACCCTTAATATTTTTCAATTTGTTCCCCTTATCTTCTCCTCCCACCACCACTACCACCGCCACCGTCACACACCACCATCACTCTAAGTTTCGACAAAGGGCCTTCCAAAACCCTTGGCTGGTTTGATAAAACCAAACGTTGTTTCGTCTGAATCTGGGATCTCCATATCTGGGCGAAGAAACTGTCATATGGATTCGGAAGCTCTAGAATTCAGATGACCTCCGTCTGGTTTCTAAACGGAAAAGAGAAAAAGAAATGGAGAAGAGATAAAAGAAAGGGGGAAGAGGAGAGATAACAGGGCAGAAGATAGAGAAAAAGATGGAAATAGATAACCAAGAAAAATTGAATTCTAGCAAGGGTCGCTGGCAGAGAGTTGATCAACGACCCTTTGTCGGCGACATGAGAATATGTTTAATTTTGGTTTTCCCACCCTATAAAAATGTGTACCCTGCAAATTGTTATTGTTTCCCCAAAACTGACTATCAATATGCAACTGCAAATCGAGTTTGCAAGATATGCAACTCAAGATTATATTCTCCAAAGCCTGCAAATCATGTTGCAATCTATATTTTGCAAACACATGTTTACAGAACTTGTTTTTAAACACTTGTTTGCAAAACAGATTGTTGTAAACATATGTTTGCAGAACTTGTTTGTAAACACTTGTTTGCAAAACAGATTGTTGCAAACACATGTTTGCAGAAAAACGTAAGAGAAGAAAACGTCATTTTTTTCTTGAAAAAAAAAATATTGAAAGTGGATCTCGTCAGAAAGCTAATGAAAAATCATTTCTAAATATATAATTTTGATAGGTGTTATAGATTTTCAACTTTTAAACGAAAAAGAGGAAAAGAAAGGAAGAAAAGAGAAAAGAAAAGGGGAAGAGGAGATATAGCCTGGTAGAAGATAGAGAAGAAGATGGAAATAGATAAACAAGAAAATGAATTCTAGCAAGGGTCGGTGGCAGAGAGCCGATCAACGACCCTTTGTCGGCGATATGAGAATATATTTAATTTTGGTTTTCCAACCCTATAAAAATTTGTACCCTGCAAATTGTTATTGTTTCCCCAAAAATTGACTTTAATGTGGGAAATACAAGGATTTGAGTGGAAAAAAGGTGGGGGAAAATTTCCATTTTAAGTCCAAAATTTAAAGGCTTCTATCTTAGCCTCGTCTCAAACATCAATTCCATTTTTCTCAATTTTTTTTTTTAAAATTACTCAATTTCCTCTAAATCTTCTCACTTTCGTCTTCATCACTTCCTCTGTTGCCTCTTATTAGTTGCTCCACTTCTATCAATGGATTTTCTTGAAATACATTTATAAAAAATTATAATATTCAAACTTGTTCTTCACGAGTATATCTTCTTCTTATGAGGAGGGGTTGAATTTTGTTCTCAGACACGGGGGTTTCATAGAAGAGAACGAGTGTCGAAATTGTGAGGGAGGGAGTAAGAGAGAGAGAACTTTCAATTTTTGGTCGGCGTGGTGGTGGTGGTGAAGATGGAGAAGTGAAACTAAAATAAGTCTTCCAACCTTTGGACAAAAAAAAATCCTCATGCTCTTTTTGCAACCAAAATCCTGATATTCCGTCCAACCAAAATCGTATTCTCAGTAAGGGCGGTCATTTATTAATACCCCAATCAATCTTTATCATCGTGATTAATTAACTAACTCAATCTTAGAAACTTTGAGTGTCGCTAAGGATTTTTAGACTTTTATTTCAAAACTCTTTCTTGTGCAAAACTCATAAAGATCTCAAAAGAATACTTTATTTATAGAAGAGTGATTTTGTGGATACAACAGTCATACAACGGCTATATAATAGATTATATTTTTGTAGTTAAAATTTTATTCTAACAAATTTTGAAACTAAAGGCCAATAATAGAAATAAGTTGGATCAACTATGTCCACAGAAAAAAAATGTTGTATATCTAATGTAATTGGGTTGTATGAATAGTTCTTTTACTTTTAAAATGTCTTATTGATACATCTTTAACGAGCTAACTCAATATTTATAACCCGTAAAACAATTAATATAAACACTCTTTTCCATATCTTCATAGTAACAAACTAATACTTTCAACCTCAATATTCATGTTACGCAAGTAAATAAAGGAGCTGATAGGTGCAACTGGAGAGTTTTTTTTAGGAGAGAGAGGGGCCTCCATGACGTCATCATAGGCGATTTTCCCCCTTTCCTTTTCACTCGAGCCCTAGAAATCCATCACCATTAATTTCATTTTCAATCCTTCAGCAAATCCAATCTGCAACTGAATCATTTAGGTTGATCAAATCTAAAGCAATTTACCTTTCTTCATTCACCTATTTAATCTCTTTATAACATACACCATAACCTAGGTTTTCTTAAATCAAATTTAGATCTAACAAATCAAACCTAGGTTTTCTTAAATCAAATTTTGATTTAACAAATCAAACAACCTAATGGCAAGAAGGATAACTTGATAATCTAGTCTCTTACTAACAATTTCGACTATAAAGCATCATCAGCCGAAAGAATAGTAAAATACAGCGAAGCAACTTGGAAGTGTAAAGTTGTTAGTCACTCTAATCAACATCATCTTCAATCAAGGGGTTCTCTAAATTGTAGAGAAATTCACAGCAGTAAGCTCTTCACCTACATGCAAGGGGAGTACTTCAAACCTCTATATTTTTTTCTTATTAATAGCCTTGATTCTTAGTATCTTCCTAGTTTCATCATGTGTTTTGGTGATATGAATTCCTCTTTTCTCTACTAGCCTGAGTCTTCTTTCTTTTTTTTCAAATAAGATATATATATATATATATATATATATATCTCTTCTCTCCATAGACAAGGGCATACAAAAACCAGGAAAGTCCTTATTTTTAGTTTATCTTCTTTCAAATCTTTATTCACTTCTACTTAAGTCTAGGTTATCCATCCTGTATTTCAGAATAGGTGAAATTTTCATCCATTTGAGCTTCACTTTAGATTCAACTGATGAACCTGATAATTTTGCCTTTCATCACCTGTCTTTCTATCCGGTCATGCTGAACCTTTATGCATACTTAATTCACAACACTAACCTTCGTTACAACAAGTTAGCATATAGTCAATCTACTTGCGATCGTCTTGATCGGGTTTCCATGTTAGTTTCATCCATCATTAACCGTAATCATTCTATAATCACTAATCGAACAGTAGCTGGCCACTTTGGCCTCTGGATCAGCCGAATGACAAATAGAATACATCTCAACTTTCCATTTGACCCCGGACGACACCATATTTCGAATATAATTCTCCATATAAGTCATGCAGCTTATATCGCTTATCTTCCAGCTTACTTTTTGTTAATAACTTTTGTCGTTGATTTTCATATAGATTTAACTCTTAAACCAAGTTCTGTAACATGTTCATTTCCACCCTTATTCGCAATTTTATTGCGTGCATTTGTCGAAGTAGCGGGGTATTTATACTCGGGCTATGACGGCGATCCCAATTTCCAGGTATCTGACAGGTTTCTACTTTGTAGAATTCGAATAGATATGGTCTCTTTATATGGAGAATACTGGCGGGATACCCAGGAATCATTGTTTGATTTCATCTTGCAAACATCTCTATTTCTTCAAGAAATTTTAGATGTATGCTTAATCCATCTCAAGTGTTACAGGAAGCTAGGAAAAAGTTTCATCTTTAAATCAATCAGACGGAATCTCAAGAGCAAATATCATATCATACTACAGAAGCGCTGCCAGCTTAGCAAGCTACAGAATGGAGACTGTTCGACAAATCGAAGATATTTTGTGTACTTCTTTAATTATGTTATTTTGTTTTACTACTTTATGTACTGTAATTTTAATTTTCTTTGTAGTTTGTTGTAATACTCTCTTTATATTAATGTATTACCTTTCAACAAATAAATAAATAAATAAAGGAGCTTTAAAGATTTGCGTGGGACACACAAAATTTAAGAGGTATCTATTTTGACACGCGTTAAATAAGATCCTATATTAAAACTTTAAATATAAGACTGTTTATTTTTTTCAAATATACTTTTCACTCTTTTCTTAAGTTTTGCATTGAAGATGCTTTAAAAACCAAGATTTAGTCGAATCTTAAGAATTCCATGTAATTAATAGGAAGATAAAGACAAAGAAAGTGTACTTTTGGAGAGAAGAAAAAATATTTTTGGTCCCCAATAAGTGATCAATCAGTTGTTTTGGTCTCTGATAGTGTCTGGCAATTCGTTGTGACCCCCTTCATATTTTCGTCTCGCTAAACCAATTATTGACGCAACGAAAATCTCTAAAAAACCTTAGATCTTCGTCTAAAGACTATAGAACTAAAATTATCAATGTATCTTGGAGTTGTTGTTCCTTTGTGTCGTCGCCAGAGAGATGAGGGGGAGAGGTTAAGACACTCCAACGCTCAAGTAAGTTCAGTGTTGGAAGTTGAAAATCAAGTTATTGAAGGGTAAAGATCATATCCCTTTTGACGACAAACTTGGATTGTTTTCGTAGGTTTGCATGGTACTGGTGAATCGCCAACTTAAATAAAGAAATAGGGTTAATTCCGTTTTGACCCCCGATTTGTGACCAACTGGCCGTTTTAGCCCCCATAAGTGTCCGGCAGTTCGTTTTGACCCAAAAAATTTCCTAATTGGCCCCAAATTTTTTCCAACCTCCCAATTCTACCCCCATGACATTTTTGTAATTTATTTTTTTTCTTTTTCTTTGTCCACCTCATATAACAATTACTACATCACCTCTATCCAGCTCACCTCTGTCCACCTCACCCTTCTTTACCTCTGTCCAATTCCGGTCGACAACCTTTCGCCGGAGAAGAAGGGTGAGGTGGACAGAGGTGATGTAGTAATTGTTATATGAGGTGGACAAAGAAAAAGAAAAAAATAAATTACAGAAATGCTATGGGGTAGAATTGGGAGGTTGGAAAAAATTTGGGGCCAAAACGAACTGTCGGACACTTATGGGGGCTAAAACGGCCAGTTGGTCACAAATCGGGGGACAGAACGGAATTAACACTTTATGCAAATAATTTTAGGAATGAAATTTTGAGAAAGAAGTTTATGGAATTTGAAAGAAATCTATGGAAAGAAAAGACTTTACCATTAATTTAAAGATTCGTATGATTTACAAAAGTAATTTTAACAAAGATTTTTTGGAAAGGTTTTATGGAAAGAGTTTTAAGAATGAAATTTTTCAGAAAGAAATTTATGGAATTTTAAAGAAATCTATGGAATTTTTTAAAAGACTTTCCTATTAATTTAAAGATTGCTATGGTTGTAAATAAATCTTAGGAGTTTTAAAAAACAAGAAAAAAAGAAACTGGTTGAACTCGGGCTTTTTTCATGCCGGACCGGCCTCACAACATAGGCCCAGCCCGGGATCGGAAAGGAACCCGGATCAACCTGGTCCGTTTTCCGTACGGGCCAGTACGATTCGAGCCGGTCCCGGGCCTAACTTGGCTCGGCCCAGCTTTTTGAACACCACTAGTTGGTATTTGAAATTGACCAAGATTATGAAACCTTAAGAGCATCTCCAATGCAAAACTCAAAAAAAATCTCTATTCATCCTATGTGTCGAGTTTCAATTGAGATTCTCACTCTTAAGTGACGTTAATAGAGATCCTCAATTTTTTTGTTTCTCCAATGCAAAACTCTAAACTTATCTTATTTACTTATGTGGCGTAGTTAGAAAATATAGAAGACTCGATTTCTATTGGTTGAAAATCAAATATTGATGAGTTGGACAATTAGATATATCTCAAGAGGACACTCCAGAAATAGAGTGTCCTCTTGAGATATCTCTTTTCCACCCTCGACACGTCATCTTAGAGATCCAAATAGAGTGTTGCATTGGAGATGATTTTTAAGAAAAAACTTTAAAAATCCTAAGTGGCACTCAGAGTTTCTAAGATTGAGTGTTGCATTGGAGATGCTCTAAACCTATATAAAGAGGGTCTAGTAGTTGTTTCAGTCATTCAAGTTTATCAATAAAGTTCGGTCTTTAGAGCATTTCCAATGCAACACTCAACAAAAACTCAATTAATCCAATGTGTCAAGTGTCAATTGAGTTTCTCTTTCCTAAGTGTCACTATTGAGATACTCAATTCAAAATTCTCCTCCAATGCAACATTAAAAAAAACTCAACATTTCCTTTAGACTTATAATATATAAAAGGATGATGTGGACTAATTGAAATACAAAAATAAATGTTGAGATATTCAAAAGAAAACTCAACAATTGAGTTTTCTTTTGAGTATCTCAATATTTATTGTTGCCGCATCATATTAAGATTCTAGTTTATTGTTGCATTAGAGAGTGTTTTTTGTTAAAAACTCAAGGGGGAATTACTGAAATCCCCACCTTTTCAATATGCACATTACTGAAAACCCCACCTTTCATTTATAATTACAAAAACCCCCACCTTTTTGAAATTTTCCGTCAGATTTAACAGCATGGGGCCGTTAGTGATGTGTATTGACCGAAATGCCCATTTGTTAAACAAGCCCATCCGTTATAAAGTTAAAAATCTGGGCGCCTTCGAGAAACCACGTGGGGGCAGATAACCAACTCTATCTTCTCCCACCAAGCCCCCACCGTGGGGGCCCCACGGGAACTCGCCATTTCCGAGCAGATTGGAGCAGCTCCGTAACCGAAGGCCTTCTCTCTCTCTCTCTATCTCTCTCTTGTAATCCTCCATTGAAGGTTCTCTCTCTCTCTCTCTCTCCCTTAACCGAAGGTTCTCTCTGTCTATCTCTCTCGAAGGCGTCCTCCATTGAAGGTTCTCTCTCTCTCTCTCCCTTAACCGAAGGTACTCTCTCTCTCTCTCTAGATGGTTAGATGAAATTCCAGAATCTTTAATGGTAAATGTGTTAGGGGTTGCTATGTTTAAGGGTTGTACAATCTAGTTGTACAATCTAGTGTTCCATGATTGACTTGATTCAAAACCCTAAAACGCAGAATTGAAAGGGAATTTGAAACTTAGGGGTTGCTATGTTTAAGGGTTTTAATGGGGAGAGAGATTTTCATTCCTTGATAACTATAAGAAGCACATAACTCACAGAGACAATCTGTTACCCTCATGGTCTGAGTCTGATGTCGAAGAATTCATTGCTTCCGATCCGATTCACGGTCTAACTGTATTAATCTCAATCCCTTTTCTCCTCCCTTTTTTCTTTAATGAAATTATTGATCTGGGTATTTGTTATATATGTTCTTTTTGATTGTATCAGTTCATAGATTTTGTTCATTTTACTGATTAGGTTTGTGGGTATGTCTCAGTTTTTGCTAATCTATTTTAGTGAGAGAAAATTGATTAGGGTATTTGTTAGTTCTTGATCATTTGTTGATCTCTGTACTATATTAAAATGTATCCTTTTCTGATTTAGGAGATTTATTTTGACTATTTGGGGATCTATTCTATATCTTCTTTGTGTGAATAGATACGAAAGAGGTTTGCAAACTTTAGCATGTCCCATATCATAATGTGTTCGGAGTATAGTATTGGTAAAATCTTGTGGTTTGCCATTTTGGAAGTTGGGTTTCTATCAGAAGACACCGTGCTCGAAATAAATAATCGATAAAAAATAAATAATCGATTTTATCGAGTATGGAGTTTTGTTGGTAAAGAGGAAAAAAATGGATTCAAGTGAAGAAACGACATGTAACATTGATAACTTCCCTAAAGGTAACAATTATTGTTAAGTGCCACTAAGCTAAGTATACCTACGGATTACATTTCTTTGGGTTCTTTGGTTAGTTCTCACAGAGAATCCTATAGTCGGCGAAAATTGATTGAGTACCACGAGGGGATGATTTTAAGTTTGATTTTTGTTAATTCCATGGTGAGATGAACAACTATTTTGAAGAACAAGACAGAAGGTTTTATTGCTATGATAATATATATTTTTCATTTGGCCTAGTTGTTATTGAATCAATCTTTTTTTCTTATCTTTCTTGTAAATTGATAGCTTTTAAGGAGCAAAAAGCAGTGTTGCATTGGAAATGCTCTTAAGTATTAAATCTTCTTAGTTTCGGTTCGATAATCTGAAGATCTAAAGCTTTTCACAGATTTCCATAAGAAACGTTCTAATTAAAGTTTCCCGAGTCAACTCATTCGAGTTTAAAAAGAAGGGGAAAGAAAGCATCGAGTTTAATACGAAACAAACGGTATCGAGCGCGGGATCGATCAAGAGAGAGAGAAAGCAGAAGTAAGATGGTGAAGGAGATGAATGAAGAAGATTCTCAATGTTGCCAGAAATATGGAGTACCTCTTTATGGAGCTTCATGGGTTCCTTCCATTAATTTCTCTACCCAGAAGAAACCCAACGAAGAAGACGAAAAAGAACACGATGGTCAACCTCAAGATGAGACTGAATCGGCGTCAACTCAGCAAAATTTATCGTTGGTTCTTTGTGGTGGTGGTGGTGAAGGCAGAAGTGGGATCCCTAATTCTATCCTTCTTACTCAATTCGATTCGTCTTCTAATTCTCTCTCCCCAGAGCCGGTAAATTTCTTCTTATATGATTATTTATTGTTCTTTGCAATTTCCACCTGATCTAATAAATTTTGAATTAGGGTTTGGTGTCCCATTTGGATTTGGAGTTATATCATAAATTTGGAAATATTAGGGGTCTTTAGACTAGTATGATCGTTTATTTAACTTTATTGGGGGCACATGAATGGAGTTCTAATTAGATTATAGCATCACAAA
This sequence comes from Eschscholzia californica, assembly GCF_041429995.1. Classification (NCBI taxonomy): domain Eukaryota; kingdom Viridiplantae; phylum Streptophyta; class Magnoliopsida; order Ranunculales; family Papaveraceae; genus Eschscholzia; species Eschscholzia californica. The sequence goes on along the minus strand of NW_028238198.1, from coordinate 5,474,310 downwards.
AAGGATAAAAATTTGATTTGGGTGATTTTGCTCTCAATTTGTATGTGTGGGAGCTGTTGTTATCCAACAAACAAGAAAACCAGTGTGGGTAATATGATTAATTAGGTCATGTTTATGGTTAAAGTCGAATTTATGGGAAATACTACTTAAAGCACCAAAATAGCACATCAGTGATCTGCTCAGTGCCCCCCTTTGTTTTTTTTGATGCGGCAGCACCTAGAAGTAGCACATTAGAAACTGCCTCATCAGGTGGGAACAATGTGGGTAGATTTCGTCGAGCTAAGTTGGTTCATGTGTGTTTTGTATTGGTGAACACATGAACCAACTAGGTTTAGGCAGTTCTGTTCAGTTGTTAGTTCAATATTTAATCAGGTTGAATTGTTCTAGTAGTTATAATCTGAAAATGTATTTTAAGTTCTAATGGATTGTCTTGTATTATATGTTCTTAGGTAGCTAAGCTTCGGACAGGTACTGATTTACCTTACAGAATGGCAGTTCACCCACAGGGAGATGGCCTTATATGTTCCTTCCCCGGGAGTTGTAGGTACTTTTCTTCTTCTTTTCTTTCTATTAAGTAACTAACTAGGTTTCGGCATTAACAGTATAAGACAGAAGTTTCTGTAGCTAACACGATGACAATCCAACCATGTCTATCTATTATTTGTTAGTCACAACTCACACCCAACTTGATGGAACCCTGTTTCAAATTTCTCGACTTCATTTCACTATTAGTTATTTCGCTTTGTTATCAATAACTTCATTTCTTTACTTACTACTTAGTTGTTGGCCCATGATTCATGCTCTCGCTTAGCTGCTAGAGTAAATAATAGTTACTTGGTAAAGAGAATCATGTGTTACTTCTTATGGTGATATTGTCATATAGATGGTTTGAGTGGGAGGTGTCAACGAGCAACAACACTTCCAATTTGGGACTAAAATCTTCAGAGAAGGTGCTCTCTCAGTTGGAAAATGTTGGGCAACAATTAGCGTTGACTTTTAACAGGGAGGGTTCTGTACTTGCTGTTGGAAGTGAGGTAACCTAAAGAATTTATTTATGTTTGATGTTTGAAGAGGCATCACCTGAGAAAAAAAAGTTCTTTTATAAATTTGTGATAAACTATAAGGTTTTACAAGAGGTGGATTGCACTTCATCCATGTAGAGGCAGATCCACAATCTGTACGTAGAGCAAATTGCTTCTATAGTTAACTGAAAGATCACTTCTTGTGTATGAAGTTAAGTTCACCTGGCGTGGAATTATTATCTTTTTATTCTCAATAACAATCTCTATCTCTTATAGAAGGTTAGTTGAGAAATTATAAGTGCTGAACAAGATGATATATCGTTTAATGTTGAAATTTTGGGTTTGTGCAGGATGGGCACTTAAGAGTCTTCAACTGGCCGAGTATGAAAGTCATTCTTGATAAAGCCAATGCTCACCCATCTGTGAAGGATTTGGATTTCAGGTTAATGAATTTAGTGTTTAACTGAATTGGACTACAATAAGCTTTGTAGGAGCTCGAAGGTTCATAAATTTCATTTTCCTCATGCAGCTCAGACGGGAAGTTCCTTGTTTCTCTGGGTGGTGGTGGCCCTTGTAGGATTTGGGATGTAACATCATCAACGACCGTAGCTTCTTTGGCAAAGCAAAATGTGAGTATGTAGCAATTTTGTTTTCAAAAAAAAGTTCCTAGAAAAGAAAGATTTTGAAGTGTTACAAAATTCGGCGGCTTTTCATATGCATAGATTGGGGACCATAACTCTACTCATACAACAAATTACCTAGGTTGATGGAGATTATGGGTTTGGGGCTGAGGGTCCTTTGGGACATCAAAAGCGGGCCTACACCATAGGGAGAAGGGTTGAAGGAGTAGAGCTCTGGCGACCTACTCCTTCCCGTCTTTCTTTTGCACGCTTGCATATAAGATGTATATATTTCTCCTTCTTCACTTTTCCTGATTGAAATTAGATTATGGCCTTATCCTTCATTGTTAAGAACATAAGGTTACTTTCTTCCCGTGGAATAAATTCTTTGCACTCTCTAGATGCCTAATTTAACTCCATGTCTTGGAATTTGAATGGAATATTTCTCTTTCATTTATAGGATGAGGTTTTCACCTCCTGCAGATTTTCTCAAACCGTCGGCGGTACTCAGATACTTTATATTACTGCAAATAGAGGTAATTTGAAACGACCGATTGAAAATTTCTATGTTTTTTCTGGTTTTGTTCCAACTACTGAACCATATCGTTTTCTATAGATCGAGGAGGAAGTATTGTGTCCTGGGATACCACCTCGTGGAAGAGAGTTGCTTCAAAGCAAATAGTGCGAGACACTATCTCTGCATTCAATGTCTCACCTGACGCACGACTCCTTTCCATGTAAAAGTTTTGCAATCGCTGCTGCATTTTTTTCATTTGTCTGAGAAGCATCTCAGATATTTGACGCCTTGTTCTGTCGAAGTGTGGAACTGATTAATTACGCTTCTTGTTGTTAACCATGCTGGTTTCGTTGCATTTCATTAAAAAAGATCTGGATGTTTTTGGTGTTCTGGAAATGACTTTCTTTCTGATTATTCAAATGTGCAGCGGAACAGTTCAAGGTCACGTATATGTAATTTACTCCAATAACATGAGGGTTGCTTCAGTGGTTAGAAAAGCACACCTCGGTATAGTTACTGCATTGAAGTTCTCTGATGATTCCAGGTCAGCATCCAACTCGTCCTCACTTTATATCCTCCTTAATCATTACTTAAGCTATTCAAGTATGAATTGAAAATTAGCAAAAGATATTAAAAGTGAAGCATTTTGGTTTTCAAATGCAGATCCTTGATTTCTGCATCCTTGGACTCAAGTGTGAGGGTAACACTGATTAATGAGAAGAAACAGAATGGTATGTATGCATTATCTTTCCATTTCTACTCCTTGATATAAAACCGGAATATTGGGTTGAATTTTTTTTTTTGATGAAAAATATTTGGGTTGAATTAGCAGATTACTTTTCTAATGAATAGTATATTTTGTATTTGACACACTTTAGATACTTAACTCGGTTTGACCATTTTGCTCATTTCCGAAAGAGTAAACATAAACTTCTATTTACTAAATCTTTGAAGGTTTGTCTCACTTCTGAAAGAGCCTATTTACTACATTTTGCATTATGGGCATCCGAAATACTATGTTTTGATGCTATCTATTAATGCGAAATATATATATATATATATATATATATATATATATTTTTATATTATTCTATGATATCGTATTTATCTATTTTACATATTATACGACAAGTGAGGAGACTGGTATCCACTGCACAATATTGATAATAGTAATACCGATATAGTTGTTTACTTGTTTGATTGGTTTGCTTTGTACTGATAACGATTTTATTTATACAGGAGGAGGATTGATGATATGGGTGATTATTTTCATTGTTCTACTTCTGGCATATTACCTCGGCAAAGAAGCACTTCCTATTCGAACTTGGTTTCCTCTCCATTGATGAAGGCGAGCTCCATTTGAAGTTTCTTTGAAAAGAGCATTTCATTTTTGCCCCAGGACACGAACATGAATCAGTCGAAGCAAAATAGTGGCATCAGAGTAGGTTGGTTGACAAAATTTTACTTTCGATGAAATATAAGTCAAATCTATGGGATGATTCAGTCTTGATGAAATGATACATTTGTAAGTTCTTGATCAACCCAAAACTATTAGAGGTTTTAAGAAATTATTCTGTTGGATTTGCTCTCCATTTATATAACATAATTCACTTTCTTCTACTTACTGATTTATTGATAAAAGACTTCCTTTCTCCAAAACAATGGACTATGAAAAGCAAAAGTAAAATTTTTGGAGTGAGTTAATATTTCATCCCCAGAGGAGGAAGATTAGGGCAAATGGCAATGTAATTACGAATTAAATATGGAACATATTGTGTTTCAAGGACGAACCTTGCCCTTGTCTTCATAATCATCACCATTGTCCTCTCCTACACCTTCTCTCACTCCCCTTAGGGTACAGAGAGAGAAGAGGTATACGGTGGGTTGGATATGGGGATGGTGAAGAAGTAGTATATATATATATATATATATATGTTTTTTTGGTGGTTGATAATTGATAGTCAAATAAATGGTCAAAATTAATTGACCAATTGTTAAAAAATCATACTGTCAGTCTCCGGCAGAGGCCTTAGATTTTTAGATCTGCTTCTTCAGAAGATAAAACGTATACAAAAAAGACACTACCTTCCAGAAAACCCTAAAGATAAAAATATATTCACGTGCAAAACGCACGTACTCCTCAAGTCTTGTTTAAAATCATCATCACAGGAAAAGATAAATAATACCACGTCATCGATCCGCGTAGAAAGTAATAGAATTCATATTAACTGTCGGATAGAAACTTCTTCTCGTCAAATCTCAGCTGTTCATTTCCCTCCTCCCTCTCCCATTAAACAACGAAAAAAAATAATCCCAAAGAAACAAGAAAAACACCCCACACCTTCTCTCTCTACTCCCTCTCTCTCTCTCTAGGCTAGGCATGGACTTGAATCCTTTCCTTCCAATTCTCCCAGTTCCTCCTCTCCTACCACCACCACCACCTGAACAACAATCTCATCATCAAATACCCTTTCTTCCTCACCCAAATCTAAATGAAGAAATCCACTTAATCAATCAAGAAAATCACTTTATTTCACCTCTTCCTCCTCCTCCTCCCCCGGCTAATCTACAAGAAGTTCACATCGCTCAACTCGCCACTGCTTCACCTCCCAAACATGCCCCTACCCATCTCAACCACCCTCCCTACGCCGAGGTAACTCTCTCTCTCTGTTTTCTATTTTTCTAGCTCAGTGGTTCTTAATTCACTTTAATTTGATTAACTAACCTTCGATTTTTTCAGATGATAATTGCAGCAATCACATCACTAAACGAAAAGAAGGGCTCGAGTAAAAAAGCCATAGCTAAATTCATCGATTCAACATACACAAATCTTCCACAATCTCACTCGGCCTTGTTAACTCACCATCTTGGACGATTGAAGAAGAATGGACTCGTTATTATGATTAAACACTCTTACAAACTCCCTAATAATAAATCTTCTTCTTCTTCTTCCCCTCTTCCTCTTCTTCCTCCTACTACTACTACTTCATCTGAGGGTAGCGGCCTTTTGGGTAAGAGAGGTCGTGGTCGTCCTCCAAAGCCCAAACCCATTAATGGATCTATGATGCAGCAGCCCAAGAAAGGTCGTGGTCGTCCTCCAAAGCCCAAATCTATTAATGGATCTATATTGCAGCCCAAGAAGGGGCGTGGTCGTCCACCTAAATCTGTATCTAAGCCCATTACTGTAACTGGATCAAGACCTAGAGGTCGGCCCAGGAAGGTAGATTCTGGTAATGCGATACTTCTTCTTCCAGGAGTGGTGGTTTTTGAAGACCAGAATACGGTGGTGGGATCTTCTTCAACCGGGAGACCTGTTGGGCGGCCGAGGAAGACAACCGTGAATTCTCCTTCTGTTGATGGTGTAGTTTTGAAGCCGAATCCTGTAACTAGAGCAGGAGGAAGATCAGTTGGTCGGCCAAGGAAGGACGGTGGTGGTGGTGGTCGGAGTAGTAGTCGGCTAGCGAAACAACCAATTAAGGTTTCAGCTGGAAGACCGGTTGGAAGGCCGAGGAAGGATGGTAGTAGAATAATAGTAAAGCCGAAGACGAGAAGTATTTCGACGACTGGAAGGCCAGTTGGTCGACCTAGAAAAGATAACAAAATTAGGGTTTCGGTTTCTAGTGGAAGGCCAGTAGGGCGACCAAGGAAGGAGAATGGAAGTCCGGTTGGGGAGCCTGTTAAGGAAGATGAAACTAGGGTTTTGAGTAGAAGACCAGTTGGACGACCACCAAAGAAGGTAGGGGTTGTTAAACCGGTTTCGACAGGGAAACCAGTTGGACGGCCAAGAAAGGTAAGAATAGTGGAAGTACCTCCTGAAGAAATGGAGGTGGTAGGATTGATTAATGGAGTGAACGAATAAAATAAGATTTAGGTTTTGAATTTGTTGTCTTAGTTTTTTCTTTCCCCCAATTGTTGTTGTTAATGGAAGTGTTAGTGTCTAGTTTAGTAATGAAATTGGTGGGTGTTTGTTTTGTAAGTTTGATTTTGATATTATCAAAATAATGCATACAAAAAGATGAAAATGCTCACCCCAAAATCATTTCTCATACGTGAACTTTTTTCCTTAACTTCCTACTTCATATTCTCTACTTTGTCATGAATATAGTATAAATCAGGCCTCATAATCTGTTAGAACAATCTATCTATGTTCCCAAACTTGAGCCAATTCGGAAAAACAGATAAGATGAAACAAAGACAGAGTTATTCAACTTGAACTTTCGTATCCTTGAATAAACTGAAGATAGCAATGTCGTTTGTGTTTCTTTACTTGTTTATGTAGTACTTTACATCTCACACTACATTATACAGTTTGCTGAAATAGAAACACTTGATCGGTATTCCAAAATGAAACAACGGGAAAAATACTTTGTTGGTTATCAAGATCTGGGTGCCGAAAAAAGATGTTTTTTTGGAGAATTTCTAACTATCAGTAAAAAGTGACAATCATCAAGTTGGGATGTTAGATGAATTATTGATGTGAAGAAAAATGATGTTATTGGCGTTTCCTTTGGTATAGTGAATACCCGACAAGAGCAGACATCAAAAGTGTCCAAAGGACCTGCAACAATACGATCATTCTTACTTAGATTAAAACAAAAGTTTAGAGGCAGTAATCTGAATGGGGAACACCAAATTTACCGTATTAACAGCGTGCCATCGTTCCAGCCTTCTGATACGAGATTGCATCTCTTCGATTATACTTTCCATTGGTAGACTTTCTCTGCTGGGTGAGGAATCTGTAACACTATTCCCCTGTTTGTCCAGACGTCAAATTAAGAGACTTACTCATAAACAGTTTTAAGTTCATAGATCGAGTTCATATAAATTGTTGCGGTTAAAAGTTGTAACTTGGATGGTTATGATCTCTATTACTCATAAATTCAGACAGAAGAAAAAGTAAGAGAGAAAATGAAGGGGCAAGTATAATAAGTTTCATGTGGTTATATCAGAATGCATACTATCTTAAGCTGATTGATTACCTGATGTTGTATGAAATCTATTAGTTCTTGCAGTCTTGTAGCTTGCTGATTTTGAATACCTGGTGAGCTTGCTGGCAAACTTTCCAGAATTATTTGAAGATAACTCTGTATGTAGACAAATTTAGTGAGCAAGTAAACAATAAAGCAGTTCCATATACAAAGAATATGCAAAGGGTGATGATGACCTTCGTGGTATATGAACCATCTAAGCCAAGTGCTGAACCGGCAGCAGCTACTACTTCTCTATTTGTCCCTTTAATCTGCAAATAAGGGCTTGCGGTATCTTGTAGATGATCGACCTCGATAAGAATCTAAATGAGATGAAAAGGGGTGGATGGTAAGAATAATATCCAGCTGGGTCAATCCAAGTATGATATAATAGGAGTCCTTTAGCATCTGAACTTGAAGCATGTGTAATCATGATAACTTCTATAAATTATGAGATTGACGAGATATATGAGAATATAATTATTTTATTCGTTTTCTTGTCCAACAATCAGAAATATTAACGACGACCAGCAGACAGCAGTTACTAGGGATCACCCAGGATTAGGTCACTTAAAGCTAGTCTTTCCTGAACTCACACGTTTGTTAATGATGTGGTTAACTTCCTTTCGGAGTTAATCATAGCTACCCAAGATCCAGATATGGTTTGTGTGAGGCGACTTGTCTTAAACTTACTATAGGGATATCAAGAAATATATAGGTGGCTTGTGAAGAAACGAAAACTGGTACATAATCATGTAAAGAAGAAAACAGAAAAACTCATGTTTCTCAGTTCGCAAGTTAGCTGATATGCTGTACTTCAAAGGCAAACTAGAGAAAATAAGCCAACTATTGAACTAGAAATAGTAACAGATAAGTGAAGTGGTTAAAAACCTTAGCATCTTGGTAGATTAATGCGGATGCTTCAATGTACGCTACAGCTTCATACCTGATACCGTAGAAAAAATTAAAAAGGCAGAGTGCTTGATAGAGAAAATCAATTATAATAATCATGATTTAAAGTGCAAATGAGAAACAACACCGACTGAACAATATCATGACAATCACAAAGACGACATCATTCACCCAACAGTAAATTTTAAGGAAACCAAGTGCGGGTGTTTAACAATGGAATGCCTCTATCGCATCTCAACTTTTTAAGAGTGGTCATAATGCATATTATTGAAGGCTTGATCCTCGTAAGTCGCAATAGTCAACACCAAAAACAGCTCAAATGTCCTATCGAAGTCCAAAGTATGGGAAGATTTAAATGAACTTCCACCACAATGAAACTAGTAATATGAGATGTCACTTACCCAAGATTAAGAAGACCACAAACTGTGGTAATGCTGATATCGAAATCCACTTTTGGCTGTATGATAAAGTTACCTTCCCTAATGGGCTGGTGATGTACAATTGAAGGAAGTTAGGATTTACCACCACTAAATCCACCTGTAAATAATTATGCAAAAGATGGACTGAAATAGAGAAATTTATGCATAAGACTATTGCGAACCTCTCGGATCAATAAGGCGAACCTTCCTTCACATAATCTAACTCGGATACATTCACTCTCTGTGAGATGACGATTAGTAGGTGACCCAGTTCCAGGAAGCCGTAAGTATATATCAGTGAAGTTCTGTACAGAACTGCAGAACTTCGCACGGTCAAGTATTTTCAAAATGTCTTGATATGGCACCTATGAAGTAAAGAGAGATGATATCATGATATAGACAAACCAGCTTAATCAATTTAGAAAATGATCACTCTTAAACTGACGTACCTGCTTGTTACTTTTCAACACAAACAGAGAACTCTCGGGAGAAAGAACAGGATCGAAGTCATTTCTGATTTTCAGCTGCAGTCGGATAGGAAAATATAGCTTTATTGCCTGTTTCTCCTTGATACCAAATACTCTAAACAACAATTCGGTATACTTGTAGTTCCAGGAAGGACAAAAATTACTCTGATCTACTCACATGTGCATGAACAAGGTGGGGTTCAATGAATTGCTGAAACATTGGAAAAACGGTAGTCATAATTTCATTATGTGACATATAACAGCCGACTCTGTTCTTGTCTCTCTGTACTCTAGCAATCAGATGCGAATGCACACCTCCAACCTGTGATTGCAGATGAACTGTTAGGTGACATAAAAATATGATCAAACAAGAATGAAGTTAAGTCCTGAAAGGATGATAATCCACAATAACATGGAAGCCTCAATGTAAATATACTAGTAATCTATTGGTTCTTACAACAGCGATCCACAAGTCTAGTGATTTCCTGATATGGGGATGCAAGGCATAAACTCCTTCGATAATTACCTGGTGAAATAAGGGAAAATTGAATTATAAGGGTACAAAATTTCCTTAATAAGCTTGAAGTAATGCTACAAAGAGAAAATGTTTATAAATAACAATACGAATTAATTATCTCTCTGAGTAACAACCTTAGCGACATTCTTTGCTAAATTCCAGGGCTCAATACTCTCCAAAGATTCTTTTTGTTCCCTTTATTTTACTTTTCTCGCAACATAAATGCATTAGACTAGTCTACTTTGGTAACTTAAAAATGCTTTTCAAAAGCATACTATTAGTAAAACATGAACCACAACCCAATAGTAACATTGATTAGATATAGAAATTTACCACTCCGCAATCTTCAGAAACTTGAACTTCCTTAAACCCATTACGCATGCAATTCTCTAAGTCAAATATTGGTACTTTTGTCTGTCGACGGTTCCTTATGTCATCAATATTCTGCCAGGACATAGAAATGAAATTCTTAAGGAGAAGATAGCCCACATTCAACCATCTAGAATTAAAAGTTTAAAAATGTATAGTAGCAAACAATGAGAAATATCTTTTACGGCCAAAGCTCATTAAAAAACAAATGTAAAAAAGAAATGCAAAACCGTGGCCTCATCTTCGAACAAGCAATATATACTTAATAAAGTGATAATTGCATAATACTATCGACAGACGTGGATCAAAAGTGATAATTTATCTGCAGAAATCATGCGCTCTCAATAAAATCATGCATGTTAAGAAAAAATTGTTGGGATCATACCTTCGAAAGCAAAGACAGATCAATAGAGCTGAAGTCATCAAACTTCAAGTCCTTTACTTGTTCTGATTTGTAGTAGCTTTCAAGCGAAATGACTTCACAACCAACTATATTTGCCATTTTATGTGCCAAACTAGTTTTGCCAGAACCGCTTGGACCTCCTACAATCACATAAAATAAAATTTCACTGCAGAGGAATAAGGACGACAATCTCTTCATTATTTATGTACAGATATGCAAATGACAGGAATGACGACAACGAATAGTGGGAAGCCCAGTTACCAATGCCAACAATAACCGGGAGGCCCTTATTCTCTAACACAGCCTGAAAGGAAGCAAATAGAGTTCATTTCAAAAGTGTGGTCATGGTCCAAGAAACGGGAGTTACCTTAACCATGAAAATGAGAACCTTCAGCATGGGTTTATTTTGTTTATTAATCACCTGAATTGCTTGAACAGCAAGAAGCAAGCCTCTATCTAAGTCATACGAATCAGGCATTGGAGCAAGCTGCATGGTATCCCTGAAAGCAGAAGAATCTGCAGTTGCTAATGAGAGAAGCTTATAATTACAAAATTATCACAACACAGGTTGAAACTAGTGATTTATTGATGTTTTTCAGAAAAAAAATAGGGGTATTTATCAAGTAATAATAGTCGAAGTGTTAACAGAAAAGGAAAATGTCCTCCAAGCGAAATAAATGTAAGTTCTAACCTACGACTTAACTGTCAAAAGTATCTGACGAAATGAAACGCCAAGTAGCTACAACAGGCTCCATTTGGGACTTTGTTGGAGAACGGGTCCATGGCTGAGCTAGATCCTCAAGCCTGTTAACAAGGTTTGAAGGAATACGAATTGGCTTTGGGGCAACAACTGTCTTCTCTTGCACCCTAGTCGGGGATGTACTAGACAAAGGTGGTGGTGTATTAAGACGTGGTACACCTACAATTTGGAGTAAATTGATTGGGTAAAGCAGCTAATAAACAAGGCAGCAAAACAACTATTGGTGAAACAAGTAAAAGCGTAAGTTAATACCAGTTCAGTACCTCTGCTTTCAAGAACCATTTCTAGATACGATTTCGTGATCCATGGCCCCTTGATACCCATCCGGGAGGTTTCTTCTGCCAGTACCTGAAGAAAGCCAATGAAAGTGTGATTTTCATTCCAACTCTCGGCATTACTCTTTCAGATATCTAAGATGATAGTGTGCAACAAAACAAACAGCATTACAACTTATTTACCAAGTGTTTGATCACGAAACAGTGTTAGAAGAATTAATTCAGTTACCTCACTATTCAAATTTCACACGAATAATAGTTATTCCATAGTACTAGAAACCAGCCTAGAGTAACTCTACGACCATCTCCTTTGTTTGCTAAATCCTATACCTATGATCCTCTAGTTTTTCATAATTATGAATGCACACAATTTATTCCGTTAAGGCTCTGTTCTATGTCCCAAGGATATTGTGAGCCCAATCCCATTCATCGGCATCTGCTATAAGGTATAAGTTGATTGTGGTACATAATCCAGGTAAAAACGATTCCACCACTAGAGTTCATCAACCTGGCTGCTGTAAAATATAATACCACAAACAAATAAATATTAATCTCCGGTATCAGGTTACTATGACCCTAGATACCATTTCCACTCACACAGGTTTTGCCAACTGCCAAAGTTCCTCCTAATCATCCTGCTTCAGCAACTTAGACTATCCTGTTCCATAACTGCATAAGCTAATAACTCCCGAAAGTAGAGTTCACCAGCGAACCATGGAAGTCTTAACAAATTCTCTCTCATTCATTGTACAACCACATTAAATGACAATAAGTTTGCCTTGGTCATTTTGGTAACCACTTCGTCAATTTTTTTGCAACAGTCTGCATCGTCTTTCTTAGCTGCAATGTTGACGGGAGTAGCTGATGTATCCACTGCAATAGCAGTCAGTTTAGCAACCTCACTCTTCATAGTTCTTCACGGATTCTCTTTATTCTTAATAAGAGCATGAACTTGAAGTGTTGGAAGGACCCTTACCTTCAGATGTTAACCTCTACGAAACTCAACTTTGAAGTTCAGACAAACTGACCAAGACCGTCAATTTGATACTAAACAATACTCGACTGAAAACAGTAAGTAACATCTTGTTTAAATGGGCTATGCTTTATAGTTCTTAACCTGAGAGAAGAGACTCGAGAGTAAATACGAGTATGCCACTAATCGCGTCTATTTATAATTCAAGAACTGCAGTCTAGCCAAGTTTTTCTCCTCCACTAAGATCGAAAAACAGAAGTGCGAGCGACTAGCGCACCACAACTAGCACTTCTTCTCTGATAGTGCTCGCTTTTCTTTTCAAGCGGAGCTCAAGTAAGGAACAATGAGCAACAGCCAGTGAAGAAAGAAGATCGAATAGAAAGGAGCGAAGGAAGAGTTAACAGGGATGCATACATGAGTGGTGAGACGTGGGGGTCACCATTAGACCCATTCAAGCCCATGACATAATCATATTGGGCCAGGGGTCTATAATAAACCACAGTACAGCGACTAGGGTATCTTTGCCATACAACATTAGAAAGACTCCCGAAAGAGCTTTCTCAATAAAAAGAAAATGGGTATGGGTATAGTATGCATGTTACAAGTATGTAGATTGATTTAACTTGAAAATGGCAAATAGAAGAAGTACAATGACAAGACAAAGTATAGCTGAAGGTCAACTATGAAGTTGCTAAAATTATTTGTAGGAAAGAATTCTTACTTTTCTATCTGTGCCCCTCAACACCATGAATGTTTCACCAAGTGTGTCAATGGTTTCAAGCGATAGTGATACAAATCCATTACTAATTGAGGTAGATGCACGTTTATAACTGACTACAACAGTGTATCCCAGAGCAAGCAGCCCCCCTAACGTCATCCGTCCTACCTGTTGGAAGAAGAAACAAGGGGAATTCAGAAATTCCCGGAGAAAGAGATTAAAAGAGTAGATATTTGAAATTCCACACTACAACAGAGAAAACTGACTCACCTCGAACTCCGCTTTGGGTCTGATTATGTAGTTTTTGTCAACAATCCTCTGGTCTCCTAGAGATAAGTAATATTTTATTCCAGCTTGTCGCACTTTTATCCAATCATTAATTCGTGCTTCTTCACTAGCAGAAGGTGGTCTTAGGTACATCTCAATAAAACTGGAAAAAAGATAGAAGGCTTGCTAAATATCATATTCAAAAATGCCTACAAATACATAAGATGTAAGAGGGAGGTGTGCATGTGTATGTGTAAATCCCATACTTATCTGTTTGTGCATCACTTCCCTGAAACGGGTAAGCTGAATGTCCACCAGGAGACTGTTACAAGAGTATACAAGTTTAGATAAATTAAGCAAATGAACATCCAGAGGATTTTAAATTGAATGATCTTAGAAGGAAAACTTTGACTTTTCTTTAAATAGGTAGCTAGAGAGATACCCTGTTCATTTTATTAAGGGGTGATAGAGAACAGAAACAACGGAATTGCAAAAAACAGTAGTAAACCTTAATGTTTATTTCGAAAGAGCGAGGAAAATAAAAAAACCAGATAAATATATCATCCACCTGTTAGTAAGAATATGGTCTTCCAAAGTTCTGAGTTTCCAGTTTATAAATCGGAACGGGTATTATCCTCGTAAAAAATGAGTGCTAGGACAGACCACGTACCTCACTTCTGCATTTCACTTTGTAGATAGGTTCTCTAAAGGATGAAACGAAGCTGTTGTTGATTCTAATCTGCAGAATAAACCCAGGAAACAGCAAATCAGCATCAGTGGAAAAACATCGCAAAGGTAAGGTGATTAAGACACGAACCTGAGCATGATGGAGGTCTGACTCGATGTGCTTTCTGAACAGTGGGAAGATGCTGTCTATCAGATAATCCAAGGAACAAGAATCACCAATATCATAGCGTACTTTGGAAAGAAGACTAAAATGGACGCCACCGACCTGGTCCACCAAACTTTAATAACATTAAACCACAGCAAATTAGCAGTTCTTTAAAGGTTAATAACTTAGAGGTACGAGAAATTACCACTGCGACCCGGATATCAAGCAAAGACCGCAATTTAGAGTGAAGAGCATAAGTACCATCAACTATCACCTGCCCAAGACATATACATGTAGCAAAAACAAATACTTGATAACGGCTTAGCATTAGGGGGAGACATGACTTACCACCCCTGATGAAGAGCTCTTTATTTTTCTTGAACCAATACGTTTCTTTGCTTGAAAGTCAAACAGCGGCATCACTACATCTTTACCGTTTATCAAATCCTGGTATATTTCAAACTTTGAGCAAAATAAGATTACGATAATCAATTCTATCAGGCCACATTTGATATGCCTTTGATCGTTCAGAAATTTATATTGAACTGGAGGACAAATGTATGTTCCTTTCGGTTACTTAATTAAGCTTTCAAATTAACATGGAGTACACCATTTTGTGGAAGATCCCCGTCGGCTGTTCGCCTCAGGTTGCAAGACCCTCATCATGATGGGTTTTCTCAACTCTTTCAGATGAATGGCCTGGTGAGCTAGTCTAATTTGATTCCAATAAAACCTTAAACCTTAACACAACTCACACCACCTTCTACTTAAGGGAGCACATCGGAATATCATTCCACCCAGAATAAGTGCTAATACCACATGAGACTGCTAAAGTGTGACATAAAACTGTCTCGTCTATAGTGCCAAAAAGACAAAAACTACAGAAATTTACCACATTATTCCGGAAAAAGGAGCAACAAATTCTAGTACATAGTAAATTAATAAAACCAGTGGAGTGAAGCAAACCTCGAGATTCTGAATTAAAGCATCAAAATCTATTGAATCTAGATCATTGGCATCATCAAGTCCAACACGATAGTTCTCCATGGATATAACAACACAACCAATTACAGATGCTACTTTCTCTGCTAAACTTCAGAAACGAATAAATTCATAAGTATAACCAATTAACCTTAATGATGCTTAATGAGGAAGATAATGGTTGGTAATCCAGGAATTATCGATTTAATGTACCTTGTTTTACCAGACCCACTTGGACCACCAATGCCAACTGTCACAAGTCCATCTTTCTTTTCTCGAAGTTCTTGAATAGATTTTACTAACAAATAATACCCATGATCAAAGGACTGCAACAAATATTCCACATATTAGATTTTGCTAAGAAATTCATAATTAACAAAATGTAACAAATCACAACAGATCATCCGAGACCCATTTAAATCAAAAGATCATCTAATCTTGTGTATCAGTCTCAATATCAGACCAAATCTCAGCTATTAATAAACTTCTTATACAAACATTAACTTATATAGTTCGATACTGAGTGAAAATTTTAAGTGATAGTCTTTATTTTGATTTTTGAGGATTTAGTTAGATTCATCACTTTCTAATATCTACTAGAAAATCATAATAGGGCAATAAAGAGGGGAAATAAACCCCTATAACTTCTCCAACATAACAAATGGATCATCTGGTGGAAGTCTATATTAACAAGGCACTAATTTATTAATAAATCGAACAAGAAAAGGAATACAGACAGCCATGATTTAAAGTTATCTAAACTGAAAATGAATAAAAGAAGACTTGATCGAATCATTTCTCACCAGCAATCAGCTAAATTTACTAGTATCAGACATAACAATGATTTTTCTAATCAATTGAAACAAAGTCAAATGAAAACATTGAGGAAGAAGAGAGTATTTGAAAAAAATAGAAAAATTTGGATCAAAAGAAGGTAAATCATACCACATGAAGAGGGAGAGATTGAAGGATAGATGAAGAAGAAGAAGAAGATGTAGAAGGTTGTTGTTGATGATAATCTCGACCTCCTCCTTCGAATACTCGTTGAACTACTTCGTTATCCATGGCTTTTTTTTGCCCTACTAGAAAATCTGATTTGCCGCTGGTTTTGGATTTGCACAGACAAATACTGTTTGTTTGAGAGAGGGTAGAGAGAGAGAGAAAGTGAGAGAGAATAAAGGGGGTTGGTGTTTTCCTAGCTTTGCGCTTAAAATAGTATCGTCCTAGTAGTCTCCTCGGGCAAGTCTTCCCCAAGTACACAAACTACTCCCGCTTGTTTTAGGGTGGTGTTTGTTTGTTATTTCTCAATTGTTTGAATGTCTGACTTATCATGAATGTCGAATCAGACATAAATAAAGATTTTGAAATCTGACTAGATTCAATTTAAATCGAGTCAAAAAATTTCTAGCTTACTTAACAATCAAATTTTGTTGGCATCTTATCTGGGAACATTTGAGATGGTCGGGTGAGCAGGTGGAAAGGTCAATAACTATGGCTAGGGGTGTTCATTTTTTTGTAGTTATGGTACACTACCATAAGTGAACTTATTCGAGTTGATTTCACCTATACTTGCAAAATATAGGGCAAAGGAAATGGATTGGTTTTTAAGCGGAACATATAAGGTTTGAACATGCATATAAATTCTAAGAGAGTTTTAAGATGTGGTGGTGTAATCGTACAATCAAGGTTTATATCCATAATGATCACACCTTTTTGAAGTTTGTAAATTAATTTGATACATGGGAGTACTTTTTTTGAGGATGAGTTGATGAAATGTGCACTCTAAAAGAGATCCATAAATAGCAATAAGCCCTCATCATGCACACATAAGACAGTTACCTTTCCATAGTGAGACATCTACTTAAACGTGTGGGAAAGCAAGAAGGGTGGTTTTAAAGGCTTCTCTATATTGTTATTGGCGCCCCTCTCAAGACCAATTTTAGAGTGATTGCGGAGGAAATGGACACCAATAGCACTTTAGAGCCCCACCTTTAAAATTATCCAAGCAAGAAACGTGGTAGGAATTCAACATTACGAAGGCCTTAGCTAACTTGACTTATAATATTGTTGAAACAATAAAATTAAAATTACGTTCTTTTCAGCATACTCACACATATTCACTCGATTAAAGTGGACTTACGAACTAAATTGACATTTAGTTATGATGTAAATCTATACTAGTATATATTAAAGACAAGTTACATTACAAAGTTTTGAATTAACTCATTTTCAATTATGCGTAAATTTCAAGAGATAGGTATGAGAAGGTTAGGAAAGTCGAAAACTTGTTTCACAAAAAAAGTTTAACAATCCAATAGATTTCAGAGGGTATTGTCTGTCGTATGATTAATGATAATAAGATAAATACCATGTCTTGACTAATTTGTCCACAGTCCAGATGAAGATGTGACAGGGAACTGAAAAATAACGAAGCTTTTAGACCATATGATGAACCCCAAGAAGGATTCATTTTTATAAACGGAAATGATAGGGAACTAAAAAGTATCGGTAGGAGATAATCCTATAACCCAATAACTTGCCTGTCGGTTAAAGCCCAAAGGCGCTCTGAGACACCCCCAATATCTCTCGCCTATCTGGCCCGACGACAAGGCAGCCGCTGGAACTTGAAGTTCGACGCAAATGCAGCCCATGGGACAGATGAAGCTTGAAACGGGTTTACGTTTTAACTATATGAAGTAATATCTCCTTTGACTTGAACAAAAATATATAGTATTTGATTTGAATGCATAAAAGAAAAAAAGTCAATACGGACATTTTCAGGTTAAAAATGAATTCTATGTTGTAGATCACACATCCTAAAAATGTATTAATTATTCATTATGACTTGTTTGTAACAGTTGGATACTAATGTTGGCCCAAATTTTGTGGACGCTTCCACATGGTTGGCCAGCCTATTTAATAGTGATTTGTTTTTTCTAATGGATCAATAAGTGACTTTATTTACTTGTTCATGACTAGAGTTTAGCTTCTTTCATCGACAAAAAGAACTAGAGTTTAGGATTAATTGCCTTTTTTTCTTTTCTTTTCTTTTGTAGTTGTTGGGGAGTGTGGACTTGTGGGCAAATCTTTGAAAAGTTATAACATGTTATGTTTTGTGGCGAACAAATAAAAAAGTGTCCAACCACAACCATGTAAGATATAGTATTAGATATGTTATTCTACAATAGAGACTGAGCTAGGACTTTTTGTGAGGAGAGGAAACCATTCAAATTAGAGCAATTCTATTCAAATGTATCCATTTATGGTAAATTGACAACACAAGTTAAGATCATTCGAATTCAAGTCATTGTTGTGTAAGAATTCAACATACTTGTGTTTTATGTTGGAATATATTGCTAATAATTTGAAATGGAAAACCAGAAAAATATAATGTTGTACACGAAACTTCAAAGCTCGATTATATCGATTCTTTTAGACAGAAATTCGCCCCCTTCTGGTAAAACCACGAGTACACAACGGGTATGGAATTTTGCCTTCAGGATACGATGAAGTCTTAACAACTATCTTGGTTCAAAGTATGCACGTCTTGACCAAAATCTTGAACACTCTAGATATAACTGATAATGCCAAATGACTTGTTAATATAAAACCCAAACAATCTTCTCTGTTAGTAACAAAAGAAAAAGAAAAAGAAAAGCCAGAGAGAGAGAAATTCGTTGGATGTGTTTTCTGTATATGGAGGGTTGATGCCACTTATAAATTTATAGTGAACCAAAAGATTCATATGCATGGGATGTAACCATTTCAATGGGTATTATGCCCATTCATGAAGCCTTACTGTGTGGCGGTGGAAGCCAGGAAATGGTGCATCCCTTCATTTCCCATGCATCCCCTTCCCTCCATCTTTTCAATTTTAAATAAAATCATCCAACATTTTATTCCATGTCCTTATC
Source organism: Eschscholzia californica (assembly GCF_041429995.1). Lineage (NCBI taxonomy): Eukaryota > Viridiplantae > Streptophyta > Magnoliopsida > Ranunculales > Papaveraceae > Eschscholzia > Eschscholzia californica. The sequence continues at coordinate 5,455,377 of NW_028238198.1, read as the reverse complement.
TTCACCACTACCACTTTCAAACACCTCCGACCGCCACTACTGCCAAATTTGTCCCTCCCCCTCCTCAAACTTCTTCTCTGTTCACGGTTGAAAGAAAACTCGAGCAAAGTTCCCTTTGTTTAGAGAACGAGAGTCAATCCCTTCGCAAAGACATAGAGAGAGATAGAGATGAGGAAAAAAAAGAGAGTGGACAGAGAGATAGAGAGAAGTGCTGGTGGTCGGGTTGGTTGTGCTCGAAATTGATAGTTGTGATGGAAATGAATGGTGGTGGTGGTGGTGGTGGTAGGAGGTAAGGACGGTGAATATGAAGATTGTCGTTTTTTTACTCAAAATTAATTGTCATTTACATCAACTACGATCAAATGTGAATCACCAAAGTCAATCTAATATTGTTTTAACAAAAAAAAAGTCAACTAATATTGTATTCTTCTAAGCACCCGACTTAAGAAACATCATTAACACCTATTAACTAACATCAAATAATTCCAAACAATAAACTGCAGTTTAGGAGACTGAGTCGACAACTTTTAAAATCTAAGAGAAGGACATGAGTAAAGGCCCATAATGAACAAAAACATAGTACGTATTGTTTTTAAGAAGATTTTTTTGAGTCATTACATCCAGGGGCGGAACCAGGATTTTTAGCTAGCCGGGGCAAGCCTAATTACGATGTATTAAAGAAGAAAGATAAAAGAAAATTAGTTTAGGGTCTATTGTAGAATCTGGTAAAATTTGGAGCTCTTTTTTGTAAGTTACTCATATTACGAGGACAAAACGAGAATTAGTGCTAAAAAGGGGTAGTCTTAAAGATGCTCCCAGAAAACTGCAAAGGCACCTGTTTCCCTCACAAACTTTGAGTCAATAGAGGCGCTTTTCGTAGTTATAGGGAGTGTCTTTAACACTTCCCAAAGAAAAGCCAAAAAACGAATCCCTTGCAGGTAAGGGGAGTCGAACTCCTGACGTCCAGATCACATGGCAAAGCTCTTACCAGTGAGCTATTGGCCCACATCTGTTCCGTCTTTGTAAGAAATTTATAAATCCCAGCCTGGGCCACTGCCTAGGCTGGTCTTCACATAGGTCCGCCACTGATTACATCATCATATTACATTGACACATCATGAGAATACAACATGAACTGCATAAGTCTACATACCGTCATTTAGTCCTATAATAGGTCGTCATCATATTACATTGACAATCTAAACTATCTTTACTTTTTTTGTTCCGTAGTACAAACAATACAATACAACTGGGAGAGCCTAAACTATCACAAAAAAAAAACAACCTTTTACTTTTTAGCCTTTAATGGCAAGGTACTCAATCGATTGAAATATGATATTTGACCCGAACATGAAAAATCATAGAGTGAAGATAAGGTAGAGTATAAATTGAACATGTTATGTCAATCATTAAACCATTTTGAAGCTTAATTAATTTTGGGGGCTTGTAGCAATTAGCATGGGTGGTATATGGGTAGGAGGAGAGAGGGGAAAGAAGAAAAAGGGTGGAAATATGGGTGTGCATACATACATAAAAAGTAGAGGACGTCGTCAGTTTATCTCTCTCTATCTATCCTTGGTCGAGGAGGAGACACAGTTCCCGATACAAACCCTCGATCCACCCCCCCACACACCACCCTTTGTTCCTTCTCCTCTTTGGCCTTGCTTGTTGTATACAAATAAAAAAAAGTAGAGAGAGAAAGATAATCAATCCAGACAGACAGACAGATTTATAGAGAGAGAGAGATGAAGAAGCGTGTCTGAGTTGAGAGGAAAAGTAGGGATCCCTTATTGAAACTGGCATTAACCTAAGAAGAAGAAGAAGATGAAGAAGAAGGAGATGAAATAGTCATTCAATAATATTGAGTTTGTTCGTTTGTTATTCCCTCCTCTCTCTCTCTCTCTCTCTCTCTCTCTCTCTCTCTCTTCCGCCTCTTCTTCAGTTTTTTAATACTAAATCACAAATTCAACGACACAATCAGATTTTTCTCCAATTTCTCTACTACATTACTAGAATTAGAAGAGGAAGAAGAAAAAAGGAGCTTCAATTTCGCATTTCTAGATTTTCAAACAAAATCACTGATTTGAAGATTGTGAAGACACTTTGATAAAGGTTAGTAATTGGGTATCATTGTTTGTTAAAATCGAGCTTGTGATTTGTTTGTATTATTTGGATCATCTTCCCCTTTCCCTCATTGTTAAGGAGTATCGTTTCACTCTTTCAAGATCGGATGTCTTTTATCTTGATCTGTGTTTTTTCTACTGTCTTGTTTGAATATCCGATTTTGTTTATTTCTGTTGAATTGGGGGTTTGGGTTTGATCTGGGTAGAGAATAGAGAAAGTCAAACTAAAAATCCTCAAAAAGTTCAAATCTTTTTCATTCTTTTTTCTACTCCCCTTAGAAAAGGTGCAAACTTTCAGAATTCTATTAGATAGAAATGGTTGAGCCATTTTTGTTGTGGCTATGGAATTATAGAAATTATTTACCTTAAATTTGAATGATTAGCTGATACAATCAAGCATTTAACATTCAGTGTGCAAATGTTCAGACATGAAACTGGAGGCATTAAACAATTATTGAAATGAATGCTCTATAATGTTTCTTAATCGTGTTAACTATCAGACTATTTGGCACTTATTAATGAAAATCTTAACTATAACATGATTTTGATTTACCCTTCCTTTCATCTGAAGGACAAGTTTGATTTGTGATTTTGATCAAACATTATTGTTTCCTCCTAATATAAGTGATGTGATTTTGGAGAATTTTTGATCTCTGTGCCTTCTCTTTTCGTTCTTCTTTGTGTATAAAGAAAGGTAGAATATTGATGTTGGTAGAATGATAGGTGGACAAAGAAACTTAAGTGCCTCTCAGTTTCAGACTTCCATTTGGAGCTTCCAAAGAGGTTGCTTCTTCTCGAATTCAAGTACCCATCTGCAAAGGAAATATAATTGTCTAACGCGGTTAAGTTACACCCAGTATGATTATAAAAGTTGGACCACATTAGTTGGGCCACCGTTATATTTTTCATGATGTTCACAGAGGAAAGCTACATATGTATCACAAAGTTTACTGTTATCATCATGTTAGTGTGTATGATAAAATTTACCGGTTGGAACCTTTTATGTCTTGCAACAAAATAGAGATACAATTCTGGGACTATCTTAGTTTTTTTTTTATAGGTATGAGGATGTTACTGTTTAATGTAAAATGTAGCTAAATGGGAATTGCACGTTAAAATGAATTAATTATTTTCTCAGAGCATGAATGTATGACTTGTTGAGCATGAAAACTGGAAGTTGTTAAGTGGTGTATATTTGTGTACCAGTCGAGAAGCTTTCCTGTGTCCGAGTTGCAGCTACTTCTTTCTTCTCTCTTTTTTGTTTCACGTCTGTGATCTTTAAACTTCAAAATAAACTAATTATTCAAATTCAAGGATTTCATTATTTACTATCTTTAGGTAACTGCTTGACTTGACACGTAGATCCATAACCCTTCTTGTAAAACTTCGATCGGAGTTACTAACTTGTGATTGTTATTCTCAGAAAATGGGCGAGACAGAATTTTTCACCGAGTATGGTGAGGCAAGTAGGTACCAAATTCTAGAGGTTGTTGGAAAAGGAAGTTATGGTGTTGTTGCATCTGCAGTTGACTCCCACACTGGCGAGAGAGTAGCAATTAAGAAGATAAATGATGTTTTTGAGCATGTTTCTGATGCTACACGTATTCTAAGAGAGATTAAACTCCTTAGGTTGCTACGCCATCCAGATGTTGTAGAAATAAAGCACATAATGCTTCCTCCATCTAGAAGAGAATTTAAAGATATATATGTTGTTTTTGAATTGATGGAATCTGATCTTCATCAAGTAATTAAAGCTAATGATGATCTTACTCCTGAACATTACCAATTTTTCTTATACCAGCTTCTCCGATCCTTAAAATATATACATTCAGGTAACTGTTTGAAGTCAATTAACTTTTATTTTCTTATTTTGATGCTTTTGTATCCTCACATTTACCCCATGAATTGCAGCCAACGTGTTCCATCGAGATTTAAAGCCAAAAAACATTCTTGCTAATGCGGATTGCAAATTGAAGATTTGTGACTTTGGTCTTGCTCGTGTATCATTTAATGATGCTCCATCAGCTATTTTCTGGACTGTATGTGGTTAATTCATGCCACTCGTGACATATTCTGCATTTTGTTGACAATTTTTGGTCATAATGACTTTTATTGATATCATATTGATGCTTTTATCAACCTTACCGATTCTTATTTTTTCAATTGAATATTCATGCAATTTCCTGCATGATATATGATGATTATCTGTGTTTACTTTCTTTTGCGAAGGATTATGTGGCCACCAGATGGTATCGTGCTCCTGAACTCTGCGGCTCCTTTTTCTCAAAAGTAAGCTGATTGATATCTTAATATCAACATAGTTTAACGTTCTTGTTTTTTAAACTGTAGTTTTAAGCTTTAGGTGCATCAATCCTGATAACATTTGTTGACATTTCTTCGCTTAACCTATAGATTATGATTCACATAGGTAACTGCAGAGCATCTAAAGCTTTTTTTTGTTGCAGTACACTCCTGCAATTGATATTTGGAGCATAGGATGCATTTTTGCAGAACTGCTTACAGGAAAGCCGTTGTTCCCTGGGAAAAATGTGGTGCATCAATTAGATCTGATGACTGATTTGCTTGGCACTCCGTCTGCCGAATCCATTGCAAGGGTTCGTTATATCGTCCAATTATTAATTGGCTACTCCTAGTTTTTGTCATTCTTACTGAAACTTTTCTGTCGTTTACTGCCCCCACATTTATGTGGTCTACGATACAACTCAGAAATGTGGTCCATTTTCAGAATTAGAGGAATCATAGATTCATCAAAGTGAAACTTAACAGTTTAGGCGCATTACTTGCTGTTAGTCCATGAACAGCAAACTACTAAATTGTAAGGAACTGCGTCCTGATGCAGTTATCATCTCGTGCCTTGCAATAGAAAAATAACTTCTATTAACGACGAGAAAAAGAAGAGTTCGAGAGAGAGGGAAGAAGCTGTAGATTAATCAAAAAGTCGACGTTAATTTTTCATATTGTAATTTTTTTTGCTGCGTCTTGAGCTGGTTCTTTGAGGGACCAGAAACATGAGTGACCCAAGGTGGGCGCCTTCTAAGCGTCAGGACATAGCCGCCCCTATAGACTTCAAAGTATCTAAATTTCTTCTGTATTACATTTATTATGACTTTTGTTCTGGTACCATGTGTTAAATTTTTTTGATATCTACAGATTCGGAATGAAAAGGCTAGAAGATATTTAAGTGGGATGTGGAAGAAACCTCCTGTTCCTTTCAGACAGAAGTTTCCTAATGTTGATCCATTGGCTCTCAGTTTGCTTGAGCGACTGCTCGCTTTTGATCCAAAAGACCGCCCAACAGCTGAAGAGGTCGACTTCTTATTTATTTTGATAAGTTTCGGGTCAGATCTTTTAAACGTAGATATTTCAATTTGCACATTGATTTTATTAATATGATGGACAATCTTAAGATTTGATTACGAGCTCCAAAAGCCCGTGCTAATCACGGGCAATGTATATTATTTTATTGATTTCATGTATAGAACTTCTTACTTCAATTTTTCTTTCTTTTTCAGTGCCCTGATATCGATCGTGCTCATATATGCAGGCACTAGCCGATCCATATTTCCGTGGTTTGGCAAATGTTGACCGTGAACCATCTACACAGGCCATCTCAAAGTTTGAGTTCGAGTTTGAAAGGAGGAAACTGGGAAAAGACGATGTGAGAGAGTTAATTTATCGAGAGGTATAGTGATTGAACATCTTGACATCAGTTCTTAACTGCATGTTACATTTCTTTCCATCTAAACAAATGGTTGTCTAATAGAATTTGTTTTCGAAGTAAACAGATATTGGAGTACCATCCACAGATGCTCCAGGAGTACCTTAACGGCGCAGATCAAACCAGCTTCATGTACCCAAGGTCTGTTACTTGATTGAATGATTTTATCATCGATCACGAGTTGTAATCTTCTTTTCTCAAATTCATCTACTCTAAAAAAGTTCAAGATTATTTGATTCAACTAACTAATTTTTTTTTTCTAACTTAGTGGAGTTGATCGATTTAAACGACAATTTGCTCATTTGGAGGAGCATTATGGTAAAAGTGGCGAGAGAAGCACTCCTCCACTCCAGAGACAACACGCTTCTTTGCCAAGGTAATTTCTTATATAAATATATGATGATCATATCCAGACATTTCTATACTTCGTTTTATCTAATTATCAAAATCTCGTGAACGTCGGCTTCAGGGACGGGAATGTCCTAGTATTGTTTTTATTTCTGTAGTGATCTAAATGGTACCGAGTAGAACATCCTCACAGAAAATCAGCCCTTTCCGTACATAGTGTCCACGGCAAAATTTCTCTAATGTGTTGTTTTTCGTGATCTATAGAGAGAGGGTTTGTGCACCTAAGGAGGAAGGCGAAACTCATAAAGACGGTTTTGAGAAGAGAACTGCAGCCTCCATTGTTCGCACGCAAAGCCCTCCAAAAGCAAACTCCAGTTTACGTAGCCTCCTAAAAAGTGAAAGCATCAGTGCTTCTCAATGTTTAGTTGTAAATAGGAAAAACGATCCTAAGGTAAATAATTATCATCAATTATTACTTTTTTACGATATTCCATTATGGAGTGACAGACCTAAAACTGAAATAATTCTTTGTTTCTTTTATGGTTTGAAACAGGCAGAACGAACGGCTGAGAAAAATGATAAGTTGGTTGATGGTCTAACACAGAAGGTGGCACAACTGTAAGCCAGAAAGTTAATTTATTTTAGTATTTCATCAGATCAGATAGCTTTAATGGGGGATTGGCCTGAATATTTTCCATTTAGGGTTATGAAAAATCTTTGACTAACATGTGTATTATTGTCATCAAACCTCCCACAAAAACTGAATGGTAAGAAACTTAATAGGGTTTCAGGTAGAGGGTATCAGCAGAAGGAATGTTGTTTGTATCAGCAGGTAAAAGAAAATGTATTTGTTATTTTTATCATCTCTAATTTTTCACATTATTAATTAGTACTCCCTATAGAAGAGAATTGAACAACTTGTACTTTTGGAGATTCTGAAAGATTTATCTTTCCATGCCTGTGTTATTCTTATTTCTTCACTCTAAACCATTGTGTGTGGATAATTAATTCCTCCCTATCTTGAGAATATTGAGACTCATTTTTGAATAAATATATAGAGAACTGAACAACTACTTGTTTATCGTTGTTTTCTTCGTTATTTTAAGTCTGTCTTTTGATGTGAGTTTTTTTAGCATGGACTCGGAGCCATTTTTGGGAATTTGAGTTTTTTCTCATTATGTGGATGTTTTTTAATGTCGGGTTTTTAGAAGAGTTCGAATTTATCCCTAGCACTTATTAGTAAGTGTTTTCTTCTCAACTATTGAACACAATTCCAAATATTTTTCTTTTATTTATTTATATTTTTTTTTCTAATTTTCGTACTCTTTTCGTTAATTATACCGAAGTCTAAAATCTCTAGAGTTTTGGTGTATAATTATATTTTATGTTTCTAATCAGTTCACTTGATTAAAAGAAAAGATAGTAGGTAAGCAAAACTATGGTGCTCATTAGTGGGCATGTTTTATAATTTCAACTTATTATGTATTGAGAAACAAGAGTGAATCAAATCTTAATTGGTATCAACATTAACAAAAAAAAAAACTCTAAAAATTTCTCTCTTCTTTTACAGCCTTGCAACTTTACAAAATCCTTATTCACTTTTCAGTTTTCATATTTGAGTCTGATTTGTCATATTCAGATGGTCCAAAATTCAACCTCATTTGTAAGAGATTCCATTTGTTGATTGGTCTTCACCCATCTCTCTTCTTTTTTCACAATTTAACCCTCCCCCCAAATACTATTAGCAAACTTCCAAAACTCAATTATTGTTGAGAGTCAATCCTGTGATGGATTCATCTTCCATCTTCATCTTCTTCCTCAGCCTTCTTTACTTCTGTCTTCCTTCAAGTTCCACCTCTCTCTTTCCTAAAGAAGCTCTTCCAACTAAATCTGGTTACCTTCCAATCAACTCAACTTCAAGTTCTAAAATTTTCTTTGCTTTTTATGAAGCCCAAGAACCAATTTCTTCCATTTCCGAAACACCCATCTTAGTCTGGCTTCAAGGTGGCCCGGGTTGCTCTTCGTTGATCGGGAACTTCTTCGAACAAGGCCCATGGCGAGTAACGTCTAGTTCTAATTTTAAGTCCAACCGAAGCTTGATTCTTAAACCAAATCCTGGTTCATGGAACAAAAAATTTGGATTAGTTTTCATTGATAATCCTATTGGAACTGGTTTTAGTATTGCTTCTACACCTGAAGAGATTCCAAGAGATCAAGAAACTGTTGCTAAACACCTCTTTTTTGCTCTAAAATCATTTATCTCATTAGACCAATCATCGAATTCTCGCCCCATTTATATAACCGGTGAGAGCTATGCCGGGAAGTATGTTCCTGCAATTGGGTACTATATCCTGCAACAAAATTCGATTTCTAAATCAAAACAAGTGAACTTAGAGGGAGTTGCAATTGGTAACGGGTTGACACATCCTGTAAGTCAAGTAGCTACTCATGCAATAACTGCGTATTATTCGGGTCTGATTAATGAAAAACAGAGAATTGAACTTGAAGAGCTTCAAGCTGATGCAGTTAAATTAACCCAGGAAGAGAAGTGGGGAGAAGCAACCGATGCCCGTAACAGAGTATTACATTTATTAGAGAAGTTCACAGGATTAGCTACACTTTATGACCTGAGAAGGAAAACACCTTATGAAACTGAGATGGTTTCTGAGTTTCTAAACAAGGGAGAGATAAAGAATGCTTTGGGGGTCGAAAGAATGATGGTTTGGGAGGAATGTAGTAAGACAGTAGGAAAAGCTTTACATGAAGATGTAATGAAGAGTGTGAAATTCATGGTTGAAGAACTTGTCAAGAAAACTAGGGTTTTGTTGTATCAAGGACAGTTTGATTTGAGGGATGGAGTTGTTTCAACTGAGGCTTGGATAAAAGAACTAGAATGGGAAGGACTTGAGATGTTTTTAATGGCAGAGAGAAAGGTCTGGAAAGTGAATGGAGAAGTTGCTGGTTATGTACAGAGATGGGGAAACTTGACTGAAGTTGTTGTTTCAGGAGCTGGCCATCTTGTTCCTGCTGATCAATCATTGACTTCTCAGGCGATGATAGAAGATTGGGTTTTGCAGAGAGGGCTCTCTGGTGAGAAAAAACACATTCCTCTCTGGAAGTTCAAAGGTTCTATTTGAGGTCTGTTTTTCTTTGACACGACGAAACTGAATTGTGGATTTTTGGTTTCTTTTTAATTATACGGACCCTCTATTGCTAAATAATATTGCAGAAAATAAACAGGATTGACTGCATTATGTTATCTAGTTTGTACCTTCCATTTTGGGAGCCACAATCTAATCCAAAGAAAGAAGGTTTCGTCCATTATTTGTTGAGCAGATTCAAAATCCTGTAACTACCTTCTGCCTGCCAAAAAAATAAGCGCTTCGGTAGTTGAATAAACAAGACTTTCATATCAAATCAATATATTTCAGAACAATATAAACTAGTATATGAGTAGGAATGATTTATATTGAAACCGAAAGACAAAAGTAAATGATGATTATAGTAGTAGATGTTGAAGTTATCGTATTAATACTGTGGTACAAAACTCATAATTTGCACATAGGGAAGGCAAAATATTAGTTAGATCTATTAACCATGACGATGAAACTCAGTTTTAGAGTTTGAGATAATTTATCCCATATTTTCACGTACCAATGTAAATTTGAAGCTCCTCTATTGCATCTCAGTGTTCCCTAAAACCTCAATCGGCATCGGTTAATCATTGGCCTTTTCTACATGATTCAGTTACATGGTTGCTACAGGAACCCCAGAATCTCTGCTTTTTATACTCTCAGAACAACTGGTAGTAGAGTCCTCACTCCTCACAGATTCTCTGTCATCGTTGCTGTATGCTTCTAGAAGCATTACAAAATCAACAATTCATCTCAATCGGTCTAGAAAACCAGATAAAAAAGCTTTAGGTTTCAACTTATCTTCCTCACTTATCCTAAGATTACCAAAACTCTCCTGGGTTCCCAGTACCACCTTGCACAAGCAAACGCAATGATTGACAGTTTTATCTAACAAAAGATCGCCACTTCACTCTCACCAGTAATCCCCACAAGAACATGAGCCATTACTGAAATGGTGAAAACGGTTAGAGTCTCTTAAGAGAATCAACCTTCCAGTGATCTTTGATATATGTTTTATAGCAATATGGCAATCCTCACAAACCCTTAAATTCTTTATCACTCTTATTGGTCTTCCTGGAGGCACAGTCAATATTCCAAATGCAACAGCTAACTTTTCACTGTGATATTTAAGCATATGCTCCTTCTCTTCCTCTTCAACGTCATGTAAAACCATCTTTGTCACGGAAATAAATCCTTCCTTCTTTAATCGCAGATCCAACTCCTCTAGGAAAGCATAAATTCTTTCCTTCTCAGGATGAACAGAGTCCCCAACTGAGAAAGTATGGACTTTGTTTTGGACCTCAATCCAACTATATCCAGGAACTTTTTGTACACCTTTCTCTTTCATAAGCACTCTCATTTTTCCAACATCACCCCATCGACCCGAAGATGCATACAAGTTGGATAAAAGAACATACATTCCGGAATTTTCTGGTTCCATCTCAAATAGCTTCTCAGCTGCCTCCTCTCCTAATTTTGTGTTTCCATGAATCCTACTTGCTCCAAGAAGGGCACCCCAGGTTGCTGCATCGGGTTCAAAGGGCATGTTTTTCATTAGAGATTCAGCATCATCTAACCGCCCTGCTCGTCCCAGTAGATCAATCATGCAAGTATAGTGTTCAGCCTTAGCCTTTATGCCGTACATCTTATCCATCGAGTGAAAGTATTCTGTGCCTTTATCGACTAATCCAGCATGACTACAAGCAGATAGAACTCCAACCTGGATAAATAAGAACACAAAAGCATGATGGTCAGATAAGCTTAGGTTGACAAACAACTGGCTTACAGAATCTACTATTAGAGCGATGAAGCTAGATAATGCTTTTAATTCAATTCAAAGTAAATAACTTTTGTACTAGAAAAGAGAAATATTGCAATGTAAAAGATGATCATTTAACACAAGGCCAAAATATAAAACAAAGGGAATCTTTTTTATGGATGTCCATTATGGTCGGCGGAGTACATCCTGCTATACGTATAGCAAGACAATTTTCCTGTCCTTACGATTTTTGGTACTTTTTAGGTCAATTCCTTGTTTATCCACACTTCAAATTATTGCCCATTTAGGGACCCAGAGATGGAAGATAATATGTCTCCGCTAATGCCTCTTAACTAGTATGATAATAGAAAACAGAAGGACAAAATTACCATGGTTACATCATCTGGTCTGATACTCTTCATCTGCATTGATTCAAAAAATTTCAGTGCCTCCTTTCCGAACCCATGTCTAGCATAACCTGCAATCATAGTGTTCCAAGAAACAACATCTTTCTCCATCCCCATAAATACCTCATAAGCTTCTTCTATGCTCCCACACTTACAATACATAGCAAGAAGTGCATTACCCACATAACAACCCATTTCATATCCAGCCTTAACAAGTCTCCCATGTACTTGCTTCCCAAACTCCAAAGCCGCAATATCTGCACAAGTGCTAAGTGCACATGTAAACGTAGACCTATTCATCCTTTCTCCGTCTCTCTTCATCTCTATAAAAAGATTCAGAGCCTCTTCACTTCCACCACTCTGAGCATACCCAGCAATAATAGCAGCCCAAGAAATTGAATCACGACGAGGCATCTCATTAAACAAACCCCGAGCACGATCTATCTCTCCATTTTGAGCGTAGCCAGTAATCATTGTATTCCAAGAACTAATATTTTTACAAGGCATTGCCTCAAATAATTCTCTAGCCACATCCATCTGCTTACTCTGTGAGTACCCCGCTATCATTGCATTCCAAGATACAGAATTCTTTTCGGGCATTTCCTCGAAAAATCTCCTAGCTTCCATTAACATACCATTCTGAATATACCCAGACACCATTGCTGTCCAGGTAAAGACATCCCGAATTGGGGACTCTTCAAATAGTTTCTGAGCTTTCAACATTTCTCCGTTTTGAGCATAACCAGAAATCATAGTATTCCAAGAAACTTGATCTCTTTCTGGCATTCTATCAAAAAGTTCCCTAGCATCAACTAATCTCTTCCTCCTTAAAAAACCAGCCATCATCGAATTCCACGAAACAGTCTCCCAGTCAAATTTCGACTTGAAAAGCTTATAAGCATCATCAATTCGCCCATTTTGAATATACGCAGCGAGTACTCCATTCCACGATATAGAATTCTTGTTCGGCATTCGATCAAATATATCCCTTGCTTCATCCACATACCCATTTTGAGCATAACCAGACAACATAGTATTCCAAGAAACAACATCTCTTTGAGTCATTTCATCAAACAAAGATCTAGCTAAACTTAATCTTCTATTCCTAACATACCCACTAAGCATTACATTCCAAGAAACAAGATCTCTTGTTGGCATTTTATCAAACATTTGACGAGCAAGATCAAATTTATCATTAATCAAATACCCAGAGATCATAGCGTTCCAAGAAACAGATGTTCTACGCGGCATGTCGTTGAAAACACGACGGGCAGAATCAAGTTGACCATTACGCATATGGTCACTAATTTCCATGTTTAACTTAACAACTTCATCATCTCTAACAAAGGGTGGTGAATTTGGGTAGTTTTTGTTTGGTTTGATTTTAAATGGAGATGATTTTGGATTCCTCCTGTCGAGCTTATTTCTGGGTAGAAGAGATGTTTCATTTGGTAGTAAGCGTAAGGAGGTGGTGGTGTGTATGAGCCTGAATCGATTACTGAAGTTGCTTCTCATTGCTTTTTCATGCAAAATTATTCAGTTTTTTGGGCTCAAAGGTCTTACTCTTTCACTCTTTGACCATTATGGAAAATTGAAAGGGTTATTTCCCCAATGCCCCTTAGCTTATGACCGGATTCCCTTGTAGCCCCCTATTTTACTGGAAATACCCAAATGACTCCCTTTTCTACTTTTCCGTCCACAAGCTGTTGATGTTATCATTTTCATTCACATTTTGCCCTTTTGTGTTGTATTCATTGTTACTTGGCATACCCAAATGACTCCCTTTTGTTAATCATCATCATCATCATCATCAAAATCTTTACTTTATCGTCTTAATGACCATATTCATCTCCAAAGCATCATCAACATATCTATCAGAGCTTCTTCCAATCTACATGATATATCAAACCAAGTTAAGAATATAAATTCAAAAGAAATAATAAAAGTTTATTTTGATGGTACCTTTAAAGAACAAGAGACGTCTGTTGGAGTGATCATCAGAGATCTTTCTGGGAACATAGTGTTTCAAGAGGGACGAATCATCCAACCCAAATCGTCACTTGACAGTGAGGCGAGAGCTCTACTTTTTGCTATCCAGACGACGCTACATTTAGGTTTCAATCAAGTACTTATAAGAGGAGACTGTTCTACCCTAATTACAGTTGTATTGGTCGATGAGGATGTGATTTCTTATAGAATCGGATCAACGGTTATTACCATTCAGCAACACCTGGAACTATTCAACACCTATTTGCTACAACATGTGCCACGTAACAGGAACTACCTTGCGCATAACGTGGTTAAATCAGTTTTAAATATTTGATTTCCTATTGGTCTCACCCAGGCTTGTTGGGTGTTTCTCCTTTTCCCCTGTTTACTTCATTGTAATGCTACTTTGCCTATTGGGCCTTAATGAAGTAACTTTTCCAAAAAAAAACTTATTAATGGTATAATTATGACCATCAAAATTATCATCATCAAAATCTTCGTCATCAAAAGCATTATCATCAAAATCGTCTTCGTCGTCAAAATCTTCCCATTTTTTCTCTTTCTCTCAAAAGTTCTCATATCTCTTTATATAGTACCTCAATTCAACAATGGGGTTCCAGCTAATCATTATATATTTGAAATTCTATGATTTTTGAAATCCCACAAAAATTATTTCACTATTGAAGTTGGATTTTTTTTATATAGTTCTTGAAATAAAAGAGAAAATTCAAAAGTACCATAGAATTCCAATTCTTAGACATACATTAATCTTTAACGGAGAAAGCATAATTGACGGTCGAGGTATCGAATTTTATGGTGTTCTTAATGTATCTCATATCCGATTTTTTTTTTTTACTTTTTTAGAGAGGGAAGTAAGTGTTGGGGTCCCTCCTTATAATAAAAGGACTCCTAGTTGAAATAGGATTTTTCTTATTCCTTATTTAGCCTAGAAAGGAATTCCTATTTCTATTGGTAAACCTCACTATTAATCATTGTAAAAAGGAATGAAAGTGAGGAGATTATTCACAACTTTCAGAACAAAGAGAAGTCAGAGAAAGAGAGATTTCCAAAGTGGTTCTTTCAAGAGTGATTGAAAGAGAAGAATATTGGTTTGAAGAAAAGAAGATTATTTAATCTTGTGAAGCAATTTAGTTTGTGGTTATCTTCTTCAGCCTTTGGTAATCTAGGATTTGTTCAAATCCTAAGGAGTAAGAGATTTCTATTTCTTTGTTTCTTTGTTCAGTTTATCCACCATAGTTTTGGTGAAGGGTTGTTATCCAAGAGTGTTTCTACACATCTTAAATAATTGGTTAATCCCCTATTGCTTTAGGGAAGAATTGTGTAACTCATTATTATCATTATAGTGGAAGATTTCTAGACTAAGTCTGATTTTTTACCTTTTATCTTGGAAGGATTTTTTGCCACGTTAAATAATCTTGGTGTCTCTACTTTTACTTTCACAACGTTTATCTTTATATTCCTGAACAAGTTAATTAGGCTATTTTTCTTAACAAGTGGTATCAGAGCTCAGGTTGAATTTATTGTTCAGAAATATGGAAGTGAATACTAATCGCATGATTAGTTTAGATGAAGAGAGAACTATTTGATGTGGAAAGCAAAAAATGGAAGATTTGTTATACTGCAAAGACCTAGCTGCACCCATTGAAAATCACGGTACAAAATCGATGAAGAAGACTTGAAGGCATTAGATCAAAAGGTTGTTGGATTTATTGGACAATGCGTAGAACCCAGTGTTTTCACCATGTATCGACGGAGACTCCTACTTTTAGTCTATGGAGGAAATTAGAAGAATTATATGATCAGAAGACAGCTGTCAAAAAGGCTTACTTGTTCAGAAAGCTAGGAAAATCACAATATAAAGAAGGAACCTCAATTGCTCAACGAGATATTAAATAAACAGAGATATATATAAAAGGGAAATTTGGCCAAAACTCCCTAAAAAATTATGACTTTGGTTAAAAAAGTTTCATCAAACTTTTTTAGGCTTCACCTCCCTGTTGGCAATTAGGTAATTTACTATAATAGTGAAAAGACCAACTTACCCTTAAACAGAAAATTAGATTTTCCCTATTTCCCTCCCGTCTTTCTCTCTCCAACTTCATCGTTCTCTCTCGTTTCTAAAGCTGGCTAGGGTTGGCTGAGGCATTCTCTCTTCTCAATCTTCAAGAACAATGTACGAACTAATTAATCTCAATCTCAATCTTCTTTATTTTCAATGTAGTTTGGAGTTCCAAATCGATTTCATTTTGTTCCTGTGTGCATATCTGAAAACCCTAGAATTAAAATGGATGATTCTAGGGCTTCTTCAAACCCATCTCAATTTCCCACCGACCATTAGCAACAAACCCCATCTCGATTTCATTTTGTTCCTGTTTAAAGCACATAAGTTGTTGGATGATATTCCCCAAAGAAATATCTTCTCTTAAAAGTGTAATGTTATTTATTGATATCTTCCCTGGAAGTTTAATGATTTGGCTTCCAAGTGGATAAAGCATTGAAATGAAACAACCAAGTCATGTTGTAACTAATCACCATGATTTTGATTTCTAAAGTTACAGTTCTTTCATTGTTAGTAGGTTTTGCTATCCAAATATCAAATTACTCTCTGTCCAGAAATCAATCTAAATCTGGTTTCTAATGGGTTTAGGCCTGCTCCCATTTTTGTTTGATATATTGCAAAAGAATGCCATTATGATTAGAAAAGTGAGATTGGTAGATTTCAGTTTCTGGATTTTGATATGATCTTTTTTTTGCTGTGTAGATAGTCCGCTTGGTATCTATGTTTAGAAAAGTGGTTTGTACTAGATAGTCTTTTGTTATCATGAATTTCTTGAAAGAGAATATTAAGGTTCTTCAATTTATATGTTATTTTTTATCATGAAATTCTTAAAATTAGACATGCTTTTAGGGTTAAGGTTTATGAAGTAGTTTTCTATAGTCTATGTTTGACGATCTTATTTGTTTGCAAAGCACCTTGCAGAGCCTTGCAAAGCACCTTGCAGAGCCTTGCAAGTACCTTGCAGAGCCTTGCAAAATCTTTGCAGAGCCTTGCGAACACCTTGTTTAATTTAATTTATGTTCTATAATTAGACAATCCTACAATATCTTTGTAAGGTTACTAATCTCTTGACTAACCATAAAATTCTTTTGATGGACAGTATGGGTAAAGCAGAAACAAACAAAAAACAAAAGGGATCAAATGCTAAAGCCGTCGTAGAAAGAAAATGATCAGTTCGATCAAGCTTAAATGGATTATGCAACTGCATATCCGATTTGAAGGGTTCGATAACCTTAACCACTATGGAGATACTGAAGGAGACGCCATTTGGGAGGTTGTTTGAAGTGATTTTTAAGAATTTAATTACTAGTAGCAATAAAGACAAAATTGCTAGTTCTGTGGAGGAAGTACTCAATTTTTTTGATTTCAATAGTTTGCATTTCAACATAGGACGCCGAAAGATAAAGTTTACGGCAGATGATTTTGCACTATTGTTTGGAGTTCCAAATCGAGGAAGTACAAATCTAGCAAGAGGAAATCCAAAAAAATCTGACTTTGTCCGTAAACATTTCAATCAATTAGGAGAAATAAAAAAATCAAATATCTACGATTGTTTGTTTCACCATGCAAAAGCTTCAGAGGATAGAGATGAAAATTATGATCAAGATTTTGCTACGATGTTGATACTCTACATGCTATCATCACTTTTTTATGCAAATGGTCCAGGAGTAATACCACAGAATGTACTTAATGCTGTCATTGATTTTGATACTATGAAATCAATCAATTGGGCAGCTGATATACATAAAGATTTGATGGACAAATTGTCAAAATGTGACAAAAACTCACATCTAGCTGGGTGTGCAATATCTCTTTTGGTAAGTTTCTAATCATATTTACCTTTATGTTCTTTCCTATTTTATTACAAAATGTTTTCTCATGAGTCATCTTCTTTTTGTAGTATTTTTTTTGCGAAAGAGTTAACATCAAGGAAAAGATAAAAGGGAATGAAACATTGACTCCTCGGGTTGCTAGGTGGGATCTTTTTACATTACAATCCACATTGAAAGAATTTGGTCTCGACAATATAAGGAGCGAAGATGTAAGATTTTTTTTGTTATGTTTTTACTGCCTGTTATTGTTATTCCTTTGGTTATCTTTTGTTATGTTTTTACTGCCTGCAAGGTGTCTGCAAGGCCTTGCAAGGCTCTGCAAGATGTCTGCAAGGCCTTGCAAGGCTCTCCAAGGTGTCTGCAAGGCCTTGCAAGGCTCTCCAAGGTGTCTGCAAGGCCTTGCAAGGCTCTGCAAGGTGTCTGCAAGGCCTTGCAAAGCTCTTTCGTTTTAAATCTCTTTTGTGTTGCACTTTAGCATCAATGTAGATATTAATTACAATAACATCAATGCAGGTTTATGATGAGTGTATAGAAATTTCTGATGAAGAGAGACATTTACTCTCTTCTTCGAACATTTTGGAAGGAACTGAAAAGAACGAAAGCTCACCGGTGCAACGAGTGAATGTTCCTTCTAGAGCAACAATGGAAACTTTGATGGAAAGACTGAATAGCAGGCAAGAGAATGAAATCAATATGCTTAAAAAAGAAGTAAGAGAATCGAAAGAAAGAATGTTGTTACTAGAAAAACGTCCAGAAAATCATCATGGGGGAGAAATGAATGAGGACAGAGAAAAGGATTATGAGGAGGATGAAGAGGGAAGCAACAAAGATGCAGAAGAATCTGAATCCGAAAAGATTGAAGAAGATGAGGGTAAAGAGCAAGAAAGAGAAGAAAATAGTTGCAAGAACATCGACGCAGAGATGCCAAAAGAATCAGGTGCCATCAACGATGTAAGCAAAGAGATTTTAGATGTAGTTAAGGAAATCAAAGATGATATAGCAAAAAAAGATGAAAATGAAGAAAATGAGGTAAACAGCGAAGATGGCGAAGAAACAGAAAGCGATGCTGAAGTTACTGAAGAAATAGTTGAAATGGTTGAAACACTTGCTGAAATGAAGAATAACATTGTTAAGGGGTCCATCGAAAGAGGGGTTAAGGCACGCCCGAAGAGAAAGAAACTAGAAGACCCAATTTTTGTTTATATTGAAAAGATGAAGAAACTGAAAAAGCCAAATGACACTTCAATGGAAATAACAGTGACTGAAAAGGGAAAGATGGTTTCGATTGATGACGACTCGGATGATGAGGACTTTGAGGATCCACCTCTTGAAGCTGGAAAAATGTTAAACTTAAGCAGGTGCAGAAATTTCAAAATGCTAACAGCGGAAGAAAAAAATGTAGTCATGAAAGATTGGTATGCTTATCGAAAAAGGTAATCATCAATTTCTTTATTTTCAGAAGGTTATAATTTTTCTCAAATAACTTAACTTTTTGTGTGTAATTCTGTAGCGATCTTGTGTGGTGTTTCCAAAAGGAATGGATCAACATAACTGTTGAACAACTAAAAGAACTTCTCGCAAATTCTTTTGTAGATGGATCTGTAATAGATTTTTTTGTTTGGAAATTGAAGAAAGAAAGAACGGAGAGGAAGTTCTCGTACATCCACCACTTCGATTGTGTGAGTATCTTTAAAATTTTTATTAATATGTTTAAGTACACTTGATTTATATTCATATTTGTTCTCGCGTATACTAAAAAGTTATGTATGCATAAGCTTGCAAAGTATTTGCACCAATGTTGTCAAATCGCAAATCGTACAGTGAATCGTTTTCTACTTTTAAAAATCGGATCGCTAAATCGAATCGTGAATCATAAGATTTAATAATCAAACTAAATCTTTATTGTTCTAATAATTTCATATTACATTTTATAATACATTTTTATTGGCTTTTAGGAATTACTTTCTGTAATGTTCTCACAATATACTCCATATTTTTCAAAATATTAGTGTATACTATATAGTTAACTAAACATATAGTTAAGTAATAAACATAATTATGTATAGATTTATATATCCCAACTAACCTAATTTATTATCCCTATTAATTTTGAATTTACATTTAATACAGTCTTTTAACAACTAAAACTTTTTTTCAAAGACCAGTTGACCATGTCTTTTCCCTATACACTATTTGGGGCTAGAAGGTGAAGGGTCTAAGAGGGAGAGACCAGAAGGTCATAAGAAAATCTGGTGAGAGAGAATCACATTAAGTCTCTCTTGTTTCTCTCTCTCTACAACCCTTATCTCTGATTTTCTCTCTCTGAACATCAAAATAGAAGACACCAGAACAGAAAAGAAACCAGATTATGAGCAAGAAGAAGAAGTAAAACTGAAAATAAGAAGATGAAATATGGACCATGTACTTTCTTTTCATTCAGCTTCAACAAGGTTAGAAGTTGTAAAACCCTAAATACTTCATCTCCCATTTTCTTCAAGTTCACTTGAATCGTGGGATTCAATTTGAATCCCACGATTCATGATTTAGGGTGCGATTCCAAGTAAAAATCGCACGATTCTTGCTTAAATGCGATTTGACTCAGTTTTGGATCGATTTCAGTCCGATCCGATTCAGATCGTGCGATCTGAATCGCGAATCGGACGATTTTGACACCACTGATTTGCACTGCTTTGCAAACACTTTGCAGAGCCTTGCAAACACTTTGCAGAGCCTTGCAAAGAATACTTACATGCTTCTATTAATATTTTTTAATAGCTTCCCAAGAGAACCGATAGACTTCAATCAAAATTATCAACATTTGATGATTCCTCTGAAATGCTGATATTCCCAATCAATCATCCGAAGTCAAAGAATGACCTCAGTGGTTATCATTGGTCGCTTTTGGGATTGACTATGAATCCTTGGAAATGGTATCACTTGAACTCCATGATGCCACACTATGAAAATGAAGATCTTAAGAGAAAGCCCGACAAATTCTTCACGTATGCAAAGAGAGTGGTAAATTTCAACCCTTGGTGTTTGTCTTCTTTTTATTTTCATGTTTGTGTTAAATAGATTGCACACTCAGAGCCTTGCAAAGTCCATGCAGAGCCTTGCAAAATCCATGCAGAGCCTTGCAAAGTGATTGCAGAGCATTGAAAACTCCATGTAAACTAAGTATTTGTTTTATATTGTAGATACATGTTGTAGATTCCTGTCTTTTGTATGCTTATGGTAGCAATAATTCGCGTCCAAAACCTCCTTCGCGAATAACGAGAACGCAAGTAAACTGTCCACAACAATTAGAAACTTCGTAAGTATAAAATCATCATTTTTTTATTATAGCAAGTAATGCTTTTGGTTATTTATCAACTCAATGACTTGTCTTTTCTTTACAGAGTGGATTGTGCTTTATACGTGTGTCAGTTTATTGCAAATATTACGAAGGGTGGTGATTTTGAAGGAATGCAGATCAAACCATTAGAGATGAGAAAACTTAGAGCAAAGTTAGTTGTTGATATCATTTCTGATGAGAATTACTGTTGGTCACAAAAAGGAAAAAAAGTTTAAATTTGTCTCTTGGATATGTATATTTTGATGAATGAATGAATATTTTGATGAATGAATGAATATTTTTGTTACATTTTGAAGAATATTTGTGTATTTGATTTTCATATTATCTTTACATGTTTTGAATAGATTGCAAACTCCTTGCAGTGTCTTGCAAAGTGATTGCATAGCCTTGCAAACACTTTGCAGAGCCTTGCAAAGTACTGGCAGAGCCTTGCAAAGTACTTGCAGAGCCTTGCAAACAATTTCCAGGGTGTTTTGTGTGTAAATGGGAAACAACTTGCACTACAAACAACTAAGTCAATGTAAACTTCAATGTAAACAAAGAATGTTTGTGTATTTCATATTACCTTTACATGTTTTGAATATATTGCAAACTCCTTGCAGTGTCTTGCAAAGTACTTGCAATGCCTTACAAAGTTACAAAATCTAAAGTTAGATATTTTTTGTATGAATTGTTTTGAAAATTTCTTCAAAAAAAAAGAACTTCGACAACATTTACGATTAAATACTACAAAGAAGTGCAAAATCAATGTAAACTTCAACATGTCGTCTAAAGTTATATATTTTTAGTATGATTTTTTTGAACATTTCTTTAAAAAAACAGGGGCTCGGCCCCCGAATCCCCGTAAAAGAACGTCAACAACAATTACAATATAAAATTCCAAAGCTTTGCTAGAGCTTAGAAGACTTTGGCAGAGCCTTGCAAAGCACCTTGCAGAGCCTTGCAAAGCACCTTGCAGAGCCTTGCAAACACCTTGCAGAGTTTGCAATGAAGACAATAGTAAGTGAAAACATAATAAAAACTAAATTCATGAATTAAGTTGACAAGTATTCTTGGTAGAAAGTAAAACATAATGAAAATTTATTCAAACATCAAATTTACAAGTCTTCTTGCTGTGACCACGTGTATGGCACACGCTACACTTTATCGACCTCTTCCACTTTGATCCACTGTTCGGTATCCTCTTTTGCCTTGGTTTTCCAGGTTTCTTCTTCTCGGACGGTGGTAGAATAGTAGGCTCGTCGGGATGATAACACGGAAGGTCATAATCAACAACAGGTTCAATAACCTTCTCATACGACGCACGATAATGAGAAGCATGATAGAATCACTAATGAAGTCATATGGACTACAACCTGCAGCTGAAATACAACATAGAGCATGATAACAAGGAAAATCGTTTACTCTCCAATATCCACAACTACATGTACGATTCTCAAGGTCAACTAGAAAAGATCTACCATCAACAACCTCAAACGTCGAGGATGAAGCTCGTATAGCCCTAAAAACTCTACCTTTATTCAATCCTTTATCAAGTTCTTTTTCCATCTCCGGTCCAAGAATAGTGGTCCAACTATCCCCAAGATCACGTCTAGTAGAAAACAAAACCATCAACTTTTTGCGAATGTAGTCAACCAATGGTGTGATTGGATAACTGCGACCTTCTAAAATCCATGAGTTAAAACTCTCAGCTATACCGGAACATGTATCACCATATCTATTGCCCGGAAAGTAAGCATTTGCCCATTTCTCAATAGGTGTTGTCCTAAGAAATGCTTCAAAAGATTGGCCACCAATAGACTTCAACTCTTCAAAAAGAGGCGTGAACTCTAAATGGTTTGGTGCATAATCACATCGGGTGAAAAGCTCAAGGATGTGTGACGATGCAAAGTTATTATCTCTTGTTTTAGTAGATATATTATGTTTTGAATGCCACACACAATAACCATGGTGACTTGAAGGGAATACAGTTACCAGTTATCAACCCAGGATGTCTGTCAGTAAGAAATGTGTAAGTTCTTTCGGGAATAATCTTATGAAGAATCTCCAAAAACCACAACCAGTTAGCTTGATTTTCCGTGTCTACGAGGGCAAATGCAAGTGGATAAAAACCTGCAAAAACAATATAAGGAACAACTATATAATCAACTCTATAATCAACATCTTTCCAAGGCAGTGCAAAGTGTTTGCAAGGCAGTGCAAGGTCTTTGCAAGGCTCTGCAAAGTGCTTGCAAGGCTCTGCAAAGTGTTTGCAAGGCTCTGCAAAGTGTTTGCAAGGCAGTGCAAACTTGTTGCAAGGCTCTGCAAAGTGTTTGCAAAGCAGTGCAAAGTGTTTGCAAACTACATGCAAACTATTTGCGAAGTGATTGAAATAGTTCTGAAATGTCTTGCAACTTGTTTGCAATGATTTATACAAAATAATAACAAGTACAAAGCTGAAAAGAACATGGTTTACCTCCTTCGGCATTCTTGCCCGTTGCAGCTAGTAAACACCCACTAAACTTCCCTTTGAAAAACGTTCCATCTAAATAAAGAATCGGACGACAAAATCTAAATCCATGAATACAAGCCCCAAATGCAACAAATAACCGTTGAAATTCTTTCGAAATAGGATCAACCTCAAGTTTCACAAAACTATTCAGATTGCTTCTTTGCAAAGCATCGACATAAGAAACTAAATGATGATAAGAATATGATGCGTCCCCGTGAATGTCCTTCAAAGCTAGTGCCTTGCCAGTATAACAGTAATAATAACTAATATCAAACCCATATGTATTCAATATATAATCAATAAGTTGCTTAGGTTTGATAGATGGATCGTTTTGAACATTCTTCATCACCAATGTTTTTATCAAAGCACTTGTGAAACGACGATTCTTAATGTCTTTCATTCCAGCTCCACAAGTATGACAATTATTCATCGTTTTGATAATAAAGACATCAACCTCTTTCGAGAATTTCGTGGAATGAATTCTCCAATTACAACCAGTATCTTTTCTAGCACATTCCACTGTAATCCTATAAGGATCGTTTTTCACAAAACGAAATCCATAGCCTGATTCAAGAGAGTATTTCATTAACTCCATACGGAATTCTTCTACACCACCTTGAAATTTCTGACCAACATGTTTAAAAATGAATGCCCAAGTACTAGAAAGTAAAAGAACAATGGTTGGACTTGTGTTATGACTTGAAGATGACGCAGTAGTAACGATAGATGAAGAACAACTTGGATGATTTATAACAGTAACTTCTCCTTCAATAATGTGAATACGATTCGCCAAACAATAGTGAAATACTGATTGTAAATGAAAATCCGAAAAGGGATGGAGTCAAATTGTTCCAGTGTTTACATATATACTCCTTCAATTGAAGAACAGTACCATCACCTCCAATCTTGAAACAAGCAAAATCACATTGATATTGAAAGACTCCAATAACAGTAGGCAACATCAAACTGTAAATCAAAACAAAAAACTCAATATCATTGTGTGAGTAACTTGCAAACACTTTGCGTGGCCTTGCAAACACTTTGTGTAGCCTTGCGAACAAATTGCAGATTCTTTTGCATCTAAGTGGGAAAAACTTGTACTACAAACAACTAAGTTGTAAAATTAAACTGTAAATCTATTGTAAAACATAAATTAAAGATAATTCAGAGGCTATCATTCATAACTCATGATTATCATTCATGATTATCATTCATAACTCATGATTATCATTAATAACTCATAATCTATTGTTCAATGAAAATAAAGCAATGAAGAAGTTAGATTATACCTTGAAACACTATCAGATTCTCCTTCCATTGAAAGTATATAAACTTTTGAAACCCTAGCAAACTATGAAGGAAATTGCAACTTTCTCTCTCTAGAATTTAGAACCAAAAACAAAATCAAACCCCTTAAAAGCCTCTTCAAACAACAAGCAAATAGATTAAATCACCAAAACCTAAAAAGATCGACCTATCTTACTGCCAAAATTGATTCAAACCCTAGAAAATCTGCTCGGCTTCGACAATCCAACATTCTCGGTTCGTTGGTGAAGAAAATTGAAGTTTCAGGTATATTAGATAGGTTAATAGGTATTTAGGTATTTCTAATTTAAGAAAGGGTATTTTTGACTTGTAAAAAGTGGGGGCCTTTGAAAATGTCCTTCAAGACTATTTTTAAAAGTCACTTGGAGCCTAGCTAGTTAAAAAGATGGGTTGTCTTTTTAACAAAAAAAACAGCCCAATTTTCTGTATATAAAACTATATATTTTGAATACAAAATTTAAAATATTTCTTTTAATAAAGATTTTTTAAGGCAACGAAATATTTATTTAATAAAGATTCATGTCAAATATTTCTTTTAATAAAGATTTATTAAGGCATAATGTTTATTTAATAAGGATAGATTTAAAATATTTTTTCTAATAAAAATACATTTAAAATTTCTTTTAATAAATATTTATTAAGTCATTGAAATATTTATGTAATGAAGATACATTTAAAATATTTCTTTTAATAAATAGTTATTGAAAAATAAATTGTTCATGGAACAATCAAACCTGATCGTGGTTGTAGAAAGCATCGTATGCACTATAAAAACGTAAAAGATGAAGATAAGAAATTTACATATATGGTTAACTATCCAAACATTCTTGTCTGTAAAGATTTTTTATACAAAGATAAGGGATCTACATATATGGTGTACGAGGATTACTTGTGTACACTGAGTGAGTTTAAAACGAATAAACGATCACTATTATATGAAGATTGGAAAAAACATCGACCAACAAAAGTTTATATAGAGATATATTAAATTAACAAAGATATACTAAAAACATATATATTCGTAACATAAATATTATATTAATAAAGATATTAAAAAAATTTATTTAATAAAATTGTTTTAAAGTTACTTATTGTAAAAAAAAAACATATTAAAAATATTAACTTTAATAATGTTTTATTCAGTATGTTGTTGTCATATTACTTAAGTAATGTTTTATACTTAAGTAAATGCTTCAATATTATCAAATGGATAGAACAAAATGTGGGTTAGTCTAAAGTTATTTATATAGAGATATATTAAATAAACAAATATATATTAAACAAAATATATACATTCTTAACAAAGGTATATTAATAAAGACATTGAGAATATTTATTTTAAGAAAAATATATTAAAAATATTAGCTTTAATAATACTTATTAATGTTAAATATTATTAAAGTAGATACGAAGAACACAAATTTAATAGTGAAGCAATCGATGGTGGCTTTAGAAGGCTTTAAAGATAAGAAGGTCATCAGAATATCTTAAGGGTAATAAGAAACCAGACTCAATCTGAAATTACATTTGAACAAAAGAACTTTCTTTGTAGTACAAGCTTACACCTCCTACACAAAACCGAGACACACATATGACTAGGGTGGGAATCAGGACGGGCGGGCCCCCCGCGTGCATAAAAAGTAACAGGTACGGGAACGTAATGCCGCCCGCGTGCATAAAAAGTAACGGGTACGGGAAACGTAATATGCTGACCGTCAAAGATTTCGGGCTGGTCGGACAGAAAAAATGATGTTCCTTGTACGCCATTGCCCGCCCGTGCCCGCCTTATTGAGCGGGCAAATGTACAATCAGGCGGGTAGCATCCGGGTAGCCTGTTAGTGCCCTTAAGAAGATATATTAAACCCAGTTTGTAGTGCAAGGCGCTAGCATCTGAAGGCATCAAGCCCAAAAATGAAGCACCGAGCCAAACTAAGGACACAAACTAAATACTATCCATGACAAAGTTCTATTTATTAACTTCTCTGGCTCTTCACTATTACAACATAGACGACGCGGGACTAAATTCTAATGTGTGTCAAGAAAAAGTGGCTCCAAAATTATTTTATAAATTCCACCCAACCTTCTTAGTAACAAGCAATGTGGGACTGAGAGTTAACTGATCCAATGTGAAAAGTGTTGACATCTGTGATGACCATCTTCTTCTCTATCTAAACTAGTTGTTGATTAATAATAAGAAGAACCCTGCTCTATTATCACTAGAAATTAATTCTTCAATTCTCTTATCAGTATTAAATTTCTAAACTTGTCCTTTCATGCAGAAATTGAAAACCCAAGTTTAATTTCAAAATCTCTAAAATGGGTTGGACTTATTGTACACCTGTTTTCTGGAATACAAGAGCTGTTGTGAAGAAAGTAATGAATAACAATGGAGGAAAGAAGAAATTGAATAAATTTGAGTATGCTGCTTTAAGTTATGCTCTTAGCTTTGATGATGGAGCAAATGAAATTCCCGCTCCAATGTAAAAGACCCTTTGATACCGCTAAATTTGTGGTATAATACAAGAGGTGCTATTGTATTATACCACAAAGCCTCCATTGTCTGTCGGATGCCCTTTTAGTAGGCCGGTCACTTAAAATTCGCGGGGCGAGTAAGCTCGTTAGTCGAACATCGGATAGCAACGGTTTTTTGATGGACCTTACAGTATGATCATAGATAAAAAGGGTTAGCCATGTAAGTTAGTAATTCAAGTAAGGGTTGAATGTTACATGTCATGCCGTGAAGATCAAAGCATTACCACTTCTGAGTTAACCCTATCTTTTGTCGAAGCGCAACCGACTAATTCAAGGGGCACGGTACTCGAGAAACTCAGTTACAAGGTAGCTTTTTCATTCCTAAGGTTGGAATCGTATGAAAACCTTGGAGTCCTTACTTACTGCACCAACACAAGTTATTAAAAATAGGCTGAAAGCTAATAAGCTCTTTTAGTAGGAACCCAGTACTTGAGAAAATTTATAGGAGTTCAATTTTTTTTCTACCCAGACATGTTCCAATGTGGGACATGTTTGTCTTCCTTACATCTTTTGACTTAATCCCACATCTTTAATTAATTTTTTTTTTTTTTTGATGAAAGACCCACATCTTTAATTGATAGGAATAAATAAGATTTTGAGCTTTATATAGCATACACAAGAAGCTATCTTTTTTTTTTTTGTTGAACTACACAAGAAGCTATCTTTTTTTTGTTGAACTACACAAGAAGCTATCTACAAAATTAGAACAGGTCCTTTTGACGGGCCAAATTGGGCAGCAAAATGGCAAGGGTTTGGGCGGGTAGCTGGCGCAAGGTTGTCACCCGAGCCCGCTCATTTTTTCCAAGCAGTACGGCTGTACGGGCGGGTACTGCCCGTTAGCGGGCAGCGGGCCCCGATACGGGCCCGCGGGGTTTATTCCCTCCTCCCTTCAAAATTTCCCGTCAAAAAGTTTAGGGAAATTTTAAAAGGCCCCCCCCCCCCCGTTTTTGTTAAAAGGCCTCCCCGCTAAAAGCGCCCCTCATTATAACCCATTTGGTTATAGGGCCCTCTCTACAAAAGAGCACCTCCTTCATCAATATTTGACCTAACGGCAAAGTTAACGCCGTTAGGTCAAACTTAATCCAAGACCGGTCATGTTGACCACGCCACATCATCATCTTCTCCGGCAGGGTCGCCGGTCGGCCAAACTTCCGGCCGGCGACCTTCAAAATTTTTTTTTTATTCTCTCTCTCTCTAAAAACAAAATTCTTTTTTTTTTTTAAACTCTCTCTCTCTCTCTACAGATCTAGAGAGAGCAGATCCAAAGGGTCTGCGAACAGACCCTTTGAAGGTCTGTTCGCAGACCCTATGGATCTGCTCTCTCTAGATCTGTAGAGAGAGAGAGAGTTAAAAAAAAAAAAAAAATTGAAGGTCGCCGGCCGACTGCCGACCGGCGACCCTGCCGGAGAAGATGATGATGTGGCGTGGTCAAATGATGTGGGTGAAATACACCTTTAAAGGGGGTTTTTTTCACCCATTCAAAGAGGGGGCCCTTTAACCAAGCTAAGTCAAAGGTTTTTTACTAAGTCAACGAAATCATGGGGAGGCCTTATAACAAAAACGGGGAGGCCTTTTAAAATCTCCCAAAAGTTTATCTCTCTTCATTTCAAATAAGCGGGACACACCAACCCATTAATTCAGACATGGCTTAAAACCCAAAAACTTTCTCTCTTCATTTCACTTTTCAGAGGCAAAACTATGCATCTTCTTCTTCTCTACATTTTGAGCCCAAACATTTACATCTTCTTTTCTCTCTAAATTTCACGATCAAACGGTGTTGCATGTTGAGAACATCGATTAGATAGGTATGAAAGAATGATAAGCGATTTTAATTTTCTTTTTACAAACTGAGGATTATGTCGTGTTTCCTGTAAGTAATTAAGAATCTATTTGCTGTTAAATCTAGAGTTTTGGGTCTTAAATGTTGGTTTCTGGTGGTAACTTTAAAGTTTTGTTGGTAAATCTAGAAATATTTTTGGGGGTAAAAATTTAGGTTTTGATGTTCTTTTTTATTGTTAAGCAAATTCGGTGTTTGAGGAATTTTGAAGAGATCCCCCTACAGTTTTTTCTGTGTTTCGACAAATTTCGTTTGTTTTTTTAAGAGATCTCCCAACAAGTTTGTCTTTGTTTTAACATTTTGATTCCAATTGTTTGCACGCCGATTTTTGCTTGTCATTTTTCAAGATATGTCTCTAACAGTCTAATTTCTTTTTGTACAGAAGATTTAAGGGTTATTTCCCTAATGACCCCTCAACTTTGTGACCAGCTTCCCGCCTGGCCCCATACTTTACAAGAAATACCCATATGGCTCCCTTCCGTTATAACACCGTCACTCTCACTCCTCCATCATGTTTTCTCTCTCTGCCAACTCACGCCACATCATCTGTTACGCCACCTCATCACCTTCTCCGGCAGAGGTCGCCGGTCGGTCAAATTTCCGGCCGGCGACCTTCAATTTTTTTTTTTTTTATTCTCTCTCTCTAAATTTTTTTTTTTAATTTCCTCTCACATCTCTCTCTCTCTCTCTAAACTCCGACGAAGGGGGGTTTAGAGAGAGAGAGAGATGTGAGAGGAAGTAAAAAAAAAAATTTAGAGAGAGAGAGAATAAAAAAAAAAAATTGAAGGTCGTCGGTCGGAAATTTGGCTGGCCGGCGACCTCTGCCGGAGAAGGTGATGAGGTGGTGTAACAGATGATGTGGCGTGAGTTGGCAGAGAGAGAAAACATGATGGAGCAGAGAGAGTGACGGTGTTATAACGGAAGGGGGCCATATGGGTATTTCTCGTAAAGTAGGGGTCAGGCGGGAAGCTGGTCACAAAGTTGGGGGCCATTAGAGAAATAACCCAAGATTTAAAAATATGGTGAAGACAAAGAGCATATCTAAAAGTCCAACAAAAAATGAACTAATTCCAAAATTAATGCAGAATCCATTATAAGGTCCAGCCCGCGAAAAATGCTAACCCTGATGGAGCAGAAGTGCATAAATCTGCCAAAAATCCCGAAGTAAGGCTATAGTAAAATATGCTAAAGAAGGCCAACAACCCTTGGTTGGAGTGGTAAGAGGTATTATCTTCCACATAGAGGTCAAGGGTTCGAGGCACAAGCTTAACAATTCAAAAAAAAAAATATGCTAAAGAAGATACTTTGGAGTTATGAACATTAAATTTTAGACTAAAACAACAACAAATTATTATGTTGATTTTATTTGGTTACTTTTTGCACGTCCTCGTTTGTTGTTAACAAAGTGTAGAATGTTTAAGTTTTACCGGTGGGTGTTTGACTGCAAAATATTTTACGCACTAACGATTATATTGTTGATTAAATCTTGTTGGTTTTTGCAATTGCCTTATTGAGTTGAACATTTGCAGAAATGCTCAAGTAATGACCGTGGATTTTTATGTGTAGAAATGTTATCAGTTATCACCATTGAGGATTAATGCGATTCATTATTTTGGTTGTTCTCTAAAGTTTCTTATTGTTGCGAACATTTTCAAAAATGTTTTAAAAAGGTCGGTGTTACGGGGAAATAAAGAAATTTTCCGGGGTTTAAAGTTTTGGGTGGAAATAAAAAAAACTAGACTTTTTTATTTCCCCCAAACAACCAAATCTTTTTTAACTTCTTCTTCCTTTCACCTACCACCACCATCTCCGACGACTTGAATCTTCTCCGGCGACTTGAATCTTCTCCGGTGACTTCCACCATCAATTATAACGACTACTGTATATGTTAGTCAATTTTCAAAAAAATAAATACTTCCAAAGAATAAAAATTGGTATGTGGTCGGATTGAGTCTAAAGAAAGTCCTTTTCTACAAGAACACCTATTCCCATCAAAACCTATCTCACCTGCTATGAAAACAACAGCTTCAAAAATGGATTCAAAACTGAAGAAACTAAAACCCCAAAAGATTCATTTCTTATCAACAACCGATTCAGAAGAATTCAGTTTACTAAATTGGGCTTTAACTCGTTCTTCATTGGTCGCACTCGACGCCGAATGGAAACCGATTTGTACCCATCAACAATCTACTTCTTCTTCCTCCTCTTCTCATCCTCCTTCATTCCCCAAAGTTTCTCTCCTCCAAATCGCCTACCAAG
This sequence comes from Eschscholzia californica, assembly GCF_041429995.1. NCBI lineage: Eukaryota > Viridiplantae > Streptophyta > Magnoliopsida > Ranunculales > Papaveraceae > Eschscholzia > Eschscholzia californica. The sequence goes on along the minus strand of NW_028238198.1, from coordinate 5,424,166 downwards.
TCAGTCAAGAAACACATGACTCACCTATGGACGATTCGAATTCACAAAATGATTTTTGGGTTTTTCTAGTTGACCTCTTGGTGATTTCTCTCTCTTCAATTTATGAACTTTTGAGAGAAATGTTTATCTCACCTGATATTTTAAAATTAGGGTTTAGGTTTAAACAAGATTTAGTCTATTTGTCTTCTACTTTTTCTTCTCCAGGTTGCAATCCTAGTTTTGATAAGGTAATTTGTTGATTTAGAGTTTTGAATCCTTTAAAAATTTCAATTTTGTTTTGTTGATTTAGAGTTTTAAACCTATTTGTTGCATTTTAGTTGAAGTTTCAATTAGGGATTGTTTGAAAATTTGGGGCAGGTTGAGCCTTTTTTAGATATTACTAGCATACAGTATCATCTAAAGCTGAAGCAACTAGGAAGAAAGATCCCGGCTGGTTTGCAACCAGAAGAGAGAGAGAGGATAGAGAGAGAAAAAGGGGGGAGAGAAGGAAGATGGCGAGCAGAAAGAGAGAAAAAGAGAAGAAAGAGAAACAGAAGAGAGAGAAGAGAGAGAGAGAAAGGGGAGAGAGAAGGAAGATGGCGACGTCAAGGCGCGTTTGGTTTTATTTTTTTTTGCTTTCCACCATCTTCCCCAGAAATATTCCTGCTTTCCCCAAAGCGGTGGCCTTTAAAAATACTTGTACGTTTTTATGTTGAACTTTGTTTTTAGTTCTAAGCATTATTTGATTTAATTTATTTGGTTGTTCTCTGAAATTAAATGGGGTGGTTTCAAAAAAAAACAATAACATGGGCCGCCTATAGAAGTGCCCCAAGTACGGATTTTATAAATTTTGGCTTCAAATAAACTTCTAAATCATTTCAACAAAAAAAAAAAATAAACTTCTAAATCAATCCAATCAGTAACTTCACTACCAAGAAGTATTTTTTAATAAGAATTTACATTCGAAATCAATTAGTTTCAACTGTCTTTTAACGTATGGAATTAGTTGAGATCTATGATGACATCCCTTGAATTCCAAAGCACATTCCTCGCCCCGGGGGCGGATCCAGGATTAAAACTCAAGGTATGCCGAAAATATTATAGAACGAAAAACAAATAAAAATATCCGAGTATTACATAATCAAATATACTAATGTTTTAATTACAACTCAAAAGAAAAATCTCTTTTTAGTCCAAGCGTAAATTCATTCTCCTTTTACTCATTCCTTGAAAGCGCTTGATAATATCTTGATCGTCGATTGTAGCAAACACATCTTTCTCCACAAATGTCACTAAACAATCATTAAGTCATGGGTTAGACATTTGATTTTTCAACTCATTCTTCACATATTTCATACCAGAAAATACTCGTTCAGCACTTGCGGACTTGTGCTTTTTTGTACGAACAAGAGTCCTACATAGATCTGAAATACCTTTCAAGTTCGAAAAATTATCGTCCGTCTTAGCACACTCAATGTAAGTCTCAAGTTGGCTAGATAACTCCTTATCAATAACATCCTTAAAGTCATTTGGGTAGAATCTTGCCAACCTCAGAACTCTAATTCAAACAACTATCAAAAAATTATTCCTATTTTGGAGATCGAATTTAATTGTTGGAGAAAATTAAAAATATTATTACCTGTGACAATTTGGAGAGGGAGATAGTAAGATGAAGATGAGATTTTGGAGAGGGAGATGCAGATGAGATTTTGGAGAGGGAGCAACAATAGAGGGTTTAATTTGTTTTAGAAAGAGACAGAGGGGATACGTAGGGTTTTGGGGTCTCGGATAATTAGGGTTTTGGGGGGGGGGGGGGGGGGGGGGATTAGAGAGAAAAAAATAGAAGAGGAAAAAACGACTTTAAGTGCAGCAGATGGGTTTCGAATCCAAGACCTGTTGCATAAATTTTGGCACCCTTACCACTAAACCAAGTTAGTTTTTGGAATTTAGGGTTGTACATGGCCTATACGGCAGCCCTATAAATCCGCCCCTGTCCTCGCCACACTTTCTATAAATTTATCCTTGAATCCTGTAAGACAATAACTATGTATGGTTGTCGATCTATAAAATTATTAGTTTCAACAAAAAAAATCTATAAAATTATTGAATCATTAGATGGGATGGGAACTTGTATATATATTAGCAATACAAAATAGGACAATCATATCTAAAACAATATTGTAAGTCAAAATGGTGCTACATAAATTGGGTTGGTTAAATAGCATTATCCTATAGTTCAATGGAATAGTTATGAAATGATAGAGTGAGGCCATATTTTACCAATACATAGTATTCTAATGTCAACATCCATGAACATAAATGAAGTTTTGAAGAGAATGAAGAAATTCTCATCCACCAAATGCTAAATTGGAGTAGTAGTAAAGACCCCCACCCCCTCACATAGTCACATGCATGAAATGAAACCCTTAAACAACAACATTGAATCTCTCTGAGCAGCTTTTAGAGTTTTTAGACTGAAACGCGTGCAATGAAAGGTACCATCATCATCCTTCATTCATTGAGTAGATCAAATTCCCCCTTCTCTCTCTCTCTCTCTCTCTCTCTCTCTCTCTATATATATATATATATATATATATATATATATATATATATATATATATATCTTTACCTCATTTCTCTACTCTTGAAAAAAAAGTCAAAAAGTATAAATTCCCATGGACTATTTTTAATAGGATAAAATGTGAAAAAGGAAGAATCAACAATTTTGCTTTGAACCTTATTTGATGAGAACAGTCAAAAGACAAATTTGGTAGCTTTTTAAAGTATCAATACCACATAAAATGAATATATTAGGCTATTAGCTAGTGGGAAGTTTACTTTCTTATAAAATAAAGTTCCCTTTGCTTCTCAAAAGAAACAAAAAGGAGATCATTAATTTAAAAACATAAACCACATTAAAAACAGAGATTAGATTCAATTAGATCTTAACCCTAAATCCTATCAACTAGACACTAGATCCGGTGGAATTTTCTCAAAACGTAGTACTTTCTTTTCAATAACATATTGTCTAGGTTGAAATACGTGGAAAGTGTCAAGTACATGTCCGTCTCAAATATGAAGCCTGAATCGAGAAATATTTTTGACTCAGTCTGATTACGTTTATTGCCCTAGTCTTACAACGACGATTGTCATGTATGTTGTTCATTTATTTTCTTTCGATTTTTGAGAGAAAGAGAGAAGTAGTGTTGATTATTAGGGTAGCTGATAAGAAGCTCTTGAGAAAATTATGGTTCCTTGTTCTTCATTCATATAGTGAGATCAGTTCGACTTTTCGCCCTAGAGCAAGTCTTTGAGATTACTGAACCACGTAACCTCTTGTGTTCTTATATCTGATTGGATATCTCTATTTATTTCTTTTCTAATTCGTTATAAACATTCGATAAATAAAATACCTTAGGGGTGGAGAATTCATTATTGTTATTATCATTGGAGGATTTCTCGATTGCTGGTTCTAGATCCCAAGTAGCTATGTTGGAATCACCCTAATCTCCCTCTATATGAGTACCTTTCCTGTAATGAAATTAAAGCTAGCTTATTTCTTTCTTAAATAATCCTCACGCATTCTCGCTAAATCTTGTTATAAGAGAAAGTGGAAACTTTAAGAAAATTTATGTATAGTGAACATAAAAAAGCAATGAGAAATCATAATAAAATGATTACTAAATGATCAATGTATCCCGAATTTTCGTTCTCATCAAAGCTACAGTTTGGGAATCTAAGGTCTTATAATTCAAATAGTTGTATATTTTTTAAGAAGCATACGATAATAGGCACTAATAATAAGACTTTTGTGGTTGAGAAAGAATGAATAAGATGAGATAATTCAAACAAGGACAAATTCTCAAATAAAAATATAGCATAAGAACAAAATAAATGCTTTGGTTTTTTGAAGTATCAAAGACAAGGGGTTGTAGGTATGGCATGGTGCATGTGAGCTTGTCACCCTCCATATCAATCAAAATTAATTCTTTGACTTAAAAAAAAGAAGCACAGGACGCAAAAGTTTGATATGTTTTTACTGTTATTCTTGAGAAGTAATAAAAAAGACAGTAAAAACTTATATTAGACCTAAATAGGAATTAAATCATCTTTCCAGAGCAAAAAAGTTTATCAAAAGAGATATATATATATATAGAGAGAGAGAGAGTTGACTCGAAAATAAAAATTGTTGATTTCGTGCACATTTACAGTAGATTTTGACCTATACTCTCTACTAGGCATTACTCGTCAGGAGCGTGGAAGGGGGGGTGCCATAGGTGCGACGGCACCGGACCCCCCTCAAACGACAAGAAAAACCGAAGAAATTGGGGTGTCTCGGATAACTTATTTTGGTATAAATGTTTGAAGGACTAATATCCTAACTTGTAGTTGTAGCTCATTTGGTAATCTCCTTGTTCTACAAGCAAAATGTCGAGAGTCCAAACCTCATTACTTTCATTTTTTTTCTTTTCTAAATATCAATTACAAATATATGCTTCTAGTCTAATGATTCAAAGGGAGTTTAATAAGTATTTTTTTGTCCTTTTTTTCAAAAATGATTCTTGAAATTTGTATAGAATTAAAATTAATGTTTTTTCTCTTGAAAAAAGATAATTGGTTGGCAAGTTATTTTGTCCTAAATATTTTTTTTAATTTTTTTAAATACTTTGAAGCATCAATCATAGTCAATTGTTATATTCATTCACATTCATCTAAAAATATCAAAAATGGATTTAGTAACCAAAGTTAATTTTTTTTTTGTTAACTATAATATGTATAAGAAATTATTTTCGTCTTATATTATCGAAGGGCCCCGAATAGAATTTCGCACCGGGTCCCGTTTTTCTCAGCCACGCCACTGTTACTCGTTATTCTTTTCTCAATGAGACAAATAACTAGACCGTCAACTTGAAAGGGTGTGTATTATAAAAATTACTCCACTTAAAAGTACTTATACCACTTAGCTTGACCTCGTTTACTTATCAATATAATTTAGTGAAATCGAGCTCATAACACTTAGCTTGACCTCTTTTAGAACTTTAACATGACATAGTAGAAGTGTAGAACATTCTATACATATAGTATTTTTAATCATAGAGCTCGACTTGTTGGCATTTTGGACTAGAAGGAAGTATGGGCCAGAGTGGGGAACATCATGTTTGTAGGCTCTTGCTCTTAGGAAAGTCATGCGGTTTAGTATGGCACTTCACAAAATTGGAGGGCCTTCTGCCCGCCCTACCCCAGCCAATTTATCTAGCTTACCCTATAAAACTCAAACTCGAGTGAGCAATCGCCAATCGGCCAAGAAATTTTACTCGAGCTTAGCCTTAACTCTAGCAGGTTCGCGAGTTTTCTAGCCCTGCATCCATGTCCCGTAGGCGTCGATCTTCATGATTTTTTTTCCAACTTAAACCATTAGTTGGTACCCACTTAGAAATCATAGAGATGATTGCCAAATGAAACCACATTCAATGGGCCCTTTGAGATGAACCACAAGTCCACAACTTATTACATAGAGAGAAAATGTAGATTACAATCAAACCATCTGGCTAACCAAATTCCCAAAAATACACATTCCCTGAACCCTAGAGTTTCAACATAACTAACCCAACCCCACCTTAACTTTATTTGGCTGCCAACACCCTCCCCCAGTATTAAAGCAACCCCTCCTCCCTCCTCCTCCTCCAATAATCCCAAACACTTTCTCTCTCTACCCTCTGTCTCTCTTTCTCTCTCTAAAACAAGAGAAATGTCCTTCACTCCTCATCTCCGACTCCCAACCGGAATCTCCACCGTGATAATCTTCTCTCTCTTCTTCCATCACCACCACTCTGCTTCTCTACCAATACTTCCCCAACCAGATCCTGCCCCAATTCAATCATTCCTCCCAACCCCAACCACACCCACAACAATTCCAGCCTTCCCTGAACAATCTAACATTGCTGGTTGCCCTTTAGACCTACCCAATGAACTATTTCAAAGTATTAATCAAGCTTGTGATGGAGACAAGAAAGAGGGTCATTTATCAAAATCAAAATGTTGTCCTGTTCTAGCTGCTTGGCTTTACTCTGCTTATTCAAACACAGCTTTAACAAGAGCAAGTAGAATGAGTGATTCTTCATCTTATGATCTTCCTATTCTTCCTGATGATTCTGAAACTTGTGTTGATAATTTAGATAAAGCATTAAAGGGTAAAGGAATTGAATTAAGAAAACCAAATGAAACTTGTGATTTGGTTTTTTGTTATTGTGGGATTAGGTTACCTCCTTTAAGTTGTACTGAAGCTTTTTCAGTGGCACCCAAAGATAAAGGGAAATTGGTTGTAGATCAAAGTGTTAAAAAGCTTGAAAGAAATTGCTTGAACAACAATAATGGAGGACAAGGAAAAGGGTATTCTAGTCTTTCTGGGTGTTCTAAGTGCTTGAATTCACTTTATCAGGTAAGAAATTTCATCCATTTATCATTCTATGGGTATAAGAGATGAGGATTTTAGGTGGGTTTTGATTATCTCCTCCCCATTTGATCTAATTTCTTGGTTAATTGGTAAAGTTTATAGGGTGGGGTTTTTAGGTTTAGGTGATATATGAAGGTAAATAGTTTGTTAGGGTCTCAAGTCATATTCAGTGTTAAAAGTAGTAAAAGCTTCGTTTGCCAAAACCCAATTATTGGTGTCCATACTAGTGATATATCCAGGTGCCATTTTGTTATCTCCAGACAAGAAAGAAAAAAAAAAGTGATTTCTTTTCAAGACTGGCTGGTAACCAGTAAGCTTATTTTGGAATAGGGTCATGAATTTTTATTATTGAGAGATAGGAGTAGGTGGTTGAACTTGAATATCAAAGATTAGTTAAGTTGTGTGTGGGGGAAGAGTTAAACTCTAGTGGCAAACTAATGGTTGTCATCTCTGTTTTCATTTTTGTTTTATCTATATCTTCATTCATTTGTCAATCATTATCATGGTCATCAATATCATTGGGTAAATATGAAACACTATCATGATTTTATCCCATCTTTACTTTAACTTTTGAAGTAACACCAGTAAGAAATGAAGACTCTGTGAGCCCTAAACATTTTTTCATTTTTGACAAGTGAAAGTTCGATTTTCTTGATTGATTCAACCAATACAAAAATTTAACTAGATCAAAAAAAAGATTTTCATGATTAAACCACACTATTTACTAAAACAAAAATCTGATTTGTTTTTTATTCGTTTTTGTAGCTTAACAGCGATGACAAGAATTTGATGAGAAACAAGAGCAGATCACCAGATAGGAAGAGTAAATTGCACGGTCGAGATTGCGAGTTGATGGGTTTGACATGGCTTCTTTCTAAAAATAGAGAAGCTTACATGCCCACCGTTACACTAGTTTTAAGAGCATTAATGATGACTACAGACGGTTCTGATCCTCGTACTTGTAGTCTTACAAGGGATGGACTTCCCCTAGCCGTTGATTCTGCTGACATTAATGATAAATCTTCATCAATCAGTCTTCAATCCCCCCTCATACTTCATATAACCATAGGATTCGTTTCATGGCTTTTCTTTTTTGTCCTTCCATTTATCCGTTAATATTCTTTTGTTTTTTACTCTTTCTTTCTCGTTTGAGTAATTTTAGTTGTTGTTAGAATTGTAATTGCTTGGCTAGTGTGGGTTGAAATGGAAATTGCTTGAGAGGAGGGGGTGATATATAACTCTATCAACTAACATGTGATATGAGGGGCCACGAGCAGGTCGGGGGGGCCTACTGCTGAGTAGGTTCTTGCCTTCTTGGTGAGTTGTCATCAAAGATTTTTTGAGTTATGTTGTGACATGTCGTTGTCTATGTCAACATTTTATTGTGCAAGTGGTTGAAAGTGTTGATATAAACTCCAAAATTTTGAAAGTTCTAATAAGTTGGATTTCTAGAAAAGGTGGAATCTATAATTTATTGAACTTGAGTTATTAAAGGTAGAAATAATATTGGTAGATGGATTTTAGACCATTTATTCGTTTAACTTTAACTCTTTAAGCCACTAGTTTAGTTAGCCTTTATACTTGGTTGTTCAAGGTCTTACGAGCTTATCACATCTTTGATATATCAAATTTCAAATGTTATTGTAATGACTTCCGTAATCCAAAGCCGAACACTTTTCGGACAGTCACACTTAGTTGATCAATTTAGTCATACTTTGACTTAGCATTATAGAATTGCTCAAAGCTCAAACTGAACCCATATTGTTATTAGTTGATCAATATTCAAACTGAATCCATATTGTTATTAGTATAAAATGAGCTTTATTTTTAGTTTCTAATATTTTGTTTAAGATAAGATTATAAAATTAGTAAGTTAATTCATGTGTGCATAACACCGATCTTAAGAAACATTTAACATTTTTGAATCTCTTAGATTGCTCCAACCGAACTGAATCCGAGGTCAACCAAATTAGATCATACTCACAAAATTTTGACGACTTTGGAGTGTTGCACAAAAGCGGCCGGCAAACGACCAACATACCCTTCGTGGTTGATGTTGGAGGAGAAAATGAACACCATCATCTTGTTTTATTTTTTCAATCAATTAGTTGTATAAGGGGTTGCCCTTAGTGAAACGTGGGCTCATTTAACTTCTCAAGAAATCATGGTAGATGGGCCACTACTGAAGGTAATAACTAAACCCATTAGCATCTAACCCAAATGAGTTCAGCCCGGCTTGTATCAAACACAACATAGGTTTCTGTGGGCACCTCCCTTTGCACAGCCCAAACAGTTTGAACTTGAATATATTTACCTGAAGAAAGACACTCACAGGCACAGCAGTTGATTGTTTTGAGGCGAAGAAGTGAAAATAGGGGCAGATTCAGATAAGAGTATTTGGCCTTTGGTCCAAAAAATAAAAATAAAGAGGAGATTTGGTCAAAACACCCCTAATTGGTTTTTGATTAAAAAAGATTAATTAAAATTTTCTAGTCTTCGGGTCCTATGACATTTTTGTAATTTACGAAAATACCTTTATGCTGTGTTTGGATGACGGAATCATGAATCCGCGGATTCATGAGTCCTTTGGATTCATGATTCCCCGGATTCAAGAATCCAAGTAATATTTTTTTGTTTGTTTGGCCACTAATAAGAATCTTATGATTTATTATTATTTAGGTATTTTTTTCCCGAATTTTTTTTTCCCGGAAACCTTTTTTTTCGAGCGCTGTTTTTTCTTTTTGGGAAAACACAGGCTCTATCAAGCAAAAAAGTTTTTATAAATTTTTAATTTTCGGAAAAATATTTTTCGAGAAAAAAAATAATTTTTTAGTAAAAAAACGGGTTTGGAGGAAAAAAAACAATTTTTAAAGAAATATCTGTTTTCTGGAAAAAAAAACTTATTTGGGGAAGAATCGATTTTCGGGGGAAAAAATGGTTGTCGGAAAAATCAGATTTTGAAAAAAAAAAAATAATTTTTCCAAGAAAAAATGATTTTTGGGGGAAAAATTAATTTTCAAAAAAAATGATTTTTGAAAAATAAATATAGTTTTAGAAAAATAAAAATATTTTTGAAATTTAAAATAATTATTTTGTAGAAGGAAATATTTTTTTCGTTGTTTTAAGTTTGAAATTTAGATTTATTAATCCAAAATCCTACGGGGTAGGGTGGGATCTTGGTCCAATACAAATTTCGGAATTAGGAATCCTTAGAATTCAAGAGTCCTAAGATTCTTGATAGCCAAACAGACTAAGGATTTAGGATTCCTACCAAATCCCACTTTTGATAGAATCCTACTTAGGAATCCGACAACCAAACACACCATTACTCTTTTCTTCAGTTATATCCCCTCCCCCAAAATCCTTCATGTTCTTCTTTACTCTTCTTCTTTGGAAACAAATTGGATTCAATATTCGATATTCAAATTTTTTGTTGAGGTTCATATCAATCAGTTTATGAAGATAACACACGAAGCAAGATCAGGCTATTTGCTGGCCCATGCTGCCTCTTAGTATTCAGTTCATATTTTCTTCCTTTGTTTAAAAATTTATACGATTCAACCTCTTCAACCTCTTCCTTTTTTTAAAACTTCATACGATTCAGTTCATATTTTCTCCTCTTCACCCCTGATGTTCAGCAGAAGATACAATCCATCCCTTGACTTCAGCCACAGACAGTTATAAATGGAAACTCTCTCAATCAGGAGACTACACTGTCTCTTCTTATTATAAACACTTGACTCGTGAACTTGTCCCCATTAATCAATCAAAACCTATTGCTCAACACTTTTGGAAAGTTTTGTGGAAACTTAGAGTGCCCCCGCGTATTATACTCTTCCTCTGGAAATTAGCCAAGGTATTTTACCTCTCAATGCGGGTATAGGTAGCATTATTACTGGCATTTCACTTACCTGTCCTTTATGTTCTAATGAGGAAGAAACACAATTACACTTCATTCGCAATTGTATCTTAGTGAAAGAGTTCCTTGCAGATTTATCTGCATCTTACCCTATTAACCAGAGCTTTACAAACTTCAAAGAATGGTTTGATTATTTCTACAACCCGGATAGGGAAGGTGATCATTCTGTCTCTCTCACAATATTGGAGACTTTATCCACAACTCTTTGGCATCTTTGGAAACATAGATGTGATATTGTTTTCAAAGGGATTCAGTTCAATATGTCATCTCTTCTATCAGTCACTAAAAGCTTCCTTCGATCACAAGTTATGTCTCTAAGAGCACACTCCATGCCTTCCTCATCAATCACACAACAGTGGACACCTCCTCCACAAGGAGTCTTGAAAATAAATTACGATGTTTCTTTTGTGAAAAACTCATTGCTTTCTTCGTTGGATATTGTTATCCATGCATGATCACACAGGTAATCAACTTGCAAGTGAATCCATCACCACCACCTCCAGAACAGTAGACGAAGGAGAAGGGAAAGCTGCACTTCTAGGCGTCATGTGGGCAAAAAAACATGGAGTTACTAAATTGCTTTTGGAATGAGACTCGACAAATGTCTATAAATTTTTGACTGGAAGAATGAGCTCGGTCCACTGGACAGCGATCCATGTACTAAAAGAAATCAAGAAACTAGTCTCCTATTTTGTCACCATCTCTTTTTTGTTTGTCAATAGAAAGTTCAATAGCAAAGCTAACACTCTTGCTAATAACTCTAGGAAAACTGGTATTAGCTAGCTCTTCCTCTTGTGTCCCTAACTGCACTTTATCTTATCATAACATCCATGTAACTGATCTCAATTATTATCAATTAGATGTTATGTGTTAAAAAAAAAACCTAACAATTTTTTACTTCCTAATTTTTTTTTTGTTGAAATATTTTACTTCCTAAATTTTTTTTTTTTTGTTGACAAATTTTACTTCCTAACTTGGAAATTTGTTCTTTTTTTTTTTTATGAGATATTGGAATTTGTTCTTTTAACAAAACAAAAAAGAATTTGGGATTTTGCATTATGTATTCAATAAGCCGTACAACATGAAATCAGCATCACGAGTTCTTTCAACAAAAGAAAAGTGCATCACGAGTTCACATCTGATGATACCTTTTACCCTAATTTGACTATCTTTACCCAAAAATCTCTTCCTGGTCCTTCATATTGACCAGATAAATGACGAACCCCAGGAACGAAATTACCAAACAGCCCCCCGAAAAGGTAGCTAAAAGTTCGATTGTCAAAATAAGATACGAAGGAGATTTCACGCTGTCTGATGTAAACATAACTCATCGTTTCTTTATTTCTCCCTAGACACATCAAAGTATGAAACCACCCAAAACTTCTCCATGAGACAGAAGAAGAGAGAGAAGAGAGAGAAATGTGGGTAATTGGGAAATGCATGCGTGGGATGACAAAATAAAGATGTCGACAACCAAAGAAGAAAAAGATAAAAAGGAAGTGTTTGTGGTCTGACCATAAGATCTCTTGTCAAGTGTATATTGTCTTATAAAGTACTACCCATCTTAATTATGTCTTCTTCTACTCTTGTTTTCATTAATCTATATCTATATATTAATAATAATAAGCTAATCAATAACAAGATCACATTTCATTAGGAGATCTAGCTCACTTAAACAATTCTCCACTATATTAGGAAATCTAATCCAAACTTAGTTAAGTCGTAAAAGCATTATGACATAAAATGTGTTTAAGTCGGTTGGAATTGATAACCCACGAAAAAAGTACTCCATTATCGGAGTACTTTTTTATAATTTCTAGTTCTCTTCTCAATGCAGGTGTCAAAGTTAGTACCCTCAATGTAGGGTTTAAGGTTACAAATTTTCCATCCATCCAAGATACTAGATTTATTATGAACATATATTTTTAGAAAATCAAAATGTGAAAGAAGAATTAATTGCCCGTTACAATTCATACTTTTACAATTTTAGTGAGATCTAAGATAATACTAATACACGCACCTCTACATTAAACTAGACTCAATCGCCGCTCCCCATTCATGCAACGTTAGGAATTCCCTAATACCATGTTTTTGACCACAGACTTCGAAACCACACTTAGAAGAAAATAATTCTATAAAAATTATCTAATCAAGATATAATGATCTTCAAAAGTACATGTAAATACTGAGTGAATGAATATTACAGTATTAAAAGTATACATAATTTAATTGTAGATTGATTTTGGTACTAGGGGTCCATCTTTGGACCCAAAAAATTATTAAAAGTATAAGTAAATACCGAGTCAGTCAACATATTGAGAAATAAAGTATACAAAATTTATTTGTGAGGATAAAAGGGGTTTTAATTCTAACCCCAAAACTTGTGAGTTACTACTACATGATCATTAAGAGGGGAGAGGACTTTGACAACTCTAGCCCAAGAAGTGATGGCAAATAACGGTCAAAATATAAGAAATTAACTCCCATAAACATAATGATCACCACAAACTCACACAGAGCTATTCTGGTCAACAAGTCAACACAAACTTTATAATGTTATATCAATGTTATCATCATCATCATCATCTTCTTCAACCATGAAATAATAATAAAATAACATTTAATATTGGAAACTGTTACACTTTTTGTGGTAACGTGTGGGGTGTGATAAAGAAAAAATCAGGGGGGTGTAAGAAGTATAGAGAGAGAGAGAGAGAGGGAGTTACCAATCATTTCAAAGCCGACCTGATGAACCGACAAGAAGACTAGGCAAACACCTAAAAGGGGAAAATATTGCCGGCTATTTTCCTACATGTAATTATCTCTCTCTCCTTCTTTTCACGTTACGGTTATATTACTTACTAGTACTAGTCAAACGGAAAACACCCCAATAGGGAATCCCAATTCCCCTCTCTTTCTCTCTCTCTCTATCCTTTTCTTGGTTATTTATTTGCTTCTTCTCTTTTCCTCCTCCTAGTCTCTCTAGTCTTTTCATCTTCCCTGGTGGTCTCTGATCAGTCGTCCTTTTCTCTCTTGATACTACTCTTTATTAATGGAGATCTCACCTTCATCCCCTTCTTACTTGGACTTATCCATTTCTATACCTGGGTTTGCTTCTTCTCCTTCTTTCCCTTCTCTTGGTAAGCATCTTTCTTTCTCTCTCTCTAAACTCATTAAGGGACAGAAAAAGACACTGTTTGATACCTAGCTAAGGGTGTTTATATCTTTTGATTTGAAACAGGTGGTGGTGGTGATGGTGGTGGTGGTGGAAGAATAATGAAGGATTTAGACATAAATGAAGTACCAACATTAATGGTAGAAGATGAACTACTATTACTAGAAGATCAGATGAGTGGTGGTGATCTACCATCTCGAAAGAAACTTCGTCTAACTAAAGAACAATCTCGTTTACTCGAACAAAGCTTCCGAGACAATCACACCTTAAACCCTGTATGTCGTTCTGAAATCTGTTTTTTTTTTTTTTTGTTCTTTCCATACAGTAAAATTCGAACTTTGGTCGTCTATTTTGTACCGGAGAGCCATATGATCTAAATATCATTATTGTATTTTTGAATAGTATTTCATTAATTTAGTTGTGTTATGTGAATTGATGTGCAGAAACAAAAAGAAGAATTGGCAAATCAATTGAAGCTGAAACCACGACAGGTTGAAGTGTGGTTTCAAAACCGGAGAGCTAGGTACGTTACCCTAATTTATTTACTACCATGCACAGACTATATCTACCATATTGACGACGGTTTCACTCTTATATACTATCTCATAGATTAGTAATAAATTGTGTAGCACCTACCAAAAATGTTATGGAAAATGATCCTATTCCCCACTACTACACTGGCAAGGTATGCAGTTTGACACGATTTAAAGTGACAATGTTAAACACTTTATCTAATTCTTGTTAGGTCGGGATTCAGCTGGGAGAGTGGCCTAGGGTCAGAAATTATACCTATTGTGATATTTATTCTGTAAAATTTAGTTATTAATCTTTTTAAGTTTTATATTTACTATAGATAATCACCTACATGAAAAAAAAAATTTGTTCGAGTTTGTTGTATTAAAATGATTATTCTACGGATAAAATTATTTGTAAAAGAAACTTACAATTTATATAAAAGGAGTATATGTTTTTTCGACTAAGGATGGGTAGTTTAGGGTATGTAGTAAGATTTTTATAACATGCTTTCTTAACATGATAAGATGTACACCTTTTTTTCCATTGAGGAACATTGAAATCAGTACCATCAGTAGAAGTGGGTAAAATATTTGAATAGTAAAAAATTCAATTTCAATCGTGATTATATCGATTCTAATATTTCTCAGATAAAAGTAGAACGAAGCCACAATGAAATATGTCACGACCACTATTTATATTTGCTACTGGTGAATATTTAAATCATTAATCATAGAAGTATGCCCAACCTTTTTTTCTCTCTAGTTTATTTTTTGATTTGTTGATTTACTCCATTAATTATTGTTGTCTAAATAATGTCACACACTCAAAATACATTTTTCTAAAAGAAAGAATCCTTCACATTGAGGTTAATCTAAAGTAGTTCGATCATACTTATTAGAGAAATATTACTATGTATTAAGCCATGTATTCGTTTTTCTTCCTCATTCAAAACAATGGAATTGGTATCGTGGCCATTGACATGTAAAATGACTTTGACCGTGCACATTGACTTTGAATTTGACTCCGTTGACTCTAACCGTTGACCATAGTTTGTTGACATTGAATGTTATTTTGTTATTTGGCATGGAAAACAGGACGAAATTGAAGCAGACTGAAATGGAGTGTGAGTACCTAAAGAGGTGGTTTGGGTCATTAACAGAGGAGAATAGAAGACTTCAGAGAGAAGTGGACCAACTTAGGGCTTTAAGAGTAGGCCCACCAACTGTGATCTCTCCCAATGGTTGTGATGCCTTACCTGCATCAACGATCACGATGTGTCCACGTTGTGAACGCGTCAGCAGTAGTGCTCTTCAAAGAGGTCCCACCATAAACAATCCCAATTCTCTCTCTAAATCTCATAAAATCCACTCTCAATTGCCTTGGGCTGCTTGTTAGTATTATGTCTGAATTTGATTACCCACTTTTGGATGGTTAAGTAAAATCAACTATCATCACCCACTTTGCTTAATCTCTCCTCACTTCCAAGGGTTGAAAAATTTTCCATGTGGGAAAACCTTTTCCTTTTCTAACTTTGGTTATTTTTAGATAGAAATTGTACATTCTAATGATGAAATTAAGTGAAGAAAAGCTTAATTAGATAAGCTTGAATTTACCCACTAAAATTGTGCTCTTGAATCTAACATGGATCGAAAAACATCATTATTTGCAAGTTATGTCACATGAATTTTAAATAGTATCACGATTTATAATGAAAATCAAAATGATTTTCAAGTGAGATTTCTAGTGCCCTTTTAGATGACACATATTAGGTTATAAATTCTTTCATTTCTCAACAAATCTAAGCTCAATCGGCTCAATGATTGTTCCATTTCAGATGTTTTGAAATTAGGAAAGCCCAATTGGATTTTGGGTCAAAGTCCAAGTAGTTCTTACATGGATAATTCTCCTACCATTGACATACTTTTTTTTGGCTAGATGGGCCTGCGCTATGGACATATCAGAACAACTTCTTCCCCTAGTAAAGCTCAGGTCCATTCTAACTACTCGTCGAAGGTATCCGGTGGCGGTTGGATGCTCTATAGGCACCACCGGAATTGCTCAGTCCACCGGACATCCTAGTCCAGTGATTGTGGTTAGTGTGCCTTAAAAATTGGTTTCGGTCATAAAATGTAAAGTCATGAGTTCGACTCCAGCTACTCTGAAAATCCCAATGTCATAAGATCTATACATTACACGGGGTGTGTGAAAATAAATCATTGATGGAATCGTGTTTGTTGAAGGTATAAATAGAAGTAGATTGATCTATAATGACTTTTATTAATCTATAATGAATGTGGTTAGGGTAGTTTCTATGACCTCTACGATTCTCCTTAAAACAGTTTCACAGCAGTACTAGTTCTCGTTGTTTATTAATATTTCAATAGCCTGAAAATTGTATTCTTTTATCTCTAATCTAGTTTTATTTAACAGATGCCAAAAATCTATTCTCAATCATTATTGAATTATTAATCTGTTGTAAAGTTTATCCATGAAAAAAAAGATTAGTTATTAGTCACTTAAATGCCACAAACATACTCTTTTGCTAGACAATATTCCTTGAAAAAAGATAATAAAAATTCTATTGACTACGACTAAACACTAACTCTAATCCTTAGCTAGTTTATATGTTAGTGAAATCTACAAAAAAGAATACAATAATTCAACAAGTTAGAAAATTACTCATTTTGTGCCAGCAGAAGAGTTGAAATCTAAAATACGAAAATGCCGAAAGCCAAGACGAGTTAGTTTGAAATATAAAAGTTAAAAGTAGTAAGGCACAATATGGCACTGGCCAAGGCAAATACAGCAAGGAATTCATGTGTAGAAGGGAAAAAATTGTGGAAGGGCATTTTCAGAATGGGCCCATAGGTAGGGCAACCTGTCATAGACAGAGACCATACTTTAGTGTACCCTAGCGACTACATGAAATAATGTCATTTGGTGCATGGTTCTTTCCTTGTGGGGTAACCTCTCCACTAAACTACTTCTTTCTTCTTCTTGGATCTTCCTTTTTATTTTTTTCATTTATCATTGAGACACTTAACCTATCAATGTTTGGACATTAATAATTTTGATGGGGTATGTCACATTAGTCTATTTTTCTTTTGAGCAAAATTTTAGTTGTGAAACTTTTTATGGGTCGTATGAATTGATTGACGTTGTTACCAAGTAACTATTTTATTGTTAGTATCCATAAACTTTTTTTTGTAGATAATAGACCATACAATTTTAAGCTCAAGAAAAAAGATGAAAGCTTCAAAAATCAATTGAGCGGTACTTAATTCAAATCAGTGCGGAACTTATCTCAAGATCTTAAATGCTAGATGTAAAATGGATAAGTCTGGCCCGCGTCTAATGTCAGTCTACCAGTTTCTTTAGTGAGATTCGTAGAAAGAATTACAGAATCTTTTGTGTTATTATAATTTGCAAACAAACATTGTTTTACCATGTAACTTTATTACCGTTACAACATAGATTATCACTATGACTGTGAGAGCATATCCAATGGAGCACTATAGGAAAAATTCTAAAAGTTCTAGGTGTCAAGTGTGAGTTGAGATTCTCTTTCTTATAAGTGTCAAAATAGAGACACTTTAAAAACATTTTTGTCTTCAATAGAGATCTCTAAAACATATCTACTTAATACACACGTAACTCTTGAGTTCAACTGGAAAAAAGTGGTTAACAAGCAAAATTTTATATTGGTTAAAATTTTAAAGTGATACTTAGAGATTCTCAAGAAGACACTCCAATTTTAGAGTGTATTTCTTGAGAGTCTATATATTAAATGCTCTACATCATCATGGAGTGTCAAATACAGTGTCCTATTAAAATTCTAGAGAAGGTTTTTTTAACAAATCTCTAATTATTCTAATTGATACTCTGAGATTTAGAATTTGAGTGTCCCATTGGAGATGCTCCAAATTCACGTTTAACAACTACTATATTGTCAAAAGGAGTTAATAGATAGAAAATTCAATCAATTGTAATTTTACGATTATTTTACTATTATGATCCTTCCGTCCTTTTTTTCTTCCACTTTACACATTTTAGCATCTTGCATCAATTACAATCACCATTTAGGCATTTACCATTATTGCTCAGTTATGATACAAATACAAGCTTTAATATAGTAAAAAAAGAGAGTTCAACAAAAAAAAAAAATATAGTACAAAAAGAGCTATTTATCACATAAAGCTATAATTGGACTCCCCCCTTTGTTGCTGGGTGAGGGGCCTTAATTATGTAGGACTATAATTGGAGGAGCCATATGGAATGAAATTGTGAGAAAATTAGGCAGGTTTTTGGAAATTGGTCCTTTTTTTGGGAATTTGGTCCTTGAAACTATAAAAATAAGTTAGGAACTTTGAGCAACACCAAATCATAAGAATGTTCTTCACATTCTAGGCATGGGAGATAATAAACTATTAAACAACCCAATAATCACGTTATCTGGTTTACTCCAACACAGTCTTAAATTAATAAAAATTGTTACTAATCACATTTCTTAATTTCTTGTTACAAGCACCAAATCCTTATCCCATTCGACTTCCACGGGCTCGAGGACGAGGTCAACCTTTTATCGTAGCAGTACAGTGTCGGCACGTGTCAACGCATTATTGAAGTCAATATTAGTTCAACTATCAATGTATTTGCCTATTTGGAAGTGATCGATCTAATCAAAATGTGTATTAGTGTAATCAAACTAAGTAATGAGATTCTATCTTGTTATGGGATAACATTTTTATAGAATTAGTCGAACTTATAATAGGCTTGTTTTTTTTTCTTGTTGGAAGTATATAATGGACTTGCTAGATAAATAGAATTGTTCTCTTTACTCCTCGACTTCGCTTATGACATTTTATAAAAATGAGTAATTAAAGTCCACATTCCACACCTTAATTGGGTTCACACTCGCCCTTGACAAAAGTTTCTCATTTTTGTTATTTTTGTCATTTTTAGGTGTTTACTAATTATTTCTTTCTCATTCCTAACCATTTGACAAAATGCTAAATACACTGTAATTTTGTAGCTTGTGATATTTTTAACCCATTGCATACATCATGTTTATTTAACTTAATTTATGGTAAACATGTAACCTAACCACAACCTTCATCAAAAAAAAAAATGTAACCTAACCACAAAAAAAATATGTATTAAGCAAATTAAATAAGTTTGTTTTAAGGTTAAGATAGAATAATTATAGAACCTTAACATTGTTTTTCCGTCAACAAATTATTGTATTGTATGTCAACTTATTGATGAACCACAGAGGGACCGTTTTTAACCATATTGTTTTTCTATTGCATGTCATGTAAAAGAATTTTATCCTAAAAGCCATTTATCTTACTTTGATCACAGTATTGGACGATAGAGTTACTTAAAAAGGAGGCGGAACACGACAATAGTATTAAATAATATTTTGAGTTAATTCCTATTTGGCCCCCTACTTTGTGACCAGCTTCCTTTATGGCCCCCTTTTTTTCGTAAATTCAAATATGACCCCCTTTTCTTAACACCGTCAGTCAACTTTTATGGTTAATCTTTTTGTTTCCATTATTACCCTTGTTTATAGAAGAGATTTTAAAATTCAAATTTGACCCCCTTAAAAAATGGGTTGATTCCCAAAAAACTTGAGTTGTTTAGAAAAAAATTAGGGGTCAAAACAGAATTTCTTTTAAAAAATTTCAAACGCACTTCTCTCACCTCCATGTCATCACCAATCTGCCCACGTCATCAAGCACCTGCCACCTCGCCATCTTCTCCGGCAATGGTCGCCGGCCGGCAAAAATTCCGGCGGCCATTTTTTTTTCTTCTCTTCTTCTTCTTCTTCTTCTTCTCTCTTCTTCTTCTTCATCTTTCTCTCTCTCTTTCTCTCTCTTCTTTCTCTTTCTTCTTTATTCTCTCTCTCTCTCCTTTCTACTCTCTCTCTAATGTTCCGGCGAGGGGGAGGACCCCTTCACCGGAGCACTGGTTTCCAGACGAAACCGGCCTGGTTTCGTCTGGAAGTCTTGAAACCAGACGAGACCAGATCTCGTCTGGTTTCAAGACCAGACGGGATCTCGTCTGGTTTCCAGACCAGACGGGATCTCGTCTGGTCTGGCCTGGTTTCCAGACGAAACCAGGCTGGTTTCGTCTGGAAACCAGTGCTCCCGCGAAGGGGTCTTCCCCTTCGCCGGAGCATTAGAGAGAGAGAGAGAAAGAGAGTAGAAAGGAGGGAGAGAGAGAATAAAGAAGAAAGAGAAAGAAGAGAGAGAAAGAAGAGAGAGAAAGAAGAAGAAGAAGAAGAAGAAGAAGAAGAAGAAGAAGAAGAAGAAGAAGAAGAAGAAGAGGAGAAAAAAAAATGGTCGCCGGAATTTTGCCGGCCGGCGATCATTGCCGGAGAAGATGGCGAGGTGGCAGGTGATTGATGACGTGGTCAGGTTAGTGATGACATGGAGGTGAGAGAAAGTGTGTTTGAAATTTTTTAAAAGAAATTCTGTTTTGACCCCTAATTTTTTTCTAAACAACTTAAGTTTTTTAAGAATCAACCCATTTTTTAAGGGGGGTCAAATTTGAATTTTAAAATCTCTTCTATAAACAAGGGTAATAATGGAAACAAAAAGATTAACTATAAAAGTTGACTGACGGTGTTAAGAAAAGGGGGCCATATTTGAATTTACGAAAAAAAAGGGACCATAAAGAAAGCTGGTCACAAAGTAGGGGGCCAAATAGGAATTAACTCTAATATTTTTTATATAAGTTACGCGCATTAACCAAGTAGCAAATTATATGTTCTTAAAAATTATAATTAATTGATGTAGTGCGTAGACAATTTGGATTAATAACAAACAAAAATGCCCTTGGCTTCAAAATAAAAAATAGAAAAAACAAAAAAAAAAATGAACAAAACAACACTTTGACAAATTTAATGTACATAAAGTACAACTTAAGAAGCCCTGATTGTCTTTTGGATCACCTTTATTATGCATAATCATAGTTTAAGTCACCTTAGGCCAAAATTATGAAACTTAAGCCAAAAAACAATTCATGATTTTTGCATCATATTTTTTGTATTTTATATCTATAAAACACTATTAACTCATAGAACACTCATAAGAAAAGATAAAAGCACTCACTTTATTTTTGTTCCTAGCTCTTTGCATTTAACATTTATTTTGATTTTTGTAACAGAATTTCCCTAATTCCCTTCCTGCAATTTTAAACCGTTGTTGATACTATTAACCACTAGCTACTAGATTGTATTACAGTATTAGGGATTGCCCGCCAAATTATCATCAATTTATGGATTGTCTCCTCAATTCTCGACTCACAAATTCTCATTGACCTAAGGAACGTTTCGAGCTAGAGATCATTAAATAACTCGTAAGTGGATTACTACAAGGTCATATTTGGTAAGCGGAAAATGATGCAATTACTAGGAACCAACAATCTCGTAGATCGTAGTGTGATTCCTGTATTTGAATTACTTCATTTTACTATGTGGTTGAGTTAGGAATATGTTCGGTAGAAATTGATTTTGCTTAATTGGTTCAAAATTTTAAGAGAAAGGGACAAACCCACTAGTACCTCTTGGGTATTTCCCTCTTAAAAAGAATCCTATTCTCCTAGAAATGTGTTTCGTGATTTATTTGTAGGTGCTAAATATAACCTAAGTGCTTTTTACCATTAGACTCTATGGAGTTAGTGGATTTGGGGATTGCATTACCTTTGCCTTTAGCCCTAGAAGAGAAATGAACAACTTAGTGCATAAGAAGCTGAGTTAGGTTGTGTTGGTACTTGCCCACTTCTTATAAAAAAAGAGACCATGAAAAGTAGATTAGCTCCTAGCTCTAGCCCGGCATTCTTTGTTCAAATAAAAAAGAAGGGAAAAGAAGTTATAAGAAGACAAAGAGGTATCTCCAAACACCAAAAAAAGGTGGATAAAGGAGAGGAGGAAGTTAGGGATGAATGGATGTTTGTCAATTTCCTTGATCGAGATTTGTTTATGGAACTCTCACCACATCCTTTCCCTCTTTCTTTCTTTACTACTATTTATAATATGAGATTGAATTGAGTTCCACACCATTCTACCAATGACTCCCATTCATTCCAAGACAAGAACTAAATAATTGAGTTCCACGCCATTACTAATATTATAGTTAAATAATACAATTTTGATTTTGTGGACATAATTTTTACAGTGTTAAATTCACAATTAGTTGATTATCGAAAAGATAAGTGAAATAGTCGATACAATAATTTAATGCAGTTCAGTCAAAAAATTCTTTATAATCTCGGGTTACATCCACGGTGAGTCGGTTACAGTCGGCGAATATAATGAAACCTAAGTTCTAAGTGGCACAGTGACTAGAGATGTTTATTTTAATAACTCTAAAATAAATGTGATCTATATTGCAAAAAAAATAAAAAAAAATCTATCAACATGGACAAGTCATCATTCTTTTCTTTTTTGCTCAAATAATTTTTTTTAAGAAAAAAAAAAAGAAAAGAAAATTTGCTCAAATAATTAAAGAGGAAATTATTTGAGCAAATTTGAAATCAATGTTACAAACAGTTCCATGAAATGAAGTGTTTGGAAGTTAGATATAAAAGACTTTGGTTGAAATATGAAATCCCTAGATAGAAATGGAAATTTTATTAATTTGGGGGCAAGGGAAAGGTGGTTGAGTTTGGGGAAGGTGGTGTGGGAGGTGTCCTTAATGCCCCGACAGGCTCACATCTTTTGACCCGTTTCATCACGAAGTTAATCAAGAAAGGTGACAAGGGGAAGAAAATCAAGATTTTACATTCAAGTTTCAAGAATGAAGTTCTAAAGATTTTCTCTTTGTTGTTAATGATGTTCCATCAAACCCTTCTGTCAAATCTCAATCTTCCCCAAGTTCTTAATGTCTTGGTAATTTCACATGGAAAAGTTTTGGGTATCATTTGTATCATGTGATGTAACTAAATATTTACATGAATTTTTTTTTTATGTTGAAAAATGGTTTACATCTATTTAGGAAATCTCTATTCTTTCTTTGTTTCAGACGGCAGGATAAAATGATTTCTCCTATGCTACCATGAGCTCTTATTGAAGATTAGAACAAAGAAAAAAGAGAGAAAGGCTTTGAAACAAAGAAAGGTTTGTTAATGTTCCTCAATGGAGGAGAGGAAAAATGAAAGAATTTAGAGAAAGAAAGGAAATTAGTATGTTTCATTGTTTTTTTTTTGTTGAAGATTTTCTTATTGCGTTTTGTTGACATATCTATTCGTTAAGTAGGTAAAAATGTGCACGTTCTACAATATGGGGATCATAATAAACCCCTATCTATACCACCACAACATTCCTCCGCCCCGTACCAAATCAAGCTAAATTTGAAATCAAGTAAAATAAAGTTTAACAAAGAATTTTGATTCCTCAGGTTATTAATTCTTCTTAATCTTATCCGAGAATAGTCATTCATGGGAGAATGAGTATCTAGCAACTAAGAATATAAGGTCTAGGTCCTCTCCACTCATTGCCAATTAGTTTTGAGTTGGATGGCCGCAAATTTAACATGGTATCAGAGCTAGGCCCACATCTGATAGACTCAAAAACCACTCGTGCTCCACGTCGCCCAAAGAAATACACGTGTGTTAGGCTCAAAGAACCTCATACGTGAGGGGGCGTGTGAGAATTATCCTACATGAGAGAATGGATATATAGCAACAAAAATATAAGGCCTAAGTCACCTCCACTCATTGCAAATTAGTTTTGAGTTGGATGGTCGCAAACTTAACATTATCTGTAATGAATATATTTTTTCTAACTTGGGGGGAAAACAAAAATTTTAATGCCATACAGAGGACCTTATTTTGTTAAAGGCTTCTATTTTCTTTATGTAATCCATGTGATATTTAGTTTGATCAATTACAAAAGGTATTAGAATAAATAATATTTATCTGAAGAAAATTATATGTACCTTCACTAGTAAATATTGTTTTACTTATAATCCAAGGCATTAATAAATCGTGCATGGATGGAACCATAAATAAGTATAAGACATGCCTATTGACTTTATACTTCGTAGATTTAATTTCATACTCTATTTGTCAAGGGCATGTCTCCTGATTAATTCAACATGAACAAACTAACCAGGGGACGGGTTTTGGTGCGTGGCCCAGATCCGTTCACGGACGCCTGGGTCCGCCAAGGTCTGTGGACATCCGGTAACTGGCTTGGACAAAATCCGACTGTCCGGGAAGGGTAAAGTGGACGGACGCGGGCAACAACTCTTACCCGGCAGTCCGCCCACGTCCATCCGACCGAAAAACCTTCCGTTAGTTCGAAGGATAACCCGCCTGTCGAATACATTTAGTCCCTTAGATTAACTAGGGTTTTAATATGGACGGTTAGATTAATACCTAGGGCCACCATATATAAACAGGTATTGAAACTTCTAACCCTCAACATCTCATTCTGATCGACCGAACCTCTCTCTCTACTGCCTCTTTTCTTTTCCTCCTCAGTCCATCTTCTTCTTCAGTTCCTAAAGCCTAATCAGTGATCCCTAACGAGTAAAAGTAACGATCTAACATGAATCGAATCGACGATTGATTCTCTAGTGATTGTTCCCGACTTCTAGTCGATTGCAAGAGAGGCCATCGAGAAGATACTGGACATTGTAAATATTTTGGGCATTGGGATATCTATTCCTCCCATTTCGTCGAGATAAACAAGACGTATTCTATCGTAACTCGTTCCTGCCAAGAACTTCATAGATTTGTTCTCTTCGAGATATCTACCCCTGTCATCTTCGAATCTCTGTAATTATCTTCTTATTCTTCTTAGTCTATTAATTTTCTTTTATTATTTTTTCATTTCATCTTCGATTATCTGAAAAATTTCTTTGTTTTTTGTCTACTCCGAATGTGGAAATCAACTTCATCTTCACGAACTCTAATCTTCAACACATCGACTCTCTCACGATGTAAGTATCCTTTGCTTCTTCCTCGATTTATTTTTGTTTTTTTTTTTCCATCTTGGTGTCCAAATCTGATCTTTTTTTCTGTTAGTGTTTATATAGCTTTTGATCTAGTGCCTGGTCCCCTGATGAACAATTTAAATGAACAAGCAGCTGAGTTGAAGAGGGTGAACAGATCATTCACATGAGGAAGAAGATACTTATGATTTTACTTCCTAATTTTAGTTTTTTATTTTGTTATTAAATATATGTATCACGTAATTTAAGTTACATTGAAAGTAAATTTTCAAGAACATGAGATCCTCTTCAACAAAAAAAAAAAAGAACATGAGATCTTTAGTTATGTTTTAGTTATTAAACCCGGTGCGCGACCGACCGGTGTCCGACAAAAAAAAAACAGTTATGGACGAGCTTTTTCCCCAAGTAAATTCCGTTTAGTCCGACCATTTAGCCCGATGGTCCGAGCGGTCATTGATGGCATGTGTCCGTTCCGCCGGGACTCGGAGGAAGGTTGTCTGCAGACTGCCCGTCCGGTCCGATTCCCACCCTTAAAACTAACTTGAAAATGATTTTGTATCAAGAAATTTTTTTAAATTGATCGTTAGAAAAAATAAAGAAACTCATTAACTCCGTTTTTTAAGCATTTTAATGATTACTTTCTTCGTGATAAAACCACTTTCTTTAACCAAATCCAATTTATTTTCTCGAAACAAAAATAATCATTTCTCATATTGTTCGACGTTCTTAACTTCATTGTTTTGATGATTCCTTTTCTTTCTTGGGTGTTCTAATCAATTGTACTTGCACAAATCTTTTGCATAATAAAAAACAATGACACTGTCGTAAAAAAAAATGCTATATAATATTTTCTTTTCTAAAACGGTATGACACTTGCATAGAAAACAACCTTTTACAATCATTGTGCTCTATAGGCCGTTGGGAGACACACACACAAACATATCAATATTACCAATTAGAGTAGACATTACTCAAGTGTTGAAATTCGAAATACAAAACTTTTTTTTTGTTAAGTTCGAAATACAAAACTTGATATTCCAAGTTAAGCTGTATCAATAATTATGGTCTCAAAAAAAATAGGAAACAACTGCTGATTAATAAGGTAAATAGAGCCATAAAGTGAGAGCATGATAACCTCTAACTGTAGTTAAAATTTTAACTATAGTAGGCGGTTAATTACCTTAACCCGACGACGAATCTCTCGTACCCGAACGGCCAAACCTAACGGGTCAACCGTGAACTTCTCCTCCTACTTATATTCAAGTTATTACATCACTCGTTCAACCAAACACTACTCTCTTTCTCTCACTACTTCCTCTGTTAGTTTTGCTTCTTTCTTTCTCTCTCTACAAAACTCCGTACTCAAATCAGAAATTTGATCAGTAGTCTCAGTCAGCAAGATCAGTAGTAGTAGAGAAGAAAGAGAATCATCTTCATTCTTCATTCTTCATCAATCAAAACACAAGAAACAAACAGAAACAACATTTATACTCTTTCTTGTTAGTTATCAAACGGTTTCTTTTCTTCCAATTTTACCCTTATAATCACTTCTAATTTATCCACACTACCACTCAAAACTTTCCTTTTTCAATTTTTTTCTTTTCACTTCAAATTCTCAGATCTGAACTTACAAAATCTCAACATTTGTTGAAGATGATTTCATGGAAAGATCTATACACAGTATTAACAGCCGTAGTTCCTCTTTATGTAGCTATGATTTTAGCTTACGGTTCAGTTAAATGGTGGAAAATTTTCACACCGGATCAATGTTCAGGCATAAATCGATTCGTAGCAGTATTCGCAGTTCCACTTCTATCTTTTCATTTCATATCTTCTAACAATCCGTACGCTATGAACTTCAGATTCATCGCTGCTGATACTTTACAGAAAGTAATTATGCTTATAATACTTGGAATCTGGACCAATTTCACTAAAAATGGAAGTTTAGAATGGATGATTACAATATTTTCTCTCTCTACACTTCCTAATACTCTAGTTATGGGAATTCCTCTTTTAATAGCTATGTATGGAGATTACTCAGGTAGTTTAATGGTTCAAGTTGTTGTTCTTCAGTGTATAATCTGGTACACATTATTACTGTTTCTGTTTGAATATAGAGGTGCTAAAATGTTAATAATGGAACAGTTTCCTGAAACAGCTGCTTCAATTGTTTCATTTAAAATTGATTCAGATGTTGTTTCACTTGATGGTCGTGGATTTCTTGAAACTGATGCTGAAATTGGTGATGATGGAAAACTTCATGTTACAGTTAGAAAATCAAATGCATCAAGAAGATCATTGTTAACACCAAGACCTTCGAATTTAACTGGAGCTGAGATTTATAGTTTAAGTTCAACTCCAAGAGGATCAAATTTTAATCATTCTGATTTTTATTCAATGATGGGTGTTCAAGGGTTTCCAGGAGGAGGAGGAGGAGGAGGAAGACAATCAAATTTTAATCAAAATGATTTGTTTTCTGTTCAATCTTCAAGAGGACCAACTCCAAGACCTTCTAATTTTGAAGAACAAATTTCTGGAGGTGGAGGAGGATCAGGAGGTGGTGGTATTAGTTCATCTAGATATGGTGGTGGTTTTCATCCTACTCCAGTTGCTCCTGCTTCTTCTTATCCTGCTCCTAATCCGGAAATTACTAGTACCGGAACTAAAAAGAACCTAAATTCAAACCAACAAATACAAATTCAGAATCAGAGTCAGAACCAAATTGCACAATCAGAACCCATACAGCAGAAAAATCAGGGGAATAGTAAATCAAATCATGATGCTAAAGAACTTCATATGTTTGTTTGGAGTTCAAGTGCTTCACCAGTATCAGAAGTTGGTGGATTACATGTATTTGGTGGTGGTGAATATGGTGCGTCAGATCAATCTGGACGGTCAGATGATGGCGCCAAAGAAATCAGAATGTTAGTTTCTGATCATCCTCAAAATGGGGAAAATAAAGGTACCAAAAAAAAAAACCCTTAATTTATGAAACTATATATTTGAATATTCTTAAATTATTAGTAGTATCTTTTTGTGGGATTTAAAAAATGATTATGATTTTGGGTTTTTGTTTGAAGCTCATCCTCAAAATGGGGAATTTGGAGGAGAGGAGGATTTTAGTTTTATGGATAACAGAGGAATTATGGGAGAAGGAGAAGAAGATAAAGAAAAGGAAGGAAATGGAAAACTTGGGTCAAGTTCTACATCTGAATTACACCCTAAAGTTGGTGGTTTGTCGGAATCCGGTGCCGTAAAACAGATGCCACCGGCTAGTGTTATGTCTCGATTAATCTTAATTATGGTTTGGCGTAAACTTATCCGTAATCCCAATACTTATTCCAGTCTTATTGGTCTTATCTGGTCTCTCGTTGCTTTCAGGTAAATAAACAAATATGATTGTGTACTTACTTAATTAGTCATTTTAATTGATTTATCGTAATGATATCCTTTATATTGCAGGTGGCATGTGGCAATGCCGAAAATAGTAGAGAAATCTATTTCCATATTATCTGACGCTGGTTTGGGAATGGCTATGTTCAGTTTAGGTAAGTTTTGTAAGACAACGTTTAATTTCATGAATGTAGGCGATTAAAAATCAGATTTCTAAATTATACAGAAGGGTGACCACAAATGGAACGACTAATGATTTACCAAATAGATATGGATGAAGGGTATTTTCGGAAAGATAAATACTATATTGATTTATATGTTATCTTTGGGTTTAGATCATAAATTTGAGATTGACCACCACCCGACATATGGGACCAAAGCCAACTCCAAGAGTTGGTTGTGGTCCATGTTTAGTTTCTAGTCGGTGTGCATAGGTTAAAGGAGTAACCCATACCTGTGCATGTTAGCTAAAAACAGTTTCTCACATTGTATTCTTCACACAGGTTTGTTCATGGCTTTGCAACCTAAGATAATTGCTTGTGGGAATTCGGTTGCTACGTTCGCCATGGCCGTTAGATTCTTAACTGGTCCAGCAGTTATGGCCGCCGCTTCTATTGCAGTTGGCCTGCGCGGCACCCTTCTTCATGTGGCTATCGTTCAGGTAATGTTTCTTTTTTCACTCATTCAATCTACTACTTGATATCAACCCATGTATGTAGGCTGTAAAGTTGAGAAGTCAATTTGGGTCATTCGGTCACATTGTTGGACCGCCTTCTAGATTTCAATTGACTTTTTTTTCTCATTTTTTTATCAGGCTGCACTTCCTCAAGGAATTGTTCCTTTTGTATTTGCTAAAGAGTACAATGTTCATCCGCAAATTCTTAGCACAGCGTAAGTAAAATCTTCTGAATATAATACGATATCTATGGAATTCTCAATTGAATTACTAATGATTTTATTTGTTATTCATTTTCAGGGTTATATTTGGAATGTTAATTGCACTACCAATTACATTGGTTTACTACATAATTCTAGGATTATGAACTCAACCAAGAAGTTTAGCGAATTAACCACTTGCATTTGAAGATTAACTACGTTGTTCCCCGGTTTAATTACCCTTTTAGAGACGCTACAAATTGCTTAGATGGGTCGTCGATTAATTCAAGATTCAATTGGGAGAAGAAGAAGACATGGATCGAATTTTGAAGGTCGATCAGAGTGAAACTACTCTAAAAACAAGTAGAAGGGAATGTTTATAATATATTTGAGAGGAAACATCTTATCGAGTGTTTCATTAGCTTGGTAGCTGATCTATAAGAATTGCTTTCTCGCACTAGAAAGGACTACGAAAATTCGACATCAACCAAAACATTATGGAAGAAAGTCCTTTTTTTTCCTTAATCTTTCTTGTAATTTGATTTTTGTTCTTGTCAATTTTATTTCCCAAGAGGACGTTTAGCCAAGACGTCATCATTTTCGTCAAGTACATTATTAATTGATACAAAAATTAATCAATATATATTTTTTTTCAAACCCATTTACGAAAAAAAAAGTAACTGCGCCTGAACTAAATGCACCATCAGACTCAAACACAATGACTTAACAATCTTAATGTTGAGATCTTACTGTTTTAAGATTTGATAAAATGTACAAGAAAAATAAACAGTCTATTTAAACAGAATTCGAGCTCAAATAAGATAGTATTTAAATCGATGTTAACAGTATTGTCTTGTTTATAAAAGAGAGAAAATAAAAGAGGAAAGGGTAGGCATGAGAAGATAAAGATGCCTTTTGAAAGGACTCTACCTTTCCACATGCATAAATACTTTGCTTCCTCACTTTTGAGTTATTTGAAGGTCATAAGAAAATGGGAGCTCAAAAAGATAAAAAGATTTCCATCTTCTCAAGCTACTTTAGTGATCTTAAATATGATTTGGGCCACCACTACTTCCTTTAGTGGTCATATATTGTAAAATGTTGGGTAGGTTCAAATCATTACTAGTGGTGTGTTTGTTAAAACTTAAATTCATCACTTCTTTTTGGGTTGTCATATCTTTCAAATCATCATCCACACTTAAAATCAATTTAAACATAAGTATGTATTTATACTTTATCAATTAAGTTTTTTTTCAGTTAATCATTAGAACGGAATATGCTGACCTTTTTAGTGTTAAATTTGATATTATTAGATCTATATCCGAATTGTCTTTTCATTTATTTTTTCGTATGTATTCGTTAGTTTTGATATCATGTGTATTTCTTTTTGACAATATAGATGTTATACTGCATATATATCATTTAGGAATGAGAAAATACATAACAAAAATACTAATGATCATATAATGGGTTTTGAATGAATTTTAAATGTCACTCATTTGATTTTCGCTTAATGAACTCCAAACTCATCGTATATAAAAATGGACAAATACTTTAAAATTTTCATTTTCTTAAAACCCGCACTGTAATGAGGTGTTAAAAATGGGAAAATTGTAGGATTAGAAGGGAACAAGATTGGAATTGAAGAATTAGAAAGCTAGAAATTTGTTTCATTTATACTATTTTTAAGACTTGGATTCCCCACAAAGAGGGGAAGTGATAGCTAGTCTTTGAAATTACCACTTTCTTCTTTGAACTTGTAAAAAAGATGGGTAGCTAGTTCTAGTGTCTAGTGATATCCATTTAGGGATAGTGGATAAGGGTATGTTAGGAATATTGAAGGACTGCCATGGTGAAACCAACATACTTCTTTCTTGGTCAGAAGACTTTGAAAGGGACGATTCTTGGGGTGATTGTTACTACTGCTACTACTACCATTTTAGTCAGCAAATGTTAGAGAGAGAGAGAGAGAGAGAGAGAGAGAAATACTACCATTTTAGTCAGCAAATGTTAGAGAGAGAGAGAGAGAGAGAGAGAGAGAGAGAAAGAGAGTTGGAGATTGAGAGAGAGAGAGAGAGGGAAGAGTTAGTCAGTCACAACTCACAAGGTCCCCCACGAGGGTTTGTAGGGAGAAGCAAACAACACACTAAAACCCGGGTCTTCTATTCTTTGCCTTATCAGTTACGATTTACCTTTAATTTGATTTCTAGTGAATATATAATTGTTTACCAGCATCCTAGAGACCTAGGTGCTCTTTGTTTTTCTAGATTTTCAGATTTCAGATGTTTGTTTTTTTATGAGTGAAATCTGAAATGTTGGGCTGAAATCTTAAACATCTGAATTGTCTGAAAAAATGTCTACTTTTTTCAGACTTCAAAACAAGTCTGAAATAGAATGAAATTGTCTGAAAATGTGTAAAAGACATTTATGCCCATTGTTAAGTGTTTAGAAAGTTTGTCCCCACCCTCATCAACCGTGGCTATCCTCCACCACCGGCGATCTCCGCCACCACCACCATTATCGGCGATCTCCGCCACCACCACCATTACCGGCGATCTCCGCCACCACCACAAATGACAAATAACAAAAATTTATTTAACTTCTTCGCCAAAAAAATTTGATCTTTGATTCATAAAATAAACCCTAGATTCACTAGAGAATGGATCCAGAAAATCAATTATAAAGAAAAATTAAACCCTGATCCCATAAGAAATCAAACATGTATGAAGTAATGGAGGAAGATCTCCTGAACCAACTCCTCGTCACAGTAAAGCTTGAAAATACCCTTTCTCTCTCTAGAACACCATAACTTTTATAATACCAATAAACCAGTTGTTGTAGACCCTTTTCGAAGAACAATCAATAGGCTCCTCCGTTTCCTCTAATATGATGAAATCCTAGATTCATAGTCTCATCTGAATCAAGGCGATTTTCAAACATATTCGCCTCTGATTTTGAGGGATTTTCCACATAGAAGGTAATCTTCTCCTCCGTCTAGCCTCTGTGTGTGTAGATCGGAAAGGGTTTTCGATTCCTCCAACAAATGCTTCACAGAATCAGGACAAAGACTAACTATGGTTCTTCCGAAAACCCTAACGAATCCATTGCTATTTAAAGTCTCGTTAGAAAATCCAGTTGATTCTAAGGTATTTGGGTAGGTTAAGAGGTTGTAGAGAGAGAAAGAGTAAACAGATGATGTTCTTGTGTGGATTGAAGGAGAAGAGGCGGCAGATGGAAAGAAGAAGAGAGAAATGAATTAGGGTTTCAAGTTTGGGTCTTTTTAAGGGTTAATTCCGTTTTGGCCCCCGATTTGTGACCAACTCGCCGTTTTGGCCCCCATAAGTGTCCGGCAGTTCGTTTTGGCCCCAAAACCTATTTTTCGGGCAGTGCTGACATCATCGTTGCATAAGCAATATAATCCTATACCCAAAATACCCCTCTGACCGAATCCCCCTTTCCCAGGTAAATCTTCAGCCGTCACATCCCTCTCTAATATCCTTTCGGCTATTAAATGCCGCCCTTACCTTCCCAACTGCACTTTCCCTTCCCTAGGCAGTTACAGAGAAATCTATTCTCTTTTAACTCATCTTCTCTTTCTTTACCCTTTCTTCTTCTTCTCTTCTCTTTCATTACTGTTCTTCTCATCTTCTCTTTCATCAGTTTTCTTTTCTATCAAAACCTCTGAAAATCTTAGTTAAAAATGTCGAAGATTATCAACATCATCGTTCATTATGATGGCGAGTGGAAGGAAAACGTAGACATGCTTAATGTGAGTCCGTCTGATTACATTGGGGGGGATATATTCCTGTTGCCAGACATTCAAGTTCCTCTTTCAAAAAGACTGACGTTGCTTCGTCTGATGGATATCATTGGTAAGAAGTTAGGGCTAGAAGGATGTGTTACCATGGAAGTCTGGTCTCTTGTAGAGATTGAGAATCGGGTTGGTCTATTCGAAACAGAACTTCTTCAGATTATGGATGATACAAGTCTGAATACTTTGGTTGAAGTTGGGATTCCTAAGGATTTTGAAAATATTTGTCATATGTATGTTTACATCGACTGGCCTGAAATCCCTCCACCACCAACACAACCTAGGACTAAATCAAAGTGTTTGACGAGGAAAAATCGTCACTGGGGTGGTAAACCAATCACATATCCTAAACAAGTTGCTGTTAGAAATCGTCCATTGATCGATTTTCCTTGCATGTCTGAACCACCAGTGGTCGTGTTGGATCCAAGTGTTTGCTTATGGGTTAATTATGTTTTGACTTTGATCATATGGTATTTTGTTGATGGATGTATTCAGACAGTTACTGGTTGAAGATCGTTTTATGACTTATTTCAGGCAGTTTTATCTGACTTGTTTCTCATTTTGGCCCCAATTTCAGTTTTATGACTTGTTTATTTGAAGACAGTTACTAACATAATAACTTGGTTAACAAAAAAAGAGATACATAACAATGAAAGAGAAACATAATAACTTGGATAGTAACAATTAAACAGACACATAATCAAACGTGCATAACAATTACAGTTTGGCCCCTATTTCCCATTTGGCCCAATCTTAAACCAAATCCTTAAACTTCTTACACATTTGATCATATGGATCTTGGATAGTAACCATCTTTCCTTTGCTTGCTTTAGTCTTATCAACCCAATCTTCAACCCAATCGAACTTGTTGCAAACAACACAAGAAAAAAATTTCTTTTCAAAATTCAGATCTGTTAAGGATGTTCGAATTTTCCTCCTACCTCGGCAGTTTGATCTTGGGCAGGGGGTGTCTACCCATGGACAATCTTTCGCCCAGTGATCATGAAGACCACAACAAAAGCATGCTCCAACTTTGCCATAAGAACCAAGATCTTTCAATAATTGTTGTGGAGGGGATTTCTCTTGATTTATCTCTACCTTTTTCTGTTCGACTCTCTCTTCATCTTTGGCTTCATCAAGCCACTGGAAACCAAGACAGGTATGAAATTGACAACTAAGGTATTTCCTAACCCTACCTTCTCTAGTTTTAGCAACCTCAAGTCGTCTGATGCCAATGCATTTGGGGTTTTTGCACTGACTGTAAACCCAAGGACATTCAATTGCTGAGTGAAATGGTTCATCACACATTTGACAGGAAACTTTGAAACTTATTGGTGGGGACGAAGAACTGCCGCCCATCTCTTGCCGCCCCAAGGTTGGTGAAGAAGATGAAGAAATATGAAGAAAGAGGGGTTGAAGAAGATGAAGAAAGAGGGGTTGAAGAAGATGAAGAAAGAGGGGTTAAATTAAAATGAAGAAATAAGAAAATCAGTCAACGAATTAAGATGAAGAAAGAAGAAGAAATAGGGTTTAGGGTTTCCTGTATTGACTGATGAGTTGAGGTGAAGAAAGAGTAATGAAGTTGAGAAGAAAAGAGTAATGAAAGAGGGAAAGTTTACTTGGGAAGGGATGGGAAGCATTAAATGGCCGAAGGGATTTGAGAGGGATGTGACGGCTCAAGATTTACCTGGGAAAGGGGGGATTCGGTCAGAGGGGTATTTTGGGTATAGGATTATATTGCTTATGCAACGATGATGTCAGCACTGCCCGAAAAATAGGTTTTGGGGCCAAAACGAACTGCCGGACACTTATGGGGGCCAAAACGGCGAGTTGGTCACAAATCGGGGGCCAAAACGGAATTAACCCTCTTTTTAAACCAATAAGGGTATAAGTGTCAAATATAAAATTCAGACACAACCATTCAGATTGAAAAAACAAACATCTAAATTGTAAATAAGTTAGTCAATTCAGATTCAGCCAATTCAGTTCAGCTAATTCAGATTCAGACAAAGAAAAAAAAACAAACACAACCCTAGACTAATTTCTAGAAAATACATGTGTCTGAACTGAAATTTACCCTAAATCGTTAAAAATTGGTAGATAAATATTCAAATGAGTAATGTTAGAGAAGAAAAACAACAATGCAGATTGAAAACAAAAATTTAATTAGTGTTAGAGAGAAGAAGGTGTAATAGAAGTGTTAATATTAGAAGAAGGTGTAATAGGAGTGTTAGTATAAAGGAAGAGTAAGTACTAGGGGCATTTATGTCTTTTTACCTTCTCATAATTCTGTTAGAGATAACTGTAATATGAAAGTTTGTTATAATAACAAACTTTCTCACTCTCTCTCTACCGAACTCTGTATCTTGTCTATATAAGGAGATGATTACTCCTTAGTTTGGTTTAATGAGAAAATACTGTTTCTCTCTCTATCTTACTTTGAGTCTCTGATCTAACATGGTAACAGAGCTTCTAGGTTTTTTAATTTGCTTCCGCATCTAAATCTTAGAGAGAGAAACCTTCGTTGATCATGGAGTCGTCTTCATCATCATCTTCATCTTCATCACAACCTTTAACTCTTAATATCACAAATTATATCTCTGAAAAACTCGATGAGAATAACTTTTTGGTCTGGCGTGATCAATTCGAATCAATTCTAATCAGCAATGATCTGATTGGCTATGTGGATGGATCGATCTCGCAACCAGAAACCTCGATCATCAATTCAGAAGGAAGAGAGATTCTCAATCCTGCTTTTCAAGTTTGGCGTAAATATGATCATTTTGTTAAATCCTGTCTCAAAGCTACTTTTTCAAGGCCAATTTCAGCAGATGTTCTAGGTCTTCCAACTTCTCACAAGATCTGGAGTTATTTGAATGAGGTTTATGCTGAGGAATTTGAGGCAAAGCAAGACTTTCTTCGCAAACAAATTCAAAACATTCAAAGAGGTAATGCTTCTATAAATGATTATCTTCGAAAGATCAAATCATTACCTGATTCTTTAGCTTCAGTAAATGATAAAGTTACTGAAAAAGAGATGATTAGAATTGTTTTGGCTGGATTAGGAAAGAAATTCAGTCAATTTGTGATTGCTATAGATAATAGAAATGATAGAATTCGATTTCCTGAATTAAGATCAAAATTACTTCATCATGAGCAGTGGCTTCTCTCTCAAGAAATTGATGAACAAACTGCTTTTTATGTTAATCAAAGTTCAAATCGAAATTCTACACCCTATAAACATGGCTTGAATCAATCAAAATCAAATCAAAAACATAAATCTATGATCTCTAAATCTGTGCAACCTAAAGGGTTTAAAAATCAGATAGAGTCTACAAATCAATCTTCCTCACAACAACAACAATCTCAGCATCCACTTATGAACCAGAAGGCAGTGAATTTTGACTTCACTTTGATTCCTTGTGGTATCTATCATAAGTGGGGACATCAAGCAAACAAATGCAGATTTAGGTATACTCCTTCAAAACCCCTAAATTCTCAAAGTTTTGCTGGTCTTCATATTGAAGAAAATATCAATTCAGAAGACAATATTGAATCTTCTCCAGAAGAATGTAATGTTGCTATTGAGGAATGTCAATTAGCTGAAGCCACACCTGTTTCTTCAAAAGTTTGGCTTGCTGACTCAGGTGCCTCCAGCCATATGACAAATGATCCTCAGGTACTGACTCAATCTGCTCCTTATCTAGGTCATGAATCAGTTATGGTTGGTAGTGGTTCTTCTATACCTATTGTGAGCACTGGTCATACTCAGTTAAATACTATAGATCATGATTTTGATTTGCATAATATTTTAGTTGTTCCTCACTTGAAGAAGAACTTACTGTCCATTGCTAAATTTACAAAAGACAATGATTGTTCTGTTGAGTTTTTTCCATGGGGCTATAGCATAAAGGACTTGCTCTCAAGTGATGTTCTTACAGAAGGCCCAATGGTTAACAACTTATATCCTATTGAGTGCATCACTGAGTCTCCTCCATTGAGTCTTAACACTACTTTATCAGCTTCTCCTTCCTTATGGCACCATAGACTTGGCCATACTGCTAAAGGTGTGCTAGAGAAACTAAACACAAGAGGCCTTATTCAGTTAGACTCTAAAGAATTTGTAAAAGTCTGTCATTCTTGTCAGCTTGGTAAGAGTAAATGTCAGCCTTTTACATTATCTACTAGTAGCACATCTTCACCACTTGAGATGATTCATTGTGATGTCTGGGGTCCAGCTCCTGTTGAAACAGTAAATGGGGCAAGATACTACATTCTTTTTGTGGATATTATAGTAGATATTTTTGGATTTATCCAATGAGGCAAAGATCAGAGAGCTTGGTCTGTTTTAAGAAGTTCAAGGCTACTTATGAGAATCTCTTGTCCACCACTGTTAAAAATTTTCACAGTGATGGAGCTCCTGAACTATCTAAAGGTGATTTCAAGCTTTTCTTAGATGACAATGGTATTCTATTGAGGTGTTCATGTCCTTATACTCCCCAGCAGAATGGGATTGCTGAAAGGAAGAACAGACAGATTACTGAGGTGGGGAATACCCTATTTTTTCAGGCTTCTCTTCCTAAGTCTTATTGGTTTGATGCTTTTGAGGCTGCAACATATGTAATAAATCGATTACCCTCCAAAATTCTTGATCAAAAGTCTCCCTATGAGGTATTATTCTCTCATACTCCTGATTACTCTTTTCTCAAGGTTTTTGGGTGCACTTGCTTTCCTCATTTGGCCTCTACAAGACAAGATAAACTTTCTCCTAAGTCTGTAAAGTGTGTTTTCTTGGGGTATAGCCTTACTCACAAAGGATACAAATGTCTAGACCCTGAGACTTCTAGGGTCTATATCTCAAGACATGTTATATTTGATGAGGATTCATTTCCTTTTGCTGAATCCTCTTCTCCTATTGCTGATACTTCTCAATCCACACAAGTGGTGTTACCTATGCTTACCACTTCTTTTATCTCTCCTCAAAATCAGAATACTCCTGTGTCTGTTCCTCCTCCTTCAAATTCTCAAATGACTATTCCCACAGAAAATGCAGGTTCCTCAATGGTTCATACTGCTCCAGCTCATCCTATGACTACTAGATCAAAAACTGGTACTCTTAAACCAAGAAATCTTTCTGATTTTGTCTCCCATTATTCTGTGTGTCATCCATTACCTCAATGTTATTTGACTTTACTTGAGCATCCATCAGACCCTACTTGTTATACTCAGGCTTCTAAATATCCTGAATGGAAGAAAGCTATGCAGGAAGAGATTGATGCCTTAGAGCATAATCAAACATGGACACTTGTTCCATCAAATGCTTCTATGAATATCTTGGGTTGTAAATGGGTTTTTAAAACAAAACTCAAGGCTGATGGTTCAATTGAAAGGTATAAGGCTAGGCTGGTAGCTAAGGGCTTTCACCAACTTGATGGTTTGGACTACTCAGAGACCTTTAGTCCAGTTGTGAAGTCTTCCACAATTAGGGTTGTTCTTACTATTGCTGTAACAAATCAATGGCACATCAAGCAGTTAGATGTGTCAAATGCATTCCTGCATGGTGTTCTAGATGAGGATGTCTTCATGGCTCAGCCTACTGGATTTGTGGATTGCTCCAAGAAAAATTGGGTTTGTCATCTTCATAAGTCCTTATATGGACTCAAGCAGGCTCCAAGAGCCTGGTATACTAAATTTGTCTCTTTCCTACTTGATTTTGGTTTTCAGAAAAGTGCAACAGATCACTCAATGTTTGTTTATCAGGCTCATGGTGACACATTGGTATTGCTTCTTTATGTAGATGATATCATTCTCACTGGGTCTTCTACTGATTTGCTTCACTCTTTAGTGTTATCACTTCAAGAGGCTTTTGCTATAAAGGATTTGGGTAGCTTGCATTATTTTTTGGGGATTGAGGTATCTCCTATTCCATCTTCTTCAGGTCTTTTGTTAACCCAAAACAAATACACATTGGAGCTTCTTCAGAAAGCAGAGCTTTTTGACTCTAAACCAATGGCTACACCTATTCCTTTTGGGAAAAGACTCTCCAAAGATGATGGTATTCTGCTAGATGATCCTACTCATTATAGGAGTCTGGTTGGTGGGCTTCAGTATCTCACCATGACAAGACCTGATATAGCATTTGGGGTTAACTATGTGGCTCAATTTATGCAAGCTCCTAGGGATGTTCATCTTCAAATGGTTAAAAGGATATTCAGATATCTTAAGGGATCTCTTGGCTCTGGTATTTCGATTAACCCAGGTGATTACACTTCTTTTACTGCCTATAGTGACTTGGATTGGGCTGGCTGCCCTGATTCCAGGAGGTCCACATGTGGGTTTTGTGTATTCCTTGGTTCCACATTAGTTGCCTGGTGCTCCAAGAAGCAGCCAACTGTGGCTCGATCAAGCACAGAAGCAGAGTATAAAGCTCTTGCACTTGCCTCTTCTGAGCTTCTCTGGCTTTCTTATGTGCTTACTGAATTGGGTGTCAATGTTCATACTCCTTATGTGTTAAAATGTGATAATCTTGGGGCTCAACATTTGGCAACAAATCCTGTGTTTCATGCCCGTACCAAGTATGTCGAAATTGACTACCATTTCGTGAGGGAATTGGTTGCTTCAGGTACACTTCGATTGGATTATGTCTCTTCTCAAAATCAACTAGCTGATGTGTTCACTAAGGGACTCTCCAATCCTTTGTTTCTCTCTCTTCTATCCAATCTGATGTTGTTTTCCTCATCCTCAGCTTGAGGGGGAGTGTTAGAGAGAAGAAGGTGTAATAGAAGTGTTAATATTAGAAGAAGGTGTAATAGGAGTGTTAGTATAAAGGAAGAGTAAGTACTAGGGGCATTTATGTCTTTTTACCTTCTCATAATTCTGTTAGAGATAACTGTAATATGAAAGTTTGTTATAATAACAAACTTTCTCACTCTCTCTCTACCGAACTCTGTATCTTGTCTATATAAGGAGATGATTACTCCTTAGTTTGGTTTAATGAGAAAATACTGTTTCTCTCTCTATCTTACTTTGAGTCTCTGATCTAACAATTAGACTTAACGTGATTCGTTGTTTAATGGATCAAAATAATAGAAAACACGAATTCTAGACTCAATATGCATTAAACTGTCGAGGGTCTAGGGTCTGGTCTGTGACATTCATCACATAACAATGTCTCTTAAGATGATTTATGTTTGATGCTTCGGATCAGTTTGAAGTTTGATTTTGCTCTTATGCAACAAATTGTCAAATGGTATTGATTCCTTTCTCATAGTCTTTGTAACAAAATTTCTTTAAGATAAGAAAAGAGAACTTTAACCCCTATGCCACCTGCTAATTGAAGGCAAAACTCACAAAGTTTGTGTGGGAGGTTAATATTACTATTGAGCCTATGCAAATGGGAGCATAGGCCCTCATATCATATTAAGTGAGTTTCCAAGTCGTTTTAGGTGGACTGCCTAAGCAAATTACTTAATACATTTTTTATTTACTACTTTTTCCCCATATTCTCAGTATAAATAACAATCTACTTGCATGTAAACAACTGCTTGTACAGTTGGTTGTGCAGCCACTCCAAAAACTCTGAGGTCTCGAATTAAATTCACAGTAGAAATAGAAACACATTATTTATTGTCTTGTGTTAATTGAGAGCTAGTAAAGTAAAGACATGAATAGATTGCCTTGAGGGGTGTTATATGACCTTAGCGCCTAAGATGTCTTGAGTAATGACAGGTATTGGACCAATTATTAGTTCGCTAACTCGAAGCACACTACATATTGTTATACATACGGTGTCTGTCAAGCGACGATGTAAAAACACAGAAGATGTTTCTTAGTATCGTACACCCATCATCAACACGGTTGCCAAATTATTAATCAATATTTGTAGGTCCTAGTTCATGTGGACACCATATGGTGCCCATATGTAGTTGGTTTATGTATTATTGCAAGAAAAAGAGAATTGTAGCTTTAAAGAGAAGTTCATTTTCATTTTTTTGGTTGTTCTTTATTAGGAAATATAGAAACAAAAATTGGTCCCCGTTACATATCCTCTAAGAAAAATCATTTTCAATTCATTAAAAATTATGAAATATCAGACACGTGACTATAGAGAATCATAAGCTTGATCGAGATTCAAATACAATAAAACAGTGGATTCTTACTAGTGACTCCGCCCACGTTCATGGTCGTTTTTCTTCTCTTATTTGTA
Organism: Eschscholzia californica; assembly: GCF_041429995.1. Taxonomy (NCBI): domain Eukaryota; kingdom Viridiplantae; phylum Streptophyta; class Magnoliopsida; order Ranunculales; family Papaveraceae; genus Eschscholzia; species Eschscholzia californica. The sequence continues at coordinate 5,382,873 of NW_028238198.1, read as the reverse complement.
TAATTTTGAAAATGATGATTGTAGATAATTAATCAGAAGTAGTTTTATCTGTTACTATATGTTATCGTAGATAAAAGTTAAGAATGATACTTGTAAAAGTGTAAAGAACCCTAAACATATATCTTAAAGATATATTATGAACTTATTTTCATTTTAAATCAAAGGGAATTTCTAATTTTCTTTTCTCTTATCTAGTTGAAAGTTAAGAAATGGGCCCAATTAGAGGAGAGGCCTAGACAAACAACATATTGGGCTGTCTGGTTTGCCAACCTTTATCCACCAGCCAGCCTGCAAATGGGACCATATATACATACAAATGTAAAGTAAAGGGTACTCTAGTAAGATTAATTCAATAATAATTCTAAAATGTATTTTATATACATGTAACGGCACGTGCAAAATTCACGTGTGCAGCAGACATGAAAGTGATTGAACTTTAAGAAGAAGATAGAAACAATGAATGCTATACACATGAACACAATAATTTGATGAAACTTAAATTGGGCTTGAAAAGATTGAAGTGGGCTTGTGTGGGGGGATAGGATGGGACAATATTATCACATAAGAATAAATACATGGCAACAAAAGAAAGACACATATTCAACTATTCGAACCGAAAATTTATATAACAAAACAGGGGTGTCATGTTCTATGTTGGGTGAACCACAAACATTAACACGAATCTGGGTCCGACCACTGGGTTCCACCATCTGTTTGCTGGTTCGACCATGAAACAGACTAATGTGACAAAGGGTCTCTTACCAAAATAAATTCAAGTCTCGTCAAGTCCAATCATTTTATTTTTCTTAGGAGTTATCTTTGTCAAGTAGAAGCTCCATGTCTAATTTCTTTCTGTTCTCTTTAAGTAGTTCTTATTTTCAGCATCGGATATTTATAACTATAATTTTCGATTCATTCTAACATTGTTACTTTTTTCTTGGATAAAAACATGAAGAAGTTGTTGAAAAGAAACTGCGCAAGAAAAATTTGATCCCTTAATCTGAGTTCGATCATGAAATCATTTAGCTCGATAGTCCATTGGTTAAGGTAGTGGGGTAGCTAAGTTATAAGTTACTTTCTAAGTCTTATTTTAGTCGAAGTCTATTTCAAACGACTTCATAGGTAATCAAGTACGAAAAAAATGGGGTATTAAAATGGTACAATACAAAGAGTACTTTATACACATCGGAATTTTATTGTCATCAAAATGTAAAGGCCCTACACATAGAGTGGGTCAGATATCTCAAATATTTAATTGATGATTAACCTTACTAGGTAATACTGAAATAATGTCTTTGTAAAATAGAAGAATAAACTTAAAGAGTTTCCATCTAAGTATCTAACCCATTGGGAGTGCCCATAGAATTTCTCAAACTATAATAGCTATAAATGTTTGGGCTGCTAATTCAGTAGGCGCCTTTTATTTTGCTTTTTTGAAAGAAGGCTCGAGAGAGTGTGTGGGTATGTTAGTATTCGAGTGAGTCATAATCACAAGGAGCAGGTTTGGTGCTAAGTTTTATTCACAACCACAAGAGTTTAACAGCTCCAAATGAGAAAATTTATATTGGATTTAGTGCAATACAGTTTTGGGTTTAAAATCTCCAGATCAAGAAAACCCTAATTTTTTTCGTTCTGAGACGCAATCATGCATGATTGTCATATCAATACAGTTTTAGCAGTTTATGTATAACCTCTTGACGTTTCTTAGGTCACTTTTTAGCAGTTTATGTATACTGGTCGCCAAATGTGATCAAAAGTGTTGCAAAATTTTCCCAAAAGAATTGTGTTATTCTGAAAATTCTTCAACTTGAATTATCACATATTAATAGATAGGGTACAAAAGTTTTTAACATCTATTATTGCAAAACTCGCCAACTCTTCTTTATTTTAATTTATCTAATTCAGAATTGTATATAGAAACAATGTTGAGTTGGTGGAAGAGGTGAAAAATGTCTAAACCTTTTGAGGTTTGTTGAAATAGTAAGTTCACGTTGTAACATAAGTTAGATAAAGGTATTTGTTTTCGATGATGCTGTAAGATGGGGCTTGCCTATAACAAGAGGAAGTTATATCGGCCCTACACTGCTCAGAAAGTTTAGCCAAAATCGAACGAAACATTTGTCAAATCCAACCATCCACTCCGAATTTCGGTCTGCTTTTGGCTCTATTGTTTAACACACTTTCGAATTTCAGTGACAGTCGTTACAGTCTCGCCCTATTCAACCTAGGTACATTTATTGAGAGATTGGTTTACTGGAAGGTCGCGGCTTTGGGGTATAAAAAAAATCTCTGGGAAATAAAAACTTAGTCAATTAAAATTGACTTAGGAGGCATATTTATTCTTTAGCCTAAAAATAAATCCAATTGTTTTTTAGCCCTCAATCTTCATCTTCATCCTCCCATTCACCCACAAATTCCGACAAAAATGTTAAACAAAGACTCTTCCAAAAGGGAGTTTTCCCTGCACCCAAAATCAAAGAAATCCAAAAATCAATCTATAAATCCACAAAAATCGATGATAAAACCTTAGATAAACCCCTTTCTGAATCTGAGAAACAAGTGACGAAGAAGCTCACTTTCAAACTGTAACTCGTGGATACAGAGATGTTACAAATGAGTTTAAAGCTAAAACCAGTAATAAAATGGGTTTTCCTCCTAGTGGGGAAACCTAGTTGGGTTTGGATTAGGAAACCAAACCCGGACCTGAGTCGAGTTTCTTTGGGTCGGTTACTTATGACGGTGGAATTAGGATTAAGGGGGAGTCTATAAATACTACCTTAACCTAATTTAGATGTGTGTGAGGAGCACCAAAGGGGGCAACACAATTAGAAACGCACAAGAGAAGAAGGGAGAGAAGGAGGTTGCCGAGAAGAGCGGGGCAGAACTTTTTCAGCACGCGCAGTCTTCGTTGTTCGGAAAATCCGACGGTGAGTTCTTCTCCGATTGAGCTGAAATTTGGCAGAACTGTTCTTGACATATTGATCTAGTATTTGTACGGAGGGATCGTTGATTGGTCGCCGGAATCCTAGTGAATTTAGGGTCGTTTTGGGCTGCAGATTTCTGGACTGTTTTGTTCTTTCTTGTGAGGGTTTCTCCGTGTTTCTTCGTGTTTGAGATTGATTCTTTTGGGAAGGGTCTGAGTCTCGGTTGGACGTAGTCTGTAACTACTTTGCTATCATAGTTGATTTGGTTGGACTACGAGTCCCGTGGTTTTTACTTCTCACGTTGAGGAGGTTTTCCACGTTAAAAATCGTTGTCTTATTTACTTTAAGTTCTTTGCTTATTGCTCCCACTATTCTTCTATATTATCCTCGTAACTAACACAAAGGGGAAAAACTCTTGTTTCCGCTGCGCCTAAGTGCCCGTTTTTCCCAACATCTTGATGGTCGGCAAGCCATGGGAAAGGTTAGTGAGAAAAAGGTTTTGAGAGCTTGCTAGTGTTAAGTTTGTGGTCATCCAACTAAAAACCAATTGGCAATGAGTGGAGAGGACCTAGACATTATATTCTTTGTTGCTAGATACCCATTCTCCCATGTGGGACAATTCTCGCAGCTAGTGGGAGTGAAGAGTACTGAGGAGGAGAAAAGCTCAAAGCTAGGGTAGCATTTAAATTAAATAAGAGAAATTGTCTCCAAAGGAAACATTACTGAACATTAGTGACTTTTAGATAATGACATTACTGAAACATGATACTCATGGATGATTTTATGATATTTTAGGATTAGGTATGTTTCAAGAATAAGTTTTTCTAACAAGAGGAAAGTATGGTATAAAAGTTTGACAAATGGAAATTTGGAATCTGAGTTTGACGGTCGGAAATTATGGTGGTGGTGGCTGAGATTTGTGTGTGGAGGTGAGGTGAAGATGAAACTAAGTGTTAAACAACAAGAAGTTTAGTTTTGGACTAAAGAATAAATATGCTCCCGAAGTCAATCTTAATTGACTAAATCTTTATTCCCCGGAGACTTTTCTTTATGCCCCAAAGTCGTGGCCTACTGGAATTGTTTAGTTACAAAATTGCATTAGGTTCGCATATATGATCTCTCTCGGTGTATCCGTAACTATTATCCACTTATCTTAGATCTAAATGTTCATTTATGATGTTCAGATTTCATTTATCTGTAATCAGACCGACCCTTTAATTAGGGCACAACAATTAGTTCTAAAATTAATTATACAATATTTATTTAACAAGTATTAAGAAGAGCTTAAATACCGACAGGTGGAATGATTAATCAAATTAACACTTCTGTTAAGTCACGATCAATTAATAACCCCAAATTTAAATTAATTAATTAGACTTTAAACGTAGATAAGGGCAGTATTGATAAATTAAGCTGGAACTTATTATAAAAATGTTAGTTAATAAACTAATTAACTAAAATGGAGTATTAATTGATCATTAGAGATGATTAGAATCAGTGACGTATGATGAAATTAATGAGAAATACTTGTATGTTCGAGGAGGAAGGGAACAATAAAATCTCCTTCAAACAAGGAATTTCTCAGCATTATGAACTTTTGGCACCACCAACCTTGCAGCAACTCTAGTACTGCAACACTCAAGAACAATTCCAAAAAATTTAGTTGTCAAGGGTTAATTCAGATTATCTTTCTTAAGTAGTAAAATAGATACACTCTAAAGATGAATTAGAAGTTTAGGTATTTATTTAAATTATTTTAATTCGCCTTCCCTCAGAATAAATTGGTCACATTTTTCCGAAGATTTAAAGGTCCACTTGTGCAGCTCATCTACTTGAGACACCCGAGTAATTGACTTAATCTTCGGCCGTTCTAGTTAGCTAGAACCTTCTTGGACAGTAAAGATGAGAACTCCTCTTTAAACTAGATAGGTATCTTGAGAGTATTTTATTTTCTATCTTTTGTTTGATGTAGCCAGAAAAAATTTTCCGCCCTTATTTCTGTTAGAACCATGTCCTTTTATAGGGACTTCTATAGTCAAAGTCCTAATCAAAATAGGACTCCTAAAAATAATAGAAACATAAAACCTAAACTAAGGGATTCTCATATAAGAAATTTGAAGGGATTCTCATATAAGAAATTTGTCCCATCTGGGACTTCATTATGCCCATTCCCATTAGACTGGCTTGTTCATGCTTTTGGTCGGCCTTAGCATGGCCAGGGCCATGTCACCATTTTGACCCAGACAGTTGCCCCGACCTTTTGCTAGCTTTGTTCGGCTTTTAAACGGGCTCTGTGGGTACTTTAAGGTGAATCTAACTCGCACCCTTTTATCCCATTCCCTCTAGTCAAATCTTCTGACTGAGTCGACACTCTTTTGTGTAATCAGTTGTAGGATCTGGTAGTCGTTAGACGCGAGTCATCCGAGTAACTCGCATATTGTAGTTGGTTAATAGCTTAACATTACTTGATGGTCTTCATGATTTGTCTTGTCCGACAAATTTAACGCATTGTCATCTTGATCGAAGGACATCACCTTCACGAATATTTGCAATTTCGCATTTTTGTCTGAGAGTAAGTTAAGATTACCCTCCCATTATATTCTAGACCTAATACTTTTCACTCGGTGTCATTCTATTGTTTTGAATGAGATAATTACAAATTTAACAAACATATATACTGAAAAGAACATTACACACGAGAATGCGGGTCATGAGAATGGTCTCACTCACTCACAGACAAACTATAATATCGTAACTAAGAATATAATATGTAGGTGTTCTAAATTGATTACCAATTCTGAATCGGTTGACTACAAAGTACAAACTAAAAAACCCTTAATATTAATCCTAACACCTAAGTTTAAGTAGTATTTAAGTACATGAATTCAATCGACATAAATCAAAAGCTAGGTAACCTAGCATTGATGGTAGCCAAAAAGATAAATCAAAAAAAGAGTTTCGAAGGTATGAATCCACGTGCTAAAGATTTTGGGGAAGTTAGAAGGAAATTCAGGAGGCTAGCTAGGTGAAGGTGATATAGTCTTAAATGTATGTATAGGTTCCATCTCTCTCTCTTTAAAGGCTGTGTTTAAGAGAGAGAGAGAGAGAGAAGAAGAAGAATCTGTAGACGTGGGATAGACCGAGAAACTCGGCGTAGGTTATGCTAATTTATCTTCTCTCCCCCTCCCTCTTTAATTTCTTACGTTTCATCTCCATTCATCATTCTGCCAGCTAACAATCCCCAAAAAAACAAATACAATTTTACACAGTTTTCACTTCTAGTAATTAAAAGTCATTAATCAACAACCCAACTCATCAAACCTACTTTTTTTATATACTATAGTATATATTGAGACATATGATAGACTATATATATGTAAGACCAATATGTATTAGTAAAGACCTAGCTCTGTTTTTCAGCTAGCTAGCTTGCTTATATATCAATATCTCCTTTCTCTTTGTACTTGTACTAGTAGTACTTTTTAGTAGTACTAGCTATTTGATCAATTTTAATGGCACTAGCAAAAGAAAGAAGTAGTACTACTGGACCTGATTCTTCCTCTTCTTCCCACATGAACTTCATTCATGTCTATGGAAATAATATGTATGGAGGTACTTCATTAGTTCATCGTCAACAATCGATTTCGGATCCTTCATTTGGTTTTCATGATCATGAGAATTATACCAAGATGGTTCTTGATGATGATGAAGAAGGATCAGACGGGTCCGAAAAGACAAGTGGTAGTGGTGGTAATAAGAATTACTATACCATGAACCGTCTTCCATTTCTTGCTGATCCAACTTCATCTACTAATATTATGCTTAATGAAGATATGAATTCTTCACCAGAAGAATCTCACCATCATCATCATAATGAAGGTTTGATCAATTTTAAAGGTGGGTTTGATCATTGGATGCATTCTAGTGGATCTTTGCTTAGTTTCGGTGAACGAACACTACCCGATATCCATAACGTTTACCCGAGGATTCCTCAAGAAGAAGATGAATCTCCCAATTGGGATAGTGTCATGTGTACTAGTACTGATCAAAATTATCAATGGAGTCATGCAAAGAGCACTAGTATGGTGGAGCCTCGGATACCAGGGAACTTAAATTCTTTCGAGACCACTACCATCAAAGATGATCAACATGGAGTTGAGCGGTTCGGGTGGTTGTACTCTGGTGGTGGTTCCGATGATAGCCTTCAAGAATCTGGAACTTCAGAAACAAACTTTCTTAAGCGTCCTCGCTCTGTAAGTATTACATGAAATCTTTCTTCACGTACGTACGTCTTTTCACTAGATACACCGGGGTTCAAATCTGAAATAGAAAAAAAATCGTCACGATCAAATAGTACATGACAATATGATATTTATGAAACCATGCAACTTAACTAGTTGCTTATCAAATTTATATATATTTTTGAAGGTGGAAGACACGAGTCATCACTAATTCGATCATACTAATTGTTAATATTAGACATTATTCGCTAAACTATCAAATTATAACGGAATTGTTATTTTTTGCAGGATTGTGAAATACAAGCTACCAAGGCATCCAAGAAACCTAAACCATCAAAGAATGTTACTCCAGCCAAGGATCCACAAAGTCTAGCCGCTAAGGTTTGAAAATAACTTTGATATCAATTAACAAGAAAAAATTTAGTCATTGGTTCATAATTTTTTGAAAAATTAAACTATATATTTCCTATATTAAAATCTACTATGATTGTATTTCAGAATCGACGAGAACGAATCAGCGAGCGGCTAAAGACATTACAAGACCTCGTACCCAACGGTTCAAAGGTGATTATATGCATGGAAAATTAGCTTCATATATGTGTCCATAATTTTGATAATTTTTCTTTAATTCAAAGTGATAGCTTTTCTCTAATTATTCATTAATAAACACAGGTTGATTTGGTCACAATGTTAGAGAAAGCTATTAGCTATGTTAAGTTTCTTCAATTACAAGTAAAGGTGAGAATTTCATCAATTAATAATCTTAATTGAGATTTTAGCTAAATTAATTATCTAATAAACTAATTTTATTTGTTGTTAATTATGAAGGTATTAGCTACAGATGAATTCTGGCCAACCCAAGGTGGAAAAGCTCCTGAAGTTACTCAAGTAAAGGAAGCTATTGATGCTATCTTATCTACTCACAGAGATAGAAGAAGCTCAAGTCCAAAATAAAAAAAACCCTAATTTTTTCCATGAATTTGGGAGTAAATTTTATGTAAAAACCAAAAGTACCAAAATTATCCACAAGCAAAAAAGGGATAGTTTGAACTTTTGTGAAGTTCAGTAACAAGAAATTTCTGTATTATTTGATTTTCTTTTGTTCCTGTTCTGCCCTTTGACCTCTGTAATGGGAAGTTGGGGAACTTAACCTAATAGGCAGTCTGGTTTCTATGTATCATGATGAGAAAAATTAAAAAATGGAAGATTTTAACTTTATTTAGCTTAATTATATTAGGGCTACTTATATTCGTGTGTCATCTATATAACATTAAGAAACATTAAACGGGGTGGATTTTCCACATTCATTTTTTGTTTTCTTTTGTCTTCTTAAATGAGGTCCGATATTTTCACCCATTTATACGATGATACGAGTCCTCTGGGCTCTTAGTAACATTATTTATTTTGACATTTCTAGGCTTCAAACTTTAAAAGGTTTTATCAGGGAAGGGTGTTCAACTTTTTTAGAGAAACACTATTTCTTCCAACATACTCTCCCAAAATGAATAGACCGAATTATGAATTTGTGTTGATAATGTATTGTAAGATTATGTGAATCAATCTTCTGCAGTGTTAGTGATGTTGTCCTTTTTGATATTTTTGAATTTCACTGTTTTACACATTTTGTTAGATTTTTTTTTGCACTAGTTAGTGATATTATGCTTTTGTATTAGTGAAGTCCAAGTACATGCCATAACCCTTAATTGGAGTGGTAAGAGGTATAGTCTTCCACCTTAGAGGTCAAGGGTTTGAGGCACGCTGAACAATAAAAGTCCAAGTACATTATTATTTGGTGACACCAGTTATGATCACTCTAATTATTTTCATGACCTGTTTTACATAATATTTTGTTATATTATTCTGGCACATACCCAAACTCAATTGATCTGGCACAGTCTTAATTGACATTTTCTTCTAGTTATCTCGTATTTATAGCAGAGTTTCAACCAAGAACTTAGACTTTGATTTTAGCTTTAGACTTGAGTGGTAACATGTCTGTATCTCCAACGAAATATCAGAGTTCTAATCTTAGTATTAAAAAAAATATCTTTTGAACAAGCTTAGTTTGAGAAAATTATATGTTTTTTTTTATATATAATAAACTAATGTATGCACGTATTCAAGTCTATGTTTGTTAATAAATACGATCAAACATATAGTCAGCATTGATCAATAATTTGGTAGGGCATTAAATGCACGGGTGAAGAGACTCTCTTTGTAGTGTGGTGGTTAAGGTTGCTACATCATATATACTTGGCCAAAGAAATCATTAACTCATTTGATATTTAAATACTACTGTTTCCTGACATTATTATAGTCCAATATTGACATTAAGGGCACCAACTAAGTCCATGCAGTTCGCCGAATTATCATCTATAGAGATAAAGAGATTGAGATTTAGGGTTTAAGATTGCTATATAGATCTCTAGAGAGAGATAGACTGAACATGAACATGGCTTGGTTTGTGTGTTGATCTTTCACTCGATTTGGCCCTTGATTTCAGTTCTATTGTGCATGCATCGAATATGTGCATTAACTTTATTAAAAGTAATTGTTATTGACTTTGAATAGGTACGTGTTTCCAAATTAGCCAATCCTTAAATTCTTATGTTCCACTAGAAATATAGAATAAGTGGATATGAACTATCCGATCGATAAGTAAGTTACATGGAGCGGATGAATGATTCTTAAGTTACTTAAACTCTTTGTGTGAAACGATGATATTATTCGAAGAATTTCGCATATTGTTGATCGACACCTTAATTTGGTGTGATGATGTTATTAAACAAGAGGTGGAATGTGGATGGGACACTGATTAATTAGTAACAAGGATAAAATATTTGTCATGTTGTTAATCCTCGTAAAATTAGTCCTCGATCAATTCAGGTCGAACTCTTATCCACTCTCAAACCATATGATTATAGCCAATATGATCTGCATGACAACAAGAATAACCCCAATACAAGTTTGTGCTATTGGATTCATATAGGCCATCTAAAGTACGTAGTTGTAACTTCAGAGCAAGATAAATACTATAGCTAGGTCAAATGTTCATTCGATGTTGATTTTTTTTTCTTCCTTTTTCATGCATAAGTATGTGTATATGTATTCCTTAGGTGGAGATTATGTATGTAGAAAGGGATCCGTCTCTATCCATCCCGATACTCACATATATATGATATCTAATACTTAGTCAATTCCTATAATTTATAACTTACAACAACGCAGGCGAACATGTACAGTTGGTTAGCTGCATTTCTAATGTAAAAATGATATGATGAACATAAGACCTTAGTATTAAAAAGAAAATGAAAAATCAATATGAATCGTCGAGTACTCAAAGGACACGTGTCATTCTATATATGTATAAATATATGTCGACACATTGATATCAATTAATGAGATTATATTAATTCGGTTATGGGCTTGAATTCTTTCGTATCAAGTTGAGGAATATTTAATCAAACACTTGTCTTTACTTCAACACTTGATTTATGGTGGATCAAACTATATGTATGCCATTAATGAAGACCAAGAGAACAGTTCATGTCAATCAACAGAGAAGCTTTCATTAACCACCAACATTCAATGATCAAAGTCTAAAGCAAGTGTTTGATATAAATATATTGGCATTATTCAATTAAATAAATAATTTAATATATGAGTGGATTTTCTCTTGAAGAGTTATGGATGATTCCAATACCAAAAGATACTTGTGGAGAATCATTATGACGACCTTTATGTTTTTAGCATCTCCAACAGGAGACTCAGTGATCTCTAAAACTTAGTGTGACAGAGTATTTTTAGAGTTTTTGTCAAAATTTTATGAAAACTCTACCGACCTCTGTGATGACATGGATGTAGTTATGTTAAAGATCTTTAAGAGGACACACTAATTTAGAGTGTCCTCTTGAAGATATCTAATTGTAATATTCAGTAAACTTTAGATGTAAACCAATTAATACGAAACTCACTTCCATAAATAATCTTGTTTAATGTTGAAATAGCATAGGTGACGAATAAACTTTTTTAGATAAACTGACAAGCAGTAAATAGAAGATCTTTATTTTGCGACCCACAATAAAAATATCTCGATTGAGGTTTGACACACTGGAGATGCTATTAGTCGAGGACAAAAAAGAATTGTTACACAAGTCTTTGAGAGATCACATGCATGGGACCAATGCTGATTTGATTCGTGTATGAAAACATGGTAACACGTCTTTGTATTTTTAAGACAACATCTAAAGAATTCTCATTACTCATGCAAGGTAAAACATATCAAGACCACATATTTTGCATGATAATAGAAGTTCCAACACTTAGATTCAAAAAAAAAAAGTTCCAACACTTGCAATTCTACAAACTAATGGGTCTCTTGTACAATGGATTGCATCCCCCTTTTGAGCTTCTAAGGTCTTATAACTCTTGGTAGAATTTAAGGATATTTATGTGATCTTTAAAGATTCATTTGTCGTGTTTATTCAATTATGTTGTATCGTACTAATGTGTCTTCATGATATACGTATTATGTCATTCAATGAATATAATAATGTTGGGTGGTCTTGAACCTCTCTTACCCCCAAAAGCTAGTTCAAGAGGTAAGACTTCTCCAACACTTATTAACACACCTCCTTCCTGTCCCTTCCACAACCAATGTGGGATTAACCTAACAAATAACTCTTTAAGTCCTTTGTTTTGAAGAAAAAGAAATGAAATTGTAACTTCTCCCACAGAAATATAATGGATAAGTAGACCTAGCTAACTACTAGAAGAAGAAGAACAACAAGAAAAAGGAGAAAAGTAGAGTTGGACTTTGGCTTTGATAAACTAATGAAAGGAACTCAAAATGACCCTTCAATGCATATAGGGAGGGTATGACTTTGTAATCATAATTACGTTTACATTAATTGTTCATAAAGATGCATGAGATCAGCATATCCTTTCATTAACTTTGATTTTGTTTGCCTTTAATTCAATCTCTTTAATTTCTATGCGTATCTAATCTATTCCCTTATTATTGGCAGCTGCTTTAATTACTCCATTAATGCTAACAAGAATGATAATTGTTGACATGTGTACTTAATTACCTATTTAAGAAACAACCAGATGATATCGAAACTGAAATGTTAAGTCACTCACAACTTTTTACTTTTACCTAAGAATTATTGGAAAGAAATGTATATGACTTGACATATATTCAAGGGGGTGCCTGAAAATTTATTTTAAGCTGGTATTCAATTTCTTGCTAGATATACATATGCAAAGGGCATATCAATCGTAAAACTCAACATGCCGTGAGGAGTGCAATTTTTTTAAGTTGTTATTGAACATCTTTCATATTTAAGTTCTAGAAAGAAAGTTTACACTATTGATTAGTTTAGTTTGTAAAAGTGTATAACCCTAATTGTTTTAGTCTTTTAGCTAGTTTTTCACATTACTATTGTCAACATTAGTAAATTTGACACTAGCTAGTTCAGTAAGTATTGTTCTCCTATTAAAACAACTACATAACACTAAACTGTTGTAAGAGCAAGTCCGAGGGGAATGAGGCTCTTAATTCAAATTAAGGGCCCAACCCCCCCGGTCTGTACCCTTGGACGAACAGTCAGTCCTTATTAGGGGCCGGCTGAACCTCCCAATAGACCGTTGGGGGATGTGATCCCACCGTTAGATACATCCAACGGTGATCCAGCAGTGGAATTTTTTATTTTTTATTTTATTTTTGAAAGACAAAATAAAAATAACTCATTAACTTAAAAACTTAAAATTCATTAAGTTTTGAAGTTTTTAACTTAAAAATTCATTACATTTTTTTCAAAAACAAAAACAAAATAAATAAAATTAACTCATTAATTAAAAAACTTAAAAAACTTAAACTTAAAATAATCCAAAATTAAGGGCCGCGACCAACTAGTCTTGGAGTTGATTTTGAGGGGTTGAGCTAAAGCCCTTAAATTTGAATGAAAAAATGAAATTAAGGGTCCGGGACCGGCTAGCCTTGGACTTGCTCTAAGCTTAATTTAGTCATAGAAACAAAAATTGTTGGAATCTTGCCATTTCAGACCTGATAAGTTTTTAGAACCAATTAGTAAAGCGGCCAAGGTCAAATTAAGTTTACAAGGAATGCTTCTTTCTTCTGGAAAGGAAAGTAGATTTTTACTCATGAGTTCGTCTATCATCTCTAGAATTAACACATATTTCGATTAGCTGAGAAAATCTGAACCATCTATATAACTGATATCAACTCTCTCCTAAACTTTTAGTACAAGTAACAAGTACTTTTGAGTTTCCGTGTTTGTAGATCAAGGGCCAAACTCTAATAAACTTTAGAATCAATGTCATAATTGCCATAAATTTATTTTGGTCCTTTACTCTATCAAATATTTAAACAAATGAGAAATATGTAGGTAATATCTTTTGCCTCGAAAACCACGACAATATTAAGTGAAGCTAATCATTTAATTACCAATGGTTTATGGAGGATTGAGTAACTAAGCTATCATTAATTTGAAATAGCTTAATTAGGTTGACAAATTTCATTAAATTGAGGGCATATGGTTAGATGCAAAACAACATATTTGAATTTTTCCCGGAAGGAAGCATGCAGAGGGACCACTAGCTTATATTAATTCAACAAGATTAATATGTGTTTAATTACATTTTGAGTTGTTATCAAGTTCATAATGAAAATAAAAATAAAAATAAGAAATCAAACATTTTTAGTAATTAACATTAATACCAACTTATAAATGGGACCATCTCGATTATTTTGAAAATTTTCATGCAATTAAAGCAAGAATTTCTTCAAAAATTAGATCACGATCTACATATGTCAAAACTAAACACCTGGCCATGATAACAGAAAACAATGCAGGTTTCTTCGGTATGAATATTATTTGTCCACCAGATATCAACTTAACCGATTCTATAACATATTATCAGTACAATAATCTTTGTGGGAAGTATTAAAAGCCAATCCAACATCCAATGAGGGGAAGATTGATCTAGTAGCCCCTAATCCTTTTTATCAAGCAATGAGGCCTTAAAGTTTCTATTAGCAATAATGTTTTCTATACATAGCTAGGTTTATACTATTGAGTTGTTTTCAGTGAGATTTCATTTTCTATTGTAATAAATTGATGAGTTTACTATTGTGACTAGAAACTCAGAGAATTTATTGTTGATTTGAAATAAAGGGCACGAGGTAGTAAGACTTGAGAGGAACAAGGGCTATAAATGAGACACGCGTTTAAGTGATTAAACAATGAAGTAATTAATGTGTGCTTTAATTAAGTTGGATTTAGAGGCAAGATTAGGGGAGGGAATATATGGTAGTAGACCTAATTAAGAGGCAAGCTGTAGTAGGAGAAATGGATGTTGTAGCTAGCTAGTACCACATGAGATGATTAATGAATGAATTAATTACTCTTAATTAACAAATGATTTTTGTGTTTTTTTAATGTTTAGATTGTGAATTATAAGAAGACCCTATAAGAATGACAAGGTGGAGGAGAGAGAGAGAGAGAGAGAGAGAGAGAGAGAGAGAGAGAGAGAGAGAGAGAGAGAGAGAGAGAGAGAGAGTCTACTTCTCTAGCTTATGCGGCTTAAGTTATGTTTTAGTTAATTAAAATTCACACGAGTGACTAAAGTGACAGACACGTGAGAGAGTTGCAGACAAGTGAAGGGGTTAATTCCGAAATAGTCCCTAAATTGGACTAACTTACCACTTTGACCCCCCCAGATCGTTGAACATGCTCTTTTACCCCCTTTAGCAAAAAGGTCTCTAAAGTAGAAAATTACGCGTTACTATCCAATAAGCCCCTAACATGTGACCAATTCGCCCATTTAATCTCCAAAATTGTCCAGCATTCTCATTTAAAGCCCCATTCTCAAATTTTCCTTCCCGAGTTTGCCTTTTTTTTTAATACTTCATGTCTCTCTCTTCTCAATCTTCATCGTTTTTTCCTTATTTACTCCCTCTCAATCTTAATATTCTCCTTTAGTATGTTCTTATTCTCTTTAACTTCAACCAAAAAGGAGGAATCATTTCGAGTTTGAAATAAAGATGATCCATATCATTCCTCCTTTCCTTGATAGACTTAGACGTTTTAAGTTGGAAATTTTTGTCAAAACTCCCTATAAATTTTTTGAACTGGTGAAAAATGATCTGTCAATTTTTTTAGTCTTCAGCTCTCTGAGTACTTTTTAATTTGCAACGCCTTACGCCAACTTTGCAGCACTTTTTGCAACAACTTTGCAAAGAATATTAGATTTTTAACAAAACAAAATACAAATATTTAGATTTTCAACAAAAAAATTCAAATTTTGTGTTTTTAACAAAAAAAAATATTACTTATTTTTTTAACTAAAAATTTTTTAAAATGGAGTTTTTGGCCCAACTTTCTATTTTAATTTTTGGATTTTATAATTTCCTTCTTCTTACTTATTTAGAATTTGATATATACTCCAACGCACGACATAGATTTCTAACTTAACCTTTTGCTGTGAAATGACAAAAATTACCCTTGAGTTAAAGTTGGCTTCACAATTATTAATTGGTAGAAAGTTAAAAGGGATCATTCTATTTCAATCGTCATTCGTGCGATATGTTCTAATTAACGAATATTTTGACAAATATACAACAATTTAATGCTGGATATAATTTTTATTATATGGGATTTTGATATATAATAGATATGTATACAAATTCTTCAACACATAATTCACTTAAAAATCTTCACCTACATATATATATATATATATATATATATATATATAAATGACATAACATGCACCAACCAATTCTGTTCCATTCCTTCATATTGTACTTCCACACTTCAAAGTACATCCTCTTCGCCCCCCTCACTAACATAGGGTGAAGCTTCGTACAATATATAACTTAGAAAAGCAAATGAACTTCTAAATGAAAGAGTTTATGTAAAATAATATTCATGCATGCTAAACCATTAATACTTCATATTCTTAGATCAGAGACGTTCCAATTTTGTAGATCAGAAATGTTATATTCAAAAATTATAAGAATATATCTTAACGTATATAATATAATCCACCCATGTTATGTTTTTTGTTCAACTTGTGTCCAGTTATATAAAACCGTTGTAACATTCGCGTAAACAGTAACATTTCAAGAGGATAACTGCAAAAACTAGTGATAGTAATTTTTTTGAAAATTGTTATTAATAACATTGTTATTAATAACATTGTCAACTAATATTCCACAATAATTAAACGAATTGTCAGACACATTAATTTGGTCCTAACTGATAACTGATCTCATAATAGGCCCAAGTCAATCACATATAAACTCCCTTAGATGTAATTAACCACTAAACCTCATTATTAACGTTAAAGAGAGGACCACCAAACTTGATCAGTGAAGTATAAACTAAATGAGTATCTACCCAGTCATTAATTACTAACCGTATCTCCTTTAATAATTCTCCTCGTAATTAAGATCCATATTTACTTTCCATTTCTAATTTATTTATGGAGAATGATCTTAATAATTTTCGGATCCAGGTTCAAATTAATCGGATTGTTGTCTCAAACAATAAAATAAACATCAAATGTTATACTTAAGTCCTGGATGGATCAAAAATTTCTAACTTAGTGAGTGTACATTATATAGCAATTTTTTTTCAAACACAAAAATTAACAAACTTCTTATATTTCTTCTCTTAATCATTTTAGTATATCAAAGATTACAAACGCAATTGACCTCTAGCTCGCATAATTGACTCATTGTCAATTTCACTATAAGCTTTTTTTTCAATAAAGACTACTAAATTAGCATTGAACCACGAATCACTCATCTTGGTTCTGAAGTATGTCTTGACTAATTTCATAGTTGAAAAAGCTCTTTAGCGGAAGCAGTTGCAATCGAGAAAGTCGTATATGCAACATAGTTATTCTGATAAACTTAATGAAGTATGTCTTGACTAACTTCATAGCTAAAACCATTTGCTAAAGCCATTTGGTCAGGGACTGTTTGCCATAACTAAAACTCGTTTGCTACGGATTTTTATTTATTTGTGAGGAATCTGAGCCGTAACATAAGCTCTTCAATGTTGTAGTGGCTACTAATCTTTTTGGGACGATCTAGGGTCCGTCCTTGCCCAAGTCATGATTACATTTGAGGAAACGAAAATCCAGATTATATTTAAACGGAGATTTGGTCAAAACTCCTTACAATTTTTTTGTTTTCGTGAAAAATGATAAGCCAAAGTTTTTAGTTTTCAACTCCCTGTGTACTTTATTAATTTGTAACAACTTGCGACAACTTTGAAACACCTTGCGATAGCTTTGCAATACCTGACGATAACTTTTCAACATCTTCCAACGACTTTATAACAACGACAACTTTTCCACAACTTTGCAACATCGTTGTAAAAAGATATTGAGTTTTTAACCAAACAAAATATAAATTATAAATATTTAAGATTTTTAACCACAAAAATTTTGTATATATAACTTGAAAAGTGTAAGTTGTGTAACTTGTCTTTTGAACTTAAAAATAATGAAAACTAGATTTTTGACCCAATTTAAGTGAGTTCAAGTACCCTCAAATATTAATGTTTGAGCTAGTGTTTTTTTTTGTTGAGAGGAGCTAGTCATTGGATGACATACCATAAATTTTAAGTTTTTACCAATGCATAGTAAAGAACTCCAATGTTAGTCCCCATTCCCGACTAAAATATGGGTAGGTTGGCTAGGTGGAGCCGAGTTCATTAAATCGTTGTTATGATATTCAACCTTCAACTTACAATGACTTTTTCAACAAAAAAAAAAAGAACACTTAAAATGACTTTAAAAAATGTTTAACAAAAAAAAATAATAATTAAAATGACTTGAAAATAGAATTCATCTCAATTTTAAATTTAAGGTGCCAAAGAACATATGAAACTTTGGTAATCATGATTAATTTATTGCGGGTGAATATGGCCCAGAATTATAATTCTAAATTTCTTTGATCGGAAATGTTTGTACATTTTTTCTGCGATAATTCTAACATAAGTTTCTTGTTTTAATTATTGCATTGTATTTATAGATAATAACAAGTTTTCTTTTTCTGTGTTTTAGTTTATGTTATAATGTAATGTAACCGGTACAAAGAACAAAATCTTTGAGATCAAATTTTTTATGATATCATTTGAAAATTTATTTGATAATTCAATCAAGAAAATAAAAGAGAAAAAGGAAAAGAAAATGAAAAACAACAACAAGGAAGGAACAAAAGGAATCTGGACACATAAGAGCAGTAATACACACGTCGAGCCAAGATGTATCTGCAGCACGTGCTTGTATTTGTTTATGTATATTCTTTGGGAATGTTCCATAGAATATTCCATTCACAATACTCTAATAATCTTATTAAGCTATATTTTAAGGTTAATTCTAGTTTTGCCCGTAATTTATGATTAGTTTGAAATTTGCCCCTCAATCTAACAAATGCAACCAACACCTTATTTCTTTTAGTCAAGTATTACCGTTGATTTTTTTTTCATTTATCACCCTTTATTTCCAAAAATGAGTCTCTATCTTTTTCTTCACTCCTTCCACCACCACTATCTCTCGACCTCCCTATTGTTTTCCTTTACTCTCTATAATTCTCTCTGTATCTTTCTCTCAAAGAAAAACTGCTTGAGGTTTTAGGTAGAAGTGGCAAAGGGTTCCCTTGATAGACAGAAAAAGAGAGATGGTGGTGGTGCAGCTGGTGGTTGTGGTATTGGAAGGAGATGAAAAAAGAGAGATGAAAATAATATACTGTTTCAGGTGAAGATCACTTGTAGACTGTAGTAGGGGTGAAGCAGGTCCGGGTGGATCGTTTTTTTGACATATTTGAACGCGTATGTAATATAATGCTCCGATTTTTATATGTAACAAAATCTGACCAAAAATCCGTACAGAATATAATAGGCCAACAAACCACCCGTTTAGAAACCGGTCTATCAGTCTGGTTTTTCGATTTAAACTAATTTAAGTTTTATTGAACCAAATATTAACGATAAAAAGATTATTTTGAGGTTAATATTGGACGCAGACGATCAAATGAATACGATCCAACAATGGTAGTAACCTGTGTTAATTAATATTCTGCTTCACTCAATAATGCAGCGAAACAAGAATGAGAACAAGAGCAATGAATTTCAATAAAAAAAAATAATAACTATATCATTTGAACTAACATTATGTACAATAATCGTTTGAACTAGCATTACTTCCTGATTAATAGGTAATTCAATTATCTATATAATAAAACAGAAGGGAAAACGCTGATTAATAGGGCAATTCTTTTGAACTAGCATTACTTCCTGATTAATAGGCCAATTCGATTGTCTAGAAGCCCTTCCTAAAATTTGAAATATAGTCCTTAAAAATAAAATAATCTATTTAAAAAAACCGTGTCTTTAGAAAAAAAATAACCGTGTCCTTAGAAAAAACAACTAATTTAAGAAAAAAGGAAACAAAAAATGGAAAACGTTGACTGAGCCGTACTTCCTTTCTTAGTAAAGGATATTGTCTAGAGGCCCTTCCCAAAATTTGAAATATAGTCCTTCTTAGAAATAAAGTAACTTATTTAAAGAAAAAAATAACTGTGTCTTTAGAAAACAAATAACCGTGCCTTAGAAAAAAACTAATTTAAGAAAAAACGAAAAAAAAAAATATTTCAAAGGTTAAAAAAGAAATTAAAATCTCTCTCAACAAAATAATAACTAATTTAAGGAAAAGAAAACAAAAATAATGCCAAAAAATTAGAATATCCAGAATATACCAATAATAAACATGGAAAGTCGGGCCACATGTTTGGGAAGAGCTTAAAACGATACTATGGGGCGACTCTAAAAGCACTGGGTTAATATTTCGTCACAATTTGATTGATACAATTGTCCGTGTTCTGGGACACGGGATATACCCTAGTAAGATATAATACTTAATTATCCATTAATATTTTACCATTATATGTATGGATAATACATATAACATTTAATTTGGTCCGACTTGGGGCTCACTGGCTTGTCAGAAAAGTCACCGAATTGGCCCTAAAGACCAATTCAAACAAAAAGGATCTTTCGGTCTTCGCGGTCTTTAGTTTCACCCCTAGTTTGTAGACGGTCGACCGATCTTCGGTTGCCGACTGATTTTCGACCGCAAAAAGATACAAATGTGGAAGAAAAGTAATTTTGAGAAAATGTAAAAATAAAAAAGAAATCAACTCCTAAAGTTGGCTTACGAATTAATTTCCTGCAATCTATTTTAGAACATCGGACAAATATGGGAGCTAAACTTTCCATTTGTAGAGATTTGTTGTTTGGACTCCCTTTCCTATAATTGACACACTGTTTGGACTTCATTTTTCCAGTGTTAATTTTTGGAATCCCTAGGAATCATCCGGTAATATTCAGTATCTAAAATTATAGTTAAGAAATTCTCATTCACCCTTACATAATTAACATTGCAGTTTGGACCTCTTAGTTTATTTAACTCATGGATAAGATTGCTGCCACGTGTACGAAGATGGGGGTCAAACTTTTCGGTCCATATGACTGTTAGGTGACCGTTTGTAACATCTAGGGCCAACTTCTTGTTCTATTTGACTCGTCTTCTTCCTCCATTTGACAACACACACCACACGACCCTAGCTAATATCCAGATTCAAGAGGATGGCTAATCATCAAACTGAAGATTGTGTATCAAGTATGACTGATATGCTTGAGTTAGGATGCCAACAAATCATGTCGTAAATGTCAATTAGGGTTTAGATGTCACGACATGGGTAGCATTTCATGAACTTCTATTCAGGGAATAAGGGGTCCAAACAACAAATCAATTACAGAAAAGAAGTCCAAACAACAAGTCTCCTTATCACTGTAGTAGAGGGTAACATAGTATTTTTCCCTGTCATGTGTTTTTGAACCGTTATATTGAACATTTTTTTTGAAAAGAGAATCCAAAGTGCAATACTGAAAAGAAGAGGTTCAAACAACAAATCAATTATAGGAAAGGAGGTCCAAACAGAAGATATGCCTTTCATTTGTCACAAATTAGGGTCAATTTGGAATCAACCCTATATATTATGCCGAGAACATAGCTTGCTCTCCAATCTTTATCTCTTTTACTAGTACACCCATATTTACCGTACTAATGTGAATGCTATTCACCCATAGTTAAATTAAGGTAGTTAACTATATTCGTTGCAAGTTTAGGTGTAATTTGTTTTATTTTTCTTGTTAAATTCAAGTTTGCAGTTTAATTGGATATACAGATATTCTCGAGTCAGATATCCTCGAGTCAGATATCGGTTATATTTTTCATTTTGACATTTTTCACTGATATAACTAACATTCCAAATTGTTGGAAGGTCCACTCCACTCGGCTTAGCCGAGTGGATTAGGTCCATGTTAGGATATAGGATTCCAAGTACGATTAGGTTTCCTAGTACAATCAAGATTGTTGTATTTAGATAAACATGTTAGATAGACATCATAAGAGTTTCATATTCCATAAAATCCTCCATTGTAAACCTATATAAAGGGATCCATACATGATGTAAAAGACAAGTTGTAGTGTTAATAAACAAAGGTATTTACCTCTCTCTCTCTCTCTCTCTCTCTCTCTCTCTCTCTCTCTCTCTCTCTCTCTCTCTCTCTCTCACGATCAACGCCTCACCATCATCATCTCTCGGTTTTTCACCCGAGTTGCTCTCACGATTAACTCTCGGTCATACCCGAGAGCTCCATCTATCTGTCTCGGTTTCACCCGAGACCTTCACCCATCACTCTCGGTTATACCCGAGAGCTTCATCCTTCACTCTCGGTTATACCCGAGAGCTTCATCAACCACTCTCGGTTTCACCCGAGAGTTACTACTCTCCCTCTCGGCTTCATCGAGACTAATTTCCATTCATCTCCCTCGACTTCATTCGAGTAGGTTATTCCGAGGATTTTACCTCTTCACACAAATGATAAAACTCCATTTGAACCAGTGTCTGAAATGTTGTAAAATGACTATTGTGTTTGTCACCACAACCGGACTTGAAAGGCATTTTAGATAAGTATGAATGTAGTCAGAGATCCAAACAGTAACTAAAAATTAGACACACCACATTAGCCATTAGTAAAGGTCAAATAGAAGCTAAGTTAGTTCCCTATATAGTAATAAAAGCATGGTACGATTCATGAAAAAACTAATTGGGATGTCAAGTATAGCATTCATACGTGTCGCATTGTTACTAAAGACACTCCCTTTCTGCATGAACTCACCCACAAAATTAAGTTGTGGTGGAGCTTCTTTGAAAAGTTCTTGATCATGAAACCAAGGCTACGCCAACAACCTTTGACTGGAGCGGTAGGAGGTTTATTCATTCTTCCACTTATATAGATCAAGGACTCGAGGCACACCGACAATTCAAAAGAAAAAAGAAAGATAACTAGTCAAATAGGTGCCTTTAGAATTTCCTTGTTAATAATTAGTGTGAACTCAGATATAATGAGGTCACCAATAGACGGAGCTCGAATTAGTTATTAACCCAAATAGGCCCAAGAGAAGCTCTGTCCATGAGCCCAAACACAAGGACTAGGAAAATCTACCAACCCTATAACCCCTGGTCAATTAACTGAAGTTATCTTAACGTAGAATTCCTGAATGAACTTGGGGTGGCCTTAGAAAAATATTGAAAGGGAAAGAGTTCGAAGATGAATGTGTTCTCATGCAATAGTCAGATGTTCTTGATAGTATCGAGCTCCTTATGCGACTTCATAAAAAGCAATCAAAGACGAGATCCAAGAGAAGTGTTACTTGGTACGAAAAATCGGACCAATTACATGCCGAAAGATTATGTGACCGACATCCATTGGGCATGCCATTTATTTTCTACAAAGCCTGACGTATGGGAACTGGCCACATCACCTTCCTGTCTCTCGTCAGTCCAGTTCTTTTTGGCATAAATGCAATTAATTTCAGGTTAATTAGGGGTATTAACTGTGTAAGCATCCAACTCAAATCTAGTTGACAATGAGCATAGAAGATATATTAACAGAAGATGAATCCAATATGTTATAGGATAAAAACATAGAAAAAGATTCAACTGTAATCAAGTAAATGTCTAGAAATCAAGCAGTCAAACACAACAAGAAATTGAGCACACAAAATCATATCGAACCTCTAGGTAATATGACGAGTTCTAGTATCAACTAAATAGCATTTAATCCTTAATAATAATAATCGAAAACTATAGTAAGATCATAAGTCTTATATGTATTAATATATGATGATTAGAGCTGCAAGGAATTGCCAGGAAGAGTAGATTCTTGAAGGTTAGGCTGAGTGGGCTGAAGACGATAAGGATGAAGTTGAAGATGAGTATTTGAAGTAGGAGATAAGGCCTGAAGTAGATTACTATACTGCCTGCTACTACTGCTACTTCCGACTCCGAGGAATTGATGATCGAATTGATCACCACCACCACCTGGTACTTGGTGATGGGTGGCGGCTGATCCATAGATATCCATATCCAGTGCAACATCAAGGAGTGCATTTGGTGCTTGTTCTTCTACTCCTCCACCTCCTCCTCCTCCTAGTGGTAAGAAGCCCTTATTATCTAACAGTGCTTGTTGTTGGTGGTGGTGCTGTTGTTCCATTGCTTTTTGTTGCTCAGCAATCTAATCAATTTCAATTAAGTTAATTAATTATGCATTAATGTATTCACATATATCAAATTTTCACATGCATAAATGACCAAGTCTATTTAGTAGCTAATTCCTTATACAATCTAGAAATTCATCATTAGCCTCAAGACCCAATTTTTCGCTGGTCTGAGTTAAAAAGACAAGTTAATATTTTTTTGAGATTTGGGTTTCTTCTGCAAGCCGTCCATACTTTGTACATATTATGTACAGACTTTGTGTAGAACGTACAAGTTTCGATCGATGAAAAACCTAGGGAGCTTTTACCAATCATTCCTTTATTGATACTTGCATGAATTACTAGATTAAGATAAAATTTATAAGCCACATTATCTAATCCATAAGTACTTACACAGTGATTTAAGAAGTTGTTTTCTTGCTCTAGCATTTTCTCCTGCCAAGAACAAGTGCAACTATTAGTAGCTAGTTAGTGCTAACCTCAACTTGCATAAAAGATGTATAGAAACATATATATATATATATATATATATATATATAGAGAGAGAGAGAGAGAGAGAGAGAGAGAGAGAGAGAGTAGCAAGCAAGTACCTTTCGGCGTAGGTTGTCCAATTGTTGTTGCATGAGCTCATTCTGTAGAAAGTTGTAGTTTTAATCAAAATTTCTATTACAATCCTAATCTCCACAAATGTGTATTTAAATTATCTAAATTTCTATTACAATCCTAATCTCCAAGTTAGACCAATAATATGTTATTAGCCATTTTATGCATTGCTACACAATAGTCCAAACAGGAGGCCACAGGACTTCTATCACATATAGGCCTTTACTTCGAGTAGTTGCCAATTAGTTCATAATTATTATATACGTATTTAATTTTTGGTTGTACTGCGTTTTCAACTGCTAATCAGTTATTTAGTTTGGAGTTGGACGTTTACAAATTTAACAGAGTTTCGTCTTTAGGTAATAGGCCCAACTACCAAACAATACTCCATACCACATATAACAATGGGAAGTCTCCTAACTAACAATGTCATCTAGCTAGGGTTTTCTACTATCATTGCCAATTAGGTGATTTTATTAATAAATGTCAAATATGTATTGTCAATTTGAAGTTGTGGATGGATGCTAACTCCAATTTAAGTCGAAGTTAAGATTATGTACATATATAGACACACATTACCTTTCGAGCCCGAACCTTGCTAACAGAATGTTCAAGTTGTTCTTCAAGCTGATGCAAATCGCTATAAGGTATGCCATTTAAATCGCTGCCAGTGAAATGACGCATGCTCGCCTCTAACCTATCGGTCTCGTTCTTCATCCTTGACATCTCATTGAATATTTGCTGCACTCAAAACATTTTACAATATACATTTTCAATTAATTAACATATGAATTATATATATATATATATATATATATATATATATATATATATGTTGAATACTAATTTACATAAACCCATTAGATTCTCATGAAGTATGTCTTATAATGTTCTCAATATTATCTTTACTTAGTTACTTATACGTAATCCATCGTATAATTAGATTAATAATACCTGATTATTGAACTCTTGTATATGATTCCCTGAAACCCTCTCATATCGTTCAATGATTTGCCGCATACTGCAGCACAAATTTAGTTTCCGAAAAAATAAGTTAAAAGTTCTCTCATTATATATATATCTCATGTCATAAATAAGTTTAGATCTTTCGAAAATTTAAGTGAAATTTTATGAAGTGATAGAACAATTAAAGATCATCACGCTCTCAAATTCATTACATAAAACAAATCGATCAACATTGTACTATTTAGGGATTAGAGTTCAATGATGAAGAAAAAAATGGATAACTCATTTGTTAAAAATAATATTTAAGCAAAGATGAAGTAATTTATTATATATAATGAATAATTAAGAAATGTAACTAATGAAAAATAGGGTCAAAGTTCAGACTGGACCAATCAGAATAACATCATAAATCAGTAATGATTAAATTAAGAAGCAATTTTTGTTCTTTTAAAAAACAACATAATCAATTATCCCATACTCATGGAGAGATCTCTACATAATGTTTGACTTGTTTAGTACAAGAAATGTCAGCTAGGGTTTGAAGAATATATGAAAAAAAAAAACTAGCAAGATCATGGGATCTGGAGAAAGAAATAAAATAGTTAATATATGTAAAGTTTAAAAGAAAAAAAAGAAAAAATAAAAAAAGTAAAGGAAGTTGTTAGGGTTTGAAGGGAAGAACCTTGAAGAAGGGCTGACATATTCAAACTTCTTGCCAGTTTCAGAGAAGACAATAAGCCCAAGTTGGGCATCACAAAGAATAGCAAGCTCATTAGCCTTCTTAAGCAAACCGGATCGACGTTTTGAGAACGTAACTTGCCTGTTTGTCGAGTTTTCGATTTTTTTGATCTCTATCTTACCTCTACCCATGATGATATAATATACCAATCAAACAGTTACTTCAATTTTGGACTTCACTTTGTCTTTCTTCTTCTTTAGGGAAAACCCTAGCTATAATTACATAAAAAGAGAAGATAACAAGTAAGAAATTTTTCTTAATATATTTATTTATCCTTGTTGAATGATTTCATCATCTACCCAAAATAAAACTGATAGATCAAAATATATAAAAGTCTACTGAAACTGAAATAAGTAAAAAAATAAATTTATGAGTAAAATTAACTATAGGTATAGCTAGAACTAGTAGAGATAATTAAGCACAAACATGGAGGTTATTATTTGAGGAATGAAAGTTAATTTAGTTCAAGTAGTTAAACAAGGATAATATTTGTATTAATAGATAGAAAGAACTGTTATCAAAAATAGAAAAAAAAAAACAAACATATATATATATCATCATCAATGGTGGGTGATGAAATTTAGAAGGATAAAATGAGAGGAAAACATTGATGATGAATTTATCAAAGCTAGCTTGTGTATGGGTGTTTGCATTTAGGGTTTACTTACTAAGATAGATTAAAGCTTTCTTTCTTCCTTCTTTTTCTTGATTCTTTGGTTGCTTAGTGCTTTGGTTCCATCATGGTGATGGAGTAGTAAGATGATAGTGGTTTTCTGAAATGAGGAGTGTTTGCTGTGAACACTACTTCCTATTTAATTCAACAAAAACCCCATTTTTAATTGTTTATTTCCCAATTTACCCCTACCCTTTTAGTAAAACTAGCAAAACAGAATCAAAGTCATACATCATGGTTACCTTCATCACTTGACACTTTTTTTTTGTTGAGAGGCATCACTACTTGACACTTTAGTCCTTTACAAATATGTCAAACAATACATTACAAAATGACTTGTAATGCCTTTCGGATCATGATTATATCAAATGGTACTGATACAGACCGATGATATATTCAAAACACTTCTATGAGGCAATCTTAAATGAACAACGAGAAACAACCCAAGACAGGCAATGAAGACTAAACATCTTTTTATTACAAAATTAACCTTAGACTGGTCATCAACCGACTAACTAATACTTTTATACTTTATTTACAACTATAAATTACATGAGATAGTTTAGGAGGCGGTAAACTATAGGCCTCAAAATCGAACCCCTGCTTCTTGGTTTTAGAGAAAGCGCATAATTGTTGAGCTAAAGGGTAATGTGTGCCACTCATACATTAGTAATATAGTCCATAATCGATATATTTCATCACATATTGGGAGGAGATTGATAATCAAAAACTGCAGTGGCATGTTAGGTAAATCGAAAGGGAATCAAGGCTGATTTTAGAACAGGTCAAGTAGAGCCATGAAGCAAAGCTTTTCCTTGTTCTTACCAATTAGAGTAGGGCAGTAGGCACAGCAAATCAGAAGAAAACAGTGGGATTCCTTAAAATGGAGTGAGAAAATAGGAGGAAGGGAAGGGGAAGGTGGCCAAAACCCTATTTTTCAATTTCTATGAAAACGACCCAATTAATTAATTTGCTGTTTATGGTATTGGTTTAATGTTTTAGTCATAAGGAATTATACCACTGAAAGCAATGCAGAAACTACTGGATGCCAGAGATCAATTTTAAAGACTTATTCTCTCTCTGTCTCTCTCTAGAAATGTTAAGTGTCTTTGTGTCAACATCCTACTAGCAAGTAGCAAGAAAAACCTAATCTCATTTTGGTCTTTTGTGTAATAGGGTTTTAGTTGAAACCCTAAATTTATTAAAACATTAAGAAAGATTCATCATTAATTAGGTTAAACTACACAAATGATGTTAGACGTCGAGGTAATCTTTCTTAGATTTTCGCTAGCTCGATGTGTTACAATGCTCTCAAATCCAACTGATTTTATACAATAGTTAAGGAAGGACTTCCTCAAAGCTGCAAGCTACTTGTAGTTATTCTTTCGAGCCTTTGAATACTAGAAATTTATCAAATTCTATGTCGAGATAATGTTTCAAGTTACTTTTGGAAGTTTGACTGAATCTGAACCGTTCTTTTTATAGCCCGTTCATTTCTTAACGGCCAAGATCAGCTCAAACTTTCAAAGGGAATTTGCTACATCATTTAGGTATAAAATTCAAATTTCTTTGTAAACCTAGCAATAAAATAATCCTGTATGATCCAAAAGTGGGACAAAGGGAGAGAATGACAGTTTAGTGTCATATTACTTGTGTGTTTGTACGTAATTTGGTTGTTTGAGACGGCCCTGCTGTGTGAGGAGGCCTAGTGAGGTATCACTTGTTGCACCCCCTTAAACACTAATACACTACCATCAAATATATACATAGCAATACACAACTAGCACTTGTTTTCTTGCTTTTTGTCTATGTGTTTTCTTCTTCTCCTTTTTCCGGTTTTTTGTATTTGGGTGACACCTTGTCCCTCTTTTTGATGATCAATATATTTCCATTTCCGAAAAAAAAATATAAACGTAGCAATTAAGTATTGTATTGATTGGGGTAATGAGCCAATGGCTCTTAGTGGAGATGGTCATCCGATGTCGATTTGATTCTTTCGACTCTCTTTTTTGATATCTTCTACATAAAATTTATACTAAAATATTATCGGGTAAGTCATCTTTTTCCTAATGTTACATCATGACTCATTTCCACACTTTAATTTCAAACCTAATTGCATTCTATAGTATCTTGAAATAACAAGACACAAAGGTTGTTTTGCCCTAAATCCTTTATATACCTTGCAATTGCATTACTCACGTTTAGTAAATTTTATAAAACAGAAAAAAGAAAGGTTATCAGAGGATTGAGAAAAGAAGAAGGGATTTTAGTTAGGGTTAGAGTGGTCCCCTGGTTATTTGATGTCCAAATCCTCATTGCCTGATGGATCAAAACTTATTCAAAAATCATCATGATTAAAACCTGCAGGGACCAGTTTTAAGCAGTATATACATGTAATCTGCATTTGCATGTGCCCTGCTTGTTTAACCTGCCCCCTTCATCTCTTAGGTATAATACATACCACTAACTTAATTCGTGTCCGTCTTGGTTAAAAAATGTCCGTAGTCATTTTTAGATCTGGCATCTCTGCTAACCGATAAGCATATTTATATAGAATATGCGTCGATTTGTAAAATTTTACTTGGGCAATCCAGTGTCCTTGCCAAATTATAAATCATTTTTGGCAAATTAAATTGGCCTAGGTAGTTTTTGACAAATTTTCATATACAACAAGTGGTCACAATATTGCATAACACTTTGTGCATCGGCCCAACTGGGACGACCACAAATCCACCTCAGAACATCGTGATGAAAGCAAATTCTAAAATTGCCGTATAAGACAGAAACAACAAAAAGAAGGCGAGGAAGTTTTAAATCAATTAAGTAGAAGAAGGCATTCCTATTTGCATTTTAATTTTAAGGATTAAGTTTGTGGTGTCCAACTTGAGTTTTTTTTTTTTTTTTTTTTTTTTGTTGAACAACTTGAGTTTTTTTTTTTTTCCTTCATCAAAAAAAAAAAACTTGAGCTTTTTTTTTTTTGATGAAGGGTTGAACAACTTGAGTTGATTGTGAATAAAAGAAAGGGTTATTTCCCTAATGGCCCCCTACTTTGTGACCAGCTTCCCGCCTGGCCCCCTACTTTACGAAAAATACCCATATGGCCCTCTTCCGTTATAACACCGTCACTCTCTCTCCTCCATCATGTTTTCTCTCTCTGCCAAGTCATGCCACATCATCTGATACGCCACCTCATCACCTTTCCCGGCGAGAGTCGCCGGCCGGCTAATTTCCGGCCGGCGACTTCAAACATAAAAAAAAAAAAAAAAAAATTTCTCTTCCTCTCTCTCTCTCTCTAAAAAAAATTTTTTTTTTTTTTTTTTCTTTCTTCTCTCTCTCTAGAACTGAGTTCTAGAGAGAGAGAGGGGACCTTCAACAGATCTGTTGAAGGTCCGGTCGACCTTCAACAGATCTGTTGAAGGTCAGGTCGGCCTTCAACAGATCTGTTGAAGGTCGACCGGACCTTCAACAGAGTTGTTGAAGGTCCGGTCGGGACCTTCAACAGTCTGTTGAAGGTCCCTCCTCTCTCTCTCTAGAACTGAGTTCTAGAGAGAGAGAGAAGAAAGAAAAAAAAAAAAAAAAAAAAAAAATTTTTTAGAGAGAGAGAGGAAGAGATATTTTTTTTTTTTTTTTTTTGAAGTCGCCGGCCGGAAATTAGCCGGCCGGCGACTCTTGCCGGAGAAGGTGATGAGGTGGCGTATCAGATGATGTGGCATGACTTGGCAGAGAGAGAAAACATGATGGAGGAGAGAGAGTGACGGTGTTATAACGGAAGGGGGCCATATGGGTATTTTTCGTAAAGTAGGGGGCCAGGCGGGAAGCTGGTCACAAAGTAGGGGGCCATTAGGGAAATAACCCTAAAAGAAAATTTTGACTCTAAGTCGTGTTTCCTTGGTCAAGGGTCTTCTCTTTGTCTACGCGGGACTTTTCTGAAATTATCTTAAACTCATGAATAAAGAGATAATGGTTACTTCTCTTACAAGTATACATGCCCACTTTAGACTTGCTTATATACAAGTGTCTTATGGGAAGTGCTACAATTACAAAGGATTTGACAAAAGAAGTTACCTAGTTGATGTGGCAGTTGTGATATTTATCTCTCAACGGTCCCGATTTAGTCAAAGTTTGAAATCACAACCGCCACATCAGCTAGGTAACTTCTTTTGTCAAAATCCTTTGTGATTTTAGCATTTCCCATTTTTTTTATTCTCATACGACAACAACACAAACCCTAATTTTGTAGTAGATTGTAGGAAAAAAGAAGTGACACCACAACATTTCATCAGAGTTTTAATTGTTATTAGTATTTGTACTAATAGAGCTATGATCTTCAACTAAAATCAAATAATTCTATCATATAGCTAAGCACCAAAATAAGTTTATAGATGGAATTTGAAATATAAAATCATCCGAAACTTTATATACACTTTACTACCTATTGCACTCAAATTTTCACTTCATTTTTACTTGATAATGTCAAGTTTTATTCTCACACATATTTCTTACTGTATCACCCTATCTTCTCTGTTGTCCTCTATCTCCTTCTCTTTTCCACACTTTCTTCCCGCGTCACCGCTTCGGAACCTAATTATCCAACTAGACGTGGTGATAGGTGTGGTAGCGATAGCGCAGATCGAAGGGATTAGAAGTTACTAGCAAGTGCCTTTAAAATTTTACATACGGAAGTTGTCAAGGCCCACAATGTTTACTATAGGCTCTCCCCACTACCAAATTTTGTAAAGGGGCGTCTATAGCAACAACAAGTTTAGCACTTTCATTAACTTTGGGGTTCGGCCTATTATAAGAAACTCCGATTATGAAAAACAAGATTCCATAACAAAGTTTATTGACGTAATTCTCCTCGGAATATTAGACTATATTGAATAAAGGACATTCTTCGTTTTAATCACACTATGGAATTCGTTTTGCAACTATTTATCGACTCTCGTCCGTAGTGAGATTTTGCCCAAACGAGTTGGATATTCTGATACCCATTATTTAGCAATTTAAGGTGTTGTTTACTTGTTTATCAGTTTAATAACAGTAAAATAAGATTTTGGATTGCTTTTTTTTTGTCCTAAATTCGGGTGATAATTACATAACCCGAAACAAAAAGAAAAGCCAAAAACAACTTCTAGAAATAATTTGTGGAGTATTATTTGTGGTGAAGATTTCTAGTGGCCTTACTGACCCACTAAAAATCAGGTCGTTGGACTTCTTGGTTGGTTAGGTTAGTTAGGCGGTTATGGTTTGGCCGCCTTCATATTTCAAATTTGACTCTTACCAGTTTTTCAAATTCAAAATTCTACAACTAAATTTGAATTTGAACATTTTAGGTAAGAGAAGATAATTACCCTTATCCAATCTAGGGGTTGAAAAGCAAAAACAATATATCCAAGACTATTAGGCCATGTTTGGCGCGCGGGAATCACATTCCCGTAACGTGATCCCTGTGTATCAGATTATTGTAGTTTGATGTTTGGTTTGACCAGGAATGTGAATTTGATTCCTGACATGTTCCTAATTAGGTGTTTGGTTCGTATAGGAATCGTTATGTAAATATTTGTAAAAGTTCACTTTTACCCTTACTTAAACTACATAAAATACATATAAATTTTTTTTGCATAAAATATACACATCAACTTTTTATATATTAAAATCAACATTATTTTTTCAAATTCGTTGATATAAAATAATAACACGATACATTAAAGGGTTAGAATTTAAAGTAATAAATAAATAAATGTTTTAATAAAAATTTATCTAAAATAAAACTTTGTTCATAAACCTAAATAGAAATTTATCTAAAATTAAATTTTGTTCATAAACATAAATAGTACTTATTAATACCAGATCCTACAAAAAAATAAAATTGGCAATTCAATATTTTGTTAAGGATATATTTGTCAATAAATATTAATATATGTGATTCCGGGGAATGGGAATCACAAACCCACCTCCCCCTTGGGTTTGCTATTACCCTTTTTTGTGGGAATCACATTCCCGAGCCCACACCATTATGATCTGGAATGTGATTCCCGGAAATCACATTCCATTCCCACGCCATTCCCGCGTGTCAAACATGGCCTTAAAACATCTCCGATCTGGGGCGAATAGGGCTGGAATTCAAACCTCACGTCCAACCTCAGTCGGCCCTTAATTAAGGGTTGGTTAAACGCTCCAACATACCGTTGAGGAGGTCCCCAACGGTCATGTTGGGGCAATCCATAGCCGTTGGATTTTATCCAACTCTAGGATCTTATCCTTTTCTTTTACTATAATTTTTTTAAGAAAAATTAATTAGTTTAAATTTTTTTGTGAACTCTAACAAAAAATCATACATTAATAATTAAAATACATCCCACTAACGCGTCGGTCTACGATAATTTACCTTAAAAAAATGTTATTTCGAAAATTGTTCACACACCTTTTTCGCTGACGCAGCGGAAAAATTGATAAAAGAATTAGAACTTCGTCTAAAACTTATAGAACCTAAAAAAAGCCTTAGATCTTCGTCTACAGACTTATGGAACCGAAATTAATAAGATTTACTACTAAAATACCAAACTTTATTGATAAACTTGAGTTGAATTGAATGCATAAACAACTCCTGGATCCCCCTTTATATAGACTTAGGGTTTCCTTAACCTAATCAAACTCAAATAACAATTTCTAATAAATAAAATACTACTTTCCTAAACGTAATCAAATTCTAATAACAACTTCTAAATAAATAAAATACTAGAATCTAAAAGCTAAAAGGTTTCCTAAAAATATAAAACTGTTAAAAATAATAATTCTCTACGAACAAAAATATTATACTACTAAAATAACTAGATTTTAAGATATCTAATATACTTGGAATATCTCATGAAAATCTCCCTGCATCAGTCTCCTCCACTTCAAAGAAACTCGCCTCGAGTTTACTGATTGATTGGAAGGTTGTCTTGAATGGTACACCCATGAGAAAACTTTGTCGTGAATTGTGCATGGGAATCACCAAACTATCAGATTGGACGGGAGACTTTATTAAGTCACAAAAAAATTTCTGACTATAATTGTGATGTGATTCATACTCCCTTTTCACTCCAAATATAAACTTGTATAGATCATGAGTATAGTGATTGAAAATTACGAACTTCGATGAAGACTTTCTAATAAAATTACTTATCAATCCATGTGAAACAATTTGAGATTCGCAAAATTCTGAGAACGGATCTTCGTATAAAGGAACTTCAATTGGACTAATGTCTGACTTCTGAAGTTTTTCACCTTCCTTTGATTCAACTTCTTGAACAACATCCTTTGTCTCAATTTCCTGAACAACGCCCGTTGTCTCAATTTCCTGAACAACTTCCTTTGAATCAATTGGTTGAACCACTTCCTTTAACTCAATTTCCTGAATAATTTCTTCAGAAATAAATTCCTTACCGTGTAAATTGATATCAGGAGACTTATTTGTGAACACAATAATGTTAGATTTTGATTTGTGAGTAATATTACTTGAATTTTCTATGCTCACAATTTGTGGTGGTTCAACATTCTCTAAGGGAGTTGTTTTTACCTTTTTAATGTTTAAGTGAGGTTGTTCTTCCCTCCGAAATCCAAACTTCCTATATTCCCGTTCCTGAGCTTCAATTTTTAGGGCTAAGTTGTACGCCTCCTGAATTGTCCATATTGTAGCTATCCCCACTTTTTCTCGCAAACTAAATTTTAATCCGCTTAAAAATCGATTTGCTACAACATCTTCATATTCTATAATGTTCTCCATATTGTTTCTTTGAGCCAATTTTGAAAACTTCTCATAGTACTCACTCACTGAACGCAACCCTTGTCTACAGTTTTGGTATATCCTTAACAAGTGTTGTTGATAATCAGGAGGTAAGAACCACTCCTTCAAGTTCTCTTTCATAGACGGTCAACTCTGAATTGGAGCCCTTCCTTGTCTCTTCCTTAGAAGTTGTAATTGATCCCACCAATCTGCAGCACTCCCTCTAAGTCTATAAACAATGATTTTAACTATTTGCTCATTGAGAATAGTAGCACACTTATTAGTGACATGTCGTTCGACCTTATCTAGCCAATCGAAAAACTCTTCAATAGTTGAATACCCATCGAAAATTGGTATTACTTCGTTGATCTTATACTCATTATACTCTCTACGTGGGTACACTTGAACTGAAAAACTATTACCATGATAGTAATTCTCCATATTGAGTGATTGATAACAAAATAGAGAATACTAATAATAATCTGATTCTTCTTTCTTTTCTTTTCTTTTTTTTTTTTTTTTTTAAACCAACTTTAGATGCATCTTTGGCAAATCCATCGATGTGTTCTAAAGTGATCTTCGCGTAGATGATATCGAACCAGACAAATTCTCGCTCTTGATGCCAACTGACGTAGCGGAAAACTAATAAAAGAGTCTTAGATCTTCGTCTAAAGACTATGGAACCGAAATTAATAAGATTTACTACTAAAATACCAAACTTTATTGATAAACTTGAGTTGAATTGAATGCATAAACAACTCCTAGATCCCCCTTTATATAGACTTAGGGTTTCCTTAACCTAATCAAACTCAAATAACAATTTCTAATAAATAAAATACTACTTTCCTAAACGTAATCAAATTCTAATAACAACTTCTAAATAAATAAAATACTAGAATCTAAAAGCTAAAAGGTTTCCTAAAAATATAAAACTGTTAAAAATAATAATTCTCTACGAACAAAAATATTATACTACTAAAATAACTAGATTTTAAGATATCCAATATACTTGGAATATCTTATGAAAATCTCCCTGCATCATTCGCACACCCACATAAAACCACACACGCGTTTCCCACATGCACAAATTTTAGGCCTAAAGAGAGGCTGAGATTGGAGCTGAATTTTTAGGACTGAACTGAGGCTGAAAAATTTGGGTGAAAAGGTAATTTTTAGGGTCTAAGACAGGCTGAGGTTCGACTTGCTCTTAAATTGTCATAGGTTGTATAGGCTGAGTGTCTCAAGAAGTAGATGTGATTGTCTTGCATCGGTCAGAAGAAGAATGGGCGTCATGGCTTTTTAGTAGATGTGATTGTCTTACATGCAATTGTATAATAACCTGTCTAAAAATTTTATCCACATAAATAAATATACCGTGTGTCGCACTTTAAACTTTTAATTACCCTTCAATCTATGTGTTTAGAGTCTCTTATCTAGACGATAATGTATTTACAAAAATTCTAAGACTACATGTTAAGAGCATTTCCAATGCGAAATTCAAAAAAATCTTCATTTATCATATGTGTCGAGTTCTAATTGAGATTCTCCTTTTTTAGGTGGCAAAAATAGAAAGCAAAATAGAGTGTTGCATTGGAGAGAGCTTTTAAGAAAAAATTCTAAAAATCATATGTGGCACTTAGAGTTTCTAAGATTGAGTGCAACACTCAAATTGAAAAACTCAAAGTGCCACTTTAGATTTTTTGAGTTTTTTGTATAAAATTATCTCCAATGCAACACTTAGTTTGGATCTCAAAATGATTTGCATCATTTAATGTTGAGATATCTCAAGAAGATATTCAATATTGGAGGTTTCTTTTTAGGATCTCAATTGACCACTCAATATTAATAGTAAATCTACCCACCTAGGAAATGACACTTAAGTTACTTTTAAGTTTTTAGAGTGTTGCATTGCCAGATGTCTTTTGAATTGAGTATCTCAATATTGACATCTAGGAAAGAGAAAACTCAGTTTTGCATTGGAGATGCTCTAAGTCTTTGAAGTTGGAGTGGGCAACCAGGGGCGGAACTATAGCTAGCCAGAGGGGGCCATGGCCCCCTCAACCTAGCTTTAGTGGTCTTCACTCTCAATTATAATCTTGATTTCAAATATATGTTAATTAAAATAAAACATAAGAAATAATAAGTAAAGCCTTCTAGGCCTTTTGGTAGCAGTGCGGGTTTACCACGCAAGTGACAAGGGTTTGACCCATCTAGAAACATAAAATTTTGTGGTTTATTTAGCATTTTAACATGTATTTTTCTCTTACGAATTTAGAAAACACTCAATTTTTTAATTAAAAATCTCATTTAATATTAGATATTTTAATCTTCTTTCTGAGTTTGAGAAATATAGAATTCATTCAAATGGATTGGACAAAAAAAAAACTACGAGTATTTTAGCAAAAGTTTTGTCTCAAGAACCTCTATTTAGAAGACGATCTCAAGTGATGAAAATAAAATAAACCAAAACCGTAATTTTCAATCAATTGTACTATCTTATATCACATGATATACAAAAACCATTTCTTATAAGTAGAGTATAAGTATAAAGTGTAAATAAATTGTCAAACAAAGACAATAGATATCGTATTTGTGACGCCCCGTGTTCCGAATCACGGTTTGCCCGGCAGTTTATAAAAGAAACTCGGTCTAATACTAACTCAAACCAGTTTCAAATATAAACCCAAGCCAAAACTCTCATCACGGGTTACAAATCAAGAACAAACACAGCGAAAAATCAAATATAGTTTAAACCTTTTGAAAATATGCTCGGAAAATATGTAACCCAAAATAGTTTTCATAAAGAGAAAAACAACTTGAATTCATGTTTATGAATAGTTCACAGAAGAGACTGAATTTGGACAGAGTCTCCTCTATAAATTGAACATATCAAACCTGAAAAACCTGTCAAACATTCATACATATCTCACAAACTTCTAAATAACAATAGCATCAAATAAAAAGTGATAATGTGCATACTATTTACATGTGTACAATCGCAAACAAGTGAGAGAACTATCCTAACTATTCTAGATGATACATATATAATATTAACGTTGTGATTATGTTGAAAATATAATAGAAATTATAATCTTACATAATGTGAGCCGTCGAAGTAAACTATGTCACTCCGGGTCACCAATACCTGCAACTGAACAACAACAAATAGGAATGAGATAACCCGAAGGTCAGCTCAGTAGGATACCTAGACATCCTACCCGCACCACACACATCAAAATTTTAATACATTAATAGTTATAAGTGTTACATATATACAGATATATATACAGAGATATCAATACGCACACGAAGCAAAGCAATATAGCAAGATAATTCTTCTAACTTACCAAGATCACGACTGAATACGCCCTCAGTCGGGGTCACCTACTATTCGACTAGGAAGAACCGTTCGGCCTTTGTTAGTGCGTAGGCAGGCGGCGCCTTATCGAACGTTTGACTACTGCAGTGTACACATGGATCCACGTAATACCCCGGTAAGAGCTTCCGTAACTCTCCCTTCGTCATCATCGCCCATCTTGCTGGCTTGTGATCTCAATACGCATCGAATAGTAAATCTCACCCAAACAATGATACTCTTAGAATATGTCATGACTTACCCAGACGACTATAAGAGCATCGTCGTGTAGCAGAGCCATATACCCACGGCGATACAATTATCTCATCTTGAGGCGCGTCCTATCTCCGGCCAGATCTGACGCTTCCTCGCAAGGTAACTCATTGACCATTCGAAGAATACCCAAACATATGCATGAACCTATAATAGTATTAAATGATCTGATAGACTCCCAAAGCTACAAGAACAGAGCCCTCCTAAAGGTCCCATCAACCAAAAGGAGAAGAGCGTTCTCATGTCTCAAGGTAGGTAAACCCTGTTTAAAGCCAAGCTTTTACAAGTGTCCAGTTTCAGGGAATTAGTATTTTCTTATTAAGAAAACTCGGGTAAACACCCTCTTTCATTTCGGTGAAAACATTGTAAGTATCATTCACAACAGAATTCAAACCACACACACCAGTGGTTTAGCAGAATAAATAAACAAGCATGGCATTGGGTCAGTCCCCTAATCACTCCAAGGGTCGGAATACCCCAACTCCCATCCTCTCCGGACCCCAATCCGGGTAAACTAGAATGGTCGTTACCAAACGGCTGGCCACGCACCGAGTGTAACCCTTGACATAATTCATGGCTAATCCATAACATAAAGTAAACAAGGGGACCAACCAATGCCCGTGGTAAAACAACCATTACACGTAACACAGATCAAGCGATTCCGCCTCCATGTTATACACGCAGCTCAAGCGATTCCGCCACCACGTGTTTACATTTCACACAAAACGATCACACAGATCAAGCGATTCCGCCTCCATGTGATTATTTTTCAGAAAAACCAATTTGTTTTGAAAAGAGAAACATCCATAACATAGAGTACACCACATACATACATATCATACCATATCATATCATAAATTGAACTAGAGAACTATAAAAAGAAGAAAATGACTATATATATAATTGTGAAACGGGGAATACCCGTGCTCCAAGTAAGATTCATAGGATCCTACCTTTTTTTGCGCTTCCAATGATGCTCCTGACTAAGCTTCACTTCTCCTCGAGCTCCCTATTGCAGTTCATTAGTCCTACTGAAATATGAAAAGACAAAACGGTCATTTGACAGTTACATAACTGTCAAGAGTCCTCTTGCAGAGCAAGAATGCATAAAATGAATGAAACTATGCTAGGAATGTCCTATTGGCGCTACACAATTCACTGAGACGTCTCATCAAATAACTGAAATGAATATAAACCAACCAACTTCCCACAAACTCTATTTTAAATTTCCGAGTCTTTATAAGCTGACAATATATATAATGAACCCAATACTATGAATCTAGAACTGTCAAATCATAAAATGAACCCAATATTACGAATCCATAACTCAAATTTCATTTATGTGAAATACGAAAAAGTTCGGGTGTCCATCTCTATTCCAATTCATTCCCAAAACTAGCCCAAATACGAAATTCGAACCGTAAAATAATTCGGCAGCAACCCGTCTATATATAGACACCCCAAAATAGTCCATAATATTCTAAACATGTTTCTGAACACAAACCATTCGAAGAAATATAACTATAACTATCCCAAATAGCTCTAAATTACGAACCCAAGAGATATTAGACCCAACTATACAGTTATCGAAATAACTATCGTAAACCCACCAAAAACGGACGAAATTGAAAATTCTAAACCGCTAAATATGTAGAACAAGTCGAATAGGATTACCTAAAACAAATTTCATTGAATTCCGACCACCAGACACGAAGAAATTGACGGAAGAAAATCAAACATCAAACCCTGAAGCACCTCACGGCCAAAATCCATTGTCCCTCCGTCTCTATTAATCTCCCAAATGAAATCCCAACAGAGACTAGTATGTGTTAAGTGTGTATGGTGAGTGGGGTCCATATCCAAAATAATTTAAAATTCCATTAGCTAGCCGTGGGACACGTTGTAATGGCATGCAGGATACACATGAGCTTGTTTAGTTTCATTTGGACAACAATGGTGCCACGTGTCAATATATAAGGAACCTTATGACATAATTTACGTTATAGTCCCTAGTCCTTATATAACACATTAACGAGTCCCGCCACATTTATATTGTTACTAATTCAACCCCCACGAGTTACTTTATGATCCCCAATTTAGCCTTTTCCTTTCTTTTTCATCCCACAAGCAACCATGAAGAAACTATATGGTCCCGCTAAGTTCGATACCAAAGAAAATTGTCGAATACGACTCGATAGTCAAACCATGTCCGATGATTTCGTGTGACCAGTCAAAATTCATAATTTTTCGAGAACTATTGGATGAGCTGCCCGAATAAACTAAAATAAGTATCCAAAACAAAATCCAAGATAAACCACTACCCTGCTTGACGCTCTAACTCGTCCGATTCTCCCGACTCGAAGGTCAGGGCACTACAGTATTACTTTGGCCCCCCATAGTCATTAATCCTGGATCCGTCCCTATGGGCAAAGGTTAGTTACCGATCATTTTGGGTCAGTCCGAAAAACGAAACCAATCCACGGTGGTTTAGATAAATCATTAACCACATCCAAACCGATCAAACCGTCAATTAATGTCGTTCGGCCTGGTCCAATTTGACTCGATTGATTTTGCTCGGTAGATCTATCAAACTCAGTTAACCAAATAAAACATGAGAAAAAGTAAAATCCAATTAAACAAGAAGAATATAGTTCAGTCGATTCAGTTTGTGCGGTTTTCTAAATCCAAATCTAAACCAAAGCAAATTAGAATCAGTTGATCGATTATCAATCAAACTAAATCAATTATTATTCGATTCCGTCTAAAAAAACATTTGGTTTGATTGGACTTTATCAGTTTTGTCTAAGGTTGCTATACCTTACTTGGAATATTATACTTTCATTAGGACTGTGCAACTGTGTGTTTGAGGAATTCAGACATTGATAGAGGTAGGAGCGTTGATCACATAGGCTGAGGCGCTGAGCATTATCCTTTCCTTGAAGGTTAAACACGGAAGCACGTGGCTCATGTGATGAAAGGTGTACAATACAAAAGGACCTACCAAGAATTGATATTTGGTCATGTCTAAAGATTTCTTGCCCTGAAATCAACGTAATCTATCTTAATATAGGTGGGCCCAACTTGAACACTTTTCTTTGCCATGACACGTGTTATTTCTAAGGTAGTTGATCGTTATTTTATTCGTTGTGAAAACCTTTTCTTTGATTAGATATCACTCTTTCTCTTTCTCTTTTCCATTGGTTTCAAAATGCCTTTAGACCTAGGATTCCTCAACAAAATATAGGTGGTTCAAATAGTTTAGCTAAACCATATTGGCTCTTAAGAAAACCACATGGTTTTTTTTAGATCTCATCTTAAATTTAAGAATTTATGATCTTTAGAAAATCATAACAATTTCAATTTTGATAGCAAAATATATGTTTATCACGTTCTTTTGATGTATTTGTGATAATTGATGTAAAGTAATGAGTTTTGACAAAGTTACGTAATAAATAAAAATTCTTCGGTGCTAATTAGTTTTTGATCTTATATATTTTTCTTGATAATGTTACTCTGTTTTGTTCTAGTACCGGATTCTTCTTTATCTCTCTACCAAAAGATAAAAGAGAACCGAATTTTACATTTACCACTATCTGAACCTGTTCTCTTGAAAAGATAGTCGGAAGTACATAAAATGCAACTAAGTAAAGAAATCATTAAAAAAAATTATAAATCTAAAAAGGTGTTTAAAGTTAGGTAAACGGGTAAAAGAAATCTCCTTCCCAATCTCATTATCCAACATCAAAACTAAATTTTTTTACTAGAGTGTAATCATATCTAAGAGCATCTCCAATGGGACACTTTAACAAACACTCTAAAAGTCCAATGGGACACTTTAAATGTCAATATAGAGACACTCTAATTTTTGTTGGTCTCCAATGGAGATCTCTGAAGTGTCTATACTTAATACACATGTCCTTCTTCAATTCAATAGATTAAAAGTAGTTGAAAAACAAGATTTTCTATTGGTTGAAATTTAAAAGTAACACTTAGAGAGTCTCAAGTAGACACTCTCATATTAGAGTTTCTCTCTCTAGACACTTTATAATAAATGTGTCCACCTCATATTAGAGTGTCTAATAAAGTGTTCCATTGGAGATGATTTTTTAACAAAAACT
This sequence comes from Eschscholzia californica, assembly GCF_041429995.1. NCBI lineage: Eukaryota > Viridiplantae > Streptophyta > Magnoliopsida > Ranunculales > Papaveraceae > Eschscholzia > Eschscholzia californica. The sequence goes on along the minus strand of NW_028238198.1, from coordinate 5,340,548 downwards.
CCAAAAAGTCTATGTGACACTCTAAGTGTTAGAGATTGAGTGTCCCATTCGAGATGCTCTAAGTCTTTCTAAATAGTGACACAAGATCTCCTCCCTCTTTAATTTTTTATTCTTAAAAATGATCTCCTCCCTCCAACTTTCACCACTTATGGAGTGAGAATGTGGGATGTTATTATCAACACCATACTCTGTGCCTTTCAACAACAAAAAAAACACCATACTCTGTGCATTTCTCTTTCTTCTAGTTAATTAAATTGGTAAAGTTTTTCATTACTAATTACTAAACATGTTTATTCTAGTGTTCACTATTGACATGTTATAGGCTGCAATTCTCAAATATTGCAAAGCTAGAATTTAACACATCCTAGCTCAGTTAGTTGGGTGTCCTCTAATAATCAAAAGGTCAGGAGTTTTTTTTTTGAGACAAAATAACATCTATTGATTAAGATTTAAACCATGTCCAGTGATGTTACAATGAGAGATAGTGCAGTTAGGAAGACAAAAGTTAGTACAAGATCCATCTTTCTTAGAATTTACAGCAGATTATGAGTTTTGTCGTTAAACTTTCTATTTACATAACAAAAAGACATACTATCAAAAGAAGCCTTCATCCTCCCGACTTCATTGAGGGTATGCTTTGATGTCCAATGACTAGAGTTTTTCCTATGATTCAAAAAGTTGCATACATTTGTCGAATCTCCTTCTAGAATGACTCGCCTAAAGCGATACTCTTCTGCCCATTTAACTCCATAGAGGCCTGCTTTCCCCTCTCCCTCATCTACTGATCTGCTGGTGGAGAGAAGATTTTGCGATGTAGTTACCTGTATAGTCATGCTCAAAAATCAAAAGGTCAAGAGTTGGATCTTCGTCGTCAATAGTTTGTTCCCTTTAATTATCCCATATAATTAAATAAGATAGTCTCATAGAGTCTTTCTATAGCATTTAAGGGGAAAAATGACAATATTAAGACAATGTTCATATCTATTTACATGTTGTATTCTCATGCTTCTTGTTCCTAGAGTCTTTGTGGAAAATGTAGAATCTAACGATAAGACTATTTGTGTCAGTTATGTGCCACTAATACTATGTTTTTTTTCAAATTGCATCTAGCCTGGAAGTAAATTTGGACAATTTTGTTTGAAACTTCAAAAGCGCTGCCAATTTGTGTTATTTGCGCCTCATTCGTTCATCTGACTGCGGTAAATTTACTTCAACCACCTCATTTGCTAGGGCCAAATTCGATAGACTCAAGTGAAATTTGGTAACTATAATCAATTCACGTCCACCGATTTCAATTCTCTTTGAGCTGAAGAAGAAGAAACTAAAAAAAAAAACTATTTCTTTGAAATCAATAGACTCGAGCTGAAAAAGAAACTAAAAAAAAATTTCTTTGGAATCAGTAGACTCGAGCTAATTTTGTGAACTAAATCGATTCAAGTCCAGTGATTTAAAGTAAAAAATGAGAGTGCTTGCATTTAGGAAAATGTGATTTAATATTTTTCTTGAAAATTGAAGGGCGATATTTGTTACTTATTTTTCAACCACGATGCTCTACCCAATCCTTATTTTGTCCGAAAGAGAAAAAGAGAGTTTCCATTCATCCCTCCATTTTGGTCTCTCCCCCAGCCCTTGTTGATGTGGTAACATATCACTTGAGTGTGGAGCAATTAGAGAGAGAATTGTGAGAACATATACTCTAGTGATATGTTGCCACATCGGCGAAGGGCTGTGGGAGGGACCAAATGAAGGGATAAATAGAATTTTTCAAGAGAAAAATAAAGGCTGGTGTCACAGGGAAATAAAAAAAAAATTGGGGGTGTAAAGTCTGGGTTGAAACAAAAGTAATTTTTAACTTTTTGTTTCCTCCAAACACCCAAACACGTGTATTTTTCAGCTTCTTCCCTCTTCTTCCTTTCAACTACCACCATCAGCTCCGATGACCTCCACCACAATTCCAGCAACACCTCCACCATATCTGGCGACACATATTCTTCTCTCGTTTTCCCTCTTTTTTCTTTTTTCTTTCTTACTTTCTTTCTTTCTCTCTCTCTATCACCGACGAAGTGGCTCTTTCGTCGGAGCTGAGATCTGGTTACCTCTAATTACAGACGAATCTGGTTTCAAAACCAGACGAGCTCCGACGAAGTGACTTCTCCCCTTCGTCGGAGCTAGAGAAGAGATTCGTCGGAGCTGAGATCTGGTTACCTCTAATTACAGACGAATCTGGTTTCAAAACCAGACGAGCTCCGACGAAGTAACTTCTCCCCTTCGTCGGAGCTAGAGAAGAGAGAGAAAAACAAGAGGGAGAAGAGAGAGAGAAAAACAAGAGGGAGAAGAGAGAGAGAGAAAAATGAGAAGATGAGATTACGGCGAGTTTCGCCCGCCGACATCTATACCGGTGACAATAGAGGGTGTGTTTGGGGGGAGATTTTTAGTTTTACACCCTTTGACATTTTATTCCGTGGAAATTCATTTTCCCTTATACTTTTCTTTATTGGTTGTGGTTTCACTTTGAGATAAAACCGGTCCTGATCGAGGGAGGGATAAATCTCAGTTTGTTTCTCTAGTTTATTTTTTTTATCGAACCAAAACTAACTCCTTCCTTGTTTTAGCCGTTGAGATGAGAAGACCAGTTACGGCTGTTGCTTAACGCCACGTCCTCTCTCTCTCTCTCTCTCTCTCTAGATTTAAAACACACGCAAAATTTATCTCTTCTGGTAACACTTATACTTATATCTCTTTCTCTCTCTAATCTCTCTCTCTCACTATCTGTCGGTCCTAGCTAGTACTACTTCTTAAGAAGAAGAAAAAAAGACGATGTCGTCAGAGAGTCAGATTTCCGTCATGGATTCCGGCATAAACTCCGTTAGAACTCCAGCTATTGTTCAACAAATAATGGAACTTATCAAATCTCATGACCCTAATTCTAAATTACAAGCAGCTAAGGAAATCAGACGGCTCTCAAAAACTTCACAGAAATTTCGTCGGCAGTTTTCCGGTGCTATTGAATCTCTTGTCTCTATGCTCAGATCTAACTCTCTTGAATTTGTTGAATCTTCATTACTTGCTCTTCTCAATCTCGCTGTCAAAGATGAGAAGTAAGATTTTCTTATCTTTTTGTTTTATCAATTCTTCATTTCTAGGGTTTAATCTGATTTTGATTAAGTTTTTTTTTTGGGTGATTTGATTTGTTAGGTCATCATTTTAAGAAAAGATTAGAACTTTATGTTTCATTGGATGCTTTTATTAGTCTTGAAAATATGAGATTGTTCTTTAGTTTAGATATTTTACTTACTCTTCTTTTTTTCTTTCTTTCTTTTCCAACTTTTGCTTTTCTCACTTTATTTAATTTTTGTTCTTCCTTTTCTTTTTCTTTGATTTGTTCTGTCAAATACTTAGTAGTTTGGTGTAACTTGGAAATTGATCCCCTTTTCTCTTAATTTTTTCAGTTGAGATATTTTTGGATTATAGTAGAAGAAACAACACATTAACTAAATTAAACAAAAGGGAAAAACAGGGGATTCAGTTTTAGATTTCAATTTTTACCTAATTTGGTAGAAAACTCCATATTCTGATTTAAATGATCAAATCCCCTTTTCTTTAGAGTTCATTAATTATTGATATTTCCCATTTATATTGGGAGAGGTTACAACTAATTATCCTTTGTCTGATTGTTAGATTGTGCTCCTAGTGATCTAATTTTGGGTTTTATACTAACAATAGATTAGTGAGATTGTAATCTGATTGTGCTACCCTAAATTTCAAATTGTAGTCTGATTTGCTTTTTCTGTTTTTTGTGATGGTTTCTTTTCTCCAACTTTATTTATTGTTTACGACTTATACTCGTCTAGTTTTAGCCTTTCTGATATACTACTAATTATGGGGGATATCAGAGTCCTGGTTGAATTTGTTCATAAGATTTTGCAGTGTCTGTATTAACTATCTCATTGCAAGTTCGAGTAATATACGTTTCGTACAGATAAACAAAGTTTAGAATTTTAGTTCTGATAACGACTAATATAATCGTAATTCTGCAGTCTAGTTACTTCGTCTTGGGTAAGATTCTAGTTGAGTTAATATCATTGAAGCTTGGTCGGTAGGGCGATTTTCTATGCTATTCCTATTTTTTATGTTTCCAAGATGTTTATTGCCATTTACTTACAATCTTACATAGTATATTAGTGAAACTTCGTGAAAATTCCGTTTGTTAAATCCTATGCTTGATTGATGACTAGAACGAATTCTTCAAGATTAGTCTCTATCTAATCGGTTCTTTTCTTTGTTCTACAGGAATAAGGTCAAGATTGTAGATGCAGGTGCCCTTGAACCACTCATCAATTTTCTCTGGTCTGACAATTCTAATCTTCGAGAATATGCAACCGCAGCTTTACTCACTTTGTCTGCTTCGGCCATTAACAAGCCGACGATCAGTTCATCTGGTGCCATCCCACTCCTTGTAGAAATTCTTAGAGACGGAACACCACAAGCCAAAGTCGATGCAGTTATGACTCTATACAATCTATCTACACGAATTGAAAATCTCTCTATCATTCTCTCAGCAAAAGCCATCCCCCCACTGGTTAATTTGCTCAAAAGTTGCAAAAAATCATCAAAAACAGCTGAGAAGTGCAGTGCTTTAATAGAATCTTTATTGGACTTTGAAGAAGGAAGAATTGCATTGACAACAGAAGAGGGCGGAATACTTGCAGTAGTTGAAATCTTAGAGAGTGGATCTCTTCAAAGTCGTGAACACGCAGTTTCCGCTCTTTTGAAAATGTGTGAGAGTGACCGAGATCGATATAGGGAACCAATACTTCAAGAAGGAGTAATTCCTGGTCTACTTGAGTTGACTGTTCAAGGAACACCGAAATCTCAAGCGAAAGCACGTACCCTTTTGCAACTACTAAGAGATTCTCCTTACCCAAGATCGGAACTTGAACCAGACACTCTTGAGAATATAGTCTGTAATATAGTGTCTCAGATAGACGGTGAAGATAGAGGAGAAAAGGCGAGAAAGATGCTAGCAGAGATGGTTCAAGTAAGCATGGAACAAAGCTTGAGACATTTACAGCAAAGGGCTTTGGTATGTACACCAACTGAAGTTATATCTCTCACTAAATGAATATCGGAACTTTCGTCGAAGTGAAATGATTGGTTGTTTGTTTGTCAGAAAGCCGAGGATCAATTTTCAAGTGAAGAAATAAGGTTAGCCAAGAAGGAATGCTAGTCCAGGCCGTGACCGGTGTCTAGTGACTGGTGAGTTGTTTATATTTAGATGCTCTTTCTTAATGTTGTGAAAACAATGGTTTCTTAGTTCTTTTTATGTTGTGTAAAATAAACAAGATGTATGTATCAACTAATATTTTACATAAAAAAAAGTGTCGTCCTTATTACTTTCTCTCTCAAAATCTCAGTCTCAAACTCATGGAAATAACATTACTATCTTTGTATAGCTTAGGTCGACGCTTGGAAACAACAGTTCTTCTGATGTAACACCAACCACATATTTAGATACCGTCTAGGCCTTCTCTATCTAGTTCCACATGGTACAAGGATTTCTATTGCCATAGACATTAGGCTTGCCCTAAACCAACTTAGGCTTGTACAACTGACTAGCCCAAGCAGTAAGCTTACCCGAAACCCCCCTAGCTAATTTGTAAGTGCGATGCCTAATTATGAAAGTCCTTTCTAAGCAAGATCAGAGTAAGGCATAGATTTATTGTATGTCCTATATAAAGATTTCCTTCGACCGACGTGTCTAATGAGTTTACTTGGTTTTCCATTTGGCTTTAAGGAAAGCAATAAAAATTTGGTAAAACAGGTGGTTGGATATGAGACTTGTTCATCTACTTTTAAGTTAAATTGACAAAACTAATTGTTATTTAAATCAATTAAAACATGAATGACTTTTATATATTGAAGGAGATCACTTTTGGAACCTTATGAAAGAATGATATTTTCCATAAACAACTCAAAGAATAGGAGAGATTGGCCCTACTTTGTTTGTTTAGGTGGGTGATACATCAAACAAGACTATGAGTCATGTTTTAAGTGATCGAAGCACTCTCATGACGAATAGATAGTCTAACGAAGAAGTCTTCAAGTAGCAGACTAAGAGGGCCGTGTTCCGAGATTTTCTTTTTGAGAACTCGAACAAATAAATATCCATAACTGCAGCATTATCAAAATTTCACCAAATATTTCATAACTACAAAGTTTTCAAAATTTCCCACACAGAAAGGATTTATATGTATAATCTAAAATACTTAAAGATATAATCTATCATATCAATTGGTTAGTACTTAGTAGCTCAAGAGAAGAAGAGAAAAGAAAAACATATCCACATTTTAATTAGTTTGGTGAAGCTTTATGCCTAGACTTGCAAAAATTGTTGAAGCAAACTTTCGACTCACATAAGGCGAAGAGAGCACTTCTCATTTGATCGATAAGTATTCTACCGATTATTATTATTGCGAACAGAGATACTTTTTAAGACAGAAGCACTTCTCGAAAGACTCTTCACAAAGGAGCTACTCTTCGTTATCTCCCGGAGAGGTTTATCAGTAAATCGAATTAAGTTATAAACTGCAGCTCCACATATGGCACCGGCAATAGGTCCGACTACATATACCCAAAGTCCTTTATAATTATTCATTACTATTGCAGGACCGATACTTCTTGCAGGATTCATTGATGCTCCTGAAATTGGCCTGTGATTGAAAAACATTTCATTATTATAAAGTTGCTGGATTTTATGTGCATTCTCTAAAATTAGGTTTGACGTTGTTGGTGCAATTTACCCGGCAACAAGGACATTTAGTAGTATAGTTGATCCGATAGCGAGTCCTGCTAACTCTCCTATCTGTGAAAGAAAATATACAAATTAACCAGATGTTGGTAAAATGATAGCGATAGTACTATGACAAGATAGAAAATGGGTTTTTTACCGCTCTATTGTCAGTAGCAACACCAGAAACAACGAACATGAGAAGAAAGGTGATAATGAACTCGATTACTAGAGATCGAAGATTTGGCCCAACTGGAGTCGTTCCGAAGAAATCATCTGCCTCTACGCCCATTACTAAGCATATAGTCCCACTCGCAAGAATTGATCCTAATAATTGTGCAATTATATAAGGAACTACCTGCATCCGTTCTTTATCGATGAAAACATCTTCAAAGTTGAATCGAAATTACGAAGAAAGTAAAATTATGTACCTCTAACCACGGAAAACGTCTGAAAATAGCGAAAGTAATAGTAACGGCTGGATTAAAATGCGCACCGGAAATATGACCAACTGAGTAAACCATAACCATAACAATCAAACCCCATGTAATACAGACTCCAGGAAACGAAACCAATCCATATATCTTATTTACAGCAACCGATCCACACCCAGCAAATATCACAAAATATGTACCAACCACCTCTGCTATTATCTACATGATTTAAATTTATCAACATTAAAAAAACGTGACTAAATTCAACATTAATATTATACCGCACGTGGTTAAATTAGAAAGTTATCATTACCTTTTGAGTGATCTTGACAAATTCAGGGGAGGTACAACAACGAACAGCACGAGGACTTCCAGTCATGCCATCACCTCTTCCCTCTTCCATTTTCTGTTCCATATTAATTCAAATATCTCTCTCTCTCTCTCTCTCTCTCTCTCTCTCTCTCTCTCTCTCTCTCTCTCTCTCTCTCTCTCTCTCTCTCTCTCTCTCTCTCTCTCTCTCTCTCTCTCTCTCTCTATCGATAAATTAGTTATGAGACTTTTGTTTCTCTCTATAATATTAATGGGAAGAAGACTTGATAATGGTTTAGGATAATTATAAATGATTAGTGATTTAATTGTGGTTATCTAGAATTTTATCTGTTTAGAGAATCTAATAATAATAAAATTTTGTTTATTTTGAATGGTGGTTATTGTTTGTCACCTTAATTTTTGCCAAGTGTCACCCGCTATATGGTTTTACAGTTTTCTCTAACTCGAGCTTAATATGGGTTAACGAAACCTATGCTAATATTGTGGTGGGGGGTGTAGAATACCCACGACAAAAGGGGTCAGTGGATTCGGATTCAGTTACTAACAATTTTGGCCGGCTAAAACGTCCAACTTGGTTGGGCCAGGTACAGGCGTGGTTAAATGCTAGACCATACCCGGTTAATCCAATCCAGTCCAAACATGTGGCATTAATGCCCTTGTACTGTTTCCTCTGTCCCCAGAGAAAATTGTAGTTGTAAATTGGATGGAAATTGTAAACCACAATGCCCCAACATTGATCCCACAATCTCATGAGTTAATAATAATCGTTAGTGCAAATACGTACCTTTATGTATGTAGTAATGCATCTATGGTAGTATAAATAATAGTAACTGGTAAAGTAGTTCTTATGACACTCAAATTATATGATTAAAATAGTTAACTATAATTATGAACATATTCCATCTTTTGATATATCGAAAAGTTCTGTGAATGTAGTCATTTTGTTATTCAAAAAAGAAGTAAATGAATGAAATGTAGAAATGTTATTTGTGTAGGGTACATAAATGTTAAATGTTGTTATTAAAAAAAGAAATAGATGAACTAAATGTACAAATGTTATTTGCATATGGTAAAAAAGGATTTGATTTATGAGTAAGAAGTTAGATTTTGAAGTTCTTTTGCATTGGTTGCTTATAAAGTTATAATCTCTTAGAAAATTCAAATTATTCTCTCAAAATAGTCTATGTTATGGCTCAATCTACCGCCGAATTTTGCTATGGGCCCACAAAAGGAAGAAGACCATAAGAGAATAGTCTCATAAGAGAAATGATAACTTCTTAACCAAGAAAATAAGGTAAAAGTCTTCTCTACCAATCGCCAATTGTTTTCTAATTAGATGACCGCAAATTACATGGTATCAGTGTTAGGGGCACACGTGATAGATTTCAAAGCCACATGCACGTGCTTCATGTACTCGAAAAAATATGCTACACTCGACAAACGTCACATATAAAACGGGAGTGCTACATGTATAAAGTCCTTGACAAAATTCTTGACTTAATGACTTAATGTCCGTTTTATTGGTTGGGGACATTTGAAATGTCCCCGAATGTTCGTGTTATTGGTTGGGACATTTGAAATGTCTCCCAATGTCCGTGTTATTAGTTGGAGATATTTCAAATGTCCCAAAATGTCTGTATTATTGGTTGAGGACATTTTTTGGAGACATTTGGAGACAATTTAGTGTAAATTTGTAGAGCTTTTGGAGGAAATATGTTTCCCAAAATATGGAAGACTTGAGGACACTTGAGGACATTTCAATAAGGAAAATAATTAAAATAATAAAAATTATTAAATTAGATTAAATATTATATAATAAATAATATTTAAAAATATTAAGTATTATACTACTCTATTATAGTATAATGATATTATCATCATATTATTATATTGTACTGTTATTATATTATTGTAATATTATCTTATTTATTACGTATATCACTATATTATATTACTATTAGATTATTATAATATTATCTTATTATTATATTACTATATTATTATATTATTATATTATATTATTATAATATTTTCTTATCATTATATTATATTATATTATTATATTAATATATTATTCTACTATATAAAATAAATGTTTATCAATTATCCATCAATGTCCTCAGATATCCATAGATGTCCACAAATGTCGAAAAAAATATATTTTTAAAATATGAGTACAAATATATTATTTCATATGGTTAGACAATAATGATAATATTAAAATAATAAATGTCCACCAATTATCCATCAATGTCCTCAGATTTCCATAAATGTCCACAAAAGTCGAAAAATATATTTTTGAAATATGTGTACAAATATATTATTTTATATGGTTAGACAATAAAGATAATATTAAAATAATAAATATCTATCAATTGTCCTTCAATAATAAGATAATAATAATAATAATAATATGCACTACACAAATCTGTCCATTGATTCAATATATTGAAATTTTCCCAAATCACTTTGTCCATAAACCAAATGTCTTGAAATGTCTCCTAGACATTATGTCTATGAATCAAATGTCTTGAAATGTCCATAGAGACATTTTGTCTATGACTCAAATGTTTTGAAGTGTCCATAAAGACATTTTGTCTACAGACGAATGTCTTGAAATATCTTAAAATGTCTACGGAACATTTGTCCCTGAGTGTCCCCCAATGTCATGAGAACATACCTTCTCTCTCTCTAGATCTGTTCTAGAGATCTAGAGAGAGAAAAGGAAAAAAAAATTTAGAGAGAGAGAGAGAGGAGAGAGAAAATTTTAAAAAAAAGTTTTTTTTTTTTAATGTTTGAAGGTCGTCGGTCGGAAAATTGGCCGGCCACCGACTTTCGCCGGAGAAGATGATGATGTGTCGAGAAGATGAAGTGGCAGAGAGAACAAATGAGATGGAGGAGAACTTTAAAAAAAATGTATTCCGTATTCCCCATAAAAATTTATTCCCGGAGAATTTTCAACAAAATCTGGATTCCCTCGAGAAATTATTCCCCGGAAAATTTTATTTACTCCCCAAAGCCGCGGCCATAACCTTTCTTTTCACACTTGCCAATTTGACCTCATACCAAAGAAGAGAGCCAACTGATGAAGAGATAGATAACTATATATTTGTTTAAATTATTTCTTTTGTCTCAAGTTCTCACCAGATCCCCCCTTCGAATCAACTCCTTTTCCATTTGGATAGAAAAACCCTAGAGAAACCTTGAATCGCCAAGTCAAAATTTTGGAGAATATTCACTAAAATCCTAGTCAAAGAGTTAACATCTGCAACTTAATCATTCATCAATCTCTCTCAAATTCTCAATTAAGTGATTGAACTCTTTCGTTTGGGATTTCGGTTGAATCTAGGGTTTCTTTTGGAGAAATTTCGTTCTAAGATGGGTGATCCATTGGAAAGACTTGGTTCTGGAGCTGTAGAAGGAATGGAATCATCAATGAAAGAGGAATTATCTATGGAAATTGATCCTCCGTTTAAAGAAAACGCAGCAACTGCTGAAGATTGGAGAAACGCATTGAGTAGAGTCGTTCCTGCTGTAGTTGTACTAAGAACAACTGCTTGTAAATCATTTGATACTGAATCGGCCGGAGCGAGTTATGCTACTGGATTTGTTGTCGACAAGAAACGGGGAATTATACTTACTAATCGTCATGTCGTGAAACCTGGTAATTTAATTTATTATTTCTTCATAAAGATTCGATTTTTAGTACTACTTTTTTTCCCTGTTAATTTTGATATTTCTTCTTTTTTTTTTTTTCGTTTTTAGGGCCTGTTGTTGCTGAAGCTATGTTTGTGAATCGAGAAGAAATTCCAATTTTTCCTATATACAGAGATCCAGTAAGCTTCTTCTTTACTTGGTTTTCTGAATTTTGTCTATAGATGAGTATCAAACTATTCTTACTAGTTTTTATAGCAAAAAGAAACTTGATTGAAGTTACTTTACAATTAGAAAATTCTCTTATTTGATAGTTAACTATTAAGTTGAAAATTCTCTTATTTGATAGTTAACTATTAAGTTGAAAATTCTCTTATTTGGTAGTTTGATTTCTAGTCTTGCATATTTCTAGCAGCGAAAATGCAGTGCGGTGAGGCTAACACAAATAACTTTCTTTTAGGTCCATGATTTTGGTTTCTTCCGTTACGATCCTAGTGCAGTGCAGTTTCTAAGCTATGAGGAGATTCCTCTGGCCCCTGAAGCAGCTTGTGTTGGACTAGAAATCAGGGTTGTGGGTAATGATAGTGGTGAAAAGGTATTTACGCAAGAAACTATTTTTTATTTGTTTTTCTCTTGAGGTTTCTATGTTATGCTGCCCTCTTAACAATTTAACATAAAAAAAAGAAAAATCAAATGATGATGTCTCACATCTGTAGAACACTATAATCAAATGATGAGTAAAATGTAAATTTTTGTTGCACGATTTTCATTGATTAACATGGCTAATACAGGTTTCGATTTTAGCTGGGACTCTAGCTCGCTTGGATAGAGATGCGCCTCACTATAAAAAGTACGTGTCCTCGCCTCTTTTTTTTTTAAATAACAAAAATATTTAAGATTGTGGCTTAGTTGCTAGGTTGCCTTCTGATTATTCATTTTAGTTGTAAAAAACTTGTCCACAAATTCCAACAAAATGTCCTATTATGTTTTATTATACAGATGTTGGTATTGGATCAACTTGGTAGTGAATGAATTCGTAATGCATGACCTATATATTGTATAAAATAGCTTTCATATTTTTGCATGCACGATTCTTTGTAGATGGTTGAGGTTTGTACATGTAGCCTATGTTAGATCATAAGGCCGCGTTGCGAATATTTAGGCCGAGTTTGACACTCGTAGGGCGTAGGATTTCAAGATCTATCAGTTCATTGTATGTCTTCTTGTTCTTTTTTCATGCAATATAGGGGCCTGTACTCTGGGTATGATACTTCATTACTAAATAGAGTATGTAAGTAAAAGCAGGCTTCATCTCTTCCTTTCTTCTCATTCTTGTGATCACTGTTAACTCTTTTCTTCTCGTGTACCTAAGTTGGTCGGTATAGCTGTTCTCAAAGATAAATATTTGTGGGCCTGTGGCACACAGTCACAGCTATAATACTTGTCGATACATATTAGTTTGCGGAGTGAGTTTTTCTTACCTCTATTTGGTTGCGTACTTTAAGATGGTATTACATCATCTGTTAATGATTCACATAAGCATATCGCATATCTTTGGGGTTTCGTACCTGTGGCAACTTTGATTTAATATTTTAATATTATCATGTTTTTGATTATTGTCCTGTTTTGTGCAGGGATGGTTACAATGATTTCAATACATTTTACATGCAAGTAAGTGGTTTTATATTAAGAATTTAGGACCTCCTCTGATGAATCAATGTACATTTGCGGAGTTAATTGTTAGTGGTTTTCTTGCCGAGTAATTGAACATTAGTGCTGCATTATCTATTATGAATCAGAGCACTTGATCTCGATTCTCGAATCCATCCTTTCAATTTGTTAGCCCAGAAATTCTAGACTGTACTAGGCTCATTTACCAACTTCAATGCAACTTGTAGAGATGGATATATTTGAATTCTTCCTACATTCTCGTATGAAAGTTCATGCAGTTATTACTAAAATTTGTTCAAAGTTTTACTCTGCAAGAAATTAGTTTATAGTTTTATACAATTCCGGTAAAAGTGGACCTTCAGTAGCAGTTACTTTCATGTTCCAAAGGAATTTTCTGGTTCTGTTTGAACTTAAAACTGCACTAGTTATGTTGTATTGTGATTAAATTTAAATGACCGAAACTAATTTTGTTGCTAATTGACAACCCCTTCTTTGTTGTCTTTTCCCTTTGTAGGCTGCATCTGGGACTAAAGGGGGCTCAAGTGGTTCCCCAGTAATAGATTGGCAAGGAAGAGCGGTGGCCTTGAATGCAGGGAGCAAATCCTCAAGTGCTTCAGCATTTTTTCTTCCTCTGGAAAGAGTGGGTGGTCGCTCTCTTGTTTGCACTATATTTCGTTTGATAATAGATGGAATGTAGATGTCTATAATTGTACAGAGTTGTTAGGATCACATGTGGATAATCTTGCTTAAGCTTAATTAGATTTCTATTGGATGGTTGGGGTGAAAGGAAACGAGGTCGTATATAATTTATGTTATCACAATGGTACTCCAATATATCTGTGTAGTCAAACTCAAACTCCGCCGAGTTACTCGGTGATCGGCTCGGCTCATGGGCTGGGCGAGTAATGCGGCTAAGATCGGCCTGACTCGGCCGAGCTTAGCCGAGTCCCGAGTCACCCACTGACTCGGCAAGTCAGCGGGTGACTTGGTTTTTGTTTATTTTTTCTGGACAGCTTCTATTTTCTTGTTTCAAGAACATGGTGTTTCGAAAATTTGAAATATTATGTCCTAATGTTATGCAAACAAGACTCAAAATAAGAATGGAAATCTTCTTATAAATTATAATACAAGATCAAAACAAGTTAATTTGTGTAATAACTTAAATAAAAAAGCGTAGGCATTCAATTGTTCAGGTTACTTAGTTTAGCTTATTTCTTGTTAGTTGACTTGATTTTTTGGCACATTATTTTTTGATAATTAATACTTAATCAATTTATTTACTTTAGAATCATTTCTTGATAGTTATTTTTTTGCAATTTTAGGATTTAATTTGAGGCATAATAGTAATTATATATTGTATATACATGAAAATATGATATATATATATATCATTATATATATGTAAGATGCAGAAGTATTTATACGCGGCCCGACTCCTTCATACACTTGACTTGGCCGAATTACTTGGCCTGGCTCTTTCCGTGGGCCGTGGCTGATCCCCGAACTAAAACTGCGTAGCGATATATCACTCGTTAAGCCTCTAGTTTGCAGTTTCTTTTGAGAGTGCTCATTTTCTCTGGGTTTGTGATTGGAAGATGGAAAGAGTAAGTTAAACAAGCATTTGTTCGAGTAATCGAGCAACTAATAGGTAGTCAACAAAGAGGAGGTATCATATAGGGAGGCATTAATGCATTATAGAGGACACATTAAGATGCCAAATATTCTCTCATGACAAACAAATAACACTAACCTACACTTGTATTATGGTATTAGCCTCTTAGCATTGACTCCGTCTACACCAAAAATTTCACAATATTATGTGGAAGTGCCAAGTATGGACTGAATTATTTGACTGTCTGAGACTGACAAAGAAAAATACTAATCCTGATCTTCTACTGTTGACAGGTTGTGAGGGCGTTAAGTTTTCTTCAGAGAAGTAAAGACTTATCTGGAAATAAGTGGGTGGCTGTAGAAATTCCTCGTGGTACGCTTCAGGTTTGTTGGTTTTTGTTCTCAGAGCTGTTATGAAATACCACATTCTTCAATCTGGTTTAATATAATTGAAAGAGTGAAACGATGTTATACATTCTTGCTAGTTGCTGCATAAGTTTAATCATTTCATTATTCCTGAAGACAGCTTGATTGATTATTTAGGCATAACAACACTTAGAACAGGTTAACTACTTCTGGTTTATCTTATAACAACACTTCTGTAACAACATTACGTTAGGAGGAGACAAGATATCATTTAAAGAATGAACCTAGAAAGCAGAAGCGTATCTCTTTTGAGAATTATTAGCTCAACCATGGATAGGCAAAATGAAAGGGTAATCTTGGCATGCGATAGTATTTAAAATTTAGAATGTTCTATTGTATAAAGGAGTGAGTGTAAAAGACATTGAGAAGAAGATTATTCTGTCTTTATCTCATTCATGGAGAACAGATCAAATCTTGAATCATTTTAAATCTCTATTTCTAGGGTCACAGCCAATCCTAAAGATCACTTAAAACTTGCAAAGGTAAACATAATTCTAATCAAGTGGATATCAACACAGTCATAGAAGAGAGAATGTGAATTATTTCTTTTCCGCAAAATATGGAACTGTACCTACTCTTCTTCTATTGAAGCCCATGTTCTTTATGGAGTTACGTCTCTGCTTCTCTTTGTCTATACACTGAACCTTTATAGAGAACATGTACATAAGCTTATCTTCAGCTGATATTCACAAGAAAAGGAAATGGGTAAGGGCAACAGAACAACAGATACTAAGTAGCGATGGCTTAAATATGCGCGTGCCACATGCCTCATTTATGCAATTTTCAGACAATCTGCACTCTGCTCCCCCGAAAGCAATATATTTTGAGATATTTATGGTGCATTGTATGTTCCTGTATGTCTCTTATGTAATTCAGCATTCATTTTTGTCATTGGCCTTATCTACATTGTAGGCTACATTTGTTCACAAGGGATTTGATGAGACACGTAGACTTGGACTCAAAAGTGAAACTGAGGAGGTAGCTGTTTTCTTTCCTATCTTTATCGATCAACTAATTTTGTCTTCTGTGATTTTGTCTAATTGTACAATACTAGAAAAAGATACAGATAATAAAACCCGCGTAGATGCGTTTTTTCCCTTCTTTTGGGATCATCTTGGGGTAGTTTGATTTCTGTAGGTAATTACATGTAAAAGAGATATAAATAATAACCTTACTTCTTTATGCTTGGTTCGTCAGATGGTAAGGCATGCATCAGATGTTGGTGAGACTGGAATGCTTGTACTTGATTCTGTGGTAAGTACTCCGCAATCTACTTTTATTTCTAATATTTAAAATAAAATTTGGTTTTACTTGTATAATTTTATTATTGCAGGTCCCAAGTGGCCCGGCTCATAAACAGTTGGAGCCTGGTGATGTTCTAGTCCGAGTGAATGGAGAGGTAGGAATTAGATTTCATATATAATCAAATTTTCATTCATATATAATGAAGTTTGTCACTTGTTAGTCATTTGTTTTCAGAACTTTCATGAGCCAAAACTAGTAAATTATATTGTAGAAGGTTCGGTTTACAAAAACTGAAATGACACCTGGACAAGAAGGGTCACCTTCATGTTGCTACTTGATCCAGTATACGAGACATTATTCTGACTTTGATAAACTAAAGTACTTTGATCTTCAAAGGATTGTTAGATAAGCATATACCATGATATTTATGACACTAAAAGTGCAGATTTTGTTTGTTCTCGAAGATCAACGACTATATTCTGACATTTCATGACATTTATTCTATGACTAATCTTGTAAGTTCAGATGCGCATGTTATGTTCCATTTAAAAAATGTGCAGTTTCTGTCAGAATTAGAACCTCTTGTGATTTATTAGCAACATCGACCATCTTAGCAAGATCTATTAATTTGCTAAATATTAGTTGGTCTCAGAATTATTAGTTATTTAATTTAGTGACATTTCAGTGCAGGTCATTACCCAATTTTTGAAACTGGAGACTTTACTCGATGATAGCGTGGACCAGAAAGTGGAATTGCAGATCGAAAGAGGGGGCACTTCTCTGACTGTGAAGCTAATGGTAATATTATGTAAAAGATTTCTGATTGTTTAGTTAAGCTGGACAAATGATTTGTTTGCAATTGGAAATACCTACGTCATTGAAGGCATGAATTCCAGCACAGATGCTGATCCTGTAAAGTTTTCCAGTAATATATTCTTGAGAAACTTGTAAATCTATCGGACTATCAGTTCATTTAACATTTGAACTCTAACACTTCATGTATTTCTTTGCAACGTTCTGCTTAACGTCGAATTGAATATTTATCCATCTTAAAATTTATCCACCATAATTTGAATTCAATTAATGTTGCAAAGTTCAGTTCGAAATTATTTATCTTATTTGCTTCAATTTATTGAAATTTATTTACTTAGATTACTTTAAGCACACACTTTGACTAGCCCATCAGGCACTAAGAGAGTAAGAAGGTCATGCCTCTTTAAGTTTTATAATCCGGAATGTACCTGGAAATGTTTCCGCGCCATATGCTTGCGGTACTCCAGATTTCTAAACCTGTAAGCTGATTTCCAGTCCGGCGTAGCTAATAGAGTCCACTATCTTGCTCTTTTGCTTAGTGTGATAGTCAATTTGATAAATTTCTAACGTGGATGATCTATAGGTTCAAGATTTGCATTCTATAACACCAAGTTTCTTCTTGGAAGTAAGTGGAGCAGTTATCCAGCCTCTTTCATATCAACAGGCGAGTTCATTTTTATTCTTTTTTTTGTTGAAAAGAGTTCATTTTTATTCTATACATCAGTTCATTTTTCTGCTTATTTATGTTGTACTTGAAATATAAGGTTGCATAATCTCAATATCTCAACCATCATTTATTTTCTAGTCGATTAACCCAATTGTGAAGATCTTAAGTTGCACTACATCCATAATTCTTTTGGGAGATGGCAGATCTTCGGGTAACTAAACTAAGAAACTATACAGCCGACTAGCTTAAGCTTTATTTTTGGTCATTTATTATGGTACAACTTTAATAAGTAGTCTGGCTTTTATCTGCGTGTCTGACACCTTTATAATGAGTGTATCAATTCATATATTGGAACTATAAAATTAAGTGCAATAAGTAGTAACTGAAGATAGATTTGGATAACCTCGTGTAATCTATTTTTACTTTACTCTTCTAATAATTTCTTCCCAAAGAGAGGTGTGTAAAGTCAGAAATTCAGATGTCCTAATATGTTGTCCGATACGAAAGTTTTGTAATTTTTACGCGTGTAAAGCCTAGAGTTTCATGCATACTGCGTGAGTGTGGAAATTGAAAATTTTTAAATAGGAAGGGACAAATTATATATGTCTCCGCTAGTGGTTAAAGGATGTATGCAGGTTGGATGGTGAACAGCAAAGCTCACCCGCATGTGTTTCTAGACTAGAATGGTGATCTTATCGTTCTTTCAAAAGATTCCAGTCCACATTAAGTCTTGCGTGTACACCGTTTCCTTGATAGATGAAATTAAACATTTAAACAAAAGCATCCATTTTTCTGTTCTGCAAATTTATGTAATTAATATTGTCCCAAGTTGTTTCTCGAAAAGACCGGCACATACATATTCCCAGCTTTCTAGTATTACAATCTAGCTTCTCATTGTTATATTATAATCTAGTTTACTTTAGCTGTATACATTGCACTACAAGTTTAGTAGTTACTGGTGTCATTGACCAGTTTGAAACTACAGTTAGCTACAAGTCACAGATATGTTCTTTTCTGCCTTACTGAATGTAGCAAATATGTCTTTTTTTAAAAATACCTAATTACTCCATTTTCTTGTTCATACAGGCTAGAAATTTCCGATTCAAATGTGGTCTAGTATATGTAACTGATCCTGGGTAAGCACATTCTGCTTTATTTGTTGCAGTTATAAAATGTTTTGTGTCCTTCCCTTCAACTATACTAGTAACTAGTAAGTTGCTGGATTTAACGACTAATAAATTACCAACAAATGTTCTTATTGCTTCTAGTTCTACCACTTCCAATGGCTGAATTTTTGAAATATAAATTGCAGATACATGCTTTCTAGAGCGGCTGTTCCTCGCCATGCCATAATAAAGAAGTTTGCTGGGAAAGAGATAACAAAGCTGGATGACCTGATACTGGTGCTATCTGAGCTATCTAGGGGTGCTCGAGTGCCTTTAGAATATATAAGCTACTTGGATCGCCATCGAAGCAAGGTACGTATTGGTATATTTGATAAATGATTGGATATTTATCACGACATTTCAGTTCATGCAGGCTCAATTAAAATTTGATTGAGACTTCATACATTGTCAGGCAACATTTGTCCTTCGTATAAAGATATATCGCAGTTTTCCTATGTGCACCTTTAGCTTTATGTGTTTATATGATTACATGGAAAACGGAAGGTTCATTTTCCACGGCGAGATAGTTATAATGAACATGACTGTTTTCTATATTATTGAAAATTAATTTTCCTTGCACAAGTTTTACTTTTTGGACTTCGTCCGACATTTGGATTCCGTGTTTCTGTTCTCGTTCACATGTAAACATTAGCTACTTACCTCTACAAGTATGAAACTGTAAGTTAAATAATTTTATCTTATTTCATGAGATACCTATTCTTTCCATTAGAAGTAGACCTCTGCAAATATAGAGACTAACTTGGTAATCTTTGATGTTAGCGAACATTAACAATCCAATTTGTGGTGTTCCCTTGGCAAATATGTAGACTAACTTCTAGTGAGTCAAAGTGATTTTGAAAAAATGGTGCAGTTATTGTAGACATGTATAAAAATACAAATATTCAAACCCCAGTTAGTCAAATTCATGTGGGCTATCAACTGGTTTATTAACAACACTTAGATAAACACCAACCAGATCCGAATGTCTGCAAATTCAGAAGTTACTGAGTGGAGCCCATCTGCCCATGTATGCTTTATTTTGTGCTAAGTGACTAATCATCTAACTATATCTTCCTTGATTGTTGTGATAGACTACTCTTCTCTTTGCTTGTGATGAGCAGAATTTTCCATGTTTCTTAATCTGACATTTTCCCATTTTTTCAGTCTGTCTTGGTTACTGTCGACCGGCATGAGTGGTATGCCCCTCCTCAGATTTATACCCGCGATGATAGTAGTGGTTTGTGGACATCAAGACCTGCATTTGCGCCTGGATCAAAATTCTTATCTTCGAGCTTACATTCTGGCGGAAATGACCCATCGTCTGATGCTAATATGTTAACTATAAGTGAAGTTGGTGAGCCTGATCCTATGGTTCAGGATGAAAACAAAGATGGCTTTTCCAGAATGCAGTCAAGTGGTGAACATGTTTCAGATGAATTTCAGTTTCTGGAAGAATCTAATGTTGGCAGCAAGAAGCGGCGATTGGAGGATGATGTATCTAGTGATGACTTAGTCTTATCTGATCGCAGCATAAATGAACCTGTGGAAGAAACGCGGACAGACATAAGAGCCATAGAAGATACTGGGCATGCAGATGATCGAGGAGCTGCAACAGCTAATGCTTCAGTTGCTGAACGAGTAATAGAGCCTACTCTTGTCATGTTTGAAGTAAGACTCATTTCATTATCTTAAATGCTGGCTTGTTGTTTTTGAATCTTCCATGCTTTTGTCGAAAACTGCTTCAAAGTGCTATTGCTAGCATAGGATAATTATTTTTTGCTAGCAATTTTTAATCTATATGTTACGAAATTGTCATTTGTTTTTTATGCTTTCTTTTCTCTTTTGATTGGGAAGGCGGTTTATAACATAACTCGGTGACGAGCAAAGCTTCCTCTGTGTAAGATATAGGTGTTTCAAGCCTGACACTTTATGTAGAGATTTTTCTCGGTAGTTAAGACAAGAATTCTGTGGTAAATGCAAGTCTTAAACTAAAAGTCACGGCGTTCTCCACAACGGAACATCATTAATATGTCATCAAGTTTGGCTCGTGACAATTCCACCACCAAAAAATTGTCTGTGTAAATGAAAGAACTTGAGAAGTATTCCCGCAATTTGTGGAAGTCTCTAATTATTTCCACACTAGCCTAATTTCCAAAAAACTATGTTTCTTCAAACGAGACTACAATTTATACCGAAATCAAAATTCAATACCTTGTTTCTATCTTATATCTTCTAGAACCCTTTGTAAAGTTTACAATATATTACAACTACGCAATTAATATTTTGAATATAGTATGTCTTTGGTTCAGCTTATAAAATTGCACATATGTAGATTGATGATTGAACTTGCAGGTCCATGTTCCTCCATCGTGTATGGTTGATGGTGTGCACTCGCAACACTTTTTTGGGACTGGTGTTATTGTGTATCATTCTCGAAGCATGGGTCTGGTTGCTGTTGACAAAAATACCGTTGCGGTATCTGTTTCTGATATCATGTTGTCTTTTGCTGCATTCCCCATGGAAATACCCGGCGAGGTAAATTAACACAAAAAATTTGGAATACTGGTTTGTGAATCTAAAAACACCACATAGACTTAAGAATCAGTTTTCTTGGCATTTGCAGGTTGTATTTCTCCACCCAGTTCATAACTATGCTCTGATTGCATATGATCCTGCCGCTTTAGGAGCCGCAGGCGCTTCAGTTGTTCGTGCGGCTGAACTTCTACCTGGTAATGTAGACTCCCGACGCTACATATGTTGTTTCGAATTATATAGCGATCTATTCGCTTAAAACATACCTCTATCTGAGTTATGTGCTTTTTCCCCATTGTGGAGACAGAACCTGCTCTGCATCGAGGTGATTCCGTCTATCTTGTGGGTTTGAGTAGAAGTCTTCAGGCAACATCAAGGAAATCAACAGTTACCAATCCTTGTGCTGCTGTGAACATCGGCTCAGCTGACTGCCCACGATATAGAGCAATCAATATGGAAGTCATTGAGCTCGATACTGGTACTTAAACTTCTTCCTCTCTCCATTGATCCTAGATGTAGATTTCATGCATCTGAGTAATTCAAATTCCTTCTTTAGATTTTGGTAGTTCATTCTCGGGGGTGTTAACCGATGAACGTGGAAGGGTTCAAGCAATTTGGGGAAGCTTTTCTACTCAGGTATATCCTATTTGATTTATTTTTATACCTAACGTTCTTATCGTTTAAACCTCATTTCTTAATGGAAACATGCTAAGTGCAGATACGATACGGCGGTAGCTCATCCGAAGATCACCAATTTGTTCGAGGAATCCCTATTTATGCAATTAGCGAAGTCCTTGACAAGATCATCGCTGGTGACAAGGGACCACTTTTACAAATAAATGGCATCAAAAGGCCGATGCCTTTTATTAGGATTTTGGAGGCTGAACTTTATCCGACCTTACTTTCCAAAGCAAGGAGTTTCGGATTGAGTGACAATTGGGTCCATGTAAGGTTCTCTATCTTTTTTTCCTTTCGCCCAGTCCTCCATTACACAAGCCAAATAGACATCATCCTTGCATGCCGAATTATTGTTGAGACGTACCCTTCCTACTTCTCTTTTCTCCTTTTTTACCATCCAGTCCTTTTTTTACTTGTATTTTAAATCATCTGAAACTATTTAATACCCATACTTTCTCCCACTTGCGAGTTTGTCTAGCCAAAACTAGAGGACAACTATTTGGCTTAACACGAAGTATTCTTTCACACCACAAGTTATTTATCCTAACCTTCCTGGTTCAACTTTGCTGTTTTATTATTGACTTCACACAGTCCTGTAAAATGGTTGGTTCGACTTTGTTAAATGGATGGTGTTTGTCAAAACATCAACCTGTACTCTTAGTTAAATTGATTTCCTCTGTTAACTTGATAATACTAAATCGTGAAGCATATGCTACTTTTTTAACCAGGTGATTCAATGACATTACCGTCTTATTAGTTCCAGAGCTGGGCAATCCTGATTTAAATTGCTTTTAAATAATTATTAGTTTACTTGTTATTGTTGTGTCTCTTCCCGTCTTTAATCCTGTCTGGTGACCACTTAATAGGCACTTGTGAAGAAAGATCCAGTAAGACGTCAAGTTTTACGTGTAAAAGGTTGTTTGGCTGGATCAAAAGTTGAGCATCAATTAGAACAAGCTGACATGGTTCTTGCAATAAATAAAGAACCCATTACATGTTTCCGAGACGTAGAAAAGGCTTGCCAAGCATTGGATAAATCTGAAGATGGTGATGGTACACTCAGTATGACCATTTTTCGACAGGTGAGCTGCAACAGGTTTTTTTGTTCTTTTCTTACCTTTGTTGCATAAAAGCTTCTTTCCTTCTGATTTTGTTAGTACTGGTACACAGAGAATGAGGCAAACACATCTAAAAGAATTATTCATGAATTTGTGTTTATAATCTGGCAGGGACAAGAAATGGAAGTTGTTGTTGGAACAGATGTTAGAGACGGGAATGGCACTGCAAGAATGGTGAATTGGTGTGGATGTATTATTCAGGATCCGCACCCAGCTGTGCGAGCACTTGGTTTCCTTCCTGAAGAAGGGCATGGGGTGTATGTAGCAAGGTGAGAATTATCCTGCCTTCTTGCTGTTAGATTACTAAATCAACATATAATTCTTGTCAATTAAAATATTGCTTCTGGAATCCGGTGCTTTGGAATCTTTGATCTAAAATCTTTGGCGCATTGCAATTCGATGGAACTGCCACCCACAGGTCCCTCTTGGTTAGTTCAAATTTTAGATCACCAATTGGGAGGATGATAAATATTTTTCACTTCAAAAATTTATCTCAGATACAAAGTTCTCTTACCAAAAGTTAATAATCGTTTGTTTGTTTGTCCGTTCTTTGATAACTATTACCAGGGCCAATAGGCCATCCTACTCATCCCTCCCAACTCGATCCGTCTTAATATGATTATAATAGTTTGTGATGTGAAAAAGAGACTCGAATATTTTCTCCCATCATAATCTTGACATATATAATTTTGTCTATCCATTTTTCAGATGGTGTCATGGGAGTCCAGCCCATAGATATGGTCTCTACGCTCTCCAGTGGATAGTCGAAGTCAATGGGAAACTCACCCCTGATCTGGAGACCTTTGTCGAAGTAGCAAAGGTATTATTTAGTTTACATTCCAATTTTGATATCACATATCATACCGAATCAAACATAGTTATGTTCTTAATTTTAAAAACTATAGTAGTCATTAAGTATCATCTACTTGTACTAGTGCTTAACAATTATAGGTGTTCAATTTATCTTAAACTCTTAACATCATAAGTTCAGTAGAATCCTTTAAAATAATACCCTGTTAGGAATTTCGTTTGTATTGAGAATCTGATAATGTTCTTGACGAATCAATAGGGGTTGGAGCACGGGGAGTTTGTTCGTGTAAGAATAGTACACTTGAATGGGAAGCCGAAAGTGCTAACTCTCAAGCAGGATCTACACTACTGGCCCACATGGGAGCTGAAATTCAACCCCGAGACAGCAACTTGGCGCCGTGGAACTATCAAGGCTCTGAAAGGAACTACCATGAATTAACTATAGACTTGCAGATAAGTGACATAGAACTGTTTTCTCTGTGGCCATAGTTTCAGAAATAGCCTGGGCAGTAGCAGCAGTAATCCAAGTTTGAAGGTGAATTATTACGCTGAAAATTCATAAAACAAAGGTCAACAAGATCTAGAGAAAATCATAGTTCATTCTTTCTGTCTTAGAAAACTTTAGTACATGATATATGATAATTGAATAAGTTTTGTGCAACTTTATAAATATAAAATAGAGAAAAAGATAATGGTCTTATTTGAAAAAGGGGATAACTTTCAAGAAATCTAGTCAAGTATTTCTATTTGTTAATCAAGTTTCAAGTTTTTTTAGGAGTGGAAAAAAAACAAAGGCTAGAGCTTGGATCTAGACCTCTTAGTGGACAAGAAAAGGCACTTGAGAGATAATGTGTAAACATAACTTTTTTTTGTTGAAGGGTGTAAACATAACTTTACTACTTCACAAACTTATCTAGTATCTAAGAGCATCTCCAATTCTTTGCAAGTCATAGTTGTCAAATGTGAAATAAAATTGTATTTCCTAAGTGACAAAATAGAGATACTCTTAACTTTTATTTTTGTATCCTGTGGAGTTCTCTAAAAATATTACACTTTTTAATGCACATTTCACTTGTGAATTCAATAGGAAAAAAGTAGTTAAAAACGAAGTTTTCCATTGGCTACAATTTTAGAGACTAGGAGAGTTTCAAGAAGACACTCTAATTATAGTGTCTTTCTTAGTCAGTAATATTAAGGAAGCACTATTGTTTGTTCTGGTGACACGTAAAATGCGAAACAATTAAAGAAAGGGTTAATTTCGTTTTGGCCCTCAAGTGTTGACCAACTCACCGTTTTGGCCTACAATTGTGTCCGGCAGTTCTGGCAGTTCGTTTTAGCTCCAATTTTCTGTTTGGCTCTCAAATATTTTTTTTAAATCTCCTACTTCTACCCTCATGGCAATTCTGTAATTTAATTCATTTGTTTTTCTCTTTGTCCATCTGACCGCTTTCTCTCTCCACCTCACCTTCTTCCACATCATAGTTCGTCGGAGAGGGTCACCAACCGATGGCTTTTTTCGACGAACTTTAATTTTTTTTCATCTTCTTCTCCAACTTCCTTTCTCTTACGATCTTCGTCTCCCTCTTCCTTCCATATCTCTTCTCTTCCATCTTTCTCTCACTCACTCCAACTCGGACATTTCAGATTTTTCTCCAACAAAGTGTGTATGTGACCGTTTTGATAGTCGAGCAAATCGGGTATCGGTCGGTCGGGTGCCAGTCACTAATGAACAAATAAAAAAATTCTTATTCGAAATAAAACTGTTTAATCGCTAAATACAACTTTCTAAACTCTCACTTTACAATTTTAAAAAGTAAATGAATACAAAATATCATTGAGATTTCTCATGGATTACGATCGATTCTATTCTTCTCCTTATGAATTACGATCTTTGTATTGTGGATTCTAGGGTTACTGATGGGATATTGAGATTTTAGAGAAGAGATAGACTAGAGAAGTAAAGAGGCGATAACAAGGCTAAGAGAAGTAATTTTTAAAGTTATACTATATTTTTACTCTTGAAATCTAACGGTTGTAGCTAACCCTACATATCTAAAGGCTTAAAATCAAGAGTTAATTCCTATATGGCCCCCTACTTTGTGACCAGCTTCCTTTATGGCCCCCTTTTCTTCGTAAATTCAAATATGGCCCCCTATTTTCAAGTAAATGTCCTAATTGTCCTTCCTATTTATAATTTTTCAAAATAAAATTAAATACATTCCACCTCATTTCCACCTCACCTCTATCTTCACCTCACATGTCTCTCCACCTCACCTCTCTCTCTCTCCACCTTTCTTTCTCTCTCTCCACCTTTCTTTCTCTCTCTCTCTCCACTTCTCTTTCTCTCTCTCCACCTTTCTTTCTCTGTCTCTCTCTTTCAAGCTCTCCCACTTCGTCTTCCCCGGCAAGGTCGCCGGCCGGAAAATTTTCCGGCCGGCGACCTTAAAAAAAAAAAAAACTCTCATCTCTCTCTCTCTCTCAAAAGATTCCGGCGAAGGGGTTACCCTTCGCCGGAATCTGTTGAACCAGACCGGTCTGGTTCAACAGATCTGAAGGTCTGTTCCGAGCAGAACCTTTGAAGGTCTACTCGGAACAGACCTTCAAGGGTCTGTTCGAGCAGACCCTTCGAAGGTCTGTTCGAGCAGACATTCAGATTTGTTCTGTTGAACCAGACCGGTCTGGTTCAACAGATTCCGGCGAAGGGTAACCCCTTCGCCGGAATCTTTTGAGAGAGAGAGAGATGATTTTTTTTTTTTTTTTTTTTTAAGGTCGCCGGCGGAAAATTTTCCGGCCGACGACCTTGCCGGGGAAGACGAAGTGGGAGAGGTTGAAAGAGAGAGACAAAGAAAGAAAGGTGGAGAGAGAGAGAAAGAAAAGTGGAGAGAGAGAGAAAGAAAGTTGGAGAGAGAGAAAGAAAGGTGGAGAGAGAGAAAAAGAAAGGAGGAGAGAGAGAGGTGAGGTGGAGAGACATGTGAGGTGGAGATAGAGGTGAGGTGGAAATGAAGTGGAATGTATTTAATTTTATTTTGAAAAATTATAAATAGGAAGGACAATTAGGACATTTACTTGAAAATAGGGGGCCATATTTGAATTTACGAAAAAAAGGGGGCCATAAAGGAAGCTGGTCACAAAGTAGGGGGCCATATAGGAATTAACTCTAAAATCAATCATATATAAGGCGGGTATAACGGGTAGTTTAAACGGATGGGTTCGATCGGGTGGACTATAGCGAGCGGACTCGGTCGGATCGCCGGGTAAGGAGGACCTATGCTCGCTTTCGTCCGCTTAAGCTCTTTCTGTCGGGCAGGTACAGACCGATTCAGACATCAGATGGTCACGAACCCTTCAGATCCGGACGGGTTTCAGGCCAAAATCCCACCCGTACTTGTGAGTAGGGCTGGGAAAACGGCCCGGAAACCCGCGATCCGGCCCGTTCGGCCCGATCCGTGAGAGACCGATGACCGAAGCAGCCCCGAGCCGGGCTAGCCCGGCCCGATATAGCGGGCTAATAGGGCCGGGCTCGGACAGGTTCTCAATTCCGAGTCCCGGCCCGTTAAGCCCGTCCGAGTCCCGGCCCGTTAAGCCCGTCCGAGTCCCGGCCCGATGCATAGCCCGACGACCAAGCCCGACGACCGAGCCCGACGACCGAAGCCCGAAATATAGCCCGACAGTGTACCCGTGTAATCCGCGTGTCATTTTCAATCCAACGGCTGAGATAGGGCGCCCCTTCAAATCACATCTCAGCCGTTGGATTAAAACGACCACCCTATAAAAGCACCACAGCCGAACCCTAAGTCTCCTCTCTCCCTCTCCGCCTCTCTCTCCCTCTCCGCCTCTCTCTCTCTCCTACCACCAGTAGAAACCTTTGACCTGTAACCCTAAAACCGAAAATGGATCTCTTCTCTCCGCCTCTCTCTCTCTACCAGTAACCCCAAAGCCAAAGAAAACCTAAAGCTTCTATACCGAAAACCTAAAGCTTCATCTAAACCGGGTTAGTATCTACAAAGCTTCAACGAAAACCAGTAACCCTAAAGCCAACGAAACATTAAAGTTTTACCTTCATCATCCAACCGATAGGATCGACAAAAATGGTTAGTATCTTCTCTATACCTTTAGTCTTCTACTGTTTCTAATGATGCATGCGATGTGGGTTTCGAGTTGGACTTTGGAGAAACCGAGAAATGGATCTACTTCTGAGTTCGGACTTGTGATGATGTTCGGTTAAGGTATACGCTGATGATCATTAAGATCAGATGAAGCGGTTAAGCCTTGAACTCATCTTAGATAGGTTTTTTGTTTTTATTTTCTGTTATGATCTTGTAATCTTGTTATTTGTTTTTGATTTGTGAAAATTTATAGTATATTGTTATTAGATCTTAGATAGTTAGTTTAATCTTATAATGTTAACAGATCTGTTTGATCAGACAGATCAGAGTTCTAAACCTTTGATCTGTCTGATCAAATAGATCGATTAGGGTCTGTTGTTAATGTAATTTTTTTTTTTTTTTTTTGTGATTGATGAAAGACGATGTAAGATGTACCATGTACAGACACAAAAAATAGTGGATTTTTTTTTTTTTTTTGTTCTGAAACAGAACACTCATTTGATTAAATATATCAAACTCAAATGAGTGTTCTGTTTCAGAACCGTTAGATCTCTTTGATACAAGATGATAGATCATAGTTCATAGATAATTATCTTAATTTTAGTTCTGAAACAGAACACAAACAATGAGTTTGATCTGTTTAATCAGACAGATCTGAGTCGTCTGACTATCGATCTGTCTGATTAAACAGATCCGAGTGTTCTGTTTTAGAACCATTAAGTAATTAATAATATTTGTAGATTTCTTCTTTTAGAACCATTAGATCTCTTTTTTTATACAACTTAGTAAGACTAGAATCTAGATCATAGATTAAAGTAGTTTTTTTTCAAACAACTTAGTCAGACATCACAGATCTGAGCCAACATGATGATCTTGCCTTCATTTCTTCTTTTTTTAAAACTATTCTCCTTTTCTTCTTTTCTTCTTTTTTCTAAAACTATTCTCTTTTTTTTTTTTTTTTTTATTTTTGTTAAACTACTACTCTTCTCTGTTTTTTAAAAACAATTGTTCTCTCTGTTTTTAAAAAACAAATCTTCTCTCTATTTTTAAAAAACAAATCTTCTCTATGTTTTTCTTATAAAAGAGTAGTTACAAAAAACAATTCTTTTCTATAAAACAATTCTTCTCTCTGTTTTTAAAAAACAATTCTTCTCTCTGTTTTTAAAAAACAAATCTTCTCTCTGTTTTTTTATAAAACAATTCTTCTCTCTGTTTTTTTATAAAAGAGTTGTTACAAAAAACAATCTTTTTACAAAACAACTCTTTTTTATAAAACAATTCCTCTCTCAGTTTTTACAAAACAATTCTTTTTTATGACAACTCTTTCATGTTAAAGTACTATTCTCTTCTCTTCTCTCTTTTTCTTTCTTCTAAGTTCTTAAACTTGTCTATTTCTGACTTCTATATTTCTTACCTTCTCTGTAGGACTCAAGATTTCAGACTGGATCACTTGTCATTCCAGTTTTGGATACGTTGTTCAAACACTTAGAAGGACCGAATTGATGAAGAACTTATATGGTTCTCCCAATTGTGGACACTTCTTTGTTGTTAGAACACCGTAACCAAAATGGGTGGTTCAAGGAAGCTGGTTAGAAATTGAATGTCCGAACGAATATTGATGTTCCTACAAACCGATGATGAATTTCGTTATCTTAGATCTCTCATGAACTCAGCTTAGTAGAATGACTTTCTATGTTGGCTGTGGTTCTACTTAGGTTGATTTGACGGAGAGTCAGAGTGGTGCTCATGGAGAAATATCTCCTGCTGGTACTGCTGATCCTCCTGTTCCTGGTGTGTCTGCTCCTGCTGGTTCTGCCGCAGGCGAAGTAGATGTGCTGACTGGAACGTCAACCTGTTCGAGAGGCAGATCTTCTAAGGTTTGGGACTTTTATTCCTTTCATGATACTCCTGATCCTAAAAATGGAGGCAAGATCATTAAAATGGCCAAATGTAACTTTTGTGGCATTTCTCGTAACTCGAAATCTTCTAACGGGACAACACATTTCAAGAGGCACACATTTAAGTGTGCTAAAGCACTAAAAATCGACTTGACTCAATCAAAGTTGGTACAGGATCCAAACAGTGGAAATATGGGTTCATTTCAGTTTAGTCAAGCGAGAGCTCGCAAAAACACGATCAAGCTTTTAATCCTTCGCGAGTTGCCGATGCAATTTGTGGAGGATCCCTTCTTTCAATTTTATATTACTGATTCCTTCCATCCTGGGTTCAAGTCATTTTCTAGGAGCACTGTTAGAAATGATATCCTTAAATACTTTAAGGAAGAAAAAGATGCACTTAGAAATGTTTTACTTAGTGCTCCTGGTCGAATTGCTCTTACTTCTGATATCTGGTCTTCGAACCAGAGGCTTAGTTACATGTGCATAACAGCGCATTACATTGATGAAATTTGGTGTGTCCAAAAGAGAATCATCTCTTACATTCTGTTGGACAAGTCTCATACTGGGGAACACATTGCCAATGTTTTGTATGATAAGCTAACTAATGATTGGATGATATCTGGCAAAGTGTTTTCCTTGTCAATGGATAATGCTAGTGCAAATACTGTGTCTGTTTCTCGTTTAATTGAGTTAATGCCTCATTTACCATTGAGAGGCGAATTATTTCACGTTCGATGTTGCTGTCATATCTTGAACTTGGTTGTTCAGGATGGTTTTAAAGTTCCTCAGTTTAAAGAAATGCTTACACGGTTGAAAGGTTGTCTTGAATATATCTCTGCATCGGAGACTCGAAATGCACAATTTCGAGCACATTGTGAATCAAAGAACTATTCTCCTAAAAAATTGCAGTTGGATGTAAAACATCGTTGGAATTCAACCTATCTTATGTTGAGAAGTGCCCTTCCGTTTAAGGATTCGATTGACTCTTTCTTATCTGATCGATCTCCGCCTTTTGTCTTATCGAGTAGTGATTGGCAGCACGCCAATTTGTTGTACAAGTTTTTGAAGCCTTTTTATGAGGCAACCAACTTCTTTTCTGGTGTTGATTATGTGACTTCTAACTCCGTCTTGGAGTATTTGGTTGATATTGGGATGGTATTTTTAGATAATCGACATGATCCTATGTTTGCGGGCATTATTCATTTCATGGAAGCTAAATTTTGCAAGTATTGTGGTGAAACTCCCGTATTGTTTGGTGTTGCATGTATTTTAGATCCAAGGATCAAAATGAAAGTTCATATGCTCTTAACCGAACTTCAGAATTGTTTCGATACTTCGGCTCATGTTATCAAGTGTTCTACCGAGCAATCTGCCACCATGATCGGCAAGTTACGTGAATTATTTAAAGAGTATACGGCTGATTTGAGTGTGCCTACATCCGTTTCTTCGTCGTCTACTGTTGATCAACCTCAGAGTGAGCTCGATGGACCGTCTAGGCGTGGTGCTTTTTGGAGAAGTATTAAGAGAGTCCGAAAGGACCCAATAGCTACCGCTTCCGAAGAAATATCTAGATATGAGTCTGAGCCAGATCCTGCGGTCGATAATATTGAAAAGTTTGATGTTTTGGGTTGGTGGAGTGAGAACGAGAAGAGGTATCCGATTTTGTCCCGAATAGCACGTGATGTTCTTGCTGTCCCGGTTTCGACTGTTGCTTCCGAGTCGGCTTTCTCTTTAGGTAAAAGAATTTTGGGGGACTATCGGAGTAGCCTAACTCCGGAAATGTTGGAGTGTTGTGTTTGTCTTAAGGATTGGTGGAAGCATGAGCTTAATGTTACTTTGAAGGAGTTTGATCCGTTGAACGACGGGTTTCCCGAACCAACTCCTAGCATTTCTCAAGTTTGATTGCTAGATTAATGAACGAAGGAGAGAAATGTAACTTTTTGTTTATATTTTGGACTTTTTGTTATTAAAATGTTGGAGGGAGGGAAATGTACTTCTTTGTTATTAAAATGGGAGATTATGTAATTTTGTTTATGATATAATTTTATAATATATAATGGTTGGTATTTTAATTAATTATTGTTTTTTTATTAAATTATTATTTTATTATTAAATTATTGTTTATTTTATTTTTTTATTAATTCAATAAACCCGAGCCCGCCCGACCCGAGCCCGTTGAAACCCGTTCGGGTAGTCGGGCTCGGACGGGCCACGGACACTTCAAGTGTTTGATACGCCCGGCCCGATCCGCCCGGCTCACTACCTCGGGCTCGGCTTATCCGAGCCCGATCCGCCCGAGCCCGCCACTTGGTAGCCCGAGCCCGACCGAGCCCGCCCGATTCCCACCCCTACTTGTGAGCCAATAAATATTTCATTAAACCCTTAGAACACAAAACCATCAAATTGTAATATAACGTTAAATTAACGGAAGTACCGAAGTAGTAACACGCAGAAGGAGGATAAGATTAGTGATAGATTTAGGAGTAAAGTTAACAATGATGGATGTCTACTCTACTCTTCTCGAAAATGAAAAGAAAGACAAAAGGAAGGAGACAATAACAGATTTAGCCTTTTAAGCGACTCATTTGGTTTTATTATATTATTAGTACTTAGTAGTAAACTTTTTTCAACAAAAAAAACTTAGTAGTAAACTTTCAGCAGCTAACCAAAAAGATAAAATCTTCTCAAAAGCAGCAGCAGCAGCAGCAGCATTTCATCATATACTCCCTTCTTCTCTTATTAATCACTTTCTTTAACTCACACGCATCTTCTCTCTCTAAAATCCATTTGATCTGTGCTAGTATTACACAAACACAATTTCTCTCTCTCTCTCTCTAACTCTTGATCTGTTAGAGGGTTTCACATTTAACAGATCAAGACGAACTCGTTTTAGGTTTTAGATCAAGATACTAATTCTCTGGTGCTTGATCTTCTCGGGACTTCAATTAACTTCTTGGAGTTCGTCGTCTTATCCATGGAATATTGGAAATGGAGATTTTAGTACTACTAGTAGTATTAGCTGACTCGATTGGACCAATTTATGATGTGTGAGTCATTGAAATTCTTCTATCCAAGACATTTTACTGGTACTATACTTTTCTTCTCTCCCAAATCTTATCTTGTTCCGATTTGTCTTCTTTGACTTTGTTCTGGTTATGGACTCGACCTTGTTAATTTGCATAATTTAGGTTAACTTATCTCTCACTACTCATGAGTTAAATGAGAATTTTTTTTAACCTTATTTGTTTGATTTTGTTTTAGATCATAACTTTGAATTATTAATGGACCGTTTTTTGGATCTCTATTTTTGGTAAAAAAGATTAGTCAATGTCTGAATTAGCGGAAATTAGTGAATCCTAAGATTTCATACAAGGCTTTTGATAAGGGTTTAATTGGAGGAAGAATTCTGAATGGTCTTGATATAAAATTCACAATCTTTTTAAGTTTAGAATTATAGTATTCAAATAATTAAAAGATCTAGATCTCTAAGTTTAAATTTCTTAACTTTCATCTAAATGTAGTTGTTTTTTTGAATGAAGTTGTGTTTATATTGGATCAGTACCAAATTCGAAGTAGAAATCTTGATCTACTAAACTCTGTTTACAGGTACTACTGGATTGTGATGCTTAATTGACTATCATGGCTGGACAAATTGAAGAACCACCTTCGTTTGAGGTCCGCTTTTTTTTTTTTAGTGATGGTTTCATTAGCACTAACTTCATAATTCTGCGTTTGCTTCTTAGTTTTTCTATATGTTTGATGTCGGCATTGTTGTTGTGATTTATCAAATTCGTTATCTAGGCGTTCGATTCTAATACTTTTTGCTGTAATTGGCAGTCAAGTTCTTTACACTCAGGTTCAATATCTTTTGGAAGGTTTGAAACTGAATCATTGTCATGGGAAAAAAGGTCAGCTTTCTCACACAATAGGTATCTTGAAGAGGTTGAGAAATACTCGACACCAGGTTCAGTAACTCAGAAGAAAGCTTACTTTGAAGCTCATTTTAAGAAGAAGGCTCTTCTACGCCAGCCTAGTGAGTGCCAAAGTGGGGTAGAATATCAAACAAGTGATGAAATTTTAGACCATCTCAATTACATGGAAGAGTTTGAGCATTCTAATGAAGGGGCTCATTTTGGTCACTACGATGAAAGCCCAGATGATTCAGATGATCATGTAGAATACAATGTGGTGGGGTGGGAAAGAGAGAACGAGGAAATTTCAGCTGATCATGGACAATACAA
The DNA here is from genome assembly GCF_041429995.1 of Eschscholzia californica. NCBI lineage: Eukaryota > Viridiplantae > Streptophyta > Magnoliopsida > Ranunculales > Papaveraceae > Eschscholzia > Eschscholzia californica. Next base: position 5,306,361 of record NW_028238198.1, on the reverse strand, counting down.
TGCGGTGGGATCTAAAAATGAAGGAGGAGAAATATCAACCGATCATGTAGAATACGATATGGTGGGGTGGGAAAGCCAGAATGGGGAAATTCCGGCTGATCATGGACAATACAATGCGGTGGGATCTAAAAGTGAAGGCGGAGAAATTTCACCCAATCATGGAGAATACGATGTCGTGGGGCATGAAAAAGAGGGCGACGAAATTTCACTAGATTATGGAGGACACGAGGTGGCGGGGCATGAAAATGAGGGCGAGGAAATTTCACCAGATCATGGAGAATACGAGGTGGTAGGGCATGAAAATGAGGGCGAGGATATTTTGCCTGAATTTCAGATGGCATCCACCATCGATGATGCTGGTGCAGTGAGTCATAGTGATTCTGAACACCTTGAGCCTTGTGAATTGGATCAAAATCAAGTTGTACATAAAACACAGTTCTCTGTTAAGGATGAACCTGAAGTAGAAGTAAAAGATCTGCTTGCTCATGAAACAATAAATATTGATGAATTGCCTCGAAGTAGTGATCAGACACCAGAGTCTCTCACAAGTGAAAAGGACAATGGACCTTCAATGAGAGAAGATGAAAATTGTTCTAAGGTGCGATTCTTTTTTACACAAAATTTCTTTTTTCTTGTTTCTTGTGTTTCCTCTTTGTCCAAGACAATAGAGCATACAGCAGGAGAGAGATGTATCGGCTTGTACCATTTTAGCAAATATCAGTCATTCAGTTGTAGTCTGGAACCTTCACTTAGTGGGGTTCTTTTCCATTGGGGCTATCTGGTTTACTAGTATTTTGATTTTCAATTTATCTGGATTATTGGTAAAGGCTAGAGAAGAAGAAATAAAAACCGCTCAACACGAGTTGAGGACTCAGCTAACAGTTGCTGATGGAGAGACAAGGACTGCAAATGAAACATCCAAGGATTCTTCAAATGTTACAAGGAGAATGGCAACAGAAAGTCCAGTAAGAACTAAACCAAAGAAACTATCACGACGTAAGGCTCCAGTAATTGCATCCCATCATCCAAAAACGATGAAACAAGAGGTAAAGAATTAACTATTATCATGCAGTTGTTGAATGAAACAACTAAATTCAGTGCTGTGGTTTTATTAAGAAATGGTGCTTTATGTAAGCGTTGGATGGAACTATAAATGTGGGGATATTGTTTCGAACTTTCAATAAAGTAAGCAGATAAAGTGCTATATAAGTGAATATAGAAATACCAAACTGTGATAAGATTCATCGTTGTATTTGCAAGTTAGATAAGCTACTGATTCCTAAATGATTGTTTCATTAGAGTTTTCTGACTTTTAGGCTAAATGAAAAGTTAGATGTCATTGATTGAAGTGTATTTCTTACCTGATTTTTGATTGGTCAATTGATTAGGATTGCGAAAATTTGAGGGCAAAACAGAGTCAAGAGAACAAAAGGTGAAAATTTCTTCTTTCCAATTGAATTTTATATAATATCAAATGTCCCCTGGTTAGTAAGTTAACAGTGTTCTTATTGATTGTAACAGCAGGAAAGATCAAAGCACAGACAATGCAGGGAATATACCTCAATCCTCTGTTCCTGATAAGAGTGAAACGAGATCACGCCGAATTACTAATAGGTTTATAAGAAACATATTTTTGAGTTACGTTATTTATATCCCCAAATATGTTCTTACATAATATGAAAAATGCAGGCCTAAACAGAACTTGAATTCAACTAAGCAAGACATCAAGCTTAACGTTCCAATTTTCAGAAGCGATGAGAGAGCAGAAAGGAGAAGACAGGTAAACTTTCATCTCTGATTATTTGTATCCAAAAGTGCCTTTGCGGGGCATTTGTAGAAAGGTCTTATACATTACTCCAATTATTTGATTCAGTTCTATATGAAGCTGGAAGAAAAAATGCATGCCAAAGAAGCTGAGATGAATCAGCTCCAAGCAAAAATGCAGGTATTTGTGGATCACACAGAAATCTTATCTGATTTCTGGTTCTAGTTTTTCCTTATTCTGTAGTCTACATATGCAATGATTTAGTGCTTAAACGAACACAAAAGGCCTTGCTCTTCTGTTCAAATCCATTGCAGTCATATTTTAGCTTTTAATCAACTAAAATCCTTTCAATCTTCTTTTATCCTGAATCATTGCCTTTTTTTTCCTGGTTGGTATTTTTCGTCAGTCTTTCGGAGATTATGTTTTCGGTGTGAAACACTGAAATGTGTGGGGAAGTGGGTTTCAAGATCAGGGTTGAAATTGTTGTCATCATAAATACTCTTTTTTAGCTTTTCCTGGTTCGAATTGTGCCATCCCAAAGCCTGATTGTGGTTTCCAATTCCATTTTTGGTCTAGTACATTTGTGGAGACAATAATCACATAGTTTTATATATCTGCAGGAAGAGACAGAAGCGGAAATGAAACAACTTAGGAGAAGCCTCAACTTTAAAGCAACACCAATGCCTTCTTTCTACCACCCACGAGGTTCAGATGACAAAAAGGTACATAAACATACCCAACTATTTAGTGACCATGAAAGTTAAAATGAAAATAAAAAAATACGATCCTTTCGACTACCGTGACACTTGGGTTAAGTTAATGAAACATTGAATATGATAAAAACAAAGTTGAAACCCGTCGAAGCAACAATTTTCCTACAAGGAATTTGGATCTGTTAACTCCCCAAGAGAGGACTAATTCTTACCTTCTTATCTCTAATAACGTCTTCTAGTAATTCCACGGCACGTCATACTTCAAAAGCTAATGACACATTATGGTAAGCTAAAAATAACTAATAATTTGGGTTTTCTGTTTCTTATATCCTCAGGCTTTATCGACTCATGCAAAGTCAACTAAATCAAGAAGCAAGTCTACAAGTCCAGGAAGCCGAGCAGCAACCAGATCATCAACAGCTACAAAATCAGGACAAAAACAAGACATCCATGTCACTGAATCCATGAGATCACTTCCTCATTTGCAGAAAGTAGAACAGGTAAAGTGTAGTTCAGAAACTGATATCAGCTCTCAGAATCTACCCGCCCACAAAACCCGAACTACACCAGCTGCAAAAAGAACAGAGTCAACAACAGGGAAGAAAGGGAAAGAAAAGATGAAGGATTGTAATGTACAGAAACAACGAGGATCTGAGAGTAGTAGTAAATTAAAGAAAGGAGAGAGAATCGATGGAAAACAACTATCAACAGCAGCGAGAAACAGTAGCAGCGAGATTATGAGGAAAATGAAGGGCATATCTATTAGCGGGAATTCAAGAATCGATCGTCTCTCAGTCGATGTTGCCTCGTAAGTAAATCCTCCAACCTCCACATTTCATTTTCTTTAGCAAATTAGCATCGTATTCCATTTCCATGTATCATAGAAGTAGTTGGAATATAAAATAAACAATGGTTAGTCAAGGGTATACCTAAACTAAGTCTCCCTTCACCATTCCTTTACTCCTCTTAGATGGTCTTTGTAGATCCGTAGTTAGTCATTAATATTATGTAGGTTAAGGAGGCAATGTACGATATTGTAACAGCAATAATCCTCGTTTATTTGTCTGTTTGTCAGACAATTGAGTTCTAATTCTACATTTTCAATTGTTCTTTTCACTCTGTCATTTCCGGAAACCATCTTATGATCTTTTTCCCAACTTTTGTAATAAGTCAAGTGTTACTCAGAGATCAACCTTTTTCGCATATTAAGAAAATCCGAAGAAATTTCACATAGTAAACCCCATTATTTCGAATAAGGAAAGAAGTAATACAATTTACTCTTTCCAGCCAACCCATTTCAAAATTCTAACTTACCCCTGGTTAGAGCTTGACCTAAAAAGGTCTCTGTTTGAACCGGACCAAGCTTGGCCTGATTAAGCTTTTCTTTTTTTGTTGCAAGGCCTGATTAAGCTTTACACTAGCAAGCCCTAATTTGGAATGAGATTATTGGATTATTAGAGGAATTTTAAGGAAACAAAATAAAAGTCCATTTATAGATTGACCCTTTATTCAATTCAAGAGAAATACTAACAAAAAATATTACTCCACTAGTTTATTTGGCCAATAGGCAATAAGTGAAGAAAAATCTCAAAATCAAAACCTAATAATGCTTTCTTGTTCCTATACTTCCGGACCAAGTTTTGCCCTAGAGAGAGAGTCACATTTGTTGTGTATCAACAGCTGATAAGATCTTCACAATTACAAGTTCTTCTTAGTTATTGAAATCTGAGACCTCTAGACATAGCCATTAATATAAGTGCAGCTTGAGCTTCTTCTTCCCCTCCTTCAATTTTACTCTGTAATTCCATCATAACTTTCTCATTATCTTCTTCTTCTCCTTTCTCATTTTCTCTCTCTAGATCTTCTTCTGTTTCTCTCTCATCTTTCAATGGTGGTACTGCATTGTTATTATTACCATTGTTTGTACTTCTTTTTAGTAAATCATATTCTCTTTTCCTCTTCTTTCTGTATCTGATCCCACATGCATTACAAAGTGTCTGGAAAAAAAAGGGGAAATTTTTAATAAGAAGTCAGGAATTGACTTAATGAAATAAAAGAAGAACAAGAAACTTAAAGTGAACAAGAAGAATAAAAAAAAGGAAAACAAAAAGTTCAGACCTTTGGACCAGAAGGGCCACTTCTCCATAAAGGGGTTTTGGAAGCTTTGCATTCAATGCAACTCCTTGAAGCCACCACCATTGTTTGATCTTCATCTTCATCATCATCATCATCAGTATCATGATCACGATCAGAATCATGATCAAGATCAAGATCATCTTGATTAGTATTCTCTGTTGCTTTTGTGGGTGTGGGTGGTCTCTTGATTCTGACAATTTGTTCTGTTTTTTCTTCTTCTTCTTGTTGTACTGTTGTTTGGAGTTGAATTGTTCTAGGTCTTTTTCCATCCATCTTTATCCTTAGTTTCAATGGGTAATGATGATCATGATCATGCATGTATTCCTGTGGTTGTTGTTGATGATCTTGATCGTGTATTTGATGATGAATCCGACGATGATAATGATGAGGTACCCAACCTGGGGCATTAGTTGTCATCTTTGATGTTGAAAGCATCGATGATCTTTACTGTTTTCAAGCAATCAATAAGTTTTTTTCTATAGACAAAAGAGAGAGAGAGAGAGAATGACTACCGAAACAGCAATAGATACTCAAGAGAGAGAGAGAAATAAGTGATTAAAAAGTGAATAGTGAAAATCTTTCTCTCTCTCTTGAGAGAATATAGGGTTAGCTTCGACCCCTTCATATACGTTTCTTGAGGAACAAGCTGTTCCTATTTTGTTTAATTGGGGCGCGTTTGGTGTACTCGAAAATTAGGGGAGAAAATAAGATTATCCCACAAAAACTTTTTTCTACTCGTGTAACAAAACATATTATACCTTATTATAAATTAGTAACTAATACTTATTAGGGATTTAAAACTAGGATATTTAGGGATTTAAAACTACTGAATAGATAATTTTTGCAGGAATTCAAATCTACCATAGTTCAAAAATTGAATTTTTCACTCCTTGATTTGGTTATTTGAGTTTGGTCGGACCGACCAACCGAACTCACTCACTCAGTCGAGTCAATTGAACCGGATCAAGCAAAGTCGGTTGACGGTTTGATCGATGCAGCTTTGGTTGATGAAATAGCTGAATCTTCATTGATTGGTTTGGCTTCGACCTTACTTTAAATGGTGGACAATTGACCACTGCTCATCACTAAAAGGAGCGAGATAGTGTAGCGCGAGGAGAAAAATAAAATAAATAGATGGATAAATAAAGAACTACAATTATAAAAATGCCACGGAAAAATTTGGTACATTCGACAAAAATTGGAGGCTAAGAATAATTGTCAAGCACAGTTAAACACGAAAACGAACAATTGGTCACATATAGGGGGCCAAAATCAGACTAAACTTCAAAATTTATCGTTTTTCAATCCAATTGATTTGCCAACTTTAAATTAACAAAATGTACTTTATTTATCGACTATAAGAATTTTATACTTTTAAACATACAATATAACTACGCTATATGACATTATTACATAAAGAAGATGAAATAAGCCCATAAAGGACCACTTAAGAACATAAAAAAGACCACGATAACTATGAAAACATACCTTACAAGATATCTTTTTTCATCAAAAAATAGATATAAAGAATGGCTTTTGAATCGGGAAGTTTTGCATCTATCTTTTTCACACAAATCAGTGCAAATTATGTGCAAGTCTAGTGTAAGTTTTGCATAGATCATCTTTTTTCACACAAATCAGTGCAAATTATGTGCAAATCTAGTGTAATATGCGTGAACTTGTATAAAATTTTATTTATACAAAATTTATCCTTGCAAATCAAAATGTTATCTTGCTCTCCAGTTACACCTCCTATTATATTCTCTATGGGTTAACTTTGAAATTATAAAAAAGTTTCAAGACCGAAGTGAACACATATATTTATAAGAAATGGTTAATGATCGGTCAGATGGTCAAATAAATTGTAACTCGAGGATGGAGATGTTAGCATGACTTTGTAAACACGTGAAACCATATGTAAGAAGTTGAAGTCTGCAAGTACTGTTCGAGAAAAAGATTTTGACTAGTATTTTACCAAAGTTCATAGAAATTTGGAGGAGAGAGAAAGAGAAGCATGGGAGAGAAATGTGGCAGACAGAGACCCCGGAATTTAAAGCCGCCGGTCAATCTCGTCGTTTTCTACTTTTTACGGACAAAAAGGTCTTCTGATTATCAACTAAAACTCATTATTTATATGAACTAAAAAAAATGTTTAGTTCAGCCAGTAAATAATTAAGGATTAAAGTAAGATGCTTAAGTTACTAATTAAGAAGTATTAAGAAAAATGTGGGAATTTTTCAGTAATCTTGTCTGCCTCAAATCTCAGACAGACTCCCCCCCCCCATCCCTAAAAGTTTTCAATTATTGAATTAAATTGTCTTTTTGTTTTACCCACTTCAATTTGATGGATTATTTCTTTTTAACTTCTTGATTAGGTTCTTGGATTAATCGAACAAAGACGATGTATTTAGCCTCACTAGTAAAGCATTTTAGTGTTTGGATTTTAAAACTAAAATCAGAGTTCTTTCAATTAAAGAAATAAAACTTATTTTGTATGGCATTGGATTCTTTTTCAACAATCAACAGTCAGGGTCTTCCTCTTCCTTTTCTCCACTTCGATAAAGAAGAAGAACAAAAGAGCAATTGAGGTACTAGAAAGAAAATGAAGGAGTGAACTAACCGCGAAAAACAGTCAGGCCCATCTATTCTTACATCTATTTTAGTTATTGTCTAATATACATTGAACAAACCTCGATGATAAACTACTTATATACGTTTCAACAACAAAAAGCAAATACTTATACACAGATTCAATCCCACGACTTCATGGGCTTAAGAGGGAGTGCCCGACCACTGCATCAAAGGGTGGTGAACCAAGAGAAGGTTGTCTCCACCAATTTAGCAAGAGAAAATGTCATATACACTTACCATTTTTACCTGCCACACTCACATCTCTTATGACTTCAAGAAAAGTACCTTAGACGTAAGTGTATATAACAAAAATGGGGAGTGCATTTAAAATTTCCCATTTAGCAAAATGGTGTCTAATTAAAATGAACTTGCCTATAAAGTATATATACTAAATGGGTCAGGCTCAGACGTGCAGCCAATAAGACGAAGGCCCAGAAGTATGAGAGCCCAAGAATAGGGCAACCACACAGCAATTAAGCACAAAAAAAGATGAATTGGCTTCGCCCGGGTTCGAACCGGAGACCTTCAGTGTGTTAGACTGACGTGATAACCAACTACACCACGAAACCTCTTCGTTACATTTTGCCAACTATATATTATTTATAACTACCCATCTACCATTAATTCTCTTAATTAGGTTTATTCGAAAATTGAAGCCTTGACCATGATAGGTTCACAAATATTTGTAATAACTCCTAATCTCATAAGAAGCGTTTCAACAAAAAAAAAGAAAAAAATCTCATAAGAAGCAGAGAATTTGATGAAGGTAACATGATATTTCAAATAGTAATAAGAAAAGTTATTTTTATCTAATTTTATATATTTATTATCATTATTATTAACCCATAAACACATTATTATCATTGTTAATTTATTGGATTAGTTTCTTACATACCACTAAAAACAAAAAAAAGATGAACACATTACATAATTGGTAGTAATACATATGATTAATTAAGTAGTGGAGATGGAAATGGACGGCTGAGATTGATTGATGAATAATTAATCAGATGGGGATGGCATTAGAGACTTTGGGATAAACAACAGATGAAGGGTGAGACATAATCCGACGCCCCTTCATGTGCCGGAAACAATACACCACTGCCCCTACCGGCCATTCCACCACCGCTGCCGCCGCAAAAGCCAAGAACCCCAGGGTCGGTCCCACCACCCTGCACCTACATGGGTTCTTCCCAGTCCCACATTCCACACATATTGGTATTCCAACTCCTGCTGTCATTGTTGCTCTTACAAATCTGGGTCTTAGAGAGAGTGAGAGAAACTGGTAGTATATTGAGATGAGTAGAGGGTATGCTGAAATTGATACTGATGACTGAATTGGTTCATATATCACTGTTGGAAGTAGTTGCTTCTATTTATAAGAAGTTGTTTCTGTTATTTTATGTTATCACGACAAATATTAGAGGGACACGTGGAACCAGAAGGGATGCGTGGTATACACATGTCGAGCTAGCAGTAGCTAATAGTGACACGTAACTTTGTCAATATTATTTTAAGTGTATACTATGCAGCTTAGGCTCAGTTCAAGGATACTCTTAAATAAAAAAAATGATGGGCCGGTAAGTTTCTCGGAGAGATGATGTGGCTGGACTAGATTTAGAGAGAGAAAGTTATCTCTCTAATAAATCTGGACCGACTACATCATCTAATCGGAATTCAACCGGAAGACTGACCGGACATACAAATATACAATCACCCCTTGATTAAAGTAGACTATGTTCTAATGTTAATGTTGGTTTTCATGGCGAGGAAGTTAAACTTAATAGTCATCATCCACTAATGAGGAATGTTATGGGAAATTGGAGGCAAAAGACTGAGAGTGAGCAGTATGCACGGTTTGAGAAGATACATTATAAGAACGAAATATGCTTATAATTGTCATGATTTACATATGCAAACCGATATTTTTAAATTCCTGCTTATGACATAATTGACATTACAATGATCTGACTTATTATAAAGATAACAACCGATTGAATTGGATGACCTATGTGAGCAAACACGACGAGGGTGAATTTTTGTGTTAGTTTACAAGTATAGGCATTAGGATTGATACAAGTGAGCAATAACAATGACCTGATGGTCCATGAACGGCTTAAATTTAAAGCCAAAGATTAAGACTTGTTCATGAAGTAGGTGGGTATTTCCTTATCTACCCATTATTCCATGCTAAGTGGTGCCTAAAGTTTAATGATAAATAGTAAAACTTTAAATTAAGAAAAACACTTTTCTTCATAACACATATAAATATGAATATTAGTGTTTGGAGGTTGAATTACAACTTAAAGAAAATAAAGCATGTACATATATGTGTGAAATATGAAATTAGCATGGTTATAAGAACTGATGTAACTCGCTAACTACCAACCTTGAAAATGAGATACCCTTTAACTCCACTCATGCATGACTAAAAAAATCTCTATTCATTTTTACAGCTATTACTCGGTTCTACTTTTATCTGAAGTTAGATCGATCAGCAAACCTAACCCTATAAAAAAAAAAGGAAGAAAGAGTCATTACAGTGACGCTTTGCTAGTACGTGAGAACTATAACAATTTCTAATATGATGTGTAGGTAGTAGTTGATTTAGTCAAATGATGTAAGAAAATAGTAGTGTTCCATTTCCATAATTGCACATGTAAATTAACATAGAAGGATGGTATAGTGGGTCTTCCTTAGTCCATACCGTACCCATTTAGGCAATATGATTAGGTGAAGAAATTAAATAACCCACTAACACTCTATGCCTCATTTGGACACTACAATAGTTTAAGAAATGCAATTACTTCCTAGTCTCTTTCTTCTATGCAATAATTCTACTTTGTTTGTGACATAAAATGAGATAATAAATAGGACCCTCTCTTATCAATGTTCTCCAATATGAACATTTCATGCTTAATCACCCCCCATATTGATTGGATTATTTGCTTCTCTCTCTCTCTTTCATACACACAATGGTCATAAAATTGAAGCATACAATTTATGTCCTTTTGATCATTGCAGCTATGGAATTCTCACTAAGGGTTCAAGCAAAGACGACAATAAAGGACCAAACAACTTATAGTTGGCCGCCGCCCATGCCCGAAGGTGGCGTATGCCCGTATCCTTGTCTTCCACCGCCGACAACCACGGTTGATTGCCCACCACCTCCACCACCACCACCACCATCCAGTCCAGGATATTACCCACCACCAGACGGTTATTACAACCCACCTGGTTATTTCCCTTATTACCCACCTCCACCTTATAGATATTACTATGGTGCTCCTCCTCCTCCTAACCCAATTTTACCTTATTTTCCCTTTTATTTCAAATCTCCTCCTCCCCCACCAGGTTTTTCTTCTTCAACACCTCTCAAGGTTTCACTTTTTTCTTTTATTTTCTTGGTTTTTAATATCATTGTGTAAATTTTGGTGAATTTAGTAATAATTTGATTAGTTAAGTTTTTATATGTTCAATTCCCTAAAGAGATTATTCCACTTTCTAATGTGGAGTATTTTTGTATAATTACCACGTATAAATATGGGAGAACATGTGTGGAAAATAGGAGAGAATTGTTTATGGATAATTTAGAGTAGAGTGATATCCTCGTTAAAATTGAGTTGCTAGTCTCGTAAATGATAGTTTTTTTTTTTGTTGAGTATCGTAAATGATAGTTAAAACTAGAGAAACTGTTAATTGAAGTCTTTAGAGAACAAATATTAATAGTGTGACTTGAGTTAGTTAAAACAAACTTGGTGAACTCCTCGAATTCCCTAAAATTACATTTCTTCAAAAAAAAAAAAAATGTGTACCAAATTAAATAAATATTTTTGGAGTCATTTTCAAGTAATTAGTTTGATTATCTTTGTCAACTACTCTAGACCTCCGCCAGTTGGAAGTCTTCGTCTAAATGCTCCATAATCGCCATGGAACGACAAGCACCTAAAAGCACGATAAAGTACTTTTTACCCGGAAAAGAGTTATTGCAATTTTTTTGTGTGAGCAACTAGAAATTAATTTTCTATGAGAATAGAAAATCCTAGATCAGCCACTGCTTTAACTGATACTAAGAACCATCAGTTCATTTCAATATTGTTATCATTATAGTAATGTTCAGCTTAGTTATGACTACGATAATTTCCACAAGCAGGACGACCATGAGTTTGGTGAAGGTCATACCCATAACGGGCATAACCTAACAACAACCTTCAATGGGTCATGTTTTTGGAGTAGGACCTGTAGGAGAATCCGAGAAGGACAAGACTCATAATCATATCCTACTGGGTCTAATCCAAAATTAAAAGCAGAGCTGTAATGTTTCGGATAATCAGGAGGGTAATAAGGGTTAACGTTGTTGGGTTTTCCTCCTAGTGGGGAAACCTAGTTGGGTTTGGATTAGGAAACCAAACCCGGACCCGAGTCGAGTTTCTTTGGGTCGGTTACTTATGACGGTGGAATTAGGATTAAGGGGGAGTCTATAAATACTACCTTAACCTAATTTAGATGTGTGTGTGAAGCACCAAAGGGGAGAACACAATTAGAAACGCACAAGAGAAGAAGGGAGAGAAGGAGGTTGCCGAGAAGAGCGGGGCAGAACTTTTTCAGCACGCGCAGTCTTCGTTGTTCGGAAAATCCGACGGTGAGTTCTTATCCGATTGAGTTGAAATTTGGCAGAACTGTTCTTGACATAGTCATCTAGTATTTGTACGGAGGGATCGTTGATTGGTCGCCGGAATCCTAGTGAATTTAGGGTCGTTTTGGGCTGCAGATTTCTGGACTGTTTTGTTCTTTCTTGTGAGGGTTTCTCCGTGTTTCTTCGTGTTTGAGATTGATTCTTTTGGGAAGGGTCTGAGTCTCGGGTGGACGTAGTCTGTAACTACTTTGCTTATCATAGTTGATTTGGTTGGACTACGAGTCCCGTGGTTTTTACTTCTCACGTTGAGGAGGTTTTCCACGTTAAAAATCGTTGTCTTATTTACTTTCAGTTCTTTGTTTATTGCTCCCACATATTCTTCTATATTATCCTCGTAACTAACACAAAGGGAAAAACTCTTGTTTCCGCTGCGCCTAAGTGCCCGTTTTTCCCAACAAGTGGCATCAGAGCTCCAGGTTAGAGAGTTCTTTGGATTTTGATAACTTTGGTTATTGGTTTGGTTGTGTTAGTGATGGAAAATATGGGTAGAATGATAAGTTTGAATGGTGCTAATTATCATCTATGGAAGGGTAAGATGGAAGACTTGCTCTTTGTGAAGGAACTTCACGTTCCGGTGTTTCAGGAGAAGAAACCCGATGAGAAAACTGATGATCAGTGGAAATTGTTACATCGACAAGTTTGTGGTTTGATGAGGCAATGGGTGGATGATAATGTGTTGCATCATATTGAGAATGAGACTAATGCTCGTTCGTTGTGGTTGAAGCTGGAGCAGTTATTTGCTCGAAAGACAGGAAACAATAAGATGTATATGATAAAAAAATTGCTTGAGTTGAGATATCAGGAGGGAACTCCGATGGCGGATCACTTGAATACATTCCAGGGGTTACTCAATAAACTATCTGATATGGGAATAAACTTTGATGAGGAAATTCATAGTTTATGGCTTCTTGGTACATTACCAGATTCTTGGGAGGTGTTCAGGATGTCTCTTTGTAACTCTACTTCCGAAGGAGTTATATCAATAGACTTAGTGAAGAACAGTGTTTTGAATGAGGAAACTAGAAGGCAGACAAATCCTAATTTTTCGCATTCAGATTTGTTGGTTACTGAGTCGAGGGGGAGAAGTTCAAATAGAGAGTCCACGAAGAACAAGAGCAGGAGCAAATCTAACAAATTTGCGAATGTGGAGTGTCATTATTGTCATAAGAAAGGGCACTTAAAGAAGAATTGCTGGTTGTTGCAGAAAGAGAGTAAGCAAGGAAAGGAGCAAGAAGATAGTAAAGAGAGAGTGACTGTTACTGAAGATGAGTTTCTTATTCTTTGTGAGAGTGATGTCATTAATGTTGCTTCCAAGGAAGGGATAGCAGGGCTGGTTGTTCAGGAAGAAACAACAGGGCTGGCTGATTACAGGATTGGTAGGGATAGCAAGGCTGGATGTTTCCAGGGCTGTCAAGATGAAGCAGGGCTAGTTGTTCAGGACTGTCGAGGAAAAGCGGAGCTGGCTGTTTCCAGGGCTGTCAAGGGGACAACAGGGCTGGCTGTTTCTCCCACCTAGTCGGAGGGGGAGTTTGTTGGGTTTTCCTCCTAGTGGGGAAACCTAGTTGGGTTTGGATTAGGAAACCAAACCCGGACCCGAGTCGAGTTTCTTTTGGTCGGTTACTTATGACGGTGGAATTAGGATTAAGGGGGAGTCTATAAATACTACCTTAACCTAATTTAGATGTGTGTGTGAAGCACCAAAGGGGAGAACACAATTAGAAACGCACAAGAGAAGAAGGGAGAGAAGGAGGTTGCCGAGAAGAGCGGGGCAGAACTTTTTCAGCACGCGCAGTCTTCGTTGTTCGGAAAATCCGACGGTGAGTTCTTCTCCGATTGAGTTGAAATTTGGCAGAACTGTTCTTGACATAGTCATCTAGTATTTGTACGGAGGGATCGTTGATTGGTCGCCGGAATCCTAGTGAATTTAGGGTCGTTTTGGGCTGCAGATTTCTGGACTGTTTTGTTCTTTCTTGTGAGGGTTTCTCCGTGTTTCTTCGTGTTTGAGATTGATTCTTTTGGGAAGGGTCTGAGTCTCGGGTGGACGTAGTCTGTAACTACTTTGCTTATCATAGTTGATTTGGTTGGACTACGAGTCCCGTGGTTTTTACTTCTCACGTTGAGGAGGTTTTCCACGTTAAAAATCGTTGTCTTATTTACTTTCAGTTCTTTGTTTATTGCTCCCACATATTCTTCTATATTATCCTCGTAACTAACACAAAGGGAAAAACTCTTGTTTCCGCTGCGCCTAAGTGCCCGTTTTTCCCAACAAGTGGCATCAGAGCTCCAGGTTAGAGAGTTCTTTGGATTTTGATAACTTTGGTTATTGGTTTGGTTGTGTTAGTGATGGAAAATATGGGTAGAATGATAAGTTTGAATGGTGCTAATTATCATCTATGGAAGGGTAAGATGGAAGACTTGCTCTTTGTGAAGGAACTTCACGTTCCGGTGTTTCAGGAGAAGAAACCCGATGAGAAAACTGATGATCAGTGGAAATTGTTACATCGACAAGTTTGTGGTTTGATGAGGCAATGGGTGGATGATAATGTGTTGCATCATATTGAGAATGAGACTAATGCTCGTTCGTTGTGGTTGAAGCTGGAGCAGTTATTTGCTCGAAAGACAGGAAACAATAAGATGTATATGATAAAAAAATTGCTTGAGTTGAGATATCAGGAGGGAACTCCGATGGCGGATCACTTGAATACATTCCAGGGGTTACTCAATAAACTATCTGATATGGGAATAAACTTTGATGAGGAAATTCATAGTTTATGGCTTCTTGGTACATTACCAGATTCTTGGGAGGTGTTCAGGATGTCTCTTTGTAACTCTACTTCCGAAGGAGTTATATCAATAGACTTAGTGAAGAACAGTGTTTTGAATGAGGAAACTAGAAGGCAGACAAATCCTAATTTTTCGCATTCAGATTTGTTGGTTACTGAGTCGAGGGGGAGAAGTTCAAATAGAGAGTCCACGAAGAACAAGAGCAGGAGCAAATCTAACAAATTTGCGAATGTGGAGTGTCATTATTGTCATAAGAAAGGGCACTTAAAGAAGAATTGCTGGTTGTTGCAGAAAGAGAGTAAGCAAGGAAAGGAGCAAGAAGATAGTAAAGAGAGAGTGACTGTTACTGAAGATGAGTTTCTTATTCTTTGTGAGAGTGATGTCATTAATGTTGCTTCCAAGGAAGGGATAGCAGGGCTGGTTGTTCAGGAAGAAACAACAGGGCTGGCTGATTACAGGATTGGTAGGGATAGCAAGGCTGGATGTTTCCAGGGCTGTCAAGATGAAGCAGGGCTAGTTGTTCAGGACTGTCGAGGAAAAGCGGAGCTGGCTGTTTCCAGGGCTGTCAAGGGGACAACAGGGCTGGCTGTTTCTCCCACCTAGTCGGAGGGGGAGTTTGTTGGGTTTTCCTCCTAGTGGGGAAACCTAGTTGGGTTTGGATTAGGAAACCAAACCCGGACCCGAGTCGAGTTTCTTTTGGTCGGTTACTTATGACGGTGGAATTAGGATTAAGGGGGAGTCTATAAATACTACCTTAACCTAATTTAGATGTGTGTGTGAAGCACCAAAGGGGAGAACACAATTAGAAACGCACAAGAGAAGAAGGGAGAGAAGGAGGTTGCCGAGAAGAGCGGGGCAGAACTTTTTCAGCACGCGCAGTCTTCGTTGTTCGGAAAATCCGACGGTGAGTTCTTCTCCGATTGAGTTGAAATTTGGCAGAACTGTTCTTGACATAGTCATCTAGTATTTGTACGGAGGGATCGTTGATTGGTCGCCGGAATCCTAGTGAATTTAGGGTCGTTTTGGGCTGCAGATTTCTGGACTGTTTTGTTCTTTCTTGTGAGGGTTTCTCCGTGTTTCTTCGTGTTTGAGATTGATTCTTTTGGGAAGGGTCTGAGTCTCGGGTGGACGTAGTCTGTAACTACTTTGCTTATCATAGTTGATTTGGTTGGACTACGAGTCCCGTGGTTTTTACTTCTCACGTTGAGGAGGTTTTCCACGTTAAAAATCGTTGTCTTATTTACTTTCAGTTCTTTGTTTATTGCTCCCACATATTCTTCTATATTATCCTCGTAACTAACACAAAGGGAAAAACTCTTGTTTCCGCTGCGCCTAAGTGCCCGTTTTTCCCAACAAACGTATGGCCTCTTATATTGGTTTCTTGTTTGTGGTGGTTGTTTATGTTGTTGTAACATTTATTTATCTACCCTGTCCTAATACAATCTTGGAACAAAAATGATTGGAAATTTTTGTGTACACTTCCTCGGATACCTCATTGCAGAGGTGACTAATAAGAGAACGGGTATTTTAATCTTTTTTATAGTCCCAAAGATACTATGAAATATCCTTTGTCTATTAGAGGGAGTACACTAGAGAGTGGTTATAGCGGACTTATATAATAAACTCAATAATCATTATCAACCCGTGTGCTGATTTTGTTTTGGCCGTGATGATGGTTTAAGACTTCTCTGAAAACTTGTCAATCTAGTTCGACGTAAACTCTTCTACATTAATGTTAGGCTGGAGTGGTAACGAAGCTATTTATATTGCGAACACGATAAAGAATGTAAAAATGAAATGTTTATGTTAGCTATGAAAA
Source organism: Eschscholzia californica (assembly GCF_041429995.1). NCBI lineage: Eukaryota > Viridiplantae > Streptophyta > Magnoliopsida > Ranunculales > Papaveraceae > Eschscholzia > Eschscholzia californica. Next base: position 5,289,817 of record NW_028238198.1, on the reverse strand, counting down.
GTTGAGATATTGAAACATTGTTGGGCAAAGAACGATTATGGTCCAAAAACAAGGTATTGTATAATACCTCTTTTAGTTTTGTTTTTCTCCCTGTTGTGCTCATACCAAACTCGAGGCCATGGCATGTTGGGAGCACTGGAAAGCATCTCAACCAACTGGGCTACAAGAGACAAGGTGACCTCAACTAATATTCCCCACAATATATGTTGGAATCGGATCAGATTTTGGATCGGTTAAAGTCGTCAAACTCAGAAACAAAGCACGCCATTGCGTTCGTCTCGTCGAGCTCTTAAGTTTAGACTCAAGAATCACTCAAATCCGATTCCGGATGAATGAGATATTCAAGTTTAAAGTTTGATCGATTTTTGGTTGATTTAGGGACTAAATCGCAATAATGAAAAGTTGGTTTGGGGGCTATTTACGCAAAGAGGACACGTCCAGATCAGACGGCCCAAATCCCAGCCGACACGTCTGTTGCTAAAGAAGTGACCCGTCACTTTACTTTCCAGCAGATGCGTCCCTAAAACCCAACAGAAGTGTCCCTTATGAATGCATCTATTCGAAACCTATTTATAGGACCCAAATCAACTCCAAATTCCAATCCGTTTTTTCCAGAGTGTCAAGCATTGTTAGAAGATCATATTAGAGTATCTAAGAGAAATATTTAGCAGACTTTTCAAGGAGTTTCATTAGCAAGAAGTTTGGTCCATTTGCATAAGTCAGAGGTTAGTATACTTTCAAGTTCGACTGCTTTCTGATTCGAAGTACCATTGAATCGAAAGGTTAATCGTTGTATCCTGGGAGACAAACGCGGGTAACTGTTTGGTACTATACAGGGTGTCAATTGTCTTAAGGAAAGAGGAATACCTCGCCTCGATTAAAAAATTATTCTTCTTCTAATCCTCCGATGTTCTTTTTCTTTTTAGTCTATCTGATTTCTTAATCAAAGACACTCTGATTTTCCAAATCATAAGTGTGTTGATTTTTTAAAGTAATAAATCAGTAAACACAGAAGGATACAATTCCTCTTTCCGATCTTAAATCGATAGTGAGATTCGACTACGAATCATCTGTTCTGGATAACAGACATTATCGGTTAGAAATACGAAAGATATTGAGTTGTTTTATTCCTTAGTTTTTCTCCATTAATTTGGAAAGAAAGTGTTTTTGATTAATTTACAAATAAAATCAAAGTAGTAACCAGTTTCACCAGTGATTCGGTTATAGACTCGCTGAGTCAACTCGTTGAATCGGTACACCGAAACCAACAATATATATATTGATTGTGATTTTCCTATGGTAATGTGTATTTTCATGAAAAACATTACATCCCTTTTGGCTAAATTTGACTCTCATTTAGGAATTATAATTGAGTTTTTTTTCAATATGGTTTTATAAGAGATAAATAAATGTTAAAATTAAGAGTGAGCATCCATTGATAGACGAACAATTTTGGCTCATAAGGAGCTGACTCGATCAAGGTTTCATATGTTAAAGTTCGATCCAATCTGGTTTGGCTCGGTTCAGTGATGAAACTTTAAATCATTCGCAAGGTAAGAAGAATGTTAACTAATAAACATTTCATTTTTTGAAGTAAGGTTTAAGCAGTTTCAAAATGATCAAGCAAGAGAAAAACCAAATTGATGGACTCATTGCGATGAGAAAGCATTTGGTATTAGTTAGTTACGTTTGGTTCGACTATTCAGCCCCTTTTGCTCGCCCATATAAAAAATCATTAATACATAAGTTATATATAAATAAAATAGTTATGCAAATCTATTTTAAAAAGGAAAATGTCTCTATATCAAATACTTATCTCCCTTCGAATCCGACTAGAGTACCTGTTTGGACAGAATTTAGAGATAGAAAGTGTGTTTTTTTTCCTAAATCTTGACAGCCCACGTACTCTGCCTGAAATAGATGTCGGGAATAGCATCAGCCATCATGGCGAAATCAACCTTACATTATGTGGAAATGAAAGAGAGAAAATCCATGATAGGTTGCTAATGGATTTGAAACTTCTACTTTGAGGGAATGAGAAGAAGTTTGCCTGTTCTTCGTGAACGGATCAATCTCCATCTTTGTTTGACAAGAAACCAACTTTCAGTCTCCTCTCAAAATTTGAAAAATAAACATGTTAACTAAATCTTGGCTTAAATAAGATTGAGAACCTTTGGGGAAGGACAAAAGTTGTACTAAATAATTGCCTAAGAATGCATTCTATAGTACATAGGCTGTTTCAAGGAGAGATGGGAAAGAGTTAAAGTTGAGAACAATTTTGTTTGAGAAATAGAACTATGAAAACTTGGGATTATCTCATCAAAAAAAAAAAAAAAAAAACTTGTGATGTTTATTCTTAGTCAAGCTCATGCTAAATCATAAATAATGTTGGTTTGCCTTGGTCCTTAACTTGTCTTGTTTTGTTTCAAGATTATTATTCAATTTATAACCTGAATGCGAAATTGACACATCTTTTCTATAAAAAAAAAAGTAGAGGTACTTTATATTAACTTTTTAGTTGTTTCTTGTCCTTCCTCATTCACACCAAACCCTAAACCCGTGGCACGTTGACAACACTTAAAGTTCTCAACCAACTGAGCTGCAAGAGGCATGTGAAACGTACGTGTTTTGTTAACGTATTTTAAGTTATTCTGATTGTCCTATCATAGTGTACACTTTCATGAATTAATTTGTTTTTAACCAAAACTAAATTACAATTTGGAAAAGCAATGTCTTAAAACCTGGTTTGCTGAAGAAACAAATGAATACAAAAATCTTTTATATAATCAAAATATGCGGTAATAAATTTAGACTCCAAATCTTTTTAAAAGGTGTTTTTATTTTTCTCATTGTCTATATCTATTTCGTATTCTTTGTGTGAATTTGAGTTGCTTGGTTGATTCAAATGCAAACCTAATATCGTCCAAATCAACAATTTAGATAAGTTATATACCACGAGTCTATAAAAAACAAACATGATGAATTTAACGAGATACTGGCTTTCAAATAGCTACTAGTTTCAAGTCTAATTTAGAAAAAAAAAAGTAAAGACCAGTTTCTTTTTTTTCGTAAAAGAACAAATAAACACTACCCAAAACACAATATCAACCTTACAGTAACATTGAATACATAGTAGCTAGACTATACCTAAAGAATACATGTGCAAAATTAAAGATAGAAAATACTTAATTTTGCTAAAAAAAAATTGTTGTGTAAATAATAATATACCAAACTAATCTATGAGAATATTAAAAGTAAACTGTCTATTGCAATAATAATATAGATTTTAGCTTCACCTGAATAAAAATCTTAGATCCTTCCGCTGTTTAATTGATAGCGAGAATCATCAGCTCATCCAGTATTGTAATCATTGAAGTAATATGCAAGTCCGATTAGGCTAGGATAATTTCCATCAGTAGGACGATCATGAGTTTCGGGAAGGTAGTACCCATAACCGGCATCATAATAACCACCTTCAATAGGCCTTGTTTTTGGAGTTTTAAGATCAGCAGGAGAAGGACAAGACTCGTAACTGTAATGTTTAGGATTATCAGGAGGGTAATAAGGGTTAACATATGGACTCTGATATTGGTTTCTTGTTTGTGGTGCTTCTTGTTGTTGTTGTTGTTGTGTTAGAGAGTCTACTCCACTCGGCTAAACCGAGTGGATTAGTCCATAGTTAGGAAAAGGATTCCTAGTATTATTAGGAATCCTAATGCTATTAGGATTGTTGTATTAGATAAAGTTTAGTGAGTTTTATATTTCTAAAACTTCTTCAATGTAAACCTATATAAAGAGATCCATGCATAATGTAATAAACAAGTTGTAGTGTAATAAAGCAATGTATTTACCTATCTCTCTATCTCTCTCACACAACAACAACAACAAGCTCACCATCATCATCTTCTTCTTCTTCTTCTCGGTACAACCGAGTATCTCAATCACTACCACTCGGTTATAACCGAGTAGTGTCATCATCATCCCTCGGTCATAACCGAGAGTCTCAAGCTGCTAACCTCGGTTACAACCGAGAGCCACTCATCATCTCCCTCGGGTTCAACCGAGAGGTATCCAAGCTGCTCATCCCTCTCGGCTTTCACCCGATCATCTCCTCTATAACTCAACTCAATTCGAGTTATATACATAAAAGGTATTTATCGTTTCACATGGTATAAGAGCCTTCAATTTTTTTTTCTCTTGAATCATGACTACTCCCGAAGTCTCCGAAACTTCTCAAATTCATGCAACCACTAATAGTGGACCGTTTGAGGTTCATCACTCGGATTCTCCCACTACTATCATCATCACACCGCTTTTAACCGGTGATAACTATTCCTCATGGTCACGAGGAATGTCAAAAGCCTTACGAGCTAAAGGCAAACTCGGTTTTGTTGATGGAAGTATCGATAAACCTACCGATCCTAACGAACTAGAACAATGGGGACGATGTAACGACCTTGTTTCTAGTTGGCTTATTAATTCGGTTGATCCACCTCTTCGATCATCAATATTATATGATGAGACGGCTTATGATATATGGCATAATCTCTATGACCGTTTTCATCAACGGAATGCTCCAAAGATTTTCCAACTCAAGAGAGCAATTTCTTGTCTTAAACAAGACAATTTCGATGTTTCCACATACTTTACCAAACTCAAGGCTCTTCAAGATGAACTCAACTCTTTGCTAATTACCGAGCCTTGTACATGTGGTCATGGTAGATCCTTGGTTGAACGAACAAATCAAGATAGAGCTATGGAGTTTCTCCAAGGTCTTAATGACCGATTCTCCTCAATTCGGAGTCAAATTTTGTTGATTGAACCATTCCCTTCTATTCTTCGAATTCATTCTCTTATTAAACAAGAAGAGGTTCAACAAAACATTGTTTCTCCTATGAATATAGATAACAATGCTGCTGCCCTAGCCGTTGGTTCCAATGAATATAATCAAAATCGGTCCTATGGTTCCGATAAACAAAGACCAAAACGACAACGACCGTTTTGTGATCATTGTAAACTCCATGGCCATGATATTTCCACATGCTACAAACTCCATGGTTACCCACCAAACTACGGTCAACGTGGAAGACCACGTTCTCGGCAAGATCCGGCCACCAACTCGGTCACACATCAAACCGATGTGGGGGTGCCTACAGCAACATCCCTTACTCCGGAGCAATATCAATCGGTTTTGGCTTTGTTAGATCAACACAAACAGCCCACAACCTCTATCCGTCTCAACAAGGATCCACTTGTTAACCTCACCGGTAAGTATACTCCTTCTTCTCACCCTCCTTGGGTTATTGATTCCGGTGCCGCTAAACATATATGTTCGGTTTTATCCCGTTTTTCTTCCTATTCTCTTGCTCCTCCGGATTTATTTGTTAGATTACCCGATGGATCAAGAGTTAAAGTCCACCATATTGGTTCGGTTTATTTTTCCAATAATTTTTATTTAAAAGATGTGCTTCATATTCCATCTTTTCAATTTAATCTCATATCTATATCTCAAATTTCTAAATCTCTTCGTTGTACCGTCTTATTTGACAATGACTTATGTCTTTTTCAGGACCGAACAACGAAGATGGAGATTGGGCATGGTAGTCTTCATGACGACCTTTATTTTCTTCGCACGGAGCGTCAAATTTTTTCCGTTTCCAATTTAGTCCAAGATAAATCTAGTCATGAGTCTTTTTCTTTATGGCATTGCCGTTTAGGCCATCCATCTTTTTCTCGTTTTCAATTTTTTAATTCAAGACTTCCATGTATGAATTTTAAATTCTTATCTAATAAAGTGCCGTGCGATGTTTGTCCACTTTCTAAGCAATGTCGATTGCCTTTTCCTACTAGCACTACTTCTTCCACTCATATATTTGAGTTAGTTCATGCCGATATATGGGGTCCTTTTCCGGTTCCCTCCACCTCCGGGTGTCGTTATTTTTTGACCCTTGTTGACGATTTTTCTCGTTGTACTTGGATATTTCTCCTAAATTCTAAATCGGATTCTACCGTACAAATTAGGAATTTCTCAAATTATGTTCACACACAATTTGAGTGTGGAATAAAAACAATTAGATCGGACAATGGTTCCGAGTTCATAAATCATTCTCTACAAAGTTGGTTTCTTGAAAAGGGGATTATCCATCAACGAAGTTGTACTTATACCCCCCAACAAAACGGTGTTGTAGAACGAAAACATCGCCATATTCTTGAGGTCGCTAGATCTTTACGACTTCAAGCTCATCTTCCTCTTTCTTTTTGGGGAGAATGCGTTCTAACCGCCGTCTATCTCATTAATAAACTACCCACACCAATCCTTGATGGGAAATCCCCTCATGAAATTCTCATGGGTACTCCTCCGAATCTTTCACACTTACGTGTATTCGGATGCCTTTGCTATGCCCGTATCCCTTTGGTCAAGACCAAGATGGATGCCCGGTCTTCCGCCGGCATCTTTCTCGGCTATCCAAGTGGACAAAAGGGTTACCGTATCTACGACATATCTACTCAACGTATTTTCATCTCAAGAGACGTTACGTTCTTCGAGAACCATTTTCCGATGGCTTCTCCATCTCCGGCACAAGCTCCTCACGTCGACCCGTCTCCATCCCTCTCTATAGATGATGACGGCACTTTTGATTTTCCGGTTACTGCCGAGCCTTCCACCGATTCACCGGTAGACAGCAGCAGGTTCACTGAAGAACCCACTGTCCCTGTCGTCCCGGTTGTGGATACAGCTTCGGGGGTGCCTGCAGACACCCCTGCTGCTATACCTTCGGGGGTGCCGACAGAAGTTCCTGCTTCCCCTACGGGGGTGCCGACAGATCTTTCTGACGAGCTCCCTGGTTCAGGGGTGCCGACAGAACATTCTGACGGACAACCCACTTCAGGGGTGCCGACAGAAACCCCTATTCACAATCCCGGCCCGGTCACCTCTCTTTCACCGACCGTGACCGGTGATCTCACTTCCGGCGCTCCCGCCGTTGACACCGGCAGACCGGTTCGGTCTCGTCAACCACCTAGTCACCTCAAAGACTATGTTTGCTCCAACACCACTACCGTCAAGTACCCACTTGAAAACTATTTTTCTATCAATTCTTTTTCGACATCTCATCAACAATTTCTTTCCTCGGTCCTATCCTCGACCGAACCCACTTCCTTCACCCAAGCAATGAAATCTTCTCATTGGAAAGAAGCCATGGCTAAGGAAATTTCGGCCTTGGAAGAAAACAAAACATGGACACTCACCAACTTACCACCCGGCAAGAAGCCTATTGGTTGTAAGTGGGTGTATAAAATAAAGTTCAAGCCCGATGGCTCCATAGAACGCTATAAAGCTCGCTTAGTGGCTAAAGGCTATACTCAAATAGAGGGCTTGGACTACAATGATACCTTTGCCCCGGTTGCTAAACTAGTAACCGTTCGAGTACTTCTCTCTCTCGCCGCCATTAAAGGCTGGTCTCTCCATCAATTGGACGTTAATAATGCTTTTCTCCAAGGCGATCTCCATGAGGAGGTTTACATGAAACTTCCCCCCGGATTTTCATCTAAGGGGGAGTCTAAAGTATGCCGCCTCCATAAATCTCTTTATGGTCTCAAACAGGCTTCCCGTCAGTGGTTTTCAAAATTTTCCTCCGTTCTAATTGAACGTGGCTTCTCTCAATCTAAGAGTGATTATTCACTTTTCACTTTTCGTTCCCCCTCCACTCAGATTTATGTTCTAGTCTATGTGGATGATATCATTATCACAGGAAATAATGATCATGCTATTTCCAAGTTAAAATCATTCTTAAATAATGCCTTCTCCCTAAAAGATTTAGGACGTCTCCAGTACTTCCTTGGTATTGAAGTTTCTCGTTCGTCACAAGGCATTTTTCTATGTCAAAGAAAATATGCACTTGATATTTTAAAAGATTCTGGACTAACCGCTGCACGTCCCTCTGAGTTCCCTATGGAACAGAAACTTCGCCTTAGTCCCACTGACGGTACACCATTGTCGGATCCGTCAGTTTACCGTCGCCTAATTGGCCGGCTTCTCTACTTAACAGTTACACGGCCAGATATCGCTTTTGCTGTGAATAACCTTAGTCAGTTCATGCAAACACCTAGTCAGGTACACCTAGACGCCGCCCATCGCGTACTACGATACTTGAAAGGTACCCTTGATAAAGGAGTATTTTTATCCGCAAACAGCTCTCTACATATCACAGGTTACTGTGACTCAGATTGGGCTGGTTGTCCTTCGACCCGTAGATCGACTACAGGATATTTTACAATGTTGGGATCTAGCCCACTTTCATGGAAATCAAAGAAGCAACCCACCGTTGCCAAGTCTTCGGCAGAAGCAGAATATCGAGCTTTAGCCATCCTCACATGCGAATTACAATGGCTCAAGTATTTATTACTTGACTTTGGAATTGATCACTCGGATCCGATGACAGTTTATTGCGACAACAAAGCCGCTCTCCACATTGCTGATAATCCAGTATTTCACGAACGTACCAAACACATTGAGATAGATTGCCACATCGTTCGTGAGAAGATCAAAGATAACGTCATTGCCACGCGCTTTACAAGTTCAGATTCTCAGCTTGCAGATATATTCACCAAACCACTCGGGGCAGAACCGTTCAAGAACATTATTGGCAAGTTAGGCGTTACTTCCATTTCCGCTCTAACTTGAGGGGGAGTGTTAGAGAGTCTACTCCACTCGGCTAAACCGAGTGGATTAGTCCATAGTTAGGAAAAGGATTCCTAGTATTATTAGGAATCCTAATGCTATTAGGATTGTTGTATTAGATAAAGTTTAGTGAGTTTTATATTTCTAAAACTTCTTCAATGTAAACCTATATAAAGAGATCCATGCATAATGTAATAAACAAGTTGTAGTGTAATAAAGCAAGGTATTTACCTATCTCTCTATCTCTCTCACACAACAACAACAACAAGCTCACCATCATCATCTTCTTCTTCTTCTTCTCGGTACAACCGAGTATCTCAATCACTACCACTCGGTTATAACCGAGTAGTGTCATCATCATCCCTCGGTCATAACCGAGAGTCTCAAGCTGCTAACCTCGGTTACAACCGAGAGCCACTCATCATCTCCCTCGGGTTCAACCGAGAGGTATCCAAGCTGCTCATCCCTCTCGGCTTTCACCCGATCATCTCCTCTATAACTCAACTCAATTCGAGTTATATACATAAAAGGTATTTATCGTTTCACATGTTGTTCTTCTTCTTCTTGTGGTTGTTCTCGATTAGGACTATTACTTCCTTCGCTTATATATCTTATGATCTCTCTCTTGTATTCTTCTTGTGGTTGTTCTCGATTAGGACTATTACTTCCTTCGCTTATATATCTTATGATCTCTCTCTTGTATTCTTCTTGTGGTTGTTCAATTTGGTCGCTATTTACTTCTTTTATGTTTTCTTCCATAAATACTTCTTTTGTGTTCTTTCCTGTCAAACAACAAACTAAAGAAAAGTTGAAATAAATGTGATTTTCTAATTAAGTTGTACAAAAAAGAAACTCTAGAAATAAGAAATCTTACACATGTCTTCCTTCACCCAGTGGCCCTTTATTTCTCTTAGGAATTCGACAATGTAAATATAAGAAGTTGGGTTAGGTTTAAGTTATATATAACTACATAATAACTATATTAAGAGAAAGTAAATTTTATTTTGGAAATAGAGGTATACTTTGTTGGCAGGAAATCTTACAACACAAAGTTGAGAAGGAACTATTAAATTCAGTTTGGTAACAATATTATGTAATTTTGCTAAATTTGAGAAACCTAAATCCAAAACATTCCTATCTATAACCATGGTATTGCTGGAAAGGTTATGGTCCAAAAAGAAGGTATTTTATAATACCTATTCTTGTTTTCTTCTTCTTTTTCTTCTCGTGTGTACCTAGCCTCGAACCCAAGATGTTGGGAGCACTAATGAAGCATCTCAACCAACCGGGCTACAAGAGGCTAGGTGGCTTACCCTACCATTTTCCAGTATATATCTATATATTTGGGACTTTGGGACACCTATAATAGTGTATATTTTCATGAATTAGTTCCTTTTTAACTAAACTTAAGTCTGATTTAGGAATTATATATGACTTTTTTTTTTCTTCTTAAATATGGTGTTTTAAACGGATAAATAAAGGTTAAAACTGAGGATGATTGCTCGCTGAACATTTTTGGTTCATAAGGAGCCGACCAGTTTAAGGTTTCATATGGTAAATTCTAATACAGTTTGGTTTCGTTCAATTAAGTTGAAATCGACGTGATGCACACAATGATTTCAACAAATCGCTTTTTTCACGTTTATTTCAAGAGAGATCTACATTACATAACATATAATTCTAAATTACGTAAAAGATTTCATTTTGTGATGAAACTTTAAATCAATCACATAAGAAGATTGTAAAGTAATAAACATTTCATTTCTTAAGGTGCAGTTTGATCAGTTTCAAAATGCTCAAGCTGAAATAAGACCGGTGATGGATTCGATTTCATTAGGATGAGAAAGCATTTTGTTTTGAGCAGTAATGCTTGGTTCGACTATTTCAAAAACCCTTTTTGGCTCACCCATATCGAAAAAGTCATTAGCAGATAAGTTACATATAAATAAAACATATAATCAAATACAAATCTATTTAAAAAAAAACGTCTTTATGTCAGACACGTTTTCCGATCCAATCTCGCGTGGAATACGTGTCCCGACAGAATTTAGAAAGAAAAAATATTTCAATTTCTCTCTAAATCTTGACAGAACACGTCCTCTTGCTGAAATAAATGTCAGGCATAACATCATGGCGAAAACAACCTTACATTAATACGTGCCCGCTGCTAAATATAATGAAAGGAAAAAGAACATGTGAAAAGTGAAAGAGATAAAAACCTTGATGGTTGCCCATTAATGAATGTGCTTCTTCTACTTTAGGGAATGAGAAGAAGTCTATATTATTCTTCTTCAACCGATCAATTTCCATCTTTGTTTGACAAGAAACCAACTCTTGGTCTTCTCAAAAGATCAAAAAAATATTAATAATTGATGAAGGGTCTCCTTGTTACGTAGGAAATGATAAGATGTGAATATAAATTTTTTCTGATAGAAAAAAATCAATTTTTTTCTGATAGAGTAATAATAAATATTTTCTCATATCAAATTAAGCTTTAAAATGTTTGATATGGTTGTAGAAAGTTCAAAAATACCTTTAGAAAGTAATATAAATTCCTTCAACAAAAAAAAGGTAATACAATTGGACCTTTTTGAGTGTGTACTTTTGGGTTTTTTGGGTCATCCAACCCCAAAAATGGGTGTCCACCATCTTCTATCCCTAAACTATGAAAACCAGATCTTCTCTGAACCAATCAGAGATTTGATGCTCTTAGAGCATAAATTGAGAAAGCATAGGTCTCTAGGGGAGAAAGAATGTGATACAACGTAAATTACATCATCTGGTGAAGAGAGAAATAACCTAGAACCACAACATTCAGACAACATAACAGCAAAAAAGTCGACTTGTGGTTGATGAATCTGATACAAAAAGAAGAAGAAAACCCACCAAAATTGAATTAAAAATATTTGTATAGATTTTGGATATGATCACTTTATCAACCGGTATGTGTTCGTTATCTTTATTAGGGGTTCTATTCAGATCAATTACTACTGTGATTTCTGTAATTTAATCTGTTAACTTATATTATGCTTCCACAGTGATTCTAAGGTTTATTCAATCGAACAACCATGTCTTTCCGACCGAACACCAGAACTAAGAAGAAGAAGACATGGTTGAGATCTAAATGAATAATAGAGAAAAAAATCGATTCGTTTTATGGAATAGTAAGTAAGAAATCAATTTCCCCATCTAAAAGGTGGTATACATTTTTGGACTATTTTCACACATTTTTACTACGAAATTGGTTTTCACAACCAAAGTGGCCAACAAATAGTGGAAAATCAATTTTCTTACGACAACAGATTTTTATCATTTAGTCTGAACCACCCGTAATCTTGTCTTATTCATTGTTGAGATCATACTAAGTCATGGTTGTTGGCTTTCTCACTCACTTGTCTGGTTTTATTTCAAGATTAAAACTGAATTTATAATCTGAACGTGTAATTAACGTATTGTTTTATATAAAAAGTAGGTATTTTATAATACCTTCAAGTTATTTTTTATCGTTCCCCTTGTACCAAGCCTTGAACTTGTGACATATTGGTGCACTTAAAGATCTCACGCAACTCAACTACAAGAGGCATGTGAATTTCACGTATAAGTTTCTTAACGTATTCTAAGTTAAGAAACAACCAGCAACCCTTGGTTGGAGTGTTAAAAGGTATAGTCTTCCACTTCAGAGGTCAAGAGTTCAAGTCACTAAACATTAAAAAAATATATTCTAAGTTGTTTTGGTTGTTTTATCATAACGTACATTTTCATTTACTATTAATTTGCATTTAACTAAACAAAATTATAATTCGGGAAACAGATATGTGTTAAAATATAATTTGCTACAAAGATAAATGTATGCAAAAATCTTTATACAATTAAAATGTTTTTAGATAAATTTGGGGAATTTGGCCAAAACTCCCTAAGAAATTATGTTTTTGGTTAAAAAGGATTTATCAAAGTTTTTTAGGCTTCACCTCCCTGATGGCAATTATGTAATTTTCAATTTCAGTAAAAAGACCAACCTAACCCTAGTCTAAGAAAATACCTTGCAAACACCTTGCACTTGCAAACACTTTGCACTGCCTTGCAAACACCTTGCAAAGCCTTGCAAACACCTTGCAGAGCCTTGCAAACACCTTGCATGGTTTTTGCAAACACCTTGGATAGCCTTGCAAACAAATTGCAGAGCCTTGCGAACACCTTGCAGAGCCTTGCAAAAACTTTGCAGAGCCTTGCGAACACCTTGCAGGACTTTTGCAAATACCTTGCACAACCTTGCAGAGCCTTGCAAAGCTTTGCAAATACCTTGCAGAGCCTTGCAAACACCTTGCAGAGCCTTGCAAAGCCTTGCAAACACCTTGCAGAGCCTTGCAAACACCTTGCAATGCCATGCAAATGGTTGCAAATTAGTTTTGAATTGATTTAACATGAAATTTGTTACAAATTATTATATTTTGTCTAATAGAATGTTGTATCGAAAAACTAGCTAAAACCCCTACAAATTCATTATAGTCATTTTATAAGCTCTAGCACCATCATTTTACTTTTCTTCGAAAAACTTCCAAAGCTTTCATGAAATTCTCAATTTGAACATAAATACCAATCATGATTGTCCAAGAAAAAAATATTTCTCACAAGAATTTCATCTAACAACTTTATAGCTATTTCAACCAACCTACGTCTTGTATAACCAACTAACGTTGCATTCCAAGCAACAACATCTCTTTCAAGCATTTTATCAAACACATTGCTTGCATCAACTATACTTTCACAACTTTCATATAAATCCAACAAATAAGTTTGAACATAAACATCAAAACTAACAAATTGTTATCCATCATTCATAACTCAATGAAAATAAAGCAATGAAGAAGTTGGATTATACCTTGAAACACTATCAAATTCTCCTTTCATTGAAAGTATATAAAACTTTCTCTCTCTAGAATTTAGAACCAAAAACTAAATCAAACCCCTTAAAAGCCTCTTCAAACAACAAGCAAATAGATTAAATCACCAAAACCTAAAAACATTAACCTATCTTATAGCCAAAATCAATTCAAACCCCAGAAATTTTAATCGGCGTCGACAATCCAACTCAGTTCGTTCATGAGAAAAACTCAAGTTCTTGATTTATTAGTTAGATTATTACTAGGTATTTCTAATTGAATGAAGGGTATTTTTGACTCTTAAAAAGTTGGTGCCTTTAAAAATGTCCTTGAAGCCTATTTTTATAACTTACTTGGGGCCTAGCTAGTTAAAAAGATGGGTTGTCTTTTTAACAAAAAAATACAAGAAATTGGGCCTCCTGCCCAATTTCCTGTTGTATGAATCTGGGTTACCTGGTCGATTCAACTTGGTCCAATATCAACTCAAATTAGCAATGTAGGTGAGTTAGATATCGCGAGTCTTTCTACCATGGTAAGAAAGAATTATTAGGTTAAGTTTGGAAACAATATATAAAGCTTGGGATGTTTCTAATTTTCCATGATTCTTCCCTCAAGGAAGACTTTCTAGTTGATGATCCGCCCTACAAGCTCCTCATTGCTTTTCGTTCTGGATATATGGTTCTGAGTTATTCTATTGTATCTGTTATCTATATCTTGTAGCATATAATAGTAATTGATTCTAATGTTTTGAATCTGATTTCAGGGCTATGAGGTGTAGCCATTAATGAGCATGGACATGTTTGAGTTTGATTCTCTGTTTGAGACTTTGAGGTTATGGATCACCTCTCTGAATTCTGATCCTGGTGAAGTGACAAACTTATTAATGAGCCTTTCTGTATGCATGTGTTTTTAATATCGTAGATTACCAACAGAAATTCGGATTCCTATTGCAGTTGTTCGACTAATAAAAAACGTTTATTTCACATTGGAAATGTTTCTTGGGTTTTTTAGTTGTTTGTAAGTAATCCTACTAATGGAAGGAATAAAAAATCCCAAGCCTCCTTTGATATCGAAATCTTCAATTGATGTATGCACATAGGAAATATATAGTCCTTAAAACAAAACGTGGACGGCAGGATTCGAACCTGCGCGGGCAAAGCCCACATGATTTCTAGTCATGCCCGATAACCACTCCGGCACGTCCACTTGGATATAATTTTTGTATATTCTGTAATAATAAAGAATCCTCGTTTTGCCTGTCGAAAGAGAGCCAAGAAGGGAGAGTGACGGGGAGGGAAATAAGCACGGGCGTATTCAAGATTAATATTTTAATTTAGCTAAGAAACAAATATTTATAATAGTTATTTTTTATTTAGTAGAACAAACTTTTGCACTTTATAATTTGTTCTCTATTTGAACAATCAGTTTACTAAGTGAGACATTCATGATTCATAATTTTACATAAAATATTAGATAAAACTATGAGTTTTTTTAAGTGATGGGGGAAAAAGGTCGCGATAACAACTGAAAATTTGGTGATGATACGAATCAAATCATTAGTTCAATTCACACCCCTCTATATAATACCGCCGGAAAGAAAAACTCTTTGAACCCAAAACATCGACAAAACATAGGCCCTTTCAAGGAGAGATAGGAAAGAGTTAAAAATTTTAACAATTTTGTTTGAAATGTACAAATATAGATACTTCGTTATTCCTATTCCTTGTTGATCTCATGCTAACTCATAATTATTGGTTTGGACCTCACTCACCAGTTTGGTTTTATTTCAAGAGTATGATTGCCTTTATTATCTTAATGTTAAATTCACACTTTTTTTTTCTATAAAAAGGAGGTATTTTAGAATACCTCTTAGTTTGATTTTGTCGGCCGGAGAAATACCAAGTCTCGAATCCGTGACATATTGGGAGCACTTAAATATGTCACCCAACTGAGCTACAAGAGGCTGGTGAATTTCACGTTCGTATTTCTTGACGTGTTTTAAATTGTTCAGATTGTCCTGTCATAGTGAAGATTTTCATTTACTAAAACAGAATTATGCTGGGAAATAGAAATGTGTTTAAATTTGATTTGCTAAAAAGATAAATGAATGCAAAAATCTTTTATACAATTAAATTTTGTGTAAATAAATTTGGACTCAAAATCTATTTAAAGTGGTGTTTTTTATTTTTCTCATTGCCTATGTCTATTTTGTCTGATTATTCTGAATTTGAGTTGCCTGGTTAATTCAAATAGACCTAATATCAAACCCAAATCAACAATTTAGATGAGTTATATACAGGGTTGGGATTTTTGTCCCTTGCCCAGATCTGCCAACAGACGTCTGTCCGCGAAGGTTCGTGGGCACTCGGTAACCGGTTCGAACCCCACCGTTGGAGAAGGGGGAAGTGGACGGACGCGGGTCTGGTGTCCACCTGACCGAAAGACTGTCCATGAGTTCGGAAGTTAACCCGTCTGGTTGTTCACTAAGATTAAATTGGTAAGCCCGTTCATATAACTACCGGTCTGACCGAATACATTTTGTACCTCAGATTAACTAGTGTTTAATATGAACCATTAGATTAACTAGGGTCAGCATATTAATCAGGTCTTGGAATTTCTAACTCTAAACTTTTTATTTCTTCTCCTATAATAAACTGGAGCTCTCTCCGTCTTTCGTATCCTCCTTAGTTCTCCGGTTATTAAATCCTAATCAATAATCCCTAATGACCTAACTTGAATCAAATCGAAGACTGATTATGTAGTTCTTTTGTTCTCGTCAATTGATTTTCTGAAGATCTCTTCTTCGAAGATCTTCGCGGACTCCTCTCTTCGAGATCTTGACTCTTTCATCTTTGACGAGATCAATTTCAAGATTTGGCTTCCAAAATTGAAAGAATTCGAACCCATCCCACCCTATTTAGTAACAAGTTTAGCTTACGACTTCTCCAGAAAAAATACGAAAAAAAACTAAAATTAGAAAAGTACGTACCTCGATGATCAATTTCTCTTCAATGCTTCCAAGATTTGGCTTCCAAGATTGAAAAAAAAGACACCCCACTATTTCCTGGTGAAAGTTTCTCATACCCATAATCATCTGTATCATTTCCTTTCTTTCCAATACAAAGATCCATAATCTTCTAAGTTGCCTCAACTGTTGGGTGGTAAGGAAGATTATAGATTTATATAACTTGAAAGTTATTTGCTTGCTAGGTAATTTGATTTTTTTTAGATTTTTCTGACTTGTTTTTTACTTGATTAAACACATTACAAAACACCTCTTTTTATAGTAGAGGATTTAGCCATCTAGCAAACCCTAGAGACTTCCACATTGGAACTTACAAGACAATCAATACATAGTCTAAGCTTATCTTATAGTCTAATCTTATCTCTAGTTAAACTTTGCTAGACTCGTCTACCTTAAAGACTACCACAACCTATTAACTTTCATCTAGAATTTTCTAATACATATGACAATTACAAATTACATCTTTTTTAATACGCCTTCTTAATTTGTAATTTGCATGTAGTTCTTGAATTTGAAATTTTTTTCCGTTGTAATAGCTTTTGTGAAGATGTCGGCCCATTGCTCATTGGTATTGACAAATTGAAGTTGAATTTCTTCTTGTTGTACCAAATTGCGAATGAAATGATGACGAAGTTCAATATGCATCGTGCGGTTGTGAAAAACCAGGTTTTTTGTCATTGCTATTGCGGACATATTATCACAAGAGATAGTTATCGGACCTTGTTCCTTTTGAAATAAATCTTCTAAAATTCTCCTAATCCATACGACTTCACATGATGCATAGGTAGCGGCAATATACTCCGCCTCCGCTGATGATAAAGCAATAGTCTTTTGCTTTTTTGATGCCAAGCAATAACTTTAGATCCCAACTTAAAAACACATCCGGACGTACTTTTCCTATCATCAAGAGAACCAACCCAATCACTGTCAGTAAAACCAACTAATTTATTTTCATCTTCAGTCACATATTTAATTTCATGATTTTTTATTCCTTAACAGCATAAAATACGCTTGGCAGCGGCATAGTGAATTTTACTTGGCTCACTCATAAATCTAGAGATGAGACTGACGAGATAAACAATATCTGGCCTTGTATTTGTTAGATAAATAAGAGACCCAACCAGACTTCGTTAAATTTTTGGATCGACCTTAGGTGCTCCATCATTTAATTGTAAATTTTCATTTACACCAATAGGTGTAGCAACAGGCTTGCAATTTGACCTTTGAAATCTTTTCAATAAGTCTTCAACATATTTCTCTTAGGAAATAAAGATTTCTCCTTTTGATTGACGAACTTGAATTCCGAGAAAATATTTCATGAGACCCAAATCTGTCATCTCATATTCCTTCATCATGGATTTCTTGAATTCTTCAACCATCCTTAGATTTGTGTTTGTAAAATTATTTCCTTCTTTCTTCACATATAAAGATGGTTCACATTTGCGTTTCTGAAAAATACTTTGTTGAAAGTATCCGTCAATTTTACTATTCCATGCTCGGGGGGCTTGTTTTAAGCCATATAAGGCTTTTCTAAGCTTGTGTACTTTATTTTCTTCTCCTTTTACTGTGTATCCTTCAGGTTGCTCGACATAAACTTCTTCTTCCAATTCTCCATTTAAAAAAGCTGATTTGACATCAAGTTGAAAAACTTGTAAATTTTTTTGAGCAGCTGATGCAAGAACAATTCTGATCGTCTCCATTCTTTAATTGTACCGGAGCAAAAGTTTCATTAAAGTCGATACCGGGTTGTTGAGAATAACCCTTTGCAACTAGGCGAGCCTTATGCTTTTTAATTGATCCATCTTCATCTAATTTGGTCTTGTAGATCCAGTTTAATCCAACATCTTTTTTCTTTTGGAGGTTCTATAAGTTCCCAAGTTTGATTTTTTTTCAATCGTTGCGAATTCTTCATTCATGGCATCCTACTTCATCTTTTTCAGCTTCTTTAAAATTTTGTGGTTCATAAGTGAAGAAAGAAAATCCACATGATTCGTAGATATCATTTAGAGACGTGTCTTTCTTGGAGGTGATTCGGAATCTGAAGAATCTTCATCAAAATTTGGAGAATTTTCAAATCCTCCACTTTCAGAAATTTGTGGCATCTCAGATAAATTTGATGAAGGAGAACTTTGATCTTCTTGTCAATCACTAATTTGGAAAAATTCAGATTTATTTTCAATTTGAGAAGAACTTTCTTCCCATTCCCATGATTTCATTTCATCAAAAATAACATCTCGGGAAATTACCTATTTATTAGAGATGGGATCAAGAAGACGTTAACCTGTGGATTCATTACTATAACCAATGAAGATGAATTTCTCACCCTTCTCATCAAATTTTTCGTTTCTCAATGGAATATGAGAATATGCAAAACACCCAATTTTTTTTTAAAGAATATACTTGAGGCATTTTCCTATGCCAAGCTTCAAATGGAGTAATATTTTGAACTGCCTTTGTTGGAGACCGATTTACTAAGAATACCGATGATTTACTGCCTCAGCCCACAGATTGTTTGGAAGCCCTTTTCCCTTCAACATGCTCCTCGCCATTTCTGCAATTGCCCAATTCTTTCTTTCCGCCACACTATTTTGTTGTGGGCTATAACGAACTGTGATCTCTCTTTTAACTCCTTTTTCTTTGCAATAATTCATGAAGAGTTTATAAATAAATTCCCCGCCTCGATCAGTTCTGAGAGTCTTTAATTTTTTACCACTTTGTCTTTTTACAAGGGCCAAAAATTCTAGAAAAAAACCAAATACTTTTGATTTTTGCTCAAGAAAATAAATCCACATCTTCCGAGTATAATCATTAACAAATAAGAGAAAATATCTCTTACTACTAAGTGAAGGTGTTTTAGTCAGTCCAAAATTATCGGCATGTACCAATTCAAGTGGTGCACGTGCTCTTAAAGAGACTTTTAGAAAAGGAAGCCTATGCATTTTTCCGTAAATACACCCTTCACAAATTTCACCATTTTTTGAGATGTAAGGAGGACGAACAACCATATGTTTATCTTTTAATAATTTCAACCCTCTATGATTCCGATGACCATATCTCAAATGCCAAATATAAGCCATATCAACTTCACTTTTGAATGAAACATTCTCACATTTTGACATGATAAGATAGAAAACATTATTTGAGGTCATTTGGACAGTAGCTACAATAAGATTAGTTCTTTAATCAACAATGTCACATTCTCCGTTGTCAAAATAGAGAGAGTAATTTTTCCTCATGAATTGCCCAACACTTAAGAGATTTTGTGTTATACCGGGAACATAAAGAACATCATGAATAAATTTATCAACTTTATTTGTAGCTACTGCAATCATACCTTTTCCTCGGGCAGGTTTTAATTTTTCATCACCAAGCTTTACTTGAGTAGAAACATTTTTCTCAAGTTCTACAAATAATTCTCTATTTCCTGTCATATGATGGCTGCATCCGCTATCCAAATACCAAATATCCAATGGGGGTGTTTCAACATTCATGCAAGAAAATAATTGTGCTTCTTGTTTTTCTTTAGTAAAACTAGCTTCACTTTTTCTTTTTTGAAACCAACAATCTATTTGAGAATGACTGAGAATTTTGCATTTGGTGCATTTAGACCGGCATTCCTTAGTTTCATGACCAACTTTTTTGCAACAGAAACAATAAGGAGCGGAATTGCCTTGAGAATTTTTTGTGTTGACGAACTTCCCTCGATTGTTATTTTCCTTGAGATTGGAAAGAACCTTGTCCTTCTTGATGTTTTTCAAAAGAATTTCTTTTTTGAAAAAATTTACTTCATTTTCTTTGTTGTTTGAACACTTTGTTTTCTGAAATATTAATTTTTGACTGAAATGCTTGCTCCGCCGGACTACTTTGATATCTATTGATTCTACTTTCATGAGATTCAAGAGAACTAATTAGTTCATAAAAAGAGAGAGAAGACAAATCTTTGGATTCTTCAATTGTGGCTACAACATGATCGAATTTTTGAAGTAGACTTCGAAGAATTTTTTGGACGATTTTTTTGTCGTCGATAGTATCTCCAAGACTTCTAATTTTGTTAATAAGTTCAGTAACACTAGATGAAAAAAGTTGAATATTTTCACTCTCCATTCCTAAATTGTCAAATTCTTTCCACAATGATTGAAGCTTAATAACAATAACTTTTTCGGAACCTTAAAATTCCTTTTTCAAAATATCCCATGCAATTTTAGCTTTAGTTGCATCCATAATCTATGAAAGATCAATTTACTAACCCCTTGTTAGATGTATTGCAATGCTTTCAGTTGAGCTATTGTTTTGCTATTATTTTGCCTTCTTCTTCATAAACTTCATCAACTAATTCCCATAACTTTTGTGATATGTAAATTGTCCTCATTTGAATGCTCCAATAATCATAGTGTTCTCTATAAAAAATTGGTATGGAATTAAGTGAAAGATTGAAGGTGGAATTTGAAGTAGATGTTGACATTTCATTATGAGATTGAACTAGATAAAGGGGATAATTGGCTCTAGATACCAAATTTGTTGGGTGCTAAGGAAGATTATAGATTTATATAACTTGAGAAAGTTATTTGATTGCTAGATAACTTGATTTTTTTTCTGATTTTTCTAACTTCTTTTTTGCTTGATTAAAACATTACGAAACACCTCTAGTTATAGTAGATGATTTAGCCCATCTAGCAAAGCCCAGAGACTTCCACATTGTAACTTACAAGACAATCAATACATAGTCTAAGCTTATCTCATAGTCTAACCTTATTTCTAGTCAAACTTCTCTAGACTCATCTACCTTGAAGACTACCACAATCTATTAACTTTCATCTAGAATTTTCTAATACATTTAACAATTACAAATTACATCTCTTTTAACATCAACCCCGTCTAATTTACTCTCTTCAACTAATATTTCTAATTGAGCTTTTGGTAACCTAACCCTAATTCTCATACTTGATGACTTGTTTTCTTCTTGTTCATCGTGAATGAAATTTAATGTCGATTTAGTAGAGGATGCTGACAATCTCTCTCTGTAGACAATTTCTGACACTATTTATTCTTCTTTGAAGTTGAAATAATGGAAATGTGTTAGTTGTATAAATAGCTCGTCTATAGGAATATTAAAAGTGATTGTCTATTGCACACTAAAATTAATGTGAAAAATACTTTGATTAGAAACAAAATTTCCCTAAACAATTGTTCTAGATTTTAGCCTCACATGAATAAAACTCATAGATCTGCCACGACTCATAATTGATAGTGAAAAATTATCAGTTCATTTCCGTATTGTAATCACTATAGTAATGTTCAGGCCGATTACGGCTAGGATAATTTCCATTGGCACGCCAACCATGAGTTTCGCGAAGGTAGCACCCATAATCGGCATCATAATAACCACCTTCAATGGGCCATTTTTTTGGAGTAGGTCTAGCAGGAGAAGGACAAGACTTAGAACCATATTCTACTGGACCTAATCCAAAGTTAACCCCAGAGCTGTAATGTTTAGGATGATCAGGAGGGTAATAAGGGTTAACATGTGGAATCTGATTTGGGTTCCTTGTTTGTGGTGCTTGTTGTTGTTGTTTTTTATTTGAATTTGTCAACGGGTTTAAAGGGCCCGACCCCGAACAAAAAAACAACTAAGAATAAGAAGGTAACAAAAGAATCGTAAGGAAAAACATCACCAACAAAAAACCTTAAGTATACCGCATTCTAATTACACCCCTTTTATCATCTCTCACTATTTTCTGCAGCTCGGGAGGAAGATCATGCGCCGTATATTCTGACATTCCCTCATGTGTCCTCAGTTTCGACAGATAGTCCGCCGCCTGGTTTATTTCTCGAAACACATGCTTGATTGAACAAGTCTCAAACTGATTCCATATACTCCTAATCTCATTTACCAAGCGTGTAACTTGCCAAGGCGGCTGCTTAGTATTGTTAGTAAGAATGTCCACTGTAATTTGGGAATCCGTGGCAATTCCCACTCTTCTTAGTCCATACTTGATTGCTAATTGGAGACCCAAACACACTCCCTGTAACTCATGCTTCAGTACTGAGACTCGGTGTGTCCTAGTTGCTGCCGCCACAAGTACCTCTCCTTCCGAATTCCGAATAATTGCTCCATAACCCCCAGCTGAATCGTCGAAAGCACCATCGGTGTTTATAAGCACCTCGTCAGTTGCCGGTCCTTGCCATCGACAGAATTTGGGTGCTCGTATATTCGGTGTAATGGCCAGATTCCAGTTCGCAAGGATCTGCTGACCTCCCTCTA
The DNA here is from genome assembly GCF_041429995.1 of Eschscholzia californica. Taxonomy (NCBI): domain Eukaryota; kingdom Viridiplantae; phylum Streptophyta; class Magnoliopsida; order Ranunculales; family Papaveraceae; genus Eschscholzia; species Eschscholzia californica. The sequence continues at coordinate 5,266,970 of NW_028238198.1, read as the reverse complement.
CCATGATGGGCTTTGTCTTCCATGCAGTCGCCTTTATTTTAACTTCACTAACCACCACCATGCATAATGTTTGTGCTGACTTTGATTCTCCTCTGAATACTCGGTTGTTCCTCTCTGTCCAAATGTGGTAGAAATACGCATTGAAAATCAAGCTTCCTAATCGACCAAGTAATGAATTTCCATGAAAACTGGACACGCACCAATTTACTTCATCGGTCCAAAGCCCAGAATGGGTTCTACTAATACCGATCATCTCTAATAATTTAGTCCACACCGATAGTGAAAAGGCACACTGGAAAAAAAGGTGTTCATCACTCTCTATACTGGTTTGACAAAACGTACACTTATCATCGATATTAAGGCCCCAACCCCTCAATTTTGCTTTAGTTTTAAGTCCTCTTTTAAGTGCTATCCAAGTTATGAATGAGTGTTTGGGAACTCCTTCGTGACACCATACCAGATTTGTCCACGGTACTTTCGGTCCCTTTCGTCGTATAGAGTTGTACGTATCCTTCACCGTGTATTCCCCTGATGTGGTAATCTTCCATACAACCGTATCCGCTATCAAACCCCCGACTTCTACCTCCTGCATAGAGTCAAAAACCGACCCAAGAGCATAACGAAGCTGATCCGAACATACCCACTGTCCATTGACCAAAAAATCTGATACTAAAGCTTCCTCTCTAAGACTTGAGTCTACCTGATGAAAGACGGAAAATCGGTCAGCTAGGGATCCGCTAGGATGCCAAATATCCCTCCAAAAGAAAGTATTTCTGCCATCATGAATGACATATTGAACCAGATTTCGAGCTAAATCCCTGCTGCCTAGGATACGCCTCCAGCACCATGAACAACTAGACGGAGTTTTCATAGTCCAGAAGTTTTTTCCTCTTATTAGGTTGCGCTTAAATCCCTGCTTGTTTTTGTTGTTCTCCATTAGTACTATTACTTTCTTCGGTTATATATTTTATTATCTCTCTTGGTTCAGGTTCACTTTGCTCCTTATTTTCTTCGCCAACGACAGAAGACGGTTTATCTTTTTTCTTCTTCCCTGACAAACAAGAAACTAAAGAAAAAGTTGAAACTTGAGGAAAATTTCGTATATATCATATAACCAAATCACATATACAAGAGTATTTTAGAAGGATAAATAGTGTTTTAGCATGTGTAACTTTTTATAAGAACCAGGGTAGATATAAAAAAAGTGGTGATGTGCCTGAAAAAAGTGATTATTTGGCTGAAATCCTATTACATAGGAATTATGTTTATAATTAAACTAATCATAATAATGCCACCCATAAATCCAAATGATTTAATTTGAAAAGAAAAAAAATTGAAATCTTACACATGTCTTTCTTCTTCTTCTACTTCACTTGGGCCCTTTCTTCCTCTTGCGTCTCTAGTAATATTAAATTCGACTACCCTAGTTTAAAAAGTTGGGTTGGATTTAATTTATAACTACAAAACTTCTAATTTTAGAGAAGGATTGTTTAATTTCTCTATTTTAATTTTGGAAATAGAGAAGGAAATCTTATAGCATAAAGTTGAGATGGAATTTTTTTTTTTTTTAATGAAAGAGTTGAGATGGAATTATTAAATTAAGTTGGGTAACAATATTATGTGATTTTTATTAAGTTGGGAAATATTCTGGCCGCGGGGATTCACCGTGCATAAGTTTAGAATAATTAAGTTTGGAAATATTCTGGCGGCCGGGATTTTTATTAAGTTGGTTGACAATGTTATAAAAATATTACCAAGCCAAACCACCCATATTGTCCCGGGCAGAAACTCGATAGGAACTTTTTTGTGGGGGAGGTAAAGGTGGTCAGCATAATTGGTGTAGGCGTCCAAATTACACACAATTCCTCTCCAAACTTGGGTTGTTAATAGGCGCCCACAGAATGTGTCCTATCCAGTTCTTAAATACGGGTAATATACAAAGCTTTGGATGTTCTAAACTAACACGACCCTTCTCAAGAGGAAAATTTTCTACCCTGCCCTAATTCAATCCTAGAATTGGATTGTAGTAGCTACCTAAAGGAACTTCAAACACCATAGGTTGTACTATTGGTTATAACTGAATTTTACTAGAGGAACCCTGATGTTTTGGTTGTGATGGTATAAGACACTTTTCTAAGAGCTTGTCAATCTAGTTGGACATGAATTTTACTGAATTAATGTTAAGATGAAACGATAACGACGCTAAAAGTTCAATTGTTGGTGGTAGCTATCACACGCTTTAATATTGACACTTTGATGGCCAAGCTAAAATCACGGTGGTGATAACACGGTTCCAGAAGAAGGTTCTTTTTTTTCTTCTTCTCATACCTAGCCTCGAACCTATGACATGTTGGGTGCACTTAGTAGTGATAGCATGGTTTCGGGGTGCAAAGACTTTGTCAAAATATGGTCAACATTAGTTGACTATTTTTTTTAATTGCTAGAGGGAAACAACTGAGAGAAATATTTTTGCTTTGGGTTATTTAGATGATGGGTCATGAAAATGTCCCATCGGAGTCGTTTAAATTAGCCGAGTTAGTCTGTTTTGAGTCTTTATTGTAATAAAATGGTTGATTTTCTTGATTAGATGTCTTTTGCAGAGTTAGGTGTGAAAAACGGTTAAAAACGAGGAAAAGATGCATGAAGGGTATTTTGGTCATTTGTAGTCAAGGACATTCTGGAAATTTGGCCAAGGTCAGTGCGTGGTTGAAAAGTAGAGGTCGAGACGAGTCCGTAGGAGAAAACGGAAGTCAATTCGGAGTCCGGATGAGTGAAAAATGCAAAGTCAAAGTCAAGTCAACATTTGGTCAGCATTCGGTACAATGTCGGGCAAGTTTCTGGCCCGCGGTATGCTTACGGACACGTGTCGATGGGCGGAGGCCGGTATATGCGATTCCCGTATTAGCGCTGAGTATCGAAACGAAGCTCATGAGGGTGATTCCGTGTTTCAGACGCAACTTAGTTCCGTACTCCCAGATCTAACGTTTTAATCTCAGCCGGTCGTTCCCGCGTTTTCACGATCGTGTGGCTGCTGTCCCGTCCTTTATTGCGTATTCCGTGCACCCGAAGCAGTTTAAGCTCCGTGCTCCCGAACACGAGGGTTTTGTCCTTTAAACCCCCATAATTCCAAATATAACCCCCTCTTTTATTCTTTTTTATCATTTAACCCAACCAAAACCCTAACCCTATATAACACACCTTTCTCCTCCATTAAAACCTAGACTTGCAAACCCTCTCAATCTCCTTCTTCTCTTTCAAACTACTAAATCCATATTTTCCATTTTTTTTTGCATCTTTCTCTACTACTACTTCTTCTCTACCACTATTCTTTCTTGCATTAATAGTCTTCTCCTTCTTTCTTCCATATTCTTCTATCATCTTTATCCCATTTCATCTCTTCTTTCTAACTTCTTTCTACATTTAATTTCTTCCTTCTTTTTCTTTTTCTTATTTGGGTGCAATAAAATAGCTATTACTTGGAATTCTTGGAGTAAGACTCTTGAGCACAAATGGAGTAAATCTTAGGCAAATTGGAGATACATGGGGATATGGAATTTGATTGGTGATTTCTTTCCATTAATTTCTTAGTATTTTCATTTATTTTACAATGTCAATGAATGTTATTCTAGATTCCATGTATAGTTAATTTAGTCATCTAAGGTTGTAAATGAAACCCATTTTGGATCTTTATAATACTTGTTCTTGATTAATTAAATCCTTTGATGTGCTTTAATGTCTATTGATTGTTTATCTATATGGATTGGATTTTCTTTCCATTACTCATGCCTCATAATTAGATATTTCATACTTTCGTTAAGTTGTTAGATGGAGTATGCTTTTTAGATGATGAATAATAGTTAAGTGATCCGAATCTTTATAAGGAAGACAATTAGAATTAGTGATTATAAAATTGTTTTATCTAGAACATCATCCTGAATTCAAATAGTTTATTATATTGGATCTCGTTAATTAAGTGCTTGCTTTATAAAGTGAAATTATGCGGTGGATTTTATAACCTTAGATATCTTCTTACCTCTCTCTGAGTTAGTTTATTTAGTTTTATTCGTTTTCTTATTTCTTACATATCAATCATCAAATCTATGAAGTGGGGTGTGTGTGTGTGTTAGTCTAAGTTAGCTATTGACATTTTGATTATTGGGCTAAACTCGCCGTCAATATCTGAAGTTACCTACCTATTCCTTGGGACGATTTCCCGATTTACAAATTATACTATAACTTGACCCCGTATACTTGCGGGAATAGACCTATTTTAGGCCTATCAAGTTTTTGGCGCCGCTGCCGGGGACAAGTTTAATTTTATTTTCAATCTTGAATTGGTTTTTATTTCTATTTTTGTCTATTTTGATTACTTTGACTTGTTTTCTCTTTCCTTGTGTAGATTCACAAGGAGCTAAAGGGAGGGAGCATCAAGAAGGAGGACATCAAAGAAGACCTTTTTAGCTATTTTAGTACTTTATTTTTATTTTGGTGAGAGAGTGTTATAATTTTTTTTGTATTTCTTTTATTTGTTTGTTTTGTAATAAGGCCTTTATTGTTTTGACCCTAAATTGGAGGGCATCTAATTTTGTAACCGAAATTAAGAAGCTTCGGGTTCGCACACTTGCGGGAAGAGTGGCCCGGGTCGTCTACAAAGGTCGTCGCCCGTCTTGAACGGGAGGTAATTTCTAGATCACCCACGAATCTCCTGTAAGTGGGTACTTGTGATGTTTTTGCTTGCCTAATTGATTGTCGAACTGTTAGTTTAATTATCATATTAGTAAGGGCATTAACCCATTACAAGATAGGAGTCGGATTTCATCACCGGTCTCTTGCCCATTTAGGTAACAACATTGCCCATCCCAAGCCTCACTTAAAATTAAAATTTGATTTAGACATTGGTCAAAGGGTAACGAGCTTGTAGGACATTCTTGACAAAATCTCGAACTTGATTAGTATTTGGATTTTCCCAGGAAGAGGGAACGATCCAAGAACACAATTCTTGATCGTTGTACTGTGACGGAGTAACTCCTCATAAGATTCATAGTTCAAGTTTTGGTAAGAAGTAGAAGCTGTCTAGATCAATTTTTAGGTGAAAAAGACTACCCAGTCGTCTAGATTGTGTCTAGGTTGCTTGGTGGAGTCAGCTTGCTTGCTTCGTTGTTTTCCTTAGGATCTTCGTAGTTTCCTTACTCCTTTTATTTTCAAAAACAAGTTTTCAAAAGAGTCCCTTGTCTTGTCTTTTGGTTTATGCCCCCTAGGTTACGCGATAAGAGAGGTCGTTTTGTTAAAGAGCCTGATTTGAGTATTTTACTTGAAAACCTTTCTTTAAACGAGTCTATGGAGGATCACGTTGATCAAGCTAGGGTCGAGGATCAACCCATGACTCTCAAAAACTACATGCATCCGGCTAGAGTTAGCCAACCATCATGCATTAGGCTACCCCGACTAACACTTATTTCGAGTTAAAGTCGGGAATCATCAATATGCTTCCGGTGTTTCGTGGTTTAGAGAACGAGAACGCGTATTATCATGTTAGGGAATTTGAGGACGTTTGCAAGAAGACCATGAACGTCCCTAACTCGATTGATACCGTTAGATTAAGGTTGTTCCCTTTTTCTCTAAAGGATAAAGCAAAGTCGTGGTTGTATATCTTACAACCTGAGTCTATTTCTACTTGGGTAGAACTTAGTGGTGTCTTTCTAGAAAAATTCTTTCCCGAGCATAAAACTAGAGCTTTAAGGCAGAGTTTGCTTAATTTCGAGCAACTCCAAGGAGAATCTCTATACTCCTATATTGAGAGATTCAAAGATATTCTTCTAGAGTGTCCACATCATGGGTTCGAAAAAATGAAACTAGTCCAATTGTTGTATGAAGGACTAGATTATCCGACCACCTCCATGATCGAGTCATTCTGTAATGGCGGGGTCTCCAACAAATCCGCCGATGAGGCCATGGATTTTCTTGAGGAACTAGCCGCACAATCCCAAGAATGGGAAACTTCTAGAGAACCTATCACTAGGGCAAAGCCTAATCCAACTAAGGGCGGGATTTATAGGATCGATGATTCTGAGTCTAAACTTGACGCCATTACCAGAAGGTTGGAAGCCTTAGTGATGAATCAACCTAAAACCTTCACGGAGGATCCCACTCATGTCATGAGTGTTGGAAATGAACCCATCTCTTACCCATGTTCTGTCTGTGGAGACCCTACTCACACGGGGAGCAAATGTGCCTTATTCTTTGAGTTTGCTAACAAAGAACAAGCTCATGCTCTCTATCAAAACTCTAGGCAAGACAATCGTCAGAAGTATGATCCTTTCTCTAACACGTATAATCCAGGCTGGAGAAATCATCCCAATCTCTCTTGGTCTAAAGGTCAATACCGGAGTCAGCCTAGTAGTTCTATGAACCCTCATGGGTTTAATGCACCTAGCAACCCTTATGCTCAGCCCAGTGTCCAACATCCACCTGAAAAGAAGACATCATTAGAGGACACCATGCAAATGCTAGCTCAGAACCAGGTCAGGTTAACTAAGAACCATGAGGAATTTCAGGAATCTACCCGTCAATCATTGACTAAGCTAGAAACCCAAATAGGTTTACTTCACGAAGCCTTTAGTCAGAGAGAAAAAGGTAAGTTTCCGAGTCAAGTTGAGCAGAACCCAAAAGGTCTACTAGGTAAACCACCACCAGATGAAGCTAATGCGATAACAACCCTTAGAAGTGGTAAAATTGTGGACAACAAGGTAAGAGTTCCTGAAGAAGAAGAGTTTGAGAATGAGCCATCTTCGTTGCCAACCAGAGTCTCTAGGGATGAGCCTGAAAAGGCTCCTGAGTCAGAAGAGTCCCTAGAGCTCCATACCCTCAACGTTTGGTCGAGTCAAAGAAGAAATCTCAGTTTCAGGAGATAATGGAGTTGTTCAAACAAGTTAGTATCAACATTCCACTTTTAGATGCGATCAAGCAGATCCCAGCTTACGCCAAGTTTCTTAAGGATTTATGTACTAGTAAGCGTAAGATGAATGTGCATAAGAAAGTTTTCCTTACTCAGAATGTTAGTTCGATCATCCAACAAAATATTTCACCTAAGTACAAAGATCCAGGAAGTCCTACACTACCATGTACCATAGGAGATTATAAAATAGAGCGTGCTCTATTGAATCTTGGTGCTAGTGTTAACCTTCTTCCTTATTCTGTGTACTTACAGTTGGGATTAGGAGAGATCAAACCAACCTCTGTGGTCCTTCAGTTAGCGGATCGGTCTGGTAGGCACCCACGTGGCATAGTCGAAGATGTTTTGATCAAAGTTGGTGAATTCTTATTTCCTGTTGATTTCATCATTTTAGATACTGAGCCAGTCCATAATTCCAAAAGTCAAATACCTGTCATATTAGGGCGACCATTCTTAGCTACATCCAATGCTATCATCTATTGTCGTAGCGGCCTTTTGAAATTGTCTTTTGGAAATATGATTGTAGAGATGAACATCTTCCATGCTGGACTTCACCCCGATGATGTTGATGATTTTAACGAGTTAAATTTGATAGATATGTTGGTTCAGGATTCTTTACCAACAACTATATCAGATGACCCGTTGGAAACATTGTTGGCCTACTTTGGTTTAGATTTTGATGAGGAAAGTAGTATCAATGAGGTGAATGCTTTATTAGATTCCACCCCATTACTGGATATAGAGAAATGGAAAGCAAAGATTGAATCCCTCACAATCTCTGAACCAAGTATGGCATCAACTTTAGAGACAACTCAACCATCGGCAAGTGATGAGTCCAAATCACCCTCTGTCTCAGAGTCGTCTCATCCTATTGAGAAACCACCATCCTTAGAGTTGAAACCTTTACCTGCGAACATGAAGTATTCGTTTTTAGGACCTTCAGAAACCCTACCTGTTATTATTGCATCCGAGCTAGAGAAAGAACAAGAGGGTCGATTGTTAGATGTCCTAAGAGAACACAGGGCCGTGCCTGACAATTTAGGGGCCCGGTGCCAAACTTGAAACGAGGCCCCTTTCTATGAAAAACACGAGAGTTGAAAATTTTCTTTTACTTCAAATTTTTGTTTTGAAATGATTTAACTATAATAAAAACATTGAATCATTGACGAATCCAAACTCAATGTATGATGTTAATATATGATTGACGTAACACTATTCATGTAAAACTTGTCTGTTTCGACGGGTCTTATTTTTCTCATAAACTATTATTTTGAAGTTTAAGACATGAAAACTAAACTTCGAGAATAAGGACATAACACTATTCATGAAAACTTCTTTTTGAAATAATCAAATGTTATTGTCTGGTAAGATACGAGAAAGATTGAAATATCATCCTCTCAATGTACGATTGTCCATTATATTTTGACCTACGACAAACTTGAAAAAGAGGTGAGGTCGATGAACAAGAGAAAAAAATTTTTTGGAAGGAGATACACACTAGAGAGTGATGAAGCGTGATTTGTTTGTGACCATTAATACTTATTTGATTTGCAAGAACTTACTAACTAAAGAGATGTTAAAATCAAACTAAAATTGAATATGGCATAACCAACTAACAACCACACAAGCATTGTGATCTCAAAAAAGAAAAAGAAAAAGAAGACAGAAAGCACCAAGTGTTGTGCTCTTAGAGAAAAAGAGCATAAGTATTGTGTTGATAAAATAATGCAAATGTCCCTAATTGTTCTCGAACTCATGACCTCCGGGTATACAACCACGCATCAAACCAATCGAGCTGGTTCAGCTATATGTTAACTTCTTGAATTTTCTATCTCTAATTAATCTCCTATACCCTTAAAAGAGCAACAAATGGGCCCCGTGTGGTGGGGGGCCCTGTGCGGGCGCACGGCCCGCACCCCCCACCACACGGCCCTGAGAGAACACAAAGAGGCACTAGGATGGTCTATAGCCGATCTCAAGGGTATAAGTCCGTTAGTTTGCATGCACCACATCTACTTAGAAGAAGATGCTAAACCATCGAGAGAGATGCAACGTCGACTTAACCCTAATATGAAGGAAGTTGTGAGATCTGAAGTCCTAAAATTATTAGATGCGGGTATTATCTACCCTATTTCAGATAGCACTTGGGTCAGTCCTGTTCAAACTGTTCCCAAGAAGTCAGGCATTACTGTAGTTAGGAATGAGTGCAATGAGTTAATACCCCACCAGGATGACCACTGCGTGGCGTGTTTGTGTAGACTACAGGAATTTGAACACGGTCACGAGGAAAGATCATTTTCCTCTTCCATTCATTGATCAGATGCTCGAGAGACTGGCAGGACATAGTTACTATTGTTTCTTAGATGGCTATTCCGGGTATAATCAAATTGCCATTGCTCCTGAAGATCAAGAGAAAACAACCTTCACTTGCCCATTTGGAACTTATGCTTATCGTCGTATGCCGTTTGGGTTGTGTAATGCACCCGCTACTTTTCAACGTTGTATGATGAGCATATTTTCGGATATGGTAGAAAGGTTTCTCGAAGTTTTCATGGATGATTTTTCAGTCTTCGGGTCATCATTTGATGAATGTCTACATCACCTCACACTCGTGTTGGTTAGATGTAAAGAGAAGAATTTAGTGCTTAATTGCGAGAAGTGTCATTTCATGGTTCGTTCAGGAATTGTCTTAGGGCATGTCATTTCAGCTAAGGGTATAGAAGTAGATAAAGCCAAAGTAGAATTGATAAAAAGTCTTCCTGTACCAAAAACCTTTAAAGACATCCGATCATTCTTAGGGCATGCTGGCTTTTATCGGCGATTTATCAAAGACTTTATTAAGATATCAAGACCTCTTTGTAATCTTTTGGCAAAAGAGAACAAGTTTGTCTGTGATAATGCTTGTTTAGAGGCCTTTGATAAACTCAAACTTTTGCTTACTACTGCTCCTATTGTTCAACCGCCTAACTGGAAAGCTCCTTTTGAGATCATGTGCGATGCATCTGATTATGCAATAGGAGTCGTTTTAGGTCAGCGTGAAAAAAAATTACTTCATGTAATCTATTATGCTAGTAAGACGTTGAATGATGCACAACTCAACTACTCGACCACTGAAAAAGAGTTGTTAGCTGTTGTTTATGCCTTAGAGAAGTTTCGATCATACCTAGTAGGTTCTAACGTCATAGTATTTTCTGATCATGCCGCATTAAAGTACCTCCTCTCTAAAAAAGAGGCCAAACCTAGGTTGATTAGATGGATACTTTTGCTACAAGAGTTTGATATAGAGATACGGGATAAGAAAGGTTCCGAAAATGTTGTAGCAGACCACTTGTCTAGGCTTGTTGTGGAGTTCGTAAATGATGAGTTACCTATTAGAGAGAATTTTCCTGATGAATACCTTCTTGTAGTCTCCCAATTACCTTGGTTCGCAGACACAGTGAACTATCTTGTTATGGGACAAATGCCCAAACATTGGACTAAGCAAGATCGTGATAAATTCTTGTCCGAGGTAAAGTGGTTCTTCTGGGACGATCCATACTTGTTTAAGTATTGTCCCGATCAGATTATTAGGAGATGTGTCCCTGATAGTGAACAAACCAACATCATCTCCTTTTGTCATGACCATGCATGTGGGGGTCACTTTAGTAGCAAAAAGACGGCCGCCAAAATTCTACAATGTGGTTTCTATTGGCCGTCTTTATTCAAAGATACCCATGCATATTGTGTAGCTTGTGAGCGATGCCAGAAATTGGGGAGTATTTCACGTAGAAATATGATGCCCCTAAATCCCATTTTAGTTATTGAGGTCTTCGATGTATGGGGCATCGATTTCATGGGTCCGTTTCCGAACTCCTTCGGCAATCTATATATTCTAGTCGCGGTCGATTATGTGTCTAAGTGGATAGAGGCGGTTGCTTGCAAAACGAATGATCACAAGGTTGTGATCAAGTTTCTAAAAGAAAACATCCTTTCTCGTTTTGGTACACCGCGAGCGATTATTAGTGATGGGGGAACACACTTTTGTAATAGGCAGTTTGAAATTCTAATGAAAAAGTATGGTATTACTCATCGAGTGTCCACCCCATATCATCCACAGACAAGCGGTCAAGTTGAGGTTTCCAATAGGGAAATTAAACGCATTCTTGAGAAAACGGTTAATCCAAATAGAAAGGACTGGTCATTACGACTAACTGATGCATTATGGGCCTATCGTACAACGTTTAAGACTCCCATTGGAATGTCTCCATATAGATTGGTGTATGGCAAGGCTTGCCACCTCCCTGTAGAGTTAGAGCATAGAGCATATTGGGCTATCAAGCAAATGAACTTTTCGCTTGACAACGAAGGTAGAGAGAGAAAACTCCAACTTAGTGAGTTAGAAGAATTGAGGAATGATGCATATGAGAGTTCTAGAGTGTATAAGCATAAAATGAAGGTGTTTCATGATAAAAACATTTTCACCAGGTCAAAAAGTTTTTTTATACAACACTCGTTTGCATTTATTTCCTGGAAAACTTCGTTCTAGATGGTCGGGACCTTTTGTTGTCAAATTTGTGTATCCTCATGGTGCGGTTGATATTGAGGATAAAAATGGTGTTTGTTTTAAAGTCAATGGTCAACGTTTAAAACCATTTTTAGAAATATCGCCCGAAACCGAGGATGTTTTTATTGAAAATTCAGTCTATCAGAAGTGATTCCTGATGATCAGCTTAGTCTGGCTGAAGACTTAAACTTAGCGCTTCTTGAGAGGCAACCCATGCTTCTGATATAGGACGGTAGCGTCTGGTAATATCTTTCCTCTCATCTTTTTATTTTGGCATGGTCTTCAGAACATTGGGGACAATGTTCGGTTTAAGTTTGGGGATATGGAAGAACTTTTTGCTAAGTCCTTCATTTCGAAAATTCGAGAGGGTTCAAAATTTTTCAATTTTGACCGAAAATGTGAGTCTAATGGTTGTTTTTAGCTTGTTAATAGTTATAGAGTCGAGTTGATCGTACTATCCGGTTGTTAAAGTTTTTTTCATGAATTTCGAGTCTTGAGGTCGTCTGTGTGCTAGCCATGTGAGTATTATGAAAGTGAAGGGTAGACGGTTCTGAGTGAACTAGATTAATCATTAGTGGAGACTTAACCCTTGTGAGATTTCTGAGCCTTTCTATTACCTTTGAGTGTACTCTTCTGCGCTGATTTCGAGTAGAGTGAAGAGCTACTCAACCTCGTAACTTTATAAAAAGAGTTCATTTGATCTCGTGTGCTCAACTTCCATAGCCACTAGGAGTGACATCAGGATAGCGAATAAACCTTACTCTTGTAGTCCATGAAACCCGATTATAGTGTCAACTTTAGGAAGACGGATACTCCACCATCCATTCATCATATGACTCCCGAGAATGAAGGCATGAAAAGTAAAGGAAGAAGAATGTGAAAGCAAAGTGCGAAAAATGAAAAAGTTGATTGTTGAGAATACTGGTGTTGGTATTTGCATTGTTTGTAGTTGTGTCTCAAAAAAAAAAAAAATCTCTGAAAAAGAAATTGTGTATAGTGTGTATGAAAGTTCATGTGAACTTTAGTTTGTTATGTAAAATAAGTGTTCCAAGCAAAAAAGCTAAGTATGGAAGTTGCTTGAAGTTCTCTAGCATTGAAGGCGTCGACATTCTCAGGATCTCATCACCATTCATCTCATCACTTGTATCCGTTGACCTTTAGGAAGCATTATTATAGGGTATAGTGGGTGAGAAGGGTAAGTGAGCTTCCCCATTCCATTTAGTGGTTATATTCCTTTTCGTAGATCATTCGTTCTAAAATATTGTCCTCACTCCTTTTTATGTGTTGAGTCTATAGTCGTGATCACACTCACACATACGAGCGAACCATTTTTGAGTGATTCATCTTTTAGAGCGTATGTCTGTGAGGCCAAAGTCGAGGCGAAATGTATTAAGATAGGGATCAAGGGTCTGTCTGCTTGGAACTGAAGTGATTCTCATTGTGGCTAGTCACGCGCACTTCGAGTCTAGATTATTAGTGAAGAGACCTTTAACGTCTGTATAGTGTTGTTAACTTTGACTGATTCCTATTAGCTTGCCAAAATTTTCTAGGAGATAAACATTTTTGGTTCGTTTTAGTTGACTTTGAGTGCTTTTGGACCCTATTGTATTTTAGAAATGTTTTTCAATTTTGTGGGTACATTCTCTGGAAACCCTCACGAGACAACACTCGTCCACTAGGGCAACCTAGGGGTTTAACGGCTTGTTGCATATGCTAAATGCAACCGGGATTCCTCCGAAAGTGAGTTAGGTTTTTCTTTTATTTTGTTTTGCTCGGGGACTAGCAAAATCTAAGTTTGGAGATGTTTGATGGGTCATGAAAATGTCCCATCGGAGTCGTTTAAATTAGCCGAGTTTGTCTATTTTGAGTCTTTATTGTAATAAAATGGTTGATTTTCTTGATTAGGTGTCTTTTGCAGAGTTAGGTGTGAGAAACAGTTAAACGAGGAAAAAATGCATGAAGGGTATTTTGGTCATTTGGAGTCAAGGACATTCTAGAAATTTGGCCAAGGTCAGTGCGTGGTTGAAAAGTAGAGGTCGAGACGAGTCCGTAGGAGAAAACGGAAGTCAATTCGGAGTCCGGATGAGTGAAAAATGCAAAGTCAAAGTCAGGTCAACATTTGGTCAGCATTCGGTACAATGTCAGGCAAGTTTCTGGCCCGCGGTATGCTTACGGACACGTGTCGATGGGCGGAGGCCGGTATATGCGATTCCCATATTAGCGCTGAGTATCGAAACGAAGCTTATGAGTGTGATTCCGTGTTTCAGACGCAACTTAGTTCCGTACTCCCAGATCTAACGTTTTAATCTCAGCCGGTCGTTCCCGCATTTTCACGATCGTGTGGCTGCTGTCCCGTCCTTTATTGCGTATTCCGTGCACCCGAAGCAGTTTAAGCTTCGTGCTCCCGAACACGTGGCCTTCTCCCGACCAGCCCAGATCCGTGTCTTATCGAAATCCGACGGCTGCTGTCCCTCTCGCAACTTAACTCCATGAAACCGGCTACAGCCTAGCATCCGAATGCCCAACAGAAACCCTAGCCACCAGCCTTATTTAGGGTTTTGTGATTTTTAACCCTAGAAATTCCTAAAATGACCCTTCTTTTATTATTTTCTACCATTTAACCCATCTAAACCCTAACTCTATATAAACACTTTTAGAAGACCAACCAAGCCTCTTCCCTCTTAGCCTCTCTTTCCTCCTTCTTGTAGTAGTAAAACCCTAAACCATTTTCTCCTCTTTTAGCCTCCTTTTCTCTCTACCTCTTCCAAACTAAAAACCCTAGCCCCCCATTCTTTTCTTCTACTTTCTCTACCACCTTCTTCTCTTCTCTACATTTTATTTCTACTTCTAATTTCTTCTTTTAACCTTCTAATTTCTCCATACCTTCTTCTCTAAAATCTCTTCTTCTTCTATCTCTCTTCTAAATTTCTCTTCTTTTACCTTCTAATAAGCTATTATTTGGAGTTTTGGGTAATATTCTTGAGACACTTGGAGCTAAAATTGGACATCAAAATGGAGATACATGGGAATATGGATTTTGAACATTCTTGGTGATTTCTTTCCATTAATCTTTTGTAATTCCATTTACTTTATAAATTCAATGAATATTACTTTAGATTCCATGAGTAGCTAAATTTGTATCTAGGGTGTAGAGGAAACCCATATTTGGGCTTATTTTGAGATATGTTATAAATCAATGAATCCTTATATTGAGCTTCAATGCCTATTGATTGTCATTTCATGTTGATTCTATAACCTTATTATCATTCATGCATTATAATTAGATATTTCATGCTTTTATTGAATTATTAGATGAGATATGCCTTTTAGATAATGAATGATAGTGTAGGAATTTAGTTTTATATGATAGTCAATCAAACATTCTTGATTTTGAATTGTGTTATTAAAGAATATTATCCGAAACCTAATTAGTTCATTAAGCTAGGTTTTGAGTTATAAACAAAAAGTGATTTGTTGATTGAATGCTTGTCTTAAGTAGTCCATTTATGTGGTGAAATCGAAATCCCTAGATCCTTTTTCTCACCTTGATATCATTCTTATTAGTCTATTAGTATTGTTTTCTTTCTTTTAAGTAGTTTCCAAATCAAATCAAAAATTTGAAAGGGGGTTTTGATTCGAGATTTAGGTAAAATAGCTTGTCCTTTGGAATGATACTCGATCTTATTATAAATACTATAACTTGACTCCGGTGGGACATTTTCATGACCCATCATTAGACATTAAGCCCAAATTATTTAGCGATATTAGGACTACACTCCCAAAATGAAAATATGTATGACGTTGACCCTGATTCTCGATTTTTCCTTTAAATATCAGTTAAGTGATTCGCGTGCCAACCGCATATGCGACTTATGACAAAAAGACCCTCCATCAAATATTTAGGTTATTTAGACATTGACCCCCAACTATTTACTGATATTAGGACTACACCCCAAAACAAAAATGCTTAGGGTTAACTCTCATTCTCGGTTTTTTCATTAAATACCAATTAAATAGTTCCCGTGCGGTTTCGAATTCCTCTTATTTGTATAGGTTTTCAGAGATAGTTTTTATGGTTGGTCCATGAACTCAAAGTTAGTTTGAGAACCTGATCCAAATAAGCCAGAAATGGTAAGGAAAATATGTTATCCGAAGTCCAAGACGATTTCGACCCATCTGGCTAGATATATTAGATAGACTACCCATGGAAAACATATAAAAAAGGTTACCCTAGTATCTGGTCGTCCGCGTACTAAGTATGTTTGATTAGAGAGATTAGAAAATGACTCAGATATATAATTATTAGATACAAAGTCTAGTCCTTAGTTAGTCTTAGACTTAAAACTTATAATATAAAAAACTTATACATGTGGTTAGCAAGCGGCTCACGTCACTGATTTTTGACAAAAAAATCGAGAATGAGAGTCAATCCCAGACGTATTTTCATTTTCGGGGTGTTGTCCTAAATTTGCCAAATAGGGGGTCAATGTCTAAACAACCTAAATATTTCGTGAAGGGTATTTTGTCATAAGTAACACATGTGATTGGCACATAAATCAATTAACTGATATTTAACGGAAAAATCGAGAATTGGGGTCAACCAGGGGGGAGCCTTGCGCCCCCACGACCCTAACGTGGCTCGTTAATGTTATGCGACATTTGCCACTATATTAGATACATATATCTATATATGTATTTATATATATATATATATATATATATATATATATATATATATTTTTCAAACACAATTCTTCCCTAGCTTAGTTGGTAAAGCGATTATGTTTCAATATTGAGGTCAAAGGGATCGAGTCCTACACACAACATTCTTTTTACTAGAAAATTTCTACTACTTACACTTTTTTTTCTAAAATATCTACTACTTAAGTTAGTTGAAATTATTGTTTGGTTTAAGATAACTACTTATTAAAAATACATTATAAAGGCCATGCTTAGCTTAAAATTGGTTTTTATGAATTGAGATAACTCATTTTGACCTCCTCAAAGTGACCAGCTAAATAAAATGCCCTCGTAGAGATGATGAGTTTTCTAAACGTCCCCCTTAATTTTGATTTTGTTTGATTTTTTGGTGATTTGTATTTTGAATTTTAAAATTCTCTTTTTTAGACTTTTGTTCTGATAAACATGTTATTAGAAAGAAAACTTAATCTTCATCTTTTCTTCCATTGCGATCACTTCCTCTTCATCATCTAGCATCGTTCTTCTTAATCTTTATCATTATCTCTTCATCTCCTCCTTTGTTTTTTATTTAAGTAATCTATTTTATAAAATCAGAAATTAATTTTTTATGATATTTGAATTTGAAATTTATGTCTAATAGTTATATCTTTTGAATAAATTATATGGAGAGATATCTCTTTTTGTGGAAAGATACTCTACTTGAAAGATTTCTCTTTGTTTTCTATAAATAAAGTTTTCTCTAAACAAAAAAAGGTGGATGAAACAACATGTAAAACAATGTCGGAAAACCTTTGCCATCTTCATTATGTTCTAATGCTCCTTTAGTGAAATCTCCACAAGTTACTTGGTGTAGTTTCACAAAGGCTTGTCATATCTTGGGAAGCAATTTGCCTTGTAACCTTCAAGTAATCTCGAGTGGGAGGGGGCAAATAATGCTTTAAGGAAAGTGTATATAGTACACGTTTCAAGCCTCTATTCTCCATCCCTCTTCTTTTCATCTTTATTTGTGTATCCGGAGACAAATTTTGTAACAGTGGTGGTGTTGGTGTTCGGGTCTGGGGGTGTGTTAAGCGGTGTTTAGTGGTGATGGCGGGTTTCTTTGATTCAGTGGTGGTGGTGTGGAGAAAGGAAGAAGATGGATGTGTTTAATGGTGATGGTGGTGGATCTGTGATTCAGTGGTGGTGGTGGGTTCTGTGGTGTTATGTGGTGGTTGTGTGGTGTTGTAGTGGTGGTGTTGTGTTTAGTGGTGGGTTCTGTGGCGGTGGTGGTGGTGTTGTGTTTAGTGGTGGGTTCTGTGGCGGTGGTGGTGGTGGTGCAGAGAAGAGGTAGAAGAGGGAGGTAATTCAGTATTTCTATATAATTAGTCAATAAAGTTGGCGGCTCTTCAGTGGTGGCGGAGACTTCCCGGTAATGGCGACGGTGGTTCTCTCGGTTGGGGGCACTTTTAGCCTTAGTTCAATTATATTGTCGACCTTTAGGGTCTTTTCATTCTCGATCTTGAGGATGTTTTCATTTTTTCGACCTTTAGGGTCTTTTCATTCTCGATCTTGAGGATGTTTTCATTTTTTCGACCTTTAGGGTCTTTTCCTTGAGTCTGTGTCCTGCCAATTCATTTATCTTCATGAGGCACTTTACGTTCGAAAGTTCTGTGTAGAACTTTACTTATGTAACTCTCATGTAGTTCTCAGAGGAATAAGAATTCTCATACCATGTAATGTTGCAGATCGATTTCACTTATGCATGTACTAGGGTATAACCCGTGCCCGAGGGCACGGACAGTCATATCAATCAACATTCAACGAAATTATTAAAGAAATCAAACGAACATCGAGTTGTCATAAACACATATTACCAAAAAATGTAATAATGAAGAAATCAAACTGAACCATATGAGTACTAAACTCTAGAACTTGATAGGTTATTTTGGAAACAAATATTATGACAAAAAAGAAAAAGGAAATAAGTTATTTTATTTCTAAAGTTGTGTTGTACAAGACATAGTTATTTTATATAGGTTATTTTATTTCTAAACCCGATAATCTTTTTTTTTCTTTTATATGACTTATTTTTCTTAGATAGGTTATTTTATTTCTAAGAAGGACTACGTTGTAATATTAGGGAAGGGCTTCTAGACATTATACATAAGTAAATAAGGATGTTTGTCCCAGTCAACATTTTTTCCTTCTGTTTTATATAATAGTTATTATTTTATTGAGAGAGAGATTTTAATTTCTTTTTTTAACCCTTGAAATTTATTTATTTTTATTTTTTCTTAAATTAGTTATTTTATTTCTAAGAAGGAAACGATTATTGTTTTTAAAATAGATAACTTTATTTCTGCAAAGGACTATATTTTAAATTTTGAGAAGGGCTTCTAGACAATATCTTTTATTAAGAAAGGATGTTTGTCCCAGTCATCGTTTTTCCTTCTGTTTTATTATATAGATTGCGGTTTTACTCAAAAAAAAAAGTTGAACAGGAAAACCCCTAATAGATGTATACAAAGGAGTTGGAATTTCGATAATATACACAATCCAGATTTTCGAAGAACCCTAGATTGCTGAAAAGTTGGTTGTGCCCAAACTTTAAATGTCAAAAACTAACAAACACAAAAAACAGAAACCCTGATTTAAAACCAATCCTTCCTCACTTGGTTAATATCCCTTCCTTACTTCTCTTCCTATTTCTTCTCCTTTATCTTCTATGTTTCTTTGCAAATTCTGCATAATCTGATAAATTTGATGTCTTCTTTGGCGATAGCCAAGAGGGATCTACGGACGCGACGAAAACCTAGTATATATATATATATATATATATATATATATTAGGTCATGACTCTCGTGCAATAATATATTTTTTATGAATTAGTTTCTTTTAACTAAATTTAAGTCCAATTTAGGAATTGTAATTGATTGTTTTTTAATACACTCTTTAACGAGATAAGTAACCTTAAAATTAAGGGTGATCAGCAAACGGTAAGCAAAATTTTAACCTAATCAATCAAATTTTGATCTGATTAAGTTCGATCTAGTATGGTTTGACTTAGTTAAGCTGCAATCAACATGATGCACACATTAATTTCATCAAATATCTTTTTTTTTTTTTTTTTTTTGGAAACCGATTACATTGTCGTACAATTGGCATTGAATACATCAAAGATGTGATAAGCTTGCTACCCGCCCACTCAAACTCTAACATGACCTGGCCTATAGCCCACTCAAACATAACCTGGCCTATAGCCCAACTAGATAAATGGCCTAAAGCCCAACTACACTACCTTATTTATACCTTCATCAAATATCTTAGTATTTCATATTTATCTCAAAAAAGATTATCATTGCAAAACATATAATTCTAAAATATGTAAATGATTTAATTTTGTCATGAAACTTTAAATCAATCATTATATATGTAGGAAGATTGCAAACTAGTAAACATATGATTGTTTAAAGTACGGTTTGAGTTGTTTCAAATTGTTCAAGTGGGAACATGGTCGTGTTTGAGGGGAGCACAGACATCCGCCATGGGCCCCCATCTCAAAGGGGCCACTTCACATTAGGTACACTCTATACATAATAAAATTATCTAATTGAAAGAAGTAAACGAAAGAAGTAAGTTGCTCGATGGTGGTATAACTGTCCTAGGAAGTCTGCCAATGAAAAAAGTGAGCGGGTTTTTTAGGAGAGAGAAGCTCTGGGGTGTCGTCATCAAAACCCCCATTTGCTTCTCCCTTTTCTCACCGTAACCCTAGAAGAAATTGTGTTTCAATCCCTCATTTCCATCAAAATCAACCCTAACCTTTCTGATCTTGATCCACAATAACCCCAATCTCTCAAGTCTTAATAATTTTATCCATCCATACATACATATACTGCCTTCAATCCTCCAAAACTCACACACCATTTGAACACCCTTAAATTCATCAACTTTGAATCTCCAAAAATCAATACTGCATCGGACAGAGGAAGAGAAGATTACATCAACCAACTTATCGATCACCGAGAACAGATCTACTCATCGTACATCAGGGAGTATCTCAAAATCACCTCTTTTCATTTCGTTTGATTTACTCCCTCCATCCCATTTTGTTTGTAGTTTTGGAGAATTCAACTTATTAAGGGGACCTTATTTATTGTAGTGAAATAAAGACATTTTTCTAAATTACACTCATTTAGTTTAGAGTATTTCATTAAATATAACATTGGTAGAAGTGTAGAACCAATTAGAATCTTTTATTGGTATTGAAACTAAAGGGCAGTTATGGAAGTGGCATCATGTTAATATTGAAATGGATGTTATAAAAAGAAAGTTAACAAACATTTTTGGACATCTATAAAAGAAATAACAACCAAATAAAATGGGACGGAGGGAGTACTTTTTTTTTGTATTTTGTTTGTTAAAAACAAAAAAAAAATATTTATTATTTAGTTAAAAATCATATATTCTTTTTGAATGTACAATTCACGCATTGGGAGCACTTAAAATCTCAACTAACTGAGCTACATGAGTCAGGTGAATTTTACTTGTATCTTAGTGTACATTTTCATTGGCTAATTTGTTTTTAACTAAAACAAAAATATTTCTAGATAAATTTGGACTCAAGATTTATTGAAAGTGATGTTTGTTATTTTGCTCATTGTCAATATCTATTTCGTCTGATTCGTATGATTCAGAGTTTTCTTTTTTTTGAATTGTTCAGCGTGCCTCGAACCCTTGACCTCTAGGTGGAAGACTATACCTCTTACCACTCCAACCAAAGGTATGGATCGGAGTTGTCTGGTTAATTCAAATGAACCCAATATCGGCTAGGGGTGAAACTAAAGACCGCGAAGATCGGTGAAGACTGAACCAGATCGGACAAAAAAAATCCTGACCAGAAAAGCTCGATTTAGCATGGTCGGTCCTTTTTTTTATTGAAATAGATGTCGGGCATAGCATCATGGCAAAAACAACCTTACATTAATACGCGATGACTACTAAAACATTATGAAAGGAAAAAAACATGTGGAAATCAAAGACAGAAAGTCCATGATAGGTTGCTAATGGATTTGAAACTTCTACTCGAGGGAATGAGAAGAAGTTTTGCCTATTCTTATTCTGAGTTAAGGTCGTGCTAGATCATGGTTGTTTGGCGTGGTCGCTAACTTGTCTTGTTTTATTTCAAAATTGTGATTCAATTTATAATCTGAATGTGAAATTGAAACATCTTTTCTATAAAAAAAAAGAAGAGGTACTTTATAATAACTCTTCGGTTGATTCTTGTCTTCCTCTTTCACACCAAGCCCCAATCCTCTTTCACACCAAGCCCCAAACCCGTGACATGTTGACAACACTTAAAGTTCTCAACCAACTTAGCTACAAGAGGCATGTGAAAGTTACGTGTTTCTTAACGTATTTTAAGTTATTCTCATTGTCCTATCATAGTGTAGACTTTCATGAATTAATTTGTTATTAACCAAGACTATATTATAACTTGGAAAATCGATGTCTTAAAATCTAATTTGTTGAAGAGATAAATGAATTTAAAAATCTTTTATACAATTTAGACTCTAAATCTATTTAAAGTGGTAGTTTTTATTTTTCTCATTGTCTAAATCTTTTTGGTATTCTTTGTGTGCATTTGAGTAATTGAGTTGCTTGGTTGATTCAAATACAGACCCAATATCGTCCAAATCAACAATTTAGATGAGTTATATACCACGAGTCTATAAAAAACAAACATGGTGAATTTAACGAAATCTGGCTTTCAAATAGCTACTAGTTTCAAGTCTAATTAAGAAAAAAAAAAAGTAAAAACCCGTTTCTTTTTTTGTTAAAGAACAAATAAACACTACCAAAAACACAATAATAACCTTACAGTAATATTGAATAGCAAAATCTATGAGAATATTACAAGTAACTGTCTATTGCACATATGGAATCTGATATTGATTTCTTGTTTGTTGTGCTTCTTCTTCTTCTTCTTTTTCTTGTTAGTATATAGCCCAACAAGACAATGACCTAAAGCCCAACTACATTATTTATACCGGGACCTCCAGGGCGGCTTTCTGCAGTTTATGTCAACACCTTGGAACCACTTGGGCTACCAACTGTTGGCCAGAAGGAATTATTAAGTTAAGTCTGGTAACAATATTATGTAATTTTACTAAGTTTGAGAAACCTAAATCCTAAACATTCCTATGGTTTTAGCTATTCCTGGTAAACAATGGTAGTGTTGGAAAGGTTATGGTCCAAAATGAAGGTATTTTGTAATACCTATTCTTGTTTTCTTCTTCTTCTCGTGTACCTAGCCTCGAACCCAAGATGTTGGGAGCACTAATGAAGCATCTCAACCAACCGGGCAACAAGAGGCTAGGTGGCTTACCCTACCATTTTCCAGTATATATCTATACATTTGGGACTTTGGGACACCTATAATAGTGCATATTTTCATGAATTAGTTCATTTTTAACTAAACTTAAGTTTGATTTAGGAATTATGTATGACATTTTTTCTTCTTCTTAAATATGGTGTTTTAAACGGATAAATAAAGGTTAAAACTGAGGATGATCGGTCGCTGAACATTTTTGGTTCATAAGGAGCCGACCAGTTCAAGGTTTCATATGGTAAATTTTAATACAGTGGTTTCGTTTAATTATGTTGAAATCGACGTGATGCACACAATGATTTCAACAAATCGCTTTTTTCACGTTTATTTCAAAAGAGAGCTTCATTACATAACATATAATTCTAAATTACGTAAAAGATTTCATTTTGTGATGAAACTTTAAATCGATCATTGTGTAAGAAGATTGTAAAGTAATAAACATTTCATTTTTTAAAGTATGGTTTGATCAGTTTTCAAACTGGTGAAGCTCAAATAAGAGCGGTGATGGATTTGATTTCATCAGGATGAGAAAGCATTTTCTTTTGTTCAGTAACGTTTGGTTCGACTATTTCAGAACCCTTTTTGCTCACCCATATCTAAAAAGTCATTAGCAGATAAGTTACATATAAATAAAATATATAATCAGAAACAAATTTATTTAAATGTTCAACACGTTTTCTGATCAAATCTCGTCTAAAATATGTGTCCGGACAGAATTTAGAGAGAAAAAATGTTTCAATTTCTCTCTAAATCTTGACCGAGCACATAGTATGGCCAGAATTTGTGTCGGCCTGTCAGGCATAGCATCATGGGGAGAAGAACCTTACATTGACATGATATGTGACGCCTACAACATAGTATGAAAGGAAAAAAGATCATGTGAAAAATGAAAGAAAGAAAATCCAGGATGGGTTGCCAATTAATGAATGTGTATCTTCTACTTTGGGGAATGAGAAGAAGTTTAGCCGGTTTTTCTTCAACCGATCAATTTCCATCTGTTTGACAAGAAATCAACTCTTGCTCTTCTCAAAAAATTCAAAAAAATATTGCTCTCTCAAAAACGTGGAGAGCAGGATTCGAACCTGCGCGGGCAAAGCCCACATGATTTCTAGTCATGCCCGATAACCACTCCGGCACGTCCACTTGGATATAATTTTTGTACATTCTGTAATAATAAAAAACTGTTTGTTGCCGGTAGATTCTAATATTCAGAGAGGCTAAATTAAAAAGAAGACGATTTCTCTGTCCGAGTTTGTTGACTTCAAATCTTTTGTACTGCATATTTAATTTTAATTAAGAAACAAGTATTTATAATAGTTACTATTTTTATTTAATTGAACACACTTCTGCATTTTATAATTTGTATTCTATTTAAACAATGAATTTACTAAGTGAGACATTCATGATTCATAGTTTTACATAAATACTAGGTTCTCACCGCGCCCTACGGGCGCGGTAGATCCCTCTTGGCTAACGCCGTTGTGGTTGATTTCATCTGGATTTTACCAGTAAATTACTTAAGAACATTCTTCGATTGTGGGTGTATTGCAGGATCTATGATCACGTCCTCTCACATCAAGTCAGGTCGTTCTTACACGAAGAAGTGCATATACATTGTATTCATTTTCACATCTTTTGGTGACACGTGGTTACCTGTCATCTGAAATCAGTACGTGATTTCATCCGAAATCAGTACTTGATTTCAAATGAGAGGTACTCGCATGACCCCATATGGTGTAAAAATTAACACAATGTACATGCACTTCTTCGTGTAAGAACGACCTGACTTGATGTGAGAGGACGTGATCATAGATCCTGCAATACACCCACAATCGAAGAATGTTCTTAAGTAATTTACTGGTAAAATCCAGATGAAATCAACCACAACGGCGTTAGCCAAGAGGGATCTACCGCGCCCGTAGGGCGCGGTGGGAACCTAGTTCAATATAAAAAACAATCTCAACCTTTTTCTCCAAAACAAAAAAAACTCACGTAAGTCTTATAGAAAAAATTATTGAAGAAACAAATTACAAAACTACTGAAGTTAGAAACTTGGAATTCCTTTCAAAAAAAAAAACTTGGAACTTCAATTGTTGCATGTTTAAATTCTAAGAAGATACTAAATTCCACGAAGATTAACTTTAGATAATTGAAAAATGGTAGGATTTCAAACACTATTATAACTATCACCATTTCTCAAGTGAAGAAATGACATAAGATAGAGAGATAAAAAAGTTTGAAAAACCAAAAATTAACATAGTTCTACACCGACACAATTTAAGAATGTCGGAATACTAAAATTAGAAGATGATGAAGAAGATTATGTATCTCTATTGAGTCTCTGTAAGAGAGAAATTATGTTGGAAAGAGATTGAGTCAATTAAAAATTTACATGAAAAAGAATAAGGAGTATAAAAACTATAAAAAAAAAAAGATGGCCAACATTAGCAAAGACAAAAAAGAGTAAACTGGAGAAGAAGATAAATCTAAAATTTCTTTTGTTGATCTTTGGAGGTTGTTAGACCTGTCCAAGAAACAAAAAAGTAATTAACAAAATAAGCTTTAATGAGTATTGAAGAAATATGAGTCTAACTAAATAAAAGAAGAAATGGGAAAAACAAAGAGTTCTTACCATTGAAAAAAATTAACATCTAGACTAAATTACAGAAAGTATTAAATACTTTCAAAGAAAGTAACTGCCTCCTAGTTTTTCTCTCATTATAAGAGAGGATATTTAAACGTGGTTAAAGAGAGAGAGAATGAAAAGAGATTTAATTAGAGTAAATCAAGGAGAGTATTAATTTGAAAAACTTATACTGGAGTTTAAAGTAGAAACAAAAAATAAATATATATCTATATCAAACAATAAAATTACTTGAAACACATTATTTTCAATATGAAGGAGAAAGAATTCAAAAAAAAAAAAAATATGAGCAACTAAATTAAAGAACAACTATTACCTTAGAGGGGGAGATTACAATAGATGAAAAAAGAAATGAAAGATATCAAACAATAGACGAAAAAATAAATCGAAGAACAATTACTGTAGGAGATTACAAAGAAATATAAATTATCAATTCTATACTTCATTCCTTCTTTAGTGTTCTTTAATCCATTAAACTATTCTGGACTGGCCTCTTTCCTACAGACAAATAACAAAAAAGAACAAACTAAGTGTTAACATAATTTAAAAAAAAAAATAGACAATAATATCACTATAAAATGTTAAAATTGAAAATGGTCAAAAAAAAAACAGCAAAAACATATTGTACAAAAAATGAGAAAATGGAAGATGAAGTAGTTGAAAATGGAAGAAATGAAAGAAGACCCAAAAAGAAACTTTAACAACTTACCCGAGAGGTTGAGTGGGAGAGATAAGGTTTTAGTGAAAGGGTAAGCAGTTAGAAAATGAAACTAAATATTAAATAGTTGAGATTTTTAGGGTAGTTTTTTGGACGTGAAAAGTGAGGAAAAACTGAATTCGTGGGATGTATCTCACCCTAGATTAGTGGGGTATAGTTTTTTTTAGGGAGACCGTAACTGAATATTCAAAACAATTGACATTAATACCCTTCTTGTTTTATTCTATTTACATAAAAATATTTTATATCATCCGTCAGATATGTTTTAAACCAAATCTCTAAAATAAAATGGACGGTCAGACTTATCCCCTGGATAACCGACTGAGCTGTTTTAATATAATAGATTAGATAGAACTATGAGTTTTTTAAGTGAGGGAGGCAAAAGGTCGAGATGAACAACTGTAAATTTGGTGATGATACGAATCAAATCATTAGTTCAATTCACACCCCTCTATATAATACCGGCAGAAAGAAAAACTCTTTGAACCCAAAACATCGCCAAATTGGCCATAACACGGTGAGAGAGATACTTAAACTTTTTTTAAAGCACACTGGAACTTCTAGTGTTTTGATTTGTCTTGCTTCTCAAATTCATAATACAATTATTTTAGACTTAATGTCTTAAAGGTATATTTTGAGACTATTATAATTTACCTTACCAAAAAAAAAGAGTCCATGGGTATATAGACCAAAATTAATTTGATAATAGGTCTATAGACCATTCTTCTTAGATTATGGATTTTTGGTCCTTTTACAAGAAGGGTATAAAGTATGGCTAATTTATTGGGTAATACCAAATGTATCCCAAATCAAAAAATCCCGGGTTTTTTGAATTTACGAGGGTTTTAGGAAACTTTCCCAAAACCCGTGGGCGTGATTTGTGGGGGATCTTTATTCAGCCGAAACAGATTGGATACCAATCTTCATAAAGACACTTTCTCTCTCTAAACCTACTTCATTTGGGATTTCAATCGGTTTAATGTACCTTGATTTTAGGATAAATTTAGGAAAAAACGGTTAGATTCTCACGAAAATTTCTCTCTCTTCTATAATCTGTTTAGAAACAAAATCTAAACTTTCCCAAATCAATTTTCTCTCTCTTCTTTACAGATTTAATATGGAGATTTATTAGCCAAAAATATGGAGATTTATTAGAAAAAAAAGATAGAAACAAATCATAATTTCTCTCTCCTCTAAACAGATTTGAAAATCAAATTTTCTCTTTCCTATTATCTGAATCAATCTAGGATCAATTTAGCGTGATTTGGGGGTTAATATACAAAACATATATATCACTTTCTCTCACTTAACTTTCAGTTTTGGAAATAGTATATTTTTCTGGGAACATTAAAGCAGCATTTGTTTTCGTTTTTACTCATACATAAATACAAATCGAATACAAATTATGAAACAAATACGTAAATTATGTATTATTTATGACGAATAAACCATCATTAGTCAAGTATACAACGTAATTTATCAAATGTATTTGGGTCTTGTTCAGTAAATTACACATACTTTCTATTACATAATACATAATTTCTTTTACATTACACATCGTTTACATTCTGTTACCAAAAAATCGTTTACACTATATTGTCGAAGAGCATATGTAGTCTTGAGCAGGACAAACAGCATTTACACTATATTGTCGAATAGCATATCCAAATGATTTTGCACCACCAGGAAACAAATGACCAACTTTAGTAGCAAATTCCATAAGTAACAACAAAACTGCAAAAAAAAAACATATACATTTGTTAACAAAACAAACAATTTACTAGAAACGACATGTATAATGGAATAAATTATGCATACTGTTTGTTAAACTTCATAATGTGTTAGAAGACAAACATAACGTTAGTTCGAATCACAAGGTCACTGTTATGTGAAAAAATATGTATAATGTGCAATAAATTACATATAATTTTTGGAACATTTACTGTACTATAAACGGCAACTGTTTTGTGAAAAAAGTACGCGTAAAGTACATGTACTTTATATCCGGAGAAAAACAATGAATCTGAATATACCGCAAATCTGAGTCCGTCAGTGAAGATGAATCTGATCTGAAAAAAACTTCAGTAATGATTAAACGAAAATCTTAAGATACATACCACGAAAATTAAAAGATATAGAACATACCTAGATTCAATAAAACATTAAATATGATATAAAGATCAAAGATTTCATTATTGATATTAAAATTTTAGAGAGAGAGAGAGAGAAGTTTAGACTTCCATTTCAGATCTATCAAAGATGGAAATATATATTATGAGAAAGATCTACAATTGAATCGTTTTTTCAGAAATAATACATAACAATTTGATACAGTTTAAAAAATTAATTATTAGATCTTAAAAATGAATCTAAATACAAAACAGTAATATCAAATACATGAAAACAAAAACGAAATCTTACAAATGAATGTTCTCATTATGATTTTAGCAAAAATAATAATTACCTTCAAGAATTGATCTTCGATAAGTTTAATGGAGATGAATGTAGAGTTCTGATGTTAATTGTGGTTAAACAACTAGGTTAATGTTCTTGAAAATGAGATATACTATATTACGGTTACATATTAGATTTGTTAATATTTCTTTCATTATAATTCTGATTGGAGAGAGAAAGATGGAGACAATTAAGGAAATGATATATACATGATTATTTTGGCAAAAACGGTTACAAAATATATGGAAAGGTTATAATAGGTATTAATAAGGATTAAATATTATAGAGATTTGATATTTCTCTCGAGATGAATACAAATGGACTAGATCTCTTTTATGATGATTAATTTGGTTTTTAAATCCTTTTTAGGATTATAGAGGATTAAATCTCCTATTAGGACCCTATTTTTGGTCTATAGACTCAAAAATTAAAAAAAAATTGCAAAAGAAAGTTGTCAAAAACATTGAGAACTTACAATATAAAGGTCGGGGTTGGTGGCGGGTGGGTAGTCATCAATTTTGGGAAAGAAAACAATGAGAAAAAGAATATAGCTAGGGGAATCGGCCCCACATGAATGAGTAACAAAAATAAATAATGCATACCAACTAGACAATATATTGACCTTCATCAAAAAAAAAAAACTAGACAATATATTGTCAACAATTGATTGTCCAAGTGGTCCAATGTGTTAACATAAACTCCAAAATCCTGGAGATCTCAAGTTCGATTCCTATAAGAGGTGGTTTCCATGATTTATTAAACTTTGGTTATTAAGGTATAAATAATGTTGTTGGGCTTTAGGTCATAATTTAGTTGGGTTATAGGCCCCTTCTTTGTTAGAGTTTAATTCGGCAGTTGCGTGCTTATCACATCTTTGATGCATCAATGCCAATGTAACGACTATCGTAGACCGTAGTCAATTTCCAAAAAAAAATAGGCAATATATTCTATCTAATTTTTCTTACGTGCTGTTGTGGAATCCTTTTTAAGTTTTGTAGGGGTGAGGGAGGCTACAACCTAACCTCACACTAACATTGATACGCCTCTGGAAACAATAGCGTGTGGTGGGGGTGACAGGGTGTGCCGATGCACCCCCCCGCCACATGGGCGCAAATTTATTTTATTTTCTAGACTTATGTTTGGACGAGGGGTATCAATTTTTCTTTTTTTTTTTTTTTGGAAGTTGACTACGATCTACGTATGTCGTTACATTTGGCATTGATACATCAAAGATGTGATACGCTCAATAACTGCCCACTCAAACTGAAACAAGACCGGGCCTATAGACCAACAAGACAATGGCCTAAACCAACTACATTATTTACACCCGAATAATCCCAAATCAAATAACCAAAGATTCCACCTTCTCTAGAATTCGAACCTGAGACCTCCAGGGTTTTCTGGAGTTTATGTCAACACCTTGGAACCACTTTGGCTACCAACTGTTGACGAGGGGTATCAATTGAATACACTAAATTTTTTTTTTTGTTGAAGCCAAGGGAACAATTTCCATTACTAAGTGAATAAATCACAATGTTTGCATGGATGAATTCTTATTTCTCTCCTCTGAAGACTTCATGAGAGTTACATACTTTTAAATGCAAAGTGCCTCATGAAGAGAAAGAAATTAGACTAGACACTGACACTATTGAGATCCTAAATTAAAGACCATGTATTTCAACGAAAAAAAATTGAAGGCCATGTGAGATGTACCCAATGAGGGCATGCATGGTGATTCACAACCTTAGTACTTTCCCAGTTTCTCTTTCCTCTCTCCCTTTTTTGCTTTATTTTATAATCTCTATTTTTATTCTTTGTTAAGTAAGAAACCTAGTAGACAATACTCTTTTTTGTTGAAATGTAGACAATACTCAATAGTGAGTACTTTTGTTTTTGTTGTGACCTTCCCTCTCTCTACTCACTATTGAGTATTGTCTACTAGGTTTCTTACTTAACAAAGAATAAAAATAGAGATTATAAAATAAAATCTAAAGATCATTCCACAATCACAGAGTGTACAGAAATCTCCTATTATCAAGAAGTAATTTCTCTTAAAATTTATTATTTTATAGGTTTACTATTTTAAATTTCATTAAACCCTAAACATTATAAATTATTTAGAGATTTTGTGTTGGTTAATTTTAAGATTTATTATTAGATTGTTAGATCATTTAAATTTTATTATTTTTATGGTTAGATCATTTAAACTTTATCATTTAGTTCAAAATAGATCTAATTCGTCAATGAAATATTAATTTTATGGTTAGATCACTTAAATTTTATGTTTATTATACCGCGTAAAAAATTAGATATGTAAAAGGTCCCGTTATTATTTTGACACCGGACCTCCAATTTCTTAGTCACACCACTGTCTGGGAAAGAGGAGAGAAAAAAAATGGTGGTGGGAGGAACTGATGTTGGTGGTGGTCGAACGTAGTAAAAAAGAGAGAGATTTCCAAAATAATTAAAAGTTACCGACTTAGTCTTTTTCGGTGACCATTATTGGAGTGGAGAAAGAATAGTGTTGAGATTCCGAGAAACAAAAAGGAAACAAAAAAAAATCTGCCCCGACAAGTTTTCTTTTTTCCTCAAAATGGTGGTCTTCTTTTAAATAAACGTTAAAATCAAGGGTGGGCATCGATCATAGCTAAAACATTTTTGGCTCACGAGCTGAACCAAGAAAGATTTCATATTGTAAAGTTCGATCTAGTTTGGTTGAAATCAACATTATGCATACACTATTTTTATCAAATAGCTTATTCATATTTATCACAAAAGAGAATATCATAACAAAACATATAAGTCTAAGTTCAACAAAAAAAAAACATACAAGTCTAAACTACAACAATTTAATTTTGTGATGAAACTTTAAACCAATAAGCATATCATTTTTTAGAGTACGGATTGAGCCGTTTCAAAATGCTCAAATTGAAGTACAACCAAATTAATGGACTTGAATTCATTAGACTGTGAAGCACGTGGTTTTCGTCAGTAACGTATATATAGGTTCCGGATCTTGGTATTTAGTTGTGGATGATTGCTATGGTTATTGATTCTAAATATTTATTTTGTAGTGTTAGCTTAAAACAATTGAGAGAACTTTCGTAGATTCATTGTTGTCATTGTTGTTGCCACTGAAATTGGAGAAGACATACACGAGTCTACTGAGAGTATTTTTGTAGATTCATTTTCATTTGTATTTTCCATATGATTCCATACATGTAACACGTTAATCTTTTTTATTTGTTTTAGACAACAAAAGATCAAAGTAATCAACGTAAGTGAAGCAGTTTCATCTATATGTCTATTGAAAATTTAAAGATGAGTGTCACTGTCAAAAAAGGTTGAAGAAAGAAATTCAAAGAAGTTCGATGAAAAAGTGTCGGTCTGGTAGTGACTTTTGTTATGAATTATTTTTTAAGATTGTATAACGGTCGAAACCAATTATAAGTTTTCAGTGAATTTTAATGTGTGTTTTTTTTCTATAGTTCGCTTTTAGAGATTTACATTCTCAAACATTTGTTTTGATTTGTTTATGTTAAGTGAAGATGAAATAATTGTGATAATAAAAGGTCTATCTTGGCAGAAAAATTGTCATTCATTTTGATAACAGTTGATCAACAACTTTATAACATATGCAATGCTTAACGGAAGCCCCCGTGCCGGAGGCACGGGTTATACCTAGTACAAGTCTAAACTACAACAATTTAATTTTGTGATGAAACTTTAAACCAATAAGCATATCATTTTTTAGAGTACGGATTGAGCCGTTTCAAAATGCTCAAATTGAAGTACAACCAAATTAATGGACTTGAATTCATTAGACTGTGAAGCACGTGGTTTTCGTCAGTAACGTTTAGTTCGACTATATTGACACCCCACTTCTACTCACTCACATAGACCAAATCTATTATACAAAACAGATCCTTGTGACTGGGACACAATTAATACAAAAGAATGTGACTAGGATATGTGATTAGGACAAAATTAACATGATTAGGATTAAGATATATGATTAGGATATGAATTAAATTCTTTTTATTTTCTTAATAATTATCAACCCCCCATCTTTACCTCTACCTCTTCCATTATTAATTTCTTTGTAATTATTTTTCATTTTAATATGTACTTATTCCTTCCACATTTTCTCATTTTAATATGCACTTACTCCTTTAACATTACATCATATTTTAATTTTAATTACTCCTTCCACATCAATATGATTTGGACAAAATAAATCATCCTAGATGATTAGGATGACCCCATAGACATATTATATAAAATACTTAGACTTTTATTATATAAGACACTTCAATTTTCGGCTGGCTAGGATGAAATAAATCTTGCACTTTCATATTTCTATCCAAATATTGAAATTGATATAACACTTCACCTTCCCTCATTCTTTATGATCTTTCCACACATTAATTCTCAATTTTTTACCGCCACCTTTAGGAAAGGTCCATATATCTCTTTAACTGATTTTACTAATATATTCTTATGTAGCGACATAAAATCAAATATTATAACCAAGAACTCCAAGTTGTAGATATATATTTCATCATATCTTAAGGTTTTAGACAAACCTTCGAGATGGGAGAATAAGAACAGGAAGACCATTGCAATCATAAGGTATTACTCTATAGTTCTTATGAACAACCACAAAACTAAACATTATAACTAACATATCTAAAGTTGAAGATATATACTCCTTCATCATCCTTTTGATACAAAAAAGGCGTATATTCATCATCTTGCAAATTGGTAAAAATGTGTATCGAAGAATTTTTGTCTCCGTCAAACATTTATTATTTTTATAGTTCTAATTTATGATTTTTGAAAGCATATCAGGACAATGTTGTTTGGGAAGGAGGTGAAAACTGAAAATTGAAACTTCTCAAAAGATCATGTTTTAAATTAGTCCGTTAAAACTGTAAGGAAGTAATAACGAGAAAGTAAAGAGATGATTTAATAATGAAAGTGAGGTACTATTGTTGGTCCAGTTACAAGTAGTAAAGCATGTTTGTTTAGCAATGACGTCAGGGCAACTAGGATCAATTATTGGGTCGAATGACAATGATAGTAGAGAGGCTAATCAACGATGGGAGACCAATAGTCTTCAAGAGTTGGTGTTAAAGTTAGTATAAATTAAGTGATAAGAATGTCAAGAATTGGTACAGAATGCTATTTTTATTACTTTAATATTTACTCTCAGTTTTGAGGTTCATGATATTCGATAGTTGCTCTTCAAAGTTATTTCTTCGTAATTCTATCTTAAGCATGTCTATTTTTTCGAATGTTAATGCAGCTATAACTTGCCTGAAAATTTTGAGTTGGAAGACTCAAAAATAAAGATAAGTTAAGGCACTTATATACTTTTCTCTATAGGTAAACCTTCCAAAGTTGCACATTTTTTTCATCATCAAATTTTCTTTTCGATCCGTTGTTTCTGACTCTAAAAGTTTGTCAATTTGTATTTTCACAGCAGTTGTAAATTGTCTGTGCTGAGATTGTGAATATCATATTTTGTGAATTTTAAAGAATTTCCAATAGGAAAGATCAATCACCTCGGGTATATTATTTTCGTCTTTATGCGTTTTTTTATTACATCTTATTATTTTCGGTCTTGTCAAATTTTATAATATATGTGTATCTTTTTTTATCCGTTATTTTTTTTATCTGTCGGTTTTTCCAAAAGGTTGAAGTTCATATTCTATGTACATGTACACTATGCAAATTCATGAGTCGGTGATGATATATTAGGCAGTTTAGTCTTGATGATGATATATTAGGCAGTTTATAGGCTAAATGCTTTCGTCTGCTATGAGGCGACTAATTAGGACTTCAAATATTCAATTACAAAAATTTGACTAATTAATTTATAAATGTTTATGTATTTAAAAATGGCTTCAAATATTTTACTGAAATTTTTAAGTCATGCACACTGATATAAATTGATTTTTAAAATAAAGATCTAAATTATAGTTTAACCCAAGACTATTTGTAAACCAATTTTCAGTCAAAATTTGAGATGATCTCGTGAAATTTTAAAAAATTTCTTGAGTGAATATATGCAAACAAATATAAAAGTCCTCTTACCTTCTACTAATGAAGCATTTTAGTACATTTACAACATTTTGTTTCAACTTGTGAAGTTCAGATCAACTTAGTTATTCTATTACATAATTGAATATATTTGGAATTAATTTGTTAAATTCACCAAATTCATACGATCTGCGTCATATAGTACGTAATTTGTTGTTTGATAAGGTTCAAGATGAGTAATCTTAGGAGAAACTTAACTTTCTCATTCTCTGATCTGATATTTTCTCATTCGTTGATCTTAGGAGAAACCAAATTCATTATACTCTCTACTCTACTTAGGTTTCAAATAATGTTCTTAATCAAGTTGGTGATTAAATTATTATGATTAGTACCAAGTCTTCAAAAAATCTCATATGAAATTTTTATCACTTACCCGATAGTGGACTACGTGTGATATGATGTGTTGTAATCCGTGTATATTTACGATAAATTAGACAACATAATTGTATCAATTTCAATTTCATTCCCCCCACTTTAAAGAAAAAATCTGATCCATTATCTCCGTTTCGCAAAGGGCATTGCCCCCGCACTACGTGCGGGGGCTATGCCTAGTTCATTTATAAATAAGCTACATATAAATAATATATATGTTCAGATTCAATTCTATTGGAGGGATGTAAACAACCACTAGTTAATACGTGACAACTACTAAAATATATGAAGGAAAAAAAACATGTGAAAATAAGAGATTATTAATGGATTTTGAATCTTCTACTTTATGGAATGAGAATAAGTTTTGCCTATTTTTATTCCACAAATCAATCTCCATCTTTGTTTGACAAATAACAAATTCTTCTTCTCAAACTTAGCTTTTTCTCTAGATATCGGCCCGCCATATACCCTGGTGAAGATTGGGCCAGAATTGTGACCTGGTGTTTTAACATTTTTCAAAAAACAGACGACTAAATCTCATCAAAATGTTTTGGAAAAGACAAATTTTATATTATATAATGCAATTTAAAGTGTAATTTAAAGGGTTTAGATAGAAAAATAAGAAATAAAAAAAGAAGGGTAATTTGGTAATTTAGATAAACTGTTGTAATGTAATTTAAAGTTTTAAGTTGCCACATGGGATCCAACTCAATCTGGATGCTTTTTCCAGATTTTATGTTGTAAGCCTAGCATTTCTCTTATATAATTTGTTGAGAATGCATCTTGGGACCTACATACAGTACATAGGCCCTTTCAAGGAGAGATAGGAAAGAGTTACAATTTTTACTAATAATTTTATTTGAAAAGTAAAATTATAGAAACTTTGTGATTTCTATTCCTTGTTGAGCTATTTCAAAAAAAGAATTCCTTGTTGAGCTCATGTTAAATCATGGTTATTGGTTTGGACCTCTGGAACCTGTCTGGTTTTATTTCAAGAGTAAAATTGCCTTTATTATTTGAATGTAAAATTCACACATTTTTCTATAAAAAGGAGGTATTTTAGAATACCTCTTAGTTTGATTTTGTAGGTCAGCGAAATACCAAGCTTCGAACTCGTGACATATTGGGAGCACTTAAATATGTCAACCAACTGAGCTACAAGAGGCCGGTGATTTTCACATTCATATTTCTTAACGTATTTTAAATTGTTCAGATTGTCCTATCATAGTATAGATTTTCATTTATTAATTTGTTGTTGACTAAAAGAGAATTATAATTTGTGAAATCAAAATGTGTTAAAATTTGATTTGCTAAAAAGATAAATGAACGCAAAAATCTTTTATACAATCAAAATGTGCGTAATAAATCTAGACTCAAAATCTATTTAAAGTGGTGTTTTATATTTTTCTCCTTGCCTATGTCTATTTCATGTGATTATTCTGAATTTGAGTTGCTTGGTTAATTCAAATAGACTTAATATTAAGTCCAACTCAACAATTTAGATGAGTTATACTCAGGGGTGGAATTTTTGTCGGTTACCCAGATCTGCCAACAGACACCCGCGTTCTCGAAGGTCTGTGAGCGCTCGGTACCGACTCGAAGCCGACCGACCGAGAAGGGGGAAGTGGGCGGACGTGGGTCCGGCGTTCTACCCATGTCCGCCTGACCGAAAGACCGTCCATGAGTCTGAAAGTTAACCCGTCTGTTTGTTCGCTAAGTTTAAACCGGTAAGCCCGTCCATATAACGACCTGTCTGACCGGAAACATTTTGTCCCTCACATTAACTAGTGTTTAATGTGAACCATTGGATTAACTAGGGTCAGCATATTAATCAGGTCTTGGAATTTCTAACTCTAAATTTTTTATTTCTTCTCCTCTAATCGACCGGACCTCTCTGCGTCTTTATGTTTCCTCCTTAGTTCTCCAATTCCTAAATTCTAATTAGTAATCTCTAAAGATCTAACTTGAATCAAATCGACGATCGATTATGTAGTTTTTTTGTTCTCATCGATTGATTTCTGAAGATCTCTTCTTTGAAGATGTTCACAGACTCTTCT
The DNA here is from genome assembly GCF_041429995.1 of Eschscholzia californica. Lineage (NCBI taxonomy): Eukaryota > Viridiplantae > Streptophyta > Magnoliopsida > Ranunculales > Papaveraceae > Eschscholzia > Eschscholzia californica. The sequence goes on along the minus strand of NW_028238198.1, from coordinate 5,230,056 downwards.
CTTCAAGATCTCGACTCTTTCATCTTTGACTCTCTGTAATCGAAGACGGAGATGCAAAAATAAACACAAAAGAAAAGAAATCGAACCCATCCCACCCTATTTAGTAACAAGTTTAGCTTAGGACTTCTCTAGAAAAAATACGAAAAAAAAAACCAAAATTAGAATAATACATACCTTGATGATCAATTTCTCTTCAATGCTTCCAAGACTTGGCTTCCATTGATTGAAGAACAATTTCCCACTATTTCCCGCTGAAAATTTCTCATACCCATCATCTTCTGTACCATTTCCTTTCTTTCCGATACAAAGATTCTCTCCAATGCTTCCAAGACTTGGTAACCTAAGAGCATCTCCAATGCAAAACTCAAAAGTACTCTAAAAATCCTATGTGTCAGATTCAAATTTCAATCTCTAATTTTTCTCTTTCCTATTCGTCAAGATTGAGATCCTCTATTTGAAGGACTTCTCCAATGCAACACTCTAAAACTCAAAAAAATGCTTATGTAGTAGCATTACTTTTTTTTTAAAATAATTAAAAAATTCAACATTTTTAACCAAAATAGCCCGCAAAAATCAGTCTCGCTTTAACCTCATTCGTCCATATCTATTTTGTTTTTGAGAAACATTCGTTCATACCTATTGTCACCAAATGTTAAAGGAAAATATATAAATATAAACAACCATATATTAAGACACAAGATTAAATAGACAAAAATGTTTCAATGGTCCATTCATGCCAATCATAGAATTCAAACTCAACCAAAAGCTACCCTAGGGTTGTACAACGAAAAGAAGGTAAGATATAAAGAAAATATGACATTCCATGATTCATACACGATTCTCTCTATAATTCATTAATGAATCGAAGTAGTTCTTTGTTTTTTAAATTGGTTCATCAGTGATGATGCTTATGAAATTCTTTACAAGCCACTGTGAATCAAGATAAATCTCTGATTTTTAAATTGATTCATCCATGATATCCTCTAGAATTCATTAATTAATTAATGAATCAAGATAGATTTCTGTTTTTCAAATTGTAAAGAGAAGAGCAAATGGAACAAAGAGAGAAAATTATATACCCAAGTTTAATTCTTTTTAAATCTATAAAACTCCATCTAATTCTAATTTTCATTTTAAGTCTCCTACAATCCTTTTACAGTTCATTAGGATTTTCCGATTTAGGGACAATTCATATGGTGATGAATCCTTCAATTTTTTTTGGTCAATCTTCTTTCTCTTATCCAGACATAGAGAAAGATAAAATAGAGAGAGGCAGAGAGATGAACCACCAAGAGATAAATTAGAGAGAGGCATGGAAATGAATCACCGAGAGAATGAGTGAGAGAAAGGATTCTTGTGTTGGTGAAGAAGCCGTGAGAATAGAATTCTGTTAGTAGTTATTTTTATTTAAGTTTAAGTTTTTTTTTAATTTGATATATAAAAAAAATGATGAGTTGACACTTAGAGATATCTCAAGAGGACACTCTATTTCTAGAGTGTCCTCTTGAGATATCTCTATTCCACCCTTGACACGTCATCTTGGAGATTTGAGTTGAGATTTGCATTCGAGAAGATTTTTTTTAGAAAACTCTAAAAATCCTAGGTGGAACTCCAAAGTTCAGAGATTGAGTTTTGCATTGGAGATGCTCTAACCCTATTTCTCATACTTGATGACTTGTCTTCTTCTTGTTCATCATGAATGAAATTCAATCTTAATTTAGATGCTGACAATCTCTCTCTATAGACATTTTCTGGCACTACTTATTCTACTTCGAAGTTCAAGTACCGGAAATGACTTTCAACGAAAAAAGGTACCGGAAATGTGTTATTTGTGTGAATACGCGTCTATGAGAATATTAAAAGTGATTGTATATTGCACACTAAAATTAATGTGAAAATACTTTTATTACAAACCAAATTTCTCTAAACAATTATTCTAGATTTTAGCCTAACATGAATAAAAATCATAGATCTGCCACTACTTATAATTGATAGTGAAAATTATCAGTTCATTTTCGTATTGAAATCACTATAGTAATGTTCAGGCCGATTACGACGAGGATAATTTCCATTGGCACGCCAACCATGAGTTTCACGAAGGTCGTACCCATGATCGGCATCATAATAACCACCTTCAATGGGCCACTTTTTTGGAGTAGGTCCAGCAGGAGGAGGACTAGTCTTAAATCCAACTGGGCCTAATCCAAAGTTAACCTCAGAGTTGTAATGTCTAGGATTATCAGGATGGTAATAAGGGTTAACATATGGACTCTCTTGTGGTGCTTCTTCTTGTTGTTGTTGTTGTTCTCCATTAGTACTATCACTTTCTTCCCTTCCATGTTTTATAATCTCTCTTGGTTTTTGCTCCTTATTTTCTTCGATTTCTTCGCCTTCATTTTGCTCCTTATTTTCTTCGCTTTTTTCGCCAACAGAAGACGATTTGCCCGGCCGGAATTTTTTTCTCCATTAGTACTCAAACCTTTTTTTTTAGAGAGAGAGAGAGAAGAGAGAGAAAAAAAAAAGTTTGAAGGTCGCCGGCCGGAATTTGGCCGGCCGGCGACCCGTCGGTGAAGACGATGATGTGGCTTGTTTTAACGAGGTGGCAGAGAGAGAAAACATGCTGGAGGAGAGAGAAAAGATTGTGAAGAGAGAGAGTAACGGTGTTATAACGGAAGGGGGCCATATGGGTATTTTTCGTAAAGTAGGGGGCCAGGCGGGAAGCTGGTCACAAAGTAGGGGGCCAGGCGGGAAGCTGGTCACAAAGTAGGGGGCCATTAGAGAAATAACCCATAATTTTATTTGAAAAGTAAAATTATAGAAACTTTGTGATTTCTATTCCTTGTTGAGCTATTTCAAAAAAAAAATATTCCTTGCTGAGCTCATGTTAAATCATGGTTATTGGTTTGGACCTCTGGAACCTGTCTGGTTTTATTTCAAGAGTAAAATTGTCTTTATTATTTGAATGTAAAATTCACACATTTTTCTATAAAAAGGAGGTATTTTAGAATACCTCTTCGTTTGATTTTGTAGGTCGGCGAAATACCAAGCTTCGAACTCGTGACATATTGGGAGCACTTAAATATGTCAACCAACTGAGCTACAAGAGGCCGGTGATTTTCACATTCATATTTCTTAACGTATTTTAAATTGTTCAGATTGTCCTATCATAGTATAGATTTTCATTTATTAATTTGTTGTTGACTAAAAGAGAATTATAATTTGTGAAATCAAAATGTGTTAAAATTTGATTTGCTAAAAAGATAAATGAACGCAAAAATCTTTTAACAATCAAAATGTGCGTAATAAATCTAGACTCAAAATCTATTTAAAGTGGTGTTTTATATTTTTCTCCTTGCCTATGTCTATTTCATGTGATTATTCTGAATTTGAGTTGCTTGGTTAATTCAAATAGACTTAATATTAAGTCCAACTCAACAATTTAGATGAGTTATACTCAGGGGTGGAATTTTTGTCGGTTACCCAGATCTGCCAACAGACACCCGCGTTCTCGAAGGTCTGTGAGCGCTCGGTACCGACTCGAAGCCGACTGTCCGATAAGGGGGAAGTGGGCGGACGTGGGTCCGGCGTTCTACCCATGTCCGCCTGACCGAAAGACCGTCCATGAGTCTGAAAGTTAACCCGTCTGTTTGTTCGCTAAGTTTAAACCGGTAAGCCCGTCCATATAACGACCTGTCTGACCGGAAACATTTTGTCCCTCACATTAACTAGTGTTTAATGTGAACCATTGGATTAACTAGGGTCAGCATATTAATCAGGTCTTGGAATTTCTAACTCTAAATTTTTTATTTCTTCTCCTCTAATCGACCGGACCTCTCTGCGTCTTTATGTTTCCTCCTTAGTTCTCCAATTCCTAAATTCTAATTAGTAATCTCTAAAGATCTAACTTGAATCAAATCGACGATCGATTATGTAGTTTTTTTGTTCTCATCGTATGATTTTCTGAAGATCTCTTCTTTGAAGATGTTCACAGACTCTTCTCTTCAAGATCTCGACTCTTTCATCTTTGACTCTCTGTAATCGAAGACGGAGATGCAAAAATAAACACAAAAGAAAAGAAATCGAACCCATCCCACCCTATTTAGTAACAAGTTTAGCTTAGGACTTCCCTAGAAAAAATACGAAAAAAAAAAACTAAAATTAGAATAATACATACCTTGATGATCAATTTCTCTTCAATGCTTCTAAGACTTGGCTTTGATTAAAGAACAATTCCCCACTAAATCCAGCTGAAAATTTCTCATACCCATCATCTTCTGTACCATTTCCTTTCTTTCCGATACAAAGATTCTCTTCAATGCTTCCAAGACTTGGTAACCTAAGAGCATCTCCAAAAAATCCTATGTGTCAGATTCAAATTTCAATCTCTAATTTTTCTCTTTCCTATTTGTCAAGATTGAGATCCTCTATTTGAAGGACTTCTCCAATGCAACACTCTAAAACTCAAAAAAATGCTTATGTAGCATTACTTTTTTAAAAAAATAATTAAAAAAAATTAACATTTTTAACCAAAATAGCCCGCAAAAATCAGTCTCGCTTTAACCTCATTCGTCCATATCTATTTTGTTTTTGAGAAACATTCGTCCATACCTATTGTCACCAAATGTTAAAGGAAAATATATAAATATAAACAACCATATATTAAGACACAAGATTAAATAGACGAAAATGTTTCAATGGTCCATTCATGTCAATCATAGAATTCAAACTCAACCAAAATCTACCCTAGGGTTGTACAACGAACAGAAGGTAAGATATAAAGAAAATATGACATTCCATGATTCATACACGAGTCTCTCTATAATTCATTAATGAATCGAAGTAGTTCTTTGTTTTTTAAATTGATTCATCAGTGATGATGCTTATGAAGTTCTTTACAAGCCACTGTGAATCAAGATAAATCTCTGATTTTTAAATTGATTTATCCAAGATATCCTCTAGAATTCATTAATTAATTAATGAATCAAGATAGATTTCTGTTTTTCAAATTGTAAAGAGAAGAGCAAATGGAACAAAGAGAGAAAATTATATATCCAAGTTTAATTCCTTTTAAATTTATAAAACTCCATCTAATTCTAATTTTCATTTTAAGTCTCCTACAATCCTTTTACAGTTCATTAGGATTTTCCGATTTAGGGACAATTCATATGGTGATAAATTCTTCAATTTTTTTTGGTCAATCTTCTTTCTTTTATACAGACATAGAAAAAGATAAGATAGAGAGAGGCAGAGAGATGAACCACCAAGAGATAAATTAGAGAGAGGCAGAAAGATAAACTCGAGAGAGGCATGGAAATGAATCACCGAAAGAATGAGTGAGAGAAAGAATTCTTGTGTTGGTGAAGAAGCCGTGAGAATAGAATTCTATTAGTAGTTATTTTTGTTTAAGTTTTAAGTTTACATTTTTTTTCTCGAGTTTCCTCTTGAGATATCTCTATTCCACCCTTGACACGTCATCTTGGAGATTTAAGTTGAGATTTACATTGGAGAAGATTTTTTTTTTTAGAAAACTCTAAAAATCCTAGGTGGAACTCTAAAGTTCAGAGATTGAGTTTGCCATTGGAGATGCTCTGACCCTAATTCTCATACTTGATGACTTGTCTTCTTCTTGTTCATCATGAATGAAAATCAATCTTGATTTAGTAAAAGATGCTGACAATCTCTCTCTATAGACATTTTCTTGCACTACTTATTCTACTTGGAACTTCAAGTACCGGAAATGTGTTATTTGTGTGAATACGCGTCTATGAGAATATTAAAAGTGATTGTATATTGCACACTAAAATTAATGTGAAAATACTTCTATTACAAACCAAATTTCTCTAGATAATTATTCTAGATTTTAGCCTCACATGAATAAAAATCATAGATCTGCCACTACTTATAATTGATAGTGAAAATCATCAGTTCATTTCCGTATTGAAATCACTATAGTAATGTTCAGGCCGATTACGACGAGGATAATTTCCATTGGCACGCCAACCATGAGTTTCATGAAGGTCATACCCATGATCGGCATCATAATAACCACCTTCAATGGGCCACTTTTTTGGAGTAGGTCCAGCAGGAGGAGGACTAGTCTTAAATCCAACTGGGCCTAATCCAAAGTTAACCTCAGAGCTGTAATGTCTAGGATTATCAGGATGGTAATAAGGGTTAACATATGGACTCTCTTGTGGTGCTTCTTCTTGTTGTTGTTGTTCTCCATTAGTACTATCACTTTCTTCCCTTACATATTTTATAATCTCTCTTGGATATTGCTCCTTATTTTCTTCCCTTCATTTTGCTCCTTATTTTTTTCGCTTTTTTCGCCTTCAGTTTGCTCCTTATTTTTTTGGCTTTCTTCGCCAACAGAGGACGATTTGCCTTTTTTCTTCCCTGACAAACAAGAAACTAAAGTAAAAGTTTAAATTTGAGGAAAATTTCGTATATATCATATAACCAAATCACATATGCAAGTAGTACAATAAAGTAATGTTTTAGCAAGAGCATTTTAGCCAAAAAAGTGAGTTGTTATTTGGCTGAAATCCTAAGAGAGAAACATGGGCAAAAGAAATGGTACGCTAGATCGTGTTGTTACTTTTGTTTTCTTAAGCTCCATGACATAATTCATATTATGCCCTATTACATAGTATATAGGAATCATGTTTATAATTAAACTAATGCTACCCATAAATCCAAATGATTTAAGTTGAAAAAAGAGAATTGAAATCTTACACATGTCTTCCTTCTTCTTCACTTGGGCCCTTTCTTCCTCTTACGTCTATAGGAATGTAATGTTAAATTCGACTAGGCTAGTTTAAATAGTTGGATTGGATTTAAGTTATAACAAAAAAATTTCTAATTTTAGAGAAAGATTGTTTACTTTCTCTATTTTAATTTTGGAAATAGATATATACTTTGTTAGCAGGAAATATTGTAGTATAAAGTTGAGATGGAATTATTGAATAAAGTTTGACAACAATATTATGTGATTTTTATTAAGTTTGGAAATATCCTGGAATTATTGAATTAAGTTTGGTAACAAATATTATGTGAGAATATCACCAAGCCAATTCCAAACTACCCATATTGTCCCGGGCAGAAGCTCCATACGAATTTTTTGTGGGGGAAGGTAAAGGCCGTTAGCATAATTGTTGTAGGCGCCCCAATACACTCAATACCTCTCTAAATTTGGGTTGTTAACAGACACGCCCACAGAATGTGTCCTATCGAGTTCTTAAATATCCGTACATACAAAGCTTGGGATGTTTCTAAATTTCTATGATCCTTCCCGAAAGGAAAATTTTCTACCCTGCCCTGATTCAATCCTGGAATTCGATTGTAGTAGCTACCTAAAGGAACTTCAAACACCACAGGTAATAGTTACTATTGGTTATAACTGAATTTTACTAGAGGAACCCTGTTAGAGTTCACTCCACTCGGCTAAACCGAGTGGATTAGGCTCACACAATTATAGTAATCCTAGTAGGATTAGGATTCCTATTACTACCAAGATTGATATAGTTTTAGATAAACACACTTAGATATAGTTTTATTTTTCTTAAACTCTTCTTGTAAACCTATATAAAGGATTAGATCCATAATGTAAAATCATGTTATTGTGAATAAAGAAAAGGTATTTACCTATCTCTCTCTCTCTCACGATTAACACTTTGCTATCTCAATCTTTGTTCCAACCGAGAAGGCTAGGATCATCACTCGGGATTCAACCGAGTTCACCAACCTGCTCTCTCGGTCTTACCCGATTGTCTTCATCATCATCCACTCGGTTTCACCCGAGAGGTCCTATTGTCCCTCTCGGTTCCACCGAGGGATCAATCTCACTTCATCTTCCTCGGCTTCATCCGAGTTGATTATCAATAGGTACGTACCTCTTCACATGGTATAAGAGCTAGAATTCAAATTTTTTTTTTAAGAGATGACTACTCCCGAAACTTCGGAAACCTCTCAAGTTCATCACAACATCAATAGTGGGCCGTTTGATGTCCACCATTCGGATTCTCCCACTTCTATTCTTATCACACCACTTCTAACCGGTGATAATTATCCCTCATGGTCACGAGGAATGACTAAAGCCTTGAGAGCTAAAGCTAAGTTAGGTTTTGTTGATGGAAGCATCGAAAAACCAACCGATCCTAATGATTTAGAACAATGGGGACGATGTAATGATCTCGTTTCTAGTTGGCTCATCAATTCCGTTGATCCACCTCTTCGATCATCCATCTTATATGATGAAACGGCCTCCGATATATGGCACAATCTCTATGATCGTTTCCATCAACGTAATGCTCCTAAAATTTTCCAATTAAAGAGAGCAATTTCTTGTCTTAGACAAGACAACTCCGATGTTTCTCCATATTTCACCAATCTCAAGGCTCTTCAAGACGAACTCAATTCCTTGATTATCACCGAGCCTTGTACATGTGGACATGGTCGATCCTTACTTGAAAGAACAAATCAAGATAGGGCTATGGAATTTCTTCAAGGACTTAACGATAGATTTTCATCTATTCGGAGTCAAATATTATTGATTGAACCCTTCCCTTCGATTCTTCGAATCCATTCACTTATTAAACAAGAAGAGGTTCAACAAAACTTAGTTACTCCTATGAGTATTGACTCCAACAACTCGGCACTTGCCGTTGGAAACAATGAGTTTAATCAAACTCGTTTTAATGGAACCGAGAGACAACGTCAAAAACGTCCTCGTCCTTTTTGTGAAAATTGCAAAATCCATGGACACGATGTTTCCTCTTGTTACAAGATACATGGGTATCCACCCAACTATGGTCAAAGAGGACGAACTCGCACCCGACAAGAGTCCATCAATCTCTCGGTTTCTGACAAAACCGGCCAGGGGGTGCCTTCAGCAACATCCTTCACTAATGAACAATACCAAGGCATATTGGCACTCCTTGACCGCAATAGGCAACCGTCCACAACCAATTCTCAAGGCAACACCAACAAGGACCCTCTAATCAACCTTACCGGTAAGTATTACTCTTCTTTTCATCCTCCTTGGGTCATTGACTCGGGAGCCGCCAAGCATATTTGTTCAAATATATCTCGATTCTCCTCTTATTCCCTTGCACCACCGGATTTATACGTCCGTTTACCGGACGGTTCACGGGTAAAGGTTGAACATATTGGTATTGTCTATTTTTCAAATAGATTTTATCTTGAAGATGTTTTTCACATTCCATCTTTTCAATTTAATCTTATCTCTATTTCTCAAATCTCTAAATCACTTCGTTGTACCGTCTTATTTGACCGGAATTTGTGTCTTTTTCAGGACCGAACAACGAAGACGGGGATTGGGCATGGTAGTCTTCATGATGATCTTTATTTCCTTCGCACGGAGCGTCCAATTTTTTCAATTTCTAGTCTTACTAAAGATAGTTCTAGTAATGAGTCTTTTATTTTATGGCATTGGCGTTTAGGCCATCCATCTTTTAGTCGTTTTCAATATTTCCATTCCAAACTTCCTTGTTTGAATTTTAAATATTTATCTAATAAAGTACCGTGCGATGTTTGTCCACTTTCTAAGCAATGTCGTTTACCTTTCCCAACTAGTACCACTTCTTCCTCTCACATATTTGAGTTGGTACATGCGGATTTGTGGGGACCTTTTCCGGTTCCATCCACCTCCGGGTGTCGATATTTTCTCACCCTTGTAGACGATTATTCACGTTGTACTTGGATATTTCTTTTGGATTCCAAGTCCGATTCAAATAGGACAATTATGAATTTCTTTACCTATGTCTCCACACAATTTAATTGTAAAATAAAGATATTTCGATCGGACAATGGAACCGAATTTATCAATTCCTCTCTACAAAGTTGGTTTGTTGAACATGGGGTTACCCACCAACGTAGTTGTACTTATACACCCCAACAAAACGGGGTAGTTGAACGTAAACATCGCCACATCCTTGAAGTGGCACGTTCATTACGACTCCAAGCTCATCTTCCTCTCTCCTTTTGGGGAGAATGTGTTCTCACCGCGGTTTATTTAATCAATAAATTACCGACACCCATTCTCAATGGAAAATCGCCCCATGAAATCCTCATGGGTGTTGCTCCCAATCTTTCACATCTACGTGTTTTTGGATGTCTTTGCTATGCTCGAATTCCTTTGGTTAAAACCAAGTTAGATGCCCGCTCTTCCGCCGGTATTTTCCTTGGATATCCCAATGGACAAAAGGGTTATCGTGTTTACGATATCTCCACACGACGAATATTTGTCTCTAGAGACGTCACGTTCGTTGAAAACAAATTTCCAATGTCTTCCTCATACTCTTCGGCAACACCGAACAACTCCGATCCGGAACCATTCCTTTCCATCGAAGATGATGACACCTTCGACTTCCCGACAACCGGCAAGACCTCCACTGTTTCGGCATCAAACAGCAGCACCATCACCGATGGAGCTGCTGTTCCAGACGCCCAGCAGACCACCGATGGGGCTGCTGTTCGGCAGATTGCCGATTCAGGGGTGCCTTCAGACACCCCTGCTGGACCGGGTTCCATTCCCGGTCCATTACACCAGGCACCATCGCCCGAGGTGCCTTCAGAGGCCGCTAGTGACGCTCCCCATTCAGGAGCGTCTCCAGCAGCCATGGACAGTCCTATACCGGACGTTCACTCGACGGACCCAACACCGCCCGAGGAAAATTCCGACCAGATGGTCAAGATTTCCGGCCGTCCATCAAGACCGCGCCGACCACCGTCCCACTTGAAAGATTATGTGTGTTCCAACACAAGTTCCGTCAAGTACCCACTTGAAAACTACTTCTCCATTAATTCATTCTCCACATCTCATCAACAATTCCTCTCCTCTGTTTTGTCTACTACCGAGCCTACCTCCTTCACTCAAGCAATGAAATCATCTCATTGGAAGGAGGCTATGGCCAAGGAAATCTCCGCTTTGGAAGAAAACAAGACATGGTCCATCACTGATCTACCACCCGGCAAGCGACCTATTGGTTGCAAATGGGTATACAAAATTAAATTCAATTCCGATGGTTCCATCGAACGCTATAAAGCTCGTCTTGTCGCTAAAGGTTACACCCAAATCGAGGGACTCGACTATAACGATACTTTTGCCCCAGTCGCAAAACTCGTTACTGTCCGTGTTCTATTGTCTATTGCCGCCATTAAAGGGTGGACTCTCCATCAATTGGATGTCAATAACGCTTTTCTTCAAGGAGATCTCCATGAAGAAGTCTACATGAAACTCCCTCCCGGTTTTTCATCTCAGGGGGAGTCTAAAGTATGTCGTCTTCATAAGTCCTTATACGGTCTTAAACAGGCCTCCCGTCAATGGTTTTCAAAATTCTCCTCCGTTCTTATTGAACGAGGTTTTTCTCAGTCTAAAAGCGACTATTCTCTCTTCACTTTCCGTTCACACTCCACTCAAATCTTTGTTCTCGTCTACGTAGACGACATAATTATCACGGGAAATAATGATCATGCTATCTCCCAGTTAAAAATATTTCTGAATAAAGCCTTTTCACTCAAAGATCTGGGTCGCCTGCAGTACTTCCTTGGTATCGAAGTATCTCGCTCATCCCAAGGCATTTTTCTATGTCAAAGGAAATATGCTCTTGATATTTTAAAAGATTCTGGACTCACCGCTGCACGTCCTTCTGAGTTTCCCATGGAACAAAAACTACGTCTCAGTCCCACCGATGGTACACCTTTACCAGATCCGTCAGTGTACCGTCGTCTCATAGGTAGACTACTTTACTTAACGGTTACACGGCCGGATATCACTTTCGCCGTAAATAACCTGAGTCAATTCATGCAAACACCTAGCCAAGTACACTTAGACGCAGCTCATCGCGTTCTACGATACTTGAAGGGTACTCTTGATAAAGGAGTCTTCTTATCCGCAGACAGCTCTCTCCACATTACAGGATACTGTGATTCGGATTGAGCTGGCTGCCCTTCAACCCGTAGATCAACTACTGGATATTTTACAATGATGGGTGATAGTCCACTCTCTTGGAAATCAAAGAAACAACCAACGGTTGCTAAATCATCTGCAGAAGCAGAATATCGAGCTTTGGCCATTCTCACCTGTGAACTACAATGGCTCAAGTATTTATTACTCGATTTTGGAATTGATCACACAGACCCGATGACAGTTTACTGTGACAATCGGGCTGCACTCCATATCGCTGATAACCCCGTTTTCCACGAACGTACGAAACATATTGAAATAGATTGCCACATCGTTCGTGAGAAGATCAAAGACAACGTCATTGCCACTCGATTCACCACTTCAGACAACCAGTTAGCGGATATCTTCACCAAACCACTTGGAGCAGAACCGTTCAAGAACATTATTGGCAAGTTAGGCGTTACTTCCATTCCCGCTCTAACTTGAGGGGGAGTGTTAGAGTTCACTCCACTCGGCTAAACCGAGTGGATTAGGCTCACACAATTATAGTAATCCTAGTAGGATTAGGATTCCTATTACTACCAAGATTGATATAGTTTTAGATAAACACACTTAGATATAGTTTTATTTTTCTTAAACTCTTCTTGTAAACCTATATAAAGGATTAGATCCATAATGTAAAATCATGTTATTGTGAATAAAGAAAAGGTATTTACCTATCTCTCTCTCTCTCTCTCACGATTAACACTTTGCTATCTCAATCTTTGTTCCAACCGAGAAGGCTAGGATCATCACTCGGGATTCAACCGAGTTCACCAACCTGCTCTCTCGGTCTTACCCGATTGTCTTCATCATCATCCACTCGGTTTCACCCGAGAGGTCCTATTGTCCCTCTCGGTTCCACCGAGGAATCCTAATCCTACTAGGATTACTATAATTGTGTGAGCCTAATCCACTCGGTTTAGCCGAGTGGAGTGAACTCTAACAAACCCCCATGTTTTGGCGAGTTGTGATGGTGTAAGACTTTTGTGAAAGCCTGTCATTCTAGTTCCGTAGTTCGAGTTCGACATGATTTTTACTCAATTAATGTTAAGTTGAAACACCAATGACGCTAGAAGCTCAACTGTTTGTGATAGCTATCATACGCTTTAATATTGATCCACATTGATGGGCAAGCTAAAAACCATAGTAGTGATAGCATAGTTCCAAAAGAAGGTATTTTATGATACATCTTCTTCGTTTCGTTTTCTTCTTCTCCTCATACCTAGCCTCGAACACATGTCATGTTGGGAGCACTTAGAAGTGTCTCAACCAACTGGGTTGCAAGAGACAAGGTGACGGCTACTAACGTTCTCTGATATATACATGTCAATCGGTCGTTTGGGATAAGTCTGACCGTCTATTTTTATTGGGAGCTTGATATCGATTACATCCAACGGCTGACATAAAATCTCCTTCGTGTAGATTGATTCAAAACACCAAGGTATTAGTGTCAATCCAACCAAAATTGATTAGAATATCCTCATAATAACTACTATCCACATATTTCTCTCCCATTTTCTTCTCCAAGGAATTACATCTTATTTATAGGTCGGTTAATATCCCTTCCTTACTTCTCTCCCTACTTCTTCTCCCTTATCTTTTTTGTTTTCTTTGCATATTCTGCTTAATCCGATAAATTTGATTTAAATGTGAATCAGAATTAAATGTCTTCTCCGGCGATAGTTTATTTTTAATGCACTTGTGAACAAGATAAGTGAGTGTTAAAAGTAAGGGGTGATCATAGGCGAAATTTTAACCTAATCAATCAAATTTTCATCTGATTAAGTTCGATCTAGTTTGGTTTAACTTGGTCCAGCTACAACCAACATGATGCACACATTAATTTAATCAAATGTCATCTTCTTTTTTGTTGAAAATTTAATCTAATATCTTATTTCATATTTATCTCAAAAAAGATTATCGTAACAAAACATATAATTTAAAAATATGTAAATGATTTAATTTTGAGCTGAAACTTTAAATCAATCATCATATATGTAGGAAGATTGCAAACTAACAAACATATGATTGTTTAAAGTACGATTTGAGTTGTTTCAAATTGTTCAAGCTGGAGTAAGACCAAACTGATGGGCTCGATTTCATTAGAATGAAAAAGCATTTGGTTTTGGTCCTTACATATTATCATGGGCATGTAAGGTGTATGCAGTATGCCGTATGCCCACCCAATGGGCAGCCACCCCATGATGGGCCGAAGCAAATATTGGGGAGAAAGATCCAGTGGAACTTGTTTTAGTTGTATATATTCTTCACATATTCTTGTAAATCTAATATAACACCATACTATTAATACTAGTCGTTCATAATCGACAATTACTTTGGATGATTCTCCTATTACCTCCATTATTATTTGCTTGTTAGTTATGTAGTAACATCTGGTTCGACTGTTTTTAGCTCTTTTTGTTCACCATATAAAAAGACTCATTAATAAATAGGTTACACATAAATTAAATATTTATACAAATTCAAATCTTTTTAGAAAAAAGAAAACAACATCCAATTAATACGTGATAATTACTAAAATATGTAAACAAGAAAATAAAAGAAAAAGAAAAAAGCATGTGAAATTTATAGAGATAATGTGGTTCAAATCATTTTATGTATAAGTGTTATATATCGGATAAATTTCCTTGATAGGTTGCTAACGGATTTGAATATCTACTACGGAATAAGAAAAAGTTATGTCTATTTTTTAACAGATCAATCTCCATGGATTTTTTATAATAAACAAACTCTTCCTCGAATGTTAAAAAAATTATTAACTAATTCTTTTCCGACATAAGATTGAAAACCTTTTGGAAAGGACAATTTTTTTTTTTGAAGTAAAGCTACGGAAATTTGCAATTTTTATTCATTGTTGAGTTCATGGTAAATCATGGTTGTTGGCGTGGGTGTCACTTATCTAGTTTATTTCAGTATTATAATTGAATTTGTAAGAAATTAGGCAACAACTACAGTTTTAAGATTTTTTTAGCTTAAAAAGACAAGTTATATTTTATTTGATTAAAAATTCAATATTTATGTTTTGTTTTGTTAAAAACTCAATATTTGTATTTTGTTTGGTTACAAACTCAAAATTTATTTACTGTTTAGTTAAAAGTCCAATACTTTCTTTAATTCTAGTAAATGTGAAATTCGCAGATATTTGCTTATACGGTAGTTTTAAAATATCTCGATAGTTATTTATAAAGAAAATGTTAAATAAAAAAAATACTAAGACTATATATTTTTAATAAAAATATTAAAATATTTATATTAATATAAGCATTGAAATATTTATTTAATGAACATGCATTTAAAATATTTACTTTAATAAAAATTTATTAAAAACAGTAAAAAAAACTTAAGTCTTAAACAAACACCATACAAAAGAAAATAATATTTACTTATTTTTAAACTAGTCGATGAAAAAATATAAAGTTAAATATTTCTTATATCTAAAGCAAATAATAGGTAGAATAACCCGTAGAGGTAAATTTTTTCAAAAACATCGGGTTAAATATTATTAAAGTGGATGATAAACCGAGACCATAAAATTGAAATGGAATAACCAATCGTGGCTATTGAAGGCTTTGAAGACGGTTGTATGCGTAATCATTTAATTTTAATGCAGTCAAGAGGAAGTAGATGTGGTATTATATACATCTAAGTTTTCAAACTTTTAAAGTCTAAGAATAATGTCAATTCTTATAACTATATTTTATTCATTATATATAACTATATTTTATTCATTATATATAACTATATTTTATTCATTATATTGTTTACCATATTACTTAACTAGTGTTTCCTATTTCGCTTAGATTTTCGTCGCATAAAGACACTACTTCAATACTATCAAATTGGGAAGAAAAAAGAACATAAAATTAATAGTGAAATAATCTATAGTTATCTATATAATAAAGACATATTTAATAAACAAAAATGTAATAAAAATATTTAATTAACAAAATGATATATTCTAAACAAAGATAATAAAATATTAGATTAATAAAGACAGTAAAAATATTTATTAAAAAGATTTATTTAATAAATATTTATTAAAAAGATTTATTTAATAAATATTTATTGAAAAGATTTATTTAATAAATATTTATTAAAAATATTTATTTAAGTAAGAAAGTTATTAAAAATATTAACTTTAATAATGTTTTTTCGATCTCCATGATTGTTTGAAACCAACTCTTCTTCGGATATTAAAAAAACAAAATTAACTAAATCTTACCCTATATAACATTGAAAACATTTTGAAAATGACACCTTTGTTTGAAAAGTAAAACTACGTAAACTTGCAATTTTTATTTATTATTGAGATCATGCTAAATCATGGTTGTTGGTGTGGTTGTCACTCATTTGTCTAGTTTTCATTATTATGATTGAATTTACAGGAAATTGGACATGAGCCATGATTTTAAGTTTTTTTAGCTTAAAAAGACAAGTTATATTTTGTTCAGCTAAAAAAATTCAGTATTTGCATTTTGTTTGGTTTATCCAATTTTTGTATTTTGTTTGGTTAAAAACTAAAAAGATTATTTATTATATAGTTAAAATTCCTATACTTCCTCTGAATATATAATCTGAATGTGAAATTCACACATTGAGATCAGAGCTGTGGCTGAGGGGGGGCGGCAGCCGATGCCCATTTTGTCTAAGGGTTTTAAAGGGGTATATAGATTACGACAGAAAAACAACGTAAAAACTTAGTTAGCCTTCTTGGTTAGAGTTGCAAACTTCCAAACTAATTACCGGGTTTTAAAGGGGGTATAATTGAGATGTTAATTGCTAAAATGAATCCTTATTTATGCTCAGTTATATTTTTTTCTTAACAATTTAGGTGTTTTTAAGAAATAGAAATTTTATTTTTCTGTTTTGCTCGAGGACTAGCAAAATCTAAGTTTGGGGATGTTTGATGAGACATGAAAATGTCCCATCTTAGTCTCTTAAATTGGATGAGTTAGTCTATCTAGGGCAAGTTACTCTCACGAATTACCTCTTTTTCTACTCAGGTACCTTTTTCAGAGTTATGTGCGCAAAACGGATAAAAGTCGGAGAAATGCAGACTGAGGGTATTTTAGTCATTTTGTGATTCTGATTTCATGATCAGTATTAGTGCTCGGATGGAAAGTAGAGTCCAAGACGAACCCGTAGGCGAAAACGGAAGTCAAATCGGAGTCCAGATGAGTAAAATAGAGCGAGTGAAAGTTCGGGTCAAATTTGGTGGACCAAGAGTCAAGAAGGACACGTGGTGCGCATCCAGCAAAGTAATCGGAGGGACAAGAAACAAAGTGGGCTACTTTCAGTTTATCCAGCGGTACACGGAGCTATTTGCGTGACCCGGAATATAACATCCCAACCCGAGGTTGATGACGTCAGCTCATCATCATCTTCTTCTTCTCCTTCCTGTTTCTAAAACCGAGAGATGTTAAAAAATCAAAATCAAAATCAAAACCGACTTCTATAAAATCGTCAACCGACTCGAATCAAGATGAAGAAAAGGAAAAAGGAAAGAGCCGACTCGATGGATTTAGCAACTAAGAGAGGAAGGAACAACCGACCCTTTTGATTCTATAAAAGAGAAGAAAACCGAGAGGAGAAATCATCCTCCATTAAACGATCAAACCCGAGGTTAGAAATAGAAAGTGAGAAAGAGAGTTTCTGTTTCTTTTCTTCTTCTTCTTCTTCTAAATCTTCTCTTTGTGAGGGAGAGAAAGTTAGATAGAAAGAGTTAAGAGAGAGAGATACTGTGGAGAGAGAAAGATTGAATAAAATAAACCATTGAAATTTTATTTTTCTTCTTCTTTCTCCATTGTTACTGTTAGAGAGAGAGCTCCTGTGTTTATTATAGAGAAAGAGAGAAGTTTGGAAAGAGAAATAAAGAGAAAACAGAGAAGGAAGAGAAAAACCAGGGAAGGAAAATTATTTTCTCACCTGGAAATCGTTTCCGGGAAGACGAGAAAATAATTTTCCCTAAGGTTCTGTTTGGCTGCGCAGAAGGAAAAAAAAAGGCGAAAAAAGGTGTTTTCTATCCGATTCTTTTTCTTTTATCATTAATCCAACCATGTCTTTGATATTCATGGGTTTCTAACTCTTCCACTAGGATAACGGATGAAACCCTAACATGAGTATTTAGATTTTAATATCGTATTTATTTTATTATCTCTTTTAATGTGCTTTAATGTTTTGAATTAGCCGTACTTCGGTTAGCCTAAGAAACTAACAACTTGGTTCCTAATTGCATGATATTTTAAGTGAAGTGGATTATGGGTTTAGTTAATTACAAAAGGTTCTTTATCGTTTTATCTTCCGAAAATTGAAGATTGAGTTCTAACAATTTTTGAGTTATCAAAAGAGGGATAATAATTTGAATTAGATATTAGATTTGAATATGATTGTTAGTGGTGAATTCTAATATCCTAGATTTACCAACTTATAGTTTCCATCACAGTTTACTTTGTTTCTTAAGTTTTAATTTTTAGTTTCTCAAATTATTCTAAAAATCAATTGTTTACTTTCCTAGTTTGTTAGTTAATCTTAGGTTTAGATTTAATTCCAAACAAATCCTCGTGGGATCGACCTCGTAATTCTTGCCATATTTACATACGGTTCGTACACTTGCGAGTTTTAATTTGATCTAATTAGCCTAGTATTTAGGTTCACTAGATTTCACATCAAAGATCTAGAAAAATAAAAGACAAACACTACTATTGTTTGTGAAAGAAAAAATAAACACTGTGAAAAACACCATAACAACCATACATTAATATTTAATACACAGTGGCTAAACAATACTGAAGGAAATATACACATGCAAAATATAAAGAGAGAAAATCCTTGATAGGTTGCTAATGGATTTGAGTCTTCTACTTTTAAGGTTTTGCATTTCCTCTCGGGCATATCAATCTCAGTCTTTGTTTGTCAAAAACCCAACTTTTCGTCCTCTCTGAAAAACACAACCAAATTCATATTACGTTAGTAGGGGAATGTGGGATTTGAGTTTGGGAATTCCGATTTTGAGATTTTTAGGAGTTACCAACAGGCTACTTAAAGTATGTTGTAATAGGATAATCAATTATTTAGTCGGGTTGGTGGACTGTAGGCCAAAATAAAAAATAGGGTTATTTTTAAATAGTTTGCAACTTTATGACCAGCTTCCTGCCTAGCTCCTTACTTTATCGAAAATATCCAGATGACTCCCTTTTTCAGTTACCGTTATAAATCCGTTAACTAGTCATCAACTCTCTCTCCTTCATCTCATTACCTCTCTCTACCACCTCACCGTCTTCATTGGCGACGGTCAGCCAATTTTCCTGTTGGCGACCTTCAAACCAAAAAAAAAAATCTCTCTCTTCCTCTCCTGTTCTCTAACTTGCCCTAAAATTCTTTCAAATGACCAAAAATAACAAATAACAGTTCAAAAGGGATGAGATGATCTCACTAAAACCACTAAATCTCAACATTATTAGGGTCTCTTTTTCTCATTCTCCGTTTTTCTTTTAGTTGACCTTAGGGTTTCTTTACTTCCCAAGCATGACTTTTTTTTCGTAAATGCATAAAAAGACATCAAAACATAAATGATAATTCAACTTTATATTTTTCTCTGACTAGAAATTCAGATTAACAGATACCCAAAACGAAAAAGTTGAAGAACAATAATTAGTAAAAGGGGAAACATTTCCAAATTTGCTTTCTGGAGAACTCATAGAATGGATGAAGAAGATAGCTGCTAACAATAATATTCTTTTCCTTTTCTAATTCAATTAAGCATTCTAGTAAGAAGAGTTCACTCACATTGTTTTATTTCTAGGTTAAAATTTGCAATTAAGTTTAATAACGGCATGAACCCACCAATGAAAGTGAAAAAACTCAAATCAATACACAAAAAATCTCCCCATTTTAAACCCTAGATTGGAACTTAGCTCAACTCATTCATCAGTCTTAGAAACTCAAACAACTAAAGAACCAGAGAGAGTAGAAATAGTAGAGTGAAAATGAATGTACCATTCAACCACGAGAATTTTGGATTGGATAAAACTCCTCGAGGTGTTGAACTTCTTGAGAGAAACTTTTAAAATAGGGTAGCAGAAGACTTGTTTCTCCATACATCTCTCTCTAGTTTTTCTTTCCCTCTCTCTCTACCGGTATGATATGAAGTAGCTAGCTGATTAAACCCGTAGTTTGGTTCAGTTATTATAAGTATATAAGAGAGAGAACAGGGAGGAAGAGAGGGAGAACAGGGGATGAAGAGAGAGAACATGAGAGAGAGAATTTTTATTTTATGTTTGCAAGTCGCAGCCCGGCGACCCTCGCTGGTGAAGACGATGAGGTGGTTGAAAGAGGTGATGAGATGGAGGAGAGAGAGTTGATGACTAGTTAACGATCTTATAACAGTAACTGAAAAGGGGGCCATCTAGGTATTTTTGATAAAGTAGGGGGCTAGGCAAGAAGCTGATTATAAAGTTGGAGGCTATTTGGGAAATAACCTTAAAAAATATAATGGTTTTAAGTCTAAACTTAACAAAAAATTTGGATAATAAGTCTTTTTCTTTGAAATTCTGATTTTGTTCGTGCAAATATGACAAATGTATCACTAATGTATTAATAACTTAGTGAAAGTATAAATATGTGTAAGAACATATTTACTTTTTGCTCAACACAAACTAAGTTGCTTGAATTTAAACAATAAAAGACATAGGGTTATTTACCTTTTGTTTGATGCAATAAGATAACGATGACATGCTAAAATGATTTGTTTCTTAGATCTCATAATACAGTGTCGTACAAAAAATGATTTGTCTGGTGAATCCCAAAAATGAAAAAGTAAGGATTTTTTGTGAGTTTTGTATTAATATTCAACTTATGGTACTATCAAGGCTTTTTTTTCGTCTGAGATCAAAAGTTCTTCCATCATTCTCCTATTTAATGCAAATATGGTTTGTTTCTGAAACTCAAAATACAGTGTAATACAAAAAATGATTTGTTAGTAAATCCCACAATGAAAAAAAATTAAATTTTTTATGAGTTTGGTGTTAATATTGGACTTGTGTTATTAAGGCCTTTTTTTTGCTTAGACCAAAAATTCCTTCCATCATTCCCATGTTTAGGCAAAATCTTTATCATTTCTAAACGGATTAGGAAGAGGATTGAAATTTTAAACCAAACGGAATTTTAATACTTTCATTCTAATCCTAGTAATTAAGAGAGATTTTTTAAAGATTTTATATGAACAATAGATAAATAAAGAGTTAATTCCTATATGGCCCCCTACTTTGTGACCAGTTTCCTTTATGGCCCCCTTTTTTTCTTAAATTCAAATATGACACCCTATTTTCATGGAAATGTCCTAACTACCCTTCCTTTAAATCTTTTTTCAAAATAAAATCAAAAAAACAAACATAATTCCACCTCACTTCCCTCTCCACCACTTATCTCTCTCCACCTCACCTCTCTTCCCAAATCATCTTTCTCTCTCTCCAACTCACCTTTTTCTCTCTCCACCTCACCTCTCTCTTTCTCTCCACCTCACTCTATCTTCTCCGATGAAGGTCGCCGGCCGAAAAATTTTCCGGCCGGCGACCTTCAACCTAAAAAATTTTTTATTTTTTTTTTAGGTTGAAGGTCGTCGGCCGGAAAATTTTCCGGCCGGCGACCTTCATCGGAGAAGATAGAGTGAGGTGGAGAGAGAGAGAGAGGTGAGTTGGAGAGAGAGAAAGATGATTTGGGAAGAGAGGTGAGGTGGAGAGAGATAAGTGGTGGAGAGGGAAGTGAGGTGGAATTATGTTTGTTTTTTTTATTTTATTTTGAAAAAAGATTTAAAGGAAGGGTAGTTAGGACATTTCCATAGGGCCATATTTGAATTTACGAAAAAAAAAGGGACCATAAAGGAAGCTGGTCACAAAGTAGGGGGCTATATAGGAATTAACTCATAAATAAATATTGTAGTAGTAGTAGTAGTATAAAAATTCTAGTTATTATCCTAAAATATTAAACTAAATTTTTTTATTTTTTTTTTGTTGAAATATTAAACTAAATTAGTACTGTAAATCCTTATTTATCTAATCTCCTAACGAAATCTTCTAAAAAAAGTTGAATTTCTCTAACAATGATTTTTAATTAAGTAGTAATTGTTTGTTTATAGTTCTTGGTTAAATTTGATACATCTTTTATTCCTAACTAACTAGCACTTCAAGTTTATAAAAAAAAAAAAAAAAAAAAAAAAAAAAAAAAAAAAAAAAAAAAAAAAAAACTAGCACTTCAAGTAGTTGTTTCTTTTTATTTTTACGTCTATATAGCTATTTGAGTCTAACCCCATCCTACCCCATTTAGTGACAACTTCAACCGGGCGAATTCTCTAAAAAAAATCGAAAATTAGAATAAACATACCTTCATGATCAATTTCTCTTCAATGCTTCCAAGACTAGGCTTCCAATATTGATTATGTTGATTGAGAAACAATTCCCCACTATTTCCTGGTGAAATTTCCTCATACCCATCATTTTCTTTACCATTTCCTTCCTTTCCAATACAAAGATCCATAATTTTCTCAGCTGCCTCAACCCCATCTTTACTCTCTTCAACCAATTTTTCTACTTGAGCTTTTGGTAACCTAACCCTAATTCTCATACTTGATGAATTGTTTTCATGTTGTTCATCATGGATGAAATTTAATCTTGATTTCATGATTGTTAAATCTGATACTGACCTTCTTGATAATTTCAAACTTTCTAATCTATCTTTAGCTGTCATTTGAATCCCAGACCTAACTCTTCTTGGTACTTTTTGAGGGCTTTTGATCACTTTTGGTAACTCTACTAGAAAATAGAGTTGTTTGGGTTTTAATTGTTGGTATGATTCTAATGGTTTTGCATTAATACCCAAATTCTTTACTGCTTTTGATTCAATTAGAACATGATTTGGGTAATCTTTAACAATTTCTTCAACTAGCATTGGTGTTTTTATCTTGAATGTTTCACCATCTACCTTCATTATCTTTGCTGTCTTTCTTCTTCCTCCTAAACTGTTACCCATTAGTAGATAGATGATGCTGATAATCTCTCTCTCTCTCTCTCTATCTCTCTCTCTAGACACTTTCTCTCACCATTTATATGTAAAGGGTTGAAGTTTTTTATAATGATTATGCATGAGATGAACTCAATTAAGAGTGTTAAAGTTTGTTACTTGTTGTTTACTAATTGTGGTCTTCAAGGGTCATGAGTCAAAATAAGATGGCTACAAGAAGATTAATTTATTTTGACCAAAAAAATAATAATAATTACTTTAAAATTCTCATGTGCATGCAAAGAAAATAATAAATTTAAAAAATCAGAGCGCTTAAATACCATCACAATTGAAGTATATTTAGTTGGCGATTAAATTTTATTGGTATTTAATTAATTACAATATTTTATATTTTTATACCATGTTTTTTTTTTTTGTTGAACTTATTTTTATACCATGTTAGTAGCTTTTTGAAGTCTAAAGACTCAAAATAAAGTATTTAATCTAATTTGATTTCGTGGGTAGCATCAAAATAAAATGTTGGATTTGACACATTAGTTTATTAATTTAGAAGTACAGTCTCAGTCGTGAGAAGAAAACCCCTTATCAAATTGAAAATGTGGAACACATTTATGAAATTTATAGTCCGGACGATCATTTATTATTATATTTTGATTATACTCTCAGCTAAAATAATAAACCCTCTAAGCAGGAAAAATATTCAATTATAAAAACTTATGGTTTTTTTTTAATAAGACTTAGTTGCTAGTAGTATTAATTAGGAAATTATTTTTATTGTCTCAAATCAAGTGGAATGACGACAATCACAATTCGAAAGCGAACTAAGATATGCTTAATTAACATAATTATAGTGTTGGGAGACTAATTGTTCTTAATTATTATTCTAATACATTGGATAAACAAAAGTAGGGATGATTAAGTGTGGAATCAAGAAAATGGAGAGATGCTTTCTGATAACTATGATGACTTTGTGTACGAATTTCTAGAATTGTGGGTAGTAAATTTCATCACGCAAATAAGTCCCTCTTGGGAGAAAACACAAGAAAAAGAATTTGCCACTTTTTGAAACAACTTTTGTCTTTTGCTTCTCCTTTCTTTTTCTCTTTTTAGCAAATTTTAAAATAGAGATTATGACTTCGGTCCTGATTGATGTACGAAATATGAATAAGTCAATGATTTAATTTTCTTGAAATGATTATCCAAATCATTTACTTTATCACCAAATTAGTATGTACCGGTACTAACCTAGTCTTAAGTGCTTGTTGATGATTTAATTAATTTTTAACTTTAGGTTATTTGAAGTGTTGGTGGCACAATGAGCTAACAATGTGGTGTGAACCCACTTGAGAAGCCCGAGCCAGGTCTAGGACACATTCATCTGAAATAGGCGCTTGGTGCCATGCCAACGTGCAGACTAGACCAAACTCAAGTCGGGGGACTTATTCTGAGCTCGTGGGGCAATTAGGGCCAACATGTGAGGCCCATGCTGGTTGAGGCATGAGCCCATTTGCAGGCTTATGGGGTACTTTTTATATGTTAATTTAAATTTTGAAAAATTGTTATACATAATATTTGCATAGAATTGTAAATAAGAAATTAAGTTATTTGTTTGGGGCCTTGAGCCAGTCTAGACGGGCTATTAGCCTTGCTAGGCCAGGCAATACATCTTTTTTAGACCAACCTAGCATTGTACTTAAGTGGGTTGGGCCAGCATTAGCATGTGGGTGTCACTGACGGCCAAACCTCGCTTGGCCCAACTGACATAATTAATTAGTCCTTTCGTTATAGATACAAATGAGGCAAATTTTAGTTAGAATTCTTTTATTTTAATATGGTCAATGTGAGTCGTTACATGACATAGATACTTTAGAATTACATCATGAATATACGAAGGTGTACAAGTCATTGACAAATACATCTTGGACTAAACTCATGGTTTAAGGCCATTCTATGGGGCTACGATCCACTTTTCTACCTCTATTTTATTTATCCCAATTTCAATGTCGCAAATTTCCGTTGATAATAAACAATTAAGACCTCATTATTCAAGTGTGCGTGTCCAACTACTACATGCCCACAGGTGGGCAAGAACTTTGAGAAATCCGAGATGGCTTTAGGAGAGAGCTGCAGCGTAAACCCTACTAAAATTGCAAAAGGCACCTCTACAACCAGCTCTTAATTATAGCCTTATAGAGTCTTATGGGGCAGAAGGGGTTGCTGGTTGAATTCTGGGGCGGATAAAGTCCAGCCCCACCCACTTTAGGAAGCTCTGATGGGCCATCTATAAGCCTTAAAACCTCACACAAATTCTCATATTAATCTATTGGCGCCCCTAAAATACTACCTAATGGCTATTATCTTCTTTTTTTATCGATAAAAACAAAAGCGTCCATGTTACTTCTCAATGTTAACTCTACCGACGCCCGTAACATTGCAAAAGATACTTATACAATTTATCAGTTGCATTTAGCAAACACATTAACTGACACTAACATTTTAACTTGCGCATTTTTCAATTTTCCTTGTGGAAAATAATGGTTTCTGTATTTTTTTTTTTCTTTTGATAAACACTTTATTGTTAGGTTAATCCCACTTTAGTTGTGGAAGGGACAGGGGATGTGTTAATAAGTATGGGAGAAACCTTACCTCTTGAGCTAGCTTTTAGGGTGAGAGGGGCCTAAGACCACCCAACAGTGGTATCAGAACCCGGGCAGTGGCGTGGCTGAACATTTGGAGGCCCGGTGCGAAATTTTAATCGGGGCCCTTTATATCGCAATAAGACGGTAACAAAAATATCACACGCCCCAAACGATAAATATTAATTATAATAGTTTCCATAGAACAAACTAAACATATGACATCAACAATAAACATCAATTATTTCTGCTGAAGGATTAATAAAAAAGAGAAGAAAAAAAAACTAATTTGATATAGAAAAAATCATACCTATTAAATCAAAGGAGTGAAAGAGAATGTAAGATAAGAGGATGTCGTGGAAGAAAATTTGAAATGTCAAATATTTAGTTTTGTTATTTTATGTTTGTCTTCGTATTTGACTTATGAGATAACAAAGGTCATCCAGAGTTATGGCGGAATCCACTAATTTACTGACTACTTAGAAGTTATTGGTAGGGGCTACAACATAATATCTTTGGCCTCGTAAAAATAAAAATAAAAGATGCTTATTGAACTCAGAACCCACAACCTGTATGGTGCCAAGCAAGAAATGGGCCAACTGAGCTAGCTTGATTTGATATTCTCTCCTGGCTTCTCGGTTATAGATAGTGGTTAGGTATAAATTTCTGTAAGTTTTTCTTCGAAGGGGCCTTGGGGAGAGGGAGGCCAGGTGCGACCGCACCTCCCGCACCCACGCCCCTGAACCCGAGTAATAAAATGCTTCGGCTCAATAAATATTGAAGTTAAGAGCAAATGTGTGAGGGGGAGATTGTTAGCCCAACCACTTCATAAGGCAAATAGAAAGACGACATTCTCAACCACTGAATTCTTGAAGAAGTAAATGGTTGAACCATTAACGACGTAAACTTGTCAAGGTTAGACAGGAAATATGAACCATTTTGTGTTTTCTCTTACTCACGGTTAGCACAAATGTTTTGCTTATCGTATTAGACTCCTCCATAGCCATGAGCCCATGACTCTCCAAGTTTTTGGATTCCTCTTAGAAAAACGGATATATTGTGATATCTATTCCTCTCACTATACATATAACTTATGTTATCATTGTTTATAATTAATATAAAGTTTTTTAAACGTGGTTTGATCCATCTCTCTCTCTCTCTGACTATGTAAAAAAGGTTGCTAACTCTTTACACTAATCATCGTCATTGCATGATCTCAGAAACATAATAGTAGGTACCTCTTTAATTTAATCAGCAGTATTATAATGATCATGGAATGTGATAATAATTAAATTAAGCAATCATTCTCAACACTCAATTGAAATCAAAAGGGTATTATTGAAATTACAGCTTCCAATCTTTTCCTCTCACTATATATACTTTATGTATTAGTAGGCACCACTTTATTTATGGAAATTACAGCTTCCAATCTTTTCTTAATGTTAGTAATATGTACCACAACACTCAATTGAAATCAAAAGGGTATTATTGAAATTCAACAACCAAAACAGCATTGGGTATCAAGCCGTACGAGCTATCTTAGCCCATCCAGTTCGTCCCCTCCTTCTAACCCATGTGGTCTGCCCTGGCGCGAGTTAAACAAAATTTGTTGGCATATTTGATTTTGAGGTTGATTCAAATGGTTAACGGATGAGTGACTTTATGAACCACATTAAAAAATTAAAATCGAAAATGAACCACATAGTTAATGATGGATTAATTGTGAGTTTTGTTTGATGTGATTTAAGATAAGAACTCAAATCAAGATGGGAGTGAAACGGACTATTTATACGCTAATACTCAATTAATTTTCGTGACTTTTCCAAATATTTGGAGAAAAATTATACCCAGAAATTTCTAATCCAAACTTATAGGATGAGTTGAAGATATGACCGTGCCCAAGGAAGATATGCATTATTTAGCCGGTTGTTGGGCTTATTTCTTGAATATATCTCGCCATTGTTTTTTTTTTTGTTGAAATATCTCGCCATTGTTGATTTACAAACTTAAAAGTCCAACATTCAATATATATATATATATATATATATTGCAACATCATATATTTCTTTTGTTGAAGATAGCAACATCCTATAAACTATGGACATTGGCACACTCTTAGAATTTGGTGGCCGGCTCATAAATTATTAATTGGTTTGACATTGATCCAAGTCAAATCCTACTCAATATCACTATTATTGGTGCCTACCCTAATATTTTTTTCAAAAGTCACAAGTTCTTAGAACATCTCAAAACATTTTATAAAGTCCAATCCTGTAGTTTAAGATGATTAATTATAATAAATTGAATTAAATTTCTATATTATGTGTAAATAAATCATTTTTTTCTATTTTTTACATACAATGATGAATGTTAGACAAAATACCATTTGCAATCTCTATAAAATGCAAAGTGATCATGACCGTCGATGTGGGAACACTTAACATAACGAGCGCGATCACCCCCAATGCGACACTGGGCCTCATATTCATCAATTGGGCTTGTAAAAGCCCAACCATATTACAAATACCGGTATCATAACTAGTGTAATATTTTTTCTCCCATTCCATCCATTCTGAAGGAGCTTCATAATTCCTCTCAACCATCTTCATTTCATGAATACGTTTTCTTAATACAATCATATTTTCATCGACTAGACGACCTCCATAATATCGTTCGTTTCCGTCTCTCCCCATTGCAGAAATAGTACGTGTTTTCGTCGTTGTTACCTTGGTCGTTTTTCGGGTTCCAATCTTGAATTTTGTAATATCAGGGAGTAAAAGTGAAGAACAAATAAGTCTTGAACCCATATTTTTGGAAGTAGTAGGAAAATGACAAATTTTGGGAAAGAACAGTAATGGGGAGGGAGCTAGAGAATAAGGAATGGGATATTGGGATATGGGATATGGGTTATGGGTATTGGTTATTTTAGAGAGAGAAAGTATTGGTTTATGGAGAGAGAGAGAGAGAGAGTTGGATTGAGTAATGGGTTGAGAAGGAATAATAGGGGTGGTATGTATTTATAGAGAGAGAAAGTGGGTAATGTTATAGTAGAGGAGGAGGGGGAGGAGCAAATCTGGTTGGGAATGGAGAACATCTAGGAATAAGCAAGTGAAAGACGCGTGTGGCCGTCACGTGAGTAAGAGGTTCTCTGAACCTGGGGAGAACAAGGAAGGTGTATACCGGTTATAGGTCGGTTGCTTTTCAATTAAGAAATTAAAATTTTATTTGATGCCCACATCATAAATAATAGATTAACATTTAAATAAATTCAAGAATAATATCTTTACCTATATTTTCGTATTGTAATTTTGAAGTGATTTTGTTCTCCACCTTTTGACGTGTACTAATTGGACATTGCTTCGCAATATGGATGTATCAAGTTCGATTCCATGGAAGATTAAATCAAAGTTTTGTAAATTTAATAATAAATGAAGGAGATGTAGATTAGTTAACTTTTAGACACATTACTGGCCTTCAAAGGTAAATGTATATGGGTATATAGTCTTTGGAGCTCAAATTAGACATTTATAGACTTATTCTATTCATTAACCTTGATGTACTAATATTTCTTAATAATGTATCGATGTCTTGTAATGGTAATTCTAAATTTCTAATAGTCCATTTCAAGAAGAAAAAAAAAGTAGAAAAGTGGTTTTATTGGTCCTACAATATTAAATCTTCATTGAAACCCGACTCATTTTCGATAGAAAATCTTATCAATCTTATGTAAATAGCAATAAATAAATCAAAGTAAAATTAAATGAGTTATGCATGATGACTTTTAAGAGTTTTTTGTTCTTAAGCACATACATGTCTTAATGTCGACGAGTCTAGTATTAAGTCAATTCATGATTTATATTCATAATGTATCAATGTTATTGGAATGTAATGACTCCCGTAGAGTCAATAGAGTCATATAGAGTTATTTTTTTTCTTTACAATTGTACAATAGAGTCATATAACTTTTCAGATTATTTTTATTTTAAAAATATCGTTACAGATTATATTAGTCTTGATAGTTATACTTAATCATCTCATTTCTTGAACCTCGTTAGTATTTAAGAAATAATTAAATAGAGAACGACAACTATAAATATCAGAAGTAAATATTGTTAGAGATAATTATTTATAAATAAAAATTGTTGTATTAAAATAGTTTATGAACAATAATTTAGAAATATTGGACTTTTGTTGCCAAAATTATTGTTAGTTTAAGGTTTACGCGTTTATCTATGATGCATCTAGTGTCCTCCACCAAAATAGGGTCCATTCATTTGTTTATACACAAACCTTAGTGACATTTTATTTTATTTTCTCTAACTATTTTAGGACAAAGACTTACTAAGATATGTTGATGTGTAAAAATGTTGATTGGAAGCAAAAATGCAATGGAGTGCACGGATCACCTTCTCACCAAGTGGGCACACTTGTTTAGGAGTTGGTAGTAGGTAAAAAGATATACATTAGGTTCAAACACAAAGTTTTGTATATCTTTACGATTGCTCTGCTTTGATTTCCTAATTTGCTCAATAGTTCGAACTTTTATTTTTCTGAATGTCAAACTCCGTTAACACAACAAACCACTATCTTACGAGTAGAATGTAAGAGATTGGAGGTCTAGAATTGGATAGGAGATAGCATAATTTATCGAGGTCGAGCTATTATCACCCTCTCATTCGGCTAGATTAAGCCCCTAAATCTACCATGCTTGTTTAATATCTTCACTTTCTACAAAGTAACACACAAGTTGTGCTTTCGCGACACAAGGAGACGGGTTGCACAAAGAACCTACTTTTTTTTGTGTGCTATTCAAGTGTTTTTCTCATTATATCAAAATATTTTGTATAACTATGTATAGTTGTATGGAAATATCACCTAGTTTTTTTTTTGTTAAGTTGAAATATCACCTAGTTTTTTTTTTTGTTAAGTTGAAATATCACCTAGTTGATCACTATAACAAAACAATATACATATATTGAAATCCATTGATGAGTGGGGACTGGGGACTGGGGACTGGGGACTCATAGGGGCCATGGCATGGTTCCATATCCACATTTCTTGGTTTAGAAGCTCGACCTAGTCTTACACTTGGTATACACCTTCTCTGTTTGTTTCTGCAAGGACAGGCAAGTTTCTGAATTCTGATTGCGCCCTCATGAATCTGCAGTTCCTTTTTTGTAGTAAATACTGAAGCTATCTCATAAAGTACCTGAAACCCTAAAAAATGGTTACCCAATCTTTGATAAATTCATCTTCCCTCTTCAATCTTTTCCCTTCTCCCATTCTCTTCAATTCACCCGCTAAAAGTACCAATTCATTGAGATTTCCCGCCAAAAGATACCCAATTAGATGTACTGAAAACCCTAACCAGAAAATCATATTAACTTGCAAGAACTGCAAAACCCAGTTTGACCTATCTCTCAATCATCCCCAAGCTTGCCGTTTTCATACTGCTCATTTTGGTGGTAAGCCCTAAACTGAAGTGCTATTAATTTTAGTTCTTTTTTTTTGTATTATTGTTTCATCTTGATGCTAATTTGATTTTCAAGTAAATTTGCTTATTCTGCTAGGGTTAAATTGGGGTATTGTAATGGTATCAATCTTGTATAAGATGAATCAATTAGGGCCCAAGAACTTTATATCTACCCTTAACCACATAATTATTTCCCTGTCAAAGAAAAAAAAAATAGAAGTTTTGATTATAATAAGTGTTAAATAGTTGCAACTTTTAATATAAGCTAATTGTGAATCCACATAAATAAGATTAGTCTTTCCTTTTGACCTTATAGTCTTATACTTGAATGTTGTGATCCACAAGGGAGAAAGTACAAAATGGTTTTTTTTAGTACTCATTGAGATGTCCTAATTTTGGTGATTTAACATGGGAGTTGTATCACTCTTTAGTATCCCCTATTCTATGGAGGGAAAAAGAGTGGATTCAACTAATTCATTATCTATATCTTAATGTTTTCGATTGTGAGAATGAATGTAAAAAATCCGTCTTTCTTGTTTCTTACTAAGTGTTAAAAGTGCTTTGAATATCTAATCCGAAAAGTGACTCGAAGTTTTGCTCCGACCCGTTTACTTCTGTTTCCCCGAGTCTTATAAAGGGTGGTTATGATCGTAAGGGCGACATCAGGTTGTCTAGGTTTCAAAAGAGAGTTAGAGGGAGTTGTGGCGCGTGATCCCTATTAAGAAAGAGAAAAGGGAGTTGTGGCGCCTTATCCCATACGCCTTGATGTGGTCTATATGGAAGGCCAGGAATGATAGGATTTTTAAGGACTCTCTCAAGAGGCCGGTAGTGGAGAAGGAAGACGTTCTAGGTCTTTTGTTTTCCTGGAGCAGGCATATTGGTTGGGCTAAGTCCTATTCTTATTATGATTTCATTTCATGTTGGGGGGATATCATTAGGTGACATGAAACGTTTGTAGCCCCCCTTCATTATTCTTCTTTTCCTTCCTCTGTTTCTTGCTCTCCATCTTGTAAATTTTTTTCCCCTATATATTCAGTCAAGTTTCAAAAAAAAAAGAGAGAGAGTTAGAGGAGGCGAAGTGCTAGAGTTTTAGTGAGTTACATATACTAAAAGCCTTGAGAAATCTCTGAAATATTGTTCTTCACACATAGTGAAAATTATCGCAACATTGTTCGTTGCGGAGTAGGCCTCACCACTCGAACCGTATAACTCTCTTGTGTTCTGTGAGATTGTTTCCTTCCGTTATTGCTTTTCTTGGTTCTCTTGATCTTCGTCATAACAAGAAGTTATTGAGTTTCATTGTGTATGTGTGGCTTGCAGAAAGAGATCAGTGGATATTGAAAGATGTCTTTTGCATCTTTTGCTGCAAACAATAACCAAAGATGTACTTGTTGTGGTTTATGATTTCGCACCCCCCTTCCTTGACCAGTAGGGCTAGATTGATCTTACGAGCAAAGACCACAGCATCTAATGTTCAGTTGTTAGATAAGCAATTAGTGAGAACAATGTGGATGTTGTTTTTTCTTTTACAATCTTAGGCACGGCAAGTGTAACGGAAAATGTTCCAATACTGGTATTAGAGTTTTATGTACTTGATAATGGAGGTGGGATTTGATGAACGAGTAACGAAGTTGTACTAAAATGCACATCGTCTCTCTGGTTTATGAAAGATTGCAGATACGAGAGGGGGGGTATGTTTTTACATCATCATGTTCATGCCCCAAGATTGGGAATTACGATACCTATATGATAGACATTTTGTTCTTCATCTATCTTTAGTATCTTTCATTTTTCGTCAAAGCAATCCTCAATTTATGACTTCAAACTTTCAGTATTCATTCTAAATGTCCAAATCATCTTAATCAAGATTTCTACCCATATGCTGGATTTATACTAGTTCTAACTTTTCTTTCGACTTTAGTAACATAATTCTACTTCAGCATTTGTTTCTTTCTTAATACCAATAAATTTATTAAGAAATCTGAAAATGGTGGATCGTTAGTTCAATACAGATGATAGTTAATCACACAACTTTCATCGATCAATGCTTATCTTGTGCGGCTATAACATCTAATTCTAGACATTCTTATAGTTGGTTAGATGTATTAAAGAAAATTAGAAGTTGATTCGGTTTTCTTCTACTATATTCTTATATGCTTACCCTGTGGCAGGTGAAACTAAGAGAAAATTCGAAAGTGTATACAGTGGAGGAACCATGAATACTCCAGATTCAGGTGTTGTATTCCAATATTGGCATTGTTGTGGTTCAGAAGATCCCTTTGACCCTGGATGTACAGCAGCTCCTCACTCTTCCTATGATGACTGATGCTTTCATAAGTCATGAAGACCGACCGGAAATTGGAACGTTTTAACGACATTCTACACCAAATCAAGAAGTTCGTGTGCTATGCCTCTGAATTTTGAAGGAAAATTTCAATGGCCTACCATTCTATGCATGTTGGTTCTCGTTAAATCGGAAAATATTTCTATAACTAGGTATCTTTATTGTTTCCAGCAAGAATTTCTTTGTAATAGCTTATCCACTGCCCCTAATAGATATATATTTGTTTCTAGCAACTTTTTCCTCGAATTCTGACTATTTAAAAAACAGATGTGTTTGACAGTGCCTTCAATAAATATTGGCTCTTCACATTTACCAGTGCCATATAAGTAATTTCTTTAATGACATGTAAGTAAAATGAAAAACAAATCGTGAGACAATTTTAAACATGTAAAAGTTGTATTTCTTCTTCACCACTTAATTTTAACTAGATCTAAAGAAATTTTTAGTTAAAAATTTAGTTTATTTCTTTTGAAAGAAATTTTAATAGGAACCCAAACCTTTATTTCACTTTTGACTTAAAATATAGTTCTTATGATAATTGCATAAAAATGTGTAATGTAGTTAGAAACAGTTTTTCATAGCGAATCTTCCCGGCTACCAATTCAGAATCTGAAACCAACCAATTTCATCCGGTCGTTGGTGTTGTAGCCGTCTCCAAGTAACGATGTCCATGGTGACTTGGGTTTTGTATGATAGATTTTTAGTTCTCGGACTTTTTCCAGTCCTAGCCAGGGGCATACCAAATCCAATTTTGTGCAAATCTAAAGCAAAAAAGAGTACGATATGGGCAAAAGAAATCCAATCTTGATGCAAATCGAAAGCAAATGCAAAAAATGTATGATGCAGGGCGACAGAAATCCAATCTTGGTGCGAGTATAGGACAAAGAAAGTACAACCTTGCAGCAAATCTAAGGCCAGAGGAGTATACTTTGGGGCAGAAGAAGTCCAATCATGGTGCAAATCTGTGGTACGAGTACAATCTGGAGCCGAAGAAACCAGTGTGGCCAAAGGGAGGAAATTAAAAAGCATGGAAAGTACAATTTTGGTGTAAATCTAAGGCAACTGAGTACAATTTAGGGCAAAACGAATCCGATCTTGGTATTAACCTAGGATAAAGAGAGGCAGCACTGTCTTGGGCAAAAGAAGTCCCATCTTAGCGATAATTTAGAGAAAAATGAGTGTAGTCCGGAGCACAGGAAGCTCAACCTTTGTGCAAATCTAGGGCAAATGGCACATAGTACTGCATAAAGATGTCTTATCCTGGCGAAAACACAAAATCTAACAAAAAAATCTGAGAGGGTCCCCTTTCAACTCTAGCAAAATCTCAAAAAAATCGAACATATTGCCTATCAACCCAAACTCCATTGAAGCTAAGAATGTGAAAGTCAAAAAGAAATAATAATTGTGCAATTTCACAAGAATATATGGTCAAGTTCACTACTTAGAAATTGGGAACTAAAGTTAGGGCATTATCCACTGAGAGATGGATACTGAAGTAAGAAGCAACAATATCCTATTAATTCTCTTGGAGCATCAAAGATTGGTGGGTGGAACATTCATTAGTTTGTCATCATGAGGCTTACTCTATGCAGTTTTCTATTGTCATGAAATACTTCCGAGTACTGCTTCCGTAATGCATCTGCACCTTATGAACCAACAGTACAAACTAAACCGTAATGCATCTGCACCTTATGAACCAACAGTTCAAACTAAACGGTAGACTTCCTATTACTCAATTTGCAGCTGATGGAGTTCAAACTCCTACTGGTTCTGCTCTCATGATGCAATTTGATTTGCCATACGGATTCTGTGGGTTCTGAAATTTTCATGTAATCTGATCCTAATAGAAGTCTTCGACCTATTTTCAGAGCTATTATGAATTATAATGAACAAGTTTTGGGTCGATTGGATCAATGGTAAATGAGTATCTCAATGAAGCAGATAGAGTGAAGCACAGAGTGTTTTGATTGAACGAGAATCTGCAATTGCAACTCTAACTTTAACAATAAGAAATAACTATCAGCATCCCCTCGTTTCCCAGATGCCCACAACACGGCACAGCACGACCGGTTTAAGGCTTGTGTCTGGCGAGTCCGTGTCATGACATACCTGCTACAAGCACGACCCATTGTGAACCACTGCGAGTCTGTGTCATGACATACTACAGAATACTATTAACTTGAACAGATTGAACAACATAACACAACTATGATATAACTTGCAGATAAAAGATTTATTTAGAGCAAAATTTATTGAAATTTCCGATAATTGTAGACATGCCAAGAATGATTCAGTAACTAGCTACGAAAGAATCAATACTAAAAAAAATCACATAACTCCGAGACAAAATAAATATTGAGAAATGAAAGTACCTCAAAAAACATAACTAAAAGTCGAGCCATTTCTGGTAGTAGACACAAGTCTTGGGCGATATAATCCCATCCAGTGTACACTCATTTATTCTTGGACAAACTCCACAAGGAATAGAAGTCATTCCTCCACCAACTAAAACATTTCCACGTTTAATTGAGCTTCTATAACATTTCATACCCCTTGGAATATTTTTATATTCTTCTAACTCAGTACTCCTTTCTTCAACAACTTCATTATCCAAAACCAAAGCTTGCACAATTTCTTCAATTTGTCTCGTTAATATCTGAACGGTTAAAACACCAGACTTATCAATCTCGTCTTTTAATCCTTCTATTGTTGCAACCTTCATCTTTCCAATGAATCCCTTGCAATACTTCTTGAGAACATCTATATATTCTTTATCGAGTTTTCCTTCTGAATACCATTCACCTCCTGTTAATTCACTTGAAGGTTCAAAATCAACCCCCATATAATGTTTTAACCTTTTGTTAGTCATGTTATCAACAACTTTTATTAAAAATTTCGATAACAATATCTTGATTGCTTTGTTTATGGTAGCTGGTGGGAGTTTTGTTTCCCATCTTATTTGCCCGCTTCCTGTTCCCATATCTTTTTTATTTATGATAGCTTCATATACACTTTTTTCAGAATCAGAAAGCTTTAGAATTGCAGAATTTGAGCTTGGTTGTTTTCTCTTGAGAGATTGATCATTTTGCATTCTGCTCATATCTGTATAGAACATTTGTATTAGTACTCTTCAAAATAAAATTTAATGAGTAAAATTTAATGAGTAAAAAAAGTTATCTAAAGAGTCGATATCGTCGTGTTATACCCGATAACGCCTACCTACTACTTTGACATTGTATATCAAAATGATATAGTATATCAAAATATCGAACCAAATGTTTGATCGATCCAAATATCGGAAATATCTATAAGGATGATTGGGGAGCTAAAAATCAATATTGAGGCTATACTATCCAACATAAACGTTTGAGATAAGGATATCAAAATACAAAAACTATCTTTACACTTAAAAACATAAACCCTAGAAAGAATTAGGAAACAAGAGCCAGAACAATTTCAGCATGATTCATCATCTGATTCTACAAATTTTGCAAGGAAAATTGATCAAGCTTCTTCCTTTATAAAATATCCAGAAACATATTTATTTTCCCATCTTTTGAGCATCAAATTTCCAAAACCTAATCAACTATGTATGAACAACAAACTAAAGAACTACTTCATGCATTCTCTGCGGTTACCAGCGTGAAGCTATGTTCAAATTTTATTAAAAGCATATAGGATTTAAAATTTGAAGATATTGCCTTTTAATTCAGATGGTAATTCTGGTTTAAAGTAGTTCTCGTTTAAATTCTCAGTTAAACAACGTAATAACCTAAACCTAACAGTATGTATATATATATATATATAGAGAGAGAGAGTTGCAATCTCGACTAATTAAATCAAACCTAAAAGGTAGAGAGGGAGGACAGAGAAGTACCTGGAGTTCGAGTTTGGAGGGAGAAGAAGAAAACTTGAGAACAGAGAAGAAGAAGAGAGGCGAATGGGTTTTCGGTTATTTTTACTTTATTAGGGTTAAGTACATTTTGTCCCCCTAAAGATGACCAACTCACCAAAATAACCCTCCAACGGTTACCATCTTCCAATATATCATCCCCTTTTGTATTTTCGTCAACTGTTGACTTTTTCTTTACCGCTTTACCCTTCTTTCAAAATTAATCCCATGGCTTGTCTTTTTATTTTGTCGGCGTGTTGGGCTATTGAAGACGAACCATCATCAAAAGAAGTATATGTGTTTTTCGTCAGTTAACTTTAACAATTGACTTTTCTTTTACCATTTTCCCCTTCTTTCAAATTTAGTTCCATCACCTGTATTTTTTTTTTTGGTCGGCCACAAATGGATCAGGCGAAAACCCATCATTAGAAGGAACTTTTTTCTCTCTCAACCTCTTTCTCTTTCTTTTCGCAGTTAAGGGGAGGAATGTTCACCCTTTGCATGAGCAAGGCGAACAAAGAGTGAGTCTCCCTTTAATCTCAATCAAATACAACGAAGGGGAGGATCCTCAATCTCAATCAGGTATGACAAAAGGGAGGAGTATCCCCACTCAATCTCAATCAGGCATGTCGAAGAATCAAAGTTCCCCTTGTCTAACAAATTAAGGTGAAGGGGAGACCCTTTCCCCTTGAGCGGAACGAACCGTTGTTTTTAACCCAAAATTTTTCTATGTACAACTGAAGTACAATAAGACGTTCCAACTTCCACCTATTTAGGTGAAACTTATAATTGGCCAAAACGGAGTTCAAATGTGTTTAAAAGTTCTTGGATTAGGTTTTAAATTAAATTTTAAAAATTTCTTGAAAAAGGAAATGAAAGGCGTGATTTCAAAATTCTAAAGAAAAGTTAAAATAGGATAACATTGAACTTCTAAGTTCTTAACACTACACGAGTAAAGGCAGATGAGTTAATCAGGTCCGGGTTATACAAATAGTTTTTTAACAAGCATATCTTATACATTCAGGCAAAACTAACGGGTTTGGATCGGACACGATGAACCCATCTGTTTATTTCATCGGCTCTAACAGACACGGATGTCCGTGATGGATTTTAGGACCTTTTTTCCCAACCCTACTAGATATGCATCATAAATCCCCTGAAACTTTCAAAGTAAAAAATATTGTGCTAAAAATAGTTGCTATTTCAATATCTGACTGTTGGAAGAGATTAACTAAGCATAAAACTCCGCATTCCCATAGTATCAGATCTGTCAAAAGCATATCAATTCCAGTTCAACAAAAAAAAGCATATTAATTCAAGTTTTCAACTACCCCAAACTCCATGGCACCATCTCTCTGAACACTAACTTTGCTTCGGATAGACTAGTAGCATCTCACGAAGTTATTACTGAAAGTGGTAAGAGATTTTCTAGTAATGATTAACTCCATAAACCCTAATGACGCCATCTGTGAAACCAGCGAAAAGTGTGCTTCCATCTGAACTCCAACTCAAGCTTGTGCAGTGAAACAACTGCATGAAACAACATTCCAACATAACAGTCAATCGTGGTACTTTTACAGTATATTAAAATTTCATATGTGATTTAACATTGCAAACTTCTTCGTGAAGTTTCATTACTTCCACAATATGCTTCCAACTACGAATATAAACCATTACTACGTTGAAATACAATAAACTTTTCAACAGTTTATAATCAATTTCAGGTAATTCACTTGAATGAAACTTCAGAGTTATAAACCATTACTACATTGAAATACAATAAACTTTTCGACAGTTTATAATCTATTTCAGGTAATTCACTTGAATGAAACTTCAGAGTTACGGTTGGAAATATGCCTTACAAATATACTATTTTTTTTGAAAGGTCAATATACGATTACGAAGTTGCAAAAGAAAACCAAGTGCAATACACTATTTTAAAGATGTCAAAACTTGAACACTACTGTATCACATTAACATTTAATTATGATATCTGCGTTTTAGTATGCAAATCAATAAATGCAGAGACATAGGACATAAATGGCTATCCGTTCTTATACATTATCAAAATGTATGAAATTTGTGATTTACTATGCCACACTAGGCGTAACATACAATTATTTGACAAGTGATATGTTATGCACTATGGTTATATCTTTTACATTATGCATAACTTATACATTATCATTATGGATAACATTGGTGATTTACCATGCAATAACAAAATATAACACAATAGGGTGTCATATTCAACAAGACTAGAGAGATGTCAACGGCTATACACTATCAATTAAGATAGATTGCTTTCAATAATTCAACACATGGGTTATAGCCAAATTGGTTGTGCATCCCCTCCAAAATTAGAAAATTGGGGGGCGTGTTTCTCTTGAATTGAGTATTACTATATGTAATCTATACATATAAATAAAAGTCGTACATAGTTATCATGGCCTTTAAGGGTTAGTTATCATGACCTTAAGGTTCGCTTGTCATATGTTTATTTCATCCTAATGATGTACCTCTGCCATATGATGCAAGGCATTCTTTATGATATGATGATCCTCCAAAACAAAATATGATTAAATTCTTGTACTAAACATGCACTAAGCACATACCTAGAAGAATCGATGTTGCCTGCCATTAAACAGGTGAAGTAACTCATCATAAGAAAGACACAAACGGCATAATGGATAAACAAACAATCAACAAGTCAAATAACAGCAACCCATGTTTAAGGGCCCTTAGGATTATATTTCAATATATAGCTTCGAAATGAACCACAGCCCACCAACGTTAAACAGGTATGTAAGCTTCTGGCAAATATCTATCTTATAATTTCTTGCTGTTCAAGTAGCAAAATTGCAGAAGTAAAACACTGAACTTCACTCCCCGGCGTTTATCAAACCTAAATCGTGAAACTAGGCAACCACGTATAAGCTAATCACTGAAGATAAGCGACTGAGCTAACTTAAACAAATGAAACGAAAGCAATCAACAATGTGACTGAACTTAAGGTATTCACTGCATGAAATGATTCAAACCCAGGCCAACAAACAATGTATAATCACAAACTATGTAAGAAAAATCATGAATGGTGAAGAAATTACCTTGTTCTTGCCCTGATCGGCTTCAGACTTAATATCCTGAACCATACCCTTACTCTCCAAATCCCAAACCTTAATGCCATCCTGAGTGGCAGCACAAAGCCAATACCTATTTGGACTAAAACACAAAGCATGAACAATACCAGCAGCAGGAAGTGAATACAATTTCTTACCCTCAGCCAAATCCCAAAGCAAAATCAACCCATCTTTCCCACCACTTGCACAAAGTGAACCATCTGGTGAAATTGCAACTGTGTTCACATATCCACCATGACCAGCTAAAGTTGCCCTTAGCTTACAGTTTGTTAGGTTCCAAACTTTAACAGTTTTATCCCAAGATCCAGAAACAATCGTTGGTTGAAATGTATTAGGGCTAAATCTAACACAACTTACCCAATTAGTATGAGAATCAGCATCTTGAATTGTGTATTTACACTCACCAAGAGTGTTCCATAGCTTGATAGAACGATCACGAGATGCTGAAACGATCTGACGGTTGTCGATTGAGAAAGCGACTGAGAGAACGTCTTTTGTGTGACCGACAAATCGGCGAGTGGTGGCGCCGGTGTTTAGATCCCAGAGACGGAGTTCACTATCCCATGAACCAGAAAGAGCGAATTGACCGTCGGATGATAGAACGACGTCTTCGACGAAATGAGAATGTCCGGTAAGACGACGACGAGGAACTCCGTAGGTTTTATCATCTTTGGTTAGATGCCAAACGAGGATTGATTTGTCACGGGAAGAAGAAACAATCATGTCGGAGTTGTCAATCGGAGTTGCGATTGCGGTTACCATATCGGTATGGCCTTCCATTGTTCCGCGGGGGACTAGGGTTTCTGCCATGACTATGAACTCTAGAACTTGGAAGGGGTTTGTGATGAGGAAGTTTTACGATGGAATAGAACCTAAATTTGCTGGTTGGGATTTTTATAGGGTTAATTCTGTTTTGACCCCCAATTTATGATCAACTGGCCATTTTGACCCTCATAAGTATCGAATGAATTACACTTCATTTCTCCTTCTCACCACCTCACCTTTCTTCTGAGACAAAATATTATCGACCAACAACCTTCAATCATTAAAAAAAAATTCCTTCTTCTCTCTTCGCTCCCACTCTATTTCGGCTAAGAGGGCCCCCTTCCACGAAATTTGAACTGCATATCCAGACTTCTCATTTGGAAACAGAGATGAGGAGGACCTCTTCGTCTAGTTCTCTGTCTAAGAAACCAAAAAGATCCTACTTCTGGGTTTCCAAACCAAGAAACCCTTCGTCTGGAAACTCAAACGAAGAGATTCTTCGCTTGGGTGTCCATACAATGAGATTTCTCTTCTGGATTTAGGTTGTGTTGGATAGCAAAATGGGGAAAGGAAAAAAAAAATAGAGAAAGAATTACTCCGAACTTTTTTTGAGATTATTAGTGTTTTAACATTTTCGAGATTATTCAATTTTGGATTTAATTCCCCCTTATAACAAATTGCATTTCTTTGCAATCAAATCTTAATTTCCTACGAGTTTTTTTTTTTGTTGAACTAATTTCCTACGAGTTGGAAGTAATTTCCTTCTAACCCATACCTCTTTTTTTTCACATGCCCTCAAGACATGGTCAATATTCTTCTGAACTCTTAACATTTTCACACCTAATCTATAATATACATAGAGAAAATTCCTAGTGTTAGAAAAAGGATTACTTAAAAAAAGAAAAGGACATTGTAACTAGAACAACTTTTGTTTTTTTTTACAATCATCCTCAAACTACTGTCACTGAAAAATTACTACTCCGTCATAACATCTACCCGTTGTCATAACGACTGGTTTTCAATTTTAGTAACAGCAACAATGGCAACTAGTACAGATTTAGAGGACTGAACAATGGCTGAACCAAAGCTTTGCAACCTTGTAATTAATAGCATTCCCAGACGGACTTTGAACTCAAAAGAAATCTCAGCTTCTGCTCCTCAGCCTGAAATTTTAGAGGGAAAAGAAAGGAAACAATATTATCTTCCAAATAAACTAATGCCCATTTTACTAATTTATTTCATTTTCTAGTTCGTGATTTTCGAAACACTTTAAAATTGTAAACGCTCTCACAATAATCAAATGTTTTTTAGAGAGTGTCCATGAAAGTACTTCCGATTCTTCTGTTTCGACCGCCAAAAGCAAGCGAGCACTCCAAAACCGCAGCTAGCAAGAGCAATTCCTAGTGCAGCTCCTAAAGGTACTGCAACTACGTTCGTTGAAGCTGCAACTTCGTCGGGAGGAGAAGAAATGTGTCTTTCATCCACAAGCGTACTGTCTTTGTTTGAAGAAAGAAGCTTTTTCCCATAATAATCGACCAAAAACTTGAAAACCTCGTCTTTGTTCCATTCAATTGACAATGTACCGTCTTTTTTCCTGCTCGGTGGAGAGAGATAACAAGACCGGCAGAGCTGCTTTGGTGGCCATATCATCTTTGAAAATTTCGGATCACCGGTTCCTAGTGATGCCTCTTCTTTCATCAGCCTCTCGTTAACTTTGTTATGTGCATCCCACAACCATAGAGCAAAGTCAGATGCTTTCTTGAAAGGAGTAGAAATACTGTTACATGATTTAATACTGAAATGTTCAGAATCACATCAAGGAATACTGAGAGTCTGAGATTAACGGGTTATTACTAATTTTCATTCAAGGAGAAGCCAAAGCGCCGAACTTCTATCTATGTGACATTTTGGGTGACCCCAGCAGTCCTAAATGTTGCCTCGGCCCTACTACGATTATGAGTCTTACTTGTTTTGGCCAAGGACCGCAATAGTTATTTCAAATCGTTTGGGACAATGGGCTCTTAATTCATACTTATATTCTACACAGACTCAAACGAACCCAAGACAGCCACTTAGATGAGTCAGACACACTATTCAAGTAAAAAAAAATATTCTAAAATCTCACTCGAGTCAACTCAGTTCTCAAGTGAGATTTTGGATCTGAATTTGATAAACACAAAACCACCTTAGTATTTTGTTAATAAAATATCATTACCTAGAACACATCTCATAGAAGTGTTGGCGACACTCCTCGCATATGAAGAAGTTGTGAATGAAATCACATGTAGCTCTAAACGCGAAATCGCTCTCCCCGTTTTCAATCCTCACAGACAGAGAATGTAATAAAACCCATAAGCCACAGCTGCAAAGAAATAAAGGAACGTTTATGTCATGAAGAAACACTGTAGCAAGTTGAGCAAGGAGGTGGGAACTGTGGCTGGTTTCTGAGTTGGTAATGTTCAGCCTCTTTATCAGTTATTACACGAAAACATAGACAGTATTTGATGTACGAGCATTGATATTTCTGAATTTCATTATTCATAGAACAATTAACATGCCTACTATGTGACAGACCAAACTTAGTTTCTTCAAATACTGTTTTCAGCTAATATGAGGACAGAATGATCGTTAAAAGTAACAAAGGTCAAACTCGTTTATGACCTCTTCTTAAACCGATCTACTTTAAGCTCAGAAGTCAGAACTAGTTGCAAAATGAGTATAACTACAACTTTAAAACCATAATATGAGCAATCAATAATGAAGAAATGCCAAGCATTTAGTTTAACTTCGAACATAAAGATGATATATCTTGACTTTGGAGTTTGATATGAAGAAGATATTGAAAGTGGATTTAGTTCAAGCATAGAAAGCGGAAACTTGCTTCTCAAAAGAAAGAACAACTTCAGAACTCAGATAATTTTTCTAGGAAATGAACGTCTAA
The DNA here is from genome assembly GCF_041429995.1 of Eschscholzia californica. Lineage (NCBI taxonomy): Eukaryota > Viridiplantae > Streptophyta > Magnoliopsida > Ranunculales > Papaveraceae > Eschscholzia > Eschscholzia californica. Next base: position 5,185,863 of record NW_028238198.1, on the reverse strand, counting down.
ATACAAACTGGAATTTACATAATAAACAACACCTTTATGTGTGTGAGACATTTATGGCTAATTTACTGACTAAATTGCACGAAATAATCAAACATTAGACTGTTTAGTAGTTAATAACACATAAAAAAAATGATACATAATCATACAAAAGATTAATGAGGAAATGCACCATTACCTAAATCCTCGTGTATCTTTTTTGCTCCCACGACAGAATATCTGCAACAGAGTACCCAGTGCATCTGGAAACAATCAGGAATCGATCTCACTAAAAATCAGAGATAGCATAAAGTAAATAAACAAGAACTATACTGACAAGAAACTCATTGTATTGAAGTAATGAGTTGTTATAACCCAAATCTAAAATGGAGGACAGAAACTAGAATGAGGGAGAGGGGTGAAGGTTAAGGTCATTTTCCCACAAAAAAAAGAGATTTTCTCAAAAGAGAAGCTACTGATCATATAATATTAGAATGCCTCAATGTTATACCAACTGAAACAATTGGCAGGAATGAACTTTTAAATACTTAACATTGAGATTAGCGAGAATGGGGAGGGAGCAATTAAGAGAAGAAGCAACTAAGAGACTAGCAGCTTGTGTACTCACCCAATTTCCACGAGGAACTTCTCCACATATGTGAAAACTCTGGAGTGCATCCTTACCATGGATGGAAACAGCCGCTTTATTATTACTTGACCAGATCTCAGAAGGTGAAAACTCATTGAAGTTAACAAGTATTTCAGCACTTCCCTCTCGGCATCTGATACAAAACACATGAAGTAATTTAGTGAAGGAAACAGATTGTTAGACATATCAAGCATGCTGAATATAGTATTTATCTGTGACCTCTTAGAAGGGTGATGGGCCACCAGTAGCTGAAGGAAGCCCAATAGCGGTGCTCGAGTCACTGAATTGATCATCTGAACAACAAGGAAAATGAGATAAATGTGGGGATTCATACTTTAAGAAAAAGATTTGCCAAAAAAGATTATGGTGTCTACCTTATGCTCTAGGATGATGTCAAAGACACTTGAGGTTGCTTCTTCAACATCATAAACAGCACGCACAATCTATAAAGAGGCATTAAAGACAAACCGTTATATACTTGAACAAAATAGTGCAACTGAAAACTGGAAATTGTTTTATCCTAATGACCTGTTCGTGTTGTGACATATTTACTGTAAGATGATCATTCTCGTACTTTTCGTCATCCAGGTTGTAGGTGCTGTAAAATCAAAACAGTGTGAAACAAACATCCATATAACATGAAAACGACTCAGTATCCTTTCTGAAACACCGCTTACATTATCACGACTCTAAAGATGTAATGACCCATTAAATTTCAAAGATTTGCATAAATAACTTGGGAAGTAGAATACCACTTCAGAATATAAGTTATATTAAGCTGAATACGTGCCTGCCAATTTTCTCGTTTATCCAATTAAGCAAGCGGTCAGCTGTCCGTACATCATCGATGGAAATAATTTCACTGTTTTCGTTTGGTTCCCACCCAGAACCAAATTTTGAAGGAGGCCCCCACAGAAGCATAGGATAATAGCGGACCGAAAATTTATCACAAAGATTTGTATTTATCTGCACTGTCACACATTCAAAAAGTAGAGGGACCAATCACAGACCATAAGAGTGTTAAGTTTGTAGCCATCCAACTCACGACCAATCTATATGACAAATCTATATACTGATGAGCTCTATCCTTCTAGTTTAAAATTATCGAAGAAAAAGTATCCAAGAGTACCTTCAAAGCGCAATCTACTCGTGTCATCAATATAATCCCAGGATGCACTGCTTCATTCCCATTGAAAAGTTTTGCAACTTTTTCATAGTGAGGCTGCATAATAGTCGGCGGCAGGCAGAGCAAGAAAAAATAATGTCAGAGAAATTTGTACATCAAGAATAATATATGTTATAAGATTTCTTATGTTTCATTTATACCTTGTAATTTCTGCAAGCAGGACACCTACAAAAGTATTACCCGTCAATCAACATTTCAAATCAGTTTCTACCATAGTCAAGGGAGAAAATTAGGGTTTATTATTCCTTTTATACATCATAGGTTCATAGATAGATAGTTGAAAGCAACAAAGATTGAAAATTCTCAAACAATTGAATCAATAAACTTACAAATGAGAGAAGAATTCGACAATGGCAAACTTAGCTGAAGAATCTCGAAGAACGGAATCGAAATTCGTAGTGTTTAAATCAACAGCAGAATCGGGAGGATCAGTATCACCAATAACCCTAAGGATCGATCGATATCCAACTGAAAATGAAGAAGCTTCTATACCACAAAGAAATAAAATTAAAATTTGAAGAATTGAAGCCATGGATCTCAGAAAGAGGAAAAAAGAAACAGAAATTGTATATCAATTCAACTTTCTTCTTCTTCTTCTTCTTCTTCTCATTTAGAGAATGGCTGAGAGATCGAATTAGGGTTCATGAACTGACTTTGCCAGCTTAATGGTGTAATTAATTAAATTGGACGGAATGAAGTACGTTCCTATTTTACCGCCGTTCGAGTTCTTCGGTATATCTATTGGGATCTCGTATATGAAATCCAATCGTTAATATTGGGAACGTGCTTCTTCGATATTTGTGTTTAGTAAGAGGAGCCGTTGGATTAGAATCTTCGGGTTAATTTGATCATAGTATTGATGAATGCTTTATGCTTGGAAGACATGAAGTTAAGAACAGGGTAGACAACATTTGCAGGTTACTTTTTAGTTGCTTTGTGATGTTAAGAGTTGATGAAATGCCCCATATAACCCTCCATTTATGGTGCTTCCTATCTTCCCATGTGCTATCTTAAGATATAGTACAAGGATTTTACATGCAATATCGAGTTAGTTTTTTTTGTTGAAAATATAGAGTTAGTGAGTGCGTGTATAAAAATAGATCTTACTTTTCTAATTCATTAGAGCTACTCAGCTACCACATGAGCACCAAATAAACAAATATTTCTAACACCACTAAACGTGCTCCAAACCCTAGGTCCAAAATGAGACCGCAACTTTAGCTAGCTTTCGACCTTCAACATGATGCGTAAGAATTAAGTTGTTAACTTTTCTAAAGTCAGTTTTTGGTGTTTGTAACCGTCTTTTCTTATGAATTGAACTTCAAAAAACAATAAAATGAGACGGAATGCCAGCCACATCAGACATCTGTTGCAATCTTGTGTCCATGTAGGTTGGTTGTTGACGTGGGAACGGAAGTCATTCATTTTGAAACTAAGTCTCTGAATGGATATTCGACATCTGATCCGCATCTGTATTCGTATTTAAAAAGAAAAACGAAGTCGAATATCGGATACGGATTCAGATATTCCTTATCAGATATTTGCTTATCGAAATTCGGATACGGATACACTAATATTCGATCCGATAAATAATATAAAAAAATAATAATAATTCAAATTTATTCATGATACAAAATGTATGGTTGAGATTTACTATTTTGTTCTGATGGTTAAAAATTTAAAGAATAAAACTTTGTTAAAGTTTCGGATATTGATTTATAATATCCGGGGGATAATTATTGGATATGGCCCATATCCGATCTGATAAACTACCGTTTATAAGTCTATCTCATTTTTTTTTATAGAACAAAGAGAGCAGCAAGGGAGAGGAGGTAATGTATAAGAGAGAAATTAAATTGAACTGTTTGTGGTAGTATGGAGGGCAGTTGTTATAGTGACCATATAGTCACAGACTAGAAACTTATTATACATAGTATATCAGATTGGGAACCTTATAACCCCCAACAACCAAATTCGAATTTCTCCACCCTATTTTAGCTTTCAATTTTGTTAAATTGACCAATTTTTAACAGCTATCACCAGTCAATTTCTCTGAAAAACAAAGAACCAAACTAAAGCAGAAAGCATAATTCCTCATTCTTTTCCCTCCTAAATAAAATTAAATTATCAACTGAAACAACATTCTCAGTCTCACAATCATCTAGAACCACAAACAAAAAACAAAAGAAGGATATTTGATTTTTCAGTCTGAAAAAGGATAAGTTAGTTTCGAACAAATGCAACAGTGGCAACACGTGAACCTTCCGATCCTCCAAACATGAAAGTTGGATATGACCTAACATGATCGAGATATCGGAATGAAGTGGGATCTTTGCATCCTTCTTGAGTTTTTGAGGTCTCAGGATCCTGGGAAGCAGCAAGCTTTCTTTGGTTGAAAGTATCAACTTCTTGAATCAATTCATCTTTTGTGCTGTTACATGATGTGAGAACCTGCCAAAAGAGATTTCAAGCAAGAAATTATAAATCCATAAAAGAACTCATCTCTTGCAAAATCACTTTTAGAGTGAGAACTTGGAGTACAAAATAAAAATATGAAACAATAGGTAATGTCCAAAAGTGAAACACAAGTAAGCAACTAATAAGGAAATCTTGAAGTTCGGTGAAATGGCAAGATTTTTCAAGGACTTTAAGCAACTAACCAGTATTCCACCAGGGGACACCAGCTTTGAGACGGAATCCCAGTACATGATCCTGAAATTAAAGAAATGAAGTTCTGAGAATTGAACATATAAAAATGCAGTCAAGAAAATTGTCGCACATGAAACATTTCTTCCGGCATTGCCCTCTAAGGCATACAATGGACCAAAAGAAGGTGCAGGAAATGTAGAAGAAACCATTCCCTGAAAAAAGCTTGATTTGAAATTACCTTTTGACATGACCATCGGGATGCAGCCCAATGGCGTCGAATGTCCCTTTATCCATAACTAGTCGGAATTGACTCTCCAATTTTGTCTCGAGAACATCATCAACCTATGCCACAAAAGATTGAAAATGACAACTCAAGGCACGGAAGCATGAATCTTAAGGTTCAAAATATATACTTCACAAGAAGTTGCGGAAGCAAATATTAACATTCATCAAGCATATGAAGGTCAACTAAAACTATAGTCACATGCTCACAGAATTTACTGTACGTGAAATGTTGAGTTCACACTGTGTTCCTGTATAAAACATCGCTCCC